>NC_091263.1:17500-10017500 GCF_042477335.2 Ovis canadensis
AAATGGGACCCATATGTCAAACCACATAAAAATATATCTTCCCTCAACATACATATAACACAATCAGGCCTTCAGATGCATCGATTCTCCAACTATCAAGTCATACAAATATGGATGTAAAATATCACAATACATTCCAAAGTGATGGATATTGACTTTCGCCTGCTGGCACTTCTTTTTTATGTCATCTCCATTATATTAGCTATGACAACGAATCATGTGCTGTGCTAAGTCACTTACATTGTGTCCAACTCTTTGGGATCATATGGACTAGGCCCCACCAGGTTCCTCTCCATGAGATTCTCTAGGCAAGGATACTGGAGTGGGTTGCCATGCTCTCCCTCAGGAGATCTTCCTGCCCCAGGGATCGTATCCATATCTACTATGTCTCCTGCATGGGTATGTTCTGCATGTTCCTTACCACTAGAACCACCTGGGAAGCCCGACAGGGCATATACAGAACCATTCCTCCAACAAAACTGAAGAATGACTTTAAAATCTCAAACAAAACATGAGTATATGTGTTCACAAACTTCATGGAGCAAGGGTTTCTTCGATCTGAAAACTGGCGTCGATGAAGGACTGTGTGAAGAATACTTCAAAGTCTATTTGGCAAACACAGCCTACGTTGGCTATATTTAGTCCTCAAATGAATGAGAATGTCATGAGTACTGGTCGTTTCAAATAAGTAGCATGTGAAGCTGTTTACACTTATTGGGATGTGTGGTATACCACATTCACACATGTCAGTAGCATTGGTGCAAAAACGATACATTTCTCAGGGGAAACTTCTACATGGACTCTTGGGATCAGAGCTCTAACTCATACACATGTACTTTTCCTTTTAAAATGATCCTGCATGATAAGCAAACAAAACACTGGATGAACACCTAGACGGTGAGCTCTGTACTAAATGATTTTAAAGCCAGTAGATGGAATGAGCTGATGAGGAAGACTACAAACAAGTCATCTTCTTCAGCTTGGTCAAACTGCTCATAGTCATACAAGTGAATGAAAAGTTAAGCCTGTTGTCATTCAATCTGTTTTAAAGAAATAGAATAATAAAACAAATTAGTAAATCTTATTTTCTTAATAAACGTTGTATTATTTCTGCACGGCTTTGTTACTGGCATAAATAGAATATCTACAATAATAACGTGTAGATTATTATTGTAATAATAATGAAATGGATTCACATTCGATATCGATTCACATCTATAATTGATGCCATAGCTGTTTGATACTATTGCTTGAATGAATGCAACTTATGTGACTTCACAAACTACAAACACGACTAACATAATAGGTATTAAAAAACCTTGAGTGACATGAGCGTGAAGACTTAGTAGAGTTGCTCTCAAGAATAATGATACTATTATTCACTCTAGCCATAGTACTGGAATCTGTACATTAACACCCCTGCAAAAGAAATGGAAAGGATAGAATAATAATAAAGGAACTTCATAACTATATTCCTACTGTAAACATTCAACACTATGTTTTCTTTTAAACTGACTTTCATATTTGGTCTACTGTAACCTCTTCTGTGTTCATTTTATGCTAAACTTATTGCTAACAGTAAAATTACCATACGAGCTCTAATTTTTTTTTTTTTACTTGCAAAGCTAATGATAGAACCAAAGGCCGATATCTACATCAAACAGGAGAAACGGAATGGAAACTGTAAACAATTTTATGGAAGAACATTTCTGTGCTCCTATTCAGTCAAATGGACATTCAAAAGGATGTGATTTTTCTCAAAGTTTATTTCAGAAACTTGGAATTGGATGACTGCAAACAATAACACTAATAATATATTGATACATAATATTAAAAATATACAGTGGGTCATTCTTTTTTTTATTCTGCCACAGCTAACAGACAGGAAGTCAGTTGTCGTAACTACTACTAACATAAGACCCTCACCGATAAGTGAAGATATATAGGAAAATCCATAATAGATCTAAAAACCATCAAAGATAAAATGGTAATTAAAAAATACAGTGACAGTTTAGTTGGTATAAGAAACAGGATGATTATGAAAGCAAAGCCAACAATCACGGATAGGCCATGGAAGCCCGTGGCTGTCACGAGTGTTGACTTGTATCCTTCATCTGAGGTTGTTAAAAGCGCTTGGTAAAATCCAGAGGTTTGCAGCAGTGGTAACCTCCTGAACAGACTGAAATAAAAAGGGTTTCCAGAATATCCTGATGATTTCCATCTACTAGGCTGTGGTGAGCTCAAGCAATACATACTCCAGAGGACAGAAGACAGACAGGTTGGGAACACGTCTACTGCACTTAGGGAGAAAGGGAATGTTGCTACTCAGCCTAGTACAAGTGTAGAAGCAACACCTCGGTGATTCGACCTTTAAAGAATAGATACGTATGAGAACGACTGGTATGAATAATCCTTCACAAGTGCGTTCTCAGACCTCCTCCCATCATAAGCACAAGCATAATGAAAACACTGAGTTTTCATGGTCTCACACAAAATTAGACTCACTTATGACTTTGCTTTGAGAAGAGTTGAACTACTCATTGTTAAAGAGAAATGATCCTTTCTTCTCTGAAGATTTGTGAATCATTCAAAGGGTGTGGTGAATAAACTACTTAAGGATCCAATACATAAAAATGCAATAGGCTAAGCACAGAGATGTTTTTCTCCCTTTCTCAAAGGATGGAACATTTTGTATTTACACTGATTTTGTCTCTACACTGATTTTGTCTTGACTTCATGTACAATTACATATTGATTTTTTTAGTTGACATACAATAGGACTAAAAATATTGATATTATACTAATAACTCATGTTGGTATGTGTGGTTGTCACATAGGATTCACAGGAGATTTAAATTCACAGTTGTCAACGTAAAGGATGAATGCTATTTAGCTTCTTCGTGAATCTAGACCCTGAATGAAGAGTTTTCCTCAACATATTTCACTGAGGGAAATACAAGGATGATAGGCATAATACTATGCTTCGACTCATGGATATCTAAGCATTGCTCACAATACAGATCTGATTTTCGAAATCAGGGTTCTTTCAGTGTCCTTGAACAGCATTTGTTTTTCTGTATACAGAAGAAAAAAACTCATGAGTATCAAACTGGTTCACATAAAACATGTGTATGAATTGTTATCTTCCTGAACCAGAGATCAAACCCACATCACTTCCACCTCCTGCACTGGTAGGCAGATTATTTACTGACTGTGCCACCTGGGAATCGACATACATTTCAAGGACCACTGCCATCAGCTTCTACTGTTCATGACCAAAGTAGGAGAAACAACATTGGAAGAAGTACTCATAAGGGTACTCATAGGAAGTACTCATAAGTCAAGGAACTGTTATACTGGGTACTCTCGTTATTACTGGGACAAGTCAGTTCCTCTGATGATGACGGGTATAACTGAAAAATTATTACAAATGCATGGGCTGCGATGTCTACATGATAAATGTGTTCCTCTTATACTATTGCTTCAGGGATGCCTACTTCCACATGAAGGACTGCACTTCAAGGGATGCCTGCTATTCCAGCTCAAGCAACAGATAGTGAAGTGCAGATCATTGTCCTTTGTTGAAAATAATCAGCAGTTTGTCAACATAGGGAACATGCCGGAGGAACCCTTGGGATGGAACTCTAAAAACAGGTTGGGCCCTCTTTTTGCCAAGCCCTGCGATAAACTACAAATCAGAAAAAGAAAAATAGCATCGGTTTTGTCAGGACTTCCTCATCTTTTCTTTCTCGGTAGCAGGAAGCAGACATTGAGGCCAGAGGACTGCAGGATTTCATTGTGAACTAATGTTGGGTGGGGTGGAAGCTCATCACTCTAGTAAGAATGTGGCTCAATAAAACGGAATTTCATTCACTTCATGGACATAGAGTTCTATAATCCTTCATTAAGGAATTCAATAAGCTATATTTCCTTACACCTTCACAATCTCTTGGTTTACGAGAATGTCAATTGCTAGTCCAGCACTTATACAATGAGTGTTACAGGTAGTATTAGTGTATAAATGATGATGAGCAATGACAGGAAGTTTATTTATTCTCTGTTTGAATTCTTGATTTTTTATATAATTTTTTATAATATCCTTACAGATGTGAATATTTTAGTGACATGTATAAATACACGTTGAGTAGTGCTATGATAACTCATAGTGTTGGCACAATAAATATCATGGTTATTATGTGCTTTTCATATATTCCTTTTGAGATTCTCTTCCATTATACATTATCATAAGATATTTAATAGTTTCCTAAACTGTACAGTAGGTCCTTGTGGCTTCTTTTATATATAGTAATGTATTTGTTAATAATTCAAACAAAAACTGGTACACAAATATTCATAGTGACATTCACGATAGCTCAAAGGTAGAACTCATTCAAGTGTCCGTTGGTGGGAGACTGAATATGCAACACAAGGTATATTCAGAAGCTTGAACGGTATTCCACCATATGAAAAAGTACATTAAATGGTGCTGTCACTCTGCAAGACATTACAGAAATGACTCCAAAACAAACACATGGAATAAATACATAGTTCGATTCCAATTCAAGCTATGTACCCAAAAGGATTAGGAAAGGGGGCTGAAAAAATGGATACTTCTTCCGTCATACTCACAACAGCATGATTCACACTGGCAAACAAACAGAAGTGATCTAAGTGTCCATGGCAGCCAATTCCATAAACAAACTGTGGTATACACACAATGGAATCTGATTCGGCCCTTCAAAGTCAGTAATTCTGACAATGCGACAATGTGGACAAACCTTATGGTCATTAGATTAAGTGAAATAAACCAGACCAAGAAAAGACAAACGTGCTGTGATTCCACTCATATGAGATATCCAAACAAGTCAAATCTGTCAGAAATAGCAGAGAGTGATTCCGACCGATCGAAAAGAGTTCATGTTTCATGGACCTCAGTTTCCCTTGGAAAAACTGACTTCCCGTGATATCTCCAAAACCAATTAGACAAATAATTGGAAGCTATATCCAGTCAAATGAATGTAGACATAATGTTACATACAGTGTACACCAAACTCACTCAAACTTCTTAACAGACAAAAGGCAAAACTGTATCTATGGTACCTCATCTTAGCTTAAAACTGTATCTACAGTACCTCACTTCTGCTTATAAAATTTAACAACAACAACAACACACTAAAGTCTATCCAAAAAAAGGATATAAAACATATATAACATTAACTTTAAAAAATTGGAAATTTAAACTGTGGAAAACCTTATTCACAAAACTTAAACACAAGCCACAGGAAAATATATTTATAAAATACATATCTGATAAAGGATTGTACTATAAACATACCAAAAAATCTGGAACAATCTCATAAAAAATGTATAAACCTAAACACCTGGCCTACAAAAATATAAAGATAGTAAATAAGCCTATCAAAAAGACTCAAAATCACATGTCATTAGGAAATTACAAACTAAAATAACAGTGAGGTAGCACTGCACACCTATTAGATTCAGTAAACTCAAAAAAAGGGGGTAGGGCACAACTTCTCTGGTGGCTCAGTGGTAAAGAATCTGCCTGACAATGCAAGACACTCTAGTTCGATCCGTTACCCCAGAAGATCCCACATGCCACAGAGAAACATAGCTGGATGTTTCCACAGCTAAACAAGGCTCTCCTGTGACCTGAATACTACATGGCTAGCACTTACTAAACAGCTTTGAAAACATGTCCAGACAAAAAAGTATCGCATGATTATATACAACAGCTCTACTTGTAATAACTAAAAACTTTCAAATATCAGGATGTCTTCAGTAGATGACAGTGTAAACAAATGGGGATACATCCAAAGTGAAGGGGAGCAAATGCTACCACAAAATATACCACCTCAGCATGAGAATCAGTTGGACCCAATTAACTTTTATTTTTTTAGAGGACACATGATCATCTCTGAAACCCAAGTTCAAGACAGCTCTTCTGTGAGTCACATTTACCAGAGAAATCTCATTTCAAAGGAATCCTCTCTATATGCCAGATAGAAGGATGAGACACAGTCTTTTGAAACTCTTTTTTCTTTTCTATCGATAGGGAAAGCTAAGCCGTAAATCTGCACAACCACCATACCCTTCCTTTCCTTTGGTTGTATTTTTTTTAATATTTGTCTCTTTTTTAACTTGGCTGTGCCAGGTTGACCTTCATTGAGGCAAGCCAGATACTTAGCTACAACATGCAAATTCTCCGTTGTGGCATGGGAGATCTAGTTCTTGGATCAGGGAATGAACCTGGGCCTCCTTCTTTGGGAGTGTCCAGTCTCAGCCACTGGACCACCAGGAAGTGCCTGTTTTGTTTTCAGATGAAGATGGAATCTAAGGTGATATCTTGGGCCATTTCAGTCACTGACTCAGTTTCCTGAGTTTCTCCAAAGCACGCATAAGGTGCACATTATTAAACTGGTTTGCAAAACAAGAAAAGGTTGTCTGCTACAACACTGTATGCTTACAAATATCTAAACGGTAAATGGCATATTATTTATTTTTAATTACTATGGGGGGAGAAAGAATGCAGGATTCATACATGTTACAACATGAATAAATATTAAAACCATCTTCAGTGAAAAAAAAAATCCACATAGGAAAGGCCACCCAGAACCCTTATTCACCATGTCTGCTTTCAATCCATCAAGTTTGTCCAAATAACTGAAAATCTCAGTAACACTCTAAATAAAGAAAAAAGGATGAAGATGGAAACAAAAGATATATTCATACATTTGAACAATTGCTAAAAGTGGAAGTGGGGTGGTGGACTACATTATAATGTAGATACCATATGATTTCCTGATTTTGGAGATTATGTGCTGGTTCTGAAGAAGGAACCCATTTTGGATAAAACACATAGAGTATTTTAGATGATGTGGCAAATGCTAGCACTTGTTCCCATTGCTAGGCATTTTCTGTACATTTTAAATGACTGGAAAGTATACTAGGTTTCAAAACAACCATGTCGATACCACAAAAGAAATTTAGAGCAGACAGGCAGGAAACTTTCTGATACAGGCCAAGACTTACCCAGATGAAGTTCAAGGGAAGCTGCGATGCTCACTGCCCGTGAAGGAGTCCACGTGGAATGAAGAAGTACTGTGGGAAGTCTATTAGTAACCACCATGTCTTGGGTCCTCTGGATGACCTACTGCAGGAGAAACAGATCTTACAGATAAAATGATCCACATCACTTCACAAAAAGTTGTTAGGCTACATTCAGTAAAGCGGAATCATTTCGGATCAATTTACAATCATATAAAATACTACCATTTACAGTCCAGAAATCACTTGCATTTCTACACACTAATAACAATCAGAAAAAAATATTAAGAAAATCCCACTTAAATAAAACATCTAGCAACAAACTTAATCAAGACCATAAAAGACCAGTAGTCAGAAAACTAGAAAGCACTGATAAAGAAACCAAAGAAAACACAAATACACAGAAAACTGTTCCACGCTCATGCACTGGAACAATGAGGAATTAAAAGGTCCATTCCAACCAAAGTCATCAACAAATACACGGACTGCAATCACAAAATAATATTCAATGGCATTTTTCACAGAAATAGAAGTATTCCTCATATTAGACTGCTACTGTTGAACAGGACCTTAAACAGCCAAAAAGACTCTGAGAAAGAGGAACACAGCTGGAGGCATCTTCCTATCCCTCTTCAAACTACATCATGGAGCTGTAGTGACCACCACAGTGAGGAACTGGCAGGAACACAGACACATGGACTCCAGGAGAGAATAGAGAGCCCAGAAACGAACCCACCTGTACATGGTCAGTTCCTGAAAATCAAACCAGGAACGAGCGAAGAGGAAAGGACAGTCTTCTCAAGAAAAGGTGACAGGAAAATGGCCACCTACACGGAAGAACATCAGTGTTCATCCTCTACATCATCTAACGCAAATCTAACTGAAAACCCACCGCTTTGCACACGGAGCTCTTTCCCCCTGAGTCCTCTGAGATGGACCCCCAGTCAGCCCTCAGCTGGACACAGGAAACGTCTACTCCGTCCTCATTTTCCGCTCTTGCAGCGCCTCCCTGCTGGTGGGCACTGAGGCAACCCTGCTCCTCTCAGCCTGGATGCAGCCCTGTTATCCAGAAGCCTGAGCCCTGATGGTCCTGAGGAGACAAAGCTCCCGCCAGCTGCTCACGGAGCAGAGTCTAAAGGCAAAGCGTCCTGCGCCCGCGGGTCAGAGGGGCCTTTGGCGCCCCCTTCGGGCCACAGGAGAAGAGCGGGCAGCCCGGCGCTCACAGACCTCAGAGGGCTCACCCAGAAGCAGCTCTGCTGCGAGCACTCAGACTGGAAGCCCAAACTGAAATGGAGCAGAATAGCTCCATGACCCTCTGCAAAACATGGCTAAGGAACAAACAGAGCCTGTATGGAATGCAGCCATAAAAAGGAACACATTTGAGTTTGTTCTAATAAAGGGGAGGGAAGTCAGTCAAAGAGAGAAAAACATGTAATCTAGAAGGATGGTACTGACGAGTCTGTTCACAGAGCAGCAATGGAGGTGCAGACATAGAGAACAGACTTACAGACGAGGGTGGAGAACAAGAGGGAGAGGGTGAGATGAATGGAGAGAGCAGCATGGGTGCAGGTACACCTACATTTGTAAATATGTAAACCAATGGGAATTTGCTGTATGATTCAGGGAACTCAAACTGGGGCTCAGTATTAACCTGGAGAGGTGGGAATGCGTGCGAGGTGGGAGGGAGATTCAAGAGCAAGAGGACATAGGTACACCTATGGTTAATTCATGTGGATGTATGACAAATCAAACCAATATTGTAAAGCAATGATCAATCAACTAAAAAGAAATAACTGTTTAAAAAAATATGAACATAAACACAAACTTTGCAACAAGGTAACTCCATTTTAAAAACTATAGAATTTTAGAAAACTACTAAAGTTCTACATGACCGTTGGTCTGGTGATCAGGTCTAACATACACAAAACAGGCCAACTTACCAAATTATGAATACAAATTAGTTAAAACATTGCCTTTTATCATTTCATACATTTACCCTGTGGAGGACCTTACTCGAGAGAACCAAAAACAAACTATTAAATGAACCACCGACCACCCACCCTGGCCAGGCAACAGAGAAAAGAAAACACTTGCAGGAGTCATCTTACAACAGGAGGGCCTGGGAAGGAACAAGGAACGAACAAGCTACCACCAACCAGAATTCTGGAGAGGTCAGGTGATGGGAGGCTCCAGTTCAGAGGTCCTACCAACCTCCCAGGATCCACTTCGCTGGAATCCATCTCAGCTGAGTGATGTGTGTGCCCCCAAGAGAGATCCCAATTCAGAATGCCTGGCAAGAGACAAACCAGAAATTAACCCGATGACCATAAAACCTGAGACTGTGAGCCACATGACAGAGTGGCTCTCTCCGTTTCCCTCACCCTCCTGCCCTCCACCCCGGCAGCCCTTCCCAATAAAGCCTCTCGCTTGGACAGCACTCCTCTCCTCAGACAACTCATTGCCCAGTGTCAGACAAGAACTCACTCTCAAGCCCTGGAAGGGATCCCTCTTCCTTCATCAAAAGCAATATCCAGGAGAAAATATCTTCAAAACGCTATCTTGCAGAGAAGGAAATCAGAGAAGGCAATGGCAGCCCACTCCAGTACCATTGCCTGGAGAATCCCACGGACAGAGGAGCCTGGTAGGCTGCAACCCCGGGGTCACTAAGAGATGGACACGACTTCACTGAGTGACTTCACTTTCACTTTTCACTTTCATGCACTGGAGAAGCACATGGCAACCCACTCCAGTGTTCTTGCCTGGAGAATCCCAGGGACAGAGGAGCCTGGTAGGCTGCTGTCTATGGGGTCGCGCAGAGTCAGGCACGACTGAAGCGACGCAGCAGCAGCAGCAGAGAAGGAAATGGCACCACCTGCAGTACTCTGGTCTCAGAAATCCCAGGGACAGAGGAGCTTGGTGGGCTACAGTCCAAAAGCAGGGCATTTCTGACTGGAGGAAACAGTCCCAGGGAAGCTGAGCTGCTCACCAGAGGCCCCAGAGCTTTGGATAGCACACCAGAGCTGGGGCTGAGGATTCCCAGCTGCCATGCCTCTTGATCCTGGCCTCTTTCACTAGATACATGTGTGGAAAACTAGAATCTAAAATATGCCCTGGTAGTTCCATAGATTCCAAAGAATCCACCCCCTGGTGCTGGAGATGCATGTGCGATCCCTAGGATGGGAAGATCCCACATCCTATGGAGCCCGTGTGCCACAACTGCCGAGCCTGTGCTCTAGATCCTGGAAGCCACGATGCCGAGTTCACATGCTGCAGCCACTGAAGCCCGTGAGCCTGTGCCCCTCAACAAGAGGAGACACTGCAGTGAGAAGCCTGCAAACCACTAGTTATGGCCCATGCTCACCAAAACTAGAGAAAAGCCCACACACAAAGATGCAACACAGCCAACAATCAATAAAACTGTTTTCCTAAAAAAAATGCATATCTGACAAAGAAACTGTATTCGAATTGTCCAAGAACACTAGAGCAAACAAGCCCATTCATAATTGGTAGCGACTGAAATAGACACCTGGCCACTGAGGGTATACTGATAGTAAACTATCATACAAAAACATACTCAAGATACTGGTGCAATGCATGCAGAGCCCCCTTTGAAAGACAATCTGACAGTTTTTTTTCAGTAACCACGTGGGACAAGCACTGAATTCTGTGTATGACAAGCGGTGGAAGCCAGGTATCTTACCATTGGAATGCAAAGTTACAGATAAACAAAAGGAAACGTTACAATGTCCATGTCGTGGTGGATCAGGTTGGAGACATCACAAATTACCTTTAACTGAATATGTTCAAAGGTGAGCTGGAATACATGTATATATATATCCATGTATTTGTCAGCTGAGCATATTGAGCTCCTACATGTATGTTTTAAATATCATTCTCTAATAAAAGGGAACAGGAAACATCTCCGATGGCCCGGTGGTAAAGAATCTGCCTACCGATGCAGGGAACACGGGTTCAATTCCTGTGTAGGAGATCCCACACGCCCAGGGGCAACGAAGCCCTTGAACAACTCTAGAAGTTTGCATGCTCCAGAGCCCAAGTTCTGCAAACAGAGAAAGCACTGCAATGAGAAGCCATGGCACAGCAACTAGAGGGTAGCCTCTGCTCACTACAACTAGACAAACGAGCAATAAAGACCCAGCACAGTCAAAAATAATGTAATGTTAAAAAAAGGGACAGTTCTTTGAAGAAATGACTGAGACTAGGGGTGAGACTGTAAATATATGAGCCAGGGTCATCTTAAATTATGAGAAATTAAAGAAACTAAAGACAACTATCAAGCTGTCCAAACTGATACAAATGGATGATGACACAGTGTTATCTGTATACACCAGCAAATAACAATCTGAAAAGGAATTTAAACAAACGATTCCCTTTCAGTCATGTCAACATTAATAAAAGACTTTGCTATGGACAGAATGAGGATAACAAGACTGGCACACTGGAAATGATACATGATTGCTGAAAAATACCTTAAAGACATGGACAGATACTCCATAGCGATGAAAAGGCTTCAGTTGGCAATACCATGGAATGCATCTTCAATCTGAAATGAAGATTCAATATGAATTACAAAAGGCTGAAAGGTGGTTGCTAAACCACAAAAGATGCCAGCATTCTTGGACTCCAGAGGAGAATTCAATCCAGGGCAAGTGACGAAGCTTGATGGCTCAGAGGTTTTCTGTTAAAAAGTTTTATTAAAATATAAAAGAGATCGAGAGAGCTGCTGACATAGACAGTAAAAGGGGGAAGAAAGAGTACCCCCTGCTAGTCTTTAGCCAGATGTTATAGAGCCACTAGCAGTCTGCTAATGAAAGAAAGACAATGTGTCAGAGAATGGCACCAGGCCCCTCACCCACAGCATGCATTGAGATAACATTGGCAGCAGATGAGTCATCCCAGGCCATAAAATGATGGACATGAATCTTGAAGAAAGGCAGATTTCCAAGCAAATATATAGTTTCATTCACATAGATTAAGAGAACAAGGTATGAGTAAAACATACTGGTTTGTCAAGTTTTTTCTGAGCCTTTAGGGGAAACTGACCTGAAGACAGAGCCTTGGGTAAATACATAGTACATTAGCATACCTTAAGACAAACATTTCCATAAGAAAAATGCATTGCTTAGTTCAAGGTTTGAGGAAAGTTAAATTCAGGTGGAGCCAGGAGTGGTCATGGCAACACAGAATTTTCTGAGAAACCTCCTTTTAAATTTGTATCAAGATGGAGGAAAAAAAATGCAGCACTCTTTTGTCTCCTCTGGCCTCTTAAGAGAGAGGAAAAAACGTCTGACACTTGCAGTCTATTTTCTCTGTCTGGAGACCCCTGGCCTTCCTGCCTGTTATCCTCTCCAGGCCTGTAGGAAGCAATACACTAGGCTGCTTGGGAAAACCGCGCGGGTCTGAGCTTTATGCAAAGGGGTAAAGCGGTAAAACCCTTGGCCCCAAAGGCGAGGCTTTTCTGCGACCGCCATTTTAGTCGGCTCCGAGACTGCAAACAAAGAGGGCAGAATACATGGTTCCCTGCTCCGCCCAGTCTGAGTTCCCTTACCTGTGGCCCACAGCCCTGCGCTCTGCTCGCTGGATGCCAATCGACGGGGACCCAGGAGCCCACGAAACGAGCATTCCCAGCTGCAATGGCGAGCCCTGAGAGCCCTGGCCCCCGACGCGCCGCCATATTCATCCCGCCCCAGACCCGCTCACGTGAGCCGCGCTCCTGACCAGCCGCCCAGGTTGGCCCCGCCCCCGACGCGCTCACGGTGCGCCCCACCCCCACGCCCCCTTCCAGGACAGGCCCGCGGGACCGCGACTGCCTCCAGGTGAAACACAAGGACAAGCAAATCCACCCCACCGAGACAATCCAAGCTTTTTCTCAGCTGATCTGTCTATGATTTAGGGATAAAACTATGACTATAGAAAGCAAAGATGACCTAGGACAGCCATGATATTCTATAGAGCCAGACCCTGGCGGGCAGAGGCTTGAAGAGGGTCCGGGAGCTCTGTCAGGGCGGCAGGCCTCTGTAGCGTAGAGGTTAGGTGCGCTGGTAAGCAGGCAGACTATGGTCTGTAAGTCAGGAGTTCAAGTCTGCAGCTTAGCTCTTTTGCTCTTAGGGGGCGGGGGACAGCAAGAGGCGGGGCTTAGACCAGAAACGTTTATTTTTATTTTAGAGGTTTATTGTTAAGCTTAGGGTTAGGGTCCGGGCAACCCCCCAACTTGTTCAGGTTCGGGTTCAGGGTTAGGGTTAGAATTTAGGGAACCCCCCTCTTCTAAGAGTTCGGGTTTGGGTTAGGGTTCATGTCAGGGTCAGGGTTCAGGTTACGGTTAGGGTTAGCATTAGTGTTGGGGTTACAGCTTAAAGTGAGCCCTAATAGGGCTCATAGTTCTTTATTAGCCTGCCCTGGCGGGCCGAGGCTTGAAGAGGGTTCGGGAGCCCTGCTGAAAGCAGCAAGCCTCTGTAGCATAGGGGTTAGGGAGGCCACTAGGCAGGCAGACTATGGCCTGTAAGTCAGGAGTTCAAGTCTCCAGTCTAACCTTTTTCTTTTAAGGGGCAGGGGACTGCAAGAGCCAGGGCTTAGACCAGAAAATTTTTTTATTTTAGAGGTTTATTGTTAAGCTTAGGGTTAGGGTTCGGGCAACCCCCCCACTTGTTAGGGTTCGGGTTCAGGTTAGAATTCGGGGACCCCCCTCTTCTTAGAGTTCGGGTTTGGGTTAGGGTTCAGGTCAGGGTCAGGGTTTGGGTTACGGTTAGGGTTGGCATTAGTGTTGGGGTTACAGCTTAAAGTGAGCGCTAATAGGGTCCATAGTTCTTTATTAGCCTGCCGTGGCGGGGTGAGGCTTGAAGAGAGCCTGGGAGCAAGACAAAACCCAGTAATCCTCCCTAGCGAAGCGGTTAGGCTGACAACCAGTTAAACATCCAACTTGGCTCTGTAGGTCAGGCATTCAAGTCCCAGTTTTGCCTCGTTTGCTTTTAGGGGGTGAGGGACAGCAAGGGGCGGGGCTTAGGCCAGAAAAGTTTATGTTTATGTTAGAGTTTTATTGTTAGGGTTAGGTTTAGGGTTCCGGCATCCCCCCAACTTGTTAGGGTTCAGGTTCAGAGTTCGGGTGCGAGGAATCCCCTCTCTACTTAGGGTTCGGGTTCAGGGTTCGTGTTTGTGGTTTGGGGTTCAGCGTTTGGGGTTAGGGGTTCGCGGTTCTAGTTTGAAGTTTGGGGTTCCGATTAGGGGTTCAAGGTTCAGCTTAGGGGTTCGGGGTTTGGGTTAGGGGTTCGCGGTTTGGGTTTGGGGTTTGGGGTTCGGATTAGGGGTTCGCGTTTCAGATTTGGGGATCAGGTTATGGGTTCTCAGTTCAGGTTCGGGGTTCGCAGTTCGGGTTTGGGGTTTGAGGTTCAGGTAAAGGGCTTGGGGTTCGCGGTTTGGGTTTGTGGTTTGAGGTTTGGGTTTGGGGTTTGGGGATCAGGTTAGGGGCTCTCGGATTGGGTTAGGGGTTCACAGTTCGGGTTTGGGTTTGAGGTTAGGATGAAGGGTTTGGGGTTTGGGGTTCACGGCTTGGGTTGGAGGTTTGGGATTCAGGTTAGGGGTTTTGGGTTTGGGATTCGGGTTATGGGTTTGGGTTTTGGGGTTCGCGGTTTGGGTTTGGGTTTGGGGTTTGGAGTTCGAGGTTTGGGGTTCGCTTTTCAGGTTAGGGGTTGAGGGTTGGGGTTTGGGGTTCGCGGTTTGGGATAGGGGTTCACGGATTTGGTTAGGGGTTAGGGATTTGGGGTTTGGAGTCTGGGATTTGGGTCAGGGGTTCGCGGTTTGGGGTTCCAGTTATGGGTTTGGGCTTTGGGTTCAGGGTTGTGGTTTGGGGGTTTGGGGTTCGGTTTTTGGGTTTGCAGTTTGGGTTACGGATTAGGGGTTTGGGGTTTCGGTTTGGGGTTCGGGAATTGGGGTTCGAGGATTGGGGTTGGGGGTTCCGATTAGAGGTTCAGTAAGTGAGATTTGTGGTTCGGGGGTCAAGATTTGAGGTTTGGGGTTTGGGGTTCGGGGGTTTGGGGATGGGGGTGTGAGGTGCAGTTTTGAGTTTCGCTGTTCAGGTTAGGAGTTAGGGGTTGGGAGTTCGAGGTTCGGCTTAGGGGTTTGGGGTGTGCGGTTTGGGGTTTGAGGTTTGGGGTTCCGGTTAGGGGTTTGGGGTTTGGGGTTCGGATCAGGGGTTTGGAGTTTGGGTTTGAGGGTTGGGTTTTGGGGGTTGGGTTTCGGGGTTTAGAATTCGGTTTAGGTGTTCGCAGTTTGGGTTAGGGGTTTGGGGTTTGGGTTGGGGGTGTGGGGTGTGGGGTACGGGTTAGGGGTTTGGGTTCAGGGTTTGGGGTTCAGTTTATGGGTTTGCGTTTCCGGTAAGGCATTAGGGGTGTGCGGTTTGGGTTTGGGGTTCGTGTTAGCGGTTTGGGGTTGGGGGTTCGGGTTCCAGATTTGGGGTTCGGGGTTTGAGTTATGGATTCGGGGTTTGGGCTACGTGGTTCGGGGTTTGTGGTATGGGGTTTGGGGGTCGGGGCTTGGGTTTGGGGCTCGGGTTGGGGGTTCGGGTTCGAGTTAGGGGTTCACGGATCGGGTTAGGGGTTTGGGGTTCGGCGTTTGAGGTTCGGTTAAGGGGTTCGCTGTTCTGGTTAGGGGTTAGTGACAGGGGCTTCTGTTTTAGGGTAGGGGGTCGCAGTTCAGGTTATGGGTTAGGGGTTTGGTGTTTCGTTTTCGGGTTATGGTAAAGGGTTCAGGTAGGGGATTGGGTTAGGGGATTGGGGTTCAGGTTTGGAGTTCGGTGCTTGGGGTTAGAGATTTGGATTCGGGAAATGGGTTGGGGTTCATGGTATGGTGTTCGAGTTAGGGGTTTGGGGTTCGGAGTTTGGGGGTTCTTGTTCTGATTAGGGGCTTGGGGTTTGGGGTATGGGGTTTGGCTTCGGGGTTAGAGGTTTGCGGTTTGGGGTTTCGGTTTGGAGATTGGAGTTTGGGTTTGGGATTAAGTGGTAGGTGTTTTGGTTTGAGGTTGGGTTAGGGTTAAGGTATCAGGTTTAAGGTTCATTGTTTGGGGATTCGAGCTAGGCATTCAGTTTACGGGTTCGGATAATAGGGTTTTGAGGTCAGGGTGGAGTTCGGGGTTTGGAGTCACGATTAGGGGGCTACTGAGTGCCGCACAGGCAAGGGCTCCAGGAGTAAAAGCACGCTACGCGAAGCTGGGAGACGCCACTGGCGCATTTCTGTCCTCAGCTCCGCTCCTGCCTTACCTTTGCACCTAGGCCCCAGGCGTCCTTGGGGAGGGCTTAGGGGCCGGTGGCTTGCTCACTGCCAAGGGCTCCAGCAGGGAGAGCTCTGTGAGAGGGAAGAGAAGGGCAAGTGCAGGGCTCTTCCAGCTGTTGCTTGGCCGCCGAGACTCAGCGCCGCACGGAGAGCACCAGGCTCCCAGGGCCCCTGGCTGGGGTCTGCAGCCCCGCACACCTGGAGGCTGATTCCCTGGGCGCCCAGCAGCTGCCTTACACACGTAGCTTCCCTAGCGCTTTCCTCCCCAGCAGAGACGTGTGCAGCTGGTTGGGGCCTGCCCCTGCGTGCCTGGGCTCCCACCCACAGCCCCAGCTCAGGGCAAGCAGCCCCTGAGCCAAGAGCTGCAGGAGGCGTAGAGCGCCCCCGCCTGGTAGCCGAGGGAACAGCATGCGGGGAAGCGAGCCTCCTCGAGGAAAGAAGAGGCAGCCTAGCCTCGTTTGGCTCAAGCCATACTTGGCTGGAGCCGAGTGAGCCTCCAGGACGGCAGAGCTCCAGCTCTGCTCAGAGGCCCTATCTGGCTGAGTTGTTGGTGGGAGGCTGCTCTGCCCTGGGCGAGCCTTGCCCAGACTTGCCTCGCTGCTAGGCTTCCTGCCCAGGAAGGAGCAGGCTGCGCGAGGCTGGGAGACGCCACTGGCGCCTTCCTGGCCTCAGCTCCGCTCCTGCCTTGCCTTTGCACCTAGGCCCCAGGCGTCCTTGGGGAGGGCTTAGGGGCCGGTGGCTTGAACACTGCCAAGGGCTCCAGCAGGAAGAGCTCTGTGCGAGGGAAGGGAAGGGCTAGTGCAGGGCTCCTCCAGCGGTTGCTTGGCCTCCCAGACTCAGCGCCAAACCGAGTGCACCAGGCTCCCAGGGCCCCTGGCTGGGGTCTGCAGCCCCGCAAACCCGGAGGCTGACTCCCTGGGCGCCCAGCAGCTGCCTCACACACGTAGCTTCCCTAGCGCTCTCCTCCCCAGCAGAGACGTGTGCAGCTGGTTGGGGCCTGCCCCTGCGTGCCTGGGCTCCCGCCCACAGCCCCAGCTCAGGGCAAGCAGCCCCTGAGCCAAGACCTGCAGGAGGCGCAGAGCGCCCCCACCTGGAAGCCGAGTGAACAGCTGGCGGGGAGGCGAGCCTCCTCGAGGGAAGAAGAGGCAGCCCAGCCTCGTTTGGCTCAAGCCCTACTTGGCTGGAGCCGAGTGAGCCTCCAGGACGGCAGAGCTCCAGCTCTGCTCAGAGGCCCGATCTGGCAGAGTTGCTGGCGCGAGGCTGCTCTGCCCTGGGCGAGCCTTGCCCAGACTTGCCTCGCTGCTAGGCTTCCTGCCCAGGAAGAGCAGGCTGCGCGAGGCTGGGAAACGCCACTGACGCCTTCCTGGCCTCAGCTCCGCTCCTGCCTTGCCTTTGCACCTAGGCCCCAGGCGTCCTTGGGGAGGGCTTGGGGCCGGTGGCTTGCACACTGCCAAGGGCTCCAGCAGGAAGAGCTCTGTGCGAGGGTAGGGAAGGGCTAGTGCAGGGTTCCTCCAGCGGTTGCTTGGCTGCCCAGACTCAGCACCAAACCGAGTGCACCAGGCTCCCAGGGCCCCTGGCTGGGGTCTGCAGCCCCGCACACACGCAGGCTGACTCCCTGGGCGCCCAGCAGCTGCCTAACACACGTAGCTTCCCTAGCACTCTCCTCCCCTGCAGAGACGTGTGCAGCTGGTTGGGGCCTGCCCCTGTGTGCCTGGGCTCCCGCCCACAGCCCCAGCTCAGGGCAAGCAGCCCCTGAGCCAAGACCTGCAGGAGGCGCAGAGCGCCCCCACCTGGAAGCCGACTGACCCGCTGGCCTGGAGGCGAGCCTGCTCGAGGGAAGAAGAGGCAGCCCAGCCTCGTTTGGCTCAAGCCCTACTTGGCTGGAGCCGAGTGAGCCTCCAGGACGGCAGAGCTCCAGCTCTGCTCAGAGGCCCGATCTGGCAGAGTAGCTGGCGTGAGGCTTCTCTGCACTGGGCGAGCCTTGCCCAGACTTGCCTCGCTGCTAGGCTTCCTGCCCAGGAAGGAGCAGGCTGCGCGAGGCTGGGAGACGCCACTGGCGCCTTCCTGGCCTCAGCTCCGCTCCTGCCTTGCCTTTGCACCTAGGCCCCAGGCGTCCTTGGGGAGGGCTTAGGGTCGGTGTCTTGCACCCTGCCAAGGGCACCAGCAGGAAGAGCTCTGTGAGAGGGAAGGGAAGGGCAACTGCAGGGCTGCTTCATCGGTTGCTTGGACGCCCAAACTGAGCGCCACACAGAGAGCACCAGGCGCCCAGGGCACCTGGCTGGGGTCTGCAACCCCGTACACCGGGAGGCTGATTTCATGGGCGCCCAGCAGCTGTCTCACACACGGAGTTTCCCTGGTGCTCTCCTCCACAGCAGAGACGTGTGCAGCTGGTTGGGGCCTGCCCATGCGTGCCTGGGCTCCCGCCCACAGCCCCAGCTCAGGGCAAGCAGCCCCTGAGCCAAGACCTGCAGGAGGCGCAGAGCGCCCCCGCCTGGAAGCCGAGTGAACAGCATGCGGGGAAATGAGCCTCCTTGGGGGAAGCAGAGGCAGCTCAGCCGCGTGCAGCTAAAGCCTGCTTGGGCAGAGCTGAGTGAGCCTCCAGTCCGGCAGAGCTCCAGCTCTGCTCAGAGGCCCGATCTGGCAGAGTTCCTGGCGTGAGGCCGCTCTGCCCTGGGCGAGCTTTGCCCAGAATTGCCTCACTGCTAGGCTTCCTGCCCAGGAAGGAGCAGGCTGCGCGAGGCTGGGACAAGCCACGGCGCCTTCCTGACCTCACCTCCGCTCCTGCCTTGCCTTTGCACCAAGGCTCCAGGCGTCCTAGGGGAGGTCTTGGGGCCAGTGGCTGGCACAGTGCCAAGCGTTCCAGCAGGGAGAACTCCGACAGAGGAACGAGAAGGACATATGCAGGGCTCCTCCAGAGGTTGCTTCGCCGCCCAGACTCAGCGCCGCCCGGAGAGCACCTGGCTCCCAGGGTCCGTGGATGGGGACTGCAGCCCTGCACACCCGGAGGCTTACTCCGTGGGCGCCCAGCAGCTGTCTCACACACGGAGTTTCCCTAGCGCTCTCCTCACCAGCAGAGACATGTGCAGCTGGTTGGGGCCTGCCCCTGCGTGTGTGGCCTCCACCTCCCACCCCAGCTCAGGTGAAGCTGCCCAGACCGGCAGGAGGCGCAGCGCGCCTCCGCCTTGAAGCCGAGTGTATAGCATGTGGGGAAGCGAGCTTCCTCAGGGGGAAGCAGATGCAGCCCAGCCGCGGGCAGCTAAAGCCCTGCTTGGCCAGAGCCAAGTGCGCCTCCAGTAGGGCAGAGCTCCAGCTCTGCTCAGAGGCCCGATCTGTCAGAGTTCCTGGCGTGAGGCTGCTCTGCCCTGGGCGAGCCTTACCCAGACTTGCCTCCCTGCTAGGCTTCCTGCCCAGGAAGGAGCAGGCTGCGAGAAGCTGGGACAAGCCACTGGCGCCTTCCTGGCCTCAGCTCCGCTCCTGCCTTGCCTTTGCACCTAGGCCCCAGGCGTCCTTGGGGAGGGCTTAGGGGCCGGTGTCTTGCCCACTGCCAAGGACTCCAGCAGGGAGAGCTCTGTCAGAGGGAAGGAAAGGGCAACTGCAGGGCTCCTCCATCGGTTGCTTGGACGCCCAGACTGAGCGCCTCACAGAGAGCACCAGGCTCCCAGGGCCCCTGGCTGGGGTCTGCAGCCCCGCACACCCGGAGACTGATTTCATGGGCGCCCAACAGCTGCCTCACACACGGAGGTTCCCTAGCGCTCTCCTACCCAGCAGAGACGTGTGCAGCTGGTTGGGGTTTGCCCCTGCGTGTCTAGGCTCCCGCTCACAGCCGCAGCTCAGGGAAAGTAGCCCCTGAGCCAAGACCTGCAGCAGGCGCAGAGCGCCTCCGCCTGGAAGCCGAGTGAACAGCATGCGGGGAAGCGAGCCTCCTTGAGGGAATACGTGGCAGCCGAGCAGGGTGCAGTTGCAACCCCTGCTTGGGCGGATCCGAGTGCGCCTCCAATATGGCAGAGCTCCATCTCTGCTCAGAGGCCCGATCTGGCAGAGTTGCTGGCGCGAGACTGCTCTGCCCTGGGCGAGCCATGCCAGATTTTGCCTCGCTGCTAGGCCTCTTGCCCAGGAAGGAGCAGGCTGCGCGAGGCTGGGAGACACCACTGGCGCCTTCCTGGACTCAGCTCTGCTCAAGCACTGCCTTTGCATCTAGGCCCCAGACATCTTTGTGGATGGCTTAGGGGACGGTGGGTTGCACACTGCCAAGGGCTCCAGCAGGGAGAGCTCTGTGAGAGGGAAGGGAAGGGCTACTGCAGGGCATCTTCAGCGGTTCTTGGCCGCCCAGACTCAGAGCAGCACGGAGATAACAGGCTCCCAGGGCCCCTGACTGGGGTCTGCAGCCCCGCACACCTGGAGCCTGACTCCGTGGGCACCCAGCAGTTGACTCACACACGGAGGTTCCCTGGCGCTCTCCTCCCCAGCAGAGATGTGTGCAGCTGGTTGGGGGCTGCCCCTGCGTGTCTCGGCTCCCGCCCACAGCCCCAGCTCACGGCAAGCAGCCCCTGAGCCAAGAGCTGCAGGAGGCGCAAAGCGCCCTCGGCTGGAAGCCGAGTGAACAGCATGCGGGGAAGCGAGACTCCTCGGGGGAAGCAGAGGCAGGTCAGCCCCATGCGGCTAAAGCCTGCTTGGGCAGAGCCGAGTGCGCCTCCAGTACGGCAGAGCTCCAGCTCTGCTCAGAGGCCCAATCTGGCAGAGTTCCTGGCGTGAGGCTGCTCTGACTTGGGCGAGCCTTGCCGAGACTTGCCTCGCTACTAGTCTTCCTGCCCAGGAAGGAGCAGGCTGCGCGAGGCTGGGACAAGCCACTGGCGCCTTCCTGGCCTCAGCTCCCCTCCTGCCTTGCCTTTGCACCAAGGCCGCAGGCGTCCTTGGGGAGGGCTTGGGGCCAGTGGCTTGCACACTACCAAGAGCTCCAGCAGGGAGAGCTCCGTCAGAGTGAAGAGAAGGACAAGTGCAGTGCTCCTCCAGCGGTTGCTTGGCTGCCCAGACTCAGAGCCGCATGGAGAGCAGTAGGCTCCCAGGGCACCTTGCTGGGGTCTGCCGCCACGCACACCCGGAGGCTGACTCCGTGGGCGCCCAGCAGCTGCCTCACACACGGAGGTTCCCTAGCGCTCTCCTCGGAGCAGAGACGTGTGCAGGTGGCTGGGGCCTGCCCCTACGTGTCTGGGCTCACGCCCAGAGCCCCAGCTCAGGGGAGCAGCCCCTGAGCCAAGACCTGCAGGAGGCGCAGAGCGCCCCCGCCTGGAAGCCGAGTGAACAGCATGCGGGGAAGCGAGCCTCCTTGGGGGAAGCAGAGGCAGCTCTGCCGCGTGCAGCTAAAGCCTGCTTGGGCAGAGCTGAGTGCGCCTCCAGTCCGGCAGAGCTCCAGCTCTGCTCAGAGGCCCGATCTGGCAGAGTTCCTGGCGTGAGGCCGCTCTGCCCTGGGCGAGCCTTGCCCAGACTTGCCTCGCTGCTAGGCTTCCTGCCCAGGAAGGAGCAGGCTGCGCGAGGCTGGTACAAGCCGCTGGCGCCTTCCTGGCCTCAGCTACGCTCATGCCTTGCCTTTCCACCAAGGCCCCAGGCGTCCTTGAGGAGGGCTTGGGGCCAGTGGCTGGCACAGTGCCAAGAGTTCCAGCAGGGAGAACTCCGTCAGAGGAACGAGAAGGACAAGTGCAGGGCTCCTCCAGAGGTTGCTTGGCCGCCCAGACTCCGCACCACACGGAGAGCACCAGGCTCCCAGGGCCCCTGGCTGGCGTCTGCAGCCCCGCACACCCAGAGGCTGACTCCGTGGGCGCCCAGCAGCTGCCTCACACACGTAGGTTCCCTAGCGCTCTCCTCGGAGCAGAGACGTGTGCAGGTGGCTGGGGCCTGCCCCTACGTGTCTGGGCTCATGCCCAGAGCCCCAGCTCAGGGGAGCAGCCCCTGACCCAAGACCTGCAGGAGGTGCTCGGGGAAAGCAGAGGCAGCCCAGCCGCGTGCGGCTACAAACCATGCTTGGGCGGATCCGAGTGCGCTTCCAGTACGGCACAGCTCCAGCTCTGCTCAGAGTCCCGATCTTGCAGAGTTCCTGGCGCGAGGCAGCTTTGCCCTGGACCAGCATTGCCCTGACTTGCCTCGCTGCTAGGCTTCCTGCCCAAGAAGGAGCAGACTGCCAGAGGCTAGAGAGGCCACTGGCGCCTTCCTGGCCCCAGGTCCGCTCCTGCCTTGCCTTTGCACCTAGGCCCAATGCTTCCTTGGGGAGGGCTTAGGGTCGGTGTCTTGCACCCTGCCAAGGGCTCCAGCAGGGAGAGCTCTGTCAGAGGGAAGGGAAGGGCAAGTGTAGGGCTGCTTCATCGGCTGCTTGGACCCCCAGACTGAGGGCCACAGAGAGAGAGCACCAGGCTCCCAGGGCCCCTGGCTGGGGTCTGCAACCCCGTACACCCGGAGGCTGATTTCATGGGCGCCCAGGAGCTGCCTCACACACGGAGGTTCCCTGGCGCTCTCCTCCCTAGCAGAGATGTGTGCAGCTGGTTGGGGCCTGCCCTGCGTGTCTGGGCTCCCGCCCACAGCCCCAGCTCAGGGGAAGCAGCCCCTGATTCAAGACCTGCAGGAGGCGCAGAGCGCCCCCACCTGGAAGCTGAGTGAACAGCATGCGGGGAAGCGAGCCTCCTTGGGGGAAGCAGAGGCATCTCAGCCGCGTGGGGCTAAAGCCTGCTTGGGCAGAGCCGAGTGCACCTCCAGTACGGCAGAGCTCCAGCTCTGCTCAGAGGCCCGATCTGGCAGAGTTCCTTGCGTGAGGCTGCTCTGCCCTGGGAGAGCCTTGCCCAGACTTGCCTCACTACTAGTCTTCCTGCCCAGGAAGGAGCTGGCTGCGCGAGGCTGGGAGAAGCCACTGGCGCCTTCCTGGCCTCAGCTCCGCTCCTGCCTTGCCTTTGCACCAAGGCTCCAGGCGTCCTTGGGGAAGTCTTGGGGCCAGTGGCTTGCACACTGCCAAGGGCTCCAGCAGGAAGAGCTCTGTGCGAGGGTAGGGAAGGGCTAGTGCAGGGTTCCTCCAGCGGTTGCTTGGCCGCCCAGACTCAGCGCCGCCCAGAGAGCACCTGGCTCCCAGGGTCCGTGGATGGGGACTGCAGCCCTGCACACCTGGAGGCTGACTCCGTGGGCGCCCAGCAGCTGCCTCACACACGTAGCTTCCCTAGCGCTCTCCTCCCCAGCAGAGACGTGTGCAGCTGGTTGGGGCCTGCCCCTGCGTGCCTGGGCTCCCGCCCACAGCCCCAGCTCAGGGCAAGCAGCCCCTGAGCCACGACCTGCAGGAGGCGCAGAGCGCCCCCGCCTGGAAGCCGAGTGAACAGCATGCGGGGAAGCGAGCCTCCTTGGGGGAAGCAGAGGCAGCTCAGCCGCGTGCAGCTAAAGCCTGCTTGGGCAGATCCCAGTGCGCCTCCAGTACGGCAGAGCTCCAGCTCTGCTCAGAGGCCCGATCTGGCAGAGTTCCTGGCGTGAGGCTGCTCTGACTTGGGCGAGCCTTGCCCAGACTTGCCTCGCTACTAGTCTTCCTGCCCAGGAAGGAGCAGGCTGCGCGAGGCTGGGACAAGCCACTGGCGCCTTCCTGGCCTCAGCTCCCCTCCTGCCTTGCCTTTGCACCAAGGCCGCAGGCGTCCTTGGGGAGGGCTTGGGGCCAGTGGCTTGCACACTACCAAGAGCTCCAGCAGGGAGAGCTCCGTCAGAGTGAAGAGAAGGACAAGTGCAGTGCTCCTCCAGCGGTGGCTTGGCTGCCCAGACTCAGAGCCGCATGGAGAGCAGTAGGCTCCCAGGGCATCTTGCTGGGGTCTGCCGCCACGCACACCCGGAGGCTGACTCCGTGGGCGCCCAGCAGCTGCCTCACACACGTAGGTTCCCTAGCGCTCTCCTCGGAGCAGAGACGTGTGCAGGTGGCTGGGGCCTGCCCCTACGTGTCTGGGCTCATGCCCAGAGCCCCAGCTCAGGGGAGCAGCCCCTGACCCAAGACCTGCAGGAGGCGCTCGGGGAAAGCAGAGGCAGCCCAACCGCGTGCAGCTACAAACCATGCTTGGGCGGATCCCAGTTTGCTTCCAGTACGGCAGAGCTCCAGCTCTGCTCAGAGTCCCGATCTGGCAGAGTTGCTGGCGCGAGGCAGCTTTGCCCTGGACCAGCATTGCCCTGACTTGCCTCGCTGCTAGGCTTCCTGCCCAGGAAGGAGCAGGCTGCGCGAGGCTGGGAGACACCACTGGCGCCTTCCTGGACTCAGCTCTGCTCAAGCACTGCCTTTGCATCTAGGCCCCAGACATCTTTGTGGATGGCTTAGGGGACGGTGGGTTGCACACTGCCAAGGGCTCCAGCAGGGAGAGCTCTGCGAGAGGGAAGGGAAGGGCAACTACAGGGCACCTTCAGCCGTTCTTGGCCGCCCAGACTCAGAGCAGCACGGAGATAACAGGCTCCCAGGGCCCCTGGCTGGGGTCTGCAGCCCCGCACACCTGGAGGCTGACTCCGTGGGCACCCAGCAGTTGACTCACACACGGAGGTTCCCTGGCGCTCTCCTCCCCAGCAGAGACATGTGCAGCTGGTTGGGGCCTGCCCCTGCGTGTGTGGCCTCCACCTCCCACCCCAGCTCAGGTGAAGCTGCCCAGACCGGCAGGAGGCGCAGCGCGCCTCCGCCTTGAAGCCGAGTGAATAGTATGTGGGGAAGCGAGCTTCCCCAGGGGAAGCAGATGCAGCCCAGCCGCGGGTGGCTAAAGCCCTGCTTGGCCAGAGCCAAGTGCGCCTCCAGTAGGGCAGAGCTCCAGCTCTGCTCAGAGGCCCGATCTGTCAGAGTTCCTGGCGTGAGGCTGCTCTGCCCTGGGCGAGCCTTACCCAGACTTGCCTCCCTGCTAGGCTTCCTGCCCAGGAAGGAGCAGGCTGCGCAAAGCTGGGACAAGCCACTGGCGCCTTCCTGGCCTCAGCTCCGCTCCTGCCTTGCCTTTGCACCTAAGCCCCAGGCGTCCTTGGGGAGGGCTTAGGGGCCGGTGTCTTGCACACTGCCCAGGGCTCTAGCAGGGAGAGCTCTGTCAGAGGGAAGGAAAGGGCAACTGCAGGGCTCCTCCATCGGTTGCTTGGACGCCCAGACTGAGCGCCTCACAGAGAGCACTAGGCTCCCAGGGCCCCTGGCTGGGGTCTGCAGCCCCGCACACCCGGAGGCTGACTCCGTGGGCGCCGAGCAGCTGCCTCACACAGGTAGGTTCCCTAGCGCTCTCCTCGGAGCAGAGACGTGTGCAGGTGATTGGGTCCTGCCCCTGTGTGTCTGGGCTCCCGCCCACAGCCCCAGGTCAGGGGAAGCAGCCCCTGATCCTAGACCGGACGGAGGGGCAGGGAGCCGGCACCTGGAAGCCGAGTGAACAGCATTTGGGAATCTAGCTTCCCAGGGGGAAGATGAAGCAGCCCAGCCGCCTTAGGGCTTGGGCGGAGCCGAGTGCGCCCCCAGGATGGCAGAGCTCCAGCTCTGCTCAGAGGCCCGATCTGGCAGAGTTCCTGGCGCGAGGCTGCTCTGCCCTGGGCGAACCTTGGCCACACTTGCCTCGCTGCTAGGCTTCCTACCCAGGAAGGAGCAGCCTTTGCAAAGTTGGCAGACACCACTGGCGCCTTCCTGGCCTCAGCTCCACTCCTGCATTGCCTTTGCACCTAGGCCCCAGTCGTCCTTTTGGAGGGCTTATAGGCCAGTGGGTTCCACACTGCCAAGGGCTCCCATAGGGAGAGGTCTGTTCAAGGGAAGGGATGGGTATATTTGGAGTACAATCCTGTATCAGATGTGAGGCCCACACCTTCACCCTGAACGCTCACCCCGAACCCTAACCCTGACCTTCACCCTGAACCCTCACCCTCACCCTCTCCCTGAACCCTTACCCTCATCCTGAATCCTCACCCTGAATCCTTACCCTCACCCTCATCCTGAACCCTCACACCTCACCCTAACAAGTTTGGAGGGCTGTTCCACGAACTCTAACCTTTACCCTACCCTAACCTGACCCCCTATCCACATCCTAACCCTAACCCACATCATAGTCATGCCCTCAGCCCTATACTTACCCTTGAAGTACCTACCCGCATCTTCTTCATTTTTGACACTTCCCATGCATAACAAAAGACGAGGTTGTAAGGTTTGAAACATGGATCCAAGACCCATTATCCACATAAAAGGGATATAAATACTGTGATCACATCATTTAAATCTCTTGCATCACCAAAATACCTCTCCACCACTTATCCAGTCGCCATTGATGGATCACATCTATCTCACACATTTTATAACTTAGCAATCAAATACGCACCAGGACTCTGGGTAATTATATAGAAAAGATTTATTTATACCATAAATATTTCAACAAATTCCACTTTCTACGATGAGTTCAATCTTCACAAAAGTAGGATGAACAGCACCTGTTTCCACTAGGATCCATAGCATTGCACAAAGTGACAGTGAGCGTGAAAATCTTAATGATGACCACCAGAAAGAAGGTCAGCAGGGTTGATATCACAGATTTTTCAGTGTTCCAATACAAGTTCTACCCAAATCCATAAAGAAAGACATATGCATAGGAAACTACAAATTGAAAGCAAGTCTATTGAGATAAATATTGGACATCAATTGTATGAATCTTTAAGGCATAACTGCAGACATTCTTCAGACATTCTTCAAATTCATAGAATGACAACAAAGTATGGCTACGTACAATCCATTCGGTTTTATAAACCACTCATGAATAACCTCACAAGCCATTTGAAACCAGATGACAATTTCAAATAGCTTTGATCTATAAACAAGGCTGTAAGACAGAAAGTTAAAATCGAAATACATGAAGTAAATCCTCGGTAGATATGAAAACATCCCATGGTAGTGAAGTCAATTAGCATTAGTTATTAGGGCTTTCATGCACAGACTCATCTCTGATCGATGTGATCCCAATTCATATTTGGCAAAAAATACAAAAGCTGATCTAAACAGTCATATTATTTTTCTTTGTACCCCTAAAAAGAAAAATGAACATGAAAAACTAAATTAAGCTTGGAGGCTCACATTTCCCAATCGGTATACAAAGCAACAGCATGTCAAACTTTCTAATTCACATATGCATTTAAATGAAATTGGATGAAATACCCCTAAATAAACACATACTTCTATGCCCAATGTTTCACAAGGCAGAAAACGCTCAATGAATGAAACTGAGAGGGTAACAGCCAGGAAGGCCAGGGGTCTCCAAAGGGAGGAAATGGGGTGCAATTGTCAGACAGTTGTTATCTGTCGCTTCCGAGGCAGGAGGAAACAAGCTGTTATCTTTTTTCCCCTTCTTGATACAAATTTAAAAAGAGGTTTTCTCTTACAATTCTGTGTTGCTATAATGACACCTGGTTCCGCCTGAACTTCACTTTTCTCATACTTTGAGCTGACCAAGGCATTTTTCTTATGGAAAGGTTTGCCTTAAGCTATGTGAATGTACTATGTATTTAGCCTAGACTCTATCTTCAAGTAGGTTCTGCCTAAAGGCTCAGAACTGACTTGACAAACCAATATGCGTTACTCATACATGGCTCTCCTGATCTATGTGAATGAAGCTATCCATTTGCTCATATCAATCGTTTTATGGCCCAGGATGACTCACCTGGTGCCACGGCCATCTCCATATATCTTGTGGGTGAGGGGTCTGCTGCCATTCCTTTCTCTAATGAGTAGACTGCTAGTAGCTAGATAACATCCAGCCAAAGATGAGTAGGGGGCACTCTTTCTGCCCCCTTCTGATGTCTATGTCAGAAGCTTTCTCTCTTTTATACTTTAATAAAACGTTGGGACACAAAAGCTCTGACTGATCAAGCCTCATCACTGGCCCTGGGTTGAATTCTTCCTCTAAGGAGCCCAAGACTTCAAGCATCTTTCATGGTTAGACAACAACCTTTCCAAACAATGGTCTTTTCAAAAAAAATGATGATAAGTGATGAGTATGCATATGTCTACGAATGAAATGGGACCCATATGTCAAACCACATAAAAATATATCTTCCCTCAACATACATATAACACAACCAGGCCTTCACATGCATCGATTCTCCAACTATCAAGTCATACAAATATGGATGTAAAATATCACAATACATTCCAAAGTTTAAAAGTGATGGATATTGACTTTCGCCCGCTGGTGCTTCTTTTTATGTCATCTCCATTATATTAGCTATGACAACGAATCATGTGCTGTGCGAAGTCACTTACATTGTGTCCAACTCCTTGGGATCATATGGACTAGGCCCCACCAGGCTCCTCTCTCCATGAGATTCTCTAGGCAAAGATACTGGAGGGGGTTGCCATGCTCTCCCTCAGGAGATCTTCCTGCCCCAGGGATGGAATCCATACCTCCCATGTCTCCTGCATGGGTATGTTCTGCATGTTCTTTACCACTAGAACCACCTGGGAAGCCCCAAGACACATGAACATCAGTGGATTTGGGGATCCACGGGGCATATACAGAACCATTCCTCCAACAAAACTGAAGAATGACTTTAAAATCTCAAACAAAACATGAGTATATGTGTTCACAAACTTCATGGAGCAAGGGTTTCTTCGATCTGAAAACTGGCATCGATGAAGGACTGTGTGAAGAATACTTCAAAGTCTATTTGGCAAACACAGCCTACGTTGGCTATATTTAGTCCTCAGTTGAATGGAATGTCATGAGTACTGGTCATTTCAAATAAGTAGCCTGTGAAGCTGTTTACACTTATTGGGACGCGTGGTATACCACATTCACACATTTCAGTAGCATTGGTGCAAAAACGATACATTTCTCAGGGGAAGCTTCTACATGGACTCTTGGGATCAGAGCTCTAACTCATACACATGTACTTTTCCTTTTAAAATGATCCTGCATGATAAGCAAACAAAACACTGGATGAACACCTAGACGGTGAGCTCTGTACTAAATGATTTTAAAGCCAGTAGATGGAATGAGCTGATGAGGAAGACTACAAACGAGTCATCTTCTTCAACTTGGTCAAACTGCTCATAGTCATACAAGTGAATGAAAAGTTGAGCCTGTTGTCATTCAATCTGTTTAAAAGAAATAGAATAAAAAAACAAATTAGTAAATCTTATTTTTTTAATAAACATTGTATTATTTCTGCACAGCTTTGTTACTGGCATGAATAGAATATCTACAATAATAACTTGTCACAGTGAAATGGATTCACATTTGATATCGATTCACATCTATAATTGATGCTATTGCTGTTTGATACTATTGCTTGAATGAATGCAACTTATGTGACTTCACAAACTACAAACACGACTAACATAATAGGTATTAAAAAACCTTGAGTGACATGAGCGTGAAGACTTAGTAGAGTTGCTCTCAAGAATAATGATACTATTATTCACTCTAGCCATAGTACTGGAATCTGTACATTAACACCCCTGCAAAAGAAATGGAAAGGATAGAATAATAATAAAGGAACTTCATAACTATATTCCTACTGTAAACATTCAACACTATGTTTTCTTTTAAACTGACTTTCATATTTGGTCTACTGTAACCTCTTCTGTGTTCATTTTATGCTAAACTTATTGCTAACAGTAAAATTACCATACGAGCTCTAATTTTTTTTTACTTGCAAAGCTAGTGATAGAACCAAAGGCCGATATCTACATCAAACAGGAGGAACGGAATGGAAACTGTAAACAATTTTATGGAATAGCATTTCCGTGCTCCTATTCAGTCAAACGGACATTCAAAAGGATGTGATTTTTCTGAAAGTTTATTTCGGAAACTTGGAAGTGGATGACTGCAAACAATAAAACGAATAATATATTGATACATAATATTAATAATATACAATGGGTCATTCTTTTTTCTATTCTGCCAGAGCTAACTGACTGGAAGTCAGTTGTCGTAACTACTACTAACATAAGACCCTCACCGATGAGTGAAGATATATAGGAAAATCCATAATAGATCTAAAAACCATCAAAGATAAAATGGTAATTAAAAAATACAGTGACAGTTTAGTTGGTATAAGAAACAGGATGATTATGAAAGCAAAGCCAACAATCATGGATAGGCCATGGAAGCCCGTGGCTGTCACGAGTGTTGACTTGTATCCTTCATCTGAGGTTGTTAAAAGTGCGTGGTAAAATCCAGAGGTTTGCAGCAGTGGTAACCTCCTGAGCAGACTGAAATAAAAAGGGTTTCCAGAATATCCTGACGATTTCCATCTACTAGGCTGTGGTGAGCTCAAGCAATACATACTCCAGAGGACAGAAGACAGACGTCTACTGCACTTAGGGAGAAAGGGAATGTTGCTGCTCAGCCTAGTACAAGTGTAGAAGCAACACCTCGGTGATTCGACCTTTAAAGACTCAATACATATGAGAACGACTGGTATGAATAATCCTTCAGAAGTGCCTTCTCAGACCTCCTCCCATCATAAGCACAAGCATAATGAAAACACTGAGTTTTCATGGTCTCACGCAAAATTAGACTCACTTATGACTTTGCTTTGAGAAGAGTTGAACTACTCATTGTTTAAGAGAAATGACCCTTTCTTCTCTGAAGATTTGTGAATCATTCATAGGGTGTGGTAAATAAACTACTTAAGGATCTAATACATAAAATGCAATAGGCTAAGCACAGAGATGTTTTTCTCCCTTTCTCAAAGGATGGAACATTTTGTATTTGCACTGACTTTATGTCTTGACTTCATGTACAATTATATATTGATTTTTTTAGTTGACATACAATAGGACTAAAAATATTGATATAATACTAATAACTCATGTTGGTATGTGTGGTTGTCACATAGGATTCACAGGAGATTTAAATTCACAGTTGTCAACGTAAAGGATGAATGCTATTTAGCTTCTTCGTGAATCTAGACCCTGAATGAAGAGTTTTCCTCAACATATTTCACTGAGGGAAATACAAGGATGATAGGCATAATACTATGCTTCGACTCACGGATATCTAAGCATTGTTCACAATACAGATCTGATTTTCGAAATCAGGGTTCTTTCAGTGTCCTTGAACAGCATTTGCTTTTCTGTATACAGAAGAAAAAACTCATGAGTATCAAACTGGTTCACATAAAACATGCGTATGAATTGGTATCTTCCTGAACCAGGGATCAAACCCACATCACTTCCACCTCCTGCACTGGTAGGCAGATTATTTACTGACTGTGCCACCTGGGAATCGACATACATTTCAAGGACCACTGCCATCAGCTTCTACTGTTCATGACCAAAGTAGGAGAAACAACATTGGAAGAAGTACTCATAAGGGTACTCATAGGAAGTACTCATAAGTCAAGGAACTGTGATCCTGGGTACTCTCGTTATTACTGGGACAAGTCAGTTCCTCCGATGATGACGGGTATAACTGAAAAATTATTACAACTGCATGGGATGCGATGTCTACATGATAAATGTGTTCCTCTTATACTACTGCTTCAGGGATGCCTACTTCCGCATGAAGGACTGCACTTCAAGGGATGCCCGCTATTCCAGCTCAAGCAACAGATAGTGAAGTGCAGATCATTGTCCTTTGTTGAAAATAATCAGCAGTTTGTCAACATAGGGAACATGCTGGAGGAACCCTTGGGATAGAACTCTAAAAACACGTTGGGCCCTCTTTTTGCCAAGCCCTGAGATAAAATACAAATCAGAAAAAGAAAAATAGCATCGGTTTTGTCAGGACTTCCTCATCTTTTCTTTCTCGGTAGCAGGAAGCAGACATTGAGGCCAGAGGACTGCAGGATTTCATTGTGAACTAACGTTGGGTGGGGTGGAGGCTCATCACTCTAGTAAGAATGTGGCTCAATAAAATGGAATTTCATTCACTTCATGGACATAGAGTTCTATAATCCTTCATTAAGGAATTCAATAAGTTATATTTCCTTACACCTTCACAATCTCTTGGTTTACAAGAATGTCAATTGCTAGTCCAGCACTTATAAAATGAGTGTTGCAGGTAGTATGAGTGTATAAATGATGACGAGCAATGACAGGAAGTTTATTTATTCTCTGTTTGAATTCTTGATTTTTTATATAATTTTTTATAATATCCTTACAGATGTGAATGTTTTAGTGACATGTATAAATACACGTTGAGTAGTGCTATGATAACTCATAGTGTTGGCACAATAAATATCATGGTTATTATGTGCTTTTCATATATTCCTTTTGAGATTCTCTTCCATTATACATTATCATAAGATATTTAATAGTTTCCTAAACTGTACAGTAGGTCCTTGTGGCTTCTTTTATATATAGTAATGTATTTGTTAATAATTCAAACAAAAACTGGTACACAAATATTCATAGTGACATTCACGATAGCTCAAAGGTAGAACTCATTCAAGTGTCCGTTGGTGGGAGACTGAATATGCAACACAAGGTATATTCAGAAGCTTGAACGGTATTCCACCATACGAAAAAGTACATTAAATGGTGCTGTCACTCTGCAAGACATTACAGAAATGACTCCAAAACGAACACGTGGAATAAATACATAGTTTGATTCCAATTCATGCTATGTACCCAAAAGGATTGGGAAAGGGGGCTGAAAAAATGGATACTTCTTCCGTCATACTCACAACAGCATGATTCAACACTGGCAAACAAACAGAAGCAATCTAAGTGTCCATGGCAGCCAATTCCATAAACAAACTGTGGTATACACACAATGGAATCTGATTCGGCCCTTCAGAGTCAGTAATTCTGACAATGCGACAATGTGGACAAACCTTATGGTCATTAGATTAAATGAAATAAACCAGACCAAAAAAAGACAAACGTGCTGTGATTCCACTCATATGAGATATCCAAACAAGTCAAATCTGTCAGAAATAGCAGAGAGTGATTCCGACCGATCGAAAAGAGTTCATGTTTCATGGACCTCAGTTTCCCTTGGAAAAACTGACTTCCCATGATATCTCCAAAACCAATTAGACAAATAATTGGAAGCTATATCCAGTCAAATGAATGTAGACATAATGTTACAGTGTACACCAAACTCACTCAAACTTCTCAACAGACAAAAGGCAAAACTGTATCTATGGTACCTCAGCTTAACTTAAAACTGTATCTACGGTACCTCACTTCTGCTTATAAAATTTAACAACAACAACAACACACTAAAGTCTATCCAAAAACGGACATAAAACATATATAACATCAACTTTAAAAATTAGAAATTTAAACTGTGAAAAACCTTATTCACAAAACTTAAACACAAGCCAAAGGAAAATATATTTATAAAATATATATCTGATAAAGGATTGTACTCCAAATATACCAAAAAATCTAGAACAATCTCATAAAAAATGTATACACCTAAACATCTGGCCTACAAAAATATAAAGATAGTAAATAAGCCTATCAAAAAGACTCAAAATCACATATCATTAGGAAATTACAAACTAAAATAACAGTGAGGTAGCACTGCACACCTATTAGATCCAGTAAACTCAAAAAAAGGGGGTAGGGCACAGCTTCTCGAGTGGCTCAGTGGTAAAGAATCTGCCTGACAATGCAAGACACTCTAGTTCGATCTGTTACCCCAGAAGATCCCACATGCCACAGAGAAACATAGCTGGATGTTTCCACAGCTAAACAAGGCTCTCCTGTGACCTGAATACTACATGGCTAGCACTTACTAAACAGCTTTGAAAACATGTCCAGACAAAAAAGTATCACATGATTATATACAACAGCTCTACTTGTAATAACTAAAAACTTTCAAATATCAGGATGTCTTCAGTAGATGACAGTGTAAACAAATGGGGATACATCCAAAGTGAAGGGGAGCAAATGCTACCACAAAATATACCACCTCAGCATGAGGATTAGTTGGACCCAATTAACTTTTATTTTTTTACAGGACACATGATCATCTCTGAAACCCAAGTTCAAGACAGCTCTTCTGTGAGTCACATTTACCAGAGAAATCTCATTTCAAAGGAATCCTCTCTATATGCCAGATAGAAGGATGAGACACAGTCTTTTGAAACTCTTTTTTCTTTTCTATCGATAGGGAAAGCTAAGCCGTAAATCTGCACAACCACCATACCCTTCCTTTCCTTTGGTTGTATTTTTTTTAATATTTGTTTCTTTTTTAATTTGGCTGTGCCAGGTCGACCTTCATTGAGGCAAGCCAGATACCTAGCTACAACATGCAAATTCTCCGTTGTGGCATGGGAGATCTAGTTCTTGGATCAGGGAATGAACCTGGGCCTCCTTCTTTGGGAGTGTCCAGTCTCAGCCACTGGACCACCAGGAAGTGCCTGTTTTGTTTTCAGATGAAGATGGAATCTAAGGTGATATCTTGGGCCATTTCAGTCACTGACTCAGTTTCCTGAGTTTCTCCAAAGCACGCATAAGGTGCACATTATTAAACTGGTTTGCAAAACAAGAAAAGGTTGTCTGCTACAACACTGTATGCTTACAAATATCTAAACGGTAAATGGCATATTATTTATTTTTAATTACTATGGGGGGAGAAAGAATGCAGGATTCATACATGTTACAACATGAATAAATATTAAAACCATCTTCAGTGAAAAAAAAAATCCACATAGGAAAGGCCACCCAGAACCCTTATTCACCATGTCTGCTTTCAATCCATCAAGTTTGTCCAAATAACTGAAAATCTCAGTAACACTCTAAATAAAGAAAACAGGATGAAGATGGAAACAAAAGATATATTCATACATTTGAACAATTGCTAAAAGTGGAAGTGGGGTGGTGGACTACATTATAATGTAGATACCATATGATTTCCTGATTTTGGAGATTATGTGCTGGTTCTGAAGAAGGCACCCATTTTGGATAAAACACATAGAGTATTTTAGATGATGTGGCAAATGCTAGCACTTGTTCCCATTGCTAGGCATTTTCTGTACATTTTAAATGACTGGAAAGTATACTAGGTTTCAAAACAACCATGTCAATACCACAAAAGAAATTTAGAGCAGACAGGCAGGAAACTTTCTGATACAGGCCAAGACTTACCCAGATGAAGTTCAAGGGAAGCTGCGATGCTCACTGCCCGTGAAGGAGTCCACGTGGAATGAAGAAGTACTGTGGGAAGTCTATTAGTAACCACCATGTCTTGGGTCCTCTGGATGACCTACTGCAGGAGAAACAGATCTTACAGATAAAATGTTCCACATCACTTCACAAAAAGTTGTTAGGCTACATTCAGTAAAGCGGAATCATTTCGGATCAATTTACAATCATATAAAATACTACCATTTACAGTCCAGAAATCACTTGCATTTCTACACACTAATAACAATCAGAAAAAAATATTAAGAAAATCCCACTTAAATAAAACATCTAGCAACAAACTTAATCAAGAACATAAAAGACCAGTAGTCAGAAAACTAGAAAGCACTGATAAAGAAACCAAAGAAAACACAAATACACAGAAAACTGTTCCACGCTCATGCACTGGAACAATGAGGAATTAAAAGGTCCATTCCAACCAAAGTCATCAACAAATACACGGACTGCAATCACAAAATAATATTCAATGGCATTTTTCACAGAAATAGAAGTATTCCTCATATTAGACTGCTACTGTTGAACAGGACCTTAAACGGCCAAAAAGACTCTGAGAAAGAGGAACACAGCTGGAGGCATCTTCCTATCCCTCTTCAAACTACATCACGGAGCTGTAGTGACCACCACAGTGAGGAACTGGCAGGAACACAGACACATGGACTCCAGGAGAGAATAGAGAGCCCAGAAACGAACCCACCCGTACATGGTCAGTTCCTGAAAATCAAACCAGGAACGAGCGAAGAGGAAAGGACAGTCTTCTCAAGAAACAGTGACAGGAAAATGGCCACCTACACGGAAGAACATCAGTGTTCATCCTCTACATCATCTAACGCAAATCTAACTGAAAACCCACCGCTTTGCACACGGAGCTCTTTCCCCCTGAGTCCTCTGAGATGGACCTCCAGTCAGCCCTCAGCTGGACACAGGAAACGTCCACTCCATCCTCATTTTCCGCTCTTGCAGCGCCTCCCTGCTGGTGGGCACTGAGGCAACCCTGCTCCTCTCAGCCTGGATGCAGCCCTGTTATCCAGAAGCCTGAGCCCTGATGGTCCTGAGGAGACAAAGCTCCCGCCAGCTGCTCACGGAGCAGAGTCTAAAGGCAAAGCGTCCTGCGCCCGCGGGTCAGAGGGGGCTTTGGCGCCCCCTGCGGGCCACAAGAGAAGAGCGGGCAGCCCGGTGCTCACAGACCTCAGAGGGCTCACCCAGAAGCAGCTCTGCTGCGAGCACTCAGACTGGAAGCCCAAACTGAAATGGAGCAGAATAGCTCCATGACCCTCCGCAAAACATGGCTAAGGAACAATCAGAGCCTGCATGGAATGCAGCCATAAAAAGGAACACATTTGAGTTTGTTCTAATAAAGGGGAGGGAAGTCAGTCAAAGAGAGAAAAACATGTAATCTAGAAGGATGGTACTGACGAGTCTGTTCACAGAGCAGCAATGGAGGTGCAGACATAGAGAACAGACTTACAGACGAGGGTGGAGAACAAGAGGGAGAGGGTGAGATGAATGGAGAGAGCAGCATGGGTGCAGGTACACCTACATTTGTAAATAGACAACCAATGGGAATTTGCTGTATGATTCAGGGAACTCAAACTGGGGCTCAGTAGTAACCCGGAGTGGTGGGAATGGGTGTGAAATGGGAGGGAGATTCAAGAGTAAGAGGACATAGGTACACCTATGGTTAATTCATGTGGATGTATGACAAATCAAACCAATATTGTAAAGCAATGATCAATCAACTAAAAAGAAATAACTGTTTAAAAAAATATGAACATAAACACAAACTTTGCAACAAGGTAACTCCATTTTAAAAACTATAGAATTTTAGAAAACTACTAAAGTTCTACATGACCTTCGGTCTGGTGATCAGGTCTAACATACACAAAACAGGCCAACTTACCAAATTATGAATACAAATTAGTTAAAACATTGCCTTTTATCATTTCATACATTTACCCTGTGGAGGACCTTACTCGAGAGAACCAAAAACAAACTGTTAAATGAACCACGGACCACCCACCCCGGCCAGGCAACAGAGAAAAGAAAACACTTGCAGGAGTCATCTTACAACAGGAGGGCCTGGGAAGGAACAAGGAACGAACAAGCTACCACCAACCAGAATTCTGGAGAGGTCAGGTGATGGGAGGCTCCAGTTCAGAGGTCCTACCAACCTCCCAGGATCCACTTCGCTGGAATCCATCTCAGCTGAGTGATGTGTGTGCCCCCAAGAGAGATCCCAATTCAGAATGCCTGGCAAGAGACAAACCAGAAATTAACCCGATGACCATAAAACCTGAGACTGTGAGCCACATGACAGAGTGGTTCTCTCCGTTTCCCTCACCCTCCTGCCCTCCACCCCGGCAGCCCTTCCCAATAAAGCCTCTCGCTTGGACAGCACTCCTCTCCTCAGACAACTCATTGCCCAGTGTCAGACAAGAACTCACTCTCAAGCCCTGGAAGGGATCCCTCTTCCTTCATCAAAAGCAATATCCAGGAGAAAATATCTTCAAAACGCTATCTTGCAGAGAAGGAAATCAGAGAAGGCAATGGCAGCCCACTCCAGTACCATTGCCTGGAGAATCCCACGGACAGAGGAGCCTGGTAGGCTGCAACCCCGGGGTCACTAAGAGATGGACACGACTTCACTGAGTGGCTTCACTTTCACTTTTCACTTTCATGCACTGGAGAAGCACATGGCAACCCACTCCAGTGTTCTTGCCTGGAGAATCCCAGGGACAGAGGAGCCTGGTAGGCTGCTGTCTATGGGGTCGCGCAGAGTCAGGCACGACTGAAGCGACGCAGCAGCAGCAGCAGCAGCAGAGAAGGAAATGGCACCACCTGCAGTACTCTGGTCTCAGAAATCCCAGGGACAGAGGAGCTTGGTGGGCTACAGTCCAAAAGCAGGGCATTTCTGATGGGAGGAAACAGTCCCAGGGAAGCTGAGCTGCTCACCAAAGGCCCCAGAGCTTTGGATAGCACACCAGAGCTGGGGCTGAGGATTCCCAGCTGCCATGCCTCTTGATCCTGGCCTCTTTCACTAGATACATGTGTGGAAAACTAGAATCTAAAATATGCCCTGGTGGTTCCATAGTAAAGAATCCACCCCCCGGTGCTGGAGATGCATGTGCGATCCCTAGGATGGGAAGATCCCACATCCTATGGAGCCCGTGTGCCACAACTGCCGAGCCTGTGCTCTAGATCCTGGAAGCCACGATGCCGAGTTCACATGCTGCAGCCACTGAAGCCCGTGAGCCTGTGCCCCTCAACAAGAGGAGACACTGCAGTGAGAAGCCTGCAAACCACTAGTTATGGCCCATGCTCACCAAAACTAGAGAAAAGCCCACTCACAAAGATGCAACACAGCCAACAATCAGTAAAACTGTTTTCCTAAAACAATGCATATCTGACAAAGAAACTGTATTCGAATTGTCCAAGAACACTAGAGCAAACAAGCCCATTCATAATTGGTAGCGACTGAAATAGACACCTGGCCACTGAGGGTATACTGATAGTAAACTATCATACAAAAACATACTCAAGATACTGGTGCAATGCATGCAGAGCCCCCTTTGAAAGACAATCTGACAGTTTTTTTTCAGTAACCACGTGGGACAAGCACTGAATTCTGTGTATGACAAGCGGTGGAAGCCAGGTATCTTACCATTGGAATGCAAAGTTACAGATAAACAAAAGGAAACGTTACAATGTCCATGTCGTGGTGGATCAGGTTGGAGACATCACAAATTACCTTTAACTGAATATGTTCAAAGGTGAGCTGGAATACATGTATATATATATATCCATGTATTTGTCAGCTGAGCATATTGAGCTCCTACATGTATGTTTTAAATATCATTCTCTAATAAAAGGGAACAGGAAACATCTCCGATGGCCCGGTGGTAAAGAATCTGCCTACCGATGCAGGGAACACGGGTTCAATTCCTGTGTAGGAGATCCCACACGCCCAGGGGCAACGAAGCCCTTGAACAACTCTAGAAGTTTGCATGCTCCAGAGCCCAAGTTCTGCAAACAGAGAAAGCACTGCAATGAGAAGCCATGGCACAGCAACTAGAGGGTAGCCTCTGCTCACTACAACTAGACAAACGAGCAATAAAGACCCAGCACAGTCAAAAATAATGTAATGTTAAAAAAAGGGACAGTTCTTTGAAGAAATGACTGAGACTAGGGGTGAGACTGTAAATATATGAGCCAGGGTCATCTTAAATTATGAGAAATTAAAGAAACTAAAGACAACTATCAAGCTGTCCAAACTGATACAAATGGATGATGACACAGTGTTATCTGTATACACCAGCAAATAACAATCTGAAAAGGAATTTAAACAAACGATTCCCTTTCAGTCATGTCAACATTAATAAAAGATTTTGCTATAGACAGAATGAGGATAACAAGACTGGCACACTGGAAATGATACTTGATTGCTGAAAAATACCTTAAAGACATGGACAGATACTCCATAGCGATGAAAAGGCTTCAGTTGGCAATACCATGGAATGCATCTTCAATCTGAAATGAAGATTCAATATGAATTACAAAAGGCTGAAAGGTGGTTGCTAAACCACAAAAGATGCCAGCATTCTTGGACTCCAGAGGAGAATTCAATCCAGGGCAAGTGACGAAGCTTGATGGCTCAGAGGTTTTCTGTTAAAAAGTTTTATTAAAATATAAAAGAGATCGAGAGAGCTGCTGACATAGACAGTAAAAGGGGGAAGAAAGAGTACCCCCTGCTAGTCTTTAGCCAGATGTTATAGAGCCACTAGCAGTCTGCTAATGAAAGAAAGACAATGTGTCAGAGAATGGCACCAGGCCCCTCACCCACAGCATGCATTGAGATAACATTGGCAGCAGATGAGTCATCCCAGGCCATAAAATGATGGACATGAATCTTGAAGAAAGGCAGATTTCCAAGCAAATATATAGTTTCATTCACATAGATTAAGAGAACAAGGTATGAGTAAAACATACTGGTTTGTCAAGTTTTTTCTGAGCCTTTAGGGGAAACTGACCTGAAGACAGAGCCTTGGGTAAATACATAGTACATTAGCATACCTTAAGACAAACATTTCCATAAGAAAAATGCATTGCTTAGTTCAAGGTTTGAGGAAAGTTAAATTCAGGTGGAGCCAGGAGTGGTCATGGCAACACAGAATTTTCTGAGAAACCTCCTTTTAAATTTGTATCAAGATGGAGGAAAAAAAATGCAGCACTCTTTTGTCTCCTCCGGCCTCTTAAGAGAGAGGAAAAAACGTCTGACACTTGCAGTCTATTTTCTCTGTCTGGAGACCCCTGGCCTTCCTGCCTGTTATCCTCTCCAGGCCTGTAGGAAGCAATACACTAGGCTGCTTGGGAAAACCGCGCGGGTCTGAGCTTTATGCAAAGGGGTAAAGCGGTAAAACCCTTGGCCCCAAAGGCGAGGCTTTTCTGCGACCGCCATTTTAGTCGGCTCCGAGACTGCAAACAAAGAGGGCAGAATACATGGTTCCCTGCTCCGCCCAGTCTGAGTTCCCTTACCTGTGGCCCACAGCCCTGCGCTCTGCTCGCTGGATGCCAATCGACGGGGACCCAGGAGCCCACAAAACGAGCATTCCCAGCTGCAATGGCGAGCCCTGAGAGCCCTGGCCCCCGACGCGCCGCCATGTTCATCCCGCCCCAGACCCGCTCACGTGAGCCGCGCTCCTGACCAGCCGCCCAGGTTGGCCCCGCCCCCGACGCGCTCACGGTGCGCCCCACCCCCACGCCCCCTTCCAGGACAGGCCCGCGGGACCGCGACTGCCTCCAGGTGAAACACAAGGACAAGCAAATCCACCCCACCGAGACAATCCAAGCTTTTTCTCAGCTGATCTGTCTATGATTTAGGGATAAAACTATGACTATAGAAAGCAAAGATGACCTAGGACAGCCATGATATTCTATAGAGCCAGACCCTGGCGGGCAGAGGCTTGAAGAGGGTCCGGGAGCTCTGTCAGAGCAGCAAGCCTCTGTAGCGTAGCGGTTAGGTGCGCTGGTAAGCAGGCAGACGATGGTCTGTAAGTCAAGAGTTCAAGTCCGCAACTTAGCTCTTTTGCTCTTAGGGAGCGGGGGACAACAACAGGCGGGACTTAGACCAGAAACGTTTATTTTTATTTTAGAGGTTTATTGTTAAGCTTAGGGTTAGGGTTCGGGCAACCCCCCAACTTGTTCAGGTTCGGGTTCAGGGTTAGGGTTAGAATTTGGGGATCCCCCCTCTTCTAAGAGTTTGGGTTTGGGTTAGGGTTCATGTCAGTGTCAGGGTTCGGGTTACGGTTAGGGTTAGCATTAGTGTTGGGGTTACAGCTTAAAGTGAGCCCTAATAGGGCCCATAGTTCTTTATTAGCCTGCCCTGGCGGGCCGAGGCTTGAAGAGGGTTCGGGAGCCCTGCTGAAAGCAGCAAGCCTCTGTAGCATAGGGGTTAGGCAGGCCACTAGGCAGGCAGACTATGGCCTGTAAATCAGGAGTTCAAGTCTTCAGTCTGACCTTTTTGCTTTTAAGGGGCAGGGGACTGCAAGAGCCAGGGCTTAGACCAGAAAATTTTTTTATTTTAGAGGTTTATTGTTAAGCTTAGGGTTAGGGTTAGGGCAACCCCCCCACTTGTTAGGGTTCGGGTTCAGGTTAGAATTCGGGGACCCCCCTCTTCTTAGAGTTCGGGTTTGGGTTAGGGTTCATGTCAGGGTCAGGGTTCGGGTTACGGTTAGGGTTAGCATTACTGTTGGGGTTACAGCTTAAAGTGAGCCCTAATAGGGCTCATAGTTCTTTATTAGCCTGCCCTGGCGGGCCGAGGCTTGAAGAGGGTTCGGGAGCCCTGCTGAAAGCAGCAAGCCTCTGTAGCATAGGGGTTAGGTGGGCCACTAGGCAGGCAGACTCTGGCCTGTAAGTCAGGAGTTCAAGTCTCCAGTCTGACCTTTTTGCTTTTAAGGGGCAGGGGACTGCAAGAGCCAGGGCTTAGACCAGAAAATTTTTTTATTTTAGAGGTTTATTGTTAAGCTTAGGGTTAGGGTTCGGGCAAACCCCCCACTTGTTAGGGTTCGGGTTCAGGTTAGAATTCGGGGACCCCCCCTCTTCTTAGAGTTCGGGTTTGGGTTAGGGTTCATGTCAGGGTCAGGGTTCGGGTTACGGTTAGGGTTGGCATTAGCTCTAGGGTTACAGATAAAGTGAGCGCTAATAGGGTCCATAGTTCTTTATTAGCCTGCAGTGGCGGCGTGAGGCTGGAAGAGCGCCTGGGAGCAAGACAAAACCCAGTAATCCTCCCTAGCGAAGCGGTTAGGCTGACAACCAGTTAAACATCCAACTTGACTCTGTAGGTCAGGCATTCAAGTCCCAGTTTTGCCTCGTTTGCTTTTAGGGGGTGAGGGACAGCAAGGGGCGGGGCTTAGGCCAGAAAAGTTTATGTTTATGTTAGAGTTTTATTGTTAGGGTTAGGTTTAGGGTTCTGGCATCCCCCCAACTTGTTAGGGTTCAGGTTCAGAGTTCGGGTGCGGGGAATCCCCTCTCTACTTAGGGTTCGGGTTCAGGGTTCGTGTTTGTGGTTTGGGGTTCAGCGTTTGGGGTTAGGGGTTCGCGGTTCTAGTTTGAAGTTTGGGGTTCCGATTAGGGGTTCAAGGTTCAGCTTAGGGGTTCGGGGTTGGGGTTAGGGGTTCGCAGTTTGGGTTTGGGGTTTGGGTTAGGGGTTCACGTTTCAGATTTGGGGATCAGGTTATGGGTTCTCAGTTCAGGTTCGGGGTTCGCAGTTCGGGTTTGGGGTTTGAGGTTCAGGTAAAGGGTTTGGGGTTCGCGGTTTGGGTTTGTGGTTTGAGGTTTGGGTTTGGGGTTTGGGGATCAGGTTAGGGGCTCTCGGATTGGGTTAGGGGTTCACAGTTCGGGTTTGGGTTTGAGGTTAGGGTGAAGGGTTTGGGGTTTGGGGTTCGCGGTTTGGGTTGGAGGTTTGGGATTCGGGTTAGGGGTTTTGGGTTTGGGATTCGGGTTATGGGTTTGGGTTTTGGGGTTCGCGGTTTGGGTTTGGGTTTGGGGTTCGGGTTCGGGGTTCGGGGTTCGGGTTTGGGGTTTGGAGTTCGAGGTTTGGGGTTCGCGTTTCAGGTTAGGGGTTGAGGGTTGGGGTTTGGGGTTCGCGGTTTGGGATAGGGGTTTGCGGATTTGGTTAGGGGTTAGGGATTTGGGGTTTGGAGTCTGGGATTTGGGTCAGGGGTTCGTGGTTTGGGGTTCCAGTTATGGGTTTGGGGTTTGGGTTCAGGGTTGTGGGTTGGGGGTTTGGGGTTCGGTTTTTGGGTTTGCAGTTTGGGTTACGGATTAGGGGTTTGGGGTTTGGGGTTGGGGTTCGGGAATTGGGGTTCGAGGATTGGGGTTGGGGGTTCCGATTAGAGGTTCAGTAAGTGAGGTTTGTGGTTCGGGGGTCAAGATTTGAGGTTTGGGGTTTGGGGTTCGGGGGTTTGGGTTCAGGGTTTGGGGATGGGGGTGTGAGGTGCAGTTTCGAGTTTTGCTGTTCAGGTTAGGAGTTAGGGGTTGGGAGTTCGGGGTTCGGCTTAGGGGTTTGGGGTGTGCGGTTTGGGGTTTGAGGTTTGGGGTTCCGGCTAGGGGTTTGGGGTTTGGGGTTCGGATCAGGGGTTTGGAGTTTGGGTTTGAGGGTTGGGTTTTGGGGTTTGGGTTTCGGGGTTTAGAATTCGGTTTAGGTGTTCGCAGTTTGGGTTAGGGGTTTGGGGTTTGGGTTGGGGGTGTGGGGTGTGGGGTACAGGTTAGGGGTTTGGGTTCAGGGTTTGGGGTTCAGTTTATGGGTTTGCGTTTCCGGTAAGGCATTAGGGGTGTGTGGTCTGGGTTTGGGGTTCGTGTTACCGGTTTGGGGTTGGGGGTTCGGGTTCCAGATTTGGGGTTCGGGGTTTGAGTTATGGATTCGGGGTTTGGGCTACATGGTTCGGGGTTTGTGGTATGGGGTTTGGGGGTGGGGTTTGGGTTTGGGGCTCGGGTTAGGGGTTCGGGTTCGAGTTACGGGTTCACGGATCGGGTTAGGGGTGTGGGGTTCGGCGTTTGAGGTTCGGTTAAGGGGTTCGCTGTTCTGGTTAGGGGTTAGTGACAGAGGCTTCTGTTTTAGGGTAGGGGGTTGCAGTTCAGGTTATGGGTTAGGGGTTTGGTGTTTCGTTTTCGGGTTATGGTAAAGGGTTCAGGTAGGGGATTGGGTTAGGGGATTCGGGATCAGGTTGGGAGTTTGGTGCTTGGGGTTAGAGATTTGGATTCGGGAAATGGGTTGGGGTTCATGGTATGGTGTTCGAGTTAGGGGTTTGGGGTTCGGAGTTTGGGGGTTCTTGTTCTGATTAGGGGATTGGGGTTTGGGGTATGGGGTTTGGCTTCGGGGTTAGAGGTTTGCGGTTTGGGGTTTTGGTTTGGAGATTGGAGTTTGGGTTTGGGATTAAGTGGTAGGTGTTTTGGTTTGAGGTCGGGGTAGGGTTAAGGTATCAGCTTTCAGGTTCATTGTTTGGGGATTCGAGCTAGGCATTCAGTTTACGGGTTTGGGATATAGGGATTTGAAGTCAGGGTGGAGTTCGGGGATTGGAGTCGCGATTAGGGGCTACTGAGTGCCGCAGAGGCAAGGGCTCCAGCAGTAAAAGCAGGCTGCGCGAGGCTGGGAGACGCCACTGGCGCCTTCCTGGCCTCAGCTGCGCTCCTGCCTTGCCTTTGCACCTAGGCCCCAGGCCTCCTTGGGGAGGGCTTAGGGGCCGGTGGCTTGCACACTGCCAAGGGTTCCAGCAGGGAGAGCTCTGTGAGAGGGAGGGAAAGGCAAGTGCAGGGCAACTCCAGCGGTTGCTTGGCGCCCAGACTCAGCGCCGAACGGAGTACAGCAGCCTCCCAGGGCCCGTCGCTGCGGTCTGCAGCCCCGCACACCCGGAGGCTGACTCCCTGGGCGCCCAGCAGCTGCCTCACACACGTAGCTTCCCTAGCGCTCTCCTCCCAAGCAGAGACGTGTGCAGCTGGTTGGGGCCTGCCCCTGCGTGCCTGGGCTCCCGCCCACAGCCCCAGCTCAGGGCAAGCAGCCCCTGAGCCAAGACCTGCAGGAGGCGCAGAGCGCCCCCACCTGGAAGCCGAGTGAACAGCTGGCGGGGAGGCGAGCCTCCTCGAGGGAAGAAGAGGCAGCCCAGCCTCGTTTGGCTCAAGCCCTACTTGGCTGGAGCCGAGTGCGCCTCCAGGACGGCAGAGCTCCAGCTCTGCTGAGAGGCCCGTTCTGGCAGAGTTGCTGGCGCGAGGCTGCTCTGCCCTGGGCGAGCCTTGCCCAGACTTGCCTCGCTGCTAGGCTTCCTGCCCAGGAAGGAGCAGGCTGCGCGAGGCTGGGAGACGCCACTGGCGCCTTCCTGGCCTCAGCTCCGCTCCTGCCTTGCCTTTGCACCTAGGCCCCAGGCGTCCTTGGGGAGGGCTTAGGGGCCGGTGGCTTGCACACTGCCAAGGGCTCCAGCAGGAAGAGCTCTGTGCGAGGGAAGGGAAGGGCCAGTGCAGGGCTCCTCCAGCGGTTGCTTGGCCGCCCAGGCTCAGCGCCGCACGGAGTGCACCAGGCTCCCAGGGCCCCTGGCTGGGGTCTGCAGCCCCGCACACCCGGAGGCTGACTCCCTGGGCGCCCAGCAGCTGCCTCACACACGTAGCTTCCCTAGCGCTCTCCTCCCCAGCAGAGACGTGTGCAGCTGGTTGGGGCCTGCCCCTGCGTGCCTGGGCTCCCGCCCACAGCCCCAGCTCAGGGCAAGCAGCCCCTGAGCCAAGACCTGCAGGAGGCGCAGAGCGCCCCCACCTGGAAGCCGAGTGAACAGCTGGCAGGGAGGGGAGCCTCCTCGAGGGAAGAAGAGGCAGCCCAGCCTCGTTTGGCTCAAGCCCTACTTGGCTGGATCCGAGTGCGCCTCCAGGACGGCAGAGCTCCAGCTCTGCTCAGAGGCCCGATCTGGCAGAGTTGCTGGCGCGAGGCTGCTCTGCCCTGGGCGAGCCTTGCCCAGACTTGCCTCGATGCTAGGCTTCCTGCCCAGGAAGGAGCAGGCTGCGCGAGGCTGGGAGACGCCACTGGCGCTTTCCTGGCCTCAGCTCCGCTCCTGCCTTGCCTTTGCACCTAGGCCCCAGGCGTCCTTGGGGAGAGCTTACGGGCCGGTGGCTTGCACACTGCCAAGGGCTCCAGCAGGAAGAGCTCTGTGCGAGGGAAGGGAAGGGCCAGTGCAGGGCTCCTCCAGCGGTTGCTTGGCCGCCCAGGCTCAGCGCCGCACGGAGTGCACCAGGCTCCCAGGGCCCCTGGCTGGGGTCTGCAGCCCCGCACACCCGGAGGCTGACTCCCTGGGCGCCCAGCAGCTGCCTCACACACGTAGCTTCCCTAGCGCTCTCCTCCCCAGTAGAGACGTGTGCAGCTGGTTGGGGCCTGCCCCTGCGTGCCTGGGCTCCCGCGCACAGCCCCAGCTCAGGGCAAGCAGCCCCTGAGCCAAGACCTGCAGGAGGCGCAGAGCGCCCCCACCTGGAAGCCGAGTGAACAGCTGGCGGGGAGGCGAGCCTCCTCGAGGGAAGAAGAGGCAGCCCAGCCTCGTTTGGCTCAAGCCCTACTTGGGTGGAGCCGAGTGCGCCTCCAGGACGGCAGAGCTCCAGCTCTGCTCACAGGCCCGTTCTGGCAGAGTTGCTGGCGCGAGGCTGCTCTGCCCTGTGCGAGCCTTGCCCAGACTTGCCTCGCTGCTAGGCTTCCTGCCCTGGAAGGAGCAGACTGCGCGAGGCTGGGAGACGCCACTGGCGCCTTCCTGGCCTCAGCTCCGCTCCTCCCTTGCCTTTGCACCTAGGCCCCAGGCGTCCTTGGGGAGAGCTTAGGGGCCGGTGGCTTGCACACTGCCAAGGACTCCAGCAGGAAGAGCTCTGTGCGAGGGAAGGAAGGGCCAGTGCAGGTCTCCTCCATCGGTTGCTTGGCCGCCCAGGCTCAGCGCCGCACGGAGTGCACCAGGCTCCCAGGGCCCTGGCTGGAGTCTGCGGCCCCGCACACCCGGAGGCTGACTCCCTGGGCGCCCAGAATCTGCCTCACACACGTAGCTTCCCTAGCGCTCTCCTCCCTAGCAGAGACGTGTGCAGCTGGTTGGGGCCTGCCCCTGCGTGCCTGGGCTCCCGCCCACAGCCCCAGCTCAGGGCAAGCAGCCCCTGAGCCAAGACCTGCAGGAGGCGCAGAGCGCCCCCACCTGGAAGCCGAGTGAACAGCTGGCGGGGATGCTAGCCTACTCGAGGGAAGAAGAGGCAGCCCAGCCTCGTTTGGCTCAAGCCCTACTTGGCTGGAGCCGAGTGCGCCTCCAGGACGGCAGAGCTCCAGCTCTGCTCAGAGGCCCGTTCTGGCAGAGTTGCTGGCGCTAGGCTGCTCTGCCCTGGGCGAGCCTTGCCCAGACTTGCCTCGCTGCTAGGCTTCCTGCCCAGGAAGGAGCAGGCTGCGCGAGGCTGGGAGACGCCACTGGCGCCTTCCTGGCCTCAGCTCCGCTCCTGCCTTGCCTTTGCACCTAGGCCCCAGGCGTCCTTGGGGAGGGCTTAGGGGCCGGTGGCTTGCACACTGCCTAGGGCTCCAGCAGGAAGAGCTCTGTGCGAGGGAAGGGAACGGCCAGTGCCAGGCTCCTCCAGCGGTTGCTTGGCCGCCCAGGCTCAGCGCCGCACGGAGTGCCCCAGGCTCCCAGGGCCCCTGGCTGGGGTCTGCAGCCCCGCACACCCGGAGGCTGACTCCCTGGGCGCCCAGCAGCTGCCTCACACACGTAGCTTCCCTAGCGCTCTCCTCCCCAGCAGAGATGTGTGCAGCTGGTTGGGGCCTGCCCCTGCATGCCTGGGCTCCCGCGCACAGCCCCAGCTCAGGGCAAGCAGCCCCTGAGCCAAGACCTGCAGGAGGCGCAGAGCGCCCCCACCTGGAAGCCGAGTGAACAGCTGGCGGGGAGGCGAGCCTCCTCGAGGGAAGAAGAGGCAGCCCAGCCTCGTTTGGCTCAAGCCCTACTTGGCTGGAGCCGAGTGCGCCTCCAGGACGGCAGAGCTCCAGCTCTGCTCAGAGGCCCGTTCTGGCCGAGTTGCTGGCGCGAGGCTGCTCTGCCCTGGGCGAGCCTTGCCCAGACTTGCCTCGCTGCTAGGCTTCCTGCCCAGGAAGGAGCAGGCTGCGCGAGGCTGGGAGACGCCACTGGCGCCTTCCTGGCCTCAGCTCCGCTCCTGCCTTGCCTTTGCACCTAGGCCCCAGGCGTCCTTGGGGAGGGCTTAGGGGCCGGTGGCTTGCACACTGCCAAGGGCTCCAGCAGGAAGAGCTCTGTGCGAGGGAAGGGAAGGGCCAGTGCAGGGCTTCTCCAGCGGTTGCTTGGCCGCCCAGGCTCAGCGCCGCACGGAGTGCACCAGGCTCCCAGGGCCCCTGGCTGGGGTCTGCAGCCCCGCACACCCGGAGGCTGACTCCCTGGGCGCCCAGCAGCTGCCTCACACACGTAGCTTCCCCAGCGCTCTCCTCCCCAGCAGAGACGTGTGCAGCTGGTTGGGGCCTGCCCCTGCGTGCCTAGGCTCCCGCCCACAGCCCCAGCTCAGGGCAAGCAGCCCCTGAGCCAAGACCTGCAGGAGGCGCAGAGCGCCCCCACCTGGAAGCCGAGTGAACAGCTGGCGGGGAGGTGTGCTTCCTCGAGGGAAGAAGAGGCAGCCCAGCCTCGTTTGGCTCAAGCCCTACTTGGCTGGAGCCGAGTGCGCCTCCAGGACGGCAGAGCTCCAGCTCTGCTCAGAGGCCCGTTCTGGCAGAGTTGCTGGCGCGAGGCTGCTCTGCGCTGTGCGAGCCTTGCCCAGACTTGCCTCGCTGCTAGGCTTCCTGCCCAGGAAGGAGCAGGCTGCGCGAGGCTGGGAGACGCCACTGGCGCCTTCCTGGCCTCAGCTCCGCTCCTGGTTGCCTTTGCACCTAGGCCCCAGGCTTCCTTGGGGAGGGCTTAGGGGCCGGTGGCTTGCACACTGCCAAGGACTCAAGCAGGAAGAGCTCTGTGCGAGGGAAGGGAAGGGCCAGTGCAGGGCTCCTCCAGCGGTTGCTTGGCCGCCCAGGCTCAGCGCCACACGGAGTGCACCAGGCTCCCAGGGCCCCTGGCTGGGGTCTGCAGCCCCGCACACCCGGAGGCTGACTCCCTGGGCGCCCAGCAGCTGCCTCACACACGTAGCTTCCGTAGCACTCTCCTCCACAGCAGAGACGTGTGCAGCTGGTTGGGGCCTGCCCCTGCGTGCCTGGGCTCCCGCGCACAGCCCCAGCTCAGGGCAAGCAGCCCCTGAGCCAAGACCTGCAGGAGGCGCAGAGCGCCCCCACCTGGAAGCCGAGTGAACAGCTGGCGGGGAGGCGAGCCTCCTCGAGGGAAGAAGAGGCAGCCCAGCCTCGTTTGGCTCAAGCCCTACTTGGCTGGAGCCGAGTGCGCCTCCAGGACGGCAGAGCTCCAGCTCTGCTCAGAGGCCCGTTCTGGCAGAGTTGCTGGCGCGAGGCTGCTCTGCCCTGGGCGAGCCTTGCCCAGACTTGCCTCGCTGCTAGGCTTCCTGCCCAGGAAGGAGCAGGCTGCGCGAGGCTGGGAGACGCCACTGGCGCCTTCCTGGCCTCAGCTCCGCTCCTGCCTTGCCTTTGCACCTAGGCCCCAGGCGTCCTTGGGGAGGGCTTAGGGGCCGGTGGCTTGCACACTGCCAAGGGCTCCAGCAGGAAGAGCTCTGTGCGAGGGAAGGGAAGGGCCAGTGCAGGGCTTCTCCAGCGGTTGCTTGGCCGCCCAGGCTCAGCGCCGCACGGAGTGCACCAGGCTCCCAGGGCCCCTGGCTGGGGTCTGCAGCCCCGCACACCCGGAGGCTGACTCCCTGGGCGCCCAGCAGCTGCCTCACACACGTAGCTTCCCTAGCGCTCTCCTCCCCAGCAGAGACGTGTGCAGCTGGTTGGGGCCTGCCCCTGCGTGCCTTGGCTCCCGCCCACAGCCCCAGCTCAGGGCAAGCAGCCCCTGAGCCAAGACCTGCAGGAGGCGCAGAGCGCCCCCACCTGGAAGACGAGTGAAAAGCTGGCGGGGAGGCGAGCTTCCTCGAGGGAAGAAGAGGCAGCCCAGCCTCGTTTGGCTCAAGCCCTACTTGGCTGGAGCCGAGTGCGCCTCCAGGACGGCAGAGCTCCAGCTCTGCTCAGAGGCCCGATCTGGCAGAGTTGCTGGCGCGAGGCTGCTCTGCCCTGGGCGAGCCTTGCCCAGACTTGCCTCGCTGCTAGGCTTCCTGCCCAGGAAGGAGCAGGCTGCGCGAGGCTGGGAGACGCCACTGGCGCCTTCCTGGCCTCAGCTCCGCTCCTGCCTTGCCTTTGCACCTAGGCCCCAGGCGTCCTTGGGGAGGGCTTAGGGGCCGGTGGCTTGCACACTGCCAAGGGCTCCAGCAGGAAGAGCTCTGTGCGAGGGAAGGGAAGGGCCAGTGCAGGGCTCCTCCAGCGGTTGCTTGGCCGCCCAGGCTCAGCGCCGCATGGAGTGCACCAGGCTCCCAGGGCCCCTGGCTGGGGTCTGCAGCCCCGCACACCTGGAGGCTGACTCCCTGGGCGCCCAGCAGCTGCCTCACACACGTAGCTTCCCTAGCGCTCTCCTCCCCAGCAGAGACGTGTGCAGCTGGTTGGGGCCTGCCCCTGCGTGCCTGGGCTCCCGCGCACAGCCCCAGCTCATGGCAAGCAGCCCCTGAGCCAAGACCTGCAGGAGGCGCAGAGCGCCCCCACCTGGAAGCCGAGTGAACACCTGGAGGGGAGGCGAGCCTCCTCGAGGGAAGAAGAGGCAGCCCAGCCTCGTTTGGCTCAAGCCCTACTTGGCTGGAGCCGAGTGCGCCTCCAGGACGGCAGAGCTCCAGCTCTGCTCAGAGGCCCGTTCTGGCAGAGTTGCTGGCGCTAGGCTGCTCTGCCCTGGGCGAGCCTTGACCAGATTTGCCTCGCTGCTAGGCTTCCTGCCCAGGAAGGAGCAGGCTGCGCGAGGCTGGGAGACGCCACCGGCGCCTTTCTGGCCTCAGCTCCGCTCCTGCCTTGCCTTTGCACCTAGGCCCCAGGCGTCCTTGGGGAGGGCTTAGGGGCCGGTGGCTTCCACAGTGCCAAGGGCTCCAGCAGGAAGAGCTCTGTGCGAGGGAAGGGAAGGGCCAGTGCAGGGCTCCTCCAGCGGTTGCTTGGCCGCCCAGGCTCAGCGCCGCACGGAGTGCCCCAGGCTCCCAGGGCACCTGGCTGGGGTCTGCAGCCCCGCACACCCGGAGGCTGACTCCCTGGGCGCCCAGCAGCTGCCTCACACACGTAGCTTCCCTAGCGCTCTCCTCCCCAGCAGAGACGTGTGCAGCTGGTTGGGGCCTGCCCCTGCGTGCCTGGGCTCCCGCCCACAGCCCCAGCTCAGGGCAAGCAGCCCCTGAGCCAAGACCTGCAGGAGGCGCAGAGCGCCCCCACCTGGAAGCCGAGTGAACAGCTGGCGGGGAGGCGAGCCTCCTCGAGGGAAGAAGAGGCAGCCCAGCCTCGTTTGGCTCAAGCCCTACTTGGCTGGAGCCGAGTGCGCCTCCAGGACGGCAGAGCTCCAGCTCTGCTCAGAGGCCCGTTCTGGCAGAGTTGCTGGCGCGAGGCTGCTCTGCCCTGGGCGAGCCTTGCCCAGACTTGCCTCGCTGCTAGGCTTCCTGCCCAGGAAGAAGCAGGCTGCGCGAGGCTGGGATACGCCACTGGCGCCTTCCTGGCCTCAGCTCCGCTCCTGCCTTGCCTTTGCACCTAGGCCCCAGGCGTCCTTGGGAAGAGCTTAGGGTCCAGTGGCTTGCAGAGTGCCAAGGGCTCCAGCAGGAAGAGCTCTGTGTGAGGGAAGGGAAGGGCCAGTGCAGGGCTCCTCCAGCGGTTGCTTGGCCGCCCAGACTCAGCGCCGCACGGAGTGCCCCAGGCTCCCAGGGCCCTGGCTGGGGTCTGCAGCCCTGCACACCCGGAGGCTGACTCCCTGGGCGCCCAGCAGCTGCCTCACACACGTAGCTTCCCTAGGGCTCTCCTCCCCAGCAGAGACGTGTGCAGCTGTTTGGGGCCTGCCCCTGCGTGCCTGGGCTCCCGCGCACAGCCCCAGCTCAGGGCAAGCAGCCCCTGAGCCAAGACCTGCAGGAGGCGCAGAGCGCCCCCACCTGGAAGCCGAGTGAACAGCTGGCGGGGAGGCGAGCTTCCTCGAGGGAAGAAGAGGCAGCCCAGCCTCGTTTGGCTCAAGCCCTACTTGGCTAGAGCCGAGTGCGCCTCCAGGACGGCAGAGCTCCAGCTCTGCTCAGAGGCCCGTTCTGGCAGAGTGACTGGCGCGAGGCTGCTCTGCCCTGGGCGAGCCTTGCCCAGACTTGCCTCGCTGTTAGGCTTCCTGCCCTGGAAGGAGCAGGCTGCGCGAGGCTGGGAGACGACACTGGCGCCTTCCTGGCCTCAGCTCCGCTCCTGCCTTGCCTTTGCACCTAGGCCCCAGGCGTCCTTGGGGAGGGCTTAGGGGACGGTGGCTTGCATACTGCCAAGGGCTCCAGCAGGAAGAGCTCTGTGCGTGGGAAGGAAGGGCCAGTGCAGGTCTCCTCCAGCGGTTGCTTGGCCGCCCAGGCTCAGCGCCGCACGGAGTGCACCAGGCTCCCAGGGCCCCTGGCTGGAGTCTGCAGCCCCGCACACCCAGAGGCTGACTCCCTGGGCGCCCAGCAGCTGACTCACACACGTAGCTTCCCTAGCGCTCTCCTCCCTAGCAGAGACGTGTGCAGCTGGTTGGGGCCTGCCCCTGCGTGCCTGGGCTCCCGCCCACAGCCCCAGCTCAGGGCAAGCAGCCCCTGAGCCAAGACCTGCAGGAGGCGCAGAGCGCCCCCACCTGGAAGCCGAGTGAACAGCTGGCGGGGAGGCGAGCCTCCTCCAGGGAAGAAGAGGCAGCCCAGCCTCGTTTGGCTCAAGCCCTACTTGGCTGGAGACGAGTGCGCCTCCAGGACGGCAGAGCTCCAGCTCTGCTCAGAGGCCCGTTCTGGCAGAGTTGCTGGCGCGAGGCTGCTCTGCCCTGGGCGAGCCTTGCCCAGACTTGCCTCGCTGCTAGGCTTCCTGCCCTGGAAGGAGCAGGCTGTGCGAGGCTGTGAGATGCCACTGGCGCCTTCCTGGCCTCAGCTCCGCTCCTGCCTTGCTTTTGCACCTAGGCCCCAGGCGTCCTTGGGGAAGGCTAAGGGGCCGGAGGCTTGCACACTGCCAAGGGCTCCAGCAGGAAGAGCTCTGTGCGAGGGAAGGGAAGGGCCAGTGCAGGGCTCCTCCAGCGGTTGCTTGGCCGCCCAGGCTCAGCGCCGCACGGAGTGCACCAGGCTCCCAGGGCCCCTGGCTGGGGTCTGCAGCCCCGCACACCCGGAGGCTGACTCCCTGGGCGCCCAGCAGCTGCCTCACACACGTAGCTTCCCTAGCGCTCTCCTCCCCAGCAGAGACGTGTGCAGCTGGTTGGGGCCTGCCCCTGCGTGCCTGGGCTCCCGCCCACAGCCCCAGCTCAGGGCAAGAAGCCCCTGAGCCAAGACCTGCAGGAGGCGCAGAGCGCCCCCACCTGGAAGCCGAGTGAACAGCTGGCGGGGAGGCGAGCCTCCTCGAGGGAAGAAGAGGCAGCCCAGCCTCGTTTGGCTCAAGCCCTACTTGGCTGGAGCCGAGTGCGCCTCCAGGACGGCAGAGCTCCAGCTCTGCTCAGAGGCCCGTTCTGGCAGAGTTGCTGGCGCGAGGCTGCTCTGCCCTGGGCGAGCCTTGCCCAGACTTGCCTCGCTGCTAGGCTTCCTGCCCAGGAAGGAGCAGGCTGTGCGAGGCTGGGAGACGCCACTGGCGCCTTCCTGGCCTCAGCTCCGCTCCTGCCTTGCTTTTGCACCTAGGCCCCAGGCGTCCTTGGGGAAGGCTTAGGGGCCGGTGGCTTGCACACTGCCAAGGGCTCCAGCAGGAAGAGCTCTGTGCGAGGGAAGGGAAGGGCCAGTGCAGGGCTCCTCCAGCGGTTGCTTGGCCGCCCAGGCTCAGCGCCGCACGGAGTGCCCCAGGCTCCCAGGACCCCTGGCTGGGGTCTGCAGCCCCGCACACCCGGAGGCTGACTCCCTGGGCGCCCAGCAGCTGCCTCACACACGTAGCTTCCCTAGCGCTCTCCTCCCCAGCAGAGACGTGTGCAGCTGTTTGGGGCCTGCCCCTGCGTGCCTGGGCTCCCGCGCACAGCCCCAGCTCAGGGCAAGCAGCCCCTGAGCCAAGACCTGCAGGAGGCGCAGAGCGCCCCCACCTGGAAGCCGAGTGAACAGCTGGCGGGGAGGCTAGCCTCCTCGAGGGAAGAAGAGGCAGCCCAGCCTCGTTTGGCTGCCCTACTTGGCTGGAGCCGAGAGCGCCTCCAGGACGGCAGAGCTCCAGCTCTGTTCAGAGGCCCGTTCTGGCAGAGTTGCTGGCGCGAGGCTGCTCTGCCCTGGGCGAGCCTTGCCCAGACTTGCCTCGCTGCTAGGCTTCCTGCCCAGGAAGGAGCAGGCTGCGCGAGGCTGGGAGACGCCACTGGCGCCTTCTTGGCCTCAGCTCCGCTCCTGCCTTGCCTTTGCACCTAGGCCCAAGGCGTCCTTGGGGATGGCTTAGGGGCCGGTGGCTTGCACACTGCCAAGGGCTCCAACAGGAAGAGCTCTGTGCGAGGGAAGGAAGGGCCAGTGCAGGTCTCCTCCAGCGGTTGCTTGGCCGCCCAGGCTCAGCGCCGCACGGAGTGCACCAGGCTCCCAGGGCCCCTGGCTGGGGTCTGCAGCCCCGCACACCCGGAGGCTGACTCCCTGGGCGCCCAGCAGCTGCCTCACACACGTAGCTTCCCTAGCGCTCTCCTCCCCAGCAGAGACGTGTGCAGCTGGTTGGGGCCTGCCCCTGCGTGCCTGGGCTCCCGCGCACAGCCCCAGCTCAGGGCAAGCAGCCCCTGAGCCAAGACCTGCAGGAGGCGCAGAGCGCCCCCACCTGGAAGCCGAGTGAACAGCTGGCGGGGAGGCGAGCCTCCTCGAGGGAAGAAGAGGTAGCCCATCCTCGTTTGGCTCAAGCCCTACTTGGCTGGAGCCGAGTGCGCCTCCAGGACGGCAGAGCTCCAGCTCTGCTCAGAGGCCCGTTCTGGCAGAGTTGCTGGCGCTAGGCTGCTCTGCCCTGGGCGAGCCTTGCCCAGACTTGCCTCGCTGCTAGGCTTCCTGCCCAGGAAGGAGCAGGCTGCGCGAGGCTGGGAGACGCCACTGGCGCCTTCCTGGCCTCAGCTCCGCTCCTGCCTTGCCTTTGCACCTAGGCCCCAGGCGTCCTTGGGGAGGGCTTAGGGGCCGGTGGCTTGCACACTGCCAAGGGCTCCAGCAGGAAGAGCTCTGTGCGAGGGAAGGGAAGCGCCAATGCCAGGCTCCTCCAGCGGTTGCTTGGCCGCCCAGGCTCAGCGCCGCACGGAGTGCCCCAGGCTCCCAGGACCCCTGGCTGGGGTCTGCAGCCCCGCACACCCGGAGGCTGACTCCCTGGGCGCCCAGCAGCTGCCTCACACACGTAGCTTCCCTAGCGCTCTCCTCCCCAGCAGAGACGTGTGCAGCTGTTTGGGGCCTGCCCCTGCGTGCCTGGGCTCCCGCGCACAGCCCCAGCTCAGGGCAAGCAGCCCCTGAGCCAAGACCTGCAGGAGGCGCAGAGCGCCCCCACCTGGAAGCCGAGTGAACAGCTGGCGGGGAGGCTAGCCTCCTCGAGGGAAGAAGAGGCAGCCCAGCCTCGTTTGGCTGCCCTACTTGGCTGGAGCCGAGAGCGCCTCCAGGACGGCAGAGCTACAGCTCTGTTCAGAGGCCCGTTCTGGCAGAGTTGCTGGCGCGAGGCTGCTCTGCCCTGGGCGAGCCTTGCCCAGACTTGCCTCGCTGCTAGGCTTCCTGCCCAGGAAGGAGCAGGCTGCGCGAGGCTGGGAGACGCCACTGGCGCCTTCCTGGCCTCAGCTCCGCTCCTGCCTTGCCTTTGCACCTAGGCCCAAGGCGTCCTTGGGGAGGGCTTAGGGGCCAGTGGCTTGCACACTGCCAAGGGCTCCAGCAGGAAGAGCTCTGTGCGAGGGAAGGAAGGGCCAGTGCAGGTCTCCTCCAGCGGTTGCTTGGCCGCCCAGGCTCAGCGCCGCACGGAGTGCACCAGGCTCCCAGGGCCCCTGGCTGGAGTCTGCAGCCCCGCACACCCGGAGGCTGACTCCCTGGGCGCCCAGCAGCTGCCTCACACACGTAGCTTCCATAGCGCTCTCCTCCCCAGCAGAGACGTGTGCAGCTGGTTGGGGCCTGCCCCTGCGTGCCTGGGCTCCCGCCCACAGCCCCAGCTCAGGGCAAGAAGCCCCTGAGCCAAGACCTGCAGGAGGCGGAGCGCGCCCCCACCTGGAAGCCGAGTGAACAGCTGGCGGGGAGGCGAGCCTCCTCGAGGGAAGATGAGGCAGCCCAGCCTCGTTTGGCTCAAGCCCTACTTGGCTGGAGCCGAGTGCGCCTCCAGGACGGCAGAGCTCCAGCTCTGCTCAGAGGCCCGTTCTGGCAGAGTTGCTGGCGCGAGGCTGCTCTGCCCTCGGCGAGCCTTGCCCAGACTTGCCTCGCTGCTAGGCTTCCTGCTCAGGAAGGAGCAGGCTGCGCGAGGCTGGGAGACGCCACTGGCGCCTTCCTGGCCTCAGCTCCGCTCCTGCCTTGCCTTTGCATCTAGGCCCCAGGCGTCCTTGGGGAGGGCTTAGAGGCCGGTGGCTTGCACACTCCCAAGGGCTCCAGCAGGAAGAGCTCTGTGCGAGGGAAGGGAAGGGCCAGTGCAGGGCTCCTCCAGCGGTTGCTTGGCCGCCCAGGCTCAGCGCCGCACGGAGTGCACCAGGCTCCCAGGGCCCCTGGCTGGGGTCTGCAGCCCCGCACACCCGGAGGCTGACTCCCTGGGCGCCCAGCAGCTGCCTCACACACGTAGCTTCCCTAGCGCTCTCCTCCCCAGAAGAGACGTGTGCAGCTGGTTGGGGCCTGCCCCTGCGTGCCTGGGCTCCCGCGCACAGCCCCAGCTCAGGGCAAGCAGCCCCTGAGCCAAGACCTGCAGGAGGCGCAGAGCGCCCCCACCTGGAAGCCGAGTGAACAGCTGGCGGGGAGGCGAGCCTCCTCGAGGGAAGAAGAGGCAGCCCAGCCTCGTTTGGCTCAAGCCCTACTTGGCTGGAGCCGAGTGCGCCTCCAGGACGGCAGAGCTCCAGCTCTGCTCAGAGGCCCGTTCTGGCAGAGTTGCTGGCGCGAGGCTGCTCTGCCCTGGGCGAGCCTTGCCCAGACTTGCCTCGCTGCTAGGCTTCCTGCCCTGGAAGGAGCAGGCTGTGCGAGGCTGGGAGACGCCACTGGCGCCTTCCTGGCCTCAGCTCCGCTCCTGCCTTGCTTTTGCACCTAGGCCCCAGGCGTCCTTGGGGAAGGCTTAGGGGCCGGAGGCTTGCACACTGCCAAGGGCTCCAGCAGGAAGAGCTCTGTGCGAGGGAAGGGAAGGGCCAGTGCAGGGCTCCTCCAGCGGTTGCTTGGCCGCCCAGGCTCAGCGCCGCACGGAGTGCACCAGGCTCCCAGGGCCCCTGGCTGGGGTCTGCAGCCCCGCACACCCGGAGGCTGACTCCCTGGGCGCCCAGCAGCTGCCTCACACACGTAGCTTCCCTAGCGCTCTCCTCCACAGCAGAGACGTGTGCAGCTGGTTGGGGCCTGCCCCTGCGTGCCTGGGCTCCCGCGCACAGCCCCAGCTCAGGGCAAGCAGCCCCTGAGCCAAGACCTGCAGGAGGCGCAGAGCGCCCCCACCTGGAAGCCGAGTGAACAGCTGGCGGGGAGGCGAGCCTCCTCGAGGGAAGAAGAGGTAGCCCATCCTCGTTTGGCTCAAGGCCTACTTGGCTGGAGCCGAGTGCGCCTCCAGGACGGCAGAGCTCCAGCTCTGCTCAGAGGCCCGTTCTGGCAGAGTTGCTGGCGCGAGGCTGCTCTGTCCTGGGCGAGCCTTGCCCAGACTTGCCTCGCTGCTAGGCTTCCTGCCCAGGAAGGAGCAGGCTGCGCGAGGCTGGGAGACGCCACTGGCGCCTTCCTGGCCTCAGCTCCGCTCCTGCCTTGCCTTTGCATCTAGGCCCCAGGCGTCCTTGGGGAGGGCTTAGGGGCCGGTGGCTTGCACACTGCCAAGGGCTCCAGCAGGAAGAGCTCTGTGTGAGGGAAGGGAAGGGCCAGTGCAGGGCTCCTCCAGCGGTTGCTTGGCCGCCCAGGCTCAGCGCCGCACGGAGTGCACCAGGCTCCCAGGGCCCCTGGCTGGGGTCTGCAGCCCCGCACACCCGGAGGCTGACTCCCTGGGCGCCCAGCAGCTGCCTCACACACGTAGCTTCCCTAGCGCTCTCCTCCCCAGCAGAGACGTGTGCAGCTGGTTGGGGCCTGCCCCTGCGTGCCTGGGCTCCCGCGCACAGCCCCAGCTCAGGGCAAGCAGCCCCTGAGCCAAGACCTGCAGGAGGCGCAGAGCGCCCCCACCTGGAAGCCGAGTGAACAGCTGGCGGGGAGGCGAGCCTCCTCGAGGGAAGAAGAGGCAGCCCAGCCTCGTTTGGCTCAAGCCCTACTTGGCTGGAGCCGAGTGCGCCTCCAGGACGGCAGAGCTCCAGCTCTGCTCAGAGGCCCGTTCTGGCAGAGTTGCTGGCGCGAGGCTGCTCTGCCCTGGGCGAGCCTTGCCCAGACTTGCCTCGCTGCTAGGCTTCCTGCCCTGGAAGGAGCAGGCTGTGCGAGGCTGGGAGACGCCACTGGCGCCTTCCTGGCCTCAGCTCCGCTCCTGCCTTGCTTTTGCACCTAGGCCCCAGGCGTCCTTGGGGAAGGCTAAGGGGCCGGAGGCTTGCACACTGCCAAGGGCTCCAGCAGGAAGAGCTCTGTGCGAGGGAAGGGAAGCGCCAGTGCAGGGCTCCTCCAGCGGTTGCTTGGCCGCCCAGGCTCAGCGCCGCACGGAGTGCACCAGGCTCCCAGGGCCCCTGGCTGGGGTCTGCAGCCCCGCACACCCGGAGGCTGACTCCCAGGGCGCCCAGCAGCTGCCTCACACACGTAGCTTCCCTAGCGCTCTCCTCCCCAGCAGAGACGTGTGCAGCTGGTTGGGGCCTGCCCCTGCGTGCCTGGGCTCCCGCCCACAGCCCCAGCTCAGGGCAAGCAGCCCCTGAGCCAAGACCTGCAGGAGGCGCAGAGCGCCCCCACCTGGAAGCCGAGTGAACAGCTGGCGGGGAGGCGAGCCTCCTCGAGGGAAGAAGAGGTAGCCCATCCTCGTTTGGCTCAAGCCCTACTTGGCTGGAGCGGAGTGCGCCTCCAGGACGGCAGAGCTCCAGCTCTGCTCAGAGGCCCGTTCTGGCAGAGTTGCTGGCGCTAGGTTGCTCTGCCCTGGGCGAGCCTTGCCCAGACTTGCCTCGCTGCTAGGCTTCCTGCCCAGGAAGGAGCAGGCTGCGCGAGGCTGGGAGACGCCACTGGCGCCTTCCTGGCCTCAGCTCCGCTCCTGCCTTGCCTTTGCACCTAGGCCCCAGGTGTCCTTGGGGAGGGCTTAGGGGCCGGTGGCTTGCACACTGCCAAGGGCTCCAGCAGGAAGAGCTCTGTGCGAGGGAAGGGAAGGGCCAGTGCCAGGCTCCTCCAGCGGTTGCTTGGCCGCCCAGTCTCAGTACCGCACGGAGTGCCCCAGGCTCCCAGGACCCCTGGCTGGGGTCTGCAGCCCCGCACACCCGGAGGCTGACTCCCTGGGCGCCCAGCAGCTGCCTCACACACGTAGCTTCCCTAGCGCTCTCCTCCCCAGCAGAGACGTGGGCAGCTGTTTGGGGCCTGCCCCTGCGTGCCTGGGCTCCCGCGCACAGCCCCAGCTCAGGGCAAGCAGCCCCTGAGCCAAGACCTGCAGGAGGCGCAGAGCGCCCCCACCTGGAAGCCGAGTGAAGAGCTGGCGGGGAGGCGAGCCTCCTCGAGGGAAGAAGAGGCAGCCCAGCCTCGTTTGGCTCAAGCCCTACTTGGCTGGAGCCGAGTGCGCCTCCAGGACGGCAGAGCTCCAGCTCTGCTCAGAGGCCCGTTCTGGCAGAGTTGCTGGCGCGAGGCTGCTCTGCCCTGGGCGAGCCTTGCCCAGACTTGCCTCGCTGCTAGGCTTCCTGCCCAGGAAGGAGCAGGCTGCGCGAGGCTGGGAGACGCCACTGGCGCCTTCCTGGCCTCAGCTCCGCTCCTGCCTTGCCTTTGCACCTAGGCCCCAGGCGTCCTTGGGGAGGGCTTTGGGGCCGGTGGCTTGCACACTCCCAAGGGCTCCAGCAGGAAGAGCTCTGTGCGAGGGAAGGGAAGGGCCAGTGCAGGGCTCCACCAGCGGTTGCTTGGCCGCCCAGGCTCAGCGCCGCACGGAGTGCACCAGGCTCCCAGGGCCCCTGGCTGGGGTCTGCAGCCCCGCACACCCGGAGGCTGACTCCCTGGGCGCCCAGCAGCTGCCTCACACACGTAGCTTCCCTAGCGCTCTCCTACCCAGCAGAGACGTGTGCAGCTGGTTGGGGCCTGCCCCTGGGTGCCTGGGCTCCCGCGCACAGCCCCAGCTCAGGGCAAGCAGCCCCTGAGCCAAGACCTGCAGGAGGCGCAGAGCGCCCCCACCTGGAAGCCGAGTGAACAGCTGGCGGGGAGGCGAGCCTCCTCGAGGGAAGAAGAGGCAGCCCAGCCTCGTTTGGCTCAAGCCCTACTTGGCTGGAGCGGAGTGCGCCTCCAGGAAGGCAGAGCTCCAGCTCTGCTCAGAGGCCCGTTCTGGCAGAGTTGCTGGCGCGAGGCTGCTCTGCCCTGGGCGAGCCTTGCCCAGACTTGCCTCGCTGCTAGGCTTCCTGCCCAGGAAGGAGCAGGCTGCGCGAGGCTGGGAGACGCCACTGGCGCCTTCCTGGCCTCAGCTCCGCTCCTGCCTTGCCTTTGCACCTAGGCCCAAGGCGTCCTTGGGGAGGGCTTAGGGGCCAGTGGCTTGCACACTGCCAAGGGCTCCAGCAGGAAGAGCTCTGTGCGAGGGAAGGAAGGGCCAGTGCAGGTCTCCTCCAGCGGTTGCTTGGCCGCCCAGGCTCAGCGCCGCACGGAGTGCACCAGGCTCCCAGGGCCCCTGGCTGGAGTCTGCAGCCCCGCACACCCGGAGGCTGACTCCCTGGGCGCCCAGCAGCTGCCTCACACACGTAGCTTCCATAGCGCTCTCCTCCCCAGCAGAGACGTGTGCAGCTGGTTGGGGCCTGCCCCTGCGTGCCTGGGCTCCCGCCCACAGCCCCAGCTCAGGGCAAGAAGCCCCTGAGCCAAGACCTGCAGGAGGCGCAGCGCGCCCCCACCTGGAAGCCGAGTGAACAGCTGGCGGGGAGGCGAGCCTCCTCGAGGGAAGATGAGGCAGCCCAGCCTCGTTTGGCTCAAGCCCTACTTGGCTGGAGCCGAGTGCGCCTCCAGGACGGCAGAGCTCCAGCTCTGCTCAGAGGCCCGTTCTGGCAGAGTTGCTGGCGCGAGGCTGCTCTGCCCTGGGCGAGCCTTGCCCAGACTTGCCTCGCTGCTAGGCTTCCTGCTCAGGAAGGAGCAGGCTGCGCGAGGCTGGGAGACGCCACTGGCGCCTTCCTGGCCTCAGCTCCGCTCCTGCCTTGCCTTTGCATCTAGGCCCCAGGCGTCCTTGGGGAGGGCTTAGAGGCCGGTGGCTTGCACACTCCCAAGGGCTCCAGCAGGAAGAGCTCTGTGCGAGGGAAGGGAAGGGCCAGTGCAGGGCTCCTCCAGCGGTTGCTTGGCCGCCCAGGCTCAGCGCCGCACGGAGTGCACCAGGCTCCCAGGGCCCCTGGCTGGGGTCTGCAGCCCCGCACACCCGGAGGCTGACTCCCTGGGCGCCCAGCAGCTGCCTCACACACGTAGCTTCCCTAGCGCTCTCCTCCCCAGCAGAGACGTGTACAGCTGGTTGGGGCCTGCCCCTGCGTGCCTGGGCTCCCGCCCACAGCCCCAGCTCAGGGCAAGCAGCCCCTGAGCCAAGACCTGCAGGAGGCGCAGAGCGCCCCCACCTGGAAGCCGAGTGAACAGCTGGCGGGGAGGCGAGCCTCCTCGAGGGAAGAAGAGGTAGCCCATCCTCGTTTGGCTCAAGCCCTACTTGGCTGGAGCCGAGTGCGCCTCCAGGACGGCAGAGCTCCAGCTCTGCTCAGAGGCCCGTTCTGGCAGAGTTGCTGGCGCGAGGCTGCTCTGCCCTGGGCGAGCCTTGCCCAGACTTGCCTCGCTGCTAGGCTTCCTGCCCAGGAAGGAGCAGGCTGCGCAAGGCTGGGAGACGCCACTGGCGCCTTCCTGGCCTCAGCTCCGCTCCTGCCTTGCCTTTGCATCTAGGCCCCAGGCGTCCTTGGGGAGGGCTTAGGGGCCGGTGGCTTGCACACTCCCAAGGGCTCCAGCAGGAAGAGCTCTGTGCGAGGGAAGGGAAGGGCCAGTGCAGGGCTCCTCCAGCGGTTGCTTGGCCGCCCAGGCTCAGCGCCGCACGGAGTGCACCAGGCTCCCAGGGCCCCTGGCTGGGGTCTGCAGCCCCGCACACCCGGAGGCTGACTCCCTGGGCGCCCAGCAGCTGCCTCACACACGTAGCTTCCCTAGCGCTCTCCTCCCCAGCAGAGACGTGTGCAGCTGGTTGGGGCCTGCCCCTGCGTGCCTGGGCTCCCGCGCACAGCCCCAGCTCAGGGCAAGCAGCCCCTGAGCCAAGACCTGCAGGAGGCGCAGAGCGCCCCCACCTGGAAGCCGAGTGAACAGCTGGCGGGGAGGCGAGCCTCCTCGAGGGAAGAAGAGGCAGCCCAGCCTCGTTTGGCTCAAGCCCTACTTGGCTGGAGCCGAGTGCGCCTCCAGGACGGCAGAGCTCCAGCTCTGCTCAGAGGCCCGTTCTGGCAGAGTTGCTGGCGCGAGGCTGCTCTGCCCTGGGCGAGCCTTGCCCAGACTTGCCTCGCTGCTAGGCTTCCTGCCCTGGAAGGAGCAGGCTGTGCGAGGCTGGGAGACGCCACTGGCGCCTTCCTGGCCTCAGCTCCGCTCCTGCCTTGCTTTTGCACCTAGGCCCCAGGCGTCCTTGGGGAAGGCTTAGGGGCCGGAGGCTTGCACACTGCCAAGGGCTCCAGCAGGAAGAGCTCTGTGCGAGGGAAGGGAAGGGCCAGTGCAGGGCTCCTCCAGCGGTTGCTTGGCCGCCCAGGCTCAGCGCCGCACGGAGTGCACCAGGCTCCCAGGGCCCCTGGCTGGGGTCTGCAGCCCCGCACACCCGGAGGCTGACTCCCTGGGCGCCCAGCAGCTGCCTCACACACGTAGCTTCCCTAGCGCTCTCCTCCACAGCAGAGACGTGTGCAGCTGGTTGGGGCCTGCCCCTGCGTGCCTGGGCTCCCGCGCACAGCCCCAGCTCAGGGCAAGCAGCCCCTGAGCCAAGACCTGCAGGAGGCGCAGAGCGCCCCCACCTGGAAGCCGAGTGAACAGCTGGCGGGGAGGCGAGCCTCCTCGAGGGAAGAAGAGGTAGCCCATCCTCGTTTGGCTCAAGGCCTACTTGGCTGGAGCCGAGTGCGCCTCCAGGACGGCAGAGCTCCAGCTCTGCTCAGAGGCCCGTTCTGGCAGAGTTGCTGGCGCGAGGCTGCTCTGTCCTGGGCGAGCCTTGCCCAGACTTGCCTCGCTGCTAGGCTTCCTGCCCAGGAAGGAGCAGGCTGCGCGAGGCTGGGAGACGCCACTGGCGCCTTCCTGGCCTCAGCTCCGCTCCTGCCTTGCCTTTGCATTTAGGCCCCAGGCGTCCTTGGGGAGGGCTTAGGGGCCGGTGGCTTGCACACTGCCAAGGGCTCCAGCAGGAAGAGCTCTGTGTGAGGGAAGGGAAGGGCCAGTGCAGGGCTCCTCCAGCGGTTGCTTGGCCGCCCAGGCTCAGCGCCGCACGGAGTGCACCAGGCTCCCAGGGCCCCTGGCTGGGGTCTGCAGCCCCGCACACCCGGAGGCTGACTCCCTGGGCGCCCAGCAGCTGCCTTACACACGTAGCTTCCCTAGCGCTCTCCTCCCCAGCAGAGACGTGTGCAGCTGGTTGGGGCCTGCCCCTGCGTGCCTGGGCTCCCGCCCACAGCCCCAGCTCAGGGCAAGCAGCCCCTGAGCCAAGACCTACAGGAGGCGCAGAGCGCCCCCACCTGGAAGCCGAGTGAACAGCTGGCGGGGAGGCGAGCCTCCTCGAGGGAAGAAGAGGCAGCCCAGCCTCGTTTGGCTCAAGCCCTACTTGGCTGGAGCCGAGTGCGCCTCCAGGACGGCAGAGCTCCAGCTCTGCTCAGAGGCCCGTTCTGGCAGAGTTGCTGGCGCGAGGCTGCTCTGCCCTGGGCGAGCCTTGCCCAGACTTGCCTCGCTGCTAGGCTTCCTGCCCTGGAAGGAGCAGGCTGTGCGAGGCTGGGAGACGCCACTGGCGCCTTCCTGGCCTCAGCTCCGCTCCTGCCTTGCTTTTGCACCTAGGCCCCAGGCGTCCTTGGGGAAGGGTAAGGGGCCGGAGGCTTGCACACTGCCAAGGGCTCCAGCAGGAAGAGCTCTGTGCGAGGGAAGGGAAGCGCCAGTGCAGGGATCCTCCAGCGGTTGCTTGGCCGCCCAGGCTCAGCGCCGCACGGAGTGCACCAGGCTCCCAGGGCCCCTGGCTGGGGTCTGCAGCCCCGCACACCCGGAGGCTGACTCCCAGGGCGCCCAGCAGCTGCCTCACACACGTAGCTTCCCTAGCGCTCTCCTCCCCAGCAGAGACGTGTGCAGCTGGTTGGGGCCTGCCCCTGCGTGCCTGGGCTCCCGCCCACAGCCCCAGCTCAGGGCAAGCAGCCCCTGAGCCAAGACCTGCAGGAGGCGCAGAGCGCCCCCACCTGGAAGCCGAGTGAACAGCTGGCGGGGAGGCGAGCCTCCTCGAGGGAAGAAGAGGTAGCCCATCCTCGTTTGGCTCAAGCCCTACTTGGCTGGAGCCGAGTGCGCCTCCAGGACGGCAGAGCTCCAGCTCTGCTCAGAGGCCCGTTCTGGCAGAGTTCTGGCGCTAGGCTGCTCTGCCCTGGGCGAGCCTTGCCCAGACTTGCCTCGCTGCTAGGCTTCCTGCCCAGGAAGGAGCAGGCTGTGCGAGGCTGGGAGACGCCACTGGCGCCTTCCTGGCCTCAGCTCCGCTCCTGCCTTGCTTTTGCACCTAGGCCCCAGGCGTCCTTGGGGAAGGCTTAGGGGCCGGAGGCTTGCACACTGCCAAGGGCTCCAGCAGGAAGAGCTCTGTGCAAGGGAAGGGAAGGGCCAGTGCCAGGCTCCTCCAGCGGTTGCTTGGCCGCCCAGGCTCAGCGCCGCACGGAGTGCCCCAGGCTCCCAGGACCCCTGGCTGGGGTCTGCAGCCCCGCACACCCGGAGGCTGACTCCCTGGGCGCCCAGCAGCTGCCTCACACACGTAGCTTCCCTAGCGCTCTCCTCCCCAGCAGAGACGTGTGCAGCTGTTTGGGGCCTGCCCCTGCGTGCCTGGGCTCCCGCGCACAGCCCCAGCTCAGGGCAAGCAGCCCCTGAGCCAAGACCTGCAGGAGGCGCAGAGCGCCCCCACCTGGAAGCCGAGTGAACAGCTGGCGGGGAGGCGAGCCTCCTCGAGGGAAGAAGAGGCAGCCCAGCCTCGTTTGGCTGCCCTACTTGGCTGGAGCCGAGAGCGCCTCCAGGACGACAGAGCTCCAGCGCTGTTCAGAGGCCCGTTCTGGCAGAGTTGCTGGCGCGAGGCTGCTCTGCCCTGGGCGAGCCTTGCCCAGACTTGCCTCGCTGCTAGGCTTCCTGCCCAGGAAGGAGCAGGCTGCGCGAGGCTGGGAGACGCCACTGGCGCCTTCCTGGCCTCAGCTCCGCTCCTGCCTTGCCTTTGCACCTAGGCCCCAGGCTTCCTTGGGGAGGGCTTAGGGGCCGGTGGCTTGCACACTGCCAAGGGCTCCAGCAGGAAGAGCTCTGTGCGAGGGAAGGAAGGGCCAGTGCAGGTCTCCTCCAGCGGTTGCTTGGCCGCCCAGGCTCAGCTCCGCACGGAGTGCACCAGGCTCCCAGGGCCCCTGGCTGGAGTCTGCAGCCCCGCACACCCGGAGGCTGACTCCCTGGGCGCCCAGCAGCTGCCTCACACACGTAGCTTCCATAGCGCTCTCCTCCCCAGCAGAGACGTGTGCAGCTGGTTGGGGCCTGCCCCTGCGTGCCTGGGCTCCCGCCCACAGCCCCAGCTCAGGGCAAGAAGCCCCTGAGCCAAGACCTGCAGGAGGTGCAGAGCGCCCCCACCTGGAAGCCGAGTGAACAGCTGGCGGGGAGGCGAGCCTCCTCGAGGGAAGAAGAGGCAGCCCAGCCTCGTTTGGCTCAAGCCCTACTTGGCTGGAGCCGAGTGCGCCTCCAGGACGGCAGAGCTCCAGCTCTGCTCAGAGGCCCGTTCTGGCAGAGTTGCTGGCGCGAGGCTGCTCTGCCCTGGGCGAGCCTTGCCCAGACTTGCCTCGCTGCTAGGCTTCCTGCCCAGGAAGGAGCAGGCTGCGCGAGGCTGGGAGACGCCACTGGCGCCTTCCTGGCCTCAGCTCCGCTCCTGCCTTGCCTTTGAACCTAGGCCTCAGGCGTCCTTGGGGAGGGCTTAGGGGCCGGTGGCTTGCACACTCCCAAGGGCTCCAGCAGGAAGAGCTCTGTGCGAGGGAAGGGAAGGGCCAGTGCAGGGCTCCTCCAGCGGTTGCTTGGCCGCCCAGGCTCAGCGCCGCACGGAGTGCACCAGGCTCCCAGGGCCCCTGGCTGGGGTCTGCAGCCCCGCACACCCGGAGGCTGACTCCCTGGGCGCCCAGCAGCTGCCTCACACACGTAGCTTCCCTAGCGCTCTCCTCCCCAGCAGAGACGTGTGCAGCTGGTTGGGGCCTGCCCCTGCGTGCCTGGGATCCCGCGCACAGCCCCAGCTCAGGGCAAGCAGCCCCTGAGCCAAGACCTGCAGGAGGCGCAGAGCGCCCCCACCTGGAAGCCGAGTGAACAGCTGGCGGGGAGGCGAGCCTCCTCGAGGGAAGAAGAGGCAGCCCAGCCTCGTTTGGCTCAAGCCCTACTTGGCTGGAGCCGAGTGCGCCTCCAGGACGGCAGAGCTCCAGCTCTGCTCAGAGGCCCGTTCTGGCAGAGTTGCTGGCGCGAGGCTGCTCTGCCCTGGGCGAGCCTTGCCCAGACTTGCCTCGCTGCTAGGCTTCCTGCCCAGGAAGGAGCAGGCTGCGCGAGGCTGGGAGACGCCACTGGCGCCTTCCTGGCCTCAGCTCCGCTCCAGCCTTGCCCTTGCACCTAGGCCCCAGGCGTCCTTGGGGAGGGCTTAGGGGCCGGTGGCTTGCACACTGCCAAGGACTCCAGCAGGAAGAGCTCTGTGCGAGGGAAGGGAAGGGCCAGTGCAGGGCTCCTCCAGCGGTTGCTTGGCCGCCCAGGCTCAGCCCCGCACGGAGTGCACCAGGCTCCCAGGGCCCCTGGCTGGGGTCTGCAGCCCCGCACACCCGGAGGCTGACTCCCTGGGCGCCCAGCAGCTGCCTCACACACGTAGCTTCCCCAGCGCTCTCCTCCCCAGCAGAGACGTGTGCAGCTGCTTGGGGCCTGCCCCTGCGTGCCTGGGTTCCCGCCCACAGCCCCAGCTCAGGGCAAGCATCCCCTGAGCCAAGACCTGCAGGGGGCGCAGAGCGCCCCCACCTGGAAGCCGAGTGAACAGCTGGCGGGGAGGCGAGCCTCCTCGAGGGAAGAAGAGGTAGCCCAGCCTCGTTTGGCTCAAGCCCTACTTGGCTGGAGCCGAGTGTGCCTCCAGGACGGCAGAGCTCCAGCTCTGCTCAGAGGCCCGTTCTGGCAGAGTTGCTGGCGCTAGGCTGCTCTGCCCTGGGCGAGCCTTGCCCAGACTTGCTTCGCTGCTAGGCTTCCTGCCCAGGAAGGAGCAGGCTGCGCGAGGCTGGAAGACGCCACTGGCGCCTTCCTGGCCTCAGCTCCGCTCCTGCCTTGCCTTTGCACCTAGGCCCCAGGCGTCCTTGGGGAGGGCTTAGGGGCCGGTGGCTTGCACACTGCCAAGGGCTCCAGCAGGAAGAGCTCTGTGCGAGGGAAGGGAAGGGCCAGTGCCAGGCTCCTCCAGCGGTTGCTTGGCCGCCCAGGCTAAGCGCCGCACGGAGTGCCCCAGGCTCCCAGGGCCCCTGACTGGGGTCTGCAGCCCCGCACACCCGGAGGCTGACTCCCTGGGCGCCCAGCAGCTGCCTCACACACGTAGCTTCCCTAGCGCTCTCCTCCTCAGCAGAGACGTGTGCAGCTGGTTGGGGCCTGCCCCTGCGTGCCTGGGCTCCCGCGCACAGCCCCAGCTCAGGGCAAGCAGCCCCTGAGCCAAGACCTGCAGGAGGCGCAGAGCGCCCCCACCTGGAAGCCGAGTGAACAGCTGGCGGGGAGGCGAGCCTCCTCGAGGGAAGAAGAGGTAGCCCAGCCTCGTTTGGCTCAAGCCCTACTTGGCTGGAGCCGAGTGCGCCTCCAGGACGGCAGAGCTCCAGCTCTGCTCAGAGGCCCGTTCTGGCAGAGTTGCTGGCGCTAGGCTGCTCTGCCCTGGGCGAGCCTTGCCCAGACTTGCCTCGCTGCTAGGCTTCCTGCCCAGGAAGGAGCATGCTGCGCGAGGCTGGAAGAAGCCACTGGCGCCTTCCTGGCCTCAGCTCCGCTCCTGCCTTGCCTTTGCACCTAGGCCCCAGGCGTCCTTGGGGACGGCTTAGGGGCCGGTGGCTTGCACACTGCCAAGGGCTCCAGCAGGAAGAGCTCTGTGCGAGGGAAGGGAAGGGCCAGTGCCAGGCTCCTCCAGCGGTTGCTTGGCCGCCCAGGCTCAGCACCGCACGGAGTGCCCCAGGCTCCCAGGGCCCCTGGCTGGGGTCTGCAGCCCCGCACACCCGGAGGCTGACTCCCTGGGCGCCCAGCAGCTGCCTCACACACGTAGCTTCCCTAGCGCTCTCCTCCCCAGCAGAGACGTGTGCAGCTGTTTGGGGCCTGCCCCTGCGTGCCTGGGCTCCCGCGCACAGCCCCAGCTCAGGGCAAGCAGCCCCTGAGCCACGACCTGCAGGAGGCGCAGAGCGCCCCCACCTGGAAGCCGAGTGAACAGCTGGCGGGGAGGCGAGCCTCCTCCAGGGAAGAAGAGGCAGCCCAGCCTCGTTTGGCTCAAGCCCTACTTGGCTGGAGCCGAGTGCGCCTCCAGGACGGCAGAGCTCCAGCTCTGCTCAGAGGCCCGTTCTGGCAGAGATGCTGGCGCGAGGCTGCTCTGCCCTGGGCGAGCCTTGCCCAGACTTGCCTCGCTGCTAGGCTTCCTGCCCAGGAAGGAGCAGGCTGTGCGAGGCTGGGAGACGCCACTGGCGCCTTCCTGGCCTCAGCTCCGCTCCTGCCTTGCCTTTGCACCTAGGCCCCAGGCGTCCTTGGGGAGGCTTAGGGGCCGGTGGCTTGCACACTCCCAAGGGCTCCAGCAGGAAGAGCTCTGTGCGAGGGAAGGGAAGGGCCAGTGCAGGGCTCCTCCAGCGGTTGCTTGGCCGCCCAGGCTCAGCGCCGCACGGAGTGCACCAGGCTCCCAGGGCCCCTGGCTGGGGTCTGCAGCCCCGCACACCCGGAGGCTGACTCCCTGGGCGCCCAGCAGCTGCCTCACACACGTAGCTTCCCTAGCACTCTCCTCCCCAGCAGAGACGTGTGCAGCTGGTTGGGGCCTGCCCCTGCGTGCCTGGGCTCCCGCGCACAGGCCCAGTTCAGGGCAAGCAGCCCCTGAGCCAAGACCTGCAGGAGGCGCAGAGCGCCCCCACCTGGAAGCCGAGTGAACAGCTGGCGGGGAGGCGAGCCTCCTCGAGGGAAGAAGAGGCAGCCCAGCCTCGTTTGGCTCAAGCCCTACTTGGCTGGAGCCGAGTGCGCCTCCAGGACGGCAGAGCTCCAGCTCTGCTCAGAGGCCCGTTCTGGCAGAGTTGCTGGCGCGAGGCTGCTCTGCCCTGGGCGAGCCTTGCCCAGACTTGCCTCGCTGCTTGGCTTCCTGCCCTGGAAGGAGCAGGCTGTGCGAGGCTGGGAGACGCCACTGGCGCCTTCCTGGCCTCAGCTCCGCTCCTGCCTTGCCTTTGCACCTAGGCCCCAGGCGTCCTTGGGGAGGGCTTAGGGGCCGGTGGCTTGCACACTTCCAAGGGCTCCAGCAGGAAGAGCTCTGTGCGAGGGAAGGGAAGGGCCAGTGCCAGGCTCCTCCAGCGGTTGCTTGGCCGCCCAGGCTCAGCGCCGCACGGAGTGCCCCAGGCTCCCAGGGCCCCTGGCTGGGGTCTGCAGCCCCGCACACCCGGAGGCTGACTCCCTGGGCGCCCAGCAGCTGCCTCACACACGTAGCTTCCCTAGCGCTCTCCTCCTCAGCAGAGACGTGTGCAGCTGTTTGGGGCCTGCCCCTGCGTGCCTGGGCTCCCGCGCACAGCCCCAGCTCAGGGCAAGCAGCCCCTGAGCCAAGACCTGCAGGAGGCGCAGAGCGCCCCCACCTGGAAGCCGAGTGAACAGCTGGCGGGGAGGCGAGCCTCCTCGAGGGAAGAAGAGGTAGCCCAGCCTCGTTTGGCTCAAGCCCTACTTGGCTGGAGCCGAGTGCGCCTCCAGGACGGCAGAGCTCCAGCTCTGCTCAGAGGCCCGTTCTGGCAGAGTTGCTGGCGCTAGGCTGCTCTGCCCTGGGCGAGCCTTGCCCAGACTTGCCTCGCTGCTAGGCTTCCTGCCCAGGAAGGAGCATGCTGCGCGAGGCTGGAAGACGCCACTGGCGCCTTCCTGGCCTCAGCTCCGCTCCTGCCTTGCCTTTGCACCTAGGCCCCAGGCGTCCTTGGGGAGGGCTTAGGGGCCGGTGGCTTGCACACTGCCAAGGGCTCCAGCAGGAAGAGCTCTGTGCGAGGGAAGGGAAGGGCCAGTGCCAGGCTCCTCCAGCGGTTGCTTGGCCGCCCAGGCTCAGCGCCGCACGGAGTGCCCCAGGCTCCCAGGGCCCCTGGCTGGGGTCTGCAGCCCCGCACACCCGGAGGCTGACTCCCTGGGCGCCCAGCAGCTGCCTCACACACGTAGCTGCCCTAGCGCTCTCCTCCTCAGCAGAGACGTGTGCAGCTGTTTGGGGCCTGCCCCTGCGTGCCTGGGCTCCCGCGCACAGCCCCAGCTCAGGGCAAGCAGCCCCTGAGCCAAGACCTGCAGGAGGCGCAGAGCGCCCCCACCTGGAAGCCGAGTGAACAGCTGGCGGGGAGGCGAGCCTCCTCGAGGGAAGAAGAGGCAGCCCAGCCTCGTTTGGCTCAAGCCCTACTTGGCTGGAGCCGAGTGCGCCTCCAGGACGGCAGAGCTCCAGCTCTGCTCACAGGCCCGTTCTGGCAGAGTTGCTGGCGCGAGGCTGCTCTGCCCTGGGCGAGCCTTGCCCAGACTTGCCTCGCTGCTAGGCTTCCTGCCCAGGAAGGAGCAGGCTGCGCGAGGCTGGGAGACGCCACTGGCGCCTTCCTGGCCTCAGCTCCGCTCCTGCCTTGCCTTTGCACCTAGGCCCCAAGCGTCCTTGGGGAGGGCTTAGGGGCCGGTGGCTTGCACACTCCCAAGGGCTCCAGCAGGAAGAGCTCTGTGCGAGGGAAGGGAAGGGCCAGTGCAGGGCTCCTCCAGCGGTTGCTTGGCCGCCCAGGCTCAGCGCCGCACGGAGTGCACCAGGCTCCCAGGGCCCCTGGCTGGGGTCTGCAGCTCCGCACACCCGGAGGCTGACTCCCTGGGCGCCCAGCAGCTGCCTCACACACGTAGCTTCCCTAGCACTCTCCTCCCCAGCAGAGACGTGTGCAGCTGGTTGGGGCCTGCCCCTGCGTGCCTGGGCTCCCGCCCACAGCCCCAGCTCAGGGCAAGCAGCCCCTGAGCCAAGACCTGCAGGAGGCGCAGAGCGCCCCCACCTGGAAGCCGAGTGAACAGCTGGCGGGGAGGCGAGCCTCCTCGAGGGAAGAAGAGGCAGCCCAGCCTCGTTTGGCTCAAGCCCTACTTGGCTGGAGCCGAGTGCGCCTCCAGGACGGCAGAGCTCCAGCTCTGCTCAGAGGCCCGTTCTGGCAGAGTTGCTGGCGCGAGGCTGCTCTGCCCTGGGCGAGCCTTGCCCAGACTTGCCTCGCTGCTAGGCTTCCTGCCCAGGAAGGAGCAGGCTGCGCGAGGCTGGGAGACGCCACTGGCGCCTTCCTGGCCTCAGCTCCGCTCCTGCCTTGCTTTTGCACCTAGGCCCCAGGCGTCCTTGGGGAAGGCTTAGGGGCCGGAGGCTTGCACACTGCCAAGGGCTCCAGCAGGAAGAGCTCTGTGCGAGGGAAGGGAAGGGCCAGTGCCAGGCTCCTCCAGCGGTTGCTTGGCCGCCCAGGCTCAGCGCCGCACGGAGTTCCGCAGGCTCCCAGGACCCCTGGCTGGGGTCTGCAGCCCCGCACACCCGGAGGCTGACTCCCTGGGCGCCCAGCAGCTGCCTCACACACGTAGCTTCCCTAGCGCTCTCCTCCCCAGCAGAGACGTGTGCAGCTGGTTGGGCCTGCCCCTGCGTGCCTGGGATCCCGCGCACAGCCCCAGCTCAGGGCAAGCAGCCCCTGAGCCAAGACCTGCAGGAGGCGCAGAGTGCCCCCACCTGGAAGCCGAGTGAACAGCTGGCGGGGAGGCGAGCCTCCTCGAGGGAAGAAGAGGCAGCCCAGCCTCGTTTGGCTCAAGCCCTACTTGGCTGGAGCCGAGTGCGCCTCCAGGACGGCAGAGCTCCAGCTCTGCTCAGAGGCCCGTTCTGGCAGAGTTGCTGGCGCGAGGCTGCTCTGCCCTGGGCGAGCCTTGCCCAGACTTGCCTCGCTGCTAGGCTTCCTGCCCAGGAAGGAGCAGGCTGCGCGAGGCTGGGAGACGCCACTGGCGCCTTCCTGGCCTCAGCTCCGCTCCTGCCGTGCCCTTGCACCTAGGCCCCAGGTGACCTTGGGGAGGGCTTAGGGGCCGGTGGCTTGCACACTGCCAAGGACTCCAGCAGGAAGAGCTCTGTGCGAGGGAAGGGAAGGGCCAGTGCAGGGCTCCTCCAGCGGTTGCTTGGCCGCCCAGGCTCAGCGCCGCACGGAGTGCACCAGGCTCCCAGGGCCCCTGGCTGGGGTCTGCAGCCCCGCACACCCGGAGGCTGACTCCCTGGGCGCCCAGCAGCTGCCTCACACACGTAGCTTCCCTAGCGCTCTCCTCCCCAGCAGAGACGTGTGCAGCTGGTTGGGGCCTGCCCCTGCGTGCCTAGGCTCCCGCCCACAGCCCCAGCTCAGGGCAAGCAGCCCCTGAGCCAAGACCTGCAGGAGGCGCAGAGCGCCCCCACCTGGAAGCCGAGTGAACAGCTGGCGGGGAGGCGAGCCTCCTCGAGGGAAGAAGAGGCAGCCCAGCCTCGTTTGGCTCAAGCCCTACTTGGCTGGAGCCGAGTGCGCCTCCAGGACGGCAGAGCTCCAGCTCTGCTCAGAGGCCCGATCTGGCAGAGTTGCTGGCGCGAGGCTGCTCTGCCCTGGGCGAGCCTTGCCCAGACTTGCCTCGCTGCTAGGCTTCCTGCCCAGGAAGGAGCAGGCTGCGCGAGGCTGGGAGACGCCACTGGCGCCTTCCTGGCCTCAGCTCCGCTCCTGCCTTGCCTTTGCACCTAGGCCCCAGGCGTCCTTGGGGAGGGCTTAGGGGCCGGTGGCTTGCACACTGCCAAGGACTCCAGCAGGAAGAGCTCTGTGCGAGGGAAGGGAAGGGCCAGTGCAGGGCTCCTCCAGTGGTTGCTTGGCCGCCCAGGCTCAACGCCGCACGGAGTGCCCCAGGCTCCCAGGGCCCCTGGTTGGGGTCTGCAGCCCCGCACACCCGGAGGCTGACTCCCTGGGCGCCCAGCAGCTGCCTCACACACGTAGCTTCCCTAGCGCTCTCCTCCCCAGCAGAGACGTGTGCAGCTGGTTGGGGCCTGCCCCTGCGTGCCTGGGCTCCCGCCCACAGCCCCAGCTCAGGGCAAGCAGCCCCTGAGCCAAGACCTGCAGGAGGCGCAGGGCGCCCCCACCTGGAAGCCGAGTGAACAGCTGGCGGGGAGGCGAGCCTCCTCGAGGGAAGAAGAGGCAGCCCAGCCTCGTTTGGCTCAAGCCCTACTTGGCTGGAGCCGAGTGCGCCTCCAGGACGGCAGAGCTCCAGCTCTGCTCAGAGGCCCGATCTGGCAGAGTTGCTGGCGCGAGGCTGCTCTGCCCTGGGCGAGCCTTGCCCAGACTTGCCTCGCTGCTAGGCTTCCTGCCCAGGAAGGAGCAGGCTGCGCGAGGCTGGGAGACGCCACTTGCGTCTTCCTGGCCTCAGCTCCGCTCCTGCCTTGCCTTTGCACCTAGGCCCCAGGCGTCCTTGGGGAGGGCTTAGGGGCCGGTGGCTTGCACACTGCCAAGGGCTCCAGCAGGAAGAGCTCTGTGCGAGGGAAGGGAAGGGCCAGTGCAGGGCTCCTCCAGTGGTTGCTTGGCCGCCCAGGCTCAGCGCCGCACGGAGTGCACCAGGCTCCCAGGGCCCCTGGCTGGGGTCTGCAGCCCCCCACACCCGGAGGCTGACTCCCTGGGCGCCCAGCAGCTGCCTCACACACGTAGCTTCCCTAGCAGTCTCCTCCCCAGCAGAGACGTGTGCAGCTGGTTGGGGCCTGCCCCTGCGTGCCTGGGCTCCCGCCCACAGCCCCAGCTCAGGGCAAGCAGCCCCTGAACCAAGACCTGCAGGAGGCGCAGAGCGCCCCCACCTGGAAGCCGAGTGAACAGCTGGCGGGGAGGCGAGCCTCCTCGAGGGAAGAAGAGGCAGCCCAGCCTCGTTTGGCTCAAGCCCTACTTGGCTGGAGCCGAGTGCGCCTCCAGGACGGCAGAGCTTCAGCTCTGCTCAGAGGCCCGTTCTGGCAGAGTTGCTGGCGTGAGGCTGCTCTGCCCTGGGCGAGCCTTGCCCAGACTTGCCTCGCTGCTAGGCTTCCTGCCCTGGAAGGAGCAGGCTGCGCGAGGCTGGGAGACGCCACTGGCGCCTTCCTGGCCTCAGCTCCGCTCCTGTCTTGCTTTTGCACCTAGGCCCCAGGCGTCCTTGGGGAAGGCTTAGGGGCCGGAGGTTTGCACACTGCCAAGGGCTCCAGCAGGAAGAGCTCTGTGCGAGGGAAGGGAAGGGCCAGTGCAGGGCTCCTCCAGCGGTTGCTTGGCCGCCCAGGCTCAGCGCCGCACGGAGTGCACCAGGCTCCCAGGGCCCCTGGCTGGGGTCTGCAGCCCCGCACACCCGGAGGCTGACTCCCTGGGCGCCCAGCAGCTGCCTCACACACGTAGCTTCCCTAGCGCTCTCCTCCCCAGCAGAGACGTGTGCAGCTGGTTGGGGCCTGCCCCTGCGTGCCTGGGCTCCCGCCCACAGCCCCAGCTCAGGGCAAGCAGCCCCTGAGCCAAGACCTGCAGGAGGCGCAGAGCGCCCCCACCTGGAAGCCGAGTGAACAGCTGGCGGGGAGGCGAGCCTCCTCGAGGGAAGAAGAGGCAGCCCAGCCTCGTTTGGCTCAAGCCCTACTTGGCTGGAGCCGAGTGCGCCTCCAGGACGGCAGAGCTCCAGCTCTGCTCAGAGGCCCGTTCTGGCAGAGTTGCTGGCGCGAGGCTGCTCTGCCCTGGGCGAGCCTTGCCCAGACTTGCCTCGCTGCTAGGCTTCCTGCCCAGGAAGGAGCAGGCTGCGCGAGGCTGGGAGACGCCACTGGCGCCTTCCTGGCCTCAGCTCCGCTCCTGCCTTGCCTTTGCACCTAGGCCCCAGGCGTCCTTGGGGAGGGCTTAGGGGCCGGTGGCTTGCACACTCCCAAGGGCTCCAGCAGGAAGAGCTCTGTGCGAGGGAAGGGAAGGGCCAGTGCAGGGCTCCTCCAGCGGTTGCTTGGCCGCCCAGGCTCAGCGCCGCACGGAGTGCACCAGGCTCCCAGGGCCCCTGGCTGGGGTCTGCAGCCCCGCACACCCGGAGGCTGACTCCCTGGGCGCCCAGCAGCTGCCTCACACACGTAGCTTCCCTAGCACTCTCCTCCCCAGCAGAGAGGTGTGCAGCTGGTTGGGGCCTGCCCCTGCGTGCCTGGGCTCCCGCCCACAGCCCCAGCTCAGGGCAAGCAGCCCCTGAGCCAAGACCTGCAGGAGGCGCAGAGCGCCCCCACCTGGAAGCCGAGTGAACAGCTGGCGGGGAGGCGAGCCTCCTCGAGGGAAGAAGAGGCAGCCCAGCCTCGTTTGGCTCAAGCCCTACTTGGCTGGAGCCGAGTGCGCCTCCAGGACGGCAGAGCTCCAGCTCTGCTCAGAGGCCCGTTCTGGCAGAGTTGCTGGCGCGAGGCTGCTCTGCCCTGGGCGAGCCTTGCCCAGACTTGCCTCGCTGCTAGGCTTCCTGCCCAGGAAGGACCAGGCTGCGCGAGGCTGGGAGACGCCACTGGCGCCTTCCTGGGCTCAGCTCCGCTCCTGCCTTGCCTTTGCACCTAGGCCCCAGGCGTCCTTGGGGAGGGCTTAGGGGCCGGTGGCTTGCACACTGCCAAGGACTCCAGCAGGAAGAGCTCTGTGCGAGGGAAGGGAAGGGCCAGTGCAGGGCTCCTCCAGTGGTTGCTTGGCCGCCCAGGCTCAACGCCGCACGGAGTGCCCCAGGCTCCCAGGGCCCCTGGTTGGGGTCTGCAGCCCCGCACACCCGGAGGCTGACTCCCTGGGCGCCCAGCAGCTGCCTCACACACGTAGCTTCCCTAGCGCTCTCCTCCCCAGCAGAGACGTGTGCAGCTGGTTGGGGCCTGCCCCTGCGTGCCTGGGCTCCCGCCCACAGCCCCAGCTCAGGGCAAGCAGCCCCTGAGCCAAGACCTGCAGGAGGCGCAGGGCGCCCCCACCTGGAAGCCGAGTGAACAGCTGGCGGGGAGGCGAGCCTCCTCGAGGGAAGAAGAGGCAGCCCAGCCTCGTTTGGCTCAAGCCCTACTTGGCTGGAGCCGAGTGCGCCTCCAGGACGGCAGAGCTCCAGCTCTGCTCAGAGGCCCGATCTGGCAGAGTTGCTGGCGCGAGGCTGCTCTGCCCTGGGCGAGCCTTGCCCAGACTTGCCTCGCTGCTAGGCTTCCTGCCCAGGAAGGAGCAGGCTGCGCGAGGCTGGGAGACGCCACTTGCGTCTTCCTGGCCTCAGCTCCGCTCCTGCCTTGCCTTTGCACCTAGGCCCCAGGCGTCCTTGGGGAGGGCTTCGGGGCCGGTGGCTTGCACACTGCCAAGGGCTCCAGCAGGAAGAGCTCTGTGCGAGGGAAGGGAAGGGCCAGTGCAGGGCTCCTCCAGTGGTTGCTTGGCCGCCCAGGCTCAGCGCCGCACGGAGTGCACCAGGCTCCCAGGGCCCCTGGCTGGGGTCTGCAGCCCCGCACACCCAGAGGCTGACTCCCTGGGCGCCCAGCAGCTGCCTCACACACGTAGCTTCCCTAGCGCTCTCCTCCCCAGCAGAGACGTGTGCAGCTGGTTGGGGCCTGCCCCTGCGTGCCTTGGCTCCCGCCCACAGCCCCAGCTCAGGGCAAGCAGCCCCTGAGCCAAGACCTGCAGGAGGCGCAGAGCGCCCCCACCTGGAAGCCGAGTGAACAGCTGGCGGGGAGGCGAGCTTCCTCGAGGGAAGAAGAGGCAGCCCAGCCTCGTTTGGCTCAAGCCCTACTTGGCTGGAGCCGAGTGCGCCTCCAGGACGGCAGAGCTCCAGCTCTGCTCAGAGGCCCGATCTGGCAGAGTTGCTGGCGCGAGGATGCTCTGCCCTGGGCGAGCCTTGCCCAGACTTGCCTCGCTGCTAGGCTTCCTGCCCAGGAAGGAGCAGGCTGCGCGAGGCTGGGAGACGCCACTGGCGCCTTCCTGGCCTCAGCTCCGCTCCTGCCTTGCCTTTGCACCTAGGCCCCAGGCGTCCTTGGGGAGGGCTTAGGGGCCGGTGGCTTGCACACTGCCAAGGACTCCAGCAGGAAGAGCTCTGTGCGAGGGAAGGGAAGGGCCAGTGCAGGGCTCCTCCAGTGGTTGCTTGGCCGCCCAGGCTCAACGCCGCACGGAGTGCCCCAGGCTCCCAGGGCCCCTGGTTGGGGTCTGCAGCCCCGCACACCCGGAGGCTGACTCCCTGGGCGCCCAGCAGCTGCCTCACACACGTAGCTTCCCTAGCGCTCTCCTCCCCAGCAGAGACGTGTGTAGCTGGTTGGGGCCTGCCCCTGCGTGCCTGGGCTCCCGCCCACAGACCCAGCTCAGGGCAAGCAGCCCCTGAGCCAAGACCTGCAGGAGGCGCAGGGCGCCCCCACCTGGAAGCCGAGTGAACAGCTGGCGGGGAGGCGAGCCTCCTCGAGGGAAGAAGAGGCAGCCCAGCCTCGTTTGGCTCAAGCCCTACTTGGCTGGAGCCGAGTGCGCCTCCAGGACGGCAGAGCTCCAGCTCTGCTCAGAGGCCCGTTCTGGCAGAGTTGCTGGCGCGAGGCTGCTCTGCCCTGGGCGAGCCTTGCCCAGACTTGCCTCGCTGCTAGGCTTCCTGTCCAGGAAGGAGCAGGCTGCGCGAGGCTGGGATACGCCACTGGCGCCTTCCTGGCCTCAGCTCGGCTCCTGCCTTGCCTTTGCACCTAGGCCCCAGGCGTCCTTGGGGAGGGCTTAGGGGCCGGTGGCTTGCACACTGCCAAGGGATCCAGCAGGAAGAGCTCTGTGCGAGGGAAGGGAAGGGCCAGTGCAGGGCTTCTCCAGCGGTTGCTTGGCCGCCCAGGCTCAGCGCCGCACGGAGTGCACCAGGCTCCCAGGGCCCCTGGCTGGGGTCTGCAGCCCCGCACACCCGGAGGCTGACTCCCTGGGCGCCCAGCAGCTGCCTCACACACGTAGCTTCCCTAGCGCTCTCCTCCCCAGCAGAGACGTGTGCAGCTGGTTGGGGCCTGCCCCTGCGTGCCTTGGCTCCCGCCCACAGCCCCAGCTCAGGGCAAGCAGCCCCTGAACCAAGACCTGCAGGAGGCGCAGAGCGCCTCCACATGGAAGCCGAGTGAACAGCTGGCGGGGAGGCGAGCTTCCTCGAGGGAAGAAGAGGCAGCCCAGCCTCGTTTGGCTCAAGCCCTACTTGGCTGGAGCCGAGTGCGCCTCCAGGACGGCAGAGCTCCAGCTCTGCTCAGAGGCCCGATCTGGCAGAGTTGCTGGCGCGAGGCTGCTCTGCCCTGGGCGAGCCTTGCCCAGACTTGCCTCGCTGCTAGGCTTCCTGCCCAGGAAGGAGCAGGCTGCGCGAGGCTGGGAGACGCCACTGGCGCCTTCCTGGCCTCAGCTCCGCTCCTGCCTTGCCTTTGCACCTAGGCCCCAGGCGTCCTTGGGGAGGGCTTAGGGGCTGGTGGCTTGCACACTGCCAAGGACTCCAGCAGGAAGAGCTCTGTGCGAGGGAAGGGAAGGGCCAGTGCAGGGCTCCTCCAGTGGTTGCTTGGCCGCCCAGGCTCAACGCCGCACGGAGTGCCCCAGGCTCCCAGGGCCCCTGGTTGGGGTCTGCAGCCCCGCACACCCGGAGGCTGACTCCCTGGGCGCCCAGCAGCTGCCTCACACACGTAGCTTCCCTAGCGCTCTCCTCCCCAGCAGAGACGTGTGCAGCTGGTTGGGGCCTGCCCCTGCGTGCCTGGGCTCCCGCCCACAGCCCCAGCTCAGGGCAAGCAGCCCCTGAGCCAAGACCTGCAGGAGGCGCAGGGCGCCCCCACCTGGAAGCCGAGTGAACAGCTGGCGGGGAGGCGAGCCTCCTCGAGGGAAGAAGAGGCAGCCCAGCCTCGTTTGGCTCAAGCCCTACTTGGCTGGAGCCGAGTGCGCCTCCAGGACGGCAGAGCTCCAGCTCTGCTCAGAGGCCCGATCTGGCAGAGTTGCTGGCGCGAGGCTGCTCTGCCCTGGGCGAGCCTTGCCCAGACTTGCCTCGCTGCTAGGCTTCCTGCCCAGGAAGGAGCAGGCTGCGCGAGGCTGGGAGACGCCACTGGCGCCTTCCTGGTCTCAGCTCCGCTCCTGCCTTGCCTTTGCACCTAGGCCCCAGGCTTCCTTGGGGAGGGCTTAGGGGCCGGTGGCTTGCACACTGCCAAGGGCTCCAGCAGGAAGAGCTCTGTGCGAGGGAAGGGAAGGGCCAGTGCAGGGCTCCTCCAGCGGTTGCTTGGCCGCCCAGGCTCAGCGCCGCACGGAGTGCACCAGGCTCCCAGGGCCCCTGGCTGGGGTCTGCAGCCCCGCACACCCGGAGGCTGACTCCCTGGGCGCCCAGCAGCTGCCTCACACACGTAGCTTCCCTAGCGCTCTCCTCCCCAGCAGAGACGTGTGCAGCTGGTTGGGGCCTGCCCCTGCGTGCCTAGGCTCCCGCCCACAGCCCCAGCTCAGGGCAAGCAGCCCCTGAGCCAAGACCTGCAGGAGGCGCAGAGCGCCCCCACCTGGAAGCCGAGTGAACAGCTGGCGGGGAGGCGAGCCTCCTCGAGGGAAGAAGAGGCAGCCCAGCCTCGTTTGGCTCAAGCCCTACTTGGCTGGAGCCGAGTGCGCCTCCAGGACGGCAGAGCTCCAGCTCTGCTCAGAGGCCCGTTCTGGCAGAGTTGCTGGCGCGAGGCTGCTCTGCCCTGGGCGAGCCTTGCCCAGACTTGCCTCGCTGCTAGGCTTCCTGCCCAGGAAGGAGCAGGCTGCGCGAGGCTGGGATACGCCACTGGCGCCTTCCTGGCCTCAGCTCCGCTCCTGCCTTGCCTTTGCACCTAGGCCCCAGGCGTCCTTGGGGAGGGCTTAGGGGCCGGTGGCTTGCACACTGCCAAGGGATCCAGCAGGAAGAGCTCTGTGCGAGGGAAGGGAAGGGCCAGTGCAGGGCTTCTCCAGCGGTTGCTTGGCCGCCCAGGCTCAGCGCCGCACGGAGTGCCCCAGTCTCCCAGGGCCCCTGGCTGGGGTCTGCAGCCCCGCACACCCAGAGGCTGACTCCCTGGGTGCCCAGCAGCTGCCTCACACACGTAGCTTCCCTAACGCTCTCCTTCCCAGCAGAGACGTGTGCAGCTGGTTGGGGCCTGCCCCTGCGTGCCTTGGCTCCCGCGCACAGCCCCAGCTCAGGGCAAGCAGCCCCTGAGCCAAGACCTGCAGGAGGCGCAGAGCGCCCCCACCTGGAAGCCGAGTGAACAGCTGGCGGGGAGGCGAGCTTCCTCGAGGGAAGAAGAGGCAGCCCAGCCTCGTTTGGCTCAAGCCCTACTTGGCTGGAGCCGAGTGCGCCTCCAGGACGGCAGAGCTCCAGCTCTGCTCAGAGGCCTGATCTGGCAGAGTTGCTGGCGCGAGGCTGCTCTGCCCTGGGCGAGCCTTGCCCAGACTTGCCTCGCTGCTAGGCTTCCTGCCCAGGAAGGAGCAGGCTGCGCGAGGCTGGGAGACGCCACTGGCGCCTTCCTGGCCTCAGCTCCGCTCCTGCCTTGCCTTTGCACCTAGGCCCCAGGCGTCCTTGGGGAGGGCTTAGGGGCCGGTGGCTTGCACACTGCCAAGGACTCCAGCAGGAAGAGCTCTGTGCGAGGGAAGGGAAGGGCCAGTGCAGGGCTCCTCCAGTGGTTGCTTGGCCGCCCAGGCTCAACGCCGCACGGAGTGCCCCAGGCTCCCAGGGCCCCTGGTTGGGGTCTGCAGCCCCGCACACCCGGAGGCTGACTCCCTGGGCGCCCAGCAGCTGCCTCACACACGTAGCTTCCCTAGCGCTCTCCTCCCCAGCAGAGACGTGTGTAGCTGGTTGGGGCCTGCCCCTGCGTGCCTGGGCTCCCGCCCACAGACCCAGCTCAGGGCAAGCAGCCCCTGAGCCAAGACCTGCAGGAGGCGCAGGGCGCCCCCACCTGGAAGCCGAGTGAACAGCTGGCGGGGAGGCGAGCCTCCTCGAGGGAAGAAGAGGCAGCCCAGCCTCGTTTGGCTCAAGCCCTACTTGGCTGGAGCCGAGTGCGCCTCCAGGACGGCAGAGCTCCAGCTCTGCTCAGAGGCCCGTTCTGGCAGAGTTGCTGGCGCGAGGCTGCTCTGCCCTGGGCGAGCCTTGCCCAGACTTGCCTCGCTGCTAGGCTTCCTGTCCAGGAAGGAGCAGGCTGCGCGAGGCTGGGATACGCCACTGGCGCCTTCCTGGCCTCAGCTCGGCTCCTGCCTTGCCTTTGCACCTAGGCCCCAGGCGTCCTTGGGGAGGGCTTAGGGGCCGGTGGCTTGCACACTGCCAAGGGATCCAGCAGGAAGAGCTCTGTGCGAGGGAAGGGAAGGGCCAGTGCAAGGCTTCTCCAGCGGTTGCTTGGCCGCGCAGGCTCAGCGCCGCACGGAGTGCACCAGGCTCCAAGGGCCCCTGGCTGGGGTCTGCAGCCCCGCACACCCGGAGGCTGACTCCCTGGGCGCCCAGCAGCTGCCTCACACACGTAGCTTCCCTAGCGCTCTCCTCCCCAGCAGAGACGTGTGCAGCTGGTTGGGGCCTGCCCCTGCGTGCCTTGGCTCCCGCCCACAGCCCCAGCTCAGGGCAAGCAGCCCCTGAACCAAGACCTGCAGGAGGCGCAGAGCGCCTCCACATGGAAGCCGAGTGAACAGCTGGCGGGGAGGCGAGCTTCCTCGAGGGAAGAAGAGGCAGCCCAGCCTCGTTTGGCTCAAGCCCTACTTGGCTGGAGCCGAGTGCGCCTCCAGGACGGCAGAGCTCCAGCTCTGCTCAGAGGCCCGATCTGGCAGAGTTGCTGGCGCGAGGCTGCTCTGCCCTGGGCGAGCCTTGCCCAGACTTGCCTCGCTGCTAGGCTTCCTGCCCAGGAAGGAGCAGGCTGCGCGAGGCTGGGAGACGCCACTGGCGCCTTCCTGGCCTCAGCTCCGCTCCTGCCTTGCCTTTGCACCTAGGCCCCAGGCGTCCTTGGGGAGGGCTTAGGGGCCGGTGGCTTGCACACTGCCAAGGACTCCAGCAGGAAGAGCTCTGTGCGAGGGAAGGGAAGGGCCAGTCCAGGGCTCCTCCAGTGGTTGCTTGGCCGCCCAGGCTCAACGCCGCACGGAGTGCCCCAGGCTCCCAGGGCCCCTGGTTGGGGTCTGCAGCCCCGCACACCCGGAGGCTGACTCCCTGGGCGCCCAGCAGCTGCCTCACACACGTAGCTTCCCTAGCGCTCTCCTCCCCAGCAAAGACGTGTGCAGCTGTTTGGGGCCTGCCCCTGCGTGCCTGGGCTCCCGCCCACAGCCCCAGCTCAGGGCAAGCAGCCCCTGAGCCAAGACCTGCAGGAGGCGCAGGGCGCCCCCACCTGGAAGCCGAGTGAACAGCTGGCGGGGAGGCGAGCCTCCTCGAGGGAAGAAGAGGCAGCCCAGCCTCGTTTGGCTCAAGCCCTACTTGGCTGGAGCCGAGTGCGCCTCCAGGACGGCAGAGCTCCAGCTCTGCTCAGAGGCCCGATCTGGCAGAGTTGCTGGCGCGAGGCTGCTCTGCCCTGGGCGAGCCTTGCCCAGACTTGCCTCGCTGCTAGGCTTCCTGCCCAGGAAGGAGCAGGCTGCGCGAGGCTGGGAGACGCCACTGGCGCCTTCCTGGTCTCAGCTCCGCTCCTGCCTTGCCTTTGCACCTAGGCCCCAGGCTTCCTTGGGGAGGGCTTAGGGGCCGGTGGCTTGCACACTGCCAAGGGCTCCAGCAGGAAGAGCTCTGTGCGAGGGAAGGAAGGGCCAGTGCAGGTCTCCTCCAGCGGTTGCTTGGCCGCCCAGGCTCAGCGCCGCACGGAGTGCACCAGGCTCCCAGGGTCCCTGGCTGGAGTCTGCAGCCCCGCACACCCGGAGGCTGACTCCCTGGGAGCCCAGCAGCTGCCTCACACACGTAGCTTCCATAGCGCTCTCCTCCCCAGCAGAGACGTGTGCAGCTGGTTGGGGCCTGCCCCTGCGTGCCTGGGCTCCCCCCCACAGCCCCAGCTCAGGGCAAGAAGCCCCTGAGCCAAGACCTGCAGGAGGCGCAGAGCGCCCCCACCTGGAAGCCGAGTGAACAGCTGGCGGGGAGGCGAGCCTCCTCGAGGGAAGAAGAGGCAGCCCAGCCTCGTTTGGCTCAAGCCCTACTTGGCTGGAGCCGAGTGCGCCTCCAGGACGGCAGAGCTCCAGCTCTGCTCAGAGGCCCGTTCTGGCAGAGTTGCTGGCGCGAGGCTGCTCTGCCCTGGGCGAGCCTTGCCCAGACTTGCCTCGCTGCTAGGCTTCCTGCCCAGGAAGGAGCAGGCTGCGCGAGGCTGGGAGACGCCACTGGCGCCTTCCTGGCCTCAGCTCCGCTCCTGCCTTGCCCTTGCACCTAGGCCCCAGGTGACCTTGGGGATGGCTTAGGGGCCGGTGGCTTGCACACTGCCAAGGACTCCAGCAGGAAGAGCTCTGTGCGAGGGAAGGGAAGGGCCAGTGCAGGGCTCCTCCAGCGGTTGCTTGGCCGCCCAGGCTCAGCGCCGCACGGAGTGCACCAGGCTCCCAGGGCCCCTGGCTGGGGTCTGCAGCCCCGCACACCCGGAGGCTGACTCCCTGGGCGCCCAGCAGCTGCCTCACACACGTAGCTTCCCTAGCGCTCTCCTCCCCAGCAGAGACGTGTGCAGCTGGTTGGGGCCTGCCCCTGCGTGCCTAGGCTCCCGCCCACAGCCCCAGCTCAGGGCAAGCAGCCCCTGAGCCAAGACCTGCAGGAGGCGCAGAGCGCCCCCACCTGGAAGCCGAGTGAACAGCTGGCGGGGAGGCGAGCCTCCTCGAGGGAAGAAGAGGCAGCCCAGCCTCGTTTGGCTCAAGCCCTACTTGGCTGGAGCCGAGTGCGCCTCCAGGACGGCAGAGCTCCAGCTCTGCTCAGAGGCCCGTTCTGGCAGAGTTGCTGGCGCGAGGCTGCTCTGCCCTGGGCGAGCCTTGCCCAGACTTGCCTCGCTGCTAGGCTTCCTGCCCAGGAAGGAGCAGGCTGCGCGAGGCTGGGATACGCCACTGGCGCCTTCCTGGCCTCAGCTCCGCTCCTGCCTTGCCTTTGCACCTAGGCCCCAGGCGTCCTTGGGGAGGGCTTAGGGGCCGGTGGCTTGCACACTGCCAAGGGATCCAGCAGGAAGAGCTCTGTGCGAGGGAAGGGAAGGGCCAGTGCAGGGCTTCTCCAGCGGTTGCTTGGCCGCCCAGGCTCAGCGCCGCACGGAGTGCCCCAGTCTCCCAGGGCCCCTGGCTGGGGTCTGCAGCCCCGCACACCCAGAGGCTGACTCCCTGGGCGCCCAGCAGCTGCCTCACACACGTAGCTTCCCTAGCGCTCTCCTTCCCAGCAGAGACGTGTGCAGCTGGTTGGGGCCTGCCCCTGCGTGCCTTGGCTCCCGCCCACAGCCCCAGCTCAGGGCAAGCAGCCCCTGAGCCAAGACCTGCAGGAGGCGCAGAGCGCCCCCACCTGGAAGCCGAGTGAACAGCTGGCGGGGAGGCGAGCTTCCTCGAGGGAAGAAGAGGCAGCCCAGCCTCGTTTGGCTCAAGCCCTACTTGGCTGGAGCCGAGTGCGCCTCCAGGACGGCAGAGCTCCAGCTCTGCTCAGAGGCCCGATCTGGCAGAGTTGCTGGCGCGAGGCTGCTCTGCCCTGGGCGAGCCTTGCCCAGACTTGCCTCGCTGCTAGGCTTCCTGCCCAGGAAGGAGCAGGCTGCGCGAGGCTGGGAGACGCCACTGGCGCCTTCCTGGCCTCAGCTCCGCTCCTGCCTTGCCTTTGCACCTAGGCCCCAGGCGTCCTTGGGGAGGGCTTAGGGGCCGGTGGCTTGCACACTGCCAAGGACTCCAGCAGGAAGAGCTCTGTGCGAGGGAAGGGAAGGGCCAGTGCAGGGCTCCTCCAGTGGTTGCTTGGCCGCCCAGGCTCAACGCAGCACGGAGTGCCCCAGGCTCCCAGGGCCCCTGGTTGGGGTCTGCATCCCCGCACACCCGGAGGCTGACTCCCTGGGCGCCCAGCAGCTGCCTCACACACGTAGCTTCCCTAGCGCTCTCCTCCCCAGCAGAGACGTGTGCAGCTGGTTGGGGCCTGCCCCTGCGTGCCTGGGCTCCCGCCCACAGCCCCAGCTCAGGGCAAGCAGCCCCTGAGCCAAGACCTGCAGGAGGCGCAGGGCGCCCCCACCTGGAAGCCGAGTGAACAGCTGGCGGGGAGGCGAGCCTCCTCGAGGGAAGAAGAGGCAGCCCAGCCTCGTTTGGCTCAAGCCCTACTTGGCTGGAGCCGAGTGCGCCTCCAGGACGGCAGAGCTCCAGCTCTGCTCAGAGGCCCGATCTGGCAGAGTTGCTGGCGCGAGGCTGCTCTGCCCTGGGCGAGCCTTGCCCAGACTTGCCTCGCTGCTAGGCTTCCTGCCCAGGAAGGAGCAGGCTGCGCGAGGCTGGGAGACGCCACTTGCGTCTTCCTGGCCTCAGCTCCGCTCCTGCCTTGCCTTTGCACCTAGGCCCAGGCGTCCTTGGGGAGGGCTTAGGGGCCGGTGGCTTGCACACTGCCAAGGGCTCCAGCAGGAAGAGCTCTGTGCGAGGGAAGGGAAGGGCCAGTGCAGGGCTCCTCCAGTGGTTGCTTGGCCGCCCAGGCTCAGCGCCGCACGGAGTGCACCAGGCTCCCAGGGCCCCTGGCTGGGGTCTGCAGCCCCCCACACCCGGAGGCTGACTCCCTGGGCGCCCAGCAGCTGCCTCACAAACGTAGCTTCCCTAGCGCTCTCCTCCCCAGCAGAGACGTGTGCAGCTGGTTGGGGCCTGCCCCTGCGTGCCTGGGCTCCCGCCCACAGCCCCAGCTCAGGGCAAGCAGCCCCTGAACCAAGACCTGCAGGAGGCGCAGAGCGCCCCCACCTGGAAGCCGAGTGAACAGCTGGCGGGGAGGCGAGCCTCCTCGAGGGAAGAAGAGGCAGCCCAGCCTCGTTTGGCTCAAGCCCTACTTGGCTGGAGCCGAGTGCGCCTCCAGGACGGCAGAGCTTCAGCTCTGCTCAGAGGCCCGTTCTGGCAGAGTTGCTGGCGTGAGGCTGCTCTGCCCTGGGCGAGCCTTGCCCAGACTTGCCTCGCTGCTAGGCTTCCTGCCCTGGAAGGAGCAGGCTGCGCGAGGCTGGGCGACGCCACTGGCGCCTTCCTGGCCTCAGCTCCGCTCCTGTCTTGCTTTTGCACCTAGGCCCCAGGCGTCCTTGGGGAAGGCTTAGGGGCCGGAGGCTTGCACACTGCCAAGGGCTCCAGCAGGAAGAGCTCTGTGCGAGGGAAGGGAAGGGCCAGTGCAGGGCTCCTCCAGCGGTTGCTTGGCCGCCCAGGCTCAGCGCCGCACGGAGTGCACCAGGCTCCCAGGGCCCCTGGCTGGGGTCTGCAGCCCCGCACACCCGGAGGCTGACTCCCTGGGCGCCCAGCAGCTGCCTCACACACGTAGCTTCCCTAGCGCTCTCCTCCCCAGCAGAGACGTGTGCAGCTGGTTGGGGCCTGCCCCTGCGTGCCTGGGCTCCCGCCCACAGCCCCAGCTCAGGGCAAGCAGCCCCTGAGCCAAGACCTGCAGGAGGCGCAGAGCGCCCCCACCTGGAAGCCGAGTGAACAGCTGGCGGGGAGGCGAGCCTCCTCGAGGGAAGAAGAGGCAGCCCAGCCTCGTTTGGCTCAAGCCCTACTTGGCTGGAGCCGAGTGCGCCTCCAGGACGGCAGAGCTCCAGCTCTGCTCAGAGGCCCGTTCTGGCAGAGTTGCTGGCGCGAGGCTGCTCTGCCCTGGGCGAGCCTTGCCCAGACTTGCCTCGCTGCTAGGCTTCCTGCCCAGGAAGGAGCAGGCTGCGCGAGGCTGGGAGACGCCACTGGCGCCTTCCTGGCCTCAGCTCCGCTCCTGCCTTGCCTTTGCACCTAGGCCCCAGGCGTCCTTGGGGAGGGCTTAGGGGCCGGTGGCTTGCACACTCCCAAGGGCTCCAGCAGGAAGAGCTCTGTGCGAGGGAAGGGAAGGGCCAGTGCAGGGCTCCTCCAGCGGTTGCTTGGCCGCCCAGGCTCAGCGCCGCACGGAGTGCACCAGGCTCCCAGGGCCCCTGGCTGGGGTCTGCCGCCCCGCACACCCGGAGGCTGACTCCCTGGGCGCCCAGCAGCTGCCTCACACACGTAGCTTCCCTAGCACTCTCCTCCCCAGCAGAGACGTGTGCAGCTGGTTGGGGCCTGCCCCTGCGTGCCTGGGCTCCCGCCCACAGCCCCAGCTCAGGGCAAGCAGCCCCTGAGCCAAGACCTGCAGGAGGCGCAGAGCGCCCCCACCTGGAAGCCGAGTGAACAGCTGGCGGGGAGGCGAGCCTCCTCGAGGGAAGAAGAGGCAGCCCAGCCTCGTTTGGCTCAAGCCCTACTTGGCTGGAGCCGAGTGCGCCTCCAGGACGGCAGAGCTCCAGCTCTGCTCAGAGGCCCGTTCTGGCAGAGTTGCTGGCGCGAGGCTGCTCTGCCCTGGGCGAGCCTTGCCCAGACTTGCCTCGCTGCTAGGCTTCCTGCCCAGGAAGGAGCAGGCTGCGCGAGGCTGGGAGACGCCACTGGCGCCTTCCTGGCCTCAGCTCCGCTCCTGCCTTGCCTTTGCACCTAGGCCCCAGGCGTCCTTGGGGAGGGCTTAGGGGCCGGTGGCTTGCACACTGCCAAGGACTCCAGCAGGAAGAGCTCTGTGCGAGGGAAGGGAAGGGCCAGTGCAGGGCTCCTCCAGTGGTTGCTTGGCCGCCCAGGCTCAACGCCGCACGGAGTGCCCCAGGCTCCCAGGGCCCCTGGTTGGGGTCTGCAGCCCCGCACACCCGGAGGCTGACTCCCTGGGCGCCCAGCAGCTGCCTCACACACGTAGCTTCCCTAGCGCTCTCCTCCCCAGCAGAGACGTGTGCAGCTGGTTGGGGCCTGCCCCTGCGTGCCTGGGCTCCCGCCCACAGCCCCAGCTCAGGGCAAGCAGCCCCTGAGCCAAGACCTGCAGGAGGCGCAGGGCGCCCCCACCTGGAAGCCGAGTGAACAGCTGGCGGGGAGGCGATCCTCCTCGAGGGAAGAAGAGGCAGCCCAGCCTCGTTTGGCTCAAGCCCTACTTGGCTGGAGCCGAGTGCGCCTCCAGGACGGCAGAGCTCCAGCTCTGCTCAGAGGCCCGATCTGGCAGAGTTGCTGGCGCGAGGCTGCTCTGCCCTGGGCGAGCCTTGCCCAGACTTGCCTCGCTGCTAGGCTTCCTGCCCAGGAAGGAGCAGGCTGCGCGAGGCTGGGAGACGCCACTTGCGTCTTCCTGGCCTCAGCTCCGCTCCTGCCTTGCCTTTGCACCTAGGCCCCAGGCGTCCTTGGGGAGGGCTTCGGGGCCGGTGGCTTGCACACTGCCAAGGGCTCCAGCAGGAAGAGCTCTGTGCGAGGGAAGGGAAGGGCCAGTGCAGGGCTCCTCCAGTGGTTGCTTGGCCGCCCAGGCTCAGCGCCGCACGGAGTGCACCAGGCTCCCAGGGCCCCTGGCTGGGGTCTGCAGCCCCCCACACCCGGAGGCTGACTCCCTGGGCGCCCAGCAGCTGCCTCACACACGTAGCTTCCCTAGCGCTCTCCTCCCCAGCAGAGACGCGTGTAGCTGGTTGGGGCCTGCCCCTGCGTGCCTGGGCTCCCGCCCACAGACCCAGCTCAGGGCAAGCAGCCCCTGAGCCAAGACCTGCAGGAGGCGCAGGGCGCCCCCACCTGGAAGCCGAGTGAACAGCTGGCGGGGAGGCGAGCCTCCTCGAGGGACGAAGAGGCAGCCCAGCCTCGTTTGGCTCAAGCCCTACTTGGCTGGAGCCGAGTGCGCCTCCAGGACGGCAGAGCTCCAGCTCTGCTCAGAGGCCCGTTCTGGCAGAGTTGCTGGCGCGAGGCTGCTCTGCCCTGGGCGAGCCTTGCCCAGACTTGCCTCGCTGCTAGGCTTCCTGTCCAGGAAGGAGCAGGCTGCGCGAGGCTGGTATACGCCACTGGCGCCTTCCTGGCCTCAGCTCCGCTCCTGCCTTGCCTTTGCACCTAGGCCCCAGGCGTCCTTGGGGAGGGCTTAGGGGCCGGTGGCTTGCACACTGCCAAGGGATCCAGCAGGAAGAGCTCTGTGCGAGGGAAGGGAAGGGCCAGTGCAGGGCTTCTCCAGCGGTTGCTTGGCCGCCCAGGCTCAGCGCCGCACGGAGTGCACCAGGCTCCCAGGGCCCCTGGCTGGGGTCTGCAGCCCCGCACACCCAGAGGCTGACTCCCTGGGCGCCCAGCAGCTGCCTCACACACGTAGCTTCCCTAGCGCTCTCCTCCCCAGCAGAGACGTGTGCAGCTGGTTGGGGCCTGCCCCTGCGTGCCTTGGCTCCCGCCCACAGCCCCAGCTCAGGGCAAGCAGCCCCTGAACCAAGACCTGCAGGAGGCGCAGAGCGCCTCCACATGGAAGCCGAGTGAACAGCTGGCGGGGAGGCGAGCTTCCTCGAGGGAAGAAGAGGCAGCCCAGCCTCGTTTGGCTCAAGCCCTACTTGGCTGGAGCCGAGTGCGCCTCCAGGACGGCAGAGCTCCAGCTCTGCTCAGAGGCCCGATCTGGCAGAGTTGCTGGCGCGAGGCTGCTCTGCCCTGGGCGAGCCTTGCCCAGACTTGCCTCGCTGCTAGGCTTCCTGCCCAGGAAGGAGCAGGCTGCGCGAGGCTGGGAGACGCCACTGGCGCCTTCCTGGCCTCAGCTCCGCTCCTGCCTTGCCTTTGCACCTAGGCCCCAGGCGTCCTTGGGGAGGGCTTAGGGGCCGGTGGCTTGCACACTGCCAAGGACTCCAGCAGGAAGAGCTCTGTGCGAGGGAAGGGAAGGGCCAGTGCAGGGCTCCTCCAGTGGTTGCTTGGCCGCCCAGGCTCAACGCCGCACGGAGTGCCCCAGGCTCCCAGGGCCCCTGGTTGGGGTCTGCAGCCCCGCACACCCGGAGGCTGACTCCCTGGGCGCCCAGCAGCTGCCTCACACACGTAGCTTCCATAGCGCTCTCCTCCCCAGCAGAGACGTGTGCAGCTGGTTGGGGCCTGCCCCTGCGTGCCTGGGCTCCCGCCCACAGCCCCAGCTCAGGGCAAGCAGCCCCTGAGCCAAGACCTGCAGGAGGCGCAGGGCGCCCCCACCTGGAAGCCGAGTGAACAGCTGGCGGGGAGGCGAGCCTCCTCGAGGGAAGAAGAGGCAGCCCAGCCTCGTTTGGCTCAAGCCCTACTTGGCTGGAGCCGAGTGCGCCTCCAGGACGGCAGAGCTCCAGCTCTGCTCAAAGGCCCGATCTGGCAGAGTTGCTGGCGCGAGGCTGCTCTGCCCTGGGCGAGCCTTGCCCAGACTTGCCTCGCTGCTAGGCTTCCTGCCCAGGAAGGAGCAGGCTGCGCGAGGCTGGGAGACGCCACTGGCGCCTTCCTGGTCTCAGCTCCGCTCCTGCCTTGCCTTTGCACCTAGGCCCCAGGCTTCCTTTGGGAGGGCTTAGGGGCCGGTGGCTTGCACACTGCCAAGGGCTCCAGCAGGAAGAGCTCTGTGCGAGGGAAGGAAGGGCCAGTGCAGGTCTCCTCCAGCGGTTGCTTGGCCGCCCAGGCTCAGCGCCGCACGGAGTGCACCAGGCTCCCAGGGCCCCTGGCTGGAGTCTGCAGCCCCGCACACCCGGAGGCTGACTCCCTGGGCGCCCAGCAGCTGCCTCACACACGTAGCTTCCATAGCGCTCTCCTCCCCAGCAGAGACGTGTGCAGCTGGTTGGGGCCTGCCCCTGCGTGCCTGGGCTCCCCCCCACAGCCCCAGCTCAGGGCAAGAAGCCCCTGAGCCAAGACCTGCAGGAGGCGCAGAGCGCCCCCACCTGGAAGCCGAGTGAACAGCTGGCGGGGAGGCGAGCCTCCTCGAGGGAAGAAGAGGCAGCCCAGCCTCGTTTGGCTCAAGCCCTACTTGGCTGGAGCCGAGTGCGCCTCCAGGACGGCAGAGCTCCAGCTCTGCTCAGAGGCCCGTTCTGGCAGAGTTGCTGGCGCGAGGCTGCTCTGCCCTGGGCGAGCCTTGCCCAGACTTGCCTCGCTGCTAGGCTTCCTGCCCAGGAAGGAGCAGGCTGCGCGAGGCTGGGAGACGCCACTGGCGCCTTCCTGGCCTCAGCTCCGCTCCTGCCTTGCCTTTGAACCTAGGCCTCAGGCGTCCTTGGGGAGGGCTTAGGGGCCGGTGGCTTGGACACTGCCAAGGGCTCCAGCAGGAAGAGCTCTGTGCGAGGGAAGGGAAGGGCCAGTGCAGGGCTCCTCCAGCGGTTGCTTGGCCGCCCAGGCTCAGCGCCGCACGGAGTGCACCAGGCTCCCAGGGCCCCTGGCTGGGGTCTGCAGCCCCGCACACCCGGAGGCTGACTCCCTGGGCGCCCAGCAGCTGCCTCACACACGTAGCTTCCCTAGCGCTCTCCTCCCCAGCAGAGACGTGTGCAGCTGGTTGGGGCCTGCCCCTGCGTGCCTGGGCTCCCGCGCACAGCCCCAGCTCAGGGCAAGCAGCCCCTGAGCCAAGACCTGCAGGAGGCGCAGAGCGCCCCCACCTGGAAGCCGAGTGAACAGCTGGCGGGGAGGCGAGCCTCCTCGAGGGAAGAAGAGGCAGCCCAGCCTCGTTTGGCTCAAGCCCTACTTGGCTGGAGCCGAGTGCGCCTCCAGGACGGCAGAGCTCCAGCTCTGCTCAGAGGCCCGTTCTGGCAGAGTTGCTGGCGCGAGGCTGCTCTGCCCTGGGCGAGCCTTGCCCAGACTTGCCTCGCTGCTAGGCTTCCTGCCCAGGAAGGAGCAGGCTGCGCGAGGCTGGGAGACGCCACTGGCGCCTTCCTGGCCTCAGCTCCGCTCCTGCCTTGCCCTTGCACCTAGGCCCCAGGCGTCCTTGGGGAGGGCTTAGGGGCCGGTGGCTTGCACACTGCCAAGGACTCCAGCAGGAAGAGCTCTGTGCGAGGGAAGGGAAGGGCCAGTGCAGGGCTCCTCCAGCGGTTGCTTGGCCGCCCAGGCTCAGCGCCGCACGGAGTGCACCAGGCTCCCAGGGCCCCTGGCTGGGGTCTGCAGCCCCGCACACCCGGAGGCTGACTCCCTGGGCGCCCAGCAGCTGCCTCACACACGTAGCTTCCCTAGCGCTCTCCTCCCCAGCAGAGACGTGTGCAGCTGGTTGGGGCCTGCCCCTGCGTGCCTGGGCTCCCGCGCACAGCCCCAGCTCAGGGCAAGCAGCCCCTGAGCCAAGACCTGCAGGAGGCGCAGAGCGCCCCCACCTGGAAGCCGAGTGAACAGCTGGCGGGGAGGTGAGCCTCCTCGAGGGAAGAAGAGGCAGCCCAGCCTCGTTTGGCTCAAGCCCTACTTGGCTGGAGCCGAGTGCGCCTCCAGGACGGCAGAGCTTCAGCTCTGCTCAGAGGCCCGTTCTGGCAGAGTTGCTGGCGTGAGGCTTCTCTGCCCTGGGCGAGCCTTGCCCAGACTTGCCTCGCTGCTAGGCTTCCTGCCCTGGAAGGAGCAGGCTGCGCGAGGCTGGGAGACGCCACTGGCGCCTTCCTGGCCTCAGCTCCGCTCCTGCCTTGCTTTTGCACCTAGGCCCCAGGCGTCCTTGTGGAAGGCTTAGGGGCCGGAGGTTTGCACACTGCCAAGGGCTCCAGCAGGAAGAGCTCTGTGCGAGGGAAGGGAAGGGCCAGTGCAGGGCTCCTCCAGCGGTTGCTTGGCCGCCCAGGCTCAGCGCCGCACGGAGTGCACCAGGCTCCCAGGGCCCCTGGCTGGGGTCTGCAGCCCCGCACACCCGGAGGCTGACTCCCTGGGCGCCCAGCAGCTGCCTCACACACGTAGCTTCCCTAGCGCTCTCCTCCCCAGCAGAGACGTGTGCAGCTGGTTGGGGCCTGCCCCTGCGTGCCTGGGCTCCCGCCCACAGCCCCAGCTCAGGGCAAGCAGCCCCTGAGCCAAGACCTGCAGGAGGCGCAGAGCGCCCCCACCTGGAAGCCGAGTGAACAGCTGGCGGGGAGGCGAGCCTCCTCGAGGGAAGAAGAGGCAGCCCAGCCTCGTTTGGCTCAAGCCCTACTTGGCTGGAGCCGAGTGCGCCTCCAGGACGGCAGAGCTCCAGCTCTGCTCAGAGGCCCGATCTGGCAGAGTTGCTGGCGCGAGGCTGCTCTGCCCTGGGCGAGCCTTGCCCAGACTTGCCTCGCTGCTAGGCTTCCTGCCCAGGAAGGAGCAGGCTGCGCGAGGCTGGGAGACGCCACTGGCGCCTTCCTGGCCTCAGCTCCGCTCCTGCCTTGCCTTTGCACCTAGGCCCCAGGCGTCCTTGGGGAGGGCTTAGGGGCCGGTGGCTTGCACACTGCCAAGGGATCCAGCAGGAAGAGCTCTGTGCGAGGGAAGGGAAGGGCCAGTGCAGGGCTCCTCCAGCGGTTGCTTGGCCGCCCAGACTCAGCGCCGCTCGGAGTGCCCAAGGCTCCCAGGGCCCCTGGCTTGGGTCTGCAGCCCCGCACACCCGGAGGCTGACTCCCTGGGCGCCCAGCAGCTGCCTCACACACGTAGCCTCCCTAACGCTCTCCTCCCCAGCAGAGACGTGTGCAGCTTGTTGGGGCCTGCCCCTGCGTGCCTGGGCTCCCGCCCACAGCCCCAGCTCAGGGCAAGCAGCCCCTGAGCCAAGACCTGCAGGAGGCGCAGAGCGCCCCCACCTGGAAGCCGAGTGAACAGCTGGCGGGGAGGCGAGCCTCCTCGAGGGAAGAAGAGGCAGCCCAGCCTCGTTTGGCTCAAGCCCTACTTGGCTGGAGCCGAGTGCGCCTCCAGGACGGCAGAGCTCCAGCTCTGCTCAGAGGCCCGTTCTGGCAGAGTTGCTGGCGCGAGGCTGCTCTGCCCTGGGCGAGCCTTGCCCAGACTTGCCTCGCTGCTAGGCTTCCTGCCCAGGAAGGAGCAGGCTGCGCGAGGCTGGGAGACGCCACTGGCGCCTTCCTGGCCTCAGCTCCGCTCCTGCCTTGCCTTTGCACCTAGGCCCCAGGCGTCCTTGCGGAGGGCTTAGGGGCCGGTGGCTTGCACACTGCCAAGGGCTCCAGCAGGAAGAGCTCTGTGCGAGGGAAGGGAAGGGCCAGTGCAGGGCTCCTCCAGCGGTTGCTTGGCCGCCCAGGCTCAGCGCCGCACGGAGTGCACCAGGCTCCCAGGGCCCCTGGCTGGGGTCTGCAGCCCCGCACACCCGGAGGCTGACTCCCTGGGAGTCCAGCAGCTGCCTCACACACGTAGCTTCCCTAGCGCTCTCCTCCCCAGCAGAGACGTGTGCAGCTAGTTGGGGCCTGCCCCTGCGTGCCTGGGCTCCCGCCCACAGCCCCAGCTCAGGGCAAGCAGCCCCTGAGCCAAGACCTGCAGGAGGCGCAGAGCGCCCCCACCTGGAAGCCGAGTGAACAGCTGGCGGGGAGGCGAGCCTCCTCGAGGGAAGAAGAGGCAGCCCAGCCTCGTTTGGCTCAAGCCCTACTTGGCTGGAGCCGAGTGCGCCTCCAGGACGGCAGAGCTCCAGCTCTGCTCAGAGGACCGTTCTGGCAGAGTTGCTGGCGCGAGGCTGCTCGGCCCTGGGCGAGCCTTGCCCAGACTTGCCTCGCTGCTAGGCTTCCTGCCCAGGAAGGAGCAGGCTGCGCGAGGCTGGGAGACGCCACTGGCGCCTTCCTGGCCTCAGCTCCGCTCCTGCCTTGCCTTTGCACCTAGGCCCCAGGCGTCCTTGGGGAGGGCTTAGGGGCCGGTGGCTTGCACACTGCCAAGGGCTCCAGCAGGAAGAGCTCTGTGCGAGGGAAGGGAAGGGCCAGTGCAGGGCTCCTCCAGCGGTTGCTTGGCCGCCCAGGCTCAGCGCCGCACGGAGTGCACCAGGCTCCCAGGGCCCCTGGCTGGGGTCTGCAGCCCCGCACACCCGGAGGCTGACTCCCTGGGCGCCCAGCAGCTGCCTCACACACGTAGCTTCCCTAGCGCTCTCCTCCCCAGCAGAGACGTGTGCAGCTGGTTGGGGCCTGCCCCTGCGTGCCTGGGCTCCTGCGCACAGCCCCAGCTCAGGGCAAGCAGCCCCTGAGCCAAGACCTGCAGGAGGCGCAGAGCGCCCCCACCTGGAAGCCGAGTGAACAGCTGGCGGGGAGGCGAGCCTCCTCGAGGGAAGAAGAGGCAGCCCAGCCTCGTTTGGCTCAAGCCCTACTTGGCTGGAGCCGAGTGCGCCTCCAGGACGGCAGAGCTCCAGCTCTGCTCAGAGGCCCGTTCTGGCAGAGTTGCTGGCGCGAGGCTGCTCTGCCCTGGGCGAGCCTTGCCCAGACTTGCCTCGCTGCTAGGCTTCCTGCCCAGGAAGGAGCAGGCTGCGCGAGGCTGGGAGACGCCACTGGCGCCTTCCTGGCCTCAGCTCCGCTCCTGCCTTGCCTTTGCACCTAGGCCCCAGGCGTCCTTGGGGAGGTCTTAGGGGCCGGTGGCTTGCACACTGCCAAGGGCTCCAGCAGGAAGAGCTCTGTGCGAGGGAAGGGAAGGGCCAGTGCAGGGCTCCTCCAGCGGTTGCTTGGCCGCCCAGGCTCAGCGCCGCACGGAGTGCACCAGGCTCCCAGGGCCCCTGGCTGGGGTCTGCAGCCCCGCACACCCGGAGGCTGACTCCCTGGGAGTCCAGCAGCTGCCTCACACACGTAGCTTTCCTAGCGCTCTCCTCCCCAGCAGAGACGTGTGCAGCTAGTTGGGGCCTGCCCCTGCGTGCCTGGGCTCCCGCCCACAGCCCCAGCTCAGGGCAAGCAGCCCCTGAGCCAAGACCTGCAGGAGGCGCAGAGCGCCCCCACCTGGAAGCCGAGTGAACACCTGGCGGGGAGGCGAGCCTCCTCGAGGGAAGAAGAGGCAGCACAGCCTCGTTTGGCTCAAGCCCTACTTGGCTGGAGCCGAGTGCGCCTCCAGGACGGCAGAGCTCCAGCTCTGCTCAGAGGCCCGTTCTGGCAGAGTTGCTGGCGCGAGGCTGCTCTGCCCTGGGCGAGCCTTGCCCAGACTTGCCTCGCTGCTAGGCTTCCTGCCCAGGAAGGAGCAGGCTGCGCGAGGCTGGGAGACGCCACTGGCGCCTTCCTGGCCTCAGCTCCGCTCCTGCCTTGCCTTTGCACCTAGGCCCCAGGCGTCCTTGGGGAGGGCTTAGGGGCCGGTGGCTTGCACACTGCCAAGGGCTCCAGCAGGAAGAGCTCTGTGCGAGGGAAGGGAAGGGCCAGTGCAGGGCTCCTCCAGCGGTTGCTTGGCCGCCCAGGCTCAGCGCCGCACGGAGTGCACCAGGCTCCCAGGGCCCCTGGCTGGGGTCTGCAGCCCCGCACACCCGGTGGCTGACTCCCTGGGCGCCCAGCAGCTGCCTCACACACGTAGCTTCCCTAGCGCTCTCCTCCCCAGCAGAGACGTGTGCAGCTGGTTGGGGCCTGCCCCTGCGTGCCTGGGCTCCCGCACACAGCCCCAGCTCAGGGCAAGCAGCCCCTGAGCCAAGACCTGCAGGAGGCGCAGAGCGCCCCCACCTGGAAGCCGAGTGAACAGCTGCGGGGAGGCGAGCCTCCTCGAGGGAAGAAGAGGCAGCCCAGCCTCGTTTGGCTCAAGCCCTACTTGGCTGGAGCCGAGTGCGCCTTCAGGACGGTAGAGCTCCAGCTCTGCTCAGAGGCCCGTTCTGGCAGAGTTGCTGGCCCGAGGCTGCTCTGCCCTGGGCGAGCCTTGCCCAGACTTGCCTCGCTGCTAGGCTTCCTGCCCTGGAAGGAGCAGGCTGCCCGAGGCTGGGAGACGCCACTGGCGCCTTCCTGGCCTCAGCTCCGCTCCTGCCTTGCCTTTGCACCTAGGCCCCAGGCGTCCTTGGGGAGGGCTTAGGGGCCGGTGGCTTGCACACTGCCAAGGGCTCCAGCAGGAAGAGCTCTGTGCGAGGGAAGGAAGGGCCAGTGCAGGTCTCCTCCAGCGGTTGCTTGGCCGCCCAGGCTCAGCGCCGCACGGAGTGCACCAGGCTCCCAGGGCCCCTGGCTGGAGTCTGCAGCCCCGCACACCCGGAGGCTGACTCCCTGGGCGCCCAGCAGCTGCCTCACACACGTAGCTTCCATAGCGCTCTCCTCCCCAGCAGAGACGTGTGCAGCTGGTTGGGGCCTGCCCCTGCGTGCCAGGGCTCCCGCCCACAGCCCCAGCTCAGGGCAAGAAGCCCCTGAGCCAAGACCTGCAGGAGGCGCAGAGCGCCCCCACCTGGAAGCCGAGTGAACAGCTGGCTGGAGGCGAGCCTCCTCGAGGGAAGAAGAGGCAGCCCAGCCTCGTTTGGCTCAAGCCCTACTTGGCTGGAGCCGAGTGCGCCTCCAGGACGGCAGAGCTCCAGCTCTGCTCAGAGGCCCGTTCTGGCAGAGTTGCTGGCGCGAGGCTGCTCTGCCCTGGGCGAGCCTTGCCCAGACTTGCCTCGCTGCTAGGCTTCCTGCCCAGGAAGGAGCAGGCTGCGCGGGGCTGGGAGACACCACTGGCGCCTTCCTGGCCTCAGCTCCGCTCCTGCCTTGCCTTTGCACCTTGGCCCCAGGCGTCCTTGGGGAGGGCTTAGGGGCCGGTGGCTTGCAGAGTGCCAAGGGCTCCAGCAGGAAGAGTTCTGTGCGAGGGAAGGGAAGGGCCAGTGCAGGGCTCCTCCAGCGGTTGCTGGGCCTCCCAGACTCAGCGCCGCACGGAGTGCCCCAGGCTCCCAGGGCCCTGGCTGGGTTCTGCAGCCCCGCACACCCAGAGGCTGACTCCCTGGGCGCCCAGCAGCTGCCTCACACAGGTAGCTTCCCTAGCGCTCTCCTCCCCAGGAGAGACGTGTGCAGCTGGTTGGGGCCTGCCCCTGCGTGTCTGGGCTCCCGCGCACAGCCCCAGCTCAGGGCAAGCAGCCCCTGAGCCAAGACCTGCAGGAGGCGAAGAGCGCCCCCAACTGGAAGCCGAGTGAACAGCTGGCGGGGAGGCGAGCCTCCTCGAGGGAAGAAGAGGCAGCACAGCCTCGTTTGGCTCAAGCCCTACTTGGCTGGAGCCGAGTGCCCCTCCAGGACGGCAGAGCTCCAGCTCTGCTAAGAGGCCCGTTCTGGCAGAGTTGCTGGCGCGAAGCTGCTCTGCCCTGGGCGAGCCTTGCCCAGACTTGCCTCGCTGCTAGGCTTCCTGCCCAGGAAGGAGCAGGCTGCGCGAGGCTGGGAGACGCCACTGGCGCCTTCCTGGCCTCAGCTCCGCTCCTGCCTTGCCTTTGCACCTGGGCCCCAGGCGTCCTTGGGGAGGGCTTAGGGGCCGGTGGCTTGCACACTGCCAAGGGCTCCAGCAGGAAGAGCTCTGTGCGAGGGAAGGGAAGGGCCAGTGCAGGGCTCCTCCATCGGTTGCTTGGCCGACCAGACTCAGCGTTGCACGGAGTGCCCCAGGCTCCCAGGGCCCTGGCTGGGGTCTGCAGCCCCGCACACCCGGAGGCTGACTCCCTGGGCGCCCAGCAGCTGCCTCACACACGTAGCTTCCCTAGCGCTCTCCTCCCCAGCAGAGACGTGTGCAGCTGGTTGGGGCCTGCCCCTGCGTGCCTGGGCTCCCGCGCACAGCCCCAGCTCAGGGCAAGCAGCCCCTGAGCCAAGACCTGCAGGAGGCGCAGAGCGCCCCCACCTGGAAGCTGAGTGAACAGCTGGCGGGGAGGCGAGCCTCCTCGAGGGAAGAAGAGGCAGCCCAGCCTCGTTTAGCTCAAGCCCTACTTGGCTGGAACCGAGTGCACCTCCAGGACGGCAGAGCTCCAGCTCTGCTCAGAGGCCCGTTCTGGCAGAGTTGCTGGCGCGAAGCTGCTCTGCCCTGGGCGAGCCTTGCCCAGACTTGCCTCGCTGCTAGGCTTCCTGCCCAGGAAGGAGCAGGCTGCGCGAGGCTGGGAGACGCCACTGGCGCCTTCCTGGCCTCAGCTCCGCTCCTGCCTTGCCTTTGCACCTAGGACCCAGGCGTCCTTGGGGAGGGCTTAGGGGCCGGTGGCTTGCAGAGTGCCAAGGGCTCCAGCAGGAAGAGCTCTGTGCGAGGGAAGGGAAGGGCCAGTGCAGGGCTCCTCCAGCGGTTGCTTGGGCGCCCAGGCTCAGCGCCGCACGGAGTGCCCCAGGCTCCCAGGGCCCTGGCTGGGGTCTGCAGCCCCGCACACCCGGAGTCTGACTCCCTGGGCGCCCAGCAGCTGCCTCACGCACGTAGCTTCCCTAGCGCTCTCCTCCCCAGCAGAGACGTGTGCAGCTGGTTGGGGCCTTCCCCTGGGTGCCTGGGCTCCCGCGCACAGCCCTAGCTCAGGGCAAGCAGCCCCTGAGCCAAGACCTGCAGGAGGCGCAGAGCGCCCCCACCTGGAAGCCGAGTGAACAGCTGGCGGGGAAGCGAGCCTCCTCGAGGGAAGAAGAGGCAGCCCAGCCACGTTTGGCTCAAGCCCTACTTGGCTGGAGCCGAGTGCGCCTCCAGGACGGCAGAGCTCCAGCTCTGCTCACAGGCCCGTTCTGGCAGAGTTGCTGGCGCGAGGCTGCTCTGCCCTGGGCGAGCCTTGCCCAGACTTGCCTCGCTGCTAGGCTTCCTGCCCTGGAAGGAGCAGGCTGCGCGAGGCTGGGAGACGCCACTGGCGCCTTCCTGGCCTCAGCTCCGCTCCTGCCTGCCTTTGCACCTAGGCCCCAGGCGTCCTTGGGGAGGGCTTAGGTGCCGGTGGCTTGCACACTGCCAAGGACTCCAGCAGGAAGAGCTCTGTGCGAGGGAAGGAAGGGCCAGTGCAGGTCTCCTCCAGCGGTTGCTTGGCCGCCCAGGCTCAGCGCCGCACGGAGTGCACCAGGCTCCCAGGGCCCCTGGCTGGAGTCTGCAGCCCCGCACACCCGGAGGCTGACTCCCTGGGCGCCCAGCAGCTGCCTCACACACGTAGCTTCCCTAGCGCTCTCCTCCCCAGCAGAGACGTGTGCAGCTGGTTGGGGCCTGCCCCTGCGTGCCTGGGCTCCCGCCCACAGCCCCAGCTCAGGGCAAGCAGCCCCTGAGCCATGACCTGCATAAGGCGAAGAGCTCCCCCAACTGGAAGCCGAGTGAAAAGCTGGCGGGGAGGCGAGCCTCCTCGAGGGAAGAAGAGGCAGCACAGCGTCGTTTGGCTCAAGCCCTACTTGGCTGGAGCCGAGTTCGCCTCCAGGACGGCAGAGCTCCAGCTCTGCTCAGAGGCCCGTTCTGGCAGAGTTGCTGGCGCGAAGCTGCTCTGCCCTGGGCGAGCCTTGCCCAGACTTGCCTCGCTGCTAGGCTTCCTGCCCAGGAAGGAGCAGGCTGCGCGAGGCTGGGAGACGCCACTGGCGCCTTCCTGGCCTCAGCTCCGCTCCTGCCTTGCCTTTGCACCTAGGCCCCAGGCGTCCTTGGGGAGGGCTTAGGGGCCGGTGGCTTGCACACTGCCAAGGGCTCCAGCAGGAAGAGCTCTGTGCGAGGGAAGGGAAGGGCCAGTGCAGGGCTCCTCCAGCGGTTGCTTGGGCGCCCAGGCTCAGCGCCGCACGGAGTGCCCCAGGCTCCCAGGGCCCTGGCTGGGGTCTGCAGCCCCGCACACCCGGAGTCTGACTCCCTGGGCGCCCAGCAGCTGCCTCACACACGTAGCTTCCCTAGCGCTCTCCTCCCCAGCAGAGACGTGTGCAGCTGGTTGGGGCCTGCCCCTGCGTGCCTGGGCTCCTGCGCACAGCCCCAGCTCAGGGCAAGCAGCCCCTGAGCCAAGACCTGCAGGAGGCGCAGAGCGCCCCCACCTGGAAGCCGAGTGAACAGCTGGCGGGGATGAGAGCCTCCTCGAGGGAAGAAGAGGCCGCCCAGCCTCGTTTGGCTCAAGCCCTACTTGGCTGGAGCCGAGTGCGCCTCCAGGACGGCAGAGCTCCAGCTCTGCTCTGAGGCCCGTTCTGGCAGAGTTGCTGGCGCGAGGCTGCTCTGCCCTGGGCGAGCCTTGCCCAGACTTGCCTCGCTGCTAGGCTTCCTGCCCAGGAAGGAGCAGGCTGCGCGAGGCTGGGAGATGCCACTGGCGCCTTCCTGGCCTCAGCTCCACTCCTGCATTGCCTTTGCACCTAGGCCCCAGGCGTCCTTGGGGAGGGCTTAGGGGCCGGTGGCTTGCACACTGCCAAGGGCTCCAGCAGGAAGAGCTCTGTGCGAGGGAAGGGAAGGGCCAGTGCAGGGCTCCTCCAGCGGTTGCTTGGCCGCCCAGGCTCAGCGCCGCACGGAGTGCACCAGGCTCCCAGGGCCCCTGGCTGGGGTCTGCAGCCCCGCACACCCGGAGGCTGACTCCCTGGGCGCCCAGCAGCTGCCTCACGCACGTAGCTTCCCTAGCGCTCTCCTCCCCAGCAGAGACGTGTGCAGCTGGTTGGGGCCTTCCCCTGGGTGCCTGGGCTCCCGCGCACAGCCCTAGCTCAGGGCAAGCAGCCCCTGAGCCAAGACCTGCAGGAGGCGCAGAGCGCCCCCACCTGGAAGCCGAGTGAACAGCTGGCGGGGAAGCGAGCCTCCTCGAGGGAAGAAGAGGCAGCCCAGCCACGTTTGGCTCAAGCCCTACTTGGCTGGAGCCGAGTGCGCCTCCAGGACGGCAGAGCTCCAGCTCTGCTCACAGGCCCGTTCTGGCAGAGTTGCTGGCGCGAGGCTGCTCTGCCCTGGGCGAGCCTTGCCCAGACTTGCCTCGCTGCTAGGCTTCCTGCCCTGGAAGGAGCAGGCTGCGCGAGGCTGGGAGACGCCACTGGCGCCTTCCTGGCCTCAGCTCCGCTCCTGCCTGCCTTTGCACCTAGGCCCCAGGCGTCCTTGGGGAGGGCTTAGGTGCCGGTGGCTTGCACACTGCCAAGGACTCCAGCAGGAAGAGCTCTGTGCGAGGGAAGGAAGGGCCAGTGCAGGTCTCCTCCAGCGGTTGCTTGGCCGCCCAGGCTCAGCGCCGCACGGAGTGCACCAGGCTCCCAGGGCCCCTGGCTGGAGTCTGCAGCCCCGCACACCCGGAGGCTGACTCCCTGGGCGCCCAGCAGCTGCCTCACACACGTAGCTTCCATAGCGCTCTCCTCCCCAGCAGAGACGTGTGCAGCTGGTTGGGGCCTGCCCCTGCGTGCCTGGGCTCCCGCCCACAGCCCCAGCTCAGGGCAAGCAGCCCCTGAGCCAAGACCTGCAGGAGGGGCAGAGCGCCCCCACCTGGAAGCCGAGTGAACAGCTGGCGGGGAGGCGAGCCTCCTCGAGGGAAGAAGAGGCAGCCCAGCCTCGTTTGGCTCAAGCCCTACTTGGCTGGAGCCGAGTGCGCCTCCAGGACGGCAGAGCTCCAGCTCTGCTCAGAGGCCCGTTCTGGCAGAGTTGCTGGCGCGAGGCTGCTCTGCCCTGGGCGAGCCTTGCCCAGACTTGCCTCGCTGCTAGGCTTCCTGCCCAGGAAGGAGCAGGCTGCGCGAGGCTGGGAGACGCCACTGGCGCCTTCCTGGCCTCAGCTCCGCTCCTGCCTTGCCTTTGCACCTAGGCCCCAGGCGTCCTTGGGGAGGGCTTAGGGGCCGGTGGCTTGCAGAGTGCCAAGGGCTCCAGCAGGAAGAGCTCTGTGCGAGGGAAGGGAAGGGCCAGTGCAGGGCTCCTCCAGCGGTTGCTTGGGCGCCCAGGCTCAGCGCCGCCCGGAGTGCCCCAGGCTCCCAGGGCCCTGGCTGGGGTCTGCAGCCCCGCACACCCGGAGGCTGACTCCCTGGGCGCCCAGCAGCTGCCTCACACACGTAGCTTCCCTAGCGCTCTCCTCCCCAGCAGAGACGTGTGCAGCTGGTTGGGGCCTTCCCCTGGGTGCCTGGGCTCCCGCGCACAGCCCTAGCTCAGGGCAAGCAGCCCCTGAGCCAAGACCTGCAGGAGGCGCAGAGCGCCCCCACCTGGAAGCCGAGTGAACAGCTGGCGGGGAAGCGAGCCTCCTCGAGGGAAGAAGAGGCAGCCCAGCCACGTTTGGCTCAAGCCCTACTTGGCTGGAGCCGAGTGCGCCTCCAGGACGGCAGAGCTCCAGCTCTGCTCACAGGCCCGTTCTGGCAGAGTTGCTGGCGCGAGGCTGCTCTGCCCTGGGCGAGCCTTGCCCAGACTTGCCTCGCTGCTAGGCTTCCTGCCCTGGAAGGAGCAGGCTGCGCGAGGCTGGGAGACGCCACTGGCGCCTTCCTGGCCTCAGCTCCGCTCCTGCCTGCCTTTGCACCTAGGCCCCAGGCGTCCTTGGGGAGGGCTTAGGTGCCGGTGGCTTGCACACTGCCAAGGACTCCAGCAGGAAGAGCTCTGTGCGAGGGAAGGAAGGGCCAGTGCAGGTCTCCTCCAGCGGTTGCTTGGCCGCCCAGGCTCAGCGCCGCACGGAGTGCACCAGGCTCCCAGGGCCCCTGGCTGGAGTCTGCAGCCCCGCACACCCGGAGGCTGACTCCCTGGGCGCCCAGCAGCTGCCGCACACACGTAGCTTCCATAGCGCTCTCCTCCCCAGCAGAGACGTGTGCAGCTGGTTGGGGCCTGCCCCTGCGTGCCTGGGCTCCCGCCCACAGCCCCAGCTCAGGGCAAGCAGCCCCTGAGCCAAGACCTGCAGGAGGGGCAGAGCGCCCCCACCTGGAAGCCGAGTGAACAGCTGGCGGGGAGGCGAGCCTCCTCGAGGGAAGAAGAGGCAGCCCAGCCTCGTTTGGCTCAAGCCCTACTTGGCTGGAGCCGAGTGCGCCTCCAGGACGGCAGAGCTCCAGCTCTGCTCAGAGGCCCGTTCTGGCAGAGTTGCTGGCGCGAGGCTGCTCTGCCCTGGGCGAGCCTTGCCCAGACTTGCCTCGCTGCTAGGCTTCCTGCCCAGGAAGGAGCAGGCTGCGCGAGGCTGGGAGACGCCACTGGCGCCTTCCTGGCCTCAGCTCCGCTCCTGCCTTGCCTTTGCACCTAGGCCCCAGGCGTCCTTGGGGAGGGCTTAGGGGCCGGTGGCTTGTACACTGCCAAGGGCTCCAGCAGGAAGAGTTCTGTGCGAGGGAAGAGAAGGGCCAGTGCAGGGCTCCTCCAGCGGTTGCTTGGCCGCCCAGACTCAGCGCCGCACGGAGTGCCCCAGGCTCCCAGGGCCCTGGCTGGGTTCTGCAGCCCCGCACACCCGGAGGCTGACTCCCTGGGCGCCCAGCAGCTGCCTCACACACGTAGCTTCCCGAGCGCTCTCCTCCCCAGCAGAGACGTGTGCAGCTGGTTGGGGCCTGCCCCTGCGTGCCTGGGCTCCTGCACACAGCCCCAGCTCAGGGCAAGCAGCCCCTGAGCCATGACCTGCATAAGGCGAAGAGCTCCCCCAACTGGAAGCCGAGTGAAAAGCTGGCGGGGAGGCGAGCCTCCTCGAGGGAAGAAGAGGCAGCACAGCGTCGTTTGGCTCAAGCCCTACTTGGCTGGAGCCGAGTTCGCCTCCAGGACGGCAGAGCTCCAGCTCTGCTCAGAGGCCCGTTCTGGCAGAGTTGCTGGCGCGAAGCTGCTCTGCCCTGGGCGAGCCTTGCCCAGACTTGCCTCGCTGCTAGGCTTCCTGCCCAGGAAGGAGCAGGCTGCGCGAGGCTGGGAGACGCCACTGGCGCCTTCCTGGCCTCATCTCCGCTCCTGCCTTGCCTTTGCACCTAGGCCCCAGGCGTCCTTGGGGAGGGCTTAGGGGCCGGTGGCTTGCACACTGCCAAGGGCTCCAGCAGGAAGAGCTCTGTGCGAGGGAAGGGAAGGGCCAGTGCAGGGCTCCTCCAGCGGTTGCTTGGGCGCCCGGGCTCAGCGCCGCACGGAGTGCCCCAGGCTCCCAGGGCCCTGGCTGGGGTCTGCAGCCCCGCACACCCGGAGGCTGACTCCCTGGGCGCCCAGCAGCTGCCTCACACACGTAGCTTCCCTAGCGCTCTCCTCCCCAGCAGAGACGTGTGCAGCTGGTTGGGGCCTGCCCCTGCGTGCCTGGGCTCCTGCGCACAGCCCCAGCTCAGGGCAAGCAGCCCCTGAGCCAAGACCTGCAGGAGGCGCAGAGCGCCCCCACCTGGAAGCCGAGTGAACAGCTGGCGGGGATGAGAGCCTCCTCGAGGGAAGAGGAGGCCGCCCAGCCTCGTTTGGCTCAAGCCCTACTTGGCTGGAGCCGAGTGCGCCTCCAGGACGGCAGAGCTCCAGCTCTGCTCTGAGGCCCGTTCTGGCAGAGTTGCTGGCGCGAGGCTGCTCTGCCCTGGGCGAGCCTTGCCCAGACTTGCCTCGCTGCTAGGCTTCCTGCCCAGGAAGGAGCAGGCTGCGCGAGGCTGGGAGATGCCACTGGCGCCTTCCTGGCCTCAGCTCCACTCCTGCATTGCCTTTGCACCTAGGCCCCAGGCGTCCTTGGGGAGGGCTTAGGGGCCGGTGGCTTGCACACTGCCAAGGGCTCCAGCAGGAAGAGCTCTGTGCGAGGGAAGGGAAGGGCCAGTGCAGGGCTCCTCCAGCGGTTGCTTGGCCGCCCAGGCTCAGCGCCGCACGGAGTGCACCAGGCTCCCAGGGCCCCTGGCTGGGGTCTGCAGCCCCGCACACCCGGAGGCTGACTCCCTGGGCGCCCAGCAGCTGCCTCACGCACGTAGCTTCCCTAGCGCTCTCCTCCCCAGCAGAGACGTGTGCAGCTGGTTGGGGCCTTCCCCTGGGTGCCTGGGCTCCCGCGCACAGCCCTAGCTCAGGGCAAGCAGCCCCTGAGCCAAGACCTGCAGGAGGCGCAGAGCGCCCCCACCTGGAAGCCGAGTGAACAGCTGGCGGGGAAGCGAGCCTCCTCGAGGGAAGAAGAGGCAGCCCAGCCACGTTTGGCTCAAGCCCTACTTGGCTGGAGCCGAGTGCGCCTCCAGGACGGCAGAGCTCCAGCTCTGCTCACAGGCCCGTTCTGGCAGAGTTGCTGGCGCGAGGCTGCTCTGCCCTGGGCGAGCCTTGCCCAGACTTGCCTCGCTGCTAGGCTTCCTGCCCTGGAAGGAGCAGGCTGCGCGAGGCTGGGAGACGCCACTGGCGCCTTCCTGGCCTCAGCTCCGCTCCTGCCTGCCTTTGCACCTAGGCCCCAGGCGTCCTTGGGGAGGGCTTAGGTGCCGGTGGCTTGCACACTGCCAAGGACTCCAGCAGGAAGAGCTCTGTGCGAGGGAAGGAAGGGCCAGTGCAGGTCTCCTCCAGCGGTTGCTTGGCCGCCCAGGCTCAGCGCCGCACGGAGTGCACCAGGCTCCCAGGGCCCCTGGCTGGAGTCTGCAGCCCCGCACACCCGGAGGCTGACTCCCTGGGCGCCCAGCAGCTGCCTCACACACGTAGCTTCCATAGCGCTCTCCTCCCCAGCAGAGACGTGTGCAGCTGGTTGGGGCCTGCCCCTGCGTGCCTGGGCTCCCGCCCACAGCCCCAGCTCAGGGCAAGCAGCCCCTGAGCCAAGACCTGCAGGAGGGGCAGAGCGCCCCCACCTGGAAGCCGAGTGAACAGCTGGCGGGGAGGCGAGCCTCCTCGAGGGAAGAAGAGGCAGCCCAGCCTCGTTTGGCTCAAGCCCTACTTGGCTGGAGCCGAGTGCGCCTCCAGGACGGCAGAGCTCCAGCTCTGCTCAGAGGCCCGTTCTGGCAGAGTTGCTGGCGCGAGGCTGCTCTGCCCTGGGCGAGCCTTGCCCAGACTTGCCTCGCTGCTAGGCTTCCTGCCCAGGAAGGAGCAGGCTGCGCGAGGCTGGGAGACGCCACTGGCGCCTTCCTGGCCTCAGCTCCGCTCCTGCCTTGCCTTTGCACCTAGGCCCCAGGCGTCCTTGGGGAGGGCTTAGGGGCCGGTGGCTTGCAGAGTGCCAAGGGCTCCAGCAGGAAGAGCTCTGTGCGAGGGAAGGGAAGGGCCAGTGCAGGGCTCCTCCAGCGGTTGCTTGGGCGCCCAGGCTCAGCGCCGCACGGAGTGCCCCAGGCTCCCAGGGCCCTGGCTGGGGTCTGCAGCCCCGCACACCCGGAGGCTGACTCCCTGGGCGCCCAGCAGCTGCCTCACACACGTAGCTTCCCTAGCGCTCTCCTCCCCAGCAGAGACGTGTGCAGCTGGTTGGGGCCTTCCCCTGGGTGCCTGGGCTCCCGCGCACAGCCCTAGCTCAGGGCAAGCAGCCCCTGAGCCAAGACCTGCAGGAGGCGCAGAGCGCCCCCACCTGGAAGCCGAGTGAACAGCTGGCGGGGAAGCAAGCCTCCTCGAGGGAAGAAGAGGCAGCCCAGCCACGTTTGGCTCAAGCCCTACTTGGCTGGAGCCGAGTGCGCCTCCAGGACGGCAGAGCTCCAGCTCTGCTCACAGGCCCGTTCTGACAGAGTTGCTGGCGCGAGGCTGCTCTGCCCTGGGCGAGCCTTGCCCAGACTTGCCTCGCTGCAAGGCTTCCTGCCCTGGAAGGAGCAGGCTGCGCGAGGCTGGGAGACGCCACTGGCACCTTCCTGGCCTCAGCTCCGCTCCTGCCTGCCTTTGCACCTAGGCCCCAGGCGTCCTTGGGGAGGGCTTAGGTGCCGGTGGCTTGCACACTGCCAAGGACTCCAGCAGGAAGAGCTCTGTGCGAGGGAAGGAAGGGCCAGTGCAGGTCTCCTCCAGCGGTTGCTTGGCCGCCCAGGCTCAGCGCCGCACGGAGTGCACCAGGCTCCCAGGGCCCCTGGCTGGAGTCTGCAGCCCCGCACACCCGGAGGCTGACTCCCTGGGCGCCCAGCAGCTGCCTCACACACGTAGCTTCCATAGCGCTCTCCTCCCCAGCAGAGACGTGTGCAGCTGGTTGGGGCCTGCCCCTGCGTGCCTGGGCTCCCGCCCACAGCCCCAGCTCAGGGCAAGCAGCCCCTGAGCCAAGACCTGCAGGAGGGGCAGAGCGCCCCCACCTGGAAGCCGAGTGAACAGCTGGCGGGGAGGCGAGCCTCCTCGAGGGAAGAAGAGGCAGCCCAGCCTCGTTTGGCTCAAGCCCTACTTGGCTGGAGCCGAGTGCGCCTCCAGGACGGCAGAGCTCCAGCTCTGCTCAGAGGCCCGTTCTGGCAGAGTTGCTGGCGCGAGGCTGCTCTGCCCTGGGCGAGCCTTGCCCAGACTTGCCTCGCTGCTAGGCTTCCTGCCCAGGAAGGAGCAGGCTGCGCGAGGCTGGGAGACGCCACTGGCGCCTTCCTGGCCTCAGCTCCGCTCCTGCCTTGCCTTTGCACCTAGGCCCCAGGCTTCCTTGGGGAGGGCTTAGGGGCCGGTGGCTTGCAGAGTGCCAAGGGCTCCAGCAGGAAGAGCTCTGTGCGAGGGAAGGGAAGGGCCAGTGCAGGGCTCCTCCAGCGGTTGCTTGGGCGCCCAGGCTCAGCGCCGCACGGAGTGCCCCAGGCTCCCAGGGCCCTGGCTGGGGTCTGCAGCCCCGCACACCCGGAGTCTGACTCCCTGGGCGCCCAGCAGCTGCCTCACACACGTAGCTTCCCTAGCGCTCTCCTCCCCAGCAGAGACGTGTGCAGCTGGTTGGGGCCTGCCCCTGCGTGCCTGGGCTCCTGCGCACAGCCCCAGCTCAGGGCAAGCAGCCCCTGAGCCAAGACCTGCAGGAGGCGCAGAGCGCCCCCACCTGGAAGCCGAGTGAACAGCTGGCGGGGAGGCGAGCCTCCTCGAGGGAAGAAGAGGCAGCCCAGCCTCGTTTGGCTCAAGCCCTACTTGGCTGGAGCCGAGTGCGCCTCCAGGACGGCAGAGCTCCAGCTCTGCTCAGAGGCCCGTTCTGGCAGAGTTGCTGGCGCGAGGCTGCTCTGCCCTGGGCGAGCCTTGCCCAGACTTGCCTCGCTGCTAGGCTTCCTGCCCAGGAAGGAGCAGGCTGCGCGAGGCTGGGAGACGCCACTGGCGCCTTCCTGGCCTCAGCTCCGCTCCTGCCTTGCCTTTGCACCTAGGCCCCAGGCGTCCTTGGGGAGGGCTTAGGGGCCGGTGGCTTGCAGAGTGCCAAGGGCTCCAGCAGGAAGAGTTCTGTGCGAGGGAAGAGAAGGGCCAGTGCAGGGCTCCTCCAGCGGTTGCTTGGCCGCCCAGACTCAGCGCCGCACGGAGTGCCCCAGGCTCCCAGGGCCCTGGCTGGGTTCTGCAGCCCCGCACACCCGGAGGCTGACTCCCTGGGCGCCCAGCAGCTGCCTCACACACGTAGCTTCCCTAGCGCTCTCCTCCCCAGCAGAGACGTGTGCAGCTGGTTGGGGCCTGCCCCTGCGTGCCTGGGCTCCTGCACACAGCCCCAGCTCAGGGCAAGCAGCCCCTGAGCCATGACCTGCATAAGGCGAAGAGCTCCCCCAACTGGAAGCCGAGTGAAAAGCTGGCGGGGAGGCGAGCCTCCTCGAGGGAAGAAGAGGCAGCACAGCGTCGTTTGGCTCAAGCCCTACTTGGCTGGAGCCGAGTTCGCCTCCAGGACGGCAGAGCTCCAGCTCTGCTCAGAGGCCCGTTCTGGCAGAGTTGCTGGCGCGAAGCTGCTCTGCCCTGGGCGAGCCTTGCCCCGACTTGCCTCGCTGCTAGGCTTCCTGCCCAGGAAGGAGCAGGCTGCGCGAGGCTGGGAGACGCCACTGGCGCCTTCCTGGCCTCAGCTCCGCTCCTGCCTTGCCTTTGCACCTAGGCCCCAGGCGTCCTTGGGGAGGGCTTAGGGGCCGGTGGCTTGCACACTGCCAAGGGCTCCAGCAGGAAGAGCTCTGTGCGAGGGAAGGGAAGGGCCAGTGCAGGGCTCCTCCAGCGGTTGCTTGGCCGCCTAGGCTCAGCGCCGCACGGAGTGCCCCAGGCTCCCAGGGCCCTGGCTGGGGTCTGCAGCCCCGCACACCCGGAGGCTGACTCCCTGGGCGCCCAGCAGCTGCCTCACACACGTAGCTTCCCTAGCGCTCTCCTCCCCAGCACAGAAGTGTGCAGCTGGTTGGGGCCTGCCCCTGCGTGCCTGGGCTCCTGCGCACAGCCCCAGCTCAGGGCAAGCAGCCCCTGAGCCAAGACCTGCAGGAGGCGAAGAGCGCCCCCAACTGGAGGCCGAGTGAACAGCTGGCGGGGAGGCGAGCCTCCTCGAGGGAAGAAGAGGCAGCCCAGCCTCGTTTGGCTGCCCTACTTGGCTGGAGCCGAGAGCGCCTCCAGGACGGCAGAGCTACAGCTCTGCTCAGAGGCCCGTTCTGGCAGAGTTGCTGGCGTGAGGCTGCTCTGCCCTGGGCGAGCCTTGCCCAGACTTGCCTCGCTGCTAGGCTTCCTGCCCAGGAAGGAGCAGGCTGCGCGAGGCTGGGAGACGCCACTGGCGCCTTCCTGGCCTCAGCTCCGCTCCTGCCTTGCCTTTGCACCTTGGCCCCAGGCGTCCTTGGGGAGGGCTTAGGGGCCGGTGGCTTGCACACTGCCAAGGGCTCCAGCAGGAAGAGCTCTGTGCGAGGGAAGGGAAGGGCCAGTGCAGGGCTCCTCCAGCGGTTGCTTGGCCGCCCAGGCTCAGCGCCGCACGGAGTGCACCAGGCTCCCAGGGCCCCTGGCTGGGGTCTGCAGCCCCGCACACCCGGAGGCTGACTCCCTGGGCGCCCAGCAGCTGCCTCACGCACGTAGCTTCCCTAGCGCTCTCCTCCCCAGAGAGACGTGTGCAGCTGGTTGGGGCCTGCCCCTGGGTGCCTGGGCTCCGGCGCACAGCCCCAGCTCAGGGCAAGCAGCCCCTGAGCCAAGACCTGCAGGAGTCGCAGAGCGCCCCCACCTGGAAGCCGAGTGAACAGCTGGCGGGGAAGCGAGCCTCCTCGAGGGAAGAAGAGGCAGCCCAGCCACGTTTGGCTCAAGCCCTACTTGGCTGGAGCCGAGTGCGCCTCCAGGACGGCAGAGCTCCAGCTCTGCTCAGAGGCCCGTTCTGGCAGAGTTGCTGGCGCGAGGCTGCTCTGCCCTGGGCGAGCCTTGCCCAGACTTGCCTCGCTGCTAGGCTTCCTGCCCTGGAAGGAGCAGGCTGCGCGAGGCTGGGAGACGCCACTGGCGCCTTCCTGGCCTCAGCTCCGCTCCTGTCTGCCTTTGCACCTAGGCCCCAGGCGTCCTTGGGGAGGGCTTAGGTGCCGGTGGCTTGCACACTGCCAAGGACTCCAGCAGGAAGAGCTCTGTGCGAGGGAAGGAAGGGCCAGTGCAGGTCTCCTCCAGCGGTTGCTTGGCCGCCCAGGCTCAGCGCCGCACGGAGTGCACCAGGCTCCCAGGGCCCCTGGCTGGAGTCTGCAGCCCCGCACACCCGGAGGCTGACTCCCTGGGCGCCCAGCAGCTGCCTCACACACGTAGCTTCCATAGCGCTCTCCTCCCCAGCAGAGACGTGTGCAGCTGGTTGGGGCCTGCCCCTGCATGCCTGGGCTCCCGCCCACAGCCCCAGCTCAGGGCAAGCAGCCCCTGAGCCAAGACCTGCAGGAGGCGCAGAGCGCCCCCACCTGGAAGCCGAGTGAACAGCTGGCGGGGATGCGAGCCTCCTCGAGGGAAGAAGAGGCCGCCCAGCCTCGTTTGGCTCAAGCCCTACTTGGCTGGAGCCGAGTGCGCCTCCAGGACGGCAGAGCTCCAGCTCTGCTCTGAGGCCCGTTCTGGCAGAGTTGCTGGCGCGAGGCTGCTCTGCCCTGGGCGAGCCTTGCCCAGACTTGCCTCGCTGCTAGGCTTCCTGCCCAGGAAGGAGCAGGCTGCGCGAGGCTGGGAGATGCCACTGGCGCCTTCCTGGCCTCAGCTCCACTCCTGCATTGCCTTTGCACCTAGGCCCCAGGCGTCCTTGGGGAGGGCTTAGGGGCCGGTGGCTTGCACACTGCCAAGGGCTCCAGCAGGAAGAGCTCTGTGCGAGGGAAGGGAAGGGCCAGTGCAGGGCTCCTCCAGCGGTTACTTGGCCGCCCAGGCTCAGCGCCGTTCGGTGTGCCCCAGGCTCCCAGGGCCCCTGGCTTGGGTCTGCAGCCCCGCACACCCAGAGGCTGACTCCCTGGGCGCCCAGCAGCTGCCTCACACACGTAGCTTCCATAGCGCTCTCCTCCCCAGCAGAGACGTGTGCAGCTGGTTGGGGCCTGCCCCTGCGTGCCTGGGCTCCCGCCCACAGCCCCAGCTCAGGGCAAGCAGCCCCTGAGCCAAGACCTGCAGGAGGGGCAGAGCGCCCCCACCTGGAAGCCGAGTGAACAGCTGGCGGGGAGGCGAGCCTCCTCGAGGGAAGAAGAGGCAGCCCAGCCTCGTTTGGCTCAAGCCCTACTTGGCTGGAGCCGAGTGCGCCTCCAGGACGGCAGAGCTCCAGCTCTGCTCAGAGGCCCGTTCTGGCAGAGTTGCTGGCGCGAGGCTGCTCTGCCCTGGGCGAGCCTTGCCCAGACTTGCCTCGCTGCTAGGCTTCCTGCCCAGGAAGGAGCAGGCTGCGCGAGGCTGGGAGACGCCACTGGCGCCTTCCTGGCCTCAGCTCCGCTCCTGCCTTGCCTTTGCACCTAGGCCCCAGGCGTCCTTGGGGAGGGCTTAGGGGCCGGTGGCTTGCAGAGTGCCAAGGGCTCCAGCAGGAAGAGCTCTGTGCGAGGGAAGGGAAGGGCCAGTGCAGGGCTCCTCCAGCGGTTGCTTGGGCGCCCAGGCTCAGCGCCGCACGGAGTGCCCCAGGCTCCCAGGGCCCTGGCTGGGGTCTGCAGCCCCGCACACCCGGAGTCTGACTCCCTGGGCGCCCAGCAGCTGCCTCACACACGTAGCTTCCCTAGCGCTCTCCTCCCCAGCAGAGACGTGTGCAGCTGGTTGGGGCCTGCCCCTGCGTGCCTGGGCTCCTGCGCACAGCCCCAGCTCAGGGCAAGCAGCCCCTGAGCGAAGACCTGCAGGAGGCGCAGAGCGCCCCCACCTGGAAGCCGAGTGAACAGCTGGCGGGGATGCGAGCCTCCTCGAGGGAAGAAGAGGCCGCCCAGCCTCGTTTGGCTCAAGCCCTACTTGGCTGGAGCCGAGTGCGCCTCCAGGACGGCAGAGCTCCAGCTCTGCTCTGAGGCCCGTTCTGGCAGAGTTGCTGGCGCGAGGCTGCTCTGCCCTGGGCGAGCCTTGCCCAGACTTGCCTCGCTGCTAGGCTTCCTGCCCAGGAAGGAGCAGGCTGCGCGAGGCTGGGAGATGCCACTGGCGCCTTCCTGGCCTCAGCTCCACTCCTGCATTGCCTTTGCACCTAGGCCCCAGGCGTCCTTGGGGAGGGCTTAGGGGCCGGTGGCTTGCACACTGCCAAGGGCTCCAGCAGGAAGAGCTCTGTGCGAGGGAAGGGAAGGGCCAGTGCAGGGCTCCTCCAGCGGTTACTTGGCCGCCCAGGCTCAGCGCCGTTCGGAGTGCCCCAGGCTCCCAGGGCCCCTGGCTTGGGTCTGCAGCCCCGCACACCCAGAGGCTGACTCCCTGGGCGACCAGCAGCTGCCTCACACACGTAGCTTCCCTAGCGCTCTCCTCCCCAGCAGAGAAGTGTGCAGCTGGTTGGGGCCTGCCCCTGCGTGCCTGGGCTCCCGCGCACAGCCCCAGCTCAGGGCAAGCAGCCCCTGAGCCAAGACCTGCAGGAGGGGCAGAGCGCCCCCACCTGGAAGCCGAGTGAACAGCTGGCGGGGAGGCGAGCCTCCTCGAGGGAAGAAGAGGCAGCCCAGCCTCGTTTGGCTCAAGCCCTACTTGGCTGGAGCCGAGTGCGCCTCCAGGACGGCAGAGCTCCAGCTCTGCTCAGAGGCCCGTTCTGGCAGAGTTGCTGGCGCGAGGCTGCTCTGCCCTGGGCGAGCCTTGCCCAGACTTGCCTCGCTGCTAGGCTTCCTGCCCAGGAAGGAGCAGGCTGCGCGAGGCTGGGAGACGCCACTGGCGCCTTCCTGGCCTCAGCTCCGCTCCTGCCTTGCCTTTGCACCTAGGCCCCAGGCGTCCTTGGGGAGGGCTTAGGGGCCGGTGGCTTGCAGAGTGCCAAGGGCTCCAGCAGGAAGAGTTATGTGCGAGGGAAGAGAAGGGCCAGTGCAGGGCTCCTCCAGCGGTTGCTTGGCCGCCCAGACTCAGCGCCGCACGGAGTGCCCCAGGCTCCCAGGGCCCTGGCTGGGTTCTGCAGCCCCGCACACCCGGAGGCTGACTCCCTGGGCGCCCAGCAGCTGCCTCACACACGTAGCTTCCCTAGCGCTCTCCTCCCCAGCAGAGACGTGTGCAGCTGGTTGGGGCCTGCCCCTGCGTGCCTGGGCTCCTGCACACAGCCCCAGCTCAGGGCAAGCAGCCCCTGAGCCATGACCTGCATAAGGCGAAGAGCTCCCCCAACTGGAAGCCGAGTGAAAAGCTGGCGGGGAGGCGAGCCTCCTCGAGGGAAGAAGAGGCAGCACAGCGTCGTTTGGCTCAAGCCCTACTTGGCTGGAGCCGAGTGCGCCTCCAGGACGGCAGAGCTCCAGCTCTGCTCAGAGGCCCGTTCTGGCAGAGTTGCTGGCGCGAAGCTGCTCTGCCCTGGGCGAGCCTTGCCCAGACTTGCCTCGCTGCTAGGCTTCCTGCCCAGGGAGGAGCAGGCTGCGCGAGGCTGGGAGACGCCACTGGCGCCTTCCTGGCCTCAGCTCCGCTCCTGCCTTGCCTTTGCACCTAGGCCCCAGGCGTCCTTGGGGAGGGCTTAGGGGCCGGTGGCTTGCACACTGCCAAGGGCTCCAGCAGGAAGAGCTCTGTGCGAGGGAAGGGAAGGGCCAGTGCAGGGCTCCTCCAGCGGTTGCTTGGCCGCCTAGGCTCAGCGCCGCACGGAGTGCCCCAGGCTCCCAGGGCCCTGGCTGGGGTCTGCAGCCCCGCACACCCGGAGGCTGACTCCCTGGGCGCCCAGCAGCTGCCTCACACACGTAGCTTCCCTAGCGCTCTCCTCCCCAGCACAGAAGTGTGCAGCTGGTTGGGGCCTGCCCCTGCGTGCCTGGGCTCCTGCGCACAGCCCCAGCTCAGGGCAAGCAGCCCCTGAGCCAAGACCTGCAGGAGGCGAAGAGCGCCCCCAACTGGAGCCCGAGTGAACAGCTGGCGGGGAGGCGAGCCTCCTCGAGGGAAGAAGAGGCAGCCCAGCCTCGTTTGGCTGCCCTACTTGGCTGGAGCCGAGAGCGCCTCCAGGACGGCAGAGCTCCAGCTCTGCTCAGAGGCCCGTTCTGGCAGAGTTGCTGGCGTGAGGCTACTCTGCCCTGGGCGAGCCTTGCCCAGACTTGCCTCGCTGCTAGGCTTCCTGCCCAGGAAGGAGCAGGCTGCGCGAGGCTGGGAGACGCCACTGGCGCCTTCCTGGCCTCAGCTCCGCTCCTGCCTTGCCTTTGCACCTTGGCCCCAGGCGTCCTTGGGGAGGGCTTAGGGGCCGGTGGCTTGCACACTGCCAAGGGCTCCAGCAGGAAGAGCTCTGTGCAAGGGAAGGGAAGGGCCAGTGCAGGGCTCCTCCAGCGGTTGCTTGGCCGCCCAGGCTCAGCGCCGCACGGAGTGCACCAGGCTCCCAGGGCCCCTGGCTGGGGTCTGCAGCCCCGCACACCCGGAGGCTGACTCCCTGGGCGCCCAGCAGCTGCCTCACGCACGTAGCTTCCCTAGCGCTCTCCTCCCCAGAGAGACGTGTGCAGCTGGTTGGGGCCTGCCCCTGGGTGCCTGGGCTCCCGCGCACAGCCCCAGCTCAGGGCAAGCAGCCCCTGAGCCAAGACCTGCAGGAGTCGCAGAGCGCCCCCACCTGGAAGCCGAGGGAACAGCTGGCGGGGAAGCGAGCCTCCTCGAGGGAAGAAGAGGCAGCCCAGCCACGTTTGGCTCAAGCCCTACTTGGCTGGAGCCGAGTGCGCCTCCAGGACGGCAGAGCTCCAGCTCTGCTCAGAGGCCCGTTCTGGCAGAGTTGCTGGCGCGAGGCTGCTCTGCCCTGGGCGAGCCTTGCCCAGACGTGCCTCGCTGCTAGGCTTCCTGCCCTGGAAGGAGCAGGCTGCGCGAGGCTGGGAGACGCCACTGGCGCCTTCCTGGCCTCAGCTCCGCTCCTGTCTGCCTTTGCACCTAGGCCCCAGGCGTCCTTGGGGAGGGCTTAGGTGCCGGTGGCTTGCACACTGCCAAGGACTCCAGCAGGAAGAGCTCTGTGCGAGGGAAGGAAGGGCCAGTGCAGGTCTCCTCCAGCGGTTGCTTGGCCGCCCAGGCTCAGCGCCGCACGGAGTGCACCAGGCTCCCAGGGCCCCTGGCTGGAGTCTGCAGCCCCGCACACCCGGAGGCTGACTCCCTGGGCGCCCAGCAGCTGCCTCACACACGTAGCTTCCATAGCGCTCTCCTCCCCAGCAGAGACGTGTGCAGCTGGTTGGGGCCTGCCCCTGCATGCCTGGGCTCCCGCCCACAGCCCCAGCTCAGGGCAAGCAGCCCCTGAGCCAAGACCTGCAGGAGGCGCAGAGCGCCCCCACCTGGAAGCCGAGTGAACAGCTGGCGGGGAGGCGAGCCTCCTCGAGGGAAGAAGAGGCAGCCCAGCCTCGTTTGGCTCAAGCCCTACTTGGCTGGAGCCGAGTGCGCCTCCAGGACGGCAGAGCTCCAGCTCTGCTCAGACTCCCGTTCTGGCAGAGTTGCTGGCGCGAGGCTTCTCTGCCCTGGGCGAGCCTTGCCCAGACTTGCCTCGCTGCTAGGCTTCCTGCCCAGGAAGGAGCAGGCTGCGCGAGGCTGGGAGACGCCACTGGCGCCTTCCTGGCCTCAGCTCCGCTCCTGCCTTGCCTTTGCACCTAGGCCCCAGGCGTCCTTGGGGAGGGCTTAGGGGCCGGTGGCTTGCAGAGTGCCAACGGCTCCAGCAGGAAGAGTTCTGTGCGACGGAAGAGAAGGGCCAGTGCAGGGCTCCTCCAGCGGTTGCTTGGCCGCCCAGGCTCAGCGCCGCACGGAGTGCCCCAGGCTCCCAGGGCCCCTGGCTGGGGTCTGCAGCCCCGCACACCCGGAGGCTGACTCCCTGGGCGCCCAGCAGCTGCCTCACACACGTAGCTTCCCTAGCGCTCTCCTCCCCAGCAGAGACGTGTGCAGCTGGTTGGGGCCTGCCCCTGCGTGCCTGGGCTCCCGCCCACAGCCCCAGCTCAGGGCAAGAAGCCCCTGAGCCAAGACCTGCAGGAGGCGCAGAGCGCCCCCACCTGGAAGCCGAGTGAACAGCTGGCGGGGAGGCGAGCCTCCTCGAGGGAAGAAGAGGCAGCCCAGCCTCGTTTGGCTCAAGCCCTACTTGGCTGGAGCCGAGTGCGCCTCCAGGACGGCAGAGCTCCAGCTCTGCTCAGAGGCCCGTTCTGGCAGAGTTGCTGGCGCGAGGCTGCTGTGCCCTGGGCAAGCCTTGCCCAGTCTTGCCTCGCTGCTAGGCTTCCTGCCCAGGAAGGAGCAGGCTGCGCGAGGCTGGGAGACGCCACTGGCGCCTTCCTGGCCTCAGCTCCGCTCCTGCCTTGCCTTTGCACCTAGGCCCCAGGCGTCCTTGGGGAGGGCTTAGGGGCCGGTGGCTTGCACACTGCCAAGGGCTCCAGCAGGAAGAGCTCTGTGCGAGGGAAGGAAGGGCCAGTGCAGGTCTCCTCCAGCGGTTGCTTGGCCGCCCAGGCTCAGCGCCGCACTGAGTGCACCAGGCTCCCAGGGCCCCTGGCTGGAGTCTGCAGCCCCGCACACCCGGAGGCTGACTCCCTGGGCGCCCAGCAGCTGCCTCACACACGTAGTTTCCATAGCGCTCTCCTCCACAGCAGAGACGTGTGCAGCTCGTTGGGGCCTGCCCCTGCGTGCCTGGGCTCCCGCCCACAGCCCCAGCTCAGGGCAAGAAGCCCCTGAGCCAAGACCTGCAGGAGGCGCAGAGCGCCCCCACCTGGAAGCCGAGTGCACAGCTGGCGGGGAGGCGAGCCTCCTCGAGGGAAGAAGAGGCAGCACAGCCTCGTTTGGCTCAAGCCCTACTTGGCTGGAGTCGAGTGCGCCTCCAGGACGGCAGAGCTCCAGCTCTGCTCAGAGGCCCGTTCTGGCCGAGTTGCTGGCGCGAGGCTGCTTTGCCCTGGGCGAGCCTTGCCCAGACTTGCCTCGCTGCTAGGCTTCCTGCCCAGGAAGGAGCAGGCTGCGCGAGGCTGGGAGACGCCACTGGCGCCTTCCTGGCCTCAGCTCCACTCCTGCCTTGCCTTGGCACCTAGGCCCCAGGCGTCCTTGGGGAGGGCTTAGGGGCCGATGGCTTGCACACTGCCAAGGGCTCCAGCAGGAAGAGCTCTGTGCGAGGGAAGGGAAGGGCCAGTGCAGGGCTCCTCCAGCGGTTGCTTGGCCGCCCAGACTCAGCGCCGCTCGGAGTGCCCCAGGCTCCCAGGGCCCCTGGCTTGGGTCTGCAGCCCCGCACACCCGGAGGCTGACTCCCTGGGCGCCCAGCAGCTGCCTCACACACGTAGCCTCCCTAACGCTCTCCTCCCCAGCAGAGACGTGTGCAGCTGGTTGGGGCCTGCCCCTGCGTGCCTGGGCTCCCGCCCACAGCCCCAGCTCAGGGCAAGCAGCCCCTGAGCCAAGAACTGCAGGAGGCGCAGAGCGCCCCCACCTGGAAGCCGAGTGAACAGCTGGCGGGGAGGCGAGCCTCCTCGAGGGAAGAAGAGGCAGCCCAGCCTCGTTTGGCTCAAGCCCTACTTGGCTGGAGCCGAGTGCGCCTCCAGGACGGCAGAGCTCCAGCTCTGCTCAGAGGCCCGATCTGGCAGAGTTGCAGGCGCGAGGCTGCTCTGCCCTGGGCGAGCCTTGCCCAGACTTGCCTCGCTGCTAGGCTTCCTGCCCAGGAAGGAGCAGGCTGCGCGAAGCTGTGAGGCGCCACTGGCGCCTTCCTGGCCTCAGCTCCGCTCCTGCCTTGCCTTTGCACCTAGGCCCCAGGTGTCCTTGGGGAGGGCTTAGCGGCCGGTGGCTTGCACACTGCCAAGGGCTCCAGCAGGAAGAGCTCTGTGCGAGGGAAGGGAAGGGCCAGTGCAGGGCTCCTCCAGCGGTTGCTTGGCCGCCCAGGCTCAGCGCCGCACGGAGTGCACCAGGCTCCCAGGGCCCATGGCTGGGGTCTGCAGCCCCGCACACCTGAGGCTGACTCCCTGGGCGCCCAGCAGCTGCCTCACACACGTAGCTTCCCTAGCGCTCTCCTCCCCAGCAGAGACGTGTGCAGCTGGTTGGGGCCTGCCCCTGTGTGCCTGGGCTCCCGCCCACAGCCCCAGCTCAGGGCAAGCAGCCCCTGAGCCAAGACCTGCAGGAGGCGCAGAGCGCCCCCACCTGGAAGCCGAGTGAACAGCTGGCGGGGAGGCGAGCCTCCTCGAGGGAGGAAGAGGCAGCCAAGCCTCGTTTGGCTCAAGCCCTACTTGGCTGGAGCCGAGTGCGCCTCCAGGACGGCAGAGCTCCAGCTCTGCTCAGAGGCCCGATTTGGCAGAGTTGCTGGCGCGAGGCTGCTCTGCCCTGGGCGAGCCTGGCCCAGACTTGCCTCGCAGCTAGGCTTCCTGCCCAGGAAGGAGCAGGCTGCGCGAGGCTGGGAGACGCCACTGGCGCCTTCCTGGCCTCAGCTCCTCTCCTGCCTTGCCTTTGGACCTAGGCCCCAGGCTTCCTTGGGGAGGGCTTAGGGACCGGTGGCTTGCAGAGTGCCAAGGGCTCCAGCAGGAAGAGCTCTGTGCGAGGGAAGGGAAGGGCCAGTGCAGGGGTCCTCCAGCGGTTGCTTGGCCGCCCAGGCTCAGCGCCGCACGGAGTGCACCAGGCTCCCAGGGCCCCTGGCTGGGGTCTGCAGCCCCGCACACCCGGAGGCTGACTCCCTGGGCGCCCAGCAGCTGCCTCACACACGTAGCTTCCCTAGCGCTCTCCTCCGCAGCTGAGACGTGTGCAGCTGGTTGGGGCCTGCCCCTGCGTGCCTGGCCTCCCGCCCACAGCCCCAGCTCAGGGCAAGCAGCCCCTGAGCCAAGACCTGCAGGAGGCGCAGAGCGCCCCCACCTGGAAGCCGAGTGAACAGCTGCCGGGGAGGCGAGCCTCCTCGAGGGAAGAAGAGGCAGCCCAGCCTCGTTTGGCTCAAGCCCTACTTGGCTGGAGCCGAGTGCGCCTCCAGGACGGCAGAGCTCCAGCTCTGCTCAGAGGCCCGTTCTGGCAGAGTTGCTGGCGCGAGGCTGCTCTGCCCTGGGCGAGCCTTGCCCAGACTTGCCTCGCTGCTAGGCTTCCTGCCCAGGAAGGAGCAGGCTGCGCGAAGCTGGGAGACGCCACTGGCGCCTTCCTGGCCTCAGCTCCGCTCCTGCCTTGCCTTTGCACCTAGGCCCCAGGCGTCCTTGGGGAGGGCTTAGCGGCCGGTGGCTTGCACACTGCTAAGGGCTCCAGAAGGAAGAGCTCTGTGCGAGGGACGGGAAGGGCCAGTGCAGGGCTCCTCTAGCGGTTGCTTGGCCGCCCAGACTCAGCGCCGCACGGAGTGCCCCAGGCTCCCAGGGCCCTGGCTGGGTTCTGCAACCACGCACACCCGGAGGCTGACTCCCTGGGCGCCCAGAAGCTGCCTCACACACGTAGCTTCCCTAGCGCTCTCCTCCCCAGCAGAGACGTGTGCAGCTGGTTGGGGCCTGCCCCTGCGTGCCTGGGCTCCTCGCACAGCCCCAGCTCAGGGCAAGCAGCCCCTGAGCCAAGACCTGCAGGAGGCGAAGAGCGCCCCCAACTGGAAGCCGAGTGAACAGCTGGCGGGGAGGCGAGCCTCCTCGAGGGAAGAAGAGGCAGCACAGCCTCGTTTGGCTCAAGCCCTACTTGGCTGGAGCCGAGTGCGCCTCCAGGACGGCAGAGCTCCAGCTCTGCTCAGAGGCCCGTTCTGGCAGAGTTGCTGGCGCGAGGTTGCTCTGCCCTCGGCGAGCCTTGCCCAGACTTGCCTCGCTGCTAGGCTTCCTGCCCAGGAAGGAGCAGGCTGCGCGAGGCTGGGAGATGCCACTGGCGCCTTCCTGGCCTCAGCTCCGCTCCTGCCTTGCCTTTGCACCTAGGCCCCAGGCGTCCTTGGGGAGGGCTTAGGGGCCGGTGGCTTGCACACTGCCAAGGGCTCCAGCAGGAAGAGCTCTGTGCGAGGGAAGGGAAGGGCCAGTGCAGGGCTCCTCCAGCAGTTGCTTGGCCGCCCAGGCTCAGCGCCGCACGGAGTGCACCAGGCTCCCAGGGCCCCTGGCTGGGGTCTGCAGCCCCGCACACCCGGAGGCTGACTCCCTGGGAGTCCAGCAGCTGCCTCACACACGTAGCTTCCCTAGCGCTCTCCTCCCCAGCAGAGACGTGTGCAGCTAGTTGGGGCCTGCCCCTGCGTGCCTGGGCTCCCGCCCACAGCCCCAGCTCAGGGCAAGCAGCCCCTGAGCCAAGACCTGCAGGAGGCGCAGAGCGCCCCCACCTGGAAGCCGAGTGAACAGCTGGAGGGGAGGCGAGCCTCCTCGAGGGAAGAAGAGGCAGCCCAGCCTCGTTTGGCTCAAGCCCTACTTGGCTGGAGCCGAGTGCGCCTCCAGGACGGCAGAGCTCCAGCTCTGCTCAGAGGCCCGTTCTGGCAGAGTTGCTGGCGCGAGGCTGCTCTGCCCTGGGCGAGCCTTGCCCAGACTTGCCTCGCTGCTAGGCTTCCTGCCCAGGAAGGAGCAGGCTGCGCGAGGCTGGGAGACGCCACTGGCGCCTTCCTGGCCTCAGCTCCACTCCTGCCTTGCCTTTGCACCTAGGCCCCAGGCGTCCTTGGGGAGGGCTTAGGGGCCGGTGGTTTGCACACTGCCAAGGGCTCCAGCAGGAAGAGCTCTGTGCGAGGGAAGGGAAGGGCCAGTGCAGGGCTCCTCCAGCGGTTGCTTGGCCGCCCAGGCTCAGCGCCGCACGGAGTGCACCAGGCTCCCAGGGCCCCTGGCTGGGGTCTGCAGCCCCGCACACCCGGAGGCTGACTCCCTGGGAGTCCAGCAGCTGCCTCACACACGTAGCTTCCCTAGCGCTCTCCTCCCCAGCAGAGACGTGTGCAGCTGGTTGGGGCCTGCCCCTGCGTGCCTGGGCTCCCGCACACAGCCCCAGCTCAGGGCAAGCAGCCCCTGAGCCAAGACCTGCAGGAGGAGCAGAGCGCCCCCACCTGGAAGCCGAGTGAACAGCTGCGGGGAGGCGAGCCTCCTCGAGGGAAGAAGAGGCAGCCCAGCCTCGTTTGGCTCAAGCCCTACTTGGCTGGAGCCGAGTGCGCCTTCAGGACGGTAGAGCTCCAGCTCTGCTCAGAGGCCCGTTCTGGCAGAGTTGCTGGCGCGAGGCTGCTCTGCCCTGGGCGAGCCTTGCCCAGACTTGCCTCGCTGCTAGGCTTCCTGCCCTGGAAGGAGCAGGCTGCGCGAGGCTGGGAGACGCCACTGGCGCCTTCCTGGCCTCAGCTCCGCTCCTGCCTTGCCTTTGCACCTAGGCCCCAGGCGTCCTTGGGGAGGGCTTAGGGGCCGGTGGCTTGCACACTGCCAAGGGCTCCAGCAGGAAGAGCTCTGTGCGAGGGAAGGAAGGGCCAGTGCAGGGCTCCTCCAGCGGTTGCTTGGCCGCCCAGGCTCAGCGCCGCACGGAGTGCACCAGGCTCCCAGGGCCCCTGGCTGGAGTCTGCAGCCCCGCACACCCGGAGGCTGACTCCCTGGGTGCCCAGCAGCTGCCTCACACACGTAGTTTCCATAGCGCTCTCCTCCACAGCAGAGACGTGTGCAGCTGGTTGGGGCCTGCCCCTGCGTGCCTGGGCTCCCGCCCACAGCCCCAGCTCAGGGCAAGAAGCCCCTGAGCCAAGACCTGCAGGAGGCGCAGAGCGCCCCCACCTGGAAGCCGAGTGAACAGCTGGCGGGGAGGCGAGCCTCCTCGAGGGAAGAAGAGGCAGCCCAGCCTCGTTTGGCTCAAGCCCTACTTGGCTGGAGTCGAGTGCGCCTCCAGGACGGCAGAGCTCCAGCTCTGCTCAGAGGCCCGTTCTGGCCGAGTTGCTGGCGCGAGGCTGCTTTGCCCTGGGCGAGCCTTGCCCAGACTTGCCTCGCTGCTAGGCTTCCTGCCCAGGAAGGAGCAGGCTGCGCGAGGCTGGGAGACGCCACTGGCGCCTTCCTGGCCTCAGCTCCACTCCTGCCTTGCCTTGGCACCTAGGCCCCAGGCGTCCTTGGGGAGGGCTTAGGGGCCGATGGCTTGCACACTGCCAAGGGCTCCAGCAGGAAGAGCTCTGTGCGAGGGAAGGGAAGGGCCAGTGCAGGGCTCCTCCAGCGGTTGCTTGGCCGCCCAGACTCAGCGCCGCTCGGAGTGCCCCAGGCTCCCAGGGCCCCTGGCTTGGGTCTGCAGCCCCGCACACCCGGAGGCTGACTCCCTGGGCGCCCAGCAGCTGCCTCACACACGTAGCCTCCCTAACGCTCTCCTCCCCAGCAGAGACGTGTGCAGCTGGTTGGGGCCTGCCCCTGCGTGCCTGGGCTCCCGCCCACAGCCCCAGCTCAGGGCAAGCAGCCCCTGAGCCAAGAACTGCAGGAGGCGCAGAGCGCCCCCACCTGGAAGCCGAGTGAACAGCTGGCGGGGAGGCGAGCCTCCTCGAGGGAAGAAGAGGCAGCCCAGCCTCGTTTGGCTCAAGCCCTACTTGGCTGGAGCCGAGTGCGCCTCCAGGACGGCAGAGCTCCAGCTCTGCTCAGAGGCCCGATCTGGCAGAGTTGCAGGCGCGAGGCTGCTCTGCCCTGGGCGAGCCTTGCCCAGACTTGCCTCGCTGCTAGGCTTCCTGCCCAGGAAGGAGCAGGCTGCGCGAAGCTGTGAGGCGCCACTGGCGCCTTCCTGGCCTCAGCTCCGCTCCTGCCTTGCCTTTGCACCTAGGCTCCAGTTGTCCTTGGGGAGGGCTTAGCGGCCGGTGGCTTGCACACTGCCAAGGGCTCCAGCAGGAAGAGCTCTGTGCGAGGGAAGGGAAGGGCCAGTGCAGGGCTCCTCCAGCGGTTGCTTGGCCGCCCAGGCTCAGCGCCGCACGGAGTGCACCAGGCTCCCAGGGCCCATGGCTGGGGTCTGCAGCCCCGCACACCTGAGGCTGACTCCCTGGGCGCCCAGCAGCTGCCTCACACACGTAGCTTCCCTAGCGCTCTCCTCCCCAGCAGAGACGTGTGCAGCTGGTTGGGGCCTGCCCCTGCGTGCCTGGGCTCCCGCCCACAGCCCCAGCTCAGGGCAAGCAGCCCCTGAGCCAAGACCTGCAGGAGGCGCAGAGCGCCCCCACCTGGAAGCCGAGTGAACAGCTGGCGGGGAGGCGAGCCTCCTCGAGGGAGGAAGAGGCAGCCAAGCCTCGTTTGGCTCAAGCCCTACTTGGCTGGAGCCGAGTGCGCCTCCAGGACGGCAGAGCTCCAGCTCTGCTCAGAGGCCCGATCTGGCAGAGTTGCTGGCGCGAGGCTGCTCTGCCCATGGCGAGCCTTGCCCAGACTTGCCTCGCTGCTAGGCTTCCTGCCCAGGAAGGAGCAGGCTGCGCGAGGCTGGGAGACGCCACTGGCGCCTTCCTGGCCTCAGCTCCTCTCCTACCTTGCCTTTGGACCTAGGCCCCAGGCTTCCTTGGGGAGGGCTTAGGGGCCTGTGGCTTGCAGAGTGCTTAGGGCTCCAGCAGGAAGAGCTCTGTGCGAGGGAAGGGAAGGGCCAGTGCAGGGCTCCTCCAGCGGTTGCTTGGCCGCCCAGGCTCAGCGCCGCACGGAGTGCACCAGGCTCCCAGGGCCCCTGGCTGGGGTCTGCAGCCCCGCACACCCGGAAGCTGACTCCCTGGGCGCCCAGCAGCTGACTCACACACGTAGCTTCCCTAGCGCTCTCTTCCCCAGCTGAGACGTGTGCAGCTGGTTGGGGCCTGCCCCTGCGTGCCTGGGCTCCCGCCCACAGCCCCAGCTCAGGGCAAGCAGCCCCTGAGCCAAGACCTGCAGGAGGCGCAGAGCGCCCCCACCTGGAAGCCGAGTGAACAGCTGGCGGGGAGGCGAGCCTCCTCGAGGGAAGAAGAGGCAGCCCAGCCTCGTTTGGCTCAAGCCCTACTTGGCTGGAGCCGAGTGCGCCTCCAGGACGGCAGAGCTCCAGCTCTGCTCAGAGGCCCGTTCTGGCAGAGTTGCTGGCTCGAGGCTGCTCTGCCCTGGGCGAGCCTTGCCCAGACTTGCCTCGCTGCTAGGCTTCCTGCCCAGGAAGGAGCAGGCTGCGCGAAGCTGGGAGACGCCACTGGCGCCTTCCTGGCCTCAGCTCCGCTCCTGCCTTGCCTTTGCACCTAGGCCCCAGGCGTCCTTGGGGAGGGCTTAGCGGCCGGTGGCTTGCACACTGCTAAGGGCTCCAGAAGGAAGAGCTCTGTGCGAGGGAAGGGAAGGGCCAGTGCAGGGCTCCTCCAGCGGTTGCTTGGCCGCCCAGGCTCAGCGCCGCACGGAGTGCACCAGGGTCCCAGGGCCCATGGCTGGGGTCTGCAGCCCCGCACACCGGAGGCTGACTCCCTGGGCGCCAAGCAGCTGCCTCACACACGTAGCTTCCCTAGCGCTCTCCTCCCCAGCAGAGACGTGTGCAGCTGGTTGGGGCTTGCCCCTGCGTGCCAGGGCTCCCGCCCACAGCCCCAGCTCAGGGCAAGCAGCCCCTGAGCCAAGACCTGCAGAAGGCGCAGAGCGCCCCCACCTGGAAGCCGAGTGAACAGCTGGCGGGGAGGCGAGCCTCCTCGAGGGAAGAAGAGGCAGCACAGCCTCGTTTGGCTCAAGCCCTACTTGGCTGGAGCCGAGTGCGCCTCCAGGACGGCAGAGCTCCAGCTCTGCTCAGAGGCCCGTTCTGGCAGAGTTGCTGGCGCGAGGCTGCTCTGCCCTGGGCGAGCCTTGCCCAGATTTGCCTCGCTGCTAGGCTTCCTGCCCAGGAAGGAGCAGGCTGCGCGAGGCTGGGAGACGCCACTGGCGCCTTCCTGGCCTCATCTCCGCTCCTGCCTTGCCTTTGCACCTAGGCCCCAGGCGTCCTTGGGGAGGGCTTAGGGGCCGGTGGCTTGCACACTGCCAAGGGCTCCAGCAGGAAGAGCTCTGTGCGAGGGAAGGGAAGGGCCAGTGCAGGGCTCCTCCAGCGGTTGCTTGGCCGCCCAGGCTCAGCGCCGCACGGAGTGCACCAGGCTCCCAGGGCCCCTGGCTGGGGTCTGCAGCCCCGCACACCCGGAGGCTGACTCCCTGGGAGTCCAGCAGCTGCCTCACACACGTAGCTTCCCTAGCGCTCTCCTCCCCAGCAGAGACGTATGCAGCTAGTTGGGGCCTGCCCCTGCGTGCCTGGGCTCCGGCCCACAGCCCCAGCTCAGGGCAAGCAGCCCCTGAGCCAAGACCTGCAGGAGGCGCAGAGCGCCCCCACCTGGAAGCCGAGTGAACAGCTGGCGGGGAGGCGAGCCTCCTCGAGGGAAGAAGAGGCAGCCCAGCCTCGTTTGGCTCAAGCCCTACTTGGCTGGAGCCGAGTGCGCCTCCAGGAGGGCAGAGCTCCAGCTCTGCTCAGAGGCCCGTTCTGGCAGAGTTGCTGGCGCGAGGCTGCTCTGCCCTGGGCGAGCCTTGCCCAGACTTGCCTCGCTGCTAGGCTTCCTGCCCAGGAAGGAGCAGGCTGCGCGAGGCTGGGAGACGCCACTGGCGCCTTCCTGGCCTCAGCTCCGCTCCTGCCTTGCCTTTGCACCTAGGCCCCAGGCGTCCTTGGGGAGGGCTTAGGGGCCGGTGGCTTGCACACTGCCAAGGGCTCCAGCAGGAAGAGCTCTGTGCGAGGGAAGGGAAGGGCCAGTGCAGGGCTCCTCCAGCGGTTGCTTGGCCGCCCAGGCTCAGCGCCGCACGGAGTGCACCAGGCTCCCAGGGCCCCTGGCTGGGGTCTGAAGCCCCGCACACCCGGAGGCTGACTCCCTGGGTGCCCAGCAGCTGCCTCACACACGTAGCTTCCCTAGCGCTCTCCTCCCCAGCAGAGACGTGTGCAGCTGGTTGGGGCCTGCCCCTGCGTGCCTTGGGCTCCCGCCCACAGCCCCAGCTCAGGGCAAGCAGCCCCTGAGCCAAGACCTGCAGGAGGCGCAGAGCGCCCCCACCTGGAAGCCGAGTGAACAGCTGGCGGGGAGGCGAGCCTCCTCGAGGGAAGAAGAGGCAGCACAGCCTCGTTTGGCTCAAGCCCTACTTGGCTGGAGCCGAGTGCGCCTCCAGGACGGCAGAGCTCCAGCTCTGCTCAGAGGCCCGTTCTGGCAGAGTTGCTGGCGCGAGGCTGCTCTGCCCTGGGCGAGCCTTGCCCAGACTTGCCTCGCTGCTAGGCTTCCTGCCCAGGAAGGAGCAGGCTGCGCGAGGCTGGGAGACGCCACTGGCGCCTTCCTGGCCTCAGCTCCGCTCCTGCCTTGCCTTTGCACCTAGGCCCCAGACGTCCTTGTGGAGGGCTTAGGGGCCAGAGGCTTCCACACTGCCAAGGGCTCCAGCAGGAAGAGCTCTGTGCGAGGGAAGGGAAGGGCCAGTGCAGGGCTCCTCCAGCGGTTGTTTGGCCACCCAGGCTCAGCGCCGCACGGAGTGCACCAGGCTCCCAGGGCCCCTGGCTGGGGTCTGCAGCCCCGCACACCCGGAGGCTGACTCCCTGGGCGCCCAAAAGCTGCCTCACACACGTAGCTTCCCTAGCGCTCTCCTCCCCAGCAGAGACGTGTGCAGCTGGTTGGGGCCTGCCCCTGCGTGCCTGGGCTCCTGCGCACAGCCCCAGCTCAGGGCAAGCAGCCCCTGAGCCAAGACCTGCAGGAGGCGCAGAGCGCCCCCACCTGGAAGCCGAGTGAACACTGGCGGGGAGGCGAGCCTCCTCGAGGGAAGAAGAGGCAGCCCAGCCTCGTTTGGCTCAAGCCCTACTTGGCTGGAGCCGAGTGCGCCTCCAGGACGGCAGAGCTCCAGCTCTGCTCAGAGGCCCGTTCTGGCAGAGTTGCTGGCGCGAGGCTGCTCTGCCCTGGGCGAGCCTTGCCCAGACTTGCCTCGCTGCTAGGCTTCCTGCCCAGGAAGAAGCAGGCTGCGCAAGGCTGGGAGACGCCACTGGCGCCTTCCTGGCCTCAGCTCCGCTCCTGCCTTGCCTTTGCACCTAGGCCCCAGGCGTCCTTGTGGAGGGCTTAGCGGCCGGTTGCTTGCAGAGTGCCAAGGGCTCCAGCAGGAAGAGCTCTGTGCGAGGGAAGGGAAGGGCCAGTGCAGGGCTCCTCTAGCGGTTGCTTGGCCGCCCAGACTCAGCGCCGCACGGAGTGCCCCAGGCTCCTAGGGCCCTGGCTGGGTTCTGCAGCCCCGCACACCCGGAGGCTGACTCCCTGGGCGCCCAGCAGCTGCCTCACACACGTAGCTTCCCTAGCGCTCTCCTCCCCAGCAGAGACGTGTGCAGCTGGTTGGGGCCTGCCCCTGCGTGCCTGGTCTCCTGCGCACAGCCCCAGCTCAGGGCAAGAAGCCCCTGAGCCAAGACCTGCAGGAGGCGAAGAGCGCCCCCAACTGGAAGCCGAGTGAACACCTGGCGGGGAGGCGAGCCTCTTCGAGGGAAGAAGAGGCAGCCCAGCCTCGTTTGGCTCAAGCCCTACTTGGCTGGAGCCGAGTGCGCCTCCAGGACGGCAGAGCTCCAGCTCTGCTCAGAGGCCCGTTCTGGCAGAGTTGCTGGCGCGAGGCTGCTCTGCCCTGGGCGAGCCTTGCCCAGACTTGCCTCGCTGCTAGGCTTCCTGCCCAGGAAGGAGCAGGCTGCGCGAGGCTGGGAGATGCCACTGGCGCCTTCCTGGCCTCAGCTCCGCTCCTGCCTTGCCTTTGCACCTAGGCCCCAGGCGTCCTTGGGGAGGGCTTAGGGGCCGGTGGCTTGCACACTGCCAAGGGCTCCAGCAGGAAGAGCTCTGTGCGAGGGAAGGGAAGGGCCAGTGCAGGGCTCCTCCAGCGGTTGCTTGGCCGCCCAGGCTCAGCGCCGCACGGAGTGCACCAGGCTCCCAGGGCCCCTGGCTGGAGTCTGCAGCCCCGCACACCCGGAGGCTGACTCCCTGGGAGTCCAGCAGCTGCCTCACACACGTAGCTTTCCTAGCGCTCTCCTCCCCAGCAGAGACGTGTGCAGCTAGTTGGGGCCTGCACCTGCGTGCCTGGGCTCCCGCCCACAGCCCCAGCTCAGGGCAAGCAGCCCCTGTGCCAAGACCTGCAGGAGGCGCAGGGCGCCCCCACCTGGAAGCCGAGTGAACACCTGGCGGGGAGGCGAGCCTCCTCGAGGGAAGAAGAGGCAGCACAGCCTCGTTTGGCTCAAGCCCTACTTGGCTGGAGCCGAGTGCGCCTCCAGGACGGCAGAGCTCCAGCTCTGCTCAGAGGCCCGTTCTGGCAGAGTTGCTGGCGCGAGGCTGCTCTGCCCTGGGCGAGCCTTGCCCAGACTTGCCTCGCTGCTAGGCTTCCTGCCCAGGAAGGAGCAGGCTGCGCGAGGCTGGGAGACGCCACTGGCGCCTTCCTGGCCTCAGCTCCGCTCCTGCCTTGCCTTTGCACCTAGGCCCCAGGCGTCCTTGGGGAGGGCTTAGGGGCCGGTGGCTTGCACACTGCCAAGGGCTCCAGCAGGAAGAGCTCTGTGCGAGGGAAGGGAAGGGCCAGTGCAGGGCTCCTCCAGCGGTTGCTTGGCCGCCCAGGCTCAGCGCCGCACGGAGTGCACCAGGCTCCCAGGGCCCCTGGCTGGGGTCTGCAGCCCCGCACACCCGGAGGCTGACTCCCTGGGCGCCCAGCAGCTGCCTCACACACGTAGCTTCCCTAGCGCTCTCCTCCCCAGCAGAGACGTGTGCAGCTGGTTGGGGCCTGCCCCTGCGTGCCTGGCCTCCCGCCCACAGCCCCAGCTCAGGGCAAGCAGCCCCTGAGCCAAGACCTGCAGGAGGCGCAGAGCGCCCCCACCTGGAAGTCGAGTGAACAGCTGGAGGGGAGGCGAGCCTCCTCGAGGGAAGAAGAGGCAGCCCAGCCTCGTTTGGCTCAAGCCCTACTTGGCTGGAGCCGAGTGCGCCTCCAGGACGGCAGAGCTCCAGCTCTGCTCAGAGGCCCGTTCTGGCAGAGTTGCTGGCGCGAGGCTGCTCTGCCCTGGGCAAGCCTTGCCCAGTCTTGCCTCGCTGCTAGGCTTCCTGCCCAGGAAGGAGCAGGCTGCGCGAGGCTGGGAGACGCCACTGGGGCCTTCCTGGCCTCAGCTCCGCTCCTGACTTGCCTTTGCACCTAGGCTCCAGGCGTCCTTGGGGAGGGCTTAGGGGCCGGTGGCTTGCAGAGTGCCAAGGGCTCCAGCAGGAAGAGCTCTGTGCGAGGGAAGGGAAGGGCCAGTGCAGGGCTCCTCCAGCGGTTGCTTGGGCGCCCAGGCTCAGCACCGCACGGAGTGCCCCAGGCTCCCAGGGCCCTGGCTGGGGTCTGCAGCCCCGCACACCCGGAGGCTGACTCCCTGGGCGCCCAGCAGCTGCCTCACACACGTAGCTTCCCTAGCGCTCTCCTCCCCAGCAGAGACGTGTGCAGCTGTTTGGGGCCTGCCCCTGCGTGCCTGGGCTCCCGCGCACAGCCCCAGCTCAGGGCAAGCAGCCCCTGAGCCAAGACCTGCAGGAGGCGCAGAGCACCCCCACCTGGAAGCCGAGTGAACAGCTGGCGGGGAGGCGAGCCTCCTCGAGGGAAGAAGAGGCAGCCCAGCCTCGTTTGGCAGCCCTACTTGGCTGGAGCCGAGAGCGCCTCCAGGACGGCAGAGCTACAGCTCTGCTCAGAGGCCCGTTCTGGCAGAGTTGCTGGCGTGAGGCTGCTCTGCCCTGGGCGAGCCTTGCCCAGACTTGCCTCGCTGCTAGGCTTCCTGCCCAGGAAGGAGCAGGCTGCGCGAGGCTGGGAGACGCCACTGGCGCCTTCCTGGCCTCAGCTCCGCTCCTGCCTTGCCTTTGCACCTTGGCCCCAGGCGTCCTTGGGGAGGGCTTAGGGGCCGGTGGCTTGCACACTGTCAAGGGCTCCAGCAGGAAGAGCTCTGTGCGAGGGAAGGGAAGGGCCAGTGCAGGGCTCCTCCAGCGGTTGCTTGGCCGCCCAGGCTCAGCGCCGCACGGAGTGCACCAGGCTCCCAGGGCCCCTGGCTGGGGTCTGCAGCCCCGCACACCCGGAGGCTGACTCCCTGGGCGCCCAGCAGCTGCCTCACACACGTAGCTTCCATAGCGCTCTCCTCCCCAGCAGAGACGTGTGCAGCTAGTTGGGGCCTGCCCCTGGGTGCCTGGGCTCCCGCGCACAGCCCCAGCTCAGGGCAAGCAGCCCCTGAGCCAAGACCTGCAGGAGGCGCAGAGCGCCCCCACCTGGAAGCCGAGTGAACAGCTGGCGGGGAAGCGAGCCTCCTCGAGGGAAGAAGAGGCAGCCCAGCCACGTTTGGCTCAAGCCCTACTTGGCTGGAGCCGAGTGCGCCTCCAGGACGGCAGAGCTCCAGCTCTGCTCAGAGGCCCGTTCTGGCAGAGTTGCTGGCGCGAGGCTGCTCTGCCCTGGGCGAGCCTTGCCCAGACTTGCCTCGCTGCTAGGCTTCCTGCCCTGGAAGGAGCAGGCTGCGCGAGGCTGGGAGACGCCACTGGCGCCTTCCTGGCCTCAGCTCCGCTCCTGCCTGCCTTTGCACCTAGGCCCCAGGCGTCCTTGGGGAGGGCTTAGGTGCCGGTGGCTTGCACACTGCCAAGGACTCCAGCAGGAAGAGCTCTGTGCGAGGGAAGGAAGGGCCAGTGCAGGTCTCCTCCAGCGGTTGCTTGGCCGCCCAGGCTCAGCGCCGCACGGAGTGCACCAGGCTCCCAGGGCCCCTGGCTGGAGTCTGCAGCCCCGTACACCCGGAGGCTGACTCCCTGGGCGCCCAGCAGCTGCCTCACACACGTAGCTTCCATAGCGCTCTCCTCCCCAGCAGAGACGTGTGCAGCTGGTTGGGGCCTGCCCCTGCGTGCCTGGGCTCCCGCGCACAGCCCCAGCTCAGGGCAAGCAGCCCCTGAGCCAAGACCTGCAGGAGGCGCAGAGCGCCCCCACCTGGAAGCCGAGTGAACAGCTGGCGGGGAGGCGAGCCTCCTCGAGGGAAGAAGAGGAAGCAAAGCCTCGTTTGGCTCAAGCGCAATTTGGCTGGATCCGAGTGCGCCTCCAGGACGGCAGAGCTCCAGCTCTGCAGAGAGGCCCTATCTGGCAGAGTTGTTGGCGTGAGGCTGCTCTGCCCTGGGCGAGCCTTGCCCAGACTTGCCTTGCTGCTAGGCTTCCTGCCCAGGAAGGAGCAGGCTGCGCGAGGCTGGGAGACGCCACTGGCGCCTTCCTGGCCCCAGCTCCTCTCCTGCCTTGCCTTTGCCCCAAGGCCCCAGGCGTCCTTGGGGAGGGCTTAGGGGCCGGTGGCTTGCACACTGCCAAGGGCTCCAGCAGGCAGAGCTCTGTGCGAGGGAAGGGAAGGGCTAGTGCAGGGCTCCTCCAGCGGTTGCTTGGCCGCCCAGACTCAGCGCCGCACGGAGTGCACCAGCCTCCCAGGGCCCCTGGCTGGCGTCTGCAGCCCCGCACACCCGGAGGCTGACTCCCTGGGCGCCCAGCAGCTGCCTCACACACGTAGCTTCCCTAGCGCTCTCCTCCCCGGCAGAGACGTGTGCAGCTGGTTGGGGCCTGCCCCTGCGTGCCTGGGCTCCCGCCCACAGCCCCAGCTCAGGGCAAGCAGCCCCTGAGCCAAGACCTGCAGGAGGCGCAGAGCGCCCCCACCTGGAAGCCGAGTGAACAGCTGGCGGGGAGGCGAGCCTCCTGGAGGGAAGAAGAGGCAGCCCCGCCTCGTTTGGCTCAAGCCCTACTTGGCTGGAGTCCAATGCACCTCCAGGACGGCAGAGCTCCAGCTCTGCTCAGAGGCCCGATCTGGCAGAGTTGCTGGCGCGAGGCTGCTCTGCCCTGGGCGAGCCTTGCCCAGACTTGCCTCGCTGATAGGCTTCCTGCCAAGGAAGGAGCTGGCTGCGCGAGGCTGGGAGACGCCACTGGCGCCTTCCTGGCTTCAGCTCGGCTCCTGCCTTGCCTTTGCACCTAGGCCCCAGGCGTCCTTGGGGAGGGCTTAGGGGCCGGTGGCTTGCACACTGCCCAAGGCTCCAGTAGGAAGAGCTCTGTGCGAGGGAAGGGAAGGGCTAGTGCAGGGCTCCTCCAGCGGTTGCTTGGCCGCCCAGACTCAGCTCGGCACGGAGTGCACCAGGCTCCCAGGGCCCCTGGCTGGGGTCTGCAGCCCCGCACACCCGGAGGCTGACTCCCTGGGGGCCCAGCAGCTGCCTCACACACGTAGCTTCCCTAGCGCTCTCCTTCCCAGCAGAGACGTGTGCAGCTGTTTGGGGCCTGCCCCTGCGTGCCTGGGCTCCCGCGCACAGCCCCAGCTCAGGGCAAGCACACCCTGAGCCAAGACCTGCAGGAGGCGAAGAGCGCCCCCACCTGGAAGCCGAGTGAACAGCTGGCGGGGAGGCCAGCCTCCTCGAGGGAAGAAGAGGCAGCCCAGCCTCGTTTGGCTCAAGCCCTACTTGGCTGGAGCCGAGTGCGCCTCCAGGACGGCAGAGCTCCAGCTCTGCTCAGAGGCCCGATCTGGCAGAGTTGCTGGAGCGAGGCTGCTCTGCCCTCGGCGAGCCTTGCCCAGACTTGCCTCGCTGCTAGTCTTCCTGCCCAGGAAGGAGCAGGCTGCGCGAGGCTGGGAGACGCCACTGGCTCCTTCCTGGCCTCAGCTCCGCTCCTGCCTTGCCTTTGCACCTAGGCCCCAGGCGTCCTTGGGGAGGGCTTAGGGGCCAGTGGCTTGCACACTGCCAAGGGCTCCAGCAGGAAGAGCTCTGTGCGAGGGAAGGGAAGGGCTAGTGCAGGGCTCCTCCAGCGGTTGCTTGGCCGCCCAGACTCAGCGCTGCACGGAGTGCACCAGGCTCCCAGGGCCCCTGGCTGTGGTCTGCAGCCCCGCACACCCGGAGGCTGACTCCCTGGGCGCCCAGCAGCTGCCTCACACACGTAGCTTCCCTAGCGCTCTCGTCCCCAGCAGAGACGTGTGCAGCTGGTTGGGTCCTGCCCCTGCGTGCCTGGGCTCCCGCGCACAGCCCCATCTCAGGGCAAGCAGCCCCTGAGCCAAGACCTGCAGGAGGCGCAGAGCGCCCCCACCTGGAAGCCGAGTGAACACCTGGCGGGAAGGCGAGCCTCCTCGAGGGAAGAAGAGGCAGCCCAGCCTCGTTTGGTTCAAGCCCTACTTGGCTGGAGCCTAGTGCGCCTCCAGGGCGCAGAGCGCCCCCACCTGGAAGCCGAGTGAACACCTGGCAGGAAGGCGAGCCTCCTCGAGGGAAGAAGAGGCAGCCCAGCCTCGTTTGGCTCAAGCCCTACTTGGCTGGAGCCCAGTGCACCTCCAGGACGGCAGAGCTCCAGCTCTGCTCAGAGGCCCGATCTGGCAGAGTTGCTGGCGCGAGGCTGCTCTGCCCTGGGCGAGCCTTGCCCAGACTTGCCTCGCTGATAGGCTTCCTGACAAGGAAGGAGCTGGCTGCGCGAGGCTGGGAGACACCACTGGTGCCTTCCTGGCCTCAGCTCGGCTCCTGCCTTGCCTTTGCACCTAGGCCCCAGGCGTCCTTGGGGAGGGCTTAGGGGCCGGTGGCTTGCACACTGCGCAAGGCTCCAGCAGGAAGAGCTCTGTGCGAGGGAAGGGAAGGGCTAGTGCAGGGCTCCTCCAGCGGTTGCTTGGCCGCCCAGACTCAGCGCCGCACGGAGTGCACCAGGCTCCCAGGGCCCCTGGCTGGGGTCTGCAGCCCGGCACACCCGGAGGCTGACTCCCTGGGCGCCCAGCAGCTGCCTCACACACGTATCTTCCCTAGCGCTCTCCTCCCCAGCAGAGACGTGTGCAGCTGGTTGGGGCCTGCCCCTGCGTGCCTGGGCTCCCGCGCACAGCCCCAGCTCAGGGCAAGCAGCCCCTGAGCCAAGACCTGCAGGAGGCGCAGAGCGCCCCCACCTGGAAGCCGAGTGAACAGCTGGCGGGGAGGCGAGCCTCCACGAGGGAAGAAGAGGAAGCCCAGCCTCGTTTGGCTCAAGCCCTATTTGGCTGGAGCCGAGTGCGCTTCCAGGACGGCAGAGCTCCAGCTCTGCTCAGAGGCCCGATCTGACAGAGTTGTTGGCGCGAGGGTGCTCTGCCCTGGGCGTGCCTTGCCCAGACTTGCCCCCCTGCTAGGCTTCCTGCCCAGGAAAGGGCAGGCTGCGCGATGCTGGGAGACGCCACTGGCGCCTTCCTGGCCTCAGCTCCGCTCCTGCCTTGCCTTTGCACCTAGGCCTCAGGCGTCCTTGGGGAGGGCTTAGGGGCCGGTGGCTTGCACACTGCCAAGGGCTCCAGCAGGAAGAGCTGTGTCCGAGGGAAGGGAAGGGCTAGTGCAGGGCTCCTCCAGCGGTTGCTTGGCCGCCCAGACTCAGCGCCGCACGGAGTTCACCAGGCTTCCAGGGCCCCTGGCTGGGGTCTGCAGCCCTGCACACCCGGAGGCTTACTCCCTGGGCGCCCAGCAGCTGCCTCACACACGTAGCTTCCCTAGCACTCTCCTCCCCAGCAGAGACGTGTGCAGCTGGTTGGGGCCTTCCCCTGCGTGCCTGGGCTCCCGCCCAGAGCCCCAGCTCAGGGCAAGCAGCCCCTGAGCCAAGACCTGCAGGAGGCGCAGAGCGCCCCCACCTGGAAGCCGAGTGAACAGCTGGCGGGGAGGCGAGCCTCCTCGAGGGAAGAAGAGGCAGCCCAGCCTCGTTTGGCTCAAGCCCTACTTGGCTGGAGCCGAGTGCGCCTCCAGGACGGCAGAGCTCCAGCTCTGCTCAGAGGCCCGATCTGGCAGAGTTGCTGGCGCGAGGCTGCTCTGCCCTGGGCGAGCCTTGCCCAGACTTGCCTCGCTGCTAGGCTTCCTGCCCAGGAAGGAGCAGGCTGCGAGAGGCTGGGAGACGCCACTGGCGCCTTCCTGGCCTCAGCTCCGCTCCTGCCTTGCCTTTGCACCTAGGCCCCAGGCGTCCTTGGGGAGTGCTTAGGGGCCAGTGGCTTGCACACTGCCAAGGGCTCCAGCAGGAAGAGCTGTGTGCGAGGGAAGGGAAGGGCTAGTGCAGGGCTCCTCCAGCGGTTGCTTGCCCGCCCAGACTCAGCTCGGCACGGAGTGCACCAGCCTCCCAGGGCCCGTGGCTGGGGTCTGCAGCCCCGCACACCCGGAGGCTGACTCCCTGGGCGCCCAGCAGGTGCCTCACACACGTAGCTTCCCTAGCGCTCTCCTCCCCTGCAGAGACGTGTGCAGCAGGTTGGGGCCTGCCCCTCCGTGCCTGGGCTCCCGAGCACAGCCCCAGCTCAGGGCAAGCAGCCCCTGAGCCAAGACCTGCAGGAGGCGCAGAGCGCCCCCACCTGGAAGCCGAGTGAACAGCTGGCGGGGAGGCGAGCCTCCTCGAGGGAAGAAGAGGCAGCCCAGCCTCGTTTGGCTCAAGCCCTACTTGGCTGGAGCCGAGTGCGCCTCCAGGACGGCAGAGCTCCAGCTCTGCTCAGAGGCCCGATCTGGCAGAGTTGCTGGCGCGAGGCTGCTCTGCCCTGGGCGAGCCTTGCCCAGACTTGCCTCGCTGCTAGGCTTCCTGCCCAGGAAGGACCAGGCTGCGAGAGGCTGGGAGACGCCACTGGCGCCTTCCTGGCCTCAGCTCCGCTCCTGCCTTGCCTTTGCACCTAGGCCCCAGGCGTCCTTAGGGAGGGCTTAGGGGCCGGTGGCTTGCACACTGCCAAGGGCTCCAGCAGGAAGAGCTCTGTGCGAGGGAAGGGAAGGGCTAGTGCAGGGCTCCTCCAGCGGTTGCTTGGCCGCCCAGACTCAGCTCGGAACGGAGTGCACCAGGCTCCCAGGGCCCCTGGCTGGGGTCTGCAGCCCCGCACACCCGGAGGCTGACTCCCTGGGTGCCCAGCAGCTGCCTCACACACGTAGCTTCCCTAGCGCTCTCCTCCCCAGCAGAGACGTCTGCAGCTGGTTGGTGCCTGCCCCTGCGTGCCTGGGCTCCCGCGCACAGCCCCAGCTCAGGGCAAGAAGCCCCTGAGCCAAGACCTGCAGGAGGCGCAGAGCGCCCCCACCTGGAAGCCGAGTGAACAGCTGGCGGGGAGGCGAGCCTCATCGAAGGAAGAAGAGGCAGCCCAGCCTCGTTTGGCTCAAGCCCTACTTGGCTGGAGCCGAGTGCGCCTCCAGAACGGCAGAGCTCCAGCTCTGCTCAGAGGCCCGATCTGGCAGAGTTGCTGGTGCGAGGCTGCTCTGCCCTGGGCGAGCCTTGCCCAGAATTGCCTCGCTGCTAGGCTTCCTGCCCAGAAAGGAGCAGGCTGCGCGAGGCTGGGAGACGCCACTGGCGCCTTCCTGGCCTCAGCTCCGCTCCTGCCTTGCCATTGCCCTTAGGCCCCAGGCGTCCTTGGGGAGGGCTTAGGGGCCGGTGGCTTGCACACTGCCAAGGGCTCCAGCAGGAAGAGCTCTGTGCGAGGGAAGGGAAGGGCTAGTGCAGGGCTCCTCCAGCGGTTGCTTGGCCGCCCAGACTCAGCTCGGCACGGAGTGCACCAGGCTCCCAGGGCCCCTGACTGGGGTCTGCAGCCCCGCACACCCGGAGGCTGACTCCCTGGGCGCCCAGCAGCTGCCTCACACACGTAGCTTCCCTAGCGCTCTCCTCCCCAGCAGAGACGTGTGCAGCTGGTTGGGGCCTGCCCCTGCGTGCCTGGGCTCCCGCGCCCAGCCCCAGCTCTGGGCAAGCAGCCCCTGAGCCAAGACCTGCAGGAGGGGCAGAGCGCCCCCACCTGGAAGCCGAGTGAACAGCTGGCGGGGAGGCGAGCCTCCTCGAGGGAAGAAGAGGCAGCCCAGCCTCGTTTGGCTCAAGCCCTACTTGGCTGGAGCCAAGTGCGCCTCCAGGACGGCAGAGCTCCAGCTCTGCTCAGAGGCCCGATCTGGCAGAGTTGCTGGCGCGAGGCTGCTCTGCCCTGGGCGAGCCTTGCCCAGACTTGCCTCGCTGCTAGGCTTCCTGCCCAGGAAGGAGCAGGCTGCGCGAGGCTGGGAGACGCCACTGGCGCCTTCCTGGCCTCAGCTCCGCTCCTGCCTTGCCTTTGCACCTAGGCCCCAGGCGTCCTTGGGGAGGGCTTAGGGGCCGGTGGCTTGCACACTGCCAAGGGCTACAGCAGGAAGAGCTCTGTGCGAGGGAAGGGAAGGGCTAGTGCAGGGCTCCTCCAGCGGTTGCTTGGCCGCCCAGACTCAGCGCCGCACGGAGTTCACCAGGCTCCCAGGGCCCCTGGCTGGGGTCTGCAGCCCCGCACACCCGGAGGCTGACTCCCTGGGCGCCCAGCAGCTGCCTCACACACGTAGCTTCCCTAGCGCTCTCCTCCCCAGCAGAGAAGTGTGCAGCTGGTTGGGGCCTTCCCCTGCGTGCCTGGGCTCCCACCCACAGCCCCAGCTCAGGGCAAGCATCCCCTGAGCCAAAACCTGCAGGAGGCGCAGAGCGCCCCCACCTGGAAGCCGAGTGAACACCTGGCGGGAAGGCGAGCCTCCTCGAGGGAAGAAGAGGCAGCCCAGCCTCGTTTGGCTCAAGCCCTACTTGGCTGGAGACGAGTGCGCCTCCAGGGCGCAGAGCTCCAGCTCTGCTCAGAGGCCCGATCTGGCAGACTTGCTGGCGCTAGGCTGCTCTGCCCTGGGCGAGCATTGCCCAGACTTGCCTCGCTGCTAGGCTTCCTGCCCAGGAAGGAGCAGGCTGCGCGAGGCTGGGAGACGCCAGTGGTGCCTTCCTGGCCTCAGCTCCGCTCCTGCCTTGCCTTTGCACCTAGGCCCCAGGCGTCCTTGGGGAGGGCTTAGGGGCCGGTGGCTTGCATACTGCCAACGGCTCCAGCAGGAAGAGCTCTGTGCGAGGGAAGGGAAGGGCTAGTGCAGGGCTCCTCCAGCGGTTGCTTGGCCGCCCAGACTCAGCTCGGCACGCAGTGCACCAGGCTCCCAGGGCCCCTGGCTGGGGTCTGCAGCCCCACACACCCGGAGGCTGACTCCCTGGGCGCCCAGCAGCTGCCTCACACACGTAGCTTCCCTAGCGCTCTCCTCCCCAGCAGAGAGGTGTGCAGCTGGTTGCGGCCTGCCCCTGCGTGCCTGGGTTCCTGTGCACAGCACCAGCTCAGGGCAAGCAGCCCCTGAGGCAAGACCTACAGGAGGAGAACAGCGCCCCCACCTGGAAGCCGAGTGAACAGCTGGCGGGGAGGCGAGCCTCCTCGAGGGAAGAAGAGGCAGCCCAGCCTCGTTTGGCTCAAGCCCTACTTGGCTGGAGCCGAGTGCGCCTCCAGGACGGCAGAGCTCCAGCTCTGCTCAGAGGCCCGATCTGGCAGAGTTGCTGGCGCGAGGCTGCTCTGCCCTGGGCGAGCCTTGCCCAGACTTGCCTCGCTGCTAGGCTTCCTGCCCAGCAAGGAGCAGGCTGCGCGAGGCTGGGAGACGCCAGTGGTGCCTTCCTGGCCTCAGCTCCGCTCCTGCCTTGCCTTTGCACCTAGGCCCCAGGCGTCCTTGGGGAGGGCTTAGGGGCCGGTGGCTTGCACACTGCCAACGGCTCCAGCAGGAAGAGCTCTGTGCGAGGGAAGGGAAGGGCTAGTGCAGGGCTCCTCCAGCGGTTGCTTGGCCGCCCAGACTCAGCTCGGCACGGAGTGCCCCAGGCTCCCAGGGCCCCTGGCTGGGGTCTGCAGCCCCGCACACCCGGAGGCTGACTCCCTGGGCGCCCAGCATCTGCCTCACACACGTAGCTTCCCTAGCGCTCTCCTCCCCAGCAGAGAAGTGTGCAGCTGCTTGGGGCCTGGGCCTGCGTGCCTGGGCTCCCGCCCACAGCCCCAGCTCAGGGCAAGCAGCCCCTCTGCCAAGACCTGCAGGAGGCGCAGAGCGCCCCCCCCTGGAAGCCGAGTGAACAGCTGGCGGGGAGGTGAGCCTCCTCGAGGGAAGAAGAGGCAGCCCAGCCTCGTTTGGCTCAAGCCCTACTTGGCTGGAGCCGAGTGCGCCTCCAGGACGGCAGAGCTCCAGCTCTGCTCAGAGGTCCGTTATGGCAGATTTGCTGGCGCGAGGCTGCTCTGCTCTGGGCGAGCCTTGCCCAGACTTGCCTCGCTGCTAGGCTTCCTGCCCAGGAAGGAGCAGGCTGCGCGAGGCTGGGAGACGCCACTGGCGCCTTCCTGGCCTCAGCTCCGCTCCTGCCTTGCCTTTGCAGCTAGGCCCCAGGCGTCCTTGGGGAGGGCTTAGGGGCCGGTGGGTTGCACACTGCCAAGGGCTCCAGCAGGAAGAGCTCTGTGCGAGGGAAGGGAAGGTCCAGTGAAGGGCTCCTCCAGCGGTTGCTTGGCCGCCCAGGCTCAGCGCTGCAGGGAGTGCCCCAGGCTCCCAGGGCCCCTGGATGGGGACTGCAGCCCCGCACACCCGGAGGCTGACTCCCTGGGCGCCCAGCAGCTGCCTCACACACGTAGCTTCTCTAGCGCTCTCCTTCCCAGCAGAGACGTGTGCAGCTGTTTGGGGCCTGCCCCTGCGTGCCTGGGCTCCCGCGCACAGCCCCAGCTCAGGGCAAGCACCCCCTGAGCCAAGACCTGCAGGAGGCGAAGAGCGCCCCCACCTGGAAGCCGAGTGAACAGCTGGCGGGGAGGCGAGCCTCCTCGAGGGAAGAAGAGGCAGCCCAGCCTCGTTTGGCTCAAGCCCTACTTAGCTGGAGCCGAGTGCGCCTCCAGGACGGCAGAGCTCCAGCTCTGCTCAGAGGCCCGATCTGGCAGAGTTGCTGGCGCGAGGCTGCTCTGCCCCGGGCGAGCCTTTCCCAGACTTGCTTCGCTGCTAGGCTTCCTGCCCAGGAAGGAGCAGGCTGCGCGAGGCTGGGAGACGCCACTGGCGCCTTCCTGGCCTCAGCTCCGCTCCTGCCTTGCCTTTGCACCTAGGCCCCAGGCGTCCTTGGGGAGGGCTTAGGGGCCGGTGGCTTGCACACTGCCAAGGGCTCCAGCAGGAAGAGCTCTGTGCGAGGGAAGGGAAGGGCTAGTGCAGGGCTCCTCCAGCGGTTGCTTGGCCGCCCAGACTCAGCGCCGCACGGAGTTCACCAGGCTCCCACGGCCCCTGGCTGGGGTCTGCAGCACCGCACACCCGGAGGCTGACTCCCTGGGCGCCCAGCAGCTGCCTCACACACGTAGCTTCCCTAGCGCTCTCCTCCCCAGCAGAGACGTGTGCAGCTGGTTGGGGCCTTCCCCTGCGTGCCTGGGCTCCCGCCCACAGCCCCAGCTCAGGGCAAGCAGCCCCTGAGCCAAGACCTGCAGGAGGCGCAGAGCGCCCCCACCTGGAAGCCGAGTGAACAGCTGGCGGGGAGGCGAGCCTCCTCGAGGGAAGAAGAGGCAGCCCAGCCTCGTTTGGTTCAAGCCCTACTTGGCTGGAGCCGAGTGCGCCTCCAGGACGGCAGAGCTCCAGCTCTGCTCAGAGGCCCGATTTGGCAGAGTTGCTGGCGCGAGGCTGCTCTGCCCTGGGCGAGCCTTGCCCAGACTTGCCTCGCTGCTAGGCTTCCTGCCCAGGAAGGAGCAGGCTGCGCGAGGCTGGGAGACGCCACTGGCGCCTTCCTGGCCTCAGCTCCGCTCCTGCCTTGCCTTTGCACCTAGGCCGCAGGCGTCCTTGGGGAGGGCTGAGGGGCCGGTGGCTTGCACACTGCCAAGGGCTCCAGCAGGAAGAGCTCTGTGCGAGGGTAGGGAAGGGCTAGTTCAGGTCTCCTCCAGCGGTTGCTTGGCCCCCCAGACTCAGCTCGGCACGGAGTGCACCAGGCTCCCAGGGACCCTGGCTGGGGTCTGCAGCCCCGAACACCCGGAGGCTGACTCCCTGGGCGCCCAGCAGCTGCCTCACACACGTAGCTTCCCTAGCGCTCTCCTCCCCAGCAGAGAGGTGTGCAGCTGGTTGCGGCCTGCCCCTGCGTGCCTGGGTTCCTGTGCACAGCCCCAGCTCAGGGCAAGCAGCCCCTGAGCCAAGACCTGCAGGAGGCGCAGAGCGCCCCCACCTGGAAGCCGAGTGAACAGCTGGCGGGGAGGCGAGCCCCCTCGAGGGAAGAAGAGGCAGCCCAGCCTCGTTTGGCTCAAGCCCTACTTGGCTGGATCCGAGTGCGCCTGCAGGACGGCAGAGCTCCTGCTCTGCTTAGAGGCCCGATCTGGCAGAGTTGCTGGCGCGAGGCTGCTCTGCCCTGGGAGAGCCTTGCCCAGACTTGCCTCGCTGCTAGGCTTCCTGCCCAGGAAGGAGCCGGCTGCGCGAGGCTGGGAGACGCCACTGGCGCCTTCCTGGCCTCAGCTCCGCTCCTGCCTTGTCTTTGCACCTAGGCCCCAGGCGTCCTTGGGGAGGGCTGAGGGGCCGGTGGCTTGCACACTGCCAAGGGCTCCAGCAGGAAAAGCTCTGTGCGAGGGAAGGGAAGGGCTAGTGCATGGCTCCTCCAGCGGTTGCTTGGCCGCCCAGACTCAGCGCCGCACGGAGTTCACCAGGCTCCCACGGCCCCTGGCTGGGGTCTGCAGCCCCGCACACCCGGAGGCTGACTCCCTGGGCGCCCAGCAGCTGCCTCACACACGTAGCTTCCCCAGCGCTCTCCTCGCCAGCAGAGACGTGTGCAGCTGGTTGGGGCCTGCCCCTGCGTGCCTGGGCTCCCGCCCACAGCCCCAGCTCAGGGCAAGCAGCCCCTGAGCCAAGACCTGCAGGAGGCGCAGAGCGCCCCCACCTGGAAGCCGAGTGAACAGCTGGCGGGGAGGCGAGCCTCCTCGAGGGAAGAAGAGGCAGCCCAGCCTCGTTTGGTTCAAGCCCTACTTGGCTGGGGCCGAGTGCGCCTCCAGGACGGCAGAGCTCCAGCTCTGCTCAGAGGCCCGATCTGGCAGAGTTGCTGGCGCGAGGCTGCTCTGCCCTGGGCGAGCCTTGCCCAGACTTGCCTCGCTGCTAGTCTTCCTGCCCAGGAAGGAGCAGGCTGCGCGAGGCTGGGAGACGCCACTGGCGCCTTCCTGGCCTCAGCTCCTCTCCTGCCTTGCCTTTGCACCTAGGCCCCAGGCGTCCTTGGGGAGGGCTGAGGGGCCGGTGGCTTGCACACTGCCAAGGGCTCCAGCAGGAAGAGCTCTGTGCGAGGGAAGGGAAGGGCTAGTGCAGGGCTCCTCCAGCGGTTGCTTGGCCGCCCAGACTCAGCGCCGCACGGAGTTCACCAGGCTCCCACGGCCCCTGGCTGGGGTCTGCAGCCCCGCACACCCGGAGGCTGACTCCCTGGGCGCCCAGCAGCTGCCTCACACACGTAGCTTCCCTAGCGCACTCCTCCCCAGCAGAGACGTGTGCAGCTGGTTGGGGCCTTCCCCTGCGTGCCTGGGCTCCCGCCCACAGCCCCAGCTCAGGGCAAGCAGCCCCTGAGCCAAGACCTGCAGGAGGCGCAGAGCGCCCCCACCTGGAAGCCGAGTGAACAGCTGGCGGGGAGGCGAGCCTCCTCGAAAGAAGAAGAGGCAGCCCAGCCTCGTTTGGCTCAAGCCCTACTTGGCTGGAGCCGAGTGCGCCTCCAGGACGGCAGAGCTCCAGCTCTGCTCAGAGGCCCGATCTGGCAGAGTTGCTGGCGCGAGGCTGCTCTGCCCTGGGCGAGCCTTGCCCAGACTTGCCTCGCTGCTAGGCTTCCTGCCCAGGAAGGAGCAGGCTGCGCGAGGCTGGGAGACGCCACTGGTGCCTTCCTGGCCTCAGCTCCGCTCCTGCCTTGCCTTTGCACCTAGGCCGCAGGCGTCCTTGGGGAGGGCTTAGGGGCCGGTGGCTTGCACACTGCCAAGGGCTCCAGCAGGAAGAGCTCTGTGCGAGGGAAGGGAAGGGCTAGTGCAGGGCTCCTCCAGCGGTTGCTTGGCCGCCCAGACTCAGCTCGGCACGGAGTGCACCAGGCTCCCAGGGCCCCTGGCTGGGGTCTGCAGCCCCGCACACCCGGAGGCTGACTCCCTGGGGGCCCAGCAGCTGCCTCACACACGTAGCTTCCCTAGCGCTCTCCTCCCCAGCAAAGACGTGTGCAGCTGTTTGGGGCCTGCCCCTGCGTGCCTGGGCTCCCGCGCACAGCCCCAGCTCAGGGCAAGCAGCCCCTGAGCCAAGACCTGCAGGAGGCGCAGAGCGCCCCCACCTGGAAGCCGAGTGAACAGCTGGCGGGGAGGCGAGCCTCCTCGAGGGAAGAAGAGGCAGCCCAGCCTCGTTTGGCTCAAGCCCTACTTGGCTGGAGCCGAGTGCGCCTCCAGGACGGCAGAGCTCCAGCTCTGCTCAGAGGCCCAATCTGGCAGAGTTGATGGCGCGAGGCTGCTCTGCCCTGGGAGAGCCTTGCCCAGACTTGCCTCCCTGATAGGCTTCCTGCCCAGGAAGGAGCAGGCTGCGCGAGGCTGGGAGACGCCACTGGCGCCTTCCTGGCCTCAGCTCCACTCCTGCCTTGCCTTTGCACCTAGGCCCCAGGCGTCCTTGGGGAGGGCTTAGGGGCCGGTGGCTTGCACACTGCCAAGGGCTCCAGCAGGAAGAGCTCTGTGCGAGGGAAGGGAAGGGCTAGTGCAGGGCTCCTCCAGCGGTTGCTTGGCCGACCAGACTCAGCGCCGCACGGCGTTCACCAGGCTCCCAGGGCCACTGGCTGGGGTCTGCAGCCCCGCACACCCGGAGGCTGACTCCCTGGGCGCCCAGCAGCTGCCTCACACACGTAGCTTCCCTAGCGCTCTCCTCCCCAGCAGAGACGTGTGCAGCTGGTTGGGGCCTTCCCCTGCGTGCCTGGGCTTCCGCCCACAGCCCCAGCTCAGGGCAAGCAGCCAATGAGCCAAGACCTGCAGGAGGCGCAGAGCGCCCCCACCTGGAAGCCGAGTGAACAGCTGGCGGGGAGGCGAGCCTCCTCGAAAGAAGAAGAGGCAGCCCAGCCTCGTTTGGCTCAAGCCCTAATTGGCTGGAGCCGAGTGCGCCTCCAGGACGGCAGAGCTCCAGCTCTGCTCAGAGGCCCGATCTGGCAGAGTTGCTGGCGCGAGGCTGCTCTGCCCTGGGCGAGCCTTGCCCAGACTTGCATCGCTGCTAGGCTTCCTGCCCAGGAAGGAGCAGGCTGCGCGAGGCTGGGAGACGCCACTGGTGCCTTCCTGGCCTCAGCTCCGCTCCTGCCTTGCCTTTGCACCTAGGCCGCAGGCGTCCTTGGGGAGGGCTTAGGGGCCGGTGGCTTGCACCCTGCCAAGGGCTCCAGCAGGAAGAGCTCTGTGCGAGGGAAGGGAAGGGCTAGTGCAGGGCTCCTCCAGCGGTTGCTTGGCCGCCCAGACTCAGCTCGGCACGGAGTGCACCAGGCTCCCAGGGCCCCTGGCTGGGGCCTGCAGCCCCGCACAGCCGGAGGCTGACTCACTGGGCGCCCAGCAGCTGCCTCACACACGTAGCTTCCCTAGCGCTCTCCTCCCCAGCAGAGACGTGTGCAGCTGTTTGGGGCCTGCCCCTGCGTGCCTGGGCTCCCGCGCACAGCCCCAGCTCAGGGCAAGCAGCCCCTGAGCCAAGACCTGCAGGAGGCGCAGAGCGCCCCCACCTGGAAGCCGAGTGAACAGCTGGCGGGGAGGCGAGCCTCCTCGAGGGAAGAAGAGGCAGCCCAGCCTCGTTTGGCTCAAGCCCTACTTGGCTGGAGCCGAGTGCGCCTCCAGGACGGCAGAGCTCCAGCTCTGCTCAGAGGCCCAATCTGGCAGAGTTGATGGCGCGAGGCTGCTCTGCCCTGGGCGAGCCTTGCCCAGACTTGCCTCCCTGATAGGCTTCCTGCCCAGGAAGGAGCAGGCTGCGCGAGGCTGGGAGACGCCACTGGCGCCTTCCTGGCCTCAGCTCCGCTCCTGCCTTGCCTTTGCACCTAGGCCCCAGGCGTCCTTGGGGAGGGCTGAGGGGCCGGTGGCTTGCACACTGCCAAGGGCTCCAGCAGGAAGAGCTCTGTGCGAGGGAAGGGAAGGGCTAGTGCAGGGCTCCTCCAGCGGTTGCTTGGCCGACCAGACTCAGCGCCGCACGGCGTTCACCAGGCTCCCAGGGCCACTGGCTGGGGTCTGCAGCCCCGCACACCCGGAGGCTGACTCCCTGGGCGCCCAGCAGCTGCCTCACACACGTAGCTTCCCTAGCGCTCTCCTCCCCAGCAGAGACGTGTGCAGCTGATTGGGGCCTTCCCCTGCGTGCCTGGGCTTCCGCCCACAGCCCCAGCTCAGGGCAAGCAGCCAATGAGCCAAGACCTGCAGGAGGCGCAGAGCGCCCCCACCTGGAAGCCGAGTGAACAGCTGGCGGGGATGCGAGCCTCCTCGAGGGAAGAAGAGGCAGCCCAGCCTCGTTTGGCTCAAGCCCTACTTGGCTGGAGCCGAGTGCGCCTCCAGGACGGCAGAGCTCCAGCTCTGCTCAGAGGCCCGATCTGGCAGAGTTGCTGGCGCGAGGCTGCTCTGCCCCGGGCGAGCCTTGCCCAGACTTGCTTCGCTGCTAGGCTTCCTGCCCAGGAAGGAGCAGGCTGCGCGAGGCTGGGAGACGCCACTGGCGCCTTCCTGGCCTCAGCTCCGCTCCTGCCTTGCCTTTGCACCTAGGCCCCAGGCGTCCTTGGGGAGGGCTTAGGGGCCGGTGGCTGCATACTGCCAAAGGTTCCAGCAGGAAGAGCTCTGTGCGAGGGAAGGGAAGGGCCAGTGCAGGGCTCCTCCAGCGGTTGCTTGGCCGCCCAGACTCAGCGCCGCACGGATTGCCCCAGGCTCCCAGGGCCCTGGCTGGGTTCTGCAGCCCCGCACACCCGGAGGCTGACTCCCTGGGCGCCCAGCAGCTGCCTCACACACGTAGCTTCCCTAGCGCTCTCCTCCCCAGCAGAGACGTGTGCAGCTGGTTGGGGCCTGCCCCTGCGTGCCTGGGCTCCTGCACACAGCCCCAGCACAGGGCAAGCAGCCCCTGAGCCATGACCTGCATAAGGCGAAGAGCTCCCCCAACTGGAAGCCGAGTGAAAAGCTGGCGGGGAGGCGAGCCTCCTCGAGGGAAGAAGAGGCAGCACAGCGTCGTTTGGCTCAAGCCCTACTTGGCTGGAGCCGAGTTCGCCTCCAGGACGGCAGAGCTACAGCTCTGCTCAGAGGCCCGTTCTGGCAGAGTTGCTGGCGCGAAGCTGCTCTGCCCTGGGCGAGCCTTGCCCAGACTTGCCTCGCTGCTAGGCTTCCTGCCCAGGAAGGAGCAGGCTGCGCGAGGCTGGGAGACGCCACTGGCGCCTTCCTGGCCTCAGCTCCGCTCCTGCCTTGCCTTTGCACCTAGGCCCCAGGCGTCCTTGGGGAGGGCTTAGGGGCCGGTGGCTTGCACACTGCCAAGGGCTCCAGCAGGAAGAGCTCTGTGCGAGGGAAGGGAAGGGCCAGTGCAGGGCTCCTCCAGCGGTTGCTTGGCCGCCCAGGCTCAGCGCCGCACGGAGTGCCCCAGGCTCCCAGGGCCCTGGCTGGGGTCTGCAGCCCCGCACACCCGGAGGCTGACTCCCTGGGCGCCCAGCAGCTGCCTCACACACGTAGCTTCCCTAGCGCTCTCCTCCCCAGCACAGAAGTGTGCAGCTGGTTGGGGCCTGCCCCTGCGAGCCTGGGCTCCTGCGCACAGCCCCAGCTCAGGGCAAGCAGCCCCTGAGCCAAGACCTGCAGGAGGCGAAGAGCGCCCCCAACTGGAAGCCGAGTGAACAGCTGGCGGGGAGGCGAGCCTCCTCGAGGGAAGAAGAGGCAGCCCAGCCTCGCTTGGCTGCCCTACTTGGCTGGAGCCGAGAGCGCCTCCAGGACGGCAGAGCTACAGCTCTGCTCAGAGGCCCGTTCTGGCAGAGTTGCTGGCGTGAGGCTGCTCTGCCCTGGGCGAGCCTTGCCCAGACTTGCCTCGCTGCTAGGCTTCCTGCCCAGGAAGGAGCAGGCTGCGCGAGGCTGGGAGACGCCACTGGCGCCTTCCTGGCCTCAGCTCCGCTCCTGCCTTGCCTTTGCACCTTGGCCCCAGGAGTCCTTGGGGAGGGCTTAGGGGCCGGTGGCTTGCACACTGCCAAGGGCTCCAGCAGGAAGAGCTCTGTGCGAGGGAAGGGAAGGGCCAGTGCAGGGCTCCTCCAGCGGTTGCTTGGCCGCCCAGGCTCAGCGCCGCACGGAGTGCACCAGGCTCCCAGGGCCCCTGGCTGGGGTCTGCAGCCCCGCACACCCGGAGGCTGACTCCCTGGGCGCCCAGCAGCTGCCTCACGCACGTAGCTTCCCTAGCGCTCTCCTCCCCAGCAGAGACGTGTGCAGCTGGTTGGGGCCTGCCCCTGGGTGCCTGGGCTCCCGCGCACAGCCCCAGCTCAGGGCAAGCAGCCCCTGAGCCAAGACCTGCAGGAGGCGCAGAGCGCCCCCACCTGGAAGCCGAGTGAACAGCTGGCGGGGAAGCGAGCCTCCTCGAGGGAAGAAGAGGCAGCCCAGCCACGTTTGGCTCAAGCCCTACTTGGCTGGAGCCGAGTGCGTCTCCAGGACGGCAGAGCTCCAGCTCTGCTCACAGGCCCGTTCTGGCAGAGTTGCTGGCGCGAGGCTGCTCTGCCCTGGGCGAGCCTTGCCCAGACGTGCCTCGCTGCTAGGCTTCCTGCCCTGGAAGGAGCAGGCTGCGCGAGGCTGGGAGACGCCACTGGCGCCTTCCTGGCCTCAGCTCCGCTCCTGCCTGCCTTTGCACCTAGGCCCCAGGCGTCCTTGGGGAGGGCTTAGGTGCCGGTGGCTTGCACACTGCCAAGGACTCCAGCAGGAAGAGCTCTGTGCGAGGGAAGGAAGGGCCAGTGCAGGTCTCCTCCAGCGGTTGCTTGGCCGCCCAGGCTCAGCGCTGCACGGAGTGCACCAGGCTCCCAGGGCCCCTGGCTGGAGTCTGCAGCCCCGCACACCCGGAGGCTGACTCCCTGGGCGCCCAGCAGCTGCCTCACACACGTAGCTTCCATAGCGCTCTCCTCCCCAGCAGAGACGTGTGCAGCTGGTTGGGGCCTGCCCCTGCGTGCCTGGGCTCCCGCCCACAGCCCCAGCTCAGGGCAAGCAGCCCCTGAGCCAAGACCTGCAGGAGGGGCAGAGCGCCCCCACCTGGAAGCCGAGTGAACAGCTGGCGGGGAGGCGAGCCTCCTCGAGGGAAGAAGAGGCAGCCCAGCCTCATTTGGCTCAAGCCCTACTTGGCTGGAGCCGAGTGCGCCTCCAGGACGGCAGAGCTCCAGCTCTGCTCAGAGGCCCGTTCTGGCAGAGTTGCTGGCGCGAGGCTGCTCTGCCCTGGGCGAGCCTTGCCCAGACTTGCCTCGCTGCTAGGCTTCCTGCCCAGGAAGGAGCAGGCTGCGCGAGGCTGGGAGACGCCACTGGCGCCTTCCTGGCCTCAGCTCCGCTCCTGCCTTGCCTTTGCACCTAGGCCCCAGGCGTCCTTGGGGAGGGCTTAGGGGCCGGTGGCTTGCAGAGTGCCAAGGGCTCCAGCAGGAAGAGCTCTGTGCGAGGGAAGGGAAGGGCCAGTGCAGGGCTCCTCCAGCGGTTGCTTGGGCGCCCAGGCTCAGCGCCGCACGGAGTGCCCCAGGCTCCCAGGGCCCTGGCTGGGGTCTGCAGCCCCGCACACCCGGAGGCTGACTCCCTGGGCGCCCAGCAGCTGCCTCACACACGTAGCTTCCCTAGCGCTCTCCTCCTTAGCAGAGACGTGTGCAGCTGGTTGGGGCCTGCCCCTGCGTGCCTGGGCTCCTGCGCACAGCCCCAGCTCAGGGCAAGCAGCCCCTGAGCCAAGACCTGCAGGAGGCGCAGAGCGCCCCCACCTGGAAGCCGAGTGAACAGCTGGCGGGGATGCGAGCCTCCTCGAGGGAAGAAGAGGCAGCCCAGCCTCGTTTGGCTCAAGCCCTACTTGGCTGGAGCCGAGTGCGCCTCCAGGACGGCAGAGCTCCAGCTCTGCTCAGAGGCCCGTTCTGGCAGAGTTGCTGGCGCGAGGCTGCTCTGCTCTGGGCGAGACTTGCCCAGACTTGCCTCGCTGCTAGGCTTCCTGCCCAGGAAGGAGCAGGCTGCGCGAGGCTGGGAGACGCCACTGGCGCCTTCCTGGCCTCAGCTCCACTCCTGCATTGCCTTTGCACCTAGGCCCCAGGCGTCCTTGGGGAGGGCTTAGGGGCCGGTGGCTTGCACACTGCCAAGGGCTCCAGCAGGAAGAGCTCTGTGCGAGGGAAGAGAAGGGCCAGTGCAGGGCTCCTCCAGCGGTTACTTGGCCGCCCAGGCTCAGCGCCGTTCGGAGTGCCCCAGGCTCCCAGGGCCCCTGGCTTGGGTCTGCAGCCCCGCACACCCAGAGGCTGACTCCCTGGGCGACCAGCAGCTGCCTCACACACGTAGCTTCCCTAGCGCTCTCCTCCCCAGCAGAGACGTGTGCAGCTGGTTGGGGCCTGCCCCTGCGTGCCTGGGCTCCCGCGCACAGCCCCAGCTCAGGGCAAGCAGCCCCTGAGCCAAGACCTGCAGGAGGCGCAGAGCGCCACCGCTGGAAGCCGAGTGAAGAGCTGGCGGGGAAGCGAGCCTCCTCGAGGGAAGAAGAGGCAGCCCAGCCACGTTTGGCTCAAGCCCTACTTGGCTGGAGCCGAGTGCGCCTCCAGGACGGCAGAGCTCCAACTCTGCTCACAGGCCCGTTCTGGCAGAGTTGCTGGCGCGAGGCTGCTCTGCCCCGGGCGAGCCTTGCCCAGACTTGCCTCGCTGCTAGGCTTCCTGCCCTGGAAGGAGCAGGCTGCGCGAGGCTGGGAGACGCCACTGGCGCCTTCCTGGCCTCAGCTCCGCTTCTGCCTGCCTTTGCACCTAGGCCCCAGGCGTCCTTGGGGAGGCCTTAGGGGCCGGTGGCTTGCACACTGCCAAGGGCTCCAGCAGGAAGAGCTCTGTGCGAGGGAAGGAAGGGCCAGTGCAGGTCTCCTCCAGCGGTTGCTTGGCCGCCCAGGCTCAGCGCCGCACGGAGTGCACCAGGCTCCCAGGGCCCCTGGCTGGAGTCTGCAGCCCCGCACACCCGGAGGCTGACTCCCTGGGCGCCCAGCAGCTGCCTCACACACGTAGCTTCCATAGCGCTCTCCTCCCCAGCAGAGACGTGTGCAGCTGGTTGGGGCCTGCCCCTGTGTGCCAGGGCTCCCGCCCACAGCCCCAGCTCAGGGCAAGAAGCCCCTGAGCCAAGACCTGCAGGAGGCGCAGAGCGCCCCCACCTGGAAGCCGAGTGAACAGCTGGCGGGGAGGCGACCCTCCTCGAGGGAAGAAGAGGCAGCCCAGCCTCGTTTGGCTCAAGCCCTACTTGGCTGGAGCCGAGTGCGCCTCCAGGACAGCAGAGCTCCAGCTCTGCTCAGAGGCCCGTTCTGGCAGAGTTGCTGGCGCGAGGCTGCTCTGCCCTGGGCGAGCCTTGCCCAGACTTGCCTCGCTGCTAGGCTTCCTGCCCAGGAAGGAGCAGGCTGCGCGAGGCTGGGAGACGCCACTGGCGCCTTCCTGGCCTCAGCTCCACTCCTGCATTGCCTTTGCACCTAGGCCCCAGGCGTCCTTGGGGAGGGCTTAGGGGCCGGTGGCTTGCACACTGCCAAGGGCTCCAGCAGGAAGAGCTCTGTGCGAGGGAAGGGAAGGGCCAGTGCAGGGCTCCTCCAGCGGTTGCTTGGCCGCCCAGGCTCAGCGCCGCACGGAGTGCACCAGGCTCCCAGGGCCCCTGGCTGGGGTCTGCAGCCCCGCACACCCGGAGGCTGACTCCCTGGGCGCCCAGAAGCTTCCTCACGCACGTAGCTTCCCTAGCGCTCTCCTCCCCAGCAGAGACGTGTGCAGCTGGTTGGGGCCTGCCCCTGGGTGCCTGGGCTCCCGCGCACAGCCCCAGCTCAGGGCAAGCAGCCCCTGAGCCAAGACCTGCAGGAGGCGCAGAGCGCCCCCACCTGGAAGTCGAGTGAACAGCTGGCGGGGAAGCGAGCCTCCTCGAGGGAAGAAGAGGCAGCCCAGCCACGTTTGGCTCAAGCCCTACTTGGCTGGAGCCGAGTGGGCCTCCAGGACGGCAGAGCTCCAGCTCTGCTCAGAGGCCCGTTCTGGCAGAGTTGCTGGCGCGAGGCTGCTCTGCCCTGGGCGAGCCTTGCCCAGACTTGCCTCGCTGCTAAGCTTCCTGCCCTGGAAGGAGCAGGCTGCGCGAGGCTGGGAGACACCACTGGCGCCTTCCTGGCCTCAGCTCCGCTCCTGCCTTGCCTTTGCACCTAGGCCCCAGGCGTCCATGGGGAGGGCTTAGGGGCCGGTGGCTTGCACACTGCCAAGGGCTCCAGCAGGAAGAGCTCTGTGCGAGGGAAGGGAAGGGCCAGTGCAGGGCTCCTCCAGCGGTTGCTTGGCCGCCCAGGCTCAGCGCCGTTCGGAGTTCCCCAGGCTCCCAGGGCCCCTGGCTTGGGTCTGCAGCCCCGCACACCCAGAGGCTGACTCCCTGGGCGACCAGCAGCTGCCTCACACACGTAGCTTCCCTAGCGCTCTCCTCCCCAGCAGAGACGTGTGCAGCTGGTTGGGGCCTGCCCCTGCGTGCCAGGGCTCCCGCCCACAGCCCCAGCTCAGGGCAAGCAGCCCCTGAGCCAAGACCTGCAGGAGGCACAGAGCGCCCCCACCTGGAAGCCGAGTGAACAGCTGGCGGGGAGGCGAGCCTCCTCGAGGGAAGAAGAGGCAGCCCAGCCTCGTTTGGCTCAAGCCCTACTTGGCTGGAGCCGAGTGCGCCTACAGGACGGCAGAGCTCCAGCTCTGCTCAGAGGCCCGTTCTGGCAGAGTTGCTGGCGCGAGGCTGCTCTGCCCTGGGCGAGCCTTGCCCAGACTTGCCTCGCTGCTAGGCTTCCTGCCCAGGAAGGAGCAGGCTGCGCGAGGCTGGGAGACGCCACTGGCGCCTTCCTGGCCTCAGCTCCGCTCCTGCCTTGCCTTTGCACCTAGGCCCCAGGCGTCCTTGGGGAGGGCTTAGGGGCCGGTGGCTTGCAGAGTGCCAAGGGCTCCAGCAGGAAGAGTTCTGTGCGAGGGAAGAGAAGGGCCAGTGCAGGGCTCCTCCAGCGGTTGCTTGGCCGCCCAGGCTCAGCGCCGCACGGAGTGCCCCAGGCTCCCAGGGCCCCTGGCTGGGGTCTGCAGCCCCGCACACCCGGAGGCTGACTCCCTGGGCGCCCAGCAGCTGCCTCACACACGTAGCTTCCCTAGCGCTCTCCTCCTAGCAGAGACGTGTGCAGCTGGTTGGGGCCTGCCCCTGCGTGCCTGACTACCGCCCACAGCCCCAGCTCAGGGCAAGCAGCCCCTGAGCCAAGACCTGCAGGAGGCGAAGAGCGCCCCCACCTGGAAGCCGAGTGAACAGCTGGCGGGGAGGCAAGCCTCCTCGAGGGAAGAAGAGGCAGCCCAGCCTCGTTTGGCTCAAGCCCTACTTGGCTGGAGCCGAGTGCGCCTACAGGACGGCAGAGCTCCAGCTCTGCTCAGAGGCCCGTTCTGGCAGAGTTGCTGGGGCGAGGCTGCTCTGCCCTGGGCGAGCCTTGCCCAGACTTGCCTCGCAGCTAGGCTTCCTGCCCAAGAAGGAGCAGGCTGCGCGAGGCTGGGAGACACCACTGGCGCCTTCCTGGCCTCAGCTCCGCTCCTGCCTTGCCTTTGCACCTAGGCCCCAGGCGTCCTTGGGGAGGGCTTAGGGGCCGGTGGCTTGCACACTGCCAAGGGCTCCAGCAGGTAGAGCTCTGTGCGAGGGAAAGGAAGGGCCAGTGCAGGGCTCCTCCAGCGGTTGCTTGGCCTCCCAGGCTCAGCGCCACACGGAGTGCACCAGGCTCCCAGGGCCCCTGGCTTGGGTCTGCAGCCCCGCACACCCGGAGGCTGACTCCCTGGGCGCCCAGCAGCTGCCTCACACACGTAGCTTCCCTAGCGCTCTCCTCCCCAGCAGAGACGTGTGCAGCTGGTTGGGGCCTGCCCCTGCGTGCCTGGGCTCCCGCCCACAGCCCCAGCTCAGGGCAAGCAGCCCCTGAGCCAAGACCTGCAGGAGGCGCAGAGCGCCCCCACCTGGAAGCCGAGTGAACAGCTGGCGGGGAGGCAAGCCTCCTCGAGGGAAGAAGAGGCAGCCCAGCCTCGTTTGGCTCAAGCCCTACTTGGCTGGAGCCGAGTGCGCCTCCAGGACGGCAGAGCTCCAGCTCTGCTCAGAGGCCCGTTCTGGCAGAGTTGCTGGCGCGAGGCTGCTCTGCCCTGGGCGAGCCTTGCCCAGACTTGCCTCGCTGCTAGGCTTCCTGCCCAGGTAGGAGCAGGCTGCGCGAGGCTGAGAGACGCCCCTGTCGCTTTCCCGGCCTCAGCTCCGCTCCTGCCTTGCCTTTGCACCTAGGCCCCAGGCGTCCTTGGGGAGGTCTTAGGGGCCGGTGGCTTGCACACTGCCAAGGGCTCCAGCAGGAAGAGCTCCGTGCGAGGGAAGGGAAGGGCCAGTGCAGGGCTCCTCCAGCGGTTGCTTGGCCGCCCAGGCTCAGCGCCGCTCGGAGTGCCCCAGGCTCCCAGGGCCCCTGGCTTGGGTCTGCAGCCCCGCACACCCAGAGGCTGACTCCCTGGGCGCCCAGCAGCTGCCTCACACACGTAGCTTCCCTAGCGCTCTCCTCCCCAGCAGAGACGTGTGCAGCTAGTTGGGGCCTCCCCCTGCGTGCCTGGGCTCCCGCCCACAGCCCCAGCTCAGGGCAAGAAGCCCCTGAGCCAAGACCTGCAGGAGGCGCAGAGCGCCCCCACCTGGAAGCCGAGTGAACAGCTGGCGGGGAGGCGAGCCTCCTCGAGGGAAGAAGAGGCAGCCCAGCCTCGTTTGGTCAAGCCCTACTTGGCTGGAGCCGAGTGCGCCTCCAGGACGGCAGAGCTCCAGCTCTGCTCAGAGGCCCGTTCTGGCAGAGTTGCTGGCGCGAGGCTGCTCTGCCCTGGGCGAGCCTTGCCCAGACTTGCCTCACTGCTAGGCTTCCTGCCCAGGAAGGAGCAGGCTGCGCGAGGCTGGGAGACGCCACTGGCGCCTTCCTGGCCTCAGCTCCGCTCCTGCCTTGCCTTTGCACCTAGGCCCCAGGCGTCCTTGGCGAGGTCTTAGAGGCCGGTGGCTTGCAGAGTGCCAAGGGCTCCAGCAGGAAGAGTTCTGTGCGAGGGAAGAGAAGGACCAGTGCAGGGCTCCTCCAGCGGTTGCTTGGCCGCCCAGGCTCAGCGTCGCACGGAGTGCCCCAGGCTCCCAGGGCCCCTGGCTGGGGTCTGCAGCCCCGCACACCCGGAGGCTGACTCCCTGGGCGCCCAGCAGCTGCCTCACACACGTAGCTTCCCTAGCGCTCTCCTCCCTAGCAGAGACGTGTGCAGATGCTTGGGGCCTGCCCCTGCGTGCCTGACTCCCGCCCACAGCCCCAGCTCAGGGCAAGCAGCCCCTGAGCCAAGACCTGCAGGAGGCGCAGAGCGCCCCCACCTGGAAGCCGAGTGAACAGCTGGCGGGGAGGCAAGCCTCCTCGAGGGAAGAAGAGGCAGCCCAGCCTCGTTTGGCTCAAGCCCTACTTGGCTGGAGCCGAGTGCGCCTCCAGGACGGCAGAGCTCCAGCTCTGCTCAGAGCCCCGTTCTGGCAGAGTTGCTGGCGCGAGGCTGCTCTGCCCTGGGCGAGCCTTGCCCAGACTGGCCTCGCTGCTAGGCTTCCTGCCCAGGAAGGAGCAGGCTGCGCGAGGCTGGGAGACACCACTGGCGCCTTCCTGGCCTCAGCTTCGCTCCTGCCTTGCCTTTGCACCTAGGCCCCAGGCGTCCTTGGGGAGGGCTTAGGGGCCGGTGCCTTGCACACTGCCAAGGGCTCCAGCAGGAAGAGCTCTGTGCGAGGGAAAGGAAGGGCCAGTGCAGGGCTCCTCCAGCGGTTGCTTGGCCTCCCAGGCTCAGCGCCGCACGGAGTGCACCAGGCTCCCAGGGCCCCTGGCTGGGGTCTGCAGCCCCGCACACCCGGAGGCTGACTCCCTGGGAGCCCAGCAGCTGCCTCACACACGTAGCTTCCCTAGCGCTCTCCTCCCCAGCAGAGACGTGTGCAGCTGGTTGGGGCCTGCCCCTGCGTGCCTGGGCTCCCGCCCACGGCCCCAGCTCAGGGCAAGCAGCCCCTGAGCCAAGACCTGCAGGAGGCGCAGAGCGCCCCCACCTGGAAGCCGAGTGAACAGCTGGCGGGGAGGCGAGCCTCCTCGAGGGAAGAAGAGGCAGCCCAGCCTCGTTTGGCTCAAGCCCTTCTTGGCTGGAGCCGAGTACGCCTGCAGGACGGCAGAGCTCCAGCTCTGCTCAGAGGCCCGTTCTGGCAGAGTTGCTGGCGCGAGGCTGCTCTGCCCTGGGCGAGCCTTGCCCAGACTTGCCTCGCTGCTAGGCTTCCTGCCCAGGTAGGAGCAGGCTGCGCGAGGCTGGGAGACGCCCCTGTCGCCTTCCAGGCCTCAGCTCCGCTCCTGCCTTGCCTTTGCACCTAGGCCCCAGGCGTCCTTGGGGAGGGCTTAGGGGCCGGTGGCTTGCACACTGCCAAGGGCTCCAGCAGGAAGAGCTCTGTGCGAGGGAAGGGAAGGGCCAGTGCAGGGCTCCTCCAGCGGTTGCTTGGCCGCCCAGGCTCAGCGCCGCTCGGAGTGCCCCAGGCTCCCAGGGCCCCTGGCTTGGGTCTGCAGCCCCGCACACCCAGAGGCTGACTCCCTGGGCGCCCAGCAGCTGCCTCACACACGTAGCTTCCCTAGCGCTCTCCTCCCCAGCAGTGATGTGTGCAGCTAGTTGGGGCCTGCCCCTGCGTGCCTGGGCTCCCGCCCACAGCCCCAGCTCAGGGCAAGAATCCCCTGAGCCAAGACCTGCAGGAGGCGCAGAGCGCCCCCACCTGGAAGCCGAGTGAACAGCTGGCGGGGAGGCGAGCCTCCTCGAGGGAAGAAGAGGCAGCCCAGCCTCGTTTGGCTCAAGCCCTACTTGGCTGGAGCCGAGTGCGCCTCCAGGACGGCAGAGCTCCAGCTCTGCTCAGAGGCCCGTTCTGGCCGAGTTGCTGGCGCGAGGCTACTCTGCCATGGGCGAGCCTTGCCCAGACTTGCCTCACTGCTAGGCTTCCTGCCCAGGAAGGAGCAGGCTGCGCGAGGCTGGGAGACGCCACTGGCGCCTTCCTGGCCTCAGCTCCGCTCCTGCCTTGCCTTTGCACCTAGGCCCCAGGCCTCCTTGGGGAGGGCTTAGGGGCCGGTGGCTTGCACACTGCCAAGGGCTCCAGCAGGAAGAGCTCTGTGCGAGGGCAAGGAAGGGCCAGTGCAGGGCTCCTCCAGCGGTTGCTTGGCCGCCCAGGCTCAGCGCCGCACGGAGTGCACCAGGCTCCCAGGGCCCCTGGCTGGGGTCTGCAGCCCCGCACACCCAGAGGCTGACTCCCTGGGCGCCCAGCAGCTGCCTCACGCACGTAGCTTCCCTTGCGCTCTCCTCCCCAGCAGAGACGTGTGCAGCTGGTTGGGGCCTGCCCCTGCGTGCCTGGGCTCCCGCGCACAGCCCCAGCTCAGGGCAAGCAGCCCCTGAGCCAAGACCTGCAGGAGGCGCAGAGCGCCCCCGCTGGAAGCCGAGTGAAGAGCTGGCGGGGAAGCGAGCCTCCTCGAGGGAAGAAGAGGCAGCCCAGCCACGTTTGGCTCAAGCCCTACTTGGCTGGAGCCGAGTGCGCCTCCAGGACGGCAGAGCTCCAGCTCTGCTCACAGGCCCGTTCTGGCAGAGTTGCTGGCGCGAGGCTGCTCTGCCCCGGGCGAGCCTTGCCCAGACTTGCCTCGCTGCTAGGCTTCCTGCCCTGGAAGGAGCAGGCTGCGCGAGGCTGGGAGACGCCACTGGCGCCTTCCTGGCCTCAGCTCCGCTCCTGCCTGCCTTTGCACCTAGGCCCCAGGCGTCCTTGGGGAGGCCTTAGGGGCCGGTGGCTTGCACACTGCCAAGGGCTCCAGCAGGAAGAGCTCTGTGCGAGGGAAGGAAGGGCCAGTGCAGGTCTCCTCCAGCGGTTGCTTGGCCGCCCAGGCTCAGCGCCGCACGGAGTGCACCAGGCTCCCAGGGCCCCTGGCTGGAGTCTGCAGCCCCGCACACCCGGAGGCTGACTCCCTGGGCGCCCAGCAGCTGCCTCACACCCGTAGCTTCCATAGCGCTCTCCTCCCCAGCAGAGACGTGTGCAGCTGGTTGGGGCCTGCCCCTGCGTGCCAGGGCTCCCGCCCACAGCCCCAGCTCAGGGCAAGAAGCCCCTGAGCCAAGACCTGCAGGAGGCGCAGAGCGCCCCCACCTGGAAGCCGAGTGAACAGCTGGCGGGGAGGCGAGCCTCCTCGAGGGAAGAAGAGGCAGCCCAGCCTCGTTTGGCTCAAGCCCTACTTGGCTGGAGCCGAGTGCGCCTCCAGGACAGCAGAGCTCCAGCTCTGCTCAGAGGCCCGTTCAGGCAGAGTTGCTGGCGCGAGGCTGCTCTGCCCTGGGCGAGCCTTGCCCAGACTTGCCTCGCTGCTAGGCTTCCTGCCCAGGAAGGAGCAGGCTGCGCGAGGCTGGGAGACGCCACTGGCGCCTTCCTGGCCTCAGCTCCACTCCTGCATTGCCTTTGCACCTAGGCCCCAGGCGTCCTTGGGGAGGGCTTAGGGGCCGGTGGCTTGCACACTGCCAAGGGCTCCAGCAGGAAGAGCTCTGTGCGAGGGAAGGGAAGGGCCAGTGCAGGGCTCCTCCAGCGGTTGCTTGGCCGCCAAGGCTCAGCGCCGTTCGGAGTGCCCCAGGCTCCCAGGGCCCCTGGCTTGGGTCTGCAGCCCCGCACACCCAGAGGCTGACTCCCTGGGCGCCCAGCAGCTGCCTCACACACGTAGCTTCCCTAGCGCTCTCCTCCCCAGCAGAGACGTGTGCAGCTGGTTGGGGCCTGCCCCTGCGTGCCTGGGCTCCCGCCCACAGCCCCAGCTCAGGGCAAGCAGCCCCTGAGCCAAGACCTGCAGGAGGCGCAGAGCGCCCCCACCTGGAAGCCGAGTGAACAGCTGGCGGGGAGGCGAGCCTCCTCGAGGGAAGAAGAGGCAGCCCAGCCTCGTTTGGCTGCCCTACTTGGCTGGAGCCGAGAGCGCCTCCAGGACGGCAGAGCTACAGCTCTGCTCAGAGGCCCGTTCTGGCAGAGTTGCTGGCGTGAGGCTGCTCTGCCCTGGGCGAGCCTTGCCCAGACTTGCCTCGCTGCTAGGCTTCCTGCCCAGGAAGGAGCAGGCTGCGCGAGGCTGGGAGACGCCACTGGCGCCTTCCTGGCCTCAGCTCCGCTCCTGCCTTGCCTTTGCACCTTGGCCCCAGGCGTCCTTGGGGAGGGCTTAGGGGCCGGTGGCTTGCACACTGCCAAGGGCTCCAGCAGGAAGAGCTCTGTGCGAGGGAAGGGAAGGGCCAGTGCAGGGCTCCTCCAGCGGTTGCTTGGCCGCCCAGGCTCAGCGCCGCACGGAGTGCACCAGGCTCCCAGGGCCCCTGGCTGGGGTCTGCAGCCCCGCACACCCGGAGGCTGACTCCCTGGGCGCCCAGCAGCTGCCTCACGCACGTAGCTTCCCTAGCGCTCTCCTCCCCAGCAGAGACGTGTGCAGCTGGTTGGGGCCTGCCCCTGGGTGCCTGGGCTCCCGCGCACAGCCCCAGCTCAGGGCAAGCAGCCCCTGAGCCAAGACCTGCAGGAGGCGCAGAGCGCCCCCACCTGGAAGCCGAGTGAACAGCTGGCGGGGAAGCGAGCCTCCTCGAGGGAAGAAGAGGCAGCCCAGCCACGTTTGGCTCAAGCCCTACTTGGCTGGAGCCGAGTGCGCCTCCAGGACGGCAGAGCTCCAGCTCTGCTCAGAGGCCCGTTCTGGCAGAGTTGCTGGCGCGAGGCTGCTCTGCCCTGGGCGAGCCTTGCCCAGACTTGCCTCGCTGCTAGGCTTCCTGCCCTGGAAGGAGCAGGCTGCGCGAGGCTGGGAGACGCCACTGGCGCCTTCCTGGCCTCAGCTCCGCTCCTGCCTGCCTTTGCACCTAGGCCCCAGGCGTCCTTGGGGAGGGCTTAGGTGCCGGTGGCTTGCACACTGCCAAGGACTCCAGCAGGAAGAGCTCTGTGCGAGGGAAGGAAGGGCCAGTGCAGGTCTCCTCCAGCGGTTGCTTGGCCGCCCAGGCTCAGCGCCGCACGGAGTGCACCAGGCTCCCAGGGCCCCTGGCTGGAGTCTGCAGCCCCGCACACCCGGAGGCTGACTCCCTGGGCGCCCAGCAGCTGCCTCACACACGTAGCTTCCCTAGCGCTCTCCTCCCCAGCAGAGACGTGTGCAGCTGGTTGGGGCCTGCCCCTGCGTGCCTGGGCTCCCGCCCACAGCCCCAGCTCAGGGCAAGCAGCCCCTGAGCCAAGACATGCAGGAGGCACAGAGCGCCCCCACCTGGAAGCCGAGTGAACAGCTGGCGGGGAGGCGAGCCTCCTCGAGGGAAGAAGAGGCAGCCCAGCCTCGTTTGGCTCAAGCCCTACTTGGCTGGAGCCGAGTGCGCCTCCAGGACGGCAGAGCTCCAGCTCTGCTCAGAGGCCCGTTCTGGCAGAGTTGCTGGCGCGAGGCTGCTCTGCCCTGGGCGAGCCTTGCCCAGACTTGCCTCGCTGCTAGGCTTCCTGCCCAGGAAGGAGCAGGCTGCGCGAGGCTGGGAGACGCCACTGGCGCCTTCCTGGCCTCAGCTCCGCTCCTGCCTTGCCTTTGCACCTAGGCCCCAGGCGTCCTTGGGGAGGGCTTAGGGGCCGGTGGCTTGCAGAGTGCCAAGGGCTCCAGCAGGAAGAGTTCTGTGCGAGGGAAGAGAAGGGCCAGTGCAGGGCTCCTCCAGCGGTTGCTTGGCCGCCCAGGCTCAGCGCCGCACGGAGTGCCCCAGGCTCCCAGGGCCCCTGGCTGGGGTCTGCAGGCCCGCACACCCGGAGGCTGACTCCCTGGGCGCCCAGCAGCTGCCTCACACACGTAGCGTCCCTAGCGCTCTCCTCCTAGCAGAGACGTGTGCAGCTGGTTGGGGCCTGCCCCTGCGTGCCTGACTCCCGCCCACAGCCCCAGCTCAGGGCAAGCAGCCCCTGAGCCAAGACCTGCAGGAGGCGAAGAGCGCCCCCACCTGGAAGCCGAGTGAACAGCTGGCGGGGAGGCAAGCCTCCTCGAGGGAAGAAGAGGCAGCCCAGCCTCGTTTGGCTCAAGCCCTACTTGGCTGGAGCCGAGTGCGCCTCCAGGACGGCAGAGCTCCAGCTCTGCTCAGAGGCCCGTTCTGGCAGAGTTGCTGGCGAGAGGCTGCTCTGCCCTGGGCGAGCCTTGCCCAGACTTGCCTCGCTGCTAGGCTTCCTGCCCAAGAAGGAGCAGGCTGCGCGAGGCTGGGAGACACCACTGGCGCCTTCCTGGCCTCAGCTCCGCTCCTGCCTTGCCTTTGCACCTAGGCCCCAGGCGTCCTGGGGGAGGGCTTAGGGGCCGGTGGCTTGCACACTGCCAAGGGCTCCAGAAGGTAGAGCTCTGTGCGAGGGAAAGGAAGGGCCAGTGCAGGGCTCCTCCAGCGGTTGCTTGGCCTCCCAGGCTCAGCGCCACACGGAGTGCACCAGGCTCCCAGGGCCCCTGGCTGGGGTCTGCAGCCCCGCACACCCGGAGGCTGACTCCCTGGGCGCCCAGCAGCTGCCTCACACACGTAGCTTCCCTAGCGCTCTCCTCCCCATCAGAGACGTGTGCAGCTGGTTGGGGCCTGCCCCTGCGTGCCTGGGCTCCCGCCCACAGCCCCAGCTCAGGGCAAGCAGCCCCTGAGCCAAGACCTGCAGGAGGCGCAGAGCGCCCCCACCTGGAAGCCGAGTGAACAGCTGGCGGGGAGGCGAGCCTCCACGAGGGAAGAAGAGGCAGCCCAGCCTCGTTTGGCTCAAGCCCTTCTTGGCTGGAGCCGAGTACGCCTGCAGGAAGGCAGAGCTCCAGCTCTGCTCAGAGGCCCGTTCTGGCAGAGTTGCTGGCGTGAGGCTGCTCTGCCCTGGGCGAGCCTTGCCCAGACTTGCCTCGCTGCTAGGCTTCCTGCCCAGGTAGGAGCAGGCTGCGCGAGGCTGAGAGACGCCCCTGTCGCCTTCCAGGCCTCAGCTCCGCTCCTGCCTTGCCTTTGCACCTAGGCCCCAGGCGTCCTTGGGGAGGTCTTAGGGGCCGGTGGCTTGCACACTGCCAAGGGCTCCAGCAGGAAGAGCTCTGTGCGAGGGAAGGGAAGGGCCAGTGCAGGGCTCCTCCAGCGGTTGCTTGGCCGCCCAGGCTCAGCGCCGCTCGGAGTGCCCCAGGCTCCCAGGGCCCCTGGCTTGGGTCTGCAGCCCCGCACACCCAGAGGCTGACTCCCTGGGCGCCCAGCAGCTGCCTCACACACGTAGCTTCCCTAGCGCTCTCCTCCCCAGCAGAGACGTGTGCAGCTGGTTGGGGCCTGCCCCTGCGTGCCTGGGCTCCCGCCCACAGCCCCAGCTCAGGGCAAGAAGCCCCTGAGCCAAGACCTGCAGGAGGCGCAGAGCGCCCCCACCTGGAAGCCGAGTGACCAGCTGGCGGGGAGGCGAGCCTCCTCGAGGGAAGAAGAGGCAGCCCAGCCTCGTTTGGCTCAAGCCCTACTTGGCTGGAGCCGAGTGCGCCTCCAGGACGGCAGAGCTCCAGCTCTGCTCAGAGGCCCGTTCTGGCAGAGTTGCTGGCGCGAGGCTGCTCTGCCCTGGGCGAGCCTTGCCCAGACTTGCCTCACGGCTAGGCTTCCTGCCCAGGAAGGAGCAGGCTGCGCGAGGCTGGGAGACGCCACTGGCGCCTTCCTGGCCTCAGCTCCGCTCCTGCCTTGCCTTTGCACCTAGGCCCCAGGCCTCCTTGGGGAGGGCTTAGGGGCCGGTGGCTTGCACACTGCCAAGGGCTCCAGCAGGAAGAGCTCTGTGCGAGGGCAAGGAAGGGCCAGTGCAGGGCTCCTCCAGCGGTTGCTTGGCCGCCCAGGCTCAGCGCCGCACGGAGTGCCCCAGGCTCCCAGGGCCCCTGGCTGGGGTCTGCAGCCCCGCACACCCAGAGGCTGACTCCCTGGGCGCCCAGCAGCTGCCTCACGCACGTAGCTTCCCTTGCGCTCTCCTCCCCAGCAGAGACGTGTGCAGCTGGTTGGGGCCTGCCCCTGCGTGCCTGGGCTCCCGCGCACAGCCCCAGCTCAGGGCAAGCAGCCCCTGAGCCAAGACCTGCAGGAGGCGCAGAGCGCCCCCGCTGGAAGCCGAGTGAAGAGCTGGCGGGGAAGCGAGCCTCCTCGAGGGAAGAAGAGGCAGCCCAGCCACGTTTGGCTCAAGCCCTACTTGGCTGGAGCCGAGTGCGCCTCCAGGACGGCAGAGCTCCAGCTCTGCTCACAGGCCCGTTCTGGCAGAGTTGCTGGCGCGAGGCTGCTCTGCCCTGGGCGAGCCTTGCCCAGACTTGCCTCGCTGCTAGGCTTCCTGCCCTGGAAGGAGCAGGCTGCGCGAGGCTGGGAGACGCCACTGGCGCCTTCCTGGCCTCAGCTCCGCTCCTGCCTGCCTTTGCACCTAGGCCCCAGGCGTCCTTGGGGAGGGCTTAGGGGCCGGTGGCTTGCACACTGCCAAGGGCTCCAGCAGGAAGAGCTCTGTGCGAGGGAAGGAAGGGCCAGTGCAGGTCTCCTCCAGCGGTTGCTTGGCCGCCCAGGCTCAGCGCCGCACGGAGTGCACCAGGCTCCCAGGGCTCCTGGCTGGAGTCTGCAGCCCCGCACACCCGGAGGCTGACTCCCTGGGCGCCCAACAGCTGCCTCACACACGTAGCTTCCATAGCGCTCTCCTCCCCAGCAGAGACGTGTGCAGCTGGTTGGGGCCTGCCCCTGCGTGCCAGGGCTCCCGCCCACAGCCCCAGCTCAGGGCAAGAAGCCCCTGAGCCAAGACCTGCAGGAGGCGCAGAGCGCCCCCACCTGGAAGCCGAGTGAACAGCTGGCGGGGAGGCGAGCCTCCTCGAGGGAAGAAGAGGCAGCCCAGCCTCGTTTGGCTCAAGCCCTACTTGGCTGGAGCCGAGTGCGCCTCCAGGACAGCAGAGCTCCAGCTCTGCTCAGAGGCCCGTTCTGGCAGAGTTGCTGGCGCGAGGCTGCTCTGCCCTGGGCGAGCCTTGCCCAGACTTGCCTCGCTGCTAGGCTTCCTGCCCAGGAAGGAGCCGGCTGCGCGAGGCTGGGAGACGCCACTGGCGCCTTCCTGGCCTCAGCTCCACTCCTGCATTGCCTTTGCACCTAGGCCCCAGGCGTCCTTGGGGAGGGCTTAGGGGCCGGTGGCTTGCACACTGCCAAGGGCTCCAGCAGGAAGAGCTCTGTGCGAGGGAAGGGAAGGGCCAGTGCAGGGCTCCTCCAGCGGTTGCTTGGCCGCCCAGGCTCAGCGCCGTTCGGAGTGCCCCAGGCTCCCAGGGCCCCTGGCTTGGGTCTGCAGCCCCGCACACCCAGAGGCTGACTCCCTGGGCGACCAGCAGCTGCCTCACACACGTAGCTTCCCTAGCGCTCTCCTCCCCAGCAGAGACGTGTGCAGCTGGTTGGGGCCTGCCCCTGCGTGCCTGGGCTCCCGCCCACAGCCCCAGCTCAGGGCAAGCAGCCCCTGAGCCAAGACCTGCAGGAGGCGCAGAGCGCCCCCACCTGGAAGCCGAGTGAACAGCTGGCGGGGAGGCGAGCCTCCTCGAGGGAAGAAGAGGCAGCCCAGCCTCGTTTGTCTCAAGCCCTACTTGGCTGGAGCCGAGTGAGCCTCCAGGACGGCAGAGCTCCAGCTCTGCTCAGAGGCCCGTTCTGGCAGAATTGCTGGCGCGAGGCTGCTCTGCCCTGGGCGAGCCTTGCCCAGACTTGCCTCGCTGCTAGGCTTCCTGCCCAGGAAGGAGCAGGCTGCGCGAGGCTGGGAGACGCCACTGGCGCCTTCCTGGCCTCAGCTCCGCTCCTGCCTTGCCTTTGAACCTAGGGCCCAGGCGTCCTTGAGGAGGTCTTAGAGGCCGGTGGCTTGCAGAGTGCCAAGGGCTCCAGCAGGAAGAGTTCTGTGCGAGGGAAGAGAAGGGCCAGTGCAGGGCTCCTCCAGCGGTTGCTTGGCCGCCCAGGCTCAGCGCCGCACGGAGTGCACCAGGCTCCCAGGGCCCCTGGCTGGGGTCTGCAGCCCCGCACACCCGGAGGCTGACTCCCTGGGCGCCCAGCAGCTGCCTCACACACGTAGCTTCCCTAGCGCTCTCCTCCCTAGCAGAGACGTGTGCAGCTGGTTGGGGCCTGCCCCTGCGTGCCTGACTCCCGCCCACAGCCCCAGCTCAGGGCAAGCAGCCCCTGAGCCAAGACCTGCAGGAGGCGAAGAGCGCCCCCACCTGGAAGCCGAGTGAACAGCTGGCGGGGAGGCAAGCCTCCTCGAGGGAAGAAGAGGCAGCCCAGCCTCGTTTGGCTCAAGCCCTACTTGGCTGGAGCCGAGTGCGCCTCCAGGACGGCAGAGCTCCAGCTCTGCTCAGAGGCCCGTTCTGGCAGAGTTGCTGGCGCGAGGCTGCTCTGCCCTGGGCGAGCCTTGCCCAGACTTGCCTCGCTGCTAGGCTTCCTGCCCAGGAAGGAGCAGGCTGCGCGAGGCTGGGAGACACCACTGGCGCCTTCCTGGCCTCAGCTCCGCACCTGCCTTGCCTTTGAACCTAGGCCCCAGGCGTCCTTGGGGAGGGCTTAGGGGCCGGTGGCTTGCACACTGCCAAGGGCTCCAGCAGGAAGAGCTCTGTGCGAGGGAAAGGAAGGGCCAGTGCAGGGCTCCTCCAGCGGTTGCTTGGCCTCCCAGGCTCAGCGCCGCACGGAGTGCACCAGGCTCCCAGGGCCCCTGGCTGGGGTCTGCAGCCCCGCACACCCGGAGGCTGACTCCCTGGGCGCCCAGCAGCTGCCTCACACACGTAGCTTCCCTAGCGCTCTCCTCCCCAGCAGAGACGTGTGCAGCTGGTTGGGGCCTGCCCCTGCGTGCCTGGGCTCCCGCCCACAGCCCCAGCTCAGGGCAAGCAGCCCCTGAGCCAAGACCTGCAGGAGGCGCAGAGCGCCCCCACCTGGAAGCCGAGTGAACAGCTGGCGGGGAGGCGAGCCTCCTCGAGGGAAGAAGAGGCAGCCCAGCCTCGTTTGGCTCAAGCCCTTCTTGGCTGGAGCCGAGTACGCCTGCAGGACGGCAGAGCTCCAGCTCTGCTCAGAGGCCCGTTCTGGCAGAGTTGCTGGCGCGAGGCTGCTCTGCCCTGGGCGAGCCTTGCCCAGACTTGCCTCGCTGCTAGGCTTCCTGCCCAGGTAGGAGCAGGCTGCGCGAGGCTGGGAGACGCCCCTGTCGCCTTCCAGGCCTCAGCTCCGCTCCTGCCTTGCCTTTGCACCTAGGCCCCAGGCGTCCTTGGGGAGGGCTTAGGGGCCGGTGGCTTGCAGAGTGCCAAGGGCTCCAGCAGGAAGAGTTCTGTGCGAGGGAAGAGAAGGGCCAGTGCAGGGCTCCTCCAGCGGTTGCTTGGCCGCCCAGGCTCAGCGCCGCACGGAGTGCACCAGGCTCCCAGGGCCCCTGGCTGGGGTCTGCAGCCCCGCACACCCGGAGGCTGACTCCCTGGGCGCCCAGCAGCTGCCTCACACACGTAGCTTCCCTAGCGCTCTCCTCCTAGCAGAGACGTGTGCAGCTGGTTGGGGCCTGCCCCTGCGTGCCTGACTCCCGCCCACAGCCCCAGCTCAGGGCAAGCAGCCCCTGAGCCAAGACCTGCAGGAGGCGAAGAGCGCCCCCACCTGGAAGCCGAGTGAACAGCTGGCGGGGAGGCAAGCCTCCTGAGGGAACAAGAGGCAGCCCAGCCTCGTTTGGCTCAAGCCCTACTTGGCTGGAGCCGAGTGCGCCTCCAAGACGGCAGAGCTCCAGCTCTGCTCAGAGGCCCGTTCTGGCAGAGTTGCTGGCGCGAGGCTGCTCTGCCCTGGGCGAGCCTTGCCCAGACTTGCCTCGCTGCTAGGCTTCCTGCCCAGGTAGGAGCAGGCTGCGCGAGGCTGAGAGACGCCCCTGTCGCCTTCCAGGCCTCAGCTCCGCTCCTGCCTTGCCTTTGCACCTAGGCCCCAGGCGTCCTTGGGGAGGGCTTAGGGGCCGGTGGCTTGCACACTGCCAAGGGCTCCAGCAGGAAGAGCTCCGTGCGAGGGAAGGGAAGGGCCAGTGCAGGGCTCCTCCAGCGGTTGCTTGGCCGCCCAGGCTCAGCGCCGCTCGGAGTGCCCCAGGCTCCCAGGGCCCCTGGCTTGGGTCTGCAGCCCCGCACACCCAGAGGCTGACTCCCTGGGCGCCCAGCAGCTGCCTCACACACGTAGCTTCCCTAGCGCTCTCCTCCCCAGCAGAGACGTGTGCAGCTAGTTGGGGCCTGCCCCTGCGTGCCTGGGTTCCCGCCCACAGCCCCAGCTCAGGGCAAGAAGCCCCTGAGCCAAGACCTGCAGGAGGCGCAGAGCGCCCCCACCTGGAAGCCGAGTGAACAGCTGGCGGGGAGGCGAGCCTCCTCGAGGGAAGAAGAGGCAGCCCAGCCTCGTTTGGCTCAAGCCCTACTTGGCTGGAGCCGAGTGCGCCTCCAGGACGGCAGAGCTCCAGCTCTGCTCAGAGGCCCGTTCTGGCCGAGTTGCTGGCGCGAGGCTGCTCTGCCCTGGGCGAGCCTTGCCCAGACTTGCCTCACTGCTAGGCTTCCTGCCCAGGAAGGAGCAGGCTGCGCGAGGCTGGGAGACGCCACTGGCGCCTTCCTGGCCTCAGCTCCGCTCCTGCCTTGCCTTTGCACCTAGGCCCCAGGCCTCCTTGGGGAGGGCTTAGGGGCCGGTGGCGTGCACACTGCCAAGGGCTCCAGCAGGAAGAGCTCTGTGCGAGGGCAAGGAAGGGCCAGTGCAGGGCTCCTCCAGCGGTTGCTTGGCCGCCCAGGCTCAGCGCCGCACGGAGTGCACCAGGCTCCCAGGGCACCTGGCTGGGGTCTGCAGCCCCGCACACCCAGAGGCTGACTCCCTGGGCGCCCAGCAGCTGCCTCACGCACGTAGCTTCCCTTGCGCTCTCCTCCCCAGCAGAGACGTGTGCAGCTGGTTGGGGCCTGCCCCTGCGTGCCTGGGCTCCCGCGCACAGCCCCAGCTCAGGGCAAGCAGCCCCTGAGCCAAGACCTGCAGGAGGCGCAGAGCGCCCCCGCTGGAAGCCGAGTGAAAAGCTGGCGGGGAAGCGAGCCTCCTCGAGGGAAGAAGAGGCAGCCCAGCCACGTTTGGCTCAAGCCCTACTTGGCTGGAGCCGAGTGCGCCTCCAGGACGGCAGAGCTCCAGCTCTGCTCACAGGCCCGTTCTGGCAGAGTTGCTGGCGCGAGGCTGCTCTGCCCTGGGCGAGCCTTGCCCAGACTTGCCTCGCTGCTAGGCTTCCTGCCCTGGAAGGAGCAGGCTGCGCGAGGCTGGGAGACGCCATGGCGCCTTCCTAGCCTCAGCTCCGCTCCTGCCTGCCTTTGCACCTAGGCCCCAGGCGTCCTTGGGGAGGGCTTAGGGGCCGGTGGCTTGCACACTGCCAAGGGCTCCAGCAGGAAGAGCTCTGTGCGAGGGAAGGAAGGGCCAGTGCAGGTCTCCTCCAGCGGTTGCTTGGCCGCCCAGGCTCAGCGCCGCACGGAGTGCACCAGGCTCCCAGGGCCCCTGGCTGGAGTCTGCAGCCCCGCACACCCGGAGGCTGACTCCCTGGGCGCCCAGCAGCTGCCTCACACACGTAGCTTCCATAGCGCTCTCCTCCCCAGCAGAGACGTGTGCAGCTGGTTGGGGCCTGCCCCTGCGTGCCAGGGCTCCCGCCCACAGCCCCAGCTCAGGGCAAGAAGCCCCTGAGCCAAGACCTGCAGGAGGCGCAGAGCGCCCCCACCTGGAAGCCGAGTGAACAGCTGGCGGGGAGGCGAGCCTCCTCGAGGGAAGAAGAGGCAGCCCAGCCTCGTTTGGCTCAAGCCCTACTTGGCTGGAGCCGAGTGCGCCTCCAGGACAGCAGAGCTCCAGCTCTGCTCAGAGGCCCGTTCTGGCAGAGTTGCTGGCGCGAGGCTGCTCTGCCCTGGGCGAGCCTTGCCCAGACTTGCCTCGCTGCTAGGCTTCCTGCCCAGGAAGGAGCAGGCTGCGCGAGGCTGGGAGACGCCACTGGCGCCTTCCTGGCCTCAGCTCCACTCCTGCATTGCCTTTGCACCTAGGCAGCAGGCGTCCTTGGGGAGGGCTTAGGGGCCGGTGGCTTGCACACTGCCAAGGGCTCCAGCAGGAAGAGCTCTGTGCGAGGGAAGGGAAGGGCCAGTGCAGGGCTCCTCCAGCGGTTGCTTGGCCGCCCAGGCTCAGCGCCGTTCGGAGTGCCCCAGGCTCCCAGGGCCCCTGGCTTGGGTCTGCAGCCCCGCACACCCAGAGGCTGACTCCCTGGGCGACCAGCAGCTGCCTCACGCACGTAGCTTCCCTAGCGCTCTCCTCCCCAGCAGAGACGTGTGCAGCTGGTTGGGGCCTGCCCCTGCGTGCCTGGGCTCCCGCCCACAGCCCCAGCTCAGGGCAAGCAGCCCCTGAGCCAAGACCTGCAGGAGGCGCAGACCGACCCCACCTGGAAGCCGAGTGAACAGCTGGCGGGGAGGCGAGCCTCCTCGAGGGAAGAAGAGGCAGCCCAGCCTCGTTTGGCTCAAGCCCTACTTGGCTGGAGCCGAGTGCGCCTCCAGGACGGCAGAGCTCCAGCTCTGCTCAGAGGCCCGTTCTGGCAGAATTGCTGGCGCGAGGCTGCTCTGCCCTGGGCGAGCCTTGCCCAGACTTGCCTCGCTGCTAGGCTTCCTGCCCAGGAAGGAGCAGGCTGCGCGAGGCTGGGAGACGCCACTGGCGCCTTCCTGGCCTCAGCTCCGCTCCTGCCTTGCCTTTGCACCTAGGCCCCAGGCGTCCTTGGGGAGGTCTTAGAGGCCGGTGGCTTGCAGAGTGCCAAGGGCTCCAGCAGGAAGAGTTCTGTGCGAGGGAAGAGAAGGGCCAGTGCAGGGCTCCTCCAGCGGTTGCTTGGCCGCCCAGGCTCAGCGCCGCACGGAGTGCCCCAGGCTCCCAGGGCCCCTGGCTGGGGTCTGCAGCCCCGCACACCCGGAGGCTGACTCCCTGGGCGCCCAGCAGCTGCCTCACACACGTAGCTTCCCTAGCGCTCTCCTCCCCAGCAGAGACGTGTGCAGCTGGTTGGGGCCTGCCCCTGCGTGCCTGACTCCCGCCCACAGCCCCAGCTCAGGGCAAGCAGCCCCTGAGCCAAGACCTGCAGGAGGCGAAGAACGCCCCCACCTGGAAGCCGAGTGAACAGCTGGCGGGGAGGCAAGCCTCCTCGAGGGAAGAAGAGGCAGCCCAGCCTCGTTTGGCTCAAGCCCTACTTGGCTGGAGCCGAGTGCGCCTCCAGGACGGCAGAGCTCCAGCTCTGCTCAGAGGCCCGTTCTGGCAGAGTTGCTGGCGCGAGGCTGCTCTGCCCTGGGCGAGCCTTGCCCAGACTTGCCTCGCTGCTAGGCTTCCTGCCCAGGTAGGAGCAGGCTGCGCGAGGCTGAGAGACGCCCCTGTCGCCTTCCAGGCCTCAGCTCCGCTCCTGCCTTGCCTTTGCACCTAGGCCCCAGGCGTCCTTGGGGAGGTCTTAGGGGCCGGTGGCTTGCACACTGCCAAGGGCTCCAGCAGGAAGAGCTCCGTGCGAGGGAAGGGAAGGGCCAGTGCAGGGCTCCTCCAGCGGTTGCTTGGCCGCCCAGGCTCAGCGCCGCTCGGAGTGCCCCAGGCTCCCAGGGCCCCTGGCTTGGGTCTGCAGCCCCGCACACCCAGAGGCTGACTCCCTGGGCGCCCAGAAGCTGCCTCACACACGTAGCTTCCCTAGCGCTCTCCTCCCCAGCAGAGACGTGTGCAGCTGGTTGGGGCCTGCCCCTGCGTGCCTGGGCTCCCGCCCACAGCCCCAGCTCAGGGCAAGAAGCCCCTGAGCCAAGACCTGCAGGAGGCGCAGTGCGCCCCCACCTGGAAGCCGAGTGAACAGCTGGCGGGGAGGCGAGCCTCCTCGAGGGAAGAAGAGGCAGCCCAGCCTCGTTTGGTCAAGCCCTACTTGGCTGGAGCCGAGTGCGCCTCCAGGACGGCAGAGCTCCAGCTCTGCTCAGAGGCCCGTTCTGGCAGAGTTGCTGGCGCGAGGCTGCTCTGCCCTGGGCGAGCCTTGCCCAGACTTGCCTCACTGCTAGGCTTCCTGCCCAGGAAGGAGCAGGCTGCGCGAGGCTGGGAGACGCCACTGGCGCCTTCCTGGCCTCAGCTCCGCTCCTGCCTTGCCTTTGCACCTAGGCCCCAGGCCTCCTTGGGGAGGGCTTAGGGGCCGGTGGCTTGCACACTGCCAAGGGCTCCAGCAGGAAGAGCTCTGTGCGAGGGCAAGGAAGGGCCAGTGCAGGGCTCCTCCAGCGGTTGCTTGGCCGCCCAGGCTCAGCGCCGCACGGAGTGCCCCAGGCTCCCAGGGCCCCTGGCTGGGGTCTGCAGCCCCGCACACCCAGAGGCTGACTCCCTGGGCGCCCAGCAGCTGCCTCACGCACGTAGCTTCCCTTGCGCTCTCCTCCCCAGCAGAGACGTGTGCAGCTGGTTGGGGCCTGCCCCTGCGTGCCTGGGCTCCCGCGCACAGCCCCAGCTCAGGGCAAGCAGCCCCTGAGCCAAGACCTGCAGGAGGCGCAGAGCGCCCCCGCTGGAAGCCGAGTGAAGAGCTGACGGGGAAGCGAGCCTCCTCGAGGGAAGAAGAGGCAGCCCAGCCACGTTTGGCTCAAGCACTACTTGGCTGGAGCCGAGTGCGCCTCCAGGACGGCAGAGCTCCAGCTCTGCTCACAGGCCCGTTCTGGCAGAGTTGCTGGTGCGAGGCTGCTCTGCCCTGGGCGAGCCTTTCCCAGACTTGCCTCGCTGCTAGGCTTCCTGCCCTGGAAGGAGCAGGCTGCGCGAGGCTGGGAGACGCCACTGGCGCCTTCCTGGCCTCAGCTCCGCTCCTGCCTGCCTTTGCACCTAGGCCCCAGGCGTCCTTGGGGAGGGCTTAGGGGCCGGTGGCTTGCACACTGCCAAGGGCTCCAGCAGGAAGAACTCTGTGCGAGGGAAGGGAAGGCCCAGTGCAGGGCTCCTCCAGCGGTTGCTTGGCCGCCCATGCTCAGCGCCGCACGGAGTGCACCAGGCTCCCAGGGCCCCTGGCTGGGGTCTGCAGCCCCGCACACCCGGAGGCTGACTCCCTGGCCGCCCAGCAGCTGCCTCACACACGTAGCTTCCCTAGCGCTCTCCTCCCCAGCAGAGACGTGTGCAGCTGGTTGGGGCCTGCCCCTGCGTGCCTGGGCTCCTGCGCACAGCCCCAGCTCAGGGCAAGCAGCCCCTGAGCCAAGACCTGCAGGAGGCGCAGAGCGCCCCCACCTGGAAGCCGAGTGAACAGCTGGCGGGGAGGCAAGCCTCCTCGAGGGAAGAAGAGGCAGCCCAGCCTCGTTTGGCTCAAGGCCTACTTGGCTGGAGCTGAGTACGCCTCCAAGACGGCAGAGCTCCAGCTCTGCTCAGAGGCCCGTTCTGGCAGAGTTGCTGGCGCGAGGCTGCTCTGCCCTGGGCGAGCCTTGCCCAGACTTGCCTCGCTGCTAGGCTTCCTGCCCAGGAAGGAGCAGGCTGCGCGAGGCTGGGAGACGCCACTGGCGCCTTCCTGGCCTCAGCTCCGCTCCTGCCTTGCCTTTGCACCTAGGCCCCAGGCGTCCTTGGGGAGGGCTTAGGGGCCGGTGGCTTGCAGAGTGCCAAGGGCTCCAGCAGGAAGAGTTCTGTGCGAGGGAAGAGAAGGGCCAGTGCAGGGCTCCTCCAGCGGTTGCTTGGCCGCCCAGGCTCAGCGCCGCACGGAGTGCCCCAGGCTCCCAGGGCCCCTGGCTGGGGTCTGCAGCCCCGCACACCCGGAGGCTGACTCCCTGGGCGCCCAGCAGCTGCCTCACACACGTAGCTTCCCTAGCGCTCTCCTCCTAGCAGAGACGTGTGCAGCTGGTTGGGGCCTGCCCCTGCGTGCCTGACTCCCGCCCACAGCCCCAGCTCAGGGCAAGCAGCCCCTGAGCCAAGACCTGCAGGAGGCGAAGAGCGCCCCCACCTGGAAGCCGAGTGAACAGCTGGCGGGGAGGCAAGCCTCCTCGAGGGAAGAAGAGGCAGCCCAGCCTCGTTTGGCTCAAGCCCTACTTGGCTGGAGCCGAGTGCGCCTCCAGGACGGCAGAGCTCCAGCTCTGCTCAGAGGCCCGTTCTGGCAGAGTTGCTGGCGCGAGGCTGCTCTGCCCTGGGCGAGCCTTGCCCAGACTTGCCTCGCTGCTAGGCTTCCTGCCCAGGAAGGAGCAGGCTGCGCGAGGCTGGGAGACGCCACTGGCGCCTTCCTGGCCTCAGCTCCGCTCCTGCCTTGCCTTTGCACCTAGGCCCCAGGCGTCCTTGGGGAGGTCTTAGAGGCCGGTGGCTTGCAGAGTGCCAAGGGCTCCAGCAGGAAGAGCTCTGTGCGAGGGAAAGGAAGGGCCAGTGCAGGGCTCCTCCAGCGGTTGCTTGGCCTCCCAGGCTCAGCGCCGCACGGAGTGCACCAGGCTCCCAGGGCCCCTGGCTGGGGTCTGCAGCCCCGCACACCCGGAGGCTGACTCCCTGGGCGCCCAGCAGCTGCCTCACACACGTAGCTTCCCTAGCGCTCTCCTCCCCAGCAGAGACGTGTGCAGCTGGTTGGGGCCTGCCCCTGCGTGCCTGGGCTCCCGCCCACAGCCCCAGCTCAGGGCAAGCAGCCCCTGAGCCAAGACCTGCAGGAGGCGCAGAGCGCCCCCACCTGGAAGCCGAGTGAACAGCTGGCGGGGAGGCGAGCCTCCACGAGGGAAGAAGAGGCAGCCCAGCCTCGTTTGGCTCAAGCCCTTCTTGGCTGGAGCCGAGTACGCCTGCAGGACGGCAGAGCTCCAGCTCTGCTCAGAGGCCCGTTCTGGCAGAGTTGCTGGCGCGAGGCTGCTCTGCCCTGGGTGAGCCTTGCCCAGACTTGCCTCGCTGCTAGGCTTCCTGCCCAGGTAGGAGCAGGCTGCGCGAGGCTGGGAGACGCCCCTGTCGCCTTCCAGGCCTCAGCTCCGCTCCTGCCTTGCCTTTGCACCTAGGCCCCAGGCGTCCTTGGGGAGGGCTTAGGGGCCGGTGGCTTGCACACTGCCAAGGGCTCCAGCAGGAAGAGCTCTGTGCGAGGGAAGGGAAGTGCCAGTGCAGGGCTCCTCCAGCGGTTGCTTGGCCGCCCAGGCTCAGCGCCGCTCGGAGTGCCCCAGGCTCCCAGGGCCCCTGGCTTGGGTCTGCAGCCCCGCACACCCAGTGGCTGACTCCCTGGGCGCCCAGCAGCTGCCTCACACACGTAGCTTCCCTAGCGCTCTCCTCCCCAGCAGAGACGTGTGCAGCTAGTTGGGGCCTGCCCCTGCGTGCCTGGGCTCCCGCCCACAGCCCCAGCTCAGGGCAAGAAGCCCCTGAGCCAAGACCTGCAGGAGGCGCAGAGCGCCCCCACCTGGAAGCCGAGTGAACAGCTGGCGGGGAGGCGAGCCTCCTCGAGGGAAGAAGAGGCAGCCCAGCCTCGTTTGGCTCAAGCCCTACTTGGCTGGAGCCGAATGCGCCTCCAGGACGGCAGAGCTCCAGCTCTGCTCAGAGGCCCGTTCTGGCCGAGTTGCTGGCGCGAGGCTGCTCTGCCATGGGCGAGCCTTGCCCAGACTTGCCTCACTGCTAGGCTTCCTGCCCAGGAAGGAGCAGGCTGCGCGAGGCTGCGAGACGCCACTGGCGCCTTCCTGGCCTCAGCTCCGCTCCTGCCTTGCCTTTGCACCTAGGCCCCAGGCCTCCTTGGGGAGGGCTTAGGGGCCGGTGGCTTGCACACTGCCAAGGGCTCCAGCAGGAAGAGCTCTGTGCAAGGGCAAGGAAGGGCCAGTGCAGGGCTCCTACAGCGGTTGCTTGGCCGCCCAGGCTCAGCGCCGCACGGAGTGCACCAGGCTCCCAGGGCCCCTGGCTGGGGTCTGCAGCCCCACACACCCAGAGGCTGACTCCCTGGGCGCCCAGCAGCTGCCTCACGCACGTAGCTTCCCTTGCGCTCTCCTCCCCAGCAGAGACGTGTGCAGCTGGTTGGGGCCTGCCCCTGCGTGCCTGGGCTCCCGCGCACAGCCCCAGCTCAGGGCAAGCAGCCCCTGAGCCAAGACCTGCAGGAGGCGCAGAGCGCCCCCACCTGGAAGCCGAGTGAAGAGCTGGCGGGGAAGCGAGCCTCCTCGAGGGAAGAAGAGGCAGCCCAGCCACGTTTGGCTCAAGCCCTACTTGGCTGGAGCCGAGTGCGCCTCCAGGACGGCAGAGCTCCAGCTCTGCTCAGAGGCCCGTTCTGGCAGAGTTGCTGGCGCGAGGCTGCTCTGCCCTGGGCGAGCCTTGCCCAGACTTGCCTCGCTGCTAGGCTTCCTGCCCTGGAAGGAGCAGGCTGCGCGAGGCTGGGAGACGCCACTGGCGCCTTCCTGGCCTCAGCTCCGTTCTTGCCTGCCTTTGCACCTAGGCCCCAGGCGTCCTTGGGGAGGGCTTAGGGGCCGGTGGCTTGCAAACTGCCAAGGACTCCAGCAGGAAGAGCTCTGTGCGAGGGAAGGAAGGGCCAGTGCAGGTCTCCTCCAGCGGTTGCTTGGCCGCCCAGGCTCAGCGCCGCACGGAGTGCACCAGGCTCCCAGGGCCCCTGGCTGGAGTCTGCAGCCCCCCACACCCGGAGGCTGACTCCCTGGGCCCCCAGCAGCTGCCTCACACACGTAGTTTCCCTAGCGCTCTCCTCCCCAGCAGAGACGTGTGCAGCTGGTTGGGGCCTGCCCCTGCGTGCCTGGGCTCCCGCCCACAGCCCCAGCTCAGGGCAAGCAGCCCCTGAGCCAAGACCTGCAGGAGGCGCAGAGCGCCCCCACCTGGAAGCCGAGTGAACAGCTGGCGGGGAGGCGAGCCTCCTCGAGGGAAGAAGAGGCAGCCCAGCCTCGTTTGGCTCAAGCCCTACTTGGCTGGAGCCGAGTGCGCCTCCAGGACGGCAGAGCTCCAGCTCTGCTCAGAGGCCCGTTCTGGCAGAGTTGCTGGCGCGAGGCTGCTCTGCCCTGGGCGAGCCTTGCCCAGACTTGCCTCGCTGCTAGGCTTCCTGCCCAGGAAGGAGCAGGCTGCGCGAGGCTGGGAGACGCCACTGGCGCCTTCCTGGCCTCAGCTCCGCTCCTGCCTTGCCTTTGCACCTAGGCCCCAGGCGTCCTTGGGGAGGGCTTAGGGGCCGGTGGCTTGCAGAGTGCCAAGGGCTCCAGCAGGAAGAGCTCTGTGCGAGGGAAGGGAAGGTCCAGTGCAGGGCTCCTCCAGCGGTTGCTTGGGCGCCCAGACTCAGCGCTGCACGGAGTGCCCCAGGCTCCCAGGGCCCTGGCTGGGGTCTGCAGCCCCGCACACCCGGAGGCTGACTCCCTGGGCGCCCATCAGCTGCCTCACACACGTAGCTTCCCTAGCGCTCTCCTCCCCAGCAGAGACGTGTGCAGCTGGTTGGGGCCTGCCCCTGCGTGCCTGGGCTCCTGCGCACAGCCCCAGCTCAGGGCAAGCAGCCCCTGAGCCAAGACCTGCAGGAGGCGCAGAGCGCCCCCACCTGGAAGCCGAGTGAACAGCTGGCGGGGAGGCGAGCCTCCTCGAGGGAAGAAGAGGCAGCCCAGCCTCGTTTGGCTCAAGCCCTACTTGGCTGGAGCCGAGTGCGCCTCCAGGACGGCAGAGCCCCAGCTCTGCTCAGAGGCCCGTTCTGGCAGAGTTGCTGGCGCGAGGCTGCTCTGCCCTGGGCGAGCCTTGCCCAGACTTGCCTCGCTGCTAGGCTTCCTGCCCAGGAAGGAGCAGGCTGCGCGAGGCTGGGAGACGACACTGGCGCCTTCCTGGCCTCAGCTCCGCTCCTGCCTTGCCTTTTCACCTAGGCCCCAGGCGTCCTTGGGGAGGGCTTAGGGGCCGGTGGCTTGCACACTGCCAAGGGCTCCAGCAGGAAGAGCTCTGTGCGAGGGAAGGGAAGGGCCAGTGCAGGGCTCCTCCAGCGGTTGCTTGGCCGCCCAGACTCAGCGCTGCACGGAGTGCCCCAGGCTCCCAGGGCCCTGGCTGGGGTCTGCAGCCCCGCACACCCGGAGGCTGACTCCCTGGGCGCCCAGCAGCTGCCTCACACACGTAGCTTCCCTAGCGCTCTCCTCCCCAGCAGAGACGTGTGCAGCTGGTTGGGGCCTGCCCCTGCGTGCCTGGGCTCCTGCACAAGCCCCAGCTCAGGGCAAGCAGCCCCTGACCCATGACCTGCAGGAGGCGAAGAGCTCCCCCACCTGGAAGCCGAGTGAACAGCTGGCGGGGAAGCGAGCCTCCTCGAGGGAAGAAGAGGCAGCCCAGCCTCGTTTGGCTCAAGCCCTACTTGGCTGGAGCCGAGTGCGCCTCCAGGACGGCAGAGCTCCAGCTCTGCTCAGAGGCCCGTTCTGGCAGAGTTGCTGGCGCGAGGCTGCTCTGCCCTGGGGGAGCCTTGCCCAGACTTGCCTCGCTGCCAGGCTTCCTGCCCTGGAACGAGCAGGCTGCGCGAGGCTGGGAGACGCCACTGGCGCCTTCCTGGCCTCAGCTCCGCTCCTGCCTTGCCTTTGCACTTGGCCCCAGGCGTCCTTGGGGAGGGCTTAGGGGCCGGTGGCTTGCACACTGCCAAGGGTTCCAGCAGGAAGAGCTCTGTGCGAGGGAAGGAAGGGCCAGTGCAGGTCTCCTCCAGCGGTTGCTTGGCCGCCCATGCTCAGCGCCGCACGGAGTGCACCAGGCTCCCAGGGCCCCTGGCTGGGGTCTGCAGCCCCGCACACCCGGAGGCTGACTCCCTGGCCGCCCAGCAGCTGCCTCACACACGTAGCTTCCCTAGCGCTCTCCTCCCCAGCAGAGACGTGTGCAGCTGGTTGGGGCCTGCCCCTGCGTGCCTGGGCTCCTGCGCACAGCCCCAGCTCAGGGCAAGCAGCCCCTGAGCCAAGACCTGCAGGAGGCGCAGAGCGCCCCCACCTGGAAGCCGAGTGAACAGCTGGCGGGGAGGCGAGCCTCCTCGAGGGAAGAAGAGGCAGCCCAGCCTCGTTTGGCTCAAGGCCTACTTGGCTGGAGCTGAGTACCCCTCCAAGACGGCAGAGCTCCAGCTCTGCTCAGAGGCCCGTTCTGGCAGAGTTGCTGGCGCGAGGCTGCTCTGCCCTGGGCGAGCCTTGCCCAGACTTGCCTCGCTGCTAGGCTTCCTGCCCTGGAAGGAGCAGGCTGCGCGAGGCTGGGAGACGCCACTGGCGCCTTCCTGGCCTCAGCTCCGCTCCTGCCTTGCCTTTGCACCTAGGCCCCAGGCGTCCTTGGGGAGGGCTTAGGGGCCGGTGGCTTGCAGAGTGCCAAGGGCTCCAGCAGGAAGAGTTCTGTGCGAGGGAAGAGAAGGGCCAGTGCAGGGCTCCTCCAGCGGTTGCTTGGCCGCCCAGGCTCAGCGCCGCACGGAGTGCCCCAGGCTCCCAGGGCCCCTGGCTGGGGTCTGCAGCCCCGCACACCCGGAGGCTGACTCCCTGGGCGCCCAGCAGCTGCCTCACACACGTAGCTTCCCTAGCGCTCTCCTCCTAGCAGAGACGTGTGCAGCTGGTTGGGGCCTGCCCCTGCGTGCCTGACTCCCGCCCACAGCCCCAGCTCAGGGCAAGCAGCCCCTGAGCCAAACCTGCAGGAGGCGAAGAGCGCCCCCACCTGCAAGCCGAGTGAACAGCTGGCTGGGAGGCAAGCCTCCTCGAGGGAAGAAGAGGCAGCCCAGCTTCGTTTGGCTCAAGCCCTACTTGGCTGGAGCCGAGTGCGCCTCCAGGACGGCAGAGCTCCAGCTCTGCTCAGAGGCCCGTTCTGGCAGAGTTGCTGGCGCGAGGCTGCTCTGCCCTGGGCGAGCCTTGCCCAGACTTGCCTCGCTGCTAGGCTTCCTGCCCAAGAAGGAGCAGGCTGGGCGAGGCTGGGAGACGCCACTGGTGCCTTCCTGGCCTCAGCTCCGCTCCTGCCTTGCCTTTGCACCTAGGCCCCAGGCGTCCTTGGGGAGGGCTTAGGGGCCGGTGGCTTGCACACTGCCAAGGGCTCCAGCAGGTAGAGCTCTGTGCGAGGGAAAGGAAGGGCCAGTGCAGGGCTCCTCCAGCGGTTGCTTGGCCTCCCAGGCTCAGCGCCGCACGGAGTGCACCAGGCTCCCAGGGCCCCTGGCTGGGGTCTGCAGCCCCGCACACCCGGAGGCTGACTCCCTGGGCGCCCAGCAGCTGCCTCACACACGTAGCTTCCCTAGCGCTCTCCTCCCCAGCAGAGACGTGTGCAGCTGGTTGGGGCCTGCCCCTGCGTGCCTGGGCTCCCGCCCACAGCCCCAGCTCAGGGCAAGCAGCCCCTGAGCCAAGACCTGCAGGAGGCGCAGAGCGCCCCCACCTGCAAGCCGAGTGAACAGCTGGCGGGGAGGCGAGCCTCCACGAGGGAAGAAGAGGCAGCCCAGCCTCGTTTGGCTCAAGCCCTTCTTGGCTGGAGCCGAGTACGCCTGCAGGACGGCAGAGCTCCAGCTCTGCTCAGAGGCCCGTTCTGGCAGAGTTGCTGGCGCGAGGCTGCTCTGCCCTGGGCGAGCCTTGCCCAGACTTGCCTCGCTGCTAGGCTTCCTGCCCAGGTAGGAGCAGGCTGCGCGAGGCTGAGAGACGCCCCTGTCGCCTTCCAGGCCTCAGCTCCTCTCCTGCCTTGCCTTTGCACCTAGGCCCCAGGCGTCCTTGGGGAGGGCTTAGGGGCCGGTGGCTTGTACACTGCCAAGGGCTCCAGCAGGAAGAGCTCCGTGCGAGGGAAGGGAAGGGCCAGTGCAGGGCTCCTCCAGCGGTTGCTTGGCCGCCCAGGCTCAGCGCCGCTCGGAGTGCCCCAGGCTCCCAGGGCCCCTGGCTTGGGTCTGCAGCCCCGCACACCCAGAGGCTGACTCCCTGGACGCCCAGCAGCTGCCTCACACACGTAGCTTCCCTAGCGCTCTCCTACCCAGCAGAGACGTGTGCAGCTAGTTGGGGCCTGCCCCTGCGTGCCTGGGCTCCCGCCCACAGCCCCAGCTCAGGGCAAGAAGCCCCTGAGCCAAGACCTGCAGGAGGCGCAGAGCGCCCCCACCTGGAAGCCGAGTGAACAGCTGGCGGGGAGGCGAGCCTCCTCGAGGGAAGAAGAGGCAGCCCAGCCTCGTTTGGCTCAAGCCCTACTTGGCTGGAGCCGAGTGCGCCTCCAGGACGGCAGAGCTCCAGCTCTGCTCAGAGGCCCGTTCTGGCAGAGTTGCTGGCGCGAGGCTGCTCTGCCCTGGGCGAGCCTTGCCCAGACTTGCCTCGCTGCTAGGCTTCCTGCCCTGGAAGGAGCAGGCTGCGCGAGGCTGGGAGACGCCATGGCGCCTTCCTGGCCTCAGCTCCGCTCCTGCCTGCCTTTGCACCTAGGCCCCAGGCGTCCTTGGGGAGGGCTTAGGGGCCGGTGGCTTGCACACTGCCAAGGGCTCCAGCAGGAAGAGCTCTGTGCGAGGGAAGGAAGGGCCAGTGCAGGTCTCCTCCAGCGGTTGCTTGGCCGCCCAGGCTCAGCGCCGCACGGAGTGCACCAGGCTCCCAGGGCCCCTGGCTGGAGTCTGCAGCCCCGCACACCCGGAGGCTGACTCCCTGGGCGCCCAGCAGCTGCCTCACACACGTAGCTTCCATAGCGCTCTCCTCCCCAGCAGAGACGTGTGCAGCTGGTTGGGGCCTGCCCCTGCGTGCCAGGGCTCCCACCCAGAGCCCCAGCTCAGGGCAAGAAGCCCCTGAGCCAAGACCTGCAGGAGGCGCAGAGCGCCCCCACCTGGAAGCCGAGTGAACAGCTGGCGGGGAGGCGAGCCTCCTCGAGGGAAGAAGAGGCAGCCCAGCCTCGTTTGGCTCAAGCCCTACTTGGCTGGAGCCGAGTGCGCCTCCAGGACAGCAGAGCTCCAGCTCTGCTCAGAGGCCCGTTCTGGCAGAGTTGCTGGCGCGAGGCTGCTCTGCCCTGGGCGAGCCTTGCCCAGACTTGCCTCGCTGCTAGGCTTCCTGCCCAGGAAGGAGCAGGCTGTGCGAGGCTGGGAGACGCCACTGGCGCCTTCCTGGCCTCAGCTCCACTCCTGCATTGCCTTTGCACCTAGGCCCCAGGCGTCCTTGGGGAGGGCTTAGGGGCCGGTGGCTTGCACACTGCCAAGGGCTCCAGCAGGAAGAGCTCTGTGCGAGGGAAGGGAATGGCCAGTGCAGGGCTCCTCCAGCGGTTGCTTGGCCGCCCAGGCTCAGCGCCGTTCGGAGTGCCCCAGGCTCCCAGGGCCCCTGGCTTGGGTCTGCAGCCCCGCACACCCAGAGGCTGACTCCCTGGGCGACCAGCAGCTGCCTCACACACGTAGATTCCCTAGCGCTCTCCTCCCCAGCAGAGACGTGTGCAGCTGGTTGGGGCCTGCCCCTGCGTGCCTGGGCTCCCGCCCACAGCCCCAGCTCAGGGCAAGCAGCCCCTGAGCCAAGACCTGCAGGAGGCGCAGAGCGCTCCCACCTGGAAGCCGAGTGAACAGCTGGCGGGGAGGCGAGCCTCCTCGAGGGAAGAAGAGGCAGCCCAGCCTCGTTTGGCTCAAGCCCTACTTGGCTTGAGCCGAGTGCGCCTCCAGGACGGCAGAGCTCCAGCTCTGCTCAGAGGCCCGTTCTGGCAGAATTGCTGGCGCGAGGCTGCTCTGCCCTGGGCGAGCCTTGCCCAGACTTGCCTCGCTGCTAGGCTTCCTGCCCAGGAAGGAGCAGGCTGCGCGAGGCTGGGAGACGCCACTGGCGCCTTCCTGGCCTCAGCTCCGCTCCTGCCTTGCCTTTGCACCTAGGCCCCAGGCGTCCTTGGGGAGGTCTTAGAGGCCGGTGGCTTGCAGAGTGCCAAGGGCTCCAGCAGGAAGAGTTCTGTGCGAGGGAAGAGAAGGGCCAGTGCAGGGCTCCTCCAGCGGTTGCTTGGCCGCCCAGGCTCAGCGCCGCACGGAGTGCCCCAGGCTCCCAGGGCCCCTGGCTGGGGTCTGCAGCCCCGCACACCCGGAGGCTGACTCCCTGGGCGCCCAGCAGCTGCCTCACACACGTAGCTTCCCTAGCGCTCTCCTCCCTAGCAGAGACGTGTGCAGCTGGTTGGGGCCTGCCCCTGCGTGCCTGACTCCCGCCCACAGCCCCAGCTCAGGGCAAGCAGCCCCTGAGCCAAGACCTGCAGGAGGCGCAGAGCGCCCCCACCTGGAAGCCGAGTGAACAGCTGGCGGGGAGGCAAGCCTCCTCGAGGGAAGAAGAGGCAGCCCAGCCTCGTTTGGCTCAAGCCCTACTTGGCTGGAGCCGAGTGCGCCTCCAGGACGGCAGAGCTCCAGCTCTGCTCAGAGGCCCGTTCTGGCAGAGTTGCTGGCGCGAGGCTGCTCTGCCCTGGGCGAGCCTTGCCCAGACTTGCCTCGCTGCTAGGCTTCCTGCCCAAGAAGGAGCAGGGTGCGCGAGGCTGGGAGACACCACTGGCGCCTTCCTGGCCTCAGCTCCGCACCTGCCTTGCCTTTGAACCTAGGCCCCAGGCGTCCTTGGGGAGGGCTTAGGGGCCGGTGGCTTGCACACTGCCAAGGGCTCCAGCAGGAAGAGCTCTGTGCGAGGGAAAGGAAGGGCCAGTGCAGGGCTCCTCCAGCGGTTGCTTGGCCTCCCAGGCTCAGCGCCGCACGGAGTGCACCAGGCTCCCAGGGCCCCTGGCTGGGGTCTGCAGCCCCGCACACCCGGAGGCTGACTCCCTGGGCGCCCAGCAGCTGCCTCACACACGTAGCTTCCCTAGCGCTCTCCTCCCCAGCAGAGACGTGTGCAGCTGGTTGGGGCCTGCCCCTGCGTGCCTGGGCTCCCGCCCACAGCCCCAGCTCAGGGCAAGCAGCCCCTGAGCCAAGACCTGCAGGAGGCGCAGAGCGCCCCCACCTGGAAGCCGAGTGAACAGCTGGCGGGGAGGCGAGCCTCCTCGAGGGAAGAAGAGGCAGCCCAGCCTCGTTTGGCTCAAGCCCTACTTGGCTGGACCCGAGTGCACCTCCAGGACGGCAGAGCTCCAGCTCTGCTCAGAGGCCCGTTCTGGCAGAGTTGCTGGCGCGAAGCTGCTCTGCCCTGGGCGAGCCTTGCCCAGACTTGCCTCGCTGCTAGGCTTCCTGCCCAGGAAGGAGCAGGCTGCGCGAGGCTGGGAGACGCCACTGGCGCCTTCCTGGCCTCAGGTCCGCTCCTGCCTTGCCTTTGCACCTAGGCCCCAGGCGTCCTTGGGGAGGGCTTAGGGGCCGGTGGCTTGCACACTGCCAAGGGCTCCAGCAGGAAGAGCTCTGTGCGAGGGAAGGGAAGGGCCAGTGCAGGGCTCCTCCAGCGGTTGCTTGGCCGCCCAGGCTCAGCGCCGCACGGAGTGCCCCAGGCTCCCAGGGCCCTGGCTGGGGTCTTCAGCCCCGCACACCCGGAGGCTGACTCCCTGGGCGCCCAGCAGCTGCCTCACACACGTAGCTTCCCTAGCGCTCTCCTCCCCAGCACAGAAGTGTGCAGCTGGTTGGGGCCTGCCCCTGCGTGCCTGGGCTCCTGCGCACAGCCCCAGCTCAGGGCAAGCAGCCTCTGAGCCAAGACCTGCAGGAGGCGAAGAACGCCCCCAACTGGAAGCCGAGTGAACAGCTGGAGGGGAGGCGAGCCTCCTCGAGGGAAGAAGAGGCAGCACAGCGTCGTTTGGCTCAAGCCCTACTTGGCTGGAGCCGAGTGCGCCTCCAGGACGGCAGAGCTCCAGCTCTGCTCAGAGGCCCGTTCTGGCAGAGTTGCTGGCGCGAGGCTGCTCTGCCCTGGGCGAGCCTTGCCCAGACTTGCCTCGCTGCTAGGCTTCATGCCCAGGACGGAGCAGGCTGCGTGAGGCTGGGAGACGCCACTGGCGCCTTCCTGGCGTCAGCTCCGCTCCTGCCTTGCCTTTGCACCTAGGCCCCAGGCGTCCGTGGGGATGGCTTAGGGGCCGGTGGCTTGCACACTGCCAAGGGCTCCAGCAGGAAGAACTCTGTGCGAGGGAAGGGAAGGCCCAGTGCAGGGCTCCTCCAGCGGTTGCTTGGCCGCCCAGGCTCAGCGCCGCACGGAGTGCCCCAGGCTCCCAGGGCCCTGGCTGGGGTCTGCAGCCCCGCACACCCGGAGGCTGACTCCCTGGGCGCCCAGCAGCTGCCTCACACACGTAGCTTCCCTAGCGCTCTCCTCCCCAGCACAGAAGTGTGCAGCTGGTTGGGGCCTGCCCCTGCGTGCCTGGGCTCCTGCGCACAGCCCCAGCTCAGGGCAAGAAGCCTCTGAGCCAAGACCTGCATGAGGCGAAGAGCGCCCCCAACTGGAAGCCGAGTGAACAGCTGGAGGGGAGGCGAGCCTCCTCGAGGGAAGAAGAGGCAGCACAGCGTCGTTGGCTCAAGCCCTACTTGGCTGGAGCCGAGTGCGCCTCCAGGACGGCAGAGCTCCAGCTCTGCTCAGAGGCCCGTTCTGGCAGAGTTGCTGGCGCGAGGCTGCTCTGCCCTGGGCGAGCCTTGCCCAGACTTGCCTCGCTGCTAGGCTTCCTGCCCAGGAAGGAGCAGGCTGCGCGAGGCAGGGAGACGCCACTGGCGCCTTCCTGGCCTCAGCTCCGCTCCTGCCTTGCCTTTGCACCTAGGCCCCAGGCGTCCTTGGGGAGGGCTTAGCGGCCGGTGGCTTGCACACTGCTAAGGGCTCCAGAAGGAAGAGCTCTGTGCGAGGGAAGGGAAGGGCCAGTGCAGGGCTCCTCCAGCGGTTGCTTGGCCGCCCAGGCTCAGCGCCGCACGGAGTGCACCAGGCTCCCAGGGCCCATGGCTGGGGTCTGCAGCCCCGCACACCGGAGGCTGACTCCCTGGGCGCCCAGCAGCTGCCTCACACACGTAGCTTCCCTAGCGCTCTCCTCCCCAGCAGAGACGTGTGCAGCTGGTTGGGGCCTGCCCCTGCGTGCCAGGGCTCCCGCCCCCAGCCCCAGCTCAGGGCAAGCAGCCCCTGAGCCAAGACCTGCAGGAGGCGCAGAGCGCCCCCACCTGGAAGCCTAGTGAACAGCTGGAGGGGAGGCGAGCCTCCTCGAGGGAGGAAGAGGCAGCCCAGCCTCGTTTGGCTCAAGCCCTACTTGGCTGGAGCCGAGTGCGCCTCCAGGACGGCAGAGCTCCAGCTTTGCTCAGAGGCCCGATCTGGCAGAGTTGCTGGCGCGAGGCTGCTCTGCCCTGGGCGAGCCTTGCCCAGACTTGCCTCGCTGCTAGGCTTCCTGCCCAGGAAGGAGCAGGCTGCGCGAGGCTGGGAGACGCCACTGGCGCCTTCCTGGCCTCAGCTCCGCTCCTGCCTTGCCTTTGCACCTAGGCCCCAGGCGTCCTTGGGGAGGGCTTAGGGGCCGGTGGCTTGCAGAGTGCCAAGGGCTCCAGCAGGAAGAGCTCTGTGCGAGGGACGGGAAGGGCCAGTGCAGGGCTCCTCTAGCGGTTGCTTGGCCGCCCAGACTCAGCGCCGCACGGAGTGCCCCAGGCTCCCAGGGCCCTGGCTGGGTTCTGCAACCACGCACACCCGGGGGCTGACTCCCTGGGCGCCCAGCAGCTGCCTCACACACGTAGCTTCCCTAGCGCTCTCCTCCCCAGCAGAGACGTGTTCAGCTGGTTGGGGCCTGCCCCTGCGTGCCTGGGCTCCTCGCACAGCCCCAGCTCAGGGCAAGCAGCCCCTGAGCCAAGACCTGCAGGAGGCGAAGAGCGCCCCCAACTGGAAGCCGAGTGAACAGCTGGCGGGGAGGCGAGCCTCCTCGAGGGAAGAAGAGGCAGCACAGCCTCGTTTGGCTCAAGCCCTACTTGGCTGGAGCCGAGTGCGCCTCCAGGACGGCAGAGCTCCAGCTCTGCTCAGAGGCCCGTTCTGGCAGAGTTGCTGGCGCGAGGCTGCTCTGCCCTGGGCGAGCCTTGCCCAGACTTGCCTCGCTGCTAGGCTTCCTGCCCTGGAAGGAGCAGGCTGCGCGAGGCTGGGAGACGCCACTGGCGCCTTCCTGGCCTCAGCTCCGCTCCTGCCTTGCCTTTGCACCTAGGACCCAGGCGTCCTTGGGGAGGGCTTAGGGGCCGGTGGCTTGCACACTGCCAAGGGCTCCAGCAGGAAGAGCTCTGTGCGAGGGAAGGGAAGGGCCAGTGCAGGGCTCCTCCAGCGGTTGCTTGGCCGCCCAGGCTCAGCGCCTCACGGAGTGCACCAGGCTCCCAGGGCCCCTGGCTGGGGTCTGCAGCCCCGCACACCCGGAGGCTGACTCCCTGGGAGTCCAGCAGCTGCCTCACACACGTAGCTTCCCTAGCGTTCTCCTCCCCAGCAGAGACGTGTGCAGCTAGTTGGGGCCTGCCCCTGAGTGCCTGGGCTCCCGCCCACAGCCCCAGCTCAGGGCAAGCAGCCCCTGAGCCAAGACCTGCAGGAGGCGCAGAGCGCCCCCACCTGGAAGCCGAGTGAACAGCTTGCGGGGAGGCGAGCCTCCTCGAGCTAAGAAGAGGCAGCCCAGCCTCGTTTGGGTCAAGCCCTACTTGGCTGGAGCCGAGTGCGCCTCCAGGAGGGCAGAGCTCCAGCTCTGCTCAGAGGCCCGTTCTGGCAGAGTTGCTGGCGCGAGGCTGCTCTGCCCTGGGCGAGCCTTGCCCAGACTTGCCTCGCTGCTAGGCTTCCTGCCCAGGAAGGAGCAGGCTGCGCGAGGCTGGGAGACGCCACTGGCGCCTTCCTGGCCTCAGCTCCGCTCCTGCCTTGCCTTTGCACCTAGGCCCCAGGCGTCCTTGGGGAGGGCTTAGGGGCCGGTGGCTTCCACACTGCCAAGGGCTCCAGCAGGAAGAGCTCTGTGCGAGGGAAGGGAAGGGCCAGTGCAGGGCTCCTCCAGCGGTTGTTTGGCCGCCCAGGCTCAGCGCCGCACGGAGTGCACCAGGCTCCCAGGGCCCCTGGCTGGGGTCTGCAGCCCCGCACACCCGGAGGCTGACTCCCTGGGCGCCCAGCAGCTGCCTCACACACGTAGCTTCCCTAGCGCTCTCCTCCCCAGCAGAGACGTGTGCAGCTGGTTGGGGCCTGCCCCTGCGTGCCTGGGCTCCCGCGCACAGCCCCAGCTCAGGGCAAGCAGCCCCTGAGCCAAGACCTGCAGGAGGCGCAGAGCGCCCCCAACTGGAAGCCGAGTGAACAGCTGGCGGGGAGGCGAGCCTCCTCGAGGGAAGAAGAGGCAGCCCAGCCTCGTTTGGCTCAAGCCCTACTTGGCTGGAGCCGAGTGCGCCTCCAGGACGGCAGAGCTCCAACTCTGCTCAGAGGCCCGTTCTGGCAGAGTTGCTGGCGCGAGGCTGCTCTGCACTGGGCGAGCCTTGCCCAGACTTGCCTCGCTGCTAGGCTTCCTGCCCAGGAAGGAGCAGGCTGCGCGAGGCTGGGAGACGCCACTGGCGCCTTCCTGGCCTCAGCTCCACTCATGCCTTGCCTTTGCACCTAGGCCCCAGGCGTCCTTGGGGAGGGCTTAGGGGCCGGTGGCTTGCACACTGCCAAGGGCTCCAGCAGGAAGAGCTCTGTGCGAGGGAAGGGAAGGGCCAGTGCAGGGCTCCTCCAGCGGTTGCTTGGCCGCCCAGGCTCAGCGCCGCACGGAGTGCACCAGGCTCCCAGGGCCCCTGGCTGGGGTCTGCAGCCCCGCACACCCGGAGGCTGACTCCCTGGGAGTCCAGCAGCTGCCTCACACACGTAGCTTCCCTAGCGCTCTCCTCCCCAGCAGAGACGTGTGCAGCTGGTTGGGGCCTGCCCCTGCGTGCCTGGGCTCCCGCGCACAGCCCCAGCTCAGGGCAAGCAGCCCCTGAGCCAAGACCTGCAGGAGGCGCAGAGCGCCCCCACCTGGAAGCCGAGTGAACAGCTGCGGGGAGGCGAGCCTCCTCGAGGGAAGAAGAGGCAGCCCAGCCTCGTTTGGCTCAAGCCCTACTTGGCTGGAGCCGAGTGCGCCTTCAGGACGGTAGAGCTCCAGCTCTGCTCAGAGGCCCGTTCTGGCAGAGTTGCTGGCGCGAGGCTGCTCTGCCCTGGGCGAGCCTTGCCCAGACTTGCCTCGGTGCTAGGCTTCCTGCCCTGGAAGGAGCAGGCTGCGCGAGGCTGGGAGACGCCACTGGCGCCTTCCTGGCCTCAGCTCCGCTCCTGCCTTGCCTTTGCACCTAGGCCCCAGGCGTCCTTGGGGAGGGCTTAGGGGCCGGTGGCTTGCACACTGCCAAGGGCTCCAGCAGGAAGAGCTCTGTGCGAGGGAAGGAAGGGCCAGTGCAGGTCTCCTCCAGCGGTTGCTTGGCCGCCCAGGCTCAGCGCCGCACGGAGTGCACCAGGCTCCCAGGGCCCCTGGCTGGAGTCTGCAGCCCCGCACACCAGGAGGCTGACTCCCTGGGCGCCCAGCAGCTGCCTCACACACGTAGCTTCCATAGCGCTCTCCTCCCCAGCAGAGACGTGTGCAGCTGGTTGGGGCCTGCCCCTGCGTGCCTGGGCTCCCGCCCACAGCCCCAGCTCAGGGCAAGAAGCCCCTGAGCCAAGACCTGCAGGAGGCGCAGAGCGCCCCCACCTGGAAGCCGAGTGAACAGCTGGCGGGGAGGCGAGCCTCCTCGAGGGAAGAAGAGGCAGCCCAGCCTCGTTTGGCTCAAGCCCTACTTGGCTGGAGCCGAGTGCGCCTCCAGGACGGCAGAGCTCCAGCTCTGCTCAGAGGCCCGTTCTGGCAGAGTTGCTGGCGCGAGGCTGCTCTGCTCTGGGCGAGCCTTGCCCAGACTTGCCTCGCTGCTAGGCTTCCTGCCCAGGAAGGAGCAGGCTGCGCGAGGCTGGGAGACGCCACTGGCGCCTTCCTGGCCTCAGCTCCGCTCCTGCCTTGCCTTTGCACCTAGGCCCCAGGCGTCCTTGGGGAGGGCTTAGGGGCCGGTGGTTTGCAGAGTGCCAAGGGCTCCAGCAGGAAGAGTTCTGTGCGAGGGAAGGGAAGGGCCAGTGCAGGGCTCCTCCAGCGGTTGCTTGGCCTCCCAGACTCAGCGCCGCACGGAGTGCCCCAGGCTCCCAGGGCCCTGGCTGGGTTCTGCAGCCGCGCACAACCGGAGGCTGACTCCCTGGGCGCCCAGCAGCTGCCTCACACACGTAGCTTCCCTAGCGCTCTCCTCCCCAGCATAGACGTGTGCAGCTGGTTGGGGCCTGCCCCTGCGTGCCTGGGCTCCTGCGCACAGCCCCAGCTCAGGGCAAGCAGCCCCTGAGCCAAGACCTGCAGGAGGCGAAGAGCGCCCCCAACTGGAAGCCGAGTGAACAGCTGGCGGGGAGGCGAGCCTCCTCGAGGGAAGAAGAGGAAGCACAGCCTCGTTTGGCTCAAGCCCTACTTGGCTGGAGCCGAGTGCCCCTCCAGGACGGCAGAGCTCCAGCTCTGCTCAGAGGCCCGTTCTGGCAGAGTTGCTGGCGCGAAGCTGCTCTGCCCTGGGCGAGCCTTGCCCAGACTTGCCTCGCTGCTAGGCTTCCTGCCCAGGAAGGAGCAGGCTGCGCGAGGCTGGGAGACGCCACTGGCGCCTTCCTGGCCTCAGCTCCGCTCCTGCCTTGCCTTTGCACCTAGGCCCCAGGCGTCCTTGGGGAGGGCTTAGGGGCCGGTGGCTTGCACACTGCCAAGGGCTCCAGCAGGAAGAGCTCTGTGCGAGGGAAGGGAAGGGCCAGTGCAGGGCTCCTCCAGCGGTTGCTTGGCCGCCCAGGCTCAGCGCCGCTCGGAGTGCCCCAGGCTCCCTGGGCCCCTGGCTTGGGTCTGCAGCCCCGCACACCCGGAGGCTGACTCCCTGGGCGCCCAGCAGCTGCCTCACACACGTAGCTTCCCTCGCGCTCTCCTCCCCAGCAGAGACGTGTGCAGCTGGTTGGGGCCTTCCCCTGCGTGCCTGGGCTCCCGCGCACAGCCCCAGCTCAGGGCAAGCAGCCCCTGAGCCAAGACCTGCAGGAGGCGCAGAGCGCCCCCACCTGGAAGCCGAGTGAACAGCTGGCGGGGAGGCGAGCCTCCTCGAGGGAAGAAGAGGCAGCCCAGGCTCGTTTGGCTCAAGCCCTACTTGGCTGGAGCCGAGTGCGCCTCCAGGACGGCAGAGCTCCAGCTCTGCTCAGAGGCCCGTTCTGGCAGAGTTGCTGGCGCGAGGCTGCTCTGCCCTGGGCGAGCCTTGCCCAGACTTGCCTCGCTGCTAGGCTTCCTGCCCAGGAAGGAGCAGGCTTCGCGAGGCTGGGAGACACCACTGGCGCCTTCCTGGCCTCAGCTCCGCTCCTGCCTTGCCTTTGCACCTTGGCCCCAGGCGTCCTTGTGGAGTGCTTAGGGGCCGGTGGCTTGCAGAGTGCCAAGGGCTCCAGCAGGAAGAGCTCTGTGCGAGGGACGGGAAGGGCCAGTGCAGGGCTCCTCTAGCGGTTGCTTGGCCGCCCAGACTCAGCGCCGCACGGAGTGCCCCAGGCTCCCAGGGCCCTGGCTGGGTTCTGCAACCACGCACACCCGGGGGCTGACTCCCTGGGCGCCCAGCAGCTGCCTCACACACGTAGCTTCCCTAGCGCTCTCCTCCCCAGCAGAGACGTGTGCAGCTGGTTGGGGCCTGCCCCTGCGTGCCTGGGCTCCCGCGCACAGCCCCAGCTCAGGGCAAGCAGCCCCTGAGCCAAGACCTGCAGGAGGCGAAGAGCGCCCCCAACTGGAAGCCGAGTGAACAGCTGGCGGGGAGGCGAGCCTCCTCGAGGGAAGAAGAGGCAGCACAGCCTCTTTTGGCTAAAGCCCTACTTGGCTGGAGCCGAGTGCGCCTCCAGGACGGCAGAGCTCCAGCTCTGCTCAGAGGCCCGTTCTGGCAGAGTTGCTGGCGCGAGGCTGCTCTGCCCTGGGCGAGCCTTGCCCAGACTTGCCTCGCTGCTAGGCTTCCTGCCCTGGAAGGAGCAGGCTGCGCGAGGCTGGGAGACGCCACTGGCGCCTTCCTGGCCTCAGCTCCGCTCCTGCCTTGCCTTTTCACCTAGGACCCAGGCGTCCTTGGGGAGGGCTTAGGGGCCGGTGGCTTGCACACTGCCAAGGGCTCCAGCAGGAAGAGCTCTGTGCGAGGGAAGGGAAGGGCCAGTGCAGGGCTCCTCCAGCGGTTGCTTGGCCGCCCAGGCTCAGCGCCGCACGGAGTGCACCAGGCTCCCAGGGCCCCTGGCTGGGGTCTGCAGCCCCGCACACCCGGAGGCTGACTCCCTGGGAGTCCAGCAGCTGCCTCACACACGTAGCTTCCCTAGCGTTCTCCTCCCCAGCAGAGACGTGTGCAGCTAGTTGGGGCCTGCCCCTGCGTGCCTGGGCTCCCGCCCACAGCCCCAGCTCAGGGCAAGCAGCCCCTGAGCCAAGACCTGCAGGAGGCGCAGAGCGCCCCCACCTGGAAGCCGAGTGAACAGCTTGCGGGGAGGCGAGCCTCCTCGAGCTAAGAAGAGGCAGCCCAGCCTCGTTTGGCTCAAGCCCTACTTGGCTGGAGCCGAGTGCGCCTCCAGGAGGGCAGAGCTCCAGCTCTGCTCAGAGGCCCGTTCTGGCAGAGTTGCTGGCGCGAGGCTGCTCTGCCCTGGGCGAGCCTTGCCCAGACTTGCCTCGCTGCTAGGCTTCCTGCCCAGGAAGGAGCAGGCTGCGCGAGGCTGGGAGACGCCACTGGCGCCTTCCTGGCCTCAGCTCCGCTCCTGCCTTGCCTTTGCACCTAGGCCCCAGGCGTCCTTGGGGAGGGCTTAGGGGCCGGTGGCTTGCACACTGCCAAGGGCTCCAGCAGGAAGAGCTCTGTGCGAGGGACGGGAAGGGCCAGTGCAGGGCTCCTCCAGCGGTTGTTTGGCCGCCCAGGCTCAGCGCCGCACGGAGTGCACCAGGCTCCCAGGGCCCCTGGCTGGGGTCTGCAGCCCCGCACACCCGGAGGCTGACTCCCTGGGCGCCCAGCAGCTGCCTCACACACGTAGCTTCCCTAGCGCTCTCCTCCCCAGCAGAGACGTGTGCAGCTGGTTGGGGCCTGCCCCTGCGTGCCTGGGCTCCTGCGCACAGCCCCAGCTCAGGGCAAGCAGCCCCTGAGCCAAGACCTGCAGGAGGCGCAGAGCGCCCCCACCTGGAAGCCGAGTGAACAGCTGGAGGGGAGGCGAGCCTCCTCGAGGGAAGAAGAGGCAGCCCAGCCTCGTTTGGCTCAAGCCCTACTTGGCTGGAGCCGAGTGCGCCTCCAGGACGGCAGAGCTCCAGCTCTGCTCAGAGGCCCGTTCTGGCAGAGTTGCTGGCGCGAGGCTGCTCTGCCCTGGGCGAGCCTTGCCCAGTCTTGCCTCGCTGCTAGGCTTCCTGCCCAGGAAGGAGCAGGCTGCGCGAGGCTGGGAGACGCCACTGGCGCCTTCCTGGCCTCAGCTCCGCTCCTGCCTTTCCTTTGCACCTAGGCTCCAGGGGTCCTTGGGGAGGGCTTAGGGGCCGGTGGCTTGCACAGTGCCAAGGGCTCCAGCAGGAAGAGCTCTGTGCGAGGGAAGGGAAGGGCCAGTGCAGGGCTCCTCCAGTGGTTGCTTGGCCGCCCAGACTCAGCGCCGCTCGGAGTGCACCAGGCTCCCAGGGCCCATGGCTGGGGTCTGCAGCCCCGCACACCCGGAAGCTGACTCCCTGGGCGCCCAGCAGCTGCCTCACACACGTAGCTTCCCTAGCGCTCTCCTCCCCAGCAGAGACGTGTGCAGCTGGTTGGGGCCTGCCCCTGCGTGCCTGGGCTCCTGCGCACAGCCCCAGCTCAGGGCAAGCAGCCCCTGAGCCAAGACCTGCAGGAGGCGAAGAGCGCCCCCAACTGGAAGCCGAGTGAACACCTGGCGGGGAGGCGAGCCTCCTCGAGGGAAGAAGAGGCAGCACAGCCTCGTTTGGCTCAAGCCCTACTTGGCTGGAGCCGAGTGCGCCTCCAGGACGGCAGAGCTCCAGCTCTGCTCAGAGGCCCGTTCTGGCAGAGTTGCTGGCGCGAGGCTGCTCTGCCCTGGGCGAGCCTTGCCCAGACTTGCCTCGCTGCTAGGCTTCCTGCCCAGGAAGGAGCAGGCTGCGCGAGGCTGGGAGACGCCACTGGCGCCTTCCTGGCCTCAGCTCCGCTCCTGCCTTGCCTTTGCACCTAGGCCCCAGGCGTCCTTGGGGAGGGCTTAGGGGCCGGTGGCTTGCACACTGCCAAGGGCTCCAGCAGGAAGAGCTCTGTGCGAGGGAAGGGAAGGGCCAGTGCAGGGCTCCTCCAGGGGTTGCTTGGCCGCCCAGGCTCAGCGCCGCACGGAGTGCACCAGGCTCCCAGGGCCCCTGGCTGGGGTCTGCAGCCCCGCACACCCGGAGGCTGACTCCCTGGGAGTCCAGCAGCTGCCTCACACACGTAGCTTCCCTAGCGCTCTCCTCCCCAGCAGAGACGTGTGCAGCTAGTTGGGGCCTGCCCCTGCGTGCCTGGGCTCCCGCCCACAGCCCCAGCTCAGGGCAAGCAGCCCCTGAGCCAAGACCTGCAGGAGGCGCAGTGCGCCCCCACCTGGAAGCCGAGTGAACACCTGGCGGGGAGGCGAGCCTCCTCGAGGGAAGAAGAGGCAGCACAGACTCGTTTGGCTCAAGCCCTACTTGGCTGGAGCCGAGTGCGCCTCCAGGACGGCAGAGCTCCAGCTGTGCTCAGAGGCCCGTTCTGGCAGAGTTGCTGGCGCGAGGCTGCTCTGCCCTGGGCGAGCCTTGCCCAGACTTGCCTCGCTGCTAGGCTTCCTGCCCAGGAAGGAGCAGGCTGCGCGAGGCTGGGAGACGCCACTGGCGCCTTCCTGGCCTCAGCTCCGCTCCTGCCTTGCCTTTGCCCCTAGGCCCCAGGCGTCCTTGGGGAGGGCTTAGGGGCAGGTGGCTTGCACACTGCCAAGGGCTCCAGCAGGAAGAGCTCTGTGCGAGGGAAGGGAAGGGCCAGTGCAGGGCTCCTCCAGCGGTTGCTTGGCCGCCCAGGCTCAGCGCCGCACGGAGTGCACCAGGCTCCCAGGGCCCCTGGCTGGGGTCTGCAGCCCCGCACACCCGGAGGCTGACTCCCTGGGCGCCCAGCAGCTGCCTCACACACGTAGCTTCCCTAGCGCTCTCCTCCCCAGCAGAGACGTGTGCAGCTGGTTGGGGCCTGCCCCTGCGTGCCTGGCCTCCCGACCACAGCCCCAGCTCAGGGCAAGCAGCCCCTGAGCCAAGACCTGCAGGAGGCGCAGAGCGCCCCCACCTGGAAGTCGAGTGAACAGCTGGAGGGGAGGCGAGCCTCCTCGAGGGAAGAAGAGGCAGCCCAGCCTCTTTTGGCTCAAGCCCTACTTGGCTGGAGCCGAGTGCGCCTCCAGGACGGCAGAGCCCCAGCTCTGCTCAGAGACCCGTTCTGGCAGAGTTGCTGGCGCGAGGCTGCTCTGCCCTGGGCAAGCCTTGCCCAGTCTTGCCTCGCTGCTAAGCTTCCTGCCCAGGAAGGACCAGGCTGCGCGAGGCTGGGAGACACCACTGGGGCCTTCCTGGCCTCAGCTCCGCTCCTGACTTGCCTTTGCACCTAGGCTCCAGGCGTCCTTGGGGAGGGCTTAGGGGCCGGTGGCTTGCACAGTGGCAAGGGCTCCAGCAGGAAGAGCTCTGTGCGAGGGAAGGGAAGGGCCAGTGCAGGGCTCCTCCAGCGGTTGCTTGGCCGCCCAGACTCAGCGCCGCTCGGAGTGCCCCAGGCTCCCAGGGCCCCTGGCTTGGGTCTGCAGCCCCGCACACCCGGAGGCTGACTCCCTGGGCGCCCAGCAGCTGCCTCACACACGTAGCTTCCCTAGCGCTCTCCTCCCCAGCAGAGACGTGTGCAGCTAGTTGGGGCCTGCCCCTGCGTGCCTGGGCTCCCGCCCACAGCCCCAGCTCAGGGCAAGCAGCCCCTGAGCCAAGACCTGCAGGAGGCGCAGTGCGCCCCCACCTGGAAGCCGAGTGAACACCTGGCGGGGAGGCGAGCCTCCTCGAGGGAAGAAGAGGCAGCACAGACTCGTTTGGCTCAAGCCCTACTTGGCTGGAGCCGAGTGCGCCTCCAGGACGGCAGAGCTCAAGCTCTGCTCAGAGGCCCGTTCTGGCAGAGTTGCTGGCGCGAGGCTGCTCTGCCCTGGGCGAGCCTTGCCCAGACTTGCCTCGCTGCTAGGCTTCCTGCCCAGGAAGGAGCAGGCTGCGCGAGGCTGGGAGACGCCACTGGCGCCTTCCTGGCCTCAGCTCCGCTCCTGCCTTGCCTTTGCCCCTAGGCCCCAGGCGTCCTTGGGGAGGGCTTAGGGGCAGGTGGCTTGCACACTGCCAAGGGCTCCAGCAGGAAGAGCTCTGTGCGAGGGAAGGGAAGGGCCAGTGCAGGGCTCCTCCAGCGGTTGCTTGGCCGCCCAGGCTCAGCGCCGCACGGAGTGCACCAGGCTCCCAGGGCCCCTGGCTGGGGTCTGCAGCCCCGCACACCCGGAGGCTGACTCCCTGGGCGCCCAGCAGCTGCCTCACACATGTAGCTTCCCTAGCGCTCTCCTCCCCAGCAGAGACGTGTGCAGCTGGTTGGGGCCTGCCCCTGCGTGCCTGGCCTCCCGCGCACAGCCCCAGCTCAGGGCAAGCAGCCCCTGAGCCAAGACCTGCAGGAGGCGCAGAGCGCCCCCACCTGGAAGCCGAGTGAACAGCTGCGGGGAGGCGAGCCTCCTCGAGGGAAGAAGAGGCAGCCCAGCCTCGTTTGGCTCAAGCCCTACTTGGCTGGAGCCGAGTGCGCCTTCAGGACGGTAGAGCTCCAGCTCTGCTCAGAGGCCCGTTCTGGCAGAGTTGCTGGCGCGAGGCTGCTCTGCCCTGGGCGAGCCTTGCCCAGACTTGCCTCGGTGCTAGGCTTCCTGCCCTGGAAGGAGCAGGCTGCGCGAGGCTGGGAGACGCCACTGGCGCCTTCCTGGCCTCAGCTCCGCTCCTGCCTTGCCTTTGCACCTAGGCCCCAGGCGTCCTTGGGGAGGGCTTAGGGGCCGGTGGCTTGCACACTGCCAAGGGCTCCAGCAGGAAGAGCTCTGTGCGAGGGAAGGAAGGGCCAGTGCAGGTCTCCTCCAGCGGTTGCTTGGCCGCCCAGGCTCAGCGCCGCACGGAGTGCACCAGGCTCCCAGGGCCCCTGGCTGGGTTCTGCAGCCGCGCACACCAGGAGGCTGACTCCCTGGGCGCCCAGCAGCTGCCTCACACACGTAGCTTCCATAGCGCTCTCCTCCCCAGCATAGACGTGTGCAGCTGGTTGGGGCCTGCCCCTGCGTGCCTGGGCTCCTGCGCACAGCCCCAGCTCAGGGCAAGCAGCCCCTGAGCCAAGACCTGCAGGAGGCGAAGGGCGCCCCCAACTGGAAGCCGAGTGAACAGCTGGCGGGGAGGCGAGCCTCCTCGAGGGAAGAAGAGGAAGCACAGCCTCGTTTGGCTCAAGCCCTACTTGGCTGGAGCCGAGTGCCCCTCCAGGACGGCAGAGCTCCAGCTCTGCTCAGAGGCCCGTTCTGGCAGAGTTGCTGGCGCGAAGCTGCTCTGCCCTGGGCGAGCCTTGCCCAGACTTGCCTCGCTGCTAGGCTTCCTGCCCAGGAAGGAGCAGGCTGCGCGAGGCTGGGAGACGCCACTGGCGCCTTCCTGGCCTCAGCTCCGCTCCTGCCTTGCCTTTGCACCTAGGCCCCAGGCGTCCTTGGGGAGGGCTTAGGGTCCGGTGGCTTGCACACTGCCAAGGGCTCCAACAGGAAGAGCTCTGTGCGAGGGAAGGGAAGGGCCAGTGCAGGGCTCCTCCAGCGGTTGCTTGGCCGCCCAGGCTCAGCGCCGCTCGGAGTGCCCCAGGCTCCCAGGGCCCCTGGCTTGGGTCTGCAGCCCCGCACACCCGGAGGCTGACTCCCTGGGCGCCCAGCAGCTGCCTCACACACGTAGCTTCCCTAGCGCTCTCCTCCCCAGCAGAGACGTGTGCAGCTCGTTGGGGCCTGCCCCTGCGTGCCTGGGCTCCCGCGCACAGCCCCAGCTCAGGGCAAGCAGCCCCTGAGCCAAGACCTGCAGGAGGCGCAGAGCGCCCCCACCTGGAAGCCGAGTGAACAGCTGGCGGGGAGGCGAGCCTCCTCGAGGGAAGAAGAGGCAGCCCAGCCTCGTTTGGCTCAAGCCCTACTTGGCTGGAGCCGAGTGCGCCTCCAGGACGGCAGAGCTCCAGCTCTGCTCAGAGGCCCGTTCTGGCAGAGTTGCTGGCGCGAGGCTGCTCTGCCCTGGGCGAGCCTTGCCCAGACTTGCCTCGCTGCTAGGCTTCCTGCCCAGGAAGGAGCAGGCTGCGCGAGGCTGGGAGACACCACTGGCGCCTTCCTGGCCTCAGCTCCGCTCCTGCCTTGCCTTTGCACCTTGGCCCCAGGCGTCCTTGGGGAGGGCTTAGGGGCCGGTGGCTTGCAGAGTGCCAAGGGCTCCAGCAGGAAGAGTTCTGTGCGAGGGAAGGGAAGGGCCAGTGCAGGGCTCCTCCAGCGGTTGCTGGGCCTCCCAGACTCAGCGCCGCACGGAGTGCCCCAGGCTCCCAGGGCCCTGGCTGGGTTCTGCAGCCGCGCACACCCGGAGGCTGACTCCCTGGGCGCCCAGCAGCTGCCTCACACACGTAGCTTCCCTAGCGCTCTCCTCCCCAGCAGAGACGTGTGCAGCTGGTTGGGGCCTGCCCCTGCGTGCCTGGGCTCCCGCGCACAGCCCCAGCTCAGGGCAAGCAGCCCCTGAGCCAAGACCTGCAGGAGGCGCAGAGCGCCCCCACCTGGAAGCCGAGTGAACAGCTGGCGGGGAGGCGAGCCTCCTCGAGGGAAGAAGAGGCAGCCCAGCCTCGTTTGGCTCAAGCCCTACTTGGCTGGAGCCGAGTGCGCCTCCAGGACGGCAGAGCTCCAGCTCTGCTCAGAGGCCCGTTCTGGCAGAGTTGCTGGCGCGAGGCTGCTCTGCCTTGGGCGAGCCTTGCCCAGACTTGCCTCGCTGCTAGGCTTCCTGCCCAGGAAGGAGCAGGCTGCGCGAGGCTGGGAGACGCCACTGGCGCCTTCCTGGCCTCAGCTCCGCTCCTGCCTTGCCTTTGCACCTAGGCCCCAGGCGTCCTTGGGGAGGGCTTAGGGGCCGGGGGCTTGCAGAGTGCCAAGGGCTCCAGCAGGAAGAGCTATGTGCGAGGGAAGGGAAGGGCCAGTGCAGGGGTCCTCCAGCGGTTGTTTGGCCGCCCAGGCTCAGCGCCGCACGGAGTGCACCAGGCTCCCAGGGCCCCTGGCTGGGGTCTGCAGCCCCGCACACCCGGAGGCTGACTCCCTGGGCGCCCAGCAGCTGCCTCACACACGTAGCTTCCCTAGCGCTCTCCTCCCCAGCAGAGACGTGTGCAGCTGGTTGGGGCCTGCCCCTGCGTGCCTGGGCTCCTGCGCACAGCCCCAGCTCAGGGCAAGCAGCCCCTGAGCCAAGACCTGCAGGAGGCGCAGAGCGCCCCCACCTGGAAGCCGAGTGAACAGCTGGAGGGGAGGCGAGCCTCCTCGAGGGAAGAAGAGGCAGCCCAGCCTCGTTTGGCTCAAGCCCTACTTGGCTGGAGCCGAGTGCGCCTCCAGGACGGCAGAGCTCCAGCTCTGCTCAGAGGCCCGTTCTGGCAGAGTTGCTGGCGCGAGGCTGCTCTGCCCTGGGCGAGCCTTGCCCAGACTTGCCTCGGTGCTAGGCTTCCTGCCCTGGAAGGAGCAGGCTGCGCGAGGCTGGGAGACGCCACTGGCGCCTTCCTGGCCTCAGCTCCGCTCCTGCCTTGCCTTTGCACCTAGGCCCCAGGCGTCCTTGGGGAGGGCTTAGGGGCCGGTGGCTTGCACACTGCCAAGGGCTCCAGCAGGAAGAGCTCTGTGCGAGGGAAGGAAGGGCCAGTGCAGGTCTCCTCCAGCGGTTGCTTGGCCGCCCAGGCTCAGCGCCGCACGGAGTGCACCAGGCTCCCAGGGCCCCTGGCTGGGTTCTGCAGCCGCGCACACCAGGAGGCTGACTCCCTGGGCGCCCAGCAGCTGCCTCACACACGTAGCTTCCCTAGCGCTCTCCTCCCCAGCATAGACGTGTGCAGCTGGTTGGGGCCTGCCCCTGCGTGCCTGGGCTCCTGCGCACAGCCCCAGCTCAGGGCAAGCAGCCCCTGAGCCAAGACCTGCAGGAGGCGAAGGGCGCCCCCAACTGGAAGCCGAGTGAACAGCTGGCGGGGAGGCGAGCCTCCTCGAGGGAAGAAGAGGAAGCACAGCCTCGTTTGGCTCAAGCCCTACTTGGCTGGAGCCGAGTGCCCCTCCAGGACGGCAGAGCTCCAGCTCTGCTCAGAGGCCCGTTCTGGCAGAGTTGCTGGCGCGAAGCTGCTCTGCCCTGGGCGAGCCTTGCCCAGACTTGCCTCGCTGCTAGGCTTCCTGCCCAGGAAGGAGCAGGCTGCGCGAGGCTGGGAGACGCCACTGGCGCCTTCCTGGCCTCAGCTCCGCTCCTGCCTTGCCTTTGCACCTAGGCCCCAGGCGTCCTTGGGGAGGGCTTAGGGTCCGGTGGCTTGCACACTGCCAAGGGCTCCAGCAGGAAGAGCTCTGTGCGAGGGAAGGGAAGGGCCAGTGCAGGGCTCCTCCAGCGGTTGCTTGGCCGCCCAGGCTCAGCGCCGCTCGGAGTGCCCCAGGCTCCCAGGGCCCCTGGCTTGGGTCTGCAGCCCCGCACACCCGGAGGCTGACTCCCTGGGCGCCCAGCAGCTGCCTCACACACGTAGCTTCCCTAGCGCTCTCCTCCCCAGCAGAGACGTGTGCAGCTCGTTGGGGCCTGCCCCTGCGTGCCTGGGCTCCCGCGCACAGCCCCAGCTCAGGGCAAGCAGCCCCTGAGCCAAGACCTGCAGGAGGCGCAGAGCGCCCCCACCTGGAAGCCGAGTGAACAGCTGGCGGGGAGGCGAGCCTCCTCGAGGGAAGATGAGGCAGCCCAGCCTCGTTTGGCTCAAGCCCTACTTGGCTGGAGCCGAGTGCGCCTCCAGGACGGCAGAGCTCCAGCTCTGCTCAGAGGCCCGTTCTGGCAGAGTTGCTGGCGCGAGGCTGCTCTGCCCTGGGCGAGCCTTGCCCAGACTTGCCTCGCTGCTAGGCTTCCTGCCCAGGAAGGAGCAGGCTGCGCGAGGCTGGGAGACACCACTGGCGCCTTCCTGGCCTCAGCTCCGCTCCTGCCTTGCCTTTGCACCTTGGCCCCAGGCGTCCTTGGGGAGGGCTTAGGGGCCGGTGGCTTGCAGAGTGCCAAGGGCTCCAGCAGGAAGAGTTCTGTGCGAGGGAAGGGAAGGGCCAGTGCAGGGCTCCTCCAGCGGTTGCTGGGCCTCCCAGACTCAGCGCCGCACGGAGTGCCCCAGGCTCCCAGGGCCCTGGCTGGGTTCTGCAGCCGCGCACACCCGGAGGCTGACTCCCTGGGCGCCCAGCAGCTGCCTCACACACGTAGCTTCCCTAGCGCTCTCCTCCCCAGCAGAGACGTGTGCAGCTGGTTGGGGCCTGCCCCTGCGTGCCTGGGCTCCCGCGCACAGCCCCAGCTCAGGGCAAGCAGCCCCTGAGCCAAGACCTGCAGGAGGCGCAGAGCGCCCCCACCTGGAAGCCGAGTGAACAGCTGGCGGGGAGGCGAGCCTCCTCGAGGGAAGAAGAGGCAGCCCAGCCTCGTTTGGCTCAAGCCCTACTTGGCTGGAGCCGAGTGCGCCTCCAGGACGGCAGAGCTCCAGCTCTGCTCAGAGGCCCGTTCTGGCAGAGTTGCTGGCGCGAGGCTGCTCTGCCTTGGGCGAGCCTTGCCCAGACTTGCCTCGCTGCTAGGCTTCCTGCCCAGGAAGGAGCAGGCTGCGCGAGGCTGGGAGACGCCACTGGCGCCTTCCTGGCCTCAGCTCCGCTCCTGCCTTGCCTTTGCACCTAGGCCCCAGGCGTCCTTGGGGAGGGCTTAGGGGCCGGGGGCTTGCAGAGTGCCAAGGGCTCCAGCAGGAAGAGCTATGTGCGAGGGAAGGGAAGGGCCAGTGCAGGGGTCCTCCAGCGGTTGTTTGGCCGCCCAGGCTCAGCGCCGCACGGAGTGCACCAGGCTCCCAGGGCCCCTGGCTGGGGTCTGCAGCCCCGCACACCCGGAGGCTGACTCCCTGGGCGCCCAGCAGCTGCCTCACACACGTAGCTTCCCTAGCGCTCTCCTCCCCAGCAGAGACGTGTGCAGCTGGTTGGGGCCTGCCCCTGCGTGCCTGGGCTCCTGCGCACAGCCCCAGCTCAGGGCAAGCAGCCCCTGAGCCAAGACCTGCAGGAGGCGCAGAGCGCCCCCACCTGGAAGCCGAGTGAACAGCTGGAGGGGAGGCGAGCCTCCTCGAGGGAAGAAGAGGCAGCCCAGCCTCGTTTGGCTCAAGCCCTACTTGGCTGGAGCCGAGTGCGCCTCCAGGACGGCAGAGCTCCAGCTCTGCTCAGAGGCCCGTTCTGGCAGAGTTGCTGGCGCGAGGCTGCTCTGCCCTGGGCGAGCCTTGCCCAGACTTGCCTCGGTGCTAGGCTTCCTGCCCTGGAAGGAGCAGGCTGCGCGAGGCTTGGAGACGCCACTGGCGCCTTCCTGGCCTCAGCTCCGCTCCTGCCTTGCCTTTGCACCTAGGCCCCAGGCGTCCTTGGGGAGGGCTTAGGGGCCGGTGGCTTGCACACTGCCAAGGGCTCCAGCAGGAAGAGCTCTGTGCGAGGGAAGGAAGGGCCAGTGCAGGTCTCCTCCAGCGGTTGCTTGGCCGCCCAGGCTCAGCGCCGCACGGAGTGCACCAGGCTCCCAGGGCCCCTGGCTGGGTTCTGCAGCCGCACACACCAGGAGGCTGACTCCCTGGGCGCCCAGCAGCTGCCTCACACACGTAGCTTCCCTAGCGCTCTCCTCCCCAGCATAGACGTGTGCAGCTGGTTGGGGCCTGCCCCTGCGTGCCTGGGCTCCTGCGCACAGCCCCAGCTCAGGGCAAGCAGCCCCTGAGCCAAGACCTGCAGGAGGCGAAGGGCGCCCCCAACTGGAAGCCGAGTGAACAGCTGGCGGGGAGGCGAGCCTCCTCGAGGGAAGAAGAGGAAGCACAGCCTCGTTTGGCTCAAGCCCTACTTGGCTGGAGCCGAGTGCCCCTCCAGGACGGTAGAGCTCCAGCTCTGCTCAGAGGCCTGTTCTGGCAGAGTTGCTGGCGCGAAGCTGCTCTGCCCTGGGCGAGCCTTGCCCAGACTTGCCTCGCTGCTAGGCTTCCTGCCCAGGAAGGAGCAGGCTGCGCGAGGCTGGGAGACGCCACTGGCGCCTTCCTGGCCTCAGCTCCGCTCCTGCCTTGCCTTTGCACCTAGGCCCCAGGCGTCCTTGGGGAGGGCTTAGGGTCCGGTGGCTTGCACACTGCCAAGGGCTCCAGCAGGAAGAGCTCTGTGCGAGGGAAGGGAAGGGCCAGTGCAGGGCTCCTCCAGCGGTTGCTTGGCCGCCCAGGCTCAGCGCCGCTCGGAGTGCCCCAGGCTCCCAGGGCCCCTGGCTTGGGTCTGCAGCCCCGCACACCCGGAGGCTGACTCCCTGGGCGCCCAGCAGCTGCCTCACACACGTAGCTTCCCTAGCGCTCTCCTCCCCAGCAGAGACGTGTGCAGCTCGTTGGGGCCTGCCCCTGCGTGCCTGGGCTCCCGCGCACAGCCCCAGCTCAGGGCAAGCAGCCCCTGAGCCAAGACCTGCAGGAGGCGCAGAGCGCCCCCACCTGGAAGCCGAGTGAACAGCTGGCGGGGAGGCGAGCCTCCTCGAGGGAAGAAGAGGCAGCCCAGCCTCGTTTGGCTCAAGCCCTACTTGGCTGGAGCCGAGTGCGCCTCCAGGACGGCAGAGCTCCAGCTCTGCTCAGAGGCCCGTTCTGGCAGAGTTGCTGGCGCGAGGCTGCTCTGCCCTGGGCGAGCCTTGCCCAGACTTGCCTCGCTGCTAGGCTTCCTGCCCAGGAAGGAGCAGGCTGCGCGAGGCTGGGAGACACCACTGGCGCCTTCCTGGCCTCAGCTCCGCTCCTGCCTTGCCTTTGCACCTTGGCCCCAGGCGTCCTTGGGGAGGGCTTAGGGGCCGGTGGCTTGCAGAGTGCCAAGGGCTCCAGCAGGAAGAGTTCTGTGCGAGGGAAGGGAAGGGCCAGTGCAGGGCTCCTCCAGCGGTTGCTGGGCCTCCCAGACTCAGCGCCGCACGGAGTGCCCCAGGCTCCCAGGGCCCTGGCTGGGTTCTGCAGCCGCGCACACCCGGAGGCTGACTCCCTGGGCGCCCAGCAGCTGCCTCACACACGTAGCTTCCCTAGCGCTCTCCTCCCCAGCAGAGACGTGTGCAGCTGGTTGGGGCCTGCCCCTGCGTGCCTGGGCTCCCGCGCACAGCCCCAGCTCAGGGCAAGCAGCCCCTGAGCCAAGACCTGCAGGAGGCGCAGAGCGCCCCCACCTGGAAGCCGAGTGAACAGCTGGCGGGGAGGCGAGCCTCCTCGAGGGAAGAAGAGGCAGCCCAGCCTCGTTTGGCTCAAGCCCTACTTGGCTGGAGCCGAGTGCGCCTCCAGGACGGCAGAGCTCCAGCTCTGCTCAGAGGCCCGTTCTGGCAGAGTTGCTGGCGCGAGGCTGCTCTGCCTTGGGCGAGCCTTGCCCAGACTTGCCTCGCTGCTAGGCTTCCTGCCCAGGAAGGAGCAGGCTGCGCGAGGCTGGGAGACGCCACTGGCGCCTTCCTGGCCTCAGCTCCGCTCCTGCCTTGCCTTTGCACCTAGGCCCCAGGCGTCCTTGGGGAGGGCTTAGGGGCCGGGGGCTTGCAGAGTGCCAAGGGCTCCAGCAGGAAGAGCTCTGTGCGAGGGAAGGGAAGGGCCAGTGCAGGGGTCCTCCAGCGGTTGTTTGGCCGCCCAGGCTCAGCGCCGCACGGAGTGCACCAGGCTCCCAGGGCCCCTGGCTGGGGTCTGCAGCCCCGCACACCCGGAGGCTGACTCCCTGGGCGCCCAGCAGCTGCCTCACACACGTAGCTTCCCTAGCGCTCTCCTCCCCAGCAGAGACGTGTGCAGCTGGTTGGGGCCTGCCCCTGCGTGCCTGGGCTCCTGCGCACAGCCCCAGCTCAGGGCAAGCAGCCCCTGAGCCAAGACCTGCAGGAGGCGCAGAGCGCCCCCACCTGGAAGCCGAGTGAACAGCTGGAGGGGAGGCGAGCCTCCTCGAGGGAAGAAGAGGCAGCCCAGCCTCGTTTGGCTCAAGCCCTACTTGGCTGGAGCCGAGTGCGCCTCCAGGACGGCAGAGCTCCAGCTCTGCTCAGAGGCCCGTTCTGGCAGAGTTGCTGGCGCGAGGCTGCTCTGCCCTGGGCGAGCCTTGCCCAGTCTTGCCTCGCTGCTAGGCTTCCTGCCCAGGAAGGAGCAGGCTGCGCGAGGCTGGGAGACGCCACTGGCGCCTTCCTGGCCTCAGCTCCGCTCCTGCCTTGCCTTTGCACCTAGGCTCCAGGGGTCCTTGGGGAGGGCTTAGGGGCCGGTGGCTTGCACAGTGCCAAGGGCTCCAGCAGGAAGAGCTCTGTGCGAGGGAAGGGAAGGGCCAGTGCAGGGCTCCTCCAGTGGTTGCTTGGCCGCCCAGACTCAGCGCCGCTCGGAGTGCACCAGGCTCCCAGGGCCCATGGCTGGGGTCTGCAGCCCCGCACACCCGGAAGCTGACTCCCTGGGCGCCCAGCAGCTGCCTCACACACGTAGCTTCCCTAGCGCTCTCCTCCCCAGCAGAGACGTGTGCAGCTGGTTGGGGTCTGACCCTGCGTGCCTGGGCTCCTGCGCACAGCCCCAGCTCAGGGCAAGCAGCCCCTGAGCCAAGACCTGCAGGAGGCGAAGAGCGCCCCCAACTGGAAGCCGAGTGAACACCTGGCGGGGAGGCGAGCCTCCTCAAGGGAAGAAGAGGCAGCACAGCCTCGTTTGGCTCAAGCCCTACTTGGCTGGAGCCGAGTGCGCCTCCAGGACGGCAGAGCTCCAGCTCTGCTCAGAGGCCCGTTCTGGCAGAGTTGCTGGCGCGAGGCTGCTCTGCCCTGGGCGAGCCTTGCCCAGACTTGCCTCGCTGCTAGGCTTCCTGCCCAGGAAGGAGCAGGCTGCGCGAGGCTGGGAGACGCCACTGGCGCCTTCCTGGCCTCAGCTCCGCTCCTGCCTTGCCTTTGCACCTAGGCCCCAGGCGTCCTTGGGGAGGGCTTAGGGGCCGGTGGCTTGCACACTGCCAAGGGCTCCAGCAGGAAGAGCTCTGTGCGAGGGAAGGGAAGGGCCAGTGCAGGGCTCCTCCAGGGGTTGCTTGGCCGCCCAGGCTCAGCGCCGCACGGAGTGCACCAGGCTCCCAGGGCCCCTGGCTGGGGTCTGCAGCCACGCACACCCGGAGGCTGACTCCCTGGGAGTCCAGCAGCTGCCTCACACACGTAGCTTCCCTAGCGCTCTCCTCCCCAGCAGAGACGTGTGCAGCTAGTTGGGGCCTGCCCCTGCGTGCCTGGGCTCCCGCCCACAGCCCCAGCTCAGGGCAAGCAGCCCCTGAGCCAAGACCTGCAGGAGGCGCAGAGCGCCCCCACCTGGAAGCCGAGTGAACAGCTGGCGGGGAGGCGAGCCTCCTCAAGGGAAGAAGAGGCAGCCCAGCCTCGTTTGGCTCAAGCCCTACTTGGCTGGAGCCGAGTGCGCCTCCAGGACGGCAGAGCTCCAGCTCTGCTCAGAGGCCCGTTCTGGCAGAGTTGCTGGCGCGAGGCTGCTCTGCCCTGGGCGAGCCTTGCCCAGACTTGCCTCGCTGCTAGGCTTCCTGCCCAGGAAGGAGCAGGCTGCGCGAGGCTGGGAGACGCCACTGGCGCCTTCCTGGCCTCAGCTCCGCTCCTGCCTTGCCTTTGCACCTAGGCCCCAGGCGTCCTTGGGGAGGGCTTAGGGGCCGGTGGCTTGCACACTGCCAAGGGCTCCAGCAGGAAGAGCTCTGTGCGAGGGAAGGGAAGGGCCAGTGCAGGGCTCCTCCAGCGGTTGCTTGGCCGCCCAGGCTCAGCGCCGCACGGAGTGCACCAGGCTCCCAGGGCCCCTGGCTGGGGTCTGCAGCCCCGCACACCCGGAGGCTGACTCCCTGGACGCCCAGCAGCTGCCTCACACACGTAGCTTCCCTAGCGCTCTCCTCCCCAGCAGAGACGTGTGCAGCTGGTTGGGGCCTGCCCCTGCGTGCCTGGGCTCCTGCGCACAGCCCCAGCTCAGGGCAAGCAGCCCCTGAGCCAAGACCTGCAGGAGGCGCAGAGCGCCCCCACCTGGAAGCCGAGTGAACAGCTGGCGGGCAGGCGAGCCTCCTCGAGGGAAGAAGAGGCAGCCCAGCCTCGTTTGGCTCAAGCCCTACTTGGCTGGAGCCGAGTGCGCCTCCAGGACGGCAGAGCTCCAGCTCTGCTCAGAGGCCCGTTCTGGCAGAGTTGCTGGCGCGAGGCTGCTCTGCCCTGGGCGAGCCTTGCCCAGACTTGCCTCGCTGCTAGGCTTCCTGCCCAGGAAGGAGCAGGCTGCGCGAGGCTGGGAGACGCCACTGGCGCCTTCCTGGCCTCAGCTCCGCTCCTGCCTTGCCTTTGCACCTAGGCCCCAGGCGTCCTTGGGGAGGACTTAGGGGCCGGTGGCTTGCACAGTGCCAAAGGCTCCAGCAGGAAGAGCTCTGTGCGAGGGAAGGGAAGGGCCAGTGCAGGGCTCCTCCAGCGGTTGCTTGGCTGCCCAGACTCAGCGCTGCACGGAGTGCCCCAGGCTCCCAGGGCCCTGGCTGGGGTCTGCAGCCCCGCACACCCGGAGGCTGACTCCCTGGGCGCCCAGCAGCTGCCTCACACACGTAGCTTCCCTAGCGCTCTCCTCCCCAGCAGAGACGTGTGCAGCTGGTTGGGGCCTGCCCCTGCGTGCCTGGGCTCCTGCACACAGCCCCAGCTCAGGGCAAGCAGCCCCTGACCCATGACCTGCAGGAGGCGAAGAGCTCCCCCAACTGGAAGCCGAGTGAAAAGCTGGCGGGGAGGCGAGCCTCCTCGAGGGAAGAAGAGGCAGCACAGCGTCGTTTGGCTCAAGCCCTACTTGGCTGGAGCCGAGTTCGCCTCCAGGACGGCAGAGCTCCCGCTCTGCTCAGAGGCCCGTTCTGGCAGAGTTGCTGGCGCGAGGCTGCTCTGCCCTGGGCGAGCCTTGCCCAGACTTACCTCGCTGCTAGGCTTCCTGCCCAGGAAGGAGCAGGCTGCGCGAGGCTGGGAGACGCCACTGGCGCCTTCCTGGCCTCAGCTCCGCTCCTGCCTTGCCTTTGCACCTAGGCCCCAGGCGTCCTTGGGGAGGACTTAGGGGCCGGTGGCTTGCACAGTGCCAAGGGCTCCAGCACGAAGAGCTCTGTGCGAGGGAAGGGAAGGGCCATTGCAGGGCTCCTCCAGCGGTTGCTTGGCCGCCCAGGCTCAGCGCCGCACGGAGTGCACCAGGCTCCCAGGGCCCCTGGCTGGGGTCTGCAGCCCCGCACACACGGAGGCTAACTCCCTGGGCGCCCAGCAGCTGCCTCACACACGTAGCTTCCCTAGCGCTCTCCTCCCCAGCAGAGACGTGTGCAGCTGGTTGGGGCTTGCCCCTGCGTGCCTGGGCTCCCTCGCACAGCCCCAGCTCAGGGCAAGCAGCCCCTGAGCCAAGACCTGCAGGAGGCGAAGAGCGCCCCCAACTGGAAGCCGAGTGAACAGCTGGAGGGGAGGCGAGCCTCCTCGAGGGAAGAAGAGGCAGCACAGCGTCGTTTGGCTCAAGCCCTACTTGGCTGGAGCCGAGTGCGCCTCCAGGACGGCAGAGCTCCCGCTCTGCTCAGAGGCCCGTTCTGGCAGAGTTGCTGGCGCGAGGCTGCTCTGCCCTGGGCGAGCCTTGCCCAGACTTGCCTCGCTGCTAGGCTTCCTGCCCAGGAAGGAGCAGGCTGCGCGAGGCTGGGAGACGCCACTGGCGCCTTCCTGGCCTCAGCTCCGCTCCTGCCTTGCCTTTGCACTTGGCCCCAGGCGTCCGTGGGGAGGGCTTAGGGGCCGGTGGCTTGCACACTGCCAAGGGCTCCAGCAGGAAGAGCTCTGTGCGAGGGAAGGAAGGGCCAGTGCAGGTCTCCTCCAGCGGTTGCTTGGCCGCCCATGCTCAGCGCCGCACGGAGTGCACCAGGCTCCCAGGGCCCCTGGCTGGGGTCTGCAGCCCCGCACACCCGGAGGCTGACTCCCTGGGCGCCCAGCAGCTGCCTCACACACGTAGCTTCCCTAGCGCTCTCCTCCCCAGCAGAGACGTGTGCAGCTGGTTGGGGCCAGCCCCTGCGTGCCTGGGCTCCTGCGCACAGCCCCAGCTCAGGGCAAGCAGCCCCTAAGCCAAGACCTGCAGGAGGCGCAGAGCGCCCCCACCTGGAAGCCGAGTGAACAGCTGGCGGGGAGGCGAGCCTCCTCGAGGGAAGAAGAGGCAGCCCAGCCTCGTTTGGCTCAAGCCCTACTTGGCTGGAGCCGAGTGCGCCTCCAGGACGGCAGAGCTCCAGCTCTGCTCAGAGGCCCGTTCTGGCAGAGTTGCTGGCGCGAGGCTGCTCTGCCCTGGGCGAGCCTTGCCCAGACTTGCCTCGCTGCTAGGCTTCCTGCCCAGGAAGGAGCAGGCTGCGCGAGGCTGGGAGACGCCACTGGCGCCTTCCTGGCCTCAGCTCCGCTCCTGCCTTGCCTTTGCACCTAGGACCCAGGCGTCCTTGGGGAGGGCTTAGGGGCCGGTGGCTTGCACACTGCCAAGGGCTCCAGCAGGAAGAGCTCTGTGCGAGGGAAGGGAAGGGCCAGTGCAGGGCTCCTCCAGCGGTTGCTTGGCCGCCCAGGCTCAGCGCCGCACGGAGTGCACCAGGCTCCCAGGGCCCCTGGCTGGGGTCTGCAGCCCCGCACACCCGGAGGCTGACTCCCTGGGAGTCCAGCAGCTGCCTCACACACGTAGCTTCCCTAGCGCTCTCCTCCCCAGCAGAGACGTGTGCAGCTAGTTGGGGCCTGCCCCTGCGTGCCTGGGCTCCCGCCCACAGCCCCAGCTCAGGGCAAGCAGCCCCTGAGCCAAGACCTGCAGGAGGCGCAGAGCGCCCCCACCTGGAAGCCGAGTGAACAGCTGGCGGGGAGGCGAGCCTCCTCGAGCTAAGAAGAGGCAGCCCAGCCTCGTTTGGCTCAAGCCCTACTTGGCTGGAGCCGAGTGCGCCTCCAGGAGGGCAGAGCTCCAACTCTGCTCAGAGGCCCGTTCTGGCAGAGTTGCTGGCGCGAGGCTGCTCTGCCCTGGGCGAGCCTTGCCCAGACTTGCCTCGCTGCTAGGCTTCCTGCCCAGGAAGGAGCAGGCTGCGCGAGGCTGGGAGACACCACTGGCGCCTTCCTGGCCTCAGCTCCGCTCCTGCCTTGCCTTTGCACCTTGGCCCCAGGCGTCCTTGGGGAGGGCTTAGGGGCCGGTGGCTTGCAGAGTGCCAAGGGCTCCAGCAGGAAGAGTTCTGTGCGAGGGAAGGGAAGGGCCAGTGCAGGGCTCCTCCAGCGGTTGCTGGGCCTCCCAGACTCAGCGCCGCACGGAGTGCCCCAGGCTCCCAGGGCCCTGGCTGGGTTCTGCAGCCGCGCACACCCGGAGGCTGACTCCCTGGGCGCCCAGCAGCTGCCTCACACACGTAGCTTCCCTAGCGCTCTCCTCCCCAGCAGAGACGTGTGCAGCTGGTTGGGGCCTGCCCCTGCGTGCCTGGGCTCCCGCGCACAGCCCCAGCTCAGGGCAAGCAGCCCCTGAGCCAAGACCTGCAGGAGGCGCAGAGCGCCCCCACCTGGAAGCCGAGTGAACAGCTGGCGGGGAGGCGAGCCTCCTCGAGGGAAGAAGAGGCAGCCCAGCCTCGTTTGGCTCAAGCCCTACTTGGCTGGAGCCGAGTGCGCCTCCAGGACGGCAGAGCTCCAGCTCTGCTCAGAGGCCCGTTCTGGCAGAGTTGCTGGCGCGAGGCTGCTCTGCCTTGGGCGAGCCTTGCCCAGACTTGCCTCGCTGCTAGGCTTCCTGCCCAGGAAGGAGCAGGCTGCGCGAGGCTGGGAGACGCCACTGGCGCCTTCCTGGCCTCAGCTCCGCTCCTGCCTTGCCTTTGCACCTAGGCCCCAGGCGTCCTTGGGGAGGGCTTAGGGGCCGGGGGCTTGCAGAGTGCCAAGGGCTCCAGCAGGAAGAGCTCTGTGCGAGGGAAGGGAAGGGCCAGTGCAGGGGTCCTCCAGCGGTTGTTTGGCCGCCCAGGCTCAGCGCCGCACGGAGTGCACCAGGCTCCCAGGGCCCCTGGCTGGGGTCTGCAGCCCCGCACACCCGGAGGCTGACTCCCTGGGCGCCCAGCAGCTGCCTCACACACGTAGCTTCCCTAGCGCTCTCCTCCCCAGCAGAGACGTGTGCAGCTGGTTGGGGCCTGCCCCTGCGTGCCTGGGCTCCTGCGCACAGCCCCAGCTCAGGGCAAGCAGCCCCTGAGCCAAGACCTGCAGGAGGCGCAGAGCGCCCCCACCTGGAAGCCGAGTGAACAGCTGGAGGGGAGGCGAGCCTCCTCGAGGGAAGAAGAGGCAGCCCAGCCTCGTTTGGCTCAAGCCCTACTTGGCTGGAGCCGAGTGCGCCTCCAGGACGGCAGAGCTCCAGCTCTGCTCAGAGGCCCGTTCTGGCAGAGTTGCTGGCGCGAGGCTGCTCTGCCCTGGGCGAGCCTTGCCCAGTCTTGCCTCGCTGCTAGGCTTCCTGCCCAGGAAGGAGCAGGCTGCGCGAGGCTGGGAGACGCCACTGGCGCCTTCCTGGCCTCAGCTCCGCTCCTGCCTTGCCTTTGCACCTAGGCTCCAGGGGTCCTTGGGGAGGGCTTAGGGGCCGGTGGCTTGCACAGTGCCAAGGGCTCCAGCAGGAAGAGCTCTGTGCGAGGGAAGGGAAGGGCCAGTGCAGGGCTCCTCCAGTGGTTGCTTGGCCGCCCAGACTCAACGCCGCTCGGAGTGCACCAGGCTCCCAGGGCCCATGGCTGGGGTCTGCAGCCCCGCACACCCGGAAGCTGACTCCCTGGGCGCCCAGCAGCTGCCTCACACACGTAGCTTCCCTAGCGCTCTCCTCCCCAGCAGAGACGTGTGCAGCTGGTTGGGGTCTGACCCTGCGTGCCTGGGCTCCTGCGCACAGCCCCAGCTCAGGGCAAGCAGCCCCTGAGCCAAGACCTGCAGGAGGCGAAGAGCGCCCCCAACTGGAAGCCGAGTGAACACCTGGCGGGGAGGCGAGCCTCCTCAAGGGAAGAAGAGGCAGCACAGCCTCGTTTGGCTCAAGCCCTACTTGGCTGGAGCCGAGTGCGCCTCCAGGACGGCAGAGCTCCAGCTCTGCTCAGAGGCCCGTTCTGGCAGAGTTGCTGGCGCGAGGCTGCTCTGCCCTGGGCGAGCCTTGCCCAGACTTGCCTCGCTGCTAGGCTTCCTGCCCAGGAAGGAGCAGGCTGCGCGAGGCTGGGAGACGCCACTGGCGCCTTCCTGGCCTCAGCTCCGCTCCTGCCTTGCCTTTGCACCTAGGCCCCAGGCGTCCTTGGGGAGGGCTTAGGGGCCGGTGGCTTGCACACTGCCAAGGGCTCCAGCAGGAAGAGCTCTGTGCGAGGGAAGGGAAGGGCCAGTGCAGGGCTCCTCCAGGGGTTGCTTGGCCGCCCAGGCTCAGCGCCGCACGGAGTGCACCAGGCTCCCAGGGCCCCTGGCTGGGGTCTGCAGCCACGCACACCCGGAGGCTGACTCCCTGGGAGTCCAGCAGCTGCCTCACACACGTAGCTTCCCTAGCGCTCTCCTCCCCAGCAGAGACGTGTGCAGCTAGTTGGGGCCTGCCCCTGCGTGCCTGGGCTCCCGCCCACAGCCCCAGCTCAGGGCAAGCAGCCCCTGAGCCAAGACCTGCAGGAGGCGCAGAGCGCCCCCACCTGGAAGCCGAGTGAACAGCTGGCGGGGAGGCGAGCCTCCTCAAGGGAAGAAGAGGCAGCCCAGCCTCGTTTGGCTCAAGCCCTACTTGGCTGGAGCCGAGTGCGCCTCCAGGACGGCAGAGCTCCAGCTCTGCTCAGAGGCCCGTTCTGGCAGAGTTGCTGGCGCGAGGCTGCTCTGCCCTGGGCGAGCCTTGCCCAGACTTGCCTCGCTGCTAGGCTTCCTGCCCAGGAAGGAGCAGGCTGCGCGAGGCTGGGAGACGCCACTGGCGCCTTCCTGGCCTCAGCTCCGCTCCTGCCTTGCCTTTGCACCTAGGCCCCAGGCGTCCTTGGGGAGGGCTTAGGGGCCGGTGGCTTGCACACTGCCAAGGGCTCCAGCAGGAAGAGCTCTGTGCGAGGGAAGGGAAGGGCCAGTGCAGGGCTCCTCCAGCGGTTGCTTGGCCGCCCAGGCTCAGCGCCGCACGGAGTGCACCAGGCTCCCAGGGCCCCTGGCTGGGGTCTGCAGCCCCGCACACCCGGAGGCTGACTCCCTGGACGCCCAGCAGCTGCCTCACACACGTAGCTTCCCTAGCGCTCTCCTCCCCAGCAGAGACGTGTGCAGCTGGTTGGGGCCTGCCCCTGCGTGCCTGGGCTCCTGCGCACAGCCCCAGCTCAGGGCAAGCAGCCCCTGAGCCAAGACCTGCAGGAGGCGCAGAGCGCCCCCACCTGGAAGCCGAGTGAACAGCTGGCGGGCAGGCGAGCCTCCTCGAGGGAAGAAGAGGCAGCCCAGCCTCGTTTGGCTCAAGCCCTACTTGGCTGGAGCCGAGTGCGCCTCCAGGACGGCAGAGCTCCAGCTCTGCTCAGAGGCCCGTTCTGGCAGAGTTGCTGGCGCGAGGCTGCTCTGCCCTGGGCGAGCCTTGCCCAGACTTGCCTCGCTGCTAGGCTTCCTGCCCAGGAAGGAGCAGGCTGCGCGAGGCTGGGAGACGCCACTGGCGCCTTCCTGGCCTCAGCTCCGCTCCTGCCTTGCCTTTGCACCTAGGCCCCAGGCGTCCTTGGGGAGGACTTAGGGGCCGGTGGCTTGCACAGTGCCATAGGCTCCAGCAGGAAGAGCTCTGTGCGAGGGAAGGGAAGGGCCAGTGCAGGGCTCCTCCAGCGGTTGCTTGGCTGCCCAGACTCAGCGCTGCACGGAGTGCCCCAGGCTCCCAGGGCCCTGGCTGGGGTCTGCAGCCCCGCACACCCGGAGGCTGACTCCCTGGGCGCCCAGCAGCTGCCTCACACACGTAGCTTCCCTAGCGCTCTCCTCCCCAGCAGAGACGTGTGCAGCTGGTTGGGGCCTGCCCCTGCGTGCCTGGGCTCCTGCACACAGCCCCAGCTCAGGGCAAGCAGCCCCTGACCCATGACCTGCAGGAGGCGAAGAGCTCCCCCAACTGGAAGCCGAGTGAAAAGCTGGCGGGGAGGCGAGCCTCCTCGAGGGAAGAAGAGGCAGCACAGCGTCGTTTGGCTCAAGCCCTACTTGGCTGGAGCCGAGTTCGCCTCCAGGACGGCAGAGCTCCCGCTCTGCTCAGAGGCCCGTTCTGGCAGAGTTGCTGGCGCGAGGCTGCTCTGCCCTGGGCGAGCCTTGCCCAGACTTACCTCGCTGCTAGGCTTCCTGCCCAGGAAGGAGCAGGCTGCGCGAGGCTGGGAGACGCCACTGGCGCCTTCCTGGCCTCAGCTCCGCTCCTGCCTTGCCTTTGCACCTAGGCCCCAGGCGTCCTAGGGGAGGACTTAGGGGCCGGTGGCTTGCACAGTGCCAAGGGCTCCAGCACGAAGAGCTCTGTGCGAGGGAAGGGAAGGGCCATTGCAGGGCTCCTCCAGCGGTTGCTTGGCCGCCCAGGCTCAGCGCCGCACGGAGTGCACCAGGCTCCCAGGGCCCCTGGCTGGGGTCTGCAGCCCCGCACACACGGAGGCTAACTCCCTGGGCGCCCAGCAGCTGCCTCACACACGTAGCTTCCCTAGCGCTCTCCTCCCCAGCAGAGACGTGTGCAGCTGGTTGGGGCTTGCCCCTGCGTGCCTGGGCTCCCTCGCACAGCCCCAGCTCAGGGCAAGCAGCCCCTGAGCCAAGACCTGCAGGAGGCGAAGAGCGCCCCCAACTGGAAGCCGAGTGAACAGCTGGAGGGGAGGCGAGCCTCCTCGAGGGAAGAAGAGGCAGCACAGCGTCGTTTGGCTCAAGCCCTACTTGGCTGGAGCCGAGTGCGCCTCCAGGACGGCAGAGCTCCCGCTCTGCTCAGAGGCCCGTTCTGGCAGAGTTGCTGGCGCGAGGCTGCTCTGCCCTGGGCGAGCCTTGCCCAGACTTGCCTCGCTGCTAGGCTTCCTGCCCAGGAAGGAGCAGGCTGCGCGAGGCTGGGAGACGCCACTGGCGCCTTCCTGGCCTCAGCTCCGCTCCTGCCTTGCCTTTGCACTTGGCCCCAGGCGTCCGTGGGGAGGGCTTAGGGGCCGGTGGCTTGCACACTGCCAAGGGCTCCAGCAGGAAGAGCTCTGTGCGAGGGAAGGAAGGGCCAGTGCAGGTCTCCTCCAGCGGTTGCTTGGCCGCCCATGCTCAGCGCCGCACGGAGTGCACCAGGCTCCCAGGGCCCCTGGCTGGGGTCTGCAGCCCCGCACACCCGGAGGCTGACTCCCTGGGCGCCCAGCAGCTGCCTCACACACGTAGCTTCCCTAGCGCTCTCCTCCCCAGCAGAGACGTGTGCAGCTGGTTGGGGCCAGCCCCTGCGTGCCTGGGCTCCTGCGCACAGCCCCAGCTCAGGGCAAGCAGCCCCTAAGCCAAGACCTGCAGGAGGCGCAGAGCGCCCCCACCTGGAAGCCGAGTGAACAGCTGGCGGGGAGGCGAGCCTCCTCGAGGGAAGAAGAGGCAGCCCAGCCTCGTTTGGCTCAAGCCCTACTTGGCTGGAGCCGAGTGCGCCTCCAGGACGGCAGAGCTCCAGCTCTGCTCAGAGGCCCGTTCTGGCAGAGTTGCTGGCGCGAGGCTGCTCTGCCCTGGGCGAGCCTTGCCCAGACTTGCCTCGCTGCTAGGCTTCCTGCCCAGGAAGGAGCAGGCTGCGCGAGGCTGGGAGACGCCACTGGCGCCTTCCTGGCCTCAGCTCCGCTCCTGCCTTGCCTTTGCACCTAGGACCCAGGCGTCCTTGGGGAGGGCTTAGGGGCCGGTGGCTTGCACACTGCCAAGGGCTCCAGCAGGAAGAGCTCTGTGCGAGGGAAGGGAAGGGCCAGTGCAGGGCTCCTCCAGCGGTTGCTTGGCCGCCCAGGCTCAGCGCCGCACGGAGTGCACCAGGCTCCCAGGGCCCCTGGCTGGGGTCTGCAGCCCCGCACACCCGGAGGCTGACTCCCTGGGAGTCCAGCAGCTGCCTCACACACGTAGCTTCCCTAGCGCTCTCCTCCCCAGCAGAGACGTGTGCAGCTAGTTGGGGCCTGCCCCTGCGTGCCTGGGCTCCCGCCCACAGCCCCAGCTCAGGGCAAGCAGCCCCTGAGCCAAGACCTGCAGGAGGCGCAGAGCGCCCCCACCTGGAAGCCGAGTGAACAGCTGGCGGGGAGGCGAGCCTCCTCGAGCTAAGAAGAGGCAGCCCAGCCTCGTTTGGCTCAAGCCCTACTTGGCTGGAGCCGAGTGCGCCTCCAGGAGGGCAGAGCTCCAACTCTGCTCAGAGGCCCGTTCTGGCAGAGTTGCTGGCGCGAGGCTGCTGTGCCCTGGGCGAGGCTTGCCCAGACTTGCCTCGCTGCTAGGCTTCCTGCCCAGGAAGGAGCAGGCTGCGCGAGGCTGGGAGACGCCACTGGCGCCTTCCTGGCCTCAGCTCCGCTCCTGCCTTGCCTTTGCACCTAGGCCCCAGGCGTCCTTGGGGAGGGCTTAGGGGCCGGTGGCTTGCACACTGCCAAGGGCTCCAGCAGGAAGAGCTCTGTGCGAGGGAAGGGAAGGGCCAGTGCAGGGGTCCTCCAGCGGTTGTTTGGCCGCCCAGGCTCAGCGCCGCACGGAGTGCACCAGGCTCCCAGGGCCCCTGGCTGGGGTCTGCAGCCCCGCACACCCGGAGGCTGACTCCCTGGGCGCCCAGCAGCTGCCTCACACACGTAGCTTCCCTAGCGCTCTCCTCCCCAGCAGAGACGTGTGCAGCTGGTTGGGGCCTGCCCCTGCGTGCCTGGGCTCCTGCGCACAGCCCCAGCTCAGGGCAAGCAGCCCCTGAGCCAAGACCTGCAGGAGGCGCAGAGCGCCCCCACCTGGAAGCCGAGTGAACAGCTGGAGGGGAGGCGAGCCTCCTCGAGGGAAGAAGAGGCAGCCCAGCCTCGTTTGGCTCAAGCCCTACTTGGCTGGAGCCGAGTGCGCCTCCAGGACGGCAGAGCTCCAGCTCTGCTCAGAGGCCCGTTCTGGCAGAGTTGCTGGCGCGAGGCTGCTCTGCCCTGGGCGAGCCTTGCCCAGTCTTGCCTCGCTGCTAGGCTTCCTGCCCAGGAAGGAGCAGGCTGCGCGAGGCTGGGAGACGCCACTGGCGCCTTCCTGGCCTCAGCTCCGCTCCTGCCTTGCCTTTGCACCTAGGCTCCAGGGGTCCTTGGGGAGGGCTTAGGGGCCGGTGGCTTGCACAGTGCCAAGGGCTCCAGCAGGAAGAGCTCTGTGCGAGGGAAGGGAAGGGCCAGTGCAGGGCTCCTCCAGTGGTTGCTTGGCCGCCCAGACTCAGCGCCGCTCGGAGTGCACCAGGCTCCCAGGGCCCATGGCTGGGGTCTGCAGCCCCGCACACCCGGAAGCTGACTCCCTGGGCGCCCAGCAGCTGCCTCACACACGTAGCTTCCCTAGCGCTCTCCTCCCCAGCAGAGACGTGTGCAGCTGGTTGGGGCCTGCCCCTGCGTGCCTGGGCTCCTGCGCACAGCCCCAGCTCAGGGCAAGCAGCCCCTGAGCCAAGACCTGCAGGAGGCGAAGAGCGCCCCCAACTGGAAGCCGAGTGAACACCTGGCGGGGAGGCGAGCCTCCTCGAGGGAAGAAGAGGCAGCACAGCCTCGTTTGGCTCAAGCCCTACTTGGCTGGAGCCGAGTGCGCCTCCAGGACGGCAGAGCTCCAGCTCTGCTCAGAGGCCCGTTCTGGCAGAGTTGCTGGCGCGAGGCTGCTCTGCCCTGGGCGAGCCTTGCCCAGACTTGCCTCGCTGCTAGGCTTCCTGCCCAGGAAGGAGCAGGCTGCGCGAGGCTGGGAGACGCCACTGGCGCCTTCCTGGCCTCAGCTCCGCTCCTGCCTTGCCTTTGCACCTAGGCCCCAGGCGTCCTTGGGGAGGGCTTAGGGGCCGGTGGCTTGCACACTGCCAAGGGCTCCAGCAGGAAGAGCTCTGTGCGAGGGAAGGGAAGGGCCAGTGCAGGGCTCCTCCAGGGGTTGCTTGGCCGCCCAGGCTCAGCGCCGCACGGAGTGCACCAGGCTCCCAGGGCCCCTGGCTGGGGTCTGCAGCCACGCACACCCGGAGGCTGACTCCCTGGGAGTCCAGCAGCTGCCTCACACACGTAGCTTCCCTAGCTCTCTCCTCCCCAGCAGAGACGTGTGCAGCTAGTTGGGGCCTGCCCCTGCGTGCCTGGGCTCCCGCCCACAGCCCCAGCTCAGGGCAAGCAGCCCCTGAGCCAAGACCTGCAGGAGGCGCAGAGCGCCCCCACCTGGAAGCCGAGTGAACAGCTGGCGGGGAGGCGAGCCTCCTCAAGGGAAGAAGAGGCAGCCCAGCCTCGTTTGGCTCAAGCCCTACTTGGCTGGAGCCGAGTGCGCCTCCAGGACGGCAGAGCTCCAGCTCTGCTCAGAGGCCCGTTCTGGCAGAGTTGCTGGCGCGAGGCTGCTCTGCCCTAGGCGAGCCTTGCCCAGACTTGCCTCGCTGCTAGGCTTCCTGCACAGGAAGGAGCAGGCTGCGCGAGGCTGGGAGACGCCACTGGCGCCTTCCTGGCCTCAGCTCCGCTCCTGCCTTGCCTTTGCACCTAGGCCCCAGGCGTCCTTGGGGAGGGCTTAGGGGCCGGTGGCTTGCACACTGCCAAGGGCTCCAGCAGGAAGAGCTCTGTGCGAGGGAAGGGAAGGGCCAGTGCAGGGCTCCTCCAGCGGTTGCTTGGCCGCCCAGGCTCAGCGCCGCATGGAGTGCACCAGGCTCCCAGGGCCCCTGGCTGGGGTCTGCAGCCCCGCACACCCGGAGGCTGACTCCCTGGGCGCCCAGCAGCTGCCTAACACACGTAGCTTCCCTAGCGCTCTCCTCCCCAGCAGAGACGTGTGCAGCTGGTTGGGGCCTGCCCCTGCGTGCCTGGCCTCCTGACCACAGCCCCAGCTCAGGGCAAGCAGCCCCTGAGTCAAGACCTGCAGGAGGCGCAGAGCGCCCCCACCTGGAAGTCGAGTGAACAGCTGGAGGGGAGGCGAGCCTCCTCGAGGGAAGAAGAGGCAGCCCAGCCTCGTTTGGCTCAAGCCCTACTTGGCTGGAGCCGAGTGCGCCTCCAGGACGGCAGAGCCCCAGCTCTGCTCAGAGGCCCGTTCTGGCAGAGTTGCTGGCGCGAGGCTGCTCTGCCCTGGGCAAGCCTTGCCCAGTCTTGCCTCGCTGCTAGGCTTCCTGCCCAGGAAGGAGCAGGCTGCGCGAGGCTGGGAGACGCCACTGGGGCCTTCCTGGCCTCAGCTCCGCTCCTGACTTGCCTTTGCACCTAGGCTCCAGGCGTCCTTGGGGAGGGCTTAGGGGCCGGTGGCTTGCACAGTGCCAAGGGCTCCAGCAGGAAGAGCTCTGTGCGAGGGAAGGGAAGGGCCAGTGCAGGGCTCCTCCAGCGGTTGCTTGGCCGCCCAGACTCAGCGCCGCTCGGAGTGCCCCAGGCTCCCAGGGCCCCTGGCTTGGGTCTGCAGCCCCGCACACCCGGAGGCTGACTCCCTGGGCGCCCAGCAGCTGCCTCACACACGTAGCTTCCCTAGCGCTCTCCTCCCCCCAGAGACGTGTGCAGCTGGTTGGGGCCTGCCCCTGCGTGCCTGGGCTCCCGCGCACAGCCCCAGCTCAGGACAAGCAGCCCCTGAGCCAAGACCTGCAGGAGGCGCAGAGCGCCCTCACCTGGAAGCCGAGTGAACAGCTGGCGGGGAGGCGAGCCTCCTCGAGGGAAGAAGAGGCAGCCCAGCCTCGTTTGGCTCAAGCCCTACTTGGCTGGAGCCGAGTGCGCCTCCAGGACGGCAGAGCTCCAGCTCTGCTCAGAGGCCCGTTCTGGCAGAGTTGCTGGCGCGAGGCTGCTCTGCCCTGGGCGAGCCTTGCCCAGTCTTGCCTCGCTGCTAGGCTTCCTGCCCAGGAAGGAGCAGGCTGCGCGAGGCTGGGAGACGCCACTGGCGCCTTCCTGGCCTCAGCTCCGCTCCTGCCTTGCCTTTGCACCTAGGCTCCAGGGGTCCTTGGGGAGGGCTTAGGGGCCGGTGGCTTGCACAGTGCCAAGGGCTCCAGCAGGAAGAGCTCTGTGCGAGGGAAGGGAAGGGCCAGTGCAGGGCTCCTCCAGTGGTTGCTTGGCCGCCCAGACTCAGCGCCGCTCGGAGTGCACCAGGCTCCCAGGGCCCATGGCTGGGGTCTGCAGCCCCGCACACCCGGAGGCTGACTCCCTGGGCGCCCAGCAGCTGCCTCACACACGTAGCTTCCCTAGCGCTCTCCTCCCCAGCAGAGACGTGTGCAGCTGGTTGGGGCCTGCCCCTGCGTGCCTGGGCTCCTGCGCACAGCCCCAGCTCAGGGCAAGCAGCCCCTGAGCCAAGACCTGCAGGAGGCGAAGAGCGCCCCCAACTGGAAGCCGAGTGAACACCTGGCGGGGAGGCGAGCCTCCTCGAGGGAAGAAGAGGCAGCACAGCCTCGTTTGGCTCAAGCCCTACTTGGCTGGAGCCGAGTGCGCCTCCAGGACGGCAGAGCTCCAGCTCTGCTCAGAGGCCCGTTCTGGCAGAGTTGCTGGCGCGAGGCTGCTCTGCCCTGGGCGAGCCTTGCCCAGACTTGCCTCGCTGCTAGGCTTCCTGCCCAGGAAGGAGCAGGCTGCGCGAGGCTGGGAGACGCCACTGGCGCCTTCCTGGCCTCAGCTCCGCTCCTGCCTTGCCTTTGCACCTAGGCCCCAGGCGTCCTTGGGGAGGGCTTAGGGGCCGGTGGCTTGCACACTGCCAAGGGCTCCAGCAGGAAGAGCTCTGTGCGAGGGAAGGGAAGGGCCAGTGCAGGGCTCCTCCAGGGGTTGCTTGGCCGCCCAGGCTCAGCGCCGCACGGAGTGCACCAGGCTCCCAGGGCCCCTGGCTGGGGTCTGCAGCCCCGCACACCCGGAGGCTGACTCCCTGGGAGTCCAGCAGCTGCCTCACACACGTAGCTTCCCTAGCGCTCTCCTCCCCACCAGAGACGTGTGCAGCTAGTTGGGGCCTGCCCCTGCGTGCCTGGGCTCCCGCCCACAGCCCCAGCTCAGGGCAAGCAGCCCCTGAGCCAAGACCTGCAGGAGGCGCAGAGCGCCCCCACCTGGAAGCCGAGTGAACACCTGGCGGGGAGGCGAGCCTCCTCGAGGGAAGAAGAGGCAGCACAGCCTCGTTTGGCTCAAGCCCTACTTGGCTGGAGCCGAGTGCGCCTCCAGGACGGCAGAGCTCCAGCTCTGCTCAGAGGCCCGTTCTGGCAGAGTTGCTGGCGCGAGGCTGCTCTGCCCTGGGCGAGCCTTGCCCAGACTTGCCTCGCTGCTAGGCTTCCTGCCCAGGAAGGAGCAGGCTGCGCGAGGCTGGGAGACACCACTGGCGCCTTCCTGGCCTCAGCTCCGCTCCTGCCTTGCCTTTGCACCTAGGCCCCAGGCGTCCTTGGGGAGGGCTTAGGGGCCGGTGGCTTGCACACTGCCAAGGGCTCCAGCAGGAAGAGCTCTGTGCGAGGGAAGGGAAGGGCCAGTGCAGGGCTCCTCCAGCGGTTGCTTGGCCGCCCAGGCTCAGCGCCGCACGGAGTGCACCAGGCTCCCAGGGCCCCTGGCTGGGGTCTGCAGCCCCGCACACCCGGAGGCTGACTCCCTGGGCGCCCAGCAGCTGCCTCACACACGTAGCTTCCCTAGCGCTCTCCTCCCCAGCAGAGACGTGTGCAGCTGGTTGGGGCCTGCCCCTGCGTGCCTGGCCTCCCGACCACAGCCCCAGCTCAGGGCAAGCAGCCCCTGAGTCAAGACCTGCAGGAGGCGCAGAGCGCCCCCACCTGGAAGTCGAGTGAACAGCTGGAGGGGAGGCGAGCCTCCTCGAGGGAAGAAGAGGCAGCCCAGCCTCGTTTGGCTCAAGCCCTACTTGGCTGGAGCCGAGTGCGCCTCCAGGACGGCAGAGCCCCAGCTCTGCTCAGAGGCCCGTTCTGGCAGAGTTGCTGGCGCGAGGCTGCTCTGCCCTGGGCAAGCCTTGCCCAGTCTTGCCTCGCTGCTAGGCTTCCTGCCCAGGAAGGAGCAGGCTGCGCGAGGCTGGGAGACGCCACTGGGGCCTTCCTGGCCTCAGCTCCGCTCCTGACTTGCCTTTGCACCTAGGCTCCAGGCGTCCTTGGGGAGGGCTTAGGGGCCGGTGGCTTGCACAGTGCCAAGGGCTCCAGCAGGAAGAGCTCTGTGCGAGGGAAGGGAAGGGCCAGTGCAGGGCTCCTCCAGCGGTTGCTTGGCCGCCCAGACTCAGCGCCGCTCGGAGTGCCCCAGGCTCCCAGGGCCCCTGGCTTGGGTCTGCAGCCCCGCACACCCGGAGGCTGACTCCCTGGGCGCCCAGCAGCTGCCTCACACACGTAGCTTCCCTAGCGCTCTCCTCCCCCCAGAGACGTGTGCAGCTGGTTGGGGCCTGCCCCTGCGTGCCTGGGCTCCCGCGCACAGCCCCAGCTCAGGGCAAGCAGCCCCTGAGCCAAGACCTGCAGGAGGCGCAGAGCGCCCCCACCTGGAAGCCGAGTGAACAGCTGGCGGGGAGGCGAGCCTCCTCGAGGGAAGAAGAGGCAGCCCAGCCTCGTTTGGCTCAAGCCCTACTTGGCTGGAGCCGAGTGCGCCTCCAGGACGGCAGAGCTCCAGCTCTGCTCAGAGGCCCGTTCTGGCAGAGTTGCTGGCGCGAGGCTGCTCTGCCCTGGGCGAGCCTTGCCCAGACTTGCCTCGCTGCTAGGCTTCCTGCCCAGGAAGGAGCAGGCTGCGCGAGGCTGGGAGACGCCACTGGCGCCTTCCTGGCCTCAGCTCCGCTCCTGCCTTGCCTTTGCACTTGGCCCCAGGCGTCCGTGGGGAGGGCTTAGGGGCCGGTGGCTTGCACACTGCCAAGGGCTCCAGCAGGAAGAGCTCTGTGCAAGGGAAGGAAGGGCCAGTGCAGGTCTCCTCCATCGGTTGTTTGGCCGCCCATGCTCAGCGCCGCACGGAGTGCACCAGGCTCCCAGGGCCCCTGGCTGGGGTCTGCAGCCCCGCACACCCGGAGGCTGACTCCCTGGGCGCCCAGCAGCTGCCTCACACACGTAGCTTCCCTAGCGCTCTCCTCCCCAGCAGAGACGTGTGCAGCTGGTTGGGGCCTGCCCCTGCGTGCCTGGGCTCCTGCGCACAGCCCCAGCTCAGGGCAAGCAGCCCCTAAGCCAAGACCTGCAGGAGGCGCAGAGCGCCCCCACCTGGAAGCCGAGTGAACAGCTGGCGGGGAGGCGAGCCTCCTCGAGGGAAGAAGAGGCAGCCCAGCCTCGTTTGGCTCAAGGCGTACTTGGCTGGAGCCGAGTGCGCCTCCAGGACGGCAGAGCTCCAGCTCTGCTCAGAGGCCCGTTCTGGCAGAGTTGCTGGCGCGAGGCTGCTCTGCCCTGGGCGAGCCTTGCCCAGACTTGCCTCGCTGCTAGGCTTCCTGCCCAGGAAGGAGCAGGCTGCGCGAGGCTGGGAGACGCCACTGGCGCCTTCCTGGCCTCAGCTCCGCTCCTGCCTTGCCTTTGCACCTAGGACCCAGGCGTCCTTGGGGAGGGCTTAGGGGCCGGTGGCTTGCACACTGCCAAGGGCTCCAGCAGGAAGAGCTCTGTGCGAGGGAAGGGAAGGGCCAGTGCAGGGCTCCTCCAGTGGTTGCTTGGCCGCCCAGGCTCAGCGCCGCACGGAGTGCACCAGGCTCCCAGGGCCCCTGGCTGGGGTCTGCAGCCCCGCACACCCGGAGGCTGACTCCCTGGGAGTCCAGCAGCTGCCTCACACACGTAGCTTCCCTAGCGCTCTCCTCCCCAGCAGAGACGTGTGCAGCTAGTTGGGGCCTGCCCCTGCGTGCCTGGGCTCCCGCCCACAGCCCCAGCTCAGGGCAAGCAGCCCCTGAGCCAAGACCTGCAGGAGGCGCAGAGCGCCCCCACCTGGAAGCCGAGTGAACAGCTGGCGGGGAGGCGAGCCTCCTCGAGCTAAGAAGAGGCAGCCCAGCCTCGTTTGGCTCAAGCCCTACTTGGCTGGAGCCGAGTGCGCCTCCAGGACGGCAGAGCTCCAGCTCTGCTCAGAGGCCCGTTCTGGCAGAGTTGCTGGCGCGAGGCTGCTCTGCCCTGGGCGAGCCTTGCCCAGACTTGCCTCGCTGCTTGGCTTCCTGCCCAGGAAGGAGCAGGCTGCGCGAGGCTGGGAGACGCCACTGGCGCCTTCCTGGCCTCAGCTCCGCTCCTGCCTTGCCTTTGCACCTAGGACCCAGGCGTCCTTGGGGAGGGCTTAGGGGCCGGTGGCTTGCACACTGCCAAGGGCTCCAGCAGGAAGAGCTCTGTGCGAGGGAAGGGAAGGGCCAGTGCAGGGCTCCTCCAGCGGTTGCTTGGCCGCCCAGGCTCAGCGCCGCACGGAGTGCACCAGGCTCCCAGGGCCCCTGGCTGGGGTCTGCAGCCCCGCACACCCGGAGGCTGACTCCCTGGGAGTCCAGCAGCTGCCTCACACACGTAGCTTCCCTAGCGCTCTCCTCCCCAGCAGACACGTGTGCAGCTAGTTGGGGCCTGCCCCTGCGTGCCTGGGCTCCCGCCCACAGCCCCAGCTCAGGGCAAGCAGCCCCTGAGCCAAGACCTGCAGGAGGCGCAGAGCGCCCCCACCTGGAAGCCGAGTGAACAGCTGGCGGGGAGGCGAGCCTCCTCGAGCTAAGAAGAGGCAGCCCAGCCTCGTTTGGCTCAAGCCCTACTTGGCTGGAGCCGAGTGCACCTCCAGGAGGGCAGAGCTCCAGCTCTGCTCAGAGGCCCGTTCTGGCAGAGTTGCTGGCGCGAGGCTGCTCTGCCCTGGGCGAGCATTGCCCAGACTTGCCTCGCTGCTAGGCTTCCTGCCCAGGAAGGAGCAGGCTGCGCGAGGCTGGGAGACGCCACTGGCGCCTTCCTGGCCTCAGCTCCGCTCCTGCCTTGCCTTTGCACCTAGGCCCCAGGCGTCCTTGGGGAGGGCTTAGGGGCCGGTGGCTTGCACACTGCCAAGGGCTCCAGCAGGAAGAGCTCTGTGCGAGGGAAGGGAAGGGCCAGTGCAGGGCTCCTCCAGCGGTTGTTTGGCCGCCCAGGCTCAGCGCCGCACGGAGTGCACCAGGCTCCCAGGGCCCCTGGCTGGGGTCTGCAGCCCCGCACACCCGGAGGCTGACTCCCTGGGCGCCCAGCAGCTGCCTCACACACGTAGCTTCCCTAGCGCTCTCCTCCCCAGCAGAGACGTGTGCAGCTGTTTGGGGCCTGCCCCTGCGTGCCTGGGCTCCTGCGCACAGCCCCAGCTCAGGGCAAGCAGCCACTGAGCCAAGACCTTCAGGAGGCGCAGAGCGCCCCCACCTGGAAGCCGAGTGAACAGCTGGAGGGGAGGCGAGCCTCCTCGAGGGAAGAAGAGGCAGCCCAGCCTCGTTTGGCTCAAGCCCTACTTGGCTGGAGCCGAGTGCGCCTCCAGGACGGCAGAGCTCCAGCTCTGCTCAGAGGCCCGTTCTGGCAGAGTTGCTGGCGCGAGGCTGCTCTGCCCTGGGCGAGCCTTGCCCAGTCTTGCCTCGCTGCTAGGCTTCCTGCCCAGGAAGGAGCAGGCTGCGCGAGGCTGGGAGACGCCACTGGCGCCTTCCTGGCCTCAGCTCCGCTCCTGCCTTGCCTTTGCACTTGGCCCCAGGCGTCCGTGGGGAGGGCTTAGGGGCCGGTGGCTTGCACACTGCCAAGGGCTCCAGCAGGAAGAGCTCTGTGCAAGGGAAGGAAGGGCCAGTGCAGGTCTCCTCCAGCGGTTGCGTGGCCGCCCATGCTCAGCGCCGCACGGAGTGCACCAGGCTCCCAGGGCCCCTGGCTGGGGTCTGCAGCCCCGCACACCCGGAGGCTGACTCCCTGGGCGCCCAGCAGCTGCCTCACACACGTAGCTTCCCTAGCGCTCTCCTCCCCAGCAGAGACGTGTGCAGCTGGTTGGGGCCTGCCCCTGCGTGCCTGGGCTCCTGCGCACAGCCCCAGCTCAGGGCAAGCAGCCCCTAAGCCAAGACCTGCAGGAGGCGCAGAGCGCCCCCTCCTGGAAGCCGAGTGAACAGCTGGCGGGGAGGCGAGCCTCCTCGAGGGAAGAAGAGGCAGCCCAGCCTCGTTTGGCTCAAGGCCTACTTGGCTGGAGCCGAGTGCGCCTCCAGGACGGCAGAGCTCCAGCTCTGCTCAGAGGCCCGTTCTGGCAGAGTTGCTGGCGCGAGGCTGCTCTGCCCTGGGCGAGCCTTGCCCAGACTTGCCTCGCTGCTAGGCTTCCTGCCCAGGAAGGAGCAGGCTGCGCGAGGCTGGGAGACGCCACTGGCGCCTTCCTGGCCTCAGCTCCGCTCCTGCCTTGCCTTTGCACCTAGGACCCAGGCGTCCTTGGGGAGGGCTTAGGGGCCGGTGGCTTGCACACTGCCAAGGGCTCCAGCAGGAAGAGCTCTGTGCGAGGGAAGGGAAGGGCCAGTGCAGGGCTCCTCCAGCGGTTGCTTGGCCGCCCAGGCTCAGCGCCGCACGGAGTGCACCAGGCTCCCAGGGCCCCTGGCTGGGGTCTGCAGCCCCGCACTCCCGGAGGCTGACTCCCTGGGAGTCCAGCAGCTGCCTCACACACGTAGCTTCCCTAGCGCTCTCCTCCCCAGCAGAGACGTGTGCAGCTAGTTGGGGCCTGCCCCTGCGTGCCTGGGCTCCCGCCCACAGCCCCAGCTCAGGGCAAGCAGCCCCTGAGCCAAGACCTGCAGGAGGCGCAGAGCGCCCCCACCTGGAAGCCGAGTGAACAGCTGGCGGGGAGGCGAGCCTCCTCGAGCTAAGAAGAGGCAGCCCAGCCTCGTTTGGCTCAAGCCCTACTTGGCTGGAGCCGAGTGCGCCTCCAGGACGGCAGAGCTCCAGCTCTGCTCAGAGGCCCGTTCTGGCAGAGTTGCTGGCGCGAGGCTGCTCTGCCCTGGGCGAGCCTTGCCCAGACTTGCCTCGCTGCTTGGCTTCCTGCCCAGGAAGGAGCAGGCTGCGCGAGGCTGGGAGACGCCACTGGCGCCTTCCTGGCCTCAGCTCCGCTCCTGCCTTGCCTTTGCACCTAGGACCCAGGCGTCCTTGGGGAGGGCTTAGGGGCCGGTGGCTTGCACACTGCCAAGGGCTCCAGCAGGAAGAGCTCTGTGCGAGGGAAGGGAAGGGCCAGTGCAGGGCTCCTCCAGCGGTTGCTTGGCCGCCCAGGCTCAGCGCCGCACGGAGTGCACCAGGCTCCCAGGGCCCCTGGCTGGGGTCTGCAGCCCCGCACACCCGGAGGCTGACTCCCTGGGAGTCCAGCAGCTGCCTCACACACGTAGCTTCCCTAGCGCTCTCCTCCCCAGCAGACACGTGTGCAGCTAGTTGGGGCCTGCCCCTGCGTGCCTGGGCTCCCGCCCACAGCCCCAGCTCAGGGCAAGCAGCCCCTGAGCCAAGACCTGCAGGAGGCGCAGAGCGCCCCCACCTGGAAGCCGAGTGAACAGCTGGCGGGGAGGCGAGCCTCCTCGAGCTAAGAAGAGGCAGCCCAGCCTCGTTTGGCTCAAGCCCTACTTGGCTGGAGCCGAGTGCACCTCCAGGAGGGCAGAGCTCCAGCTCTGCTCAGAGGCCCGTTCTGGCAGAGTTGCTGGCGCGAGGCTGCTCTGCCCTGGGCGAGCCTTGCCCAGACTTGCCTCGCTGCTAGGCTTCCTGCCCAGGAAGGAGCAGGCTGCGCGAGGCTGGGAGACGCCACTGGCGCCTTCCTGGCCTCAGCTCCGCTCCTGCCTTGCCTTTGCACCTAGGCCCCAGGCGTCCTTGGGGAGGGCTTAGGGGCCGGTGGCTTGCACACTGCCAAGGGCTCCAGCAGGAAGAGCTCTGTGCGAGGGAAGGGAAGGGCCAGTGCAGGGCTCCTCCAGCGGTTGTTTGGCCGCCCAGGCTCAGCGCCGCACGGAGTGCACCAGGCTCCCAGGGCCCCTGGCTGGGGTCTGCAGCCCCGCACACCCGGAGGCTGACTCCCTGGGCGCCCAGCAGCTGCCTCACACACGTAGCTTCCCTAGCGCTCTCCTCCCCAGCAGAGACGTGTGCAGCTGTTTGGGGCCTGCCCCTGCGTGCCTGGGCTCCTGCGCACAGCCCCAGCTCAGGGCAAGCAGCCACTGAGCCAAGACCTTCAGGAGGCGCAGAGCGCCCCCACCTGGAAGCCGAGTGAACAGCTGGAGGGGAGGCGAGCCTCCTCGAGGGAAGAAGAGGCAGCCCAGCCTCGTTTGGCTCAAGCCCTACTTGGCTGGAGCCGAGTGCGCCTCCAGGACGGCAGAGCTCCAGCTCTGCTCAGAGGCCCGTTCTGGCAGAGTTGCTGGCGCGAGGCTGCTCTGCCCTGGGCGAGTCTTGCCCAGTCTTGCCTCGCTGCTAGGCTTCCTGCCCAGGAAGGAGCAGGCTGCGCGAGGCTGGGAGACGCCACTGGCGCCTTCCTGGCCTCAGCTCCGCTCCTGCCTTGCCTTTGCACTTGGCCCCAGGCGTCCGTGGGGAGGGCTTAGGGGCCGGTGGCTTGCACACTGCCAAGGGCTCCAGCAGGAAGAGCTCTGTGCAAGGGAAGGAAGGGCCAGTGCAGGTCTCCTCCAGCGGTTGCGTGGCCGCCCATGCTCAGCGCCGCACGGAGTGCACCAGGCTCCCAGGGCCCCTGGCTGGGGTCTGCAGCCCCGCACACCCGGAGGCTGACTCCCTGGGCGCCCAGCAGCTGCCTCACACACGTAGCTTCCCTAGCGCTCTCCTCCCCAGCAGAGACGTGTGCAGCTGGTTGGGGCCTGCCCCTGCGTGCCTGGGCTCCTGCGCACAGCCCCAGCTCAGGGCAAGCAGCCCCTAAGCCAAGACCTGCAGGAGGCGCAGAGCGCCCCCTCCTGGAAGCCGAGTGAACAGCTGGCGGGGAGGCGAGCCTCCTCGAGGGAAGAAGAGGCAGCCCAGCCTCGTTTGGCTCAAGGCCTACTTGGCTGGAGCCGAGTGCGCCTCCAGGACGGCAGAGCTCCAGCTCTGCTCAGAGGCCCGTTCTGGCAGAGTTGCTGGCGCGAGGCTGCTCTGCCCTGGGCGAGCCTTGCCCAGACTTGCCTCGCTGCTAGGCTTCCTGCCCAGGAAGGAGCAGGCTGCGCGAGGCTGGGAGACGCCACTGGCGCCTTCCTGGCCTCAGCTCCGCTCCTGCCTTGCCTTTGCACCTAGGACCCAGGCGTCCTTGGGGAGGGCTTAGGGGCCGGTGGCTTGCACACTGCCAAGGGCTCCAGCAGGAAGAGCTCTGTGCGAGGGAAGGGAAGGGCCAGTGCAGGGCTCCTCCAGCGGTTGCTTGGCCGCCCAGGCTCAGCGCCGCACGGAGTGCACCAGGCTCCCAGGGCCCCTGGCTGGGGTCTGCAGCCCCGCACTCCCGGAGGCTGACTCCCTGGGAGTCCAGCAGCTGCCTCACACACGTAGCTTCCCTAGCGCTCTCCTCCCCAGCAGAGACGTGTGCAGCTAGTTGGGGCCTGCCCCTGCGTGCCTGGGCTCCCGCCCACAGCCCCAGCTCAGGGCAAGCAGCCCCTGAGCCAAGACCTGCAGGAGGCGCAGAGCGCCCCCACCTGGAAGCCGAGTGAACAGCTGGCGGGGAGGCGAGCCTCCTCGAGCTAAGAAGAGGCAGCCCAGCCTCGTTTGGCTCAAGCCCTACTTGGCTGGAGCCGAGTGCGCCTCCAGGAGGGCAGAGCTCCAGCTCTGCTCAGAGGCCCGTTCTGGCAGAGTTGCTGGCGCGAGGCTGCTCTGCCCTGGGCGAGCCTTGCCCACACATGCCTCGCTGCTAGGCTTCCTGCCCAGGAAGGAGCAGGCTGCGCGAGGCTGGGAGACGCCACTGGCGCCTTCCTGGCCTCAGCTCCGCTCCTGCCTTGCCTTTGCACCTAGGCCCCAGGCGTCCTTGGGGAGGGCTTAGGGGCCGGTGGCTTGCACACTGCCAAGGGCTCCAGCAGGAAGAGCTCTGTGCGAGGGAAGGGAAGGGCCAGTGCAGGGCTCCTCCAGCGGTTGTTTGGCCGCCCAGGCTCAGCGCCGCACGGAGTGCACCAGGCTCCCAGGGCCCCTGGCTGGGGTCTGCAGCCCCGCACACCCGGAGGCTGACTCCCTGGGCGCCCAGCAGCTGCCTCACACACGTAGCTTCCATAGCGCTCTCCTCCCCAGCAGAGACGTGTGCAGCTGGTTGGGGCCTGCCCCTGCGTGCCTGGGCTCCTGCGCACAGCCCCAGCTCAGGGCAAGCAGCCCCTGAGCCAAGACCTGCAGGAGGCGCAGAGCGCCCCCACCTGGAAGCCGAGTGAACAGCTGGAGGGGAGGCGAGCCTCCTCGAGGGAAGAAGAGGCAGCCCAGCCTCGTTTGGCTCAAGCCCTACTTGGCTGGAGCCGAGTGCGCCTCCAGGACGGCAGAGCTCCAGCTCTGCTCAGAGGCCCGTTCTGGCAGAGTTGCTGGCGCGAGGCTGCTCTGCCCTGGGCGAGCCTTGCCCAGTCTTGCCTCGCTGCTAGGCTTCCTGCCCAGGAAGGAGCAGGCTGCGCGAGGCTGGGAGACGCCACTGGCGCCTTCCTGGCCTCAGCTCCGCTCCTGCCTTGCCTTTGCACCTAGGCTCCAGGGGTCCTTGGGGAGGGCTTAGGGGCCAGTGGCTTGCACAGTGCCAAGGGCTCCAGCAGGAAGAGCTCTGTGCGAGGGAAGGGAAGGGCCAGTGCAGGGCTCCTCCAGTGGTTGCTTGGCCGCCCAGACTCAGCGCCGCTCGGAGTGCACCAGGCTCCCAGGGCCCATGGCTGTTGTCTGCAGCCCCGCACACCCGGAAGCTGACTCCCTGGGCGCCCAGCAGCTGCCTCACACACGTAGCTTCCCTAGCGCTCTCCTCCCCAGCAGAGACGTGTGCAGCTGGTTGGGGCCTGCCCCTGCGTGCCTGGGCTCCTGCGCACAGCCCCAGCTCAGGGCAAGCAGCCCCTGAGCCAAGACCTGCAGGAGGCGAAGAGCGCCCCCAACTGGAAGCCGAGTGAACACCTGGCGGGGAGGCGAGCCTCCTCGAGGGAAGAAGAGGCAGCACAGCCTCGTTTGGCTCAAGCCCTACTTGGCTGGAGCCGAGTGCGCCTCCAGGACGGCAGAGCTCCAGCTCTGCTCAGAGGCCCGTTCTGGCAGAGTTGCTGGCGCGAGGCTGCTCTGCCCTGGGCGAGCCTTGCCCAGACTTGCCTCGCTGCTAGGCTTCCTGCCCAGGAAGGAGCAGGCTGCGCGAGGCTGGGAGACGCCACTGGCGCCTTCCTGGCCTCAGCTCCGCTCCTGCCTTGCCTTTGCACCTAGGCCCCAGGCGTCCTTGGGGAGGGCTTAGGGGCCGGTGGCTTGCACACTGCCAAGGGCTCCAGCAGGAAGAGCTCTGTGCGAGGGAAGGGAAGGGCCAGTGCAGGGCTCCTCCAGGGGTTGCTTGGCCGCCCAGGCTCAGCGCCGCACGGAGTGCACCAGGCTCCCAGGGCCCCTGGCTGGGGTCTGCAGCCACGCACACCCGGAGGCTGACTCCCTGGGAGTCCAGCAGCTGCCTCACACACGTAGCTTCCCTAGCGCTCTCCTCCCCAGCAGAGACGTGTGCAGCTAGTTGGGGCCTGCCCCTGCGTGCCTGGGCTCCCGCCCACAGCCCCAGCTCAGGGCAAGCAGCCCCTGAGCCAAGACCTGCAGGAGGCGCAGAGCGCCCCCACCTGGAAGCCGAGTGAACACCTGGCGGGGAGGCGAGCCTCCTCGAGGGAAGAAGAGGCAGCCCAGCCTCGTTTGGCTCAAGCCCTACTTGGCTGGAGCCGAGTGCGCCTCCAGGACGGCAGAGCTCCAGCTCTGCTCAGAGGCCCGTTCTGGCAGAGTTGCTGGCGCGAGGCTGCTCTGCCCTGGGCGAGCCTTGCCCAGACTTGCCTCGCTGCTAGGCTTCCTGCCCAGGAAGGAGCAGGCTGCGCGAGGCTGGGAGACGCCACTGGCGCCTTCCTGGCCTCAGCTCCGCTCCTGCCTTGCCTTTGCACCTAGGCCCCAGGCGTCCTTGGGGAGGGCTTAGGGGCCGGTGGCTTGCACACTGCCAAGGGCTCCAGCAGGAAGAGCTCTGTGCGAGGGAAGGGAAGGGCCAGTGCAGGGCTCCTCCAGCGGTTGCTTGGCCGCCCAGGCTCAGCGCCGCACGGAGTGCACCAGGCTCCCAGGGCCCCTGGCTGGGGTCTGCAGCCCCGCACACCCGGAGGCTGACTCCCTGGGCGCCCAGCAGTTGCCTCACACACGTAGCTTCCCTAGCGCTCTCCTCCCCAGCAGAGACGTGTGCAGCTGGTTGGGGCCTGCCCCTGCGTGCCTGGCCTCCCGACCACAGCCCCAGCTCAGGGCAAGCAGCCCCTGAGTCAAGACCTGCAGGAGGCGCAGAGCGCCCCCACCTGGAAGTCGAGTGAACAGCTGGAGGGGAGGCGAGCCTCCTCGAGGGAAGAAGAGGCAGCCCAGCCTCGTTTGGCTCAAGCCCTACTTGGCTGGAGCCGAGTGCGCCTCCAGGACGGCAGAGCCCCAGCTCTGCTCAGAGGCCCGTTCTGGCCGAGTTGCTGGCGCGAGGCTGCTCTGCCCTGGGCAAGCCTTGCCCAGTCTTGCCTCGCTGCTAGGCTTCCTGCCCAGGAAGGAGCAGGCTGCGCGAGGCTGGGAGACGCCACTGGGGCCTTCCTGGACTCAGCTCCGCTCCTGACTTGCCTTTGCACCTAGGCTCCAGGCGTCCTTGGGGAGGGCTTAGGGGCCGGTGGCTTGCACAGTGCCAAGGGCTCCAGCAGGAAGAGCTCTGTGCGAGGGAAGGGAAGGGCCAGTGCAGGGCTCCTCCAGCGGTTGCTTGGCCGCCCAGACTCAGCGCCGCTCGGAGTGCCCCAGGCTCCCAGGGCCCCTGGCTTGGGTCTGCAGCCCCGCACACCCGGAGGCTGACTCCCTGGGCGCCCAGCAGCTGCCTCACACACGTAGCTTCCCTAGCGCTCTCCTCCCCCCAGAGACGTGTGCAGCTGGTTGGGGCCTGCCCCTGCGTGCCTGGGCTCCCGCAAACAGCCCCAGCTCAGGGCAAGCAGCCCCTGAGCCAAGACCTGCAGGAGGCGCAGAGCGCCCCCACCTGGAAGCCGAGTGAACAGCTGGCGGGGAGGCGAGCCTCCTCGAGGGAAGAAGAGGCAGCCCAGCCTCGTTTGGCTCAAGCCCTACTTGGCTGGAGCCGAGTGCGCCTCCAGGACGGCAGAGCTCCAGCTCTGCTCAGAGGCCCGTTCTGGCAGAGTTGCTGGCGCGAGGCTGCTCTGCCCTGGGCGAGCCTTGCCCAGACTTGCCTCGCTGCTAGGCTTCCTGCCCAGGAAGGAGCAGGCTGCGCGAGGCTGGGAGACGCCACTGGCGCCTTCCTGGCCTCAGCTCCACTCATGCCTTGCCTTTGCACCTAGGCCCCAAGCGTCCTTGGGGTGGGCTTAGGGGCCGGTGGCTTGCACACTGCCAAGGGCTCCAGCAGGAAGAGCTCTGTGCGAGGGAAGGGAAGGGCCAGTGCAGGGCTCCTCCAGCGGTTGCTTGGCCGCCCAGGCTCAGCGCCGCACGGAGTGCACCAGGCTCCCAGGGCCCCTGGCTGGAGTCTGCAGCCCCGCACACCAGGAGGCTGACTCCCTGGGCGCCCAGCAGCTGCCTCACACACGTAGCTTCCATAGCGCTCTCCTCCCCAGCAGAGACGTGTGCAGCTGGTTGGGGCCTGCCCCTGCGTGCCTGGGCTCCCGCCCACAGCCCCAGCTCAGGGCAAGAAGCCCCTGAGCCAAGACCTGCAGGAGGCGCAGAACGCCCCACCTGGAAGCCGAGTGAACAGCTGGCGGGGAGGCGAGCCTCCTCGAGGGAAGAAGAGGCAGCCCAGCCTCGTTTGGCTCAAGCCCTACTTGGCTGGAGCCGAGTGCGCCTCCAGGACGGCAGAGCTCCAGCTCTGCTCAGAGGTCCGTTCTGGCAGAGTTGCTGGCGCGAGGCTGCTCTGCTCTGGGCGACCCTTGCCCAGACTTGCCTCGCTGCTAGGCTTCCTGCCCAGGAAGGAGCAGGCTGCGCTAGGCTGGGAGACGCCACTGGCGCCTTCCTGGCCTCAGCTCCGCTCCTGCCTTGCCTTTGCACCTAGGCCCCAGGCGTCCTTGGGGAGGGCTTAGGGGCCGGTGGTTTGCAGAGTGCCAAGGGCTCCAGCAGGAAGAGTTCTGTGCGAGGGAAGGGAAGGGCCAGTGCAGGGCTCCTCCAGCGGTTGCTTGGCCTCCCAGACTCAGCGCCGCACGGAGTGCCCCAGGCTCCCAGGGCCCTGGCTGGGTTCTGCAGCCGCGCACAACCGGAGGCTGACTCCCTGGGCGCCCAGCAGCTGCCTCACACACGTAGCTTCCCTAGCGCTCTCCTCCCCAGCATAGACGTGTGCAGCTGGTTGGGGCCTGCCCCTGCGTGCCTGGGCTCCTGCGCACAGCCCCAGCTCAGGGCAAGCAGCCCCTGAGCCAAGACCTGCAGGAGGCGCAGAGCGCCCCCACCTGGAAGCCGAGTGAACAGCTGGCGGGGAGGCGAGCCTCCTCGAGGGAAGAAGAGGCAGCACAGCCTCGTTTGGCTCAAGCCCTACTTGGCTGGAGCCGAGTGCCCCTCCAGGACGGCAGAGCTCCAGCTCTGCTCAGAGGCCCGTTCTGGCAGAGTTGCTGGCGCGAAGCTGCTCTGCCCTGGGCGAGCCTTGCCCAGACTTGCCTCGCTGCTAGGCTTCCTGCCCAGGAAGGAGCAGGCTGCGCGAGGCTGGGAGACGCCACTGGCGCCTTCCTGGCCTCAGCTCCGCTCCTGCCTTGCCTTTGCACCTAGGCCCCAGGCGTCCTTGGGGAGGGCTTAGGGGCCGGTGGCTTGCACACTGCCAAGGGCTCCAGCAGGAAGAGCTCTGTGCGAGGGAAGGGAAGGGCCAGTGCAGGGCTCCTCCAGCGGTTGCTTGGCCGCCCAGGCTAGCGCCGCACGGAGTGCACCAGGCTCCCAGGGCCCCTGGCTGGGGTCTGCAGCCCCGCACACCCGGAGGCTGACTCCCTGGGCGCCCAGCAGCTGCCTCACACACGTAGCTTCCCTAGCGCTCTCCTCCCCAGCAGAGACGTGTGCAGCTGGTTGGGGCCTGCCCCTGCGTGCCTGGCCTCCCGACCACAGCCCAAGCTCAGGGCAAGCAGCCCCTGAGTCAAGACCTGCAGGAGGCGCAGAGCGCCCCCACCTGGAAGTCGAGTGAACAGCTGGAGGGGAGGCGAGCCTCCTCGAGGGAAGAAGAGGCAGCCCAGCCTCGTTTGGCTCAAGCCCTATTTGGCTGGAGCCGAGTGCGCCTCCAGGACGTCAGAGCCCCAGCTCTGCTCAGAGGCCCGTTCTGGCAGAGTTGCTGGCGCGAGGCTGCTCTGCCCTGGGCAAGCCTTGCCCAGTCTTGCCTCGCTGCTAGGCTTCCTGCCCAGGAAGGAGCAGGCTGCGCGAGTCTGGGAGACGCCACTGGGGCCTTCCTGGACTCAGCTCCGCTCCTGACTTGCCTTTGCACCTAGGCTCCAGGCGTCCTTGGGGAGGGTTTAGGGGCCGGTGGCTTGCACAGTGCCAAGGGCTCCAGCAGGAAGAGCTCTGTGCGAGGGAAGGGAAGGGCCAGTGCAGGGCTCCTCCAGCGGTTGCTTGGCCGCCCAGACTCAGCGCCGCTCGGAGTGCCCCAGGCTCCCAGGGCCCCTGGCTTGGGTCTGCAGCCCCGCACACCCGGAGGCTGACTCCCTGGGCGCCCAGCAGCTGCCTCACACACGTAGCTTCCCTAGCGCTCTCCTCCCCCCAGAGACGTGTGCAGCTGGTTGGGGCCTGCCCCTGCGTGCCTGGGCTCCCGCAAACAGCCCCAGCTCAGGGCAAGCAGCCCCTGAGCCAAGACCTGCAGGAGGCGCAGAGCGCCCCCACCTGGAAGCCGAGTGAACAGCTGGCGGGGAGGCGAGCCTCCTCGAGGGAAGAAGAGGCAGCCCAGCCTCGTTTGGCTCAAGCCCTACTTGGCTGGAGCCGAGTGCGCCTCCAGGACGGCAGAGCTCCAGCTCTGCTCAGAGGCCCGTTCTGGCAGAGTTGCTGGCGCGAGGCTGCTCTGCCCTGGGCGAGCCTTGCCCAGACTTGCCTCGCTGCTAGGCTTCCTGCCCAGGAAGGAGCAGGCTGCGCGAGGCTGGGAGACGCCACTGGCGCCTTCCTGGCCTCAGCTCCACTCATGCCTTGCCTTTGCACCTAGGCCCCAAGCGTCCTTGGGGAGGGCTTAGGGGCCGGTGGCTTGCACACTGCCAAGGGCTCCAGCAGGAAGAGCTCTGTGCGAGGGAAGGGAAGGGCCAGTGCAGGGCTCCTCCAGCGGTTGCTTGGCCGCCCAGGCTCAGCGCCGCACGGAGTGCACAAGGCTCCCAGGGCCCCTGGCTGGGGTCTGCAGCCCCGCACACCCGGAGGCTGACTCCCTGGGAGTCCAGCAGCTGCCTCACACACGTAGCTTCCCTAGCGCTCTCCTCCCCAGCAGAGACGTGTGCAGCTGGTTGGGGCCTGCCCCTGCGTGCCTGGGCTCCCGCGCACAGCCCCAGCTCAGGGCAAGCAGCCCCTGAGCCAAGACCTGCAGGAGGCGCAGAGCGCCCCCACCTGGAAGCCGAGTGAACAGCTGCGGGGAGGCGAGCCTCCTCGAGGGAAGAAGAGGCAGCCCAGCCTCGTTTGGCTCAAGCCCTACTTGGCTGGAGCCGAGTGCGCCTTCAGGACGGTAGAGCTCCAGCTCTGCTCAGAGGCCCGTTCTGGCAGAGTTGCTGGCGCGAGGCTGCTCTGCCCTGGGCGAGCCTTGCCCAGACTTGCCTCGCTGCTAGGCTTCCTGCCCTGGAAGCAGCAGGCTGCGCGAGGCTGGGAGACGCCACTGGCGCCTTCCTGGCCTCAGCTCCGCTCCTGCCTTGCCTTTGCACCTAGGCGCCAGGCGTCCTTGGGGAGGGCTTAGGGGCCGGTGGCTTGCACACTGCCAAGGGCTCCAGCAGGAAGAGCTCTGTGCGAGGGAAGGAAGGGCCAGTGCAGGTCTCCTCCAGCGGTTGCTTGGCCGCCCAGGCTCAGCGCCGCACGGAGTGCACCAGGCTCCCAGGGCCCCTGGCTGAAGTCTGCAGCCCCGCACACCAGGAGGCTGACTCCCTGGGCGCCCAGCAGCTGCCTCACACACGTAGCTTCCATAGCGCTCTCCTCCCCAGCAGAGACGTGTGCAGCTGGTTGGGGCCTGCCCCTGCGTGCCTGGGCTCCCGCCCACAGCCCCAGCTCAGGGCAAGAAGCCCCTGAGCCAAGACCTGCAGGAGGCGCAGAGCGCCCCCACCTGGAAGCCGAGTGAACAGCTGGCGGGGAGGCGAGCCTCCTCGAGGGAAGAAGAGGCAGCCCAGCCTCGTTTGGCTCAAGCCCTACTTGGCTGGAGCCGAGTGCGCCTCCAGGACGGCAGAGCTCCTGCTCTGCTCAGAGGTCCGTTCTGGTAGAGTTGCTGGCGCGAGGCTGCTCTGCTCTGGGCGAGCCTTGCCCAGACTTGCCTCGCTGCTAGGCTTCCTGCCCAGGAAGGAGCAGGCTGCGCGAGGCTGGGAGACGCCACTGGCGCCTTCCTGGCCTCAGCTCCGCTCCTGCCTTGCCTTTGCACCTAGGCCCCAGGCGTCCTTGGGGAGGGCTTAGGGGCCGGTGGTTTGCAGAGTGCCAAGGGCTCCAGCAGGAAGAGTTCTGTGCGAGGGAAGGGAAGGGCCAGTGCAGGGCTCCTCCAGCGGTTGCTTGGCCTCCCAGACTCAGCGCCGCACGGAGTGCCCCAGGCTCCCAGGGCCCTGGCTGGGTTCTGCAGCCGCGCACACCCGGAGGCTGACTCCCTGGGCGCCCAGCAGCTGCCTCACACACGTAGCTTCCCTAGCGCTCTCCTCCCCAGCAGAGACGTGTGCAGCTGGTTGGGGCCTGCCCCTGCGTGCCTGGGCTCCCGCGCACAGCCCCAGCTCAGGGCAAGCAGCCCCTGAGCCAAGACCTGCAGGAGGCGAGGAGCGCCCCCAACTGGAAGCCGAGTGAACAGCTGGAGGGGAGGCGAGCCTCCTCGAGGGAAGAAGAGGCAGCACAGCGTCGTTTGGCTCAAGCCCTACTTGGCTGGAGCCGAGTGCGCCTCCAGGACGGCAGAGCTCCCGCTCTGCTCAGAGGCCCGTTCTGGCAGAGTTGCTGGCGCGAGGCTGCTCTGCCCTGGGCGAGCCTTGCCCAGACTTGCCTCGCTGCTAGGCTTCCTGCCCAGGAAGGAGCAGGCTGCGCGAGGCTGGGAGACGCCACTGGCGCCTTCCTGGCCTCAGCTCCGCTCCTGCCTTGCCTTTGCACCTAGGCCCCAGGCGTGCTTGGGGAGGGCTTAGGGGCCGGTGGCTTGCACACTGCCAAGGGCTCCAGCAGGAAGAGCTCTGTGCGAGGGAAGGGAAGGCCCAGTGCAGGGCTCCTCCAGCGGTTGCTTGGCCGCCCAGGCTCAGCGCCGCACGGAGTGCACCAGGCTCCCAGGGCCCCTGGCTGGGGTCTGCAGCACCGAACAGCCGGAGGCTGACTCCCTGGGCGCCCAGCAGCTGCCTCACACAGGTAGCTTCCCTAGCGCTCTCCTCCCCAGCAGAGACGTGTGCAGCTGGTTGGGGCCTGCCCCTGCGTGCCTGGGCTCCCGCGCACAGCCCCAGCTCAGGGCAAGCAGCCCCTGAGCCAAGACCTGCAGGAGGCGCAGAGCGCCCCCACCTGCAAGCCGAGTGAACAGCTGGCGGGAGGCGAGCCTCCTCGAGGGAAGAAGAGGCAGCCCAGCCTCGTTTGGCTCAAGCCCTACTTGGCTGGAGCCGAGTGCGCCTTCAGGACGGTAGAGCTCCAGCTCTGCTCAGAGGCCCGTTCTGGCAGAGTTGCTGGCGCGAGGCTGCTCTGCCCTGGGCGAGCCTTGCCCAGACTTGCCTCGCTGCTAGGCTTCCTGCCCTGGAAGGAGCAGGCTGCGCGAGGCTGGGAGACGCCACTGGCGCCTTCCTGGCCTCAGCTCCGCTCCTGCCTTGCCTTTGCACCTAGGCCCCAGGCGTCCTTGGGGAGGGCTTAGGGGCCGGTGGCTTGCACACTGCCAAGGGCTCCAGCAGGAAGAGCTCTGTGCGAGGGAAGGAAGGGCCAGTGCAGGTCTCCTCCAGCGGTTGCTTGGCCGCCCAGGCTCAGCGCCGCACGGAGTGCACCAGGCTCCCAGGGCCCCTGGCTGGAGTCTGCAGCCCCGCACACCCGGAGGCTGACTCCCTGGGCGCCCAGCAGCTGCCTCACACACGTAGCTTCCATAGCGCTCTCCTCCCCAGCAGAGACGTGTGCAGCTGGTTGGGGCCTGCCCCTGCGTGCCTGGGCTCCCGCCCACAGCCCCAGCTCAGGGCAAGAATCCCCTGAGCCAAGACCTGCAGGAGGCGCAGAGCGCCCCCACCTGGAAGCCGAGTGAACAGCTGGCGGGGAGGCGAGCCTCCTCGAGGGAAGAAGAGGCAGCCCAGCCTCGTTTGGCTCAAGCCCTACTTGGCTGGAGCCGAGTGCGCCTCCAGGACGGCAGAGCTCCAGCTCTGCTCAGAGGTCCGTTCTGGCAGAGTTGCTGGCGCGAGGCTGCTCTGCTCTGGGCGAGCCTTGCCCAGACTTGCCTCGCTGCTAGGCTTCCTGCCCAGGAAGGAGCAGGCTGCGCTAGGCTGGGAGACGCCACTGGCGCCTTCCTGGCCTCAGCTCCGCTCCTGCCTTGCCTTTGCACCTAGGCCCCAGGCGTCCTTGGGGAGGGCTTAGGGGCCGGTGGTTTGCAGAGTGCCAAGGGCTCCAGCAGGAAGAGTTCTGTGCGAGGGAAGGGAAGGGCCAGTGCAGGGCTCCTCCAGCGGTTGCTTGGCCTCCCAGACTCAGCGCCGCACGGAGTGCCCCAGGCTCCCAGGGCCCTGGCTGGGTTCTGCAGCCGCGCACAACCGGAGGCTGACTCCCTGGGCGCCCAGCAGCTGCCTCACACACGTAGCTTCCCTAGCGCTCTCCTCCCCAGCATAGACGTGTGCAGCTGGTTGGGGCCTGCCCCTGCGTGCCTGGGCTCCTGCGCACAGCCCCAGCTCAGGGCAAGCAGCCCCTGAGCCAAGACCTGCAGGAGGCGCAGAGCGCCCCCACCTGGAAGCCGAGTGAACAGCTGGCGGGGAGGCGAGCCTCCTCGAGGGAAGAAGAGGCAGCACAGCCTCGTTTGGCTCAAGCCCTACTTGGCTGGAGCCGAGTGCCCCTCCAGGACGGCAGAGCTCCAGCTCTGCTCAGAGGCCCGTTCTGGCAGAGTTGCTGGCGCGAAGCTGCTCTGCCCTGGGCGAGCCTTGCCCAGACTTGCCTCGCTGCTAGGCTTCCTGCCCAGGAAGGAGCAGGCTGCGCGAGGCTGGGAGACGCCACTGGCGCCTTCCTGGCCTCAGCTCCGCTCCTGCCTTGCCTTTGCACCTAGGCCCCAGGCGTCCTTGGGGAGGGCTTAGGGGCCGGTGGCTTGCACACTGCCAAGGGCTCCAGCAGGAAGAGCTCTGTGCGAGGGAAGGGAAGGGCCAGTGCAGGGCTCCTCCAGCGGTTGCTTGGCCGCCCAGGCTCAGCGCCGCTCGGAGTGCCCCAGGCTCCCAGGGCCCCTGGCTTGGGTCTGCAGCCCCGCACACCCGGAGGCTGACTCCCTGGGCGCCCAGCAGCTGCCTCACACACGTAGCTTCCCTAGCGCTCTCCTCCCCAGCAGAGACGTGTGCAGCTCGTTGGGGCCTGCCCCTGCGTGCCTGGGCTCCCGCGCACAGCCCCAGCTCAGGGCAAGCAGCCCCTGAGCCAAGACCTGCAGGAGGCGCAGAGCGCCCCCACCTGGAAGCCGAGTGAACAGCTGGCGGGGAGGCGAGCCTCCTCGAGGGAAGAAGAGGCAGCCCAGCCTCGTTTGGCTCAAGCCCTACTTGGCTGGAGCCGAGTGCGCCTCCAGGACGGCAGAGCTCCAGCTCTGCTCAGAGGCCCGTTCTGGCAGACTTGCTGGCGCGAGGCTGCTCTGCCCTGGGCGAGCCTTGCCCAGACTTGCCTCGCTGCTAGGCTTCCTGCCCTGGAAGGAGCAGGCTGCGCGAGGCTGGGAGACGCCACTGGCGCCTTCCTGGCCTCAGCTCCGCTCCTGCCTGCCTTTGCACCTAGGCCCCAGGCGTCCTTGGGGAGGGCTTAGGGGCCGGTGGCATGCACACTGCCAAGGACTCCAGCAGGAAGAGCTCTGTGCGAGGGAAGGAAGGGCCAGTGCAGGGCTCCTCCAGCGGTTGCTTGGCCGCCCAGGCTCAGCGCCGCACGGAGTGCACCAGGCTCCCAGGGCCCCTGGCTGGAGTCTGCAGCCCCGCACACCCGGAGGCTGACTCCCTGGGCGCCCAGCAGCTGCCTCACACACGTAGTTTCCCTAGCGCTCTCCTCCCCAGCAGAGACGTGTGCAGCTGGTTGGGGCCTGCCCCTGCGTGCCTGGGCTCCCGCCCACAGCCCCAGCTCAGGGCAAGCAGCCCCTGAGCCAAGACCTGCAGGAGGCGCAGAGCGCCCCCACCTGGAAGCCGAGTGAACAGCTGGCGGGGAGGCGAGCCTCCTCGAGGGAAGAAGAGGCAGCCCAGCCTCGTTTGGCTCAAGCCCTACTTGGCTGGAGCCGAGTGCGCCTCCAGGACGGCAGAGCTCCAGCTCTGCTCAGAGGCCCGTTCTGGCAGAGTTGCTGGCGCGAGGCTGCTCTGCCCTGGGCGAGCCTTGCCCAGACTTGCCTCGCTGCTAGGCTTCCTGCCCAGGAAGGAGCAGGCTGCGCGAGGCTGGGAGACGCCACTGGCGCCTTCCTGGCCTCAGCTCCGCTCCTGCCTTGCCTTTGCACCTAGGCCCCAGGCGTCCTTGGGGAGGGCTTAGGGGCCGGTGGCTTGCAGAGTGCCAAGGGCTCCAGCAGGAAGAGCTCTGTGCGAGGGAAGGGAAGGTCCAGTGCAGGGCTCCTCCAGCGGTTGCGTGGGCGCCCAGGCTCAGCGCTGCACGGAGTGCCCAAGGCTCCCAGGGCCCTGGCTGGGGTCTGCAGCCCAGCACACCCGGAGGCTGACTCCCTGGGCGCCCAGCAGCTGCCTCACACACGTAGCTTCCCTAGCGCTCTCCTCCCCAGCAGAGACGTGTGCAGCTGGTTGGGGCCTGGCCCTGCGTGCCTGGGCTCCCGCGCACAGCCCCAGCTCAGGGCAAGCAGCCCCTGAGCCAAGACCTGCAGGAGGCGAGGAGCGCCCCCAACTGGAAGCCGAGTGAACAGCTGGAGGGGAGGCGAGCCTCCTCGAGGGAAGAAGAGGCAGCACAGCGTCGTTTGGCTCAAGCCCTACTTGGCTGGAGCCGAGTGCGCCTCCAGGACGGCAGAGCTCCCGCTCTGCTCAGAGGCCCGTTCTGGCAGAGTTGCTGGCGCGAGGCTGCTCTGCCCTGGGCGAGCCTTGCCCAGACTTGCCTCGCTGCTAGGCTTCCTGCCCAGGAAGGAGCAGGCTGCGCGAGGCTGGGAGACGCCACTGGCGCCTTCCTGGCCTCAGCTCCGCTCCTGCCTTGCCTTTGCACCTAGGCCCCAGGCGTCCTTGGGGAGGGCTTAGCGGCCGGTGGCTTGCACACTGCCAAGGGCTCCAGCAGGAAGAGCTCTGTGCGAGGGAAGGGAAGGCCCAGTGCAGGGCTCCTCCAGCGGTTGCTTGGCCGCCCAGGCTCAGCGCCGCACGAAGTGCACCAGGCTCCCAGGGCCCCTGGCTGGGGTCTGCAGCACCGAACAGCCGGAGGCTGACTCCCTGGGCGCCCAGCAGCTGCCTCACACACGTAGCTTCCCTAGCGCTCTCCTCCCCAGCAGAGACGTGTGCAGCTGGTTGGGGCCTGCCCCTGGGTGCCTGGGCTCCCGCGCACAGCCCCAGCTCAGGGCAAGCATCCCCTGAGCCAAGACCTGTAGGAGGCGCAGAGCGCCCCCACCTGGAAGCCGAGTGAACAGCTGGCGGGGAAGCGAGCCTCCTCGAGGGAAGAAGAGGCAGCCCAGCCTCGTTTGGCTCAAGCCCTACTTGGCTGGAGCCGAGTGCGCCTGCAGGACGGCAGAGCTCCAGCTCTGCTCAGAGGCCCGTTCTGGCAGAGTTGCTGGCGCGAGGCTGCTCTGCCCTGGGGGAGCCTTGCCCAGACTTGCCTCGCTGCTAGGCTTCCTGCCCTGGAAGGAGCAGGCTGCGCGAGGCTGGGAGACGCCACTGGCGCCTTCCTGGCCTCAGCTCCGCTCCTGCCTTGCCTTTGCACTTGGCCCCAGGGGTCCTTGGGGAGGGCTTAGGGGCCGGTGGCTTGCACACTGCCAAGGGTTCCAGCAGGAAGAGCTCTGTGCGAGGGAAGGAAGGGCCAGTGCAGGTCTCCTCCAGCGGTTGCTTGGCCGCCCAGGCTCAGCGCCGCACGGAGTGCACCAGGCTCCCAGGGCCCCTGGCTGGGGTCTGCAGCCCCGCACACCCGGATTCTGACTCCCTGGCCGCCCAGCAGCTGCCTCACACACGTAGCTTCCCTAGCGCTCTCCTCCCCAGCAGAGACGTGTGCAGCTGGTTGGGGCCTGCCCCTGCGTGCCTGGGCTCCTGCGCACAGCCCCAGCTCAGGGCAAGCAGCCCCTGAGCCAAGACCTGCAGGAGGCGCAGAGCGCCCCCACCTGGAAGCCGAGTGAACAGCTGGCGGGGAGGCGAGCCTCCTCGAGGGAAGAAGAGGCAGCCCAGCCTCGTTTGGCTCAAGGCCTACTTGGCTGGAGCCGAGTACGCCTCCAGGACGGCAGAGCTCCAGCTCTGCTCAGAGGCCCGTTCTGGCAGAGTTGCTGGCGCGAGGCTGCTCTGCCCTGGGCGAGCCTTGCCCAGACTTGCCTCGCTGCTAGGCTTCCTGCCCAGGAAGGAGCAGGCTGCGCGAGGCTGGGAGACGCCACTGGCGCCTTCCAGGCCTCAGCTCCGCTCCTGCCTTGCCTTTGCACCTAGGCCCCAGGCGTCCTTGGGGACGGCTTAGGGGCCGGTGGCTTGCACACTGCCAAGGGCTCCAGCAGGAAGAGTTCTGTGCGAGGGAAGGGAAGGGCCAGTGCAGGGCTCCTCCAGCGGTTGCTTGGCCGCCCAGGCTCAGCGCCGCTCGGAGTGCCCCAGGCTCCCAGGGCCCCTGGCTTGGGTCTGCAGCCCCGCACACCCGGAGGCTGACTCCCTGGGCGCCCAGCAGCTGCCTCACACACGTAGCTTCCCTAGCGCTCTCCTCCCCAGCAGAGACGTGTGCAGCTGGTTGGGGCCTGCCCCTGCGTGCCTGGGCCCCCGCCCACAGCCCCAGCTCAGGGCAAGCAGCCCCTGAGCCAAGACCTGCAGGAGGCGCAGAGCGCCCCCACCTGGAAGCCGAGTGAACAGCTGGCGGGGAGGCGAGCCTCCTCGAGGGAAGAAGAGGCAGCCCAGCCTCGTTTGGCTCAAGCCCTACTTGGCTGAAGCCGAGTGCGCCTCCAGGACGGCAGAGCTCCAGCTCTGCTCAGAGGCCCGTTCTGGCAGAGTTGCTGGCGCGAGGCTGCTCTGCCCTGGGCGAGCCTTGCCCAAACTTGCCTCGCTGCTAGGCTTCCTGCCCTGGAAGGAGCAGGCTGCACGAGGTTGGGAGACGCCACTGGCGCCTTCCTGGCCTCAGCTCCGCTCCTGCCTTGCCTTTGCACCTAGGCCCCAGGCGTCCTTGGGGAGGGCTTAGGGGCCCGTGGCTTGCACACTGCCAAGGGCTCCAGCAGGAAGAGCTCTGTGCGAGGGAAGGAAGGGCCAGTGCAGGGCTCCTACAGCGGTTGCTTGGCCGCCCAGGCTCAGCGCCGCACGTAGTGCACCAGGCTCCCAGGGACCCTGGCTGGAGTCTGCAGCCCCGCACACCCGGAGGCTGACTCCCTGGGCGCCCAGCAGCTGCCTCACACACGTAGCTTCCATAGCGCTCTCCTCCCCAGCAGAGACGTGTGCAGCTGGTTGGGGCCTGCCCCTGCGTGCCAGGGCTCCCGCCCACAGCCCCAGCTCAGGGCAAGAAGCCCCTGAGCCAAGACCTGCAGGAGGCGCAGAGCGCCCCCACCTGGAAGCCGAGTGAACAGCTGGCGGGGAGGCGAGCCTCCTCGAGGGAAGAAGAGGCAGCCCAGCCTCGTTTGGCTCAAGCCCTACTTGGCTGAAGCCGAGTGCGCCTCCAGGACGGCAGAGCTCCAGCTCTGCTCAGAGGCCCGTTCTGGCAGAGTTGCTGGCGCGAGGCTGCTCTGCCCTGGGCGAGCCTTGCCCAGACTTGCCTCGCTGCTAGGCTTCCTGCCCAGGAAGGAGCAGGCTGCGCGAGGCTGGGAGACGCCACTGGCGCCTTCCTGGCCTCAGCTCCACTCCTGCATTGCCTTTGCACCTGGGCCCCAGGCGTCCTTGGGGAGGGCTTAGGGGCCGGTGGCTTGCACACTGCCAAGGGCTCAAGCAGGAAGAGCTCTGTGCGAGGGAAGGGAAGGGCCAGTGAAGGGCTCCTCCAGCGGTTGCTTGGCCGCCCAGACTCAGCGCCGCACGGAGTGCCCCAGGATCCCAGGGCTCTGGCTGGGGTCTGCAGCCCCGCACACCCGGAGGCTGACTCCCTGGGCGCCCAGCAGCTGCCTCACACACGTAGCTTCCCTAGCGCTCTTCTCCCCAGCAGAGACGTGTGCAGCTGGTTGGGGCCTGCCCCTGCGTGCCTGGGCTCCTGCGCACAGCCCCAGCTCAGGGCAAGCAGCCCCTGAGCCAAGACCTGCAGGAGGCGAAGAGCGCCCCCAACTGGAAGCCGAGTGAACAGCTGGCGGGGAGGCGAGCCTCCTCGAGGGAAGAAGAGGCAGCCCAGCCTCGTTTGGCTCAAGCCCTACTTGGCTGGAGCCGAGTGCGCCTCCAGGACGGCAGAGCTCCAGCTCTGCTCAGAGGCCCGTTCTGGCCGAGTTGCTGGCGCGAGGCTGCTCTGCCCTGGGCGACCCTTGCCCAGACTTGCCTCGCTGCTAGGCTTCCTGCCCAGGAAGGAGCAGGCTGCGCGAGGCTGGGAGACGCCACTGGCGCCTTCCTGGCCTCAGCTCCACTCCTGCCTTGCCTTTGCACCTAGGCCCCAGGCGTCCTTGGGGAGGGCTTAGGGGCCGGTGGCTTGCACACTGCCAAGGGCTCCAGCAGGAAGAGCTCTGTGCGAGGGAAGGGAAGGGCCAGTGCAGGGCTCCTCCAGCGGTTGCTTGGCCGCCCAGGCTCAGCGCCGCACGGAGTGCCCCAGGCTCCCAGGGCCCCTGGCTGGGGTCTGCAGCCCCGCACACCCGGAGGCTGACTCCCTGGGCGCCCAGCAGCTGCCTCACACACGTAGCTTCCCTAGCGCTCTCCTCCCTAGCAGGGACGTGTGCAGCTGGTTGGGGCCTGCCCCTGCGTGCCTGACTCCCGCCCACAGCGCCAGCTCAGGGCAAGCAGCCCCTGAGCCAAGACCTGCAGGAGGCGCAGAGCGCCCCCACCTGGAAGCCGAGTGAACAGCTGGCGGGGAGGCAAGCCTCCTCGAGGGAAGAAGAGGCAGCCCAGCCTCGTTTGGCTCAAGCCCTACTTGGCTGGAGCCGAGTGCGCCTCCAAGACGGCAGAGCTCCAGCTCTGCTCAGAAGCCCGTTCTGGCAGAGTTGCTGGCGCGAGGCTGCTCTGCCCTGGGCGAGCCTTGCCCAGACTTGCCTCGCTGCTAGGCTTCCTGCCCAGGAAGGAGCAGGCTGCGCGAGGCTGGGAGACGCCACTGGCGCCTTCCTGGCCTCAGCTCCGCTCCTGCCTTGCCTTTGCACCTAGGCCCCAGGCGTCCTTGGGGACGGCTTAGGGGCCGGTGGCTTGCACACTGCCAAGGGCTCCAGCAGGAAGAGTTCTGTGCGAGGGAAGGGAAGGGCCAGTGCAGGGCTCCTCCAGCGGTTGCTTGGCCGCCCAGGCTCAGCGCCGCTCGGAGTGCCCCAGGCTCCCAGGGCCCCTGGCTTGGGTCTGCAGCCCCGCACACCCGGAGGCTGACTCCCTGGGCGCCCAGCAGCTGCCTCACACACGTAGCTTCCCTAGCGCTCTCCTCCCCAGCAGAGACGTGTGCAGCTGGTTGGGGCCTGCCCCTGCGTGCCTGGGCCCCCGCCCACAGCCCCAGCTCAGGGCAAGCAGCCCCTGAGCCAAGACCTGCCGGAGGCGCAGAGCGCCCCCACCTGGAAGCCGAGTGAACAGCTGGCGGGGAGGCGAGCCTCCTCGAGGGAAGAAGAGGCAGCCCAGCCTCGTTTGGCTCAAGCCCTACTTGGCTGAAGCCGAGTGCGCCTCCAGGACGGCAGAGCTCCAGCTCTGCTCAGAGGCCCGTTCTGGCAGAGTTGCTGGCGCGAGGCTGCTCTGCCCTGGGCGAGCCTTGCCCAAACTTGCCTCGCTGCTAGGCTTCCTGCCCTGGAAGGAGCAGGCTGCGCGAGGCTGGGAGACGCCACTGGCGCCTTCCTGGCCTCAGCTCCGCTCCTGCCTTGCCTTTGCACCTAGGCCCCAGGCGTCCTTGGGGAGGGCTTAGGGGCCGGTGGCTTGCACACTGCCAAGGGCGCCAGCAGGAAGAGCTCTGTGCGAGGGAAGGAAGGGCCAGTGCAGGGCTCCTACAGCGGTTGCTTGGCCGCCCAGGCTCAGCGCCGCACGGAGTGCACCAGGCTCCCAGGGCCCCTGGCTGGAGTCTGCAGCCCCGCACACACGGAGGCTGACTCCCTGGGCGCCCAGCAGCTGCCTCACACACGTAGCTTCCATAGCGCTCTCCTCCCCAGCAGAGACGTGTGCAGCTGGTTGGGGCCTGCCCCTGCGTGCCAGGGCTCCCGCCCACAGCCCCAGCTCAGGGCAAGAAGCCCCTGAGCCAAGACCTGCAGGAGGCGCAGAGCGCCCCCACCTGGAAGCCGAGTGAACAGCTGGCGGGGAGGCGAGCCTCCTCGAGGGTAGAAGAGGCAGCCCAGCCTCGTTTGGCTCAAGCCCTACTTGGCTGGAGCCGAGTGCGCCTCCAGGACAGCAGAGCTCCAGCTCTGCTCAGAGGCCCGTTCTGGCAGAGTTGCAGGCGCGAGGCTGCTCTGCCCTGGGCGAGCCTTGCCCAGACTTGCCTCGCTGCTAGGCTTCCTGCCCAGGAAGGAGCAGGCTGCGCGAGGCTGGGAGACGCCACTGGCGCCTTCCTGGCCTCAGCTCCACTCCTGCATTGCCTTTGCACCTGGGCCCCAGGCGTCCTTGGGGAGGGCTTAGGGGCCGGTGGCTTGCACACTGCCAAGGGCTCAAGCAGGAAGAGCTCTGTGCGAGGGAAGGGAAGGGCCAGTGAAGGGCTCCTCCAGCGGTTGCTTGGCCGCCCAGACTCAGCGCCGCACGGAGTGCCCCAGGCTCCCAGGGCCCTGGCTGGGGTCTGCAGCCCCGCACACCCGGAGGCTGACTCCCTGGGCGCCCAGCAGCTGCCTCACACACGTAGCTTCCCTAGCGCTCTTCTCCCCAGCAGAGACGTGTGCAGCTGGTTGGGGCCTGCCCCTGCGTGCCTGGGCTCCTGCGCACAGCCCCAGCTCAGGGCAAGCAGCCCCTGAGCCAAGACCTGCAGGAGGCGAAGAGCGCCCCCAACTGGAAGCCGAGTGAACAGCTGGCGGGGAGGCGAGCCTCCTCGAGGGAAGAAGAGGCAGCCCAGCCTCGTTTGGCTCAAGCCCTACTTGGCTGGAGCCGAGTGCGCCTCCAGGACGGCAGAGCTCCAGCTCTGCTCAGAGGCCCGTTCTCGCCGAGTTGCTGGCGCGAGGCTGCTCTGCCCTGGGCGAGCCTTGCCCAGACTTGCCTCGCTGCTAGGCTTCCTGCCCAGGAAGGAGCAGGCTGCGCGAGGCTGGGAGATGCCACTGGCGCCTTCCTGGCCTCAGCTCCACTCCTGCCTTGCCTTTGCACCTAGGCCCCAGGCGTCCTTGGGGAGGGCTTAGGGGCCGGTGGCTTGCACACTGCCAAGGGCTCCAGCAGGAAGAGCTCTGTGCGAGGGAAGGGAAGGGCCAGTGCAGGGCTCCTCCAGCGGTTGCTTGGCCGCCCAGGCTCAGCGCCGCACATAGTGCCCCAGGCTCCCAGGGCCCCTGGCTGGGGTCTGCAGCCCCGCACACCCGGAGGCTGACTCCCTGGGCGCCCAGCAGCTGCCTCACACACGTAGCTTCCCTAGCGCTCTCCTCCCTAGCAGGGACGTGTGCAGCTGGTTGGGGCCTGCCCCTGCGTGCCTGACTCCCGCCCACAGCCCCAGCTCAGGGCAAGCAGCCCCTGAGCCAAGACCTGCAGGAGGCGCAGAGCGCCCCCACCTGGAAGCCGAGTGAACAGCTGGCGGGGAGGCAAGCCTCCTCGAGGGAAGAAGAGGCAGCCCAGCCTCGTTTGGCTCAAGCCCTACTTGGCTGGAGCCGAGTGCGCCTCCAAGACGGCAGAGCTCCAGCTCTGCTCAGAAGCCCGTTCTGGCAGAGTTGCTGGCGCGAGGCTGCTCTGCCCTGGGCGAGCCTTGCCCAGACTTGCCTCGCTGCTAGGCTTCCTGCCCAGGTAGGAGCAGGCTGCGCGAGGCTGGGAGACGCCCCTGTCGCCTTCCAGGCCTCAGCTCCGCTCCTGCCTTGCCTTTGCACCTAGGCCCCAGGCGTCCTTGGGGAGGGCTTAGGGGCCGGTGGCTTGCACACTCCCAAGGGCTCCAGCAGGAAGAGCTCTGTGCGAGGGAAGGGAAGGGCCAGTGCAGGGCTCCTCCAGCGGTTGCTTTGCCGCCCAGGCTCAGCGCCGCTCGGAGTGCCCCAGGCTCCCAGGGCCCCTGGCTTGGGTCTGCAGCCCCGCACACCCAGAGGCTGACTCCCTGGGCGACCAGCAGCTGCCTCACACACGTAGCTTCCCTAGCGCTCTCCTCCCCAGCAGAGACGTGTGCAGCTGGTTGGGGCCTGCCCCTGCGTGCCTGGGCCCCCGCCCAAAGCCCCAGCTCAGGGCAAGCAGCCCCTGAGCCAAGACCTGCAGGAGGCGCAGAGCGCCCCCACCTGGAAGCCGAGTGAACAGCTGGCGGGGAGGCGAGCCTCCTCGAGGGAAGAAGAGGCAGCCCAGCCTCGTTTGGCTCAAGCCCTACTTGGCTGGAGCCGAGTGCGCCTCCAGGACGGCAGAGCTCCAGCTCTGCTCAGAGGCCCGATCTGGCAGAGTTGCTGGCGCGAGGCTGCTCTGCCCTGGGCGAGCCTTGCCCAGACTTGCCTCGCTGCTAGGCTTCCTGCCCAGGAAGGAGCAGGCTGCGCGAGGCTGGGAGACGCCACTGGCGCCTTCCTGGCCTCAGCTCCGCTCCTGCCTTGCCTTTGCACCTAGGCCCCAGGCGTCCTTGGGGAGGGCTTAGGGGCCGGTGGCTTGCAGAGTGCCAAGGGCTCCAGCAGGAAGAGTTCTGTGCGAGGGAAGAGAAGGGCCAGTGCAGGGCACCTCCAGCGGTTGCTTGGCCGCCCAGACTCAGCGCCGCACGGAGTGCCCCAGGCTCCCAGGGCCCTGGCTGGGTTCTGCAGCCCCGCACACCCGGAGGCTGACTCCCTGGGCGCCCAGCAGCTGCCTCACACACGTAGCTTCCCTAGCGCTCTCCTCCCCAGCAGAGACGTGTGCAGCTGGTTGGGGCCTGCCCCTGCGTGCCTGGGCTCCTGCGCACAGCCCCAGCTCAGGGCAAGCAGCCCCTGAGCCAAGACCTGCAGGAGGCGAAGAGCGCCCCCAACTGGAAGCCGAGTGAACAGCTGGCGGGGAGGCGAGCCTCCTCGAGGGAAGAAGAGGCAGCACAGCCTCGTTTGGCTCAAGCCCTACTTGGCTGGAGCCGAGTGCACCTCCAGGACGGCAGAGCTCCAGCTCTGCTCAGAGGCCCGTTCTGGCAGAGTTGCTGGCGCGAGGCTGCTCTGCCCTGGGCGACCCTTGCCCAGACTTGCCTCGCTGCTAGGCTTCCTGCCCAGGAAGGAGCAGGCTGCGCGAGGCTGGGAGACGCCACTGGCGCCATCCTGGCCTCAGCTCCACTCCTGCCTTGCCTTTGCACCTAGGCCCCAGGCGTCCTTGGGGAGGGCTTAGGGGCCGGTGGCTTGCACACTGCCAAGGGCTCCAGCAGGAAGAGCTCTGTGCGAGGGAAGGGAAGGGCCAGTGCAGGGCTCCTCCAGCGGTTGCTTGGCCGCCCAGGCTCAGCGCCGCACGGAGTGCCCCAGGCTCCCAGGGCCCCTGGCTGGGGTCTGCAGCCCCGCACACCCGGAGGCTGACTCCCTGGGCGCCCAGCAGCTGCCTCACACACGTAGCTTCCCTAGCGCTCTCCTCCCCAGCAGAGACTTGTGCAGCTGGTTGGGGCCTGCCCCTGCGTGCCTGGGCTCCCGCGCACAACCCCAGCTCAGGGCAAGCAGCCCCTGAGCCAAGACCTGCAGGAGCCGAGGAGCGCCCCCAACTGGAAGCCGAGTGAACAGCTGGCGGGGAGGCGAGCCTCCTCGAGGGAAGAAGAGGCAGCCCAGCCTCGTTTGGCTCAAGCCCTACTTGGCTGGAGCCGAGTGCGCCTCCAGGACGGCAGAGCTCCAGCTCTGCTCAGAGGCCCGTTCTGGCAGAGTTGCTGGCGCGAGGCTGCTCTGCCCTGGGCGAGCGTTGCCCAGACTTGCCTCGCCGCTAGGCTTCCTGCCCAGGAAGGAGCAGGCTGCGCGAGGCTGGGAGACGCCACTGGCGCCTTCCTGGCCTCAGCTCCGCTCCTGCCTTGCCCTTGCACATAGGCCCCAGGCTTCCTTGGGGAGGGCTTAGGGGCCGGTGGCTTGCACACTGCCAAGGACTCCAGCAGGAAGAGCTCTGTGCGAGGGAAGGGAAGGCCCAGTGCAGGGCTCCTTCAGCGGTTGCTTGGCCGCCCAGGCTCAGCGCCGCACGGAGTGCCCCAGGCTCCCAGGGCCCCTGGCTGGAGTCTGCAGCCCCGCACACCCGGAGGCTGACTCCCTGGGCGCCCAGCAGCTGCCTCACACACGTAGCTTCCCTAGCGCTCTCCTCCCCAGCAGAGACGTGTGCAGCTGGTTGGGGCCTGCCCCTGCGTGCCTGGGATCCCGCCCACAGCCCCAGCTCAGGGCAAGCAGCCCCTGAGCCAAGACCTGCAGGAGGCGCAGAGCGCCCCCACCTGGAAGCCGAGTGAACAGCTGGCGGGGAGGCGAGCCTCCTCGAGGGAAGAAGAGGCAGCCCAGCCTCGTTTGGCTCAAGCCCTACTTGGCTGGAGCCGAGTGCGCCTCCAGGACGGCAGAGCTCCAGCTCTGCTCAGAGGCCCGTTCTGGCAGAGTTGCTGGCGCGAGGCTGCTCTGCCCTGGGCGAGCCTTGCCCAGACTTGCCTCGCTGCTAGGCTTCCTGCCCAGGAAGGAGCAGGCTGCGCGAGGCTGGGATACGCCACTGGCGCCTTCCTGGCCTCAGCTCCGCTCCTGCCTTGCCTTTGCACCTAGGCCCCAGGCGTCCTTGGGGACGGCTTAGGGGCCGGTGGCTTGCACACTGCCAAGGGCTCCAGCAGGAAGAGCTCTGTGCGAGGGAAGGGAAGGGCCAGTGCAGGGCTTCTCCAGCGGTTGCTTGGCCGCCCAGGCTCAGCGCCGCACGGAGTGCACCAGGCTCCCAGGGCCCCTGGCTGGGGTCTGCAGCCCCGCACACCCGGAGGCTGACTCCCTGGGCGCCCAGCAGCTGCCTCACACACGTAGCTTCCCTAGCGCTCTCCTCCCCAGCAGAGACGTGTGCAGATGGTAGGGGCCTGCCCCTGCGTGCCTTGGCTCCCGCCCACAGCCCCAGCTCAGGGCAAGCAGCCCCTGAGCCAAGACCTGCAGGAGGCGCAGAGCGCCCCCACCTGGAAGCCGAGTGAACAGCTGGCGGGGAGGCGAGCTTCCTCGAGGGAAGAAGAGGCAGCCCAGCCTCGTTTGGCTCAAGCCCTACTTGGCTGGAGCCGAGTGCGCCTCCAGGACGGCAGAGCTCCAGCTCTGCTCAGAGGCCCGATCTGGCAGAGTTGCTGGCGCGAGGCTGCTCTGCCCTGGGCGAGCCTTGCCCAGACTTGCCTCGCTGCTAGGCTTCCTGCCCAGGAAGGAGCAGGCTGCGCGAGGCTGGGAGACGCCACTGGCGCCTTCCTGGCCTCAGCTCCGCTCCTGCCTTGCCTTTGCACCTAGGCCCCAGGCGTCCTTGGGGAGGGCTTAGGGGCCGGTGGCTTGCAGAGTGCCAAGGGCTCCAGCAGGAAGAGTTCTGTGCGAGGGAAGAGAAGGGCCAGTGCAGGGCACCTCCAGCGGTTGCTTGGCCGCCCAGACTCAGCGCCGCACGGAGTGCCCCAGGCTCCCAGGGCCCTGGCTGGGTTCTGCAGCCCCGCACACCCGGAGGCTGACTCCCTGGCCGCCCAGCAGCTGCCTCACACACGTAGCTTCCCTAGCGCTCTCCTCCCCAGCAGAGACGTGTGCAGCTGGTTGGGGCCTGCCCCTGCGTGCCTGGGCTCCTGCGCACAGCCCCAGCTCAGGGCAAGCAGCCCCTGAGCCAAGACCTGCAGGAGGCGAAGAGCGCCCCCAACTGGAAGCCGAGTGAACAGCTGGCGGGGAGGCGAGCCTCCTCGAGGGAAGAAGAGGCAGCACAGCCTCGTTTGGCTCAAGCCCTACTTGGCTGGAGCCGAGTGCACCTCCAGGACGGCAGAGCTCCAGCTCTGCTCAGAGGCCCGTTCTGGCCGAGTTGCTGGCGCGAGGCTGCTCTGCCCTGGGCGAGCCTTGCCCAGACTTGCCTCGCTGCTAGGCTTCCTGCCCAGGAAGGAGCAGGCTGCGCGAGGCTGGGAGACGCCACTGGCGCCATCCTGGCCTCAGCTCCACTCCTGCCTTGCCTTTGCACCTAGGCCCCAGGCGTCCTTGGGGACGGCTAAGGGGCCGGTGGCTTGCACACTGCCAAGGGCTCCAGCAGGAAGAGCTCTGTGCGAGGGAAGGGAAGGGCCAGTGCAGGGCTCCTCCAGCGGTTGCTTGGCCGCCCAGGCTCAGCGCCGCACGGAGTGCCCCAGGCTCCCAGGGCCCCTGGCTGGGGTCTGCAGCCCCGCACACCCGGAGGCTGACTCCCTGGGCGCCCAGCAGCTGCCTCACACACGTAGCTTCCCTAGCGCTCTCCTCCCCAGCAGAGACGTGTGCAGCTGGTTGGGGCCTGCCCCTGCGTGCCTGGGCTCCCGCGCACAGCCCCAGCTCAGGGCAAGCAGCCCCTGAGCCAAGACCTGCAGGAGCCGAGGAGCGCCCCCAACTGGAAGCCGAGTGAACAGCTGGCGGGGAGGCGAGCCTCCTCGAGGGAAGAAGAGGCAGCCCAGCCTCGTTTGGCTCAAGCCCTACTTGGCTGGAGCCGAGTGCGCCTCCAGGACGGCAGAGCTCCAGCTCTGCTCAGAGGCCCGTTCTGGCAGAGTTGCTGGCGCGAGGCTGCTCTGCCCTGGGCGAGCGTTGCCCAGACTTGCCTCGCCGCTAGGCTTCCTGCCCAGGAAGGAGCAGGCTGCGCGAGGCTGGGAGACGCCACTGGCGCCTTCCTGGCCTCAGCTCCGCTCCTGCCTTGCCCTTGCACATAGGCCCCAGGCTTCCTTGGGGAGGGCTTAGGGGCCGGTGGCTTGCACACTGCCAAGGACTCCAGCAGGAAGAGCTCTGTGCGAGGGAAGGGAAGGGCCAGTGCAGGGCTCCTTCAGCGGTTGCTTGGCCGCCCAGGCTCAGCGCCGCACGGAGTGCCCCAGGCTCCCAGGGCCCCTGGCTGGAGTCTGCAGCCCCGCACACCCGGAGGCTGACTCCCTGGGCGCCCAGCAGCTGCCTCACACTCGTAGCTTCCCTAGCGCTCTCCTCCCCAGCAGAGACGTGTGCAGCTGGTTGGGGCCTGCCCCTGCGTGCCTGGGCCCCCGCCCACAGCCCCAGCTCAGGGCAAGCAGCCCCTGAGCCAAGACCTGCAGGAGGCGCAGAGCGCCCCCACCTGAAAGCCGAGTGAACAGCTGGCGGGGAGGCGAGCCTCCTCGAGGGAAGAAGAGGCAGCCCAGCCTCGTTTGGATCAAGCCCTACTTGGCTGAAGCCGAGTGCGCCTCCAGGACGGCAGAGCTCCAGCTCTGCTCAGAGGCCCGTTCTGGCAGAGTTGCTGGCGCGAGGCTGCTCTGCCCTGGGCGAGCCTTGCCCAAACTTGCCTCGCTGCTAGGCTTCCTGCCCTGGAAGGAGCAGGCTGCGCGAGGCTGGGAGACGCCACTGGCGCCTTCCTGGCCTCAGCTCCGCTCCTGCCTTGCCTTTGCACCTAGGCCCCAGGCGTCCTTGGGGAGGGCTTAGGGGCCGGTGGCTTGCACACTGCCAAGGGCTCCAGCAGGAAGAGCTCTGTGCGAGGGAAGGAAGGGCCAGTGCAGGGCTCCTACAGGGGTTGCTTGGCCGCCCAGGCTCAGCGCCGCACGGAGTGCACCAGGCTCCCAGGGCCCCTGGCTGGAGTCTGCAGCCCCGCACACACGGAGGCTGACTCCCTGGGCGCCCAGCAGCTGCCTCACACACGTAGCTTCCATAGCGCTCTCCTCCCCAGCAGAGACGTGTGCAGCTGGTTGGGGCCTGCCCCTGCGTGCCAGGGCTCCCGCCCACAGCCCCAGCTCAGGGCAAGAAGCCCCTGAGCCAAGACCTGCAGGAGGCGCAGAGCGCCCCCACCTGGAAGCCGAGTGAACAGCTGGCGGGGAGGCGAGCCTCCTCGAGGGTAGAAGAGGCAGCCCAGCCTCGTTTGGCTCAAGCCCTACTTGGCTGGAGCCGAGTGCGCCTCCAGGACAGCAGAGCTCCAGCTCTGCTCAGAGGCCCGTTCTGGCAGAGTTGCTGGCGCGAGGCTGCTCTGCCCTGGGCGAGCCTTGCCCAGACTTGCCTCGCTGCTAGGCTTCCTGCCCAGGAAGGAGCAGGCTGCGCGAGGCTGGGAGACGCCACTGGCGCCTTCCTGGCCTCAGCTCCACTCCTGCATTGCCTTTGCACCTGGGCCCCAGGCGTCCTTGGGGAGGGCTTAGGGGCCGGTGGCTTGCACACTGCCAAGGGCTCCAGCAGGAAGAGCTCTGTGCGAGGGAAAGGAAGGGCCAGTGCAGGGCTCCTCCAGCGGTTGCTTGGCCTCCCAGGCTCAGCGCCGCACGGAGTGCACCAGGCTCCCAGATCCCCTGGCTGGGGTCTGCAGCCCCGCACACCCGGAGGCTGACTCCCTGGGCGCCCAGCAGCTGCCTCACACACGTAGCTTCCCTAGCGCTCTCCTCCCCAGCAGAGACGTGTGCAGCAGGTTGGGGCCTGCCCCTGCGTGCCTGGGCTCCCGCCCACAGCCCCAGCTCAGGGCAAGCAGCCCCTGAGCCAAGAGCTGCAGGAGGCGCAGAGCGCCCCCACCAGGAAGCCGAGTGAACAGCTGGCGGGGAGGCGAGCCTCCACGAGGGAAGAAGAGGCAGCCCAGCCTCGTTTGGCTCAAGCCCTACTTGGCTGGAGCCGAGTACGCCTGCAGGACGGCAGAGCTCCAGCTCTGCTCAGAGGCCCGTTCTATCAGAGTTGCTGGCGCGAGGCTGCTCTGCCCTGGGCGAGCCTTGCCCAGACTTGCCTCGCTGCTAGGCTTCCTGCCCAGGTAGGAGCAGGCTGCGCGAGGCTGGGAGACGCCCCTGTCGCCTTCCAGGCCTCAGCTCCGCTCCTGCCTTGCCTTTGCACCTAGGCCCCAGGCGTCCTTGGGGAGGGCTTAGGGGCCGGTGGCTTGCACACTGCCAAGGGCTCCAGCAGGAAGAGCTCTGTGCGAGGGAAGGGAAGGGCCAGTGCAGGGCTCCTCCAGCGGTTGCTTGGCCGCCCAGGCTCAGCGCCGCTCGGAGTGCCCCAGGCTCCCAGGGCCCCTGGCTTGGGTCTGCAGCGCCGCACACCCAGAGGCTGACTCCCTGGGCGACCAGCAGCTGCCTCACACACGTAGCTTCCCTAGCGCTCTCCTCCCCAGCAGAGACGTGTGCAGCTGGTTGGGGCCTGCCCCTGCGTGCCTGGGCCCCCGCCCAAAGCCCCAGCTCAGGGCAAGCAGCCCCTGAGCCAAGACCTGCAGGAGGCGCAGAGCGCCCCCACCTGGAAGCCGAGTGAACAGCTGGCGGGGAGGCGAGCTTCCTCGAGGGAAGAAGAGGCAGCCCAGCCTCGTTTGGCTCAAGCCCTACTTGGCTGGAGCCGAGTGCGCCTCCAGGACGGCAGAGCTCCAGCTCTGCTCAGAGGCCCGATCTGGCAGAGTTGCTGGCGCGAGGCTGCTCTGCCCTGGGCGAGCCTTGCCCAGACTTGCCTCGCTGCTAGGCTTCCTGCCCAGGAAGGAGCAGGCTGCGCGAGGCTGGGAGACGCCACTGGCGCCTTCCTGGCCTCAGCTCCGCTCCTGCCTTGCCTTTGCACCTAGGCCCCAGGCGTCCTTGGGGAGGGCTTAGGGGCCGGTGGCTTGCAGAGTGCCAAGGGCTCCAGCAGGAAGAGTTCTGTGCGAGGGAAGAGAAGGGCCAGTGCAGGGCACCTCCAGCGGTTGCTTGGCCGCCCAGACTCAGCGCCGCACGGAGTGCCCCAGGCTCCCAGGGCCCTGGCTGGGTTCTGCAGCCCCGCACACCCGGAGGCTGACTCCCTGGGCGCCCAGCAGCTGCCTCACACACGTAGCTTCCCTAGCGCTCTCCTCCCCAGCAGAGACGTGTGCAGCTGGTTGGGGCCTGCCCCTGCGTGCCTGGGCTCCTGCGCACAGCCCCAGCTCAGGGCAAGCAGCCCCTGAGCCAAGACCTGCAGGAGGCGAAGAGCGCCCCCAACTGGAAGCCGAGTGAACAGCTGGCGGGGAGGCGAGCCTCCTCGAGGGAAGAAGAGGCAGCACAGCCTCGTTTGGCTCAAGCCCTACTTGGCTGGAGCCGAGTGCGCCTCCAGGACGGCAGAGCTCCAGCTCTGCTCAGAGGCCCGTTCTGGCCGAGTTGCTGGCGCGAGGCTGCTCTGCCCTGGGCGACCCTTGCCCAGACTTGCCTCGCTGCTAGGCTTCCTGCCCAGGAAGGAGCAGGCTGCGCGAGGCTGGGAGACGCCACTGGCGCCATCCTGGCCTCAGCTCCACTCCTGCCTTGCCTTTGCACCTAGGCCCCAGGCGTCCTTGGGGAGGGCTTAGGGGCCGGTGGCTTGCACACTGCCAAGGGCTCCAGCAGGAAGAGCTCTGTGCGAGGGAAGGGAAGGGCCAGTGCAGGGCTCCTCCAGCGGTTGCTTGGCCGCCCAGGCTCAGCGCCGCACGGAGTGCCCCAGGCTCCCAGGGCCCCTGGCTGGGGTCTGCAGCCCCGCACACCCGGAGGCTGACTCCCTGGGCGCCCAGCAGCTGCCTCACACACGTAGCTTCCCTAGCGCTCTCCTCCCAAGCAGAGACGTGTGCAGCTGGTTGGCGCCTGCCCCTGCGTGCCTGGGCTCCCGCGCACAGCCCCAGCTCATGGCAAGCAGCCCCTGAGCCAAGACCTGCAGGAGCCGAGGAGCGCCCCCAACTGGAAGCCGAGTGAACAGCTGGCGGGGAGGCGAGCCTCCTCGAGGGAAGAAGAGGCAGCCCAGCCTCGTTTGGCTCAAGCCCTACTTGGCTGGAGCCGAGTGCGCCTCCAGGACGGCAGAGCTCCAGCTCTGCTCAGAGGCCCGTTCTGGCAGAGTTGCTGGCGCGAGGCTGCTCTGCCCTGGGCGAGCGTTGCCCAGACTTGCCTCGCCGCTAGGCTTCCTGCCCAGGAAGGAGCAGGCTGCGCGAGGCTGGGAGACGCCACTGGCGCCTTCCTGGCCTCAGCTCCGCTCCTGCCTTGCCCTTGCACATAGGCCCCAGGCTTCCTTGGGGAGGGCTTAGGGGCCGGTGGCTTGCACACTGCCAAGGACTCCAGCAGGAAGAGCTCTGTGCGAGGGAAGGGAAGGGCCAGTGCCAGGCTCCTTCAGCGGTTGCTTGGCCGCCCAGGCTCAGCGCCGCACGGAGTGCCCCAGGCTCCCAGGGCCCCTGGCTGGAGTCTGCAGCCCCGCACACCCGGAGGCTGACTCCCTGGGCGCCCAGCAGCTGCCTCACACACGTAGCTTCCCTAGCGCTCTCCTCCCCAGCAGAGACGTGTGCAGCTGGTAGGGGCCTGCCCCTGCGTGCCTGGGATCCCGCCCACAGCCCCAGCTCAGGGCAAGCAGCCCCTGAGCCAAGAGCTGCAGGAGGCGCAGAGCGCCCCCACCTGGAAGCCGAGTGAACACCTGGCGGGGAGGCGAGCCTCCTCGAGGGAAGAAGAGGCAGCCCAGCCTCGTTTGGCTCAAGCCCTACTTGGCTGGAGCCGAGTGCGCCTCCAGGACGGCAGAGCTCCAGCTCTGCTCAGAGGCCCGTTCTGGCAGAGTTGCTGGCGCGAGGCTGCTCTGCCCTGGGCGAGCCTTGCCCAGACTTGCCTCGCTGCTAGGCTTCCTGCCCAGGAAGGAGCAGGCTGCGCGAGGCTGGGATACGCCACTGGCGCCTTCCTGGCCTCAGCTCCGCTCCTGCCTTGCCTTTGCACCTAGGCCCCAGGCGTCCTTGGGGAGGGCTTAGGGGCCGGTGGCTTGCACACTGCCAAGGGCTCCAGCAGGAAGAGCTCTGTGCGAGGGAAGGGAAGGGCCAGTGCAGGGCTTCTCCAGCGGTTGCTTGGCCGCCCAGGCTCAGCGCCGCACGGAGTGCACCAGGCTCCCAGGGCCCCTGGCTGGGGTCTGCAGCCCCGCACACCCGGAGGCTGACTCCCTGGGCGCCCAGCAGCTGCCTCACACACGTAGCTTCCCTAGCGCTCTCCTCCCCAGCAGAGACGTGTGCAGATGGTAGGGGCCTGCCCCTGCGTGCCTTGGCTCCCGCCCACAGCCCCAGCTCAGGGCAAGCAGCCCCTGAGCCAAGACCTGCAGGAGGCGCAGAGCGCCCCCACCTGGAAGCCGAGTGAACAGCTGGCGGGGAGGCGAGCTTCCTCGAGGGAAGAAGAGGCAGCCCAGCCTCGTTTGGCTCAAGCCCTACTTGGCTGGAGCCGAGTGCGCCTCCAGGACGGCAGAGCTCCAGCTCTGCTCAGAGGCCCGATCTGGCAGAGTTGCTGGCGCGAAGCTGCTCTGCCCTGGGCGAGCCTTGCCCAGACTTGCCTCGCTGCTAGGCTTCCTGCCCAGGAAGGAGCAGGCTGCGCGAGGCTGGGAGACGCCACTGGCGCCTTCCTGGCCTCAGCTCCGCTCCTGCCTTGCCTTTGCACCTAGGCCCCAGGCGTCCTTGGGGAGGGCTTAGGGGCCGGTGGCTTCCACACTGCCAAGGGCTCCAGCAGGAAGAGCTCTGTGCGAGGGAAGGGAAGGGCCAGTGCAGGGCTCCTCCAGCGGTTGCTTGGCCGCCCAGGCTCAGCGCCGCATGGAGTGCACCAGGCTCCCAGGGCCCCTGGCTGGGGTCTGCAGCCCCGCACACCCGGAGGCTGACTCCCTGGGCGCCCAGCAGTTGCCTCACACACGTAGCTTCCCTAGCGCTCTCCTCCCCAGCAGAGACGTGTGCAGCTGGTTGGGGCCTGCCCCTGCGTGCCTGGGCTCCCGCGCACAGCCCCAGCTCAGGGCAAGCAGCCCCTGAGCCAAGACCTGCAGGAGGCGCAGAGCGCCCCCACCTGGAAGCCGAGTGAACAGCTGGAGGGGAGGCGAGCCTCCTCGAGGGAAGAAGAGGCAGCCCAGCCTCGTTTGGCTCAAGCCCTACTTGGCTGGAGCCGAGTGTGCCTCCAGGAAGGCAGAGCTCCAGCTCTGCTCAGAGGCCCGTTCTGGCAGAGTTGCTGGCGCGAGGCTGCTCTGCCCTGGGGGAGCCTTGACCAGACTTGCCTCGCTGCTAGGCTTCCTGCCCAGGAAGGAGCAGGCTGCGCGAGGCTGGGAGACGCCACCGGCGCCTTTCTGGCCTCAGCTCCGCTCCTGCCTTGCCTTTGCACCTAGGCCCCAGGCGTCCTTGGGGAGGGCTTAGGGGCCGGTGGCTTCCACAGTGCCAAGGGCTCCAGCAGGAAGAGCTCTGTGCGAGGGAAGGGAAGGGCCAGTGCAGGGCTCCTCCAGCGGTTGCTTGGCCGCCCAGGCTCAGCGCCGCACGGAGTGCCCCAGGCTCCCAGGGCCCCTGGCTGGGGTCTGCAGCCCCGCACAACCGGAGGCTGACTCCCTGGGCGCCCAGCAGCTGCCTCACACACGTAGCTTCCCTAGCGCTCTCCTCCCCAGCAGAGACGTGTGCAGCTGGTTGGGGCCTGCCCCTGCGTGCCTGGGATCCCGCGCACAGCCCCAGTTCAGGGCAAGCAGCCCCTGAGCCAAGACCTGCAGGAGGCGCAGAGCGCCCCCACCTGGAAGCCGAGTGAACAGCTGGCGGGGAGGCGAGCCTCCTCGAGGGAAGAAGAGGCAGCCCAGCCTCGTTTGGCTCAAGCCCTACTTGGCTGGAGCCGAGTGCGCCTCCAGGACGGCAGAGCTCCAGCTCTGCTCAGAGGCCCGTTCTGGCAGATTTGATGTCGCGAGGCTGCTCTGCCCTGGGCGAGCCTTGCCCAGACTTGCCTCGCTGCTAGGCTTCCTGCCCTGGAAGGAGCAGGCTGTGCGAGGCTGGGAGACGCCACTGGCGCCTTCCTGGCCTCAGCTCCGCTCCTGCCTTGCTTTTGAACCTAGGCCCCAGGCGTCCTTGGGGAAGGCTTAGGGGCCGGAGGCTTGCACACTGCCAAGGGCTCCAGCAGGAAGAGCTCTGTGCGAGGGAAGGGAAGGGCCAGTGCAGGGCTCCTCCAGCGGTTGCTTGGCCGCCCAGGCTCAGCGCCGCACGGAGTGCACCAGGCTCCCAGGGCCCCTGGCTGGGGTCTGCAGCCCCGCACACCCGGAGGCTGACTCCCTGGGCGCCCAGCAGCTGCCTCACACACGTAGCTTCCCTAGCGCTCTCCTCCCCAGCAGAGACGTGTGCAGCTGGTTGGGGCCTGCCCCTGCGTGCCTGGGCTCCCGCCCACAGCCCCAGCTCAGGGCAAGCAGCCCCTGAGCCAAGACCTGCAGGAGGCGCAGAGCGCCCCCGCCTGGAAGCCGAGTGAACAGCTGGCGGGGAGGCGAGCCTCCTCGAGATAAGAAGAGGTAGCCCAGCCTCGTTTGGCTCAAGCCCTACTTGGCTGGAGCCGAGTGCGCCTCCAGGACGGCAGAGCTCCAGCTCTGCTCAGAGGCCCGTTTTGGCAGAGTTGCTGCCGCTAGGCTGCTCTGCCCTGGGCGAGCTTTGCCCAGACTTGCCTCGCTGCTAGGCTTCCTGCCCAGGAAGGAGCAGGCTGCGCGAGGCTGGGATACGCCACTGGCGCCTTCCTGGCCTCAGCTCCGCTCCTGCCTTGCCTTTGCACCTAGGCCCCAGGCGTCCTTGGGGAGGGCTTAGGGGCCGGTGGCTTGCACACTGCCAAGGGCTCCAGCAGGAAGAGCTCTGTGCGAGGGAAGGGAAGGGCCAGTGCCAGGCTCCTCCAGCGGTTGCTTGGCCGCCCAGGCTCAGCGCCGCACGGAGTGCCCCAGGCTCCCAGGACCCCTGGCTGGGGTCTGCAGCCCCGCACACCCGGAGGCTGACTCCCTGGGCGCCCAGCAGCTGCCTCACACACGTAGCTTCCCTAGCGCTCTCCTCCCCAGCAGAGACGTGTGCAGCTGGCTGGGGCCTGCCCCTGCGTGCCTGGGCTCCCGCGCACAGCCCCAGCTCAGGGCAAGCAGCCCCTGAGCCAAGACCTGCAGGAGGCGCAGAGCGCCCCCACCTGGAAGCCGAGTGAACAGCTGGCGGGGAGGCGAGCCTCCTCGAGGGAAGGAGAGGCAGCCCAGCCTCGTTTGGCTCAAGCCCTACTTGGCTGGAGCCGAGTGCGCCTCCAGACCGGCAGAGCTCCAGCTCTGCTCAGAGGCCCGATCTGGCAGAGTTGCTGGCGCGAGGCTGCTCTGCCCTGGGCGAGCCTTGCCCAGACTTGCCTCGCTGCTAGGCTTCCTGCCCAGGAAGGAGCAGGCTGCGCGAGGCTGGGAGACGCCACTGGCGCCTTCCTGGCCTCAGCTCCGCTCCTGCCTTGCCTTTGCACCTAGGCCCCAGGCGTCCTTGGGGAGGGCTTAGGGGCCGGTGGCTTGCAGAGTGCCAAGGGCTCCAGCAGGAAGAGCTCTGTGCGAGGGAAGGGAAGGGCCAGTGCAGGGCTCCCCCAGCGGTTGCTTGGCCGCCCAGGCTCAGCGCCGCACGGAGTGCCCCAGGCTCCCAGGGCCCCTGGCTGGGGTCTGCAGCCCCGCACACCCGGAGGCTGACTCCCTGGGCGCCCAGCAGCTGCCTCACACACGTAGCTTCCCTAGCGCTCTCCTCCCCAGCAGAGACGTGTGCAGCAGGTTGGGGCCTGCCCCTGCGTGCCTGGGCTCCCGCCCACAGCCCCAGCTCAGGGCAAGCAGCCCCTGAGCCAAGAGCTGCAGGAGGCGCAGAGCGCCCCCACCTGGAAGCCGAGTGAACAGCTGGCGGGGAGGCGAGCCTCCACGAGGGAAGAAGAGGCAGCCCAGCCTCGTTTGGCTCAAGCCCTACTTGGCTGGAGCCGAGTACGCCTGCAGGACGGCAGAGCTCCAGCTCTGCTCAGAGGCCCGTTCTGTCAGAGTTGCTGGCGCGAGGCTGCTCTGCCCTGGGCGAGCCTTGCCCAGACTTGCCTCGCTGCTAGGCTTCCTGCCCAGGTAGGAGCAGGCTGCGCGAGGCTGGGAGACGCCCCTGTCGCCTTCCAGGCCTCAGCTCCGCTCCTGTCTTGCCTTTGCACCTAGGCCCCAGGCGTCCTTGGGGAGGGCTTAGGGGCCGGTGGCTTGCACACTGCCAAGGGCTCCAGCAGGAAGAGCTCTGTGCGAGGGAAGGGAAGGGCCAGTGCAGGGCTCCTCCAGCGGTTGCTTGGCCGCCCAGGCTCAGCGCCGCTCGGAGTGCCCCAGGCTCCCAGGGCCCTGGCTGGGTTCTGCAGCCCCGCACACCCGGAGGCTGACTCCCTGGGCGCCCAGCAGCTGCCTCACACACGTGCTTCCCTAGCGCTCTCCTCCCCAGCAGAGACGTGTGCAGCTGGTTGGGGCCTGCCCCTGCGTGCCTGGGTTCCTGCGCACAGCCCCAGCTCAGGTCAAGCAGCCCCTGAGCCAAGACCTGCAGGAGGCGAAGAGCGCCCCCAACTGGAAGCCGAGTGAACAGCTGGCGGGGAGGCGAGCCTCCTCGAGGGAAGAAGAGGCAGCACAGCCTCGTTTGGCTCAAGCCCTACTTGGCTGGAGCCGAGTGCACCTCCAGGACGGCAGAGCTCCAGCTCTGCTCAGAGGCCCGTTCTGGCCGAGTTGCTGGCGCGAGGCTGCTCTGCCCTGGGCGACCCTTGCCCAGACTTGCCTCGCTGCTAGGCTTCCTGCCCAGGAAGGAGCAGGCTGCGCGAGGCTGGGAGACGCCACTGGCGCCTTCCTGGCCTCAGCTCCACTCCTGCCTTGCCTTTGCACCTAGGCCCCAGGCGTCCTTGGGGAGGGCTTAGGGGCCGGTGGCTTGCACACTGCCAAGGGCTCCAGCAGGAAGAGCTCTGTGCGAGGGAAGGGAAGGGCCAGTGCAGGGCTCCTCCAGCGGTTGCTTGGCCGCCCAGGCTCAGCGCCGCACGGAGTGCCCCAGGCTCCCAGGGCCCCTGGCTGGGGTCTGCAGCCCCGCACACCCGGAGGCTGACTCCCTGGGCGCCCAGCAGATGCCTCACACACGTAGCTTCCCTAGCGCTCTCCTCCCTAGCAGAGACGTGTGCAGCTGGTTGGGGCCTGCCCCTGCGTGCCTGGGCTCCCGCCCACAGCCCCAGCTCAGGGCAAGAAGCCCCTGAGCCAAGACCTGCAGGAGGCGCAGAGCGCCCCCACCTGGAAGCCGAGTGAACAGCTGGCGGGGAGGCGAGCCTCCTCGAGGGAAGAAGAGGCAGCCCAGCCTCGTTTGGCTCAAGCCCTACTTGGCTGGAGCCGAGTGCGCCTCCAGGACGGCAGAGCTCCAGCTCTGCTCAGAGGCCCGTTCTGGCCGAGTTGCTGGAGCGAGGCTGCTCTGCCCTGGGCGAGCCTTGCCCAGACTTGCCTCACTGCTAGGCTTCCTGCCCAGGAAGGAGCAGGCTGCGCGTGGCTGGGAGACGCCACTGGCGCCTTCCTGGCCTCAGCTCCGCTCCTGCCTTGCCTTTGCACCTAGGCCCCAGACGTCCTTGGGGAGGGCTTAGGGGCCGGTGGCTTGCACACTGCCAAGGGCTCCAGCAGGAAGAGCTCTGTGCGAGGGCAAGGAAGGGCCAGTGCAGGGCTCCTCCAGCGGTTGCTTGGCCGCCCAGGCTCAGCGCCGCACGGAGTGCACCAGGCTCCCAGGGCCCCTGGCTGGGGTCTGCAGCCCCGCACACCCAGAGGCTGACTCCCTGGGCGCCCAGCAGCTGCCTCACACACGTAGCTTCCCTTGCGCTCTCCTCCCCAGCAGAGACGTGTGCAGCTGGTTGGGGCCTGCCCCTGCGTGCCTGGGCTCCCGCCCACAGCCCCAGCTCAGGGCAAGCAGCCCCTGAGCCAAGACCTGCAGGAGGCGCAGAACGCCCCCACCTGGAAGCCGAGTGAACAGCTGGCGGGGAGGCGAGCCTCCTCGAGGGAAGAAGAGGCAGCCCAGCCTCGTTTGGCTCAAGCCCTACTTGGCTGGAGCCGAGTGCGCCTCCAGGACGGCAGAGCTCCAGCTCTGCTCAGAGGCCCTTTCTGGCAGAGTTGCTGGCGCGAGGCTGCTCTGCCCTGGGCGAGCCTTGCCCAGACTTGCCTCACTGCTAGGCTTCCTGCCCAGGAAGGAGCAGGCTGCGCGAGGCTGGGAGACGCCACTGGCGCCTTCCTGGCCTCAGCTCTGCTCCTGCATTGCCTTTGCACCTAGGCCCCAGGCGTCCTTGGGGAGGGCTTACGGGCCGGTGGCTTGCACACTGCCAAGGGCTCCAGCACGAAGAGCTCTGTGCGAGGGAAGGGAAGGGCCAGTGCAGGGCTCCTCCAGCGGTTGCTTGGCCGCCCAGGCTCAGCGCCGCATGGAGTGCCCCAGGCTCCCAGGGCACCTGGTTGGGGTCTGCAGCCCCGCACACCCGGAGGCTGACTCCCTGGGGGCCCAGCAGCTGCCTCACACACGTAGCTTCCCTAGCGCTCTCCTCCCCAGCAGAGACGTGTGCAGCTGGTTGGGGCCTGCCCCTGCGTGCCTGGGCTCCTGCGCACAGCCCCAGCTCAGGGCTAGCAGCCCCTGAGCCAAGACCTGCAGGAGGCGCAGAGCGCCCCCACCTGGAAGCCGAGTGAACAGCTGGCTGGGAGGCGAGCCTCCTCGAGGGAAGAAGAGGCAGCCCAGCCTCGTTTGGCTCAAGGCCTACTTGGCTGGAGCCGAGTACGCCTCCAGGACGGCAGAGCTCCAGCTCTGCTCAGAGGCCCGTTCTGGCAGAGTTGCTGGCGCGAGGCTGCTCTGCCCTGGGCGAGCCTTGCCCAGACTTGCCTCGCTGCTAGGCTTCCTGCCCAGGAAGGAGCAGGCTGCGCGAGGCTGGGAGACGCCACTGGCGCCTTCCAGGCCTCAGCTCCGCTCCTGCCTTGCCTTTGCACCTAGGCCCCAGGCGTCCTTGGGGACGGCTTAGGGGCCGGTGGCTTGCACACTGCCAAGGGCTCCAGCAGGAAGAGCTCTGTGCGAGGGAAGGGAAGGGCCAGTGCAGGGCTCCTCCAGCGGTTGCTTGGCCGCCCAGGCTCAGCGCCGCTCGGAGTGCCCCAGGCTCCCAGGGCCCCTGGCTTGGGTCTGCAGCCCCGCACACCCGGAGGCTGACTCCCTGGGCGCCCAGCAGCTGCCTCACACACGTAGCTTCCCTAGCGCTCTCCTCCCCAGCAGAGACGTGTGCAGCTGGTTGGGGCCTGCCCCTGCGTGCCTGGGCTCCCGCGCACAGCCCCAGCTCAGGGCAAGCAGTCCCTGAGCCAAGACCTGCAGGAGCCGAGGAGCGCCCCCAACTGGAAGCCGAGTGAACAGCTGGCGGGGAGGCGAGCCTCCTCGAGGGAAGAAGAGGCAGCCCAGCCTCGTATGGCTCAAGCCCTACTTGGCTGGAGCCGAGTGCGCCTCCAGGACGGCAGAGCTCCAGCTCTGCTCAGAGGCCCTTCTGGCAGAGTTGCTGGCGCGAGGCTGCTCTGCCCTGGACAAGCGTTGCCCAGACTTGCCTCGCCGCTAGGCTTCCTGCCCAGGAAGGAGCAGGCTGCGCGAGGCTGGGAGACGCCACTGGCGCCTTCCTGGCCTCAGCTCCGCTCCTGCCTTGCCCTTGCACATAGGCCCCAGGCTTCCTTGGGGAGGGCTTAGGGGCCGGTGGCTTGCACACTGCCAAGGACTCCAGCAGTAAGAGCTCTGTGCGAGGGAAGGGAAGGGCCAGTGCAGGGCTCCTTCAGCGGTTGCTTGGCCGCCCAGGCTCAGCGCCGCACGGAGTGCCCCAGGCTCCCAGGGCCCCTGGCTGGGGTCTGCAGCCCCGCACACCCGGAGGCTGACTCCCTGGGCGCCCAGCAGCTGCCTCACACACGTAGCTTCCCTAGCGCTCTCCTCCCCAGCAGAGACGTGTGCAGCTGGTTGGGGCCTGCCCCTGCGTGCCTGGGATCCCGCCCACAGCCCCAGCTCAGGGCAAGCAGCCCCTGAGCCAAGACCTGCAGGAGGCGCAGAGCGCCCCCACCTGGAAGCCGAGTGAACAGCTGGCGGGGAGGCGAGCCTCCTCGAGGGAAGAAGAGGCAGCCCAGCCTCGTTTGGCTCAAGCCCTACTTGGCTGGAGCTGAGTGCGCCTCCAGGACGGCAGAGCTCCAGCTCTGCTCAGAGGCCCGTTCTGGCAGAGTTGCTGGCGCGAGGTTGCTCTGCCCTGGGCGAGCCTTGCCCAGACTTGCCTCGCTGCTAGGCTTCCTGCCCAGGAAGGAGCAGGCTGCGCGAGGCTGGGATACGCCACTAGCGCCTTCCTGGCCTCAGCTCCGCTCCTGCCTTGCCTTTGCACCTAGGCCCCAGGCGTCCTTGGGGAGGGCTTAGGGGCCGGTGGCTTGCACACTGCCAAGGGCTCCAGCAGGAAGAGCTCTGTGCGAGGGAAGGGAAGGGCCAGTGCAGGGCTTCTCCAGCGGTTGCTTGGCCGCCCAGGCTCAGCGCCGCACGGAGTGCACCAGGCTCCCAGGGCCCCTGGCTGGGGTCTGCAGCCCCGCACACCCGGAGGCTGACTCCCTGGGCGCCCAGCAGCTGCCTCACACACGTAGCTTCCCTAGCGCTCTCCTCCCCAGCAGAGACGTGTGCAGATGGTAGGGGCCTGCCCCTGCGTGCCTTGGCTCCCGCCCACAGCCCCAGCTCAGGGCAAGCAGCCCCTGAGCCAAGACCTGCAGGAGGCGCAGAGCGCCCCCACCTGGAAGCCGAGTGAACAGCTGGCGGGGAGGCGAGCTTCCTTGAGGGAAGAAGAGGCAGCCCAGCCTCGTTTGGCTCAAGCCCTACTTGGCTGGAGCCGAGTGCGCCTCCAGGACGGCAGAGCTCCAGCTCTGCTCAGAGGCCCGATCTGGCAGAGTTGCTGGCGCGAGGCTGCTCTGCCCTGGGCGAGCCTTGCCCAGACTTGCCTCGCTGCTAGGCTTCCTGCCCAGGAAGGAGCAGGCTGCGCGAGGCTGGGAGACGCCACTGGCGCCTTCCTGGCCTCAGCTCCGCTCCTGCCTTGCCTTTGCACCTAGGCCCCAGGCGTCCTTGTGGAGGGCTTAGGGGCCGGTGGCTTGCACACTGCCAAGGGCTCCAGCAGGAAGAGCTCTGTGCGAGGGAAGGGAAGGGCCAGTGCAGGGCTCCTCCAGCGGTTGCTTGGCCGCCCAGGCTCAGCGCCGCATGGAGTGCACCAGGCTCCCAGGGCCCCTGGCTGGGGTCTGCAGCCCCGCACACCCGGAGGCTGACTCCCTGGGCGCCCAGCAGCTGCCTCACACACGTAGCTTCCCTAGCGCTCTCCTCCCCAGCAGAGACGTGTGCAGCTGGTTGGGGCCTGCCCCTGCGTGCCTGGGCTCCCGCGCACAGCCCCAGCTCAGGGCAAGCAGCCCCTGAGCCAAGACCTGCAGGAGGCGCAGAGCGCCCCCACCTGGAAGCCGAGTGAACAGCTGGAGGGGAGGCGAGCCTCCTCGAGGGAAGAAGAGGCAGCCCAGCCTCGTTTGGCTCAAGCCCTACTTGGCTGGAGCCGAGTGTGCCTCCAGGAAGGCAGAGCTCCAGCTCTGCTCAGAGGCCCGTTCTGGCAGAGTTGCTGGCGCGAGGCTGCTCTGCCCTGGGCGAGCCTTGCCCAGACTTGCCTCGCTGCTAGGCTTCCTGCCCAGGAAGGAGCAGGCTGCGCGAGGCTGGGAGACGCCACCGGCGCCTTTCTGGCCTAAGCTCCGCTCCTGCCTTGCCTTTGCACCTAGGCCCCAGGCGTCCTTGGGGAGGGCTTAGGGGCCGGTGGCTTCCACAGTGCCAAGGGCTCCAGCAGGAAGAGCTCTGTGCGAGGGAAGGGAAGGGCCAGTGCAGGGCTCCTCCAGCGGTTGCTTGGCCGCCCAGGCTCAGCGCCGCACGGAGTGCCCCAGGCTCCCAGGGCCCCTGGCTGGGGTCTGCAGCCCCGCACACCCGGAGGCTGACTCCCTGGGCGCCCCGCAGCTGCCTCACACACGTAGCTTCCCTAGCGCTCTCCTCCCCAGCAGAGACGTGTGCAGCTGGTTGGGGCCTGCCCCTGCGTGCCTGGGATCCCACGCACAGCCCCAGTTCAGGGCAAGCAGCCCCTGAGCCAAGACCTGCAGGAGGCGCAGAGCGCCCCCACCTGGAAGCCGAGTGAACAGCTGGCGGGGAGGCGAGCCTCCTCGAGGGAAGAAGAGGCAGCCCAGCCTCGTTTGGCTCAAGCCCTACTTGGCTGGAGCCGAGTGCGCCTCCAGGACGGCAGAGCTCCAGCTCTGCTCAGAGGCCCGTTCTGGCAGATTTGCTGTCGCGAGGCTGCTCTGCCATGGGCGAGCCTTGCCCAGACTTGCCTCGCTGCTAGGCTTCCTGCCCTGGAAGGAGCAGGCTGTGCGAGGCTGGGAGACGCCACTGGCGCCTTCCTGGCCTCAGCTCCGCTCCTGCCTTGCTTTTGCACCTAGGCCCCAGGCGTCCTTGGGGAAGGCTTAGGGGCCGGAGGCTTGCACACTGCCAAGGGCTCCAGCAGGAAGAGCTCTGTGCGAGGGAAGGGAAGGGCCAGTGCAGGGCTCCTCCAGCGGTTGCTTGGCTGCCCAGGCTCAGCGCCGCACGGAGTGCACCAGGCTCCCAGGGCCCCTGGCTGGGGTCTGCAGCCCCGCACACCCGGAGGCTGACTCCCTGGGCGCCCAGCAGCTGCCTCACACGCGTAGCTTCCCTAGTGCTCTCCTCCCCAGCAGAGACGTGTGCAGCTGGTTGGGGCCTGCCCCTGCGTGCCTGGGCTCCCGCCCACAGCCCCAGCTCAGAGCAAGCAGCCCCTGAGCCAAGACCTGCAGGAGGCGCAGAGCGCCCCCACCTGGAAGCCGAGTGAACAGCTGGCGGGGAGGCGAGCCTCCTCGAGGGAAGAAGAGGTAGCCCAGCCTCGTTTGGCTCAAGCCCTACTTGGCTGGAGCCGAGTGCGCCTCCAGGACGGCAGAGCTCCAGCTCTGCTCAGAGGCCCGTTCTGGCAGAGTTGCTGGCGCTAGGCTGCTCTGCCCTGGGCGAGCTTTGCCCAGACTTGCCTCGCTGCTAGGCTTCCTGCCCAGGAAGGAGCAGGCTGCGCGAGGTTGGGATACGCCACTGGCGCCTTCCTGGCCTCAGCTCCGCTCCTGCCTTGCCTTTGCACCTAGGCCCCAGGCGTCCTTGTGGAGGGCTTAGGGGCCGGTGGCTTGCACACTGCCAAGGGCTCCAGCAGGAAGAGCTCTGTGCGAGGGAAGGGAAGGGCCAGTGCCAGGCTCCTCCAGCGGTTGCTTGGCCGCCCAGGCTCAGCGCCGCACGGAGTGCCCCAGGCTCCCAGGACCGCTGGCTGGGGTCTGCAGCCCCGCACACCCGGAGGCTGACTCCCTGGGCGCCCAGCAGCTGCCTCACACACGTAGCTTCCCTAGCGCTCTCCTCCCCAGCAGAGACGTGTGCAGCTGGCTGGGGCCTGCCCCTGCGTGCCTGGGCTCCCGCGCACAGCCCCAGCTCAGGGCAAGCAGCCCCTGAGCCAAGACCTGCAGGAGGCGCAGAGCGCCCCCACCTGGAAGCCGAGTGAACAGCTGGCGGGGAGGCGAGCCTCCTCGAGGGAAGAAGAGGCAGCCCAGCCTCGTTTGGCTCAAGCCCTACTTGGCTGGAGTCGAGTGCGCCTCCAGGACGGCAGAGCTCCAGCTCTGCTCAGAGGCCCGATCTGGCAGGTTGCTGGCGCGAGGCTGCTCTGCCCTGGGCGAGCCTTGCCCAGACTTGCCTCGCTGCTAGGCTTCCTGCCCAGGAAGGAGCAGGCTGCGCGAGGCTGGGAGACGCCACTGGCGCCTTCCTGGCCTCAGCTCCGCTCCTGCCTTGCCTTTGCACCTAGGCCCCAGGCGTCCTTGGGGAGGGCTTAGGGGCCGGTGGCTTGCAGAGTGCCATGGGCTCCAGCAGGAAGAGCTCTGTGCGAGGGAAGGGAAGGGCCAGTGCAGGGCTCCTCCAGCGGTTGCTTGGCCGCCCAGGCTCAGCGCCGCACGGAGTGCCCCAGGCTCCCAGGGCCCCTGGCTGGGGTCTGCAGCCCCGCACACCCGGAGGCTGACTCCCTGGGCGCCCAGCAGCTGCCTCACACACGTAGCTTCCCTAGCGCTCTCCTCCCCAGCAGAGACGTGTGCAGCTGGTTGGGGCCTGCCCCTGCGTGCCTGGGCTCCCGCGCACAGCCCCAGCTCAGGGCAAGCAGCCCCTGAGCCAAGACCTGCAGGAGGCGCAGAGCGCCCCCACCTGGAAGCCGAGTGAACAGCTGGCGGGGAGGCGAGCCTCCTCGAGGGAAGAAGAGGCAGCCCAGCCTCGTTTGGCTCAAGCCCTACTTGGCTGGAGCCGAGTGCGCCTCCAGGACGGCAGAGCTCCAGCTCTGCTCAGAGGCCCGTTCTGGCAGAGTTGCTGGCGCGAGGATGCTCTGCCCTGGGCGAGCCTTGCCCAGACTTGCCTCGCTGCTAGGCTTCCTGCCCAGGAAGGAGCAGGCTGCGCGAGGCTGGGATACGCCACTGGCGCCTTCCTGGCCTCAGCTCCGCTCCTGCCTTGCCTTTGCACCTAGGCCCCAGGCGTCCTTGGGGAGAGCTTAGGGTCCGGTGGCTTGCAGAGTGCCAAGGGCTCCAGCAGGAAGAGCTCTGTGCGTGGGAAGGGAAGGGCCAGTGCAGGGCTCCTCCAGCGGTTGCTTGGCCGCCCAGACTCAGCGCCGCACGGAGTGCCCCAGGCTCCCAGGGCCCTGGCTGGGTTCTGCAGCCCCGCACACCCGGAGGCTGACTCCCTGGGCGCCCAGCAGCTGCCTCACACACGTAGCTTCCCTAGCGCTCTCCTCCCCAGCAGAGACGTGTGCAGCTGGTTGGGGCCTGCCCCTGCGTGTCTGGCCTCCCGCCCACAGCCCCAGCTCAGGGCAAGCAGCCCCTGAGCCAAGACCTGCAGGAGGCGCAGAGCGCCCCCACCTGGAAGCCGAGTGAACAGCTGGCGGGGAGGCGAGCTTCCTCGAGGGAAGAAGGGGCAGCCCAGCCTCGTTTGGCTCAAGCCCTACTTGGCTGGAGCCGAGTGCGCCTCCAGGACGGCAGAGCTCCAGCTCTGCTCAGAGGCCCGTTCTGGCAGAGTGGCTGGCGAGAGGCTGCTCTGCCCTGGGCGAGCCTTGCCCAGACTTGCCTCGCTGCTCGGCTTCCTGCCCTGGAAGGAGCAGGCTGCGCGAGGCTGGGAGACGCCACTGGCGCCTTCCTGGCCTCAGCTCCGCTCCTGCCTTGCCTTTGCACCTAGGCCCCAGGCGTCCTTGGGGAGGGCTTAGGGGCCGGTGGCTTGCAGAGTGCCAAGGGCTCCAGCAGGAAGAGCTCTGTGCGAGGGAAGGGAAGGGCCAGTGCAGGGCTCCTCCAGCGGTTGCTTGGCCGCCCAGGCTCAGCGCCGCATGGAGTGCACCAGGCTCCCAGGGCCCCTGGCTGGGGTCTGCAGCCCCGCACACCCGGAGGCTGACTCCCTGGGCGCCCAGCAGCTGCCTCACACACGTAGCTTCCCTAGCGCTCTCCTCCCCAGCAGAGACGTGTGCAGCTGGTTGGGGCCTGCCCCTGCGTGCCTGGGCTCCCGCGCACAGCCCCAGCTCAGGGCAAGCAGCCCCTGAGCCAAGACCTGCAGGAGGCGCAGAGCGCCCCCACCTGGAAGCCGAGTGAACAGCTGGAGGGGAGGCGAGCCTCCTCGAGGGAAGAAGAGGCAGCCCAGCCTCGTTTGGCTCAAGCCCTACTTGGCTGGAGCCGAGTGTGCCTCCAGGAAGGCAGAGCTCCAGCTCTGCTCAGAGGCCCGTTCTGGCAGAGTTGCTGGCGCGAGGCTGCTCTGCCCTGGGCGAGCCTTGCCCAGACTTGCCTCGCTGCTAGGCTTCCTGCCCAGGAAGGAGCAGGCTGCGCGAGGCTGGGAGACGCCACCGGCGCCTTTCTGGCCTAAGCTCCGCTCCTGCCTTGCCTTTGCACCTAGGCCCCAGGCGTCCTTGGGGAGGGCTTAGGGGCCGGTGGCTTCCACAGTGCCAAGGGCTCCAGCAGGAAGAGCTCTGTGCGAGGGAAGGGAAGGGCCAGTGCAGGGCTCCTCCAGCGGTTGCTTGGCCGCCCAGGCTCAGCGCCGCACGGAGTGCCCCAGGCTCCCAGGGCCCCTGGCTGGGGTCTGCAGCCCCGCACACCCGGAGGCTGACTCCCTGGGCGCCCAGCAGCTGCCTCACACACGTAGCTTCCCTAGCGCTCTCCTCCCCAGCAGAGACGTGTGCAGCTGGTTGGGGCCTGCCCCTGCGTGCCTGGGATCCCGCGCACAGCCCCAGTTAGGGCAAGCAGCCCCTGAGCCAAGACCTGCAGGAGGCGCAGAGCTCCCCCACCTGGAAGCCGAGTGAACAGCTGGCGGGAAGGCGAGCCTCCTCGAGGGAAGAAGAGGCAGCCCAGCCTCGTTTGGCTCAAGCCCTACTTGGCTGGAGCCGAGTGCGCCTCCAGGACGGCAGAGCTCCAGCTCTGCTCAGAGGCCCGTTCTGGCAGATTTGCTGTCGCGAGGCTGCTCTGCCCTGGGCGAGCCTTGCCCAGACTTGCCTCGCTGCTAGGCTTCCTGCCCTGGAAGGAGCAGGCTGTGCGAGGCTGGGAGACGCCACTGGCGCCTTCCTGACCTCAGCTCCGCTCCTGCCTTGCTTTTGCACCTAGGCCCCAGGCGTCCTTGGGGAAGGCTTAGGGGCCGGAGGCTTGCACACTGCCAAGGGCTCCAGCAGGAAGAGCTCTGTGCGAGGGAAGGGAAGGGCCAGTGCAGGGCTCCTCCAGCGGTTGCTTGGCCGCCCAGGCTCAGCGCCGCACGGAGTGCACCAGGCTCCAAGGGCCCCTGGCTGGGGTCTGCAGCCCCGCACACCCGGAGGCTGACTCCCTGGGCGCCCAGCAGCTGCCTCACACACGTAGCTTCCCTAGTGCTCTCCTCCCCAGCAGAGACGTGTGCAGCTGGTTGGGGCCTGCCCCTGCGTGCCTGGGCTCCCGCCCACAGCCCCAGCTCAGGGCAAGCAGCCCCTGAGCCAAGACCTGCAGGAGGCGCAGAGCGCCCCCACCTGGAAGCCGAGTGAACAGCTGGCGGGGAGGCGAGCCTCCTCGAGGGAAGAAGAGGTAGCCCAGCCTCGTTTGGCTCAAGCCCTACATGGCTGGAGCCGAGTGCGCCTCCAGGACGGCAGAGCTCCAGCTCTGCTCAGAGGCCCGTTCTGGCAGAGTTGCTGGCGCTAGGCTGCTCTGCCCTGGGCGAGCTTTGCCCAGACTTGCCTCGCTGCTAGGCTTCCTGCCCAGGAAGGAGCAGGCTGCGCGAGGCTGGGATACGCCACTGGCGCCTTCCTGGCCTCAGCTCCGCTCCTGCCTTGCCTTTGCACCTAGGCCCCAGGCGTCCTTGTGGAGGGCTTAGGGGCCGGTGGCTTGCACACTGCCAAGGGCTCCAGCAGGAAGAGCTCTGTGCGAGGGAAGGGAAGGGCCAGTGCCAGGCCCCTCCAGCGGTTGCTTGGCCGCCCAGGCTCAGCGCCGCACGGAGTGCCCCAGGCTCCCAGGACCGCTGGCTGGGGTCTGCAGCCCCGCACACCCGGAGGCTGACTCCCTGGGCGCCCAGCAGCTGCCTCACACACGTAGCTTCCCTAGCGCTCTCCTCCCCAGCAGAGACGTGTGCAGCTGGCTGGGGCCTGCCCCTGCGTGCCTGGGCTCCCGCGCACAGACCCAGCTCAGGGCAAGCAGCCCCTGAGCCAAGACCTGCAGGAGGCGCAGAGCGCCCCCACCTGGAAGCCGAGTGAACAGCTGGCGGGGAGGCGAGCCTCCTCGAGGGAAGAAGAGGCAGCCCAGCCTCGTTTGGCTCAAGCCCTTCTTGGCTGGAGCCGAGTGCGCCTCCAGGACGGCAGAGCTCCAGCTCTGCTCAGAGGCCCGTTCTGGCAGAGTTGCTGGCGCGAGGCTGCTCTGCCCTGGGCGAGCCTTGCCCAGACTTGCCTCGCTGCTAGGCTTCCTGCCCAGGAAGGAGCAGGCTGCGCGAGGCTGGGAGACGCCACTGGCGCCTTCCTGGCCACAGCTCCGCTCCTGCCTTGCCTTTGCACCTAGGCCCCAGGCGTCCTTGGGGAAGGCTTAGGGGCCGGAGGCTTGCACACTGCCAAGGGCTCCAGCAGGAAGAGCTCTGTGCGAGGGAAGGGAAGGGCCAGTGCAGGGCTCCTCCAGCGGTTGCTTGGCCGCCCAGGCTCAGCGCCGCACGGAGTGCACCAGGCTCCCAGGGCCCCTGGCTGGGGTCTGCAGCCCCGCACACCCGGAGGCTGACTCCCTGGGCGCCCAGCAGCTGCCTCACACACGTAGCTTCCCTAGCGCTCTCCTCCCCAGCAGAGACGTGTGCAGCTGGTTGGGGCCTGCCCCTGCGGGCCTGGGCTCCCGCCCACAGCCCCAGCTCAGGGCAAGCAGCCCCTGAGCCAAGACCTGCAGGAGGCGCAGAGCGCCCCCACCTGGAAGCCGAGTGAACAGCTGGCGGGGAGGCGAGCCTCCTCGAGGGAAGAAGAGGTAGCCCAGCCTCGTTTGGCTCAAGCCCTACTTGGCTGGAGCCGAGTGCGCCTCCAGGACGGCAGAGCTCCAGCTCTGCTCAGAGGCCCGTTCTGGCAGAGTTGCTGGCGCTAGGCTGCTCTGCCCTGGGCGAGCCTTGCCCAGACTTGCCTCGCTGCTAGGCTTCCTGCCCAGGAAGGAGCAGGCTGCGCGAGGCTGGGAGACGCCACTGGCGCCTTCCTGGCCTCAGCTCCGCTCCTGCCTTCCCTTTGCACCAAGGCCCCAGGCGTCCTTGGGGAGAGCTTAGGGTCCGGTGGCTTGCAGAGTGCCAAGGGCTCCAGCAGGAAGAGCTCTGTGCGTGGGAAGGGAAGGGCCAGTGCAGGGCTCCTCCAGCGGATGCTTGGCCGCCCAGACTCAGCGCCGCACGGAGTGCACCAGGCTCCCAGGGCCCTGGCTGGGGTCTGCAGCCCCGCACACCCGGAGGCTGACTCCCTGGGCGCCCAGCAGCTGCCTCACACACGTAGCTTCCCTAGCGCTCTCCTCCCCAGCAGAGACGTGTGCAGCTGGTTGGGGCCTGCCCCTGCGTGCCTGGGCTCCCGCCCACAGCCCCAGCTCAGGGCACGAATCCCCTGAGCCAAGACCTGCAGGAGGCGCAGAGCGCCCCCACCTGGAAGCCGAGTGAACAGCTGGCGGGGAGGCGAGCCTCCTCGAGGGAAGAAGAGGCAGCCCAGCCTCGTTTGGCTCAAGCCCTACTTGGCTGGAGCCGAGTGCGCCTCCAGGACGGCAGAGCTCCAGCTCTGCTCAGAGGCCCGTTCTGGCAGAGTTGCTGGCGCGAGGCTGCTCTGCCCTGGGCGAGCTTTGCCCAGACTTGCCTCGCTGCTAGGCTTCCTGCCCTGGAAGGAGCAGGCTGTGCGAGGCTGGGAGACGCCACTGGCGCCTTCCTGGCCTCAGCTCCGCTCCTGCCTTGCTTTTGCACCTAGGCCCCAGGCGTCCTTGGGGAAGGCTTAGGGGCCGGAGGCTTGCACACTGCCAAGGGCTCCAGCAGGAAGAGCTCTGTGCGAGGGAAGGGAAGGGCCAGTGCAGGGCTCCTCCAGCGGTTGCTTGGCCGCCCAGGCTCAGCGCCGCACGGAGTGCACCAGGCTCCCAGGGCCCCTGGCTGGGGTCTGCAGCCCCGCACACCCGGAGGCTGACTCCCTGGGCGCCCAGCAGCTGCCTCACCCACGTAGCTTCCCTAGCGCTCTCCTCCCCAGCAGAGACGTGTGCAGCTGGTTGGGGCCTGCACCTGCGTGCCTGGGCTCCCGCCCACAGCCCCAGCTCAGGGCAAGCAGCCCCTGAGCCAAGACCTGCAGGAGGCGCAGAGCGCCCCCACCTGGAAGCCGAGTGAACAGCTGGCGGGGAGGCGAGCCTCCTCGAGGGAAGAAGAGGCAGACCAGCCTCGTTTGGCTCAAGCCCTACTTGGCTGGAGCCGAGTGCGCCTCCAGGACGGCAGAGGTCCAGCTCTGCTCAGAGGCCCGTTCTGGCAGAGTTGCTGGCGCGAGGCTGCTCTGCCCTGGGCGAGCCTTGCCCAGACTTGCCTCGCTGCTAGGCTTCCTGCCCAGGAAGGAGCAGGCTGCGCGAGGCTGGGATACGCCACTGGCGCCTTCCTGGCCTCAGCTCCGCTCCTGCCTTCCCTTTGCACCAAGGCCCCAGGCGTCCTTGGGGAGAGCTTAGGGTCCGGTGGCTTGCACATGCCAAGGGCTCCAGCAGGAAGAGCTCTGTGCGTGGGAAGGGAAGGGCCAGTGCAGGGCTCCTCCAGCGGTTGCTTGGCCGCCCAGACTCAGCGCCGCACGGAATGCCCCAGGCTCCCAGGGCCCTGGCTGGGGTCTGCAGCCCCGCACACCCGGAGGCTGACTCCCTGGGCGCCCAGCAGCTGCCTCACACACGTAGCTTCCCTAGCGCTCTCCTCCCCAGCAGAGACGTGTGCAGCTGGTTGGGGCCTGCCCCTGCGTGCCTGGCCTCCCGCCCACAGCCCCAGCTCCGGGCAAGCAGCCCCTGAGCCAAGACCTGCAGGAGGCGCAGAGCGCCCCCACCTGGAAGCCGAGTGAACAGCTGGCGGGGAGGCGAGCTTCCTCGAGGGAAGAAGAGGCAGCCCAGCCTCGTTTGGCTCAAGCCCTACTTGGCTGGAGCCGAGTGCGCCTCCAGGACGGCAGAGCTCCAGCTCTGCTCAGAGGCCCGTTCTGGCAGAGTGGCTGGCGCGAGGCTGCTCTGCCCTGGGCGAGCCTTGCCCAGACTTGCCTCTCTGCTAGGCTTCCTGCCCAGGAAGGAGCAGGCTGCGCGAGGCTGGGAGACGCCACTGGCGCCTTCCTGGCCTCAGCTCCGCTCCTGCCTTGCCTTTGCACCTAGGCCCCAGGCGTCCTTGGGGATGGCTTAGGGGACGGTGGCTTGCACACTGCCAAGGGCTCCAGCAGGAAGAGCTCTGTGCGAGGGAAGGAAGGGCCAGTGCAGGTCTCCTCCAGCGGTTGCTTGGCCGCCCAGGCTCAGCGCCGCACGGAGTGCACCAGGCTCCCAGGGCCCCTGGCTGGAGTCTGCAGCCCCGCACACCCAGAGGCTGACTCCCTGGGCGCCCAGCAGCTGCCTCACACATGTAGCTTCCCTAGCGCTCTCCTCCCTAGCAGAGACGTGTGCAGCTGGTTGGGGCCTGCCCCTGCGTGCCTGGGCTCCCGCGCACAGCCCCAGCTCAGGGCAAGCAGCCCCTGAGCCAAGACTTGCAGGAGGCGCAGAGCGCCCCCACCTGGAAGCCGAGTGAACAGCTGGCGGGGAGGCGAGCCTCCTCGAGGGAAGAAGAGGCAGCCCAGCCTCGTTTGGCTCAAGCCCTACTTGGCTGGAGCCGAGTTCGCCTCCAGGACGGCAGAGCTCCATCTCTGCTCAGAGGCCCGTTCTGGCAGAGTTGCTGGCGCGAGGCTGCTCTGCCCTGGGCGAGCCTTGCCCAGACTTGCCTCGCTGCTAGGCTTCCTGCCCAGGAAGGAGCAGGCTGCGCGAGGCTGGGGGACGCCACTGGCGCCTTCCTGGCCTCAGCTCCGCTCCTGCCTTGCTTTTGCACCTAGGCCACAGGCGTCCTTGGGGTAGGCTTAGGGGCCGGAGGCTTGTACACTGCCAAGGGCTCCAGCAGGAAGAGCTCTGTGCGAGGGAAGGGAAGGGCCAGTGCAGGGCTCCTCCGGCGGTTGCTTGGCCGCCCAGGCTCAGCGCCGCACGGAGTGCACCAGGCTCCCAGGGCCCCTGGCTGGGGTCTGCAGCCCCGCACACCCGGAGGTTGACTCCCTGGGCGCCCAGCAGCTGCCTCACACACGTAGCTTCCCTAGCGCTCTCCTCCCCAGCAGAGACGTGTGCAGCTGGTGGGGCCTGCCCCTGCGTGCCTGGGCTCCCGCGCACAGCCCCAGCTCAGGGCAAGCAGCCCCTGAGCCAAGACCTGCAGGAAGCGCAGAGCGCCCCCACCTGGAAGCCGAGTGAACAGCTGGCGGGGAGGCGAGCCTCCTCGAGGGAAGAAGAGGTAGCCCAGCCTCGTTTGGCTCAAGCCCTACTTGGCTGGAGCCGAGTGCGCCTCCAGGACGGCAGAGCTCCAGCTCTGCTCAGAGGCCCGTTTTGGCAGAGTTGCTGGCGCTAGGCTGCTCTGCCCTGGGCGATCCTTGCCCAGACTTGCCTCGCTGCTAGGCTTCCTGCCCAGGAAGGAGCAGGCTGCGCGAGGCTGGGAGACGCCACTGGCGCCTTCCTGGCCTCAGCTCCGCTCCTGCCTTGCCTTTGCACCTAGGCCCCAGGCGTCCTTGGGGAGGGCTTAGGGGCCGGTGGCTTGCACACTGCCAAGGGCTCCAGCAGGAAGAGCTCTGTGCGAGGGAAGGGAAGGGCCAGTGCCAGGCTCCTCCAGCGGTTGCTTGGCCGCCCAGGCTCAGCGCCGCACGGAGTGCCCCAGGCTCCCAGGACCCCTGGCTGGGGTCTGCAGCCCCGCACACCCGGAGGCTGACTCCCTGGGCGCCCCGCAGCTGCCTCACACACGTAGCTTCCCTAGCGCTCTCCTCCCCAGCAGAGACGTGTGCAGCTGTTTGGGGCCTGCCCCTGCGTGCCTGGGCTCCCGCGCACAGCCCCAGCTCAGGGCAAGCAGCCCCTGAGCCAAGACCTGCAGGAGGCGCAGAGCGCCCCCACCTGGAAGCCGAGTGAACAGCTGGCGGGGAGGCGAGCCTCCTCGAGGGAAGAAGAGGCAGCCCAGCCTCGTTTGGCTCAAGCCCTACTTGGCTGGAGCCGAGTGCGCCTCCAGGACGGCAGAGCTCCAGCTCTGCTCAGAGGCCCGTTCTGACAGAGTTGCTGGCGCGAGGCTGCTCTGCCCTGGGCGAGCCTTGCCCAGACTTGCCTCGCCGCTAGGCTTCCTGCCCAGGAAGGAGCAGGCTGCGCGAGGCTGGGAGACGCCACTGGCGCCTTCCTGGCCTCAGCTCCGCTCCTGCCTTGCCCTTGCACCTAGGCCCCAGGCGTCCTTGGGGAGGGCTTAGGCGCCGGTGGCTTGCACACTGCCAAGGACTCCAGCAGGAAGAGCTCTGTGCGAGGGAAGGGAAGGGCCAGTGCAGGGCTCCTCCAGCCGTTGCTTGGCCGCCCAGGCTCAGCGCCGCACGGAGTGCACCAGGCTCCCAGGGCCCCTGGCTGTGGTCTGCAGCCCCGCACACCCGGAGGCTGACTCCCTGGGCGCCCAGCAGCTGCCTCACACACGTAGCTTCCATAGCGTCTCCTCCCCAGCAGAGACGTGTGCAGCTGGTTGGGGCCTGCCCCTGCGTGCCTGGGCTCCCGCCCACAGCCCCAGCTCAGGGCACGAATCCCCTGAGCCAAGACCTGCAGGAGGCGCAGAGCGCCCCCACCTGGAAGCCGAGTGAACAGCTGGCGGGGAGGCGAGCCTCCTCGAGGGAAGAAGAGGCAGCCCAGCCTCGTTTGGCTCAAGCCCTACTTGGCTGGAGCCGAGTGCGCCTCCAGGACGGCAGAGCTCCAGCTCTGCTCAGAGGCCCGTTCTGGCAGAGTTGCTGGCGCGAGGCTGCTCTGCCCTGGGCGAGCTTTGCCCAGACTTGCCTCGCTGCTAGGCTTCCTGCCCTGGAAGGAGCAGGCTGTGCGAGGCTGGGAGACGCCACTGGCGCCTTCCTGGCCTCAGCTCCGCTCCTGCCTTGCTTTTGCACCTAGGCCCCAGGCGTCCTTGGGGAAGGCTTAGGGGCCGGAGGCTTGCACACTGCCAAGGGCTCCAGCAGGAAGAGCTCTGTGCGAGGGAAGGGAAGGGCCAGTGCAGGGCTCCTCCAGCGGTTGCTTGGCCGCCCAGGCTCAGCGCCGCACGGAGTGCACCAGGCTCCCAGGGCCCCTGGCTGGGGTCTGCAGCCCCGCACACCCGGAGGCTGACTCCCTGGGCGCCCAGCAGCTGCCTCACACACGTAGCTTCCCTAGCGCTCTCCTCCCCAGCAGAGACGTGTGCAGCTGGTTGGGGCCTGCACCTGCGTGCCTGGGCTCCCGCCCACAGCCCCAGCTCAGGGCAAGCAGCCCCTGAGCCAAGACCTGCAGGAGGCGCAGAGCGCCCCCACCTGGAAGCCGAGTGAACAGCTGGCGGGGAGGCGAGCCTCCTCGAGGGAAGAAGAGGCAGACCAGCCTCGTTTGGCTCAAGCCCTACTTGGCTGGAGCCGAGTGCGCCTCCAGGACGGCAGAGGTCCAGCTCTGCTCAGAGGCCCGTTCTGGCAGAGTTGCTGGCGCGAGGCTGCTCTGCCCTGGGCGAGCCTTGCCCAGATTTGCCTCGCTGCTAGGCTTCCTGCCCAGGAAGGAGCAGGCTGCGCGAGGCTGGGATACGCCACTGGCGCCTTCCTGGCCTCAGCTCCGCTCCTGCCTTCCCTTTGCACCAAGGCCCCAGGCGTCCTTGGGGAGAGCTTAGGGTCCGGTGGCTTGCAGAGTGCCAAGGGCTCCAGCAGGAAGAGCTCTGTGCGTGGGAAGGGAAGGGCCAGTGCAGGGCTCCTCCAGCGGTTGCTTGGCCGCCCAGACTCAGCGCCGCACGGAATGCCCCAGGCTCCCAGGGCCCTGGCTGGGGTCTGCAGCCCCGCACACCCGGAGGCTGACTCCCTGGGCGCCCAGCAGCTGCCTCACACACGTAGCTTCCCTAGCGCTCTCCTCCCCAGCAGAGACGTGTGCAGCTGGTTGGGGCCTGCCCCTGCGTGCCTGGCCTCCCGCCCACAGCCCCAGCTCCGGGCAAGCAGCCCCTGAGCCAAGACCTGCAGGAGGCGCAGAGCGCCCCCACCTGGAAGCCGAGTGAACAGCTGGCGGGGAGGCGAGCTTCCTCGAGGGAAGAAGAGGCAGCCCAGCCTCGTTTGGCTCAAGCCCTACTTGGCTGGAGCCGAGTGCGCCTCCAGGACGGCAGAGCTCCAGCTCTGCTCAGAGGCCCGTTCTGGCAGAGTGGCTGGCGCGAGGCTGCTCTGCCCTGGGCGAGCCTTGCCCAGACTTGCCTCTCTGCTAGGCTTCCTGCCCAGGAAGGAGCAGGCTGCGCGAGGCTGGGAGACGCCACTGGCGCCTTCCTGGCCTCAGCTCCGCTCCTGCCTTGCCTTTGCACCTAGGCCCCAGGCGTCCTTGGGGATGGCTTAGGGGACGGTGGCTTGCACACTGCCAAGGGCTCCAGCAGGAAGAGCTCTGTGCGAGGGAGGAAGGGCCAGTGCAGGGCTCCTCCAGCGGTTGCTTGGCCGCCCAGGCTCAGCGCCGCACGGAGTGCACCAGGCTCCCAGGGCCCCTGGCTGGAGTCTGCAGCCCCGCACACCCAGAGGCTGACTCCCTGGGCGCCCAGCAGCTGCCTCACACATGTAGCTTCCCTAGCGCTCTCCTCCCTAGCAGAGACGTGTGCAGCTGGTTGGGGCCTGCCCCTGCGTGCCTGGGCTCCCGCGCACAGCCCCAGCTCAGGGCAAGCAGCCCCTGAGCCAAGACTTGCAGGAGGCGCAGAGCGCCCCCACCTGGAAGCCGAGTGAACAGCTGGCGGGGAGGCGAGCCTCCTCGAGGGAAGAAGAGGCAGCCCAGCCTCGTTTGGCTCAAGCCCTACTTGGCTGGAGCCGAGTTCGCCTCCAGGACGGCAGAGCTCCATCTCTGCTCAGAGGCCCGTTCTGGCAGAGTTGCTGGCGCGAGGCTGCTCTGCCCTGGGCGAGCCTTGCCCAGACTTGCCTCGCTGCTAGGCTTCCTGCCCAGGAAGGAGCAGGCTGCGCGAGGCTGGGAGACGCCACTGGCGCCTTCCTGGCCTCAGCTCCGCTCCTGCCTTGCTTTTGCACCTAGGCCACAGGCGTCCTTGGGGTAGGCTTAGGGGCCGGAGGCTTGTACACTGCCAAGGGCTCCAGCAGGAAGAGCTCTGTGCGAGGGAAGGGAAGGGCCAGTGCAGGGCTCCTCCGGCGGTTGCTTGGCCGCCCAGGCTCAGCGCCGCACGGAGTGCACCAGGCTCCCAGGGCCCCTGGCTGGGGTCTGCAGCCCCGCACACCCGGAGGTTGACTCCCTGGGCGCCCAGCAGCTGCCTCACACACGTAGCTTCCCTAGCGCTCTCCTCCCCAGCAGAGACGTGTGCAGCTGGTGGGGCCTGCCCCTGCGTGCCTGGGCTCCCGCGCACAGCCCCAGCTCAGGGCAAGCAGCCCCTGAGCCAAGACCTGCAGGAGGCGCAGAGCGCCCCCACCTGGAAGCCGAGTGAACAGCTGGCGGGGAGGCGAGCCTCCTCGAGGGAAGAAGAGGTAGCCCAGCCTCGTTTGGCTCAAGCCCTACTTGGCTGGAGCCGAGTGCGCCTCCAGGACGGCAGAGCTCCAGCTCTGCTCAGAGGCCCGTTTTGGCAGAGTTGCTGGCGCTAGGCTGCTCTGCCCTGGGCGATCCTTGCCCAGACTTGCCTCGCTGCTAGGCTTCCTGCCCAGGAAGGAGCAGGCTGCGCGAGGCTGGGAGACGCCACTGGCGCCTTCCTGGCCTCAGCTCCGCTCCTGCCTTGCCTTTGCACCTAGGCCCCAGGCGTCCTTGGGGAGGGCTTAGGGGCCGGTGTCTTGCACACTGCCAAGGGCTCCAGCAGGAAGAGCTCTGTGCGAGGGAAGGGAAGGGCCAGTGCCAGGCTCCTCCAGCGGTTGCTTGGCCGCCCAGGCTCAGCGCCGCACGGAGTGCCCCAGGCTCCCAGGACCCCTGGCTGGGGTCTGCAGCCCCGCACACCCGGAGGCTGACTCCCTGGGCGCCCCGCAGCTGCCTCACACACGTAGCTTCCCTAGCGCTCTCCTCCCCAGCAGAGACGTGTGCAGCTGTTTGGGGCCTGCCCCTGCGTGCCTGGGCTCCCGCGCACAGCCCCAGCTCAGGGCAAGCAGCCCCTGAGCCAAGACCTGCAGGAGGCGCAGAGCGCCCCCACCTGGAAGCCGAGTGAACAGCTGGCGGGGAGGCGAGCCTCCTCGAGGGAAGAAGAGGCAGCCCAGCCTCGTTTGGCTCAAGCCCTACTTGGCTGGAGCCGAGTGCGCCTCCAGGACGGCAGAGCTCCAGCTCTGCTCAGAGGCCCGTTCTGACAGAGTTGCTGGCGCGAGGCTGCTCTGCCCTGGGCGAGCCTTGCCCAGACTTGCCTCGCCGCTAGGCTTCCTGCCCAGGAAGGAGCAGGCTGCGCGAGGCTGGGAGACGCCACTGGCGCCTTCCTGGCCTCAGCTCCGCTCCTGCCTTGCCCTTGCACCTAGGCCCAAGGCGTCCTTGGGGAGGGCTTAGGGGCCGGTGGCTTGCACACTGCCAAGGACTCCAGCAGGAAGAGCTCTGTGCGAGGGAAGGGAAGGGCCAGTGCAGGGCTCCTCCAGCCGTTGCTTGGCCGCCCAGGCTCAGCGCCGCACGGAGTGCACCAGGCTCCCAGGGCCCCTGGCTGTGGTCTGCAGCCCCGCACACCCGGAGGCTGACTCCCTGGGCGCCCAGCAGCTGCCTCACACACGTAGCTTCCATAGCGTCTCCTCCCCAGCAGAGACGTGTGCAGCTGGTTGGGGCCTGCCCCTGCGTGCCTGGGCTCCCGCCCACAGCCCCAGCTCAGGGCACGAATCCCCTGAGCCAAGACCTGCAGGAGGCGCAGAGCGCCCCCACCTGGAAGCCGAGTGAACAGCTGGCGGGGAGGCGAGCCTCCTCGAGGGAAGAAGAGGCAGCCCAGCCTCGTTTGGCTCAAGCCCTACTTGGCTGGAGCCGAGTGCGCCTCCAGGACGGCAGAGCTCCAGCTCTGCTCAGAGGCCCGTTCTGGCAGAGTTGCTGGCGCGAGGCTGCTCTGCCCTGGGCGAGCTTTGCCCAGACTTGCCTCGCTGCTAGGCTTCCTGCCCTGGAAGGAGCAGGCTGTGCGAGGCTGGGAGACGCCACTGGCGCCTTCCTGGCCTCAGCTCCGCTCCTGCCTTGCTTTTGCACCTAGGCCCCAGGCGTCCTTGGGGAAGGCTTAGGGGCCGGAGGCTTGCACACTGCCAAGGGCTCCAGCAGGAAGAGCTCTGTGCGAGGGAAGGGAAGGGCCAGTGCAGGGCTCCTCCAGCGGTTGCTTGGCCGCCCAGGCTCAGCGCCGCACGGAGTGCACCAGGCTCCCATGGCCCCTGGCTGGGGTCTGCAGCCCCGCACACCCGGAGGCTGACTCCCTGGGCGCCCAGCAGCTGCCTCACACACGTAGCTTCCCTAGCGCTCTCCTCCCCAGCAGAGACGTGTGCAGCTGGTTGGGGCCTGCACCTGCGTGCCTGGGCTCCCGCCCACAGCCCCAGCTCAGGGCAAGCAGCCCCTGAGCCAAGACCTGCAGGAGGCGCAGAGCGCCCCCACCTGGAAGCCGAGTGAACAGCTGGCGGGGAGGCGAGCCTCCTCGAGGGAAGAAGAGGCAGACCAGCCTCGTTTGGCTCAAGCCCTACTTGGCTGGAGCCGAGTGCGCCTCCAGGACGGCAGAGGTCCAGCTCTGCTCAGAGGCCCGTTCTGGCAGAGTTGCTGGCGCGAGGCTGCTCTGCCCTGGGCGAGCCTTGCCCAGACTTGCCTCGCTGCTAGGCTTCCTGCCCAGGAAGGAGCAGGCTGCGCGAGGCTGGGATACGCCACTGGCGCCTTCCTGGCCTCAGCTCCGCTCCTGCCTTCCCTTTGCACCAAGGCCCCAGGCGTCCTTGGGGAGAGCTTAGGGTCCGGTGGCTTGCAGAGTGCCAAGGGCTCCAGCAGGAAGAGCTCTGTGCGTGGGAAGGGAAGGGCCAGTGCAGGGCTCCTCCAGCGGTTGCTTGGCCGCCCAGACTCAGCGCCGCACGGAATGCCCCAGGCTCCCAGGGCCCTGGCTGGGGTCTGCAGCCCCGCACACCCGGAGGCTGACTCCCTGGGCGCCCAGCAGCTGCCTCACACACGTAGCTTCCCTAGCGCTCTCCTCCCCAGCAGAGACGTGTGCAGCTGGTTGGGGCCTGCCCCTGCGTGCCTGGCCTCCCGCCCACAGCCCCAGCTCCGGGCAAGCAGCCCCTGAGCCAAGACCTGCAGGAGGCGCAGAGCGCCCCCACCTGGAAGCCGAGTGAACAGCTGGCGGGGAGGCGAGCTTCCTCGAGGGAAGAAGAGGCAGCCCAGCCTCGTTTGGCTCAAGCCCTACTTGGCTGGAGCCGAGTGCGCCTCCAGGACGGCAGAGCTCCAGCTCTGCTCAGAGGCCCGTTCTGGCAGAGTGGCTGGCGCGAGGCTGCTCTGCCCTGGGCGAGCCTTGCCCAGACTTGCCTCTCTGCTAGGCTTCCTGCCCAGGAAGGAGCAGGCTGCGCGAGGCTGGGAGACGCCACTGGCGCCTTCCTGGCCTCAGCTCCGCTCCTGCCTTGCCTTTGCACCTAGGCCCCAGGCGTCCTTGGGGATGGCTTAGGGGACGGTGGCTTGCACACTGCCAAGGGCTCCAGCAGGAAGAGCTCTGTGCGAGGGAAGGAAGGGCCAGTGCAGGTCTCCTCCAGCGGTTGCTTGGCCGCCCAGGCTCAGCGCCGCACGGAGTGCACCAGGCTCCCAGGGCCCCTGGCTGGAGTCTGCAGCCCCGCACACCCAGAGGCTGACTCCCTGGGCGCCCAGCAGCTGCCTCACACATGTAGCTTCCCTAGCGCTCTCCTCCCTAGCAGAGACGTGTGCAGCTGGTTGGGGCCTGCCCCTGCGTGCCTGGGCTCCCGCGCACAGCCCCAGCTCAGGGCAAGCAGCCCCTGAGCCAAGACTTGCAGGAGGCGCAGAGCGCCCCCACCTGGAAGCCGAGTGAACAGCTGGCGGGGAGGCGAGCCTCCTCGAGGGAAGAAGAGGCAGCCCAGCCTCGTTTGGCTCAAGCCCTACTTGGCTGGAGCCGAGTTCGCCTCCAGGACGGCAGAGCTCCATCTCTGCTCAGAGGCCCGTTCTGGCAGAGTTGCTGGCGCGAGGCTGCTCTGCCCTGGGCGAGCCTTGCCCAGACTTGCCTCGCTGCTAGGCTTCCTGCCCAGGAAGGAGCAGGCTGCGCGAGGCTGGGAGACGCCACTGGCGCCTTCCTGGCCTCAGCTCCGCTCCTGCCTTGCTTTTGCACCTAGGCCACAGGCGTCCTTGGGGTAGGCTTAGGGGCCGGAGGCTTGTACACTGCCAAGGGCTCCAGCAGGAAGAGCTCTGTGCGAGGGAAGGGAAGGGCCAGTGCAGGGCTCCTCCGGCGGTTGCTTGGCCGCCCAGGCTCAGCGCCGCACGGAGTGCACCAGGCTCCCAGGGCCCCTGGCTGGGGTCTGCAGCCCCGCACACCCGGAGGTTGACTCCCTGGGCGCCCAGCAGCTGCCTCACACACGTAGCTTCCCTAGCGCTCTCCTCCCCAGCAGAGACGTGTGCAGCTGGTTGGGGCCTGCCCCTGCGTGCCTGGGCTCCCGCGCACAGCCCCAGCTCAGGGCAAGCAGCCCCTGAGCCAAGACCTGCAGGAGGCGCAGAGCGCCCCCACCTGGAAGCCGAGTGAACAGCTGGCGGGGAGGCGAGCCTCCTCGAGGGAAGAAGAGGTAGCCCAGCCTCGTTTGGCTCAAGCCCTACTTGGCTGGAGCCGAGTGCGCCTCCAGGACGGCAGAGCTCCAGCTCTGCTCAGAGGCCCGTTTTGGCAGAGTTGCTGGCGCTAGGCTGCTCTGCCCTGGGCGATCCTTGCCCAGACTTGCCTCGCTGCTAGGCTTCCTGCCCAGGAAGGAGCAGGCTGCGCGAGGCTGGGAGACGCCACTGGCGCCTTCCTGGCCTCAGCTCCGCTCCTGCCTTGCCTTTGCACCTAGGCCCCAGGCGTCCTTGGGGAGGGCTTAGGGGCCGGTGGCTTGCACACTGCCAAGGGCTCCAGCAGGAAGAGCTCTGTGCGAGGGAAGGGAAGGGCCAGTGCCAGGCTCCTCCAGCGGTTGCTTGGCCGCCCAGGCTCAGCGCCGCACGGAGTGCCCCAGGCTCCCAGGACCCCTGGCTGGGGTCTGCAGCCCCGCACACCCGGAGGCTGACTCCCTGGGCGCCCCGCAGCTGCCTCACACACGTAGCTTCCCTAGCGCTCTCCTCCCCAGCAGAGACGTGTGCAGCTGTTTGGGGCCTGCCCCTGCGTGCCTGGGCTCCCGCGCACAGCCCCAGCTCAGGGCAAGCAGCCCCTGAGCCAAGACCTGCAGGAGGCGCAGAGCGCCCCCACCTGGAAGCCGAGTGAACAGCTGGCGGGGAGGCGAGCCTCCTCGAGGGAAGAAGAGGCAGCCCAGCCTCGTTTGGCTCAAGCCCTACTTGGCTGGAGCCGAGTGCGCCTCCAGGACGGCAGAGCTCCAGCTCTGCTCAGAGGCCCGTTCTGACAGAGTTGCTGGCGCGAGGCTGCTCTGCCCTGGGCGAGCCTTGCCCAGACTTGCCTCGCCGCTAGGCTTCCTGCCCAGGAAGGAGCAGGCTGCGCGAGGCTGGGAGACGCCACTGGCGCCTTCCTGGCCTCAGCTCCGCTCCTGCCTTGCCCTTGCACCTAGGCCCCAGGCGTCCTTGGGGAGGGCTTAGGGGCCGGTGGCTTGCACACTGCCAAGGACTCCAGCAGGAAGAGCTCTGTGCGAGGGAAGGGAAGGGCCAGTGCAGGGCTCCTCCAGCCGTTGCTTGGCCGCCCAGGCTCAGCGCCGCACGGAGTGCACCAGGCTCCCAGGGCCCCTGGCTGTGGTCTGCAGCCCCGCACACCCGGAGGCTGACTCCCTGGGCGCCCAGCAGCTGCCTCACACTCGTAGCTTCCCTAGCGCTCTCCTCCCCAGCAGAGACGTGTGCAGCTGGTTGGGGCCTGCCCCTGCGTGCCTGGGCTCCCGCGCACAGCCCCAGCTCAGGGCAAGCAGCCCCTGAGCCAAGACCTGCAGGAGGCGCAGAGCGCCCCCACCTGGAAGCCGAGTTAACAGCTGGCGGGTAGGCGAGCCTCCTCGAGGGAAGAAGAGGCAGCCCAGCCTCGTTTGGCTCAAGCCCTACTTGGCTGGAGCCGAGTGCGCCTCCAGGACGGCAGAGCTCCAGCTCTGCTCAGAGGCCCGTTCTGGCAGAGTTGCTGGCGCGAGGCTGCTCTGCCCTGGGCGATCCTTGCCCAGACTTGCCTCGCTGCTAGGCTTCCTGCCCTGGAAGAAGCAGGCTGTGCAAGGCTGGGAGACGCCACTGGCGCCTTCCTGGCCTCAGCTCCGCTCCTGCCTTGCTTTTGCACCTAGGCCCCAGGCGTCCTTGGGGAAGGCTTAGGGGCCGGAGGCTTGCAGAGTGCCAAGGGCTGCAGCAGGAAGAGCTCTGTGCGAGGGAAGGAAGGGCCAGTGCAGGGCACCTCCAGCGGTTGCTTGGCCGCCCAGGCTCAGCGCCGAACGGAGTGCACCAGGCTCCCAGGGCCCCTGGCTGGAGTCTGCAGCCCCGCACACCCAGAGGCTGACTCCCTGGGCGCCCAGCAGCTGCCTCACACATGTAGCTTCCCTAGCGCTCTCCTCCCTAGCAGAGACGTGTGCAGCTGGTTGGGGCCTGCCCCTGCGTGCCTGGGCTCCCGCGCACAGCCCCAGCTCAGGGCAAGCAGCCCCTGAGCCAAGACTTGCAGGAGGCGCAGAGCGCCCCCACCTGGAAGCCGAGTGAACAGCTGGCGGGGAGGCGAGCCTCCTCGAGGGAAGAAGAGGCAGCCCAGCCTCGTTTGGCTCAAGCCCTACTTGGCTGGAGCCGAGTGCGCCTCCAGGACGGCAGAGCTCCAGCTCTGCTCAGAGGCCCGTTCTGGCAGAGTTGCTGGCGCGAGGCTGCTCTGCCCTGGGCGAGCCTTGCCCAGACTTGCCTCGCCGCTAGGCTTCCTGCCCAGGAAGGAGCAGGCTGCGCGAGGCTGGGAGACGCCACTGGCGCCATCCTGGCCTCAGCTCCGCTCCTGCCTTGCCCTTGCACCTAGGCCCCAGGCGTCCTTGGGGAGGGCTTAGGGGCCGGTGGCTTGCACACTGCCAAGGACTCCAGCAGGAAGAGCTCTGTGCGAGGGAAGGGAAGGGCCAGTGCAGGGCTCCTCCAGCCGTTGCTTGGCCGCCCAGGCTCAGCGCCGCACGGAGTGCACCAGGCTCCCAGGGCCCCTGGCTGTGGTCTGCAGCCCCGCACACCCGGAGGCTGACTCCCTGGGCGCCCAGCAGCTGCCTCACACACGTAGCTTCCCTAGCGCTCTCCTCCCCAGCAGAGACGTGTGCAGCTGGTTGGGGCCTGCCCCTGCGTGCCTGGGCTCCCGCGCACAGCCCCAGCTCAGGGCAAGCAGACCCTGAGCCAAGACCTGCAGGAGGCGCAGAGCGCCCCCACCTGGAAGCCGAGTTAACAGCTGGCGGGGAGGCGAGCCTCCTCGAGGGAAGAAGAGGCAGCCCAGCCTCGTTTGGCTCAAGCCCTACTTGGCTGGAGCCGAGTGCGCCTCCAGGACGGCAGAGCTCCAGCTCTGCTCAGAGGCCCGTTCTGGCAGAGTTGCTGGCGCGAGGCTGCTCTGCCCTGGGCGAGCCTTGCCCAGACTTGCCTCGCTGCTAGGCTTCCTGCCCTGGAAGGAGCAGGCTGTGCAAGGCTGGGAGACGCCACTGGCGCCTTCCTGGCCTCAGCTCCGCTCCTGCCTTGCTTTTGCACCTAGGCCCCAGGCGTCCTTGGGGAAGGCTTAGGGGCCGGAGGCTTGCAGAGTGCCAAGGGCTGCAGCAGGAAGAGCTCTGTGCGAGGGAAGGAAGGGCCAGTGCAGGGCTCCTCCAGCGGTTGCTTGGCCGCCCAGGCTCAGCGCCGCACGGAGTGCACCAGGCTCCCAGGGCCCCTGGCTGGGGTCTGCAGCACCGCACACCCGGAGGCTGACTCCCTGGGCGCCCAGCAGCTGCCTCACACACGTAGCTTCCCTAGCGCTCTCCTCCCCAGCAGAGACGTGTGCAGCTGGTTGGGGCCTGCCCCTGCGTGCCTGGGCTCCCGCGCACAGCCCCAGCTCAGGGCAAGCAGCCCCTGAGCCAAGACCTGCAGGAGGCGCAGAGCGCCCCCACCTGGAAGCCGAGTGAACAGCTGGCGGGGAGGCGAGCCTCCTCGAGGGAAGGAGAGGTAGCCCAGCCTCGTTTGGCTCAAGCCCTACTTGGCTGGAGCCGAGTGCGCCTCCAGGACGGCAGAGCTCCAGCTCTGCTCAGAGGCCCGTTCTGGCAGAGTTGCTGGCGCTAGGCTGCTCTGCCCTGGGCGAGCCTTGCCCAGACTTGCCTCGCTGCTAGGCTTCCTGCCCAGGAAGGAGCAGGCTGCGCGAGGCTGGGAGACGCCACTGGCGCCTTCCTGGCCTCAGCTCCGCTCCTGCCTTGCCTTTGCACCTAGGCCCCAGGCGTCCTTGGGGAGGGCTTATGGGCCGGTGGCTTGCACACTGCCAAGGGCTCCAGCAGGAAGAGCTCTGTGCGAGGGAAGGGAAGGGCCAGTGCCAGGCTCCTCCAGCGGTTGCTTGGCCGCCCAGGCTCAGCGCCGCACGGAGTGCCCCAGGCTCCCAGGACCCCTGGCTGGGGTCTGCAGCCCCGCACACCCGGAGGCTGACTCCCTGGGCGCCCAGCAGCTGCCTCACACACATAGCTTCCCTAGCGCTCTCCTCCCCAGCAGAGACGTGTGCAGCTGTTTGGGGCCTGCCCCTGCGTGCCTGGGCTCCCGCGCACAGTCCCAGCTCAGGGCAAGCAGCCCCTGAGCCAAGACCTGCAGGAGGCGCAGAGCGCCCCCACCTGGAAGCCGAGTGAACAGCTGGCGGGGAGGCTAGCCTCCTCGAGGGAAGAAGAGGCAGCCCAGCCTCGTTTGGCTGCCCTACTTGACTGGAGCCGAGTGCGCCTCCAGGACGGCAGAGCTCCAGCTCTGTTCAGAGGCCCGTTCTGGCAGAGTTGCTGGCGCGAGGCTGCTCTGCCGTGGGCGAGCCTTGCCCAGACTTGCCTCGCTGCTAGGCTTCCTGCCCAGGAAGGAGCAGGCTGCGCGAGGCTGGGAGACGCCACTGGCGCCTTCCTGGCCTCAGCTCCGCTCCTGCCTTGCCTTTGCACCTAGGCCCCAGGCGTCCTTGGGGAGGGCTTAGGGGCCGGTGGCTTGCACACTGCCAAGGGCTCCAGCAGGAAGAGCTCTGTGCGAGGGAAGGAAGGGCCAGTGCAGGTCTCCTCCAGCGGTTGCTTGGCCGCCCAGGCTCAGCGCCGCACGGAGTGCACCAGGCTCCCAGGGCCCCTGGCTGGAGTCTGCAGCCCCGGACACCCGGAGGCTGACTCCCTGGGCGCCCAGCAGCTGCCTCACACACGTAGCTTCCATAGCGCTCTCCTCCCCAGCAGAGACGTGTGCAGCTGGTTGGGGCCTGCCCCTGCGTGCCTGGGCTCCCGCCCACAGCCCCAGCTCAGGGCAAGAAGCCCCTGAGCCAAGACCTGCAGGAGGCGCAGAGCGACCCCACCTGGAAGCCGAGTGAACAGCTGGCGGGGAGGCGAGCCTCCTCGAGGGAAGAAGAGGCAGCCCAGCCTCGTTTGGCTCAAGCCCTACTTGGCTGGAGCCGAGTGCGCCTCCAGGACGGCAGAGCTCCAGCTCTGCTCAGAGGCCCGTTCTGGCAGAGTTGCTGGCGCGAGGCTGCTCTGCCCTGGGCGAGCCTTGCCCAGACTTGCCTCGCTGCTAGGCTTCCTGCCCAGGAAGGAGCAGGCTGCGCGAGGCTGGCAGACGCCACTGGCGCCTTCCTGGCCTCAGCTCCGCTCCTGCCTTGCCTTTGCACCTAGGCCCCAGGCGTCCTTGGGGAGGGCTTAGGGGCCGGTGGCTTGCAGAGTGCCAAGGGCTCCAGCAGGAAGAGCTCTGTGCGAGGGAAGGGAAGGGCCAGTGCCAGGCTCCTCCAGCGGTTGCTTGGCCGCCCAGGCTCAGCGCCGCACGGAGTGCACCAGGCTCCCAGGACCCCTGGCTGGGGTCTGCAGCCCCGCACACCCGGAGGCTGACTCCCTGGGCGCCCAGCAGCTGCCTCACACACGTAGCTTCCCTAGCGCTCTCCTCCCCAGCAGAGACGTGTGCAGCTGGTTGGGGCCTGCCCCTGCGTGCCTGGGCTCCCGCCCACAGCCCCAGCTCAGGGCAAGCAGCCCCTGAGCCAAGACCTGCAGGAGGCGCAGAGCGCCCCCACCTGGAAGCCGAGTGAACAGCTGGCGGGGAGGCGAGCCTCCTCGAGGGAAGAAGAGGCAGCCCAGCCTCGTTTGGCTCAAGCCCTACTTGGCTGGAGCCGAGTGCGCGTCCAGGACGGCAGAGCTCCAGCTCTGCTCAGAGGCCCGTTCTGGCAGAGTTGCTGGCGCGAGGCTGCTCTGCCCTGGGCGAGCCTTGCCCAGACTTGCCTCGCTGCTAGGCTTCCTGCCCAGGAAGGAGCAGGCTGCGCGAGGCTGGGAGACGCCACTGGCGCCTTCCTGGCCTCAGCTCCGATCCTGCCTTGCCTTTGCACCTAGGCCCCAGGCGTCCTTGGGGAGGGCTTAGGGGCCGGTGGCTTGCAGAGTGCCAAGGGCTCCAGCAGGAAGAGCTCTGTGCGAGGGAAGGGAAGGGCCAGTGCCAGGCTCCTCCAGCGGTTGCTTGGCCGCCCAGGCTCAGCGCCGCACGGAGTGCCCCAGGCTCCCAGGACCCCTGGCTGGGGTCTGCAGCCCCGCACACCCGGAGGCTGACTCCCTGGGCGCCCAGCAGCTGCCTCACACACGTAGCTTCCCTAGCGCTCTCCTCCCCAGCAGAGACGTGTGCAGCTGTTTGGGGCCTGCCCCTGCCCCTGCGTGCCTGGGCTCCCGCGCACAGCCCCAGCTCAGGGCAAGCAGCCCCTGAGCCAAGACCTGCAGGAGGCGCAGAGCGCCCCCACCTGGAAGCCGAGTGAACAGCTGGCGGGGAGGCGAGCCTCCTCGAGGGAAGAAGAGGCAGCCCAGCCTCGTTTGGCTGCCCTACTTGGCTGGAGCCGAGAGCGCCTCCAGGACGGCAGAGCTCCAGCACTGTTCAGAGGCCCGTTCTGGCAGAGTTGCTGGCGCGAGGCTACTCTGCCCTGGAGGAGCCTTGCCCAGACTTGCCTCGCTGCTAGGCTTCCTGCCCAGGAAGGAGCAGGCTGCGCGAGGCTGGGAGACGCCACTGGCGCCTTCCTGGCCTCAGCTCCGCTCCTGCCTTGCCCTTGCACCTAGGCCCCAGGCGTCCTTGGGGAGGGCTTAGGGGCCGTTGGCTTGCACACTGCCAAGGGCTCCAGCAGGAAGAGCTCTGTGCGAGGGAAGGGAAGGGCCAGTGCAGGGCTCCTCCAGGGGTTGCTTGGCCGCCCAGGCTCAGCGCCGCACGGAGTGCACCAGGCTCCCAGGGCCCCTGGCTGGGGTCTGCAGCCCCGCACACCCAGAGGCTGACTCCCTGGGCGCCCAAAAGCTGCCTCACACACGTATCTTCCATAGCGCTCTCCTCCCTAGCAGAGACGTGTGCAGCTGGTTGGGGCCTGCCCCTGCGTGCCTGGGCTCCCGCCCAAAGCCCCAGCTCAGGGCAAGCAGCCCCTGAGCCAAGACCTGCAGGAGGCGCAGAGCGCCCCCACCTGGAAGCCGAGTGAACACCTGGCGGGGAGGCGAGCCTCCTCGAGGGAAGAAGAGGCAGCCCAGCCTCGTTTGGCTCAAGCCCTACTTGGCTGGAGCCGAGTGCGCCTCCAGGACGGCAGAGCTCCAGCTCTGCTCAGAGGCCCGTTCTGGCAGAGTTGCTGGCGCGAGGCTGCTCTGCCCTGGGCGAGCCTTGCCCAGACTTGCCTCGCTGCTAGGCTTCCTGCCCTGGAAGGAGCAGGCTGCGCGAGGCTGGGAGACGCCACTGGCGCCTTCCTGGCCTCAGCTCCGCTCCTGCCTTGCTTTTGCACCTAGGCCCCAGGCGTGCTTGGGGAAGGCTTAGGGGCCGGAGGCTTGCACACTGCCAAGGGCTCCAGCAGGAAGAACTCTGTGCGAGGGAAGGGAAGGGCCAGTGCAGGGCTCCTCCAGCGGTTGCTTGGCCGCCCAGGCTCAGCGCCGCACGGAGTGCACCAGGCTCCCAGGGCCCCTGGCTGGGGTCTGCATCCCCGCACACGCGGAGGCTGACTCCCTGGGCGCCCAGCAGCTGCCTCACACACGTAGCTTCCCTAGGGCTCTCCTCCCCAGCAGAGACGTGTGCAGCTGGTTGGGGCCTGCCCCTGCGTGCCTGGGCTCCCGCCCACAGCCCCAGCTCAGGGCAAGCAGCCCCTGAGCCAAGACCTGCAGGAGGCGCAGAGCACCCCCACCTGGAAGCCGAGTGAACAGCTGGCGGGGAGGCGAGCCTCCTCGAGGGAAGAAGAGGCAGCCCAGCCTCGTTTGGCTCAAGCCCTACTTGGCTGGAGCCGAGTGCGCCTCCAGGACGGCAGAGCTCCAGCTCTGCTCAGAGGCCCGTTCTGGCAGAGTTGCTGGCGCGAGGCTGCTCTGCCCTGGGCGAGCCTTGCCCAGACTTGCCTCGCTGCTAGGCTTCCTGCCCAGGAAGGAGCAGGCTGCGCGAGGCTGGGAGACGCCACTGGCGCCTTCCTGGCCTCAGCTCCGCTCCTGCCTTGCCTTTGCACCTAGGCCCCAGGCGTCCTTGGGGAGGGCTTAGGGGCCGGTGGCTTGCAGAGTGCCAAGGGCTCCAGCAGGAAGAGCTCTGTGCGAGGGAAGGGAAGGGCCAGTGCCAGGCTCCTCTAGCGGTTGCTTGGCCGCCCAGGCTCAGCGCCGCACGGAGTGCCCCAGGCTCCCAGGACCCCTGGCTGGGGTCTGCAGCCCCGCACACCCGGAGGCTGACTCCCTGGGCGCCCAGCAGCTGCCTCACACACGTAGCTTCCCTAGCGCTCTCCTCCCCAGCAGAGACGTGTGCAGCTGGTTGGGGCCTGCCCCTGCGTGCCTGGGCTCCCGCCCACAGCCCCAGCTCAGGGCAAGCAGCCCCTGAGCCAAGACCTGCAGGAGGCGCAGAGCGCCCCCACCTGGAAGCCGAGTGAACAGCTGGCGGGGAGGCGAGCCTCCTCGAGGGAAGAAGAGGCAGCCCAGCCTCGTTTGGCTCAAGCCCTACTTGGCTGGAGCCGAGTGCGCGTCCAGGACGGCAGAGCTCCAGCTCTGCTCAGAGGCCCGTTCTGGCAGAGTTGCTGGCGCGAGGCTGCTCTGCCCTGGGCGAGCCTTGCCCAGACTTGCCTCGCTGCTAGGCTTCCTGCCCAGGAAGGAGCAGGCTGCGCGAGGCTGGGAGACGCCACTGGCGCCTTCCTGGCCTCAGCTCCGCTCCTGCCTTGCCTTTGCACCTAGGCCCCAGGCGTCCTTGGGGAGGGCTTAGGGGCCGGTGGCTTGCAGAGTGCCACGGGCTCCAGCAGGAAGAGCTCTGTGCGAGGGAAGGGAAGGGCCAGTGCCAGGCTCCTCCAGCGGTTGCTTGGCCGCCCAGGCTCAGCGCCGCACGGAGTTCCGCAGGCTCCCAGGACCCCTGGCTGGGGTCTGCAGCCCCGCACACCCGGAGGCTGACTCCCTGGGCGCCCAGCAGCTGCCTCACACACGTAGCTTCCCTAGCGCTCTCCTCCCCAGCAGAGACGTGTGCAGCTTTTGGGGCCTGCCCCTGAGTGCCTGGGCTCCCGCGCACAGCCCCAGCTCAGGGCAAGCAGCCCCTGAGCCAAGACCTGCAGGAGGCGCAGAGCGCCCCCACCTGGAAGCCGAGTGAACAGCTGGCGGGGAGGCTAGCCTCCTCGAGGGAAGAAGAGGCAGCCCAGCCTCGTTTGGCTCAAGCCCTACTTGTCTGGAGCCGAGAGCGCCTCCAGGACGGCAGAGCTCCAGATCTGTTCAGAGGCCCGTTCTGGCAGAGTTGCTGGCACGAGGCTGCTCTGCCCTGGGCGAGCCTTGCCCAGACTTGCCTCGCTGCTAGGCTTCCTGCCCGGGAAGGAGCAGGCTGCGCGAGGCTGGGAGACGCCACTGGCGCCTTCCTGGCCTCAGCTCCGCTCCTGCCTTGCCTTTGCACCTAGGCCCCAGGCGTCCTTGGGGAGGGCTTAGGGGCCGGTGGCTTGCACACTGCCAAGGGCTCCAGCAGGAAGAGCTCTGTGCGTGGGAAGGAAGGGCCAGTGCAGGTCTCCTCCAGCGGTTGCTTGGCCGCCCAGGCTCAGCGCCGCACGGAGTGCACCAGGCTCCCAGGGCCCCTGGCTGGAGTCTGCAGCCCCGCACACCCGGAGGCTGACTCCCTGGGCGCCCAGCAGCTGCCTCACACACGTAGCTTCCATAGCGTCTCCTCCCCAGCAGAGACGTGTGCAGCTGGTTGGGGCCTGCCCCTGCGTGCCTGGGCTCCCGCCCACAGCCCCAGCTCAGGGCACGAATCCCCTGAGCCAAGACCTGCAGGAGGCGCAGAGCGCCCCCACCTGGAAGCCGAGTGAACAGCTGGCGGGGAGGCGAGCCTCCTCGAGGGAAGAAGAGGCAGCCCAGCCTCGTTTGGCTCAAGCCCTACTTGGCTGGAGCCGAGTGCGCCTCCAGGACGGCAGAGCTCCAGCTCTGCTCAGAGGCCCGTTCTGGCAGAGTTGCTGGCGCGAGGCTGCTCTGCCCTGGGCGAGCCTTGCCCAGACTTGCCTCGCTGCTAGGCTTCCTGCCCAGGAAGGAGCAGGCTGTGCGAGGCTGGGAGACGCCACTGGCGCCTTCCTGGCCTCAGCTCCGCTCCTGCCTTGCTTTTGCACCTAGGCCCCAGGCGTCCTTGGGGAAGGCTTAGGGGCCGGTGGCTTGCACACTGCCAAGGGCTCCAGCAGGAAGAGCTCTGTGCGAGGGAAGGGAAGGGCCAGTGCAGGGCTCCTCCAGCGGTTGCTTGGCCGCCCAGGCTCAGCGCCGCACGGAGTGCACCAGGCTCCCAGGGCCCCTGGCTGGGGTCTGCAGCCCCGCACACCCGGAGGCTGACTCCCTGGGCGCCCAGCAGCTGCCTCACACACGTAGCTTCCCTAGCGCTCTCCTCCCCAGCAGAGACGTGTGCAGCTGGTTGGGGCCTGCACCTGCGTGCCTGGGCTCCCGCCCACAGCCCCAGCTCAGGGCAAGCAGCCCCTGAGCCAAGACCTGCAGGAGGCGCAGAGCGCCCCCACCTGGAAGCCGAGTGAACAGCTGGCGGGGAGGCGAGCCTCCTCGAGGGAAGAAGAGGTAGCCCAGCCTCGTTTGGCTCAAGCCCTACTTGGCTGGAGCCGAGTGCGCCTCCAGGACGGCAGAGCTCCAGCTCTGCTCAGAGGCCCGTTCTGGCAGAGTTGCTGGCGCGAGGCTGCTCTGCCCTGGGCGAGCCTTGCCCAGACTTGCCTCGCTGCTAGGCTTCCTGCCCAGGAAGGAGCAGGCTGCGCGAGGCTGGGATACGCCACTGGCGCCTTCCTGGCCTCAGCTCCGCTCCTGCCTTCCCTTTGCACCAAGGCCCCAGGCGTCCTTGGGGAGAGCTTAGGGTCCGGTGGCTTGCAGAGTGCCAAGGGCTCCAGCAGGAAGAGCTCTGTGCGTGGGAAGGGAAGGGCCAGTGCAGGGCTCCTCCAGCGGTTGCTTGGCCGCCCAGACTCAGCGCCGCACGGAATGCCCCAGGCTCCCAGGGCCCTGGCTGGGGTCTGCAGCCCCGCACACCCGGAGGCTGACTCCCTGGGCGCCCAGCAGCTGCCTCACACACGTAGCTTCCCTAGCGCTCTCCTCCCCAGCAGAGACGTGTGCAGCTGGTTGGGGCCTGCCCCTGCGTGCCTGGCCTCCCGCCCACAGCCCCAGCTCAGGGCAAGCAGCCCCTGAGCCAAGACCTGCAGGAGGCGCAGAGCGCCCCCACCTGGAAGCCGAGTGAACAGCTGGCGGGGAGGCGAGCTTCCTCGAGGGAAGAAGAGGCAGCCCAGCCTCGTTTGGCTCAAGCCCTACTTGGCTGGAGCCGAGTGCGCCTCCAGGACGGCAGAGCTCCAGCTCTGCTCAGAGGCCCGTTCTGGCAGAGTGGCTGGCGCGAGGCTGCTCTGCCCTGGGCGAGCCTTGCCCAGACTTGCCTCTCTGCTAGGCTTCCTGCCCAGGAAGGAGCAGGCTGCGCGAGGCTGGGAGACGCCACTGGCGCCTTCCTGGCCTCAGCTCCGCTCCTGCCTTGCCTTTGCACCTAGGCCCCAGGCGTCCTTGGGGATGGCTTAGGGGACGGTGGCTTGCACACTGCCAAGGGCTCCAGCAGGAAGAGCTCTGTGCGAGGGAAGGAAGGGCCAGTGCAGGTCTCCTCCAGCGGTTGCTTGGCCGCCCAGGCTCAGCGCCGCACGGAGTGCACCAGGCTCCCAGGGCCCCTGGCTGGAGTCTGCAGCCCCGCACACCCGGAGGCTGACTCCCTGGGCGCCCAGCAGCTGCCTCACACATGTAGCTTCCCTAGCGCTCTCCTCCCTAGCAGAGACGTGTGCAGCTGGTTGGGGCCTGCCCCTGCGTGCCTGGGCTCCCGCGCACAGCCCCAGCTCAGGGCAAGCAGCCCCTGAGCCAAGACTTGCAGGAGGCGCAGAGCGCCCCCACCTGGAAGCCGAGTGAACAGCTGGCGGGGAGGCGAGCCTCCTCGAGGGAAGAAGAGGCAGCCCAGCCTCGTTTGGCTCAAGCCCTACTTGGCTGGAGCCGAGTGCGCCTCCAGGACGGCAGAGCTCCAGCTCTGCTCAGAGGCCCGTTCTGGCAGAGTTGCTGGCGCGAGGCTGCTCTGCCCTGGGCGAGCCTTGCCCAGACTTGCCTCGCTGCTAGGCTTCCTGCCCAGGAAGGAGCAGGCTGCGCGAGGCTGGGAGACGCCACTGGCGCCTTCCTGGCCTCAGCTCCGCTCCTGCCTTGCCTTTGCACCTAGGCCCCAGGCGTCCTTGGGGAGGGCTTAGGGGCCGGTGGCTTGCAGAGTGCCAAGGGCTCCAGCAGGAAGAGCTCTGTGCGAGGGAAGGGAAGGGCCAGTGCCAGGCTCCTCCAGCGGTTGCTTGGCCGCCCAGGCTCAGCGCCGCACGGAGTGCCCCAGGCTCCCAGGACCCCTGGCTGGGGTCTGCAGCCCCGCACACCCGGAGGCTGACTCCCTGGGCGCCCAGCAGCTGCCTCACACACGTAGCTTCCCTAGCGCTCTCCTCCCCAGCAGAGACGTGTGCAGTTGTTTGGGGCCTGCCCCTGAGTGCCTGGGCTCCCGCGCACAGCCCCAGCTCAGGGCAAGCAGCCCCTGAGCCAAGACCTGCAGGAGGCGCAGAGCGCCCCCACCTGGAAGCCGAGTGAACAGCTGGCGGGGAGGCTAGCCTCCTCGAGGGAAGAAGAGGCAGCCCAGCCTCGTTTGGCTCAAGCCCTACTTGGCTGGAGCCGAGAGCGCCTCCAGGACGGCAGAGCTCCAGATCTGTTCAGAGGCCCGTTCTGGCAGAGTTGCTGGCACGAGGCTGCTCTGCCCTGGGCGAGCCTTGCCCAGACTTGCCTCGCTGCTAGGCTTCCTGCCCGGGAAGGAGCAGGCTGCGCGAGGCTGGGAGACGCCACTGGCGCCTTCCTGGCCTCAGCTCCGCTCCTGCCTTGCCTTTGCACCTAGGCCCCAGGCGTCCTTGGGGAGGGCTTAGGGGCCGGTGGCTTGCACACTGCCAAGGGCTCCAGCAGGAAGAGCTCTGTGCGTGGGAAGGAAGGGCCAGTGCAGGTCTACTCCAGCGGTTGCTTGGCCGCCCAGGCTCAGCGCCGCACGGAGTGCACCAGGCTCCCAGGGCCCCTGGCTGGAGTCTGCAGCCCCGCACACCCGGAGGCTGACTCCCTGGGCGCCCAGCAGCTGCCTCACACACGTAGCTTCCATAGCGTCTCCTCCCCAGCAGAGACGTGTGCAGCTGGTTGGGGCCTGCCCCTGCGTGCCTGGGCTCCCGCCCACAGCCCCAGCTCAGGGCACGAATCCCCTGAGCCAAGACCTGCAGGAGGCGCAGAGCGCCCCCACCTGGAAGCCGAGTGAACAGCTGGCGGGGAGGCGAGCCTCCTCGAGGGAAGAAGAGGCAGCCCAGCCTCGTTTGGCTCAAGCCCTACTTGGCTGGAGCCGAGTGCGCCTCCAGGACGGCAGAGCTCCAGCTCTGCTCAGAGGCCCGTTCTGGCAGAGTTGCTGGCGCGAGGCTGCTCTGCCCTGGGCGAGCCTTGCCCAGACTTGCCTCGCTGCTAGGCTTCCTGCCCAGGAAGGAGCAGGCTGTGCGAGGCTGGGAGACGCCACTGGCGCCTTCCTGGCCTCAGCTCCGCTCCTGCCTTGCTTTTGCACCTAGGCCCCAGGCGTCCTTGGGGAAGGCTTAGGGGCCGGTGGCTTGCACACTGCCAAGGGCTCCAGCAGGAAGAGCTCTGTGCGAGGGAAGGGAAGGGCCAGTGCAGGGCTCCTCCAGCGGTTGCTTGGCCGCCCAGGCTCAGCGCCGCACGGAGTGCACCAGGCTCCCAGGGCCCCTGGCTGGGGTCTGCAGCCCCGCACACCCGGAGGCTGACTCCCTGGGCGCCCAGCAGCTGCCTCACACACGTAGCTTCCCTAGCGCTCTCCTCCCCAGCAGAGACGTGTGCAGCTGGTTGGGGCCTGCACCTGCGTGCCTGGCCTCCCGCCCACAGCCCCAGCTCAGGGCAAGCAGCCCCTGAGCCAAGACCTGCAGGAGGCGCAGAGCGCCCCCACCTGGAAGCCGAGTGAACAGCTGGCGGGGAGGCGAGCCTCCTCGAGGGAAGAAGAGGTAGCCCAGCCTCGTTTGGCTCAAGCCCTACTTGGCTGGAGCCGAGTGCGCCTCCAGGACGGCAGAGCTCCAGCTCTGCTCAGAGGCCCGTTCTGGCAGAGTTGCTGGCGCGAGGCTGCTCTGCCCTGGGCGAGCCTTGCCCAGACTTGCCTCGCTGCTAGGCTTCCTGCCCAGGAAGGAGCAGGCTGCGCGAGGCTGGGATACGCCACTGGCGCCTTCCTGGCCTCAGCTCCGCTCCTGCCTTCCCTTTGCACCAAGGCCCCAGGCGTCCTTGGGGAGAGCTTAGGGTCCGGTGGCTTGCAGAGTGCCAAGGGCTCCAGCAGGAAGAGCTCTGTGCGTGGGAAGGGAAGGGCCAGTGCAGGGCTCCTCCAGCGGTTGCTTGGCCGCCCAGACTCAGCGCCGCACGGAATGCCCCAGGCTCCCAGGGCCCTGGCTGGGGTCTGCAGCCCCGCACACCCGGAGGCTGACTCCCTGGGCGCCCAGCAGCTGCCTCACACACGTAGCTTCCCTAGCGCTCTCCTCCCCAGCAGAGACGTGTGCAGCTGGTTGGGGCCGGCCCCTGCGTGCCTGGCCTCCCGCCCACAGCCCCAGCTCAGGGCAAGCAGCCCCTGAGCCAAGACCTGCAGGAGGCGCAGAGCGCCCCCACCTGGAAGCCGAGTGAACAGCTGGCGGGGAGGCGAGCTTCCTCGAGGGAAGAAGAGGCAGCCCAGCCTCGTTTGGCTCAAGCCCTACTTGGCTGGAGCCGAGTGCGCCTCCAGGACGGCAGAGCTCCAGCTCTGCTCAGAGGCCCGTTCTGGCAGAGTGGCTGGCGCGAGGCTGCTCTGCCCTGGGCGAGCCTTGCCCAGACTTGCCTCTCTGCTAGGCTTCCTGCCCAGGAAGGAGCAGGCTGCGCGAGGCTGGGAGACGCCACTGGCGCCTTCCTGGCCTCAGCTCCGCTCCTGCCTTGCCTTTGCACCTAGGCCCCAGGCGTCCTTGGGGATGGCTTAGGGGACGGTGGCTTGCACACTGCCAAGGGCTCCAGCAGGAAGAGCTCTGTGCGAGGGAAGGAAGGGCCAGTGCAGGTCTCCTCCAGCGGTTGCTTGGCCGCCCAGGCTCAGCGCCGCACGGAGTGCACCAGGCTCCCAGGGCCCCTGGCTGGAGTCTGCAGCCCCGCACACCCGGAGGCTGACTCCCTGGGCGCCCAGCAGCTGCCTCACACATGTAGCTTCCCTAGCGCTCTCCTCCCTAGCAGAGACGTGTGCAGCTGGTTGGGGCCTGCCCCTGCGTGCCTGGGCTCCCGCGCACAGCCCCAGCTCAGGGCAAGCAGCCCCTGAGCCAAGACTTGCAGGAGGCGCAGAGCGCCCCCACCTGGAAGCCGAGTGAACAGCTGGCGGGGAGGCGAGCCTCCTCGAGGGAAGAAGAGGCAGCCCAGCCTCGTTTGGCTCAAGCCCTACTTGGCTGGAGCCGAGTGCGCCTCCAGGACGGCAGAGCTCCAGCTCTGCTCAGAGGCCCGTTTTGGCAGAGTTGCTGGCGCTAGGCTGCTCTGCCCTGGGCGATCCTTGCCCAGACTTGCCTCGCTGCTAGGCTTCCTGCCCAGGAAGGAGCAGGCTGCGCGAGGCTGGGAGACGCCACTGGCGCCTTCCTGGCCTCAGCTCCGCTCCTGCCTTGCCTTTGCACCTAGGCCCCAGGCGTCCTTGGGGAGGGCTTAGGGGCCGGTGGCTTGCACACTGCCAAGGGCTCCAGCAGGAAGAGCTCTGTGCGAGGGAAGGGAAGGGCCAGTGCCAGGCTCCTCCAGCGGTTGCTTGGCCGCCCAGGCTCAGCGCCGCACGGAGTGCCCCAGGCTCCCAGGACCCCTGGCTGGGGTCTGCAGCCCCGCACACCCGGAGGCTGACTCCCTGGGCGCCCCGCAGCTGCCTCACACACGTAGCTTCCCTAGCGCTCTCCTCCCCAGCAGAGACGTGTGCAGCTGTTTGGGGCCTGCCCCTGCGTGCCTGGGCTCCCGCGCACAGCCCCAGCTCAGGGCAAGCAGCCCCTGAGCCAAGACCTGCAGGAGGCGCAGAGCGCCCCCACCTGGAAGCCGAGAGAACAGCTGGCGGGGAGGCGAGCCTCCTCGAGGGAAGAAGAGGCAGCCCAGCCTCGTTTGGCTCAAGCCCTACTTGGCTGGAGCCGAGTGCGCCTCCAGGACGGCAGAGCTCCAGCTCTGCTCAGAGGCCCGTTCTGGCAGAGTTGCTGGCGCGAGGCTGCTCTGCCCTGGGCGAGCCTTGCCCAGACTTGCCTCGCTGCTAGGCTTCCTGCCCAGGAAGGAGCAGGCTGCGCGAGGCTGGGAGACGCCACTGGCGCCTTCCTGGCCTCAGCTCCGCTCCTGCCTTGCCTTTGCACCTAGGCCCCAGGCGTCCTTGGGGAGGGCTTATGGGCCGGTGGCTTGCACACTGCCAAGGGCTCCAGCAGGAAGAGCTCTGTGCGAGGGAAGGGAAGGGCCAGTGCAGGGCTCCTCCAGCGGTTGCTTGGCCGCCCAGGCTCAGCGCCGCACGGAGTGCCCCAGGCTCCCAGGACCCCTGGCTGGGGTCTGCAGCCCCGCACACCCGGAGGCTGACTCCCTGGGCGCCCAGCAGCTGCCTCACACACGTAGCTTCCCTAGCGCTCTCCTCCCCAGCAGAGACGTGTGCAGCTGTTTGGGGCCTGCCCCTGCGTGCCTGGGCTCCCGCGCACAGTCCCAGCTCAGGGCAAGCAGCCCCTGAGCGAAGACCTGCAGGAGGCGCAGAGCGCCCCCACCTGGAAGCCGAGTGAACTGCTGGCAGGGAGGCTAGTCTCCTCGAGGGAAGAAGAGGCAGCCCAGCCTCGTTTGGCTGCCCTACTTGGCTGGAGCCGAGAGAGCCTCCAGGACGGCAGAGCTCCAGCTCTGTTCAGAGGCCCGTTCTGGCAGAGTTGCTGGCGCGAGGCTGCTCTGCCCTGGGCGAGCCTTGCCCAGACTTGCCTCGCTGCTAGGCTTCCTGCCCAGGAAGGAGCAGGCTGCGCGAGGCTGGGAGACGCCACTGGCGCCTTCCTGGCCTCAGCTCCGCTCCTGCCTTGCCTTTGCACCTAGGCCCCAGGCGTCCTTGGGGAGGGCTTAGGGGCCGGTGGCTTGCACACTGCCAAGGGCTCCAGCAGGAAGAGCTCTGTGCGAGGGAAGGAAGGGCCAGTGCAGGTCTCCTCCAGCGGTTGCTTGGCCGCCCAGGCTCAGCGCCGCACGGAGTGCACCAGGCTCCCAGGGCCCCTGGCTGGAGTCTGCAGCCCCGCACACCCGGAGGCTGACTCCCTGGGCGCCCAGCAGCTGCCTCACACACGTAGCTTCCATAGCGCTCTCCTCCCCAGCAGAGACGTGTGCAGCTGGTTGGGGCCTGCCCCTGCGTGCCAGGGCTCCCGCCCACAGCCCCAGCTCAGGGCAAGAAGCCCCTGAGCCCAGACCTGCAGGAGGCGCAGAGCGCCCCCACCTGGAAGCCGAGTGAACAGCTGGCGGGGAGGCTAGCCTCCTCGAGGGAAGAAGAGGCAGCCCAGCCTCGTTTGGCTCAAGCCCTACTTGGCTGGAGCCGAGTGAGCCTCCAGGACGGCAGAGCTCCAGCTCTGTTCAGAGGCCCGTTCTGGCAGAGTTGCTGGCACGAGGCTGCTCTGCCCTGGGCGAGCCTTGCCCAGACTTGCCTCGCTGCTAGGCTTCCTGCCCAGGAAGGAGCAGGCTGCGCGAGGCTGGGAGACGCCACTGGCGCCTTCCTGGCCTCAGCTCCGCTCCTGCCTTGCCTTTGCACCTAGGCCCCAGGCGTCCTTGGGGAGGGCTTAGGGGCCGGTGGCTTGCACACTGCCAAGGGCTCCAGCAGGAAGAGCTCTGTGCGAGGGAAGGAAGGGCCAGTGCAGGGCTCCTCCAGCGGTTGCTTGGCCGCCCAGGCTCAGCGCCGCACGGAGTGCACCAGGCTCCCAGGGCCCCTGGCTGGGGTCTGCAGCCCCGCACACCCAGAGGCTGACTCCCTGGGCGCCCAAAAGCTGCCTCACACACGTAGCTTCCATAGCGCTCTCCTCCCTAGCAGAGACGTGTGCAGCTGGTTGGGGCCTGCCCCTGCGTGCCTGGGCTCCCGCCCAAAGCCCCAGCTCAGGGCAAGCAGCCCATGAGCCAAGACCTGCAGGAGGCGCAGAGCGCCCCCACCTGGAAGCCGAGTGAACACCTGGCGGGGAGGCGAGCCTCCTCGAGGGAAGAAGAGGCAGCCCAGCCTCGTTTGGCTCAAGCCCTACTTGGCTGGAGCCGAGTGCGCCTCCAGGACGGCAGAGCTCCAGCTCTGCTCAGAGGCCCGTTCTGGCAGAGTTGCTGGCGCGAGGCTGCTCTGCCCTGGGCGAGCCTTGCCCAGATTTGCCTCGCTGCTAGGCTTCCTGCCCTGGAAGGAGCAGGCTGCGCGAGGCTGGGAGACGCCACTGGCGCCTTCCTGGCCTCAGCTCCGCTCCTGCCTTGCTTTTGCACCTAGGCCCCAGGCGTGCTTTGGGAAGGCTTAGGGGCCGGAGGCTTGCACACTGCCAAGGGCTCCAGCAGGAAGAGCTCTGTGCGAGGGAAGGGAAGGGCCAGTGCAGGGCTCCTCCAGCGGTTGCTTGGCCGCCCAGGCTCAGCGCCGCACGGAGTGCACCAGGCTCCCAGGGCCCCTGGCTGGGGTCTGCATCCCCGCACACGCGGAGGCTGACTCCCTGGGCGCCCTGCAGCTGCCTCACACACGTAGCTTCCCTAGGGCTCTCCTCCCCAGCAGAGACGTGTGCAGCTGGTTGGGGCCTGCCCCTGCGTGCCTGGGCTCCCGCCCACAGCCCCAGCTCAGGGCAAGCAGCCCCTGAGCCAAGACCTGCAGGAGACGCAGAGCACCCCCACCTGGAAGCCGAGTGAACAGCTGGCGGGGAGGCGAGCCTCCTCGAGGGAAGAAGAGGCAGCCCAGCCTCGTTTGGCTCAAGCCCTACTTGGCTGGAGCCGAGTGCGCCTCCAGGACGGCAGAGCTCCAGCTCTGCTCAGAGGCCCGTTCTGGCAGAGTTGCTGGCGCGAGGCTGCTCTGCCCTGGGCGAGCCTTGCCCAGACTTGCCTCGCTGCTAGGCTTCCTGCCCAGGAAGGAGCAGGCTGCGCGAGGCTGGGAGACGCCACTGGCGCCTTCCTGGCCTCAGCTCCGCTCCTGCCTTGCCTTTGCACCTAGGCCCCAGGCGTCCTTAGGGAGGGCTTAGGGGCCGGTGGCTTGCAGAGTGCCAAGGGCTCCAGCAGGAAGAGCTCTGTGCGAGGGAAGGGAAGGGCCAGTGCCAGGCTCCTCCAGCGGTTGCTTGGCCGCCCAGGCTCAGCGCCGCACGGAGTGCCCCAGGCTCCCAGGACCCCTGGCTGGGGTCTGCAGCCCCGCACACCCGGAGGCTGACTCCCTGGGCGCCCAGCAGCTGCCTCACACACGTAGCTTCCCTAGCGCTCTCCTCCCCAGCAGAGACGTGTGCAGTTGTTTGGGGCCTGCCCCTGAGTGCCTGGGCTCCCGCGCACAGCCCCAGCTCAGGGCAAGCAGCCCCTGAGCCAAGACCTGCAGGAGGCGCAGAGCGCCCCCACCTGGAAGCCGAGTGAACAGCTGGCGGGGAGGCTAGCCTCCTCGAGGGAAGAAGAGGCAGCCCAGCCTCGTTTGGCTCAAGCCCTACTTGGCTGGAGCCGAGAGCGCCTCCAGGACGGCAGAGCTCCAGATCTGTTCAGAGGCCCGTTCTGGCAGAGTTGCTGGCACGAGGCTGCTCTGCCCTGGGCGAGCCTTGCCCAGACTTGCCTCGCTGCTAGGCTTCCTGCCCGGGAAGGAGCAGGCTGCGCGAGGCTGGGAGACGCCACTGGCGCCTTCCTGGCCTCAGCTCCGCTCCTGCCTTGCCTTTGCACCTAGGCCCCAGGCGTCCTTGGGGAGGGCTTAGGGGCCGGTGGCTTGCACACTGCCAAGGGCTCCAGCAGGAAGAGCTCTGTGCGTGGGAAGGAAGGGCCAGTGCAGGTCTCCTCCAGCGGTTGCTTGGCCGCCCAGGCTCAGCGCCGCACGGAGTGCACCAGGCTCCCAGGGCCCCTGGCTGGAGTCTGCAGCCCCGCACACCCGGAGGCTGACTCCCTGGGCGCCCAGCAGCTGCCTCACACACGTAGCTTCCATAGCGTCTCCTCCCCAGCAGAGACGTGTGCAGCTGGTTGGGGCCTGCCCCTGCGTGCCTGGGCTCCCGCCCACAGCCCCAGCTCAGGGCACGAATCCCCTGAGCCAAGACCTGCAGGAGGCGCAGAGCGCCCCCACCTGGAAGCCGAGTGAACAGCTGGCGGGGAGGCGAGCCTCCTCGAGGGAAGAAGAGGCAGCCCAGCCTCGTTTGGCTCAAGCCCTACTTGGCTGGAGCCGAGTGCGCCTCCAGGACGGCAGAGCTCCAGCTCTGCTCAGAGGCCCGTTCTGGCAGAGTTGCTGGCGCGAGGCTGCTCTGCCCTGGGCGAGCCTTGCCCAGACTTGCCTCGCTGCTAGGCTTCCTGCCCTGGAAGGAGCAGGCTGTGCGAGGCTGGGAGACGCCACTGGCGCCTTCCTGGCCTCAGCTCCGCTCCTGCCTTGCTTTTGCACCTAGGCCCCAGGCGTCCTTGGGGAAGGCTTAGGGGCCGGTGGCTTGCACACTGCCAAGGGCTCCAGCAGGAAGAGCTCTGTGCGAGGGAAGGGAAGGGCCAGTGCAGGGCTCCTCCAGCGGTTGCTTGGCCGCCCAGGCTCAGCGCCGCACGGAGTGCACCAGGCTCCCAGGGCCCCTGGCTGGGGTCTGCAGCCCCGCACACCCGGAGGCTGACTCCCTGGGCGCCCAGCAGCTGCCTCACACACGTAGCTTCCCTAGCGCTCTCCTCCCCAGCAGAGACGTGTGCAGCTGGTTGGGGCCTGCCCCTGAGTGCCTGGGCCCCCGCGCACAGCCCCAGCTCAGGGCAAGCAGCCCCTGAGCCAAGACCTGCAGGAGGCGCAGAGCGCCCCCACCTGGAAGCCGAGTGAACAGCTGGCGGGGAGGCTAGCCTCCTCGAGGGAAGAAGAGGCAGCCCAGCCTCGTTTGGCTCAAGCCCTACTTGGCTGGAGCCGAGAGCGCCTCCAGGACGGCAGAGCTCCAGATCTGTTCAGAGGCCCGTTCTGGCAGAGTTGCTGGCACGAGGCTGCTCTGCCCTGGGCGAGCCTTGCCCAGACTTGCCTCGCTGCTAGGCTTCCTGCCCGGGAAGGAGCAGGCTGCGCGAGGCTGGGAGACGCCACTGGCGCCTTCCTGGCCTCAGCTCCGCTCCTGCCTTGCCTTTGCACCTAGGCCCCAGGCGTCCTTGGGGAGGGCTTAGGGGCCGGTGGCTTGCACACTGCCAAGGGCTCCAGCAGGAAGAGCTCTGTGCGTGGGAAGGAAGGGCCAGTGCAGGTCTCCTCCAGCGGTTGCTTGGCCGCCCAGGCTCAGCGCCGCACGGAGTGCACCAGGCTCCCAGGGCCCCTGGCTGGAGTCTGCAGCCCCGCACACCCGGAGGCTGACTCCCTGGGCGCCCAGCAGCTGCCTCACACACGTAGCTTCCATAGCGTCTCCTCCCCAGCAGAGACGTGTGCAGCTGGTTGGGGCCTGCCCCTGCGTGCCTGGGCTCCCGCCCACAGCCCCAGCTCAGGGCACGAATCCCCTGAGCCAAGACCTGCAGGAGGCGCAGAGCGCCCCCACCTGGAAGCCGAGTGAACAGCTGGCGGGGAGGCGAGCCTCCTCGAGGGAAGAAGAGGCAGCCCAGCCTCGTTTGGCTCAAGCCCTACTTGGCTGGAGCCGAGTGCGCCTCCAGGACGGCAGAGCTCCAGCTCTGCTCAGAGGCCCGTTCTGGCAGAGTTGCTGGCGCGAGGCTGCTCTGCCCTGGGCGAGCCTTGCCCAGACTTGCCTCGCTGCTAGGCTTCCTGCCCTGGAAGGAGCAGGCTGTGCGAGGCTGGGAGACGCCACTGGCGCCTTCCTGGCCTCAGCTCCGCTCCTGCCTTGCTTTTGCACCTAGGCCCCAGGCGTCCTTGGGGAAGGCTTAGGGGCCGGTGGCTTGCACACTGCCAAGGGCTCCAGCAGGAAGAGCTCTGTGCGAGGGAAGGGAAGGGCCAGTGCAGGGCTCCTCCAGCGGTTGCTTGGCCGCCCAGGCTCAGCGCCGCACGGAGTGCACCAGGCTCCCAGGGCCCCTGGCTGGGGTCTGCAGCCCCGCACACCCGGAGGCTGACTCCCTGGGCGCCCAGCAGCTGCCTCACACACGTAGCTTCCCTAGCGCTCTCCTCCCCAGCAGAGACGTGTGCAGCTGGTTGGGGCCTGCACCTGCGTGCCTGGGCTCCCGCCCACAGCCCCAGCTCAGGGCAAGCAGCCCCTGAGCCAAGACCTGCAGGAGGCGCAGAGCGCCCCCACCTGGAAGCCGAGTGAACAGCTGGCGGGGAGGCGAGCCTCCTCGAGGGAAGAAGAGGTAGCCCAGCCTCGTTTGGCTCAAGCCCTACTTGGCTGGAGCCGAGTGCGCCTCCAGGACGGCAGAGCTCCAGCTCTGCTCAGAGGCCCGTTCTGGCAGAGTTGCTGGCGCGAGGCTGCTCTGCCCTGGGCGAGCCTTGCCCAGACTTGCCTCGCTGCTAGGCTTCCTGCCCAGGAAGGAGCAGGCTGCGCGAGGCTGGGATACGCCACTGGCGCCTTCCTGGCCTCAGCTCCGCTCCTGCCTTCCCTTTGCACCAAGGCCCCAGGCGTCCTTGGGGAGAGCTTAGGGTCCGGTGGCTTGCAGAGTGCCAAGGGCTCCAGCAGGAAGAGCTCTGTGCGTGGGAAGGGAAGGGCCAGTGCAGGGCTCCTCCAGCGGTTGCTTGGCCGCCCAGACTCAGCGCCGCACGGAATGCCCCAGGCTCCCAGGGCCCTGGCTGGGGTCTGCAGCCCCGCACACCCGGAGGCTGACTCCCTGGGCGCCCAGCAGCTGCCTCACACACGTAGCTTCCCTAGCGCTCTCCTCCCCAGCAGAGACGTGTGCAGCTGGTTGGGGCCTGCCCCTGCGTGCCTGGCCTCCCGCCCACAGCCCCAGCTCAGGGCAAGCAGCCCCTGAGCCAAGACCTGCAGGAGGCGCAGAGCGCCCCCACCTGGAAGCCGAGTGAACAGCTGGCGGGGAGGCGAGCTTCCTCGAGGGAAGAAGAGGCAGCCCAGCCTCGTTTGGCTCAAGCCCTACTTGGCTGGAGCCGAGTGCGCCTCCAGGACGGCAGAGCTCCAGCTCTGCTCAGAGGCCCGTTTTGGCAGAGTTGCTGGCGCTAGGCTGCTCTGCCCTGGGCGATCCTTGCCCAGACTTGCCTCGCTGCTAGGCTTCCTGCCCAGGAAGGAGCAGGCTGCGCGAGGCTGGGAGACGCCACTGGCGCCTTCCTGGCCTCAGCTCCGCTCCTGCCTTGCCTTTGCACCTAGGCCCCAGGCGTCCTTGGGGAGGGCTTAGGGGCCGGTGGCTTGCACACTGCCAAGGGCTCCAGCAGGAAGAGCTCTGTGCGAGGGAAGGGAAGGGCCAGTGCCAGGCTCCTCCAGCGGTTGCTTGGCCGCCCAGGCTCAGCGCCGCACGGAGTGCCCCAGGCTCCCAAGACCCCTGGCTGGGGTCTGCAGCCCCGCACACCCGGAGGCTGACTCCCTGGGCGCCCCGCAGCTGCCTCACACACGTAGCTTCCCTAGCGCTCTCCTCCCCAGCAGAGACGTGTGCAGCTGTTTGGGGCCTGCCCCTGCGTGCCTGGGCTCCCGCGCACAGCCCCAGCTCAGGGCAAGCAGCCCCTGAGCCAAGACCTGCAGGAGGCGCAGAGCGCCCCCACCTGGAAGCCGAGAGAACAGCTGGCGGGGAGGCGAGCCTCCTCGAGGGAAGAAGAGGCAGCCCAGCCTCGTTTGGCTCAAGCCCTACTTGGCTGGAGCCGAGTGCGCCTCCAGGACGGCAGAGCTCCAGCTCTGCTCAGAGGCCCGTTCTGGCAGAGTTGCTGGCGTGAGGCTGCTCTGCCCTGGGCGAGCCTTGCCCAGACTTGCCTCGCTGCTAGGCTTCCTGCCCAGGAAGGAGCAGGCTGCGCGAGGCTGGGAGACGCCACTGGCGCCTTCCTGGCCTCAGCTCCGCTCCTGCCTTGCCTTTGCACCTAGGCCCCAGGCGTCCTTGGGGAGGGCTTATGGGCCGGTGGCTTGCACACTGCCAAGGGCTCCAGCAGGAAGAGCTCTGTGCGAGGGAAGGGAAGGGCCAGTGCAGGGCTCCTCCAGCGGTTGCTTGGCCGCCCAGGCTCAGCGCCGCACGGAGTGCCCCAGGCTCCCAGGACCCCTGGCTGGGGTCTGCAGCCCCGCACACCCGGAGGCTGACTCCCTGGGCGCCCAGCAGCTGCCTCACACACGTAGCTTCCCTAGCGCTCTCCTCCCCAGCAGAGACGTGTGCAGCTGTTTGGGGCCTGCCCCTGCGTGCCTGGGCTCCCGCGCACAGTCCCAGCTCAGGGCAAGCAGCCCCTGAGCGAAGACCTGCAGGAGGCGCAGAGCGCCCCCACCTGGAAGCCGAGTGAACTGCTGGCAGGGAGGCTAGTCTCCTCGAGGGAAGAAGAGGCAGCCCAGCCTCGTTTGGCTGCCCTACTTGGCTGGAGCCGAGAGAGCCTCCAGGACGGCAGAGCTCCAGCTCTGTTCAGAGGCCCGTTCTGGCAGAGTTGCTGGCGCGAGGCTGCTCTGCCCTGGGCGAGCCTTGCCCAGACTTGCCTCGCTGCTAGGCTTCCTGCCCAGGAAGGAGCAGGCTGCGCGAGGCTGGCAGACGCCACTGGCGCCTTCCTGGCCTCAGCTCCGCTCCTGCCTTGCCTTTGCACCTAGGCCCCAGGCGTCCTTGGGGAGGGCTTAGGGGCCGGTGGCTTGCACACTGCCAACGGCTCCAGCAGGAAGAGCTCTGTGCGAGGGAAGGAAGGGCCAGTGCAGGTCTCCTCCAGCGGTTGCTTGGCCGCCCAGGCTCAGCGCCGCACGGAGTGCACCAGGCTCCCAGGGCCCCTGGCTGGAGTCTGCAGCCCCGCACACCCGGAGGCTGACTCCCTGGGCGCCCAGCAGCTGCCTCACACACGTAGCTTCCATAGCGCTCTCCTCCCCAGCAGAGACGTGTGCAGCTGGTTGGGGCCTGCCCCTGCGTGCCTGGGCTCCCGCCCACAGCCCCAGCTCAGGGCAAGAAGCCCCTGAGCCAAGACCTGCAGGAGGCGCAGAGCGCCCCCACCTGGAAGCCGAGTGAACAGCTGGCGGGGAGGCGAGCCTCCTCGAGGGAAGAAGAGGCAGCCCAGCCTCGTTTGGCTCAAGCCCTACTTGGCTGGAGCCGAGTGCGCCTCCAGGACGGCAGAGCTCCAGCTCTGCTCAGAGGCCCGTTCTGGCAGAGTTGCTGGCGCGAGGCTGCTCTGCCCTGGGCGAGCCTTGCCCAGACTTGCCTCGCTGCTAGGCTTCCTGCCCAGGAAGGAGCAGGCTGCGCGAGGCTGGGAGACGCCACTGGCGCCTTCCTGGCCTCAGCTCCGCTCCTGCCTTGCCTTTGCATCTAGGCCCCAGGCTTCCTTGGGGAGTGCTTAGGGGCCGGTGGCTTGCACACTCCCAAGGGCTCCAGCAGGAAGAGCTCTGTGCGAGGGAAGGGAAGGGCCAGTGCAGGGCTCTTCCAGCGGTTGCTTGGCCGCCCAGGCTCAGCGCCGCACGGAGTGCACCAGGCTCCCAGGGCCCCTGGCTGGGGTCTGCAGCCCCGCACACCCGGAGGCTGACTCCCTGGGCGCCCAGCAGCTGCCTCACACACGTAGCTTCCCTAGCGCTCTCCTCCCCAGCAGAGACGTGTGCAGTTGTTTGGGGCCTGCCCCTGAGTGCCTGGGCTCCCGCGCACAGCCCCAGCTCAGGGCAAGCAGCCCCTGAGCCAAGACCTGCAGGAGGCGCAGAGCGCCCCCACCTGGAAGCCGAGTGAACAGCTGGCGGGGAGGCTAGCATCCTCGAGGGAAGAAGAGGCAGCCCAGCCTCGTTTGGCTCAAGCCCTACTTGGCTGGAGCCGAGAGCGCCTCCAGGACGGCAGAGCTCCAGCTCTGTTCAGAGGCCCGTTCTGGCAGAGTTGCTGGCACGAGGCTGCTCTGCCCTGGGCGAGCCTTGCCCAGACTTGCCTCGCTGCTAGGCTTCCTGCCCGGGAAGGAGCAGGCTGCGCGAGGCTGGGAGACGCCACTGGCGCCTTCCTGGCCTCAGCTCCGCTCCTGCCTTGCCTTTGCACCTAGGCCCCAGGCGTCCTTGGGGAGGGCTTAGGGGCCGGTGGCTTGCACACTGCCAAGGGCTCCAGCAGGAAGAGCTCTGTGCGTGGGAAGGAAGGGCCAGTGCAGGTCTCCTCCAGCGGTTGCTTGGCCGCCCAGGCTCAGCGCCGCACGGAGTGCACCAGGCTCCCAGGGCCCCTGGCTGGAGTCTGCAGCCCCGCACACCCGGAGGCTGACTCCCTGGGCGCCCAGCAGCTGCCTCACACACGTAGCTTCCATAGCGCTCTCCTCCCCAGCAGAGACGTGTGCAGCTGGTTGGGGCCTGCCCCTGCGTGCCTGGGCTCCCGCCCACAGCCCCAGCTCAGGGCACGAATCCCCTGAGCCAAGACCTGCAGGAGGCGCAGAGCGCCCCCACCTGGAAGCCGAGTGAACAGCTGGCGGGGAGGCGAGCCTCCTCGAGGGAAGAAGAGGCAGCCCAGCCTCGTTTGGCTCAAGCCCTACTTGGCTGGAGCCGAGTGCGCCTCCAGGACGGCAGAGCTCCAGCTCTGCTCAGAGGCCCGTTTTGGCAGAGTTGCTGGCGCGAGGCTGCTCTGCCCTGGGCGAGCCTTGCCCAGACTTGCCTCGCTGCTAGGCTTCCTGCCCTGGAAGGAGCAGGCTGTGCGAGGCTGGGAGACGCCACTGGCGCCTTCCTGGCCTCAGCTCCGCTCCTGCCTTGCTTTTGCACCTAGGCCCCAGGCGTCCTTGGGGAAGGCTTAGGGGCCGGTGGCTTGCACACTGCCAAGGGCTCCAGCAGGAAGAGCTCTGTGCGAGGGAAGGGAAGGGCCAGTGCAGGGCTCCTCCAGCGGTTGCTTGGCCGCCCAGGCTCAGCGCCGCACGGAGTGCACCAGGCTCCCAGGGCCCCTGGCTGGGGTCTGCAGCCCCGCACACCCGGAGGCTGACTCCCTGGGCGCCCAGCAGCTGCCTCACACACGTAGCTTCCCTAGCGCTCTCCTCCCCAGCAGAGACGTGTGCAGCTGGTTGGGGCCTGCACCTGCGTGCCTGGGCTCCCGCCCACAGCCCCAGCTCAGGGCAAGCAGCCCCTGAGCCAAGACCTGCAGGAGGCGCAGAGCGCCCCCACCTGGAAGCCGAGTGAACAGCTGGCGGGGAGGCGAGCCTCCTCGAGGGAAGAAGAGGTAGCCCAGCCTCGTTTGGCTCAAGCCCTACTTGGCTGGAGCCGAGTGCGCCTCCAGGACGGCAGAGCTCCAGCTCTGCTCAGAGGCCCGTTCTGGCAGAGTTGCTGGCGCGAGGCTGCTCTGCCCTGGGCGAGCCTTGCCCAGACTTGCCTCGCTGCTAGGCTTCCTGCCCAGGAAGGAGCAGGCTGCGCGAGGCTGGGATACGCCACTGGCGCCTTCCTGGCCTCAGCTCCGCTCCTGCCTTCCCTTTGCACCAAGGCCCCAGGCGTCCTTGGGGAGAGCTTAGGGTCCGGTGGCTTGCAGAGTGCCAAGGGCTCCAGCAGGAAGAGCTCTGTGCGTGGGAAGGGAAGGGCCAGTGCAGGGCTCCTCCAGCGGTTGCTTGGCCGCCCAGACTCAGCGCCGCACGGAATGCCCCAGGCTCCCAGGGCCCTGGCTGGGGTCTGCAGCCCCGCACACCCGGAGGCTGACTCCCTGGGCGCCCAGCAGCTGCCTCACACACGTAGCTTCCCTAGCGCTCTCCTCCCCAGCAGAGACGTGTGCAGCTGGTTGGGGCCTGCCCCTGCGTGCCTGGCCTCCCGCCCACAGCCCCAGCTCAGGGCAAGCAGCCCCTGAGCCAAGACCTGCAGGAGGCGCAGAGCGCCCCCACCTGGAAGCCGAGTGAACAGCTGGCGGGGAGGCGAGCTTCCTCGAGGGAAGAAGAGGCAGCCCAGCCTCGTTTGGCTCAAGCCCTACTTGGCTGGAGCCGAGTGCGCCTCCAGGACGGCAGAGCTCCAGCTCTGCTCAGAGGCCCGTTCTGGCAGAGTGGCTGGCGCGAGGCTGCTCTGCCCTGGGCGAGCCTTGCCCAGACTTGCCTCTCTGCTAGGCTTCCTGCCCAGGAAGGAGCAGGCTGCGCGAGGCTGGGAGACGCCACTGGCGCCTTCCTGGCCTCAGCTCCGCTCCTGCCTTGCCTTTGCACCTAGGCCCCAGGCGTCCTTGGGGATGGCTTAGGGGACGGTGGCTTGCACACTGCCAAGGGCTCCAGCAGGAAGAGCTCTGTGCGAGGGAAGGAAGGGCCAGTGCAGGTCTCCTCCAGCGGTTGCTTGGCCGCCCAGGCTCAGCGCCGCACGGAGTGCACCAGGCTCCCAGGGCCCCTGGCTGGAGTCTGCAGCCCCGCACACCCGGAGGCTGACTCCCTGGGCGCCCAGCAGCTGCCTCACACATGTAGCTTCCCTAGCGCTCTCCTCCCTAGCAGAGACGTGTGCAGCTGGTTGGGGCCTGCCCCTGCGTGCCTGGGCTCCCGCGCACAGCCCCAGCTCAGGGCAAGCAGCCCCTGAGCCAAGACTTGCAGGAGGCGCAGAGCGCCCCCACCTGGAAGCCGAGTGAACAGCTGGCGGGGAGGCGAGCCTCCTCGAGGGAAGAAGAGGCAGCCCAGCCTCGTTTGGCTCAAGCCCTACTTGGCTGGAGCCGAGTGCGCCTCCAGGACGGCAGAGCTCCAGCTCTGCTCAGAGGCCCGTTTTGGCAGAGTTGCTGGCGCTAGGCTGCTCTGCCCTGGGCGATCCTTGCCCAGACTTGCCTCGCTGCTAGGCTTCCTGCCCAGGAAGGAGCAGGCTGCGCGAGGCTGGGAGACGCCACTGGCGCCTTCCTGGCCTCAGCTCCGCTCCTGCCTTGCCTTTGCACCTAGGCCCCAGGCGTCCTTGGGGAGGGCTTAGGGGCCGGTGGCTTGCACACTGCCAAGGGCTCCAGCAGGAAGAGCTCTGTGCGAGGGAAGGGAAGGGCCAGTGCCAGGCTCCTCCAGCGGTTGCTTGGCCGCCCAGGCTCAGCGCCGCACGGAGTGCCCCAGGCTCCCAGGACCCCTGGCTGGGGTCTGCAGCCCCGCACACCCGGAGGCTGACTCCCTGGGCGCCCCGCAGCTGCCTCACACACGTAGCTTCCCTAGCGCTCTCCTCCCCAGCAGAGACGTGTGCAGCTGTTTGGGGCCTGCCCCTGCGTGCCTGGGCTCCCGCGCACAGCCCCAGCTCAGGGCAAGCAGCCCCTGAGCCAAGACCTGCAGGAGGCGCAGAGCGCCCCCACCTGGAAGCCGAGAGAACAGCTGGCGGGGAGGCGAGCCTCCTCGAGGGAAGAAGAGGCAGCCCAGCCTCGTTTGGCTCAAGCCCTACTTGGCTGGAGCCGAGTGCGCCTCCAGGACGGCAGAGCTCCAGCTCTGCTCAGAGGCCCGTTCTGGCAGAGTTGCTGGCGCGAGGCTGCTCTGCCCTGGGCGAGCCTTGCCCAGACTTGCCTCGCTGCTAGGCTTCCTGCCCAGGAAGGAGCAGGCTGCGCGAGGCTGGGAGACGCCACTGGCGCCTTCCTGGCCTCAGCTCCGCTCCTGCCTTGCCTTTGCACCTAGGCCCCAGGCGTCCTTGGGGAGGGCTTATGGGCCGGTGGCTTGCACACTGCCAAGGGCTCCAGCAGGAAGAGCTCTGTGCGAGGGAAGGGAAGGGCCAGTGCAGGGCTCCTCCAGCGGTTGCTTGGCCGCCCAGGCTCAGCGCCGCACGGAGTGCCCCAGGCTCCCAGGACCCCTGGCTGGGGTCTGCAGCCCCGCACACCCGGAGGCTGACTCCCTGGGCGCCCAGCAGCTGCCTCACACACGTAGCTTCCCTAGCGCTCTCCTCCCCAGCAGAGACGTGTGCAGCTGTTTGGGGCCTGCCCCTGCGTGCCTGGGCTCCCGCGCACAGTCCCAGCTCAGGGCAAGCAGCCCCTGAGCGAAGACCTGCAGGAGGCGCAGAGCGCCCCCACCTGGAAGCCGAGTGAACAGCTGGCAGGGAGGCTAGTCTCCTCGAGGGAAGAAGAGGCAGCCCAGCCTCGTTTGGCTGCCCTACTTGGCTGGAGCCGAGAGAGCCTCCAGGACGGCAGAGCTCCAGCTCTGTTCAGAGGCCCGTTCTGGCAGAGTTGCTGGCGCGAGGCTGCTCTGCCCTGGGCGAGCCTTGCCCAGACTTGCCTCGCTGCTAGGCTTCCTGCCCAGGAAGGAGCAGGCTGCGCGAGGCTGGGAGACGCCACTGGCGCCTTCCTGGCCTCAGCTCCGCTCCTGCCTTGCCTTTGCACCTAGGCCCCAGGCGTCCTTGGGGAGGGCTTAGGGGCCGGTGGCTTGCACACTGCCAAGGGCTCCAGCAGGAAGAGCTCTGTGCGAGGGAAGGAAGGGCCAGTGCAGGTCTCCTCCAGCGGTTGCTTGGCCGCCCAGGCTCAGCGCCGCACGGAGTGCACCAGGCTCCCAGGGCCCCTGGCTGGAGTCTGCAGCCCCGCACACCCGGAGGCTGACTCCCTGGGCGCCCAGCAGCTGCCTCACACACGTAGCTTCCATAGCGCTCTCCTCCCCAGCAGAGACGTGTGCAGCTGGTTGGGGCCTGCCCCTGCGTGCCTGGGCTCCCGCCCACAGCCCCAGCTCAGGGCAAGAAGCCCCTGAGCCAAGACCTGCAGGAGGCGCAGAGCGCCCCCACCTGGAAGCCGAGTGAACAGCTGGCGGGGAGGCGAGCCTCCTCGAGGGAAGAAGAGGCAGCCCAGCCTCGTTTGGCTCAAGCCCTACTTGGCTGGAGCCGAGTGCGCCTCCAGGACGGCAGAGCTCCAGCTCTGCTCAGAGGCCCGTTCTGGCAGAGTTGCTGGCGCGAGGCTGCTCTGCCCTGGGCGAGCCTTGCCCAGACTTGCCTCGCTGCTAGGCTTCCTGCCCAGGAAGGAGCAGGCTGCGCGAGGCTGGGAGACGCCACTGGCGCCTTCCTGGCCTCAGCTCCGCTCCTGCCTTGCCTTTGCATCTAGGCCCCAGGCTTCCTTGGGGAGTGCTTAGGGGCCGGTGGCTTGCACACTCCCAAGGGCTCCAGCAGGAAGAGCTCTGTGCGAGGGAAGGGAAGGGCCAGTGCAGGGCTCTTCCAGCGGTTGCTTGGCCGCCCAGGCTCAGCGCCGCACGGAGTGCACCAGGCTCCCAGGGCCCCTGGCTGGGGTCTGCAGCCCCGCACACCCGGAGGCTGACTCCCTGGGCGCCCAGCAGCTGCCTCACACACGTAGCTTCCCTAGCGCTCTCCTCCCTAGCAGAGACGTGTGCAGCTGGTTGGGGCCTGCCCCTGCGTGCCTGGGCTCCCGCGCACAGCCCCAGCTCAGGGCAAGCAGCCCCTGATCCAAGACCTGCAGGAGGCGCAGAGCGCCCCCACCTGGAAGCCGAGTGAACAGCTGGCGGGGAGGCGAGCCTCCTCGAGGGAAGAAGAGGCAGCCCAGCCTCGTTTGGCTCAAGCCCTACTTGGCTGGAGCCGAGTGCGCCTCCAGGACGGCAGAGCTCCAGCTCTGCTCAGAGGCCCGTTCTGGCAGAGTTGCTGGCGCGAGGCTGCTCTGCCCTGGGCGAGCCTTGCCCAGACTTGCCTCGCTGCTAGGCTTCCTGCCCAGGAAGGAGCAGGCTGCGCGAGGCTGGGAGACGCCACTGGCGCCTTCCTGGCCTCAGCTCCGCTCCTGCCTTGCCTTTGCACCTAGGCCCCAGGCGTCCTTGGGGAGGGCTTATGGGCCGGTGGCTTGCACACTGCCAAGGGCTCCAGCAGGAAGAGCTCTGTGCGAGGGAAGGGAAGGGCCAGTGCCAGGCTCCTCCAGCGGTTGCTTGGCCGCCCAGGCTCAGCGCCGCACGGAGTGCCCCAGGCTCCCAGGACCCCTGGCTGGGGTCTGCAGCCCCGCACACCCGGAGGCTGACTCCCTGGGCGCCCAGCAGCTGCCTCACACACATAGCTTCCCTAGCGCTCTCCTCCCCAGCAGAGACGTGTGCAGCTGTTTGGGGCCTGCCCCTGCGTGCCTGGGCTCCCGCGCACAGCCCCAGCTCAGGGCAAGCAGCCCCTGAGCCAAGACCTGCAGGAGGCGCAGAGCGCCCCCACCTGGAAGCCGAGTGAACAGCTGGCAGGGAGGCTAGCCTCCTCGAGGGAAGAAGAGGCAGCCCAGCCTCATTTGGCTGCCCTACTTGGCTGGAGCCGAGAGCGCCTCCAGGACGGCAGAGCTCCAGCTCTGTTCAGAGGCCCGTTCTGGCAGAGTTGCTGGCGCGAGGCTGCTCTGCCCTGGGCGAGCCTTGCCCAGACTTGCCTCGCTGCTAGGCTTCCTGCCCAGGAAGGAGCAGGCTGCGCGAGGCTGGGAGACGCCACTGGCGCCTTCCTGGCCTCAGCTCCGCTCCTGCCTTGCCTTTGCACCTAGGCCCCAGGCGTCCTTGGGGAGGGCTTAGGGGCCGGTGGCTTGCACACTGCCAAGGGCTCCAGCAGGAAGAGCTCTGTGCGAGGGAAGGAAGGGCCAGTGCAGGTCTCCTCCAGCGGTTGCTTGGCCGCCCAGGCTCAGCGCCGCACGGAGTGCACCAGGCTCCCAGGGCCCCTGGCTGGAGTCTGCAGCCCCGCACACCCGGAGGCTGACTCCCTGGACGCCCAGCAGCTGCCTCACACACGGAGCTTCCATAGCGCTCTCCTCCCCAGCAGAGACGTGTGCAGCTGGTTGGGGCCTGCCCCTGCGTGCCTGGGCTCCCGCCCACAGCCCCAGCTCAGGGCAAGAAGCCCCTGGCCAAGACCTGCAGGAGGCGCAGAGCGCCCCCACCTGGAAGCCGAGTGAACAGCTGGCGGGGAGGCGAGCCTCCTCGAGGGAAGAAGAGGCAGCCCAGCCTCGTTTGGCTCAAGCCCTACTTGGCTGGAGCCGAGTGTGCCTCCAGGACGGCAGAGCTCCAGCTCTGCTCAGAGGCCCGTTCTGGCAGATTTGCTGGCGCGAGGCTGCTCTGCCCTGGGCGAGCCTTGCCCAGACTTGCCTCGCTGCTAGGCTTCCTGCCCAGGAAGGAGCAGGCTGCGCGAGGCTGGGAGACGCCACTGGCGCCTTCCTGGCCTCAGCTCCGCTCCTGCCTTGCCTTTGCATCTAGGCCCCAGGCGTCCTTGGGGAGGGCTTAGGGGCCGGTGGCTTGCACACTCCCAAGGGCTCCAGCAGGAAGAGCTCTGTGCGAGGGAAGGGAAGGGCCAGTGCAGGGCTCCTCCAGCGGTTGCTTGGCCGCCCAGGCTCAGCGCCGCACGGAGTGCACCAGGCTCCCAGGGCCCCTGGCTGGGGTCTGCAGCCCCGCACACCCGGAGGCTGACTCCCTGGGCGCCCAGCAGCTGCCTCACACACGTAGCTTCCCTAGCGCTCTCCTCCCCAGCAGAGACGTGTGCAGCTGGTTGGGGCCTGCCCCTGCGTGCCTGGGCTCCCGCGCACAGCCCCAGCTCAGGGCAAGCAGCCCCTGAGCCAAGACCTGCAGGAGGCGCAGAGCGCCCCCACCTGGAAGCCGAGTGAACAGCTGGCGGGGAGGCGAGCCTCCTCGAGGGAAGAAGAGGCAGCCCAGCCTCGTTTGGCTCAAGCCCTACTTGGCTGGAGCCGAGTGCGCCTCCAGGACGGCAGAGCTCCAGCTCTGCTCAGAGGCCCGTTCTGGCAGAGTTGCTGGCGCGAGGCTGCTCTGCCCTGGGCGAGCCTTGCCCAGACTTGCCTCGCTGCTAGGCTTCCTGCCCAGGAAGGAGCAGGCTGCGCGAGGCTGGGAGACGCCACTGGCGCCTTCCTGGCCTCAGCTCCGCTCCTGCCTTGCCCTTGCACCTAGGCCCCAGGCGTCCTTGGGGAGGGCTTAGGGGCCGGTGGCTTGCAGAGTGCCAAGGGCTCCAGCAGGAAGAGCTCTGTTCGAGGGAAGGGAAGGGCCAGTGCAGGGCTCCTCCAGCGGTTGCTTGGCCGCCCAGGCTCAGCGCCGCACGGAGTGCACCAGGCTCCCAGGGCCCCTGGCTGGGGTCTGCAGCCCCGCACACCCGGAGGCTGACTCCCTGGGCGCCCAGCAGCTGCCTCACACACGTAGCTTCCCTAGCACTCTCCTCCCCAGCAGAGACGTGTGCAGCTGGTTGGGGCCTGCCCCTGCGTGCCTGGGCTCCCGCGCACAGCCCCAGCTCAGGGCAAGCAGCCACTGAGCCAAGACCTGCAGGAGGCGCAGAGCGCCCCCACCTGGAAGCCGAGTGAACAGCTGGCGGGGAGGCGAGCCTCCTCGAGGGAAGAAGAGGCAGCCCAGCCTCGTTTGGCTGCCCTACTTGGCTGGAGCCGAGAGCGCCTCCAGGACGGCAGAGCTCCAGCTCTGTTCAGAGGCCCGTTCTGGCAGAGTTGCTGGCGCGAGGCTGCTCTGCCCTGGGCGAGCCTTGCCCAGACTTGCCTCGCTGCTAGGCTTCCTGCCCAGGAATGAGCAGGCTGCGCGAGGCTGGGAGACGCCACTGGCGCCTTCCTGGCCTCAGCTCCGCTCCTGCCTTGCCTTTGGACCTAGGCCCCAGGCGTCCTTGGGGAGGGCTTAGGGGCCGGTGGCTTGCACACTGCCAAGGGCTCCAGCAGGAATAGCCTGTGCGAGGGAAGGGAAGGGCCAGTGCCAGGCTCCTCCAGCGGTTGCTTGGCCGCCCAGGCTCAGCACCACACGGAGTGCCCCAGGCTCCCAGGACCCCTGGCTGGGGTCTGCAGCCCCGCACACCCGGAGGCTGACTCCCTGGGCGCCCAGCAGCTGCCTCACACACGTAGCTTTCCTAGCACTCTCCTCTCCAGCAGAGACGTGTGCAGCTGGTTGGGGCCGGCCCCTGCGTGCCTGGGCTCCCGCGCACAGCCCCAGCTCAGGGCAAGCAGCCCCTGAGCCAAGACCTGCAGGAGGCGCAGAGCGCCCCCACCTGGAAGCCGAGTGAACAGCTGGCGGGGAGGCGAGCCTCCTCGAGGGAAGAAGAGGCAGCCCAGCCTCGTTTGGCTCAAGCCCTACTTGGCTGGAGCCGAGTGCGCCTCCAGGACGGCAGAGCTCCAGCTCTGCTCAGAGGCCCGTTCTGGCAGAGTTGCTGGCGCGAGGCTGCTCTGCCCTGGGCGAGCCTTGCCCAGACTTGCCTCGCTGCTAGGCTTCCTGCCCTGGAAGGAGCAGGCTGTGCGAGGCTGGGAGACGCCACTGGCGCCTTCCTGGCCTCAGCTCCGCTCCTGCCTTGCTTTTGCACCTAGGCCCCAGGCGTCCTTGGGGAAGGCTTAGGGGCCGGAGGCTTGCACACTGCCAAGGGCTCCAGCAGGAAGAGCTCTGTGCGAGGGAAGGGAAGGGCCAGTGCAGGGCTCCTCCAGCGGTTGCTTGGCCGCCCAGGCTCAGCGCCGCACGGAGTGCACCAGGCTCCCAGGGCCCCTGGCTGGGGTCTGCAGCCCCGCACACCCGGAGGCTGACTCCCTGGGCGCCCAGCAGCTGCCTCACACACGTAGCTTCCCTAGCGCTCTCCTCCCCAGCAGAGACGTGTGCAGCTGTTTGGGGCCTGCCCCTGAGTGCCTGGGCTCCCGCGCACAGCCCCAGCTCAGGGCAAGCAGCCCCTGAGCCAAGACCTGCAGGAGGCGCAGAGCGCCCCCACCTGGAAGCCGAGTGAACAGCTGGCGGGGAGGCTAGCCTCCTCGAGGGAAGAAGAGGCAGCCCAGCCTCGTTTGGCTGCCCTACTTGGCTGGAGCCGAGAGCGCCTCCAGGATGGCAGAGCTCCAGCTCTGTTCAGAGGCCCGTTCTGGCAGAGTTGCTGGCACGAGGCTGCTCTGCCCAGGGCGAGCCTTGCCCAGACTTGCCTCGCTGCTAGGCTTCCTGCCCAGGAAGGAGCAGGCTGCGCGAGGCTGGGAGACGCCACTGGCACCTTCCTGGCCTCAGCTCCGCTCCTGCCTTGCCTTTGCACCTAGGCCCCAGGCGTCCTTGGGGAGGGCTTAGGGGCCGGTGGCTTGCACACTGCCAAGGGCTCCAGCAGGAAGAGCTCTGTGCGAGGGAAGGAAGGGCCAGTGCAGGTCTCCTCCAGCGGTTGCTTGGCCGCCCAGGCTCAGCGCCGCACGGAGTGCACCAGGCTCCCAGGGCCCCTGGCTGGAGTCTGCAGCCCCGCACACCCGGAGGCTGACTCCCCGGGCGCCCAGCAGCTGCCTCACACACGTAGCTTCCATAGCGCTCTCCTCCCCAGCAGAGACGTGTGCAGCTGGTTGGGGCCTGCCCCTGCGTGCCTGGGCTCCCGCCCACAGCCCCAGCTCAGGGCAAGCAGCCCCTGAGCCAAGACCTGCAGGAGGCGCAGAGCGCCCCCACCTGGAAGCCGAGTGAACAGCTGGCGGGGAGGCGAGCCTCCTCGAGGGAAGAAGAGGCAGCCCAGCCTCGTTTGGCTCAAGCCCTACTTGGCTGGAGCCGAGTGCGCCTCCAGGACGGCAGAGCTCCAGCTCTGCTCAGAGGCCCGTTCTGGCAGAGTTGCTGGTGCGAGGCTGCTCTGCCCTGAGCGAGCCTTGCCCAGACTTGCCTCGCTGCTAGGCTTCCTGCCCAGGAAGGAGCAGGCTGCGTGAGGCTTTGAGACGCCACTGGCGCCTTCCTGGCCTCAGCTCCGCTCCTGCCTTGCCTTTGAATCTAGGCCCCAGGCGTCCTTGGGGAGGGCTTAGGGGCCGGTGGCTTGCACACTCCCAAGGGCTCCAGCAGGAAGAGCTCTGTGCGAGGGAAGGGAAGGGCCAGTGCAGGTCTCCTCCAGCGGTTGCTTGGCCGCGCAGGCTCAGCGCCGCACGGAGTGCACCAGGCTCCCAGGGCCCCTGGCTGGGGTCTGCAGCCCCGCACACCCGGAGGCTGACTCCCTGGGCGCCCAGCAGCTGCCTCACACACGTAGCTTCCCTAGCGCTCTCCTCCCCAGCAGAGACGTGTGCAGCTGGTTGGGGCCTGCCCCTTCGTGCCTGGGCTCCCGCCCACAGCCCCAGCTCAGGGCAAGCAGCCCCTGAGCCAAGACCTGCAGGAGGCGCAGAGCGCCCCCACCTGGAAGCCGAGTGAACAGCTGGCGGGGAGGTGAGCCTCCTCGAGGGAAGAAGAGGTAGCCCATCCTCGTTTGGCTCAAGCCCTACTTGGCTGGAGCCGAGTGCGCCTCCAGGACGGCAGAGCTCCAGCTCTGCTCAGAGGCCCGTTCTGGCAGAGTTGCTGGCGCTAGGCTGCTCTGCCCTGGGCGAGCCTTGCCCAGACTTGCCTCGCTGCTAGTCTTCCTGCCCAGGAAGGAGCAGGCTGCGCGAGGCTGGGAGACGCCACTGGCGCCTTCCTGGCCTCAGCTCCGCTCCTGCCTTGCCTTTGGAACTAGGCCCCAGGCGTCCTTGGGGAGGGCTTAGGGGCCGGTGGCTTGCACACTGCCAAGGGCTCCAGCAGGAATAGCCTGTGCGAGGGAAGGGAAGGGCCAGTGCCAGGCTCCTCCAGCGGTTGCTTGGCCGCCCAGGCTCAGCACCGCACGGAGTGCCCCAGGCTCCCAGGACCCCTGGCTGGGGTCTGCAGCCCCGCACACCCGGAGGCTGACTCCCTGGGCGCCCAGCAGCTGCCTCACACACGTAGCTTTCCTAGCACTCTCCTCCCCAGCAGAGACGTGTGCAGCTGGTTGGGGCTTGCCCCTGCGTGCCTGGGCTCCCGCGCACAGCCCCAGCTCAGGGCAAGCAGCCCCTGAGCCAAGACCTGCAGGAGGCGCAGAGCGCCCCCACCTGGAAGCCGAGTGAACAGCTGGCGGGGAGGCGAGCCTCCTCGAGGGAAGAAGAGGCAGCCCAGCCTCGTTTGGCTCAAGCCCTACTTGGCTGGAGCCGAGTGCGCCTCCAGGACGGCAGAGCTCCAGCTCTGCTCAGAGGCCCGTTCTGGCAGAGTTGCTGGCGCGAGGCTGCTCTGCCCTGAGCGAGCCTTGCCCAGACTTGCCTCGCTGCTAGGCTTCCTGCCCTGGAAGGAGCAGGCTGTGCGAGGCTGGGAGACGCCACTGGCGCCTTCCTGGCCTCAGCTCCGCTCCTGCCTTGCTTTTGCACCTAGGCCCCAGGCGTCCTTGGGGAAGGCTTAGGGGCCGGAGGCTTGCACACTGCCAAGGGCTCCAGCAGGAAGAGCTCTGTGCGAGGGAAGGGAAGGGCCAGTGCAGGGCTCCTCCAGCGGTTGCTTGGCCGCCCAGGCTCAGCGCCGCACGGAGTGCACCAGGCTCCCAGGGCCCCTGGCTGGGGTCTGCAGCCCCGCACACCCGGAGGCTGACTCCTTGGGCGCCCAGCAGGTGCCTCACACACGTAGCTTCCCTAGCACTCTCCTCCCCAGCAGAGACGTGTGCAGCTGGTTGGGGCCTGCCCCTGCGTGCCTGGGCTCCCGCCCACAGCCCCAGCTCAGGGCAAGCAGCCCCTGAGCCAAGACCTGCAGGAGGCGCAGAGCGCCCCCACCTGGAAGCCGAGTGAACAGCTGGCGGGGAGGCGAGCCTCCTCGAGGGAAGAAGAGGTAGCTCATCCTCGTTTGGCTCAAGCCCTACTTGGCTGGAGCCGAGTGCGCCTCCAGGACGGCAGAGCTCCAGCTCTGCTCAGAGGCCCGTTCTGGCAGAGTTGCTGGCGCGAGGCTGCTCTGCCCTGGGCGAGCCTTGCCCAGACTTGCCTCGCTGCTAGGCTTCCTGCCCAGGAAGGAGCAGGCTGCGCGAGGCTGGGAGACGCCACTGGCGCCTTCCTGGCCTCAGCTCCGCTCCTGCCTTGCCTTTGCACCTAGGCCCCAGGCGTCCTTGGGGAGGGCTTAGGGGCCGGTGGCTTGCAGAGTGCCAAGGGCTCCAGCAGGAAGAGCTCTGTGCGAGGGAAGGGAAGGGCCAGTGCCAGGCTCCTCCAGCGGTTGCTTGGCCGCCCAGGCTCAGCGCCGCACGGAGTGCCCCAGGCTCCCAGGACCCCTGGCTGGGGTCTGCAGCCCCGCACACCCGGAGGCTGACTCCCTGGGCGCCCAGCAGCTGCCTCACACACGTAGCTTCCCTAGCGCTCTCCTCCCCAGCAGAGACGTGTGCAGCTGGTTGGGGCCTGCCCCTGCGTGCCTGGGCTCCCGCCCACAGCCCCAGCTCAGGGCAAGCAGCCCCTGAGCCAAGACCTGCAGGAGGCGCAGAGCGCCCCCACCTGGAAGCCGAGTGAACAGCTGGCGGGGAGGCGAGCCTCCTCGAGGGAAGAAGAGGCAGCCCAGCCTCGTTTGGCTCAAGCCCTACTTGGCTGGAGCCGAGTGCGCCTCCAGGACGGCAGAGCTCCAGCTCTGCTCAGAGGCCCGTTCTGGCAGAGTTGCTGGCGCGAGGCTGCTCTGCCCTGGGCGAGCCTTGCCCAGACTTGCCTCGCTGCTAGGCTTCCTGCCCAGGAAGGAGCAGGCTGCGCGAGGCTGGGAGACGCCACTGGCGCCTTCCTGGCCTCAGCTCCGCTCCTGCCTTGCCTTTGCACCTAGGCCCCAGGCGTCCTTGGGGAGGGCTTAGGGGCCGGTGGCTTGCAGAGTGCCAAGGGCTCCAGCAGGAAGAGCTCTGTGCGAGGGAAGGGAAGGGCCAGTGCCAGGCTCCTCCAGCGGTTGCTTGGCCGCCCAGGCTCAGCGCCGCACGGAGTGCCCCAGGCTCCCAGGACCCCTGGCTGGGGTCTGCAGCCCCGCACACCCGGAGGCTGACTCCCTGGGCGCCCAGCAGCTGCCTCACACACGTAGCTTCCCTAGCGCTCTCCTCCCCAGCAGAGACGTGTGCAGCTTTTGGGGCCTGCCCCTGAGTGCCTGGGCTCCCGCGCACAGCCCCAGCTCAGGGCAAGCAGCCCCTGAGCCAAGACCTGCAGGAGGCGCAGAGCGCCCCCACCTGGAAGCCGAGTGAACAGCTGGCGGGGAGGCTAGCCTCCTCGAGGGAAGAAGAGGCAGCCCAGCCTCGTTTGGCTCAAGCCCTACTTGGCTGGAGCCGAGTGAGCCTCCAGGACGGCAGAGCTCCAGCTCTGTTCAGAGGCCCGTTCTGGCAGAGTTGCTGGCACGAGGCTGCTCTGCCCTGGGCGAGCCTTGCCCAGACTTGCCTCGCTGCTAGGCTTCCTGCCCAGGAAGGAGCAGGCTGCGCGAGGCTGGGAGACGCCACTGGCGCCTTCCTGGCCTCAGCTCCGCTCCTGCCTTGCCTTTGCACCTAGGCCCCAGGCGTCCTTGGGGAGGGCTTAGGGGCCGGTGGCTTGCACACTGCCAAGGGCTCCAGCAGGAAGAGCTCTGTGCGAGGGAAGGAAGGGCCAGTGCAGGGCTCCTCCAGCGGTTGCTTGGCCGCCCAGGCTCAGCGCCGCACGGAGTGCACCAGGCTCCCAGGGCCCCTGGCTGGGGTCTGCAGCCCCGCACACCCAGAGGCTGACTCCCTGGGCGCCCAAAAGCTGCCTCACACACGTAGCTTCCATAGCGCTCTCCTCCCTAGCAGAGACGTGTGCAGCTGGTTGGGGCCTGCCCCTGCGTGCCTGGGCTCCCGCCCAAAGCCCCAGCTCAGGGCAAGCAGCCCCTGAGCCAAGACCTGCAGGAGGCGCAGAGCGCCCCCACCTGGAAGCCGAGTGAACACCTGGCGGGGAGGCGAGCCTCCTCGAGGGAAGAAGAGGCAGCCCAGCCTCGTTTGGCTCAAGCCCTACTTGGCTGGAGCCGAGTGCGCCTCCAGGACGGCAGAGCTCCAGCTCTGCTCAGAGGCCCGTTCTGGCAGAGTTGCTGGCGCGAGGCTGCTCTGCCCTGGGCGAGCCTTGCCCAGACTTGCCTCGCTGCTAGGCTTCCTGCCCTGGAAGGAGCAGGCTGCGCGAGGCTGGGAGACGCCACTGGCGCCTTCCTGGCCTCAGCTCCGCTCCTGCCTTGCTTTTGCACCTAGGCCCCAGGCGTGCTTGGGGAAGGCTTAGGGGCCGGAGGCTTGCACACTGCCAAGGGCTCCAGCAGGAAGAGCTCTGTGCGAGGGAAGGGAAGGGCCAGTGCAGGGCTCCTCCAGCGGTTGCTTGGCCGCCCAGGCTCAGCGCCGCACGGAGTGCACCAGGCTCCCAGGGCCCCTGGCTGGGGTCTGCATCCCCGCACACGCGGAGGCTGACTCCCTGGGCGCCCAGCAGCTGCCTCACACACGTAGCTTCCCTAGGGCTCTCCTCCCCAGCAGAGACGTGTGCAGCTGGTTGGGGCCTGCCCCTGCGTGCCTGGGCTCCCGCCCACAGCCCCAGCTCAGGGCAAGCAGCCCCTGAGCCAAGACCTGCAGGAGACGCAGAGCACCCCCACCTGGAAGCCGAGTGAACAGCTGGCGGGGAGGCGAGCCTCCTCGAGGGAAGAAGAGGCAGCCCAGCCTCGTTTGGCTCAAGCCCTACTTGGCTGGAGCCGAGTGCGCCTCCAGGACGGCAGAGCTCCAGCTCTGCTCAGAGGCCCGTTCTGGCAGAGTTGCTGGCGCGAGGCTGCTCTGCCCTGGGCGAGCCTTGCCCAGACTTGCCTCGCTGCTAGGCTTCCTGCCCAGGAAGGAGCAGGCTGCGCGAGGCTGGGAGACGCCACTGGCGCCTTCCTGGCCTCAGCTCCGCTCCTGCCTTGCCTTTGCACCTAGGCCTCAGGCGTCCTTGGGGAGGGCTTAGGGGCCGGTGGCTTGCAGAGTGCCAAGGGCTCCAGCAGGAAGAGCTCTGTGCGAGGGAAGGGAAGGGCCAGTGCCAGGCTCCTCCAGCGGTTGCTTGGCCGCCCAGGCTCAGCGCCGCACGGAGTGCCCCAGGCTCCCAGGACCCCTGGCTGGGGTCTGCAGCCCCGCACACCCGGAGGCTGACTCCCTGGGCGCCCAGCAGCTGCCTCACACACGTAGCTTCCCTAGCGCTCTCCTCCCCAGCAGAGACGTGTGCAGCTGGTTGGGGCCTGCACCTGCGTGCCTGGGCTCCCGCCCACAGCCCCAGCTCAGGGCAAGCAGCCCCTGAGCCAAGACCTGCAGGAGGCGCAGAGCGCCCCCACCTGGAAGCCGAGTGAACACCTGGCGGGGAGGCGAGCCTCCTCGAGGGAAGAAGAGGCAGCCCAGCCTCGTTTGGCTCAAGCCCTACTTGGCTGGAGCCGAGTGCGCCTCCAGGACGGCAGAGCTCCAGCTCTGCTCAGAGGCCCGTTCTGGCAGAGTTGCTGGCGCGAGGCTGCTCTGCCCTGGGCGAGCCTTGCCCAGACTTGCCTCGCTGCTAGGCTTCCTGCCCAGGAAGGAGCAGGCTGCGCGAGGCTGGGAGACGCCACTGGCGCCTTCCTGGCCTCAGCTCCGCTCCTGCCTTGCCTTTGCACCTAGGCCCCAGGCGTCCTTGGGGAGGGCTTAGGGGCCGGTGGCTTGCAGAGTGCCAAGGGCTCCAGCAGGAAGAGCTCTGTGCGAGGGAAGGGAAGGGCCAGTGCCAGGCTCCTCCAGCGGTTGCTTGGCCGCCCAGGCTCAGCGCCGCACGGAGTGCCCCAGGCTCCCAGGACCCCTGGCTGGGGTCTGCAGCCCCGCACACCCGGAGGCTGACTCCCTGGGCGCCCAGCAGCTGCCTCACACACGTAGCTTCCCTAGCGCTCTCCTCCCCAGCAGAGACGTGTGCAGCTTTTGGGGCCTGCCCCTGAGTGCCTGGGCTCCCGCGCACAGCCCCAGCTCAGGGCAAGCAGCCCATGAGCCAAGACCTGCAGGAGGCGCAGAGCGCCCCCACCTGGAAGCCGAGTGAACAGCTGGCGGGGAGGCGAGCCTCCTCGAGGGAAGAAGAGGCAGCCCAGCCTCGTTTGGCTCAAGCCCTACTTGGCTGGAGCCGAGTGCGCCTCCAGGACGGCAGAGCTCCAGCTCTGCTCAGAGGCCCGTTCTGGCAGAGTTGCTGGTGCGAGGCTGCTCTGCCCTGAGCGAGCCTTGCCCAGACTTGCCTCGCTGCTAGGCTTCCTGCCCAGGAAGGAGCAGGCTGCGTGAGGCTTTGAGACGCCACTGGCGCCTTCCTGGCCTCAGCTCCGCTCCTGCCTTGCCTTTGAATCTAGGCCCCAGGCGTCCTTGGGGAGGGCTTAGGGGCCGGTGGCTTGCACACTCCCAAGGGCTCCAGCAGGAAGAGCTCTGTGCGAGGGAAGGGAAGGGCCAGTGCAGGTCTCCTCCAGCGGTTGCTTGGCCGCCCAGGCTCAGCGCCGCACGGAGTGCACCAGGCTCCCAGGGCCCCTGGCTGGGGTCTGCAGCCCCGCACACCCGGAGGCTGACTCCCTGGGCGCCCAGCAGCTGCCTCACACACGTAGCTTCCCTAGCGCTCTCCTCCCCAGCAGAGACGTGTGCAGCTGGTTGGGGCCTGCCCCTTCGTGCCTGGGCTCCCGCCCACAGCCCCAGCTCAGGGCAAGCAGCCCCTGAGCCAAGACCTGCAGGAGGCGCAGAGCGCCCCCACCTGGAAGCCGAGTGAACAGCTGGCGGGGAGGTGAGCCTCCTCGAGGGAAGAAGAGGTAGCCCATCCTCGTTTGGCTCAAGCCCTACTTGGCTGGAGCCGAGTGCGCCTCCAGGACGGCAGAGCTCCAGCTCTGCTCAGAGGCCCGTTCTGGCAGAGTTGCTGGCGCTAGGCTGCTCTGCCCTGGGCGAGCCTTGCCCAGACTTGCCTCGCTGCTAGTCTTCCTGCCCAGGAAGGAGCAGGCTGCGCGAGGCTGGGAGACGCCACTGGCGCCTTCCTGGCCTCAGCTCCGCTCCTGCCTTGCCTTTGGAACTAGGCCCCAGGCGTCCTTGGGGAGGGCTTAGGGGCCGGTGGCTTGCACACTGCCAAGGGCTCCAGCAGGAATAGCCTGTGCGAGGGAAGGGAAGGGCCAGTGCCAGGCTCCTCCAGCGGTTGCTTGGCCGCCCAGGCTCAGCACCGCACGGAGTGCCCCAGGCTCCCAGGACCCCTGGCTGGGGTCTGCAGCCCCGCACACCCGGAGGCTGACTCCCTGGGCGCCCAGCAGCTGCCTCACACACGTAGCTTTCCTAGCACTCTCCTCCCCAGCAGAGACGTGTGCAGCTGGTTGGGGCTTGCCCCTGCGTGCCTGGGCTCCCGCGCACAGCCCCAGCTCAGGGCAAGCAGCCCCTGAGCCAAGACCTGCAGGAGGCGCAGAGCGCCCCCACCTGGAAGCCGAGTGAACAGCTGGCGGGGAGGCGAGCCTCCTCGAGGGAAGAAGAGGCAGCCCAGCCTCGTTTGGCTCAAGCCCTACTTGGCTGGAGCCGAGTGCGCCTCCAGGACGGCAGAGCTCCAGCTCTGCTCAGAGGCCCGTTCTGGCAGAGTTGCTGGCGCGAGGCTGCTCTGCCCTGAGCGAGCCTTGCCCAGACTTGCCTCGCTGCTAGGCTTCCTGCCCTGGAAGGAGCAGGCTGTGCGAGGCTGGGAGACGCCACTGGCGCCTTCCTGGCCTCAGCTCCGCTCCTGCCTTGCTTTTGCACCTAGGCCCCAGGCGTCCTTGGGGAAGGCTTAGGGGCCGGAGGCTTGCACACTGCCAAGGGCTCCAGCAGGAAGAGCTCTGTGCGAGGGAAGGGAAGGGCCAGTGCAGGGCTCCTCCAGCGGTTGCTTGGCCGCCCAGGCTCAGCGCCGCACGGAGTGCACCAGGCTCCCAGGGCCCCTGGCTGGGGTCTGCAGCCCCGCACACCCGGAGGCTGACTCCTTGGGCGCCCAGCAGGTGCCTCACACACGTAGCTTCCCTAGCACTCTCCTCCCCAGCAGAGACGTGTGCAGCTGGTTGGGGCCTGCCCCTGCGTGCCTGGGCTCCCGCCCACAGCCCCAGCTCAGGGCAAGCAGCCCCTGAGCCAAGACCTGCAGGAGGCGCAGAGCGCCCCCACCTGGAAGCCGAGTGAACAGCTGGCGGGGAGGCGAGCCTCCTCGAGGGAAGAAGAGGTAGCTCATCCTCGTTTGGCTCAAGCCCTACTTGGCTGGAGCCGAGTGCGCCTCCAGGACGGCAGAGCTCCAGCTCTGCTCAGAGGCCCGTTCTGGCAGAGTTGCTGGCGCGAGGCTGCTCTGCCCTGGGCGAGCCTTGCCCAGACTTGCCTCGCTGCTAGGCTTCCTGCCCAGGAAGGAGCAGGCTGCGCGAGGCTGGGAGACGCCACTGGCGCCTTCCTGGCCTCAGCTCCGCTCCTGCCTTGCCTTTGCACCTAGGCCCCAGGCGTCCTTGGGGAGGGCTTAGGGGCCGGTGGCTTGCAGAGTGCCAAGGGCTCCAGCAGGAAGAGCTCTGTGCGAGGGAAGGGAAGGGCCAGTGCCAGGCTCCTCCAGCGGTTGCTTGGCCGCCCAGGCTCAGCGCCGCACGGAGTGCCCCAGGCTCCCAGGACCCCTGGCTGGGGTCTGCAGCCCCGCACACCCGGAGGCTGACTCCCTGGGCGCCCAGCAGCTGCCTCACACACGTAGCTTCCCTAGCGCTCTCCTCCCCAGCAGAGACGTGTGCAGCTGGTTGGGGCCTGCCCCTGCGTGCCTGGGCTCCCGCCCACAGCCCCAGCTCAGGGCAAGCAGCCCCTGAGCCAAGACCTGCAGGAGGCGCAGAGCGCCCCCACCTGGAAGCCGAGTGAACAGCTGGCGGGGAGGCGAGCCTCCTCGAGGGAAGAAGAGGCAGCCCAGCCTCGTTTGGCTCAAGCCCTACTTGGCTGGAGCCGAGTGCGCCTCCAGGACGGCAGAGCTCCAGCTCTGCTCAGAGGCCCGTTCTGGCAGAGTTGCTGGCGCGAGGCTGCTCTGCCCTGGGCGAGCCTTGCCCAGACTTGCCTCGCTGCTAGGCTTCCTGCCCAGGAAGGAGCAGGCTGCGCGAGGCTGGGAGACGCCACTGGCGCCTTCCTGGCCTCAGCTCCGCTCCTGCCTTGCCTTTGCACCTAGGCCCCAGGCGTCCTTGGGGAGGGCTTAGGGGCCGGTGGCTTGCAGAGTGCCAAGGGCTCCAGCAGGAAGAGCTCTGTGCGAGGGAAGGGAAGGGCCAGTGCCAGGCTCCTCCAGCGGTTGCTTGGCCGCCCAGGCTCAGCGCCGCACGGAGTGCCCCAGGCTCCCAGGACCCCTGGCTGGGGTCTGCAGCCCCGCACACCCGGAGGCTGACTCCCTGGGCGCCCAGCAGCTGCCTCACACACGTAGCTTCCCTAGCGCTCTCCTCCCCAGCAGAGACGTGTGCAGCTTTTGGGGCCTGCCCCTGAGTGCCTGGGCTCCCGCCCACTGCCCCAGCTCAGGGCAAGCAGCCCCTGAGCCAAGACCTGCAGGAGGCGCAGAGCGCCCCCACCTGGAAGCCGAGTGAACAGCTGGCGGGGAGGCTAGCCTCCTCGAGGGAAGAAGAGGCAGCCCAGCCTCGTTTGGCTCAAGCCCTACTTGGCTGGAGCCGAGTGAGCCTCCAGGACGGCAGAGCTCCAGCTCTGTTCAGAGGCCCGTTCTGGCAGAGTTGCTGGCACGAGGCTGCTCTGCCCTGGGCGAGCCTTGCCCAGACTTGCCTCGCTGCTAGGCTTCCTGCCCAGGAAGGAGCAGGCTGCGCGAGGCTGGGAGACGCCACTGGCGCCTTCCTGGCCTCAGCTCCGCTCCTGCCTTGCCTTTGCACCTAGGCCCCAGGCGTCCTTGGGGAGGGCTTAGGGGCCGGTGGCTTGCACACTGCCAAGGGCTCCAGCAGGAAGAGCTCTGTGCGAGGGAAGGAAGGGCCAGTGCAGGGCTCCTCCAGCGGTTGCTTGGCCGCCCAGGCTCAGCGCCGCACGGAGTGCACCAGGCTCCCAGGGCCCCTGGCTGGGGTCTGCAGCCCCGCACACCCAGAGGCTGACTCCCTGGGCACCCAAAAGCTGCCTCACACACGTAGCTTCCATAGCGCTCTCCTCCCTAGCAGAGACGTGTGCAGCTGGTTGGGGCCTGCCCCTGCGTGCCTGGGCTCCCGCCCAAAGCCCCAGCTCAGGGCAAGCAGCCCCTGAGCCAAGACCTGCAGGAGGCGCAGAGCGCCCCCACCTGGAAGCCGAGTGAACACCTGGCGGGGAGGCGAGCCTCCTCGAGGGAAGAAGAGGCAGCCCAGCCTCGTTTGGCTCAAGCCCTACTTGGCTGGAGCCGAGTGCGCCTCCAGGACGGCAGAGCTCCAGCTCTGCTCAGAGGCCCGTTCTGGCAGAGTTGCTGGCGCGAGGCTGCTCTGCCCTGGGCGAGCCTTGCCCAGACTTGCCTCGCTGCTAGGCTTCCTGCCCTGGAAGGAGCAGGCTGCGCGAGGCTGGGAGACGCCACTGGCGCCTTCCTGGCCTCAGCTCCGCTCCTGCCTTGCTTTTGCACCTAGGCCCCAGGCGTGCTTGGGGAAGGCTTAGGGGCCGGAGGCTTGCACACTGCCAAGGGCTCCAGCAGGAAGAGCTCTGTGCGAGGGAAGGGAAGGGCCAGTGCAGGGCTCCTCCAGCGGTTGCTTGGCCGCCCAGGCTCAGCGCCGCACGGAGTGCACCAGGCTCCCAGGGCCCCTGGCTGGGGTCTGCATCCCCGCACACGCGGAGGCTGACTCCCTGGGCGCCCAGCAGCTGCCTCACACACGTAGCTTCCCTAGGGCTCTCCTCCCCAGCAGAGACGTGTGCAGCTGGTTGGGGCCTGCCCCTGAGTGCCTGGGCTCCCGCCCACAGCCCCAGCTCAGGGCAAGCAGCCCCTGAGCCAAGACCTGCAGGAGACGCAGAGCACCCCCACCTGGAAGCCGAGTGAACAGCTGGCGGGGAGGCGAGCCTCCTCGAGGGAAGAAGAGGCAGCCCAGCCTCGTTTGGCTCAAGCCCTACTTGGCTGGAGCCGAGTGCGCCTCCAGGACGGCAGAGCTCCAGCTCTGCTCAGAGGCCCGTTCTGGCAGAGTTGCTGGCGCGAGGCTGCTCTGCCCTGGGCGAGCCTTGCCCAGACTTGCCTCGCTGCTAGGCTTCCTGCCCAGGAAGGAGCAGGCTGCGCGAGGCTGGGAGACGCCACTGGCGCCTTCCTGGCCTCAGCTCCGCTCCTGCCTTGCCTTTGCACCTAGGCCCCAGGCGTCCTTGGGGAGGGCTTAGGGGCCGGTGGCTTGCACACTGCCAAGGGCTCCAGCAGGAAGAGCTCTGTGCGAGGGAAGGAAGGGACAGTGCAGGGCTCCTCCAGCGGTTGCTTGGCCGCCCAGGCTCAGCGCCGCACGGAGTGCACCAGGCTCCCAGGGCCCCTGGCTGGGGTCTGCAGCCCCGCACACCCAGAGGCTGACTCCCTGGGCGCCCAAAAGCTGCCTCACACACGTATCTTCCATAGCGCTCTCCTCCCTAGCAGAGACGTGTGCAGCTGGTTGGGGCCTGCCCCTGCGTGCCTGGGCTCCCGCCCAAAGCCCCAGCTCAGGGCAAGCAGCCCCTGAGCCAAGACCTGCAGGAGGCGCAGAGCGCCCCCACCTGGAAGCCGAGTGAACAGCTGGCGGGGAGGCGAGCCTCCTCGAGGGAAGAAGAGGCAGCCCAGCCTCGTTTGGCTCAAGCCCTACTTGGCTGGAGCCGAGTGCGCCTCCAGGACGGCAGAGCTCCAGCTCTGCTCAGAGGCCCGTTCTGGCAGAGTTGCTGGCGCGAGGCTGCTCTGCCCTGGGCGAGCCTTGCCCAGACTTGCCTCGCTGCTAGGCTTCCTGCCCTGGAAGGAGCAGGCTGTGCGAGGCTGGGAGACGCCACTGGCGCCTTCCTGGCCTCAGCTCCGCTCCTGCCTTGCTTTTGCACCTAGGCCCCAGGCGTCCTTGGGGAAGGCTTAGGGGCCGGTGGCTTGCACACTGCCAAGGGCTCCAGCAGGAAGAGCTCTGTGCGAGGGAAGGGAAGGGCCAGTGCAGGGCTCCTCCAGCGGTTGCTTGGCCGCCCAGGCTCAGCGCCGCACGGAGTGCACCAGGCTCCCAGGGCCCCTGGCTGGGGTCTGCAGCCCCGCACACCCGGAGGCTGACTCCCTGGGCGCCCAGCAGCTGCCTCACACACGTAGCTTCCCTAGCGCTCTCCTCCCCAGCAGAGACGTGTGCAGCTGGTTGGGGCCTGCACCTGCGTGCCTGGGCTCCCGCCCACAGCCCCAGCTCAGGGCAAGCAGCCCCTGAGCCAAGACCTGCAGGAGGCGCAGAGCGCCCCCACCTGGAAGCCGAGTGAACAGCTGGCGGGGAGGCGAGCCTCCTCGAGGGAAGAAGAGGCAGCCCAGCCTCGTTTGGCTCAAGCCCTACTTGGCTGGAGCCGAGTGCGCCTCCAGGACGGCAGAGCTCCAGCTCTGCTCAGAGGCCCGTTCTGGCAGAGTTGCTGGCGCGAGGCTGCTCTGCCCTGGGCGAGCCTTGCCCAGACTTGCCTCGCTGCTAGGCTTCCTGCCCAGGAAGGAGCAGGCTGCGCGAGGCTGGGATACGCCACTGGCGCCTTCCTGGCCTCAGCTCCGCTCCTGCCTTCCCTTTGCACCAAGGCCCCAGGCGTCCTTGGGGAGAGCTTAGGGTCCGGTGGCTTGCAGAGTGCCAAGGGCTCCAGCAGGAAGAGCTCTGTGCGTGGGAAGGGAAGGGCCAGTGCAGGGCTCCTCCAGCGGTTGCTTGGCCGCCCAGACTCAGCGCCGCACGGAATGCCCCAGGCTCCCAGGGCCCTGGCTGGGGTCTGCAGCCCCGCACACCCGGAGGCTGACTCCCTGGGCGCCCAGCAGCTGCCTCACACACGTAGCTTCCCTAGCGCTCTCCTCCCCAGCAGAGACGTGTGCAGCTGGTTGGGGCCGGCCCCTGCGTGCCTGGCCTCCCGCCCACAGCCCCAGCTCAGGGCAAGCAGCCCCTGAGCCAAGACCTGCAGGAGGCGCAGAGCGCCCCCACCTGGAAGCCGAGTGAACAGCTGGCGGGGAGGCGAGCTTCCTCGAGGGAAGAAGAGGCAGCCCAGCCTCGTTTGGCTCAAGCCCTACTTGGCTGGAGCCGAGTGCGCCTCCAGGACGGCAGAGCTCCAGCTCTGCTCAGAGGCCCGTTCTGGCAGAGTGGCTGGCGCGAGGCTGCTCTGCCCTGGGCGAGCCTTGCCCAGACTTGCCTCTCTGCTAGGCTTCCTGCCCAGGAAGGAGCAGGCTGCGCGAGGCTGGGAGACGCCACTGGCGCCTTCCTGGCCTCAGCTCCGCTCCTGCCTTGCCTTTGCACCTAGGCCCCAGGCGTCCTTGGGGATGGCTTAGGGGACGGTGGCTTGCACACTGCCAAGGGCTCCAGCAGGAAGAGCTCTGTGCGAGGGAAGGAAGGGCCAGTGCAGGTCTCCTCCAGCGGTTGCTTGGCCGCCCAGGCTCAGCGCCGCACGGAGTGCACCAGGCTCCCAGGGCCCCTGGCTGGAGTCTGCAGCCCCGCACACCCGGAGGCTGACTCCCTGGACGCCCAGCAGCTGCCTCACACATGTAGCTTCCCTAGCGCTCTCCTCCCTAGCAGAGACGTGTGCAGCTGGTTGGGGCCTGCCCCTGCGTGCCTGGGCTCCCGCGCACAGCCCCAGCTCAGGGCAAGCAGCCCCTGAGCCAAGACTTGCAGGAGGCGCAGAGCGCCCCCACCTGGAAGCCGAGTGAACAGCTGGCGGGGAGGCGAGCCTCCTCGAGGGAAGAAGAGGCAGCCCAGCCTCGTTTGGCTCAAGCCCTACTTGGCTGGAGCCGAGTGCGCCTCCAGAACGGCAGAGCTCCAGCTCTGCTCAGAGGCCCGTTTTGGCAGAGTTGCTGGCGCTAGGCTGCTCTGCCCTGGGCGATCCTTGCCCAGACTTGCCTCGCTGCTAGGCTTCCTGCCCAGGAAGGAGCAGGCTGCGCGAGGCTGGGAGACGCCACTGGCGCCTTCCTGGCCTCAGCTCCGCTCCTGCCTTGCCTTTGCACCTAGGCCCCAGGCGTCCTTGGGGAGGGCTTAGGGGCCGGTGGCTTGCACACTGCCAAGGGCTCCAGCAGGAAGAGCTCTGTGCGAGGGAAGGGAAGGGCCAGTGCCAGGCTCCTCCAGCGGTTGCTTGGCCGCCCAGGCTCAGCGCCGCACGGAGTGCCCCAGGCTCCCAGGACCCCTGGCTGGGGTCTGCAGCCCCGCACACCCGGAGGCTGACTCCCTGGGCGCCCCGCAGCTGCCTCACACACGTAGCTTCCCTAGCGCTCTCCTCCCCAGCAGAGACGTGTGCAGCTGTTTGGGGCCTGCCCCTGCGTGCCTGGGCTCCCGCGCACAGCCCCAGCTCAGGGCAAGCAGCCCCTGAGCCAAGACCTGCAGGAGGCGCAGAGCGCCCCCACCTGGAAGCCGAGAGAACAGCTGGCGGGGAGGCGAGCCTCCTCGAGGGAAGAAGAGGCAGCCCAGCCTCGTTTGGCTCAAGCCCTACTTGGCTGGAGCCGAGTGCGCCTCCAGGACGGCAGAGCTCCAGCTCTGCTCAGAGGCCCGTTCTGGCAGAGTTGCTGGCGCGAGGCTGCTCTGCCCTGGGCGAGCCTTGCCCAGACTTGCCTCGCTGCTAGGCTTCCTGCCCAGGAAGGAGCAGGCTGCGCGAGGCTGGGAGACGCCACTGGCGCCTTCCTGGCCTCAGCTCCGCTCCTGCCTTGCCTTTGCACCTAGGCCCCAGGCGTCCTTGGGGAGGGCTTATGGGCCGGTGGCTTGCACACTGCCAAGGGCTCCAGCAGGAAGAGCTCTGTGCGAGGGAAGGGAAGGGCCAGTGCAGGGCTCCTCCAGCGGTTGCTTGGCCGCCCAGGCTCAGCGCCGCACGGAGTGCCCCAGGCTCCCAGGACCCCTGGCTGGGGTCTGCAGCCCCGCACACCCGGAGGCTGACTCCCTGGGCGCCCAGCAGCTGCCTCACACACGTAGCTTCCCTAGCGCTCTCCTCCCCAGCAGAGACGTGTGCAGCTGTTTGGGGCCTGCCCCTGCGTGCCTGGGCTCCCGCGCACAGTCCCAGCTCAGGGCAAGCAGCCCCTGAGCGAAGACCTGCAGGAGGCGCAGAGCGCCCCCACCTGGAAGCCGAGTGAACTGCTGGCAGGGAGGCTAGTCTCCTCGAGGGAAGAAGAGGCAGCCCAGCCTCGTTTGGCTGCCCTACTTGGCTGGAGCCGAGAGAGCCTCCAGGACGGCAGAGCTCCAGCTCTGTTCAGAGGCCCGTTCTGGCAGAGTTGCTGGCGCGAGGCTGCTCTGCCCTGGGCGAGCCTTGCCCAGACTTGCCTCGCTGCTAGGCTTCCTGCCCAGGAAGGAGCAGGCTGCGCGAGGCTGGGAGACGCCACTGGCGCCTTCCTGGCCTCAGCTCCGCTCCTGCCTTGCCTTTGCACCTAGGCCCCAGGCGTCCTTGGGGAGGGCTTAGGGGCCGGTGGCTTGCACACTGCCAAGGGCTCCAGCAGGAAGAGCTCTGTGCGAGGGAAGGAAGGGCCAGTGCAGGTCTCTTCCAGCGGTTGCTTGGCCGCCCAGGCTCAGCGCCGCACGGAGTGCACCAGGCTCCCAGGGCCCCTGGCTGGAGTCTGCAGCCCCGCACACCCGGAGGCTGACTCCCTGGGCGCCCAGCAGCTGCCTCACACACGTAGCTTCCATAGCGCTCTCCTCCCCAGCAGAGACGTGTGCAGCTGGTTGGGGCCTGCCCCTGCGTGCCTGGGCTCCCGCCCACAGCCCCAGCTCAGGGCAAGAAGCCCCTGAGCCAAGACCTGCAGGAGGCGCAGAGCGCCCCCACCTGGAAGCCGAGTGAACAGCTGGCGGGGAGGCTAGCCTCCTCGAGGGAAGAAGAGGCAGCCCAGCCTCGTTTGGCTCAAGCCCTACTTGGCTGGAGCCGAGTGAGCCTCCAGGACGGCAGAGCTCCAGCTCTGTTCAGAGGCCCGTTCTGGCAGAGTTGCTGGCACGAGGCTGCTCTGCCCTGGGCGAGCCTTGCCCAGACTTGCCTCGCTGCTAGGCTTCCTGCCCAGGAAGGAGCAGGCTGCGCGAGGCTGGGAGACGCCACTGGCGCCTTCCTGGCCTCAGCTCCGCTCCTGCCTTGCCTTTGCACCTAGGCCCCAGGCGTCCTTGGGGAGGGCTTAGGGGCCGGTGGCTTGCACACTGCCAAGGGCTCCAGCAGGAAGAGCTCTGTGCGAGGGAAGGAAGGGCCAGTGCAGGGCTCCTCCAGCGGTTGCTTGGCCGCCCAGGCTCAGCGCCGCACGGAGTGCACCAGGCTCCCAGGGCCCCTGGCTGGGGTCTGCAGCCCCGCACACCCAGAGGCTGACTCCCTGGGCGCCCAAAAGCTGCCTCACACACGTAGCTTCCATAGCGCTCTCCTCCCTAGCAGAGACGTGTGCAGCTGGTTGGGGCCTGCCCCTGCGTGCCTGGGCTCCCGCCCAAAGCCCCAGCTCAGGGCAAGCAGCCCCTGAGCCAAGACCTGCAGGAGGCGCAGAGCGCCCCCACCTGGAAGCCGAGTGAACACCTGGCGGGGAGGCGAGCCTCCTCGAGGGAAGAAGAGGCAGCCCAGCCTCGTTTGGCTCAAGCCCTACTTGGCTGGAGCCGAGTGCGCCTCCAGGACGGCAGAGCTCCAGCTCTGCTCAGAGGCCCGTTCTGGCAGAGTTGCTGGCGCGAGGCTGCTCTGCCCTGGGCGAGCCTTGCCCAGACTTGCCTCGCTGCTAGGCTTCCTGCCCTGGAAGGAGCAGGCTGCGCGAGGCTGGGAGACGCCACTGGCGCCTTCCTGGCCTCAGCTCCGCTCCTGCCTTGCTTTTGCACTTAGGCCCCAGGCGTGCTTGGGGAAGGCTTAGGGGCCGGAGGCTTGCACACTGCCAAGGGCTCCAGCAGGAAGAGCTCTGTGCGAGGGAAGGGAAGGGCCAGTGCAGGGCTCCTCCAGCGGTTGCTTGGCCGCCCAGGCTCAGCGCCGCACGGAGTGCACCAGGCTCCCAGGGCCCCTGGCTGGGGTCTGCATCCCCGCACACGCGGAGGCTGACTCCCTGGGCGCCCTGCAGCTGCCTCACACACGTAGCTTCCCTAGGGCTCTCCTCCCCAGCAGAGACGTGTGCAGCTGGTTGGGGCCTGCCCCTGCGTGCCTGGGCTCCCGCCCACAGCCCCAGCTCAGGGCAAGCAGCCCCTGAGCCAAGACCTGCAGGAGACGCAGAGCACCCCCACCTGGAAGCCGAGTGAACAGCTGGCGGGGAGGCGAGCCTCCTCGAGGGAAGAAGAGGCAGCCCAGCCTCGTTTGGCTCAAGCCCTACTTGGCTGGAGCCGAGTGCGCCTCCAGGACGGCAGAGCTCCAGCTCTGCTCAGAGGCCCGTTCTGGCAGAGTTGCTGGCGCGAGGCTGCTCTGCCCTGGGCGAGCCTTGCCCAGACTTGCCTCGCTGCTAGGCTTCCTGCCCAGGAAGGAGCAGGCTGCGCGAGGCTGGGAGACGCCACTGGCGCCTTCCTGGCCTCAGCTCCGCTCCTGCCTTGCCTTTGCACCTAGGCCCCAGGCGTCCTTGGGGAGGGCTTAGGGGCCGGTGGCTTGCAGAGTGCCAAGGGCTCCAGCAGGAAGAGCTCTGTGCGAGGGAAGGGAAGGGCCAGTGCCAGGCTCCTCCAGCGGTTGCTTGGCCGCCCAGGCTCAGCGCCGCACGGAGTGCCCCAGGCTCCCAGGACCCCTGGCTGGGGTCTGCAGCCCCGCACACCCGGAGGCTGACTCCCTGGGCGCCCAGCAGCTGCCTCACACACGTAGCTTCCCTAGCGCTCTCCTCCCCAGCAGAGACGTGTGCAGTTGTTTGGGGCCTGCCCCTGAGTGCCTGGGCTCCCGCGCACAGCCCCAGCTCAGGGCAAGCAGCCCCTGAGCCAAGACCTGCAGGAGGCGCAGAGCGCCCCCACCTGGAAGCCGAGTGAACAGCTGGCGGGGAGGCTAGCCTCCTCGAGGGAAGAAGAGGCAGCCCAGCCTCGTTTGGCTCAAGCCCTACTTGGCTGGAGCCGAGAGCGCCTCCAGGACGGCAGAGCTCCAGATCTGTTCAGAGGCCCGTTCTGGCAGAGTTGCTGGCACGAGGCTGCTCTGCCCTGGGCGAGCCTTGCCCAGACTTGCCTCGCTGCTAGGCTTCCTGCCCGGGAAGGAGCAGGCTGCGCGAGGCTGGGAGACGCCACTGGCGCCTTCCTGGCCTCAGCTCCGCTCCTGCCTTGCCTTTGCACCTAGGCCCCAGGCGTCCTTGGGGAGGGCTTAGGGGCCGGTGGCTTGCACACTGCCAAGGGCTCCAGCAGGAAGAGCTCTGTGCGTGGGAAGGAAGGGCCAGTGCAGGTCTCCTCCAGCGGTTGCTTGGCCGCCCAGGCTCAGCGCCGCACGGAGTGCACCAGGCTCCCAGGGCCCCTGGCTGGAGTCTGCAGCCCCGCACACCCGGAGGCTGACTCCCTGGGCGCCCAGCAGCTGCCTCACACACGTAGCTTCCATAGCGTCTCCTCCCCAGCAGAGACGTGTGCAGCTGGTTGGGGCCTGCCCCTGCGTGCCTGGGCTCCCGCCCACAGCCCCAGCTCAGGGCACGAATCCCCTGAGCCAAGACCTGCAGGAGGCGCAGAGCGCCCCCACCTGGAAGCCGAGTGAACAGCTGGCGGGGAGGCGAGCCTCCTCGAGGGAAGAAGAGGCAGCCCAGCCTCGTTTGGCTCAAGCCCTACTTGGCTGGAGCCGAGTGCGCCTCCAGGACGGCAGAGCTCCAGCTCTGCTCAGAGGCCCGTTCTGGCAGAGTTGCTGGCGCGAGGCTGCTCTGCCCTGGGCGAGCCTTGCCCAGACTTGCCTCGCTGCTAGGCTTCCTGCCCTGGAAGGAGCAGGCTGTGCGAGGCTGGGAGACGCCACTGGCGCCTTCCTGGCCTCAGCTCCGCTCCTGCCTTGCTTTTGCACCTAGGCCCCAGGCGTCCTTGGGGAAGGCTTAGGGGCCGGTGGCTTGCACACTGCCAAGGGCTCCAGCAGGAAGAGCTCTGTGCGAGGGAAGGGAAGGGCCAGTGCAGGGCTCCTCCAGCGGTTGCTTGGCCGCCCAGGCTCAGCGCCGCACGGAGTGCACCAGGCTCCCAGGGCCCCTGGCTGGGGTCTGCAGCCCCGCACACCCGGAGGCTGACTCCCTGGGCGCCCAGCAGCTGCCTCACACACGTAGCTTCCCTAGCGCTCTCCTCCCCAGCAGAGACGTGTGCAGCTGGTTGGGGCCTGCCCCTGCGTGCCTGGGCTCCCGCCCACAGCCTCAGCTCAGGGCAAGCAGCCCCTGAGCCAAGACCTGCAGGAGGCGCAGAGCGCCCCCACCTGGAAGCCGAGTGAACAGCTGGCGGGGAGGCGAGCCTCCTCGAGGGAAGAAGAGGTAGCCCAGCCTCGTTTGGCTCAAGCCCTACTTGGCTGGAGCCGAGTGCGCCTCCAGGACGGCAGAGCTCCAGCTCTGCTCAGAGGCCCGTTCTGGCAGAGTTGCTGGCGCGAGGCTGCTCTGCCCTGGGCGAGCCTTGCCCAGACTTGCCTCGCTGCTAGGCTTCCTGCCCAGGAAGGAGCAGGCTGCGCGAGGCTGGGAGACGCCACTGGCGCCTTCCTGGCCTCAGCTCCGCTCCTGCCTTGCCTTTGCACCTAGGCCCCAGGCGTCCTTGGGGAGGGCTTAGGGGCCGGTGGCTTGCAGAGTGCCAAGGGCTCCAGCAGGAAGAGCTCTGTGCGAGGGAAGGGAAGGGCCAGTGCCAGGCTCCTCCAGCGGTTGCTTGGCCGCCCAGGCTCAGCGCCGCACGGAGTGCCCCAGGCTCCCAGGACCCCTGGCTGGGGTCTGCAGCCCCGCACACCCGGAGGCTGACTCCCTGGGCGCCCAGCAGCTGCCTCACACACGTAGCTTCCATAGCGTCTCCTCCCCAGCAGAGACGTGTGCAGCTGGTTGGGGCCTGCCCCTGCGTGCCTGGCCTCCCGCCCACAGCCCCAGCTCAGGGCAAGCAGCCCCTGAGCCAAGACCTGCAGGAGGCGCAGAGCGCCCCCACCTGGAAGCCGAGTGAACAGCTGGCGGGGAGGCGAGCTTCCTCGAGGGAAGAAGAGGCAGCCCAGCCTCGTTTGGCTCAAGCCCTACTTGGCTGGAGCCGAGTGCGCCTCCAGGACGGCAGAGCTCCAGCTCTGCTCAGAGGCCCGTTCTGGCAGAGTGGCTGGCGCGAGGCTGCTCTGCCCTGGGCGAGCCTTGCCCAGACTTGCCTCTCTGCTAGGCTTCCTGCCCAGGAAGGAGCAGGCTGCGCGAGGCTGGGAGACGCCACTGGCGCCTTCCTGGCCTCAGCTCCGCTCCTGCCTTGCCTTTGCACCTAGGCCCCAGGCGTCCTTGGGGATGGCTTAGGGGACGGTGGCTTGCACACTGCCAAGGGCTCCAGCAGGAAGAGCTCTGTGCGAGGGAAGGAAGGGCCAGTGCAGGTCTCCTCCAGCGGTTGCTTGGCCGCCCAGGCTCAGCGCCGCACGGAGTGCACCAGGCTCCCAGGGCCCCTGGCTGGAGTCTGCAGCCCCGCACACCCGGAGGCTGACTCCCTGGGCGCCCAGCAGCTGCCTCACACATGTAGCTTCCCTAGCGCTCTCCTCCCTAGCAGAGACGTGTGCAGCTGGTTGGGGCCTGCCCCTGCGTGCCTGGGCTCCCGCGCACAGCCCCAGCTCAGGGCAAGCAGCCCCTGAGCCAAGACTTGCAGGAGGCGCAGAGCGCCCCCACCTGGAAGCCGAGTGAACAGCTGGCGGGGAGGCGAGCCTCCTCGAGGGAAGAAGAGGCAGCCCAGCCTCGTTTGGCTCAAGCCCTACTTGGCTGGAGCCGAGTGCGCCTCCAGGACGGCAGAGCTCCAGCTCTGCTCAGAGGCCCGTTCTGGCAGAGTTGCTGGCGCGAGGCTGCTCTGCCCTGGGCGAGCCTTGCCCAGACTTGCCTCGCTGCTAGGCTTCCTGCCCAGGAAGGAGCAGGCTGCGCGAGGCTGGGAGACGCCACTGGCGCCTTCCTGGCCTCAGCTCCGCTCCTGCCTTGCCTTTGCACCTAGGCCCCAGGCGTCCTTGGGGAGGGCTTAGGGGCCGGTGGCTTGCAGAGTGCCAAGGGCTCCAGCAGGAAGAGCTCTGTGCGAGGGAAGGGAAGGGCCAGTGCCAGGCTCCTCCAGCGGTTGCTTGGCCGCCCAGGCTCAGCGCCGCACGGAGTGCCCCAGGCTCCCAGGACCCCTGGCTGGGGTCTGCAGCCCCGCACACCCGGAGGCTGACTCCCTGGGCGCCCAGCAGCTGCCTCACACACGTAGCTTCCCTAGCGCTCTCCTCCCCAGCAGAGACGTGTGCAGTTGTTTGGGGCCTGCCCCTGAGTGCCTGGGCTCCCGCGCACAGCCCCAGCTCAGGGCAAGCAGCCCCTGAGCCAAGACCTGCAGGAGGCGCAGAGCGCCCCCACCTGGAAGCCGAGTGAACAGCTGGCGGGGAGGCTAGCCTCCTCGAGGGAAGAAGAGGCAGCCCAGCCTCGTTTGGCTCAAGCCCTACTTGGCTGGAGCCGAGAGCGCCTCCAGGACGGCAGAGCTCCAGATCTGTTCAGAGGCCCGTTCTGGCAGAGTTGCTGGCACGAGGCTGCTCTGCCCTGGGCGAGCCTTGCCCAGACTTGCCTCGCTGCTAGGCTTCCTGCCCGGGACGGAGCAGGCTGCGCGAGGCTGGGAGACGCCACTGGCGCCTTCCTGGCCTCAGCTCCGCTCCTGCCTTGCCTTTGCACCTAGGCCCCAGGCGTCCTTGGGGAGGGCTTAGGGGCCGGTGGCTTGCACACTGCCAAGGGCTCCAGCAGGAAGAGCTCTGTGCGTGGGAAGGAAGGGCCAGTGCAGGTCTCCTCCAGCGGTTGCTTGGCCGCCCAGGCTCAGCGCCGCACGGAGTGCACCAGGCTCCCAGGGCCCCTGGCTGGAGTCTGCAGCCCCGCACACCCGGAGGCTGACTCCCTGGGCGCCCAGCAGCTGCCTCACACACGTAGCTTCCATAGCGTCTCCTCCCCAGCAGAGACGTGTGCAGCTGGTTGGGGCCTGCCCCTGCGTGCCTGGGCTCCCGCCCACAGCCCCAGCTCAGGGCACGAATCCCCTGAGCCAAGACCTGCAGGAGGCGCAGAGCGCCCCCACCTGGAAGCCGAGTGAACAGCTGGCGGGGAGGCGAGCCTCCTCGAGGGAAGAAGAGGCAGCCCAGCCTCGTTTGGCTCAAGCCCTACTTGGCTGGAGCCGAGTGCGCCTCCAGGACGGCAGAGCTCCAGCTCTGCTCAGAGGCCCGTTCTGGCAGAGTTGCTGGCGCGAGGCTGCTCTGCCCTGGGCGAGCCTTGCCCAGACTTGCCTCGCTGCTAGGCTTCCTGCCCTGGAAGGAGCAGGCTGTGCGAGGCTGGGAGACGCCACTGGCGCCTTCCTGGCCTCAGCTCCGCTCCTGCCTTGCTTTTGCACCTAGGCCCCAGGCGTCCTTGGGGAAGGCTTAGGGGCCGGTGGCTTGCACACTGCCAAGGGCTCCAGCAGGAAGAGCTCTGTGCGAGGGAAGGGAAGGGCCAGTGCAGGGCTCCTCCAGCGGTTGCTTGGCCGCCCAGGCTCAGCGCCGCACGGAGTGCACCAGGCTCCCAGGGCCCCTGGCTGGGGTCTGCAGCCCCGCACACCCGGAGGCTGACTCCCTGGGCGCCCAGCAGCTGCCTCACACACGTAGCTTCCCTAGCGCTCTCCTCCCCAGCAGAGACGTGTGCAGCTGGTTGGGGCCTGCACCTGCGTGCCTGGGCTCCCGCCCACAGCCCCAGCTCAGGGCAAGCAGCCCCTGAGCCAAGACCTGCAGGAGGCGCAGAGCGCCCCCACCTGGAAGCCGAGTGAACAGCTGGCGGGGAGGCGAGCCTCCTCGAGGGAAGAAGAGGTAGCCCAGCCTCGTTTGGCTCAAGCCCTACTTGGCTGGAGCCGAGTGCGCCTCCAGGACGGCAGAGCTCCAGCTCTGCTCAGAGGCCCGTTCTGGCAGAGTTGCTGGCGCGAGGCTGCTCTGCCCTGGGCGAGCCTTGCCCAGACTTGCCTCGCTGCTAGGCTTCCTGCCCAGGAAGGAGCAGGCTGCGCGAGGCTGGGATACGCCACTGGCGCCTTCCTGGCCTCAGCTCCGCTCCTGCCTTCCCTTTGCACCAAGGCCCCAGGCGTCCTTGGGGAGAGCTTAGGGTCCGGTGGCTTGCAGAGTGCCAAGGGCTCCAGCAGGAAGAGCTCTGTGCGTGGGAAGGGAAGGGCCAGTGCAGGGCTCCTCCAGCGGTTGCTTGGCCGCCCAGACTCAGCGCCGCACGGAATGCCCCAGGCTCCCAGGGCCCTGGCTGGGGTCTGCAGCCCCGCACACCCGGAGGCTGACTCCCTGGGCGCCCAGCAGCTGCCTCACACACGTAGCTTCCCTAGCGCTCTCCTCCCCAGCAGAGACGTGTGCAGCTGGTTGGGGCCTGCCCCTGCGTGCCTGGCCTCCCGCCCACAGCCCCAGCTCAGGGCAAGCAGCCCCTGAGCCAAGACCTGCAGGAGGCGCAGAGCGCCCCCACCTGGAAGCCGAGTGAACAGCTGGCGGGGAGGCGAGCTTCCTCGAGGGAAGAAGAGGCAGCCCAGCCTCGTTTGGCTCAAGCCCTACTTGGCTGGAGCCGAGTGCGCCTCCAGGACGGCAGAGCTCCAGCTCTGCTCAGAGGCCCGTTCTGGCAGAGTGGCTGGCGCGAGGCTGCTCTGCCCTGGGCGAGCCTTGCCCAGACTTGCCTCTCTGCTAGGCTTCCTGCCCAGGAAGGAGCAGGCTGCGCGAGGCTGGGAGACGCCACTGGCGCCTTCCTGGCCTCAGCTCCGCTCCTGCCTTGCCTTTGCACCTAGGCCCCAGGCGTCCTTGGGGATGGCTTAGGGGACGGTGGCTTGCACACTGCCAAGGGCTCCAGCAGGAAGAGCTCTGTGCGAGGGAAGGAAGGGCCAGTGCAGGTCTCCTCCAGCGGTTGCTTGGCCGCCCAGGCTCAGCGCCGCACGGAGTGCACCAGGCTCCCAGGGCCCCTGGCTGGAGTCTGCAGCCCCGCACACCCGGAGGCTGACTCCCTGGGCGCCCAGCAGCTGCCTCACACATGTAGCTTCCCTAGCGCTCTCCTCCCTAGCAGAGACGTGTGCAGCTGGTTGGGGCCTGCCCCTGCGTGCCTGGGCTCCCGCGCACAGCCCCAGCTCAGGGCAAGCAGCCCCTGAGCCAAGACTTGCAGGAGGCGCAGAGCGCCCCCACCTGGAAGCCGAGTGAACAGCTGGCGGGGAGGCGAGCCTCCTCGAGGGAAGAAGAGGCAGCCCAGCCTCGTTTGGCTCAAGCCCTACTTGGCTGGAGCCGAGTGCGCCTCCAGGACGGCAGAGCTCCAGCTCTACTCAGAGGCCCGTTTTGGCAGAGTTGCTGGCGCTAGGCTGCTCTGCCCTGGGCGATCCTTGCCCAGACTTGCCTCGCTGCTAGGCTTCCTGCCCAGGAAGGAGCAGGCTGCGCGAGGCTGGGAGACGCCACTGGCGCCTTCCTGGCCTCAGCTCCGCTCCTGCCTTGCCTTTGCACCTAGGCCCCAGGCGTCCTTGGGGAGGGCTTAGGGGCCGGTGGCTTGCACACTGCCAAGGGCTCCAGCAGGAAGAGCTCTGTGCGAGGGAAGGGAAGGGCCAGTGCCAGGCTCCTCCAGCGGTTGCTTGGCCGCCCAGGCTCAGCGCCGCACGGAGTGCCCCAGGCTCCCAGGACCCCTGGCTGGGGTCTGCAGCCCCGCACACCCGGAGGCTGACTCCCTGGGCGCCCCGCAGCTGCCTCACACACGTAGCTTCCCTAGCGCTCTCCTCCCCAGCAGAGACGTGTGCAGCTGTTTGGGGCCTGCCCCTGCGTGCCTGGGCTCCCGCGCACAGCCCCAGCTCAGGGCAAGCAGCCCCTGAGCCAAGACCTGCAGGAGGCGCAGAGCGCCCCCACCTGGAAGCCGAGAGAACAGCTGGCGGGGAGGCGAGCCTCCTCGAGGGAAGAAGAGGCAGCCCAGCCTCGTTTGGCTCAAGCCCTACTTGGCTGGAGCCGAGTGCGCCTCCAGGACGGCAGAGCTCCAGCTCTGCTCAGAGGCCCGTTCTGGCAGAGTTGCTGGCGCGAGGCTGCTCTGCCCTGGGCGAGCCTTGCCCAGACTTGCCTCGCTGCTAGGCTTCCTGCCCAGGAAGGAGCAGGCTGCGCGAGGCTGGGAGACGCCACTGGCGCCTTCCTGGCCTCAGCTCCGCTCCTGCCTTGCCTTTGCACCTAGGCCCCAGGCGTCCTTGGGGAGGGCTTATGGGCCGGTGGCTTGCACACTGCCAAGGGCTCCAGCAGGAAGAGCTCTGTGCGAGGGAAGGGAAGGGCCAGTGCAGGGCTCCTCCAGCGGTTGCTTGGCCGCCCAGGCTCAGCGCCGCACGGAGTGCCCCAGGCTCCCAGGACCCCTGGCTGGGGTCTGCAGCCCCGCACACCCGGAGGCTGACTCCCTGGGCGCCCAGCAGCTGCCTCACACACGTAGCTTCCCTAGCGCTCTCCTCCCCAGCAGAGACGTGTGCAGCTGTTTGGGGCCTGCCCCTGCGTGCCTGGGCTCCCGCGCACAGTCCCAGCTCAGGGCAAGCAGCCCCTGAGCGAAGACCTGCAGGAGGCGCAGAGCGCCCCCACCTGGAAGCCGAGTGAACTGCTGGCAGGGAGGCTAGTCTCCTCGAGGGAAGAAGAGGCAGCCCAGCCTCGTTTGGCTGCCCTACTTGGCTGGAGCCGAGAGAGCCTCCAGGACGGCAGAGCTCCAGCTCTGTTCAGAGGCCCGTTCTGGCAGAGTTGCTGGCGCGAGGCTGCTCTGCCCTGGGCGAGCCTTGCCCAGACTTGCCTCGCTGCTAGGCTTCCTGCCCAGGAAGGAGCAGGCTGCGCGAGGCTGGGAGACGCCACTGGCGCCTTCCTGGCCTCAGCTCCGCTCCTGCCTTGCCTTTGCACCTAGGCCCCAGGCGTCCTTGGGGAGGGCTTAGGGGCCGGTGGCTTGCACACTGCCAAGGGCTCCAGCAGGAAGAGCTCTGTGCGAGGGAAGGAAGGGCCAGTGCAGGTCTCCTCCAGCGGTTGCTTGGCCGCCCAGGCTCAGCGCCGCACGGAGTGCACCAGGCTCCCAGGGCCCCTGGCTGGAGTCTGCAGCCCCGCACACCCGGAGGCTGACTCCCTGGGCGCCCAGCAGCTGCCTCACACACGTAGCTTCCATAGCGCTCTCCTCCCCAGCAGAGACGTGTGCAGCTGGTTGGGGCCTGCCCCTGCGTGCCTGGGCTCCCGCCCACAGCCCCAGCTCAGGGCAAGAAGCCCCTGAGCCAAGACCTGCAGGAGGCGCAGAGCGCCCCCACCTGGAAGCCGAGTGAACAGCTGGCGGGGAGGCGAGCCTCCTCGAGGGAAGAAGAGGCAGCCCAGCCTCGTTTGGCTCAAGCCCTACTTGGCTGGAGCCGAGTGCGCCTCCAGGACGGCAGAGCTCCAGCTCTGCTCAGAGGCCCGTTCTGGCAGAGTTGCTGGCGCGAGGCTGCTCTGCCCTGGGCGAGCCTTGCCCAGACTTGCCTCGCTGCTAGGCTTCCTGCCCAGGAAGGAGCAGGCTGCGCGAGGCTGGGAGACGCCACTGGCGCCTTCCTGGCCTCAGCTCCGCTCCTGCCTTGCCTTTGCATCTAGGCCCCAGGCTTCCTTGGGGAGTGCTTAGGGGCCGGTGGCTTGCACACTCCCAAGGGCTCCAGCAGGAAGAGCTCTGTGCGAGGGAAGGGAAGGGCCAGTGCAGGGCTCTTCCAGCGGTTGCTTGGCCGCCCAGGCTCAGCGCCGCACGGAGTGCACCAGGCTCCCAGGGCCCCTGGCTGGGGTCTGCAGCCCCGCACACCCGGAGGCTGACTCCCTGGGCGCCCAGCAGCTGCCTCACACACGTAGCTTCCCTAGCGCTCTCCTCCCCAGCAGAGACGTGTGCAGTTGTTTGGGGCCTGCCCCTGAGTGCCTGGGCTCCCGCGCACAGCCCCAGCTCAGGGCAAGCAGCCCCTGAGCCAAGACCTGCAGGAGGCGCAGAGCGCCCCCACCTGGAAGCCGAGTGAACAGCTGGCGGGGAGGCTAGCATCCTCGAGGGAAGAAGAGGCAGCCCAGCCTCGTTTGGCTCAAGCCCTACTTGGCTGGAGCCGAGAGCGCCTCCAGGACGGCAGAGCTCCAGCTCTGTTCAGAGGCCCGTTCTGGCAGAGTTGCTGGCACGAGGCTGCTCTGCCCTGGGCGAGCCTTGCCCAGACTTGCCTCGCTGCTAGGCTTCCTGCCCGGGAAGGAGCAGGCTGCGCGAGGCTGGGAGACGCCACTGGCGCCTTCCTGGCCTCAGCTCCGCTCCTGCCTTGCCTTTGCACCTAGGCCCCAGGCGTCCTTGGGGAGGGCTTAGGGGCCGGTGGCTTGCACACTGCCAAGGGCTCCAGCAGGAAGAGCTCTGTGCGTGGGAAGGAAGGGCCAGTGCAGGTCTCCTCCAGCGGTTGCTTGGCCGCCCAGGCTCAGCGCCGCACGGAGTGCACCAGGCTCCCAGGGCCCCTGGCTGGAGTCTGCAGCCCCGCACACCCGGAGGCTGACTCCCTGGGCGCCCAGCAGCTGCCTCACACACGTAGCTTCCATAGCGTCTCCTCCCCAGCAGAGACGTGTGCAGCTGGTTGGGGCCTGCCCCTGCGTGCCTGGGCTCCCGCCCACAGCCCCAGCTCAGGGCACGAATCCCCTGAGCCAAGACCTGCAGGAGGCGCAGAGCGCCCCCACCTGGAAGCCGAGTGAACAGCTGGCGGGGAGGCGAGCCTCCTCGAGGGAAGAAGAGGCAGCCCAGCCTCGTTTGGCTCAAGCCCTACTTGGCTGGAGCCGAGTGCGCCTCCAGGACGGCAGAGCTCCAGCTCTGCTCAGAGACCCGTTCTGGCAGAGTTGCTGGCGCGAGGCTGCTCTGCCCTGGGCGAGCCTTGCCCAGACTTGCCTCGCTGCTAGGCTTCCTGCCCTGGAAGGAGCAGGCTGTGCGAGGCTGGGAGACGCCACTGGCGCCTTCCTGGCCTCAGCTCCGCTCCTGCCTTGCTTTTGCACCTAGGCCCCAGGCGTCCTTGGGGAAGGCTTAGGGGCCGGTGGCTTGCACACTGCCAAGGGCTCCAGCAGGAAGAGCTCTGTGCGAGGGAAGGGAAGGGCCAGTGCAGGGCTCCTCCAGCGGTTGCTTGGCCGCCCAGGCTCAGCGCCGCACGGAGTGCACCAGGCTCCCAGGGCCCCTGGCTGGGGTCTGCAGCCCCGCACACCCGGAGGCTGACTCCCTGGGCGCCCAGCAGCTGCCTCACACACGTAGCTTCCCTAGCGCTCTCCTCCCCAGCAGAGACGTGTGCAGCTGGTTGGGGCCTGCACCTGCGTGCCTGGGCTCCCGCCCACAGCCCCAGCTCAGGGCAAGCAGCCCCTGAGCCAAGACCTGCAGGAGGCGCAGAGCGCCCCCACCTGGAAGCCGAGTGAACAGCTGGCGGGGAGGCGAGCCTCCTCGAGGGAAGAAGAGGTAGCCCAGCCTCGTTTGGCTCAAGCCCTACTTGGCTGGAGCCGAGTGCGCCTCCAGGACGGCAGAGCTCCAGCTCTGCTCAGAGGCCCGTTCTGGCAGAGTTGCTGGCGCGAGGCTGCTCTGCCCTGGGCGAGCCTTGCCCAGACTTGCCTCGCTGCTAGGCTTCCTGCCCAGGAAGGAGCAGGCTGCACGAGGCTGGGATACGCCACTGGCGCCTTCCTGGCCTCAGCTCCGCTCCTGCCTTCCCTTTGCACCAAGGCCCCAGGCGTCCTTGGGGAGAGCTTAGGGTCCGGTGGCTTGCAGAGTGCCAAGGGCTCCAGCAGGAAGAGCTCTGTGCGTGGGAAGGGAAGGGCCAGTGCAGGGCTCCTCCAGCGGTTGCTTGGCCGCCCAGACTCAGCGCCGCACGGAATGCCCCAGGCTCCCAGGGCCCTGGCTGGGGTCTGCAGCCCCGCACACCCGGAGGCTGACTCCCTGGGCGCCCAGCAGCTGCCTCACACACGTAGCTTCCCTAGCGCTCTCCTCCCCAGCAGAGACGTGTGCAGCTGGTTGGGGCCTGCCCCTGCGTGCCTGGCCTCCCGCCCACAGCCCCAGCTCAGGGCAAGCAGCCCCTGAGCCAAGACCTGCAGGAGGCGCAGAGCGCCCCCACCTGGAAGCCGAGTGAACAGCTGGCGGGGAGGCGAGCTTCCTCGAGGGAAGAAGAGGCAGCCCAGCCTCGTTTGGCTCAAGCCCTACTTGGCTGGAGCCGAGTGCGCCTCCAGGACGGCAGAGCTCCAGCTCTGCTCAGAGGCCCGTTCTGGCAGAGTGGCTGGCGCGAGGCTGCTCTGCCCTGGGCGAGCCTTGCCCAGACTTGCCTCTCTGCTAGGCTTCCTGCCCAGGAAGGAGCAGGCTGCGCGAGGCTGGGAGACGCCACTGGCGCCTTCCTGGCCTCAGCTCCGCTCCTGCCTTGCCTTTGCACCTAGGCCCCAGGCTTCCTTGGGGATGGCTTAGGGGACGGTGGCTTGCACACTGCCAAGGGCTCCAGCAGGAAGAGCTCTGTGCGAGGGAAGGAAGGGCCAGTGCAGGTCTCCTCCAGCGGTTGCTTGGCCGCCCAGGCTCAGCGCCGCACGGAGTGCACCAGGCTCCCAGGGCCCCTGGCTGGAGTCTGCAGCCCCGCACACCCGGAGGCTGACTCCCTGGGCGCCCAGCAGCTGCCTCACACATGTAGCTTCCCTAGCGCTCTCCTCCCTAGCAGAGACGTGTGCAGCTGGTTGGGGCCTGCCCCTGCGTGCCTGGGCTCCCGCGCACAGCCCCAGCTCAGGGCAAGCAGCCCCTGAGCCAAGACTTGCAGGAGGCGCAGAGCGCCCCCACCTGGAAGCCGAGTGAACAGCTGGCGGGGAGGCGAGCCTCCTCGAGGGAAGAAGAGGCAGCCCAGCCTCGTTTGGCTCAAGCCCTACTTGGCTGGAGCCGAGTGCGCCTCCAGGACGGCAGAGCTCCAGCTCTGCTCAGAGGCCCGTTTTGGCAGAGTTGCTGGCGCTAGGCTGCTCTGCCCTGGGCGATCCTTGCCCAGACTTGCCTCGCTGCTAGGCTTCCTGCCCAGGAAGGAGCAGGCTGCGCGAGGCTGGGAGACGCCACTGGCGCCTTCCTGGCCTCAGCTCCGCTCCTGCCTTGCCTTTGCACCTAGGCCCCAGGCGTCCTTGGGGAGGGCTTATGGGCCGGTGGCTTGCACACTGCCAAGGGCTCCAGCAGGAAGAGCTCTGTGCGAGGGAAGGGAAGGGCCAGTGCAGGGCTCCTCCAGCGGTTGCTTGGCCGCCCAGGCTCAGCGCCGCACGGAGTGCCCCAGGCTCCCAGGACCCCTGGCTGGGGTCTGCAGCCCCGCACACCCGGAGGCTGACTCCCTGGGCGCCCAGCAGCTGCCTCACACACGTAGCTTCCCTAGCGCTCTCCTCCCCAGCAGAGACGTGTGCAGCTGTTTGGGGCCTGCCCCTGCGTGCCTGGGCTCCCGCGCACAGTCCCAGCTCAGGGCAAGCAGCCCCTGAGCGAAGACCTGCAGGAGGCGCAGAGCGCCCCCACCTGGAAGCCGAGTGAACAGCTGGCAGGGAGGCTAGTCTCCTCGAGGGAAGAAGAGGCAGCCCAGCCTCGTTTGGCTGCCCTACTTGGCTGGAGCCGAGAGAGCCTCCAGGACGGCAGAGCTCCAGCTCTGTTCAGAGGCCCGTTCTGGCAGAGTTGCTGGCGCGAGGCTGCTCTGCCCTGGGCGAGCCTTGCCCAGACTTGCCTCGCTGCTAGGCTTCCTGCCCAGGAAGGAGCAGGCTGCGCGAGGCTGGGAGACGCCACTGGCGCCTTCCTGGCCTCAGCTCCGCTCCTGCCTTGCCTTTGCACCTAGGCCCCAGGCGTCCTTGGGGAGGGCTTAGGGGCCGGTGGCTTGCACACTGCCAAGGGCTCCAGCAGGAAGAGCTCTGTGCGAGGGAAGGAAGGGCCAGTGCAGGTCTCCTCCAGCGGTTGCTTGGCCGCCCAGGCTCAGCGCCGCACGGAGTGCACCAGGCTCCCAGGGCCCCTGGCTGGAGTCTGCAGCCCCGCACACCCGGAGGCTGACTCCCTGGGCGCCCAGCAGCTGCCTCACACACGTAGCTTCCATAGCGCTCTCCTCCCCAGCAGAGACGTGTGCAGCTGGTTGGGGCCTGCCCCTGCGTGCCTGGGCTCCCGCCCACAGCCCCAGCTCAGGGCAAGAAGCCCCTGAGCCAAGACCTGCAGGAGGCGCAGAGCGCCCCCACCTGGAAGCCGAGTGAACAGCTGGCGGGGAGGCGAGCCTCCTCGAGGGAAGAAGAGGCAGCCCAGCCTCGTTTGGCTCAAGCCCTACTTGGCTGGAGCCGAGTGCGCCTCCAGGACGGCAGAGCTCCAGCTCTGCTCAGAGGCCCGTTCTGGCAGAGTTGCTGGCGCGAGGCTGCTCTGCCCTGGGCGAGCCTTGCCCAGACTTGCCTCGCTGCTAGGCTTCCTGCCCAGGAAGGAGCAGGCTGCGCGAGGCTGGGAGACGCCACTGGCGCCTTCCTGGCCTCAGCTCCGCTCCTGCCTTGCCTTTGCATCTAGGCCCCAGGCTTCCTTGGGGAGTGCTTAGGGGCCGGTGGCTTGCACACTCCCAAGGGCTCCAGCAGGAAGAGCTCTGTGCGAGGGAAGGGAAGGGCCAGTGCAGGGCTCTTCCAGCGGTTGCTTGGCCGCCCAGGCTCAGCGCCGCACGGAGTGCACCAGGCTCCCAGGGCCCCTGGCTGGGGTCTGCAGCCCCGCACACCCGGAGGCTGACTCCCTGGGCGCCCAGCAGCTGCCTCACACACGTAGCTTCCCTAGCGCTCTCCTCCCTAGCAGAGACGTGTGCAGCTGGTTGGGGCCTGCCCCTGCGTGCCTGGGCTCCCGCGCACAGCCCCAGCTCAGGGCAAGCAGCCCCTGAGCCAAGACCTGCAGGAGGCGCAGAGCGCCCCCACCTGGAAGCCGAGTGAACAGCTGGCGGGGAGGCGAGCCTCCTCGAGGGAAGAAGAGGCAGCCCAGCCTCGTTTGGCTCAAGCCCTACTTGGCTGGAGCCGAGTGCGCCTCCAGGACGGCAGAGCTCCAGCTCTGCTCAGAGGCCCGTTCTGGCAGAGTTGCTGGCGCGAGGCTGCTCTGCCCTGGGCGAGCCTTGCCCAGACTTGCCTCGCTGCTAGGCTTCCTGCCCAGGAAGGAGCAGGCTGCGCGAGGCTGGGAGACGCCACTGGCGCCTTCCTGGCCTCAGCTCCGCTCCTGCCTTGCCTTTGCACCTAGGCCCCAGGCGTCCTTGGGGAGGGCTTATGGGCCGGTGGCTTGCACACTGCCAAGGGCTCCAGCAGGAAGAGCTCTGTGCGAGGGAAGGGAAGGGCCAGTGCCAGGCTCCTCCAGCGGTTGCTTGGCCGCCCAGGCTCAGCGCCGCACGGAGTGCCCCAGGCTCCCAGGACCCCTGGCTGGGGTCTGCAGCCCCGCACACCCGGAGGCTGACTCCCTGGGCGCCCAGCAGCTGCCTCACACACATAGCTTCCCTAGCGCTCTCCTCCCCAGCAGAGACGTGTGCAGCTGTTTGGGGCCTGCCCCTGCGTGCCTGGGCTCCCGCGCACAGCCCCAGCTCAGGGCAAGCAGCCCCTGAGCCAAGACCTGCAGGAGGCGCAGAGCGCCCCCACCTGGAAGCCGAGTGAACAGCTGGCAGGGAGGCTAGCCTCCTCGAGGGAAGAAGAGGCAGCCCAGCCTCATTTGGCTGCCCTACTTGGCTGGAGCCGAGAGCGCCTCCAGGACGGCAGAGCTCCAGCTCTGTTCAGAGGCCCGTTCTGGCAGAGTTGCTGGCGCGAGGCTGCTCTGCCCTTGGCGAGCCTTGCCCAGACTTGCCTCGCTGCTAGGCTTCCTGCCCAGGAAGGAGCAGGCTGCGCGAGGCTGGGAGACGCCACTGGCGCCTTCCTGGCCTCAGCTCCGCTCCTGCCTTGCCTTTGCACCTAGGCCCCAGGCGTCCTTGGGGAGGGCTTAGGGGCCGGTGGCTTGCACACTGCCAAGGGCTCCAGCAGGAAGAGCTCTGTGCGAGGGAAGGAAGGGCCAGTGCAGGTCTCCTCCAGCGGTTGCTTGGCCGCCCAGGCTCAGCGCCGCACGGAGTGCACCAGGCTCCCAGGGCCCCTGGCTGGAGTCTGCAGCCCCACACACCCGGAGGCTGACTCCCTGGACGCCCAGCAGCTGCCTCACACACGTAGCTTCCATAGCGCTCTCCTCCCCAGCAGAGACGTGTGCAGCTGGTTGGGGCCTGCCCCTGCGTGCCTGGGCTCCCGCCCACAGCCCCAGCTCAGGGCAAGAAGCCCCTGGCCAAGACCTGCAGGAGGCGCAGAGCGCCCCCACCTGGAAGCCGAGTGAACAGCTGGCGGGGAGGCGAGCCTCCTCGAGGGAAGAAGAGGCAGCCCAGCCTCGTTTGGCTCAAGCCCTACTTGGCTGGAGCCGAGTGTGCCTCCAGGACGGCAGAGCTCCAGCTCTGCTCAGAGGCCCGTTCTGGCAGAGTTGCTGGCGCGAGGCTGCTCTGCCCTGGGCGAGCCTTGCCCAGACTTGCCTCGCTGCTAGGCTTCCTGCCCAGGAAGGAGCAGGCTGCGCGAGGCTGGGAGTCGCCACTGGCGCCTTCCTGGCCTCAGCTCCGCTCCTGCCTTGCCTTTGCATCTAGGCCCCAGGCGTCCTTGGGGAGGGCTTAGGGGCCGGTGGCTTGCACACTCCCAAGGGCTCCAGCAGGAAGAGCTCTGTGCGAGGGAAGGGAAGGGCCAGTGCAGGGCTCCTCCAGCGGTTGCTTGGCCGCCCAGGCTCAGCGCCGCACGGAGTGCACCAGGCTCCCAGGGCCCCTGGCTGGGGTCTGCAGCCCCGCACACCCGGAGGCTGACTCCCTGGGCGCCCAGCAGCTGCCTCACACACGTAGCTTCCATAGCGCTCTCCTCCCCAGCAGAGACGTGTGCAGCTGGTTGGGGCCTGCCCCTGCGTGCCTGGGCTCCCGCGCACAGCCCCAGCTCAGGGCAAGCAGCCCCTGAGCCAAGACCTGCAGGAGGCGCAGAGCGCCCCCACCTGGAAGCCGAGTGAACAGCTGGCGGGGAGGCGAGCCTCCTCGAGGGAAGAAGAGGCAGCCCAGCCTCGTTTGGCTCAAGCCCTACTTGGCTGGAGCCGAGTGCGCCTCCAGGACGGCAGAGCTCCAGCTCTGCTCAGAGGCCCGTTCTGGCAGAGTTGCTGGCGCGAGGCTGCTCTGCCCTGGGCGAGCCTTGCCCAGACTTGCCTCGCTGCTAGGCTTCCTGCCCAGGAAGGAGCAGGCTGCGCGAGGCTGGGAGACGCCACTGGCGCCTTCCTGGCCTCAGCTCCGCTCCTGCCTTGCCCTTGCACCTAGGCCCCAGGCGTCCTTGGGGAGGGCTTAGGGGCCGGTGGCTTGCAGAGTGCCAAGGGCTCCAGCAGGAAGAGCTCTGTTCGAGGGAAGGGAAGGGCCAGTGCAGGGCTCCTCCAGCGGTTGCTTGGCCGCCCAGGCTCAGCGCCGCACGGAGTGCACCAGGCTCCCAGGGCCCCTGGCTGGGGTCTGCAGCCCCGCACACCCGGAGGCTGACTCCCTGGGCGCCCAGCAGCTGCCTCACACACGTAGCTTCCCTAGCACTCTCCTCCCCAGCAGAGACGTGTGCAGCTGGTTGGGGCCTGCCCCTGCGTGCCTGGGCTCCCGCGCACAGCCCCAGCTCAGGGCAAGCAGCCACTGAGCCAAGACCTGCAGGAGGCGCAGAGCGCCCCCACCTGGAAGCCGAGTGAACAGCTGGCGGGGAGGCGAGCCTCCTCGAGGGAAGAAGAGGCAGCCCAGCCTCGTTTGGCTGCCCTACTTGGCTGGAGCCGAGAGCGCCTCCAGGACGGCAGAGCTCCAGCTCTGTTCAGAGGCCCGTTCTGGCAGAGTTGCTGGCGCGAGGCTGCTCTGCCCTGGGCGAGCCTTGCCCAGACTTGCCTCGCTGCTAGGCTTCCTGCCCAGGAATGAGCAGGCTGCGCGAGGCTGGGAGACGCCACTGGCGCCTTCCTGGCCTCAGCTCCGCTCCTGCCTTGCCTTTGGACCTAGGCCCCAGGCGTCCTTGGGGAGGGCTTAGGGGCCGGTGGCTTGCACACTGCCAAGGGCTCCAGCAGGAATAGCCTGTGCGAGGGAAGGGAAGGGCCAGTGCCAGGCTCCTCCAGCGGTTGCTTGGCCGCCCAGGCTCAGCACCGCACGGAGTGCCCCAGGCTCCCAGGACCCCTGGCTGGGGTCTGCAGCCCCGCACACCCGGAGGCTGACTCCCTGGGCGCCCAGCAGCTGCCTCACACACGTAGCTTTCCTAGCACTCTCCTCTCCAGCAGAGACGTGTGCAGCTGGTTGGGGCCGGCCCCTGCGTGCCTGGGCTCCCGCGCACAGCCCCAGCTCAGGGCAAGCAGCCCCTGAGCCAAGACCTGCAGGAGGCGCAGAGCGCCCCCACCTGGAAGCCGAGTGAACAGCTGGCGGGGAGGCGAGCCTCCTCGAGGGAAGAAGAGGCAGCCCAGCCTCGTTTGGCTCAAGCCCTACTTGGCTGGAGCCGAGTGCGCCTCCAGGACGGCAGAGCTCCAGCTCTGCTCAGAGGCCCGTTCTGGCAGAGTTGCTGGCGCGAGGCTGCTCTGCCCTGGGCGAGCCTTGCCCAGACTTGCCTCGCTGCTAGGCTTCCTGCCCTGGAAGGAGCAGGCTGTGCGAGGCTGGGAGACGCCACTGGCGCCTTCCTGGCCTCAGCTCCGCTCCTGCCTTGCTTTTGCACCTAGGCCCCAGGCGTCCTTGGGGAAGGCTTAGGGGCCGGAGGCTTGCACACTGCCAAGGGCTCCAGCAGGAAGAGCTCTGTGCGAGGGAAGGGAAGGGCCAGTGCAGGGCTCCTCCAGCGGTTGCTTGGCCGCCCAGGCTCAGCGCCGCACGGAGTGCACCAGGCTCCCAGGGCCCCTGGCTGGGGTCTGCAGCCCCGCACACCCGGAGGCTGACTCCCTGGGCGCCCAGCAGCTGCCTCACACACGTAGCTTCCCTAGCGCTCTCCTCCCCAGCAGAGACGTGTGCAGCTGTTTGGGGCCTGCCCCTGAGTGCCTGGGCTCCCGCGCACAGCCCCAGCTCAGGGCAAGCAGCCCCTGAGCCAAGACCTGCAGGAGGCGCAGAGCGCCCCCACCTGGAAGCCGAGTGAACAGCTGGCGGGGAGGCTAGCCTCCTCGAGGGAAGAAGAGGCAGCCCAGCCTCGTTTGGCTGCCCTACTTGGCTGGAGCCGAGAGCGCCTCCAGGATGGCAGAGCTCCAGCTCTGTTCAGAGGCCCGTTCTGGCAGAGTTGCTGGCACGAGGCTGCTCTGCCCAGGGCGAGCCTTGCCCAGACTTGCCTCGCTGCTAGGCTTCCTGCCCAGGAAGGAGCAGGCTGCGCGAGGCTGGGAGACGCCACTGGCACCTTCCTGGCCTCAGCTCCGCTCCTGCCTTGCCTTTGCACCTAGGCCCCAGGCGTCCTTGGGGAGGGCTTAGGGGCCGGTGGCTTGCACACTGCCAAGGGCTCCAGCAGGAAGAGCTCTGTGCGAGGGAAGGAAGGGCCAGTGCAGGTCTCCTCCAGCGGTTGCTTGGCCGCCCAGGCTCAGCGCCGCACGGAGTGCACCAGGCTCCCAGGGCCCCTGGCTGGAGTCTGCAGCCCCGCACACCCGGAGGCTGACTCCCCGGGCGCCCAGCAGCTGCCTCACACACGTAGCTTCCATAGCGCTCTCCTCCCCAGCAGAGACGTGTGCAGCTGGTTGGGGCCTGCCCCTGCGTGCCTGGGCTCCCGCCCACAGCCCCAGCTCAGGGCAAGCAGCCCCTGAGCCAAGACCTGCAGGAGGCGCAGAGCGCCCCCACCTGGAAGCCGAGTGAACAGCTGGCGGGGAGGCGAGCCTCCTCGAGGGAAGAAGAGGCAGCCCAGCCTCGTTTGGCTCAAGCCCTACTTGGCTGGAGCCGAGTGCGCCTCCAGGACGGCAGAGCTCCAGCTCTGCTCAGAGGCCCGTTCTGGCAGAGTTGCTGGTGCGAGGCTGCTCTGCCCTGAGCGAGCCTTGCCCAGACTTGCCTCGCTGCTAGGCTTCCTGCCCAGGAAGGAGCAGGCTGCGTGAGGCTTTGAGACGCCACTGGCGCCTTCCTGGCCTCAGCTCCGCTCCTGCCTTGCCTTTGAATCTAGGCCCCAGGCGTCCTTGGGGAGGGCTTAGGGGCCGGTGGCTTGCACACTCCCAAGGGCTCCAGCAGGAAGAGCTCTGTGCGAGGGAAGGGAAGGGCCAGTGCAGGTCTCCTCCAGCGGTTGCTTGGCCGCGCAGGCTCAGCGCCGCACGGAGTGCACCAGGCTCCCAGGGCCCCTGGCTGGGGTCTGCAGCCCCGCACACCCGGAGGCTGACTCCCTGGGCGCCCAGCAGCTGCCTCACACACGTAGCTTCCCTAGCGCTCTCCTCCCCAGCAGAGACGTGTGCAGCTGGTTGGGGCCTGCACCTTCGTGCCTGGGCTCCCGCCCACAGCCCCAGCTCAGGGCAAGCAGCCCCTGAGCCAAGACCTGCAGGAGGCGCAGAGCGCCCCCACCTGGAAGCCGAGTGAACAGCTGGCGGGGAGGTGAGCCTCCTCGAGGGAAGAAGAGGTAGCCCATCCTCGTTTGGCTCAAGCCCTACTTGGCTGGAGCCGAGTGCGCCTCCAGGACGGCAGAGCTCCAGCTCTGCTCAGAGGCCCGTTCTGGCAGAGTTGCTGGCGCTAGGCTGCTCTGCCCTGGGCGAGCCTTGCCCAGACTTGCCTCGCTGCTAGTCTTCCTGCCCAGGAAGGAGCAGGCTGCGCGAGGCTGGGAGACGCCACTGGCGCCTTCCTGGCCTCAGCTCCGCTCCTGCCTTGCCTTTGGAACTAGGCCCCAGGCGTCCTTGGGGAGGGCTTAGGGGCCGGTGGCTTGCACACTGCCAAGGGCTCCAGCAGGAATAGCCTGTGCGAGGGAAGGGAAGGGCCAGTGCCAGGCTCCTCCAGCGGTTGCTTGGCCGCCCAGGCTCAGCACCGCACGGAGTGCCCCAGGCTCCCAGGACCCCTGGCTGGGGTCTGCAGCCCCGCACACCCGGAGGCTGACTCCCTGGGCGCCCAGCAGCTGCCTCACACACGTAGCTTTCCTAGCACTCTCCTCCCCAGCAGAGACGTGTGCAGCTGGTTGGGGCTTGCCCCTGCGTGCCTGGGCTCCCGCGCACAGCCCCAGCTCAGGGCAAGCAGCCCCTGAGCCAAGACCTGCAGGAGGCGCAGAGCGCCCCCACCTGGAAGCCGAGTGAACAGCTGGCGGGGAGGCGAGCCTCCTCGAGGGAAGAAGAGGCAGCCCAGCCTCGTTTGGCTCAAGCCCTACTTGGCTGGAGCCGAGTGCGCCTCCAGGACGGCAGAGCTCCAGCTCTGCTCAGAGGCCCGTTCTGGCAGAGTTGCTGGCGCGAGGCTGCTCTGCCCTGAGCGAGCCTTGCCCAGACTTGCCTCGCTGCTAGGCTTCCTGCCCTGGAAGGAGCAGGCTGTGCGAGGCTGGGAGACGCCACTGGCGCCTTCCTGGCCTCAGCTCCGCTCCTGCCTTGCTTTTGCACCTAGGCCCCAGGCGTCCTTGGGGAAGGCTTAGGGGCCGGAGGCTTGCACACTGCCAAGGGCTCCAGCAGGAAGAGCTCTGTGCGAGGGAAGGGAAGGGCCAGTGCAGGGCTCCTCCAGCGGTTGCTTGGCCGCCCAGGCTCAGCGCCGCACGGAGTGCACCAGGCTCCCAGGGCCCCTGGCTGGGGTCTGCAGCCCCGCACACCCGGAGGCTGACTCCTTGGGCGCCCAGCAGGTGCCTCACACACGTAGCTTCCCTAGCACTCTCCTCCCCAGCAGAGACGTGTGCAGCTGGTTGGGGCCTGCCCCTGCGTGCCTGGGCTCCCGCCCACAGCCCCAGCTCAGGGCAAGCAGCCCCTGAGCCAAGACCTGCAGGAGGCGCAGAGCGCCCCCACCTGGAAGCCGAGTGAACAGCTGGCGGGGAGGCGAGCCTCCTCGAGGGAAGAAGAGGTAGCTCATCCTCGTTTGGCTCAAGCCCTACTTGGCTGGAGCCGAGTGCGCCTCCAGGACGGCAGAGCTCCAGCTCTGCTCAGAGGCCCGTTCTGGCAGAGTTGCTGGCGCGAGGCTGCTCTGCCCTGGGCGAGCCTTGCCCAGACTTGCCTCGCTGCTAGGCTTCCTGCCCAGGAAGGAGCAGGCTGCGCGAGTCTGGGAGACGCCACTGGCGCCTTCCTGGCCTCAGCTCCGCTCCTGCCTTGCCTTTGCACCTAGGCCCCAGGCGTCCTTGGGGAGGGCTTAGGGGCCGGTGGCTTGCAGAGTGCCAAGGGCTCCAGCAGGAAGAGCTCTGTGCGAGGGAAGGGAAGGGCCAGTGCCAGGCTCCTCCAGCGGTTGCTTGGCCGCCCAGGCTCAGCGCCGCACGGAGTGCCCCAGGCTCCCAGGACCCCTGGCTGGGGTCTGCAGCCCCGCACACCCGGAGGCTGACTCCCTGGGCGCCCAGCAGCTGCCTCACACACGTAGCTTCCCTAGCGCTCTCCTCCCCAGCAGAGACGTGTGCAGCTGGTTGGGGCCTGCCCCTGCGTGCCTGGGCTCCCGCCCACAGCCCCAGCTCAGGGCAAGCAGCCCCTGAGCCAAGACCTGCAGGAGGCGCAGAGCGCCCCCACCTGGAAGCCGAGTGAACAGCTGGCGGGGAGGCGAGCCTCCTCGAGGGAAGAAGAGGCAGCCCAGCCTCGTTTGGCTCAAGCCCTACTTGGCTGGAGCCGAGTGCGCCTCCAGGACGGCAGAGCTCCAGCTCTGCTCAGAGGCCCGTTCTGGCAGAGTTGCTGGCGCGAGGCTGCTCTGCCCTGGGCGAGCCTTGCCCAGACTTGCCTCGCTGCTAGGCTTCCTGCCCAGGAAGGAGCAGGCTGCGCGAGGCTGGGAGACGCCACTGGCGCCTTCCTGGCCTCAGCTCCGCTCCTGCCTTGCCTTTGCACCTAGGCCCCAGGCGTCCTTGGGGAGGGCTTAGGGGCCGGTGGCTTGCAGAGTGCCAAGGGCTCCAGCAGGAAGAGCTCTGTGCGAGGGAAGGGAAGGGCCAGTGCCAGGCTCCTCCAGCGGTTGCTTGGCCGCCCAGGCTCAGCGCCGCACGGAGTGCCCCAGGCTCCCAGGACCCCTGGCTGGGGTCTGCAGCCCCGCACACCCGGAGGCTGACTCCCTGGGCGCCCAGCAGCTGCCTCACACACGTAGCTTCCCTAGCGCTCTCCTCCCCAGCAGAGACGTGTGCAGCTTTTGGGGCCTGCCCCTGAGTGCCTGGGCTCCCGCGCACAGCCCCAGCTCAGGGCAAGCAGCCCCTGAGCCAAGACCTGCAGGAGGCGCAGAGCGCCCCCACCTGGAAGCCGAGTGAACAGCTGGCGGGGAGGCTAGCCTCCTCGAGGGAAGAAGAGGCAGCCCAGCCTCGTTTGGCTCAAGCCCTACTTGGCTGGAGCCGAGTGAGCCTCCAGGACGGCAGAGCTCCAGCTCTGTTCAGAGGCCCGTTCTGGCAGAGTTGCTGGCACGAGGCTGCTCTGCCCTGGGCGAGCCTTGCCCAGACTTGCCTCGCTGCTAGGCTTCCTGCCCAGGAAGGAGCAGGCTGCGCGAGGCTGGGAGACGCCACTGGCGCCTTCCTGGCCTCAGCTCCGCTCCTGCCTTGCCTTTGCACCTAGGCCCCAGGCGTCCTTGGGGAGGGCTTAGGGGCCGGTGGCTTGCACACTGCCAAGGGCTCCAGCAGGAAGAGCTCTGTGCGAGGGAAGGAAGGGCCAGTGCAGGGCTCCTCCAGCGGTTGCTTGGCCGCCCAGGCTCAGCGCCGCACGGAGTGCACCAGGCTCCCAGGGCCCCTGGCTGGGGTCTGCAGCCCCGCACACCCAGAGGCTGACTCCCTGGGCGCCCAAAAGCTGCCTCACACACGTAGCTTCCATAGCGCTCTCCTCCCTAGCAGAGACGTGTGCAGCTGGTTGGGGCCTGCCCCTGCGTGCCTGGGCTCCCGCCCAAAGCCCCAGCTCAGGGCAAGCAGCCCCTGAGCCAAGACCTGCAGGAGGCGCAGAGCGCCCCCACCTGGAAGCCGAGTGAACACCTGGCGGGGAGGCGAGCCTCCTCGAGGGAAGAAGAGGCAGCCCAGCCTCGTTTGGCTCAAGCCCTACTTGGCTGGAGCCGAGTGCGCCTCCAGGACGGCAGAGCTCCAGCTCTGCTCAGAGGCCCGTTCTGGCAGAGTTGCTGGCGCGAGGCTGCTCTGCCCTGGGCGAGCCTTGCCCAGACTTGCCTCGCTGCTAGGCTTCCTGCCCTGGAAGGAGCAGGCTGCGCGAGGCTGGGAGACGCCACTGGCGCCTTCCTGGCCTCAGCTCCGCTCCTGCCTTGCTTTTGCACCTAGGCCCCAGGCGTGCTTGGGGAAGGCTTAGGGGCCGGAGGCTTGCACACTGCCAAGGGCTCCAGCAGGAAGAGCTCTGTGCGAGGGAAGGGAAGGGCCAGTGCAGGGCTCCTCCAGCGGTTGCTTGGCCGCCCAGGCTCAGCGCCGCACGGAGTGCACCAGGCTCCCAGGGCCCCTGGCTGGGGTCTGCATCCCCGCACACGCGGAGGCTGACTCCCTGGGCGCCCAGCAGCTGCCTCACACACGTAGCTTCCCTAGGGCTCTCCTCCCCAGCAGAGACGTGTGCAGCTGGTTGGGGCCTGCCCCTGCGTGCCTGGGCTCCCGCCCACAGCCCCAGCTCAGGGCAAGCAGCCCCTGAGCCAAGACCTGCAGGAGACGCAGAGCACCCCCACCTGGAAGCCGAGTGAACAGCTGGCGGGGAGGCGAGCCTCCTCGAGGGAAGAAGAGGCAGCCCAGCCTCGTTTGGCTCAAGCCCTACTTGGCTGGAGCCGAGTGCGCCTCCAGGACGGCAGAGCTCCAGCTCTGCTCAGAGGCCCGTTCTGGCAGAGTTGCTGGCGCGAGGCTGCTCTGCCCTGGGCGAGCCTTGCCCAGACTTGCCTCGCTGCTAGGCTTCCTGCCCAGGAAGGAGCAGGCTGCGCGAGGCTGGGAGACGCCACTGGCGCCTTCCTGGCCTCAGCTCCGCTCCTGCCTTGCCTTTGCACCTAGGCCTCAGGCGTCCTTGGGGAGGGCTTAGGGGCCGGTGGCTTGCAGAGTGCCAAGGGCTCCAGCAGGAAGAGCTCTGTGCGAGGGAAGGGAAGGGCCAGTGCCAGGCTCCTCCAGCGGTTGCTTGGCCGCCCAGGCTCAGCGCCGCACGGAGTGCCCCAGGCTCCCAGGACCCCTGGCTGGGGTCTGCAGCCCCGCACACCCGGAGGCTGACTCCCTGGGCGCCCAGCAGCTGCCTCACACACGTAGCTTCCCTAGCGCTCTCCTCCCCAGCAGAGACGTGTGCAGCTGGTTGGGGCCTGCCCCTGCGTGCCTGGGCTCCCGCCCACAGCCCCAGCTCAGGGCAAGCAGCCCCTGAGCCAAGACCTGCAGGAGGCGCAGAGCGCCCCCACCTGGAAGCCGAGTGAACAGCTGGCGGGGAGGCGAGCCTCCTCGAGGGAAGAAGAGGCAGCCCAGCCTCGTTTGGCTCAAGCCCTACTTGGCTGGAGCCGAGTGCGCCTCCAGGACGGCAGAGCTCCAGCTCTGCTCAGAGGCCCGTTCTGGCAGAGTTGCTGGCGCGAGGCTGCTCTGCCCTGGGCGAGCCTTGCCCAGACTTGCCTCGCTGCTAGGCTTCCTGCCCAGGAAGGAGCAGGCTGCGCGAGGCTGGGAGACGCCACTGGCGCCTTCCTGGCCTCAGCTCCGCTCCTGCCTTGCCTTTGCACCTAGGCCCCAGGCGTCCTTGGGGAGGGCTTAGGGGCCGGTGGCTTGCAGAGTGCCAAGGGCTCCAGCAGGAAGAGCTCTGTGCGAGGGAAGGGAAGGGCCAGTGCCAGGCTCCTCCAGCGGTTGCTTGGCCGCCCAGGCTCAGCGCCGCACGGAGTGCCCCAGGCTCCCAGGACCCCTGGCTGGGGTCTGCAGCCCCGCACACCCGGAGGCTGACTCCCTGGGCGCCCAGCAGCTGCCTCACACACGTAGCTTCCCTAGCGCTCTCCTCCCCAGCAGAGACGTGTGCAGCTTTTGGGGCCTGCCCCTGAGTGCCTGGGCTCCCGCGCACAGCCCCAGCTCAGGGCAAGCAGCCCCTGAGCCAAGACCTGCAGGAGGCGCAGAGCGCCCCCACCTGGAAGCCGAGTGAACAGCTGGCGGGGAGGCTAGCCTCCTCGAGGGAAGAAGAGGCAGCCCAGCCTCGTTTGGCTCAAGCCCTACTTGGCTGGAGCCGAGTGAGCCTCCAGGACGGCAGAGCTCCAGCTCTGTTCAGAGGCCCGTTCTGGCAGAGTTGCTGGCACGAGGCTGCTCTGCCCTGGGCGAGCCTTGCCCAGACTTGCCTCGCTGCTAGGCTTCCTGCCCAGGAAGGAGCAGGCTGCGCGAGGCTGGGAGACGCCACTGGCGCCTTCCTGGCCTCAGCTCCGCTCCTGCCTTGCCTTTGCACCTAGGCCCCAGGCGTCCTTGGGGAGGGCTTAGGGGCCGGTGGCTTGCACACTGCCAAGGGCTCCAGCAGGAAGAGCTCTGTGCGAGGGAAGGAAGGGCCAGTGCAGGGCTCCTCCAGCGGTTGCTTGGCCGCCCAGGCTCAGCGCCGCACGGAGTGCACCAGGCTCCCAGGGCCCCTGGCTGGGGTCTGCAGCCCCGCACACCCAGAGGCTGACTCCCTGGGCGCCCAAAAGCTGCCTCACACACGTAGCTTCCATAGCGCTCTCCTCCCTAGCAGAGACGTGTGCAGCTGGTTGGGGCCTGCCCCTGCGTGCCTGGGCTCCCGCCCAAAGCCCCAGCTCAGGGCAAGCAGCCCCTGAGCCAAGACCTGCAGGAGGCGCAGAGCGCCCCCACCTGGAAGCCGAGTGAACACCTGGCGGGGAGGCGAGCCTCCTCGAGGGAAGAAGAGGCAGCCCAGCCTCGTTTGGCTCAAGCCCTACTTGGCTGGAGCCGAGTGCGCCTCCAGGACGGCAGAGCTCCAGCTCTGCTCAGAGGCCCGTTCTGGCAGAGTTGCTGGCGCGAGGCTGCTCTGCCCTGGGCGAGCCTTGCCCAGACTTGCCTCGCTGCTAGGCTTCCTGCCCTGGAAGGAGCAGGCTGCGCGAGGCTGGGAGACGCCACTGGCGCCTTCCTGGCCTCAGCTCCGCTCCTGCCTTGCTTTTGCACCTAGGCCCCAGGCGTGCTTGGGGAAGGCTTAGGGGCCGGAGGCTTGCACACTGCCAAGGGCTCCAGCAGGAAGAGCTCTGTGCGAGGGAAGGGAAGGGCCAGTGCAGGGCTCCTCCAGCGGTTGCTTGGCCGCCCAGGCTCAGCGCCGCACGGAGTGCACCAGGCTCCCAGGGCCCCTGGCTGGGGTCTGCATCCCCGGACACGCGGAGGCTGACTCCCTGGGCGCCCAGCAGCTGCCTCACACACGTAGCTTCCCTAGGGCTCTCCTCCCCAGCAGAGACGTGTGCAGCTGGTTGGGGCCTGCCCCTGCGTGCCTGGGCTCCCGCCCACAGCCCCAGCTCAGGGCAAGCAGCCCCTGAGCCAAGACCTGCAGGAGACGCAGAGCACCCCCACCTGGAAGCCGAGTGAACAGCTGGCGGGGAGGCGAGCCTCCTCGAGGGAAGAAGAGGCAGCCCAGCCTCGTTTGGCTCAAGCCCTACTTGGCTGGAGCCGAGTGCGCCTCCAGGACGGCAGAGCTCCAGCTCTGCTCAGAGGCCCGTTCTGGCAGAGTTGCTGGCGCGAGGCTGCTCTGCCCTGGGCGAGCCTTGCCCAGACTTGCCTCGCTGCTAGGCTTCCTGCCCAGGAAGGAGCAGGCTGCGCGAGGCTGGGAGACGCCACTGGCGCCTTCCTGGCCTCAGCTCCGCTCCTGCCTTGCCTTTGCACCTAGGCCCCAGGCGTCCTTGGGGAGGGCTTAGGGGCCGGTGGCTTGCAGAGTGCCAAGGGCTCCAGCAGGAAGAGCTCTGTGCGAGGGAAGGGAAGGGCCAGTGCCAGGCTCCTCCAGCGGTTGCTTGGCCGCCCAGGCTCAGCGCCGCACGGAGTGCCCCAGGCTCCCAGGACCCCTGGCTGGGGTCTGCAGCCCCGCACACCCGGAGGCTGACTCCCTGGGCGCCCAGCAGCTGCCTCACACACGTAGCTTCCCTAGCGCTCTCCTCCCCAGCAGAGACGTGTGCAGCTGGTTGGGGCCTGCACCTGCGTGCCTGGGCTCCCGCCCACAGCCCCAGCTCAGGGCAAGCAGCCCCTGAGCCAAGACCTGCAGGAGGCGCAGAGCGCCCCCACCTGGAAGCCGAGTGAACAGCTGGCGGGGAGGCGAGCCTCCTCGAGGGAAGAAGAGGCAGCCCAGCCTCGTTTGGCTCAAGCCCTACTTGGCTGGAGCCGAGTGCGCCTCCAGGACGGCAGAGCTCCAGCTCTGCTCAGAGGCCCGTTCTGGCAGAGTTGCTGGCGCGAGGCTGCTCTGCCCTGGGCGAGCCTTGCCCAGACTTGCCTCGCTGCTAGGCTTCCTGCCCAGGAAGGAGCAGGCTGCGCGAGGCTGGGAGACGCCACTGGCGCCTTCCTGGCCTCAGCTCCGCTCCTGCCTTGCCTTTGCACCTAGGCCCCAGGCGTCCTTGGGGAGGGCTTAGGGGCCGGTGGCTTGCAGAGTGCCAAGGGCTCCAGCAGGAAGAGCTCTGTGCGAGGGAAGGGAAGGGCCAGTGCCAGGCTCCTCCAGCGGTTGCTTGGCCGCCCAGGCTCAGCGCCGCACGGAGTGCCCCAGGCTCCCAGGACCCCTGGCTGGGGTCTGCAGCCCCGCACACCCGGAGGCTGACTCCCTGGGCGCCCAGCAGCTGCCTCACACACGTAGCTTCCCTAGCGCTCTCCTCCCCAGCAGAGACGTGTGCAGCTTTTGGGGCCTGCCCCTGAGTGCCTGGGCTCCCGCGCACAGCCCCAGCTCAGGGCAAGCAGCCCCTGAGCCAAGACCTGCAGGAGGCGCAGAGCGCCCCCACCTGGAAGCCGAGTGAACAGCTGGCGGGGAGGCTAGCCTCCTCGAGGGAAGAAGAGGCAGCCCAGCCTCGTTTGGCTCAAGCCCTACTTGGCTGGAGCCGAGTGAGCCTCCAGGACGGCAGAGCTCCAGCTCTGTTCAGAGGCCCGTTCTGGCAGAGTTGCTGGCACGAGGCTGCTCTGCCCTGGGCGAGCCTTGCCCAGACTTGCCTCGCTGCTAGGCTTCCTGCCCAGGAAGGAGCAGGCTGCGCGAGGCTGGGAGACGCCACTGGCGCCTTCCTGGCCTCAGCTCCGCTCCTGCCTTGCCTTTGCACCTAGGCCCCAGGCGTCCTTGGGGAGGGCTTAGGGGCCGGTGGCTTGCACACTGCCAAGGGCTCCAGCAGGAAGAGCTCTGTGCGAGGGAAGGAAGGGACAGTGCAGGGCTCCTCCAGCGGTTGCTTGGCCGCCCAGGCTCAGCGCCGCACGGAGTGCACCAGGCTCCCAGGGCCCCTGGCTGGGGTCTGCAGCCCCGCACACCCAGAGGCTGACTCCCTGGGCGCCCAAAAGCTGCCTCACACACGTATCTTCCATAGCGCTCTCCTCCCTAGCAGAGACGTGTGCAGCTGGTTGGGGCCTGCCCCTGCGTGCCTGGGCTCCCGCCCAAAGCCCCAGCTCAGGGCAAGCAGCCCCTGAGCCAAGACCTGCAGGAGGCGCAGAGCGCCCCCACCTGGAAGCCGAGTGAACACCTGGCGGGGAGGCGAGCCTCCTCGAGGGAAGAAGAGGCAGCCCAGCCTCGTTTGGCTCAAGCCCTACTTGGCTGGAGCCGAGTGCGCCTCCAGGACGGCAGAGCTCCAGCTCTGCTCAGAGGCCCGTTCTGGCAGAGTTGCTGGCGCGAGGCTGCTCTGCCCTGGGCGAGCCTTGCCCAGACTTGCCTCGCTGCTAGGCTTCCTGCCCAGGAAGGAGCAGGCTGCGCGAGGCTGGGAGACGCCACTGGCGCCTTCCTGGCCTCAGCTCCGCTCCTGCCTTGCCTTTGCATCTAGGCCCCAGGCGTCCTTGGGGAGGGCTTAGGGGCCGTTGGCTTGCACACTCCCAAGGGCTCCAGCAGGAAGAGCTCTGTGCGAGGGAAGGGAAGGGCCAGTGCAAGTCTCCTCCAGCGGTTGCTTGGCCGCCGAGGCTCAGCACCGCACGGAGTGCACCAGGCTCCCAGGGCCCCTGGCTGGGGTCTGCAGCCCCGCACACCCGGAGGCTGACTCCCTGGGCGCCCAGCAGCTGCCTCACACACGTAGCTTCCCTAGCGCTCTCCTCCCCAGCAGAGACGTGTGCAGCTGGTTGGGGCCTGCCCCTGCGTGCCTGGGCTCCCGCCCAAAGCCCCAACTCAGGGCAAGAAGCCCCTGAGCCAAGACCTGCAGGAGGCGCAGAGCGCCCCCGCCTGGAAGCCGAGTGAACAGCTGGCGGGGAGGCGAGCCTCCTCGAGGGAAGAAGAGGCAGCCCAGCCTCGTTTGGCTCAAGCCCTACTTGGCTGGAGCCGAGTGAGCCTCAAGGACGGCAGAGCTCCAGCTCTGCTCAGAGGCCCGTTCTGGCAGAGTTGCTGGCGCGAGGCTGCTCTGCCCTGGGCGAGCCTTGCCCAGACTTGCCTCGCTGCTAGGCTTCCTGCCCAGGAAGGAGCAGGCTGCGCGAGGCTGGGAGACGCCACAGGCGCCTTCCTGGCCTCAGCTCCGCTCCTGCCTTGCCTTTGCACCTAGGCCCCAGGCGTCCTTGGGGAGGGCTTAGGGGCCGGTGGCTTGCACACTGCCAAGGGCTCCAGCAGGAAGAGCTCTGTTCGAGGGAAGGGAAGGGCCAGTGCCAGGCTCCTCCAGCGGTTGCTTGGCCGCCCAGGCTCAGCGCCGCACGGAGTGCCCCAGGCTCCCAGGACCCCTGGCTGGGGTCTGCAGCCACGCACACCCGGAGGCTGACTCCCTGGGCGCCCAGCAGCTGCCTCACACACGTAGCTTCCCTAGCGCTCTCCTCCCCAGCAGAGACGTGTGCAGCTGTTTGGGGCCTGCCCCTGCGTGCCTGGGCTCCCGCGCACAGCCCCAGCTCAGGGCAAGCAGCCCCTGAGCCAAGACCTGCAGGAGGCGCAGAGCGCCCCCACCTGGAAGCCGAGTGAACAGCTGGCGGGGAGGCGAGCCTCCTCGAGGGAAGAAGAGGCAGCCCAGCCTCGTTTGGCTGCCCTACTTGGCTGGAGCCGAGAGCGCCTCCAGGACGGCAGAGCTCCAGCTCTGTTCAGAGGCCCGTTCTGGCAGAGTTGCTGGCGCGAGGCTACTCTGCCCTGGAGGAGCCTTGCCCAGACTTGCCTCGCTGCTAGGCTTCCTGCCCAGGAAGGAGCAGGCTGCGCGAGGCTGGGAGACGCCACTGGCGCCTTCCTGGCCTCAGCTCCGCTCCTGCCTTGCCCTTGCACCTAGGCCCCAGGCGTCCTTGGGGAGGGCTTAGGGGCCGTTGGCTTGCACACTGCCAAGGGCTCCAGCAGGAAGAGCTCTGTGCGAGGGAAGGGAAGGGCCAGTGCAGGGCTCCTCCAGCGGTTGCTTGGCCGCCCAGGCTCAGCGCCGCACGGAGTGCACCAGGCTCCCAGGGCCCCTGGCTGGGGTCTGCAGCCCCGCACACCCAGAGGCTGACTCCCTGGGCGCCCAAAAGCTGCCTCACACACGTATCTTCCATAGCGCTCTCCTCCCTAGCAGAGACGTGTGCAGCTGGTTGGGGCCTGCCCCTGCGTGCCTGGGCTCCCGCCCAAAGCCCCAGCTCAGGGCAAGCAGCCCCTGAGCCAAGACCTGCAGGAGGCGCAGAGCGCCCCCACCTGGAAGCCGAGTGAACACCTGGCGGGGAGGCGAGCCTCCTCGAGGGAAGAAGAGGCAGCCCAGCCTCGTTTGGCTCAAGCCCTACTTGGCTGGAGCCGAGTGCGCCTCCAGGACGGCAGAGCTCCAGCTCTGCTCAGAGGCCCGTTCTGGCAGAGTTGCTGGCGCGAGGCTGCTCTGCCCTGGGCGAGCCTTGCCCAGACTTGCCTCGCTGCTAGGCTTCCTGCCCTGGAAGGAGCAGGCTGCGCGAGGCTGGGAGACGCCACTGGCGCCTTCCTGGCCTCAGCTCCGCTCCTGCCTTGCTTTTGCACCTAGGCCCCAGGCGTGCTTGGGGAAGGCTTAGGGGCCGGAGGCATGCACACTGCCAAGGGCTCCAGTAGGAAGAGCTCTGTGCGAGGGAAGGGAAGGGCCAGTGCAGGGCTCCTCCAGCGGTTGCTTGGCCGCCCAGGCTCAGCGCCGCACGGAGTGCACCAGGCTCCCAGGGCCCCTGGCTGGGGTCTGCATCCCCGCACACGCGGAGGCTGACTCCCTGGGCGCCCAGCAGCTGCCTCACACACGTAGCTTCCCTAGGGCTCTCCTCCCCAGCAGAGACGTGTGCAGCTGGTTGGGGCCTGCCCCTGCGTGCCTGGGCTCCCGCCCACAGCCCCAGCTCAGGGCAAGCAGCCCCTGAGCCAAGACCTGCAGGAGGCGCAGAGCGCCCCCACCTGGAAGCCGAGTGAACAGCTGGCGGGGAGGCGAGCCTCCTCGAGGGAAGAAGAGGCAGCCCAGCCTCGTTTGGCTCAAGCCCTACTTGGCTGGAGCCGAGTGCGCCTCCAGGACGGCAGAGCTCCAGCTCTGCTCAGAGGCCCGTTCTGGCAGAGTTGCTGGCGCGAGGCTGCTCTGCCCTGGGCGAGCCTTGCCCAGACTTGCCTCGCTGCTAGGCTTCCTGCCCAGGAAGGAGCAGGCTGCGCGAGGCTGGGAGACGCCACTGGCGCCTTCCTGGCCTCAGCTCCGCTCCTGCCTTGCCTTTGCACCTAGGCCCCAGGCGTCCTTGGGGAGGGCTTAGGGGCCGGTGGCTTGCAGAGTGCCAAGGGCTCCAGCAGGAAGAGCTCTGTGCGAGGGAAGGGAAGGGCCAGTGCCAGGCTCCTCCAGCGGTTGCTTGGCCGCCCAGGCTCAGCGCCGCACGGAGTGCCCCAGGCTCCCAGGACCCCTGGCTGGGGTCTGCAGCCCCGCACACCCGGAGGCTGACTCCCTGGGCGCCCAGCAGCTGCCTCACACACGTAGCTTCCCTAGCGCTCTCCTCCCCAGCAGAGACGTGTGCAGCTGGTTGGGGCCTGCCCCTGCGTGCCTGGGCTCCCGCCCACAGCCCCAGCTCAGGGCAAGCAGCCCCTGAGCCAAGACCTGCAGGAGGCGCAGAGCGCCCCCACCTGGAAGCCGAGTGAACAGCTGGCGGGGAGGCGAGCCTCCTCGAGGGAAGAAGAGGCAGCCCAGCCTCGTTTGGCTCAAGCCCTACTTGGCTGGAGCCGAGTGCGCGTCCAGGACGGCAGAGCTCCAGCTCTGCTCAGAGGCCCGTTCTGGCAGAGTTGCTGGCGCGAGGCTGCTCTGCCCTGGGCGAGCCTTGCCCAGACTTGCCTCGCTGCTAGGCTTCCTGCCCAGGAAGGAGCAGGCTGCGCGAGGCTGGGAGACGCCACTGGCGCCTTCCTGGCCTCAGCTCCGCTCCTGCCTTGCCTTTGCACCTAGGCCCCAGGCGTCCTTGGGGAGGGCTTAGGGGCCGGTGGCTTGCAGAGTGCCAAGGGCTCCAGCAGGAAGAGCTCTGTGCGAGGGAAGGGAAGGGCCAGTGCCAGGCTCCTCCAGCGGTTGCTTGGCCGCCCAGGCTCAGCGCCGCACGGAGTGCCCCAGGCTCCCAGGACCCCTGGCTGGGGTCTGCAGCCCCGCACACCCGGAGGCTGACTCCCTGGGCGCCCAGCAGCTGCCTCACACACGTAGCTTCCCTAGCGCTCTCCTCCCCAGCAGAGACGTGTGCAGCTTTTGGGGCCTGCCCCTGAGTGCCTGGGCTCCCGCGCACAGCCCCAGCTCAGGGCAAGCAGCCCCTGAGCCAAGACCTGCAGGAGGCGCAGAGCGCCCCCACCTGGAAGCCGAGTGAACAGCTGGCGGGGAGGCTAGCCTCCTCGAGGGAAGAAGAGGCAGCCCAGCCTCGTTTGGCTCAAGCCCTACTTGGCTGGAGCCGAGTGAGCCTCCAGGACGGCAGAGCTCCAGCTCTGTTCAGAGGCCCGTTCTGGCAGAGTTGCTGGCACGAGGCTGCTCTGCCCTGGGCGAGCCTTGCCCAGACTTGCCTCGCTGCTAGGCTTCCTGCCCAGGAAGGAGCAGGCTGCGCGAGGCTGGGAGACGCCACTGGCGCCTTCCTGGCCTCAGCTCCGCTCCTGCCTTGCCTTTGCACCTAGGCCCCAGGCGTCCTTGGGGAGGGCTTAGGGGCCGGTGGCTTGCACTCTACCAAGGGCTCCAGCAGGAAGAGCTCTGTGCGAGGGAAGGGAAGGGCCAGTGCAGGGCTCCTCCAGCGGTTGCTTGGCCGCCCAGGCTCAGCGCCGCACGGAGTGCACCAGGCTCCCAGGGCCCCTGGCTGGGGTCTGCAGCCCCGCACACCCAGAGGCTGACTCCCTGGGCGCCCAAAAGCTGCCTCACACACGTAGCTTCCATAGCGCTCTCCTCCCTAGCAGAGACGTGTGCAGCTGGTTGGGGCCTGCCCCTGCGTGCCTGGGCTCCCGCCCAAAGCCCCAGCTCAGGGCAAGCAGCCCCTGAGCCAAGACCTGCAGGAGGCGCAGAGCGCCCCCACCTGGAAGCCGAGTGAACACCTGGCGGGGAGGCGAGCCTCCTCGAGGGAAGAAGAGGCAGCCCAGCCTCGTTTGGCTCAAGCCCTACTTGGCTGGAGCCGAGTGCGCCTCCAGGACGGCAGAGCTCCAGCTCTGCTCAGAGGCCCGTTCTGGCAGAGTTGCTGGCGCGAGGCTGCTCTGCCCTGGGCGAGCCTTGCCCAGACTTGCCTCGCTGCTAGGCTTCCTGCCCTGGAAGGAGCAGGCTGCGCGAGGCTGGGAGACGCCACTGGCGCCTTCCTGGCCTCAGCTCCGCTCCTGCCTTGCTTTTGCACCTAGGCCCCAGGCGTGCTTGGGGAAGGCTTAGGGGCCGGAGGCTTGCACACTGCCAAGGGCTCCAGCAGGAAGAGCTCTGTGCGAGGGAAGGGAAGGGCCAGTGCAGGGCTCCTCCAGCGGTTGCTTGGCCGCACAGGCTCAGCGCCGCACGGAGTGCACCAGGCTCCCAGGGCCCCTGGCTGGGGTCTGCATCCCCGCACACGCGGAGGCTGACTCCCTGGGCGCCCAGCAGCTGCCTCACACACGTAGCTTCCCTAGGGCTCTCCTCCCCAGCAGAGACGTGTGCAGCTGGTTGGGGCCTGCCCCTGCGTGCCTGGGCTCCCGCCCACAGCCCCAGCTCAGGGCAAGCAGCCCCTGAGCCAAGACCTGCAGGAGACGCAGAGCACCCCCACCTGGAAGCCGAGTGAACAGCTGGCGGGGAGGCGAGCCTCCTCGAGGGAAGAAGAGGCAGCCCAGCCTCGTTTGGCTCAAGCCCTACTTGGCTGGAGCCGAGTGCGCCTCCAGGACGGCAGAGCTCCAGCTCTGCTCAGAGGCCCGTTCTGGCAGAGTTGCTGGCGCGAGGCTGCTCTGCCCTGGGCGAGCCTTGCCCAGACTTGCCTCGCTGCTAGGCTTCCTGCCCAGGAAGGAGCAGGCTGCGCGAGGCTGGGAGACGCCACTGGCGCCTTCCTGGCCTCAGCTCCGCTCCTGCCTTGCCTTTGCACCTAGGCCCCAGGCGTCCTTGGGGAGGGCTTAGGGGCCGGTGGCTTGCACACTGCCAAGGGCTCCAGCAGGAAGAGCTCTGTGCGTGGGAACGAAGGGCCAGTGCAGGTCTCCTCCAGCGGTTGCTTGGCCGCCCAGGCTCAGCGCCGCACGGAGTGCACCAGGCTCCCAGGGCCCCTGGCTGGAGTCTGCAGCCCCGCACACCCGGAGGCTGACTCCCTGGGCGCCCAGCAGCTGCCTCACACACGTAGCTTCCATAGCGTCTCCTCCCCAGCAGAGACGTGTGCAGCTGGTTGGGGCCTGCCCCTGCGTGCCTGGGCTCCCGCCCACAGCCCCAGCTCAGGGCACGAATCCCCTGAGCCAAGACCTGCAGGAGGCGCAGAGCGCCCCCACCTGGAAGCCGAGTGAACAGCTGGCGGGGAGGCGAGCCTCCTCGAGGGAAGAAGAGGCAGCCCAGCCTCGTTTGGCTCAAGCCCTACTTGGCTGGAGCCGAGTGCGCCTCCAGGACGGCAGAGCTCCAGCTCTGCTCAGAGGCCCGTTCTGGCAGAGTTGCTGGCGCGAGGCTGCTCTGCCCTGGGCGAGCCTTGCCCAGACTTGCCTCGCTGCTAGGCTTCCTGCCCTGGAAGGAGCAGGCTGTGCGAGGCTGGGAGACGCCACTGGCGCCTTCCTGGCCTCAGCTCCGCTCCTGCCTTGCTTTTGCACCTAGGCCCCAGGCGTCCTTGGGGAAGGCTTAGGGGCCGGTGGCTTGCACACTGCCAAGGGCTCCAGCAGGAAGAGCTCTGTGCGAGGGAAGGGAAGGGCCAGTGCAGGGCTCCTCCAGCGGTTGCTTGGCCGCCCAGACTCAGCGCCGCACGGAATGCCCCAGGCTCCCAGGGCCCTGGCTGGGGTCTGCAGCCCCGCACACCCGGAGGCTGACTCCCTGGGCGCCCAGCAGCTGCCTCACACACGTAGCTTCCCTAGCGCTCTCCTCCCCAGCAGAGACGTGTGCAGCTGGTTGGGGCCTGCCCCTGCGTGCCTGGCCTCCCGCCCACAGCCCCAGCTCAGGGCAAGCAGCCCCTGAGCCAAGACCTGCAGGAGGCGCAGAGCGCCCCCACCTGGAAGCCGAGTGAACAGCTGGCGGGGAGGCGAGCTTCCTCGAGGGAAGAAGAGGCAGCCCAGCCTCGTTTGGCTCAAGCCCTACTTGGCTGGAGCCGAGTGCGCCTCCAGGACGGCAGAGCTCCAGCTCTGCTCAGAGGCCCGTTCTGGCAGAGTGGCTGGCGCGAGGCTGCTCTGCCCTGGGCGAGCCTTGCCCAGACTTGCCTCTCTGCTAGGCTTCCTGCCCAGGAAGGAGCAGGCTGCGCGAGGCTGGGAGACGCCACTGGCGCCTTCCTGGCCTCAGCTCCGCTCCTGCCTTGCCTTTGCACCTAGGCCCCAGGCGTCCTTGGGGATGGCTTAGGGGACGGTGGCTTGCACACTGCCAAGGGCTCCAGCAGGAAGAGCTCTGTGCGAGGGAAGGAAGGGCCAGTGCAGGTCTCCTCCAGCGGTTGCTTGGCCGCCCAGGCTCAGCGCCGCACGGAGTGCACCAGGCTCCCAGGGCCCCTGGCTGGAGTCTGCAGCCCCGCACACCCGGAGGCTGACTCCCTGGGCGCCCAGCAGCTGCCTCACACATGTAGCTTCCCTAGCGCTCTCCTCCCTAGCAGAGACGTGTGCAGCTGGTTGGGGCCTGCCCCTGCGTGCCTGGGCTCCCGCGCACAGCCCCAGCTCAGGGCAAGCAGCCCCTGAGCCAAGACTTGCAGGAGGCGCAGAGCGCCCCCACCTGGAAGCCGAGTGAACAGCTGGCGGGGAGGCGAGCCTCCTCGAGGGAAGAAGAGGCAGCCCAGCCTCGTTTGGCTCAAGCCCTACTTGGCTGGAGCCGAGTGCGCCTCCAGGACGGCAGAGCTCCAGCTCTGCTCAGAGGCCCGTTTTGGCAGAGTTGCTGGCGCTAGGCTGCTCTGCCCTGGGCGATCCTTGCCCAGACTTGCCTCGCTGCTAGGCTTCCTGCCCAGGAAGGAGCAGGCTGCGCGAGGCTGGGAGACGCCACTGGCGCCTTCCTGGCCTCAGCTCCGCTCCTGCCTTGCCTTTGCACCTAGGCCCCAGGCGTCCTTGGGGAGGGCTTAGGGGCCGGTGGCTTGCACACTGCCAAGGGCTCCAGCAGGAAGAGCTCTGTGCGAGGGAAGGGAAGGGCCAGTGCCAGGCTCCTCCAGCGGTTGCTTGGCCGCCCAGGCTCTGCGCCGCACGGAGTGCCCCCGGCTCCCAGGACCCCTAGCTGGGGTCTGCAGCCCCGCACACCCGGAGGCTGACTCCCTGGGCGCCCCGCAGCTGCCTCACACACGTAGCTTCCCTAGCGCTCTCCTCCCCAGCAGAGACGTGTGCAGCTGTTTGGGGCCTGCCCCTGCGTGCCTGGGCTCCCGCGCACAGCCCCAGCTCAGGGCAAGCAGCCCCTGAGCCAAGACCTGCAGGAGGCGCAGAGCGCCCCCACCTGGAAGCCGAGAGAACAGCTGGCGGGGAGGCGAGCCTCCTCGAGGGAAGAAGAGGCAGCCCAGCCTCGTTTGGCTCAAGCCCTACTTGGCTGGAGCCGAGTGCGCCTCCAGGACGGCAGAGCTCCAGCTCTGCTCAGAGGCCCGTTCTGGCAGAGTTGCTGGCGCGAGGCTGCTCTGCCCTGGGCGAGCCTTGCCCAGACTTGCCTCGCTGCTAGGCTTCCTGCCCAGGAAGGAGCAGGCTGCGCGAGGCTGGGAGACGCCACTGGCGCCTTCCTGGCCTCAGCTCCGCTCCTGCCTTGCCTTTGCACCTAGGCCCCAGGCGTCCTTGGGGAGGGCTTATGGGCCGGTGGCTTGCACACTGCCAAGGGCTCCAGCAGGAAGAGCTCTGTGCGAGGGAAGGGAAGGGCCAGTGCAGGGCTCCTCCAGCGGTTGCTTGGCCGCCCAGGCTCAGCGCCGCACGGAGTGCCCCAGGCTCCCAGGACCCCTGGCTGGGGTCTGCAGCCCCGCACACCCGGAGGCTGACTCCCTGGGCGCCCAGCAGCTGCCTCACACACGTAGCTTCCCTAGCGCTCTCCTCCCCAGCAGAGACGTGTGCAGCTGTTTGGGGCCTGCCCCTGCGTGCCTGGGCTCCCGCGCACAGTCCCAGCTCAGGGCAAGCAGCCCCTGAGCGAAGACCTGCAGGAGGCGCAGAGCGCCCCCACCTGGAAGCCGAGTGAACAGCTGGCAGGGAGGCTAGTCTCCTCGAGGGAAGAAGAGGCAGCCCAGCCTCGTTTGGCTGCCCTACTTGGCTGGAGCCGAGAGAGCCTCCAGGACGGCAGAGCTCCAGCTCTGTTCAGAGGCCCGTTCTGGCAGAGTTGCTGGCGCGAGGCTGCTCTGCCCTGGGCGAGCCTTGCCCAGACTTGCCTCGCTGCTAGGCTTCCTGCCCAGGAAGGAGCAGGCTGCGCGAGGCTGGGAGACGCCACTGGCGCCTTCCTGGCCTCAGCTCCGCTCCTGCCTTGCCTTTGCACCTAGGCCCCAGGCGTCCTTGGGGAGGGCTTAGGGGCCGGTGGCTTGCACACTGCCAAGGGCTCCAGCAGGAAGAGCTCTGTGCGAGGGAAGGAAGGGCCAGTGCAGGTCTCCTCCAGCGGTTGCTTGGCCGCCCAGGCTCAGCGCCGCACGGAGTGCACCAGGCTCCCAGGGCCCCTGGCTGGAGTCTGCAGCCCCGCACACCCGGAGGCTGACTCCCTGGGCGCCCAGCAGCTGCCTCACACACGTAGCTTCCATAGCGCTCTCCTCCCCAGCAGAGACGTGTGCAGCTGGTTGGGGCCTGCCCCTGCGTGCCTGGGCTCCCGCCCACAGCCCCAGCTCAGGGCAAGAAGCCCCTGAGCCAAGACCTGCAGGAGGCGCAGAGCGCCCCCACCTGGAAGCCGAGTGAACAGCTGGCGGGGAGGCGAGCCTCCTCGAGGGAAGAAGAGGCAGCCCAGCCTCGTTTGGCTCAAGCCCTACTTGGCTGGAGCCGAGTGCGCCTCCAGGACGGCAGAGCTCCAGCTCTGCTCAGAGGCCCGTTCTGGCAGAGTTGCTGGCGCGAGGCTGCTCTGCCCTGGGCGAGCCTTGCCCAGACTTGCCTCGCTGCTAGGCTTCCTGCCCAGGAAGGAGCAGGCTGCGCGAGGCTGGGAGACGCCACTGGCGCCTTCCTGGCCTCAGCTCCGCTCCTGCCTTGCCTTTGCATCTAGGCCCCAGGCTTCCTTGGGGAGTGCTTAGGGGCCGGTGGCTTGCACACTCCCAAGGGCTCCAGCAGGAAGAGCTCTGTGCGAGGGAAGGGAAGGGCCAGTGCAGGGCTCTTCCAGCGGTTGCTTGGCCGCCCAGGCTCAGCGCCGCACGGAGTGCACCAGGCTCCCAGGGCCCCTGGCTGGGGTCTGCAGCCCCGCACACCCGGAGGCTGACTCCCTGGGCGCCCAGCAGCTGCCTCACACACGTAGCTTCCCTAGCGCTCTCCTCCCTAGCAGAGACGTGTGCAGCTGGTTGGGGCCTGCCCCTGCGTGCCTGGGCTCCCGCGCACAGCCCCAGCTCAGGGCAAGCAGCCCCTGAGCCAAGACCTGCAGGAGGCGCAGAGCGCCCCCACCTGGAAGCCGAGTGAACAGCTGGCGGGGAGGCGAGCCTCCTCGAGGGAAGAAGAGGCAGGCCAGCCTCGTTTGGCTCAAGCCCTACTTGGCTGGAGCCGAGTGCGCCTCCAGGACGGCAGAGCTCCAGCTCTGCTCAGAGGCCCGTTCTGGCAGAGTTGCTGGCGCGAGGCTGCTCTGCCCTGGGTGAGTCTTGCCCAGACTTGCCTCGCTGCTAGGCTTCCTGCCCAGGAAGGAGCAGGCTGCGCGAGGCTGGGAGACGCCACTGGCGCCTTCCTGGCCTCAGCTCCGCTCCTGCCTTGCCTTTGCACCTAGGCCCCAGGCGTCCTTGGGGAGGGCTTATGGGCCGGTGGCTTGCACACTGCCAAGGGCTCCAGCAGGAAGAGCTCTGTGCGAGGGAAGGGAAGGGCCAGTGCCAGGCTCCTCCAGCGGTTGCTTGGCCGCCCAGGCTCAGCGCCGCACGGAGTGCCCCAGGCTCCCAGGACCCCTGGCTGGGGTCTGCAGCCCCGCACACCCGGAGGCTGACTCCCTGGGCGCCCAGCAGCTGCCTCACACACATAGCTTCCCTAGCGCTCTCCTCCCCAGCAGAGACGTGTGCAGCTGTTTGGGGCCTGCCCCTGCGTGCCTGGGCTCCCGCCCACAGCCCCAGCTCAGGGCAAGCAGCCCCTGAGCCAAGACCTGCAGGAGGCGCAGAGCGCCCCCACCTGGAAGCCGAGTGAACAGCTGGCAGGGAGGCTAGCCTCCTCGAGGGAAGAAGAGGCAGCCCAGCCTCATTTGGCTGCCCTACTTGGCTGGAGCCGAGAGCGCCTCCAGGACGGCAGAGCTCCAGCTCTGTTCAGAGGCCCGTTCTGGCAGAGTTGCTGGCGCGAGGCTGCTCTGCCCTGGGCGAGCCTTGCCCAGACTTGCCTCGCTGCTAGGCTTCCTGCCCAGGAAGGAGCAGGCTGCGCGAGGCTGGGAGACGCCACTGGCGCCTTCCTGGCCTCAGCTCCGCTCCTGCCTTGCCTTTGCACCTAGGCCCCAGGCGTCCTTGGGGAGGGCTTAGGGGCCGGTGGCTTGCACACTGCCAAGGACTCCAGCAGGAAGAGCTCTGTGCGAGGGAAGGAAGGGCCAGTGCAGGTCTCCTCCAGCGGTTGCTTGGCCGCCCAGGCTCAGCGCCGCACGGAGTGCACCAGGCTCCCAGGGCCCCTGGCTGGAGTCTGCAGCCCCGCACACCCGGAGGCTGACGCCCTGGACGCCCAGCAGCTGCCTCACACACGTAGCTTCCATAGCGCTCTCCTCCCCAGCAGAGACGTGTGCAGCTGGTTGGGGCCTGCCCCTGCGTGCCTGGGCTCCCGCCCACAGCCCCAGCTCAGGGCAAGAAGCCCCTGGCCAAGACCTGCAGGAGGCGCAGAGCGCCCCCACCTGGAAGCCGAGTGAACAGCTGGCGGGGAGGCGAGCCTCCTCGAGGGAAGAAGAGGCAGCCCAGCCTCGTTTGGCTCAAGCCCTACTTGGCTGGAGCCGAGTGTGCCTCCAGGACGGCAGAGCTCCAGCTCTGCTCAGAGGCCCGTTCTGGCAGAGTTGCTGGCGCGAGGCTGCTCTGCCCTGGGCGAGCCTTGCCCAGACTTGCCTCGCTGCTAGGCTTCCTGCCCAGGAAGGAGCAGGCTGCGCGAGGCTGGGAGACGCCACTGGCGCCTTCCTGGCCTCAGCTCCGCTCCTGCCTTGCCTTTGCATCTAGGCCCCAGGCGTCCTTGGGGAGGGCTTAGGGGCCGGTGGCTTGCACACTCCCAAGGGCTCCAGCAGGAAGAGCTCTGTGCGAGGGAAGGGAAGGGCCAGTGCAGGGCTCCTCCAGCGGTTGCTTGGCCGCCCAGGCTCAGCGCCGCACGGAGTGCACCAGGCTCCCAGGGCCCCTGGCTGGGGTCTGCAGCCCCGCACACCCGGAGGCTGACTCCCTGGGCGCCCAGCAGCTGCCTCACACATGTAGCTTCCCTAGCGCTCTCCTCCCCAGCAGAGACGTGTGCAGCTGGTTGGGGCCTGCCCCTGCGTGCCTGGGCTCCCGCGCACAGCCCCAGCTCAGGGCAAGCAGCCCCTGAGCCAAGACCTGCAGGAGGCGCAGAGCGCCCCCACCTGGAAGCCGAGTGAACAGCTGGCGGGGAGGCGAGCCTCCTCGAGGGAAGAAGAGGCAGCCCAGCCTCGTTTGGCTCAAGCCCTACTTGGCTGGAGCCGAGTGCGCCTCCAGGACGGCAGAGCTCCAGCTCTGCTCAGAGGCCCGTTCTGGCAGAGTTGCTGGCGCGAGGCTGCTCTGCCCTGGGCGAGCCTTGCCCAGACTTGCCTCGCTGCTAGGCTTCCTGCCCAGGAAGGAGCAGGCTGCGCGAGGCTGGGAGACGCCACTGGCGCCTTCCTGGCCTCAGCTCCGCTCCTGCCTTGCCCTTGCACCTAGGCCCCAGGCGTCCTTGGGGAGGGCTTAGGGGCCGGTGGCTTGCAGAGTGCCAAGGGCTCCAGCAGGAAGAGCTCTGTTCGAGGGAAGGGAAGGGCCAGTGCAGGGCTCCTCCAGCGGTTGCTTGGCCGCCCAGGCTCAGCGCCGCACGGAGTGCACCAGGCTCCCAGGGCCCCTGGCTGGGGTCTGCAGCCCCGCACACCCGGAGGCTGACTCCCTGGGCGCCCAGCAGCTAGCTCACACACGTAGCTTCCCTAGCACTCTCCTCCCCAGCAGAGACGTGTGCAGCTGGTTGGGGCCTGCCCGTGCGTGCCTGGGCTCCCGCGCACAGCCCCAGCTCAGGGCAAGCAGCCACTGAGCCAAGACCTGCAGGAGGCGCAGAGCGCCCCCACCTGGAAGCCGAGTGAACAGCTGGCGGGGAGGCGAGCCTCCTCGAGGGAAGAAGAGGCAGCCCAGCCTCGTTTGGCTGCCCTACTTGGCTGGAGCCGAGAGCGCCTCCAGGACGGCAGAGCTCCAGCTCTGTTCAGAGGCCCGTTCTGGCAGAGTTGCTGGCGCGAGGCTGCTCTGCCCTGGGCGAGCCTTGCCCAGACTTGCCTCGCTGCTAGGCTTCCTGCCCAGGAATGAGCAGGCTGCGCGAGGCTGGGAGACGCCACTGGCGCCTTCCTGGCCTCAGCTCCGCTCCTGCCTTGCCTTTGGACCTAGGCCCCAGGCGTCCTTGGGGAGGGCTTAGGGGCCGGTGGCTTGCACACTGCCAAGGGCTCCAGCAGGAATAGCCTGTGCGAGGGAAGAGAAGGGCCAGTGCCAGGCTCCTCCAGCGGTTGCTTGGCCGCCCAGGCTCAGCACCGCACGGAGTGCCCCAGGCTCCCAGGACCCCTGGCTGGGGTCTGCAGCCCCGCACACCCGGAGGCTGACTCCCTGGGCGCCCAGCAGCTGCCTCACACACGTAGCTTTCCTAGCACTCTCCTCCCCAGCAGAGACGTGTGCAGCTGGTTGGGGCCTGCCCCTGCGTGCCTGGGCTCCCGCGCACAGCCCCAGCTCAGGGCAAGCAGCCCCTGAGCCAAGACCTGCAGGAGGCGCAGAGCGCCCCCACCTGGAAGCCGAGTGAACAGCTGGCGGGGAGGCGAGCCTCCTCGAGGGAAGAAGAGGCAGCCCAGCCTCGTTTGGCTCAAGCCCTACTTGGCTGGAGCCGAGTGCGCCTCCAGGACGGCAGAGCTCCAGCTCTGCTCAGAGGCCCGTTCTGGCAGAGTTGCTGGCGCGAGGCTGCTCTGCCCTGGGCGAGCCTTGCCCAGACTTGCCTCGCTGCTAGGCTTCCTGCCCTGGAAGGAGCAGGCTGTGCGAGGCTGGGAGACGCCACTGGCGCCTTCCTGGCCTCAGCTCCGCTCCTGCCTTGCTTTTGCACCTAGGCCCCAGGCGTCCTTGGGGAAGGCTTAGGGGCCGGAGGCTTGCACACTGCCAAGGGCTCCAGCAGGAAGAGCTCTGTGCGAGGGAAGGGAAGGGCCAGTGCAGGGCTCCTCCAGCGGTTGCTTGGCCGCCCAGGCTCAGCGCCGCACGGAGTGCACCAGGCTCCCAGGGCCCCTGGCTGGGGTCTGCAGCCCCGCACACCCGGAGGCTGACTCCCTGGGCGCCCAGCAGCTGCCTCACACACGTAGCTTCCCTAGCGCTCTCCTCCCCAGCAGAGACGTGTGCAGCTGTTTGGGGCCTGCCCCTGAGTGCCTGGGCTCCCGCGCACAGCCCCAGCTCAGGGCAAGCAGCCCCTGAGCCAAGACCTGCAGGAGGCGCAGAGCGCCCCCACCTGGAAGCCGAGTGAACAGCTGGCGGGGAGGCTAGCCTCCTCGAGGGAAGAAGAGGCAGCCCAGCCTCGTTTGGCTGCCCTACTTGGCTGGAGCCGAGAGCGCCTCCAGGATGGCAGAGCTCCAGCTCTGTTCAGAGGCCCGTTCTGGCAGAGTTGCTGGCACGAGGCTGCTCTGCCCAGGGCGAGCCTTGCCCAGACTTGCCTCGCTGCTAGGCTTCCTGCCCAGGAAGGAGCAGGCTGCGCGAGGCTGGGAGACGCCACTGGCACCTTCCTGGCCTCAGCTCCGCTCCTGCCTTGCCTTTGCACCTAGGCCCCAGGCGTCCTTGGGGAGGGCTTAGGGGCCGGTGGCTTGCACACTGCCAAGGGCTCCAGCAGGAAGAGCTCTGTGCGAGGGAAGGAAGGGCCAGTGCAGGTCTCCTCCAGCGGTTGCTTGGCCGCCCAGGCTCAGCGCCGCACGGAGTGCACCAGGCTCCCAGGGCCCCTGGCTGGAGTCTGCAGCCCCGCACACCCGGAGGCTGACTCCCCGGGCGCCCAGCAGCTGCCTCACACACGTAGCTTCCATAGCGCTCTCCTCCCCAGCAGAGACGTGTGCAGCTGGTTGGGGCCTGCCCCTGCGTGCCTGGGCTCCCGCCCACAGCCCCAGCTCAGGGCAAGCAGCCCCTGAGCCAAGACCTGCAGGAGGCGCAGAGCGCCCCCACCTGGAAGCCGAGTGAACAGCTGGCGGGGAGGCGAGCCTCCTCGAGGGAAGAAGAGGCAGCCCAGCCTCGTTTGGCTCAAGCCCTACTTGGCTGGAGCCGAGTGCGCCTCCAGGACGGCAGAGCTCCAGCTCTGCTCAGAGGCCCGTTCTGGCAGAGTTGCTGGTGCGAGGCTGCTCTGCCCTGAGCGAGCCTTGCCCAGACTTGCCTCGCTGCTAGGCTTCCTGCCCAGGAAGGAGCAGGCTGCGCGAGGCTTTGAGACGCCACTGGCGCCTTCCTGGCCTCAGCTCCGCTCCTGCCTTGCCTTTGAATCTAGGCCCCAGGCGTCCTTGGGGAGGGCTTAGGGGCCGGTGGCTTGCACACTCCCAAGGGCTCCAGCAGGAAGAGCTCTGTGCGAGGGAAGGGAAGGGCCAGTGCAGGTCTCCTCCAGCGGTTGCTTGGCCGCGCAGGCTCAGCGCCGCACGGAGTGCCCCAGGCTCCCAGGGCCCCTGGCTGGGGTCTGCAGCCCCGCACACCCGGAGGCTGACTCCCTGGGCGCCCAGCAGCTGCCTCACACACGTAGCTTCCCTAGCGCTCTCCTCCCCAGCAGAGACGTGTGCAGCTGGTTGGGGCCTGCCCCTTCGTGCCTGGGCTCCCGCCCACAGCCCCAGCTCAGGGCAAGCAGCCCCTGAGCCAAGACCTGCAGGAGGCGCAGAGCGCCCCCACCTGGAAGCCGAGTGAACAGCTGGCGGGGAGGTGAGCCTCCTCGAGGGAAGAAGAGGTAGCCCATCCTCGTTTGGCTCAAGCCCTACTTGGCTGGAGCCGAGTGCGCCTCCAGGACGGCAGAGCTCCAGCTCTGCTCAGAGGCCCGTTCTGGCAGAGTTGCTGGCGCTAGGCTGCTCTGCCCTGGGCGAGCCTTGCCCAGACTTGCCTCGCTGCTAGTCTTCCTGCCCAGGAAGGAGCAGGCTGCGCGAGGCTGGGAGACGCCACTGGCGCCTTCCTGGCCTCAGCTCCGCTCCTGCCTTGCCTTTGGAACTAGGCCCCAGGCGTCCTTGGGGAGGGCTTAGGGGCCGGTGGCTTGCACACTGCCAAGGGCTCCAGCAGGAATAGCCTGTGCGAGGGAAGGGAAGGGCCAGTGCCAGGCTCCTCCAGCGGTTGCTTGGCCGCCCAGGCTCAGCACCGCACGGAGTGCCCCAGGCTCCCAGGACCCCTGGCTGGGGTCTGCAGCCCCGCACACCCGGAGGCTGACTCCCTGGGCGCCCAGCAGCTGCCTCACACACGTAGCTTTCCTAGCACTCTCCTCCCCAGCAGAGACGTGTGCAGCTGGTTGGGGCCTGCCCCTGCGTGCCTGGGCTCCCGCGCACAGCCCCAGCTCAGGGCAAGCAGCCCCTGAGCAAAGACCTGCAGGAGGCGCAGAGCGCCCCCACCTGGAAGCCGAGTGAACAGCTGGCGGGGAGGCGAGCCTCCTCGAGGGAAGAAGAGGCAGCCCAGCCTCGTTTGGCTCAAGCCCTACTTGGCTGGAGCCGAGTGCGCCTCCAGGACGGCAGAGCTCCAGCTCTGCTCAGAGGCCCGTTCTGGCAGAGTTGCTGGCGCGAGGCTGCTCTGCCCTGAGCGAGCCTTGCCCAGACTTGCCTCGCTGCTAGGCTTCCTGCCCTGGAAGGAGCAGGCTGTGCGAGGCTGGGAGACGCCACTGGCGCCTTCCTGGCCTCAGCTCCGCTCCTGCCTTGCTTTTGCACCTAGGCCCCAGGCGTCCTTGGGGAAGGCTTAGGGGCCGGAGGCTTGCACACTGCCAAGGGCTCCAGCAGGAAGAGCTCTGTGCGAGGGAAGGGAAGGGCCAGTGCAGGGCTCCTCCAGCGGTTGCTTGGCCGCCCAGGCTCAGCGCCGCACGGAGTGCACCAGGCTCCCAGGGCCCCTGGCTGGGGTCTGCAGCCCCGCACACCCGGAGGCTGACTCCTTGGGCGCCCAGCAGGTGCCTCACACACGTAGCTTCCCTAGCACTCTCCTCCCCAGCAGAGACGTGTGCAGCTGGTTGGGGCCTGCCCCTGCGTGCCTGGGCTCCCGCCCACAGCCCCAGCTCAGGGCAAGCAGCCCCTGAGCCAAGACCTGCAGGAGGCGCAGAGCGCCCCCACCTGGAAGCCGAGTGAACAGCTGGCGGGGAGGCGAGCCTCCTCGAGGGAAGAAGAGGTAGCTCATCCTCGTTTGGCTCAAGCCCTACTTGGCTGGAGCCGAGTGCGCCTCCAGGACGGCAGAGCTCCAGCTCTGCTCAGAGGCCCGTTCTGGCAGAGTTGCTGGCGCGAGGCTGCTCTGCCCTGGGCGAGCCTTGCCCAGACTTGCCTCGCTGCTAGGCTTCCTGCCCAGGAAGGAGCAGGCTGCGCGAGGCTGGGAGACGCCACTGGCGCCTTCCTGGCCTCAGCTCCGCTCCTGCCTTGCCTTTGCACCTAGGCCCCAGGCGTCCTTGGGGAGGGCTTAGGGGCCGGTGGCTTGCAGAGTGCCAAGGGCTCCAGCAGGAAGAGCTCTGTGCGAGGGAAGGGAAGGGCCAGTGCCAGGCTCCTCCAGCGGTTGCTTGGCCGCCCAGGCTCAGCGCCGCACGGAGTGCCCCAGGCTCCCAGGACCCCTGGCTGGGGTCTGCAGCCCCGCACACCCGGAGGCTGACTCCCTGGGCGCCCAGCAGCTGCCGCACACACGTAGCTTCCCTAGCGCTCTCCTCCCCAGCAGAGACGTGTGCAGCTGGTTGGGGCCTGCCCCTGCGTGCCTGGGCTCCCGCCCACAGCCCCAGCTCAGGGCAAGCAGCCCCTGAGCCAAGACCTGCAGTAGGCGCAGAGCGCCCCCACCTGGAAGCCGAGTGAACAGCTGGCGGGGAGGCGAGCCTCCTCGAGGGAAGAAGAGGCAGCCCAGCCTCGTTTGGCTCAAGCCCTACTTGGCTGGAGCCGAGTGCGCCTCCAGGACGGCAGAGCTCCAGCTCTGCTCAGAGGCCCGTTCTGGCAGAGTGGCTGGCGCGAGGCTGCTCTGCCCTGGGCGAGCCTTGCCCAGACTTGCCTCTCTGCTAGGCTTCCTGCCCAGGAAGGAGCAGGCTGCGCGAGGCTGGGAGACGCCACTGGCGCCTTCCTGGCCTCAGCTCCGCTCCTGCCTTGCCTTTGCACCTAGGCCCCAGGCGTCCTTGGGGATGGCTTAGGGGACGGTGGCTTGCACACTGCCAAGGGCTCCAGCAGGAAGAGCTCTGTGCGAGGGAAGGAAGGGCCAGTGCAGGTCTCCTCCAGCGGTTGCTTGGCCGCCCAGGCTCAGCGCCGCACGGAGTGCACCAGGCTCCCAGGGCCCCTGGCTGGAGTCTGCAGCCCCGCACACCCAGAGGCTGACTCCCTGGGCGCCCAGCAGCTGCCTCACACATGTAGCTTCCCTAGCGCTCTCCTCCCTAGCAGAGACGTGTGCAGCTGGTTGGGGCCTGCCCCTGCGTGCCTGGGCTCCCGCGCACAGCCCCAGCTCAGGGCAAGCAGCCCCTGAGCCAAGACTTGCAGGAGGCGCAGAGCGCCCCCACCTGGAAGCCGAGTGAACAGCTGGCGGGGAGGCGAGCCTCCTCGAGGGAAGAAGAGGCAGCCCAGCCTCGTTTGGCTCAAGCCCTACTTGGCTGGAGCCGAGTGCGCCTCCAGGACGGCAGAGCTCCAGCTCTGCTCAGAGGCCCGTTTTGGCAGAGTTGCTGGCGCTAGGCTGCTCTGCCCTGGGCGATCCTTGCCCAGACTTGCCTCGCTGCTAGGCTTCCTGCCCAGGAAGGAGCAGGCTGCGCGAGGCTGGGAGACGCCACTGGCGCCTTCCTGGCCTCAGCTCCGCTCCTGCCTTGCCTTTGCACCTAGGCCCCAGGCGTCCTTGGGGAGGGCTTATGGGCCGGTGGCTTGCACACTGCCAAGGGCTCCAGCAGGAAGAGCTCTGTGCGAGGGAAGGGAAGGGCCAGTGCCAGGCTCCTCCAGCGGTTGCTTGGCCGCCCAGGCTCAGCGCCGCACGGAGTGCCCCAGGCTCCCAGGACCCCTGGCTGGGGTCTGCAGCCCCGCACACCCGGAGGCTGACTCCCTGGGCGCCCCGCAGCTGCCTCACACACATAGCTTCCCTAGCGCTCTCCTCCCCAGCAGAGACGTGTGCAGCTGTTTGGGGCCTGCCCCTGCGTGCCTGGGCTCCCGCGCACAGCCCCAGCTCAGGGCAAGCAGCCCCTGAGCCAAGACCTGCAGGAGGCGCAGAGCGCCCCCACCTGGAAGCCGAGAGAACAGCTGGCGGGGAGGCGAGCCTCCTCGAGGGAAGAAGAGGCAGCCCAGCCTCGTTTGGCTCAAGCCCTACTTGGCTGGAGCCGAGTGTGCCTCCAGGACGGCAGAGCTCCAGCTCTGCTCAGAGGCCCGTTCTGGCAGAGTTGCTGGCGCGAGGCTGCTCTGCCCTGGGCGAGCCTTGCCCAGACTTGCCTCGCTGCTAGGCTTCCTGCCCAGGAAGGAGCAGGCTGCGCGAGGCTGGGAGACGCCACTGGCGCCTTCCTGGCCTCAGCTCCGCTCCTGCCTTGCCTTTGCATCTAGGCCCCAGGCGTCCTTGGGGAGGGCTTAGGGGCCGGTGGCTTGCACACTCCCAAGGGCTCCAGCAGGAAGAGCTCTGTGCGAGGGAAGGGAAGGGCCAGTGCAGGGCTCCTCCAGCGGTTGCTTGGCCGCCCAGGCTCAGCGCCGCACGGAGTGCACCAGGCTCCCAGGGCCCCTGGCTGGGGTCTGCAGCCCCGCACACCCGGAGGCTGACTCCCTGGGCGCCCAGCAGCTGCCTCACACACGTAGCTTCCCTAGCGCTCTCCTCCCCAGCAGAGACGTGTGCAGCTGGTTGGGGCCTGCCCCTGCGTGCCTGGGCTCCCGCGCACAGCCCCAGCTCAGGGCAAGCAGCCCCTGAGCCAAGACCTGCAGGAGGCGCAGAGCGCCCCCACCTGGAAGCCGAGTGAACAGCTGGCGGGGAGGCGAGCCTCCTCGAGGGAAGAAGAGGCAGCCCAGCCTCGTTTGGCTCAAGCCCTACTTGGCTGGAGCCGAGTGCGCCTCCAGGACGGCAGAGCTCCAGCTCTGCTCAGAGGCCCGTTCTGGCAGAGTTGCTGGCGCGAGGCTGCTCTGCCCTGGGCGAGCCTTGCCCAGACTTGCCTCGCTGCTAGGCTTCCTGCCCAGGAAGGAGCAGGCTGCGCGAGGCTGGGAGACGCCACTGGCGCCTTCCTGGCCTCAGCTCCGCTCCTGCCTTGCCCTTGCACCTAGGCCCCAGGCGTCCTTGGGGAGGGCTTAGGGGCCGGTGGCTTGCAGAGTGCCAAGGGCTCCAGCAGGAAGAGCTCTGTTCGAGGGAAGGGAAGGGCCAGTGCAGGGCTCCTCCAGCGGTTGCTTGGCCGCCCAGGCTCAGCGCCGCACGGAGTGCACCAGGCTCCCAGGGCCCCTGGCTGGGGTCTGCAGCCCCGCACACCCGGAGGCTGACTCCCTGGGCGCCCAGCAGCTGCCTCACACACGTAGCTTCCCTAGCACTCTCCTCCCCAGCAGAGACGTGTGCAGCTGGTTGGGGCCTGCCCCTGCGTGCCTGGGCTCCCGCGCACAGCCCCAGCTCAGGGCAAGCAGCCACTGAGCCAAGACCTGCAGGAGGCGCAGAGCGCCCCCACCTGGAAGCCGAGTGAACAGCTGGCGGGGAGGCGAGCCTCCTCGAGGGAAGAAGAGGCAGCCCAGCCTCGTTTGGCTGCCCTACTTGGCTGGAGCCGAGAGCGCCTCCAGGACGGCAGAGCTCCAGCTCTGTTCAGAGGCCCGTTCTGGCAGAGTTGCTGGCGCGAGGCTGCTCTGCCCTGGGCGAGCCTTGCCCAGACTTGCCTCGCTGCTAGGCTTCCTGCCCAGGAATGAGCAGGCTGCGCGAGGCTGGGAGACGCCACTGGCGCCTTCCTGGCCTCAGCTCCGCTCCTGCCTTGCCTTTGGACCTAGGCCCCAGGCGTCCTTGGGGAGGGCTTAGGGGCCGGTGGCTTGCACACTGCCAAGGGCTCCAGCAGGAATAGCCTGTGCGAGGGAAGGGAAGGGCCAGTGCCAGGCTCCTCCAGCGGTTGCTTGGCCGCCCAGGCTCAGCACCGCACGGAGTGCCCCAGGCTCCCAGGACCCCTGGCTGGGGTCTGCAGCCCCGCACACCCGGAGGCTGACTCCCTGGGCGCCCAGCAGCTGCCTCACACACGTAGCTTTCCTAGCACTCTCCTCCCCAGCAGAGACGTGTGCAGCTGGTTGGGGCCTGCCCCTGCGTGCCTGGGCTCCCGCGCACAGCCCCAGCTCAGGGCAAGCAGCCCCTGAGCCAAGACCTGCAGGAGGCGCAGAGCGCCCCCACCTGGAAGCCGAGTGAACAGCTGGCGGGGAGGCGAGCCTCCTCGAGGGAAGAAGAGGCAGCCCAGCCTCGTTTGGCTCAAGCCCTACTTGGCTGGAGCCGAGTGCGCCTCCAGGACGGCAGAGCTCCAGCTCTGCTCAGAGGCCCGTTCTGGCAGAGTTGCTGGCGCGAGGCTGCTCTGCCCTGGGCGAGCCTTGCCCAGACTTGCCTCGCTGCTAGGCTTCCTGCCCAGGAAGGAGCAGGCTGCGCGAGGCTTTGAGACGCCACTGGCGCCTTCCTGGCCTCAGCTCCGCTCCTGCCTTGCCTTTGAATCTAGGCCCCAGGCGTCCTTGGGGAGGGCTTAGGGGCCGGTGGCTTGCACACTCCCAAGGGCTCCAGCAGGAAGAGCTCTGTGCGAGGGAAGGGAAGGGCCAGTGCAGGTCTCCTCCAGCGGTTGCTTGGCCGCCCAGGCTCAGCGCCGCACGGAGTGCACCAGGCTCCCAGGGCCCCTGGCTGGGGTCTGCAGCCCCGCACACCCGGAGGCTGACTCCCTGGGCGCCCAGCAGCTGCCTCACACACGTAGCTTCCCTAGCGCTCTCCTCCCCAGCAGAGACGTGTGCAGCTGGTTGGGGCCTGCCCCTTCGTGCCTGGGCTCCCGCCCACAGCCCCAGCTCAGGGCAAGCAGCCCCTGAGCCAAGACCTGCAGGAGGCGCAGAGCGCCCCCACCTGGAAGCCGAGTGAACAGCTGGCGGGGAGGTGAGCCTCCTCGAGGGAAGAAGAGGTAGCCCATCCTCGTTTGGCTCAAGCCCTACTTGGCTGGAGCCGAGTGCGCCTCCAGGACGGCAGAGCTCCAGCTCTGCTCAGAGGCCCGTTCTGGCAGAGTTGCTGGCGCTAGGCTGCTCTGCCCTGGGCGAGCCTTGCCCAGACTTGCCTCGCTGCTAGTCTTCCTGCCCAGGAAGGAGCAGGCTGCGCGAGGCTGGGAGACGCCACTGGCGCCTTCCTGGCCTCAGCTCCGCTCCTGCCTTGCCTTTGCACCTAGGCCCCAGGCGTCCTTGGGGAGGGCTTAGGGGCCGGTGGCTTGCACACTGCCAAGGGCTCCAGCAGGAATAGCCTGTGCGAGGGAAGGGAAGGGCCAGTGCCAGGCTCCTCCAGCGGTTGCTTGGCCGCCCAGGCTCAGCACCGCACGGAGTGCCCCAGGCTCCCAGGACCCCTGGCTGGGGTCTGCAGCCCCGCACACCCGGAGGCTGACTCCCTGGGCGCCCAGCAGCTGCCTCACACACGTAGCTTTCCTAGCACTCTCCTCCCCAGCAGAGACGTGTGCAGCTGGTTGGGGCCTGCCCCTGCGTGCCTGGGCTCCCGCGCACAGCCCCAGCTCAGGGCAAGCAGCCCCTGAGCCAAGACCTGCAGGAGGCGCAGAGCGCCCCCACCTGGAAGCCGAGTGAACAGCTGGCGGGGAGGCGAGCCTCCTCGAGGGAAGAAGAGGCAGCCCAGCCTCGTTTGGCTCAAGCCCTACTTGGCTGGAGCCGAGTGCGCCTCCAGGACGGCAGAGCTCCAGCTCTGCTCAGAGGCCCGTTCTGGCAGAGTTGCTGGCGCGAGGCTGCTCTGCCCTGAGCGAGCCTTGCCCAGACTTGCCTCGCTGCTAGGCTTCCTGCCCTGGAAGGAGCAGGCTGTGCGAGGCTGGGAGACGCCACTGGCGCCTTCCTGGCCTCAGCTCCGCTCCTGCCTTGCTTTTGCACCTAGGCCCCAGGCGTCCTTGGGGAAGGCTTAGGGGCCGGAGGCTTGCACACTGCCAAGGGCTCCAGCAGGAAGAGCTCTGTGCGAGGGAAGGGAAGGGCCAGTGCAGGGCTCCTCCAGCGGTTGCTTGGCCGCCCAGGCTCAGCGCCGCACGGAGTGCACCAGGCTCCCAGGGCCCCTGGCTGGGGTCTGCAGCCCCGCACACCCGGAGGCTGACTCCTTGGGCGCCCAGCAGGTGCCTCACACACGTAGCTTCCCTAGCACTCTCCTCCCCAGCAGAGACGTGTGCAGCTGGTTGGGGCCTGCCCCTGCGTGCCTGGGCTCCCGCCCACAGCCCCAGCTCAGGGCAAGCAGCCCCTGAGCCAAGACCTGCAGGAGGCGCAGAGCGCCCCCACCTGGAAGCCGAGTGAACAGCTGGCGGGGAGGCGAGCCTCCTCGAGGGAAGAAGAGGTAGCTCATCCTCGTTTGGCTCAAGCCCTACTTGGCTGGAGCCGAGTGCGCCTCCAGGACGGCAGAGCTCCAGCTCTGCTCAGAGGCCCGTTCTGGCAGAGTTGCTGGCGCGAGGCTGCTCTGCCCTGGGCGAGCCTTGCCCAGACTTGCCTCGCTGCTAGGCTTCCTGCCCAGGAAGGAGCAGGCTGCGCGAGGCTGGGAGACGCCACTGGCGCCTTCCTGGCCTCAGCTCCGCTCCTGCCTTGCCTTTGCACCTAGGCCCCAGGCGTCCTTGGGGAGGGCTTAGGGGCCGGTGGCTTGCACACTGCCAAGGGCTCCAGCAGGAAGAGCTCTGTGCGAGGGAAGGGAAGGGCCAGTGCCAGGCTCCTCCAGCGGTTGCTTGGCCGCCCAGGCTCAGCGCCGCACGGAGTGCCCCAGGCTCCCAGGACCCCTGGCTGGGGTCTGCAGCCCCGCACACCCGGAGGCTGACTCCCTGGGCGCCCAGCAGCTGCCTCACACACGTAGCTTCCCTAGCGCTCTCCTCCCCAGCAGAGACGTGTGCAGCTGGTTGGGGCCTGCCCCTGCGTGCCTGGGCTCCCGCCCACAGCCCCAGCTCAGGGCAAGCAGCCCCTGAGCCAAGACCTGCAGGAGGCGCAGAGCGCCCCCACCTGGAAGCCGAGTGAACAGCTGGCGGGGAGGCGAGCCTCCTCGAGGGAAGAAGAGGCAGCCCAGCCTCGTTTGGCTCAAGCCCTACTTGGCTGGAGCCGAGTGCGCCTCCAGGACGGCAGAGCTCCAGCTCTGCTCAGAGGCCCGTTCTGGCAGAGTTGCTGGCGCGAGGCTGCTCTGCCCTGGGCGAGCCTTGCCCAGACTTGCCTCGCTGCTAGGCTTCCTGCCCAGGAAGGAGCAGGCTGCGCGAGGCTGGGAGACGCCACTGGCGCCTTCCTGGCCTCAGCTCCGCTCCTGCCTTGCCTTTGCACCTAGGCCCCAGGCGTCCTTGGGGAGGGCTTAGGGGCCGGTGGCTTGCAGAGTGCCAAGGGCTCCAGCAGGAAGAGCTCTGTGCGAGGGAAGGGAAGGGCCAGTGCCAGGCTCCTCCAGCGGTTGCTTGGCCGCCCAGGCTCAGCGCCGCACGGAGTGCCCCAGGCTCCCAGGACCCCTGGCTGGGGTCTGCAGCCCCGCACACCCGGAGGCTGACTCCCTGGGCGCCCAGCAGCTGCCTCACACACGTAGCTTCCCTAGCGCTCTCCTCCCCAGCAGAGACGTGTGCAGCTGGTTGGGGCCTGCCCCTGCGTGCCTGGGCTCCCGCCCACAGCCCCAGCTCAGGGCAAGCAGCCCCTGAGCCAAGACCTGCAGGAGGCGCAGAGCGCCCCCACCTGGAAGCCGAGTGAACAGCTGGCGGGGAGGCGAGCCTCCTCGAGGGAAGAAGAGGCAGCCCAGCCTCGTTTGGCTCAAGCCCTACTTGGCTGGAGCTGAGTGCGCCTCCAGGACGGCAGAGCTCCAGCTCTGCTCAGAGGCCCGTTCTGGCAGAGTGGCTGGCGCGAGGCTGCTCTGCCCTGGGCGAGCCTTGCCCAGACTTGCCTCTCTGCTAGGCTTCCTGCCCAGGAAGGAGCAGGCTGCGCGAGACTGGGAGACGCCACTGGCGCCTTCCTGGCCTCAGCTCCGCTCCTGCCTTGCCTTTGCACCTAGGCCCCAGGCGTCCTTGGGGATGGCTTAGGGGACGGTGGCTTGCACACTGCCAAGGGCTCCAGCAGGAAGAGCTCTGTGCGAGGGAAGGAAGGGCCAGTGCAGGTCTCCTCCAGCGGTTGCTTGGCCGCCCAGGCTCAGCGCCGCACGGAGTGCACCAGGCTCCCAGGGCCCCTGGCTGGAGTCTGCAGCCCCGCACACCCAGAGGCTGACTCCCTGGGCGCCCAGCAGCTGCCTCACACATGTAGCTTCCCTAGCGCTCTCCTCCCTAGCAGAGACGTGTGCAGCTGGTTGGGGCCTGCCCCTGCGTGCCTGGGCTCCCGCGCACAGCCCCAGCTCAGGGCAAGCAGCCCCTGAGCCAAGACTTGCAGGAGGCGCAGAGCGCCCCCACCTGGAAGCCGAGTGAACAGCTGGCGGGGAGGCGAGCCTCCTCGAGGGAAGAAGAGGCAGCCCAGCCTCGTTTGGCTCAAGCCCTACTTGGCTGGAGCCGAGTGCGCCTCCAGGACGGCAGAGCTCCAGCTCTGCTCAGAGGCCCGTTTTGGCAGAGTTGCTGGCGCTAGGCTGCTCTGCCCTGGGCGATCCTTGCCCAGACTTGCCTCGCTGCTAGGCTTCCTGCCCAGGAAGGAGCAGGCTGCGCGAGGCTGGGAGACGCCACTGGCGCCTTCCTGGCCTCAGCTCCGCTCCTGCCTTGCCTTTGCACCTAGGCCCCAGGCGTCCTTGGGGAGGGCTTAGGGGCCGGTGGCTTGCACACTGCCAAGGGCTCCAGCAGGAAGAGCTCTGTGCGAGGGAAGGGAAGGGCCAGTGCCAGGCTCCTCCAGCGGTTGCTTGGCCGCCCAGGCTCAGCGCCGCACGGAGTGCCCCAGGCTCCCAGGACCCCTGGCTGGGGTCTGCAGCCCCGCACACCCGGAGGCTGACTCCCTGGGCGCCCCGCAGCTGCCTCACACACGTAGCTTCCCTAGCGCTCTCCTCCCCAGCAGAGACGTGTGCAGCTGTTTGGGGCCTGCCCCTGCGTGCCTGGGCTCCCGCGCACAGCCCCAGCTCAGGGCAAGCAGCCCCTGAGCCAAGACCGGCAGGAGGCGCAGAGCGCCCCCACCTGGAAGCCGAGAGAACAGCTGGCGGGGAGGCGAGCCTCCTCGAGGGAAGAAGAGGCAGCCCAGCCTCGTTTGGCTCAAGCCCTACTTGGCTGGAGCCGAGTGCGCCTCCAGGACGGCAGAGCTCCAGCTCTGCTCAGAGGCCCGTTCTGGCAGAGTTGCTGGCGCGAGGCTGCTCTGCCCTGGGCGAGCCTTGCCCAGACTTGCCTCGCTGCTAGGCTTCCTGCCCAGGAAGGAGCAGGCTGCGCGAGGCTGGGAGACGCCACTGGCGCCTTCCTGGCCTCAGCTCCGCTCCTGCCTTGCCTTTGCACCTAGGCCCCAGGCGTCCTTGGGGAGGGCTTATGGGCCGGTGGCTTGCACACTGCCAAGGGCTCCAGCAGGAAGAGCTCTGTGCGAGGGAAGGGAAGGGCCAGTGCAGGGCTCCTCCAGCGGTTGCTTGGCCGCCCAGGCTCAGCGCCGCACGGAGTGCCCCAGGCTCCCAGGACCCCTGGCTGGGGTCTGCAGCCCCGCACACCCGGAGGCTGACTCCCTGGGCGCCCAGCAGCTGCCTCACACACGTAGCTTCCCTAGCGCTCTCCTCCCCAGCAGAGACGTGTGCAGCTGTTTGGGGCCTGCCCCTGCGTGCCTGGGCTCCCGCGCACAGTCCCAGCTCAGGGCAAGCAGCCCCTGAGCGAAGACCTGCAGGAGGCGCAGAGCGCCCCCACCTGGAAGCCGAGTGAACAGCTGGCAGGGAGGCTAGCCTCCTCGAGGGAAGAAGAGGCAGCCCAGCCTCGTTTGGCTGCCCTACTTGGCTGGAGCCGAGAGAGCCTCCAGGACGGCAGAGCTCCAGCTCTGTTCAGAGGCCCGTTCTGGCAGAGTTGCTGGCGCGAGGCTGCTCTGCCCTGGGCGAGCCTTGCCCAGACTTGCCTCGCTGCTAGGCTTCCTGCCCAGGAAGGAGCAGGCTGCGCGAGGCTGGGAGACGCCACTGGCGCCTTCCTGGCCTCAGCTCCGCTCCTGCCTTGCCTTTGCACCTAGGCCCCAGGCGTCCTTGGGGAGGGCTTAGGGGCCGGTGGCTTGCACACTGCCAAGGGCTCCAGCAGGAAGAGCTCTGTGCGAGGGAAGGAAGGGCCAGTGCAGGTCTCCTCCAGCGGTTGCTTGGCCGCCCAGGCTCAGCGCCGCACGGAGTGCACCAGGCTCCCAGGGCCCCTGGCTGGAGTCTGCAGCCCCGCACACCCGGAGGCTGACTCCCTGGGCGCCCAGCAGCTGCCTCACACACGTAGCTTCCATAGCGCTCTCCTCCCCAGCAGAGACGTGTGCAGCTGGTTGGGGCCTGCCCCTGCGTGCCTGGGCTCCCGCCCACAGCCCCAGCTCAGGGCAAGAAGCCCCTGAGCCAAGACCTGCAGGAGGCGCAGAGCGCCCCCACCTGGAAGCCGAGTGAACAGCTGGCGGGGAGGCGAGCCTCCTCGAGGGAAGAAGAGGCAGCCCAGCCTCGTTTGGCTCAAGCCCTACTTGGCTGGAGCCGAGTGCGCCTCCAGGACGGCAGAGCTCCAGCTCTGCTCAGAGGCCCGTTCTGGCAGAGTTGCTGGCGCGAGGCTGCTCTGCCCTGGGCGAGCCTTGCCCAGACTTGCCTCGCTGCTAGGCTTCCTGCCCAGGAAGGAGCAGGCTGCGCGAGGCTGGGAGACGCCACTGGCGCCTTCCTGGCCTCAGCTCCGCTCCTGCCTTGCCTTTGCATCTAGGCCCCAGGCTTCCTTGGGGAGTGCTTAGGGGCCGGTGGCTTGCACACTCCCAAGGGCTCCAGCAGGAAGAGCTCTGTGCGAGGGAAGGGAAGGGCCAGTGCAGGGCTCTTCCAGCGGTTGCTTGGCCGCCCAGGCTCAGCGCCGCACGGAGTGCCCCAGGCTCCCAGGACCCCTGGCTGGGGTCTGCAGCCCCGCACACCCGGAGGCTGACTCCCTGGGCGCCCAGCAGCTGCCTCACACACGTAGCTTCCCTAGCGCTCTCCTCCCTAGCAGAGACGTGTGCAGCTGGTTGGGGCCTGCCCCTGCGTGCCTGGGCTCCCGCGCACAGCCCCAGCTCAGGGCAAGCAGCCCCTGAGCCAAGACCTGCAGGAGGCGCAGAGCGCCCCCACCTGGAAGCCGAGTGAACAGCTGGCGGGGAGGCGAGCCTCCTCGAGGGAAGAAGAGGCAGCCCAGCCTCGTTTGGCTCAAGCCCTACTTGGCTGGAGCCGAGTGCGCCTCCAGGACGGCAGAGCTCCAGCTCTGCTCAGAGGCCCGTTCTGGCAGAGTTGCTGGCGCGAGGCTGCTCTGCCCTGGGCGAGCCTTGCCCAGACTTGCCTCGCTGCTAGGCTTCCTGCCCAGGAAGGAGCAGGCTGCGCGAGGCTGGGAGACGCCACTGGCACCTTCCTGGCCTCAGCTCCGCTCCTGCCTTGCCTTTGCACCTAGGCCCCAGGCGTCCTTGGGGAGGGCTTATGGGCCGGTGGCTTGCAGAGTGCCAAGGGCTCCAGCAGGAAGAGCTCTGTGCGAGGGAAGGGAAGGGCCAGTGCCAGGCTCCTCCAGCGGTTGCTTGGCCGCCCAGGCTCAGCGCCGCACGGAGTGCCCCAGGCTCCCAGGACCCCTGGCTGGGGTCTGCAGCCCCGCACACCCGGAGGCTGACTCCCTGGGCGCCCAGCAGCTGCCTCACACACATAGCTTCCCTAGCGCTCTCCTCCCCAGCAGAGACGTGTGCAGCTGTTTGGGGCCTGCCCCTGCGTGCCTGGGCTCCCGCCCACAGCCCCAGCTCAGGGCAAGCAGCCCCTGAGCCAAGACCTGCAGGAGGCGCAGAGCGCCCCCACCTGGAAGCCGAGTGAACAGCTGGCAGGGAGGCTAGCCTCCTCGAGGGAAGAAGAGGCAGCCCAGCCTCATTTGGCTGCCCTACTTGGCTGGAGCCGAGAGCGCCTCCAGGACGGCAGAGCTCCAGCTCTGTTCAGAGGCCCGTTCTGGCAGAGTTGCTGGCGCGAGGCTGCTCTGCCCTGGGCGAGCCTTGCCCAGACTTGCCTCGCTGCTAGGCTTCCTGCCCAGGAAGGAGCAGGCTGCGCGAGGCTGGGAGACGCCACTGGCGCCTTCCTGGCCTCAGCTCCGCTCCTGCCTTGCCTTTGCACCTAGGCCCCAGGCGTCCTTGGGGAGGGCTTAGGGGCCGGTGGCTTGCACACTGTCAAGGGCTCCAGCAGGAAGAGCTCTGTGCGAGGGAAGGAAGGGCCAGTGCAGGTCTCCTCCAGCGGTTGCTTGGCCGCCCAGGCTCAGCGCCGCACGGAGTGCACCAGGCTCCCAGGGCCCCTGGCTGGAGTCTGCAGCCCCGCACACCCGGAGGCTGACGCCCTGGACGCCCAGCAGCTGCCTCACACACGTAGCTTCCATAGCGCTCTCCTCCCCAGCAGAGACGTGTGCAGCTGGTTGGGGCCTGCCCCTGCGTGCCTGGGCTCCCGCCCACAGCCCCAGCTCAGGGCAAGAAGCCCCTGGCCAAGACCTGCAGGAGGCGCAGAGCGCCCCCACCTGGAAGCCGAGTGAACAGCTGGCGGGGAGGCGAGCCTCCTCGAGGGAAGAAGAGGCAGCCCAGCCTCGTTTGGCTCAAGCCCTACTTGGCTGGAGCCGAGTGTGCCTCCAGGACGGCAGAGCTCCAGCTCTGCTCAGAGGCCCGTTCTGGCAGAGTTGCTGGCGCGAGGCTGCTCTGCCCTGGGCGAGCCTTGCCCAGACTTGCCTCGCTGCTAGGCTTCCTGCCCAGGAAGGAGCAGGCTGCGCGAGGCTGGGAGACGCCACTGGCGCCTTCCTGGCCTCAGCTCCGCTCCTGCCTTGCCTTTGCATCTAGGCCCCAGGCGTCCTTGGGGAGGGCTTAGGGGCCGGTGGCTTGCACACTCCCAAGGGCTCCAGCAGGAAGAGCTCTGTGCGAGGGAAGGGAAGGGCCAGTGCAGGGCTCCTCCAGCGGTTGCTTGGCCGCCCAGGCTCAGCGCCGCACGGAGTGCACCAGGCTCCCAGGGCCCCTGGCTGGGGTCTGCAGCCCCGCACACCCGGAGGCTGACTCCCTGGGCGCCCAGCAGCTGCCTCACACACGTAGCTTCCCTAGCGCTCTCCTCCCCAGCAGAGACGTGTGCAGCTGGTTGGGGCCTGCCCCTGCGTGCCTGGGCTCCCGCGCACAGCCCCAGCTCAGGGCAAGCAGCCCCTGAGCCAAGACCTGCAGGAGGCGCAGAGCGCCCCCACCTGGAAGCCGAGTGAACACCTGGCGGGGAGGCGAGCCTCCTCGAGGGAAGAAGAGGCAGCCCAGCCTCGTTTGGCTCAAGCCCTACTTGGCTGGAGCCGAGTGCGCCTCCAGGACGGCAGAGCTCCAGCTCTGCTCAGAGGCCCGTTCTGGCAGAGTTGCTGGCGCGAGGCTGCTCTGCCCTGGGCGAGCCTTGCCCAGACTTGCCTCGCTGCTAGGCTTCCTGCCCAGGAAGGAGCAGGCTGCGCGAGGCTGGGAGACGCCACTGGCGCCTTCCTGGCCTCAGCTCCGCTCCTGCCTTGCCCTTGCACCTAGGCCCCAGGCGTCCTTGGGGAGGGCTTAGGGGCCGGTGGCTTGCAGAGTGCCAAGGGCTCCAGCAGGAAGAGCTCTGTTCGAGGGAAGGGAAGGGCCAGTGCAGGGCTCCTCCAGCGGTTGCTTGGCCGCCCAGGCTCAGCGCCGCACGGAGTGCACCAGGCTCCCAGGGCCCCTGGCTGGGGTCTGCAGCCCCGCACACCCGGAGGCTGACTCCCTGGGCGCCCAGCAGCTGCCTCACACACGTAGCTTCCCTAGCACTCTCCTCCCCAGCAGAGACGTGTGCAGCTGGTTGGGGCCTGCCCCTGCGTGCCTGGGCTCCCGCGCACAGCCCCAGCTCAGGGCATGCAGCCACTGAGCCAAGACCTGCAGGAGGCGCAGAGCGCCCCCACCTGGAAGCCGAGTGAACAGCTGGCGGGGAGGCGAGCCTCCTCGAGGGAAGAAGAGGCAGCCCAGCCTCGTTTGGCTGCCCTACTTGGCTGGAGCCGAGAGCGCCTCCAGGACGGCAGAGCTCCAGCTCTGTTCAGAGGCCCGTTCTGGCAGAGTTGCTGGCGCGAGGCTGCTCTGCCCTGGGCGAGCCTTGCCCAGACTTGCCTTGCTGCTAGGCTTCCTGCCCAGGAATGAGCAGGCTGCGCGAGGCTGGGAGACGCCACTGGCGCCTTCCTGGCCTCAGCTCCGCTCCTGCCTTGCCTTTGGACCTAGGCCCCAGGCGTCCTTGGGGAGGGCTTAGGGGCCGGTGGCTTGCACACTGCCAAGGGCTCCAGCAGGAATAGCCTGTGCGAGGGAAGGGAAGGGCCAATGCCAGGCTCCTCCAGCGGTTGCTTGGCCGCCCAGGCTCAGCACCGCACGGAGTGCCCCAGGCTCCCAGGACCCCTGGCTGGGGTCTGCAGCCCCGCACACCCGGAGGCTGACTCCCTGGGCGCCCAGCAGCTGCCTCACACACGTAGCTTTCCTAGCACTCTCCTCCCCAGCAGAGACGTGTGCAGCTGGTTGGGGCCTGCCCCTGCGTGCCTGGGCTCCCGCCCACAGCCCCAGCTCAGGGCAAGCAGCCCCTGAGCCAAGACCTGCAGGAGGCGCAGAGCGCCCCCACCTGGAAGCCGAGTGAACAGCTGGCGGGGAGGCGAGCCTCCTCGAGGGAAGAAGAGGCAGCCCAGCCTCGTTTGGCTCAAGCCCTACTTGGCTGGAGCCGAGTGCGCCTCCAGGACGGCAGAGCTCCAGCTCTGCTCAGAGGCCCGTTCTGGCAGAGTTGCTGGCGCGAGGCTGCTCTGCCCTGGGCGAGCCTTGCCCAGACTTGCCTCGCTGCTAGGCTTCCTGCCCTGGAAGGAGCAGGCTGTGCGAGGCTGGGAGACGCCACTGGCGCCTTCCTGGCCTCAGCTCCGCTCCTGCCTTGCTTTTGCACCTAGGCCCCAGGCGTCCTTGGGGAAGGCTTAGGGGCCGGAGGCTTGCACACTGCCAAGGGCTCCAGCAGGAAGAGCTCTGTGCGAGGGAAGGGAAGGGCCAGTGCAGGGCTCCTCCAGCGGTTGCTTGGCCGCCCAGGCTCAGCGCCGCACGGAGTGCACCAGGCTCCCAGGGCCCCTGGCTGGGGTCTGCAGCCCCGCACACCCGGAGGCTGACTCCCTGGGCGCCCAGCAGCTGCCTCACACACGTAGCTTCCCTAGCGCTCTCCTCCCCAGCAGAGACGTGTGCAGCTGTTTGGGGCCTGCCCCTGAGTGCCTGGGCTCCCGCGCACAGCCCCAGCTCAGGGCAAGCAGCCCCTGAGCCAAGACCTGCAGGAGGCGCAGAGCGCCCCCACCTGGAAGCCGAGTGAACAGCTGGCGGGGAGGCTAGCCTCCTCGAGGGAAGAAGAGGCAGCCCAGCCTCGTTTGGCTGCCCTACTTGGCTGGAGCCGAGAGAGCCTCCAGGACGGCAGAGCTCCAGCTCTGTTCAGAGGCCCGTTCTGGCAGAGTTGCTGGCGCGAGGCTGCTCTGCCCTGGGCGAGCCTTGCCCAGACTTGCCTCGCTGCTAGGCTTCCTGCCCAGGAAGGAGCAGGCTGCGCGAGGCTGGGAGACGCCACTGGCGCCTTCCTGGCCTCAGCTCCGCTCCTGCCTTGCCTTTGCACCTAGGCCCCAGGCGTCCTTGGGGAGGGCTTAGGGGCCGGTGGCTTGCACACTGCCAAGGGCTCCAGCAGGAAGAGCTCTGTGCGAGGGAAGGAAGGGCCAGTGCAGGTCTCCTCCAGCGGTTGCTTGGCCGCCCAGGCTCAGCGCCGCACGGAGTGCACCAGGCTCCCAGGGCCCCTGGCTGGAGTCTGCAGCCCCGCACACCCGGAGGCTGACTCCCTGGGCGCCCAGCAGCTGCCTCACACACGTAGCTTCCATAGCGCTCTCCTCCCCAGCAGAGACGTGTGCAGCTGGTTGGGGCCTGCCCCTGCGTGCCTGGGCTCCCGCCCACAGCCCCAGCTCAGGGCAAGAAGCCCCTGAGCCAAGACCTGCAGGAGGCGCAGAGCGCCCCCACCTGGAAGCCGAGTGAACAGCTGGCGGGGAGGCGAGCCTCCTCGAGGGAAGAAGAGGCAGCCCAGCCTCGTTTGGCTCAAGCCCTACTTGGCTGGAGCCGAGTGCGCCTCCAGGACGGCAGAGCTCCAGCTCTGCTCAGAGGCCCGTTCTGGCAGAGTTGCTGGCGCGAGGCTGCTCTGCCCTGGGCGAGCCTTGCCCAGACTTGCCTCGCTGCTAGGCTTCCTGCCCAGGAAGGAGCAGGCTGCGCGAGGCTGGGAGACGCCACTGGCGCCTTCCTGGCCTCAGCTCCGCTCCTGCCTTGCCTTTGCATCTAGGCCCCAGGCTTCCTTGGGGAGTGCTTAGGGGCCGGTGGCTTGCACACTCCCAAGGGCTCCAGCAGGAAGAGCTCTGTGCGAGGGAAGGGAAGGGCCAGTGCAGGGCTCTTCCAGCGGTTGCTTGGCCGCCCAGGCTCAGCGCCGCACGGAGTGCCCCAGGCTCCCAGGACCCCTGGCTGGGGTCTGCAGCCCCGCACACCCGGAGGCTGACTCCCTGGGCGCCCAGCAGCTGCCTCACACACGTAGCTTCCCTAGCGCTCTCCTCCCTAGCAGAGACGTGTGCAGCTGGTTGGGGCCTGCCCCTGCGTGCCTGGGCTCCCGCGCACAGCCCCAGCTCAGGGCAAGCAGCCCCTGAGCCAAGACCTGCAGGAGGCGCAGAGCGCCCCCACCTGGAAGCCGAGTGAACAGCTGGCGGGGAGGCGAGCCTCCTCGAGGGAAGAAGAGGCAGCCCAGCCTCGTTTGGCTCAAGCCCTACTTGGCTGGAGCCGAGTGCGCCTCCAGGACGGCAGAGCTCCAGCTCTGCTCAGAGGCCCGTTCTGGCAGAGTTGCTGGCGCGAGGCTGCTCTGCCCTGGGCGAGCCTTGCCCAGACTTGCCTCGCTGCTAGGCTTCCTGCCCAGGAAGGAGCAGGCTGCGCGAGGCTGGGAGACGCCACTGGCACCTTCCTGGCCTCAGCTCCGCTCCTGCCTTGCCTTTGCACCTAGGCCCCAGGCGTCCTTGGGGAGGGCTTATGGGCCGGTGGCTTGCACACTGCCAAGGGCTCCAGCAGGAAGAGCTCTGTGCGAGGGAAGGGAAGGGCCAGTGCCAGGCTCCTCCAGCGGTTGCTTGGCCGCCCAGGCTCAGCGCCGCACGGAGTGCCCCAGGCTCCCAGGACCCCTGGCTGGGGTCTGCAGCCCCGCACACCCGGAGGCTGACTCCCTGGGCGCCCAGCAGCTGCCTCACACACATAGCTTCCCTAGCGCTCTCCTCCCCAGCAGAGACGTGTGCAGCTGTTTGGGGCCTGCCCCTGCGTGCCTGGGCTCCCGCCCACAGCCCCAGCTCAGGGCAAGCAGCCCCTGAGCCAAGACCTGCAGGAGGCGCAGAGCGCCCCCACCTGGAAGCCGAGTGAACAGCTGGCAGGGAGGCTAGCCTCCTCGAGGGAAGAAGAGGCAGCCCAGCCTCATTTGGCTGCCCTACTTGGCTGGAGCCGAGAGCGCCTCCAGGACGGCAGAGCTCCAGCTCTGTTCAGAGGCCCGTTCTGGCAGAGTTGCTGGCGCGAGGCTGCTCTGCCCTGGGCGAGCCTTGCCCAGACTTGCCTCGCTGCTAGGCTTCCTGCCCAGGAAGGAGCAGGCTGCGCGAGGCTGGGAGACGCCACTGGCGCCTTCCTGGCCTCAGCTCCGCTCCTGCCTTGCCTTTGCACCTAGGCCCCAGGCGTCCTTGGGGAGGGCTTAGGGGCCGGTGGCTTGCACACTGCCAAGGGCTCCAGCAGGAAGAGCTCTGTGCGAGGGAAGGAAGGGCCAGTGCAGGTCTCCTCCAGCGGTTGCTTGGCCGCCCAGGCTCAGCGCCGCACGGAGTGCACCAGGCTCCCAGGGCCCCTGGCTGGAGTCTGCAGCCCCGCACACCCGGAGGCTGACTCCCTGGACGCCCAGCAGCTGCCTCACACACGTAGCTTCCATAGCGCTCTCCTCCCCAGCAGAGACGTGTGCAGCTGGTTGGGGCCTGCCCCTGCGTGCCTGGGCTCCCGCCCACAGCCCCAGCTCAGGGCAAGAAGCCCCTGGCCAAGACCTGCAGGAGGCGCAGAGCGCCCCCACCTGGAAGCCGAGTGAACAGCTGGCGGGGAGGCGAGCCTCCTCGAGGGAAGAAGAGGCAGCCCAGCCTCGTTTGGCTCAAGCCCTACTTGGCTGGAGCCGAGTGTGCCTCCAGGACGGCAGAGCTCCAGCTCTGCTCAGAGGCCCGTTCTGGCAGAGTTGCTGGCGCGAGGCTGCTCTGCCCTGGGCGAGCCTTGCCCAGACTTGCCTCGCTGCTAGGCTTCCTGCCCAGGAAGGAGCAGGCTGCGCGAGGCTGGGAGACGCCACTGGCGCCTTCCTGGCCTCAGCTCCGCTCCTGCCTTGCCTTTGCATCTAGGCCCCAGGCGTCCTTGGGGAGGGCTTAGGGGCCGGTGGCTTGCACACTCCCAAGGGCTCCAGCAGGAAGAGCTCTGTGCGAGGGAAGGGAAGGGCCAGTGCAGGGCTCCTCCAGCGGTTGCTTGGCCGCCCAGGCTCAGCGCCGCACGGAGTGCACCAGGCTCCCAGGGCCCCTGGCTGGGGTCTGCAGCCCCGCACACCCGGAGGCTGACTCCCTGGGAGCCCAGCAGCTGCCTCACACACGTAGCTTCCCTAGCGCTCTCCTCCCCAGCAGAGACGTGTGCAGCTGGTTGGGGCCTGCCCCTGCGTGCCTGGGCTCCCGCGCACAGCCCCAGCTCAGGGCAAGCAGCCCCTGAGCCAAGACCTGCAGGAGGCGCAGAGCGCCCCCACCTGGAAGCCGAGTGAACACCTGGCGGGGAGGCGAGCCTCCTCGAGGGAAGAAGAGGCAGCCCAGCCTCGTTTGGCTCAAGCCCTACTTGGCTGGAGCCGAGTGCGCCTCCAGGACGGCAGAGCTCCAGCTCTGCTCAGAGGCCCGTTCTGGCAGAGTTGCTGGCGCGAGGCTGCTCTGCCCTGGGCGAGCCTTGCCCAGACTTGCCTCGCTGCTAGGCTTCCTGCCCAGGAAGGAGCAGGCTGCGCGAAGCTGGGAGACGCCACTGGCGCCTTCCTGGCCTCAGCTCCGCTCCTGCCTTGCCCTTGCACCTAGGCCCCAGGCGTCCTTGGGGAGGGCTTAGGGGCCGGTGGCTTGCAGAGTGCCAAGGGCTCCAGCAGGAAGAGCTCTGTTCGAGGGAAGGGAAGGGCCAGTGCAGGGCTCCTCCAGCGGTTGCTTGGCCGCCCAGGCTCAGCGCCGCACGGAGTGCACCAGGCTCCCAGGGCCCCTGGCTGGGGTCTGCAGCCCCGCACACCCGGAGGCTGACTCCCTGGGCGCCCAGCAGCTGCCTCACACACGTAGCTTCCCTAGCACTCTCCTCCCCAGCAGAGACGTGTGCAGCTGGTTGGGGCCTGCCCCTGCGTGCCTGGGCTCCCGCGCACAGCCCCAGCTCAGGGCATGCAGCCACTGAGCCAAGACCTGCAGGAGGCGCAGAGCGCCCCCACCTGGAAGCCGAGTGAACAGCTGGCGGGGAGGCGAGCCTCCTCGAGGGAAGAAGAGGCAGCCCAGCCTCGTTTGGCTGCCCTACTTGGCTGGAGCCGAGAGCGCCTCCAGGACGGCAGAGCTCCAGCTCTGTTCAGAGGCCCGTTCTGGCAGAGTTGCTGGCGCGAGGCTGCTCTGCCCTGGGCGAGCCTTGCCCAGACTTGCCTTGCTGCTAGGCTTCCTGCCCAGGAATGAGCAGGCTGCGCGAGGCTGGGAGACGCCACTGGCGCCTTCCTGGCCTCAGCTCCGCTCCTGCCTTGCCTTTGGACCTAGGCCCCAGGCGTCCTTGGGGAGGGCTTAGGGGCCGGTGGCTTGCACACTGCCAAGGGCTCCAGCAGGAATAGCCTGTGCGAGGGAAGGGAAGGGCCAGTGCCAGGCTCCTCCAGCGGTTGCTTGGCCGCCCAGGCTCAGCACCGCACGGAGTGCCCCAGGCTCCCAGGACCCCTGGCTGGGGTCTGCAGCCCCGCACACCCGGAGGCTGACTCCCTGGGCGCCCAGCAGCTGCCTCACACACGTAGCTTTCCTAGCACTCTCCTCCCCAGCAGAGACGTGTGCAGCTGGTTGGGGCCTGCCCCTGCGTGCCTGGGCTCCCGCGCACAGCCCCAGCTCAGGGCAAGCAGCCCCTGAGCCAAGACCTGCAGGAGGCGCAGAGCGCCCCCACCTGGAAGCCGAGTGAACAGCTGGCGGGGAGGCGAGCCTCCTCGAGGGAAGAAGAGGCAGCCCAGCCTCGTTTGGCTCAAGCCCTACTTGGCTGGAGCCGAGTGCGCCTCCAGGACGGCAGAGCTCCAGCTCTGCTCAGAGGCCCGTTCTGGCAGAGTTGCTGGCGCGAGGCTGCTCTGCCCTGGGCGAGCCTTGCCCAGACTTGCCTCGCTGCTAGGCTTCCTGCCCTGGAAGGAGCAGGCTGTGCGAGGCTGGGAGACGCCACTGGCGCCTTCCTGGCCTCAGCTCCGCTCCTGCCTTGCTTTTGCACCTAGGCCCCAGGCGTCCTTGGGGAAGGCTTAGGGGCCGGAGGCTTGCACACTGCCAAGGGCTCCAGCAGGAAGAGCTCTGTGCGAGGGAAGGGAAGGGCCAGTGCAGGGCTCCTCCAGCGGTTGCTTGGCCGCCCAGGCTCAGCGCCGCACGGAGTGCACCAGGCTCCCAGGGCCCCTGGCTGGGGTCTGCAGCCCCGCACACCCGGAGGCTGACTCCCTGGGCGCCCAGCAGCTGCCTCACACACGTAGCTTCCCTAGCGCTCTCCTCCCCAGCAGAGACGTGTGCAGCTGTTTGGGGCCTGCCCCTGAGTGCCTGGGCTCCCGCGCACAGCCCCAGCTCAGGGCAAGCAGCCCCTGAGCCAAGACCTGCAGGAGGCGCAGAGCGCCCCCACCTGGAAGCCGAGTGAACAGCTGGCGGGGAGGCTAGCCTCCTCGAGGGAAGAAGAGGCAGCCCAGCCTCGTTTGGCTGCCCTACTTGGCTGGAGCCGAGAGAGCCTCCAGGACGGCAGAGCTCCAGCTCTGTTCAGAGGCCCGTTCTGGCAGAGTTGCTGGCGCGAGGCTGCTCTGCCCTGGGCGAGCCTTGCCCAGACTTGCCTCGCTGCTAGGCTTCCTGCCCAGGAAGGAGCAGGCTGCGCGAGGCTGGGAGACGCCACTGGCGCCTTCCTGGCCTCAGCTCCGCTCCTGCCTTGCCTTTGCACCTAGGCCCCAGGCGTCCTTGGGGAGGGCTTAGGGGCCGGTGGCTTGCACACTGCCAAGGGCTCCAGCAGGAAGAGCTCTGTGCGAGGGAAGGAAGGGCCAGTGCAGGTCTCCTCCAGCGGTTGCTTGGCCGCCCAGGCTCAGCGCCGCACGGAGTGCACCAGGCTCCCAGGGCCCCTGGCTGGAGTCTGCAGCCCCGCACACCCGGAGGCTGACTCCCTGGGCGCCCAGCAGCTGCCTCACACACGTAGCTTCCATAGCGCTCTCCTCCCCAGCAGAGAAGTGTGCAGCTGGTTGGGGCCTGCCCCTGCGTGCCTGGGCTCCCGCCCACAGCCCCAGCTCAGGGCAAGAAGCCCCTGAGCCAAGACCTGCAGGAGGCGCAGAGCGCCCCCACCTGGAAGCCGAGTGAACAGCTGGCGGGGAGGCGAGCCTCCTCGAGGGAAGAAGAGGCAGCCCAGCCTCGTTTGGCTCAAGCCCTACTTGGCTGGAGCCGAGTGCGCCTCCAGGACGGCAGAGCTCCAGCTCTGCTCAGAGGCCCGTTCTGGCAGAGTTGCTGGCGCGAGGCTGCTCTGCCCTGGGCGAGCCTTGCCCAGACTTGCCTCGCTGCTAGGCTTCCTGCCCAGGAAGGAGCAGGCTGCGCGAGGCTGGGAGACGCCACTGGCGCCTTCCTGGCCTCAGCTCCGCTCCTGCCTTGCCTTTGCATCTAGGCCCCAGGCTTCCTTGGGGAGTGCTTAGGGGCCGGTGGCTTGCACACTCCCAAGGGCTCCAGCAGGAAGAGCTCTGTGCGAGGGAAGGGAAGGGCCAGTGCAGGGCTCTTCCAGCGGTTGCTTGGCCGCCCAGGCTCAGCGCCGCACGGAGTGCCCCAGGCTCCCAGGACCCCTGGCTGGGGTCTGCAGCCCCGCACACCCGGAGGCTGACTCCCTGGGCGCCCAGCAGCTGCCTCACACACGTAGCTTCCCTAGCGCTCTCCTCCCTAGCAGAGACGTGTGCAGCTGGTTGGGGCCTGCCCCTGCGTGCCTGGGCTCCCGCGCACAGCCCCAGCTCAGGGCAAGCAGCCCCTGAGCCAAGACCTGCAGGAGGCGCAGAGCGCCCCCACCTGGAAGCCGAGTGAACAGCTGGCGGGGAGGCGAGCCTCCTCGAGGGAAGAAGAGGCAGCCCAGCCTCGTTTGGCTCAAGCCCTACTTGGCTGGAGCCGAGTGCGCCTCCAGGACGGCAGAGCTCCAGCTCTGCTCAGAGGCCCGTTCTGGCAGAGTTGCTGGCGCGAGGCTGCTCTGCCCTGGGCGAGCCTTGCCCAGACTTGCCTCGCTGCTAGGCTTCCTGCCCCGGAAGGAGCAGGCTGCGCGAGGCTGGGAGACGCCACTGGCACCTTCCTGGCCTCAGCTCCGCTCCTGCCTTGCCTTTGCACCTAGGCCCCAGGCGTCCTTGGGGAGGGCTTATGGGCCGGTGGCTTGCACACTGCCAAGGGCTCCAGCAGGAAGAGCTCTGTGCGAGGGAAGGGAAGGGCCAGTGCCAGGCTCCTCCAGCGGTTGCTTGGCCGCCCAGGCTCAGCGCCGCACGGAGTGCCCCAGGCTCCCAGGACCCCTGGCTGGGGTCTGCAGCCCCGCACACCCGGAGGCTGACTCCCTGGGCGCCCAGCAGCTGCCTCACACACATAGCTTCCCTAGCGCTCTCCTCCCCAGCAGAGACGTGTGCAGCTGTTTGGGGCCTGCCCCTGCGTGCCTGGGCTCCCGCCCACAGCCCCAGCTCAGGGCAAGCAGCCCCTGAGCCAAGACCTGCAGGAGGCGCAGAGCGCCCCCACCTGGAAGCCGAGTGAACAGCTGGCAGGGAGGCTAGCCTCCTCGAGGGAAGAAGAGGCAGCCCAGCCTCATTTGGCTGCCCTACTTGGCTGGAGCCGAGAGCGCCTCCAGGACGGCAGAGCTCCAGCTCTGTTCAGAGGCCCGTTCTGGCAGAGTTGCTGGCGCGAGGCTGCTCTGCCCTGGGCGAGCCTTGCCCAGACTTGCCTCGCTGCTAGGCTTCCTGCCCAGGAAGGAGCAGGCTGCGCGAGGCTGGGAGACGCCACTGGCGCCTTCCTGGCCTCAGCTCCGCTCCTGCCTTGCCTTTGCACCTAGGCCCCAGGCGTCCTTGGGGAGGGCTTAGGGGCCGGTGGCTTGCACACTGCCAAGGGCTCCAGCAGGAAGAGCTCTGTGAGAGGGAAGGAAGGGCCAGTGCAGGTCTCCTCCAGCGGTTGCTTGGCCGCCCAGGCTCAGCGCCGCACGGAGTGCACCAGGCTCCCAGGGCCCCTGGCTGGAGTCTGCAGCCCCGCACACCCGGAGGCTGACTCCCTGGACGCCCAGCAGCTGCCTCACACACGTAGCTTCCATAGCGCTCTCCTCCCCAGCAGAGACGTGTGCAGCTGGTTGGGGCCTGCCCCTGCGTGCCTGGGCTCCCGCCCACAGCCCCAGCTCAGGGCAAGAAGCCCCTGGCCAAGACCTGCAGGAGGCGCAGAGCGCCCCCACCTGGAAGCCGAGTGAACAGCTGGCGGGGAGGCGAGCCTCCTCGAGGGAAGAAGAGGCAGCCCAGCCTCGTTTGGCTCAAGCCCTACTTGGCTGGAGCCGAGTGTGCCTCCAGGACGGCAGAGCTCCAGCTCTGCTCAGAGGCCCGTTCTGGCAGAGTTGCTGGCGCGAGGCTGCTCTGCCCTGGGCGAGCCTTGCCCAGACTTGCCTCGCTGCTAGGCTTCCTGCCCAGGAAGGAGCAGGCTGCGCGAGGCTGGGAGACGCCACTGGCGCCTTCCTGGCCTCAGCTCCGCTCCTGCCTTGCCTTTGCATCTAGGCCCCAGGCGTCCTTGGGGAGGGCTTAGGGGCCGGTGGCTTGCACACTCCCAAGGGCTCCAGCAGGAAGAGCTCTGTGCGAGGGAAGGGAAGGGCCAGTGCAGGGCTCCTCCAGCGGTTGCTTGGCCGCCCAGGCTCAGCGCCGCACGGAGTGCACCAGGCTCCCAGGGCCCCTGGCTGGGGTCTGCAGCCCCGCACACCCGGAGGCTGACTCCCTGGGAGCCCAGCAGCTGCCTCACACACGTAGCTTCCCTAGCGCTCTCCTCCCCAGCAGAGACGTGTGCAGCTGGTTGGGGCCTGCCCCTGCGTGCCTGGGCTCCCGCGCACAGCCCCAGCTCAGGGCAAGCAGCCCCTGAGCCAAGACCTGCAGGAGGCGCAGAGCGCCCCCACCTGGAAGCCGAGTGAACACCTGGCGGGGAGGCGAGCCTCCTCGAGGGAAGAAGAGGCAGCCCAGCCTCGTTTGGCTCAAGCCCTACTTGGCTGGAGCCGAGTGCGCCTCCAGGACGGCAGAGCTCCAGCTCTGCTCAGAGGCCCGTTCTGGCAGAGTTGCTGGCGCGAGGCTGCTCTGCCCTGGGCGAGCCTTGCCCAGACTTGCCTCGCTGCTAGGCTTCCTGCCCAGGAAGGAGCAGGCTGCGCGAGGCTGGGAGACGCCACTGGCGCCTTCCTGGCCTCAGCTCCGCTCCTGCCTTGCCCTTGCACCTAGGCCCCAGGCGTCCTTGGGGAGGGCTTAGGGGCCGGTGGCTTGCAGAGTGCCAAGGGCTCCAGCAGGAAGAGCTCTGTTCGAGGGAAGGGAAGGGCCAGTGCAGGGCTCCTCCAGCGGTTGCTTGGCCGCCCAGGCTCAGCGCCGCACGGAGTGCACCAGGCTCCCAGGGCCCCTGGCTGGGGTCTGCAGCCCCGCACACCCGGAGGCTGACTCCCTGGGCGCCCAGCAGCTGCCTCACACACGTAGCTTCCCTAGCACTCTCCTCCCCAGCAGAGACGTGTGCAGCTGGTTGGGGCCTGCCCCTGCGTGCCTGGGCTCCCGCGCACAGCCCCAGCTCAGGGCATGCAGCCACTGAGCCAAGACCTGCAGGAGGCGCAGAGCGCCCCCACCTGGAAGCCGAGTGAACAGCTGGCGGGGAGGCGAGCCTCCTCGAGGGAAGAAGAGGCAGCCCAGCCTCGTTTGGCTGCCCTACTTGGCTGGAGCCGAGAGCGCCTCCAGGACGGCAGAGCTCCAGCTCTGTTCAGAGGCCCGTTCTGGCAGAGTTGCTGGCGCGAGGCTGCTCTGCCCTGGGCGAGCCTTGCCCAGACTTGCCTTGCTGCTAGGCTTCCTGCCCAGGAATGAGCAGGCTGCGCGAGGCTGGGAGACGCCACTGGCGCCTTCCTGGCCTCAGCTCCGCTCCTGCCTTGCCTTTGGACCTAGGCCCCAGGCGTCCTTGGGGAGGGCTTAGGGGCCGGTGGCTTGCACACTGCCAAGGGCTCCAGCAGGAATAGCCTGTGCGAGGGAAGGGAAGGGCCAGTGCCAGGCTCCTCCAGCGGTTGCTTGGCCGCCCAGGCTCAGCACCGCACGGAGTGCCCCAGGCTCCCAGGACCCCTGGCTGGGGTCTGCAGCCCCGCACACCCGGAGGCTGACTCCCTGGGCGCCCAGCAGCTGCCTCACACACGTAGCTTTCCTAGCACTCTCCTCCCCAGCAGAGACGTGTGCAGCTGGTTGGGGCCTGCCCCTGCGTGCCTGGGCTCCCGCGCACAGCCCCAGCTCAGGGCAAGCAGCCCCTGAGCCAAGACCTGCAGGAGGCGCAGAGCGCCCCCACCTGGAAGCCGAGTGAACAGCTGGCGGGGAGGCGAGCCTCCTCGAGGGAAGAAGAGGCAGCCCAGCCTCGTTTGGCTCAAGCCCTACTTGGCTGGAGCCGAGTGCGCCTCCAGGACGGCAGAGCTCCAGCTCTGCTCAGAGGCCCGTTCTGGCAGAGTTGCTGGCGCGAGGCTGCTCTGCCCTGGGCGAGCCTTGCCCAGACTTGCCTCGCTGCTAGGCTTCCTGCCCTGGAAGGAGCAGGCTGTGCGAGGCTGGGAGACGCCACTGGCGCCTTCCTGGCCTCAGCTCCGCTCCTGCCTTGCTTTTGCACCTAGGCCCCAGGCGTCCTTGGGGAAGGCTTAGGGGCCGGAGGCTTGCACACTGCCAAGGGCTCCAGCAGGAAGAGCTCTGTGCGAGGGAAGGGAAGGGCCAGTGCAGGGCTCCTCCAGCGGTTGCTTGGCCGCCCAGGCTCAGCGCCGCACGGAGTGCACCAGGCTCCCAGGGCCCCTGGCTGGGGTCTGCAGCCCCGCACACCCGGAGGCTGACTCCCTGGGCGCCCAGCAGCTGCCTCACACACGTAGCTTCCCTAGCGCTCTCCTCCCCAGCAGAGACGTGTGCAGCTGTTTGGGGCCTGCCCCTGAGTGCCTGGGCTCCCGCGCACAGCCCCAGCTCAGGGCAAGCAGCCCCTGAGCCAAGACCTGCAGGAGGCGCAGAGCGCCCCCACCTGGAAGCCGAGTGAACAGCTGGCGGGGAGGCTAGCCTCCTCGAGGGAAGAAGAGGCAGCCCAGCCTCGTTTGGCTGCCCTACTTGGCTGGAGCCGAGAGCGCCTCCAGGATGGCAGAGCTCCAGCTCTGTTCAGAGGCCCGTTCTGGCAGAGTTGCTGGCACGAGGCTGCTCTGCCCAGGGCGAGCCTTGCCCAGACTTGCCTCGCTGCTAGGCTTCCTGCCCAGGAAGGAGCAGGCTGCGCGAGGCTGGGAGACGCCACTGGCACCTTCCTGGCCTCAGCTCCGCTCCTGCCTTGCCTTTGCACCTAGGCCCCAGGCGTCCTTGGGGAGGGCTTAGGGGCCGGTGGCTTGCACACTGCCAAGGGCTCCAGCAGGAAGAGCTCTGTGCGAGGGAAGGAAGGGCCAGTGCAGGTCTCCTCCAGCGGTTGCTTGGCCGCCCAGGCTCAGCGCCGCACGGAGTGCACCAGGCTCCCAGGGCCCCTGGCTGGAGTCTGCAGCCCCGCACACCCGGAGGCTGACTCCCCGGGCGCCCAGCAGCTGCCTCACACACGTAGCTTCCATAGCGCTCTCCTCCCCAGCAGAGACGTGTGCAGCTGGTTGGGGCCTGCCCCTGCGTGCCTTGGGCTCCCGCCCACAGCCCCAGCTCAGGGCAAGCAGCCCCTGAGCCAAGACCTGCAGGAGGCGCAGAGCGCCCCCACCTGGAAGCCGAGTGAACAGCTGGCGGGGAGGCGAGCCTCCTCGAGGGAAGAAGAGGCAGCCCAGCCTCGTTTGGCTCAAGCCCTACTTGGCTGGAGCCGAGTGCGCCTCCAGGACGGCAGAGCTCCAGCTCTGCTCAGAGGCCCGTTCTGGCAGAGTTGCTGGTGCGAGGCTGCTCTGCCCTGAGCGAGCCTTGCCCAGACTTGCCTCGCTGCTAGGCTTCCTGCCCAGGAAGGAGCAGGCTGCGCGAGGCTTTGAGACGCCACTGGCGCCTTCCTGGCCTCAGCTCCGCTCCTGCCTTGCCTTTGAATCTAGGCCCCAGGCGTCCTTGGGGAGGGCTTAGGGGCCGGTGGCTTGCACACTCCCAAGGGCTCCAGCAGGAAGAGCTCTGTGCGAGGGAAGGGAAGGGCCAGTGCAGGTCTCCTCCAGCGGTTGCTTGGCCGCGCAGGCTCAGCGCCGCACGGAGTGCACCAGGCTCCCAGGGCCCCTGGCTGGGGTCTGCAGCCCCGCACACCCGGAGGCTGACTCCCTGGGCGCCCAGCAGCTGCCTCACACACGTAGCTTCCCTAGCGCTCTCCTCCCCAGCAGAGACGTGTGCAGCTGGTTGGGGCCTGCCCCTTCGTGCCTGGGCTCCCGCCCACAGCCCCAGCTCAGGGCAAGCAGCCCCTGAGCCAAGACCTGCAGGAGGCGCAGAGCGCCCCCACCTGGAAGCCGAGTGAACAGCTGGCGGGGAGGTGAGCCTCCTCGAGGGAAGAAGAGGTAGCCCATCCTCGTTTGGCTCAAGCCCTACTTGGCTGGAGCCGAGTGCGCCTCCAGGACGGCAGAGCTCCAGCTCTGCTCAGAGGCCCGTTCTGGCAGAGTTGCTGGCGCTAGGCTGCTCTGCCCTGGGCGAGCCTTGCCCAGACTTGCCTCGCTGCTAGTCTTCCTGCCCAGGAAGGAGCAGGCTGCGCGAGGCTGGGAGACGCCACTGGCGCCTTCCTGGCCTCAGCTCCGCTCCTGCCTTCCCTTTGCACAAAGGCCCCAGGCGTCCTTGGGGAGAGCTTAGGGTCCGGTGGCTTGCAGAGTGCCAAGGGCTCCAGCAGGAAGAGCTCTGTGCGTGGGAAGGGAAGGGCCAGTGCAGGGCTCCTCCAGCGGTTGCTTGGCCGCCCAGACTCAGCGCCGCACGGAATGCCCCAGGCTCCCAGGGCCCTGGCTGGGGTCTGCAGCCCCGCACACCCGGAGGCTGACTCCCTGGGCGCCCAGCAGCTGCCTCACACACGTAGCTTCCCTAGCGCTCTCCTCCCCAGCAGAGACGTGTGCAGCTGGTTGGGGCCTGCCCCTGCGTGCCTGGGCTCCCGCCCACAGCCCCAGCTCAGGGCAAGCAGCCCCTGAGCCAAGACCTGCAGGAGGCGCAGAGCGCCCCCACCTGGAAGCCGAGTGAACAGCTGGCGGGGAGGCGAGCCTCCTCGAGGGAAGAAGAGGCAGCCCAGCCTCGTTTGGCTCAAGCCCTACTTGGCTGGAGCCGAGTGCGCCTCCAGGACGGCAGAGCTCCAGCTCTGCTCAGAGGCCCGTTCTGGCAGAGTGGCTGGCGCGAGGCTGCTCTGCCCTGGGCGAGCCTTGCCCAGACTTGCCTCTCTGCTAGGCTTCCTGCCCAGGAAGGAGCAGGCTGCGCGAGGCTGGGAGACGCCACTGGCGCCTTCCTGGCCTCAGCTCCGCTCCTGCCTTGCCTTTGCACCTAGGCCCCAGGCGTCCTTGGGGATGGCTTAGGGGACGGTGGCTTGCACACTGCCAAGGGCTCCAGCAGGAAGAGCTCTGTGCGAGGGAAGGAAGGGCCAGTGCAGGTCTCCTCCAGCGGTTGCTTGGCCGCCCAGGCTCAGCGCCGCACGGAGTGCACCAGGCTCCCAGGGCCCCTGGCTGGAGTCTGCAGCCCCGCACACCCAGAGGCTGACTCCCTGGGCGCCCAGCAGCTGCCTCACACATGTAGCTTCCCTAGCGCTCTCCTCCCTAGCAGAGACGTGTGCAGCTGGTTGGGGCCTGCCCCTGCGTGCCTGGGCTCCCGCGCACAGCCCCAGCTCAGGGCAAGCAGCCCCTGAGCCAAGACTTGCAGGAGGCGCAGAGCGCCCCCACCTGGAAGCCGAGTGAACAGCTGGCGGGGAGGCGAGCCTCCTCGAGGGAAGAAGAGGCAGCCCAGCCTCGTTTGGCTCAAGCCCTACTTGGCTGGAGCCGAGTGCGCCTCCAGGACGGCAGAGCTCCAGCTCTGCTCAGAGGCCCGTTTTGGCAGAGTTGCTGGCGCTAGGCTGCTCTGCCCTGGGCGATCCTTGCCCAGACTTGCCTCGCTGCTAGGCTTCCTGCCCAGGAAGGAGCAGGCTGCGCGAGGCTGGGAGACGCCACTGGCGCCTTCCTGGCCTCAGCTCCGCTCCTGCCTTGCCTTTGCACCTAGGCCCCAGGCGTCCTTGGGGAGGGCTTAGGGGCCGGTGGCTTGCACACTGCCAAGGGCTCCAGCAGGAAGAGCTCTGTGCGAGGGAAGGGAAGGGCCAGTGCCAGGCTCCTCCAGCGGTTGCTTGGCCGCCCAGGCTCAGCGCCGCACGGAGTGCCCCAGGCTCCCAGGACCCCTGGCTGGGGTCTGCAGCCCCGCACACCCGGAGGCTGACTCCCTGGGCGCCCCGCAGCTGCCTCACACACGTAGCTTCCCTAGCGCTCTCCTCCCCAGCAGAGACGTGTGCAGCTGTTTGGGGCCTGCCCCTGCGTGCCTGGGCTCCCGCGCACAGCCCCAGCTCAGGGCAAGAAGCCCCTGAGCCAAGACCTGCAGGAGGCGCAGAGCGCCCCCACCTGGAAGCCGAGAGAACAGCTGGCGGGGAGGCGAGCCTCCTCGAGGGAAGAAGAGGCAGCCCAGCCTCGTTTGGCTCAAGCCCTACTTGGCTGGAGCCGAGTGCGCCTCCAGGACGGCAGAGCTCCAGCTCTGCTCAGAGGCCCGTTCTGGCAGAGTTGCTGGCGCGAGGCTGCTCTGCCCTGGGCGAGCCTTGCCCAGACTTGCCTCGCTGCTAGGCTTCCTGCCCAGGAAGGAGCAGGCTGCGCGAGGCTGGGAGACGCCACTGGCGCCTTCCTGGCCTCAGCTCCGCTCCTGCCTTGCCTTTGCACCTAGGCCCCAGGCGTCCTTGGGGAGGGCTTATGGGCCGGTGGCTTGCACACTGCCAAGGGCTCCAGCAGGAAGAGCTCTGTGCGAGGGAAGGGAAGGGCCAGTGCAGGGCTCCTCCAGCGGTTGCTTGGCCGCCCAGGCTCAGCGCCGCACGGAGTGCCCCAGGCTCCCAGGACCCCTGGCTGGGGTCTGCAGCCCCGCACACCCGGAGGCTGACTCCCTGGGCGCCCAGCAGCTGCCTCACACACGTAGCTTCCCTAGCGCTCTCCTCCCCAGCAGAGACGTGTTCAGCTGTTTGGGGCCTGCCCCTGCGTGCCTGGGCTCCCGCGCACAGTCCCAGCTCAGGGCAAGCAGCCCCTGAGCGAAGACCTGCAGGAGGCGCAGAGCGCCCCCACCTGGAAGCCGAGTGAACAGCTGGCAGGGAGGCTAGCCTCCTCGAGGGAAGAAGAGGCAGCCCAGCCTCGTTTGGCTGCCCTACTTGGCTGGAGCCGAGAGAGCCTCCAGGACGGCAGAGCTCCAGCTCTGTTCAGAGGCCCGTTCTGGCAGAGTTGCTGGCGCGAGGCTGCTCTGCCCTGGGCGAGCCTTGCCCAGACTTGCCTCGCTGCTAGGCTTCCTGCCCAGGAAGGAGCAGGCTGCGCGAGGCTGGGAGACGCCACTGGCGCCTTCCTGGCCTCAGCTCCGCTCCTGCCTTGCCTTTGCACCTAGGCCCCAGGCGTCCTTGGGGAGGGCTTAGGGGCCGGTGGCTTGCACACTGCCAAGGGCTCCAGCAGGAAGAGCTCTGTGCGAGGGAAGGAAGGGCCAGTGCAGGTCTCCTCCAGCGGTTGCTTGGCCGCCCAGGCTCAGCGCCGCACGGAGTGCACCAGGCTCCCAGGGCCCCTGGCTGGAGTCTGCAGCCCCGCACACCCGGAGGCTGACTCCCTGGGCGCCCAGCAGCTGCCTCACACACGTAGCTTCCATAGCGCTCTCCTCCCCAGCAGAGACGTGTGCAGCTGGTTGGGGCCTGCCCCTGCGTGCCTGGGCTCCCGCCCACAGCCCCAGCTCAGGGCAAGCAGCCCCTGAGCCAAGACCTGCAGGAGGCGCAGAGCGCCCCCACCTGGAAGCCGAGTGAAGAGCTGGCAGGGAGGCTAGCCTCCTCGAGGGAAGAAGAGGCAGCCCAGCCTCATTTGGCTGCCCTACTTGGCTGGAGCCGAGAGCGCCTCCAGGACGGCAGAGCTCCAGCTCTGTTCAGAGGCCCGTTCTGGCAGAGTTGCTGGCGCGAGGCTGCTCTGCCCTGGGCGAGCCTTGCCCAGACTTGCCTCGCTGCTAGGCTTCCTGCCCAGGAAGGAGCAGGCTGCGCGAGGCTGGGAGACGCCACTGGCGCCTTCCTGGCCTCAGCTCCGCTCCTGCCTTGCCTTTGCACCTAGGCCCCAGGCGTCCTTGGGGAGGGCTTAGGGGCCGGTGGCTTGCACACTGCCAAGGGCTCCAGCAGGAAGAGCTCTGTGAGAGGGAAGGAAGGGCCAGTGCAGGTCTCCTCCAGCGGTTGCTTGGCCGCCCAGGCTCAGCGCCGCACGGAGTGCACCAGGCTCCCAGGGCCCCTGGCTGGAGTCTGCAGCCCCGCACACCCGGAGGCTGACTCCCTGGACGCCCAGCAGCTGCCTCACACACGTAGCTTCCATAGCGCTCTCCTCCCCAGCAGAGACGTGTGCAGCTGGTTGGGGCCTGCCCCTGCGTGCCTGGGCTCCCGCCCACAGCCCCAGCTCAGGGCAAGAAGCCCCTGGCCAAGACCTGCAGGAGGCGCAGAGCGCCCCCACCTGGAAGCCGAGTGAACAGCTGGCGGGGAGGCGAGCCTCCTCGAGGGAAGAAGAGGCAGCCCAGCCTCGTTTGGCTCAAGCCCTACTTGGCTGGAGCCGAGTGTGCCTCCAGGACGGCAGAGCTCCAGCTCTGCTCAGAGGCCCGTTCTGGCAGAGTTGCTGGCGCGAGGCTGCTCTGCCCTGGGCGAGCCTTGCCCAGACTTGCCTCGCTGCTAGGCTTCCTGCCCAGGAAGGAGCAGGCTGCGCGAGGCTGGGAGACGCCACTGGCGCCTTCCTGGCCTCAGCTCCGCTCCTGCCTTGCCTTTGCATCTAGGCCCCAGGCGTCCTTGGGGAGGGCTTAGGGGCCGGTGGCTTGCACACTCCCAAGGGCTCCAGCAGGAAGAGCTCTGTGCGAGGGAAGGGAAGGGCCAGTGCAGGGCTCCTCCAGCGGTTGCTTGGCCGCCCAGGCTCAGCGCCGCACGGAGTGCACCAGGCTCCCAGGGCCCCTGGCTGGGGTCTGCAGCCCCGCACACCCGGAGGCTGACTCCCTGGGAGCCCAGCAGCTGCCTCACACACGTAGCTTCCCTAGCGCTCTCCTCCCCAGCAGAGACGTGTGCAGCTGGTTGGGGCCTGCCCCTGCGTGCCTGGGCTCCCGCGCACAGCCCCAGCTCAGGGCAAGCAGCCCCTGAGCCAAGACCTGCAGGAGGCGCAGAGCGCCCCCACCTGGAAGCCGAGTGAACACCTGGCGGGGAGGCGAGCCTCCTCGAGGGAAGAAGAGGCAGCCCAGCCTCGTTTGGCTCAAGCCCTACTTGGCTGGAGCCGAGTGCGCCTCCAGGACGGCAGAGCTCCAGCTCTGCTCAGAGGCCCGTTCTGGCAGAGTTGCTGGCGCGAGGCTGCTCTGCCCTGGGCGAGCCTTGCCCAGACTTGCCTCGCTGCTAGGCTTCCTGCCCAGGAAGGAGCAGGCTGCGCGAGGCTGGGAGACGCCACTGGCGCCTTCCTGGCCTCAGCTCCGCTCCTGCCTTGCCCTTGCACCTAGGCCCCAGGCGTCCTTGGGGAGGGCTTAGGGGCCGGTGGCTTGCAGAGTGCCAAGGGCTCCAGCAGGAAGAGCTCTGTTCGAGGGAAGGGAAGGGCCAGTGCAGGGCTCCTCCAGCGGTTGCTTGGCCGCCCAGGCTCAGCGCCGCACGGAGTGCACCAGGCTCCCAGGGCCCCTGGCTGGGGTCTGCAGCCCCGCACACCCGGAGGCTGACTCCCTGGGCGCCCAGCAGCTGCCTCACACACGTAGCTTCCCTAGCACTCTCCTCCCCAGCAGAGACGTGTGCAGCTGGTTGGGGCCTGCCCCTGCGTGCCTGGGCTCCCGCGCACAGCCCCAGCTCAGGGCATGCAGCCACTGAGCCAAGACCTGCAGGAGGCGCAGAGCGCCCCCACCTGGAAGCCGAGTGAACAGCTGGCGGGGAGGCGAGCCTCCTCGAGGGAAGAAGAGGCAGCCCAGCCTCGTTTGGCTGCCCTACTTGGCTGGAGCCGAGAGCGCCTCCAGGACGGCAGAGCTCCAGCTCTGTTCAGAGGCCCGTTCTGGCAGAGTTGCTGGCGCGAGGCTGCTCTGCCCTGGGCGAGCCTTGCCCAGACTTGCCTTGCTGCTAGGCTTCCTGCCCAGGAATGAGCAGGCTGCGCGAGGCTGGGAGACGCCACTGGCGCCTTCCTGGCCTCAGCTCCGCTCCTGCCTTGCCTTTGGACCTAGGCCCCAGGCGTCCTTGGGGAGGGCTTAGGGGCCGGTGGCTTGCACACTGCCAAGGGCTCCAGCAGGAATAGCCTGTGCGAGGGAAGGGAAGGGCCAGTGCCAGGCTCCTCCAGCGGTTGCTTGGCCGCCCAGGCTCAGCACCGCACGGAGTGCCCCAGGCTCCCAGGACCCCTGGCTGGGGTCTGCAGCCCCGCACACCCGGAGGCTGACTCCCTGGGCGCCCAGCAGCTGCCTCACACACGTAGCTTTCCTAGCACTCTCCTCCCCAGCAGAGACGTGTGCAGCTGGTTGGGGCCTGCCCCTGCGTGCCTGGGCTCCCGCGCACAGCCCCAGCTCAGGGCAAGCAGCCCCTGAGCCAAGACCTGCAGGAGGCGCAGAGCGCCCCCACCTGGAAGCCGAGTGAACAGCTGGCGGGGAGGCGAGCCTCCTCGAGGGAAGAAGAGGCAGCCCAGCCTCGTTTGGCTCAAGCCCTACTTGGCTGGAGCCGAGTGCGCCTCCAGGACGGCAGAGCTCCAGCTCTGCTCAGAGGCCCGTTCTGGCAGAGTTGCTGGCGCGAGGCTGCTCTGCCCTGGGCGAGCCTTGCCCAGACTTGCCTCGCTGCTAGGCTTCCTGCCCTGGAAGGAGCAGGCTGTGCGAGGCTGGGAGACGCCACTGGCGCCTTCCTGGCCTCAGCTCCGCTCCTGCCTTGCTTTTGCACCTAGGCCCCAGGCGTCCTTGGGGAAGGCTTAGGGGCCGGAGGCTTGCACACTGCCAAGGGCTCCAGCAGGAAGAGCTCTGTGCGAGGGAAGGGAAGGGCCAGTGCAGGGCTCCTCCAGCGGTTGCTTGGCCGCCCAGGCTCAGCGCCGCACGGAGTGCACCAGGCTCCCAGGGCCCCTGGCTGGGGTCTGCAGCCCCGCACACCCGGAGGCTGACTCCCTGGGCGCCCAGCAGCTGCCTCACACACGTAGCTTCCCTAGCGCTCTCCTCCCCAGCAGAGACGTGTGCAGCTGTTTGGGGCCTGCCCCTGAGTGCCTGGGCTCCCGCGCACAGCCCCAGCTCAGGGCAAGCAGCCCCTGAGCCAAGACCTGCAGGAGGCGCAGAGCGCCCCCACCTGGAAGCCGAGTGAACAGCTGGCGGGGAGGCTAGCCTCCTCGAGGGAAGAAGAGGCAGCCCAGCCTCGTTTGGCTGCCCTACTTGGCTGGAGCCGAGAGCGCCTCCAGGATGGCAGAGCTCCAGCTCTGTTCAGAGGCCCGTTCTGGCAGAGTTGCTGGCACGAGGCTGCTCTGCCCAGGGCGAGCCTTGCCCAGACTTGCCTCGCTGCTAGGCTTCCTGCCCAGGAAGGAGCAGGCTGCGCGAGGCTGGGAGACGCCACTGGCACCTTCCTGGCCTCAGCTCCGCTCCTGCCTTGCCTTTGCACCTAGGCCCCAGGCGTCCTTGGGGAGGGCTTAGGGGCCGGTGGCTTGCACACTGCCAAGGGCTCCAGCAGGAAGAGCTCTGTGCGAGGGAAGGAAGGGCCAGTGCAGGTCTCCTCCAGCGGTTGCTTGGCCGCCCAGGCTCAGCGCCGCACGGAGTGCACCAGGCTCCCAGGGCCCCTGGCTGGAGTCTGCAGCCCCGCACACCCGGAGGCTGACTCCCTGGGCGCCCAGCAGCTGCCTCACACACGTAGCTTCCATAGCGCTCTCCTCCCCAGCAGAGACGTGTGCAGCTGGTTGGGGCCTGCCCCTGCGTGCCTTGGGCTCCCGCCCACAGCCCCAGCTCAGGGCAAGCAGCCCCTGAGCCAAGACCTGCAGGAGGCGCAGAGCGCCCCCACCTGGAAGCCGAGTGAACAGCTGGCGGGGAGGCGAGCCTCCTCGAGGGAAGAAGAGGCAGCCCAGCCTCGTTTGGCTCAAGCCCTACTTGGCTGGAGCCGAGTGCGCCTCCAGGACGGCAGAGCTCCAGCTCTGCTCAGAGGCCCGTTCTGGCAGAGTTGCTGGTGCGAGGCTGCTCTGCCCTGAGCGAGCCTTGCCCAGACTTGCCTCGCTGCTAGGCTTCCTGCCCAGGAAGGAGCAGGCTGCGCGAGGCTTTGAGACGCCACTGGCGCCTTCCTGGCCTCAGCTCCGCTCCTGCCTTGCCTTTGAATCTAGGCCCCAGGCGTCCTTGGGGAGGGCTTAGGGGCCGGTGGCTTGCACACTCCCAAGGGCTCCAGCAGGAAGAGCTCTGTGCGAGGGAAGGGAAGGGCCAGTGCAGGTCTCCTCCAGCGGTTGCTTGGCCGCGCAGGCTCAGCGCCGCACGGAGTGCACCAGGCTCCCAGGGCCCCTGGCTGGGGTCTGCAGCCCCGCACACCCGGAGGCTGACTCCCTGGGCGCCCAGCAGCTGCCTCACACACGTAGCTTCCCTAGCGCTCTCCTCCCCAGCAGAGACGTGTGCAGCTGGTTGGGGCCTGCCCCTTCGTGCCTGGGCTCCCGCCCACAGCCCCAGCTCAGGGCAAGCAGCCCCTGAGCCAAGACCTGCAGGAGGCGCAGAGCGCCCCCACCTGGAAGCCGAGTGAACAGCTGGCGGGGAGGTGAGCCTCCTCGAGGGAAGAAGAGGTAGCCCATCCTCGTTTGGCTCAAGCCCTACTTGGCTGGAGCCGAGTGCGCCTCCAGGACGGCAGAGCTCCAGCTCTGCTCAGAGGCCCGTTCTGGCAGAGTTGCTGGCGCTAGGCTGCTCTGCCCTGGGCGAGCCTTGCCCAGACTTGCCTCGCTGCTAGTCTTCCTGCCCAGGAAGGAGCAGGCTGCGCGAGGCTGGGAGACGCCACTGGCGCCTTCCTGGCCTCAGCTCCGCTCCTGCCTTCCCTTTGCACCAAGGCCCCAGGCGTCCTTGGGGAGAGCTTAGGGTCCGGTGGCTTGCAGAGTGCCAAGGGCTCCAGCAGGAAGAGCTCTGTGCGTGGGAAGGGAAGGGCCAGTGCAGGGCTCCTCCAGCGGTTGCTTGGCCGCCCAGACTCAGCGCCGCACGGAATGCCCCAGGCTCCCAGGGCCCTGGCTGGGGTCTGCAGCCCCGCACACCCGGAGGCTGACTCCCTGGGCGCCCAGCAGCTGCCTCACACACGTAGCTTCCCTAGCGCTCTCCTCCCCAGCAGAGACGTGTGCAGCTGGTTGGGGCCTGCCCCTGCGTGCCTGGGCTCCCGCCCACAGCCCCAGCTCAGGGCAAGCAGCCCCTGAGCCAAGACCTGCAGGAGGCGCAGAGCGCCCCCACCTGGAAGCCGAGTGAACAGCTGGCGGGGAGGCGAGCCTCCTCGAGGGAAGAAGAGGCAGCCCAGCCTCGTTTGGCTCAAGCCCTACTTGGCTGGAGCCGAGTGCGCCTCCAGGACGGCAGAGCTCCAGCTCTGCTCAGAGGCCCGTTCTGGCAGAGTGGCTGGCGCGAGGCTGCTCTGCCCTGGGCGAGCCTTGCCCAGACTTGCCTCTCTGCTAGGCTTCCTGCCCAGGAAGGAGCAGGCTGCGCGAGGCTGGGAGACGCCACTGGCGCCTTCCTGGCCTCAGCTCCGCTCCTGCCTTGCCTTTGCACCTAGGCCCCAGGCGTCCTTGGGGATGGCTTAGGGGACGGTGGCTTGCACACTGCCAAGGGCTCCAGCAGGAAGAGCTCTGTGCGAGGGAAGGAAGGGCCAGTGCAGGTCTCCTCCAGCGGTTGCTTGGCCGCCCAGGCTCAGCGCCGCACGGAGTGCACCAGGCTCCCAGGGCCCCTGGCTGGAGTCTGCAGCCCCGCACACCCAGAGGCTGACTCCCTGGGCGCCCAGCAGCTGCCTCACACATGTAGCTTCCCTAGCGCTCTCCTCCCTAGCAGAGACGTGTGCAGCTGGTTGGGGCCTGCCCCTGCGTGCCTGGGCTCCCGCGCACAGCCCCAGCTCAGGGCAAGCAGCCCCTGAGCCAAGACTTGCAGGAGGCGCAGAGCGCCCCCACCTGGAAGCCGAGTGAACAGCTGGCGGGGAGGCGAGCCTCCTCGAGGGAAGAAGAGGCAGCCCAGCCTCGTTTGGCTCAAGCCCTACTTGGCTGGAGCCGAGTGCGCCTCCAGGACGGCAGAGCTCCAGCTCTGCTCAGAGGCCCGTTTTGGCAGAGTTGCTGGCGCTAGGCTGCTCTGCCCTGGGCGATCCTTGCCCAGACTTGCCTCGCTGCTAGGCTTCCTGCCCAGGAAGGAGCAGGCTGCGCGAGGCTGGGAGACGCCACTGGCGCCTTCCTGGCCTCAGCTCCGCTCCTGCCTTGCCTTTGCACCTAGGCCCCAGGCGTCCTTGGGGAGGGCTTAGGGGCCGGTGGCTTGCACACTGCCAAGGGCTCCAGCAGGAAGAGCTCTGTGCGAGGGAAGGGAAGGGCCAGTGCCAGGCTCCTCCAGCGGTTGCTTGGCCGCCCAGGCTCAGCGCCGCACGGAGTGCCCCAGGCTCCCAGGACCCCTGGCTGGGGTCTGCAGCCCCGCACACCCGGAGGCTGACTCCCTGGGCGCCCCGCAGCTGCCTCACACACGTAGCTTCCCTAGCGCTCTCCTCCCCAGCAGAGACGTGTGCAGCTGTTTGGGGCCTGCCCCTGCGTGCCTGGGCTCCCGCGCACAGCCCCAGCTCAGGGCAAGCAGCCCCTGAGCCAAGACCTGCAGGAGGCGCAGAGCGCCCCCACCTGGAAGCCGAGAGAACAGCTGGCGGGGAGGCGAGCCTCCTCGAGGGAAGAAGAGGCAGCCCAGCCTCGTTTGGCTCAAGCCCTACTTGGCTGGAGCCGAGTGCGCCTCCAGGACGGCAGAGCTCCAGCTCTGCTCAGAGGCCCGTTCTGGCAGAGTTGCTGGCGCGAGGCTGCTCTGCCCTGGGCGAGCCTTGCCCAGACTTGCCTCGCTGCTAGGCTTCCTGCCCAGGAAGGAGCAGGCTGCGCGAGGCTGGGAGACGCCACTGGCGCCTTCCTGGCCTCAGCTCCGCTCCTGCCTTGCCTTTGCACCTAGGCCCCAGGCGTCCTTGGGGAGGGCTTATGGGCCGGTGGCTTGCACACTGCCAAGGGCTCCAGCAGGAAGAGCTCTGTGCGAGGGAAGGGAAGGGCCAGTGCAGGGCTCCTCCAGCGGTTGCTTGGCCGCCCAGGCTCAGCGCCGCACGGAGTGCCCCAGGCTCCCAGGACCCCTGGCTGGGGTCTGCAGCCCCACACACCCGGAGGCTGACTCCCTGGGCGCCCAGCAGCTGCCTCACACACGTAGCTTCCCTAGCGCTCTCCTCCCCAGCAGAGACGTGTTCAGCTGTTTGGGGCCTGCCCCTGCGTGCCTGGGCTCCCGCGCACAGTCCCAGCTCAGGGCAAGCAGCCCCTGAGCGAAGACCTGCAGGAGGCGCAGAGCGCCCCCACCTGGAAGCCGAGTGAACAGCTGGCAGGGAGGCTAGCCTCCTCGAGGGAAGAAGAGGCAGCCCAGCCTCGTTTGGCTGCCCTACTTGGCTGGAGCCGAGAGAGCCTCCAGGACGGCAGAGCTCCAGCTCTGTTCAGAGGCCCGTTCTGGCAGAGTTGCTGGCGCGAGGCTGCTCTGCCCTGGGCGAGCCTTGCCCAGACTTGCCTCGCTGCTAGGCTTCCTGCCCAGGAAGGAGCAGGCTGCGCGAGGCTGGGAGACGCCACTGGCGCCTTCCTGGCCTCAGCTCCGCTCCTGCCTTGCCTTTGCACCTAGGCCCCAGGCGTCCTTGGGGAGGGCTTAGGGGCCGGTGGCTTGCACACTGCCAAGGGCTCCAGCAGGAAGAGCTCTGTGCGAGGGAAGGAAGGGCCAGTGCAGGTCTCCTCCAGCGGTTGCTTGGCCGCCCAGGCTCAGCGCCGCACGGAGTGCACCAGGCTCCCAGGGCCCCTGGCTGGAGTCTGCAGCCCCGCACACCCGGAGGCTGACTCCCTGGGCGCCCAGCAGCTGCCTCACACACGTAGCTTCCATAGCGCTCTCCTCCCCAGCAGAGACGTGTGCAGCTGGTTGGGGCCTGCCCCTGCGTGCCTGGGCTCCCGCCCACAGCCCCAGCTCAGGGCAAGAAGCCCCTGAGCCAAGACCTGCAGGAGGCGCAGAGCGCCCCCACCTGGAAGCCGAGTGAACAGCTGGCGGGGAGGCGAGCCTCCTCGAGGGAAGAAGAGGCAGCCCAGCCTCGTTTGGCTCAAGCCCTACTTGGCTGGAGCCGAGTGCGCCTCCAGGACGGCAGAGCTCCAGCTCTGCTCAGAGGCCCGTTCTGGCAGAGTTGCTGGCGCGAGGCTGCTCTGCCCTGGGCGAGCCTTGCCCAGACTTGCCTCGCTGCTAGGCTTCCTGCCCAGGAAGGAGCAGGCTGCGCGAGGCTGGGAGATGCCACTGGCGCCTTCCTGGCCTCAGCTCCGCTCCTGCCTTGCCCTTGCACCTAGGCCCCAGGCGTCCTTGGGGAGGGCTTAGGGGCCGGTGGCTTGCAGAGTGCCAAGGGCTCCAGCAGGAAGAGCTCTGTTCGAGGGAAGGGAAGGGCCAGTGCAGGGCTCCTCCAGCGGTTGCTTGGCCGCCCAGGCTCAGCGCCGCACGGAGTGCACCAGGCTCCCAGGGCCCCTGGCTGGGGTCTGCAGCCCCGCACACCCGGAGGCTGACTCCCTGGGCGCCCAGCAGCTGCCTCACACACGTAGCTTCCCTAGCACTCTCCTCCCCAGCAGAGACGTGTGCAGCTGGTTGGGGCCTGCCCCTGCGTGCCTGGGCTCCCGCGCACAGCCCCAGCTCAGGGCATGCAGCCACTGAGCCAAGACCTGCAGGAGGCGCAGAGCGCCCCCACCTGGAAGCCGAGTGAACAGCTGGCGGGGAGGCGAGCCTCCTCGAGGGAAGAAGAGGCAGCCCAGCCTCGTTTGGCTGCCCTACTTGGCTGGAGCCGAGAGCGCCTCCAGGACGGCAGAGCTCCAGCTCTGTTCAGAGGCCCGTTCTGGCAGAGTTGCTGGCGCGAGGCTGCTCTGCCCTGGGCGAGCCTTGCCCAGACTTGCCTTGCTGCTAGGCTTCCTGCCCAGGAATGAGCAGGCTGCGCGAGGCTGGGAGACGCCACTGGCGCCTTCCTGGCCTCAGCTCCGCTCCTGCCTTGCCTTTGGACCTAGGCCCCAGGCGTCCTTGGGGAGGGCTTAGGGGCCGGTGGCTTGCACACTGCCAAGGGCTCCAGCAGGAATAGCCTGTGCGAGGGAAGGGAAGGGCCAGTGCCAGGCTCCTCCAGCGGTTGCTTGGCCGCCCAGGCTCAGCACCGCACGGAGTGCCCCAGGCTCCCAGGACCCCTGGCTGGGGTCTGCAGCCCCGCACACCCGGAGGCTGACTCCCTGGGCGCCCAGCAGCTGCCTCACACACGTAGCTTTCCTAGCACTCTCCTCCCCAGCAGAGACGTGTGCAGCTGGTTGGGGCCTGCCCCTGCGTGCCTGGGCTCCCGCGCACAGCCCCAGCTCAGGGCAAGCAGCCCCTGAGCCAAGACCTGCAGGAGGCGCAGAGCGCCCCCACCTGGAAGCCGAGTGAACAGCTGGCGGGGAGGCGAGCCTCCTCGAGGGAAGAAGAGGCAGCCCAGCCTCGTTTGGCTCAAGCCCTACTTGGCTGGAGCCGAGTGCGCCTCCAGGACGGCAGAGCTCCAGCTCTGCTCAGAGGCCCGTTCTGGCAGAGTTGCTGGCGCGAGGCTGCTCTGCCCTGGGCGAGCCTTGCCCAGACTTGCCTCGCTGCTAGGCTTCCTGCCCTGGAAGGAGCAGGCTGTGCGAGGCTGGGAGACGCCACTGGCGCCTTCCTGGCCTCAGCTCCGCTCCTGCCTTGCTTTTGCACCTAGGCCCCAGGCGTCCTTGGGGAAGGCTTAGGGGCCGGAGGCTTGCACACTGCCAAGGGCTCCAGCAGGAAGAGCTCTGTGCGAGGGAAGGGAAGGGCCAGTGCAGGGCTCCTCCAGCGGTTGCTTGGCCGCCCAGGCTCAGCGCCGCACGGAGTGCACCAGGCTCCCAGGGCCCCTGGCTGGGGTCTGCAGCCCCGCACACCCGGAGGCTGACTCCCTGGGCGCCCAGCAGCTGCCTCACACACGTAGCTTCCCTAGCGCTCTCCTCCCCAGCAGAGACGTGTGCAGCTGTTTGGGGCCTGCCCCTGAGTGCCTGGGCTCCCGCGCACAGCCCCAGCTCAGGGCAAGCAGCCCCTGAGCCAAGACCTGCAGGAGGCGCAGAGCGCCCCCACCTGGAAGCCGAGTGAACAGCTGGCGGGGAGGCTAGCCTCCTCGAGGGAAGAAGAGGCAGCCCAGCCTCGTTTGGCTGCCCTACTTGGCTGGAGCCGAGAGCGCCTCCAGGATGGCAGAGCTCCAGCTCTGTTCAGAGGCCCGTTCTGGCAGAGTTGCTGGCACGAGGCTGCTCTGCCCAGGGCGAGCCTTGCCCAGACTTGCCTCGCTGCTAGGCTTCCTGCCCAGGAAGGAGCAGGCTGCGCGAGGCTGGGAGACGCCACTGGCACCTTCCTGGCCTCAGCTCCGCTCCTGCCTTGCCTTTGCACCTAGGCCCCAGGCGTCCTTGGGGAGGGCTTAGGGGCCGGTGGCTTGCACACTGCCAAGGGCTCCAGCAGGAAGAGCTCTGTGCGAGGGAAGGAAGGGCCAGTGCAGGTCTCCTCCAGCGGTTGCTTGGCCGCCCAGGCTCAGCGCCGCACGGAGTGCACCAGGCTCCCAGGGCCCCTGGCTGGAGTCTGCAGCCCCGCACACCCGGAGGCGGACTCCCCGGGCGCCCAGCAGCTGCCTCACACACGTAGCTTCCATAGCGCTCTCCTCCCCAGCAGAGACGTGTGCAGCTGGTTGGGGCCTGCCCCTGCGTGCCTTGGGCTCCCGCCCACAGCCCCAGCTCAGGGCAAGCAGCCCCTGAGCCAAGACCTGCAGGAGGCGCAGAGCGCCCCCACCTGGAAGCCGAGTGAACAGCTGGCGGGGAGGCGAGCCTCCTCGAGGGAAGAAGAGGCAGCCCAGCCTCGTTTGGCTCAAGCCCTACTTGGCTGGAGCCGAGTGCGCCTCCAGGACGGCAGAGCTCCAGCTCTGCTCAGAGGCCCGTTCTGGCAGAGTTGCTGGTGCGAGGCTGCTCTGCCCTGAGCGAGCCTTGCCCAGACTTGCCTCGCTGCTAGGCTTCCTGCCCAGGAAGGAGCAGGCTGCGCGAGGCTTTGAGACGCCACTGGCGCCTTCCTGGCCTCAGCTCCGCTCCTGCCTTGCCTTTGAATCTAGGCCCCAGGCGTCCTTGGGGAGGGCTTAGGGGCCGGTGGCTTGCACACTCCCAAGGGCTCCAGCAGGAAGAGCTCTGTGCGAGGGAAGGGAAGGGCCAGTGCAGGTCTCCTCCAGCGGTTGCTTGGCCGCGCAGGCTCAGCGCCGCACGGAGTGCACCAGGCTCCCAGGGCCCCTGGCTGGGGTCTGCAGCCCCGCACACCCGGAGGCTGACTCCCTGGGCGCCCAGCAGCTGCCTCACACACGTAGCTTCCCTAGCGCTCTCCTCCCCAGCAGAGACGTGTGCAGCTGGTTGGGGCCTGCCCCTTCGTGCCTGGGCTCCCGCCCACAGCCCCAGCTCAGGGCAAGCAGCCCCTGAGCCAAGACCTGCAGGAGGCGCAGAGCGCCCCCACCTGGAAGCCGAGTGAACAGCTGGCGGGGAGGTGAGCCTCCTCGAGGGAAGAAGAGGTAGCCCATCCTCGTTTGGCTCAAGCCCTACTTGGCTGGAGCCGAGTGCGCCTCCAGGACGGCAGAGCTCCAGCTCTGCTCAGAGGCCCGTTCTGGCAGAGTTGCTGGCGCTAGGCTGCTCTGCCCTGGGCGAGCCTTGCCCAGACTTGCCTCGCTGCTAGTCTTCCTGCCCAGGAAGGAGCAGGCTGCGCGAGGCTGGGAGACGCCACTGGCGCCTTCCTGGCCTCAGCTCCGCTCCTGCCTTCCCTTTGCACCAAGGCCCCAGGCGTCCTTGGGGAGAGCTTAGGGTCCGGTGGCTTGCAGAGTGCCAAGGGCTCCAGCAGGAAGAGCTCTGTGCGTGGGAAGGGAAGGGCCAGTGCAGGGCTCCTCCAGCGGTTGCTTGGCCGCCCAGACTCAGCGCCGCACGGAATGCCCCAGGCTCCCAGGGCCCTGGCTGGGGTCTGCAGCCCCGCACACCCGGAGGCTGACTCCCTGGGCGCCCAGCAGCTGCCTCACACACGTAGCTTCCCTAGCGCTCTCCTCCCCAGCAGAGACGTGTGCAGCTGGTTGGGGCCTGCCCCTGCGTGCCTGGGCTCCCGCCCACAGCCCCAGCTCAGGGCAAGCAGCCCCTGAGCCAAGACCTGCAGGAGGCGCAGAGCGCCCCCACCTGGAAGCCGAGTGAACAGCTGGCGGGGAGGCGAGCCTCCTCGAGGGAAGAAGAGGCAGCCCAGCCTCGTTTGGCTCAAGCCCTACTTGGCTGGAGCCGAGTGCGCCTCCAGGACGGCAGAGCTCCAGCTCTGCTCAGAGGCCCGTTCTGGCAGAGTGGCTGGCGCGAGGCTGCTCTGCCCTGGGCGAGCCTTGCCCAGACTTGCCTCTCTGCTAGGCTTCCTGCCCAGGAAGGAGCAGGCTGCGCGAGGCTGGGAGACGCCACTGGCGCCGTCCTGGCCTCAGCTCCGCTCCTGCCTTGCCTTTGCACCTAGGCCCCAGGCGTCCTTGGGGATGGCTTAGGGGACGGTGGCTTGCACACTGCCAAGGGCTCCAGCAGGAAGAGCTCTGTGCGAGGGAAGGAAGGGCCAGTGCAGGTCTCCTCCAGCGGTTGCTTGGCCGCCCAGGCTCAGCGCCGCACGGAGTGCACCAGGCTCCCAGGGCCCCTGGCTGGAGTCTGCAGCCCCGCACACCCAGAGGCTGACTCCCTGGGCGCCCAGCAGCTGCCTCACACATGTAGCTTCCCTAGCGCTCTCCTCCCTAGCAGAGACGTGTGCAGCTGGTTGGGGCCTGCCCCTGCGTGCCTGGGCTCCCGCGCACAGCCCCAGCTCAGGGCAAGCAGCCCCTGAGCCAAGACTTGCAGGAGGCGCAGAGCGCCCCCACCTGGAAGCCGAGTGAACAGCTGGCGGGGAGGCGAGCCTCCTCGAGGGAAGAAGAGGCAGCCCAGCCTCGTTTGGCTCAAGCCCTACTTGGCTGGAGCCGAGTGCGCCTCCAGGACGGCAGAGCTCCAGCTCTGCTCAGAGGCCCGTTTTGGCAGAGTTGCTGGCGCTAGGCTGCTCTGCCCTGGGCGATCCTTGCCCAGACTTGCCTCGCTGCTAGGCTTCCTGCCCAGGAAGGAGCAGGCTGCGCGAGGCTGGGAGACGCCACTGGCGCCTTCCTGGCCTCAGCTCCGCTCCTGCCTTGCCTTTGCACCTAGGCCCCAGGCGTCCTTGGGGAGGGCTTAGGGGCCGGTGGCTTGCACACTGCCAAGGGCTCCAGCAGGAAGAGCTCTGTGCGAGGGAAGGGAAGGGCCAGTGCCAGGCTCCTCCAGCGGTTGCTTGGCCGCCCAGGCTCAGCGCCGCACGGAGTGCCCCAGGCTCCCAGGACCCCTGGCTGGGGTCTGCAGCCCCGCACACCCGGAGGCTGACTCCCTGGGCGCCCCGCAGCTGCCTCACACACGTAGCTTCCCTAGCGCTCTCCTCCCCAGCAGAGACGTGTGCAGCTGTTTGGGGCCTGCCCCTGCGTGCCTGGGCTCCCGCGCACAGCCCCAGCTCAGGGCAAGCAGCCCCTGAGCCAAGACCTGCAGGAGGCGCAGAGCGCCCCCACCTGGAAGCCGAGAGAACAGCTGGCGGGGAGGCGAGCCTCCTCGAGGGAAGAAGAGGCAGCCCAGCCTCGTTTGGCTCAAGCCCTACTTGGCTGGAGCCGAGTGCGCCTCCAGGACGGCAGAGCTCCAGCTCTGCTCAGAGGCCCGTTCTGGCAGAGTTGCTGGCGCGAGGCTGCTCTGCCCTGGGCGAGCCTTGCCCAGACTTGCCTCGCTGCTAGGCTTCCTGCCCAGGAAGGAGCAGGCTGCGCGAGGCTGGGAGACGCCACTGGCGCCTTCCTGGCCTCAGCTCCGCTCCTGCCTTGCCTTTGCACCTAGGCCCCAGGCGTCCTTGGGGAGGGCTTATGGGCCGGTGGCTTGCACACTGCCAAGGGCTCCAGCAGGAAGAGCTCTGTGCGAGGGAAGGGAAGGGCCAGTGCAGGGCTCCTCCAGCGGTTGCTTGGCCGCCCAGGCTCAGCGCCGCACGGAGTGCCCCAGGCTCCCAGGACCCCTGGCTGGGGTCTGCAGCCCCACACACCCGGAGGCTGACTCCCTGGGCGCCCAGCAGCTGCCTCACACACGTAGCTTCCCTAGCGCTCTCCTCCCCAGCAGAGACGTGTTCAGCTGTTTGGGGCCTGCCCCTGCGTGCCTGGGCTCCCGCGCACAGTCCCAGCTCAGGGCAAGCAGCCCCTGAGCGAAGACCTGCAGGAGGCGCAGAGCGCCCCCACCTGGAAGCCGAGTGAACAGCTGGCAGGGAGGCTAGCCTCCTCGAGGGAAGAAGAGGCAGCCCAGCCTCGTTTGGCTGCCCTACTTGGCTGGAGCCGAGAGAGCCTCCAGGACGGCAGAGCTCCAGCTCTGTTCAGAGGCCCGTTCTGGCAGAGTTGCTGGCGCGAGGCTGCTCTGCCCTGGGCGAGCCTTGCCCAGACTTGCCTCGCTGCTAGGCTTCCTGCCCAGGAAGGAGCAGGCTGCGCGAGGCTGGGAGACGCCACTGGCGCCTTCCTGGCCTCAGCTCCGCTCCTGCCTTGCCTTTGCACCTAGGCCCCAGGCGTCCTTGGGGAGGGCTTAGGGGCCGGTGGCTTGCACACTGCCAAGGGCTCCAGCAGGAAGAGCTCTGTGCGAGGGAAGGAAGGGCCAGTGCAGGTCTCCTCCAGCGGTTGCTTGGCCGCCCAGGCTCAGCGCCGCACGGAGTGCACCAGGCTCCCAGGGCCCCTGGCTGGAGTCTGCAGCCCCGCACACCCGGAGGCTGACTCCCTGGGCGCCCAGCAGCTGCCTCACACACGTAGCTTCCATAGCGCTCTCCTCCCCAGCAGAGACGTGTGCAGCTGGTTGGGGCCTGCCCCTGCGTGCCTGGGCTCCCGCCCACAGCCCCAGCTCAGGGCAAGAAGCCCCTGAGCCAAGACCTGCAGGAGGCGCAGAGCGCCCCCACCTGGAAGCCGAGTGAACAGCTGGCGGGGAGGCGAGCCTCCTCGAGGGAAGAAGAGGCAGCCCAGCCTCGTTTGGCTCAAGCCCTACTTGGCTGGAGCCGAGTGCGCCTCCAGGACGGCAGAGCTCCAGCTCTGCTCAGAGGCCCGTTCTGGCAGAGTTGCTGGCGCGAGGCTGCTCTGCCCTGGGCGAGCCTTGCCCAGACTTGCCTCGCTGCTAGGCTTCCTGCCCAGGAAGGAGCAGGCTGCGCGAGGCTGGGAGACGCCACTGGCGCCTTCCTGGCCTCAGCTCCGCTCCTGCCTTGCCTTTGCATCTAGGCCCCAGGCTTCCTTGGGGAGTGCTTAGGGGCCGGTGGCTTGCACACTCCCAAGGGCTCCAGCAGGAAGAGCTCTGTGCGAGGGAAGGGAAGGGCCAGTGCAGGGCTCTTCCAGCGGTTGCTTGGCCGCCCAGGCTCAGCGCCGCACGGAGTGCCCCAGGCTCCCAGGACCCCTGGCTGGGGTCTGCAGCCCCGCACACCCGGAGGCTGACTCCCTGGGCGCCCAGCAGCTGCCTCACACACGTAGCTTCCCTAGCGCTCTCCTCCCTAGCAGAGACGTGTGCAGCTGGTTGGGGCCTGCCCCTGCGTGCCTGGGCTCCCGCGCACAGCCCCAGCTCAGGGCAAGCAGCCCCTGAGCCAAGACCTGCAGGAGGCGCAGAGCGCCCCCACCTGGAAGCCGAGTGAACAGCTGGCGGGGAGGCGAGCCTCCTCGTGGGAAGAAGAGGCAGCCCAGCCTCGTTTGGCTCAAGCCCTACTTGGCTGGAGCCGAGTGCGCCTCCAGGACGGCAGAGCTCCAGCTCTGCTCAGAGGCCCGTTCTGGCAGAGTTGCTGGCGCGAGGCTGCTCTGCCCTGGGCTAGCCTTGCCCAGACTTGCCTCGCTGCTAGGCTTCCTGCCCAGGAAAGAGCAGGCTGCGCGAGGCTGGGAGACGCCACTGGCACCTTCCTGGCCTCAGCTCCGCTCCTGCCTTGCCTTTGCACCTAGGCCCCAGGCGTCCTTGGGGAGGGCTTATGGGCCGGTGGCTTGCACACTGCCAAGGGCTCCAGCAGGAAGAGCTCTGTGCGAGGGAAGGGAAGGGCCAGTGCCAGGCTCCTCCAGCGGTTGCTTGGCCGCCCAGGCTCAGCGCCGCACGGAGTGCCCCAGGCTCCCAGGACCCCTGGCTGGGGTCTGCAGCCCCGCACACCCGGAGGCTGACTCCCTGGGCGCCCAGCAGCTGCCTCACACACATAGCTTCCCTAGCGCTCTCCTCCCCAGCAGAGACGTGTGCAGCTGTTTGGGGCCTGCCCCTGCGTGCCTGGGCTCCCGCCCACAGCCCCAGCTCAGGGCAAGCAGCCCCTGAGCCAAGACCTGCAGGAGGCGCAGAGCGCCCCCACCTGGAAGCCGAGTGAACAGCTGGCAGGGAGGCTAGCCTCCTCGAGGGAAGAAGAGGCAGCCCAGCCTCATTTGGCTGCCCTACTTGGCTGGAGCCGAGAGCGCCTCCAGGACGGCAGAGCTCCAGCTCTGTTCAGAGGCCCGTTCTGGCAGAGTTGCTGGCGCGAGGCTGCTCTGCCCTGGGCGAGCCTTGCCCAGACTTGCCTCGCTGCTAGGCTTCCTGCCCAGGAAGGATCAGGCTGCGCGAGGCTGGGAGACGCCACTGGCGCCTTCCTGGCCTCAGCTCCGCTCCTGCCTTGCCTTTGCACCTAGGCCCCAGGCGTCCTTGGGGAGGGCTTAGGGGCCGGTGGCTTGCACACTGCCAAGGGCTCCAGCAGGAAGAGCTCTGTGCGAGGGAAGGAAGGGCCAGTGCAGGTCTCCTCCAGCGGTTGCTTGGCCGCCCAGGCTCAGCGCCGCACGGAGTGCACCAGGCTCCCAGGGCCCCTGGCTGGAGTCTGCAGCCCCGCACACCCGGAGGCTGACTCCCTGGACGCCCAGCAGCTGCCTCACACACGTAGCTTCCATAGCGCTCTCCTCCCCAGCAGAGACGTGTGCAGCTGGTTGGGGCCTGCCCCTGCGTGCCTGGGCTCCCGCCCACAGCCCCAGCTCAGGGCAAGAAGCCCCTGGCCAAGACCTGCAGGAGGCGCAGAGCGCCCCCACCTGGAAGCCGAGTGAACAGCTGGCGGGGAGGCGAGCCTCCTCGAGGGAAGAAGAGGCAGCCCAGCCTCGTTTGGCTCAAGCCCTACTTGGCTGGAGCCGAGTGTGCCTCCAGGACGGCAGAGCTCCAGCTCTGCTCAGAGGCCCGTTCTGGCAGAGTTGCTGGCGCGAGGCTGCTCTGCCCTGGGCGAGCCTTGCCCAGACTTGCCTCGCTGCTAGGCTTCCTGCCCAGGAAGGAGCAGGCTGCGCGAGGCTGGGAGACGCCACTGGCGCCTTCCTGGCCTCAGCTCCGCTCCTGCCTTGCCTTTGCATCTAGGCCCCAGGCGTCCTTGGGGAGGGCTTAGGGGCCGGTGGCTTGCACACTCATAAGGGCTCCAGCAGGAAGAGCTCTGTGCGAGGGAAGGGAAGGGCCAGTGCAGGGCTCCTCCAGCGGTTGCTTGGCCGCCCAGGCTCAGCGCCGCACGGAGTGCACCAGGCTCCCAGGGCCCCTGGCTGGGGTCTGCAGCCCCGCACACCCGGAGGCTGACTCCCTGGGCGCCCAGCAGCTGCCTCACACACGTAGCTTCCCTAGCGCTCTCCTCCCCAGCAGAGACGTGTGCAGCTGGTTGGGGCCTGCCCCTGCGTGCCTGGGCTCCCGCGCACAGCCCCAGCTCAGGGCAAGCAGCCCCTGAGCCAAGACCTGCAGGAGGCGCAGAGCGCCCCCACCTGGAAGCCGAGTGAACACCTGGCGGGGAGGCGAGCCTCCTCGAGGGAAGAAGAGGCAGCCCAGCCTCGTTTGGCTCAAGCCCTACTTGGCTGGAGCCGAGTGCGCCTCCAGGACGGCAGAGCTCCAGCTCTGCTCAGAGGCCCGTTCTGGCAGAGTTGCTGGCGCGAGGCTGCTCTGCCCTGGGCGAGCCTTGCCCAGACTTGCCTCGCTGCTAGGCTTCCTGCCCAGGAAGGAGCAGGCTGCGCGAGGCTGGGAGACGCCACTGGCGCCTTCCTGGCCTCAGCTCCGCTCCTGCCTTGCCCTTGCACCTAGGCCCCAGGCGTCCTTGGGGAGGGCTTAGGGGCCGGTGGCTTGCAGAGTGCCAAGGGCTCCAGCAGGAAGAGCTCTGTTCGAGGGAAGGGAAGGGCCAGTGCAGGGCTCCTCCAGCGGTTGCTAGGCCGCCCAGGCTCAGCGCCGCACGGAGTGCACCAGGCTCCCAGGGCCCCTGGCTGGGGTCTGCAGCCCCGCACACCCGGAGGCTGACTCCCTGGGCGCCCAGCAGCTGCCTCACACACGTAGCTTCCCTAGCACTCTCCTCCCCAGCAGAGACGTGTGCAGCTGGTTGGGGCCTGCCCCTGCGTGCCTGGGCTCCCGCGCACAGCCCCAGCTCAGGGCATGCAGCCACTGAGCCAAGACCTGCAGGAGGCGCAGAGCGCCCCCACCTGGAAGCCGAGTGAACAGCTGGCGGGGAGGCGAGCCTCCTCGAGGGAAGAAGAGGCAGCCCAGCCTCGTTTGGCTGCCCTACTTGGCTGGAGCCGAGAGCGCCTCCAGGACGGCAGAGCTCCAGCTCTGTTCAGAGGCCCGTTCTGGCAGAGTTGCTGGCGCGAGGCTGCTCTGCCCTGGGCGAGCCTTGCCCAGACTTGCCTTGCTGCTAGGCTTCCTGCCCAGGAATGAGCAGGCTGCGCGAGGCTGGGAGACGCCACTGGCGCCTTCCTGGCCTCAGCTCCGCTCCTGCCTTGCCTTTGGACCTAGGCCCCAGGCGTCCTTGGGGAGGGCTTAGGGGCCGGTGGCTTGCACACTGCCAAGGGCTCCAGCAGGAATAGCCTGTGCGAGGGAAGGGAAGGGCCAGTGCCAGGCTCCTCCAGCGGTTGCTTGGCCGCCCAGGCTCAGCACCGCACGGAGTGCCCCAGGCTCCCAGGACCCCTGGCTGGGGTCTGCAGCCCCGCACACCCGGAGGCTGACTCCCTGGGCGCCCAGCAGCTGCCTCACACACGTAGCTTTCCTAGCACTCTCCTCCCCAGCAGAGACGTGTGCAGCTGGTTGGGGCCTGCCCCTGCGTGCCTGGGCTCCCGCGCACAGCCCCAGCTCAGGGCAAGCAGCCCCTGAGCAAAGACCTGCAGGAGGCGCAGAGCGCCCCCACCTGGAAGCCGAGTGAACAGCTGGCGGGGAGGCGAGCCTCCTCGAGGGAAGAAGAGGCAGCCCAGCCTCGTTTGGCTCAAGCCCTACTTGGCTGGAGCCGAGTGCGCCTCCAGGACGGCAGAGCTCCAGCTCTGCTCAGAGGCCCGTTCTGGCAGAGTTGCTGGCGCGAGGCTGCTCTGCCCTGGGCGAGCCTTGCCCAGACTTGCCTCGTTGCTAGGCTTCCTGCCCTGGAAGGAGCAGGCTGTGCGAGGCTGGGAGACGCCACTGGCGCCTTCCTGGCCTCAGCTCCGCTCCTGCCTTGCTTTTGCACCTAGGCCCCAGGCGTCCTTGGGGAAGGCTTAGGGGCCGGAGGCTTGCACACTGCCAAGGGCTCCAGCAGGAAGAGCTCTGTGCGAGGGAAGGGAAGGGCCAGTGCAGGGCTCCTCCAGCGGTTGCTTGGCCGCCCAGGCTCAGCGCCGCACGGAGTGCACCAGGCTCCCAGGGCCCCTGGCTGGGGTCTGCAGCCCCGCACACCCGGAGGCTGACTCCCTGGGCGCCCAGCAGCTGCCTCACACACGTAGCTTCCCTAGCGCTCTCCTCCCCAGCAGAGACGTGTGCAGCTGTTTGGGGCCTGCCCCTGAGTGCCTGGGCTCCCGCGCACAGCCCCAGCTCAGGGCAAGCAGCCCCTGAGCCAAGACCTGCAGGAGGCGCAGAGCGCCCCCACCTGGAAGCCGAGTGAACAGCTGGCGGGGAGGCTAGCCTCCTCGAGGGAAGAAGAGGCAGCCCAGCCTCGTTTGGCTGCCCTACTTGGCTGGAGCCGAGAGAGCCTCCAGGACGGCAGAGCTCCAGCTCTGTTCAGAGGCCCGTTCTGGCAGAGTTGCTGGCGCGAGGCTGCTCTGCCCTGGGCGAGCCTTGCCCAGACTTGCCTCGCTGCTAGGCTTCCTGCCCAGGAAGGAGCAGGCTGCGCGAGGCTGGGAGACGCCACTGGCGCCTTCCTGGCCTCAGCTCCGCTCCTGCCTTGCCTTTGCACCTAGGCCCCAGGCGTCCTTGGGGAGGGCTTAGGGGCCGGTGGCTTGCACACTGCCAAGGGCTCCAGCAGGAAGAGCTCTGTGCGAGGGAAGGAAGGGCCAGTGCAGGTCTCCTCCAGCGATTGCTTGGCCGCCCAGGCTCAGCGCCGCACGGAGTGCACCAGGCTCCCAGGGCCCCTGGCTGGAGTCTGCAGCCCCGCACACCCGGAGGCTGACTCCCTGGGCGCCCAGCAGCTGCCTCACACACGTAGCTTCCATAGCGCTCTCCTCCCCAGCAGAGACGTGTGCAGCTGGTTGGGGCCTGCCCCTGCGTGCCTGGGCTCCCGCCCACAGCCCCAGCTCAGGGCAAGAAGCCCCAGAGCCAAGACCTGCAGGAGGCGCAGAGCGCCCCCACCTGGAAGCCGAGTGAACAGCTGGCGGGGAGGCGAGCCTCCTCGAGGGAAGAAGAGGCAGCCCAGCCTCGTTTGGCTCAAGCCCTACTTGGCTGGAGCCGAGTGCGCCTCCAGGACGGCAGAGCTCCAGCTCTGCTCAGAGGCCCGTTCTGGCAGAGTTGCTGGCGCGAGGCTGCTCTGCCCTGGGCGAGCCTTGCCCAGACTTGCCTCGCTGCTAGGCTTCCTGCCCAGGAAGGAGCAGGCTGCGCGAGGCTGGGAGACGCCACTGGCGCCTTCCTGGCCTCAGCTCCGCTCCTGCCTTGCCCTTGCACCTAGGCCCCAGGCGTCCTTGGGGAGGGCTTAGGGGCCGGTGGCTTGCAGAGTGCCAAGGGCTCCAGCAGGAAGAGCTCTGTTCGAGGGAAGGGAAGGGCCAGTGCAGGGCTCCTCCAGCGGTTGCTTGGCCGCCCAGGCTCAGCGCCGCACGGAGTGCACCAGGCTCCCAGGGCCCCTGGCTGGGGTCTGCAGCCCCGCACACCCGGAGGCTGACTCCCTGGGCGCCCAGCAGCTGCCTCACACACGTAGCTTCCCTAGCACTCTCCTCCCCAGCAGAGACGTGTGCAGCTGGTTGGGGCCTGCCCCTGCGTGCCTGGGCTCCCGCGCACAGCCCCAGCTCAGGGCATGCAGCCACTGAGCCAAGACCTGCAGGAGGCGCAGAGCGCCCCCACCTGGAAGCCGAGTGAACAGCTGGCGGGGAGGCGAGCCTCCTCGAGGGAAGAAGAGGCAGCCCAGCCTCGTTTGGCTGCCCTACTTGGCTGGAGCCGAGAGCGCCTCCAGGACGGCAGAGCTCCAGCTCTGTTCAGAGGCCCGTTCTGGCAGAGTTGCTGGCGCGAGGCTGCTCTGCCCTGGGCGAGCCTTGCCCAGACTTGCCTTGCTGCTAGGCTTCCTGCCCAGGAATGAGCAGGCTGCGCGAGGCTGGGAGACGCCACTGGCGCCTTCCTGGCCTCAGCTCCGCTCCTGCCTTGCCTTTGGACCTAGGCCCCAGGCGTCCTTGGGGAGGGCTTAGGGGCCGGTGGCTTGCACACTGCCAAGGGCTCCAGCAGGAATAGCCTGTGCGAGGGAAGGGAAGGGCCAGTGCCAGGCTCCTCCAGCGGTTGCTTGGCCGCCCAGGCTCAGCACCGCACGGAGTGCCCCAGGCTCCCAGGACCCCTGGCTGGGGTCTGCAGCCCCGCACACCCGGAGGCTGACTCCCTGGGCGCCCAGCAGCTGCCTCACACACGTAGCTTCCCTAGCGCTCTCCTCCCCAGCAGAGACGTGTGCAGCTGGTTGGGGCCTGCCCCTGCGTGCCTTGGGCTCCCGCCCACAGCCCCAGCTCAGGGCAAGCAGCCCCTGAGCCAAGACCTGCAGGAGGCGCAGAGCGCCCCCACCTGGAAGCCGAGTGAACAGCTGGCGGGGAGGCGAGCCTCCTCGAGGGAAGAAGAGGCAGCCCAGCCTCGTTTGGCTCAAGCCCTACTTGGCTGGAGCCGAGTGCGCCTCCAGGACGGCAGAGCTCCAGCTCTGCTCAGAGGCCCGTTCTGGCAGAGTTGCTGGTGCGAGGCTGCTCTGCCCTGAGCGAGCCTTGCCCAGACTTGCCTCGCTGCTAGGCTTCCTGCCCAGGAAGGAGCAGGCTGCGCGAGGCTTTGAGACGCCACTGGCGCCTTCCTGGCCTCAGCTCCGCTCCTGCCTTGCCTTTGAATCTAGGCCCCAGGCGTCCTTGGGGAGGGCTTAGGGGCCGGTGGCTTGCACACTCCCAAGGGCTCCAGCAGGAAGAGCTCTGTGCGAGGGAAGGGAAGGGCCAGTGCAGGTCTCCTCCAGCGGTTGCTTGGCCGCGCAGGCTCAGCGCCGCACGGAGTGCACCAGGCTCCCAGGGCCCCTGGCTGGGGTCTGCAGCCCCGCACACCCGGAGGCTGACTCCCTGGGCGCCCAGCAGCTGCCTCACACACGTAGCTTCCCTAGCGCTCTCCTCCCCAGCAGAGACGTGTGCAGCTGGTTGGGGCCTGCCCCTGAGTGCCTGGGCTCCCGCGCACAGCCCCAGCTCAGGGCAAGCAGCCCCTGAGCCAAGACCTGCAGGAGGCGCAGAGCGCCCCCACCTGGAAGCCGAGTGAACAGCTGGCGGGGAGGTGAGCCTCCTCGAGGGAAGAAGAGGTAGCCCATCCTCGTTTGGCTCAAGCCCTACTTGGCTGGAGCCGAGTGCGCCTCCAGGACGGCAGAGCTCCAGCTCTGCTCAGAGGCCCGTTCTGGCAGAGTTGCTGGCGCTAGGCTGCTCTGCCCTGGGCGAGCCTTGCCCAGACTTGCCTCGCTGCTAGTCTTCCTGCCCAGGAAGGAGCAGGCTGCGCGAGGCTGGGAGACGCCACTGGCGCCTTCCTGGCCTCAGCTCCGCTCCTGCCTTGCCTTTGGAACTAGGCCCCAGGCGTCCTTGGGGAGGGCTTAGGGGCCGGTGGCTTGCACACTGCCAAGGGCTCCAGCAGGAATAGCCTGTACGAGGGAAGGGAAGGGCCAGTGCCAGGCTCCTCCAGCGGTTGCTTGGCCGCCCAGGCTCAGCACCGCACGGAGTGCCCCAGGCTCCCAGGACCCCTGGCTGGGGTCTGCAGCCCCGCACACCCGGAGGCTGACTCCCTGGGCGCCCAGCAGCTGCCTCACACACGTAGCTTTCCTAGCACTCTCCTCCCCAGCAGAGACGTGTGCAGCTGGTTGGGGCCTGCCCCTGCGTGCCTGGGCTCCCGCGCACAGCCCCAGCTCAGGGCAAGCAGCCCCTGAGCCAAGACCTGCAGGAGGCGCAGAGCGCCCCCACCTGGAAGCCGAGTGAACAGCTGGCGGGGAGGCGAGCCTCCTCGAGGGAAGAAGAGGCAGCCCAGCCTCGTTTGGCTCAAGCCCTACTTGGCTGGAGCCGAGTGCGCCTCCAGGACGGCAGAGCTCCAGCTCTGCTCAGAGGCCCGTTCTGGCAGAGTTGCTGGCGCGAGGCTGCTCTGCCCTGAGCGAGCCTTGCCCAGACTTGCCTCGCTGCTAGGCTTCCTGCCCTGGAAGGAGCAGGCTGTGCGAGGCTGGGAGACGCCACTGGCGCCTTCCTGGCCTCAGCTCCGCTCCTGCCTTGCTTTTGCACCTAGGCCCCAGGCGTCCTTGGGGAAGGCTTAGGGGCCGGAGGCTTGCACACTGCCAAGGGCTCCAGCAGGAAGAGCTCTGTGCGAGGGAAGGGAAGGGCCAGTGCAGGGCTCCTCCAGCGGTTGCTTGGCCGCCCAGGCTCAGCGCCGCACGGAGTGCACCAGGCTCCCAGGGCCCCTGGCTGGGGTCTGCAGCCCCGCACACCCGGAGGCTGACTCCTTGGGCGCCCAGCAGGTGCCTCACACACGTAGCTTCCCTAGCACTCTCCTCCCCAGCAGAGACGTGTGCAGCTGGTTGGGGCCTGCCCCTGCGAGCCTGGGCTCCCGCCCACAGCCCCAGCTCAGGGCAAGCAGCCCCTGAGCCAAGACCTGCAGGAGGCGCAGAGCGCCCCCACCTGGAAGCCGAGTGAACAGCTGGCGGGGAGGCGAGCCTCCTCGAGGGAAGAAGAGGTAGCTCATCCTCGTTTGGCTCAAGCCCTACTTGGCTGGAGCCGAGTGCGCCTCCAGGACGGCAGAGCTCCAGCTCTGCTCAGAGGCCCGTTCTGGCAGAGTTGCTGGCGCGAGGCTGCTCTGCCCTGGGCGAGCCTTGCCCAGACTTGCCTCGCTGCTAGGCTTCCTGCCCAGGAAGGAGCAGGCTGCGCGAGGCTGGGAGACGCCACTGGCGCCTTCCTGGCCTCAGCTCCGCTCCTGCCTTGCCTTTGCACCTAGGCCCCAGGCGTCCTTGGGGAGGGCTTAGGGGCCGGTGGCTTGCAGAGTGCCAAGGGCTCCAGCAGGAAGAGCTCTGTGCGAGGGAAGGGAAGGGCCAGTGCCAGGCTCCTCCAGCGGTTGCTTGGCCGCCCAGGCTCAGCGCCGCACGGAGTGCCCCAGGCTCCCAGGACCCCTGGCTGGGGTCTGCAGCCCCGCACACCCGGAGGCTGACTCCCTGGGCGCCCAGCAGCTGCCTCACACACGTAGCTTCCCTAGCGCTCTCCTCCCCAGCAGAGACGTGTGCAGCTGGTTGGGGCCTGCCCCTGCGTGCCTGGGCTCCCGCCCACAGCCCCAGCTCAGGGCAAGCAGCCCCTGAGCCAAGACCTGCAGGAGGCGCAGAGCGCCCCCACCTGGAAGCCGAGTGAACAGCTGGCGGGGAGGCGAGCCTCCTCGAGGGAAGAAGAGGCAGCCCAGCCTCGTTTGGCTCAAGCCCTACTTGGCTGGAGCCGAGTGCGCCTCCAGGACGGCAGAGCTCCAGCTCTGCTCAGAGGCCCGTTCTGGCAGAGTTGCTGGCGCGAGGCTGCTCTGCCCTGGGCGAGCCTTGCCCAGACTTGCCTCGCTGCTAGGCTTCCTGCCCAGGAAGGAGCAGGCTGCGCGAGGCTGGGAGACGCCACTGGCGCCTTCCTGGCCTCAGCTCCGCTCCTGCCTTGCCTTTGCACCTAGGCCCCAGGCGTCCTTGGGGAGGGCTTAGGGGCCGGTGGCTTGCAGAGTGCCAAGGGCTCCAGCAGGAAGAGCTCTGTGCGAGGGAAGGGAAGGGCCAGTGCCAGGCTCCTCCAGCGGTTGCTTGGCCGCCCAGGCTCAGCGCCGCACGGAGTGCCCCAGGCTCCCAGGACCCCTGGCTGGGGTCTGCAGCCCCGCACACCCGGAGGCTGACTCCCTGGGCGCCCAGCAGCTGCCTCACACACGTAGCTTCCCTAGCGCTCTCCTCCCCAGCAGAGACGTGTGCAGCTTTTGGGGCCTGCCCCTGAGTGCCTGGGCTCCCGCGCACAGCCCCAGCTCAGGGCAAGCAGCCCCTGAGCCAAGACCTGCAGGAGGCGCAGAGCGCCCCCACCTGGAAGCCGAGTGAACAGCTGGCGGTGAGGCTAGCCTCCTCGAGGGAAGAAGAGGCAGCCCAGCCTCGTTTGGCTCAAGCCCTACTTGGCTGGAGCCGAGAGCGCCTCCAGGACGGCAGAGCTCCAGCTCTGTTCAGAGGCCCGTTCTGGCAGAGTTGCTGGCACGAGGCTGCTCTGCCCTGGGCGAGCCTTGCCCAGACTTGCCTCGCTGCTAGGCTTCCTGCCCAGGAAGGAGCAGGCTGCGCGAGGCTGGGAGACGCCACTGGCGCCTTCCTGGCCTCAGCTCCGCTCCTGCCTTGCCTTTGCATCTAGGCCCCAGGCGTCCTTGGGGAGGGCTTAGGGGCCGTTGGCTTGCACACTGCCAAGGGCTCCAGCAGGAAGAGCTCTGTGCGAGGGAAGGGAAGGGCCAGTGCAAGTCTCCTCCAGCGGTTGCTTGGCCGCCGAGGCTCAGCACCGCACGGAGTGCACCAGGCTCCCAGGGCCCCTGGATGGGGTCTGCAGCCCCGCACACCCGGAGGCTGACTCCCTGGGCGCCCAGCAGCTGCCTCACACACGTAGCTTCCCTAGCGCTCTCCTCCCCAGCAGAGACGTGTGCAGCTGGTTGGGGCCTGCCCCTGCGTGCCTGGGCTCCCGCCCAAAGCCCCAACTCAGGGCAAGAAGCCCCTGAGACAAGACCTGCAGGAGGCGCAGAGCGCCCCGCCTGGAAGCCGAGTGAACAGCTGGCGGGGAGGCGAGCCTCCTCGAGGGAAGAAGAGGCAGCCCAGCCTCGTTTGGCTCAAGCCCTACTTGGCTGGAGCCGAGTGCGCCTCCAGGACGGCAGAGCTCCAGCTCTGCTCAGAGGCCCGTTCTGGCAGAGTTGCTGGCGCGAGGCTGCTCTGCCCTGGGCGAGCCTTGCCCAGACTTGCCTCGCTGCTAGGCTTCCTGCCCTGGAAGGAGCAGGCTGCGCGAGGCTGGGAGACGCCACTGGCGCCTTCCTGGCCTCAGCTCCGCTCCTGCCTTGCTTTTGCACCTAGGCCCCAGGCGTGCTTGGGGAATGCTTAGGGGCCGGAGGCTTGCACACTGCCAAGGGCTCCAGCAGGAAGAGCTCTGTGCGAGGGAAGGGAAGGGCCAGTGCAGGGCTCCTCCAGCGGTTGCTTGGCCGCCCAGGCTCAGCGCCGCACGGAGTGCACCAGGCTCCCAGGGCCCCTGGCTGGGGTCTGCATCCCCGCACACGCGGAGGCTGACTCCCTGGGCGCCCAGCAGCTGCCTCACACACGTAGCTTCCCTAGGGCTCTCCTCCCCAGCAGAGACGTGTGCAGCTGGTTGGGGCCTGCCCCTGCGTGCCTGGGCTCCCGCGCACAGCCCCAGCTCAGGGCAAGCAGCCCCTGAGCCAAGACCTGCAGGAGGCGCAGAGCACCCCCACCTGGAAGCCGAGTGAACAGCTGGCGGGGAGGCGAGCCTCCTCGAGGGAAGAAGAGGCAGCCCAGCCTCGTTTGGCTCAAGCCCTACTTGGCTGGAGCCGAGTGAGCCTCCAGGACGGCAGAGCTCCAGCTCTGCTCAGAGGCCCGTTCTGGCAGAGTTGCTGGCGCGAGACTGCTCTGCCCTGGGCGAGCCTTGCCCAGACTTGCCTCGCTGCTAGGCTTCCTGCCCAGGAAGGAGCAGGCTGCGCGAGGCTGGGAGACGCCACTGGCGCCTTCCTGGCCTCAGCTCCGCTCCTGCCTTGCCTTTGCACCTAGGCCCCAGGCGTCCTTGGGGAGGGCTTAGGGGCCGGTGGCTTGCAGAGTGCCAAGGGTTCCAGCAGGAAGAGCTCTGTGCGAGGGAAGGGAAGGGCCAGTGCCAGGCTCCTCCAGCGGTTGCTTGGCCGCCCAGGCTCAGCGCCGCACGGAGTGCCCCAGGCTCCCAGGACCCCTGGCTGGGGTCTGCAGCCCCGCACACCCGGAGGCTGACTCCCTGGGCGCCCAGCAGCTGCCTCACACACGTAGCTTCCCTAGCGCTCTCCTCCCCAGCAGAGACGTGTGCAGCTGTTTGGGGCCTGCCCCTGAGTGCCTGGGCTCCCGCGCACAGCCCCAGCTCAGGGCAAGCAGCCCCTGAGCAAAGATCTGCAGGAGGCGCAGAGCGCCCCCACCTGGAAGCCGAGTGAACAGCTGGCGGGGAGGCTAGCCTCCTCGAGGGAAGAAGAGGCAGCCCAGCCTCGTTTGGCTCAAGCCCTATTTGGCTGGAGCCGAGAGCGCCTCCAGGACGGCAGAGCTCCAGCTCTGTTCAGAGGCCCGTTGTGGCAGAGTTGCTGGCACGAGGCTGCTCTGCCCTGGGCGAGCCTTGCCCAGACTTGCCTCGCTGCTAGGCTTCCTGCCCAGGAAGGAGCAGGCTGCGCGAGGCTGGGAGACGCCACTGGCGCCTTCCTGGCCTCAGCTCCGCTCCTGCCTTGCCTTTGCACCTAGGCCCCAGGCGTCCTTGGGGAGGGCTTAGGGGCCGGTGGCTTGCACACTGCCAAGGGCTCCAGCAGGAAGAGCTCTGTGCGAGGGAAGGAAGGGCCAGTGCAGGTCTCCTCCAGCGGTTGCTTGGCCGCCCAGGCTCAGCGCCGCACGGAGTGCACCAGGCTCCCAGGGCCCCTGGCTGGAGTCTGCAGCCCCGCACACCCGGAGGCTGACTCCCTGGGCGGCCAGCAGCTGCCTCACACACGTAGCTTCCATAGCGCTCTCCTCCCCAGCAGAGACGTGTGCAGCTGGTTGGGGCCTGCCCCTGCGTGCCTGGGCTCCCGCCCACAGCCCCAGCTCAGGGCAAGAAGCCCCTGAGCCAAGACCTGCAGGAGGCGCAGAGCGCCCCCACCTGGAAGCCGAGTGAACAGCTGGCGGGGAGGCGAGCCTCCTCGAGGGAAGGAGAGGCAGCCCAGCCTCGTTTGGCTCAAGCCCTACTTGGCTGGAGCCGAGTGCGCCTCCAGGACGGCAGAGCTCCAGCTCTGCTCAGAGGCCCGTTCTGGCAGAGTTGCTGGCGCGAGGCTGCTCTGCCCTGGGCGAGCCTTGCCCAGACTTGCCTCGCTGCTAGGCTTCCTGCCCAGGAAGGAGCAGGCTGCGCGAGGCTGGGAGACGCCACTGGCGCCTTCCTGGCCTCAGCTCCGCTCCTGCCTTGCCCTTGCACCTAGGCCCCAGGCGTCCTTGGGGAGGGCTTAGGGGCCGTTGGCTTGCACACTGCCAAGGGCTCCAGCAGGAAGAGCTCTGTGCGAGGGAAGGGAAGGGCCAGTGCAGGGCTCCTCCAGCGGTTGCTTGGCCGCCCAGGCTCAGCGCCGCACGGAGTGCACCAGGCTCCCAGGGCCCCTGGCTGGGGTCTGCAGCCCCGCACACCCAGAGGCTGACTCCCTGGGCGCCCAAAAGCTGCCTCACACACGTAGCTTCCATAGCGCTCTCCTCCCTAGCAGAGACGTGTGCAGCTGGTTGGGGCCTACCCCTGCGTGCCTGGGCTCAGGCCCAAAGCCCCAGCTCAGGGCAAGCAGCCCCTGAGCCAAGACCTGCAGGAGGCGCAGAGCGCCCCCACCTGGAAGCCGAGTGAACACCTGGCGGGGAGGCGAGCCTCCTCGAGGGAAGAAGAGGCAGCCCAGCCTCGTTTGGCTCAAGCCCTACTTGGCTGGAGCCGAGTGCGCCTCCAGGACGGCAGAGCTCCAGCTCTGCTCAGAGGCCCGTTCTGGCAGAGTTGCTGGCGCGAGGCTGCTCTGCCCTGGGCGAGCCTTGCCCAGACTTGCCTCGCTGCTAGGCTTCCTGCCCTGGAAGGAGCAGGCTGCGCGAGGCTGGGAGACGCCACTGGCGCCTTCCTGGCCTCAGCTCCGCTCCTGCCTTGCTTTTGCACCTAGGCCCCAAGCTTGCTTGGGGAAGGCTTAGGGGCCGGAGGCTTGCACACTGCCAAGGGCTCCAGCAGGAAGAGCTCTGTGCGAGGGAAGGGAGGGGCCAGTGCAGGGCTCCTCCAGCGGTTGCTTGGCCGCCCAGGCTCAGCGCCGCACGGAGTGCACCAGGCTCCCAGGGCCCCTGGCTGGGGTCTGCATCCCCGCACACGCGGAGGCTGACTCCCTGGGCGCCCAGCAGCTGCCTCACACACGTAGCTTCCCTAGGGCTCTCCTCCCCAGCAGAGACGTGTGCAGCTGGTTGGGGCTTGCCCCTGCGTGCCTGAGCTCCCGCCCACAGCCCCAGCTCAGGGCAAGCAGCCCCTGAGCCAAGACCTGCAGGAGGCGCAGAGCACCCCCACCTGGAAGCCGAGTGAACAGCTGGCGGGGAGGCGAGCCTCCTCGAGGGAAGAAGAGGCAGCCCAGCCTCGTTTGGCTCAAGCCCTACTTGGCTGGAGCCGAGTGAGCCTCCAGGACGGCAGAGCTCCAGCTCTGCTCAGAGGCCCGTTCTGGCAGAGTTGCTGGCGCGAGGCTGCTCTGCCCTGGGCGAGCCTTGCCCAGACTTGCCTCGCTGCTAGGCTTCCTGCCCAGGAAGGAGCAGGCTGCGCGAGGCTGGGAGACGCCACTGGCGCCTTCCCGGCCTCAGCTCCGTTCCTGCCTTGCCTTTGCACCTAGGCCCCAGGCGTCCTTGGGGAGGGCTTAGGGGCCGGTGGCTTGCACACTGCCAAGGGCTCCAGCAGGAAGAGCTCTGTGCGAGGGAAAGGAAGGGCCAGTGCAGGGCTCCTCCAGCGGTTGCTTGGCCGCCCAGGCTCAGCGCCGCACGGAGTGCACCAGGCTCCCAGGGCCCCTGGCTGGGGTCTGCAGCCCCGCACACCCGGAGGCTGACTCCCTGGGCGCCCAGCAGCTGCCTCACACACGTAGCTTCCCTAGCGCTCTCCTCCCCAGCAGAGACGTGTGCAGCTGGTTGGGGCCTGCCCCTGCGTGCCTGGGCTCCCGCCCACAGCCCCAGCTCAGGGCAAGCCGCCCCTGAGCCAAGACCTGCAGGAGGCGCAGAGCGCCCCCACCTGCAAGCCGAGTGAACAGCTGGCGGGGAGGCGAGCCTCCTCGAGGGAAGAAGAGGCAGCCCAGCCTCGTTTGGCTCAAGCCCTACTTGGCTGGAGCCGAGTGCGCCTCCAGGACGGCAGAGCTCCAGCTCTGCTCAGAGGCCCGTTCTGGCAGAGTTGCTGGCGCGAGGCTGCTCTGCCCTGGGCGAGCCTTGCCCAGACTTGCCTCGCTGCTAGGCTTCCTGCCCTGGAAGGAGCAGGCTGCGCGAGGCTGGGAGACGCCACTGGCGCCTTCCTGGCCTCAGCTCCGCTCCTGCCTTGCCTTTGCACCTAGGCCCCAGGCGTCCTTGGGGAGGGCTTAGGGGCCGGTGGCTTGCACACTGCCAAGGACTCCAGCAGGAAGAGCTCTGTGCGAGGGTAGGGAAGGGCCAGTGCAGGGTTCCTCCGGCGGTTGCTTGGCCGCCCAGGCTCAGCGCCGCACGGAGTGCACCAGGCTCCCAGGGCCCCTGGCTGGGGTCTGCAGCCCCGCACACCCGGAGGCTGACTCCCTGGGCGCCCAGCAGCTGCCTCTCACACGTAGCTTCCCTAGCGCTCTCCTCCCCAGCAGAGACGTGTGCAGCTGTTTGGGGCCTGCCCCTTCGTGCCTGGGCTCCCGCCCACTGCCCCAGCTAAGGGAAAGCAGCCCCTGAGCCAAGACCTGCAGGAGGCGCAGAGCGCCCCCACCTGGAAGCCGAGTGAACAGCTGGCGGGGAGGCGAGCCTCCTCGAGGGAAGAAGAGGCAGCCCAGCCTCGTTTGGCTCAAGCCCTACTTGGCTGGAGCCGAGTGCGCCTCCAGGACGGCAGAGCTCCAGCTCTGCTCAGAGGCCCGATCTGGCAGAGATGCTGGCGCGAGGCTGCTCTGCCCTGGGCGAGCCTTGCCCAGACTTGCCTCGCTGCTAGGCTTCCTGCCCAGGAAGGAGCAGGCTGCGCGAGGCTGGGAGACACCACTGGCGCCTTCCTGGCCTCAGCTCCGCTCCTGCCTTGCCTTTGCACCTAGGCCCCAGGCGTCCTTGGGGAGGGCTTAGGGGCCGGTGGCTTGCACTCTGCCAAGGGCTCCAGCAGGAAGAGCTCTGTGCGAGGGAAGGGAAGGGCCAGTGCAGGGCTCCTCCAGCGGTTGCTTGGCCGCCCAGGCTCAGCGCCGCACGGAGAGCACCAGGCTCCCAGGGCCCCTGGCTGTTGTCTGCAGCCCCGCACACCCGGAGGCTGACTCCCTGGGCGCCCAGCAGCTGCCTCACACACGTAGCTTCCCTAGCGCTCTCCTCCCCAGCAGAGACGTGTGCAGCTGGTTTGGGCCTGCCCCTGCGTGCCTGGGCTCCCGCGCACAGCCCCAGCTCAGGGCAAGCAGCCCCTGAGCCAAGACCTGCAGGAGGCGCAGAGCGCCCCCACCTGGAAGCCGAGTGAACAGCTGGCGGGGAGGCGAGCCTCCTCGAGGGAAGAAGAGGCAGCCCAGCCTCGTTTGGCTCAAGCCCTACTTGGCTGGAGCCGAGTGCGCCTCCAGGACGGCAGAGCTCCAGCTCTGCTCAGAGGCCCGTTCTGGCAGAGTTGCTGGCGCGAGGCTGCTCTGCCCTGGGCGAGCCTTGCCCAGACTTGCCTCGCTGCTAGGCCTCCTGCCCAGGAAGGAGCAGGCTGCGCGAGGCTGGGAGACGCCACTGGCGCCTTCCTGGCCTCAGCTCCGCTCCTGCCTTGCCTTTGCACCTAGGCCCCAGGCGTCCTTGGGGAGGGCTTAGGGGCCGGTGGCTTGCAGAGTGCCAAGGGCTCCAGCAGGAAGAGCTCTGTGCGAGGGAAGGGAAGGGCCAGTGCAGGGCTCCTCCAGCGGTTGCTTGGCCGCCCAGACTCAGCGCCGCACGGAGTGCCCCAGGCTCCCAGGGCCCTGGCTGGGGTCTGCAGCCCCGCACACCCGGAGGCTGACTCCCTGGGCGCCCAGCAGCTGCCTCACACACGTAGCTTCCCTAGCGCTCTCCTCCCCAGCAGAGACGTGTGCAGCAGGTTGGGGCCTGCCCCTGCGTGCCTGGGCTCCCGCGCACAGCCCCAGCTCAGGGCAAGCAGCCCCTGAGCCAAGACCTGCAGGAGGCGCAGAGCGCCCCCACCTGGAAGCCGAGTGAACAGCTGGCGGGGAGGCTAGCCTCCTCGAGGGAAGAAGAGGCAGCCCAGCCTCGTTTGGCTGCCCTACTTGGCTGGAGCCGAGAGCGCCTCCAGGACGGCAGAGCTCCAGCTCTGTTCAGAGGCCCGTTCTGGCAGAGTTGCTGGCGCGATTCTGCTCTGCCCTGGGCGAGCCTTGCCCAGACTTGCCTCGCTGCTAGGCTTCCTGCCCAGGAAGGAGCAGGCTGCGCGAGGCTGGGAGACGCCACTGGCGCCTTCCTGGCCTCAGCTCCGCTCCTGCCTTGCCTTTGCACGTAGGCCCCAGGCTTCCTTGGGGAGGGCTTAGGGGCCGGTGGCTTGCACACTGCCAAGGGCTCCAGCAGGAAGAGCTCTGTGCGAGGGAAGGAAGGGCCAGTGCAGGTCTCCTCCAGCGGTTGCTTGGCCGCCCAGGCTCAGCGCCGCACGGAGTGCACCAGGCTCCCAGGGCCCCTGGCTGGAGTCTGCAGCCCCGCACAGCCGGAGGCTGACTCCCTGGGCGCCCAGCAGCTGCCTCACACACGTAGCTTCCCTAGCGCTCTCCTCCCCAGCAGAGACGTGTGCAGCTGGTTGGGGCCTACCCCTGCGTGCCTGGGCTCCCGCCCAAAGCCCCAGCTCAGGGCAAGCAGCCCCTGAGCCAAGACCTGCAGGAGGCGCAGAGCGCCCCCACCTGGAAGCCGAGTGAACACCTGGCGGGGAGGCGAGCCTCCTCGAGGGAAGAAGAGGCAGCCCAGCCTCGTTTGGCTCAAGCCCTACTTGGCTGGAGCCGAGTGCGCCTCCAGGACGGCAGAGCTCCAGCTCTGCTCAGAGGCCCGTTCTGGCAGAGTTGCTGGCGCGAGGCTGCTCTGCCCTGGGCGAGCCTTGCCCAGACTTGCCTCGCTGCTAGGCTTCCTGCCCAGGAAGGAGCAGGCTGCGCGAGGCTGGGAGACGCCACTGGCGCCTTCCTGGCCTCAGCTCCGCTCCTGCCTTGCCTTTGCACCTAGGCCCCAGGCCTCCTTGGGGAGGGCTTAGGGGCCGGTGGCTTGCAGAGTGCCAAGGGCTCCAGCAGGAAGAGATCTGTGCGAGGGAAGGGAAGGGCCAGTGCCAGGCTCCTCCAGCGGTTGCTTGGCCGCCCAGGCTCAGCGCCGCAAGGAGTGCACCAGGCTCCCAGGGCCCCTGGCTGGGGTCTGCAGCCCCGCACACCCGGAGGCTGACTCCCTGGGCGCCCAGCAGCTGCCTCTCACACGTAGCTTCCCTAGCGCTCTCCTCCCCAGCAGAGACGTGTGCAGCTGTTTGGGGCCTGCCCCTTCGTGCCTGGGCTCCCGCCCACAGCCCCAGCTCAGGGAAAGCAGCCCCTGAGCCAAGACCTGCAGGAGGCGCAGAGCGCCCCCACTTGGAAGCCGAGTGAACAGCTGGCGGGGAGGCGAGCTTCCTCGAGGGAAGAAGAGGCAGCCCAGCCTCGTTTGGCTCAAGCCCTACTTGGCTGGAGCCGAGTGCGCCTCCAGGACGGCAGAGCTCCAGCTCTGCTCAGAGGCCCGATCTGGCAGAGTTGCTGGCGCGAGGCTGCTCTGCCCTGGGCGAGCCTTGCCCAGACTTGCCTCGCTGCTAGGCTTCCTGCCCAGGAAGGAGCAGGCTGCGCGAGGCTGGGAGACACCACTGGCGCCTTCCTGGCCTCAGCTCCGCTCCTGCCTTGCCTTTGCACCTAGGCCCCAGGCGTCCTTGGGGAGGGCTTAGGGGCCGGTGGCTTGCACTCTGCCAAGGGCTCCAGCAGGAAGAGCTCTGTGCGAGGGAAGGGAAGGGCCAGTGCAGGGCTCCTCCAGCGGTTGCTTGGCCGCCCAGGCTCAGCGCCGCACGGAGAGCACCAGGCTCCCAGGGCCCCTGGCTGTTGTCTGCAGCCCCGCACACCCGGAGGCTGACTCCCTGGGCGCCCAGCAGCTGCCTCACACACGTAGCTTCCCTAGCGCTCTCCTCCCCAGCAGAGACGTGTGCAGCTGGTTTGGGCCTGCCCCTGCGTGCCTGGGCTCCCGCGCACAGCCCCAGCTCAGGGCAAGCAGCCCCTGAGCCAAGACCTGCAGGAGGCGCAGAGCGCCCCCACCTGGAAGCCGAGTGAACAGCTGGCGGGGAGGCGAGCCTCCTCGAGGGAAGAAGAGGCAGCCCAGCCTCGTTTGGCTCAAGCCCTACTTGGCTGGAGCCGAGTGCGCCTCCAGGACGGCAGAACTCCAGCTCTGCTCAGAGGCCAGTTCTGGCAGAGTTGCTGGCGCGAGGCTGCTCTGCCCTGGGCGAGCCTTGCCCAGACTTGCCTCGCTGCTAGGCCTCCTGCCCAGGAAGGAGCAGGCTGCGCGAGGCTGGGAGACGCCACTGGCGCCTTCCTGGCCTCAGCTCCGCTCCTGCCTTGCCTTTGCACCTAGGCCCCAGGCGTCCTTGGGGAGGGCTTAGGGGCCGGTGGCTTGCAGAGTGCCAAGGGCTCCAGCAGGAAGAGCTCTGTGCGAGGGAAGGGAAGGGCCAGTGCAGGGCTCCTCCAGCGGTTGCTTGGCCGCCCAGACTCAGCGCCGCACGGAGTGCCCCAGGCTCCCAGGGCCCTGGCTGGGGTCTGCAGCCCCGCACACCCGGAGGCTGACTCCCTGGGCGCCCAGCAGCTGCCTCACACACGTAGCTTCCCTAGCGCTCTCCTCCCCAGCAGAGACGTGTGCAGCTCTTTGGGGCCTGCCCCTGCGTGCCTGGGCTCCCTCGCACAGCCCCAGCTCAGGGCAAGCAGCCCCTGAGCCAAGACCTGCAGGAGGCGCAGAGCGCCCCCACCTGGAAGCCGAGTGAACAGCTGGCGGGGAGGCGAGCCTCCTCGAGGGAAGAAGAGGCAGCCCAGCCTCGTTTGGCTGCCCTACTTGGCTGGAGCCGAGAGCGCCTCCAGGACGGCAGAGCTCCAGCTCTGTTCAGAGGCCCGTTCTGGCAGAGTTGCTGGCGCGAGGCTGCTCTGCCCTGGGCGAGCCTTGCCCAGACTTGCCTCGCTGCTAGGCTTCCTGCCCAGGAAGGAGCAGGCTGCGCGAGGCTGGGAGACGCCACTGGCGCCTTCCTGGCCTCAGCTCCGCTCCTGCCTTGCCTTTGCACCTAGGCCCCAGGCGTCCTTGGGGAGGGCTTAGGGGCCGGTGGCTTGCACACTGCCAAGGGCTCCAGCAGGAAGAGCTCTGTGCGAGGGAAGGAAGGGCCAGTGCAGGTCTCCTCCAGCGGTTGCTTGGCCGCCCAGGCTCAGCGCCGCACGGAGTGCACCAGGCTCCCAGGGCCCCTGGCTGGAGTCTGCAGCCCCGCACACCCGGAGGCTGACTCCCTGGGCGCCCAGCAGCTGCCTCACACACGTAGCTTCCCTAGCGCTCTCCTCCCCAGCAGAGACGTGTGCAGCTGGTTGGGGCCTGCCCCTGCGTGCCTGGGCTCCCGCCCACAGCCCCAGCTCAGGGCAAGCAGCCCCTGAGCCAAGACCTGCAGGAGGCGCAGAGCGCCCCCGCCTGGAAGCCGAGTGAACAGCTGGCGGGGAGGCGAGCCTCCTCGAGGGAAGAAGAGGCAGCCCAGCCTCGTTTGGCTGCCCTACTTGGCTGGAGCCGAGTGCGCCTCCAGGACGGCAGAGCTCCAGCTCTGCTCAGAGGCCCGTTCTGGCAGAGTGGCTGGCGCTAGGCTGCTCTGCCCTGGGCGAACCTTGCCCAGACTTGCCTCGCTGCTAGGCTTCCTGCCCAGGAAGGAGCAGGCTGCGCGAGGCTGGGAGATGCCCCTGGCGCCTTCCTGGCCTCAGCTCCGCTCCTGCCTTGCCTTTGCACCTAGGCCCCAGGCGTCCTTGGGGAGAGCTTAGGGGCCGGTGGCTTGCACACTGCCAAGGGCTCCAGCAGGAAGAGCTCTGTGCGAGGGAAGGGAAGGGCCAGTGCCAGGCTCCTCCAGCGGTTGCTTGGCCGCCCAGGCTCAGCGCCGCACGGAGTGCACCAGGCTCCCAGGACCCCTGGCTGGGGTCTGCAGCCCCGCACACCCGGAGGCTGACTCCCTGGGCGCCCAGCAGCTGCCTCACACACGTAGCTTCCCTAGCGCTCTCCTCCCCAGCAGAGACGTTTGCAGCTGTTTGGGGCCTGCCCCTGCGTGCCTGGGCTCCCGCGCACAGCCCCAGCTCAGGGCAAGCAGCCCCTGAGCCAAGACCTGCAGGAGGCGCAGAGCGCCCCCACCTGGAAGCCGAGTGAACAGCTGGCGGGGAGGCTAGCCTCCTCGAGGGAAGAAGAGGCAGCCCAGCCTCGTTTGGCTGCCCTACTTGGCTGGAGCCGAGAGCGCCTCCAGGACGGCAGAGCTCCAGCTCTGTTCAGAGGCCCGTTCTGGCAGAGTTGCTGGCGCGAGGCTACTCTGCCCTGGGCGAGCCTTGCCCAGACTTGCCTCGCTGCTAGGCTTCCTGCCCAGGAAGGAGCAGGCTGCGCGAGGCTGGGAGACGCCACTGGCGCCTTCCTGGCCTCAGCTCCGCTCCTGCCTTGCCCTTGCACCTAGGCCCCAGGCGTCCTTGGGGAGGGCTTAGGGGCCGTTGGCTTGCACACTGCCAAGGGCTCCAGCAGGAAGAGCTCTGTGCGAGGGAAGGGAAGGGCCAGTGCAGGGCTCCTCCAGCGGTTCCTTGGCCGCCCAGGCTCAGCGCCGCACGGAGTGCACCAGGCTCCCAGGGCCCCTGGCTGGGGTCTGCAGCCCCGCACACCCGGAGGCTGACTCCCTGGGCGCCCAGCAGCTGCCTCACACACGTAGCTTCCCTAGCGCTCTCCTCCCCAGCAGAGACGTGTGCAGCTGGTTGGGGCCTGCCCCTGCGTGCCTGGGCTCCCGCGCACAGCCCCAGCTCAGGGCAAGCAGCCCCTGAGCCAAGACCTGCAGGAGGCGCAGAGCGCCCCCACCTGGAAGCCGAGTGAACAGCTGGCGGGGAGGCGAGCCTCCTCGAGGGAAGAAGAGGCAGCCCAGCCTCGTTTGGCTCAAGCCCTACTTGGCTGGAGCCGAGTGCGCCTCCAGGACGGCAGAGCTCCAGCTCTGCTCAGAGGCCCGTTCTGGCAGAGTTGCTGGCGCTAGGCTGCTCTGCCCTGGGCGAGCCTTGCCCAGACTTGCCTCGCTGCTAGGCTTCCTGCCCAGGAAGGAGCAGGCTGCGCGAGGCTGGGAGACGCCACTGGCGCCTTCCTGGCCTCAGCTCCGCTCCTGCCTTGCCTTTGCACCTAGGCCCCAGGCGTCCTTGGGGAGGGCTTAGGGGCCGGTGGCTTGCACACTGCCAAGGACTCCAGCAGGAAGAGCTCTGTGCGAGGGTAGGGAAAGGCCAGTGCAGGGCTCCTCCGGCGGTTGCTTGGCCGCCCAGGCTCAGCGCCGCACGGAGTGCACCAGGCTCCCAGGGCCCCTGGCTGGGTTCTGCAGCCCCGCACACCCGGAGGCTGACTCCCTGGGCGCCCAGCAGCTGCCTCTCACACGTAGCTTCCCTAGCGCTCTCCTCCCCAGCAGAGACGTGTGCAGCTGTTTGGGGCCTGCCCCTTCGTGCCTGGGCTCCCGCCCACAGCCCCAGCTCAGGGAAAGCAGCCCCTGAGCCAAGACCTGCAGGAGGCGCAGAGCGCCCCCACCTGGAAGCCGAGTGAACAGCTGGCGGGGAGGCGAGCTTCCTCGAGGGAAGAAGAGGCAGCACAGCCTCTTTTGGCTCAAGCCCTACTTGGCTGGAGCCGAGTGCGCCTCCAGGACGGCAGAGCTCCAGCTCTGCTCAGAGGCCCGATCTGGCAGAGTTGCTGGCACGAGGCTGCTCTGCCCTGGGCGAGCCTTGCCCAGACTTGCCTCGCTGCTAGGCTTCCTGCCCAGGAAGGAGCAGGCTGCGCGAGGCTGGGAGACACCACTGGCCCCTTCCTGGCCTCAGCTCCGCTCCTGTCTTGCCTTTGCACCTAGGCCCCAGGCGTCCTTGGGGAGGGCTTAGGGGCCGGTGGCTTGCACTCTACCAAGGGCTCCAGCAGGAAGAGCTCTGTGCGAGGGAAGGGAAGGGCCAGTGCAGGGCTCCTCCAGCGGTTGCTTGGCCGCCCAGGCTCAGCGCCGCACGGAGTGCACCAGGCTCCCAGGGCCCCTGGCTGTTGTCTGCAGCCCCGGACACCCGGAGGCTGACTCCCTGGGCGCCGAGCAGCTGCCTCACACACGTAGCTTCCCTAGCGCTCTCCTCCCCAGCAGAGACGTGTGCAGCTGGTTTGGGCCTGCCCCTGCGTGCCTGGGCTCCCGCGCACAGCCCCAGCTCAGGGCAAGCAGCCCCTGAGCCAAGACCTGCAGGAGGCGCAGAGCGCCCCCACCTGGAAGTCGAGTGAACAGCTGGCGGGGAGGCGAGCCTCCTCGAGGGAAGAAGAGGCAGCCCAGCCTCGTTTGGCTCAAGCCCTACTTGGCTGGAGCCGAGTGCGCCTCCAGGACGGCAGAGCTCGAGCTTTGCTCAGAGGCCCGTTCTGGCAGAGTTGCTGGCGCGAGGCTGCTCTGCCCTGGGCGAGCCTTGCCCAGACTTGCCTCGCTGCTAGGCCTCCTGCCCAGGAAGGAGCAGGCTGCGCGAGGCTGGGAGACGCCACTGGCGCCTTCCTGGCCTCAGCTCCGCTCCTGCCTTGCCTTTGCACCTAGGCCCCAGGCGTCCTTGGGGAGGGCTTAGGGGCCGGTGGCTTGCAGAGTGCCAAGGGCTCCAGCAGGAAGAGCTCTGTGCGAGGGAAGGGAAGGGCCAGTGCAGGGCTCCTCCAGCGGTTGCTTGGCCGCCCAGACTCAGCGCCGCACGGAGTGCCCCAGGCTCCCAGGGCCCTGGCTGGGGTCTGCAGCCCCGCACACCCGGAGGCTGACTCCCTGGGCGCCCAGCAGCTGCCTCACACACGTAGCTTCCCTAGCGCTCTCCTCCCCAGCAGAGACGTGTGCAGCAGGTTGGGGCCTGCCCCTGCGTGCCTGGGCTCCCGCGCACAGCCCCAGCTCAGGGCAAGCAGCCCCTGAGCCAAGACCTGCAGGAGGCGCAGAGCGCCCCCACCTGGAAGCCGAGTGAACAGCTGGCGGGGAGGCTAGCCTCCTCGAGGGAAGAAGAGGCAGCCCAGCCTCGTTTGGCTGCCCTACTTGGCTGGAGCCGAGAGCGCCTCCAGGACGGCAGAGCTCCAGCTCTGTTCAGAGGCCCGTTCTGGCAGAGTTGCTGGCGCGATTCTGCTCTGCCCTGGGCGAGCCTTGCCCAGACTTGCCTCGCTGCTAGGCTTCCTGCCCAGGAAGGAGCAGGCTGCGCGAGGCTGGGAGACGCCACTGGCGCCTTCCTGGCCTCAGCTCCGCTCCTGCCTTGCCTTTGCACGTAGGCCCCAGGCTTCCTTGGGGAGGGCTTAGGGGCCGGTGGCTTGCACACTGCCAAGGGCTCCAGCAGGAAGAGCTCTGTGCGAGGGAAGGAAGGGCCAGTGCAGGTCTCCTCCAGCGGTTGCTTGGCCGCCCAGGCTCAGCGCCGCACGGAGTGCACCAGGCTCCCAGGGCCCCTGGCTGGAGTCTGCAGCCCCGCACAGCCGGAGGCTGACTCCCTGGGCGCCCAGCAGCTGCCTCACACACGTAGCTTCCCTAGCGCTCTCCTCCCCAGCAGAGACGTGTGCAGCTGGTTGGGGCCTACCCCTGCGTGCCTGGGCTCCCGCCCAAAGCCCCAGCTCAGGGCAAGCAGCCCCTGAGCCAAGACCTGCAGGAGGCGCAGAGCGCCCCCACCTGGAAGCCGAGTGAACACCTGGCGGGGAGGCGAGCCTCCTCGAGGGAAGAAGAGGCAGCCCAGCCTCGTTTGGCTCAAGCCCTACTTGGCTGGAGCCGAGTGCGCCTCCAGGACGGCAGAGCTCCAGCTCTGCTCAGAGGCCCGTTCTGGCAGAGTTGCTGGCGCGAGGCTGCTCTGCCCTGGGCGAGCCTTGCCCAGACTTGCCTCGCTGCTAGGCTTCCTGCCCAGGAAGGAGCAGGCTGCGCGAGGCTGGGAGACGCCACTGGCGCCTTCCTGGCCTCAGCTCCGCTCCTGCCTTGCCTTTGCACCTAGGCCCCAGGCCTCCTTGGGGAGGGCTTAGGGGCCGGTGGCTTGCAGAGTGCCAAGGGCTCCAGCAGGAAGAGATCTGTGCGAGGGAAGGGAAGGGCCAGTGCCAGGCTCCTCCAGCGGTTGCTTGGCCGCCCAGGCTCAGCGCCGCAAGGAGTGCACCAGGCTCCCAGGGCCCCTGGCTGGGGTCTGCAGCCCCGCACACCCGGAGGCTGACTCCCTGGGCGCCCAGCAGCTGCCTCTCACACGTAGCTTCCCTAGCGCTCTCCTCCCCAGCAGAGACGTGTGCAGCTGTTTGGGGCCTGCCCCTTCGTGCCTGGGCTCCCGCCCACAGCCCCAGCTCAGGGAAAGCAGCCCCTGAGCCAAGACCTGCAGGAGGCGCAGAGCGCCCCCACTTGGAAGCCGAGTGAACAGCTGGCGGGGAGGCGAGCTTCCTCGAGGGAAGAAGAGGCAGCCCAGCCTCGTTTGGCTCAAGCCCTACTTGGCTGGAGCCGAGTGCGCCTCCAGGACGGCAGAGCTCCAGCTCTGCTCAGAGGCCCGATCTGGCAGAGTTGCTGGCGCGAGGCTGCTCTGCCCTGGGCGAGCCTTGCCCAGACTTGCCTCGCTGCTAGGCTTCCTGCCCAGGAAGGAGCAGGCTGCGCGAGGCTGGGAGACACCACTGGCGCCTTCCTGGCCTCAGCTCCGCTCCTGCCTTGCCTTTGCACCTAGGCCCCAGGCGTCCTTGGGGAGGGCTTAGGGGCCGGTGGCTTGCACTCTGCCAAGGGCTCCAGCAGGAAGAGCTCTGTGCGAGGGAAGGGAAGGGCCAGTGCAGGGCTCCTCCAGCGGTTGCTTGGCCGCCCAGGCTCAGCGCCGCACGGAGAGCACCAGGCTCCCAGGGCCCCTGGCTGTTGTCTGCAGCCCCGCACACCCGGAGGCTGACTCCCTGGGCGCCCAGCAGCTGCCTCACACACGTAGCTTCCCTAGCGCTCTCCTCCCCAGCAGAGACGTGTGCAGCTGGTTTGGGCCTGCCCCTGCGTGCCTGGGCTCCCGCGCACAGCCCCAGCTCAGGGCAAGCAGCCCCTGAGCCAAGACCTGCAGGAGGCGCAGAGCGCCCCCACCTGGAAGCCGAGTGAACAGCTGGCGGGGAGGCGAGCCTCCTCGAGGGAAGAAGAGGCAGCCCAGCCTCGTTTGGCTCAAGCCCTACTTGGCTGGAGCCGAGTGCGCCTCCAGGACGGCAGAACTCCAGCTCTGCTCAGAGGCCAGTTCTGGCAGAGTTGCTGGCGCGAGGCTGCTCTGCCCTGGGCGAGCCTTGCCCAGACTTGCCTCGCTGCTAGGCCTCCTGCCCAGGAAGGAGCAGGCTGCGCGAGGCTGGGAGACGCCACTGGCGCCTTCCTGGCCTCAGCTCCGCTCCTGCCTTGCCTTTGCACCTAGGCCCCAGGCGTCCTTGGGGAGGGCTTAGGGGCCGGTGGCTTGCAGAGTGCCAAGGGCTCCAGCAGGAAGAGCTCTGTGCGAGGGAAGGGAAGGGCCAGTGCAGGGCTCCTCCAGCGGTTGCTTGGCCGCCCAGACTCAGCGCCGCACGGAGTGCCCCAGGCTCCCAGGGCCCTGGCTGGGGTCTGCAGCCCCGCACACCCGGAGGCTGACTCCCTGGGCGCCCAGCAGCTGCCTCACACACGTAGCTTCCCTAGCGCTCTCCTCCCCAGCAGAGACGTGTGCAGCTCTTTGGGGCCTGCCCCTGCGTGCCTGGGCTCCCTCGCACAGCCCCAGCTCAGGGCAAGCAGCCCCTGAGCCAAGACCTGCAGGAGGCGCAGAGCGCCCCCACCTGGAAGCCGAGTGAACAGCTGGCGGGGAGGCGAGCCTCCTCGAGGGAAGAAGAGGCAGCCCAGCCTCGTTTGGCTGCCCTACTTGGCTGGAGCCGAGAGCGCCTCCAGGACGGCAGAGCTCCAGCTCTGTTCAGAGGCCCGTTCTGGCAGAGTTGCTGGCGCGAGGCTGCTCTGCCCTGGGCGAGCCTTGCCCAGACTTGCCTCGCTGCTAGGCTTCCTGCCCAGGAAGGAGCAGGCTGCGCGAGGCTGGGAGACGCCACTGGCGCCTTCCTGGCCTCAGCTCCGCTCCTGCCTTGCCTTTGCACCTAGGCCCCAGGCGTCCTTGGGGAGGGCTTAGGGGCCGGTGGCTTGCACACTGCCAAGGGCTCCAGCAGGAAGAGCTCTGTGCGAGGGAAGGAAGGGCCAGTGCAGGTCTCCTCCAGCGGTTGCTTGGCCGCCCAGGCTCAGCGCCGCACGGAGTGCACCAGGCTCCCAGGGCCCCTGGCTGGAGTCTGCAGCCCCGCACACCCGGAGGCTGACTCCCTGGGCGCCCAGCAGCTGCCTCACACACGTAGCTTCCCTAGCGCTCTCCTCCCCAGCAGAGACGTGTGCAGCTGGTTGGGGCCTGCCCCTGCGTGCCTGGGCTCCCGCCCACAGCCCCAGCTCAGGGCAAGCAGCCCCTGAGCCAAGACCTGCAGGAGGCGCAGAGCGCCCCCGCCTGGAAGCCGAGTGAACAGCTGGCGGGGAGGCGAGCCTCCTCGAGGGAAGAAGAGGCAGCCCAGCCTCGTTTGGCTGCCCTACTTGGCTGGAGCCGAGTGCGCCTCCAGGACGGCAGAGCTCCAGCTCTGCTCAGAGGCCCGTTCTGGCAGAGTGGCTGGCGCTAGGCTGCTCTGCCCTGGGCGAGCCTTGCCCAGACTTGCCTCGCTGCTAGGCTTCCTGCCCAGGAAGGAGCAGGCTGCGCGAGGCTGGGAGATGCCCCTGGCGCCTTCCTGGCCTCAGCTCCGCTCCTGCCTTGCCTTTGCACCTAGGCCCCAGGCGTCCTTGGGGAGAGCTTAGGGGCCGGTGGCTTGCACACTGCCAAGGGCTCCAGCAGGAAGAGCTCTGTGCGAGGGAAGGGAAGGGCCAGTGCCAGGCTCCTCCAGCGGTTGCTTGGCCGCCCAGGCTCAGCGCCGCACGGAGTGCACCAGGCTCCCAGGACCCCTGGCTGGGGTCTGCAGCCCCGCACACCCGGAGGCTGACTCCCTGGGCGCCCAGCAGCTGCCTCACACACGTAGCTTCCCTAGCGCTCTCCTCCCCAGCAGAGACGTTTGCAGCTGTTTGGGGCCTGCCCCTGCGTGCCTGGGCTCCCGCGCACAGCCCCAGCTCAGGGCAAGCAGCCCCTGAGCCAAGACCTGCAGGAGGCGCAGAGCGCCCCCACCTGGAAGCCGAGTGAACAGCTGGCGGGGAGGCTAGCCTCCTCGAGGGAAGAAGAGGCAGCCCAGCCTCGTTTGGCTGCCCTACTTGGCTGGAGCCGAGAGCGCCTCCAGGACGGCAGAGCTCCAGCTCTGTTCAGAGGCCCGTTCTGGCAGAGTTGCTGGCGCGAGGCTACTCTGCCCTGGGCGAGCCTTGCCCAGACTTGCCTCGCTGCTAGGCTTCCTGCCCAGGAAGGAGCAGGCTGCGCGAGGCTGGGAGACGCCACTGGCGCCTTCCTGGCCTCAGCTCCGCTCCTGCCTTGCCCTTGCACCTAGGCCCCAGGCGTCCTTGGGGAGGGCTTAGGGGCCGTTGGCTTGCACACTGCCAAGGGCTCCAGCAGGAAGAGCTCTGTGCGAGGGAAGGGAAGGGCCAGTGCAGGGCTCCTCCAGCGGTTCCTTGGCCGCCCAGGCTCAGCGCCGCACGGAGTGCACCAGGCTCCCAGGGCCCCTGGCTGGGGTCTGCAGCCCCGCACACCCGGAGGCTGACTCCCTGGGCGCCCAGCAGCTGCCTCACACACGTAGCTTCCCTAGCGCTCTCCTCCCCAGCAGAGACGTGTGCAGCTGGTTGGGGCCTGCCCCTGCGTGCCTGGGCTCCCGCGCACAGCCCCAGCTCAGGGCAAGCAGCCCCTGAGCCAAGACCTGCAGGAGGCGCAGAGCGCCCCCACCTGGAAGCCGAGTGAACAGCTGGCGGGGAGGCGAGCCTCCTCGAGGGAAGAAGAGGCAGCCCAGCCTCGTTTGGCTCAAGCCCTACTTGGCTGGAGCCGAGTGCGCCTCCAGGACGGCAGAGCTCCAGCTCTGCTCAGAGGCCCGTTCTGGCAGAGTTGCTGGCGCTAGGCTGCTCTGCCCTGGGCGAGCCTTGCCCAGACTTGCCTCGCTGCTAGGCTTCCTGCCCAGGAAGGAGCAGGCTGCGCGAGGCTGGGAGACGCCACTGGCGCCTTCCTGGCCTCAGCTCCGCTCCTGCCTTGCCTTTGCACCTAGGCCCCAGGCGTCCTTGGGGAGGGCTTAGGGGCCGGTGGCTTGCACACTGCCAAGGACTCCAGCAGGAAGAGCTCTGTGCGAGGGTAGGGAAAGGCCAGTGCAGGGCTCCTCCGGCGGTTGCTTGGCCGCCCAGGCTCAGCGCCGCACGGAGTGCACCAGGCTCCCAGGGCCCCTGGCTGGGTTCTGCAGCCCCGCACACCCGGAGGCTGACTCCCTGGGCGCCCAGCAGCTGCCTCTCACACGTAGCTTCCCTAGCGCTCTCCTCCCCAGCAGAGACGTGTGCAGCTGTTTGGGGCCTGCCCCTTCGTGCCTGGGCTCCCGCCCACAGCCCCAGCTCAGGGAAAGCAGCCCCTGAGCCAAGACCTGCAGGAGGCGCAGAGCGCCCCCACCTGGAAGCCGAGTGAACAGCTGGCGGGGAGGCGAGCTTCCTCGAGGGAAGAAGAGGCAGCACAGCCTCTTTTGGCTCAAGCCCTACTTGGCTGGAGCCGAGTGCGCCTCCAGGACGGCAGAGCTCCAGCTCTGCTCAGAGGCCCGATCTGGCAGAGTTGCTGGCACGAGGCTGCTCTGCCCTGGGCGAGCCTTGCCCAGACTTGCCTCGCTGCTAGGCTTCCTGCCCAGGAAGGAGCAGGCTGCGCGAGGCTGGGAGACACCACTGGCCCCTTCCTGGCCTCAGCTCCGCTCCTGTCTTGCCTTTGCACCTAGGCCCCAGGCGTCCTTGGGGAGGGCTTAGGGGCCGGTGGCTTGCACTCTACCAAGGGCTCCAGCAGGAAGAGCTCTGTGCGAGGGAAGGGAAGGGCCAGTGCAGGGCTCCTCCAGCGGTTGCTTGGCCGCCCAGGCTCAGCGCCGCACGGAGTGCACCAGGCTCCCAGGGCCCCTGGCTGTTGTCTGCAGCCCCGGACACCCGGAGGCTGACTCCCTGGGCGCCGAGCAGCTGCCTCACACACGTAGCTTCCCTAGCGCTCTCCTCCCCAGCAGAGACGTGTGCAGCTGGTTTGGGCCTGCCCCTGCGTGCCTGGGCTCCCGCGCACAGCCCCAGCTCAGGGCAAGCAGCCCCTGAGCCAAGACCTGCAGGAGGCGCAGAGCGCCCCCACCTGGAAGTCGAGTGAACAGCTGGCGGGGAGGCGAGCCTCCTCGAGGGAAGAAGAGGCAGCCCAGCCTCGTTTGGCTCAAGCCCTACTTGGCTGGAGCCGAGTGCGCCTCCAGGACGGCAGAGCTCGAGCTTTGCTCAGAGGCCCGTTCTGGCAGAGTTGCTGGCGCGAGGCTGCTCTGCCCTGGGCGAGCCTTGCCCAGACTTGCCTCGCTGCTAGGCCTCCTGCCCAGGAAGGAGCAGGCTGCGCGAGGCTGGGAGACGCCACTGGCGCCTTCCTGGCCTCAGCTCCGCTCCTGCCTTGCCTTTGCACCTAGGCCCCAGGCGTCCTTGGGGAGGGCTTAGGGGCCGGTGGCTTGCAGAGTGCCAAGGGCTCCAGCAGGAAGAGCTCTGTGCGAGGGAAGGGAAGGGCCAGTGCAGGGCTCCTCCAGCGGTTGCTTGGCCGCCCAGACTCAGCGCCGCACGGAGTGCCCCAGGCTCCCAGGGCCCTGGCTGGGGTCTGCAGCCCCGCACACCCGGAGGCTGACTCCCTGGGCGCCCCGCAGCTGCCTCACACACGTAGCTTCCCTAGCGCTCTCCTCCCCAGCAGAGACGTGTGCAGCTGTTTGGGGCCTGCCCCTGCGTGCCTGGGCTCCCGCGCACAGCCCCAGCTCAGGGCAAGCAGCCCCTGAGCCAAGACCTGCAGGAGGCGCAGAGCGCCCCCACCTGGAAGCCGAGTGAACAGCTGGCGGGGAGGCTAGCCTCCTCGAGGGAAGAAGAGGCAGCCCAGCCTCGTTTGGCTGCCCTACTTGGCTGGAGCCGAGAGCGCCTCCAGGACGGCAGAGCTCCAGCTCTGTTCAGAGGCCCGTTCTGGCAGAGTTGCTGGCGCGAGGCTGCTCTGCCCTGGGCGAGCCTTGCCCAGACTTGCCTCGCTGCTAGGCTTCCTGCCCAGGAAGGAGCAGGCTGCGCGAGGCTGGGAGACGCCACTGGCGCCTTCCTGGCCTCAGCTCCGCTCCTGCCTTGCCTTTGCACCTAGGCCCCAGGCTTCCTTGGGGAGGGCTTAGGGGCCGGTGGCTTGCACACTGCCAAGGGCTCCAGCAGGAAGAGCTCTGTGCGAGGGAAGGAAGGGCCATTGCAGGTCTCCTCCAGCGGTTGCTTGGCCGCCCAGGCTCAGCGCCGCACGGAGTGCACCAGGCTCCCAGGGCCCCTGGCTGGAGTCTGCAGCCCCGCACACCCGGAGGCTGACTCCCTGGGCGCCCAGCAGCTGCCTCACACACGTAGCTTCCCTAGCGCTCTCCTCCCCAGCAGAGACGTGTGCAGCTGGTTGGGGCCTGCCCCTGCGTGCCTGGGCTCCCGCGCACAGCCCCAGCTCAGGGCAAGCAGCCCCTGAGCCAAGACCTGCAGGAGGCGCAGAGCGCCCCCACCTGGAAGCCGAGTGAACAGCTGGCGGGGAGGCGAGCTTCCTCGAGGGAAGAAGAGGCAGCCCAGCCTCGTTTGGCTCAAGCCCTACTTGGCTGGAGCCGAGTGCGCCTCCAGGACGGCAGAGCTCCAGCTCTGCTCAGAGGCCCGTTCTGGCAGAGTTGCTGGCGCGAGGCTGCTCTGCCCTGGGCGAGCCTTGCCCAGACTTGCCTCGCTGCTAGGCTTCCTGCCCAGGAAGGAGCAGGCTGCGCGAGGCTGGGAGACGCCACTGGCGCCTTCCTGGCCTCAGCTCCGCTCCTGCCTTGCCTTTGCACCTAGGCCCCAGGCGTCCTTGGGGAGGGCTTAGGGGCCGGTGGCTTGCACACTGCCAAGGACTCCAGCAGGAAGAGCTCTGTGCGAGGGTAGGGAAGGGCCAGTGCAGGGCTCCTCCGGCGGTTGCTTGGCCGCCCAGGCTCAGCGCCGCACGGAGTGCACCAGGCTCCCAGGGCCCCTGGCTGGGGTCTGCAGCCCCGCACACCCGGAGGCTGACTCCCTGGGCGCCCAGCAGCTGCCTCTCACACGTAGCTTCCCTAGCGCTCTCCTCCCCAGCAGAGACGTGTGCAGCTGTTTGGGGCCTGCCCCTTCGTGCCTGGGCTCCCGCCCACAGCCCCAGCTCAGGGAAAGCAGCCCCTGAGCCAAGACCTGCAGGAGGCGCAGAGCGCCCCCACCTGGAAGCCGAGTGAACAGCTGGCGGGGAGGCGAGCTTCCTCGAGGGAAGAAGAGGCAGCCCAGCCTCGTTTGGCTCAAGCCCTACTTGGCTGGAGCCGAGTGCGCCTCCAGGACGGCAGAGCTCCAGCTCTGCTCAGAGGCCCGATCTGGCAGAGTTGCTGGCACGAGGCTGCTCTGCCCTGGGCGAGCCTTGCCCAGACTTGCCTCGCTGCTAGGCTTCCTGCCCAGGAAGGAGCAGGCTGCGCGAGGCTGGGAGACACCACTGGCGCCTTCCTGGCCTCAGCTCCGCTCCTGTCTTGCCTTTGCACCTAGGCCCCAGGCGTCCTTGGGGAGGGCTTAGGGGTCGGTGGCTTGCACTCTGCCAAGGGCTCCAGCAGGAAGAGCTCTGTGCGAGGGAAGGGAAGGGCCAGTGCAGGGCTCCTCCAGCGGTTGCTTGGCCGCCCAGGCTCAGCGCCGCACGGAGTGCACCAGGCTCCCAGGGCCCCTGGCTGGAGTCTGCAGCCCCGCACACCCGGAGGCTGACTCCCTGGGCGCCCAGCAGCTGCCTCACACACGTAGCTTCCCTAGCGCTCTCCTCCCCAGCAGAGACGTGTGCAGCTGGTTGGGGCCTGCCCCTGCGTGCCTGGGCTCCCGCCCACAGCCCCAGCTCAGGGCAAGCAGCCCCTGAGCCAAGACCTGCAGGAGGCGCAGAGCGCCCCCACCTGGAAGCCGAGTGAACAGCTGGCGGGGAGGCGAGCCTCCTCGAGGGAAGAAGAGGTAGCCCATCCTCGTTTGGCTCAAGCCCTACTTGGCTGGAGCCGAGTGCGCCTCCAGGACGGCAGAGCTCCAGCTCTGCTCAGAGGCCAGTTCTGGCAGAGTTGCTGGCGCTAGGCTGCTCTGCCCTGGGCGAGCCTTGCCCAGACTTGCCTCGCTGCTAGGCTTCCTGCACAGGAAGGAGCAGGCTGCGTGAGGCTGGGAGACGCCACTGGCGCCTTCCTGGCCTCAGCTCCGCTCCTGCCTTGCCTTTGGACCTAGGCCCCAGGCGTCCTTGGGGAGGGCTTAGGGGCCGGAGGCTTGCACACTGCCAAGGGCTCCAGCAGGAAGAGCTCTGTGCGAGGGAAGGGAAGGGCCAGTGCCAGGCTCCTCCAGCGGTTGCTTGGCCGCCCAGGCTCAGCACCGCACGGAGTGCCCCAGGCTCCCAGGACCCCTGGCTGGGGTCTGCAGCCCCGCACACCCGGAGGCTGACTCCCTGGGCGCCCAGCAGCTGCCTCACACACGTAGCTTCCCTAGCGCTCTCCTCCCCAGCAGAGACGTGTGCAGCTGGTTGGGGCCTGCCCCTGCGTGCCTGGGCTCCAGCCCAAAGCCCCAACTCAGGGCAAGAATCCCCTGAGCCAAGACCTGCAGGAGGCGCAGAGCGCCCCCGCCTGGAAGCCGAGTGAACAGCTGGCGGGGAGGCGAGCCTCCTCGAGGGAAGAAGAGGCAGCCCAGCCTCGTTTGGCTGCCCTACTTGGCTGGAGCCGAGTGCGCCTCCAGGACGGCAGAGCTCCAGCTCTGCTCAGAGGCCCGTTCTGGCAGAGTGGCTGGCGCTAGGCTGCTCTGCCCTGGGCGAGCCTTGCCCAGACTTGCCTCGCTGCTAGGCTTCCTGCCCAGGAAGGAGCAGGCTGCGCGAGGCTGGGAGACGCCACTGGCGCCTTCCTGGCCTCAGCTCCGCTCCTGCCTTGCCTTTGCACCTAGGCCCCAGGCGTCCTTGGGGAGGGCTTAGGGGCCGGTGGCTTGCACACTGCCAAGGGCTCCAGCAGGAAGAGCTCTGTGCGAGGGAAGGGAAGGGCCAGTGCCAGGCTCCTCCAGCGGTTGCTTGGCCGCCCAGGCTCAGCGCCGCACGGAGTGCACCAGGCTCCCAGGACCCCTGGCTGGGGTCTGCAGCCCCGCACACCCGGAGGCTGACTCCCTGAGCGCCCAGCAGCTGCCTCACACACGTAGCTTCCCTAGCGCTCTCCTCCCCAGCAGAGACGTGTGCAGCTGTTTGGGGCCTGCCCCTGCGTGCCTGGGCTCCCGCGCACAGCCCCAGCTCAGGGCAAGCAGCCCCTGAGCCAAGACCTGCAGGAGGCGCAGAGCGCCCCCACCTGGAAGCCGAGTGAACAGCTGGCGGGGAGGCGAGCCTCCTCGAGGGAAGAAGAGGCAGCCCAGCCTCGTTTGGCTGCCCTACTTGGCTGGAGCCGAGAGCGCCTCCAGGACGGCAGAGCTCCAGCTCTGTTCAGAGGCCCGTTCTGGCAGAGTTGCTGGCGCGAGGCTACTCTGCCCTGGGCGAGCCTTGCCCAGACTTGCCTCGCTGCTAGGCTTCCTGCCCAGGAAGGAGCAGGCTGCGCGAGGCTGGGAGACGCCACTGGCGCCTTCCTGGCCTCAGCTCCGCTCCTGCCTTGCCCTTGCACCTAGGCCCCAGGCGTCCTTGGGGAGGGCTTAGGGGCCGTTGGCTTGCACACTGCCAAGGGCTCCAGCAGGAAGAGCTCTGTGCGAGGGAAGGGAAGGGCCAGTGCAGGGCTCCTCCAGCGGTTCCTTGGCCGCCCAGGCTCAGCGCCGCACGGAGTGCACCAGGCTCCCAGGGCCCCTGGCTGGGGTCTGCAGCCCCGCACACCCAGAGGCTGACTCCCTGGGCGCCCAAAAGCTGCCTCACACACGTAGCTTCCATAGCGCTCTCCTCCCTAGCAGAGACGTGTGCAGCTGGTTGGGGCCTACCCCTGCGTGCCTGGGCTCCCGCCCAAAGCCCCAGCTCAGGGCAAGCAGCCCCTGAGCCAAGACCTGCAGGAGGCGCAGAGCGCCCCCACCTGGAAGCCGAGTGAACACCTGGCGGGGAGGCGAGCCTCCTCGAGGGAAGAAGAGGCAGCCCAGCCTCGTTTGGCTCAAGCCCTACTTGGCTGGAGCCGAGTGCGCCTCCAGGACGGCAGAGCTCCAGCTCTGCTCAGAGGCCCGTTCTGGCAGAGTTGCTGGCGCGAGGCTGCTCTGCCCTGGGCGAGCCTTGCCCAGACTTGCCTCGCTGCTAGGCTTCCTGCCCAGGAAGGAGCAGGCTGCGCGAGGCTGGGAGACGCCACTGGCGCCTTCCTGGCCTCAGCTCCGCTCCTGCCTTGCCTTTGCACCTAGGCCCCAGGCGTCCTTGGGGAGGGCTTAGGGGCCGGAGGCTTGCACACTGCCAAGGGCTCCAGCAGGAAGAGCTCTGTGCGAGGGAAGGGAAGGGCCAGTGCAGGGCTCCTCCAGCGGTTGCTTGGCCGCCCAGGCTCAGCGCCGCACGGAGTGCACCAGGCTCCCAGGGCCCCTGGCTGGGGTCTGCAGCCCCGCACACCCGGAGGCTGACTCCCTGGGCGCCCAGCAGCTGCCTCACACACGTAGCTTCCCTAGCGCTCTCCTCCCCAGCAGAGACGTGTGCAGCTGGTTTGGGCCTGCCCCTGCGTGCCTGGGCTCCCGCGCACAGCCCCAGCTCAGGGCAAGCAGCCCCTGAGCCAAGACCTGCAGGAGGCGCAGAGCGCCCCCACCTGGAAGCCGAGTGAACAGCTGGCGGGGAGGCGAGCCTCCTCGAGGGAAGAAGAGGCAGCCCAGCCTCGTTTGGCTCAAGCCCTACTTGGCTGGAGCCGAGTGCGCCTCCAGGACGGCAGAGCTCGAGCTTTGCTCAGAGGCCCGTTCTGGCAGAGTTGCTGGCGCGAGGCTGCTCTGCCCTGGGCGAGCCTTGCCCAGACTTGCCTCGCTGCTAGGCCTCCTGCCCAGGAAGGAGCAGGCTGCGCGAGGCTGGGAGACGCCACTGGCGCCTTCCTGGCCTCAGCTCCGCTCCTGCCTTGCCTTTGCACCTAGGCCCCAGGCGTCCTTGGGGAGGGCTTAGGGGCCGGTGGCTTGCAGAGTGCCAAGGGCTCCAGCAGGAAGAGCTCTGTGCGAGGGAAGGGAAGGGCCAGTGCAGGGCTCCTCCAGCGGTTGCTTGGCCGCCCAGACTCAGCGCCGCACGGAGTGCCCCAGGCTCCCAGGGCCCTGGCTGGGGTCTGCAGCCCCGCACACCCGGAGGCTGACTCCCTGGGCGCCCAGCAGCTGCCTCACACACGTAGCTTCCCTAGCGCTCTCCTCCCCAGCAGAGACGTGTGCAGCTGTTTGGGGCCTGCCCCTGCGTGCCTGGGCTCCCGCGCACAGCCCCAGCTCAGGGCAAGCAGCCCCTGAGCCAAGACCTGCAGGAGGCGCAGAGCGCCCCCACCTGGAAGCCGAGTGAACAGCTGGCGGGGAGGCTAGCCTCCTCGAGGGAAGAAGAGGCAGCCCAGCCTCGTTTGGCTGCCCTACTTGGCTGGAGCCGAGAGAGCCTCCAGGACGGCAGAGCTCCAGCTCTGTTCAGAGGCCCGTTCTGGCAGAGTTGCTGGCGCGAGGCTGCTCTGCCCTGGGCGAGCCTTGCCCAGACTTGCCTCGCTGCTAGGCTTCCTGCCCAGGAAGGAGCAGGCTGCGCGAGGCTGGGAGACGCCACTGGCGCCTTCCTGGCCTCAGCTCCGCTCCTGCCTTGCCTTTGCACCTAGGCCCCAGGCTTCCTTGGGGAGGGCTTAGGGGCCGGTGGCTTGCACACTGCCAAGGGCTCCAGCAGGAAGAGCTCTGTGCGAGGGAAGGAAGGGCCATTGCAGGTCTCCTCCAGCGGTTGCTTGGCCGCCCAGGCTCAGCGCCGCACGGAGTGCACCAGGCTCCCAGGGCCCCTGGCTGGAGTCTGCAGCCCCGCACACCCGGAGGCTGACTCCCTGGGCGCCCAGCAGCTGCCTCACACACGTAGCTTCCCTAGCGCTCTCCTCCCCAGCAGAGACGTGTGCAGCTGGTTGGGGCCTGCCCCTGCGTGCCTGGGCTCCCGCGCACAGCCCCAGCTCAGGGCAAGCAGCCCCTGAGCCAAGACCTGCAGGAGGCGCAGAGCGCCCCCACCTGGAAGCCGAGTGAACAGCTGGCGGGGAGGCGAGCTTCCTCGAGGGAAGAAGAGGCAGCCCAGCCTCGTTTGGCTCAAGCCCTACTTGGCTGGAGCCGAGTGCGCCTCCAGGACGGCAGAGCTCCAGCTCTGCTCAGAGGCCCGTTCTGGCAGAGTTGCTGGCGCGAGGCTGCTCTGCCCTGGGCGAGCCTTGCCCAGACTTGCCTCGCTGCTAGGCTTCCTGCCCAGGAAGGAGCAGGCTGCGCGAGGCTGGGAGACGCCACTGGCGCCTTCCTGGCCTCAGCTCCGCTCCTGCCTTGCCTTTGCACCTAGGCCCCAGGCGTCCTTGGGGAGGGCTTAGGGGCCGGTGGCTTGCACACTGCCAAGGACTCCAGCAGGAAGAGCTCTGTGCGAGGGTAGGGAAGGGCCAGTGCAGGGCTCCTCCGGCGGTTGCTTGGCCGCCCAGGCTCAGCGCCGCACGGAGTGCACCAGGCTCCCAGGGCCCCTGGCTGGGGTCTGCAGCCCCGCACACCCGGAGGCTGACTCCCTGGGCGCCCAGCAGCTGCCTCTCACACGTAGCTTCCCTAGCGCTCTCCTCCCCAGCAGAGACGTGTGCAGCTGTTTGGGGCCTGCCCCTTCGTGCCTGGGCTCCCGCCCACAGCCCCAGCTCAGGGAAAGCAGCCCCTGAGCCAAGACCTGCAGGAGGCGCAGAGCGCCCCCACCTGGAAGCCGAGTGAACAGCTGGCGGGGAGGCGAGCTTCCTCGAGGGAAGAAGAGGCAGCCCAGCCTCGTTTGGCTCAAGCCCTACTTGGCTGGAGCCGAGTGCGCCTCCAGGACGGCAGAGCTCCAGCTCTGCTCAGAGGCCCGATCTGGCAGAGTTGCTGGCACGAGGCTGCTCTGCCCTGGGCGAGCCTTGCCCAGACTTGCCTCGCTGCTAGGCTTCCTGCCCAGGAAGGAGCAGGCTGCGCGAGGCTGGGAGACACCACTGGCGCCTTCCTGGCCTCAGCTCCGCTCCTGTCTTGCCTTTGCACCTAGGCCCCAGGCGTCCTTGGGGAGGGCTTAGGGGTCGGTGGCTTGCACTCTGCCAAGGGCTCCAGCAGGAAGAGCTCTGTGCGAGGGAAGGGAAGGGCCAGTGCAGGGCTCCTCCAGCGGTTGCTTGGCCGCCCAGGCTCAGCGCCGCACGGAGTGCACCAGGCTCCCAGGGCCCCTGGCTGGAGTCTGCAGCCCCGCACACCCGGAGGCTGACTCCCTGGGCGCCCAGCAGCTGCCTCACACACGTAGCTTCCCTAGCGCTCTCCTCCCCAGCAGAGACGTGTGCAGCTGGTTGGGGCCTGCCCCTGCGTGCCTGGGCTCCCGCCCACAGCCCCAGCTCAGGGCAAGCAGCCCCTGAGCCAAGACCTGCAGGAGGCGCAGAGCGCCCCCACCTGGAAGCCGAGTGAACAGCTGGCGGGGAGGCGAGCCTCCTCGAGGGAAGAAGAGGTAGCCCATCCTCGTTTGGCTCAAGCCCTACTTGGCTGGAGCCGAGTGCGCCTCCAGGACGGCAGAGCTCCAGCTCTGCTCAGAGGCCCGTTCTGGCAGAGTTGCTGGCGCTAGGCTGCTCTGCCCTGGGCGAGCCTTGCCCAGACTTGCCTCGCTGCTAGGCTTCCTGCACAGGAAGGAGCAGGCTGCGTGAGGCTGGGAGACGCCACTGGCGCCTTCCTGGCCTCAGCTCCGCTCCTGCCTTGCCTTTGGACCTAGGCCCCAGGCGTCCTTGGGGAGGGCTTAGGGGCCGGAGGCTTGCACACTGCCAAGGGCTCCAGCAGGAAGAGCTCTGTGCGAGGGAAGGGAAGGGCCAGTGCCAGGCTCCTCCAGCGGTTGCTTGGCCGCCCAGGCTCAGCACCGCACGGAGTGCCCCAGGCTCCCAGGACCCCTGGCTGGGGTCTGCAGCCCCGCACACCCGGAGGCTGACTCCCTGGGCGCCCAGCAGCTGCCTCACACACGTAGCTTCCCTAGCGCTCTCCTCCCCAGCAGAGACGTGTGCAGCTGGTTGGGGCCTGCCCCTGCGTGCCTGGGCTCCAGCCCAAAGCCCCAACTCAGGGCAAGAATCCCCTGAGCCAAGACCTGCAGGAGGCGCAGAGCGCCCCCGCCTGGAAGCCGAGTGAACAGCTGGCGGGGAGGCGAGCCTCCTCGAGGGAAGAAGAGGCAGCCCAGCCTCGTTTGGCTGCCCTACTTGGCTGGAGCCGAGTGCGCCTCCAGGACGGCAGAGCTCCAGCTCTGCTCAGAGGCCCGTTCTGGCAGAGTGGCTGGCGCTAGGCTGCTCTGCCCTGGGCGAGCCTTGCCCAGACTTGCCTCGCTGCTAGGCTTCCTGCCCAGGAAGGAGCAGGCTGCGCGAGGCTGGGAGACGCCACTGGCGCCTTCCTGGCCTCAGCTCCGCTCCTGCCTTGCCTTTGCACCTAGGCCCCAGGCGTCCTTGGGGAGGGCTTAGGGGCCGGTGGCTTGCACACTGCCAAGGGCTCCAGCAGGAAGAGCTCTGTGCGAGGGAAGGGAAGGGCCAGTGCCAGGCTCCTCCAGCGGTTGCTTGGCCGCCCAGGCTCAGCGCCGCACGGAGTGCACCAGGCTCCCAGGACCCCTGGCTGGGGTCTGCAGCCCCGCACACCCGGAGGCTGACTCCCTGGGCGCCCAGCAGCTGCCTCACACACGTAGCTTCCCTAGCGCTCTCCTCCCCAGCAGAGACGTGTGCAGCTGTTTGGGGCCTGCCCCTGCGTGCCTGGGCTCCCGCGCACAGCCCCAGCTCAGGGCAAGCAGCCCCTGAGCCAAGACCTGCAGGAGGCGCAGAGCGCCCCCACCTGGAAGCCGAGTGAACAGCTGGCGGGGAGGCGAGCCTCCTCGAGGGAAGAAGAGGCAGCCCAGCCTCGTTTGGCTGCCCTACTTGGCTGGAGCCGAGAGCGCCTCCAGGACGGCAGAGCTCCAGCTCTGTTCAGAGGCCCGTTCTGGCAGAGTTGCTGGCGCGAGGCTACTCTGCCCTGGGCGAGCCTTGCCCAGACTTGCCTCGCTGCTAGGCTTCCTGCCCAGGAAGGAGCAGGCTGCGCGAGGCTGGGAGACGCCACTGGCGCCTTCCTGGCCTCAGCTCCGCTCCTGCCTTGCCCTTGCACCTAGGCCCCAGGCGTCCTTGGGGAGGGCTTAGGGGCCGTTGGCTTGCACACTGCCAAGGGCTCCAGCAGGAAGAGCTCTGTGCGAGGGAAGGGAAGGGCCAGTGCAGGGCTCCTCCAGCGGTTCCTTGGCCGCCCAGGCTCAGCGCCGCACGGAGTGCACCAGGCTCCCAGGGCCCCTGGCTGGGGTCTGCAGCCCCGCACACCCAGAGGCTGACTCCCTGGGCGCCCAAAAGCTGCCTCACACACGTAGCTTCCATAGCGCTCTCCTCCCTAGCAGAGACGTGTGCAGCTGGTTGGGGCCTACCCCTGCGTGCCTGGGCTCCCGCCCAAAGCCCCAGCTCAGGGCAAGCAGCCCCTGAGCCAAGACCTGCAGGAGGCGCAGAGCGCCCCCACCTGGAAGCCGAGTGAACACCTGGCGGGGAGGCGAGCCTCCTCGAGGGAAGAAGAGGCAGCCCAGCCTCGTTTGGCTCAAGCCCTACTTGGCTGGAGCCGAGTGCGCCTCCAGGACGGCAGAGCTCCAGCTCTGCTCAGAGGCCCGTTCTGGCAGAGTTGCTGGCGCGAGGCTGCTCTGCCCTGGGCGAGCCTTGCCCAGACTTGCCTCGCTGCTAGGCTTCCTGCCCAGGAAGGAGCAGGCTGCGCGAGGCTGGGAGACGCCACTGGCGCCTTCCTGGCCTCAGCTCCGCTCCTGCCTTGCCTTTGCACCTAGGCCCCAGGCGTCCTTGGGGAGGGCTTAGGGGCCGGAGGCTTGCACACTGCCAAGGGCTCCAGCAGGAAGAGCTCTGTGCGAGGGAAGGGAAGGGCCAGTGCAGGGCTCCTCCAGCGGTTGCTTGGCCGCCCAGGCTCAGCGCCGCACGGAGTGCACCAGGCTCCCAGGGCCCCTGGCTGGGGTCTGCAGCCCCGCACACCCGGAGGCTGACTCCCTGGGCGCCCAGCAGCTGCCTCACACACGTAGCTTCCCTAGCGCTCTCCTCCCCAGCAGAGACGTGTGCAGCTGGTTGGGACCTGCCCCTGCGTGCCTGGGCTCCCGCGCACAGCCCCAGCTCAGGGCAAGCAGCCCCTGAGCCAAGACCTGCAGGAGGCGCAGAGCGCCCCCACCTGGAAGCCGAGTGAACAGCTGGCGGGGAGGCGAGCCTCCTCGAGGGAAGAAGAGGCAGCCCAGCCTCGTTTGGCTCAAGCCCTACTTGGCTGGAGCCGAGTGCGCCTCCAGGACGGCAGAGCTCCAGCTCTGCTCAGAGGCCCGTTCTGGCAGAGTTGCTGGCGCGAGGCTGCTCTGCCCTGGGCGAGCCTTGCCCAGACTTGCCTCGCTGCTAGGCTTCCTGCCCAGGAAGGAGCAGGCTGCGCGAGGCTGGGAGACGCCACTGGCGCCTTCCTGGCCTCAGCTCCGCTCCTGCCTTGCCTTTGCACCTAGGCCCCAGGCGTCCTTGGGGAGGGCTTAGGGGCCGGTGGCTTGCACACTGCCAAGGGCTCCAGCAGGAAGAGCTCTGTGCGAGGGAAAGGAAGGGCCAGTGCAGGGCTCCTCCAGCGGTTGCTTGGCCGCCCAGGCTCAGCTCCGCACGGAGTGCACCAGGCTCCCAGGGCCCCTGACTGGGGTCTGCAGCCCCGCACACCCGGAGGCTGACTCCCTGGGCGCCCAGCAGCTGCCTCACACACGTAGCTTCCCTAGCGCTCTCCTCCCCAGCAGAGACGTGTGCAGCTGGTTGGGGCCTGCCCCTGCGTGCCTGGGCTCCCGCGCACAGCCCCAGCTCAGGGCAAGCAGCCCCTGAGCCAAGACCTGCAGGAGGCGCAGAGCGCCCCCACCTGGAAGCCGAGTGAACAGCTGGCGGGGAGGCGAGCCTCCTCGAGGGAAGAAGAGGCAGCCCAGCCTCGTTTGGCTCAAGCCCTACTTGGCTGGAGCCGAGTGCGCCTCCAGGACGGCAGAGCTCCAGCTCTGCTCAGAGGCCAGTTCTGGCAGAGTTGCTGGCGCGAGGCTGCTCTGCCCTGGGCGAGCCTTGCCCAGACTTGCCTCGCTGCTAGGCTTCCTGCCCAGGAAGGAGCAGGCTGCGCGAGGCTGGGAGACGCCACTGGCGCCTTCCTGGCCTCAGCTCCGCTCCTGCCTTGCCTTTGCACCTAGGCCCCAGGCGTCCTTGGGGAGGGCTTAGGGGCCGGTGGCTTGCAGAGTGCCAAGGGCTCCAGCAGGAAGAGCTCTGTGCGAGGGAAGGGAAGGGCCAGTGCAGGGCCCCTCAGCGGTTGCTTGGCCGCCCAGACTCAGCGCCGCACGGAGTGCCCCAGGCTCCCAGGGCCCTGGCTGGGGTCTGCAGCCCCGCACACCCGGAGGCTGACTCCCTGGGCGCCCAGCAGCTGCCTCACACACGTAGCTTCCCTAGCGCTCTCCTCCCCAGCAGAGACGTGTGCAGCTGGTTGGTGCCTGCCCCTGCGTGCCTGGGCTCCCGCCCACAGCCCCAGCTCAGGGCAAGCAGCCCCTGAGCCAAGACCTGCAGGAGGCGCAGAGCGCCCCCACCTGGAAGCCGAGTGAACAGCTGGCGGGGAGGCGAGCTTCCTCGAGGGAAGAAGAGGCAGCCCAGCCTCTTTTGGCTCAAGCCCTACTTGGCTGGAGCCGAGTGCGCCTCCAGGACGGCAGAGCTCCAGCTCTGCTCAGAGGCCCGATCTGGCAGAGTTGCTGGCACGAGGCTGCTCTGCCCTGGGCGAGCCTTGCCCAGACTTGCCTCGCTGCTAGGCGTCCTGCCCAGGAAGGAGCAGGCTGCGCGAGGCTGGGAGACACCACTGGCGCCTTCCTGGCCTCAGCTCCGCTCCTGTCTTGCCTTTGCACCTAGGCCCCAGGCGTCCTTGGGGAGGGCTTAGGGGCCGGTGGCTTGCACTCTGCCAAGGGCTCCAGCAGGAAGAGCTCTGTGCGAGGGAAGGGAAGGGCCAGTGCAGGGCTCCTCCAGCGGTTGCTTGGCCGCCCAGGCTCAGCGCTGCACGGAGTGCACCAGGCTCCCAGGGCCCCTGGCTGTTGTCTGCAGCCCCGCACACCCGGAGGCTGACTCCCTTGGCGCCCAGCAGCTGCCTCACACACGTAGCTTCCCTAGCGCTCTCCTCCCCAGCAGAGACGTGTGCAGCTGGTTTGGGCCTGCCCCTGCGTGCCTGGGCTCCCGCGCACAGCCCCAGCTCAGGGCAAGCAGCCCCTGAGCCAAGACCTGCAGGAGGCGCAGAGCGCCCCCACCTGGAAGCCGAGTGAACAGCTGGCGGGGAGGCGAGCCTCCTCGAGGGAAGAAGAGGCAGCCCAGCCTCGTTTGGCTCAAGCCCTACTTGGCTGGAGCCGAGTGCGCCTCCAGGACGGCAGAGCTCCAGCTCTGCTCAGAGGCCAGTTCTGGCAGAGTTGCTGGCGCGAGGCTGCTCTGCCCTGGGCGAGCCTTGCCCAGACTTGCCTCGCTGCTAGGCCTCCTGCCCAGGAAGGAGCAGGCTGCGCGAGGCTGGGAGACGCCACTGGCGCCTTCCTGGCCTCAGCTCCGCTCCTGCCTTGCCTTTGCACCTAGGCCCCAGGCGTCCTTGGGGAGGGCTTAGGGGCCGGTGGCTTGCAGAGTGCCAAGGGCTCCAGCAGGAAGAGCTCTGTGCGAGGGAAGGGAAGGGCCAGTGCAGGGCTCCTCCAGCGGTTGCTTGGCCGCCCAGACTCAGCGCCGCACGGAGTGCCCCAGGCTCCCAGGGCCCTGGCTGGGGTCTGCAGCCCCGCACACCCGGAGGCTGACTCCCTGGGCGCCCAGCAGCTGCCTCACACACGTAGCTTCCCTAGCGCTCTCCTCCCCAGCAGAGACGTGTGCAGCTGGTTGGTGCCTGCCCCTGCGTGCCTGGGCTCCCGCCCACAGCCCCAGCTCAGGGCAAGCAGCCCCTGAGCCAAGACCTGCAGGAGGCGCAGAGCGCCCCCTCCTAGAAGCCGAGTGAAAAGCTGGCGGGGAGGCGAGCTTCCTCGAGGGAAGAAGAGGCAGCCCAGCCTCGTTTGGCTCAAGCCCTACTTGGCTGGAGCCGAGTGCGCCTCCAGGACGGCAGAGCTCCAGCTCTGCTCAGAGGCCCGTTCTGGCAGGGTTGCTGGCGCGAGGCTGCTCTGCCCTGGGCGAGCCTTGCCCAGACTTGCCTCGCTGCTAGGCTTCCTGCCCAGGAAGGAGCAGGCTGCGCGAGGCTGGGAGACGCCACTGGCGCCTTCCTGGCCTCAGCTCCGCTCCTGCCTTGCCTTCGCACCTAGGCCCCAGGCGTCCTTGGGGAGGGCTTAGGGGCCGGTGGCTTGCAGAATGCCAAGGGCTCCAGCAGGAAGAGCTCTGTGCGAGGGAAGGGAAGGGCCAGTGCAGGGCTCTTCCAGCGGTTCCTTGGCCGCCCAGGCTCAGCGCCGCTCGGAGTGCCCCAGGCTCCCAGGGCCCCTGGCTGGGGTCTGCAGCCCCGCACACCCGGAGGCTGACTCCCTGGGCGCCCAGCAGCTGCCTCACACACGTAGCTTCCCTAGCGCTCTCCTCCCCAGCAGAGACGTGTGCAGCTGGCTGGGGCCTGCCCCTGCGTTCCTGGGCTCCTGCGCACAGCCCCAGCTCAGGGCAAGCATCCCCTGAGCCAAGACCTGCAGGAGGCGCAGAGCGCCCCCACCTGGAAGCCGAGTGAACAGCTGGCGGGGAGGCGAGCCTCCTCAAGGGAAGAAGAGGCAGCCCAGCCTCGTTTGGCTCAAGCCCTACTTGGCTGGAGCCGAGTGCGCCTCCAGGACGGCAGAGCTCCAGCTCTGCTCAGAGGCCCGTTCTGGCAGAGTTGCTGGCGCGAGGCTGCTCTGCCCTGGGCGAGCCTTGCCCAGACTTGCCTCGCTGCTAGGCTTCCTGCCCAGGAAGGAGCAGGCTGCGCGAGGCTGGGAGACGCCACTGGCGCCTTCCTGGCCTCAGCTCCGCTCCTGCCTTGCCTTCGCACCTAGGCCCCAGGCGTCCTTGGGGAGGGCTTAGGGGCCGGTGGCTTGCACACTGCCAAGGACTCCAGCAGGAAGAGCTCTGTGCGAGGGTAGGGAAGGGCCAGTGCAGGGCTCCTCCGGCGGTTGCTTGGCCGCCCAGGCTCAGCGCCGCACGGAGTGCACCAGGCTCCCAGGGCCCCTGGCTGGGGTCTGCAGCCCCGCACACCCGGAGGCTGACTCCCAGGGCGCCCAGCAGCTGCCTCTCACACGTAGCTTCCCTAGCGCTCTCCTCCCCAGCAGAGACGTGTGCAGCTGGTTGGGGCCTGCCCCTTCGTGCCTGGGCTCCCGCCCACAGCCCCAGCTCAGGGAAAGCAGCCCCTGAGCCAAGACCTGCAGGAGGCGCAGAGCGCCCCCACCTGGAAGCCGAGTGAACAGCTGGCGGGGAGGCGAGCTTCCTCGAGGGAAGAAGAGGCAGCCCAGCCTCGTTTGGCTCAAGCCCTACTTGGCTGGAGCCGAGTGCGCCTCCAGGACGGCAGAGCTCCAGCTCTGCTCAGAGGCCCGATCTGGCAGAGTTGCTGGCGCGAGGCTGCTCTGCCTTGGGCGAGCCTTGCCCAGACTTGCCTCGCTGCTAGGCTTCCTGCCCAGGAAGGAGCAGGCTGCGCGAGGCTGGGAGACACCACTGGCGCCTTCCTGGCCTCAGCTCCGCTCCTGCCTTGCCTTTGCACCTAGGCCCCAGGCGTCCTTGGGGAGGGCTTAGGGGCCGGTGGCTTGCAGAATGCCAAGGGCTCCAGCAGGAAGAGCTCTGTGCGAGGGAAGGGAAGGGCCAGTGCAGGGCTCCTCCAGCGGTTGCTTGGCCGCCCAGGCTCAGCGCCGCACGGAGAGCACCAGGCTCCCAGGGCCCCTGGCTGGGGTCTGCAGCCCCGCACACCCGGAGGCTGACTCCCTGGGCGCCCAGCAGCTGCCTCACACACGTAGCTTCCCTAGCGCTCTCCTCCCCAGCAGAGACGTGTGCAGCTGGTTGGGGCCTGCCCCTGCGTGCCTGGGCTCCCGCGCACAGCCCCAGCTCAGGGCAAGCAGCCCCTGAGCCAAGACCTGCAGGAGGCGCAGAGCGCCCCCACCTGGAAGCCGAGTGAACAGCTGGCGGGGAGGCGAGCCTCCTCGAGGGAAGAAGAGGCAGCCCAGCCTCGTTTGGCTCAAGCCCTACTTGGCTGGAGCCGATTGTGCCTCCAGGACGGCAGAGCTCCAGCTCTGCTCAGAGGCCAGTTCTGGCAGAGTTGCTGGCGCGAGGCTGCTCTGCCCTGGGCGAGCCTTGCCCAGACTTGCCTCGCTGCTAGGCTTCCTGCCCAGGAAGGAGCAGGCTGCGCGAGGCTGGGAGACGCCACTGGCGCCTTCCTGGCCTCAGCTCCGCTCCTGCCTTGCCTTTGCACCTAGGCCCCAGGCGTCCTTGGGGAGGGCTTAGGGGCCGGTGGCTTGCACACTGCCAAGGACTCCAGCAGGAAGAGCTCTGTGCGAGGGTAGGGAAGGGCCAGTGCAGTGCTCCTCCGGCGGTTGCTTGGCCGCCCAGGCTCAGCGCCGCACGGAGTGCACCAGGCTCCCAGGGCCCCTGGCTGGGGTCTGCAGCCCCGCACACCCGGAGGCTGACTCCCTGGGCGCCCAGCAGCTGCCTCTCACACGTAGCTTCCCTAGCGCTCTCCTCCCCAGCAGAGACGTGTGCAGCTGTTTGGGGCCTGCCCCTTCGTGCCTGGGCTCCCGCCCACAGCCCCAGCTCAGGGAAAGCAGCCCCTGAGCCAAGACCTGCAGGAGGCGCAGAGCGCCCCCACCTGGAAGCCGAGTGAACAGCTGGCGGGGAGGCGAGCTTCCTCGAGGGAAGAAGAGGCAGCCCAGCCTCGTTTGGCTCAAGCCCTACTTGGCTGGAGCCGAGTGCGCCTCCAGGACGGCAGAGCTCCAGCTCTGCTCAGAGGCCCTATCTGGCAGAGTTGCTGGCGCGAGGCTGCTCTGCCCTGGGCGAGCCTTGCCCAGACTTGCCTCGCTGCTAGGCTTCCTGCCCAGGAAGGAGCAGGCTGCGCGAGGCTGGGAGACACCACTGGCGCCTTCCTGGCCTCAGCTCCGCTCCTGCCTTGCCTTTGCACCTAGGCCCCAGGCGTCCTTGGGGAGGGCTTAGGGGCCGGAGGCTTGCACACTGCCAAGGGCTCCAGCAGGAAGAGCTCTGTGCGAGGGAAGGGAAGGGCCAGTGCAGGGCTCCTCCAGCGGTTGCTTGGCCGCCCAGGCTCAGCGCCGCACGGAGTGCACCAGGCTCCCAGGGCCCCTGGCTGGGGTCTGCAGCCCCGCACACCCGGAGGCTGACTCCCTGAGCGCCCAGCAGCTGCCTCACACACGTAGCTTCCCTAGCGCTCTCCTCCCCAGCAGAGACGTGTGCAGCTGTTTGGGGCCTGCCCCTGCGTGCCTGGGCTCCCGCGCACAGCCCCAGCTCAGGGCAAGCAGCCCCTGAGCCAAGACCTGCAGGAGGCGCAGAGCGCCCCCACCTGGAAGCCGAGTGAACAGCTGGCGGGGAGGCGAGCCTCCTCGAGGGAAGAAGAGGCAGCCCAGCCTCGTTTGGCTAAAGCCCTACTTGGCTGGAGCCGAGTGCGCCTCCAGGACGGCAGAGCTCCAGCTCTGCTCAGAGGCCCGTTCTGGCAGAGTTGCTGGTGCGAGGCTGCTCTGCCCTGGGCGAGCCTTGCCCAGACTTGCCTCGCTGCTAGGCTTCCTGCCCAGGAAGGAGCAGGCTGCGCGAGGCTGGGAGACGCCACTGGCGCCTTCCTGGCCTCAGCTCCGCTCCTGCCTTGCCTTTGCACCTAGGCCCCAGGCGTCCTTGGGGAGGGCTTAGGGGCCGGTGGCTTGCACACTGCCAAGGGCTCCAGCAGGAAGAGCTCTGTGCGAGGGAAAGGAAGGGCCAGTGCAGGGCTCCTCCAGCGGTTGCTTGGCCGCCCAGGCTCAGCGCCGCACGGAGTGCACCAGGCTCCCAGGGCCCCTGGCTGGGGTCTGCAGCCCCGCACACCCGGAGGCTGACTCCCTGGGCGCCCAGCAGCTGCCTCACACACGTAGCTTCCCTAGCGCTCTCCTCCCCAGCAGAGACGTGTGCAGCTGGTTGGGGCCTGCCCCTGCGTGCCTGGGCTCCCGCGCACAGCCCCAGCTCAGGGCAAGCAGCCCCTGAGCCAAGACCTGCAGGAGGCGCAGAGCGCCCCCACCTGGAAGCCGAGTGAACAGCTGGCGGGGAGGCGAGCCTCCTCGAGGGAAGAAGAGGCAGCCCAGCCTCGTTTGGCTCAAGCCCTACTTGGCTGGAGCCGAGTGCGCCTCCAGGACGGCAGAGCTCCAGCTCTGCTCAGAGGCCCGTTCTGGCAGAGTTGCTGGCGCGAGGCTGCTCTGCCCTGGGCGAGCCTTGCCCAGACTTGCCTCGCTGCTAGGCTTCCTGCCCAGGAAGGAGCAGGCTGCGCGAGGCTGGGAGACGCCACTGGCGCCTTCCTGGCCTCAGCTCCGTTCCTGCCTTGCCTTTGCACCTAGGCCCCAGGCGTCCTTGGGGAGGGCTTAGGGGCCGGTGGCTTGCACACTGCCAAGGACTCCAGCAGGAAGAGCTCTGTGCGAGGGTAGGGAAGGGCCAGTGCAGGGCTCCTCCGGCGGTTGCTTGGCCGCCCAGGCTCAGCGCCGCACGGAGTGCACCAGGCTCCCAGGGCCCCTGGCTGGGGTCTGCAGCCCCGCACACCCGGAGGCTGACTCCCTGGGCGCCCAGCAGCTGCCTCTCACACGTAGCTTCCCTAGCGCTCTCCTCCCCAGCAGAGACGTGTGCAGCTGTTTGGGGCCTGCCCCTTCGTGCCTGGGCTCCCGCCCACAGCCCCAGCTCAGGGAAAGCAGCCCCTGAGCCAAGACCTGCAGGAGGCGAAGAGCGCCCCCACCTGGAAGCCGAGTGAACAGCTGGCGGGGAGGCGAGCCTCCTCGAGGGAAGAAGAGGCAGCCCAGCCTCGTTTGGCTCAAGCCCTACTTGGCTGGAGCCGAGTGCGCCTCCAGGACGGCAGAGCTCCAGCTCTGCTCAGAGGCCAGTTCTGGCAGAGTTGCTGGCGCGAGGCTGCTCTGCCCTGGGCGAGCCTTGCCCAGACTTGCCTCGCTGCTAGGCCTCCTGCCCAGGAAGGAGCAGGCTGCGCGAGGCTGGGAGATGCCACTGGCGCCTTCCTGGCCTCAGCTCCGCTCCTGCCTTGCCTTTGCACCTAGGCCCCAGGCGTCCTTGGGGAGGGCTTAGGGGCCGGTGGCTTGCAGAGTGCCAAGGGCTCCAGCAGGAAGAGCTCTGTGTGAGGGAAGGGAAGGGCCAGTGCAGGGCTCCTCCAGCGGTTGCTTGGCCGCCCAGACTCAGCGCCGCACGGAGTGCCCCAGGCTCCCAGGGCCCTGGCTGGGGTCTGCAGCCCCGCACACCCGGAGGCTGACTCCCTGGGCGCCCAGCAGCTGTCTCACACACGTAGCTTCCCTAGCGCTCTCCTCCCCAGCAGAGACGTGTGCAGCTGGTTGGTGCCTGCCCCTGCGTGCCTGGGCTCCCGCCCACAGCCCCAGCTCAGGGCAAGCAGCCCCTGAGCCAAGACCTGCAGGAGGCGCAGAGCGCCCCCACCTGGAAGCCGAGTGAACAGCTGGCGGGGAGGCGAGCTTCCTCGAGGGAAGAAGAGGCAGCCCAGCCTCGTTTGGCTCAAGCCCTACTTGGCTGGAGCCGAGTGCGCCTCCAGGACGGCAGAGCTCCAGCTCTGCTCAGAGGCCCGTTCTGGCAGGGTTGCTGGCGCGAGGCTGCTCTGCCCTGGGCGAGCCTTGCCCAGACTTGCCTCGCTGCTAGGCTTCCTGCCCAGGAAGGAGCAGGCTGCGCGAGGCTGGGAGACGCCACTGGCGCCTTCCTGGCCTCAGCTCCGCTCCTGCCTTGCCTTTGCACCTAGGCCCCAGGCGTCCTTGGGGAGGGCTTAGGGGCCGGTGGCTTGCAGAATGCCAAGGGCTCCAGCAGGAAGAGCTCTGTGCGAGAGAAGGGAAGGGCCAGTGCAGGGCTCTTCCAGCGGTTCCTTGGCCGCCCAGGCTCAGCGCCGCTCGGAGTGCCCCAGGCTCCCAGGGCCCCTGGCTGGGGTCTGCAGCCCCGCACACCCGGAGGCTGACTCCATGGGCGCCCAGCAGCTGCCTCACACACGTAGCTTCCCTAGCGCTCTCCTCCGAAGCAGAGACGTGTGCAGCTGGCTGGGGCCTGCCCCTGCGTGCCTGGGCTCCCGCCCACAGCCCCAGCTCAGGGCAAGCAGCCCCTGAGCCAAGACCTGCAGGAGGCGCAGAGCGCCCCCACCTGGAAGCCGAGTGAACAGCTGGCGGGGAGGCGAGCCTCCTCGAGGGAAGAAGAGGCAGCCCAGCCTCGTTTGGCTCAAGCCCTACTTGGCTGGAGCCGAGTGCGCCTCCAGGACGGCAGAGCTCCAGCTCTGCTCAGAGGCCCGTTCTGGCAGAGTTGCTGGCGCGAGGCTGCTCTGCCCTGGGCGAGCCTTGCCCAGACTTGCCTCGCTGCTAGGCTTCCTGCCCAGGAAGGAGCAGGCTGCGCGAGGCTGGGAGACGCCACTGGCGCCTTCCTGGCCTCAGCTCCGCTCCTGCCTTGCCTTTGCACCTAGGCCCCAGGCGTCCTTGGGGAGGGCTTAGGGGCCGGTGGCTTGCACACTGCCAAGGGCTCCAGCAGGAAGAGCTCTGTGCGAGGGAAGGGAAGGGCCAGTGCAGGGCTCCTCCAGCGGTTGCTTGGCCGCCCAGGCTCAGCGCCGCACGGAGTGCCCCAGGCTCCCAGGGCCCCTGGCTGGGGTCTGCAGCCCCGCACACCCGGAGGCTGACTCCCTGGGAGTCCAGCAGCTGCCTCACACACGTAGCTTCCCTAGCGCTCTCCTCCCCAGCAGAGACGTGTGCAGCTGGTTGGGGCCTGCCCCTGCGTGCCTGGGCTCCCGCCCACAGCCCCAGCTCAGGGCAAGCAGCCCCTGAGCCAAGACCTGCAGGAGGCGCAGAGCGCCCCCACCTGGAAGCCGAGTGAACAGCTGGCGGGGAGGCGAGCCTCCTCGAGGGAAGAAGAGGCAGCCCAGCCTCGTTTGGCTCAAGCCCTACTTGGCTGGAGCCGAGTGCGCCTCCAGGACGGCAGAGCTCCAGCTCTGCTCAGAGGCCCGTTCTGGCAGAGTTGCTGGCGCGAGGCTGCTCTGCCCTGGGCGAGCCTTGCCCAGACTTGCCTCGCTGCTAGGCTTCCTGCCCAGGAAGGAGCAGGCTGCGCGAGGCTGGGAGACGCCACTGGCGCCTTCCTGGCCTCAGCTCCGCTCCTGCCTTGCCTTTGCACCTAGGCCCCAGGCGTCCTTGGGGAGGGCTTAGGGGCCGGTGGCTTGCACACTGCCAAGGGCTCCAGCAGGAAGAGCTCTGTGCGAGGGAAGGGAAGGGCCAGTGCAGGGCTCCTCCAGCGGTTGCTTGGCCGCCCAGGCTCAGCGCCGCACGGAGTGCACCAGGCTCCCAGGGCCCCTGGCTGGGGTCTGCAGCCCCGCACACCCGGAGGCTGACTCCCTGGGCGCCCAGCAGCTGCCTCACACACGTAGCTTCCCTAGCGCTCTCCTCCCCAGCAGAGACGTGTGCAGCTGGTTGGGGCCTGCCCCTGCGTGCCTGGGCTCCCGCGCACAGCCCCAGCTCAGGGCAAGCAGCCCCTGAGCCAAGACCTGCAGGAGGCGCAGAGCGCCCCCACCTGGAAGCCGAGTGAACAGCTGGCGGGGAGGCGAGCCTCCTCGAGGGAAGAAGAGGCAGCCCAGCCTCGTTTGGCTCAAGCACTACTTGGCTGGAGCCGAGTGCGCCTCCAGGACGGCAGAGCTCCAGCTCTGCTCAGAGGCCCGTTCTGGCAGAGTTGCTGGCGCGAGGCTGCTCTGCCCTGGGCGAGCCTTGCCCAGACTTGCCTCGCTGCTAGGCTTCCTGCCCAGGAAGGAGCAGGCTGCGCGAGGCTGGGAGACGCCACTGGCGCCTTCCTGGCCTCAGCTCCGCTCCTGCCTTGCCTTTGCACCTAGGCCCCAGGCGTCCTTGGGGAGGGCTTAGGGGCCGGTGGCTTGCAGAGTGCCAAGGGCTCCAGCAGGAAGAGCTCTGTGCGAGGGAAGGGAAGGGCCAGTGCAGGGCTCCTCCAGCGGTTGCTTGACCGCGCAGGCTCAGCGCCGCACGGAGTGCACCAGGCTCCCAGGGCCCCTGGCTGGGGTCTGCAGCCCCGCACACCTGGAGGCTGACTCCCTGGGCGCCCAGCAGCTGCCTCACACACGTAGCTTCCCTAGCGCTCTCCTCCCCAGCAGAGACGTGTGCAGCTGGTTGGGGCCTGCCCCTGCGTGCCTGGGCTCCTGCGCACAGCCCCAGCTCAGGGCAAGCAGCCCCTGAGCCAAGACCTGCAGGAGGCGAAGAGCGCCCCCAACTGGAAGCCGAGTGAACAGCTGGCGGGGAGGCGAGCCTCCTCGAGGGAAGAAGAGGCAGCACAGCCTCGTTTGGCTCAAGCCCTACTTGGCTGGAGCCGAGTGCGCCTCCAGGACGGCAGTGCTCCAGCTCTGCTCAGAGGCCCGATCTGGCAAAGTGGCTGGCGCGAGGCTGCTCTGCCCTGGGCGAGCCTTGCCCAGACTTGCCTCGCTGCTAGGCTTCCTGCCCTGGAAGGAGCAGGCTGTGCGAGGCTGGGAGACGCCACTGGCGCCTTCCTGGCCTCAGCTCCGCTCCTGCCTTGCTTTTGCACCTAGGCCCCAGGCGTCCTTGGGGAAGGCTTAGGGGCCGGAGGCTTGCACACTGCCAAGGGCTCCAGCAGGAAGAGCTCTGTGCGAGGGAAGGGAAGGGCCAGTGCAGGGCTCCTCCAGCGGTTGCTTGGCCGCCCAGGCTCAGCGCCGCACGGAGTGCACCAGGCTCCCAGGGCCCCTGGCTGGGGTCTGCAGCCCCGCACACCCGGAGGCTGACTCCCTGGGCGCCCAGCAGCTGCCTCACACACGTAGCTTCCCTAGCGCTCTCCTCCCCAGCAGAGACGTGTGCAGCTGTTTGGGGCCTGCCCCTGAGTGCCTGGGCTCCCGCGCACAGCCCCAGCTCAGGGCAAGCAGCCCCTGAGCCAAGACCTGCAGGAGGCGCAGAGCGCCCCCACCTGGAAGCCGAGTGAACAGCTGGCGGGGAGGCTAGCCTCCTCGAGGGAAGAAGAGGCAGCCCAGCCTCGTTTGGCTGCCCTACTTGGCTGGAGCCGAGAGCGCCTCCAGGATGGCAGAGCTCCAGCTCTGTTCAGAGGCCCGTTCTGGCAGAGTTGCTGGCACGAGGCTGCTCTGCCCAGGGCGAGCCTTGCCCAGACTTGCCTCGCTGCTAGGCTTCCTGCCCAGGAAGGAGCAGGCTGCGCGAGGCTGGGAGACGCCACTGGCACCTTCCTGGCCTCAGCTCCGCTCCTGCCTTGCCTTTGCACCTAGGCCCCAGGCGTCCTTGGGGAGGGCTTAGGGGCCGGTGGCTTGCACACTGCCAAGGGCTCCAGCAGGAAGAGCTCTGTGCGAGGGAAGGAAGGGCCAGTGCAGGTCTCCTCCAGCGGTTGCTTGGCCGCCCAGGCTCAGCGCCGCACGGAGTGCACCAGGCTCCCAGGGCCCCTGGCTGGAGTCTGCAGCCCCGCACACCCGGAGGCTGACTCCCCGGGCGCCCAGCAGCTGCCTCACACACGTAGCTTCCATAGCGCTCTCCTCCCCAGCAGAGACGTGTGCAGCTGGTTGGGGCCTGCCCCTGCGTGCCTTGGGCTCCCGCCCACAGCCCCAGCTCAGGGCAAGCAGCCCCTGAGCCAAGACCTGCAGGAGGCGCAGAGCGCCCCCACCTGGAAGCCGAGTGAACAGCTGGCGGGGAGGCGAGCCTCCTCGAGGGAAGAAGAGGCAGCCCAGACTCGTTTGGCTCAAGCCCTACTTGGCTGGAGCCGAGTGCGCCTCCAGGACGGCAGAGCTCCAGCTCTGCTCAGAGGCCCGTTCTGGCAGAGTTGCTGGTGCGAGGCTGCTCTGCCCTGAGCGAGCCTTGCCCAGACTTGCCTCGCTGCTAGGCTTCCTGCCCAGGAAGGAGCAGGCTGCGCGAGGCTTGGAGACGCCACTGGCGCCTTCCTGGCCTCAGCTCCGCTCCTGCCTTGCCTTTGAATCTAGGCCCCAGGCGTCCTTGGGGAGGGCTTAGGGGCCGGTGGCTTGCACACTCCCAAGGGCTCCAGCAGGAAGAGCTCTGTGCGAGGGAAGGGAAGGGCCAGTGCAGGTCTCCTCCAGCGGTTGCTTGGCCGCGCAGGCTCAGCGCCGCACGGAGTGCACCAGGCTCCCAGGGCCCCTGGCTGGGGTCTGCAGCCCCGCACACCCGGAGGCTGACTCCCTGGGCGCCCAGCAGCTGCCTCACACACGTAGCTTCCCTAGCGCTCTCCTCCCCAGCAGAGACGTGTGCAGCTGGTTGGGGCCTGCCCCTTCGTGCCTGGGCTCCCGCCCACAGCCCCAGCTCAGGGCAAGCAGCCCCTGAGCCAAGACCTGCAGGAGGCGCAGAGCGCCCCCACCTGGAAGCCGAGTGAACAGCTGGCGGGGAGGTGAGCCTCCTCGAGGGAAGAAGAGGTAGCCCATCCTCGTTTGGCTCAAGCCCTACTTGGCTGGAGCCGAGTGCGCCTCCAGGACGGCAGAGCTCCAGCTCTGCTCAGAGGCCCGTTCTGGCAGAGTTGCTGGCGCTAGGCTGCTCTGCCCTGGGCGAGCCTTGCCCAGACTTGCCTCGCTGCTAGTCTTCCTGCCCAGGAAGGAGCAGGCTGCGCGAGGCTGGGAGACGCCACTGGCGCCTTCCTGGCCTCAGCTCCGCTCCTGCCTTGCCTTTGGAACTAGGCCCCAGGCGTCCTTGGGGAGGGCTTAGGGGCCGGTGGCTTGCACACTGCCAAGGGCTCCAGCAGGAATAGCCTGTACGAGGGAAGGGAAGGGCCAGTGCCAGGCTCCTCCAGCGGTTGCTTGGCCGCCCAGGCTCAGCACCGCACGGAGTGCCCCAGGCTCCCAGGACCCCTGGCTGGGGTCTGCAGCCCCGCACACCCGGAGGCTGACTCCCTGGGCGCCCAGCAGCTGCCTCACACACGTAGCTTTCCTAGCACTCTCCTCCCCAGCAGAGACGTGTGCAGCTGGTTGGGGCCTGCCCCTGCGTGCCTGGGCTCCCGCGCACAGCCCCAGCTCAGGGCAAGCAGCCCCTGAGCCAAGACCTGCAGGAGGCGCAGAGCGCCCCCACCTGGAAGCCGAGTGAACAGCTGGCGGGGAGGCGAGCCTCCTCGAGGGAAGAAGAGGCAGCCCAGCCTCGTTTGGCTCAAGCCCTACTTGGCTGGAGCCGAGTGCGCCTCCAGGACGGCAGAGCTCCAGCTCTGCTCAGAGGCCCGTTCTGGCAGAGTTGCTGGCGCGAGGCTGCTCTGCCCTGAGCGAGCCTTGCCCAGACTTGCCTCGCTGCTAGGCTTCCTGCCCTGGAAGGAGCAGGCTGTGCGAGGCTGGGAGACGCCACTGGCGCCTTCCTGGCCTCAGCTCCGCTCCTGCCTTGCTTTTGCACCTAGGCCCCAGGCGTCCTTGGGGAAGGCTTAGGGGCCGGAGGCTTGCACACTGCCAAGGGCTCCAGCAGGAAGAGCTCTGTGCGAGGGAAGGGAAGGGCCAGTGCAGGGCTCCTCCAGCGGTTGCTTGGCCGCCCAGGCTCAGCGCCGCACGGAGTGCACCAGGCTCCCAGGGCCCCTGGCTGGGGTCTGCAGCCCCGCACACCCGGAGGCTGACTCCTTGGGCGCCCAGCAGGTGCCTCACACACGTAGCTTCCCTAGCACTCTCCTCCCCAGCAGAGACGTGTGCAGCTGGTTGGGGCCTGCCCCTGCGAGCCTGGGCTCCCGCCCACAGCCCCAGCTCAGGGCAAGCAGCCCCTGAGCCAAGACCTGCAGGAGGCGCAGAGCGCCCCCACCTGGAAGCCGAGTGAACAGCTGGCGGGGAGGCGAGCCTCCTCGAGGGAAGAAGAGGCAGCCCAGCCTCGTTTGGCTCAAGCCCTACTTGGCTGGAGCCGAGTGCGCCTCCAGGACGGCAGAGCTCCAGCTCTGCTCAGAGGCCCGTTCTGGCAGAGTTGCTGGCGCGAGGCTGCTCTGCCCTGGGCGAGCCTTGCCCAGACTTGCCTCGCTGCTAGGCTTCCTGCCCAGGAAGGAGCAGGCTGCGCGAGGCTGGGAGACGCCACTGGCGCCTTCCTGGCCTCAGCTCCGCTCCTGCCTTGCCTTTGCACCTAGGCCCCAGGCGTCCTTGGGGAGGGCTTAGGGGCCGGTGGCTTGCAGAGTGCCAAGGGCTCCAGCAGGAAGAGCTCTGTGCGAGGGAAGGGAAGGGCCAGGGCCAGGCTCCTCCAGCGGTTGCTTGGCCGCCCAGGCTCAGCGCCGCACGGAGTGCCCCAGGCTCCCAGGACCCCTGGCTGGGGTCTGCAGCCCCGCACACCCGGAGGCTGACTCCCTGGGCGCCCAGCAGCTGCCTCACACACGTAGCTTCCCTAGCGCTCTCCTCCCCAGCAGAGACGTGTGCAGCTGGTTGGGGCCTGCCCCTGCGTGCCTGGGCTCCCGCCCACAGCCCCAGCTCAGGGCAAGCAGCCCCTGAGCCAAGACCTGCAGGAGGCGCAGAGCGCCCCCACCTGGAAGCCGAGTGAACAGCTGGCGGGGAGGCGAGCCTCCTCGAGGGAAGAAGAGGCAGCCCAGCCTCGTTTGGCTCAAGCCCTACTTGGCTGGAGCCGAGTGCGCCTCCAGGACGGCAGAGCTCACGCTCTGCTCAGAGGCCCGTTCTGGCAGAGTTGCTGGCGCGAGGCTGCTCTGCCCTGGGCGAGCCTTGCCCAGACTTGCCTCGCTGCTAGGCTTCCTGCCCAGGAAGGAGCAGGCTGCGCGAGGCTGGGAGACGCCACTGGCGCCTTCCTGGCCTCAGCTCCGCTCCTGCCTTGCCTTTGCACCTAGGCCCCAGGCGTCCTTGGGGAGGGCTTAGGGGCCGGTGGCTTGCAGAGTGCCAAGGGCTCCAGCAGGAAGAGCTCTGTGCGAGGGAAGGGAAGGGCCAGTGCCAGGCTCCTCCAGCGGTTGCTTGGCCGCCCAGGCTCAGCGCCGCACGGAGTGCCCCAGGCTCCCAGGACCCCTGGCTGGGGTCTGCAGCCCCGCACACCCGGAGGCTGACTCCCTGGGCGCCCAGCAGCTGCCTCACACACGTAGCTTCCCTAGCGCTCTCCTCCCCAGCAGAGACGTGTGCAGCTTTTGGGGCCTGCCCCTGAGTGCCTGGGCTCCCGCGCACAGCCCCAGCTCAGGGCAAGCAGCCCCTGAGCCAAGACCTGCAGGAGGCGCAGAGCGCCCCCACCTGGAAGCCGAGTGAACAGCTGGCGGTGAGGCTAGCCTCCTCGAGGGAAGAAGAGGCAGCCCAGCCTCGTTTGGCTCAAGCCCTACTTGGCTGGAGCCGAGAGCGCCTCCAGGACGGCAGAGCTCCAGCTCTGTTCAGAGGCCCGTTCTGGCAGAGTTGCTGGCACGAGGCTGCTCTGCCCTGGGCGAGCCTTGCCCAGACTTGCCTCGCTGCTAGGCTTCCTGCCCAGGAAGGAGCAGGCTGCGCGAGGCTGGGAGACGCCACTGGCGCCTTCCTGGCCTCAGCTCCGCTCCTGCCTTGCCTTTGCATCTAGGCCCCAGGCGTCCTTGGGGAGGGCTTAGGGGCCGTTGGCTTGCACACTCCCAAGGGCTCCAGCAGGAAGAGCTCTGTGCGAGGGAAGGGAAGGGCCAGTGCAAGTCTCCTCCAGCGGTTGCTTGGCCGCCGAGGCTCAGCACCGCACGGAGTGCACCAGGCTCCCAGGGCCCCTGGCTGGGGTCTGCAGCCCCGCACACCCGGAGGCTGACTCCCTGGGCGCCCAGCAGCTGCCTCACACACGTAGCTTCCCGAGCGCTCTCCTCCCCAGCAGAGACGTGTGCAGCTGGTTGGGGCCTGCCCCTGCGTGCCTGGGCTCCCGCCCAAAGCCCCAACTCAGGGCAAGAAGCCCCTGAGCCAAGACCTGCAGGAGGCGCAGAGCGCCCCCGCCTGGAAGCCGAGTGAACAGCTGGCGGGGAGGCGAGCCTCCTCGAGGGAAGAAGAGGCAGCCCAGCCTCGTTTGGCTCAAGCCCTACTTGGCTGGAGCCGAGTGCGCCTCCAGGACGGCAGAGCTCCAGCTCTGCTCAGAGGCCCGTTCTGGCAGAGTTGCTGGCGCGAGGCTGCTCTGCCCTGGGCGAGCCTTGCCCAGACTTGCCTCGCTGCTAGGCTTCCTGCCCTGGAAGGAGCAGGCTGCGCGAGGCTGGGAGACGCCACTGGCGCCTTCCTGGCCTCAGCTCCGCTCCTGCCTTGCTTTTGCACCTAGGCCCCAGGCGTGCTTGGGGAAGGCTTAGGGGCCGGAGGCTTGCACACTGCCAAGGGCTCCAGCAGGAAGAACTCTGTGCGAGGGAAGGGAAGGGCCAGTGCAGGGCTCCTCCAGCGGTTGCTTGGCCGCCCAGGCTCAGCGCCGCACGGAGTGCACCAGGCTCCCAGGGCCCCTGGCTGGGGTCTGCATCCCCGCACACGCGGAGGCTGACTCCCTGGGCGCCCAGCAGCTGCCTCACACACGTAGCTTCCCTAGGGCTCTCCTCCCCAGCAGAGACGTGTGCAGCTGGTTGGGGCCTGCCCCTGCGTGCCTGGGCTCCCGCCCACAACCCCAGCTCAGGGCAAGCAGCCCCTGAGCCCAGACCTGCAGGAGGCGCAGAGCACCCCCACCTGGAAGCCGAGTGAACAGCTGGCGGGGAGGCGAGCCTCCTCGAGGGAAGAAGAGGCAGCCCAGCCTCGTTTGGCTCAAGCCCTACTTGGCTGGAGCCGAGTGAGCCTCCAGGACGGCAGAGCTCCAGCTCTGCTCAGAGGCCCGTTCTGGCAGAGTTGCTGGCGCGAGACTGCTCTGCCCTGGGCGAGCCTTGCCCAGACTTGCCTCGCTGCTAGGCTTCCTGCCCAGGAAGGAGCAGGCTGCGCGAGGCTGGGAGACGCCACTGGCGCCTTCCTGGCCTCAGCTCCGCTCCTGCCTTGCCTTTGCACCTAGGCCCCAGGCGTCCTTGGGGAGGGCTTTGGGGCCGGTGGCTTGCAGAGTGCCAAGGGTTCCAGCAGGAAGAGCTCTGTGCGAGGGAAGGGAAGGGCCAGTGCCAGGCTCCTCCAGCGGTTGCTTGGCCGCCCAGGCTCAGCGCCGCACGGAGTGCCCCAGGCTCCCAGGACCCCTGGCTGGGGTCTGCAGCCCCGCACACCCGGAGGCTGACTCCCTGGGCGCCCAGCAGCTGCCTCACACACGTAGCTTCCCTAGCGCTCTCCTCCCCAGCAGAGACGTGTGCAGCTGTTTGGGGCCTGCCCCTGAGTGCCTGGGCTCCCGCGCACAGCCCCAGCTCAGGGCAAGCAGCCCCTGAGCCAAGATCTGCAGGAGGCGCAGAGCGCCCCCACCTGGAAGCCGAGTGAACAGCTGGCGGGGAGGCTAGCCTCCTCGAGGGAAGAAGAGGCAGCCCAGCCTCGTTTGGCTCAAGCCCTACTTGGCTGGAGCCGAGAGCGCCTCCAGGACGGCAGAGCTCCAGCTCTGTTCAGAGGCCCGTTCTGGCAGAGTTGCTGGCACGAGGCTGCTCTGCCCTGGGCGAGCCTTGCCCAGACTTGCCTCGCTGCTAGGCTTCCTGCCCAGGAAGGAGCAGGCTGCGCGAGGCTGGGAGACGCCACTGGCGCCTTCCTGGCCTCAGCTCCGCTCCTGCCTTGCCTTTGCACCTAGGCCCCAGGCGTCCTTGGGGAGGGCTTAGGGGCCGGTGGCTTGCACAATGCCAAGGGCTCCAGCAGGAAGAGCTCTGTGCGAGGGAAGGAAGGGCCAGTGCAGGTCTCCTCCAGCGGTTGCTTGGCCGCCCAGGCTCAGCGCCGCACAGAGTGCACCAGGCTCCCAGGGCCCCTGGCTGGAGTCTGCAGCCCCGCACACCCGGAGGCTGACTCCCTGGGCGCCCAGCAGCTGCCTCACACACGTAGCTTCCATAGCGCTCTCCTCCCCAGCAGAGACGTGTGCAGCTGGTTGGGGTCTGCCCCTGCGTGCCTGGGCTCCCGCCCACAGCCCCAGCTCAGGGCAAGAAGCCCCTGAGCCAAGACCTGCAGGAGGCGCAGAGCGCCCCCACCTGGAAGCCGAGTGAACAGCTGGCGGGGAGGCGAGCCTCCTCGAGGGAAGGAGAGGCAGCCCAGCCTCGTTTGGCTCAAGCCCTACTTGGCTGGAGCCGAGTGCGCCTCCAGGACGGCAGAGCTCCAGCTCTGCTCAGAGGCCCGTTCTGGCAGAGTTGCTGGCGCGAGGCTGCTCTGCCCTGGGCGAGCCTTGCCCAGACTTGCCTCGCTGCTAGGCTTCCTGCCCAGGAAGGAGCAGGCTGCGCGAGGCTGGGAGACGCCACTGGCGCCTTCCTGGCCTCAGCTCCGCTCCTGCCTTGCCCTTGCACCTAGGCCCCAGGCGTCCTTGGGGAGGGCTTAGGGGCCGTTGGCTTGCACACTGCCAAGGGCTCCAGCAGGAAGAGCTCTGTGCGAGGGAAGGGAAGGGCCAGTGCAGGGCTCCTCCAGCGGTTGCTTGGCCGCCCAGGCTCAGCGCCGCACGGAGTGCACCAGGCTCCCAGGGCCCCTGGCTGGGGTCTGCAGCCCCGCACACCCAGAGGCTGACTCCCTGGGCGCCCAAAAGCTGCCTCACACACGTAGCTTCCATAGCGCTCTCCTCCCTAGCAGAGACGTGTGCAGCTGGTTGGGGCCTGCCCCTGCGTGCCTGGGCTCAGGCCCAAAGCCCCAGCTCAGGGCAAGCAGCCCCTGAGCCAAGACCTGCAGGAGGCGCAGAGCGCCCCCACCTGGAAGCCGAGTGAACACCTGGCGGGGAGGCGAGCCTCCTCGAGGGAAGAAGAGGCAGCCCAGCCTCGTTTGGCTCAAGCCCTACTTGGCTGGAGCCGAGTGCGCCTCCAGGACGGCAGAGCTCCAGCTCTGCTCAGAGGCCCGTTCTGGCAGAGTTGCTGGCGCGAGGCTGCTCTGCCCTGGGCGAGCCTTGCCCAGACTTGCCTCGCTGCTAGGCTTCCTGCCCAGGAAGGAGCAGGCTGCGCGAGGCTGGGAGACGCCACTGGCGCCTTCCTGGCCTCAGCTCCGCTCCTGCCTTGCCTTTGCACCTAGGCCCCAGGCGTCCTTGGGGAGGGCTTAGGGGCCGGTGGCTTGCAGAGTGCCAAGGGCTCCAGCAGGAAGAGCTCTGTGCGAGGGAAGGGAAGGGCCAGTGCAGGGCTCCTCCAGCGGTTTCTTGGCCGCCCAGACTCAGCGCCGCACGGAGTGCACCAGGCTCCCAGGGCCCCTGGCTGGAGTCTGCAGCCCCGCACACCCGGAGGCTGACTCCCTGGGCGCCCAGCAGCTGCCTCACACACGTAGCTTCCCTAGTGCTCTCCTCCCCAGCAGAGACGTGTGCAGCTGTTTGGGGCCTGCCCCTGCGTGCCTGGGCTCCCGCGCACAGCCCCAGCTCAGGGCAAGCAGCCCCTGAGCCAAGACCTGCAGGAGGTGCAGAGCGCCCCCACCTGGAAGCCGAGTGAACAGCTGGCGGGGAGGCGAGCCTCCTCGAGGGAAGAAGAGGCAGCCCAGCCTCGTTTGGCTCAAGCCCTACTTGGCTGGAGCCGAGTGCGCCTCCAGGACGGCAGAGCTCCAGCTCTGCTCAGAGGCCCGTTCTGGCAGAGTTGCTGGTGCGAGGCTGCTCTGCCCTGGGCGAGCCTTGCCCAGACTTGCCTCGCTGCTAGGCTTCCTGCCCAGGAAGGAGCAGGCTGCGCGAGGCTGGGAGACGCCACTGGCGCCTTCCTGGCCTCAGCTCCGCTCCTGCCTTGCCTTTGCTCCTAGGCCCCAGGCGTCCTTGGGGAGGGCTTAGGGGCCGGTGGCTTGCACACTGCCAAGGGCTCCAGCAGGAAGAGCTCTGTGCGAGGGAAAGGAAGGGCCAGTGCAGGGCTCCTCCAGCGGTTGCTTGGCCGCCCAGGCTCAGCGCCGCACGGAGTGCACCAGGCTCCCAGGGCCCCTGGCTGGGGTCTGCAGCCCCGCACACCCGGAGGCTGACTCCCTGGGCGCCCAGCAGCTGCCTCACACACGTAGCTTCCCTAGCGCTCTCCTCCCCAGCAGAGACGTGTGCAGCTGGTTGGGGCCTGCCCCTGCGTGCCTGAGCTCCCGCGCACAGCCCCAGCTCAGGGCAAGCAGCCCCTGAGCCAAGACCTGCAGGAGGCGCAGAGCGCCCCCACCTGGAAGCCGAGTGAACAGCTGGCGGGGAGGCGAGCTTCCTCGAGGGAAGAAGAGGCAGCCCAGCCTCGTTTGGCTCAAGCCCTACTTGGCTGGAGCCGAGTGCGCCTCCAGGACGGCAGAGCTCCAGCTCTGCTCAGAGGCCCGTTCTGGCAGAGTTGCTGGCGCGAGGCTGCTCTGCCCTGGGCGAGCCTTGCCCAGACTTGCCTCGCTGCTAGGCTTCCTGCCCAGGAAGGAGCAGGCTGCGCGAGGCTGGGAGACGCCACTGGCGCCTTCCTGGCCTCAGCTCCGTTCCTGCCTTGCCTTTGCACCTAGGCCCCAGGCGTCCTTGGGGAGGGCTTAGGGGCCGGTGGCTTGCACACTGCCAAGGACTCCAGCAGGAAGAGCTCTGTGCGAGGGTAGGGAAGGGCCAGTGCAGGGCTCCTCCGGCGGTTGCTTGGCCGCCCAGGCTCAGCGCCGCACGGAGTGCACCAGGCTCCCAGGGCCCCTGGCTGGGGTCTGCAGCCCCGCACACCCGGAGGCTGACTCCCTGGGCGCCCAGCAGCTGCCTCTCACACGTAGCTTCCCTAGCGCTCTCCTCCCCAGCAGAGACGTGTGCAGCTGTTTGGGGCCTGCCCCTTCGTGCCTGGGCTCCCGCCCACAGCCCCAGCTCAGGGAAAGCAGCCCCTGAGCCAAGACCTGCAGGAGGCGAAGAGCGCCCCCACCTGGAAGCCGAGTGAACAGCTGGCGGGGAGGCGAGCCTCCTCGAGGGAAGAAGAGGCAGCCCAGCCTCGTTTGGCTCAAGCCCTACTTGGCTGGAGCCGAGTGCGCCTCCAGGACGGCAGAGCTCCAGCTCTGCTCAGAGGCCAGTTCTGGCAGAGTTGCTGGCGCGAGGCTGCTCTGCCCTGGGCGAGCCTTGCCCAGACTTGCCTCGCTGCTAGGCCTCCTGCCCAGGAAGGAGCAGGCTGCGCGAGGCTGGGAGACGCCACTGGCGCCTTCCTGGCCTCAGCTCCGCTCCTGCCTTGCCTTTGCACCTAGGCCCCAGGCGTCCTTGGGGAGGGCTTAGGGGCCGGTGGCTTGCAGAGTGCCAAGGGCTCCAGCAGGAAGAGCTCTGTGTGAGGGAAGGGAAGGGCCAGTGCAGGGCTCCTCCAGCGGTTGCTTGGCCGCCCAGACTCAGCGCCGCACGGAGTGCCCCAGGCTCCCAGGGCCCTGGCTGGGGTCTGCAGCCCCGCACACCCGGAGGCTGACTCCCTGGGCGCCCAGCAGCTGTCTCACACACGTAGCTTCCCTAGCGCTCTCCTCCCCAGCAGAGACGTGTGCAGCTGGTTGGTGCCTGCCCCTGCGTGCCTGGGCTCCCGCCCACAGCCCCAGCTCAGGGCAAGCAGCCCCTGAGCCAAGACCTGCAGGAGGCGCAGAGCGCCCCCACCTGGAAGCCGAGTGAACAGCTGGCGGGGAGGCGAGCTTCCTCGAAGGAAGAAGAGGCAGCCCAGCCTCGTTTGGCTCAAGCCCTACTTGGCTGGAGCCGAGTGCGCCTCCAGGACGGCAGAGCTCCAGCTCTGCTCAGAGGCCCGTTCTGGCAGGGTTGCTGGCGCGAGGCTGCTCTGCCCTGGGCGAGCCTTGCCCAGACTTGCCTCGCTGCTAGGCTTCCTGCCCAGGAAGGAGCAGGCTGCGCGAGGCTGGGAGACGCCACTGGCGCCTTCCTGGCCTCAGCTCCGCTCCTGCCTTGCCTTTGCACCTAGGCCCCAGGCGTCCTTGGGGAGGGCTTAGGGGCCGGTGGCTTGCAGAATGCCAAGGGCTCCAGCAGGAAGAGCTCTGTGCGAGGGAAGGGAAGGGCCAGTGCAGGGCTCTTCCAGCGGTTCCTTGGCCGCCCAGGCTCAGCGCCGCTCGGAGTGCCCCAGGCTCCCAGGGCCCCTGGCTGGGGTCTGCAGCCCCGCACACCCGGAGGCTGACTCCATGGGCGCCCAGCAGCTGCCTCACACACGTAGCTTCCCTAGCGCTCTCCTCCGAAGCAGAGACGTGTGCAGCTGGCTGGGGCCTGCCCCTGCGTGCCTGGGCTCCCGCCCACAGCCCCAGCTCAGGGCAAGCAGCCCCTGAGCCAAGACCTGCAGGAGGCGCAGAGCGCCCCCACCTGGAAGCCGAGTGAACAGCTGGCGGGGAGGCGAGCCTCCTCGAGGGAAGAAGAGGCAGCCCAGCCTCGTTTGGCTCAAGCCCTACTTGGCTGGAGCCGAGTGCGCCTCCAGGACGGCAGAGCTCCAGCTCTGCTCAGAGGCCCGTTCTGGCAGAGTTGCTGGCGCGAGGCTGCTCTGCCCTGGGCGAGCCTTGCCCAGACTTGCCTCGCTGCTAGGCTTCCTGCCCAGGAAGGAGCAGGCTGCGCGAGGCTGGGAGACGCCACTGGCGCCTTCCTGGCCTCAGCTCCGCTCCTGCCTTGCCTTTGCACCTAGGCCCCAGGCGTCCTTGGGGAGGGCTTAGGGGCCGGTGGCTTGCACACTGCCAAGGGCTCCAGCAGGAAGAGCTCTGTGCGAGGGAAGGGAAGGGCCAGTGCAGGGCTCCTCCAGCGGTTGCTTGGCCGCCCAGGCTCAGCGCCGCACGGAGTGCCCCAGGCTCCCAGGACCCCTGGCTGGGGTCTGCAGCCCCGCACACCCGGAGGCTGACTCCCTGGGAGTCCAGCAGCTGCCTCACACACGTAGCTTCCCTAGCGCTCTCCTCCCCAGCAGAGACGTGTGCAGCTGGTTGGGGCCTGCCCCTGCGTGCCTGGGCTCCCGCCCACAGCCCCAGCTCAGGGCAAGCAGCCCCTGAGCCAAGACCTGCAGGAGGCGCAGAGCGCCCCCACCTGGAAGCCGAGTGAACAGCTGGCGGGGAGGCGAGCCTCCTCGAGGGAAGAAGAGGCAGCCCAGCCTCGTTTGGCTCAAGCCCTACTTGGCTGGAGCCGAGTGCGCCTCCAGGACGGCAGAGCTCCAGCTCTGCTCAGAGGCCCGTTCTGGCAGAGTTGCTGGCGCGAGGCTGCTCTGCCCTGGGCGAGCCTTGCCCAGACTTGCCTCGCTGCTAGGCTTCCTGCCCAGGAAGGAGCAGGCTGCGCGAGGCTGGGAGACGCCACTGGCGCCTTCCTGGCCTCAGCTCCGCTCCTGCCTTGCCTTTGCACCTAGGCCCCAGGCGTCCTTGGGGAGGGCTTAGGGGCCGGTGGCTTGCACACTGCCAAGGGCTCCAGCAGGAAGAGCTCTGTGCGAGGGAAGGGAAGGGCCAGTGCAGGGCTCCTCCAGCGGTTGCTTGGCCGCCCAGGCTCAGCGCCGCACGGAGTGCACCAGGCTCCCAGGGCCCCTGGCTGGGGTCTGCAGCCCCGCACACCCGGAGGCTGACTCCCTGGGCGCCCAGCAGCTGCCTCACACACGTAGCTTCCCTAGCGCTCTCCTCCCCAGCAGAGACGTGTGCAGCTGGTTGGGGCCTGCCCCTGCGTGCCTGGGCTCCCGCGCACAGCCCCAGCTCAGGGCAAGCAGCCCCTGAGCCAAGACCTGCAGGAGGCGCAGAGCGCCCCCACCTGGAAGCCGAGTGAACAGCTGGCGGGGAGGCGAGCCTCCTCGAGGGAAGAAGAGGCAGCCCAGCCTCGTTTGGCTCAAGCACTACTTGGCTGGAGCCGAGTGCGCCTCCAGGACGGCAGAGCTCCAGCTCTGCTCAGAGGCCCGTTCTGGCAGAGTTGCTGGCGCGAGGCTGCTCTGCCCTGGGCGAGCCTTGCCCAACTTGCCTCGCTGCTAGGCTTCCTGCCCAGGAAGGAGCAGGCTGCGCGAGGCTGGGAGACGCCACTGGCGCCTTCCTGGCCTCAGCTCCGCTCCTGCCTTGCCTTTGCACCTAGGCCCCAGGCGTCCTTGGGGAGGGCTTAGGGGCCGGTGGCTTGCAGAGTGCCAAGGGCTCCAGCAGGAAGAGCTCTGTGCGAGGGAAGGGAAGGGCCAGTGCAGGGCTCCTCCAGCGGTTGCTTGACCGCGCAGGCTCAGCGCCGCACGGAGTGCACCAGGCTCCCAGGGCCCCTGGCTGTGGTCTGCAGCCCCGCACACCTGGAGGCTGACTCCCTGGGCGCCCAGCAGCTGCCTCACACACGTAGCTTCCCTAGCGCTCTCCTCCCCAGCAGAGACGTGTGCAGCTGGTTGGGGCCTGCCCCTGCGTGCCTGGGCTCCTGCGCACAGCCCCAGCTCAGGGCAAGCAGCCCCTGAGCCAAGACCTGCAGGAGGCGAAGAGCGCCCCCAACTGGAAGCCGAGTGAACAGCTGGCGGGGAGGCGAGCCTCCTCGAGGGAAGAAGAGGCAGCACAGCCTCGTTTGGCTCAAGCCCTACTTGGCTGGAGCCGAGTGCGCCTCCAGGACGGCAGTGCTCCAGCTCTGCTCAGAGGCCCGATCTGGCAAAGTGGCTGGCGCGAGGCTGCTCTGCCCTGGGCGAGCCTTGCCCAGACTTGCCTCGCTGCTAGGCTTCCTGCCCAGGAAGGAGCAGGCTGCGCGAGGCTGGGAGACGCCACTGGCGCCTTCCTGGCCTCAGCCCCGCTCCTGCCTTGCCTTTGCACCTAGGCCCCAGGCGTCCTTGGTGAGGGCTTAGGGGCCGGTGGCTTGCACACTCCCAAGGGCTCCAGCAGGAAGAGCTCTGTGCGAGTGAAGGGAAGGGCCAGTGCAGGGCTCCTCCAGCGGTTGCTTGGCCGCCCAGTCTCAGCGCCGCACGGAGTGCACCAGGCTCCCAGGTCCCCTGGCTGGGGTCTGCAGCCCCGCACACCCAGAGGCTGACTCCCTGGGCGCCCAGCAGCTGCCTCACACACGTAGCTTCCCTAGCGCTCTCCTCCCCAGCAGAGACGTGTGCAGCTATTTGGGGCCTGCCCCTGCGTGCCTGGGCTCCCGCCCACAGCCCCAGCTCAGGGCAAGCAGCCCCTGAGCGAAGACCTGCAGGAGGCGCAGAACGCCCCCACCTGGAAGCCGAGTGAACAGCTGGCGGGGAGGCGAGCCTCCTCGAGGGAAGAAGAGGCAGCCCAGCCTCGTTTGGCTCAAGCCCTACTTGGCTGGAGCCGAGTGCGCCTCCAGGACGGCAGAGCTCCAGCTCTGCTCAGAGGCCCGTTCTGGCAGAGTTGCTGGCGCGAGGCTGCTCTGCCCTGGGCGAGCCTTGCCCAGACTTGCCTCGCTGCTAGGCTTCCTGCCCAGGAAGGAGCAGGCTGCGCGAGGCTGGGAGACGCCACTGGCGCCTTCCTGGCCTCAGCTCCGCTCCTGCCTTGCCTTTGCACCTAGGCCCCAGGCGTCCTTGGGGAGGGCTTAGGGGCCGGTGGCTTGCACACTGCCAAGGGCTCCAGCAGGAAGAGCTCTGTGCGAGGGAAGGGAAGGGCCAGTGCAGGGCTCCTCCAGCGGTTGCTTGGCCGCCCAGGCTCAGCGCCGCACGGAGTGCACCAGGCTCCCAGGGCCCCTGGCTGGGGTCTGCAGCCCCGCACACCCGGAGGCTGACTCCCTGGGCGCCCAGCAGCTGCCTCACACACGTAGCTTTCCTAGCGCTCTCCTCCCCAGCAGAGACGTGTGCAGCTGGTTGGGGCCTGCCCCTGCGTGCCTGGGCTCCCGCGCACAGCCCCAGCTCAGGGCAAGCAGCCCCTGAGCCAAGACCTGCAGGAGGGGCCGAGCGCCCCCACCTGGAAGCCGAGTGAACAGCTGGCGGGGAGGCGAGCCTCCTCGAGGGAAGAAGAGGCAGCCCAGCCTCGTTTGGCTCAAGCCCTACTTGGCTGGAGCCGAGTGCGCCTCCAGGACGGCAGAGCTCCAGCTCTGCTCAGAGGCCCGTTCTGGCAGAGTTGCTGGCGCGAGGCTGCTCTGCCCTGGGCGAGCCTTTCCCAGACTTGCCTCGCTGCTAGGCTTCCTGCCCAGGAAGGAGCAGGCTGCGCGAGGCTGGGAGACGCCACTGGCGCCTTCCTGGCCTCAGCTCCGCTCCTGCCTTGCCTTTGCACCTAGGCCCCAGGCGTCCTTGGGGAGGGCTTAGGGGCCGGTGGCTTGCACACTGCCAAGGGCTCCAGCAGGAAGAGCTCTGTGCGAGGGAAGGGAAGGGCCAGTGCAGGGCTCCTCCAGCGGTTGCTTGGCCGCCCAGGCTCAGCGCCGCACGGAGTGCACCAGGCTCCCAGGGCCCCTGGCTGGGGTCTGCAGCCCCGCACACCCGGAGGCTGACTCCCTGGGAGTCCAGCAGCTGCCTCACACACGTAGCTTCCCTAGCGCTCGCCTCCCCAGCAGAGACGTGTGCAGCTGGTTGTGGCCTGCCCCTGCGTGCCTGGGCTCCCGCCCACAGCCCCAGCTCAGGGCAAGCAGCCCTTGAGCCAAGACCTGCAGGAGGCGCAGAGCGCCCCCACCTGGAAGCCGAGTGAACAGCTGGCGGGGAGGCGAGCCTCCTCGAGGGAAGAAGAGGCAGCCCAGCCTCGTTTGGCTGCCCTACTTGGCTGGAGCCGAGAGCGCCTCCAGGACGGCAGAGCTCCAGCTCTGTTCAGAGGCCCGTTCTGGCAGAGTTGCTGGCGCGAGGCTGCTCTGCCCTGGGCGAGCCTTGCCCAGACTTGCCTCGCTGCTAGGCTTCCTGCCCAGGAATGAGCAGGCTGCGCGAGGCTGGGAGACGCCACTGGCGCCTTCCTGGCCTCAGCTCCGCTCCTGCCTTGCCTTTGGACCTAGGCCCCAGGCGTCCTTGGGGAGGGCTTAGGGGCCGGTGGCTTGCACACTGCCAAGGGCTCCAGCAGGAATAGCCTGTGCGAGGGAAGGGAAGGGCCAGTGCCAGGCTCCTCCAGCGGTTGCTTGGCCGCCCAGGCTCAGCACCGCACGGAGTGCCCCAGGCTCCCAGGACCCCTGGCTGGGGTCTGCAGCCCCGCACACCCGGAGGCTGACTCCCTGGGCGCCCAGCAGCTGCCTCACACACGTAGCTTTCCTAGCACTCTCCTCCCCAGCAGAGACGTGTGCAGCTGGTTGGGGCCTGCCCCTGCGTGCCTGGGCTCCCGCACACAGCCCCAGCTCAGGGCAAGCAGCCCCTGAGCCAAGACCTGCAGGAGGCGCAGAGCGCCCCCACCTGGAAGCCGAGTGAACAGCTGGCGGGGAGGCGAGCCTCCTCGAGGGAAGAAGAGGCAGCCCAGCCTCGTTTGGCTCAAGCCCTACTTGGCTGGAGCCGAGTGCGCCTCCAGGACGGCAGAGCTCCAGCTCTGCTCAGAGGCCCGTTCTGGCAGAGTTGCTGGCGCGAGGCTGCTCTGCCCTGGGCGAGCCTTGCCCAGACTTGCCTCGCTGCTAGGCGTCCTGCCCTGGAAGGAGCAGGCTGTGCGAGGCTGGGAGACGCCACTGGCGCCTTCCTGGCCTCAGCTCCGCTCCTGCCTTGCTTTTGCACCTAGGCCCCAGGCGTCCTTGGGGAAGGCTTAGGGGCCGGAGGCTTGCACACTGCCAAGGGCTCCAGCAGGAAGAGCTCTGTGCGAGGAAAGGGAAGGGCCAGTGCAGGGCTCCTCCAGCGGTTGCTTGGCCGCCCAGGCTCAGCGCCGCACGGAGTGCACCAGGCTCCCAGGGCCCCTGGCTGGGGTCTGCAGCCCCGCACACCCGGAGGCTGACTCCCTGGGCGCCCAGCAGCTGCCTCACACACGTAGCTTCCCTAGCGCTCTCCTCCCCAGCAGAGACGTGTGCAGCTGTTTGGGGCCTGCCCCTGAGTGCCTGGGCTCCCGCGCACAGCCCCAGCTCAGGGCAAGCAGCCCCTGAGCCAAGACCTGCAGGAGGCGCAGAGCGCCCCCACCTGGAAGCCGAGTGAACAGCTGGCGGGGAGGCGAGCCTCCTCGAGGGAAGAAGAGGCAGCCCAGCCTCGTTTGGCTGCCCTACTTGGCTGGAGCCGAGAGCGCCTCCAGGATGGCAGAGCTCCAGCTCTGTTCAGAGGCCCGTTCTGGCAGAGTTGCTGGCACGAGGCTGCTCTGCCCAGGGCGAGCCTTGCCCAGACTTGCCTCGCTGCTAGGCTTCCTGCCCAGGAAGGAGCAGACTGCGCGAGGCTGGGAGACGCCACTGGCACCTTCCTGGCCTCAGCTCCGCTCCTGCCTTGCCTTTGCACCTAGGCCCCAGGCGTCCTTGGGGAGGGCTTAGGGGCCGGTGGCTTGCACACTGCCAAGGGCTCCAGCAGGAAGAGCTCTGTGCGAGGGAAGGAAGGGCCAGTGCAGGTCTCCTCCAGCGGTTGCTTGGCCGCCCAGGCTCAGCGCCGCACGGAGTGCACCAGGCTCCCAGGGCCCCTGGCTGGAGTCTGCAGCCCCGCACACCCGGAGGCTGACTCCCCGGGCGCCCAGCAGCTGCCTCACACACGTAGCTTCCATAGCGCTCTCCTCCCCAGCAGAGACGTGTGCAGCTGGTTGGGGCCTGCCCCTGCGTGCCTTGGGCTCCCGCCCACAGCCCCAGCTCAGGGCAAGCAGCCCCTGAGCCAAGACCTGCAGGAGGCGCAGAGCGCCCCCACCTGGAAGCCGAGTGAACAGCTGGCGGGGAGGCGAGCCTCCTCGAGGGAAGAAGAGGCAGCCCAGCCTCGTTTGGCTCAAGCCCTACTTGGCTGGAGCCGAGTGCGCCTCCAGGACGGCAGAGCTCCAGCTCTGCTCAGAGGCCCGTTCTGGCAGAGTTGCTGGTGCGAGGCTGCTCTGCCCTGAGCGAGCCTTGCCCAGACTTGCCTCGCTGCTAGGCTTCCTGCCCAGGAAGGAGCAGGCTGCGCGAGGCTTGGAGACGCCACTGGCGCCTTCCTGGCCTCAGCTCCGCTCCTGCCTTGCCTTTGAATCTAGGCCCCAGGCGTCCTTGGGGAGGGCTTAGGGGCCGGTGGCTTGCACACTCCCAAGGGCTCCAGCAGGAAGAGCTCTGTGCGAGGGAAGGGAAGGGCCAGTGCAGGTCTCCTCCAGCGGTTGCTTGGCCGCGCAGGCTCAGCGCCGCACGGAGTGCACCAGGCTCCCAGGGCCCCTGGCTGGGGTCTGCAGCCCCGCACACCCGGAGGCTGACTCCCTGGGCGCCCAGCAGCTGCCTCACACACGTAGCTTCCCTAGCGCTCTCCTCCCCAGCAGAGACGTGTGCAGCTGGTTGGGGCCTGCCCCTTCGTGCCTGGGCTCCCGCCCACAGCCCCAGCTCAGGGCAAGCAGCCCCTGAGCCAAGACCTGCAGGAGGCGCAGAGCGCCCCCACCTGGAAGCCGAGTGAACAGCTGGCGGGGAGGTGAGCCTCCTCGAGGGAAGAAGAGGTAGCCCATCCTCGTTTGGCTCAAGCCCTACTTGGCTGGAGCCGAGTGCGCCTCCAGGACGGCAGAGCTCCAGCTCTGCTCAGAGGCCCGATCTGGCAGAGTTGCTGGCGCTAGGCTGCTCTGCCCTGGGCGAGCCTTGCCCAGACTTGCCTCGCTGCTAGTCTTCCTGCCCAGGAAGGAGCAGGCTGCGCGAGGCTGGGAGACGCCACTGGCGCCTTCCTGGCCTCAGCTCCGCTCCTGCCTTGCCTTTGGAACTAGGCCCCAGGCGTCCTTGGGGAGGGCTTAGGGGCCGGTGGCTTGCACACTGATAAGGGCTCCAGCAGGAATAGCCTGTACGAGGGAAGGGAAGGGCCAGTGCCAGGCTCCTCCAGCGGTTGCTTGGCCGCCCAGGCTCAGCACCGCACGGAGTGCCCCAGGCTCCCAGGACCCCTGGCTGGGGTCTGCAGCCCCGCACACCCGGAGGCTGACTCCCTGGGCGCCCAGCAGCTGCCTCACACACGTAGCTTTCCTAGCACTCTCCTCCCCAGCAGAGACGTGTGCAGCTGGTTGGGGCCTGCCCCTGCGTGCCTGGGCTCCCGCGCACAGCCCCAGCTCAGGGCAAGCAGCCCCTGAGCCAAGACCTGCAGGAGGCGCAGAGCGCCCCCACCTGGAAGCCGAGTGAACAGCTGGCGGGGAGGCGAGCCTCCTCGAGGGAAGAAGAGGCAGCCCAGCCTCGTTTGGCTCAAGCCCTACTTGGCTGGAGCCGAGTGCGCCTCCAGGACGGCAGAGCTCCAGCTCTGCTCAGAGGCCCGTTCTGGCAGAGTTGCTGGCGCGAGGCTGCTCTGCCCTGAGCGAGCCTTGCCCAGACTTGCCTCGCTGCTAGGCTTCCTGCCCTGGAAGGAGCAGGCTGTGCGAGGCTGGGAGACGCCACTGGCGCCTTCCTGGCCTCAGCTCCGCTCCTGCCTTGCTTTTGCACCTAGGCCCCAGGCGTCCTTGGGGAAGGCTTAGGGGCCGGAGGCTTGCACACTGCCAAGGGCTCCAGCAGGAAGAGCTCTGTGCGAGGGAAGGTAAGGGCCAGTGCAGGGCTCCTCCAGCGGTTGCTTGGCCGCCCAGGCTCAGCGCCGCACGGAGTGCACCAGGCTCCCAGGGCCCCTGGCTGGGGTCTGCAGCCCCGCACACCCGGAGGCTGACTCCTTGGGCGCCCAGTAGGTGCCTCACACACGTAGCTTCCCTAGCACTCTCCTCCCCAGCAGAGACGTGTGCAGCTGGTTGGGGCCTGCCCCTGCGAGCCTGGGCTCCCGCCCACAGCCCCAGCTCAGGGCAAGCAGCCCCTGAGCCAAGACCTGCAGGAGGCGCAGAGCGCCCCCACCTGGAAGCCGAGTGAACAGCTGGCGGGGAGGCGAGCCTCCTCGAGGGAAGAAGAGGTAGCTCATCCTCGTTTGGCTCAAGCCCTACTTGGCTGGAGCCGAGTGCGCCTCCAGGACGGCAGAGCTCCAGCTCTGCTCAGAGGCCCGTTCTGGCAGAGTTGCTGGCGCGAGGCTGCTCTGCCCTGGGCGAGCCTTGCCCAGACTTGCCTCGCTGCTAGGCTTCCTGCCCAGGAAGGAGCAGGCTGCGCGAGGCTGGGAGACGCCACTGGCGCCTTCCTGGCCTCAGCTCCGCTCCTGCCTTGCCTTTGCACCTAGGCCCCAGGCGTCCTTGGGGAGGGCTTAGGGGCCGGTGGCTTGCAGAGTGCCAAGGGCTCCAGCAGGAAGAGCTCTGTGCGAGGGAAGGGAAGGGCCAGTGCCAGGCTCCTCCAGCGGTTGCTTGGCCGCCCAGGCTCAGCGCCGCACGGAGTGCCCCAGGCTCCCAGGACCCCTGGCTGGGGTCTGCAGCCCCGCACACCCGGAGGCTGACTCCCTGGGCGCCCAGCAGCTGCCTCACACACGTAGCTTCCCTAGCGCTCTCCTCCCCAGCAGAGACGTGTGCAGCTTTTGGGGCCTGCCCCTGAGTGCCTGGGCTCCCGCGCACAGCCCCAGCTCAGGGCAAGCAGCCCCTGAGCCAAGACCTGCAGGAGGCGCAGAGCGCCCCCACCTGGAAGCCGAGTGAACAGCTGGCGGTGAGGCTAGCCTCCTCGAGGGAAGAAGAGGCAGCCCAGCCTCGTTTGGCTCAAGCCCTACTTGGCTGGAGCCGAGAGCGCCTCCAGGACGGCAGAGCTCCAGCTCTGTTCAGAGGCCCGTTCTGGCAGAGTTGCTGGCACGAGGCTGCTCTGCCCTGGGCGAGCCTTGCCCAGACTTGCCTCGCTGCTAGGCTTCCTGCCCAGGAAGGAGCAGGCTGCGCGAGGCTGGGAGACGCCACTGGCGCCTTCCTGGCCTCAGCTCCGCTCCTGCCTTGCCTTTGCATCTAGGCCCCAGGCGTCCTTGGGGAGGGCTTAGGGGCCGTTGGCTTGCACACTCCCAAGGGCTCCAGCAGGAAGAGCTCTGTGCGAGGGAAGGGAAGGGCCAGTGCAAGTCTCCTCCAGCGGTTGCTTGGCCGCCGAGGCTCAGCACCGCACGGAGTGCACCAGGCTCCCAGGGCCCCTGGCTGGGGTCTGCAGCCCCGCACACCCGGAGGCTGACTCCCTGGGCGCCCAGCAGCTGCCTCACACACGTAGCTTCCCTAGCGCTCTCCTCCCCAGCAGAGACGTGTGCAGCTGGTTGGGGCCTGCCCCTGCGTGCCTGGGCTCCCGCCCAAAGCCCCAACTCAGGGCAAGAAGCCCCTGAGCCAAGACCTGCAGGAGGCGCAGAGCGCCCCCGCCTGGAAGCCGAGTGAACAGCTGGCGGGGAGGCGAGCCTCCTCGAGGGAAGAAGAGGCAGCCCAGCCTCGTTTGGCTCAAGCCCTACTTGGCTGGAGCCGAGGGCGCCTCCAGGACGGCAGAGCTCCAGCTCTGCTCAGAGGCCCGTTCTGGCAGAGTTGCTGGCGCGAGGCTGCTCTGCCCTGGGCGAGCCTTGCCCAGACTTGCCTCGCTGCTAGGCTTCCTGCCCTGGAAGGAGCAGGCTGCGCGAGGCTTGGAGACGCCACTGGCGCCTTCCTGGCCTCAGCTCCGCTCCTGCCTTGCTTTTGCACCTAGGCCCCAGGCGTGCTTGGGGAAGGCTTAGGGGCCGGAGGCTTGCACACTGCCAAGGGCTCCAGCAGGAAGAGCTCTGTGCGAGGGAAGGGAAGGGCCAGTGCAGGGCTCCTCCAGCGGTTGCTTGGCCGCCCAGGCTCAGCGCCGCACGGAGTGCACCAGGCTCCCAGGGCCCCTGGCTGGGGTCTGCATCCCCGCACACGCGGAGGCTGACTCCCTGGGCGCCAGGCAGCTGCCTCACACACGTAGCTTCCCTAGGGCTCTCCTCCCCAGCAGAGACGTGTGCAGCTGGTTGGGGCCTGCCCCTGCGTGCCTGGGCTCCCGCCCACAACCCCAGCTCAGGGCAAGCAGCCCCTGAGCCAAGACCTGCAGGAGGCGCAGAGCACCCCCACCTGGAAGCCGAGTGAACAGCTGGCGGGGAGGCGAGCCTCCTCGAGGGAAGAAGAGGCAGCCCAGCCTCGTTTGGCTCAAGCCCTACTTGGCTGGAGCCGAGTGAGCCTCCAGGACGGCAGAGCTCCAGCTCTGCTCAGAGGCCCGTTCTGGCAGAGTTGCTGGCGCGAGACTGCTCTGCCCTGGGCGAGCCTTGCCCAGACTTGCCTCGCTGCTAGGCTTCCTGCCCAGGAAGGAGCAGGCTGCGCGAGGCTGGGAGACGCCACTGGCGCCTTCCTGGCCTCAGCTCCGCTCCTGCCTTGCCTTTGCACCTAGGCCCCAGGCGTCCTTGGGGAGGGCTTAGGGGCCGGTGGCTTGCAGAGTGCCAAGGGTTCCAGCAGGAAGAGCTCTGTGCGAGGGAAGGGAAGGGCCAGTGCCAGGCTCCTCCAGCGGTTGCTTGGCCGCCCAGGCTCAGCGCCGCACGGAGTGCCCCAGGCTCCCAGGACCCCTGGCTGGGGTCTGCAGCCCCGCACACCCGGAGGCTGACTCCCTGGGCGCCCAGCAGCTGCCTCACACACGTAGCTTCCCTAGCGCTCTCCTCCCCAGCAGAGACGTGTGCAGCTGTTTGGGGCCTGCCCCTGAGTGCCTGGGCTCCCGCGCACAGCCCCAGCTCAGGGCAAGCAGCCCCTGAGCCAAGATCTGCAGGAGGCGCAGAGCGCCCCCACCTGGAAGCCGAGTGAACAGCTGGCGGGGAGGCTAGCCTCCTCGAGGGAAGAAGAGGCAGCCCAGCCTCGTTTGGCTCAATCCCTACTTGGCTGGAGCCGAGAGCGCCTCCAGGACGGCAGAGCTCCAGCTCTGTTCAGAGGCCCGTTCTGGCAGAGTTGCTGGCACGAGGCTGCTCTGCCCTGGGCGAGCCTTGCCCAGACTTGCCTCGCTGCTAGGCTTCCTGCCCAGGAAGGAGCAGGCTGCGCGAGGCTGGGAGACGCCACTGGCGCCTTCCTGGCCTCAGCTCCGCTCCTGCCTTGCCTTTGCACCTAGGCCCCAGGCGTCCTTGGGGAGGGCTTAGGGGCCGGTGGCTTGCACACTGCCAAGGGCTCCAGCAGGAAGAGCTCTGTGCGAGGGAAGGAAGGGCCAGTGCAGGTCTCCTCCAGCGGTTGCTTGGCCGCCCAGGCTCAGCGCCGCACAGAGTGCACCAGGCTCCCAGGGCCCCTGGCTGGAGTCTGCAGCCCCGCACACCCGGAGGCTGACTCCCTGGGCGCCCAGCAGCTGCCTCACACACGTAGCTTCCATAGCGCTCTCCTCCCCAGCAGAGACGTGTGCAGCTGGTTGGGGTCTGCCCCTGCGTGCCTGGGCTCCCGCCCACAGCCCCAGCTCAGGGCAAGAAGCCCCTGAGCCAAGACCTGCAGGAGGCGCAGAGCGCCCCCACCTGGAAGCCGAGTGAACAGCTGGCGGGGAGGCGAGCCTCCTCGAGGGAAGGAGAGGCAGCCCAGCCTCGTTTGGCTCAAGCCCTACTTGGCTGGAGCCGAGTGCGCCTCCAGGACGGCAGAGCTCCAGCTCTGCTCAGAGGCCCGTTCTGGCAGAGTTGCTGGCGCGAGGCTGCTCTGCCCTGGGCGAGCCTTGCCCAGACTTGCCTCGCTGCTAGGCTTCCTGCCCAGGAAGGAGCAGGCTGCGCGAGGCTGGGAGACGCCACTGGCGCCTTCCTGGCCTCAGCTCCGCTCCTGCCTTGCCCTTGCACCTAGGCCCCAGGCGTCCTTGGGGAGGGCTTAGGGGCCGTTGGCTTGCACACTGCCAAGGGCTCCAGCAGGAAGAGCTCTGTGCGAGGGAAGGGAAGGGCCAGTGCAGGGCTCCTCCAGCGGTTGCTTGGCCGCCCAGGCTCAGCGCCGCACGGAGTGCACCAGGCTCCCAGGGCCCCTGGCTGGGGTCTGCAGCCCCGCACACCCAGAGGCTGACTCCCTGGGCGCCCAAAAGCTGCCTCACACACGTAGCTTCCATAGCGCTCTCCTCCCTAGCAGAGACGTGTGCAGCTGGTTGGGGCCTGCCCCTGCGTGCCTGGGCTCAGGCCCAAAGCCCCAGCTCAGGGCAAGCAGCCCCTGAGCCAAGACCTGCAGGAGGCGCAGAGCGCCCCCACCTGGAAGCCGAGTGAACACCTGGCGGGGAGGCGAGCCTCCTCGAGGGAAGAAGAGGCAGCCCAGCCTCGTTTGGCTCAAGCCCTACTTGGCTGGAGCCGAGTGCGCCTCCAGGACGGCAGAGCTCCAGCTCTGCTCAGAGGCCCGTTCTGGCAGAGTTGCTGGCGCGAGGCTGCTCTGCCCTGGGCGAGCCTTGCCCAGACTTGCCTCGCTGCTAGGCTTCCTGCCCTGGAAGGAGCAGGCTGCGCGAGGCTGGGAGACGCCACTGGCGCCTTCCTGGCCTCAGCTCCGCTCCTGCCTTGCTTTTGCACCTAGGCCCCAAGCTTGCTTGGGGAAGGCTTAGGGGCCGGAGGCTTGCACACTGCCAAGGGCTCCAGCAGGAAGAGCTCTGTGCGAGGGAAGGGAAGGGCCAGTGCAGGGCTCCTCCAGCGGTTGCTTGGCCGCCCAGGCTCAGCGCCGCACGGAGTGCACCAGGCTCCCAGGGCCCCTGGCTGGGGTCTGCATCCCCGCACACGCGGAGGCTGACTCCCTGGGCGCCCAGCAGCTGCCTCACACACGTAGCTTCCCTAGGGCTCTCCTCCCCAGCAGAGACGTGTGCAGCTGGTTGGGGCCTGCCCCTGCGTGCCTGAGCTCCCGCCCACAGCCCCAGCTCAGGGCAAGCAGCCCCTGAGCCAAGACCTGCAGGAGGCGCAGAGCACCCCCACCTGGAAGCCGAGTGAACAGCTGGCGGGGAGGCGAGCCTCCTCGAGGGAAGAAGAGGCAGCCCAGCCTCGTTTGGCTCAAGCCCTACTTGGCTGGAGCCGAGTGAGCCTCCAGGACGGCAGAGCTCCAGCTCTGCTCAGAGGCCCGTTCTGGCAGAGTTGCTGGCGCGAGGCTGCTCTGCCCTGGGCGAGCCTTGCCCAGACTTGCCTCGCTGCTAGGCTTCCTGCCCAGGAAGAAGCAGGCTGCGCGAGGCTGGGAGACGCCACTGGCGCCTTCCTGGCCTCAGCTCCGCTCCTGCCTTGCCTTTGCACCTAGGCCCCAGGCGTCCTTGGGGAGGGCTTAGGGGCCGGTGGCTTGCACACTGCCAAGGGCTCCAGCAGGAAGAGCTCTGTGCGAGGGAAAGGAAGGGCCAGCGCAGGGCTCCTCCAGCGGTTGCTTGGCCGCCCAGGCTCAGCGCCGCACGGAGTGCACCAGGCTCCCAGGGCCCCTGGCTGGGGTCTGCAGCCCCGCACACCCGGAGGCTGACTCCCTGGGCGCCCAGCAGCTGCCTCACACACGTAGCTTCCCTAGCGCTCTCCTCCCCAGCAGAGACGTGTGCAGCTGGTTGGGGCCTGCCCCTGCGTGCCTGGGCCCCCGCCCACAGCCCCAGCTCAGGGCAAGCCGCCCCTGAGCCAAGACCTGCAGGAGGCGCAGAGCTCCCCCACCTGGAAGCCGAGTGAACAGCTGGCGGGGAGGCGAGCCTCCTCGAGGGAAGAAGAGGCAGCCCAGCCTCGTTTGGCTCAAGCCCTACTTGGCTGGAGCCGAGTGCGCCTCCAGGACGGCAGAGCTCCAGCTCTGCTCAGAGGCCCGTTCTGGCAGAGTTGCTGGCGCGAGGCTGCTCTGCCCTGGGCGAGCCTTGCCCAGACTTGCCTCGCTGCTAGGCTTCCTGCCCAGGAAGGAGCAGGCTGCGCGAGGCTGGGAGACGCCACTGGCGCCTTCCTGGCCTCAGCTCCGCTCCTGCCTTGCCTTTGCACCTAGGCCCCAGGCGTCCTTGGGGAGGGCTTAGGGGCCGGTGGCTTGCACACTGCCAAGGACTCCAGCAGGAAGAGCTCTGTGCGAGGGTAGGGAAGGGCCAGTGCAGGGTTCCTCCGGCGGTTGCTTGGCCGCCCAGGCTCAGCGCCGCACGGAGTGCACCAGGCTCCCAGGGCCCCTGGCTGGGGTCTGCAGCCCCGCACACCCGGAGGCTGACTCCCTGGGCGCCCAGCAGCTGCCTCTCACACGTAGCTTCCCTAGCGCTCTCCTCCCCAGCAGAGACGTGTGCAGCTGTTTGGGGCCTGCCCCTTCGTGCCTGGGCTCCCGCCCACTGCCCCAGCTCAGGGAAAGCAGCCCCTGAGCCAAGACCTGCAGGAGGCGCAGAGCGCCCCCACCTGGAAGCCGAGTGAACAGCTGGCGGGGAGGCGAGCCTCCTCGAGGGAAGAAGAGGCAGCCCAGCCTCGTTTGGCTCAAGCCCTACTTGGCTGGAGCCGAGTGCGCCTCCAGGACGGCAGAGCTCCAGCTCTGCTCAGAGGCCCGATCTGGCAGAGTTGCTGGCGCGAGGCTGCTCTGCCCTGGGCGAGCCTTGCCCAGACTTGCCTCGCTGCTAGGCTTCCTGCCCAGGAAGGAGCAGGCTGCGCGAGGCTGGGAGACACCACTGGCGCCTTCCTGGCCTCAGCTCCGCTCCTGCCTTGCCCTTGCACCTAGGCCCCAGGCGTCCTTGGGGAGGGCTTAGGGGCCGTTGGCTTGCACACTGCCAAGGGCTCCAGCAGGAAGAGCTCTGTGCGAGGGAAGGGAAGGGCCAGTGCAGGGCTCCTCCAGCGGTTGCTTGGCCGCCCAGGCTCAGCGCCGCACGGAGTGCACCAGGCTCCCAGGGCCCCTGGCTGGGGTCTGCAGCCCCGCACACCCAGAGGCTGACTCCCTGGGCGCCCAAAAGCTGCCTCACACACGTAGCTTCCATAGCGCTCTCCTCCCTAACAGAGACGTGTGCAGCTGGTTGGGGCCTGCCCCTGCGTGCCTGGGCTCCCGCCCAAAGCCCCAGCTCAGGGCAAGCAGCCCCTGAGCCAAGACCTGCAGGAGGCGCAGAGCGCCCCCACCTGGAAGCCGAGTGAACACCTGGCGGGGAGGCGAGCCTCCTCGAGGGAAGAAGAGGCAGCCCAGCCTCGTTTGGCTCAAGCCCTACTTGGCTGGAGCCGAGTGCGCCTCCAGGACGGCAGAGCTCCAGCTCTGCTCAGAGGCCCGTTCTGGCAGAGTTGCTGGCGCGAGGCTGCTCTGCCCTGGGCGAGCCTTGCCCAGACTTGCCTCGCTGCTAGGCTTCCTGCCCTGGAAGGAGCAGGCTGCGCGAGGCTGGGAGACGCCACTGGCGCCTTCCTGGCCTCAGCTCCGCTCCTGCCTTGCTTTTGCACCTAGGCCCCAAGCTTGCTTGGGGAAGGCTTAGGGGCCGGAGGCTTGCACACTGCCAAGGGCTCCAGCAGGAAGAGCTCTGTGCGAGGGAAGGGAAGGGCCAGTGCAGGGCTCCTCCAGCGGTTGCTTGGCCGCCCAGGCTCAGCGCCGCACGGAGTGCACCAGGCTCCCAGGGCCCCTGGCTGGGGTCTGCATCCCCGCACACGCGGAGGCTGACTCCCTGGGCGCCCAGCAGCTGCCTCACACACGTAGCTTCCCTAGGGCTCTCCTCCCCAGCAGAGACGTGTGCAGCTGGTTGGGGCCTGCCCCTGCGTGCCTGAGCTCCCGCCCACAGCCCCAGCTCAGGGCAAGCAGCCCCTGAGCCAAGACCTGCAGGAGGCGCAGAGCACCCCCACCTGGAAGCCGAGTGAACAGCTGGCGGGGAGGCGAGCCTCCTCGAGGGAAGAAGAGGCAGCCCAGCCTCGTTTGGCTCAAGCCCTACTTGGCTGGAGCCGAGTGAGCCTCCAGGACGGCAGAGCTCCAGCTCTGCTCAGAGGCCCGTTCTGGCAGAGTTGCTGGCGCGAGGCTGCTCTGCCCTGGGCGAGCCTTGCCCAGACTTGCCTCGCTGCTAGGCTTCCTGCCCAGGAAGGAGCAGGCTGCGCGAGGCTGGGAGACGCCACTGGCGCCTTCCTGGCCTCAGCTCCGCTCCTGCCTTGCCTTTGCACCTAGGCCCCAGGCGTCCTTGGGGAGGGCTTAGGGGCCGGTGGCTTGCACACTGCCAAGGGCTCCAGCAGGAAGAGCTCTGTGCGAGGGAAAGGAAGGGCCAGCGCAGGGCTCCTCCAGCGGTTGCTTGGCCGCCCAGGCTCAGCGCCGCACGGAGTGCACCAGGCTCCCAGGGCCCCTGGCTGGGGTCTGCAGCCCCGCACACCCGGAGGCTGACTCCCTGGGCGCCCAGCAGCTGCCTCACACACGTAGCTTCCCTAGCGCTCTCCTCCCCAGCAGAGACGTGTGCAGCTGGTTGGGGCCTGCCCCTGCGTGCCTGGGCCCCCGCCCACAGCCCCAGCTCAGGGCAAGCCGCCCCTGAGCCAAGACCTGCAGGAGGCGCAGAGCGCCCCCACCTGGAAGCCGAGTGAACAGCTGGCGGGGAGGCGAGCCTCCTCGAGGGAAGAAGAGGCAGCCCAGCCTCGTTTGGCTCAAGCCCTACTTGGCTGGAGCCGAGTGCGCCTCCAGGACGGCAGAGCTCCAGCTCTGCTCAGAGGCCCGTTCTGGCAGAGTTGCTGGCGCGAGGCTGCTCTGCCCTGGGCGAGCCTTGCCCAGACTTGCCTCGCTGCTAGGCTTCCTGCCCAGGAAGGAGCAGGCTGCGCGAGGCTGGGAGACGCCACTGGCGCCTTCCTGGCCTCAGCTCCGCTCCTGCCTTGCCTTTGCACCTAGGCCCCAGGCGTCCTTGGGGAGGGCTTAGGGGCCGGTGGCTTGCACACTGCCAAGGACTCCAGCAGGAAGAGCTCTGTGCGAGGGTAGGGAAGGGCCAGTGCAGGGTTCCTCCGGCGGTTGCTTGGCCGCCCAGGCTCAGCGCCGCACGGAGTGCACCAGGCTCCCAGGGCCCCTGGCTGGGGTCTGCAGCCCCGCACACCCGGAGGCTGACTCCCTGGGCGCCCAGCAGCTGCCTCTCACACGTAGCTTCCCTAGCGCTCTCCTCCCCAGCAGAGACGTGTGCAGCTGTTTGGGGCCTGCCCCTTCGTGCCTGGGCTCCCGCCCACTGCCCCAGCTCAGGGAAAGCAGCCCCTGAGCCAAGACCTGCAGGAGGCGCAGAGCGCCCCCACCTGGAAGCCGAGTGAACAGCTGGCGGGGAGGCGAGCCTCCTCGAGGGAAGAAGAGGCAGCCCAGCCTCGTTTGGCTCAAGCCCTACTTGGCTGGAGCCGAGTGCGCCTCCAGGACGGCAGAGCTCCAGCTCTGCTCAGAGGCCCGATCTGGCAGAGTTGCTGGCGCGAGGCTGCTCTGCCCTGGGCGAGCCTTGCCCAGACTTGCCTCGCTGCTAGGCTTCCTGCCCAGGAAGGAGCAGGCTGCGCGAGGCTGGGAGACACCACTGGCGCCTTCCTGGCCTCAGCTCCGCTCCTGCCTTGCCCTTGCACCTAGGCCCCAGGCGTCCTTGGGGAGGGCTTAGGGGCCGTTGGCTTGCACACTGCCAAGGGCTCCAGCAGGAAGAGCTCTGTGCGAGGGAAGGGAAGGGCCAGTGCAGGGCTCCTCCAGCGGTTGCTTGGCCGCCCAGGCTCAGCGCCGCACGGAGTGCACCAGGCTCCCAGGGCCCCTGGCTGGGGTCTGCAGCCCCGCACACCCAGAGGCTGACTCCCTGGGCGCCCAAAAGCTGCCTCACACACGTAGCTTCCATAGCGCTCTCCTCCCTAGCAGAGACGTGTGCAGCTGGTTGGGGCCTGCCCCTGCGTGCCTGGGCTCAGGCCCAAAGCCCCAGCTCAGGGCAAGCAGCCCCTGAGCCAAGACCTGCAGGAGGCGCAGAGCGCCCCCACCTGGAAGCTGAGTGAACACCTGGCGGGGAGGCGAGCCTCCTCGAGGGAAGAAGAGGCAGCCCAGCCTCGTTTGGCTCAAGCCCTACTTGGCTGGAGCCGAGTGCGCCTCCAGGACGGCAGAGCTCCAGCTCTGCTCAGAGGCCCGTTCTGGCAGAGTTGCTGGCGCGAGGCTGCTCTGCCCTGGGCGAGCCTTGCCCAGACTTGCCTCGCTGCTAGGCTTCCTGCCCTGGAAGGAGCAGGCTGCGCGAGGCTGGGAGACGCCACTGGCGCCTTCCTGGCCTCAGCTCCGCTCCTGCCTTGCTTTTGCACCTAGGCCCCAAGCTTGCTTGGGGAAGGCTTAGGGGCCGGAGGCTTGCACACTGCCAAGGGCTCCAGCAGGAAGAGCTCTGTGCGAGGGAAGGGAAGGGCCAGTGCAGGGCTCCTCCAGCGGTTGCTTGGCCGCCCAGGCTCAGCGCCGCACGGAGTGCACCAGGCTCCCAGGGCCCCTGGCTGGGGTCTGCATCCCCGCACACGCGGAGGCTGACTCCCTGGGCGCCCAGCAGCTGCCTCACACACGTAGCTTCCCTAGGGCTCTCCTCCCCAGCAGAGACGTGTGCAGCTGGTTGGGGCCTGCCCCTGCGTGCCTGAGCTCCCGCCCACAGCCCCAGCTCAGGGCAAGCAGCCCCTGAGCCAAGACCTGCAGGAGGCGCAGAGCACCCCCACCTGGAAGCCGAGTGAACAGCTGGCGGGGAGGCGAGCCTCCTCGAGGGAAGAAGAGGCAGCCCAGCCTCGTTTGGCTCAAGCCCTACTTGGCTGGAGCCGAGTGAGCCTCCAGGACGGCAGAGCTCCAGCTCTGCTCAGAGGCCCGTTCTGGCAGAGTTGCTGGCGCGAGGCTGCTCTGCCCTGGGCGAGCCTTGCCCAGACTTGCCTCGCTGCTAGGCTTCCTGCCCAGGAAGGAGCAGGCTGCGCGAGGCTGGGAGACGCCACTGGCGCCTTCCTGGCCTCAGCTCCGCTCCTGCCTTGCCTTTGCACCTAGGCCCCAGGCGTCCTTGGGGAGGGCTTAGGGGCCGGTGGCTTGCACACTGCCAAGGGCTCCAGCAGGAAGAGCTCTGTGCGAGGGAAAGGAAGGGCCAGCGCAGGGCTCCTCCAGCGGTTGCTTGGCCGCCCAGGCTCAGCGCCGCACGGAGTGCACCAGGCTCCCAGGGCCCCTGGCTGGGGTCTGCAGCCCCGCACACCCGGAGGCTGACTCCCTGGGCGCCCAGCAGCTGCCTCACACACGTAGCTTCCCTAGCGCTCTCCTCCCCAGCAGAGACGTGTGCAGCTGGTTGGGGCCTGCCCCTGCGTGCCTGGGCCCCCGCCCACAGCCCCAGCTCAGGGCAAGCCGCCCCTGAGCCAAGACCTGCAGGAGGCGCAGAACGCCCCCACCTGGAAGCCGAGTGAACAGCTGGCGGGGAGGCGAGCCTCCTCGAGGGAAGAAGAGGCAGCCCAGCCTCGTTTGGCTCAAGCCCTACTTGGCTGGAGCCGAGTGCGCCTCCAGGACGGCAGAGCTCCAGCTCTGCTCAGAGGCCCGTTCTGGCAGAGTTGCTGGCGCGAGGCTGCTCTGCCCTGGGCGAGCCTTGCCCAGACTTGCCTCGCTGCTAGGCTTCCTGCCCAGGAAGGAGCAGGCTGCGCGAGGCTGGGAGACGCCACTGGCGCCTTCCTGGCCTCAGCTCCGCTCCTGCCTTGCCTTTGCACCTAGGCCCCAGGCGTCCTTGGGGAGGGCTTAGGGGCCGGTGGCTTGCACACTGCCAAGGACTCCAGCAGGAAGAGCTCTGTGCGAGGGTAGGGAAGGGCCAGTGCAGGGTTCCTCCGGCGGTTGCTTGGCCGCCCAGGCTCAGCGCCGCACGGAGTGCACCAGGCTCCCAGGGCCCCTGGCTGGGGTCTGCAGCCCCGCACACCCGGAGGCTGACTCCCTGGGCGCCCAGCAGCTGCCTCTCACACGTAGCTTCCCTAGCGCTCTCCTCCCCAGCAGAGACGTGTGCAGCTGTTTGGGGCCTGCCCCTTCGTGCCTGGGCTCCCGCCCACTGCCCCAGCTCAGGGAAAGCAGCCCCTGAGCCAAGACCTGCAGGAGGCGCAGAGCGCCCCCACCTGGAAGCCGAGTGAACAGCTGGCGGGGAGGCGAGCCTCCTCGAGGGAAGAAGAGGCAGCCCAGCCTCGTTTGGCTCAAGCCCTACTTGGCTGGAGCCGAGTGCGCCTCCAGGACGGCAGAGCTCCAGCTCTGCTCAGAGCCCCGATCTGGCAGAGTTGCTGGCGCGAGGCTGCTCTGCCCTGGGCGAGCCTTGCCCAGACTTGCCTCGCTGCTAGGCTTCCTGCCCAGGAAGGAGCAGGCTGCGCGAGGCTGGGAGACACCACTGGCGCCTTCCTGGCCTCAGCTCCGCTCCTGCCTTGCCTTTGCACCTAGGCCCCAGGGGTCCTTGGGGAGGGCTTAGGGGCCGGTGGCTTGCACTCTGCCAAGGGCTCCAGCAGGAAGAGCTCTGTGCGAGGGAAGGGAAGGGCCAGTGCAGGGCTCCTCCAGCGGTTGCTTGGCCGCCCAGGCTCAGCGCCGCACGGAGAGCACCAGGCTCCCAGGGCCCCTGGCTGTTGTCTGCAGCCCCGCACACCCGGAGGCTGACTCCCTGGGCGCCCAGCAGCTGCCTCACACACGTAGCTTCCCTAGCGCTCTCCTCCCCAGCAGAGACGTGTGCAGCTGGTTTGGGCCTGCCCCTGCTTGCCTGGGCTCCCGCGCACAGCCCCAGCTCAGGGCAAGCAGCCCCTGAGCCAAGACCTGCAGGAGGCGCAGAGCGCCCCCACCTGGAAGCCGAGTGAACAGCTGGCGGGGAGGCGAGCCTCCTCGAGGGAAGAAGAGGCAGCCCAGCCTCGTTTGGCTCAAGCCCTACTTGGCTGGAGCCGAGTGCGCCTCCAGGACGGCAGAGCTCCAGCTCTGCTCAGAGGCCAGTTCTGGCAGAGTTGCTGGCGCGAGGCTGCTCTGCCCTGGGCGAGCCTTGCCCAGACTTGCCTCGCTGCTAGGCCTCCTGCCCAGGAAGGAGCAGGCTGCGCGAGGCTGGGAGACGCCACTGGCGCCTTCCTGGCCTCAGCTCCGCTCCTGCCTTGCCTTTGCACCTAGGCCCCAGGCGTCCTTGGGGAGGGCTTAGGGGCCGGTGGCTTGCAGAGTGCCAAGGGCTCCAGCAGGAAGAGCTCTGTGCGAGGGAAGGGAAGGGCCAGTGCCAGGCTCCTCCAGCGGTTGCTTGGCCGCCCAGGCTCAGCGCCGCACGGAGTGCCCCAGGCTCCCAGGACCCCTGGCTGGGGTCTGCAGCCCCGCACACCCGGAGGCTGACTCCCTGGGCGCCCAGCAGCTGCCTCACACACGTAGCTTCCCTAGCGCTCTCCTCCCCAGCAGAGACGTGTGCAGCTTTTGGGGCCTGCCCCTGAGTGCCTGGGCTCCCGCGCACAGCCCCAGCTCAGGGCAAGCAGCCCCTGAGCCAAGACCTGCAGGAGGCGCAGAGCGCCCCCACCTGGAAGCCGAGTGAACAGCTGGCGGGGAGGCGAGCCTCCTCGAGGGAAGAAGAGGCAGCCCAGCCTCGTTTGGCTCAAGCCCTACTTGGCTGGAGCCGAGTGCGCCTCCAGGACGGCAGAGCTCCAGCTCTGCTCAGAGGCCCGTTCTGGCAGAGTTGCTGGCGCGAGGCTGCTCTGCCCTGGGCGAGCCTTGCCCAGACTTGCCTCGCTGCTAGGCTTCCTGCCCAGGAAGGAGCAGGCTGCGCGAGGCTGGGAGACGCCACTGGCGCCTTCCTGGCCTCAGCTCCGCTCCTGCCTTGCCTTTGCACCTAGGCCTCAGGCGTCCTTGGGGAGGGCTTAGGGGCCGGTGGCTTGCAGAGTGCCAAGGGCTCCAGCAGGAAGAGCTCTGTGCGAGGGAAGGGAAGGGCCAGTGCCAGGCTCCTCCAGCGGTTGCTTGGCCGCCCAGGCTCAGCGCCGCACGGAGTGCCCCAGGCTCCCAGGACCCCTGGCTGGGGTCTGCAGCCCCGCACACCCGGAGGCTGACTCCCTGGGCGCCCAGCAGCTGCCTCACACACGTAGCTTCCCTAGCGCTCTCCTCCCCAGCAGAGACGTGTGCAGCTGGTTGGGGCCTGCACCTGCGTGCCTGGGCTCCCGCCCACAGCCCCAGCTCAGGGCAAGCAGCCCCTGAGCCAAGACCTGCAGGAGGCGCAGAGCGCCCCCACCTGGAAGCCGAGTGAACAGCTGGCGGGGAGGCGAGCCTCCTCGAGGGAAGAAGAGGCAGCCCAGCCTCGTTTGGCTCAAGCCCTACTTGGCTGGAGCCGAGTGCGCCTCCAGGACGGCAGAGCTCCAGCTCTGCTCAGAGGCCCGTTCTGGCAGAGTTGCTGGCGCGAGGCTGCTCTGCCCTGGGCGAGCCTTGCCCAGACTTGCCTCGCTGCTAGGCTTCCTGCCCAGGAAGGAGCAGGCTGCGCGAGGCTGGGAGACGCCACTGGCGCCTTCCTGGCCTCAGCTCCGCTCCTGCCTTGCCTTTGCACCTAGGCCCCAGGCGTCCTTGGGGAGGGCTTAGGGGCCGGTGGCTTGCAGAGTGCCAAGGGCTCCAGCAGGAAGAGCTCTGTGCGAGGGAAGGGAAGGGCCAGTGCCAGGCTCCTCCAGCGGTTGCTTGGCCGCCCAGGCTCAGCGCCGCACGGAGTGCCCCAGGCTCCCAGGACCCCTGGCTGGGGTCTGCAGCCCCGCACACCCGGAGGCTGACTCCCTGGGCGCCCAGCAGCTGCCTCACACACGTAGCTTCCCTAGCGCTCTCCTCCCCAGCAGAGACGTGTGCAGCTTTTGGGGCCTGCCCCTGAGTGCCTGGGCTCCCGCGCACAGCCCCAGCTCAGGGCAAGCAGCCCCTGAGCCAAGACCTGCAGGAGGCGCAGAGCGCCCCCACCTGGAAGCCGAGTGAACAGCTGGCGGGGAGGCGAGCCTCCTCGAGGGAAGAAGAGGCAGCCCAGCCTCGTTTGGCTCAAGCCCTACTTGGCTGGAGCCGAGTGCGCCTCCAGGACGGCAGAGCTCCAGCTCTGCTCAGAGGCCCGTTCTGGCAGAGTTGCTGGTGCGAGGCTGCTCTGCCCTGAGCGAGCCTTGCCCAGACTTGCCTCGCTGCTAGGCTTCCTGCCCAGGAAGGAGCAGGCTGCGTGAGGCTTTGAGACGCCACTGGCGCCTTCCTGGCCTCAGCTCCGCTCCTGCCTTGCCTTTGAATCTAGGCCCCAGGCGTCCTTGGGGAGGGCTTAGGGGCCGGTGGCTTGCACACTCCCAAGGGCTCCAGCAGGAAGAGCTCTGTGCGAGGGAAGGGAAGGGCCAGTGCAGGTCTCCTCCAGCGGTTGCTTGGCCGCGCAGTCTCAGCGCCGCACGGAGTGCACCAGGCTCCCAGGGCCCCTGGCTGGGGTCTGCAGCCCCGCACACCCGGAGGCTGACTCCCTGGGCGCCCAGCAGCTGCCTCACACACGTAGCTTCCCTAGCGCTCTCCTCCCCAGCAGAGACGTGTGCAGCTGGTTGGGGCCTGCCCCTTCGTGCCTGGGCTCCCGCCCACAGCCCCAGCTCAGGGCAAGCAGCCCCTGAGCCAAGACCTGCAGGAGGCGCAGAGCGCCCCCACCTGGAAGCCGAGTGAACAGCTGGCGGGGAGGTGAGCCTCCTCGAGGGAAGAAGAGGTAGCCCATCCTCGTTTGGCTCAAGCCCTACTTGGCTGGAGCCGAGTGCGCCTCCAGGACGGCAGAGCTCCAGCTCTGCTCAGAGGCCCGTTCTGGCAGAGTTGCTGGCGCTAGGCTGCTCTGCCCTGGGCGAGCCTTGCCCAGACTTGCCTCGCTGCTAGTCTTCCTGCCCAGGAAGGAGCAGGCTGCGCGAGGCTGGGAGACGCCACTGGCGCCTTCCTGGCCTCAGCTCCGCTCCTGCCTTGCCTTTGGAACTAGGCCCCAGGCGTCCTTGGGGAGGGCTTAGGGGCCGGTGGCTTGCACACTGCCAAGGGCTCCAGCAGGAATAGCCTGTGCGAGGGAAGGGAAGGGCCAGTGCCAGGCTCCTCCAGCGGTTGCTTGGCCGCCCAGGCTCAGCACCGCACGGAGTGCCCCAGGCTCCCAGGACCCCTGGCTGGGGTCTGCAGCCCCGCACACCCGGAGGCTGACTCCCTGGGCGCCCAGCAGCTGCCTCACACACGTAGCTTTCCTAGCACTCTCCTCCCCAGCAGAGACGTGTGCAGCTGGTTGGGGCTTGCCCCTGCGTGCCTGGGCTCCCGCGCACAGCCCCAGCTCAGGGCAAGCAGCCCCTGAGCCAAGACCTGCAGGAGGCGCAGAGCGCCCCCACCTGGAAGCCGAGTGAACAGCTGGCGGGGAGGCGAGCCTCCTCGAGGGAAGAAGAGGCAGCCCAGCCTCGTTTGGCTCAAGCCCTACTTGGCTGGAGCCGAGTGCGCCTCCAGGACGGCAGAGCTCCAGCTCTGCTCAGAGGCCCGTTCTGGCAGAGTTGCTGGCGCGAGGCTGCTCTGCCCTGAGCGAGCCTTGCCCAGACTTGCCTCGCTGCTAGGCTTCCTGCCCTGGAAGGAGCAGGCTGTGCGAGGCTGGGAGACGCCACTGGCGCCTTCCTGGCCTCAGCTCCGCTCCTGCCTTGCTTTTGCACCTAGGCCCCAGGCGTCCTTGGGGAAGGCTTAGGGGCCGGAGGCTTGCACACTGCCAAGGGCTCCAGCAGGAAGAGCTCTGTGCGAGGGAAGGGAAGGGCCAGTGCAGGGCTCCTCCAGCGGTTGCTTGGCCGCCCAGGCTCAGCGCCGCACGGAGTGCACCAGGCTCCCAGGGCCCCTGGCTGGGGTCTGCAGCCCCGCACACCCGGAGGCTGACTCCTTGGGCGCCCAGCAGGTGCCTCACACACGTAGCTTCCCTAGCACTCTCCTCCCCAGCAGAGACGTGTGCAGCTGGTTGGGGCCTGCCCCTGCGTGCCTGGGCTCCCGCCCACAGCCCCAGCTCAGGGCAAGCAGCCCCTGAGCCAAGACCTGCAGGAGGCGCAGAGCGCCCCCACCTGGAAGCCGAGTGAACAGCTGGCGGGGAGGCGAGCCTCCTCGAGGGAAGAAGAGGTAGCTCATCCTCGTTTGGCTCAAGCCCTACTTGGCTGGAGCCGAGTGCGCCTCCAGGACGGCAGAGCTCCAGCTCTGCTCAGAGGCCCGTTCTGGCAGAGTTGCTGGCGCGAGGCTGCTCTGCCCTGGGCGAGCCTTGCCCAGACTTGCCTCGCTGCTAGGCTTCCTGCCCAGGAAGGAGCCGGCTGCGCGAGGCTGGGAGACGCCACTGGCGCCTTCCTGGCCTCAGCTCCGCTCCTGCCTTGCCTTTGCACCTAGGCCCCAGGCGTCCTTGGGGAGGGCTTAGGGGCCGGTGGCTTGCAGAGTGCCAAGGGCTCCAGCAGGAAGAGCTCTGTGCGAGGGAAGGGAAGGGCCAGTGCCAGGCTCCTCCAGCGGTTGCTTGGCCGCCCAGGCTCAGCGCCGCACGGAGTGCCCCAGGCTCCCAGGACCCCTGGCTGGGGTCTGCAGCCCCGCACACCCGGAGGCTGACTCCCTGGGCGCCCAGCAGCTGCCTCACACACGTAGCTTCCCTAGCGCTCTCCTCCCCAGCAGAGACGTGTGCAGCTGGTTGGGGCCTGCCCCTGCGTGCCTGGGCTCCCGCCCACAGCCCCAGCTCAGGGCAAGCAGCCCCTGAGCCAAGACCTGCAGGAGGCGCAGAGCGCCCCCACCTGGAAGCCGAGTGAACAGCTGGCGGGGAGGCGAGCCTCCTCGAGGGAAGAAGAGGCAGCCCAGCCTCGTTTGGCTCAAGCCCTACTTGGCTGGAGCCGAGTGCGCCTCCAGGACGGCAGAGCTCCAGCTCTGCTCAGAGGCCCGTTCTGGCAGAGTTGCTGGCGCGAGGCTGCTCTGCCCTGGGCGAGCCTTGCCCAGACTTGCCTCGCTGCTAGGCTTCCTGCCCAGGAAGGAGCAGGCTGCGCGAGGCTGGGAGACGCCACTGGCGCCTTCCTGGCCTCAGCTCCGCTCCTGCCTTGCCTTTGCACCTAGGCCCCAGGCGTCCTTGGGGAGGGCTTAGGGGCCGGTGGCTTGCAGAGTGCCAAGGGCTCCAGCAGGAAGAGCTCTGTGCAAGGGAAGGGAAGGGCCAGTGCCAGGCTCCTCCAGCGGTTGCTTGGCCGCCCAGGCTCAGCGCCGCACGGAGTGCCCCAGGCTCCCAGGACCCCTGGCTGGGGTCTGCAGCCCCGCACACCCGGAGGCTGACTCCCTGGGCGCCCAGCAGCTGCCTCACACACGTAGCTTCCCTAGCGCTCTCCTCCCCAGCAGAGACGTGTGCAGCTTTTGGGGCCTGCCCCTGAGTGCCTGGGCTCCCGCGCACAGCCCCAGCTCAGGGCAAGCAGCCCCTGAGCCAAGACCTGCAGGAGGCGCAGAGCGCCCCCACCTGGAAGCCGAGTGAACAGCTGGCGGGGAGGCTAGCCTCCTCGAGGGAAGAAGAGGCAGCCCAGCCTCGTTTGGCTCAAGCCCTACTTGGCTGGAGCCGAGTGAGCCTCCAGGACGGCAGAGCTCCAGCTCTGTTCAGAGGCCCGTTCTGGCAGAGTTGCTGGCACGAGGCTGCTCTGCCCTGGGCGAGCCTTGCCCAGACTTGCCTCGCTGCTAGGCTTCCTGCCCAGGAAGGAGCAGGCTGCGCGAGGCTGGGAGACGCCACTGGCGCCTTCCTGGCCTCAGCTCCGCTCCTGCCTTGCCTTTGCACCTAGGCCCCAGGCGTACTTGGGGAGGGCTTAGGGGCCGGTGGCTTGCACACTGCCAAGGGCTCCAGCAGGAAGAGCTCTGTGCGAGGGAAGGAAGGGCCAGTGCAGGGCTCCTCCAGCGGTTGCTTGGCCGCCCAGGCTCAGCGCCGCACGGAGTGCACCAGGCTCCCAGGGCCCCTGGCTGGGGTCTGCAGCCCCGCACACCCAGAGGCTGACTCCCTGGGCGCCCAAAAGCTGCCTCACACACGTAGCTTCCATAGCGCTCTCCTCCCTAACAGAGACGTGTGCAGCTGGTTGGGGCCTGCCCCTGCGTGCCTGGGCTCCCGCCCAAAGCCCCAGCTCAGGGCAAGCAGCCCCTGAGCCAAGACCTGCAGGAGGCGCAGAGCGCCCCCACCTGGAAGCCGAGTGAACACCTGGCGGGGAGGCGAGCCTCCTCGAGGGAAGAAGAGGCAGCCCAGCCTCGTTTGGCTCAAGCCCTACTTGGCTGGAGCCGAGTGCGCCTCCAGGACGGCAGAGCTCCAGCTCTGCTCAGAGGCCCGTTCTGGCAGAGTTGCTGGCGCGAGGCTGCTCTGCCCTGGGCGAGCCTTGCCCAGACTTGCCTCGCTGCTAGGCTTCCTGCCCAGGAAGGAGCAGGCTGCGCGAGGCTGGGAGACGCCACTGGCGCCTTCCTGGCCTCAGCTCCGCTCCTGCCTTGCCTTTGCACCTAGGCCCCAGGCCTCCTTGGGGAGGGCTTAGGGGCCGGTGGCTTGCAGAGTGCCAAGGGCTCCAGCAGGAAGAGATCTGTGCGAGGGAAGGGAAGGGCCAGTGCCAGGCTCCTCCAGCGGTTGCTTGGCCGCCCAGGCTCAGCGCCGCAAAGAGTGCACCAGGCTCCCAGGGCCCCTGGCTGGGGTCTGCAGCCCCGCACACCCGGAGGCTGACTCCCTGGGCGCCCAGCAGCTGCCTCTCACACGTAGCTTCCCTAGCGCTCTCCTCCCCAGCAGAGACGTGTGCAGCTGTTTGGGGCCTGCCCCTTCGTGCCTGGGCTCCCGCCCACAGCCCCAGCTCAGGGAAAGCAGCCCCTGAGCCAAGACCTGCAGGAGGCGCAGAGCGCCCCCACCTGGAAGCCGAGTGAACAGCTGGCGGGGAGGCGAGCTTCCTCGAGGGAAGAAGAGGCAGCCCAGCCTCGTTTGGCTCAAGCCCTACTTGGCTGGAGCCGAGTGCGCCTCCAGGACGGCAGAGCTCCAGCTCTGCTCAGAGGCCCGATCTGGCAGAGTTGCTGGCGCGAGGCTGCTCTGCCCTGGGCGAGCCTTGCCCAGACTTGCCTCGCTGCTAGGCTTCCTGCCCAGGAAGGAGCAGGCTGCGCGAGGCTGGGAGACACCACTGGCGCCTTCCTGGCCTCAGCTCCGCTCCTGCCTTGCCTTTGCACCTAGGCCCCAGGCGTCCTTGGGGAGGGCTTAGGGGCCGGTGGCTTGCAGAGTGCCAAGGGCTCCAGCAGGAAGAGCTCTGTGCGAGGGAAGGGAAAGGCCAGTGCAGGGCTCCTCCAGCGGTTGCTTGGCCGCCCAGACTCAGCGCCGCACGGAGTGCCCCAGGCTCCCAGGGCCCTGGCTGGGGTCTGCAGCCCCGCACACCCGGAGGCTGACTCCCTGGGGGCCCAGCAGCTGCCTCACACACGTAGCTTCCCTAGCGCTCTCCTCCCCAGCAAAGACGTGTGCAGCTGTTTGGGGCCTGCCCCTGCGTGCCTGGGCTCCCGCGCACAGCCCCAGCTCAGGGCAAGCAGCCCCTGAGCCAAGACCTGCAGGAGGCGCAGAGCGCCCCCACCTGGAAGCCGAGTGAACAGCTGGCGGGGAGGCGAGCCTCCTCAAGGGAAGAAGAGGCAGCCCAGCCTCGTTTGGCTGCCCTACTTGGCTGGAGCCGAGAGCGCCTCCAGGACGGCAGAACTCCAGCTCTGTTCAGAGGCCCGTTCTGGCAGAGTTGCTGGCGCGAGGCTGCTCTGCCCTGGGCGAGCCTTGCCCAGACTTGCCTCGCTGCTAGGCCTCCTGCCCAGGAAGGAGCAGGCTGCGCGAGGCTGGGAGACGCCACTGGCGCCTTCCTGGCCTCAGCTCCGCTCCTGCCTTGCCTTTGCACCTAGGCCCCAGGCTTCCTTGGGGAGGGCTTAGGGGCCGGTGGCTTGCACACTGCCAAGGGCTCCAGCAGGAAGAGCTCTGTGCGAGGGAAGGAAGGGCCAGTGCAGGTCTCCTCCAGCGGTTGCTTGGCCGCCCAGGCTCAGCGCCGCACGGAGTGCACCAGGCTCCCAGGGCCCCTGGCTGGAGTCTGCAGCCCCGCACACCCGGAGGCTGACTCCCTGGGCGCCCAGCAGCTGCCTCACACACGTAGCTTCCCTAGCGCTCTCCTCCCCAGCAGAGACGTGTGCAGCTGGTTGGGGCCTGCCCCTGCGTGCCTGGGCTCCCGCCCACAGCCCCAGCTCAGGGCAAGCAGCCCCTGAGCCAAGACCTGCAGGAGGCGCAGAGCGCCCCCGCCTGGAAGCCGAGTGAACAGCTGGCGGGGAGGCGAGCCTCCTCGAGGGAAGAAGAGGCAGCCCAGCCTCGTTTGGCTGCCCTACTTGGCTGGAGCCGAGTGCGCCTCCAGGACGGCAGAGCTCCAGCTCTGCTCAGAGGCCCGTTCTGGCAGAGTGGCTGGCGCTAGGCTGCTCTGCCCTGGGCGAGCCTTGCCCAGACTTGCCTCGCTGCTAGGCTTCCTGCCCAGGAAGGAGCAGGCTGCGCGAGGCTGGGAGATGCCACTGGCGCCTTCCTGGCCTCAGCTCCGCTCCTGCCTTGCCTTTGGAACTAGGCCCCAGGCGTCCTTGGGGAGGGCTTAGGGGCCGGTGGCTTGCACACTGCCAAGGGCTCCAGCAGGAATAGCCTGTACGAGGGAAGGGAAGGGCCAGTGCCAGGCTCCTCCAGCGGTTGCTTGGCCGCCCAGGCTCAGCACCGCACGGAGTGCCCCAGGCTCCCAGGACCCCTGGCTGGGGTCTGCAGCCCCGCACACCCGGAGGCTGACTCCCTGGGCGCCCAGCAGCTGCCTCACACACGTAGCTTCCCTAGCGCTCTCCTACCCAGCAGAGACGTGTGCAGCTGGTTGGGGCCTGCCCCTGCGTGCCTGGGCTCCCGCCCAAAGCCCCAACTCAGGGCAAGAAGCCCCTGAGCCAAGACCTGCAGGAGGCGCAGAGCGCCCCCGCCTGGAAGCCGAGTGAACAGCTGGCGGGGAGGCGAGCCTCCTCGAGGGAAGAAGAGGCAGCCCAGCCTCGTTTGGCTCAAGCCCTACTTGGCTGGAGCCGAGTGCGCCTCCAGGACGGCAGAGCTCCAGCTCTGCTCAGAGGCCCGTTCTGGCAGAGTTGCTGGCGCGAGGCTGCTCTGCCCTGGGCGAGCCTTGCCCAGACTTGCCTCGCTGCTAGGCTTCCTGCCCTGGAAGGAGCAGGCTGCGCGAGGCTGGGAGACGCCACTGGCGCCTTCCTGGCCTCAGCTCCGCTCCTGCCTTGCTTTTGCACCTAGGCCCCAGGCGTGCTTGGGGAAGGCTTAGGGGCCGGAGGCTTGCACACTGCCAAGGGCTCCAGCAGGAAGAGCTCTGTGCGAGGGAAGGGAAGGGCCAGTGCAGGGCTCCTCCAGCGGTTGCTTGGCCGCCCAGGCTCAGCGCCGCACGGAGTGCACCAGGCTCCCTGGGCCCCTGGCTGGGGTCTGCATCCCCGCACACGCGGAGGCTGACTCCCTGGGCGCCCAGCAGCTGCCTCACACACGTAGCTTCCCTAGGGCTCTCCTCCCCAGCAGAGACGTGTGCAGCTGGTTGGGGCCTGCCCCTGCGTGCCTGGGCTCCCGCCCACAACCCCAGCTCAAGGCAAGCAGCCCCTGAGCCAAGACCTGCAGGAGGCGCAGAGCACCCCCACCTGGAAGCCGAGTGAACAGCTGGCGGGGAGGCGAGCCTCCTCGAGGGAAGAAGAGGCAGCCCAGCCTCGTTTGGCTCAAGCCCTACTTGGCTGGAGCCGAGTGAGCCTCCAGGACGGCAGAGCTCCAGCTCTGCTCAGAGGCCCGTTCTGGCAGAGTTGCTGGCGCGAGACTGCTCTGCCCTGGGCGAGCCTTGCCCAGACTTGCCTCGCTGCTAGGCTTCCTGCCCAGGAAGGAGCAGGCTGCGCGAGGCTGGGAGACGCCACTGGCGCCTTCCTGGCCTCAGCTCCGCTCCTGCCTTGCCTTTGCACCTAGGCCCCAGGCGTCCTTGGGGAGGGCTTAGGGGCCGGTGGCTTGCAGAGTGCCAAGGGTTCCAGCAGGAAGAGCTCTGTGCGAGGGAAGGGAAGGGCCAGTGCCAGGCTCCTCCAGCGGTTGCTTGGCCGCCCAGGCTCAGCGCCGCACGGAGTGCCCCAGGCTCCCAGGACCCCTGGCTGGGGTCTGCAGCCCCGCACACCCGGAGGCTGACTCCCTGGGCGCCCAGCAGCTGCCTCACACACGTAGCTTCCCTAGCGCTATCCTCCCCAGCAGAGACGTGTGCAGCTGTTTGGGGCCTGCCCCTGAGTGCCTGGGCTCCCGCGCACAGCCCCAGCTCAGGGCAAGCAGCCCCTGAGCCAAGATCTGCAGGAGGCGCAGAGCGCCCCCACCTGGAAGCCGAGTGAACAGCTGGCGGGGAGGCTAGCCTCCTCGAGGGAAGAAGAGGCAGCCCAGCCTCGTTTGGCTCAAGCCCTACTTGGCTGGAGCCGAGAGCGCCTCCAGGACGGCAGAGCTCCAGCCCTGTTCAGAGGCCCGTTCTGGCAGAGTTGCTGGCACGAGGCTGCTCTGCCCTGGGCGAGCCTTGCCCAGACTTGCCTCGCTGCTATGCTTCCTGCCCAGGAAGGAGCAGGCTGCGCGAGGCTGGGAGACACCACTGGCGCCTTCCTGGCCTCAGCTCCGCTCCTGCCTTGCCTTTGCACCTAGGCCCCAGGCGTCCTTGGGGAGGGCTTAGGGGCCGGTGGCTTGCACACTGCCAAGGGCTCCAGCAGGAAGAGCTCTGTGCGAGGGAAGGTAGGGCCTGTGCAGGTCTCCTCCAGCGGTTGCTTGGCCGCCCAGGCTCAGCGCCGCACGGAGTGCACCAGGCTCCCAGGGCCCCTGGCTGGAGTCTGCAGCCCCGCACACCCGGAGGCTGACTCCCTGGGCGCCCAGCAGCTGCCTCACACACGTAGCTTCCATAGCGCTCTCCTCCCCAGCAGAGACGTGTGTAGCTGGTTGGGGTCTGCCCCTGCGTGCCTGGGCTCCCGCCCACAGCCCCAGCTCAGGGCAAGAAGCCCCTGAGCCAAGACCTGCAGGAGGCGCAGAGCGCCCCCACCTGGAAGCCGAGTGAACAGCTGGCGGGGAGGCGAGCCTCCTCGAGGGAAGGAGAGGCAGCCCAGCCTCGTTTGGCTCAAGCCCTACTTGGCTGGAGCCGAGTGCGCCTCCAGGACGGCAGAGCTCCAGCTCTGCTCAGAGGCCCGTTCTGGCAGAGTTGCTGGCGCGAGGCTGCTCTGCCCTGGGCGAGCCTTGCCCAGACTTGCCTCGCTGCTAGGCTTCCTGCCCAGGAAGGAGCAGGCTGCGCGAGGCTGGGAGACGCCACTGGTGCCTTCCTGGCCTCAGCTCCGCTCCTGCCTTGCCCTTGCACCTAGGCCCCAGGCGTCCTTGGGGAGGGCTTAGGGGCCGTTGGCTTGCACACTGCCAAGGGCTCCAGCAGGAAGAGCTCTGTGCGAGGGAAGGGAAGGGCCAGTGCAGGGCTCCTCCAGCGGTTGCTTGGCCGCCCAGGCTCAGCGCCGCACGGAGTGCACCAGGCTCCCAGGGCCCCTGGCTGGGGTCTGCAGCCCCGCACACCCAGAGGCTGACTCCCTGGGCGCCCAAAAGCTGCCTCACACACGTAGCTTCCATAGCGCTCTCCTCCCTAGCAGAGACGTGTGCAGCTGGTTGGGGCCTGCCCCTGCGTGCCTGGGCTCAGGCCCAAAGCCCCAGCTCAGGGCAAGCAGCCCCTGAGCCAAGACCTGCAGGAGGCGCAGAGCGCCCCCACCTGGAAGCCGAGTGAACACCTGGCGGGGAGGCGAGCCTCCTCGAGGGAAGAAGAGGCAGCCCAGCCTCGTTTGGCTCAAGCCCTACTTGGCTGGAGCCGAGTGCGCCTCCAGGACGGCAGAGCTCCAGCTCTGCTCAGAGGCCCGTTCTGGCAGAGTTGCTGGCGCGAGGCTGCTCTGCCCTGGGCGAGCCTTGCCCAGACTTGCCTCGCTGCTAGGCTTCCTGCCCTGGAAGGAGTAGGCTGCGCGAGGCTGGGAGACGCCACTGGCGCCTTCCTGGCCTCAGCTCCGCTCCTGCCTTGCTTTTGCACCTAGGCCCCAAGCTTGCTTGGGGAAGGCTTAGGGGCCGGAGGCTTGCACACTGCCAAGGGCTCCAGCAGGAAGAGCTCTGTGCTAGGGAAGGGAAGGGCCAGTGCAGGGCTCCTCCAGCGGTTGCTTGGCCGCCCAGGCTCAGCGCCGCACGGAGTGCACCAGGCTCCCAGGGCCCCTGGCTGGGGTCTGCATCCCCGCACACGCGGAGGCTGACTCCCTGGGCGCCCAGCAGCTGCCTCACACACGTAGCTTCCCTAGGGCTCTCCTCCCCAGCAGAGACGTGTGCAGCTGGTTGGGGCCTGCCCCTGCGTGCCTGAGCTCCCGCCCACAGCCCCAGCTCAGGGCAAGCAGCCCCTGAGCCAAGACCTGCAGGAGGCGCAGAGCACCCCCACCTGGAAGCCGAGTGAACAGCTGGCGGGGAGGCGAGCCTCCTCGAGGGAAGAAGAGGCAGCCCAGCCTCGTTTGGCTCAAGCCCTACTTGGCTGGAGCCGAGTGAGCCTCCAGGACGGCAGAGCTCCAGCTCTGCTCAGAGGCCCGTTCTGGCAGAGTTGCTGGCGCGAGGCTGCTCTGCCCTGGGCGAGCCTTGCCCAGACTTGCCTCGCTGCTAGGCTTCCTGCCCAGGAAGGAGCAGGCTGCGCGAGGCTGGGAGACGCCACTGGCGCCTTCCTGGCCTCAGCTCCGCTCCTGCCTTGCCTTTGCACCTAGGCCCCAGGCGTCCTTGGGGAGGGCTTAGGGGCCGGTGGCTTGCACACTGCCAAGGGCTCCAGCAGGAAGAGCTCTGTGCGAGGGAAAGGAAGGGCCAGTGCAGGGCTCCTCCAGCGGTTGCTTGGCCGCCCAGGCTCAGCGCCGCACGGAGTGCACCAGGCTCCCAGGGCCCCTGGCTGGGGTCTGCAGCCCCGCACACCCGGAGGCTGACTCCCTGGGCGCCCAGCAGCTGCCTCACACACGTAGCTTCCCTAGCGCTCTCCTCCCCAGCAGAGACGTGTGCAGCTGGTTGGGGCCTGCCCCTGCGTGCCTGGGCCCCCGCCCACAGCCCCAGCTCAGGGCAAGCCGCCCCTGAGCCAAGACCTGCAGGAGGCGCAGAGCGCCCCCACCTGGAAGCCGAGTGAACAGCTGGCGGGGAGGCGAGCCTCCTCGAGGGAAGAAGAGGCAGCCCAGCCTCGTTTGGCTCAAGCCCTACTTGGCTGGAGCCGAGTGCGCCTCCAGGACGGCAGAGCTCCAGCTCTGCTCAGAGGCCCGTTCTGGCAGAGTTGCTGGCGCGAGGCTGCTCTGCCCTGGGCGAGCCTTGCCCAGACTTGCCTCGCTGCTAGGCTTCCTGCCCAGGAAGGAGCAGGCTGCGCGAGGCTGGGAGATGCCACTGGCGCCTTCCTGGCCTCAGCTCCGCTCCTGCCTTGCCTTTGCACCTAGGCCCCAGGCGTCCTTGGGGAGGGCTTAGGGGCCGGTGGCTTGCACACTGCCAAGGACTCCAGCAGGAAGAGCTCTGTGCGAGGGTAGGGAAGGGCCAGTGCAGGGTTCCTCCGGCGGTTGCTTGGCCGCCCAGGCTCAGCGCCGCACGGAGTGCACCAGGCTCCCAGGGCCCCTGGCTGGGGTCTGCAGCCCCGCACACCCGGAGGCTGACTCCCTGGGCGCCCAGCAGCTGCCTCTCACACGTAGCTTCCCTAGCGCTCTCCTCCCCAGCAGAGACGTGTGCAGCTGTTTGGGGCCTGCCCCTTCGTGCCTGGGCTCCCGCCCACTGCCCCAGCTCAGGGAAAGCAGCCCCTGAGCCAAGACCTGCAGGAGGCGCAGAGCGCCCCCACCTGGAACCCGAGTGAACAGCTGGCGGGGAGGCGAGCCTCCTCGAGGGAAGAAGAGGCAGCCCAGCCTCGTTTGGCTCAAGCCCTACTTGGCTGGAGCCGAGTGCGCCTCCAGGACGGCAGAGCTCCAGCTCTGCTCAGAGGCCCGATCTGGCAGAGTTGCTGGCGCGAGGCTGCTCTGCCCTGGGCGAGCCTTGCCCAGACTTGCCTCGCTGCTAGGCTTCCTGCCCAGGAAGGAGCAGGCTGCGCGAGGCTGGGAGACACCACTGGCGCCTTCCTGGCCTCAGCTCCGCTCCTGCCTTGCCTTTGCACCTAGGCCCCAGGCGTCCTTGGGGAGGGCTTAGGGGCTGGTGGCTTGCACTCTGCCAAGGGCTCCAGCAGGAAGAGCTCTGTGCGAGGGAAGGGAAGGGCCAGTGCAGGGCTCCTCCAGCGGTTGCTTGGCCGCCCAGGCTCAGCGCCGCACGGAGAGCACCAGGCTCCCAGGGCCCCTGGCTGTTGTCTGCAGCCCCGCACACCCGGAGGCTGACTCCCTGGGCGCCCAGCAGCTGCCTCACACACGTAGCTTCCCTAGCGCTCTCCTCCCCAGCAGAGACGTGTGCAGCTGGTTTGGGCCTGCCCCTGCGTGCCTGGGCTCCCGCGCACAGCCCCAGCTCAGGGCAAGCAGCCCCTGAGCCAAGACCTGCAGGAGGCGCAGAGCGCCCCCACCTGGAAGCCGAGTGAACAGCTGGCGGGGAGGCGAGCCTCCTCGAGGGAAGAAGAGGCAGCCCAGCCTCGTTTGGCTCAAGCCCTACTTGGCTGGACCCGAGTGCGCCTCCAGGACGGCAGAGCTCCAGCTCTGCTCAGAGGCCAGTTCTGGCAGAGTTGCTGGCGCGAGGCTGCTCTGCCCTGGGCGAGCCTTGCCCAGACTTGCCTCGCTGCTAGGCCTCCTGCCCAGGAAGGAGCAGGCTGCGCGAGGCTGGGAGACGCCACTGGCGCCTTCCTGGCCTCAGCTCCGCTCCTGCCTTGCCTTTGCACCTAGGCCCCAGGCGTCCTTGGGGAGGGCTTAGGGGCCGGTGGCTTGCAGAGTGCCAAGGGCTCCAGCAGGAAGAGCTCTGTGCGAGGGAAGGGAAGGGCCAGTGCAGGGCTCCTCCAGCGGTTGCTTGGCCGCCCAGACTCAGCGCCGCACGGAGTGCCCCAGGCTCCCAGGGCCCTGGCTGGGGTCTGCAGCCCCGCACACCCGGAGGCTGACTCCCTGGGCGCCCAGCAGCTGCCTCACACACGTAGCTTCCCTAGCGCTCTCCTCCCCAGCAGAGACGTGTGCAGCAGGTTGGGGCCTGCCCCTGCGTGCCTGGGCTCCCGCGCACAGCCCCAGCTCAGGGCAAGCAGCCCCTGAGCCAAGACCTGCAGGAGGCGCAGAGCGCCCCCACCTGGAAGCCGAGTGAACAGCTGGCGGGGAGGCTAGCCTCCTCGAGGGAAGAAGAGGCAGCCCAGCCTCGTTTGGCTGCCCTACTTGGCTGGAGCCGAGAGCGCCTCCAGGACGGCAGAGCTCCAGCTCTGTTCAGAGGCCCGTTCTGGCAGAGTTGCTGGCGCGATTCTGCTCTGCCCTGGGCGAGCCTTGCCCAGACTTGCCTCGCTGCTAGTCTTCCTGCCCAGGAAGGAGCAGGCTGCGCGAGGCTGGGAGACGCCACTGGCGCCTTCCTGGCCTCAGCTCCGCTCCTGCCTTGCCTTTGCACGTAGGCCCCAGGCTTCCTTGGGGAGGGCTTAGGGGCCGGTGGCTTGCACACTGCCAAGGGCTCCAGCAGGAAGAGCTCTGTGCGAGGGAAGGAAGGGCCAGTGCAGGTCTCCTCCAGCGGTTGCTTGGCCGCCCAGGCTCAGCGCCGCACGGAGTGCACCAGGCTCCCAGGGCCCCTGGCTGGAGTCTGCAGCCCCGCACAGCCGGAGGCTGACTCCCTGGGCGCCCAGCAGCTGCCTCACACACGTAGCTTCCCTAGCGCTCTCCTCCCCAGCAGAGACGTGTGCAGCTGGTTGGGGCCTACCCCTGCGTGCCTGGGCTCCCGCCCAAAGCCCCAGCTCAGGGCAAGCAGCCCCTGAGCCAAGACCTGCAGGAGGCGCAGAGCGCCCCCACCTGGAAGCCGAGTGAACACCTGGCGGGGAGGCGAGCCTCCTCGAGGGAAGAAGAGGCAGCCCAGCCTCGTTTGGCTCAAGCCCTACTTGGCTGGAGCCGAGTGCGCCTCCAGGACGGCAGAGCTCCAGCTCTGCTCAGAGGCCCGTTCTGGCAGAGTTGCTGGCGCGAGGCTGCTCTGCCCTGGGCGAGCCTTGCCCAGACTTGCCTCGCTGCTAGGCTTCCTGCCCAGGAAGGAGCAGGCTGCGCGAGGCTGGGAGACGCCACTGGCGCCTTCCTGGCCTCAGCTCCGCTCCTGCCTTGCCTTTGCACCTAGGCCCCAGGCCTCCTTGGGGAGGGCTTAGGGGCCGGTGGCTTGCAGAGTGCCAAGGGCTCCAGCAGGAAGAGATCTGTGCGAGGGAAGGGAAGGGCCAGTGCCAGGCTCCTCCAGCGGTTGCTTGGCCGCCCAGGCTCAGCGCCGCAAGGAGTGCACCAGGCTCCCAGGGCCCCTGGCTGGGGTCTGCAGCCCCGCACACCCGGAGGCTGACTCCCAGGGCGCCCAGCAGCTGCCTCTCACACGTAGCTTCCCTAGCGCTCTCCTCCCCAGCAGAGACGTGTGCAGCTGTTTGGGGCCTGCCCCTTCGTGCCTGGGCTCCCGCCCACAGCCCCAGCTCAGGGAAAGCAGCCCCTGAGCCAAGACCTGCAGGAGGCGCAGAGCGCCCCCACCTGGAAGCCGAGTGAACAGCTGGCGGGGAGGCGAGCTTCCTCGAGGGAAGAAGAGGCAGCCCAGCCTCGTTTGGCTCAAGCCCTACTTGGCTGGAGCCGAGTGCGCCTCCAGGACGGCAGAGCTCCAGCTCTGCTCAGAGGCCCGATCTGGCAGAGTTGCTGGCGCGAGGCTGCTCTGCCCTGGGCGAGCCTTGCCCAGACTTGCCTCGCTGCTAGGCTTCCTGCCCAGGAAGGAGCAGGCTGCGCGAGGCTGGGAGACACCACTGGCGCCTTCCTGGCCTCAGCTCCGCTCCTGCCTTGCCTTTGCACCTAGGCCCCAGGCGTCCTTGGGGAGGGCTTAGGGGCCGGTGGCTTGCACTCTGCCAAGGGCTCCAGCAGGAAGAGCTCTGTGCGAGGGAAGGGAAGGGCCAGTGCAGGGCTCCTCCAGCGGTTGCTTGGCCGCCCAGGCTCAGCGCCGCACGGAGAGCACCAGGCTCCCAGGGCCCCTGGCTGTTGTCTGCAGCCCCGCACACCCGGAGGCTGACTCCCTGGGCGCCCAGCAGCTGCCTCACACACGTAGCTTCCCTAGCGCTCTCCTCCCCAGCAGAGACGTGTGCAGCTGGTTTGGGCCTGCCCCTGCGTGCCTGGGCTCCCGCGCACAGCCCCAGCTCAGGGCAAGCAGCCCCTGAGCCAAGACCTGCAGGAGGCGCAGAGCGCCCCCACCTGGAAGCCGAGTGAACAGCTGGCGGGGAGGCGAGCCTCCTCGAGGGAAGAAGAGGCAGCCCAGCCTCGTTTGGCTCAAGCCCTACTTGGCTGGAGCCGAGTGCGCCTCCAGGACGGCAGAGCTCCAGCTCTGCTCAGAGGCCCGTTCTGGCAGAGTTGCTGGCGCGAGGCTGCTCTGCCCTGAGCGAGCCTTGCCCAGACTTGCCTCGCTGCTAGGCTTCCTGCCCTGGAAGGAGCAGGCTGTGCGAGGCTGGGAGACGCCACTGGCGCCTTCCTGGCCTCAGCTCCGCTCCTGCCTTGCTTTTGCACCTAGGCCCCAGGCGTCCTTGGGGAAGGCTTAGGGGCCGGAGACTTGCACACTGCCAAGGGCTCCAGCAGGAAGAGCTCTGTGCGAGGGAAGGGAAGGGCCAGTGCAGGGCTCCTCCAGCGGTTGCTTGGCCGCCCAGGCTCAGCTCCGCACGGAGTGCACCAGGCTCCCAGGGCCCCTGGCTGGGGTCTGCAGCCCCGCACACCCGGAGGCTGACTCCCTGGGCGCCCAGCAGCTGCCTCACACACGTAGCTTCCCTAGCGCTCTCCTCCCCAGCAGAGACGTGTGCAGCTGGTTGGGGCCTGCCCCTGCGTGCCTGGGCTCCCGCGCACAGCCCCAGCTCAGGGCAAGCAGCCCCTGAGCCAAGACCTGCAGGAGGCGCAGAGCGCCCCCACCTGGAAGCCGAGTGAACACCTGGCGGGGAGGCGAGCCTCCTCGAGGGAAGAAGAGGCAGCCCAGCCTCGTTTGGCTCAAGCCCTACTTGGCTGGAGCCGAGTGCGCCTCCAGGACGGCAGAGCTCCAGCTCTGCTCAGAGGCCCGTTCTGGCAGAGTTGCTGGCGCGAGGCTGCTCTGCCCTGGGCGAGCCTTGCCCAGACTTGCCTCGCTGCTAGGCTTCCTGCCCAGGAAGGAGCAGGCTGCGCGAGGCTGGGAGACGCCACTGGCGCCTTCCTGGCCTCAGCTCCGCTCCTGCCTTGCCTTTGCACCTAGGCCCCAGGCGTCCTTGGGGAGGGCTTAGGGGCCGGTGGCTTGCACACTGCCAAGGACTCCAGCAGGAAGAGCTCTGTGCGAGGGTAGGGAAGGGCCAGTGCAGGGCTCCTCCGGCGGTTGCTTGGCCGCCCAGGCTCAGCGCCGCACGGAGTGCACCAGGCTCCCAGGGCCCCTGGCTGGGGTCTGCAGCCCCGCACACCCGGAGGCTGACTCCCAGGGCGCCCAGCAGCTGCCTCTCACACGTAGCTTCCCTAGCGCTCTCCTCCCCAGCAGAGACGTGTGCAGCTGTTTGGGGCCTGCCCCTTCGTGCCTGGGCTCCCGCCCACAGCCCCAGCTCAGGGAAAGCAGCCCCTGAGCCAAGACCTGCAGGAGGCGCAGAGCGCCCCCACCTGGAAGCCGAGTGAACAGCTGGCGGGGAGGCGAGCTTCCTCGAGGGAAGAAGAGGCAGCCCAGCCTCGTTTGGCTCAAGCGCTACTTGGCTGGAGCCGAGTGCGCCTCCAGGACGGCAGAGCTCCAGCTCTGCTCAGAGGCCCGATCTGGCAGAGTTGCTGGCGCGAGGCTGCTCTGCCCTGGGCGAGCCTTGCCCAGACTTGCCTCGCTGCTAGGCTTCCTGCCCAGGAAGGAGCAGGCTGCGCGAGGCTGGGAGACACCACTGGCGCCTTCCTGGCCTCAGCTCCGCTCCTGCCTTGCCTTTGCACCTAGGCCCCAGGCGTCCTTGGGGAGGGCTTAGGGGCCGGAGGCTTGCACACTGCCAAGGGCTCCAGCAGGAAGAGCTCTGTGCGAGGGAAGGGAAGGGCCAGTGCAGGGCTCCTCCAGCGGTTGCTTGGCCGCCCAGGCTCAGCGCCGCACGGAGTGCACCAGGCTCCCAGGGCCCCTGGCTGGGGTCTGCAGCCCCGCACACCCGGAGGCTGACTCCCTGGGCGCCCAGCAGCTGCCTCACACACGTAGCTTCCCTAGCGCTCTCCTCCCTAGCAGAGACGTGTGCAGCTGTTTGGGGCCTGCCCCTGCGTGCCTGGGCTCCCGCGCACAGCCCCAGCTCAGGGCAAGCAGCCCCTGAGCCAAGACCTGCAGGAGGCGCAGAGCGCCCCCACCTGGAAGCCGAGTGAACAGCTGGCGGGGAGGCGAGCCTCCTCGAGGGAAGAAGAGGCAGCCCAGCCTCGTTTGGCTCAAGCCCTACTTGGCTGGAGCCGAGTGCGCCTCCAGGACGGCAGAGCTCCAGCTCTGCTCAGAGGCCCGTTCTGGCAGAGTTGCTGGCGCGAGGCTGCTCTGCCCTGGGCGAGCCTTGCCCAGACTTGCCTCGCTGCTAGGCTTCCTGCCCAGGAAAGAGCAGGCTGCGCGAGGCTGGGAGACGCCACTGGCGCCTTCCTGGCCTCAGCTCCGCTCCTGCCTTGCCTTTGCACCTAGGCCCCAGGCGTCCTTGGGGAGGGCTTAGGGGCCGGTGGCTTGCACACTGCCAAGGGCTCCAGCAGGAAGAGCTCTGTGCGAGGGAAAGGAAGGGCCAGTGCAGGGCTCCTCCAGCGGTTGCTTGGCCGCCCAGGCTCAGCGCCGCACGGAGTGCACCAGGCTCCCAGGGCCCCTGGCTGGGGTCTGCAGCCCCGCACACCCGGAGGCTGACTCCCTGGGCGCCCAGCAGCTGCCTCACACACGTAGCTTCCCTAGCGCTCTCCTCCCCAGCAGAGACGTGTGCAGCTGGTTGGGGCCTGCCCCTGCGTGCCTGGGCTCCCGCGCACAGCCCCAGCTCAGGGCAAGCAGCCCCTGAGCCAAGACCTGCAGGAGGCGCAGAGCGCCCCCACCTGGAAGCCGAGTGAACAGCTGGCGGGGAGGCGAGCCTCCTCGAGGGAAGAAGAGGCAGCCCAGCCTCGTTTGGCTCAAGCCCTACTTGGCTGGAGCCGAGTGCGCCTCCAGGACGGCAGAGCTCCAGCTCTGCTCAGAGGCCCGTTCTGGCAGAGTTGCTGGCGCGAGGCTGCTCTGCCCTGGGCGAGCCTTGCCCAGACTTGCCTCGCTGCTAGGCTTCCTGCCCAGGAAGGAGCAGGCTGCGCGAGGCTGGGAGACGCCACTGGCGCCTTCCTGGCCTCAGCTCCGCTCCTGCCTTGCCTTTGCACCTAGGCCCCAGGCGTCCTTGGGGAGGGCTTAGGGGCCGGTGGCTTGCACACTGCCAAGGACTCCAGCAGGAAGAGCTCTGTGCGAGGGTAGGGAAAGGCCAGTGCAGGGCTCCTCCGGCGGTTGCTTGGCCGCCCAGGCTCAGCGCCGCACGGAGTGCACCAGGCTCCCAGGGCCCCTGGCTGGGGTCTGCAGCCCCGCACACCCGGAGGCTGACTCCCTGGGCGCCCAGCAGCTGCCTCTCACACGTAGCTTCCCTAGCGCTCTCCTCCCCAGCAGAGACGTGTGCAGCTGTTTGGGGCCTGCCCCTTCGTGCCTGGGCTCCCGCCCACAGCCCCAGCTCAGGGAAAGCAGCCCCTGAGCCAAGACCTGCAGGAGGCGCAGAGCGCCCCCACCTGGAAGCCGAGTGAACAGCTGGCGGGGAGGCGAGCTTCCTCGAGGGAAGAAGAGGCAGCACAGCCTCTTTTGGCTCAAGCCCTACTTGGCTGGAGCCGAGTGTGCCTCCAGGACGGCAGAGCTCCAGCTCTGCTCAGAGGCCCGATCTGGCAGAGTTGCTGGCACGAGGCTGCTCTGCCCTGGGCGAGCCTTGCCCAGACTTGCCTCGCTGCTAGGCTTCCTGCCCAGGAAGGAGCAGGCTGCGCGAGGCTGGGAGACACCACTGGCGCCTTCCTGGCCTCAGCTCCGCTCCTGTCTTGCCTTTGCACCTAGGCCCCAGGCGTCCTTGGGGAGGGCTTAGGGGCCGGTGGCTTGCACTCTACCAAGGGCTCCAGCAGAAAGAGCTCTGTGCGAGGGAAGGGAAGGGCCAGTGCAGGGCTCCTCCAGCGGTTGCTTGGCCGCCCAGGCTCAGCGCCGCACGGAGTGCACCAGGCTCCCAGGGCCCCTGGCTGTTGTCTGCAGCCCCGCACACCCGGAGGCTGACTCCCTGGGCGCCCAGCAGCTGCCTCACACACGTAGCTTCCCTAGCGCTCTCCTCCCCAGCAGAGACGTGTGCAGCTGGTTTGGGCCTGCCCCTGCGTGCCTGGGCTCCCGCGCACAGCCCCAGCTCAGGGCAAGCAGCCCCTGAGCCAAGACCTGCAGGAGGCGCAGAGCGCCCCCACCTGGAAGCCGAGTGAACAGCTGGCGGGGAGGCGAGCCTCCTCGAGGGAAGAAGAGGCAGCCCAGCCTCGTTTGGCTCAAGCCCTACTTGGCTGGAGCCGAGTGCGCCTCCAGGACGGTAGAGCTCCAGCTTTGCTCAGAGGCCCGTTCTGGCAGAGTTGCTGGCGCGAGGCTGCTCTGCCCTGGGCGAGCCTTGCCCAGACTTGCCTCGCTGCTAGGCCTCCTGCCCAGGAAGGAGCAGGCTGCGCGAGGCTGGGAGACGCCACTGGCGCCTTCCTGGCCTCAGCTCCGCTCCTGCCTTGCCTTTGCACCTAGGCCCCAGGCGTCCTTGGGGAGGGCTTAGGGGCCGGTGGCTTGCAGAGTGCCAAGGGCTCCAGCAGGAAGAGCTCTGTGCGAGGGAAGGGAAGGGCCAGTGCAGGGCTCCTCCAGCGGTTGCTTGGCCGCCCAGACTCAGCGCCGCACGGAGTGCCCCAGGCTCCCAGGGCCCTGGCTGGGGTCTGCAGCCCCGCACACCCGGAGGCTGACTCCCTGGGCGCCCAGCAGCTGCCTCACACACGTAGCTTCCCTAGCGCTCTCCTCCCCAGCAGAGACGTGTGCAGCTGTTTGGGGCCTGCCCCTGCGTGCCTGGGCTCCCGCGCACAGCCCCAGCTCAGGGCAAGCAGCCCCTGAGCCAAGACCTGCAGGAGGCGCAGAGCGCCCCCACCTGGAAGCCGAGTGAACAGCTGGCGGGGAGGCTAGCCTCCTCGAGGGAAGAAGAGGCAGCCCAGCCTCGTTTGGCTGCCCTACTTGGCTGGAGCCGAGAGCGCCTCCAGGACGGCAGAGCTCCAGCTCTGTTCAGAGGCCCGTTCTGGCAGAGTTGCTGGCGCGAGGCTGCTCTGCCCTGGGCGAGCCTTGCCCAGACTTGCCTCGCTGCTAGGCTTCCTGCCCAGGAAGGAGCAGGCTGCGCGAGGCTGGGAGACGCCACTGGCGCCTTCCTGGCCTCAGCTCCGCTCCTGCCTTGCCTTTGCACCTAGGCCCCAGGCTTCCTTGGGGAGGGCTTAGGGGCCGGTGGCTTGCACACTGCCAAGGGCTCCAGCAGGAAGAGCTCTGTGCGAGGGAAGGAAGGGCCAGTGCAGGTCTCCTCCAGCGGTTGCTTGGCCGCCCAGGCTCAGCGCCGCACGGAGTGCACCAAGCTCCCAGGGCCCCTGGCTGGAGTCTGCAGCCCCGCACACCCGGAGGCTGACTCCCTGGGCGCCCAGCAGCTGCCTCACACACGTAGCTTCCCTAGCGCTCTCCTCCCCAGCAGAGACGTGTGCAGCTGGTTGGGGCCTGCCCCTGCGTGCCTGGGCTCCCGCGCACAGCCCCAGCTCAGGGCAAGCAGCCCCTGAGCCAAGACCTGCAGGAGGCGCAGAGCGCCCCCACCTGGAAGCCGAGTGAACAGCTGGCGGGGAGGCGAGCTTCCTCGAGGGAAGAAGAGGCAGCCCAGCCTCGTTTGGCTCAAGCCCTACTTGGCTGGAGCCGAGTGCGCCTCCAGGACGGCAGAGCTCCAGCTCTGCTCAGAGGCCCGTTCTGGCAGAGTTGCTGGCGCGAGGCTGCTCTGCCCTGGGCGAGCCTTGCCCAGACTTGCCTCGCTGCTAGGCTTCCTGCCCAGGAAGGAGCAGGCTGCGCGAGGCTGGGAGACGCCACTGGCGCCTTCCTGGCCTCAGCTCCGCTCCTGCCTTGCCTTTGCACCTAGGCCCCAGGCGTCCTTGGGGAGGGCTTAGGGGCCGGTGGCTTGCACACTGCCAAGGACTCCAGCAGGAAGAGCTCTGTGCGAGGGTAGGGAAAGGCCAGTGCAGGGCTCCTCCGGCGGTTGCTTGGCCGCCCAGGCTCAGCGCCGCACGGAGTGCACCAGGCTCCCAGGGCCCCTGGCTGGGGTCTGCAGCCCCGCACACCCGGAGGCTGACTCCCTGGGCGCCCAGCAGCTGCCTCTCACACGTAGCTTCCCTAGCGCTCTCCTCCCCAGCAGAGACGTGTGCAGCTGTTTGGGGCCTGCCCCTTCGTGCCTGGGCTCCCGCCCACAGCCCCAGCTCAGGGAAAGCAGCCCCTGAGCCAAGACCTGCAGGAGGCGCAGAGCGCCCCCACCTGGAAGCCGAGTGAACAGCTGGCGGGGAGGCGAGCTTCCTCGAGGGAAGAAGAGGCAGCACAGCCTCTTTTGGCTCAAGCCCTACTTGGCTGGAGCCGAGTGCGCCTCCAGGACGGCAGAGCTCCAGCTCTGCTCAGAGGCCCGATCTGGCAGAGTTGCTGGCACGAGGCTGCTCTGCCCTGGGCGAGCCTTGCCCAGACTTGCCTCGCTGCTAGGCTTCCTGCCCAGGAAGGAGCAGGCTGCGCGAGGCTGGGAGACACCACTGGCGCCTTCCTGGCCTCAGCTCCGCTCCTGTCTTGCCTTTGCACCTAGGCCCCAGGCGTCCTTGGGGAGGGCTTAGGGGTCGGTGGCTTGCACTCTGCCAAGGGCTCCAGCAGGAAGAGCTCTGTGCGAGGGAAGGGAAGGGCCAGTGCAGGGCTCCTCCAGCGGTTGCTTGGCCGCCCAGGCTCAGCGCCGCACGGAGTGCACCAGGCTCCCAGGGCCCCTGGCTGGAGTCTGCAGCCCCGCACAGCCGGAGGCTGACTCCCTGGGCGCCCAGCAGCTGCCTCACACACGTAGCTTCCCTAGCGCTCTCCTCCCCAGCAGAGACGTGTGCAGCTGGTTGGGGCCTGCCCCTGCGTGCCTGGGCTCCCGCCCACAGCCCCAGCTCAGGGCAAGCAGCCCCTGAGCCAAGACCTGCAGGAGGCGCAGAGCGCCCCCACCTGGAAGCCGAGTGAACAGCTGGCGGGGAGGCGAGCCTCCTCGAGGGAAGAAGAGGTAGCCCATCCTCGTTTGGCTCAAGCCCTACTTGGCTGGAGCCGAGTGCGCCTCCAGGACGGCAGAGCTCCAGCTCTGCTCAGAGGCCCGTTCTGGCAGAGTTGCTGGCGCTAGGCTGCTCTGCCCTGGGCGAGCCTTGCCCAGACTTGCCTCGCTGCTAGGCTTCCTGCCCTGGAAGGAGCAGGCTGCGTGAGGCTGGGAGACGCCACTGGCGCCTTCCTGGCCTCAGCTCCGCTCCTGCCTTGCCTTTGGACCTAGGCCCCAGGCGTCCTTGGGGAGGGCTTAGGGGCCGGTGGCTTGCACACTGCCAAGGGCTCCAGCAGGAAGAGCTCTGTGCGAGGGAAGGGAAGGGCCAGTGCCAGGCTCCTCCAGCGGTTGCTTGGCCGCCCAGGCTCAGCACCGCACGGAGTGCCCCAGGCTCCCAGGACCCCTGGCTGGGGGCTGCAGCCCCGCACACCCGGAGGCTGACTCCCTGGGCGCCCAGCAGCTGCCTCACACACGTAGCTTCCCTAGCGCTCTCCTCCCCAGCAGAGACGTGTGCAGCTGGTTGGGGCCTGCCCCTGCGTGCCTGGGCTCCAGCCCAAAGCCCCAACTCAGGGCAAGAATCCCCTGAGCCAAGACCTGCAGGAGGCGCAGAGCGCCCCCGCCTGGAAGCCGAGTGAACAGCTGGCGGGGAGGCGAGCCTCCTCGAGGGAAGAAGAGGCAGCCCAGCCTCGTTTGGCTGCCCTACTTGGCTGGAGCCGAGTGCGCCTCCAGGACGGCAGAGCTCCAGCTCTGCTCAGAGGCCCGTTCTGGCAGAGTGGCTGGCGCTAGGCTGCTCTGCCCTGGGCGAGCCTTGCCCAGACTTGCCTCGCTGCTAGGCTTCCTGCCCAGGAAGGAGCAGGCTGCGCGAGGCTGGGAGACGCCACTGGCGCCTTCCTGGCCTCAGCTCCGCTCCTGCCTTGCCTTTGCACCTAGGCCCCAGGCGTCCTTGGGGAGGGCTTAGGGGCCGGTGGCTTGCACACTGCCAAGGGCTCCAGCAGGAAGAGCTCTGTGCGAGGGAAGGGAAGGGCCAGTGCCAGGCTCCTCCAGTGGTTGCTTGGCCGCCCAGGCTCAGCACCGCACGGAGTGCACCAGGCTCCCAGGACCCCTGGCTGGGGTCTGCAGCCCCGCACACCCGGAGGCTGACTCCCTGGGCGCCCAGCAGCTGCCTCACACACGTAGCTTCCCTAGCGCTCTCCTCCCCAGCAGAGACGTGTGCAGCTGTTTGGGGCCTGCCCCTGCGTGCCTGGGCTCCCGCGCACAGCCCCAGCTCAGGGCAAGCAGCCCCTGAGCCAAGACCTGCAGGAGGCGCAGAGCGCCCCCACCTGGAAGCCGAGTGAACAGCTGGCGGGGAGGCGAGCCTCCTCGAGGGAAGAAGAGGCAGCCCAGCCTCGTTTGGCTGCCCTACTTGGCTGGAGCCGAGAGCGCCTCCAGGACGGCAGAGCTCCAGCTCTGTTCAGAGGCCCGTTCTGGCAGAGTTGCTGGCGCGAGGCTACTCTGCCCTGGGCGAGCCTTGCCCAGACTTGCCTCGCTGCTAGGCTTCCTGCCCAGGAAGGAGCAGGCTGCGCGAGGCTGGGAGACGCCACTGGCGCCTTCCTGGCCTCAGCTCCGCTCCTGCCTTGCCCTTGCACCTAGGCCCCAGGCGTCCTTGGGGAGGGCTTAGGGGCCGTTGGCTTGCACACTGCCAAGGGCTCCAGCAGGAAGAGCTCTGTGCGAGGGAAGGGAAGGGCCAGTGCAGGGCTCCTCCAGCGGTTCCTTGGCCGCCCAGGCTCAGCGCCGCACGGAGTGCACCAGGCTCCCAGGGCCCCTGGCTGGGGTCTGCAGCCCCGCACACCCAGAGGCTGACTCCCTGGGCGCCCAAAAGCTGCCTCACACACGTAGCTTCCATAGCGCTCTCCTCCCTAGCAGAGACGTGTGCAGCTGGTTGGGGCCTACCCCTGCGTGCCTGGGCTCCCGCCCAAAGCCCCAGCTCAGGGCAAGCAGCCCCTGAGCCAAGACCTGCAGGAGGCGCAGAGCGCCCCCACCTGGAAGCCGAGTGAACACCTGGCGGGGAGGCGAGCCTCCTCGAGGGAAGAAGAGGCAGCCCAGCCTCGTTTGGCTCAAGCCCTACTTGGCTGGAGCCGAGTGCGCCTCCAGGACGGCAGAGCTCCAGCTCTGCTCAGAGGCCCGTTCTGGCAGAGTTGCTGGCGCGAGGCTGCTCTGCCCTGGGCGAGCCTTGCCCAGACTTGCCTCGCTGCTAGGCTTCCTGCCCAGGAAGGAGCAGGCTGCGCGAGGCTGGGAGACGCCACTGGCGCCTTCCTGGCCTCAGCTCCGCTCCTGCCTTGCCTTTGCACCTAGGCCCCAGGCGTCCTTGGGGAGGGCTTAGGGGCCGGTGGCTTGCACACTGCCAAGGGCTCCAGCAGGAAGAGCTCTGTGCGAGGGAAAGGAAGGGCCAGTGCAGGGCTCCTCCAGCGGTTGCTTGGCCGCCCAGGCTCAGCTCCGCACGGAGTGCACCAGGCTCCCAGGGCCCCTGGCTGGGGTCTGCAGCCCCGCACACCCGGAGGCTGACTCCCTGGGCGCCCAGCAGCTGCCTCACACACGTAGCTTCCCTAGCGCTCTCCTCCCCAGCAGAGACGTGTGCAGCTGGTTGGGGCCTGCCCCTGCGTGCCTGGGCTCCCGCGCACAGCCCCAGCTCAGGGCAAGCAGCCCCTGAGCCAAGACCTGCAGGAGGCGCAGAGCGCCCCCACCTGGAAGCCGAGTGAACAGCTGGCGGGGAGGCGAGCCTCCTCGAGGGAAGAAGAGGCAGCCCAGCCTCGTTTGGCTCAAGCCCTACTTGGCTGGAGCCGAGTGCGCCTCCAGGACGGCAGAGCTCCAGCTCTGCTCAGAGGCCCGTTCTGGCAGAGTTGCTGGCGCGAGGCTGCTCTGCCCTGGGCGAGCCTTGCCCAGACTTGCCTCGCTGCTAGGCTTCCTGCCCAGGAAGGAGCAGGCTGCGCGAGGCTGGGAGACGCCACTGGCGCCTTCCTGGCCTCAGCTCCGCTCCTGCCTTGCCTTTGCACCTAGGCCCCAGGCGTCCTTGGGGAGGGCTTAGGGGCCGGTGGCTTGCACACTGCCAAGGACTCCAGCAGGAAGAGCTCTGTGCGAGGGTAGGGAAGGGCCAGTGCAGGGCTCCTCCGGCGGTTGCTTGGCCGCCCAGGCTCAGTGCCGCACGGAGTGCACCAGGCTCCCAGGGCCCCTGGCTGGGGTCTGCAGCCCCGCACACCCGGAGGCTGACTCCCTGGGCGCCCAGCAGCTGCCTCTCACACGTAGCTTCCCTAGCGCTCTCCTCCCCAGCAGAGACGTGTGCAGCAGTTTGGGGCCTGCCCCTTCGTGCCTGGGCTCCCGCCCACAGCCCCAGCTCAGGGAAAGCAGCCCCTGAGCCAAGACCTGCAGGAGGCGCAGAGCGCCCCCACCTGGAAGCCGAGTGAACAGCTGGCGGGGAGGCGAGCTTCCTCGAGGGAAGAAGAGGCAGCCCAGCCTCTTTTGGCTCAAGCCCTACTTGGCTGGAGCCGAGTGCGCCTCCAGGACGGCAGAGCTCCAGCTCTGCTCAGAGGCCCGATCTGGCAGAGTTGCTGGCACGAGTCTGCTCTGCCCTGGGCGAGCCTTGCCCAGACTTGCCTCGCTGCTAGGCTTCCTGCCCAGGAAGGAGCAAGCTGCGCGAGGCTGGGAGACACCACTGGCGCCTTCCTGGCCTCAGCTCCGCTCCTGTCTTGCCTTTGCACCTAGGCCCCAGGCGTCCTTGGGGAGGGCTTAGGGGCCGGTGGCTTGCACTCTGCCAAGGGCTCCAGCAGGAAGAGCTCTGTGCGAGGGAAGGGAAGGGCCAGTGCAGGGCTCCTCCAGCGGTTGCTTGGCCGCCCAGGCTCAGCGCCGCACGGAGTGCACCAGGCTCCCAGGGCCCCTGGCTGTTGTCTGCAGCCCCGCACACCCGGAGGCTGACTCCCTTGGCGCCCAGCAGCTGCCTCACACACGTAGCTTCCCTAGCGCTCTCCTCCCCAGCAGAGACGTGTGCAGCTGGTTTGGGCTTGCCCCTGCGTGCCTGGGCTCCCGCGCACAGCCCCAGCTCAGGGCAAGCAGCCCCTGAGCCAAGACCTGCAGGAGGCGCAGAGCGCCCCCACCTGGAAGCCGAGTGAACAGCTGGCGGGGAGGCGAGCCTCCTCGAGGGAAGAAGAGGCAGCCCAGCCTCGTTTGGCTCAAGCCCTACTTGGCTGGAGCCGAGTGCGCCTCCAGGACGGCAGAGCTCCAGCTCTGCTCAGAGGCCAGTTCTGGCAGAGTTGCTGGCGCTAGGCTGCTCTGCCCTGGGCGAGCCTTGCCCAGACTTGCCTCGCTGCTAGGCTTCCTGCCCAGGAAGGAGCAGGCTGCGCGAGGCTGGGAGACGCCACTGGCGCCTTCCTGGCCTCAGCTCCGCTCCTGCCTTGCCTTTGCACCTAGGCCCCAGGCGTCCTTGGGGAGGGCTTAGGGGCCGGTGGCTTGCACACTGCCAAGGACTCCAGCAGGAAGAGCTCTGTGCGAGGGTAGGGAAGGGCCAGTGCAGGGCTCCTCCGGCGGTTGCTTGGCCGCCCAGGCTCAGCGCCGCACGGAGTGCACCAGGCTCCCAGGGCCCCTGGCTGGGGTCTGCAGCCCCGCACACCCGGAGGCTGACTCCCTGGGCGCCCAGCAGCTGCCTCTCACACGTAGCTTCCCTAGCGCTCTCCTCCCCAGCAGAGACGTGTGCAGCAGTTTGGGGCCTGCCCCTTCGTGCCTGGGCTCCCGCCCACAGCCCCAGCTCAGGGAAAGCAGCCCCTGAGCCAAGACCTGCAGGAGGCGCAGAGCGCCCCCACCTGGAAGCCGAGTGAACAGCTGGCGGGGAAGCGAGCTTCCTCGAGGGAAGAAGAGGCAGCCCAGCCTCTTTTGGCTCAAGCCCTACTTGGCTGGAGCCGAGTGCGCCTCCAGGACGGCAGAGCTCCAGCTCTGCTCAGAGGCCCGATCTGGCAGAGTTGCTGGCACGAGGCTGCTCTGCCCTGGGCGAGCCTTGCCCAGACTTGCCTCGCTGCTAGGCTTCCTGCCCAGGAAGGAGCAGGCTGCGCGAGGCTGGGAGACACCACTGGCGCCTTCCTGGCCTCAGCTCCGCTCCTGTCTTGCCTTTGCACCTAGGCCCCAGGCGTCCTTGGGGAGGGCTTAGGGGCTGGTGGCTTGCACTCTGCCAAGGGCTCCAGCAGGAAGAGCTCTGTGCGAGGGAAGGGAAGGGCCAGTGCAGGGCTCCTCCAGCGGTTGCTTGGCCGCCCAGGCTCAGCGCCGCACGGAGTGCACCAGGCTCCCAGGGCCCCTGGCTGTTGTCTGCAGCCCCGCACACCCGGAGGCTGACTCCCTGGGCGCCCAGCAGCTGCCTCACACACGTAGCTTCCCTAGCGCTCTCCTCCGAAGCAGAGACGTGTGCAGCTGGCTGGGGCCTGCCCCTGCGTGCCTGGGCTCCCGCGCACAGCCCCAGCTCAGGGCAAGCAGCCCCTGAGCCAAGACCTGCAGGAGGCGCAGAGCGCCCCCACCTGGAAGCCGAGTGAACAGCTGGCGGGGAGGCTAGCCTCCTCGAGGGAAGAAGAGGCAGCCCAGCCTCGTTTGGCTCAAGCCCTACTTGGCTGGAGCCGAGTGCGCCTCCAGGACGGCAGAGCTCCAGCTCTGCTCAGAGGCCCGTTCTGGCAGAGTTGCTGGCGCGACGCTGCTCTGCCCTGGGCGAGCCTTGCCCAGATTTGCCTCGCTGCTAGGCTTCCTGCCCAGGAAGGAGCAGGCTGCGCGAGGCTGGGAGACGCCACTGGCGCCTTCCTGGCCTCAGCTCCGCTCCTGCCTTGCCTTTGCACCTAGGCCCCAGGCGTCCTTGGGGAGGGCTTAGGGGCCGGTGGCTTGCACACTGCCAAGGGCTCCAGCAGGCAGAGCTCTGTGCGAGGGAAGGGAAGGGCCAGTGCAGGGCTCCTCCAGCGGTTGCTTGGCCGCCCAGGCTCAGCGCCGCACGGAGTGCACCAGGCTCCCAGGGCCCCTGGCTGGGGTCTGCAGCCCCGCACACCCGGAGGCTGACTCCCTGGGCGCCCAGCAGCTGCCTCACACACGTAGCTTCCCTAGCGCTCTCCTCCCCAGCAGAGACGTGTGCAGCTGGCTGGGGCCTGCCCCTGCGTTCCTGGGCTCCTGCGCACAGCCCCAGCTCAGGGCAAGCATCCCCTGAGCCAAGACCTGCAGGAGGCGCAGAGCGCCCCCACCTGGAAGCCGAGTGAACAGCTGGCGGGGAGGCGAGCCTCCTCAAGGGAAGAAGAGGCAGCCCAGCCTCGTTTGGCTCAAGCCCTACTTGGCTGGAGCCGAGTGCGCCTCCAGGACGGCAGAGCTCCAGCTCTGCTCAGAGGCCCGTTCTGGCAGAGTTGCTGGCGCGAGGCTGCTCTGCCCTGGGCGAGCCTTGCCCAGACTTGCCTCGCTGCTAGGCTTCCTGCCCAGGAAGGAGCAGGCTGCGCGAGGCTGGGAGACGCCACTGGCGCCTTCCTGGCCTCAGCTCCGCTCCTGCCTTGCCTTTGCACCTAGGCCCCAGGCGTCCTTGGGGAGGCCTTGGGGCCGGTGGCTTGCACACTGCCAAGGACTCCAGCAGGAAGAGCTCTGTGCGAGGGTAGGGAAGGACCAGTGCAGGGCTCCTCCGGCGGTTGCTTGGCCGCCCAGGCTCAGCGCCGCACGGAGTGCACCAGGCTCCCAGGGCCCCTGGCTGGGGTCTGCAGCCCCGCACACCCGGAGGCTGACTCCCTTGGCGCCCAGCAGCTGCCTCTCACACGTAGCTTCCCTAGCGCTCTCCTCCCCAGCAGAGACGTGTGCAGCTGGTTTGGGCTTGCCCCTGCGTGCCTGGGCTCCCGCGCACAGCCCCAGCTCAGGGCAAGCAGCCCCTGAGCCAAGACCTGCAGGAGGCGCAGAGCGCCCCCACCTGGAAGCCGAGTGAACAGCTGGCGGGGAGGCTAGCCTCCTCGAGGGAAGAAGAGGCAGCCCAGCCTCGTTTGGCTCAAGCCCTACTTGGCTGGAGCCGAGTGCGCCTCCAGGACGGCAGAGCTCCAGCTCTGCTCAGAGGCCCATTCTGGCAGAGTTGCTGGCGCGACGCTGCTCTGCCCTGGGCGAGCCTTGCCCAGACTTGCCTCGCTGCTAGGCTTCCTGCCCAGGAAGGAGCAGGCTGCGCGAGGCTGGGAGACGCCACTGGCGCCTTCCTGGCCTCAGCTCCGCTCCTGCCTTGCCTTTGCACCTAGGCCCCAGGCGTCCTTGGGGAGGGCTTAGGGGCCGGTGGCTTGCACACTGCCAAGGGCTCCAGCAGGCAGAGCTCTGTGCGAGGGAAGGGAAGGGCCAGTGCAGGGCTCCTCCAGCGGTTGCTTGGCCGCCCAGGCTCAGCGCCGCACGGAGTGCACCAGGCTCCCAGGGCCCCTGGCTGGGGTCTGCAGCCCCGCACACCCGGAGGCTGACTCCCTGGGCGCCCAGCAGCTGCCTCACACACGTAGCTTCCCTAGCGCTCTCCTCCCCAGCAGAGACGTGTGCAGCTGGCTGGGGCCTGCCCCTGCGTTCCTGGGCTCCTGCGCACAGCCCCAGCTCAGGGCAAGCATCCCCTGAGCCAAGACCTGCAGGAGGCGCAGAGCGCCCCCACCTGGAAGCCGAGTGAACAGCTGGCGGGGAGGCGAGCCTCCTCAAGGGAAGAAGAGGCAGCCCAGCCTCGTTTGGCTCAAGCCCTACTTGGCTGGAGCCGAGTGCGCCTCCAGGACGGCAGAGCTCCAGCTCTGCTCAGAGGCCCGTTCTGGCAGAGTTGCTGGCGCGAGGCTGCTCTGCCCTGGGCGAGCCTTGCCCAGACTTGCCTCGCTGCTAGGCTTCCTGCCCAGGAAGGAGCAGGCTGCGCGAGGCTGGGAGACGCCACTGGCGCCTTCCTGGCCTCAGCTCCGCTCCTGCCTTGCCTTTGCACCTAGGCCACAGGCGTCCTTGGGGAGGCCTTGGGGCCGGTGGCTTGCACACTGCCAAGGACTCCAGCAGGAAGAGCTCTGTGCGAGGGTAGGGAAGGACCAGTGCAGGGCTCCTCCGGCGGTTGCTTGGCCGCCCAGGCTCAGCGCCGCACGGAGTGCACCAGGCTCCCAGGGCCCCTGGCTGGGGTCTGCAGCCCCGCACACCCGGAGGCTGACTCCCAGGGCGCCCAGCAGCTGCCTCTCACACGTAGCTTCCCTAGCGCTCTCCTCCCCAGCAGAGACGTGTGCAGCAGTTTGGGGCCTGCCCCTTCGTGCCTGGGCTCCCGCCCACAGCCCCAGCTCAGGGAAAGCAGCCCCTGAGCCAAGACCTGCAGGAGGCGCAGAGCGCCCCCACCTGGAAGCCGAGTGAACAGCTGGCGGGGAGGCGAGCTTCCTCGAGGGAAGAAGAGGCAGCCCAGCCTCTTTTGGCTCAAGCCCTACTTGGCTGGAGCCGAGTGCGCCTCCAGGACGGCAGAGCTCCAGCTCTGCTCAGAGGCCCGATCTGGCAGAGTTGCTGGCACGAGGCTGCTCTGCCCTGGGCGAGCCTTGCCCAGACTTGCCTCGCTGCTAGGCTTCCTGCCCAGGAAGGAGCAGGCTGCGCGAGGCTGGGAGACACCACTGGCGCCTTCCTGGCCTCAGCTCCGCTCCTGTCTTGCCTTTGCACCTAGGCCCCAGGCGTCCTTGGGGAGGGCTTAGGGGCCGGTGGCTTGCACTCTGCCAAGGGCTCCAGCAGGAAGAGCTCTGTGCGAGGGAAGGGAAGGGCCAGTGCAGGGCTCCTCCAGCGGTTGCTTGGCCGCCCAGGCTCAGCGCCGCACGGAGTGCACCAGGCTTCCAGGGCCCCTGGCTGTTGTCTGCAGCCCCGCACACCCGGAGGCTGACTCCCTTGGCGCCCAGCAGCTGCCTCACACACGTAGCTTCCCTAGCGCTCTCCTCCCCAGCAGAGACGTGTGCAGCTGGTTTGGGCCTGCCCCTGCGTGCCTGGGCTCCCGCGCACAGCCCCAGCTCAGGGCAAGCAGCCCCTGAGCCAAGACCTGCAGGAGGCGCAGAGCGCCCCCACCTGGAAGCCAAGTGAACAGCTGGCGGGGAGGCGAGCCTCCTCGAGGGAAGAAGAGGCAGCCCAGCCTCGTTTGGCTCAAGCCCTACTTGGCTGGAGCCGAGTGCGCCTCCAGGACGGCAGAGCTCCAGCTCTGCTCAGAGGCCAGTTCTGGCAGAGTTGCTGGCGCGAGGCTGCTCTGCCCTGGGCGAGCCTTGCCCAGACTTGCCTCGCTGCTAGGCCTCCTGCCCAGGAAGGAGCAGGCTGCGCGAGGCTGGGAGACGCCACTGGCGCCTTCCTGGCCTCAGCTCCGCTCCTGCCTTGCCTTTGCACCTAGGCCCCAGGCGTCCTTGGGGAGGGCTTAGGGGCCGGTGGCTTGCAGAGTGCCAAGGGCTCCAGCAGGAAGAGCTCTGTGCGAGGGAAGGGAAGGGCCAGTGCAGGGCTCCTCCAGCGGTTGCTTGGCCGCCCAGACTCAGCGCCGCACGGAGTGCCCCAGGCTCCCAGGGCCCTGGCTGGGGTCTGCAGCCCCGCACACCCGGAGGCTGACTCCCTGGGCGCCCAGCAGCTGCCTCACACACGTAGCTTCCCTAGCGCTCTCCTCCCCAGCAGAGACGTGTGCAGCTGGTTGGTGCCTGCCCCTGCGTGCCTGGGCTCCCGCGCACAGCCCCAGCTCAGGGCAAGCAGCCCCTGAGCCAAGACCTGCAGGAGGCGCAGAGCGCCCCCTCCTGGAAGCCGAGTGAACAGCTGGCGGGGAGGCGAGCTTCCTCGAGGGAAGAAGAGGCAGCCCAGCCTCGTTTGGCTCAAGCCCTACTTGGCTGGAGCCGAGTGCGCCTCCAGGACGGCAGAGCTCCAGCTCTGCTCAGAGGCCCGTTCTGGCAGGGTTGCTGGCGCGAGGCTGCTCTGCCCTGGGCGAGCCTTGCCCAGACTTGCCTCGCTGCTAGGCTTCCTGCCCAGGAAGGAGCAGGCTGCGCGAGGCTGGGAGACACCACTGGCGCCTTCCTGGCCTCAGCTCCGCTCCTGCCTTGCCTTTGCACCTAGGCCCCAGGCGTCCTTGGGGAGGGCTTAGGGGCCGGTGGCTTGCAGAATGCCAAGGGCTCCAGCAGGAAGAGCTCTGTGCGAGGGAAGGGAAGGGCCAGTGCAGGGCTCTTCCAGCGGTTCCTTGCCCGCCCAGGCTCAGCGCCGCTCGGAGTGCCCCAGGCTCCCAGGGCCCCTGGCTGGGGTCTGCAGCCCCGCACACCCGGAGGCTGACTCCCTGGGCGCCCAGCAGCTGCCTCACACACGTAGCTTCCCTAGCGCTCTCCTCCCCAGCAGAGACGTGTGCAGCTGGCTGGGGCCTGCCCCTGCGTGCCTGGGCTCCCGCGCACAGCCCCAGCTCAGGGCAAGCAGCCCCTGAGCCAAGACCTGCAGGAGGCGCAGAGCGCCCCCACCTGGAAGCCGAGTGAACAGCTGGCGGGGAGGCGAGCCTCCTCGAGGGAAGAAGAGGCAGCCCAGCCTCGTTTGGCTCAAGCCCTACTTGGCTGGAGCCGAGTGCGCCTCCAGGACGGCAGAGCTCCAGCTCTGCTCAGAGGCCCGTTCTGGCAGAGTTGCTGGCGCGAGGCTGCTCTGCCCTGGGCGAGCCTTGCCCAGACTTGCCTCGCTGCTAGGCTTCCTGCCCAGGAAGGAGCAGGCTGCGCGAGGCTGGGAGACGCCACTGGCGCCTTCCTGGCCTCAGCTCCGCTCCTGCCTTGCCTTTGCACCTAGGCCCCAGGCGTCCTTGGGGAGGGCTTAGGGGCCGGTGGCTTGCACACTGCCAAGGGCTCCAGCAGGTAGAGCTCTGTGCGAGGGAAGGGAAGGGCCAGTGCAGGGCTCCTCCAGCGGTTGCTTGGCCGCCCAGGCTCAGCGCCGCACGGAGTGCACCAGGCTCCCAGGGCCCCTGGCTGGGGTCTGCAGCCCCGCACACCCGGAGGCTGACTCCCTGGGCGCCCAGCAGCTGCCTCACACACGTAGCTTCCCTAGCGCTCTCCTCCCCAGCAGAGACGTGTGCAGCTGGCTGGGGCCTGCCCCTGCGTTCCTGGGCTCCTGCGCACAGCCCCAGCTCAGGGCAAGCATCCCCTGAGCCAAGACCTGCAGGAGGCGCAGAGCGCCCCCACCTGGAAGCCGAGTGAACAGCTGGCGGGGAGGCGAGCCTCCTCAAGGGAAGAAGAGGCAGCCCAGCCTCGTTTGGCTCAAGCCCTACTTGGCTGGAGCCGAGTGCGCCTCCAGGAAGGCAGAGCTCCAGCTCTGCTCAGAGGCCCGTTCTGGCAGAGTTGCTGGCGCGAGGCTGCTCTGCCCTGGGCGAGCCTTGCCCAGACTTGCCTCGCTGCTAGGCTTCCTGCCCAGGAAGGAGCAGGCTGCGCGAGGCTGGGAGACGCCACTGGCGCCTTCCTGGCCTCAGCTCCGCTCCTGCGTTGCCTTTGCACCTAGGCCCCAGGCGTCCTTGGGGAGGGCTTAGGGGCCGGTGGCTTGCACACTGCCAAGGACTCCAGCAGGAAGAGCTCTGTGCGAGGGTAGGGAAGGGCCAGTGCAGGGCTCCTCCGGCGGTTGCTTGGCCGCCCAGGCTCAGCGCCGCACGGAGTGCACCAGGCTCCCAGGGCCCCTGGCTGGGGTCTGCAGCCCCGCACACCCGGAGGCTGACTCCCAGGGCGCCCAGCAGCTGCCTCTCACACGTAGCTTCCCTAGCGCTCTCCTCCCCAGCAGAGACGTGTGCAGCTGTTTGGGGCCTGCCCCTTCGTGCCTGGGCTCCCGCCCACAGCCCCAGCTCAGGGAAAGCAGCCCCTGAGCCAAGACCTGCAGGAGGCGCAGAGCGCCCCCACCTGGAAGCCGAGTGAACAGCTGGCGGGGAGGCGAGCTTCCTCGAGGGAAGAAAAGGCAGCCCAGCCTCGTTTGGCTCAAGCCCTACTTGGCTGGAGCCGAGTGCGCCTCCAGGACGGCAGAGCTCCAGCTCTGCTCAGAGGCCCGATCTGGCAGAGTTGCTGGCGCGAGGCTGCTCTGCCTTGGGCGAGCCTTGCCCAGACTTGCCTCGCTGCTAGGCTTCCTGCCCAGGAAGGAGCAGGCTGCGCGAGGCTGGGAGACACCACTGGCGCCTTCCTGGCCTCAGCTCCGCTCCTGCCTTGCCTTTGCACCTAGGCCCCAGGCGTCCTTGGGGAGGGCTTAGGGGCCGGTGGCTTGCACTCTGCCAAGGGCTCCAGCAGGAAGAGCTCTGTGCGAGGGAAGGGAAGGGCCAGTGCAGGGCTCCTCCAGCGGTTGCTTGGCCGCCCAGGCTCAGCGCCGCACGGAGAGCACCAGGCTCCCAGGGCCCCTGGCTGGGGTCTGCAGCCCCGCACACCCGGAGGCTGACTCCCTGGGCGCCCAGCAGCTGCCTCACACACGTAGCTTCCCTAGCGCTCTCCTCCCCAGCAGAGACGTGTGCAGCTGGTTGGGGCCTGCCCCTGCGTGCCTGGGCTCCCACGCACAGCCCCAGCTCAGGGCAAGCAGCCCCTGAGCCAAGACCTGCAGGAGGCGCAGAGCGCCCCCACCTGGAAGCCGAGTGAACAGCTGGCGGGGAGGCGAGCCTCCTCGAGGGAAGAAGAGGAAGCCCAGCCTCGTTTGGCTCAAGCCCTACTTGGCTGGAGCCGAGTGTGCCTCCAGGACGGCAGAGCTCCAGCTCTGCTCAGAGGCCAGTTCTGGCAGAGTTGCTGGCGAGAGGCTGCTCTGCCCTGGGCGAGCCTTGCCCAGACTTGCCTCGCTGCTAGGCTTCCTGCCCAGGAAGGAGCAGGCTGCGCGAGGCTGGGAGACGCCACTGGCGCCTTCCTGGCCTCAGCTCCGCTCCTGCCTTGCCTTTGCACCTAGGCCCCAGGCGTCCTTGGGGAGGGCTTAGGGGCCGGTGGCTTGCACACTGCCAAGGACTCCAGCAGGAAGAGCTCTGTGTGAGGGTAGGGAAGGGCCAGTGCAGTGCTCCTCCGGCGGTTGCTTGGCCGCCCAGGCTCAGCGCCGCACGGAGTGCACCAGGCTCCCAGGGCCCCTGGCTGGGGTCTGCAGCCCCGCACACCCGGAGGCTGACTCCCTGGGCGCCCAGCAGCTGCCTCTCACACGTAGCTTCCCTAGCGCTCTCCTCCCCAGCAGAGACGTGTGCAGCTGTTTGGGGCCTGCCCCTTCGTGCCTGGGCTCCCGCCCACAGCCCCAGCTCAGGGAAAGCAGCCCCTGAGCCAAGACCTGCAGGAGGCGCAGAGCGCCCCCACCTGGAAGCCGAGTGAACAGCTGGCGGGGAGGCGAGCTTCCTCGAGGGAAGAAGAGGCAGCCCAGCCTCGTTTGGCTCAAGCCCTACTTGGCTGGAGCCGAGTGCGCCTCCAGGACGGCAGAGCTCCAGCTCTGCTCAGAGGCCCGATCTGGCAGAGTTGCTGGCGCGAGGCTGCTCTGCCTTGGGCGAGCCTTGCCCAGACTTGCCTCGCTGCTAGGCTTCCTGCCCAGGAAGGAGCAGGCTGCGCGAGGCTGGGAGACACCACTGGCGCCTTCCTGGCCTCAGCTCCGCTCCTGCCTTGCCTTTGCACCTAGGCCCCAGGCGTCCTTGGGGAGGGCTTAGGGGCCGGTGGCTTGCACTCTGCCAAGGGCTCCAGCAGGAAGAGCTCTGTGCGAGGGAAGGGAAGGGCCAGTGCAGGGCTCCTCCAGCGGTTGCTTGGCCGCCCAGGCTCAGCGCCGCACGGAGAGCACCAGGCTCCCAGGGCCCCTGGCTGGGGTCTGCAGCCCCGCACACCCGGAGGCTGACTCCCTGGGCGCCCAGCAGCTGCCTCACACACGTAGCTTCCCTAGCGCTCTCCTCCCCAGCAGAGACGTGTGCAGCTGGTTGGGGCCTGCCCCTGCGTGCCTGGGCTCCCGCGCACAGCCCCAGCTCAGGGCAAGCAGCCCCTGAGCCAAGACCTGCAGGAGGCGCAGAGCGCCCCCACCTGGAAGCCGAGTGAACAGCTGGCGGGGAGGCGAGCCTCCTCGAGGGAAGAAGAGGCAGCCCAGCCTCGTTTGGCTCAAGCCCTACTTGGCTGGAGCCGAGTGTGCCTCCAGGACGGCAGAGCTCCAGCTCTGCTCAGAGGCCCGTTCTGGCAGAGTTGCTGGCGCGAGGCTGCTCTGCCCTGGGCGAGCCTTGCCCAGACTTGCCTCGCTGCTAGGCTTCCTGCCCAGGAAGGAGCAGGCTGCGCGAGGCTGGGAGACGCCACTGGCGCCTTCCTGGCCTCAGCTCCGCTCCTGCCTTGCCTTTGCACCTAGGCCACAGGCGTCCTTGGGGAGGGCTTAGGGGCCGGTGGCTTGCACACTGCCAAGGACTCCAGCAGGAAGAGCTCTGTGCGAGGGTAGGGAAGGGCCAGTGCAGGGCTCCTCCGGCGGTTGCTTGGCCGCCCAGGCTCAGCGCCGCACGGAGTGCACCAGGATCCCAGGGCCCCTGGCTGGGGTCTGCAGCCCCGCACACCCGGAGGCTGACTCCCTGGGCGCCCAGCAGCTGCCTCTCACACGTAGCTTCCCTAGCGCTCTCCTCCCCAGCAGAGACGTGTGCAGCTGTTTGGGGCCTGCCCCTTCGTGCCTGGGCTCCCGCCCACAGCCCCAGCTCAGGGAAAGCAGCCCCTGAGCCAAGACCTGCAGGAGGCGCAGAGCGCCCCCACCTGGAAGCCGAGTGAACAGCTGGCGGGGAGGCGAGCTTCCTCGAGGGAAGAAGAGGCAGCCCAGCCTCGTTTGGCTCAAGCCCTACTTGGCTGGAGCCGAGTGCGCCTCCAGGACGGCAGAGCTCCAGCTCTGCTCAGAGGCCCTATCTGGCAGAGTTGCTGGCGCGAGGCTGCTCTGCCCTGGGCGAGCCTTGCCCAGACTTGCCTCGCTGCTAGGCTTCCTGCCCAGGAAGGAGCAGGCTGCGCGAGGCTGGGAGACACCACTGGCGCCTTCCTGGCCTCAGCTCCGCTCCTGCCTTGCCTTTGCACCTAGGCCCCAGGCGTCCTTGGGGAGGGCTTAGGGGCCGGAGGCTTGCACACTGCCAAGGGCTCCAGCAGGAAGAGCTCTGTGCGAGGGAAGGGAAGGGCCAGTGCAGGGCTCCTCCAGCGGTTGCTTGGCCGCCCAGGCTCAGCGCCGCACGGAGTGCACCAGGCTCCCAGGGCCCCTGGCTGGGGTCTGCAGCCCCGCACACCCGGAGGCTGACTCCCTGGGCGCCCAGCAGCTGCCTCACACACGTAGCTTCCCTAGCGCTCTCCTCCCCAGCAGAGACGTGTGCAGCTGTTTGGGGCCTGCCCCTGCGTGCCTGGGCTCCCGCGCACAGCCCCAGCTCAGGGCAAGCAGCCCCTGAGCCAAGACCTGCAGGAGGCGCAGAGCGCCCCCACCTGGAAGCCGAGTGAACAGCTGGCGGGGAGGCGAGCCTCCTCGAGGGAAGAAGAGGCAGCCCAGCCTCGTTTGGCTCAAGCCCTACTTGGCTGGAGCCGAGTGCGCCTCCAGGACGGCAGAGCTCCAGCTCTGCTCAGAGGCCCGTTCTGGCAGAGTTGCTGGCGCTAGGCTGCTCTGCCCTGGGCGAGCCTTGCCCAGACTTGCCTCGCTGCTAGGCTTCCTGCCCAGGAAGGAGCAGGCTGCGCGAGGCTGGGAGACGCCACTGGCGCCTTCCTGGCCTCAGCTCCGCTCCTGCCTTGCCTTTGCACCTAGGCCCCAGGCGTCCTTGGGGAGGGCTTAGGGGCCGGTGGCTTGCACACTGCCAAGGGCTCCAGCAGGAAGAGCTCTGTGCGAGGGAAAGGAAGGGCCAGTGCAGGGCTCCTCCAGCGGTTGCTTGGCCGCCCAGGCTCAGCGCCGCACGGAGTGCACCAGGCTCCCAGGGCCCCTGGCTGGGGTCTGCAGCCCCGCACACCCGGAGGCTGACTCCCTGGGCGCCCAGCAGCTGCCTCACACACGTAGCTTCCCTAGCGCTCTCCTCCCCAGCAGAGACGTGTGCAGCTGGTTGGGGCCTGCCCCTGCGTGCCTGGGCTCCCGCGCACAGCCCCAGCTCAGGGCAAGCAGCCCCTGAGCCAAGACCTGCAGGAGGCGCAGAGCGCCCCCACCTGGAAGCCGAGTGAACAGCTGGCGGGGAGGCGAGCCTCCTCGAGGGAAGAAGAGGCAGCCCAGCCTCGTTTGGCTCAAGCCCTACTTGGCTGGAGCCGAGTGCGCCTCCAGGACGGCAGAGCTCCAGCTCTGCTCAGAGGCCCGTTCTGGCAGAGTTGCTGGCGCTAGGCTGCTCTGCCCTGGGCGAGCCTTGCCCAGACTTGCCTCGCTGCTAGGCTTCCTGCCCAGGAAGGAGCAGGCTGCGCGAGGCTGGGAGACGCCACTGGCGCCTTCCTGGCCTCAGCTCCGCTCCTGCCTTGCCTTTGCACCTAGGCCCCAGGCGTCCTTGGGGAGGGCTTAGGGGCCGGTGGCTTGCACACTGCCAAGGGCTCCAGCAGGAAGAGCTCTGTGCGAGGGAAAGGAAGGGCCAGTGCAGGGCTCCTCCAGCGGTTGCTTGGCCGCCCAGGCTCAGCGCCGCACGGAGTGCACCAGGCTCCCAGGGCCCCTGGCTGGGGTCTGCAGCCCCGCACACCCGGAGGCTGACTCCCTGGGCGTCCAGCAGCTGCCTCACACACGTAGCTTCCCTAGCGCTCTCCTCCCCAGCAGAGACGTGTGCAGCTGGTTGGGGCCTGCCCCTGCGTGCCTGGGCTCCCGCGCACAGCCCCAGCTCAGGGCAAGCAGCCCCTGAGCCAAGACCTGCAGGAGGCGCAGAGCGCCCCCACCTGGAAGCCGAGTGAACAGCTGGCGGGGAGGCGAGCCTCCTCGAGGGAAGAAGAGGCAGCCCAGCCTCGTTTGGCTCAAGCCCTACTTGGCTGGAGCCGAGTGCGCCTCCAGGACGGCAGAGCTCCAGCTCTGCTCAGAGGCCCGTTCTGGCAGAGTTGCTGGCGCGAGGCTGCTCTGCCCTGGGCGAGCCTTGCCCAGACTTGCCTCGCTGCTAGGCTTCCTGCCCAGGAAGGAGCAGGCTGCGCGAGGCTGGGAGACGCCACTGGCGCCTTCCTGGCCTCAGCTCCGTTCCTGCCTTGCCTTTGCACCTAGGCCCCAGGCGTCCTTGGGGAGGGCTTAGGGGCCGGTGGCTTGCACACTGCCAAGGACTCCAGCAGGAAGAGCTCTGTGCGAGGGTAGGGAAGGGCCAGTGCAGGGCTCCTCCGGCGGTTGCTTGGCCGCCCAGGCTCAGCGCCGCACGGAGTGCACCAGGCTCCCAGGGCCCCTAGCTGGGGTCTGCAGCCCCGCACACCCGGAGGCTGACTCCCTGGGCGCCCAGCAGCTGCCTCTCACACGTAGCTTCCCTAGCGCTCTCCTCCCCAGCAGAGACGTGTGCAGCTGTTTGGGGCCTGCCCCTTCGTGCCTGGGCTCCCGCCCACAGCCCCAGCTCAGGGAAAGCAGCCCCTGAGCCAAGACCTGCAGGAGGCGCAGAGCGCCCCCACCTGGAAGCCGAGTGAACAGCTGGCGGGGAGGCGAGCCTCCTCGAGGGAAGAAGAGGCAGCCCAGCCTCGTTTGGCTCAAGCCCTACTTGGCTGGAGCCGAGTGCGCCTCCAGGACGGCAGAGCTCCAGCTCTGCTCAGAGGCCAGTTCTGGCAGAGTTGCTGGCGCGAGGCTGCTCTGCCCTGGGCGAGCCTTGCCCAGACTTGCCTCGCTGCTAGGCCTCCTGCCCAGGAAGGAGCAGGCTGCGCGAGGCTGGGAGACGCCACTGGCGCCTTCCTGGCCTCAGCTCCGCTCCTGCCTTGCCTTTGCACCTAGGCCCCAGGCGTCCTTGGGGAGGGCTTAGGGGCCGGTGGCTTGCAGAGTGCCAAGGGCTCCAGCAGGAAGAGCTCTGTGCGAGGGAAGGGAAGGGCCAGTGCAGGGCTCCTCCAGCGGTTGCTTGGCCGCCCAGACTCAGCGCCGCACGGAGTGCCCCAGGCTCCCAGGGCCCTGGCTGGGGTCTGCAGCCCCGCACACCCGGAGGCTGACTCCCTGGGCGCCCAGCAGCTGCCTCACACACGTAGCTTCCCTAGCGCTCTCCTCCCCAGCAGAGACGTGTGCAGCTGGTTGGGGCCTGCCCCTGCGTGCCTGGGCTCCCGCCCACAGCCCCAGCTCAGGGCAAGCAGCCCCTGAGCCAAGACCTGCAGGAGGCGCAGAGCGCCCCCACCTGGAAGCCGAGTGAACAGCTGGCGGGGAGGCGAGCTTCCTCGAGGGAAGAAGAGGCAGCCCAGCCTCGTTTGGCTCAAGCCCTACTTGGCTGGAGCCGAGTGCGCCTCCAGGACGGCAGAGCTCCAGCTCTGCTCAGAGGCCCGTTCTGGCAGGGTTGCTGGCGCGAGGCTGCTCTGCCCTGGGCGAGCCTTGCCCAGACTTGCCTCGCTGCTAGGCTTCCTGCCCAGGAAGGAGCAGGCTGCGCGAGGCTGGGAGACGCCACTGGCGCCTTCCTGGCCTCAGCTCCGCTCCTGCCTTGCCTTTGCACCTAGGCCCCAGGCGTCCTTGGGGAGGGCTTAGGGGCCGGTGGCTTGCAGAATGCCAAGGGCTCCAGCAGGAAGAGCTCTGTGCGAGGGAAGGGAAGGGCCAGTGCAGGGCTCTTCCAGCGGTTCCTTGGCCGCCCAGGCTCAGCGCCGCTCGGAGTGCCCCAGGCTCCCAGGGCCCCTGGCTTGGGTCTGCAGCCCCGCACACCCGGAGGCTGACTCCCTGGGCGCCCAGCAGCTGCCTCACACACGTAGCTTCCCTAGCGCTCTCCTCCGAAGCAGAGACGTGTGCAGCTGGCTGGGGCCTGCCCCTGCGTGCCTGGGCTCCCGCCCACAGCCCCAGCTCAGGGCAAGCAGCCCCTGAGCCAAGACCTGCAGGAGGCGCAGAGCGCCCCCACCTGGAAGCCGAGTGAACAGCTGGCGGGGAGGCGAGCCTCCTCGAGGGAAGAAGAGGCAGCCCAGCCTCGTTTGGCTCAAGCCCTACTTGGCTGGAGCCGAGTGCGCCTCCAGGACGGCAGAGCTCCAGCTCTGCTCAGAGGCCCGTTCTGGCAGAGTTGCTGGCGCGAGGCTGCTCTGCCCTGGGCGAGCCTTGCCCAGACTTGCCTCGCTGCTAGGCTTCCTGCCCAGGAAGGAGCAGGCTGCGCGAGGCTGGGAGACGCCACTGGCGCCTTCCTGGCCTCAGCTCCGCTCCTGCCTTGCCTTTGCACCTAGGCCCCAGGCGTCCTTGGGGAGGGCTTAGGGGCCGGTGGCTTGCACACTGCCAAGGGCTCCAGCAGGAAGAGCTCTGTGCGAGGGAAGGGAAGGGCCAGTGCAGGGCTCCTCCAGCGGTTGCTTGGCCGCCCAGGCTCAGCGCCGCACGGAGTGCACCAGGCTCCCAGGGCCCCTGGCTGGGGTCTGCAGCCCCGCACACCCGGAGGCTGACTCCCTGGGAGTCCAGCAGCTGCCTCACACACGTAGCTTCCCTAGCGCTCTCCTCCCCAGCAGAGACGTGTGCAGCTGGTTGGGGCCTGCCCCTGCGTGCCTGGGCTCCCGCCCACAGCCCCAGCTCAGGGCAAGCAGCCCCTGAGCCAAGACCTGCAGGAGGCGCAGAGCGCCCCCACCTGGAAGCCGAGTGAACAGCTGGCGGGGAGGCGAGCTTCCTCGAGGGAAGAAGAGGCAGCCCAGCCTCGTTTGGCTCAAGCCCTACTTGGCTGGAGCCGAGTGCGCCTCCAGGACGGCAGAGCTCCAGCTCTGCTCAGAGGCCCGTTCTGGCAGGGTTGCTGGCGCGAGGCTGCTCTGCCCTGGGCGAGCCTTGCCCAGACTTGCCTCGCTGCTAGGCTTCCTGCCCAGGAAGGAGCAGGCTGCGCGAGGCTGGGAGACGCCACTGGCGCCTTCCTGGCCTCAGCTCCGCTCCTGCCTTGCCTTTGCACCTAGGCCCCAGGCGTCCTTGGGGAGGGCTTAGGGGCCGGTGGCTTGCAGAATGCCAAGGGCTCCAGCAGGAAGAGCTCTGTGCGAGGGAAGGGAAGGGCCAGTGCAGGGCTCTTCCAGCGGTTCCTTGGCCGCCCAGGCTCAGCGCCGCTCGGAGTGCCCCAGGCTCCCAGGGCCCCTGGCTTGGGTCTGCAGCCCCGCACACCCGGAGGCTGACTCCCTGGGCGCCCAGCAGCTGCCTCACACACGTAGCTTCCCTAGCGCTCTCCTCCGAAGCAGAGACGTGTGCAGCTGGCTGGGGCCTGCCCCTGCGTGCCTGGGCTCCCGCCCACAGCCCCAGCTCAGGGCAAGCAGCCCCTGAGCCAAGACCTGCAGGAGGCGCAGAGCGCCCCCACCTGGAAGCCGAGTGAACAGCTGGCGGGGAGGCGAGCCTCCTCGAGGGAAGAAGAGGCAGCCCAGCCTCGTTTGGCTCAAGCCCTACTTGGCTGGAGCCGAGTGCGCCTCCAGGACGGCAGAGCTCCAGCTCTGCTCAGAGGCCCGTTCTGGCAGAGTTGCTGGCGCGAGGCTGCTCTGCCCTGGGCGAGCCTTGCCCAGACTTGCCTCGCTGCTAGGCTTCCTGCCCAGGAAGGAGCAGGCTGCGCGAGGCTGGGAGACGCCACTGGCGCCTTCCTGGCCTCAGCTCCGCTCCTGCCTTGCCTTTGCACCTAGGCCCCAGGCGTCCTTGGGGAGGGCTTAGGGGCCGGTGGCTTGCACACTGCCAAGGGCTCCAGCAGGAAGAGCTCTGTGCGAGGGAAGGGAAGGGCCAGTGCAGGGCTCCTCCAGCGGTTGCTTGGCCGCCCAGGCTCAGCGCCGCACGGAGTGCACCAGGCTCCCAGGGCCCCTGGCTGGGGTCTGCAGCCCCGCACACCCGGAGGCTGACTCCCTGGGAGTCCAGCAGCTGCCTCACACACGTAGCTTCCCTAGCGCTCTCCTCCCCAGCAGAGACGTGTGCAGCTGGTTGGGGCCTGCCCCTGCGTGCCTGGGCTCCCGCCCACAGCCCCAGCTCAGGGCAAGCAGCCCCTGAGCCAAGACCTGCAGGAGGCGCAGAGCGCCCCCACCTGGAAGCCGAGTGAACAGCTGGCGGGGAGGCGAGCCTCCTCGAGGGAAGAAGAGGCAGCCCAGCCTCGTTTGGCTCAAGCCCTACTTGGCTGGAGCCGAGTGCGCCTCCAGGACGGCAGAGCTCCAGCTCTGCTCAGAGGCCCGTTCTGGCAGAGTTGCTGGCGCGAGGCTGCTCTGCCCTGGGCGAGCCTTGCCCAGACTTGCCTCGCTGCTAGGCTTCCTGCCCAGGAAGGAGCAGGCTGCGCGAGGCTGGGAGACGCCACTGGCGCCTTCCTGGCCTCAGCTCCGCTCCTGCCTTGCCTTTGCACCTAGGCCCCAGGCGTCCTTGGGGAGGGCTTAGGGGCCGGTGGCTTGCACACTGCCAAGGGCTCCAGCAGGAAGAGCTCTGTGCGAGGGAAGGGAAGGGCCAGTGCAGGGCTCCTCCAGCGGTTGCTTGGCCGCCCAGGCTCAGCGCCGCACGGAGTGCACCAGGCTCCCAGGGCCCCTGGCTGGGGTCTGCAGCCCCGCACACCCGGAGGCTGACTCCCTGGGCGCCCAGCAGCTGCCTCACACACGTAGCTTCCCTAGCGCTCTCCTCCCCAGCAGAGACGTGTGCAGCTGGTTGGGGCCTGCCCCTGCGTGCCTGGGCTCCCGCGCACAGCCCCAGCTCAGGGCAAGCAGCCCCTGAGCCAAGACCAGCAGGAGGCGCAGAGCGCCCCCACCTGGAAGCCGAGTGAACAGCTGGCGGGGAGGCGAGCCTCCTCGAGGGAAGAAGAGGCAGCCCAGCCTCGTTTGGCTCAAGCACTACTTGGCTGGAGCCGAGTGCGCCTCCAGGACGGCAGAGCTCCAGCTCTGCTCAGAGGCCCGTTCTGGCAGAGTTGCTGGCGCGAGGCTGCTCTGCCCTGGGCGAGCCTTGCCCAGACTTGCCTCGCTGCTAGGCTTCCTGCCCAGGAAGGAGCAGGCTGCGCGAGGCTGGGAGACGCCACTGGCGCCTTCCTGGCCTCAGCTCCGCTCCTGCCTTGCCTTTGCACCTAGGCCCCAGGCGTCCTTGGGGAGGGCTTAGTGGCCGGTGGCTTGCAGAATGCCAAGGGCTCCAGCAGGAAGAGCTCTGTGCGAGGGAAGGGAAGGGCCAGTGCAGGGCTCCTCCAGCGGTTGCTTGACCGCGCAGGCTCAGCGCCGCACGGAGTGCACCAGGCTCCCAGGGCCCCTGGCTGGGGTCTGCAGCCCCGCACACCTGGAGGCTGACTCCCTGGGCGCCCAGCAGCTGCCTCACACACGTAGCTTCCCTAGCGCTCTCCTCCCCAGCAGAGACGTGTGCAGCTGGTTGGGGCCTGCCCCTGCGTGCCTGGGCTCCTGCACACAGCCCCAGCTCAGGGCAAGCAGCCCCTGAGCCAAGACCTGCAGGAGGCGAAGAGCGCCCCCAACTGGAAGCCGAGTGAACAGCTGGCGGGGAGGCGAGCCTCCTCGAGGGAAGAAGAGGCAGCACAGCCTCGTTTGGCTCAAGCCCTACTTGGCTGGAGCCGAGTGAGCCTCCAGGACGGCAGTGCTCCAGCTCTGCTCAGAGGCCCGTTCTGGCAGAGTTGCTGGCGCGAGGCTGCTCTGCCCTGGGCGAGCCGTGCCCAGACTTGCCTCGCTGCTAGGTTTCCTGCCCAGGAAGGAGCAGGCTGCGCGAGGCTGGTAGACGCCACTGGCGCCTTCCGGGCCTCAGCTCCGCTCCTGCCTTGCCTTTGCACCTAGGCCCCAGGCGTCCTTGGGGAGGGCTTAGGGGCCGGTGGCTTGCACACTGCCAAGGGCTCCAGCAGGAAGAGCTCTGTGCGAGGGAAGGGAAGGGCCAGTGCAGGGCTCCTCCAGCGGTTGCTTGGCCGCCCAGGCTCAGCGCCGCACGGAGTGCACCAGGCTCCCAGTGCCCCTGGCTGGGGTCTGCAGCCCCGCACACCCGGAGGCTGACTCCCTGGGCGCCCAGCAGCTGCCTCACACACGTAGCTTCCCTAGCGCTCTCCTCCCCAGCAGAGACGTGTGCAGCTGGTTGGGGCCTGCCCCTGCGTGCCTGGGCTCCTGCGCACAGCCCCAGCTCAGGGCAAGCAGCCCCTGAGCCAAGACCTGCAGGAGGCGAAGAGCGCCCCCAACTGGAAGCCGAGTGAACAGCTGGCGGGGAGGCGAGCCTCCTCGAGGGAAGAAGAGGCAGCACAGCCTCGTTTGGCTCAAGCCCTACTTGGCTGGAGCCGAGTGCGCCTCCAGGACGGCAGAGCTCCCGCTCTGCTCAGAGGCCCGTTCTGGCAGAGTTGCTGGCGCGAGGCTGCTCTGCCCTGGGCGACCCTTGCCCAGACTTGCCTCACGGCTAGGCTTCCTGCCCAGGAAGGAGCAGGCTGCGCGAGGCTGGGAGACGCCACTGGCGCCTTCCTGGCCTCAGCTCCGCTCCTGCCTTGCCTTTGCACCTAGGCCCCAGGCGTCCTTGGGGAGGGCTTAGGGGCCGGTGGCTTGCACACTGCCAAGGGCTCCAGCAGGAAGAGCTCTGTGCGAGGGAAGGGAAGGGCCAGTGCAGGGCCCCTCCAGCGGTTGATTGGCCGCCCAGGCTCAGCGCCGCACGGAGTGCACCATGCTCCCAGGGCCCCTGGTTGGGGTCTGCAGCCCCGCACACCCGGAGTTTGACTCCCTGGAAATCCAGCAGCTGCCTCACACACGTAGCTTCCATAGCGCTCTCCTCCCCAGCAGAGACGTGTGCAGCTGGCTGGGGCCTGCCCCTGCGTACCTGGGCTGCCGCCCACAGCCCCAGCTCAGGGCAAGCAGGCCCTGAGCCAAGACCTGCAGGAGGCGCAGAGCGCCCCCACCTGGAAGCCGAGTGAACAGCTGGCGGGGAGGCGAGCCTCCTCGAGGGAAGAAGAGGCAGCCCAGCCTCGTTTGGCTCAAGCCCTACTTCTCTGGAGACGAGTGCGCCTCCAGGACGGCAGAGCTCCAGCTCTGCTCAGAGGCCCGTTCTGGCAGAGTTGCTGGCGCGAGGCTGCTCTGCCCTGGGCGAGCCTTGCTCAGACTTGCCTCGCTGCTAGGCTTCCTGCCCAGGAAGGAGCAGGCTGCGCGAGGCTGGGAGACGCCACTGGCGCCTTCCTGGCCTCAGCTCCGCTCCTGCCTTGCCTTTGCACCTAGGCCCCAGGCGTCCTTGGGGAGGGCTTAGGGGCCGGTGGCTTGCACACTGCCAAGGGCTCCAGCAGGAAGAGCTCTGTGCGAGGGAAGGGAAGGGCCAGTGCAGGGCTCCTCCAGCGGTTGCTTGACCGCGCAGGCTCAGCGCCGCACGGAGTGCACCAGGCTCCCAGGGCCCCTGGCTGGGGTCTGCAGCCCCGCACACCTGGAGGCTGACTCCCTGGGCGCCCAGCAGCTGCCTCACACACGTAGCTTCCCTAGCGCTCTCCTCCCCAGCAGAGACGTGTGCAGCTGGTTGGGGCCTGCCCCTGCGTGCCTGGGCTCCTGCGCACAGCCCCAGCTCAGGGCAAGCAGCCCCTGAGCCAAGACCTGCAGGAGGCGAAGAGCGCCCCCAACTGGAAGCCGAGTGAACAGCTGGCGGGGAGGCGAGCCTCCTCGAGGGAAGAAGAGGCAGCACAGCCTCGTTTGGCTCAAGCCCTACTTGGCTGGAGCCGAGTGAGCCTCCAGGACGGCAGTGCTCCAGCTCTGCTCAGAGGCCCGTTCTGGCAGAGTTGCTGGCGCGAGGCTGCTCTGCCCTGGGCGAGCCTTGCCCAGACTTGCCTCGCTGCTAGGTTTCCTGCCCAGGAAGGAGCAGGCTGCGCGAGGCTGGTAGACGCCACTGGCGCCTTCCGGGCCTCAGCTCCGCTCCTGCCTTGCCTTTGCACCTAGGCCCCAGGCGTCCTTGGGGAGGGCTTAGGGGCCGGTGGCTTGCACACTGCCAAGGGCTCCAGCAGGAAGAGCTCTGTGCGAGGGAAGGGAAGGGCCAGTGCAGGGCTCCTCCAGCGGTTGCTTGGCCGCCCAGGCTCAGCGCCGCACGGAGTGCACCAGGCTCCCAGTGCCCCTGGCTGGGGTCTGCAGCCCCGCACACCCGGAGGCTGACTCCCTGGGCGCCCAGCAGCTGCCTCACACACGTAGCTTCCCTAGCGCTCTCCTCCCCAGCAGAGACGTGTGCAGCTGGTTGGGGCCTGCCCCTGCGTGCCTGGGCTCCTGCGCACAGCCCCAGCTCAGGGCAAGCAGCCCCTGAGCCAAGACCTGCAGGAGGCGAAGAGCGCCCCCAACTGGAAGCCGAGTGAACAGCTGGCGGGGAGGCGAGCCTCCTCGAGGGAAGAAGAGGCAGCACAGCCTCGTTTGGCTCAAGCCCTACTTGGCTGGAGCCGAGTGCGCCTCCAGGACGGCAGAGCTCCCGCTCTGCTCAGAGGCCCGTTCTGGCAGAGTTGCTGGCGCGAGGCTGCTCTGCCCTGGGCGACCCTTGCCCAGACTTGCCTCACGGCTAGGCTTCCTGCCCAGGAAGGAGCAGGCTGCGCGAGGCTGGGAGACGCCACTGGCGCCTTCCTGGCCTCAGCTCCGCTCCTGCCTTGCCTTTGCACCTAGGCCCCAGGCGTCCTTGGGGAGGGCTTAGGGGCCGGTGGCTTGCACACTGCCAAGGGCTCCAGCAGGAAGAGCTCTGTGCGAGGGAAGGGAAGGGCCAGTGCAGGGCCCCTCCAGCGGTTGATTGGCCGCCCAGGCTCAGCGCCGCACGGAGTGCACCATGCTCCCAGGGCCCCTGGTTGGGGTCTGCAGCCCCGCACACCCGGAGTTTGACTCCCTGGAAATCCAGCAGCTGCCTCACACACGTAGCTTCCATAGCGCTCTCCTCCCCAGCAGAGACGTGTGCAGCTGGCTGGGGCCTGCCCCTGCGTACCTGGGCTGCCGCCCACAGCCCCAGCTCAGGGCAAGCAGGCCCTGAGCCAAGACCTGCAGGAGGCGCAGAGCGCCCCCACCTGGAAGCCGAGTGAACAGCTGGCGGGGAGGCGAGCCTCCTCGAGGGAAGAAGAGGCAGCCCAGCCTCGTTTGGCTCAAGCCCTACTTCTCTGGAGACGAGTGCGCCTCCAGGACGGCAGAGCTCCAGCTCTGCTCAGAGGCCCGTTCTGGCAGAGTTGCTGGCGCGAGGCTGCTCTGCCCTGGGCGAGCCTTGCTCAGACTTGCCTCGCTGCTAGGCTTCCTGCCCAGGAAGGAGCAGGCTGCGCGAGGCTGGGAGACGCCACTGGCGCCTTCCTGGCCTCAGCTCCGCTCCTGCCTTGCCTTTGCACCTAGGCCCCAGGCGTCCTTGGGGAGGGCTTAGGGGCCGGTGGCTTGCACACTGCCAAGGGCTCCAGCAGGAAGAGCTCTGTGCGAGGGAAGGGAAGGGCCAGTGCAGGGCTCCTCCAACGGTTGCTTGGCCCCCCAGGCTCAGTGCCGCACGGAGTGCCCCAGGCTCCCAGGGCCCGTGGCTGGGGTCTGCAGCCCCGCACACCCGGAGGCTGACTCCCTGGGCGCCCAGCAGCTGCCTCACACACGTAGCTTTCCTAGCGCTCTCCTCCCCAGCAGAGACGTGTGCAGCTCGTTGGGACCTAGCCCTACGTGCCTGGGCTCCCGCGTACAGCCCCAGCTCAGGGCAAGCAGCCCCTGAGCCAAGACCTGCAGGAGGCGCAGAGCGCCCCCAACTGGAAGCCGAGTGAACAGCTGGCGGGGAGGCGAGCCTCCTCGAGGAAAGAAGAGGCAGCCCAGCCTCGTTTGGCTCAAGCCCTACTTGGCTGGAGCCGAGTGCGCCTCCAGGACGGCAGAGCTCCAGCTCTGCTCAGAGGCCTGTTCTGGCAGAGTTGCTGGCGCGAGGCTGCTCTGCCCTGGGCGAGCCTTGCCCAGACTTGCCTCGCTGCTAGGCTTCCTGCCCAGGAAGGAGCAGGCTGCGCGAGGCTGGGAGACGCCACTGGCGCCTTCCTGGCCTCAGCTCCGCTCCTGCCTTGCCTTTGCACCTAGGCCCCAGGCGTCCTTGGGGAGGGCTTAGTGGCCGGTGGCTTGCACACTGCCAAGGGCTCCAGCAGGAAGAGCTCTGTGCGAGGGAAGGGAAGGGCCAGTGCAGGGCTCCTCCAGCGGTTGCTTGGCCGCCCAGGCTCAGCGCCGCACGGAGTGCACCAGGCTCCCAGGGCCCCTGGCTGGGGTCTGCAGCCCCGCACACCCGGAGGCTGACTCCCTGGGCGCCCAGCAACTGCCTCACACACGTAGCTTCCCTAGCGCTCTCCTCCCCAGCAGAGACGTGTGCAGCTGGTTGGGGCCTGCCCCTGCGTGCCTGGGCTCCTGCGCACAGCCCCAGCTCAGGGCAAGCAGCCCCTGAGCCAAGACCTGCAGGAGGCGAAGAGCGCCCCCAACTGGAAGCCGAGTGAACAGCTGGCGGGGAGGCGAGCCTCCTCGAGGGAAGAAGAGGCAGCACAGCCTCGTTTGGCTCAAGCCCTACTTGGCTGGAGCCGAGTGCGCCTCCAGGACGGCAGAGATCCCGCTCTGCTCAGAGGCCCGTTCTGGCAGAGTTGCTGGCGCGAGGCTGCTCTGCCCTGGGCGAGCCTTGCCCAGACTTGCCTCACTGCTAGGCTTCCTGCCCAAGAAGGAGCAGGCTGCGCGAGGCTGGGAGACGCCACTGGCGCCTTCCTGGCCTCAGCTCCGCTCCTGCCTTGCCTTTGCACCTAGGCCCCAGGCGTCCTTGGGGAGGGCTTAGGGGCCGGTGGCTTGCACACTGCCAAGGGCTCCAGCAGGAAGAGCTCTGTGCGAGGCAAGGGAAGGGCCAGTGCAGGGCTCCTCCAGCGGTTGATTGGCCGCCCAGGCTCAGCGCCGCACGGAGTGCACCAGGCTCCCAGGGCCCCTGGTTGGGGTCTGCAGCCCCGCACACCCGGAGGCTGACTCCCTGGAAGTCCAGCAGCTGCCTCACACACGTAGCTTCCATAGCGCTCTCCTCCCCAGCAGAGACGTGTGCAGCTGGCTGGGGCCTGCCCCTGCGTACCTGGGCTCCCGCACACAGCCCCAGCTCAGGGCAAGCAGCCCCTGAGCCAAGACCTGCAGGAGGCGCAGAGCGCCCCCACCTGGAAGCCGAGTGAACAGCTGGCGGGGAGGCGAGCCTCCTCGAGGGAAGAAGAGGCAGCCCAGCCTCGTTTGGCTCAAGCCCTACTTCTCTGGAGCCGAGTGCGCCTCCAGGACGGCAGAGCTCCAACTCTGCTCAGAGGCCCGTTCTGGCAGAGTTGCTGGCGCGAGGCTGCTCTGCCCTGGGCGAGCCTTGCTCAGACTTGCCTCGCTGCTAGGCTTCCTGCCCAGGAAGGAGCAGGCTGCGCGAGGCTGGGAGACGCCACTGGCGCCTTCCTGGCCTCAGCTCCGCTCCTGCCTTGCCTTTGCACCTAGGCCCCAGGCGTCCTTGGGGAGGGCTTAGTGGCCGGTGGCTTGCACACTGCCAAGGGCTCCAGCAGGAAGAGCTCTGTGCGAGGGAAGGGAAGGGCCAGTGCAGGGCTCCTCCAACGGTTGCTTGGCCCCCCAGGCTCAGTGCCGCACGGAGTGCCCCAGGCTCCCAGGGCCCGTGGCTGGGGTCTGCAGCCCCGCACACCCGGAGGCTGACTCCCTGGGCGCCCAGCAGCTGCCTCACACACGTAGCTTTCCTAGCGCTCTCCTCCCCAGCAGAGACGTGTGCAGCTGGTTGGGACCTAGCCCTACGTGCCTGGGCTCCCGCGTACAGCCCCAGCTCAGGGCAAGCAGCCCCTGAGCCAAGACCTGCAGGAGGCGCAGAGCGACCCCAACTGGAAGCCGAGTGAACAGCTGGCGGGGAGGAGAGCCTCCTCGAGGAAAGAAGAGGCAGCCCAGCCTCGTTTGGCTCAAGCCCTACTTGGCTGGAGCCGAGTGCGCCTCCAGGACGGCAGAGCTCCAGCTCTGCTCAGAGGCCTGTTCTGGCAGAGTTGCTGGCGCGAGGCTGCTCTGCCCTGGGCGAGCCTTGCCCAGACTTGCCTCGCTGCTAGGCTTCCTGCCCAGGAAGGAGCAGGCTGCGCGAGGCTGGGAGACGCCACTGGCGCCTTCCTGGCCTCAGCTCCGCTCCTGCCTTGCCTTTGCACCTAGGCCCCAGGCGTCCTTGGGGAGGGCTTAGGGGCCGGTGGCTTGCACACTGCCAAGGGCTCCAGCAGGAAGAGCTCTGTGCGAGGGAAGGGAAGGGCCAGTGCAGGGCTCCTCCAGCGGTTGCTTGGCCGCCCAGGCTCTGCGCCGCACGGAGTGCATCAGGCTCCCAGGGCCCCTGGCTGGGGTCTGCAGCCCCGCACACCCGGAGGCTGACTCCCTGGGCGCCCAGCAGCTGCCTCACACACGTAGCTTCCATAGCGCTCTCCTCCCCAGCAGAGACGTGTGCAGCTGGCGGGGCCTGCCCCTGCGTGCCTGGGCTCCCGCGCACAGCCCCAGCTCAGGGCAAGCAGCCCCTGAGCCAAGACCTGCAGGAGGGGCCGAGCGCCCCCACCTGGAAGCCGAGTGAACAGCTGGCGGGGAGGCGAGCCTCCTCGAGGGAAGAAGAGGCAGCCCAGCCACGTTTGGCTCAAGCCCTAGTTGGCTGGAGCCGAGTGCGCCTCCAGGACGGCAGAGCTCCAGCTCTGCTCAGAGGCCCGTTCTGGCAGAGTTGCTGGCGCGACGCTGCTCTGCCCTGGGCGAGCCTTGCCCAGACTTGCCTCGCTGCTAGGCTTCCTGCCCAGGAAGGAGCAGGCTGCGCGAGGCTGGGAGACGCCACTGGCGCCTTCCTGGCCTCAGCTCCGCTCCTGCCTTGCCTTTGCACCTAGGCCCCAGGCGTCCTTGGGGAGGGCTTAGGGGCCGGTGGCTTGCACACTGCCAAGGGCTCCAGCAGGAAGAGCTCTGTGCGAGGGAAGGGAAGGGCCAGTGCAGGGCTCCTCCAGCGGTTGCTTGGCTGCCCAGGCTCATCACCGCACGGAGTGCACCAGGCTCCTAGGGCCCCTGGCTGGGGTCTGCAGCCCCGCACACCCGGAGGCTGACTCCCTGGGCGCCCAGCAGCTGCCTCACACACGTAGCTTCCCTAGCGCTCTCCTCCCCAGCAGAGACGTGTGCAGCTGGCTGGGGCCTGCCCCTACGTACCTGGGCTCCCGCGCACAGCCCCAGCTCAGGGCAAGCAGCCCCTGAGCCAAGACCTGCAGGAGGCGCAGAGCGCCCCCACCTGGAAGCCGAGTGAACAGCTGGCGGGGAGGCGAGCCTCCTCGAGGGAAGAAGAGGCAGCCCAGCCTCGTTTGGCTCAAGCCCTACTTCTCTGGAACCGAGTGCGCCTCCAGGACGGCAGAGCTCCAGCTCTGCTCAGAGGCCCGTTCTGGCAGAGTTGCTGGCGCGAGGCTGCTCTGCCCTAGGCGAGCCTTGCCCAGACTTGCCTCGCTGCTAGGCTTCCTGCCCAGGAAGGAGCAGGCTGCGCGAGGCTGGGAGACGACACTGGAGCCTTCCTGGCCTCAGCTCCGCTCCTGCCTTGCCTTTGCACCTAGGCCCCAGGCGTCCTTGGGGAGGGCTTAGGGGCCGGTGGCTTGCAAACTGCCAAGGGCTCCAGCAGGTAGAGCTCTGTGCGAGGGAAGGAAGGGCCAGTGCAGGTCTCCTCCAGCGGTTGCTTGGCCGCCCAGGCTCAGCGCCGCACGGAGTGCACCAGGCTCCCAGGGCGCCTGGCTGGAGTCTGCAGCCCCGCACACCCGGAGGCTGACTCCCTGGGCGCCCAGCAGCTGCCTCACACCCGTAGCTTCCCTAGCACTCTCCTCCCCAGCAGAGACGTGTGCAGCTGGTTGGGGCCTGCCCCTGCGTGCCTGGGCTCCCGCCCACAGCCCCAGCTCAGGGCAAGAAGCCCCTGAGCCAAGACCTGCAGGAGGCGCAGAGCGCCCCCACCTGGGAGCCGAGTGAACAGCTGGCGGGGAGGCGAGCCTCCTCGAGGGAAGAAGAGGCAGCCCAGCCTCGTTTGGCTCATGCCCTACTTGGCTGGAGCCGAGTGCGCCTCCAGGACGGCAGAGCTCCAGCTCTGCTCAGAGGCCCGTTCTGGCAGAGTTGCTGGCGTGAGGCTGCTCTGCCCTGGGCGAGCCTTTCCCAGACTTGCCTCACTGCTAGGCTTCCTGCCCAGGAAGGAGCAGGCTGCGCGAGGCTGGGAGACGCCACTGGCGCCTTCCTGGCCTCAGCTCCGCTCCTGCCTTGCCTTTGCACCTAGGCCCCAGGCGTCCTTGGGGAGGGCTTAGGGGCCGGTGGCTTGCACACTGCCAAGGGCTCCAGCAGGAAGAGCTCTGTGCGAGGGAAGGGAAGGGCCAGTGCAGGGCTCCTCCAGCGGTTGCTTGGCCGCCCAGGCTCAGCGCCGCTCGGAGTGCCCCAGGCTCCCAGTGCCCCTGGCTGGGGTCTGCTGCCCCGCACACCCGGAGGCTGACTCCCTGGGCGCCCAGCAGCTGCCTCACACACGTAGCTTCCCTAGCGATCTCCTCCCCAGCAGAGACGTGTGCAGCTGGTTGGGGCCTGCCCCTGCGTGCCTGGGCTCCCGCCCACAGCCCCAGCTCAGGGCAAGCAGCTCCTGAGCCAAGACCTGCAGGAGGCGCAGAGCGCCCCCACCTGGAAGCCGAGTGAACAGCTGGCGCGGAGGCGAGCCTCCTCGAGGGAAGAAGAGGCAGCCCAGCCTCGTTTGGCTCAAACCCTACTTGGCTGGAGCCGAGTGCGCCTCCAGGACGGCAGAGCTCCAGCTCTGCTCAGAGGCCCGTTCTGGCCGAGGTGCTGGCGCGAGGCTGCTCTGCCCTGGGCGAGCCTTGCCCAGACTTGCCTCGCTGCTAGGCTTCCTGCCCAGGAAGGAGCAGGCTGCGCGAGGCTGGGAGACGCCACTGGCGCCTTCCTGGCCTCAGCTCCGCTCCTGCCTTGCCTTTGCACCTAGGCCCCAGGCGTCCTTGGGGAGGGCTTAGGGGCCGGTGGCTTGCACACTGCCAAGGGCTCCAGCAGGAAGAGCTCTGTGCGAGGGAAGGGAAGGGCCAGTGCAGGGCTCCTCCAGCGGTTGCTTGGCCGCCCAGGCTCAGCGCCGCACGGAGTGCACCAGGCTCCCAGGGCCCCTGGCTGGGGTCTGCAGCCCCGCACACCCGGAGGCTGACTCCCTGGGCGCCCAGCAGCTGCCTCACACACGTAGCTTCCCTAGCGCTCTCCTCCCCAGCAGAGACGTGTGCAGCTGGTGGGGCCTGCCCCTGCGTGCCTGGGCTCCCGCGCACAGCCCCAGCTCAGGGCAAGCAGCCCCTGAGCCAAGACCTGCAGGAGGGGCCGAGCGCCCCCACCTGGAAGCCGAGTGAACAGCTGGCGGGGAGGCGAGCCTCCTTGAGGGAAGAAGAGGCAGCCCAGCCACGTTTGGCTCAAACCCTAGTTGGCTGGAGCCGAGTGCGCCTCCAGGACGGCAGAGCTCCAGCTCTGCTCAGAGGCCTGTTCTGGCAGAGTTGCTGGCGCGAGGCTGCTCTGCCCTGGGCGAGCCTTGCCCAGACTTGCCTCGCTGCTAGGCTTCCTGCCCAGGAAGGAGCAGGCTGCGCGAGGCTGGGAGACGCCACTGGCGCCTTCCTGGCCTCAGCTCCGCTCCTGCCTTGCCTTTGCACCTAGGCCCCAGGCGTCCTTGGGGAGGGCTTAGGGGCCGGTGGCTTGCGCACTGCCAAGGGCTCCAGCAGGAAGAGCTCTGTGCGAGGGAAGGGAAGGGCCAGTGCAGGGCTCCTCCAGCGGTTGCTTGGCCGCCCAGGCTCAGCACCGCACGGAGTGCACCAGGCTCCTAGGGCCCCTGGCTGGGGTCTGCAGCCCCGCACACCCGGAGGATGACTCCCTGGGCGCCCAGCAGCTGCCTCACACACGTAGCTTCCCTAGCGCTCTCCTCCCCAGCAGAGACGTGTGCAGCTGGCTGGGGCCTGCCCCTGCGTACCTGGGCTCCCGCGCACAGCCCCAGCTCAGGGCAAGCAGCCCCTCAGCCAAGACCTGCAGGAGGCGCAGAGCGCCCCCACCTGGAAGCCGAGTGAACAGCTGGCGGGGAGGCGAGCCTCCTCGAGGGAAGAAGAGGCAGCCCAGCCTCGTTTGGCTCAAGCCCTACTTCTCTGGAACCGAGTGCGCCTCCAGGACGGCAGAGCTCCAGCTCTGCTCAGAGGCCCGTTCTGGCAGAGTTGCTGGCGCGAGGCTGCTCTGCCCTGGGCGAGCCTTGCCCAGACTTGCCTCGCTGCTAGGCTTCCTGCCCAGGAAGGAGCAGGCTGCGCGAGGCTGGGAGACGCCTCTGGCGCCTTCCTGGCCTCAGCTCCGCTCCTGCCTTGCCTTTGCACCTAGGCCCCAGGCGTCCTTGGGGAGGGCTTAGGGGCCGGTGGCTTGCACACTGCCAAGGGCTCCAGCAGGAAGAGCTCTGTGCGAGGGAAGGGAAGGGCCAGTGCAGGGCTCCTCCAACGGTTGCTTGGCCCCCCAGGCTCAGTGCCGCACGGAGTGCCCCAGGCTCCCAGGGCCCGTGGCTGGGGTCTGCAGCCCCGCACACCCGGAGGCTGACTCCCTGGGCGCCCAGCAGCTGCCTCACACACGTAGCTTCCCTAGCGCTCGCCTCCCCAGCAGAGACGTGTGCAGCTGGTTGGGGCCTGCCCCTGCGTGCCTGGGCTCCCGCGCACAGCCCCAGCTCAGGGCAAGCAGCCCCTGAGCCAAGACCTGCAGGAGGCGCAGAGCGCCCCCACCTGGAAGCCGAGTGAACAGCTGGCGGGGAGGCGAGCCTCCTCGAGGGAAGAAGAGGCAGCCCAGCCTCGTTTGGCTCATGCCCTACTTGGCTGGAGCCGAGTGCGCCTCCAGGACGGCAGAGCTCCAGCTCTGCTCAGAGGCCCGTTCTGGCAGAGTTGCTGGCGCGAGGCTGCTCTGCCCTGGGCGAGACTTGCCCAGACTTGCCTCGCTGCTAGGCTTCCTGCCCAGGAAGGAGCAGGCTGCGCGAGGCTGGGAGACGCCACTGGCGCCTTCCTGGCCTCAGCTCCGCTCCTGCCTTGCCTTTGCACCTAGGCCCCAGGCGTCCTTGGGGAGGGCTTAGGGGCCGGTGGCTTGCAGAGTGCCAAGGGCTCCAGCAGGAAGAGCTCTGTGCGAGGGAAGGGAAGGGCCAGTACAGGGCTCCTCCAGCGGTTGCTTGGCCGCCCAGACTCAGCCCCGCACGGAGTGCCCCAGGCTCCCAGGGCCCTGGCTGGGGTCTGCAGCCCCGCACACCCGGAGGCTGACTCTCTGGGCGCCCAGCAGATGCCTCACACACGTAGCTTCCCTAGCGCTCTCCTCCCCAGCAGAGACGTGTGCAGCTGGTTGGGGCCTGCCCCTGCGTGCCTGGGCTCCTGCGCACAGCCCCAGCTCAGGGCAAGCAGCCCCTGAGCCAAGACCTGCAGGAGGCGAAGAGCGCCCCCAACTGGAAGCCGAGTGAACAGCTGGCGGGGAGGCGAGCCTCCTCGAGGGAAGAAGAGGCAGCACAGCCTCGTTTGGCTCAAGCCCTACTTGGCTGTAGCCGAGTGCGCCTCCAGGACGGCAGAGCTCCAGCTCTGCTCAGAGGCCCGATCTGGCAGAGTTGCTGGCGCGAAGCTGCTCTGCCCTGGGCGAGCCTTGCCCAGACTTGCCTCGCTGCTAGGCTTCCTGCCCAGGAAGGAGCAGGCTGCGCGAGGCTGGGAGACGCCACTGGCGCCTTCCTGGCCTCAGTTCCGCTCCTGCCTTGCCTTTGCACCTAGGCCCCAGGCGTCCTTGGGGAGGGCTTAGGGGCCGGTGGCTTGCACACTGCCAAGGGCTCCAGCAGGAAGAGCTCTGTGCGAGGGAAGGGAAGGGCCAGTGCAGGGCTCCTCCAGCGGTTGCTTGGCCGCCCAGGCTCAGCGCCGCACGGAGTGCACCAGGCTCCCAGGGCCCCTGGCTGGGGTCTGCAGCCCCGCACACCCGGAGGCTGACTCCCTGGGAGTCCAGCAGCTGCCTCACACACGTAGCTTCCCTAGCGCTCTCCTCCCCAGCAGAGACGTGTGCAGCTGGTTGGGGCCTGCCCCTGCGTGCCTGGGCTCCTGCGCATAGCCCCAGTTCAGGGCTAGCAGCCCCTGAGCCAAGACCTGCAGGAGGCGAAGAGCGCCCCCAACTGGATGCCGAGTGAACAGCTGGCGGGGAGGCGAGCCTCCTCGAGGGAAGAAGAGGCAGCCCAGCCTCGTTTGGCTCAAGCCCTACTTGGCTGGAGCTGAGTGCGCCTCCAGGACGGCAGAGCTCCAGCTCTGCTCAGAGGCCCGATCTGGCAGAGTTTCTGGCGCGAGGCTGCTCTGCCCTGGGCGAGCCTTGCCCAGACTTGCCTCGCTGTTAGGCTTCCTGCCCAGGAAGGAGCAGGCTGCGCGAGGCTGGGAGACGCCACTGGCGCCTTCCTGGCCTCAGTTCCGCTCCTGCCTTGCCTTTGCACCTAGGCCCCAGGCGTCCTTGGGGAGGGCTTAGGGGCCGGTGGCTTGCACACTGCCAAGGGCTCCAGCAGGAAGAGCTCTGTGCGAGGGAAGGGAAGGGCCAGTGCAGGGCTCCTCCAGCGGTTGCTTGGCCGCCCAGGCTCAGCGCCGCACGGAGTGCACCAGGCTCCCAGGGCCCCTGGCTGGGGTCTGCAGCCCCGCACACCCGGAGGCTGACTCCCTGGGAGTCCAGCAGCTGCCTCACACACGTAGCTTCCCTAGCGCTCTCCTCCCCAGCAGAGACGTGTGCAGCTGGTTGGGGCCTGCCCCTGCGTGCCTGGGCTCCCGCGCACAGCCCCAGCTCAGGGCAAGCAGCCCCTGAGCCAAGACCTGCAGGAGGCGCAGAGCGCCCCCACCTGGAAGCCGAGTGAACAGCTGGCGCGGAGGCGAGCCTCCTCGAGGGAAGAAGAGGCAGCCCAGCCTCGTTTGGCTCAAGCCCTACTTGGCTGGAGCCGAGTGCGCCTCCAGGACGGCAGAGCTCCAGCTCTGCTCAGAGGCCCGTTCTGGCAGAGTTGCTGGCGCGAGGCTGCTCTGCCCTGGGCGAGCCTTGCCCAGACTTGCCTCGCTGCTAGGCTTCCTGCCCAGGAAGGAGCAGGCTGCGCGAGGCTGGGAGACGCCACTGGCGCCTTCCTGGCCTCAGCTCCGCTCCTGTCTTGCCTTTGCACCTAGGCCCCAGGCGTCCTCGGGGAGGGCTTAGTGGCCGGTGGCTTGCACACTGCCAAGGGCTCCAGCAGGAAGAGCTCTGTGTGAGGGAAGGGAAGGGCCAGTGCAGGGCTCCTCCAGCGGTTGCTTGGCCGCCCAGACTCAGCGCCGCACGGAGTGCCCCAGGCTCCAAGGGCCATGACTGGGCTCTGCAGCCCCGCACACCCGGAGGCTGACTCCCTGGGGGCCCAGCCGCTGCCTCACACACGTAGCTTCCCTAGCGCTCTTCTCCCCAGCAGAGACGTGTGCAGCTGGTTGGGGCCTGCCCCTGCGTGCCTGGGCTCCTGCGCACAGCCCCAGCTCAGGGCAAGCAGCCCCTGAGCCAAGACCTGCAGGAGGCGAAGAGCGCCCCCAACTGGAAGCCGAGTGAACAGCTGGCGGGGAGGCGAGCCTCCTCGAGGGAAGAAGAGGCAGCCCAGCCTCGTTTGGCTCAAGCCCTACTTGGCTTGAGCCGAGTGCGCCTCCAGGACGGCAGAGCTCCAGCTCTGCTCAGAGGCCCGTTCTGGCAGAGTTGCTGGCGCGAGGCTGCTCTGCCCTGGGCGAGCCTTGCCCAGACTTGCCTCGCTGCTAGGCTTCCTGCCAGGAAGGAGCAGGCTGCGCGAGGCTGGGAGACGCCACTGGCGCCTTCCTGGCCTCAGCTCCGCTCCTGCCTTGCCTTTGCACCTAGGCCCCAGGCGTCCTTGGGGAGGGCTTAGGGGCCGGTGGCTTGCACACTGCCAAGGGCTCCAGCAGGAAGAGCTCTGTGCGAGGGAAGGGAAGGGCCTGTGCAGGGCTCCTCCAGCGGTTGCTTGGCCGCCCAGGCTCAGCGCCGCACGGAGTGCCCCAGGCTCCCAGGGCCCTGGCTGGGGTCTGCAGCCCCGCACACCCGGAGGCTGACTCTCAGGGCGCCCAGCAGATGCCTCACACACGTAGCTTCCCTAGCGCTCTCCTCTCCAGCAGAGACGTGTGCAGCTGCTTGGGGCCTGCCCCTGCGTGCCTGGGCTCCTGCACATAGCCCCAGTTCAGGGCTAGCAGCCCCTGAGCCAAGACCTGCAGGAGGCGAAGAGCGCCCCCAACTGGAAGCCGAGTGAACAGCTGGCGGGGAGGCGAGCCTCCTCGAGGGAAGAAGAGGCAGCACAGCCTCGTTTGGCTCAAGCCCTACTTGGCTGGAGCTGAGTGCGCCTCCAGGACGGCAGAGCTCCAGCTCTGCTCAGAGGCCCGATCTGGCAGAGTTGCTGGCGCGAGGCTGCTCTGCCCTGGGCGAGCCTTGCCCAGACTTGCCTCGCTGTTAGGCTTCCTGCCCAGGAAGGAGCAGGCTGCGCGAGGCTGGGAGACGCCACTGGCGCCTTCCTGGCCTCAGTTCCGCTCCTGCCTTGCCTTTGCACCTAGGCCCCAGGCGTCCTTGGGGAGGGCTTAGGGGCCGGTGGCTTGCACACTGCCAAGGGCTCCAGCAGGAAGAGCTCTGTGCGAGTGAAGGGAAGGGCCAGTGCAGGGCTCCTCCAGCGGTTGCTTGGCCGCCCAGGCTCAGCGCCGCACGGAGTGCACCAGGCTCCCAGGGCCCCTGGCTGGGGTCTGAAGCCCCGCACACCCGGAGGCTGACTCCCTGGGAGTCCAGCAGCTGCCTCACACACGTAGCTTCCCTAGCGCTCTCCTCCCCAGCAGAGACGTGTGCAGCTGGTTGGGGCCTGCCCCTGCGTGCCTGGGCTCCCGCCCACAGCCCCAGCTCAGGGCAAGCAGCCACTGAGCCAAGACCTGCAGGAGGCGCAGAGCGCCCCCACCTGGAAGCCGAGTGAACAGCTGGCGCGGAGGCGAGCCTCCTCGAGGGAAGAAGAGGCAGCCCAGCCTCGTTTGGCTCAAGCCCTACTTGGCTGGAGCCGAGTGCGCCTCCAGGACGGCAGAGCTCCAGCTCTGCTCAGAGGCCCGTTCTGGCAGAGTTGCTGGCGCGACGCTGCTCTGCCCTGGGCGAGCCTTGCCCAGACTTGCCTCGCTGCTAGGCTTCCTGCCCAGGAAGGAGCAGGCTGCGCGAGGCTGGGAGACGCCACTGGCGCCTTCCTGGCCTCAGCTCCGCTCCTGCCTTGCCTTTGCACCTAGGCCCCAGGCGTCCGTGGGGAGGGCTTAGGGGCCGGTGGCTTGCACACTGCCAAGGGCTCCAGCAGGAAGAGCTCTGTGCGAGGGAAGGGAAGGGCCTGTGCAGGGCTCCTCCAGCGGTTGCTTGGCCGCCCAGGCTCAGCGCCGCACGGAGTGCACCAGGCTCCCAGGGCCCCTGGCTGGGGTCTGCAGCCCCGCACACCCGGAGGCTGACTCCCTGGGAGTCCAGCAGCTGCCTCACACACGTAGCTTCCCTAGCGCTCTCCTCCCCAGCAGAGACGTGTGCAGCTGGTTGGGGCCTGCCCCTGCGTGCCTGGGCTCCCGCGCACAGCCCCAGCTCAGGGCAAGCAGCCCCTGAGCCAAGACCTGCAGGAGGCGCAGAGCGCCCCCACCTGGAAGCCGAGTGAACAGCTGGCGCGGAGGCGAGCCTCCTCGAGGGAAGAAGAGGCAGCCCAGCCTCGTTTGGCTCAAGCCCTACTTGGCTGGAGCCGAGTGCGCCTCCAGGACGGCAGAGCTCCAGCTCTGCTCAGAGGCCCGTTCTGGCAGAGTTGCTGGCGCGAGGCTGCTCTGCCCTGGGCGAGCCTTGCCCAGACTTGCCTCGCTGCTAGGCTTCCTGCCCATGAAGGAGCAGGCTGCGCGAGGCTGGGAGACGCCACTGGCGCCTTCCTGGCCTCAGCTCCGCTCCTGTCTTGCCTTTGCACCTAGGCCCCAGGCGTCCTCGGGGAGGGCTTAGTGGCCGGTGGCTTGCACACTGCCAAGGGCTCCAGCAGGAAGAGCTCTGTGTGAGGGAAGGGAAGGGCCAGTGCAGGGCTCCTCCAGCGGTTGCTTGGCTGCCCAGACTCAGCGCCGCACGGAGTGCCCCAGGCTCCAAGGGCCCTGACTGGGGTCTGCAGCCCCGCACACCCGGAGGCTGACTCCCTGGGGGCCCAGCCGCTGCCTCACACACGTAGCTTCCCTAGCGCTCTCCTCCCCAGCAGAGACGTGTGCAGCTGGTTGGGGCCTGCCCCTGCGTGCCTGGGCTCCTGCGCACAGCCCCAGCTCAGGGCAAGCAGCCCCTGAGCCAAGACCTGCAGGAGGCGAAGAGCGCCCCCAACTGGAAGCCGAGTGAACAGCTGGCGTGGAGGCGAGCCTCCTCGAGGGAAGAAGAGGCAGCCCAGCCTCGTTTGGCTCAAGCCCTACTTGGCTTGAGCCGAGTGCGCCTCCAGGACGGCAGAGCTCCAGCTCTGCTCAGAGGCCCGTTCTGGCTGAGTTCCTGGCGCGAGGCTGCTCTGCCCTGGGCGAGCCTTGCCCAGACTTGCCTCGCTGCTAGGCTTCCTGCCCAGGAAGGAGCAGGCTGCGCGAGGCTGGGAGACGCCACTGGCGCCTTCCTGGCCTCAGCTCCGCTCCTGCCTTGCCTTTGCACCTAGGCCCCAGGCGTCCTTGTGGAGGGCTTAGGGGCCGGTGGCTTGCACACTGCCAAGGGCTCCAGCAGGAAGAGCTCTGTGCGAGGGAAGGGAAGGGCCAGTGCAGGGCTCCTCCAGCGGTTGCTTGGCCGCCCAGGCTCAGCGCCGCACGGAGTGCCCCAGGCTCCCAGGGCCCTGGCTGGGGTCTGCAGCCCCGCACACCCGGAGGCTGACTCTCTGGGCGCCCAGCAGATGCCTCACACACGTAGCTTCCCTAGCGCTCTCCTCCCCAGCAGAGACGTGTGCAGCTGGTTGGGGCCTGCCCCTGCGTGCCTGGGCTCCTGCGCACAGCCCCAGCTCAGGGCAAGCAGCCCCTGAGCCAAGACCTGCAGGAGGCGAAGAGCGCCCCCAACTGGAAGCCGAGTGAACAGCTGGCGGGGAGGCGAGCCTCCTCGAGGGAAGAAGAGGCAGCACAGCCTCGTTTGGCTCAAGCCCTACTTGGCTGGAGCCGAGTGCGCCTCCAGGACAGCAGAGCTCCAGCTCTGCTCAGAGGCCCGATCTGGCAGAGTTGCTGGCGCGAGGCTGCTCTGCCCTGGGCGAGCCTTGCCCAGACTTGCCTCGCTGCTAGGCTTCCTGCCCAGGAAGGAGCAGGCTGCGCGAGGCTGGGAGACGCCACTGGCGCCTTCCTGGCCTCAGCTCTGCTCCTGCCTTGCCTTTGCACCTAGGCCCCAGGCGTCCTTGGGGAGGGCTTAGGGGCCGGTGGCTTGCACACTGCCAAGGGCTCGAGCAGGAAGAGCTCTGTGCGAGTGAAGGGAAGGGCCAGTGCAGGGCTCCTCCAGCGGTTGCTTGGCCGCCCAGGCTCAGCGCCGCGCGGAGTGCACCAGGCTCCCAGGGCCCCTGGCTGGGGTCTGCAGCCCTGCACACCCGGAGGCTGACTCCCTGGGCGCCCAGCAGCTGCCTCACACACGTAGCTTCCCTAGCGCTCTCCTCCCCAGCAGAGACGTGTGCAGCTGGTTGGGGCCTGCCCCTGCGTGCCTGGGCTCCCGCGCACAGCCCCAGCTCAGGGCAAGCAGCCCCTGAGCCAAGACCTGCAGGAGGCGCAGAGCGCCCCCACCTGGAAGCCGAGTGAACAGCTGGCGGGGAGGCGAGCCTCCTCGAGGGAAGAAGAGGCAGCCCAGCCTCGTTTGGCTCATGCCCTACTTGGCTGGAGCCGAGTGCGCCTCCAGGACGGCAGAGCTCCAGCTCTGCTCAGAGGCCCGTTCTGGCAGAGTTGATGGCGCGAGGCTGCTCTGCCCTGGGCGAGCCTTGCCTAGACTTGCCCCGCTGCTAGGCTTCCTGCCCATGAAGGAGCAGGCTGCGCGAGGCTGGGAGACGCCACTGGCGCCTTCCTGGCCTCAGCTCCGCTCCTGCCTTGCCTTTGCACCTAGGCCCCAGGCGTCCTTGGGGAGGGCTTAGGGGCCGGTGGCTTGCACACTGCCAAGGGCTCCAGCAGGAAGAGCTCTGTGCGAGGGAAGGGAAGGGCCAGTGCAGGGCTCCTCCAGCGGTTGCTTGGCCGCCCAGGCTCAGCGCCGCACGGAGTGCACCAGGCTCCCAGGGCCCCTGGCTGGGGTCTGCAGCCCCGTACACCCGGAGGCTGACTCCCTGGGTGCCCAGCAGCTGCCTCACACACGTAGCTTTCCTAGCACTCTCCTCCCCAGCAGAGACGTGTGCAGCTGGTTGGGGCCTGCCCCTGCGTGCCTGGGCTCCCGCCCACAGCCCCAGATCAGGGCAAGCAGCCCCTGAGCCAAGACCTGCAGGAGGCGCAGAGCGCCCGCACCTGCAAGCCGAGTGAACAGCTGGCGGGGAGGCGAGCCTCCTCGAGGGAAGAAGAGGCAGCCCAGCCTCGTTTGGCTCAAGCCCTAGTTGGCTGGAGCCGAGTGCGCCTCCAGGACGGCAGAGCTCCAGCTCTGCTCAGAGGCCCGTTCTGGCAGAGTTGCTGGCGCGAGGCTGCTCTGCCCTGGGCGAGCCTTGCCCAGACTTGCCTCGCTGCTAGGCTTCCTGCCCAGGAAGGAGCAGGCTGCGCGAGGCTGGGAGACGCCACTGGCGCATTCCTGGCCTCAGCTCCGCTCCTTCCTTGCCTTTGAACCTAGGCCCCAGGCGTCCTTGGGGAGGGCTTAGGGGCCGGTGGCTTGCACACTGCCAAGGGTTCCAGCAGGAAGAGCTCTGTGCGAGGGAAAGGAAGGGCCAGTGCAGGGCTCCTCCAGCGGTTGCTTGGCCGCCCAGGCTCAGCGCTGCACGGAGTGCCCCAGGTTCCCAGGGCCCCTGGCTGGGGTCTGCAGCCCCGCACACCCGGAGGCTCACTCCCTGGGCGCCCAGCAGCTGCCTCACACACGTAGCTTCCCTAGCGCTCTCCTCCCCAGCAGAGACGTGTCCAGCTGGTTGGGGCCTGCCCCTGCGTGCCTGGGCTCCCGCCCACAGCCCCAGCTCAGGGCAAGCAGCCCCTGAGCCAAGACCTGCAGGAGGCGCAGAGCGCCCCCGCCTGGAAGCCGAGTGAACAGCTGGCGGGGAGGCGAGCCTCCTCGAGGGAAGAAGAGGCAGCCCAGCCTCGTTTGGCTGCCCTACTTGGCTGGAGCCGAGAGCGCCTCTAGGACGGCAGAGCTCCAGCTCTGCTCAGAGGCCCGTTCTGGCAGAGTTGCTGGCGCGAGGCTGCTCTGCCCTGGGCGAGCCTTGCCCAGACTTGCCTCGCTGCTAGGCTTCCTGCCCAGGAAGGAGCAGGCTGCGCGAGGCTGGGAGACGCCACTGGCGCCTTCCTGGCCTCAGCTCTGCTCCTGCCTTGCCTTTGCACCTAGGCCCCAGGCGTCCTTGGGGAGGGCTTAGGGGCCGGTGGCTTGCACACTGCCAAGGGCTCCAGCAGGAAGAGCTCTGTGTGAGGGAAGGGAAGGGCCAGTGCAGGGCTCCTCCAGCGGTTGCTTGGCCGCCCAGGCTCAGCGCCGCACGGAGTGCACCAGGCTCCCAGGGCCCCTGGCTGGGGTCTGCAGCCCCGCACACCCGGAGGCTGACTCCCTGGGCGCCCAGCAGCTGCCTCACACACGTAGCTTCCCTAGCGCTCTCCTCCCCAGCAGAGACGTGTGCAGCTGGTTGGGGCCTGCCCCTGCGTGCCTGGGCCCCCGCCCACAGCCCCAGCTCAGGGCAAGCAGCCCCTGAGCCAAGACCTGCAGGAGGCGCAGAGCGCCCCCACCTGGAAGCCGAGTGAACAGCTGGCGGGGAGGCGAGCCTCCTCGAGGGAAGAAGAGGCAGCCCAGCCTCGTTTGTCTCAAGCCCTACTTGGATGGAACCGAGTGCGGCTCCAGGACGGCAGAGCTCCAGCTCTGCTCAGAGGCCCGTTCTGGCCGAGTTGCTGGCGCGAGGCTGCTCTGCCCTGGGCGAGCCTTGCCCAGACTTGCCTCGCTGCTAGGCTTCCTGCCCAGGAAGGAGCAGGCTGCGCGAGGCTGGGAGACGCCACTGGCGCCTTCCTGGCCTCAGCTCCGCTCCTGCCTTGCCTTTGCACCTAGGCCCCAGGCGTCCTTGGGGAGGGCTTAGGGGCCGGTGGCTTGCACACTGCCAAGGGCTCCAGCAGGAAGAGCTCTGTGCGAGGGAAGAGAAGGGCCAGTGCAGGGCTCCTCCAGCGGTTGCTTGGCCGCCCAGGCTCAGCGCCGCACGGAGTGCACCAGGCTCCCAGGGCCCCTGGCTGGGGTCTGCAGCCCCGCACACCCGGAGGCTGACTCCCTGGGAGTCCAGCAGCTGCCTCACACACGTAGCTTCCCTAGCGCTCTCCTCCCCAGCAGAGACGTGTGCAGCTGGTTGGGGCCTGCCCCTGCGTGCCTGGGCTCCCGCGCACAGCCCCAGCTCAGGGCAAGCAGCCCCTGAGCCAAGACCTGCAGGAGGCGCAGAGCGCCCCCACCTGGAAGCCGAGTGAACAGCTGGCGCGGAGGCGAGCCTCCTCGAGGGAAGAAGAGGCAGCCCAGCCTCGTTTGGCTCGAGCCCTACTTGGCTGGAGCCGAGTGCGCCTCCAGGACGGCAGAGCTCCAGCTCTGCTCAGAGGCCCGTTCTGGCAGAGTTGCTGGCGCGAGGCTGCTCTGCCCTGGGCGAGCCTTGCCCAGACTTGCCTCGCTGCTAGGCTTCCTGCCCAGGAAGGAGCAGGCTGCGCGAGGCTGGGAGACGCCACTGGCGCCTTCCTGGCCTCAGCTCCGCTCCTGCCTTGCCTTTGCACCTAGGCCCCAGGCGTCCTTGGGGAGGGCTTAGGGGCCGGTGGCTTGCAGAGTGCCAAGGGCTCCAGCAGGAAGAGCTCTGTGCGAGGGAAGGGAAGGGCCAGTGCAGGGCTCCTCCAGCGGTTGCTTGGCCGCCCAGACTCAGCCCCGCACGGAGTGCCCCAGGCTCCCAGGGCCCTGGCTGGGGTCTGCAGCCCCGCACACCCGGAGGCTGACTCTCTGGGCGCCCAGCAGATGCCTCACACACGTAGCTTCCCTAGCGCTCTCCTCCCCAGCAGAGACGTGTGCAGCTGGTTGGGGCCTGCCCCTGCGTGCCTGGGCTCCTGCGCATAGCCCCAGTTCAGGGCTAGCAGCCCCTGAGCCAAGACCTGCAGGAGGCGAAGAGCGCCCCCAACTGGATGCCGAGTGAACAGCTGGCGGGGAGGCGAGCCTCCTCGAGGGAAGAAGAGGCAGCACAGCCTCGTTTGGCTCAAGCCCTACTTGGCTGGAGCTGAGTGCGCCTCCAGGACGGCAGAGCTCCAGCTCTGCTCAGAGGCCCGATCTGGCAGAGTTTCTGGCGCGAGGCTGCTCTGCCCTGGGCGAGCCTTGCCCAGACTTGCCTCGCTGCTAGGCTTCCTGCCCAGGAAGGAGCAGGCTGCGCGAGGCTGGGAGACGCCACTGGCGCCTTCCTGGCCTCAGCTCCGCTCCTGCCTTGCCTTTGCACCTAGGCCCCAGGCGTCCTTGGGGAGGGCTTAGGGGCCGGTGGCTTGCACACTGCCAAGGGCTCCAGCAGGAAGAGCTCTGTGCGAGGGAAGGGAAGGGCCTGTGCAGGGCTCCTCCAGCGGTTGCTTGGCCGCCCAGGCTCAGCGCCGCACGGAGTGCACCAGGCTCCCAGGGCCCCTGGCTGGGGTCTGCAGCCCCGCACACCCGGAGGCTGACTCCCTGGGAGTCCAGCAGCTGCCTCACACACGTAGCTTCCCTAGCGCTCTCCTCCCCAGCAGAGACGTGTGCAGCTGGTTGGGGCCTGCCCCTGCGTGCCTGGGCTCCCGCGCACAGCCCCAGCTCAGGGCAAGCAGCCCCTGAGCCAAGACCTGCAGGAGGCGCAGAGCGCCCCCACCTGGAAGCCGAGTGAACAGCTGGCACGGAGGCGAGCCTCCTCGAGGGAAGAAGAGGCAGCCCAGCCTCGTTTGGCTCAAGCCCTACTTGGCTGGAGCCGAGTGCGCCTCCAGGACGGCAGAGCTCCAGCTCTGCTCAGAGGCCCGTTCTGGCAGAGTTGCTGGCGCGAGGCTGCTCTGCCCTGGGCGAGCCTTGCCCAGACTTGCCTCGCTGCTAGGCTTCCTGCCCATGAAGGAGCAGGCTGCGCGAGGCTGGGAGACGCCACTGGCGCCTTCCTGGCCTCAGCTCCGCTCCTGTCTTGCCTTTGCACCTAGGCCCCAGGCGTCCTCGGGGAGGGCTTAGTGGCCGGTGGCTTGCACACTGCCAAGGGCTCCAGCAGGAAGAGCTCTGTGTGAGGGAAGGGAAGGGCCAGTGCAGGGCTCCTCCAGCGGTTGCTTGGCCGCCCAGACTCAGCGCCGCACGGAGTGCCCCAGGCTCCAAGGGCCATGACTGGGGTCTGCAGCCCCGCACACCCGGAGGCTGACTCCCTGGGGGCCCAGCCGCTGCCTCACACACGTAGCTTCCCTAGCGCTCTCCTCCCCAGCAGAGACGTGTGCAGCTGGTTGGGGCCTGCCCCTGCGTGCCTGGGCTCCTGCGCACAGCCCCAGCTCAGGGCAAGCAGCCCCTGAGCCAAGACCTGCAGGAGGCGAAGAGCGCCCCCAACTGGAAGCCGAGTGAACAGCTGGCGGGGAGGCGAGCCTCCTCGAGGGAAGAAGAGGCAGCCCAGCCTCGTTTGGCTCAAGCCCTACTTGGCTTGAGCCGAGTGCGCCTCCAGGACGGCAGAGCTCCAGCTCTGCTCAGAGGCCCGTTCTGGCAGAGTTGCTGGCGCGAGGCTGCTCTGCCCTGGGCGAGCCTTGCCCAGACTTGCCTCGCTGCTAGGCTTCCTGCCAGGAAGGAGCAGGCTGCGCGAGGCTGGGAGACGCCACTGGCGCCTTCCTGGCCTCAGCTCCGCTCCTGCCTTGCCTTTGCACCTAGGCCCCAGGCGTCCTTGGGGAGGGCTTAGGGGCCGGTGGCTTGCACACTGCCAAGGGCTCCAGCAGGAAGAGCTCTGTGCGAGGGAAGGGAAGGGCCAGTGCAGGGCTCCTCCAGCGGTTGCTTGGCCGCCCAGGCTCAGCGCCGCACGGAGTGCCCCAGGCTCCCAGGGCCCTGGCTGGGGTCTGCAGCCCCGCACACCCGGAGGCTGACTCTCAGGGCGCCCAGCAGATGCCTCACACACGTAGCTTCCCTAGCGCTCTCCTCTCCAGCAGAGACGTGTGCAGCTGGTTGGGGCCTGCCCCTGCGTGCCTGGGCTCCTGCACATAGCCCCAGTTCAGGGCTAGCAGCCCCTGGGCCAAGACCTGCAGGAGGCGAAGAGCGCCCCCAACTGGAAGCCGAGTGAACAGCTGGCGGGGAGGCGAGCCTCCTCGAGGGAAAAAGAGGCAGCACAGCCTCGTTTGGCTCAAGCCCTACTTGGCTGGAGCTGAGTGCGCCTCCAGGACGGCAGAGCTCCAGCTCTGCTCAGAGGCCCGATCTGGCAGAGTTGCTGGCGCGAGGCTGCTCTGCCCTGGGCGAGCCTTGCCCAGACTTGCCTCGCTGTTAGGCTTCCTGCCCAGGAAGGAGCAGGCTGCGCGAGGCTGGGAGACGCCACTGGCGCCTTCCTGGCCTCAGTTCCGCTCCTGCCTTGCCTTTGCACCTAGGCCCCAGGCGTCCTTGGGGAGGGCTTAGGGGCCGGTGGCTTGCACACTGCCAAGGGCTCCAGCAGGAGGAGCTCTGTGCGAGTGAAGGGAAGGGCCAGTGCAGGGCTCCTCCAGCGGTTGCTTGGCCGCCCAGGCTCAGCGCCGCACGGAGTGCACCAGGCTCCCAGGGCCCCTGGCTGGGGTCTGAAGCCCCGCACACCCGGAGGCTGACTCCCTGGGAGTCCAGCAGCTGCCTCACACACGTAGCTTCCCTAGCGCTCTCCTCCCCAGCAGAGACGTGTGCAGCTGGTTGGGGCCTGCCCCTGCGTGCCTGGGCTCCCGCCCACAGCCCCAGCTCAGGGCAAGCAGCCACTGAGCCAAGACCTGCAGGAGGCGCAGAGCGCCCCCACCTGGAAGCCGAGTGAACAGCTGGCGCGGAGGCGAGCCTCCTCGAGGGAAGAAGAGGCAGCCCAGCCTCGTTTGGCTCAATCCCTACTTGGCTGGAGCCGAGTGCGCCTCCAGGACGGCAGAGCTCCAGCTCTGCTCAGAGGCCCGTTCTGGCAGAGTTGCTGGCGCGACGCTGCTCTGCCCTGGGCGAGCCTTGCCCAGACTTGCCTCGCTGCTAGGCTTCCTGCCCAGGAAGGAGCAGGCTGCGCGAGGCTGGGAGACGCCACTGGCGCCTTCCTGGCCTCAGCTCCGCTCCTGCCTTGTCTTTGCACCTAGGCCCCAGGCGTCCGTGGGGAGGGCTTAGGGGCCGGTGGCTTGCACACTGCCAAGGGCTCCAGCAGGAAGAGCTCTGTGCGAGGGAAGGGAAGGGCCTGTGCAGGGCTCCTCCAGCGGTTGCTTGGCCGCCCAGGCTCAGCGCCGCACGGAGTGCACCAGGCTCCCAGGGCCCCTGGCTGGGGTCTGCAGCCCCGCACACCCGGAGGCTGACTCCCTGGGAGTCCAGCAGCTGCCTCACACACGTAGCTTCCCTAGCGCTCTCCTCCCCAGCAGAGACGTGTGCAGCTGGTTGGGGCCTGCCCCTGCGTGCCTGGGCTCCCGCGCACAGCCCCAGCTCAGGGCAAGCAGCCCCTGAGCCAAGACCTGCAGGAGGCGCAGAGCGCCCCCACCTGGAAGCCGAGTGAACAGCTGGCGCGGAGGCGAGCCTCCTCGAGGGAAGAAGAGGCAGCCCAGCCTCGTTTGGCTCAAGCCCTACTTGGCTGGAGCCGAGTGCGCCTCCAGGACGGCAGAGCTCCAGCTCTGCTCAGAGGCCCGTTCTGGCAGAGTTGCTGGCGCGAGGCTGCTCTGCCCTGGGCGAGCCTTGCCCAGACTTGCCTCGCTGCTAGGCTTCCTGCCCATGAAGGAGCAGGCTGCGCGAGGCTGGGAGACGCCACTGGCGCCTTCCTGGCCTCAGCTCCGCTCCTGTCTTGCCTTTGCACCTAGGCCCCAGGCGTCCTCGGGGAGGGCTTAGTGGCCGGTGGCTTGCACACTGCCAAGGGCTCCAGCAGGAAGAGCTCTGTGTGAGGGAAGGGAAGGGCCAGTGCAGGGCTCCTCCAGCGGTTGCTTGGCTGCCCAGACTCAGCGCCGCACGGAGTGCCCCAGGCTCCAAGGGCCCTGACTGGGGTCTGCAGCCCCGCACACCCGGAGGCTGACTCCCTGGGGGCCCAGCCGCTGCCTCACACACGTAGCTTCCCTAGCGCTCTCCTCCCCAGCAGAGACGTGTGCAGCTGGTTGGGGCCTGCCCCTGCGTGCCTGGGCTCCTGCGCACAGCCCCAGCTCAGGGCAAGCAGCCCCTGAGCCAAGACCTGCAGGAGGCGAAGAGCGCCCCCAACTGGAAGCCGAGTGAACAGCTGGCGGGGAGGCGAGCCTCCTCGAGGGAAGAAGAGGCAGCCCAGCCTCGTTTGGCTCAAGCCCTACTTGGCTTGAGCCGAGTGCGCCTCCAGGACGGCAGAGCTCCAGCTCTGCTCAGAGGCCCGTTCTGGCAGAGTTCCTGGCGCGAGGCTGCTCTGCCCTGGGCGAGCCTTGCCCAGACTTGCCTCGCTGCTAGGCTTCCTGCCCAGGAAGGAGCAGGCTGCGCGAGGCTGGGAGACGCCACTGGCGCCTTCCTGGCCTCAGCTCCGCTCCTGCCTTGCCTTTGCACCTAGGCCCCAGGCGTCCTTGTGGAGGGCTTAGGGGCCGGTGGCTTGCACACTGCCAAGGGCTCCAGCAGGAAGAGCTCTGTGCGAGGGAAGGGAAGGGCCAGTGCAGGGCTCCTCCAGCGGTTGCTTGGCCGCCCAGGCTCAGCGCCGCACGGAGTGCCCCAGGCTCCCAGGGCCCTGGCTGGGGTCTGCAGCCCCGCACACCCGGAGGCTGACTCTCTGGGCGCCCAGCAGATGCCTCACACACGTAGCTTCCCTAGCGCTCTCCTCCCCAGCAGAGACGTGTGCAGCTGGTTGGGGCCTGCCCCTGCGTGCCTGGGCTCCTGCGCACAGCCCCAGCTCAGGGCAAGCAGCCCCTGAGCCAAGACCTGCAGGAGGCGAAGAGCGCCCCCAACTGGAAGCCGAGTGAACAGCTGGCGGGGAGGCGAGCCTCCTCGAGGGAAGAAGAGGCAGCACAGCCTCGTTTGGCTCAAGCCCTACTTGGCTGGAGCCGAGTGCGCCTCCAGGACGGCAGAGCTCCAGCTCTGCTCAGAGGCCCGATCTGGCAGAGTTGCTGGCGCGAGGCTGCTCTGCCCTGGGCGAGCCTTGCCCAGACTTGCCTCGCTGCTAGGCTTCCTGCCCAGGAAGGAGCAGGCTGCGCGAGGCTGGGAGACGCCACTGGCGCCTTCCTGGCCTCAGCTCTGCTCCTGCCTTGCCTTTGCACCTAGGCCCCAGGCGTCCTTGGGGAGGGCTTAGGGGCCGGTGGCTTGCACACTGCCAAGGGCTCGAGCAGGAAGAGCTCTGTGCGAGTGAAGGGAAGGGCCAGTGCAGGGCTCCTCCAGCGGTTGCTTGGCCGCCCAGGCTCAGCGCCGCACGGAGTGCACCAGGCTCCCAGGGCCCCTGGCTGGGGTCTGCAGCCCTGCACACCCGGAGGCTGACTCCCTGGGCGCCCAGCAGCTGCCTCACACACGTAGCTTCCCTAGCGCTCTCCTCCCCAGCAGAGACGTGTGCAGCTGGTTGGGGCCTGCCCCTGCGTGCCTGGGCTCCCGCGCACAGCCCCAGCTCAGGGCAAGCAGCCCCTGAGCCAAGACCTGCAGGAGGCGCAGAGCGCCCCCACCTGGAAGCCGAGTGAACAGCTGGCGGGGAGGCGAGCCTCCTCGAGGTAAGAAGAGGCAGCCCAGCCTCGTTTGGCTCATGCCCTACTTGGCTGGAGCCGAGTGCGCCTCCAGGACGGCAGAGCTCCAGCTCTGCTCAGAGGCCCGTTCTGGCAGAGTTGCTGGCGCGAGGCTGCTCTGCCCTGGGCGAGCCTTGCCTAGACTTGCCCCGCTGCTAGGCTTCCTGCCCAGGAAGGAGCAGGCTGCGCGAGGCTGGGAGACGCCACTGGCGCCTTCCTGGCCTCAGCTCCGCTCCTGCCTTGCCTTTGCACCTAGGCCCCAGGCTTCCTTGGGGAGGGCTTAGGGGCCGGTGGCTTGCACACTGCCAAGGGCTCCAGCAGGAAGAGCTCTGTGCGAGGGAAGGGAAGGGCCAGTGCAGGGCTCCTCCAGCGGTTGCTTGGCCGCCCAGGCTCAGCGCCGCACGGAGTGCACCAGGCTCCCAGGGCCGCTGGTTGGGGTCTGCAGCCCCGCACACCCGGAGGCTGACTCCCTGGGAGTCCAGCAGCTGCCTCACACACGTAGCTTCCCTAGCGCTCTCCTCCCCAGCAGAGACGTGTGCAGCTGGTTGGGGCCTGCCCCTGCGTGCCTGGGCTCCCGCGCACAGCCCCAGCTCAGGGCAAGCAGCCCCTGAGCCAAGACCTGCAGGAGGCGCAGAGCGCCCCCACCTGGAAGCCGAGTGAACAGCTGGCGCGGAGGCGAGCCTCCTCGAGGGAAGAAGAGGCAGCCCAGCCTCGTTTGGCTCAAGCCCTACTTGGCTGGAGCCGAGTGCGCCTCCAGGACGGCAGAGCTCCAGCTCTGCTCTGAGGCCCGTTCTGGCAGAGTTGCTGGTGCGAGGCTGCTCTGCCCTGGGCGAGCCTTGCCCAGACTTGCCTCGCTGCTAGGCTTCCTGCCCAGGAAGGAGCAGGCTGCGCGAGGCTGGTAGACGAAACTGGCGCCTTCCTGGCCTCAGCTCCGCTCCTGCCTTGCCTTTGCACCTAGGCCCCAGGCTTCCTTGGGGAAGGCTTAGGGGCCGGAGGCTTGCACACTGCCAAGGGCTCTAGCAGGAAGAGCTCTGTGCTAGGGAAGGGAAGGGCCAGTGCAGGGCTCCTCCAGCGGTTGCTTGGCCGCCCAGGCTCAGCGCCGCACGGAGTGCACCAGGCTCCCAGGGCCCTGGCTGGGGTCTGCAGCCCCGCACACCCGGAGGCTGACTCCCTGGGCGCCCAGCAGCTGCCTCACACACGTAGCTTCCCTAGCGCTCTCCTCCCCAGCAGAGACGTGTTCAGCTGGTTGGGGCCTGCCCCTGCGTGCCTTGGCTCCCGCCCACAGCCCCAGCTCAGGGCAAGCAGCCCCTGAGCAAAGACCTGCAGGAGGGGCCGAGCGCCCCCACCTGGAAGCCGAGTGAACAGCTGGCGGGGAGGCGAGCCTCCTCGAGGGAAGAAGAGGCAGCCCAGCCACGTTTGGCTCAAGCCCTAGTTGGCTGGAGCCGAGTGCGCCTCCAGGACGGCAGAGCTCCAGCTCTGCTCAGAGGCCCGTTCTGGCCGAGTTGCTGGCGCGAGGCTGCTCTGCCCTGGGCGAGCCTTGCCCAGACTTGCCTCGCTGCTAGGCTTCCTGCCCAGGAAGGAGCAGGCTGCGCGAGGCTGGGAGACGCCACTGGCGCCTTCCTGGCCTCAGCTCCGCTCCTGCCTTGCCTTTGCACCTAGGCCCCAGGCGTCCTTGGGGAGGGCTTAGGGGCCGGTGGCTTGCACACTGCCAAGGGCTCCAGCAGGAAGAGCTCTGTGCGAGGGAAAGGAAGGGCCAGTGCAGGGCTCCTTCAGCGGTTGCTTGGCCGCCCAGGCTCAGCGCCGCACGGAGTGCCCCAGGTTCCCAGGGCCCCTGGCTGGGGTCTGCAGCCCCGCACACCCGGAGGCTGACTCCCTGGGCGCCCAGCAGCTGCCTCACACACGTAGCTTCCCTAGCGCTCTACTCCCCAGCAGAGACGTGTGCAGCTGGTTGGGGCCTGCCCCTGCGTGCCTGGGCTCCCGCCCACAGCCCCAGCTCAGGGCAAGCAGCCCCTGAGCCAAGACCTGCAGGAGGCGCAGAGCGCCCCCACCTGGAAGCCGAGTGAACAGCTGGCGGGGAGGCGAGCCTCCTCGAGGGAAGAAGAGGCAGCCCAGCCTCGTTTGGCTGCCCTACTTGGCTGGAGCCGAGAGCGCCTCTAGGACGGCAGAGCTCCAGCTCTGCTCAGAGGCCCGTTCTGGCAGAGTTGCTGGCGCGAGGCTGCTCTGCCCTGGGCGAGCCTTGCCCAGACTTGCCTCGCTGCTAGGCTTCCTGCCCAGGAAGGAGCAGGCTGCGCGAGGCTGGGAGACGCCACTGGCGCCTTCCTGGCCTCAGCTCTGCTACTGCCTTGCCTTTGCACCTAGGCCCCAGGCGTCCTTGGGGAGGGCTTAGGGACCGGTGGCTTGCACACTGCCAAGGGCTGCAGCAGGAAGAGCTCTGTGTGAGGGAAGGGAAGGGCCAGTGCAGGGCTCCTCCAGCGGTTGCTTGGCCGCCCAGGCTCAGCGCCGCACGGAGTGCACCAGGCTCCCAGGGCCCCTGGCTGGGGTCGGCAGCCCCGCACACCCGGAGGCTGACTCCCTGGGCGCCCAGCAGCTGCCTCACACACGTAGCTTCCCTAGCGCTCTCCTCCCCAGCAGAGACGTGTGCAGCTGGTTGGGGCCTGCCCCTGCGTGCCTGGGCCCCCGCCCACAGCCCCAGCTCAGGGCAAGCAGCCCCTGAGCCAAGACCTGCAGGAGGCGCAGAGCGCCCCCACCTGGAAGCCGAGTGAACAGCTGGCGCGGAGGCGAGCCTCCTCGAGGGAAGAAGAGGCAGCCCAGCCTCGTTTGGCTCAAGCCCTACTTGGATGGAACCGAGTGCGCCTCCAGGACGGCAGAGCTCCAGCTCTGCTCAGAGGCCCGTTCTGGCCGAGTTGCTGGAGCGAGGCTGCTCTGCCCTGGGCGAGCCTTGCCCAGACTTGCCTCGCTGCTAGGCTTCCTGCCCAGGAAGGAGCAGGCTGCGCGAGGCTGGGAGACGCCACTGGCGCCTTCCTGGCCTCAGCTCCGCTCCTGCCTTGCCTTTGCACCTAGGCCCCAGGCGTCCTTGGGGAGGGCTTAGGGGCCGGTGGCTTGCACACTGCCAAGGGCTCCAGCAGGAAGAGCTCTGTGCGAGGGAAGGGAAGGTCCAGTGCAGGGCTCCTCCAGCGGTTGCTTGGCCGCCCAGGCTCAGCGCCGCACGGAGTGCACCAGGCTCCCAGGGCCCCTGGCTGGGGTCTGCAGCCCCGCACACCCGGAGGCTGACTCCCTGGGCGCCCAGCAGCTGCCTCACACACGTAGCTTCCCTAGCGCTCTCCTCCCCAGCAGAGATGTGTGCAGCTGGTTGGGGCCTGCCCCTGCGTGCCTGGGCTCCCGCGCACAGCCCCAGGTCAGGGCAAGCAGCCCCTGAGCCAAGACCTGCAGGAGGCGCAGAGCGACCCCACCTGGAAGCCGAGTGAACAGCTGGCGGGGAGGCGAGCCTCCTCGAGGGAAGAAGAGGCAGCCCAGCCTCGTTTGGCTCAAGCCCTACTTGGCTGGAGCCGAGTGCGCCTCCAGGACGGCAGAGCTCCAGCTCTGCTCAGAGGCCCGTTCTGGCAGAGTTGCTGGCGCGAGGCTGCTTTGCCCTGGGCGAGCCTTGCCCAGACTTGCCTCGCTGCTAGGCTTCCTGCCCAGGAAGGAGCAGGCTGCGCGAGGCTGGGAGACGCCACTGGCGCCTTCCTGGCCTCAGCTCCGCTCCTGCCTTGCCTTTGCACCTAGGCCCCGGCGTCCTTGGGGAGGGCTTAGGGGCCGGTGGCTTGCACACTGCCAAGGGCTCCAGCAGGAAGAGCTCTGTGCGAGGGAAGGGAAGGGCCAGTGCAGGGCTCCTCCAGCGGTTGCTTGGCCGCCCAGGCTCAGCGCCGCACGGAGTGCACCAGGCTCCCAGGGCCCCTGGCTGGGGTCTGCAGCCCCGCACACCCGGAGGCTGACTCCCTGGGCGCCCAGCAGCTGCCTCACACACGTAGCTTCCCTAGCGCTCTCCTCCCCAGCAGAGACGTGTGCAGCTGGTTGGGGCCTGCCCCTGCGTGCCTGGGCTCCCGCGCACAGCCCCAGCTCAGGGCAAGCAGCCCCTGAGCCAAGACCTGCAGGAGGCGCAGAGCGACCCCACCTGGAAGCCGAGTGAACAGCTGGCGGGGAGGCGAGCCTCCTCGAGGGAAGAAGAGGCAGCCCAGCCTCGTTTGGCTCAAGCCCTACTTGGCTGGAGCCGAGTGCGCCTCCAGGACGGCAGAGCTCCAGCTCTGCTCAGAGGCCCGTTCTGGCAGAGTTGCTGGCGCGAGGCTGCTTTGCCCTGGGCGAGCCTTGCCCAGACTTGCCTCGCTGCTAGGCTTCCTGCCCAGGAAGGAGCAGGCTGCGCGAGGCTGGGAGACGCCACTGGCGCCTTCCTGGCCTCAGCTCCGCCCCTGCCTTGCCTTTGCACCTAGGCCCCGGCGTCCTTGGGGAGGGCTTAGGGGCCGGTGGCTTGCACAGTGCCAAGGGCTCCAGCAGGAAGAGCTCTGTGCGAGGGAAGGGAAGGGCCAGTGCAGGGCTCCTCCAGCGGTTGCTTGGCCGCCCAGGCTCAGCGCCGCACGAAGTGCACCAGGCTCCCAGGGCCCCTGGCTGGGGTCTGCAGCCCCGCACACCCGGAGGCTGACTCCCTGGGCGCCCAGCAGCTGCCTTACACACGTAGCTTCCCTAGCGCTCTCCTCCCCAGCAGAGACGTGTGCAGCTGGTTGGGGCCTGCCCCTGCGTGCCTGGGCTCCCGCGCACAGCCCCAGCTCAGGGCAAGCAGCCCCTGAGCCAAGACCTGCAGGAGGCGCAGAGCGCCCCCACCTGGAAGCCGAGTGAACAGCTGGCGCGGAGGCGAGCCTCCTCGAGGGAAGAAGAGGCAGCCCAGCCTCGTTTGGCTCAAGCCCTACTTGGCTGGAGCCGAGTGCGCCTCCAGGACGGCAGAGCTCCAGCTCTGCTCAGAGGCCCGTTCTGGCAGAGTTGCTGGCGCGAGGCTGCTCTGCCCTGGGCGAGCCTTGCCCAGACTTGCCTCGCTGCTAGGCTTCCTGCCCAGGAAGGAGCAGGCTGCGCGAGGCTGGGAGACGCCACTGGCGCCTTCCTGGCCTCAGCTCCGCTCCTGCCTTGCCTTTGCACCTAGGCCCCAGGCGTCCTTGGGGAGGGCTTAGGGGCCGGTGGCTTGCACACTGCCAAGGGCTCCAGCAGGAAGAGCTCTGTGCGAGGGAAGGGAAGGGCCAGTGCAGGGCTCCTCCAGCGGTTGCTTGGCCGCCCAGGCTCAGCGCCGCACGGAGTGCACCAGGCTCCCAGGGCCCCTGGCTGGGGTCTGCAGCCCCGCACACCCGGAGGCTGACTCCCTGGGAGTCCAGCAGCTGCCTCACACACGTAGCTTCCCTATCGCTCTCCTCCCCAGCAGAGACGTGTGCAGCTGGCTGGGGCCTGCTCCTGCGTACCTGGGCTCCCGCGCACAGCCCCAGCTCAGGGCAAGCAGCCCCTGAGCCAAGACCTGCAGGAGGCGCAGAGCGCCCCCACCTGGAAGCCGAGTGAACAGCTGGCGGGGAGGCGAGCCTCCTCCAGGGAAGAAGAGGCAGCCCAGCCTCGTTTGGCTCAAGCCCTACTTCTCTGGAACCGAGTGCGCCTCCAGGACGGCAGAGCTCCATCTCTGCTCAGAGGCCAGTTCTGGCAGAGTTGCTGGCGCGAGGCTGCTCTGCCCTGGGTGAGCCTTGCCCAGACTTGCCTCGCTGCTAGGCTTCCTGCCCAGGAAGGAGCAGGCTGCGCGAGGCTGGGAGACGCCACTGGCGCCTTCCTGGCCTCAGCTCCGCTCCTGCCTTGCCTTTGCACCTAGGCCCCAGGCGTCCTTGGGGAGGGCTTAGGGGCCGGTGGCTTGCACACTGCCAAGGGCTCCAGCAGGAAGAGCTCTGTGCGAGGGAAAGGAAGGGCCAGTGCAGGGCTCCTCCAGCGGTTGCTTGGCCGCCCAGGCTCAGCGCCGCACGGAGTGCCCCAGGTTCCCAGGGCCCCTGGCTGGGGTCTGCAGCCCCGCACACCCGGAGGCTGACTCCCTGGGCGCCCAGCAGCTGCCTCACACACGTAGCTTCCCTAGCGCTCTCCTCCCCAGCAGAGACGTGTGCAGCTGGTTGGGGCCTGCCCCTGCGTGCCTGGGCTCCCGCCCACAGCCCCAGCTCAGGGCAAGCAGCCCCTGAGCCAAGACCTGCAGGAGGCGCAGAGCGCCCCCACCTGGAAGCCGAGTGAACAGCTGGCGGGGAGGCGAGCCTCCTCGAGGGAAGAAGAGGCAGCCCAGCCTCGTTTGGCTGCCCTACTTGGCTGGAGCCGAGAGCGCCTCTAGGACGGCAGAGCTCCAGCTCTGCTCAGAGGCCCGTTCTGGCAGAGTTGCTGGCGCGAGGCTGCTCTGCCCTGGGCGAGCCTTGCCCAGACTTGCCTCGCTGCTAGGCTTCCTGCCCAGGAAGGAGCAGGCTGCGCGAGGCTGGGAGACGCCACTGGCGCCTTCCTGGCCTCAGCTCTGCTCCTGCCTTGCCTTTGCACCTAGGCCCCAGGCGTCCTTGGGGAGGGCTTAGGGGCCGGTGGCTTGCACACTGCCAAGGGCTCCAGCAGGAAGAGCTCTGTGTGAGGGAAGGGAAGGGCCAGTGCAGGGCTCCTCCAGCGGTTGCTTGGCCGCCCAGGCTCAGCGCCGCACGGAGTGCACCAGGCTCCCAGGGCCCCTGGCTGGGGTCTGCAGCCCCGCACACCCGGAGGCTGACTCCCTGGGCGCCCAGCAGCTGCCTCACACACGTAGCTTCCCTAGCGCTCTCCTCCCCAGCAGAGACGTGTGCAGCTGGTTGGGGCCTGCCCCTGCGTGCCTGGGCCCCCGCCCACAGCCCCAGCTCAGGGCAAGCAGCCCCTGAGCCAAGACCTGCAGGAGGCGCAGAGCGCCCCCACCTGGAAGCCGAGTGAACAGCTGGCGCGGAGGCGAGCCTCCTCGAGGGAAGAAGAGGCAGCCCAGCCTCGTTTGGCTCAAGCCCTACTTGGATGGAGCCGAGTGCGCCTCCAGGACGGCAGAGCTCCAGCTCTGCTCAGAGGCCCGTTCTGGCCGAGTTGCTGGCGCGAGGCTGCTCTGCCCTGGGCGAGCCTTGCCCAGACTTGCCTCGCTGCTAGGCTTCCTGCCCAGGAAGGAGCAGGCTGCGCGAGGCTGGGAGACGCCACTGGCGCCTTCCTGGCCTCAGCTCCGCTCCTGCCTTGCCTTTGCACCTAGGCCCCAGGCGTCCTTGGGGAGGGCTTAGGGGCCGGTGGCTTGCAGAGTGCCAAGGGCTCCAGCAGGAAGAGCTCTGTGCGAGGGAAGGGAAGGGCCAGTGCAGGGCTCCTCCAACGGTTGCTTGGCCCCCCAGGCTCAGTGCCGCACGGAGTGCCCCAGGCTCCCAGGGCCCCTGGCTGGGGTCTGCAGCACCGCACACCCGGAGGCTGACTCCCTGGGCGCCCAGCAGCTGCCTCACACACGTAGCTTCCCTAGCGCTCGCCTCCCCAGCAGAGACGTGTGCAGCTGGTTGGGGCCTGCCCCTGCGTGCCTGGGCTCCCGCCCACAGCCCCAGCTCAGGGCAAGCAGCCCCTGAGCCAAGACCTGCAGGAGGCGCAGAGCGCCCCCACCTGGAAGCCGAGTGAACAGCTGGCGGGGAGGCGAGCCTCCTCGAGGGAAGAAGAGGCAGCCCAGCCTCGTTTGGCTCAAGCCCTACTTGGCTGGAGCCGAGTGCGCCTCCAGGACGGCAGAGCTCCAGCTCTGCTCAGAGGCCCGTTCTGGCAGAGTTGCTGGCGCGAGGCTGCTCTGCCCTGGGCGAGCCTTGCCCAGACTTGCCTCGCTGCTAGGCTTCCTGCCCAGGAAGGAGCAGGCTGCGCGAGGCTGGGAGACGCCACTGGCGCCTTCCTGGCCTCAGCTCCGCTCCTGCCTTGCCTTTGCACCTAGGCCCCAGGCTTCCTTGGGGAGGGCTTAGGGGCCGGTGGCTTGCACACTGCCAAGGGCTCCAGCAGGAAGAGCTCTGTGCGAGGGAAGGGAAGGGCCAGTGCAGGGCTCCTCCAGCGGTTGCTTGGCCCCCCAGGCTCAGTGCCGCACGGAGTGCACCAGGCTCCCAGGGCCCCTGGCTGGGGTCTGCAGCCCCGCACACCCAGAGGCTGACTCCCTGGGAGCCCAGCAGCTGCCTCACACACGTGGCTTCCCTAGCGCTCTCCTCCCCAGCAGAGACGTGTGCAGCTGGTTGGGGCCTGCCCCTGCGTGCCTGGGCTCCCGCGCACTGCCCAAGCTCAGGGCAAGCATCCCCTGAGCCAAGACCTGTAGGAGGCGCAGAGCGCCCCCACCTGGAAGCCGAGTGAACAGCTGGCGGGGAGGCGAGCCTCCACGAGGGAAGAAGAGGCAGCCCAGCCTCGTTTGGCTGCCCTACTTGGCTGGAGCCGAGAGCGCCTCCAGGACGGCAGAGCTCCAGCTCTGCTCAGAGGCCCGATCTGGCAGAGTTGCTGGCGCGAGGCTGCTCTGCCCTGGGCGAGCCTTGCCCAGACTTGCCTCGCTGCTAGGCTTCCTGCCCAGGAAGGAGCAGGCTGCGCGAGGCTGGGAGACGCCACTGGCGCCTTCCTGGCCTCAGCTCCGCTCCTGCCTTGCCTTTGCACCTAGGCCCCAGGCGTCCTTGGGGAGGGCTTAGGGGCCGGTGGCTTGCACACAGCCAAGGGCTCCAGCAGGAAGAGCTCTGTGCGAGGGAAGGGAAGGGCCAGTGCAGGGCTCCTCCAGCGGTTGCTTGGCCGCCCAGGCTCAGCGCCGCACGGAGTGCCCCAGGCTCCCAGGGCCCCTGGCTGAGGTATGCAGCCCCGCACACCCGGAGGCTGACTCCCTGGGCGCCAAGCAGCTGCCTCACACACGTAGCTTCCCTAGCGCTCTCCTCCCCAGCAGAGACGTGTGCAGCTGGTTGGGGCCTGCCCCTGCGTGCCTGGGCTCCCGCCCACAGCCCCAGCTCAGGGCAAGCAGCCCCTGAGCCAAGACCTGCAGGAGGCGCAGAGCGCCCCCACCTGGAAGCCGAGTGAACAGCTGGCGCGGAGGCGAGCCTCCTCGAGGGAAGAAGAGGCAGCCCAGCCTCGTTTGGCTCAAGCCCTACTTGGCTGGAGCCGAGTGCGCCTCCAGGACGGCAGAGCTCCAGCTCTGCTCAGAGGCCCGTTCTGGCCGAGGTGCTCGCGCGAGGCTGCTCTGCCCTGGGCGAGCCTTGCCCAGACTTGCCTCGCTGCTAGGCTTCCTGCCCAGGAAGGAGCAGGCTGCGCGAGGCTGGGAGACGCCACTGGCGCCTTCCTGGCCTCAGCTCCGCTCCTGCCTTACCTTTGCACCTAGGCCCCAGGCGTCATTGGGGAGGGCTTAGGGGCCGGTGGCTTGCAGAGTGCCAAGGGCTCCAGCAGGAAGAGCTCTGTGCGAGGGAAGGGAAGGGCCAGTGCAGGGCTCCTCCAACGGTTGCTTGGCCCCCCAGGCTCAGTGCCGCACGGAGTGCCCCAGGCTCCCAGGGCCCCTGGCTGGGGTCTGCAGCCCCGCACACCCGGAGGCTGACTCCCTGGGCGCCCAGCAGCTGCCTCACACACGTAGCTTCCCTAGCGCTCGCCTCCCCAGCAGAGACGTGTGCAGCTGGTTGGGGCCTGCCCCTGCGTGCCTGGGCTCCCGCCCACAGCCCCAGCTCAGGGCAAGCAGCCCCTGAGCCAAGACCTGCAGGAGGCGCAGAGCGCCCCCACCTGGAAGCCGAGTGAACAGCTGGCGGGGAGGCGAGCCTCCTCGAGGGAAGAAGAGGCAGCCCAGCCTCGTTTGGCTCAAGCCCTACTTGGTTGGAGCCGAGTGCGCCTCCAGGACGGCAGAGCTCCAGCTCTGCTCAGAGGCCCGTTCTGGCAGAGTTGCTGGCGCGAGGCTGCTCTGCCCTGGGCGAGCCTTGCCCAGACTTGCCTCGCTGCTAGGCTTCCTGCCCAGGAAGGAGCAGGCTGCGCGAGGCTGGGAGACGCCACTGGCGCCTTCCTGGCCTCAGCTCCGCTCCTGCCTTGCCTTTGCACCTAGGCCCCAGGTGTCCTTGGGGAGGGCTTAGGGGCCGGTGGCTTGCACACTGCCAAGGGCTCCAGCAGGAAGAGCTCTGTGCGAGGGAAGGGAAGGGCCAGTGCAGGGCTCCTCCAGCGGTTGCTTGGCCGCCCAGGCTCAGCGCCGCACGGAGTGCACCAGGCTCCCAGGGCCCCTGGCTGGGGTCTGCAGCCCCGAACACCCGGAGGCTGACTCCCTGGGCGCCCAGCAGCTGCCTCACACACGTAGCTTCCCTAGCGCTCTCCTCCCCAGCAGAGACGTGTGCAGCTGGTTGGGGCCTGCCCCTGGGTCCCTGGGCTCCCGCGCACAGCCCCAGCTCAGGGCAAGCATCCACTGAGCCAAGACCTGTAGGAGGCGCAGAGCGCCCCCACCTGGAAGCCGAGTGAACAGCTGGCGGGGAAGATAGCCTCCTCGAGGGAAGAAGAGGCAGCCCAGCCTCGTTTGGCTCAAGCCCTACTTGGCTGGAGCCGAGTGCGCCTCCAGGACGGCAGATCTCCAGCTCTGCTCAGAGGCCCGTTCTGGCAGAGTTGCTGGCGCGAGGCTGCTCTGCCCTAGGCGAGCCTTGCCCAGACTTGCCTCGCTGCTAGGCTTCCTGCCCTGGAAGGAGCAGGCTGCGCGAGGCTGGGAGACGCCACTGGCGCCTTCCTGGCCTCAGCTCCGCTCCTGCCTTGCCTTTGCACCTAGGCCCCAGGCGCCCTTGGGGAGGGCTTAGGGGCCGGTGGCTTGCACACTGCCAAGGGCTCCAGCAGGAAGAGCTCTGTGCGAGGGAAGGAAGGGCCAGTGCAGGTCTCCTCCAGCGGTTGCTTGAACGCCCAGGCTCAGCGCCGCACGGAGTGCACCAGGCTCCCAGGGCGCCTGGCTGGTGTCTGCAGCCCCGCACACCCGGAGGCTGACTCCCTGGGCGCCCAGAAGCTGCCTCACACACGTAGCTTCCCTAGCGCTCTCCTCCCCAGCAGAGACGTGTGCAGCTGGTTGGGGACTGCCCCTGCGTGCCTGGGCTCCCGCCCACAGCCCCAGCTCAGGGCAAGCAGCCCCTGAGCCAAGACCTGCAGGAGGCGCAGAGCGCCCCCACCTGGAAGCCGAGTGAAAAGCTGGCGGGGAGGCGAGCCTCCTCGAGGGAAGAAGAGGCAGCCCAGCCTCGTTTGGCTCAAGCCCTACTTGGCTGGAGCCGAGTGCGCCTCCAGGACGGCAGAGCTCCAGCTCTGCTCAGAGGCCCGTTCTGGCAGAGTTGCTGGCGCGAGGCTGCTCTGCCCTGGGCGAGCCTTGCCCAGACTTGCCTCGTTGCTAGGCTTCCTGCCCTGGAAGGAGCAGGCTGCGCGAGGCTGGGAGACGCCACTGGCGCCTTCCTGGCCTCAGCTCCGCTCCTGCCTTGCTTTTGCACCTAGGCCCCAGGCGTCCTTGGGGAAGGCTTAGGGGCCGGAGGCTTGCACACTGCCAAGGGCTCCAGCAGGAAGAGCTCTGTGCGAGGGAAGGGAAGGGCCAGTGCAGGGCTCCTCCAGCGGTTGCTTGGCCGCCCAGGCTCAGCGCCGCACGGAGTGCACCAGGCTCCCAGGGCCCCTGGCTGGGGTCTGCAGCCCCGCACACCCGGAGGCTGACTCCCTGGGCGCCCAGCAGCTGCCTCACACACGTAGCTTGCCTAGCGCTCTCCTCCCCAGCAGAGACGTGTGCAGCTGGTTGGGGCCTGCCCCTGCGTGCCTGGGCTCCCGCGCACAGCCCCAGCTCAGGGCAAGCAGCCCCTGAGCCAAGACCTGCAGGAGGCGCAGAGCGCCCCCACCTGGAAGCCGAGTGAACAGCTGGCGGGGAGGCGAGCCTCCTCGAGGGAAGAAGAGGCAGCCCAGCCTCGTTTGGCTCAAGCCCTAGTTGGCTGGAGCCGAGTGCGCCTCCAGGACGGCAGAGCTCCAGCTCTGCTCAGAGGCCCGTTCTGGCAGAGTTGCTGGCGCGAGGCTGCTCTGCCCTGGGCGAGCCTTGCCCAGACTTGCCTCGCTGCTAGGCTTCCTGCCCAGGAAGGAGCAGGCTGCGCGAGGCTGGGAGACGCCACTGGCGCCTTCCTGGCCTCAGCTCCGCTCCTGCCTTGCCTTTGCACCTAGGCCCCAGGCGTCCTTGGGGAGGGCTTAGGGGCCGTTGGCTTGCACACTGCCAAGGGCTCCAGCAGGAAGAGCTCTGTGCGAGGGAAGGGAAGGGCCAGTGCAGGGCTCCTCCAGCGGTTGCTTGCCCGCCCAGGCTCAGCGCCGCACGGAGTGCCCCAGGCTCCCAGGGCCCCTGGCTGGGGTCTGCAGCCCCGCACACCCGGAGGCTGACTCCCTGGGCGCCCAGCAGCTGCCTCACACACGTAGCTTCCCTAGCCCTCTCCTCCCCAGCAGAGACGTGTGCAGCTGGTTGGGGCCTGCCCCTGCGTGCCTGGGCTCCCGCCCACAGCCCCAGCTCAGGGCAAGCAGCCCCTGAGCCAAGACCTGCAGGAGGCGCAAAGCGCCCCCTCCTGGAAGCCGAGTGAACAGCTGGCGGGGAGGCGAGCCTCCTCGAGGGAAGAAGAGGCAGCCCAGCCTCGTTTGGCTGCCCTACTTGGCTGGAGCCGAGAGCGCCTCTAGGACGGCAGAGCTCCAGCTCTGCTCAGAGGCCCGTTCTGGCCGAGTTGCTGGCGCGAGGCTGCTCTGCCCTGGGCGAGCCTTGCCCAGACTTGCCTCGCTGCTAGGCTTCCTGCCCAGGAAGGAGCAGGCTGCGCGAGGCTGGGAGACACAACTGGCGCCTTCCTGGCCTCAGCTCCGCTCCTGCCTTGCCTTTGCACCTAGGCCCCAGGCGTCCTTGGGGAGGGCTTAGGGGCCGGTGGCTTGCACACTGCCAAGGGCTCCAGCAGGAAGAGCTCTGTGCGAGGGAAGGGAAGGGCCAGTGCAGGGCTCCTCCAGCGGTTGCTTGGCCGCCCAGGCTCAGCGCCGCACGGAGTGCACCAGGCTCCCAGGGCCCCTGGCTGGGGTCTGCAGCCCCGCACACCCGGAGGCTGACTCCCTGGGCGCCCAGCAGCTGCCTCACACACGTAGCTTCCCTAGCGCTCTCCTCCCCAGCAGAGACGTGTGCAGCTGGTTGGGGCCTGCCCCTGTGTGCCTGGGCTCCCGCGCACAGCCCCAGCTCAGGGCAAGCAGCCCCTGAGCCAAGACCTGCAGGAGGCGCAGAGCGCCCCCACCTGGAAGCCGAGTGAACAGCTGGCGGGGAGGCGAGCCTCCTCGAGGGAAGAAGAGGCAGCGCAGCCTCGTTTGGCTCAAGCCCTACTTGGCTGGAGCCGAGTGCGCCTCCAGGACGGCAGAGCTCCAGCTCTGCTCAGAGGCCCGTTCTGGCCGAGTTGCTGGCGCGAGGCTGCTCTGCCCTGGGCGAGCCTTGCCCAGACTTGCCTCGCTGCTAGGCTTCCTGCCCAGGAAGGAGCAGGCTGCGCGAGGCTGGGAGACGCCACTGGCGCCTTCCTGGCCTCAGCTCCGCTCCTGCCTTGCCTTTGCACCAAGGCCCCAGGCGTCATTGGGGAGGGCTTAGGGGCCGGTGGCTTGCACACTGCCAAGGGCTCCAGCAGGAAGAGCTCTGTGCGAGGGAAGGGAAGGGCCAGTGCAGGGCTCCTCCAGCGGTTGCTTGGCCGCCCAGGCTCAGCGCTGCACGGTGTGCACCAGGCTCCCAGGGCCCCTGGCTGGGGTCTGCAGCCCCGCACACCCGGAGGCTGAATCCCTGGGCGCCCAGCAGCTGCCTCACACACGTAGCTTCCCTAGCGCTCTCCTCCCCAGCAGAGACGTGTGCAGCTGGTTGGGGCCTGCCCCTGCGTGCCTGGGCCCCCGCCCACAGCCCCAGCTCAGGGCAAGCAGCCCCTGAGCCAAGACCTGCAGGAGGCGCAGAGCGCCCCCACCTGGAAGCCGAGTGAACAGCTGGCGGGGAGGCGAGCCTCCTCGAGGGAAGAAGAGGCAGCCCAGCCTCGTTTGGCTCAAGCCCTACTTGGCTGGATCCGAGTGCGCCTCCAGGACGGCAGAGCTCCAGCTCTGCTCAGAGGCCCGTTCTGGCCGAGTTGCTGGCGCGAGGCTGCTCTGCCCTGGGCGAGCCTTGCCCAGACTTGCCTCGCTGCTAGGCTTCCTGCCCTGGAAGGAGCAGGCTGCGCGAGGCTGGGAGACGCCACTGGCGCCTTCCTGGCCTCAGCTCCGCTCCTGCCTTGCTTTTGCACCTAGGCCCCAGGCGTCCTTGGGGAAGGCTTAGGGGCCGGAGGCTTGCACACTGCCAAAGGCTCCAGCAGGAAGAGCTCTGTGCTAGGGAAGGGAAGGGCCAGTGCAGGGGTCCTCCAGCGGTTGCTTGGCCGCCCAGGCTCAGCGCCGCACGGAGTGCACCAGGCTCCCAGGGCCCCTGGCTGGGGTCTGCAGCCCCGAACACCCGGAGGCTGACTCCCTGGGCGCCCAGAAGCTGCCTCACACACGTAGCTTCCCTAGCGCTCTCCTCCCTAGCAGAGACGTGTGCAGCTGGTTGGGGCCTGCCCCTGCGTGCCTGGGCTCCCGCCGACAGCCCCAGCTCAGGGCAAGCAGCCCCTGAGCCAAGACCTGCAGGAGGCGCAGAGCGCCCCCACCTGGAAGCCGAGTGAACAGCTGGCGAGGAGGCGAGCCTCCACGAGGGAAGAAGAGGCAGGCCAGCCTCGTTTGGCTCAAGCCCTACTTGGCTGGAGCCGAGTGCGCCTCCAGGACGGCAGAGCTCCAGCTCTGCTCAGAGGCCCGTTCTGGCAGAGTTGCTGGCGCGAGGCTGCTCTGCCCTGGGCGAGCCTTGCCCAGACTTGCCTCGCTGCTAGGCTTCCTGCCCAGGAAGGAGCAGGCTGCGCGAGGCTGGCAGACGCCACTGGCGCCTTCCTGGCCTCAGCTCCGCTCCTGCCTTGCTTTTGCACCTAGGCCCCAGGCGTCCTTGGGGAAGGCTTAGGGGCCGGAGGCTTGCACACTGCCAAGGGCTCCAGCAGGAAGAGCTCTGTGCTAGGGAAGGGAAGGGCCAGTGCAGGGCTCCTCCAGCGGTTGCTTGGCCGCCCAGGCTCAGCGCCGCACGGAGTGCACCAGGCTCCCAGGGCCCCTGGCTGGGTCTGCAGCCCCGCACACCCGGAGGCTGACTCCCTGGGCGCCCAGCAGCTGCCTCACACACGTAGCTTCCCTAGCGCTCTCCTCCCCAGCAGAGACGTGTGCAGCTGGTTGGGGCCTGCCCCTGCGTGCCTGGGCTCCCGCCCACAGCCCCAGCTCAGGGCAAGCAGCCCCTGAGCCAAGACCTGCAGGAGGCGCAGAGCGCCCCCACCTGGAAGCCGAGTGAATAGCTGGCGGGGAGGCGAGCCTCCTCGAGGGAAGAAGAGGCAGCCCAGCCTCGTTTGGCTCAAGCCCTACTTGGCTGGATCCGAGTGCGCCTCCAGGACGGCAGAGCTCCAGCTCTGCTCAGAGGCCCGTTCTGGCAGAGTTGCTGGCGCGAGGCTGCTCTGCCCTGGGCGAGCCTTGCCCAGACTTGCCTCGCTGCTAGGCTTCCTGCCCAGGAAGGAGCAGGCTGCGCGAGGCTGGGAGACGCCACTGGCGCATTCCTGGCCTCAGCTCCGCTCCTGCCTTGCCTTTTCACCTAGGCCCCAGGCGTCCTTGGGGAGGGCTTAGGGGCCGGTGGCTTGCACACTGCCAAGGGCTCCAGCAGGAAGAGCTCTGTGCGAGGGAAGGGAAGGGCCAGTGCAGGGCTCCTCCAGCGGTTGCTTGGCCGCCCAGGCTCAGCGCCGCACGGAGTGCCCCAGGCTCCCAAGGCCCCTGGCTGGGGTCTGCAGCCCCGCACACCCGGAGGCTGACTCCCTGGGCGCCCAGCAGCTGCCTCACACACGTAGCTTCCCTAGCGCTCTCCTCCCCAGCAGAGACGTGTGCAGCTGGTTGGGGCCTGCCCCTGCGTGCCTGGGCTCCCGCCCACAGCCCCAGCTCAGGTCAAGCAGCCCCTGAGCCAAGACCTGCAGGAGGCGCAGAGCGCCCCCACCTGGAAGCCGAGTGAACAGCTGGCGGGGAGGCTAGCCTCCTCGAGGGAAGAAGTGGCAGCCCAGCCTTGTTTGGCTCAAGCCCTACTTGGCTGGACCGAGTGCGCCTCCAGGACGGCAGAGCTCCAGCTCTGCTCAGAGGCCCGTTCTGGCCGAGTTGCTGGCGCGAGGCTGCTCTGCCCTGGGCGAGCCTTGCCCAGACTTGCCTCGCTGCTAGGCTTCCTGCCCAGGAAGGAGCAGGCTGCGCGAGGCTGGCAGACGCCACTGGCGCCTTCCTGGCCTCAGCTCCGCTCCTGCCTTGCTTTTGCACCTAGGCCCCAGGCGTCATTGGGGAAGGCTTAGGGGCCGGAGGCTTGCACACTGCCAAGGGCTCCAGCAGGAAGAGCTCTGTGCTAGGGAAGGGAAGGGCCAGTGCAGGGCTCCTCCAGCGGTTGCTTGGCCGCCCAGGCTCAGCGCCGCACGGAGTGCACCAGGCTCCCAGGGCCCCTGGCTGGGTCTGCAGCCCCGCACACCCGGAGGCTGACTCCCTGGGCGCCCAGCAGCTGCCTCACACACGTAGCTTCCCTAGCGCTCTCCTCCCCAGCAGAGACGTGTGCAGCTGGTTGGGGCCTGCCCCTGCGTGCCTGGGCTCCCGCCCACAGCCCCAGCTCAGGGCAAGCAGCCCCTGAGCCAAGACCTGCAGGAGGCGCAGAGCGCCCCCACCTGGAAGCCGAGTGAATAGCTGGCGGGGAGGCGAGCCTCCTCGAGGGAAGAAGAGGCAGCCCAGCCTCGTTTGGCTCAAGCCCTACTTGGCTGGAGCCGAGTGCGCCTCCAGGACGGCAGAGCTCCAGCTCTGCTCAGAGGCCCGTTCTGGCAGAGTTGCTGGCGCGAGGCTGCTCTGCCCTGGGCGAGCCTTGCCCAGACTTGCCTCGCTGCTAGGCTTCCTGCCCAGGAAGGAGCAGGCTGCGCGAGGCTGGGAGACGCCACTGGCGCCTTCCTGGCCTAAGCTCCGCTCCTGCCTTGCTTTTGCACCTAGGCCCCAGGCGTCCTTGGGGAGGGCTTAGGGGCCGGTGGCTTGCACACTGCCAAGGGCTCCAGCAGGAAGAGCTCTGTGCGAGGGAAGGGAAGGGCCAGTGCAGGGCTCCTCCAGCGGTTGCTTGGCCGCCCAGGCTCAGCGCCGCACGGAGTGCACCAGGCTCCCAGGGCCCCTGGCTGGGGTCTGCAGCCCCGCACACCCGGAGGCTGACTCCCTGGGCGCCCAGCAGCTGCCTCACACACGTAGCTTCCCTAGCGCTCTCCTCCCCAGCAGAGACGTGTGCAGCTGGTTGGGGCCTGCCCCTGCGTGCCTGGGCTCCCGCGCACAGCCCCAGCTCAGGGCAAGCAGCCCCTGAGCCAAGACCTGCAGGAGGCGCAGAGCGCCCCCACCTGGAAGCCGAGTGAACAGCTGGCGGGGAGGCGAGCCTCCTCGAGGGAAGAAGTGGCAGCCCAGCCTCGTTTGGTTCAAGCCCTACTTGGCTGGACCGAGTGCGCCTCCAGGACGGCAGAGCTCCAGCTCTGCTCAGAGGCCCGTTCTGGCCGAGTTGCTGGCGCGAGGCTGCTCTGCCCTGGGCGAGCCTTGCCCAGCCTTGCCTCGCTGCTAGGCTTCCTGCCCAGGAAGGAGCAGGCTGCGCGAGGCTGGGAGACGCCACTGGCGCCTTCCTGGCCTCAGCTCCACTCCTGCCTTGCCTTTGCACCTAGGCCCCAGGCGTCCTTGGGTAGGGCTTAGGGGCCGGTGGCTTGCACACTGCCAAGGGCTCCAGCAGGAAGAGCTCTGTGCGAGGGAAGGGAAGGGCCAGTGCAGGGCTCCTCCAGCGGTTGCTTGGCCGCCCAGGCTCAGCGCCGCACGGAGTGCACCAGGCTCCCAGGGCCCCTGGCTGTGGTCTGCAGCCCCGCACACCCGGAGGCTGACTCCCTGGGCGCCCAGAAGCTGCCTCACACACGTAGCTTCCCTAGCGCTCTCCTCCCTAGCAGAGACGTGTGCAGCTGGTTGGGGCCTGCCCCTGCGTGCCTGGGCCCCCGCCCACAGCCCCAGCTCAGGGCAAGCAGCCCCTGAGCCAAGACCTGCAGGAGGCGCAGAGCGCCCCCACCTGGAAGCCGAGTGAACAGCTGGCGGGGAGGCGAGCCTCCTCGAGGGAAGAAGAGGCAGCCCAGCCTCGTTTGGCTCAAGCCCTACTTGGCTGGAGCCGAGTGCGCCTCCAGGACGGCAGAGCTCCAGCTCTGCTCAGAGGCCCGTTCTGGCAGAGTTGCTGGCGCGAGGCTGCTCTGCCCTGGGCGAGCCTTGCCCAGACTTGCCTCGCTGCTAGGCTTCCTGCCCAGGAAGGAGCAGGCTGCGCGAGGCTGGCAGACGCCACTGGCGCCTTCCTGGCCTCAGCTCCGCTCCTGCCTTGCTTTTGCACCTAGGCCCCAGGCGTCCTTGGGGAAGGCTTAGGGGCCGGAGGCTTGCACACTGCCAAGGGCTCCAGCAGGAAGAGCTCTGTGCTAGGGAAGGGAAGGGCCAGTGCAGGGCTCCTCCAGCGGTTGCTTGGCCGCCCAGGCTCAGCGCCGCACGGAGTGCACCAGGCTCCCAGGGCCCCTGGCTGGGTCTGCAGCCCCGCACACCCGGAGGCTGACTCCCTGGGCGCCCAGCAGCTGCCTCACACACGTAGCTTCCCTAGCGCTCTCCTCCCCAGCAGAGACGTGTGCAGCTGGTTGGGGCCTGCCCCTGCGTGCCTGGGCTCCCGCGCACAGCCCCAGCTCAGGGCAAGCAGCCCCTGAGCCAAGACCTGCAGGAGGCGCAGAGCGCCCCCACCTGGAAGCCGAGTGAATAGCTGGCGGGGAGGCGAGCTTCCTCGAGGGAAGAAGAGGCAGCCCAGCCTCGTTTGGCTCAAGCCCTACTTGGCTGGAGCCGAGTGCGCCTCCAGGACGGCAGAGCTCCAGCTCTGCTCAGAGGCCCGTTCTGGCAGAGTTGCTGGCGCGAGGCTGCTCTGCCCTGGGCGAGCCTTGCCCAGACTTGCCTCGCTGCTAGGCTTCCTGCCCAGGAAGGAGCAGGCTGCGCGAGGCTGGGAGACGCCACTGGCGCCTTCCTGGCCTCAGCTCCGCTCCTGCCTTGCCTTTGCACCTAGGCCCCAGGCGTCCTTGGGGAGGGCTTAGGGGCCGGTGGCTTGCACACTGCCAAGGGCTCCAGCAGGAAGAGCTCTGTGCGAGGGAAGGGAAGGGCCAGTGCAGGGCTCCTCCAGCGGTTGCTTGGCCGCCCAGGCTCAGCGCCGCACGGAGTGCACCAGGCTCCCAGGGCCCCTGGCTGGGGTCTGCAGCCCCGCACACCCGGAGGCTGACTCCCTGGGCGCCCAGCAGCTGCCTCACACACGTAGCTTCCCTAGCGCTCTCCTCCCCAGCAGAGACGTGTGCAGCTGGTTGGGGCCTGCCCCTGCGTGCCTGGGCTCCCGCGCACAGCCCCAGCTCAGGGCAAGCAGCCCCTGAGCCAAGACCTGCAGGAGGCGCAGAGCGCCCCCACCTGGAAGCCGAGTGAACAGCTGGCGGGGAGGCGAGCCTCCTCGAGGGAAGAAGTGGCAGCCCAGCCTCGTTTGGCTCAAGCCCTACTTGGCTGGACCGAGTGCGCCTCCAGGACGGCAGAGCTCCAGCTCTGCTCAGAGGCCCGTTCTGGCCGAGTTGCTGGCGCGAGGCTGCTCTGCCCTGGGCGAGCCTTGCCCAGCCTTGCCTCACTGCTAGGCTTCCTGCCCAGGAAGGAGCAGGCTGCGCGAGGCTGGGAGACGCCACTGGCGCCTTCCTGGCCTCAGCTCCACTCCTGCCTTGCCTTTGCACCTAGGCCCCAGGCGTCCTTGGGTAGGGCTTAGGGGCCGGTGGCTTGCACACTGCCAAGGGCTCCAGCAAGAAGAGCTCTGTGCGAGGGAAGGGAAGGGCCAGTGCAGGGCTCCTCCAGCGGTTGCTTGGCCGCCCAGGCTCAGCGCCGCACGGAGTGCACCAGGCTCCCAGGGCCCCTGGCTGGGGTCTGCAGCCCCGCACACCCGGAGGCTGACTCCCTGGGCGCCCAGAAGCTGCCTCACACACGTAGCTTCCCTAGCGCTCTCCTCCCTAGCAGAGACGTGTGCAGCTGGTTGGGGCCTGCCCCTGCGTGCCTGGGCCCCCTCCCACAGCCCCAGCTCAGGGCAAGCAGCCCCTGAGCCAAGACCTGCAGGAGGCGCAGAGCGCCCCCACCTGGAAGCCGAGTGAACAGCTGGCGGGGAGGCGAGCCTCCTCGAGGGAAGAAGAGGCAGCCCAGCCTCGTTTGGCTCAAGCCCTACTTGGCTGGAGCCGAGTGCGCCTCCAGGACGGCAGAGCTCCAGCTCTGCTCAGAGGCCCGTTCTGGCAGAGTTGCTGGCGCGAGGCTGCTCTGCCCTGGGCGAGCCTTGCCCAGACTTGCCTCGCTGCTAGGCTTCCTGCCCTGGAAGGAGCAGGCTGGGCAAGGCTGGGAGACGCCACTGGCGCCTTCCTGGCCTCAGCTCCACTCCTGCCTTGCCTTTGCACCTAGGCCCCAGGCGTCCTTGGGGAGGGCTTAGGGGCAGGTGGCTTGCACACTGCCAAGGGCTCCAGCAGGAAGAGCTCTGTGCGAGGGAAGGGAAGGGCCAGTGCAGGGCTCCTCCAGCGGTTGCTTGGCCGCCCAGGCTCAGCGCCGCACGGAGTGCACCAGGCTCCCAGGGCCCCTGGCTGGGGTCTGCAGCCCCGAACACCCGGAGGCTGACTCCCTGGGCGCCCAGAAGCTGCCTCACACACGTAGTTTCCCTAGCGCTCTGCTCCCTAGCAGAGACGTGTGCAGCTGGTTGGGGCCTGCCCCTGCGTGCCTGGGCTCCCGCCCACATCCACAGCTCAGGCAAGCAGCCCCTGAGCCAAGACCTGCAGGAGGCGCAGAGCGCCCCCACCTGGAAGCCGAGTGAACAGCTGGCGGGGAGGCGAACCTCCTCGAGGGAAGAAGAGGCAGCCCAGCCTCGTTAGGCTCAAGCCCTACTTGGCTGGAGCCGAGTGCGCCTCCAGGACGGCAGAGCTCCAGCTCTGCTCAGAGGCCCGTTCTGGCAGAGTTGCTGGCGCGAGGCTGCTCTGCCCTGGGCGAGCCTTGCCCAGACTTGCCTCGCTGCTAGGCTTCCTGCCCAGGAAGGAGCAGGCTGCGCGAGGCTGGGAGACGCCACTGGCGCCTCCTGGCCTCAGCTCCACTCCTGCCTTGCCTTTGCACCTAGGCCCCAGGCGTCCTTGGGGAGGGCTTAGGGGCCGGTGGCTTGCACACTGCCAAGGGCTCCAGCAGGAAGAGCTCTGTGCGAGGGAAGTGAAGGGCCAGTGCAGGGCTCCTCCAGCGGTTGCTTGGCCGCCCAGGCTCAGCGCCGCACGGAGTGCACCAGGCTCCCAGGGCCCCTGGCTGGGGTCTGCAGCCCCGCACACCCGGAGGCTGACTCCCTGGGCGCCCAGAAGCTGCCTCACACACGTAGCTTGCCTAGCGCTCTCCTCCCTAGCAGAGACGTGTGCAGCTGGTTGGGGCCTGCCCCTGCGTGCCTGGGCTCCCGCCCACAGCCCCAGCTCAGGGCAAGCAGCCCCTGAGCCAAGACCTGCAGGAGGCGCAGAGCGCCCCCACCTGGAAGCCGAGTGAACAGCTGGCGGGGAGGCGAGCCTCCTCGAGGGAAGAAGAGGCAGCCCAGCCTCGTTTGGCTCAAGCCCTACTTGGCTGGAGCCGAGTGCGCCTCCAGGACGGCAGAGCTCCAGCTCTGCTCAGAGGCCCGTTCTGGCAGAGTTGCTGGCGCGAGGCTGCTCTGCCCTGGGCAAGCCTTGCCCAGACTTGCCTCGCTGCTAGGCTTCCTGCCCTGGAAGGAGCAGGCTGCGCGAGTCTGGGAGACGCCACTGGCGCCTTCCTGGCCTCAGCTCCGCTCCTGCCTTGCCTTTGCACCTAGGCCCCAGGCGTCCTTCGGGAAAGCTTAGGGGCCGGAGGCTTGCACACTGCCAAGGGCTCCAGCAGGAAGAGCTCTGTGCTAGGGAAGGGAAGGGCCAGTGCAGGGCTCCTCCAGCGGTTGCTTGGCCGCCCAGGCTCAGCGCCGCACGGAGTGCCCCAGGCTCTCAGGGCCCCTGGCTGGGGTCTGCAGCCCCGCACACCCGGAGGCTGACTCCCTGGGCGCCCAGCAGCTGCCTCACACACGTAGCTTCCCTAGCGCTCTCCTCCCTAGCAGAGACGTGTGCAGCTGGTTGGGGCCTGCCCCTGCGTGCCTGGGCTCACGCGCACAGCCCCAGCTCAGGGCAAGCAGCCCCTGAGCCAAGACCTGCAGGAGGCGCAGAGCGCCCCCACCTGGAAGCCGAGTGAACAGCTGGCGGGGAGGCGAGCCTCCTCGAGGGAAGAAGAGGCAGCCCAGCCTCGTTTGGCTCAAGCCCTACTTGGCTGGAGCCGAGAGCGCCTCCAGGACAGCAGAGCTCCAGCTCTGCTCAGAGGCCCGTTCTGGCAGAGTTGCTGGCGCGAGGCTGCTCTGCCCTGGGCGAGCCTTGCCCAGACTTGCCTCGCTGCTAGGCTTCCTGCCCAGGAAGGAGCAGGCTGCGCGAGGCTGGGAGACGCCACTGGCGCCTTCCTGGCCTCAGCTCCGCTCCTGCCTTGCCTTTGCACCTAGGCCCCAGGCGTCCTTGGGGAGGGCTTAGGGGCCGGTGGCTTGCACACTGCCAAGGGCTCCAGCAGGAAGAGCTCTGTGCGAGGGAAAGGAAGGGCCAGTGCAGGGCTCCTCCAGCGGTTGCTTGGCCGCCAAGGCTCAGCGCCGCACGGAGTGCCCCAGGCTCTCAGGGCCCCTGGCTGGGGTCTGCAGCCCCGCACACCCGGAGGCTGACTCCCTGGGCGCCCAGCAGCTGCCTCACACACGTAGCTTCCCTAGCGCTCTCCTCCCCAGCAGAGACGTGTGCAGCTGGTTGGGGCCTGCCCCTGCGTGCCTGGGCTCACGCGCACAGCCCCAGCTCAGGGCAAGCAGCCCCTGAGCCAAGACCTGCAGGAGGCGCAGAGCGCCCCCACCTGGAAGCCGAGTGTACAGCTGGCGGGGAGGCGAGCCTCCTCGAGGGAAGAAGAGGCAGCCCAGCCTCGTTTGGCTCAAGCCCTACTTGGCTGGAGCCGAGTGCGCCTCCAGGACGGCAGAGCTCCAGCTCTGCTCAGAGGCCCGTTATGGCAGAGTTGCTGGCGCGAGGCTGCTCTGCCCTGGGCGAGCCTTGCCCAGACTTGCCTCGCTGCTAGGCTTCCTGCCCAGGAAGGAGCAGGCTGCGCGAGGCTGGGATACGCCACTGGCGCCTTCCTGGCCTCAGCTCCGCTCCTGCCTTGCCTTTGCACCTAGGCCCCAGGCGTCCTTGGGGAGGCCTTAGGGGCCGGTGGCTTGCACACTGCCAAGGGCTCCAGCAGGAAGAGCTCTGTGCGAGGGAAGGGAAGGGCCAGTGCAGGGCTCCTCCAGCGGTTGCTTGGCCGCCCAGGCTCAGCGCCGCACGGAGTGCACCAGGCTCCCAGGGCCCCTGGCTGGGGTCTGCAGCCCCGCACACCCGGAGGCTGACTCCCTGGGCGCCCAGAAGCTGCCTCACACAGGTAGCTTCCCTAGCGCTCTCCTCCCCAGCAGAGACGTGTGCAGCTGGTTGGGGCCTGCCCCTGCGTGCCTGGGCTCCCGCGCACAGCCCCAGCTCAGGGCAAGCAGCCCCTGAGCCAAGACCTGCAGGAGGCGCAGAGCGCCCCCACCTGGAAGCCGAGTGAACAGCTGGCGGGGAGGCGAGCCTCCTCGAGGGAAGAAGAGGCAGCCCAGCCTCGTTTGGCTCAAGCCCTACTTGGCTGGAGCCGAGAGCACCTCCAGGACGACAGAGCTCCAGCTCTGCTCAGAGGCCCGTTCTGGCAGACTTGCTGGCGCGAGGCTGCTCTGCCCTGGGCGAGCCTTGCCCAGACTTGCCTCGCTGCTAGGCTTCCTGCCCAGGAAGGAGCAGGCTGCGCGAGGCTGGGAGACGCCACTGGCGCCTTCCTGGCCTCAGCTCCGCTCCTGCCTTGCCTTTGCACCTAGGCCCCAGGCGTCCTTTGGGAGGGCTTAGGGGCCGGTGGCTTGCACACTGCCAAGGGCTCCAGCAGGAAGAGCTCTGTGCGAGGGAAGGGAAGGGCCAGTGCAGGGCTCCTCCAGCGGTTGCTTGGCCGCCCAGGCTCAGCGCCGCACGGAGTGCACCAGGCTCCCAGGGCCCCTGGCTGGGGTCTGCAGCCCCGCACACCCGGAGGCTGACTCCCTGGGCGCCCAGCAGCTGCCTCACACACGTAGCTTCCCTAGCGCTCTCCTCCCCAGCAGAGACGTGTGCAGCTGGTTGGGGCCTGCCCCTGCGTGCCTGGGCTCCCGCGCACAGCCCCAGCTCAGGGCAAGCAGCCCCTGAGCCAAGACCTGCAGGAGGCGCAGAGCGCCCCCACCTGGAAGCCGAGTGAACAGCTGGCGGGGAGGCGAGCCTCCTCGAGGGAAGAAGAGGCAGCCCAGCCTCGTTTGGCTCAAGCCCTACTTGGCTGGAGCCGAGTGCGCCTCCAGGACGGCAGAGCTCCAGCTCTGCTCAGAGGCCCGTTCTGGCAGAGTTGCTGGCGCGAGGCTGCTCTGCCCTGGGCGAGCCTTGCCCACACTTGCCTCGCTGCTAGGCTTCCTGCCCAGGAAGTAGCAGGCTGCGCGAGGCTGGGAGACGCCACTGGCCCCTTCCTGGCCTCAGCTCCGCTCCTGCCTTGCCTTTGCACCTAGGCCCCAGGCGTCCTTGGGGAGGGCTTAGGGGCCGGTGGCTTGCACACTGCCAAGGGCTCCAGCAGGAAGAGCTCTGTGCGAGGGAAAGGAAGGGCCAGTGCAGGGCTCCTCCAGCGGTTGCTTGGCCGCCCAGGCTCAGCGCCGCACGGAGTGCCCCAGGCTCTCAGTGCCCCTGGCTGGGGTCTGCAGCCCCGCACACCCGGAGGCTGACTCCCTGGGCGCCCAGCAGCTGCCTCACACACGTAGCTTCCCTAGCGCTCTCCTCCCCAGCAGAGACGTGTGCAGCTGGTTGGGGCCTGCCCCTGCGTGCCTGGGCTCACGCGCACAGCCCCAGCTCAGGGCAAGCAGCCCCTGAGCCAAGACCTGCAGGAGGCGCAGAGCGCCCCCACCTGGAAGCCTAGTGAACAGCTGGCGGGGAGGCGAGCCTCCTCGAGGGAAGAAGAGGCAGCCCAGCCTCGTTTGGCTCAAGCCCTACTTGGCTGGAGCCGAGAGCGCCTCCAGGACGGCAGAGCTCCAGCTCTGCTCAGAGGCCCGTTCTGGCAGACTTGCTGGCGCGAGGCTGCTCTGCCCTGGGCGAGCCTTGCCCAGACTTGCCTCGCTGCTAGGCTTCCTGCCCAGGAAGGAGCAGGCTGCGCGAGGCTGGGAGACGCCACTGGCGCATTCCTGGCCTCAGCTCCGCTCCTGCCTTGCCTTTGCACCTAGGCCCCAGGCGTCCTTGGGGAGGGCTTAGGGGCCGGTGGCTTGCACACTGCCAAGGGCTCCAGCAGGAAGAGCTCTGTGCGAGGGAAGGGAAGGGCCAGTGCAGGGCTCCTCCAGCGGTTGCTTGGCCGCCCAGGCTCAGCGCCGCACGGAGTGCACCAGGCTCCCAGGGCCCCTGGCTGGGGTCTGCAGCCCCGCACACCCGGAGGCTGACTCCCTGGGCGCCCAGCAGCTGCCTCACACACGTAGCTTCCCTAGCGCTCTCCTCCCCAGCAGAGACGTGTGCAGCTGGTTGGGGCCTGCCCCTGCGTGCCTGGGCTCCCGCCCACAGCCCCAGCTCAGGGCAAGCAGCCCCTGAGCCAAGACCTGCAGGAGGCGCAGAGCGCCCCCACCTGGAAGCCGAGTGAACAGCTGGCGGGGAGTCGAGCCTCCTCGAGGGAAGAAGAGGCAGCCCAGCCTCGTTTGGCTGCCCTACTTGGCTGGAGCCGAGTGCGCCTCCAGGACGGCAGAGCTCCAGCTCTGCTCAGAGTCCGGTTCTGGCAGAGTTGCTGGCGCGAGGCTGCTCTGCCCTGGGCGAGCCTTGCCCAGACTTGCCTCGCTGCTAGGCTTCCTGCCCAGGAAGGAGCAGGCTGCGCGAGGCTGGGAGACGCCACTGGCGCCTTCCTGGCCTCAGCTCCGCTCCTGCCTTGCCTTTGCACCTAGGCCCCAGGCGTCCTTGGGGAGGGCTTAGGGGCCGGTGGCTTGCACACTGCCATGGGCTCCAGCAGGAAGAGCTCTGTGCGAGGGAAGGGAAGGGCCAGTGCAGGGCTCCTCCAGCGGTTGCTTGGCCGCCCAGGCTCAGCGCCGCACGGAGTGCACCAGGCTCCCAGGGCCCCTGGCTGGGGTCTGCAGCCCCCCACACCCGGAGGCTGACTCCCTGGGCGCCCAGAAGCTGCCTCACACACGTAGCTTCCCTAGCGCTCTCCTCCGTAGCAGAGACGTGTGCAGCTGGTTGGGGCCTACCCCTGCGTGCCTGGGCTCCCGCGCACAGCCCCAGCTCAGGGCAAGCAGCCCCTGAGCCAAGACCTGCAGGAGGCGCAGAGCGCCCCCACCTGGAAGCCGAGTGAACAGCTGGCGGGGAGGCGAGCCTCCTCGAGGGAAGAAGAGGCAGCCCAGCCTCGTTTGGCTCAAGCCCTACTTGGCTGGAGCCGAGTGCGCCTCCAGGACGGCAGAGCTCCAGCTCTGCTCAGAGGCCCGTTCTGGCAGAGTTGCTGGCGCGAGGCTGCTCTGCCCTGGGCGAGCCTTGCCCAGACTTGCCTCGCCTGCTAGGCTTCCTGCCCTGGAAGGAGCAGGCTGCGCGAGGCTGGGAGACGCCACTGGCGCCTTCCTGGCCTCAGCTCCGCTCTTGCCTTGCTTTTGCACCTAGGCCCCAGGCGTCCTTGGGGAAGGCTTAGGGGCCGGAGGCTTGCACACTGCCAAGGGCTCCAGCAGGAAGAGCTCTGTGCGAGGGAAGGGAAGGGCCAGTGCAGGGCTCCTCCAGCGGTTGCTTGGCCGCCCAGACTCAGCGCCGCATGGAGTGCACCAGTCTCCCAGGGCCCCTGGCTGGGGTCTGCAGCCCCGCACACCCGGAGGCTGACTCCCTGGGCGCCCAGCAGCTGCCTCACACACGTAGCTTCCCTAGCGCTCTCCTCCCCAGCAGAGACGTGTGCAGCTGGTTGGGGCCTGCCCCTGCGTGCCTGGGCTCCCGAGCACAGCCCCAGCTCAGGGCAAGCAGCCCCTGAGCCAAGACCTGCAGGAGGCGCAGAGCGCCCCCACCTGGAAGTCGAGTGAACAGCTGGCGGGGAGGCGAGCCTCCTCGAGGGAAGAAGAGGCAGCCCAGCCTCGTTTGGCTCAAGCCCTACTTGGCTGGAGCCGAGTGCGCCTCCAGGACGGCAGAGCTCCAGCTCTGCTCAGAGGCCCGTTCTGGCAGAGTTGCTGGCGCGAGGCTGCTCTGCCCTGGGCGAGCCTTGCCCAGACTTGCCTCGCTGCTAGGCTTCCTGCCCAGGAAGGAGCAGGCTGCGCGAGGCAGGGAGACGCCACTGGCGCCTTCCTGGCCTCAGCTCCGCTCCTGCCTTGCCTTTGCACCTAGGCCCCAGGCGTCCTTGGGGAGGGCTTAGGGGCCGGTGGCTTGCACACTGCCAAGGGCTCCAGCAGGAAGAGCTCTGTGCGAGGGAAAGGAAGGGTCAGTGCAGGGCTCCTCCAGCGGTTGCTTGGCCGCCCAGGCTCAGCGCCGCACGGAGTGCACCAGGCTCCCAGGGCCCCTGGCTGGGGTCTGCAGCCCCGCACACCCGGAGGCTGACTCCCTGGGCGCCCAGCAGCTGCCTCACACACGTAGCTTCCCTAGCGCTCTCCTCCCCAGCAGAGACGTGTGCAGCTGGTTGGGGCCTGCCCCTGCGTGCCTGGGCTCCCGCCCACAGCCCCAGCTCAGGGCAAGCAGCCCCTGAGCCAAGACCTGCAGGAGGCGCAGAGCGCCCCCACCTGGAAGCCGAGTGAACAGCTGGCGGGGAGGCGAGCCTCCTCGAGGGAAGAAGAGGCAGCCCAGCCTCGTTTGGCTGCCCTACTTGGCTGGAGCCGAGAGCCCCTCCAGGACGGCAGAGCTCCAGCTCTGCTCAGAGGCCCGTTCTGGCAGAGTTGCTGGCGCGAGGCTGCTGTGCCCTCGGCGAGCCTTGCCCAGACTTGCCTCGCTGCTAGGCTTCCTGCCCAGGAAGGAGCAGGCTGCGCGAGGCTGGGAGACGCCACTGGCGCCTTCCTGGCCTCAACTCCGCTCCTGCCTTGCCTTTGCACCTAGGCCCCAGGCGTCCTTGGGGAGGGCTTAGGGGCCGGTGGCTTGCACACTGTCAAGGGCTCCAGCAGGAAGAGCTCTGTGCGAGGGAAAGGAAGGGTCAGTGCAGGGCTCCTCCAGCGGTTGCTTGGCCGCCCAGGCTCAGCGCCGCACGGAGTGCACCAGGCTCCCAGGGCCCCTGGCTGGGGTCTGCAGCCCCGCACACCCGGAGGCTGACTCCCTGGGCGCCCAGCAGCTGCCTCACACACGTAGCTTCCCTAGCGCTCTCCTCCCCAGCAGAGACGTGTGCAGCTGGTTGGGGCCTGCCCCTGCGTGCCTGGGCTCCCGCCCACAGCCCCAGCTCAGGGCAAGCAGCCCCTGAGCCAAGACCTGCAGGAGGCGCAGAGCGCCCCCACCTGGAAGCCGAGTGAACAGCTGGCGGGGAGGCGAGCCTCCTCGAGGGAAGAAGAGGCAGCCCAGCCTCGTTTGGCTGCCCTACTTGGCTGGAGCCGAGAGCGCCTCCAGGACGGCAGAGCTCCAGCTCTGCTCAGAGGCCCGTTCTGGCAGAGTTGCTGGCGCGAGGCTGCTGTGCCCTGGGCGAGCCTTGCCCAGACTTGCCTCGCTGCTAGGCTTCCTGCCCAGGAAGGAGCAGGCTGCGCGAGGCTGGGAGACGCCACTGGCGCCTTCCTGGCCTCAGCTCCGCTCCTGCCTTGCCTTTGCACCTAGGCCCCAGGCGTCCTTGGGGAGGGCTTAGGGGCCGGTGGCTTGCACACTGCCAAGGGCTCCAGCAGGAAGAGCTCTGTGCGAGGGAAAGGAAGGGTCAGTGCAGGGCTCCTCCAGCGGTTGCTTGGCCGCCCAGGCTCAGCGCCGCACGGAGTGCACCAGGCTCCCAGGGCCCCTGGCTGGGGTCTGCAGCCCCGCACACCCGGAGGCTGACTCCCTGGGCGCCCAGCAGCTGCCTCACACACGTAGCTTCCCTAGCGCTCTCCTCCCCAGCAGAGACGTGTGCAGCTGGTTGGGGCCTGCCCCTGCGTGCCTGGGCTCCCGCCCACAGCCCCAGCTCAGGGCAAGCAGCCCCTGAGCCAAGACCTGCAGGAGGCACAGAGCGCCCCCACCTGGAAGCCGAGTGAACAGCTGGCGGGGAGGCGAGCCTCCTCCAGGGAAGAAGAGGCAGCCCAGCCTCGTTTGGCTGCCCTACTTGGCTGGAGCCGAGAGCGCCTCCAGGACGGCAGAGCTCCAGCTCTGCTCAGAGGCCCGTTCTGGCAGAGTTGCTGGCGCGAGGCTGCTGTTCCCTGGGCGAGCCTTGCCCAGACTTGCCTCGCTGCTAGGCTTCCTGCCCTGGAAGGAGCAGGCTGCGCGAGGCTGGGAGACGCCACTGGCGCCTTCCTGGCCTCAGCTCCGCTCCTGCCTTGCTTTTGCACCTAGGCCCCAGGCGTCCTTGGGGAAGGCTTAGGGGCCGGAGGCTTGCACACTGCCAAGGGCTCCAGCAGGAAGAGCTCTGTGCGAGGGAAGGGAAGGGCCAGTGCAGGGCTCCTCCAGCGGTTGCTTGGCCGCCCAGGCTCAGCGCCGCACGGAGTGCCCCAGGCTCCCAGGGCCCCTGGCTGGGGTCTGCAGCCCCGCACAACCGCAGGATGACCCCTGGGCGCCCAGCAGCTGCCTCACACACGTAGCTTCCCAAGCGCTCTCCTCCCCAGCAGAGACGTGTGCAGCTGGTTGGGGCCTGCCCCTGCGTGCCTGGGCTCCCGCCCACAGCCCCAGCTCAGGGCAAGCATCCCCTGAGCCAAGACCTGCAGGAGGCGCAGAGCGCCCCCACCTGGAAGCCGAGTGAACAGCTGGCGGGGAGGCGAGCCTCCTCGAGGGAAGAAGAGGCAGCCCAGCCTCGTTTGGCTCAAGCCCTACTTGGCTGGAGCCGAGTGCGCCTCCAGGACGGCAGAGCTCCAGCTCTGCTCAGAGGCCCGATCTGGCAGAGTTGCTGGCGCGAGGCTGCTCTGCCCTGGGCGAGCCTTGCCCAGACTTGCCTCGCTGCTAGGCTTCCTGCCCTGGAAGGAGCAGGCTGCGCGAGGCTGGGAGACGCCACTGGCGCCTTCCTGGCCTCAGCTCCGCTCCTGCCTTGCCTTTGCACCTAGGCCCCAGGCGTCCTTGTGGAGGGCTTAGGGGCCGGTGGCTTGCACACTGTCAAGGGCACCAGCAGGAAGAGCTCTGTGCGAGGGAAGGGAAGGGCCAGTGCAGGGCTCCTCCAGCGGTTGCTTGGCCGCCCAGGCTCAGCGCCGCACGGAGTGCACCAGGCTCCCAGGGCCCCTGGCTGGGGTCTGCAGCCCCGCACACCCGGAGGCTGACTCCCTGGGCGCAAAGAAGCTGCCTCACACACGTAGCTTCCCTAGCGCTCTCCTCCCTAGCAGAGACGTGTGCAGCTGGTTGGGGCCTGCCCCTGCGTGCCTGGGCTCCCGCCCACAGCCCCAGCTCAGGGCAAGCAGCCCCTGAGCCAAGACCTGCAGGAGGCGCAGAGCGCCCCCACCTGGAAGCCGAGTGAACAGCTGGCGGGGAGGCGAGCCTCCTCGAGGGAAGAAGAGGCAGCCCAGCCTCGTTTGGCTCAAGCCCTACTTGGCTGGAGCCGAGTGCGCCTCCAGGACGGCAGAGCTCCAGCTCTGCTCAGAGGCCCGTTCTGGCAGAGTTGCTGGCGCGAGGCTGCTCTGCCCTGGGCGAGCCTTGCCCAGACTTGCCTCGCTGCTAGGCTTCCTGCCCAGGAAGGAGCAGGCTGCGCGAGGCTGGGAGACGCCACTGGCGCCTTCCTGGCCTCAGCTCCGCTCCTGCCTTGCCTTTGCACCTAGGCCCCAGGCGTCCTTTGGGAGGGCTTAGGGGCCGGTGGCTTGCACACTGCCAACGGCTCCAGCAGGAAGAGCTCTGTGCGAGGGAAGGGAAGGGCCAGTGCAGGGCTCCTCCAGCGGTTGCTTGGCCGCCCAGGCTCAGCGCCGCACGGAGTGCCCCAGGCTCCCAGGGCCCCTGGCTGGGGTCTGCAGCCCCGCACACCCGCAGGATGACCCCTGGGCGCCCAGCAGCTGCCTCACACACGTAGCTTCCCTAGCGCTCTCCTCCCCAGCAGAGACGTGTGCAGCTGGTTGGGGCCTGCCCCTGCGTGCCTGGGCTCCCGCCCACAGCCCCAGCTCAGGGCAAGCAGCCCCTGAGCCAAGACCTGCAGGAGGCGCAGAGCGCCCCCACCTGGAAGCCGAGTGAACAGCTGGCGGGGAGGCGAGCCTCCTCGAGGGAAGAAGAGGCAGCCCAGCCTCGTTTGGCTCAAGCCCTACTTGGCTGGATCCGAGTGCGCCTCCAGGACGGCAGAGCTCCAGCTCTGCTCAGAGGCCCGTTCTGGCAGAGTTGATGGCGCGAGGCTGCTCTGCCCTGGGCGAGCCTTGCCCAGACTTGCCTCGCTGCTAGGCTTCCTGCCCTGGAAGGAGCAGGCTGCGCGAGGCTGGGAGACGCCACTGGCGCCTTCCTGGACTCAGCTCCGCTCCTGCCTTGCCTTTGCACCTAGGCCCCAGGCGTCCTTGTGGAGGGCTTAGGGGCCGGTGGCTTGCACACTGTCAAGGGCACCAGCAGGAAGAGCTCTGTGCGAGGGAAGGGAAGGGCCAGTGCAGGGCTCCTCCAGCGGTTGCTTGGCCGCCCAGGCTCAGCGCCGCACGGAGTGCCCCAGGCTCCCAGGGCCCCTGGCTGGGGTCTGCAGCCCCGCACACCCGGAGGCTGACTCCCTGGGCGCCCAGAAGCTGCCTCACACACGTAGCTTCCCTAGCGCTCTCCTCCCCAGCAGAGACGTGTGCAGCTGGTTGGGGCCTGCCCCTGCGTGCCTGGGCTCCCGCCCACAGCCCCAGCTCAGGGCAAGCAGCCCCTGAGCCAAGACCTGCAGGAGGCGCAGAGCGCCCCCACCTGGAAGCCGAGTGAACAGCTGGCGGGGAGGCGAGCCTCCTCGAGGGAAGAAGAGGCAGCCCAGCCTCGTTTGGCTCAAGCCCTACTTGGCTGGAGCCGAGTGCGCCTCCAGGACGGCAGAGCTCCAGCTCTGCTCAGAGGCCCGATCTGGCAGAGTTGCTGGCGCGAGGCTGCTCTGCCCTGGGCGAGCCTTGCCCAGACTTGCCTCGCTGCTAGGCTTCCTGCCCTGGAAGGAGCAGGCTGCGCGAGGCTGGGAGACGCCACTGGCGCCTTCCTGGCCTCAGCTCCGCTCCTGCCTTGCTTTTGCACCTAGGCCCCAGGCGTCCTTGGGGAAGGCTTAGGGGCCGGAGGCTTGCACACTGCCAAGGGCTCCAGCAGGAAGAGCTCTGTGCTAAGGAAGGGAAGGGCCAGTACAAGGCTCCTCCAGCGGTTGCTTGGCCGCCCAGGCTCAGCGCCGCACGGAGTGCACCAGGCTCCCAGGGCCCCTGGCTGGGGTCTGCAGCCCCGCACACCCGGAGGCTGACTCCCTGGGCGCCCAGCAGCTGCCTCACACACGTAGCTTCCCTAGCGCTCTCCTCCCCAGCAAAGACGTGTGCAGCTGGTTGGGGCCTGCCCCTGCGTGCCTGGGCTCCCGCCCACATCCCCAGCTCAGGGCAAGCAGCCCCTGAGCCAAGACCTGCAGGAGGCGCAGAGCGCCCCCACCTGGAAGCCGAGTGAACAGCTGGCGGGGAGGCGAGCCTCCTCGAGGGAAGAAGAGGCAGCCCAGCCTCGTTTGGCTCAAGCCCTACTTGGCTGGAGCCGAGTGCGCCTCCAGGACGGCAGAGCTCCAGCTCTGCTCAGAGGCCCGTTCTGGCAGAGTTGCTGGCGCGAGGCTGCTCTGCCCTGGGCGAGCGTTGCCCAGACTTGCCTCGCTGCTAGGCTTCCTGCCCAGGAAGGAGCAGGCTGCGCGAGGCTGGGAGACGCCACTGGCGCCTTCCTGGCCTCAGCTCCGCTCCAGCCTTGCCTTTGCACCTAGGCCCCAGGCGTCCTTGGGGAGGGCTTAGGGGCCGGTGGCTTGCACACTGCCAAGGGCTCCAGCAGGAAGAGCTCTGTGCGAGGGAAAGGAAGGGTCAGTGCAGGGCTCCCCCAGCGGTTGCTTGGCCGCCCAGGCTCAGCGCCGCACGGAGTGCACCAGCCTCCCAGGGCCCCTGGCTGGGGTCTGCAGCCCCGCACACCCGGAGGCTGACTCCCTGGGCGCCCAGCAGCTGCCTCACACACGTAGCTTCCCTAGCGCTCTCCTCCCCAGCAGAGACGTGTGCAGCTGGTTGGGGCCTGCCCCTGCGTGCCTGGGCTCCCGCCCACAGCCCCAGCTCAGGGCAAGCAGCCCCTGAGCCAAGACCTGCAGGAGGCGCAGAGCGCCCCCACCTGGAAGCCGAGTGAACAGCTGGCGGGGAGGCGAGCCTCCTCGAGGGAAGAAGAGGCAGCCCAGCCTCGTTTGGCTGCCCTACTTGGCTGGAGCCGAGAGCGCCTCCAGGACGGCAGAGCTCCAGCTCTGCTCAGAGGCCCGTTCTGGCAGAGTTGCTGGCGCGAGGCTGCTCTGCCCTGGGCGAGCCTTGCCCAGACTTGCCTCGCTGCTAGGCTTCCTGCCCAGGAAGGAGCAGGCTGCGCGAGGCTGGGAGACGCCACTGGCGCCTTCCTGGCCTCAGCTCCGCTCCTGCCTTGCCTTTGCACCTAGGCCCCAGGCGTCCTTTGGGAGGGCTTAGGGGCCGGTGGCTTGCACACTGCCAAGTGCTCCAGCAGGAAGAGCTCTGTGCGAGGGAAGGGAAGGGCCAGTGCAGGGCTCCTCCAGCGGTTGCTTGGCCGCCCAGGCTCAGCGCCGCACGGAGTGCACCAGGCTCCCAGGGCCCCTGGCTGGGGTCTGCAGCCCCGCACACCCGCAGGATGACCCCTGGGCGCCCAGCAGCTGCCTCACACACGTAGCTTCCCTAGCGCTCTCCTCCCCAGCAGAGACGTGTGCAGCTGGTTGGGGCCTGCCCCTGCGTGCCTGGGCTCCCGCCCACAGCCGCAGCTCAGGGCAAGCATCCCCTGAGCCAAGACCTGCAGGAGGCGCAGAGCGCCCCCACCTGGAAGCCGAGTGAACAGCTGGCGGGGAGGCGAGCCTCCTCGAGGGAAGAAGAGGAAGCCCAGCCTCGTTTGGCTCAAGCACTACTTGGGTGGAGCCGAGTGCGCCTCCAGGACGGCAGAGCTCCAGCTCTGCTCAGAGGCCCGATCTGGCAGAGTTGCTGGCGCGAGGCTGCTCTGCCCTGGGCGAGCCTTGCCCAGACTTGCCTCGCTGCTAGGCTTCCTGCCCTGGAAGGAGCAGGCTGCGCGAGGCTGGGAGACGCCACTGGCGCCTTCCTGGCCTCAGCTCCGCTCCTGCCTTGCCTTTGCACCTAGGCCCCAGGCGTCCTTGTGGAGGGCTTAGGGGCCGGTGGCTTGCACACTGTCAAGGGCACCAGCAGGAAGAGCTCTGTGCGAGGGAAGGGAAGGGCCAGTGCAGGGCTACTCCAGCGGTTGCTTGGCCGCCCAGGCTCAGCGCCGCACGGAGTGCCCCAGGCTCCCAGGCCCCTGGCTGGGGTCTGCAGCCCCGCACACCTGGAGGCTGACTCCCTGGGCGCCCAGCAGCTGCCTCACACACGTAGCTTCCCTAGCGCTCTCCTCCCCAGCAGAGACGTGTGCAGCTGGTTGGGGCCTGCCCCTGCGTGCCTGGGCTCCCGCCCACATCCCCAGCTCAGGGCAAGCAGCCCCTGAGCCAAGACCTGCAGGAGGCGCAGAGCGCCCCCACCTGGAAGCCGAGTGAACAGCTGGCGGGGAGGCGAGCCTCCTCGAGGGAAGAAGAGGCAGCCCAGCCTCGTTTGGCTCAAGCCCTACTTGGCTGGAGCCGAGTGCGCCTCCAGGACGGCAGAGCTCCAGCTCTGCTCAGAGGCCCGTTCTGGCAGAGTTGCTGGCGCGAGGCTGCTCTGCCCTGGGCGAGCCTTGCCCAGACTTGCCTCGCTGCTAGGCTTCCTGCCCAGGAAGGAGCAGGCTGCGCGAGGCTGGGAGACGCCACTGGCGCCTTCCTGGCCTCAGCTCCGCTCCTGCCTTGCCTTTGCACCTAGGCCCCAGGCGTCCTTGGGGAGGGCTTAGGGGCCGGTGGCTTGCACACTGCCAAGGGCTCCAGCAGGAAGAGCTCTGTGCGAGGGAAAGGAAGGGTCAGTGCAGGGCTCCTCCAGCGGTTGCTTGGCCGCCCAGGCTCAGCGCCGCACGGAGTGCACCAGGCTCCCAGGGCCCCTGGCTGGGGTCTGCAGCCCCGCACACCCGGAGGCTGACTCCCTGGGCGCCCAGCAGCTGCCTCACACACGTAGCTTCCCTAGCGCTCTCCTCCCCAGCAGAGACGTGTGCAGCTGGTTGGGGCCTGCCCCTGCGTGCCTGGGCTCCCGCCCACAGCCCCAGCTCAGGGCAAGCAGCCCCTGAGCCAAGACCTGCAGGAGGCGCAGAGCGCCCCCACCTGGAAGCCGAGTGAACAGCTGGCGGGGAGGCGAGCCTCCTCGAGGGAAGAAGAGGCAACCCAGCCTCGTTTGTCTGCCCTACTTGGCTGGAGCCGAGAGCGCCTCCAGGACGGCAGAGCTCCAGCTCTGCTCAGAGGCCCGTTCTGGCAGAGTTGCTGGCGCGAGGCTGCTGTGCCCTGGGCGAGCCTTGCCCAGACTTGCCTCGCTGCTAGGCTTCCTGCCCAGGAAGGAGCAGGCTGCGCGAGGCTGGGAGACGCCACTGGCGCCTTCCTGGCCTCAGCTCCGCTCCTGCCTTGCTTTTGCACCTAGGCCCCAGGCGTCCTTGGGGAAGGCTTAGGGACCGGAGGCTTGCACACTGCCAAGGGCTCCAGCAGGAAGAGCTCTGTGCTAGGGAAGGGAAGGGCCAGTGCAGGGCTCCTCCAGCGGTTGCTTGGCCGCCCAGGCTCAGCGCCGCACGGAGTGCACCAGGCTCCCAGGGCCCCTGGCTGGGTCTGCAGCCCCGCACACCCGGAGGCTGACTCCCTGGGCGCCCAGCAGCTGCCTCACACACGTAGCTTCCCTAGCGCTCTCCTCCCCAGCAGAGACGTGTGCAGCTGGTTGGGGCCTGCCCCTGCGTGCCTGGGCTCCCGCCCACAGCCCCAGCTCAGGGCAAGCAGCCCCTGAGCCAAGACCTGCAGGAGGCGCAGAGCGCCCCCACCTGGAAGCCGAGTGAATAGCTGGCGGGGAGGCGAGCCTCCTCGAGGGAAGAAGAGGCAGCCCAGCCTCGTTTGGCTCAAGCCCTACTTGGCTGGAGCCGAGTGCGCCTCCAGGACGGCAGAGCTCCAGCTCTGCTCAGAGGCCCGTTCTGGCAGAGTTGCTGGCGCGAGGCTGCTCTGCCCTGGGCGAGCCTTGCCCAGACTTGCCTCGCTGCTAGGCTTCCTGCCCAGGAAGGAGCAGGCTGCGCGAGGCTGGGAGACGCCACTGGCGCCTTCCTGGCCTCAGCTCCGCTCCTGCCTTGCCTTTGCACCTAGGCCCCAGGCGTCCTTTGGGAGGGCTTAAGGGCCGGTGGCTTGCACACTGCCAAGGGCTCCAGCAGGAAGAGCTCTGTGCGAGGGAAGGGAAGGGCCAGTGCAGGGCTCCTCCAGCGGTTGCTTGGCCGCCCAGGCTCAGCGCCGCACGGAGTGCCCCAGGCTCCCAGGGCCCCTGGCTGGGGTCTGCAGCCCCACACACCCGCAGGATGACCCCTGGGCGCCCAGCAGCTGCCTCACACACGTAGCTTCCCTAGCGCTCTCCTCCCCAGCAGAGACGTGTGCAGCTGGTTGGGGCCTGCCCCTGCGTGCCTGGGCTCCCGCCCACAGCCCCAGCTCAGGGCAAGCAGCCCCTGAGCCAAGACCTGCAGGAGGCGCAGAGCGCCCCCACCTGGAAGCCGAGTGAACAGCTGGCGGGGAGGCGAGCCTCCTCGAGGGAAGAAGAGGCAGCCCAGCCTCGTTTGGCTCAAGCCCTACTTGGCTGGAGCCGAGTGCGCCTCCAGGACGGCAGAGCTCCAGCTCTGCTCAGAGGCCCGTTCTGGCAGAGTTGCTGGCGCGAGGCTGCTCTGCCCTGGGCGAGCCTTGCCCAGACTTGCCTCGCTGCTAGGCTTCCTGCCCTGGAAGGAGCAGGCTGCGCGAGGCTGGGAGACGCCACTGGCGCCTTCCTGGACTCAGCTCCGCTCCTGCCTTGCCTTTGCACCTAGGCCCCAGGCGTCCTTGTGGAGGGCTTAGGGGCCGGTGGCTTGCACACTGTCAAGGGCACCAGCAGGAAGAGCTCTGTGCGAGGGAAGGGAAGGGCCAGTGCAGGGCTCCTCCAGCGGTTGATTGGCCGCCCAGGCTCAGCGCCGCACGGAGTGCACCAGGCTCCCAGGGCCCCTGGCTGGGGTCTGCAGCCCCGCACACCCGGAGGCTGACTCCCTGGGCGCCCAGAAGCTGCCTCACACACGTAGCTTCCCTAGCGCTCTCCTCCCCAGCAGAGACGTGTGCAGCTGGTTGGGGCCTGCCCCTGCGTGCCTGGGCTCCCGCCCACAGCCCCAGCTCAGGGCAAGCATCCCCTGAGCCAAGACCTGCAGGAGGCGCAGAGCGCCCCCACCTGGAAGCCGAGTGAACAGCTGGCGGGGAGGCGAGCCTCCTCGAGGGAAGAAGAGGAAGCCCAGCCTCGTTTGGCTCAAGCACTACTTGGGTGGAGCCGAGTGCGCCTCCAGGACGGCAGAGCTCCAGCTCTGCTCAGAGGCCCGATCTGGCAGAGTTGCTGGCGCGAGGCTGCTCTGCCCTGGGCGAGCCTTGCCCAGACTTGCCTCGCTGCTAGGCTTCCTGCCCTGGAAGGAGCAGGCTGCGCGAGGCTGGGAGACGCCACTGGCGCCTTCCTGGCCTCAGCTCCGCTCCTGCCTTGCCTTTGCACCTAGGCCCCAGGCGTCCTTGTGGAGGGCTTAGGGGCCGGTGGCTTGCACACTGTCAAGGGCACCAGCAGGAAGAGCTCTGTGCGAGGGAAGGGAAGGGCCAGTGCAGGGCTACTCCAGCGGTTGCTTGGCCGCCCAGGCTCAGCGCCGCACGGAGTGCCCCAGGCTCCCAGGCCCCTGGCTGGGGTCTGCAGCCCCGCACACCCGGAGGCTGACTCCCTGGGCGCCCAGCAGCTGCCTCACACACGTAGCTTCCCTAGCGCTCTCCTCCCCAGCAGAGACGTGTGCAGCTGGTTGGGGCCTGCCCCTGCGTGCCTGGGCTCCCGCCCACATCCCCAGCTCAGGGCAAGCAGCCCCTGAGCCAAGACCTGCAGGAGGCGCAGAGCGCCCCCACCTGGAAGCCGAGTGAACAGCTGGCGGGGAGGCGAGCCTCCTCGAGGGAAGAAGAGGCAGCCCAGCCTCGTTTGGCTCAAGCCCTACTTGGCTGGAGCCGAGTGCGCCTCCAGGACGGCAGAGCTCCAGCTCTGCTCAGAGGCCCGTTCTGGCTGAGTTCCTGGCGCGAGGCTGCTCTGCCCTGGGCGAGCCTTGCCCAGACTTGCCTCGCTGCTAGGCTTCCTGCCCAGGAAGGAGCAGGCTGCGCGAGGCTGGGAGACGCCACTGGCGCCTTCCTGGCCTCAGCTCCGCTCCTGCCTTGCCTTTGCACCTAGGCCCCAGGCGTCCTTGGGGAGGGCTTAGGGGCCGGTGGCTTGCACACTGCCAAGGGCTCCAGCAGGAAGAGCTCTGTGCGAGGGAAAGGAAGGGTCAGTGCAGGGCTCCTCCAGCGGTTGCTTGGCCGCCCAGGCTCAGCGCCGCACGGAGTGCACCAGGCTCCCAGGGCCCCTGGCTGGGGTCTGCAGCCCCGCACACCCGGAGGCTGACTCCCTGGGCGCCCAGCAGCTGCCTCACACACGTAGCTTCCCTAGCGCTCTCCTCCCCAGCAGAGACGTGTGCAGCTGGTTGGGGCCTGCCCCTGCGTGCCTGGGCTCCCGCCCACAGCCCCAGCTCAGGGCAAGCAGCCCCTGAGCCAAGACCTGCAGGAGGCGCAGAGCGCCCCCACCTGGAAGCCGAGTGAACAGCTGGCGGGGAGGCGAGCCTCCTCGAGGGAAGAAGAGGCAACCCAGCCTCGTTTGGCTGCCCTACTTGGCTGGAGCCGAGAGCGCCTCCAGGACGGCAGAGCTCCAGCTCTGCTCAGAGGCCCGTTCTGGCAGAGTTGCTGGCGCGAGGCTGCTGTGCCCTGGGCGAGCCTTGCCCAGACTTGCCTCGCTGCTAGGCTTCCTGCCCAGGAAGGAGCAGGCTGCGCGAGGCTGGGAGACGCCACTGGCGCCTTCCTGGCCTCAGCTCCGCTCCTGCCTTGCTTTTGCACCTAGGCCCCAGGCGTCCTTGGGGAAGGCTTAGGGACCGGAGGCTTGCACACTGCCAAGGGCTCCAGCAGGAAGAGCTCTGTGCTAGGGAAGGGAAGGGCCAGTGCAGGGCTCCTCCAGCGGTTGCTTGGCCGCCCAGGCTCAGCGCCGCACGGAGTGCACCAGGCTCCCAGGGCCCCTGGCTGGGTCTGCAGCCCCGCACACCCGGAGGCTGACTCCCTGGGCGCCCAGCAGCTGCCTCACACACGTAGCTTCCCTAGCGCTCTCCTCCCCAGCAGAGACGTGTGCAGCTGGTTGGGGCCTGCCCCTGCGTGCCTGGGCTCCCGCCCACAGCCCCAGCTCAGGGCAAGCAGCCCCTGAGCCAAGACCTGCAGGAGGCGCAGAGCGCCCCCACCTGGAAGCCGAGTGAATAGCTGGCGGGGAGGCGAGCCTCCTCGAGGGAAGAAGAGGCAGCCCAGCCTCGTTTGGCTCAAGCCCTACTTGGCTGGAGCCGAGTGCGCCTCCAGGACGGCAGAGCTCCAGCTCTGCTCAGAGGCCCGTTCTGGCAGAGTTGCTGGCGCGAGGCTGCTCTGCCCTGGGCGAGCCTTGCCCAGACTTGCCTCGCTGCTAGGCTTCCTGCCCAGGAAGGAGCAGGCTGCGCGAGGCTGGGAGACGCCACTGGCGCCTTCCTGGCCTCAGCTCCGCTCCTGCCTTGCCTTTGCACCTAGGCCCCAGGCGTCCTTTGGGAGGGCTTAAGGGCCGGTGGCTTGCACACTGCCAAGGGCTCCAGCAGGAAGAGCTCTGTGCGAGGGAAGGGAAGGGCCAGTGCAGGGCTCCTCCAGCGGTTGCTTGGCCGCCCAGGCTCAGCGCCGCACGGAGTGCCCCAGGCTCCCAGGGCCCCTGGCTGGGGTCTGCAGCCCCACACACCCGCAGGATGACCCCTGGGCGCCCAGCAGCTGCCTCACACACGTAGCTTCCCTAGCGCTCTCCTCCCCAGCAGAGACGTGTGCAGCTGGTTGGGGCCTGCCCCTGCGTGCCTGGGCTCCCGCCCACAGCCCCAGCTCAGGGCAAGCAGCCCCTGAGCCAAGACCTGCAGGAGGCGCAGAGCGCCCCCACCTGGAAGCCGAGTGAACAGCTGGCGGGGAGGCGAGCCTCCTCGAGGGAAGAAGAGGCAGCCCAGCCTCGTTTGGCTCAAGCCCTACTTGGCTGGAGCCGAGTGCGCCTCCAGGACGGCAGAGCTCCAGCTCTGCTCAGAGGCCCGTTCTGGCAGAGTTGCTGGCGCGAGGCTGCTCTGCCCTGGGCGAGCCTTGCCCAGACTTGCCTCGCTGCTAGGCTTCCTGCCCTGGAAGGAGCAGGCTGCGCGAGGCTGGGAGACGCCACTGGCGCCTTCCTGGACTCAGCTCCGCTCCTGCCTTGCCTTTGCACCTAGGCCCCAGGCGTCCTTGTGGAGGGCTTAGGGGCCGGTGGCTTGCACACTGTCAAGGGCACCAGCAGGAAGAGCTCTGTGCGAGGGAAGGGAAGGGCCAGTGCAGGGCTCCTCCAGCGGTTGCTTGGCCGCCCAGGCTCAGCGCCGCACGGAGTGCACCAGGCTCCCAGGGCCCCTGGCTGGGGTCTGCAGCCCCGCACACCCGGAGGCTGACTCCCTGGGCGCCCAGAAGCTGCCTCACACACGTAGCTTCCCTAGCGCTCTCCTCCCCAGCAGAGACGTGTGCAGCTGGTTGGGGCCTGCCCCTGCGTGCCTGGGCTCCCGCCCACAGCCCCAGCTCAGGGCAAGCAGCCCCTGAGCCAAGACCTGCAGGAGGCGCAGAGCGCCCCCACCTGGAAGCCGAGTGAACAGCTGGCGGGGAGGCGAGCCTCCTCGAGGGAAGAAGAGGCAGCCCAGCCTCGTTTGGCTCAAGCCCTACTTGGCTGGAGCCGAGTGCGCCTCCAGGACGGCAGAGCTCCAGCTCTGCTCAGAGGCCCGTTCTGGCAGAGTTGCTGGCGCGAGGCTGCTCTGCCCTGGGCGAGCCTTGCCCAGACTTGCCTCGCTGCTAGGCTTCCTGCCCTGGAAGGAGCAGGCTGCGCCAGGCTGGGAGTCGCCACTGGCGCCTTCCTGGCCTCAGCTCCGCTCCTGCCTTGCTTTTGCACCTAGGCCCCAGGCGTCCTTGGGGAAGGCTTAGGGGCCGGAGGCTTGCACACTGCCAAGGGCTCCAGCAGGAAGAGCTCTGTGCTAGGGAAGGGAAGGGCCAGTGCAGGGCTCCTCCAGCGGTTGCTTGGCCGCCCAGGCTCAGCGCCGCACGGAGTGCACCAGGCTCCCAGGGCCCCTGGCTGGGGTCTGCAGCCCCGCACACCCGGAGGCTGACTCCCTGGGCGCCCAGCAGCTGCCTCACACACGTAGCTTCCCTAGCGCTCTCCTCCCCATCAGAGACGTGTGCAGCTGGTTGGGGCCTGCCCCTGCGTGCCTGGGATCCCGCCCACAGCCCCAGCTCAGGGCAAGCAGCCCCTGAGCCAAGACCTGCAGGAGGCGCAGAGCGCCCCCACCTGGAAGCCGAGTGAACAGCTGGCGGGGAGGCGAGCCTCCTCGAGGGAAGAAGAGGCAGCCCAGCCTCGTTTGGCTCAAGCCCTACTTGGCTGGAGTCGAGAGCGCCTCCAGGACGGCAGAGCTCCAGCTCTGCTCAGAGGCCCGTTCTGGCAGAGTTGCTGGCGCGAGGCTGCTCTGCCCTGGGCGAGCCTTGCCCAGACTTGCCTCGCTGCTAGGCTTCCTGCCCAGGAAGGAGCAGGCTGCGCGAGGCTGGGAGACGCCACTGGCGCCTTCCTGGCCTCAGCTCCGCTCCTGCCTTGCCTTTGCACCTAGGCCCCAGGCGTCCTTGGGGAGGGCTTAGGGGCCGGTGGCTTGCACACTGCCAAGGGCTCCAGCAGGAAGAGCTCTGTGCGAGGGAAGGGAAGGGCCAGTGCAGGGCTCCTCCAGCGGTTGCTTGGCCGCCCAGGCTCAGCGCCGCACGGAGTGCCCCAGGCTCCCAGGGCCCCTGGCTGGGGTCTGCAGCCCCGCACACCCGGAGGCTGACTCCCTGGGCGCCCAGCAGCTGCCTCACACACGTAGCTTCCCTAGCGCTCTCCTCCCCAGCAGAGACGTGTGCAGCTGGTTGGGGCCTGCCCCTGCGTGCCTGGGCTCCCGCGCACAGCCCCAGCTCAGGGCAAGCAGCCCCTGAGCCAAGACCTGCAGGAGGCGCAGAGCGCCCCCACCTGGAAGCCGAGTGAACAGCTGGCGGGGAGGCGAGCCTCCTCGAGGGAAGAAGAGGCGGCCCACCTCGTTTGGCTCAAGCCCTACTTGGCTGGAGCCGAGTGCGCCTCCAGGACGGCAGAGCTCCAGCTCTGCTCAGAGGCCCGTTCTGGCAGAGTTGCTGGCGCGAGGCTGCTCTGCCCTGGGCGAGCCTTGCCCAGACTTGCCTCGCTGCTAGGCTTCCTGCCCAGGAAGGAGCAGGCTGCGCGAGGCTGGGAGACGCCACTGGCGCCTTCCTGGCCTCAGCTCCGCTCCTGCCTTGCCTTTGCACCTAGGCCCCAGGCGTCCTTTGGGAGGGCTTAGGGGCCGGTGGCTTGCACACTGCCAAGGGCTCCAGCAGGAAGAGCTCTGTGCGAGGGAAGGGAAGGGCCAGTGCAGGGCTCCTCCAGCGGTTGCTTGGCCGCCCAGGCTCAGCGCCGCACGGAGTGCCCCAGGCTCCCAGGGCCCCTGGCTGGGGTCTGCAGCCCCGCACACCCGCAGGATGACCCCTGGGCGCCCAGCAGCTGCCTCACACACGTAGCTTCCCTAGCGCTCTCCTCCCCAGCAGAGACGTGTGCAGCTGGTTGGGGCCTGCCCCTGCGTGCCTGGGCTCCCGCCCACAGCCCCAGCTCAGGGCAAGCAGCCCCTGAGCCAAGACCTGCAGGAGGCGCAGAGCGCCCCCACCTGGAAGCCGAGTGAACAGCTGGCGGGGAGGCGAGCCTCCTCGAGGGAAGAAGAGGCAGCCCAGCCTCGTTTGGCTCAAGCCCTACTTGGCTGGAGCCGAGTGCGCCTCCAGGACGGCAGAGCTCCAGCTCTGCTCAGAGGCCCGATCTGGCAGAGTTGCTGGCGCGAGGCTGCTCTGCCCTGGGCGAGCCTTGCCGAGACTTGCCTCGCTGCTAGGCTTCCTGCCCTGGAAGGAGCAGGCTGCGCGAGGCTGGGAGACGCCACTGGCGACTTCCTGGCCTCAGCTCCGCTCCTGCCTTGCCTTTGCACCTAGGCCCCAGGCGTCCTTGTGGAGGGCTTAGGGGCCGGTGGCTTGCACACTGTCAAGGGCACCAGCAGGAAGAGCTCTGTGCGAGGGAAGGGAAGGGCCAGTGCAGGGCTCCTCCACCGGTTGCTTGGCCGCCCAGGCTCAGCGCTGCACGGAGTGCACCAGGCTCCCAGGGCCCCTGGCTGGGGTCTGCAGCCCCGCACACCCGGAGGCTGACTCCCTGGGCGCCCAGAAGCTGCCTCACACACGTAGCTTCCCTAGCGCTCTCCTCCCTAGCAGAGACGTGGGCAGCTGGTTGGGGCCTGCCCCTGCGTGCCTGGGCTCCCGCCCACAGCCCCAGCTCAGGGCAAGCAGCCCCTGAGCCAAGACCTGCAGGAGGCGCAGAGCGCCCCCACCTGGAAGCCGAGTGAACAGCTGGCGGGGAGGCGAGCCTCCTCGAGGGAAGAAGAGGCAGCCCAGCCTCGTTTGGCTCAAGCCCTACTTGGCTGGAGCCGAGTGCGCCTCCAGGACGGCAGAGCTCCAGCTCTGCTCAGAGGCCCGTTCTGGCAGAGTTGCTGGCGCGAGGCTGCTCTGCCCTGGGCGAGCCTTGCCCAGACTTGCCTCGCTGCTAGGCTTCCTGCCCTGGAAGGAGCAGGCTGCGCGAGGCTGGGAGACGCCACTGGCGCCTTCCTGGCCTCAGCTCCGCTCCTGCCTTGCTTTTGCACCTAGGCCCCAGGCGTCCTTGGGGAAGGCTTAGGGGCCGGAGGCTTGCACACTGCCAAGGGCTCCAGCAGGAAGAGCTCTGTGCGAGGGAAGGGAAGGGCCAGTGCAGGGCTCCTCCAGCGGTTGCTTGGCCGCCCAGGCTCAGCGCCGCACGGAGTGCACCAGGCTCCCAGGGCCCCTGGCTGGGGTCTGCAGCCCCGCACACCCGGAGGCTGACTCCCTGGGCGCCCAGCAGCTGCCTCACACACGTAGCTTCCCTAGCGCTCTCCTCCCCAGCAGAGACGTGTGCAGCTGGTTGGGGCCTGCCCCTGCGTGCCTGGGCTCCCGCCCACAGCCCCAGCTCAGGGCAAGCAGCCCCTGAGCCAAGACCTGCAGGAGGCGCAGAGCGCCCCCACCTGGAAGCCGAGTGAACAGCTGGCGGGGAGGCGAGCCTCCTCGAGGGAAGAAGAGGCAGCCCAGCCTCGTTTGGCTCAAGCCCTACTTGGCTGGAGCCGAGAGCGCCTCCAGGACGGCAGAGCTCCAGCTCTGCTCAGAGGCCCGTTCTGGCAGAGTTGCTGGCGCGAGGCTGCTCTGCCCTGGGCGAGCCTTGCCCAGACTTGCCTCGCTGCTAGGCTTCCTGCCCAGGAAGGAGCAGGCTGCGCGAGGCTGGGAGACGCCACTGGCGCCTTCCTGGCCTCAGCTCCGCTCCTGCCTTGCCTTTGCACCTAGGCCCCAGGCGTCCTTGGGGAGGGCTTAGGGGCCGGTGGCTTGCACACTGCCAAGGGCTCCAGCAGGAAGAGCTCTGTGCGAGGGAAGGGAAGGGCCAGTGCAGGGCTCCTCCAGCGGTTGCTTGGCCGCCCAGGCTCTGCGCCGCACGGAGTGCCCCAGGCTCCCAGGGCCCCTGGCTGGGGTCTGCAGCCCCGCACACCCGGAGGCTGACTCCCTGGGCGCCCAGCAGCTGCCTCACACACGTAGCTTCCCTAGCGCTCTCCTCCCCAGCAGAGACGTGTGCAGCTGGTTGGGGCCTGCCCCTGCGTGCCTGGGCTCCCGCGCACAGCCCCAGCTCAGGGCAAGCAGCCCCTGAGCCAAGACCTGCAGGAGGCGCAGAGCGCCCCCACCTGGAAGCCGAGTGAACAGCTGGCGGGGAGGCGAGCCTCCTCGAGGGAAGAAGAGGCGGCCCACCTCGTTTGGCTCAAGCCCTACTTGGCTGGAGCCGAGTGCGCCTCCAGGACGGCAGAGCTCCAGCTCTGCTCAGAGGCCCGTTCTGGCAGAGTTGCTGGCGCGAGGCTGCTCTGCCCTGGGCGAGCCTTGCCCAGACTTGCCTCGCTGCTAGGCTTCCTGCCCAGGAAGGAGCAGGCTGCGCGAGGCTGGGAGACGCCACTGGCGCCTTCCTGGCCTCAGCTCCGCTCCTGCCTTGCCTTTGCACCTAGGCCCCAGGCGTCCTTTGGGAGGGCTTAGGGGCCGGTGGCTTGCACACTGCCAAGGGCTCCAGCAGGAAGAGCTCTGTGCGAGGGAAGGGAAGGGCCAGTGCAGGGCTCCTCCAGCGGTTGCTTGGCCGCCCAGGCTCAGCGCCGCACGGAGTGCCCCAGGCTCCCAGGGCCCCTGGCTGGGGTCTGCAGCCCCGCACACCCGCAGGATGACCCCTGGGCGCCCAGCAGCTGCCTCACACACGTAGCTTCCCAAGCGCTCTCCTCCCCAGCAGAGACGTGTGCAGCTGGTTGGGGCCTGCCCCTGCGTGCCTGGGCTCCCGCCCACAGCCCCAGCTCAGGGCAAGCAGCCCCTGAGCCAAGACCTGCAGGAGGCGCAGAGCGCCCCCACCTGGAAGCCGAGTGAACAGCTGGCGGGGAGGCGAGCCTCCTCAAGGGAAGAAGAGGCAGCCCAGCCTCGTTTGGCTCAAGCCCTACTTGGCTGGAGCCGAGTGCGCCTCCAGGACGGCAGAGCTCCAGCTCTGCTCAGAGGCCCGATCTGGCAGAGTTGCTGGCGCGAGGCTGCTCTGCCCTGGGCGAGCCTTGCCGAGACTTGCCTCGCTGCTAGGCTTCCTGCCCTGGAAGGAGCAGGCTGCGCGAGGCTGGGAGACGCCACTGGCGACTTCCTGGCCTCAGCTCCGCTCCTGCCTTGCCTTTGCACCTAGGCCCCAGGCGTCCTTGTGGAGGGCTTAGGGGCCGGTGGCTTGCACACTGTCAAGGGCACCAGCAGGAAGAGCTCTGTGCGAGGGAAGGGAAGGGCCAGTGCAGGGCTCCTCCAGCGGTTGCTTGGCCGCCCAGGCTCAGCGCCGCACGGAGTGCACCAGGCTCCCAGGGCCCCTGGCTGGGGTCTGCAGCCCCGCACACCCGGAGGCTGACTCCCTGGGCGCCCAGAAGCTGCCTCACACACGTAGCTTCCCTAGCGCTCTCCTCCCTAGCAGAGACGTGTGCAGCTGGTTGGGGCCTGCCCCTGCGTGCCTGGGCTCCCGCCCACAGCCCCAGCTCAGGGCAAGCAGCCCCTGAGCCAAGACCTGCAGGAGGCGCAGAGCGCCCCCACCTGGAAGCCGAGTGAACAGCTGGCGGGGAGGCGAGCCTCCTCGAGGGAAGAAGAGGCAGCCCAGCCTCGTTTGGCTCAAGCCCTACTTGGCTGGAGCCGAGTGCGCCTCCAGGACGGCAGAGCTCCAGCTCTGCTCAGAGGCCCGTTCTGGCAGAGTTGCTGGCGCGAGGCTGCTCTGCCCTGGGCGAGCCTTGCCCAGACTTGCCTCGCTGCTAGGCTTCCTGCCCTGGAAGGAGCAGGCTGCGCGAGGCTGGGAGACGCCACTGGCGCCTTCCTGGCCTCAGCTCCACTCCTGCCTTGCTTTTGCACCTAGGCCCCAGGCGTCCTTGGGGAAGGCTTAGGGGCCGGAGGCTTGCACACTGCCAAGGGCTCCAGCAGGAAGAGCTCTGTGCGAGGGAAGGGAAGGGCCAGTGCAGGGCTCCTCCAGCGGTTGCTTGGCCGCCCAGGCTCAGCGCCGCACGGAGTGCACCAGGCTCCCAGGGCCCCTGGCTGGGGTCTGCAGCCCCGCACACCCGGAGGCTGACTCCCTGGGCGCCCAGCAGCTGCCTCACACACGTAGCTTCCCTAGCGCTCTCCTCCCCAGCAGAGACGTGTGCAGCTGGTTGGGGCCTGCCCCTGCGTGCCTGGGCTCCCGCCCACAGCCCCAGCTCAGGGCAAGCAGCCCCTGAGCCAAGACCTGCAGGAGGCGCAGAGCGCCCCCACCTGGAAGCCGAGTGAACAGCTGGCGGGGAGGCGAGCCTCCTCGAGGGAAGAAGAGGCAGCCCAGCCTCGTTTGGCTCAAGCCCTACTTGGCTGGAGCCGAGAGCGCCTCCAGGACGGCAGAGCTCCAGCTCTGCTCAGAGGCCCGTTCTGGCAGAGTTGCTGGCGCGAGGCTGCTCTGCCCTGGGCGAGCCTTGCCCAGACTTGCCTCGCTGCTAGGCTTCCTGCCCAGGAAGGAGCAGGCTGCGCGAGGCTGGGAGACGCCACTGGCGCCTTCCTGGCCTCAGCTCCGCTCCTGCCTTGCCTTTGCACCTAGGCCCCAGGCGTCCTTGGGGAGGGCTTAGGGGCCGGTGGCTTGCACACTGCCAAGGGCTCCAGCAGGAAGAGCTCTGTGCGAGGGAAGGGAAGGGCCAGTGCAGGGCTCCTCCAGCGGTTGCTTGGCCGCCCAGGCTCAGCGCCGCACGGAGTGCCCCAGGCTCCCAGGGCCCCTGGCTGGGGTCTGCAGCCCCGCACACCCGGAGGCTGACTCCCTGGGCGCCCAGCAGCTGCCTCACACACGTAGCTTCCCTAGCGCTCTCCTCCCCAGCAGAGACGTGTGCAGCTGGTTGGGGCCTGCCCCTGCGTGCCTGGGCTCCCGCGCACAGCCCCAGCTCAGGGCAAGCAGCCCCTGAGCCAAGACCTGCAGGAGGCGCAGAGCGCCCCCACCTGGAAGCCGAGTGAACAGCTGGCGGGGAGGCGAGCCTCCTCGAGGGAAGAAGAGGCGGCCCACCTCGTTTGGCTCAAGCCCTACTTGGCTGGAGCCGAGTGCGCCTCCAGGACGGCAGAGCTCCAGCTCTGCTCAGAGGCCCGTTCTGGCAGAGTTGCTGGCGCGAGGCTGCTCTGCCCTGGGCGAGCCTTGCCCAGACTTGCCTCGCTGCTAGGCTTCCTGCCCAGGAAGGAGCAGGCTGCGCGAGGCTGGGAGACGCCACTGGCGCCTTCCTGGCCTCAGCTCCGCTCCTGCCTTGCCTTTGCACCTAGGCCCCAGGCGTCCTTTGGGAGGGCTTAGGGGCCGGTGGCTTGCACACTGCCAAGGGCTCCAGCAGGAAGAGCTCTGTGCGAGGGAAGGGAAGGGCCAGTGCAGGGCTCCTCCAGCGGTTGCTTGGCCGCCCAGGCTCAGCGCCGCACGGAGTGCCCCAGGCTCCCAGGGCCCCTGGCTGGGGTCTGCAGCCCCGCACACCCGCAGGATGACCCCTGGGCGCCCAGCAGCTGCCTCACACACGTAGCTTCCCTAGCGCTCTCCTCCCCAGCAGAGACGTGTGCAGCTGGTTGGGGCCTGCCCCTGCGTGCCTGGGCTCCCGCCCACAGCCCCAGCTCAGGGCAAGCAGCCCCTGAGCCAAGACCTGCAGGAGGCGCAGAGCGCCCCCACCTGGAAGCCGAGTGAACAGCTGGCGGGGAGGCGAGCCTCCTCGAGGGAAGAAGAGGCAGCCCAGCCTCGTTTGGCTCAAGCCCTACTTGGCTGGAGCCGAGTGCGCCTCCAGGACGGCAGAGCTCCAGCTCTGCTCAGAGGCCCGATCTGGCAGAGTTGCTGGCACGAGGCTGCTCTGCCCTGGGCGAGCCTTGCCGAGACTTGCCTCGCTGCTAGGCTTCCTGCCCTGGAAGGAGCAGGCTGCGCGAGGCTGGGAGACGCCACTGGCGACTTCCTGGCCTCAGCTCCGCTCCTGCCTTGCCTTTGCACCTAGGCCCCAGGCGTCCTTGTGGAGGGCTTAGGGGCCGGTGGCTTGCACACTGTCAAGGGCACCAGCAGGAAGAGCTCTGTGCGAGGGAAGGGAAGGGCCAGTGCAGGGCTCCTCCAGCGGTTGCTTGGCCGCCCAGGCTCAGCGCCGCACGGAGTGCACCAGGCTCCCAGGGCCCCTGGCTGGGGTCTGCAGCCCCGCACACCCGGAGGCTGACTCCCTGGGCGCCCAGAAGCTGCCTCACACACGTAGCTTCCCTAGCGCTCTCCTCCCTAGCAGAGACGTGTGCAGCTGGTTGGGGCCTGCCCCTGCGTGCCTGGGCTCCCGCCCACAGCCCCAGCTCAGGGCAAGCAGCCCCTGAGCCAAGACCTGCAGGAGGCGCAGAGCGCCCCCACCTGGAAGCCGAGTGAACAGCTGGCGGGGAGGCGAGCCTCCTCGAGGGAAGAAGAGGCAGCCCAGCCTCGTTTGGCTCAAGCCCTACTTGGCTGGAGCCGAGTGCGCCTCCAGGACGGCAGAGCTCCAGCTCTGCTCAGAGGCCCGTTCTGGCAGAGTTGCTGGCGCGAGGCTGCTCTGCCCTGGGCGAGCCTTGCCCAGACCTGCCTCGCTGCTAGGCTTCCTGCCCAGGAAGGAGCAGGCTGCTTGAAGCTGGGAGACGCCACGGGCGCCTTCCTGGCCTCAGCTCCGCTCCTGCCTTGCCTTTTCACCTAGGCCCAGGCGTCCTTGGGGAGGGCTTAGGGCCCGGTGGCTTGCACACTGCCAAGTGCTCCAGCAGGAAGAGCTCTGTGCGAGGGAAGGGAAGGGCCAGTGCAGGGCTCCTCCAGCGGTTGCTTGGCCGCCCAGGCTCAGCGCTGCACGGAGTGCACCAGGCTCCCAGGGCCCCTGGCTGGGGTCTGCAGCCCCGCACACCCGGAGGCTGACTCCCTGGGCGCCCAGCAGCTGCCTCACACACGTAGCTTCCCTAGCGCTCTCCTCCCCAGCAGAGACGTGTGCAGCTGGTTGGGGCCTGCCCCTGCGTGCCTGGGCTCCCGCGCACAGCCCCAGCTCAGGGCAAGCAGCCCCTGAGCCAAGACCTGCAGGAGGCGCAGAGCGCCCCCACCTGGAAGCCGAGTGAACAGCTCGCGGGGAGGCGAGCCTCCTCGAGGGAAGAAGAGGCAGCCCAGCCTCGTTTGGCTCAAGCCCTACTTGGCTGGAGCCGAGTGCGCCTCCAGGACGGCAGAGCCCCAGCTCTGCTTAGAGGCCCGTTCTGGCAGAGTTGCTGGCGCGAGGCTGCTCTGCCCTGGGCGAGCCTTGCCCAGACTTGCCTCGCTGCTAGGCTTCCTGCCCAGGAAGGAGCAGGCTGCGCGAGGCTGGGAGACGCCACTGGCGCCTTCCTGGCCTCAGCTCCGCTCCTGCCTTGCCTTTGCACCTAGGCCCCAGGCGTCCTTGGGGAGGGCTTAGGGGCCGGTGGCTTGCACACTGCCAAGGGCTCCAGCAGGAAGAGCTCTGTGCGAGGGAAAGGAAGGGCCAGTGCAGGGCTCCTCCAGCGGTTGCTTGGCCGCCCAGGCTCAGCGCCGCACGGAGTGCACCAGGCTCCCAGGGCCCCTGGCTGGGGTCTGCAGCCCCGCACACCCAGAGGCTGACTCCCTGGGCGCCCAGCAGCTGCCTCAAACACGTACCTTCCCTAGCGCTCTCCTCCCCAGCAGAGACGTGTGCAGCTGGTTGGGGCCTGCCCCTGCGTGCCTGGGCTCCCGCGCACAGCCCCAGCTCAGGGCAAGCAGCCCCTGAGCCAAGACCTGCAGGAGGCGCAGAGCGCCCCCACCTGGAAGCCGAGTGAACAGCTGGCGGGGAGGCGAGCCTCCTCGAGGGAAGAAGAGGCAGCCCAGCCTCGTTTGGCTCAAGCCCTACTTGGCTGGAGCCGAGTGCGCCTCCAGGACGGCAGAGCTCCAGCTCTGCTCAGAGGCCTGATCTGGCATAGTTGCTGGCGTGAAGCTGCTCTGCCCTGGGCAAGCCTTGCCCAGACTTGCCTCGCTGCTAGGCTTCCTGCCCAGGAAGGAGCAGGCTGCGCGAGGCTGGGAGACGCCACTGGCGCCTTCCTGGCCTCAGCTCCGCTCCTGCCTTGCCTTTGCACCTAGGCCCCAGGCGTCGTTGGGGAGGGCTTAGGGGCCGGTGGCTTGCACAATGCCAAGGGCTCCAGCAGGAAGAGCTCTGTGCGAGGGAAGGGAAGGGCCAGTGCAGGGCTCCTCCAGCGGTTGCTTGGCCGCCCAGGCTCAGCGCCGCACGGAGTGCACCAGGCTCCCAGGGCCCCTGGCTGGGGTCTGCAGCCCCGCACACCCGGAGGCTGACTCCCTGGGCGCCCAGCAGCTGCCTCACACACGTAGCTTCCCTAGCGCTCTCCTCCCCAGCAGAGACGTGTGCAGCTGGTTGGGGCCTGCCCCTGCGTGCCTGGGCTCCCGCCCACAGCCCCAGCTCAGGGCAAGCAGCCCCTGAGCCAAGACCTGCAGGAGGCGCAGAGCGCCCCCACCTGGAAGCCGAGTGAACAGCTGGCGGGGAGCCGAGCCTCCTCGAGGGAAGAAGAGGCAGCCCAGCCTCGTTTGGCTCAAGCCCTTCTTGGCTGGAGCCGAGTGCGCCTCCAGGACGGCAGAGCTCCAGCTCTGCTCAGAGGCCCGTTCTGGCAGAGTTGCTGGCGCGAGGCTGCTCTGCCCTGGGCGAGCCTTGCCCAGACTTGCCTCGCTGCTAGGCTTCCTGCCCTGGAAGGAGCAGGCTGCGCGAGGCTGGGAGACGCCACTGGCGCCTTCCTGGCCTCAGCTCCGCTCTTGCCTTGCTTTTGCACCTAGGCCCCAGGCGTCCTTGGGGAAGGCTTAGGGGCCGGAGGCTTGCACACTGCCAAGGGCTCCAGCAGGAAGAGCTCTGTGCGAGGGAAGGGAAGGGCCAGTGCAGGGCTCCGCCAGCGGTTGCTTGGCCGCCCAGGCTCAGCGCCGCACGGAGTGCACCAGGCTCCCAGGGCCCCTGGCTGGGGTCTGCAGCCCCGCACACCCGGAGGCTGACTCCCTGGGCGCCCAGCAGCTGCCTCACACACGTAGCTTCCCTAGCGCTCTCCTCCCCAGCAGAGACGTGTGCAGCTGGTTGGGGCCTGCCCCTGCGTGCCTGGGCTCCCGCGCACAGCCCCAGCTCAGGGCAAGCAGCCCCTGAGCCAAGACCTGCAGGAGGCGCAGAGCGCCCCCACCTGGAAGCCGAGTGAACAGCTGGCGGGGAGGCGAGCCTCCTCGAGGGAAGAAGAGGCGGCCCACCTCGTTTGGCTCAAGCCCTACTTGGCTGGAGCCGAGTGCGCCTCCAGGACGGCAGAGCTCCAGCTCTGCTCAGAGGCCCGTTCTGGCAGAGTTGCTGGCGCGAGGCTGCTCTGCCCTGGGCGAGCCTTGCCCAGACTTGCCTCGCTGCTAGGCTTCCTGCCCAGGAAGGAGCAGGCTGCGCGAGGCTGGGAGACGCCACTGGCGCCTTCCTGGCCTCAGCTCCGCTCCTGCCTTGCCTTTGCACCTAGGCCCCAGGCGTCCTTGGGGAGGGCTTAGGGGCCGGTGGCTTGCACACTGCCAAGGGCTCCAGCAGGAAGAGCTCTGTGCGAGGGAAGGGAAGGGCCAGTGCAGGGCTCCTCCAGCGGTTGCTTGGCCGCCCAGGCTCAGCGCCGCACGGAGTGCCCCAGGCTCCCAGGGCCCCTGGCTGGGGTCTGCAGCCCCGCACACCCGCAGGATGACCCCTGGGCGCCCAGCAGCTGCCTCACACACGTAGCTTCCCTAGCGCTCTCCTCCCCAGCAGAGACGTGTGCAGCTGGTTGGGGCCTGCCCCTGCGTGCCTGGGCTCCCGCCCACAGCCCCAGCTCAGGGCAAGCAGCCCCTGAGCCAAGACCTGCAGGAGGCGCAGAGCGCCCCCACCTGGAAGCCGAGTGAACAGCTGGCGGGGAGGCGAGCCTCCTCGAGGGAAGAAGAGGCAGCCCAGCCTCGTTTGGCTCAAGCCCTACTTGGCTGGAGCCGAGTGCGCCTCCAGGACGGCAGAGCTCCAGCTCTGCTCAGAGGCCCGATCTGGCAGAGTTGCTGGCGCGAGGCTGCTCTGCCCTGGGCGAGCCTTGCCGAGACTTGCCTCGCTGCTAGGCTTCCTGCCCTGGAAGGAGCAGGCTGCGCGAGGCTGGGAGACGCCACTGGCGACTTCCTGGCCTCAGCTCCGCTCCTGCCTTGCCTTTGCACCTAGGCCCCAGGCGTCCTTGTGGAGGGCTTAGGGGCCGGTGGCTTGCACACTGTCAAGGGCACCAGCAGGAAGAGCTCTGTGCGAGGGAAGGGAAGGGCCAGTGCAGGGCTCCTCCAGCGGTTGCTTGGCCGCCCAGGCTCAGCGCCGCACGGAGTGCACCAGGCTCCCAGGGCCCCTGGCTGGGGTCTGCAGCCCCGCACACCCGGAGGCTGACTCCCTGGGCGCCCAGAAGCTGCCTCACACACGTAGCTTCCCTAGCGCTCTCCTCCCTAGCAGAGACGTGTGCAGCTGGTTGGGGCCTGCCCCTGCGTGCCTGGGCTCCCGCCCACAGCCCCAGCTCAGGGCAAGCAGCCCCTGAGCCAAGACCTGCAGGAGGCGCAGAGCGCCCCCACCTGGCAGCCGAGTGAACAGCTGGCGGGGAGGCGAGCCTCCTCGAGGGAAGAAGAGGCAGCCCAGCCTCGTTTGGCTCAAGCCCTACTTGGCTGGAGCCGAGTGCGCCTCCAGGACGGCAGAGCTCCAGCTCTGCTCAGAGGCCCGTTCTGGCAGAGTTGCTGGCGCGAGGCTGCTCTGCCCTGGGCGAGCCTTGCCCAGACTTGCCTCGCTGCTAGGCTTCCTGCCCAGGAAGGAGCAGGCTGCTTGAAGCTGGGAGACGCCACGGGCGCCTTCCTGGCCTCAGCTCCGCTCCTGCCTTGCCTTTTCACCTAGGCCCAGGCGTCCTTGGGGAGGGCTTAGGGCCCGGTGGCTTGCACACTGCCAAGTGCTCCAGCAGGAAGAGCTCTGTGCGAGGGAAGGGAAGGGCCAGTGCAGGGCTCCTCCAGCGGTTGCTTGGCCGCCCAGGCTCAGCGCCGCACGGAGTGCACCAGGCTCCCAGGGCCCCTGGCTGGGGTCTGCAGCCCCGCACACCCGGAGGCTGACTCCCTGGGCGCCCAGCAGCTGCCTCACACACGTAGCTTCCCTAGCGCTCTCCTCCCCAGCAGAGACGTGTGCAGCTGGTTGGGGCCTGCCCCTGCGTGCCTGGGCTCCCGCGCACAGCCCCAGCTCAGGGCAAGCAGCCCCTGAGCCAAGACCTGCAGGAGGCGCAGAGCGCCCCCACCTGGAAGCCGAGTGAACAGCTCGCGGGGAGGCGAGCCTCCTCGAGGGAAGAAGAGGCAGCCCAGCCTCGTTTGGCTCAAGCCCTACTTGGCTGGAGCCGAGTGCGCCTCCAGGACGGCAGAGCCCCAGCTCTGCTTAGAGGCCCGTTCTGGCAGAGTTGCTGGCGCGAGGCTGCTCTGCCCTGGGCGAGCCTTGCCCAGACTTGCCTCGCTGCTAGGCTTCCTGCCCATGAAGGAGCAGGCTGCGCGAGGCTGGGAGACGCCACTGGCGCCTTCCTGGCCTCAGCTCCGCTCCTGCCTTGCCTTTGCACCTAGGCCCCAGGCGTCCTTGGGGAGGGTTTAGGGGCCGGTGGCTTGCACACTGCCAAGGGCTCCAGCAGGAAGAGCTCTGTGCGAGGGAAAGGAAGGGCAGTGCAGGGCTCCTCCAGCGGTTGCTTGGCCGCCCAGGCTCAGCGCCGCACGGAGTGCACCAGGCTCCCAGGGCCCCTGGCTGGGGTCTGCAGCCCCGCACACCCAGAGGCTGACTCCCTGGGCGCCCAGCAGCTGCCTCAAACACGTACCTTCCCTAGCGCTCTCCTCCCCAGCAGAGACGTGTGCAGCTGGTTGGGGCCTGCCCCTGCGTGCCTGGGCTCCCGCGCACAGCCCCAGCTCAGGGCAAGCAGCCCCTGAGCCAAGACCTGCAGGAGGCGCAGAGCGCCCCCACCTGGAAGCCGAGTGAACAGCTGGCGGGGAGGCGAGCCTCCTCGAGGGAAGAAGAGGCAGCCCAGCCTCGTTTGGCTCAAGCCCTACTTGGCTGTGGCCGAGTGCGCCTCCAGGACGGCAGAGCTCCAGCTCTGCTCAGAGGCCTGATCTGGCATAGTTGCTGGCGTGAAGCTGCTCTGCCCTGGGCAAGCCTTGCCCAGACTTGCCTCGCTGCTAGGCTTCCTGCCCAGGAAGGAGCAGGCTGCGCGAGGCTGGGAGACGCCACTGGCGCCTTCCTGGCCTCAGCTCCGCTCCTGCCTTGCCTTTGCACCTAGGCCCCAGGCGTCGTTGGGGAGGGCTTAGGGGCCGGTGGCTTGCACAATGCCAAGGGCTCCAGCAGGAAGAGCTCTGTGCGAGGGAAGGGAAGGGCCAGTGCAGGGCTCCTCCAGCAGTTGCTTGGCCGCCCAGGCTCAGCGCCGCACGGAGTGCACCAGGCTCCCAGGGCCCCTGGCTGGGGTCTGCAGCCCCGCACACCCGGAGGCTGACTCCCTGGGCGCCCAGCAGCTGCCTCACACACGTAGCTTCCCTAGCGCTCTCCTCCCCAGCAGAGACGTGTGCAGCTGGTTGGGGCCTGCCCCTGCGTGCCTGGGCTCCCGCCCACAGCCCCAGCTCAGGGCAAGCAGCCCCTGAGCCAAGACCTGCAGGAGGCGCAGAGCGCCCCCACCTGGAAGCCGAGTGAACAGCTGGCGGGGAGCCGAGCCTCCTCGAGGGAAGAAGAGGCAGCCCAGCCTCGTTTGGCTCAAGCCCTACTTGGCTGGAGCCGAGTGCGCCTCCAGGACGGCAGAGCTCCAGCTCTGCTCAGAGGCCCGTTCTGGCAGAGTTGCTGGCGCGAGGCTGCTCTGCCCTGGGCGAGCCTTGCCCAGACTTGCCTCGCTGCTAGGCTTCCTGCCCTGGAAGGAGCAGGCTGCGCGAGGCTGGGAGACGCCACTGGCGCCTTCCTGGCCTCAGCTCCGCTCTTGCCTTGCTTTTGCACCTAGGCCCCAGGCGTCCTTGGGGAAGGCTTAGGGGCCGGAGGCTTGCACACTGCCAAGGGCTCCAGCAGGAAGAGCTCTGTGCGAGGGAAGGGAAGGGCCAGTGCAGGGCTCCTCCAGCGGTTGCTTGGCCGCCCAGGCTCAGCGCCGCACGGAGTGCACCAGGCTCCCAGGGCCCCTGGCTGGGGTCTGCAGCCCCGCACACCCGGAGGCTGACTCCCTGGGCGCCCAGCAGCTGCCTCACACACGTAGCTTCCCTAGCGCTCTCCTCCCCAGCAGAGACGTGTGCAGCTGGTTGGGGCCTGCCCCTGCGTGCCTGGGCTCCCGCGCACAGCCCCAGCTCAGGGCAAGCAGCCCCTGAGCCAAGACCTGCAGGAGGCGCAGAGCGCCCCCACCTGGAAGCCGAGTGAACAGCTGGCGGGGAGGCGAGCCTCCTCGAGGGAAGAAGAGGCAGCCCAGCCTCGTTTGGCTCAAGCCCTACTTGGCTGGAGCCGAGTGCGCCTCCAGGACGGCAGAGCTCCAGCTCTGCTCAGAGGCCCGTTCTGGCAGAGTTGCTGGCGCAAGGCTGCTCTGCCCTGGGCGAGCCTTGCCCAGACTTGCCTCGCTGCTAGGCTTCCTGCCCAGGAAGGAGCAGGCTGCGCGAGGCTGGGAGACGCCACTGGCGCCTTCCTGGCCTCAGCTCCGCTCCTGCCTTGCCTTTGCACCTAGGCCCCAGGCGTCCTTGGGGAGGGCTTAGGGGCCGGTGGCTTGCACACTGCCAAGGGCTCCAGCAGGAAGAGCTCAGTGCGAGGGAAAGGAAGTGCCAGTGCAGGGCTCCTCCAGCGGTTGCTTGGCCGCCCAGGCTCAGCGCCGCACGGAGTGCCCCAGGCTCTCAGGGCCCCTGGCTGGGGTCTGCATCCCCGCACACCTGCAGGCTGACTCCCTGGGCGCCCAGCAGCTGCCTCACACACGTAGCTTCCCTAGCGCTCTCCTCGCCAGCAGAGACGTGTGCAGCTGGTTGGAGCCTGCCCCTGCGTGCCTGGGCTCCCGCCCACAGCCCCAGCTCAGGGCAAGCAGCCCCTGAGCCAAGACCTGCAGGAGGCGCAGAGCGCCCCCACCTGGAAGCCGAGTGAACAGCTGGCGGGGAGGCGAGCCTGCTTGAGGGAAGTAGAGGCAGCGCAGGCTCGTTTGGCTCAAGCCCTACATGGCTGGAGCCGAGTGCGACTCCAGGACGGCAGAGCTCCAGCTCTGCTCAGAGGCCCGTTCTGGCAGAGTTGCTGGCGCGAGGCTGCTCTGCCCTGGGCGAGCCCTGCCGAGACTTGCCTCGCTGCTAAGCTTCCTGCCCAGGAAGGAGCTGGCTGCGCGAGGCTGGGAGACGCCACTGGCGCCTTCCTGGCCTCAGCTCCGCTCCTCCCTTGCCTTTGCACCTAGGCCCCAGGCGTCCTTGGGGAGGGCTTAGGGGCCGGCGGCTTGCACAGTGCCAAGGGCTCCAGCAGGAAGAGCTCTGTGCGAGGGAAGGGAAGGGCTACTGCAGGGCTCATCCATCGGTTGCTTGGCCGGCCAGACTCAGCTCGGCACGGAGTGCACCAGGCTCCCAGGGCCCCTGTCTGGGGTCTGCAGCCCCGCACACCCGGAGGCTGACTCCCTGGGCGCCCAGCAGCTGCCTCACACACGTAGCTTCCCTAGCGCTCTCCTCCCCAGCAGAGACGTGTGCAGCTGGTTGGGGCCTGCCCCTGCGTGCCTGGGCTCCTGTGCACAGCCCCAGCTCAGGGCAAGCAGCCCCTGAGCCAGGACCTGCAGGAGGCGCAGAGCGCCCCCACCTGGAAGCCGAGTGAACAGCTGGCGGGGAGGCGAGCCTGCTTGAGGGAAGTAGAGGCAGCCCAGGCTCGTTTGGCTCAAGCCCTACATGGCTGGAGCCGAGAGCGCCTCCAGGACGGCAGAGCTCCAGCTCTGCTCAGAGGCCCGTTCTGGCAGAGTTGCTGGCGCGAGGCTGCTCTGCCCTGGGCGAGCCTTGCCCAGACTTGCCTCGCTGCTAGGCTTCCTGCCCAGGAAGGAGCTGGCTGCGCGAGGCTGGGAGACGCCGCTGGCGCCTTCCTGGCCTCAGCTCCGCTCCTCCCTTGCCTTTGCACCTAGGCCCCAGGCGTCCTTGGGGAGGGCTTAGGGGCCGGTGGCTTGCACACTGCCAAGGGCTCCAGCAGGAAGATCTCTGTGCGAGGGAAGGGAAGGGCTAGTGCAGGGCTCCTCCAGCGGTTGCTTGGCCGCCAAGACTCAGCTCGGCACGGAGTGCACCAGGCTCCCAGGGACCCTGGCTGCGGTCTGCAGCCCCGCACACCCGGAGGCTGACTCCCTGGGCGCCCAGCAGCTGCCTCACACACGTAGCTTCCCTAGCGCTCTCCTCCCCAGCAGAGACGTGTGCAGCTGGTTGGGGCCTGCCCCTGCGTGCCTGGGCTCCCGCGCACAGCCCAAGCTCAGGGCAAGCAGCCCCTGAGCCAAGACCTGCAGGAGGCGCAGAGCGCCCCCACCTGGAAGCCGAGTGAACAGCTGGCGGGGAGGCGAGCCTCCTGGAGGGAAGAAGAGGCAGCCCAGCCTCGTTTGGCTCAAGCCCTACTTGGCTGGAGCCGATTGCGCCTCCAGAACGGCAGAGCTCCAGCTCTGCTCAGAGGCCCGATCTGGCAGAGTTGCTGGCGCGAGGCTGCTCTGCCCTGGAGAGCCTTGCCCAGACTTGCCTCGCTGCTAGGCTTCCTGCCCAGGAAGCAGCTGGCTGCGCGAGGCTGGGAGACGCCACTGGCGCCTTCCTGGCCTCAGCTCGGCTCCTGCCTTGCCTTTGCACCTAGGCCCCAGGCGTCCTTGGGGAGGCCTTAGGGGCCGGTGGCTTGCACACTGCAAAGGGCTCCAGCAGGAAGAGCTCTGTGCGAGGGAAGGGAAGGGCTAGTGCAGGGCTCCTCCAGCGGTTGCTTGGCCGCCCAGACTCTGCGCCGCACGGAGTGCACCAAGCTCCCAGGGCCCCTGGCTGGGGTCTGCAGCCCCGCACACCCGGAGGCTCACTCCCTGGGCGCCCAGCAGCTGCCTCGCACACGTAGCTTCCCTAGCGCTCTCCTCCCCAGCAGAGACGTGTGCAGCTGGTTGGAGCCTGCCCCTGCGTGCCTGGGCTCCCGCCCACAGCCCCAGCTCAGGGCAAGCAGCCCCTGAGCCAAGACCTGCAGGAGGCGCAGAGCGCCCCCACCTGGAAGCCGAGTGAACAGCTGGCGGGGAGGCGAGCCTGCTTGAGGGAAGTAGAGGCAGCGCAGGCTCGTCTGGCTCAAGCCCTACATGGCTGGAGCCGAGTGCGACTCCAGGACGGCAGAGCTCCAGCTCTGCTCAGAGGCCCGTTCTGGCAGAGTTGCTGGCGCGAGGCTGCTCTGCCCTGGGCGAGCCTTGCCGAGACTTGCCTCGCTGCTAAGCTTCCTGCCCAGGAAGGAGCAGGCTGCGCGAGGCTGGGAGACGCCACTGGCGCCTTCCTGGCCTCAGCTCCGCTCCTCTCTTGCCTTTGCACCTAGGCCCCAGGCGTCCTTGGGGGAGGGCTTAGGGGCCGGTGGCTTGCACACTGCCAAGGGCTCCAGCAGGAAGAGCTCTGTGCGAGGGAAGGGAAGGGCTAGTGCAGGGCTCCTCCAGCGGTGGCTTGGCCGCCCAGACTCAGCTCGGCACGGAGTGCACCAGGCTCCCAGGGCCCCTGGCTGGGATCTGCAGCCCCGCACACCCGGAGGCTGACTCCCTGGGCGCCCAGCAGCTGCCTCACACACGTAGCTTCCCTAGCGCTCTCCTCCCCAGCAGAGACGTGTGCAGCTGGTTGGGGCCTGCCACTGCGTGCCTGGGCTCCCGCGCAGAGCCCCAGCTCAGGGCAAGCAGCCCCTGAGCCAAGACCTGCAGGAGGCGCAGAGCGCCCCCACCTGGAACCCGAGTGAACAGCTGGCGGGGAGGCGAGCCTCCTCGAGGGAAGAAGAGGCAGCCCAGACTCGTTTGGCTCAAGCCCTACTTGGCTGGAGCCGAGTGCGCCTCCAGGTCGGCAGAGCTCCAGCTCTGCTCAGAGGCCCGATCTGGCAGAGTTGCTGACGCGAGGCTGCTCTGCCCTGGGCGAGCCTTGCCCAGACTTGCCTCGCTGCTAGGCTTCCTGCCCAGGAAGGAGCAGGCTGCGCGAGGCTGGGAGACGCCAATGGCGCCTTCCTGGCCTCAGCTCCGCTCCTGCCTTGCCTTTGCACCTAGGCCCCAGGCAGGCGTCCTTGGGGAGGGCTTAGGGGCCGGTGGCTTGCACACTGCCAAGGGCTCCAGCAGGAAGAGCTCTGTGCGAGGGAAGGGAAGGGCTAGTGCAGGGCTCCTCCAGCGGTTGCTTGGCCGCCCAGACTCAGCTCGGCACGGAGTGCAACAGGCTCCCAGGGCCCCTGGCTGGGGTCTGCAGCCCCGCACACCCGGAGGCTGACTCCCTGGGCGCCCAGCAGCTGCCTCACACACGTAGCTTCCCTAGCGCTCTCCTCCCCAGCAGAGACGTGTGCAGCTGGTTGGGGCCTTCCCCTGCGTGCCTGGGTTCCCGCCCACAGCCCCAGCTCAGGGCAAGCAGCCCCTGAGCCAAGACCAGCAGGAGGCGCAGAGCGCCCCCACCTGGAAGCCGAGTGAACAGCTGGCGGGGAGGCGAGCCTCCTGGAGGGAAGAAGAGGCAGCCCAGCCTCGTTTGGCTCAAGCCCTACTTGGCTGGAGCCGATTGCGCCTCCAGGACGGCAGAGCTCCAGCTCTGCTCAGAGGCCCGATCTGGCAGAGTTGCTGGCGCGAGGCTGCTCTGCCCTGGGCGAGCCTTGCCCAGACTTGCCTCGCTGCTAGGCTTCCTGCCCAGGAAGCAGCTGGCTGCGCGAGGCTGGGAGACGCCACTGGCGCCTTCCTGGCCTCAGCTCGGCTCCTGCCTTGCCTTTGCACCTAGGCCCCAGGCCTCCTTGGGGAGGGCTTAGGGGCCGGTGGCTTGCACACTGCAAAGGGCTCCAGCAGGAAGAGCTCTGTGCGAGGGACGGGAAGGGCTAGTGCAGGGCTCCTCCAGCGGTTGCTTGGCCGCCCAGACTCTGCGCCGCACGGAGTGCACCAGGCTCCCAGGGCCCCTGGCTGGGGTCTGCAGCCCCGCACACCCGGAGGCTCACTCCCTGGGCGCCCAGCAGCTGCCTCACACACGTAGCTTCCCTAGCGCTCTCCTCGCCAGCAGAGACGTGTGCAGCTGGTTGGAGCCTGCCCCTGCGTGCCTGGGGTCCCGCCCACAGCCCCAGCTCAGGGCAAGCAGCCCCTGAGCCAAGACCTGCAGGAGGCGCAGAGCGCCCCTACCTGGAAGCCGAGTGAACAGCTGGCGGGGAGGCGAGCCTGCTTGAGGGAAGTAGAGGCAGCGCAGGCTCGTTTGGCTCAAGCCCTACATGGCTGGAGCCGAGTGCGACTCCAGGACGGCAGAGCTCCAGCTCTGCTCAGAGGCCCGATCTGGCAGAGTTGCTGGCGCGAGGCTGCTCTGCCCTGGGCGAGCCTTGCCGAGACTTGCCTCGCTGCTAAGCTTCCTGCCCAGGAAGGAGCAGGCTGCGCGAGGCTGGGAGACGCCACTGGCGCCTTCCTGGCCTCAGCTCCGCTCCTCCCTTGCCTTTGCACCTAGGCCCCAGGCGTCCTTGGGGAGGGCTTAGGGGCCGGTGGCTTGCACACTGCAAAGGGCTCCAGCAGGAAGAGCTCTGTGCGAGGGAAGGGAAGGGCTAGTGCAGGGCTCCTCCAGCGGTTGCTTGGCCGCCCAGACTCAGCGCCGCACGGAGTGCACCAGGCTCCCAGGGCCCCTGGCTGGGGTCTGCAGCCCCGCACACCCGGAGGCTGACTCCCTGGGCGCCCAGCAGCTGCCTCACACACGTAGCTTCCCTAGCGATCTCCTCCCCAGCAGAGACGTGTGCAGCTGGTTGGGGCCTGCCCCTGCGTGCCTGGGCTCCCGCGCACAGCCCCAGCTCAGGGCAAGCAGCCCCTGAGCGAAGACCTCCAGGAGGCGAAGAGCGCCCCCACCTGGAAGCCGAGTGAACAGATGGCGGGGAGGCGAGCCTCCTGGAGGGAAGAAGAGGCAGCCCAGCCTCGTTTGGCTCAAGCCCTACTTGGCTGGAGCCCAGTGCACCTCCACGACGGCAGAGCTCCGGCTCTGCTCAGAGGCCCGATCTGGCAGAGTTGCTGGAGCGAGGCTGCTCTTCCTTGGGCGAGCCTTTCCCAGACTTGCCTCTCTGCTAGGCTTCCTGCCCAGGAAGGAGCAGGCTGCGCGAGGCTGGGAGACGCCACTGGCGCCTTCCTGGCCTCAGCTCCGCTCCTGCCTTGCCTTGGCACCTAGGCCCCAGGCCTCCTTGGGGAGGGCTTAGGGGCCGGTGGCTTGCACACTGCCAAGGGCTCCAGCAGGAAGAGCTCTGTGCCAGGGAAAGGAAGGGCTAGTGCAGGGCTCCTCCAGCGGTTGCTTGGCCGCCCAGACTCAGCGCCGCACGGAGTGCACCAGGCTCCCAGGGCCCCTGGCTGGGGTCTGCAGCCCCGCACACCCGGAGGCTGACTCCCTGGGCGCCCAGCTGCTGCCTCACACACGTAGCTTCCCTAGCGCTCTCCTCCCCAGCAGAGACGTGTGCAACTGGTTGGGGCCTGCCCCTGCGTGCCTTTGCTCCCGCGCACAGCCCCAGCTCAGGGCAAGCAGCCCCTGAGCCAAGACCTGCAGGAGGCGCAGAGCGCCCCCACCTGGAAGCCGAGTGAACAGCTGGCGGGGAGGCGAGCCTCCTTGAGGGAAGTAGAGGCAGCCCAGGCTCGTTTGGCTCAAGCCCTACTTGGCTGGAGCCGAGTGCTACTCCAGGACGGCAGAGCTCCAGCTCTGCTCAGAGGCCCCATCTGGCAGAGTTGCTGGCGCGAGGCTGCTCTGCCCTGGGCGAGCCTTGCCCAGACTTGCCTCGCTGATAGGCTTGCTGCCAAGGAAGAAGCTGGCTGCGCGAAGCTGGGAGACGCCACTGGCGCCTTCCTGGCCTCAGCTCGGCTCCTGCCTTGCCTTTGCACCTAGGCCCCAGGCGTTCTTGGGGAGGGCTTAGGGGCCGGTGGCTTGCACACTGCCAAGGGCTCCAGCAGGAAGAGCTCTGTGCGAGGGAAGGGAAGGGCTAGTGCAGGGCTCCTCCAGCGGTTGCTTGGTCGCCCAGACTCAGCGCTGCACGGAGTGCACCAGGCTCCCAGGGCCCCTGGCTGGGGTCTGCAGCCCCGCACACCCGGAGGCTGACTCCCTGGGCGCCCAGCAGCTGCCTCACACACGTAGCTTCCCTAGCGCTCTCCTCCCCAGCAGAGACGTGTGCAGCTGGTTGGGGCCTGCCCCTGCGTGCCTGGGCTCTCGCGCACAGCCCCAGCTCAGGGCAAGCAGCCCCTGAAACAAGACCTGCAGGAGGAGCTGAGCGCCCCCACCTGGAAGCCGAGTGAACAGCTGGTGGGGAGGCGAGCCTCCTGGAGGGAAGAAGAGGCAGCCCAGCCTCGTTTGGCTCAAGCCCTACTTGGCTGGAGCCGAGTGCGCCTCCAGGACGGCAGAGCTCCAGCTCTGCTCAGAGGCCCGATCTGGCAGAGTTGCTGGCGCGAGGCTGCTCTGCCCTGGGCGAGCCTTGCCCAGACTTGCCTCGCTGCTAGGCTTCCTGCCCAGGAAGGAGCAGGCTGCGCGAGGCTGGGAGACGCCACTGGCGCCTTCCTGGCCTCAGCTCTGCTCCTGCCTTGCCTTTGCACCTAGGCCCCAGGCGTCCTTGGGGAGGGCTTAGGGGCCGGTGGCTTGCACACTGCCAAGGGCTCCAGCAGGAAGAGCTCTGTGCGAGGGAAGGGAAGGGCTAGTGCAGGGCTCCTCCAGCGGTTGCTTGGCCGCCCAGACTCAGCTCGGCACGGAGTGCACCAGGCTCCCAGGGCCCCTGGCTGGGGTCTGCCACCCCGCACACCCGGAGGCTGACTCCCTGGGCGCCCAGCAGCTGCCTCACACACGTAGCTTCCCTAGCGCTCTCCTCAACAGCAGAGACGTGTGCAGCTGTTTGGGGCCTGCCCCTGCGTGCCTGGGCTCCCGCGCAGAGCCCCAGCTCAGGGCAAGCAGCCCCTGAGCCAAGAGCTGCAAGAGGCGAAGAGCGCCCCCACCTGGAAGCCGAGTGAACAGCTGGCGGGAAGGCGAGCCTCCTCGAGGTAAGAAGAGGCAGCCCAGCCTCGTTTGGCTCAAGCCCTACTTGGCTGGAGCCGAGTGCGCCTCCAGGACGGCAGAGCTCCAGCTCTGCTCAGAGGCCCGATCTGGGAGAGTTGCTGGCGCGAGGCTGCTTTGCCCTGGGCGAGCGTTGCCCAGACTTGCCTCACTGATAGGCTTCCTGCCCAGGAAGGAGCAGGCTGTGCGAGGCTGGGAGAAGCAACTGGCGCCTTCCTGGCCTCAGCTCAGCTCCTGCCTTGCCTTTGCACCTAGGCCCCAGGCGTCCTTGGGGAGGGCTTAGGGGCCGGTGGCTTGCACACTGCCAAGGGCTCCAGCAGGAAGAGCTCTGTGCGAGGGAAGGGAAGGGCTAGTGCAGGGCTCCTCCAGCGATTGCTTGGCCGCCCAGACTCAGCTCGGCACGGAGTGCACCAGGCTCCCAGGGCCCCTGGCTGTGGTCTGCAGCCCCACACACCCGGAGGCTGACTCCCTGGGTGCCCAGCAGCTGCCTCACACACGTAGCTTCCCTAGCGCTCTCCTCCCCAGCAGAGACGTGTGCAGCTGGTTGGGCCTGCCCCTGCGTGCCTGGGCTCCCGCCCACAGCCCCAGCTCAGGGCAAGCAGCCCCTGAGCCAAGACCTGCAGGAGGCGCAGACCGCCCCCACCTGGAAGCCGAGTGAACAGCTGGTGGGGAGGCCAGCCTCCTGGAGGGAAGAAGAGGCAGCCCAGCCTCGTTTGGCTCAAGCCATACTTGGCTGGATCCGAGTGCTCCTCCAGGACGGCAGAGCTCCAGCTCTGCTCAGAGGCCCGATCTGGCAGAGTTGCTGGCGCGAGGCTGCTCTGCCCTGGGCGAGCCTTGCCCAGACTTGCCTTGCTGATAGGCTTCCTGCCAAGGAAGGAGCTGGCTGCGCGAGGCTGGGAGACGCCACTGGCGCCTTCCTGGCCTCAGCTCGGCTCCTGCCTTGCCTTTGCACCTAGGCCCCAGGCGTCCTTGGGGAGGGCTTAGGGGCCGGTGGCTTGCACACTGCCAAGGGCTCCAGCAGGAAGAGCTCTGTGCGAGGGAAGGGAAGGGCTAGTGCAGGGCTCCTCCAGCGGTTGCTTGGCCGCCCAGACTCAGCGCTGCACGGAGTGCACCAGGCTCCCAGGGCCCCTGGCTGGGGTCTGCAGCCCCGCACACCCGGAGGCTGACTCCCTGGGCGCCCAGCAGCTGCCTCACACACGTAGCTTCCCTAGCGCTCTCCTCCCCAGCAGAGACGTGTGCAGCTTGTTGGGGCCTGCCCCTGCGTGCCTGGGCTCCCGCGCACAGCCCCAGCTCAGGGCAAGCAGCCCCTGAGCCAAGACCTGCAGGAGGAGCAGAGCGCCCCCACCTGGAAGCCGAGTGAACAGCTGGTGGGGAGGCGAGCCTCCTGGAGGGAAGAAGAGGCAGCCCAGCCTCGTTTGGCTCAAGCCCTACTTGGCTGGAGCCGAGTGCTACTCCAGGACGGCAGAGCTCCAGCTCTGCTCAGAGGCCCGATCTGGCAGAGTTGCTGGCGCGAGGCTGCTCTGCCCTGGGCGAGCCTTGCCCAGACTTCCCTCGCTGATAGGCTTCCTGCCAAGGAAGGAGCGGGCTGCGCGAGGCTGGGAGACGCCACTGGCGCCTTCCTGGCCTCATCTCGGCTCCTGCCTTGCCTTTGCACCTAGGCCCCAGGCGTCCTTGGGGAGGGCTTAGGGGCCGGTGGCTTGCACACTGCCAAGGGCTCCAGCAGGAAGAGCTCTGTGCGAGGGAAGGGAAGGGCTAGTGCAGGGCTACTCCAGCGGTTGCTTGGCCGCCCAGACTCAGCGCCGCACGGAGTGCACCAGGCTCCCAGGGCCCCTGGCTGGGGTCTGCAACCCCGCACACCCGGAGGCTGACTCCCTGGGCGCCCAGCAGCTGCCTCACACACGTAGCTTCCCTAGCGCTCTCCTCCCCAGCAGAGACGTGTGCAGCTGGTTGGGGCCTGCCCCTGCGTGCCTGGGCTCCCGCGCAGAGCCCCAGCTCAGGGCAAGCAGCCCCTGAGACAAGACCTGCAGGAGGCGCAGAGCGCCCCCACCTGGAAGCCGAGTGAACAGCTGGCGGGGAGGCGAGCCTCCTCGAGGGAAGTAGAGGCAGCCCAGGCTCGTTTGGCTCAAGCCCTACTTGGCTGGAGCCGAGTGCTACTCCAGGACGGCAGAGCTCCAGCTCTGCTCAGAGGCCCGATCTGGCAGAGTTGCTGGCGCGAGGCTGCTCTGCCCTGGGCTAGCCTTGCCCAGACTTGCCTCGCTGATAGGCTTCCTGCCAAGGAAGGAGCTGGCTGCGCGAGGCTGGGAGATGCCACTGGCGCCTTCCTGGCCTCAGCTCGGCTCCTGCCTTGCCTTTGCACCTAGGCCCCAGGCGTCCTTGGGGAGGGCTTAGGGGCCGGTGGCTTGCACACTGCCAAGGGCTCCAGCAGGAAGAGCTCTGTGCGAGGGAAGGGAAGGGCTAGTGCAGGGCTCCTCCAGCGGTTGCTTGGCCGCCCAGACTCAGCGCCGCACGGAGTGCACCAGGCTCCCAGGGCCCCTGGCTGGGGTCTGCAACCCCGCACACCCGGAGGCTGAATCCCTGGGCGCCCAGCAGCTGCCTCACACACGTAGCTTCCCTAGCGCTCTCCTCCCCAGCAGAGACGTGTGCAGCTGGTTGGGGCCTGCCCCTGCGTGCCTGGGCTCCCGCCCACATCCCCAGCTCAGGGCTAGCAGCCCCTGAGCCAAGACCTGCAAGAGGCGAAGAGCGCCCCCACCTGGAAGCCGAGTGAACAGCTGGCGGGGAGGCGAGCCTCCTCGAGGGAAGAAGAGGCAGCCCAGCCTCGTTTGGCTCAAGCCCTACTTGGCTGGAGCCCAGTGCACCTCCAGAACGGCAGAGCTCTGGCTCTGCTCAGAGGCCCGATCTGGCAGAGTTGCTGGCGAGAGGCTGCTCTGCCCTGGGCGAGCCTTGCCCAGACTTACCTCTCTGCTAGGCTTCCTGCCCTGGAAGGAGCAGGCTGCGCGAGGCTGGTAGAGGCCACTGGCGCCTTCCTGGCCTCAGCTCCGCTCCTGCCTTGCCTTTGCACCTAGGCCCCAGGCGTCCTTGGGGAGGGCTTAGGGGCCGGTGGCTTGCACACTGCCAAGGGCTCCAGCAGGAAGAGCTCTGTGCGAGGGAAGGGAAGGGCTAGTGCAGGGCTCCTCCAGCGGTTGCTTGGCCGCCCAGACTCAGCTCGGCACGGAGTGCACCAGGCTCCCAGGGCCCCTGGCTGGGGTCTGCAGCCCCGCACACCCGGAGGCTGACTCCCTGGGCGCCCAGCAGCTGCCTCACACACGTAGCTTCCCTAGCGCTCTCCTCCCCAGCAGAGACGTGTGCAGCTGGTTGGGGCCTCCCCCTGCGTGCCTGGGCTCCCGCGCACAGCCCCAGCTCAGGGCAAGCAGCCCCTGAGCCAAGACCTGCAGGAGGCGAAGAGCGCACCCACCTGGAAGCCGAGTGAACAGCTGGCGGGGAGGAGAGCCTCCTCGAGGGAAGAAGAGGCAGCCCAGCCTCGTTTGGCTCAAGCCCTACTTGGCTGGAGCCCAGTGCACCTCCAGGACGGCAGAGCTCCGGCTCTGCTCAGAGGCCCGATCTGGCAGAGTTGCTGGAGCGAGGCTGCTCTGCCCTGGGCGAGCCTTGCCCAGACTTGCCTCTCTGCTAGGCTTTCTGCCCAGGAAGGAGCAGGCTGCGCGAGGCTGGGAGACGCCACTGGCGCCTTCCTGGCCTCAGCTCCGCTCCTGCCTTGCCTTTGCACCTAGGCCCCAGGCGTCCTTGGGGAGGGCTTAGGGGCCGGTGGCTTGCACACTGCCAAGGGCTCCAGCAGGAAGAGCTCAGTGCGAGGGAAAGGAAGTGCCAGTGCAGGGCTCCTCCAGCGGTTGCTTGGCCGCCCAGGCTCAGCGCCGCACGGAGTGCCCCAGGCTCTCAGGGCCCCTGGCTGGGGTCTGCAGCCCCGCACACCTGCAGGCTGACTCCCTGGGCGCCCAGCAGCTGCCTCACACACGTAGCTTCCCTAGCGCTCTCCTCGCCAGCAGAGACGTGTGCAGCTGGTTGGAGCCTGCCCCTGCGTGCCTGGGCTCCCGCCCACAGCCCCAGCTCAGGGCAAGCAGCCCCTGAGCCAAGACCTGCAGGAGGCGCAGAGCGCCCCCACCTGGAAGCCGAGTGAACAGCTGGCGGGGAGGCGAGCCTGCTTGAGGGAAGTAGAGGCAGCGCAGGCTCGTTTGGCTCAAGCCCTACATGGCTGGAGCCGAGTGCGACTCCAGGACGGCAGAGCTCCAGCTCTGCTCAGAGGCCCGTTCTGGCAGAGTTGCTGGCGCGAGGCTGCTCTGCCCTGGGCGAGCCCTGCCGAGACTTGCCTCGCTGCTAAGCTTCCTGCCCAGGAAGGAGCTGGCTGCGCGAGGCTGGGAGACGCCACTGGCGCCTTCCTGGCCTCAGCTCCGCTCCTCCCTTGCCTTTGCACCTAGGCCCCAGGCGTCCTTGGGGAGGGCTTAGGGGCCGGCGGCTTGCACAGTGCCAAGGGCTCCAGCAGGAAGAGCTCTGTGCGAGGGAAGGGAAGGGCTACTGCAGGGCTCATCCATCGGTTGCTTGGCCGGCCAGACTCAGCTCGGCACGGAGTGCACCAGGCTCCCAGGGCCCCTGTCTGGGGTCTGCAGCCCCGCACACCCGGAGGCTGACTCCCTGGGCGCCCAGCAGCTGCCTCACACACGTAGCTTCCCTAGCGCTCTCCTCCCCAGCAGAGACGTGTGCAGCTGGTTGGGGCCTGCCCCTGCGTGCCTGGGCTCCTGTGCACAGCCCCAGCTCAGGGCAAGCAGCCCCTGAGCCAGGACCTGCAGGAGGCGCAGAGCGCCCCCACCTGGAAGCCGAGTGAACAGCTGGCGGGGAGGCGAGCCTGCTTGAGGGAAGTAGAGGCAGCCCAGGCTCGTTTGGCTCAAGCCCTACATGGCTGGAGCCGAGAGCGCCTCCAGGACGGCAGAGCTCCAGCTCTGCTCAGAGGCCCGTTCTGGCAGAGTTGCTGGCGCGAGGCTGCTCTGCCCTGGGCGAGCCTTGCCCAGACTTGCCTCGCTGCTAGGCTTCCTGCCCAGGAAGGAGCTGGCTGCGCGAGGCTGGGAGACGCCGCTGGCGCCTTCCTGGCCTCAGCTCCGCTCCTCCCTTGCCTTTGCACCTAGGCCCCAGGCGTCCTTGGGGAGGGCTTAGGGGCCGGTGGCTTGCACACTGCCAAGGGCTCCAGCAGGAAGATCTCTGTGCGAGGGAAGGGAAGGGCTAGTGCAGGGCTCCTCCAGCGGTTGCTTGGCCGCCAAGACTCAGCTCGGCACGGAGTGCACCAGGCTCCCAGGGACCCTGGCTGCGGTCTGCAGCCCCGCACACCCGGAGGCTGACTCCCTGGGCGCCCAGCAGCTGCCTCACACACGTAGCTTCCCTAGCGCTCTCCTCCCCAGCAGAGACGTGTGCAGCTGGTTGGGGCCTGCCCCTGCGTGCCTGGGCTCCCGCGCACAGCCCAAGCTCAGGGCAAGCAGCCCCTGAGCCAAGACCTGCAGGAGGCGCAGAGCGCCCCCACCTGGAAGCCGAGTGAACAGCTGGCGGGGAGGCGAGCCTCCTGGAGGGAAGAAGAGGCAGCCCAGCCTCGTTTGGCTCAAGCCCTACTTGGCTGGAGCCGATTGCGCCTCCAGAACGGCAGAGCTCCAGCTCTGCTCAGAGGCCCGATCTGGCAGAGTTGCTGGCGCGAGGCTGCTCTGCCCTGGAGAGCCTTGCCCAGACTTGCCTCGCTGCTAGGCTTCCTGCCCAGGAAGCAGCTGGCTGCGCGAGGCTGGGAGACGCCACTGGCGCCTTCCTGGCCTCAGCTCGGCTCCTGCCTTGCCTTTGCACCTAGGCCCCAGGCGTCCTTGGGGAGGCCTTAGGGGCCGGTGGCTTGCACACTGCAAAGGGCTCCAGCAGGAAGAGCTCTGTGCGAGGGAAGGGAAGGGCTAGTGCAGGGCTCCTCCAGCGGTTGCTTGGCCGCCCAGACTCTGCGCCGCACGGAGTGCACCAAGCTCCCAGGGCCCCTGGCTGGGGTCTGCAGCCCCGCACACCCGGAGGCTCACTCCCTGGGCGCCCAGCAGCTGCCTCGCACACGTAGCTTCCCTAGCGCTCTCCTCCCCAGCAGAGACGTGTGCAGCTGGTTGGAGCCTGCCCCTGCGTGCCTGGGCTCCCGCCCACAGCCCCAGCTCAGGGCAAGCAGCCCCTGAGCCAAGACCTGCAGGAGGCGCAGAGCGCCCCCACCTGGAAGCCGAGTGAACAGCTGGCGGGGAGGCGAGCCTGCTTGAGGGAAGTAGAGGCAGCGCAGGCTCGTCTGGCTCAAGCCCTACATGGCTGGAGCCGAGTGCGACTCCAGGACGGCAGAGCTCCAGCTCTGCTCAGAGGCCCGTTCTGGCAGAGTTGCTGGCGCGAGGCTGCTCTGCCCTGGGCGAGCCTTGCCGAGACTTGCCTCGCTGCTAAGCTTCCTGCCCAGGAAGGAGCAGGCTGCGCGAGGCTGGGAGACGCCACTGGCGCCTTCCTGGCCTCAGCTCCGCTCCTCTCTTGCCTTTGCACCTAGGCCCCAGGCGTCCTTGGGGAGGGCTTAGGGGCCGGTGGCTTGCACACTGCCAAGGGCTCCAGCAGGAAGAGCTCTGTGCGAGGGAAGGGAAGGGCTAGTGCAGGGCTCCTCCAGCGGTGGCTTGGCCGCCCAGACTCAGCTCGGCACGGAGTGCACCAGGCTCCCAGGGCCCCTGGCTGGGATCTGCAGCCCCGCACACCCGGAGGCTGACTCCCTGGGCGCCCAGCAGCTGCCTCACACACGTAGCTTCCCTAGCGCTCTCCTCCCCAGCAGAGACGTGTGCAGCTGGTTGGGGCCTGCCACTGCGTGCCTGGGCTCCCGCGCAGAGCCCCAGCTCAGGGCAAGCAGCCCCTGAGCCAAGACCTGCAGGAGGCGCAGAGCGCCCCCACCTGGAACCCGAGTGAACAGCTGGCGGGGAGGCGAGCCTCCTCGAGGGAAGAAGAGGCAGCCCAGACTCGTTTGGCTCAAGCCCTACTTGGCTGGAGCCGAGTGCGCCTCCAGGTCGGCAGAGCTCCAGCTCTGCTCAGAGGCCCGATCTGGCAGAGTTGCTGACGCGAGGCTGCTCTGCCCTGGGCGAGCCTTGCCCAGACTTGCCTCGCTGCTAGGCTTCCTGCCCAGGAAGGAGCAGGCTGCGCGAGGCTGGGAGACGCCAATGGCGCCTTCCTGGCCTCAGCTCCGCTCCTGCCTTGCCTTTGCACCTAGGCCCCAGGCAGGCGTCCTTGGGGAGGGCTTAGGGGCCGGTGGCTTGCACACTGCCAAGGGCTCCAGCAGGAAGAGCTCTGTGCGAGGGAAGGGAAGGGCTAGTGCAGGGCTCCTCCAGCGGTTGCTTGGCCGCCCAGACTCAGCTCGGCACGGAGTGCAACAGGCTCCCAGGGCCCCTGGCTGGGGTCTGCAGCCCCGCACACCCGGAGGCTGACTCCCTGGGCGCCCAGCAGCTGCCTCACACACGTAGCTTCCCTAGCGCTCTCCTCCCCAGCAGAGACGTGTGCAGCTGGTTGGGGCCTTCCCCTGCGTGCCTGGGTTCCCGCCCACAGCCCCAGCTCAGGGCAAGCAGCCCCTGAGCCAAGACCAGCAGGAGGCGCAGAGCGCCCCCACCTGGAAGCCGAGTGAACAGCTGGCGGGGAGGCGAGCCTCCTGGAGGGAAGAAGAGGCAGCCCAGCCTCGTTTGGCTCAAGCCCTACTTGGCTGGAGCCGATTGCGCCTCCAGGACGGCAGAGCTCCAGCTCTGCTCAGAGGCCCGATCTGGCAGAGTTGCTGGCGCGAGGCTGCTCTGCCCTGGGCGAGCCTTGCCCAGACTTGCCTCGCTGCTAGGCTTCCTGCCCAGGAAGCAGCTGGCTGCGCGAGGCTGGGAGACGCCACTGGCGCCTTCCTGGCCTCAGCTCGGCTCCTGCCTTGCCTTTGCACCTAGGCCCCAGGCCTCCTTGGGGAGGGCTTAGGGGCCGGTGGCTTGCACACTGCAAAGGGCTCCAGCAGGAAGAGCTCTGTGCGAGGGAAGGGAAGGGCTAGTGCAGGGCTCCTCCAGCGGTTGCTTGGCCGCCCAGACTCTGCGCCGCACGGAGTGCACCAGGCTCCCAGGGCCCCTGGCTGGGGTCTGCAGCCCCGCACACCCGGAGGCTCACTCCCTGGGCGCCCAGCAGCTGCCTCACACACGTAGCTTCCCTAGCGCTCTCCTCGCCAGCAGAGACGTGTGCAGCTGGTTGGAGCCTGCCCCTGCGTGCCTGGGGTCCCGCCCACAGCCCCAGCTCAGGGCAAGCAGCCCCTGAGCCAAGACCTGCAGGAGGCGCAGAGCGCCCCTACCTGGAAGCCGAGTGAACAGCTGGCGGGGAGGCGAGCCTGCTTGAGGGAAGTAGAGGCAGCGCAGGCTCGTTTGGCTCAAGCCCTACATGGCTGGAGCCGAGTGCGACTCCAGGACGGCAGAGCTCCAGCTCTGCTCAGAGGCCCGATCTGGCAGAGTTGCTGGCGCGAGGCTGCTCTGCCCTGGGCGAGCCTTGCCGAGACTTGCCTCGCTGCTAAGCTTCCTGCCCAGGAAGGAGCAGGCTGCGCGAGGCTGGGAGACGCCACTGGCGCCTTCCTGGCCTCAGCTCCGCTCCTCCCTTGCCTTTGCACCTAGGCCCCAGGCGTCCTTGGGGAGGGCTTAGGGGCCGGTGGCTTGCACACTGCAAAGGGCTCCAGCAGGAAGAGCTCTGTGCGAGGGAAGGGAAGGGCTAGTGCAGGGCTCCTCCAGCGGTTGCTTGGCCGCCCAGACTCAGCGCCGCACGGAGTGCACCAGGCTCCCAGGGCCCCTGGCTGGGGTCTGCAGCCCCGCACACCCGGAGGCTGACTCCCTGGGCGCCCAGCAGCTGCCTCACACACGTAGCTTCCCTAGCGCTCTCCTCCCCAGCAGAGACGTGTGCAGCTGGTTGGGGCCTGCCCCTGCGTGCCTGGGCTCCCGCGCACAGCCCCAGCTCAGGGCAAGCAGCCCCTGAGCGAAGACCTCCAGGAGGCGAAGAGCGCCCCCACCTGGAAGCCGAGTGAACAGATGGCGGGGAGGCGAGCCTCCTGGAGGGAAGAAGAGGCAGCCCAGCCTCGTTTGGCTCAAGCCCTACTTGGCTGGAGCCCAGTGCACCTCCACGACGGCAGAGCTCCGGCTCTGCTCAGAGGCCCGATCTGGCAGAGTTGCTGGAGCGAGGCTGCTCTTCCTTGGGCGAGCCTTTCCCAGACTTGCCTCTCTGCTAGGCTTCCTGCCCAGGAAGGAGCAGGCTGCGCGAGGCTGGGAGACGCCACTGGCGCCTTCCTGGCCTCAGCTCCGCTCCTGCCTTGCCTTGGCACCTAGGCCCCAGGCCTCCTTGGGGAGGGCTTAGGGGCCGGTGGCTTGCACACTGCCAAGGGCTCCAGCAGGAAGAGCTCTGTGCCAGGGAAAGGAAGGGCTAGTGCAGGGCTCCTCCAGCGGTTGCTTGGCCGCCCAGACTCAGCGCCGCACGGAGTGCACCAGGCTCCCAGGGCCCCTGGCTGGGGTCTGCAGCCCCGCACACCCGGAGGCTGACTCCCTGGGCGCCCAGCTGCTGCCTCACACACGTAGCTTCCCTAGCGCTCTCCTCCCCAGCAGAGACGTGTGCAACTGGTTGGGGCCTGCCCCTGCGTGCCTTTGCTCCCGCGCACAGCCCCAGCTCAGGGCAAGCAGCCCCTGAGCCAAGACCTGCAGGAGGCGCAGAGCGCCCCCACCTGGAAGCCGAGTGAACAGCTGGCGGGGAGGCGAGCCTCCTTGAGGGAAGTAGAGGCAGCCCAGGCTCGTTTGGCTCAAGCCCTACTTGGCTGGAGCCGAGTGCTACTCCAGGACGGCAGAGCTCCAGCTCTGCTCAGAGGCCCCATCTGGCAGAGTTGCTGGCGCGAGGCTGCTCTGCCCTGGGCGAGCCTTGCCCAGACTTGCCTCGCTGATAGGCTTGCTGCCAAGGAAGAAGCTGGCTGCGCGAAGCTGGGAGACGCCACTGGCGCCTTCCTGGCCTCAGCTCGGCTCCTGCCTTGCCTTTGCACCTAGGCCCCAGGCGTTCTTGGGGAGGGCTTAGGGGCCGGTGGCTTGCACACTGCCAAGGGCTCCAGCAGGAAGAGCTCTGTGCGAGGGAAGGGAAGGGCTAGTGCAGGGCTCCTCCAGCGGTTGCTTGGTCGCCCAGACTCAGCGCTGCACGGAGTGCACCAGGCTCCCAGGGCCCCTGGCTGGGGTCTGCAGCCCCGCACACCCGGAGGCTGACTCCCTGGGCGCCCAGCAGCTGCCTCACACACGTAGCTTCCCTAGCGCTCTCCTCCCCAGCAGAGACGTGTGCAGCTGGTTGGGGCCTGCCCCTGCGTGCCTGGGCTCTCGCGCACAGCCCCAGCTCAGGGCAAGCAGCCCCTGAAACAAGACCTGCAGGAGGAGCTGAGCGCCCCCACCTGGAAGCCGAGTGAACAGCTGGTGGGGAGGCGAGCCTCCTGGAGGGAAGAAGAGGCAGCCCAGCCTCGTTTGGCTCAAGCCCTACTTGGCTGGAGCCGAGTGCGCCTCCAGGACGGCAGAGCTCCAGCTCTGCTCAGAGGCCCGATCTGGCAGAGTTGCTGGCGCGAGGCTGCTCTGCCCTGGGCGAGCCTTGCCCAGACTTGCCTCGCTGCTAGGCTTCCTGCCCAGGAAGGAGCAGGCTGCGCGAGGCTGGGAGACGCCACTGGCGCCTTCCTGGCCTCAGCTCTGCTCCTGCCTTGCCTTTGCACCTAGGCCCCAGGCGTCCTTGGGGAGGGCTTAGGGGCCGGTGGCTTGCACACTGCCAAGGGCTCCAGCAGGAAGAGCTCTGTGCGAGGGAAGGGAAGGGCTAGTGCAGGGCTCCTCCAGCGGTTGCTTGGCCGCCCAGACTCAGCTCGGCACGGAGTGCACCAGGCTCCCAGGGCCCCTGGCTGGGGTCTGCCACCCCGCACACCCGGAGGCTGACTCCCTGGGCGCCCAGCAGCTGCCTCACACACGTAGCTTCCCTAGCGCTCTCCTCAACAGCAGAGACGTGTGCAGCTGTTTGGGGCCTGCCCCTGCGTGCCTGGGCTCCCGCGCAGAGCCCCAGCTCAGGGCAAGCAGCCCCTGAGCCAAGAGCTGCAAGAGGCGAAGAGCGCCCCCACCTGGAAGCCGAGTGAACAGCTGGCGGGAAGGCGAGCCTCCTCGAGGTAAGAAGAGGCAGCCCAGCCTCGTTTGGCTCAAGCCCTACTTGGCTGGAGCCGAGTGCGCCTCCAGGACGGCAGAGCTCCAGCTCTGCTCAGAGGCCCGATCTGGGAGAGTTGCTGGCGCGAGGCTGCTTTGCCCTGGGCGAGCGTTGCCCAGACTTGCCTCACTGATAGGCTTCCTGCCCAGGAAGGAGCAGGCTGTGCGAGGCTGGGAGAAGCAACTGGCGCCTTCCTGGCCTCAGCTCAGCTCCTGCCTTGCCTTTGCACCTAGGCCCCAGGCGTCCTTGGGGAGGGCTTAGGGGCCGGTGGCTTGCACACTGCCAAGGGCTCCAGCAGGAAGAGCTCTGTGCGAGGGAAGGGAAGGGCTAGTGCAGGGCTCCTCCAGCGATTGCTTGGCCGCCCAGACTCAGCTCGGCACGGAGTGCACCAGGCTCCCAGGGCCCCTGGCTGTGGTCTGCAGCCCCACACACCCGGAGGCTGACTCCCTGGGTGCCCAGCAGCTGCCTCACACACGTAGCTTCCCTAGCGCTCTCCTCCCCAGCAGAGACGTGTGCAGCTGGTTGGGCCTGCCCCTGCGTGCCTGGGCTCCCGCCCACAGCCCCAGCTCAGGGCAAGCAGCCCCTGAGCCAAGACCTGCAGGAGGCGCAGACCGCCCCCACCTGGAAGCCGAGTGAACAGCTGGTGGGGAGGCCAGCCTCCTGGAGGGAAGAAGAGGCAGCCCAGCCTCGTTTGGCTCAAGCCATACTTGGCTGGATCCGAGTGCTCCTCCAGGACGGCAGAGCTCCAGCTCTGCTCAGAGGCCCGATCTGGCAGAGTTGCTGGCGCGAGGCTGCTCTGCCCTGGGCGAGCCTTGCCCAGACTTGCCTCGCTGATAGGCTTCCTGCCAAGGAAGGAGCTGGCTGCGCGAGGCTGGGAGACGCCACTGGCGCCTTCCTGGCCTCAGCTCGGCTCCTGCCTTGCCTTTGCACCTAGGCCCCAGGCGTCCTTGGGGAGGGCTTAGGGGCCGGTGGCTTGCACACTGCCAAGGGCTCCAGCAGGAAGAGCTCTGTGCGAGGGAAGGGAAGGGCTAGTGCAGGGCTCCTCCAGCGGTTGCTTGGCCGCCCAGACTCAGCGCTGCACGGAGTGCACCAGGCTCCCAGGGCCCCTGGCTGGGGTCTGCAGCCCCGCACACCCGGAGGCTGACTCCCTGGGCGCCCAGCAGCTGCCTCACACACGTAGCTTCCCTAGCGCTCTCCTCCCCAGCAGAGACGTGTGCAGCTTGTTGGGGCCTGCCCCTGCGTGCCTGGGCTCCCGCGCACAGCCCCAGCTCAGGGCAAGCAGCCCCTGAGCCAAGACCTGCAGGAGGAGCAGAGCGCCCCCACCTGGAAGCCGAGTGAACAGCTGGTGGGGAGGCGAGCCTCCTGGAGGGAAGAAGAGGCAGCCCAGCCTCGTTTGGCTCAAGCCCTACTTGGCTGGAGCCGAGTGCTACTCCAGGACGGCAGAGCTCCAGCTCTGCTCAGAGGCCCGATCTGGCAGAGTTGCTGGTGCGAGGCTGCTCTGCCCTGGGCGAGCCTTGCCCAGACTTCCCTCGCTGATAGGCTTCCTGCCAAGGAAGGAGCTGGCTGCGCGAGGCTGGGAGACGCCACTGGCGCCTTCCTGGCCTCATCTCGGCTCCTGCCTTGCCTTTGCACCTAGGCCCCAGGCGTCCTTGGGGAGGGCTTAGGGGCCGGTGGCTTGCACACTGCCAAGGGCTCCAGCAGGAAGAGCTCTGTGCGAGGGAAGGGAAGGGCTAGTGCAGGGCTACTCCAGCGGTTGCTTGGCCGCCCAGACTCAGCGCCGCACGGAGTGCACCAGGCTCCCAGGGCCCCTGGCTGGGGTCTGCAACCCCGCACACCCGGAGGCTGACTCCCTGGGCGCCCAGCAGCTGCCTCACACACGTAGCTTCCCTAGCGCTCTCCTCCCCAGCAGAGACGTGTGCAGCTGGTTGGGGCCTGCCCCTGCGTGCCTGGGCTCCCGCGCAGAGCCCCAGCTCAGGGCAAGCAGCCCCTGAGACAAGACCTGCAGGAGGCGCAGAGCGCCCCCACCTGGAAGCCGAGTGAACAGCTGGCGGGGAGGCGAGCCTCCTCGAGGGAAGTAGAGGCAGCCCAGGCTCGTTTGGCTCAAGCCCTACTTGGCTGGAGCCGAGTGCTACTCCAGGACGGCAGAGCTCCAGCTCTGCTCAGAGGCCCGATCTGGCAGAGTTGCTGGCGCGAGGCTGCTCTGCCCTGGGCTAGCCTTGCCCAGACTTGCCTCGCTGATAGGCTTCCTGCCAAGGAAGGAGCTGGCTGCGCGAGGCTGGGAGATGCCACTGGCGCCTTCCTGGCCTCAGCTCGGCTCCTGCCTTGCCTTTGCACCTAGGCCCCAGGCGTCCTTGGGGAGGGCTTAGGGGCCGGTGGCTTGCACACTGCCAAGGGCTCCAGCAGGAAGAGCTCTGTGCGAGGGAAGGGAAGGGCTAGTGCAGGGCTCCTCCAGCGGTTGCTTGGCCGCCCAGACTCAGCGCCGCACGGAGTGCACCAGGCTCCCAGGGCCCCTGGCTGGGGTCTGCAACCCCGCACACCCGGAGGCTGAATCCCTGGGCGCCCAGCAGCTGCCTCACACACGTAGCTTCCCTAGCGCTCTCCTCCCCAGCAGAGACGTGTGCAGCTGGTTGGGGCCTGCCCCTGCGTGCCTGGGCTCCCGCCCACATCCCCAGCTCAGGGCTAGCAGCCCCTGAGCCAAGACCTGCAAGAGGCGAAGAGCGCCCCCACCTGGAAGCCGAGTGAACAGCTGGCGGGGAGGCGAGCCTCCTCGAGGGAAGAAGAGGCAGCCCAGCCTCGTTTGGCTCAAGCCCTACTTGGCTGGAGCCCAGTGCACCTCCAGAACGGCAGAGCTCTGGCTCTGCTCAGAGGCCCGATCTGGCAGAGTTGCTGGCGAGAGGCTGCTCTGCCCTGGGCGAGCCTTGCCCAGACTTACCTCTCTGCTAGGCTTCCTGCCCTGGAAGGAGCAGGCTGCGCGAGGCTGGTAGAGGCCACTGGCGCCTTCCTGGCCTCAGCTCCGCTCCTGCCTTGCCTTTGCACCTAGGCCCCAGGCGTCCTTGGGGAGGGCTTAGGGGCCGGTGGCTTGCACACTGCCAAGGGCTCCAGCAGGAAGAGCTCTGTGCGAGGGAAGGGAAGGGCTAGTGCAGGGCTCCTCCAGCGGTTGCTTGGCCGCCCAGACTCAGCTCGGCACGGAGTGCACCAGGCTCCCAGGGCCCCTGGCTGGGGTCTGCAGCCCCGCACACCCGGAGGCTGACTCCCTGGGCGCCCAGCAGCTGCCTCACACACGTAGCTTCCCTAGCGCTCTCCTCCCCAGCAGAGACGTGTGCAGCTGGTTGGGGCCTCCCCCTGCGTGCCTGGGCTCCCGCGCACAGCCCCAGCTCAGGGCAAGCAGCCCCTGAGCCAAGACCTGCAGGAGGCGAAGAGCGCACCCACCTGGAAGCCGAGTGAACAGCTGGCGGGGAGGAGAGCCTCCTCGAGGGAAGAAGAGGCAGCCCAGCCTCGTTTGGCTCAAGCCCTACTTGGCTGGAGCCCAGTGCACCTCCAGGACGGCAGAGCTCCGGCTCTGCTCAGAGGCCCGATCTGGCAGAGTTGCTGGAGCGAGGCTGCTCTGCCCTGGGCGAGCCTTGCCCAGACTTGCCTCTCTGCTAGGCTTTCTGCCCAGGAAGGAGCAGGCTGCGCGAGGCTGGGAGACGCCACTGGCGCCTTCCTGGCCTCAGCTCCGCTCCTGCCTTGCCTTTGCACCTAGGCCCCAGGCGTCCTTGGGGAGGGCTTAGGGGCCGGTGGCTTGCACACTGCCAAGGGCTCCAGCAGGAAGAGCTCTGTGCGAGGGAAGGGAAGGGCTAGTGCAGGGCTCCTCCAGCGGTTGCTTGGTCGCCCAGACTCAGCGCTGCACGGAGTGCACCAGGCTCCCAGGGCCCCTGGCTGGGGTCTGCAGCCCCGCACACCCGGAGGCTGACTCCCTGGGCGCCCAACAGCTGACTCACACACGTAGCTTCCCTAGCGCTCTCCTCCCCAGCAGAGACGTGTGCAGCTGGTTGGGGCCTGCCCCTGCGTGCCTGGGCTCCCGCGCACAGCCCCAGCTCAGGGCAAGCAGCCCCTGAGCCAAGACCTGCAGGAGGAGCAGAGCGCCCCCACCTGGAAGCCGAGTGAACAGCTGGCGGGGAGGCGAGCCTCCTCGAGGGAAGAAGAGGCAGCCCAGCCTCGTTTGGCTCAAGCCCTACTTGGCTGGAGCCCAGTGCACCTCCACGACGGCAGAGCTCCGGCTCTGCTCAGAGGCCCGATCTGGCAGAGTTGCTGGCGAGAGGCTGCTCTGCCCTGGGCGAGCCTTGCCCAGACTTGCCTCGCTGATAGGCTTCCTGCCCAGGAAGAAGCAGGTGCGCGAGGCTGGGAGACGCCACTGGCGCCTTCCTGGCCTCAGCTCCGCTCCTGCCTTGCCTTTGCACCTAGGCCCCAGGCGTCCTTGGGGAGGGCTTAGGGGCCAGTGGCTTGCACACTGCCAAGGGCTCCAGCAGGAAGAGCTCTGTGCGACGGAAGTTAAGGGCTAGTGCAGGGCTCCTCCAGCGGTTGCTTGGCCGCCCAGACTCAGCGCTGCACGGAGTGCACCAGGCTCCCAGGGCCCCTGGCTGGGGTCTGCAACCCCGCACACCCGGAGGCTGACTCCCTGGGCGCCCAGCAGCTGCCTCACACACGTAGCTTCCCTAGCGCTCTCCTCCCCAGCAGAGACGTGTGCAGCTGGTTGGGGCCTGCCCCTGCGTGCCTGGGCTCCCGCCCACATCCCCAGCTCAGGGCAAGCAGCCCCTGAGCCAAGACCTGCAAGAGGCGAAGAGCGCCCCCACCTGGAAGCCGAGTGAACAGCTGGCGGGGAGGCGAGCCTCCTCGAGGGAAGAAGAGGCAGCCCAGCCTCGTTTGGCTCAAGCCCTACTTGGCTGGAGCCCAGTGCACCTCCAGAACGGCAGAGCTCTGGCTCTGCTCAGAGGCCCGATCTGGCAGAGTTGCTGGCGAGAGGCTGCTCTGCCCTGGGCGAGCCTTGCCCAGACTTACCTCTCTGCTAGGCTTCCTGCCCTGGAAGGAGCAGGCTGCGCGAGGCTGGTAGAGGCCACTGGCGCCTTCCTGGCCTCAGCTCCGCTCCTGCCTTGCCTTTGCACCTAGGCCCCAGGCGTCCTTGGGGAGGGCTTAGGGGCCGGTGGCTTGCACACTGCCAAGGGCTCCAGCAGGAAGAGCTCTGTGCGAGGGAAGGGAAGGGCTAGTGCAGGGCTCCTCCAGCGGTTGCTTGGCCGCCCAGACTCAGCTCGGCACGGAGTGCACCAGGCTCCCAGGGCCCCTGGCTGGGGTCTGCAGCCCCGCACACCCGGAGGCTGACTCCCTGGGCGCCCAGCAGCTGCCTAACACACGTAGCTTCCCTAGCGCTCTCCTCCCCAGCAGAGACGTGTGCAGCTGGTTGGGGCCTCCCCCTGCGTGCCTGGGCTCCCGCGCACAGCCCCAGCTCAGGGCAAGCAGCCCCTGAGCCAAGACCTGCAGGAGGCGAAGAGCGCACCCACCTGGAAGCCGAGTGAACAGCTGGCGGGGAGGCGAGCCTCCTCGAGGGAAGAAGAGGCAGCCCAGCCTCGTTTGGCTCAAGCCCTACTTGGCTGGAGCCCAGTGCACCTCCAGGACGGCAGAGCTCCGGCTCTGCTCAGAGGCCCGATCTGGCAGAGTTGCTGGAGCGAGGCTGCTCTGCCCTGGGCGAGCCTTGCCCAGACTTGCCTCTCTGCTAGGCTTTCTGCCCAGGAAGGAGCAGGCTGCGCGAGGCTGGGAGACGCCACTGGCGCCTTCCTGGCCTCAGCTCCGCTCCTGCCTTGCCTTTGCACCTAGGCCCCAGGCGTCCTTGGGGAGGGCTTAGGGGCCAGTGGCTTGCACACTGCCAAGGGCTCCAGCAGGAAGAGCTCTGTGCGAGGGAAGGGAAGGGCTAGTGCAGGGCTCCTCCAGCGGTTGCTTGGCCGCCCAGACTCAGCTCGGCACGGAGTGCACCAGGCTCCCAGGGCCCCTGGCTGGGGTCTGCAGCCCCGCACACCCGGAGGCTGACTCCCTGGGCGCCCAGCAGCTTCCTCACACACGTAGCTTCCCTAGCGCTCTCCTCCCCAGCAGAGACGTGTGCAACTGGTTGGGGCCTGCCCCTGCGTTCCTGGGCTCCCGCGCACAGCCCCAGCTCAGGGCAAGCAGCCCCTGAGCCAAGACCTGCAGGAGGCGAAGAGCGCACCCACCTGGAAGCCGAGTGAACAGCTGGCGGGGAGGCGAGCCTCCTCGAGGGAAAAAGAGGCAGCCCAGCCTCGTTTGGCTCAAGCCCTACTTGGCTGGAGCCGAGTGCGCCTCCAGGACGGCAGAGCTCCAGCTCTGCTCAGAGGCCCGATCTGGCAGAGTTGCTGGCGCGAGGCTGCTCTGCCCTGGGCGAGCCTTGCCCAGACTTGCCCCCCTGCTAGGCTTCCTGCCCAGGAAGGAGCAGGCTGCGCGAGGCTGGGAGACGCCACTGGCGCCTTCCTGGCCTCGGCTCCGCTCCTGCCTTGCCTTTGCACCTAGGCCCCAGGCGTCCTTGCGGAGGGCTTAGGGGCCAGTGGCTTGCACACTGCCAAGGGCTCCAGCAGGAAGAGCTCTGTGCGAGGGAAGGGAAGGGCTAGTGCAGGGCTCCTCCAGCGGTTGCTTGGCCGCCCAGACTCAGCGCTGCACGGAGTGCACCAGGCTCCCAGGGCCCCTGGCTGTGGTCTGCAGCCCCGCACACCCGGAGGCTGACTCCCTGGGTGCCCAGCAGCTGCCTCACACACGTAGCTTCCCTAGCGCTCTCCTCCCCAGCAGAGACGTGTGCAGCTGGTTGGGGCCTTCCCCTGCGTGCCTGGGCTCCCGCGCACAGCCCCAGCTCAGGGCAAGCAGCCCCTGAGCCAAGACCTGCAGGAGGCGCAGAGCGCCCCCACCTGGAAGCCGAGTGAACAGCTGGCGGGGAGGCGAGCCTCCTCGAGGGAAGAAGAGGCAGCCCAGCCTCGTTTGGCTCAAGCCCTACTTGGCTGGAGCCCAGTGCACCTCCAGAACGGCAGAGCTCTGGCTCTGCTCAGAGGCCCGATCTGGCAGAGTTGCTGGCGAGAGGCTGCTCTGCCCTGGGCGAGCCTTGCCCAGACTTACCTCTCTGCTAGGCTTCCTGCCCTGGAAGGAGCAGGCTGCGCGAGGCTGGTAGAGGCCACTGGCGCCTTCCTGGCCTCAGCTCCGCTCCTGCCTTGCCTTTGCACCTAGGCCCCAGGCGTCCTTGGGGAGGGCTTAGGGGCCGGTGGCTTGCACACTGCCAAGGGCTCCAGCAGGAAGAGCTCTGTGCGAGGGAAGGGAAGGGCTAGTGCAGGGCTCCTCCAGCGGTTGCTTGGCCGCCCAGACTCAGCTCGGCACGGAGTGCACCAGGCTCCCAGGGCCCCTGGCTGGGGTCTGCAGCCCCGCACACCCGGAGGCTGACTCCCTGGGCGCCCAGCAGCTGCCTCACACACGTAGCTTCCCTAGCGCTCTCCTCCCCAGCAGAGACGTGTGCAGCTGGTTGGGGCCTCCCCCTGCGTGCCTGGGCTCCCGCGCACAGCCCCAGCTCAGGGCAAGCAGCCCCTGAGCCAAGACCTGCAGGAGGCGAAGAGCGCACCCACCTGGAAGCCGAGTGAACAGCTGGCCGGGAGGCGAGCCTCCTCGAGGGAAGAAGAGGCAGCCCAGCCTCGTTTGGCTCAAGCCCTACTTGGCTGGAGCCCAGTGCACCTCCAGGACGGCAGAGCTCCGGCTCTGCTCAGAGGCCCGATCTGGCAGAGTTGCTGGAGCGAGGCTGCTCTGCCCTGGGCGAGCCTTGCCCAGACTTGCCTCTCTGCTAGGCTTTCTGCCCAGGAAGGAGCAGGCTGCGCGAGGCTGGGAGACGCCACTGGCGCCTTCCTGGCCTCAGCTCCGCTCCTGCCTTGCCTTTGCACCTAGGCCCCAGGCGTCCTTGGGGAGGGCTTAGGGGCCAGTGGCTTGCACACTGCCAAGGGCTCCAGCAGGAAGAGCTCTGTGCGAGGGAAGGGAAGGGCTAGTGCAGGGCTCCTCCAGCGGTTGCTTGGCCGCCCAGACTCAGCTCGGCACGGAGTGCACCAGGCTCCCAGGGCCCCTGGCTGGGGTCTGCAGCCCCGCACACCCGGAGGCTGACTCCCTGGGCGCCCAGCAGCTTCCTCACACACGTAGCTTCCCTAGCGCTCTCCTCCCCAGCAGAGACGTGTGCAACTGGTTGGGGCCTGCCCCTGCGTTCCTGGGCTCCCTAGCACAGCCCCAGCTCAGGGCAAGCAGCCCCTGAGCCAAGACCTGCAGGAGGCGAAGAGCGCACCCACCTGGAAGCCGAGTGAACAGCTGGCGGGGAGGCGAGCCTCCTCGAGGGAAAAAGAGGCAGCCCAGCCTCGTTTGGCTCAAGCCCTACTTGGCTGGAGCCGAGTGCGCCTCCAGGACGGCAGAGCTCCAGCTCTGCTCAGAGGCCCGATCTGGCAGAGTTGCTGGCGCGAGGCTGCTCTGCCCTGGGCGAGCCTTGCCCAGACTTGCCTCTCTGCTAGGCTTCCTGCCCAGGAAGGAGCAGGCTGCGCGAGGCTGGGAGACGCCACTGGCGCCTTCCTGGCCTCGGCTCCGCTCCTGCCTTGCCTTTGCACCTAGGCCCCAGGCGTCCTTGCGGAGGGCTTAGGGGCCAGTGGCTTGCACACTGCCAAGGGCTCCAGCAGGAAGAGCTCTGTGCGAGGGAAGGGAAGGGCTAGTGCAGGGCTCCTCCAGAGGTTGCTTGGCCGCCCAGACTCAGCGCTGCACGGAGTGCACCAGGCTCCCAGGGCCCCTGGCTGTGGTCTGCAGCCCCGCACACCCGGAGGCTGACTCCCTGGGTGCCCAGCAGCTGCCTCACACACGTAGCTTCCCTAGCGCTCTCCTCCCCAGCAGAGACGTGTGCAGCTGGTTGGGGCCTTCCCCTGCGTGCCTGGGCTCCCGCGCACAGCCCCAGCTCAGGGCAAGCAGCCCCTGAGCCAAGACCTGCAGGAGGCGCAGAGCGCCCCCACCTGGAAGCCGAGTGAACAGCTGGCGGGGAGGCGAGCCTCCTCGAGGGAAGAAGAGGAAGCCCAGCCTCGTTTGGCTCTAGCCCTATTTGGCTGGAGCCGAGTGCGCCTCCAGGACGGCAGAGCTCCAGCTCTGCTCAGAGGCCCGATCTGGCAGAGTTGCTGGGGCGAGGCTGCTCTGCCCTGGGCGAGCCTTGCCCAGACTTGCCTCGCTGCTAGGCTTCCTGCCCAGGAAGGACCAGGCTGCGCGAGGCTTGGAGACGCCACTGGCGCCTTCCTGGCCTCAGCTCGGCTCCTGCCTTGTCTTTACACCTAGGACCCAGGCGTCCTTGTGGAGGGCTTAGGGGCCGGTGGCTTGCACACTGCCAAGGGCTCCAGCAGGAAGAGCTCTGTGCGAGGGGAGGGAAGGGCTAGTGCAGGGCTCCTCCAGCGGTTGCTTGGCCGCCCAGACTCAGCTTGGAACGGAGTGCTCCAGGCTCCCAGGGCCCCTGGCTGGGGTCTGCAGCCCGGCACACCCGGAGGCTGACTCCCTGGGCGCCCAGCAGCTGCCTCACACACGTAGCTTCCCTAGCGCTCTCCTCCCCAGCAGAGACGTGTGCAGCTGGTTGGGGCCTGCCCCTGCGTGCCTGGGCTCCCACCCACAGCCCCAGCTCAGGGCAAGTAGCCCCTGAGCCAAGACCTGCAGGCGGCGCAGAGCGCCCCCACCTGGAAGCCGAGTGAACACCTGGCGGGAAGGCGAGCCTCCTCGAGGGAAGAAGAGGCAGCCCAGCCTCGTTTGGTTCAAGCCCTACTTGGCTGGAGCCGAGTGCGCCTCCAGGGCGCAGAGCTCCAGCTCTGCTCAGAGGCCCGATCTGGCAGAGTTGCTGGCGCGAGGCTGCTCTGCCCTGGGGGAGCCTTGCCCAGACTTGCCTCGCTGCTAGGCTTCCTGCCCAGGAAGGAGCAGGCTGCGCGAGGCTGGGAGACGCCACTGGCGCCTTCCTGGCCTCAGCTCCGCTGCTGCCTTGCCTTTGCACCTAGGCCCCAGGCGTCCTTGGGGAGGGCTTAGGGGCCAGTGGCTTGCACACTGCCAAGTGCTCCAGCAGGAAGAGCTCTGTGCGAGGGAAGGGAAGGGCTAGTGCAGGGCTCCTCCAGCGGTTGCTTGGCCGCCCAGACTCAGCGCTGCACGGAGTGCACCAGGCTCCCAGGCCCCCTGGCTATGGTCTGCAGCCCCGCACACCCGGAGGCTGACTCCCTGGGCGCCCAGCAGCTGCCTCACACACGTAGCTTCCCTAGCGCTCTCCTCCCCAGCAGAGACGTGTGCAGCTGGTTGGGGCCTGCCCCTGCGTGCCTGGGCTCCTGCGCAGAGCCCCAGCTCAGGGCAAGCAGCCCCTGAGCCAAGACCTGCAGGAGGCGAAGATCGCCCTCACCTGGAAGCCGAGTGAACAGCTGGCGGGGAGGCGAGCCTCCTCGAGGGAAGAAGAGGCAGCCCAGCCTCGTTTGGCTCAAGCCCTACTTGGCTGGAGCCGAGTGCGCCTCCAGGACGGCAGAGCTCCAGCTCTGCTCAGAGGCCCGATCTGGCAGAGTTGCTGGCGCGAGGCTGCTCTGCCCTGGGCGAGCCTTGCCCAGACTTGCCTCGCTGCTAGGCTTCCTGCCCAGGAAGGAGCAGGCTGCGCGAGGCTGGGAGACGCCACTGGCTCCTTCCTGGCCTCAGCTCCGCTCCTGCCTTGCCTTTGCACCTAGGCCCCAGGCGTCCTTGGGGAGGGCTTAGGGGCCAGTGGTTTGCACACTGCCAAGGGCTCCAGCAGGAAGAGCTCTGTGCGAGGGAAGGGAAGGGCTAGTGCAGGGCTCCTCCAGCGGTTGCTTGGCCGCCCAGACTCAGCGCTGCACGGAGTGCACCAGGCTCCCAGGGCCCCTGGCTGTGGTCTGCAGCCCCGCACACCCGGAGGCTGACTCCCTGGGCGCCCAGCAGCTGCCTCACACACGTCGCTTCCCTAGCGCTCTCCTCCCCAGCAGAGACGTGTGCAGCTGGTTGGGGCCTGCCCCTGCGTGCCTGGGCTCCCGCGCACAGCCCCAGCTCAGGGCAAGCAGCCCCTGAGCCAAGACCTGCAGGAGGCGCAGAGCGCCCCCACCTGGAAGCCGAGTGAACACCTGGCGGGAAGGCGAGCCTCCTCGAGGGAAGAAGAGGCAGCCCAGCCTCGTTTGGTTCAAGCCCTACTTGGCTGGAGCCTAGTGCGCCTCCAGGGCGCAGAGCGCCCCCACCTGGAAGCCGAGTGAACACCTGGCGGGAAGGCGAGCCTCCTCGAGGGAAGAAGAGGCAGCCCAGCCTCGTTTGGTTCAAACCCTACTTGGCTGGAGCCGAGTGCGCCTCCAGGACGGCAGAGCTCCAGCTCTGCTCAGAGGCCCGATCTGGCAGAGTTGCTGGCGCGAGGCTGCTCTGCCCTGGGGGAGCCTTGCCCAGACTTGCCTCGCTGCTAGGCTTTCTGCCCAGGAAGGAGCAGGCTGCGCGAGGCTGGGAGACGCCACTGGTGCCTTCCTGGCCTCAGCTCGGCTCCTGCCTTGCCTTTGCACCTAGGCCCCAGGCGTCCTTGGGGAGGGCTTAGGGGCCGGTGGCTTGCACACTGCGCAAGGCTCCAGCAGGAAGAGCTCTGTGCGAGGGAAGGGAAGGGCTAGTGCAGGGCTCCTCCAGCGGTTGCTTGGCCGCCCAGACTCAGCGCCGCACGGAGTGCACCAGGCTCCCAGGGCCCCTGGCTGGGGTCTGCAGCCCGGCACACCCGGAGGCTGACTCCCTGGGCGCCCAGCAGCTGCCTCACACACGTATCTTCCCTAGCGCTCTCCTCCCCAGCAGAGACGTGTGCAGCTGGTTGGGGCCTGCCCCTGCGTGCCTGGGCTCCCGCGCACAGCCCCAGCTCAGGGCAAGCAGCCCCTGAGCCAAGACCTGCAGGAGGCGCAGAGCGCCCCCACCTGGAAGCCGAGTGAACAGCTGGCGGGGAGGCGAGCCTCCTCGAGGGAAGAAGAGGAAGCCCAGCCTCGTTTGGCTCAAGCCCTATTTGGCTGGAGCCGAGTGCGCTTCCAGGACGGCAGAGCTCCAGCTCTGCTCAGAGGCCCGATCTGACAGAGTTGTTGGCGCGAGGGTGGTCTGCCCTGGGCGTGCCTTGCCCAGACTTGCCCCCCTGCTAGGCTTCCTGCCCAGGAAAGGGCAGGCTGCGCGATGCTGGGAGACGCCACTGGCTCCTTCCTGGCCTCAGCTCCGCTCCTGCCTTGCCTTTGCACCTAGGCCTCAGGCGTCCTTGGGGAGGGCTTAGGGGCCGGTGGCTTGCACACTGCCAAGGGCTCCAGCAGGAAGAGCTGTGTCCGAGGGAAGGGAAGGGCTAGTGCAGGGCTCCTCCAGCGGTTGCTTGGCCGCCCAGACTCAGCGCCGCACGGAGTTCACCAGGCTTCCAGGGCCCCTGGCTGGGGTCTGCAGCCCCGCACACCCGGAGGCTTACTCCCTGGGCGCCCAGCAGCTGCCTCACACACGTAGCTTCCCTAGCACTCTCCTCCCCAGCAGAGACGTGTGCAGCTGGTTGGGGCCTTCCCCTGCGTGCCTGGGCTCCCGCCCAGAGCCCCAGCTCAGGGCAAGCAGCCCCTGAGCCAAGACCTGCAGGAGGCGCAGAGCGCCCCCACCTGGAAGCCGAGTGAACAGCTGGCGGGGAGGCGAGCCTCCTCGAGGGAAGAAGAGGCAGCCCAGCCTCGTTTGGCTCAAGCCCTATTTGGCTGGAGCCGAGTGCGCCTCCAGGACGGCAGAGCTCCAGCTCTGCTCAGAGGCCCGATCTGGCAGAGTTGCTGGCGCGAGGCTGCTCTGCCCTGGGCGAGCCTTGCCCAGACTTGCCTCGCTGCTAGGCTTCCTGCCCAGGAAGGAGCAGGCTGCGCGAGGCTGGGAGACGCCACTGGCGCCTTCCTGGCCTCAGCTCCGCTCCTGCCTTGCCTTTGCACCTCGGCCCCAGGCGTCCTTGGGGAGGGCTGAGGGGCCGGTGGCTTGCACACTGCCAAGGGCTCCAGCAGGAAGAGCTCTGTGCGAGGGAAGGGAAGGGCTAGTGCAGGGCTCCTCCAGCGGTTGCTTGGCCCCCCAGACTCAGCTCGGCTGGAGTGCACCAGGCTCCCAGGGCCCCTGGCTGGGGTCTGCAGCCCCGCACACCCGGAGGCTGACTCCCTGGGCGCCCAGCAGCTGCCTCACACACGTAGCTTCCCTAGCGCTCTCCTCCCCAGCAGAGAGGTGTGCAGCTGGTTGCGGCCTGCCCCTGCGTGACTGGGTTCCTGTGCACAGCCCCAGCTCAGGGCAAGCAGCCCCTGAGCCAAGACCTGCAGGAGGCGCAGAGCGCCCCCACCTGGAAGCCGAGTGAACAGCTGGCGGGGAGGCGAGCCTCCTCGAGGGAAGAAGAGGCAGCACAGCCTCGTTTGGCTCAAGCCCTACTTGGCTGGAGCCGAGTGCGCCTCCAGGAGGGCAGAGCTCCAGCTCTGCTCAGAGGCCCGATCTGGCAGAGTTGCTGGCGCGAGGCTGCTCTGCCCTGGGCGAGCCTTGCCCAGACTTGCCTCGCTGCTAGGCTTCCTGCCCAGGAAGGAGCAGGCTGCGAGAGGCTGGGAGACGCCACTGGCGCCTTCCTGGCCTCAGCTCCGCTCCTGCCTTGCCTTTGCACCTAGGCCCCAGGCGTCCTTCGGGAGTGCTTAGGGGCCAGTGGCTTGCACACTGCCAAGGGCTCCAGCAGGAAGAGCTGTGTGCGAGGGAAGGGAAGGGCTAGTGCAGGGCTCCTCCAGCGGTTGCTTGCCCGCCCAGACTCAGCTCGGCACGGAGTGCACCAGCCTCCCAGGGCCCGTGGCTGGGGTCTGCAGCCCCGCACACCCGGAGGCTGACTCCCTGGGCGCCCAGCAGGTGCCTCACACACGTAGCTTCCCTAGCGCTCTCCTCCCCTGCAGAGACGTGTGCAGCAGGTTGGGGCCTGCCCCTCCGTGCCTGGGCTCCCGAGCACAGCCCCAGCTCAGGGCAAGCAGCCCCTGAGCCAAGACCTGCAGGAGGCGCAGAGCGCCCCCACCTGGAAGCCGAGTGAACAGCTGGCGGGGAGGCGAGCCTCCTCGAGGGAAGAAGAGGCAGCCCAGCCTCGTTTGGCTCAAGCCCTACTTGGCTGGAGCCGAGTGCGCCTCCAGGACGGCAGAGCTCCAGCTCTGCTCAGAGGCCCGATCTGGCAGAGTTGCTGGCGCGAGGCTGCTCTGCCCTGGGCGAGCCTTGCCCAGACTTGCCTCGCTGCTAGGCTTCCTGCCCAGGAAGGACCAGGCTGCGAGAGGCTGGGAGACGCCACTGGCGCCTTCCTGGCCTCAGCTCCGCTCCTGCCTTGCCTTTGCACCTAGGCCCCAGGCGTCCTTAGGGACGGCTTAGGGGCCGGTGGCTTGCACACTGCCAAGGGCTCCAGCAGGAAGAGCTCTGTGCGAGGGAAGGGAAGGGCTAGTGCAGGGCTCCTCCAGCGGTTGCTTGGCCGCCCAGACTCAGCTCGGAACGGAGTGCACCAGGCTCCCAGGGCCCCTGGCTGGGGTCTGCAGCCCCGCACACCCGGAGGCTGACTCCCTGGGTGCCCAGCAGCTGCCTCACACACGTAGCTTCCCTAGCGCTCTCCTCCCCAGCAGAGACGTCTGCAGCTGGTTGGTGCCTGCCCCTGCGTGCCTGGGCTCCCGCGCACAGCCCCAGCTCAGGGCAAGAAGCCCCTGAGCCAAGACCTGCAGGAGGCGCAGAGCGCCCCCACCTGGAAGCCGAGTGAACAGCTGGCGGGGAGGCGAGCCTCATCGAAGGAAGAAGAGGCAGCCCAGCCTCGTTTGGCTCAAGCCCTACTTGGCTGGAGCCGAGTGCGCCTCCAGAACGGCAGAGCTCCAGCTCTGCTCAGAGGCCCGATCTGGCAGAGTTGCTGGTGCGAGGCTGCTCTGCCCTGGGCGAGCCTTGCCCAGAATTGCCTCGCTGCTAGGCTTCCTGCCCAGAAAGGAGCAGGCTGCGCGAGGCTGGGAGACGCCACTGGCGCCTTCCTGGCCTCAGCTCCGCTCCTGCCTTGCCATTGCCCTTAGGCCCCAGGCGTCCTTGGGGAGGGCTTAGGGGCCGGTGGCTTGCACACTGCCAAGGGCTCCAGCAGGAAGAGCTCTGTGCGAGGGAAGGGAAGGGCTAGTGCAGGGCTCCTCCAGCGGTTGCTTGGCCGCCCAGACTCAGCTCGGCACGGAGTGCACCAGGCTCCCAGGGCCCCTGACTGGGGTCTGCAGCCCCGCACACCCGGAGGCTGACTCCCTGGGCGCCCAGCAGCTGCCTCACACACGTAGCTTCCCTAGCGCTCTCCTCCCCAGCAGAGACGTGTGCAGCTGGTTGGGGCCTGCCCCTGCGTGCCTGGGCTCCCGCGCCCAGCCCCAGCTCTGGGCAAGCAGCCCCTGAGCCAAGACCTGCAGGAGGGGCAGAGCGCCCCCACCTGGAAGCCGAGTGAACAGCTGGCGGGGAGGCGAGCCTCCTCGAGGGAAGAAGAGGCAGCCCAGCCTCGTTTGGCTCAAGCCCTACTTGGCTGGAGCCAAGTGCGCCTCCAGGACGGCAGAGCTCCAGCTCTGCTCAGAGGCCCGATCTGGCAGAGTTGCTGGCGCGAGGCTGCTCTGCCCTGGGCGAGCCTTGCCCAGACTTGCCTCGCTGCTAGGCTTCCTGCCCAGGAAGGAGCAGGCTGCGCGAGGCTGGGAGACGCCACTGGCGCCTTCCTGGCCTCAGCTCCGCTCCTGCCTTGCCTTTGCACCTAGGCCCCAGGCGTCCTTGGGGAGGGCTTAGGGGCCGGTGGCTTGCACACTGCCAAGGGCTACAGCAGGAAGAGCTCTGTGCGAGGGAAGGGAAGGGCTAGTGCAGGGCTCCTCCAGCGGTTGCTTGGCCGCCCAGACTCAGCGCCGCACGGAGTTCACCAGGCTCCCAGGGCCCCTGGCTGGGGTCTGCAGCCCCGCACACCCGGAGGCTGACTCCCTGGGCGCCCAGCAGCTGCCTCACACACGTAGCTTCCCTAGCGCTCTCCTCCCCAGCAGAGAAGTGTGCAGCTGGTTGGGGCCTTCCCCTGCGTGCCTGGGCTCCCACCCACAGCCCCAGCTCAGGGCAAGCATCCCCTGAGCCAAGACCTGCAGGAGGCGCAGAGCGCCCCCACCTGGAAGCCGAGTGAACACCTGGCGGGAAGGCGAGCCTCCTCGAGGGAAGAAGAGGCAGCCCAGCCTCGTTTGGCTCAAGCCCTACTTGGCTGGAGACGAGTGCGCCTCCAGGGCGCAGAGCTCCAGCTCTGCTCAGAGGCCCGATCTGGCAGACTTGCTGGCGCTAGGCTGCTCTGCCCTGGGCGAGCATTGCCCAGACTTGCCTCGCTGCTAGGCTTCCTGCCCAGGAAGGAGCAGGCTGCGCGAGCTGGGAGACGCCACTGGCGCCTTCCTGGCCTCAGCTCCGCTCCTGCCTTGCCTTTGCACCTAGGCCCTAGGCGTCCTTGGGGAGGGCTTAGGGGCCGGTGGCTTGCACACTGTCAAGGGCTCCAGCAGGAAGAGCTCTGTGCGAGGGAAGGGAAGGGCTAGTGCAGGGCCCCTCCAGCGGTTGCTTGGCCGCCCAGAACCAGCTCGGCAAGGAGTGCACCAGGCTCTCAGGGCCCCTGGCTGGGGTCTGCAGCCCCGCACACCCGGAGGCTGACTCCCTGGGCGCCCAGCAGCTGCCTCACACACGTAGCTTCCCTAGCGCTCTCCTCCCCAGCAGAGACGTGTGCAGCTGGTTGGGGCCTTCCCCTGCGTGCCTGGGCTCCCGCCCACAGCCCCAGCTCAGGGCAAGCAGCCCCTGAGTCAAGACCTGCAGGAGGCGCAGAGAGCCCCCACCTGGAAGCCGAGTGAACAGCTGGCGGGGAGGCGAGCCTCCTCGAGGGAAGAAGAGGCAGCCCAGCCTCGTTTGGCTCAAGCCCTACTTGGCTGGAGCCGAGTGCGCCTCCAGGACGGCAGAGCTCCAGCTCTGCTCAGAGGCCCGATCTGGCAGAGTTGCTGGCGCGAGGCTGCTCTGCCCTGGGCGAGCCTTGCCCAGACTTGCCTCGCTGCTAGGCTTCCTTCCCAGGAAGGAGCAGGCTGCGCGAGGCTGGGAGACGCCACTGGCGCCTTCCTGGCCTCAGCTCCGCTCCTGCCTTGCCTTTGCACCTAAGCCCCAGGCGTCCTTGGGGAGGGCTGAGGGGCCGGTGGCTTGCACACTGCCAAGGGCTCCAGCAGGAAGAGCTCTGTGCGAGGGAAGGGAAGGGCTAGTGCAGGGCTCCTCCAGCGGTTGCTTGGCCGCCCAGACTCAGCTCGGCACGCAGTGCACCAGGCTCCCAGGGCCCCTGGCTGGGGTCTGCAGCCCCACACACCCGGAGGCTGACTCCCTGGGCGCCCAGCAGCTGCCTCACACACGTAGCTTCCCTAGCGCTCTCCTCCCCAGCAGAGAGGTGTGCAGCTGGTTGCGGCCTGCCCCTGCGTGCCTGGGTTCCTGTGCACAGCACCAGCTCAGGGCAAGCAGCCCCTGAGGCAAGACCTACAGGAGGAGAACAGCGCCCCCACCTGGAAGCCGAGTGAACAGCTGCCGGGGAGGCGAGCCTCCTCGAGGGAAGAAGAGGCAGCCCAGCCTCGTTTGGCTCAAGCCCTACTTGGCTGGAGCCGAGTGCGCCTCCAGGACGGCAGAGCTCCAGCTCTGCTCAGAGGCCCGATCTGGCAGAGTTGCTGGCGCGAGGCTGCTCTGCCCTGGGCGAGCCTTGCCCAGACTTGCCTCGCTGCTAGGCTTCCTGCCCAGGAAGGAGCAGGCTGCGCGAGGCTGGGAGACGCCAGTGGTGCCTTCCTGGCCTCAGCTCCGCTCCTGCCTTGCCTTTGCACCTAGGCCCCAGGCGTCCTTGGGGAGGGCTTAGGGGCCGGTGGCTTGCACACTGCCAACGGCTCCAGCAGGAAGAGCTCTGTGCGAGGGAAGGGAAGGGCTAGTGCAGGGCTCCTCCAGCGGTTGCTTGGCCGCCCAGACTCAGCGCCGCACGGAGTTCACCAGGCTCCCACGGCCCCTGGCTGGGGTCTGCAGCCCCGCACACGCGGAGGCTGACTCCCTGGGCGCCCAGCAGCTGCCTCACACACGTAGCTTCCCTAGCACTCTCCTCCCCAGCAGAGACGTGTGCAGCTGGTTGGGACCTGCCCCTGCGTGCCTGGGCTCCCGCCCACAGCCCCAGCTCAGGGCAAGCAGCCCCTGAGTCAAGACCTGCAGGAGGCGCAGAGCGCTCCCACCTGGAAGCCGAGTGAACAGCTGGCGGGGAGGCGAGCCTCCTCGAGGGAAGAAGAGGCAGCCCAGCCTCGTTTGGCTCAAGCCCTACTTGGCTGGAGCCGAGTGCGCCTCCAGGACGGCAGAGCTCCAGCTCTGCTCAGAGGCCCGATCTGGCAGAGTTGCTGTCGCGAGGCTGCTCTGCCCTGGGCGAGCCTTGCCCAGACTTGCCTCGCTGCTAGGCTTCCTGCCCAGGAAGGAGCAGGCTGCGCGAGGCTGGGAGACGCCACTGGCGCCTTCCTGGCCTCAGCTCCGCTCCTGCCTTGCCTTTGCACCTAGGCACCAGGCATCCTTGGGGAGGGCTTAGGGGCCGGTGGCTTGCACACTGCCAAGGGCTCCAGCAGGAAGAGCTCTGTGCGAGGGAAGGGAAGGGCTAGTGCAGGGCTCCTCCAGCGGTTGCTTGGCCGCCCAGACTCAGCTCGGCACGGAGTGCACCAGGCTCCCAGGGCCCCTGGCTGGGGTCTGCAGCCCCGCACACCCGGAGGCTGACTCCCTGGGCGCCCAGCAGCTGCCTCACACACGTAGCTTCCCTAGCGCTTTCCTCCCCAGCAGAGACGTGTGCAGCTGGTTGCGGCCTGCCCCTGCGTGCCTGGGTTCCTGTGCACAGCCCCAGCTCAGGGCAAGCAGCCCCTGAGCCAAGACCTGCAGGAGGCGCAGAGCGCCCCCACCTGGAAGCCGAGTGAACAGCTGGCGGGGAGGCGAGCCTCCTCGAGGGAAGAAGAGGCAGCCCAGCCTCGTTTGGCTCAAGCCCTACTTGGCTGGAGCCGAGTGCGCCTCCAGGACAGCAGAGCTCCTGCTCTGCTTAGAGGCCCGATCTGGCAGAGTTGCTGGCGCGAGGCTGCTCTGCCCTGGGCGAGCCTTGCCCAGACTTGCCTCGCTGCTAGGCTTCCTGCCCAGGAAGGAGCAGGCTGCGCGAGGCTGGGAGACGCCACTGGCGCCTTCCTGGCCTCAGCTCCGCTCCTGCCTTGCCTTTGCACCTAGGCCCCAGGCGTCCTTGGGGAGGGCTGAGGGGCCGGTGGCTTGCACACTGCCAAGGGCTCCAGCAGGAAGAGCTCTGTGCGAGGGAAGGGAAGGGCTAGTGCAGGGCTCCTCCAGCGGTTGCTTGGCCGCCCAGACTCAGCGCCGCACGGAGTTCACCAGGCTCCCACGGCCCCTGGCTGGGGTCTGCAGCCCCGCACACCCGGAGGCTGACTCCCTGGGCGCCCAGCAGCTGCCTCACACACGTAGCTTCCCTAGCGCTCTCCTCCCCAGCAGAGACGTGTGCAGCTGGTTGGGGCCTTCCCCTGCGTGCCTGGGCTTCCGCCCACAGCCCCAGCTCAGGGCAAGCAGCCAATGAGCCAAGACCTGCAGGAGGCGCAGAGCGCCCCCACCTGGAAGCCGAGTGAACAGCTGGCGGGGAGGCGAGCCTCCTCGAGGGAAGAAGAGGCAGCCCAGCCTCGTTTGGCTCAAGCCCTACTTGGCTGGAGCCGAGTGCGCCTCCAGGACGGCAGAGCTCCAGCTCTGCTCAGAGGCCCGATCTGGCAGAGTTGCTGTCGCGAGGCTGCTCTGCCCCGGGCGAGCCTTGCCCAGACTTGCTTCGCTGCTAGGCTTCCTGCCCAGGAAGGAGCAGGCTGCGCGAGGCTGGGAGACGCCACTGGCGCCTTCCTGGCCTCAGCTCCGCTCCTGCCTTGCCTTTGCACCTAGGCCCCAGGCGTCCTTGGGGAGGGCTTAGGGGCCGGTGGCTGCATACTGCCAAAGGTTCCAGCAGGAAGAGCTCTGTGCGAGGGAAGGGAAGGGCTAGTGCAGGGCTCCTCCAGCGGTTGCTTGGCCGCCCAGGCTCAGCGCTGCACGGAGTGCCCCAGGCTCCCAGGGCCCCTGGCTGGGGTCTGCAGCCCCGCACACCCGGAGGCTGACTCCCTGGGCGCCCAGCATCTGCCTCACACACGTAGCTTCCCTAGCGCTCTCCTCCCCAGCAGAGAAGTGTGCAGCTGCTTGGGGCCTGGGCCTGCGTGCCTGGGCTCCCGCCCACAGCCCCAGCTCAGGGCAAGCAGCCCCTCTGCCAAGACCTGCAGGAGGCGCAGAGCGCCCCCCCCTGGAAGCCGAGTGAACAGCTGGCGGGGAGGTGAGCCTCATCGAGGGAAGAAGAGGCAGCCCAGCCTCGTTTGGCTCAAGCCCTACTTGGCTGGAGCCGAGTGCGCCTCCAGGACGGCAGAGCTCCAGCTCTGCTCAGAGGTCCGTTATGGCAGATTTGCTGGCGCGAGGCTGCTCTGCCCTGGGCGAGCCTTGCCCAGACTTGCCTCGCTGCTAGGCTTCCTGCCCAGGAAGGAGCAGGCTGCACGAGGCTGGGAGACGCCACTGGCGCCTTCCTGGCCTCAGCTCCGCTCCTGCCTTGCCTTTGCACCTAGGCCCCAGGCGTCCTTGGGGAGGGCTTAGGGGCCGGTGGCTTGCACACTGCCAAAGGTTCCAGCAGGAAGAGCTCTGTGCGAGGGAAGGGAAGGGCTAGTGCAGGGCTCCTCCAGCGGTTGCTTGGCCGCCCAGACTCAGCTCGGCACGGAGTGCCCCAGGCTCCCAGGGCCCCTGGCTGGGGTCTGCAGCCCCGCACACCCGGAGGCTGACTCCCTGGGCGCCCAGCATCTGCCTCACACACGTAGCTTCCCTAGCGCTCTCCTCCCCAGCAGAGAAGTGTGCAGCTGCTTGGGGCCTGGGCCTGCGTGCCTGGGCTCCCGCCCACAGCCCCAGCTCAGGGCAAGCAGCCCCTCTGCCAAGACCTGCAGGAGGCGCAGAGCGCCCCCCCCTGGAAGCCGAGTGAACAGCTGGCGGGGAGGTGAGCCTCCTCGAGGGAAGAAGAGGCAGCCCAGCCTCGTTTGGCTCAAGCCCTACTTGGCTGGAGCCGAGTGCGCCTCCAGGACGGCAGAGCTCCAGCTCTGCTCAGAGGTCCGTTATGGCAGATTTGCTGGCGCGAGGCTGCTCTGCTCTGGGCGAGCCTTGCCCAGACTTGCCTCGCTGCTAGGCTTCCTGCCCAGGAAGGAGCAGGCTGCGCGAGGCTGGGAGACGCCACTGGCGCCTTCCTGGCCTCAGCTCCGCTCCTGCCTTGCCTTTGCAGCTAGGCCCCAGGCGTCCTTGGGGAGGGCTTAGGGGCCGGTGGCTTGCACACTGCCAAGGGCTCCAGCAGGAAGAGCTCTGTGCGAGGGAAGGGAAGGTCCAGTGAAGGGCTCCTCCAGCGGTTGCTTGGCCGCCCAGGCTCAGCGCTGCAGGGAGTGCCCCAGGCTCCCAGGGCCCCTGGATGGGGACTGCAGCCCCGCACACCCGGAGGCTGACTCCCTGGGCGCCCAGCAGCTGCCTCACACACGTAGCTTCTCTAGCGCTCTCCTTCCCAGCAGAGACGTGTGCAGCTGTTTGGGGCCTGCCCCTGCGTGCCTGGGCTCCCGCGCACAGCCCCAGCTCAGGGCAAGCACCCCCTGAGCCAAGACCTGCAGGAGGCGAAGAGCGCCCCCACCTGGAAGCCGAGTGAACAGCTGGCGGGGAAGCGAGCCTCCTCGAGGGAAGAAGAGGCAGCCCAGCCTCGTTTGGCTCAAGCCCTACTTGGCTGGAGCCGAGTGCGCCTCCAGGACGGCAGAGCTCCAGCTCTGCTCAGAGGCCCGATCTGGCAGAGTTGCTGGCGCGAGGCTGCTCTGCCCCGGGCGAGCCTTGCCCAGACTTGCTTCGCTGCTAGGCTTCCTGCCCAGGAAGGAGCAGGCTGCGCGAGGCTGGGAGACGCCACTGGCGCCTTCCTGGCCTCAGCTCCGCTCCTGCCTTGCCTTTGCACCTAGGCCCCAGGCGTCCTTGGGGAGGGCTTAGGGGCCGGTGGCTTGCACACTGCCAAGGGCTCCAGCAGGAAGAGCTCTGTGCGAGGGAAGGGAAGGGCTAGTGCAGGGCTCCTCCAGCGGTTGCTTGGCCGCCCAGACTCAGCGCCGCACGGAGTACACCAGGCTCCCACGGCCCCTGGCTGGGGTCTGCAGCACCGCACACCCGGAGGCTGACTCCCTGGGCGCCCAGCAGCTGCCTCACACACGTAGCTTCCCTAGCGCTCTCCTCCCCAGCAGAGACGTGTGCAGCTGGTTGGGGCCTTCCCCTGCGTGCCTGGGCTCCCGCCCACAGCCCCAGCTCAGGGCAAGCAGCCCCTGAGCCAAGACCTGCAGGAGGCGCAGAGCGCCCCCACCTGGAAGCCGAGTGAACAGCTGGCGGGGAGGCGAGCCTCCTCGAGGGAAGAAGAGGCAGCCCAGCCTCGTTTGGCTCAAGCCCTACTTGGCTGGAGCCGAGTGCGCCTCCAGGACGGCAGAGCTCCAGCTCTGCTCAGAGGCCCGATCTGGCAGAGTTGCTGGCGCGAGGCTGCTCTGCCCTGGGCGAGCCTTGCCCAGACTTGCCTCGCTGCTAGGCTTCCTGCCCAGGAAGGAGCAGGCTGCGCGAGGCTGGGAGACGCCACTGGCTCCTTCCTGGCCTCAGCTCCGCTCCTGCCTTGCCTTTGCACCTAGGCCCCAGGCGTCCTTGGGGAGGGCTTAGGGGCCAGTGGTTTGCACACTGCCAAGGGCTCCAGCAGGAAGAGCTCTGTGCGAGGGAAGGGAAGGGCTAGTGCAGGGCTCCTCCAGCGGTTGCTTGGCCGCCCAGACTCAGCGCTGCACGGAGTGCACCAGGCTCCCAGGGCCCCTGGCTGTGGTCTGCAGCCCCGCACACCCGGAGGCTGACTCCCTGGGCGCCCAGCAGCTGCCTCACACACGTCGCTTCCCTAGCGCTCTCCTCCCCAGCAGAGACGTGTGCAGCTGGTTGGGGCCTGCCCCTGCGTGCCTGGGCTCCCGCGCACAGCCCCAGCTCAGGGCAAGCAGCCCCTGAGCCAAGACCTGCAGGAGGCGCAGAGCGCCCCCACCTGGAAGCCGAGTGAACACCTGGCGGGAAGGCGAGCCTCCTCGAGGGAAGAAGAGGCAGCCCAGCCTCGTTTGGTTCAAGCCCTACTTGGCTGGAGCCTAGTGCGCCTCCAGGGCGCAGAGCGCCCCCACCTGGAAGCCGAGTGAACACCTGGCGGGAAGGCGAGCCTCCTCGAGGGAAGAAGAGGCAGCCCAGCCTCGTTTGGTTCAAACCCTACTTGGCTGGAGCCGAGTGCGCCTCCAGGACGGCAGAGCTCCAGCTCTGCTCAGAGGCCCGATCTGGCAGAGTTGCTGGCGCGAGGCTGCTCTGCCCTGGGGGAGCCTTGCCCAGACTTGCCTCGCTGCTAGGCTTTCTGCCCAGGAAGGAGCAGGCTGCGCGAGGCTGGGAGACGCCACTGGTGCCTTCCTGGCCTCAGCTCGGCTCCTGCCTTGCCTTTGCACCTAGGCCCCAGGCGTCCTTGGGGAGGGCTTAGGGGCCGGTGGCTTGCACACTGCGCAAGGCTCCAGCAGGAAGAGCTCTGTGCGAGGGAAGGGAAGGGCTAGTGCAGGGCTCCTCCAGCGGTTGCTTGGCCGCCCAGACTCAGCGCCGCACGGAGTGCACCAGGCTCCCAGGGCCCCTGGCTGGGGTCTGCAGCCCGGCACACCCGGAGGCTGACTCCCTGGGCGCCCAGCAGCTGCCTCACACACGTATCTTCCCTAGCGCTCTCCTCCCCAGCAGAGACGTGTGCAGCTGGTTGGGGCCTGCCCCTGCGTGCCTGGGCTCCCGCGCACAGCCCCAGCTCAGGGCAAGCAGCCCCTGAGCCAAGACCTGCAGGAGGCGCAGAGCGCCCCCACCTGGAAGCCGAGTGAACAGCTGGCGGGGAGGCGAGCCTCCTCGAGGGAAGAAGAGGAAGCCCAGCCTCGTTTGGCTCAAGCCCTATTTGGCTGGAGCCGAGTGCGCTTCCAGGACGGCAGAGCTCCAGCTCTGCTCAGAGGCCCGATCTGACAGAGTTGTTGGCGCGAGGGTGGTCTGCCCTGGGCGTGCCTTGCCCAGACTTGCCCCCCTGCTAGGCTTCCTGCCCAGGAAAGGGCAGGCTGCGCGATGCTGGGAGACGCCACTGGCTCCTTCCTGGCCTCAGCTCCGCTCCTGCCTTGCCTTTGCACCTAGGCCTCAGGCGTCCTTGGGGAGGGCTTAGGGGCCGGTGGCTTGCACACTGCCAAGGGCTCCAGCAGGAAGAGCTGTGTCCGAGGGAAGGGAAGGGCTAGTGCAGGGCTCCTCCAGCGGTTGCTTGGCCGCCCAGACTCAGCGCCGCACGGAGTTCACCAGGCTTCCAGGGCCCCTGGCTGGGGTCTGCAGCCCCGCACACCCGGAGGCTTACTCCCTGGGCGCCCAGCAGCTGCCTCACACACGTAGCTTCCCTAGCACTCTCCTCCCCAGCAGAGACGTGTGCAGCTGGTTGGGGCCTTCCCCTGCGTGCCTGGGCTCCCGCCCAGAGCCCCAGCTCAGGGCAAGCAGCCCCTGAGCCAAGACCTGCAGGAGGCGCAGAGCGCCCCCACCTGGAAGCCGAGTGAACAGCTGGCGGGGAGGCGAGCCTCCTCGAGGGAAGAAGAGGCAGCCCAGCCTCGTTTGGCTCAAGCCCTATTTGGCTGGAGCCGAGTGCGCCTCCAGGACGGCAGAGCTCCAGCTCTGCTCAGAGGCCCGATCTGGCAGAGTTGCTGGCGCGAGGCTGCTCTGCCCTGGGCGAGCCTTGCCCAGACTTGCCTCGCTGCTAGGCTTCCTGCCCAGGAAGGAGCAGGCTGCGCGAGGCTGGGAGACGCCACTGGCGCCTTCCTGGCCTCAGCTCCGCTCATGCCTTGCCTTTGCACCTAGGCCCCAGTCGTCCTTCGGGAGGGCTGAGGGGCCGGTGGCTTGCACACTGCCAAGGGCTCCAGCAGGAAGAGCTCTGTGCGAGGGAAGGGAAGGGCTAGTGCAGGGCTCCTCCAGCGGTTGCTTGGCCCCCCAGACTCAGCTCGGCACGGAGTGCACCAGGCTCCCAGGGCCCCTGGCTGGGGTCTGCAGCCCCGCACACCCGGAGGCTGACTCCCTGGGCGCCCAGCAGCTGCCTCACACACGTAGCTTCCCTAGCGCTCTCCTCCCCAGCAGAGAGGTGTGCAGCTGGTTGCGGCCTGCCCCTGCGTGACTGGGTTCCTGTGCACAGCCCCAGCTCAGGGCAAGCAGCCCCTGAGCCAAGACCTGCAGGAGGCGCAGAGCGCCCCCACCTGGAAGCCGAGTGAACAGCTGGCGGGGAGGCGAGCCTCCTCGAGGGAAGAAGAGGCAGCACAGCCTCGTTTGGCTCAAGCCCTACTTGGCTGGAGCCGAGTGCGCCTCCAGGAGGGCAGAGCTCCAGCTCTGCTCAGAGGCCCGATCTGGCAGAGTTGCTGGCGCGAGGCTGCTCTGCCCTGGGCGAGCCTTGCCCAGACTTGCCTCGCTGCTAGGCTTCCTGCCCAGGAAGGAGCAGGCTGCGAGAGGCTGGGAGACGCCACTGGCGCCTTCCTGGCCTCAGCTCCGCTCCTGCCTTGCCTTTGCACCTAGGCCCCAGGCGTCCTTCGGGAGTGCTTAGGGGCCAGTGGCTTGCACACTGCCAAGGGCTCCAGCAGGAAGAGCTGTGTGCGAGGGAAGGGAAGGGCTAGTGCAGGGCTCCTCCAGCGGTTGCTTGCCCGCCCAGACTCAGCTCGGCACGGAGTGCACCAGCCTCCCAGGGCCCGTGGCTGGGGTCTGCAGCCCCGCACACCCGGAGGCTGACTCCCTGGGCGCCCAGCAGGTGCCTCACACACGTAGCTTCCCTAGCGCTCTCCTCCCCTGCAGAGACGTGTGCAGCAGGTTGGGGCCTGCCCCTCCGTGCCTGGGCTCCCGAGCACAGCCCCAGCTCAGGGCAAGCAGCCCCTGAGCCAAGACCTGCAGGAGGCGCAGAGCGCCCCCACCTGGAAGCCGAGTGAACAGCTGGCGGGGAGGCGAGCCTCCTCGAGGGAAGAAGAGGCAGCCCAGCCTCGTTTGGCTCAAGCCCTACTTGGCTGGAGCCGAGTGCGCCTCCAGGACGGCAGAGCTCCAGCTCTGCTCAGAGGCCCGATCTGGCAGAGTTGCTGGCGCGAGGCTGCTCTGCCCTGGGCGAGCCTTGCCCAGACTTGCCTCGCTGCTAGGCTTCCTGCCCAGGAAGGACCAGGCTGCGAGAGGCTGGGAGACGCCACTGGCGCCTTCCTGGCCTCAGCTCCGCTCCTGCCTTGCCTTTGCACCTAGGCCCCAGGCGTCCTTAGGGAGGGCTTAGGGGCCGGTGGCTTGCACACTGCCAAGGGCTCCAGCAGGAAGAGCTCTGTGCGAGGGAAGGGAAGGGCTAGTGCAGGGCTCCTCCAGCGGTTGCTTGGCCGCCCAGACTCAGCTCGGAACGGAGTGCACCAGGCTCCCAGGGCCCCTGGCTGGGGTCTGCAGCCCCGCACACCCGGAGGCTGACTCCCTGGGTGCCCAGCAGCTGCCTCACACACGTAGCTTCCCTAGCGCTCTCCTCCCCAGCAGAGACGTCTGCAGCTGGTTGGTGCCTGCCCCTGCGTGCCTGGGCTCCCGCGCACAGCCCCAGCTCAGGGCAAGAAGCCCCTGAGCCAAGACCTGCAGGAGGCGCAGAGCGCCCCCACCTGGAAGCCGAGTGAACAGCTGGCGGGGAGGCGAGCCTCATCGAAGGAAGAAGAGGCAGCCCAGCCTCGTTTGGCTCAAGCCCTACTTGGCTGGAGCCGAGTGCGCCTCCAGAACGGCAGAGCTCCAGCTCTGCTCAGAGGCCCGATCTGGCAGAGTTGCTGGTGCGAGGCTGCTCTGCCCTGGGCGAGCCTTGCCCAGAATTGCCTCGCTGCTAGGCTTCCTGCCCAGAAAGGAGCAGGCTGCGCGAGGCTGGGAGACGCCACTGGCGCCTTCCTGGCCTCAGCTCCGCTCCTGCCTTGCCATTGCCCTTAGGCCCCAGGCGTCCTTGGGGAGGGCTTAGGGGCCGGTGGCTTGCACACTGCCAAGGGCTCCAGCAGGAAGAGCTCTGTGCGAGGGAAGGGAAGGGCTAGTGCAGGGCTCCTCCAGCGGTTGCTTGGCCGCCCAGACTCAGCTCGGCACGGAGTGCACCAGGCTCCCAGGGCCCCTGACTGGGGTCTGCAGCCCCGCACACCCGGAGGCTGACTCCCTGGGCGCCCAGCAGCTGCCTCACACACGTAGCTTCCCTAGCGCTCTCCTCCCCAGCAGAGACGTGTGCAGCTGGTTGGGGCCTGCCCCTGCGTGCCTGGGCTCCCGCGCCCAGCCCCAGCTCTGGGCAAGCAGCCCCTGAGCCAAGACCTGCAGGAGGGGCAGAGCGCCCCCACCTGGAAGCCGAGTGAACAGCTGGCGGGGAGGCGAGCCTCCTCGAGGGAAGAAGAGGCAGCCCAGCCTCGTTTGGCTCAAGCCCTACTTGGCTGGAGCCAAGTGCGCCTCCAGGACGGCAGAGCTCCAGCTCTGCTCAGAGGCCCGATCTGGCAGAGTTGCTGGCGCGAGGCTGCTCTGCCCTGGGCGAGCCTTGCCCAGACTTGCCTCGCTGCTAGGCTTCCTGCCCAGGAAGGAGCAGGCTGCGCGAGGCTGGGAGACGCCACTGGCGCCTTCCTGGCCTCAGCTCCGCTCCTGCCTTGCCTTTGCACCTAGGCCCCAGGCGTCCTTGGGGAGGGCTTAGGGGCCGGTGGCTTGCACACTGCCAAGGGCTCCAGCAGGAAGAGCTCTGTGCGAGGGAAGGGAAGGGCTAGTGCAGGGCTCCTCCAGCGGTTGCTTGGCCGCCCAGACTCAGCGCCGCACGGAGTACACCAGGCTCCCACGGCCCCTGGCTGGGGTCTGCAGCACCGCACACCCGGAGGCTGACTCCCTGGGCGCCCAGCAGCTGCCTCACACACGTAGCTTCCCTAGCGCTCTCCTCCCCAGCAGAGACGTGTGCAGCTGGTTGGGGCCTTCCCCTGCGTGCCTGGGCTCCCGCCCACAGCCCCAGCTCAGGGCAAGCAGCCCCTGAGCCAAGACCTGCAGGAGGCGCAGAGCGCCCCCACCTGGAAGCCGAGTGAACAGCTGGCGGGGAGGCGAGCCTCCTCGAGGGAAGAAGAGGCAGCCCAGCCTCGTTTGGCTCAAGCCCTACTTGGCTGGAGCCGAGTGCGCCTCCAGGACGGCAGAGCTCCAGCTCTGCTCAGAGGCCCGATCTGGCAGAGTTGCTGGCGCGAGGCTGCTCTGCCCTGGGCGAGCCTTGCCCAGACTTGCCTCGCTGCTAGGCTTCCTGCCCAGGAAGGAGCAGGCTGCGCGAGGCTGGGAGACGCCACTGGCTCCTTCCTGGCCTCAGCTCCGCTCCTGCCTTGCCTTTGCACCTAGGCCCCAGGCGTCCTTGGGGAGGGCTTAGGGGCCAGTGGTTTGCACACTGCCAAGGGCTCCAGCAGGAAGAGCTCTGTGCGAGGGAAGGGAAGGGCTAGTGCAGGGCTCCTCCAGCGGTTGCTTGGCCGCCCAGACTCAGCGCTGCACGGAGTGCACCAGGCTCCCAGGGCCCCTGGCTGTGGTCTGCAGCCCCGCACACCCGGAGGCTGACTCCCTGGGCGCCCAGCAGCTGCCTCACACACGTCGCTTCCCTAGCGCTCTCCTCCCCAGCAGAGACGTGTGCAGCTGGTTGGGGCCTGCCCCTGCGTGCCTGGGCTCCCGCGCACAGCCCCAGCTCAGGGCAAGCAGCCCCTGAGCCAAGACCTGCAGGAGGCGCAGAGCGCCCCCACCTGGAAGCCGAGTGAACACCTGGCGGGAAGGCGAGCCTCCTCGAGGGAAGAAGAGGCAGCCCAGCCTCGTTTGGTTCAAGCCCTACTTGGCTGGAGCCTAGTGCGCCTCCAGGGCGCAGAGCGCCCCCACCTGGAAGCCGAGTGAACACCTGGCGGGAAGGCGAGCCTCCTCGAGGGAAGAAGAGGCAGCCCAGCCTCGTTTGGTTCAAACCCTACTTGGCTGGAGCCGAGTGCGCCTCCAGGACGGCAGAGCTCCAGCTCTGCTCAGAGGCCCGATCTGGCAGAGTTGCTGGCGCGAGGCTGCTCTGCCCTGGGGGAGCCTTGCCCAGACTTGCCTCGCTGCTAGGCTTTCTGCCCAGGAAGGAGCAGGCTGCGCGAGGCTGGGAGACGCCACTGGTGCCTTCCTGGCCTCAGCTCGGCTCCTGCCTTGCCTTTGCACCTAGGCCCCAGGCGTCCTTGGGGAGGGCTTAGGGGCCGGTGGCTTGCACACTGCGCAAGGCTCCAGCAGGAAGAGCTCTGTGCGAGGGAAGGGAAGGGCTAGTGCAGGGCTCCTCCAGCGGTTGCTTGGCCGCCCAGACTCAGCGCCGCACGGAGTGCACCAGGCTCCCAGGGCCCCTGGCTGGGGTCTGCAGCCCGGCACACCCGGAGGCTGACTCCCTGGGCGCCCAGCAGCTGCCTCACACACGTATCTTCCCTAGCGCTCTCCTCCCCAGCAGAGACGTGTGCAGCTGGTTGGGGCCTGCCCCTGCGTGCCTGGGCTCCCGCGCACAGCCCCAGCTCAGGGCAAGCAGCCCCTGAGCCAAGACCTGCAGGAGGCGCAGAGCGCCCCCACCTGGAAGCCGAGTGAACAGCTGGCGGGGAGGCGAGCCTCCTCGAGGGAAGAAGAGGAAGCCCAGCCTCGTTTGGCTCAAGCCCTATTTGGCTGGAGCCGAGTGCGCTTCCAGGACGGCAGAGCTCCAGCTCTGCTCAGAGGCCCGATCTGACAGAGTTGTTGGCGCGAGGGTGGTCTGCCCTGGGCGTGCCTTGCCCAGACTTGCCCCCCTGCTAGGCTTCCTGCCCAGGAAAGGGCAGGCTGCGCGATGCTGGGAGACGCCACTGGCTCCTTCCTGGCCTCAGCTCCGCTCCTGCCTTGCCTTTGCACCTAGGCCTCAGGCGTCCTTGGGGAGGGCTTAGGGGCCGGTGGCTTGCACACTGCCAAGGGCTCCAGCAGGAAGAGCTGTGTCCGAGGGAAGGGAAGGGCTAGTGCAGGGCTCCTCCAGCGGTTGCTTGGCCGCCCAGACTCAGCGCCGCACGGAGTTCACCAGGCTTCCAGGGCCCCTGGCTGGGGTCTGCAGCCCCGCACACCCGGAGGCTTACTCCCTGGGCGCCCAGCAGCTGCCTCACACACGTAGCTTCCCTAGCACTCTCCTCCCCAGCAGAGACGTGTGCAGCTGGTTGGGGCCTTCCCCTGCGTGCCTGGGCTCCCGCCCAGAGCCCCAGCTCAGGGCAAGCAGCCCCTGAGCCAAGACCTGCAGGAGGCGCAGAGCGCCCCCACCTGGAAGCCGAGTGAACAGCTGGCGGGGAGGCGAGCCTCCTCGAGGGAAGAAGAGGCAGCCCAGCCTCGTTTGGCTCAAGCCCTATTTGGCTGGAGCCGAGTGCGCCTCCAGGACGGCAGAGCTCCAGCTCTGCTCAGAGGCCCGATCTGGCAGAGTTGCTGGCGCGAGGCTGCTCTGCCCTGGGCGAGCCTTGCCCAGACTTGCCTCGCTGCTAGGCTTCCTGCCCAGGAAGGAGCAGGCTGCGCGAGGCTGGGAGACGCCACTGGCGCCTTCCTGGCCTCAGCTCCGCTCATGCCTTGCCTTTGCACCTAGGCCCCAGTCGTCCTTCGGGAGGGCTGAGGGGCCGGTGGCTTGCACACTGCCAAGGGCTCCAGCAGGAAGAGCTCTGTGCGAGGGAAGGGAAGGGCTAGTGCAGGGCTCCTCCAGCGGTTGCTTGGCCCCCCAGACTCAGCTCGGCACGGAGTGCACCAGGCTCCCAGGGCCCCTGGCTGGGGTCTGCAGCCCCGCACACCCGGAGGCTGACTCCCTGGGCGCCCAGCAGCTGCCTCACACACGTAGCTTCCCTAGCGCTCTCCTCCCCAGCAGAGAGGTGTGCAGCTGGTTGCGGCCTGCCCCTGCGTGACTGGGTTCCTGTGCACAGCCCCAGCTCAGGGCAAGCAGCCCCTGAGCCAAGACCTGCAGGAGGCGCAGAGCGCCCCCACCTGGAAGCCGAGTGAACAGCTGGCGGGGAGGCGAGCCTCCTCGAGGGAAGAAGAGGCAGCACAGCCTCGTTTGGCTCAAGCCCTACTTGGCTGGAGCCGAGTGCGCCTCCAGGAGGGCAGAGCTCCAGCTCTGCTCAGAGGCCCGATCTGGCAGAGTTGCTGGCGCGAGGCTGCTCTGCCCTGGGCGAGCCTTGCCCAGACTTGCCTCGCTGCTAGGCTTCCTGCCCAGGAAGGAGCAGGCTGCGAGAGGCTGGGAGACGCCACTGGCGCCTTCCTGGCCTCAGCTCCGCTCCTGCCTTGCCTTTGCACCTAGGCCCCAGGCGTCCTTCGGGAGTGCTTAGGGGCCAGTGGCTTGCACACTGCCAAGGGCTCCAGCAGGAAGAGCTGTGTGCGAGGGAAGGGAAGGGCTAGTGCAGGGCTCCTCCAGCGGTTGCTTGCCCGCCCAGACTCAGCTCGGCACGGAGTGCACCAGCCTCCCAGGGCCCGTGGCTGGGGTCTGCAGCCCCGCACACCCGGAGGCTGACTCCCTGGGCGCCCAGCAGGTGCCTCACACACGTAGCTTCCCTAGCGCTCTCCTCCCCTGCAGAGACGTGTGCAGCAGGTTGGGGCCTGCCCCTCCGTGCCTGGGCTCCCGAGCACAGCCCCAGCTCAGGGCAAGCAGCCCCTGAGCCAAGACCTGCAGGAGGCGCAGAGCGCCCCCACCTGGAAGCCGAGTGAACAGCTGGCGGGGAGGCGAGCCTCCTCGAGGGAAGAAGAGGCAGCCCAGCCTCGTTTGGCTCAAGCCCTACTTGGCTGGAGCCGAGTGCGCCTCCAGGACGGCAGAGCTCCAGCTCTGCTCAGAGGCCCGATCTGGCAGAGTTGCTGGCGCGAGGCTGCTCTGCCCTGGGCGAGCCTTGCCCAGACTTGCCTCGCTGCTAGGCTTCCTGCCCAGGAAGGACCAGGCTGCGAGAGGCTGGGAGACGCCACTGGCGCCTTCCTGGCCTCAGCTCCGCTCCTGCCTTGCCTTTGCACCTAGGCCCCAGGCGTCCTTAGGGAGGGCTTAGGGGCCGGTGGCTTGCACACTGCCAAGGGCTCCAGCAGGAAGAGCTCTGTGCGAGGGAAGGGAAGGGCTAGTGCAGGGCTCCTCCAGCGGTTGCTTGGCCGCCCAGACTCAGCTCGGAACGGAGTGCACCAGGCTCCCAGGGCCCCTGGCTGGGGTCTGCAGCCCCGCACACCCGGAGGCTGACTCCCTGGGTGCCCAGCAGCTGCCTCACACACGTAGCTTCCCTAGCGCTCTCCTCCCCAGCAGAGACGTCTGCAGCTGGTTGGTGCCTGCCCCTGCGTGCCTGGGCTCCCGCGCACAGCCCCAGCTCAGGGCAAGAAGCCCCTGAGCCAAGACCTGCAGGAGGCGCAGAGCGCCCCCACCTGGAAGCCGAGTGAACAGCTGGCGGGGAGGCGAGCCTCATCGAAGGAAGAAGAGGCAGCCCAGCCTCGTTTGGCTCAAGCCCTACTTGGCTGGAGCCGAGTGCGCCTCCAGAACGGCAGAGCTCCAGCTCTGCTCAGAGGCCCGATCTGGCAGAGTTGCTGGTGCGAGGCTGCTCTGCCCTGGGCGAGCCTTGCCCAGAATTGCCTCGCTGCTAGGCTTCCTGCCCAGAAAGGAGCAGGCTGCGCGAGGCTGGGAGACGCCACTGGCGCCTTCCTGGCCTCAGCTCCGCTCCTGCCTTGCCATTGCCCTTAGGCCCCAGGCGTCCTTGGGGAGGGCTTAGGGGCCGGTGGCTTGCACACTGCCAAGGGCTCCAGCAGGAAGAGCTCTGTGCGAGGGAAGGGAAGGGCTAGTGCAGGGCTCCTCCAGCGGTTGCTTGGCCGCCCAGACTCAGCTCGGCACGGAGTGCACCAGGCTCCCAGGGCCCCTGACTGGGGTCTGCAGCCCCGCACACCCGGAGGCTGACTCCCTGGGCGCCCAGCAGCTGCCTCACACACGTAGCTTCCCTAGCGCTCTCCTCCCCAGCAGAGACGTGTGCAGCTGGTTGGGGCCTGCCCCTGCGTGCCTGGGCTCCCGCGCCCAGCCCCAGCTCTGGGCAAGCAGCCCCTGAGCCAAGACCTGCAGGAGGGGCAGAGCGCCCCCACCTGGAAGCCGAGTGAACAGCTGGCGGGGAGGCGAGCCTCCTCGAGGGAAGAAGAGGCAGCCCAGCCTCGTTTGGCTCAAGCCCTACTTGGCTGGAGCCAAGTGCGCCTCCAGGACGGCAGAGCTCCAGCTCTGCTCAGAGGCCCGATCTGGCAGAGTTGCTGGCGCGAGGCTGCTCTGCCCTGGGCGAGCCTTGCCCAGACTTGCCTCGCTGCTAGGCTTCCTGCCCAGGAAGGAGCAGGCTGCGCGAGGCTGGGAGACGCCACTGGCGCCTTCCTGGCCTCAGCTCCGCTCCTGCCTTGCCTTTGCACCTAGGCCCCAGGCGTCCTTGGGGAGGGCTTAGGGGCCGGTGGCTTGCACACTGCCAAGGGCTACAGCAGGAAGAGCTCTGTGCGAGGGAAGGGAAGGGCTAGTGCAGGGCTCCTCCAGCGGTTGCTTGGCCGCCCAGACTCAGCGCCGCACGGAGTTCACCAGGCTCCCAGGGCCCCTGGCTGGGGTCTGCAGCCCCGCACACCCGGAGGCTGACTCCCTGGGCGCCCAGCAGCTGCCTCACACACGTAGCTTCCCTAGCGCTCTCCTCCCCAGCAGAGAAGTGTGCAGCTGGTTGGGGCCTTCCCCTGCGTGCCTGGGCTCCCACCCACAGCCCCAGCTCAGGGCAAGCATCCCCTGAGCCAAGACCTGCAGGAGGCGCAGAGCGCCCCCACCTGGAAGCCGAGTGAACACCTGGCGGGAAGGCGAGCCTCCTCGAGGGAAGAAGAGGCAGCCCAGCCTCGTTTGGCTCAAGCCCTACTTGGCTGGAGACGAGTGCGCCTCCAGGGCGCAGAGCTCCAGCTCTGCTCAGAGGCCCGATCTGGCAGACTTGCTGGCGCTAGGCTGCTCTGCCCTGGGCGAGCATTGCCCAGACTTGCCTCGCTGCTAGGCTTCCTGCCCAGGAAGGAGCAGGCTGCGCGAGCTGGGAGACGCCACTGGCGCCTTCCTGGCCTCAGCTCCGCTCCTGCCTTGCCTTTGCACCTAGGCCCTAGGCGTCCTTGGGGAGGGCTTAGGGGCCGGTGGCTTGCACACTGTCAAGGGCTCCAGCAGGAAGAGCTCTGTGCGAGGGAAGGGAAGGGCTAGTGCAGGGCCCCTCCAGCGGTTGCTTGGCCGCCCAGAACCAGCTCGGCAAGGAGTGCACCAGGCTCTCAGGGCCCCTGGCTGGGGTCTGCAGCCCCGCACACCCGGAGGCTGACTCCCTGGGCGCCCAGCAGCTGCCTCACACACGTAGCTTCCCTAGCGCTCTCCTCCCCAGCAGAGACGTGTGCAGCTGGTTGGGGCCTTCCCCTGCGTGCCTGGGCTCCCGCCCACAGCCCCAGCTCAGGGCAAGCAGCCCCTGAGTCAAGACCTGCAGGAGGCGCAGAGAGCCCCCACCTGGAAGCCGAGTGAACAGCTGGCGGGGAGGCGAGCCTCCTCGAGGGAAGAAGAGGCAGCCCAGCCTCGTTTGGCTCAAGCCCTACTTGGCTGGAGCCGAGTGCGCCTCCAGGACGGCAGAGCTCCAGCTCTGCTCAGAGGCCCGATCTGGCAGAGTTGCTGGCGCGAGGCTGCTCTGCCCTGGGCGAGCCTTGCCCAGACTTGCCTCGCTGCTAGGCTTCCTTCCCAGGAAGGAGCAGGCTGCGCGAGGCTGGGAGACGCCACTGGCGCCTTCCTGGCCTCAGCTCCGCTCCTGCCTTGCCTTTGCACCTAAGCCCCAGGCGTCCTTGGGGAGGGCTGAGGGGCCGGTGGCTTGCACACTGCCAAGGGCTCCAGCAGGAAGAGCTCTGTGCGAGGGAAGGGAAGGGCTAGTGCAGGGCTCCTCCAGCGGTTGCTTGGCCGCCCAGACTCAGCTCGGCACGCAGTGCACCAGGCTCCCAGGGCCCCTGGCTGGGGTCTGCAGCCCCACACACCCGGAGGCTGACTCCCTGGGCGCCCAGCAGCTGCCTCACACACGTAGCTTCCCTAGCGCTCTCCTCCCCAGCAGAGAGGTGTGCAGCTGGTTGCGGCCTGCCCCTGCGTGCCTGGGTTCCTGTGCACAGCACCAGCTCAGGGCAAGCAGCCCCTGAGGCAAGACCTACAGGAGGAGAACAGCGCCCCCACCTGGAAGCCGAGTGAACAGCTGCCGGGGAGGCGAGCCTCCTCGAGGGAAGAAGAGGCAGCCCAGCCTCGTTTGGCTCAAGCCCTACTTGGCTGGAGCCGAGTGCGCCTCCAGGACGGCAGAGCTCCAGCTCTGCTCAGAGGCCCGATCTGGCAGAGTTGCTGGCGCGAGGCTGCTCTGCCCTGGGCGAGCCTTGCCCAGACTTGCCTCGCTGCTAGGCTTCCTGCCCAGGAAGGAGCAGGCTGCGCGAGGCTGGGAGACGCCAGTGGTGCCTTCCTGGCCTCAGCTCCGCTCCTGCCTTGCCTTTGCACCTAGGCCCCAGGCGTCCTTGGGGAGGGCTTAGGGGCCGGTGGCTTGCACACTGCCAACGGCTCCAGCAGGAAGAGCTCTGTGCGAGGGAAGGGAAGGGCTAGTGCAGGGCTCCTCCAGCGGTTGCTTGGCCGCCCAGACTCAGCGCCGCACGGAGTTCACCAGGCTCCCACGGCCCCTGGCTGGGGTCTGCAGCCCCGCACACGCGGAGGCTGACTCCCTGGGCGCCCAGCAGCTGCCTCACACACGTAGCTTCCCTAGCACTCTCCTCCCCAGCAGAGACGTGTGCAGCTGGTTGGGACCTGCCCCTGCGTGCCTGGGCTCCCGCCCACAGCCCCAGCTCAGGGCAAGCAGCCCCTGAGTCAAGACCTGCAGGAGGCGCAGAGCGCTCCCACCTGGAAGCCGAGTGAACAGCTGGCGGGGAGGCGAGCCTCCTCGAGGGAAGAAGAGGCAGCCCAGCCTCGTTTGGCTCAAGCCCTACTTGGCTGGAGCCGAGTGCGCCTCCAGGACGGCAGAGCTCCAGCTCTGCTCAGAGGCCCGATCTGGCAGAGTTGCTGTCGCGAGGCTGCTCTGCCCTGGGCGAGCCTTGCCCAGACTTGCCTCGCTGCTAGGCTTCCTGCCCAGGAAGGAGCAGGCTGCGCGAGGCTGGGAGACGCCACTGGCGCCTTCCTGGCCTCAGCTCCGCTCCTGCCTTGCCTTTGCACCTAGGCACCAGGCATCCTTGGGGAGGGCTTAGGGGCCGGTGGCTTGCACACTGCCAAGGGCTCCAGCAGGAAGAGCTCTGTGCGAGGGAAGGGAAGGGCTAGTGCAGGGCTCCTCCAGCGGTTGCTTGGCCGCCCAGACTCAGCTCGGCACGGAGTGCACCAGGCTCCCAGGGCCCCTGGCTGGGGTCTGCAGCCCCGCACACCCGGAGGCTGACTCCCTGGGCGCCCAGCAGCTGCCTCACACACGTAGCTTCCCTAGCGCTTTCCTCCCCAGCAGAGACGTGTGCAGCTGGTTGCGGCCTGCCCCTGCGTGCCTGGGTTCCTGTGCACAGCCCCAGCTCAGGGCAAGCAGCCCCTGAGCCAAGACCTGCAGGAGGCGCAGAGCGCCCCCACCTGGAAGCCGAGTGAACAGCTGGCGGGGAGGCGAGCCTCCTCGAGGGAAGAAGAGGCAGCCCAGCCTCGTTTGGCTCAAGCCCTACTTGGCTGGAGCCGAGTGCGCCTCCAGGACAGCAGAGCTCCTGCTCTGCTTAGAGGCCCGATCTGGCAGAGTTGCTGGCGCGAGGCTGCTCTGCCCTGGGCGAGCCTTGCCCAGACTTGCCTCGCTGCTAGGCTTCCTGCCCAGGAAGGAGCAGGCTGCGCGAGGCTGGGAGACGCCACTGGCGCCTTCCTGGCCTCAGCTCCGCTCCTGCCTTGCCTTTGCACCTAGGCCCCAGGCGTCCTTGGGGAGGGCTGAGGGGCCGGTGGCTTGCACACTGCCAAGGGCTCCAGCAGGAAGAGCTCTGTGCGAGGGAAGGGAAGGGCTAGTGCAGGGCTCCTCCAGCGGTTGCTTGGCCGCCCAGACTCAGCGCCGCACGGAGTGCCCCAGGCTCTCAGTGCCCCTGGCTGGGGTCTGCAGCCCCGCACACCCGGAGGCTGACTCCCTGGGCGCCCAGCAGCTGCCTCACACACGTAGCTTCCCTAGCGCTCTCCTCCCCAGCAGAGACGTGTGCAGCTGGTTGGGGCCTTCCCCTGCGTGCCTGGGCTTCCGCCCACAGCCCCAGCTCAGGGCAAGCAGCCAATGAGCCAAGACCTGCAGGAGGCGCAGAGCGCCCCCACCTGGAAGCCGAGTGAACAGCTCGCGGGGAGGCGAGCCTCCTCGAGGGAAGAAGAGGCAGCCCAGCCTCGTTTGGCTCAAGCCCTACTTGGCTGGAGCCGAGTGCGCCTCCAGGACGGCAGAGCTCCAGCTCTGCTCAGAGGCCCGATCTGGCAGAGTTGCTGTCGCGAGGCTGCTCTGCCCCGGGCGAGCCTTGCCCAGACTTGCTTCGCTGCTAGCCTTCCTGCCCAGGAAGGAGCAGGCTGCGCGAGGCTGGGAGACGCCACTGGCGCCTTCCTGGCCTCAGCTCCGCTCCTGCCTTGCCTTTGCACCTAGGCCCCAGGCGTCCTTGGGGAGGGCTTAGGGGCCGGTGGCTGCATACTGCCAAAGGTTCCAGCAGGAAGAGCTCTGTGCGAGGGAAGGGAAGGGCCAGTGCAGGGCTCCTCCAGCGGTTGCTTGGCCGCCCAGGCTCAGCGCTGCACGGAGTGCCCCAGGCTCCCAGGGCCCCTGGCTGGGGTCTGCAGCCCCGCACACCCGGAGGCTGACTCCCTGGGCGCCCAGCATCTGCCTCACACACGTAGCTTCCCTAGCGCTCTCCTCCCCAGCAGAGAAGTGTGCAGCTGCTTGGGGCCTGGGCCTGCGTGCCTGGGCTCCCGCCCACAGCCCCAGCTCAGGGCAAGCAGCCCCTCTGCCAAGACCTGCAGGAGGCGCAGAGCGCCCCCCCCTGGAAGCCGAGTGAACAGCTGGCGGGGAGGTGAGCCTCATCGAGGGAAGAAGAGGCAGCCCAGCCTCGTTTGGCTCAAGCCCTACTTGGCTGGAGCCGAGTGCGCCTCCAGGACGGCAGAGCTCCAGCTCTGCTCAGAGGTCCGTTATGGCAGATTTGCTGGCGCGAGGCTGCTCTGCCCTGGGCGAGCCTTGCCCAGACTTGCCTCGCTGCTAGGCTTCCTGCCCAGGAAGGAGCAGGCTGCACGAGGCTGGGAGACGCCACTGGCGCCTTCCTGGCCTCAGCTCCGCTCCTGCCTTGCCTTTGCACCTAGGCCCCAGGCGTCCTTGGGGAGGGCTTAGGGGCCGGTGGCTTGCACACTGCCAAAGGTTCCAGCAGGAAGAGCTCTGTGCGAGGGAAGGGAAGGGCTAGTGCAGGGCTCCTCCAGCGGTTGCTTGGCCGCCCAGACTCAGCTCGGCACGGAGTGCCCCAGGCTCCCAGGGCCCCTGGCTGGGGTCTGCAGCCCCGCACACCCGGAGGCTGACTCCCTGGGCGCCCAGCATCTGCCTCACACACGTAGCTTCCCTAGCGCTCTCCTCCCCAGCAGAGAAGTGTGCAGCTGCTTGGGGCCTGGGCCTGCGTGCCTGGGCTCCCGCCCACAGCCCCAGCTCAGGGCAAGCAGCCCCTCTGCCAAGACCTGCAGGAGGCGCAGAGCGCCCCCCCCTGGAAGCCGAGTGAACAGCTGGCGGGGAGGTGAGCCTCCTCGAGGGAAGAAGAGGCAGCCCAGCCTCGTTTGGCTCAAGCCCTACTTGGCTGGAGCCGAGTGCGCCTCCAGGACGGCAGAGCTCCAGCTCTGCTCAGAGGTCCGTTATGGCAGATTTGCTGGCGCGAGGCTGCTCTGCTCTGGGCGAGCCTTGCCCAGACTTGCCTCGCTGCTAGGCTTCCTGCCCAGGAAGGAGCAGGCTGCGCGAGGCTGGGAGACGCCACTGGCGCCTTCCTGGCCTCAGCTCCGCTCCTGCCTTGCCTTTGCAGCTAGGCCCCAGGCGTCCTTGGGGAGGGCTTAGGGGCCGGTGGCTTGCACACTGCCAAGGGCTCCAGCAGGAAGAGCTCTGTGCGAGGGAAGGGAAGGTCCAGTGAAGGGCTCCTCCAGCGGTTGCTTGGCCGCCCAGGCTCAGCGCTGCAGGGAGTGCCCCAGGCTCCCAGGGCCCCTGGATGGGGACTGCAGCCCCGCACACCCGGAGGCTGACTCCCTGGGGGCCCAGCAGCTGCCTCACACACGTAGCTTCTCTAGCGCTCTCCTTCCCAGCAGAGACGTGTGCAGCTGTTTGGGGCCTGCCCCTGCGTGCCTGGGCTCCCGCGCACAGCCCCAGCTCAGGGCAAGCACCCCCTGAGCCAAGACCTGCAGGAGGCGAAGAGCGCCCCCACCTGGAAGCCGAGTGAACAGCTGGCGGGGAAGCGAGCCTCCTCGAGGGAAGAAGAGGCAGCCCAGCCTCGTTTGGCTCAAGCCCTACTTGGCTGGAGCCGAGTGCGCCTCCAGGACGGCAGAGCTCCAGCTCTGCTCAGAGGCCCGATCTGGCAGAGTTGCTGGCGCGAGGCTGCTCTGCCCCGGGCGAGCCTTGCCCAGACTTGCTTCGCTGCTAGGCTTCCTGCCCAGGAAGGAGCAGGCTGCGCGAGGCTGGGAGACGCCACTGGCGCCTTCCTGGCCTCAGCTCCGCTCCTGCCTTGCCTTTGCACCTAGGCCCCAGGCGTCCTTGGGGAGGGCTTAGGGGCCGGTGGCTTGCACACTGCCAAGGGCTCCAGCAGGAAGAGCTCTGTGCGAGGGAAGGGAAGGGCTAGTGCAGGGCTCCTCCAGCGGTTGCTTGGCCGCCCAGACTCAGCGCCGCACGGAGTACACCAGGCTCCCACGGCCCCTGGCTGGGGTCTGCAGCACCGCACACCCGGAGGCTGACTCCCTGGGCGCCCAGCAGCTGCCTCACACACGTAGCTTCCCTAGCGCTCTCCTCCCCAGCAGAGACGTGTGCAGCTGGTTGGGGCCTTCCCCTGCGTGCCTGGGCTCCCGCCCACAGCCCCAGCTCAGGGCAAGCAGCCCCTGAGCCAAGACCTGCAGGAGGCGCAGAGCGCCCCCACCTGGAAGCCGAGTGAACAGCTGGCGGGGAGGCGAGCCTCCTCGAGGGAAGAAGAGGCAGCCCAGCCTCGTTTGGCTCAAGCCCTACTTGGCTGGAGCCGAGTGCGCCTCCAGGACGGCAGAGCTCCAGCTCTGCTCAGAGGCCCGATCTGGCAGAGTTGCTGGCGCGAGGCTGCTCTGCCCTGGGCGAGCCTTGCCCAGACTTGCCTCGCTGCTAGGCTTCCTGCCCAGGAAGGAGCAGGCTGCGCGAGGCTGGGAGACGCCACTGGCGCCTTCCTGGCCTCAGCTCCGCTCCTGCCTTGCCTTTGCACCTAGGCCGCAGGCGTCCTTGGGGAGGGCTGAGGGGCCGGTGGCTTGCACACTGCCAAGGGCTCCAGCAGGAAGAGCTCTGTGCGAGGGTAGGGAAGGGCTAGTTCAGGTCTCCTCCAGCGGTTGCTTGGCCCCCCAGACTCAGCTCGGCACGGAGTGCACCAGGCTCCCAGGGACCCTGGCTGGGGTCTGCAGCCCCGAACACCCGGAGGCTGACTCCCTGGGCGCCCAGCAGCTGCCTCACACACGTAGCTTCCCTAGCGCTCTCCTCCCCAGCAGAGAGGTGTGCAGCTGGTTGCGGCCTGCCCCTGCGTGCCTGGGTTCCTGTGCACAGCCCCAGCTCAGGGCAAGCAGCCCCTGAGCCAAGACCTGCAGGAGGCGCAGAGCGCCCCCAACTGGAAGCCGAGTGAACAGCTGGCGGGGAGGCGAGCCCCCTCGAGGGAAGAAGAGGCAGCCCAGCCTCGTTTGGCTCAAGCCCTACTTGGCTGGATCCGAGTGCGCCTCCAGGACGGCAGAGCTCCTGCTCTGCTTAGAGGCCCGATCTGGCAGAGTTGCTGGCGCGAGGCTGCTCTGCCCTGGGAGAGCCTTGCCCAGACTTGCCTCGCTGCTAGGCTTCCTGCCCAGGAAGGAGCAGGCTGCGCGAGGCTGGGAGACGCCACTGGCGCCTTCCTGGCCTCAGCTCCGCTCCTGCCTTGTCTTTGCACCTAGGCCCCAGGCGTCCTTGGGGAGGGCTGAGGGGCCGGTGGCTTGCACACTGCCAAGGGCTCCAGCAGGAAGAGCTCTGTGCGAGGGAAGGGAAGGGCTAGTGCAGGGCTCCTCCAGCCGTTGCTTGGCCGCCCAGACTCAGCGCCGCACGGAGTTCACCAGGCTCCCACGGCCCCTGGCTGGGGTCTGCAGCCCCGCACACCCGGAGGCTGACTCCCTGGGCGCCCAGCAGCTGCCTCACACACGTAGCTTCCCCAGCGCTCTCCTCGCCAGCAGAGACGTGTGCAGCTGGTTGGGGCCTGCCCCTGCGTGCCTGGGCTCCCGCCCACAGCCCCAGCTCAGGGCAAGCAGCCCCTGAGCCAAGACCTGCAGGAGGCGCAGAGCGCCCCCACCTGGAAGCCGAGTGAACAGCTGGCGGGGAGGCGAGCCTCCTCGAGGGAAGAAGAGGCAGCCCAGCCTCGTTTGGTTCAAGCCCTACTTGGCTGGGGCCGAGTGCGCCTCCAGGACGGCAGAGCTCCAGCTCTGCTCAGAGGCCCGATCTGGCAGAGTTGCTGGCGCGAGGCTGCTCTGCCCTGGGCGAGCCTTGCCCAGACTTGCCTCGCTGCTAGGCTTCCTGCCCAGGAAGGAGCAGGCTGCGCGAGGCTGGGAGACGCCACTGGCGCCTTCCTGGCCTCAGCTCCTCTCCTGCCTTGCCTTTGCACCTAGGCCCCAGGCGTCCTTGGGGAGGGCTTTGGGGCGGGTGGCTTGCACACTGCCAAGGGCTCCAGCAGGAAGAGCTCTGTGCGAGGGAAGGGAAGGGCTAGTGCAGGGCTCCTCCAGCGGTTGCTTGGCCGGCCAGACTCAGCGCCGCACGGAGTTCACCAAGCTCCCAGGGCCCCTGGCTGGGGTCTGCAGCCCCGCACACCCAGAGGCTGACTCCCTGGGCGCCCAGCAGCTGCCTCACACACGTAGATTCCCTAGCGCTCTCCTCCCCAGCAGAGACGTGTGCAGCTGGTTTTGGCCTTCCCCTGCGTGCCTGGGCTCCCGCCCACAGCCCCAGCTCAGGGCAAGCACCCCCTGAGCCAAGACCTGCAGGAGGCGAAGAGCGCCCCCACCTGGAAACCGAGTGAACAGCTGGCGGGGAGGCGAGCCTCCTCGAGGGAAGAAGAGGCAGCCCAGCCTCGTTTGGCTCAAGCCCTACTTGGCTGGAGCCGAGTGCGCTTCCAGGACGGCAGAGCTCCAGCTCTGCTCAGAGGCCCGATCTGGCAGAGTTGCTGGCGCGAGGCTGCTCTGCCCTGGGCGAGCCTTGCCCAGACTTGCCTCCCTGATAGGCTTCCTGCCCAGGAAGGAGCAGGCTGTGCGAGGCTGGGAGACGCCACTGGCGCCTTCCTGGCCTCAGCTCCGCTCCTGCCTTGTCTTTGCACCTAGGCCCCAGGCGTCCTTGGGGAGGGCTGAGGGGCCGGTGGCTTGCACACTGCCAAGGGCTCCAGCAGGAAGAGCTCTGTGCGAGGGAAGAGAAGGGCTAGTGCAGGGCTCCTCCAGCGGTTGCTTGGCCGCCCAGACTCAGCGCCGCACGGAGTTCACCAGGCTCCCACGGCCCCTGGCTGGGGTCTGCAGCCCCGCACACCCGGAGGCTGACTCCCTGGGCGCCCAGCAGCTGCCTCACACACGTAGCTTCCCCAGCGCTCTCCTCGCCAGCAGAGACGTGTGCAGCTGGTTGGGGCCTGCCCCTGCGTGCCTGGGCTCCCGCCCACAGCCCCAGCTCAGGGCAAGCAGCCCCTGAGCCAAGACCTGCAGGAGGCGCAGAGCGCCCCCACCTGGAAGCCGAGTGAACAGCTGGCGGGGAGGCGAGCCTCCTCGAGGGAAGAAGAGGCAGCCCAGCCTCGTTTGGCTCAAGCCCTACTTGGCTGGAGCCGAGTGCGCCTCCAGGACGGCAGAGCTCCAGCTCTGCTCAGAGGCCCGATCTGGCAGAGTTGCTGGCGCGAGGCTGCTCTGCCCTGGGCGAGCCTTGCCCAGACTTGCCTCGCTGCTAGGCTTCCTGCCCAGGAAGGAGCAGGCTGCGCGAGGCTGGGAGACGCCACTGGTGCCTTCCTGGCCTCAGCTCCGCTCCTGCCTTGCCTTTGCACCTAGGCCGCAGGCGTCCTTGGGGAGGGCTTAGGGGCCAGTGGCTTGCACACTGCCAAGGGCTCCAGCAGGAAGAGCTCTGTGCGAGGGAAGGGAAGGGCTAGTGCAGGGCTCCTCCAGCGGTTGCTTGGCCGCCCAGACTCAGCTCGGCACGGAGTGCACCAGGCTCCCAGGGCCCCTGGCTGGGGTCTGCAGCCCCGCACACCCGGAGGCTGACTCCCTGGGGGCCCAGCAGCTGCCTCACACACGTAGCTTCCCTAGCGCTCTCCTCCCCAGCAAAGACGTGTGCAGCTGTTTGGGGCCTGCCCCTGCGTGCCTGGGCTCCCGCGCACAGCCCCAGCTCAGGGCAAGCAGCCCCTGAGCCAAGACCTGCAGGAGGCGCAGAGCGCCCCCACCTGGAAGCCGAGTGAACAGCTGGCGGGGAGGCGAGCCTCCTCGAGGGAAGAAGAGGCAGCCCAGCCTCGTTTGGCTCAAGCCCTACTTGGCTGGAGGCGAGTGCGCCTCCAGGACGGCAGAGCTCCAGCTCTGCTCAGAGGCCCAATCTGGCAGAGTTGATGGCGCGAGGCTGCTCTGCCCTGGGAGAGCCTTGCCCAGACTTGCCTCCCTGATAGGCTTCCTGCCCAGGAAGGAGCAGGCTGCGCGAGGCTGGGAGACGCCACTGGCGCCTTCCTGGCCTCAGCTCCGCTCCTGCCTTGCCTTTGCACCTAGGCCCCAGGCGTCCTTGGGGAGGGCTTAGGGGCCGGTGGCTTGCACACTGCCAAGGGCTCCAGCAGGAAGAGCTCTGTGCAAGGGAAGGGAAGGGCTAGTGCAGGGCTCCTCCAGCGGTTGCTTGGCCGACCAGACTCAGCGCCGCACGGCGTTCACCAGGCTCCCAGGGCCACTGGCTGGGGTCTGCAGCCCCGCACACCCGGAGGCTGACTCCCTGGGCGCCCAGCAGCTGCCTCACACACGTAGCTTCCCTAGCGCTCTCCTCCCCAGCAGAGACGTGTGCAGCTGGTTGGGGCCTTCCCCTGCGTGCCTGGGCTTCCGCCCACAGCCCCAGCTCAGGGCAAGCAGCCAATGAGCCAAGACCTGCAGGAGGCGCAGAGCGCCCCCACCTGGAAGCCGAGTGAACAGCTGGCGGGGAGGCGAGCCTCCTCGAAAGAAGAAGAGGCAGCCCAGCCTCGTTTGGCTCAAGCCCTAATTGGCTGGAGCCGAGTGCGCCTCCAGGACGGCAGAGCTCCAGCTCTGCTCAGAGGCCCGATCTGGCAGAGTTGCTGGCGCGAGGCTGCTCTGCCCTGGGCGAGCCTTGCCCAGACTTGCATCGCTGCTAGGCTTCCTGCCCAGGAAGGAGCAGGCTGCGCGAGGCTGGGAGACGCCACTGGTGCCTTCCTGGCCTCAGCTCCGCTCCTGCCTTGCCTTTGCACCTAGGCCGCAGGCGTCCTTGGGGAGGGCTTAGGGGCCGGTGGCTTGCACCCTGCCAAGGGCTCCAGCAGGAAGAGCTCTGTGCGAGGGACGGGAAGGGCTAGTGCAGGGCTCCTCCAGCGGTTGCTTGGCCGCCCAGACTCAGCTCGGCACGGAGTGCACCAGGCTCCCAGGGCCCCTGGCTGGGGTCTGCAGCCCCGCACAGCCGGAGGCTGACTCCCTGGGCGCCCAGCAGCTGCCTCACACACGTAGCTTCCCTAGCGCTCTCCTCCCCAGCAGAGACGTGTGCAGCTGTTTGGGGCCTGCCCCTGCGTGCCTGGGCTCCCGCGCACAGCCCCAGCTCAGGGCAAGCAGCCCCTGAGCCAAGACCTGCAGGAGGCGCAGAGCGCCCCCACCTGGAAGCCGAGTGAACAGCTGGCGGGGAGGCGAGCCTCCTCGAGGGAAGAAGAGGCAGCCCAGCCTCGTTTGGCTCAAGCCCTACTTGGCTGGAGCCGAGTGCGCCTCCAGGACGGCAGAGCTCCAGCTCTGCTCAGAGGCCCAATCTGGCAGAGTTGATGGCGCGAGGCTGCTCTGCCCTGGGCGAGCCTTGCCCAGACTTGCCTCCCTGATAGGCTTCCTGCCCAGGAAGGAGCAGGCTGCGCGAGGCTGGGAGACGCCACTGGCGCCTTCCTGGCCTCAGCTCCGCTCCTGCCTTGCCTTTGCACCTAGGCCCCAGGCGTCCTTGGGGAGGGCTGAGGGGCCGGTGGCTTGCACACTGCCAAGGGCTCCAGCAGGAAGAGCTCTGTGCGAGGGAAGGGAAGGGCTAGTGCAGGGCTCCTCCAGCGGTTGCTTGGCCGACCAGACTCAGCGCCGCACGGCGTTCACCAGGCTCCCAGGGCCACTGGCTGGGGTCTGCAGCCCCGCACACCCGGAGGCTGACTCCCTGGGCGCCCAGCAGCTGCCTCACACACGTAGCTTCCCTAGCGCTCTCCTCCCCAGCAGAGACGTGTGCAGCTGATTGGGGCCTTCCCCTGCGTGCCTGGGCTTCCGCCCACAGCCCCAGCTCAGGGCAAGCAGCCAATGAGCCAAGACCTGCAGGAGGCGCAGAGCGCCCCCACCTGGAAGCCGAGTGAACAGCTGGCGGGGAGGCGAGCCTCCTCGAGGGAAGAAGAGGCAGCCCAGCCTCGTTTGGCTCAAGCCCTACTTGGCTGGAGCCGAGTGCGCCTCCAGGACGGCAGAGCTCCAGCTCTGCTCAGAGGCCCGATCTGGCAGAGTTGCTGGCGCGAGGCTGCTCTGCCCCGGGCGAGCCTTGCCCAGACTTGCTTCGCTGCTAGGCTTCCTGCCCAGGAAGGAGCAGGCTGCGCGAGGCTGGGAGACGCCACTGGCGCCTTCCTGGCCTCAGCTCCGCTCCTGCCTTGCCTTTGCACCTAGGCCCCAGGCGTCCTTTGGGAGGGCTTAGGGGCCGGTGGCTGCATACTGCCAAAGGTTCCAGCAGGAAGAGCTCTGTGAGAGGGAAGGAAAGGCAAGTGCAGGGCACCTCCAGCGGTTTCTTGGCCGCCCAGACTCAGTGCCGAACGGAGTGCACCATCCTCCCAGGGCCCCTGGCTGGGGTCTGCAGCCCCGCACACCCGGAGGCTGACTCCATGGGCGCCCAGCAGCTGCCTCACACACGTAGCTTCCCTAGCGCTCTCCTCCCCAGCAAAGACCTGTGCAGCTGGTTGGGGCCTGCCCCTGCGTGCCTGGGCTCCCGTCCACAGCCCCAGCTCAGGGTAAGGAGCCCCTGAGCCATGAATTGTAGGAGGCCCAGAGCGCCCCCACCTGAAAGCCGGGTGAACAGCTGGCGGGGAGGCGAGCCTCCTCGAGGGAAGAAGAGGCAGCCCAGCCTCGTTTGGCTCAAGCCCTACTTGGCTGGAGCCGAGTGCGCCTCCAGGTCGGCAGAGCTCCAGCTCTGCTCAGAGGCCCGATCTGGCAGAGTTGCTGGCGCGAGGCTGCTCTGCCCTGGGCGAGCCTGACCCAGACTTGCCTCGCTTCTAGGCTTCCTGCCCAGGAAGGAGCCGGCTGCGCGAGGCTGGGAAACGCCACTGGCGCCTTCCTGGCCGCAGCTCCGCTCCTGCCTTGCCTTTGCACCTAGGCCCCAGGCGTCCTTTGGGAGGGCTTAGGGGCCGTGGCTTGCACACTGCCAAGGGCTACAGCAGGAAGAGCTCTGTGCCAGGGAAAGGAAGGGCTAGAGCAGGGCTCCTCCAGCGGTTGCTTCGGCGCCCAGACTCAGCCCCGCACAGAGTGCACCAGGCTCCCAGGGCCCCTGGCTGGGGTCTGCAGCCCCGCACACCCGGAGGCTGACTCCCTGGGCGCCCAGCAGCTGCCTCACACACGTAGCTTCCCTAGCGCTCTCCTCCCCAGCAGAGACGTGTGCAGCTGGTTGGGGCCTGGCCCTGCGTGCCTGGGCTCCCGCCCACAGCCCCAGCTCCGGGCAAGGAGCCCCTGAGCCAAGAATAGCTAGAGGCGCAGTGCGCCCCCACCTGGAAGCCGAGTGAACAGCTGGCGGGGAGGCGAGCCTCCTCGAGGGAAGAAGAGGCCGCCCAGCCTCCTTTGGCTCAAGCCCTACTTGGCTGGAGCCGAGTGTGCCTCCAGGACGGCAGAGCTCCAGCTCTGCTCAGAGGCCCGATATGGCAGAATTGCTGGCGCGAGGCTGCTCTGCCCTGGGCGAGCCTTGCCCAGACTTGACTCGCTGCTGGTCCTCCTGCCCAGGAAGGAGCAGGCTGCGCGAGGCTGGGAGTCGCCACTGGCGACTGCCTGACCTCAGCTCGGCTCCCCCCTCGCCTTTGCACCTAGGCCCCAGGCGTCCTTTGGGAGGGCTTAGGGGCCGGTGGCTGGCACACTGCCAAGGGCTTCAGCAGGAAGAACTGTGTGCCAAGGAAAGGAAGGGCTAGTGCAGGGCTCCGCCAGAGGTTGCTTGGCCGCACAGACTCAGTGCTGCACGGAGTGCAACAGGCTCCCAGGGCCCCTGGCTGGGGTCTGCAGCCCCGCACACCTGGAGGCTGACTCCCTGGGCGCCCAGCAGCTGCCTCACACACGTAGCTTCCCTAGCGCTCTCCTCCCCAGCAGAGACGTGTGCAGCTGGTGGGGGCCTGCCCCTGGGTGCCTGGGCCCCGGCCCACAGCCCCAGCTCAGGACAAGCAGCCCCTGAGCGAAGACCTGCATGAGTCGCTGAGCGCCCCCACCTGGAAGCCGAGTGAACAACTGGAGGGGAGCCGAGCCCCTTCGAGGGAAGAAGAGGCAGCCCAGCCTCGTTTGGCTCAAGCCCTACTTGGCTGGAGCCGAGTGCGTCTCCAGGACGGCAGAGCTCCAGCTCTGCTCAGAGGCCCGATCTGGCAGAGTTGCTGGCGCGAGGCTGCTCTGCCCTGGGCGAGCCTTGCCCAGACTTGCCTCGCTGCTAGGCTTCCTGCCCGGAAGAAGCAGGCTGCGCGAGGCTGGGAGACGCCATTGGCCCCTTCCTGGCCTCATCTCTGCTCTTGCCATGCCTTTGCACCTAGGCCCCAGGCGTCCTTTGGGAGGGCTTAGGGGCCGGTGGCTTGCACACTGCCAAGGGCTCCAGGAGGAAGAGCTCTGTGCCAGGGAAAGGAAGGGCTAGTGCAGGGCACCTCCAGCAGTTGCTTGGCCGCCCAGACTCAGCTCCAAACGGAGTGCACCAGGCTCCCAGGGCCCCTGGCTGGGGTCTGCAGCCCCGCACACCTGGAGGCTGACTCCCTGGGCGCCCAGCAGCTGCATCACACACGTAGCTTCCCTAGCGCTCTCCTCCCCAGCAGAGACGTGTGCAGCTGGTTGGGGCCTGGCCCTGCGTGTATGGGCTCCCGCCCACAGCCCCAGCTCAGGGCAAGCAGCCCCTGAGCCAAGACCTGCATGAGTCGCTGAGCGCCCCCACCTGGAAGCCAAGTGAACAGCTGGCGGGGAGCCGAGCCCCTTCGAGGGAAGAAGAGGCAGCCCAGCATCGTTTGGCTCAAGCCCTATTTGGCTGGAGCAGAGTGCGCCTCCAGGACGGCAGATCTCCAGCTCTGCTCAGAGGCCCGATCAAGCAGAGTTTCTGGCGCGAGGCTGCTCTGCCCTGGGCGAGCCTTGCCCAGACTTGCCTCGATGCTAGGCTTCCTGCCCAGGAAGGAGCAGGCTGCGCGAGGCTGGGAGACGCCCTTGGCCCCTTCCTGGCCTCATCTCTGCTCTTGCCTTGCCTTTGTACCTAGGCCCCTGGCGTCCTTTGGGAGGGCTAAGGGGCCGGTGGATTGCACACTGCCAAGGGCCTCAGCAGGAAGAGCTCTGTGCCAGGGAAAGGAAGGGTTAGAGCAGGGCTCCTCCAGCGGTTGCTTGGCCGCCCAGACTGAGCGCCCCACGGAGTGCACCAGGCTCCCAGGGCCCCTGGCTGGGGTCTGCAACCCCGCACACCCGGAGGCTGACTCCCTGGGCGCCCAGCAGCTGCCTCACACACGTAGCTTCCCTAGCGCTCTCCTCCCCAGCAGAGACGTGTGCAGCTGGTTGGGGCCTGCCCCTGCGTGCCTGGGCTCCCGGCCACAGCCCCAGCTCAGGGCAAGCAGCCCCTGAGCCAGGACCTGCAGGACGCGCAGAGCGCCCCCACCTGGAAACCGAGTGAACAGCTGGCGGGGAGGTGAGCCTCCTAGAGGGAAGAAGAGGCAGCCCAGCCTCGTTTGGCTCAAGCCCTACTTGGCTGGAGCCGAGTGCGCCTCCAGGACGGCAGAGCTCCAGCTCTGCTCAGAGGCCCGATCTGGCAGAGTTGCTGGCGCGAGGCTGCTCTGCCCTGGGCGAGCCTTGCCCAGACTTGCCTCGCTGCTAGGCTTCCTGCCCGGAAGGAGCCTGCTGCGCGAGGCTGGGACACGCCACTGGCGCCTTCCTGGCCTCATTTCCGCTCCTGCCTTGCCTTTGCACCTAGGCCCCAGGCGTCCTTAGGGAGGGCTTAGGAGCCGGTGGCTTGCACACTGCCAAGGGTTCCAGCAGGGAGAGCTCTGTGAGAGGGAAGGAAAGGCAAGTGCAGGGCACCTCCAGCGGTTTCTTGGCCGCCCAGACTCAGTGCCGAACGGAGTGCACCATCCTCCCAGGGCCCCTGGCTGGGGTCTGCAGCCCCGCACACCCGGAGGCTGACTCCCTGGGCGCCCAGCAGCTGCCTCACACACGTAGCTTCCCTAGCGCTCTCCTCCCCAGCAGAGACGTGTGCAGCTGGTTGGGGCCTGGCCCTGCGTGCCTGGGCTCCCGCCCACAGCCCCAGCTCAGGGCAAGGAGCCCCTGAGCCAAGAATAGCTAGAGGCGCAGTGCGCCCCCACCTGGAAGCCGAGTGAACAGCTGGCGGGGAGGCGAGCCTCCTCGAGGGAAGAAGAGGCCGCCCAGCCTCCTTTGGCTCAAGCCCTACTTGGCTGGAGCCGAGTGTGCCTCCAGGACGGCAGAGCTCCAGCTCTGCTCAGAGGCCCGATATGGCAGAATTGCTGGCGCGAGGCTGCTCTGCCCTGGGCGAGCCTTGCCCAGACTTGACTCGCTGCTGGTCCTCCTGCCCAGGAAGGAGCAGGCTGCGCGAGGCTGGGAGTCGCCACTGGCGACTGCCTGACCTCAGCTCGGCTCCCCCCTCGCCTTTGCACCTAGGCCACAGGCGTCCTTTGGGAGGGCTTAGGGGCCGGTGGCTTGCACACTGCCAAGGGCTTCAGCAGGAAGAACTCTGTGCCAAGGAAAGGAAGGGCTAGTGCAGGGCTCCGCCAGAGGTTGCTTGGCCGCACAGACTCAGTGCTGCACGGAGTGCAACAGGCTCCCAGGGCCCCTGGCTGGGGTCTGCAGCCCCGCACACCTGGAGGCTGACTCCCTGGGCGCCCAGCAGCTGCCTCACACACGTAGCTTCCCTAGCGCTCTCCTCCCCAGCAGAGACGTGTGCAGCTGGTGGGGGCCTGCCCCTGGGTGCCTGGGCCCCGGCCCACAGCCCCAGCTCAGGACAAGCAGCCCCTGAGCGAAGACCTGCATGAGTCGCTGAGCGCCCCCACCTGGAAGCCGAGTGAACAACTGGCGGGGAGCCGAGCCCCTTCGAGGGAAGAAGAGGCAGCCCAGCCTCGTTTGGCTCAAGCCCTACTTGGCTGGAGCCGAGTGCGCCTCCAGGACGGCAGAGCTCCAGCTCTGCTCAGAGGCCCGATCAAGCAGAGTTGCTGGCGCGAGGCTGCTCTGCCCTGGGCGAGCCTTGCCCAGACTTGCCTCGCTGCTAGGCTTCCTGCCCGGAAGAAGCAGGCTGCGCGAGGCTGGGAGACGCCATTGGCCCCTTCCTGGCCTCATCTCTGCTCTTGCCATGCCTTTGCACCTAGGCCCCAGGCGTCCTTTGGGAGGGCTTAGGGGCCGGTGGCTTGCACACTGCCAAGGGCTCCAGGAGGAAGAGCTCTGTGCCAGGGAAAGGAAGGGCTAGTGCAGGGCACCTCCAGCAGTTGCTTGGCCGCCCAGACTCAGCTCCAAACGGAGTGCACCAGGCTCCCAGGGCCCCTGGCTGGGGTCTGCAGCCCCGCACACCCGGAGGCTGACTCCCTGGGCGCCCAGCAGCTGCCTCACACACGTAGCTTCCCTAGCGCTCTCCTCCCCAGCAGAGACGTGTGCAGCTGGTTGGGGCCTGGCCCTGCGTGTATGGGCTCCCGCCCACAGCCCCAGCTCAGGGCAAGCAGCCCCTGAGCGAAGACCTGCATGAGTCGCTGAGCCTCCCCACCTGGAAGCCGAATGAACAGCTGGCGGCGAGGCGAGCCCCCTCGAGGGAAGAAGAGGCAGCCCAGCCTCGTTTGGCTCAAGCCCTACTTGGCTGGAGCCGATAGCGCCTCCAGGACGGCAGAGCTCCAGCTCTGCTCAGAGGCCCGATCTGGCAGAGTTGCTGGCGCGAGGCTGCTCTGCCCTGGGCGAGCCTTGTCCAGACTTGCCTCGCTGCTAGGCTTCCTGCCCAGGAAGGAGCAGGCTGCGCGAGGCTGGGAGACGCCATTGGCCCCTTCCTGGCCTCATCTCTGCTCTTGCGTTGCCTTTGCACCTAGGCCCCTGGCGTCCTTTGGGAGGGCTTAGGGGCCGGTGGCTTGCACACTGCCAAGGGCCTCAGCAGGAAGAGCTCTGTGCCAGGGAAAGGAAGGGCTAGAGCAGGGCTCCTCCAGCGGTTGCTTGGCCGCCCAGACTCAGCGCCCCACGGAGTGCACCAGGCTCCCAGGGCCCCTGGCTGGGGTCTGCAACCCCGCACACCCGGAGGCTGACTCCCTGGGCGCCCAGCAGCTGCCTCACACACGTAGCTTCCCTAGCGCTCTCCTCCCCAGCAGAGACGTGTGCAGCTGGTTGGGGCCTGCCCTTGCGTGCCTGGGCTCCCGCCCACAGCCCCAGCTCAGGGCAAGCAGGCCCTGAGCCAAGACCTGCAGGAGGTGCAGAGCGCCCCCACCTGGAAGCCGAGTGAACAGCTGGCGGGGAGGTGAGCCTCCTAGAGGGAAGAAGAGGCAGCCCAGCCTCGTTTGGCTCAAGCCCTACTTGGCTGGAGCCGAGTGCGCCTCCAGGACGGCAGAGCTCCAGCTCTGCTCAGAGGCCCGATCTGGCAGAGTTGCTGGCGCGAGGCTGCTCTGCCCTGGGCGAGCCTTGCCCAGACGTGCCTCTCTGCTAGGCTTCGTGCCCGGAAGGAGCCTGCTGCGCGAGGCTGGGACTCGCCACTGGCGCCTTCCTGGCTGCAGCTCCGCTCCTGCCTTGCATTTGAACCTAGGCCCCAGGCGTCCTTTGGGGGGGCTTAGGGGCCGGTGGCTTGCACAATGCCAAGGGCTCAAGCAGGAAGAGCTCTGTGCGAGGGAAGAGAAGAGCAGTGCAGGGCTTCTGCAGCGGTTGCTTAGCCGCCCAGACTCAGCGCCGCACGAGTGCACGAGCCTCCCAGGGCCCGTGGCTCTTGTCTGCAGCCCCGCACACCCGGAGGCTGACCCCCTGGGCGCCCAGCAGCTGCCTCACACACGTAGCTTCCCTAGCGCTCTCCTCCCCATCAGAGACGTGTGCAGCTGGTTGGGGCCTGGCCCTGCGTTCCTGGGCTCCCGCCCACAGCCCCCGCTCAGGGCAAGCAGCCCCTGAGCCAAGACCTGCACGAGTCGCTGAGCGCCCCCACCTGGAAGCCGAGTGAACAGCTGGCGGGGAGGCGAGCCTCCTCGAGGGAAGAAGAGGCAGCCCAGCCTCGTTTGGCTCAAACCCTACTTGGCTGCAGCCGAGTGCGCCTCCAGGACGGCAGAGCTCCAGCTCTGCTCAGAGGCCCGATCTGGCAGAGTTGCTGGCGCGAGGCTGCTCTGACCTGGGCGAGCCTTGCCCAGACTTGCCTCGCTGCTAGGCTTCCTGCCCGGAGAAGCAGGCTGCGCGAGGCTAGGAGACGCCACTGGCGCCTTCCTGGCCTCAGCTCCGCTCCTACCTTGCCTTTGCACCTAGGCCCCAGGAGTCTTTTGGAGGGCTTAGGGGCCGGTGGCTTGCACACTGCCAAGGGCTTCAGCAGGAAGAACTCTGTGCGAGGGAAGGGAAGTGTTAGTGCAGGGCTCCTTCAGCGGTTGCTTGGCCGCCCAGACTCAGCCCCGCACGGAGTGCACCAGCCTCCCAGGGCCCCTGGCTGGGGTCTGCAGGCCCGCACACCCGGAGGCTGACTCCCTGGGCGCCCAGCAGCTGCCTCAAACACGTAGCTTCCCTAGCGCTCTCCTCCCCAGCAGAGACGTGTGCAGCTGGTTGGGGCCTGCCCCTGCGTGCCTGGGCACCCGCCCACAGCCCCAGCTCAAGACAAGCAGCCCCTGAGCCAGGACCTGCAGGACGCGCAGAGCGCCTCCACCTGGAAGCCGAGTGAACAGCTGGCGGGGAGGCGAGCCTCCTCGAGGGAAGAAGAGGCAGCCCAGCCTCGTTTGGCTCAAGCCCTACTTGGCTGGAGCCGAGTGCGCCTCCAGGACGGCAGAGCTCCAGCTCTGCTCAGAGGCCCGATCTGGCAGAGTTGCTGGCACGAGGCTGCTCTGCCCTGGGCGAGCCTTGCCCAGACTTTCCTCGCTGCTAGGCTTCTTGCCTGGAAGAAGCAGGCTGCGCGAGGCTGGGAGACGCCACTGGTGCCTTCCTGGCTTCAGCTCCCCTCGCTCCTTGCCTTTGCACCTAGGCCCTAGGCGTCCTTTGGGAGGGCTTACGGGCCGGTGGCTTGCACACTGCCAAGGGCTCCAGCACGAAGAGCTCTGTGCCCGGGAAAGGAAGAGATAGTGCAGGGCTCCTTCAGCGGTTGCTTGGCCGCCCAGACTCAGCGCCGAACGGAGTGCACCAGCCTCCCAGGGCCCGTGGCTCTTGTCTGCAGCCCCGCACACCCAGAGGCTGACTCCCTGGGCGCCCAGCAGCTGCCTCACGTAGCTTCCCTAGGACTCTCCTCCCCAGCAGAGACGTGTGCAGCTGGTTGGGGCCTGCCCCTGCGTGCCTGGGCTCCCGCCCACAGCCCCAGCTCAGGGCAAGCAGCCCCTGAGGCAAGACCTGCAGGGGGCGCAGAGCGCCCCCATCTGGTAGCCGAGTGAAGAACTGGCCCGGAGGCGAGCCTCCTCGAGGGAAGAAGAGGCAGCCCAGCCTCGTTTGGCTCAAGCCCTACTTGGCTGGAGCCGAGTGCGCCTCCAGGATGGCAGAGCTCCAGCTCTGCTCAGAGGCCCGATCTGGCAGAGTTGCTGGCGCGAGGCTGCTCTGCCCTGGGCGAGCCTTGCCCAGACTTTCCTCGCTGCTAGGCTTCCTGCCCGGAAGAAGCAGGCTGCGCGAGGCTGGGAGACGCCACTCGGGCCTTCCTGGCCTCAGCTCCGCTCCTGCCTTGCCTTTGCACCTAGGCCCCAGGCGTCCTTTGGGAGGGCTTAGGGGCCGGTGGCTTGCACAATGCCAAGGACTCCAGCAGGCAGAGCTCTGTGCGAGGGAATAGAAGGGCAGTGCAGGGCTCCTCCAGCAGTTGCTTGGCCGCCCAGACTCAGCGCCGCACGGAGTGCACCAGGCTCCCAGGGCCCCTGGCTGGGGTCTGCAGCCCCGCACATCCGGAGGCTGACCCCCTGGGCGCCCAGCAGCTGCCTCACACACGTAGCTTCCCTAGGGCTCTCCTCCCCAGCAGAGACGTGTGCAGCTGGTGGGGGCCTGCCCCTGCGGGCCTGGGCTCCCGCCCACAGCCCCAGCTCAGGGCAAGCAGCCCCTGAGACAAGACCTGCAGGAGGCGCAGAGCGCCCCCACCTGGAAGCCGAGTGAAGAGCTGACGGGGAGGCGAGCCTCCTCGACGGAAGAAGAGGCAGCCCAGTCTCGTTTGGCTCAAGCCCTACTTGGCTGGAGCCGAGTGCGCCTCCAGGACGGCAGAGCTCCAGCTCTGCTCAGAGGCCCAATCTGGCAGAGTTGCTGGCGCGAGGCTGCTCTGCCCTGGGCGAGCCTTGCCCAGACTTGCCTCGCTGCTAGGCTTCCTGCCCGGAAGAAGCAGGCTGCGCGAGGCTGGGAGACGCCACTGGCGCCTTCCTGGCCTCAGCTCCGCTCCTGCCTTGCCTTTGCACCTAGGCCCCAGGCGTCCTTTGGGAGGGCTTAGGGGCCGGTGTCTTGCACACTGCGAAGGGCTCAAGCAGGAAAAGCTCTGTGCGAGGGAAGAGAAGGGCAGTGCAGGGCTCCTCCAGTGGTTGCTTGGCCGCCCAGACTCAGCGCCGCACGGAGTGCACCAGGATCCCAGGGCCCCTGGCTGGGGACTGCAACCCCGCACACCCGGAGGCTGACCCCCTGGGCGCCCAGCAGCTGCCTCACACACGTAGCTTCCCTAGCGCTCTCCTCCCCAGCAGAGACGTGTGCAGCTGGTTGGGGCCTGCCCCTGCGTGCCTGGGCTCCCGCCCACAGCCCCAGCTCAGGGCAAGCAGCCCCTGAGCCAAGACCTGCACGAGTCGCTGAGCGCCCCCACCTGGAAGCCGAGTGAACAGCTCGCGGGGAGGCGAGACCCCTCGAGGGAAGAAGAGGCAGCCCAGCCTCGTTTGGCTCAAGCCCTACTTGGCTGGAGGCGAGTGCGCCTCCAGGTCGGAAGAGCTCCAGCTCTGCTCAGAGGCCCGATCTGGCAGAGTTGCTGGCGTGAGGCTGCTCTGCCCTGGGCAAGCCTTGCCCAGACTTGCCTCGCTGCTAGGCTTCCTGCCCAGAAAGGAGCCGGCTGCGCGAGGCTGGGATTCGCCACTGGCGGCTTCCTGGCCGCAGCTGCGCTCCTGCCTCGCCTTTGAACCTAGGCCCCTGGATTCCTTTGGAAGGGCTTAGGGGCCGGTGTCTTGCACACTGCCAAGGGCTCCAGGAGGAAGAACTCTGTGCCAGGGAAAGGAAGGGCTAGTGCAGGGCTCCTTCAGCGGTTGCTTGGCCGAACAGACTCAGCGCCAAACGGAGTGCACCAGGCTCCCAGGGCCCCTGGCTGGGGTCTGCAGCCCCGCACACCCGGAGGCTGACTCCCTGGGCTCCCAGCAGCTGCCTCACACACGTAGCTTCCCTAGCGCTCTCCTCCCCAGCAGAGAGGTGTGCAGCTGGTTGGGGCCTGCCCCTGAGTGCCTGGGCTCCCGCCCACAGCCCCAGCTCAGGGCAAGCAGCCCCTGAGCCAAGACCTGCAGGAGGCCCAGTGCGCCCCGACCTGGAAGCCGAGTGAAGAGCTGGCAGGGAGGCCAGCCTCCTCGAGGGAAGAATAGGCAGCCCAGCCTCGTTTGGCTCAAGCCCTACTTGGCTGGAGCCGAGTGCGCCTCCAGGACGGCAGAGCTCCAGCTCTGCTCAGAGGCCCGATCTGGCAGAGTTGCTGGCGCGAGGCTGGTCTGCCCTGGGCGAGCCTTGCCCAGACTTTCCTCGCTGCTAGGCTTCCTGCTCGGAAGAAGCAGGCTGCGCGAGGCTGGGAGACGCCATTGGCCCCTTCCTGGCCTCAGCTCTGCCCCTGCCTTGCCTTTGCACCTAAGCCCCAAGTCCTTAGGGAGGGCTTAGGGGCCAGTGGCTTGCACACTGCAAAGGGTTCCAGCAGGGGGAGCTCTGTGAGAGGGAAGGAAAGGCAAGTGCAGGGCACCTCCAGCGGTTGCTTGGTCGCCCAGACTCAGCGCCGAACGGAGTGCACCAGCCTCCCAGGGCACGTGGCTCTTGTCTGCAGCTCCCCACACACGGAGGCTGACTCCCTGGGCGCCCAGCAGCTGCCTCACACACGTAGCTTCCCTAGCGCTCTCCTCCCCAGTAGAGACGTGTGCAGCTTGTTGGGGCCTGCCCCTGAGTGCCTGGGCTCCCGCCCACAGCCCCAGCTCATGGCAAGCAGCCCCTGAGCCAAGACCTGCAGGAGGCGCAGAGCGCCCCCACCTGGAAGCCGAGTGAACAGCTGGCGGGGAGGCGAGCCTCCTCGAGGGAAGAAGAGGCAGCCCAGCCTCGTTTGGCTCAAGCCCTACTTGCTGGAGCCGAGTGCGCCTCCAGGACGGCAGAGCTCCAGCTCTGCTCAGAGGCCCGATCTGGCAGAGTTGCTGGCACGAGGCTGCTCTGCCCCGGGCGAGCCTTGCCCAGACTTGCTTCGCTGCTAGGCTTCCTGCCCAGGAAGGAGCAGGCTGCGCGAGGCTGGGAGACGCCACTGGCGCCTTCCTGGCCTCAGCTCCGCTCCTGCCTTGCCTTTGCACCTAGGCCCCAGGCGTCCTTGGGGAGGGCTTAGGGGCCGGTGGCTGCACACTGCCAAAGGTTCCAGCAGGAAGAGCTCTGTGCGAGGGAAGGGAAGGGCCAGTGCAGGGCTCCTCCAGCGGTTGCTTGGCCGCCCAGGCTCAGCGCTGCACGGAGTGCCCCAGGCTCCCAGGGCCCCTGGCTGGGGTCTGCAGCCCCGCACACCCGGAGGCTGACTCCCTGGGCGCCCAGCATCTGCCTCACACACGTAGCTTCCCTAGCGCTCTCCTCCCCAGCAGAGAAGTGTGCAGCTGCTTGGGGCCTGGGCCTGCGTGCCTGGGCTCCCGCCCACAGCCCCAGCTCAGGGCAAGCAGCCCCTGTGCCAAGACCTGCAGGAGGCGCAGAGCGCCCCCACCTGGAAGCCGAGTGAACAGCTGGCGGGGAGGTGAGCCTCCTCGAGGGAAGAAGAGGCAGCCCAGCCTCGTTTGGCTCAAGCCCTACTTGGCTGGAGCCGAGTGCGCCTCCAGGACGGCAGAGCTCCAGCTCTGCTCAGAGGCCCGATCTGGCAGAGTTGCTGGGGCGAGGCTGCTCTGCCCTGGGCGAGCCTTGCCCAGACTTGCCTCGCTGCTAGGCTTCCTGCCCGGAGAAGCAGGCTGGGCGAGGCTAGGAGACGCCACTGGCGCCTTCCTGGCCTCAGCTCCGCTCCTGCCTTGCCTTTGCACCTAGGCCCCAAGAGTCTTTTGGGAGGGCTTAGGGGCCGGTGGCTTGCGCACTGCCAAGGGCTTCAGCAGGAAGAACTCTGTGCGAGGGAAGGGAAGTGTTAGTGCAGGGCTCCTTCAGCGGTTGCTTGGCCGCCCAGACTCAGCCCCGCACGGAGTGCACCAGCCTCCCAGGGCCCCTGGCTGGGGTCTGCAGCCCCGCACACCCGGAGGCTGACTCCCTGGGCGCCCAGCAGCTGCCTCACACACGTAGCTTCCCTAGCGCTCTCCTCCCCAGCAGAGACGTGTGCAGCTGGTTGGGGCCTGCCCCTGCGTGCCTGGGCACCCGCCCACAGCCCCAGCTCAAGACAAGCAGCCCCTGAGCCAGGACCTGCAGGACGCGCAGAGCGCCTCCACCTGGAAGCCGAGTGAACAGCTGGCGGGGAGGCGAGCCTCCTCGAGGGAAGAAGAGGCAGCCCAGCCTCGTTTGGCTCAAGCCCTACTTGGCTGGAGCCGAGTGCGCCTCCAGGACGGCAGAGCTCCAGCTCTGCTCAGAGGCCCGATCTGGCAGAGTTGCTGGCGCGAGGCTGCTCTGCCCTGGGCGAGCCTTGCCCAGACTTTCCTCGCTGCTAGGCTTCTTGCCTGGAAGAAGCAGGCTGCGCGAGGCTGGGAGACGCCACTGGTGCCTTCCTGGCCTCAGCTCCCCTCGCTCCTTGCCTTTGCACCTAGGCCCAGGCGTCCTTTGAGAGGGCTTATGGGCCGGTGGCTTGCACACTGCCAAGGGCTTCAGCAGGAAGAAATCTGTGCCAGGGAAAGGAAGGGCTAGTGCAGGGCTCCGCCAGAGGTTGCTTGGCCGCAGAGACTCAGTGCTGCACGGAGTGCAACAGGCTCCCAGGGCCCCTGCATGGGGTCTGCAGCCCCGCACACCCGGAGGCTGACTCCCTGGGCGCCCAGCAGCTGCCTCACACACGTAGGTTCCCTAGCGCTCTCCTCCCCAGCAGAGACGTGTGCAGCTGGTTGGGGCCTGGCCCAGCCTGCCGGGGTCCCGCCCACAGCCCCAGATCAGGACAAGCAGCCCCTGAGCAAAGACCTGCAGGAGACGCAGAGCGCCCCCACCTGGAAGCCAAGTGAACAGCTGGTGAGGAGGCGAGCCCCCTCGAGCGAAGAAGAGGTAGCCCAGGCTCGTTTGGCTCAAGCCCTACTTGGCTGGAGCCGAGTGCGCCTCCAGGTCGGTAGAGCTCTAGCTCTGCTCAGAGGCCCGATCTGGCAGAGTTGCTGGCGCGAGGCTGCACTGCCCTGGGCAAGCCTTGCCCAGACTTGCCTCGCTGCTAGGCTTCCTGCCCAGGAAGGAGCCGGCTGCGCGAGGCTGGGATTCGCCACTGGCGGCTTCCTGGCCGCAGCTGCGCTCCTGCCTCGCCTTTGAACCTAGGCCCCTGGCTTCCTTTAGAAGGGCTTAGGGGCCGGTGTCTTGCACACTGCCAAGGGCTCCAGCACGAGGAGCTCTGTGCCCGGGAAAGGAAGAGATAGTGCAGGGCTCCTCCAGCGGTTGCTTGGTCGCCCAGACTCAGCGCCGAACGGAGTGCACCAGCCTCCCAGGGCACGTGGCTCTTGTCTGCAGCTCCCCACACACGGAGGCTGACTCCCTGGGCGCCCAGCAGCTGCCTCACACACGTAGCTTCCCTAGCGCTCTCCTCCCCAGTAGAGACGTGTGCAGCTGGTTGGGGCCTGCCCCTGAGTGCCTGGGCTCCCGCCCACAGCCCCAGCTCATGGCAAGCAGCCCCTGAGCCAAGACCTGCAGGAGGCGCAGAGCGCCCCCACCTGGAAGCCGAGTGAACAGCTGGCGGGGAGGCGAGCCTCCTCGAGGGAAGAAGAGGCAGCCCAGCCTCGTTTGGCTCAAGCCCTACTTGCTGGAGCCGAGTGCGCCTCCAGGACGGCAGAGCTCCAGCTCTGCTCAGAGGCCCGATCTGGCAGAGTTGCTGGCACGAGGCTGCTCTGCCCCGGGCGAGCCTTGCCCAGACTTGCTTCGCTGCTAGGCTTCCTGCCCAGGAAGGAGCAGGCTGCGCGAGGCTGGGAGACGCCACTGGCGCCTTCCTGGCCTCAGCTCCGCTCCTGCCTTGCCTTTGCACCTAGGCCCCAGGCGTCCTTGGGGAGGGCTTAGGGGCCGGTGGCTGCACACTGCCAAAGGTTCCAGCAGGAAGAGCTCTGTGCGAGGGAAGGGAAGGGCCAGTGCAGGGCTCCTCCAGCGGTTGCTTGGCCGCCCAGGCTCAGCGCTGCACGGAGTGCCCCAGGCTCCCAGGGCCCCTGGCTGGGGTCTGCAGCCCCGCACACCCGGAGGCTGACTCCCTGGGCGCCCAGCATCTGCCTCACACACGTAGCTTCCCTAGCGCTCTCCTCCCCAGCAGAGAAGTGTGCAGCTGCTTGGGGCCTGGGCCTGCGTGCCTGGGCTCCCGCCCACAGCCCCAGCTCAGGGCAAGCAGCCCCTGTGCCAAGACCTGCAGGAGGCGCAGAGCGCCCCCACCTGGAAGCCGAGTGAACAGCTGGCGGGGAGGTGAGCCTCCTCGAGGGAAGAAGAGGCAGCCCAGCCTCGTTTGGCTCAAGCCCTACTTGGCTGGAGCCGAGTGCGCCTCCAGGACGGCAGAGCTCCAGCTCTGCTCAGAGGCCCGATCTGGCAGAGTTGCTGGGGCGAGGCTGCTCTGCCCTGGGCGAGCCTTGCCCAGACTTGCCTCGCTGCTAGGCTTCCTGCCCGGAGAAGCAGGCTGGGCGAGGCTAGGAGACGCCACTGGCGCCTTCCTGGCCTCAGCTCCGCTCCTGCCTTGCCTTTGCACCTAGGCCCCAAGAGTCTTTTGGGAGGGCTTAGGGGCCGGTGGCTTGCGCACTGCCAAGGGCTTCAGCAGGAAGAACTCTGTGCGAGGGAAGGGAAGTGTTAGTGCAGGGCTCCTTCAGCGGTTGCTTGGCCGCCCAGACTCAGCCCCGCACGGAGTGCACCAGCCTCCCAGGGCCCCTGGCTGGGGTCTGCAGCCCCGCACACCCGGAGGCTGACTCCCTGGGCGCCCAGCAGCTGCCTCACACACGTAGCTTCCCTAGCGCTCTCCTCCCCAGCAGAGACGTGTGCAGCTGGTTGGGGCCTGCCCCTGCGTGCCTGGGCACCCGCCCACAGCCCCAGCTCAAGACAAGCAGCCCCTGAGCCAGGACCTGCAGGACGCGCAGAGCGCCTCCACCTGGAAGCCGAGTGAACAGCTGGCGGGGAGGCGAGACTCCTCGAGGGAAGAAGAGGCAGCCCAGCCTCGTTTGGCTCAAGCCCTACTTGGCTGGAGCCGAGTGCGCCTCCAGGACGGCAGAGCTCCAGCTCTGCTCAGAGGCCCGATCTGGCAGAGTTGCTGGCGCGAGGCTGCTCTGCCCTGGGCGAGCCTTGCCCAGACTTTCCTCGCTGCTAGGCTTCTTGCCTGGAAGAAGCAGGCTGCGCGAGGCTGGGAGACGCCACTGGTGCCTTCCTGGCCTCAGCTCCCCTCGCTCCTTGCCTTTGCACCTAGGCCCAGGCGTCCTTTGAGAGGGCTTATGGGCCGGTGGCTTGCACACTGCCAAGGGCTTCAGCAGGAAGAAATCTGTGCCAGGGAAAGGAAGGGCTAGTGCAGGGCTCCGCCAGAGGTTGCTTGGCCGCAGAGACTCAGTGCTGCACGGAGTGTAACAGGCTCCCAGGGCCCCTGCATGGGGTCTGCAGCCCCGCACACCCGGAGGCTGACTCCCTGGGCGCCCAGCAGCTGCCTCACACACGTAGGTTCCCTAGCGCTCTCCTCCCCAGCAGAGACGTGTGCAGCTGGTTGGGGCCTGGCCCAGCCTGCCGGGGTCCCGCCCACAGCCCCAGATCAGGACAAGCAGCCCCTGAGCAAAGACCTGCAGGAGACGCAGAGCGCCCCCACCTGGAAGCCAAGTGAACAGCTGGTGAGGAGGCGAGCCCCCTCGAGCGAAGAAGAGGTAGCCCAGGCTCGTTTGGCTCAAGCCCTACTTGGCTGGAGCCGAGTGCGCCTCCAGGTCGGTAGAGCTCTAGCTCTGCTCAGAGGCCCGATCTGGCAGAGTTGCTGGCGCGAGGCTGCACTGCCCTGGGCAAGCCTTGCCCAGACTTGCCTCGCTGCTAGGCTTCCTGCCCAGGAAGGAGCCGGCTGCGCGAGGCTGGGATTCGCCACTGGCGGCTTCCTGGCCGCAGCTGCGCTCCTGCCTCGCCTTTGAACCTAGGCCCCTGGCTTCCTTTAGAAGGGCTTAGGGGCCGGTGTCTTGCACACTGCCAAGGGCTCCAGCACGAGGAGCTCTGTGCCCGGGAAAGGAAGAGATAGTGCAGGGCTCCTTCAGCGGTTGCTTGGCCGCCCAGACTCAGCGCCAAACTGAGTGCACCAGGCTCCCAGGGCCCCTGGCTGGGGTCTGCAGCCCCGCACACCCAGAGGCTGACTCCCTGGGCGCCCAGCAGCTGCCTCACGTAGCTTCCCTAGCGCTCTCCTCCCCAGCAGAGACCTGTGCAGCTGGTTGGGTCCTGCCCCTGAGTGCCTGTGCTCCCGCCCACAGCCCCAGCTCAGGGCAAGCAGCCCCTGAGCCAAGACCTGCAGGAGGCGCAGTGCGCCCTGACCTGGAAGCCGAGTGAACAGCTGGCGGGGAGGCCAGCCTCCTCGAGGGACGAAGAGGCAGCCCAGCCTCGTTTGGCTCAAGCCCTACTTGGCTGGAGCCGAGTGCGCCTCCAGGACGGCAGAGCTCCAGCTCTGCTCAGAGGCCCGATCTGGCAGAGTTGCTGGCGCGAGGCTGCTCTGCCCTTGGCGAGCCTTGCCCAGACTTGCCTCGCTGCTAGGCTTCCTGCCCGGAAGAAGCAGGCTGCGCGAGGCTGGGACACGCCACTGGCGCCTTCCTGGCCTCATTTCCGCTCCTGCCTTGCCTTTGCACCTAGGCCCCAGGCGTCCTTAGGGAGGGCTTAGGAGCCGGTGGCTTGCACACTGCCAAGGGTTCCAGCAGGGAGAGCTCTGTGAGAGGGAAGGAAAGGCAAGTGCAGGGCACCTCCAGCGGTTTCTTGGCCGCCCAGACTCAGTGCCGAACGGAGTGCACCATCCTCCCAGGGCCCCTGGCTGGGGTCTGCAGCCCCGCACACCCGGAGGCTGACTCCATGGGCGCCCAGCAGCTGCCTCACACACGTAGCTTCCCTAGCGCTCTCCTCCCCAGCAAAGACCTGTGCAGCTGGTTGGGGCCTGCCCCTGTGTGCCTGGGCTCCCGTCCACAGCCCCAGCTCCGGGCAAGGAGCCCCTGAGCCAAGAATAGCTAGAGGCGCAGTGCGCCCCCACCTGGTAGCAGAGTGAACAGCTGGCGGGGAGGCGAGCCTCCTCGAGGGAAGAAGAGGCCGCCCAGCCTCCTTTGGCTCAAGCCCTACTTGGCTGGAGCCGAGTGCGCCTCCAGGACGGCAGAGCTCCAGCTCTGCTCAGAGGCCCGATATGGCAGAATTGCTGGCGCGAGGCTGCTCTGCCCTGGGCGAGCCTTGCCCAGACTTGACTCGCTGCTGGTCCTCCTGCCCAGGAAGGAGCAGGCTGCGCGAGGCTGGGAGTCGCCACTGGCGACTGCCTGACCTCAGCTCGGCTCCCCCCTCGCCTTTGCACCTAGGCCCCAGGCGTCCTTTGGGAGGGCTTAGGGGCCGGTGGCTTGCACACTGCCAAGGGCTTCAGCAGGAAGAACTCTGTGCCAAGGAAAGGAAGGGCTAGTGCAGGGCTCCGCCAGAGGTTGCTTGGCCGCACAGACTCAATGCTGCACGGAGTACAACAGGCTCCCAGGGCCCCTGGCTGGGGTCTGCAGCCCCGCACACCTGGAGGCTGACTCCCTGGGCGCCCAGCAGCTGCCTCACACACGTAGCTTCCCTAGCGCTCTCCTCCCCAGCAGAGACGTGTGCAGCTGGTGGGGGCCTGCCCCTGGGTGCCTGGGCCCCGGCCCACAGCCCCAGCTCAGGACAAGCAGCCCCTGAGCGAAGACCTGCATGAGTCGCTGAGCGCCCCCACCTGGAAGCCGAGTGAAGAGCTGGCGGGGCGGCCAGCCTCCTCGAGGGAAGAAGAGGCAGCCCAGCCTCGTTTGGCTCAAGCCCTACTTGGCTGGAGCCGAGTCCGCCTCCATGACGGCAGAGCTCCAGCTCTGCTCAGAGGCCCGATCAAGCAGAGTTGCTGGCGCGAGGCTGCTCTGCCCTGGGCGAGCCTTGCCCAGACTTGCCTCGCTGCTAGGCTTCCTGCCCGGAAGAAGCAGGCTGCGCGAGGCTGGGAAACGCCATTGGCCCCTTCCTGGCCTCATCTCTGCTCTTGCCATGCCTTTGCACCTAGGCCCCAGGCGTCCTTTGGGAGGGCTTAGGGGCCGGTGGCTTGCACACTGCCAAGGGCTCCAGGAGGAAGAGCTCTGTGCCAGGGAAAGGAAGGGCTAGTGCAGGGCACCTCCAGCAGTTGCTTGGCCGCCCAGACACAGCGCCAAACGGAGTGCACCAGGCTCCCAGGGCCCCTGGCTGGGGTCTGCAACCCCGCACACCCGGAGGCTGACTCCCTGGGCGCCCAGCAGCTGCCTCACACACGTAGCTTCCCTAGCGCTCTCCTCCCCAGCAGAGACGTGTGCAGCTGGTTGGGGCCTGCCCTTGCGTGCCTGGGCTCCCGCCCACAGCCCCAGCTCAGGGCAAGCAGCCCCTGAGCCAGGACCTGCAGGACGCGCAGAGCGCCTCCACCTGGAAGCCGAGTGAACAGCTGGCGGGGAGGCGAGCCTCCTCGAGGGAAGAAAAGGCAGCCCAGCCTCGTTTGGCTCAAGCCCTACTTGGCTGGAGCCGAGTGCGCCTCCAGGACGGCAGAGCTCCAGCTCTGCTCAGAGGCCCGATCTGGCAGAGTTGCTGGCGCGAGGCTGCTCTGCCCTGGGCGAGCCTTGCCCAGACGTGCCTCTCTGCTAGGCTTCGTGCCCGGAAGGAGCCTGCTGCGCGAGGCTGGGACACGCCACTGGCGCCTTCCTGGCTGCAGCTCCGCTCCTGCCTTGCATTTGAACCTAGGCCCCTGGCTTCCTTTGGAAGGGCTTAGGGGCCCGTGTCTTGCACACTGCCAAGGGCTCCAGGAGGAAGAGCTCTGTGCCAGGGAAAGGAAGGCCTAGTGCAGGGCACCTCCAGCGGTTGCTTGGCTGCCCAGACTCAGCCCCGCACGGAGTGCACCAGGCTCCCAGGGCCCCTGGCTGGGGTCTGCAGCCCCGCACAACCGTACGCTGACTCCCTGGGCGCCCAACAGCTGCCTCACACACGTAGCTTCCCTAGCGCTCTCCTCCCCAGCAGAGACGTGTGCAGCTGGTTGGGGCCTGCCCCTGCGTGTCTGGGCTCCCGCCCACAGCCCCAGCTCAGGGCAAGCAGCCCCTGAGCGACGACCTGCACGAGTCGCTGAGCCTCCCCACCTGGAAGCCGAATGAACAGCTGGCGGGGAGGCGAGCCCCCTCGAGGGAAGAAGAGGCAGCCCAGCCTCGTTTGGCTCAAGCCCTACTTGGCTGGAGCTGAGTGCGCCTCCAGGATAGCAGAGCTCCAGCTCTGCTCAGAGGCCCGATAAGGCAGAGTTGCTGGCGCGAGGCTGCTCTGCCCTGGGCGAGCCTTTCCCAGACTAGCCTCGCTGCTAGGCTTCCTGCCCGGAAGAAGCAGGCTGCGCGAGGCTGGGAGACGCCACTGGCGCCTTTCTGGCCGCAGCTCCGCTCCTGCCTTGCCTTTGCACCTAGGCCCCAGGCGTCCTTTGGACGGCTTAGGGGCCGGTGGATTGCACACTGCCAAGGGCTCAAGCAGGAAGAGCTCTGCGCGAGGGAAGAGAAGGGCAGTGAAGGGCTCCTCCAGCGGTTGCTTGGCCGCCCAGACTCAGCACCGCACGGAGTGCACCAGGCTCCCAGGGCCCCTGGCTGGGGTCTGCAGCTGCGCACACCCGGAGGCTGACTCCCTGGGCGCCCAGCAGCTGCCTCACACACGTAGCTTCCCTAGCGCTCTCCTCCCCAGCAGAGACGTGTGCAGCTGGTTGGGGCCTGGCCCTGCGTGTCTGGGCTCCCGCCCACAGCCCCAGCTCAGGGCAAGCAGCCCCTGAGCCAGGACCTGCAGGACGCGCAGAGCGCCTCCACCTGGAAGCCGAGTGAACAGCTGGCGGGGAGGCGAGCCTCCTCGAGGGAAGAAAAGGCAGCCCAGCCTCGTTTGGCTCAAGCCCTACTTGGCTGGAGCCGAGTGCGCCTCCAGGACGGCAGAGCTCCAGCTCTGCTCAGAAGCCCGATCTGGCAGAGTTGCTGGCGCGAGGCTGCTCTGCCCTCGCCAAGCCTTGCCCAGACTTTCCTCGCTGCTAGGCTTCTTGCCTGGAAGTAGCAGGCTGCGCGAGGCTGGGAGACGCCACTGGTGCCTTCCTGGCCTCAGCTCCCCTCGCTCCTTGCCTTTGCACCTAGGCCCCAGGCGTCCTTTGGGAGGGCTTACGGGCCGGTGGCTTGCACACTGCCAAGGGCTTTAGCAGGAAGAACTCTGTGCCAGGGAAAGGAAGGGCTAGTGCAGGGCTCCGCCAGAGGTTGCTTGGCCGCACAGACTCAGTGCTGCACGGAGTGCAACAGGCTCCCAGGGCCCCTGCCTGGGGTCTGCAGCCCCGCACACCCGGAGGCTGACTCCCTGGGCGCCCAGCAGCTGCCTCACACACGTAACTTCCCTAGCGCTCTCCTCCCCAGCAGAGACGTGTGCAGCTGGTTGGGGCCTGGCCCAGCCTGCCGGGGTCCCGCCCACAGCCCCAGATCAGGACAAGCAGCCCCTGAGCAAAGACCTGCAGGAGAAGCAGAGCGCCCCCACCTGGAAGCCGAGTGAACAGCTGGCGAGGAGGCGAGCCCCCTCGAGCGAAGAAGAGGTAGCCCAGGCTCGTTAGGCTCAAGCCCTACTTGGCTGGAGCCGAGTGCGCCTCCAGGTCGGCAGAGCTCCAGCTCTGCTCAGAGGCCCGATCTGGCAGAGTTGCTGGCGCGAGGCTGCACTGCCCTGGGCAAGCCTTGCCCAGACTTGCCTCGCTGCTAGGCTTCCTGCCCAGGAAGGAGCCGGCTGCGCGAGGCTGGGATTCGCCACTGGCGGCTTCCTGTCCGCAGCTGCGCTCCTGCCTCGCCTTTGAACCTAGGCCCCTGGCTTCCTTTGGAAGGGCTTAGGGGCCGGTGTCTTGCACACTGCCAAGGGCTCCAGCAGGAAGAGCTCTGTGCCCGGGAAAGGAAGAGATAGTGCAGGGCTCCTTCAGCGGTTGCTTGGCCGCCCAGACTCAGCGCCGAACGGAGTGCACCAGCCTCCCAGGGCACGTGGCTCTTGTCTGCAGCTCCCCACACACGGAGGCTGACTCCCTGGGCGCCCAGCAGCTGCCTCACACACGTAGCTTCCCTAGCGCTCTCCTCCCCAGTAGAGACGTGTGCAGCTGGTTGGGGCCTGCCCCTGAGTGCCTGGGCTCCCGCCCACAGCCCCAGCTCATGGCAAGCAGCCCCTGAGCCAAGACCTGCAGGAGGCGCAGAGCGCCCCCACCTGGAAGCCGAGTGAACAGCTGGCGGGGAGGCGAGCCTCCTCGAGGGAAGAAGAGGCAGCCCAGCCTCGTTTGGCTCAAGCCCTACTTGGCTGGAGCCGAGTGCGCCTCCAGGACGGCAGAGCTCCAGCTCTGCTCAGAGGCCCGATCTGGCAGAGTTGCTGGCGCGAGGCTGCTCTGCCCCGGGCGAGCCTTGCCCAGACTTGCTTCGCTGCTAGGCTTCCTGCCCAGGAAGGAGCAGGCTGCGCGAGGCTGGGAGACGCCACTGGCGCCTTCCTGGCCTCAGCTCCGCTCCTGCCTTGCCTTTGCACCTCGGCCCCAGGCGTCCTTGGGGAGGGCTTAGGGGCCGGTGGCTGCACACTGCCAAAGGTTCCAGCAGGAAGAGCTCTGTGCGAGGGAAGGGAAGGGCCAGTGCAGGGCTCCTCCAGCGGTTGCTTGGCCGCCCAGGCTCAGCGCTGCACGGAGTGCCCCAGGCTCCCAGGGCCCCTGGCTGGGGTCTGCAGCCCCGCACACCCAGAGGCTGACTCCCTGGGCGCCCAGCATCTGCCTCACACACGTAGCTTCCCTAGCGCTCTCCTCCCCAGCAGAGAAGTGTGCAGCTGCTTGGGGCCTGGGCCTGCGTGCCTGGGCTCCCGCCCACAGCCCCAGCTCAGGGCAAGCAGCCCCTGTGCCAAGACCTGCAGGAGGCACAGAGCGCCCCCACCTGGAAGCCGAGTGAACAGCTGGCGGGGAGGTGAGCCTCCTCGAGGGAAGAAGAGGCAGCCCAGCCTCGTTTGGCTCAAGCCCTACTTGGCTGGAGCCGAGTGCGCCTCCAGGACGGCAGAGCTCCAGCTCTGCTCAGTGGCCCGATCTGGCAGAGTTGCTGGGGCGAGGCTGCTCTGCCCTGGGCGAGCCTTGCCCAGACTTGCCTCGCTGCTAGGCTTCCTGCCCGGAGAAGCAGGCTGCGCGAGGCTAGGAGACGCCACTGGCGCCTTCCTGGCCTCAGCTCCGCTCCTGCCTTGCCTTTGCACCTAGGCCCCAGGAGTCTTTTGGGAGGGCTTAGGGGCCGGTGGCTTGCGCACTGCCAAGGGCTTCAGCAGGAAGAACTCTGTGCGAGGGAAGGGAAGTGTTAGTGCAGGGCTCCTTCAGCGGTTGCTTGGCCGCCCAGACTCAGCCCCGCACGGAGTGCACCAGCCTCCCAGGGCCCCTGGCTGGGGTCTGCAGCCCCGCACACCCGGAGGCTGACTCCCTGGGCGCCCAGCAGCTGCCTCACACACGTAGCTTCCCTAGCGCTCTCCTCTCCAGCAGAGACGCGTGCAGCTGGTTGGGGCCTGCCCCTGCGTGCCTGGGCACCCGCCCACAGCCCCAGCTCAAGACAAGCAGCCCCTGAGCCAGGACCTGCAGGACGCGCAGAGCGCCTCCACCTGGAAGCCGAGTGAACAGCTGGCGGGGAGGCGAGCCTCCTCGAGGGAAGAAGAGGCAGCCCAGCCTCGTTTGGCTCAAGCCCTACTTGGCTGGAGCCGAGTGCGCCTCCAGGTCGGCAGAGCTCCAGCTCTGCTCAGAGGCCCGATCTGGCAGAGTTGCTGGCGCTAGGCTGCTCTGCCCTGGGCGAGCCTTGCCCAGACTTTCCTCGCTGCTAGGCTTCTTGCCTGGAAGAAGCGGGCTGCGCGAGGCTGGGAGACACCACTGGTGCCTTCCTGGCCTCAGCTCCCCTCGCTCCTTGCCTTTGCACCTAGGCCCCAGGCGTCCTTTGGGAGGGCTTACGGTCCGGTGGCTTGCACACTGCCAAGGGCTTCAGCAGGAAGAACTCTGTGCCAGGGAAAGGAAGGGCTAGTGCAGGGCTCCGCCAGAGGTTGCTTGGCCGCAGAGACTCAGTGCTGCACGGAGTGCAACAGGCTCCCAGGGCCCCTGCATGGGGTCTGCAGCCCCGCACACCCGGAGGCTGACTCCCTGGGCGCCCAGCAGCTGCCTCACACACGTAGCTTCCCTAGCGCTCTCCTCCCCAGCAGAGACGTGTGCAGCTGGTTGGGGCCTGGCCCAGCCTGCCGGGGTCCCGCCCACAGCCCCAGATCAGGACAAGCAGCCCCTGAGCAAAGACCTGCAGGAGACGCAGAGCGCCCCCACCTGGAAGCCAAGTGAACAGCTGGCGAGGAGGCGAGCCCCCTCGAGCGAAGAAGAGGTAGCCCAGGCTCGTTTGGCTCAAGCCCTACTTGGCTGGAGCCGAGTGCGCCTCCAGGTCGGCAGGGCTCCAGCTCTGCTCAGAGGCCCGATCTGGCAGAGTTGCTGGCGCGAGGCTGCACTGCCCTGGGCAAGCCTTGCCCAGACTTGCCTCGCTGCTAGGCTTCCTGCCCAGGAAGGAGCCGGCTGCGCGAGGCTGGGATTCGCCACTGGCGGCTTCCTGGCCGCAGCTGCGCTCCTGCCTCGCCTTTGAACCTAGGCCCCTGGCTTCCTTTGGGAGGGCTTAGGGCCCGGTGGCTTGCACACTGCCAAGGGCTCCAGCAGGAAGAACTCTGTGGGAAGGAAAGGAAGGGCTAGTGCCGGGCTCCTCCAGCGGTATACTTGGCCGCCCAGACTCAGCGCCGCACGGAGTGCACCAGGCTCGCAGGGCCCCTGGCTGTCGTCTGCAGCCCCGCACACCCGGAGGCTGACTCCCTGGGAGCCCAGCAGCTGCCTCACACACGTAGCTTCCCTAGCGCTCTCCTCCCCAGCAGAAACGTGTGCAGCTGGTTGGGGCCTACCCCTGCGTTCCTGGGCTCCCGCCCACAGCCCCAGCTCAGGACAAGCAGCCCCTGAGCCAAGACCTGCAGGAGGCGCAGAACGCCCCCACCTGGAAGCCGAGTGAACAGCTGGCGGGGAGGCGAGCCCCCTCGAAGGAAGAAGAGGCAGCACAGCCTCTTTTGGCTCAAGCCCTACTTAGCTGGAGCCGAGTGCGCCTCCAGGACGGCAGAGCTCCAGCTCTGCTCAGAGGCCCGATCTGGCAGAGTTGCTGGCGCGAGGCTGCTGTGCCCTGGCCGAACATTGCCCAGACTTGCCTCGCTGCTAGGCTTCCTGCCCAGGAAGGAGCCGGCTGCGCGAGGCTGGGAGACGCCACTGGCGCCTTCCTGGCCTCAGCTCCGCTCCTGCCTTGCCCTTGCACCTAGGCCCCAGGCGTCCATTGGGAGGGCTTAGGGGCCAGTGGCTTGCACACTGCCAAGGGCTCAAGCCAGAAGAGCTCTGTGCGAGGGAAGAGAAGGGCTAGTGCAGGGCTCCTCCAGCCGTTGCTTGGCCGCCCAGACTCAGCGCCGCACGGAGTGCACCAGGCTGCCAGGGCCCCTGGCTGGGGTATGCATCCCCGCCCACATGGAGGCTGACTCCCTGGGCGCCCAGCAGCTGACTCACACACGTAGCTTCCCTAGCGCTCTCCTCCCCAGCAGAGACGTGTGCAGCTGGTTGGGGCCTGCCCCTGCGTGCCTGGGCTCCCGCCCACAGCCCCAGCTCAGGGCAAGCAGCCCCTGAGCCAAGACCTGCAGGAGGCGCAGAGCGCCCCCACCTGGAAGCCGAGTGAACAGCTGGAGGGGAGCCGAGCCTCCTCGAGGGAAGAAGAGGCAGCCCAGCCTCGTTTGGCTCAAGCCCTACTTGGCTGGAGCTGAGTGCGCCTCCAGGACGGCAGAGCTCCAGCTCTGCTCAGAGGCCCGATCTGGCAGAGTTGCTGGCGCGAGACTGCTCTGCCCTGGGCGAGCCTTGCCCAGACTTGCCTCGCTGCTAGGCTTCCTGCCCAGGAAGGAGCCGGCTGCGCGAGGCTGGGAGACGCCACTGGCGCCTTCCTGGCCTCCTAGGCCCCAGGCGTCCTTTGGGAGGGCTTAGGGGCCGGTGGCTTGCACACTGCCAAGGGCTCCAGTAGGAAGAGCTCTGTGCGAGGGAAGGGAAGGGCTAGTGCACGGCTCATCCAGCGGTTGCTGGGCTGCCCAGACTCATCGCCGCACGGAGTGCAAAAGGCTCCCAGGGTCCCTGGCTGGGGTCTGCAGCCCCGCACACCCTGAGGCTGACTCCTGGGCGCCCAGCAGCTGCCTCTCACACGTAGATTCCCTAGCGTTCTCCTCCCCAGCAGAGACGTGTGCAGCTGGTTGGGGCCTGCCCCTGCGTGCCTGGGATCCCGCCCACAGCCCCAGCTCAGGGCAAGTAGCCCCTGAGCCAAGACCTGCACGAGTCGCTGAGCTCCCCCACCTGGAAGCCGAGTGAACAGCTGGCGGGGAGGCGAGCCCCCTCGAGGGAAGAAGAGGCAGCCCAGCCTCCTTTGGCTCAAGCCCTACTTGGCTGGAGCCGAGTGCGCCTCCAGGACGGCAGATCTCCAGCTCTGCTCAGAGCCCCGATCTGGCAGAGTTGATGGCGAGAGGCTGCTCTGCCCTGGGCGAGCCTTGCCCAGACTTGCCTCGCTGCTAGGCTTCCTGCCCAGGAAGGAGCCGGCTGCGCGAGGCTGGGAGACGCCAGCGGCTCCTTCCTCGCCTCAGCTCCGCTCCTGCCTCGCCTTTGCACCTAGGCCCCAGGCGTCCTTGGGGAGAGCTTAGGGGCCCGTGGCTAGGGCTCCAGCAGGAAGAGCTCTGTGCGAAGGAAGGGAAGGGTTAGTGCAGGGCTCCTCCAGCGGTTGCTTGGCCTCCCAGACTCAGCGCTGCACGGAGTGCACCAGGCTCCCATGGTCCCTGGCTGGGGTCTGCAGCCCCGCACACCCGGAGGCTGACTCCCTGGGCGCCCAGCAGCTGCCTCTCACACGTAACTTCCCTAGCGCTCTCCTCCCCAGCAGAGACGTGTGCAGCTGGTTGGGGCCTGCCCCTGCGTGCCTGGGCTCCCGCCCACAGCCCCAGCTCAGGGCAAGCAGCCCCTGAGCCAAGAACTGCAGGAGGCGCAGAGCGCCCCCACCTGGAAGAAGAGTGAACAGCTGGCGGGTAGGTGAGCCTCCTTGAGGTAAGAAGAGGCAGCCCAGCCTCGTTTGGCTCAAGCCCTACTTGGCTGGAGCCGAGTGCGCCTCCAGAACGGCAGAGCTCCAGCTCTGCTCAGAGCCCCGATCTGGCAGAGTTGCTGGCGCGAGGCTGCACTGCCCTGGGCGAGCCTTGCCCAGATTTGCCTCGCTGCAAGGCTTCCTGCCCAGAAGAAGCAGGCTGCGCGAGGCTGGGAGGCGCCACTGGCGCCTTCCTGGCCTCATTTCCGCTCCTACCTTGCCTTTGCACCTAGGCCCCAGGCGTCCTTAGGGAGGGCTTAGGAGCCGGTGGCTTGCACACTGCCAAGGGTTCCAGCAGGGAGAGCTCTGTGAGAGGGAAGGAAAGGCAAGTGCAGGGCACCTCCAGCGGTTGCTTGGCCGCCCAGACTCAGCGCCGAACGGAGTGCAGCAGCCTCCCAGTGCCCCTGGCTGGGGTCTGCAGCCCCGCACACCCGGAGGCTGACTCACTGGGCGCCCAGCAGCTGCCTCACACACGTAGCTTCCCTAGCGCTCTCCTCCCCAGCAGAGACGTGTGCAGCTGGTTGGGGCCTGCCCCTCCGTGCCTGGGCTCCCGCCCACAGCCCCAGTTCAGGGCAAGCAGCCCCTGAGCCAAGACTTGCACGAGTCGCTGAGCGCCCCCACCTGGAAGCCGAGTGAACAGCTGGCGGGGAGGCGAGCGCCCTCGAGGGAAGAAGAGGCAGCCCAGCGTCGTTTGTCTCAAGCCCTACTTGGCTGGAGCCGAGTGCGCCTCCAGGACGGCAAAGCTCCAGCTCTGCTGAGAGCACCGATCTGGCAGAGTTGCTGGCGCGAGGCTGCTCTACCCTGGGCAAGCCTTGCCCAGACTTGCCTCGCTGCTAGGCTTCCTGCCCAGGAAGGAGCCGGCTGAGCGAGGCTGGGAGACGCCACTGGCTCCTTCCTGGCCTCAGCTCCGCTCCTGCCTTGCCTTTGCACCTAGGCCCCAGGCGTCCTTGGGGAGGGCTTAGGGGCCGGTGGCTTGCACACTGCCAAGGGCTCCAGCAGGAAGAGCTCTGTGCCAGGGAAAGGAAGGGCTAGAGCAGGGCTCCTCCAGCGGTTGCTTGGCCGCCCAGACTCAACGCCGCACGGAGTGCACCAGGCTCCCAGGGCCCCTGGCTGGGGTCTGCAGCCCCGCACACCCGGAGGCTGACTCCCTGGGAGTCCAGCAGCTCCCTCACACACGTAGCTTCCCTAGCGCTCTCCTCCCCAGCAGAAACGTGTGCAGCTGGTTGGGGCCTGGCCTGCGTGCCTGGGCTCCCGCCCACAGCCCCAGCTCAGGGCAAGCAGCCCCTGAGCCAAGACCTGCAGGAGGCGCAGAGCGCCCCCACCTGGAAGCCGAGTGAACAGCTGGCGGGGAGGCGAGCCCCCTCGAAGGAAGAAGAGGCAGCCCAGCCTCTTTTGGCTCAAGCCCTACTTGGCTGGAGCCGAGTGCGCCTCCAGGACGGCAGAGCTCCAGGTCTGCTCAGAGGCCCGATCTGCAGAGTTGCTGGCGTGAGGCTGCTCTGCCCTGGGCGAGCCTTGCCCAGAATTGCCTCGCTGCTAGGCTTCCTGCCCAGGAAAGAGCCGGCTGCGCGAGGCTGGGAGACGCCACTGGCGCCTTCCTGGCCTCAGCTCCGCTCTTGCCTTGCCCTTGCACCTAGGCCCCAGGCGTCCATTGGGAGGGCTTAGGGGCCAGTGGCTTGCACACTGCCACGGGCTCAAGCCGGAAGAGCTCTGTGCGAGGGAAGAGAAGGGCTAGTGCAGGGCTCCTCCAGCGGTTGCTTGGCCGCCCAGACTCAGCGCCGCACGGAGTGCACCAGGCTCCCAGGGCCCCTGGCTGGGGTCTGCATCCCCGGCCACATGGAGGCTGACTCCCTGGGCGCCCAGCAGCTGACTCACACACGTAGCTTCCCTAGCGCTCTCCTCCCCAGCAGAGACGTGTGCAGCTGGTTGGGGCCTGCCCCTGCGTGCCTGGGCTCCCGCCCACAGCCCCAGCTCAGGGCAAGCAGCCCCTGAGCCAAGACCTGCAGGAGGCGCAGAGCGCCCCCACCTGGAAGCCGAGTGAACAGCTGGCGGGGAGGCGAGCCTCCTCGAGGGAAGAAGAGGCAGCCCAGCCTCGTTTGGCTCAAGCCCTACTTGGCTGGAGCCGAGTGCGCCTCCAGGACGGCAGAGCTCCAGCTCTGCTCAGAGGCCCGATCTGGCAGAGTTGCTGGCGCGAGGCTGCGCTTCCCATGGGGAGCCTTGCCCAGACTTGCCTCGCTGCTAGGCTTCCTGCCCAGGAAGGAGCCGGCTGCGCGAGGCCTGGAGACGCCACTGGCGTCTTCCTGGCCTCAGCTCCCCTCCTTCCTTGCCTTTGCACCTAGGCCCCAGGCGTCCTTTGGGAGGGCTTAGGGGCCGGTGGCTTGCACACTGCCAAGGGCTCCAGCAGGAAGAACTCTGTGCGAAGGAAAGGAAGGGCTAGTGCCGGGCTCCTCCAGCGGTTACTTGGCCGCCCAGACTCAGCGCCACACGGAGTGCACCAGGCTCCCAGGGCCCCTGGCTGGGGTCTGCAGCCCCGCACACCCGGACGCTGACTCCCTGGGCGCCCAGCAGCTGCCTCACACACGTAGCTTCCCTAGCGCTCTGCTCCCCAGCAGAGACGTGTGCAGCTGGTTGGGGCCTGCACCTGCGTGCCTGGGCACCCGCCCACAGCCCCAGCTTAGGGCAAGCAGCCCCTGAGCCAAGACCTGCAGGAGGCGCAGAGCGCCCCCACCTGGAAGCCGAGTGAACAGCTGGCGGGGAGGCGAGCCTCCTCGAGGGAAGAAGAGGCAGCCCAGCCTCGTTTGGCTCAATCACTACTTGGCTGGAGCCGAGTGCGCCTCCAGGACGGCAGAGCTCCAGCTCTGCTCAGAGGCCCGATCTGGCAGAGTTGCTGGCGCGAGGCTGCTCTGCATTGGGCGAGCCTTGCCCAGACTTGCCTCGCTGCTAGGCTTCCTGCCCTAGAAGGAGCCGGCTGCTCGAGGCTGGGAGACGCCACTGGCGCCTTCCTGGCCTCCTAGGCCCCAGGCGTCCTTTGGGAGCGCTTAGGGGCCGGTGGCTTGCACACCGCCAAGGGCTCCAGTAGGAAGAGCTCTGTGCGAGGGAAGGGAAGGGCTAGTGCAGGGCTCATCCAGCGGTTGCTGGGCTGCCCAGACTCTTCGCCGCACGGAGTGCAAAAGGCTCCCAAGGTCCCTGGCAGGGGTCTGCAGCCCCGCACACCCGGAGGCTGACTCCGTGGGCACCCAGCAGCTGACTCACACACGTAGCTTCCCTAGCGCTCTCCTCCCCAGCAGAGACGTGTGCAGCTGGTTGGGGCCTGCCCCTGCGTGGCTGGGCTCCCGCCCACAGCCCCAGTTCAGGCAAGCATCCCCTGAGCCAAGACTTGCACGAGTCGCTGAGCGCCCCCACCTGGAAGCCGAGTGAACAGCTGGCGGGGAGGCGAGCGCCCTCGAGGGAAGAAGAGGCAGCCCAGCGTCGTTTGTCTCAAGCCCTACTTGGCTGGAGCCGAGTGCGCCTCCAGGACGGCAAAGCTCGAGCTCTGCTGAGAGCACCGATCTGGCAGAGTTGCTGGCGCGAGGCTGCTCTACCCTGGGCAAGCCTTGCCCAGACTTGCCTCGCTGCTAGGCTTCCTGCCCAGGAAGGAGCCGGCTGAGCGAGGCTGGGAGACGGCACTGGCTCCTTCCTGGCCTCAGCTCCGCTCCAGCCTTGCCTTTGCACCTAGGCCCCAGGCTTCCTTGGGGAAGGCTTAGGGGCCGGTGGCTTGCACACTGCCAAGGGCTCCAGCAGGAAGAGCTCTGTGCCAGGGAAAGGAAGGGCTAGAGCAGGGCTCCTCCAGCGGTTGCTTGGCCGCCCAGACTCAACGCCGCACGGAGTGCACCAGGCTCCCAGGGCCCCTGGCTGGGGTCTGCAGCCCCGCACACCCGGAGGCTGATTCCCTGGGAGTCCAGCAGCTGCCTCACACACGTAGCTTCCCTAGCGCTCTCCTCCCCAGCAGAAACGTGTGCAGCTGGTTGGGGCCTGCCCCTGCGTGCCTGGGCTCCCGCCCACAGCCCCAGCTCAGGGCAAGCAGCCCCTGAGCCAAGACCTGCAGGAGGCGCAGAGCGCCCCCACCTGGAAGCCGAGTGAACAGCTGGCGGGGAGCCGAGCCTCCTCGAGGGAAGAAGAGGCAGCCCAGCCTCGTTTGGCTCAAGCCCTACTTGGCTGGAGCCGAGTGCGCCTCCAGGACGGCAGAGCTCCAGCTCTGCTCAGAGGCCCGATCTGGCAGAGTTGCTGGCGCGAGGCTGCTCTGCCCTCGGCGAGCCTTGCCCAGACTTGCCTCGCTGCTAGGCTTCCTGCCCAGGAAGGAGCCGGCTGCGCGAGGCTGGGAGACGCCACTGGCGCCTTCCTGGCCTCAGCTCCGCTCCTGCCTTGCCCTTGCACCTAGGCCCCAGGCGTCCATTGGGAGGGCTTAGGGGCCAGTGGCTTGCACACTGCCACGGGCTCAAGCCGGAAGAGCTCTGTGCGAGGGAAGAGAAGGGCTAGTGCAGGGCTCCTCCAGCGGTTGCTTGGCCGCCCAGACTCAGCGCCGCATGGAGTGCACCAGGCTCCCAGGGCCCCTGGCTGGGGTCTGCAGCCCCGCACACCCGGAGGCTGACTCCCTGGGCACCCAGCAGCTGACTCACACACGTAGCTTCCCTAGCGCTCTCCTCCCCAGCAGAGACGTGTGCAGCTGGTTGGGGCCTGCCCCTGCGTGCCTGGGCTCCCGCCCACAGCCCCAGCTCAGGGCAAGCAGCCCCTGAGCCAAGACCTGCAGGAGGCGCAGAGCGCCCCCACCTGGAAGCCGAGTGAACAGCTGGCGGGGAGGCGAGCCTCCTCGAGGGAAGAAGAGGCAGCCCAGCCTCGTTTGGCTCAAGCCCTACTTGGCTGGAGCCGATTGCGCCTCCAGGACGGCAGAGCTCCAGCTCTGCTCAGAGGCCCGATCTGGCAGAGTTGCTGGCGCGAGGCTGCGCTTCCCATGGCGAGCCTTGCCCAGACTTGCCTCGCTGCTAGGCTTCCTGCCCAGGAAGGAGCCGGCTGCGCGAGGCTGGGAGACGCCACTGGCGCCTTTCTGGCCTCAGCTCCGCTCCTGCCTTGCCTTTGCACCTAGGCCCCAGGCGTCCATTGGGAGGGCTTAGGGGCCGGTGGCTTGCACACTGCCAAGGGCTCCAGCAGGAAGAGCTCTGTGCGAAGGAAGGGAAGGGCTAGTGCAGGGCTCCTCCAGCGGTTGCTGGCTGCCCAGACTCAGCGCCGCACGGAGTGCAAAAGGCTCCCAGGGTCCCTGGCTGGGGTCTGCTGCCCCGCACACCCCGACGCTGACTCCCTGGCCCCCAGCAGCTGCCTCACACACGTAGCTTCCCTAGCGCTCTCCTCCCCAGGCGAGACGTGTGCAGCTGGTTGGGGCCTGCCCCTGCGTCCCTGGGCTTCCGCCCACAGCCCCAGCTCAGGGCAAGCAGCCCCTGAGCCAAGAGCTGCAGGAGGCTCAGAGCGCCGCCACCTGGTAGCTGAGTGAAGAGCTGGCGGGGAGGCGAGCCTCCTCGAGGGAAGAAGAGGCCGTCCAGCCTCCTTTGATTCAAGCCCTACTTGGCTGGAGCCGAGTGTGCCTCCAGGACGGCAGGGCTCCAGCTCTGCTCAGAGGCCCGATCTGGCAGAGTTGCTGGCGCGAGGCTGCTCTGCCCTGGGCGAGCCTTGCCCAGACTTACCTCACTGCTAGGCTTCCTGCCCAGGAAGGAGCCGGCTGCGTGAGCCTGGGAGACGCCACTGGCGCCTTCCTGACCTCAGCTCCGCATCTGCCTTGCCTTTGAACCTAGACCCCAGGCGTCCGTGGGTAATGCTTAGGGGCCGGTGGCTTGCATACTGCCAAGAGCTCAGGCAGGGCGAGCTCTGTGAGAGGGAAGGGAAGGGCAAGTGCAGGGATCCTCCAGCGGTTGCTTGGTCGCCGAGACTCAGCGCCGCACGAAGAAACGCACCTCCCAGGGCCACTGGCTGGGGTCTCCATCCCGGCATACCTGGAGGCTGACTCCGTGGGTGCCGATCAGCTGCCTCTCACATGTCGTTCCCTTGCGCTCTCTTCCCCAGCAGAGAAGTGTGCAGCAGTTTGGGGTATGCCCCTGCGTGTCTTGACTCCCGCCCACAGCCCCAGCTCAGGGCAAGCAGCCCCTGAGCCAAGACCTGCAGGAGGCACAGAGCTTCCGCGCCTGGAAGCCGAAGGAAGAGCATTCAAGGTGGCAAGCCTCCTCGAGGTAAGAAGAGGCAGCCCAGCCACGTGCGGCTCAAGCCCTGCTTGGCTGGATCTGAGCGCGCCTCCAGTATGGCAGATCTCCAGCTCTGCTCAGAGGCCCGATCTGGCAGAGTTCCTGGTCTGAGGCTGCTCTGCCCTGGCCGAGCCTTGCCCTGACTTGCCTGGCTGCTAGGCTTCCTGCCATGGAAGGAGCAGGCTCCTTGAGCCTGGGAGATGCCACTGTCGCCTTCCTGGCCTCAGCTCTGCTCCTGCCTTGCCTTTGCACCAGGCGTCCTTGGGGATGGCTTAGGGGCCGGTGGGTTGCACACTGCCAAGGGCTCCAGCAGGGAGAGCTCTGTCAGAGGCAAGGGAAGGGCAAGTGCAGGTCTCCTCCAGCGGTTGCTTGACAGCCCAGACTCAGCGCCGCACGGTGAGCACCAGGCTCCTTGGACCCCTGGCGGGGCTCTGGAGCCCCGCACACCTCGAGTCTGACTCCGTGGGCGCCCAGTAGCTGCCTCACACACGTAGGTTCCCTAGCGCTCTCCTCTCCAGCAGAGACGTGTGCAGGTGGTTGGGTCCTGCACCTGTGTGTCTGGGCTCCTGCCCACAGCCCCAGCTCAGGGGAAGCAGCCCCTGATCCTAGACCGTAAGGAGGGGCAGGGAGCCGGCGCCTGGAAGCCGAGTGAACAGCATGCGGGAATCGAGCTTCCTAGGGGGAAGACGAAGCAGCCCAGCCGCCTTAGGCTGCAAGCCCTGCTTGGGCGGAGTCGAGTGCGCCTCCAGGATGGCAGAGCTCCAGCTCTGCTCAGAGGCCCGATCTGGCAGAGTTCCTGGTGCGAGGCTGCTCTGCCCTGGGCGAACCTTGCCCAGACTTGCCTCGCTGCTAGGCTTCCTACCCAGGAAGGAGCAGCCTTTGCAAAGTTGGGAGACGCCACTGGCGCCTTCCTGGCCTCAGCTCCACTCCTGTATTGCCTTTGCACCTAGGCCCCAGGCGTCCTTTGGGAGGCCTTAGGGGCCGGTGGGTTCCACACTGCCAAGGGCTCCCATAGTGAGAGGTCTGTTCAAGGGAAGGGATGGGTATATTTGGAGTACAATCCTGTATCAGATGTGAGGCCCACACCTTCACCCTGAACGCTCACTCTGAACCCTCACCCCGAACCCTTACCCTCACCCACGCCCTCACCCTGAACCCTCACCCTCACCCTCTCCCTGAACCCTCACCCTCACCCTCTCCCTGAACCCTCACCCTCACCCTCTCCCTGAATCCTCACCCTCATCCTGAATCCTAACCCTCACCCTGAATCCTTACCCTCACCCTCATCCTGAACCCTCACACCTCACCCCTCACCCTAACAAGTTTGGAGGGCTGTTCCACGAACTCTAACCTTTACCCTACCCTAACCGGACCCCCATCCACATCCTAACCCTAACCCACATCATAGTCACGCCCTCAGCCCTATACTTACCCTTGAAGTACCTACCCGCATCTTCTTCATTTTTGACACTTCCCATGCATAACAAAAGACGAGGTTGTAAGGTTTCAAACATGGATCCAAGACCCATTATCCACATAAAAGGGATATAAATACTATGATCACATCATTTAAATCTCTTGCATCACCAAAATACCTCTCCACCACTTATCCAGTCGCCATTGATGGATCACATCTATCTCATACATTTTATAACTTAGCAATCAAATACGCACCAGGACTCTGGGTAATTATAGAGACAAGATTTATTTATACCATAAATATTTCAACAAATTCCACTTTCTACGATGAGTTCAATCTTCACAAAAGTAGGATGAACAGCACCTGTTTCCACTAGGATCCATAGAGCGTGAAAATCTTAATGATGACCACCAGAAAGGTCAGCACGGTTGATATCACAGATTTTTCAGTGTTCCAATACAAGTTCTACCCAAATCCATAAAGAAAGACATACGCATAGGAAACTACAAATTGAAAGCAAGTCTATTGAGATAAATATTGGACATCAATTGTATGAATCTTTAAGGCATAACTGCAGACATTCTTCAGACATTCTTCAAATTCATAGAATGACAACAAAGTATGGCTACGTACAATCCATTCGGTTTTATGAACCACTCATGAATAACCTCACAAGCCATTTGAAACCAGATGACAATTTCAAATAGCTTTGATCTACAAACAAGGCTGTGAGACAGAAAGTTAAAATCGAAATACATGAAGTAAATCCTCAATAGATATGAAAACATCCCATGGTAGTGAAGTCAATTAGCATTAGTTATTAGGGCTTTCATGCACAGACTCATCTCTGATCGATGTGATCCCAATTCATATTTGGCAAAAAATACGAAAGCTGATCTTAACAGTCATATTATTTTTCTTTGTACCCCTAAAAAGAAAAATGAACATGAAAAACTAAATTAAGCTTGGAGGCTCACATTTCCCAATCGGTATACAAAGCAACAGCATGTCAAACTTTCTAATTCACATATGCATTTAAATGAAACTGGATGAAATACCCCTAAATAAACACATACTTCTATGCCCAATGTTTCACAAGGCAGAAAACGCTCAATGAATGAAACTGAGAGGGTAACAGCCAGGAAGGCCAGGGGTCTCCAAAGGGAGGAAATGGGGTGCAAGTGTCAGACAGTTGTTATCTGTCACTTCCGAGGCAGGAGGAAACAAGCTGTTATCTTTTTTCCCCTTCTTGATACAAATTTAAACAGAGATTTTCTCTTACAATTCTGTGTTGCTATAATGACACCTGGTTCCGCCTGAACTTCACTTTTCTCATACTTTGAGCTGACCAAGGCATTTTTCTCATGGAAAGGTTTGCCTTAAGCTATGTGAATGTACTATGTATTTACCCTAGACTCTATCTTCAAGTAGGTTCTGCCTAAAGGCTCAGAACTGACTTGACAAACCAATATGCTTTACTCATACATGGCTCTCCTGATCTATGTGAATGAAGCTATCCATTTGCTCATATCAATCGTTTTATGGCCCAGGATGACTCACCTGGTGCCACGGTCATCTCCATATATCTTGTGGGTGAGGGGTCTGCTGCCATTCCTTTCTCTAATGAGTAGACTGCTAGTAGCTAGATAACATCCAGCCAAAGATGAGTAGGGGGGCACTCTTTCTGCCCCCTTCTGATGTCTATGTCAGAAGCTTTCTCTCTTTTATACTTTAATAAAACGTTGGGACACAAAAGCTCTGACTGATCAACCCTCATCACTGGCCCCGGGTTGAATTCTTCCTCTAAGGAGCCCAAGAATTCAAGCATCTTTCATGGTTAGACAACAACCTTTCCAAACAATGGTCTTTTCAAAAAAAAAAATGATGATAAGTGATGAGTATGCATATGTCTACGAATGAAATGGGACCTATATGTCAAACCACATAAAAATATATCTTCCCTCAACATACATATAACACAACCAGGCCTTCACATGCATCGATTCTCCAACTATCAAGTCATACAAATATGGATGTAAAATATCACAATACATTCCAAAGTTTAAAAGTGATGGATATTGACTTTCGCCCGCTGGTGCTTCTTTTTATGTCATCTCCATTATATTAGCTATGACAACGAATCATGTGCTGTGCGAAGTCACTTACATTGTGTCCAACTCCTTGGGATCATATGGACTAGGCCCCACCAGGCTCCTCTCTCCATGAGATTCTCTAGGCAAAGATACTGGAGGGGGTTGCCATGCTCTCCCTCAGGAGATCTTCCTGCCCCAGGGATGGAATCCATACCTCCCATGTCTCCTGCATGGGTATGTTCTGCATGTTCTTTACCACTAGAACCACCTGGGAAGCCCCAAGACACATGAACATCAGTGGATTTGGGGATCCACGGGGCATATACAGAACCATTCCTCCAACAAAACTGAAGAATGACTTTAAAATCTCAAACAAAACATGAGTATATGTGTTCACAAACTTCATGGAGCAAGGGTTTCTTCGATCTGAAAACTGGCATCGATGAAGGACTGTGTGAAGAATACTTCAAAGTCTATTTGGCAAACACAGCCTACGTTGGCTATATTTAGTCCTCAGTTGAATGGAATGTCATGAGTACTGGTCATTTCAAATAAGTAGCCTATGACGCTGTTTACACTTATTGGGACGCGTGGTATACCACATTCACACATTTCAGTAGCATTGGTGCAAAAACGATACATTTCTCAGGGGAAGCTTCTACATGGACTCCTGGGATCAGAGCTCTAACTCATACACACATACTTTTCCTTTTAAAATGATCCTGCATGATAAGCAAACAAAACACTGGATGAACACCTAGACGGTGAGCTCTGTACTAAATGATTTTAAAGCCAGTAGATGGAATGAGCTGATGAGGAAGACTACAAACGAGTCATCTTCTTCAACTTGGTCAAACCGCTCATAGTCATACAAGTGAATGAAAAGTTGAGCCTGTTGTCATTCAATCTGTTTAAAAGAAATAGAATAAAAAAACAAATTAGTAAATCTTATTTTCTTAATAAACATTGTATTATTTCTGCACAGCTTTGTTACTGGCATGAATAGAATATCTACAATAATAACTTGTCACAGTGAAATGGATTCACATTCGATATCGATTCACATCTATAATTGATGCCATAGCTGTTTGATACTATTGCTTGAATGAATGCAACTTATGTGACTTCACAAACTACAAACACGACTAACATAATAGGTATTAAAAAACCTTGAGTGACATGAGCGTGAAGACTTAGTAGAGTTGCTCTCAAGAATAATGATACTATTATTCGCTCTAGCCATAGTACTGGAATCTGTACATTAACACCCCTGCAAAACAAAAGGAAAGGATAGAATAATAATAAAGGAACTTCATAACTATATTCCTACTGTAAACATTCAACACTATGTTTTCTTTTAAACTGACTTTCATATTTGGTCTACTGTAACCTCTTCTGTGTTCATTTTATGCTAAACTTATTGCTAACAGTAAAATTACCATACGAGCTCTAATTAATTTTTTTTTTTACTTGCAAAGCTACTGATAGAACCAAAGGCCAATATCTACATCAAACAGGAGAAACGGAATGGAAACTGTAAACAATTTTATGGAAGAACATTTCCGTGCTCCTATTCAGTCAAATGGGCATTCAAAAGGATGTGATTTTTCTGAAAGTTTATTTCAGAAACTTGGAATTGGATGACTGCAAACAATAAAACTAACAATATATTGATACATAATATTAATAATATACAGTGGGTCATTCTTTTTTTATTCTGCCACAGCTAACAGACAGAAAGTCAGTTGTCATAACTACTACTAACATAAGACCCTCACCGATAAGTGAAGATATATAGGAAAATCCATAATAGCTCTAAAAACCATCAAAGATAAAATGGTAATTAAAAAATACACTGACAGTTTAGCTGGTATAAGAAACAGGATGATTATGAAAGCAAAGCCAACAATCATGGATAGGCCATGGAAGCCCGTGGCTGTCACCAGTGTTGACTTATATCCTTCATCTGAGGTTGTTAAAAGTGCTTGGTAAAATCCAGAGGTTTGCAGCAGTGGTAACCTCCTGAACAGACTGAAATAAAAAGGGTTTCCAGAATATCCTGATGATTTCCATCTACTAGGCTGTGATGAGCTCAAGCAATGCATACTCCAGAGGACAGAAGACAGACAGGTTGGGAACACGTCTACTGCACTTACGGAGAAAGGGAATGTTGCTGCTCAGCCTAGTACAAGTGTAGAAGCAACACCTTGGTGATTCGACCTTTAAAGACTCGATACATATGAGAACGACTGGTATGAATAAACCTTCAGAAGTGCTTTCTCAGACCTCCTCCCATCATAAGCACAAGCATAATGAAAACACTGAGTTTTCATGGTCTCACCCAAAATAAGACTCACTTATGGCTTTGCTTTGAGAATAGTTGAACTACTCATTGTTCAAGAGAAATGATCCTTTCTTCTCTGAAGATTTGTGAATCATTCACAGGGTGTGGTGAATAAACTACTTAAGGGTCTAATACATAAAAATGCAATAGGCTAAGCACAGAGATGTTTTTCTCCCTTTCTCAAAGGATGGAATGGAACATTTTGTATTTGCACTGATTTTATGTCTTGACTTCATGTACAATTATATACTGATTTTTTTAGTTGACATACAATAGGACTAAAAATATTGATATAATACTGATAACTCATGTTGGTATGTGTGGTTGTCACATAGGATTCACAGGAGATTTAAATTCACAGTTGTCAACGTAAAGGATGAATGCTATTTAGCTTCTTCGTGAATCTAGACCATGAATGAAGAGTTTTCCTCAACATATTTCACTGAGAGAAATACAAGGATGATAGGCATAATACTATGCTTCGACTCATGGATATCTAAGCATTGCTCACAATACAGATCTGATTTTCAACATCAGGGTTCTTTCAGTGTCCTTGAACAGCATTTGTTTTTCTGTATACAGAAGAAAAAACTCATGAGTATCAAACTGGTTCACATAAAACATGTGTATGAATTGTTATCTTCCTGAACCAGGGATCAAACCCACATCACTTCCCCCTCCTGCACTGGTAGGCAGATTTTTTATTTATCAACTGTGCCACCTAGGAATCGACATACATTTCAAGGACCACTGCCATCAGCTTCTACTGTTCATGACCAAAGTAGGAGAAACAATATTGGAAGAAGTACTCATAAGGGTACTCATAGGAAGTACTCATAAGTCAAGGAACTGTTATACTGGGTACTCTCGTTGTTACTGGGACAAGTCAGTTCCTCCGATGATGATGGGTATAACTGAAAAATTATTACAAATGCATGGGCTGCGATGTCTACGTGATAAATGTGTTCCTCTTATACTATTGCTTCAGGGATGCCTACTTCAGCATGAAGGAATGCACTTCAAGGGATGCCCGCTATTCCAGCTCAAGCAACAGATAGTGAAGTGCAGATCATTGTCCTTTGTTGAAAATAATCAGCACTTTGTCAACATAGGGAACATGCCAGAGGAACCCTTGGGATGGAACTCTAAAAACAGGTTGGGCCCTCTTTTTGCCAAGCCCTGCGATAAAATACAAATCAGAAAAAGAAAAATAGCATCGGTTTTGTCAGGACTTCCTCATCTTTTCTTTCTCGGTAGCAGGAAGCAGACATTGAGGCCAGAGGACTGCAGGATTTCATTGTGAACTAACGTTGGGTGGGGTGGAAGCTCATCACTCTAGTAAGAATGTGGTTCAATAAAATGGAATTTCATTCACTTCATGGACATAGAGTTCTATAATCCTTCATTAAGGAATTCAATAAGCTATATTTCCTTACACCTTCACAATCTCTTGGTTTACGAGAACATCAATTGCTAGTCCAGCACTTATACAATGAGTGTTACAGGTAGTATGAATGTATAAATGATGATGAGCAATGACAGGAAGTTTATTTAATCTCTGTTTGAATTCTTGATTTTTTATATAATTTTTTATAATATCCTTACAGATGTGAATATTTTACTGACATGTATAAATACACGTTGAGTAGTGCTATGATAACTCATAGGGTTGGCACAATAAATATCATGGTTACTATGTGCTTTTCATATATTCCTTTTGAGATTCTCTTCCATTATACATTATCATAAGATATTTAATAGTTTCCTAAACTGTACAGTAGGTCCTTGTGGCTTCTTTTATATATAGTAATGTACTTGTTAATAATTCAAACAAAAACTGGTACACAAATACTCATAGTGACATTCACAATAGCTCAAAGGTAGAACTCATTCAAGTGTCCGTTGGTGGGAGACTGAATATGCAACACAAGGTATATTCAGAAGCTTGAACGGTATTCCACCATACGAAAAAGTACATTAAATGGTGCTGCCACTCTGCAAGACATTACAGAAATGACTCCAAAACAAACACATGGAATAAATACATAGTTCAATTCCAATTCAAGCTATGTACCCAAAAGGATTGGGAAAGGGGGCTGAAAAAATGGATACTTCTTCCGTCATACTCACAACAGCATGATTCACACTGGCAAACAAACAGAAGTGATCTAAGTGTCCATGGCAGCCAATTCCATAAACAAACTGTGGTATACACACAATGGAATCTGATTCGGCCCTTCAAAGTCAGTAATTCTGACAATGCGACAATGTGGACAAACCTTATGGTCATTAGATCATGTGAAATAAACCAGACCAAGAAAAGACAAACGTTCTGTGATTCCACTCATATGAGATATCCAAACAAGTCAAATCTGTCAGAAATAGCAGAGAGTGATTCCGACCGATCGAAAAGAGTTCATGTTTCATGGACCTCAGTTTCCCTTGGAAAAACTGACTTCCCGTGATATCTCCAAAACCAATTAGACAAATAATTGGAAGCTATATCCAGTCAAATGAATGTAGACATAATGTTATATACAGTGTACACCAAACTCACTCAAACTTCTTAACAGACAAAAGGCAAAACTGTATCTATGGTACCTCAGCTTAGCTTAAAACTGTATCTACAGTACCTCACTTCTGCTTATAAAATTTAACAACAACAACAACAACACACTAAAGTCTATCCAAAAAAGGATATAAAACATATATAACATTAACTTTAAAGGATTAGACATTGAAACTGTGAAAAACCTTATTCACAAAACTTAAACACAAGCCACAGGAAAATATATTTATAAAATACATATCTGATAAAGGATTGTACTCCAAATATACCAAAAAATCTAGAACAATCTCATAAAAAATGTATACACCTAAACACCTGTCCTACAAAAATATAAAGATAGTAAATAAGCCTATCAAAAAGACTCAAAATCACATATCATTAGGAAATTACAAACTAAAATAACAGTGAGGTAGCACTGCACACCTATTAGATCCAGTAAACTCAAAAAAAAAAAAACGGGGGTAGGGCACAACTTCTCCGGTGGCTCAGTGGTAAAGAATCTGCCTGACAATGCAAGACACTCTAGTTTGATCCCTTACCCCAGAAGATCCCACATGCCACAGAGAAACATAGCTGGATTTTTCCACAGCTAAACAAAGCTCACCTGTGACCTGAATACTATATGGCTAGCACTTACTAAACAGCTTTGAAAACGTCCAGACAAAAAGTATCACATGATTATATACAACAGCTCTACTTGTAATAACTAAAAACTTTCAAATATCAGGATGTCTTCAGTAGATGACAGTGTAAACAAATGGGGATACATCCAAAGTGAAGGGGAGCAAATGCTACCACAAAATATACCACCTCAGCATGAGAATTAGTGGGACCCAATTAACTTTTTTTTTTAGAGGACACATGATCATCTCTGAAACCCAAGTTCAAGACAGCTCTTCTGTGAGTCACATTTACCAGAGAAATCTCATTTCAAAGGAATCCTCTCTATATGCCAGATAGAAGGATGAGACACAGTCTTTTGAAACTCTTTTTTCTTTTCTATCGATAGGGAAAGCTAAGCCGTAAATCTGCACAACAACCATACCCTTCCTTTCCTTTGGTTGTATCTGTAAAATATTTGTTTCTTTTTTAATTTGGCTGCGCCAGGTCAACCTTCATTGAGGTAAGCCAGATATTTAGCTACAACATGCAAATTCTCCTTTGTGGCATGGGAGATCTAGCTCTTGGATCAGGGAATGAACCTGGGCCTCCTTCTTTGGGAGTGTCCAGTCTCAGCCACTGGACCACCAGAAAGTGCCTGTTTTGTTTTCAGATGAAGATGGAATCTAAGGTGATATCTTGGGCCATTTCAGTCACTGACTCAGTTTCCTGAGTTTCTCCAAAGCACGCACAAGGTGCACATTATTAAACTGGTTTGCAAAACAAGAAAAGGTTGTCTGCTACAACACTGTATGCTTACAAATATCTAAATGGTAAATGGCATATTATTTATTTTTAATTACTATGGGGGGGGGGGGAAAGAATGCAGGATTCATACATGTTACCACATGAATAAATATTAAAACCATCTTCAGTGAAAAAGAAATCCACATCGAAAAGGCCACCCAGAACCCTTATTCACCATGTCTGCTTTCAATCCATCAAGTTTGTCCAAATAACTGAAAATCTCAGTAACACTCTAAATAAAGAAAAAAGGATGAAGATGGAAACAAAAGATATATTCATACACTTGAACAATTGCTAAAAGTGGAAGTGGGGCAGTGGATTACATTATAATGTAGGTACCATATGATTTCCTGATTTTGGAGATTATGTGCTGGTTCTGCAGAAGGTACCCATTTTGGATAAAACACATAGAGTATTTTAGATGATGTGGCAAATGCTAGCACTTGTTCCCATTGCTAGGCATTTTCTGTACATTTTAAATGACTGGAAAGTATACTAGGTTTCAAAACAACCATGTCAATACCACAAAAGAAATTTAGCGCAGACAGGCAGGAAACTTTCTGATACAGGCCAAGACTTACCCAGATGAAGTTCAAGGGAAGCTGCGATGCTCACTGCCCGTGAAGGAGTCCACGTGGAATGAAGAAGTAGTGTGGGAAGTCTATTAGTAACCACCATGTCTTGGGTCCTCCGGATGACCTACTGCAGGAGAAACAGATCTTACAGATAAAATGTTCCACATCACTTCACAAAAAGTTGTTAGACTACATTCAGTAAAGCTGAATCATTTTGGATTAATTTACAATCATAAAATACTACCCTTTACAGTCCAAAAATCACTTGCATTTCTATACACTAATAACAATCAGGAAAAAAATATTAAGAAAATCCCACTTAAATAAAACATCTAGCAACAAACTTAATCAAGAACATAAAAAACCAGTAGTCAGAAAACTAGAAGGCACTGATAAAGAAACCAAAGAAAATACAAACACACAGAAAATTATTCCACGCTCATGCACTGGAACAATGAGGAATTAAAAGGTCCATTCCAACCAAAGTCATCAACAAATACACGGACTGCAATCACAAAATAATATTCAATGGCATTTTTCACAGAAATAGAAATATTCCTAATATTAGGCTGCTACTGTTGAACAGGACCTTAAACGGCCAAAAAGACTCTGAGAAAGAGGAACACAGCTGGAGGCATCTTCCTATCCCTCTTCAAACTACATCACGGAGCTGTAGTGACCACCACAGTGAGGAACTGGCAGGAACACAGACACATGGACTCCAGGAGAGAATAGAGAGCCCAGAAACGAACCCACCTGTACATGGTCAGTTCCTGAAAATCAAACCAGGAACGAGCGAAGAGGAAAGGACAGTCTTCTCAAGAAACAGTGACAGGAAAATGGCCACCTACACGGAAGAACATCAGTGTTCATCCTCTACATCATCTAACGCAAATCTAACTGAAAACCCACCGCTTTGCACACGGAGCTCTTTCCCCCTGAGTCCTCTGAGATGGACCTCCAGTCAGCCCTCAGCTGGACACAGGAAACGTCTACTCCATCCTCATTTTTCGCTCTTGCAGCGCCTCCCTGCTGGTGGGCACTGAGGCAACCCTGCTCCTCTCAGCCTGGATGCAGCCCTGTTATCCAGAAGCCTGAGCCCTGATGGTCCTGAGGAGACAAAGCTCCCGCCAGCTGCTCACGGAGCAGAGTCTAAAGGCAAAGCGTCCTGGGCCCGCGGGTCAGAGGGGCCTTTGGCGCCCCCTGCGGGCCACAAGAGAAGAGCGGGCAGCCCGGTGCTCACAGACCTCAGAGGGCTCACCCAGAAGCAGCTCTGCTGCGAGCACTCAGACTGGAAGCCCAAACTGAAATGGAGCAGAATAGCTCCATGACCCTCCGCAAAACATGGCTAAGGAACAATCAGAGCCTGCATGGAATGCAGCCATAAAAAGGAACACATTTGAGTTTGTTCTAATAAAGGGGAGGGAAGTCAGTCAAAGAGAGAAAAACATGGAATCTAGAAGGATGGTACTGACGAGTCTGTTCACAGAGCAGCAATGGAGGTGCAGACATAGAGAACAGACTTACAGACGAGGGTGGGGAACAAGAGGGAGAGGGTGAGATGAATGGAGAGAGCAGCATGGATGCAGGTACACCTACATTTGTAAATAGACAACCAATGGGAATTTGCTGTATGATTCAGGGAACTCAAACTGGGGCTCAGTAGTAACCTGGAGAGGTGGGAATGCGTGCGAGGTGGGAGGGAGATTCAAGAGCAAGAGGACATAGGTACACCTATGGTTAATTCATGTGGATGTATGACAAATCAAACCAATATTGTAAAGCAATGATCAATCAACTAAAAGAAATAACTTTAAAAAAATATGAACATAAACACAAACTTTGCAACAAGGTAACTCCATTTAAAAAACTATAGAATTTTAGAAAACTGCAAAAGTTCTACATGACCGTTGGTCTGGTGATCAGGTCTAACATACACAAAACAAGCCAACTTACCAAATTATGAATATAAATTATTTAAAACATTGCCTTTTATCATTTCATACATTTACCCTGTGGAGGACCTTACTCGAGAGAACCAAAAACAAACTGTTAAATGAACCACGGACCACCCACCCTGGCCAGGCAACAGAGAAAAGAAAACACTTGCAGGAATCATCTTACAACAGGAGGTCCTGGGAAGGAACAAGGAACGAACAAGCTACCACCAACCAGAATTCTGGAGAGGTCAGGAGATGGGAGGCTCCAGTTCAGAGGTCCTACCAACCTCCCAGGATCCACTTCGCTGGAATCCATCTCAGCTGAGTGATGCGTGTGCCCCCAAGAAGGATCCCAATTCAGAATGCCTGGCAAGAGACAAACCAGAAATGAGCCCGATGACCATAAAACCTGAGACTGTGAGCCACGTGACAGAGTGGTTCTCTCCGTTTCCCTCACCCTCCTGCCCTCCACCCTGGCAGCCCTTCCCAATAAAGCCTCTCGCTTGGACAGCACTCCTCTCCTCAGACAACTCATTGCCCAGTGTCAGACAAGAACTCACTCTCAAGCCCTGAAAGGGATCCCCCTTCCTTCATCAAAAGCAATATCCAGGAGAAAATATCTTCAAAACGCTATCTTGCAGAGAAGGAAATCAGAGAAGGCAATGGCAGCCCACTCCAGTACCATTGCCTGGAGAATCCCACGGACAGAGGAGCCTGGTAGGCTGCAACCCCGGGGTCACTAAGAGACGGACACGACTTCACTGAGTGGCTTCACTTTCACTTTTCACTTTCATGCACTGGAGAAGGACATGGCAACCCACTCCAGTGTTCTTGCCTGGAGAATCCCAGGGACAGAGGAGCCTGGTAGGCTGCTGTCTATGGGGTCGCGCAGAGTCAGGCACGACTGAAGCGACGCAGCAGCAGCAGCAGCAGCAGCAGCAGCAGCAGCAGCAGCAGCAGCAGAGAAGGAAATGGCACCACCTGCAGTACTCTGGTCTCAGAAATCCCAGGGACAGAGGAGCTTGGTGGGCTACAGTCCAAAAGCAGGGCATTTCTGATGGGAGGAAACAGTCCCAGGGAAGCTGAGCTGCTCACCAAAGGCCCCAGAGCTTTGGATAGCACACCAGAGCTGGGGCTGAGGATTCCCAGCTGCCATGCCTCTTGATCCTGGCCTCTTTCACTAGATACATGTGTGGAAAACTAGTCTAAAATATGCCCTGGTGGTTCCATAGTAAAGAATCCACCCCCCGGTGCTGGAGATGCATGTGCGATCCCTAGGATGGGAAGATCCCACATCCTATGGAGCCCGTGTGCCACAACAGCCGAGCGAGCCTGTGCTCTAGATCCTGGAAGCCACGATGCCGAGTTCACATGCTGCAGCCACTGAAGCCCGTGAGCCTGTGCCCCTCAACAAGAGGAGACACTGCAGTGAGAAGCCTGCAAACCACTAGTTATGGCCCATGCTCACCAAAACTAGAGAAAAGCCCACACACAAAGAGGCAACACAGCCAACAATCAATAAAACTGTTTTCCTAAAACAATGCATATCTGACAAAGAAACTGTATTCGAATTGTCCAAGAACACTAGAGCAAACAAGCCCATTCATAATTGGTAGCGACTGAAATAGACACCTGGCCACTGAGGGTATACTGATAGTAAACTATCATACAAAAACATACTCAAGATACTGGTGCAATGCATGCAGAGCCCCCTTTGAAAGACAATCTGACAGTTTTTTTTTCAGTAACCACGTGGGACAAGCACTGAATTCTGTGTATGACAAGCGGTGGAAGCCAGGTATCTTACCATTGGAATGCAAAGTTACAGATAAACAAAAGGAAACGTTACAATGTCCATGTCGTGGTGGATCAGGTTGGAGACATCACAAATTACCTTTAACTGAATATGTTCAAAGGTGAGCTGGAATACATGGATATATATATATATATCCATGTATTGTCAGCTGAGCATATTGAGCTCCTACATGTATGTTTTAAATATCATTCTCTAATAAAAGGGAACAGGAAACATCTCCAATGGCCCGGTGGTAAAGAATCTGCCTACCGATGCAGGGAACACGGGTTCAATTCCTGTGTAGGAGATCCAACATGCCCAGGGGCAACGAAGCCCTTGAACAGCTCTTGAAGTTTGCATGCTCCAGAGCCCAAGTTCTGCAAACAGAGAAAGCACTGCAATGAGAAGCCATGGCACAGCAACTAGAGGGTAGCCTCTGCTCACTACAACTAGACAAACGAGCAATAAAGACCCAGCACAGTCAAAAATAATGTAATGTTTAAAAAAAGGACAGTTCTTTGAAGAAATGACTGAGACTAGGGGTGAGACTGTAAATATATGAGACAGGGTCATCTTAAATTATGAGAAATTAAAGAAACTAAAGACAACTATCAAGCTGTCCAAACTGATACAAATGAATGATGACACAGTGTTATCTGTATACACCAGCAAATAACAATCTGAAAAGGAATTTAAACAAACGATTCCCTTTCAGTCATGTCAACATTAATAAAAGACTTTGCTATGGACAGAATGAGGATAACAAGACTGGCACACTGGAAATGATACATGATTGCTGAAAAATACCCTAAAGACATGGACAGATATGCCATAGCGATGAAAAGGCTTCAGTTGGCAATACCATGGAATGCATCTTCAATCTGAAATGAAGATTCAATATGAATTTCAAAAGGCTGAAAGGTGGTTGCTAAACCACAAAAGATGCCAGCATTCTTGGACTCCAGAGGAGAATTCAATCCAGGGCAAGTGACGAAGCTTGATGGCTCAGAGGTTTTCTGTTAAAAAGTTTTATTAAAATATAAAAGAGATCGAGAGAGCTGCTGACGTAGACAGTAAAAGGGGGAAGAGTACCCCCTGCTAGTCTTTAGCCAGATGTTATAGAGCCACTAGCAGTCTGCTAATGAAAGAAAGACAATGTGTCAGAGAATGGCACCAGGCCCCTCACCCACAGCATGCATTGAGATAACATTGGCAGCAGATGAGTCATCCCAGGCCATAAAATGATGGACATGAATCTTGAAGAAAGGCAGATTTCCAAGCAAATATATAGTTTCATTCACATAGATTAGGAGAACAAGGTATGAGTAAAACATACTGGTTTGTCAAGTTTTTTCTGAGCCTTTAGGGGAAACTGACCTGAAGACAGAGCCTTGGGTAAATACATAGTACATTAGCATACCTTAAGACAAACATTTCCATAAGAAAAATGCATTGCTTAGTTCAAGGTTTGAGGAAAGTTAAATTCAGGTGGAGCCAGGAGTGGTCATGGCAACACAGAAATTTCTGAGAAACCTTTTAAATTTGTATCAACATGGAGAAAAAAAAATGCAGCACTCTTTTGTCTCCTCCGGCCTCTTAAGAGAGAGAAAAAAACGTCTGACACTTGCAGTCTATTTTCTCTGTCTGGAGACCCCTGGCCTTCCTGCCTGTTATCCTCTCCAGGCCTGTAGGAAGCAATACACTAGGCTGCTTGGGAAAACCGCGCGGGTCTGAGCTTTATGCAAAGGGGTAAAGCAGTAAAACCCTTGACCTCAAAGGCGAGGCTTTTCTGCGACCGCCATTTTAGTCGGCTCCGAGACTGCAAACAAAGAGGGCAGAATACATGGTTCCCTGCTCCGCCCAGTCCGAGTTCCCTTACCTGTGGCCCACAGCCCTGCGCTCTGCTCGCTGGATGCCAATCGACGGGGACCCAGGAGCCCACGAAACGAGCATTCCCAGCTGCAATGGCGAGCCCTGAGAGCCCTGGCCCCCGAGGCGCCGCCATGTTCATCCCGCCCCAGACCCGCTCACGTGAGCCGCGCTCCTGACCAGCCGCCCAGGCTCGCCCCGCCCCCGACGCGCTCACGGTGCGCCCCACCCCCACGCCCCCTTCCAGGACAGGCCCGCGGGACCGCGACTGCCTCCAGGTGAAACACAAGGACAAGCAAATCCACCCCACCGAGACAATCCAAGCTTTTTCTCAGCTGATCTGTCTATGATTTAGGGATAAAACTATGACTATAGAAAGCAAAGATGACCTAGGACAGCCATGATAGTCTATAGAGCCAGACCCTGGCGGGCAGAGGCTTGAAGAGGGTCCGGGAGCTCTGTCAGAACAGCAAGCCTCTGTAGCATAGCGGTTAGGTGCGCTGGTGAGCAGGCAGACGATGGTCTGTAAGTCAGGAGTTCAAGTCTGCAGCTTAACTCTTTTGCTCTTAGGGGGCGGGGGACAGCAACAGGCGGGACTTAGACCAGAAACGTTTATTTTTATTTTAGAGGTTTATTGTTTAGCTTAGGGTTAGGGTTCGGGCAACCCCCCAACTTGTTCAGGTTCGGGTTCAGGGTTAGGGTTAGAATTTGGGGATCCCCCCTCTTCTAAGAGTTCGGGTTTGGGTTAGGGTTCATGTCAGGGTCAGGGTTCGGGTTACGGTTAGGGTTAGCATTAGTGTTGGGGTTACAGCTTAAAGTGAGCCCTAATAGGGCCCATAGTTCTTTATTAGCCTGCCCTGGTGGGCCGAGGCTTGAAGAGGGTTCGGGAGCCCTGCTGGAAGCAGCAAGCCTCTGTAGCATAGGGGTTAGGTGGGCCACTAGGCAGGTAGGCTATGGCCTGTAAATCAGGAGTTCAAGTCTCCAGTCTGACCTTTTCGCTTTTCAGGGGCAGGGGACTGCAAGAGCCAGGGCTTAGACCAGAAAATTTTTTTATTTTAGAGGTTTATTGTTAAGCTTAGGGTTAGGGTTCGGGCAACCCCCCCCACTTGTTAGGGTTCGGGTTCAGGTTAGAATTCGGGGACCCCCCTCTTCTTAGAGTTCGGGTTTGGGTTAGGGTTCATGTCAGGGTCAGGGTTCGGGTTACGGTTAGGGTTGGCATTAGCTCTAGGGTTACAGCTAAAGTGAGCGCTAATAGGGTCCATAGTTCTTTATTAGCCTGCAGTGGCGGGGTGAGGCTTGAAGAGCGCCTGGGAGCAAGACAAAACCCAGTAATCCTCTCTAGCAAAGCGGTTAGGCTGACAACCAGTTAAACATCCAACTTGGCTCTGTAGGTCAGGCATTCAAGTCCCAGTTTTGCCTCGTTTGCTTTTAGGGGGTGAGGGACAGCAAGGGGCGGGGCTTAGGCCAGAAAAGTTTATGTTTATGTTAGAGTTTTATTGTTAGGGTTAGGTTTAGGGTTCTGGCATCCCCCCAACTTGTTAGGGTTCAGGTTCAGAGTTCGGGTGCGGGGAATCCCCTCTCTACTTAGGGTTCGGGTTCAGGGTTCGTGTTTGTGGTTTGGGGTTCAGCGTTTGGGGTTAGGGGTTCGCGGTTCTAGTTTGAAGTTTGGGGTTCCGATTAGGGGTTCAAGGTTCAGCTTAGGGGTTTGGGGTTCGGGGTTCGGGTTAGGGGTTCGCGGTTTGGGTTTGGGGTTTGGGGTTCGGGTTAGGGGTTCGCGTTTCAGATTTGGGGATCAGGTTATGGGTTCTCAGTTCAGGTTCGGGGTTCGCAGTTCGGGTTTGGGGTTTGAGGTTCAGGTAAAGGGTTTGGGGTTCGCGGTTTGGGTTTGTGGTTTGAGGTTTGGGTTTGGGGTTTGGGGATCAGGTTAGGGGCTCTCGGATTGGGTTAGGGGTTCACAGTTCGGGTTTGGGTTTGAGGTTAGGGTGAAGGGTTTGGGGTTTGGGGTTCGCGGTTTGGGTTGGAGGTTTGGGATTCGGGTTAGGGGTTTTGGGTTTGGGATTCGGGTTATGGGTTTGGGTTTTGGGGTTCGCGGTTTGGGTTTGGGGTTCTGGTTAGGGGTTCGGGGTTCGGGTTTGGGGTTTGGAGTTCGAGGTTTGGGGTTCGTGTTTCAGGTTAGGGGTTGAGGGTTGGGGTTTGGGGTTCGCGGTTTGGGATAGGGGTTCGCGGATTTGGTTAGGGGTTAGGGATTTGGGGTTTGGAGTCTGGGATTTGGGTCAGGGGTTCGTGGTTTGGGGTTCCAGTTATGGGTTTGGGGTTTGGGTTCAGGGTTGTGGGTTGGGGGTTTGGGGTTCGGTTTTTGGGTTTGCAGTTTGGGTTACGGATTAGGGGTTTGGGGTTTGGGTTTGGGGTTCGGGAATTGGGATTCGAGGATTGGGGTTGGGGGTTCCGATTAGAGGTTCAGTAAGTGAGATTTGTGGATCGGGGGTCAAGATTTGAGGTTTGGGGTTTGGGCTTCGGGGGTTTGGGTTCAGGGTTTGGGGATGGGGGTGTGAGGTGCAGTTTCGAGTTTTGCTGTTCAGGTTAGGAGTTAGGGGTTGGGAGTTTGGGGTTCGGCTTAGGGGTTTGGGGTGTGCGGTTTGGGGTTTGAGGTTTGGGGTTCCGGCTAGGGGTTTGGGGTTTGGGGTTCGGATCAGGGGTTTGGAGTTTGGGTTTGAGGGTTGGGTTTTGGGGTTTGGGTTTCGGGGTTTAGAATTCGGGTTAGGTGTTCGCAGTTTGGGTTAGGGGTTTGGGGTTTGGGTTGGGGGTGTGGGGTGTGGGGTACAGGTTAGGGGTTTGGGTTCAGGGTTTGGGGTTCACTTTATGGGTTTGCGTTTCCAGTAAGGCATTAGGGGTGTGCGGTCTGGGTGTGGGGTTCGTGTTAGCGGTTTGGGGTTGGGGGTTCGGGTTCCAGATTTGGGGTTCGGGGTTTGAGTTATGGATTCGGGGTTTGGGCAACATGGTTCGGGGTTTGTGGTATGGGGTTTGGGGGTCGGGGTTTGGGTTTGGGGCTCGGGTTAGGGGTTCGGGTTCGAGTTAGGGGTTCAAGGATCGGGTTAGGGGTTTGGGGTTCAGCGTTTGAGGTTCGGTTAAGGGGTTCGCTGTTCTGGTTAGGGGTTAGTGACAGGGGCTTCTGTTTTAGGGTAGGGGGTCGCAGTTCAGGTTATGGGTTAGGGGTTTGGTGTTTTGTTTTCGGGTTATGGTAAAGGGTTCAGGTAGGGGATTGGGTTAGGGGATTCGGGTTCAGGTTGGGAGTTCGGTGCTTGGGGTTAGAGATTTGGATTCGGGAAATGGGTTGGGGTTCATGGTATGGTGTTCGAGTTAGGGGTTTGGGGTTCGGAGTTTGGGGGTTCTTGTTCTGATTAGGGGCTTGGGGTTTGGGGTATGGGGTTCGGCTTCGGGGTTAGAGGTTTGCGGTTTGGGGTTGCGGTTTGGAGATTGGAGTTTGGGTTTGGGATTAAGGGGTAGGTGTTTTGGTTTGAGGTCGGGTTAGGGTTAAGGTATCAGGTTTCAGGTTCATTGTTTGGGGATTCGATCTAGGCATTCAGTTTACAGGTTTGGGATATAGGGTTTTGAGGTCAGGGTGGAGTTCGGGGATTGGAGTCGCGATTAGGGGCTGCTGAGTGCCGCAGAGGCAAGGGCTCCAGCAGTAAAAGCAGGCTGCGAGAAGCTGGGAGACGCTACTGACGCCTTTATGGCCTCAGGCCCGCTCCTGCCTCGCCTTTGCACCTAGGCCCCAGGCGTCCTTGGGAAGGGCTTAAGGGCCGGTGGCTTGCACACTGCCAAGGGCTCCAGCAGGGAGAGCTCTGTGAGAGGGAAGGGAAGGGCAGGTGCAGGGCTCCTCCAGCAGTTGCTTGGCCGCCGAGACTCAGCGCCGCCCGGAGTGCACAAGGCTCCCAGGGCCCCTGGCTGGGGTCTGCAGCCCCGAACACCTGGAGGCTGATTACCTGGGCGCCTAGCAGCTGCCTTACACACTTGGCTTCCCTAGCGCTCTCCTCCCCAGCAGAGACGTGTGCAGCTGGTTGGGGGCCTGCCCCTGCGTGCCTGGGCTCCGGCCCACAGCCCCAGCTCAGGGCAAGCAGCCCCTGAGCCAAGACCTGCAGGAGGCGAAGAGCGCCCTCACCTGGAAGCCGAGTGAACAGCTCGCGGGGAGGCGAGCCCCCTCGAGGGAAGAAGAGGCAGCCCAGCCTCGTTTGGCTCAAGCCCTACTTGGCTGGAGGAGAGTGCGCCTCCAGGTCGGCAGAGCTCCAGCTCTGCTCAGAGGCCCGATCTGGCAGAGTTGCTGGCGTGAGGCTGCTCTGCCCTGCCCAAGCCTTGCCCAGACTTACCTCGCTGCTAGGCTTCCTGCCCAGGAAGGAGCCGGCTGCGCGAAGCTGGGACACGCCACTGGCGCCTTCCTGGCCTCAGCTCCGCTCCTGCCTTGCCTTTGCACCTAGGCCCCAGGCGTCCTTTGGGGGGGCTTAGGGGCCGGTGGCTTGCACAATGCCAAGGGCTCAAGCAGGAAGAGCTCTGTGCGAGGGAAGAGAAGGGCAGTGCAGGGCTTCTGCAGCGGTTGCTTAGCCGCCCAGACTCAGCGCCGCACGAGTGCACCAGCCTCCCAGGGCCCGTGGCTCTTGTCTGCAGCCCCGCACACCCGGAGGCTGACCCCCTGGGCGCCCAGCAGCCGCCTCACACACGTAGCTTCCCTATCGCTCTCCTCCCCATCAGAGACGTGTGCAGCTGGTTGGGGCCTGGCCCTGCGTTCCTGGGCTCCCGCCCACAGCCCCCGCTCAGGGCAAGCAGCCCCTGAGCCAAGACCTGCAGGAGTCGCTGAGCGCCCCCACCTGGAAGCCGAGTGAACAGCTGGCGGGGAGGCGAGCCCCCTCGAGGGAAGAAGAGGCAGCCCAGCCTCGTTTGGCTCAAGCCCTACTTGGCTGGAGCCGAGTGCCCCTCCAGGTCAGCAGAGCTCCAGCTCTGCTCAGAGGCCAGATCTGGCAGAGTTGCTGGCGCGTGGCTGCTCTGGCCTGGGCGAAACTTGCCCAGAATTGCCTCGCTGCTAGACTTCCTGCCCAGGAAGGAGCAGGCTGCGCGAGGCTGGGAGACGCCACTGCGCTTTCCTGGCCTCAGCTCCGCTCCTGCCTTGGCTTTGCACCTAGGCCCCAGGCGTCCTTAGGGAGGGCTTAGGGGCCGGTGGCTTGCACACTGCCAAGGGCTGAAGCAGGAAGAGAACTGTGCGAGGGAAGAGAAGGGCAGTGCAGGGCTCTTTCAGTGGTTGCTTGGCCGCCAAGACTCAGCGCCGCACGGAGTGCACCAGGCTCCCAGGGCCCCTGGCTGGGGTCTGCAGCCCCGCACACCCGGAGGCTGACTCCCTGGGCGCCCAGCAGCTGCCTCACACACGTAGCTTCCCTAGCGCTCTCCTCCCCAGCAGAGACGTGTTCTGCTGGTTGGGGCCTGCCCCTGTGTGCCTGGGCTCCCGCCCACAGCCCCAGCTCAAGACAAGCAGCCCCTGAGCCAGGACCTGCAGGACGCGCAGAGCGCCTCCACCTGGAAGCCGAGTGAACAGCTGGCGGGGAGGCGAGCCTCCTCGAGGGAAGAAGAGGCAGCCCAGCCTCGTTTGGCTCAAGCCCTACTTGGCTGGAGCCGAGTGCGCCTCCAGGACGGCAGAGCTCCAGCTCTGCTCAGAGGCCCGATCTGGCAGAGTTGATGGCGCGAGGCTGCTCTGCCCCGGGCGAGCCTTGCCCAGACTTGCTTCGCTGCTAGGCTTCCTGCCCAGGAAGGAGCAGGCTGCGCGAGGCTGGGAGACGCCACTGGCGCCTTCCTGGCCTCAGCTCCGCTCCTGCCTTGCCTTTGCACCTAGGCCCCAGGCGTCCTTGGGGAGGGCTTAGGGGCCGGTGGCTTGCACACTGCCAAAGGTTCCAGCAGGAAGAGCTCTGTGCGAGGGAAGGGAAGGGCCAGTGCAGGGCTCCTCCAGCGGTTGCTTGGCCGCCCAGGCTCAGCGCTGCACGGAGTGCCCCAGGCTCCCAGGGCCCCTGGCTGGGGTCTGCAGCCCCGCACACCCGGAGGCTGACTCCCTGGGCGCCCAGCATCTGCCTCACACACGTAGCTTCCCTAGCGCTCTCCTCCCCAGCAGAGAAGTGTGCAGCTGCTTGGGGCCTGGGCCTGCGTGCCTGGGCTCCCGCCCACAGCCCCAGCTCAGGGCAAGCAGCCCCTGTGCCAAGACCTGCAGGAGGCGCAGAGCGCCCCCACCTGGAAGCCGAGTGAACAGCTGGCGGGGAGGTGAGCCTCCTCGAGGGAAGAAGAGGCAGCCCAGCCTAGTTTGGCTCAAGCCCTACTTGGCTGGAGCCGAGTGCGCCTCCAGGACGGCAGAGCTCCACCTCTGCTCAGAGGCCCGATCTGGCAGAGTTGCTGGGGCGAGGCTGCTCTGCCCTGGGCGAGCCTTGCCCAGACTTGCCTCGCTGCTAGGCTTCCTGCCCGGAGAAGCAGGCTGCGCGAGGCTAGGAGACGCCACTGGCGCCTTCCTGGCCTCAGCTCCGCTCCTGCCTTGCCTTTGCACCTAGGCCCCAGGAGTCTTTTGGGAGGGCTTAGGGGCCGGTGGCTTGCGCACTGCCAAGGGCTTCAGCAGGAAGAACTCTGTGCGAGGGAAGGGAAGTGTTAGTGCAGGGCTCCTTCAGCGGTTGCTTGGCCGCCCAGACTCAGCCCCGCACGGAGTGCACCAGCCTCCCAGGGCCCCTGGCTGGGGTCTGCAGCCCCGCACACCCGGAGGCTGACTCCCTGGGCGCCCAGCAGCTGCCTCACACACGTAGCTTCCCTAGCGCTCTCCTCCCCAGCAGAGACGTGTGCAGCTGGTTGGGGCCTGGCGCTGCGTGTATGGGCTCCCGCCCACAGCCCCAGCTCAGGGCAAGCAGCCCCTGAGACAGGACCTGCAGGACGCGCAGAGCGCCCCCACCTGGAAGCCGAGTGAACAGCTGGCGGGGAGGCGAGCCTCCTCGAGGGAAGAAGAGGCCGCCCAGCCTCGTTTGGCTCAAGCCCTACTTGGCTGGAGCCGAGTGTGCCTCCAGGACGGCAGAGCTCCAGCTCTGCTCAGAGGCCCGATATGGCAGAATTGCTGGCGCGAGGCTGCTCTGCCCTGGGCGAGCCGTGCCCAGACTTGACTCGCTGCTGGTCCTCCTGCCCAGGAAGGAGCAGGCTGCGCGAGGCTGGGAGTCGCCACTGGCGACTGCCTGACCTCAGCTCGGCTCCCCCCTCGCCTTTGCACCTAGGCCCCAGGCGTCCTTTGGGAGGGCTTAGGGGCCAGTGGCTTGCACACTGCCAAGGGCTTCAGCAGGAAGAACTCTGTGCCAAGGAAAGGAAGGGCTAGTGCAGGGCTCCGCCAGTCGTTGCTTGGCCGCACAGACTCAGTGCTGCACGGAGTGCAACAGGCTCCCAGGGCCCCTGGCTGGGGTCTGCAGCCCCGCACACCTGGAGGCTGACTCCCTGGGCGCCCAGCAGCTGCCTCACACACGTAGCTTCCCTAGCGCTCTCCTCCCCAGCAGAGACGTGTGCAGCTGGTGGGGGCCTGCCCCTGGGTGCCTGGGCCCCGGCCCACAGCCCCAGCTCAGGGCAAGCAGCCCCTGAGCCAAGACCTGCATGAGTCGCTGAGCGCCCCCACCTGGAAGCCGAGTGAACAGCTGGCGGGGAGCCGAGCCCCTTCGAGGGAAGAAGAGGCAGCCCAGCCTCGTTTGGCTCAAGCCCTACTTGGCTGGAGCCGAGTGCGCCTCCAGGACGGCAGAGCTCCAGCTCTGCTCAGAGGCCCGATCAAGCAGAGTTGCTGGCGCGAGGCTGCTCTGCCCTGGGCGAGCCTTGCCCAGACTTGCCTCGCTTCTAGGCTTCCTGCCCAGGAAGAGGCCGGCTGCGCGAGGCTGGGAAACGCCACTGGCGCCTTCCTGGCCGCAGCTCCGCTCCTGCCTTGCCTTTGAACCTAGGCCCCTGGCTTCCTTTGGAAGGGCTTAGGGGCCGGTGTCTTGCACACTGCCAAGGGCTCCAGGAGGAAGAGCTCTGTGCCAGGGAAAGGAAGGGTTAGTGCAGGGCACCTCCAGCGGTTGCTTGGACGCCCAGACTCAGCGCCAAACGGAGTGCACCAGGCTCCCAGGGCCCCTGGCTGGGATCTGCAGGACCGCACACCCGGAGGCTGACTCCCTGGGCGCCCAGCAGCTGCCTCACACACGTAGCTTCCCTAGCGCTCTCCTCCCCAGCAGAGACGTGTGCAGCTGGTTGGGGCCTGCCCCTGAGTGCCTGGGCTCCCGCCCACAGCCCCAGCTCAGGGCAAGCAGCCCCTGAGCGAAGACCTGCATGAGTCGCTGAGCCTCCCCCCCGGAAGCCGAATGAACAGCTGGCGGGGAGGCGAGCCTCCTCGAGGGAAGAAGAGGCAGCCCAGCCTCGTTTGGCTCAAGCCCTACTTGGCTGGAGCCGAGTGCGCCTCCAGGATGGCAGAGCTCCAGCACTGCTCAGAGGCCCGATAAGGCAGAGTTGCTGGCGCGAGGCTGCTCTGCCCTGGGCGAGCCTTTCCCAGACTAGCCTCGCTGCTAGGCTTCCTGCCCGGAAGAATCAGGCTGCGCGAGGCTGGGAGACGCCACTGGCGCCTTTCTGGCCTCAGCTCCGCTCCTGCCTTGCCTTTGCACCAAGCCCCAGGCGTCCTTTGGAGGGCTTACGGGCCGGTGGCTTGCACACTGCCAAGGGCTCAACAGGAAGAGCTCTGTGCGAGGGAAGAGAAGGGCAGTGCAGGGCTCCACCAGCGGTTGCTTGGCCGCCCAGACTCAGCGCCGCACGGAGTGCACCAGGCTCCCAGGGCCCCTGGCTGGGGTCTGCAGCCCCGCACACCCGGAGGCTGACTCCCTGGGCGCCCAGCAGCTGCCTCACACACGTAGCTTCCCTAGCGCTCTCCTCCCCAGCAGAGACGTGTGCAGCAGGTTGGGGCCAGCCCTGCGTGTCTGGGCTCCCGCCCACAGCCCCAGCTCAGGGCAAGCAGCCCCTGAGCCAGGACCTGCAGGACGCGCAGAGCGCCTCCACCTGGAAGAAGAGTGAACAGATGGCGGGGAGGCGAGCCTCCTCGAGGGAAGAAGAGGCAGCCCAGCCTCGTTTGGCTCAAGCCCTACTTGGCTGGAGCCGAGTGCGCCTCCAGGACGGCAGAGCTCCAGCTCTGCTCAGAGGCCCGATCTGGCAGAGTTGCTGGCGCGAGGCTGCTCTGCCCTGGGCGAGTCTTGCCCAGACTTGCCTCGCTGCTAGGCTTCTTGCCCGGAAGAAGCAGGCTGCGCGAGGCTGGGAGACGCCACTGGTGCCTTCCTGGCCTCAGCTCCCCTCGCTCCTTGCCTTTGCAACTAGGCCCCAGGCGTCCTTTGGGAGGGCTTACGGGCCGGTGGCTTGCACACTGCCAAGGGCCTCAGCAGGAAGAGCTCTGTGCCAGGGAAAGGAAGGGTTAGAGCAGGGCTCCTCCAGCGGTTGCTTGGCCGCCCAGACTGAGCGCCCCACGGAGTGCACCAGGCTCCCAGGGCCCCTGGCTGGGGTCTGCAACCCCGCACACCCGGAGGCTGACTCCCTGGGCGCCCAGCAGCTGCCTCACACACGTAGCTTCCCTAGCGCTCTCCTCCCCAGCAGAGACGTGTGCAGCTGGTTGGGGCCTGCCCCTGCGTGCCTGGGCTCCCGCCCACAGCCCCAGCTCAGGGCAAGCAACCCCTGAGCCAAGACCTGCAGGAGGCGCAGAGCGCCCCCACCTGGAAGCCGAGTGAACAGCTGGCGGGGAGGTGATCCTCCTAGAGGGAAGAAGAGGCAGCCCAGCCTCGTTTGGCTCAAGCCCTACTTGGCTGGAGCCGAGTGTGCCTCCAGGACGGCAGAGCTCCAGCTCTGCTCAGAGGCCCGATCTGGCAGAGTTGCTGGCGCGAGGCTGCTCTGCCCTGGGCGAGCCTTGCCCAGACTTGCCTCGCTGCTAGGCTTCCTGCCCGGAAGGAGCCTGCTGCGCGAGGCTGGGACACACCACTGGCGCCTTCCTGGCCGCATTTCCGCTCCTGCCTTGCCTTTGCACCTAGGCCCCAGGGGTCCTTAGGGAGGGCTTAGGAGCCGGTGGCTTGCACACTGCCAAGGGTTCCAGCAGGGAGAGCTCTGTGAGAGGGAAGGAAAGGCAAGTGCAGGGCACCTCCAGCGGTTTCTTGGCCGCCCAGACTCAGTGCCGAACGGAGTGCACCATCCTCCCAGGGCCCCTGGCTGGGGTCTGCAGCCCCGCACACCCGGAGGCTGACTCCATGGGCGCCCAGCAGCTGCCTCACACACGTAGCTTCCCTAGCGCTCTCCTCCCCAGCAAAGACCTGTGCAGCTGGTTGGGGCCTGCCCCTGCGTGCCTGGGCTCCCGTCCACAGCCCCAGCTCAGGGTAAGGAGCCCCTGAGCCATGAATTGTAGGAGGCCCAGAGCGCCCCCACCTGGAAGCCGGGTGAACAGCTGGCGGGGAGGCGAGCCTCCTCGAGGGAAGAAGAGGCAGCCCAGCCTCGTTTGGCTCAAGCCCTACTTGGCTGGAGCCGAGTGCGCCTCCAGGTCGGCAGAGCTCCAGCTCTGCTCAGAGGCCCGATCTGGCAGAGTTGCTGGCGCGAGGCTGCTCTGCCCTGGGCGAGCCTGACCCAGACTTGCCTCGCTTCTAGGCTTCCTGCCCAGGAAGGAGCCGGCTGCGCGAGGCTGGGAAACGCCACTGGCGCCTTCCTGGCCGCAGCTCCGCTCCTGCCTTGCCTTTGCACCTAGGCCCCAGGCGTCCTTTGGGAGGGCTTAGGGGCCGTGGCTTGCACACTGCCAAGGGCTACAGCAGGAAGAGCTCTGTGCCAGGGAAAGGAAGGGCTAGAGCAGGGCTCCTCCAGTGGTTGCTTCGGCGCCCAGACTCAGCCCCGCACAGAGTGCACCAGGCTCCCAGGGCCCCTGGCTGGGGTCTGCAGCCCCGCACACCCGGAGGCTGACTCCCTCGGCGCCCAGCAGCTGCCTCACACACGTAGCTTCCCTAGCGCTCTCCTCCCCAGCAGAGACGTGTGCAGCTGGTTGGGGCCTGGCCCTGCGTGCCTGGGCTCCCGCCCACAGCCCCAGCTCCGGGCAAGGAGCCCCTGAGCCAAGAATAGCTAGAGGCGCAGTGCGCCCCCACCTGGAAGCCGAGTGAACAGCTGGCGGGGAGGCGAGCCTCCTCGAGGGAAGAAGAGGCCGCCCAGCCTCCTTTGGCTCAAGCCCTACTTGGCTGGAGCCGAGTGTGCCTCCAGGACGGCAGAGCTCCAGCTCTGCTCAGAGGCCCGATATGGCAGAATTGCTGGCGCGAGGCTGCTCTGCCCTGGGCGAGCCTTGCCCAGACTTGACTCGCTGCTGGTCCTCCTGCCCAGGAAGGAGCAGGCTGCGCGAGGCTGGGAGTTGCCACTGGCGACTGCCTGACCTCAGCTCGACTCCCCCCTCGCCTTTGCACCTAGGCCCCAGGCGTCCTTTGGGAGGGCTTAGGGGCCGGTGGCTTGCACACTGCCAAGGGCTTCAGCAGGAAGAACTGTGTGCCAAGGAAAGGAAGGGCTAGTGCAGGGCTCCGCCAGAGGTTGCTTGGCCGCACAGACTCAGTGCTGCACGGAGTGCAACAGGCTCCCAGGGCCCCTGGCTGGGGTCTGCAGCCCCGCACACCTGGAGGCTGACTCCCTGGGCGCCCAGCAGCTGCCTCACACACGTAGCTTCCCTAGCGCTCTCCTCCCCAGCAGAGACGTGTGCAGCTGGTGGGGTCCTGCCCCTGGGTGCCTGGGCCCCGGCCCACAGCCCCAGCTCAGGACAAGCAGCCCCTGAGCGAAGACCTGCATGAGTCGCTGAGCGCCCCCACCTGGAAGCCGAGTGAACAGCTGGCGGGGAGGCGAGCCCCTTCGAGGGAAGAAGAGGCAGCCCAGCCTCGTTTGGCTCAAGCCCTACTTGGCTGGAGCCGAGTGCGCCTCCAGGACGGCAGAGCTCCAGCTCTGCTCAGAGGCCCGATCAAGCAGAGTTGCTGGCGCGAGGCTGCTCTGCCCTGGGCGAGCCTTGCCCAGACTTGCCTCGCTGCTAGGCTTCCTGCCCGGAAGAAGCAGGCTGCGCGAGGCTGGGAGACGCCATTGGCCCCTTCCTGGCCTCATCTCTGCTCTTGCCATGCCTTTGCACCTAGGCCCCAGGCGTCCTTTGGGAGGGCTTAGGGGCCGGTGGCTTGCACACTGCCAAGGGCTCCAGGAGGAAGAGCTCTGTGCCAGGGAAAGGAAGGGCTAGTGCAGGGCACCTCCAGCAGTTGCTTGGCCGCCCAGACTCAGCGCCAAACGGAGTGCACCAGGCTTCCAGGGCCCCTGGCTGGGGTCTGCAGCCCCACACACCTGGAGGCTGACTCCCTGGGCGCCCAGCAGCTGCCTCACACACGTAGCTTCCCTAGCGCTCTCCTCCCGAGCAGAGACGTGTGCAGCTGGTTGGGGCCTGGCCCTGCGTGTATGGGCTCCCGCCCACAGCCCCAGCTCAGGGCAAGCAGCCCCTGAGCCAGGACCTGCAGGACGCGCAGAGCGCCCCCACCTGGAAGCCGAGTGAACAGCTGGCGGGGAGGTGATCCTCCTAGAGGGAAGAAGAAGCAGCCCAGCCTCGTTTGGCTCAAGCCCTACTTGGCTGGAGCCGAGTGCGCCTCCAGGACGGCAGAGCTCCAGCTCGGCTCAGAGGCCCGATCTGGCAGAGTTGCTGGCGCGAGGCTGCTGTGCCCTGGGCGAGCCTTGCCCAGACTTGCCTCGCTGCTAGGCTTCCTGCCCGGAAGGAGCCTGCTGCGCGAGGCTGGGACACGCCACTGGCGCCTTCCTGGCCTCATTTCCGCTCCTGCCTTGCCTTTGCACCTAGGCCCCAGGCGTCCTTAGGGAGGGCTTAGGAGCCGGTGGCTTGCACACTGCCAAGGGTTCCAGCAGGGAGAGCTCTGTGAGAGGGAAGGAAAGGCAAGTGCAGGGCACCTCCAGCGGTTTCTTGGCCGCCCAGACTCAGTGCCGAACGGAGTGCACCATCCTCCCAGGGCCCCTGGCTGGGGTCTGCAGCCCCGCACACCCGGAGGCTGACTCCATGGGCGCCCAGCAGCTGCCTCACACACGTAGCTTCCCTAGCGCTCTCCTCCCCAGCAAAGACCTGTGCAGCTGGTTGGGGCCTGCCCCTGCGTGCCTGGGCTCCCGTCCACAGCCCCAGCTCAGGGTAAGGAGCCCCTGAGCCATGAATTGTAGGAGGCCCAGAGCGCCCCCACCTGGAAGCCGGGTGAACAGCTGGCGGGGAGGCGAGCCTCCTCGAGGGAAGAAGAGGCAGCCCAGCCTCGTTTGGCTCAAGCCCTACTTGGCTGGAGCCGAGTGCGCCTCCAGGTCGGCAGAGCTCCAGCTCTGCTCAGAGGTCCGATCTGGCAGAGTTGCTGGCGCGAGGCTGCTCTGCCCTGGGCGAGCCTGACCCAGACTTGCCTCGCTTCTAGGCTTCCTGCCCAGGAAGGAGCCGGCTGCGCGAGGCTGGGAAACGCCACTGGCGCCTTCCTGGCCGCAGCTCCGCTCCTGCCTTGCCTTTGCACCTAGGCCCCAGGCGTCCTTTGGGAGGGCTTAGGGGCCGTGGCTTGCACACTGCCAAGGGCTACAGCAGGAAGAGCTCTGTGCCAGGGAAAGGAAGGGCTAGAGCAGGGCTCCTCCAGCGGTTGCTTCGGCGCCCAGACTCAGCCCCGCACAGAGTGCACCAGGCTCCCAGGGCCCCTGGCTGGGGTCTGCAGCCCCGCACACCCGGAGGCTGACTCCCTGGGCGCCCAGCAGCTGCCTCACACACGTAGCTTCCCTAGCGCTCTCCTCCCCAGCAGAGACGTGTGCAGCTGGTTGGGGCCTGGCCCTGCGTGCCTGGGCTCCCGCCCACAGCCCCAGCTCCGGGCAAGGAGCCCCTGAGCCAAGAATAGCTAGAGGCGCAGTGCGCCCCCACCTGGAAGCCGAGTGAACAGCTGGCGGGGAGGCGAGCCTCCTCGAGGGAAGAAGAGGCCGCCCAGCCTCCTTTGGCTCAAGCCCTACTTGGCTGGAGCCGAGTGTGCCTCCAGGACGGCAGAGCTCCAGCTCTGCTCAGAGGCCCGATATGGCAGAATTGCTGGCGCGAGGCTGCTCTGCCCTGGGCGAGCCTTGCCCAGACTTGACTCGCTGCTGGTCCTCCTGCCCAGGAAGGAGCAGGCTGCGCGAGGCTGGGAGTCGCCACTGGCGACTGCCTGACCTCAGCTCGGCTCCCCCCTCGCGTTTGCACCTAGGCCCCAGGCGTCCTTTGGGAGGGCTTAGGGGCCGGTGGCTTGCACACTGCCAAGGGCTTCAGCAGGAAGAACTCTGTGCCAAGGAAAGGAAGGGCTAGTGCAGGGCTCCGCCAGAGGTTGCTTGGCCGCACAGACTCAGTGCTGCACGGAGTGCAACAGGCTCCCAGGGCCCCTGGCTGGGGTCTGCAGCCCCGCACACCTGGAGGCTGACTCCCTGGGCGCCCAGCAGCTGCCTCACACACGTAGCTTCCCTAGCGCTCTCCTCCCCAGCAGAGACGTGTGCAGCTGGTGGGGGCCTGCCCCTGGGTGCCTGGGCCCCGGCCCACAGCCCCAGCTCAGGGCAAGCAGCCCCTGAGCCAAGACCTGCATGAGTCGCTGAGCGCCCCCACCTGGAAGCCGAGTGAACAGCTGGCGGGGAGCCGAGCCCCTTCGAGGGAAGAAGAGGCAGCCCAGCCTCGTTTGGCTCAAGCCCTACTTGGCTGGAGCCGAGTGCGCCTCCAGGACGGCAGAGCTCCAGCTCTGCTCAGAGGCCCGATCAAGCAGAGTTGCTGGCGCGAGGCTGCTCTGCCCTGGGCGAGCCTTGCCCAGACTTGCCTCGCTTCTAGGCTTCCTGCCCAGGAAGAGGCCGGCTGCGCGAGGCTGGGAAACGCCACTGGCGCCTTCCTGGCCGCAGCTCCGCTCCTGCCTTGCCTTTGAACCTAGGCCCCTGGCTTCCTTTGGAAGGGCTTAGGGGCCGGTGTCTTGCACACTGCCAAGGGCTCCAGGAGGAAGAGCTCTGTGCCAGGGAAAGGAAGGGTTAGTGCAGGGCACCTCCAGCGGTTGCTTGGACGCCCAGACTCAGCGCCAAACGGAGTGCACCAGGCTCCCAGGGCCCCTGGCTGGGATCTGCAGGACCGCACACCGGGAGGCTGACTCCCTGGGCGCCCAGCAGCTGCCTCACACACGTAGCTTCCCTAGCGCTCTCCTCCCCAGCAGAGACGTGTGCAGCTGGGTGGGGCCTGCCCCTGAGTGCCTGGGCTCCCGCCCACAGCCCCAGCTCAGGGCAAGCAGCCCCTGAGCGAAGACCTGCATGAGTCGCTGAGCCTCCCCCCCGGAAGCCGAATGAACAGCTGGCGGGGAGGCGAGCCTCCTCGAGGGAAGAAGAGGCAGCCCAGCCTCGTTTGGCTCAAGCCCTACTTGGCTGGAGCCGAGTGCGCCTCCAGGATGGCAGAGCTCCAGCACTGCTCAGAGGCCCGATAAGGCAGAGTTGCTGGCGCGAGGCTGCTCTGCCCTGGGCGAGCCTTTCCCAGACTAGCCTCGCTGCTAGGCTTCCTGCCCGGAAGAATCAGGCTGCGCGAGGCTGGGAGACGCCACTGGCGCCTTTCTGGCCTCAGCTCCGCTCCTGCCTTGCCTTTGCACCAAGCCCCAGGCGTCCTTTGGAGGGCTTACGGGCCGGTGGCTTGCACACTGCCAAGGGCTCAACAGGAAGAGCTCTGTGCGAGGGAAGAGAAGGGCAGTGCAGGGCTCCACCAGCGGTTGCTTGGCCGCCCAGACTCAGCGCCGCACGGAGTGCACCAGGCTCCCAGGGCCCCTGGCTGGGGTCTGCAGCCCCGCACACCCGGAGGCTGACTCCCTGGGCGCCCAGCAGCTGCCTCACACACGTAGCTTCCCTAGCGCTCTCCTCCCCAGCAGAGACGTGTGCAGCAGGTTGGGGCCAGCCCTGCGTGTCTGGGCTCCCGCCCACAGCCCCAGCTCAGGGCAAGCAGCCCCTGAGCCAGGACCTGCAGGACGCGCAGAGCGCCTCCACCTGGAAGAAGAGTGAACAGATGGCGGGGAGGCGAGCCTCCTCGAGGGAAGAAGAGGCAGCCCAGCCTCGTTTGGCTCAAGCCCTACTTGGCTGGAGCCGAGTGCGCCTCCAGGACGGCAGAGCTCCAGCTCTGCTCAGAGGCCCGATCTGGCAGAGTTGCTGGCGCGAGGCTGCTCTGCCCTGGGCGAGTCTTGCCCAGACTTGCCTCGCTGCTAGGCTTCTTGCCCGGAAGAAGCAGGCTGCGCGAGGCTGGGAGACGCCACTGGTGCCTTCCTGGCCTCAGCTCCCCTCGCTCCTTGCCTTTGCAACTAGGCCCCAGGCGTCCTTTGGGAGGGCTTACGGGCCGGTGGCTTGCACACTGCCAAGGGCCTCAGCAGGAAGAGCTCTGTGCCAGGGAAAGGAAGGGTTAGAGCAGGGCTCCTCCAGCGGTTGCTTGGCCGCCCAGACTGAGCGCCCCACGGAGTGCACCAGGCTCCCAGGGCCCCTGGCTGGGGTCTGCAACCCCGCACACCCGGAGGCTGACTCCCTGGGCGCCCAGCAGCTGCCTCACACACGTAGCTTCCCTAGCGCTCTCCTCCCCAGCAGAGACGTGTGCAGCTGGTTGGGGCCTGCCCCTGCGTGCCTGGGCTCCCGCCCACAGCCCCAGCTCAGGGCAAGCAGCCCCTGAACCAAGACCTGCAGGAGGCGCAGAGCGCCCCCACCTGGAAGCCGAGTGAACAGCTGGCGGGGAGGTGATCCTCCTAGAGGGAAGAAGAGGCAGCCCAGCCTCGTTTGGCTCAAGCCCTACTTGGCTGGAGCCGAGTGTGCCTCCAGGACGGCAGAGCTCCAGCTCTGCTCAGAGGCCCGATCTGGCAGAGTTGCTGGCGCGAGGCTGCTCTGCCCTGGGCGAGCCTTGCCCAGACTTGCCTCGCTGCTAGGCTTCCTGCCCGGAAGGAGCCTGCTGCGCGAGGCTGGGACACACCACTGGCGCCTTCCTGGCCGCATTTCCGCTCCTGCCTTGCCTTTGCACCTAGGCCCCAGGGGTCCTTAGGGAGGGCTTAGGAGCCGGTGGCTTGCACACTGCCAAGGGTTCCAGCAGGGAGAGCTCTGTGAGAGGGAAGGAAAGGCAAGTGCAGGGCACCTCCAGCGGTTTCTTGGCCGCCCAGACTCAGTGCCGAACGGAGTGCACCATCCTCCCAGGGCCCCTGGCTGGGGTCTGCAGCCCCGCACACCCGGAGGCTGACTCCATGGGCGCCCAGCAGCTGCCTCACACACGTAGCTTCCCTAGCGCTCTCCTCCCCAGCAAAGACCTGTGCAGCTGGTTGGGGCCTGCCCCTGCGTGCCTGGGCTCCCGTCCACAGCCCCAGCTCAGGGTAAGGAGCCCCTGAGCCATGAATTGTAGGAGGCCCAGAGCGCCCCCACCTGGAAGCCGGGTGAACAGCTGGCGGGGAGGCGAGCCTCCTCGAGGGAAGAAGAGGCAGCCCAGCCTCGTTTGGCTCAAGCCCTACTTGGCTGGAGCCGAGTGCGCCTCCAGGTCGGCAGAGCTCCAGCTCTGCTCAGAGGCCCGATCTGGCAGAGTTGCTGGCGCGAGGCTGCTCTGCCCTGGGCGAGCCTGACCCAGACTTGCCTCGCTTCTAGGCTTCCTGCCCAGGAAGGAGCCGGCTGCGCGAGGCTGGGAAACGCCACTGGCGCCTTCCTGGCCGCAGCTCCGCTCCTGCCTTGCCTTTGCACCTAGGCCCCAGGCGTCCTTTGGGAGGGCTTAGGGGCCGTGGCTTGCACACTGCCAAGGGCTACAGCAGGAAGAGCTCTGTGCCAGGGAAAGGAAGGGCTAGAGCAGGGCTCCTCCAGCGGTTGCTTCGGCGCCCAGACTCAGCCCCGCACAGAGTGCACCAGGCTCCCAGGGCCCCTGGCTGGGGTCTGCAGCCCCGCACACCCGGAGGCTGACTCCCTGGGCGCCCAGCAGCTGCCTCACACACGTAGCTTCCCTAGCGCTCTCCTCCCCAGCAGAGACGTGTGCAGCTGGTTGGGGCCTGGCCCTGCGTGCCTGGGCTCCCGCCCACAGCCCCAGCTCCGGGCAAGGAGCCCCTGAGCCAAGAATAGCTAGAGGCGCAGTGCGCCCCCACCTGGAAGCCGAGTGAACAGCTGGCGGGGAGGCGAGCCTCCTCGAGGGAAGAAGAGGCCGCCCAGCCTCCTTTGGCTCAAGCCCTACTTGGCTGGAGCCGAGTGTGCCTCCAGGACGGCAGAGCTCCAGCTCTGCTCAGAGGCCCGATATGGCAGAATTGCTGGCGCGAGGCTGCTCTGCCCTGGGCGAGCCTTGCCCAGACTTGACTCGCTGCTGGTCCTCCTGCCCAGGAAGGAGCAGGCTGCGCGAGGCTGGGAGTCGCCACTGGCGACTGCCTGACCTCAGCTCGGCTCCCCCCTCGCCTTTGCACCTAGGCCCCAGGCGTCCTTTGGGAGGGCTTAGGGGCCGGTGGCTTGCACACTGCCAAGGGCTTCAGCAGGAAGAACTCTGTGCCAAGGAAAGGAAGGGCTAGTGCAGGGCTCCGCCAGAGGTTGCTTGGCCGCACAGACTCAGTGCTGCACGGAGTGCAACAGGCTCCCAGGGCCCCTGGCTGGGGTCTGCAGCCCCGCACACCTGGAGGCTGACTCCCTGGGCGCCCAGCAGCTGCCTCACACACGTAGCTTCCCTAGCGCTCTCCTCCCCAGCAGAGACGTGTGCAGCTGGTGGGGGCCTGCCCCTGGGTGCCTGGGCCCCGGCCCACAGCCCCAGCTCAGGACAAGCAGCCCCTGAGCGAAGACCTGCATGAGTCGCTGAGCGCCCCCACCTGGAAGCCGAGTGAACAGCTGGCGGGGAGGCGAGCCCCTTCGAGGGAAGAAGAGGCAGCCCAGCCTCGTTTGGCTCAAGCCCTACTTGGCTGGAGCCGAGTGCGCCTCCAGGACGGCAGAGCTCCAGCTCTGCTCAGAGGCCCGATCAAGCAGAGTTGCTGGCGCGAGGCTGCTCTGCCCTGGGCGAGCCTTGCCCAGACTTGCCTCGCTGCTAGGCTTCCTGCCCGGAAGAAGCAGGCTGCGCGAGGCTGGGAGACGCCATTGGCCCCTTCCTGGCCTCATCTCTGCTCTTGCCATGCCTTTGCACCTAGGCCCCAGGCGTCCTTTGGGAGGGCTTAGGGGCCGGTGGCTTGCACACTGCCAAGGGCTCCAGGAGGAAGAGCTCTCTGCCAGGGAAAGGAAGGGCTAGTGCAGGGCACCTCCAGCAGTTGCTTGGCCGCCCAGACTCAGCGCCAAACGGAGTGCACCAGGCTTCCAGGGCCCCTGGCTGGGGTCTGCAGCCCCACACACCTGGAGGCTGACTCCCTGGGCGCCCAGCAGCTGCCTCACACACGTAGCTTCCCTAGCGCTCTCCTCCCCAGCAGAGACGTGTGCAGCTGGTTGGGGCCTGGCCCTGCGTGTCTGGGCTCCCGCCCACAGCCCCAGCTCAGGGCAAGCAGCCCCTGAGCCAGGACCTGCAGGACGCGCAGAGCGCCCCCACCTGGAAGCCGAGTGAACAGCTGGCGGGGAGGTGATCCTCCTAGAGGGAAGAAGAAGCAGCCCAGCCTCGTTTGGCTCAAGCCCTACTTGGCTGGAGCCGAGTGCGCCTCCAGGACGGCAGAGCTCCAGCTCGGCTCAGAGGCCCGATCTGGCAGAGTTGCTGGCGCGAGGCTGCTGTGCCCTGGGCGAGCCTTGCCCAGACTTGCCTCGCTGCTAGGCTTCCTGCCCGGAAGGAGCCTGCTGCGCGAGGCTGGGACACGCCACTGGCGCCTTCCTGGCCTCATTTCCGCTCCTGCCTTGCCTTTGCACCTAGGCCCCAGGCGTCCTTAGGGAGGGCTTAGGAGCCGGTGGCTTGCACACTGCCAAGGGTTCCAGCAGGGAGAGCTCTGTGAGAGGGAAGGAAAGGCAAGTGCAGGGCACCTCCAGCGGTTTCTTGGCCGCCCAGACTCAGTGCCGAACGGAGTGCACCATCCTCCCAGGGCCCCTGGCTGGGGTCTGCAGCCCCGCACACCCGGAGGCTGACTCCATGGGCGCCCAGCAGCTGCCTCACACACGTAGCTTCCCTAGCGCTCTCCTCCCCAGCAAAGACCTGTGCAGCTGGTTGGGGCCTGCCCCTGCGTGCCTGGGCTCCCGTCCACAGCCCCAGCTCAGGGTAAGGAGCCCCTGAGCCATGAATTGTAGGAGGCCCAGAGCTCCCCCACCTAGAATCCGGGTGAACAGCTGGCGGGGAGGCGAGCCTCCTCGAGGGAAGAAGAGGCAGCCCAGCCTCGTTTGGCTCAAGCCCTACTTGGCTGGAGCCGAGTGCGCCTCCAGGTCGGCAGAGCTCCAGCTCTGCTCAGAGGCCCGATCTGGCAGAGTTGCTGGCGCGAGGCTGCTCTGCCCTGGGCGAGCCTGACCCAGACTTGCCTCGCTTCTAGGCTTCCTGCCCAGGAAGGAGCCGGCTGCGCGAGGCTGGGAAACGCCACTGGCGCCTTCCTGGCCGCAGCTCCGCTCCTGCCTTGCCTTTGCACCTAGGCCCCAGGCGTCCTTTGGGAGGGCTTAGGGGCCGTGGCTTGCACACTGCCAAGGGCTACAGCAGGAAGAGCTCTGTGCCAGGGAAAGGAAGGGCTAGAGCAGGGCTCCTCCAGCGGTTGCTTCGGCGCCCAGACTCAGCCCCGCACAGAGTGCACCAGGCTCCCAGGGCCCCTGGCTGGGGTCTGCAGCCCCGCACACCCGGAGGCTGACTCCCTGGGCGCCCAGCAGCTGCCTCACACACGTAGCTTCCCTAGCGCTCTCCTCCCCAGCAGAGACGTGTGCAGCTGGTTGGGGCCTGGCCCTGCGTGCCTGGGCTCCCGCCCACAGCCCCAGCTCCGGGCAAGGAGCCCCTGAGCCAAGAATAGCTAGAGGCGCAGTGCGCCCCCACCTGGAAGCCGAGTGAACAGCTGGCGGGGAGGCGAGCCTCCTCGAGGGAAGAAGAGGCCGCCCAGCCTCCTTTGGCTCAAGCCCTACTTGGCTGGAGCCGAGTGTGCCTCCAGGACGGCAGAGCTCCAGCTCTGCTCAGAGGCCCGATATGGCAGAATTGCTGGCGCGAGGCTGCTCTGCCCTGGGCGAGCCTTGCCCAGACTTGACTCGCTGCTGGTCCTCCTGCCCAGGAAGGAGCAGGCTGCGCGAGGCTGGGAGTCGCCACTGGCGACTGCCTGACCTCAGCTCGGCTCCCCCCTCGCCTTTGCACCTAGGCCCCAGGCGTCCTTTGGGAGGGCTTAGGGGCCGGTGGCTTGCACACTGCCAAGGGCTTCAGCAGGAAGAACTCTGTGCCAAGGAAAGGAAGGGCTAGTGCAGGGCTCCGCCAGAGGTTGCTTGGCCACACAGACTCAGTGCTGCACGGAGTGCAACAGGCTCCCAGGGCCCCTGGCTGGGGTCTGCAGCCCCGCACACCTGGAGGCTGACTCCCTGGGCGCCCAGCAGCTGCGTCACACACGTAGCTTCCCTAGCGCTCTCCTCCCCAGCAGAGACGTGTGCAGCTGGTGGGGGCCTGCCCCTGGGTGCCTGGGCCCCGGCCCACAGACCCAGCTCAGGACAAGCAGCCCCTGAGCCAAGACCTGCATGAGTCGCTGAGCGCCCCCACCTGGAAGCCGAGTGAACAGCTGGCGGGGAGGCGAGCCCCTTCGAGGGAAGAAGAGGCAGCCCAGCCTCGTTTGGCTCAAGCCCTACTTGGCTGGAGCCGAGTGCGCCTCCAGGACGGCAGAGCTCCAGCTCTGCTCAGAGGCCCGATCTGGCAGAGTTGCTGGCGCGAGGCTGCTCTGCCCTGGGCGAGCCTTGCCCAGACTTGCCTCGCTGCTAGGCTTCCTGCCCGGAAGAAGCAGGCTGCGCGAGGCTGGGAGACGCCATTGGCCCCTTCCTGGCCTCATCTCTGCTCTTGCCATGCCTTTGCACCTAGGCCCCAGGCGTCCTTTGGGAGGGCTTAGGGGCCGGTGGCTTGCACACTGCCAAGGGCTCCAGGAGGAAGAGCTCTGTGCCAGGGAAAGGAAGGGCTAGTGCAGGGCACCTCCAGCAGTTGCTTGGCCGCCCAGACTCAGCGCCAAACGGAGTTCACCAGGCTCCCAGGGCCCCTGGCTGGGGTCTGCAGCCCCGCACACCCGGAGGCTGACTCCCTGGGCGCCCAGCAGCTGCCTCACACACGTAGCTTCCCTAGCGCTCTCCTCCCCAGCAGAGACGTGTGCAGCTGGTTGGGGCCTGGCCCTGCGTGTATGGGCTCCCGCCCACAGCCCCAGCTCAGGGCAAGCAGCCCCTGAGCGAAGACCTGCATGAGTCGCTGAGCCTCCCCACCTGGAAGCCGAATGTACAGCTGGCGGGGAGGTGATCCTCCTAGAGGGAAGAAGAGGCAGCCCAGCCTCGTTTGGCTCAAGCCCTACTTGGCTGGAGCCGAGTGCGCCTCCAGGATGGCAGAGCTCCAGCTCGGCTCAGAGGCCCGATCTGGCAGAGTTGCTGGCGCGAGGCTGCTCTGCCCTGGGCGAGCCTTGCCCAGACTTGCCTCGCTGCTAGGCTTCCTGCCCGGAAGGAGCCTGCTGCGCGAGGCTGGGACACGCCACTGGCGCCTTCCTGGCCTCATTTCCGCTCCTGCCTTGCCTTTGCACCTAGGCCCCAGGCGTCCTTAGGGAGGGCTTAGGAGCCGGTGGCTTGCACACTGCCAAGGGTTCCAGCAGGGAGAGCTCTGTGAGAGGGAAGGAAAGGCAAGTGCAGGGCACCTCCAGCGGTTTCTTGGCCGCCCAGACTCAGTGCCGAACGGAGTGCACCATCCTCCCAGGGCCCCTGGCTGGGGTCTGCAGCCCCGCACACCCGGAGGCTGACTCCTTGGGCGCCCAGCAGCTGCCTCACACACGTAGCTTCCCTAGCGCTCTCCTCCCCAGCAAAGACCTGTGCAGCTGGTTGGGGCCTGCCCCTGCGTGCCTGGGCTCCCGTCCACAGCCCCAGCTCAGGGTAAGGAGCCCCTGAGCCATGAATTGTAGGAGGCCCAGAGCTCCCCCACCTAGAATCCGGGTGAACAGCTGGCGGGGAGGCGAGCCTCCTCGAGGGAAGAAGAGGCAGCCCAGCCTCGTTTGGCTCAAGCCCTACTTGGCTGGAGCCGAGTGCGCCTCCAGGTCGGCAGAGCTCCAGCTCTGCTCAGAGGCCCGATCTGGCAGAGTTGCTGGCGCGAGGCTGCTCTGCCCTGGGCGAGCCTGACCCAGACTTGCCTCGCTTCTAGGCTTCCTGCCCAGGAAGGAGCCGGCTGCGCGAGGCTGGGAAACGCCACTGGCGCCTTCCTGGCCGCAGCTCCGCTCCTGCCTTGCCTTTGCATCTAGGCCCCAGGCGTCCTTTGGGAGGGCTTAGGGGCCGTGGCTTGCACACTGCCAAGGGCTACAGCAGGAAGAGCTCTGTGCCAGGGAAAGGAAGGGCTAGAGCAGGGCTCCTCCAGCGGTTGCTTCGGCGCCCAGACTCAGCCCCGCACAGAGTGCACCAGGCTCCCAGGGCCCCTGGCTGGGGTCTGCAGCCCCGCACACCCGGAGGCTGACTCCCTGGGCGCCCAGCAGCTGCCTCACACACGTAGCTTCCCTAGCGCTCTCCTCCCCAGCAGAGACGTGTGCAGCTGGTTGGGGCCTGGCCCTGCGTGCCTGGGCTCCCGCCCACAGCCCCAGCTCCGGGCAAGGAGCCCCTGAGCCAAGAATAGCTAGAGGCGCAGTGCGCCCCCACCTGGAAGCCGAGTGAACAGCTGGCGGGGAGGCGAGCCTCCTCGAAGGAAGAAGAGGCCGCCCAGCCTCCTTTGGCTCAAGCCCTACTTGGCTGGAGCCGAGTGTGCCTCCAGGACGGCAGAGCTCCAGCTCTGCTCAGAGGCCCGATATGGCAGAATTGCTGGCGCGAGGCTGCTCTGCCCTGGGCGAGCCTTGCCCAGACTTGACTCGCTGCTGGTCCTCCTGCCCAGGAAGGAGCAGGCTGCGCGAGGCTGGGAGTCGCCACTGGCGACTGCCTGACCTCAGCTCGGCTCCCCCCTCGCCTTTGCACCTAGGCCCCAGGCGTCCTTTGGGAGGGCTTAGGGGCCGGTGGCTGGCACACTGCCAAGGGCTTCAGCAGGAAGAACTGTGTGCCAAGGAAAGGAAGGGCTAGTGCAGGGCTCCGCCAGAGGTTGCTTGGCCGCACAGACTCAGTGCTGCACGGAGTGCAACAGGCTCCCAGGGCCCCTGGCTGGGGTCTGCAGCCCCGCACACCTGGAGGCTGACTCCCTGGGCGCCCAGCAGCTGCCTCACACACGTAGCTTCCCTAGCGCTCTCCTCCCCAGCAGAGACGTGTGCAGCTGGTGGGGGCCTGCCCCTGGGTGCCTGGGCCCCGGCCCACAGCCCCAGCTCAGGACAAGCAGCCCCTGAGCGAAGACCTGCATGAGTCGCTGAGCGCCCCCACCTGGAAGCCGAGTGAACAACTGGCGGGGAGCCGAGCCCCTTCGAGGGAAGAAGAGGCAGCCCAGCCTCGTTTGGCTCAAGCCCTACTTGGCTGGAGCCGAGTGCGTCTCGAGGACGGCAGAGCTCCAGCTCTGCTCAGAGGCCCGATCTGGCAGAGTTGCTGGCGCGAGGCTGCTCTGCCCTGGGCGAGCCTTGCCCAGACTTGCCTCGCTGCTAGGCTTCCTGCCCGGAAGAAGCAGGCTGCGCGAGGCTGGGAGACGCCATTGGCCCCTTCCTGGCCTCATCTCTGCTCTTGCCATGCCTTTGCACCTAGGCCCCAGGCGTCCTTTGGGAGGGCTTAGGGGCCGGTGGCTTGCACACTGCCAAGGGCTCCAGGAGGAAGAGCTCTGTGCCAGGGAAAGGAAGGGCTAGTGCAGGGCACCTCCAGCAGTTGCTTGGCCGCCCAGACTCAGCGCCAAACGGAGTGCACCAGGCTCCCAGGGCCCCTGGCTGGGGTCTGCAGCCCCGCACACCTGGAGGCTGACTCCCTGGGCGCCCAGCAGCTGCCTCACACACGTAGCTTCCCTAGCGCTCTCCTCCCCAGCAGAGACGTGTGCAGCTGGTTGGGGCCTGGCCCTGCGTGTATGGGCTCCCGCCCACAGCCCCAGCTCAGGGCAAGCAGCCCCTGAGCCAAGACCTGCATGAGTCGCTGAGCGCCCCCACCTGGAAGCCAAGTGAACAGCTGGCGGGGAGCCGAGCCCCTTCGAGGGAAGAAGAGGCAGCCCAGCCTCGTTTGGCTCAAGCCCTATTTGGCTGGAGCCGAGTGCGCCTCCAGGACGGCAGATCTCCAGCTCTGCTCAGAGGCCCGATCAAGCAGAGTTTCTGGCGCGAGGCTGCTCTGCCCTGGGCGAGCCTTGCCCAGACTTGCCTCGATGCTAGGCTTCCTGCCCAGGAAGGAGCAGGCTGCGCGAGGCTGGGAGACGCCATTGGCCCCTTCCTGGCCTCATCTCTGCTCTTGCTTTGCCTTTGTACCTAGGCCCCTGGCGTCCTTTGGGAGGGCTTAGGGGCCGGTGGATTGCACACTGCCAAGGGCCTCAGCAGGAAGAGCTCTGTGCCAGGGAAAGGAAGGGTTAGAGCAGGGCTCCTCCAGCGGTTGCTTGGCCGCCCAGACTGAGCGCCCCACGGAGTGCACCAGGCTCCCAGGGCCCCTGGCTGGGGTCTGCAACCCCGCACACCCGGAGGCTGACTCCCTGGGCGCCCAGCAGCTGCCTCACACACGTAGCTTCCCTAGCGCTCTCCTCCCCAGCAGAGACGTGTGCAGCTGGTTGGGGCCTGCCCCTGCGTGCCTGGGCTCCCGGCCACAGCCCCAGCTCAGGGCAAGCAGCCCCTGAGCCAAGACCTGCAGGAGGCGCAGAGCGCCCCCACCTGGAAGCCGAGTGAACAGCTGGCGGGGAGGTGATCCTCCTAGAGGGAATAAGAGGCAGCCCAGCCTCGTTTGGCTCAAGCCCTACTTGGCTGGAGCCGAGTGCGCCTCCAGGATGGCAGAGCTCCAGCTCTGCTCAGAGGCCCGATAAGGCAGAGTTGCTGGCACGAGGCTGCTCTGCCCTGGGCGAGCCTTTCCCAGACTAGCCTCGCTGCTAGGCTTCCTGCCCGGAAGAAGCAGGCTGCGCGAGGCTGGGAGACGCCACTGGCGCCTTTCTGGCCTCAACTCCGCTCCTGCCTTGCCTTTGCACCTAGGCCCCAGGCGTCCTTTGGAGGGCTTAGGGGCCGGTGGCTTGCACACTGCCAAGGGCTCAAGCAGGAAGAGCTCTGTGCGAGGGAAGAGAAGGGCAGTGCAGGGCTCCTCCAGCGGTTGCTTGGCCGCCCAGACTCAGCACCGCACGGAGTGCACCAGGCTCCCAGGGCCCCTGGCTGGGGTCTGCAGCCCCGCACACCGGGAGGCTGACTCCCTGGGCGCCCAGCAGCTGCCTCACACACGTAGCTTCCCTAGCGCTCTCCTCCCCAGCAGAGACGTGTGCAGCTGGTTGGGGCCTGCCCCTGCGTGTATGGGCTCCCGCCCACAGCCCCAGCTCAGGGCAAGCAGCCCCTGAGCCAGGACCTGCAGGACGCGCAGAGCGCCCCCACCTGGAAACCGAGTGAACAGCTGGCGGGGAGGTGATCCTCCTAGAGGGAAGAAGAGGCAGCCCAGCCTCGTTTGGCTCAAGCCCTACTTGGCTGGAGCCGAGTGCGCCTCCAGGACGGCAGAGCTCCAGCTCGGCTCAGATGCCCGATCTGGCAGAGTTGCTGGCGCGAGGCTGCTCTGCCCTGGGCGAGCCTTGCCCAGACTTGCCTCGCTGCTAGGCTTCCTGCCCGGAAGGAGCCTGCTGCGCGAGGCTGGGACATGCCACTGGCGCCTTCCTGGCTTCATTTCCGCTCCTGCCTTGCCTTTGCACCTAGGCCCCAGGCGTCCTTAGGGAGGGCTTAGGAGCCGGTGGCTTGCACACTGCCAAGGGTTCCAGCAGGGAGAGCTCTGTGAGAGGGAAGGAAAGGCAAGTGCAGGGCACCTCCAGCGGTTTCTTGGCCGCCCAGACTCAGTGCCGAACGGAGTGCACCATCCTCCCAGGGCCCCTGGCTGGGGTCTGCAGCCCCGCACACCCGGAGGCTGACTCCCTGGGCGCCCAGCAGCTGCCTCACACACGTAGCTTCCCTAGCGCTCTCCTCCCCAGCAGAGACGTGTGCAGCTGGTTGGGGCCTGGCCCTGCGTGCCTGGGCTCCCGCCCACAGCCCCAGCTCCGGGCAAGGAGCCCCTGAGCCAAGAATAGCTAGAGGCGCAGTGCGCCCCCACCTGGAAGCCGAGTGAACAGCTGGCGGGGAGGCGAGCCTCCTCGAGGGAAGAAGAGGCCGCCCAGCCTCCTTTGGCTCAAGCCCTACTTGGCTGGAGCCGAGTTTGCCTCCAGGACGGCAGAGCTCCAGCTCTGCTCAGAGGCCCGATATGGCAGAATTGCTGGCGCGAGGCTGCTCTGCCCTGGGCGAGCCTTGCCCAGACTTGACTCGCTGCTGGTCCTCCTGCCCAGGAAGGAGCAGGCTGCACGAGGCTGGGAGTCGCCACTGGCGACTGCCTGACCTCAGCTCGGCTCCCCCCTCGCCTTTGCACCTAGGCCCCAGGCGTCCTTTGGGAGGGCTTAGGGGCCGGTGGCTTGCACACTGCCAAGGGCTTCAGCAGGAAGAACTGTGTGCCAAGGAAAGGAAGGGCTAGTGCAGGGCTCCGCCAGAGGTTGCTTGGCCGCACAGACTCAGTGCTGCACGGAGTGCAACAGGCTCCCAGGGCCCCTGGCTGGGGTCTGCAGCCCCGCACACCTGGAGGCTGACTCCCTGGGCGCCCAGCAGCTGCCTCACACACGAAGCTTCCCTAGCGTCTCCTCCCCAGCAGAGACGTGTGCAGCTGGTGGGGGCCTGCCCCTGGGTGCCTGGGCTCCCGGCCACAGCCCCAGCTCAGGGCAAGCAGCCCCTGAGCCAAGACCTGCAGGAGGCGCAGAGCGCCCCCACCTGGAAGCCGAGTGAACAGCTGGCGGGGAGGTGATCCTCCTAGAGGGAATAAGAGGCAGCCCAGCCTCGTTTGGCTCAAGCCCTACTTGGCTGGAGCCGAGTGCGCCTCCAGGATGGCAGAGCTCCAGCTCTGCTCAGAGGCCCGATAAGGCAGAGTTGCTGGCGCGAGGCTGCTCTGCCCTGGGCGAGCCTTTCCCAGACTAGCCTCGCTGCTAGGCTTCCTGCCCGGAAGAAGCAGGCTGCGCGAGGCTGGGAGACGCCACTGGCGCCTTTCTGGCCTCAACTCCGCTCCTGCCTTGCCTTTGCACCTAGGCCCCAGGCGTCCTTTGGAGGGCTTAGGGGCCGGTGGCTTGCACACTGCCAAGGGCTCAAGCAGGAAGAGCTCTGTGCGAGGGAAGAGAAGGGCAGTGCAGGGCTCCTCCAGCGGTTGCTTGGCCGCCCAGACTCAGCGCCGCACGGAGTGCACCAGGCTCCCAGGGCCCCTGGCTGGGGTCTGCAGCCCCGCACACCGGGAGGCTGACTCCCTGGGCGCCCAGCAGCTGCCTCACACACGTAGCTTCCCTAGCGCTCTCCTCCCCAGCAGAGACGTGTGCAGCTGGTTGGGGCCTGCCCCTGCGTGTATGGGCTCCCGCCCACAGCCCCAGCTCAGGGCAAGCAGCCCCTGAGCCAGGACCTGCAGGACGCGCAGAGCGCCCCCACCTGGAAACCGAGTGAACAGCTGGCGGGGAGGTGATCCTCCTAGAGGGAAGAAGAGGCAGCCCAGCCTCGTTTGGCTCAAGCCCTACTTGGCTGGAGCCGAGTGCGCCTCCAGGACGGCAGAGCTCCAGCTCGGCTCAGATGCCCGATCTGGCAGAGTTGCTGGCGCGAGGCTGCTCTGCCCTGGGCGAGCCTTGCCCAGACTTGCCTCGCTGCTAGGCTTCCTGCCCGGAAGGAGCCTGCTGCGCGAGGCTGGGACATGCCACTGGCGCCTTCCTGGCCTCATTTCCGCTCCTGCCTTGCCTTTGCACCTAGGCCCCAGGCGTCCTTAGGGAGGGCTTAGGAGCCGGTGGCTTGCACACTGCCAAGGGTTCCAGCAGGGAGAGCTCTGTGAGAGGGAAGGAAAGGCAAGTGCAGGGCACCTCCAGCGGTTTCTTGGCCGCCCAGACTCAGTGCCGAACGGAGTGCACCATCCTCCCAGGGCCCCTGGCTGGGGTCTGCAGCCCCGCACACCCGGAGGCTGACTCCCTGGGCGCCCAGCAGCTGCCTCACACACGTAGCTTCCCTAGCGCTCTCCTCCCCAGCAGAGACGTGTGCAGCTGGTTGGGGCCTGGCCCTGCGTGCCTGGGCTCCCGCCCACAGCCCCAGCTCCGGGCAAGGAGCCCCTGAGCCAAGAATAGCTAGAGGCGCAGTGCGCCCCCACCTGGAAGCCGAGTGAACAGCTGGCGGGGAGGCGAGCCTCCTCGAGGGAAGAAGAGGCCGCCCAGCCTCCTTTGGCTCAAGCCCTACTTGGCTGGAGCCGAGTTTGCCTCCAGGACGGCAGAGCTCCAGCTCTGCTCAGAGGCCCGATATGGCAGAATTGCTGGCGCGAGGCTGCTCTGCCCTGGGCGAGCCTTGCCCAGACTTGACTCGCTGCTGGTCCTCCTGCCCAGGAAGGAGCAGGCTGCACGAGGCTGGGAGTCGCCACTGGCGACTGCCTGACCTCAGCTCGGCTCCCCCCTCGCCTTTGCACCTAGGCCCCAGGCGTCCTTTGGGAGGGCTTAGGGGCCGGTGGCTTGCACACTGCCAAGGGCTTCAGCAGGAAGAACTGTGTGCCAAGGAAAGGAAGGGCTAGTGCAGGGCTCCGCCAGAGGTTGCTTGGCCGCACAGACTCAGTGCTGCACGGAGTGCAACAGGCTCCCAGGGCCCCTGGCTGGGGTCTGCAGCCCCGCACACCTGGAGGCTGACTCCCTGGGCGCCCAGCAGCTGCCTCACACACGAAGCTTCCCTAGCGCTCTCCTCCCCAGCAGAGACGTGTGCAGCTGGTGGGGGCCTGCCCCTGGGTGCCTGGGCCCCGGCCCACAGCCCCAGCACAGGACAAGCAGCCCCTGAGCGAAGACCTGCATGAGTCGCTGAGCGCCCCCACCTGGAAGCCGAGTGAACAACTGGCGGGGAGCCGAGCCCCTTCGAGGGAAGAAGAGGCAGCCCAGCCTCGTTTGGCTCAAGCCCTACTTGGCTGGAGCCGAGTGCGCCTCCAGGACGGCAGAGCTCCAGCTCTGCTCAGAGGCCCGATCAAGCAGAGTTGCTGGCGCGAGGCTGCTCTGCCCTGGGCGAGCCTTGCCCAGACTTGCCTCGCTGCTAGGCTTCCTGCCCGGAAGAAGCAGGCTGCGCGAGGCTGGGAGACGCCATTGGCCCCTTCCTGGCCTCATCTCTGCTCTTGCCATGCCTTTGCACCTAGGCCCCAGGCGTCCTTTGGGAGGGCTTAGGGGCCGGTGGCTTGCACACTGCCAAGGGCTCCAGGAGGAAGAGCTCTGTGCCAGGGAAAGGAAGGGCTAGTGCAGGGCACCTCCAGCAGTTGCTTGGCCGCCCAGACACAGCGCCAAACGGAGTGCACCAGGCTCCCAGGGCCCCTGGCTGGGGTCTGCAGCCCCGCACACCCGGAGGCTGACTCCCTGGGCGCCCAGCAGCTGCCTCACACACGTAGCTTCCCTAGCGCTCTCCTCCCCAGCAGAGACGTGTGCAGCTGGTTGGGGCCTGGCCCTGCGTGTATGGGCTCCCGCCCACAGCCCCAGCTCAGGGCAAGCAGCCCCTGAGCGAAGACCTGCATGAGTCGCTGAGCCTCCCCACCTGGAAGCCGAATGAACAGCTGGCGGCGAGGCGAGCCCCCTCGAGGGAAGAAGAGGCAGCCCAGCCTCGTTTGGCTCAAGCCCTACTTGGCTGAGGCCGAGTGCGCCTCCAGGATGGCAGAGCTCCAGCTCTGCTCAGAGGCCCGATAAGGCAGAGTTGCTGGCGCGAGGCTGCTCTGCCCTGGGCGAGCCTTTCCCAGACTAGCCTCGCTGCTAGGCTTCCTGCCCGGAAGAAGCAGGCTGCGCGAGGCTGGGAAACGCCACTGGCGCCTTCCTGGCCGCAGCTCCACTCCTGCCTTGCCTTTGAACCTAGGCCCCTGGCTTCCTTTGGAAGGGCTTAGGGGCGGGTGTCTTGCACACTGCCAAGGGCTCCAGGAGGAAGAGCTCTGTGCCAGGGAAAGGAAGGGCTAGTGCAGGGCACCTCCAGCGGTTGCTTGGACGCCCAGACTCAGCGCCGCACGGAGTGCACCAGGCTCCCAGGGCCCCTGGCTGGGATCTGCAGGCCCGCACACCCGGAGGCTGACTCCCTGGGCGCCCAGCAGCTGCCTCACAACGTAGCTTCCCTAGCGCTCTCCTCCCCAGCAGAGACGTGTGCAGCTGGTTGGGGCCTGCCCCTGAGTGCCTGGGCTCCCGCCCACAGCCCCAGCTCAGGGCAAGGAGCCCCTGAGCGAAGACCTGCACGAGTCGCTGAGCCTCCCCCACTGGAAGCCGAATGAACAGCTGGCGGCGAGGCAAGCCCCCTCGAGGGAAGAAGAGGCACCCCAGCCTCGTTTGGCTCAAGCCCTACTTGGCTGGAGCCGAGAGCGCCTCCAGGACGGCAGAGCTCCAGCTCTGCTCAGAGGCCCGATCTGGCAGAGTTCCTGGCGCGAGGCTGCTCTGCCCTGGGCGAGCCTTGTCCAGACTTGCCTCGCTGCTAGGCTTCCTGCCCAGGAAGGAGCAGGCTGCGCGAGGCTGGGAGACGCCATTGGCCCCTTCCTGGCCTCATCTCTGCTCTTGCGTTGCCTTTGCACCTAGGCCCCTGGCGTCCTTTGGGAGGGCTTAGGGGCCGGTGGCTTGCACACTGCCAAGGGCCTCAGCAGGAAGAGCTCTGTGCCAGGGAAAGGAAGGGCTAGAGCAGGGCTCCTCCAGCGGTTGCTTGGCCGCCCAGACTCAGCGCCCCACGGAGTGCACCAGGCTCCCAGGGCCCCTGGCTGGGGTCTGCAACCCCGCACACCCGGAGGCTGACCCCCTGGGCGCCCAGCAGCTGCCTCACACACGTAGCTTCCCTAGCGCTCTCCTCCCCAGCAGAGACGTGTGCAGCTGGTTGGGGCCTGCCCCTGAGTGCCTGGGCTCCCGCCCACAGCCCCAGCTCAGGGCAAGCAGGCCCTGAGCCAAGACCTGCAGGAGGTGCAGAGCGCCCCCACCTGGAAGCCGAGTGAACAGCTGGCGGGGAGGTGAGCCTCCTCGAGGGAAGAAGAGGCAGCCCAGCCTCGTTTGGCTCAAGCCCTACTTGGCTGGAGCCGAGTGCGCCTCCAGGACGGCAGAGCTCCTGCTCTGCTCAGAGGCCCGATCTGGCAGAGTTGCTGGCGCGAGGCTGCTCTGCCCTGGGCGAGCCTTGCCCAGACGTGCCTCTCTGCTAGGCTTCGTGCCCGGAAGGAGCCTGCTGCGCGAGGCTGGGACTCGCCACTGGCGCCTTCCTGGCTGCAGCTCCGCTCCTGCATTGCATTTGAACCTAGGCCCCAGGCGTCCTTTGGGGGGGCTTAGGGGCCGGTGGCTTGCACAATGCCAAGGGCTCAAGCAGGAAGAGCTCTGTGCGAGGGAAGAGAAGAGCAGTGCAGGGCTTCTGCAGCGGTTGCTTAGCCGCCCAGACTCAGCGCCGCACGAGTGCACGAGCCTCCCAGGGCCCGTGGCTCTTGTCTGCAGCCCCGCACACCCGGAGGCTGACCCCCTGGGCGCCCAGCAGCCGCCTCACACACGTAGCTTCCCTATCGCTCTCCTCCCCATCAGAGACGTGTGCAGCTGGTTGGGGCCTGGCCCTGCGTTCCTGGGCTCCCGCCCACAGCCCCCGCTCAGGGCAAACAGCCCCTGAACCAAGACCTGCACGAGTCGCTGAGCGCCCCCACCTGGAAGCCGAGTGAACAGCTGGCGGGGAGGCGAGCCCCCTCGAGGGAAGAAGAGGCAGCCCAGCCTCGTTTGGCTCAAGCCCTACTTGGCTGGAGCCGAGTGCCCCTCCAGGTCAGCAGAGCTCCAGCTCTGCTCAGAGGCCAGATCTGGCAGAGTTGCTGGCGCGTGGCTGCTCTGGCCTGGGCGAAACTTGTCCAGAATTGCCTCGCTGCTAGACTTCCTGCCCAGGAAGGAGCAGGCTGCGCGAGGCTGGGAGACGCCACTGCGCTTTCCTGGCCTCAGCTCCGCTCCTGCCTTGGCTTTGCACCTAGGCCCCAGGAGTCTTTTGGGAGGGCTTAGGGGCCGGTGGCTTGCACACTGCCAAGGGCTTCAGCAGGAAGAACTCTGTGCGAGGGAAGGGAAGTGTTAGTGCAGGGCTCCTTCAGCGGTTGCTTGGCCGCCCAGACTCAGCCCCGCACGGAGTGCACCAGCCTCCCAGGGCCCGTGGCTGGGGTCTGCAGCCCCGCACACCCGGAGGCTGACTCCCTGGGCGCCCAGCAGCTGCCTCACACACGTAGCTTCCCTAGCGCTCTCCTCCCCAGCAGAGACGTGTGCAGCTGGTTGGGGCCTGCCCCTGCGTGCCTGGGCACCCGCCCACAGCCCCAGCTCAAGACAAGCAGCCCTTGAGCCAGGACCTGCAGGACGCGCAGAGCGCCTCCACCTGGAAGCCGAGTGAACAGCTGGCGGGGAGGCGAGCCTCCTCGAGGGAAGAAGAGGCAGCCCAGCCTCGTTTGGCTCAAGCCCTACTTGGCTGGAGCCGAGAGCGCCTCCAGGACGGCAGAGCTCCAGCTCTGCTCAGAGGCCCGATCTGGCAGAGTTGCTGGCGCGAGGCTGCTCTGCCCTGGGCGAGCCTTGCCCAGACTTTCCTCGCTGCTAGGCTTCTTGCCTGGAAGAACCAGGCTGCGCGAGGCTGGGAGACGCCACTGGTGCCTTCCTGGCTTCAGCTCCCCTCGCTCCTTGCCTTTGCACCTAGGCCCTAGGCGTCCTTTGGGAGGGCTTACGGGCCGGTGGCTTGCACACTGCCAAGGGCTCCAGCACGAAGAGCTCTGTGCCCGGGAAAGGAAGAGATAGTGCAGGGCTCCTTCAGCGGTTGCTTGGCCGCCCAGACTCAGCGCCGAACGGAGTGCACCAGCCTCCCAGGGCCCGTGGCTCTTGTCTGCAGCCCCGCACACCCAGAGGCTGACTCCCTGGGCGCCCAGCAGCTGCCTCACGTAGCTTCCCTAGGACTCTCCTCCCCAGCAGAGACGTGTGCAGCTGGTTGGGGCCTGCCCCTGCGTGCCTGGGCTCCCGCCCACAGCCCCAGCTCAGGGCAAGCAGCCCCTGAGCCAAGACCTGCAGGGGGCGCAGAGCGCCCCCATCTGGTAGCCGAGTGAAGAACTGGCCCGGAGGCGAGCCTCCTCGAGGGAAGAAGAGGCAGCCCAGCCTCGTTTGGCTCAAGCCCTACTTGGCTGGAGCCGAGTGCGCCTCCAGGATGGCAGAGCTCCAGCTCTGCTCAGAGGCCCGATCTGGCAGAGTTGCTGGCGCGAGGCTGCTCTGCCCTGGGCGAGCCTTGCCCAGACTTTCCTCGCTGCTAGGCTTCCTGCCCGGAAGAAGCAGGCTGCGCGAGGCTGGGAGACGCCACTGGGGCCTTCCTGGCCTCAGCTCCGCTCCTGCCTTGCCTTTGCACCTAGGCCCCAGGCGTCCTTTGGGAGGGCTTAGGGGCCGGTGGCTTGCACAATGCCAAGGACTCCAGCAGGCAGAGCTCTGTGCGAGGGAATAGAAGGGCAGTGCAGGGCTCCTCCAGCAGTTGCTTGGCCGCCCAGACTCAGAGCCGCACGGAGTGCACCAGGCTCCCAGGGCCCCTGGCTGGGGTCTGCAGCCCCGCACATCCGGAGGCTGACCCCCTGGGCGCCCAGCAGCTGCCTCACACACGTAGCTTCCCTAGGACTCTCCTCCCCAGCAGAGACGTGTGCAGCTGGTGGGGGCCTGCCCCTGCGGGCCTGGGCTCCCGCCCACAGCCCCAGCTCAGGGCAAGCAGCCCCTGAGCCAAGACCTGCAGGAGGCGCAGAGCGCCCCCACCTGGAAGCCGAGTGAAGAGCTGACGGGGAGGCGAGCCTCCTCGACGGAAGAAGAGGCAGCCCAGCCTCGTTTGGCTCAAGCCCTACTTGGCTGGAGCCGAGTGCGCCTCCAGGACGGCAGAGCTCCAGCTCTGCTCAGAGGCCCAATCTGGCAGAGTTGCTGGCGCGAGGCTGCTCTGCCCTGGGCGAGCCTTGCCCAGACTTGCCTCGCTGCTAGGCTTCCTGCCCGGAAGAAGCAGGCTGCGCGAGGCTGGGAGACGCCACTGGCGGCTTCCTGGCCGCAGCTGCGCTCCTGCCTCGCCTTTGAACCTAGGCCCCTGGATTCCTTTGGAAGGGCTTAGGGGCCGGTGTCTTGCACACTGCCAAGGGCTCCAGGAGGAAGAACTCTGTGCCAGGGAAAGGAAGGGCTAGTGCAGGGCTCCTTCAGCGGTTGCTTGGCCGAACAGACTCAGCGCCAAACGGAGTGCACCAGGCTCCCAGGGCCCCTGGCTGGGGTCTGCAGCCCCGCACACCCGGAGGCTGACTCCCTGGGCTCCCAGCAGCTGCCTCACACACGTAGCTTCCCTAGCGCTCTCCTCCCCAGCAGAGAGGTGTGCAGCTGGTTGGGGCCTGCCCCTGAGTGCCTGGGCTCCCGCCCACAGCCCCAGCTCAGGGCAAGCAGCCCCTGAGCCAAGACCTGCAGGAGGCGCAGTGCGCCCCGACCTGGAAGCCGAGTGAAGAGCTGGCAGGGAGGCCAGCCTCCTCGAGGGAAGAATAGGCAGCCCAGCCTCGTTTGGCTCAAGCCCTACTTGGCTGGAGCCGAGTGCGCCTCCAGGACGGCAGAGCTCCAGCTCTGCTCAGAGGCCCGATCTGGCAGAGTTGCTGGCGCGAGGCTGGTCTGCCCTGGGCGAGCCTTGCCCAGACTTTCCTCGCTGCTAGGCTTCCTGCTCGGAAGAAGCAGGCTGCGCGAGGCTGGGAGACGCCATTGGCCCCTTCCTGGCCTCAGTTCTGCCCCTGCCTTGCCTTTGCACCTAGGCCCCAGGTCCTTAGGGAGGGCTTAGGGGCCAGTGGCTTGCACACTGCAAAGGGTTCCAGCAGGGGGAGCTCTGTGAGAGGGAAGGAAAGGCAAGTGCAGGGCACCTCCAGCGGTTGCTTGGCCGCCCAGACTCAGCGCCGAACGGAGTGCACCAGCCTCCCAGGGCACGTGGCTCTTGTCTGCAGCTCCCCACACACGGAGGCTGACTCCCTGGGCGCCCAGCAGCTGCCTCACACACGTAGCTTCCCTAGCGCTCTCCTCCCCAGTAGAGACGTGTGCAGCTGGTTGGGGCCTGCCCCTGAGTGCCTGGGCTCCCGCCCACAGCCCCAGCTCATGGCAAGCAGCCCCTGAGCCAAGACCGGCAGGAGGCGGAGAGCGACCCCACCTGGAAGCCGAGTGAAAAGCTGGCGGGGAGGCGAGCCTCCTCGAGGGAAGAAGAGGCAGCCCAGCCTCGTTTGGCTCAAGCCCTACTTGGCTGGAGCCGAGTGCGCCTCCAGGACGGCAGAGCTCCAGCTCTGCTCAGAGGCCCGATCTGGCAGAGTTGCTGGCACGAGGCTGCTCTGCCCCGGGCGAGCCTTGCCCAGACTTGCTTCGCTGCTAGGCTTCCTGCCCAGGAAGGAGCAGGCTGCGCGAGGCTGGGAGACGCCACTGGCGCCTTCCTGGCCTCAGCTCCGCTCCTGCCTTGCCTTTGCACCTAGGCCCCAGGCGTCCTTGGGGAGGGCTTAGGGGCCGGTGGCTGCACACTGCCAAAGGTTCCAGCAGGAAGAGCTCTGTGCGAGGGAAGGGAAGGGCCAGTGCAGGGCTCCTCCAGCGGTTGCTTGGCCGCCCAGGCTCAGCGCTGCACGGAGTGCCCCAGGCTCCCAGGGCCCCTGGCAGGGGTCTGCAGCCCCGCACACCCGGAGGCTGACTCCCTGGGCTCCCAGCAGCTGCCTCACACACGTAGCTTCCCTAGCGCTCTCCTCCCCAGCAGAGAAGTGTGCAGCTGCTTGGGGCCTGGGCCTGCGTGCCTGGGCTCCCGCCCACAGCCCCAGCTCAGGGCAAGCAGCCCCTGTGCCAAGACCTGCAGGAGGCGCAGAGCGCCCCCACCTGGAAGCCGAGTGAACAGCTGGCGGGGAGGTGAGCCTCCTCGAGGGAAGAAGAGGCAGCCCAGCCTCGTTTGGCTCAAGCCCTACTTGGCTGGAGCCGAGTGCGCCTCCAGGACGGCAGAGCTCCAGCTCTGCTCAGAGGCCCGATCTGGCAGAGTTGCTGGGGCGAGGCTGCTCTGCCCTGGGCGAGCCTTGCCCAGACTTGCCTCGCTGCTAGGCTTCCTGCCCGGAGAAGCAGGCTGGGCGAGGCTAGGAGACGCCACTGGCGCCTTCCTGGCCTCAGCTCCGCTCCTGGTTGCCTTTGCACCTAGGCCCGAAGAGTCTTTTGGGAGGGCTTAGGGGCCGGTGGCTTGCGCACTGCCAAGGGCTTCAGCAGGAAGAACTCTGTGCGAGGGAAGGGAAGTGTTAGTGCAGGGCTCCTTCAGCGGTTGCTTGGCCGCCCAGACTCAGCCCCGCACGGAGTGCACCAGCCTCCCAGGGCCCCTGGCTGGGGTCTGCAGCCCCGCACACCCGGAGGCTGACTCCCTGGGCGCCCAGCAGCTGCCTCACACACGTAGCTTCCCTAGCGCTCTCCTCCCCAGCAGAGACGTGTGCAGCTGGTTGGGGCCTGCCCCTGCGTGCCTGGGCACCCGCCCACAGCCCCAGCTCAAGACAAGCAGCCCCTGAGCCAGGACATGCAGGACGCGCAGAGCGCCTCCACCTGGAAGCCGAGTGAACAGCTGGCGGGGAGGCGAGCCTCCTCGAGGGAAGAAGAGGCAGCCCAGCCTCGTTTGGCTCAAGCCCTACTTGGCTGGAGCCGAGTGCGCCTCCAGGACGGCAGAGCTCCAGCTCTGCTCAGAGGCCCGATCTGGCAGAGTTGCTGGCGCGAGGCTGCTCTGCCCTGGGCGAGCCTTGCCCAGACTTTCCTCGCTGCTAGGCTTCTTGCCTGGAAGAAGCAGGCTGCGCGAGGCTGGGAGACGCCACTGGTGCCTTCCTGGCCTCAGCTCCCCTCGCTCCTTGCCTTTGCACCTAGGCCCAGGCGTCCTTTGGGAGGGCTTATGGGCCGGTGGCTTGCACACTGCCAAGGGCTTCAGCAGGAAGAACTCTGTGCCAGGGAAAGGAAGGGCTAGTGCAGGGCTCCGCCAGAGGTTGCTTGGCCGCAGAGACTCAGTGCTGCACGGAGTGCAACAGGCTCCCAGGGCCCCTGCATGGGGTCTGCAGCCCCGCACACCCGGAGGCTGACTCCCTGGGCGCCCAGCAGCTGTCTCACACACGTAGCTTCCCTAGCGCTCTCCTCCCCAGCAGAGACGTGTGCAGCTGGTTGGGGCCTGGCCCAGCCTGCCGGGGTCCCGCCCACAGCCCCAGATCAGGACAAGCAGCCCCTGAGCAAAGACCTGCAGGAGACGCAGAGCGCCCCCACCTGGAAGCCAAGTGAACAGCTGGTGAGGAGGCGAGCCCCCTCGAGCGAAGAAGAGGTAGCCCAGGCTCGTTTGGCTCAAGCCCTACTTGGCTGGAGCCGAGTGCGCCTCCAGGTCGGTAGAGCTCTAGCTCTGCTCAGAGGCCCGATCTGGCAGAGTTGCTGGCGCGAGGCTGCACTGCCCTGGGCAAGCCTTGCCCAGACTTGCCTCGCTGCTAGGCTTCCTGCCCAGGAAGGAGCCGGCTGCGCGAGGCTTGGATTCGCCACTGGCGGCTTCCTGGCCGCAGCTGCGCTCCTGCCTCGCCTTTGAACCTAGGCCCCTGGCTTCCTTTGGAAGGGCTTAGGGGCCGGTGTCTTGCACACTGCCAAGGGCTCCAGCACGAGGAGCTCTGTGCCCGGGAAAGGAAAAGATAGTGCAGGGCTCCTTCAGCGGTTGCTTGGCCGCCCAGACTCAGCGCCAAACTGAGTGCACCAGGCTCCCAGGGCCCCTGGCTGGGGTCTGCAGCCCCGCACACCCAGAGGCTGACTCCCTGGGCGCCCAGCAGCTGCCTCACGTAGCTTCCCTAGCGCTCTCCTCCCCAGCAGAGACGTGTGCAGCTGGTTGGGTCCTGCCCCTGAGTGCCTGTGCTCCCGCCCACAGCCCCAGCTCAGGGCAAGCAGCCCCTGAGCCAAGACCTGCAGGAGGCGCAGTGCGCCCTGACCTGGAAGCCGAGTGAACAGCTGGCGGGGAGGACAGCCTCCTCGAGGGAAGAAGAGGCAGCCCAGCCTCGTTTGGCTCAAGCCCTACTTGGCTGGAGCCGAGTGCGCCTCCAGGACGGCAGAGCTCCAGCTCTGCTCAGAGGCCCAATCTGGCAGAGTTGCTGGCGCGAGGCTGCTCTGCCCTGGGCGAGCCTTGCCCAGACTTGCCTCGCTGCTAGGCTTCCTGCCCGGAAGAAGCAGGCTGCGCGAGGCTGGGACACGCCACTGGCGCCTTCCTGGCCTCATTTCCGCTCCTGCCTTGCCTTTGCACCTAGGCCCCAGGCGTCCTTAGGGAGGGCTTAGGAGCCGGTGGCTTGCACACTGCCAAGGGTTCCAGCAGGGAGAGCTCTGTGAGAGGGAAGGAAAGGCAAGTGCAGGGCACCTCCAGCTGTTTCTTGGCCGCCCAGACTCAGTGCCGAACGCAGTGCACCATCCTCCCAGGGCCCCTGGCTGGGGTCTGCAGCCCCGCACACCCGGAGGCTGACTCCATGGGCGCCCAGCAGCTGCCTCACACACGTAGCTTCCCTAGCGCTCTCCTCCCCAGCAAAGACCTGTGCAGCTGGTTGGGGCCTGCCCCTGCGTGCCTGGGCTCCCGTCCACAGCCCCAGCTCCGGGCAAGGAGCCCCTGAGCCAAGAATAGCTAGAGGCGCAGTGCGCCCCCACCTGGTAGCCGAGTGAACAGCTGGCGGGGAGGCGAGCCTCCTCGAGGGAAGAAGAGGCCGCCCAGCCTCCTTTGGCTCAAGCCCTACTTGGCTGGAGCCGAGTGCGCCTCCAGGACGGCAGAGCTCCAGCTCTGCTCAGAGGCCCGATATGGCAGAATTGCTGGCGCGAGGCTGCTCTGCCCTGGGCGAGCCTTGCCCAAACTTGACTCGCTGCTGGTCCTCCTGCCCAGGAAGGAGCAGGCTGCGCGAGGCTGGGAGTCGCCACTGGCGACTGCCTGACCTCAGCTCGGCTCCCCCCTCGCCTTTGCACCTAGGCCCCAGGCGTCCTTTGGGAGGGCTTAGGGGCCGGTGGCTTGCACACTGCCAAGGGCTTCAGCAGGAAGAACTCTGTGCCAAGGAAAGGAAGGGCTAGTGCAGGGCTCCGCCAGAAGTTGCTTGGCCGCACAGACTCAATGCTGCACGGAGTACAACAGGCTCCCAGGGCCCCTGGCTGGGGTCTGCAGCCCCGCACACCTGGAGGCTGACTCCCTGGGCGCCCAGCAGCTGCCTCACACACGTAGCTTCCCTAGCGCTCTCCTCCCCAGCAGAGACGTGTGCAGCTGGTGGGGGCCTGCCCCTGGGTGCCTGGGCCCCGGCCCACAGCCCCAGCTCAGGACAAGCAGCCCCTGAGCGAAGACCTGCATGAGTCGCTGAGCGCCCCCACCTGGAAGCCGAGTGAAGAGCTGGCGGGGCGGCCAGCCTCCTCGAGGGAAGAAGAGGCAGCCCAGCCTCGTTTGGCTCAAGCCCTACTTGGCTGGAGCCGAGTCCGCCTCCAGGACGGCAGAGCTCCAGCTCTGCTCAGAGGCCCGATCAAGCAGAGTTGCTGGCGCGAGGCTGCTCTGCCCTGGGCGAGCCTTGTCCAGACTTGCCTCGCTGCTAGGCTTCCTGCCCGGAAGAAGCAGGCTGCGCGAGGCTGGGAAACGCCATTGGCCCCTTCCTGGCCTCATCTCTGCTCTTGCCATGCCTTTGCACCTAGGCCCCAGGCGTCCTTTGGGAGGGCTTAGGGGCCGGTGGCTTGCACACTGCCAAGGGCTCCAGGAGGAAGAGCTCTGTGCCAGGGAAAGGAAGGGCTAGTGCAGGGCACCTCCAGCAGTTGCTTGGCCGCCCAGACACAGCGCCAAACGGAGTGCACCAGGCTCCCAGGGCCCCTGGCTGGGGTCTGCAGCCCCGCACACCCGGAGGCTGACTCCCTGGGCGCCCAGCAGCTGCCTCACACACGTAGCTTCCCTAGCGCTCTCCTCCCCAGCAGAGACGTGTGCAGCTGGTTGGGGCCTGGCCCTGCGTGTATGGGCTCCCGCCCACAGCCCCAGCTCAGGGCAAGCAGCCCCTGAGCGAAGACCTGCATGAGTCGCTGAGCCTCCCCACCTGGAAGCCGAATGAACAGCTGGCGGCGAGGCGAGCCCCCTCGAGGGAAGAAGAGGCAGCCCAGCCTCGTTTGGCTCAAGCCCTACTTGGCTGAGGCCGAGTGCGCCTCCAGGATGGCAGAGCTCCAGCTCTGCTCAAAGGCCCGATAAGGCAGAGTTGCTGGCGCGAGGCTGCTCTGCCCTGGGCGAGCCTTTCCCAGACTAGCCTCGCTGCTAGGCTTCCTGCCCGGAAGAAGCAGGCTGCGCGAGGCTGGGAAACGCCACTGGCGCCTTCCTGGCCGCAGCTCCACTCCTGCCTTGCCTTTGAACCTAGGCCCCTGGCTTCCTTTGGAAGGGCTTAGGGGCCGGTGTCTTGCACACTGCCAAGGGCTCCAGGAGGAAGAGCTCTGTGCCAGGGAAAGGAAGGGCTGGTGCAGGGCACCTCCAGCGGTTGCTTGGACGCCCAGACTCAGCGCCGCACGGAGTGCACCAGGCTCCCAGGGCCCCTGGCTGGGATCTGCAGGCCCGCACACCCGGAGGCTGACTCCCTGGGCGCCCAGCAGCTGCCTCACACACGTAGCTTCCCTAGCGCTCTCCTCCCCAGCAGAGACGTGTGCAGCTGGTTGGGGCCTGCCCCTGAGTGCCTGGGCTCCCGCCTACAGCCCCAGCTCAGGGCAAGCAGCCCCTGAGCGAAGACCTGCACGAGTCGCTGAGCCTCCCCCCCTGGAAGCCGAATGAACAGCTGGCGGCGAGGCAAGCCCCCTCGAGGGAAGAAGAGGCACCCCAGCCTCGTTTGGCTCAAGCCCTACTTGGCTGGAGCCGAGAGCGCCTCCAGGACGGCAGAGCTCCAGCTCTGCTCAGAGGCCCGATCTGGCAGAGTTGCTGGCGCGAGGCTGCTCTGCCCTGGGCGAGCCTTGTCCAGACTTGCCTCGCTGCTAGGCTTCCTGCCCAGGAAGGAGCAGGCTGCGCGAGGCTGGGAGACGCCATTGGCCCCTTCCTGGCCTCATCTCTGCTCTTGCGTTGCCTTTGCACCTAGGCCCCTGGCGTCCTTTGGGAGGGCTTAGGGGCCGGTGGCTTGCACACTGCCAAGGGCCTCACCAGGAAGAGCTCTGTGCCAGGGAAAGGAAGGGCTAGAGCAGGGCTCCTCCAGCGGTTGCTTGGCCGCCCAGACTCAGCGCCCCACGGAGTGCACCAGGCTCCCAGGGCCCCTGGCTGGGGTCTGCAACCCCGCACACCCGGAGGCTGACTCCCTGGGCGCCCAGCAGCTGCCTCACACACGTAGCTTCCCTAGCGCTCTCCTCCCCAGCAGAGACGTGTGCAGCTGGTTGGGGCCTGCCCTTGCGTGCCTGGGCTCCCGCCCACAGCCCCAGCTCAGGGCAAGCAGCCCCTGAGCCAAGACCTGCAGGAGGCGCAGTGCGCCCTGACCTGGAAGCCGAGTGAACAGCTGGCGGGGAGGCCAGCCTCCTCGAGGGAAGAAGAGGCAGCCCAGCCTCGTTTGGCTCAAGCCCTACTTGGCTGGAGCCGAGTGCGCCTCCAGGACGGCAGAGCTCCAGCTCTGCTCAGAGGCCCGATCTGGCAGAGTTGCTGGCGCGAGGCTGCTCTGCCCTGGGCGAGCCTTGTCCAGACTTGCCTCGCTGCTAGGCTTCCTGCCCAGGAAGGAGCAGGCTGCGCGAGGCTGGGAGACGCCATTGGCCCCTTCCTGGCCTCATCTCTGCTCTTGCGTTGCCTTTGCACCTAGGCCCCTGGCGTCCTTTGGGAGGGCTTAGGGGCCGGTGGCTTGCACACTGCCAAGGGCCTCAGCAGGAAGAGCTCTGTGCCAGGGAAAGGAAGGGCTAGAGCAGGGCTCCTCCAGCGGTTGCTTGGCCGCCCAGACTCAGCGCCCCACGGTGTGCACCAGGCTCCCAGGGCCCCTGGCTGGGGTCTGCAACCCCGCACACCCGGAGGCTGACTCCCTGGGCGCCCAGCAGCTGCCTCACACACGTAGCTTCCCTAGCGCTCTCCTCCCCAGCAGAGACGTGTGCAGCTGGTTGGGGCCTGCCCTTGCGTGCCTGGGCTCCCGCCCACAGCCCCAGCTCAGGGCAAGCAGCCCCTGAGCCAAGACCTGCAGGAGGTGCAGAGCGCCCCCACCTGGAAGCCGAGTGAACAGCTGGCGGGGAGGTGAGCCTCCTAGAGGGAAGAAGAGGCAGCCCAGCCTCGTTTGGCTCAAGCCCTACTTGGCTGGAGCCGAGTGCGCCTCCAGGACGGCAGAGCTCCAGCTCTGCTCAGAGGCCCGATCTGGCAGAGTTGCTGGCGCGAGGCTGCTCTGCCCTGGGCGAGCCTTGCCCAGACGTGCCTCTCTGCTAGGCTTCGTGCCCGGAAGGAGCCTGCTGCGCGAGGCTGGGACACGCCACTGGCGCCTTCCTGGCTGCAGCTCCGCTCCTGCCTTGCATTTGAACCTAGGCCCCTGGCTTCCTTTGGAAGGGCTTAGGGGCCCGTGTCTTGCACACTGCCAAGGGCTCCAGGAGGAAGAGCTCTGTGCCAGGGAAAGGAAGGGCTAGTGCAGGGCACCTCCAGCGGTTGCTTGGCTGCCCAGACTCAGCCCCGCACGGAGTGCACCAGGCTCCCAGGGCCCCTGGCTGGGGTCTGCAGCCCCGCACAACCGTACGCTGACTCCCTGGGCGCCCAACAGCTGCCTCACACCCGTAGCTTCCCTAGCGCTCTCCTCCCCAGCAGAGACGTGTGCAGCTGGTTGGGGCCTGCCCCTGCGTGTCTGGGCTCCCGCCCACAGCCCCAGCTCAGGGCAAGCAGCCCCTGAGCGACGACCTGCACGAGTCGCTGAGCCTCCCCACCTGGAAGCCGAATGAACAGCTGGCGGGGAGGCGAGCCCCCTCGAGGGAAGAAGAGGCAGCCCAGCCTCGTTTGGCTCAAGCCCTACTTGGCTGGAGCTGAGTGCGCCTCCAGGATAGCAGAGCTCCAGCTCTGCTCAGAGGCCCGATAAGGCAGAGTTGCTGGCGCGAGGCTGCTCTGCCCTGGGCGAGCCTTGCCCTGACTTTCCTCGCTACTAGGCTTCCTGCCCGGAAGAAGCAGGCTGCGCGAGGCTGGGAGACGCCACTGGCGCCTTTCTGGCCGCAGCTCCGCTCCTGCCTTGCCTTTGCACCTAGGCCCCAGGCGTTCTTTGGAGGGCTTAGGGGCCGGTGGCTTGCACACTGCCAAGGGCTCAAGCAGGAAGAGCTCTGTGCGAGGGAAGAGAAGGGCAGTGAAGGGCTCCTCCAGCGGTTGCTTGGCCGCCCAGACTCAGCACCGCACGGAGTGCACCAGGCTCCCAGGGCCCCTGGCTGGGGTCTGCAGCTGCGCACACCCGGAGGCTGACTCCCTGGGCGCCCAGCAGCTGCCTCACACACGTAGCTTCCCTAGCGCTCTCCTCCCCAGCAGAGGCGTGTGCAGCTGGTTGGGGCCTGGCCCTGCGTGTCTGGGCTCCCGCCCACAGCCCCAGCTCAGGGCAAGCAGCCCCTGAGCCAGGACCTGCAGGACGCGCAGAGCGCCTCCACCTGGAAGCCGAGTGAACAGCTGGCGGGGAGGCGAGCCTCCTCGAGGGAAGAAAAGGCAGCCCAGGCTCGTTTGGCTCAAGCCCTACTTGGCTGGAGCCGAGTGCGCCTCCAGGACGGCAGAGCTCCAGCTCTGCTCAGAGGCCCGATCTGGCAGAGTTGCTGGCGCGAGGCTGCTCTGCCCTCGCCAAGCCTTGCCCAGACTTTCCTCGCTGCTAGGCTTCTTGCCTGGAAGTAGCAGGCTGCGCGAGGCTGGGAGACGCCACTGGTGCCTTCCTGGCCTCAGCTCCCCTCGCTCCTTGCCTTTGCACCTAGGCCCCAGGCGTCCTTTGGGAGGGCTTACGGGCCGGTGGCTTGCACACTGCCAAGGGCTTTAGCAGGAAGAACTCTGTGCCAGGGAAAGGAAGGGCTAGTGCAGGGCTCCGCCAGAGGTTGCTTGGCCGCACAGACTCAGTGCTGCACGGAGTGCAACAGGCTCCCAGGGCCCCTGCCTGGGGTCTGCAGCCCCGCACACCCGGAGGCTGACTCCCTGGGCGCCCAGCAGCTGCCTCACACATGTAACTTCCCTAGCGCTCTCCTCCCCAGCAGAGACGTGTGCAGCTGGTTGGGGCCTGGCCCAGCCTGCCGGGGTCCCGCCCACAGCCCCAGATCAGGACAAGCAGCCCCTGAGCAAAGACCTGCAGGAGAAGCAGAGCGCCCCCACCTGGAAGCCGAGTGAACAGCTGGCGAGGAGGCGAGCCCCCTCGAGCGAAGAAGAGGTAGCCCAGGCTCGTTAGGCTCAAGCCCTACTTGGCTGGAGCCGAGTGCGCCTCCAGGTCGGCAGAGCTCTAGCTCTGCTCAGAGGCCCGATCTGGCAGAGTTGCTGGCGCGAGGCTGCACTGCCCTGGGCAAGCCTTGCCCAGACTTGCCTCGCTGCTAGGCTTCCTGCCCAGGAAGGAGCCGGCTGCGCGAGGCTGGGATTCGCCACTGGCGGCTTCCTGTCCAAAGCTGCGCTCCTGCCTCGCCTTTGAACCTAGGCCCCTGGCTTCCTTTGGAAGGGCTTAGGGGCCGGTGTTTTGCACACTGCCAAGGGCTCCAGCAGGAAGAGCTCTGTGCCCGGGAAAGGAAGAGATAGTGCAGGGCTCCTTCAGCGGTTGCTTGGCCGCCCAGACTCAGCGCCAAACGGAGTGCACCAGGCTCCCAGGGCCCCTGGCTGGGGTCTGCAGCCCCGCACACCCAGAGGCTGACTCCCTGGGCGCCCAGCAGCTGCCTCACGTAGCTTCCCTAGCGCTCTCCTCCCCAGCAGAGACGTGTGCAGCTGGTTGGGGCCTGCCCCTGAGTGCCTGTGCTCCCGCCCACAGCCCCAGCTCAGGGCAAGCAGCCCCTGAGCCAAGACCTGCAGGAGGCGCAGTGCGCCCCGACCTGGAAGCCGAGTGAAGAGCTGGCGGGGCGGCCAGCCTCCTCGAGGGAAGAAGAGGCAGCCCAGCCTCGTTTGGCTCAAGCCCTACTTGGCTGGAGCCGAGTGCGCCTCCAGGACGGCAGAGCTCCAGCTCTGCTCAGAGGCCCGATCTGGCAGAGTTGCTGGCGCGAGGCTGCTCTGCCCTGGGCGAGCCTTGCCCAGACTTGCCTTGCTGCTAGGCTTCCTGCCCGGAAGAAGCAGGCTGCGCGAGGCTGGGAGACGCCACTGGCGCCTTCCTGGCCTCAGCTCCGCTCCTGCCTTGCCTTTGCACCTAGGCCCCAGGCGTCCTTTGGGAGCGCTTAGGGGCCGGTGGCTTGCACACTGCCAAGGGCTCAAGCAGGAAGAGCTCTGTGCGAGGGAAGAGAAGGGCAGTGCAGGGCTCCTCCAGCGGTTGCTTGGCCGCCAAGACTCAGCGTCAAACGGAGTGCACCAGGCTCCCAGGGCCCCTGGTTGGGGACTGCAACCCCGCACACCCGGAGGCTGACCCCCTGGGCGCCCAGCAGCTGCCTCTCACACGTAGCTTCCCTAGCGCTCTCCTCCCCTGCAGAGACGTGTGCAGCTAGTTGGGGCCTGGCCCAGCGTGCCTGGGCACCCGCCCACAGCCCCAGCTCAGGGCAAGCAGCCCCTGAGCCAAGACCTGCACGAGTCGCTGAGCGCCCCCACCTGGAAGCCGAGTGAACAGCTCGCGGGGAGGCGAGCCCCCTCCAGGGAAGAAGAGGCAGCCCAGCCTCGTTTGGCTCAAGCCCTACTTGGCTGGAGGAGAGTGCGCCTCCAGGTCGGCAGAGCTCCAGCTCTGCTCAGAGGCCCGATCTGGCAGAGTTGCTGGCGTGAGGCTGCTCTGCCCTGCCCAAGCCTTGCCCAGACTTACCTCGCTGCTAGGCTTCCTGCCCAGGAAGGAGCCGGCTGCGCGAAGCTGGGACACGCCACTGGCGCCTTCCTGGCCTCAGCTCCGCTCCTGCCTTGCCTTTGCACCTAGGCCCCAGGCGTCCTTTGGGGGGGCTTAGGGGCCGGTGGCTTGCACAATGCCAAGGGCTCAAGCAGGAAGAGCTCTGTGCGAGGGAAGAGAAGGGCAGTGCAGGGCTTCTGCAGCGGTTGCTTAGCCGCCCAGACTCAGCGCCGCACGAGTGCACGAGCCTCCCAGGGCCCGTGGCTCTTGTCTGCAGCCCCGCACACCCGGAGGCTGACCCCCTAGGCGCCCAGCAGCCACCTCACACACGTAGCTTCCCTATCGCTCTCCTCCCCATCAGAGACGTGTGCAGCTGGTTGGGGCCTGGCCCTGCGTTCCTGGGCTCCCGCCCACAGCCCCCGCTCAGGGCAAGCAGCCCCTGAGCCAAGACCTGCACGAGTCGGTGAGCGCCCCCACCTGGAAGCCGAGTGAACAGCTGGCGGGGAGGCGAGCCCCCTCGAGGGAAGAAGAGGCAGCCCAGCCTCGTTTGGCTCAAGCCCTACTTGGCTGGAGCCGAGTGCCCCTCCAGGTCAGCAGAGCTCCAGCTCTGCTCAGAGGCCAGATCTGGCAGAGTTGCTGGCGCGTGGCTGCTCTGGCCTGGGCGAAACTTGCCCAGAATTGCCTCGCTGCTAGACTTCCTGCCCAGGAAGGAGCAGGCTGCGCGAGGCTGGGAGACGCCACTGCGCTTTCCTGGCCTCAGCTGCCCTCCTGCCTCGCCTTTGAACCTAGGCCCCTGGCTTCCTTTGGAAGGGCTTATGGGCCGGTGTCTTGCACACTGCCAAGTGTTCCAGCAGGGAGAGTTCTGTGAGAGGGAAGGAAAGGCAAGTGCAGGGCACCTCCAGCGGTTGCTTGGCCGCCCGGACTCAGCGCCGAACGGAGTGCACCAGCCTCCCAGGGCCCGTGGCTCTTGTCTGCAGCCCCGCACACCCGGAGGCTGACTTCCTGGGCGCCCAGCAGCTGCCTCACACACGTAGCTTCCCTAGCGCTCTCCTCCCCAGCAGAGACGTGTGCAGCTGGTTGGGGCCTGCCCCTGCGTGCCTGGGCTCCCGCCCACAGCCCCAGCTCAGGGCAAGCAGCCCCTGAGCCAAGACCTGCAGGGGGCGCAGAGCGCCCCCATCTGGTAGCCGAGTGAAGAACTGGCCCGGAGGCGAGCCTCCTCGAGGGAAGAAGAGGCAGCCCAGCCTCGTTTGGCTCAAACCCTACTTGGCTGGAGCCGAGTGCGCCTCCAGGATGGCAGAGCTCCAGCTCTGCTCAGAGGCCCGATCTGGCAGAGTTGCTGGCGCGAGGCTGCTCTGCCCTCGGCGAGCCTTGCCCAGACTTTCCTCGCTGCTAGGCTTCCTGCCCGGAAGAAGCAGGCTGCGCGAGGCTGGGAGACGCCACTGGCGCCTTCCTGGCCGCAGCTCCGCTCCTGCCTTGCCTTTGCACCTAGGCCCCAGGCGTCCTTTGGGAGGGCTTAGGGGCCGGTGGCTTGCACAATGCCAAGGACTCCAGAAGGCAGAGCTCTGTGCGAGGGAATAGAAGGGCAGTGCAGGGCTCCTCCAGCAGTTGCTTGGCCGCCCAGACTCAGCGCCGCACGGAGTGCACCAGGCTCCCAGGGCCCCTGGCTGGGGTCTGCAGCCCCGCACATCCGGAGGCTGACCCCCTGGGCGCCCAGCAGCTGCCTCACACACGTAGCTTCCCTAGGGCTCTCCTCCCCAGCAGAGACGTGTGCAGCTGGTGGGGGCCTGCCCCTGCGGGCCTGGGCTCCCGCCCACAGCCCCAGCTCAGGGCAAGCAGCCCCTGAGCCAAGACCTGCAGGAGGCGCAGAGCGCCCCCACCTGGAAGCCGAGTGAAGATCTGACGGGGAGGCGAGCCTCCTCGACGGAAGAAGAGGCAGCCCAGCCTCGTTTGGCTCAAGCCCTACTTGGCTGGAGCCGAGTGCGCCTCCAGGACGGCAGAGCTCCAGCTCTGCTCAGAGGCCCAATCTGGCAGAGTTGCTGGCGCGAGGCTGCTCTGCCCTGGGCGAGCCTTGCCCAGACTTGCCTCGCTGCTAGGCTTCCTGCCCGGAAGAAGCAGGCTGCGCGAGACTGGGAGACGCCACTGGCCCCTTCCTGGCCTCAGCTCCGCTCCTGCCTTGCCTTTGCACCTAGGCCCCAGGCGTCCTTTGGGAGGGCTTAGGGGCCGGTGGCTTGCACACTGCGAAGGGCTCAAGCAGGAAAAGCTCTGTGCGAGGGAAGAGAAGGGCAGTGCAGGGCTCCTCCAGCGGTTGCTTGGCCGCCAAGACTCAGCGCCGCACGGAGTGCACCAGGATCCCAGGGCCCCTGGCTGGGGACTGCAACCCCGCACACCCGGAGGCTGACCCCCTGGGCGCCCAGCAGCTGCCTCACACACGTAGCTTCCCTAGCGCTCTCCTCCCCAGCATAGACGTGTGCAGCTGGTTGGGGCCTGCCCCTGCGTGCCTGGGCTCCCGCCCACAGCCCCAGCTCAGGGCAAGCAGCCCCTGAGCCAAGACCTGCACGAGTCGCTGAGCGCCCCCACCTGGAAGCCGAGTGAACAGCTCGCGGGGAGGCGAGACCCCTCGAGGGAAGAAGAGGCAGCCCAGCCTCGTTTGGCTCAAGCCCTACTTGGCTGGAGGCGAGTGCGCCTCCAGGTCGGAAGAGCTCCAGCTCTGCTCAGAGGCCCGATCTGGCAGAGTTGCTGGCGTGAGGCTGCTCTGCCCTGGGCAAGCCTTGCCCAGACTTGCCTCGCTGCTAGGCTTCCTGCCCAGAAAGGAGCCGGCTGCGCGAGGCTGGGATTCGCCACTGGCGGCTTCCTGGCCGCAGCTGCGCTCCTGCCTCGCCTTTGAACCTAGGCCCCTGGATTCCTTTGGAAGGGCTTAGGGGCCGGTGTCTTGCACACTGCCAAGGGCTCCAGGAGGAAGAACTCTGTGCCAGGGAAAGGAAGGGCTAGTGCAGGGCTCCTTCAGCGGTTGCTTGGCCGAACAGACTCAGCGCCAAACGGAGTGCACCAGGCTCCCAGGGCCCCTGGCTGGGGTCTGCAGCCCCGCACACCCGGAGGCTGACTCCCTGGGCGCCCAGCAGCTGCCTCACACACGTAGCTTCCCTAGCGCTCTCCTCCCCAGCAGAGAGGTGTGCAGCTGGTTGGGGCCTGCCCCTGAGTGCCTGGGCTCCCGCCCACAGCCCCAGCTCAGGGCAAGCAGCCCCTGAGCCAAGACCTGCAGGAGGCGCAGTGCGCCCCGACCTGGAAGCCGAGTGAAGAGCTGGCAGGGAGGCCAGCCTCCTCGAGGGAAGAATAGGCAGCCCAGCCTCGTTTGGCTCAAGCCCTACTTGGCTGGAGCCGAGTGCGCCTCCAGGACGGCAGAGCTCCAGCTCTGCTCAGAGGCCCGATCTGGCAGAGTTGCTGGCGCGAGGCTGGTCTGCCCTGGGCGAGCCTTGCCCAGACTTTCCTCGCTGCTAGGCTTCCTGCTCGGAAGAAGCAGGCTGCGCGAGGCTGGGAGACGCCATTGGCCCCTTCCTGGCCTCAGCTCTGCCCCTGCCTTGCCTTTGCACCTAGGCCCCAGGTCCTTAGGGAGGGCTTAGGGGCCAGTGGCTTGCACACTGCAAAGGGTTCCAGCAGGGAGAGCTCTGTGAGAGGGAAGGAAAGGCAAGTGCAGGGCACCTCCAGAGGTTGCTTGGCCGCCCAGACTCAGCGCCGAACGGAGTGCACCAGCCTCCCAGGGCACGTGGCTCTTGTCTGCAGCTCCCCACACACGGAGGCTGACTCCCTGGGCGCCCAGCAGCTGCCTCACACACGTAGCTTCCCTAGCGCTCTCCTCCCCAGTAGAGACGTGTGCAGCTGGTTGGGGCCTGCCCCTGAGTGCCTGGGCTCCCGCCCACAGCCCCAGCTCATGGCAAGCAGCCCCTGAGCCAAGACCTGCAGGAGGCGCAGAGCGCCCCCACCTGGAAGCCGAGTGAACAGCTGGCGGGGAGGCGAGCCTCCTCGAGGGAAGAAGAGGCAGCCCAGCCTCGTTTGGCTCAAGCCCTACTTGGCTGGAGCCGAGTGCGCCTCCAGGACGGCAGAGCTCCAGCTCTGCTCAGAGGCCCGATCTGGCAGAGTTGCTGGCGCGAGGCTGCTCTGCCCCGGGCGAGCCTTGCCCAGACTTGCTTCGCTGCTAGGCTTCCTGCCCAGGAAGGAGCAGGCTGCGCGAGGCTGGGAGACGCCACTGGCGCCTTCCTGGCCTCAGCTCCGCTCCTGCCTTGCCTTTGCACCTCGGCCCCAGGCGTCCTTGGGGAGGGCTTAGGGGCCGGTGGCTGCACACTGCCAAAGGTTCCAGCAGGAAGAGCTCTGTGCAAGGGAAGGGAAGGGCCAGTGCAGGGCTCCTCCAGCGGTTGCTTGGCCGCCCAGACTCAGCCCCGCACGGAGTGCACCAGCCTCCCAGGGCCCCTGGCTGGGGTCTGCAGCCCCGCACACCCGGAGGCTGACTCCCTGGGCGCCCAGCAGCTGCCTCACACACGTAGCTTCCCTAGCGCTCTCCTCCCCAGCAGAGACGTGTGCAGCTGGTTGGGGCCTGCCCCTGCGTGCCTGGGCACCCGCCCACAGCCCCAGCTCAAGACAAGCAGCCCCTGAGCCAGGACCTGCAGGACGCGCAGAGCGCCTCCACCTGGAAGCCGAGTGAACAGCTGGCGGGGAGGCGAGCCTCCTCGAGGGAAGAAGAGGCAGCCCAGCCGCGTTTGGCTCAAGCCCTACTTGGCTGGAGCCGAGTGCGCCTCCAGGACGGCAGAGCTCCAGCTCTGATCAGAGGCCCGATCTGGCAGAGTTGCTGGCGCGAGGCTGCTCTGCCCTGGGCGAGCCTTGCCCAGACTTTCCTCGCTGCTAGGCTTCTTGCCTGGAAGAAGCAGGCTGCGCGAGGCTGGGAGACGCCACTGGTGCCTTCCTGGCCTCAGCTCCCCTCGCTCCTTGCCTTTGCACCTAGGCCCCAGGCGTCCTTTGGGAGGGCTTACGGGCCGGTGGCTTGCACACTGCCAAGGGCTTCAGCAGGAAGAACTCTGTGCCAGGGAAAGGAAGGGCTAGTGCAGGGCTCCGCCAGAGGTTGCTTGGCCGCACAGACTCAGTGCTGCACGGAGTGCAACAGGCTCCCAGGGCCCCTGCATGGGGTCTGCAGCCCCGCACACCCGGAGGCTGACTCCCTGGGCGCCCAGCAGCTGCCTCACACACGTAGCTTCCCTAGCGCTCTCCTCCCCAGCAGAGACGTGTGCAGCTGGTTGGGGCCTGGCCCAGCCTGCCGGGGTCCCGCCCACAGCCCCAGATCAGGACAAGCAGCCCCTGAGCAAAGACCTGCAGGAGACGCAGAGCGCCCCCACCTGGAAGCCAAGTGAACAGCTGGCGAGGAGGCGAGCCCCCTCGAGCGAAGAAGAGGTAGCCCAGGCTCGTTTGGCTCAAGCCCTACTTGGCTGGAGCCGAGTGCGCCTCCAGGTCGGCAGAGCTCCAGCTCTGCTCAGAGGCCCGATCTGGCAGAGTTGCTGGCGCGAGGCTGCACTGCCCTGGGCAAGCCTTGCCCAGACTTGCCTCGCTGCTAGGCTTCCTGGCCAGGAAGGAGCCGGCTGCGCGAGGCTGGGATTCGCCACTGGCGGCTTCCTGGCCGCAGCTGCGCTCCTGCCTCGCCTTTGAACCTAGGCCCCTGGCTTCCTTTGGAAGGGCTTAGGGGCCGGTGTCTTGCACACTGCCAAGTGTTCCAGCAGGGAGAGTTCTGTGAGAGGGAAGGAAAGGCAAGTGCAGGGCACCTCCAGCGGTTGCTTGGCCGCCCGGACTCAGCGCCGAACGGAGTGCACCAGCCTCCCAGGGCCCGTGGCTCTTGTCTGCAGCCCCGCACACCCGGAGGCTGACTTCCTGGGCGCCCAGCAGCTGCCTCACACACGTAGCTTCCCTAGCGCTCTCCTCCCCAGCAGAGACGTGTGCAGCTGGTTGGGGCCTGCCCCTGCGTGCCTGGGCTCCCGCCCACAGCCCCAGCTCAGGGCAAGCAGCCCCTGAGCCAAGACCTGCAGGGGGCGCAGAGCGCCCCCATCTGGTAGCCGAGTGAAGAACTGGCCCGGAGGCGAGCCTCCTCGAGGGAAGAAGAGGCAGCCCAGCCTCGTTTGGCTCAAACCCTACTTGGCTGGAGCCGAGTGCGCCTCCAGGATGGCAGAGCTCCAGCTCTGCTCAGAGGCCCGATCTGGCAGAGTTGCTGGCGCGAGGCTGCTCTGCCCTGGGCGAGCCTTGCCCAGACTTTCCTCGCTGCTAGGCTTCCTGCCCGGAAGAAGCAGGCTGCGCGAGGCTGGGAGACGCCACTGGCGCCTTCCTGGCCGCAGCTCCGCTCCTGCCTTGCCTTTGCACCTAGGCCCCAGGCGTCCTTTGGGAGGGCTTAGGGGCCGGTGGCTTGCACAATGCCAAGGACTCCAGCATGCAGAGCTCTGTGCGAGGGAATAGAAGGGCAGTGCAGGGCTCCTCCAGCAGTTGCTTGGCCGCCCAGACTCAGCGCCGCACGGAGTGCACCAGGCTCCCAGGGCCCCTGGCTGGGGTCTGCAGCCCCGCACATCCGGAGGCTGACCCCCTGGGCGCCCAGCAGCTGCCTCACACACGTAGCTTCCCTAGGGCTCTCCTCCCCAGCAGAGACGTGTGCAGCTGGTGGGGGCCTGCCCCTGCGGGCCTGGGCTCCCGCCCACAGCCCCAGCTCAGGGCAAGCAGCCCCTGAGCCAAGACCTGCAGGAGGCGCAGAGCGCCCCCACCTGGAAGCCGAGTGAAGATCTGACGGGGAGGCGAGCCTCCTCGACGGAAGAAGAGGCAGCCCAGCCTCGTTTGGCTCAAGCCCTACTTGGCTGGAGCCGAGTGCGCCTCCAGGACGGCAGAGCTCCAGCTCTGCTCAGAGGCCCAATCTGGCAGAGTTGCTGGCGCGAGGCTGCTCTGCCCTGGGCGAGCCTTGCCCAGACTTGCCTCGCTGCTAGGCTTCCTGCCCGGAAGAAGCAGGCTGCGCGAGACTGGGAGACGCCACTGGCCCCTTCCTGGCCTCAGCTCCGCTCCTGCCTTGCCTTTGCACCTAGGCCCCAGGCGTCCTTTGGGAGGGCTTAGGGGCCGGTGGCTTGCACACTGCGAAGGGCTCAAGCAGGAAAAGCTCTGTGCGAGGGAAGAGAAGGGCAGTGCAGGGCTCCTCCAGCGGTTGCTTGGCCGCCAAGACTCAGCGCCGCACGGAGTGCACCAGGATCCCAGGGCCCCTGGCTGGGGACTGCAACCCCGCACACCCGGAGGCTGACCCCCTGGGCGCCCAGCAGCTGCCTCACACACGGAGCTTCCCTAGCGCTCTCCTCCCCAGCATAGACGTGTGCAGCTGGTTGGGGCCTGCCCCTGCGTGCCTGGGCTCCCGCCCACAGCCCCAGCTCAGGGCAAGCAGCCCCTGAGCCAAGACCTGCACGAGTCGCTGAGCGCCCCCACCTGGAAGCCGAGTGAACAGCTCGCGGGGAGGCGAGACCCCTCGAGGGAAGAAGAGGCAGCCCAGCCTCGTTTGGCTCAAGCCCTACTTGGCTGGAGGCGAGTGCGCCTCCAGGTCGGAAGAGCTCCAGCTCTGCTCAGAGGCCCGATCTGGCAGAGTTGCTGGCGTGAGGCTGCTCTGCCCTGGGCAAGCCTTGCCCAGACTTGCCTCGCTGCTAGGCTTCCTGCCCAGAAAGGAGCCGGGTGCGCGAGGCTGGGATTCGCCACTGGCGGCTTCCTGGCCGCAGCTGCGCTCCTGCCTCGCCTTTGAACCTAGGCCCCTGGATTCCTTTGGAAGGGCTTAGGGGCCGGTGTCTTGCACACTGCCAAGGGCTCCAGGAGGAAGAACTCTGTGCCAGGGAAAGGAAGGGCTAGTGCAGGGCTCCTTCAGCGGTTGCTTGGCCGAACAGACTCAGCGCCAAACGGAGTGCACCAGGCTCCCAGGGCCCCTGGCTGGGGTCTGCAGCCCCGCACACCCGGAGGCTGACTCCCTGGGCGCCCAGCAGCTGCCTCACACACGTAGCTTCCCTAGCGCTCTCCTCCCCAGCAGAGAGGTGTGCAGCTGGTTGGGGCCTGCCCCTGAGTGCCTGGGCTCCCGCCCACAGCCCCAGCTCAGGGCAAGCAGCCCCTGAGCCAAGACCTGCAGGAGGCGCAGTGCGCCCCGACCTGGAAGCCGAGTGAAGAGCTGGCAGGGAGGCCAGCCTCCTCGAGGGAAGAATAGGCAGCCCAGCCTCGTTTGGCTCAAGCCCTACTTGGCTGGAGCCGAGTGCGCCTCCAGGACGGCAGAGCTCCAGCTCTGCTCAGAGGCCCGATCTGGCAGAGTTGCTGGCGCGAGGCTGGTCTGCCCTGGGCGAGCCTTGCCCAGACTTTCCTCGCTGCTAGGCTTCCTGCTCGGAAGAAGCAGGCTGCGCGAGGCTGGGAGACGCCATTGGCCCCTTCCTGGCCTCAGCTCTGCCCCTGCCTTGCCTTTGCACCTAGGCCCCAGGTCCTTAGGGAGGGCTTAGGGGCCAGTGGCTTGCACACTGCAAAGGGTTCCAGCAGGGAGAGCTCTGTGAGAGGGAAGGAAAGGCAAGTGCAGGGCACCTCCAGAGGTTGCTTGGCCGCCCAGACTCAGCGCCGAACGGAGTGCACCAGCCTCCCAGGGCACGTGGCTCTTGTCTGCAGCTCCCCACACACGGAGGCTGACTCCCTGGGCGCCCAGCAGCTGCCTCACACACGTAGCTTCCCTAGCGCTCTCCTCCCCAGTAGAGACGTGTGCAGCTGGTTGGGGCCTGCCCCTGAGTGCCTGGGCTCCCGCCCACAGCCCCAGCTCATGGCAAGCAGCCCCTGAGCCAAGACCTGCAGGAGGCGCAGAGCGCCCCCACCTGGAAGCCGAGTGAACAGCTGGCGGGGAGGCGAGCCTCCTCGAGGGAAGAAGAGGCAGCCCAGCCTCGTTTGGCTCAAGCCCTACTTGGCTGGAGCCGAGTGCGCCTCCAGGACGGCAGAGCTCCAGCTCTGCTCAGAGGCCCGATCTGGCAGAGTTGCTGGCGCGAGGCTGCTCTGCCCCGGGCGAGCCTTGCCCAGACTTGCTTCGCTGCTAGGCTTCCTGCCCAGGAAGGAGCAGGCTGCGCGAGGCTGGGAGACGCCACTGGCGCCTTCCTGGCCTCAGCTCCGCTCCTGCCTTGCCTTTGCACCTCGGCCCCAGGCGTCCTTGGGGAGGGCTTAGGGGCCGGTGGCTGCACACTGCCAAAGGTTCCAGCAGGAAGAGCTCTGTGCAAGGGAAGGGAAGGGCCAGTGCAGGGCTCCTCCAGCGGTTGCTTGGCCGCCCAGACTCAGCCCCGCACGGAGTGCACCAGCCTCCCAGGGCCCCTGGCTGGGGTCTGCAGCCCCGCACACCCGGAGGCTGACTCCCTGGGCGCCCAGCAGCTGCCTCACACACGTAGCTTCCCTAGCGCTCTCCTCCCCAGCAGAGACGTGTGCAGCTGGTTGGGGCCTGCCCCTGCGTGCCTGGGCACCCGCCCACAGCCCCAGCTCAAGACAAGCAGCCCCTGAGCCAGGACCTGCAGGACGCGCAGAGCGCCTCCACCTGGAAGCCGAGTGAACAGCTGGCGGGGAGGCGAGCCTCCTCGAGGGAAGAAGAGGCAGCCCAGCCTCGTTTGGCTCAAGCCCTACTTGGCTGGAGCCGAGTGCGCCTCCAGGACGGCAGAGCTCCAGCTCTGCTCAGAGGCCCGATCTGGCAGAGTTGCTGGCGCGAGGCTGCTCTGCCCTGGGCGAGCCTTGCCCAGACTTTCCTCGCTGCTAGGCTTCTTGCCTGGAAGAAGCAGGCTGCGCGAGGCTGGGAGACTCCACTGGTGCCTTCCTGGCCTCAGCTCCCCTCGCTCCTTGCCTTTGCACCTAGGCCCCAGGCGTTCTTTGGGAGGGCTTACGGGCCGGTGGCTTGCACACTGCCAAGGGCTTCAGCAGGAAGAACTCTGTGCCAGGGAAAGGAAGGGCTAGTGCAGGGCTCCGCCAGAGGTTGCTTGGCCGCACAGACTCAGTGCTGCACGGAGTGCAACAGGCTCCCAGGGCCCCTGCATGGGGTCTGCAGCCCCGCACACCCGGAGGCTGACTCCCTGGGCGCCCAGCAGCTGCCTCACACACGTAGCTTCCCTAGCGCTCTCCTCCCCAGCAGAGACGTGTGCAGCTGGTTGGGGCCTGGCCCAGCCTGCCGGGGTCCCGCCCACAGCCCCAGATCAGGACAAGCAGCCCCTGAGCAAAGACCTGCAGGAGACGCAGAGCGCCCCCACCTGGAAGCCAAGTGAACAGCTGGCGAGGAGGCGAGCCCCCTCGAGCGAAGAAGAGGTAGCCCAGGCTCGTTTGGCTCAAGCCCTACTTGGCTGGAGCCGAGTGCGCCTCCAGGTCGGCAGAGCTCCAGCTCTGCTCAGAGGCCCGATCTGGCAGAGTTGCTGGCGCGAGGCTGCACTGCCCTGGGCAAGCCTTGCCCAGACTTGCCTCGCTGCTAGGCTTCCTGCCCAGGAAGGAGCCGGCTGCGCGAGGCTGGGATTCGCCACTGGCGGCTTCCTGGCCGCAGCTGCGCTCCTGCCTCGCCTTTGAACCTAGGCCCCTGGCTTCCTTTGGAAGGGCTTAGGGGCCGGTGTCTTGCACACTGCCAAGTGTTCCAGCAGGGAGAGTTCTGTGAGAGGGAAGGAAAGGCAAGTGCAGGGCACCTCCAGCGGTTGCTTGGCCGCCCGGACTCAGCGCCGAACGGAGTGCACCAGCCTCCCAGGGCCCGTGGCTCTTGTCTGCAGCCCCGCACACCCGGAGGCTGACTTCCTGGGCGCCCAGCAGCTGCCTCACACACGTAGCTTCCCTAGCGCTCTCCTCCCCAGGAGAGACGTGTGCAGCTGGTTGGGGCCTGCCCCTGCGTGCCTGGGCTCCCGCCCACAGCCCCAGCTCAGGGCAAGCAGCCCCTGAGCCAAGACCTGCAGGGGGCGCAGAGCGCCCCCATCTGGTAGCCGAGTGAAGAACTGGCCCGGAGGCGAGCCTCCTCGAGGGAAGAAGAGGCAGCCCAGCCTCGTTTGGCTCAAACCCTACTTGGCTGGAGCCGAGTGCGCCTCCAGGATGGCAGAGCTCCAGCTCTGCTCAGAGGCCCGATCTGGCAGAGTTGCTGGCGCGAGGCTGCTCTGCCCTGGGCGAGCCTTGCCCAGACTTTCCTCGCTGCTAGGCTTCCTGCCCGGAAGAAGCAGGCTGCGCGAGGCTGGGAGACGCCACTGGCGCCTTCCTGGCCGCAGCTCCGCTCCTGCCTTGCCTTTGCACCTAGGCCCCAGGCGTCCTTTGGGAGGGCTTAGGGGCCGGTGGCTTGCACAATGCCAAGGACTCCAGCATGCAGAGCTCTGTGCGAGGGAATAGAAGGGCAGTGCAGGGCTCCTCCAGCAGTTGCTTGGCCGCCCAGACTCAGCGCCGCACGGAGTGCACCAGGCTCCCAGGGCCCCTGGCTGGGGTCTGCAGCCCCGCACATCCGGAGGCTGACCCCCTGGGCGCCCAGAAGCTGCCTCACACACGTAGCTTCCCTAGGGCTCTCCTCCCCAGAAGAGACGTGTGCAGCTGGTGGGGGCCTGCCCCTGCGGGCCTGGGCTCCCGCCCACAGCCCCAGCTCAGGGCAAGCAGCCCCTGAGCCAAGACCTGCAGGAGGCGCAGAGCGCCCCCACCTGGAAGCCGAGTGAAGAGCTGACGGGGAGGCGAGCCTCCTCGAGGGAAGAAGAGGCAGCCCAGCCTCGTTTGGCTCAAGCCCTACTTGGCTGGAGCCGAGTGCGCCTCCAGGACGGCAGAGCTCCAGCTCTGCTCAGAGGCCCGTTCTGGCAGAGTTGCTGGCGCGAGGCTGCTCTGCCCTGGGCGAGCCTTGCCCAGACTTGCCTCGCTGCTAGGCTTCCTGCCCGGAAGAAGCAGGCTGCGCGAGGCTGGGAGACGCCACTGGCGCCTTCCTGGCCTCAGCTCCGCTCCTGCCTTGCCTTTGCACCTAGGCCCCAGGCGTCCTTTGGGAGGGATTAGGGGCCGGTGGCTTGCACACTGCGAAGGGCTCAAGCAGGAAAAGCTCTGTGCGAGGGAAGAGAAGGTCAGTGCAGGGCTCCTCCAGCGGTTGCTTGGCCGCCAAGACTCAGCGCCGCACGGAGTGCACCAGGATCCCAGGGCCCCTGGCTGGGGACTGCAACCCCGCACACCCGGAGTCTGACCCCCTGGGCGCCCAGCAGCTGCCTCACACACGTAGCTTCCCTAGCGCTCTCCTCCCCAGCAGAGACGTGTGCAGCTGGTTGGGGCCTGCCCCTGCGTGCCTGGGCTCCCGCCCACAGCCCCAGCTCAGGGCAAGCAGCCCCTGAGCCAAGACCTGCACGAGTCGCTGAGCGCCCCCACCTGGAAGCCGAGTGAACAGCTCGCGGGGAGGCGAGACCCCTCGAGGGAAGAAGAGGCAGCCCAGCCTCGTTTGGCTCAAGCCCTACTTGGCTGGAGGCGAGTGCGCCTCCAGGTCGGAAGAGCTCCAGCTCTGCTCAGAGGCCCGATCTGGCAGAGTTGCTGGCGTGAGGCTGCTCTGCCCTGGGCAAGCCTTGCCCAGACTTGCCTCGCTGCTAGGCTTCCTGCCCAGAAAGGAGCCGGCTGCGCGAGGCTGGGATTCGCCACTGGAGGCTTCCTGGCCGCAGCTGCGCTCCTGCCTCGCCTTTGAACCTAGGCCCCTGGATTCCTTTGGAAGGGCTTAGGGGCCGGTGTCTTGCACACTGCCAAGGGCTCCAGGAGGAAGAACTCTGTGCCAGGGAAAGGAAGGGCTAGTGCAGGGCTCCTTCAGCGGTTGCTTGGCCGAACAGACTCAGCGCCAAACGGAGTGCACCAGGCTCCCAGGGCCCCTGGCTGGGGTCTGCAGCCCCGCACACCCGGAGGCTGACTCCCTGGGCGCCCAGCAGCTGCCTCACACACGTAGCTTCCCTAGCGCTCTCCTCCCCAGCAGAGAGGTGTGCAGCTGGTTGGGGCCTGCCCCTGAGTGCCTGGGCTCCCGCCCACAGCCCCAGCTCAGGGCAAGCAGCCCCTGAGCCAAGACCTGCAGGAGGCGCAGTGCGCCCCGACCTGGAAGCCGAGTGAAGAGCTGGCAGGGAGGCCAGCCTCCTCGAGGGAAGAATAGGCAGCCCAGCCTCGTTTGGCTCAAGCCCTACTTGGCTGGAGCCGAGTGCGCCTCCAGGACGGCAGAGCTCCAGCTCTGCTCAGAGGCCCGATCTGGCAGAGTTGCTGGCGCGAGGCTGGTCTGCCCTGGGCGAGCCTTGCCCAGACTTTCCTCGCTGCTAGGCTTCCTGCTCGGAAGAAGCAGGCTGCGCGAGGCTGGGAGACGCCATTGGCCCCTTCCTGGCCTCAGCTCTGCCCCTGCCTTGCCTTTGCACCTAGGCCCCAGGTCCTTAGGGAGGGCTTAGGGGCCAGTGGCTTGCACACTGCAAAGGGTTCCAGCAGGGAGAGCTCTGTGAGAGGGAAGGAAAGGCAAGTGCAGGGCACCTCCAGAGGTTGCTTGGCCGCCCAGACTCAGCGCCGAACGGAGTGCACCAGCCTCCCAGGGCACGTGGCTCTTGTCTGCAGCTCCCCACACACGGAGGCTGACTCCCTGGGCGCCCAGCAGCTGCCTCACACACGTAGCTTCCCTAGCGCTCTCCTCCCCAGTAGAGACGTGTGCAGCTGGTTGGGGCCTGCCCCTGAGTGCCTGGGCTCCCGCCCACAGCCCCAGCTCATGGCAAGCAGCCCCTGAGCCAAGACCTGCAGGAGGCGCAGAGCGCCCCCACCTGGAAGCCGAGTGAACAGCTGGCGGGGAGTCGAGACCCCTCGAGGGAAGAAGAGGCAGCCCAGCCTCGTTTGGCTCAAGCCCTACTTGGCTGGAGGCGAGTGCGCCTCCAGGTCGGAAGAGCTCCAGCTCTGCTCAGAGGCCCGATCTGGCAGAGTTGCTGGCGTGAGGCTGCTCTGCCCTGGGCAAGCCTTGCCCAGACTTGCCTCGCTGCTAGGCTTCCTGCCCAGAAAGGAGCCGGCTGCGCGAGGCTGGGATTCGCCACTGGCGGCTTCCTGGCCGCAGCTGCGCTCCTGCCTCGCCTTTGAACCTAGGCCCCTGGATTCCTTTGGAAGGGCTTAGGGGCCGGTGTCTTGCACACTGCCAAGGGCTCCAGGAGGAAGAACTCTGTGCCAGGGAAAGGAAGGGCTAGTGCAGGGCTCCTTCAGCGGTTGCTTGGCCGAACAGACTCAGCGCCAAACGGAGTGCACCAGGCTCCCAGGGCCCCTGGCTGGGGTCTGCAGCCCCGCACACCCGGAGGCTGACTCCCTGGGCGCCCAGCAGCTGCCTCACACACGTAGCTTCCCTAGCGCTCTCCTCCCCAGCAGAGAGGTGTGCAGCTGGTTGGGGCCTGCCCCTGAGTGCCTGGGCTCCCGCCCACAGCCCCAGCTCAGGGCAAGCAGCCCCTGAGCCAAGACCTGCAGGAGGCGCAGTGCGCCCCGACCTGGAAGCCGAGTGAAGAGCTGGCAGGGAGGCCAGCCTCCTCGAGGGAAGAATAGGCAGCCCAGCCTCGTTTGGCTCAAGCCCTACTTGGCTGGAGCCGAGTGCGCCTCCAGGACGGCAGAGCTCCAGCTCTGCTCAGAGGCCCGATCTGGCAGAGTTGCTGGCGCGAGGCTGGTCTGCCCTGGGCGAGCCTTGCCCAGACTTTCCTCGCTGCTAGGCTTCCTGCTCGGAAGAAGCAGGCTGCGCGAGGCTGGGAGACGCCATTGGCCCCTTCCTGGCCTCAGCTCTGCCCCTGCCTTGCCTTTGCACCTAGGCCCCAGGTCCTTAGGGAGGGCTTAGGGGCCAGTGGCTTGCACACTGCAAAGGGTTCCAGCAGGGAGAGCTCTGTGAGAGGGAAGGAAAGGCAAGTGCAGGGCACCTCCAGAGGTTGCTTGGCCGCCCAGACTCAGCGCCGAACGGAGTGCACCAGCCTCCCAGGGCACGTGGCTCTTGTCTGCAGCTCCCCACACACGGAGGCTGACTCCCTGGGGGCCCAGCAGCTGCCTCACACACGTAGCTTCCCTAGCGCTCTCCTCCCCAGTAGAGACGTGTGCAGCTGGTTGGGGCCTGCCCCTGAGTGCCTGGGCTCCCGCCCACAGCCCCAGCTCATGACAAGCAGCCCCTGAGCCAAGACCTGCAGGAGGCGCAGAGCGCCCCCACCTGGAAGCCGAGTGAACAGCTGGCGGGGAGGCGAGCCTCCTCGAGGGAAGAAGAGGCAGCCCAGCCTCGTTTGGCTCAAGCCCTACTTGGCTGGAGCCGAGTGCGCCTCCAGGACGGCAGAGCTCCAGCTCTGCTCACAGGACCGATCTGGCAGAGTTGCTGGCGCGAGGCTGCTCTGCCCCGGGCGAGCCTTGCCCAGACTTGCTTCGCTGCTAGGCTTCCTGCCCAGGAAGGAGCAGGCTGCGCGAGGCTGGGAGACGCCACTGGCGCCTTCCTGGCCTCAGCTCCGCTCCTGCCTTGCCTTTGCACCTCGGCCCCAGGCGTCCTTGCGGAGGGCTTAGGGGCCGGTGGCTGCACACTGCCAAAGGTTCCAGCAGGAAGAGCTCTGTGCGAGGGAAGGGAAGGGCCAGTGCAGGGCTCCTCCAGCGGTTGCTTGGCCGCCCAGGCTCAGCGCTGCACGGAGTGCCCCAGGCTCCCAGGGCCCCTGGCTGGGGTCTGCAGCCCCGCACACCCAGAGGCTGACTCCCTGGGCGCCCAGCATCTGCCTCACACACGTAGCTTCCCTAGCGCTCTCCTCCCCAGCAGAGAAGTGTGCAGCTGCTTGGGGCCTGGGCCTGCGTGCCTGGGCTCCCGCCCACAGCCCCAGCTCAGGGCAAGCAGCCCCTGTGCCAAGACCTGCAGGAGGCGCAGAGCGCCCCCACCTGGAAGCCGAGTGAACAGCTGGCGGGGAGGTGAGCCTCCTCGAGGGAAGAAGAGGCAGCCCAGCCTCGTTTGGCTCAAGCCCTACTTGGCTGGAGCCGAGTGCGCCTCCAGGACGGCAGAGCTCCAGCTCTGCTCAGAGGCCCGATCTGGCAGAGTTGCTGGGGCGAGGCTGCTCTGCCCTGGGCGAGCCTTGCCCAGACTTGCCTCGCTGCTAGGCTTCCTGCCCGGAGAAGCAGGCTGCGCGAGGCTAGGAGACGCCACTGGCGCCTTCCTGGCCTCAGCTCCGCTCCTGCCTTGCCTTTGCACCTAGGCCCCAGGAGTCTTTTGGGAGGGCTTAGGGGCCGGTGGCTTGCGCACTGCCAAGGGCTTCAGCAGGAAGAACTCTGTGCGAGGGAAGGGAAGTGTTAGTGCAGGGCTCCTTCAGCGGTTGCTTGGCCGCCCAGACTCAGCCCCGCACGGAGTGCACCAGCCTCCCAGGGCCCCTGGCTGGGGTCTGCAGCCCCGCACACCCGGAGGCTGACTCCCTGGGCGCCCAGCAGCTGCCTCACACACGTAGCTTCCCTAGCGCTCTCCTCCCCAGCAGAGACGTGTGCAGCTGGTTGGGGCCTGGCCCAGCCTGCCGGGGTCCCGCCCACAGCCCCAGATCAGGACAAGCAGCCCCTGAGCAAAGACCTGCAGGAGACGCAGAGCGCCCCCACCTGGAAGCCAAGTGAACAGCTGGCGAGGAGGCGAGCCCCCTCGAGCGAAGAAGAGGTAGCCCAGGCTCGTTTGGCTCAAGCCCTACTTGGCTGGAGCCGAGTGCGCCTCCAGGTCGGCAGAGCTCCAGCTCTGCTCAGAGGCCCGATCTGGCAGAGTTGCTGGCGCGAGGCTGCACTGCCCTGGGCAAGCCTTGCCCAGACTTGCCTCGCTGCTAGGCTTCCTGCCCAGGAAGGAGCCGGCTGCGCTAGGCTGGGATTCGCCACTGGCGGCTTCCTGGCCGCAGCTGCGCTCCTGCCTCGCCTTTGAACCTAGGCCCCTGGCTTCCTTTGGAAGGGCTTAGGGGCCGGTGTCTTGCACACTGCCAAGTGTTCCAGCAGGGAGAGTTCTGTGAGAGGGAAGGAAAGGCAAGTGCAGGGCACCTCCAGCGGTTGCTTGGCCGCCCGGACTCAGCGCCGAACGGAGTGCACCAGCCTCCCAGGGCCCGTGGCTCTTGTCTGCAGCCCCGCACACCCGGAGGCTGACTTCCTGGGCGCCCAGCAGCTGCCTCACACACGTAGCTTCCCTAGCGCTCTCCTCCCCAGCAGAGACGTGTGCAGCTGGTTGGGGCCTGCCCCTGCGTGCCTGGGCTCCCGCCCACAGCCCCAGCTCAGGGCAAGCAGCCCCTGAGCCAAGACCTGCAGGGGGCGCAGAGCGCCCCCATCTGGTAGCCGAGTGAAGAACTGGCTCGGAGGCGAGCCTTCTCGAGGGAAGAAGAGGCAGCCCAGCCTCGTTTGGCTCAAGCCCTACTTGGCTGGAGCCGCGTGCGCCTCCAGGACGGCAGAGCTCCAGCTCTGCTCAGTGGCCCGATCTGGCAGAGTTGCTGGGGCGAGGCTGCTCTGCCCTGGGCGAGCCTTGCCCAGACGTGCCTCGCTGCTAGGCTTCCTGCCCGGAAGAAGCAGGCTGCGCGAGGCTGGGAGACGCCACTGGCGCCTTCCTGGCCTCATCTCCGCTCGTGACTTACCTTTGCACCTAAGCCCCAGGCGTCCTTCGGGAGGGCTTAGGGGCCGGTGGCTTGCACACTGCCAAGGGTTCCAGCATGGAGAGCTCTGTTAGAGGGAAGGAAAGGCAAGTGCAGGGCACCTCCAGCGGTTGCTTGGCTGCCCAGACTCAGCCCCGAACGTAGTGCACCAGGCTCCCAGGGCCCCTGGCTGGGGTCTGCAGCCCCGCACACACGGAGGCTGACTCCCTGGGCGCCCAGCAGCTGCCTCACACACGTAGCTTCCCTAGCGCTCTCCTCCCCAGCAGAGACGTGTGCAGCTGGTTGGGGCCCTCCCCTGCGTCCCTGGGCTCCTGCCCACAGCCCCAGCTCAGGGCAAGCAGTCCCTGAGCCAAGACCTGCACGAGTCGCTGAGCGCCCCCACTTGGAAGCCGGGTAAACAGCTGGCGGGGAGGCCAGCTCCCTCGAGGGAAGAAGAGGCAGACCAGCCTCGTTTGGCTCAAGCCCTACTTGGCTGGAGCCGAGTGCGCATCCAGGTCGGCAGAGCTCCAGCTCTGCTCAGAGGCCCGATCTGGCAGAGTTGATGGCGCGAGTCTGCTCTGCCCTGAGCGAGCCTTGCCCAAACTTGCCTCGCTGCTAGGCTTCCTGCCCAGGAAGGAGCAGGCTGCACGAGGCTGGGATTCGCCACTGGTGCCTTCCTGGCCGCAGCTCCACTCCTGCCTTGCCTTTGAACCTAGGCCCCTGGCTGCCTTTGGAAGGGCTTAGGGGCCGGTGTCTTGCACACTGCCAAGGGCTCCAGGAGGAAGAGCTCTGTGCCAGGGAAAGGAAGGGCTAGTGCAGGGCTCCTTCAGCGGTTGCTTGGCCGCCCAGACTCAGCCCCGCAAGGAGTGCACCAGGCTCCCAGGCCCCTGGCTGGGGTCTGCAGCATCGCCCACCCGGAAGCTGACTCCCTGGGCGCCCAGCAACTGCCTCACACACGGAGCTTCACTAGCGCTCTCCTCCCCAGCAGAGACGTGTGCAGCTGGTTGGGGCCTGCCCCTGAGTGCCTGGGCTATCGCCCACAGCCCCAGTTCAGGGCAAGGAGCCCCTGATCCAAGACCTGCTGGAGGCGCAGTGCGCCCCGACCTGGAAGCCGAGTGAAGAGCTGGCGGGGAGGCCAGCCTCCTCGAGGGAAGAAGAGGCAGCCCAGCCTCTTTTGGCTCAAGCCCTACTTGGCTGGAGCCGAATGCGCCTCCAGGACGGCAGAGCTCCAGCTCTGCTCAGAGGCCCGATCTGGCAGAGTTGCTGGCGCGAGGCTGCTCTGCCCTGGGCGAGCCTTGCCCAGACTTTCCTCGCTGCTAGGCTTCCTGCCCGGAAGAAGCAGGCTGCGCGAGGCTGGGAGACGCCATTGGCCCCGTCCTGGCCTCAGCTCTGCTCCTGCCTTGCCTTTGCACCTAGGCCCCGGGCGTCCTTTGGGAGGGCTTAGGGGCCGGTGGCTTGCACACTGCCAAGGGCCTCAGCAGGAAGAGCTCTGTGCCAGGGAAAGGAAGGGCTAGAGTAGGGCTCCACCAGCGGTTGCTTGGCCGCCGAGACTCAGCGCCCCACGGAGTGCACCAGGCTCGCAGGGCCCCTGGCTGGGGTCTGCAACCCAGCACACGCGGAGGCTGACTCCCTGGGCGCCCAGCAGCTGCCTCACACACGTAGCTTCCCTAGCGCTCTCCTCCCCAGCAGAGACCAGTGCAGCTGATTGGGGCCTGCCCCTGAGTGCCTGGGCTCCCGCCCACAGCCCCAGCTCAGGGCAAGCAGCCCCTGAGCGAAGACCTGCACGAGTCACTGAGCCTCCCCCCCTGGAAGCCGAATGAACAGCTGGCGGGGAGGCGAGCCCCCTCGAGGGAAGAAGAGGCAGCCCAGCCTCGTTTGGCTCAAGCCCTACGTGGCTGGAGCCGAGTGCGCCTCCAGGATGGCAGAGCTCCAGCTCTGCTCAGAGGCCCGATAAGGCAGAGTTGCTGGCGCGAGGCTGCTCTGCCCTGGGCGAGCCTTTCCCAGACTAGCCTCGCTGCTAGGCTTCCTGCCCGGAAGAAGCAGGCTGCGCGAGGCTGTGGGACGCCACTGGCGCCTTCCTGGACTCAGCTCCGCTCCTGCCTTGCCTTTGCACCTAGGCCCCAGGTGTCCTTTGGAGGGCTTAGGGGCCAGTGGCTTGCACACTGCAAAGGGTTCCAGCAGGGAGAGCTCTGTGAGAGGGAAGGAAAGGCAAGTGCAGGGCACCACCCGCGGTTGCTTGGCCGCCCAGACTCAGCGCCGAACGGAGTGCACCAGCCTCCCAGGGCCCGTGGCTCTTGTCTGCAGCCCCCCACACCCGGAGGCTGACTCCCTGGGCGCCCAGCAGCTGCATCACACACGTAGCTTCTCTAGCGCTCTCCTCCCCAGCAGAGACTTGTGCAGCAGGTTGGGGCCTGCCCCTGCGTGCCTGGGCTCCCTCCAACAGCCCCAGCTCAGGACAAGCAGCCACTGAGCCAAGACCTGCAGGAGGCGCAGAGCGCCCCCACCTGGAAGCCGAGTGAACAGCTGGCGGGGAGGCGAGCCTCCTCGAGGGAAGAAGAGGCAGCCCAGCCTCGTTTGGCTCAATCCCTACTTGGCTGGAGCCGAGTGCGACTCCAGGACGGCAGAGCTCCAGCTCTGCTCAGAGGCCCGATCTGGCAGAGTTGCTGGCGCGAGGCTGCTCTGCCCTGGGCGAGCCTTGCCCAGACTTGCCTCGCTGCTAGGCTTCCTGCCCAGGAAGGAGCCGGCTGCTCGAGGCTGGGAGGTGGCACTGACGCCTTCCAGGCCTCAGCTCCGCTCCTGCCTTGCCTTTGCACCTAGGCCCCAGTCGTCCTTTGGGAGGGCTTAGGGGCCGGTGGCTTGCACACTGCCAAGGGCTCCAGCAGGAAGAGCTCTGTTCCAGGGAAATGAAGGGCTAGTGCAGGGCTCCGCCAGAGGTTGCTTGGCCGCACAGGCTCAGCGATGCACGGAGTGCACCAGGCTCCCAGGGCCTCTGGCTGGGGTCTGCAGCCCCACACACCCGGAGGCTGACTCCGTGGGCGCCCAGCAGCTGACTCACACACGTAGCTTCCCTCGCGCTCTCCCCCCAGCAGAGATGTGTGCAGGTGGTTGGGGCCTGCCCCTGCGTGCTTGGCTCCCGCCCACAGCCCCAGCTCAGGGTAAGGAGCCCCTGAGCCAAGAATTGTAGGAGGCCCAGAGCGCCCCCACCTGGAAGCCGAGTGAACAGCTGGTGGGGAGGCGGCCTCCTCGAGGGAAGAAGAGGCAGCCCAGCCTCGTTTCGCTCAAGCCCTACTTGGCTGGAGCCGAGTGCGCCTCCAGGTCGGCAGAGCTCCAGCTCTGCTCAGAGGCCCGATTGGCAGAGTTGCTGGCGCGAGGCTGCTCTACCCTGGGCGAGCCTTGCCCAGACTTGCCTCGCGTCTAGGCTTCCTGCCCAGGAAGGAGCCGGCTGCGCGAGGCTGGGAAACGCCACTGGCGCCTTCCTGGCCGCAGCTCCGCTCCTGCCTTGCCTTTGAACCTAGGCCCCTGGCTTCCTTTGGAAGGGCTTAGGGGCCGGTGTCTTGCACACTGCCAAGGGCTCCAGGAGGAAGAGCTCTGTGCCAGGGAAAGGAAGGGCTAGTGCAGGGCACCTCCAGCGGTTGCATGGCCGCACAGACTCAGCACCAAACGGAGTGCACCAGGCTCCCAGGGTCCCTGGCTGGGGTCTGCAGCCCCACACACCCGGAGGCTGACTCCCTGGGCGCCCAGCAGTTGCCTCACACACGTAGCTTCCCTAGCGCTCTCCTCCCCAGCAGAGACGTGTGCAGCTGGTTGGGGCCTGGCCCTGCGTGCCTGGGCTCCTGCCCACAGCCCCAGCTCAGGGCAAGCAGCCCCTGAGCTAAGACCTGCACGAGTCGCTGAGCCTCCCCACCTGGAAGCCGAATGAACAGCTGGCGGGGAGGCGAGCCCACTCGAGGGAAGAAGAGGCAGCCCAGCCACGTTTGGCTCAAGCCCTACTTGGCTGGAGCCGAGTGCGCCTCCAGGATGGCAGAGCTCCAGCTCTGCTCAGAGGCCCGATAAGGCAGAGTTGCTGGCGCGAGGCTGCTCTGCCCTGGGCGAGCCTTTCCCAGACTAGCCTCGCTGCTAGGCTTCCTGCCCGGAAGAAGCAGGCTGCGCGAGGCTGGGAGACGCCACTGGCGCCATTCTGGCCTCAGCTCCGCTCCTGCCTTGCCTTTGCACCTAGGCCCCAGGCGTCCTTTGGAGGGCTTAGGGGCCGGTGGCTTGCACACTGCCAAGGGCTCAAGCAGGAAGAGCTCTGTGCGAGGGAAGAGAAGGGCAGTGCAGGGCTCCTCCAGCGGTTGCTTGGCCGCCCAGACTCAACGCCGCACGGAGTGCACCAGCCTCCCAGGGCCCCTGGCTGGGGTCTGTAGCCCCGCACACCCGGAGGCTGACTCCCTGGGCGCCCAGCAGCTGCCTCACACACGTAGCTTCCCTAGCGCACTCCTCCCTAGCAGAGACGTGTGCAGCTGGTTGGGGCCTGGCCCTGCGTGTCTGGGCTCCCGCCCACAGCCCCAGCTCAGGGCAAGCAGCCCCTGAGCCAGGACCTGCAGGACGCGCAGAGCGCCTCCACCTGGAAGCCGAGTGAACAGCTGGCGGGGAGGCGAGCCTCCTCGAGGGAAGAAGATGCAGCCCAGCCTCGTTTGGCTCAAGCCCTACTTGGCTGGAGCCGAGTGCGCCTCCAGGACGGCAGAGCTCCAGCTCTGCTCAGAGGCCCGATCTGGCAGAGTTGCTGGCGCGAGGCTGCTCTGCCCTGGGCGAGCCTTGCCCAGACTTTCCTCGCTGCTAGACTTCTTGCCTGGAAGAAGCAGGCTGCGCGAGGCTGGGAGAAGCCACTGGTGCCTTCCGGGCCTCAGCTCCCCTCGCTCCTTGCCTTTGCACCTAGGCCCCAGGCGTCCTTTGGGAGGGCTTACGGGCCGGTGTCTTGCAAACTGCCAAGGGCTTCAGCAGGAAGAACTCTGTGCCAGGGAAAGGAAGGGCTAGTGCAGGGCTCAGCCAGAGGCTGCTTGGCCGCCCAGACTCAGCGCCCCACGGAGTGCACAAGGCTCGCAGGGCCCCTGGCTGGGGTCTGCAACCCAGCACACGCGGAGGCTGACTCCCTGGGCGCCCAGCAGCTGCTCACACACGTAGCTTCCCTAGCGCTCTCCTCCCCAGCAGACACGTGTGCAGCTGGTTGGGGCCTGCCCCTGAGTGCCTGGGCTCCCGCCCACAGCCCCAGCTCAGGGGAAGCAGCCCCTGAGCGAAGACCTGCACGAGTCGCTGAGCCTCCCCACCTGGAAGCCGAATGAATATCTGGCGGGGAGGCGAGCCCCCTCGAGGGAAGAAGAGGCAGCCCAGCCTCGTTTGGCTCAAGCCCTACTTGGCTGGAGCCGAGTGCGCCTCCAGGATGGCAGAGCTCCAGCTCTGCTCAGAGGCCCGATAAGGCAGAGTTGCTGGCGCGAGGCTGCTCTGCCCTGGGCGAGCCTTTCCCAGACTAGCCTCGCTGCTAGGCTTCCTGACCGGAAGAAGCAGGCTGAGCGAGGCTGTGGGACGCCACTGGCGCCTTTCTGGCCTCAGCTCCGCTCCTACTTGCCTTTGCACCTAGGCCCCAGGCGTCCTTTGGAGGGCTTAGGGGCCGGTGGCTTGCACACTGCCAAGGGCTCCAGCAGGAAGAGCTCTGTGCGAGGGAAGGGAAGGGCCAGTGCAGGGCCCCTCCAGCGGTTGCTTGGCCGCCCAGACTCCGCGCCGCATGGAGTGCACCAGGCTCCCAGGGCCCCTGGCTGGGGTCTGCAGCCCCGCACACCCGGAGGCTGACTCCCTGGGCCCCCAGCAGCTGCCTCACACACGTAGATTCCCTAGCGCTCTCCTCCCAAGCAGAGACGTGTGCAGCTGGTTGGGGCCTGGCCTATCGTGCCTGGGCACCCGCCCACAGCCCCAGATCAGGACAAGCAGCCCCTGAGCCAAGACCTGCACGAGTCGCTGAGCGCCCCACCTGGAAGCCGAGTGAACAGCTCGCGGGGAGGCGAGACCCCTCGAGGGAAGAAGAGGCAGCCCAGCCTCGTTTGGCTGAAGCCCTACTTGGCTGGAGCCGAATGCGCCTCCAGGTCGGCAGAGCTCCAGCTCTGCTCAGAGGCCCGATCTGGCAGAGTTGCTGGCGCGAGGTTGCTCTGCCCTGGGCAAGCCTTGCCCAGACTTGCCTCGCTGCTAGGCTTCCTGCCCAGGAAGGAGCAGGCTGCGCTAGGCTGGGATTCGCCACTGGCGGCTTCCTGGCCGCAGCTGCGCTCCTGCCTCGCCTTTGAACCTAGGCCCCTGGCTTCCTTTGGAAGGGCTTAGGGGCCGGTGTCTTGCACACTGCCAAGGGCTCCAGGAGGAAGAGCTCTGTGCCAGGGAAAGGATGGGCTAGTGCAGGGCTCCTTCAGCGGTTGCTTGGCCGAACAGACTCAGCGCCAAACGGAGTGCACCAGGCTCCCAGGGCCCCTGGCTGGGGTCTGCAGCCCAGCACACCCAGAGGCTGATTCCCTGGGCGCCCAGCAGCTGCCTCACACACGTAGCTTCCCTAGCGCTCTCCTCCCCAGCAGAGACGTGTGCAGCTGGTTGGGGCCTGCCCCTGAGTGCCTGGGCTCCCGCCCACAGCCCCAGCTCGGGGCAAGCAGCTCCTGAGCCAAGACCTGCAGGATGCGCAGAGCGCCCCCACCTGGAAGCCGAGTGAACAGCTGGCGGGGTGGTGATCCAACTCGAGGGAAGAAGAGGCAGCCCTGCCTCGTTTGGCTCAAGCCCTACTTGGCTGGAGCCAAGTGCGCCTCCAGGTCGGCAGAGCTTCAGCTCTGCTCAGAGGCCCGATCTGGCAGAGTTGCTGGCGCGAGGCTGCTCTGCCCTGGGCGAGCCTTGCCCAGACTTGCCTCGCTGCTAGGCTTCCTGCCCAGGAAGGAGCCGGCTGGTCGAGGCTGGGAGGTGGCACTGGCGCCTTCCTGGCCTCAGCTCCGCTCCTGCCTTGCCTTTGCACCTAGGCCCCAGGCGTCCTATGGGAGGGCTTAGGGGCCGGTGGCTTGCACACTGCCAAGGGCTCCAGCAGGAAGAGCTCTGTTCCAGGGAAAGGAAGGGCTAGTGCAGGGCTCCACCAGAGGTTGCTTGGACGCACAGGCTCAGCGATGCACGGAGTGCACCAGGCTCCCAGGGCCTCTGGCTGGGGTCTGCAGCCCCACACACCCGGAGGCTGACTCCGTGGGCGCCCAGCAGCTGACTCACACACGTAGCTTCCCTAGCGCTCTCCTCCCCAGCAGAGATGTGTGCAGCTTGTTGGGGCCTGCCCCTGCGTGCTTGGCTCCCGCCCACAGCCCCAGCTCAGGGTAAGGAGCCCCTGAGCCAAGAATTGTAGGAGGCCCAGAGCGCCCCCACCTGGAAGCCGAGTGAACAGCTGGCGGGGAGGCGGCCTCCTCGAGGGAAGAAGAGGCAGCCCAGCCTCGTTTGGCTCAAGCCCTACTTGGCTGGAGCCGAGTGCGCCTCCAGGACGGCAGAGCTCCAGCTCTGCTCAGAGGCCCGATCTGGCAGAGTTGCTGGCGCGAGGCTGCTCTGCCCTGGGCGAGCCTTGCCCAGACTTGCCTCGCTGCTAGGCTTCCTGCCCAGGAAGGAGCCGGCTGCGCGAGGCTGGGAGACGCCACTGGCGCCTTCCTGCCCTCAGCTCCGCTCCTGCCTTGCCCTTGCACCTTGTCCCCAGGCGTCCATTGGGAGGGCTTAGGGGCCGGTGGCTTGCACACTGCCAAGGGCTCCAGCAGGAAGAACTCTGTGCGAAGGAAGGGAAGGGTTAGTGCAGGGCTCCTCCAGCGGTTTCTTGGCCGCCCCGACTCAGCACCGCACGGAGTGCACCAGGCTCGCAGGGCCCCTGGCTGTGGTCTGCAGCCCCACACACCCGGAGGCTGACTCGCTGGGATCCCAGCCGCTGCCTCACACACGTAGCTTCCCTAGCGCTCTCCTCCCCAGCAGAGACGTGTGCAGCTGGTTGGGGCCTGGCCCTGCGTGCCTGGGCTCCCGCCCACAGCCCCAGCTCAGGGCAAGCAGCCACTGAGCCAAGACCTGCAAGAGGCGAAGAGCGCCCCCACCTGGAACCCGAGTGAAGAGCTGGCGGGGAGGCGAGCCTCCTCCAGCGAAGAAGAGGCAGCCCAGCCTCGTTTGGCTCAACCCCTACTTGGCTGGAGCCGAGTGCGCCTCCAGAACGGCAGAGCTCCAGCTCTGCTCAGAGGCCCGATCTGGCAGAGATGCTGGCGCGAGGCTGCTCTGCCCTGGGCGAGCCTTGCCCAGACTTGCCTGGCTGCTAGGCTTCCTGCGCAGGAAGGAGCAGGCTGCTCGAGGCTGGGAGACGCCACTGGCGCCTTCCTGGCCTCAGCTCCGCTTCTGCCTCACCTTTGGACCTAGGCCCCAGGCGTCCTTTGGGAGGGCTTAGGGGCCGGTGGCTTGCACATGCCAAGGGCTCCAGCAGGAAGAGCTCTGTGCGAGGGAAGGGAAGGGTTAGTGCTGGGCTCCTCCAGCGGTTGCTTGGCCGCCCAGACTCAGTGCCGCACGGAGTGCACCAGGCTCCCTGGGCAGCTGGCTGGGGTCTTCAGCCCCGCACACCCGGAGGCTGACTCCCTGGGCGCCCAGCAGCTGCCTCACACACGAAGATTCCCTAGCGCTCTGCTCCCCAGCAGAGACGTGTGCAGCTGGTTGGGGCCTGCCCCTGCGTGCCTCGGCTCCCGCCCACAGCCCCAGCTCAGGGCAAGCAGCCCCTGAGCGAAGACCTGCACGAGTCGCTGAGCCCCCCCACCTGGAAGCCTAGTGAACAGCTGGCGGGGAGGCGAGCCTCCTCGAGGGAAGAAGAGGCAGCCCAGCCTCGTTTGGCTCAAGCCCTACTTGGCTGGAGCCGAGTGTGCCTCCAGGACGGCAGAGCTCCAGCTCTGCTCAGAGGCCCAATCTGGCAGAGTTGCTCGCGCGAGGCTGCTCTGCCCTCGGCGAGCCTTGCCCAGACTTGCCCGGCTGCTAGGCTTCCTGCCCGGAAGAAGCAGGCTGCGCGAGGCTGGGAGACGCCATTTGCCCCTTCCTGGCCTCAGCTCTGGTCCTGCCTTGCCTTTGCACCTAGGCCCCAGGCGTCCTTAGGGAGGGCTTAGGGACCGGTGGCTTGCACACTGCCAAAGGTTCCAGCAGGGAGAGCTCTGTGAGAGGGAAAGAAAGGCAAGTGTAGGGCACCTCCAGCGGTTGCTTGGCCGCACAGACTCAGCGCCGAACGGAGTGTACCAGCCTCCCAGGGCCCGTGGCTTTTGTCTGCAGCCCCGCACACCCGGAGGCTGACTCCCTGGGCGCCCAGCAGCTGCCTCACACACGTAGCTTCCCTAGCGCTCTCCTCCCCAGCAGAGACGTGTGCAGCTGGTTGGGGCCTGCCCCTGCGTCCCTGGGCTCACGCCGACAGCCCCAGCTCAGGGCAAGTAGCCCCTGAGCCAAGACCTGCAGGAGGCGCAGAGCGCCCCCACCTGGAAGCCGAGTGAACAGCTGGCGGGGAGGTGAGCCTCCTTGAGGGAAGAAGAGGCAGCCCAGCCTCGTTTGGCTCAAGCCCTGCTTGGCTGGAGCCGAGTGCGCCTCCAGGACGGCAAAGCTCGAGCTCTGCTGAGAGCACCGATCTGGCAGAGTTGCTGGCGCGAGGCTGCTCTACCCTGGGCAAGCCTTGCCCAGACTTGCCTCGCTGCTAGGCTTCCTGCCCAGGAAGGAGCCGGCTGAGCGAGGCTGGGAGACGCCACTGGCTCCTTCCTGGCCTCAGCTCCGCTCCTGCCTTGCCTTTGCACCTAGGCCCCAGGCGTCCTTGGGGAGGGCTTAGGGGCCGGTGGCTTGCACACTGCCAAGGGCTCCAGCAGGAAGAGCTCTGTGCCAGGGAAAGGAAGGGCTAGAGCAGGGCTCCTCCAGCGGTTGCTTGGCCGCCCAGACTCAACGCCGCACGGAGTGCACCAGGCTCCCAGGGCCCCTGGCTGGGGTCTGCAGCCCCGCACACCCGGAGGCTGACTCCCTGGGAGTCCAGCAGCTCCCTCACACACGTAGATTCCCTAGCGCTCTCCTCCCCAGCAGAAACGTGTGCAGCTGGTTGGGGCCTGCCCCTGCGTGCCTGGGCTCCCGCCCACAGCCCCAGCTCAGGGCAAGCAGCCCCTGAGCCAAGACCTGCAGGAGGCGCAGAGCGCCCCCACCTGGAAGCCGAGTGAACAGCTGGCGGGGAGGCGAGCCCCCTCGAAGGAAGAAGAGGCAGCCCAGCCTCTTTTGGCTCAAGCCCTACTTGGCTGGAGCCGAGTGCGCCTCCAGGACGGCAGAGCTCCAGCTCTGCTCAGAGGCCCGATCTGGCAGAGTTGCTGGCGTGAGGCTGCTCTGCCCTGGGCGAGCCTTGCCCAGAATTGCCTCGCTGCTAGGCTTCCTGCCCAGGAAAGAGCCGGCTGCGCGAGGCTGGGAGACGCCACTGGCGCCTTCCTGGCCTCAGCTCCGCTCTTGCCTTGCCCTTGCACCTAGGCCCCAGGCGTCCATTGGGAGGGCTTAGGGGCCAGTGGCTTGCACACTGCCACGGGCTCAAGCCGGAAGAGCTCTGTGCGAGGGAAGAGAAGGGCTAGTGCAGGGCTCCTCCAGCGGTTGCTTGGCCGCCCAGACTCAGCGCCGCACGGAGTGCACCAGGCTCCCAGGGCCCCTGGCTGGGGTCTGCATCCCCGGCCACATGGAGGCTGACTCCCTGGGCGCCCAGCAGCTGACTCACACACGTAGCTTCCCTAGCGCTCTCCTCCCCAGCAGAGACGTGTGCAGCTGGTTGGGGCCTGCCCCTGCGTGCCTGGGCTCCCGCCCACAGCCCCAGCTCAGGGCAAGCAGCCCCTGAGCCAAGACCTGCAGGAGGCGCAGAGCGCCCCCACCTGGAAGCCGAGTGAACAGCTGGCGGGGAGGCGAGCCTCCTCGAGGGAAGAAGAGGCAGCCCAGCCTCGTTTGGCTCAAGCCCTACTTGGCTGGAGCCGAGTGCGCCTCCAGGACGGCAGAGCTCCAGCTCTGCTCAGAGGCCCGATCTGGCAGAGTTGCTGGCGCGAGGCTGCGCTTCCCATGGGGAGCCTTGCCCAGACTTGCCTCGCTGCTAGGCTTCCTGCCCAGGAAGGAGCCGGCTGCGCGAGGCCTGGAGACGCCACTGGCGTCTTCCTGGCCTCAGCTCCCCTCCTTCCTTGCCTTTGCACCTAGGCCCCAGGCGTCCTTTGGGAGGGCTTAGGGGCCGGTGGCTTGCACACTGCCAAGGGCTCCAGCAGGAAGAACTCTGTGCGAAGGAAAGGAAGGGCTAGTGCCGGGCTCCTCCAGCGGTTACTTGGCCGCCCAGACTCAGCGCCACACGTAGTGCACCAGGCTCCCAGGGCCCCTGGCTGGGGTCTGCAGCCCCGCACACCCGGACGCTGACTCCCTGGGCGCCCAGCAGCTGCCTCACACACGTAGCTTCCCTAGCGCTCTGCTCCCCAGCAGAGACGTGTGCAGCTGGTTGGGGCCTGCACCTGCGTGCCTGGGCACCCGCCCACAGCCCCAGCTTAGGGCAAGCAGCCCCTGAGCCAAGACCTGCAGGAGGCGCAGAGCGCCCCCACCTGGAAGCCGAGTGAACAGCTGGCGGGGAGGCGAGCCTCCTCGAGGGAAGAAGAGGCAGCCCAGCCTCGTTTGCCTCAATCACTACTTGGCTGGAGCCGAGTGCGCCTCCAGGACGGCAGAGCTCCAGCTCTGCTCAGAGGCCCGATCTGGCAGAGTTGCTGGCGCGAGGCTGCTCTGCATTGGGCGAGCCTTGCCCAGACTTGCCTCGCTGCTAGGCTTCCTGCCCAAGAAGGAGCCGGCTGCTCGAGGCTGGGAGACGCCACTGGCGCCTTCCTGGCCTCCTAGGCCCCAGGCGTCCTTTGGGAGCGCTTAGGGGCCGGTGGCTTGCACACCGCCAAGGGCTCCAGTAGGAAGAGCTCTGTGCCAGGGAAAGGAAGGGCTAGAGCAGGTCTCATCCAGCGGTTGCTGGGCTGCCCAGACTCTTCGCCGCACGGAGTGCAAAAGGCTCCCAAGGTCCCTGGCAGGGGTCTGCAGCCCCGCACACCCGGAGGCTGACTCCGTGGGCACCCAGCAGCTGACTCACACACGTAGCTTCCCTAGCGCTCTCCTCCCCAGCAGAGACGTGTGCAGCTGGTTGGGGCCTGCCCCTGCGTGGCTGGGCTCCCGCCCACAGCCCCAGTTCAGGCAAGCATCCCCTGAGCCAAGACTTGCACGAGTCGCTGAGCGCCCCCACCTGGAAGCCGAGTGAACAGCTGGCGGGGAGGCGAGCGCCCTCGAGGGAAGAAGAGGCAGCCCAGCGTCGTTTGTCTCAAGCCCTACTTGGCTGGAGCCGAGTGCGCCTCCAGGACGGCAAAGCTCGAGCTCTGCTGAGAGCACCGATCTGGCAGAGTTGCTGGCGCGGGGCTGCTCTACCCTGGGCAAGCCTTACCCAGACTTGCCTCGCTGCTAGGCTTCCTGCCCAGGAAGGAGCCTGCTGAGCGAGGCTGGGAGACGGCACTGGCTCCTTCCTGGCCTCAGCTCCGCTCCAGCCTTGCCTTTGCACCTAGGCCCCAGGCTTCCTTGGGGAAGGCTTAGGGGCCGGTGGCTTGCACACTGCCAAGGGCTCCAGCAGGAAGAGCTCTGTGCCAGGGAAAGGAAGGGCTAGAGCAGGGCTCCTCCAGCGGTTGCTTGGCCGCCCAGACTCAACGCCGCACGGAGTGCACCAGGCTCCCAGGGCCCCTGGCTGGGGTCTGCAGCCCCGCACACCCGGAGGCTGATTCCCTGGGAGTCCAGCAGCTGCCTCACACACGTAGCTTCCCTAGCGCTCTCCTCCCCAGCAGAAACGTGTGCAGCTGGTTGGGGCCTGCCCCTGCGTGCCTGGGCTCCCGCCCACAGCCCCAGCTCAGGGCAAGCAGCCCCTGAGCCAAGACCTGCAGGAGGCGCAGAGCGCCCCCACCTGGAAGCCGAGTGAACAGCTGGCGGGGAGCCGAGCCTCCTCGAGGGAAGAAGAGGCAGCCCAGCCTCGTTTGGCTCAAGCCCTACTTGGCTGGAGCCGAGTGCGCCTCCAGGACGGCAGAGCTCCAGCTCTGCTCAGAGGCCCGATCTGGCAGAGTTGCTGGCGCGAGGCTGCTCTTCCCAGGGCGAGCCTTGCCCAGACTTGCCTCGCTGCTAGGCTTCCTGCCCAGGAAGGAGCCGGCTGCGCGAGGCTGGGAGACGCCACTGGCGCCTTCCTGGCCTCAGCTCCGCTCTTGCCTTGCCCTTACACCTAGGCCCCAGGCGTCCATTGGGAGGGCTTAGGGGCCAGTGGCTTGCACACTGCCACGGGCTCAAGCCGGAAGAGCTCTGTGCGAGGGAAGAGAAGGGCTAGTGCATGGCTCCTCCAGCGGTTGCTTGGCCGCCCAGACTCAGCGCCGCACGGAGTGCACCAGGCTCCCAGGGCCCCTGGCTGGGGTCTGCAGCCCCGCACACCCGGAGGCTGACTCCCTGGGCACCCAGCAGCTGACTCACACACGTAGCTTCCCTAGCGCTCTCCTCCCCAGCAGAGACGTGTGCAGCTGGTTGGGGCCTGCCCCTGCGTGCCTGGGCTCCCGCCCACAGCCCCAGCTCAGGGCAAGCAGCCCCTGAGCCAAGACCTGCAGGAGGCGCAGAGCGCCCCCACCTGGAAGCCGAGTGAACAGCTGGCGGGGAGGCGAGCCTCCTCGAGGGAAGAAGAGGCAGCCCAGCCTCGTTTGGCTCAAGCCCTACTTGGCTGGAGCCGATTGCGCCTCCAGGACGGCAGAGCTCCAGCTCTGCTCAGAGGCCCGATCTGGCAGAGTTGCTGGCGCGAGGCTGCGCTTCCCATGGCGAGCCTTGCCCAGACTTGCCTCGCTGCTAGGCTTCCTGCCCAGGAAGGAGCCGGCTGCGCGAGGCTGGGAGACGCCACTGGCGCCTTTCTGGCCTCAGCTCCGCTCCTGCCTTGCCTTTGCACCTAGGCCCCAGGCGTCCATTGGGAGGGCTTAGGGGCCGGTGGCTTGCACACTGCCAAGGGCTCCAGCAGGAAGAGCTCTGTGCGAAGGAAGGGAAGGGCTAGTGCAGGGCTCCTCCAGCGGTTGCTGGGCTGCCCAGACTCAGCGCCGCACGGAGTGCAAAAGGCTCCCAGGGTCCCTGGCTGGGGTCTGCTGCCCCGCACACCCCGACGCTGACTCCCTGGCCCCCAGCAGCTGCCTCACACACGTAGCTTCCCTAGCGCTCTCCTCCCCAGGCGAGACGTGTGCAGCTGGTTGGGGCCTGCCCCTGCGTGCCTGGGCTCCCGCCCACAGCCCCAGCTCAGGGCAAGCAGCCCCTGAGCCAAGAGCTGCAGGAGGCTCAGAGCGCCGCCACCTGGTAGCTGAGTGAAGAGCTGGCGGGGAGGCGAGCCTCCTCGAGGGAAGAAGAGGCCGTCCAGCCTCCTTTGATTCAAGCCCTACTTGGCTGGAGCCGAGTGTGCCTCCAGGACGGCAGGGCTCCAGCTCTGCTCAGAGGCCCGATCTGGCAGAGTTGCTGGCGCGAGGCTGCTCTGCCCTGGGCGAGCCTTGCCCAGACTTACCTCACTGCTAGGCTTCCTGCCCAGGAAGGAGCCGGCTGCGTGAGCCTGGGAGACGCCACTGGCGCCTTCCTGACCTCAGCTCCGCATCTGCCTTGCCTTTGAACCTAGACCCCAGGCGTCCGTGGGTAATGCTTAGGGGCCGGTGGCTTGCATACTGCCAAGAGCTCAGGCAGGGCGAGCTCTGTGAGAGGGAAGGGAAGGGCAAGTGCAGGGATCCTCCAGCGGTTGCTTGGTCGCCGAGACTCAGCGCCGCACGAAGAAACGCACCTCCCAGGGCCACTGGCTGGGGTCTCCATCCCGGCATACCTGGAGGCTGACTCCGTGGGTGCCGATCAGCTGCCTCTCACATGTCGTTCCCTTGCGCTCTCTTCCCCAGCAGAGAAGTGTGCAGCAGTTTGGGGTATGCCCCTGCGTGTCTTGACTCCCGCCCACAGCCCCAGCTCAGGGCAAGCAGCCCCTGAGCCAAGACCTGCAGGAGGCACAGAGCTTCCGCGCCTGGAAGCCGAAGGAAGAGCATTCAAGGTGGCAAGCCTCCTCGAGGTAAGAAGAGGCAGCCCAGCCACGTGCGGCTCAAGCCCTGCTTGGCTGGATCTGAGCGCGCCTCCAGTATGGCAGATCTCCAGCTCTGCTCAGAGGCCCGATCTGGCAGAGTTCCTGGTCTGAGGCTGCTCTGCCCTGGCCGAGCCTTGCCCTGACTTGCCTGGCTGCTAGGCTTCCTGCCATGGAAGGAGCAGGCTCCTTGAGCCTGGGAGATGCCACTGTCGCCTTCCTGGCCTCAGCTCTGCTCCTGCCTTGCCTTTGCACCAGGCGTCCTTGGGGATGGCTTAGGGGCCGGTGGGTTGCACACTGCCAAGGGCTCCAGCAGGGAGAGCTCTGTCAGAGGCAAGGGAAGGGCAAGTGCAGGTCTCCTCCAGCGGTTGCTTGACAGCCCAGACTCAGCGCCGCACGGTGAGCACCAGGCTCCTTGGACCCCTGGCGGGGCTCTGGAGCCCCGCACACCTCGAGTCTGACTCCGTGGGCGCCCAGTAGCTGCCTCACACACGTAGGTTCCCTAGCGCTCTCCTCTCCAGCAGAGACGTGTGCAGGTGGTTGGGTCCTGCACCTGTGTGTCTGGGCTCCTGCCCACAGCCCCAGCTCAGGGGAAGCAGCCCCTGATCCTAGACCGTAAGGAGGGGCAGGGAGCCGGCGCCTGGAAGCCGAGTGAACAGCATGCGGGAATCGAGCTTCCTAGGGGGAAGACGAAGCAGCCCAGCCGCCTTAGGCTGCAAGCCCTGCTTGGGCGGAGTCGAGTGCGCCTCCAGGATGGCAGAGCTCCAGCTCTGCTCAGAGGCCCGATCTGGCAGAGTTCCTGGTGCGAGGCTGCTCTGCCCTGGGCGAACCTTGCCCAGACTTGCCTCGCTGCTAGGCTTCCTACCCAGGAAGGAGCAGCCTTTGCAAAGTTGGGAGACGCCACTGGCGCCTTCCTGGCCTCAGCTCCACTCCTGTATTGCCTTTGCACCTAGGCCCCAGGCGTCCTTTGGGAGGCCTTAGGGGCCGGTGGGTTCCACACTGCCAAGGGCTCCCATAGTGAGAGGTCTGTTCAAGGGAAGGGATGGGTATATTTGGAGTACAATCCTGTATCAGATGTGAGGCCCACACCTTCACCCTGAACGCTCACTCTGAACCCTCACCCCGAACCCTTACCCTCACCCACGCCCTCACCCTGAACCCTCACCCTCACCCTCTCCCTGAACCCTCACCCTCACCCTCTCCCTGAACCCTCACCCTCACCCTCTCCCTGAATCCTCACCCTCATCCTGAATCCTAACCCTCACCCTGAATCCTTACCCTCACCCTCATCCTGAACCCTCACACCTCACCCCTCACCCTAACAAGTTTGGAGGGCTGTTCCACGAACTCTAACCTTTACCCTACCCTAACCGGACCCCCATCCACATCCTAACCCTAACCCACATCATAGTCACGCCCTCAGCCCTATACTTACCCTTGAAGTACCTACCCGCATCTTCTTCATTTTTGACACTTCCCATGCATAACAAAAGACGAGGTTGTAAGGTTTCAAACATGGATCCAAGACCCATTATCCACATAAAAGGGATATAAATACTATGATCACATCATTTAAATCTCTTGCATCACCAAAATACCTCTCCACCACTTATCCAGTCGCCATTGATGGATCACATCTATCTCATACATTTTATAACTTAGCAATCAAATACGCACCAGGACTCTGGGTAATTATAGAGACAAGATTTATTTATACCATAAATATTTCAACAAATTCCACTTTCTACGATGAGTTCAATCTTCACAAAAGTAGGATGAACAGCACCTGTTTCCACTAGGATCCATAGAGCGTGAAAATCTTAATGATGACCACCAGAAAGGTCAGCACGGTTGATATCACAGATTTTTCAGTGTTCCAATACAAGTTCTACCCAAATCCATAAAGAAAGACATACGCATAGGAAACTACAAATTGAAAGCAAGTCTATTGAGATAAATATTGGACATCAATTGTATGAATCTTTAAGGCATAACTGCAGACATTCTTCAGACATTCTTCAAATTCATAGAATGACAACAAAGTATGGCTACGTACAATCCATTCGGTTTTATGAACCACTCATGAATAACCTCACAAGCCATTTGAAACCAGATGACAATTTCAAATAGCTTTGATCTACAAACAAGGCTGTGAGACAGAAAGTTAAAATCGAAATACATGAAGTAAATCCTCAATAGATATGAAAACATCCCATGGTAGTGAAGTCAATTAGCATTAGTTATTAGGGCTTTCATGCACAGACTCATCTCTGATCGATGTGATCCCAATTCATATTTGGCAAAAAATACGAAAGCTGATCTTAACAGTCATATTATTTTTCTTTGTACCCCTAAAAAGAAAAATGAACATGAAAAACTAAATTAAGCTTGGAGGCTCACATTTCCCAATCGGTATACAAAGCAACAGCATGTCAAACTTTCTAATTCACATATGCATTTAAATGAAACTGGATGAAATACCCCTAAATAAACACATACTTCTATGCCCAATGTTTCACAAGGCAGAAAACGCTCAATGAATGAAACTGAGAGGGTAACAGCCAGGAAGGCCAGGGGTCTCCAAAGGGAGGAAATGGGGTGCAAGTGTCAGACAGTTGTTATCTGTCACTTCCGAGGCAGGAGGAAACAAGCTGTTATCTTTTTTCCCCTTCTTGATACAAATTTAAACAGAGATTTTCTCTTACAATTCTGTGTTGCTATAATGACACCTGGTTCCGCCTGAACTTCACTTTTCTCATACTTTGAGCTGACCAAGGCATTTTTCTCATGGAAAGGTTTGCCTTAAGCTATGTGAATGTACTATGTATTTACCCTAGACTCTATCTTCAAGTAGGTTCTGCCTAAAGGCTCAGAACTGACTTGACAAACCAATATGCTTTACTCATACATGGCTCTCCTGATCTATGTGAATGAAGCTATCCATTTGCTCATATCAATCGTTTTATGGCCCAGGATGACTCACCTGGTGCCACGGTCATCTCCATATATCTTGTGGGTGAGGGGTCTGCTGCCATTCCTTTCTCTAATGAGTAGACTGCTAGTAGCTAGATAACATCCAGCCAAAGATGAGTAGGGGGGCACTCTTTCTGCCCCCTTCTGATGTCTATGTCAGAAGCTTTCTCTCTTTTATACTTTAATAAAACGTTGGGACACAAAAGCTCTGACTGATCAACCCTCATCACTGGCCCCGGGTTGAATTCTTCCTCTAAGGAGCCCAAGAATTCAAGCATCTTTCATGGTTAGACAACAACCTTTCCAAACAATGGTCTTTTCAAAAAAAAAAAATGATGATAAGTGATGAGTATGCATATGTCTACGAATGAAATGGGACCTATATGTCAAACCACATAAAAATATATCTTCCCTCAACATACATATAACACAACCAGGCCTTCACATGCATCGATTCTCCAACTATCAAGTCATACAAATATGGATGTAAAATATCACAATACATTCCAAAGTTTAAAAGTGATGGATATTGACTTTCGCCCGCTGGTGCTTCTTTTTATGTCATCTCCATTATATTAGCTATGACAACGAATCATGTGCTGTGCGAAGTCACTTACATTGTGTCCAACTCCTTGGGATCATATGGACTAGGCCCCACCAGGCTCCTCTCTCCATGAGATTCTCTAGGCAAAGATACTGGAGGGGGTTGCCATGCTCTCCCTCAGGAGATCTTCCTGCCCCAGGGATGGAATCCATACCTCCCATGTCTCCTGCATGGGTATGTTCTGCATGTTCTTTACCACTAGAACCACCTGGGAAGCCCCAAGACACATGAACATCAGTGGATTTGGGGATCCACGGGGCATATACAGAACCATTCCTCCAACAAAACTGAAGAATGACTTTAAAATCTCAAACAAAACATGAGTATATGTGTTCACAAACTTCATGGAGCAAGGGTTTCTTCGATCTGAAAACTGGCATCGATGAAGGACTGTGTGAAGAATACTTCAAAGTCTATTTGGCAAACACAGCCTACGTTGGCTATATTTAGTCCTCAGTTGAATGGAATGTCATGAGTACTGGTCATTTCAAATAAGTAGCCTATGACGCTGTTTACACTTATTGGGACGCGTGGTATACCACATTCACACATTTCAGTAGCATTGGTGCAAAAACGATACATTTCTCAGGGGAAGCTTCTACATGGACTCCTGGGATCAGAGCTCTAACTCATACACACATACTTTTCCTTTTAAAATGATCCTGCATGATAAGCAAACAAAACACTGGATGAACACCTAGACGGTGAGCTCTGTACTAAATGATTTTAAAGCTAGTAGATGGAATGAGCTGATGAGGAAGACTACAAACGAGTCATCTTCTTCAACTTGGTCAAACCGCTCATAGTCATACAAGTGAATGAAAAGTTGAGCCTGTTGTCATTAAATCTGTTTAAAAGAAATAGAATAATAAAACAAATTAGTAAATCTTATTTTCTTAATAAACATTGTATTATTTCTGCACAGCTTTGTTACTGGCATGAATAGAATATCTACAATAATAACTTGTCACAGTGAAATGGATTCACATTCGATATCGATTCACATCTATAATTGATGCCATAGCTGTTTGATACTATTGCTTGAATGAATGCAACTTATGTGACTTCACAAACTACAAACACGACTAACATAATAGGTATTAAAAAACCTTGAGTGACATGAGCGTGAAGACTTAGTAGAGTTGCTCTCAAGAATAATGATACTATTATTCGCTCTAGCCATAGTACTGGAATCTGTACATTAACACCCCTGCAAAACAAAAGGAAAGGATAGAATAATAATAAAGGAACTTCATAACTATATTCCTACTGTAAACATTCAACACTATGTTTTCTTTTAAACTGACTTTCATATTTGGTCTACTGTAACCTCTTCTGTGTTCATTTTATGCTAAACTTATTGCTAACAGTAAAATTACCATACGAGCTCTAATTAATTTTTTTTTTTACTTGCAAAGCTACTGATAGAACCAAAGGCCAATATCTACATCAAACAGGAGAAACGGAATGGAAACTGTAAACAATTTTATGGAAGAACATTTCCGTGCTCCTATTCAGTCAAATGGGCATTCAAAAGGATGTGATTTTTCTGAAAGTTTATTTCAGAAACTTGGAATTGGATGACTGCAAACAATAAAACTAACAATATATTGATACATAATATTAATAATATACAGTGGGTCATTCTTTTTTTATTCTGCCACAGCTAACAGACAGAAAGTCAGTTGTCATAACTACTACTAACATAAGACCCTCACCGATAAGTGAAGATATATAGGAAAATCCATAATAGCTCTAAAAACCATCAAAGATAAAATGGTAATTAAAAAATACACTGACAGTTTAGCTGGTATAAGAAACAGGATGATTATGAAAGCAAAGCCAACAATCATGGATAGGCCATGGAAGCCCGTGGCTGTCACCAGTGTTGACTTATATCCTTCATCTGAGGTTGTTAAAAGCGCTTGGTAAAATCCAGAGGTTTGCAGCAGTGGTAACCTCCTGAACAGACTGAAATAAAAAGGGTTTCCAGAATATCCTGATGATTTCCATCTACTAGGCTGTGATGAGCTCAAGCAATGCATACTCCAGAGGACAGAAGACAGACAGGTTGGGAACACGTCTACTGCACTTACGGAGAAAGGGAATGTTGCTGCTCAGCCTAGTACAAGTGTAGAAGCAACACCTTGGTGATTCGACCTTTAAAGACTCGATACATATGAGAACGACTGGTATGAATAAACCTTCAGAAGTGCTTTCTCAGACCTCCTCCCATCATAAGCACAAGCATAATGAAAACACTGAGTTTTCATGGTCTCACCCAAAATAAGACTCACTTATGGCTTTGCTTTGAGAATAGTTGAACTACTCATTGTTCAAGAGAAATGATCCTTTCTTCTCTGAAGATTTGTGAATCATTCACAGGGTGTGGTGAATAAACTACTTAAGGGTCTAATACATAAAAATGCAATAGGCTAAGCACAGAGATGTTTTTCTCCCTTTCTCAAAGGATGGAATGGAACATTTTGTATTTGCACTGATTTTATGTCTTGACTTCATGTACAATTATATACTGATTTTTTTAGTTGACATACAATAGGACTAAAAATATTGATATAATACTGATAACTCATGTTGGTATGTGTGGTTGTCACATAGGATTCACAGGAGATTTAAATTCACAGTTGTCAACGTAAAGGATGAATGCTATTTAGCTTCTTCGTGAATCTAGACCACGAATGAAGAGTTTTCCTCAACATATTTCACTGAGAGAAATACAAGGATGATAGGCATAATACTATGCTTCGACTCATGGATATCTAAGCATTGCTCACAATACAGATCTGATTTTCAACATCAGGGTTCTTTCAGTGTCCTTGAACAGCATTTGTTTTTCTGTATACAGAAGAAAAAACTCATGAGTATCAAACTGGTTCACATAAAACATGTGTATGAATTGTTATCTTCCTGAACCAGGGATCAAACCCACATCACTTCCCCCTCCTGCACTGGTAGGCAGATTTTTTATTTATCAACTGTGCCACCTAGGAATCGACATACATTTCAAGGACCACTGCCATCAGCTTCTACTGTTCATGACCAAAGTAGGAGAAACAACATTGGAAGAAGTACTCATAAGGGTACTCATAGGAAGTACTCATAAGTCAAGGAACTGTTATACTGGGTACTCTCGTTGTTACTGGGACAAGTCAGTTCCTCCGATGATGATGGGTATAACTGAAAAATTATTACAAATGCATGGGCTGCGATGTCTACGTGATAAATGTGTTCCTCTTATACTATTGCTTCAGGGATGCCTACTTCAGCATGAAGGAATGCACTTCAAGGGATGCCCGCTATTCCAGCTCAAGCAACAGATAGTGAAGTGCAGATCATTGTCCTTTGTTGAAAATAATCAGCACTTTGTCAACATAGGGAACATGCCAGAGGAACCCTTGGGATGGAACTCTAAAAACAGGTTGGGCCCTCTTTTTGCCAAGCCCTGCGATAAAATACAAATCAGAAAAAGAAAAATAGCATCGGTTTTGTCAGGACTTCCTCATCTTTTCTTTCTTGGTAGCAGGAAGCAGACATTGAGGCCAGAGGACTGCAGGATTTCATTGTGAACTAACGTTGGGTGGGGTGGAAGCTCATCACTCTAGTAAGAATGTGGTTCAAAAAAATGGAATTTCATTCACTTCATGGACATAGAGTTCTATAATCCTTCATTAAGGAATTCAATAAGCTATATTTCCTTACACCTTCACAATCTCTTGGTTTACGAGAACATCAATTGCTAGTCCAGCACTTATACAATGAGTGTTACAGGTAGTATGAATGTATAAATGATGATGAGCAATGACAGGAAGTTTATTTAATCTCTGTTTGAATTCTTGATTTTTTATATAATTTTTTATAATATCCTTACAGATGTGAATATTTTACTGACATGTATAAATACACGTTGAGTAGTGCTATGATAACTCATAGTGTTGGCACAATAAATATCATGGTTACTATGTGCTTTTCATATATTCCTTTTGAGATTCTCTTCCATTATACATTATCATAAGATATTTAATAGTTTCCTAAACTGTACAGTAGGTCCTTGTGGCTTCTTTTATATATAGTAATGTACTTGTTAATAATTCAAACAAAAACTGGTACACAAATACTCATAGTGACATTCACAATAGCTCAAAGGTAGAACTCATTCAAGTGTCCGTTGGTGGGAGACTGAATATGCAACACAAGGTATATTCAGAAGCTTGAACGGTATTCCACCATACGAAAAAGTACATTAAATGGTGCTGCCACTCTGCAAGACATTACAGAAATGACTCCAAAACAAACACATGGAATAAATACATAGTTCGATTCCAATTCAAGCTATGTACCCAAAAGGATTGGGAAAGGGGGCTGAAAAAATGGATACTTCTTCCGTCATACTCACAACAGCATGATTCACACTGGCAAACAAACAGAAGTGATCTAAGTGTCCATGGCAGCCAATTCCATAAACAAACTGTGGTATACACACAATGGAATCTGATTCGGCCCTTCAAAGTCAGTAATTCTGACAATGCGACAATGTGGACAAACCTTATGGTCATTAGATCATGTGAAATAAACCAGACCAAGAAAAGACAAACGTTCTGTGATTCCACTCATATGAGATATCCAAACAAGTCAAATCTGTCAGAAATAGCAGAGAGTGATTCCGACCGATCGAAAAGAGTTCATGTTTCATGGACCTCAGTTTCCCTTGGAAAAACTGACTTCCCGTGATATCTCCAAAACCAATTAGACAAATAATTGGAAGCTATATCCAGTCAAATGAATGTAGACATAATGTTATATACAGTGTACACCAAACTCACTCAAACTTCTTAACAGACAAAAGGCAAAACTGTATCTATGGTACCTCAGCTTAGCTTAAAACTGTATCTACAGTACCTCACTTCTGCTTATAAAATTTAACAACAACAACAACAACACACTAAAGTCTATCCAAAAAAGGATATAAAACATATATAACATTAACTTTAAAGAATTAGACATTTAAACTGTGAAAAACCTTATTCACAAAACTTAAACACAAGCCACAGGAAAATATATTTATAAAATACATATCTGATAAAGGATTGTACTCCAAATATACCAAAAAATCTAGAACAATCTCATAAAAAATGTATACACCTAAACACCTGTCCTACAAAAATATAAAGATAGTAAATAAGCCTATCAAAAAGACTCAAAATCACATATCATTAGGAAATTACAAACTAAAATAACAGTGAGGTAGCACTGCACACCTATTAGATCCAGTAAACTCAAAAAAAAAAACGGGGGTAGGGCACAACTTCTCCGGTGGCTCAGTGGTAAAGAATCTGCCTGACAATGCAAGACACTCTAGTTTGATCCCTTACCCCAGAAGATCCCACATGCCACAGAGAAACATAGCTGGATTTTTCCACAGCTAAACAAAGCTCACCTGTGACCTGAATACTATATGGCTAGCACTTACTAAACAGCTTTGAAAACGTCCAGACAAAAAGTATCACATGATTATATACAACAGCTCTACTTGTAATAACTAAAAACTTTCAAATATCAGGATGTCTTCAGTAGATGACAGTGTAAACAAATGGGGATACATCCAAAGTGAAGGGGAGCAAATGCTACCACAAAATATACCACCTCAGCATGATAATTAGTGGGACCCAATTAACTTTTTTTTTTAGAGGGCACATGATCATCTCTGAAACCCAAGTTCAAGACAGCTCTTCTGTGAGTCACATTTACCAGAGAAATCTCATTTCAAAGGAATCCTCTCTATATGCCAGATAGAAGGATGAGACACAGTCTTTTGAAACTCTTTTTTCTTTTCTATCGATAGGGAAAGCTAAGCCGTAAATCTGCACAACAACCATACCCTTCCTTTCCTTTGGTTGTATCTGTAAAATATTTGTTTCTTTTTTAATTTGGCTGCGCCAGGTCAACCTTCATTGAGGTAAGCCAGATATTTAGCTACAACATGCAAATTCTCCTTTGTGGCATGGGAGATCTAGCTCTTGGATCAGGGAATGAACCTGGGCCTCCTTCTTTGGGAGTGTCCAGTCTCAGCCACTGGACCACCAGAAAGTGCCTGTTTTGTTTTCAGATGAAGATGGAATCTAAGGTGATATCTTGGGCCATTTCAGTCACTGACTCAGTTTCCTGAGTTTCTCCAAAGCACGCACAAGGTGCACATTATTAAACTGGTTTGCAAAACAAGAAAAGGTTGTCTGCTACAACACTGTATGCTTACAAATATCTAAATGGTAAATGGCATATTATTTATTTTTAATTACTATGGGGGGGGGAGAAAGAATGCAGGATTCATACATGTTACCACATGAATAAATATTAAAACCATCTTCAGTGAAAAAGAAATCCACATCGAAAAGGCCACCCAGAACCCTTATTCACCATGTCTGCTTTCAATCCATCAAGTTTGTCCAAATAACTGAAAATCTCAGTAACACTCTAAATAAAGAAAAAAGGATGAAGATGGAAACAAAAGATATATTCATACACTTGAACAATTGCTAAAAGTGGAAGTGGGGCAGTGGATTACATTATAATGTAGGTACCATATGATTTCCTGATTTTGGAGATTATGTGCTGGTTCTGCAGAAGGTACCCATTTTGGATAAAACACATAGAGTATTTTAGATGATGTGGCAAATGCTAGCACTTGTTCCCATTGCTAGGCATTTTCTGTACATTTTAAATGACTGGAAAGTATACTAGGTTTCAAAACAACCATGTCAATACCACAAAAGAAATTTAGCGCAGACAGGCAGGAAACTTTCTGATACAGGCCAAGACTTACCCAGATGAAGTTCAAGGGAAGCTGGGATGCTCACTGCCCGTGAAGGAGTCCACGTGGAATGAAGAAGTAGTGTGGGAAGTCTATTAGTAACCACCATGTCTTGGGTCCTCTGGATGACCTACTGCAGGAGAAACAGATCTTACAGATAAAATGTTCCACATCACTTCACAAAAAGTTGTTAGACTACATTCAGTAAAGCTGAATCATTTTGGATTAATTTACAATCATAAAATACTACCCTTTACAGTCCAAAAATCACTTGCATTTCTATACACTAATAACAATCAGGAAAAAAATATTAAGAAAATTCCACTTAAATAAAACATCTAGCAACAAACTTAATCAAGAACATAAAAAACCAGTAGTCAGAAAACTAGAAGGCACTGATAAAGAAACCAAAGAAAATACAAACACACAGAAAATTATTCCACGCTCATGCACTGGAACAATGAGGAATTAAAAGGTCCATTCCAACCAAAGTCATCAACAAATACACGGACTGCAATCACAAAATAATATTCAATGGCATTTTTCACAGAAATAGAAATATTCCTAATATTAGGCTGCTACTGTTGAACAGGACCTTAAACGGCCAAAAAGACTCTGAGAAAGAGGAACACAGCTGGAGGCATCTTCCTATCCCTCTTCAAACTACATCACGGAGCTGTAGTGACCACCACAGTGAGGAACTGGCAGGAACACAGACACATGGACTCCAGGAGAGAATAGAGAGCCCAGAAACGAACCCACCTGTACATGGTCAGTTCCTGAAAATCAAACCAGGAACGAGCGAAGAGGAAAGGACAGTCTTCTCAAGAAACAGTGACAGGAAAATGGCCACCTACACGGAAGAACATCAGTGTTCATCCTCTACATCATCTAACGCAAATCTAACTGAAAACCCACCGCTTTGCACACGGAGCTCTTTCCCCCTGAGTCCTCTGAGATGGACCTCCAGTCAGCCCTCAGCTGGACACAGGAAACGTCTACTCCATCCTCATTTTTCGCTCTTGCAGCGCCTCCCTGCTGGTGGGCACTGAGGCAACCCTGCTCCTCTCAGCCTGGATGCAGCCCTGTTATCCAGAAGCCTGAGCCCTGATGGTCCTGAGGAGACAAAGCTCCCGCCAGCTGCTCACGGAGCAGAGTCTAAAGGCAAAGCGTCCTGCGCCCGCGGGTCAGAGGGGCCTTTGGCGCCCCCTGCGGGCCACAAGAGAAGAGCGGGCAGCCCGGTGCTCACAGACCTCAGAGGGCTCACCCAGAAGCAGCTCTGCTGTGAGCACTCAGACTGGAAGCCCAAACTGAAATGGAGCAGAATAGCTCCATGACCCTCCGCAAAACATGGCTAAGGAACAATCAGAGCCTGCATGGAATGCAGCCATAAAAAGGAACACATTTGAGTTTGTTCTAATAAAGGGGAGGGAAGTCAGTCAAAGAGAGAAAAACATGGAATCTAGAAGGATGGTACTGACGAGTCTGTTCACAGAGCAGCAATGGAGGTGCAGACATAGAGAACAGACTTACAGACGAGGGTGGGGAACAAGAGGGAGAGGGTGAGATGAATGGAGAGAGCAGCATGGATGCAGGTACACCTACATTTGTAAATAGACAACCAATGGGAATTTGCTGTATGATTCAGGGAACTCAAACTGGGGCTCAGTAGTAACCTGGAGAGGTGGGAATGCGTGCGAGGTGGGAGGGAGATTCAAGAGCAAGAGGACATAGGTACACCTATGGTTAATTCATGTGGATGTATGACAAATCAAACCAGTATTGTAAAGCAATGATCAATCAACTAAAAGAAATAACTTTAAAAAAATATGAACATAAACACAAACTTTGCAACAAGGTAACTCCATTTAAAAAACTATAGAATTTTAGAAAACTGCAAAAGTTCTACATGACCGTTGGTCTGGTGATCAGGTCTAACATACACAAAACAAGCCAACTTACCAAATTATGAATATAAATTATTTAAAACATTGCCTTTTATCATTTCATACATTTACCCTGTGGAGGACCTTACTCGAGAGAACCAAAAACAAACTGTTAAATGAACCACGGACCACCCACCCTGGCCAGGCAACAGAGAAAAGAAAACACTTGCAGGAATCATCTTACAACAGGAGGTCCTGGGAAGGAACAAGGAACGAACAAGCTACCACCAACCAGAATTCTGGAGAGGTCAGGAGATGGGAGGCTCCAGTTCAGAGGTCCTACCAACCTCCCAGGATCCACTTCGCTGGAATCCATCTCAGCTGAGTGATGCGTGTGCCCCCAAGAAGGATCCCAATTCAGAATGCCTGGCAAGAGACAAACCAGAAATGAGCCCGATGACCATAAAACCTGAGACTGTGAGCCACGTGACAGAGTGGTTCTCTCCGTTTCCCTCACCCTCCTGCCCTCCACCCTGGCAGCCCTTCCCAATAAAGCCTCTCGCTTGGACAGCACTCCTCTCCTCAGACAACTCATTGCCCAGTGTCAGACAAGAACTCACTCTCAAGCCCTGAAAGGGATCCCCCTTCCTTCATCAAAAGCAATATCCAGGAGAAAATATCTTCAAAACGCTATCTTGCAGAGAAGGAAATCAGAGAAGGCAATGGCAGCCCACTCCAGTACCATTGCCTGGAGAATCCCACGGACAGAGGAGCCTGGTAGGCTGCAACCCCGGGGTCACTAAGAGACGGACACGACTTCACTGAGTGGCTTCACTTTCACTTTTCACTTTCATGCACTGGAGAAGGACATGGCAACCCACTCCAGTGTTCTTGCCTGGAGAATCCCAGGGACAGAGGAGCCTGGTAGGCTGCTGTCTATGGGGTCGCGCAGAGTCAGGCACGACTGAAGCGACGCAGCAGCAGCAGCAGCAGCAGCAGCAGCAGCAGCAGCAGCAGCAGCAGCAGCAGCAGAGAAGGAAATGGCACCACCTGCAGTACTCTGGTCTCAGAAATCCCAGGGACAGAGGAGCTTGGTGGGCTACAGTCCAAAAGCAGGGCATTTCTGATGGGAGGAAACAGTCCCAGGGAAGCTGAGCTGCTCACCAAAGGCCCCAGAGCTTTGGATAGCACACCAGAGCTGGGGCTGAGGATTCCCAGCTGCCATGCCTCTTGATCCTGGCCTCTTTCACTAGATACATGTGTGGAAAACTAGTCTAAAATATGCCCTGGTGGTTCCATAGTAAAGAATCCACCCCCCGGTGCTGGAGATGCATGTGCGATCCCTAGGATGGGAAGATCCCACATCCTATGGAGCCCGTGTGCCACAACAGCCGAGCGAGCCTGTGCTCTAGATCCTGGAAGCCACGATGCCGAGTTCACATGCTGCAGCCACTGAAGCCCGTGAGCCTGTGCCCCTCAACAAGAGGAGACACTGCAGTGAGAAGCCTGCAAACCACTAGTTATGGCCCATGCTCACCAAAACTAGAGAAAAGCCCACACACAAAGAGGCAACACAGCCAACAATCAATAAAACTGTTTTCCTAAAACAATGCATATCTGACAAAGAAACTGTATTCGAATTGTCCAAGAACACTAGAGCAAACAAGCCCATTCATAATTGGTAGCGACTGAAATAGACACCTGGCCACTGAGGGTATACTGATAGTAAACTATCATACAAAAACATACTCAAGATACTGGTGCAATGCATGCAGAGCCCCCTTTGAAAGACAATCTGACAGTTTTTTTTTCAGTAACCACGTGGGACAAGCACTGAATTCTGTGTATGACAAGCGGTGGAAGCCAGGTATCTTACCATTGGAATGCAAAGTTACAGATAAACAAAAGGAAACGTTACAATGTCCATGTCGTGGTGGATCAGGTTGGAGACATCACAAATTACCTTTAACTGAATATGTTCAAAGGTGAGCTGGAATACATGGATATATATATATATATCCATGTATTGTCAGCTGAGCATATTGAGCTCCTACATGTATGTTTTAAATATCATTCTCTAATAAAAGGGAACAGGAAACATCTCCAATGGCCCGGTGGTAAAGAATCTGCCTACCGATGCAGGGAACACGGGTTCAATTCCTGTGTAGGAGATTCCACACGCCCAGGGGCAACGAAGCCCTTGAACAGCTCTTGAAGTTTGCATGCTCCAGAGCCCAAGTTCTGCAAACAGAGAAAGCACTGCAATGAGAAGCCATGGCACAGCAACTAGAGGGTAGCCTCTGCTCACTACAACTAGACAAACGAGCAATAAAGACCCAGCACAGTCAAAAATAATGTAATGTTTAAAAAAAGGACAGTTCTTTGAAGAAATGACTGAGACTAGGGGTGAGACTGTAAATATATGAGACAGGGTCATCTTAAATTATGAGAAATTAAAGAAACTAAAGACAACTATCAAGCTGTCCAAACTGATACAAATGAATGATGACACAGTGTTATCTGTATACACCAGCAAATAACAATCTGAAAAGGAATTTAAACAAACGATTCCCTTTCAGTCATGTCAACATTAATAAAAGACTTTGCTATGGACAGAATGAGGATAACAAGACTGGCACACTGGAAATGATACATGATTGCTGAAAAATACCCTAAAGACATGGACAGATATGCCATAGCGATGAAAAGGCTTCAGTTGGCAATACCATGGAATGCATCTTCAATCTGAAATGAAGATTCAATATGAATTTCAAAAGGCTGAAAGGTGGTTGCTAAACCACAAAAGATGCCAGCATTCTTGGACTCCAGAGGAGAATTCAATCCAGGGCAAGTGACGAAGCTTGATGGCTCAGAGGTTTTCTGTTAAAAAGTTTTATTAAAATATAAAAGAGATCGAGAGAGCTGCTGACGTAGACAGTAAAAGGGGGAAGAGTACCCCCTGCTAGTCTTTAGCCAGATGTTATAGAGCCACTAGCAGTCTGCTAATGAAAGAAAGACAATGTGTCAGAGAATGGCACCAGGCCCCTCACCCACAGCATGCATTGAGATAACATTGGCAGCAGATGAGTCATCCCAGGCCATAAAATGATGGACATGAATCTTGAAGAAAGGCAGATTTCCAAGCAAATATATAGTTTCATTCACATAGATTAAGAGAACAAGGTATGAGTAAAACATACTGGTTTGTCAAGTTTTTTCTGAGCCTTTAGGGGAAACTGACCTGAAGACAGAGCCTTGGGTAAATACATAGTACATTAGCATACCTTAAGACAAACATTTCCATAAGAAAAATGCATTGCTTAGTTCAAGGTTTGAGGAAAGTTAAATTCAGGTGGAGCCAGGAGTGGTCATGGCAACACAGAAATTTCTGAGAAACCTTTTAAATTTGTATCAAGATGGAGAAAAAAAAATGCAGCACTCTTTTGTCTCCTCCGGCCTCTTAAGAGAGAGAAAAAAACGTCTGACACTTGCAGTCTATTTTCTCTGTCTGGAGACCCCTGGCCTTCCTGCCTGTTATCCTCTCCAGGCCTGTAGGAAGCAATACACTAGGCTGCTTGGGAAAACCGCGCGGGTCTGAGCTTTATGCAAAGGGGTAAAGCAGTAAAACCCTTGGCCCCAAAGGCGAGGCTTTTCTGCGACCGCCATTTTAGTCGGCTCCGAGACTGCAAACAAAGAGGGCAGAATACATGGTTCCCTGCTCCGCCCAGTCCGAGTTCCCTTACCTGTGGCCCACAGCCCTGCGCTCTGCTCGCTGGATGCCAATCGACGGGGACCCAGGAGCCCACGAAACGAGCATTCCCAGCTGCAATGGCGAGCCCTGAGAGCCCTGGCCCCCGACGCGCCGCCATGTTCATCCCGCCCCAGACCCGCTCACGTGAGCCGCGCTCCTGACCAGCCGCCCAGGCTCGCCCCGCCCCCGACGCGCTCACGGTGCGCCCCACCCCCACGCCCCCTTCCAGGACAGGCCCGCGGGACCGCGACTGCCTCCAGGTGAAACACAAGGACAAGCAAATCCACCCCACCGAGACAATCCAAGCTTTTTCTCAGCTGATCTGTCTATGATTTAGGGATAAAACTATGACTATAGAAAGCAAAGATGACCTAGGACAGCCATGATAGTCTATAGAGCCAGACCCTGGCGGGCAGAGGCTTGAAGAGGGTCCGGGAGCTCTGTCAGAACAGCAAGCCTCTGTAGCGTAGCGGTTAGGTGCGCTGGTGAGCAGGCAGACGATGGTCTGTAAGTCAGGAGTTCAAGTCTGCAGCTTAACTCTTTTGCTCTTAGGGGGCGGGGGACAGCAACAGGCGGGACTTAGACCAGAAACGTTTATTTTTATTTTAGAGGTTTATTGTTTAGCTTAGGGTTAGGGTTCGGGCAACCCCCCAACTTGTTCAGGTTCGGGTTCAGGGTTAGGGTTAGAATTTGGGGATCCCCCCTCTTCTAAGAGTTCGGGTTTGGGTTAGGGTTCATGTCAGGGTCAGGGTTCGGGTTACGGTTAGGGTTAGCATTAGTGTTGGGGTTACAGCTTAAAGTGAGCCCTAATAGGGCCCATAGTTCTTTATTAGCCTGCCCTGGTGGGCCGAGGCTTGAAGAGGGTTCGGGAGCCCTGCTGGAAGCAGCAAGCCTCTGTAGCATAGGGGTTAGGTGGGCCACTAGGCAGGTAGGCTATGGCCTGTAAATCAGGAGTTCAAGTCTCCAGTCTGACCTTTTCGCTTTTCAGGGGCAGGGGACTGCAAGAGCCAGGGCTTAGACCAGAAAATTTTTTTATTTTAGAGGTTTATTGTTAAGCTTAGGGTTAGGGTTCGGGCAACCCCCCCCCACTTGTTAGGGTTCGGGTTCAGGTTAGAATTCGGGGACCCCCCTCTTCTTAGAGTTCGGGTTTGGGTTAGGGTTCATGTCAGGGTCAGGGTTCGGGTTACGGTTAGGGTTGGCATTAACTCTAGGGTTACAGCTAAAGTGAGCGCTAATAGGGTCCATAGTTCTTTATTAGCCTGCAGTGGCGGGGTGAGGCTTGAAGAGCGCCTGGGAGCAAAACAAAACCCAGTAATCCTCTCTAGCGAAGCGGTTAGGCTGACAACCAGTTAAACATCCAACTTGGCTCTGTAGGTCAGGCATTCAAGTCCCAGTTTTGCCTCGTTTGCTTTTAGGGGGTGAGGGACAGCAAGGGGCGGGGCTTAGGCCAGAAAAGTTTATGTTTATGTTAGAGTTTTATTGTTAGGGTTAGGTTTAGGGTTCTGGCATCCCCCCAACTTGTTAGGGTTCAGGTTCAGAGTTCGGGTGCGGGGAATCCCCTCTCTACTTAGGGTTCGGGTTCAGGGTTCGTGTTTGTGGTTTGGGGTTCAGCGTTTGGGGTTAGGGGTTCGCGGTTCTAGTTTGAAGTTTGGGGTTCCGATTAGGGGTTCAAGGTTCAGCTTAGGGGTTTGGGGTTTGGGGTTCGGGTTAGGGGTTCGCGGTTTGGGTTTGGGGTTTGGGGTTCGGGTTAGGGGTTCGCGTTTCAGATTTGGGGATCAGGTTATGGGTTCTCAGTTCAGGTTCGGGGTTCGCAGTTCGGGTTTGGGGTTTGAGGTTCAGGTAAAGGGTTTGGGGTTCGCGGTTTGGGTTTGTGGTTTGAGGTTTGGGTTTGGGGTTTGGGGATCAGGTTAGGGGCTCTCGGATTGGGTTAGGGGTTCACAGTTCGGGTTTGGGTTTGAGGTTAGGGTGAAGGGTTTGGGGTTTGGGGTTCGCGGTTTGGGTTGGAGGTTTGGGATTCGGGTTAGGGGTTTTGGGTTTGGGATTCGGGTTATGGGTTTGGGTTTTGGGGTTCGCGGTTTGGGTTTGGGTTTGGGGTTCTGGTTAGGGGTTCGGGGTTCGGGTTTGGGGTTTGGAGTTCGAGGTTTGGGGTTCGCGTTTCAGGTTAGGGGTTGAGGGTTGGGGTTTGGGGTTCGCGGTTTGGGATAGGGGTTCGCGGATTTGGTTAGGGGTTAGGGATTTGGGGTTTGGAGTCTGGGATTTGGGTCAGGGGTTCGTGGTTTGGGGTTCCAGTTATGGGTTTGGGTTCAGGGTTGTGGGTTGGGGGTTTGGGGTTCGGTTTTTGGGTTTGCAGTTTGGGTTACGGATTAGGGGTTTGGGGTTTGGGTTTGGGGTTCGGGAATTGGGATTCGAGGATTGGGGTTGGGGGTTCCGATTAGAGGTTCAGTAAGTGAGATTTGTGGATCGGGGGTCAAGATTTGAGGTTTGGGGTTTGGGCTTCGGGGGTTTGGGTTCAGGGTTTGGGGATGGGGGTGTGAGGTGCAGTTTCGAGTTTTGCTGTTCAGGTTAGGAGTTAGGGGTTGGGAGTTCGGGGTTCGGCTTAGGGGTTTGGGGTGTGCGGTTTGGGGTTTGAGGTTTGGGGTTCCGGCTAGGGGTTTGGGGTTTGGGGTTCAGATCAGGGGTTTGGAGTTTGGGTTTGAGGGTTGGGTTTTGGGGTTTGGGTTTCGGGGTTTAGAATTCGGGTTAGGTGTTCGCAGTTTGGGTTAGGGGTTTGGGGTTTGGGTTGGGGGTGTGGGGTGTGGGGTACGGGTTAGGGGTTTGGGTTCAGGGTTTGGGGTTCACTTTATGGGTTTGCGTTTCCGGTAAGGCATTAGGGGTGTGCGGTCTGGGTGTGGGGTTTGTGTTAGCGGTTTGGGGTTGGGGGTTCGGGTTCCAGATTTGGGGTTCGGGGTTTGAGTTATGGATTCGGGGTTTGGGCTACATGGTTCGGGGTTTGTGGTATGGGGTTTGGGGGTCGGGGTTTGGGTTTGGGGCTCGGGTTAGGGGTTCGGGTACGAGTTAGGGGTTCACGGATCGGGTTAGGGGTTTGGGGTTCGGCCTTTGAGGTTCGGTTAAGGGGTTCGCTGTTCTGGTTAGGGGTTAGTGACAGGGGCTTCTGTTTTAGGGTAGGGGGTCGCAGTTCAGGTTATGGGTTAGGGGTTTGGTGTTTCGTTTTCGGGTTATGGTAAAGGGTTCAGGTAGGGGATTGGGTTAGGGGATTCGGGTTCAGGTTGGGAGTTCGGTGCTTGGGGTTAGAGATTTGGATTCGGGAAATGGGTTGGGGTTCATGGTATGGTGTTCGAGTTAGGGGTTTGGGGTTCGGAGTTTGGGGGTTCTTGTTCTGATTAGGGGCTTGGGGTTTGGGGTTCGGCTTCGGGGTTAGAGGTTTGCGGTTTGGGGTTGCGGTTTGGAGATTGGAGTTTGGGTTTGGGATTAAGGGGTAGGTGTTTTGGTTTGAGGTCGGGTTAGGGTTAAGGTATCAGGTTTCAGGTTCATTGTTTGGGGATTCGAGCTAGGCATTCAGTTTACAGGTTTGGGATATAGGGTTTTGAGGTCAGGGTGGAGTTCCGGGATTGGAGTCGCGATTAGGGGCTACTGAGTGCCGCAGAGGCAAGGGCTCCAGCAGTAAAAGCAGGCTGCGAGAAGCTGGGAGACGCTACTGGCGCCTTTCTGGCCTTAGCTCCACTCCTGCCTTGCCTTTGCACCTAGGCCCCAGGCGTCCTTGGGAAGGGCTTAAGGGCCGGTGGCTTGCACACTGTCAAGGGCTCCAGCAGGGAGAGCTCTGTGAGAGGGAAGGGAAGGGCAAGTGCAGGGCTCCTCCAGCAGTTGCTTGGCCGCCCAGACTCAGCGCCGCACGGAGTGCACCAGGCTCCCAGGGCCCCTGGCTGGGGTCTGCAGCCCCGCACACCTGGAGGCTGATTCCCTGGGCGCCTAGCAGCTGCCTTACACACTTGGCTTCCCTAGCGCTCTCCTCCCCAGCAGAGACGTGTGCAGCTGGTTGGGGGAATGCCCCTGCGTGCCTGGGCTCCGGCCCACAGCCCCAGCTCAGGGCAAGCAGCCACTGAGCCAAGACCTGCAAGAGGCGAAGAGCGCCCCCACCTGGAAGCCGAGTGAAGAGCTGGCGGGGAGGCGAGCCTCCTCGAGGGAAGAAGAGGCAGCCCAGCCTCGTTTGGCTCAAGCCCTACTTGGCTGGAGCCGAGTGCGCCTCCAGAACGGCAGAGCTCCAGCTCTGCTCAGAGGCCCGATCTGGCAGAGATGCTGGCGCGAGGCTGCTCTGCCCTGGGCGAGCCTTGCCCAGACTTGCCTGGCTGCTAGGCTTCCTGCCCAGGAAGGAGCAGGCTGCGCGAGGCTGGGAGACGCCACTGGCGCCTTCCTGGCCTCAGCTCCGCTCCTGCCTCACCTTTGGATCTAGGCCCCAGGCGTCCTTTGGGAGGGCTTAGGGGCCGGTGGCTTGCACATGCCAAGGGCTCCAGCAGGAAGAGCTCTGTGCGAGGGAAGGGAAGGGTTAGTGCTGGGCTCCTCCAGCGGTTGCTTGGCCGCCCAGACTCAGTGCCGCACGGAGTGCACCAGGCTCCCTGGGCCGCTGGCTGGGGTCTTCAGCCCCGCACACCCGGAGGCTGACTCCCTGGGCGCCCAGCAGCTGCCTCACACACGAAGATTCCCTAGCGCTCTGCTCCCCAGCAGAGACGTGTGCAGCTGGTTGGGGCCTGCCCCTGCGTGCCTGGGCTCCCGCCCACAGCCCCAGCTCAGGGCAAGCAGCCCCTGAGCGAAGACCTGCACGAGTCGCTGAGCCCCCCCACCTGGAAGCCTAGTGACCAGCTGGCGGGGAGGCGAGCCCCCTCGAGGGAAGAAGAGGCAGCCCAGCCTCGTTTGGCTCAAGCCCTACTTGGCTGGAGCCGAGTGTGCCTCCAGGACGGCAGAGCTCCAGCTCCGCTCAGAGGCCCAATCTGGCAGAGTTGCTCGCGCGAGGCTGCTCTGCCCTCGGCGAGCCTTGCCCAGACTTGCCCGGCTGCTAGGCTTCCTGCCCGGAAGAAGCAGGCTGCGCGAGGCTGGGAGACGCCATTTGCCCCTTCCTGGCCTCAGCTCTGGTCCTGCCTTGCCTTTGCACCTAGGCCCCAGGCGTCCTTAGGGAGGGCTTAGGGACCGGTGGCTTGCACACTGCCAAGGGTTCCAGCAGGGAGAGCTCTGTGAGAGGGAAAGAAAGGCAAGTGTAGGGCACCTCCAGCGGTTGCTTGGCCGCACAGACTCAGCGCCGAACGGAGTGTACCAGCCTCCCAGGGCCCGTGGCTTTTGTCTGCAGCCCCGCACACCCGGAGGCTGACTCCCTGGGCGCCCAGCAGCTGCCTCACACACGTAGCTTCCCTAGCGCTCTCCTCCCCAGCAGAGACGTGTGCAGGTGGTTGGGGCCTGCCCCTGCGTCCCTGGGCTCACGCCGACAGCCCCAGCTCAGGGAAAGTAGCCCCTGAGCCAAGACCTGCAGGACGCGCAGAGCGCCCCCACCTGGAAGCCGAGTGAACAGCTGGCGGGGAGGTGAGCCTCCTTGAGGGAAGAAGAGGCAGCCCAGCCTCGTTTGGCTCAAGCCCTGCTTGGCTGGAGCCGAGTGCGCCTCCAGGACGGCAGAGCTCCAGCTCTGCTCAGAGGCCCGATCTGGCAGAGTTGCTGGCGCGAGGCTGCTCTTCCCAAGGCGAGCCTTGCCCAGACTTGCCTCGCTGCTAGGCTTCCTGCCCAGGAAGGAGCCGGCTGCGCGAGGCTGGGAGACGCCACTGGCGCCTTCCTGGCCTCAGCTCCGCTCCTGCCTTGCCTTTGCACCTAGGCCCCAGGCGTCCTTTGGGAGGGCTTAGGGCCCGGTGGCTTGCACACTGCCAAGGGCTCCAGCAGGAAGAACTCTGTGCGAAGGAAAGGAAGGGCTAGTGCCGGGCTCCTCCAGCGGTTACTTGGCCGCCCAGACTCAGCGCCGCACGGAGTGCACCAGGCTCCCAGGGCCCCTGGCTGGGGTCTGCAGCCCCGCACACCCGGAGGCTGACTCCCTGGGAGCCCAGCAGCTGCCTCACACACGTAGCTTCCCTAGCGCTCTCCTCCCCAGCAGAAACGTGTGCAGCTGGTTGGGGCCTGCCCCTGCGTGCCTGGGCTCCCGCCCACAGCCCCAGCTCAGGACAAGCAGCCCCTGAGCCAAGACCTGCAGGAGGCGCAGAACGCCCCCACCTGGAAGCCGAGTGAACAGCTGGCGGGGAGGCGAGCCCCCTCGAAGGAAGAAGAGGCAGCACAGCCTCTTTTGGCTCAAGCCCTACTTAGCTGGAGCCGAGTGCGCCTCCAGGACGGCAGAGCTCCAGCTCTGCTCAGAGGCCCGATCTGGCAGAGTTGCTGGCGCGAGGCTGCTGTGCCCTGGCCGAACATTGCCCAGACTTGCCTCGCTGCTAGGCTTCCTGCCCAGGAAGGAGCCGGCTGCGCGAGGCTGGGAGACGCCACTGGCGCCTTCCTGGCCTCAGCTCCGCTCCTGCCTTGCCCTTGCACCTAGGCCCCAGGCGTCCATTGGGAGGGCTTAGGGGCCAGTGGCTTGCACACTGCCAAGCGCTCAAGCCAGAAGAGCTCTGTGCGAGGGAAGAGAAGGGCTAGTGCAGGGCTCCTCCAGCGGTTGCTTGGCCGCCCAGACTCAGCGCCGCACGGAGTGCACCAGGCTGCCAGGGCCCCTGGCTGGGGTCTGCATCCCCGCCCACATGGAGGCTGACTCCCTGGGCGCCCAGCAGCTGACTCACACACGTAGCTTCCCTAGCGCTCTCCTCCCCAGCAGAGACGTGTGCAGCTGGTTGGGGCCTGCCCCTGCGTGCCTGGGCTCCCGCCCACAGCCCCAGCTCAGGGCAAGCAGCCCCTGAGCCAAGACCTGCAGGGGGGGAAGAGCGCCCCCACCTGGAAGCCGAGTGAACAGCTGGAGGGGAGCCGAGCCTCCTCGAGGGAAGAAGAGGCAGCCCAGCCTCGTTTGGCTCAAGCCCTACTTGGCTGGAGCCGAGTGCGCCTCCAGGACGGCAGAGCTCCAGCTCTGCTCAGAGGCCCGATCTGGCAGAGTTGCTGGCGCGAGACTGCTCTGCCCTGGGCGAGCCTTGCCCAGACTTGCCTCGCTGCTAGGCTTCCTGCCCAGGAAGGAGCCGGCTGCGCGAGGCTGGGAGACGCCACTGGCGCCTTCCTGGCCTCCTAGGCCCCAGGCGTCCTTTGGGAGGGCTTAGGGGCCGGTGGCTTGCACACTGCCAAGGGCTCCAGTAGGAAGAGCTCTGTGCGAGGGAAGGGAAGGGCTAGTGCACGGCTCATCCAGCGGTTGCTGGGCTGCCCAGACTCATCGCCGCACGGAGTGCAAAAGGCTCCCAGGGTCCCTGGCTGGGGTCTGCAGCCCCGCACACCCTGAGGCTGACTCCCTGGGCGCCCAGCAGCTGCCTCTCACACGTAGATTCCCTAGCGTTCTCCTCCCCAGCAGAGACGTGTGCAGCTGGTTGGGGCCTGCCCCTGCGTGCCTGGGATCCCGCCCACAGCCCCAGCTCAGGGCAAGTAGCCCCTGAGCCAAGACCTGCACGAGTCGCTGAGCGCCCCCACCTGGAAGCCGTGTGAACAGCTGGCGGGGAGGCGAGCCCCCTCGAGGGAAGAAGAGGCAGCCCAGCCTCCTTTGGCTCAAGCCCTACTTGGCTGGAGCCGAGTGCGCCTCCAGGACGGCAGATCTCCAGGTCTGCTCAGAGCCCCGATCTGGCAGAGTTGATGGCGCGAGGCTGCTCTGCCCTGGGCGAGCCTTGCCCAGACTTGCCTCGCTGCTAGGCTTCCTGCCCAGGAAGGAGCCGGCTGCGCGAGGCTGGGAGACGCCACCGGCTCCTTCCTCGCCTCAGCTCCGCTCCTGCCTCGCCTTTGCACCTAGGCCCCAGGCGTCCTTGGGGAGAGCTTAGGGGCCCGTGGCTAGGGCTCCAGCAGGAAGAGCTCTGTGCGAAGGAAGGGAAGGGTTAGTGCAGGGCTCCTCCAGCGGTTGCTTGGCCTCCCAGACTCAGCGCTGCACGGAGTGCACCAGGCTCCCAGGGCCCCTGGCTGGGGTCTGCAGCCCCGCACACCCGGAGGCTGACTCCCTGGGCGCCCAGCAGCTGCCTCTCACACGTAGCTTCCCTAGCGCTCTCCTCCCCAGCAGAGACGTGTGCAGCTGGTTGGGGCCTGCCCCTGCGTGGCTGGGTTCCCGCCCACAGCCCCAGCTCAGGGCAAGCAGCCCCTGAGCCAAGAACTGCAGGAGGCGCAGAGCGCCCCCACCTGGAAGCCGAGTGAACAGCTGGCGGGTAGGTGAGCCTCCTTGAGGGAAGAAGAGGCAGCCCAGCCTCGTTTGGCTCAAGCCCTACTTGGCTGGAGCCGAGTGCGCCTCCAGAACGGCAGAGCTCCAGCTCTGCTCAGAGCCCCGATCTGGCAGAGTTGCTGGCGCGAGGCTGCACTGCCCTGGGCGAGCCTTGCCCAGATTTGCCTCGCTGCAAGGCTTCCTGCCCAGAAGAAGCAGGCTGCGCGAGGCTGGGAGGCGCCACTGGCGCCTTCCTGGCCTCATTTCCGCTCCTACCTTGCCTTTGCACCTAGGCCCCAGGCGTCCTTAGGGAGGGCTTAGGAGCCGGTGGCTTGCACACTGCCAAGGGTTCCAGCAGGGAGAGCTCTGTGAGAGGGAAGGAAAGGCAAGTGCAGGGCACCTCCAGCGGTTGCTTGGCCGCCCAGACTCAGCGCCGAACGGAGTGCAGCAGCCTCCCAGGGCCCCTGGCTGGGGTCTGCAGCCCCGCACACCCGGAGGCTGACTCCCTGGGAGTCCAGCAGCTGCCTCACACACGTAGCTTCCCTAGCGCTCTCCTCCCCAGCAGAAACGTGTGCAGCTGGTTGGGGCCTGCCCCTGCGTGCCTGGGCTCCCGCCCACAGCCCCAGCTCAGGGCAAGCAGCCCCTGAGCCAAGACCTGCAGGAGGCGCAGAGCGCCCCCACCTGGAAGCCGAGTGAACAGCTGGCGGGGAGGCGAGCCCCCTCGAAGGAAGAAGAGGCAGCCCAGCCTCTTTTGGCTCAAGCCCTACTTGGCTGGAGCCGAGTGCGCCTCCAGGACGGCAGAGCTCCAGCTCTGCTCAGAGGCCCGATCTGGCAGAGTTGCTGGCGCGAGGCTGCTCTGCCCTGGGCGAGCCTTGCCCAGACTTGCCTCGCTGCTAGGCTTCCTGCCCAGGAAGGAGCCGGCTGCTCGAGGCTGGGAGACGCCACTGGCGCCTTCCTGGCCTCCTAGGCCCCAGGCGTCCTTTGGGAGCGCTTAGGGGCCGGTGGCTTGCACACCGCCAAGGGCTCCAGTAGGAAGAGCTCTGTGCGAGGGAAGGGAAGGGCTAGTGCAGGGCTCATCCAGCGGTTGCTGGGCTGCCCAGACTCTTCGCCGCACGGAGTGCAAAAGGCTCCCAAGGTCCCTGGCAGGGGTCTGCAGCCCCGCACACCCGGAGGCTGACTCCGTGGGCACCCAGCAGCTGACTCACACACGTAGCTTCCCTAGCGCTCTCCTCCCCAGCAGAGACGTGTGCAGCTGGTTGGGGCCTGCCCCTGCGTGGCTGGGCTCCCGCCCACAGCCCCAGTTCAGGGCAAGCAGCCCCTGAGCCAAGACTTGCACGAGTCGCTGAGCGCCCCCACCTGGAAGCCGAGTGAACAGCTGGCGGGGAGGCGAGCGCCCTCGAGGGAAGAAGAGGCAGCCCAGCGTCGTTTGTCTCAAGCCCTACTTGGCTGGAGCCGAGTGCGCCTCCAGGACGGCAAAGCTCGAGCTCTGGTGAGAGCACCGATCTGGCAGAGTTGCTGGCGCGAGGCTGCTCTACCCTGGGCAAGCCTTGCCCAGACTTGCCTCGCTGCTAGGCTTCCTGCCCAGGAAGGAGCCTGCTGAGCGAGGCTGGGAGACGGCACTGGCTCCTTCCTGGCCTCAGCTCCGCTCCTGCCTTGCCTTTGCACCTAGGCCCCAGGCTTCCTTGGGGAAGGCTTAGGGGCCGGTGGCTTGCACACTGCCAAGGGCTCCAGCAGGAAGAGCTCTGTGCCAGGGAAAGGAAGGGCTAGAGCAGGGCTCCTCCAGCGGTTGCTTGGCCGCCCAGACTCAACGCCGCACGGAGTGCACCAGGCTCCCAGGGCCCCTGGCTGGGGTCTGCAGCCCCGCACACCCGGAGGCTGATTCCCTGGGAGTCCAGCAGCTGCCTCACACACGTAGCTTCCCTAGCGCTCTCCTCCCCAGCAGAAACGTGTGCAGCTGGTTGGGGCCTGCCCCTGCGTGCCTGGGCTCCCGCCCACAGCCCCAGCTCAGGGCAAGCAGCCCCTGAGCCAAGACCTGCAGGAGGCGCAGAGCGCCCCCACCTGGAAGCCGAGTGAAGAGCTGGCGGGGAGCCGAGCCTCCTCGAGGGAAGAAGAGGCAGCCCAGCCTCGTTTGGCTCAAGCCCTACTTGGCTGGAGCCGAGTGCGCCTCCAGGACGGCAGAGCTCCAGCTCTGCTCAGAGGCCCGATCTGGCAGAGTTGCTGGCGCGAGGCTGCGCTTCCCATGGCGAGCCTTGCCCAGACTTGCCTCGCTGCTAGGCTTCCTGCCCAGGAAGGAGCCGGCTGCGCGAGGCTGGGAGACGCCACTGGCGCCTTTCTGGCCTCAGCTCCGCTCCTGCCTTGCCTTTGCACCTAGGCCCCAGGCGTCCATTGGGAGGGCTTAGGGGCCGGTGGCTTGCACACTGCCAAGGGCTCCAGCAGGAAGAGCTCTGTGCGAAGGAAGGGAAGGGCTAGTGCAGGGCTCCTCCAGCGGTTGCTGGGCTGCCCAGACTCAGCGCCGCACGGAGTGCAAAAGGCTCCCAGGGTCCCTGGCTGGGGTCTGCTGCCCCGCACACCCCGACGCTGACTCCCTGGCCCCCAGCAGCTGCCTCACACACGTAGCTTCCCTAGCGCTCTCCTCCCCAGGCGAGACGTGTGCAGCTGGTTGGGGCCTGCCCCTGCGTGCCTGGGCTCCCGCCCACAGCCCCAGCTCAGGGCAAGCAGCCCCTGAGCCAAGAGCTGCAGGAGGCTCAGAGCGCCGCCACCTGGTAGCTGAGTGAAGAGCTGGCGGGGAGGCGAGCCTCCTCGAGGGAAGAAGAGGCCGTCCAGCCTCCTTTGATTCAAGCCCTACTTGGCTGGAGCCGAGTGTGCCTCCAGGACGGCAGGGCTCCAGCTCTGCTCAGAGGCCCGATCTGGCAGAGTTGCTGGCGCGAGGCTGCTCTGCCCTGGGCGAGCCTTGCCCAGACTTACCTCACTGCTAGGCTTCCTGCCCAGGAAGGAGCCGGCTGCGTGAGCCTGGGAGACGCCACTGGCGCCTTCCTGACCTCAGCTCCGCATCTGCCTTGCCTTTGAACCTAGACCCCAGGCGTCCGTGGGTAATGCTTAGGGGCCGGTGGCTTGCATACTGCCAAGAGCTCAGGCAGGGCGAGCTCTGTGAGAGGGAAGGGAAGGGCAAGTGCAGGGATCCTCCAGCGGTTGCTTGGTCGCCGAGACTCAGCGCCGCACGAAGAAACGCACCTCCCAGGGCCACTGGCTGGGGTCTCCATCCCGGCATACCTGGAGGCTGACTCCGTGGGTGCCGATCAGCTGCCTCTCACATGTCGTTCCCTTGCGCTCTCTTCCCCAGCAGAGAAGTGTGCAGCAGTTTGGGGTATGCCCCTGCGTGTCTTGACTCCCGCCCACAGCCCCAGCTCAGGGCAAGCAGCCCCTGAGCCAAGACCTGCAGGAGGCACAGAGCTTCCGCGCCTGGAAGCCGAAGGAAGAGCATTCAAGGTGGCAAGCCTCCTCGAGGTAAGAAGAGGCAGCCCAGCCACGTGCGGCTCAAGCCCTGCTTGGCTGGATCTGAGCGCGCCTCCAGTATGGCAGATCTCCAGCTCTGCTCAGAGGCCCGATCTGGCAGAGTTCCTGGTCTGAGGCTGCTCTGCCCTGGCCGAGCCTTGCCCTGACTTGCCTGGCTGCTAGGCTTCCTGCCATGGAAGGAGCAGGCTCCTTGAGCCTGGGAGATGCCACTGTCGCCTTCCTGGCCTCAGCTCTGCTCCTGCCTTGCCTTTGCACCAGGCGTCCTTGGGGATGGCTTAGGGGCCGGTGGGTTGCACACTGCCAAGGGCTCCAGCAGGGAGAGCTCTGTCAGAGGCAAGGGAAGGGCAAGTGCAGGTCTCCTCCAGCGGTTGCTTGACAGCCCAGACTCAGCGCCGCACGGTGAGCACCAGGCTCCTTGGACCCCTGGCGGGGCTCTGGAGCCCCGCACACCTCGAGTCTGACTCCGTGGGCGCCCAGTAGCTGCCTCACACACGTAGGTTCCCTAGCGCTCTCCTCTCCAGCAGAGACGTGTGCAGGTGGTTGGGTCCTGCACCTGTGTGTCTGGGCTCCTGCCCACAGCCCCAGCTCAGGGGAAGCAGCCCCTGATCCTAGACCGTAAGGAGGGGCAGGGAGCCGGCGCCTGGAAGCCGAGTGAACAGCATGCGGGAATCGAGCTTCCTAGGGGGAAGACGAAGCAGCCCAGCCGCCTTAGGCTGCAAGCCCTGCTTGGGCGGAGTCGAGTGCGCCTCCAGGATGGCAGAGCTCCAGCTCTGCTCAGAGGCCCGATCTGGCAGAGTTCCTGGTGCGAGGCTGCTCTGCCCTGGGCGAACCTTGCCCAGCCTTGCCTCGCTGCTAGGCTTCCTACCCAGGAAGGAGCAGCCTTTGCAAAGTTGGGAGACGCCACTGGCGCCTTCCTGGCCTCAGCTCCACTCCTGTATTGCCTTTGCACCTAGGCCCCAGGCGTCCTTTGGGAGGCCTTAGGGGCCGGTGGGTTCCACACTGCCAAGGGCTCCCATAGTGAGAGGTCTGTTCAAGGGAAGGGATGGGTATATTTGGAGTACAATCCTGTATCAGATGTGAGGCCCACACCTTCACCCTGAACGCTCACTCTGAACCCTCACCCCGAACCCTTACCCTCACCCACGCCCTCACCCTGAACCCTCACCCTCACCCTCTCCCTGAACCCTCACCCTCACCCTCTCCCTGAACCCTCACCCTCACCCTCTCCCTGAATCCTCACCCTCATCCTGAATCCTAACCCTCACCCTGAATCCTTACCCTCACCCTCATCCTGAACCCTCACACCTCACCCCTCACCCTAACAAGTTTGGAGGGCTGTTCCACGAACTCTAACCTTTACCCTACCCTAACCGGACCCCCATCCACATCCTAACCCTAACCCACATCATAGTCACGCCCTCAGCCCTATACTTACCCTTGAAGTACCTACCCGCATCTTCTTCATTTTTGACACTTCCCATGCATAACAAAAGACGAGGTTGTAAGGTTTCAAACATGGATCCAAGACCCATTATCCACATAAAAGGGATATAAATACTATGATCACATCATTTAAATCTCTTGCATCACCAAAATACCTCTCCACCACTTATCCAGTCGCCATTGATGGATCACATCTATCTCATACATTTTATAACTTAGCAATCAAATACGCACCAGGACTCTGGGTAATTATAGAGACAAGATTTATTTATACCATAAATATTTCAACAAATTCCACTTTCTACGATGAGTTCAATCTTCACAAAAGTAGGATGAACAGCACCTGTTTCCACTAGGATCCATAGAGCGTGAAAATCTTAATGATGACCACCAGAAAGGTCAGCACGGTTGATATCACAGATTTTTCAGTGTTCCAATACAAGTTCTACCCAAATCCATAAAGAAAGACATACGCATAGGAAACTACAAATTGAAAGCAAGTCTATTGAGATAAATATTGGACATCAATTGTATGAATCTTTAAGGCATAACTGCAGACATTCTTCAGACATTCTTCAAATTCATAGAATGACAACAAAGTATGGCTACGTACAATCCATTCGGTTTTATGAACCACTCATGAATAACCTCACAAGCCATTTGAAACCAGATGACAATTTCAAATAGCTTTGATCTACAAACAAGGCTGTGAGACAGAAAGTTAAAATCGAAATACATGAAGTAAATCCTCAATAGATATGAAAACATCCCATGGTAGTGAAGTCAATTAGCATTAGTTATTAGGGCTTTCATGCACAGACTCATCTCTGATCGATGTGATCCCAATTCATATTTGGCAAAAAATACGAAAGCTGATCTTAACAGTCATATTATTTTTCTTTGTACCCCTAAAAAGAAAAATGAACATGAAAAACTAAATTAAGCTTGGAGGCTCACATTTCCCAATCGGTATACAAAGCAACAGCATGTCAAACTTTCTAATTCACATATGCATTTAAATGAAATTGGATGAAATACCCCTAAATAAACACATACTTCTATGCCCAATGTTTCACAAGGCAGAAAACGCTCAATGAATGAAACTGAGAGGGTAACAGCCAGGAAGGCCAGGGGTCTCCAAAGGGAGGAAATGGGGTGCAAGTGTCAGACAGTTGTTATCTGTCACTTCCGAGGCAGGAGGAAACAAGCTGTTATCTTTTTTCCCCTTCTTGATACAAATTTAAACAGAGATTTTCTCTTACAATTCTGTGTTGCTATAATGACACCTGGTTCCGCCTGAACTTCACTTTTCTCATACTTTGAGCTGACCAAGGCATTTTTCTCATGGAAAGGTTTGCCTTAAGCTATGTGAATGTACTATGTATTTACCCTAGACTCTATCTTCAAGTAGGTTCTGCCTAAAGGCTCAGAACTGACTTGACAAACCAATATGCTTTACTCATACATGGCTCTCCTGATCTATGTGAATGAAGCTATCCATTTGCTCATATCAATCGTTTTATGGCCCAGGATGACTCACCTGGTGCCACGGTCATCTCCATATATCTTGTGGGTGAGGGGTCTGCTGCCATTCCTTTCTCTAATGAGTAGACTGCTAGTAGCTAGATAACATCCAGCCAAAGATGAGTAGGGGGGCACTCTTTCTGCCCCCTTCTGATGTCTATGTCAGAAGCTTTCTCTCTTTTATACTTTAATAAAACGTTGGGACACAAAAGCTCTGACTGATCAACCCTCATCACTGGCCCCGGGTTGAATTCTTCCTCTAAGGAGCCCAAGAATTCAAGCATCTTTCATGGTTAGACAACAACCTTTCCAAACAATGGTCTTTTCAAAAAAAAAAAATGATGATAAGTGATGAGTATGCATATGTCTACGAATGAAATGGGACCTATATGTCAAACCACATAAAAATATATCTTCCCTCAACATACATATAACACAACCAGGCCTTCACATGCATCGATTCTCCAACTATCAAGTCATACAAATATGGATGTAAAATATCACAATACATTCCAAAGTTTAAAAGTGATGGATATTGACTTTCGCCCGCTGGTGCTTCTTTTTATGTCATCTCCATTATATTAGCTATGACAACGAATCATGTGCTGTGCGAAGTCACTTACATTGTGTCCAACTCCTTGGGATCATATGGACTAGGCCCCACCAGGCTCCTCTCTCCATGAGATTCTCTAGGCAAAGATACTGGAGGGGGTTGCCATGCTCTCCCTCAGGAGATCTTCCTGCCCCAGGGATGGAATCCATACCTCCCATGTCTCCTGCATGGGTATGTTCTGCATGTTCTTTACCACTAGAACCACCTGGGAAGCCCCAAGACACATGAACATCAGTGGATTTGGGGATCCACGGGGCATATACAGAACCATTCCTCCAACAAAACTGAAGAATGACTTTAAAATCTCAAACAAAACATGAGTATATGTGTTCACAAACTTCATGGAGCAAGGGTTTCTTCGATCTGAAAACTGGCATCGATGAAGGACTGTGTGAAGAATACTTCAAAGTCTATTTGGCAAACACAGCCTACGTTGGCTATATTTAGTCCTCAGTTGAATGGAATGTCATGAGTACTGGTCATTTCAAATAAGTAGCCTATGACGCTGTTTACACTTATTGGGACGCGTGGTATACCACATTCACACATTTCAGTAGCATTGGTGCAAAAACGATACATTTCTCAGGGGAAGCTTCTACATGGACTCCTGGGATCAGAGCTCTAACTCATACACACATACTTTTCCTTTTAAAATGATCCTGCATGATAAGCAAACAAAACACTGGATGAACACCTAGACGGTGAGCTCTGTACTAAATGATTTTAAAGCCAGTAGATGGAATGAGCTGATGAGGAAGACTACAAACGAGTCATCTTCTTCAACTTGGTCAAACCGCTCATAGTCATACAAGTGAATGAAAAGTTGAGCCTGTTGTCATTAAATCTGTTTAAAAGAAATAGAATAATAAAACAAATTAGTAACTCTTATTTTCTTAATAAACATTGTATTATTTCTGCACAGCTTTGTTACTGGCATGAATAGAATATCTACAATAATAACTTGTCACAGTGAAATGGATTCACATTCGATATCGATTCACATCTATAATTGATGCCATAGCTGTTTGATACTATTGCTTGAATGAATGCAACTTATGTGACTTCACAAACTACAAACACGACTAACATAATAGGTATTAAAAAACCTTGAGTGACATGAGCGTGAAGACTTAGTAGAGTTGCTCTCAAGAATAATGATACTATTATTCGCTCTAGCCATAGTACTGGAATCTGTACATTAACACCCCTGCAAAACAAAAGGAAAGGATAGAATAATAATAAAGGAACTTCATAACTATATTCCTACTGTAAACATTCAACACTATGTTTTCTTTTAAACTGACTTTCATATTTGGTCTACTGTAACCTCTTCTGTGTTCATTTTATGCTAAACTTATTGCTAACAGTAAAATTACCATACGAGCTCTAATTAATTTTTTTTTTTACTTGCAAAGCTACTGATAGAACCAAAGGCCAATATCTACATCAAACAGGAGAAACGGAATGGAAACTGTAAACAATTTTATGGAAGAACATTTCCGTGCTCCTATTCAGTCAAATGGGCATTCAAAAGGATGTGATTTTTCTGAAAGTTTATTTCAGAAACTTGGAATTGGATGACTGCAAACAATAAAACTAACAATATATTGATACATAATATTAATAATATACAGTGGGTCATTCTTTTTTTATTCTGCCACAGCTAACAGACAGAAAGTCAGTTGTCATAACTACTACTAACATAAGACCCTCACCGATAAGTGAAGATATATAGGAAAATCCATAATAGCTCTAAAAACCATCAAAGATAAAATGGTAATTAAAAAATACACTGACAGTTTAGCTGGTATAAGAAACAGGATGATTATGAAAGCAAAGCCAACAATCATGGATAGGCCATGGAAGCCCGTGGCTGTCACCAGTGTTGACTTATATCCTTCATCTGAGGTTGTTAAAAGCGCTTGGTAAAATCCAGAGGTTTGCAGCAGTGGTAACCTCCTGAACAGACTGAAATAAAAAGGGTTTCCAGAATATCCTGATGATTTCCATCTACTAGGCTGTGATGAGCTCAAGCAATGCATACTCCAGAGGACAGAAGACAGACAGGTTGGGAACACGTCTACTGCACTTACGGAGAAAGGGAATGTTGCTGCTCAGCCTAGTACAAGTGTAGAAGCAACACCTTGGTGATTCGACCTTTAAAGACTCGATACATATGAGAACGACTGGTATGAATAAACCTTCAGAAGTGCTTTCTCAGACCTCCTCCCATCATAAGCACAAGCATAATGAAAACACTGAGTTTTCATGGTCTCACCCAAAATAAGACTCACTTATGGCTTTGCTTTGAGAATAGTTGAACTACTCATTGTTCAAGAGAAATGATCCTTTCTTCTCTGAAGATTTGTGAATCATTCACAGGGTGTGGTGAATAAACTACTTAAGGGTCTAATACATAAAAATGCAATAGGCTAAGCACAGAGATGTTTTTCTCCCTTTCTCAAAGGATGGAATGGAACATTTTGTATTTGCACTGATTTTATGTCTTGACTTCATGTACAATTATATACTGATTTTTTTAGTTGACATACAATAGGACTAAAAATATTGATATAATACTGATAACTCATGTTGGTATGTGTGGTTGTCACATAGGATTCACAGGAGATTTAAATTCACAGTTGTCAACGTAAAGGATGAATGCTATTTAGCTTCTTCGTGAATCTAGACCACGAATGAAGAGTTTTCCTCAACATATTTCACTGAGAGAAATACAAGGATGATAGGCATAATACTATGCTTCGACTCATGGATATCTAAGCATTGCTCACAATACAGATCTGATTTTCAACATCAGGGTTCTTTCAGTGTCCTTGAACAGCATTTGTTTTTCTGTATACAGAAGAAAAAACTCATGAGTATCAAACTGGTTCACATAAAACATGTGTATGAATTGTTATCTTCCTGAACCAGGGATCAAACCCACATCACTTCCCCCTCCTGCACTGGTAGGCAGATTTTTTATTTATCAACTGTGCCACCTAGGAATCGACATACATTTCAAGGACCACTGCCATCAGCTTCTACTGTTCATGACCAAAGTAGGAGAAACAACATTGGAAGAAGTACTCATAAGGGTACTCATAGGAAGTACTCATAAGTCAAGGAACTGTTATACTGGGTACTCTCGTTGTTACTGGGACAAGTCAGTTCCTCCGATGATGATGGGTATAACTGAAAAATTATTACAAATGCATGGGCTGCGATGTCTACGTGATAAATGTGTTCCTCTTATACTATTGCTTCAGGGATGCCTACTTCAGCATGAAGGAATGCACTTCAAGGGATGCCCGCTATTCCAGCTCAAGCAACAGATAGTGAAGTGCAGATCATTGTCCTTTGTTGAAAATAATCAGCACTTTGTCAACATAGGGAACATGCCAGAGGAACCCTTGGGATGGAACTCTAAAAACAGGTTGGGCCCTCTTTTTGCCAAGCCCTGCGATAAAATACAAATCAGAAAAAGAAAAATAGCATCGGTTTTGTCAGGACTTCCTCATCTTTTCTTTCTTGGTAGCAGGAAGCAGACATTGAGGCCAGAGGACTGCAGGATTTCATTGTGAACTAACGTTGGGTGGGGTGGAAGCTCATCACTCTAGTAAGAATGTGGTTCAAAAAAATGGAATTTCATTCACTTCATGGACATAGAGTTCTATAATCCTTCATTAAGGAATTCAATAAGCTATATTTCCTTACACCTTCACAATCTCTTGGTTTACGAGAACATCAATTGCTAGTCCAGCACTTATACAATGAGTGTTACAGGTAGTATGAATGTATAAATGATGATGAGCAATGACAGGAAGTTTATTTAATCTCTGTTTGAATTCTTGATTTTTTATATAATTTTTTATAATATCCTTACAGATGTGAATATTTTACTGACATGTATAAATACACGTTGAGTAGTGCTATGATAACTCATAGTGTTGGCACAATAAATATCATGGTTACTATGTGCTTTTCATATATTCCTTTTGAGATTCTCTTCCATTATACATTATCATAAGATATTTAATAGTTTCCTAAACTGTACAGTAGGTCCTTGTGGCTTCTTTTATATATAGTAATGTACTTGTTAATAATTCAAACAAAAACTGGTACACAAATACTCATAGTGACATTCACAATAGCTCAAAGGTAGAACTCATTCAAGTGTCCGTTGGTGGGAGACTGAATATGCAACACAAGGTATATTCAGAAGCTTGAACGGTATTCCACCATACGAAAAAGTACATTAAATGGTGCTGCCACTCTGCAAGACATTACAGAAATGGCTCCAAAACAAACACATGGAATAAATACATAGTTCGATTCCAATTCAAGCTATGTACCCAAAAGGATTGGGAAAGGGGGCTGAAAAAATGGATACTTCTTCCGTCATACTCACAACAGCATGATTCACACTGGCAAACAAACAGAAGTGATCTAAGTGTCCATGGCAGCCAATTCCATAAACAAACTGTGGTATACACACAATGGAATCTGATTCGGCCCTTCAAAGTCAGTAATTCTGACAATGCGACAATGTGGACAAACCTTATGGTCATTAGATCATGTGAAATAAACCAGACCAAGAAAAGACAAACGTTCTGTGATTCCACTCATATGAGATATCCAAACAAGTCAAATCTGTCAGAAATAGCAGAGAGTGATTCCGACCGATCGAAAAGAGTTCATGTTTCATGGACCTCAGTTTCCCTTGGAAAAACTGACTTCCCGTGATATCTCCAAAACCAATTAGACAAATAATTGGAAGCTATATCCAGTCAAATGAATGTAGACATAATGTTATATACAGTGTACACCAAACTCACTCAAACTTCTTAACAGACAAAAGGCAAAACTGTATCTATGGTACCTCAGCTTAGCTTAAAACTGTATCTACAGTACCTCACTTCTGCTTATAAAATTTAACAACAACACACTAAAGTCTATCCAAAAAAGGATATAAAACATATATAACATTAACTTTAAAGAATTAGACATTTAAACTGTGAAAAACCTTATTCACAAAACTTAAACACAAGCCACAGGAAAATATATTTATAAAATACATATCTGATAAAGGATTGTACTCCAAATATACCAAAAAATCTAGAACAATCTCATAAAAAATGTATACACCTAAACACCTGTCCTACAAAAATATAAAGATAGTAAATAAGCCTATCAAAAAGACTCAAAATCACATATCATTAGGAAATTACAAACTAAAATAACAGTGAGGTAGCACTGCACACCTATTAGATCCAGTAAACTCAAAAAAAAAAACGGGGGTAGGGCACAACTTCTCCGGTGGCTCAGTGGTAAAGAATCTGCCTGACAATGCAAGACACTCTAGTTTGATCCCTTACCCCAGAAGATCCCACATGCCACAGAGAAACATAGCTGGATTTTTCCACAGCTAAACAAAGCTCACCTGTGACCTGAATACTATATGGCTAGCACTTACTAAACAGCTTTGAAAACGTCCAGACAAAAAGTATCACATGATTATATACAACAGCTCTACTTGTAATAACTAAAAACTTTCAAATATCAGGATGTCTTCAGTAGATGACAGTGTAAACAAATGGGGATACATCCAAAGTGAAGGGGAGCAAATGCTACCACAAAATATACCACCTCAGCATGATAATTAGTGGGACCCAATTAACTTTTTTTTTTAGAGGACACATGATCATCTCTGAAACCCAAGTTCAAGACAGCTCTTCTGTGAGTCACATTTACCAGAGAAATCTCATTTCAAAGGAATCCTCTCTATATGCCAGATAGAAGGATGAGACACAGTCTTTTGAAACTCTTTTTTCTTTTCTATCGATAGGGAAAGCTAAGCCGTAAATCTGCACAACAACCATACCCTTCCTTTCCTTTGGTTGTATCTGTAAAATATTTGTTTCTTTTTTAATTTGGCTGCGCCAGGTCAACCTTCATTGAGGTAAGCCAGATATTTAGCTACAACATGCAAATTCTCCTTTGTGGCATGGGAGATCTAGCTCTTGGATCAGGGAATGAACCTGGGCCTCCTTCTTTGGGAGTGTCCAGTCTCAGCCACTGGACCACCAGAAAGTGCCTGTTTTGTTTTCAGATGAAGATGGAATCTAAGGTGATATCTTGGGCCATTTCAGTCACTGACTCAGTTTCCTGAGTTTCTCCAAAGCACGCACAAGGTGCACATTATTAAACTGGTTTGCAAAACAAGAAAAGGTTGTCTGCTACAACACTGTATGCTTACAAATATCTAAATGGTAAATGGCATATTATTTATTTTTAATTACTATGGGGGGGGGGGGAAAGAATGCAGGATTCATACATGTTACCACATGAATAAATATTAAAACCATCTTCAGTGAAAAAGAAATCCACATCGAAAAGGCCACCCAGAACCCTTATTCACCATGTCTGCTTTCAATCCATCAAGTTTGTCCAAATAACTGAAAATCTCAGTAACACTCTAAATAAAGAAAAAAGGATGAAGATGGAAACAAAAGATATATTCATACACTTGAACAATTGCTAAAAGTGGAAGTGGGGCAGTGGATTACATTATAATGTAGGTACCATATGATTTCCTGATTTTGGAGATTATGTGCTGGTTCTGCAGAAGGTACCCATTTTGGATAAAACACATAGAGTATTTTAGATGATGTGGCAAATGCTAGCACTTGTTCCCATTGCTAGGCATTTTCTGTACATTTTAAATGACTGGAAAGTATACTAGGTTTCAAAACAACCATGTCAATACCACAAAAGAAATTTAGCGCAGACAGGCAGGAAACTTTCTGATACAGGCCAAGACTTACCCAGATGAAGTTCAAGGGAAGCTGGGATGCTCACTGCCCGTGAAGGAGTCCACGTGGAATGAAGAAGTAGTGTGGGAAGTCTATTAGTAACCACCATGTCTTGGGTCCTCTGGATGACCTACTGCAGGAGAAACAGATCTTACAGATAAAATGTTCCACATCACTTCACAAAAAGTTGTTAGACTACATTCAGTAAAGCTGAATCATTTTGGATTAATTTACAATCATAAAATACTACCCTTTACAGTCCAAAAATCACTTGCATTTCTATACACTAATAACAATCAGGAAAAAAATATTAAGAAAATTCCACTTAAATAAAACATCTAGCAACAAACTTAATCAAGAACATAAAAAACCAGTAGTCAGAAAACTAGAAGGCACTGATAAAGAAACCAAAGAAAATACAAACACACAGAAAATTATTCCACGCTCATGCACTGGAACAATGAGGAATTAAAAGGTCCATTCCAACCAAAGTCATCAACAAATACACGGACTGCAATCACAAAATAATATTCAATGGCATTTTTCACAGAAATAGAAATATTCCTAATATTAGGCTGCTACTGTTGAACAGGACCTTAAACGGCCAAAAAGACTCTGAGAAAGAGGAACACAGCTGGAGGCATCTTCCTATCCCTCTTCAAACTACATCACGGAGCTGTAGTGACCACCACAGTGAGGAACTGGCAGGAACACAGACACATGGACTCCAGGAGAGAATAGAGAGCCCAGAAACGAACCCACCTGTACATGGTCAGTTCCTGAAAATCAAACCAGGAACGAGCGAAGAGGAAAGGACAGTCTTCTCAAGAAACAGTGACAGGAAAATGGCCACCTACACGGAAGAACATCAGTGTTCATCCTCTACATCATCTAACGCAAATCTAACTGAAAACCCACCGCTTTGCACACGGAGCTCTTTCCCCCTGAGTCCTCTGAGATGGACCTCCAGTCAGCCCTCAGCTGGACACAGGAAACGTCTACTCCATCCTCATTTTTCGCTCTTGCAGCGCCTCCCTGCTGGTGGGCACTGAGGCAACCCTGCTCCTCTCAGCCTGGATGCAGCCCTGTTATCCAGAAGCCTGAGCCCTGATGGTCCTGAGGAGACAAAGCTCCCGCCAGCTGCTCACGGAGCAGAGTCTAAAGGCAAAGCGTCCTGCGCCCGCGGGTCAGAGGGGCCTTTGGCGCCCCCTGCGGGCCACAAGAGAAGAGCGGGCAGCCCGGTGCTCACAGACCTCAGAGGGCTCACCCAGAAGCAGCTCTGCTGTGAGCACTCAGACTGGAAGCCCAAACTGAAATGGAGCAGAATAGCTCCATGACCCTCCGCAAAACATGGCTAAGGAACAATCAGAGCCTGCATGGAATGCAGCCATAAAAAGGAACACATTTGAGTTTGTTCTAATAAAGGGGAGGGAAGTCAGTCAAAGAGAGAAAAACATGGAATCTAGAAGGATGGTACTGACGAGTCTGTTCACAGAGCAGCAATGGAGGTGCAGACATAGAGAACAGACTTACAGACGAGGGTGGGGAACAAGAGGGAGAGGGTGAGATGAATGGAGAGAGCAGCATGGATGCAGGTACACCTACATTTGTAAATAGACAACCAATGGGAATTTGCTGTATGATTCAGGGAACTCAAACTGGGGCTCAGTAGTAACCTGGAGAGGTGGGAATGCGTGCGAGGTGGGAGGGAGATTCAAGAGCAAGAGGACATAGGTACACCTATGGTTAATTCATGTGGATGTATGACAAATCAAACCAGTATTGTAAAGCAATGATCAATCAACTAAAAGAAATAACTTTAAAAAAATATGAACATAAACACAAACTTTGCAACAAGGTAACTCCATTTAAAAAACTATAGAATTTTAGAAAACTGCAAAAGTTCTACATGACCGTTGGTCTGGTGATCAGGTCTAACATACACAAAACAAGCCAACTTACCAAATTATGAATATAAATTATTTAAAACATTGCCTTTTATCATTTCATACATTTACCCTGTGGAGGACCTTACTCGAGAGAACCAAAAACAAACTGTTAAATGAACCACGGACCACCCACCCTGGCCAGGCAACAGAGAAAAGAAAACACTTGCAGGAATCATCTTACAACAGGAGGTCCTGGGAAGGAACAAGGAACGAACAAGCTACCACCAACCAGAATTCTGGAGAGGTCAGGAGATGGGAGGCTCCAGTTCAGAGGTCCTACCAACCTCCCAGGATCCACTTCGCTGGAATCCATCTCAGCTGAGTGATGCGTGTGCCCCCAAGAAGGATCCCAATTCAGAATGCCTGGCAAGAGACAAACCAGAAATGAGCCCGATGACCATAAAACCTGAGACTGTGAGCCACGTGACAGAGTGGTTCTCTCCGTTTCCCTCACCCTCCTGCCCTCCACCCTGGCAGCCCTTCCCAATAAAGCCTCTCGCTTGGACAGCACTCCTCTCCTCAGACAACTCATTGCCCAGTGTCAGACAAGAACTCACTCTCAAGCCCTGAAAGGGATCCCCCTTCCTTCATCAAAAGCAATATCCAGGAGAAAATATCTTCAAAACGCTATCTTGCAGAGAAGGAAATCAGAGAAGGCAATGGCAGCCCACTCCAGTACCATTGCCTGGAGAATCCCACGGACAGAGGAGCCTGGTAGGCTGCAACCCCGGGGTCACTAAGAGACGGACACGACTTCACTGAGTGGCTTCACTTTCACTTTTCACTTTCATGCACTGGAGAAGGACATGGCAACCCACTCCAGTGTTCTTGCCTGGAGAATCCCAGGGACAGAGGAGCCTGGTAGGCTGCTGTCTATGGGGTCGCGCAGAGTCAGGCACGACTGAAGCGACGCAGCAGCAGCAGCAGCAGCAGCAGCAGCAGCAGCAGCAGCAGCAGCAGCAGCAGAGAAGGAAATGGCACCACCTGCAGTACTCTGGTCTCAGAAATCCCAGGGACAGAGGAGCTTGGTGGGCTACAGTCCAAAAGCAGGGCATTTCTGATGGGAGGAAACAGTCCCAGGGAAGCTGAGCTGCTCACCAAAGGCCCCAGAGCTTTGGATAGCACACCAGAGCTGGGGCTGAGGATTCCCAGCTGCCATGCCTCTTGATCCTGGCCTCTTTCACTAGATACATGTGTGGAAAACTAGTCTAAAATATGCCCTGGTGGTTCCATAGTAAAGAATCCACCCCCCGGTGCTGGAGATGCATGTGCGATCCCTAGGATGGGAAGATCCCACATCCTATGGAGCCCGTGTGCCACAACAGCCGAGCGAGCCTGTGCTCTAGATCCTGGAAGCCACGATGCCGAGTTCACATGCTGCAGCCACTGAAGCCCGTGAGCCTGTGCCCCTCAACAAGAGGAGACACTGCAGTGAGAAGCCTGCAAACCACTAGTTATGGCCCATGCTCACCAAAACTAGAGAAAAGCCCACACACAAAGAGGCAACACAGCCAACAATCAATAAAACTGTTTTCCTAAAACAATGCATATCTGACAAAGAAACTGTATTCGAATTGTCCAAGAACACTAGAGCAAACAAGCCCATTCATAATTGGTAGCGACTGAAATAGACACCTGGCCACTGAGGGTATACTGATAGTAAACTATCATACAAAAACATACTCAAGATACTGGTGCAATGCATGCAGAGCCCCCTTTGAAAGACAATCTGACAGTTTTTTTTTCAGTAACCACGTGGGACAAGCACTGAATTCTGTGTATGACAAGCGGTGGAAGCCAGGTATCTTACCATTGGAATGCAAAGTTACAGATAAACAAAAGGAAACGTTACAATGTCCATGTCGTGGTGGATCAGGTTGGAGACATCACAAATTACCTTTAACTGAATATGTTCAAAGGTGAGCTGGAATACATGGATATATATATATATATATCCATGTATTGTCAGCTGAGCATATTGAGCTCCTACATGTATGTTTTAAATATCATTCTCTAATAAAAGGGAACAGGAAACATCTCCAATGGCCCGGTGGTAAAGAATCTGCCTACCGATGCAGGGAACACGGGTTCAATTCCTGTGTAGGAGATTCCACACGCCCAGGGGCAACGAAGCCCTTGAACAGCTCTTGAAGTTTGCATGCTCCAGAGCCCAAGTTCTGCAAACAGAGAAAGCACTGCAATGAGAAGCCATGGCACAGCAACTAGAGGGTAGCCTCTGCTCACTACAACTAGACAAACGAGCAATAAAGACCCAGCACAGTCAAAAATAATGTAATGTTTAAAAAAAGGACAGTTCTTTGAAGAAATGACTGAGACTAGGGGTGAGACTGTAAATATATGAGACAGGGTCATCTTAAATTATGAGAAATTAAAGAAACTAAAGACAACTATCAAGCTGTCCAAACTGATACAAATGAATGATGACACAGTGTTATCTGTATACACCAGCAAATAACAATCTGAAAAGGAATTTAAACAAACGATTCCCTTTCAGTCATGTCAACATTAATAAAAGACTTTGCTATGGACAGAATGAGGATAACAAGACTGGCACACTGGAAATGATACATGATTGCTGAAAAATACCCTAAAGACATGGACAGATATGCCATAGCGATGAAAAGGCTTCAGTTGGCAATACCATGGAATGCATCTTCAATCTGAAATGAAGATTCAATATGAATTTCAAAAGGCTGAAAGGTGGTTGCTAAACCACAAAAGATGCCAGCATTCTTGGACTCCAGAGGAGAATTCAATCCAGGGCAAGTGACGAAGCTTGATGGCTCAGAGGTTTTCTGTTAAAAAGTTTTATTAAAATATAAAAGAGATCGAGAGAGCTGCTGACGTAGACAGTAAAAGGGGGAAGAGTACCCCCTGCTAGTCTTTAGCCAGATGTTATAGAGCCACTAGCAGTCTGCTAATGAAAGAAAGACAATGTGTCAGAGAATGGCACCAGGCCCCTCACCCACAGCATGCATTGAGATAACATTGGCAGCAGATGAGTCATCCCAGGCCATAAAATGATGGACATGAATCTTGAAGAAAGGCAGATTTCCAAGCAAATATATAGTTTCATTCACATAGATTAAGAGAACAAGGTATGAGTAAAACATACTGGTTTGTCAAGTTTTTTCTGAGCCTTTAGGGGAAACTGACCTGAAGACAGAGCCTTGGGTAAATACATAGTACATTAGCATACCTTAAGACAAACATTTCCATAAGAAAAATGCATTGCTTAGTTCAAGGTTTGAGGAAAGTTAAATTCAGGTGGAGCCAGGAGTGGTCATGGCAACACAGAAATTTCTGAGAAACCTTTTAAATTTGTATCAAGATGGAGAAAAAAAAATGCAGCACTCTTTTGTCTCCTCCGGCCTCTTAAGAGAGAGAAAAAAACGTCTGACACTTGCAGTCTATTTTCTCTGTCTGGAGACCCCTGGCCTTCCTGCCTGTTATCCTCTCCAGGCCTGTAGGAAGCAATACACTAGGCTGCTTGGGAAAACCGCGCGGGTCTGAGCTTTATGCAAAGGGGTAAAGCAGTAAAACCCTTGGCCCCAAAGGCGAGGCTTTTCTGCGACCGCCATTTTAGTCGGCTCCGAGACTGCAAACAAAGAGGGCAGAATACATGGTTCCCTGCTCCGCCCAGTCCGAGTTCCCTTACCTGTGGCCCACAGCCCTGCGCTCTGCTCGCTGGATGCCAATCGACGGGGACCCAGGAGCCCACGAAACGAGCATTCCCAGCTGCAATGGCGAGCCCTGAGAGCCCTGGCCCCCGACGCGCCGCCATGTTCATCCCGCCCCAGACCCGCTCACGTGAGCCGCGCTCCTGACCAGCCGCCCAGGCTCGCCCCGCCCCCGACGCGCTCACGGTGCGCCCCACCCCCACGCCCCCTTCCAGGACAGGCCCGCGGGACCGCGACTGCCTCCAGGTGAAACACAAGGACAAGCAAATCCACCCCACCGAGACAATCCAAGCTTTTTCTCAGCTGATCTGTCTATGATTTAGGGATAAAACTATGACTATAGAAAGCAAAGATGACCTAGGACAGCCATGATAGTCTATAGAGCCAGACCCTGGCGGGCAGAGGCTTGAAGAGGGTCCGGGAGCTCTGTCAGAACAGCAAGCCTCTGTAGCGTAGCGGTTAGGTGCGCTGGTGAGCAGGCAGACGATGGTCTGTAAGTCAGGAGTTCAAGTCTGCAGCTTAACTCTTTTGCTCTTAGGGGGCGGGGGACAGCAACAGGCGGGACTTAGACCAGAAACGTTTATTTTTATTTTAGAGGTTTATTGTTTAGCTTAGGGTTAGGGTTCGGGCAACCCCCCAACTTGTTCAGGTTCGGGTTCAGGGTTAGGGTTAGAATTTGGGGATCCCCCCTCTTCTAAGAGTTCGGGTTTGGGTTAGGGTTCATGTCAGGGTCAGGGTTCGGGTTACGGTTAGGGTTAGCATTAGTGTTGGGGTTACAGCTTAAAGTGAGCCCTAATAGGGCCCATAGTTCTTTATTAGCCTGCCCTGGTGGGCCGAGGCTTGAAGAGGGTTCGGGAGCCCTGCTGGAAGCAGCAAGCCTCTGTAGCATAGGGGTTAGGTGGGCCACTAGGCAGGTAGGCTATGGCCTGTAAATCAGGAGTTCAAGTCTCCAGTCTGACCTTTTCGCTTTTCAGGGGCAGGGGACTGCAAGAGCCAGGGCTTAGACCAGAAAATTTTTTTATTTTAGAGGTTTATTGTTAAGCTTAGGGTTAGGGTTCGGGCAACCCCCCCCCACTTGTTAGGGTTCGGGTTCAGGTTAGAATTCGGGGACCCCCCTCTTCTTAGAGTTCGGGTTTGGGTTAGGGTTCATGTCAGGGTCAGGGTTCGGGTTACGGTTAGGGTTGGCATTAACTCTAGGGTTACAGCTAAAGTGAGCGCTAATAGGGTCCATAGTTCTTTATTAGCCTGCAGTGGCGGGGTGAGGCTTGAAGAGCGCCTGGGAGCAAAACAAAACCCAGTAATCCTCTCTAGCGAAGCGGTTAGGCTGACAACCAGTTAAACATCCAACTTGGCTCTGTAGGTCAGGCATTCAAGTCCCAGTTTTGCCTCGTTTGCTTTTAGGGGGTGAGGGACAGCAAGGGGCGGGGCTTAGGCCAGAAAAGTTTATGTTTATGTTAGAGTTTTATTGTTAGGGTTAGGTTTAGGGTTCTGGCATCCCCCCAACTTGTTAGGGTTCAGGTTCAGAGTTCGGGTGCGGGGAATCCCCTCTCTACTTAGGGTTCGGGTTCAGGGTTCGTGTTTGTGGTTTGGGGTTCAGCGTTTGGGGTTAGGGGTTCGCGGTTCTAGTTTGAAGTTTGGGGTTCCGATTAGGGGTTCAAGGTTCAGCTTAGGGGTTTGGGGTTTGGGGTTCGGGTTAGGGGTTCGCGGTTTGGGTTTGGGGTTTGGGGTTCGGGTTAGGGGTTCGCGTTTCAGATTTGGGGATCAGGTTATGGGTTCTCAGTTCAGGTTCGGGGTTCGCAGTTCGGGTTTGGGGTTTGAGGTTCAGGTAAAGGGTTTGGGGTTCGCGGTTTGGGTTTGTGGTTTGAGGTTTGGGTTTGGGGTTTGGGGATCAGGTTAGGGGCTCTCGGATTGGGTTAGGGGTTCACAGTTCGGGTTTGGGTTTGAGGTTAGGGTGAAGGGTTTGGGGTTTGGGGTTCGCGGTTTGGGTTGGAGGTTTGGGATTCGGGTTAGGGGTTTTGGGTTTGGGATTCGGGTTATGGGTTTGGGTTTTGGGGTTCGCGGTTTGGGTTTGGGTTTGGGGTTCTGGTTAGGGGTTCGGGGTTCGGGTTTGGGGTTTGGAGTTCGAGGTTTGGGGTTCGCGGTTCAGGTTAGGGGTTGAGGGTTGGGGTTTGGGGTTCGCGGTTTGGGATAGGGGTTCGCGGATTTGGTTAGGGGTTAGGGATTTGGGGTTTGGAGTCTGGGATTTGGGTCAGGGGTTCGTGGTTTGGGGTTCCAGTTATGGGTTTGGGTTCAGGGTTGTGGGTTGGGGGTTTGGGGTTCGGTTTTTGGGTTTGCAGTTTGGGTTACGGATTAGGGGTTTGGGGTTTGGGTTTGGGGTTCGGGAATTGGGATTCGAGGATTGGGGTTGGGGGTTCCGATTAGAGGTTCAGTAAGTGAGATTTGTGGATCGGGGGTCAAGATTTGAGGTTTGGGGTTTGGGCTTCGGGGGTTTGGGTTCAGGGTTTGGGGATGGGGGTGTGAGGTGCAGTTTCGAGTTTTGCTGTTCAGGTTAGGAGTTAGGGGTTGGGAGTTCGGGGTTCGGCTTAGGGGTTTGGGGTGTGCGGTTTGGGGTTTGAGGTTTGGGGTTCCGGCTAGGGGTTTGGGGTTTGGGGTTCGGATCAGGGGTTTGGAGTTTGGGTTTGAGGGTTGGGTTTTGGGGTTTGGGTTTCGGGGTTTAGAATTCGGGTTAGGTGTTCGCAGTTTGGGTTAGGGGTTTGGGGTTTGGGTTGGGGGTGTGGGGTGTGGGGTACGGGTTAGGGGTTTGGGTTCAGGGTTTGGGGTTCACTTTATGGGTTTGCGTTTCCGGTAAGGCATTAGGGGTGTGCGGTCTGGGTGTGGGGTTCGTGTTAGCGGTTTGGGGTTGGGGGTTCGGGTTCCAGATTTGGGGTTCGGGGTTTGAGTTATGGATTCGGGGTTTGGGCTACATGGTTCGGGGTTTGTGGTATGGGGTTTGGGGGTCGGGGTTTGGGTTTGGGGCTCGGGTTAGGGGTTCGGGTACGAGTTAGGGGTTCACGGATCGGGTTAGGGGTTTGGGGTTCGGCCTTTGAGGTTCGGTTAAGGGGTTCGCTGTTCTGGTTAGGGGTTAGTGACAGGGGCTTCTGTTTTAGGGTAGGGGGTCGCAGTTCAGGTTATGGGTTAGGGGTTTGGTGTTTCGTTTTCGGGTTATGGTAAAGGGTTCAGGTAGGGGATTGGGTTAGGGGATTCGGGTTCAGGTTGGGAGTTCGGTGCTTGGGGTTAGAGATTTGGATTCGGGAAATGGGTTGGGGTTCATGGTATGGTGTTCGAGTTAGGGGTTTGGGGTTCGGAGTTTGGGGGTTCTTGTTCTGATTAGGGGCTTGGGGTTTGGGGTTCGGCTTCGGGGTTAGAGGTTTGCGGTTTGGGGTTGCGGTTTGGAGATTGGAGTTTGGGTTTGGGATTAAGGGGTAGGTGTTTTGGTTTGAGGTCGGGTTAGGGTTAAGGTATCAGGTTTCAGGTTCATTGTTTGGGGATTCGAGCTAGGCATTCAGTTTACAGGTTTGGGATATAGGGTTTTGAGGTCAGGGTGGAGTTCCGGGATTGGAGTCGCGATTAGGGGCTACTGAGTGCCGCAGAGGCAAGGGCTCCAGCAGTAAAAGCAGGCTGCGAGAAGCTGGGAGACGCTACTGGCGCCTTTCTGGCCTTAGCTCCACTCCTGCCTTGCCTTTGCACCTAGGCCCCAGGCGTCCTTGGGAAGGGCTTAAGGGCCGGTGGCTTGCACACTGTCAAGGGCTCCAGCAGGGAGAGCTCTGTGAGAGGGAAGGGAAGGGCAAGTGCAAGGCTCCTCCAGCAGTTGCTTGGCCGCCCAGACTCAGCGCCGCACGGAGTGCACCAGGCTCCCAGGGCCCCTGGCTGGGGTCTGCAGCCCCGCACACCTGGAGGCTGATTCCCTGGGCGCCTAGCAGCTGCCTTACACACTTGGCTTCCCTAGCGCTCTCCTCCCCAGCAGAGACGTGTGCAGCTGGTTGGGGGAATGCCCCTGCGTGCCTGGGCTCCGGCCCACAGCCCCAGCTCAGGGCAAGCAGCCACTGAGCCAAGACCTGCAAGAGGCGAAGAGCGCCCCCACCTGGAAGCCGAGTGAAGAGCTGGCGGGGAGGCGAGCCTCCTCGAGGGAAGAAGAGGCAGCCCAGCCTCGTTTGGCTCAAGCCCTACTTGGCTGGAGCCGAGTGCGCCTCCAGAACGGCAGAGCTCCAGCTCTGCTCAGAGGCCCGATCTGGCAGAGATGCTGGCGCGAGGCTGCTCTGCCCTGGGCGAGCCTTGCCCAGACTTGCCTGGCTGCTAGGCTTCCTGCCCAGGAAGGAGCAGGCTGCGCGAGGCTGGGAGACGCCACTGGCGCCTTCCTGGCCTCAGCTCCGCTCCTGCCTCACCTTTGGACCTAGGCCCCAGGCGTCCTTTGGGAGGGCTTAGGGGCCGGTGGCTTGCACATGCCAAGGGCTCCAGCAGGAAGAGCTCTGTGCGAGGGAAGGGAAGGGTTAGTGCTGGGCTCCTCCAGCGGTTGCTTGGCCGCCCAGACTCAGTGCCGCACGGAGTGCACCAGGCTCCCTGGGCCGCTGGCTGGGGTCTTCAGCCCCGCACACCCGGAGGCTGACTCCCTGGGCGCCCAGCAGCTGCCTCACACACGAAGATTCCCTAGCGCTCTGCTCCCCAGCAGAGACGTGTGCAGCTGGTTGGGGCCTGCCCCTGCGTGCCTGGGCTCCCGCCCACAGCCCCAGCTCAGGGCAAGCAGCCCCTGAGCGAAGACCTGCACGAGTCGCTGAGCCCCCCCACCTGGAAGCCTAGTGAACAGCTGGCGGGGAGGCGAGCCCCCTCGAGGGAAGAAGAGGCAGCCCAGCCTCGTTTGGCTCAAGCCCTACTTGGCTGGAGCCGAGTGTGCCTCCAGGACGGCAGAGCTCCAGCTCCGCTCAGAGGCCCAATCTGGCAGAGTTGCTCGCGCGAGGCTGCTCTGCCCTCGGCGAGCCTTGCCCAGACTTGCCCGGCTGCTAGGCTTCCTGCCCGGAAGAAGCAGGCTGCGCGAGGCTGGGAGACGCCATTTGCCCCTTCCTGGCCTCAGCTCTGGTCCTGCCTTGCCTTTGCACCTAGGCCCCAGGCGTCCTTAGGGAGGGCTTAGGGACCGGTGGCTTGCACACTGCCAAGGGTTCCAGCAGGGAGAGCTCTGTGAGAGGGAAAGAAAGGCAAGTGTAGGGCACCTCCAGCGGTTGCTTGGCCGCACAGACTCAGCGCCGAACGGAGTGTACCAGCCTCCCAGGGCCCGTGGCTTTTGTCTGCAGCCCCGCACACCCGGAGGCTGACTCCCTGGGCGCCCAGCAGCTGCCTCACACACGTAGCTTCCCTAGCGCTCTCCTCCCCAGCAGAGAAGTGTGCAGCTGGTTGGGGCCTGCCCCTGCGTCCCTGGGCTCACGCCGACAGCCCCAGCTCAGGGAAAGTAGCCCCTGAGCCAAGACCTGCAGGACGCGCAGAGCGCCCCCACCTGGAAGCCGAGTGAACAGCTGGCGGGGAGGTGAGCCTCCTTGAGGGAAGAAGAGGCAGCCCAGCCTCGTTTGGCTCAAGCCCTGCTTGGCTGGAGCCGAGTGCGCCTCCAGGACGGCAGAGCTCCAGCTCTGCTCAGAGGCCCGATCTGGCAGAGTTGCTGGCGCGAGGCTGCTCTTCCCAAGGCGAGCCTTGCCCAGACTTGCCTCGCTGCTAGGCTTCCTGCCCAGGAAGGAGCCGGCTGCGCGAGGCTGGGAGACGCCACTGGCGCCTTCCTGGCCTCAGCTCCGCTCCTGCCTTGCCTTTGCACCTAGGCCCCAGGCGTCCTTTGGGAGGGCTTAGGGCCCGGTGGCTTGCACACTGCCAAGGGCTCCAGCAGGAAGAACTCTGTGCGAAGGAAAGGAAGGGCTAGTGCCGGGCTCCTCCAGCGGTTACTTGGCCGCCCAGACTCAGCGCCGCACGGAGTGCACCAGGCTCGCAGGGCCCCTGGCTGGGGTCTGCAGCCCCGCACACCCGGAGGCTGACTCCCTGGGAGCCCAGCAGCTGCCTCACACACGTAGCTTCCCTAGCGCTCTCCTCCCCAGCAGAAACGTGTGCAGCTGGTTGGGGCCTGCCCCTGCGTGCCTGGGCTCCCGCCCACAGCCCCAGCTCAGGACAAGCAGCCCCTGAGCCAAGACCTGCAGGAGGCGCAGAACGCCCCCACCTGGAAGCCGAGTGAACAGCTGGCGGGGAGGCGAGCCCCCTCGAAGGAAGAAGTGGCAGCACAGCCTCTTTTGGCTCAAGCCCTACTTAGCTGGAGCCGAGTGCGCCTCCAGGACGGCAGAGCTCCAGCTCTGCTCAGAGGCCCGATCTGGCAGAGTTGCTGGCGCGAGGCTGCTGTGCCCTGGCCGAACATTGCCCAGACTTGCCTCGCTGCTAGGCTTCCTGCCCAGGAAGGAGCCGGCTGCGCGAGGCTGGGAGACGCCACTGGCGCCTTCCTGGCCTCAGCTCCGCTCCTGCCTTGCCCTTGCACCTAGGCCCCAGGCGTCCATTGGGAGGGCTTAGGGGCCAGTGGCTTGCACACTGCCAAGCGCTCAAGCCAGAAGAGCTCTGTGCGAGGGAAGAGAAGGGCTAGTGCAGGGCTCCTCCAGCGGTTGCTTGGCCGCCCAGACTCAGCGCCGCACGGAGTGCACCAGGCTGCCAGGGCCCCTGGCTGGGGTCTGCATCCCCGCCCACATGGAGGCTGACTCCCTGGGCGCCCAGCAGCTGACTCACACACGTAGCTTCCCTAGCGCTCTCCTCCCCAGCAGAGACGTGTGCAGCTGGTTGGGGCCTGCCCCTGCGTGCCTGGGCTCCCGCCCACAGCCCCAGCTCAGGGCAAGCAGCCCCTGAGCCAAGACCTGCAGGGGGGGAAGAGCGCCCCCACCTGGAAGCCGAGTGAACAGCTGGAGGGGAGCCGAGCCTCCTCGAGGGAAGAAGAGGCAGCCCAGCCTCGTTTGGCTCAAGCCCTACTTGGCTGGAGCCGAGTGCGCCTCCAGGACGGCAGAGCTCCAGCTCTGCTCAGAGGCCCGATCTGGCAGAGTTGCTGGCGCGAGACTGCTCTGCCCTGGGCGAGCCTTGCCCAGACTTGCCTCGCTGCTAGGCTTCCTGCCCAGGAAGGAGCCGGCTGCGCGAGGCTGGGAGACGCCACTGGCGCCTTCCTGGCCTCCTAGGCCCCAGGCGTCCTTTGGGAGGGCTTAGGGGCCGGTGGCTTGCACACTGCCAAGGGCTCCAGTAGGAAGAGCTCTGTGCGAGGGAAGGGAAGGGCTAGTGCACGGCTCATCCAGCGGTTGCTGGGCTGCCCAGACTCATCGCCGCACGGAGTGCAAAAGGCTCCCAGGGTCCCTGGCTGGGGTCTGCAGCCCCGCACACCCTGAGGCTGACTCCCTGGGCGCCCAGCAGCTGCCTCTCACACGTAGATTCCCTAGCGTTCTCCTCCCCAGCAGAGACGTGTGCAGCTGGTTGGGGCCTGCCCCTGCGTGCCTGGGATCCCGCCCACAGCCCCAGCTCAGGGCAAGTAGCCCCTGAGCCAAGACCTGCACGAGTCGCTGAGCGCCCCCACCTGGAAGCCGTGTGAACAGCTGGCGGGGAGGCGAGCCCCCTCGAGGGAAGAAGAGGCAGCCCAGCCTCCTTTGGCTCAAGCCCTACTTGGCTGGAGCCGAGTGCGCCTCCAGGACGGCAGATCTCCAGGTCTGCTCAGAGCCCCGATCTGGCAGAGTTGATGGCGCGAGGCTGCTCTGCCCTGGGCGAGCCTTGCCCAGACTTGCCTCGCTGCTAGGCTTCCTGCCCAGGAAGGAGCCGGCTGCGCGAGGCTGGGAGACGCCACCGGCTCCTTCCTCGCCTCAGCTCCGCTCCTGCCTCGCCTTTGCACCTAGGCCCCAGGCGTCCTTGGGGAGAGCTTAGGGGCCCGTGGCTAGGGCTCCAGCAGGAAGAGCTCTGTGCGAAGGAAGGGAAGGGTTAGTGCAGGGCTCCTCCAGCGGTTGCTTGGCCTCCCAGACTCAGCGCTGCACGGAGTGCACCAGGCTCCCAGGGCCCCTGACTGGGGTCTGCAGCCCCGCACACCCGGAGGCTGACTCCCTGGGCGCCCAGCAGCTGCCTCTCACACGTAGCTTCCCTAGCGCTCTCCTCCCCAGCAGAGACGTGTGCAGCTGGTTGGGGCCTGCCCCTGCGTGGCTGGGTTCCCGCCCACAGCCCCAGCTCAGGGCAAGCAGCCCCTGAGCCAAGAACTGCAGGAGGCGCAGAGCGCCCCCACCTGGAAGCCGAGTGAACAGCTGGCGGGTAGGTGAGCCTCCTTGAGGGAAGAAGAGGCAGCCCAGCCTCGTTTGGCTCAAGCCCTACTTGGCTGGAGCCGAGTGCGCCTCCAGAACGGCAGAGCTCCAGCTCTGCTCAGAGCCCCGATCTGGCAGAGTTGCTGGCGCGAGGCTGCACTGCCCTGGGCGAGCCTTGCCCAGATTTGCCTCGCTGCAAGGCTTCCTGCCCAGAAGAAGCAGGCTGCGCGAGGCTGGGAGGCGCCACTGGCGCCTTCCTGGCCTCATTTCCGCTCCTACCTTGCCTTTGCACCTAGGCCCCAGGCGTCCTTAGGGAGGGCTTAGGAGCCGGTGGCTTGCACACTGCCAAGGGTTCCAGCAGGGAGAGCTCTGTGAGAGGGAAGGAAAGGCAAGTGCAGGGCACCTCCAGCGGTTGCTTGGCCGCCCAGACTCAGCGCCGAACGGAGTGCAGCAGCCTCCCAGGGCCCCTGGCTGGGGTCTGCAGCCCCGCACACCCGGAGGCTGACTCCCTGGGAGTCCAGCAGCTGCCTCACACACGTAGCTTCCCTAGCGCTCTCCTCCCCAGCAGAAACGTGTGCAGCTGGTTGGGGCCTGCCCCTGCGTGCCTGGGCTCCCGCCCACAGCCCCAGCTCAGGGCAAGCAGCCCCTGAGCCAAGACCTGCAGGAGGCGCAGAGCGCCCCCACCTGGAAGCCGAGTGAACAGCTGGCGGGGAGGCGAGCCCCCTCGAAGGAAGAAGAGGCAGCCCAGCCTCTTTTGGCTCAAGCCCTACTTGGCTGGAGCCGAGTGCGCCTCCAGGACGGCAGAGCTCCAGCTCTGCTCAGAGGCCCGATCTGGCAGAGTTGCTGGCGCGAGGCTGCTCTGCCCTGGGCGAGCCTTGCCCAGACTTGCCTCGCTGCTAGGCTTCCTGCCCAGGAAGGAGCCGGCTGCTCGAGGCTGGGAGACGCCACTGGCGCCTTCCTGGCCTCCTAGGCCCCAGGCGTCCTTTGGGAGCGCTTAGGGGCCGGTGGCTTGCACACCGCCAAGGGCTCCAGTAGGAAGAGCTCTGTGCGAGGGAAGGGAAGGGCTAGTGCAGGGCTCATCCAGCGGTTGCTGGGCTGCCCAGACTCTTCGCCGCACGGAGTGCAAAAGGCTCCCAAGGTCCCTGGCAGGGGTCTGCAGCCCCGCACACCCGGAGGCTGACTCCGTGGGCACCCAGCAGCTGACTCACACACGTAGCTTCCCTAGCGCTCTCCTCCCCAGCAGAGACGTGTGCAGCTGGTTGGGGCCTGCCCCTGCGTGGCTGGGCTCCCGCCCACAGCCCCAGTTCAGGGCAAGCAGCCCCTGAGCCAAGACTTGCACGAGTCGCTGAGCGCCCCCACCTGGAAGCCGAGTGAACAGCTGGCGGGGAGGCGAGCGCCCTCGAGGGAAGAAGAGGCAGCCCAGCGTCGTTTGTCTCAAGCCCTACTTGGCTGGAGCCGAGTGCGCCTCCAGGACGGCAAAGCTCGAGCTCTGGTGAGAGCACCGATCTGGCAGAGTTGCTGGCGCGAGGCTGCTCTACCCTGGGCAAGCCTTGCCCAGACTTGCCTCGCTGCTAGGCTTCCTGCCCAGGAAGGAGCCTGCTGAGCGAGGCTGGGAGACGGCACTGGCTCCTTCCTGGCCTCAGCTCCGCTCCTGCCTTGCCTTTGCACCTAGGCCCCAGGCTTCCTTGGGGAAGGCTTAGGGGCCGGTGGCTTGCACACTGCCAAGGGCTCCAGCAGGAAGAGCTCTGTGCCAGGGAAAGGAAGGGCTAGAGCAGGGCTCCTCCAGCGGTTGCTTGGCCGCCCAGACTCAACGCCGCACGGAGTGCACCAGGCTCCCAGGGCCCCTGGCTGGGGTCTGCAGCCCCGCACACCCGGAGGCTGATTCCCTGGGAGTCCAGCAGCTGCCTCACACACGTAGCTTCCCTAGCGCTCTCCTCCCCAGCAGAAACGTGTGCAGCTGGTTGGGGCCTGCCCCTGCGTGCCTGGGCTCCCGCCCACAGCCCCAGCTCAGGGCAAGCAGCCCCTGAGCCAAGACCTGCAGGACGCGCAGAGCGCCCCCACCTGGAAGCCGAGTGAACAGCTGGCGGGGAGCCGAGCCTCCTCGAGGGAAGAAGAGGCAGCCCAGCCTCGTTTGGCTCAAGCCCTACTTGGCTGGAGCCGAGTGCGCCTCCAGGACGGCAGAGCTCCAGCTCTGCTCAGAGGCCCGATCTGGCAGAGTTGCTGGCGCGAGGCTGCTCTGCCCTCGGCGAGCCTTGCCCAGACTTGCCTCGCTGCTAGGCTTCCTGCCCAGGAAGGAGCCGGCTGCGCGAGGCTGGGAGACGCCACTGGCGCCTTCCTGGCCTCAGCTCCGCTCCTGCCTTGCCCTTGCACCTAGGCCCCAGGCGTCCATTGGGAGGGCTTAGGGGCCAGTGGCTTGCACACTGCCACGGGCTCAAGCCGGAAGAGCTCTGTGCGAGGGAAGAGAAGGGCTAGTGCAGGGCTCCTCCAGCGGTTGCTTGGCCGCCCAGACTCAGCGCCGCACGGAGTGCACCAGGCTCCCAGGGCCCCTGGCTGGGGTCTGCAGCCCCGCACACCCGGAGGCTGACTCCCTGGGCACCCAGCAGCTGACTCACACACGTAGCTTCCCTAGCGCTCTCCTCCCCAGCAGTGACGTGTGCAGCTGGTTGGGGCCTGCCCCTGCGTGCCTGGGCTCCCGCCCACAGCCCCAGCTCAGGGCAAGCAGCCCCTGAGGCAAGACCTGCAGGAGGCGCAGAGCGCCCCCACCTGGAAGCCGAGTGAACAGCTGGCGGGGAGGCGAGCCTCCTCGAGGGAAGAAGAGGCAGCCCAGCCTCGTTTGTCTCAAGCCCTACTTGGCTGGAGCCGATTGCGCCTCCAGGACGGCAGAGCTCCAGCTCTGCTCAGAGGCCCGATCTGGCAGAGTTGCTGGCGCGAGGCTGCGCTTCCCATGGCGAGCCTTGCCCAGACTTGCCTCGCTGCTAGGCTTCCTGCCCAGGAAGGAGCCGGCTGCGCGAGGCTGGGAGACGCCACTGGCGCCTTTCTGGCCTCAGCTCCGCTCCTGCCTTGCCTTTGCACCTAGGCCCCAGGCGTCCATTGGGAGGGCTTAGGGGCCGGTGGCTTGCACACTGCCAAGGGCTCCAGCAGGAAGAGCTCTGTGCGAAGGAAGGGAAGGGCTAGTGCAGGGCTCCTCCAGCGGTTGCTGGGCTGCCCAGACTCAGCGCCGCACGGAGTGCAAAAGGCTCCCAGGGTCCCTGGCTGGGGTCTGCTGCCCCGCACACCCCGACGCTGACTCCCTGGCCCCCAGCAGCTGCCTCACACACGTAGCTTCCCTAGCGCTCTCCTCCCCAGGCGAGACGTGTGCAGCTGGTTGGGGCCTGCCCCTGCGTGCCTGGGCTCCCGCCCACAGCCCCAGCTCAGGGCAAGCAGCCCCTGAGCCAAGAGCTGCAGGAGGCTCAGAGCGCCGCCACCTGGTATCTGAGTGAAGAGCTGGCGGGGAGGCGAGCCTCCTCGAGGGAAGAAGAGGCCGTCCAGCCTCCTTTGATTCAAGCCCTACTTGGCTGGAGCCGAGTGTGCCTCCAGGACGGCAGGGCTCCAGCTCTGCTCAGAGGCCCGATCTGGCAGAGTTGCTGGCGCGAGGCTGCTCTGCCCTGGGCGAGCCTTGCCCAGACTTACCTCACTGCTAGGCTTCCTGCCCAGGAAGGAGCCGGCTGCGTGAGCCTGGGAGACGCCACTGGCGCCTTCCTGACCTCAGCTCCGCATCTGCCTTGCCTTTGAACCTAGACCCCAGGCGTCCGTGGGTAATGCTTAGGGGCCGGTGGCTTGCATACTGCCAAGAGCTCAGGCAGGGCGAGCTCTGTGAGAGGGAAGGGAAGGGCAAGTGCAGGGATCCTCCAGCGGTTGCTTGGTCGCCGAGACTCAGCGCCGCACGAAGAAACGCACCTCCCAGGGCCACTGGCTGGGGTCTCCATCCCGGCATACCTGGAGGCTGACTCCGTGGGTGCCGATCAGCTGCCTCTCACATGTCGTTCCCTTGCGCTCTCTTCCCCAGCAGAGAAGTGTGCAGCAGTTTGGGGTATGCCCCTGCGTGTCTTGACTCCCGCCCACAGCCCCAGCTCAGGGCAAGCAGCCCCTGAGCCAAGACCTGCAGGAGGCACAGAGCTTCCGCGCCTGGAAGCCGAAGGAAGAGCATTCAAGGTGGCAAGCCTCCTCGAGGTAAGAAGAGGCAGCCCAGCCACGTGCGGCTCAAGCCCTGCTTGGCTGGATCTGAGCGCGCCTCCAGTATGGCAGATCTCCAGCTCTGCTCAGAGGCCCGATCTGGCAGAGTTCCTGGTCTGAGGCTGCTCTGCCCTGGCCGAGCCTTGCCCTGACTTGCCTGGCTGCTAGGCTTCCTGCCATGGAAGGAGCAGGCTCCTTGAGCCTGGGAGATGCCACTGTCGCCTTCCTGGCCTCAGCTCTGCTCCTGCCTTGCCTTTGCACCAGGCGTCCTTGGGGATGGCTTAGGGGCCGGTGGGTTGCACACTGCCAAGGGCTCCAGCAGGGAGAGCTCTGTCAGAGGCAAGGGAAGGGCAAGTGCAGGTCTCCTCCAGCGGTTGCTTGACAGCCCAGACTCAGCGCCGCACGGTGAGCACCAGGCTCCTTGGACCCCTGGCGGGGCTCTGGAGCCCCGCACACCTCGAGTCTGACTCCGTGGGCGCCCAGTAGCTGCCTCACACACGTAGGTTCCCTAGCGCTCTCCTCTCCAGCAGAGACGTGTGCAGGTGGTTGGGTCCTGCACCTGTGTGTCTGGGCTCCTGCCCACAGCCCCAGCTCAGGGGAAGCAGCCCCTGATCCTAGACCGTAAGGAGGGGCAGGGAGCCGGCGCCTGGAAGCCGAGTGAACAGCATGCGGGAATCGAGCTTCCTAGGGGGAAGACGAAGCAGCCCAGCCGCCTTAGGCTGCAAGCCCTGCTTGGGCGGAGTCGAGTGCGCCTCCAGGATGGCAGAGCTCCAGCTCTGCTCAGAGGCCCGATCTGGCAGAGTTCCTGGTGCGAGGCTGCTCTGCCCTGGGCGAACCTTGCCCAGACTTGCCTCGCTGCTAGGCTTCCTACCCAGGAAGGAGCAGCCTTTGCAAAGTTGGGAGACGCCACTGGCTCCTTCCTGGCCTCAGCTCCACTCCTGTATTGCCTTTGCACCTAGGCCCCAGGCGTCCTTTGGGAGGCCTTAGGGGCCGGTGGGTTCCACACTGCCAAGGGCTCCCATAGTGAGAGGTCTGTTCAAGGGAAGGGATGGGTATATTTGGAGTACAATCCTGTATCAGATGTGAGGCCCACACCTTCACCCTGAACGCTCACTCTGAACCCTCACCCCGAACCCTTACCCTCACCCACGCCCTCACCCTGAACCCTCACCCTCACCCTCTCCCTGAACCCTCACCCTCACCCTCTCCCTGAACCCTCACCCTCACCCTCTCCCTGAATCCTCACCCTCATCCTGAATCCTAACCCTCACCCTGAATCCTTACCCTCACCCTCATCCTGAACCCTCACACCTCACCCCTCACCCTAACAAGTTTGGAGGGCTGTTCCACGAACTCTAACCTTTACCCTACCCTAACCGGACCCCCATCCACATCCTAACCCTAACCCACATCATAGTCACGCCCTCAGCCCTATACTTACCCTTGAAGTACCTACCCGCATCTTCTTCATTTTTGACACTTCCCATGCATAACAAAAGACGAGGTTGTAAGGTTTCAAACATGGATCCAAGACCCATTATCCACATAAAAGGGATATAAATACTATGATCACATCATTTAAATCTCTTGCATCACCAAAATACCTCTCCACCACTTATCCAGTCGCCATTGATGGATCACATCTATCTCATACATTTTATAACTTAGCAATCAAATACGCACCAGGACTCTGGGTAATTATAGAGACAAGATTTATTTATACCATAAATATTTCAACAAATTCCACTTTCTACGATGAGTTCAATCTTCACAAAAGTAGGATGAACAGCACCTGTTTCCACTAGGATCCATAGAGCGTGAAAATCTTAATGATGACCACCAGAAAGGTCAGCACGGTTGATATCACAGATTTTTCAGTGTTCCAATACAAGTTCTACCCAAATCCATAAAGAAAGACATACGCATAGGAAACTACAAATTGAAAGCAAGTCTATTGAGATAAATATTGGACATCAATTGTATGAATCTTTAAGGCATAACTGCAGACATTCTTCAGACATTCTTCAAATTCATAGAATGACAACAAAGTATGGCTACGTACAATCCATTCGGTTTTATGAACCACTCATGAATAACCTCACAAGCCATTTGAAACCAGATGACAATTTCAAATAGCTTTGATCTACAAACAAGGCTGTGAGACAGAAAGTTAAAATCGAAATACATGAAGTAAATCCTCAATAGATATGAAAACATCCCATGGTAGTGAAGTCAATTAGCATTAGTTATTAGGGCTTTCATGCACAGACTCATCTCTGATCGATGTGATCCCAATTCATATTTGGCAAAAAATACGAAAGCTGATCTTAACAGTCATATTATTTTTCTTTGTACCCCTAAAAAGAAAAATGAACATGAAAAACTAAATTAAGCTTGGAGGCTCACATTTCCCAATCGGTATACAAAGCAACAGCATGTCAAACTTTCTAATTCACATATGCATTTAAATGAAATTGGATGAAATACCCCTAAATAAACACATACTTCTATGCCCAATGTTTCACAAGGCAGAAAACGCTCAATGAATGAAACTGAGAGGGTAACAGCCAGGAAGGCCAGGGGTCTCCAAAGGGAGGAAATGGGGTGCAAGTGTCAGACAGTTGTTATCTGTCACTTCCGAGGCAGGAGGAAACAAGCTGTTATCTTTTTTCCCCTTCTTGATACAAATTTAAACAGAGATTTTCTCTTACAATTCTGTGTTGCTATAATGACACCTGGTTCCGCCTGAACTTCACTTTTCTCATACTTTGAGCTGACCAAGGCATTTTTCTCATGGAAAGGTTTGCCTTAAGCTATGTGAATGTACTATGTATTTACCCTAGACTCTATCTTCAAGTAGGTTCTGCCTAAAGGCTCAGAACTGACTTGACAAACCAATATGCTTTACTCATACATGGCTCTCCTGATCTATGTGAATGAAGCTATCCATTTGCTCATATCAATCGTTTTATGGCCCAGGATGACTCACCTGGTGCCACGGTCATCTCCATATATCTTGTGGGTGAGGGGTCTGCTGCCATTCCTTTCTCTAATGAGTAGACTGCTAGTAGCTAGATAACATCCAGCCAAAGATGAGTAGGGGGGCACTCTTTCTGCCCCCTTCTGATGTCTATGTCAGAAGCTTTCTCTCTTTTATACTTTAATAAAACGTTGGGACACAAAAGCTCTGACTGATCAACCCTCATCACTGGCCCCGGGTTGAATTCTTCCTCTAAGGAGCCCAAGAATTCAAGCATCTTTCATGGTTAGACAACAACCTTTCCAAACAATGGTCTTTTCAAAAAAAAAAAATGATGATAAGTGATGAGTATGCATATGTCTACGAATGAAATGGGACCTATATGTCAAACCACATAAAAATATATCTTCCCTCAACATACATATAACACAACCAGGCCTTCACATGCATCGATTCTCCAACTATCAAGTCATACAAATATGGATGTAAAATATCACAATACATTCCAAAGTTTAAAAGTGATGGATATTGACTTTCGCCCGCTGGTGCTTCTTTTTATGTCATCTCCATTATATTAGCTATGACAACGAATCATGTGCTGTGCGAAGTCACTTACATTGTGTCCAACTCCTTGGGATCATATGGACTAGGCCCCACCAGGCTCCTCTCTCCATGAGATTCTCTAGGCAAAGATACTGGAGGGGGTTGCCATGCTCTCCCTCAGGAGATCTTCCTGCCCCAGGGATGGAATCCATACCTCCCATGTCTCCTGCATGGGTATGTTCTGCATGTTCTTTACCACTAGAACCACCTGGGAAGCCCCAAGACACATGAACATCAGTGGATTTGGGGATCCACGGGGCATATACAGAACCATTCCTCCAACAAAACTGAAGAATGACTTTAAAATCTCAAACAAAACATGAGTATATGTGTTCACAAACTTCATGGAGCAAGGGTTTCTTCGATCTGAAAACTGGCATCGATGAAGGACTGTGTGAAGAATACTTCAAAGTCTATTTGGCAAACACAGCCTACGTTGGCTATATTTAGTCCTCAGTTGAATGGAATGTCATGAGTACTGGTCATTTCAAATAAGTAGCCTATGACGCTGTTTACACTTATTGGGACGCGTGGTATACCACATTCACACATTTCAGTAGCATTGGTGCAAAAACGATACATTTCTCAGGGGAAGCTTCTACATGGACTCCTGGGATCAGAGCTCTAACTCATACACACATACTTTTCCTTTTAAAATGATCCTGCATGATAAGCAAACAAAACACTGGATGAACACCTAGACGGTGAGCTCTGTACTAAATGATTTTAAAGCTAGTAGATGGAATGAGCTGATGAGGAAGACTACAAACGAGTCATCTTCTTCAACTTGGTCAAACCGCTCATAGTCATACAAGTGAATGAAAAGTTGAGCCTGTTGTCATTAAATCTGTTTAAAAGAAATAGAATAATAAAACAAATTAGTAAATCTTATTTTCTTAATAAACATTGTATTATTTCTGCACAGCTTTGTTACTGGCATGAATAGAATATCTACAATAATAACTTGTCACAGTGAAATGGATTCACATTCGATATCGATTCACATCTATAATTGATGCCATAGCTGTTTGATACTATTGCTTGAATGAATGCAACTTATGTGACTTCACAAACTACAAACACGACTAACATAATAGGTATTAAAAAACCTTGAGTGACATGAGCGTGAAGACTTAGTAGAGTTGCTCTCAAGAATAATGATACTATTATTCGCTCTAGCCATAGTACTGGAATCTGTACATTAACACCCCTGCAAAACAAAAGGAAAGGATAGAATAATAATAAAGGAACTTCATAACTATATTCCTACTGTAAACATTCAACACTATGTTTTCTTTTAAACTGACTTTCATATTTGGTCTACTGTAACCTCTTCTGTGTTCATTTTATGCTAAACTTATTGCTAACAGTAAAATTACCATACGAGCTCTAATTAATTTTTTTTTTTACTTGCAAAGCTACTGATAGAACCAAAGGCCAATATCTACATCAAACAGGAGAAACGGAATGGAAACTGTAAACAATTTTATGGAAGAACATTTCCGTGCTCCTATTCAGTCAAATGGGCATTCAAAAGGATGTGATTTTTCTGAAAGTTTATTTCAGAAACTTGGAATTGGATGACTGCAAACAATAAAACTAACAATATATTGATACATAATATTAATAATATACAGTGGGTCATTCTTTTTTTATTCTGCCACAGCTAACAGACAGAAAGTCAGTTGTCATAACTACTACTAACATAAGACCCTCACCGATAAGTGAAGATATATAGGAAAATCCATAATAGCTCTAAAAACCATCAAAGATAAAATGGTAATTAAAAAATACACTGACAGTTTAGCTGGTATAAGAAACAGGATGATTATGAAAGCAAAGCCAACAATCATGGATAGGCCATGGAAGCCCGTGGCTGTCACCAGTGTTGACTTATATCCTTCATCTGAGGTTGTTAAAAGCGCTTGGTAAAATCCAGAGGTTTGCAGCAGTGGTAACCTCCTGAACAGACTGAAATAAAAAGGGTTTCCAGAATATCCTGATGATTTCCATCTACTAGGCTGTGATGAGCTCAAGCAATGCATACTCCAGAGGACAGAAGACAGACAGGTTGGGAACACGTCTACTGCACTTACGGAGAAAGGGAATGTTGCTGCTCAGCCTAGTACAAGTGTAGAAGCAACACCTTGGTGATTCGACCTTTAAAGACTCGATACATATGAGAACGACTGGTATGAATAAACCTTCAGAAGTGCTTTCTCAGACCTCCTCCCATCATAAGCACAAGCATAATGAAAACACTGAGTTTTCATGGTCTCACCCAAAATAAGACTCACTTATGGCTTTGCTTTGAGAATAGTTGAACTACTCATTGTTCAAGAGAAATGATCCTTTCTTCTCTGAAGATTTGTGAATCATTCACAGGGTGTGGTGAATAAACTACTTAAGGGTCTAATACATAAAAATGCAATAGGCTAAGCACAGAGATGTTTTTCTCCCTTTCTCAAAGGATGGAATGGAACATTTTGTATTTGCACTGATTTTATGTCTTGACTTCATGTACAATTATATACTGATTTTTTTAGTTGACATACAATAGGACTAAAAATATTGATATAATACTGATAACTCATGTTGGTATGTGTGGTTGTCACATAGGATTCACAGGAGATTTAAATTCACAGTTGTCAACGTAAAGGATGAATGCTATTTAGCTTCTTCGTGAATCTAGACCACGAATGAAGAGTTTTCCTCAACATATTTCACTGAGAGAAATACAAGGATGATAGGCATAATACTATGCTTCGACTCATGGATATCTAAGCATTGCTCACAATACAGATCTGATTTTCAACATCAGGGTTCTTTCAGTGTCCTTGAACAGCATTTGTTTTTCTGTATACAGAAGAAAAAACTCATGAGTATCAAACTGGTTCACATAAAACATGTGTATGAATTGTTATCTTCCTGAACCAGGGATCAAACCCACATCACTTCCCCCTCCTGCACTGGTAGGCAGATTTTTTATTTATCAACTGTGCCACCTAGGAATCGACATACATTTCAAGGACCACTGCCATCAGCTTCTACTGTTCATGACCAAAGTAGGAGAAACAACATTGGAAGAAGTACTCATAAGGGTACTCATAGGAAGTACTCATAAGTCAAGGAACTGTTATACTGGGTACTCTCGTTGTTACTGGGACAAGTCAGTTCCTCCGATGATGATGGGTATAACTGAAAAATTATTACAAATGCATGGGCTGCGATGTCTACGTGATAAATGTGTTCCTCTTATACTATTGCTTCAGGGATGCCTACTTCAGCATGAAGGAATGCACTTCAAGGGATGCCCGCTATTCCAGCTCAAGCAACAGATAGTGAAGTGCAGATCATTGTCCTTTGTTGAAAATAATCAGCACTTTGTCAACATAGGGAACATGCCAGAGGAACCCTTGGGATGGAACTCTAAAAACAGGTTGGGCCCTCTTTTTGCCAAGCCCTGCGATAAAATACAAATCAGAAAAAGAAAAATAGCATCGGTTTTGTCAGGACTTCCTCATCTTTTCTTTCTTGGTAGCAGGAAGCAGACATTGAGGCCAGAGGACTGCAGGATTTCATTGTGAACTAACGTTGGGTGGGGTGGAAGCTCATCACTCTAGTAAGAATGTGGTTCAAAAAAATGGAATTTCATTCACTTCATGGACATAGAGTTCTATAATCCTTCATTAAGGAATTCAATAAGCTATATTTCCTTACACCTTCACAATCTCTTGGTTTACGAGAACATCAATTGCTAGTCCAGCACTTATACAATGAGTGTTACAGGTAGTATGAATGTATAAATGATGATGAGCAATGACAGGAAGTTTATTTAATCTCTGTTTGAATTCTTGATTTTTTATATAATTTTTTATAATATCCTTACAGATGTGAATATTTTACTGACATGTATAAATACACGTTGAGTAGTGCTATGATAACTCATAGTGTTGGCACAATAAATATCATGGTTACTATGTGCTTTTCATATATTCCTTTTGAGATTCTCTTCCATTATACATTATCATAAGATATTTAATAGTTTCCTAAACTGTACAGTAGGTCCTTGTGGCTTCTTTTATATATAGTAATGTACTTGTTAATAATTCAAACAAAAACTGGTACACAAATACTCATAGTGACATTCACAATAGCTCAAAGGTAGAACTCATTCAAGTGTCCGTTGGTGGGAGACTGAATATGCAACACAAGGTATATTCAGAAGCTTGAACGGTATTCCACCATACGAAAAAGTACATTAAATGGTGCTGCCACTCTGCAAGACATTACAGAAATGGCTCCAAAACAAACACATGGAATAAATACATAGTTCGATTCCAATTCAAGCTATGTACCCAAAAGGATTGGGAAAGGGGGCTGAAAAAATGGATACTTCTTCCGTCATACTCACAACAGCATGATTCACACTGGCAAACAAACAGAAGTGATCTAAGTGTCCATGGCAGCCAATTCCATAAACAAACTGTGGTATACACACAATGGAATCTGATTCGGCCCTTCAAAGTCAGTAATTCTGACAATGCGACAATGTGGACAAACCTTATGGTCATTAGATCATGTGAAATAAACCAGACCAAGAAAAGACAAACGTTCTGTGATTCCACTCATATGAGATATCCAAACAAGTCAAATCTGTCAGAAATAGCAGAGAGTGATTCCGACCGATCGAAAAGAGTTCATGTTTCATGGACCTCAGTTTCCCTTGGAAAAACTGACTTCCCGTGATATCTCCAAAACCAATTAGACAAATAATTGGAAGCTATATCCAGTCAAATGAATGTAGACATAATGTTATATACAGTGTACACCAAACTCACTCAAACTTCTTAACAGACAAAAGGCAAAACTGTATCTATGGTACCTCAGCTTAGCTTAAAACTGTATCTACAGTACCTCACTTCTGCTTATAAAATTTAACAACAACACACTAAAGTCTATCCAAAAAAGGATATAAAACATATATAACATTAACTTTAAAGAATTAGACATTTAAACTGTGAAAAACCTTATTCACAAAACTTAAACACAAGCCACAGGAAAATATATTTATAAAATACATATCTGATAAAGGATTGTACTCCAAATATACCAAAAAATCTAGAACAATCTCATAAAAAATGTATACACCTAAACACCTGTCCTACAAAAATATAAAGATAGTAAATAAGCCTATCAAAAAGACTCAAAATCACATATCATTAGGAAATTACAAACTAAAATAACAGTGAGGTAGCACTGCACACCTATTAGATCCAGTAAACTCAAAAAAAAAAAACGGGGGTAGGGCACAACTTCTCCGGTGGCTCAGTGGTAAAGAATCTGCCTGACAATGCAAGACACTCTAGTTTGATCCCTTACCCCAGAAGATCCCACATGCCACAGAGAAACATAGCTGGATTTTTCCACAGCTAAACAAAGCTCACCTGTGACCTGAATACTATATGGCTAGCACTTACTAAACAGCTTTGAAAACGTCCAGACAAAAAGTATCACATGATTATATACAACAGCTCTACTTGTAATAACTAAAAACTTTCAAATATCAGGATGTCTTCAGTAGATGACAGTGTAAACAAATGGGGATACATCCAAAGTGAAGGGGAGCAAATGCTACCACAAAATATACCACCTCAGCATGATAATTAGTGGGACCCAATTAACTTTTTTTTTTAGAGGACACATGATCATCTCTGAAACCCAAGTTCAAGACAGCTCTTCTGTGAGTCACATTTACCAGAGAAATCTCATTTCAAAGGAATCCTCTCTATATGCCAGATAGAAGGATGAGACACAGTCTTTTGAAACTCTTTTTTCTTTTCTATCGATAGGGAAAGCTAAGCCGTAAATCTGCACAACAACCATACCCTTCCTTTCCTTTGGTTGTATCTGTAAAATATTTGTTTCTTTTTTAATTTGGCTGCGCCAGGTCAACCTTCATTGAGGTAAGCCAGATATTTAGCTACAACATGCAAATTCTCCTTTGTGGCATGGGAGATCTAGCTCTTGGATCAGGGAATGAACCTGGGCCTCCTTCTTTGGGAGTGTCCAGTCTCAGCCACTGGACCACCAGAAAGTGCCTGTTTTGTTTTCAGATGAAGATGGAATCTAAGGTGATATCTTGGGCCATTTCAGTCACTGACTCAGTTTCCTGAGTTTCTCCAAAGCACGCACAAGGTGCACATTATTAAACTGGTTTGCAAAACAAGAAAAGGTTGTCTGCTACAACACTGTATGCTTACAAATATCTAAATGGTAAATGGCATATTATTTATTTTTAATTACTATGGGGGGGGGGGAAAGAATGCAGGATTCATACATGTTACCACATGAATAAATATTAAAACCATCTTCAGTGAAAAAGAAATCCACATCGAAAAGGCCACCCAGAACCCTTATTCACCATGTCTGCTTTCAATCCATCAAGTTTGTCCAAATAACTGAAAATCTCAGTAACACTCTAAATAAAGAAAAAAGGATGAAGATGGAAACAAAAGATATATTCATACACTTGAACAATTGCTAAAAGTGGAAGTGGGGCAGTGGATTACATTATAATGTAGGTACCATATGATTTCCTGATTTTGGAGATTATGTGCTGGTTCTGCAGAAGGTACCCATTTTGGATAAAACACATAGAGTATTTTAGATGATGTGGCAAATGCTAGCACTTGTTCCCATTGCTAGGCATTTTCTGTACATTTTAAATGACTGGAAAGTATACTAGGTTTCAAAACAACCATGTCAATACCACAAAAGAAATTTAGCGCAGACAGGCAGGAAACTTTCTGATACAGGCCAAGACTTACCCAGATGAAGTTCAAGGGAAGCTGGGATGCTCACTGCCCGTGAAGGAGTCCACGTGGAATGAAGAAGTAGTGTGGGAAGTCTATTAGTAACCACCATGTCTTGGGTCCTCTGGATGACCTACTGCAGGAGAAACAGATCTTACAGATAAAATGTTCCACATCACTTCACAAAAAGTTGTTAGACTACATTCAGTAAAGCTGAATCATTTTGGATTAATTTACAATCATAAAATACTACCCTTTACAGTCCAAAAATCACTTGCATTTCTATACACTAATAACAATCAGGAAAAAAATATTAAGAAAATTCCACTTAAATAAAACATCTAGCAACAAACTTAATCAAGAACATAAAAAACCAGTAGTCAGAAAACTAGAAGGCACTGATAAAGAAACCAAAGAAAATACAAACACACAGAAAATTATTCCACGCTCATGCACTGGAACAATGAGGAATTAAAAGGTCCATTCCAACCAAAGTCATCAACAAATACACGGACTGCAATCACAAAATAATATTCAATGGCATTTTTCACAGAAATAGAAATATTCCTAATATTAGGCTGCTACTGTTGAACAGGACCTTAAACGGCCAAAAAGACTCTGAGAAAGAGGAACACAGCTGGAGGCATCTTCCTATCCCTCTTCAAACTACATCACGGAGCTGTAGTGACCACCACAGTGAGGAACTGGCAGGAACACAGACACATGGACTCCAGGAGAGAATAGAGAGCCCAGAAACGAACCCACCTGTACATGGTCAGTTCCTGAAAATCAAACCAGGAACGAGCGAAGAGGAAAGGACAGTCTTCTCAAGAAACAGTGACAGGAAAATGGCCACCTACACGGAAGAACATCAGTGTTCATCCTCTACATCATCTAACGCAAATCTAACTGAAAACCCACCGCTTTGCACACGGAGCTCTTTCCCCCTGAGTCCTCTGAGATGGACCTCCAGTCAGCCCTCAGCTGGACACAGGAAACGTCTACTCCATCCTCATTTTTCGCTCTTGCAGCGCCTCCCTGCTGGTGGGCACTGAGGCAACCCTGCTCCTCTCAGCCTGGATGCAGCCCTGTTATCCAGAAGCCTGAGCCCTGATGGTCCTGAGGAGACAAAGCTCCCGCCAGCTGCTCACGGAGCAGAGTCTAAAGGCAAAGCGTCCTGCGCCCGCGGGTCAGAGGGGCCTTTGGCGCCCCCTGCGGGCCACAAGAGAAGAGCGGGCAGCCCGGTGCTCACAGACCTCAGAGGGCTCACCCAGAAGCAGCTCTGCTGTGAGCACTCAGACTGGAAGCCCAAACTGAAATGGAGCAGAATAGCTCCATGACCCTCCGCAAAACATGGCTAAGGAACAATCAGAGCCTGCATGGAATGCAGCCATAAAAAGGAACACATTTGAGTTTGTTCTAATAAAGGGGAGGGAAGTCAGTCAAAGAGAGAAAAACATGGAATCTAGAAGGATGGTACTGACGAGTCTGTTCACAGAGCAGCAATGGAGGTGCAGACATAGAGAACAGACTTACAGACGAGGGTGGGGAACAAGAGGGAGAGGGTGAGATGAATGGAGAGAGCAGCATGGATGCAGGTACACCTACATTTGTAAATAGACAACCAATGGGAATTTGCTGTATGATTCAGGGAACTCAAACTGGGGCTCAGTAGTAACCTGGAGAGGTGGGAATGCGTGCGAGGTGGGAGGGAGATTCAAGAGCAAGAGGACATAGGTACACCTATGGTTAATTCATGTGGATGTATGACAAATCAAACCAGTATTGTAAAGCAATGATCAATCAACTAAAAGAAATAACTTTAAAAAAATATGAACATAAACACAAACTTTGCAACAAGGTAACTCCATTTAAAAAACTATAGAATTTTAGAAAACTGCAAAAGTTCTACATGACCGTTGGTCTGGTGATCAGGTCTAACATACACAAAACAAGCCAACTTACCAAATTATGAATATAAATTATTTAAAACATTGCCTTTTATCATTTCATACATTTACCCTGTGGAGGACCTTACTCGAGAGAACCAAAAACAAACTGTTAAATGAACCACGGACCACCCACCCTGGCCAGGCAACAGAGAAAAGAAAACACTTGCAGGAATCATCTTACAACAGGAGGTCCTGGGAAGGAACAAGGAACGAACAAGCTACCACCAACCAGAATTCTGGAGAGGTCAGGAGATGGGAGGCTCCAGTTCAGAGGTCCTACCAACCTCCCAGGATCCACTTCGCTGGAATCCATCTCAGCTGAGTGATGCGTGTGCCCCCAAGAAGGATCCCAATTCAGAATGCCTGGCAAGAGACAAACCAGAAATGAGCCCGATGACCATAAAACCTGAGACTGTGAGCCACGTGACAGAGTGGTTCTCTCCGTTTCCCTCACCCTCCTGCCCTCCACCCTGGCAGCCCTTCCCAATAAAGCCTCTCGCTTGGACAGCACTCCTCTCCTCAGACAACTCATTGCCCAGTGTCAGACAAGAACTCACTCTCAAGCCCTGAAAGGGATCCCCCTTCCTTCATCAAAAGCAATATCCAGGAGAAAATATCTTCAAAACGCTATCTTGCAGAGAAGGAAATCAGAGAAGGCAATGGCAGCCCACTCCAGTACCATTGCCTGGAGAATCCCACGGACAGAGGAGCCTGGTAGGCTGCAACCCCGGGGTCACTAAGAGACGGACACGACTTCACTGAGTGGCTTCACTTTCACTTTTCACTTTCATGCACTGGAGAAGGACATGGCAACCCACTCCAGTGTTCTTGCCTGGAGAATCCCAGGGACAGAGGAGCCTGGTAGGCTGCTGTCTATGGGGTCGCGCAGAGTCAGGCACGACTGAAGCGACGCAGCAGCAGCAGCAGCAGCAGCAGCAGCAGCAGCAGCAGCAGCAGCAGCAGCAGCAGAGAAGGAAATGGCACCACCTGCAGTACTCTGGTCTCAGAAATCCCAGGGACAGAGGAGCTTGGTGGGCTACAGTCCAAAAGCAGGGCATTTCTGATGGGAGGAAACAGTCCCAGGGAAGCTGAGCTGCTCACCAAAGGCCCCAGAGCTTTGGATAGCACACCAGAGCTGGGGCTGAGGATTCCCAGCTGCCATGCCTCTTGATCCTGGCCTCTTTCACTAGATACATGTGTGGAAAACTAGTCTAAAATATGCCCTGGTGGTTCCATAGTAAAGAATCCACCCCCCGGTGCTGGAGATGCATGTGCGATCCCTAGGATGGGAAGATCCCACATCCTATGGAGCCCGTGTGCCACAACAGCCGAGCGAGCCTGTGCTCTAGATCCTGGAAGCCACGATGCCGAGTTCACATGCTGCAGCCACTGAAGCCCGTGAGCCTGTGCCCCTCAACAAGAGGAGACACTGCAGTGAGAAGCCTGCAAACCACTAGTTATGGCCCATGCTCACCAAAACTAGAGAAAAGCCCACACACAAAGAGGCAACACAGCCAACAATCAATAAAACTGTTTTCCTAAAACAATGCATATCTGACAAAGAAACTGTATTCGAATTGTCCAAGAACACTAGAGCAAACAAGCCCATTCATAATTGGTAGCGACTGAAATAGACACCTGGCCACTGAGGGTATACTGATAGTAAACTATCATACAAAAACATACTCAAGATACTGGTGCAATGCATGCAGAGCCCCCTTTGAAAGACAATCTGACAGTTTTTTTTTCAGTAACCACGTGGGACAAGCACTGAATTCTGTGTATGACAAGCGGTGGAAGCCAGGTATCTTACCATTGGAATGCAAAGTTACAGATAAACAAAAGGAAACGTTACAATGTCCATGTCGTGGTGGATCAGGTTGGAGACATCACAAATTACCTTTAACTGAATATGTTCAAAGGTGAGCTGGAATACATGGATATATATATATATATATCCATGTATTGTCAGCTGAGCATATTGAGCTCCTACATGTATGTTTTAAATATCATTCTCTAATAAAAGGGAACAGGAAACATCTCCAATGGCCCGGTGGTAAAGAATCTGCCTACCGATGCAGGGAACACGGGTTCAATTCCTGTGTAGGAGATTCCACACGCCCAGGGGCAACGAAGCCCTTGAACAGCTCTTGAAGTTTGCATGCTCCAGAGCCCAAGTTCTGCAAACAGAGAAAGCACTGCAATGAGAAGCCATGGCACAGCAACTAGAGGGTAGCCTCTGCTCACTACAACTAGACAAACGAGCAATAAAGACCCAGCACAGTCAAAAATAATGTAATGTTTAAAAAAAGGACAGTTCTTTGAAGAAATGACTGAGACTAGGGGTGAGACTGTAAATATATGAGACAGGGTCATCTTAAATTATGAGAAATTAAAGAAACTAAAGACAACTATCAAGCTGTCCAAACTGATACAAATGAATGATGACACAGTGTTATCTGTATACACCAGCAAATAACAATCTGAAAAGGAATTTAAACAAACGATTCCCTTTCAGTCATGTCAACATTAATAAAAGACTTTGCTATGGACAGAATGAGGATAACAAGACTGGCACACTGGAAATGATACATGATTGCTGAAAAATACCCTAAAGACATGGACAGATATGCCATAGCGATGAAAAGGCTTCAGTTGGCAATACCATGGAATGCATCTTCAATCTGAAATGAAGATTCAATATGAATTTCAAAAGGCTGAAAGGTGGTTGCTAAACCACAAAAGATGCCAGCATTCTTGGACTCCAGAGGAGAATTCAATCCAGGGCAAGTGACGAAGCTTGATGGCTCAGAGGTTTTCTGTTAAAAAGTTTTATTAAAATATAAAAGAGATCGAGAGAGCTGCTGACGTAGACAGTAAAAGGGGGAAGAGTACCCCCTGCTAGTCTTTAGCCAGATGTTATAGAGCCACTAGCAGTCTGCTAATGAAAGAAAGACAATGTGTCAGAGAATGGCACCAGGCCCCTCACCCACAGCATGCATTGAGATAACATTGGCAGCAGATGAGTCATCCCAGGCCATAAAATGATGGACATGAATCTTGAAGAAAGGCAGATTTCCAAGCAAATATATAGTTTCATTCACATAGATTAAGAGAACAAGGTATGAGTAAAACATACTGGTTTGTCAAGTTTTTTCTGAGCCTTTAGGGGAAACTGACCTGAAGACAGAGCCTTGGGTAAATACATAGTACATTAGCATACCTTAAGACAAACATTTCCATAAGAAAAATGCATTGCTTAGTTCAAGGTTTGAGGAAAGTTAAATTCAGGTGGAGCCAGGAGTGGTCATGGCAACACAGAAATTTCTGAGAAACCTTTTAAATTTGTATCAAGATGGAGAAAAAAAAATGCAGCACTCTTTTGTCTCCTCCGGCCTCTTAAGAGAGAGAAAAAAACGTCTGACACTTGCAGTCTATTTTCTCTGTCTGGAGACCCCTGGCCTTCCTGCCTGTTATCCTCTCCAGGCCTGTAGGAAGCAATACACTAGGCTGCTTGGGAAAACCGCGCGGGTCTGAGCTTTATGCAAAGGGGTAAAGCAGTAAAACCCTTGGCCCCAAAGGCGAGGCTTTTCTGCGACCGCCATTTTAGTCGGCTCCGAGACTGCAAACAAAGAGGGCAGAATACATGGTTCCCTGCTCCGCCCAGTCCGAGTTCCCTTACCTGTGGCCCACAGCCCTGCGCTCTGCTCGCTGGATGCCAATCGACGGGGACCCAGGAGCCCACGAAACGAGCATTCCCAGCTGCAATGGCGAGCCCTGAGAGCCCTGGCCCCCGACGCGCCGCCATGTTCATCCCGCCCCAGACCCGCTCACGTGAGCCGCGCTCCTGACCAGCCGCCCAGGCTCGCCCCGCCCCCGACGCGCTCACGGTGCGCCCCACCCCCACGCCCCCTTCCAGGACAGGCCCGCGGGACCGCGACTGCCTCCAGGTGAAACACAAGGACAAGCAAATCCACCCCACCGAGACAATCCAAGCTTTTTCTCAGCTGATCTGTCTATGATTTAGGGATAAAACTATGACTATAGAAAGCAAAGATGACCTAGGACAGCCATGATAGTCTATAGAGCCAGACCCTGGCGGGCAGAGGCTTGAAGAGGGTCCGGGAGCTCTGTCAGAACAGCAAGCCTCTGTAGCGTAGCGGTTAGGTGCGCTGGTGAGCAGGCAGACGATGGTCTGTAAGTCAGGAGTTCAAGTCTGCAGCTTAACTCTTTTGCTCTTAGGGGGCGGGGGACAGCAACAGGCGGGACTTAGACCAGAAACGTTTATTTTTATTTTAGAGGTTTATTGTTTAGCTTAGGGTTAGGGTTCGGGCAACCCCCCAACTTGTTCAGGTTCGGGTTCAGGGTTAGGGTTAGAATTTGGGGATCCCCCCTCTTCTAAGAGTTCGGGTTTGGGTTAGGGTTCATGTCAGGGTCAGGGTTCGGGTTACGGTTAGGGTTAGCATTAGTGTTGGGGTTACAGCTTAAAGTGAGCCCTAATAGGGCCCATAGTTCTTTATTAGCCTGCCCTGGTGGGCCGAGGCTTGAAGAGGGTTCGGGAGCCCTGCTGGAAGCAGCAAGCCTCTGTAGCATAGGGGTTAGGTGGGCCACTAGGCAGGTAGGCTATGGCCTGTAAATCAGGAGTTCAAGTCTCCAGTCTGACCTTTTCGCTTTTCAGGGGCAGGGGACTGCAAGAGCCAGGGCTTAGACCAGAAAATTTTTTTATTTTAGAGGTTTATTGTTAAGCTTAGGGTTAGGGTTCGGGCAACCCCCCCCCACTTGTTAGGGTTCGGGTTCAGGTTAGAATTCGGGGACCCCCCTCTTCTTAGAGTTCGGGTTTGGGTTAGGGTTCATGTCAGGGTCAGGGTTCGGGTTACGGTTAGGGTTGGCATTAACTCTAGGGTTACAGCTAAAGTGAGCGCTAATAGGGTCCATAGTTCTTTATTAGCCTGCAGTGGCGGGGTGAGGCTTGAAGAGCGCCTGGGAGCAAAACAAAACCCAGTAATCCTCTCTAGCGAAGCGGTTAGGCTGACAACCAGTTAAACATCCAACTTGGCTCTGTAGGTCAGGCATTCAAGTCCCAGTTTTGCCTCGTTTGCTTTTAGGGGGTGAGGGACAGCAAGGGGCGGGGCTTAGGCCAGAAAAGTTTATGTTTATGTTAGAGTTTTATTGTTAGGGTTAGGTTTAGGGTTCTGGCATCCCCCCAACTTGTTAGGGTTCAGGTTCAGAGTTCGGGTGCGGGGAATCCCCTCTCTACTTAGGGTTCGGGTTCAGGGTTCGTGTTTGTGGTTTGGGGTTCAGCGTTTGGGGTTAGGGGTTCGCGGTTCTAGTTTGAAGTTTGGGGTTCCGATTAGGGGTTCAAGGTTCAGCTTAGGGGTTTGGGGTTTGGGGTTCGGGTTAGGGGTTCGCGGTTTGGGTTTGGGGTTTGGGGTTCGGGTTAGGGGTTCGCGTTTCAGATTTGGGGATCAGGTTATGGGTTCTCAGTTCAGGTTCGGGGTTCGCAGTTCGGGTTTGGGGTTTGAGGTTCAGGTAAAGGGTTTGGGGTTCGCGGTTTGGGTTTGTGGTTTGAGGTTTGGGTTTGGGGTTTGGGGATCAGGTTAGGGGCTCTCGGATTGGGTTAGGGGTTCACAGTTCGGGTTTGGGTTTGAGGTTAGGGTGAAGGGTTTGGGGTTTGGGGTTCGCGGTTTGGGTTGGAGGTTTGGGATTCGGGTTAGGGGTTTTGGGTTTGGGATTCGGGTTATGGGTTTGGGTTTTGGGGTTCGCGGTTTGGGTTTGGGTTTGGGGTTCTGGTTAGGGGTTCGGGGTTCGGGTTTGGGGTTTGGAGTTCGAGGTTTGGGGTTCGCGTTTCAGGTTAGGGGTTGAGGGTTGGGGTTTGGGGTTCGCGGTTTGGGATAGGGGTTCGCGGATTTGGTTAGGGGTTAGGGATTTGGGGTTTGGAGTCTGGGATTTGGGTCAGGGGTTCGTGGTTTGGGGTTCCAGTTATGGGTTTGGGTTCAGGGTTGTGGGTTGGGGGTTTGGGGTTCGGTTTTTGGGTTTGCAGTTTGGGTTACGGATTAGGGGTTTGGGGTTTGGGTTTGGGGTTCGGGAATTGGGATTCGAGGATTGGGGTTGGGGGTTCCGATTAGAGGTTCAGTAAGTGAGATTTGTGGATCGGGGGTCAAGATTTGAGGTTTGGGGTTTGGGCTTCGGGGGTTTGGGTTCAGGGTTTGGGGATGGGGGTGTGAGGTGCAGTTTCGAGTTTTGCTGTTCAGGTTAGGAGTTAGGGGTTGGGAGTTCGGGGTTCGGCTTAGGGGTTTGGGGTGTGCGGTTTGGGGTTTGAGGTTTGGGGTTCCGGCTAGGGGTTTGGGGTTTGGGGTTCGGATCAGGGGTTTGGAGTTTGGGTTTGAGGGTTGGGTTTTGGGGTTTGGGTTTCGGGGTTTAGAATTCGGGTTAGGTGTTCGCAGTTTGGGTTAGGGGTTTGGGGTTTGGGGTTGGGGGTGTGGGGTGTGGGGTACGGGTTAGGGGTTTGGGTTCAGGGTTTGGGGTTCACTTTATGGGTTTGCGTTTCCGGTAAGGCATTAGGGGTGTGCGGTCTGGGTGTGGGGTTCGTGTTAGCGGTTTGGGGTTGGGGGTTCGGGTTCCAGATTTGGGGTTCGGGGTTTGAGTTATGGATTCGGGGTTTGGGCTACATGGTTCGGGGTTTGTGGTATGGGGTTTGGGGGTCGGGGTTTGGGTTTGGGGCTCGGGTTAGGGGTTCGGGTACGAGTTAGGGGTTCACGGATCGGGTTAGGGGTTTGGGGTTCGGCCTTTGAGGTTCGGTTAAGGGGTTCGCTGTTCTGGTTAGGGGTTAGTGACAGGGGCTTCTGTTTTAGGGTAGGGGGTCGCAGTTCAGGTTATGGGTTAGGGGTTTGGTGTTTCGTTTTCGGGTTATGGTAAAGGGTTCAGGTAGGGGATTGGGTTAGGGGATTCGGGTTCAGGTTGGGAGTTCGGTGCTTGGGGTTAGAGATTTGGATTCGGGAAATGGGTTGGGGTTCATGGTATGGTGTTCGAGTTAGGGGTTTGGGGTTCGGAGTTTGGGGGTTCTTGTTCTGATTAGGGGCTTGGGGTTTGGGGTTCGGCTTCGGGGTTAGAGGTTTGCGGTTTGGGGTTGCGGTTTGGAGATTGGAGTTTGGGTTTGGGATTAAGGGGTAGGTGTTTTGGTTTGAGGTCGGGTTAGGGTTAAGGTATCAGGTTTCAGGTTCATTGTTTGGGGATTCGAGCTAGGCATTCAGTTTACAGGTTTGGGATATAGGGTTTTGAGGTCAGGGTGGAGTTCCGGGATTGGAGTCGCGATTAGGGGCTACTGAGTGCCGCAGAGGCAAGGGCTCCAGCAGTAAAAGCAGGCTGCGAGAAGCTGGGAGACGCTACTGGCGCCTTTCTGGCCTTAGCTCCACTCCTGCCTTGCCTTTGCACCTAGGCCCCAGGCGTCCTTGGGAAGGGCTTAAGGGCCGGTGGCTTGCACACTGTCAAGGGCTCCAGCAGGGAGAGCTCTGTGAGAGGGAAGGGAAGGGCAAGTGCAGGGCTCCTCCAGCAGTTGCTTGGCCGCCCAGACTCAGCGCCGCACGGAGTGCACCAGGCTCCCAGGGCCCCTGGCTGGGGTCTGCAGCCCCGCACACCTGGAGGCTGATTCCCTGGGCGCCTAGCAGCTGCCTTACACACTTGGCTTCCCTAGCGCTCTCCTCCCCAGCAGAGACGTGTGCAGCTGGTTGGGGGAATGCCCCTGCGTGCCTGGGCTCCGGCCCACAGCCCCAGCTCAGGGCAAGCAGCCACTGAGCCAAGACCTGCAAGAGGAGAAGAGCGCCCCCACCTGGAAGCCGAGTGAAGAGCTGGCGGGGAGGCGAGCCTCCTCGAGGGAAGAAGAGGCAGCCCAGCCTCGTTTGGCTCAAGCCCTACTTGGCTGGAGCCGAGTGCGCCTCCAGAACGGCAGAGCTCCAGCTCTGCTCAGAGGCCCGATCTGGCAGAGATGCTGGCGCGAGGCTGCTCTGCCCTGGGCGAGCCTTGCCCAGACTTGCCTGGCTGCTAGGCTTCCTGCCCAGGAAGGAGCAGGCTGCGCGAGGCTGGGAGACGCCACTGGCGCCTTCCTGGCCTCAGCTCCGCTCCTGCCTCACCTTTGGACCTAGGCCCCAGGCGTCCTTTGGGAGGGCTTAGGGGCCGGTGGCTTGCACATGCCAAGGGCTCCAGCAGGAAGAGCTCTGTGCGAGGGAAGGGAAGGGTTAGTGCTGGGCTCCTCCAGCGGTTGCTTGGCCGCCCAGACTCAGTGCCGCACGGAGTGCACCAGGCTCCCTGGGCCGCTGGCTGGGGTCTTCAGCCCCGCACACCCGGAGGCTGACTCCCTGGGCGCCCAGCAGCTGCCTCACACACGAAGATTCCCTAGCGCTCTGCTCCCCAGCAGAGACGTGTGCAGCTGGTTGGGGCCTGCCCCTGCGTGCCTGGGCTCCCGCCCACAGCCCCAGCTCAGGGCAAGCAGCCCCTGAGCGAAGACCTGCACGAGTCGCTGAGCCCCCCCACCTGGAAGCCTAGTGAACAGCTGGCGGGGAGGCGAGCCCCCTCGAGGGAAGAAGAGGCAGCCCAGCCTCGTTTGGCTCAAGCCCTACTTGGCTGGAGCCGAGTGTGCCTCCAGGACGGCAGAGCTCCAGCTCCGCTCAGAGGCCCAATCTGGCAGAGTTGCTCGCGCGAGGCTGCTCTGCCCTCGGCGAGCCTTGCCCAGACTTGCCCGGCTGCTAGGCTTCCTGCCCGGAAGAAGCAGGCTGCGCGAGGCTGGGAGACGCCATTTGCCCCTTCCTGGCCTCAGCTCTGGTCCTGCCTTGCCTTTGCACCTAGGCCCCAGGCGTCCTTAGGGAGGGCTTAGGGACCGGTGGCTTGCACACTGCCAAGGGTTCCAGCAGGGAGAGCTCTGTGAGAGGGAAAGAAAGGCAAGTGTAGGGCACCTCCAGCGGTTGCTTGGCCGCACAGACTCAGCGCCGAACGGAGTGTACCAGCCTCCCAGGGCCCGTGGCTTTTGTCTGCAGCCCCGCACACCCGGAGGCTGACTCCCTGGGCGCCCAGCAGCTGCCTCACACACGTAGCTTCCCTAGCGCTCTCCTCCCCAGCAGAGACGTGTGCAGCTGGTTGGGGCCTGCCCCTGCGTCCCTGGGCTCACGCCGACAGCCCCAGCTCAGGGAAAGTAGCCCCTGAGCCAAGACCTGCAGGACGCGCAGAGCGCCCCCACCTGGAAGCCGAGTGAACAGCTGGCGGGGAGGTGAGCCTCCTTGAGGGAAGAAGAGGCAGCCCAGCCTCGTTTGGCTCAAGCCCTGCTTGGCTGGAGCCGAGTGCGCCTCCAGGACGGCAGAGCTCCAGCTCTGCTCAGAGGCCCGATCTGGCAGAGTTGCTGGCGCGAGGCTGCTCTTCCCAAGGCGAGCCTTGCCCAGACTTGCCTCGCTGCTAGGCTTCCTGCCCAGGAAGGAGCCGGCTGCGCGAGGCTGGGAGACGCCACTGGCGCCTTCCTGGCCTCAGCTCCGCTCCTGCCTTGCCTTTGCACCTAGGCCCCAGGCGTCCTTTGGGAGGGCTTAGGGCCCGGTGGCTTGCACACTGCCAAGGGCTCCAGCAGGAAGAACTCTGTGCGAAGGAAAGGAAGGGCTAGTGCCGGGCTCCTCCAGCGGTTACTTGGCCGCCCAGACTCAGCGCCGCACGGAGTGCACCAGGCTCGCAGGGCCCCTGGCTGGGGTCTGCAGCCCCGCACACCCGGAGGCTGACTCCCTGGGAGCCCAGCAGCTGCCTCACACACGTAGCTTCCCTAGCGCTCTCCTCCCCAGCAGAAACGTGTGCAGCTGGTTGGGGCCTGCCCCTGCGTGCCTGGGCTCCCGCCCACAGCCCCAGCTCAGGACAAGCAGCCCCTGAGCCAAGACCTGCAGGAGGCGCAGAACGCCCCCACCTGGAAGCCGAGTGAACAGCTGGCGGGGAGGCGAGCCCCCTCGAAGGAAGAAGAGGCAGCACAGCCTCTTTTGGCTCAAGCCCTACTTAGCTGGAGCCGAGTGCGCCTCCAGGACGGCAGAGCTCCAGCTCTGCTCAGAGGCCCGATCTGGCAGAGTTGCTGGCGCGAGGCTGCTGTGCCCTGGCCGAACATTGCCCAGACTTGCCTCGCTGCTAGGCTTCCTGCCCAGGAAGGAGCCGGCTGCGCGAGGCTGGGAGACGCCACTGGCGCCTTCCTGGCCTCAGCTCCGCTCCTGCCTTGCCCTTGCACCTAGGCCCCAGGCGTCCATTGGGAGGGCTTAGGGGCCAGTGGCTTGCACACTGCCAAGCGCTCAAGCCAGAAGAGCTCTGTGCGAGGGAAGAGAAGGGCTAGTGCAGGGCTCCTCCAGCGGTTGCTTGGCCGCCCAGACTCAGCGCCGCACGGAGTGCACCAGGCTGCCAGGGCCCCTGGCTGGGGTCTGCATCCCCGCCCACATGGAGGCTGACTCCCTGGGCGCCCAGCAGCTGACTCACACACGTAGCTTCCCTAGCGCTCTCCTCCCCCGCAGAGACGTGTGCAGCTGGTTGGGGCCTGCCCCTGCGTGCCTGGGCTCCCGCCCACAGCCCCAGCTCAGGGCAAGCAGCCCCTGAGCCAAGACCTGCAGGGGGGGAAGAGCGCCCCCACCTGGAAGCCGAGTGAACAGCTGGAGGGGAGCCGAGCCTCCTCGAGGGAAGAAGAGGCAGCCCAGCCTCGTTTGGCTCAAGCCCTACTTGGCTGGAGCCGAGTGCGCCTCCAGGACGGCAGAGCTCCAGCTCTGCTCAGAGGCCCGATCTGGCAGAGTTGCTGGCGCGAGACTGCTCTGCCCTGGGCGAGCCTTGCCCAGACTTGCCTCGCTGCTAGGCTTCCTGCCCAGGAAGGAGCCGGCTGCGCGAGGCTGGGAGACGCCACTGGCGCCTTCCTGGCCTCCTAGGCCCCAGGCGTCCTTTGGGAGGGCTTAGGGGCCGGTGGCTTGCACACTGCCAAGGGCTCCAGTAGGAAGAGCTCTGTGCGAGGGAAGGGAAGGGCTAGTGCACGGCTCATCCAGCGGTTGCTGGGCTGCCCAGACTCATCGCCGCACGGAGTGCAAAAGGCTCCCAGGGTCCCTGGCTGGGGTCTGCAGCCCCGCACACCCTGAGGCTGACTCCCTGGGCGCCCAGCAGCTGCCTCTCACACGTAGATTCCCTAGCGTTCTCCTCCCCAGCAGAGACGTGTGCAGCTGGTTGGGGCCTGCCCCTGCGTGCCTGGGATCCCGCCCACAGCCCCAGCTCAGGGCAAGTAGCCCCTGAGCCAAGACCTGCACGAGTCGCTGAGCGCCCCCACCTGGAAGCCGTGTGAACAGCTGGCGGGGAGGCGAGCCCCCTCGAGGGAAGAAGAGGCAGCCCAGCCTCCTTTGGCTCAAGCCCTACTTGGCTGGAGCCGAGTGCGCCTCCAGGACGGCAGATCTCCAGGTCTGCTCAGAGCCCCGATCTGGCAGAGTTGATGGCGCGAGGCTGCTCTGCCCTGGGCGAGCCTTGCCCAGACTTGCCTCGCTGCTAGGCTTCCTGCCCAGGAAGGAGCCGGCTGCGCGAGGCTGGGAGACGCCACCGGCTCCTTCCTCGCCTCAGCTCCGCTCCTGCCTCGCCTTTGCACCTAGGCCCCAGGCGTCCTTGGGGAGAGCTTAGGGGCCCGTGGCTAGGGCTCCAGCAGGAAGAGCTCTGTGCGAAGGAAGGGAAGGGTTAGTGCAGGGCTCCTCCAGCGGTTGCTTGGCCTCCCAGACTCAGCGCTGCACGGAGTGCACCAGGCTCCCAGGGCCCCTGGCTGGGGTCTGCAGCCCCGCACACCCGGAGGCTGACTCCCTGGGCGCCCAGCAGCTGCCTCTCACACGTAGCTTCCCTAGCGCTCTCCTCCCCAGCAGAGACGTGTGCAGCTGGTTGGGGCCTGCCCCTGCGTGGCTGGGTTCCCGCCCACAGCCCCAGCTCAGGGCAAGCAGCCCCTGAGCCAAGAACTGCAGGAGGCGCAGAGCGCCCCCACCTGGAAGCCGAGTGAACAGCTGGCGGGTAGGTGAGCCTCCTTGAGGGAAGAAGAGGCAGCCCAGCCTCGTTTGGCTCAAGCCCTACTTGGCTGGAGCCGAGTGCGCCTCCAGAACGGCAGAGCTCCAGCTCTGCTCAGAGCCCCGATCTGGCAGAGTTGCTGGCGCGAGGCTGCACTGCCCTGGGCGAGCCTTGCCCAGATTTGCCTCGCTGCAAGGCTTCCTGCCCAGAAGAAGCAGGCTGCGCGAGGCTGGGAGGCGCCACTGGCGCCTTCCTGGCCTCATTTCCGCTCCTACCTTGCCTTTGCACCTAGGCCCCAGGCGTCCTTAGGGAGGGCTTAGGAGCCGGTGGCTTGCACACTGCCAAGGGTTCCAGCAGGGAGAGCTCTGTGAGAGGGAAGGAAAGGCAAGTGCAGGGCACCTCCAGCGGTTGCTTGGCCGCCCAGACTCAGCGCCGAACGGAGTGCAGCAGCCTCCCAGGGCCCCTGGCTGGGGTCTGCAGCCCCGCACACCCGGAGGCTGACTCCCTGGGAGTCCAGCAGCTGCCTCACACACGTAGCTTCCCTAGCGCTCTCCTCCCCAGCAGAAACGTGTGCAGCTGGTTGGGGCCTGCCCCTGCGTGCCTGGGCTCCCGCCCACAGCCCCAGCTCAGGGCAAGCAGCCCCTGAGCCAAGACCTGCAGGAGGCGCAGAGCGCCCCCACCTGGAAGCCGAGTGAACAGCTGGCGGGGAGGCGAGCCCCCTCGAAGGAAGAAGAGGCAGCCCAGCCTCTTTTGGCTCAAGCCCTACTTGGCTGGAGCCGAGTGCGCCTCCAGGACGGCAGAGCTCCAGCTCTGCTCAGAGGCCCGATCTGGCAGAGTTGCTGGCGCGAGGCTGCTCTGCCCTGGGCGAGCCTTGCCCAGACTTGCCTCGCTGCTAGGCTTCCTGCCCAGGAAGGAGCCGGCTGCTCGAGGCTGGGAGACGCCACTGGCGCCTTCCTGGCCTCCTAGGCCCCAGGCGTCCTTTGGGAGCGCTTAGGGGCCGGTGGCTTGCACACCGCCAAGGGCTCCAGTAGGAAGAGCTCTGTGCGAGGGAAGGGAAGGGCTAGTGCAGGGCTCATCCAGCGGTTGCTGGGCTGCCCAGACTCTTCGCCGCACGGAGTGCAAAAGGCTCCCAAGGTCCCTGGCAGGGGTCTGCAGCCCCGCACACCCGGAGGCTGACTCCGTGGGCACCCAGCAGCTGACTCACACACGTAGCTTCCCTAGCGCTCTCCTCCCCAGCAGAGACGTGTGCAGCTGGTTGGGGCCTGCCCCTGCGTGGCTGGGCTCCCGCCCACAGCCCCAGTTCAGGGCAAGCAGCCCCTGAGCCAAGACTTGCACGAGTCGCTGAGCGCCCCCACCTGGAAGCCGAGTGAACAGCTGGCGGGGAGGCGAGCGCCCTCGAGGGAAGAAGAGGCAGCCCAGCGTCGTTTGTCTCAAGCCCTACTTGGCTGGAGCCGAGTGCGCCTCCAGGACGGCAAAGCTCGAGCTCTGGTGAGAGCACCGATCTGGCAGAGTTGCTGGCGCGAGGCTGCTCTACCCTGGGCAAGCCTTGCCCAGACTTGCCTCGCTGCTAGGCTTCCTGCCCAGGAAGGAGCCTGCTGAGCGAGGCTGGGAGACGGCACTGGCTCCTTCCTGGCCTCAGCTCCGCTCCTGCCTTGCCTTTGCACCTAGGCCCCAGGCTTCCTTGGGGAAGGCTTAGGGGCCGGTGGCTTGCACACTGCCAAGGGCTCCAGCAGGAAGAGCTCTGTGCCAGGGAAAGGAAGGGCTAGAGCAGGGCTCCTCCAGCGGTTGCTTGGCCGCCCAGACTCAACGCCGCACGGAGTGCACCAGGCTCCCAGGGCCCCTGGCTGGGGTCTGCAGCCCCGCACACCCGGAGGCTGATTCCCTGGGAGTCCAGCAGCTGCCTCACACACGTAGCTTCCCTAGCGCTCTCCTCCCCAGCAGAAACGTGTGCAGCTGGTTGGGGCCTGCCCCTGCGTGCCTGGGCTCCCGCCCACAGCCCCAGCTCAGGGCAAGCAGCCCCTGAGCCAAGACCTGCAGGAGGCGCAGAGCGCCCCCACCTGGAAGCCGAGTGAACAGCTGGCGGGGAGCCGAGCCTCCTCGAGGGAAGAAGAGGCAGCCCAGCCTCGTTTGGCTCAAGCCCTACTTGGCTGGAGCCGAGTGCGCCTCCAGGACGGCAGAGCTCCAGCTCTGCTCAGAGGCCCGATCTGGCAGAGTTGCTGGCGCGAGGCTGCTCTGCCCTCGGCGAGCCTTGCCCAGACTTGCCTCGCTGCTAGGCTTCCTGCCCAGGAAGGAGCCGGCTGCGCGAGGCTGGGAGACGCCACTGGCGCCTTCCTGGCCTCAGCTCCGCTCCTGCCTTGCCCTTGCACCTAGGCCCCAGGCGTCCATTGGGAGGGCTTAGGGGCCAGTGGCTTGCACACTGCCACGGGCTCAAGCCGGAAGAGCTCTGTGCGAGGGAAGAGAAGGGCTAGTGCAGGGCTCCTCCAGCGGTTGCTTGGCCGCCCAGACTCAGCGCCGCACGGAGTGCACCAGGCTCCCAGGGCCCCTGGCTGGGGTCTGCAGCCCCGCACACCCGGAGGCTGACTCCCTGGGCACCCAGCAGCTGACTCACACACGTAGCTTCCCTAGCGCTCTCCTCCCCAGCAGTGACGTGTGCAGCTGGTTGGGGCCTGCCCCTGCGTGCCTGGGCTCCCGCCCACAGCCCCAGCTCAGGGCAAGCAGCCCCTGAGCCAAGACCTGCAGGAGGCGCAGAGCGCCCCCACCTGGAAGCCGAGTGAACAGCTGGAGGGGAGCCGAGCCTCCTCGAGGGAAGAAGAGGCAGCCCAGCCTCGTTTGGCTCAAGCCCTACTTGGCTGGAGCCGAGTGCGCCTCCAGGACGGCAGAGCTCCAGCTCTGCTCAGAGGCCCGATCTGGCAGAGTTGCTGGCGCGAGACTGCTCTGCCCTGGGCGAGCCTTGCCCAGACTTGCCTCGCTGCTAGGCTTCCTGCCCAGGAAGGAGCCGGCTGCGCGAGGCTGGGAGACGCCACTGGCGCCTTCCTGGCCTCCTAGGCCCCAGGCGTCCTTTGGGAGGGCTTAGGGGCCGGTGGCTTGCACACTGCCAAGGGCTCCAGTAGGAAGAGCTCTGTGCGAGGGAAGGGAAGGGCTAGTGCACGGCTCATCCAGCGGTTGCTGGGCTGCCCAGACTCATCGCCGCACGGAGTGCAAAAGGCTCCCAGGGTCCCTGGCTGGGGTCTGCAGCCCCGCACACCCTGAGGCTGACTCCCTGGGCGCCCAGCAGCTGCCTCTCACACGTAGATTCCCTAGCGTTCTCCTCCCCAGCAGAGACGTGTGCAGCTGGTTGGGGCCTGCCCCTGCGTGCCTGGGATCCCGCCCACAGCCCCAGCTCAGGGCAAGTAGCCCCTGAGCCAAGACCTGCACGAGTCGCTGAGCGCCCCCACCTGGAAGCCGTGTGAACAGCTGGCGGGGAGGCGAGCCCCCTCGAGGGAAGAAGAGGCAGCCCAGCCTCCTTTGGCTCAAGCCCTACTTGGCTGGAGCCGAGTGCGCCTCCAGGACGGCAGATCTCCAGGTCTGCTCAGAGCCCCGATCTGGCAGAGTTGATGGCGCGAGGCTGCTCTGCCCTGGGCGAGCCTTGCCCAGACTTGCCTCGCTGCTAGGCTTCCTGCCCAGGAAGGAGCCGGCTGCGCGAGGCTGGGAGACGCCACCGGCTCCTTCCTCGCCTCAGCTCCGCTCCTGCCTCGCCTTTGCACCTAGGCCCCAGGCGTCCTTGGGGAGAGCTTAGGGGCCCGTGGCTAGGGCTCCAGCAGGAAGAGCTCTGTGCGAAGGAAGGGAAGGGTTAGTGCAGGGCTCCTCCAGCGGTTGCTTGGCCTCCCAGACTCAGCGCTGCACGGAGTGCACCAGGCTCCCAGGGCCCCTGGCTGGGGTCTGCAGCCCCGCACACCCGGAGGCTGACTCCCTGGGCGCCCAGCAGCTGCCTCTCACACGTAGCTTCCCTAGCGCTCTCCTCCCCAGCAGAGACGTGTGCAGCTGGTTGGGGCCTGCCCCTGCGTGGCTGGGTTCCCGCCCACAGCCCCAGCTCAGGGCAAGCAGCCCCTGAGCCAAGAACTGCAGGAGGCGCAGAGCGCCCCCACCTGGAAGCCGAGTGAACAGCTGGCGGGTAGGTGAGCCTCCTTGAGGGAAGAAGAGGCAGCCCAGCCTCGTTTGGCTCAAGCCCTACTTGGCTGGAGCCGAGTGCGCCTCCAGAACGGCAGAGCTCCAGCTCTGCTCAGAGCCCCGATCTGGCAGAGTTGCTGGCGCGAGGCTGCACTGCCCTGGGCGAGCCTTGCCCAGATTTGCCTCGCTGCAAGGCTTCCTGCCCAGAAGAAGCAGGCTGCGCGAGGCTGGGAGGCGCCACTGGCGCCTTCCTGGCCTCATTTCCGCTCCTACCTTGCCTTTGCACCTAGGCCCCAGGCGTCCTTAGGGAGGGCTTAGGAGCCGGTGGCTTGCACACTGCCAAGGGTTCCAGCAGGGAGAGCTCTGTGAGAGGGAAGGAAAGGCAAGTGCAGGGCACCTCCAGCGGTTGCTTGGCCGCCCAGACTCAGCGCCGAACGGAGTGCAGCAGCCTCCCAGGGCCCCTGGCTGGGGTCTGCAGCCCCGCACACCCGGAGGCTGACTCCCTGGGAGTCCAGCAGCTGCCTCACACACGTAGCTTCCCTAGCGCTCTCCTCCCCAGCAGAAACGTGTGCAGCTGGTTGGGGCCTGCCCCTGCGTGCCTGGGCTCCCGCCCACAGCCCCAGCTCAGGGCAAGCAGCCCCTGAGCCAAGACCTGCAGGAGGCGCAGAGCGCCCCCACCTGGAAGCCGAGTGAACAGCTGGCGGGGAGGCGAGCCCCCTCGAAGGAAGAAGAGGCAGCCCAGCCTCTTTTGGCTCAAGCCCTACTTGGCTGGAGCCGAGTGCGCCTCCAGGACGGCAGAGCTCCAGCTCTGCTCAGAGGCCCGATCTGGCAGAGTTGCTGGCGCGAGGCTGCTCTGCCCTGGGCGAGCCTTGCCCAGACTTGCCTCGCTGCTAGGCTTCCTGCCCAGGAAGGAGCCGGCTGCGCGAGGCTGGGAGACGCCACTGGCGCCTTCCTGGCCTCCTAGGCCCCAGGCGTCCTTTGGGAGCGCTTAGGGGCCGGTGGCTTGCACACCGCCAAGGGCTCCAGTAGGAAGAGCTCTGTGCGAGGGAAGGGAAGGGCTAGTGCAGGGCTCATCCAGCGGTTGCTGGGCTGCCCAGACTCTTCGCCGCACGGAGTGCAAAAGGCTCCCAAGGTCCCTGGCAGGGGTCTGCAGCCCCGCACACCCGGAGGCTGACTCCGTGGGCACCCAGCAGCTGACTCACACACGTAGCTTCCCTAGCGCTCTCCTCCCCAGCAGAGACGTGTGCAGCTGGTTGGGGCCTGCCCCTGCGTGGCTGGGCTCCCGCCCACAGCCCCAGTTCAGGGCAAGCAGCCCCTGAGCCAAGACTTGCACGAGTCGCTGAGCGCCCCCACCTGGAAGCCGAGTGAACAGCTGGCGGGGAGGCGAGCGCCCTCGAGGGAAGAAGAGGCAGCCCAGCGTCGTTTGTCTCAAGCCCTACTTGGCTGGAGCCGAGTGCGCCTCCAGGACGGCAAAGCTCGAGCTCTGGTGAGAGCACCGATCTGGCAGAGTTGCTGGCGCGAGGCTGCTCTACCCTGGGCAAGCCTTGCCCAGACTTGCCTCGCTGCTAGGCTTCCTGCCCAGGAAGGAGCCTGCTGAGCGAGGCTGGGAGACGGCACTGGCTCCTTCCTGGCCTCAGCTCCGCTCCTGCCTTGCCTTTGCACCTAGGCCCCAGGCTTCCTTGGGGAAGGCTTAGGGGCCGGTGGCTTGCACACTGCCAAGGGCTCCAGCAGGAAGAGCTCTGTGCCAGGGAAAGGAAGGGCTAGAGCAGGGCTCCTCCAGCGGTTGCTTGGCCGCCCAGACTCAACGCCGCACGGAGTGCACCAGGCTCCCAGGGCCCCTGGCTGGGGTCTGCAGCCCCGCACACCCGGAGGCTGATTCCCTGGGAGTCCAGCAGCTGCCTCACACACGTAGCTTCCCTAGCGCTCTCCTCCCCAGCAGAAACGTGTGCAGCTGGTTGGGGCCTGCCCCTGCGTGCCTGGGCTCCCGCCCACAGCCCCAGCTCAGGGCAAGCAGCCCCTGAGCCAAGACCTGCAGGAGGCGCAGAGCGCCCCCACCTGGAAGCCGAGTGAACAGCTGGCGGGGAGCCGAGCCTCCTCGAGGGAAGAAGAGGCAGCCCAGCCTCGTTTGGCTCAAGCCCTACTTGGCTGGAGCCGAGTGCGCCTCCAGGACGGCAGAGCTCCAGCTCTGCTCAGAGGCCCGATCTGGCAGAGTTGCTGGCGCGAGGCTGCTCTGCCCTCGGCGAGCCTTGCCCAGACTTGCCTCGCTGCTAGGCTTCCTGCCCAGGAAGGAGCCGGCTGCGCGAGGCTGGGAGACGCCACTGGCGCCTTCCTGGCCTCAGCTCCGCTCCTGCCTTGCCCTTGCACCTAGGCCCCAGGCGTCCATTGGGAGGGCTTAGGGGCCAGTGGCTTGCACACTGCCACGGGCTCAAGCCGGAAGAGCTCTGTGCGAGGGAAGAGAAGGGCTAGTGCAGGGCTCCTCCAGCGGTTGCTTGGCCGCCCAGACTCAGCGCCGCACGGAGTGCACCAGGCTCCCAGGGCCCCTGGCTGGGGTCTGCAGCCCCGCACACCCGGAGGCTGACTCCCTGGGCACCCAGCAGCTGACTCACACACGTAGCTTCCCTAGCGCTCTCCTCCCCAGCAGTGACGTGTGCAGCTGGTTGGGGCCTGCCCCTGCGTGCCTGGGCTCCCGCCCACAGCCCCAGCTCAGGGCAAGCAGCCCCTGAGCCAAGACCTGCAGGAGGCGCAGAGCGCCCCCACCTGGAAGCCGAGTGAACAGCTGGCGGGGAGGCGAGCCTCCTCGAGGGAAGAAGAGGCAGCCCAGCCTCGTTTGTCTCAAGCCCTACTTGGCTGGAGCCGAGTGCGCCTCCAGGACGGCAGAGCTCCAGCTCTGCTCAGAGGCCCGATCTGGCAGAGTTGCTGGCGCGAGGCTGCGCTTCCCATGGCGAGCCTTGCCCAGACTTGCCTCGCTGCTAGGCTTCCTGCCCAGGAAGGAGCCGGCTGCGCGAGGCTGGGAGACGCCACTGGCGCCTTTCTGGCCTCAGCTCCGCTCCTGCCTTGCCTTTGCACCTAGGCCCCAGGCGTCCATTGGGAGGGCTTAGGGGCCGGTGGCTTGCACACTGCCAAGGGCTCCAGCAGGAAGAGCTCTGTGCGAAGGAAGGGAAGGGCTAGTGCAGGGCTCCTCCAGCGGTTGCTGGGCTGCCCAGACTCAGCGCCGCACGGAGTGCAAAAGGCTCCCAGGGTCCCTGGCTGGGGTCTGCTGCCCCGCACACCCCGACGCTGACTCCCTGGCCCCCAGCAGCTGCCTCACACACGTAGCTTCCCTAGCGCTCTCCTCCCCAGGCGAGACGTGTGCAGCTGGTTGGGGCCTGCCCCTGCGTGCCTGGGCTCCCGCCCACAGCCCCAGCTCAGGGCAAGCAGCCCCTGAGCCAAGAGCTGCAGGAGGCTCAGAGCGCCGCCACCTGGTAGCTGAGTGAAGAGCTGGCGGGGAGGCGAGCCTCCTCGAGGGAAGAAGAGGCCGTCCAGCCTCCTTTGATTCAAGCCCTACTTGGCTGGAGCCGAGTGTGCCTCCAGGACGGCAGGGCTCCAGCTCTGCTCAGAGGCCCGATCTGGCAGAGTTGCTGGCGCGAGGCTGCTCTGCCCTGGGCGAGCCTTGCCCAGACTTACCTCACTGCTAGGCTTCCTGCCCAGGAAGGAGCCGGCTGCGTGAGCCTGGGAGACGCCACTGGCGCCTTCCTGACCTCAGCTCCGCATCTGCCTTGCCTTTGAACCTAGACCCCAGGCGTCCGTGGGTAATGCTTAGGGGCCGGTGGCTTGCATACTGCCAAGAGCTCAGGCAGGGCGAGCTCTGTGAGAGGGAAGGGAAGGGCAAGTGCAGGGATCCTCCAGCGGTTGCTTGGTCGCCGAGACTCAGCGCCGCACGAAGAAACGCACCTCCCAGGGCCACTGGCTGGGGTCTCCATCCCGGCATACCTGGAGGCTGACTCCGTGGGTGCCGATCAGCTGCCTCTCACATGTCGTTCCCTTGCGCTCTCTTCCCCAGCAGAGAAGTGTGCAGCAGTTTGGGGTATGCCCCTGCGTGTCTTGACTCCCGCCCACAGCCCCAGCTCAGGGCAAGCAGCCCCTGAGCCAAGACCTGCAGGAGGCACAGAGCTTCCGCGCCTGGAAGCCGAAGGAAGAGCATTCAAGGTGGCAAGCCTCCTCGAGGTAAGAAGAGGCAGCCCAGCCACGTGCGGCTCAAGCCCTGCTTGGCTGGATCTGAGCGCGCCTCCAGTATGGCAGATCTCCAGCTCTGCTCAGAGGCCCGATCTGGCAGAGTTCCTGGTCTGAGGCTGCTCTGCCCTGGCCGAGCCTTGCCCTGACTTGCCTGGCTGCTAGGCTTCCTGCCATGGAAGGAGCAGGCTCCTTGAGCCTGGGAGATGCCACTGTCGCCTTCCTGGCCTCAGCTCTGCTCCTGCCTTGCCTTTGCACCAGGCGTCCTTGGGGATGGCTTAGGGGCCGGTGGGTTGCACACTGCCAAGGGCTCCAGCAGGGAGAGCTCTGTCAGAGGCAAGGGAAGGGCAAGTGCAGGTCTCCTCCAGCGGTTGCTTGACAGCCCAGACTCAGCGCCGCACGGTGAGCACCAGGCTCCTTGGACCCCTGGCGGGGCTCTGGAGCCCCGCACACCTCGAGTCTGACTCCGTGGGCGCCCAGTAGCTGCCTCACACACGTAGGTTCCCTAGCGCTCTCCTCTCCAGCAGAGACGTGTGCAGGTGGTTGGGTCCTGCACCTGTGTGTCTGGGCTCCTGCCCACAGCCCCAGCTCAGGGGAAGCAGCCCCTGATCCTAGACCGTAAGGAGGGGCAGGGAGCCGGCGCCTGGAAGCCGAGTGAACAGCATGCGGGAATCGAGCTTCCTAGGGGGAAGACGAAGCAGCCCAGCCGCCTTAGGCTGCAAGCCCTGCTTGGGCGGAGTCGAGTGCGCCTCCAGGATGGCAGAGCTCCAGCTCTGCTCAGAGGCCCGATCTGGCAGAGTTCCTGGTGCGAGGCTGCTCTGCCCTGGGCGAACCTTGCCCAGACTTGCCTCGCTGCTAGGCTTCCTACCCAGGAAGGAGCAGCCTTTGCAAAGTTGGGAGACGCCACTGGCGCCTTCCTGGCCTCAGCTCCACTCCTGTATTGCCTTTGCACCTAGGCCCCAGGCGTCCTTTGGGAGGCCTTAGGGGCCGGTGGGTTCCACACTGCCAAGGGCTCCCATAGTGAGAGGTCTGTTCAAGGGAAGGGATGGGTATATTTGGAGTACAATCCTGTATCAGATGTGAGGCCCACACCTTCACCCTGAACGCTCACTCTGAACCCTCACCCCGAACCCTTACCCTCACCCACGCCCTCACCCTGAACCCTCACCCTCACCCTCTCCCTGAACCCTCACCCTCACCCTCTCCCTGAACCCTCACCCTCACCCTCTCCCTGAATCCTCACCCTCATCCTGAATCCTAACCCTCACCCTGAATCCTTACCCTCACCCTCATCCTGAACCCTCACACCTCACCCCTCACCCTAACAAGTTTGGAGGGCTGTTCCACGAACTCTAACCTTTACCCTACCCTAACCGGACCCCCATCCACATCCTAACCCTAACCCACATCATAGTCACGCCCTCAGCCCTATACTTACCCTTGAAGTACCTACCCGCATCTTCTTCATTTTTGACACTTCCCATGCATAACAAAAGACGAGGTTGTAAGGTTTCAAACATGGATCCAAGACCCATTATCCACATAAAAGGGATATAAATACTATGATCACATCATTTAAATCTCTTGCATCACCAAAATACCTCTCCACCACTTATCCAGTCGCCATTGATGGATCACATCTATCTCATACATTTTATAACTTAGCAATCAAATACGCACCAGGACTCTGGGTAATTATAGAGACAAGATTTATTTATACCATAAATATTTCAACAAATTCCACTTTCTACGATGAGTTCAATCTTCACAAAAGTAGGATGAACAGCACCTGTTTCCACTAGGATCCATAGAGCGTGAAAATCTTAATGATGACCACCAGAAAGGTCAGCACGGTTGATATCACAGATTTTTCAGTGTTCCAATACAAGTTCTACCCAAATCCATAAAGAAAGACATACGCATAGGAAACTACAAATTGAAAGCAAGTCTATTGAGATAAATATTGGACATCAATTGTATGAATCTTTAAGGCATAACTGCAGACATTCTTCAGACATTCTTCAAATTCATAGAATGACAACAAAGTATGGCTACGTACAATCCATTCGGTTTTATGAACCACTCATGAATAACCTCACAAGCCATTTGAAACCAGATGACAATTTCAAATAGCTTTGATCTACAAACAAGGCTGTGAGACAGAAAGTTAAAATCGAAATACATGAAGTAAATCCTCAATAGATATGAAAACATCCCATGGTAGTGAAGTCAATTAGCATTAGTTATTAGGGCTTTCATGCACAGACTCATCTCTGATCGATGTGATCCCAATTCATATTTGGCAAAAAATACGAAAGCTGATCTTAACAGTCATATTATTTTTCTTTGTACCCCTAAAAAGAAAAATGAACATGAAAAACTAAATTAAGCTTGGAGGCTCACATTTCCCAATCGGTATACAAAGCAACAGCATGTCAAACTTTCTAATTCACATATGCATTTAAATGAAATTGGATGAAATACCCCTAAATAAACACATACTTCTATGCCCAATGTTTCACAAGGCAGAAAACGCTCAATGAATGAAACTGAGAGGGTAACAGCCAGGAAGGCCAGGGGTCTCCAAAGGGAGGAAATGGGGTGCAAGTGTCAGACAGTTGTTATCTGTCACTTCCGAGGCAGGAGGAAACAAGCTGTTATCTTTTTTCCCCTTCTTGATACAAATTTAAACAGAGATTTTCTCTTACAATTCTGTGTTGCTATAATGACACCTGGTTCCGCCTGAACTTCACTTTTCTCATACTTTGAGCTGACCAAGGCATTTTTCTCATGGAAAGGTTTGCCTTAAGCTATGTGAATGTACTATGTATTTACCCTAGACTCTATCTTCAAGTAGGTTCTGCCTAAAGGCTCAGAACTGACTTGACAAACCAATATGCTTTACTCATACATGGCTCTCCTGATCTATGTGAATGAAGCTATCCATTTGCTCATATCAATCGTTTTATGGCCCAGGATGACTCACCTGGTGCCACGGTCATCTCCATATATCTTGTGGGTGAGGGGTCTGCTGCCATTCCTTTCTCTAATGAGTAGACTGCTAGTAGCTAGATAACATCCAGCCAAAGATGAGTAGGGGGGCACTCTTTCTGCCCCCTTCTGATGTCTATGTCAGAAGCTTTCTCTCTTTTATACTTTAATAAAACGTTGGGACACAAAAGCTCTGACTGATCAACCCTCATCACTGGCCCCGGGTTGAATTCTTCCTCTAAGGAGCCCAAGAATTCAAGCATCTTTCATGGTTAGACAACAACCTTTCCAAACAATGGTCTTTTCAAAAAAAAAAAATGATGATAAGTGATGAGTATGCATATGTCTACGAATGAAATGGGACCTATATGTCAAACCACATAAAAATATATCTTCCCTCAACATACATATAACACAACCAGGCCTTCACATGCATCGATTCTCCAACTATCAAGTCATACAAATATGGATGTAAAATATCACAATACATTCCAAAGTTTAAAAGTGATGGATATTGACTTTCGCCCGCTGGTGCTTCTTTTTATGTCATCTCCATTATATTAGCTATGACAACGAATCATGTGCTGTGCGAAGTCACTTACATTGTGTCCAACTCCTTGGGATCATATGGACTAGGCCCCACCAGGCTCCTCTCTCCATGAGATTCTCTAGGCAAAGATACTGGAGGGGGTTGCCATGCTCTCCCTCAGGAGATCTTCCTGCCCCAGGGATGGAATCCATACCTCCCATGTCTCCTGCATGGGTATGTTCTGCATGTTCTTTACCACTAGAACCACCTGGGAAGCCCCAAGACACATGAACATCAGTGGATTTGGGGATCCACGGGGCATATACAGAACCATTCCTCCAACAAAACTGAAGAATGACTTTAAAATCTCAAACAAAACATGAGTATATGTGTTCACAAACTTCATGGAGCAAGGGTTTCTTCGATCTGAAAACTGGCATCGATGAAGGACTGTGTGAAGAATACTTCAAAGTCTATTTGGCAAACACAGCCTACGTTGGCTATATTTAGTCCTCAGTTGAATGGAATGTCATGAGTACTGGTCATTTCAAATAAGTAGCCTATGACGCTGTTTACACTTATTGGGACGCGTGGTATACCACATTCACACATTTCAGTAGCATTGGTGCAAAAACGATACATTTCTCAGGGGAAGCTTCTACATGGACTCCTGGGATCAGAGCTCTAACTCATACACACATACTTTTCCTTTTAAAATGATCCTGCATGATAAGCAAACAAAACACTGGATGAACACCTAGACGGTGAGCTCTGTACTAAATGATTTTAAAGCCAGTAGATGGAATGAGCTGATGAGGAAGACTACAAACGAGTCATCTTCTTCAACTTGGTCAAACCGCTCATAGTCATACAAGTGAATGAAAAGTTGAGCCTGTTGTCATTAAATCTGTTTAAAAGAAATAGAATAATAAAACAAATTAGTAAATCTTATTTTCTTAATAAACATTGTATTATTTCTGCACAGCTTTGTTACTGGCATGAATAGAATATCTACAATAATAACTTGTCACAGTGAAATGGATTCACATTCGATATCGATTCACATCTATAATTGATGCCATAGCTGTTTGATACTATTGCTTGAATGAATGCAACTTATGTGACTTCACAAACTACAAACACGACTAACATAATAGGTATTAAAAAACCTTGAGTGACATGAGCGTGAAGACTTAGTAGAGTTGCTCTCAAGAATAATGATACTATTATTCGCTCTAGCCATAGTACTGGAATCTGTACATTAACACCCCTGCAAAACAAAAGGAAAGGATAGAATAATAATAAAGGAACTTCATAACTATATTCCTACTGTAAACATTCAACACTATGTTTTCTTTTAAACTGACTTTCATATTTGGTCTACTGTAACCTCTTCTGTGTTCATTTTATGCTAAACTTATTGCTAACAGTAAAATTACCATACGAGCTCTAATTAATTTTTTTTTTTACTTGCAAAGCTACTGATAGAACCAAAGGCCAATATCTACATCAAACAGGAGAAACGGAATGGAAACTGTAAACAATTTTATGGAAGAACATTTCCGTGCTCCTATTCAGTCAAATGGGCATTCAAAAGGATGTGATTTTTCTGAAAGTTTATTTCAGAAACTTGGAATTGGATGACTGCAAACAATAAAACTAACAATATATTGATACATAATATTAATAATATACAGTGGGTCATTCTTTTTTTATTCTGCCACAGCTAACAGACAGAAAGTCAGTTGTCATAACTACTACTAACATAAGACCCTCACCGATAAGTGAAGATATATAGGAAAATCCATAATAGCTCTAAAAACCATCAAAGATAAAATGGTAATTAAAAAATACACTGACAGTTTAGCTGGTATAAGAAACAGGATGATTATGAAAGCAAAGCCAACAATCATGGATAGGCCATGGAAGCCCGTGGCTGTCACCAGTGTTGACTTATATCCTTCATCTGAGGTTGTTAAAAGCGCTTGGTAAAATCCAGAGGTTTGCAGCAGTGGTAACCTCCTGAACAGACTGAAATAAAAAGGGTTTCCAGAATATCCTGATGATTTCCATCTACTAGGCTGTGATGAGCTCAAGCAATGCATACTCCAGAGGACAGAAGACAGACAGGTTGGGAACACGTCTACTGCACTTACGGAGAAAGGGAATGTTGCTGCTCAGCCTAGTACAAGTGTAGAAGCAACACCTTGGTGATTCGACCTTTAAAGACTCGATACATATGAGAACGACTGGTATGAATAAACCTTCAGAAGTGCTTTCTCAGACCTCCTCCCATCATAAGCACAAGCATAATGAAAACACTGAGTTTTCATGGTCTCACCCAAAATAAGACTCACTTATGGCTTTGCTTTGAGAATAGTTGAACTACTCATTGTTCAAGAGAAATGATCCTTTCTTCTCTGAAGATTTGTGAATCATTCACAGGGTGTGGTGAATAAACTACTTAAGGGTCTAATACATAAAAATGCAATAGGCTAAGCACAGAGATGTTTTTCTCCCTTTCTCAAAGGATGGAATGGAACATTTTGTATTTGCACTGATTTTATGTCTTGACTTCATGTACAATTATATACTGATTTTTTTAGTTGACATACAATAGGACTAAAAATATTGATATAATACTGATAACTCATGTTGGTATGTGTGGTTGTCACATAGGATTCACAGGAGATTTAAATTCACAGTTGTCAACGTAAAGGATGAATGCTATTTAGCTTCTTCGTGAATCTAGACCACGAATGAAGAGTTTTCCTCAACATATTTCACTGAGAGAAATACAAGGATGATAGGCATAATACTATGCTTCGACTCATGGATATCTAAGCATTGCTCACAATACAGATCTGATTTTCAACATCAGGGTTCTTTCAGTGTCCTTGAACAGCATTTGTTTTTCTGTATACAGAAGAAAAAACTCATGAGTATCAAACTGGTTCACATAAAACATGTGTATGAATTGTTATCTTCCTGAACCAGGGATCAAACCCACATCACTTCCCCCTCCTGCACTGGTAGGCAGATTTTTTATTTATCAACTGTGCCACCTAGGAATCGACATACATTTCAAGGACCACTGCCATCAGCTTCTACTGTTCATGACCAAAGTAGGAGAAACAACATTGGAAGAAGTACTCATAAGGGTACTCATAGGAAGTACTCATAAGTCAAGGAACTGTTATACTGGGTACTCTCGTTGTTACTGGGACAAGTCAGTTCCTCCGATGATGATGGGTATAACTGAAAAATTATTACAAATGCATGGGCTGCGATGTCTACGTGATAAATGTGTTCCTCTTATACTATTGCTTCAGGGATGCCTACTTCAGCATGAAGGAATGCACTTCAAGGGATGCCCGCTATTCCAGCTCAAGCAACAGATAGTGAAGTGCAGATCATTGTCCTTTGTTGAAAATAATCAGCACTTTGTCAACATAGGGAACATGCCAGAGGAACCCTTGGGATGGAACTCTAAAAACAGGTTGGGCCCTCTTTTTGCCAAGCCCTGCGATAAAATACAAATCAGAAAAAGAAAAATAGCATCGGTTTTGTCAGGACTTCCTCATCTTTTCTTTCTTGGTAGCAGGAAGCAGACATTGAGGCCAGAGGACTGCAGGATTTCATTGTGAACTAACGTTGGGTGGGGTGGAAGCTCATCACTCTAGTAAGAATGTGGTTCAAAAAAATGGAATTTCATTCACTTCATGGACATAGAGTTCTATAATCCTTCATTAAGGAATTCAATAAGCTATATTTCCTTACACCTTCACAATCTCTTGGTTTACGAGAACATCAATTGCTAGTCCAGCACTTATACAATGAGTGTTACAGGTAGTATGAATGTATAAATGATGATGAGCAATGACAGGAAGTTTATTTAATCTCTGTTTGAATTCTTGATTTTTTATATAATTTTTTATAATATCCTTACAGATGTGAATATTTTACTGACATGTATAAATACACGTTGAGTAGTGCTATGATAACTCATAGTGTTGGCACAATAAATATCATGGTTACTATGTGCTTTTCATATATTCCTTTTGAGATTCTCTTCCATTATACATTATCATAAGATATTTAATAGTTTCCTAAACTGTACAGTAGGTCCTTGTGGCTTCTTTTATATATAGTAATGTACTTGTTAATAATTCAAACAAAAACTGGTACACAAATACTCATAGTGACATTCACAATAGCTCAAAGGTAGAACTCATTCAAGTGTCCGTTGGTGGGAGACTGAATATGCAACACAAGGTATATTCAGAAGCTTGAACGGTATTCCACCATACGAAAAAGTACATTAAATGGTGCTGCCACTCTGCAAGACATTACAGAAATGGCTCCAAAACAAACACATGGAATAAATACATAGTTCGATTCCAATTCAAGCTATGTACCCAAAAGGATTGGGAAAGGGGGCTGAAAAAATGGATACTTCTTCCGTCATACTCACAACAGCATGATTCACACTGGCAAACAAACAGAAGTGATCTAAGTGTCCATGGCAGCCAATTCCATAAACAAACTGTGGTATACACACAATGGAATCTGATTCGGCCCTTCAAAGTCAGTAATTCTGACAATGCGACAATGTGGACAAACCTTATGGTCATTAGATCATGTGAAATAAACCAGACCAAGAAAAGACAAACGTTCTGTGATTCCACTCATATGAGATATCCAAACAAGTCAAATCTGTCAGAAATAGCAGAGAGTGATTCCGACCGATCGAAAAGAGTTCATGTTTCATGGACCTCAGTTTCCCTTGGAAAAACTGACTTCCCGTGATATCTCCAAAACCAATTAGACAAATAATTGGAAGCTATATCCAGTCAAATGAATGTAGACATAATGTTATATACAGTGTACACCAAACTCACTCAAACTTCTTAACAGACAAAAGGCAAAACTGTATCTATGGTACCTCAGCTTAGCTTAAAACTGTATCTACAGTACCTCACTTCTGCTTATAAAATTTAACAACAACACACTAAAGTCTATCCAAAAAAGGATATAAAACATATATAACATTAACTTTAAAGAATTAGACATTTAAACTGTGAAAAACCTTATTCACAAAACTTAAACACAAGCCACAGGAAAATATATTTATAAAATACATATCTGATAAAGGATTGTACTCCAAATATACCAAAAAATCTAGAACAATCTCATAAAAAATGTATACACCTAAACACCTGTCCTACAAAAATATAAAGATAGTAAATAAGCCTATCAAAAAGACTCAAAATCACATATCATTAGGAAATTACAAACTAAAATAACAGTGAGGTAGCACTGCACACCTATTAGATCCAGTAAACTCAAAAAAAAAAACGGGGGTAGGGCACAACTTCTCCGGTGGCTCAGTGGTAAAGAATCTGCCTGACAATGCAAGACACTCTAGTTTGATCCCTTACCCCAGAAGATCCCACATGCCACAGAGAAACATAGCTGGATTTTTCCACAGCTAAACAAAGCTCACCTGTGACCTGAATACTATATGGCTAGCACTTACTAAACAGCTTTGAAAACGTCCAGACAAAAAGTATCACATGATTATATACAACAGCTCTACTTGTAATAACTAAAAACTTTCAAATATCAGGATGTCTTCAGTAGATGACAGTGTAAACAAATGGGGATACATCCAAAGTGAAGGGGAGCAAATGCTACCACAAAATATACCACCTCAGCATGATAATTAGTGGGACCCAATTAACTTTTTTTTTTAGAGGACACATGATCATCTCTGAAACCCAAGTTCAAGACAGCTCTTCTGTGAGTCACATTTACCAGAGAAATCTCATTTCAAAGGAATCCTCTCTATATGCCAGATAGAAGGATGAGACACAGTCTTTTGAAACTCTTTTTTCTTTTCTATCGATAGGGAAAGCTAAGCCGTAAATCTGCACAACAACCATACCCTTCCTTTCCTTTGGTTGTATCTGTAAAATATTTGTTTCTTTTTTAATTTGGCTGCGCCAGGTCAACCTTCATTGAGGTAAGCCAGATATTTAGCTACAACATGCAAATTCTCCTTTGTGGCATGGGAGATCTAGCTCTTGGATCAGGGAATGAACCTGGGCCTCCTTCTTTGGGAGTGTCCAGTCTCAGCCACTGGACCACCAGAAAGTGCCTGTTTTGTTTTCAGATGAAGATGGAATCTAAGGTGATATCTTGGGCCATTTCAGTCACTGACTCAGTTTCCTGAGTTTCTCCAAAGCACGCACAAGGTGCACATTATTAAACTGGTTTGCAAAACAAGAAAAGGTTGTCTGCTACAACACTGTATGCTTACAAATATCTAAATGGTAAATGGCATATTATTTATTTTTAATTACTATGGGGGGGGGGGGAAAGAATGCAGGATTCATACATGTTACCACATGAATAAATATTAAAACCATCTTCAGTGAAAAAGAAATCCACATCGAAAAGGCCACCCAGAACCCTTATTCACCATGTCTGCTTTCAATCCATCAAGTTTGTCCAAATAACTGAAAATCTCAGTAACACTCTAAATAAAGAAAAAAGGATGAAGATGGAAACAAAAGATATATTCATACACTTGAACAATTGCTAAAAGTGGAAGTGGGGCAGTGGATTACATTATAATGTAGGTACCATATGATTTCCTGATTTTGGAGATTATGTGCTGGTTCTGCAGAAGGTACCCATTTTGGATAAAACACATAGAGTATTTTAGATGATGTGGCAAATGCTAGCACTTGTTCCCATTGCTAGGCATTTTCTGTACATTTTAAATGACTGGAAAGTATACTAGGTTTCAAAACAACCATGTCAATACCACAAAAGAAATTTAGCGCAGACAGGCAGGAAACTTTCTGATACAGGCCAAGACTTACCCAGATGAAGTTCAAGGGAAGCTGGGATGCTCACTGCCCGTGAAGGAGTCCACGTGGAATGAAGAAGTAGTGTGGGAAGTCTATTAGTAACCACCATGTCTTGGGTCCTCTGGATGACCTACTGCAGGAGAAACAGATCTTACAGATAAAATGTTCCACATCACTTCACAAAAAGTTGTTAGACTACATTCAGTAAAGCTGAATCATTTTGGATTAATTTACAATCATAAAATACTACCCTTTACAGTCCAAAAATCACTTGCATTTCTATACACTAATAACAATCAGGAAAAAAATATTAAGAAAATTCCACTTAAATAAAACATCTAGCAACAAACTTAATCAAGAACATAAAAAACCAGTAGTCAGAAAACTAGAAGGCACTGATAAAGAAACCAAAGAAAATACAAACACACAGAAAATTATTCCACGCTCATGCACTGGAACAATGAGGAATTAAAAGGTCCATTCCAACCAAAGTCATCAACAAATACACGGACTGCAATCACAAAATAATATTCAATGGCATTTTTCACAGAAATAGAAATATTCCTAATATTAGGCTGCTACTGTTGAACAGGACCTTAAACGGCCAAAAAGACTCTGAGAAAGAGGAACACAGCTGGAGGCATCTTCCTATCCCTCTTCAAACTACATCACGGAGCTGTAGTGACCACCACAGTGAGGAACTGGCAGGAACACAGACACATGGACTCCAGGAGAGAATAGAGAGCCCAGAAACGAACCCACCTGTACATGGTCAGTTCCTGAAAATCAAACCAGGAACGAGCGAAGAGGAAAGGACAGTCTTCTCAAGAAACAGTGACAGGAAAATGGCCACCTACACGGAAGAACATCAGTGTTCATCCTCTACATCATCTAACGCAAATCTAACTGAAAACCCACCGCTTTGCACACGGAGCTCTTTCCCCCTGAGTCCTCTGAGATGGACCTCCAGTCAGCCCTCAGCTGGACACAGGAAACGTCTACTCCATCCTCATTTTTCGCTCTTGCAGCGCCTCCCTGCTGGTGGGCACTGAGGCAACCCTGCTCCTCTCAGCCTGGATGCAGCCCTGTTATCCAGAAGCCTGAGCCCTGATGGTCCTGAGGAGACAAAGCTCCCGCCAGCTGCTCACGGAGCAGAGTCTAAAGGCAAAGCGTCCTGCGCCCGCGGGTCAGAGGGGCCTTTGGCGCCCCCTGCGGGCCACAAGAGAAGAGCGGGCAGCCCGGTGCTCACAGACCTCAGAGGGCTCACCCAGAAGCAGCTCTGCTGTGAGCACTCAGACTGGAAGCCCAAACTGAAATGGAGCAGAATAGCTCCATGACCCTCCGCAAAACATGGCTAAGGAACAATCAGAGCCTGCATGGAATGCAGCCATAAAAAGGAACACATTTGAGTTTGTTCTAATAAAGGGGAGGGAAGTCAGTCAAAGAGAGAAAAACATGGAATCTAGAAGGATGGTACTGACGAGTCTGTTCACAGAGCAGCAATGGAGGTGCAGACATAGAGAACAGACTTACAGACGAGGGTGGGGAACAAGAGGGAGAGGGTGAGATGAATGGAGAGAGCAGCATGGATGCAGGTACACCTACATTTGTAAATAGACAACCAATGGGAATTTGCTGTATGATTCAGGGAACTCAAACTGGGGCTCAGTAGTAACCTGGAGAGGTGGGAATGCGTGCGAGGTGGGAGGGAGATTCAAGAGCAAGAGGACATAGGTACACCTATGGTTAATTCATGTGGATGTATGACAAATCAAACCAGTATTGTAAAGCAATGATCAATCAACTAAAAGAAATAACTTTAAAAAAATATGAACATAAACACAAACTTTGCAACAAGGTAACTCCATTTAAAAAACTATAGAATTTTAGAAAACTGCAAAAGTTCTACATGACCGTTGGTCTGGTGATCAGGTCTAACATACACAAAACAAGCCAACTTACCAAATTATGAATATAAATTATTTAAAACATTGCCTTTTATCATTTCATACATTTACCCTGTGGAGGACCTTACTCGAGAGAACCAAAAACAAACTGTTAAATGAACCACGGACCACCCACCCTGGCCAGGCAACAGAGAAAAGAAAACACTTGCAGGAATCATCTTACAACAGGAGGTCCTGGGAAGGAACAAGGAACGAACAAGCTACCACCAACCAGAATTCTGGAGAGGTCAGGAGATGGGAGGCTCCAGTTCAGAGGTCCTACCAACCTCCCAGGATCCACTTCGCTGGAATCCATCTCAGCTGAGTGATGCGTGTGCCCCCAAGAAGGATCCCAATTCAGAATGCCTGGCAAGAGACAAACCAGAAATGAGCCCGATGACCATAAAACCTGAGACTGTGAGCCACGTGACAGAGTGGTTCTCTCCGTTTCCCTCACCCTCCTGCCCTCCACCCTGGCAGCCCTTCCCAATAAAGCCTCTCGCTTGGACAGCACTCCTCTCCTCAGACAACTCATTGCCCAGTGTCAGACAAGAACTCACTCTCAAGCCCTGAAAGGGATCCCCCTTCCTTCATCAAAAGCAATATCCAGGAGAAAATATCTTCAAAACGCTATCTTGCAGAGAAGGAAATCAGAGAAGGCAATGGCAGCCCACTCCAGTACCATTGCCTGGAGAATCCCACGGACAGAGGAGCCTGGTAGGCTGCAACCCCGGGGTCACTAAGAGACGGACACGACTTCACTGAGTGGCTTCACTTTCACTTTTCACTTTCATGCACTGGAGAAGGACATGGCAACCCACTCCAGTGTTCTTGCCTGGAGAATCCCAGGGACAGAGGAGCCTGGTAGGCTGCTGTCTATGGGGTCGCGCAGAGTCAGGCACGACTGAAGCGACGCAGCAGCAGCAGCAGCAGCAGCAGCAGCAGCAGCAGCAGCAGCAGCAGCAGCAGCAGCAGAGAAGGAAATGGCACCACCTGCAGTACTCTGGTCTCAGAAATCCCAGGGACAGAGGAGCTTGGTGGGCTACAGTCCAAAAGCAGGGCATTTCTGATGGGAGGAAACAGTCCCAGGGAAGCTGAGCTGCTCACCAAAGGCCCCAGAGCTTTGGATAGCACACCAGAGCTGGGGCTGAGGATTCCCAGCTGCCATGCCTCTTGATCCTGGCCTCTTTCACTAGATACATGTGTGGAAAACTAGTCTAAAATATGCCCTGGTGGTTCCATAGTAAAGAATCCACCCCCCGGTGCTGGAGATGCATGTGCGATCCCTAGGATGGGAAGATCCCACATCCTATGGAGCCCGTGTGCCACAACAGCCGAGCGAGCCTGTGCTCTAGATCCTGGAAGCCACGATGCCGAGTTCACATGCTGCAGCCACTGAAGCCCGTGAGCCTGTGCCCCTCAACAAGAGGAGACACTGCAGTGAGAAGCCTGCAAACCACTAGTTATGGCCCATGCTCACCAAAACTAGAGAAAAGCCCACACACAAAGAGGCAACACAGCCAACAATCAATAAAACTGTTTTCCTAAAACAATGCATATCTGACAAAGAAACTGTATTCGAATTGTCCAAGAACACTAGAGCAAACAAGCCCATTCATAATTGGTAGCGACTGAAATAGACACCTGGCCACTGAGGGTATACTGATAGTAAACTATCATACAAAAACATACTCAAGATACTGGTGCAATGCATGCAGAGCCCCCTTTGAAAGACAATCTGACAGTTTTTTTTTCAGTAACCACGTGGGACAAGCACTGAATTCTGTGTATGACAAGCGGTGGAAGCCAGGTATCTTACCATTGGAATGCAAAGTTACAGATAAACAAAAGGAAACGTTACAATGTCCATGTCGTGGTGGATCAGGTTGGAGACATCACAAATTACCTTTAACTGAATATGTTCAAAGGTGAGCTGGAATACATGGATATATATATATATATATCCATGTATTGTCAGCTGAGCATATTGAGCTCCTACATGTATGTTTTAAATATCATTCTCTAATAAAAGGGAACAGGAAACATCTCCAATGGCCCGGTGGTAAAGAATCTGCCTACCGATGCAGGGAACACGGGTTCAATTCCTGTGTAGGAGATTCCACACGCCCAGGGGCAACGAAGCCCTTGAACAGCTCTTGAAGTTTGCATGCTCCAGAGCCCAAGTTCTGCAAACAGAGAAAGCACTGCAATGAGAAGCCATGGCACAGCAACTAGAGGGTAGCCTCTGCTCACTACAACTAGACAAACGAGCAATAAAGACCCAGCACAGTCAAAAATAATGTAATGTTTAAAAAAAGGACAGTTCTTTGAAGAAATGACTGAGACTAGGGGTGAGACTGTAAATATATGAGACAGGGTCATCTTAAATTATGAGAAATTAAAGAAACTAAAGACAACTATCAAGCTGTCCAAACTGATACAAATGAATGATGACACAGTGTTATCTGTATACACCAGCAAATAACAATCTGAAAAGGAATTTAAACAAACGATTCCCTTTCAGTCATGTCAACATTAATAAAAGACTTTGCTATGGACAGAATGAGGATAACAAGACTGGCACACTGGAAATGATACATGATTGCTGAAAAATACCCTAAAGACATGGACAGATATGCCATAGCGATGAAAAGGCTTCAGTTGGCAATACCATGGAATGCATCTTCAATCTGAAATGAAGATTCAATATGAATTTCAAAAGGCTGAAAGGTGGTTGCTAAACCACAAAAGATGCCAGCATTCTTGGACTCCAGAGGAGAATTCAATCCAGGGCAAGTGACGAAGCTTGATGGCTCAGAGGTTTTCTGTTAAAAAGTTTTATTAAAATATAAAAGAGATCGAGAGAGCTGCTGACGTAGACAGTAAAAGGGGGAAGAGTACCCCCTGCTAGTCTTTAGCCAGATGTTATAGAGCCACTAGCAGTCTGCTAATGAAAGAAAGACAATGTGTCAGAGAATGGCACCAGGCCCCTCACCCACAGCATGCATTGAGATAACATTGGCAGCAGATGAGTCATCCCAGGCCATAAAATGATGGACATGAATCTTGAAGAAAGGCAGATTTCCAAGCAAATATATAGTTTCATTCACATAGATTAAGAGAACAAGGTATGAGTAAAACATACTGGTTTGTCAAGTTTTTTCTGAGCCTTTAGGGGAAACTGACCTGAAGACAGAGCCTTGGGTAAATACATAGTACATTAGCATACCTTAAGACAAACATTTCCATAAGAAAAATGCATTGCTTAGTTCAAGGTTTGAGGAAAGTTAAATTCAGGTGGAGCCAGGAGTGGTCATGGCAACACAGAAATTTCTGAGAAACCTTTTAAATTTGTATCAAGATGGAGAAAAAAAAATGCAGCACTCTTTTGTCTCCTCCGGCCTCTTAAGAGAGAGAAAAAAACGTCTGACACTTGCAGTCTATTTTCTCTGTCTGGAGACCCCTGGCCTTCCTGCCTGTTATCCTCTCCAGGCCTGTAGGAAGCAATACACTAGGCTGCTTGGGAAAACCGCGCGGGTCTGAGCTTTATGCAAAGGGGTAAAGCAGTAAAACCCTTGGCCCCAAAGGCGAGGCTTTTCTGCGACCGCCATTTTAGTCGGCTCCGAGACTGCAAACAAAGAGGGCAGAATACATGGTTCCCTGCTCCGCCCAGTCCGAGTTCCCTTACCTGTGGCCCACAGCCCTGCGCTCTGCTCGCTGGATGCCAATCGACGGGGACCCAGGAGCCCACGAAACGAGCATTCCCAGCTGCAATGGCGAGCCCTGAGAGCCCTGGCCCCCGACGCGCCGCCATGTTCATCCCGCCCCAGACCCGCTCACGTGAGCCGCGCTCCTGACCAGCCGCCCAGGCTCGCCCCGCCCCCGACGCGCTCACGGTGCGCCCCACCCCCACGCCCCCTTCCAGGACAGGCCCGCGGGACCGCGACTGCCTCCAGGTGAAACACAAGGACAAGCAAATCCACCCCACCGAGACAATCCAAGCTTTTTCTCAGCTGATCTGTCTATGATTTAGGGATAAAACTATGACTATAGAAAGCAAAGATGACCTAGGACAGCCATGATAGTCTATAGAGCCAGACCCTGGCGGGCAGAGGCTTGAAGAGGGTCCGGGAGCTCTGTCAGAACAGCAAGCCTCTGTGGCGTAGCGGTTAGGTGCGCTGGTGAGCAGGCAGACGATGGTCTGTAAGTCAGGAGTTCAAGTCTGCAGCTTAACTCTTTTGCTCTTAGGGGGCGGGGGACAGCAACAGGCGGGACTTAGACCAGAAACGTTTATTTTTATTTTAGAGGTTTATTGTTTAGCTTAGGGTTAGGGTTCGGGCAACCCCCCAACTTGTTCAGGTTCGGGTTCAGGGTTAGGGTTAGAATTTGGGGATCCCCCCTCTTCTAAGAGTTCGGGTTTGGGTTAGGGTTCATGTCAGGGTCAGGGTTCGGGTTACGGTTAGGGTTAGCATTAGTGTTGGGGTTACAGCTTAAAGTGAGCCCTAATAGGGCCCATAGTTCTTTATTAGCCTGCCCTGGTGGGCCGAGGCTTGAAGAGGGTTCGGGAGCCCTGCTGGAAGCAGCAAGCCTCTGTAGCATAGGGGTTAGGTGGGCCACTAGGCAGGTAGGCTATGGCCTGTAAATCAGGAGTTCAAGTCTCCAGTCTGACCTTTTCGCTTTTCAGGGGCAGGGGACTGCAAGAGCCAGGGCTTAGACCAGAAAATTTTTTTATTTTAGAGGTTTATTGTTAAGCTTAGGGTTAGGGTTCGGGCAACCCCCCCCCACTTGTTAGGGTTCGGGTTCAGGTTAGAATTCGGGGACCCCCCTCTTCTTAGAGTTCGGGTTTGGGTTAGGGTTCATGTCAGGGTCAGGGTTCGGGTTACGGTTAGGGTTGGCATTAACTCTAGGGTTACAGCTAAAGTGAGCGCTAATAGGGTCCATAGTTCTTTATTAGCCTGCAGTGGCGGGGTGAGGCTTGAAGAGCGCCTGGGAGCAAAACAAAACCCAGTAATCCTCTCTAGCGAAGCGGTTAGGCTGACAACCAGTTAAACATCCAACTTGGCTCTGTAGGTCAGGCATTCAAGTCCCAGTTTTGCCTCGTTTGCTTTTAGGGGGTGAGGGACAGCAAGGGGCGGGGCTTAGGCCAGAAAAGTTTATGTTTATGTTAGAGTTTTATTGTTAGGGTTAGGTTTAGGGTTCTGGCATCCCCCCAACTTGTTAGGGTTCAGGTTCAGAGTTCGGGTGCGGGGAATCCCCTCTCTACTTAGGGTTCGGGTTCAGGGTTCGTGTTTGTGGTTTGGGGTTCAGCGTTTGGGGTTAGGGGTTCGCGGTTCTAGTTTGAAGTTTGGGGTTCCGATTAGGGGTTCAAGGTTCAGCTTAGGGGTTTGGGGTTTGGGGTTCGGGTTAGGGGTTCGCGGTTTGGGTTTGGGGTTTGGGGTTCGGGTTAGGGGTTCGCGTTTCAGATTTGGGGATCAGGTTATGGGTTCTCAGTTCAGGTTCGGGGTTCGCAGTTCGGGTTTGGGGTTTGAGGTTCAGGTAAAGGGTTTGGGGTTCGCGGTTTGGGTTTGTGGTTTGAGGTTTGGGTTTGGGGTTTGGGGATCAGGTTAGGGGCTCTCGGATTGGGTTAGGGGTTCACAGTTCGGGTTTGGGTTTGAGGTTAGGGTGAAGGGTTTGGGGTTTGGGGTTCGCGGTTTGGGTTGGAGGTTTGGGATTCGGGTTAGGGGTTTTGGGTTTGGGATTCGGGTTATGGGTTTGGGTTTTGGGGTTCGCGGTTTGGGTTTGGGTTTGGGGTTCTGGTTAGGGGTTCGGGGTTCGGGTTTGGGGTTTGGAGTTCGAGGTTTGGGGTTCGCGTTTCAGGTTAGGGGTTGAGGGTTGGGGTTTGGGGTTCGCGGTTTGGGATAGGGGTTCGCGGATTTGGTTAGGGGTTAGGGATTTGGGGTTTGGAGTCTGGGATTTGGGTCAGGGGTTCGTGGTTTGGGGTTCCAGTTATGGGTTTGGGTTCAGGGTTGTGGGTTGGGGGTTTGGGGTTCGGTTTTTGGGTTTGCAGTTTGGGTTACGGATTAGGGGTTTGGGGTTTGGGTTTGGGGTTCGGGAATTGGGATTCGAGGATTGGGGTTGGGGGTTCCGATTAGAGGTTCAGTAAGTGAGATTTGTGGATCGGGGGTCAAGATTTGAGGTTTGGGGTTTGGGCTTCGGGGGTTTGGGTTCAGGGTTTGGGGATGGGGGTGTGAGGTGCAGTTTCGAGTTTTGCTGTTCAGGTTAGGAGTTAGGGGTTGGGAGTTCGGGGTTCGGCTTAGGGGTTTGGGGTGTGCGGTTTGGGGTTTGAGGTTTGGGGTTCCGGCTAGGGGTTTGGGGTTTGGGGTTCGGATCAGGGGTTTGGAGTTTGGGTTTGAGGGTTGGGTTTTGGGGTTTGGGTTTCGGGGTTTAGAATTCGGGTTAGGTGTTCGCAGTTTGGGTTAAGGGTTTGGGGTTTGGGTTGGGGGTGTGGGGTGTGGGGTACGGGTTAGGGGTTTGGGTTCAGGGTTTGGGGTTCACTTTATGGGTTTGCGTTTCCGGTAAGGCATTAGGGGTGTGCGGTCTGGGTGTGGGGTTCGTGTTAGCGGTTTGGGGTTGGGGGTTCGGGTTCCAGATTTGGGGTTCGGGGTTTGAGTTATGGATTCGGGGTTTGGGCTACATGGTTCGGGGTTTGTGGTTTGGGGTTTGGGGGTCGGGGTTTGGGTTTGGGGCTCGGTTTAGGGGTTCGGGTACGAGTTAGGGGTTCACGGATCGGGTTAGGGGTTTGGGGTTCGGCCTTTGAGGTTCGGTTAAGGGGTTCGCTGTTCTGGTTAGGGGTTAGTGACAGGGGCTTCTGTTTTAGGGTAGGGGGTCGCAGTTCAGGTTATGGGTTAGGGGTTTGGTGTTTCGTTTTCGGGTTATGGTAAAGGGTTCAGGTAGGGGATTGGGTTAGGGGATTCGGGTTCAGGTTGGGAGTTCGGTGCTTGGGGTTAGAGATTTGGATTCGGGAAATGGGTTGGGGTTCATGGTATGGTGTTCGAGTTAGGGGTTTGGGGTTCGGAGTTTGGGGGTTCTTGTTCTGATTAGGGGCTTGGGGTTTGGGGTTCGGCTTCGGGGTTAGAGGTTTGCGGTTTGGGGTTGCGGTTTGGAGATTGGAGTTTGGGTTTGGGATTAAGGGGTAGGTGTTTTGGTTTGAGGTCGGGTTAGGGTTAAGGTATCAGGTTTCAGGTTCATTGTTTGGGGATTCGAGCTAGGCATTCAGTTTACAGGTTTGGGATATAGGGTTTTGAGGTCAGGGTGGAGTTCCGGGATTGGAGTCGCGATTAGGGGCTACTGAGTGCCGCAGAGGCAAGGGCTCCAGCAGTAAAAGCAGGCTGCGAGAAGCTGGGAGACGCTACTGGCGCCTTTCTGGCCTTAGCTCCACTCCTGCCTTGCCTTTGCACCTAGGCCCCAGGCGTCCTTGGGAAGGGCTTAAGGGCCGGTGGCTTGCACACTGTCAAGGGCTCCAGCAGGGAGAGCTCTGTGAGAGGGAAGGGAAGGGCAAGTGCAGGGCTCCTCCAGCAGTTGCTTGGCCGCCCAGACTCAGCGCCGCACGGAGTGCACCAGGCTCCCAGGGCCCCTGGCTGGGGTCTGCAGCCCCGCACACCTGGAGGCTGATTCCCTGGGCGCCTAGCAGCTGCCTTACACACTTGGCTTCCCTAGCGCTCTCCTCCCCAGCAGAGACGTGTGCAGCTGGTTGGGGGAATGCCCCTGCGTGCCTGGGCTCCGGCCCACAGCCCCAGCTCAGGGCAAGCAGCCACTGAGCCAAGACCTGCAAGAGGCGAAGAGCGCCCCCACCTGGAAGCCGAGTGAAGAGCTGGCGGGGAGGCGAGCCTCCTCGAGGGAAGAAGAGGCAGCCCAGCCTCGTTTGGCTCAAGCCCTACTTGGCTGGAGCCGAGTGCGCCTCCAGAACGGCAGAGCTCCAGCTCTGCTCAGAGGCCCGATCTGGCAGAGATGCTGGCGCGAGGCTGCTCTGCCCTGGGCGAGCCTTGCCCAGACTTGCCTGGCTGCTAGGCTTCCTGCCCAGGAAGGAGCAGGCTGCGCGAGGCTGGGAGACGCCACTGGCGCCTTCCTGGCCTCAGCTCCGCTCCTGCCTCACCTTTGGACCTAGGCCCCAGGCGTCCTTTGGGAGGGCTTAGGGGCCGGTGGCTTGCACATGCCAAGGGCTCCAGCAGGAAGAGCTCTGTGCGAGGGAAGGGAAGGGTTAGTGCTGGGCTCCTCCAGCGGTTGCTTGGCCGCCCAGACTCAGTGCCGCACGGAGTGCACCAGGCTCCCTGGGCCGCTGGCTGGGGTCTTCAGCCCCGCACACCCGGAGGCTGACTCCCTGGGCGCCCAGCAGCTGCCTCACACACGAAGATTCCCTAGCGCTCTGCTCCCCAGCAGAGACGTGTGCAGCTGGTTGGGGCCTGCCCCTGCGTGCCTGGGCTCCCGCCCACAGCCCCAGCTCAGGGCAAGCAGCCCCTGAGCGAAGACCTGCACGAGTCGCTGAGCCCCCCCACCTGGAAGCCTAGTGAACAGCTGGCGGGGAGGCGAGCCCCCTCGAGGGAAGAAGAGGCAGCCCAGCCTCGTTTGGCTCAAGCCCTACTTGGCTGGAGCCGAGTGTGCCTCCAGGACGGCAGAGCTCCAGCTCCGCTCAGAGGCCCAATCTGGCAGAGTTGCTCGCGCGAGGCTGCTCTGCCCTCGGCGAGCCTTGCCCAGACTTGCCCGGCTGCTAGGCTTCCTGCCCGGAAGAAGCAGGCTGCGCGAGGCTGGGAGACGCCATTTGCCCCTTCCTGGCCTCAGCTCTGGTCCTGCCTTGCCTTTGCACCTAGGCCCCAGGCGTCCTTAGGGAGGGCTTAGGGACCGGTGGCTTGCACACTGCCAAGGGTTCCAGCAGGGAGAGCTCTGTGAGAGGGAAAGAAAGGCAAGTGTAGGGCACCTCCAGCGGTTGCTTGGCCGCACAGACTCAGCGCCGAACGGAGTGTACCAGCCTCCCAGGGCCCGTGGCTTTTGTCTGCAGCCCCGCACACCCGGAGGCTGACTCCCTGGGCGCCCAGCAGCTGCCTCACACACGTAGCTTCCCTAGCGCTCTCCTCCCCAGCAGAGACGTGTGCAGCTGGTTGGGGCCTGCCCCTGCGTCCCTGGGCTCACGCCGACAGCCCCAGCTCAGGGAAAGTAGCCCCTGAGCCAAGACCTGCAGGACGCGCAGAGCGCCCCCACCTGGAAGCCGAGTGAACAGCTGGCGGGGAGGTGAGCCTCCTTGAGGGAAGAAGAGGCAGCCCAGCCTCGTTTGGCTCAAGCCCTGCTTGGCTGGAGCCGAGTGCGCCTCCAGGACGGCAGAGCTCCAGCTCTGCTCAGAGGCCCGATCTGGCAGAGTTGCTGGCGCGAGGCTGCTCTTCCCAAGGCGAGCCTTGCCCAGACTTGCCTCGCTGCTAGGCTTCCTGCCCAGGAAGGAGCCGGCTGCGCGAGGCTGGGAGACGCCACTGGCGCCTTCCTGGCCTCAGCTCCGCTCCTGCCTTGCCTTTGCACCTAGGCCCCAGGCGTCCTTTGGGAGGGCTTAGGGCCCGGTGGCTTGCACACTGCCAAGGGCTCCAGCAGGAAGAACTCTGTGCGAAGGAAAGGAAGGGCTAGTGCCGGGCTCCTCCAGCGGTTACTTGGCCGCCCAGACTCAGCGCCGCACGGAGTGCACCAGGCTCGCAGGGCCCCTGGCTGGGGTCTGCAGCCCCGCACACCCGGAGGCTGACTCCCTGGGAGCCCAGCAGCTGCCTCACACACGTAGCTTCCCTAGCGCTCTCCTCCCCAGCAGAAACGTGTGCAGCTGGTTGGGGCCTGCCCCTGCGTGCCTGGGCTCCCGCCCACAGCCCCAGCTCAGGACAAGCAGCCCCTGAGCCAAGACCTGCAGGAGGCGCAGAACGCCCCCACCTGGAAGCCGAGTGAACAGCTGGCGGGGAGGCGAGCCCCCTCGAAGGAAGAAGAGGCAGCACAGCCTCTTTTGGCTCAAGCCCTACTTAGCTGGAGCCGAGTGCGCCTCCAGGACGGCAGAGCTCCAGCTCTGCTCAGAGGCCCGATCTGGCAGAGTTGCTGGCGCGAGGCTGCTGTGCCCTGGCCGAACATTGCCCAGACTTGCCTCGCTGCTAGGCTTCCTGCCCAGGAAGGAGCCGGCTGCGCGAGGCTGGGAGACGCCACTGGCGCCTTCCTGGCCTCAGCTCCGCTCCTGCCTTGCCCTTGCACCTAGGCCCCAGGCGTCCATTGGGAGGGCTTAGGGGCCAGTGGCTTGCACACTGCCAAGCGCTCAAGCCAGAAGAGCTCTGTGCGAGGGAAGAGAAGGGCTAGTGCAGGGCTCCTCCAGCGGTTGCTTGGCCGCCCAGACTCAGCGCCGCACGGAGTGCACCAGGCTGCCAGGGCCCCTGGCTGGGGTCTGCATCCCCGCCCACATGGAGGCTGACTCCCTGGGCGCCCAGCAGCTGACTCACACACGTAGCTTCCCTAGCGCTCTCCTCCCCAGCAGAGACGTGTGCAGCTGGTTGGGGCCTGCCCCTGCGTGCCTGGGCTCCCGCCCACAGCCCCAGCTCAGGGCAAGCAGCCCCTGAGCCAAGACCTGCAGGGGGGGAAGAGCGCCCCCACCTGGAAGCCGAGTGAACAGCTGGAGGGGAGCCGAGCCTCCTCGAGGGAAGAAGAGGCAGCCCAGCCTCGTTTGGCTCAAGCCCTACTTGGCTGGAGCCGAGTGCGCCTCCAGGACGGCAGAGCTCCAGCTCTGCTCAGAGGCCCGATCTGGCAGAGTTGCTGGCGCGAGACTGCTCTGCCCTGGGCGAGCCTTGCCCAGACTTGCCTCGCTGCTAGGCTTCCTGCCCAGGAAGGAGCCGGCTGCGCGAGGCTGGGAGACGCCACTGGCGCCTTCCTGGCCTCCTAGGCCCCAGGCGTCCTTTGGGAGGGCTTAGGGGCCGGTGGCTTGCACACTGCCAAGGGCTCCAGTAGGAAGAGCTCTGTGCGAGGGAAGGGAAGGGCTAGTGCACGGCTCATCCAGCGGTTGCTGGGCTGCCCAGACTCATCGCCGCACGGAGTGCAAAAGGCTCCCAGGGTCCCTGGCTGGGGTCTGCAGCCCCGCACACCCTGAGGCTGACTCCCTGGGCGCCCAGCAGCTGCCTCTCACACGTAGATTCCCTAGCGTTCTCCTCCCCAGCAGAGACGTGTGCAGCTGGTTGGGGCCTGCCCCTGCGTGCCTGGGATCCCGCCCACAGCCCCAGCTCAGGGCAAGTAGCCCCTGAGCCAAGACCTGCACGAGTCGCTGAGCGCCCCCACCTGGAAGCCGTGTGAACAGCTGGCGGGGAGGCGAGCCCCCTCGAGGGAAGAAGAGGCAGCCCAGCCTCCTTTGGCTCAAGCCCTACTTGGCTGGAGCCGAGTGCGCCTCCAGGACGGCAGATCTCCAGGTCTGCTCAGAGCCCCGATCTGGCAGAGTTGATGGCGCGAGGCTGCTCTGCCCTGGGCGAGCCTTGCCCAGACTTGCCTCGCTGCTAGGCTTCCTGCCCAGGAAGGAGCCGGCTGCGCGAGGCTGGGAGACGCCACCGGCTCCTTCCTCGCCTCAGCTCCGCTCCTGCCTCGCCTTTGCACCTAGGCCCCAGGCGTCCTTGGGGAGAGCTTAGGGGCCCGTGGCTAGGGCTCCAGCAGGAAGAGCTCTGTGCGAAGGAAGGGAAGGGTTAGTGCAGGGCTCCTCCAGCGGTTGCTTGGCCTCCCAGACTCAGCGCTGCACGGAGTGCACCAGGCTCCCAGGGCCCCTGGCTGGGGTCTGCAGCCCCGCACACCCGGAGGCTGACTCCCTGGGCGCCCAGCAGCTGCCTCTCACACGTAGCTTCCCTAGCGCTCTCCTCCCCAGCAGAGACGTGTGCAGCTGGTTGGGGCCTGCCCCTGCGTGGCTGGGTTCCCGCCCACAGCCCCAGCTCAGGGCAAGCAGCCCCTGAGCCAAGAACTGCAGGAGGCGCAGAGCGCCCCCACCTGGAAGCCGAGTGAACAGCTGGCGGGTAGGTGAGCCTCCTTGAGGGAAGAAGAGGCAGCCCAGCCTCGTTTGGCTCAAGCCCTACTTGGCTGGAGCCGAGTGCGCCTCCAGAACGGCAGAGCTCCAGCTCTGCTCAGAGCCCCGATCTGGCAGAGTTGCTGGCGCGAGGCTGCACTGCCCTGGGCGAGCCTTGCCCAGATTTGCCTCGCTGCAAGGCTTCCTGCCCAGAAGAAGCAGGCTGCGCGAGGCTGGGAGGCGCCACTGGCGCCTTCCTGGCCTCATTTCCGCTCCTACCTTGCCTTTGCACCTAGGCCCCAGGCGTCCTTAGGGAGGGCTTAGGAGCCGGTGGCTTGCACACTGCCAAGGGTTCCAGCAGGGAGAGCTCTGTGAGAGGGAAGGAAAGGCAAGTGCAGGGCACCTCCAGCGGTTGCTTGGCCGCCCAGACTCAGCGCCGAACGGAGTGCAGCAGCCTCCCAGGGCCCCTGGCTGGGGTCTGCAGCCCCGCACACCCGGAGGCTGACTCCCTGGGAGTCCAGCAGCTGCCTCACACACGTAGCTTCCCTAGCGCTCTCCTCCCCAGCAGAAACGTGTGCAGCTGGTTGGGGCCTGCCCCTGCGTGCCTGGGCTCCCGCCCACAGCCCCAGCTCAGGGCAAGCAGCCCCTGAGCCAAGACCTGCAGGAGGCGCAGAGCGCCCCCACCTGGAAGCCGAGTGAACAGCTGGCGGGGAGGCGAGCCCCCTCGAAGGAAGAAGAGGCAGCCCAGCCTCTTTTGGCTCAAGCCCTACTTGGCTGGAGCCGAGTGCGCCTCCAGGACGGCAGAGCTCCAGCTCTGCTCAGAGGCCCGATCTGGCAGAGTTGCTGGCGCGAGGCTGCTCTGCCCTGGGCGAGCCTTGCCCAGACTTGCCTCGCTGCTAGGCTTCCTGCCCAGGAAGGAGCCGGCTGCTCGAGGCTGGGAGACGCCACTGGCGCCTTCCTGGCCTCCTAGGCCCCAGGCGTCCTTTGGGAGCGCTTAGGGGCCGGTGGCTTGCACACCGCCAAGGGCTCCAGTAGGAAGAGCTCTGTGCGAGGGAAGGGAAGGGCTAGTGCAGGGCTCATCCAGCGGTTGCTGGGCTGCCCAGACTCTTCGCCGCACGGAGTGCAAAAGGCTCCCAAGGTCCCTGGCAGGGGTCTGCAGCCCCGCACACCCGGAGGCTGACTCCGTGGGCACCCAGCAGCTGACTCACACACGTAGCTTCCCTAGCGCTCTCCTCCCCAGCAGAGACGTGTGCAGCTGGTTGGGGCCTGCCCCTGCGTGGCTGGGCTCCCGCCCACAGCCCCAGTTCAGGGCAAGCAGCCCCTGAGCCAAGACTTGCACGAGTCGCTGAGCGCCCCCACCTGGAAGCCGAGTGAACAGCTGGCGGGGAGGCGAGCGCCCTCGAGGGAAGAAGAGGCAGCCCAGCGTCGTTTGTCTCAAGCCCTACTTGGCTGGAGCCGAGTGCGCCTCCAGGACGGCAAAGCTCGAGCTCTGGTGAGAGCACCGATCTGGCAGAGTTGCTGGCGCGAGGCTGCTCTACCCTGGGCAAGCCTTGCCCAGACTTGCCTCGCTGCTAGGCTTCCTGCCCAGGAAGGAGCCTGCTGAGCGAGGCTGGGAGACGGCACTGGCTCCTTCCTGGCCTCAGCTCCGCTCCTGCCTTGCCTTTGCACCTAGGCCCCAGGCTTCCTTGGGGAAGGCTTAGGGGCCGGTGGCTTGCACACTGCCAAGGGCTCCAGCAGGAAGAGCTCTGTGCCAGGGAAAGGAAGGGCTAGAGCAGGGCTCCTCCAGCGGTTGCTTGGCCGCCCAGACTCAACGCCGCACGGAGTGCACCAGGCTCCCAGGGCCCCTGGCTGGGGTCTGCAGCCCCGCACACCCGGAGGCTGATTCCCTGGGAGTCCAGCAGCTGCCTCACACACGTAGCTTCCCTAGCGCTCTCCTCCCCAGCAGAAACGTGTGCAGCTGGTTGGGGCCTGCCCCTGCGTGCCTGGGCTCCCGCCCACAGCCCCAGCTCAGGGCAAGCAGCCCCTGAGCCAAGACCTGCAGGAGGCGCAGAGCGCCCCCACCTGGAAGCCGAGTGAACAGCTGGCGGGGAGCCGAGCCTCCTCGAGGGAAGAAGAGGCAGCCCAGCCTCGTTTGGCTCAAGCCCTACTTGGCTGGAGCCGAGTGCGCCTCCAGGACGGCAGAGCTCCAGCTCTGCTCAGAGGCCCAATCTGGCAGAGTTGCTGGCGCGAGGCTGCTCTGCCCTCGGCGAGCCTTGCCCAGACTTGCCTCGCTGCTAGGCTTCCTGCCCAGGAAGGAGCCGGCTGCGCGAGGCTGGGAGACGCCACTGGCGCCTTCCTGGCCTCAGCTCCGCTCCTGCCTTGCCCTTGCACCTAGGCCCCAGGCGTCCATTGGGAGGGCTTAGGGGCCAGTGGCTTGCACACTGCCACGGGCTCAAGCCGGAAGAGCTCTGTGCGAGGGAAGAGAAGGGCTAGTGCAGGGCTCCTCCAGCGGTTGCTTGGCCGCCCAGACTCAGCGCCGCACGGAGTGCACCAGGCTCCCAGGGCCCCTGGCTGGGGTCTGCAGCCCCGCACACCCGGAGGCTGACTCCCTGGGCACCCAGCAGCTGACTCACACACGTAGCTTCCCTAGCGCTCTCCTCCCCAGCAGTGACGTGTGCAGCTGGTTGGGGCCTGCCCCTGCGTGCCTGGGCTCCCGCCCACAGCCCCAGCTCAGGGCAAGCAGCCCCTGAGCCAAGACCTGCAGGAGGCGCAGAGCGCCCCCACCTGGAAGCCGAGTGAACAGCTGGCGGGGAGGCGAGCCTCCTCGAGGGAAGAAGAGGCAGCCCAGCCTCGTTTGTCTCAAGCCCTACTTGGCTGGAGCCGAGTGCGCCTCCAGGACGGCAGAGCTCCAGCTCTGCTCAGAGGCCCGATCTGGCAGAGTTGCTGGCGCGAGGCTGCGCTTCCCATGGCGAGCCTTGCCCAGACTTGCCTCGCTGCTAGGCTTCCTGCCCAGGAAGGAGCCGGCTGCGCGAGGCTGGGAGACGCCACTGGCGCCTTTCTGGCCTCAGCTCCGCTCCTGCCTTGCCTTTGCACCTAGGCCCCAGGCGTCCATTGGGAGGGCTTAGGGGCCGGTGGCTTGCACACTGCCAAGGGCTCCAGCAGGAAGAGCTCTGTGCGAAGGAAGGGAAGGGCTAGTGCAGGGCTCCTCCAGCGGTTGCTGGGCTGCCCAGACTCAGCGCCGCACGGAGTGCAAAAGGCTCCCAGGGTCCCTGGCTGGGGTCTGCTGCCCCGCACACCCCGACGCTGACTCCCTGGCCCCCAGCAGCTGCCTCACACACGTAGCTTCCCTAGCGCTCTCCTCCCCAGGCGAGACGTGTGCAGCTGGTTGGGGCCTGCCCCTGCGTGCCTGGGCTCCCGCCCACAGCCCCAGCTCAGGGCAAGCAGCCCCTGAGCCAAGAGCTGCAGGAGGCTCAGAGCGCCGCCACCTGGTAGCTGAGTGAAGAGCTGGCGGGGAGGCGAGCCTCCTCGAGGGAAGAAGAGGCCGTCCAGCCTCCTTTGATTCAAGCCCTACTTGGCTGGAGCCGAGTGTGCCTCCAGGACGGCAGGGCTCCAGCTCTGCTCAGAGGCCCGATCTGGCAGAGTTGCTGGCGCGAGGCTGCTCTGCCCTGGGCGAGCCTTGCCCAGACTTACCTCACTGCTAGGCTTCCTGCCCAGGAAGGAGCCGGCTGCGTGAGCCTGGGAGACGCCACTGGCGCCTTCCTGACCTCAGCTCCGCATCTGCCTTGCCTTTGAACCTAGACCCCAGGCGTCCGTGGGTAATGCTTAGGGGCCGGTGGCTTGCATACTGCCAAGAGCTCAGGCAGGGCGAGCTCTGTGAGAGGGAAGGGAAGGGCAAGTGCAGGGATCCTCCAGCGGTTGCTTGGTCGCCGAGACTCAGCGCCGCACGAAGAAACGCACCTCCCAGGGCCACTGGCTGGGGTCTCCATCCCGGCATACCTGGAGGCTGACTCCGTGGGTGCCGATCAGCTGCCTCTCACATGTCGTTCCCTTGCGCTCTCTTCCCCAGCAGAGAAGTGTGCAGCAGTTTGGGGTATGCCCCTGCGTGTCTTGACTCCCGCCCACAGCCCCAGCTCAGGGCAAGCAGCCCCTGAGCCAAGACCTGCAGGAGGCACAGAGCTTCCGCGCCTGGAAGCCGAAGGAAGAGCATTCAAGGTGGCAAGCCTCCTCGAGGTAAGAAGAGGCAGCCCAGCCACGTGCGGCTCAAGCCCTGCTTGGCTGGATCTGAGCGCGCCTCCAGTATGGCAGATCTCCAGCTCTGCTCAGAGGCCCGATCTGGCAGAGTTCCTGGTCTGAGGCTGCTCTGCCCTGGCCGAGCCTTGCCCTGACTTGCCTGGCTGCTAGGCTTCCTGCCATGGAAGGAGCAGGCTCCTTGAGCCTGGGAGATGCCACTGTCGCCTTCCTGGCCTCAGCTCTGCTCCTGCCTTGCCTTTGCACCAGGCGTCCTTGGGGATGGCTTAGGGGCCGGTGGGTTGCACACTGCCAAGGGCTCCAGCAGGGAGAGCTCTGTCAGAGGCAAGGGAAGGGCAAGTGCAGGTCTCCTCCAGCGGTTGCTTGACAGCCCAGACTCAGCGCCGCACGGTGAGCACCAGGCTCCTTGGACCCCTGGCGGGGCTCTGGAGCCCCGCACACCTCGAGTCTGACTCCGTGGGCGCCCAGTAGCTGCCTCACACACGTAGGTTCCCTAGCGCTCTCCTCTCCAGCAGAGACGTGTGCAGGTGGTTGGGTCCTGCACCTGTGTGTCTGGGCTCCTGCCCACAGCCCCAGCTCAGGGGAAGCAGCCCCTGATCCTAGACCGTAAGGAGGGGCAGGGAGCCGGCGCCTGGAAGCCGAGTGAACAGCATGCGGGAATCGAGCTTCCTAGGGGGAAGACGAAGCAGCCCAGCCGCCTTAGGCTGCAAGCCCTGCTTGGGCGGAGTCGAGTGCGCCTCCAGGATGGCAGAGCTCCAGCTCTGCTCAGAGGCCCGATCTGGCAGAGTTCCTGGTGCGAGGCTGCTCTGCCCTGGGCGAACCTTGCCCAGACTTGCCTCGCTGCTAGGCTTCCTACCCAGGAAGGAGCAGCCTTTGCAAAGTTGGGAGACGCCACTGGCGCCTTCCTGGCCTCAGCTCCACTCCTGTATTGCCTTTGCACCTAGGCCCCAGGCGTCCTTTGGGAGGCCTTAGGGGCCGGTGGGTTCCACACTGCCAAGGGCTCCCATAGTGAGAGGTCTGTTCAAGGGAAGGGATGGGTATATTTGGAGTACAATCCTGTATCAGATGTGAGGCCCACACCTTCACCCTGAACGCTCACTCTGAACCCTCACCCCGAACCCTTACCCTCACCCACGCCCTCACCCTGAACCCTCACCCTCACCCTCTCCCTGAACCCTCACCCTCACCCTCTCCCTGAACCCTCACCCTCACCCTCTCCCTGAATCCTCACCCTCATCCTGAATCCTAACCCTCACCCTGAATCCTTACCCTCACCCTCATCCTGAACCCTCACACCTCACCCCTCACCCTAACAAGTTTGGAGGGCTGTTCCACGAACTCTAACCTTTACCCTACCCTAACCGGACCCCCATCCACATCCTAACCCTAACCCACATCATAGTCACGCCCTCAGCCCTATACTTACCCTTGAAGTACCTACCCGCATCTTCTTCATTTTTGACACTTCCCATGCATAACAAAAGACGAGGTTGTAAGGTTTCAAACATGGATCCAAGACCCATTATCCACATAAAAGGGATATAAATACTATGATCACATCATTTAAATCTCTTGCATCACCAAAATACCTCTCCACCACTTATCCAGTCGCCATTGATGGATCACATCTATCTCATACATTTTATAACTTAGCAATCAAATACGCACCAGGACTCTGGGTAATTATAGAGACAAGATTTATTTATACCATAAATATTTCAACAAATTCCACTTTCTACGATGAGTTCAATCTTCACAAAAGTAGGATGAACAGCACCTGTTTCCACTAGGATCCATAGAGCGTGAAAATCTTAATGATGACCACCAGAAAGGTCAGCACGGTTGATATCACAGATTTTTCAGTGTTCCAGTACAAGTTCTACCCAAATCCATAAAGAAAGACATACGCATAGGAAACTACAAATTGAAAGCAAGTCTATTGAGATAAATATTGGACATCAATTGTATGAATCTTTAAGGCATAACTGCAGACATTCTTCAGACATTCTTCAAATTCATAGAATGACAACAAAGTATGGCTACGTACAATCCATTCGGTTTTATGAACCACTCATGAATAACCTCACAAGCCATTTGAAACCAGATGACAATTTCAAATAGCTTTGATCTACAAACAAGGCTGTGAGACAGAAAGTTAAAATCGAAATACATGAAGTAAATCCTCAATAGATATGAAAACATCCCATGGTAGTGAAGTCAATTAGCATTAGTTATTAGGGCTTTCATGCACAGACTCATCTCTGATCGATGTGATCCCAATTCATATTTGGCAAAAAATACGAAAGCTGATCTTAACAGTCATATTATTTTTCTTTGTACCCCTAAAAAGAAAAATGAACATGAAAAACTAAATTAAGCTTGGAGGCTCACATTTCCCAATCGGTATACAAAGCAACAGCATGTCAAACTTTCTAATTCACATATGCATTTAAATGAAATTGGATGAAATACCCCTAAATAAACACATACTTCTATGCCCAATGTTTCACAAGGCAGAAAACGCTCAATGAATGAAACTGAGAGGGTAACAGCCAGGAAGGCCAGGGGTCTCCAAAGGGAGGAAATGGGGTGCAAGTGTCAGACAGTTGTTATCTGTCACTTCCGAGGCAGGAGGAAACAAGCTGTTATCTTTTTTCCCCTTCTTGATACAAATTTAAACAGAGATTTTCTCTTACAATTCTGTGTTGCTATAATGACACCTGGTTCCGCCTGAACTTCACTTTTCTCATACTTTGAGCTGACCAAGGCATTTTTCTCATGGAAAGGTTTGCCTTAAGCTATGTGAATGTACTATGTATTTACCCTAGACTCTATCTTCAAGTAGGTTCTGCCTAAAGGCTCAGAACTGACTTGACAAACCAATATGCTTTACTCATACATGGCTCTCCTGATCTATGTGAATGAAGCTATCCATTTGCTCATATCAATCGTTTTATGGCCCAGGATGACTCACCTGGTGCCACGGTCATCTCCATATATCTTGTGGGTGAGGGGTCTGCTGCCATTCCTTTCTCTAATGAGTAGACTGCTAGTAGCTAGATAACATCCAGCCAAAGATGAGTAGGGGGGCACTCTTTCTGCCCCCTTCTGATGTCTATGTCAGAAGCTTTCTCTCTTTTATACTTTAATAAAACGTTGGGACACAAAAGCTCTGACTGATCAACCCTCATCACTGGCCCCGGGTTGAATTCTTCCTCTAAGGAGCCCAAGAATTCAAGCATCTTTCATGGTTAGACAACAACCTTTCCAAACAATGGTCTTTTCAAAAAAAAAAATGATGATAAGTGATGAGTATGCATATGTCTACGAATGAAATGGGACCTATATGTCAAACCACATAAAAATATATCTTCCCTCAACATACATATAACACAACCAGGCCTTCACATGCATCGATTCTCCAACTATCAAGTCATACAAATATGGATGTAAAATATCACAATACATTCCAAAGTTTAAAAGTGATGGATATTGACTTTCGCCCGCTGGTGCTTCTTTTTATGTCATCTCCATTATATTAGCTATGACAACGAATCATGTGCTGTGCGAAGTCACTTACATTGTGTCCAACTCCTTGGGATCATATGGACTAGGCCCCACCAGGCTCCTCTCTCCATGAGATTCTCTAGGCAAAGATACTGGAGGGGGTTGCCATGCTCTCCCTCAGGAGATCTTCCTGCCCCAGGGATGGAATCCATACCTCCCATGTCTCCTGCATGGGTATGTTCTGCATGTTCTTTACCACTAGAACCACCTGGGAAGCCCCAAGACACATGAACATCAGTGGATTTGGGGATCCACGGGGCATATACAGAACCATTCCTCCAACAAAACTGAAGAATGACTTTAAAATCTCAAACAAAACATGAGTATATGTGTTCACAAACTTCATGGAGCAAGGGTTTCTTCGATCTGAAAACTGGCATCGATGAAGGACTGTGTGAAGAATACTTCAAAGTCTATTTGGCAAACACAGCCTACGTTGGCTATATTTAGTCCTCAGTTGAATGGAATGTCATGAGTACTGGTCATTTCAAATAAGTAGCCTATGACGCTGTTTACACTTATTGGGACGCGTGGTATACCACATTCACACATTTCAGTAGCATTGGTGCAAAAACGATACATTTCTCAGGGGAAGCTTCTACATGGACTCCTGGGATCAGAGCTCTAACTCATACACACATACTTTTCCTTTTAAAATGATCCTGCATGATAAGCAAACAAAACACTGGATGAACACCTAGACGGTGAGCTCTGTACTAAATGATTTTAAAGCTAGTAGATGGAATGAGCTGATGAGGAAGACTACAAACGAGTCATCTTCTTCAACTTGGTCAAACCGCTCATAGTCATACAAGTGAATGAAAAGTTGAGCCTGTTGTCATTAAATCTGTTTAAAAGAAATAGAATAATAAAACAAATTAGTAAATCTTATTTTCTTAATAAACATTGTATTATTTCTGCACAGCTTTGTTACTGGCATGAATAGAATATCTACAATAATAACTTGTCACAGTGAAATGGATTCACATTCGATATCGATTCACATCTATAATTGATGCCATAGCTGTTTGATACTATTGCTTGAATGAATGCAACTTATGTGACTTCACAAACTACAAACACGACTAACATAATAGGTATTAAAAAACCTTGAGTGACATGAGCGTGAAGACTTAGTAGAGTTGCTCTCAAGAATAATGATACTATTATTCGCTCTAGCCATAGTACTGGAATCTGTACATTAACACCCCTGCAAAACAAAAGGAAAGGATAGAATAATAATAAAGGAACTTCATAACTATATTCCTACTGTAAACATTCAACACTATGTTTTCTTTTAAACTGACTTTCATATTTGGTCTACTGTAACCTCTTCTGTGTTCATTTTATGCTAAACTTATTGCTAACAGTAAAATTACCATACGAGCTCTAATTAATTTTTTTTTTTACTTGCAAAGCTACTGATAGAACCAAAGGCCAATATCTACATCAAACAGGAGAAACGGAATGGAAACTGTAAACAATTTTATGGAAGAACATTTCCGTGCTCCTATTCAGTCAAATGGGCATTCAAAAGGATGTGATTTTTCTGAAAGTTTATTTCAGAAACTTGGAATTGGATGACTGCAAACAATAAAACTAACAATATATTGATACATAATATTAATAATATACAGTGGGTCATTCTTTTTTTATTCTGCCACAGCTAACAGACAGAAAGTCAGTTGTCATAACTACTACTAACATAAGACCCTCACCGATAAGTGAAGATATATAGGAAAATCCATAATAGCTCTAAAAACCATCAAAGATAAAATGGTAATTAAAAAATACACTGACAGTTTAGCTGGTATAAGAAACAGGATGATTATGAAAGCAAAGCCAACAATCATGGATAGGCCATGGAAGCCCGTGGCTGTCACCAGTGTTGACTTATATCCTTCATCTGAGGTTGTTAAAAGCGCTTGGTAAAATCCAGAGGTTTGCAGCAGTGGTAACCTCCTGAACAGACTGAAATAAAAAGGGTTTCCAGAATATCCTGATGATTTCCATCTACTAGGCTGTGATGAGCTCAAGCAATGCATACTCCAGAGGACAGAAGACAGACAGGTTGGGAACACGTCTACTGCACTTACGGAGAAAGGGAATGTTGCTGCTCAGCCTAGTACAAGTGTAGAAGCAACACCTTGGTGATTCGACCTTTAAAGACTCGATACATATGAGAACGACTGGTATGAATAAACCTTCAGAAGTGCTTTCTCAGACCTCCTCCCATCATAAGCACAAGCATAATGAAAACACTGAGTTTTCATGGTCTCACCCAAAATAAGACTCACTTATGGCTTTGCTTTGAGAATAGTTGAACTACTCATTGTTCAAGAGAAATGATCCTTTCTTCTCTGAAGATTTGTGAATCATTCACAGGGTGTGGTGAATAAACTACTTAAGGGTCTAATACATAAAAATGCAATAGGCTAAGCACAGAGATGTTTTTCTCCCTTTCTCAAAGGATGGAATGGAACATTTTGTATTTGCACTGATTTTATGTCTTGACTTCATGTACAATTATATACTGATTTTTTTAGTTGACATACAATAGGACTAAAAATATTGATATAATACTGATAACTCATGTTGGTATGTGTGGTTGTCACATAGGATTCACAGGAGATTTAAATTCACAGTTGTCAACGTAAAGGATGAATGCTATTTAGCTTCTTCGTGAATCTAGACCACGAATGAAGAGTTTTCCTCAACATATTTCACTGAGAGAAATACAAGGATGATAGGCATAATACTATGCTTCGACTCATGGATATCTAAGCATTGCTCACAATACAGATCTGATTTTCAACATCAGGGTTCTTTCAGTGTCCTTGAACAGCATTTGTTTTTCTGTATACAGAAGAAAAAACTCATGAGTATCAAACTGGTTCACATAAAACATGTGTATGAATTGTTATCTTCCTGAACCAGGGATCAAACCCACATCACTTCCCCCTCCTGCACTGGTAGGCAGATTTTTTATTTATCAACTGTGCCACCTAGGAATCGACATACATTTCAAGGACCACTGCCATCAGCTTCTACTGTTCATGACCAAAGTAGGAGAAACAACATTGGAAGAAGTACTCATAAGGGTACTCATAGGAAGTACTCATAAGTCAAGGAACTGTTATACTGGGTACTCTCGTTGTTACTGGGACAAGTCAGTTCCTCCGATGATGATGGGTATAACTGAAAAATTATTACAAATGCATGGGCTGCGATGTCTACGTGATAAATGTGTTCCTCTTATACTATTGCTTCAGGGATGCCTACTTCAGCATGAAGGAATGCACTTCAAGGGATGCCCGCTATTCCAGCTCAAGCAACAGATAGTGAAGTGCAGATCATTGTCCTTTGTTGAAAATAATCAGCACTTTGTCAACATAGGGAACATGCCAGAGGAACCCTTGGGATGGAACTCTAAAAACAGGTTGGGCCCTCTTTTTGCCAAGCCCTGCGATAAAATACAAATCAGAAAAAGAAAAATAGCATCGGTTTTGTCAGGACTTCCTCATCTTTTCTTTCTTGGTAGCAGGAAGCAGACATTGAGGCCAGAGGACTGCAGGATTTCATTGTGAACTAACGTTGGGTGGGGTGGAAGCTCATCACTCTAGTAAGAATGTGGTTCAAAAAAATGGAATTTCATTCACTTCATGGACATAGAGTTCTATAATCCTTCATTAAGGAATTCAATAAGCTATATTTCCTTACACCTTCACAATCTCTTGGTTTACGAGAACATCAATTGCTAGTCCAGCACTTATACAATGAGTGTTACAGGTAGTATGAATGTATAAATGATGATGAGCAATGACAGGAAGTTTATTTAATCTCTGTTTGAATTCTTGATTTTTTATATAATTTTTTATAATATCCTTACAGATGTGAATATTTTACTGACATGTATAAATACACGTTGAGTAGTGCTATGATAACTCATAGTGTTGGCACAATAAATATCATGGTTACTATGTGCTTTTCATATATTCCTTTTGAGATTCTCTTCCATTATACATTATCATAAGATATTTAATAGTTTCCTAAACTGTACAGTAGGTCCTTGTGGCTTCTTTTATATATAGTAATGTACTTGTTAATAATTCAAACAAAAACTGGTACACAAATACTCATAGTGACATTCACAATAGCTCAAAGGTAGAACTCATTCAAGTGTCCGTTGGTGGGAGACTGAATATGCAACACAAGGTATATTCAGAAGCTTGAACGGTATTCCACCATACGAAAAAGTACATTAAATGGTGCTGCCACTCTGCAAGACATTACAGAAATGACTCCAAAACAAACACATGGAATAAATACATAGTTCGATTCCAATTCAAGCTATGTACCCAAAAGGATTGGGAAAGGGGGCTGAAAAAATGGATACTTCTTCCGTCATACTCACAACAGCATGATTCACACTGGCAAACAAACAGAAGTGATCTAAGTGTCCATGGCAGCCAATTCCATAAACAAACTGTGGTATACACACAATGGAATCTGATTCGGCCCTTCAAAGTCAGTAATTCTGACAATGCGACAATGTGGACAAACCTTATGGTCATTAGATCATGTGAAATAAACCAGACCAAGAAAAGACAAACGTTCTGTGATTCCACTCATATGAGATATCCAAACAAGTCAAATCTGTCAGAAATAGCAGAGAGTGATTCCGACCGATCGAAAAGAGTTCATGTTTCATGGACCTCAGTTTCCCTTGGAAAAACTGACTTCCCGTGATATCTCCAAAACCAATTAGACAAATAATTGGAAGCTATATCCAGTCAAATGAATGTAGACATAATGTTATATACAGTGTACACCAAACTCACTCAAACTTCTTAACAGACAAAAGGCAAAACTGTATCTATGGTACCTCAGCTTAGCTTAAAACTGTATCTACAGTACCTCACTTCTGCTTATAAAATTTAACAACAACAACAACAACACACTAAAGTCTATCCAAAAAAGGATATAAAACATATATAACATTAACTTTAAAGAATTAGACATTTAAACTGTGAAAAACCTTATTCACAAAACTTAAACACAAGCCACAGGAAAATATATTTATAAAATACATATCTGATAAAGGATTGTACTCCAAATATACCAAAAAATCTAGAACAATCTCATAAAAAATGTATACACCTAAACACCTGTCCTACAAAAATATAAAGATAGTAAATAAGCCTATCAAAAAGACTCAAAATCACATATCATTAGGAAATTACAAACTAAAATAACAGTGAGGTAGCACTGCACACCTATTAGATCCAGTAAACTCAAAAAAAAAAACGGGGGTAGGGCACAACTTCTCCGGTGGCTCAGTGGTAAAGAATCTGCCTGACAATGCAAGACACTCTAGTTTGATCCCTTACCCCAGAAGATCCCACATGCCACAGAGAAACATAGCTGGATTTTTCCACAGCTAAACAAAGCTCACCTGTGACCTGAATACTATATGGCTAGCACTTACTAAACAGCTTTGAAAACGTCCAGACAAAAAGTATCACATGATTATATACAACAGCTCTACTTGTAATAACTAAAAACTTTCAAATATCAGGATGTCTTCAGTAGATGACAGTGTAAACAAATGGGGATACATCCAAAGTGAAGGGGAGCAAATGCTACCACAAAATATACCACCTCAGCATGATAATTAGTGGGACCCAATTAACTTTTTTTTTTAGAGGGCACATGATCATCTCTGAAACCCAAGTTCAAGACAGCTCTTCTGTGAGTCACATTTACCAGAGAAATCTCATTTCAAAGGAATCCTCTCTATATGCCAGATAGAAGGATGAGACACAGTCTTTTGAAACTCTTTTTTCTTTTCTATCGATAGGGAAAGCTAAGCCGTAAATCTGCACAACAACCATACCCTTCCTTTCCTTTGGTTGTATCTGTAAAATATTTGTTTCTTTTTTAATTTGGCTGCGCCAGGTCAACCTTCATTGAGGTAAGCCAGATATTTAGCTACAACATGCAAATTCTCCTTTGTGGCATGGGAGATCTAGCTCTTGGATCAGGGAATGAACCTGGGCCTCCTTCTTTGGGAGTGTCCAGTCTCAGCCACTGGACCACCAGAAAGTGCCTGTTTTGTTTTCAGATGAAGATGGAATCTAAGGTGATATCTTGGGCCATTTCAGTCACTGACTCAGTTTCCTGAGTTTCTCCAAAGCACGCACAAGGTGCACATTATTAAACTGGTTTGCAAAACAAGAAAAGGTTGTCTGCTACAACACTGTATGCTTACAAATATCTAAATGGTAAATGGCATATTATTTATTTTTAATTACTATGGGGGGGGGGGGAGAAAGAATGCAGGATTCATACATGTTACCACATGAATAAATATTAAAACCATCTTCAGTGAAAAAGAAATCCACATCGAAAAGGCCACCCAGAACCCTTATTCACCATGTCTGCTTTCAATCCATCAAGTTTGTCCAAATAACTGAAAATCTCAGTAACACTCTAAATAAAGAAAAAAGGATGAAGATGGAAACAAAAGATATATTCATACACTTGAACAATTGCTAAAAGTGGAAGTGGGGCAGTGGATTACATTATAATGTAGGTACCATATGATTTCCTGATTTTGGAGATTATGTGCTGGTTCTGCAGAAGGTACCCATTTTGGATAAAACACATAGAGTATTTTAGATGATGTGGCAAATGCTAGCACTTGTTCCCATTGCTAGGCATTTTCTGTACATTTTAAATGACTGGAAAGTATACTAGGTTTCAAAACAACCATGTCAATACCACAAAAGAAATTTAGCGCAGACAGGCAGGAAACTTTCTGATACAGGCCAAGACTTACCCAGATGAAGTTCAAGGGAAGCTGGGATGCTCACTGCCCGTGAAGGAGTCCACGTGGAATGAAGAAGTAGTGTGGGAAGTCTATTAGTAACCACCATGTCTTGGGTCCTCTGGATGACCTACTGCAGGAGAAACAGATCTTACAGATAAAATGTTCCACATCACTTCACAAAAAGTTGTTAGACTACATTCAGTAAAGCTGAATCATTTTGGATTAATTTACAATCATAAAATACTACCCTTTACAGTCCAAAAATCACTTGCATTTCTATACACTAATAACAATCAGGAAAAAAATATTAAGAAAATTCCACTTAAATAAAACATCTAGCAACAAACTTAATCAAGAACATAAAAAACCAGTAGTCAGAAAACTAGAAGGCACTGATAAAGAAACCAAAGAAAATACAAACACACAGAAAATTATTCCACGCTCATGCACTGGAACAATGAGGAATTAAAAGGTCCATTCCAACCAAAGTCATCAACAAATACACGGACTGCAATCACAAAATAATATTCAATGGCATTTTTCACAGAAATAGAAATATTCCTAATATTAGGCTGCTACTGTTGAACAGGACCTTAAACGGCCAAAAAGACTCTGAGAAAGAGGAACACAGCTGGAGGCATCTTCCTATCCCTCTTCAAACTACATCACGGAGCTGTAGTGACCACCACAGTGAGGAACTGGCAGGAACACAGACACATGGACTCCAGGAGAGAATAGAGAGCCCAGAAACGAACCCACCTGTACATGGTCAGTTCCTGAAAATCAAACCAGGAACGAGCGAAGAGGAAAGGACAGTCTTCTCAAGAAACAGTGACAGGAAAATGGCCACCTACACGGAAGAACATCAGTGTTCATCCTCTACATCATCTAACGCAAATCTAACTGAAAACCCACCGCTTTGCACACGGAGCTCTTTCCCCCTGAGTCCTCTGAGATGGACCTCCAGTCAGCCCTCAGCTGGACACAGGAAACGTCTACTCCATCCTCATTTTTCGCTCTTGCAGCGCCTCCCTGCTGGTGGGCACTGAGGCAACCCTGCTCCTCTCAGCCTGGATGCAGCCCTGTTATCCAGAAGCCTGAGCCCTGATGGTCCTGAGGAGACAAAGCTCCCGCCAGCTGCTCACGGAGCAGAGTCTAAAGGCAAAGCGTCCTGCGCCCGCGGGTCAGAGGGGCCTTTGGCGCCCCCTGCGGGCCACAAGAGAAGAGCGGGCAGCCCGGTGCTCACAGACCTCAGAGGGCTCACCCAGAAGCAGCTCTGCTGTGAGCACTCAGACTGGAAGCCCAAACTGAAATGGAGCAGAATAGCTCCATGACCCTCCGCAAAACATGGCTAAGGAACAATCAGAGCCTGCATGGAATGCAGCCATAAAAAGGAACACATTTGAGTTTGTTCTAATAAAGGGGAGGGAAGTCAGTCAAAGAGAGAAAAACATGGAATCTAGAAGGATGGTACTGACGAGTCTGTTCACAGAGCAGCAATGGAGGTGCAGACATAGAGAACAGACTTACAGACGAGGGTGGGGAACAAGAGGGAGAGGGTGAGATGAATGGAGAGAGCAGCATGGATGCAGGTACACCTACATTTGTAAATAGACAACCAATGGGAATTTGCTGTATGATTCAGGGAACTCAAACTGGGGCTCAGTAGTAACCTGGAGAGGTGGGAATGCGTGCGAGGTGGGAGGGAGATTCAAGAGCAAGAGGACATAGGTACACCTATGGTTAATTCATGTGGATGTATGACAAATCAAACCAGTATTGTAAAGCAATGATCAATCAACTAAAAGAAATAACTTTAAAAAAATATGAACATAAACACAAACTTTGCAACAAGGTAACTCCATTTAAAAAACTATAGAATTTTAGAAAACTGCAAAAGTTCTACATGACCGTTGGTCTGGTGATCAGGTCTAACATACACAAAACAAGCCAACTTACCAAATTATGAATATAAATTATTTAAAACATTGCCTTTTATCATTTCATACATTTACCCTGTGGAGGACCTTACTCGAGAGAACCAAAAACAAACTGTTAAATGAACCACGGACCACCCACCCTGGCCAGGCAACAGAGAAAAGAAAACACTTGCAGGAATCATCTTACAACAGGAGGTCCTGGGAAGGAACAAGGAACGAACAAGCTACCACCAACCAGAATTCTGGAGAGGTCAGGAGATGGGAGGCTCCAGTTCAGAGGTCCTACCAACCTCCCAGGATCCACTTCGCTGGAATCCATCTCAGCTGAGTGATGCGTGTGCCCCCAAGAAGGATCCCAATTCAGAATGCCTGGCAAGAGACAAACCAGAAATGAGCCCGATGACCATAAAACCTGAGACTGTGAGCCACGTGACAGAGTGGTTCTCTCCGTTTCCCTCACCCTCCTGCCCTCCACCCTGGCAGCCCTTCCCAATAAAGCCTCTCGCTTGGACAGCACTCCTCTCCTCAGACAACTCATTGCCCAGTGTCAGACAAGAACTCACTCTCAAGCCCTGAAAGGGATCCCCCTTCCTTCATCAAAAGCAATATCCAGGAGAAAATATCTTCAAAACGCTATCTTGCAGAGAAGGAAATCAGAGAAGGCAATGGCAGCCCACTCCAGTACCATTGCCTGGAGAATCCCACGGACAGAGGAGCCTGGTAGGCTGCAACCCCGGGGTCACTAAGAGACGGACACGACTTCACTGAGTGGCTTCACTTTCACTTTTCACTTTCATGCACTGGAGAAGGACATGGCAACCCACTCCAGTGTTCTTGCCTGGAGAATCCCAGGGACAGAGGAGCCTGGTAGGCTGCTGTCTATGGGGTCGCGCAGAGTCAGGCACGACTGAAGCGACGCAGCAGCAGCAGCAGCAGCAGCAGCAGCAGCAGCAGCAGCAGCAGCAGCAGCAGCAGAGAAGGAAATGGCACCACCTGCAGTACTCTGGTCTCAGAAATCCCAGGGACAGAGGAGCTTGGTGGGCTACAGTCCAAAAGCAGGGCATTTCTGATGGGAGGAAACAGTCCCAGGGAAGCTGAGCTGCTCACCAAAGGCCCCAGAGCTTTGGATAGCACACCAGAGCTGGGGCTGAGGATTCCCAGCTGCCATGCCTCTTGATCCTGGCCTCTTTCACTAGATACATGTGTGGAAAACTAGTCTAAAATATGCCCTGGTGGTTCCATAGTAAAGAATCCACCCCCCGGTGCTGGAGATGCATGTGCGATCCCTAGGATGGGAAGATCCCACATCCTATGGAGCCCGTGTGCCACAACAGCCGAGCGAGCCTGTGCTCTAGATCCTGGAAGCCACGATGCCGAGTTCACATGCTGCAGCCACTGAAGCCCGTGAGCCTGTGCCCCTCAACAAGAGGAGACACTGCAGTGAGAAGCCTGCAAACCACTAGTTATGGCCCATGCTCACCAAAACTAGAGAAAAGCCCACACACAAAGAGGCAACACAGCCAACAATCAATAAAACTGTTTTCCTAAAACAATGCATATCTGACAAAGAAACTGTATTCGAATTGTCCAAGAACACTAGAGCAAACAAGCCCATTCATAATTGGTAGCGACTGAAATAGACACCTGGCCACTGAGGGTATACTGATAGTAAACTATCATACAAAAACATACTCAAGATACTGGTGCAATGCATGCAGAGCCCCCTTTGAAAGACAATCTGACAGTTTTTTTTTCAGTAACCACGTGGGACAAGCACTGAATTCTGTGTATGACAAGCGGTGGAAGCCAGGTATCTTACCATTGGAATGCAAAGTTACAGATAAACAAAAGGAAACGTTACAATGTCCATGTCGTGGTGGATCAGGTTGGAGACATCACAAATTACCTTTAACTGAATATGTTCAAAGGTGAGCTGGAATACATGGATATATATATATATATATCCATGTATTGTCAGCTGAGCATATTGAGCTCCTACATGTATGTTTTAAATATCATTCTCTAATAAAAGGGAACAGGAAACATCTCCAATGGCCCGGTGGTAAAGAATCTGCCTACCGATGCAGGGAACACGGGTTCAATTCCTGTGTAGGAGATTCCACACGCCCAGGGGCAACGAAGCCCTTGAACAGCTCTTGAAGTTTGCATGCTCCAGAGCCCAAGTTCTGCAAACAGAGAAAGCACTGCAATGAGAAGCCATGGCACAGCAACTAGAGGGTAGCCTCTGCTCACTACAACTAGACAAACGAGCAATAAAGACCCAGCACAGTCAAAAATAATGTAATGTTTAAAAAAAGGACAGTTCTTTGAAGAAATGACTGAGACTAGGGGTGAGACTGTAAATATATGAGACAGGGTCATCTTAAATTATGAGAAATTAAAGAAACTAAAGACAACTATCAAGCTGTCCAAACTGATACAAATGAATGATGACACAGTGTTATCTGTATACACCAGCAAATAACAATCTGAAAAGGAATTTAAACAAACGATTCCCTTTCAGTCATGTCAACATTAATAAAAGACTTTGCTATGGACAGAATGAGGATAACAAGACTGGCACACTGGAAATGATACATGATTGCTGAAAAATACCCTAAAGACATGGACAGATATGCCATAGCGATGAAAAGGCTTCAGTTGGCAATACCATGGAATGCATCTTCAATCTGAAATGAAGATTCAATATGAATTTCAAAAGGCTGAAAGGTGGTTGCTAAACCACAAAAGATGCCAGCATTCTTGGACTCCAGAGGAGAATTCAATCCAGGGCAAGTGACGAAGCTTGATGGCTCAGAGGTTTTCTGTTAAAAAGTTTTATTAAAATATAAAAGAGATCGAGAGAGCTGCTGACGTAGACAGTAAAAGGGGGAAGAGTACCCCCTGCTAGTCTTTAGCCAGATGTTATAGAGCCACTAGCAGTCTGCTAATGAAAGAAAGACAATGTGTCAGAGAATGGCACCAGGCCCCTCACCCACAGCATGCATTGAGATAACATTGGCAGCAGATGAGTCATCCCAGGCCATAAAATGATGGACATGAATCTTGAAGAAAGGCAGATTTCCAAGCAAATATATAGTTTCATTCACATAGATTAAGAGAACAAGGTATGAGTAAAACATACTGGTTTGTCAAGTTTTTTCTGAGCCTTTAGGGGAAACTGACCTGAAGACAGAGCCTTGGGTAAATACATAGTACATTAGCATACCTTAAGACAAACATTTCCATAAGAAAAATGCATTGCTTAGTTCAAGGTTTGAGGAAAGTTAAATTCAGGTGGAGCCAGGAGTGGTCATGGCAACACAGAAATTTCTGAGAAACCTTTTAAATTTGTATCAAGATGGAGAAAAAAAAATGCAGCACTCTTTTGTCTCCTCCGGCCTCTTAAGAGAGAGAAAAAAACGTCTGACACTTGCAGTCTATTTTCTCTGTCTGGAGACCCCTGGCCTTCCTGCCTGTTATCCTCTCCAGGCCTGTAGGAAGCAATACACTAGGCTGCTTGGGAAAACCGCGCGGGTCTGAGCTTTATGCAAAGGGGTAAAGCAGTAAAACCCTTGGCCCCAAAGGCGAGGCTTTTCTGCGACCGCCATTTTAGTCGGCTCCGAGACTGCAAACAAAGAGGGCAGAATACATGGTTCCCTGCTCCGCCCAGTCCGAGTTCCCTTACCTGTGGCCCACAGCCCTGCGCTCTGCTCGCTGGGTGCCAATCGACGGGGACCCAGGAGCCCACGAAACGAGCATTCCCAGCTGCAATGGCGAGCCCTGAGAGCCCTGGCCCCCGACGCGCCGCCATGTTCATCCCGCCCCAGACCCGCTCACGTGAGCCGCGCTCCTGACCAGCCGCCCAGGCTCGCCCCGCCCCCGACGCGCTCACGGTGCGCCCCACCCCCACGCCCCCTTCCAGGACAGGCCCGCGGGACCGCGACTGCCTCCAGGTGAAACACAAGGACAAGCAAATCCACCCCACCGAGACAATCCAAGCTTTTTCTCAGCTGATCTGTCTATGATTTAGGGATAAAACTATGACTATAGAAAGCAAAGATGACCTAGGACAGCCATGATAGTCTATAGAGCCAGACCCTGGCGGGCAGAGGCTTGAAGAGGGTCCGGGAGCTCTGTCAGAACAGCAAGCCTCTGTGGCGTAGCGGTTAGGTGCGCTGGTGAGCAGGCAGACGATGGTCTGTAAGTCAGGAGTTCAAGTCTGCAGCTTAACTCTTTTGCTCTTAGGGGGCGGGGGACAGCAACAGGCGGGACTTAGACCAGAAACGTTTATTTTTATTTTAGAGGTTTATTGTTTAGCTTAGGGTTAGGGTTCGGGCAACCCCCCAACTTGTTCAGGTTCGGGTTCAGGGTTAGGGTTAGAATTTGGGGATCCCCCCTCTTCTAAGAGTTCGGGTTTGGGTTAGGGTTCATGTCAGGGTCAGGGTTCGGGTTACGGTTAGGGTTAGCATTAGTGTTGGGGTTACAGCTTAAAGTGAGCCCTAATAGGGCCCATAGTTCTTTATTAGCCTGCCCTGGTGGGCCGAGGCTTGAAGAGGGTTCGGGAGCCCTGCTGGAAGCAGCAAGCCTCTGTAGCATAGGGGTTAGGTGGGCCACTAGGCAGGTAGGCTATGGCCTGTAAATCAGGAGTTCAAGTCTCCAGTCTGACCTTTTCGCTTTTCAGGGGCAGGGGACTGCAAGAGCCAGGGCTTAGACCAGAAAATTTTTTTATTTTAGAGGTTTATTGTTAAGCTTAGGGTTAGGGTTCGGGCAACCCCCCCCCACTTGTTAGGGTTCGGGTTCAGGTTAGAATTCGGGGACCCCCCTCTTCTTAGAGTTCGGGTTTGGGTTAGGGTTCATGTCAGGGTCAGGGTTCGGGTTACGGTTAGGGTTGGCATTAACTCTAGGGTTACAGCTAAAGTGAGCGCTAATAGGGTCCATAGTTCTTTATTAGCCTGCAGTGGCGGGGTGAGGCTTGAAGAGCGCCTGGGAGCAAAACAAAACCCAGTAATCCTCTCTAGCGAAGCGGTTAGGCTGACAACCAGTTAAACATCCAACTTGGCTCTGTAGGTCAGGCATTCAAGTCCCAGTTTTGCCTCGTTTGCTTTTAGGGGGTGAGGGACAGCAAGGGGCGGGGCTTAGGCCAGAAAAGTTTATGTTTATGTTAGAGTTTTATTGTTAGGGTTAGGTTTAGGGTTCTGGCATCCCCCCAACTTGTTAGGGTTCAGGTTCAGAGTTCGGGTGCGGGGAATCCCCTCTCTACTTAGGGTTCGGGTTCAGGGTTCGTGTTTGTGGTTTGGGGTTCAGCGTTTGGGGTTAGGGGTTCGCGGTTCTAGTTTGAAGTTTGGGGTTCCGATTAGGGGTTCAAGGTTCAGCTTAGGGGTTTGGGGTTTGGGGTTCGGGTTAGGGGTTCGCGGTTTGGGTTTGGGGTTTGGGGTTCGGGTTAGGGGTTCGCGTTTCAGATTTGGGGATCAGGTTATGGGTTCTCAGTTCAGGTTCGGGGTTCGCAGTTCGGGTTTGGGGTTTGAGGTTCAGGTAAAGGGTTTGGGGTTCGCGGTTTGGGTTTGTGGTTTGAGGTTTGGGTTTGGGGTTTGGGGATCAGGTTAGGGGCTCTCGGATTGGGTTAGGGGTTCACAGTTCGGGTTTGGGTTTGAGGTTAGGGTGAAGGGTTTGGGGTTTGGGGTTCGCGGTTTGGGTTGGAGGTTTGGGATTCGGGTTAGGGGTTTTGGGTTTGGGATTCGGGTTATGGGTTTGGGTTTTGGGGTTCGCGGTTTGGGTTTGGGTTTGGGGTTCTGGTTAGGGGTTCGGGGTTCGGGTTTGGGGTTTGGAGTTCGAGGTTTGGGGTTCGCGTTTCAGGTTAGGGGTTGAGGGTTGGGGTTTGGGGTTCGCGGTTTGGGATAGGGGTTCGCGGATTTGGTTAGGGGTTAGGGATTTGGGGTTTGGAGTCTGGGATTTGGGTCAGGGGTTCGTGGTTTGGGGTTCCAGTTATGGGTTTGGGTTCAGGGTTGTGGGTTGGGGGTTTGGGGTTCGGTTTTTGGGTTTGCAGTTTGGGTTACGGATTAGGGGTTTGGGGTTTGGGTTTGGGGTTCGGGAATTGGGATTCGAGGATTGGGGTTGGGGGTTCCGATTAGAGGTTCAGTAAGTGAGATTTGTGGATCGGGGGTCAAGATTTGAGGTTTGGGGTTTGGGCTTCGGGGGTTTGGGTTCAGGGTTTGGGGATGGGGGTGTGAGGTGCAGTTTCGAGTTTTGCTGTTCAGGTTAGGAGTTAGGGGTTGGGAGTTCGGGGTTCGGCTTAGGGGTTTGGGGTGTGCGGTTTGGGGTTTGAGGTTTGGGGTTCCGGCTAGGGGTTTGGGGTTTGGGGTTCGGATCAGGGGTTTGGAGTTTGGGTTTGAGGGTTGGGTTTTGGGGTTTGGGTTTCGGGGTTTAGAATTCGGGTTAGGTGTTCGCAGTTTGGGTTAGGGGTTTGGGGTTTGGGTTGGGGGTGTGGGGTGTGGGGTACGGGTTAGGGGTTTGGGTTCAGGGTTTGGGGTTCACTTTATGGGTTTGCGTTTCCGGTAAGGCATTAGGGGTGTGCGGTCTGGGTGTGGGGTTCGTGTTAGCGGTTTGGGGTTGGGGGTTCGGGTTCCAGATTTGGGGTTCGGGGTTTGAGTTATGGATTCGGGGTTTGGGCTACATGGTTCGGGGTTTGTGGTATGGGGTTTGGGGGTCGGGGTTTGGGTTTGGGGCTCGGGTTAGGGGTTCGGGTACGAGTTAGGGGTTCACGGATCGGGTTAGGGGTTTGGGGTTCGGCCTTTGAGGTTCGGTTAAGGGGTTCGCTGTTCTGGTTAGGGGTTAGTGACAGGGGCTTCTGTTTTAGGGTAGGGGGTCGCAGTTCAGGTTATGGGTTAGGGGTTTGGTGTTTCGTTTTCGGGTTATGGTAAAGGGTTCAGGTAGGGGATTGGGTTAGGGGATTCGGGTTCAGGTTGGGAGTTCGGTGCTTGGGGTTAGAGATTTGGATTCGGGAAATGGGTTGGGGTTCATGGTATGGTGTTCGAGTTAGGGGTTTGGGGTTCGGAGTTTGGGGGTTCTTGTTCTGATTAGGGGCTTGGGGTTTGGGGTTCGGCTTCGGGGTTAGAGGTTTGCGGTTTGGGGTTGCGGTTTGGAGATTGGAGTTTGGGTTTGGGATTAAGGGGTAGGTGTTTTGGTTTGAGGTCGGGTTAGGGTTAAGGTATCAGGTTTCAGGTTCATTGTTTGGGGATTCGAGCTAGGCATTCAGTTTACAGGTTTGGGATATAGGGTTTTGAGGTCAGGGTGGAGTTCCGGGATTGGAGTCGCGATTAGGGGCTACTGAGTGCCGCAGAGGCAAGGGCTCCAGCAGTAAAAGCAGGCTGCGAGAAGCTGGGAGACGCTACTGGCGCCTTTCTGGCCTTAGCTCCACTCCTGCCTTGCCTTTGCACCTAGGCCCCAGGCGTCCTTGGGAAGGGCTTAAGGGCCGGTGGCTTGCACACTGTCAAGGGCTCCAGCAGGGAGAGCTCTGTGAGAGGGAAGGGAAGGGCAAGTGCAAGGCTCCTCCAGCAGTTGCTTGGCCGCCCAGACTCAGCGCCGCACGGAGTGCACCAGGCTCCCAGGGCCCCTGGCTGGGGTCTGCAGCCCCGCACACCTGGAGGCTGATTCCCTGGGCGCCTAGCAGCTGCCTTACACACTTGGCTTCCCTAGCGCTCTCCTCCCCAGCAGAGACGTGTGCAGCTGGTTGGGGGAATGCCCCTGCGTGCCTGGGCTCCGGCCCACAGCCCCAGCTCAGGGCAAGCAGCCACTGAGCCAAGACCTGCAAGAGGCGAAGAGCGCCCCCACCTGGAAGCCGAGTGAAGAGCTGGCGGGGAGGCGAGCCTCCTCGAGGGAAGAAGAGGCAGCCCAGCCTCGTTTGGCTCAAGCCCTACTTGGCTGGAGCCGAGTGCGCCTCCAGAACGGCAGAGCTCCAGCTCTGCTCAGAGGCCCGATCTGGCAGAGATGCTGGCGCGAGGCTGCTCTGCCCTGGGCGAGCCTTGCCCAGACTTGCCTGGCTGCTAGGCTTCCTGCCCAGGAAGGAGCAGGCTGCGCGAGGCTGGGAGACGCCACTGGCGCCTTCCTGGCCTCAGCTCCGCTCCTGCCTCACCTTTGGACCTAGGCCCCAGGCGTCCTTTGGGAGGGCTTAGGGGCCGGTGGCTTGCACATGCCAAGGGCTCCAGCAGGAAGAGCTCTGTGCGAGGGAAGGGAAGGGTTAGTGCTGGGCTCCTCCAGCGGTTGCTTGGCCGCCCAGACTCAGTGCCGCACGGAGTGCACCAGGCTCCCTGGGCCGCTGGCTGGGGTCTTCAGCCCCGCACACCCGGAGGCTGACTCCCTGGGCGCCCAGCAGCTGCCTCACACACGAAGATTCCCTAGCGCTCTGCTCCCCAGCAGAGACGTGTGCAGCTGGTTGGGGCCTGCCCCTGCGTGCCTGGGCTCCCGCCCACAGCCCCAGCTCAGGGCAAGCAGCCCCTGAGCGAAGACCTGCACGAGTCGCTGAGCCCCCCCACCTGGAAGCCTAGTGAACAGCTGGCGGGGAGGCGAGCCCCCTCGAGGGAAGAAGAGGCAGCCCAGCCTCGTTTGGCTCAAGCCCTACTTGGCTGGAGCCGAGTGTGCCTCCAGGACGGCAGAGCTCCAGCTCCGCTCAGAGGCCCAATCTGGCAGAGTTGCTCGCGCGAGGCTGCTCTGCCCTCGGCGAGCCTTGCCCAGACTTGCCCGGCTGCTAGGCTTCCTGCCCGGAAGAAGCAGGCTGCGCGAGGCTGGGAGACGCCATTTGCCCCTTCCTGGCCTCAGCTCTGGTCCTGCCTTGCCTTTGCACCTAGGCCCCAGGCGTCCTTAGGGAGGGCTTAGGGACCGGTGGCTTGCACACTGCCAAGGGTTCCAGCAGGGAGAGCTCTGTGAGAGGGAAAGAAAGGCAAGTGTAGGGCACCTCCAGCGGTTGCTTGGCCGCACAGACTCAGCGCCGAACGGAGTGTACCAGCCTCCCAGGGCCCGTGGCTTTTGTCTGCAGCCCCGCACACCCGGAGGCTGACTCCCTGGGCGCCCAGCAGCTGCCTCACACACGTAGCTTCCCTAGCGCTCTCCTCCCCAGCAGAGACGTGTGCAGCTGGTTGGGGCCTGCCCCTGCGTCCCTGGGCTCACGCCGACAGCCCCAGCTCAGGGAAAGTAGCCCCTGAGCCAAGACCTGCAGGACGCGCAGAGCGCCCCCACCTGGAAGCCGAGTGAACAGCTGGCGGGGAGGTGAGCCTCCTTGAGGGAAGAAGAGGCAGCCCAGCCTCGTTTGGCTCAAGCCCTGCTTGGCTGGAGCCGAGTGCGCCTCCAGGACGGCAGAGCTCCAGCTCTGCTCAGAGGCCCGATCTGGCAGAGTTGCTGGCGCGAGGCTGCTCTTCCCAAGGCGAGCCTTGCCCAGACTTGCCTCGCTGCTAGGCTTCCTGCCCAGGAAGGAGCCGGCTGCGCGAGGCTGGGAGACGCCACTGGCGCCTTCCTGGCCTCAGCTCCGCTCCTGCCTTGCCTTTGCACCTAGGCCCCAGGCGTCCTTTGGGAGGGCTTAGGGCCCGGTGGCTTGCACACTGCCAAGGGCTCCAGCAGGAAGAACTCTGTGCGAAGGAAAGGAAGGGCTAGTGCCGGGCTCCTCCAGCGGTTACTTGGCCGCCCAGACTCAGCGCCGCACGGAGTGCACCAGGCTCGCAGGGCCCCTGGCTGGGGTCTGCAGCCCCGCACACCCGGAGGCTGACTCCCTGGGAGCCCAGCAGCTGCCTCACACACGTAGCTTCCCTAGCGCTCTCCTCCCCAGCAGAAACGTGTGCAGCTGGTTGGGGCCTGCCCCTGCGTGCCTGGGCTCCCGCCCACAGCCCCAGCTCAGGACAAGCAGCCCCTGAGCCAAGACCTGCAGGAGGCGCAGAACGCCCCCACCTGGAAGCCGAGTGAACAGCTGGCGGGGAGGCGAGCCCCCTCGAAGGAAGAAGAGGCAGCACAGCCTCTTTTGGCTCAAGCCCTACTTAGCTGGAGCCGAGTGCGCCTCCAGGACGGCAGAGCTCCAGCTCTGCTCAGAGGCCCGATCTGGCAGAGTTGCTGGCGCGAGGCTGCTGTGCCCTGGCCGAACATTGCCCAGACTTGCCTCGCTGCTAGGCTTCCTGCCCAGGAAGGAGCCGGCTGCGCGAGGCTGGGAGACGCCACTGGCGCCTTCCTGGCCTCAGCTCCGCTCCTGCCTTGCCCTTGCACCTAGGCCCCAGGCGTCCATTGGGAGGGCTTAGGGGCCAGTGGCTTGCACACTGCCAAGCGCTCAAGCCAGAAGAGCTCTGTGCGAGGGAAGAGAAGGGCTAGTGCAGGGCTCCTCCAGCGGTTGCTTGGCCGCCCAGACTCAGCGCCGCACGGAGTGCACCAGGCTGCCAGGGCCCCTGGCTGGGGTCTGCATCCCCGCCCACATGGAGGCTGACTCCCTGGGCGCCCAGCAGCTGACTCACACACGTAGCTTCCCTAGCGCTCTCCTCCCCAGCAGAGACGTGTGCAGCTGGTTGGGGCCTGCCCCTGCGTGCCTGGGCTCCCGCCCACAGCCCCAGCTCAGGGCAAGCAGCCCCTGAGCCAAGACCTGCAGGGGGGGAAGAGCGCCCCCACCTGGAAGCCGAGTGAACAGCTGGAGGGGAGCCGAGCCTCCTCGAGGGAAGAAGAGGCAGCCCAGCCTCGTTTGGCTCAAGCCCTACTTGGCTGGAGCCGAGTGCGCCTCCAGGACGGCAGAGCTCCAGCTCTGCTCAGAGGCCCGATCTGGCAGAGTTGCTGGCGCGAGACTGCTCTGCCCTGGGCGAGCCTTGCCCAGACTTGCCTCGCTGCTAGGCTTCCTGCCCAGGAAGGAGCCGGCTGCGCGAGGCTGGGAGACGCCACTGGCGCCTTCCTGGCCTCCTAGGCCCCAGGCGTCCTTTGGGAGGGCTTAGGGGCCGGTGGCTTGCACACTGCCAAGGGCTCCAGTAGGAAGAGCTCTGTGCGAGGGAAGGGAAGGGCTAGTGCACGGCTCATCCAGCGGTTGCTGGGCTGCCCAGACTCATCGCCGCACGGAGTGCAAAAGGCTCCCAGGGTCCCTGGCTGGGGTCTGCAGCCCCGCACACCCTGAGGCTGACTCCCTGGGCGCCCAGCAGCTGCCTCTCACACGTAGATTCCCTAGCGTTCTCCTCCCCAGCAGAGACGTGTGCAGCTGGTTGGGGCCTGCCCCTGCGTGCCTGGGATCCCGCCCACAGCCCCAGCTCAGGGCAAGTAGCCCCTGAGCCAAGACCTGCACGAGTCGCTGAGCGCCCCCACCTGGAAGCCGTGTGAACAGCTGGCGGGGAGGCGAGCCCCCTCGAGGGAAGAAGAGGCAGCCCAGCCTCCTTTGGCTCAAGCCCTACTTGGCTGGAGCCGAGTGCGCCTCCAGGACGGCAGATCTCCAGGTCTGCTCAGAGCCCCGATCTGGCAGAGTTGATGGCGCGAGGCTGCTCTGCCCTGGGCGAGCCTTGCCCAGACTTGCCTCGCTGCTAGGCTTCCTGCCCAGGAAGGAGCCGGCTGCGCGAGGCTGGGAGACGCCACCGGCTCCTTCCTCGCCTCAGCTCCGCTCCTGCCTCGCCTTTGCACCTAGGCCCCAGGCGTCCTTGGGGAGAGCTTAGGGGCCCGTGGCTAGGGCTCCAGCAGGAAGAGCTCTGTGCGAAGGAAGGGAAGGGTTAGTGCAGGGCTCCTCCAGCGGTTGCTTGGCCTCCCAGACTCAGCGCTGCACGGAGTGCACCAGGCTCCCAGGGCCCCTGGCTGGGGTCTGCAGCCCCGCACACCCGGAGGCTGACTCCCTGGGCGCCCAGCAGCTGCCTCTCACACGTAGCTTCCCTAGCCCTCTCCTCCCCAGCAGAGACGTGTGCAGCTGGTTGGGGCCTGCCCCTGCGTGGCTGGGTTCCCGCCCACAGCCCCAGCTCAGGGCAAGCAGCCCCTGAGCCAAGAACTGCAGGAGGCGCAGAGCGCCCCCACCTGGAAGCCGAGTGAACAGCTGGCGGGTAGGTGAGCCTCCTTGAGGGAAGAAGAGGCAGCCCAGCCTCGTTTGGCTCAAGCCCTACTTGGCTGGAGCCGAGTGCGCCTCCAGAACGGCAGAGCTCCAGCTCTGCTCAGAGCCCCGATCTGGCAGAGTTGCTGGCGCGAGGCTGCACTGCCCTGGGCGAGCCTTGCCCAGATTTGCCTCGCTGCAAGGCTTCCTGCCCAGAAGAAGCAGGCTGCGCGAGGCTGGGAGGCGCCACTGGCGCCTTCCTGGCCTCATTTCCGCTCCTACCTTGCCTTTGCACCTAGGCCCCAGGCGTCCTTAGGGAGGGCTTAGGAGCCGGTGGCTTGCACACTGCCAAGGGTTCCAGCAGGGAGAGCTCTGTGAGAGGGAAGGAAAGGCAAGTGCAGGGCACCTCCAGCGGTTGCTTGGCCGCCCAGACTCAGCGCCGAACGGAGTGCAGCAGCCTCCCAGGGCCCCTGGCTGGGGTCTGCAGCCCCGCACACCCGGAGGCTGACTCCCTGGGAGTCCAGCAGCTGCCTCACACACGTAGCTTCCCTAGCGCTCTCCTCCCCAGCAGAAACGTGTGCAGCTGGTTGGGGCCTGCCCCTGCGTGCCTGGGCTCCCGCCCACAGCCCCAGCTCAGGGCAAGCAGCCCCTGAGCCAAGACCTGCAGGAGGCGCAGAGCGCCCCCACCTGGAAGCCGAGTGAACAGCTGGCGGGGAGGCGAGCCCCCTCGAAGGAAGAAGAGGCAGCCCAGCCTCTTTTGGCTCAAGCCCTACTTGGCTGGAGCCGAGTGCGCCTCCAGGACGGCAGAGCTCCAGCTCTGCTCAGAGGCCCGATCTGGCAGAGTTGCTGGCGCGAGGCTGCTCTGCCCTGGGCGAGCCTTGCCCAGACTTGCCTCGCTGCTAGGCTTCCTGCCCAGGAAGGAGCCGGCTGCTCGAGGCTGGGAGACGCCACTGGCGCCTTCCTGGCCTCCTAGGCCCCAGGCGTCCTTTGGGAGCGCTTAGGGGCCGGTGGCTTGCACACCGCCAAGGGCTCCAGTAGGAAGAGCTCTGTGCGAGGGAAGGGAAGGGCTAGTGCAGGGCTCATCCAGCGGTTGCTGGGCTGCCCAGACTCTTCGCCGCACGGAGTGCAAAAGGCTCCCAAGGTCCCTGGCAGGGGTCTGCAGCCCCGCACACCCGGAGGCTGACTCCGTGGGCACCCAGCAGCTGACTCACACACGTAGCTTCCCTAGCGCTCTCCTCCCCAGCAGAGACGTGTGCAGCTGGTTGGGGCCTGCCCCTGCGTGGCTGGGCTCCCGCCCACAGCCCCAGTTCAGGGCAAGCAGCCCCTGAGCCAAGACTTGCACGAGTCGCTGAGCGCCCCCACCTGGAAGCCGAGTGAACAGCTGGCGGGGAGGCGAGCGCCCTCGAGGGAAGAAGAGGCAGCCCAGCGTCGTTTGTCTCAAGCCCTACTTGGCTGGAGCCGAGTGCGCCTCCAGGACGGCAAAGCTCGAGCTCTGGTGAGAGCACCGATCTGGCAGAGTTGCTGGCGCGAGGCTGCTCTACCCTGGGCAAGCCTTGCCCAGACTTGCCTCGCTGCTAGGCTTCCTGCCCAGGAAGGAGCCTGCTGAGCGAGGCTGGGAGACGGCACTGGCTCCTTCCTGGCCTCAGCTCCGCTCCTGCCTTGCCTTTGCACCTAGGCCCCAGGCTTCCTTGGGGAAGGCTTAGGGGCCGGTGGCTTGCACACTGCCAAGGGCTCCAGCAGGAAGAGCTCTGTGCCAGGGAAAGGAAGGGCTAGAGCAGGGCTCCTCCAGCGGTTGCTTGGCCGCCCAGACTCAACGCCGCACGGAGTGCACCAGGCTCCCAGGGCCCCTGGCTGGGGTCTGCAGCCCCGCACACCCGGAGGCTGATTCCCTGGGAGTCCAGCAGCTGCCTCACACACGTAGCTTCCCTAGCGCTCTCCTCCCCAGCAGAAACGTGTGCAGCTGGTTGGGGCCTGCCCCTGCGTGCCTGGGCTCCCGCCCACAGCCCCAGCTCAGGGCAAGCAGCCCCTGAGCCAAGACCTGCAGGAGGCGCAGAGCGCCCCCACCTGGAAGCCGAGTGAACAGCTGGCGGGGAGCCGAGCCTCCTCGAGGGAAGAAGAGGCAGCCCAGCCTCGTTTGGCTCAAGCCCTACTTGGCTGGAGCCGAGTGCGCCTCCAGGACGGCAGAGCTCCAGCTCTGCTCAGAGGCCCGATCTGGCAGAGTTGCTGGCGCGAGGCTGCTCTGCCCTCGGCGAGCCTTGCCCAGACTTGCCTCGCTGCTAGGCTTCCTGCCCAGGAAGGAGCCGGCTGCGCGAGGCTGGGAGACGCCACTGGCGCCTTCCTGGCCTCAGCTCCGCTCCTGCCTTGCCCTTGCACCTAGGCCCCAGGCGTCCATTGGGAGGGCTTAGGGGCCAGTGGCTTGCACACTGCCACGGGCTCAAGCCGGAAGAGCTCTGTGCGAGGGAAGAGAAGGGCTAGTGCAGGGCTCCTCCAGCGGTTGCTTGGCCGCCCAGACTCAGCGCCGCACGGAGTGCACCAGGCTCCCAGGGCCCCTGGCTGGGGTCTGCAGCCCCGCACACCCGGAGGCTGACTCCCTGGGCACCCAGCAGCTGACTCACACACGTAGCTTCCCTAGCGCTCTCCTCCCCAGCAGTGACGTGTGCAGCTGGTTGGGGCCTGCCCCTGCGTGCCTGGGCTCCCGCCCACAGCCCCAGCTCAGGGCAAGCAGCCCCTGAGCCAAGACCTGCAGGAGGCGCAGAGCGCCCCCACCTGGAAGCCGAGTGAACAGCTGGCGGGGAGGCGAGCCTCCTCGAGGGAAGAAGAGGCAGCCCAGCCTCGTTTGTCTCAAGCCCTACTTGGCTGGAGCCGAGTGCGCCTCCAGGACGGCAGAGCTCCAGCTCTGCTCAGAGGCCCGATCTGGCAGAGTTGCTGGCGCGAGGCTGCGCTTCCCATGGCGAGCCTTGCCCAGACTTGCCTCGCTGCTAGGCTTCCTGCCCAGGAAGGAGCCGGCTGCGCGAGGCTGGGAGACGCCACTGGCGCCTTTCTGGCCTCAGCTCCGCTCCTGCCTTGCCTTTGCACCTAGGCCCCAGGCGTCCATTGGGAGGGCTTAGGGGCCGGTGGCTTGCACACTGCCAAGGGCTCCAGCAGGAAGAGCTCTGTGCGAAGGAAGGGAAGGGCTAGTGCAGGGCTCCTCCAGCGGTTGCTGGGCTGCCCAGACTCAGCGCCGCACGGAGTGCAAAAGGCTCCCAGGGTCCCTGGCTGGGGTCTGCTGCCCCGCACACCCCGACGCTGACTCCCTGGCCCCCAGCAGCTGCCTCACACACGTAGCTTCCCTAGCGCTCTCCTCCCCAGGCGAGACGTGTGCAGCTGGTTGGGGCCTGCCCCTGCGTGCCTGGGCTCCCGCCCACAGCCCCAGCTCAGGGCAAGCAGCCCCTGAGCCAAGAGCTGCAGGAGGCTCAGAGCGCCGCCACCTGGTAGCTGAGTGAAGAGCTGGCGGGGAGGCGAGCCTCCTCGAGGGAAGAAGAGGCCGTCCAGCCTCCTTTGATTCAAGCCCTACTTGGCTGGAGCCGAGTGTGCCTCCAGGACGGCAGGGCTCCAGCTCTGCTCAGAGGCCCGATCTGGCAGAGTTGCTGGCGCGAGGCTGCTCTGCCCTGGGCGAGCCTTGCCCAGACTTACCTCACTGCTAGGCTTCCTGCCCAGGAAGGAGCCGGCTGCGTGAGCCTGGGAGACGCCACTGGCGCCTTCCTGACCTCAGCTCCGCATCTGCCTTGCCTTTGAACCTAGACCCCAGGCGTCCGTGGGTAATGCTTAGGGGCCGGTGGCTTGCATACTGCCAAGAGCTCAGGCAGGGCGAGCTCTGTGAGAGGGAAGGGAAGGGCAAGTGCAGGGATCCTCCAGCGGTTGCTTGGTCGCCGAGACTCAGCGCCGCACGAAGAAACGCACCTCCCAGGGCCACTGGCTGGGGTCTCCATCCCGGCATACCTGGAGGCTGACTCCGTGGGTGCCGATCAGCTGCCTCTCACATGTCGTTCCCTTGCGCTCTCTTCCCCAGCAGAGAAGTGTGCAGCAGTTTGGGGTATGCCCCTGCGTGTCTTGACTCCCGCCCACAGCCCCAGCTCAGGGCAAGCAGCCCCTGAGCCAAGACCTGCAGGAGGCACAGAGCTTCCGCGCCTGGAAGCCGAAGGAAGAGCATTCAAGGTGGCAAGCCTCCTCGAGGTAAGAAGAGGCAGCCCAGCCACGTGCGGCTCAAGCCCTGCTTGGCTGGATCTGAGCGCGCCTCCAGTATGGCAGATCTCCAGCTCTGCTCAGAGGCCCGATCTGGCAGAGTTCCTGGTCTGAGGCTGCTCTGCCCTGGCCGAGCCTTGCCCTGACTTGCCTGGCTGCTAGGCTTCCTGCCATGGAAGGAGCAGGCTCCTTGAGCCTGGGAGATGCCACTGTCGCCTTCCTGGCCTCAGCTCTGCTCCTGCCTTGCCTTTGCACCAGGCGTCCTTGGGGATGGCTTAGGGGCCGGTGGGTTGCACACTGCCAAGGGCTCCAGCAGGGAGAGCTCTGTCAGAGGCAAGGGAAGGGCAAGTGCAGGTCTCCTCCAGCGGTTGCTTGACAGCCCAGACTCAGCGCCGCACGGTGAGCACCAGGCTCCTTGGACCCCTGGCGGGGCTCTGGAGCCCCGCACACCTCGAGTCTGACTCCGTGGGCGCCCAGTAGCTGCCTCACACACGTAGGTTCCCTAGCGCTCTCCTCTCCAGCAGAGACGTGTGCAGGTGGTTGGGTCCTGCACCTGTGTGTCTGGGCTCCTGCCCACAGCCCCAGCTCAGGGGAAGCAGCCCCTGATCCTAGACCGTAAGGAGGGGCAGGGAGCCGGCGCCTGGAAGCCGAGTGAACAGCATGCGGGAATCGAGCTTCCTAGGGGGAAGACGAAGCAGCCCAGCCGCCTTAGGCTGCAAGCCCTGCTTGGGCGGAGTCGAGTGCGCCTCCAGGATGGCAGAGCTCCAGCTCTGCTCAGAGGCCCGATCTGGCAGAGTTCCTGGTGCGAGGCTGCTCTGCCCTGGGCGAACCTTGCCCAGACTTGCCTCGCTGCTAGGCTTCCTACCCAGGAAGGAGCAGCCTTTGCAAAGTTGGGAGACGCCACTGGCGCCTTCCTGGCCTCAGCTCCACTCCTGTATTGCCTTTGCACCTAGGCCCCAGGCGTCCTTTGGGAGGCCTTAGGGGCCGGTGGGTTCCACACTGCCAAGGGCTCCCATAGTGAGAGGTCTGTTCAAGGGAAGGGATGGGTATATTTGGAGTACAATCCTGTATCAGATGTGAGGCCCACACCTTCACCCTGAACGCTCACTCTGAACCCTCACCCCGAACCCTTACCCTCACCCACGCCCTCACCCTGAACCCTCACCCTCACCCTCTCCCTGAACCCTCACCCTCACCCTCTCCCTGAACCCTCACCCTCACCCTCTCCCTGAATCCTCACCCTCATCCTGAATCCTAACCCTCACCCTGAATCCTTACCCTCACCCTCATCCTGAACCCTCACACCTCACCCCTCACCCTAACAAGTTTGGAGGGCTGTTCCACGAACTCTAACCTTTACCCTACCCTAACCGGACCCCCATCCACATCCTAACCCTAACCCACATCATAGTCACGCCCTCAGCCCTATACTTACCCTTGAAGTACCTACCCGCATCTTCTTCATTTTTGACACTTCCCATGCATAACAAAAGACGAGGTTGTAAGGTTTCAAACATGGATCCAAGACCCATTATCCACATAAAAGGGATATAAATACTATGATCACATCATTTAAATCTCTTGCATCACCAAAATACCTCTCCACCACTTATCCAGTCGCCATTGATGGATCACATCTATCTCATACATTTTATAACTTAGCAATCAAATACGCACCAGGACTCTGGGTAATTATAGAGACAAGATTTATTTATACCATAAATATTTCAACAAATTCCACTTTCTACGATGAGTTCAATCTTCACAAAAGTAGGATGAACAGCACCTGTTTCCACTAGGATCCATAGAGCGTGAAAATCTTAATGATGACCACCAGAAAGGTCAGCACGGTTGATATCACAGATTTTTCAGTGTTCCAGTACAAGTTCTACCCAAATCCATAAAGAAAGACATACGCATAGGAAACTACAAATTGAAAGCAAGTCTATTGAGATAAATATTGGACATCAATTGTATGAATCTTTAAGGCATAACTGCAGACATTCTTCAGACATTCTTCAAATTCATAGAATGACAACAAAGTATGGCTACGTACAATCCATTCGGTTTTATGAACCACTCATGAATAACCTCACAAGCCATTTGAAACCAGATGACAATTTCAAATAGCTTTGATCTACAAACAAGGCTGTGAGACAGAAAGTTAAAATCGAAATACATGAAGTAAATCCTCAATAGATATGAAAACATCCCATGGTAGTGAAGTCAATTAGCATTAGTTATTAGGGCTTTCATGCACAGACTCATCTCTGATCGATGTGATCCCAATTCATATTTGGCAAAAAATACGAAAGCTGATCTTAACAGTCATATTATTTTTCTTTGTACCCCTAAAAAGAAAAATGAACATGAAAAACTAAATTAAGCTTGGAGGCTCACATTTCCCAATCGGTATACAAAGCAACAGCATGTCAAACTTTCTAATTCACATATGCATTTAAATGAAATTGGATGAAATACCCCTAAATAAACACATACTTCTATGCCCAATGTTTCACAAGGCAGAAAACGCTCAATGAATGAAACTGAGAGGGTAACAGCCAGGAAGGCCAGGGGTCTCCAAAGGGAGGAAATGGGGTGCAAGTGTCAGACAGTTGTTATCTGTCACTTCCGAGGCAGGAGGAAACAAGCTGTTATCTTTTTTCCCCTTCTTGATACAAATTTAAACAGAGATTTTCTCTTACAATTCTGTGTTGCTATAATGACACCTGGTTCCGCCTGAACTTCACTTTTCTCATACTTTGAGCTGACCAAGGCATTTTTCTCATGGAAAGGTTTGCCTTAAGCTATGTGAATGTACTATGTATTTACCCTAGACTCTATCTTCAAGTAGGTTCTGCCTAAAGGCTCAGAACTGACTTGACAAACCAATATGCTTTACTCATACATGGCTCTCCTGATCTATGTGAATGAAGCTATCCATTTGCTCATATCAATCGTTTTATGGCCCAGGATGACTCACCTGGTGCCACGGTCATCTCCATATATCTTGTGGGTGAGGGGTCTGCTGCCATTCCTTTCTCTAATGAGTAGACTGCTAGTAGCTAGATAACATCCAGCCAAAGATGAGTAGGGGGGCACTCTTTCTGCCCCCTTCTGATGTCTATGTCAGAAGCTTTCTCTCTTTTATACTTTAATAAAACGTTGGGACACAAAAGCTCTGACTGATCAACCCTCATCACTGGCCCCGGGTTGAATTCTTCCTCTAAGGAGCCCAAGAATTCAAGCATCTTTCATGGTTAGACAACAACCTTTCCAAACAATGGTCTTTTCAAAAAAAAAAATGATGATAAGTGATGAGTATGCATATGTCTACGAATGAAATGGGACCTATATGTCAAACCACATAAAAATATATCTTCCCTCAACATACATATAACACAACCAGGCCTTCACATGCATCGATTCTCCAACTATCAAGTCATACAAATATGGATGTAAAATATCACAATACATTCCAAAGTTTAAAAGTGATGGATATTGACTTTCGCCCGCTGGTGCTTCTTTTTATGTCATCTCCATTATATTAGCTATGACAACGAATCATGTGCTGTGCGAAGTCACTTACATTGTGTCCAACTCCTTGGGATCATATGGACTAGGCCCCACCAGGCTCCTCTCTCCATGAGATTCTCTAGGCAAAGATACTGGAGGGGGTTGCCATGCTCTCCCTCAGGAGATCTTCCTGCCCCAGGGATGGAATCCATACCTCCCATGTCTCCTGCATGGGTATGTTCTGCATGTTCTTTACCACTAGAACCACCTGGGAAGCCCCAAGACACATGAACATCAGTGGATTTGGGGATCCACGGGGCATATACAGAACCATTCCTCCAACAAAACTGAAGAATGACTTTAAAATCTCAAACAAAACATGAGTATATGTGTTCACAAACTTCATGGAGCAAGGGTTTCTTCGATCTGAAAACTGGCATCGATGAAGGACTGTGTGAAGAATACTTCAAAGTCTATTTGGCAAACACAGCCTACGTTGGCTATATTTAGTCCTCAGTTGAATGGAATGTCATGAGTACTGGTCATTTCAAATAAGTAGCCTATGACGCTGTTTACACTTATTGGGACGCGTGGTATACCACATTCACACATTTCAGTAGCATTGGTGCAAAAACGATACATTTCTCAGGGGAAGCTTCTACATGGACTCCTGGGATCAGAGCTCTAACTCATACACACATACTTTTCCTTTTAAAATGATCCTGCATGATAAGCAAACAAAACACTGGATGAACACCTAGACGGTGAGCTCTGTACTAAATGATTTTAAAGCTAGTAGATGGAATGAGCTGATGAGGAAGACTACAAACGAGTCATCTTCTTCAACTTGGTCAAACCGCTCATAGTCATACAAGTGAATGAAAAGTTGAGCCTGTTGTCATTAAATCTGTTTAAAAGAAATAGAATAATAAAACAAATTAGTAAATCTTATTTTCTTAATAAACATTGTATTATTTCTGCACAGCTTTGTTACTGGCATGAATAGAATATCTACAATAATAACTTGTCACAGTGAAATGGATTCACATTCGATATCGATTCACATCTATAATTGATGCCATAGCTGTTTGATACTATTGCTTGAATGAATGCAACTTATGTGACTTCACAAACTACAAACACGACTAACATAATAGGTATTAAAAAACCTTGAGTGACATGAGCGTGAAGACTTAGTAGAGTTGCTCTCAAGAATAATGATACTATTATTCGCTCTAGCCATAGTACTGGAATCTGTACATTAACACCCCTGCAAAACAAAAGGAAAGGATAGAATAATAATAAAGGAACTTCATAACTATATTCCTACTGTAAACATTCAACACTATGTTTTCTTTTAAACTGACTTTCATATTTGGTCTACTGTAACCTCTTCTGTGTTCATTTTATGCTAAACTTATTGCTAACAGTAAAATTACCATACGAGCTCTAATTAATTTTTTTTTTTACTTGCAAAGCTACTGATAGAACCAAAGGCCAATATCTACATCAAACAGGAGAAACGGAATGGAAACTGTAAACAATTTTATGGAAGAACATTTCCGTGCTCCTATTCAGTCAAATGGGCATTCAAAAGGATGTGATTTTTCTGAAAGTTTATTTCAGAAACTTGGAATTGGATGACTGCAAACAATAAAACTAACAATATATTGATACATAATATTAATAATATACAGTGGGTCATTCTTTTTTTATTCTGCCACAGCTAACAGACAGAAAGTCAGTTGTCATAACTACTACTAACATAAGACCCTCACCGATAAGTGAAGATATATAGGAAAATCCATAATAGCTCTAAAAACCATCAAAGATAAAATGGTAATTAAAAAATACACTGACAGTTTAGCTGGTATAAGAAACAGGATGATTATGAAAGCAAAGCCAACAATCATGGATAGGCCATGGAAGCCCGTGGCTGTCACCAGTGTTGACTTATATCCTTCATCTGAGGTTGTTAAAAGCGCTTGGTAAAATCCAGAGGTTTGCAGCAGTGGTAACCTCCTGAACAGACTGAAATAAAAAGGGTTTCCAGAATATCCTGATGATTTCCATCTACTAGGCTGTGATGAGCTCAAGCAATGCATACTCCAGAGGACAGAAGACAGACAGGTTGGGAACACGTCTACTGCACTTACGGAGAAAGGGAATGTTGCTGCTCAGCCTAGTACAAGTGTAGAAGCAACACCTTGGTGATTCGACCTTTAAAGACTCGATACATATGAGAACGACTGGTATGAATAAACCTTCAGAAGTGCTTTCTCAGACCTCCTCCCATCATAAGCACAAGCATAATGAAAACACTGAGTTTTCATGGTCTCACCCAAAATAAGACTCACTTATGGCTTTGCTTTGAGAATAGTTGAACTACTCATTGTTCAAGAGAAATGATCCTTTCTTCTCTGAAGATTTGTGAATCATTCACAGGGTGTGGTGAATAAACTACTTAAGGGTCTAATACATAAAAATGCAATAGGCTAAGCACAGAGATGTTTTTCTCCCTTTCTCAAAGGATGGAATGGAACATTTTGTATTTGCACTGATTTTATGTCTTGACTTCATGTACAATTATATACTGATTTTTTTAGTTGACATACAATAGGACTAAAAATATTGATATAATACTGATAACTCATGTTGGTATGTGTGGTTGTCACATAGGATTCACAGGAGATTTAAATTCACAGTTGTCAACGTAAAGGATGAATGCTATTTAGCTTCTTCGTGAATCTAGACCACGAATGAAGAGTTTTCCTCAACATATTTCACTGAGAGAAATACAAGGATGATAGGCATAATACTATGCTTCGACTCATGGATATCTAAGCATTGCTCACAATACAGATCTGATTTTCAACATCAGGGTTCTTTCAGTGTCCTTGAACAGCATTTGTTTTTCTGTATACAGAAGAAAAAACTCATGAGTATCAAACTGGTTCACATAAAACATGTGTATGAATTGTTATCTTCCTGAACCAGGGATCAAACCCACATCACTTCCCCCTCCTGCACTGGTAGGCAGATTTTTTATTTATCAACTGTGCCACCTAGGAATCGACATACATTTCAAGGACCACTGCCATCAGCTTCTACTGTTCATGACCAAAGTAGGAGAAACAACATTGGAAGAAGTACTCATAAGGGTACTCATAGGAAGTACTCATAAGTCAAGGAACTGTTATACTGGGTACTCTCGTTGTTACTGGGACAAGTCAGTTCCTCCGATGATGATGGGTATAACTGAAAAATTATTACAAATGCATGGGCTGCGATGTCTACGTGATAAATGTGTTCCTCTTATACTATTGCTTCAGGGATGCCTACTTCAGCATGAAGGAATGCACTTCAAGGGATGCCCGCTATTCCAGCTCAAGCAACAGATAGTGAAGTGCAGATCATTGTCCTTTGTTGAAAATAATCAGCACTTTGTCAACATAGGGAACATGCCAGAGGAACCCTTGGGATGGAACTCTAAAAACAGGTTGGGCCCTCTTTTTGCCAAGCCCTGCGATAAAATACAAATCAGAAAAAGAAAAATAGCATCGGTTTTGTCAGGACTTCCTCATCTTTTCTTTCTTGGTAGCAGGAAGCAGACATTGAGGCCAGAGGACTGCAGGATTTCATTGTGAACTAACGTTGGGTGGGGTGGAAGCTCATCACTCTAGTAAGAATGTGGTTCAAAAAAATGGAATTTCATTCACTTCATGGACATAGAGTTCTATAATCCTTCATTAAGGAATTCAATAAGCTATATTTCCTTACACCTTCACAATCTCTTGGTTTACGAGAACATCAATTGCTAGTCCAGCACTTATACAATGAGTGTTACAGGTAGTATGAATGTATAAATGATGATGAGCAATGACAGGAAGTTTATTTAATCTCTGTTTGAATTCTTGATTTTTTATATAATTTTTTATAATATCCTTACAGATGTGAATATTTTACTGACATGTATAAATACACGTTGAGTAGTGCTATGATAACTCATAGTGTTGGCACAATAAATATCATGGTTACTATGTGCTTTTCATATATTCCTTTTGAGATTCTCTTCCATTATACATTATCATAAGATATTTAATAGTTTCCTAAACTGTACAGTAGGTCCTTGTGGCTTCTTTTATATATAGTAATGTACTTGTTAATAATTCAAACAAAAACTGGTACACAAATACTCATAGTGACATTCACAATAGCTCAAAGGTAGAACTCATTCAAGTGTCCGTTGGTGGGAGACTGAATATGCAACACAAGGTATATTCAGAAGCTTGAACGGTATTCCACCATACGAAAAAGTACATTAAATGGTGCTGCCACTCTGCAAGACATTACAGAAATGACTCCAAAACAAACACATGGAATAAATACATAGTTCGATTCCAATTCAAGCTATGTACCCAAAAGGATTGGGAAAGGGGGCTGAAAAAATGGATACTTCTTCCGTCATACTCACAACAGCATGATTCACACTGGCAAACAAACAGAAGTGATCTAAGTGTCCATGGCAGCCAATTCCATAAACAAACTGTGGTATACACACAATGGAATCTGATTCGGCCCTTCAAAGTCAGTAATTCTGACAATGCGACAATGTGGACAAACCTTATGGTCATTAGATCATGTGAAATAAACCAGACCAAGAAAAGACAAACGTTCTGTGATTCCACTCATATGAGATATCCAAACAAGTCAAATCTGTCAGAAATAGCAGAGAGTGATTCCGACCGATCGAAAAGAGTTCATGTTTCATGGACCTCAGTTTCCCTTGGAAAAACTGACTTCCCGTGATATCTCCAAAACCAATTAGACAAATAATTGGAAGCTATATCCAGTCAAATGAATGTAGACATAATGTTATATACAGTGTACACCAAACTCACTCAAACTTCTTAACAGACAAAAGGCAAAACTGTATCTATGGTACCTCAGCTTAGCTTAAAACTGTATCTACAGTACCTCACTTCTGCTTATAAAATTTAACAACAACAACAACAACACACTAAAGTCTATCCAAAAAAGGATATAAAACATATATAACATTAACTTTAAAGAATTAGACATTTAAACTGTGAAAAACCTTATTCACAAAACTTAAACACAAGCCACAGGAAAATATATTTATAAAATACATATCTGATAAAGGATTGTACTCCAAATATACCAAAAAATCTAGAACAATCTCATAAAAAATGTATACACCTAAACACCTGTCCTACAAAAATATAAAGATAGTAAATAAGCCTATCAAAAAGACTCAAAATCACATATCATTAGGAAATTACAAACTAAAATAACAGTGAGGTAGCACTGCACACCTATTAGATCCAGTAAACTCAAAAAAAAAAACGGGGGTAGGGCACAACTTCTCCGGTGGCTCAGTGGTAAAGAATCTGCCTGACAATGCAAGACACTCTAGTTTGATCCCTTACCCCAGAAGATCCCACATGCCACAGAGAAACATAGCTGGATTTTTCCACAGCTAAACAAAGCTCACCTGTGACCTGAATACTATATGGCTAGCACTTACTAAACAGCTTTGAAAACGTCCAGACAAAAAGTATCACATGATTATATACAACAGCTCTACTTGTAATAACTAAAAACTTTCAAATATCAGGATGTCTTCAGTAGATGACAGTGTAAACAAATGGGGATACATCCAAAGTGAAGGGGAGCAAATGCTACCACAAAATATACCACCTCAGCATGATAATTAGTGGGACCCAATTAACTTTTTTTTTTAGAGGGCACATGATCATCTCTGAAACCCAAGTTCAAGACAGCTCTTCTGTGAGTCACATTTACCAGAGAAATCTCATTTCAAAGGAATCCTCTCTATATGCCAGATAGAAGGATGAGACACAGTCTTTTGAAACTCTTTTTTCTTTTCTATCGATAGGGAAAGCTAAGCCGTAAATCTGCACAACAACCATACCCTTCCTTTCCTTTGGTTGTATCTGTAAAATATTTGTTTCTTTTTTAATTTGGCTGCGCCAGGTCAACCTTCATTGAGGTAAGCCAGATATTTAGCTACAACATGCAAATTCTCCTTTGTGGCATGGGAGATCTAGCTCTTGGATCAGGGAATGAACCTGGGCCTCCTTCTTTGGGAGTGTCCAGTCTCAGCCACTGGACCACCAGAAAGTGCCTGTTTTGTTTTCAGATGAAGATGGAATCTAAGGTGATATCTTGGGCCATTTCAGTCACTGACTCAGTTTCCTGAGTTTCTCCAAAGCACGCACAAGGTGCACATTATTAAACTGGTTTGCAAAACAAGAAAAGGTTGTCTGCTACAACACTGTATGCTTACAAATATCTAAATGGTAAATGGCATATTATTTATTTTTAATTACTATGGGGGGGGGAGAAAGAATGCAGGATTCATACATGTTACCACATGAATAAATATTAAAACCATCTTCAGTGAAAAAGAAATCCACATCGAAAAGGCCACCCAGAACCCTTATTCACCATGTCTGCTTTCAATCCATCAAGTTTGTCCAAATAACTGAAAATCTCAGTAACACTCTAAATAAAGAAAAAAGGATGAAGATGGAAACAAAAGATATATTCATACACTTGAACAATTGCTAAAAGTGGAAGTGGGGCAGTGGATTACATTATAATGTAGGTACCATATGATTTCCTGATTTTGGAGATTATGTGCTGGTTCTGCAGAAGGTACCCATTTTGGATAAAACACATAGAGTATTTTAGATGATGTGGCAAATGCTAGCACTTGTTCCCATTGCTAGGCATTTTCTGTACATTTTAAATGACTGGAAAGTATACTAGGTTTCAAAACAACCATGTCAATACCACAAAAGAAATTTAGCGCAGACAGGCAGGAAACTTTCTGATACAGGCCAAGACTTACCCAGATGAAGTTCAAGGGAAGCTGGGATGCTCACTGCCCGTGAAGGAGTCCACGTGGAATGAAGAAGTAGTGTGGGAAGTCTATTAGTAACCACCATGTCTTGGGTCCTCTGGATGACCTACTGCAGGAGAAACAGATCTTACAGATAAAATGTTCCACATCACTTCACAAAAAGTTGTTAGACTACATTCAGTAAAGCTGAATCATTTTGGATTAATTTACAATCATAAAATACTACCCTTTACAGTCCAAAAATCACTTGCATTTCTATACACTAATAACAATCAGGAAAAAAATATTAAGAAAATTCCACTTAAATAAAACATCTAGCAACAAACTTAATCAAGAACATAAAAAACCAGTAGTCAGAAAACTAGAAGGCACTGATAAAGAAACCAAAGAAAATACAAACACACAGAAAATTATTCCACGCTCATGCACTGGAACAATGAGGAATTAAAAGGTCCATTCCAACCAAAGTCATCAACAAATACACGGACTGCAATCACAAAATAATATTCAATGGCATTTTTCACAGAAATAGAAATATTCCTAATATTAGGCTGCTACTGTTGAACAGGACCTTAAACGGCCAAAAAGACTCTGAGAAAGAGGAACACAGCTGGAGGCATCTTCCTATCCCTCTTCAAACTACATCACGGAGCTGTAGTGACCACCACAGTGAGGAACTGGCAGGAACACAGACACATGGACTCCAGGAGAGAATAGAGAGCCCAGAAACGAACCCACCTGTACATGGTCAGTTCCTGAAAATCAAACCAGGAACGAGCGAAGAGGAAAGGACAGTCTTCTCAAGAAACAGTGACAGGAAAATGGCCACCTACACGGAAGAACATCAGTGTTCATCCTCTACATCATCTAACGCAAATCTAACTGAAAACCCACCGCTTTGCACACGGAGCTCTTTCCCCCTGAGTCCTCTGAGATGGACCTCCAGTCAGCCCTCAGCTGGACACAGGAAACGTCTACTCCATCCTCATTTTTCGCTCTTGCAGCGCCTCCCTGCTGGTGGGCACTGAGGCAACCCTGCTCCTCTCAGCCTGGATGCAGCCCTGTTATCCAGAAGCCTGAGCCCTGATGGTCCTGAGGAGACAAAGCTCCCGCCAGCTGCTCACGGAGCAGAGTCTAAAGGCAAAGCGTCCTGCGCCCGCGGGTCAGAGGGGCCTTTGGCGCCCCCTGCGGGCCACAAGAGAAGAGCGGGCAGCCCGGTGCTCACAGACCTCAGAGGGCTCACCCAGAAGCAGCTCTGCTGTGAGCACTCAGACTGGAAGCCCAAACTGAAATGGAGCAGAATAGCTCCATGACCCTCCGCAAAACATGGCTAAGGAACAATCAGAGCCTGCATGGAATGCAGCCATAAAAAGGAACACATTTGAGTTTGTTCTAATAAAGGGGAGGGAAGTCAGTCAAAGAGAGAAAAACATGGAATCTAGAAGGATGGTACTGACGAGTCTGTTCACAGAGCAGCAATGGAGGTGCAGACATAGAGAACAGACTTACAGACGAGGGTGGGGAACAAGAGGGAGAGGGTGAGATGAATGGAGAGAGCAGCATGGATGCAGGTACACCTACATTTGTAAATAGACAACCAATGGGAATTTGCTGTATGATTCAGGGAACTCAAACTGGGGCTCAGTAGTAACCTGGAGAGGTGGGAATGCGTGCGAGGTGGGAGGGAGATTCAAGAGCAAGAGGACATAGGTACACCTATGGTTAATTCATGTGGATGTATGACAAATCAAACCAGTATTGTAAAGCAATGATCAATCAACTAAAAGAAATAACTTTAAAAAAATATGAACATAAACACAAACTTTGCAACAAGGTAACTCCATTTAAAAAACTATAGAATTTTAGAAAACTGCAAAAGTTCTACATGACCGTTGGTCTGGTGATCAGGTCTAACATACACAAAACAAGCCAACTTACCAAATTATGAATATAAATTATTTAAAACATTGCCTTTTATCATTTCATACATTTACCCTGTGGAGGACCTTACTCGAGAGAACCAAAAACAAACTGTTAAATGAACCACGGACCACCCACCCTGGCCAGGCAACAGAGAAAAGAAAACACTTGCAGGAATCATCTTACAACAGGAGGTCCTGGGAAGGAACAAGGAACGAACAAGCTACCACCAACCAGAATTCTGGAGAGGTCAGGAGATGGGAGGCTCCAGTTCAGAGGTCCTACCAACCTCCCAGGATCCACTTCGCTGGAATCCATCTCAGCTGAGTGATGCGTGTGCCCCCAAGAAGGATCCCAATTCAGAATGCCTGGCAAGAGACAAACCAGAAATGAGCCCGATGACCATAAAACCTGAGACTGTGAGCCACGTGACAGAGTGGTTCTCTCCGTTTCCCTCACCCTCCTGCCCTCCACCCTGGCAGCCCTTCCCAATAAAGCCTCTCGCTTGGACAGCACTCCTCTCCTCAGACAACTCATTGCCCAGTGTCAGACAAGAACTCACTCTCAAGCCCTGAAAGGGATCCCCCTTCCTTCATCAAAAGCAATATCCAGGAGAAAATATCTTCAAAACGCTATCTTGCAGAGAAGGAAATCAGAGAAGGCAATGGCAGCCCACTCCAGTACCATTGCCTGGAGAATCCCACGGACAGAGGAGCCTGGTAGGCTGCAACCCCGGGGTCACTAAGAGACGGACACGACTTCACTGAGTGGCTTCACTTTCACTTTTCACTTTCATGCACTGGAGAAGGACATGGCAACCCACTCCAGTGTTCTTGCCTGGAGAATCCCAGGGACAGAGGAGCCTGGTAGGCTGCTGTCTATGGGGTCGCGCAGAGTCAGGCACGACTGAAGCGACGCAGCAGCAGCAGCAGCAGCAGCAGCAGCAGCAGCAGCAGCAGCAGCAGCAGCAGCAGAGAAGGAAATGGCACCACCTGCAGTACTCTGGTCTCAGAAATCCCAGGGACAGAGGAGCTTGGTGGGCTACAGTCCAAAAGCAGGGCATTTCTGATGGGAGGAAACAGTCCCAGGGAAGCTGAGCTGCTCACCAAAGGCCCCAGAGCTTTGGATAGCACACCAGAGCTGGGGCTGAGGATTCCCAGCTGCCATGCCTCTTGATCCTGGCCTCTTTCACTAGATACATGTGTGGAAAACTAGTCTAAAATATGCCCTGGTGGTTCCATAGTAAAGAATCCACCCCCCGGTGCTGGAGATGCATGTGCGATCCCTAGGATGGGAAGATCCCACATCCTATGGAGCCCGTGTGCCACAACAGCCGAGCGAGCCTGTGCTCTAGATCCTGGAAGCCACGATGCCGAGTTCACATGCTGCAGCCACTGAAGCCCGTGAGCCTGTGCCCCTCAACAAGAGGAGACACTGCAGTGAGAAGCCTGCAAACCACTAGTTATGGCCCATGCTCACCAAAACTAGAGAAAAGCCCACACACAAAGAGGCAACACAGCCAACAATCAATAAAACTGTTTTCCTAAAACAATGCATATCTGACAAAGAAACTGTATTCGAATTGTCCAAGAACACTAGAGCAAACAAGCCCATTCATAATTGGTAGCGACTGAAATAGACACCTGGCCACTGAGGGTATACTGATAGTAAACTATCATACAAAAACATACTCAAGATACTGGTGCAATGCATGCAGAGCCCCCTTTGAAAGACAATCTGACAGTTTTTTTTTCAGTAACCACGTGGGACAAGCACTGAATTCTGTGTATGACAAGCGGTGGAAGCCAGGTATCTTACCATTGGAATGCAAAGTTACAGATAAACAAAAGGAAACGTTACAATGTCCATGTCGTGGTGGATCAGGTTGGAGACATCACAAATTACCTTTAACTGAATATGTTCAAAGGTGAGCTGGAATACATGGATATATATATATATATATCCATGTATTGTCAGCTGAGCATATTGAGCTCCTACATGTATGTTTTAAATATCATTCTCTAATAAAAGGGAACAGGAAACATCTCCAATGGCCCGGTGGTAAAGAATCTGCCTACCGATGCAGGGAACACGGGTTCAATTCCTGTGTAGGAGATTCCACACGCCCAGGGGCAACGAAGCCCTTGAACAGCTCTTGAAGTTTGCATGCTCCAGAGCCCAAGTTCTGCAAACAGAGAAAGCACTGCAATGAGAAGCCATGGCACAGCAACTAGAGGGTAGCCTCTGCTCACTACAACTAGACAAACGAGCAATAAAGACCCAGCACAGTCAAAAATAATGTAATGTTTAAAAAAAGGACAGTTCTTTGAAGAAATGACTGAGACTAGGGGTGAGACTGTAAATATATGAGACAGGGTCATCTTAAATTATGAGAAATTAAAGAAACTAAAGACAACTATCAAGCTGTCCAAACTGATACAAATGAATGATGACACAGTGTTATCTGTATACACCAGCAAATAACAATCTGAAAAGGAATTTAAACAAACGATTCCCTTTCAGTCATGTCAACATTAATAAAAGACTTTGCTATGGACAGAATGAGGATAACAAGACTGGCACACTGGAAATGATACATGATTGCTGAAAAATACCCTAAAGACATGGACAGATATGCCATAGCGATGAAAAGGCTTCAGTTGGCAATACCATGGAATGCATCTTCAATCTGAAATGAAGATTCAATATGAATTTCAAAAGGCTGAAAGGTGGTTGCTAAACCACAAAAGATGCCAGCATTCTTGGACTCCAGAGGAGAATTCAATCCAGGGCAAGTGACGAAGCTTGATGGCTCAGAGGTTTTCTGTTAAAAAGTTTTATTAAAATATAAAAGAGATCGAGAGAGCTGCTGACGTAGACAGTAAAAGGGGGAAGAGTACCCCCTGCTAGTCTTTAGCCAGATGTTATAGAGCCACTAGCAGTCTGCTAATGAAAGAAAGACAATGTGTCAGAGAATGGCACCAGGCCCCTCACCCACAGCATGCATTGAGATAACATTGGCAGCAGATGAGTCATCCCAGGCCATAAAATGATGGACATGAATCTTGAAGAAAGGCAGATTTCCAAGCAAATATATAGTTTCATTCACATAGATTAAGAGAACAAGGTATGAGTAAAACATACTGGTTTGTCAAGTTTTTTCTGAGCCTTTAGGGGAAACTGACCTGAAGACAGAGCCTTGGGTAAATACATAGTACATTAGCATACCTTAAGACAAACATTTCCATAAGAAAAATGCATTGCTTAGTTCAAGGTTTGAGGAAAGTTAAATTCAGGTGGAGCCAGGAGTGGTCATGGCAACACAGAAATTTCTGAGAAACCTTTTAAATTTGTATCAAGATGGAGAAAAAAAAATGCAGCACTCTTTTGTCTCCTCCGGCCTCTTAAGAGAGAGAAAAAAACGTCTGACACTTGCAGTCTATTTTCTCTGTCTGGAGACCCCTGGCCTTCCTGCCTGTTATCCTCTCCAGGCCTGTAGGAAGCAATACACTAGGCTGCTTGGGAAAACCGCGCGGGTCTGAGCTTTATGCAAAGGGGTAAAGCAGTAAAACCCTTGGCCCCAAAGGCGAGGCTTTTCTGCGACCGCCATTTTAGTCGGCTCCGAGACTGCAAACAAAGAGGGCAGAATACATGGTTCCCTGCTCCGCCCAGTCCGAGTTCCCTTACCTGTGGCCCACAGCCCTGCGCTCTGCTCGCTGGATGCCAATCGACGGGGACCCAGGAGCCCACGAAACGAGCATTCCCAGCTGCAATGGCGAGCCCTGAGAGCCCTGGCCCCCGACGCGCCGCCATGTTCATCCCGCCCCAGACCCGCTCACGTGAGCCGCGCTCCTGACCAGCCGCCCAGGCTCGCCCCGCCCCCGACGCGCTCACGGTGCGCCCCACCCCCACGCCCCCTTCCAGGACAGGCCCGCGGGACCGCGACTGCCTCCAGGTGAAACACAAGGACAAGCAAATCCACCCCACCGAGACAATCCAAGCTTTTTCTCAGCTGATCTGTCTATGATTTAGGGATAAAACTATGACTATAGAAAGCAAAGATGACCTAGGACAGCCATGATAGTCTATAGAGCCAGACCCTGGCGGGCAGAGGCTTGAAGAGGGTCCGGGAGCTCTGTCAGAACAGCAAGCCTCTGTGGCGTAGCGGTTAGGTGCGCTGGTGAGCAGGCAGACGATGGTCTGTAAGTCAGGAGTTCAAGTCTGCAGCTTAACTCTTTTGCTCTTAGGGGGCGGGGGACAGCAACAGGCGGGACTTAGACCAGAAACGTTTATTTTTATTTTAGAGGTTTATTGTTTAGCTTAGGGTTAGGGTTCGGGCAACCCCCCAACTTGTTCAGGTTCGGGTTCAGGGTTAGGGTTAGAATTTGGGGATCCCCCCTCTTCTAAGAGTTCGGGTTTGGGTTAGGGTTCATGTCAGGGTCAGGGTTCGGGTTACGGTTAGGGTTAGCATTAGTGTTGGGGTTACAGCTTAAAGTGAGCCCTAATAGGGCCCATAGTTCTTTATTAGCCTGCCCTGGTGGGCCGAGGCTTGAAGAGGGTTCGGGAGCCCTGCTGGAAGCAGCAAGCCTCTGTAGCATAGGGGTTAGGTGGGCCACTAGGCAGGTAGGCTATGGCCTGTAAATCAGGAGTTCAAGTCTCCAGTCTGACCTTTTCGCTTTTCAGGGGCAGGGGACTGCAAGAGCCAGGGCTTAGACCAGAAAATTTTTTTATTTTAGAGGTTTATTGTTAAGCTTAGGGTTAGGGTTCGGGCAACCCCCCCCCACTTGTTAGGGTTCGGGTTCAGGTTAGAATTCGGGGACCCCCCTCTTCTTAGAGTTCGGGTTTGGGTTAGGGTTCATGTCAGGGTCAGGGTTCGGGTTACGGTTAGGGTTGGCATTAACTCTAGGGTTACAGCTAAAGTGAGCGCTAATAGGGTCCATAGTTCTTTATTAGCCTGCAGTGGCGGGGTGAGGCTTGAAGAGCGCCTGGGAGCAAAACAAAACCCAGTAATCCTCTCTAGCGAAGCGGTTAGGCTGACAACCAGTTAAACATCCAACTTGGCTCTGTAGGTCAGGCATTCAAGTCCCAGTTTTGCCTCGTTTGCTTTTAGGGGGTGAGGGACAGCAAGGGGCGGGGCTTAGGCCAGAAAAGTTTATGTTTATGTTAGAGTTTTATTGTTAGGGTTAGGTTTAGGGTTCTGGCATCCCCCCAACTTGTTAGGGTTCAGGTTCAGAGTTCGGGTGCGGGGAATCCCCTCTCTACTTAGGGTTCGGGTTCAGGGTTCGTGTTTGTGGTTTGGGGTTCAGCGTTTGGGGTTAGGGGTTCGCGGTTCTAGTTTGAAGTTTGGGGTTCCGATTAGGGGTTCAAGGTTCAGCTTAGGGGTTTGGGGTTTGGGGTTCGGGTTAGGGGTTCGCGGTTTGGGTTTGGGGTTTGGGGTTCGGGTTAGGGGTTCGCGTTTCAGATTTGGGGATCAGGTTATGGGTTCTCAGTTCAGGTTCGGGGTTCGCAGTTCGGGTTTGGGGTTTGAGGTTCAGGTAAAGGGTTTGGGGTTCGCGGTTTGGGTTTGTGGTTTGAGGTTTGGGTTTGGGGTTTGGGGATCAGGTTAGGGGCTCTCGGATTGGGTTAGGGGTTCACAGTTCGGGTTTGGGTTTGAGGTTAGGGTGAAGGGTTTGGGGTTTGGGGTTCGCGGTTTGGGTTGGAGGTTTGGGATTCGGGTTAGGGGTTTTGGGTTTGGGATTCGGGTTATGGGTTTGGGTTTTGGGGTTCGCGGTTTGGGTTTGGGTTTGGGGTTCTGGTTAGGGGTTCGGGGTTCGGGTTTGGGGTTTGGAGTTCGAGGTTTGGGGTTCGCGTTTCAGGTTAGGGGTTGAGGGTTGGGGTTTGGGGTTCGCGGTTTGGGATAGGGGTTCGCGGATTTGGTTAGGGGTTAGGGATTTGGGGTTTGGAGTCTGGGATTTGGGTCAGGGGTTCGTGGTTTGGGGTTCCAGTTATGGGTTTGGGTTCAGGGTTGTGGGTTGGGGGTTTGGGGTTCGGTTTTTGGGTTTGCAGTTTGGGTTACGGATTAGGGGTTTGGGGTTTGGGTTTGGGGTTCGGGAATTGGGATTCGAGGATTGGGGTTGGGGGTTCCGATTAGAGGTTCAGTAAGTGAGATTTGTGGATCGGGGGTCAAGATTTGAGGTTTGGGGTTTGGGCTTCGGGGGTTTGGGTTCAGGGTTTGGGGATGGGGGTGTGAGGTGCAGTTTCGAGTTTTGCTGTTCAGGTTAGGAGTTAGGGGTTGGGAGTTCGGGGTTCGGCTTAGGGGATTGGGGTGTGCGGTTTGGGGTTTGAGGTTTGGGGTTCCGGCTAGGGGTTTGGGGTTTGGGGTTCGGATCAGGGGTTTGGAGTTTGGGTTTGAGGGTTGGGTTTTGGGGTTTGGGTTTCGGGGTTTAGAATTCGGGTTAGGTGTTCGCAGTTTGGGTTAGGGGTTTGGGGTTTGGGTTGGGGGTGTGGGGTGTGGGGTACGGGTTAGGGGTTTGGGTTCAGGGTTTGGGGTTCACTTTATGGGTTTGCGTTTCCGGTAAGGCATTAGGGGTGTGCGGTCTGGGTGTGGGGTTCGTGTTAGCGGTTTGGGGTTGGGGGTTCGGGTTCCAGATTTGGGGTTCGGGGTTTGAGTTATGGATTCGGGGTTTGGGCTACATGGTTCGGGGTTTGTGGTATGGGGTTTGGGGGTCGGGGTTTGGGTTTGGGGCTCGGGTTAGGGGTTCGGGTACGAGTTAGGGGTTCACGGATCGGGTTAGGGGTTTGGGGTTCGGCCTTTGAGGTTCGGTTAAGGGGTTCGCTGTTCTGGTTAGGGGTTAGTGACAGGGGCTTCTGTTTTAGGGTAGGGGGTCGCAGTTCAGGTTATGGGTTAGGGGTTTGGTGTTTCGTTTTCGGGTTATGGTAAAGGGTTCAGGTAGGGGATTGGGTTAGGGGATTCGGGTTCAGGTTGGGAGTTCGGTGCTTGGGGTTAGAGATTTGGATTCGGGAAATGGGTTGGGGTTCATGGTATGGTGTTCGAGTTAGGGGTTTGGGGTTCGGAGTTTTGGGGGTTCTTGTTCTGATTAGGGGCTTGGGGTTTGGGGGTTCGGCTTCGGGGTTAGAGGTTTGCGGTTTGGGGTTGCGGTTTGGAGATTGGAGTTTGGGTTTGGGATTAAGGGGTAGGTGTTTTGGTTTGAGGTCGGGTTAGGGTTAAGGTATCAGGTTTCAGGTTCATTGTTTGGGGATTCGAGCTAGGCATTCAGTTTACAGGTTTGGGATATAGGGTTTTGAGGTCAGGGTGGAGTTCCGGGATTGGAGTCGCGATTAGGGGCTACTGAGTGCCGCAGAGGCAAGGGCTCCAGCAGTAAAAGCAGGCTGCGAGAAGCTGGGAGACGCTACTGGCGCCTTTCTGGCCTTAGCTCCACTCCTGCCTTGCCTTTGCACCTAGGCCCCAGGCGTCCTTGGGAAGGGCTTAAGGGCCGGTGGCTTGCACACTGTCAAGGGCTCCAGCAGGGAGAGCTCTGTGAGAGGGAAGGGAAGGGCAAGTGCAGGGCTCCTCCAGCAGTTGCTTGGCCGCCCAGACTCAGCGCCGCACGGAGTGCACCAGGCTCCCAGGGCCCCTGGCTGGGGTCTGCAGCCCCGCACACCTGGAGGCTGATTCCCTGGGCGCCTAGCAGCTGCCTTACACACTTGGCTTCCCTAGCGCTCTCCTCCCCAGCAGAGACGTGTGCAGCTGGTTGGGGGAATGCCCCTGCGTGCCTGGGCTCCGGCCCACAGCCCCAGCTCAGGGCAAGCAGCCACTGAGCCAAGACCTGCAAGAGGCGAAGAGCGCCCCCACCTGGAAGCCGAGTGAAGAGCTGGCGGGGAGGCGAGCCTCCTCGAGGGAAGAAGAGGCAGCCCAGCCTCGTTTGGCTCAAGCCCTACTTGGCTGGAGCCGAGTGCGCCTCCAGAACGGCAGAGCTCCAGCTCTGCTCAGAGGCCCGATCTGGCAGAGATGCTGGCGCGAGGCTGCTCTGCCCTGGGCGAGCCTTGCCCAGACTTGCCTGGCTGCTAGGCTTCCTGCCCAGGAAGGAGCAGGCTGCGCGAGGCTGGGAGACGCCACTGGCGCCTTCCTGGCCTCAGCTCCGCTCCTGCCTCACCTTTGGACCTAGGCCCCAGGCGTCCTTTGGGAGGGCTTAGGGGCCGGTGGCTTGCACATGCCAAGGGCTCCAGCAGGAAGAGCTCTGTGCGAGGGAAGGGAAGGGTTAGTGCTGGGCTCCTCCAGCGGTTGCTTGGCCGCCCAGACTCAGTGCCGCACGGAGTGCACCAGGCTCCCTGGGCCGCTGGCTGGGGTCTTCAGCCCCGCACACCCGGAGGCTGACTCCCTGGGCGCCCAGCAGCTGCCTCACACACGAAGATTCCCTAGCGCTCTGCTCCCCAGCAGAGACGTGTGCAGCTGGTTGGGGCCTGCCCCTGCGTGCCTGGGCTCCCGCCCACAGCCCCAGCTCAGGGCAAGCAGCCCCTGAGCGAAGACCTGCACGAGTCGCTGAGCCCCCCCACCTGGAAGCCTAGTGAACAGCTGGCGGGGAGGCGAGCCCCCTCGAGGGAAGAAGAGGCAGCCCAGCCTCGTTTGGCTCAAGCCCTACTTGGCTGGAGCCGAGTGTGCCTCCAGGACGGCAGAGCTCCAGCTCCGCTCAGAGGCCCAATCTGGCAGAGTTGCTCGCGCGAGGCTGCTCTGCCCTCGGCGAGCCTTGCCCAGACTTGCCCGGCTGCTAGGCTTCCTGCCCGGAAGAAGCAGGCTGCGCGAGGCTGGGAGACGCCATTTGCCCCTTCCTGGCCTCAGCTCTGGTCCTGCCTTGCCTTTGCACCTAGGCCCCAGGCGTCCTTAGGGAGGGCTTAGGGACCGGTGGCTTGCACACTGCCAAGGGTTCCAGCAGGGAGAGCTCTGTGAGAGGGAAAGAAAGGCAAGTGTAGGGCACCTCCAGCGGTTGCTTGGCCGCACAGACTCAGCGCCGAACGGAGTGTACCAGCCTCCCAGGGCCCGTGGCTTTTGTCTGCAGCCCCGCACACCCGGAGGCTGACTCCCTGGGCGCCCAGAAGCTGCCTCACACACGTAGCTTCCCTAGCGCTCTCCTCCCCAGCAGAGACGTGTGCAGCTGGTTGGGGCCTGCCCCTGCGTCCCTGGGCTCACGCCGACAGCCCCAGCTCAGGGAAAGTAGCCCCTGAGCCAAGACCTGCAGGACGCGCAGAGCGCCCCCACCTGGAAGCCGAGTGAACAGCTGGCGGGGAGGTGAGCCTCCTTGAGGGAAGAAGAGGCAGCCCAGCCTCGTTTGGCTCAAGCCCTGCTTGGCTGGAGCCGAGTGCGCCTCCAGGACGGCAGAGCTCCAGCTCTGCTCAGAGGCCCGATCTGGCAGAGTTGCTGGCGCGAGGCTGCTCTTCCCAAGGCGAGCCTTGCCCAGACTTGCCTCGCTGCTAGGCTTCCTGCCCAGGAAGGAGCCGGCTGCGCGAGGCTGGGAGACGCCACTGGCGCCTTCCTGGCCTCAGCTCCGCTCCTGCCTTGCCTTTGCACCTAGGCCCCAGGCGTCCTTTGGGAGGGCTTAGGGCCCGGTGGCTTGCACACTGCCAAGGGCTCCAGCAGGAAGAACTCTGTGCGAAGGAAAGGAAGGGCTAGTGCCGGGCTCCTCCAGCGGTTACTTGGCCGCCCAGACTCAGCGCCGCACGGAGTGCACCAGGCTCGCAGGGCCCCTGGCTGGGGTCTGCAGCCCCGCACACCCGGAGGCTGACTCCCTGGGAGCCCAGCAGCTGCCTCACACACGTAGCTTCCCTAGCGCTCTCCTCCCCAGCAGAAACGTGTGCAGCTGGTTGGGGCCTGCCCCTGCGTGCCTGGGCTCCCGCCCACAGCCCCAGCTCAGGACAAGCAGCCCCTGAGCCAAGACCTGCAGGAGGCGCAGAACGCCCCCACCTGGAAGCCGAGTGAACAGCTGGCGGGGAGGCGAGCCCCCTCGAAGGAAGAAGAGGCAGCACAGCCTCTTTTGGCTCAAGCCCTACTTAGCTGGAGCCGAGTGCGCCTCCAGGACGGCAGAGCTCCAGCTCTGCTCAGAGGCCCGATCTGGCAGAGTTGCTGGCGCGAGGCTGCTGTGCCCTGGCCGAACATTGCCCAGACTTGCCTCGCTGCTAGGCTTCCTGCCCAGGAAGGAGCCGGCTGCGCGAGGCTGGGAGACGCCACTGGCGCCTTCCTGGCCTCAGCTCCGCTCCTGCCTTGCCCTTGCACCTAGGCCCCAGGCGTCCATTGGGAGGGCTTAGGGGCCAGTGGCTTGCACACTGCCAAGCGCTCAAGCCAGAAGAGCTCTGTGCGAGGGAAGAGAAGGGCTAGTGCAGGGCTCCTCCAGCGGTTGCTTGGCCGCCCAGACTCAGCGCCGCACGGAGTGCACCAGGCTGCCAGGGCCCCTGGCTGGGGTCTGCATCCCCGCCCACATGGAGGCTGACTCCCTGGGCGCCCAGCAGCTGACTCACACACGTAGCTTCCCTAGCGCTCTCCTCCCCAGCAGAGACGTGTGCAGCTGGTTGGGGCCTGCCCCTGCGTGCCTGGGCTCCCGCCCACAGCCCCAGCTCAGGGCAAGCAGCCCCTGAGCCAAGACCTGCAGGGGGGGAAGAGCGCCCCCACCTGGAAGCCGAGTGAACAGCTGGAGGGGAGCCGAGCCTCCTCGAGGGAAGAAGAGGCAGCCCAGCCTCGTTTGGCTCAAGCCCTACTTGGCTGGAGCCGAGTGCGCCTCCAGGACGGCAGAGCTCCAGCTCTGCTCAGAGGCCCGATCTGGCAGAGTTGCTGGCGCGAGACTGCTCTGCCCTGGGCGAGCCTTGCCCAGACTTGCCTCGCTGCTAGGCTTCCTGCCCAGGAAGGAGCCGGCTGCGCGAGGCTGGGAGACGCCACTGGCGCCTTCCTGGCCTCCTAGGCCCCAGGCGTCCTTTGGGAGGGCTTAGGGGCCGGTGGCTTGCACACTGCCAAGGGCTCCAGTAGGAAGAGCTCTGTGCGAGGGAAGGGAAGGGCTAGTGCACGGCTCATCCAGCGGTTGCTGGGCTGCCCAGACTCATCGCCGCACGGAGTGCAAAAGGCTCCCAGGGTCCCTGGCTGGGGTCTGCAGCCCCGCACACCCTGAGGCTGACTCCCTGGGCGCCCAGCAGCTGCCTCTCACACGTAGATTCCCTAGCGTTCTCCTCCCCAGCAGAGACGTGTGCAGCTGGTTGGGGCCTGCCCCTGCGTGCCTGGGATCCCGCCCACAGCCCCAGCTCAGGGCAAGTAGCCCCTGAGCCAAGACCTGCACGAGTCGCTGAGCGCCCCCACCTGGAAGCCGTGTGAACAGCTGGCGGGGAGGCGAGCCCCCTCGAGGGAAGAAGAGGCAGCCCAGCCTCCTTTGGCTCAAGCCCTACTTGGCTGGAGCCGAGTGCGCCTCCAGGACGGCAGATCTCCAGGTCTGCTCAGAGCCCCGATCTGGCAGAGTTGATGGCGCGAGGCTGCTCTGCCCTGGGCGAGCCTTGCCCAGACTTGCCTCGCTGCTAGGCTTCCTGCCCAGGAAGGAGCCGGCTGCGCGAGGCTGGGAGACGCCACCGGCTCCTTCCTCGCCTCAGCTCCGCTCCTGCCTCGCCTTTGCACCTAGGCCCCAGGCGTCCTTGGGGAGAGCTTAGGGGCCCGTGGCTAGGGCTCCAGCAGGAAGAGCTCTGTGCGAAGGAAGGGAAGGGTTAGTGCAGGGCTCCTCCAGCGGTTGCTTGGCCTCCCAGACTCAGCGCTGCACGGAGTGCACCAGGCTCCCAGGGCCCCTGGCTGGGGTCTGCAGCCCCGCACACCCGGAGGCTGACTCCCTGGGCGCCCAGCAGCTGCCTCTCACACGTAGCTTCCCTAGCGCTCTCCTCCCCAGCAGAGACGTGTGCAGCTGGTTGGGGCCTGCCCCTGCGTGGCTGGGTTCCCGCCCACAGCCCCAGCTCAGGGCAAGCAGCCCCTGAGCCAAGAACTGCAGGAGGCGCAGAGCGCCCCCACCTGGAAGCCGAGTGAACAGCTGGCGGGTAGGTGAGCCTCCTTGAGGGAAGAAGAGGCAGCCCAGCCTCGTTTGGCTCAAGCCCTACTTGGCTGGAGCCGAGTGCGCCTCCAGAACGGCAGAGCTCCAGCTCTGCTCAGAGCCCCGATCTGGCAGAGTTGCTGGCGCGAGGCTGCACTGCCCTGGGCGAGCCTTGCCCAGATTTGCCTCGCTGCAAGGCTTCCTGCCCAGAAGAAGCAGGCTGCGCGAGGCTGGGAGGCGCCACTGGCGCCTTCCTGGCCTCATTTCCGCTCCTACCTTGCCTTTGCACCTAGGCCCCAGGCGTCCTTAGGGAGGGCTTAGGAGCCGGTGGCTTGCACACTGCCAAGGGTTCCAGCAGGGAGAGCTCTGTGAGAGGGAAGGAAAGGCAAGTGCAGGGCACCTCCAGCGGTTGCTTGGCCGCCCAGACTCAGCGCCGAACGGAGTGCAGCAGCCTCCCAGGGCCCCTGGCTGGGGTCTGCAGCCCCGCACACCCGGAGGCTGACTCACTGGGAGCCCAGCAGCTGCCTCACACACGTAGCTTCCCTAGCGCTCTCCTCCCCAGCAGAAACGTGTGCAGCTGGTTGGGGCCTGCCCCTGCGTGCCTGGGCTCCCGCCCACAGCCCCAGCTCAGGGCAAGCAGCCCCTGAGCCAAGACCTGCAGGAGGCGCAGAGCGCCCCCACCTGGAAGCCGAGTGAACAGCTGGCGGGGAGGCGAGCCCCCTCGAAGGAAGAAGAGGCAGCCCAGCCTCTTTTGGCTCAAGCCCTACTTGGCTGGAGCCGAGTGCGCCTCCAGGACGGCAGAGCTCCAGCTCTGCTCAGAGGCCCGATCTGGCAGAGTTGCTGGCGCGAGGCTGCTCTGCCCTGGGCGAGCCTTGCCCAGACTTGCCTCGCTGCTAGGCTTCCTGCCCAGGAAGGAGCCGGCTGCTCGAGGCTGGGAGACGCCACTGGCGCCTTCCTGGCCTCCTAGGCCCCAGGCGTCCTTTGGGAGCGCTTAGGGGCCGGTGGCTTGCACACCGCCAAGGGCTCCAGTAGGAAGAGCTCTGTGCGAGGGAAGGGAAGGGCTAGTGCAGGGCTCATCCAGCGGTTGCTGGGCTGCCCAGACTCTTCGCCGCACGGAGTGCAAAAGGCTCCCAAGGTCCCTGGCAGGGGTCTGCAGCCCCGCACACCCGGAGGCTGACTCCGTGGGCACCCAGCAGCTGACTCACACACGTAGCTTCCCTAGCGCTCTCCTCCCCAGCAGAGACGTGTGCAGCTGGTTGGGGCCTGCCCCTGCGTGGCTGGGCTCCCGCCCACAGCCCCAGTTCAGGGCAAGCAGCCCCTGAGCCAAGACTTGCACGAGTCGCTGAGCGCCCCCACCTGGAAGCCGAGTGAACAGCTGGCGGGGAGGCGAGCGCCCTCGAGGGAAGAAGAGGCAGCCCAGCGTCGTTTGTCTCAAGCCCTACTTGGCTGGAGCCGAGTGCGCCTCCAGGACGGCAAAGCTCGAGCTCTGGTGAGAGCACCGATCTGGCAGAGTTGCTGGCGCGAGGCTGCTCTACCCTGGGCAAGCCTTGCCCAGACTTGCCTCGCTGCTAGGCTTCCTGCCCAGGAAGGAGCCTGCTGAGCGAGGCTGGGAGACGGCACTGGCTCCTTCCTGGCCTCAGCTCCGCTCCTGCCTTGCCTTTGCACCTAGGCCCCAGGCTTCCTTGGGGAAGGCTTAGGGGCCGGTGGCTTGCACACTGCCAAGGGCTCCAGCAGGAAGAGCTCTGTGCCAGGGAAAGGAAGGGCTAGAGCAGGGCTCCTCCAGCGGTTGCTTGGCCGCCCAGACTCAACGCCGCACGGAGTGCACCAGGCTCCCAGGGCCCCTGGCTGGGGTCTGCAGCCCCGCACACCCGGAGGCTGATTCCCTGGGAGTCCAGCAGCTGCCTCACACACGTAGCTTCCCTAGCGCTCTCCTCCCCAGCAGAAACGTGTGCAGCTGGTTGGGGCCTGCCCCTGCGTGCCTGGGCTCCCGCCCACAGCCCCAGCTCAGGGCAAGCAGCCCCTGAGCCAAGACCTGCAGGAGGCGCAGAGCGCCCCCACCTGGAAGCCGAGTGAACAGCTGGCGGGGAGCCGAGCCTCCTCGAGGGAAGAAGAGGCAGCCCAGCCTCGTTTGGCTCAAGCCCTACTTGGCTGGAGCCGAGTGCGCCTCCAGGACGGCAGAGCTCCAGCTCTGCTCAGAGGCCCGATCTGGCAGAGTTGCTGGCGCGAGGCTGCTCTGCCCTCGGCGAGCCTTGCCCAGACTTGCCTCGCTGCTAGGCTTCCTGCCCAGGAAGGAGCCGGCTGCGCGAGGCTGGGAGACGCCACTGGCGCCTTCCTGGCCTCAGCTCCGCTCCTGCCTTGCCCTTGCACCTAGGCCCCAGGCGTCCATTGGGAGGGCTTAGGGGCCAGTGGCTTGCACACTGCCACGGGCTCAAGCCGGAAGAGCTCTGTGCGAGGGAAGAGAAGGGCTAGTGCAGGGCTCCTCCAGCGGTTGCTTGGCCGCCCAGACTCAGCGCCGCACGGAGTGCACCAGGCTCCCAGGGCCCCTGGCTGGGGTCTGCAGCCCCGCACACCCGGAGGCTGACTCCCTGGGCACCCAGCAGCTGACTCACACACGTAGCTTCCCTAGCGCTCTCCTCCCCAGCAGTGACGTGTGCAGCTGGTTGGGGCCTGCCCCTGCGTGCCTGGGCTCCCGCCCACAGCCCCAGCTCAGGGCAAGCAGCCCCTGAGCCAAGACCTGCAGGAGGCGCAGAGCGCCCCCACCTGGAAGCCGAGTGAACAGCTGGCGGGGAGGCGAGCCTCCTCGAGGGAAGAAGAGGCAGCCCAGCCTCGTTTGTCTCAAGCCCTACTTGGCTGGAGCCGAGTGCGCCTCCAGGACGGCAGAGCTCCAGCTCTGCTCAGAGGCCCGATCTGGCAGAGTTGCTGGCGCGAGGCTGCGCTTCCCATGGCGAGCCTTGCCCAGACTTGCCTCGCTGCTAGGCTTCCTGCCCAGGAAGGAGCCGGCTGCGCGAGGCTGGGAGACGCCACTGGCGCCTTTCTGGCCTCAGCTCCGCTCCTGCCTTGCCTTTGCACCTAGGCCCCAGGCGTCCATTGGGAGGGCTTAGGGGCCGGTGGCTTGCACACTGCCAAGGGCTCCAGCAGGAAGAGCTCTGTGCGAAGGAAGGGAAGGGCTAGTGCAGGGCTCCTCCAGCGGTTGCTGGGCTGCCCAGACTCAGCGCCGCACGGAGTGCAAAAGGCTCCCAGGGTCCCTGGCTGGGGTCTGCTGCCCCGCACACCCCGACGCTGACTCCCTGGCCCCCAGCAGCTGCCTCACACACGTAGCTTCCCTAGCGCTCTCCTCCCCAGGCGAGACGTGTGCAGCTGGTTGGGGCCTGCCCCTGCGTGCCTGGGCTCCCGCCCACAGCCCCAGCTCAGGGCAAGCAGCCCCTGAGCCAAGAGCTGCAGGAGGCTCAGAGCGCCGCCACCTGGTAGCTGAGTGAAGAGCTGGCGGGGAGGCGAGCCTCCTCGAGGGAAGAAGAGGCCGTCCAGCCTCCTTTGATTCAAGCCCTACTTGGCTGGAGCCGAGTGTGCCTCCAGGACGGCAGGGCTCCAGCTCTGCTCAGAGGCCCGATCTGGCAGAGTTGCTGGCGCGAGGCTGCTCTGCCCTGGGCGAGCCTTGCCCAGACTTACCTCACTGCTAGGCTTCCTGCCCAGGAAGGAGCCGGCTGCGTGAGCCTGGGAGACGCCACTGGCGCCTTCCTGACCTCAGCTCCGCATCTGCCTTGCCTTTGAACCTAGACCCCAGGCGTCCGTGGGTAATGCTTAGGGGCCGGTGGCTTGCATACTGCCAAGAGCTCAGGCAGGGCGAGCTCTGTGAGAGGGAAGGGAAGGGCAAGTGCAGGGATCCTCCAGCGGTTGCTTGGTCGCCGAGACTCAGCGCCGCACGAAGAAACGCACCTCCCAGGGCCACTGGCTGGGGTCTCCATCCCGGCATACCTGGAGGCTGACTCCGTGGGTGCCGATCAGCTGCCTCTCACATGTCGTTCCCTTGCGCTCTCTTCCCCAGCAGAGAAGTGTGCAGCAGTTTGGGGTATGCCCCTGCGTGTCTTGACTCCCGCCCACAGCCCCAGCTCAGGGCAAGCAGCCCCTGAGCCAAGACCTGCAGGAGGCACAGAGCTTCCGCGCCTGGAAGCCGAAGGAAGAGCATTCAAGGTGGCAAGCCTCCTCGAGGTAAGAAGAGGCAGCCCAGCCACGTGCGGCTCAAGCCCTGCTTGGCTGGATCTGAGCGCGCCTCCAGTATGGCAGATCTCCAGCTCTGCTCAGAGGCCCGATCTGGCAGAGTTCCTGGTCTGAGGCTGCTCTGCCCTGGCCGAGCCTTGCCCTGACTTGCCTGGCTGCTAGGCTTCCTGCCATGGAAGGAGCAGGCTCCTTGAGCCTGGGAGATGCCACTGTCGCCTTCCTGGCCTCAGCTCTGCTCCTGCCTTGCCTTTGCACCAGGCGTCCTTGGGGATGGCTTAGGGGCCGGTGGGTTGCACACTGCCAAGGGCTCCAGCAGGGAGAGCTCTGTCAGAGGCAAGGGAAGGGCAAGTGCAGGTCTCCTCCAGCGGTTGCTTGACAGCCCAGACTCAGCGCCGCACGGTGAGCACCAGGCTCCTTGGACCCCTGGCGGGGCTCTGGAGCCCCGCACACCTCGAGTCTGACTCCGTGGGCGCCCAGTAGCTGCCTCACACACGTAGGTTCCCTAGCGCTCTCCTCTCCAGCAGAGACGTGTGCAGGTGGTTGGGTCCTGCACCTGTGTGTCTGGGCTCCTGCCCACAGCCCCAGCTCAGGGGAAGCAGCCCCTGATCCTAGACCGTAAGGAGGGGCAGGGAGCCGGCGCCTGGAAGCCGAGTGAACAGCATGCGGGAATCGAGCTTCCTAGGGGGAAGACGAAGCAGCCCAGCCGCCTTAGGCTGCAAGCCCTGCTTGGGCGGAGTCGAGTGCGCCTCCAGGATGGCAGAGCTCCAGCTCTGCTCAGAGGCCCGATCTGGCAGAGTTCCTGGTGCGAGGCTGCTCTGCCCTGGGCGAACCTTGCCCAGACTTGCCTCGCTGCTAGGCTTCCTACCCAGGAAGGAGCAGCCTTTGCAAAGTTGGGAGACGCCACTGGCGCCTTCCTGGCCTCAGCTCCACTCCTGTATTGCCTTTGCACCTAGGCCCCAGGCGTCCTTTGGGAGGCCTTAGGGGCCGGTGGGTTCCACACTGCCAAGGGCTCCCATAGTGAGAGGTCTGTTCAAGGGAAGGGATGGGTATATTTGGAGTACAATCCTGTATCAGATGTGAGGCCCACACCTTCACCCTGAACGCTCACTCTGAACCCTCACCCCGAACCCTTACCCTCACCCACGCCCTCACCCTGAACCCTCACCCTCACCCTCTCCCTGAACCCTCACCCTCACCCTCTCCCTGAACCCTCACCCTCACCCTCTCCCTGAATCCTCACCCTCATCCTGAATCCTAACCCTCACCCTGAATCCTTACCCTCACCCTCATCCTGAACCCTCACACCTCACCCCTCACCCTAACAAGTTTGGAGGGCTGTTCCACGAACTCTAACCTTTACCCTACCCTAACCGGACCCCCATCCACATCCTAACCCTAACCCACATCATAGTCACGCCCTCAGCCCTATACTTACCCTTGAAGTACCTACCCGCATCTTCTTCATTTTTGACACTTCCCATGCATAACAAAAGACGAGGTTGTAAGGTTTCAAACATGGATCCAAGACCCATTATCCACATAAAAGGGATATAAATACTATGATCACATCATTTAAATCTCTTGCATCACCAAAATACCTCTCCACCACTTATCCAGTCGCCATTGATGGATCACATCTATCTCATACATTTTATAACTTAGCAATCAAATACGCACCAGGACTCTGGGTAATTATAGAGACAAGATTTATTTATACCATAAATATTTCAACAAATTCCACTTTCTACGATGAGTTCAATCTTCACAAAAGTAGGATGAACAGCACCTGTTTCCACTAGGATCCATAGAGCGTGAAAATCTTAATGATGACCACCAGAAAGGTCAGCACGGTTGATATCACAGATTTTTCAGTGTTCCAATACAAGTTCTACCCAAATCCATAAAGAAAGACATACGCATAGGAAACTACAAATTGAAAGCAAGTCTATTGAGATAAATATTGGACATCAATTGTATGAATCTTTAAGGCATAACTGCAGACATTCTTCAGACATTCTTCAAATTCATAGAATGACAACAAAGTATGGCTACGTACAATCCATTCGGTTTTATGAACCACTCATGAATAACCTCACAAGCCATTTGAAACCAGATGACAATTTCAAATAGCTTTGATCTACAAACAAGGCTGTGAGACAGAAAGTTAAAATCGAAATACATGAAGTAAATCCTCAATAGATATGAAAACATCCCATGGTAGTGAAGTCAATTAGCATTAGTTATTAGGGCTTTCATGCACAGACTCATCTCTGATCGATGTGATCCCAATTCATATTTGGCAAAAAATACGAAAGCTGATCTTAACAGTCATATTATTTTTCTTTGTACCCCTAAAAAGAAAAATGAACATGAAAAACTAAATTAAGCTTGGAGGCTCACATTTCCCAATCGGTATACAAAGCAACAGCATGTCAAACTTTCTAATTCACATATGCATTTAAATGAAATTGGATGAAATACCCCTAAATAAACACATACTTCTATGCCCAATGTTTCACAAGGCAGAAAACGCTCAATGAATGAAACTGAGAGGGTAACAGCCAGGAAGGCCAGGGGTCTCCAAAGGGAGGAAATGGGGTGCAAGTGTCAGACAGTTGTTATCTGTCACTTCCGAGGCAGGAGGAAACAAGCTGTTATCTTTTTTCCCCTTCTTGATACAAATTTAAACAGAGATTTTCTCTTACAATTCTGTGTTGCTATAATGACACCTGGTTCCGCCTGAACTTCACTTTTCTCATACTTTGAGCTGACCAAGGCATTTTTCTCATGGAAAGGTTTGCCTTAAGCTATGTGAATGTACTATGTATTTACCCTAGACTCTATCTTCAAGTAGGTTCTGCCTAAAGGCTCAGAACTGACTTGACAAACCAATATGCTTTACTCATACATGGCTCTCCTGATCTATGTGAATGAAGCTATCCATTTGCTCATATCAATCGTTTTATGGCCCAGGATGACTCACCTGGTGCCACGGTCATCTCCATATATCTTGTGGGTGAGGGGTCTGCTGCCATTCCTTTCTCTAATGAGTAGACTGCTAGTAGCTAGATAACATCCAGCCAAAGATGAGTAGGGGGGCACTCTTTCTGCCCCCTTCTGATGTCTATGTCAGAAGCTTTCTCTCTTTTATACTTTAATAAAACGTTGGGACACAAAAGCTCTGACTGATCAACCCTCATCACTGGCCCCGGGTTGAATTCTTCCTCTAAGGAGCCCAAGAATTCAAGCATCTTTCATGGTTAGACAACAACCTTTCCAAACAATGGTCTTTTCAAAAAAAAAAAATGATGATAAGTGATGAGTATGCATATGTCTACGAATGAAATGGGACCTATATGTCAAACCACATAAAAATATATCTTCCCTCAACATACATATAACACAACCAGGCCTTCACATGCATCGATTCTCCAACTATCAAGTCATACAAATATGGATGTAAAATATCACAATACATTCCAAAGTTTAAAAGTGATGGATATTGACTTTCGCCCGCTGGTGCTTCTTTTTATGTCATCTCCATTATATTAGCTATGACAACGAATCATGTGCTGTGCGAAGTCACTTACATTGTGTCCAACTCCTTGGGATCATATGGACTAGGCCCCACCAGGCTCCTCTCTCCATGAGATTCTCTAGGCAAAGATACTGGAGGGGGTTGCCATGCTCTCCCTCAGGAGATCTTCCTGCCCCAGGGATGGAATCCATACCTCCCATGTCTCCTGCATGGGTATGTTCTGCATGTTCTTTACCACTAGAACCACCTGGGAAGCCCCAAGACACATGAACATCAGTGGATTTGGGGATCCACGGGGCATATACAGAACCATTCCTCCAACAAAACTGAAGAATGACTTTAAAATCTCAAACAAAACATGAGTATATGTGTTCACAAACTTCATGGAGCAAGGGTTTCTTCGATCTGAAAACTGGCATCGATGAAGGACTGTGTGAAGAATACTTCAAAGTCTATTTGGCAAACACAGCCTACGTTGGCTATATTTAGTCCTCAGTTGAATGGAATGTCATGAGTACTGGTCATTTCAAATAAGTAGCCTATGACGCTGTTTACACTTATTGGGACGCGTGGTATACCACATTCACACATTTCAGTAGCATTGGTGCAAAAACGATACATTTCTCAGGGGAAGCTTCTACATGGACTCCTGGGATCAGAGCTCTAACTCATACACACATACTTTTCCTTTTAAAATGATCCTGCATGATAAGCAAACAAAACACTGGATGAACACCTAGACGGTGAGCTCTGTACTAAATGATTTTAAAGCCAGTAGATGGAATGAGCTGATGAGGAAGACTACAAACGAGTCATCTTCTTCAACTTGGTCAAACCGCTCATAGTCATACAAGTGAATGAAAAGTTGAGCCTGTTGTCATTAAATCTGTTTAAAAGAAATAGAATAATAAAACAAATTAGTAACTCTTATTTTCTTAATAAACATTGTATTATTTCTGCACAGCTTTGTTACTGGCATGAATAGAATATCTACAATAATAACTTGTCACAGTGAAATGGATTCACATTCGATATCGATTCACATCTATAATTGATGCCATAGCTGTTTGATACTATTGCTTGAATGAATGCAACTTATGTGACTTCACAAACTACAAACACGACTAACATAATAGGTATTAAAAAACCTTGAGTGACATGAGCGTGAAGACTTAGTAGAGTTGCTCTCAAGAATAATGATACTATTATTCGCTCTAGCCATAGTACTGGAATCTGTACATTAACACCCCTGCAAAACAAAAGGAAAGGATAGAATAATAATAAAGGAACTTCATAACTATATTCCTACTGTAAACATTCAACACTATGTTTTCTTTTAAACTGACTTTCATATTTGGTCTACTGTAACCTCTTCTGTGTTCATTTTATGCTAAACTTATTGCTAACAGTAAAATTACCATACGAGCTCTAATTAATTTTTTTTTTTACTTGCAAAGCTACTGATAGAACCAAAGGCCAATATCTACATCAAACAGGAGAAACGGAATGGAAACTGTAAACAATTTTATGGAAGAACATTTCCGTGCTCCTATTCAGTCAAATGGGCATTCAAAAGGATGTGATTTTTCTGAAAGTTTATTTCAGAAACTTGGAATTGGATGACTGCAAACAATAAAACTAACAATATATTGATACATAATATTAATAATATACAGTGGGTCATTCTTTTTTTATTCTGCCACAGCTAACAGACAGAAAGTCAGTTGTCATAACTACTACTAACATAAGACCCTCACCGATAAGTGAAGATATATAGGAAAATCCATAATAGCTCTAAAAACCATCAAAGATAAAATGGTAATTAAAAAATACACTGACAGTTTAGCTGGTATAAGAAACAGGATGATTATGAAAGCAAAGCCAACAATCATGGATAGGCCATGGAAGCCCGTGGCTGTCACCAGTGTTGACTTATATCCTTCATCTGAGGTTGTTAAAAGCGCTTGGTAAAATCCAGAGGTTTGCAGCAGTGGTAACCTCCTGAACAGACTGAAATAAAAAGGGTTTCCAGAATATCCTGATGATTTCCATCTACTAGGCTGTGATGAGCTCAAGCAATGCATACTCCAGAGGACAGAAGACAGACAGGTTGGGAACACGTCTACTGCACTTACGGAGAAAGGGAATGTTGCTGCTCAGCCTAGTACAAGTGTAGAAGCAACACCTTGGTGATTCGACCTTTAAAGACTCGATACATATGAGAACGACTGGTATGAATAAACCTTCAGAAGTGCTTTCTCAGACCTCCTCCCATCATAAGCACAAGCATAATGAAAACACTGAGTTTTCATGGTCTCACCCAAAATAAGACTCACTTATGGCTTTGCTTTGAGAATAGTTGAACTACTCATTGTTCAAGAGAAATGATCCTTTCTTCTCTGAAGATTTGTGAATCATTCACAGGGTGTGGTGAATAAACTACTTAAGGGTCTAATACATAAAAATGCAATAGGCTAAGCACAGAGATGTTTTTCTCCCTTTCTCAAAGGATGGAATGGAACATTTTGTATTTGCACTGATTTTATGTCTTGACTTCATGTACAATTATATACTGATTTTTTTAGTTGACATACAATAGGACTAAAAATATTGATATAATACTGATAACTCATGTTGGTATGTGTGGTTGTCACATAGGATTCACAGGAGATTTAAATTCACAGTTGTCAACGTAAAGGATGAATGCTATTTAGCTTCTTCGTGAATCTAGACCACGAATGAAGAGTTTTCCTCAACATATTTCACTGAGAGAAATACAAGGATGATAGGCATAATACTATGCTTCGACTCATGGATATCTAAGCATTGCTCACAATACAGATCTGATTTTCAACATCAGGGTTCTTTCAGTGTCCTTGAACAGCATTTGTTTTTCTGTATACAGAAGAAAAAACTCATGAGTATCAAACTGGTTCACATAAAACATGTGTATGAATTGTTATCTTCCTGAACCAGGGATCAAACCCACATCACTTCCCCCTCCTGCACTGGTAGGCAGATTTTTTATTTATCAACTGTGCCACCTAGGAATCGACATACATTTCAAGGACCACTGCCATCAGCTTCTACTGTTCATGACCAAAGTAGGAGAAACAACATTGGAAGAAGTACTCATAAGGGTACTCATAGGAAGTACTCATAAGTCAAGGAACTGTTATACTGGGTACTCTCGTTGTTACTGGGACAAGTCAGTTCCTCCGATGATGATGGGTATAACTGAAAAATTATTACAAATGCATGGGCTGCGATGTCTACGTGATAAATGTGTTCCTCTTATACTATTGCTTCAGGGATGCCTACTTCAGCATGAAGGAATGCACTTCAAGGGATGCCCGCTATTCCAGCTCAAGCAACAGATAGTGAAGTGCAGATCATTGTCCTTTGTTGAAAATAATCAGCACTTTGTCAACATAGGGAACATGCCAGAGGAACCCTTGGGATGGAACTCTAAAAACAGGTTGGGCCCTCTTTTTGCCAAGCCCTGCGATAAAATACAAATCAGAAAAAGAAAAATAGCATCGGTTTTGTCAGGACTTCCTCATCTTTTCTTTCTTGGTAGCAGGAAGCAGACATTGAGGCCAGAGGACTGCAGGATTTCATTGTGAACTAACGTTGGGTGGGGTGGAAGCTCATCACTCTAGTAAGAATGTGGTTCAAAAAAATGGAATTTCATTCACTTCATGGACATAGAGTTCTATAATCCTTCATTAAGGAATTCAATAAGCTATATTTCCTTACACCTTCACAATCTCTTGGTTTACGAGAACATCAATTGCTAGTCCAGCACTTATACAATGAGTGTTACAGGTAGTATGAATGTATAAATGATGATGAGCAATGACAGGAAGTTTATTTAATCTCTGTTTGAATTCTTGATTTTTTATATAATTTTTTATAATATCCTTACAGATGTGAATATTTTACTGACATGTATAAATACACGTTGAGTAGTGCTATGATAACTCATAGTGTTGGCACAATAAATATCATGGTTACTATGTGCTTTTCATATATTCCTTTTGAGATTCTCTTCCATTATACATTATCATAAGATATTTAATAGTTTCCTAAACTGTACAGTAGGTCCTTGTGGCTTCTTTTATATATAGTAATGTACTTGTTAATAATTCAAACAAAAACTGGTACACAAATACTCATAGTGACATTCACAATAGCTCAAAGGTAGAACTCATTCAAGTGTCCGTTGGTGGGAGACTGAATATGCAACACAAGGTATATTCAGAAGCTTGAACGGTATTCCACCATACGAAAAAGTACATTAAATGGTGCTGCCACTCTGCAAGACATTACAGAAATGGCTCCAAAACAAACACATGGAATAAATACATAGTTCGATTCCAATTCAAGCTATGTACCCAAAAGGATTGGGAAAGGGGGCTGAAAAAATGGATACTTCTTCCGTCATACTCACAACAGCATGATTCACACTGGCAAACAAACAGAAGTGATCTAAGTGTCCATGGCAGCCAATTCCATAAACAAACTGTGGTATACACACAATGGAATCTGATTCGGCCCTTCAAAGTCAGTAATTCTGACAATGCGACAATGTGGACAAACCTTATGGTCATTAGATCATGTGAAATAAACCAGACCAAGAAAAGACAAACGTTCTGTGATTCCACTCATATGAGATATCCAAACAAGTCAAATCTGTCAGAAATAGCAGAGAGTGATTCCGACCGATCGAAAAGAGTTCATGTTTCATGGACCTCAGTTTCCCTTGGAAAAACTGACTTCCCGTGATATCTCCAAAACCAATTAGACAAATAATTGGAAGCTATATCCAGTCAAATGAATGTAGACATAATGTTATATACAGTGTACACCAAACTCACTCAAACTTCTTAACAGACAAAAGGCAAAACTGTATCTATGGTACCTCAGCTTAGCTTAAAACTGTATCTACAGTACCTCACTTCTGCTTATAAAATTTAACAACAACACACTAAAGTCTATCCAAAAAAGGATATAAAACATATATAACATTAACTTTAAAGAATTAGACATTTAAACTGTGAAAAACCTTATTCACAAAACTTAAACACAAGCCACAGGAAAATATATTTATAAAATACATATCTGATAAAGGATTGTACTCCAAATATACCAAAAAATCTAGAACAATCTCATAAAAAATGTATACACCTAAACACCTGTCCTACAAAAATATAAAGATAGTAAATAAGCCTATCAAAAAGACTCAAAATCACATATCATTAGGAAATTACAAACTAAAATAACAGTGAGGTAGCACTGCACACCTATTAGATCCAGTAAACTCAAAAAAAAAAACGGGGGTAGGGCACAACTTCTCCGGTGGCTCAGTGGTAAAGAATCTGCCTGACAATGCAAGACACTCTAGTTTGATCCCTTACCCCAGAAGATCCCACATGCCACAGAGAAACATAGCTGGATTTTTCCACAGCTAAACAAAGCTCACCTGTGACCTGAATACTATATGGCTAGCACTTACTAAACAGCTTTGAAAACGTCCAGACAAAAAGTATCACATGATTATATACAACAGCTCTACTTGTAATAACTAAAAACTTTCAAATATCAGGATGTCTTCAGTAGATGACAGTGTAAACAAATGGGGATACATCCAAAGTGAAGGGGAGCAAATGCTACCACAAAATATACCACCTCAGCATGATAATTAGTGGGACCCAATTAACTTTTTTTTTTAGAGGACACATGATCATCTCTGAAACCCAAGTTCAAGACAGCTCTTCTGTGAGTCACATTTACCAGAGAAATCTCATTTCAAAGGAATCCTCTCTATATGCCAGATAGAAGGATGAGACACAGTCTTTTGAAACTCTTTTTTCTTTTCTATCGATAGGGAAAGCTAAGCCGTAAATCTGCACAACAACCATACCCTTCCTTTCCTTTGGTTGTATCTGTAAAATATTTGTTTCTTTTTTAATTTGGCTGCGCCAGGTCAACCTTCATTGAGGTAAGCCAGATATTTAGCTACAACATGCAAATTCTCCTTTGTGGCATGGGAGATCTAGCTCTTGGATCAGGGAATGAACCTGGGCCTCCTTCTTTGGGAGTGTCCAGTCTCAGCCACTGGACCACCAGAAAGTGCCTGTTTTGTTTTCAGATGAAGATGGAATCTAAGGTGATATCTTGGGCCATTTCAGTCACTGACTCAGTTTCCTGAGTTTCTCCAAAGCACGCACAAGGTGCACATTATTAAACTGGTTTGCAAAACAAGAAAAGGTTGTCTGCTACAACACTGTATGCTTACAAATATCTAAATGGTAAATGGCATATTATTTATTTTTAATTACTATGGGGGGGGGGAGAAAGAATGCAGGATTCATACATGTTACCACATGAATAAATATTAAAACCATCTTCAGTGAAAAAGAAATCCACATCGAAAAGGCCACCCAGAACCCTTATTCACCATGTCTGCTTTCAATCCATCAAGTTTGTCCAAATAACTGAAAATCTCAGTAACACTCTAAATAAAGAAAAAAGGATGAAGATGGAAACAAAAGATATATTCATACACTTGAACAATTGCTAAAAGTGGAAGTGGGGCAGTGGATTACATTATAATGTAGGTACCATATGATTTCCTGATTTTGGAGATTATGTGCTGGTTCTGCAGAAGGTACCCATTTTGGATAAAACACATAGAGTATTTTAGATGATGTGGCAAATGCTAGCACTTGTTCCCATTGCTAGGCATTTTCTGTACATTTTAAATGACTGGAAAGTATACTAGGTTTCAAAACAACCATGTCAATACCACAAAAGAAATTTAGCGCAGACAGGCAGGAAACTTTCTGATACAGGCCAAGACTTACCCAGATGAAGTTCAAGGGAAGCTGGGATGCTCACTGCCCGTGAAGGAGTCCACGTGGAATGAAGAAGTAGTGTGGGAAGTCTATTAGTAACCACCATGTCTTGGGTCCTCTGGATGACCTACTGCAGGAGAAACAGATCTTACAGATAAAATGTTCCACATCACTTCACAAAAAGTTGTTAGACTACATTCAGTAAAGCTGAATCATTTTGGATTAATTTACAATCATAAAATACTACCCTTTACAGTCCAAAAATCACTTGCATTTCTATACACTAATAACAATCAGGAAAAAAATATTAAGAAAATTCCACTTAAATAAAACATCTAGCAACAAACTTAATCAAGAACATAAAAAACCAGTAGTCAGAAAACTAGAAGGCACTGATAAAGAAACCAAAGAAAATACAAACACACAGAAAATTATTCCACGCTCATGCACTGGAACAATGAGGAATTAAAAGGTCCATTCCAACCAAAGTCATCAACAAATACACGGACTGCAATCACAAAATAATATTCAATGGCATTTTTCACAGAAATAGAAATATTCCTAATATTAGGCTGCTACTGTTGAACAGGACCTTAAACGGCCAAAAAGACTCTGAGAAAGAGGAACACAGCTGGAGGCATCTTCCTATCCCTCTTCAAACTACATCACGGAGCTGTAGTGACCACCACAGTGAGGAACTGGCAGGAACACAGACACATGGACTCCAGGAGAGAATAGAGAGCCCAGAAACGAACCCACCTGTACATGGTCAGTTCCTGAAAATCAAACCAGGAACGAGCGAAGAGGAAAGGACAGTCTTCTCAAGAAACAGTGACAGGAAAATGGCCACCTACACGGAAGAACATCAGTGTTCATCCTCTACATCATCTAACGCAAATCTAACTGAAAACCCACCGCTTTGCACACGGAGCTCTTTCCCCCTGAGTCCTCTGAGATGGACCTCCAGTCAGCCCTCAGCTGGACACAGGAAACGTCTACTCCATCCTCATTTTTCGCTCTTGCAGCGCCTCCCTGCTGGTGGGCACTGAGGCAACCCTGCTCCTCTCAGCCTGGATGCAGCCCTGTTATCCAGAAGCCTGAGCCCTGATGGTCCTGAGGAGACAAAGCTCCCGCCAGCTGCTCACGGAGCAGAGTCTAAAGGCAAAGCGTCCTGCGCCCGCGGGTCAGAGGGGCCTTTGGCGCCCCCTGCGGGCCACAAGAGAAGAGCGGGCAGCCCGGTGCTCACAGACCTCAGAGGGCTCACCCAGAAGCAGCTCTGCTGTGAGCACTCAGACTGGAAGCCCAAACTGAAATGGAGCAGAATAGCTCCATGACCCTCCGCAAAACATGGCTAAGGAACAATCAGAGCCTGCATGGAATGCAGCCATAAAAAGGAACACATTTGAGTTTGTTCTAATAAAGGGGAGGGAAGTCAGTCAAAGAGAGAAAAACATGGAATCTAGAAGGATGGTACTGACGAGTCTGTTCACAGAGCAGCAATGGAGGTGCAGACATAGAGAACAGACTTACAGACGAGGGTGGGGAACAAGAGGGAGAGGGTGAGATGAATGGAGAGAGCAGCATGGATGCAGGTACACCTACATTTGTAAATAGACAACCAATGGGAATTTGCTGTATGATTCAGGGAACTCAAACTGGGGCTCAGTAGTAACCTGGAGAGGTGGGAATGCGTGCGAGGTGGGAGGGAGATTCAAGAGCAAGAGGACATAGGTACACCTATGGTTAATTCATGTGGATGTATGACAAATCAAACCAGTATTGTAAAGCAATGATCAATCAACTAAAAGAAATAACTTTAAAAAAATATGAACATAAACACAAACTTTGCAACAAGGTAACTCCATTTAAAAAACTATAGAATTTTAGAAAACTGCAAAAGTTCTACATGACCGTTGGTCTGGTGATCAGGTCTAACATACACAAAACAAGCCAACTTACCAAATTATGAATATAAATTATTTAAAACATTGCCTTTTATCATTTCATACATTTACCCTGTGGAGGACCTTACTCGAGAGAACCAAAAACAAACTGTTAAATGAACCACGGACCACCCACCCTGGCCAGGCAACAGAGAAAAGAAAACACTTGCAGGAATCATCTTACAACAGGAGGTCCTGGGAAGGAACAAGGAACGAACAAGCTACCACCAACCAGAATTCTGGAGAGGTCAGGAGATGGGAGGCTCCAGTTCAGAGGTCCTACCAACCTCCCAGGATCCACTTCGCTGGAATCCATCTCAGCTGAGTGATGCGTGTGCCCCCAAGAAGGATCCCAATTCAGAATGCCTGGCAAGAGACAAACCAGAAATGAGCCCGATGACCATAAAACCTGAGACTGTGAGCCACGTGACAGAGTGGTTCTCTCCGTTTCCCTCACCCTCCTGCCCTCCACCCTGGCAGCCCTTCCCAATAAAGCCTCTCGCTTGGACAGCACTCCTCTCCTCAGACAACTCATTGCCCAGTGTCAGACAAGAACTCACTCTCAAGCCCTGAAAGGGATCCCCCTTCCTTCATCAAAAGCAATATCCAGGAGAAAATATCTTCAAAACGCTATCTTGCAGAGAAGGAAATCAGAGAAGGCAATGGCAGCCCACTCCAGTACCATTGCCTGGAGAATCCCACGGACAGAGGAGCCTGGTAGGCTGCAACCCCGGGGTCACTAAGAGACGGACACGACTTCACTGAGTGGCTTCACTTTCACTTTTCACTTTCATGCACTGGAGAAGGACATGGCAACCCACTCCAGTGTTCTTGCCTGGAGAATCCCAGGGACAGAGGAGCCTGGTAGGCTGCTGTCTATGGGGTCGCGCAGAGTCAGGCACGACTGAAGCGACGCAGCAGCAGCAGCAGCAGCAGCAGCAGCAGCAGCAGCAGCAGCAGCAGCAGCAGCAGCAGAGAAGGAAATGGCACCACCTGCAGTACTCTGGTCTCAGAAATCCCAGGGACAGAGGAGCTTGGTGGGCTACAGTCCAAAAGCAGGGCATTTCTGATGGGAGGAAACAGTCCCAGGGAAGCTGAGCTGCTCACCAAAGGCCCCAGAGCTTTGGATAGCACACCAGAGCTGGGGCTGAGGATTCCCAGCTGCCATGCCTCTTGATCCTGGCCTCTTTCACTAGATACATGTGTGGAAAACTAGTCTAAAATATGCCCTGGTGGTTCCATAGTAAAGAATCCACCCCCCGGTGCTGGAGATGCATGTGCGATCCCTAGGATGGGAAGATCCCACATCCTATGGAGCCCGTGTGCCACAACAGCCGAGCGAGCCTGTGCTCTAGATCCTGGAAGCCACGATGCCGAGTTCACATGCTGCAGCCACTGAAGCCCGTGAGCCTGTGCCCCTCAACAAGAGGAGACACTGCAGTGAGAAGCCTGCAAACCACTAGTTATGGCCCATGCTCACCAAAACTAGAGAAAAGCCCACACACAAAGAGGCAACACAGCCAACAATCAATAAAACTGTTTTCCTAAAACAATGCATATCTGACAAAGAAACTGTATTCGAATTGTCCAAGAACACTAGAGCAAACAAGCCCATTCATAATTGGTAGCGACTGAAATAGACACCTGGCCACTGAGGGTATACTGATAGTAAACTATCATACAAAAACATACTCAAGATACTGGTGCAATGCATGCAGAGCCCCCTTTGAAAGACAATCTGACAGTTTTTTTTTCAGTAACCACGTGGGACAAGCACTGAATTCTGTGTATGACAAGCGGTGGAAGCCAGGTATCTTACCATTGGAATGCAAAGTTACAGATAAACAAAAGGAAACGTTACAATGTCCATGTCGTGGTGGATCAGGTTGGAGACATCACAAATTACCTTTAACTGAATATGTTCAAAGGTGAGCTGGAATACATGGATATATATATATATATATCCATGTATTGTCAGCTGAGCATATTGAGCTCCTACATGTATGTTTTAAATATCATTCTCTAATAAAAGGGAACAGGAAACATCTCCAATGGCCCGGTGGTAAAGAATCTGCCTACCGATGCAGGGAACACGGGTTCAATTCCTGTGTAGGAGATTCCACACGCCCAGGGGCAACGAAGCCCTTGAACAGCTCTTGAAGTTTGCATGCTCCAGAGCCCAAGTTCTGCAAACAGAGAAAGCACTGCAATGAGAAGCCATGGCACAGCAACTAGAGGGTAGCCTCTGCTCACTACAACTAGACAAACGAGCAATAAAGACCCAGCACAGTCAAAAATAATGTAATGTTTAAAAAAAGGACAGTTCTTTGAAGAAATGACTGAGACTAGGGGTGAGACTGTAAATATATGAGACAGGGTCATCTTAAATTATGAGAAATTAAAGAAACTAAAGACAACTATCAAGCTGTCCAAACTGATACAAATGAATGATGACACAGTGTTATCTGTATACACCAGCAAATAACAATCTGAAAAGGAATTTAAACAAACGATTCCCTTTCAGTCATGTCAACATTAATAAAAGACTTTGCTATGGACAGAATGAGGATAACAAGACTGGCACACTGGAAATGATACATGATTGCTGAAAAATACCCTAAAGACATGGACAGATATGCCATAGCGATGAAAAGGCTTCAGTTGGCAATACCATGGAATGCATCTTCAATCTGAAATGAAGATTCAATATGAATTTCAAAAGGCTGAAAGGTGGTTGCTAAACCACAAAAGATGCCAGCATTCTTGGACTCCAGAGGAGAATTCAATCCAGGGCAAGTGACGAAGCTTGATGGCTCAGAGGTTTTCTGTTAAAAAGTTTTATTAAAATATAAAAGAGATCGAGAGAGCTGCTGACGTAGACAGTAAAAGGGGGAAGAGTACCCCCTGCTAGTCTTTAGCCAGATGTTATAGAGCCACTAGCAGTCTGCTAATGAAAGAAAGACAATGTGTCAGAGAATGGCACCAGGCCCCTCACCCACAGCATGCATTGAGATAACATTGGCAGCAGATGAGTCATCCCAGGCCATAAAATGATGGACATGAATCTTGAAGAAAGGCAGATTTCCAAGCAAATATATAGTTTCATTCACATAGATTAAGAGAACAAGGTATGAGTAAAACATACTGGTTTGTCAAGTTTTTTCTGAGCCTTTAGGGGAAACTGACCTGAAGACAGAGCCTTGGGTAAATACATAGTACATTAGCATACCTTAAGACAAACATTTCCATAAGAAAAATGCATTGCTTAGTTCAAGGTTTGAGGAAAGTTAAATTCAGGTGGAGCCAGGAGTGGTCATGGCAACACAGAAATTTCTGAGAAACCTTTTAAATTTGTATCAAGATGGAGAAAAAAAAATGCAGCACTCTTTTGTCTCCTCCGGCCTCTTAAGAGAGAGAAAAAAACGTCTGACACTTGCAGTCTATTTTCTCTGTCTGGAGACCCCTGGCCTTCCTGCCTGTTATCCTCTCCAGGCCTGTAGGAAGCAATACACTAGGCTGCTTGGGAAAACCGCGCGGGTCTGAGCTTTATGCAAAGGGGTAAAGCAGTAAAACCCTTGGCCCCAAAGGCGAGGCTTTTCTGCGACCGCCATTTTAGTCGGCTCCGAGACTGCAAACAAAGAGGGCAGAATACATGGTTCCCTGCTCCGCCCAGTCCGAGTTCCCTTACCTGTGGCCCACAGCCCTGCGCTCTGCTCGCTGGATGCCAATCGACGGGGACCCAGGAGCCCACGAAACGAGCATTCCCAGCTGCAATGGCGAGCCCTGAGAGCCCTGGCCCCCGACGCGCCGCCATGTTCATCCCGCCCCAGACCCGCTCACGTGAGCCGCGCTCCTGACCAGCCGCCCAGGCTCGCCCCGCCCCCGACGCGCTCACGGTGCGCCCCACCCCCACGCCCCCTTCCAGGACAGGCCCGCGGGACCGCGACTGCCTCCAGGTGAAACACAAGGACAAGCAAATCCACCCCACCGAGACAATCCAAGCTTTTTCTCAGCTGATCTGTCTATGATTTAGGGATAAAACTATGACTATAGAAAGCAAAGATGACCTAGGACAGCCATGATAGTCTATAGAGCCAGACCCTGGCGGGCAGAGGCTTGAAGAGGGTCCGGGAGCTCTGTCAGAACAGCAAGCCTCTGTAGCGTAGCGGTTAGGTGCGCTGGTGAGCAGGCAGACGATGGTCTGTAAGTCAGGAGTTCAAGTCTGCAGCTTAACTCTTTTGCTCTTAGGGGGCGGGGGACAGCAACAGGCGGGACTTAGACCAGAAACGTTTATTTTTATTTTAGAGGTTTATTGTTTAGCTTAGGGTTAGGGTTCGGGCAACCCCCCAACTTGTTCAGGTTCGGGTTCAGGGTTAGGGTTAGAATTTGGGGATCCCCCCTCTTCTAAGAGTTCGGGTTTGGGTTAGGGTTCATGTCAGGGTCAGGGTTCGGGTTACGGTTAGGGTTAGCATTAGTGTTGGGGTTACAGCTTAAAGTGAGCCCTAATAGGGCCCATAGTTCTTTATTAGCCTGCCCTGGTGGGCCGAGGCTTGAAGAGGGTTCGGGAGCCCTGCTGGAAGCAGCAAGCCTCTGTAGCATAGGGGTTAGGTGGGCCACTAGGCAGGTAGGCTATGGCCTGTAAATCAGGAGTTCAAGTCTCCAGTCTGACCTTTTCGCTTTTCAGGGGCAGGGGACTGCAAGAGCCAGGGCTTAGACCAGAAAATTTTTTTATTTTAGAGGTTTATTGTTAAGCTTAGGGTTAGGGTTCGGGCAACCCCCCCCCACTTGTTAGGGTTCGGGTTCAGGTTAGAATTCGGGGACCCCCCTCTTCTTAGAGTTCGGGTTTGGGTTAGGGTTCATGTCAGGGTCAGGGTTCGGGTTACGGTTAGGGTTGGCATTAACTCTAGGGTTACAGCTAAAGTGAGCGCTAATAGGGTCCATAGTTCTTTATTAGCCTGCAGTGGCGGGGTGAGGCTTGAAGAGCGCCTGGGAGCAAAACAAAACCCAGTAATCCTCTCTAGCGAAGCGGTTAGGCTGACAACCAGTTAAACATCCAACTTGGCTCTGTAGGTCAGGCATTCAAGTCCCAGTTTTGCCTCGTTTGCTTTTAGGGGGTGAGGGACAGCAAGGGGCGGGGCTTAGGCCAGAAAAGTTTATGTTTATGTTAGAGTTTTATTGTTAGGGTTAGGTTTAGGGTTCTGGCATCCCCCCAACTTGTTAGGGTTCAGGTTCAGAGTTCGGGTGCGGGGAATCCCCTCTCTACTTAGGGTTCGGGTTCAGGGTTCGTGTTTGTGGTTTGGGGTTCAGCGTTTGGGGTTAGGGGTTCGCGGTTCTAGTTTGAAGTTTGGGGTTCCGATTAGGGGTTCAAGGTTCAGCTTAGGGGTTTGGGGTTTGGGGTTCGGGTTAGGGGTTCGCGGTTTGGGTTTGGGGTTTGGGGTTCGGGTTAGGGGTTCGCGTTTCAGATTTGGGGATCAGGTTATGGGTTCTCAGTTCAGGTTCGGGGTTCGCAGTTCGGGTTTGGGGTTTGAGGTTCAGGTAAAGGGTTTGGGGTTCGCGGTTTGGGTTTGTGGTTTGAGGTTTGGGTTTGGGGTTTGGGGATCAGGTTAGGGGCTCTCGGATTGGGTTAGGGGTTCACAGTTCGGGTTTGGGTTTGAGGTTAGGGTGAAGGGTTTGGGGTTTGGGGTTCGCGGTTTGGGTTGGAGGTTTGGGATTCGGGTTAGGGGTTTTGGGTTTGGGATTCGGGTTATGGGTTTGGGTTTTGGGGTTCGCGGTTTGGGTTTGGGTTTGGGGTTCTGGTTAGGGGTTCGGGGTTCGGGTTTGGGGTTTGGAGTTCGAGGTTTGGGGTTCGCGTTTCAGGTTAGGGGTTGAGGGTTGGGGTTTGGGGTTCGCGGTTTGGGATAGGGGTTCGCGGATTTGGTTAGGGGTTAGGGATTTGGGGTTTGGAGTCTGGGATTTGGGTCAGGGGTTCGTGGTTTGGGGTTCCAGTTATGGGTTTGGGTTCAGGGTTGTGGGTTGGGGGTTTGGGGTTCGGTTTTTGGGTTTGCAGTTTGGGTTACGGATTAGGGGTTTGGGGTTTGGGTTTGGGGTTCGGGAATTGGGATTCGAGGATTGGGGTTGGGGGTTCCGATTAGAGGTTCAGTAAGTGAGATTTGTGGATCGGGGGTCAAGATTTGAGGTTTGGGGTTTGGGCTTCGGGGGTTTGGGTTCAGGGTTTGGGGATGGGGGTGTGAGGTGCAGTTTCGAGTTTTGCTGTTCAGGTTAGGAGTTAGGGGTTGGGAGTTCGGGGTTCGGCTTAGGGGTTTGGGGTGTGCGGTTTGGGGTTTGAGGTTTGGGGTTCCGGCTAGGGGTTTGGGGTTTGGGGTTCGGATCAGGGGTTTGGAGTTTGGGTTTGAGGGTTGGGTTTTGGGGTTTGGGTTTCGGGGTTTAGAATTCGGGTTAGGTGTTCGCAGTTTGGGTTAGGGGTTTGGGGTTTGGGTTGGGGGGTGTGGGGTGTGGGGTACGGGTTAGGGGTTTGGGTTCAGGGTTTGGGGTTCACTTTATGGGTTTGCGTTTCCGGTAAGGCATTAGGGGTGTGCGGTCTGGGTGTGGGGTTCGTGTTAGCGGTTTGGGGTTGGGGGTTCGGGTTCCAGATTTGGGGTTCGGGGTTTGAGTTATGGATTCGGGGTTTGGGCTACATGGTTCGGGGTTTGTGGTATGGGGTTTGGGGGTCGGGGTTTGGGTTTGGGGCTCGGGTTAGGGGTTCGGGTACGAGTTAGGGGTTCACGGATCGGGTTAGGGGTTTGGGGTTCGGCGTTTGAGGTTCGGTTAAGGGGTTCGCTGTTCTGGTTAGGGGTTAGTGACAGGGGCTTCTGTTTTAGGGTAGGGGGTCGCAGTTCAGGTTATGGGTTAGGGGTTTGGTGTTTCGTTTTCGGGTTATGGTAAAGGGTTCAGGTAGGGGATTGGGTTAGGGGATTCGGGTTCAGGTTGGGAGTTCGGTGCTTGGGGTTAGAGATTTGGATTCGGGAAATGGGTTGGGGTTCATGGTATGGTGTTCGAGTTAGGGGTTTGGGGTTCGGAGTTTGGGGGTTCTTGTTCTGATTAGGGGCTTGGGGTTTGGGGTTCGGCTTCGGGGTTAGAGGTTTGCGGTTTGGGGTTGCGGTTTGGAGATTGGAGTTTGGGTTTGGGATTAAGGGGTAGGTGTTTTGGTTTGAGGTCGGGTTAGGGTTAAGGTATCAGGTTTCAGGTTCATTGTTTGGGGATTCGAGCTAGGCATTCAGTTTACAGGTTTGGGATATAGGGTTTTGAGGTCAGGGTGGAGTTCCGGGATTGGAGTCGCGATTAGGGGCTACTGAGTGCCGCAGAGGCAAGGGCTCCAGCAGTAAAAGCAGGCTGCGAGAAGCTGGGAGACGCTACTGGCGCCTTTCTGGCCTTAGCTCCACTCCTGCCTTGCCTTTGCACCTAGGCCCCAGGCGTCCTTGGGAAGGGCTTAAGGGCCGGTGGCTTGCACACTGTCAAGGGCTCCAGCAGGGAGAGCTCTGTGAGAGGGAAGGGAAGGGCAAGTGCAGGGCTCCTCCAGCAGTTGCTTGGCCGCCCAGACTCAGCGCCGCACGGAGTGCACCAGGCTCCCAGGGCCCCTGGCTGGGGTCTGCAGCCCCGCACACCTGGAGGCTGATTCCCTGGGCGCCTAGCAGCTGCCTTACACACTTGGCTTCCCTAGCGCTCTCCTCCCCAGCAGAGACGTGTGCAGCTGGTTGGGGGAATGCCCCTGCGTGCCTGGGCTCCGGCCCACAGCCCCAGCTCAGGGCAAGCAGCCACTGAGCCAAGACCTGCAAGAGGCGAAGAGCGCCCCCACCTGGAAGCCGAGTGAAGAGCTGGCGGGGAGGCGAGCCTCCTCGAGGGAAGAAGAGGCAGCCCAGCCTCGTTTGGCTCAAGCCCTACTTGGCTGGAGCCGAGTGCGCCTCCAGAACGGCAGAGCTCCAGCTCTGCTCAGAGGCCCGATCTGGCAGAGATGCTGGCGCGAGGCTGCTCTGCCCTGGGCGAGCCTTGCCCAGACTTGCCTGGCTGCTAGGCTTCCTGCCCAGGAAGGAGCAGGCTGCGCGAGGCTGGGAGACGCCACTGGCGCCTTCCTGGCCTCAGCTCCGCTCCTGCCTCACCTTTGGACCTAGGCCCCAGGCGTCCTTTGGGAGGGCTTAGGGGCCGGTGGCTTGCACATGCCAAGGGCTCCAGCAGGAAGAGCTCTGTGCGAGGGAAGGGAAGGGTTAGTGCTGGGCTCCTCCAGCGGTTGCTTGGCCGCCCAGACTCAGTGCCGCACGGAGTGCACCAGGCTCCCTGGGCCGCTGGCTGGGGTCTTCAGCCCCGCACACCCGGAGGCTGACTCCCTGGGCGCCCAGCAGCTGCCTCACACACGAAGATTCCCTAGCGCTCTGCTCCCCAGCAGAGACGTGTGCAGCTGGTTGGGGCCTGCCCCTGCGTGCCTGGGCTCCCGCCCACAGCCCCAGCTCAGGGCAAGCAGCCCCTGAGCGAAGACCTGCACGAGTCGCTGAGCCCCCCCACCTGGAAGCCTAGTGAACAGCTGGCGGGGAGGCGAGCCCCCTCGAGGGAAGAAGAGGCAGCCCAGCCTCGTTTGGCTCAAGCCCTACTTGGCTGGAGCCGAGTGTGCCTCCAGGACGGCAGAGCTCCAGCTCCGCTCAGAGGCCCAATCTGGCAGAGTTGCTCGCGCGAGGCTGCTCTGCCCTCGGCGAGCCTTGCCCAGACTTGCCCGGCTGCTAGGCTTCCTGCCCGGAAGAAGCAGGCTGCGCGAGGCTGGGAGACGCCATTTGCCCCTTCCTGGCCTCAGCTCTGGTCCTGCCTTGCCTTTGCACCTAGGCCCCAGGCGTCCTTAGGGAGGGCTTAGGGACCGGTGGCTTGCACACTGCCAAGGGTTCCAGCAGGGAGAGCTCTGTGAGAGGGAAAGAAAGGCAAGTGTAGGGCACCTCCAGCGGTTGCTTGGCCGCACAGACTCAGCGCCGAACGGAGTGTACCAGCCTCCCAGGGCCCGTGGCTTTTGTCTGCAGCCCCGCACACCCGGAGGCTGACTCCCTGGGCGCCCAGCAGCTGCCTCACACACGTAGCTTCCCTAGCGCTCTCCTCCCCAGCAGAGACGTGTGCAGCTGGTTGGGGCCTGCCCCTGCGTCCCTGGGCTCACGCCGACAGCCCCAGCTCAGGGAAAGTAGCCCCTGAGCCAAGACCTGCAGGACGCGCAGAGCGCCCCCACCTGGAAGCCGAGTGAACAGCTGGCGGGGAGGTGAGCCTCCTTGAGGGAAGAAGAGGCAGCCCAGCCTCGTTTGGCTCAAGCCCTGCTTGGCTGGAGCCGAGTGCGCCTCCAGGACGGCAGAGCTCCAGCTCTGCTCAGAGGCCCGATCTGGCAGAGTTGCTGGCGCGAGGCTGCTCTTCCCAAGGCGAGCCTTGCCCAGACTTGCCTCGCTGCTAGGCTTCCTGCCCAGGAAGGAGCCGGCTGCGCGAGGCTGGGAGACGCCACTGGCGCCTTCCTGGCCTCAGCTCCGCTCCTGCCTTGCCTTTGCACCTAGGCCCCAGGCGTCCTTTGGGAGGGCTTAGGGCCCGGTGGCTTGCACACTGCCAAGGGCTCCAGCAGGAAGAACTCTGTGCGAAGGAAAGGAAGGGCTAGTGCCGGGCTCCTCCAGCGGTTACTTGGCCGCCCAGACTCAGCGCCGCACGGAGTGCACCAGGCTCGCAGGGCCCCTGGCTGGGGTCTGCAGCCCCGCACACCCGGAGGCTGACTCCCTGGGAGCCCAGCAGCTGCCTCACACACGTAGCTTCCCTAGCGCTCTCCTCCCCAGCAGAAACGTGTGCAGCTGGTTGGGGCCTGCCCCTGCGTGCCTGGGCTCCCGCCCACAGCCCCAGCTCAGGACAAGCAGCCCCTGAGCCAAGACCTGCAGGAGGCGCAGAACGCCCCCACCTGGAAGCCGAGTGAACAGCTGGCGGGGAGGCGAGCCCCCTCGAAGGAAGAAGAGGCAGCACAGCCTCTTTTGGCTCAAGCCCTACTTAGCTGGAGCCGAGTGCGCCTCCAGGACGGCAGAGCTCCAGCTCTGCTCAGAGGCCCGATCTGGCAGAGTTGCTGGCGCGAGGCTGCTGTGCCCTGGCCGAACATTGCCCAGACTTGCCTCGCTGCTAGGCTTCCTGCCCAGGAAGGAGCCGGCTGCGCGAGGCTGGGAGACGCCACTGGCGCCTTCCTGGCCTCAGCTCCGCTCCTGCCTTGCCCTTGCACCTAGGCCCCAGGCGTCCATTGGGAGGGCTTAGGGGCCAGTGGCTTGCACACTGCCAAGCGCTCAAGCCAGAAGAGCTCTGTGCGAGGGAAGAGAAGGGCTAGTGCAGGGCTCCTCCAGCGGTTGCTTGGCCGCCCAGACTCAGCGCCGCACGGAGTGCACCAGGCTGCCAGGGCCCCTGGCTGGGGTCTGCATCCCCGCCCACATGGAGGCTGACTCCCTGGGCGCCCAGCAGCTGACTCACACACGTAGCTTCCCTAGCGCTCTCCTCCCCAGCAGAGACGTGTGCAGCTGGTTGGGGCCTGCCCCTGCGTGCCTGGGCTCCCGCCCACAGCCCCAGCTCAGGGCAAGCAGCCCCTGAGCCAAGACCTGCAGGGGGGGAAGAGCGCCCCCACCTGGAAGCCGAGTGAACAGCTGGAGGGGAGCCGAGCCTCCTCGAGGGAAGAAGAGGCAGCCCAGCCTCGTTTGGCTCAAGCCCTACTTGGCTGGAGCCGAGTGCGCCTCCAGGACGGCAGAGCTCCAGCTCTGCTCAGAGGCCCGATCTGGCAGAGTTGCTGGCGCGAGACTGCTCTGCCCTGGGCGAGCCTTGCCCAGACTTGCCTCGCTGCTAGGCTTCCTGCCCAGGAAGGAGCCGGCTGCGCGAGGCTGGGAGACGCCACTGGCGCCTTCCTGGCCTCCTAGGCCCCAGGCGTCCTTTGGGAGGGCTTAGGGGCCGGTGGCTTGCACACTGCCAAGGGCTCCAGTAGGAAGAGCTCTGTGCGAGGGAAGGGAAGGGCTAGTGCACGGCTCATCCAGCGGTTGCTGGGCTGCCCAGACTCATCGCCGCACGGAGTGCAAAAGGCTCCCAGGGTCCCTGGCTGGGGTCTGCAGCCCCGCACACCCTGAGGCTGACTCCCTGGGCGCCCAGCAGCTGCCTCTCACACGTAGATTCCCTAGCGTTCTCCTCCCCAGCAGAGACGTGTGCAGCTGGTTGGGGCCTGCCCCTGCGTGCCTGGGATCCCGCCCACAGCCCCAGCTCAGGGCAAGTAGCCCCTGAGCCAAGACCTGCACGAGTCGCTGAGCGCCCCCACCTGGAAGCCGTGTGAACAGCTGGCGGGGAGGCGAGCCCCCTCGAGGGAAGAAGAGGCAGCCCAGCCTCCTTTGGCTCAAGCCCTACTTGGCTGGAGCCGAGTGCGCCTCCAGGACGGCAGATCTCCAGGTCTGCTCAGAGCCCCGATCTGGCAGAGTTGATGGCGCGAGGCTGCTCTGCCCTGGGCGAGCCTTGCCCAGACTTGCCTCGCTGCTAGGCTTCCTGCCCAGGAAGGAGCCGGCTGCGCGAGGCTGGGAGACGCCACCGGCTCCTTCCTCGCCTCAGCTCCGCTCCTGCCTCGCCTTTGCACCTAGGCCCCAGGCGTCCTTGGGGAGAGCTTAGGGGCCCGTGGCTAGGGCTCCAGCAGGAAGAGCTCTGTGCGAAGGAAGGGAAGGGTTAGTGCAGGGCTCCTCCAGCGGTTGCTTGGCCTCCCAGACTCAGCGCTGCACGGAGTGCACCAGGCTCCCAGGGCCCCTGGCTGGGGTCTGCAGCCCCGCACACCCGGAGGCTGACTCCCTGGGCGCCCAGCAGCTGCCTCTCACACGTAGCTTCCCTAGCGCTCTCCTCCCCAGCAGAGACGTGTGCAGCTGGTTGGGGCCTGCCCCTGCGTGGCTGGGTTCCCGCCCACAGCCCCAGCTCAGGGCAAGCAGCCCCTGAGCCAAGAACTGCAGGAGGCGCAGAGCGCCCCCACCTGGAAGCCGAGTGAACAGCTGGCGGGTAGGTGAGCCTCCTTGAGGGAAGAAGAGGCAGCCCAGCCTCGTTTGGCTCAAGCCCTACTTGGCTGGAGCCGAGTGCGCCTCCAGAACGGCAGAGCTCCAGCTCTGCTCAGAGCCCCGATCTGGCAGAGTTGCTGGCGCGAGGCTGCACTGCCCTGGGCGAGCCTTGCCCAGATTTGCCTCGCTGCAAGGCTTCCTGCCCAGAAGAAGCAGGCTGCGCGAGGCTGGGAGGCGCCACTGGCGCCTTCCTGGCCTCATTTCCGCTCCTACCTTGCCTTTGCACCTAGGCCCCAGGCGTCCTTAGGGAGGGCTTAGGAGCCGGTGGCTTGCACACTGCCAAGGGTTCCAGCAGGGAGAGCTCTGTGAGAGGGAAGGAAAGGCAAGTGCAGGGCACCTCCAGCGGTTGCTTGGCCGCCCAGACTCAGCGCCGAACGGAGTGCAGCAGCCTCCCAGGGCCCCTGGCTGGGGTCTGCAGCCCCGCACACCCGGAGGCTGACTCCCTGGGAGTCCAGCAGCTGCCTCACACACGTAGCTTCCCTAGCGCTCTCCTCCCCAGCAGAAACGTGTGCAGCTGGTTGGGGCCTGCCCCTGCGTGCCTGGGCTCCCGCCCACAGCCCCAGCTCAGGGCAAGCAGCCCCTGAGCCAAGACCTGCAGGAGGCGCAGAGCGCCCCCACCTGGAAGCCGAGTGAACAGCTGGCGGGGAGGCGAGCCCCCTCGAAGGAAGAAGAGGCAGCCCAGCCTCTTTTGGCTCAAGCCCTACTTGGCTGGAGCCGAGTGCGCCTCCAGGACGGCAGAGCTCCAGCTCTGCTCAGAGGCCCGATCTGGCAGAGTTGCTGGCGCGAGGCTGCTCTGCCCTGGGCGAGCCTTGCCCAGACTTGCCTCGCTGCTAGGCTTCCTGCCCAGGAAGGAGCCGGCTGCTCGAGGCTGGGAGACGCCACTGGCGCCTTCCTGGCCTCCTAGGCCCCAGGCGTCCTTTGGGAGCGCTTAGGGGCCGGTGGCTTGCACACCGCCAAGGGCTCCAGTAGGAAGAGCTCTGTGCGAGGGAAGGGAAGGGCTAGTGCAGGGCTCATCCAGCGGTTGCTGGGCTGCCCAGACTCTTCGCCGCACGGAGTGCAAAAGGCTCCCAAGGTCCCTGGCAGGGGTCTGCAGCCCCGCACACCCGGAGGCTGACTCCGTGGGCACCCAGCAGCTGACTCACACACGTAGCTTCCCTAGCGCTCTCCTCCCCAGCAGAGACGTGTGCAGCTGGTTGGGGCCTGCCCCTGCGTGGCTGGGCTCCCGCCCACAGCCCCAGTTCAGGGCAAGCAGCCCCTGAGCCAAGACTTGCACGAGTCGCTGAGCGCCCCCACCTGGAAGCCGAGTGAACAGCTGGCGGGGAGGCGAGCGCCCTCGAGGGAAGAAGAGGCAGCCCAGCGTCGTTTGTCTCAAGCCCTACTTGGCTGGAGCCGAGTGCGCCTCCAGGACGGCAAAGCTCGAGCTCTGGTGAGAGCACCGATCTGGCAGAGTTGCTGGCGCGAGGCTGCTCTACCCTGGGCAAGCCTTGCCCAGACTTGCCTCGCTGCTAGGCTTCCTGCCCAGGAAGGAGCCTGCTGAGCGAGGCTGGGAGACGGCACTGGCTCCTTCCTGGCCTCAGCTCCGCTCCTGCCTTGCCTTTGCACCTAGGCCCCAGGCTTCCTTGGGGAAGGCTTAGGGGCCGGTGGCTTGCACACTGCCAAGGGCTCCAGCAGGAAGAGCTCTGTGCCAGGGAAAGGAAGGGCTAGAGCAGGGCTCCTCCAGCGGTTGCTTGGCCGCCCAGACTCAACGCCGCACGGAGTGCACCAGGCTCCCAGGGCCCCTGGCTGGGGTCTGCAGCCCCGCACACCCGGAGGCTGATTCCCTGGGAGTCCAGCAGCTGCCTCACACACGTAGCTTCCCTAGCGCTCTCCTCCCCAGCAGAAACGTGTGCAGCTGGTTGGGGCCTGCCCCTGCGTGCCTGGGCTCCCGCCCACAGCCCCAGCTCAGGGCAAGCAGCCCCTGAGCCAAGACCTGCAGGAGGCGCAGAGCGCCCCCACCTGGAAGCCGAGTGAACAGCTGGCGGGGAGCCGAGCCTCCTCGAGGGAAGAAGAGGCAGCCCAGCCTCGTTTGGCTCAAGCCCTACTTGGCTGGAGCCGAGTGCGCCTCCAGGACGGCAGAGCTCCAGCTCTGCTCAGAGGCCCGATCTGGCAGAGTTGCTGGCGCGAGGCTGCTCTGCCCTCGGCGAGCCTTGCCCAGACTTGCCTCGCTGCTAGGCTTCCTGCCCAGGAAGGAGCCGGCTGCGCGAGGCTGGGAGACGCCACTGGCGCCTTCCTGGCCTCAGCTCCGCTCCTGCCTTGCCCTTGCACCTAGGCCCCAGGCGTCCATTGGGAGGGCTTAGGGGCCAGTGGCTTGCACACTGCCACGGGCTCAAGCCGGAAGAGCTCTGTGCGAGGGAAGAGAAGGGCTAGTGCAGGGCTCCTCCAGCGGTTGCTTGGCCGCCCAGACTCAGCGCCGCACGGAGTGCACCAGGCTCCCAGGGCCCCTGGCTGGGGTCTGCAGCCCCGCACACCCGGAGGCTGACTCCCTGGGCACCCAGCAGCTGACTCACACACGTAGCTTCCCTAGCGCTCTCCTCCCCAGCAGTGACGTGTGCAGCTGGTTGGGGCCTGCCCCTGCGTGCCTGGGCTCCCGCCCACAGCCCCAGCTCAGGGCAAGCAGCCCCTGAGCCAAGACCTGCAGGAGGCGCAGAGCGCCCCCACCTGGAAGCCGAGTGAACAGCTGGCGGGGAGGCGAGCCTCCTCGAGGGAAGAAGAGGCAGCCCAGCCTCGTTTGTCTCAAGCCCTACTTGGCTGGAGCCGAGTGCGCCTCCAGGACGGCAGAGCTCCAGCTCTGCTCAGAGGCCCGATCTGGCAGAGTTGCTGGCGCGAGGCTGCGCTTCCCATGGCGAGCCTTGCCCAGACTTGCCTCGCTGCTAGGCTTCCTGCCCAGGAAGGAGCCGGCTGCGCGAGGCTGGGAGACGCCACTGGCGCCTTTCTGGCCTCAGCTCCGCTCCTGCCTTGCCTTTGCACCTAGGCCCCAGGCGTCCATTGGGAGGGCTTAGGGGCCGGTGGCTTGCACACTGCCAAGGGCTCCAGCAGGAAGAGCTCTGTGCGAAGGAAGGGAAGGGCTAGTGCAGGGCTCCTCCAGCGGTTGCTGGGCTGCCCAGACTCAGCGCCGCACGGAGTGCAAAAGGCTCCCAGGGTCCCTGGCTGGGGTCTGCTGCCCCGCACACCCCGACGCTGACTCCCTGGCCCCCAGCAGCTGCCTCACACACGTAGCTTCCCTAGCGCTCTCCTCCCCAGGCGAGACGTGTGCAGCTGGTTGGGGCCTGCCCCTGCGTGCCTGGGCTCCCGCCCACAGCCCCAGCTCAGGGCAAGCAGCCCCTGAGCCAAGAGCTGCAGGAGGCTCAGAGCGCCGCCACCTGGTAGCTGAGTGAAGAGCTGGCGGGGAGGCGAGCCTCCTCGAGGGAAGAAGAGGCCGTCCAGCCTCCTTTGATTCAAGCCCTACTTGGCTGGAGCCGAGTGTGCCTCCAGGACGGCAGGGCTCCAGCTCTGCTCAGAGGCCCGATCTGGCAGAGTTGCTGGCGCGAGGCTGCTCTGCCCTGGGCGAGCCTTGCCCAGACTTACCTCACTGCTAGGCTTCCTGCCCAGGAAGGAGCCGGCTGCGTGAGCCTGGGAGACGCCACTGGCGCCTTCCTGACCTCAGCTCCGCATCTGCCTTGCCTTTGAACCTAGACCCCAGGCGTCCGTGGGTAATGCTTAGGGGCCGGTGGCTTGCATACTGCCAAGAGCTCAGGCAGGGCGAGCTCTGTGAGAGGGAAGGGAAGGGCAAGTGCAGGGATCCTCCAGCGGTTGCTTGGTCGCCGAGACTCAGCGCCGCACGAAGAAACGCACCTCCCAGGGCCACTGGCTGGGGTCTCCATCCCGGCATACCTGGAGGCTGACTCCGTGGGTGCCGATCAGCTGCCTCTCACATGTCGTTCCCTTGCGCTCTCTTCCCCAGCAGAGAAGTGTGCAGCAGTTTGGGGTATGCCCCTGCGTGTCTTGACTCCCGCCCACAGCCCCAGCTCAGGGCAAGCAGCCCCTGAGCCAAGACCTGCAGGAGGCACAGAGCTTCCGCGCCTGGAAGCCGAAGGAAGAGCATTCAAGGTGGCAAGCCTCCTCGAGGTAAGAAGAGGCAGCCCAGCCACGTGCGGCTCAAGCCCTGCTTGGCTGGATCTGAGCGCGCCTCCAGTATGGCAGATCTCCAGCTCTGCTCAGAGGCCCGATCTGGCAGAGTTCCTGGTCTGAGGCTGCTCTGCCCTGGCCGAGCCTTGCCCTGACTTGCCTGGCTGCTAGGCTTCCTGCCATGGAAGGAGCAGGCTCCTTGAGCCTGGGAGATGCCACTGTCGCCTTCCTGGCCTCAGCTCTGCTCCTGCCTTGCCTTTGCACCAGGCGTCCTTGGGGATGGCTTAGGGGCCGGTGGGTTGCACACTGCCAAGGGCTCCAGCAGGGAGAGCTCTGTCAGAGGCAAGGGAAGGGCAAGTGCAGGTCTCCTCCAGCGGTTGCTTGACAGCCCAGACTCAGCGCCGCACGGTGAGCACCAGGCTCCTTGGACCCCTGGCGGGGCTCTGGAGCCCCGCACACCTCGAGTCTGACTCCGTGGGCGCCCAGTAGCTGCCTCACACACGTAGGTTCCCTAGCGCTCTCCTCTCCAGCAGAGACGTGTGCAGGTGGTTGGGTCCTGCACCTGTGTGTCTGGGCTCCTGCCCACAGCCCCAGCTCAGGGGAAGCAGCCCCTGATCCTAGACCGTAAGGAGGGGCAGGGAGCCGGCGCCTGGAAGCCGAGTGAACAGCATGCGGGAATCGAGCTTCCTAGGGGGAAGACGAAGCAGCCCAGCCGCCTTAGGCTGCAAGCCCTGCTTGGGCGGAGTCGAGTGCGCCTCCAGGATGGCAGAGCTCCAGCTCTGCTCAGAGGCCCGATCTGGCAGAGTTCCTGGTGCGAGGCTGCTCTGCCCTGGGCGAACCTTGCCCAGACTTGCCTCGCTGCTAGGCTTCCTACCCAGGAAGGAGCAGCCTTTGCAAAGTTGGGAGACGCCACTGGCGCCTTCCTGGCCTCAGCTCCACTCCTGTATTGCCTTTGCACCTAGGCCCCAGGCGTCCTTTGGGAGGCCTTAGGGGCCGGTGGGTTCCACACTGCCAAGGGCTCCCATAGTGAGAGGTCTGTTCAAGGGAAGGGATGGGTATATTTGGAGTACAATCCTGTATCAGATGTGAGGCCCACACCTTCACCCTGAACGCTCACTCTGAACCCTCACCCCGAACCCTTACCCTCACCCACGCCCTCACCCTGAACCCTCACCCTCACCCTCTCCCTGAACCCTCACCCTCACCCTCTCCCTGAACCCTCACCCTCACCCTCTCCCTGAATCCTCACCCTCATCCTGAATCCTAACCCTCACCCTGAATCCTTACCCTCACCCTCATCCTGAACCCTCACACCTCACCCCTCACCCTAACAAGTTTGGAGGGCTGTTCCACGAACTCTAACCTTTACCCTACCCTAACCGGACCCCCATCCACATCCTAACCCTAACCCACATCATAGTCACGCCCTCAGCCCTATACTTACCCTTGAAGTACCTACCCGCATCTTCTTCATTTTTGACACTTCCCATGCATAACAAAAGACGAGGTTGTAAGGTTTCAAACATGGATCCAAGACCCATTATCCACATAAAAGGGATATAAATACTATGATCACATCATTTAAATCTCTTGCATCACCAAAATACCTCTCCACCACTTATCCAGTCGCCATTGATGGATCACATCTATCTCATACATTTTATAACTTAGCAATCAAATACGCACCAGGACTCTGGGTAATTATAGAGACAAGATTTATTTATACCATAAATATTTCAACAAATTCCACTTTCTACGATGAGTTCAATCTTCACAAAAGTAGGATGAACAGCACCTGTTTCCACTAGGATCCATAGAGCGTGAAAATCTTAATGATGACCACCAGAAAGGTCAGCACGGTTGATATCACAGATTTTTCAGTGTTCCAATACAAGTTCTACCCAAATCCATAAAGAAAGACATACGCATAGGAAACTACAAATTGAAAGCAAGTCTATTGAGATAAATATTGGACATCAATTGTATGAATCTTTAAGGCATAACTGCAGACATTCTTCAGACATTCTTCAAATTCATAGAATGACAACAAAGTATGGCTACGTACAATCCATTCGGTTTTATGAACCACTCATGAATAACCTCACAAGCCATTTGAAACCAGATGACAATTTCAAATAGCTTTGATCTACAAACAAGGCTGTGAGACAGAAAGTTAAAATCGAAATACATGAAGTAAATCCTCAATAGATATGAAAACATCCCATGGTAGTGAAGTCAATTAGCATTAGTTATTAGGGCTTTCATGCACAGACTCATCTCTGATCGATGTGATCCCAATTCATATTTGGCAAAAAATACGAAAGCTGATCTTAACAGTCATATTATTTTTCTTTGTACCCCTAAAAAGAAAAATGAACATGAAAAACTAAATTAAGCTTGGAGGCTCACATTTCCCAATCGGTATACAAAGCAACAGCATGTCAAACTTTCTAATTCACATATGCATTTAAATGAAATTGGATGAAATACCCCTAAATAAACACATACTTCTATGCCCAATGTTTCACAAGGCAGAAAACGCTCAATGAATGAAACTGAGAGGGTAACAGCCAGGAAGGCCAGGGGTCTCCAAAGGGAGGAAATGGGGTGCAAGTGTCAGACAGTTGTTATCTGTCACTTCCGAGGCAGGAGGAAACAAGCTGTTATCTTTTTTCCCCTTCTTGATACAAATTTAAACAGAGATTTTCTCTTACAATTCTGTGTTGCTATAATGACACCTGGTTCCGCCTGAACTTCACTTTTCTCATACTTTGAGCTGACCAAGGCATTTTTCTCATGGAAAGGTTTGCCTTAAGCTATGTGAATGTACTATGTATTTACCCTAGACTCTATCTTCAAGTAGGTTCTGCCTAAAGGCTCAGAACTGACTTGACAAACCAATATGCTTTACTCATACATGGCTCTCCTGATCTATGTGAATGAAGCTATCCATTTGCTCATATCAATCGTTTTATGGCCCAGGATGACTCACCTGGTGCCACGGTCATCTCCATATATCTTGTGGGTGAGGGGTCTGCTGCCATTCCTTTCTCTAATGAGTAGACTGCTAGTAGCTAGATAACATCCAGCCAAAGATGAGTAGGGGGGCACTCTTTCTGCCCCCTTCTGATGTCTATGTCAGAAGCTTTCTCTCTTTTATACTTTAATAAAACGTTGGGACACAAAAGCTCTGACTGATCAACCCTCATCACTGGCCCCGGGTTGAATTCTTCCTCTAAGGAGCCCAAGAATTCAAGCATCTTTCATGGTTAGACAACAACCTTTCCAAACAATGGTCTTTTCAAAAAAAAAAAATGATGATAAGTGATGAGTATGCATATGTCTACGAATGAAATGGGACCTATATGTCAAACCACATAAAAATATATCTTCCCTCAACATACATATAACACAACCAGGCCTTCACATGCATCGATTCTCCAACTATCAAGTCATACAAATATGGATGTAAAATATCACAATACATTCCAAAGTTTAAAAGTGATGGATATTGACTTTCGCCCGCTGGTGCTTCTTTTTATGTCATCTCCATTATATTAGCTATGACAACGAATCATGTGCTGTGCGAAGTCACTTACATTGTGTCCAACTCCTTGGGATCATATGGACTAGGCCCCACCAGGCTCCTCTCTCCATGAGATTCTCTAGGCAAAGATACTGGAGGGGGTTGCCATGCTCTCCCTCAGGAGATCTTCCTGCCCCAGGGATGGAATCCATACCTCCCATGTCTCCTGCATGGGTATGTTCTGCATGTTCTTTACCACTAGAACCACCTGGGAAGCCCCAAGACACATGAACATCAGTGGATTTGGGGATCCACGGGGCATATACAGAACCATTCCTCCAACAAAACTGAAGAATGACTTTAAAATCTCAAACAAAACATGAGTATATGTGTTCACAAACTTCATGGAGCAAGGGTTTCTTCGATCTGAAAACTGGCATCGATGAAGGACTGTGTGAAGAATACTTCAAAGTCTATTTGGCAAACACAGCCTACGTTGGCTATATTTAGTCCTCAGTTGAATGGAATGTCATGAGTACTGGTCATTTCAAATAAGTAGCCTATGACGCTGTTTACACTTATTGGGACGCGTGGTATACCACATTCACACATTTCAGTAGCATTGGTGCAAAAACGATACATTTCTCAGGGGAAGCTTCTACATGGACTCCTGGGATCAGAGCTCTAACTCATACACACATACTTTTCCTTTTAAAATGATCCTGCATGATAAGCAAACAAAACACTGGATGAACACCTAGACGGTGAGCTCTGTACTAAATGATTTTAAAGCCAGTAGATGGAATGAGCTGATGAGGAAGACTACAAACGAGTCATCTTCTTCAACTTGGTCAAACCGCTCATAGTCATACAAGTGAATGAAAAGTTGAGCCTGTTGTCATTAAATCTGTTTAAAAGAAATAGAATAATAAAACAAATTAGTAACTCTTATTTTCTTAATAAACATTGTATTATTTCTGCACAGCTTTGTTACTGGCATGAATAGAATATCTACAATAATAACTTGTCACAGTGAAATGGATTCACATTCGATATCGATTCACATCTATAATTGATGCCATAGCTGTTTGATACTATTGCTTGAATGAATGCAACTTATGTGACTTCACAAACTACAAACACGACTAACATAATAGGTATTAAAAAACCTTGAGTGACATGAGCGTGAAGACTTAGTAGAGTTGCTCTCAAGAATAATGATACTATTATTCGCTCTAGCCATAGTACTGGAATCTGTACATTAACACCCCTGCAAAACAAAAGGAAAGGATAGAATAATAATAAAGGAACTTCATAACTATATTCCTACTGTAAACATTCAACACTATGTTTTCTTTTAAACTGACTTTCATATTTGGTCTACTGTAACCTCTTCTGTGTTCATTTTATGCTAAACTTATTGCTAACAGTAAAATTACCATACGAGCTCTAATTAATTTTTTTTTTTACTTGCAAAGCTACTGATAGAACCAAAGGCCAATATCTACATCAAACAGGAGAAACGGAATGGAAACTGTAAACAATTTTATGGAAGAACATTTCCGTGCTCCTATTCAGTCAAATGGGCATTCAAAAGGATGTGATTTTTCTGAAAGTTTATTTCAGAAACTTGGAATTGGATGACTGCAAACAATAAAACTAACAATATATTGATACATAATATTAATAATATACAGTGGGTCATTCTTTTTTTATTCTGCCACAGCTAACAGACAGAAAGTCAGTTGTCATAACTACTACTAACATAAGACCCTCACCGATAAGTGAAGATATATAGGAAAATCCATAATAGCTCTAAAAACCATCAAAGATAAAATGGTAATTAAAAAATACACTGACAGTTTAGCTGGTATAAGAAACAGGATGATTATGAAAGCAAAGCCAACAATCATGGATAGGCCATGGAAGCCCGTGGCTGTCACCAGTGTTGACTTATATCCTTCATCTGAGGTTGTTAAAAGCGCTTGGTAAAATCCAGAGGTTTGCAGCAGTGGTAACCTCCTGAACAGACTGAAATAAAAAGGGTTTCCAGAATATCCTGATGATTTCCATCTACTAGGCTGTGATGAGCTCAAGCAATGCATACTCCAGAGGACAGAAGACAGACAGGTTGGGAACACGTCTACTGCACTTACGGAGAAAGGGAATGTTGCTGCTCAGCCTAGTACAAGTGTAGAAGCAACACCTTGGTGATTCGACCTTTAAAGACTCGATACATATGAGAACGACTGGTATGAATAAACCTTCAGAAGTGCTTTCTCAGACCTCCTCCCATCATAAGCACAAGCATAATGAAAACACTGAGTTTTCATGGTCTCACCCAAAATAAGACTCACTTATGGCTTTGCTTTGAGAATAGTTGAACTACTCATTGTTCAAGAGAAATGATCCTTTCTTCTCTGAAGATTTGTGAATCATTCACAGGGTGTGGTGAATAAACTACTTAAGGGTCTAATACATAAAAATGCAATAGGCTAAGCACAGAGATGTTTTTCTCCCTTTCTCAAAGGATGGAACATTTTGTATTTGCACTGATTTTATGTCTTGACTTCATGTACAATTATATACTGATTTTTTTAGTTGACATACAATAGGACTAAAAATATTGATATAATACTGATAACTCATGTTGGTATGTGTGGTTGTCACATAGGATTCACAGGAGATTTAAATTCACAGTTGTCAACGTAAAGGATGAATGCTATTTAGCTTCTTCGTGAATCTAGGCCACGAATGAAGAGTTTTCCTCAACATATTTCACTGAGAGAAATACAAGGATGATAGGCATAATACTATGCTTCGACTCATGGATATCTAAGCATTGCTCACAATACAGATCTGATTTTCAACATCAGGGTTCTTTCAGTGTCCTTGAACAGCATTTGTTTTTCTGTATACAGAAGAAAAAACTCATGAGTATCAAACTGGTTCACATAAAACATGTGTATGAATTGTTATCTTCCGGAACCAGGGATCAAACCCACATCACTTCCCCCTCCTGCACTGGTAGGCAGATTTTTTATTTATCAACTGTGCCACCTAGGAATCGACATACATTTCAAGGACCACTGCCATCAGCTTCTACTGTTCATGACCAAAGTAGGAGAAACAATATTGGAAGAAGTACTCATAAGGGTACTCATAGGAAGTACTCATAAGTCAAGGAACTGTTATACTGGGTACTCTCGTTGTTACTGGGACAAGTCAGTTCCTCCGATGATGATGGGTATAACTGAAAAATTATTACAAATGCATGGGCTGTGATGTCTACGTGATAAATGTGTTCCTCTTATACTATTGCTTCAGGGATGCCTACTTCAGCATGAAGGAATGCACTTCAAGGGATGCCCGCTATTCCAGCTCAAGCAACAGATAGTGAAGTGCAGATCATTGTCCTTTGTTGAAAATAATCAGCACTTTGTCAACATAGGGAACATGCCAGAGGAACCCTTGGGATGGAACTCTAAAAACAGGTTGGGCCCTCTTTTTGCCAAGCCCTGCGATAAAATACAAATCAGAAAAAGAAAAATAGCATCGGTTTTGTCAGGACTTCCTCATCTTTTCTTTCTTGGTAGCAGGAAGCAGACATTGAGGCCAGAGGACTGCAGGATTTCATTGTGAACTAACGTTGGGTGGGGTGGAAGCTCATCACTCTAGTAAGAATGTGGTTCAAAAAAATGGAATTTCATTCACTTCATGGACATAGAGTTCTATAATCCTTCATTAAGGAATTCAATAAGCTATATTTCCTTACACCTTCACAATCTCTTGGTTTACGAGAACATCAATTGCTAGTCCAGCACTTATACAATGAGTGTTACAGGTAGTATGAATGTATAAATGATGATGAGCAATGACAGGAAGTTTATTTAATCTCTGTTTGAATTCTTGATTTTTTATATAATTTTTTATAATATCCTTACAGATGTGAATATTTTACTGACATGTATAAATACACGTTGAGTAGTGCTATGATAACTCATAGTGTTGGCACAATAAATATCATGGTTACTATGTGCTTTTCATATATTCCTTTTGAGATTCTCTTCCATTATACATTATCATAAGATATTTAATAGTTTCCTAAACTGTACAGTAGGTCCTTGTGGCTTCTTTTATATATAGTAATGTACTTGTTAATAATTCAAACAAAAACTGGTACACAAATACTCATAGTGACATTCACAATAGCTCAAAGGTAGAACTCATTCAAGTGTCCGTTGGTGGGAGACTGAATATGCAACACAAGGTATATTCAGAAGCTTGAACGGTATTCCACCATACGAAAAAGTACATTAAATGGTGCTGCCACTCTGCAAGACATTACAGAAATGACTCCAAAACAAACACATGGAATAAATACATAGTTCGATTCCAATTCAAGCTATGTACCCAAAAGGATTGGGAAAGGGGGCTGAAAAAATGGATACTTCTTCCGTCATACTCACAACAGCATGATTCACACTGGCAAACAAACAGAAGTGATCTAAGTGTCCATGGCAGCCAATTCCATAAACAAACTGTGGTATACACACAATGGAATCTGATTCGGCCCTTCAAAGTCAGTAATTCTGACAATGCGACAATGTGGACAAACCTTATGGTCATTAGATCATGTGAAATAAACCAGACCAAGAAAAGACAAACGTTCTGTGATTCCACTCATATGAGATATCCAAACAAGTCAAATCTGTCAGAAATAGCAGAGAGTGATTCCGACCGATCGAAAAGAGTTCATGTTTCATGGACCTCAGTTTCCCTTGGAAAAACTGACTTCCCGTGATATCTCCAAAACCAATTAGACAAATAATTGGAAGCTATATCCAGTCAAATGAATGTAGACATAATGTTATATACAGTGTACACCAAACTCACTCAAACTTCTTAACAGACAAAAGGCAAAACTGTATCTATGGTACCTCAGCTTAGCTTAAAACTGTATCTACAGTACCTCACTTCTGCTTATAAAATTTAACAACAACAACAACAACACACTAAAGTCTATCCAAAAAAGGATATAAAACATATATAACATTAACTTTAAAGAATTAGACATTTAAACTGTGAAAAACCTTATTCACAAAACTTAAACACAAGCCACAGGAAAATATATTTATAAAATACATATCTGATAAAGGATTGTACTCCAAATATACCAAAAAATCTAGAACAATCTCATAAAAAATGTATACACCTAAACACCTGGCCTACAAAAATATAAAGATAGCAAATAAGCCTATCAAAAAGACTCAAAATCACATATCATTAGGAAATTACAAACTAAAATAACAGTGAGGTAGCACTGCACACCTATTAGATCCAGTAAACTCAAAAAAAAAAAACGGGGGTAGGGCACAACTTCTCCGGTGGCTCAGTGGTAAAGAATCTGCCTGACAATGCAAGACACTCTAGTTTGATCCCTTACCCCAGAAGATCCCACATGCCACAGAGAAACATAGCTGGATTTTTCCACAGCTAAACAAAGCTCACCTGTGACCTGAATACTATATGGCTAGCACTTACTAAACAGCTTTGAAAACGTCCAGACAAAAAGTATCACATGATTATATACAACAGCTCTACTTGTAATAACTAAAAACTTTCAAATATCAGGATGTCTTCAGTAGATGACAGTGTAAACAAATGGGGATACATCCAAAGTGAAGGGGAGCAAATGCTACCACAAAATATACCACCTCAGCATGAGAATTAGTGGGACCCAATTAACTTTTTTTTTTAGAGGACACATGATCATCTCTGAAACCCAAGTTCAAGACAGCTCTTCTGTGAGTCACATTTACCAGAGAAATCTCATTTCAAAGGAATCCTCTCTATATGCCAGATAGAAGGATGAGACACAGTCTTTTGAAACTCTTTTTTCTTTTCTATCGATAGGGAAAGCTAAGCCGTAAATCTGCACAACAACCATACCCTTCCTTTCCTTTGGTTGTATCTGTAAAATATTTGTTTCTTTTTTAATTTGGCTGCGCCAGGTCAACCTTCATTGAGGTAAGCCAGATATTTAGCTACAACATGCAAATTCTCCTTTGTGGCATGGGAGATCTAGCTCTTGGATCAGGGAATGAACCTGGGCCTCCTTCTTTGGGAGTGTCCAGTCTCAGCCACTGGACCACCAGAAAGTGCCTGTTTTGTTTTCAGATGAAGATGGAATCTAAGGTGATATCTTGGGCCATTTCAGTCACTGACTCAGTTTCCTGAGTTTCTCCAAAGCACGCACAAGGTGCACATTATTAAACTGGTTTGCAAAACAAGAAAAGGTTGTCTGCTACAACACTGTATGCTTACAAATATCTAAATGGTAAATGGCATATTATTTATTTTTAATTACTATGGGGGGGGGAGAAAGAATGCAGGATTCATACATGTTACCACATGAATAAATATTAAAACCATCTTCAGTGAAAAAGAAATCCACATAGAAAAGGCCACCCAGAACCCTTATTCACCATGTCTGCTTTCAATCCATCAAGTTTGTCCAAATAACTGAAAATCTCAGTAACACTCTAAATAAAGAAAAAAGGATGAAGATGGAAACAAAAGATATATTCATACACTTGAACAATTGCTAAAAGTGGAAGTGGGGCAGTGGATTACATTATAATGTAGGTACCATATGATTTCCTGATTTTGGAGATTATGTGCTGGTTCTGCAGAAGGTACCCATTTTGGATAAAACACATAGAGTATTTTAGATGATGTGGCAAATGCTAGCACTTGTTCCCATTGCTAGGCATTTTCTGTACATTTTAAATGACTGGAAAGTATACTAGGTTTCAAAACAACCATGTCAATACCACAAAAGAAATTTAGCGCAGACAGGCAGGAAACTTTCTGATACAGGCCAAGACTTACCCAGATGAAGTTCAAGGGAAGCTGCGATGCTCACTGCCCGTGAAGGAGTCCACGTGGAATGAAGAAGTAGTGTGGGAAGTCTATTAGTAACCACCATGTCTTGGGTCCTCTGGATGACCTACTGCAGGAGAAACAGATCTTACAGATAAAATGTTCCACATCACTTCACAAAAAGTTGTTAGACTACATTCAGTAAAGCTGAATCATTTTGGATTAATTTACAATCATAAAATACTACCCTTTACAGTCCAAAAATCACTTGCATTTCTATACACTAATAACAATCAGGAAAAAAATATTAAGAAAATCCCACTTAAATAAAACATCTAGCAACAAACTTAATCAAGAACATAAAAAACCAGTAGTCAGAAAACTAGAAGGCACTGATAAAGAAACCAAAGAAAATACAAACACACAGAAAATTATTCCACGCTCATGCACTGGAACAATGAGGAATTAAAAGGTCCATTCCAACCAAAGTCATCAACAAATACACGGACTGCAATCACAAAATAATATTCAATGGCATTTTTCACAGAAATAGAAATATTCCTAATATTAGGCTGCTACTGTTGAACAGGACCTTAAACGGCCAAAAAGACTCTGAGAAAGAGGAACACAGCTGGAGGCATCTTCCTATCCCTCTTCAAACTACATCACGGAGCTGTAGTGACCACCACAGTGAGGAACTGGCAGGAACACAGACACATGGACTCCAGGAGAGAATAGAGAGCCCAGAAACGAACCCACCTGTACATGGTCAGTTCCTGAAAATCAAACCAGGAACGAGCGAAGAGGAAAGGACAGTCTTCTCAAGAAACAGTGACAGGAAAATGGCCACCTACACGGAAGAACATCAGTGTTCATCCTCTACATCATCTAACGCAAATCTAACTGAAAACCCACCGCTTTGCACACGGAGCTCTTTCCCCCTGAGTCCTCTGAGATGGACCTCCAGTCAGCCCTCAGCTGGACACAGGAAACGTCTACTCCATCCTCATTTTTCGCTCTTGCAGCGCCTCCCTGCTGGTGGGCACTGAGGCAACCCTGCTCCTCTCAGCCTGGATGCAGCCCTGTTATCCAGAAGCCTGAGCCCTGATGGTCCTGAGGAGACAAAGCTCCCGCCAGCTGCTCACGGAGCAGAGTCTAAAGGCAAAGCGTCCTGCGCCCGCGGGTCAGAGGGGCCTTTGGCGCCCCCTGCGGGCCACAAGAGAAGAGCGGGCAGCCCGGTGCTCACAGACCTCAGAGGGCTCACCCAGAAGCAGCTCTGCTGTGAGCACTCAGACTGGAAGCCCAAACTGAAATGGAGCAGAATAGCTCCATGACCCTCCGCAAAACATGGCTAAGGAACAATCAGAGCCTGCATGGAATGCAGCCATAAAAAGGAACACATTTGAGTTTGTTCTAATAAAGGGGAGGGAAGTCAGTCAAAGAGAGAAAAACATGGAATCTAGAAGGATGGTACTGACGAGTCTGTTCACAGAGCAGCAATGGAGGTGCAGACATAGAGAACAGACTTACAGACGAGGGTGGGGAACAAGAGGGAGAGGGTGAGATGAATGGAGAGAGCAGCATGGATGCAGGTACACCTACATTTGTAAATAGACAACCAATGGGAATTTGCTGTATGATTCAGGGAACTCAAACTGGGGCTCAGTAGTAACCTGGAGAGGTGGGAATGCGTGCGAGGTGGGAGGGAGATTCAAGAGCAAGAGGACATAGGTACACCTAATGTGGATGTATGACAAATCAAACCAATATTGTAAAGCAATGATCAATCAACTAAAAAGAAATAACTTTTAAAAAATCTGAACATAAACACAAACTTTGCAACAAGGTAACTCCATTTTAAAAACTATAGAATTTTAGAAAACTACTAAAGTTCTACATGACCTTTGGTCTGGTAATCAGGTCTAACATACACAAAACAAGCCAACTTACCAAATTATGAATATAAATTAGTTAAAACATTGCCTTTTATCATTTCATACATTTACCCCGTGGAGGACCTTACTCAAGAGAACCAAAAACAAACTGTTAAATGAACCACGGACCACCCACCCTGGCCAGGCAACAGAGAAAAGAAAACACTTGCAGGAGTCATCTTACAACAGGAGGCCCTGGGAAGGAACAAGGAACGAACAAGCTACCACCAACCAGAATTCTGGAGAGGTCAGGTGATGGGAGGCTCCAGTTCAGAGGTCCTACCAACCTCCCAGGATCCACATTGCTGGAATCCATCTCAGCTGAGTGATGCGTGTGCCCCCAAGAGAGATCCCAATTCAGAATGCCTGGCAAGAGACAAACCAGAAATTAACCCAATGACCATAAAACCTGAGACTGTGAGCCACGTGACAGAGTGGTTCTCTCCGTTTCCCTCACCCTCCTGCCCTCCACCCCGGCAGCCCTTCCCAATAAAGCCTCTCGCTTGGACAGCACTCCTCTCCTCAGACAACTCATTGCCCAGTGTCAGACAAGAACTCACTCTCAAGCCCTGGGAAGGGATCCCCCTTCCTTCATCAAAAGCAATATCCAGGAGAAAATATCTTCAAAACGTTATCTTGTAGAGAAGGAAATGGCAATGGCAGCCCGCTCCAGTACCATTGCCTGGAGAATCCCATGGACAGAGAAGCCTGGTAGGCTGCAACCCCGGGGTCACTAAGAGACGGACACGACTTCACTGAGTGACTTCACTTTCACTTTTCACTTTCATGCACTGGAGAAGGACATGGCAACCCACTCCAGTGTTCTTGCCTGGAGAATCCCAGGGACAGAGGAGCCTGGTAGGCTGCTGTCTATGGGGTCGCGCAGAGTCAGGCACGACTGAAGCGACGCAGCCGCAGCAGCAGCAGCAGCAGCAGCAGAGAAGGAAATGGCACCACCTGCAGTACTCTGGTCTCAGAAATCCCAGGGATAGAGGAGCTTGGTGGGCTACAGTCCAAAAGCAGGGCATTTCTGATGGGAGGAAACAGTCCCAGGGAAGCTGAGCTGCTCACCAAAGGCCCCAGAGCTTTGGATAGCACACCAGAGCTGGGGCTGAGGATTCCCAGCTGCCATGCCTCTTGATCCTGGCCTCTTTCACTAGATACATGTGTGGAAAACTAGAATCTAAAATATGCCCTGGTGGTTCCATAGTAAAGAATCCACCTGCCAGTGCTGGAGATGCATGTGCGATCCCTAGGATGGGAAGATTCCACATCCTATGGAGTCTGTGTGCCACAACAGCCGAACCTGTGCTCTAGATCCTGGAAGCCACGATGCCGAGTTCACATGCTGCAGCCACTGAAGCCCGTGAGCCTGTGCCCCTCAACAAGAGGAGACACTGCAGTGAGAAGCCTGCAAACCACTAGTTATGGCCCATGCTCACCAAAACTAGAGAAAAGCCCACACACAAAGATGCAACACAGCCAACAATCAATAAAACTGTTTTCCTAAAAAAATGCATATCTGACAAAGAAACTGTACTCAAATTGTCCAAGAACACTAGAGCAAACAAGCCCATTCATAATTGGTAGTGACTGAAATAGGCCACTGAGGGTATACTGATAGTAAACTATCATAGAAAAACATACTCAAGATACTGGTGCAATGCATGCAGAGCCCCCTTTGAAAGACAATCTGACAGGTTTTTTTTTTTCAGTAACCACATGGGACAAGCACTGAATTCTGTGTATGACAAGCGGTGGAAGCCAGGTATCTTACCATTGGAAGGCAAAGTTACAGATAAACAAAAGGAAACGTTACAATGTCCATGTCGTGGTGGATCAGGTTGGAGACATCACAAATTACCTTTAACTGAATATGTTCAAAGGTGAGCATATTGAGCTCCTACATGTATGTTTTAAATATCATTCTCTAATAAAAGGGAACAGGAAACATCTCTGATGGCCCAGTGGTAAAGAATCTGCCTACCGATGCAGGGAACACGGGTTCAATCCCTGTGTAGAAGATTCCACACACCCAGGGACAACGAAGCCCTTGAACAACTCTTGAAGTTTGCATGCTCCAGAGCCCAAGTTCTGCAAACAGAGAAAGCACTGCAATGAGAAGCCATGGCACAGCAACTAGAGGGTAGCCTCTGCTCACTACAACTAGACAAACGAGCAATAAAGACCCAGCACAGTCAAAAATAATGTAATGTTAATAAAGGGACAGTTCTTTGAAGAAATGACTGAGACTAGGGGTGAGACTGTAAATATATGAGCCAGGGTCATCTTAAATTATGAGAAATTAAAGAAACTAAAGACAACTATCAAGCTGTCCAAACTGATACAAATGAATGATGACACAGTGTTATCTGTATACACCAGCAAATAACAATCTGAAAGGGAATTTAAACAAACAATTCCCTTTCAATCATATCAACAGTAATAAAAGACTTTGCTATGGACAGAATGAGGATGACAAGACTGGCACACTGGAAATGATACATGATTGCTGAAAAATACCCTAAAGACATGGACAGATACTCCATAGTGATGAAAAGGCTTCAGTTGGCAATACCGTGGAAGGCATCTTCAATCTGAAATGAAGATTCAATATGAATTACAAAAGGCTGAAACGTGGCTGCTAAACCACAAAAGATGCCAGCATTCTCGGCCTCCAGAGAATTCAATCCAGGGCAAGTGAAGAAGCTTGATGGCTCAGAGGTTTTCTGTTTAAAAGTTTTATTAAAGTATAAAAGAGATCGAGAGAGCTGCTGACATAGACATTAAAAGGGGGAAGAAAGAGTACCCCCTGCTAGTCTTTAGCCAGATGTTATAGAGCCACTAGCAGTCTGCTAATGAAAGAAAGACAATGTCTCAGAGAGTGGCACCAGGCCCCTCACCCACAGCAAGCATTGAGATAACATTGGCAGCAGATGAGTCATCCCAGGCCATAAAATGATGGACATGAATCTTGAAGAAAGGCAGATTTCCAAGCAAATATATAGTTTCATTCACATAGATTAAGAGAACAAGGTATGAGTAAAACATACTGGTTTGTCAAGTCGTTTCTGAGCCTTTAGGGGGAAGTGACCTGAAGACAGAGCCTTGGGTAAATACATAGCACATTAGCATACCTTAAGACAAACATTTCCATAAGAAAAATGCATTGCTTAGTTCAAGGTTTGAGAAAAGTTAAATTCAGGTGGAGCCAGGAGTGGTCATGGCAACACAGAATTTTCAGAGAAACCTCCTTTTAAATTTGTATCAAGATGGAGAAAAAAAAATGCAGCACTCTTTTGTCTCCTCCTGCCTCTTAAGACAGAGAAAAAAACGTCTGACACTTGCAGTCTATTTTCTCTGGCTGGAGACCCCTGGCCTTCCTGCCTGTTATCCTCTCCAGGCCTGTAGGAAGCAACACACTAGGCTGCTTGGGAAAACCGCGCGGGTCTGAGCTTTATGCAAAGGGGTAAAGCGGCAAAACCCTTGGCCCCAAAGGCGAGGCTTTTCTGCGACCGCCATTTTAGTCGGCTCCGAGACTGCAAACAAAGAGGGCAGAATACATGGTTCCCTGCTCCACCCAGTCCGAGTTCCCTTACCTGTGGCCCACAGCCCTGCGCTCTACTCGCTGGATGCCAATCGACGGGGACCCAGGAGCCCACGAAACGAGCATTCCCAGCTGCAATGGCGAGCCCTGAGAGCCCTGGCCCCCGACGCGCCGCCATGTTCATCCCGCCCCAGACCCGCTCACGTGAGCCGCGCTCCTGACCAGCCGCCCAGGCTCGCCCCGCCCCCGACGCGCTCACGGTGCGCCCCACCCCCACGCCCCCTTCCAGGACAGGCCCGCGGGACCGCGACTGCCTCCAGGTGAAACACAAGGACAAGCAAATCCACCCCACCGAGACAATCCAAGCTTTTTCTCAGCTGATCTGTCTATGATTTAGGGATAAAACTATGACTATAGAAAGCAAAGATGACCTAGGACAGCCATGATAGTCTATAGAGCCAGACCCTGGCGGGCAGAGGCTTGAAGAGGGTCCGGGAGCTCTGTCAGAACAGCAAGCCTCTGTAGCGTAGCGGTTAGGTGCGCTGGTGAGCAGGCAGACGATGGTCTGTAAGTCAGGAGTTCAAGTCTGCAGCTTAACTCTTTTGCTCTTAGGGGGCGGGGGACAGCAACAGGCGGGACTTAGACCAGGAACGTTTATTTTTATTTTAGAGGTTTATTGTTTAGCTTAGGGTTAGGGTTCGGGCAACCCCCCAACTTGTTCAGGTTCGGGTTCAGGGTTAGGGTTAGAATTTGGGGATCCCCCCTCTTCTAAGAGTTCGGGTTTGGGTTAGGGTTCATGTCAGGGTCAGGGTTCGGGTTACGGTTAGGGTTAGCATTAGTGTTGGGGTTACAGCTTAAAGTGAGCCCTAATAGGGCCCATAGTTCTTTATTAGCCTGCCCTGGCGGGCCGAGGCTTGAAGAGGGTTCGGGAGCCCTGCTGAAAGCAGTAAGCCTCTGTATCATAGGGGTTAGGCGGGCCAGTAGGCAGGCAGACTACGGCCTCTAAATCAGGAGTTCAAGTCTCTAGTCTGACCTTTTCGCTTTTAAGGGGCAGGGGACTGCAAGAGCCAGGGCTTAGACCAGAAAATTTTTTTATTTTAGAGGTTTATTGTTAAGCTTAGGGTTAGGGTTCGGGCAACCCCCCCCACTTGTTAGGGTTCGGGTTCAGGTTAGAATTCGGGGACCCCCCTCTTCTTAGAGTTCGGGGCGTTACCATTAGGGTTATAGGTTAAAGTGAGGGCTAAGAGGGTCCATAGTTCTTTATTAGCCTGCCCTGGTGGGCTGAGGCTTGAAGAATGCCTGGGAGGCTGACTCGTGGGCGCCCAGCAGCTGCCTCACACACGTAGCTTCCCTAGCCCTCTGCTCCCCAGCAGGGGGGTGTGCAGCTGGTTGGGGCCTGCCCCTGCCTGTCTGGGCTCCCGCCCACAGCCCCAGCTCAGGGGGAGCAGCCCCTGAGCCAAGACCTGCAGCAGGAACAGAGCGTGCCCCCCCCCCCCCCGGAAGCCAAGTGAACAGCATGCGGGGAAAAGAGCCTACTCCAGGGAAGAAAGGCAGCCCAGCCGCGTGAGGAAGCCCAGCCGCGAGCAGCTGCAAGCCCTGCTTGGGCGGAGCCCAGTGCGACTTCAGTACCACAGAGATTCAGCTCTCGTTAGGGGCCCGATCTAGCAGAGTTACTGGCGGGAGGTTGCTCTGCCCTGGGCAAGCCTTGCCCAGACTTGCATCGCTGCTAGGCTTCCTGCCCAGGAAGGAGCACGCTGCGCGAGGCTGGGAGACGCCACTGGCGCCTTCCTGGCCTCAGTTCCTCTTCTGCCTTGCCTTTGCACCAAAGCCCCAGGCCTCCTTGGGGAGGGCTTAGATGCCAGTGGGTTGCACACTGCCAAGGGCTCCAGCAGTGTGAGCTCTGTCAGACGGAAGGGAAGGGCAGGTGCAGGGCTCCTCCAGCGGTTGCTTGGCCGCCCAGGCTCAGCGCCTAACGGAGAGCACCAGGCTCCCAGGGCCCCTGGCTGGGGTCTGCAGCCCCGCACACCCGGAGGCTGACTCCGTGGGCGCCCAGCAAGTGCATGACAGACGTAGGTTCCCTAGCACTCTCCTCCCCAGCAGAGACATCTGCAAGTGGTTGGGGTCTGATCCTGCCTGTCTGGGTTCCCACCCACAGCACCAACTCAGGGGAAGCAGCCCCTGAGGCAAGACCTGCTGGAGGAGCCCTGCGCCCCCGCCTGATCGGCGAGTGCACAGCCAAGAGGGAAGCGAGCCACCTCGGGGAAAGAGGAGGCAGCCCAGCCCCGTCAAGCTGAAATCCCTGCTTGCCCAGGCCAAGTGTGCCTCCAGTACAGCAGAGTTCCAGCTCTGATCAGAGGCCCGATCTGGCAGAGTTCCTGGCGCGAGGCTTCTCTGCCATGGGCGAGCCTTGCCCAGACTTGCCTTGCTTTTACGCTACCTCCCCAGGAAGGAGCATGCTGCGCAAGGCTGGGAGAAGCCACTGGAGCCTTCCTGGGCTCAGCTCCGCTCCTCCCTTGCCTTTGAACCTAGGCCCCAGGGGTCCTTGGGGATTGCTTAGGGCCTGGTGGATTGCACACTGCCAAGGGCTCCAGCAGTGAGAGCTCTGTGAGAGGGAAGGGAAAGGTAAGTGCAGGAATCCTCGAGCGGTTGCTTGGCAGCCAAGACTCAGCGGCTCACGAAGAGCACCAGGCTCCCAGGGCCCCTGGCTGGGGTCTGCAGCCCCGCACACCTGGAGGCTGACTCCGTGGGCGCCCAGCAAGTGCATGACAGACGTAGATTCCCTAGCACTCTCCTCCCCAGCACAGACATGTGCCGGTGGTTCGGGCCTGATCCTGCAAGTCTGGGTCCCGCCCACAGCCCCAACTCAGGGAAGCAGCCCCTGAGGCAAGACCTGCTGGAGGAGCCCAGCTACCTCGCCTGATTGGCGAGTGCACAGCCAGCAGGGAAGCGAGCCTCCTCGGGGGAAGAGGAGGCTGCCCAGCCCCTTCAGGCTGAAAGCCCTGCTTGCCCGAGCGAAGTGTGCCTCTGCCTGGGCTCCCGCCCCCAGCCCCAGCTCAGGGCAAGCAGCCCCTGAGCCAAGACCTGCAGGAGGGGCAGAGCGCCCCCGCCTGGAAGCCGAGTGAACAGCAGGGGGAGGCGAGCCTCCTCCAGGGAAGAAGAGGCAGCCCAGCCGCGTGTGGCTCTAGCCCTACTTGGCTGGGCCCCAGTGCGCCTCCAGTACGGCAGAGCTCCAGCTCTGCTCAGAGGCCCGATCTGGCATAGTTGCTGGCACGAGGATGCTCTGCTCTGGGCGAGCCTTGCCCAGACTTGGCTCGCTGATAGGCTTCCTGCCCAGGAAGGAGCAGGCTGCACGAGGCTGGGAGATGCCGCTGGCGCCTTCCTGGTGTCAGCACCGCTCCTGCCTTGCCTTTGCACCTTGGCCCCAGGAGTCCTTGGCAAGGGCTTAGGGGCCGGTGGCTTGCACACTGCCAAGGGCTCCAGCAGTGAGAGCTCTGTGAGAGGGAAGGGAAGGGCAAGTGCAGCGCTCCTCCAGCGGTTCCTTGGCCGACCAGACTCAGCGCCTCACGGAGACCACCAGGCTCCCAGGGCCCCTGGCTGGGGTCTGCAGCCCCTCACACCCGGAGGCTGATTCCGTGGGCGCCCAGCAAGTGCATGACAGACGTAGGTTCCCTAGCACTCTCCTCCCCAGCACAGACATGTGCCGGTGGTTCGGGCCTGATCCTGCGTGTCTGGGTTCCCGCCCACAGCCCCAACTCAGGGGAAGCAGCCCCTGAGGCAAGACCTGCTGGAGGAGCCCTGCTCCCCCGTCTGATTGGCGAGTGCACAGCCAGCATGGAAGCGAGCCTCCTCGGGGGAAGAGGAGGCAGCCCAGCCCCGTCAAGCTGAAAGCCGTGCTCGCCGGACCAAGTGGGCATCCAGAACAGCAGAGCTCGAGCTCTGCTCAGAGGCCCGATCTGGCAGAGTTCCTGGCGCAAGGCTTCTCTGCCATGGGCGAGCCTTGCCCAGACTTCCCTTGCTTTTAGGCACCCTCCCCAGGAAGGAGCAGGCTGCGCGAGGCTGGGAGATGCCACTGGCGCATTCCTGGCCTCAGATCCACTCCTGCCTTGCCTTTGCACCTAGGCCCCAGGCTTCCTTGGGGAGTGCTTAGGGGCTTGTGGGTTGCACACTGCCAAGGGCTCCAGCAGTGAGAGCTCTGTCAGACGGAAGTGAAGGAAACCTGCAGGGCTCCTCCAGCGGTTGTTGGCCGCCCAGACTCAGCGCCTCACGAAGAGCACCAGGCTCCCAGGGCCCCTGGCTGGGGTCTGCAGCCGCGCACACCCGGAGGCTGACTCCGTGGGCGCCCAGCAAGTGCATGACAGACGTAGGTTCCCTAGCACTTTCCTCCCCAGCAGAGACATGTGCAGGTGGTTCGGGCTTGTTCCTGCATGTCTGGGTACCCGCCCACAACCCCAACTCAGTGGAAACAGCCCCTGAGTCAAAACCTGCTGGAGGAGCCCTGTGCCCCCGCCTGAACAGCGAGTGTACAGCCAGCAGGGAAGTGAGGCTCCTCGGGGAAGAGGAGGCAGCACAGCTCCATCAAGCTGAAAGCTCTGCTTGCCAGGGTCTACGTGAGCCTCCAGTACAGCAGAGCTCTAGGTCTTCTCAGAAGCCCCATCTGGCAGAGTTCCTGTCGCGAGGCTGCTCTGCCATGGGCGAGACTTGCCCAGACTTGCCTTGCTTTTAGGCACCCTCCCGAGGAAGGAGCAGGCTGCGCGAGGCTGGGAGACGCCACTGGCGCCTTAATGTCCTCAGCTCTGCTCCTGCCTTGCCTTTGCACCTAGGCCCCAGGCGTCCTTGCGGAGGACTTAGGGGCCGGTGACATGCACACTGCCAGGGCTCCAGCAGGGAGAGCTCTGTGAGAGGGAAGGGAAGGGCAAGTGCAGGGATCCTCGAGCGGTTGCTGGGCCGCCCAGACTCATCGCCACACGGAGAGCTCAGGCTCCCAGGGCCCCTGGCTGGGGTCTGCAGCCCCGCACACCTGGAGGCTGACTCCGTGGGCGCCCAGCAAGTGCATGACAGACGTAGGTTCCCTAGCACTCTCCTCCCCAGCACAGACATGTGAGGGTGGTTGGGGCCTGATCCTGCAAGTCTGGGTCGCGCCCACAGCCCCAACTCAGGGAAGCAGCCCCTGAGGCAAGACCTGCTGGAGGAGCCCTGCTCCCCCCTCTGATTGGCGAGTGCAGAGCCAGCAGGGAAGCGAGCCTCCTCAGGGGAAGCGGAGGCCTCCCAGACCCTTCAAGCTGAAAGCCCTGCTTGCCAGAGCCAAGTGTGCCTCCAGTAGAGCAGGCTCCAGCTCTGCTCAGAGGCCCGATCTGGCAGAGTTCCTGGTGCGAGGCTGCTCTGCCCTGGGCGAGACTTGCCCATACTTGCCTTGCTTTTAGGCACCCTACCCAGGAAGGGGCATGCTGGGCGAGGCTGGGAGATGCCACTGGCGGCTTCCTGGCCTCAGCTCCGCTCCTGCATTGCCTTTGCACCTAGGCCCCAGGCGTCCTAGGGGAGGGCTTAGGGGCTGGTGGGTTGCACACTGCCACGGGCGCAGGCAGTGAGAGCTCTGTCAGAGGGAAGGGAAGGGCACCTGCAGGGCTCCTCCAGCGGGTGCTTGGCCGCCCAGACTCAGGGCCTCACGAAGAGCACCAGGTTCCCAGGGCCCCTGGCTGGGGTCTGCAGCCCCGCACACCTGGAGGCTGACTCCCTCGGCGCCCAGCAAGTGCATGACAGACGTAGGTTCCCTAGCACTCTCCTCCCCAGCACAGACATGTGCCGGTGGTTCGGGCCTGATCCTGCGTGTCTGGGTTCCCGCCCACAGCCCCAACTCAGGGGAAGCAGCCCCTGAGGCAAGACCTGCTGGAGGAGCCCTGCTCCCCCGTCTGATTGGCGAGTGCACAGCCAGCATGGAAGCGAGCCTCCTCGGGGGAAGAGGAGGCAGCCCAGCCCCGTCAAGCTGAAAGCCGTGCTTGCCGGAGCCAAGTGTGCCTCCAGTACAGCAGAGCTCCAGCTCTGCTCAGAGGCCCGATCTGGCAGAGTTCCTGACGCGAGGCTTCTCTGCCATGGGGGAGCCTTGCCCAGACTTGCCTTGCTTTTATGCTCCCTCCTCAGGAAGGAGCCGGCTGCGCGAGGCTGGGAGATGCCACTGGCGCCTTCCTGGCCTCAGCTCCGCTCCTGCCTTGCCTTTGCACCTAGGCCCCAGGCGTCCTAGGGGAGGGCGTAGGGGCTTGTGGGTTGCACACTGCCAAGGGCGCCGGCAGTGAGAGCTCTGTCAGAGGGAAGGGAAGGGCACCTGCAAGGCTCCTCCAGCGGTTGCTTGGCCGCCCAGACTCAGGGCCCCACGGAGAGCACCAAGCTGCCAGGGCCCCTGGCTGGGGTCTGCAGCCCCGCACACCCGGAGGCTGACTCCGTGGGCGCCCAGCAAGTGCATGACAGACGTAGGTTCCCTAGCACTCTCCTGCCCAGCAGAGACATGTGCCGGTGGTTCGGGCCTGATCCTGCCTGTCTGGGTTCCCGCCCACAGCCCCAACTCTGGGAACTCAGCCCCTGAGTCAAAACCTGCTGGAGGAGCCCTGCTCCCCCGTCTGATTGGCGAGTGCACAGCCAGCAGGGAACCGAGCCCCCTCGGGGGAAGAGGAGGCAGCCCAGCCCCGTCAAGCGGAAAGCCCTGCTTGCCCGGAGCCAAGTGAGCCGCCTGTAAGGCAGAGCTCTAGCTCTGCTAAGAGGCCCGATCTGGCAGAGTTCCTGTCGCGAGGCTGCTCTGCCCTGGGCGAGACTTGCCCAGACTTGCCTTGCTTTTAGGCACCCTCCCCAGGAAGGAGCAGGCTGCGCGAGGCTGGGAGATGCCACTGGCGCCTTCCTGGCCTCAGCTCCGCTCCTGCCTTGCCTTTGCACCTAGGCCCCAGGGGTCCTAGGGCAGGGCTTAGGGGTTGGTGGGTTGCACACTGCCAAGGGCGCCGGCAGTGAGAGCTCTGTCAGAGGGAAGGGAAGGGCACCTGCATGGCTCCTCCAGTGGTTGCTTGGCAGCCAAGACTCAGCGCCTCACGAAGAGCACCAGGCTCCCAGGGCCCCTGGCTGGGGTCTGCAGCCCCGCACACCTGGAGGCTGACTCCGTGGGCGCCCAGCAAGTGCATGACAGACGTAGGTTCCCTAGCACTCTCCTCCCCAGCACAGACATGTGCCAGTGGTTGGGGCCTGATCCTGCAAGTCTGGGTCCCGCCCACAGCCCCAACTCAGGGGAAGCAGCCCCTGAGGCAAGACCTGCTGGAGGAGCCCTGCTCCCCCGTCTGATTGGCGAGTGCACAGCCAGCAGGGAAGCGAGCCTCCTCGGGGGAAGAGGAGGCAGCCCAGCCCCGTCAAGCTGAAAGCCGTGCTCGCCGGAGCCAAGTGGGCCTCCAGAACAGCAGAGCTCGAGCTCTGCTCAGAGGCCCGATCTGGCAGAGTTCCTGGCGCAAGGCTTCTCTGCCATGGGCGAGCCTTGCCCAGACTTCCCTTGCTTTTAGGCACCCTCCCCAGGAAGGAGCAGGCTGCGCGAGGCTGGGAGATGCCACTGGCGCATTCCTGGCCTCAGATCCACTCCTGCCTTGCCTTTGCACCTAGGCCCCAGGCTTCCTTGGGGAGTGCTTAGGGGCTTGTGGGTTGCACACTGCCAAGGGCTCCAGCAGTGAGAGCTCTGTCAGACGGAAGTGAAGGAAACCTGCAGGGCTCCTCCAGCGGTTGTTGGCCGCCCAGACTCAGCGCCTCACGAAGAGCACCAGGCTCCCAGGGCCCCTGGCTGGGGTCTGCAGCCGCGCACACCCGGAGGCTGACTCCGTGGGCGCCCAGCAAGTGCATGACAGACGTAGGTTCCCTAGCACTTTCCTCCCCAGCAGAGACATGTGCAGGTGGTTCGGGCTTGTTCCTGCATGTCTGGGTACCCGCCCACAACCCCAACTCAGTGGAAACAGCCCCTGAGTCAAAACCTGCTGGAGGAGCCCTGTGCCCCCGCCTGAACAGCGAGTGTACAGCCAGCAGGGAAGTGAGGCTCCTCGGGGAAGAGGAGGCAGCACAGCTCCATCAAGCTGAAAGCTCTGCTTGCCAGGGTCTACGTGAGCCTCCAGTACAGCAGAGCTCTAGGTCTTCTCAGAAGCCCCATCTGGCAGAGTTCCTGTCGCGAGGCTGCTCTGCCATGGGCGAGACTTGCCCAGACTTGCCTTGCTTTTAGGCACCCTCCCCAGGAAGGAGCAGGCTGCGCGAGGCTGGGAGACGCCACTGGCGCCTTAATGTCCTCAGCTCTGCTCCTGCCTTGCCTTTGCACCTAGGCCCCAGGCGTCCTTGCAGAGGACTTAGGGGCCGGTGACATGCACACTGCCAGGGCTCCAGCAGGGAGAGCTCTGTGAGAGGGAAGGGAAAGGCAAGTGCAGGGATCCTCGAGCGGTTGCTGGGCTGCCCAGACTCATCGCCACAAGGAGAGCTCAGGCTGCCAGGGCCCCTGGCTGGGGTCTGCAGCCCCGCACACCCGGAGGCTGACTCCGTGGGCGCCCAGCAAGTGCATGACAGACGTAGGTTCCCTAGCACTCTCCTCCCCAGCACAGACATGTGAGGGTGGTTGGGGCCTGATCCTGCAAGTCTGGGTCGCGCCCACAGCCCCAACTCAGGGAAGCAGCCCCTGAGGCAAGACCTGCTGGAGGAGCCCTGCTACCCCGCCTGATTGGCGAGTGCAGAGCCAGCAGGGAAGCGAGCCTCCTCAGGGGAAGCGGAGGCCTCCCAGACCCTTCAAGCTGAAAGCCCTGCTTGCCCCAGCCAAGTGTGCCTCCAGTAGAGCAGGCTCCAGCTCTGCTCAGAGGCCCGATCTGGCAGAGTTCCTGGTGCGAGGCTGCTCTGCCCTGGGCGAGACTTGCCCATACTTGCCTTGCTTTTAGGCACCCTACCCAGGAAGGGGCATGCTGGGCAAGGCTGGGAGATGCCACTGGCGGCTTCCTGGCCTCAGCTCCGCTCCTGCATTGCCTTTGCACCTAGGCCCCAGGCGTCCTAGGGGAGGGCTTAGGGGCTGGTGGGTTGCACACTGCCACGGGCGCAGGCAGTGAGAGCTCTGTCAGAGGGAAGGGAAGGGCACCTGCAGGGCTCCTCCAGCGGGTGCTTGGCCGCCCAGACTCAGGGCCTCACGAAGAGCACCAGGTTCCCAGGGCCCCTGGCTGGGGTCTGCAGCCCCGCACACCTGGAGGCTGACTCCCTCGGCGCCCAGCAAGTGCATGACAGACGTAGGTTCCCTAGCACTCTCCTCCCCAGCACAGACATGTGCCGGTGGTTCCGGCCTGATCCTGCATGTCTGGGTTCCCGCCCACAGCCCCAACTCAGGGGAAGCAGCCCCTGAGGCAAGACCTGCTGGAGGAGCCCTGCTCCCCCGTCTGATTGGCGAGTGCACAGCCAGCATGGAAGCGAGCCTCCTCGGGGGAAGAGGAGGCAGCCCAGCCCCGTCAAGCTGAAAGCCGTGCTTGCCGGAGCCAAGTGTGCCTCCAGTACAGCAGAGCTCCAGCTCTGCTCAGAGGCCCGATCTGGCAGAGTTCCTAACGCGAGGCTTCTCTGCCATGGGGGAGCCTTGCCCAGACTTGCCTTGCTTTTATGCTCCCTCCTCAGGAAGGAGCCGGCTGCGCGAGGCTGGGAGATGCCACTGGCGCCTTCCTGGCCTCAGCTCCGCTCCTGCCTTGCCTTTGCACCTAGGCCCCAGGCGTCCTAGGGGAGGGCTTAGGGGCTTGTGGGTTGCACACTGCCAAGGGCGCCGGCAGTGAGAGCTCTGTCAGAGGGAAGGGAAGGGCACCTGCAAGGCTCCTCCAGCGGTTGCTTGGCCGCCCAGACTCAGGGCCCCACGGAGAGCACCAGGCTGCCAGGGCCCCTGGCTGGGGTCTGCAGCCCCGCACACCTGGAGGCTGACTCCGTGGGCGCCCAGCAAGTGCATGACAGACGTAGGTTCCCTAGCACTCTCCTGCCCAGCAGAGACATGTGCTGGTGGTTCGGGCCTGATCCTGCGTGTCTGGGGTCCCGCCCACAGCCCCAACTCTGGGAACTCAGCCCCTGAGTCAAAACCTGCTGGAGGAGCCCTGCTCCCCCGTCTGATTGGCGAGTGCACAGCCAGCAGGGAACCGAGCCCCCTCGGGGGAAGAGGAGGCAGCCCAGCCCCGTCAAGCGGAAAGCCCTGCTTGCCCGGAGCCAAGTGAGCCGCCTGTAAGGCAGAGCTCTAGCTCTGCTAAGAGGCCCGATCTGGCAGAGTTCCTGTCGCGAGGCTGCTCTGCCCTGGGCGAGACTTGCCCAGACTTGCCTTGCTTTTAGGCACCCTCCCCAGGAAGGAGCAGGCTGCGCGAGGCTGGGAGATGCCACTGGCGCCTTCCTGGCCTCAGCTCCGCTCCTGCCTTGCCTTTGCACCTAGGCCCCAGGGGTCCTAGGGCAGGGCTTAGGGGTTGGTGGGTTGCACACTGCCAAGGGCGCCGGCAGTGAGAGCTCTGTCAGAGGGAAGGGAAGGGCACCTGCATGGCTCCTCCAGTGGTTGCTTGGCAGCCAAGACTCAGCGCCTCACGAAGAGCACCAGGCTCCCAGGGCCCCTGGCTGGGGTCTGCAGCCCCGCACACCTGGAGGCTGACTCCGTGGGCGCCCAGCAAGTGCATGACAGACGTAGGTTCCCTAGCACTCTCCTCCCCAGCACAGACATGTGCCAGTGGTTGGGGCCTGATCCTGCAAGTCTGGGTCCCGCCCACAGCCCCAACTCAGGGAAGCAGCCCCTGAGGCAAGACCTGCTGGAGGAGCCCTGCTACCCCGCCTGATTGGCGAGTGCACAGCCAGCAGGGAAGCGAGCCTCCTTGGGGGAAGAGGAGGCCGCCCAGCCCCTTCAAGCTGAAAGCCCTGCTTGCCCGAGCCAAGTGTGCCTCCAGTAGAGCAGGCTCCAGCTCTGCTCAGAGGCCCGATCTGGCAGAGTTCCTGGCGCGAGGCTGCTCTGCCCTGGGCGAGCCTTGCCCAGACTTGCCTTGCTTTTAGGCACCCTACCCAGGAAGGAGCCGGCTGCGCGAGGCTGGGAGATGCCACTGGCGCCTTCCTGGCCTCAGCTCCGCTCCTGCTTTTCCTTTGCACCTAGGCCCCAGGCGTCCTGGGCAGGGCTTAGGGGCTGGTGGGTTGCACACTGCCAATGGCCCCGGCAGTGAGAGCTCTGTCAGAGGGTAGGGAAGAGCAAGTGCAGGGCTCCTCCAGCGGTTCCTTTGCCGCCAAGGCTCAGCGCCGCATGGACAGAACCAGGATCCCAGGGCCCCTGGCTGGGGTCTGCAGCCCCGCACACCAGGAGGCTGACTCCCTGGGCGCCCAGCAAGTGCATGACAGACGTAGGTTCCCTAGCACTCTCCTCCCCAGCACAGACATGTGCCGGTGGTTCGGGCCTGATCCTGCGTGTCTGGGTTCCAGCCCATAGCCCCAACTCAGTGGAAACAGCCCCCGAGGGAAGACCTGCTGGAGGAGCCCTGTGCCCCCGTCTGATTGGCGAGTGCACAGCCAGCAGGGAAGCGAGCCTCCTCGGGGGAAGAGGAGGCAGCCCAGCCCCTTCAAGCTGAAAGTCCTCTTGCCCTAGCCAAGTGTGCCTCCAGTACAGCAGAGCTCGAGCTCTGCTCAGAGGCCCGATCTGGCAGAGTTCCTGGCGCAAGGCTTCTCTGCCATGGGCGAGCCTTGCCCAGAATTGCCTCTCTGCTAGGCTTCTTGCGCAGGAAGGAGCAGGCTGCGCGAGGCTGGGAGACACCCCTGGCGCCTTCCTAGCCTCAGCTCCGCTCCTTCCTTGCCTTTGCACCTAGGCCCAAGGCGTCCTTGGGGAGGGCTTAGGGGCCGGGGACATGCACACTGCCAGGGCTCCAGCAGGGAGAACTCTGTGAGAGGGAATGGAAGGGCAAGTGCAGGGATCCTTCAGCGGTTCCTTTGCCGCCAAGGCTCAGCGCAGCATGGACAGAACCAGGATCCCAGGGCCCCTGGCTGGGGTCTGCAGCCCCGCACACCCGGAGGCTGACTCCCTGGGCGCCCAGCAAGTGCATGACAGACGTAGGTTCCCTAGCACTCTCCTCCCCAGCACAGACATGTGCCGGTGGTTCGGGCCTGATCCTGCGTGTCTGGGTTCCCGCCCACAGCCCCAACTCAGGGGAAGCAGCCCCTGAGGCAAGACCTGCTGGAGGAGCCCTGCTCCCCCGTCTGATTGGCGAGTGCACAGCCAGCAGGGAAGCGAGCCTCCTAGGGGGAAGAGGAGGCAGCCCAGCCCCGTCAAGCTGAAAGCCCTGCTTGCGGGAGCCTAGTGTGCCTCCAGTACAGCAGAGCTCCAGCTCTGCTCAGAGGCCCTATCTGGCAGAGTTCCTTGCGCGAGGCTTCTCTGCCATGGGCGAGCCTTGCCCAGACTTGCCTTGCTTTTATGCTCCCTCCTCAGGAAGGAGCCGGCTGCGCAAGGCTGGGAGATGCCACTGGCGCCTTCCTGGCCTCAGCTCCGCTCCTGCCTTGCCTTTGGACCTAGGCCCCAGGCTTCCTTGGGGAGTGCTTAGGGGCTTGTGGGTTGCACACTGCCAAGGGCTCCAGCAGTGAGAGCTCTGTCAGAAGGAAGTGAAGGAAACCTGCAGGGCTCCTCCAGCGGTTGCTTGGCCGCCCAGACTCATCGCCACACGGAGAGCACCAGGCTCCCAGGGCCCCTGGCTGGGGTCTGCAGACTCCCACACCGGAGGCTGACTCCGTGGGCGCCCAGCAAGTGCATGACAGACGTAGCTTCCCTAGCACTCTCCTCCCCAGCAGAGACATGTGCAGTTGGTTGGGGACTGATACTGCGTGTCTGGGTTCCCGCCCACAGCCCCAACTCAGGGGAAGCAGCCCATGAGGCAAGACCTGCTGGAGGAGCCCTGCGCTCCCACCTGATCGGCGAGTGCACAGCAAGCAGGGAAGCGAGCCCCTCGGGGGAAGAATAGGCAGCCCAGCCCCGTCAAGCTGAAAGCCCTGCTTGCCTGGAGCTAAGTGAGCCTCCAGTACAGCAGAGCTCGAGCTCTGCTCAGAGGCCCGATCTGGTAGAGTTCCTGGCGCAAGGCTTCTCTGCCATGGGCGAGCCTTGCACAGAATTGCCTCGCTGCTAGGCTTCCTGCCCAGGAAGGAGCAGGCTGCGCGAGGCTGGGAGACGCCACTGGCGCCTTAATGTCCTCAGCTCCGCTCCTGCCTTGCCTTTGCACCTAGGCCCCAGGCGTCCTTGGGGAGGGCTTAGGGGCCGGTGACATGCACACTGCCAGGGCTCCAGCAGGGAGAGCTCTGTGAGAGGGAAGGGAAAGGCAAGTGCAGGGATCCTCGAGCGGTTGCTGGGCCGCCCAGATTCAGCGCCGCACGGAGTGCACAAGGCTCCTAGGGCCCCTGGCTGGGGTCTGCAGCCCCGCACACCCGGAGGCTGACTCTCTGGGCGCCCAGCAGCTGCCTCACACACGTAGATTCCCTAGCGCTCTCCTCCCCAGCAGAGACGTGTGCAGCTGGTTGGGGCCTGCACCTGCGTGCCTGGGCTCCCGCCCCCAGCCCCAGCTCAGGGCAAGCAGCCCCTGAGCCAAGACCTGCAGGAGGCGCAGAGCGCCCCCGCCTGGAAGCCGACTGAACAGCAGGCGGGAGGCGAGACTCCTTGAGGGAAGAAGAGGCAGCCCAGCCGCGTGCGGCTCTAGCCCTACTTAGCTGGGCCCGAGTGCGCCTCCAGGACGGCAGAGCTCCAGCTCTGCTCAGAGGCCCGATCTGGCATAGTTGCTGGCACGAGGCTGCTCTGCTCTGGGCGCGCCTTGCCCAGACTTGCCTCGCTGCTAGGCTTCCTGCCCAGGAAGGAGCAGGCTGCACGAGGTTGGGAGATGCCACTGGCGCCTTTCTGGCGTCAGCTCCGCTCCTGCCTTGCCTTTGCACCTAGGCCCCAGGCGTCCTAGGGGAGGGCTTAGGGGCCGGTGCCTTGCACACTGCCAAGGGCTCCAGCAGTGAGAACTCTGTCAGACGGATGGGACGGGCACCTGCAGGGCTCCTCCAGCGTTTGCTTGGCCTGCCAGACTCAGCGCCTCACGGAGAGCACCAGGTTCCCAGGGACCCTGGCTGGGGTCTGCAGCCCCGCACACCCGGAGGCTGACTTCGTGGGCGCCAAGCAAGTGCATGACAGACGTAGGTTCCCTAGCACCCTCCTCCCCAGCAGAGACATGTGCAGTTGGTTGGGGACTGATACTGCCTGTCTGGGTTCCAGCCCATAGCCCCAACTCAGTGGAAACAGCCCCCGAGGGAAGACCTGCTGGAGGAGCCCTGTGCCCCAGCCTGATCGGCGAGTGCACAGCCAACAGGGAAGCGAGCCTCCTCGGGGAAGAGGAGGCAGCCCAGCCCCGTGAAGCTGAAAGCCTTGCTTGCCCGGAGCCAAGTGCGCCTCCAGTAAGGCAGAGCCCTAGCTCTGCTCAGAGGCCCGATCTGGCAGAGTTCCTGGCGCGAGGCTGCACTGTCGTGGGCGAAGCTTGCCCAGACTTGCCTTGACTTTAGACTCCCTCCCCAGGAAGGAGCCGCCTGTGCGAGGCTGGGAGATGCCACTGGCGCCTTCCTGGCCTCAGCTCCGCTCCTGCCTTGCCTTTGCACCTAGGCCCCAGGGGTCCTAGGGGAGGGAGTACGGGCTTGTGGGTTGCACACTGCCAAGGGCGCCGGCAGTGAAAGCTCTGTCAGAGGGAAGGGAAGGGCTAGTGCAGGGCTCCTCCAGCGGTTGCTTGGCCGCCCAGACTAGGTACCGCACGGAGTGCACCAGCCTCCCAGGGCCCCTGGCTGGGGTCTGAAGCCCCGCACACCCGGAGGCTGTCTCCCTGGGCGCCCAGCAGCTGCCTCAAACACGTAGTTTCCCTAGCGCTCTCCTCCCCAGCAGAGACGTGTGCAGCTGGTTGGGGCCTGCCCCTGCGTGCCTGGGCTTCCTCCCACAGCCCCAGCTCAGGTCAAGCAGCCCCTGAGCCAAGACCTGCAGGAGGCGCAGTGCGCCCCCGCCTGGAAGCCGAGTGAACAGCCGGCGGGGAGGCGAGCCTCCTCGAGGGAAGAAGAGGCAGTCGAGCCGCGTGTGGCTCAAGCCCTGCTTGGCTGGAACCGAGCGCGCATCCTGTATGGCAGAGCTCCAGCTCTGCTCAGAGGCTCCATGTGGCAGAGTTGCTGGCGCGAGGCTGCTCTGCCTTGAGCGAGCCTTGCCCAGACTTGCCTTGCTGCTAGGCTTCCTGCCCAGGAAGGAGCAGGGTGCGCGAGGCTGGGATTCGCCCCTGGCGCCTTCCAGGCATCAGCTCCGCTCCTGCCTTGCCTTTGCACCTAGGCCCCAGGCCTCCTTGTGAAGGGCTTAGGGGCCGGTGGCTTGCACACTGCCAAGGGCTCCAGCAGGGAGAGCTCTGTGAGAGGGAAGGGAAGGGCAAGTGCAGGGCTCCTCCAGCGGTTGCTTGGCCGCCCAGACTCAGTACCGCGCGGAGTGCACCAGGCCCCGTGGGCCCCTGGCTGGGGTCTGCAGCCCCGCACACCCGGAGGTTGTCTCCCTGGGTGCCCAGCAGCTGCCTCACACACGTTGCTTCTCTAGCGCTCTCCTCCCCAGCAGAGACGTGTTCAGGTTGTTGGGGCCTGCCCCTGTGTGCCTGGGCTTCCTCCCACAGCCCCAGCTCAGGGCAAGCAGCCCCTGAGACAAGACCTGCAGGAGGCGTAGTGCTCCCCCGCCTGGAAGCCGAGTGAACAGCCGGCGGGGAGGCGAGCCTCCTGGAGGGAAGAAGAGGCAGCCAAGCGGCGAATTCTTTTGGGGAGTTGGAAATTATTAGTATAGTGTGTTGGTTAAGAATTATATTGGTGAAGGGTTTTTCATTTGTTGTGTCAATAATTGCCACTAATTCCCTGCTCTGGGTGGGACAAGGCAAGCCCTACTTGGCTGGAGCCGAGTGCGCCTCCAGGACGGCAGAGCTCCAGCTCTTCTCACAGGCCCGATCTGGCAGAGTTGCAGGCGAGAGGCTGCTCTGCCCTGGGCAAGCCTTGCCCAGACTTGCCTCACTGCTAGGCTTCCTGCTCAGGAAGGAGCAGGGTGCTCGAGGCTGGGAGACGCCACTGGCGCCTTCCTGGCCTCAGCTCCGCTTCTTCCTTGCCTTTGCACCTAGGCCCCAGGCGTCCTTGGGGAGGCCTCGGGGGCCGGTGTCGTGCACACTGCCAAGGGTTCCAGCAGGGAGAGCCCTGTCAGAGGGAAGTGAAGTGCCGGGGGCCAGCCTGAGGAATTCCGCCCATGGCAAGTTCATGAGGAAGGAGGCTTGCATACGCAAAGGCGTGATCAATCCTCTGGAAACCCCGTGTTCCCGAGCATCTAACCCCAAAACCAGAGTCTGTTTTATGCTCTCTCCTACACCTCTGGCTTTACGGGGGGCTCTCCCCCATAACCGTTTCTCTCGGAGAAGGAGTAAACGTGCAGCTCCAAGGCAACAAAAATTCCTGGGCGTGATAAGAGTGTTTCAGCATACGGACTCCTCTGAAGGTTATCTAGCCCACCTGTATAGGTTTGTCCGGCTACATGTGATTGTCTGCAGCCTCCTAACCTGAGAGGCACGAGATGTTTTAGACTTATTAATGGCGAATTCTTTTGGGGAGTTGGAAATTATTAGTATAGTGTGTTGGTTAAGAATTATATTGGTGAAGGGTTTTTCATTTGTTGTGTCAATAACTGCCACTAATTCCCTGCTCTGGGTGGGACAAGGATGTCTCAGGTCAAACCTCTCTGCTGACAGACTAGCTTGTGTGAGAGGATTATCCATACTCCTGCCACATGATTGTTTACTACCTCTCAACCATAAACAGCAGAGTTTTGGAGTATTTTGAGAGTCTTAATTAGCATAGGACTTTTTCTTCTTGTTGAGTCAATGATTGCCGCCAGGCCTCCATATCCTTAGGCTCTTGGGAATATATTAATCAATGTATTTGGAGTATAGCAAAGGAAATATAGTAGTTTTTGATGTTAGCAATACTAGACTTTTTGAGTTAATGGATTTTCTCTTTAGTAATAGATCACTGTACTTTGTTATAAATCACTGTGTCCTTCCTATGTAAGAATGTAACTTTATCATATCTTAAGACTAAATAGATCTTAAGGGGAGCATTGGTGAAAGGATTTTCATTTGTTGGGCTGATGTTTGCTGCTAAATCTCCATGTTCCCTACTCTTATAATGAATATAACTAGCATATAGGAAGAAATAAGTATTAACCTTTAAGCATATAGGAGAAATAAGTATTAACCTTTAAGACTAATCTTGTTAACCTTGGGTTAAATAAACTCCTTTCTTGATTGTAACTCACGACACCCTCACCTTATAGGAATGCAACTTTATTTGGAGAGTGGTGCCTGGTTTAAGAAAAAACACCCTTGGAAAAAATAAGTTTTTTGGTTATCAGAAAGAAAGGATCATAAAATGTCAGCAGGTCTCACTCATGGCCAGAAGATGATGTAATATTCCTAAGACCTTTTTTTTTGTACATTTATGTGAAGCACCTGATTTTGATAAAGGTCAGGACTGCTGACCCCCGCGTGACTCTGTATTCATCCCTATGTTTAACAAAAGGTATATAAGCAAACCCAAAAATAAAGAAATCGGATCAGTTTCTGGAAAGACTGATTCCCCCATGTCGCATCTCTCTTGCTCCCGGTTTTATTGGCTGAATTCCCATCTGGAGCATGGATGCTATTCCACGTAATCCAAGTTATTCAGCTCCCTTTTCTCCATTAATCTTCCTACTAAAATATCCATTTCTAATCTCTCTATATCTGTGATTAAATATGTATTTTTACAAAGACGCCGACTCCTTCCCCCCACCTTCGAATCACCCTGGATCCACCGGGGCTGGACCCCGGAAGGGAAGGGCAAGTGCAGGGCTCTTTCAGCGGTGGCTTGGCCGCCCAGACTCAGCGCCGAACGGAGTGCACCAGGCTCCCAGGGCCCCTGGCTTGGGTCTGCAGCCCCGCACACCCAGAGGCTGATTCCCTGGGCGCCCAGCAGCTGACTCACACACGTAGCTTCCCTAGCGCTCTCCTCCCCAGCAGAGACGTGTGCAGCTGGTTGGGGCCTGCCCCTGCCTGTCTGGGCTCCCGCCCACAGCCCCAGCTCAGGGCAAGCAGCCCCTGAGCCAAGACCTGCAGGAGGCGCAGAGCGGCCCCGCCTGGAAGCCGAGTGAACAGCATGCGGGGAAGCGAGCCTCCTCGACGGAGGAAGAGGCAGCCGAGCCAAGTGGGGCTCAAGCCCTACTTGGCTGGAGCCCAGTGCGCCTCCGGGACAGCAGAGCTCCAGCTCTGCTCAGAGGCCCGATCTGGCAGAGTTGCTGGCGCGAGGCTGCTCTGCCCTGGGCGAGCCTTGCCCAGACTTGCCTCGCTGCTAGGCTTCCTGCCCAGGAAGGAGCAGGCTGCGCGAGGCTGGGAGACGCCACTGGCGCCTTCCTGGCCTCAGCTCCGCTCCTTCCTTGCCTTTGCACCTAGGCCCCAGGCGTCCTTGGAGACAGCTCAGGGGCCGGTGTCGTGCACACTGCCAAGGGCTCCAGCAGGGAGAGCTCTGTGAGAGGGAAGGGAAGGGCAAGTGCAGGGCTCCTCCAGCGGTTGCTTGGCCGCCCAGACTCAGCGCCGCACCGAGTGCACCAGGCTCCCAGGGCCCTTGGCTGGGGTCTGCAGCCCCGCACACCCGGAGGCTGACTCCGTGGGCGCCCAGCAGCTGCCTCACACACGTAGCGTCCCTAGCACTCTCCTCCCCAGCAGAGACGTGTGCAGCTGGTTGGGACCTGCCCCTGCGTGCCTGGGCTCCCGCCCACAGCCCCAGCTCAGGGCAAGTAGCCCCTGAGCCAAGACCTGCAGGAGGAGCAGAGCGCCCCCGCCAGGAAACCGAGTGAACAGCATGCGGGGAAGTAGAACCTCTGGGGAAGAAGAGGCCGCCCAGCCTCGTGCAGCTCAAGCCCTGCTTGGCTGGAGCCGAGTGTGCCTCCAGGACTCCAGAGCTCCAACTCTGCTCAGAGGCGCGATCTGGCAGAGTTGCTGGCGCGAGGTTGCTTTGCCATGGGAGAGTCTTGCCCAGACTTGCCTCGCTGCTAGGCTTCCTGCCCAGGAAGGAGCCGGCTGCGCGAGGCTGGCAGACGTCACTGGGGCCTTCCTGGACTCAGCTCCGCTCCTACCTTGCCTTTGCACCTAGGCTCAAGGCGTCCTTGGGGAGGGCTCAGGGGCCGGTCGCATGCACACTGCCAAGGGCTCCAGCAGGAAGAGCTCTGTCGGAGGGAAAGGAAGGGCAAGTGCAGGGCTCCTCCAGCGGTTGCTTGGCCGCCCAGAGTCAGCACCGCACGGAGTGCACCAGGCTCCCAGGGCCCCTAGCAGGGCTCTGTAGCCCCGCACACTAGGAGGCTGACTCTGTGGGCGCCCAGCAGCTGCCTCACACATGAAGCCTCCCTACCACTCTCCTCCCACGCAGAGACGTGTGCAGCTGGTTGGGGCCTGCCCCTGCCTGTCTGGGCTCCCGCCCACAGCCCCAGCTCAGGGCAAGCAGCCCCTGAGCCAAGACCTGCAGGAGGCGCAGAGCGGCCCCGCCTGGAAGCCGAGTGAACAGCATGCGGGGAAGCGAGCCTCCTCGACGGAGGAAGAGGCAGCCGAGCCAAGTGGGGCTCAAGCCCTACTTGGCTGGAGCCCAGTGCGCCTCCGGGACAGCAGAGCTCCAGCTCTGCTCAGAGGCCCGATCTGGCAGAGTTGCTGGCGCGAGGCTGCTCTGCCCTGGGCGAGCCTTGCCCAGACTTGCCTCGCTGCTAGGCTTCCTGCCCAGGAAGGAGCAGGCTGCGCGAGGCTGGGAGACGCCACTGGCGCCTTCCTGGCCTCAGCTCCGCTCCTTCCTTGCCTTTGCACCTAGGCCCCAGGCGTCCTTGGAGACAGCTCAGGGGCCGGTGTCGTGCACACTGCCAAGGGCTCCAGCAGGGAGAGCTCTGTGAGAGGGAAGGGAAGGGCAAGTGCAGGGCTCCTCCAGCGGTTGCTTGGCCGCCCAGACTCAGCGCCGCACCGAGTGCACCAGGCTCCCAGGGCCCTTGGCTGGGGTCTGCAGCCCCGCACACCCGGAGGCTGACTCCGTGGGCGCCCAGCAGCTGCCTCACACACGTAGCGTCCCTAGCACTCTCCTCCCCAGCAGAGACGTGTGCAGCTGGTTGGGACCTGCCCCTGCGTGCCTGGGCTCCCGCCCACAGCCCCAGCTCAGGGCAAGTAGCCCCTGAGCCAAGACCTGCAGGAGGAGCAGAGCGCCCCCGCCAGGAAACCGAGTGAACAGCATGCGGGGAAGTAGAACCTCTGGGGAAGAAGAGGCCGCCCAGCCTCGTGCAGCTCAAGCCCTGCTTGGCTGGAGCCGAGTGTGCCTCCAGGACTCCAGAGCTCCAACTCTGCTCAGAGGCGCGATCTGGCAGAGTTGCTGGCGCGAGGTTGCTTTGCCATGGGAGAGTCTTGCCCAGACTTGCCTCGCTGCTAGGCTTCCTGCCCAGGAAGGAGCCGGCTGCGCGAGGCTGGCAGACGTCACTGGGGCCTTCCTGGACTCAGCTCCGCTCCTACCTTGCCTTTGCACCTAGGCTCAAGGCGTCCTTGGGGAGGGCTCAGGGGCCGGTCGCATGCACACTGCCAAGGGCTCCAGCAGGAAGAGCTCTGTCGGAGGGAAAGGAAGGGCAAGTGCAGGGCTCCTCCAGCGGTTGCTTGGCCGCCCAGAGTCAGCACCGCACGGAGTGCACCAGGCTCCCAGGGCCCCTAGCAGGGCTCTGTAGCCCCGCACACTAGGAGGCTGACTCTGTGGGCGCCCAGCAGCTGCCTCACACATGAAGCCTCCCTACCACTCTCCTCCCACGCAGAGACGTGTGCAGCTGGTTGGGGCCTGCCCCTGCCTGTCTGGGCTCCCGCCCACAGCCCCAGCTCAGGGCAAGCAGCCCCTGAGCCAAGACCTGCAGGAGGCGCAGAGCGGCCCCGCCTGGAAGCCGAGTGAACAGCATGCGGGGAAGCGAGCCTCCTCGACGGAGGAAGAGGCAGCCGAGCCAAGTGGGGCTCAAGCCCTACTTGGCTGGAGCCCAGTGCGCCTCCGGGACAGCAGAGCTCCAGCTCTGCTCAGAGGCCCGATCTGGCAGAGTTGCTGGCGCGAGGCTGCTCTGCCCTGGGCGAGCCTTGCCCAGACTTGCCTCGCTGCTAGGCTTCCTGCCCAGGAAGGAGCAGGCTGCGCGAGGCTGGGAGACGCCACTGGCGCCTTCCTGGCCTCAGCTCCGCTCCTTCCTTGCCTTTGCACCTAGGCCCCAGGCGTCCTTGGAGACAGCTCAGGGGCCGGTGTCGTGCACACTGCCAAGGGCTCCAGCAGGGAGAGCTCTGTGAGAGGGAAGGGAAGGGCAAGTGCAGGGCTCCTCCAGCGGTTGCTTGGCCGCCCAGACTCAGCGCCGCACCGAGTGCACCAGGCTCCCAGGGCCCTTGGCTGGGGTCTGCAGCCCCGCACACCCGGAGGCTGACTCCGTGGGCGCCCAGCAGCTGCCTCACACACGTAGCGTCCCTAGCACTCTCCTCCCCAGCAGAGACGTGTGCAGCTGGTTGGGACCTGCCCCTGCGTGCCTGGGCTCCCGCCCACAGCCCCAGCTCAGGGCAAGTAGCCCCTGAGCCAAGACCTGCAGGAGGAGCAGAGCGCCCCCGCCAGGAAACCGAGTGAACAGCATGCGGGGAAGTAGAACCTCTGGGGAAGAAGAGGCCGCCCAGCCTCGTGCAGCTCAAGCCCTGCTTGGCTGGAGCCGAGTGTGCCTCCAGGACTCCAGAGCTCCAACTCTGCTCAGAGGCGCGATCTGGCAGAGTTGCTGGCGCGAGGTTGCTTTGCCATGGGAGAGTCTTGCCCAGACTTGCCTCGCTGCTAGGCTTCCTGCCCAGGAAGGAGCCGGCTGCGCGAGGCTGGCAGACGTCACTGGGGCCTTCCTGGACTCAGCTCCGCTCCTACCTTGCCTTTGCACCTAGGCTCAAGGCGTCCTTGGGGAGGGCTCAGGGGCCGGTCGCATGCACACTGCCAAGGGCTCCAGCAGGAAGAGCTCTGTCGGAGGGAAAGGAAGGGCAAGTGCAGGGCTCCTCCAGCGGTTGCTTGGCCGCCCAGAGTCAGCACCGCACGGAGTGCACCAGGCTCCCAGGGCCCCTAGCAGGGCTCTGTAGCCCCGCACACTAGGAGGCTGACTCTGTGGGCGCCCAGCAGCTGCCTCACACATGAAGCCTCCCTACCACTCTCCTCCCACGCAGAGACGTGTGCAGCTGGTTGGGGCCTGCCCCTGCATGTCTCGGCTCCCGCCCACAGCCCCAGCTCAGGGCAAGCAGCCTGTGAGCCAAGACCTGCAGGAGGCACAGAGCGCCCCCTCCTAGAAGCCGACTGAACAGCATTCGCGGAAGCGAGCGTCCTCGGGGAAGAAGAGGCAGCCCAGCCGCGTGCGTGTAAAGCCCTGCTTGGCTGGACCCGTGTGCGCCTCCTGTACGGCAGAGCTCCAGCTCCGCTCAGAGGCCCGATGTGGCCGAGTTGCTGGCGTGAGGCTGCTCTGCCCTGGGCGAGCCTTGCCCAGACTTGCCTCGCTGCTAGGCTTCCTGCCCAGGAATGAGCAGGCTGCGCGAGCCTGGGAGACGCCACTGTCGCCTTCCTGGCCTCAGCTCTGCTCTTGCCTTGCCTTTGTACCTAGGCCCCAGGCGTCCTTGGGGAGGGCTTAGATGCCTGTTGTTTGCACACTGCCAAGGAGGGAGGTGAAACTGCAGGGCTCCTTCAGTTTTGTTTGGCCCCCCAAACTCACCTCTGCAGTAGGAGCACCAGGCTCCCTGGGGCTGTGGATGAGGCCTGCAGTCTCCCACACTCGGATGCTGACTCCGTAGGTGCCTGGCTTGTGTGCCTCTCAAACGTGGGTTCCTGAGTGCTGTCCTTCCATCAGAGAAGTGCACAGGTGGTTTGGGCCTAGCTCTGCGTCTCTGGGCTCCCGCCCACAGCCTCAGCTCAGGGGAAGCAGCGCCTGAGCCAAACCTGATGAAGCGGTTCATGAGAGATGAGGCCCTTTTACACTGAGGCACATCCTGGCAAAACGCACAATCCGTCTAAAACTTCGAAATGGTCCTTCACATTTTTGCTGCAACTCAGGAACTTCCCCAGCAATCCGGTCTCCACTCGAGAGGAAGAAAGAGGGTCCAGCAAACCACAAGAGGAGCCTCATTTCCACCTCTTAATTGGAGATGAGAGATCCTTTCCCTGCTTCGTCGGGAAAGGATTCCTGGCGTTCACGTCGCATCTCAAGAGGAGGCGGTCTAAATGAGAAAGTCGAGAGGAACTACAGGGTTCGTGCCCCATTGCAAAAGACCCCCAAATGTCTCAGTCCACTCTGAGGGAACTGATTTCCCTGCACTGCCTCGAATTTCACACCGAGTATCGAATCAAAAATGGTGTCACGTGTGACAGCCCTGTGGGAAAGCCTCGTGGGAAAGCCTCAAGGAAAAGTCACAGATCACGTTAGTAATGCGATGGGAATCCTGACACTGCTGATACAGCATGGGAGCAAAGCGGACGTGCATGTCCCCACTGGAGAGGAGGACTAAGTCCCCTGAAGAGATTCCAGAAGAACACCAAGATCCATGACAGCACTGGAGAGGAATCCTCAGGATCCAAGCCCGAGTCCACACAAGGTCTGAGGCCTCGGCATGGACTGGGGAGCAATTTGAGTGGCCACTAGCAACTCGAATGGAGACTGGCCTTACCTAAGGCCACCAGATCGAGTCCCTGAGGGCCTCGTGGTAACTCGAGAGGCACCTGTTGTAACTCTAGAAAATCCAGGAGGATCGCCCTTCCAGGTGAAATGAGGCCCATATCCGCTGAGGACTCTCGAGGCTAATCACACCTTCCCTCATGAACTTCAAAAGAGTCCTCCACACCCGTGTGGCAACTCAAAAAATTCCCCGAAGCCCCCGTCTTCACTCGAGAGGAAGCACGAGGGTCCCGCCAACATCCAGAGGAGCCCCCTTTCCGCCTCCTAGCTCGAGATGAGGGATCCATTCACTGCTTGGTCCGGAAAGAATTCCCGGCGTTCCCGTCGCATCTCAAGAGGAGGCGCTCTCCACAGGAAAGGCGAGAGGAACTCGAGGGTTGTGCCACCATTCCAAGAGTCCCCCAGATGTTTCAGTCCATTCCAGAGGAACCTGTTTTCCCTGCAATGCCTCGACTTTCATGCTGAGGATCGACTCACACCACGGGGACATGTGGGACAGCCCAGTGGGAAAGCCTCGTGGGAAAGCCTCGAGGGAAAGCCACAGATCCCTAGATCCACGCGGCATGAAGCGTGACACTGCTGCTACCCATCGGGAGGAAAGCGCACCTGCATGCCCGCATTCGAGACGAGGACTGACTCTCCTGGGGAGACTCCAGAAGTACCCCAAGATCCATGTCAGCACTGGAGAGGAATCCTCAGGTTCCGGCCCCGACTCCACACAAGGTCGTAGGCCCCGGCATCGACGCGAGAGGAATCCTGAGAGGCCCCCGAGGAACTCGCATGGGGACTGGCCTTTCCTGAGGCCACCAGAGCGGGTCCCTGAGGTCCCCGTCATAAGTCGAGAGCACCTGCCGCAACTGGAGAAAATCCAGGACGTTCTGCCCTCCAGGCGAGATGAGGCCCATTTCCACTGAGGCGTCTCGAGGCTAATCACACCTAACCACTGGAACTTCCAAAGGGTCCTTCACACCCTGGCTGCAACTCAAGAAGTTCCCTGACATACCCATCTCCACTCGAGAGGAAGCACGAGGGTCCCGCCCACATCCAGAGGAGCCCTGTTTCCGCCTGGTAGCTCGAGATGAGCGATCCTTTCCCTACTTGCTCCTGAAAGAATTCCCGGCGTTCCCGTCGCATCCCAAAAGGAGGCGCTCTCCACAGGAAAGGCGAGAGGAACTCCAGGGTCGTGCCACCATTCCAAGAGTCCCCCAGATGTGTCAGTCCATTCCAGAGGAACCTGTTTTCCCTGCACTGCCTCGACTTTCACACCGAGGATCGACACACACCACGGTTGCACGTGGGAGAGCCCTGTGGGAAAGCCTCGTGGGAAAGCCTCGAGGGAAAGCCACAGATCCCTTGATCGACGTGAAGGGAAGGTGACACTGCTGCTACAGCTGGGGAGGAAAGCGCACGTGCATGCCCCCGTTTGAAATGAGGACTGACTCCCATAGGGAGACTCCAGAAGTACCCCAAGATCCATGTCAGCACTGGAGAGGAATCCTCAGGTTCCGGCCTGGATTCTACACAAGGTGTTAGGCTCTGGTATCGAAGGGAGCGGAATCCTGAGAGGCCCCTGAGCAACTCGCATGGGGACTGGCCTTTCCTGAGGCAACCAGAGCGGGTCCCTGAGGTTCCCATCGTAAGTCGAGAGCACCTGCCGCAACTCGAGAAAATCCAGGAGGTTTTGCCCTCCAGGCGAGATGAGGCCCATTTCCGCTGAGGCTTCTCGAGGCTAATCACACCTAACCCCTGAACTTGGAAACGGTCCTTCACACTCTTGCTGCAACTCAAGCAGTTCCCTGACATACCCGTCTCCGCTGGAGAGGAAGCACGAAGGTCCCGCCCACATCCAGAGGAGCTCCGTTTCCGCCTCGTAGCTGGAAATGATTGATCCTTTCCCTGCGTCGTCGGGAAAGAATTCCCGGCATTCCGGTCGCATCTCAAGAGGAGGCGCTCTCCACAGGAAAGGCGAGGGTAACTCCAGGGTCGTTGCACCATTGCAAGAGTCCCCCAGATGTCTCAGTCCATTCCAGAGGAATCTGTTTTCCCTGCACTGCCTCGACTTTCACTTCGAGGATCGACAACCCCACGGTGGCACGTGGGACAGCCCTGTGGGAAACCCTCGTGTGAAAGCCTCGATCGAAAGCCACAGATCCCTTGATCCACGCGACGGGAAGTGTGACACTGCTGCTACCGCTCTGGAGGAAAGCGCACGTGCATGTCCCCACTCGAGACGAGGACTGGCTCCCCTGTGGAAACTCCAGAAGTACCCCAAAATCCATGTCAGCACTGGAGAGGAATCCTCAGCTTCCGGCCCCGACTCCACACAAGGTCTTAGGCCCCCGCATCGACGGGAGAGGAATCACGAGAGGCCCCCTAGCAACACGCATGATGACTGGGCATTCCTGAGGCCGCCAGAGCGGGTCCCTGAAGTCCCCGTCGTAACTCGAGAGCACCTGCCGCAACTCGAGAAAATCCAGGAGGTTTTGCCCTCCAGGCGAGATGAGGCCCATTTCCGCTCAGGCTTCTCAAGGCTAATCACATCTAACTGCTGGAACTTCCAAAGGGTCCTTCACACCCTTGCTGCAACTCAAGAAGTTCCCCGACATACCCGTCTCCACTCGAGAGGAAGCACCAGGGTCCCGCACACTTCCAGGGGAGCCCCGTTTCCGCCTCCTAACTCGAGATGAGGGATCCTTTCCCTGTTTCATAGGGAAAGAATTTCCGGCGTTCCCGTCGCATCTCAAGAGGAGGCGCTCTCCACAGGAAAGGCGAGAGGAACTCCAGGGTCGTGCCACCATTCCAAGAGTCCCCCAGATGTTTCAGTCCATTCCAGAGGAACCTGTTTTCCCTGCGCTGCCTGGACGTTCATGCCGAGGATCGACTCCCACCACGTGTGCACGTGGGACAGCCCTGTGGGAAAGCCTCGTCGGAAAGCCTCGTGGGAAAGACTCGAGGGAAAACCATAGATCCTTTGCTCCACGCGGCGGACTGCGTGAAACTGCTGCTACCGCTCTGGAGGAAAGCGCAATTGCATGCCCCCATTCAAGACGAGGACTGACTCCCCTGGGGAGACTCCAGAAGTACCCCAAGATCCATGTCAGCACTGGAGAGGAATCCTCAGGTTCCGGCCCCGACTCCACACAAGGTCTTAGGCCCTGGCTTCGATGGTAGAGCAAACCCGAGAGGCCCCTGAGGAACTCGCATGGGGACTGGCCTTTCCTGAGGCCACCAGAGCGGGTCCCTGAGGTCCCCGTCGTAAGTCGAGAGCACCTGCCGCAACTCGATAAAACCCTGGAGGTTTTGCCCTTCAGGTGAGATGAGGCCCATTTCCGCTGAGGCTTCTCGAGGCTAATCACATCTAACCACTGGAATTACCAAAGGGTCCTTCACACCCTTGCTGCAACTCAAGAAGTTCCCCGACATAGCCGTCTCCACTCGAGAGGAAGCACCAGGGTCCCGCACACATCCAGCAGAGCCCCGTTTCCGCCTCCTAGCTCGAGATGAGGGATCCTATCCCTGTTTCATAGGGAAAGAATTCCCGGCGTTCCCGTCGCATCTCAAGAGGAGGCGCTCTCCACAGGAAAGGCGAGAGGAACTCCAGGGTCGTGCCACCATTCCAAGAGTCCCTCAGATGTGTCAGTCCATTCCAGAGGAACCTGTTTTCCCTGCACTGCCTTGACGTTCAAGCCGAGGATCGACTCCCACCACGTGTGCACGTGGGACAGCCCTGTGAGAAAGCCTCGTGGGAAAGCCTCGTGGGAAAGACTCGAGGGAAAACCATAGATCCTTTGCTCCACGCGGCGGACTGCGTGACATTGCTGCCACCGCTCTGGAGGAAAGCGCAAGTGCATGCCCGCATTCGAGACGAGGACTGACTCCCCTGGGGAGACTTCAGAAGTACCCTAAGATCCATGTCAGCACTGGAGAGGAATCCTCAGGTTCAGGCTCCGACTCCACACAAGGTCTTAGGCCCCGGCATCGACGGAAGAGGAATCCCGAGAGGCCCCCGAGGAATTCGTATGGGGACTGGCCTTTCCTAAGGCCACCACAGCGGGTCCATGAGGGCCCCATCGTAAGTCGAGAGCACCTGCCGCAACTCGAGAAAATCCAGGAGGTGTTGCCCTCCAGGCGAGATGAAGCCCATTTCCGCTGAGGCTTCTCGAGGCTAATCATATCTAACCATTGGAACTTTCAAAGGGTCCTTCACACCCTTGCTGCAACTCAAGAAGTTCCCCGACATACCCGTCTCCACTCGAGAGGAAGCACGAGAGTCCCGCACACATCCACGGGAGCCTCGTTTCCGCCTCCTAGCTCGAGATGAGGGATCCTTTCCCTGTTTCATAGGGAAAGAATTCCCGGCGTTCCCGTCGCATCTCAAGAGGAGGCGCTCTCCACAGGAAAGGCGAAAGGAACTCCAGGGTCGTGCCAGCATTCCAAGAGTCCCCCAGATGTGTCAGTCCATTGCAGAGAAACCTGTTTTCCCTGCACTGCCTTGACGTTCAAGCCGAGGATCGACTCCCAGCACGTGTGCTCGTGGGACAGCCCTGTGGGAAAGCCTCGTGGGAAAGCCTCGAGGGAAAGCCATAGATCCCTTGATCCACGCGGCGGACTGCGTGACACTGCTGCTACCGCATTGGAGGAAAGCGCAAGGGCATTCCCGCATTCGAGACGAGGACTGACTCCCCTGGGGAGACCCCAGAAGTACCCCAAGATCCATGTCAGCACTGGAGAGGATTTCTCAGGTTCCGTCCCCGACTCCACACAAGGTCTTAGGGCCCGGCATCGACGGGAGAGGAATCCCGAGAGGCAACCGAGGAACTCGCATGGGGACTGGACTCTCCTGAGGCCACCAGAGCGGGTCCCTGAGGGCCCCGTCGTAAGTCGAGAGCACCTGCCGCAACTCGAGAAAATCCAGGTGGTTTTGCCCTCCAGGCCAGATGAGGCCCATTTCCGCTGAGGCTTCTCGAGGCTAATCACATCTAACCACTGGAACTTCCAAAGGGTCCTTCACACCCTTGCTGCAACTCAAGAAGTTCCCCGACATACCCGTCTCCACTCGAGAGGAAGCACGAGGGTCCCGCACACATCCAGGGGAGCCCCGTTTCCGCCTCCTAGCTCCAGATGAGGAATCCTTTCCCTGCTTCGTGGGGAAAGAATTCCCGGCTTTCCCGTCGAATCTCAAGGGGAGGCGCTCTCCACAGGAAAGGCGAGAGGAACTCCAGGGTCGTGTCACCATTCCAAGAGTCCCCCAGATGTGTCAGTCCATTCCAGAGGAACTTTTTTTCCCTGCACTGCCTTGACTTTCAAGCCGAGGATCGACTCCCACTACAGTGGCACGTGGGACAGTCCTGTTGGAAAGCCTCGTGGGAAAGCCTCGAGGGAAAGCCATAGATCCCTTTATCCACGCGGCGGAATGCGTGACACTGCTGCTACCTCTCTGGAGGAAAGCGCAAGTGCATACCCGCATTCGAGACGAGGACTGACTCCCCTGGGGAGACGCCAGAAGTACCCCAAGATCCATATCAGCACTGGAGAGGATTACTCAGGTTCCGTCCCCGACTCCACACAAGGTCTTAGGCCCCGGCATCAACGGGAGAGGAATCCCGAGAGGCCCCCGAGGAACTCGCATGGGGACATGCCTTTCCTGAGGCCAACAGAGCGGGTCCCTGAGGGCCCCGTCGTAAGTCGAGAGCACCTGCCGCATCTCGAGAAAATCCAGGTGGTTTTGCCCTCCAGGCGAGATGAGGCCCATTTCCCCTGAGGCTTCTCGAGGCTAATCACATCTAACCACTGGAAGTTCCAAAGGGTCCTTCACACCCTTGCTGCAACTCAAGAAGTTCCCCGACATACCCATCTCCACTCGAGAGGAAGCTAGAGTGTCCCGCACACATCCAGGGGAGCCCCGTTTCCGCCTCCTAGCTAGAGATGAGGGATCCTTTCCCTGTTTCTTAGGGAAAGAATTCCCGGCATTCCCATCGAAACTCAAGAGCAGGCGCTCTCCACAGGAAAGGCGAGAGGAACTCCAGGGTCGTTCCACCATTCCAAGAGTCCCCCAGATGTGTCAGTCCATTCCAGAGGAACCTGTTTTCCCTGCACTGCCTTGACGTTCAAGCCGAGGATCGACTCCCACCACGTGTGCACGTGGGACAGCCCTGTGGGAAAGCCTCGTGGGAAAGCCTCGTGGGAAAGATTCGAGGGAAAACCATAGATCCTTTGATCCACGCGGCGGACTGCGTGACACTGCTGCTACAGCTCTGGAGGAAAGCGCAAGTGCATGCCCCCATTCGAGACGAGGACTGACTCCCCTGGGGAGACTCCAGAAGTACTCCAAGATCCATGTCAGCACTGCAGAGGAATCCTGAGGTTCCGGCCCCGACTCCACACAAGGTCTTAGGCCCCGGCATCGACGGGAGAGCAATCCCGAGAGGCCCCCGAGGAACTCGCATGGGGACTGGCCTTTCCTGAGGCCACCAGAGCGGGTCCCTGAGGTCCCCGTCGTAAGTCGAGAGCACTTGCCGCAACTCGAGAAAATCCAGAAGATTTTGTCCTCCAGGCGAGATGAGGCCCATTTCCGCTGAGGCTTCTCGAGGCTAATCACATCTAACCGCTGGAAATTCCAAAGGCTCCTTCGCACCCTTGCTGCAACTGAAGAAGTTCCCCGACATAGCCGTCTCCACTCGAGAGGAAGCACGAGGGTCCCGCACACATCCAGCGGAGCCCCGTTTCCGCCTCCTAGCTCGAGATGAGGGATCCTTTCCCTGTTTCGTGGGGAAAGAATTCCCGGCGTTCCCGTCACATCTCAAGAGGAGGCGCTCTCCACAGGAAAGGCGAGAGGAACTCCAGGGTCGTGCCACCATTCCAAGAGTCCCAGATGTGTCAGTCCATTTCAGAGGAACCTGTTTTCCCTGCACTGCCTTGACGTTCAAGCCGAGGATCGACTCCCACCACGTGTGCACGTGGGACAGCCCTGTGGGAAAGCCTCTTGGGAAAGCCTCGGGGGAAAGCCATAGATCCCTTGATCCACGCGGCGGACTGCGTGACACTGCTGTTACCGCTCTGGAGGAAAGCGCAAGTGCATGCCTGCATTCGAGAGGAGGACTGACTCCCCTGGGGAGACTCCAGAAGTACCCCAAGATCCATGTCAGCACTGGAGAGGAATCCTCAGGTTCCGGCCCCGACTCCACACAAGGTCTTAGGCCCCGGCATCGACGGGAGAGCAATCCCGAGAGGCCCCCGAGGAACTCACATCGGGCCTGGCCTTTCCGGAGGCCACCAGAGCGGGTCCCTGAGGTCCCCGTTGAAAGTCGAGAGCACCTGCCGCAACTCGAGAAAATCCACGAGGTTTTGCCCTCCAGGCGAGATGAGGCCCATTTCCGCTGAGGCTTCTCCAGGCTAATCACATCTAACCACTGGAACTTCCAAAGGGTCCTTCACACCCTTGCTGCAACTCAAGAAGTTCCCCGACATAGCCGTCTCCACTCGAGAGGAAGCACGAGGGTCCCGCACACATCCAGGGGAGCCCCGTTTCCGCCTCCTAGCTCGAGATGAGGGATCCTTTCCCTGTTTCGTAGGGAAAGAATTCCCAGCGTTCCCGTCGCATCTCAAGAGGAGGCGCTCTCCACAGGAAAGGCGAGAGGAACTCCAGGGTCGTGCCACCATTCCAAGAGTCCCTCAGATGTGTCAGTCCATTCCAGAGGAACCTGTTTTCCCTGCACTGCCTTGACGTTCAAGCCGAAGATCGTCTACAAACACGTGCACGTGTGACATCCCTTTGGGAAAGCCTCGAGGGAAAGCCTCGTGGGAAAGACTGGAGGGAAAACCATAGATCCTTTGATCCACGCGGCGGACTGCGTGACACTGCTGCTATCGCTCTGGAGGAAAACGCAAGTGCATACCCGCATTCGAGACGAGGACTGACTCCCCTGGGGAGACTCCAGAAGTACCCCAAGATCCATGTCAGCACTTGAGAGGAATCCTCAGTTTCCGGCCCCCACTCCACACAAGGTCTTAGGCGCCGGCATCGACGGGAGAGGAATCCCGAGAGGCCCCCGAGGAACTCGCATGGGGACTGGCCTTTCCTGAGGCCACCAGAGCGGGTCTCTGAGGTTCCCGTCGTAAGTCGAGAGCACCTGACGCAACTCGGGAAAATCCATGAGGTTTTGCCCTCCAGGCGACATGAGGCCCATTTCCGCTGAGGCTTCTCGAGGCTAATCACATCTAACCACTGGAACTTCCAAAGGGTCCTTACAGCCTTGCTGCAACTCAAGAAGTTCCCTGACATACCCGTCTCCACTCGAGAGGAACCACGAGGGTCCCGCACACATCCAGCAGAGCCCCGTTTCCGCCTCCTAGCTCGAGATGAGGGATCCTTTCCCTGTTTCGTAGGGAAAGAATTCCCGGCGTTCCCGTCGCATCTCAAGAGGAGGCGCTCTCCACAGGAAAGGCGAGAGGAACTCGAGGGTCGTGCCACCATTCCAAGAGTCCCCCAGATGTGTCAGTCCATTCCAGAGGAACCTGTTTTCCCTGCACTGCCTTGACGTTTAAGCCGAGGATTGACTCCCACTACAGTGGCACGTGGGACAGCCCTGTGGGAAAGCCTCGTGGGAAAGTCTCGAGGGAAAGCCATAGATCCCTTTATCCACGCGGCGGAATGCGTGACACTGCTGCTACCGCTCTGGAGGAAAACGCAAGTGCATGCCCGCATTCGAGACGAGGACTGACTCCCCTGGGGAGACTCCAGAAGTACTCCAAGATCCATGTCAGCACTGCAGAGGAATCCTGAGGTTCCGGCCCCGACTCCACACAAGGTCTTAGGCCCCTGCATCGACGGGAGAGCAATCTTGAGAGGCCCCCGAGGAACTCGCATGGGGACTGGCCTTTCCTGAGGCCACCAGAGCGGGTTCCTGAGGTCCCCGTCGTAAGTCGAGAGCACCTGCCGCAACTCGAGAAAATCCAGGAGGTTTTGTCCTCCAGGCGAGATGAGGCCCATTTCCGCTGAGGCTTCTCGAGGCTAATCACATCTAACCGCTGGAAATTCCAAAGGCTCCTTCGCACCCTTGCTGCAACTGAAGAAGTTCCCCGACATAGCCGTCTCCACTCGAGAGGAAGCACGAGGGTCCCGCACACATCCAGCGGAGCCCCGTTTCCGCCTCCTAGCTCGAGATGAGGGATCCTTTCCCTGTTTCGTGGGGAAAGAATTCCCGGCGTTCCCGTCACATCTCAAGAGGAGGCGCTCTCCACAGGAAAGGCGAGAGGAACTCCAGGGTCGTGCCACCATTCCAAGAGTCCCCAGATGTGTCAGTCCATTCCAGAGGAACCTGTTTTCCCTGCACTGCCTTGACGTTCAAGCCGAGGATCGACTCCCACCACGTGTGCACGTGGGGCAGCCCTGTGGGAAAGCCTCGTGGGAAAGGCAAGAGGAACTCCAGGGTCGTGCCACCATTCCAAGAGTCGGCTAGATGTCTTAGTCCATTCCAGAGGAATCTGTTTTCCCTGCACTACCTCGACATTCAAGCCGAGGATCGACTCACAACACGGTGGCACGTGGGACAGCCCTGTGGGAAGGACTGGTGGGAACACCTCGTGGGAAAGCCTCAAGGGAAAGGCACAGATAACTTGATGTAGGCGATGGGAAGAATGACACTGCTGCTACAGCTCTTGAGGAAAGCGCACGTGCATGCCCCCATTCGAGACGAGGACTTACTCCAATGGGGAGACTCCAGACGTACCCGAAGATACATGTCAGCACTGCAGAGGAATCCTCAGGTTCTGGGCCCGACTCCACTAAGGACTTAGGCCCGGGCATCGACGGGAAAGTAATCCCCAGAGGCCCCCGAGCAACTCGATTGGGGACTGGCCAGTCCTGAGGCCACCAGAGCAGGTCCCTTATGTCCCCGCCTTAAGTCGAGAGCACCTGCCACAACTCGAGAAAATCCAAGCGGTTTTGCCCTCCAGGCGAGATGAGGCCCATTTCCGCTGAGGCTTCTCGAGGCTAATCACACCTAACCTCTGGAACTTCCAAAAGGTACTTCACACCCTTGCTGCAACTCAGGAAGTTCCCCGACATCTCCGTCTCCACTGTAGAGGAAGCACGAGGGTCCCGCCCACATCCAGAGGAGCCCCCGTTTACACCTTGTAGCTCGAGATGAGGGATCCTTCCCATGCTTCCTCAGGAAAGAATTCCCGGGGTTCCCATCGCATCTCAAGAGGAGGCGCTCTCGACAGTAAAAGCGAGGGGAAATCGAGGGCCGTGCCGCTATCCCAAAGTCCCCCAGATATCTCAGTCCATTCAAGAGGAACATGTTTTCCTTGCACTGCCACGACTTTCACGCCGAGGATCTACTCACACAATGGTGGCACGTTGGATAGCCCTGTTGGATAGCCTCGTGAGAACACCTCGGGGGAAAGCCTCGAGGGAAAGATACAGATCCCTTGATCCAGGCGATTGGAAGCGTGACACTGCTGGTACAGTCTTGAGGAAAGCGCTCGTGCATGCCGCCATTCGAGACAAGGACTTACTCCCCTGGGGAGACTCCAGACATACTCGAAGATCCATGTCAGCACAGGAGAGGAATCCTAAGGTTCCGGGCCCGACACCACACCAGGACTTAGGCTGCGGCATCGAAAGTAGAGGAATCCCGAGAGGCCCCTGAGCAACTCGCATTGGGACTGGCCTTTCCTGAGGCCACCAGAGCGGGTCCCTGGGTCCAAGTCGTAAGTCGAGAGCACCTGCCACAACTCGAGAAAATCTAGGAGGTTTTGCCCTCCAGGCGAGATGAGGCCCATTTCCACTGAGGCTTCTCGAGGCTAATCACACCTAACCTCTGGAACTTCCTAAAGGTCCTTCACACCCTTGCTGCAACTCAAGATGTTCCCTGACATACCCGTCTCCAATCTAGAGGAAGCACGAGGGTCCCGGCCACATTCAGAGAAGCCCGTTTCCGCCTCATACCTCGAGATGAGTGATCCTTTCGCGGCTTGGTCGGGAAAGAATTCTTGGCATTCCCGTCGCTTCTCAAGAGGAGCCGCTCTCCACAGGAAAGGCGAGAGGAACTCCAGGGTCGTGCCACCATTCCAAGAGTCCCACAGAATTCTAGGTCCATTCCAGAGGAACCTGTTTTCCCTGCACTGCCTCGACTTTCTCGCCGAGGTACGACTCCACCACGGTGGCACGTGGGTCAGCCCTGTGGGAAAGCCTCGTGGGAAAGCCTCGTGGGAAAGCCTCGAGGGAAAGCCACAGATCCCTTGAACCACGCAACGAAAGCGTGACATTGCTGCTACCGCTCGGGAGGAAAGGGCACGTGCATGCCCGCATTCGAGACGAGGACTTACTCCCCTGGGGAGACTCAAGAAGTACCCCAAGATCCATGTCAGAACTGGAGAGGAATCCTCAGGTTCCAGCCCCAACTCCACACAATGTCTTAGGCCCCGTTATAGAAGGTAGAGGAATCATGAGAGGTCCCCGTTCAACTCGCATGGGGACTGGCCTTTCCTGAGGCCACCAGAGCGTGTCCCTGAGGTCCCTGTCATAAGTCGAGAGCACCTGCCGCAACTCGAGTAAATCCAGGAGGTTTTGCCCTCCAGGAGAGATGGGGCCGATTTCCTCGGAGGTTTCTCAAGGCTAATCACATCTAAGCTCTGGAACTTCCAAAAGTTCCTTCACACCCTTGCTGCAACTCAAGAAGCTCCCCGACATACCCGTCTCCCTTCGAGAGGAAGCACGAGGGTCCCGCACACATCCAGGGGAGCCCCGTTTCTGCCTCGTAGCTCGAGATGAGGGATCCTTTCACTGCTTTGTCGGGAAAGAATTCTGGGCATTCCCGTCCAATCTCAAGAGGAGGCGGTCTCCACAGGAAACGCAGGAGGAACTACAGCATCGTTCCACCATTCCAAGAGTCCTCCAGAAGTCTCAGTCCATTCCAGAGGAACCTGTTTTCCCTGCACTGCCTCGACTTTCAAGCCGAGGTTCGACTCCCACCTCGGTGATACGTGGGAGAGCACTGTGGGAGAGCCTGTTGGGAAAGCCTCGTGGGAAATCCTCAAAGGAAAACCAGAGATCCCATGATCAACGCGACAGGAAACGTGACACTGCTGCTACAGCTCGGGAGGACAGCACACGTGAATACCCCCTCTGGAGACAATGACTGACTCCCCTGGGGAGACTCCAGAAGTACCCCAAGATCCATGTCAGCACTGGGGAGGAATCCGCAGGTTCCGGCCCCAACTCCACACAAGGTCTTGAGTCCCGGCATCGATGGTACAGGAATCCCGAGAGGCCCCTGAGCAACTCGCATACGGAGTGGCCTTTCCTGAGGCCACCAGAGAGGGTCCCTGAGGTCCCCGTGGTAAGTCGAGAGCAGCTGCCACAACTGGATAAAATCCAGGAAGTTTTGCCCTCCAGGCGAGGTGATGCCCATTTCCACTGAGGCTTCTCGAAGCTAATGACACCTAAACTCTGGAACTTCAAAAAGGTCCTTCACACCCTTGCTTCAACTCACGAGGTTCCCTGACATAACCGTTTACACTAGAGAGGAAGCACGAGGGTCCTGGCCACATCCAGAAGAGCCCCGTTTCCGCCTCCTAGCTCGAGATGAGGGATCCTTTCCCTGCTTGGTCGAGAAAGAATTCGGGGCATTCCCGTCGCATCTTAAGAGGAGAAGCTCTCCACAGGAAAGGAGAGAAGAACTCCAGTGTCGTGCGACCATTCCCAGAGTCCCCCAGATGTCTTCGTCCATTCCAGAGGAACCTGTTTTCCCTGCACTGCCTTGACTTTCACGCCGAGGATCGACTCCCACCACAGTGGCACTTGGGACCGCCCTGTGGGAAAGCCTCGTGGAAAATCCTCGTTGGAAAACCTCGCGGGAAAGCCACAGATCTCATGATCCATGCTCCTGGAACCAGACACTGCTGCTACCGTTCTGGATGAAAGCGCACGTGCATGATCCCCTCTCGAGACGAGGACTTACTCCCTTGGGGAGACTCCAGAAGTTCCCCCAAGATCCATGTCAGCACTGAAGAGGAATCCTCATGTTCCGCCCCGACGCCACACAAGGTCTCAGGCCCCGGCATCGAAGCGAGAGGAATCCCGAGAGGCACCCGAGCAACTCGCATGAGGACTGGCATTGCCTGAGGCCACCAGAGCGAGTCCCTGAGGTCCCCGTCGTAAATCAAGAGCACCTGCCGCAACTCGAAAAAATCTAGGAGGTATGGCCCTCCAGGCTAGAAGAGCCCATTTCCGCTGAGGCTTCCCGAAGCTAATCAAACCTAACCTCTGGAACTTCCAAAAGTTCCTTCACACCCTTGCTGTAACTCAAGAAGTTGCCTGACATACCCGTCTCCACTCTAGAGGAAGCACAAGGGTCCCGGCCACATCCAGAGGAGACCCGTTTCCGCCTCGTAGCTCGAGATGAGGGACATTTCGCTGCTTTGTCGGGAAAGAATTCCCGGCGTTCCACTCTCACCTCAAGAGGAGGTGCTCTCCACAGGAAAGGCGAGAGGAACTCCAGCGTCGTGCCACCATTCCAAGAGTTCCCCAGAAGTCTCAGTCCATTCCAGCGGAACCTGTTTTCCCTGCACTGCCTCGACTTTCATGACGAGAATTGACTCCCACCACAGTGGCACGTGTGACAGCCCTGTGGGAAAGCCTCGTGGGAAAGCCTCGAGGGAAAGCCACAGATCCCTTGTTCCAGGCGATGGAAAGCATGACACTGCTGCTACTCCTCTGGAGGAAAGCACACGTGCATGCTCCCATTTCAGACGAGGACTTACTCCCCTGGGGAGACACCAGAATTACCCCATTATCCATGTCAGCACTGGAGAGGAATCCTCCGGTTCCGGCTCCGCCTCCACACTAGGTATTAGGCGCAGGCATCGAAGGGAGAGGTATCCCGAGAGGCCCACGTGCAACTCGCATGGGGACTGGCCTTTCCTGAGGCCACCAGAGCGGGTCCCAGAGGTCCCCGTCGTATGTCGAGAGCACCTGCCGCAACTCGAGAAAATCCAGGAGGATTTGCCCTCCAGGCGAGATGAGGACCATTTCCGCTGAGGCTTCTCAAGGCTAATCACACCTAAGCTCTGGAACTTCCAAAGGGTCCTTGACACCCTTGCTGCAACTCAAGAAGTTCCCCGAGATACCCCTCTCCACTCGAGAGGAAGCACGTGGGTCCCACCCACATCCAGAAGAGCTCCATTTCCGCCTCGTAGGTCGAGATGAGGAATCCTTTCGCTGCTTGTTCAGGAGAGATTCCTGGGCGTTCCCGTCACATCTCAAGAGTAGGGGCTCTCCACAGGAAAGCTGAGAGCAACTCCAGCGTCGTGCCACCATTCCAAGAGTCCCCCAGATGTCTCAGAACATTCCTGAGGAAACTGTTTTCCCTGCACTGCCTTGACTTTCACGAGGAGGATCGACTCCCACCACGGTCTCACGTGGGACAGCCCTGTGGGAAAGCCTCGTGGGAAAGCCTCGAGGGAAAGCCACAGATCCCTTGATCCACGCGACAGAAATCGTGACGCTGGTGCTACAGCTCGGAGGAAAGCGCACGTGCATGCCCCCATTCGAGACAAGGACTTACTCCCTTGGGGAGACTCCAAAAGTACTCCAAGATCCATGTCAGTACTGGAGAGGAATCCTCAGGTTCCGGCCCCGACTCCACACAAGGTCTTAGGCCCCGGCATCTACGGAAGAGGAAACCCGAGAGCACCCCGAGCAATTCGGATGGGGACGGGCCAGTCTTGAGGCCACCAGAGCGGGTCCCTAAAGTCCCCGTCGTAAGTCGAGAGCACCTGCGGCAACTCGAGAAAATCAAGGAGGTTTGGCACTCCAGGCGAGATGACGCCCATTTCCGCTGAGGCTTCTGGAAGGTAATCACATCTAACCTCTGGAACTTCTAAAAGGTCCTTCACACCCTTGCTGCAACTCAAGAAGTTCCCTAACATACCCATCTCCACTCGAGAGGAAGCACGACGGTCCCGCCCACATCCAGAGGAGCCCCGTGTCCGCCTCGTAGCTCAAGATGAGGGATCCTTTCGCAGCTTTTTCGGGAAATAATTCTGGGAGTTTCTGTTGCATCTCAAGTGGAGGCGCTCCCCACAGGAAAGGCGAGAGGAACTCCAGCCTCGTGCCACCATTCCCAGAGTCCCCCAGATATCTCAGTCCATTCCAGAGGAACCTGTTTTCCCTGCATTGCCTCGAGTTTCACACCGAGCATCGACTCACACCACGGTGGCACGTGGGACAGCCCTGTGGGAAAGCCTCGTGGGAAAGCCTCGTGGGTAAGCCACAGATCCCATGATCGGCGTGCCGGGAGGCATGACACTGTTGTTACACCTCGGGATGAAAGCGAACGTGCATGCCCCCTCTGAAGACGAGTACTGACTCCCCTCGGGGGACTTCAGAAGAACCCCAAGATCCATGTCAGCACTGGAGTGGAATCTTCACTTTCCGGCCCCGACTCCACACAAGGTCTTAGACCCTGGCAAGGACGGGAGAGGAATCCCGAGAGGCCCCCGAGCAACTCGCATGGGGACTGGCCTTTCCTAGGTCACCAGAGCGGGTCCCTGAGGTCCCCATCGTACGTCGAGAGCACCTGCCCCAACTCGAGAAAATCCAGGCGGTTTTGCCCTCCAGGCGAGATGAGGCCCATTTCCTCTGAGGCTTCTCAAGGCTAATCACACCTAATTTGTGGAAATTCTAAAAGGTCCTTCACACACTTGCCGCAACTCAAGAAGGACCCCGACATACCTGTCTCCACTCTAGAGGGAGCACGAGGCTCCCTCGCACATCCAGGGGAGCCCCATTTCTGCCTCATAGCTCGAGATGAGGGATCCTTTCCCTGCTTGGTTGGGAAAGAATTCCCGTCGTTCCCGTTGCATCTCAAGAGGAGGCCGTTTCCACAGGAAAGGCAAGAGGAACTCCAGGGCCGCGCCACCATTCCGAGTCCCCCAGATTTCTCAGTTCATTTCAGAGGAACCTGTTTTCCCTGCACTGCCTCGACTTTCTCGCCGAGGATCGACAGCCACAACGGTGGCACGTGAAGCAGCCCTGTGGGAAAGCCTAGTGGAAAGCCTCGTGGGAAAGCCTCGAGGGAAAGCCACAGATCCCTTGATCCACGCGACAGGAAGCGTGACACTGCAGCTACAGCTCTGGAGGAAAGCACACGTGCATGCCCCCATTCGAGACGAGGACTTACTCCCCTGGGGAGACTCCAGAAGTACCCCACGATCCTTGTCAGCACTGGAGAGGAAACCTCATGTTCCAGGCAGGACTCCACACAAGGTCTTAGGCTCTGGCATCGAAGGGAGAGGAATCCCGAGAGGCTCCCGAGCAACTCGAATGGGGACTGACCAGTCCTGAGGCCACCAGAGCGGGTCCCTTTCTTCACCGTCCTAAGACGAGAGCACCTGCAGCAACTCGAGAAAATCCAGGAGGTTCTCACCTCCAGGATAGATGAGGTCCATTTCCGCTGATGCGTCTCGGGGATAATCACATCTAACCTCTGGAAAGTCCGAAGGGTCCTTCACACCCTTGATGCAACTCAAGAAGTTCCCCAGCATACCCGTCTCCCCTCGAGAGGAAGCACGAGGGTCCCGCCCACATCCATAGGAGCCCCGTTTCCGCCTCGTAGCTCGAATTGAGGGCCCCATTCGCTGCGAGTTCGGGAAAGAATTCTGGGAATTCCTGTCGCATCTCAAGAGGAGGTGCTCTACACAGGAAAGGCTAGAAATCAAGCGTCGTGCCACCATTCCCAAAAACCCCCAGATGTCTCAGTCCTTTCCAGAGGAACCTGCTTTCCCTGCACTGCCTCCACTTTCACTCCGAGGATCGACTCCCACCACGTCGGCACGTGGGACAGCCCTGTGGGAAAGCCTCTTGGGAAAGCCTCGTTGGAAAGCCTCGAGGGAAAGCCACAGATCCCATGATCGACGTGACAGGAAGCGTGACACTGCAGCTACAGCTCTGGAGGAAAGCGCACGTGCATGCCCCCATTCGAGACGAGGACTTACTCCCCTGGGAAGACCCCAGAAGTACCCCAAGATCCATGTGAGCACTGGAGAGGAATCCTCAGGTTCCGGCCCCGCTTCTACACAAGTCTTAGCCCCGGCATCGAAGGGAAAGGAATCCAGAGAGGCCCCCGAGCCACTCGCATTGGGACTGGCCTTTCCTGAGGCCACAAGACCGGGTCCCTGAGGTCCCCGTCGTAAGTCAAGAGCACCTGCCGCAACTCGAGAAAATCCAGTAGGTTTTGCCCTCCAGTCGAGATGAGGCCCATTTCCGCTGAGGCTTCTCAAGGCTAATCACATCTAACCTCTGGAACTTCCAAAAGGTCCTTCACACCCTTGCTGGAACTCAAGAAGTTCCCCGACATACCCGTCTCCACTCTAGAGGAAGCACGAGGGTCCCACCCACATCCAGAGGAGCTCCGTTTCTGCCTCGTAGCTCGAGATGAGGGATCCTTTCGCTGCTTGGTCGGGAAAGAATTCCCGGGGTTCCCTTCGCACCTCAGAGGAGGCGCTCTCCACAGCAAAGGCGAGAGGAACTCCAGCGTCTTGCCACCATTCCAAGAGTCCCCCAGATGTCTTAGTCCATTCTAGAGGAACCTGTTTTCCCTGAACTGCCTCGACTTTCACGCCGAGGAGAGACTCCCACCACGGTGGCACGTGGGACATCCCTGTGGGAAAGCCTCGTTGGAAAGCCTAGCAGGAAAGACACAGATCCCTTGATCCAGGCGATGGGAAGCGTGACACTGCTGCTACAGCTCTGGAGGAAAGCGCACGTGCATGCCCCCATTAGAGAAGAGGACTTACTCCCCGGGGGAGACTCCAGAAGTACCCCAAGATCCATGTCAGCACTGAAGAGGAATCCTCAGGTTCAGGGCCCGACACCACACAAGGTCTTAGGCCCTGGCATCGAACGGAGAGGAATCCCGAGAGGTCCCTGAGCAACTCGCAGGGGAATGGCCTTTACTGAGGCCACAAGAGCGGGTCCCTGAGGTCTCCGTTGTAAGTCGAGAGCACTTGCCGCAACTCAAGAAAATCCAGGAGGTTTTGCTCTCCAGGCGAGATGAGGCCCATTTCCATGAGGCTTCTCGAGGCTAATCACACCTAAACTCTGGAACTTCCAAAAGGTCCTTCACACCCTTGCTGCAACTCAAGAAGTTCCCCGACATCCTCGTCTCCACTCTAGAGGAAGCACGAGAGTCCCGGCCCCATCCAGAGGAGCCCCGTTTCCGCCTCGTAGATCGAGATGAGGGATCCTTTCGCTGCTTGGTCGGGAAAGAATTCCCGGTATTCCCGTCGCACCTCAGAGGAGGCGCTCTCCACAGGAAAGGCGAGAGGAACTCCATCGTCGTGCCACCATTCCAAGAGTCCCCCAGATGTCTCAGTCCATTCCGGAGGAACCTCTTTTCCCTGCACTGCCTCGACTTTCACGCCGAGGATCGACTCCCACCACAGTCTCACGTGGGACAGCCCTGTGGGAAAGCCTCGTGGGAAAGCCTCAGGGAAAGCCACAGATCCCTAGATCCACGCGACGGGAAGCCGGACACTGCTGCTACAGGTTGGAAGGAAAGCGCACGTGCATGCCCCATCTCGAGACGAGGACTCACTCCCCTGGGGAGACTCCAGAAGTGACCCAAGATCCATTTCAACACTAGAGAGGAATCCTCATGTTCCGGGCCCGACTCCACACAAGGTCTTAGGCCCCGGCATCAAAGGGAGAGTAATCCCCAGAAGCCCCCGAACAACTCGAATGGGGACTGACCAGTCCTGAGGCCACCAGAGTCAGTCCCTTTCGTCACCGTCATAAGACGAGAGCATCAGCTACAACTTGAGAAAATCCAGGACGTTCTCACCTAAAGGATAGATGAGGCCCATTTCCACTGAGGCATCTCTAGGATAATCACATCTAACCCTGGAGAGTAGAAAGGGTCCTTCACAGCCTTGCTGCAACTCAAGAAGTTCCCCGACATACCCGTCTCCACTCGAGAGGAAGCAGGAGGGTCCTGGCCACATCCAGAGGAGCCCAGTTTCCGACTCGTAGCTCGAGATGAGGGATAATTTCGCTGCTTGTTCGGGAAAGAATTCTGGGAATTCCCGGCGCGTCTCAAGAGGAAGTGCTCTCCACAGGAAAGGCGAAAACTCCAGCGTCGTGCAACCATTCCCAGAGACCCCTAGATGTCTCAGTCCATTCCAGAGGAAGCTGTTTTCCCTGCACTGCCTCGATTTTCACGCCGAGGATCGACACCCACCACGGTGGCACGTGAAGCAGCCCTGTGGGAAAGCCTCGTGGGAAAGCCTCGTGGGAAAGCCTCGAGGGAAAGCCACAGATCCCTTGATCCATGCGACGGGAAGCGTGGCACTACTGCTACTGCTCTGGAGGAAAGCGCACGTGCATGCCCCCATTCGAGACGAGGACTTACCCCCTGGGAAGACTCCAGAGGTACCCCAATATCCATGTCAGCACTGGAGAGGAATCCTCAGGTTCCGGCCCCACTTCCACACAAGGTCTTAGGCCCCGGCATCGAAGGGAGAGGAATCCCGAGAGGCCCAGGAGCAACTCTCATTAGGACTGGCATTTCCTGAGGCCACAAGAGCGGTTCCCTGCTGTCCCCGTCGTAAGTCAAGAGCACCTGTCGCAACTCGAGAAAATCCAGGAGGTTTTGCCCTCCAGGCGAGATGAGGCCCATTTCCGCTGAGGTTTCTCAAGGCTAATCACATCTAAGCTCTGGAACTTCCAAAAGATCCTTCACACCCTTGCTGCAACTCAAGAATTTCCCTGACATCCCCGTCTCCACTCTAGAGGAAGCAGGAGGGTCCCGCACACATCCAGAGGAGCCCCGTTTCCGCCTCGTAGCTCGAGATGAGGGATTCTTTCCCTGCTTGGTCGGGAAAGAATTCTGGGCATTCCCGTCGCATCTCAAGAGGAGGCGCTCTCCACAGGAAAGGCGAGAGGAGGTCAAGCGTCGTGCCACCATTCCCAGAGTCCCCCTGATGTCTCAGTCCATTCCAGAGGACCTGTTTTCCCTGTGCTGCTTCTACTTTCACGACGAGGATCGACTCCGACCACGGCGGCACGTTGGACAGCTCTGTACGAAATCCTCGTGTGAAAGCCTCGAGGGAAATCCTCGAGGGAAAGCCACAGATCCCATGATCGACGCGATGGCAAGCGTCACACTGCTGCCACAGCTCGGCAGGAAAGCGCACGTGCATGCCCCTTCTCAAGAGGAGGACTGACTTCCCTGGGGAGACTCCAGAATTACCCCAATATCCAATTGAGCACTGGAGAGGAATCCTCAGGTTCCGGCCCCGACTCCACACAACATCTTAGGCCCCGGCATCGACGGGAGTGTAATCCCAGGAGGCCACCGAACAAGTCGTATGGGGACTGGCCTTTCCTGAGGCCACCAGAGCGGGTCCCTGAGGTCCCCGTCGTAAGTCGAGAGCACCTGCCGCCACTCGAGAAAATCCAGGAGGTTTTGCCCTTCAGGCGAGATGAGGCCCATTTCCGCTGAGGCTTCTCGAGGCTAATCACATCTAACCACTGGAACTTCCAAAGGGTCCTTCACACCCTTGCTGCAACTCAAGAAGTTCCCCGACATAGCCGTCTCCACTCGAGAGGAAGCACGAGGGTCCCGCACACATCCAGGGGAGCCCCGTTTCCGCCTCCTAGCTCGAGATGAGGGATCCTTTCCCTGTTTCGTAGGGAAAGAATTCCCGGCGTTCCCGTCGCATCTCAAGAGGAGGCGCTCTCCACAGGAAAGGCGAGAGTAACTCCAGGGTCGTGCCACCATTCCAAGAGTCCACCAGATGTCTCAGTCCATTCCAGAGGAACCTGTTTTCCCTGCACGGCCTCGACTTTCACGGCGAGGATCGACTCCCAACACGGTGGCACGTGGGACAGCCCTGTGGGATAGCCTCGGGGAAAGCCTCGAGGGAATGCCACAGATCCCATGATCGACCTGACGGAAGCGTGACATTGCTCCTCCAGCGCGGGAGGAAAGCCCATTTGCATGTCCCCTCTGGAGACGAGGACTGACTCCCCTGGGGAGACTCCAGAAGTACGCAAAGTTCCATGTCAGCACTGGAGAGGAGTCCTCAGGATACGGCCCTGACTCCACACAAGGTCTTAGGCCCGGCATCGATGGGAGAGGAATCCCGAGAGGCTCCCGAGCCACTGGAATGGGGACTGGCCAGTCCTGAGGCCATCAGAGCGGGTCCCTTAGGTCACCGTCGTAAGACGAGAGCACCTGCTGCAACTCGAGAAAATCCAGGAGGTTTTTCCCTCCAGGCGAGATGAGGCCCATTTCCACTGAGACTTCTCCAGGCTAATCACGTCTAGCCTCTGGAACTTCCAAAAGGTCCTTCACACCCTTGCTGCGACTCAAGGAGTTGCCTGACATACCCGTCTCCACTCTAGAGGAAGCACGAGGCTCCCATCCACATCCAGAGGAGCCCCGTTTCCGCCTCGTAGCTCGAGATGAGGGACATTTCGCTGCTTTGTCCGGAAAGAATTCCCGGCGTTCCCCTCTCACCTCAAGAGGAGGCGCTCTCCACAGGAAAGGCGAGAGGAACTCCAGCTTCGTGCCACCATTCCAAGAGTCCCCCAGATGTCTCAGTCCATTCCAGAGGAACCTGTTTGCCCTGCACTACCTCGGCTTTCACGCCGAGGATCGACTCCCACGCCGAGGATCGACTCCCAAAACGCTGGCACGTGGGACAGCCCTGTGGGAAAACCTCGTGGGAAAGCCTCGAGGGGAAGCCACAGATCCCTTGATCCAGGCGATGGGAAGCGTGAAACTGCTGCTACCGCTCTGGAGGAAAGCTCACGTGCATGCCCCCATTCGAGACGAGGACTTACTCCCCTGAAGAGACTCCAGAAGTACCCCAAGATTCATGTCAGCACTGGAGAGGAATCCTGAGGTTCCGGCCCCGACTCGACACAAGGTCTTAGGCCCCGGCTTCGAAGGGAAAGTTATCCTGAGTGGCCCCCGTGCAACTCGCATAGGGACTGGCCTTTCCTGAGGCAACCAGAGCGGGTCCATGAGGTCCCCGTCGGAAGTTGAGAGCACCTGCCGCAACTCGACAGAATCCAAGAGGTTTTGCCCTCCAGGAGAGATGAGGCCCATTTCCACTGAGGCTTTCCGAAGCTAATCACACCTAACCTCTGGAATTTCCAAAAGGTCCTTCACACCCTTGCTGCAGCTCAAGAAGTTGCCTGACATACCCGTCTCACATCTAGAGGAAACACGAGGGTCCCGGCCACATCCAGAGGAGCCCCGTTTCCGCTACCTAGCTCGAGATGAGGAATCCTTTCGCTGCGTGTTCGGGAAAGAATTCTGTGCATTCCTGTCGCATCTCAATTAGGAGGTGCTCTCCACAGGTAAGGCTAGAACTCCACCGTCGTGCCACCATTCCCAGAAAACCCCAGATGTTTCATTCCATTCTAGAGGAACCTGTTTTCCCTGCACTGCCTCGACTTTCACGCCGAGGATCGACTCCCACCACGGTGGCACGTGTGACAGCCCTGTGGGAAAGCCTCGTGGGAATGCCTCATGTTAAATCCTCGAGGGAAAGCCACAGATCCCATGACTCACGCGATGGGAAGCGTGAAACTGCTGCTACAGCTCAGGAGGAAAGCGCACGTGCATGCCCCTTCTTGAGACGAGGACTGACTTCCCTGGGGAGACTCAAGAATTACCCCAATATCCATTTCAGCACTGGCGAGGAAGCCTCAGGTTCCGGCCCCGACTCCACACAACCTCTTAGGCCCCGGCATCAACGGCAGTGTAATCCCAGGAGGCCACCGAACAAGTCGTATGGGGACTGGCCAGTCCTGAGGTCACCAGAGCGGGTTCCTTAGGTCACCGTCGTAAGACGAGACCACCTGCCAAAACTCGAGAAAATCCAGGAAGTTCTCCCATCCAGTCTCGATGAGGCCCATTTTCGCTGAGGCGTCTCGAGGCTAATCACATCTAACCTCTGGAACTTCCAAAGGGTCCTTCACACCATTGCTGCATCTCAAGAAGTTCCCCGACATACCCCTCTCCACTCGAGAGGTAGCACGTGGGTCCCGCCCACATCCAGAAGAGCTCCGTTCCCGCCTCGTAGGTCGAGATGAGGGATCCTTTCACTGCTTGTTCGGGAGAGAATCCTGGGCGTTCCCGTCGCATCACAAGAGGCGGCGCTCTCCACAGGAAAGGTGAGAGCAACTCCAGCGTCGTGCCACCATTCCAAGAGTCCCCCAGATGTCTCAGTCCATTCCGGAGGAACCTGTTTTCCCTGCACTGCCTTGACTTTCACGCCGAGGATCGACTCCCACCACTGTCTCACGTGGGACAGCCCTGCGGGAAAGCCTCGTGGGAAAGCCTCGTGGGAAAGCATCGAAGGAAAGCCACAGATCCCTTGATCCACGCGACGGGAAGCATGGCACTACTTCTACTGCTCTGGAGGAAAGCGCACGTGCATGCCCCCATTCGAGACGAGGACTTACTCCCCTGGGAGACTCCAGAAGTACCCCAAGATCCATGTCAGCACTGGAGAGGAATCCTCAGGTCCCGGTCTCGACTCCACACAAGGTCTTAGGCCCCGGCATCGAAGGGAGAAGAATCCCGAGAGGCCCCCGAGCAACTCGCATGGGAACTAGCCTTTCCTGAGGCCACCAGAGCGGGTCCCTGAGGTCCCCGTCGTAAGTCGAGAGCACCTGCCCCAACTCGAGAAAATCCAGAAGGTTTTGCCCTCCAGGCGAGATGAGACCCATTTCCGCTGAGCCTTCTCAATGCTAATCACACCTAACTTCTCGAAATTCCAAAAGGTCCTTCACACACTTGCTTCAACTCAAGAAGTTTCCCGACATACAGGTCTCCATTCTAGAGGAAGAACGAGGGTCCCGCCCACATCCAGAGGAGCCCCGTTTCCGCCTCGTAGCTCGAGATGAGGGATCCTTTCCCTGCTTGGTCGGGAAAGCATTCCCAGCGTTCACGTCGCATCTGAAGAGGAGGCGCTCTCCACAGGAAAGGCGAGAGTAACTCCAGGGTCGTGTCCACATTCCAAGAGTCCCGCAGATGTCTCAGTCCATTCCAGAGGAAACTGTTTTGCTCCACTGCCTCGACTTTCATGCCGAGGATGGACTCCCATCACGGTGGCACGTGGGACAGCCCTGTGGGAAAGCCTCCTGGGAAAGCCTCGGGGGAAAGCCTCGAGGGAAAGCCACAGATCCCATGATCGACCCGACGGGAAGCGTGACATTTCTGCTCCAGTGCGGGAGGAAAGCCCATTTGCATGTCCCCTCTAGAGACGAGGACTGACTCCCCTGGGGAGACTCCAGAAGGACCCAAAGTTCCATGTCAGCACTGGAGAGGAATCCTTAGGATCCGGCCCTGACTCCACACAAGGTCTTAGGCCCGGCATCGACGGGAGAGGAATCCCGAGAGGCTCCCGAGCCACTGGAATGGGGACTGGCCAGTCCTGAGGCCACCAGAGCGGGTCCCTTAGGTCACCGTCGTAAGACGAGAGCACCTGCCGCAACTCGAGTAAATCCAGGAGGTTTTTCCCTCCAGGCGAGATGAGGCCCATTTCCGCTGAGGCTTCTCCAGGCTAATCACTTCTAGCCTCTGGAACTTCCAAAAGGTCCTTCACACCCTTGCTGCAACTCAAGAAGTTGCCTGACATGCGCGTCTCCACTCTAGAGGAAGCACGAGTCTCCCATCCACATCCAGAGGAGCCCCGTTTCTGCCTCGTAGCTCGAGATGAGGGACATTTCGCTGCTTTGTCCGGAAAGAATTCCCAGAGTTCCCCTCTCACCACAAGAGGAGGCGCTCTCCACAGGAAAGGCGAGAGGAACTCCAGCGTCGTGCCATCATTCCAAGAGTCCCCGAGATGTCTCAGTCCATTCCAGAGGAACCTGTTTGCCCTGCATTGCCTCGGCTTTCACGCCGAGGATCGACTCCCACGCAGAGGATCGACTCCCACCACGCTGGCACGTGTGACAGCCCAGTGGGAAAGCCTCGTGGAAAAGCCTCGTGGGAAAGCCTCTAGGGAAAGCCACAGATATCTTGATCCAGGAGATGGGAAGCGTGACACTGCTGCTGCCGCTATGGAGGAAAGCGCACGTGCATGCCCCCATTTGAGACGAGGACTTACTCCCCTGGGGAGACTCCAGAAGTACCCCAAGATCCATGTCAGCACTGGAGAGGAATCTTCAGGTACCAGCCCCGCCTCCACACAAGGTCTTAGGCCCCGGCATCAAAGGGAGAGAAATCCCGAGAGGCCCCCGAGCAACTTGCATTGGGACTGGCCTTTCCTGAGGCCACAAGAGCGGGTCCCTGAGGTCCCCGTCGTAAGTCGAGAGCACCTGCCACAACTCGAGAAAATCCAGGAGGTTTTGCCCTCCAGGCGAGATTAGGCCCATTTCCGCTGAGGCTTCTCAAGGCTAATCACATCTAAGCCCTGGAACTTCCAAAAGGTCCTTCAAACCCTTGCTGCAACTCAAGACGTTCCCCGACTTCCCTGTCTCCACTCTAGAGGAAGCATGAGGGTCCCGCCCACATCCAGAGGAGCCCCGTTTCTTCCTCGTAGCTCAAGATGAGGGACACTTTCCCTGCTTGGTCGGGAAAGAATTCTGGGCATTCCTGTCGCATTTCAAGAGGAGGCGCTCTCCACAGCAAAGGCGAGCGGAACTCCAGCATCGTGCCACCATTCCAAGAGTCCCCCAAATATCTCAGTCCATTTCAGAGGAACCTGTTTTCCCTGCACTGCCTCGACTTTCACGCCGAGGATCGACACAAACCAAGGTGGCACGTGGGACCCCTGTGGGGAAGCCTCGTGAGAAAGCCTCCTGGGAAAGCCTGGAGTGAAAGTCACAGATCCCTTGATCCAGGCGATGGAAAGCGTGACACTGCTGCTAGAGCTCTGGAGGAAAGCGCAGTTGCATGTCCCCATTCGAGATGAGGACTTACTCCCCTGAGGAGACTCCAGAAGTACCCCAAGATCCATGTCAGCACAGGAGAGGAATCCTCAGGTTCCGGCCCCGCATCCACACAGGCCTTAGGCCCCGGCATCGAAGGGAGAGGAATCCCCAAAGGCACCCGAGCAACTCGCAGGGGACTGGCCTTTCCTGAGGCCACCAGAGCGGGTCCCTGAGGTCCCCGACGTAAGTCGAGAGCACCTGCCGCAACTCGAGAAAATCCAGGAGGTTTTGCCCTCCAGGCGAGATGGGGCCCATTTCCGCTGAGGCGTCTCAAGGCTAATCACACCTAACATCTGGGACTTCCAAAAGGTCCTTCACACCCTTGCTGCAACTCAAGAAGTTCCCCGACATACCTGTCTCCACTAGAGAGGAAGCACGAGGGTCCCGCCCACATCCAGAGGAGCCCCGTTTCCGCCTCCTAGCTCGACATGAGGGATCCTTTCCCTGCTTGATCGGGAAAGAATTCTGGGCATTCCCGTCCCATCTCAAGAGGATGCGTTTTACACAGGAAAGGCGAAAGGAACACCATCGTCGTGTCACCAAACCAAGAGTCCCCCATTGTCTCAGTCCATTTCAGTGGAACCTGTTTTCCATGCACTGCCTCGACTTTCACGCCGAGGATCGACTCCCACCACGGTGGCACATGGTACAGCCCTGTGGGAAAGCCTCGTGGGAAAGCCTGGTGGGAAAGCCTCCAGGGAAAGCCACAGATCCCTTGATAAACGCGACCGGAAGCGTGAATCTGCTGCTACCGATCGGGAGGAAAGCGCACGTGCATGACCCCATTCGAGACGAGGACTTACTCCCCTGGGGAGACTCCAGAAGTAGCCCAAGATCCATGTCAGCACTGGAGAGGAATCCTCAGGTTCCGGCCCCGACTCCACACAAGGTCTTAGGCCCTGGCATCGATGGGAGAGGAATCCCGAGAGGCTCCCTATCAACTCGCATGCGGACTGGCCTTTCCTGAGGCCACCAGAGCCGGTCCCGGAGGACCCCGTTGTAAGTCTTGAGCACCTGCCGAAACTCGAGAAAATCCAGGAGGTTTTGGCCTCCATGCGAGATGAGGACCATTTCCAGTGAGGCTTCTCGAGGCTAATCACACCTAACCTCTGGAACTTCCAAAAGGTCCTTCACACCCTTGCTGCAACTCAAGAAGTTCCCCGACATCCCCGTCTCCACTCTAGAGAAAGCACGAGGGTCCCGCCCACCTCCAGAGGAGCCCGTTTCCGCCTTGTAGCTCGAGATGAGGGATCCTTTCCCTGCTTGGTCGGGAAAGAATTCCCGGCGTTCCCGTCGCATCTCAAGAGGTGGCGCTCTCCACAGGAAAGGCGAGAGGAACATCAGCGTCGTGCCACCATTCCAAGAGTCCCCCATATGTCTCCGCCCATTCCAGAGGAACCTGTTTTCCCTGCACTGACTCGACTTTCACGCCAAGGATCGACTCCAACCACGGGGGCACATGGGACAGACCTGTGGGAAAGCCTCTTGGGAAAGCCTCGTGGGAAAACCTCGAGGTATAGCCACAGATCCCTTGATCCACGCGACGGGAAGCGTGACGCTGCTGCTGCTGCTCTGGAGGAAAGCGCACGTGCATGCCCCCATTCGAGACCAGGACTTACTCCGCTGAGGAGACTCCAGAAGTACCCCAAGATCCGTGTCAGCACTGGAGAATAATCCTCAGGTTCCGGCCCCGACTCCACACAAGGTCTTAGGATCCGGCATCCAACGGTGAGGAATCCCCAGAGGCCCACGAGCAACTCGCATGGGGACTGGCCTTTCCTGAGGCCACCAGAGCGGGTCCCTGAGGTCCCCGACGTAAGTCGACAGCACCTGCCGCAACTCGAGAAAATCCAGGAGGTTTTGCCCTGCAGGCGAGATGAGGCCCATTTTCGCTGAGGAGTCTCGAGGCTAATCACACCTAACCTCTGGAACTTCCAAAAGGTCCTTCACACCCTTGCTGCAACTCAAGTAGTTCCCCGACATACCCCTCTCCACTCTAGAGGAAGCACGAGGGTCCCGCCCACATCAAGAGGAGCCCCATTTCCGCCTCGCCCCTTGAGATGAGGGATCCTTTCCCTGCTTGGTCGGGAAAGAATTCTGGGCATTCCCGTCGCATCTCAGGAGGAGGCACTCTCCACAGGAAAGGCGAGAGGAACTCCAGCGTCGTGCCGCCGTTCCAAGAGTCCCCCAAATATCTCAGTCCATTCTAGAGGAACCTGTTTTCCCTGCACTGCCTCGACTTTCACGCCGAGGATCGACTACCACCACGGTGGCACGTGGGAGAGCCCTGTGGGAAAGCCTCGTGGGAAAGCTTCGAGGGAAAGCCACAGATCCCTTGATCCACGCGACGGTAGCGTGACACTGCTGCTACCACTCTGGAGGAAAGCGCACGTGCATGCCCCCATTGGAGACGAGGACTTACTCCCCTGGGAAGACTCCAGAAGTACCCCACGATCCATGTCAGCACTGGAGAGGAACCCTCAGGTTCCGGCCCGGATTCCACACAAGGTTTTAGGCCCTGGCATCGAAGGGAGAGGAATCCTGAGAGGCCCCCGAGAAACTCGCATGGGGACTGGCCTTTCCTGAGGCCACCAGAGCGGGTCCCTGAGGTCCCCGTCGTAAGTCGAGAGCACCTGCCGCAACTCGAGAAAATCCACGAGGTTTTGCCCTCCAGGTGAGATGAGGCCCATTTCCGCTGAGGCGTTTCGAGGCTAATCACACCTAACATCTGGGACTTTCAAAAGGTCCTTCACACCCTTGCTGCAACTGAAGAAGTTCCCCGACATACCCGTCTCCACTCGAGAGGAAGCAGGAAGGTCCCGCCCACATCCAGAGGAGCCCCGTTTCCGCCTCCTAGCTTGACATGAGGGATCCTTTCCCTGCTTGGTCGGGAAAGAATTCTGGGCATTCCCGTCCCATCTCAAGTGGATGCGTTCTCCACAGGAAACGCGAAAGGAACACCAGGGTCGTGCCACCAAACCAAGAGTCCCCCATTGTCTCAGTCCGTTCCAGAGGACCTGTTTTCCCTGTGCTGCCTCTACTTTCACGCCGAGGATCGACTCCGACCACGGTGGCACGTTGGACAGCTCTGTACCAAATCCTCGTCTGAAAGCCTCGAGGGAAATCCTCGAGGGAAAGCCACAGATCCCATGATCGACGCGATGGCAAGCGTCACACTGCTGCTACAGCTCGGGAGGAAAGCACACGTGCATGTCCCTTAGAGCGGAGGGCTGACTTCCCTGGGGAGACTCCAGAATTACCCCAATATCCATTTCAGCACTGGAGAGGAATTCTCAGGTTCCGGCCCCGACTCCACACAACACCTTAGGCCCTGGCATCGACGGGAGTGTAATCCCAGGAGGCCACCGAACAAGTCGTATGGGGATTGGCCAGTCCTGAGGTCACCCGAGCGGGTTCCTTAGGTCACCGTCGTAAGACGAGACCACCTGCCAAAACTCGAGAAAATCCAGGAAGTTCTCCCATCCAGGCTCGATGAGGCCCATTTCCGCTGAGGCGTCTCGAGGCTAATCACATCTAACCTCTGGAACTTCTAAAGGGTCCTTCACACCCTTGTTGCAACTCAAGAAGTTCCCCGACATACCCCTCTCCACTCGAGAGAAAGCACGTGGGTCCCGCCCACATCCAGAAGAGCTCCGTTTCCGCCTCGTAGCTGGAGATGAGGGATCCTTTCGCTGATTGTTCTGGAGAGAATCCTGGGCGTTCCCGTCGCATCGCAAGAGGAGGTGCTCTCCACAGGAAAGGTGAGAGCAACTCCAGTGTCGTGCCACCATTCCAAGAGTCCCCCAGATGTCTCAGTCCATTCCGGAGGAACCTGTTTTCCGTGCACTGCCTTGACTTTCACGCCGAGGATCGACTCCCACCACAGTCTCACGTGGGACAGCCCTGTGGGAAAGCCTCGTGGGAAAGCCTCGAGGGAAAGCCACAGATCCCTTGATCCACGCGACGGGAAGCGTGACACTGCTGCTACAGGTCGGAAGGAAAGCGCATGTGCATGCCCACTCTCGAGACGAGGACTCACTCCCCTGGGGAGACTCCAGAAGTGACCCAAGATCCATTTCAACACTGGAGAGGAATCCTCATGTTCCGGGCCCAACTCCACACAAGGTCTTAGGCCCCGGCATCAAAGTGAGAGGAATCCCAAGATGCCCGCGAGAAACCTGCATGGGGACTGGCCTTTCCTGAGGCCACCAGATCGTGTCCCTGAGGTCCCCGTGTTAAGTCGAGAGCACCAGCCGCAACTCGAAAAAATCCAGGAGGTTTTGCCGTCCAGGCGAGAAGAGTCCCATTTCCACTGATGCTTCTCGAGGCTAATCACACCTAACCTCTGGAACTTCCAAAAGGTCCTTCACTCCCTTGCTGCCACTCGAGAAGTTCCCCGACTTACCCGTCTCCACTCTAGAGGAAGCACGAGGGTCCTGGGCACATCCAGAGGAGCCTCGTTTCCGCCTAGTGGATCGAGATGAGGCATCCTTTCGCTTCTTGGTCGGGGAAGAATTCTCGGCGTTCCCGTTGCATTTCAAGAGGAGGCGGTCGCAATAGGAAAGGCGAGAGGAACTCCAGCGTCGTGCCACCATTCCGAGAGCCCCCAGATGTCTCAGTCCATTCCAGAGGAACTTGTTTTCCCTGCACTGCCTCGACTTTCACGCCGAGTATCAACTGCCACCAAGGTGGCACGTGAGACAGCCCTGTGCGAAAGCCTAGTGGGACAGCCCTGTGGGAAAGCCTCGTGGGAAAGCCTCGTGGAAAATCCTGGAGGGAAAGCCGCAGATCCCATGACTCACGAGATGGGAAGCGTGACACTGCTGCTACAGATCAGGAGGAAAGCGCACCTGCATGCCCCCTCTCGAGACGAGGACTGACTCCCCTGGGGAGACTCCATAATTACCCCATGATCCATGTCAGCATTGGTGAGGAATCCTCAGGTTCCGGCCCCGACTCCACACAACTTCTTAGGCCCCGGCACCGACGGGAGAGGAATCACGAGAGGCCCCCTAGCAACACGCATGATGACTGGCCTTTCCTGAGGCCGCCAGAGCGGGTCCCTGAAGTCCCCGTGGTAACTTGAGAGCACCTGCTGAAACTGGGTAATATCTAGAAGCCTCTCCATTCCAGGCGCCATGAGGCCCATTTCTGCTGAGGCATCTCGAGACTAACCACACCTAACCTCTGGAACTTCGAAAGGGTCCTTCACACCTTTGCTGCAACTCAAGAAGTTCCCCGACATACGCGTTCCTCTTCCCATTCTGCCATAATGGTGGTGACATCTGCATATCTAAGTTTATTGCTATTTCTTCCGGCAATCTTGATTCCAGCTCAGGTGTCTTCCATCCCAGCATTTTTCATGATGTAGTCTGCATATAAGTTAAATAAACAGGGTGACAATATACAGCCTTGACATACTCCTTTTCCTTTTTGGAACCAGTATGTTGTTCCATGTCCTGCTCTAACTGTTGCTTCCTGACCTTCATACAGATTTCTCAAGAGGCAGGTTAGGTGGTCTAGTATTCCCTTCTCTTTCAGAATTGTGGCTAAAACAACAGTATAAGGACCTTTCCGATGTCAGGCCAAGGAATTGTGTTTCCAGTCATTGAGCCACACCTGATCACTGAGCACAAATTCATGAATCTGTTCCTCAAGGGGGAATGATATTTTTTTTTACACAAACTTAGTTACCTGATTTATTACCTTACCTAATTGTTCCAGCTGCTGTGAAATCCCACCTCCTTACTTGTGGCAAATCTGCTAACACCTGCCTCATTTGGGGTGGGGGGTTCTCCCATAGAAAATTTCATAAGGACAACAACTATGGGAACGTGCAGTTACCCGTAATATGAGTAAGTCTGCCAGAAGCAAGCCCATCCATGTACAGTCAGTCTCTATGATCCATTTTGAAAGGGTCTCTTCAAGAGTTTGGTTGTTTCTTTCCACCATTCCAGAACACTGGGGCCTATATGCTGTATGTAATTTCCACTGATATTTAGAGCTTCACATACCTGTTAATTAACGCGGCTACAAAGACAGGGCCATTGTCGGATTCTATACTGGTTGGAAACCCAAGTCTGGGAATTATTTCTCAAATCAGCGAGCTACTTCATTTTCTTTTTCAGATCAGGTAGGGAAGGCCTCTGCCCAACCAGAGAAGGTACCTACTATTCTAGTAAGTAATGATAACAGGTGACTGCCTTTGCTTCCCCGAAGGGACACTCGCTTTCCCTGCATCCTGAGAACTCCACGTCTCAGCCAGTTGGAAAAGCGCTTCTTGGAGGTCATTATTCAGGGGCAATTTCCCCTGGAGCCCGGGGCCATAGGGAGTGGCTCCACACTCCCAGGGAAAGGCAGAGCCACAGCCACACATCTGTCCCATCCCCTTTGCTCTGTAGGAGAGCTCTAGTGAGCCTAGGTCTGTCAGGAAAATTCTTGGCTCCTATGGGGACACATTCTATGTGTGAAACTGCATACAGGACCGAGGGGCCACAGGGCGCCTGTTTCTCTCGGGGCCGGAGGGGTGGGGGGCCTGAAGCAGTGCGGCCCAGCAACAGCTTCCACATCCATCCAATTGCTCTTTTCTTACCTCTGATAGAACTAGCTTTGTTCCAGCCTTTGGCAATTTGGAGGCAAGCGGGCCCCACTTCCTCCCCAAGGAGGCATGGGACCTACTTTGAGTGGAAAGGCCCCTCACGGAGCTGAACCCAGGAAGGCACCCAGTCATGTCTGACACATTCCTGCATCCTGCTTCTTCATGAGCAATACCGCTATAAGCTAGGAATGTCTTTCCAAGGCTCAGAAAGGACAGGGGAGATGCATGGTGCTGCCTCTGGAATTTCGGTCCTCTGAGCAGACCTGGAGGTCTCCCCTTGAAGAAGCAAACCAGTTTCTTCCAAATACAGGCTTGCAAACACACACTGGGTGGCTGCCTCTTCTTCCCTGAAGGACGATCACTTTCCCCACATCCTGTGAACTCTGCATCCCAGCCTGCTGGAAAAGCGCTTCTTGGAGGTCATTTTTCAGGGACAATTTTCCCTGGAGCCCGGGGCCGTAGGGAGGGCCCCATGCTCGCTGGGAAAGGCAGAGTCACATCCACAGTCTGTTCTATCCCTTTTGCCCTGTAGGAGAGCTCTAGTGAGCCTAGGTCTGTCAGGAAAATTCTTGGCTCCTATGGGGACACATCCTGTGTGTTAACCTGCATATGGGACCTAGGGGCCACAGGGCGCCTGCTCCTCTCGGGGGGTAACCTGAAGTGGTGCGGCCCAGCAACAGCCTGAACATCCATCTAATTGCTCTTTTCTTCCTTCTGATAGAGCTAGCTTTGCTTCTCGCTTTGGCATTTCGGAAGCCAGGGGGAGCCCCACCGCTGTTGTCCTGGGGTCTATTGGAGGTACCAGGTCTATTGGACCCCAGCATGGCACCCGACCCCCTCAGACACACTCCCGCAGCCTCCTTCCCCATGGGCAGGACTGTTCTGACCTAGGAATGTGTTCCCAAGGCTCAGAAAATGCAGGGAGACACACGGCCCTGACTCTGGAACTGAGGCCGTTGGAGCAGGCCTGGAGGTCTGACGTCTGAGACGGCAAACGCTTGCTGCGAGATACAGGTGTGAAAACACACTCTCTGGGGCTGCCTTTCCTTCCTCCAAGGAAGATAGCTTTTCCAGTCTCCTCCGTGCTGAGTCATACAAGGCTGGAAAGGTCTGGCTTAGAGGGCATTTCTCAGCGGCAATGGCCCCTGAGGCCCTGCACCCAGGGAGGGATCCTACCCTCCCAGGGGAAGTCAAAGCAACCTCCAAACAGCTGTTCTATCATGTTTCCTCTGCAGGAGGGAGCTAGTGAGCCCAGGTCTGTCTGGAACGTTCTTGGATCCTGCGGGGAAATCATCCTGGGAGCCCACCTGGATACCAGTCGTAGGGGCTAACATCTGCATTTTTCTTCCTTGGAGCCCTAACGCAGTACAGCCTAGCAACTGCTTGAAAATCCATCCTGTTGCTGTTTTCTTCCCTCTGACAGAGCGAGCTTTGCTCCCCACTTTGGGATTTCAGAAGCAAGGTGGTGGCCTGCAACTCCTTGCCTGGGGTCCATTGGAGGTGCAAGGTGCCCTCGACCAGGTGACCCCAGCATGGCACCTGGCCCCCTCAGACACACTCCCGCAGCCTGCTTCCCCATGGGCAGGACTGCTCTCCCCTAGGAATGTGTTTGCGAGGCCAGGAAACTGCAGGGAGACACAAGGCCCTGATTCTGGAATGGAGTCTGTTGGATCAGGCCTGCAGGTCTTATGTCTAACAAGCCAAACACTTGCTGCAAGATACAGGCCTGAAAACACACTCTTGGGCTGCCTTTCCTTCCTCCAAGGAAGAGAGTTTTCTCAGCCTCCTGTGGGCTGAGAGTCACACAGGGCTGAAAAGCACTTACTGGGAGATTAGTTTTCATTGGCCATGGCCCCTGAGGCCCTGTGCTCAGGGAGGGCTCCCTCCCTCCCAGGGAAAGTCAAAGGAAGCTCCAAACGGCTGTTCAATCATGTTTCGGAGAGAGTCATTGCCAAGGCAGGTTTATAAGAAGTTCGAGGGTCCCCAAGGAGAGAGGGGTCTAGAATTCTCAAGGAGGAAGAAAGGGCACACTTTTTTCCCTCTACATTCCTTCGGATTATATAACAATCATGCATCCTTCTTGAGGACGGTCTCTGGAAAAACCTTCTGGCTAATCCTGTTATCTTAAAATGTAAATGATGGGAGTAGGTCTAGTGAGTCTTTACAACCTCCAGACATTCTTTTGTTCGTTGTAATAACTTATTGGAGAGTATATAACTCCATTACTAACACTAGCAAGGGGGTACACTTTCTGCCCCTTGTGATGTCTCTGTCAGAAGCTTTCTCTATCTCCTTTCTACTTGAATAAAACTCGATTGCACAAAAGCTCTGAGCAATCAAGCCTCGTCTTGGGCCCTGGATTGAATTCTTCTCCTCCATAAGCCAAGAATCCCAGCATCTTTTCGTGGTTCAGCAACAATATTTCATTTCCTCTGCAGGAGAGAGCTAGTGAGCTTAGGTCTGTCTGGAACATTCTTGGATCCTGTGGGGAAAATATCCTGTGCACACATCTGGATACTGGGCCTAGAGGCCAAAATTCGCATTTCTTTCCCGCGGAGCCCTCACGTGGTGTGACTTAGCAACTGCTTGAAAATCCATCCCATGGCTGTTTTCCTCCTTCTGACAGAGCTAGCTTTGTTCCCTGCTTTGGGATATCTCAACCGAGGGGCCGGTCCATAGCTACTCGCCTGGGGCCCATTGGATGTGCAAGGTGCCCTCGACTAGGTGACCCTAGCATGGCACTCAGCCCGCTCAGACACACTCCCGAGGCTTCTTTCTCATGGGAAGCACTGCTCCAACCTAGGAATGTGTCTGCAATGCTTGGAAAGTGCAGTGAGACACACAGCCCTGACTCTGGAATTGAGGCCCTCAGAGCAAGCCTGCAGCTCTGATGTCTGAGAAGCAAAACACTTGCTGCAAAGAGAGGCCTGAAAACACACTCTCTGTGGATGACTTTCCTTCCTCTAAGGAAGACAGTTTTCCCAGTCTCCTGCTTCCTGCATGTCAACAGCTGGAATGTGCTTGCTTGGATGTCATGATCCTGAGGCCCTTTGCCCAGGGAGGGCTCCCACACTCATAGGCAAATCAAAGCAACTTCCAAGTGAGTCAGCTCTTCACATCAAGTGGCCAAAGTATTGGAGTTTCAGGTTCAGTATTAGTCCTTCCAATGGATATTCAGACCTGATTTCCTTTAGGATGGAGTGGTTGCGTCTCCTTGTAGTCTAAGCGACCTACAAGCATCTTCTCCAACACCACTGTTCAAAAGCATCAAATTTTCAGCTGTCACTTTCTTTATAGTACATCTTTCATATCCATCCATGACATATGGAAAAACCATAGCCTTGACCGGATGGATCTTTGTTGGCAAAGCAACGTCTCGGCTTTTTAATATGCTGTCTAGTTTGGTCATCACTTTTCTTCCAAGTCATAAATATGTTTTAAGTTCATGGAGGCAGCCATCACCTGCAGTGATTTCCAAGCCCCCCAAAATAGTCTGCTGCTGTTTCCAATGTTTTCCCATCTATTTGCCATGAAGTGATGAGACTGGATGCAATGATTGCAGTTTTCTGAATGCTGAGCTTTAAGCTAACTTTTTCACTCTCCTCTTTCACTTTCATCAGGAGACTCTTTAGCTCTTCTTCACTTTCTGCCATAAGGGTGGTGTCATCTGAATATCTGAGATTATTGATATTTCTCCCAGCAACCTTGATTCCAGCGTGTGCTTCCTCCAGCCCAGTGTTTCTCATGCTGTACTCTGCATATAAGTTAAATAAGCAGGGTGACAATATACAGCCTTGACATGTTCCTTTTCCTATGTAGAACCAGTCTGTTGTTCCATGTCCAGTTCGAACTGTTTCTTCCTGACCTGCATACAGGTTTCTCAAGAGACAGGTCAGGTGGTCTGGTATTCCCATCTCTTTCAGAATTTTTCCCAGTTTCTTGTGATCCACACAGTCAAAGGCTTTGGCATTGTCAATAAAGCAGAAATAGATGGGTTTTTTTTTCTGGAACTCTCTTGCTTTTTCAATGATCCAGTGGATGTTGGCAATTTGATCTCTGGTTTCTCTGCATTTTTTAAATCCCTTTTGAACATCTGGAAGTTCACAGTTCATGTGAACTTGGAGAATTTTGAGCATTACTTTACTAGTGTGTGAGATGCGTGCAATTGTGCAGCAGCTTGAATATTCTTCGTCATTGCCTTTCTTTGGGATTGGAATGAAAACTGACCTAATGACTAGATGTTTTCAATTGCATATGCTGAAAGAACTGGGTGTGCAGTTTTGAAGGAAAAAAATCATTTTAACCCATTTTCTCTGAAGTGCAAGGCATATCATGGCCATCCCTGAATCATAAAGTCACCTTTTCTTTATGTAGTCATAGTTTCATGCCTAAATTATAGGCCAACTCGTGCTCAACTTGACTCTGATGTCAGGGGCAGATCAACTGATAAAAAGCTTGGATTGTCCCTCTGGAGGAAAGTGAGATCTTGGTCCCACGAGAAGAATCTGAAGGGTTACGGGAACTTGCAAGAGTGGGGAAAGCTTAGTCCATCCTACATGTACCAAAATCTTAAATAAGGCTTATTTACTTTACCGAAGTAAAAAAAACAGATGATGAAAACAATTATAAATCAATGAAAGGTAGAGAAACTCATAGTCTGCGATCAAAAATTGCATTCTAAGAAAACTTAGTTCTCTTAACCTAGAGAGGAGACTAAATTCCATCTGGTACCAGCTTACCAGAAGACAAGCAAACAAACAAACAAATTATCAGTAAGCTTAAAAAAAGTATTTTCCATATATCTTGAAGTAGCAGTATTTCTGCAAAGGCATCAGTGTGAAACCACAGAGGACATGGTTAAAACCTGATGAAATAGAAATTGACAATGTCATCTGGTCACTGCTGCGACTTGAAATGCTTTAATATGATAACTAGAATGATAACTGACAGCATTTGACCAGGACATATCAGATTTTCACGGATGTCATATCATTTCTAGGATATCTATATTAGGAACTGAAGGAATCTTTGAACCTAGGAAAGAAAAGAACAGTCTCAAAGGCCCTTGCTGAGTCATCTAGCAGCAAGGAATGTCTTTGCAAGGATCGCAAAGTGAAGGGAAGATACACCGACCTGCCTCTGCAACTTCGGTCCTCTGAGCAGATCTGGAGGTCTCCCTTTGTATAAGCTAACCTGTTCCTTCCAAATAGAGGTTTGCAACACAAAACAAGTGGCCGCCTATTCTTCCCCGAAGGAGGCTCTCTTTCCCCACATCCTGCAAACTCCCTTTCCCAGCCTCCTGGAAAAGTGCTTCTTGCAGTTCCTTTCAGAAAATCCTATGGACAGAGAAGCCTGGTAGGCTGCAGTCCATGGGGTCGCTGAGGGTCGGACACGACTGAGCGACTGCACTTTCATTTTCACTTTCATGCATTGGAGAAGGCAATGGCAACCCACTTACTGTTCTTGCCTGGAGAATCCCAGGGACGGGGGAGCCTAGTGGGCTACCGTCTATGGCGTCGCACAGAGTCGAACACGACTGAACCAACTTAGCAGCAGCAGCAGCAGCAGCAGCAGCAGCAGCAGCAGCAGCAGCAGCAGCAGCAGCAGTTCCTTTCTTAGGGGCAGTTATCCCTGAGATTGGGACCTGGAAAGGCAGAGCCACCTCCACACACACATCTTTTCTGTCCCCTTTCCTCTGGAGGAGAGCTCTAGTGAGCCTAGGTCTGTCAGGAAAATTCTTGGCTTTGACGGGATCACACCCGGTGTGTGAACCTGCATACCCGACCTAGGGGCCACAGGGCACCTGTTTTGCTCGAGTGGGTCCTGGAGGGGTGCAGCATAGCAAGAGCTTAAAGATCCATCCAATTTGTCTTTCTTTTACCTCGGAGAGAACGAGTTTGCTCCACCTCCACCCTTTGGCAGTGTGGAGGGAAGAGGGCACAACCCTCTCCCAAAGGGGACATAGGGCCTACCAGGAGAGAAAGGCCCCTTGAGGAGCTGAGCCCAGGTAGGCAGCCAGTGATGTCAAGCACACTCCCGCTGCTTGCTTCTTCATGGGCACTCCGACAATCTGCTAGGAATGTCTTGGCAAGGATCTCAAAGGGAAGGGGAGATACATGGCCCTGTCTCTGGAACTTCAGTCCTCTGAGCAGATCTGGAGGTCTTGAGTTGTATAAGCAAACGTGTTCCTTCCAAATAGAGGCTTGCGAACACACCCCCGGTGGTTGCCTCTTCTTCCCCGAAGAAGTCTTTCTTTCCCCACATGCTGCGAACTCCCTGTCCCAACCTCCAAGATTAGCGCTTCTTGCCATTCCTTTCTTAGAGGCAGTTATCCCTGAGCTTGGGGCCGTAGGGAGTAGCCCCACACTCACAGGGAAAGGCAACGACTCCTCCATACATCTCCTCTATCCCCTTTGCTCTGGAGGAGAGCTTTAGTGAGCCTAGGTCTTTCAGGAAAATTGTTGGCTTGGACAGGATCTCACCCTGTTTGTGAACCTGCATACCCAACCGGGGGCCACAGAGCACCTGTTTCAGTAAAGTGGGCCCTGAAAGGGTGCAGCCTAGCAAGAGCTTGAAAATCCATTCAATTGCTGTTTTTGTACCTCTGACAGAGCGAGCTTTGCTCCACCCTTTGGCAGTGTGGAGAAAAGAGGCATGACACCCTCCCCAAGGGGACATGGGGCCTACTTCGAGAGGAAAGGCCCCTTGTGGAGTTGAGGCACACAGTCGTGTCAAACACACTCCCACTGCTTGCTTCTTCATGGGCACTCCCGCTATCAGCTAGGAATGTCTTTGCAATGATCACAAAGGGAAGGGGAGATACACGGCCCTGCCTCTGGACCTCCGGTGCTCTGAGCAAATCTGGTCTCCCGTTGTTGGTCAAGTTCAAGTTCAAGGTCAAAGTCAAGGTCAAGTTCAAGTTCAAGTTCAAGGTCAAAGTCAAGGTCAAGTTCAAGTTCAAGTTCAAGGTCAAAGTCAAGGTCAAGTTCAAGGTCAAGTTCAAGTTCAAGGTCAAGGTCAAGTTCAAGTTCAAGTTCAAGGTCAAAGTCAAGTTCAAGGTCAAGGTCAAGTTCAAGTTCAAGTTCAAGTTCAAGGTCAAAGTCAAGGTCAAGGTCAAGTTCAAGTTCAAGTTCAAGGTCAAAGTCAAGTTCAAGTTCAAGTTCAAGTTCAAGGTCAAAGTCAAGGTCAAAGTCAAGGTCAAGTTCAAGTTCAAGTTCAAGGTCAAAGTCAAGTTCAAGTTCAAGGTCAAAGTCAAGGTCAAGTTCAAGTTCAAGTTCAAGTTCAAGGTCAAAGTCAAGGTCAAGTTCAAGTTCAAGTTCAAGGTCAAAGTCAAGGTCAAGTTCAAGTTCAAGTTCAAGTTCAAGGTCAAGTTCAAGTTCAAGTTCAAGTTCAAGTTCAAGGTCAAGTTCAAGTTCAAGGTCAAGTTCAAGGTCAAAGTCAAGGTCAAGTTCAAGTTCAAGTTCAAGTTCAAGGTCAAGTTCAAGGTCAAGGTCAAGGTCAAAGTCAAGGTCAAGTTCAAGTTCAAGTTCAAGTTCAAGGTCAAAGTCAAGGTCAAGTTCAAGGTCAAAGTCAAGTTCAAGTTCAAGTTCAAGTTCAAGTTCAAGGTCAAGTTCAAGTTCAAGGTCAAGTTCAAGTTCAAGTTCAAGTTCAAGTTCAAGGTCAAGTTCAAGTTCAAGTTCAAGTTCAAGTTCAAGGTCAAGGTCAAAGTCAAGGTCAAGTTCAAGTTCAAGGTCAAAGTCAAGTTCAAGTTCAAGGTCAAAGTCAAGTTCAAGTTCAAGGTCAAAGTCAAGGTCAAGTTCAAGTTCAAGGTCAAAGTCAAGGTCAAGTTCAAGTTCAAGGTCAAAGTCAAGGTCAAGTTCAAGTTTAATGGCAAGGACAAGGTAAGGGCAAGGACAAGGTAAGGCCAAGGACAAGGCCTAGGGAAGGCCAAGCCGAAGGCCAAGGGCAAGGGCAAGGGCAACGCCAAGGGTAAGGCCAAGGCCCAGGCCAGGGCCAAGGCCAAGGCCGCCAAAGCGAAGCCCAAACCCCGTAACGCCTGACAGAAGGCAGAAGGCACTAAGGCCGTGTGCAGAGGAAGCCACTGAAGGCGGCAAGGCCACAGAGCTCCCCGACTCCCGTTCCCACAGGAAGATGTGAGGATAAAGGGCCTCATCCCAGCACAGCACCCGCTCCCACCGGCCCCTGACTCCCACAGCACGCCCCCTAAAACAACACTGTCTTCCCAGAAAAGAGAACGGAGAAGCCATGTGTGTGCCAAAGGAGCAAGATGAACGAACGATGCAACGCCCTCCAACTTTGGGCACACCTGACGCCTGGGAACCCCGGGCCCGGCCGATGGGTCCCCGCCGTTCTCGGGCGGGAGCGGGGGTCGACACGTGGGCCGAGAGCCCTTGCCCGGGCCACCCGCAAATCCCCTGAGACGTGATCCGACCCCAGGGACCGAGGGCAAACGTACCGCTTGAGGTGCTGGAGGAGCTGGACGAAGCCATGGTGGGAGAGGCACACAGGAGCGCTGCAGACTGCTGGCCGAGTGGGCGGGGACCCAGCAGCCCAGGACTCTGGAGAGCGGGAGGCGTCTCCGCCCCCATTGACGTCAATAGGGTTTGGGTGCGTAGATGGAGGGGGCCGCCCCTGGCCTCTTTCCAAGCAGAGACCCTGGACGGAGTCCCGTGGAGTGAGTGGGCTTTTCCCGGGCACAGCTGTGCCCCGGACCGCCAAGATCCCCGTTGGGGTGGGTGGGCAGTTCGGGGGCTTTGGTTTGTGGCCCTCCCTCGCAGCGGATGGTGGGATCAACCCCGGGTGGATCAATCAGGGGCCCTCAGCAGTGCCAAGGGAGCTCACCGCCCAGGAAACGCCCCCTAGGTCCCTTTGAATTGGCCGCCCACGCCCCCTTTCCCAGCCTGCCTTGTTCTGGGGTTTCCCACCTTTTCACATACCACAGGTCCCTGGGCCTGGACTGTCCCCCGCTGGCTCCTCCGAGGCATTCCGGGACAACGGACGCTCTCTCCAGCGCCTCCACCTAGATCCCACGCTGTCCTTGCCTCCATATGCCACCTGCGCCTCCCCAACTCCTCCGTGGGCTCCTGGCGTCCTTTCCCTACAGCAGTCCCAGAGCACCAGCCCCGAGGGCTTTGAGTTGCCTGGAGCCCAAGGCTCCGGCCAGAGACCTGAGGGGCCAGCGTCTGGACCGGCAGCTAATGCCATTAGGGGCTTTTCTCATGTGGAGCCTGAGGCCAACATCCGTGGCAACCCGCAAGCGCGAATGCCCCGGAGATACACGCCCAAGGGGACAGTGTACCCCCTATGTGGGGAAGGAGGTTCCTGTTTTCCCAGCACTGCATGGTGGCACGTGGAATAGCCCTGTGGGAAAGCCCATGGAAAAGCCTCGAGGGAAAGACACAGATCCCTTGATCCACAAGACGGGAAGCGAGACACTGCTGCCACTGCTCAGGAGGAAAGCACACCTGCATGACCCCACTCGAGACGAGGACTGACGCCCCTTGGGAGACTCCAGAAGTACGCCAAGATCCATGTGAGCACGGGAGAGGAATCCTCAGGTTCTGGTCCGACTCCACACAAGGTCTTAGGCGCCGGCATCGACGGGCGAGGAATCCTGAGAGGCCACCGAGCAACTCGCATGGGGAATGACCTTTCCTGAGGCCAACAGAGCGGGTCCATGAGGTCCCCGTCGTAAGTCGAGAGCACAAGCCGCAACTCGAGAAAACCAGGAGGTTCCCCCCTCCAGGCGAGATGTGGCCCATTTTGGCTGAGGCGTCTCGAGGCTAATCACATCTAACCTCTGGAACTTCCAAAGGGTCCTTGACACCCTTACTGCAACTCAAGAAGTTCCCCGACATACCCGTCTCCAGTAGAAAGAAAGCACGGGGTTCGGCCCATATCCAGAGGAGCCCCGTTTCCACCTCGTAGCTCGAGATGAGGGATCCTTTCCCTGCTAGGTCGGGAAAGAATTCCCGGCGTTCCTGTCGCATCTCAAGAGCAGGCCCTCTCCAAAGGAAAGGCGAGAGGAACTCCAGGGTCGTGCCACCATTCCCAGAGGCCCCAGATGTGTCAGTCCATTCCAGAGGAACCTCCTTTCCCTGCACTGCCTCGACTTTCACGCCAAGGATCGACTCACACCGGGGTGGCACGTGAGACAGCCCTGTGGGAAAGCCTCGTGGGAAAGCTTCGAGGGAAAGCCACAGATCCCATGATCGACACGACGGGAAGCGTGACACTGCTACTACAGCTCGGGAGGAAAGCGCACATGCATGACCCCTCTCGAGACGAGGACTGACTCTCCTGGGCAGACTCCAGAAGTACCCCAAGATCCATGTCAGCACTGGAGAGGAATCCTCAGGTTCCGCCTAGACTCCACACAAGGTCTTAGGCCCCGGCATCGACGGGAGAGGAATCCCGAGAGGCCCCCGAGGAACTCGCATGGGGACTGGCCTTTCCTGAGGCCACCAGAGCGGGTCCCTGAGGTACCCGTCGTAAGTAGAGAGCACCTGCCGCAACTCGAGAAAATCCAGGAGGTTTTGCCCTCCAGGCGAGATGAAGCCCATTTCCGCTGAGGCTTCTCGAGGCTAATCACATCTAACCACTGGAACTTCCAAAGGGTCCTTCACACCCTTGCTGCAAGTCCAGAAGTTCCCCGACATAGCCGTCTCCACTCGAGAGGAAGCACGAGGGTCCCGCACACATCTAGGGGAGCCCCGTTTCCACCTCCTAGCTGGAGATGAGGGATCCTTTCCCTGTTTCGTAGGGAAAGAATTCCCGGCGTTCCCGTCGCATCTCAAGAGGAGGCGCTCTCCACAGGAAAGGCGAGAGGAACTCCAGGGTCGTGCCACCATTCCAAGAGTCCCCCAGATGTGTCAGTCCATTCCAGAGGAACCTGTTTTCCCTGCACTGCCTTGACGTTCAAGCCGAGGATCGACTCCCACCACGTGTGCACGTGGGACAGCCTCGTGGGAAAGCCTCGTGGGAAAGACTGGAGGGAAAACCATAGATCCTTTGATCCACGCGGCGGACTGCGTGACACTGCTGCTACCGCTCTGGAGGAAAGCGCAAGTGCATGCCCGCATTCGAGACGAGGACTGACTCCCCTGGGGAGACGCCAGACGTACCCCAAGATCCATGTCAGCACTGGAGAGGAATCCTCAGGTTCCGGCCCCGACTCCACACAAGGTCTTAGGTCCCGGCATCGACGGGAGAGGAATCCCGAGAGGCCCCCGAGGAACTCGCATGGGGAATGGCCTTTCCTGAGGCCACCAGAGCGGTTCCCTGAGGTCCCCGTCGTAAGTCGAGAGCACCTGCCGCAACTCGAGAAAATCCAGGAGGTTTTGCCCTCCAGGCGAGATGAGGCCCATTTCCGCTGAGGCTTCTCGAGGCCAATCACATCTAACCACTGGAACTTCCAAAGGGTCCTTCACACCCTTGCTGCAACTCAAGAAGTTCCCCGACATACCCGTCTGCACTCGAGAGGAAGCACGTGGGGTCCCGCACACATCCAGGGGAGCCCCGTTTCCGCCTCCTAGCTCGAGATGAGGGATCCTTTCCCTGTTTCGTAGGGAAAGAATTCCCGGCGTTCCCGTCGCATCTCAAGAGGAGGCGCTCTCCACAGGAAAGGCGAGAGGAACTCCAGGGTCGTGCCACCATTCCAAGAGTCCCCCAGATGTGTCAGTACATTCCAGAGGAACCTGTTTTCCTTGCACTGCCTTGAGGTTCAAGCCGAGGATCGACTCCCACCACGTGTGCACGTTGGACAGCCCTGTGGGAAAGCCTCGTGGGAAAGCCTCGTGGGAAAGACTCGAGGGAAAACCATAGATCCTTTGATCCACGGGGCGGACTGCGTGACACTGCTGCTACCGCTCTGGAGGAAAGCGCAAGTGCATGCCCGCATTCGAGACGAGGACTGACTCCCCTGGGGAGACTCCAGAAGTACCCCAAGATCCATGTCAGCACTGGAGAGGAATCCTCAGGTTCCGGCCCCGACTCCACACAAGGTCTTAGGCCCCGGCATCGACGGGAGAGGAATCCCGAGACGCCCCCGAGGAACTCGCATGGGGACTGGCCTTTCCTGAGGCCACCAGAGCGGGTCCCTGAGGTCCCCGTCGTAAGTCGAGAGCACCTGCCGCAACTCGAGAAAATCCAGGAGGTTTTGCCCTCCAGGCGAGATGAGGCCCATTTCCGCTGAGGCTTCTCGAGGACAATCACATCTAACCACTGGAACTTCCAAAGGGTCCTTCACACCCTTGCTGCAACTCAAGAAGTTCCCCGACATACCCGTCTCCACTCGAGAGGAAGCATGTGGTGTCCCGCACACATCCAGGGGAGCCCCGTTTCCGCCTCCTAGCTCGAGATGAGGGATCCTTTCCCTGTTTCGTAGGGAAAGAATTCCCGGCGTTCCCGTCGCATCTCATGAGGAGGCGCTCTCCACAGGAAAGGCGAGAGGAACTCCAGGGTCGTGCCACCATTCCAAGAGTCCCCCAGATGTGTCAGTCCATTCCAGAGGAACCTGTTTTCCCTGCACTGCCTTGACGTTCAAGCCGAGGATCGACTCCCACCACGGGTGCACGTGGGACAGCCTCGTGGGAAAGCCTCGTGGGAAATATTCGAGGGAAAACCAACCATCCTTTGATCCACGGGGCGGACTGCGTGACACTGGTGCTACCGCTCTGGAGGAAAGCGCAATGCATGCCCGCATTCGAGACGAGGACTGACTCCCCTGGGGAGACTCCAGAAGTACCACAAGATCCATGTCAGCACTGGAGAGGAATCCTCAGGTTCCGGCCCCGATTCCACACAAGGTCTTAGGCCCCGGCATCGACGGGAGAGGAATCCCGAGATGCCCCCGAGGAACTCGCATGGGGACTGGTCTTTCCTGAGGCCACCAGAGCGGTTCCCTGAGGTCCCCGTCGTAAGTCGAGAGCACCTGCCGCAACTCGAGAAAATCCAGGAGGTTTTGGCCTCCAGGCGAGATGAGGCCCATTTCCGCTGAGGCTTCTCGAGGCCAATCATATCTAACCACTGGAACTTCCAAAGGGTCCTTCACACCATTGCTGCAACTCAAGAAGTTCCCCGACATACCCGTCTGCACTCGAGAGGAAGCACGTGGTGTCCCGCACACATCCAGGGGAGCCCCGTTTCCGCCTCCTAGCTCGAGATGAGGGATCCTTTCCCTGTTTCGTAGGGAAAGAATTCCCGGCGTTCCCGTCGCATCTCAAGAGGAGGCGCTCTCCACAGGAAAGGCGAGAGGAACTCCAGGGTCGTGCCACCATTCCAAGAGTCCCCCAGATGTGTCAGTCCATTCCAGAGGAACCTGTTTTCCCTGCACTGCCTTGACGTTCAAGCCGAGGATCGACTCCCACCACGTGTGCACGTGGGACAGCCCCGTGGGAAAGCCTCGTGGGAAAGACTCGAGGGAAAACCATAGATCCTTTGATCCACGCGGCGGACTGCGTGACACTGCTGCTACCGCTCTGGAGGAAAGCGCAAGTGCATGCCTGCATTCGAGACGAGGACTGACTCCCCTGGGGAGACTCAAGAAGTACCCCAAGATCCACGTCAGCACTGGAGAGGAATCCTCAGGTTCCGGCCCCGACTCCACACAAGGTCTTAGGCCCCGGCATCGACGGGAGAGGAATCCCGAGAGGCCCCCGAGGAACTCGCATGGGGACTGGCCTTTCCTGAGGCCACCAGAGCTGGTCCCTGAGGTCCCCGTCGTAAGTCGAGAGCACCTGCTGCAAATCGAGAAAATCCAGGAGGTTTTGCCCTCCAGGCGAGATGAGGCCCATTTCCGCTGAGGCTTCTCGAGGCCAATCACATCTAACCACTGGAACTTCCAAAGGGTCCTTCACACCCTTGCTGCAACTCAAGAAGTTCCCCGACATACCCGTCTCCACTCGAGAGGAAGCACGTGGTGTCCCGCACACATCCAGGGGAGCCCCGTTTCCGCCTCCTAGCTCGAGATGAGGGATCCTTTCCCTGTTTCGTAGGGAAAGAATTCCCGGCGTTCCCGTCGCATCTCAAGAGGAGGCGCTCTCCACAGGAAAGGCGTGAGGAACTCCAGGGTCGTGCCACCATTCCAAGAGTCCCCCAGATGTGTCAGTCCATTCCAGAGGGACCAGTTTTCCCTGCACTGCCTTGACGTTCAAGCCGAGGATCGACTCCCACCACGTGTGCACGTGGGACAGCCATGTGGGAAAGCCTCGTGGGAAAGCCTCGTGGGAAAGACTCGAGGGAAAACCATAGATCCTTTGATCCATGCGGCGGACTGCGTGACACTGCTGCTACCGCTCTGGAGGAAAGCACAAGTGCATGCCCGCATTCGAGACGAGGACTGACTCCTCTGGGGAGACTCCAGAAGTACCCCAAGATCCATGTCAGCACTGGAGAGGAATCCTCAGGTTCCGGCCCCGACTCCACATAAGGTCTTAGGCCCCGGCATCGACGGGAGAGGAATCCCGAGAGGCCCCCGAGGAACTCGCATGGGGACTGGCCTTTCCTGAGGCCACCAGAGCGGGTCCCTGAGGTCCCCGTCGTAAGTCGAGAGCACCTGCCGCAACTCGAGAAAATCCAGGAAGTTTTGCCCTCCAGGCGAGATGAGGCCCATTTCCGCTGAGGCTTTTCGAGGCTAATCACGTCTAACCACTGGAACTTCCAAAGGGTCCTTCACACCCTTGCTGCAACTCAAGAAGTTCCCCGACATACCCGTCTCCACTCGAGAGGAAGCACGTGGGTCCTGCACACATCCAGGGGAGCCCCGTTTCCGCCTCCTCGCTCGAGATGAGGGATCCTTTCCCTGTTTCGTAGGGAAAGAATTCCCGGCGTTCCCGTCGCATCTCAAGAGGAGGCGCTCTCCACAGGAAAGGCGAGAGGAACTCCAGGGTCGTGCCACCATTCCAAGAGTCCCCCAGATGTGTCAGTCCATTCCAGAGGAACCTGTTTTCCCTGCACTGCCTTGACGTTCAAGCCGAGGATCGACTCCCACCACGTGTGCACGTGGGACAGCCCTGTGGGAAAGCCTCGTGGGAAAGCCTCATGGGAAAGACTCCTGGGAAAACCATAGATCCTTTGATCCACGCGGCGGACTGCGTGACACTGCTGCTACCGCTCTGGAGGAAAGCGCAATGCATGCCCGCATTCGAGACGAGGACTGACTCCCCTGGGGAGACTCCAGAAGTACCCCAAGATCCATGTCAGCACTGGAGAGGAATCCTCAGGTTCCGGCCCCGACTCCACACAAGATCTTAGGCCCCGGCATCGACGGGAGAGGAATCCCGAGAGGCCCCCGAGGAACTCGCATGGGGACTGGCCTTTCCTGAGGCCACCAGAGCGGGTCCCTGAGGTCCCCGTCGTAAGTCGAGAGCACCTGCCGCAACTCGAGAAAATCCAGGAGGTTTTGCCCTCCAGGCGAGATGAGGCCCATTTCCCCTGAGGCTTCTCGAGGCTAATCACGTCTAACCACTGGAACTTCCAAAGGGTCCTTTACACCCTTGCTGCAACTCAAGAAGTCCCCGACATACCCGTCTCCACTCGAGAGGAAGCACGTGGGTCCCGCACACATCCAGGGGAGACCCGTTTCCGCCTCCTAGCTCGAGATGAGGGATCCTTTCCCTGTTTCGTAGGGAAAGAATTCCCGGCGTTCCCGTCGCATCTCAAGAGGAGGCGCTCTCCACAGGAAAGGCGAGAGGAACTCCAGGGTCGTGCCACCATTCCAAGAGTCCCCCAGATGTGTCAGTCCATTCCAGAGGAACCTGTTTTCCCTGCACTGCCTTGACGTTCAAGCCGAGGATCGACTCCCACCACGTGTGCACGTGGGACAGCCATGTGGGAAAGCCTCGTGGGAAAGCCTCGTGGGAAAGACTCGAGGGAAAACCATAGATCCTTTGATCCACGCGGCGGACTGCGTGACACTGCTGCTACCGCTCTGGAGGAAAGCGCAAGTGCATGCCCGCATTCGAGACGAGGACTGACTCCCCTGGGGAGACTCCAGAAGTACCCCAAGATCCATGTCAGCACTGGAGAGGAATCCTCAGGTTCCGGCCCCGACTCCACACAAGGTCTTAGGCCCCGGCATCGACGGGAGAGGAATCCCGAGAGGCCCCCGAGGAACTCGCATGGGGACTGGCCTTTCCTGAGGCCACCAGAGCGGGTCCCTGAGGTCCCCGTCGTAAGTCGAGAGCACCTGCCACAACTCGAGAAAATCCAGGAGGTTTTGCCCTCCAGGCGAGATGAGGCCCATTTCCGCTGAGGCTTCTCGAGGCCAGTCACATCTAACCACTGGAACGTCCAAAGGGTCTTTCACACCATTGCTGCAACTCAAGAAGTTCCCCGACATACCCGTCTCCACTCGAGAGGAAGCACGTGGGGTCCCGCACACATCCAGGGGAGCCCCGTTTCCGCCTCCTAGCTCGAGATGAGGGATCCTTTCCCTGTTTCGTAGGGAAAGAATTCCCGGCGTTCCCGTCGCATCTCAAGAGGAGGCGCTCTCCACAGGAAAGGCGAGAGGAACTCCAGGGTCGTGCCACCATTCCAAGAGTCCCCCAGATGTGTCAGTCCATTCCAGAGGAACCTGTTTTCCCTGCACTGCCTTGACGTTCAAGCCGAGGATCGACTCCCACCACGTGTGCACGTGGGAGAGCCCTGTGGGAAAGCCTCGTGGGAAGCCTCGTGGGAAAGACTCGAGGGAAAACCATAGATCCTTTGATCCACGCGGCGGACTGCGTGACACTGCTGCTACCGCTCTGGAGGAAAGCGCAAGTGCATGCCCGCATTCGAGACGAGGACTGACTCCCCTGGGGAGACTCCAGAAGTACCCCAAGATCCATGTCAGCACTGGAGAGGAATCCTCAGGTTCCGGCCCCGACTCCACACAAGGTCTTAGGCCCTGGCATCGACGGGAGAGGAATCCCGAGAGGCCCCCGAGGAACTCGCATGGGGACTGGCCTTTCCTGAGGCCACCAGAGCGGGTCCCTGAGGTCCCCGTCGTAAGTCGAGAGCACCTGCCACAACTCGAGAAAATCCAGGAGGTTTTGCCCTCCAGGCGAGATGAGGCCCATTTCCGCTGAGGCTTCACGAGGCCAATCACATCTAACCACTGGAACTTCCAAAGGGTCCTTCACACCATTGTTGCAACTCAAGAAGTTCCCCGACATACCCGTCTCCACTCGAGAGGAATCACGTGGGTCCCGCACACATCCAGGGGAGCCCCGTTTCCGCCTCCTAGCTCGAGATGAGGGATCCTTTCCCTGTTTCGTAGGGAAAGAATTCCCGGCGTTCCCGTCGCATCTCAAGAGGAGGCGCTCTCCACAGGAAAGGCGAGAGGAACTCCAGGGTCGTGCCACCATTCCAAGAGTCCCCCAGATGTGTCAGTCCATTCCAGAGGAACCTGTTTTCCCTGCACTGCCTTGACGTTCAAGCCGAGGATCGACTCCCACCACGTGTGCACGTGGGACAGCCCTGTGGGAAAGCCTTGTGGGAAAGCCTCGTGGGAAAGACTCGAGGGAAAACCATAGATCCTTTGATCCACGCGGCGGACTGCGTGACACTGCTGCTACCGCTCTGGAGGAAAGCGCAAGTGCATGCCCGCATTCGAGACGAGGACTGACTCCCCTGGGGAGACTCCAGAAGTACCCCAAGATCCATGTCAGCACTGGAGAGGAATCCTCAGGTTCCGGCCCCGACTCCACACAAGATCTTAGGCCCCGGCTTCGACGGGAGAGGAATCCCGAGAGGCCCCCGAGGAACTCGCATGGGGACTGGCCTTTCCTGAGGCCACCAGAGCGGGTCCCTGAGGTCCCCGTCGTAAGTCGAGAGCACCTGCCGCAACTCGAGAAAATCCAGGAGGTTTTGCCCTCCAGGCGAGATGAGGCCCATTTCCGCTGAGGCTTCTCGAGGCCAATCACATCTAACCACTGGAACGTCCAAAGGGTCTTTCACACCATTGCTGCAACTCAAGAAGTTCCCCGACATACCCGTCTCCACTCGAGAGGAAGCACGTGGGGTCCCGCACACATCCAGGGGAGCCCCTTTTCCGCCTCCTAGCTCGAGATGAGGGATCCTTTCCCTGTTTCGTAGGGAAAGAATTCCCGGCGTTCCCGTCGCATCTCAAGAGGAGGCGCTCTCCACAGGAAAGGCGAGAGGAACTGAAGGGTCGTGCCACCATTCCAAGAGTCCCCCAGATGTGTCAGTCCATTCCAGAGGAACCTGTTTTCCCTGCACTGCCTTGACGTTCAAGCCGAGGATCGACTCCCACCACGTGTGCACGTGGGACAGCCCTGTGGGAAAGCCTCGTGGGAAAGCCTCGTGGGAAAGACTCGAGGGAAAACCATAGATCCTTTGATCCACGCGGCGGACTGCGTGACACTGCTGCTACCGATCTGGAGGAAAGCGCAAGTGCATGCCCGCATTCGAGACGAGGACTGACTCCCCTGGGGAGACTCCAGAAGTACCCCAAGATCCATGTCAGCACTGGAGAGGAATCCTCAGGTTCCGGCCCCGACTCCACACAAGGTCTTAGGCCCTGGCATCGACGGGAGAGGAATCCCGAGAGGCCCCCGAGGAACTCGCATGGGGACTGGCCTTTCCTGAGGCCACCAGAGCGGGTCCCTGAGGTCCCCGTCGTAAGTCGAGAGCACCTGCCACAACTCGAGAAAATCCAGGAGGTTTTGCCCTCCAGGCGAGATGAGGCCCATTTCCGCTGAGGCTTCACGAGGCCAATCACATCTAACCACTGGAACTTCCAAAGGGTCCTTCACACCATTGCTGCAACTCAAGAAGTTCCCCGACATACCCGTCTCCACTCGAGAGGAAGCACGTGGGGTCCCGCACACATCCAGGGGAGCCCCGTTTCCGCCTCCTAGCTCGAGATGAGGGATCCTTTCCCTGTTTCGTAGGGAAAGAATTCCCGGCGTTCCCGTCGCATCTCAAGAGGAGGCGCTCTCCACAGGAAAGGCGAGAGGAACTCCAGGGTCGTGACACCATTCCAAGAGTCCCCCAGATGTGTCAGTCCATTCCAGAGGAACCTGTTTTCCCTGCACTGCCTTGACGTTCAAGCCGAGGATCGACTCCCACCACGTGTGCACGTGGGACAGCCCTGTGGGAAAGCCTCGTGGGAAAGCCTCGTGGAAAAGACTCGAGGGAAAACCATAGATCCTTTGATCCACGCGGCGGACTGCGTGACACTGCTGCTACCGCTCTGGAGGAAAGCGCAAGTGCATGCCCGCATTCGAGACGAGGACTGACTCCCCTGGGGAGACTCCAGAAGTACCCCAAGATCCATGTCAGCACTGGAGAGGAATCCTCAGGTTCCGGCCCCGACTCCACACAAGGACTTAGGCCCCGGCATCGACGGGAGAGGAATCCCGAGAGGCCCCCGAGGAACTCGCATGGGGACTGGCCTTTCCTGAGGCCACCAGAGCGGGTCCCTGAGGTCCCCGTCGTAAGTCGAGAGCACCTGCCGCAACTCGAGAAAATCCAGGAGGTTTTGCCCTCCAGGCGAGATGAGGCCCATTTCCGCTGAGGCTTCTCGAGGCCAATCACATCTAACCACTGGAACTTCCAAAGGGTCCTTCACACCCTTGCTGCAACTCAAGAAGTTCCCCGACATACCCGTCTCCACTCGAGAGGAAGCACGTGGTGTCCCGCACACATCCAGGGGAGCCCCGTTTCGCCTCCTAGCTCGAGATGAGGGATCCTTTCCCTGTTTCGTAGGGAAAGAATTCCCGGCGTTCCCGTCGCATCTCAAGAGGAGGCGCTCTCCACAGGAAAGGCGAGAGGAACTGAAGGGTCGTGACACCATTCCAAGAGTCCCCCAGATGTGTCAGTCCATTCCAGAGGAACCTGTTTTCCCTGCACTGCCTTGACGTTCAAGCCGAGGATCGACTCCCACCACGTGTGCACGTGGGACAGCCCTGTGGGAAAGCCTCGTGGGAAAGCCTCGTGGGAAAGACTCGAGGGAAAACCATAGATCCTTTGATCCACGCGGCGGACTGCGTGACACTGCTGCTACCGCTCTGGAGGAAAGCGCAAGTGCATGCCCGCATTCGAGACGAGGACTGACTCCCCTGGGGAGACTCCAGAAGTACCCCAAGATCCATGTCAGCACTGGAGAGGAATCCTCAGGTTCCGGCCCGGACTCCACACAAGGTCTTAGGCCCTGGCATCGACGGGAGAGGAATCCCGAGAGGCCCCCGAGGAACTCGCATGGGGACTGGCCTTTCCTGAGGCCACCAGAGCGGGTCCCTGAGGTCCCCGTCGTAAGTCGAGAGCACCTGCCACAACTCGAGAAAATCCAGGAGGTTTTGCCCTCCAGGCGAGATGAGGCCCATTTCCGCTGAGGCTTCACGAGGCCAATCACATCTAACCACTGGAACTTCCAAAGGGTCCTTCACACCATTGCTGCAACTCAAGAAGTTCCCCGACATACCCGTCTCCACTCGAGAGGAAGCACGTGGGTCCCGCACACATCCAGGGGAGCCCCGTTTCCGCCTCCTGGCTCGAGATGAGGGATCCTTTCCCTGTTTCGTAGGGAAAGAATTCCCGGCGTTCCCGTCGCATCTCAAGAGGAGGCGCTCTCCACAGGAAAGGCGAGAGGAACTCCAGGGTCGTGACACCATTCCAAGAGTCCCCCAGATGTGTCAGTCCATTCCAGAGGAACCTGTTTTCCCTGCACTGCCTTGACGTTCAAGCCGAGGATCGACTCCAACCACGTGTGCACGTGGGACAGCCCTGTGGGAAAGCCTCGTGGGAAAGCCTCGTGGGAAAGACTCGAGGGAAAACCATAGATCCTTTGATCCACGCGGCGGACTGGGTGACACTGCTGCTACCGCTCTGGAGGAAAGCGCAAGTGCATGCCCGCATTCGAGACGAGGACTGACTCCCCTGGGGAGACTCCAGAAGTACCCCAGATCCATGTCAGCACTGGAGAGGAATCCTCAGGTTCCGGCCCCGACTCCACACAAGGTCTTAGGCCCCGGCATCGACGGGAGAGGAATCCCGAGAAGCCCCCAAGGAACTCGCATGGGGACTGGCCTTTCCTGAGGCCACCAGAGCGGGTCCCTGAGGTCCCCGTCGTAAGTCGAGAGCACCTGCCGCAACTCGAGAAAATCCAGGAGGTTTTGCCCTCCAGGCGAGATGAGGCCCATTTCCGCTGAGGCTTCTCGAGGCCAATCACATCTAACCACTGGAACGTCCAAAGGGTCTTTCACACCATTGCTGCAACTCAAGAAGTTCCCCGACATACCCGTCTCCACTCGAGAGGAAGCACGTGGGGTCCCGCACACATCCAGGGGAGCCCCTTTTCCGCCTCCTAGCTCGAGATGAGGGATCCTTTCCCTGTTTCGTAGGGAAAGAATTCCCGGCGTTCCCGTCGCATCTCAAGAGGAGGCGCTCTCCACAGGAAAGGCGAGAGGAACTGAAGGGTCGTGCCACCATTCCAAGAGTCCCCCAGATGTGTCAGTCCATTCCAGAGGAACCTGTTTTCCCTGCACTGCCTTGACGTTCAAGCCGAGGATCGACTCCCACCACGTGTGCACGTGGGACAGCCCTGTGGGAAAGCCTCGTGGGAAAGCCTCGTGGGAAAGACTCGAGGGAAAACCATAGATCCTTTGATCCACGCGGCGGACTGCGTGACACTGCTGCTACCGCTCTGGAGGAAAGCGCAAGTGCATGCCCGCATTCGAGACGAGGACTGACTCCCCTGGGGAGACTCCAGAAGTACCCCAAGATCCATGTCAGCACTGGAGAGGAATCCTCAGGTTCCGGCCCCGACTCCACACAAGGTCTTAGGCCCTGGCATCGACGGGAGAGGAATCCCGAGAGGCCCCCGAGGAACTCGCATGGGGACTGGCCTTTCCTGAGGCCACCAGAGCGGGTCCCTGAGGTCCCCGTCGTAAGACGAGAGCACCTGCCACAACTCGAGAAAATCCAGGAGGTTTTGCCCTCCAGGCGAGATGAGGCCCATTTCCGCTGAGGCTTCACGAGGCCAATCACATCTAACCACTGGAACTTCCAAAGGGTCCTTCACACCATTGCTGCAACTCAAGAAGTTCCCCGACATACCCGTCTCCACTCGAGAGGAAGCACGTGGGGTCCCGCACACATCCAGGGGAGCCCCGTTTCCGCCTCCTAGCTCGAGATGAGGGATCCTTTCCCTGTTTCGTAGGGAAAGAATTCCCGGCGTTCCCGTCGCATCTCAAGAGGAGGCGCTCTCCACAGGAAAGGCGAGAGGAACTCCAGGGTCGTGACACCATTCCAAGAGTCCCCCAGATGTGTCAGTCCATTCCAGAGGAACCTGTTTTCCCTGCACTGCCTTGACGTTCAAGCCGAGGATCGACTCCCACCACGTGTGCACGTGGGACAGCCCTGTGGGAAAGCCTCGTGGGAAAGCCTCGTGGAAAAGACTCGAGGGAAAACCATAGATCCTTTGATCCACGCGGCGGACTGCGTGACACTGCTGCTACCGCTCTGGAGGAAAGCGCAAGTGCATGCCCGCATTCGAGACGAGGACTGACTCCCCTGGGGAGACTCCAGAAGTACCCCAAGATCCATGTCAGCACTGGAGAGGAATCCTCAGGTTCCGGCCCCGACTCCACACAAGGACTTAGGCCCCGGCATCGACGGGAGAGGAATCCCGAGAGGCCCCCGAGGAACTCGCATGGGGACTGGCCTTTCCTGAGGCCACCAGAGCGGGTCCCTGAGGTCCCCGTCGTAAGTCGAGAGCACCTGCCGCAACTCGAGAAAATCCAGGAGGTTTTGCCCTCCAGGCGAGATGAGGCCCATTTCCGCTGAGGCTTCTCGAGGCCAATCACATCTAACCACTGGAACTTCCAAAGGGTCCTTCACACCCTTGCTGCAACTCAAGAAGTTCCCCGACATACCCGTCTCCACTCGAGAGGAAGCACGTGGTGTCCCGCACACATCCAGGGGAGCCCCGTTTCGCCTCCTAGCTCGAGATGAGGGATCCTTTCCCTGTTTCGTAGGGAAAGAATTCCCGGCGTTCCCGTCGCATCTCAAGAGGAGGCGCTCTCCACAGGAAAGGCGAGAGGAACTGAAGGGTCGTGACACCATTCCAAGAGTCCCCCAGATGTGTCAGTCCATTCCAGAGGAACCTGTTTTCCCTGCACTGCCTTGACGTTCAAGCCGAGGATCGACTCCCACCACGTGTGCACGTGGGACAGCCCTGTGGGAAAGCCTCGTGGGAAAGCCTCGTGGGAAAGACTCGAGGGAAAACCATAGATCCTTTGATCCACGCGGCGGACTGCGTGACACTGCTGCTACCGCTCTGGAGGAAAGCGCAAGTGCATGCCCGCATTCGAGACGAGGACTGACTCCCCTGGGGAGACTCCAGAAGTACCCCAAGATCCATGTCAGCACTGGAGAGGAATCCTCAGGTTCCGGCCCGGACTCCACACAAGGTCTTAGGCCCTGGCATCGACGGGAGAGGAATCCCGAGAGGCCCCCGAGGAACTCGCATGGGGACTGGCCTTTCCTGAGGCCACCAGAGCGGGTCCCTGAGGTCCCCGTCGTAAGTCGAGAGCACCTGCCACAACTCGAGAAAATCCAGGAGGTTTTGGCCTCCAGGCGAGATGAGGCCCATTTCCGCTGAGGCTTCACGAGGCCAATCACATCTAACCACTGGAACTTCCAAAGGGTCCTTCACACCATTGCTGCAACTCAAGAAGTTCCCCGACATACCCGTCTCCACTCGAGAGGAAGCACGTGGGTCCCGCACACATCCAGGGGAGCCCCGTTTCCGCCTCCTGGCTCGAGATGAGGGATCCTTTCCCTGTTTCGTAGGGAAAGAATTCCCGGCGTTCCCGTCGCATCTCAAGAGGAGGCGCTCTCCACAGGAAAGGCGAGAGGAACTCCAGGGTCGTGACACCATTCCAAGAGTCCCCCAGATGTGTCAGTCCATTCCAGAGGAACCTGTTTTCCCTGCACTGCCTTGACGTTCAAGCCGAGGATCGACTCCAACCACGTGTGCACGTGGGACAGCCCTGTGGGAAAGCCTCGTGGGAAAGCCTCGTGGGAAAGACTCGAGGGAAAACCATAGATCCTTTGATCCACGCGGCGGACTGGGTGACACTGCTGCTACCGCTCTGGAGGAAAGCGCAAGTGCATGCCCGCATTCGAGACGAGGACTGACTCCCCTGGGGAGACTCCAGAAGTACCCCAGATCCATGTCAGCACTGGAGAGGAATCCTCAGGTTCCGGCCCCGACTCCACACAAGGTCTTAGGCCCCGGCATCGACGGGAGAGGAATCCCGAGAAGCCCCCAAGGAACTCGCATGGGGACTGGCCTTTCCTGAGGCCACCAGAGCGGGTCCCTGAGGTCCCCGTCGTAAGTCGAGAGCACCTGCCGCAACTCGAGAAAATCCAGGAGGTTTTGCCCTCCAGGCGAGATGAGGCCCATTTCCGCTGAGGCTTCTCGAGGCCAATCACATCTAACCACTGGAACGTCCAAAGGGTCTTTCACACCATTGCTGCAACTCAAGAAGTTCCCCGACATACCCGTCTCCACTCGAGAGGAAGCACGTGGGGTCCCGCACACATCCAGGGGAGCCCCTTTTCCGCCTCCTAGCTCGAGATGAGGGATCCTTTCCCTGTTTCGTAGGGAAAGAATTCCCGGCGTTCCCGTCGCATCTCAAGAGGAGGCGCTCTCCACAGGAAAGGCGAGAGGAACTGAAGGGTCGTGCCACCATTCCAAGAGTCCCCCAGATGTGTCAGTCCATTCCAGAGGAACCTGTTTTCCCTGCACTGCCTTGACGTTCAAGCCGAGGATCGACTCCCACCACGTGTGCACGTGGGACAGCCCTGTGGGAAAGCCTCGTGGGAAAGCCTCGTGGGAAAGACTCGAGGGAAAACCATAGATCCTTTGATCCACGCGGCGGACTGCGTGACACTGCTGCTACCGATCTGGAGGAAAGCGCAAGTGCATGCCCGCATTCGAGACGAGGACTGACTCCCCTGGGGAGACTCCAGAAGTACCCCAAGATCCATGTCAGCACTGGAGAGGAATCCTCAGGTTCCGGCCCCGACTCCACACAAGGTCTTAGGCCCTGGCATCGACGGGAGAGGAATCCCGAGAGGCCCCCGAGGAACTCGCATGGGGACTGGCCTTTCCTGAGGCCACCAGAGCGGGTCCCTGAGGTCCCCGTCGTAAGTCGAGAGCACCTGCCACAACTCGAGAAAATCCAGGAGGTTTTGCCCTCCAGGCGAGATGAGGCCCATTTCCGCTGAGGCTTCACGAGGCCAATCACATCTAACCACTGGAACTTCCAAAGGGTCCTTCACACCATTGCTGCAACTCAAGAAGTTCCCCGACATACCCGTCTCCACTCGAGAGGAAGCACGTGGGGTCCCGCACACATCCAGGGGAGCCCCGTTTCCGCCTCCTAGCTCGAGATGAGGGATCCTTTCCCTGTTTCGTAGGGAAAGAATTCCCGGCGTTCCCGTCGCATCTCAAGAGGAGGCGCTCTCCACAGGAAAGGCGAGAGGAACTCCAGGGTCGTGACACCATTCCAAGAGTCCCCCAGATGTGTCAGTCCATTCCAGAGGAACCTGTTTTCCCTGCACTGCCTTGACGTTCAAGCCGAGGATCGACTCCCACCACGTGTGCACGTGGGACAGCCCTGTGGGAAAGCCTCGTGGGAAAGCCTCGTGGAAAAGACTCGAGGGAAAACCATAGATCCTTTGATCCACGCGGCGGACTGCGTGACACTGCTGCTACCGCTCTGGAGGAAAGCGCAAGTGCATGCCCGCATTCGAGACGAGGACTGACTCCCCTGGGGAGACTCCAGAAGTACCCCAAGATCCATGTCAGCACTGGAGAGGAATCCTCAGGTTCCGGCCCCGACTCCACACAAGGACTTAGGCCCCGGCATCGACGGGAGAGGAATCCCGAGAGGCCCCCGAGGAACTCGCATGGGGACTGGCCTTTCCTGAGGCCACCAGAGCGGGTCCCTGAGGTCCCCGTCGTAAGTCGAGAGCACCTGCCACAACTCGAGAAAATCCAGGAGGTTTTGCCCTCCAGGCGAGATGAGGCCCATTTCCGCTGAGGCTTCTCGAGGCCAATCACATCTAACCACTGGAACTTCCAAAGGGTCCTTCACACCCTTGCTGCAACTCAAGAAGTTCCCCGACATACCCGTCTCCACTCGAGAGGAAGCACGTGGTGTCCCGCACACATCCAGGGGAGCCCCGTTTCGCCTCCTAGCTCGAGATGAGGGATCCTTTCCCTGTTTCGTAGGGAAAGAATTCCCGGCGTTCCCGTCGCATCTCAAGAGGAGGCGCTCTCCACAGGAAAGGCGAGAGGAACTGAAGGGTCGTGACACCATTCCAAGAGTCCCCCAGATGTGTCAGTCCATTCCAGAGGAACCTGTTTTCCCTGCACTGCCTTGACGTTCAAGCCGAGGATCGACTCCCACCACGTGTGCACGTGGGACAGCCCTGTGGGAAAGCCTCGTGGGAAAGCCTCGTGGGAAAGACTCGAGGGAAAACCATAGATCCTTTGATCCACGCGGCGGACTGCGTGACACTGCTGCTACCGCTCTGGAGGAAAGTGCAAGTGCATGCCCGCATTCGAGACGAGGACTGACTCCCCTGGGGAGACTCCAGAAGTACCCCAAGATCCATGTCAGCACTGGAGAGGAATCCTCAGGTTCCGGCCCCGACTCCACACAAGGTCTTAGGCCCCGGCATCGACGGGAGAGGAATCCCGAGAGGCCCCCGAGGAACTCGCATGGGGACTGGCCTTTCCTGAGGCCACTAGAGCGGGTCCCTGAGGTCCCCATCGTAAGTCGAGAGCACCTGCCGCAACTCGAGAAAATCCAGGAGGTTTTGCCCTCCAGGCGAGATGAGGCCCATTTCCGCTGAGGCTTCTCGAGGCCAATCACATCTAACCACTGGAACTTCCAAAGGGTCCTTCACACCATTGCTGCAACTCAAGAAGTTCCCCGACATACCCGTCTCCACTCGAGAGGAAGCACGTGGTGTCCCGCACACATCCAGGGGAGCCCCGTTTCCGCCTCCTAGCTCGAGATGAGGGATCCTTTCCCTGTTTCGTAGGGAAAGAATTCCCGGCGTTCCCGTCGCATCTCAAGAGGAGGCGCTCTCCACAGGAAAGGCGAGAGGAACTCCAGGGTCGTGCCACCATTCCAAGAGTCCCCCAGATGTGTCAGTCCATTCCAGAGGAACCTGTTTTCCCTGCACTGCCTTGACGTTCAAGCCGAGGATCGACTCCCACCACGTGTGCACTTGGGACAGCCCTGTGGGAAAGCCTCGTGGGAAAGCCTCGTGGGAAAGACTCGAGGGAAAACCATAGATCCTTTGATCCACGCGGCGGACTGCGTGACACTGCTGCTACCGCTCTGGAGGAAAGCGCAAGTGCATGCCCGCATTCGAGACGAGGACTGACTCCCCTGGGGAGACTCCAGAAGTACCCCAAGATCCATGTCAGCACTGGAGAGGAATCCTCAGGTTCCGGCCCCGACTCCACACAAGGTCTTAGGCCCCGGCATCGACGGGAGAGGAATCCCGAGAGGCCCCAAAGGAACTCGCATGGGGACTGGCCTTTCCTGAGGCCACCAGAGCGGGTCCCTGAGGTCCCCGTCGTAAGTCGAGAGCACCTGCCGCAACTCGAGAAAATCCAGGAGGTTTTGCCCTCCAGGCGAGATGAGGCCCATTTCCGCTGAGGCTTCTCGAGGCCAATCACATCTAACCACTGGAACTTCCAAAGGGTCTTTCACACCATTGCTGCAACTCAAGAAGTTCCCCGACATACCCGTCTCCACTCGAGAGGAAGCACGTGGGGTCCCGCACACATCCAGGGGAGCCCCGTTTCCGCCTCCTAGCTCGAGATGAGGGATCCTTTCCCTGTTTCGTAGGGAAAGAATTCCCGGCGTTCCCGTCGCATCTCAAGAGGAGGCGCTCTCCACAGGAAAGGCGAGAGGAACTCCAGGGTCGTGCCACCATTCCAAGAGTCCCCCAGATGTGTCAGTCCATTCCAGAGGAACCTGTTTTCCCTGCACTGCCTTGACGTTCAAGCCGAGGATCGACTCCCACCACGTGTGCACATGGGACAGCCCTGTGGGAAAGCCTCGTGGGAAAGCCTCGTGGGAAAGACTCGAGGGAAAACCATAGATCCTTTGATCCACGCGGCGGACTGCGTGACACTGCTGCTACCGCTCTGGAGGAAAGCGCAAGTGCATGCCCGCATTCGAGACGAGGACTGACTCCCCTGGGGAGACTCCAGAAGTACCCCAAGATCCATGTCAGCACTGGAGAGGAATCCTCAGGTTCCGGCCCCGACTCCACACAAGGTCTTAGGCCCTGGCATCGACGGGAGAGGAATCCCGAGAGGCCCCCGAGGAACTCGCATGGGGACTGGCCTTTCCTGAGGCCACCAGAGCGGTTCCCTGAGGTCCCCGTCGTAAGTCGAGAGCACCTGCCACAACTCGTGAAAATCCAGGAGGTTTTGCCCTCCAGGCGAGATGAGGCCCATTTCCGCTGAGGCTTCTCGAGGCCAATCACATCTAACCACTGGAACTTCCAAAGGGTCCTTCACACCATTGCTGCAACTCAAGAAGTTCCACGACATACCCGTCTACACTCGAGAGGAAGCACGTGGGTCCCGCACACATCCAGGGGAGCCCCGTTTCCGCCTCCTCGCTCGAGATGAGGGATCCTTTCCCTGTTTCGTAGGGAAAGAATTCCCGGCGTTCCCGTCGCATCTCAAGAGGAGGCGCTCTCCACAGGAAAGGCGAGAGGAACTCCAGGGTCGTGCCACCATTTCAAGGGTCCCCCAAATGTGTCAGTCCATTCCAGAGGAACCTGTTTTCCCTGCACTGCCTTGACGTTCAAGCCGAGGATCGACTCCCACCACGTGTGCACGTGGGACAGCCCTGTGGGAAAGCCTCGTGGGAAAGCCTCGTGGGAAAGACTCGAGGGAAAACCATAGATCCTTTGATCCACGCGGCGGACTGCGTGACACTGCTGCTACCGCTCTGGAGGAAAGCGCAAGTGCATGCCCGCATTCGAGACGAGGACTGACTCCCCTGGGGAGACTCCAGAAGTACCCCAAGATCCATGTCAGCACTGGAGAGGAATCCTCAGGTTCCGGCCCCGACTCCATTCAAGGTCTTAGGCCCCGGCATCGACGGGAGAGGAATCCCGAGAGGCCCCCGAGGAACTCGCATGGGGACTGGCCTTTCCTGAGGCCACCAGAGCGGGTCCCTGAGGTCCCCGTCGTAAGTCGAGAGCACCTGCCACAACTCGAGAAAATCCAGGAGGTTTTGCCCTCCAGGCGAGATGAGGCCCATTTCCGCTGAGGCTTCTCGAGGCCAATCACATCTAACCACTGGAACTTCCAAAGGGTCCTTCACACCCTTGCTGCAACTCAAGAAGTTCCCCGACATACCCGTCTCCACTCGAGAGGAAGCACGTGGTGTCCCGCACACATCCAGGGGAGCCCCGTTTCGCCTCCTAGCTCGAGATGAGGGATCCTTTCCCTGTTTCGTAGGGAAAGAATTCCCGGCGTTCCCGTCGCATCTCAAGAGGAGGCGCTCTCCACAGGAAAGGCGAGAGGAACTGAAGGGTCGTGACACCATTCCAAGAGTCCCCCAGATGTGTCAGTCCATTCCAGAGGAACCTGTTTTCCCTGCACTGCCTTGACGTTCAAGCCGAGGATCGACTCCCACCACGTGTGCACGTGGGACAGCCCTGTGGGAAAGCCTCGTGGGAAAGCCTCGTGGGAAAGACTCGAGGGAAAACCATAGATCCTTTGATCCACGCGGCGGACTGCGTGACACTGCTGCTACCGCTCTGGAGGAAAGTGCAAGTGCATGCCCGCATTCGAGACGAGGACTGACTCCCCTGGGGAGACTCCAGAAGTACCCCAAGATCCATGTCAGCACTGGAGAGGAATCCTCAGGTTCCGGCCCCGACTCCACATAAGGTCTTAGGCCCCGGCATCGACGGGAGAGGAATCCCGAGAGGCCCCCGAGGAACTCGCATGGGGACTGGCCTTTCCTGAGGCCACTAGAGCGGGTCCCTGAGGTCCCCATCGTAAGTCGAGAGCACCTGCCGCAACTCGAGAAAATCCAGGAGGTTTTGCCCTCCAGGCGAGATGAGGCCCATTTCCGCTGAGGCTTCTCGAGGCCAATCACATCTAACCACTGGAACTTCCAAAGGGTCCTTCACACCATTGCTGCAACTCAAGAAGTTCCCCGACATACCCGTCTCCACTCGAGAGGAAGCACGTGGTGTCCCGCACACATCCAGGGGAGCCCCGTTTCCGCCTCCTAGCTCGAGATGAGGGATCCTTTCCCTGTTTCGTAGGGAAAGAATTCCCGGCGTTCCCGTCGCATCTCAAGAGGAGGCGCTCTCCACAGGAAAGGCGAGAGGAACTCCAGGGTCGTGCCACCATTCCAAGAGTCCCCCAGATGTGTCAGTCCATTCCAGAGGAACCTGTTTTCCCTGCACTGCCTTGACGTTCAAGCCGAGGATCGACTCCCACCACGTGTGCACTTGGGACAGCCCTGTGGGAAAGCCTCGTGGGAAAGCCTCGTGGGAAAGACTCGAGGGAAAACCATAGATCCTTTGATCCACGCGGCGGACTGCGTGACACTGCTGCGACCGCTCTGGAGGAAAGCGCAAGTGCATGCCCGCATTCGAGACGAGGACTGACTCCCCTGGGGAGACTCCAGAAGTACCCCAAGATCCATGTCAGCACTGGAGAGGAATCCTCAGGTTCCGGCCCCGACTCCACACAAGGTCTTAGGCCCCGGCATCGACGGGAGAGGAATCCCGAGAGGCCCCCAAGGAACTCGCATGGGGACTGGCCTTTCCTGAGGCCACCAGAGCGGGTCCCTGAGGTCCCCGTCGTAAGTCGAGAGCACCTGCCGCAACTCGAGAAAATCCAGGAGGTTTTGCCCTCCAGGCGAGATGAGGCCCATTTCCGCTGAGGCTTCTCGATGCCAATCACATCTAACCACTGGAACTTCCAAAGGGTCTTTCACACCATTGCTGCAACTCAAGAAGTTCCCCGACATACCCGTCTCCACTCGAGAGGAAGCACGTGGGGTCCCGCACACATCCAGGGGAGCCCCGTTTCCGCCTCCTAGCTCGAGATGAGGGATCCTTTCCCTGTTTCGTAGGGAAAGAATTCCCGGCGTTCCCGTCGCATCTCAAGAGGAGGCGCTCTCCACAGGAAAGGCGAGAGGAACTCCAGGGTCGTGCCACCATTCCAAGAGTCCCCCAGATGTGTCAGTCCATTCCAGAGGAACCTGTTTTCCCTGCACTGCCTTGACGTTCAAGCCGAGGATCGACTCCCACCACGTGTGCACGTGGGACAGCCCTGTGGGAAAGCCTCGTGGGAAAGCCTCGTGGGAAAGACTCGAGGGAAAACCATAGATCCTTTGATCCACGCGGCGGACTGCGTGACACTGCTGCTACCGCTCTGGAGGAAAGCGCAAGTGCATGCCCGCATTCGAGACGAGGACTGACTCCCCTGGGGAGACTCCAGAAGTACCCCAAGATCCATGTCAGCACTGGAGAGGAATCCTCAGGTTCCGGCCCCGACTCCACACAAGGTCTTAGGCCCCGGCATCGACGGGAGAGGAATCCCGAGAAGCCCCCAAGGAACTCGCATGGGGACTGGCCTTTCCTGAGGCCACCAGAGCGGGTCCCTGAGGTCCCCGTCGTAAGTCGAGAGCACCTGCCGCAACTCGAGAAAATCCAGGAGGTTTTGCCCTCCAGGCGAGATGAGGCCCATTTCCGCTGAGGCTTCTCGAGGCCAATCACATCTAACCACTGGAACTTCCAAAGGGTCTTTCACACCATTGCTGCAAATCAAGAAGTTCCCCGACATACCCGTCTCCACTCGAGAGGAAGCACGTGGGGTCCCGCACACATCCAGGGGAGCCCCGTTTCCGCCTCCTAGCTCGAGATGAGGGATCCTTTCCCTGTTTCGTAGGGAAAGAATTCCCGGCGTTCCCGTCGCATCTCAAGAGGAGGCGCTCTCCACAGGAAAGGCGAGAGGAACTCCAGGGTCGTGCCACCATTCCAAGAGTCCCCCAGATGTGTCAGTCCATTCCAGAGGAACCTGTTTTCCCTGCACTGCCTTGACGTTCAAGCCGAGGATCGACTCCCACCACTTGTGCACGTGGGACAGCCCTGTGGGAAAGCCTCGTGGGAAAGCCTCGTGGGAAAGACTCGAGGGAAAACCATAGATCCTTTGATCCACGCGGCGGACTGCGTGACACTGCTGCTACCGCTCTGGAGGAAAGCGCAAGTGCATGCCCGCATTCGAGACGAGGACTGACTCCCCTGGGGAGACTCCAGAAGTACCCCAAGATCCATGTCAGCACTGGAGAGGAATCCTCAGGTTCCGGCCCCGACTCCACACAAGGTCTTAGGCCCTGGCATCGATGGGAGAGGAATCCCGAGAGGCCCCCGAGGAACTCGCATGGGGACTGGCCTTTCCTGAGGCCACCAGAGCGGGTCCCTGAGGTCCCCGTCGTAAGTCGAGAGCACCTGCCACAACTCGAGAAAATCCAGGAGGTTTTGCCCTCCAGGCGAGATGAGGCCCATTTCCGCTGAGGCTTCTCGAGGCCTATCACATCTAACCACTGGAACTTCCAAAGGGTCCTTCACACCATTGCTGCAACTCAAGAAGTTCCACGACATACCCGTCTCCACTCGAGAGGAAGCACGTGGGTCCCGCACACATCCAGGGGAGCCCCGTTTCCGCCTCCTAGCTCGAGATGAGGGATCCTTTCCCTGTTTCGTAGGGAAAGAATTCCCGGCGTTCCCGTCGCATCTCAAGAGGAGGCGCTCTCCACAGGAAAGGCGAGAGGAACTCCAGGGTCGTGCCACCATTCCAAGGGTCCCCCAAATGTGTCAGTCCATTCCAGAGGAACCTGTTTTCCCTGCACTGCCTTGACGTTCAAGCCGAGGATCGACTCCCACCACGTGTGCACGTGGGACAGCCCTGTGGGAAAGCCTCGTGGGAAAGCCTCGTGGGAAAGACTCGAGGGAAAACCATAGATCCTTTGACCCACGCGGCGGACTGCGTGACACTGCTGCTACCGCTCTGGAGGAAAGCGCAAGTGCATGCCCGCATTTGAGACGAGGACTGACTCCCCTGGGGAGACTCCAGAAGTACCCCAAGATCCATTTCAGCACTGGAGAGGAATCCTCAGGTTCCGGCCCCGACTCCACACAAGGTCTTAGGCCCCGGCATCGACGGGAGAGGAATCCCGAGAGGCCCCCGAGGAACTCGCATGGGCACTGGCCTTTCCTGAGGCCACCAGAGCGGGTCCCTGAGGTTCCCGTCGTAAGTCGAGAACACCTGCCGCAACTCGAGAAAATCCAGGAGGTTTTGCCCTCCAGGCGAGATGAGGCCCATTTCCGCTGAGGCTTCTCGAGGCCAATCACATCTAACCACTGGAACTTCCAAAGGGTCCTTCACACCCTTGCTGCAACTCAAGAAGTTCCCCGACATACCCGTCTCCACTCGAGAGGAAGCACGTGGTGTCCCGCACACATCCAGGGGAGCCCCGTTTCGCCTCCTAGCTCGAGATGAGGGATCCTTTCCCTGTTTCGTAGGGAAAGAATTCCCGGCGTTCCCGTCGCATCTCAAGAGGAGGCGCTCTCCACAGGAAAGGCAAGAGGAACTCCAGGGTCGTGCCACCATTCCAAGAGTCCCCCAGATGTGTCAGTCCATTCCAGAGGAAACTGTTTTCCCTGCACTGCCTTGACGTTCAAGCCGAGGATCGACTCCCACCACGTGTGCACGTGGGACAGCCCTGTGGGAAAGCCTCGTGGGAAAGCCTCGTGGGAAAGACTCGAGGGAAAACCATAGATCCTTTGATCCACGCGGCGGACTGCGTGACACTGCTGCTACCGCTCTGGAGGAAAGTGCAAGTGCATGCCCGCATTCGAGACGAGGACTGACTCCCCTGGGGAGACTCCAGAAGTACCCCAAGATCCATGTCAGCACTGGAGAGGAATCCTCAGGTTCCGGCCCCGACTCCACACAAGGTCTTAGGCCCCGGCATCGAAGGGAGAGGAATCCCGAGAGGCCCCCGAGGAACTCGCATGGGGACTGGCCTTTCCTGAGGCCACTAGAGCGGGTCCCTGAAGTCCCCATCGTAAGTCGAGAGCACCTGCCGCAACTTGAGAAAATCCAGGAGGTTTTGCCCTCCAGGCGAGATGAGGCCCATTTCCGCTGAGGCTTCTCGAGGCCAATCACATCTAACCACTGGAACTTCCAAAGGGTCCTTCACACCATTGCTGCAACTCAAGAAGTTCCCCGACATACCCGTCTCCACTCGAGAGGAAGCACGTGGTGTCCCGCATACATCCAGGGGAGCCCCGTTTCCGCCTCCTAGCTCGAGATGAGGGATCCTTTCCCTGTTTCGTAGGGAAAGAATTCCCGGCGTTCCCGTCGCATCTCAAGAGGAGGCGCTCTCCACAGGAAAGGCGAGAGGAACTCCAGGGTCGTGCCACCATTCCAAGAGTCCCCCAGATGTGTCAGTCCATTCCAGAGGAACCTGTTTTCCCTGCACTGCCTTGACGTTCAAGCCGAGGATCGACTCCCACCACGTGTGCACGTGGGACAGCCCTGTGGGAAAGCCTCGTGGGAAAGCCTCGTGGGAAAGACTCGAGGGAAAACCATAGATCCTTTGATCCACGCGGCGGACTGCGTGACACTGCTGCTACCGCTCTGGAGGAAAGCGCAAGTGCATGCCCGCATTCGAGACGAGGACTGACTCCCCTGGGGAGACTCCAGAAGTACCCCAAGATCCATGTCAGCACTGGAGAGGAATCCTCAGGTTCCGGCCCCGACTCCACACAAGGTCTTAGGCCCCGGCATCGACGGGAGAGGAATCCCGAGAGGCCCCCGAGGAACTCGCATGGGCACTGGCCTTTCCTGAGGCCACCAGAGCGGGTCCCTGAGGTTCCCGTCGTAAGTCGAGAACACCTGCCGCAACTCGAGAAAATCCAGGAGGTTTTGCCCTCCAGGCGAGATGAGGCCCATTTCCGCTGAGGCTTCTCGAGGCCAATCACATCTAACCACTGGAACTTCCAAAGGGTCCTTCACACCCTTGCTGCAACTCAAGAAGTTCCCCGACATACCCGTCTCCACTCGAGAGGAAGCACGTGGTGTCCCGCACACATCCAGGGGAGCCCCGTTTCGCCTCCTAGCTCGAGATGAGGGATCCTTTCCCTGTTTCGTAGGGAAAGAATTCCCGGCGTTCCCGTCGCATCTCAAGAGGAGGCGCTCTCCACAGGAAAGGCAAGAGGAACTCCAGGGTCGTGACACCATTCCAAGAGTCCCCCAGATGTGTCAGTCCATTCCAGAGGAAACTGTTTTCCCTGCACTGCCTTGACGTTCAAGCCGAGGATCGACTCCCACCACGTGTGCACGTGGGACAGCCCTGTGGGAAAGCCTCGTGGGAAAGCCTCGTGGGAAAGACTCGAGGGAAAACCATAGATCCTTTGATCCACGCGGCGGACTGCGTGACACTGCTGCTACCGCTCTGGAGGAAAGTGCAAGTGCATGCCCGCATTCGAGACGAGGACTGACTCCCCTGGGGAGACTCCAGAAGTACCCCAAGATCCATGTCAGCACTGGAGAGGAATCCTCAGGTTCCGGCCCCGACTCCACACAAGGTCTTAGGCCCCGGCATCGAAGGGAGAGGAATCCCGAGAGGCCCCCGAGGAACTCGCATGGGGACTGGCCTTTCCTGAGGCCACTAGAGCGGGTCCCTGAAGTCCCCATCGTAAGTCGAGAGCACCTGCCGCAACTTGAGAAAATCCAGGAGGTTTTGCCCTCCAGGCGAGATGAGGCCCATTTCCGCTGAGGCTTCTCGAGGCCAATCACATCTAACCACTGGAACTTCCAAAGGGTCCTTCACACCATTGCTGCAACTCAAGAAGTTCCCCGACATACCCGTCTCCACTCGAGAGGAAGCACGTGGTGTCCCGCACACATCCAGGGGAGCCCCGTTTCCGCCTCCTAGCTCGAGATGAGGGATCCTTTCCCTGTTTCGTAGGGAAAGAATTCCCGGCGTTCCCGTCGCATCTCAAGAGGAGGCGCTCTCCACAGGAAAGGCGAGAGGAACTCCAGGGTCGTGCCACCATTCCAAGAGTCCCCCAGATGTGTCAGTCCATTCCAGAGGAACCTGTTTTCCCTGCACTGCCTTGACGTTCAAGCCGAGGATCGACTCCCACCACGTGTGCACGTGGGACAGCCCTGTGGGAAAGCCTCGTGGGAAAGCCTCGTGGGAAAGACTCGAGGGAAAACCATAGATCCTTTGATCCACGCGGCGGACTGCGTGACACTGCTGCTACCGCTCTGGAGGAAAGCGCAAGTGCATGCCCGCATTCGAGACGAGGACTGACTCCCCTGGGGAGACTCCAGAAGTACCCCAAGATCCATGTCAGCACTGGAGAGGAATCCTCAGGTTCCGGCCCCGACTCCACACAAGGTCTTAGGCCCCGGCATCGACGGGAGAGGAATCCCGAGAGGCCCCCGAGGAACTCGCATGGGGACTGGCCTTTCCTGAGGCCACCAGAGCGGGTCCCTGAGGTCCCCGTCGTAAGTCGAGAGCACCTGCCGCAACTCGAGAAAATCCAGGAGGTTTTGCCCTCCAGGCGAGATGAGGCCCATTTCCGCTGAGGCTTCTCGAGGCCAATCACATCTAACCACTGGAACTTCCAAAGGGTCCTTCACACCCTTGCTGCAACTCAAGAAGTTCCCCGACATACCCGTCTCCACTCGAGAGGAAGCACGTGGTGTCCCGCACACATCCAGGGGAGCCCCGTTTCGCCTCCTAGCTCGAGATGAGGGATCCTTTCCCTGTTTCGTAGGGAAAGAATTCCCGGCGTTCCCGTCGCATCTCAAGAGGAGGCGCTCTCCACAGGAAAGGCGAGAGGAACTCCAGGGTCGTGCCACCATTCCAAGAGTCCCCCAGATGTGTCAGTCCATTCCAGAGGAACCTGTTTTCCCTGCACTGCCTTGACGTTCAAGCCGAGGATCGACTCCCACCACGTGTGCACGTGGGACAGCCCTGTGGGAAAGCCTCGTGGGAAAGCCTCGTGGGAAAGACTCGAGGGAAAACCATAGATCCTTTGATCCACGCGGCGGACTGCGTGACACTGCTGCTACCGCTCTGGAGGAAAGTGCAAGTGCATGCCCGCATTCGAGACGAGGACTGACTCCCCTGGGGAGACTCCAGAAGTACCCCAAGATCCATGTCAGCACTGGAGAGGAATCCTCAGGTTCCGGCCCCGACTCCACACAAGGTCTTAGGCCCCGGCATCGACGGGAGAGGAATCCCGAGAGGCCCCCGAGGAACTCGCATGGGGACTGGCCTTTCCTGAGGCCACCAGAGCGGGTCCCTGAGGTCCCCGTCGTAAGTCGAGAGCACCTGCCGCAACTCGAGAAAATCCAGGAGGTTTTGCCCTCCAGGCGAGATGAGGCCCATTTCCGCTGAGGCTTCTCGAGGCCAATCACATCTAACCACTGGAACTTCCAAAGGGTCTTTCACACCATTGCTGCAACTCAAGAAGTTCCCCGACATACCCGTCTCCACTCGAGAGGAAGCACGTGGGGTCCCGCACACATCCAGGGGAGCCCCGTTTCCGCCTCCTCGCTCGAGATGAGGGATCCTTTCCCTGTTTCGTAGGGAAAGAATTCCCGGCGTTCCCGTCGCATCTCAAGAGGAGGCGCTCTCCACAGGAAAGGCGAGAGGAACTCCAGGGTCGTGCCACCATTCCAAGAGGCCCCAGATGTGTCAGTCCATTCCAGAGGAACCTGTTTTCCCTGCACTGCCTTGACGTTCAAGCCGAGGATCGACTCCCACCACGTGTGCACGTGGGACAGCCCTGTGGGAAAGCCTCGTGGGAAAGCCTCGTGGGAAAGACTCGAGGGAAAACCATAGATCCTTTGATCCACGCGGCGGACTGCGTGACACTGCTGCTACCGCTCTGGAGGAAAGCGCAAGTGCATGCCCGCATTCGAGACGAGGACTGACTCCCCTGGTGAGACTCCAGAAGTACCCCAAGATTCATGTCAGCACTGGAGAGGAATCCTCAGGTTCCGGCCCCGACTCCACACAAGGTCTTAGGCCCTGGCATCGACGGGAGAGGAATCCCGAGAGGCCCCCGAGGAACTCGCATGGGGACTGGCCTTTCCTGAGGCCACCAGAGCGGGTCCCTGAGGTCCCCGTCGTAAGTCGAGAGCACCTGCCGCAACTCGAGAAAATCCAGGAGGTTTTGCCCTCCAGGCGAGATGAGGCCCATTTCTGCTGAGGCTTCTCGAGGCCTATCACATCTAATCACTGGAACTTCCAAAGGGTCCTTCACACCATTGCTGCAACTCAAGAAGTTCCCCGACATACCCGTCTCCACTCGAGCGGAAGCACGTGGTGTCCCGCACACATCCAGGGGAGCCCCGTTTCGCCTCCTAGCTCGAGATGAGGGATCCTTTCCCTGTTTCGTAGGGAAAGAATTCCCGGCGTTCCCGTCGCATCTCAAGAGGAGGCGCTCTCCACAGGAAAGGCGAGAGGAACTCCAGGGTCGTGACACCATTCCAAGAGTCCCCCAGATGTGTCAGTCCATTCCAGAGGAACCTGTTTCCCCTGCACTGCCTTCACGTTCAAGCCGAGGATCGACTCCCACCACGTGTGCACGTGGGACAGCCCTGTGGGAAAGCCTCGTGGGAAAGCCTCGTGGGAAAGACTCGAGGGAAAACCATAGATCCTTTGATCCACGCGGCGGACTGCGTGACACTGCTGCTACCGCTCTGGAGGAAAGTGCAAGTGCATGCCCGCATTCGAGACGAGGACTGACTCCCCTGGGGAGACTCCAGAAGTACCCCAAGATCCATGTCAGCACTGGAGAGGAATCCTCAGGTTCCGGCCCCGACTCCACACAAGGTCTTAGGCCCCGGCATCGACGGGAGAGGAATCCCGAGAGGCCCCCGAGGAACTCGCATGGGGACTGGCCTTTCCTGAGGCCACCAGAGCGGTTCCCTGAGGTCCCCGTCGTAAGTCGAGAGCACCTGCCACAACTCGAGAAAATCCAGGAGGTTTTGCCCTCCAGGCGAGATGAGGCCCATTTCCGCTGAGGCTTCTCGAGGCCAATCACATCTAACCACTGGAACTTCCAAAGGGTCCTTCACACCCTTGCTGCAACTCAAAAAGTTCCCCGACATACCCGTCTCCACTCGAGAGGAAGCACGTGGTGTCCCGCACACATCCAGGGGAGCCCCGTTTCCGCCTCCTAGCTCGAGATGAGGGATCCTTTCCCTGTTTCGTAGGGAAAGAATTCCCGGCGTTCCCGTCGCATCTCAAGAGGAGGCACTCTCCACAGGAAAGGCGAGAGGAACTCCAGGGTCGTGCCACCATTCCAAGAGTCCCCCAGATGTGTCAGTCCATTCCAGAGGAACCTGTTTTCCCTGCACTGCCTTGACATTCAAGCCGAGGATCGACTCCCACCACGTGTGCACGTGGGACAGCCCTGTGGGAAAGCCTCGTGGGAAAGCCTCGTGGGAAAGACTCGAGGGAAAACAATAGATCCTTTGATCCATGCGGCGGACTGCGTGACACTGCTGCTACCGCTCTGGAGGAAAGCGCAAGTGCATGCCCGCATTCGAGACGAGGACTGACTCCCCTGGGGAGACTCCAGAAGTACCCCAAGATCCATGTCAGCACTGGAGAGGAATCCTCAGGTTCCGGCCCCGACTCCACACAAGGTCTTAGGCCCTGGCATCGACGGGAGAGGAATCCCGAGAGGCCCCCGAGGAACTCGCATGGGGACTGGCCTTTCCTGAGGCCACCAGAGCGGGTCCCTGAGGTCCCCGTCGTAAGTCGAGAGCACCTGCCGCAACTCGAGAAAATCCAGGAGGTTTTGCCCTCCAGGCGAGATGAGGCCCATTTCCGCTGAGGCTTCTCGATGCCAATCACATCTAACCACTGGAACTTCCAAAGGGTCCTTCACACCCTTGCTGCAACTCAAGAAGTTCCCCGACATACCCGTCTCCACTCGAGAGGAAGCACGTGGTGTCCCGCACACATCCAGGGGAGCCCCGTTTCCGCCTCCTAGCTCGAGATGAGGGATCCTTTCCCTGTTTCGTAGGGAAAGAGTTCCCGGCGTTCCCGTCGCATCTCAAGAGGAGGCGCTCTCCACAGGAAAGGCTAGAGGAACTCCAGTGTCGTGACACCATTCCAAGAGTCCCCCAGATGTGTCAGTCCATTCCAGAGGAATCTGTTTTCCCTGCACTGCCTTGACGTTCAAGCCGAGGATCGACTCCCACGACGTGTGCACGTGGGACAGCCCTGTGGGAAAGCCTCGTGGGAAAGCCTCGTGGGAAAGACTCGAGGGAAAACCATAGATCCTTTGATCCACGCGGCGGACTGCGTGACACTGCTGCTACCGCTCTGGAGGAAAGTGCAAGTGCATGCCCGCATTCGAGACGAGGACTGACTCCCCTGGGGAGACTCCAGAAGTACCCCAAGATCCATGTCAGCACTGGAGAGGAATCCTCAGGTTCCGGCCCCGACTCCACACAAGGTCTTAGGCCCTGGCATCGACGGGAGAGGAATCCCGAGAGGCCCCCGAGGAACTCGCATGGGGACTGGCCTTTCCTGAGGCCACCAGAGCGGTTCCCTGAGGTCCCCGTCGTAAGTCGAGAGCACCTGCCACAACTCGAGAAAATCCAGGAGGTTTTGCCCTCCAGGCGAGATGAGGCCCAATTCCGCTGAGGCTTCTCGAGGCCAATCACATCTAACCACTGGAACTTCCAAAGGGTCCTTCACACCATTGCTGCAACTCAAGAAGTTCCACGACATACCCGTCTCCACTCGAGAGGAAGCACGTGGGTCCCGCACACATCCAGGGGAGCCCCGTTTCCGCCTCCTAGCTCGAGATGAGGGATCCTTTCCCTGTTTCGTAGGGAAAGAATTCCCGGCGTTCCCGTCGCATCTCAAGAGGAGGCGCTCTCCACAGGAAAGGCGAGAGGAACTCCAGGGTCGTGCCACCATTCCAAGGGTCCTCCAAATGTGTCAGTCCATTCCAGAGGAACCTGTTTTCCCTGCACTGCCTTGACGTTCAAGCCGAGGATCGACTCCCACCACGTGTGCACGTGGGACAGCCCTGTGGGAAAGCCTCGTGGGAAAGCCTCGTGGGAAAGACTCGAGGGAAAACCATAGATCCTTTGATCCACGCGGCGGACTGCGTGACACTGCTGCTACCGCTCTGGAGGAAAGCGCAAGTGCATGCCCGCATTTGAGACGAGGACTGACTCCCCTGGGGAGACTCCAGAAGTACCCCAAGATCCATGTCAGCACTGGAGAGGAATCCTCAGGTTCCGGCCCCGAATCCACACAAGGTCTTAGGCCCTGGCATCGACGGGAGAGGAATCCCGAGAGGCCCCCGAGGAACTCGCATGGGGACTGGCCTTTCCTGAGGCCACCAGAGCGGGTCCCTGAGGTCCCCGTCGTAAGTCGAGAGCACCTGCCGCAACTCGAGAAAATCCAGGAGGTTTTGCCCTCCAGGCGAGATGAGGCCCATTTCTGCTGAGGCTTCTCGAGGCCTATCACATCTAATCACTGGAACTTCCAAAGGGTCCTTCACACCATTGCTGCAACTCAAGAAGTTCCCCGACATACCCGTCTCCACTCGAGCGGAAGCACGTGGTGTCCCGCACACATCCAGGGGAGCCCCGTTTCGCCTCCTAGCTCGAGATGAGGGATCCTTTCCCTGTTTCGTAGGGAAAGAATTCCCGGCGTTCCCGTCGCATCTCAAGAGGAGGCGCTCTCCACAGGAAAGGCGAGAGGAACTCCAGGGTCGTGCCACCATTCCAAGGGTCCTCCAAATGTGTCAGTCCATTCCAGAGGAACCTGTTTCCCCTGCACTGCCTTCACGTTCAAGCCGAGGATCGACTCCCACCACGTGTGCACGTGGGACAGCCCTGTGGGAAAGCCTCGTGGGAAAGCCTCGTGGGAAAGACTCGAGGGAAAACCATAGATCCTTTGATCCACGCGGCGGACTGCGTGACACTGCTGCTACCGCTCTGGAGGAAAGTGCAAGTGCATGCCCGCATTCGAGACGAGGACTGACTCCCCTGGGGAGACTCCAGAAGTACCCCAAGATCCATGTCAGCACTGGAGAGGAATCCTCAGGTTCCGGCCCCGACTCCACACAAGGTCTTAGGCCCCGGCATCGACGGGAGAGGAATCCCGAGAGGCCCCCGAGGAACTCGCATGGGGACTGGCCTTTCCTGCGGCCACCAGAGCGGGTCCCTGAGGTCCCCGTCGTAAGTCGAGAGCACCTGCTGCAACTCGAGAAAATCCAGGAGGTTTTGCCCTCCAGGCGAGATGAGGCCCATTTCCGCTGAGGCTTCTCGAGGCCAATCACATCTAACCACTGGAACTTCCAAAGGGTCCTTCACACCCTTGCTGCAACTCAAAAAGTTCCCCGACATACCCGTCTCCACTCGAGAGGAAGCACGTGGTGTCCCGCACACATCCAGGGGAGCCCCGTTTCCGCCTCCTAGCTCGAGATGAGGGATCCTTTCCCTGTTTCGTAGGGAAAGAATTCCCGGCGTTCCCGTCGCATCTCAAGAGGAGGCACTCTCCACAGGAAAGGCGAGAGGAACTCCAGGGTCGTGCCACCATTCCAAGAGTCCCCCAGATGTGTCAGTCCATTCCAGAGGAACCTGTTTTCCCTGCACTGCCTTGACATTCAAGCCGAGGATCGACTCCCACCACGTGTGCACGTGGGACAGCCCTGTGGGAAAGCCTCGTGGGAAAGCCTCGTGGGAAAGACTCGAGGGAAAACAATAGATCCTTTGATCCATGCGGCGGACTGCGTGACACTGCTGCTACCGCTCTGGAGGAAAGCGCAAGTGCATGCCCGCATTCGAGACGAGGACTGACTCCCCTGGGGAGACTCCAGAAGTACCCCAAGATCCATGTCAGCACTGGAGAGGAATCCTCAGGTTCCGGCCCCGACTCCACACAAGGTCTTAGGCCCTGGCATCGACGGGAGAGGAATCCCGAGAGGCCCCCGAGGAACTCGCATGGGGACTGGCCTTTCCTGAGGCCACTAGAGCGGGTCCCTGAGGTCCCCGTCATAAGTCGAGAGCACGTGCCGCAACTCGAGAAAACCCAGGAGGTTTTGCCTTCCAGGCGAGATGAGGCCCATTTCCGCTGAGGCTTCTCGAGGCTAATCACGTCTAACCACTGGAACTTCCAAAGGGTCCTTCACACCCTTGCTGCAACTCAAGAAGTTCCCCGACATACCCGTCTCCACTCGAGAGGAAGCACGTGGGTCCCGCACACATCGAGGGGAGCCCCGTTTCCGCCTCCTAGCTCGAGATGAGGGATCCTTTCCCTGTTTCGTAGGGAAAGAATTCCCGGCGTTCCCGTCGCATCTCAAGAGGAGGCGCTCTCCACAGGAAAGGCGAGAGGAACTCCAGGGTCGTGCCACCATTACAAGAGTCCCCCAGATGTGTCAGTCCATTCCAGAGGAACCTGTTTTCCCTACACTGCCTTGACGTTCAAGCCGAGGATCGACTCCCACCACGTGTGCACGTGGGACAGCCCTGTGGGAAAGCCTCGTGGGAAAGCCTCGTGGGAAAGACTCGAGGGAAAACCATAGATCCTTTGACCCACGCGGCGGACTGCGTGACACTGCTGCTACCGCTCTGGAGGAAAGCGCAAGTGCATGCCCGCATTTGAGACGAGGACTGACTCCCCTGGGGAGACTCCAGAAGTACCCCAAGATCCATTTCAGCACTGGAGAGGAATCCTCAGGTTCCGGCCCCGACTCCACACAAGGTCTTAGGCCCCGGCATCGACGGGAGAGGAATCCCGAGAGGCCCCCGAGGAACTCGCATGGGCACTGGCCTTTCCTGAGGCCACCAGAGCGGGTCCCTGAGGTCCCCGTCGTAAGTCGAGAACACCTGCCGCAACTCGAGAAAATCCAGGAGGTTTTGCCCTCCAGGCGAGATGAGGCCCATTTCCGCTGAGGCTTCTCGAGGCCAATCACATCTAACCACTGGAACTTCCAAAGGGTCCTTCACACCCTTGCTGCAACTCAAGAAGTTCCCCGACATACCCGTCTCCACTCGAGAGGAAGCACGTGGTGTCCCGCACACATCCAGGGGAGCCCCGTTTCGCCTCCTAGCTCGAGATGAGGGATCCTTTCCCTGTTTCGTAGGGAAAGAATTCCCGGCGTTCCCGTCGCATCTCAAGAGGAGGCGCTCTCCACAGGAAAGGCAAGAGGAACTCCAGGGTCGTGACACCATTCCAAGAGTCCCCCAGATGTGTCAGTCCATTCCAGAGGAAACTGTTTTCCCTGCACTGCCTTGACGTTCAAGCCGAGGATCGACTCCCACCACGTGTGCACGTGGGACAGCCCTGTGGGAAAGCCTCGTGGGAAAGCCTCGTGGGAAAGACTCGAGGGAAAACCATAGATCCTTTGATCCACGCGGCGGACTGCGTGACACTGCTGCTACCGCTCTGGAGGAAAGTGCAAGTGCATGCCCGCATTCGAGACGAGGACTGACTCCCCTGGGGAGACTCCAGAAGTACCCCAAGATCCATGTCAGCACTGGAGAGGAATCCTCAGGTTCCGGCCCCGACTCCACACAAGGTCTTAGGCCCCGGCATCGACGGGAGAGGAATCCCGAGAGGCCCCCGAGGAACTCGCATGGGGACTGGCCTTTCCTGAGGCCACCAGAGCGGGTCCCTGAGGTCCCTGTCGTAAGTCGAGAGCACCTGCCGCAACTCGTGAAAATCCAGGAGGTTTTGCCCTCCAGGCGAGATGAGGCCCATTTCCGCTGAGGCTTCTCGAGGCTAATCACGTCTAACGACGGGAACTTCCAAAGGGTCCTTCACACCATTGCTGCAACTCAAGAAGTTCCCCGACATACCCGTCTCCACTCGAGAGGAAGCACATGGGTCCCACACACATCCAGGGGAGCCCCGTTTCCGCCTCCTAGCTCGAGATGAGGGATCCTTTCCCTGTTTCGTAGGGAAAGAATTCCCGGCGTTCCCGTCGCATCTCAAGAGGAGGCGCTCTCCACAGGAAAGGCGAGAGGAACTCCAGGGTCGTGCCACCATTCCAAGAGTCCCCCAGATGTGTCAGTCCATTCCAGAGGAACCTTTTTTCCCTGCACTGCCTTGACGTTCAAGCCGAGGATCGACTCCCACCACGTGTGCACGTGGGACAGCCCTGTGGGAAAGCCTCGTGGGAAAGCCTCGTGGGAAAGACTCGAGGGAAAACCATAAATCCTTTGATCCACGCGGCGGACTGCGTGACACTGCTGCTACCGCTCTGGAGGAAAGCGCAAGTGCATGCCCGCATTCGAGACGAGGACTGACTCCCCTGGGGAGACTCCAGAAGTACCCCAAGATCCATGTCAGCACTGGAGAGGAATCCTCAGGTTCCGGCCCCGACTCCACACAAGGTCTTAGGCCCCGGCATCGACGGGAGAGCAATCCCGAGAGGCCCCCGAGGAACTCGCATGGGGACTGGCCTTTCCTGAGGCCACCAGAGCGGGTCCCTGAGGTCCCCGTCGTAAGTCGAGAGCACCTGCCGCAACTCGAGAAAATCCAGGAGGTTTTGCCCTCCAGGCGAGATGAGGCCCATTTCCGCTGAGGCTTCTCGAGGCCAATCACATCTAACCACTGGAACTTCCAAAGGGTCTTTCACACCATTGCTGCAACTCAAGAAGTTCCCCGACATACCCGTCTCCACTCGAGAGGAAGCACGTGGGGTCCCGCACACATCCAGGGGAGCCCCGTTTCCGCCTCCTAGCTCGAGATGAGGGATCCTTTCCCTGTTTCGTAGGGAAAGAATTCCCGGCGTTCCCGTCGCATCTCAAGAGGAGGCGCTCTCCACAGGAAAGGCGAGAGGAACTCCAGGGTCGTGCCACCATTCCAAGAGTCCCCCAGATGTGTCAGTCCATTCCAGAGGAACCTGTTTTCCCTGCACTGCCTTGACGTTCAAGCCGAGGATCGACTCCCACCACGTGTGCACGTGGGACAGCCCTGTGGGAAAGCCTCGTGGGAAAGCCTCGTGGGAAAGACTCGAGGGAAAACCATAGATCCTTGGATCCACGCGGCGGACTGCATGACACTGCTGCTACCGCTCTGGAGGAAAGCGCAAGTGCATGCCCGCATTCGAGACGAGGACTGACTCCCCTGGTGAGACTCCAGAAGTACCCCAAGATTCATGTCAGCACTGGAGAGGAATCCTCAGGTTCCGGCCCCGACTCCACACAAGGTCTTAGGCCCTGGCATCGACGGGAGAGGAATCCCGAGAGGCCCCCGAGGAACTCGCATGGGGACTGGCCTTTCCTGAGGCCACCAGAGCGGTTCCCTGAAGTCCCCGTCGTAAGTCGAGAGCACCTGCCACAACTCGAGAAAATCCAGGAGGTTTTGCCCTCCAGGCGAGATGAGGCCCAATTCCGCTGAGGCTTCTCCAGGCCAATCACATCTAACCACTGGAACTTCCAAAGGGTCCTTCACACCATTGCTGCAACTCAAGAAGTTCCACGACATACCCGTCTCCACTCGAGAGGAAGCACGTGGGTCCCGAACACATCCAGGGGAGCCCCGTTTCCGCCTCCTAGCTCGAGATGAGGGACCCTTTCCCTGTTTCGTAGGGAAAGAATTCCCGGCGTTCCCGTCGCATCTCAAGAGGAGGCGCTCTCCACAGGAAAGGCGAGAGGAACTCCAGGGTCGTGCCACCATTCCAAGGGTCCTCCAAATGTGTCAGTCCATTCCAGAGGAACCTGTTTTCCCTGCACTGCCTTGACGTTCAAGCCGAGGATCGACTCCCACCACGTGTGCACGTGGGACAGCCCTGTGGGAAAGCCTCGTGGGAAAGCCTCGTGGGAAAGACTCGAGGGAAAACCATAGATCCTTTGATCCACGCGGCGGACTGCGTGACACTGCTGCTACCGCTCTGGAGGAAAGCGCAAGTGCATGCCCGCATTTGAGACGAGGACTGACTCCCCTGGGGAGACTCCAGAAGTACCCCAAGATCCATGTCAGCACTGGAGAGGAATCCTCAGGTTCCGGCCCCGACTCCACACAAGGTCTTAGGCCCCGGCATCGACGGGAGAGGAATCCCGAGAGGCCCCCGAGGAACTCGCATGGGGACTGGCCTTTCCTGAGGCCACCAGAGCGGGTCCCTGAGGTCCCCGTCGTAAGTCGAGAGCACCTGCCGCAACTCGAGAAAATCCAGGAGGTTTTGCCCTCCAGGCGAGATGAGGCCCATTTCTGCTGAGGCTTCTCGAGGCCTATCACATCTAATCACTGGAACTTCCAAAGGGTCCTTCACACCATTGCTGCAACTCAAGAAGTTCCCCGACATACCCGTCTCCACTCGAGAGGAAGCACGTGGTGTCCCGCACACATCCAGGGGAGCCCCGTTTCGCCTCCTAGCTCGAGATGAGGGATCCTTTCCCTGTTTCGTAGGGAAAGAATTCCCGGCGTTCCCGTCGCATCTCAAGAGGAGGCGCTCTCCACAGGAAAGGCGAGAGGAACTCCAGGGTCGTGACACCATTCCAAGAGTCCCCCAGATGTGTCAGTCCATTCCAGAGGAACCTGTTTCCCCTGCACTGCCTTGACGTTCAAGCCGAGGATCGACTCCCACCACGTGTGCACGTGGGACAGCCCTGTGGGAAAGCCTCGTGGGAAAGCCTCGTGGGAAAGACTCGAGGGAAAACCATAGATCCTTTGATCCACGCGGCGGACTGCGTGACACTGCTGCTACCGCTCTGGAGGAAAGCGCAAGTGCATGCCCGCATTCGAGACGAGGACTGACTCCCCTGGGGAGACTCCAGAAGTACCCCAAGATCCATGTCAGCACTGGAGAGGAATCCTCAGGTTCCGGCCCCGACTCCACACAAGGTCTTAGGCCCCGGCATCGACGGGAGAGCAATCCCGAGAGGCCCCCGAGGAACTCGCATGGGGACTGGCCTTTCCTGAGGCCACCAGAGCGGGTCCCTGAGGTCCCCGTCGTAAGTCGAGAGCACCTGCCGCAACTCGAGAAAATCCAGGAGGTTTTGCCCTCCAGGCGAGATGAGGCCCATTTCCGCTGAGGCTTCTCGAGGCCAATCACATCTAACCACTGGAACTTCCAAAGGGTCCTTCACACCCTTGCTGCAACTCAAGAAGTTCCCCGACATACCCGTCTCCACTCGAGAGGAAGCACGTGGTGTCCCGCACACATCCAGGGGAGCCCCGTTTCGCCTCCTAGCTCGAGATGAGGGATCCTTTCCCTGTTTCGTAGGGAAAGAATTCCCGGCGTTCCCGTCGCATCTCAAGAGGAGGCGCTCTCCACAGGAAAGGCGAGAGGAACTCCAGGGTCGTGCCACCATTCCAAGAGTCCCCCAGATGTGTCAGTCCATTCCAGAGGAACCTGTTTTCCCTGCACTGCCTTGACGTTCAAGCCGAGGATCGACTCCCACCACGTGTGCACGTGGGACAGCCCTGTGGGAAAGCCTCGTGGGAAAGCCTCGTGGGAAAGACTCGAGGGAAAACCATAGATCCTTTGATCCACGCGGCGGACTGCGTGACACTGCTGCTACCGCTCTGGAGGAAAGTGCAAGTGCATGCCCGCATTCGAGACGAGGACTGACTCCCCTGGGGAGACTCCAGAAGTACCCCAAGATCCATGTCAGCACTGGAGAGGAATCCTCAGGTTCCGGCCCCGACTCCACACAAGGTCTTAGGCCCCGGCATCGACGGGAGAGGAATCCCGAGAGGCCCCCGAGGAACTCGCATGGGGACTGGCCTTTCCTGAGGCCACCAGAGCGGGTCCCTGAGGTCCCCGTCGTATGTCGAGAGCACCTGCCGCAACTCGAGAAAATCCAGGAGGTTTTGCCCTCCAGGCGAGATGAGGCCCATTTCCGCTGAGGCTTCTCGAGGCCAATCACATCTAACCACTGGAACTTCCAAAGGGTCTTTCACACCATTGCTGCAACTCAAGAAGTTCCCCGACATACCCGTCTCCACTCGAGAGGAAGCACGTGGGGTCCCGCACACATCCAGGGGAGCCCCGTTTCCGCCTCCTAGCTCGAGATGAGGGATCCTTTCCCTGTTTCGTAGGGAAAGAATTCCCGGCGTTCCCGTCGCATCTCAAGAGGAGGCGCTCTCCACAGGAAAGGCGAGAGGAACTCCAGGGTCGTGCCACCATTCCAAGAGGCCCCAGATGTGTCAGTCCATTCCAGAGGAACCTGTTTTCCCTGCACTGCCTTGACGTTCAAGCCGAGGATCGACTCCCACCACGTGTGCACGTGGGACAGCCCTGTGGGAAAGCCTCGTGGGAAAGCCTCGTGGGAAAGACTCGAGGGAAAACCATAGATCCTTTGATCCACGCGGCGGACTGCGTGACACTGCTGCTACCGCTCTGGAGGAAAGTGCAAGTGCATGCCCGCATTCGAGACGAGGACTGACTCCCCTGGTGAGACTCCAGAAGTACCCCAAGATTCATGTCAGCACTGGAGAGGAATCCTCAGGTTCCGGCCCCGACTCCACACAAGGTCTTAGGCCCTGGCATCGACGGGAGAGGAATCCCGAGAGGCCCCCGAGGAACTCGCATGGGGACTGGCCTGTCCTGAGGCCACCAGAGCGGGTCCCTGAGGGCCCCGTCGTAAGTCGAGAGCACCTGCCACAACTCGAGAAAATCCAGGAGGTTTTGCCCTCCAGGCGAGATGAGGCCCAATTCCGCTGAGGCTTCTCGAGGCTAATCACATCTAACCACTGGAACTTCCAAAGGGTCCTTCACACCATTGCTGCAACTCAAGAAGTTCCACGACATACCCGTCTCCACTCGAGAGGAAGCACGTGGGTCCCGCACACATCCAGGGGAGCCCCGTTTCCGCCTCCTAGCTCGAGATGAGGGATCCTTTCCCTGTTTCGTAGGGAAAGAATTCCCGGCGTTCCCGTCGCATCTCAAGAGGAGGCGCTCTCCACAGGAAAGGCGAGAGGAACTCCAGGGTCGTGCCACCATTCCAAGGGTCCTCCAAATGTGTCAGTCCATTCCAGAGGAACCTGTTTTCCCTGCACTGCCTTGACGTTCAAGCCGAGGATCGACTCCCACCACGTGTGCACGTGGGACAGCCCTGTGGGAAAGCCTCGTGGGAAAGCCTCGTGGGAAAGACTCGAGGGAAAACCATAGATCCTTTGATCCACGCGGCGGACTGCGTGACACTGCTGCTACCGCTCTGGAGGAAAGCGCAAGTGCATGCCCGCATTTGAGACGAGGACTGACTCCCCTGGGGAGACTCCAGAAGTACCCCAAGATCCATGTCAGCACTGGAGAGGAATCCTCAGGTTCCGGCCCCGACTCCACACAAGGTCTTAGGCCCTGGCATCGACGGGAGAGGAATCCCGAGAGGCCCCCGAGGAACTCGCATGGGGACTGGCCTTTCCTGAGGCCACCAGAGCGGGTCCCTGAGGTCCCCGTCGTAAGTCGAGAGCACCTGCCGCAACTCGAGAAAATCCAGGAGGTTTTGCCCTCCAGGCGAGATGAGGCCCATTTCTGCTGAGGCTTCTCGAGGCCTATCACATCTAATCACTGGAACTTCCAAAGGGTCCTTCACACCATTGCTGCAACTCAAGAAGTTCCCCGACATACCCGTCTCCACTCGAGCGGAAGCACGTGGTGTCCCGCACACATCCAGGGGAGCCCCGTTTCGCCTCCTAGCTCGAGATGAGGGATCCTTTCCCTGTTTCGTAGGGAAAGAATTCCCGGCGTTCCCGTCGCATCTCAAGAGGAGGCGCTCTCCACAGGAAAGGCGAGAGGAACTCCAGGGTCGTGACACCATTCCAAGAGTCCCCCAGATGTGTCAGTCCATTCCAGAGGAACCTGTTTCCCCTGCACTGCCTTCACGTTCAAGCCGAGGATCGACTCCCACCACGTGTGCACGTGGGACAGCCCTGTGGGAAAGCCTCGTGGGAAAGCCTCGTGGGAAAGACTCGAGGGAAAACCATAGATCCTTTGATCCACGCGGCGGACTGCGTGACACTGCTGCTACCGCTCTGGAGGAAAGTGCAAGTGCATGCCCGCATTCGAGACGAGGACTGACTCCCCTGGGGAGACTCCAGAAGTACCCCAAGATCCATGTCAGCACTGGAGAGGAATCCTCAGGTTCCGGCCCCGACTCCACACAAGGTCTTAGGCCCCGGCATCGACGGGAGAGGAATCCCGAGAGGCCCCCGAGGAACTCGCATGGGGACTGGCCTTTCCTGCGGCCACCAGAGCGGGTCCCTGAGGTCCCCGTCGTAAGTCGAGAGCACCTGCCGCAACTCGAGAAAATCCAGGAGGTTTTGCCCTCCAGGCGAGATGAGGCCCATTTCCGCTGAGGCTTCTCGAGGCCAATCACATCTAACCACTGGAACTTCCAAAGGGTCCTTCACACCCTTGCTGCAACTCAAAAAGTTCCCCGACATACCCGTCTCCACTCGAGAGGAAGCACGTGGTGTCCCGCACACATCCAGGGGAGCCCCGTTTCCGCCTCCTAGCTCGAGATGAGGGATCCTTTCCCTGTTTCGTAGGGAAAGAATTCCCGGCGTTCCCGTCGCATCTCAAGAGGAGGCACTCTCCACAGGAAAGGCGAGAGGAACTCCAGGGTCGTGCCACCATTCCAAGAGTCCCCCAGATGTGTCAGTCCATTCCAGAGGAACCTGTTTTCCCTGCACTGCCTTGACATTCAAGCCGAGGATCGACTCCCACCACGTGTGCACGTGGGACAGCCCTGTGGGAAAGCCTCGTGGGAAAGCCTCGTGGGAAAGACTCGAGGGAAAACAATAGATCCTTTGATCCATGCGGCGGACTGCGTGACACTGCTGCTACCGCTCTGGAGGAAAGCGCAAGTGCATGCCCGCATTCGAGACGAGGACTGACTCCCCTGGGGAGACTCCAGAAGTACCCCAAGATCCATGTCAGCACTGGAGAGGAATCCTCAGGTTCCGGCCCCGACTCCACACAAGGTCTTAGGCCCTGGCATCGACGGGAGAGGAATCCCGAGAGGCCCCCGAGGAACTCGCATGGGGACTGGCCTTTCCTGAGGCCACCAGAGCGGGTCCCTGAGGTCCCCGTCGTAAGTCGAGAGCACCTGCCGCAACTCGAGAAAATCCAGGAGGTTTTGCCCTCCAGGCGAGATGAGGCCCATTTCCGCTGAGGCTTCTCGATGCCAATCACATCTAACCACTGGAACTTCCAAAGGGTCCTTCACACCCTTGCTGCAACTCAAGAAGTTCCCCGACATACCCGTCTCCACTCGAGAGGAAGCACGTGGTGTCCCGCACACATCCAGGGGAGCCCCGTTTCCGCCTCCTAGCTCGAGATGAGGGATCCTTTCCCTGTTTCGTAGGGAAAGAGTTCCCGGCGTTCCCGTCGCATCTCAAGAGGAGGCGCTCTCCACAGGAAAGGCTAGAGGAACTCCAGTGTCGTGACACCATTCCAAGAGTCCCCCAGATGTGTCAGTCCATTCCAGAGGAATCTGTTTTCCCTGCACTGCCTTGACGTTCAAGCCGAGGATCGACTCCCACCACGTGTGCACGTGGGACAGCCCTGTGGGAAAGCCTCGTGGGAAAGCCTCGTTGGAAAGACTCGAGGGAAAACCATAGATCCTTTGATCCACGCGGCGGACTGTGTGACACTGCTGCTACCGCTCTGGAGGAAAGCGCAAGTGCTTGCCCGCATTCGAGACGAGAACTGACTCCCCTGGGGAGACTCCAGAAGTACCCCAAGATCCATGTCAGCACTGGAGAGGAATCCTCAGGTTCCGGCCCCGACTCCACACAAGGTCTTAGGCCCCGGCATCGACGGGAGAGGAATCCCGAGAGGCCCCCGAGGAACTCGCATGGGGACTGGCCTTTCCTGAGGCCACCAGAGCGGGTCCCTGAGGTCCCCGTCGTAAGTCGAGAGCACCTGCCGCAACTCGAGAAAATCCAGGAGGTTTTGCCCTCCAGGCGAGATGAGGCCCATTTCCGCTGAGGCTTCTCGAGGCCAATCACATCTAACCACTGGAACTTCCAAAGGGGCCCTCACACCCTTGCTGCAACTCAAGAAGTTCCCGGACATACCCGTCTGCACTCGAGAGGAAGCACGTGGTGTCCCGCACACATCCAGGGGAGCCCCGTTTCCGCCTCCTAGCTCGAGATGAGGGATCATTTCCCTGTTTCGTAGGGAAAGAATTCCCGGCGTTCCCGTCGCATCTCAAGAGGAGGCGCTCTCCACAGGAAAGGCGAGAGGAACTCCAGGGTCGTGCCACCATTCCAAGAGTCCCCCAGATGTGTCAGTCCATTCCAGAGGAACCTGTTTTCCCTGCACTGCCTTGACGTTCAAGCCGAGGATCGACTCCCACCACGTGTGCACCTGGGACAGCCCTGTGGGAAAGCCTCGTGGGAAAGCCTCGTGGGAAAGACTCGAGGGAAAACCATAGATCCTTTGATGCACGCGGCGGACTGCATGACACTGCTGCTACCGCTCTGGAGGAAAGCGCAAGTGCATGCCCGCATTCGAGACGAGGACTGACTCCCCTGGGGAGACTCCAGAAGTACCCCAAGATCCATGTCAGCACTGGAGAGGAATCCTCAGGTTCCGGCCCCGAATCCACACAAGGTCTTAGGCCCCGGCATCGACGGGAGAGGAATCCCGAGAGGCCCCTGAGGAACTCGCATGGGGACTGGCCTTTCCTGACGCCACCAGAGCGGGTCCCTGAGGTCCCGGTCGTAAGTCGAGAGCACATGCCGCAACTCGAGAAAATCCAGGAGGTTTTGCCCTCCAGGCGAGATGAGGCCCATTTCCGCTGAGGCTTCTCGAGGCCAATCACATCTAACCACTGGAACTTCCAAAGGGTCCTTCACACCCTTGCTGCAACTCAAGAAGTTCCCCGACATACCCGTCTCCACTCGAGAGGAAGCACGTGGGGTCCCGCACACATCCAGGGGAGCCCCGTTTCGCCTCCTAGCTCGAGATGAGGGATCCTTTCCCTGTTTCGTAGGGAAAGAATTCCCGGCGTTCCCGTCGCATCTCAAGAGGAGGCGCTCTCCACAGGAAAGGCGAGAGGAACTCCAGGGTCGTGCCACCATTCCAAGAGTCCCCCAGATGTGTCAGTCCATTCCAGAGGAACCTGTTTTCCCTGCACTGCCTTGACGTTCAAGCCGAGGATCGACTCCCGCCACGTGTGCACGTGGGACAGCCCTGTGGGAAAGCCTCGTGGGAAAGCCTCGTGGAAAAGACTCGAGGGAAAACCATAGATCCTTTGATCCACGCGGCGGACTGCGTGACACTGCTGCTACCGCTCTGGAGGAAAGCGCAAGTGCATGCCCGCATTCGAGACGAGGACTGACTCCCCTGGGGAGACTCCAGAAGTACCCCAAGATCCATGTCAGCACTGGAGAGGAATCCTCAGGTTCCGGCCCCGACTCCACACAAGGTCTTAGGCCCCGGCATCGACGGGAGAGGAATCCCGAGAGGCCCCCGAGGAACTCGCATGGGGACTGGCCTTTCCTGAGGCCACTAGAGCGGGTCCCTGAGGTCCCCGTCATAAGTCGAGAGCACGTGCCGCAACTCGAGAAAACCCAGGAGGTTTTGCCTTCCAGGCGAGATGAGGCCCATTTCCGCTGAGGCTTCTCGAGGCTAATCACGTCTAACCACTGGAACTTCCAAAGGGTCCTTCACACCCTTGCTGCAACTCAAGAAGTTCCCCGACATACCCGTCTCCACTCGAGAGGAAGCACGTGGGTCCCGCACACATCGAGGGGAGCCCCGTTTCCGCCTCCTAGCTCGAGATGAGGGATCCTTTCCCTGTTTCGTAGGGAAAGAATTCCCGGCGTTCCCGTCGCATCTCAAGAGGAGGCGCTCTCCACAGGAAAGGCGAGAGGAACTCCAGGGTCGTGCCACCATTACAAGAGTCCCCCAGATGTGTCAGTCCATTCCAGAGGAACCTGTTTTCCCTACACTGCCTTGACGTTCAAGCCGAGGATCGACTCCCACAACGTGTGCACGTGGGACAGCCCTGTGGGAAAGCCTCGTGGGAAAGCCCCGTTGGAAAGACTCGAGGGAAAACCATAGATCCTTTGATCCACGCGGTGGACTGCGTGACACTGCTGCTACCGCTCTGGAGGAAAGCGCAAGTGCATGCCCGCATTCGAGACGAGGACTGACTCCCCTGGGGAGACTCCAGAAGTACCCCAAGGTCCATGTCAGCACTGGAGAGGAATCCTCAGGTTCCGGCCCCGACTCCACACAAGGTCTTAGGCCCCGGCATCGACGGGAGAGGAATCCCGAGAGGCCCCCGAGGAACTCGCATGGGGACTGGTCTTTCCTGAGGCCACCAGAGCGGGTCCCTGAGGTCCCCGTCGTAAGTCGAGAGCACCTGCCGCAACTCGAGAAAATCCAGGAGGTTTTGCCCTCCAGGCGAGATGAGGCCCATTTCCGCTGAGGCTTCTAGAGGCTAATCACATCTAACCACTGGAACTTCCAAAGGGTCATTCACACCCTTGCTGCAACTCAAGAAGTTCCCCGACATACCCGTCTCCACTCGAGAGGAAGCACGTGGTGTCCCGCCCACATCCAGGGGAGCTCCGTTTCCGACTCCTAGCTCGAGATGAGGGATCCTTTCCCTGTTTCGTAGGGAAAGAATTCCCGGCGTTCCCGTCGCATCTCAAGAGGAGGCGCTCTCCACAGGAAAGGCGAGAGGAACTCCAGGGTCGTGCCACCATTCCAAGAGTCCCCCAGATGTGTCAGTCCATTCCAGAGGAATCTGTTTTCCCTGCACTGCCTTGACGTTCAAGCCGAGGATCGACTCCCACCACGTGTGCACGTGGGACAGCCCTGTGGGAAAGCCTCGTGGGAAAGCCTCGTGGGAAAGACTCGAGGGAAAACCATAGATCCTTTGATCCACGCGGCGGACTGCGTGACACTGCTGCTGCCGCTCTGGAGGAAAGCGCAAGTGCATGCCCGCATTCGAGACGAGGACTGACTCCCCTGGGGAGACTCCAGAAGTACCCCAAGATCCATGTCAGCACTGGAGAGGAATCCTCAGGTTCCGGCCCCGACTCCACACAAGGTCTTAGGCCCCGGCATCGACGGGAGAGGAATCCCGAGAGGCCCCAGAGGAACTCGCATGGGGACTGGCCTTTCCTGAGGCCACCAGAGCGGGTCCCTGAGGTCCCCGTCGTAAGTCGAGAGCACCTGCCGCAACTCGAGAAAATCCAGGAGGTTTTGCCCTCCAGGCGAGATGAGGCCCATTTCCGCTGAGGCTTCTCGAGGCCAATCACATCTAAGCACTGGAACTTCCAAAGGGTCCTTCACACCCTTGCTGCAACTCAAGAAGTTCCCCGACATACCCGTCTCCACTCGATAGGAAGCACGTGGGTCCCGCACACATCCAGGGGAGCCCCGTTTCCGCCTCCTAGCTCGAGATGAGGGATCCTTTCACTGTTTCGTAGGGAAAGAATTCCCGGCGTTCCCGTCGCATCTCAAGAGGAGGCGCTCTCCACAGGAAAGGCGAGAGGAACTGAAGGGTCGTGCCACCATTCCAAGAGTCCCCCAGATGTGTCAGTCCATTCCAGAGGAACCTGTTTTCCCTGCACTGCCTTGACGTTCAAGCCGAGGATCGACTCCCACCACGTGTGCACGTGGGACAGCCCTGTGGGAAAGCCTCGTGGGAAAGCCTCGTGGGAAAGACTCGAGGGAAAACCATAGATCCTTTGATCCACGCGGCGGACTGCGTGACACTGCTGCCACCGCTCTGGAGGAAAGCGCAAGTGCATGCCCGCATTCGAGACGAGGACTGACTCCCCTGGGGAGACTCCAGAAGTACCCCAAGATCCATGTCAGCACTGGAGAGGAATCCTCAGGTTCCGGCCCCGACTCCACACAAGGTCTTAGGCCCCGGCATCGACGGGAGAGCAATCCCGAGAGGCCCCCGAGGAACTCGCATGGGGACTGGCCTTTCCTGAGGCCACCAGAGCGGGTCCCTGAGGTCCCCGTCGTAAGTCGAGAGCACCTGCCGCAACTCGAGAAAATCCAGGCGGTTTTTCCCTCCAGGCGAGATGAGGCCCATTTCCGCTGAGGCTTCTCGAGGCCAATCACATCTAACCACTGGAACTTCCAAAGGGTCCTTCACACCCTTGCTGCAACTCAAGAAGTTCCCCGACATACCCGTCTCCACTCGAGAGGAAGCACGTGGTGTCCCGCACACATCCAGGGGAGCCCCGTTTCCGCCTCCTAGCTCGAGATGAGGGATCCTTTCCCTGTTTCGTAGGGAAAGAATTCCCGGCGTTCCCGTCGCATCTCAAGAGGAGGCGCTCTCCACAGGAAAGGCGAGAGGAACTCCAGGGTCGTGCCACCATTCCAAGAGTCCCCCAGATGTGTCAGTCCATTCCAGAGGAACCTGTTTTCCCTACACTGCCTTGACGTTCAAGCCGAGGATCGACTCCCACCACGTGTGCACGTGGGACAGCCCTGTGGGAAAGCCTCGTGGGAAAGCCTCGTTGGAAAGACTCGAGGGAAAACCATAGATCCTTTGATCCACGCGGTGGACTGCGTGACACTGCTGCTACCGCTCTGGAGGAAAGCGCAAATGCATGCCCGCATTCGAGACGAGGACTGACTCCCCTGGGGAGACTCCAGAAGTACCCCAAGATCCATGTCAGCACTGGAGAGGAATCCTCAGGTTCCGGCCCCGACTCCACACAAGGTCTTAGGCCCCGGCATCGACGGGAGAGGAATCCCGAGAGGCCCCCGAGGAACTCGCATGGGGACTGGTCTTTCCTGAGGCCACAAGAGCGGGTCCCTGAGGTCCCCGTCGTAAGTCGAGAGCACCTGCCGCAACTCGAGAAAATCCAGGAGGTTTTGCCCTCCAGGCGAGATGAGGCCCATTTCCACTGAGGCTTCTAGAGGCTAATCACATCTAACCACTGGAACTTCCAAAGGGTCATTCACACCCTTGCTGCAACTCAAGAAGTTCCCCGACATACCCGTCTCCACTCGAGAGGAAGCACGTGGTGTCCCGCCCACATCCAGGGGAGCTCCGTTTCCGCCTCCTAGCTCGAGATGAGGGATCCTTTCCCTGTTTCGTAGGGAAAGAATTCCCGGCGTTCCCGTCGCATCTCAAGAGGAGGCGCTCTCCACAGGAAAGGCGAGAGGAACTCCAGGGTCGTGCCACCATTCCAAGAGTCCCCCAGATGTGTCAGTCCATTCCAGAGGAATCTGTTTTCCCTGCACTGCCTTGACGTTCAAGCCGAGGATCGACTCCCACCACGTGTGCACGTGGGACAGCCCTGTGGGAAAGCCTCGTGGGAAAGCCTCGTGGGAAAGACTCGAGGGAAAACCATAGATCCTTTGATCCACGCGGCGTACTGCGTGACACTGCTGCCACCGCTCTGGAGGAAAGCGCAAGTGCATGCCCGCATTCGAGACGAGGACTGACTCCCCTGGGGAGACTCCAGAAGTACCCCAAGATCCATGTCAGCACTGGAGAGGAATCCTCAGGTTCCGGCCCCGACTCCACACAAGGTCTTAGGCCCCGGCATCGACGGGAGAGCAATCCCGAGAGGCCCCCGAGGAACTCGCATGGGGACTGGCCTTTCCTGAGGCCACCAGAGCGGGTCCCTGAGGTCCCCGTCGTAAGTCGAGAGCACCTGCCGCAACTCGAGAAAATCCAGGCGGTTTTTCCCTCCAGGCGAGATGAGGCCCATTTCCGCTGAGGCTTCTCTAGGCCAATCACATCTAACCACTGGAACTTCCAAAGGGTCCTTCACACCCTTGCTGCAACTCAAGAAGTTCCCCGACATACCCGTCTCCACTCGAGAGGAAGCACGTGGTGTCCCGCACACATCCAGGGGAGCCCCGTTTCCGCCTCCTAGCTCGAGATGAGGGATCCTTTCCCTGTTTCGTAGGGAAAGAATTCCCGGCGTTCCCGTCGCATCTCAAGAGGAGGCGCTCTCCACAGGAAAGGCGAGAGGAACTCCAGGGTCGTGCCACCATTCCAAGAGTCCCCCAGATGTGTCAGTCCATTCCAGAGGAACCTGTTTTCCCTGCACTGCCTTGACGTTCAAGCCGAGGATCAACTCCCACCACGTGTGCACGTGGGACAGCCCTGTGGGAAAGCCTCGTGGGAAAGCCTCGTGGGAAAGACTCGAGGGAAAACCATAGATCCTTTGGTCCACGCGGCGGACTGCGTGACACTGCTGCTACCGCTCTGGAGGAAGCGCAAGTGCATGCCCGCATTCGAAACGAGGACTGACTCCCCTGGGAAGACTCCAGAAGTACCCCAAGATCCATGTCAGCACTGGAGAGGAATCCTCAGGTTCCGGCCCCGACTCCACACAAGGTCTTAGGCCCCGGCATCGACGGGAGAGGAATCCCCAGAGGCCCCCGAGGAACTCGCATGGGGACTGGCCTTTCCTGAGGCCACCAGAGCGGGTCCCTGAGGTCCCCGTCGTAAGTCGAGAGCACCTGCCGCAACTCGAGAAAATCCAGGAGGTTTTGCCCTCCAGGCGAGATGAGGCCCATTTCCGCTGAGGCTTCTCGAGGCCAATCACATCTAAGCACTGGAACTTCCAAAGGGTCCTTCACACCCTTGCTGCAACTCAAGAAGTTCCCCGACATACCCGTCTCCACTCGAGAGGAAGCACGTGGGTCCCGCACACATCCAGGGGAGCCCCGTTTCCGCCTCCTAGCTCGAGATGAGGGATCCTTTCACTGTTTCGTAGGGAAAGTATTCCCGGCGTTCCCGTCGCATCTCAAGAGGAGGCGCTCTCCACAGGAAAGGCGAGAGGAACTGAAGGGTCGTGCCACCATTCCAAGAGTCCCCCAGATGTGTCAGTCCATTCCAGAGGAACCTGTTTTCCCTGCACTGCCTTGACGTTCAAGCCGAGGATCGACTCCCACCACGTGTGCACGTGGGACAGCCCTGTGGGAAAGCCTCGTGGGAAAGCCTCGAGGGAAAACCATAGATCCTTTGATCCACGCGGCGGACTGCGTGACACTGCTTCTACCGCTCTGGAGGAAAGCGCAAGTGCATGCCCGCATTCGAGACGAGGACTGACTCCCCTGGGGGGACTCCAGAAGTACCCCAAGATCCATGTCAGCACTGGAGAGGAATCCTCAGGTTCCGGCCCCGACTCCACACAAGGTCTTATGCCCCGGCATCGAAGGGAGAGGAATCCCGAGAGGACCCCGAGGAACTCGCATGGCGACTGGCCTTTCCTGAGGCCACCAGAGCGGGTCCCTGAGGTCCCCGTCGTAAGTCCAGAGCACCTGGGGCAACTCGAGAAAATCCAGGAGGTTTGCCCTCCAGGCGAGATGAGGCCCATTTCCACTGAGGCTTCTCGAGGCTAATCACACCTAACCTCTGGAACTTCCAAAAGGTCCTTCACAACCTTGCTGCAACTCAAGAAGTTCCTCGACATCCTGGTCTCCAATGTAGAGGAAGCACGAGGGTCCCGCCCACATCCAGAGGAGCCCCGTTTCTGCTTCGTTGCTCGAGATGTGGAATCCTTTCCCTGCTTCGTCGGGCAAGAATTCCCGGCGTTCCCTTCGCATCTCAAGAGAAGGCGCTCTCCATAGGGAAGGCGAGAGGAACTCCAGCGTCGTGCCACCATTCCAAGAGTCGGCTAGATGTCTTAGTCCATTCCAGAGGAATCTGTTTTCCCTGCACTGCCTCGACATTCAAGCCGAGGATCGACTCACAACTCGGTGGCACGTGGGACAGCACTGTGGGAAGGACTGGTGGGAACACCTCGTGGGAAATCCTCAAGGGAAAGGCACAGATCACTTGATGTAGGCGATGGGAAGAATGACTCTGCTGCTACAGCTGTTGAGGAAAGCGCACGTGCATGCCCCCATTCGAGACGAGGACTTACTCCAATGGGGAGACTCCAGACGTACCCGAAAATCCATGTCAGCACTGCAGAGGAATCCTCAGGTCCTGGGCCTGACTCCACACAAGGACTTAGGCCCCGGCATCGACGGGAAAGTAATCCCGAGAGGCCCCCGAGCAACTCGATTGGGGACTGGCCAGTCCTGAGTCCACCAGAGCAGGTCCCTGATGTCCCCGCCTTAAGTCGAGAGCACCTGCCACAACTCGAGAAAATCCAAGCGGTTTTGCCCTCCAGGCGAGATGAGGCCCATTTCTGCTGAGGCTTCTCGAGGCTAATCACACCTAACCTCTGGAACTTCCAAAAGGTACTTCACACCCTTGCTGCAACTCAAGAAGTTCCCCGACATCTCCGTCTCCACTGTAGAGGAAGCACAACGGTCCCGCCCACATCCAGAGGAGCCCCCGTTTACGCCTTGTAGCTCGAGATGAGGGATCCTTCCCATGCTTCCTCGGGAAAGAATTCCCGGGGTTCCCATCGCATCTCAAGAGGAGGCGCTCTCGACAGTAAAAGCGAGGGGAAATCGAGGGCCGTGCCGCTATCTCAAAGTCCCCCAGATATCACAGTCCATTCAAGAGGAACATGTTTTCCTTGCACTGCCACGACTTTCACGCTGAGGATCTACTCACACAATGGTCGCACGTGGGACAGCCCTGTTGGATAGCCTCGTGAGAACACCTCGGGGGAAAGCCTCGAGGGAAAGATACAGATCCCTTGATCCAGGCGATGGGAAGCGTGACACTGCTGGTACAGTCTTGAGGAAAGCGCTCGTGCATGCCGCCATTCGAGACGAGGACTTACTCCCCTGGGGAGACTCCAGAAGTACCCCAAGATCCATGTCAGCACAGGAGAGGAATCCTAAGGTTCCGGGCCCGACACCACACAAGGACTTAGGCCGCGGCGTCGAAAGGAGAGGAATCCCGAGACGCCCCCGAGCAACTCGCATTGGGACTGGCCTTTCCTGAGGCCACCAGAGCGGGTCCCTGAGGTCCCCGTCGTAAGTCGAGAGCACCTGCCACAACTCGAGAAAATCTAGGAGGTTTTGCCCTCCAGGCGAGATGAGGCCCATTTCCACTGAGGCTTCTCGAGGCTAATCACACCTAACCTCTGGAACTTCCGAAAGGTCCTTCACACCCTTGCTGCAACTCAAGATGTTCCCTGACATACCCGTCTCCAATCTAGAGGAAGCACGAGGGTCCCGGCCACATTCAGAGAAGCCCTGTTTCCGCCTCGTACCTCGAGATGAGTGATCCTTTCGCGGCTTGGACGGGAAAGAATTCTTGGCATTCCCGTCGCTTCTCAAGAGGAGCCGCTCTCCACAGGAAAGGCGAGAGGAACTCCAGCGTCGTGTCACTATTCCAAGAGTCCCCCAGAATTCTAGGTCCATTCCAGAGGAACCTGTTTTCCCTGCACTGCCTCGACTTTCTCGCCGAGGTACGACTCCACCATGGTGGCACGTGGGACAGCCCTGTGGGAAAGCCTCGTGGGAAAGCCTCGTGGGAAAGCCTCGAGGGAAAGCCACAGATCCCTTGAACCACGCAACGGGAAGCGTGACATTGCTGCTACCGCTCGGGAGGAAAGGGCACGTGCATGCCCCCATTCGAGACGAGGACTTACTCCCCTGGGGAGACTCCAGAAGTACCCCCAAGATCCATGTCAGCACTGGAGAGGAATCCTCAGGTTCCAGCCCCAACTCCACACAATGTCTTAGGCCCCGTTATAGAAGGTAGAGGAATCCCGAGAGGCCCCCGAGGAACTCGCATGGGGACTGGCCTTTCCTGAGGCCACCAGAGCGGTTCCCTGAGGTCCCCGTCGTAAGTCGAGAGCACCTGCCGCAACTCGAGTAAATCCAGGAGGTTTTGCCCTCCAGGAGAGATGGGGCTGATTTCCTCGGAGGTTTCTCAAGGCTAATCACATCTAAGCTCTGGAACTTCCAAAAGTTCCTTCACATCCTTGCTGCAACTCAAGAAGTTCCCCGACATACCCGTCTCCCTTCGAGTGGAAGCACGAGGGTCCCGCCCACATCCAGAGGAGCCCCGTTTCCGCCTCGTAGCTCGAGATGAGGGATCCTTTCACTGCTTTGTCGGGAAAGAATTCTGGGCATTCCCGTCCAATCTCAAGAGGAGGCGGTCTCCACAGGAAACGCGGGAGGAACTACAGCATCGTTCCACCATTCCAAGAGTCCTCCAGAAGTCTCAGTCCATTCCAGAGGAACCTGTTTTCCCTGCACTGCCTCGACTTTCAAGCCGAGGTTCGACTCCCACCTCAGTGATACGTGGGAGAGCACTGTGGGAGAGCCTGTTGGGAAAGCCTCGTGGGAAATCCTCAAAGGAAAACCAGAGATCCCATGATCAACGCGACAGGAAACGTGACACTGCTGGTACTGCTCGGGAGGACAGCACACGTGAATACCCCCTCTGGAGACAATGACTGACTCCCCTGGGGAGACTCCAGAAGTACCCCAAGATCCATCTCAGCACTGGGGAGGAATCCGCAGGTTCCGGCCCCAACTCCACACAAGGTCTTGAGTCCCGGCATCGATGGTACAGGAATCCCGAGAGGCCCCTGAGCAACTCGCATACGGACTGGCCTTTCCTGAGGCCACTAGAGAGGGTCCCTGAGGTCGCCGTGGTAAGTCGAGAGCAGCTGCCACAACTGGATAAAATCCAGGAAGTTTTGCCCTCCAGGCGAGGTGATGCCCATTTCCACTGAGGCTTCTCGAAGCTAATGACACCTAAACTCTGGAACTTCAAAAAGGTCCTTAACACCCTTGCTTCAACTCACGAGGTTCCCTGACATAACCGTTTACACTAGAGAGGAAGCACGAGGGTCCTGGCCACATCCAGAAGAGCCCCGTTTCCGCCTCCTAGCTCGAGATGAGGGATCCTTTCCCTGCTTGGTCGAGAAAGAATTCGGGGCATTCCCGTCGCATCTTAAGAGGAGAAGCTCTCCACAGGAAAGGAGAGAAGAACTCCAGTGTCGTGCGACCATTCCCAGAGTCCCCCAGATGTCTTCGCCCATTCCAGAGGAACCTGTTTTCCCTGCACTGCCTTGACTTTCACGCCGAGGATCGACTCCCACCACAGTGGCACTTGGGACCGCCCTGTGGGAAAGCCTCGTGGAAAATCCTCGTTGGAAAACCTCGAGGGAAAGCCACAGATCTCATGATCCATGCTCCTGGAACCAGACACTGCTGCTACCGTTCTGGAGGAAAGTGCACGTGCATGACCCCCTCTCGAGACGAGGACTTACTCCCCTGGGGAGACTCCAGAAGTTCCCCCAAGATCCATGTCAGCACTGAAGAGGAATCCTCATGTTCCGCCCCGACGCCACACAAGGTCTCAGGCCCCGGCATCGAAGCGAGAGGAATCCCGAGAGGCACCCGAGCAACTCGCATGAGGACTGGCATTGCCTGAGGCCAGCAGAGCGAGTCCCTGAGGTCCCCGTCGTAAATCGAGAGCACCTGCCGCAACTCGAAAAAATCTAGGAGGTATTGCCCTCCAGGTGAGAAGAGCCCATTTCCGCTGAGGCTTCTCGAAGCTAATCAAACCTAACCTCTGTAACTTCCAAAAGTTCCTTCACACCCTTGCTGTAACTCAAGAAGTTGCCTGACATACCCGTCTCCACTCTATAGGAAGCACAAGGGTCCCGGCCACATCCAGAGGAGAACCCGTTTCCGCCTCGAGATGAGGGACATTTCGCTGCTTTGTCGGGAAAGAATTCCCGGCGTTCCACTCTCACCTCAAGAGGAGGTGCTCTCCACAGGAAAGGCGAGAGGAACTCCAGCGTCGTGCCACCATTCCAAGAGTTCCCCAGAAGTCTCAGTCCATTCCAGTGGAACCTGTTTTCCCTGCACTGCCTCGACTTTCACGCCGAGGATTGACTCCCATCACAGTGGCACGTGTGACAGCCCTGTGGGAAAGCCTCATGGGAAAGCCTCGAGGGAAAGCCACAGATCCCTTGTTCCAGGCGATGGAAAGCATGACACTGCTGCTACTGCTCTGGAGGAAAGCACACGTGCATGCCCCCATTTGAGACGAGGACTTACTCCCCTGGGGAGACTCCAGAATTACCCCATTATCCATGTCAGCACTGGAGAGGAATCCTCCGATTCCGGCCCCGCCTCCACACAAGGTATTAGGCGCAGGCATCGAAGGGAGAGGTATCCCGAGAGGCCCACGTGCAACTCGCATGGGGACTGGCCTTTCCTGAGGCCACCAGAGCGGGTCCCAGAGGTCCCCGTCGTATGTCGAGAGCACCTGCGGCAACTTCAGAAAATCCAGGAGGATTTGCCCTCCAGGCGAGATGAGGACCATTTCCGCTGAGGCTTCTCAAGGCTAATCACACCTAAGCTCTGGAACTTTCAAAGGGTCCTTGACACCCTTGCTGCAACTCAAGAAGTTCCCCGAGATACCCCTCTCCACTCGAGAGGAAGCACGTGGGTCCCACCCACATCCAGAAGAGCTCCATTTCTGCCTCGTAGGTCGAGATGAGGAATCCTTTCGCTGCTTGTTCAGGAGAGATTCCTGGGCGTTCCCGTCGCATCTCAAGAGTAGGGGCTCTCCACAGGAAAGCTGAGAGCAACTCCAGCGTAGTGCCACCATTCCAAGAGTCCCCCAGATGTCTCAGAACATTCCTGAGGAAACTGTTTTCCCTGCACTGCCTTGACTTTCACGAGGAGGATCGACTCCAACCACGGTCTCACGTGGGACAGCCCTGTGGGAAAGCCTCGTGGGAAAGCCTCGAGGGAAAGCCACAGATCCCTTGATCCACGCAACGGGAATCGTGACGCTGGTGCTACAGCTCGGAGGAAAGCGCACGTGCATGCCCCCATTCGAGACGAGGACTTACTCCCTTGGGGAGACTCCAAAAGTACTCCAAGATCCATGTCAGTACTGGAGAGGAATCCTCATGTTCCGGCCCCGACTCCACACAAGGACTTAGGCCCCGGCATCTACGGAAGAGGAAACCCGAGAGGACCCCGAGCAATTCGGATGGGGACGGGCCAGTCTTGAGGCCACCAGAGCTAGTCCCTAAAGTCCCCGTCGTAAGTCGAGAGCACCTGCGGCAACTCGGGAAAATCAAGGAGGTTTGGCACTCCAGGCGAGATGACGCCCATTTCCGCTGAGGCTTCTGGAAGGTAATCACATCTAACCTCTGGAACTTCTAAAAGGTCCTTCACACCCTTGCTGCAACTCAAGAAGTTCCCTAACATACCCATCTCCACTCGAGAGGAAGCACGACGGTCCCGCCCACATCCAGAGGAGCCCCGTGTCCGCCTCGTAGCTCAAGATGAGGGATCCTTTCGCAGCTTTTTCGGGAAATAATTCTGGGAGTTCCTGTTGCATCTCAAGTGGAGGCGCTCCCCACAGGAAAGGCGAGAGGAACTCCAGCGTCGTGCCACCATTCCCAGAGTCCCCCAGATATCTCAGTCCATTCCAGAGGAACCTGTTTTCCCTGCATTGCCTCGAGTTTCACACCGAGCATCGACTCACACCACGGTGGCACGTGGGACAGCCCTGTGGGAAAGCCTCGTGGGAAAGCCTCGTGGGTAAGCCACAGATCCCATGATCGGCGTGCCGGGAGGCGTGACACTGTTGTTACACCTCGGGATGAAAGCGAACGTGCATGCCCCCTCTAAGGACGAGTACTGCCTCCCCTCGGGGGACTTCAGAAGAACCCCAAGATCCATGTCAGCACTGGAGTGGAATCTTCACTTTCCGGCCCCGACTCCACACAAGGTCTTAGACCCCGGCAAGGACGGGAGAGGAATCCCGAGAGGCCCCCGAGCAACTCGCATGGGGAGTGGCCTTTCCTGAAGTCACCAGAGCGGGTCCCTGAGGTCCCCATCGTAAGTCGAGAGCACCTGCCCCAACTCGAGAAAATCCAGGAGGTTTTGCCCTCCAGGCGAGATGAGGCCCATTTCCTCTGAGGCTTCTCAAGGCTAATCACACCTAATTTGTGGAAATTCTAAAAGGTCCTTCACACACTTGCCGCAACTCAAGAAGGACCCCGACATACCTGTATCCACTCTAGAGGGAGCACAAGGCTCCCTCGCACATCCAGGGGAGCCCCGTTTCTGCCTCATAGCTCGAGATGAGGGATCCTTTCCCTGCTTGGTTGGGAAAGAATTCCCGTCGTTCCCGTTGCATCTCAAGAGGAGGCCGTCTCCACAGGAAAGGCAAGAGGAACTTCAGGGCCGCGCCACCATTCCGAGTCCCCCAGATTTCTCAGTTCATTTCAGAGGAACCTGTTTTCCCTGCACTGCCTCGACTTTCTCGCCGAGGATCGACAGCCACAACGGTGGCACGTGAAGCAGCCCTGTGGGAAAGCCTAGTGGAAAGCCTCGTGGGAAAGCCTCGAGGGAAAGCCACAGATCCCTTGATCCACGGTACGGGAAGAGTGACACTGCAGCTACAGCTCTGGAGGAAAGCACACGTGCATGCACCCATTCGAGACGAAGACTTACTCCCCTGGGGAGACTCCAGAAGTACCCCACGATCCATGTCAGCACTGGAGAGGAAACCTCATGTTCCAGGCACGACTCCACACAAGGTCTTAGGCCCCGGCTTCGAAGGGAAAGTTATCCTGAGTGGCCCCCGTGCAACTCGCATAGGGACTGGCCTTTCCTGAGGCAACCAGAGCGGGTCCATGAGGTCCCCGTCGGAAGTTGAGAGCACCTGCCGCAACTCGACAGAATCCAAGAGGTTTTGCCCTCCAGGAGAGATGAGGCCCATTTCCACTGAGGCTTTCCGAAGCTAATCACAGCTAACCTATGGAATTTCCAAAAGGTCTTTCGCACCCTTGCTGCAGCTCAAGAAGTTGCCTGACATACCCGTCTCACATCTAGAGGAAACACGAGGGTCCCGGCCACATCCAGAGGAGCCCCGTTTCCGCTACGTAGCTCGAGATGAGGAATCCTTTCGCTGCGTGTTCGGGAAAGAATTCTGTGCATTCCTGTCGCATCTCAATTAGGAGGTGCTCTCCACAGGAAAGGCTAGAACTCCAGCGTCGTGCCACCATTCCCAGAAAACCCCAGATGTTTCATTCCATTCTAGAGGAACCTGTTTTCCCTGCACTGCCTCGACTTTCACGCCGAGGATCGACTCCCACCACGGTGGCACGTGTGACAGCCCTGTGGGAAAGCCTCGTGGGAATGCCTCATGTTAAATCCTCGAGGGAAAGCCACAGATCCCATGACTCACGCGATGGGAAGCGTGAAACTGCTGCTACAGCTCAGGAGGAAAGCGCACGTGCATGCCCCTTCTTGAGACGAGGACTGACTTCCCTGGGGAGACTCAAGAATTACCCCAATATCCATTTCAGCACTGGCGAGGAAGCCTCAGGTTCCGGCCCCGACTCCACACAACCTCTTAGGCCCCGGCATCAACTGCAGTGTAATCCCAGCAGGCCACCGAACAAGTCGTATGGGGACTGGCCAGTCCTGAGGTCACCAGAGCGGGTTCCTTAGGTCACCGTCGTAAGACGAGACCACCTGCCAAAACTCGAGAAAATCCAGGAAGTTCTCCCATCCAGGCTCGATGAGGCCCATTTCCACTGAGGCGTCTCGAGGCTAATCACATCTAACCTCTGGAACTTCCAAAGGGTCCTTCACACCATTGCTGCATCTCAAGAAGTTCCCCGACATACCCCTCTCCACTCGAGAGGTAGCACGTGGGTCCCGCCCACATCCAGAACAGCTCCGTTCCCGCCTCGTAGGTAGAGATGAGGGATCCTTTCACTGCTTGTTCGGGAGAGAATCCTGGGCGTTCCCGTCGCATCACAAGAGGCGGCGCTCTCCACAGGAAAGGCGAGAGGAACTCCAGGGTCGTGCCACCATTCCAAGAGCCCCCAGATGTCTCAGTCCATTCCGGAGGAACCTGTTTTCCCTGCACTGCCTTGACTTTCACGCCGAGGATCGACTCCCACCACTGTCTCACGTGGGACAGCCCTGCGGGAAAGCCTCGTGGGAAAGCCTCATGGGAAAGCATCGAAGGAAAGCCACAGATCCCTTGATCCACGCGACGGGAAGCATGGCACTACTTCTACTGCTCTGGAGGAAAGCGCACGTGCATGCCCCCATTCGAGACGAGGACTTACTCCACTGGGAGACTCCAGAAGTACCCCAAGATCCATGTCAGCACTGGAGAGGAATCCTCAGGTCCCGGTCTCGACTCCACACAAGGTCTTAGGCCCCGGCATCGAAGGGAGAAGAATCCCGAGAGGGCCCCGAGCAACTCGCATGGGAACTAGCCTTTCCTGAGGCCACCAGAGAGGGTCCCTGAGGTCCCCGTCGTAAGTCGAGAGCACCTGCCCCAACTCGAGAAAATCCAGAAGGTTTTGCCCTCCAGGCGAGATGAGACCCATTTCCGCTGAGCCTTCTCAATGCTAATCACACCTAACTTCTCGAAATTCCAAAAGGTCCTTCACACACTTGCTTCAAATCAAGAAGTTTCCCGACATACAGGTCTCCATTCTAGAGGAAGAACGAGGGTCCCGCCCACATCCAGAGGAGCCCCGTTTGCGCCTCGTAGCTCGAGATGAGGGATCCTTTCCCTGCTTGGTCGGGAAAGCATTCCCAGCGTTCACGTCGCATCTGAAGAGGAGGCGCTCTCCACAGGAAAGGCGAGAGTAACTCCAGGGTCGTGTCCACATTCCAAGAGTCCCGCAGATGTCTCAGTCCATTCCAGAGGAAACTGTTTTGCTCCACTGCTTCGACTTTCATGCCGAGGATGGACTCCCACCACGGTGGCACGTGGGACAGCCCTGTGGGAAAGCCTCCTGGGAAAGCCTCGGGGGAAACCCTCGAGGGAAAGCCACAGATCCCATGATCGACCCGACGGGAAGCGTGACATTTCTGCTCCAGTGCGGGAGGAAAGCCCATTTGCATGTCCCCTCTAGAGACGAGGACTGACTCCACAGGGGAGACTCCAGAAGTACCCAAAGTTCCATGTCAGCACTGGAGAGGAATCCTTAGGATCCGGCCCTGACTGCACACAAGGTCTTAGGCCCGGCATCGACGGGAGAGGAATCCCGAGAGGCTCCCGAGCCACTGGAATGGGGACTGGCCAGTCCTGAGGCCACCAGAGCCGGTCCCTTAGGTCACCGTCGTAAGACGAGAGCACCTGCCGCAACTCGAGTAACTCCAGGAGGTTTTTCCCTCCAGGCGAGATGAGGCCCATTTCCGCTGAGGCTTCTCCAGGCTAATCACTTCTAGCCTCTGGAACTTTCAAAAGGTCCTTCACACCCTTGCTGCAACTCAAGAAGTTGCCTGACATGCGCGTCTCCACTCTAGAGGAAGCACGAGTCTCCCATCCACATCCAGAGGAGCCCCGTTTCTGCCTCGTAGCTCGAGATGAGGGACATTTCGCTGCTTTGTCCGGAAAGAATTCCCGGCGTTCCCCTCTCACCACAAGAGGAGGCGCTCTCCACAGGAAAGGCGAGAGGAACTCCAGCGTCGTGCCACCATTCCAAGAGTCCCCGAGATGTCTCAGTCCATTCCAGAGGAACCTGTTTGCCCTGCACTGCCTCGGCTTTCACGCAGAGGATCGACTCCCACGGAGAGGATCGACTCCCACCACGCTGGCACGTGTGACAGCCCAGTGGGAAAGCCTCGTGGAAAAGCCTCGTGGGAAAGCCTCTAGGGAAAGCCACAGATATCTTGATCCAGGAGATGGGAAGCGTGACACTGCTGCTGCCGCTATGGAGGAAAGCGCACGTGCATGCCCCCATTTGAGACGAGGACTTACTCCCCTGGGGAGACTCCAGAAGTACCCCAAGATCCATGTCAGCACTGGAGAGGAATCTTCAGGTTCCAGCACCGCCTCCACACAAGGTCTTAGGCCCCGGCATCAAAGTGAGAGAAATCCCGAGAGGCCCCCGAGCAACTTGCATTGGGACTGGCCTTTCCAGAGGCCACAAGAGCGGGTGCCTGAGGTCCCCGTCGTAAGTCGAGAGTACCTGCCGCAACTCGAGAAAATCCAGGAGGTTTTGCCCTCCAGGCGAGATTAGGCCCATTTCCGCTGAAGCTTCTCAAGGCTAATCACATCTAAGCCCTGGAACTTCCAAAAGGTCCTTCACACCCTTGCTGCAACTCAAGACGTTCCCCGACTTCCCTGTCTCCACTCTAGAGGAAGCATGAGGGTCCCGCCCACATCCAGAGGAGCCCTGTTTCTTCCTCGTAGCTCAAGATGAGGGACACTTTCCCTGCTTGGTCGGGAAAGAATTCTGGGCATTCCTGTCGCATTTCAAGAGGAGGCGCTCTCCACAGCAAAGGCGAGCGGATCTCCAGCATCGTGCCACCATTCCAAGAGTCCCCCAAATATCTCAGTCATTTCAGAGGAACCTGTTTTCCCTGCACTGCCTCGACTTTCACGCCGAGGATCGACTCAAACAAGGTGGCACGTGGGACCCCTGTGGGGAAGCCTCATGAGAAAGCCTCCTGGGAAAGCCTGGAGTGAAAGTCACAGATCCCTTGATCCAGGCGATGGAAAGCGTGACACTGCTGCTAGAGCTCTGGAGGAAAGCGCAGGTGCATGTCCCCATTCGAGATGAGGACTTACTCCCCTGAGGAGACTCCAGAAGTACCCCAAGATCCATGTCAGCATAGGAGAGGAATCCTCAGGTTCCGGCCCCGCCTCCACACAGGCCTTAGGCCCCGGCATCGAAGGGAGAGGAATCCCCAAAGGCACCCGAGCAACTCGCAGGGGACTGGCCTTTCCTGAGGCCACCAGAGCGGGTCCCTGAGGTCCCCGACATAAGTCGAGAGCACCTGCCGCAACTCGAAAAAATCTAGGAGATATTGCCCTCCAGGCGAGATGGGGCCCATTTCCGCTGAGGCGTCTCAAGGCTAATCACACCTAACATCTGGGACTTTCAAAAGGTCCTTCACACCCTTGCTGCAACTCAAGAAGTTCCCCGACATACCTGTCTCCACTCGAGAGGAAGCACGACGGTCCCGCCCACATCCAGAGGAGCCCCGTTTCCGCCTTGTAGCTCGACATGAGGGATCCTTTGGCTGCTTGATCAGGAAAGAATTCCCGGCGTTCCCGTCGCATCTCAAGAGGAGGCGCTCTCCACAGGAAAGGCGAGAGGAACATCAGCGTCGTGCCACCATTCTAAGAGACCCCAATTGTCTCCGCCCATTCCAGAGGAACCTGTTTTTCCTGCACTGACTCGACTTTCACGCCAAGGATCGACTCCAACCACGGGGGCACATGGGACAGACCTGTGGGAAAGCCTCTTGGGAAAGCCTCGTGGGAAAACCTCGAGGTATAGCCACAGATCCCTTGTCCACGTGACGGGAAGCGTGACGCTGCTGCTGCCGCTCTGGAGGAAAGCGCACGGGCATGCCCCCATTCGAGACGAGGACTTACTCCGCTGAGGAGACTCCAGAAGTACCCCAAGATCCGTGTCAGCACTGGAGAGGAATCCTCAGGTTCCGGCCCCGACTCCACACAAGGTCTTAGGATCCGGCATCCAACGGTGAGGAATCCCCAGAGGCCCGCGAGCAACTCGCATGGGGACTGGCCTTTCCTGAGGCCACAAGAGCGGGTCCCTGAGGTCCCTGACGTAATTCGACAGCACCTGCCGCAACTCGAGAAAATCCAGGAGGTTTTGCCCTGCAGGCGAGATGAGGCCCATTTTCGCTGAGGAGTCTCGAGGCTAATCACACCTAACCTCTGGAACTTCCAAAAGGTCCTTCACACCCTTGCTGCAACTCAAGTAGTTCCCCGACATACCCCTCTCCACTCTAGAGGAAGCACGAGGGTCCCGCCCACATCCAGAGAAGCCCCATTTCCGCCTCGCCCCTTGAGATGAGGGATCCTTTCCCTGCTTGGTCGGGAAAGAATTCTGGGCATTCCCGTCGCATCTCAAGAGGAGGCACTCTCCACAGGAAAGGCCTGAGGAACTCCAGCGTCGTGCCGCCATTCCAAGAGTCCCCCAAATATCTCAGTCCATTCTAGAGGAACCTGTTTTCCCTGCACTGCCTCGACTTTCACGCCGAGGATCGACTACCACCACGGTGGCACGTGGGAGAGCCCTGTGGGAAAGCCTCGTGGGAAAGCTTTGAGGGAAAGCCACAGATCCCTTGATCCACGCGACGGTAGCGTGACACTGCTGCTACCACTCTGGAGGAAAGCGCACGTGCATGCCCCCATTGGAGACGAGGACTTACTCCCCTGGCAAGACTTCAGAAGTACCCCAAGATCCATGTCAGCACTGGAGAGGAATCCTCAGGTTCCGGCCAGGATTCCACACAAGGTTTTAGGCCCTGGCATCAAAGGGAGAGGAATCCTGAGAGGACCCCGAGAAACTCGCATGGGGACTGGCCTTTCCTGAGGCCACCAGAGCGGGTCCCTGAGGTCCCCGTCGTAAGTCGAGAGCACCTGCCGCAACTCGAGAAAATCCACGAGGTTTTGCCCTCCAGGTGAGATGAGGCCCATTTCCGCTGAGGCGTTTCGAGGCTAATCACACCTAACATCTGGGACTTTCAAAAGGTCCTTCACACCCTTGCTGCAACTGAAGAAGTTCCCCAACTTACCTGTCTGCACTCGAGAGGAAGCACGAAGGTCCCGCCCACATCCAGAGGAGCCCCGTTTCCGCCTCCTAGCTTGACATGAGGGATCCTTTCCCTGCTTGGTCGGGAAAGAATTCTGGGCATTCCCGTCCCATCTCAAGAGGATGCGTTCTCCACAGGAAACGCGAAAGGAACACCAGGGTCGTGCCACCAAACCAAGAGTCCCCCATTGTCTCAGTCCATTCCAGAGGACCTGTTTTCCCTGTGCTGCCTCTACTTTCACGCCGAGGATCGACTCCGAACACGGTGGCACGTTGGACAGCTCTGTACGAAATCCTCGTGAGAAAGCTTCGAGGGAAATCCTCGAGGGAAAGCCACAGATCCCATGATCGACGCGATGGCAAGCGTCACACTGCTGCTACAGCTCGGGAGGAAAGCGCACGTGCATGTCCCTTAGAGCGGAGGGCTGACTTCCCTGAGGAGACTCCAGAATTACCCCAATATCCATTTCAGCACTGGAGAGGAATTCTCAGGTTCCGGCCCCGACTCCACACAACAACTTAGGCCCTGGCATCGACGGGAGTGTAATCCCAGGAGGCCACCGAACAAGTCGTATGGGGACTGGCCAGTCCTGAGGCCACCAGAGCGGGTTCCTTAGGTCACCGTCGTAAGACGAGACCACCTGCCAAAACTCGAGAAAATCCAGGAAGTTCTCCCATCCAGGCTCGATGAGGCCCATTTCCGCTGAGGCGTCTCGAGGCTAATCACATCTAACCTCTGGAACTTCCAAAGGGTCCTTCACACCCTTGTTGCAACTCAAGAAGTTCCCCGACATACCCCTCTCCACTCGAGAGAAAGCACGTGGGTCCCGCCCACATCCAGAAGAGCTCCGTTTCCGCCTCGTAGCTGGAGATGAGGGATCCTTTCGCTGATTGTTCGGGAGAGAATCCTGGGCGTTCCCGTCGCATCGCAAGAGGAGGTGCTCTCCACAGGAAAGGTGAGAGCAACTCCAGTGACGTGCCACCATTCCAAGAGTCCCCCAGATGTCTCAGTCCATTCCGGAGGAAGCTGTTTTCCCTGCACTGCCTCGACTTTCACGCCGAGGATCGACTCCCACCACAGTCTCACGTGGGACAGCCCTGTGGGAAAGCCTCGTGGGAAAGCCTCGAGGGAAAGCCACAGATCCCTTGATCCACGCGACGGGAAGCGTGACACTGCTGCTACAGGTCGGAAGGAAAGCGCACGTGCATGCCCCCTCTCGAGACGAGGACTCACTCCCCTGGGGAGACTCCAGAAGTGACCCAAGATCCATTTCAACACTGGAGAGGAATCCTCATGTTCCGGGCCCAACACCACACAAGGTCTTAGGCCCCGGCATCAAAGTGAGAGGAATCCCCAGATGCCCACGAGAAACCTGCATGGAGACTGGCCTTTCCTGAGGCCACCAGATCGTGTCCCTGAGGTCCCCGTGGTAAGTCGAGAGCACCAGCCGCAACTCGAAAAAATCCAGGAGGTTTTGCCCTCCAGGCGAGAAGAGTCCCATTTCCACTGATGCTTCTCGAGGCTAATCACACCTAACCTCTGGAACTTCCAAAAGGTCCTTCACTCCCTTGCTGCCACTCGAGAAGTTCCCCGACTTACCCGTCTCCACTCTAGAGGAAGCACGAGGGTCCTGGGCACATCCAGAGGAGCCTCGTTTCCGCCTAGTGGCTCGAGATGAGGCATCCTTTCGCTTCTTGGTCGGGGAAGAATTCTCGGCGTTCCCGTTGCATTTCAAGAGGAGGCGGTCGCAATAGGAAAGGCGAGAGGAACTCCAGCGTCGTGCCACCATTCCGAGAGCCCCCAGATGTCTCAGTCCATTCCAGAGGAACCTATTTTCCATGCACTGCCTCGACTTTCACGCCGAGGATCGACTCCCACCACGGTGGCAGGTGGGACAGCCCTGTGTTAAAGCCTCGTGGGAAAGCCACGTGGGAAAGCCTCGTGGGAAAGCCACGTGGGAAAACCTCGTGGGAAAGCCTCGAGGGAAAGCCACAGATCCCTTGATCCACGCGATAGGAAGCGTGACACTGCTGCTACTGCTCTGGAGGAAAGCGCACGTGCATGCCCCCATTCGAGACGAGGACTTACTCTCCTGGGGAGACTCCAGAAGTACCCCAAGATCCATGTCAGCCCTGGAGAGGAATCCTCAGGTTCTGGCCCCGACTCCACACAAGGCCTTAGGCCCCGGCATCGAACGGAGAGGAATGCCGAGAGGCCCCCGAGCAACTCGCATGGGGACTGGCCTTTCCTAAGGCCACCGGAGAGTGTCCCTGAGGTCCCCGTCTTAAGTCGAGAGCACCTGCCGCAACTCGAGAAAATCCAGGAGGTTTTTCCCTCCAGGCGAGATGAGGCCCATTTCCGTTGAGGCTTCTCGAAGCTAATCAAACCTAAAGTCTGTAACTTCCAAAAGGTCCTTCACACCCTTGCTGCAACTCAAGAAGTTGCCTGACATACCCGTCTCCACTCGAGAGGAAGCACGAGGGTCCGGCCCACCTCCAGAAGAGCCCCGTTTCCGCTCGTAGCTCGTGATGAGGGATCCTTTCGCTGGTGGTCGGGAAAGAATTCTGGGCGTTCCCGTCGCATCTCAAGAGGAGGCGCTCTCCACAGGAAAGGCGAGAGGTATGCCAGCGTCGTTCCACCATTCCAAGAGTCCCCCAGATGTCTCATTCCATTCCAGAGGAACCTGTTTTCCCTGCACTGCCTCGACTTTCACGCCGAGGATGGACTGCCACCAAGGTGGCACGTGAGACAGCCCTGTGCGAAAGCCTAGTGGGACAGCCCTGTGGGAAAGCCTCGTGGGAAAGCCTCGTGGAAAATCCTGGAGGGAAAGCCGCAGATCCCATGACTCACGAGATGGGAAGCGTGACACTGCTGCTACAGATCAGGAGGAAAGCGCACCTGCATGCCCCCTCTCGAGACGAGGACTGACTCCCCTGGGGAGACTCCATAATTACCCCATGATCCATGTCAGCATTGGTGAGGAATCCTCAGGTTCCGGCCCCGACTCCACACAACGTCTTAGGCCCCGGCACCGACGGGAGAGGAATCACGAGAGGCCCCCTAGCAACACGCATGATGACTGGCCTTTCCTGAGGCCGCCAGAGCGGGTCCCTGAAGTCCCCGTGGTAACTTGAGAGCACCTGCTGAAACTGGGGAATATCTAGAAGCCTCTCCATTCCAGGCGCCATGAGGCCCATTTCTGCTGAGGCATCTCGAGACTAACCACACCTAACCTCTGGAACTTCGAAAGGGTCCTTCACACCTTTGCTGCAACTCAAGAAGTTCCCCGACATACGCGTTCCTCTTCCCATTCTGCCATAATGGTGGTGACATCTGCATATCTAAGTTTATTGCTATTTCTTCCGGCAATCTTGATTCCAGCTCAGGTATCTTCCATCCCAGCATTTTTCATGATGTAGTCTGCATATAAGCTAAATAAACAGGGTGACAATATACAGCCTTGACATACTCCTTTTCCTTTTTGGAACCAGTATGTTGTTCCATGTCCTGCTCTAACTGTTGCTTCCTGACCGTCATACAGATTTCTCAAGAGGCAGGTTAGGTGGTCTAGTATTCCCTTCTCTTTCAGAATTGTGGCTAAAACAACAGTATAAGGACCTTTCCGATGTCAGGCCAAGGAATTGTGTTTCCAGTCATTGAGCCACACCTGATCACTGAGCACAAATTCATGAATCTGTTCCTCAAGGGGGAATGATATTTTTTTTTACACAAACTTAGTTACCTGATTTATTACCTTACCTAATTGTTCCAGCTGCTGTGAAATCCCACCTCCTTACTTGTGGCAAATCTGCTAACACCTGCCTCATTTGGGGTGGGGGGTTCTCCCATAGAAAATTTCATAAGGACAACAACAATGGGAACGTGCAGTTACCCGTAATATGAGTAAGTCTGCCAGAAGTAAGCCCATCCATGTACAGTCAGTCTCTATGATCCATTTTGAAAGAGTCTCTTCAAGAGTTTGGTTGTTTCTTTCCACCATTCCAGAACACTGGGGCCTATATGCTGTATGTAATTTCCACTGATATTTAGAGCTTCACATACCTGTTAATTAACGCGGCTACAAAGACAGGGCCATTGTCGGATTCTATCCTGGTTGGAAACCCAAGTCTGGGAATTATTTCTCAAATCAGCGAGCTACTTCATTTTCTTTTTCAGATCAGGTAGGGAAGGCCTCTGCCCAACCAGAGAAGGTACCTACTATTCTAGTAAGTAATGATAACAGGTGACTGCCTTTGCTTCCCCGAAGGGACACTCGCTTTCCCTGCATCCTGAGAACTCCACGTCTCAGCCAGTTGGAAAAGCGCTTCTTGGAGGTCATTATTCAGGGGCAATTTCCCCTGGAGCCCGGGGCCATAGGGAGTGGCTCCACACTCCCAGGGAAAGGCAGAGCCACAGCCACACATCTGTCCCATCCCCTTTGCTCTGTAGGAGAGCTCTAGTGAGCCTAGGTCTGTCAGGAAAATTCTTGGCTCCTATGGGGACACATTCTATGTGTGAAATTGCATACAGGACCGAGGGGCCACAGGGCGCCTGTTTCTCTCGGGGCCGGAGGGGTGGGGGGCCTGAAGCAGTGCGGCCCAGCAACAGCTTCCACATCCATCCAATTGCTCTTTTCTTACCTCTGATAGAACTAGCTTTGTTCCAGCCTTTGGCAATTTGGAGGCAAGCGGGCCCCACTTCCTCCCCAAGGAGGCATGGGACCTACTTTGAGTGGAAAGGCCCCTCACGGAGCTGAACCCAGGAAGGCACCCAGTCATGTCTGACACATTCCTGCATCCTGCTTCTTCATGAGCAATACCGCTATAAGCTAGGAATGTCTTTCCAAGGCTCAGAAAGGACAGGGGAGATGCATGGTGCTGCCTCTGGAATTTCGGTCCTCTGAGCAGACCTGGAGGTCTCCCCTTGAAGAAGCAAACCAGTTTCTTCCAAATACAGGCTTGCAAACACACACTGGGTGGCTGCCTCTTCTTCCCTGAAGGACGATCACTTTCCCCACATCCTGTGAACTCTGCATCCCAGCCTGCTGGAAAAGCGCTTCTTGGAGGTCATTTTTCAGGGACAATTTTCCCTGGAGCCCGGGGCCGTAGGGAGGGCCCCATGCTCGCTGGGAAAGGCAGAGTCACATCCACAGTCTGTTCTATCCCTTTTGCCCTGTAGGAGAGCTCTAGTGAGCCTAGGTCTGTCAGGAAAATTCTTGGCTCCTATGGGGACACATCCTGTGTGTTAACCTGCATATGGGACCGAGGGGCCACAGGGCGCCTGCTCCTCTCGGGGGGTAACCTGAAGTGGTGCGGCCCAGCAACAGCCTGAACATCCATCTAATTGCTCTTTTCTTCCTTCTGATAGAGCTAGCTTTGCTTCTCGCTTTGGCATTTCGGAAGCCAGGGGGAGCCCCACCGCTGTTGTCCTGGGGTCTATTGGAGGTACCAGGTCTACTGGACCCCAGCATGGCACCCGACCCCCTCAGACACACTCCCGCAGCCTCCTTCCCCATGGGCAGGACTGTTCTGACCTAGGAATGTGTTCCCAAGGCTCAGAAAATGCAGGGAGACACACGGCCCTGACTCTGGAACTGAGGCCGTTGGAGCAGGCCTGGAGGTCTGACGTCTGAGACGGCAAACGCTTGCTGCGAGATACAGGTGTGAAAACACACTCTCTGGGGCTGCCTTTCCTTCCTCCAAGGAAGATAGCTTTTCCAGTCTCCTCCGTGCTGAGTCATACAAGGCTGGAAAGGTCTGGCTTAGAGGGCATTTCTCAGCGGCAATGGCCCCTGAGGCCCTGCACCCAGGGAGGGATCCTACCCTCCCAGGGGAAGTCAAAGCAACCTCCAAACAGCTGTTCTATCATGTTTCCTCTGCAGGAGGGAGCTAGTGAGCCCAGGTCTGTCTGGAACGTTCTTGGATCCTGCGGGGAAATCATCCTGGGAGCCCACCTGGATACCAGTCGTAGGGGCTAACATCTGCATTTTTCTTCCTTGGAGCCCTAACGCAGTACAGCCTAGCAACTGCTTGAAAATCCATCCTGTTGCTGTTTTCTTCCCTCTGACAGAGCGAGCTTTGCTCCCCACTTTGGGATTTCAGAAGCAAGGTGGTGGCCTGCAACTCCTTGCCTGGGGTCCATTGGAGGTGCAAGGTGCCCTCGACCAGGTGACCCCAGCATGGCACCTGGCCCCCTCAGACACACTCCCGCAGCCTGCTTCCCCATGGGCAGGACTGCTCTCCCCTAGGAATGTGTTTGCGAGGCCAGGAAACTGCAGGGAGACACAAGGCCCTGATTCTGGAATGGAGTCTGTTGGAGCAGGCCTGCAGGTCTTATGTCTAACAAGCCAAACACTTGCTGCAAGATACAGGCCTGAAAACACACTCTTGGGCTGCCTTTCCTTCCTCCAAGGAAGAGAGTTTTCTCAGCCTCCTGTGGGCTGAGAGTCACACAGGGCTGAAAAGCACTTACTGGGAGATTAGTTTTCATTGGCCATGGCCCCTGAGGCCCTGTGCTCAGGGAGGGCTCCCTCCCTCCCAGGGAAAGTCAAAGGAAGCTCCAAACGGCTGTTCAATCATGTTTCGGAGAGAGTCATTGCCAAGGCAGGTTTATAAGAAGTTCGAGGGTCCCCAAGGAGAGAGGGGTTTAGAATTCTCAAGGAGGAAGAAAGGGCACACTTTTTTCCCTCTACATTCCTTCGGATTACATAACAATCATGCATCCTTCTTGAGGACGGTCTCTGGAAAAACCTTCTGGCTAATCCTGTTATCTTAAAATGTAAATGATGGGAGTAGGTCTAGTGAGTCTTTACAACCTCCAGACATTCTTTTGTTCGTTGTAATAACTTATTGGAGAGTATATAACTCCATTACTAACACTAGCAAGGGGGTACACTTTCTGCCCCTTGTGATGTCTCTGTCAGAAGCTTTCTCTATCTCCTTTCTACTTGAATAAGACTCGATTGCACAAAAGCTCTGAGCAATCAAGCCTCGTCTTGGGCCCTGGATTGAATTCTTCTCCTCCATAAGCCAAGAATCCCAGCATCTTTTCGTGGTTCAGCAACAATATTTCATTTCCTCTGCAGGAGAGAGCTAGTGAGCTTAGGTCTGTCTGGAACATTCTTGGATCCTGTGGGGAAAATATCCTGTGCACACATCTGGATACTGGGCCTAGAGGCCAAAATTCGCATTTCTTTCCCGCGGAGCCCTCACGTGGTGTGACTGAGCAACTGCTTGAAAATCCATCCCATTGCTGTTTTCCTCCTTCTGACAGACAGAGCTAGCTTTGTTCCCTGCTTTGGGATATCTCAACCGAGGGGCCGGTCCATAGCTACTCGCCTGGGGCCCATTGGATGTGCAAGGTGCCCTCGACTAGGTGACCCTAGCATGGCACTCAGCCCGCTCAGACACACTCCCGAGGCTTCTTTCTCATGGGAAGCACTGCTCCAACCTAGGAATGTGTCTGCAATGCTTGGAAAGTGCAGTGAGACACACAGCCCTGACTCTGGAATTGAGGCCCTCAGAGCAAGCCTGCAGCTCTGATGTCTGAGAAGCAAAACACTTGCTGCAAAGAGAGGCCTGAAAACACACTCTCTGTGGATGACTTTCCTTCCTCTAAGGAAGACAGTTTTCCCAGTCTCCTGCTTCCTGCATGTCACACAGCTGGAATGCGCTTGCTTGGATGTCATGATTCAGTGGCAATGACCCCTGAGGCCCTTTGCCCAGGGAGGGCTCCCACACTCATAGGCAAATCAAAGCAACTTCCAAGTGAGTCAGCTCTTCACATCAAGTGGCCAAAGTATTGGAGTTTCAGGTTCAGTATTAGTCCTTCCAATGGATATTCAGACCTGATTTCCTTTAGGATGGAGTGGTTGCGTCTCCTTGTAGTCTAAGCGACCTACAAGCATCTTCTCCAACACCACTGTTCAAAAGCATCAAATTTTCAGCTGTCACTTTCTTTATAGTACATCTTTCATATCCATCCATGACATATGGAAAAACCATAGCCTTGACCGGATGGGTCTTTGTTGGCAAAGCAACGTCTCGGCTTTTTAATATGCTGTCTAGTTTGGTCATCACTTTTCTTCCAAGTCATAAATATGTTTTAAGTTCATGGAGGCAGCCATCACCTGCAGTGATTTCCAAGCCCCCCAAAATAGTCTGCTGCTGTTTCCAATGTTTTCCCATCTATTTGCCATGAAGTGATGAGACTGGATGCAATGATTGTAGTTTTCTGAATGCTGAGCTTTAAGCTAACTTTTTCACTCTCCTCTTTCACTTTCATCAGGAGACTCTTTAGCTCTTCTTCACTTTCTGCCATAAGGGTGGTGTCATCTGAATATCTGAGATTATTGATATTTCTCCCAGCAACCTTGATTCCAGCGTGTGCTTCCTCCAGCCCAGTGTTTCTCATGCTGTACTCTGCATATAAGTTAAATAAGCAGGGTGACAATATACAGCCTTGACATGTTCCTTTTCCTATGTAGAACCAGTCTGTTGTTCCATGTCCAGTTCGAACTGTTTCTTCCTGACCTGCATACAGGTTTCTCAAGAGACAGGTCAGGTGGTCTGGTATTCCCATCTCTTTCAGAATTTTTCCCAGTTTCTTGTGATCCACACAGTCAAAGGCTTTGGCATTGTCAATAAAGCAGAAATAGATGGTTTTTTTTTTCCGGAACTCTCTTGCTTTTTCAATGATCCAGTGGATGTTGGCAATTTGATCTCTGGTTTCTCTGCATTTTTTAAATCCCTCTTGAACATCTGGAAGTTCACAGTTCATGTGAACTTGGAGAATTTTGAGCATTACTTTACTAGTGTGTGAGATGAGTGCAATTGTGCAGCAGCTTGAATAGTGTTTGTCATTGCCTTTCTTTGGGATTGGAATGAAAACTGACCTAATGACTAGATGTTTTCAATTGCATATGCTGAAAGAACTGGGTGTGCAGTTTTGAAGGAAAAAAAAATCATTTTAACCCATTTTCTCTGAAGTGCAAGGCATATCATGGCCATCCCTGAATCATAAAGTCACCTTTTCTTTATGTAGTCATAGTTTCATGCCTAAATTATAGGCCAACTCGTGCTCAACTTGACTCTGATGTCAGGGGCAGATCAACTGATAAAAAGCTTGGATTGTCCCTCTGGAGGAAAGTGAGATCTTGGTCCCACGAGAAGAATCTGAAGGGTTAAGGGAACTTGCAAGGGTGGGGAAAGCTTAGTCCATCCTACATGTACCAAAATCTTAAATAAGGCTTATTTACTTTACCGAAGTAAAAAAACAGATGATGAAAACAATTATAAATCAATGAAAGGTAGAGAAACTCATAGTCTGTGATCAAAAATTGCATTCTAAGAAAACTTAGTTCTCTTAACCTAGAGAGGAGACTAAATTCCATCTGGTAGCAGCTTACCAGAAGACAAGCAAACAAACAAACAAATTATCAGTAAGCTTAAAAAAAGTATTTTCCATGTATCTTGAAGTAGCAGTATTTCTGCAAAGGCATCAGTGTGAAACCACAGAGGACATGGTTAAAACCTGATGAAATAGAAATTGACAATGTCATCTGGTCACTGCTGCGACTTGAAATGCTTTAATATGATAACTAGAATGATAACTGACAGCATTTGACCAGGACATATCAGATTTTCACGGATGTCATATCATTTCTAGGATATCTATATTAGGAACTGAAGGAATCTTTGAACCTAGGAAAGAAAACAACAGTCTCAAAGGCCCTTGCTGAGTCATCTAGCAGCAAGGAATGTCTTTGCAAGGATCGCAAAGTGAAGGGAAGATACACCGACCTGCCTCTGCAACTTCGGTCCTCTGAGCAGATCTGGAGGTCTCCCTTTGTATAAGCTAACCTGTTCCTTCCAAATAGAGGTTTGCAACACAAAACAAGTGGCCGCCTATTCTTCCCCGAAGGAGGCTCTCTTTCCCCACATCCTGCGAACTCCCTTTCCCAGCCTCCTGGAAAAGTGCTTCTTGCAGTTCCTTTCAGAAAATCCTATGGACAGAGAAGCCTGGTAGGCTGCAGTCCATGGGGTCGCTGAGGGTCGGACACGACTGAGCGACTGCACTTTCATTTTCACTTTCATGCATTGGAGAAGGCAATGGCAACCCACTTACTGTTCTTGCCTGGAGAATCCCAGGGACGGGGGAGCCTAGTGGGCTACCGTCTATGGCGTCGCACAGAGTCGAACACGACTGAACCAACTTAGCAGCAGCAGCAGCAGCAGCAGCAGCAGCAGCAGCAGCAGCAGCAGCAGTTCCTTTCTTAGGGGCAGTTATCCCTGAGATTGGGACCTGGAAAGGCAGAGCCACCTCCACACACACATCTTTTCTGTCCCCTTTCCTCTGGAGGAGAGCTCTAGTGAGCCTAGGTCTGTCAGGAAAATTCTTGGCTTTGACGGGATCACACCCGGTGTGTGAACCTGCATACCCGACCTAGGGGCCACAGGGCACCTGTTTTGCTCGAGTGGGTCCTGGAGGGGTGCAGCATAGCAAGAGCTTAAAGATCCATCCAATTTGTCTTTCTTTTACCTCGGAGAGAACGAGTTTGCTCCACCTCCACCCTTTGGCAGTGTGGAGGGAAGAGGGCACAACCCTCTCCCAAAGGGGACATAGGGCCTACCAGGAGAGAAAGGCCCCTTGAGGAGCTGAGCCCAGGTAGGCAGCCAGTGATGTCAAGCACACTCCCGCTGCTTGCTTCTTCATGGGCACTCCGACAATCTGCTAGGAATGTCTTGGCAAGGATCTCAAAGGGAAGGGGAGATACATGGCCCTGTCTCTGGAACTTCAGTCCTCTGAGCAGATCTGGAGGTCTTGAGTTGTATAAGCAAACGTGTTCCTTCCAAATAGAGGCTTGCGAACACACCCCCGGTGGTTGCCTCTTCTTCCCCGAAGAAGTCTTTCTTTCCCCACATGCTGCGAACTCCCTGTCCCAACCTCCAAGATTAGCGCTTCTTGCCATTCCTTTCTTAGAGGCAGTTATCCCTGAGCTTGGGGCCGTAGGGAGTAGCCCCACACTCACAGGGAAAGGCAACGACTCCTCCATACATCTCCTCTATCCCCTTTGCTCTGGAGGAGAGCTTTAGTGAGCCTAGGTCTTTCAGGAAAATTGTTGGCTTGGACAGGATCTCACCCTGTTTGTGAACCTGCATACCCAACCGGGGGCCACAGAGCACCTGTTTCAGTAAAGTGGGCCCTGAAAGGGTGCAGCCTAGCAAGAGCTTGAAAATCCATTCAATTGCTGTTTTTGTACCTCTGACAGAGCGAGCTTTGCTCCACCCTTTGGCAGTGTGGAGAAAAGAGGCATGACACCCTCCCCAAGGGGACATGGGGCCTACTTCGAGAGGAAAGGCCCCTTGTGGAGTTGAGGCACACAGTCGTGTCAAACACACTCCCACTGCTTGCTTCTTCATGGGCACTCCCGCTATCAGCTAGGAATGTCTTTGCAATGATCACAAAGGGAAGGGGAGATACACGGCCCTGCCTCTGGACCTCCGGTGCTCTGAGCAAATCTGGTCTCCCGTTGTTGGTCAAGTTCAAGTTCAAGGTCAAAGTCAAGGTCAAGTTCAAGTTCAAGTTCAAGTTCAAGGTCAAAGTCAAGGTCAAGTTCAAGTTCAAGTTCAAGTTCAAGGTCAAAGTCAAGGTCAAGTTCAAGTTCAAGTTCAAGTTCAAGGTCAAGGTCAAGTTCAAGTTCAAGTTCAAGTTCAAGTTCAAGTTCAAGGTCAAAGTCAAGGTCAAGTTCAAGTTCAAGTTCAAGTTCAAGGTCAAGTTCAAGTTCAAGGTCAAGGTCAAGTTCAAGTTCAAGTTCAAGTTCAAGGTCAAAGTCAAGGTCAAGTTCAAGTTCAAGTTCAAGTTCAAGTTCAAGGTCAAGTTCAAGTTCAAGTTCAAGGTCAAAGTCAAGGTCAAGTTCAAGTTCAAGTTCAAGTTCAAGGTCAAGTTCAAGTTCAAGTTCAAGTTCAAGGTCAAAGTCAAGGTCAAGTTCAAGTTCAAGTTCAAGGTCAAGGTCAAAGTCAAGGTCAAGTTCAAGTTCAAGTTCAAGGTCAAGGTCAAAGTCAAGGTCAAGTTCAAGTTCAAGTTCAAGTTCAAGGTCAAAGTCAAGGTCAAGTTCAAGTTCAAGTTCAAGCTCAAGGTCAAAGTCAAGTTCAAGGTCAAAGTCAAGGTCAAGTTCAAGTTCAAGTTCAAGGTCAAAGTCAAGGTCAAGGTCAAGTTCAAGTTCAAGTTCAAGGTCAAGTTCAAGTTCAAAGTCAAGTTCAAGTTCAAGTTCAAGTTCAAGTTCAAGTTCAAGGTCAAAGTCAAGGTCAAGTTCAAGTTCAAGTTCAAGGTCAAAGTCAAGGTCAAGTTCAAGTTCAAGTTCAAGTTCAAGTTCAAGGTCAAGTTCAAGTTCAAGGTCAAGTTCAAGTTCAAGTTCAAGTTCAAGTTCAAGGTCAAGTTCAAGTTCAAGTTCAAGTTCAAGTTCAAGGTCAAAGTCAAGTTCAAGTTCTAGGTCAAAGTCAAGGTCAAGTTCAAGTTCAAGTTCAAGTTCAAGGTCAAGTTCAAGTTCAAGTTCAAGTTCAAGGTCAAAGTCAAGGTCAAGTTCAAGTTCAAGGTCAAAGTCAAGGTCAAGTTTAACTTTAAGGGCAAGGAAAAGGTAAGGGCAAGGACAAGGTAAGGCCAAGGACAAGGCCTAGGAAAGGCCAAGCCGAAGGCCAAGGGCAAGGGCAAGGGCAACACCAAGGGTAAGGCCAAGGCCCAGGCCAGGGCCAAGGCCAAGGCCGCCAAAGCGAAGCCCAAACCCCGTAACGACTGACAGAAGGCAGAAGGCACTAAGCCCGTGTGCAGAGGAAGCCACTGAAGGCGGCAAGGCCACAGAGCTCCCCGACTCCCGTTCCCACAGGAAGATGTGAGGATAAAGGGCCTCATCCCAGCACAGCACCCGCTCCCACCGGCCCCTGACTCCCGCAGCACGCCCCCTAAAACAACACTGTCTTCCCAGAAAAGAGAACGGAGAAGCCATGTGTGTGCCAAAGGAGCAAGATGAACGAACGATGCAACGCCCTCCAACTTTGGGCACACCTGACGCCTGGGAACCCCGGGCCCGGCCGATGGGTCCCCGCCGTTCTCGGGCGGGAGCGGGGGTCGACACGTGGGCCGAGAGCCCTTGCCCGGGCCACCCGCAAATCCCCTGAGACGTGATCCGACCCCAGGGACCGAGGGCAAACGTACCGCTTGAGGTGCTGGAGGAGCTGGACGAAGCCATGGTGGGAGAGGCACACAGGAGCGCTGCAGACTGCTGGCCGAGTGGGCGGGGACCCAGCAGCCCAGGACTCTGGAGAGCGGGAGGCGTCTCCGCCCCCATTGACGTCAATAGGGTTTGGGTGCGTAGATGGAGGGGGCCGCCCCTGGCCTCTTTCCAAGCAGAGACCCTGGACGGAGTCCCGTGGAGTGAGTGGGCTTTTCCCGGGCACAGCTGTGCCCCGGACCGCCAAGATCCCCGTTGGGGTGGGTGGGCAGTTCGGGGGCTTTGGTTTGTGGCCCTCCCTCGCAGCGGATGGTGGGATCAACCCCGGGTGGATCAATCAGGGGCCCTCAGCAGTGCCAAGGGAGCTCACCGCCCAGGAAACGCCCCCTAGGTCCCTTTGAATTGGCCGCCCACGCCCCCTTTCCCAGCCTGCCTTGTTCTGGGGTTTCCCACCTTTTCACATACCACAGGTCCCTGGGCCTGGACTGTCCCCCGCTGGCTCCTCCGAGGCATTCCGGGACAACGGACGCTCTCTCCAGCGCCTCCACCTAGATCCCACGCTGTCCTTGCCTCCATATGCCACCTGCGCCTCCCCAACTCCTCCGTGGGCTCCTGGCGTCCTTTCCCTACAGCAATCCCAGAGCACCAGCCCCGAGGGCTTTGAGTTGCCTGGAGCCCAAGGCTCCGGCCAGAGACCTGAGGGGCCAGCGTCTGGACCGGCAGCTAATGCCATTAGGGGCTTTTCTCATGTGGAGCCTGAGGCCAACATCCGTGGCAACCCGCAAGCGCGAATGCCCCGGAGATACACGCCCAAGGGGACAGTGTACCCCCTATGTGGGGAAGGAGGTTCCTGTTTTCCCAGCACTGCATGGTGGCACGTGGAATAGCCCTGTGGGAAAGCCCATGGAAAAGCCTCGAGGGAAAGACACAGATCCCTTGATCCACAAGACGGGAAGCGAGACACTGCTGCTACTGCTCAGGAGGAAAGCACACCTGCATGACCCCACTCGAGACGAGGACTGACGCCCCTTGGGAGACTCCAGAAGTACGCCAAGATCCATGTGAGCACGGGAGAGGAATCCTCAGGTTCTGGTCCGACTCCACACAAGGTCTTAGGCGCCGGCATCGACGGGCGAGGAATCCTGAGAGGCCACCGAGCAACTCGCGTGGGGAATGACCTTTCCTGAGGCCAACAGAGCGGGTCCATGAGGTCCCCGTCGTAAGTCGAGAGCACAAGCCGCAACTCGAGAAAACCAGGAGGTTCCCCCCTCCGGGCGAGATGTGGCCCATTTTGGCTGAGGCGTCTCGAGGCTAATCACATCTAACCTCTGGAACTTCCAAAGGGTCCTTGACACCCTTACTGCAACTCAAGAAGTTCCCCGACATACCCGTCTCCAGTCGAAAGAAAGCACGGCGTTCGGCCCACATCCAGAGGAGCCCCGTTTCCACCTCGTAGCTCGAGATGAGGGATCCTTTCCCTGCTTGGTCGGGAAAGAATTCCCGGCGTTCCCGTCGCATCTCAAGAGCAGGCGCTCTCCAAAGGAAAGGCGAGAGGAACTCCAGGGTCGTGCCACCATTCCCAGAGTCCCCCAGATGTCCCAGTCCATTCCAGAGGAACCTCTTTTCCCTGCACTGCCTCGACTTTCACGCCAAGGATCGACTCACACCAGGGTGGCACGTGAGACAGCCCTGTGGGAAAGCCTCGTGGGAAAGCCTCATGGGAAAGCCTCAAGGGAAAGCCACAGATCCCATGATCGACACGACGGGAAGCGTGACACTGCTACTACAGCTCGGGAGGAAAGCGCACGTGCATGCCCCCTCTCGAGACGAGGACTGACTCTCCTGGGCAGACTCCAGAAGTACCGCAAGATCCATGTCAGCACTGGAGAGGAATCCTCAGGTTCCGCCTCCGACTCCACACAAGGTCTTAGGCCCCGGCATCGAAGGGAGAGGAATCCCGAGCGGCCCCCGAGCAAGTCGAATGGGGACTGGCCAGTTCTGAGGCCACCAGAGCGGGTGCCTTAAGTCACCGTCGTAAGACGAGAGCACCTGCCGCAACTCGAGAAAATCCAGGAGGTACTCCCCTCCAGGCGAAATGAGGCCCATTTCCGCCGATGCTTCTCGACACTAATCACAACTAACCTCTGGAACTTCCAAAAGGTCCTTCACACCCTTGCTGCAACTCAAGAAATTCCCCGACTACCCCTGTCCACTCTAGAGGAAGCACAATGGTCCCGCCCACATCAAGAGGAGCCCCGTTTCCGCATTGTAGTTCCAGATGAGGGATCCTTTCCCTGCTTGGTCGGGAAAGAATTCTGGGCGTTCCTGTCGCATCTCAAGAGGAGGCGCTCTCCACAGGAAAGGCGAGAGGAACTCCAGGGTCGTGCCACCATTCTCAGAGTCCCCCAGATGTCCCAGTCCATTCCAGAGGAAGGTGTTTTCCCTCCACTGCCTCGACTTTCACGCCGCAGATCGACTCACACCACGGTGGCACATGGGAGAGCCCTGTGGGAAAGCCTCATGGGAAAGCCTTGTGGGAAAACCTCGAGGGAAAGCCACAGATACCATGATGCAGTTGATAGGAAGCGTGACACTGCTGCTACAGCTCTGGAGGAAAGGGCACGTGCATGCCCCCATTCGAAACGAGGACTTACTTCCCTGGGGAGACTCCAGAAGTACCCCAAGATCCATGTCAGCACTGGAGAGGAATCCTCAGGTTCCGGGCCCGATTCCACACAAGGTCTTAGGCTCCAGCATCCAAGGGAGAGGAATCCCGAGAGGCCCGCGACCAACTCACATGGGGACAGGCCTTTCCTGAGGCCACCAGAGCGGGTCCCTGAGGTCCCTGTCATAAGTAGAGAGCACCTGCCGCAACTCGAGAAAATCCAGGAGGTTTTGCCCTCCAGGCAAGATGAGGCCCATTTCCGCTGTTCCTTTTGAAGGCTAGTCACACCTAACCTCTGGAACTTCCAAAAGGTCCTTCACACCCTTGCTGCAACTCAAGAAGCTCCCCAACATACCCGTCTCCACTCGAGAGGAAGCACGCGGGTCCTGCACACATCCAGAGGAGTCCCGTTTCCGCCTCGTAGCTCGAGATGAGGGATCCTTTCGCTGCTTGCCCGGGAAAGATTTCTGGGCGTTCCTGGCGCATCTCAAGAGGAGGCGCTCTCCACAGGAAAGGCGAGAGGAACTCCAGGGTCTTTGCGCCATTCCCAGAGTCCCCCAGATGTCTCAGTCCATTCCAGCGGAACCTGTTTTCCCTGCACTGCCTCGAGTTTCACGCCGAGGATCGACTCCCACCACGGTGGCACGTGGGACAGCCCTGTGGGAAAGCCTCGTGGGAAAGCCACAGATTCCTTGATCCACGCGACAGGAAGGGTGACACTGCTGCTACTGCTCTGGAGGAAAGCGCACGTGCATGCCCCCATTCGAGACGAGGACTTACTCCCCTGGGGAGACTCCAGAAGTACCCCAAGATCCATGTCAGCCCTGGAGAGGAATCCTCAGGTTCTGGCCCCGACTCCACACAAGGTCTTAGGCCCCGGCATCGAAAGGAGAGGAATGCCGAGAGGCCCCCGAGCAACTCGCATGGGGATTGGCCTTTCCTGAGGCCACCAGAGAGGGTCCCTGAGGTCCCAGTCGTAAGTCGAGAGCACCTGCCGCAACTCGAGAAAATCCAGGAGGTTTTGCCCTCCAGGCGAGATGAGGCCCATTTCCGTTGAGGCTTCTCGAAGCTAATCAAACCTACAGTCTGTAACTTCCAAAAGGCCCTTCACACCCTTGCTGCAACTCAAGAAGTTGCCTGACATACCCGTCTCCACTCGAGAGGAAGCACGAGGGTCCGGCCCACATCCAGAAGAGCCCCATTTCCGCTCGTACCTCGTGATGAGGGATCCTTTCGCTGGTGGCCGGGAAAGAATTCTGGGCGTTCCCGTCGCATCTCAAGAGGAGGCGCTCTCCACAGGAAAGGCGAGAGGTACGCCAGCGTCGTTCCACCATTCCAAGAGTCCCCCAGATGTCTCAGTCCATTCCAGAGGAACCTGTTTTCCCTGCACTGCCTCGACTTTCACGCCAAGGATCGACTGCCACCAAGGTGGCACGTGAGACAGCCCTGTGCGAAAGCCTCGTGGGACAGCCCTGTGGGAAAGCCTCGTGGGAAAGACTCGTGAAAAATCCTGGAGGGAAAGCCACAGATCCCATGACTCACGAGATGGGAAGCGTGACACTGCTGCTACAGATCAGGAGGAAAGCGCACCTGCATGCCCCCTCTCGAGACGAGGACTGACTCCCCTGGGGAGACTCCATAATTACCCCAAGATCCATGTCGGCATTGGTGAGGAATCCTCAGGTTCCGGCCCCGACTCCACACAACGTCTTAGGCCCCGGCACCGACGGGAGAGGAATCACGAGAGGCCCCCTAGCAACACGCATGATGACTGGCCTTTCCTGAGGCCGCCAGAGCGGGTCCCTGAAGTCCCCGTGGTAACTTGAGAGCACCTGCTGAAACTGGGGAATATCTAGAAGCCTCTCCATTCCAGGCGCCATGAGGCCCATTTCTGCTGAGGCATCTCGAGACTAACCACACCTAACCTCTGGAACTTCGAAAGGGTCCTTCACACCTTTGCTGCAACTCAAGAAGTTCCCCGACATACGCGTTCCTCTTCCCATTCTGCCATAATGGTGGTGACATCTGCATATCTAAGTTTATTGCTATTTCTTCCGGCAATCTTGATTCCAGCTCAGGTATCTTCCATCCCAGCATTTTTCATGATGTAGTCTGCATATAAGCTAAATAAACAGGGTGACAATATACAGCCTTGACATACTCCTTTTCCTTTTTGGAACCAGTATGTTGTTCCATGTCCTGCTCTAACTGTTGCTTCCTGACCGTCATACAGATTTCTCAAGAGGCAGGTTAGGTGGTCTAGTATTCCCTTCTCTTTCAGAATTGTGGCTAAAACAACAGTATAAGGACCTTTCCGATGTCAGGCCAAGGAATTGTGTTTCCAGTCATTGAGCCACACCTGATCACTGAGCACAAATTCATGAATCTGTTCCTCAAGGGGGAATGATATTTTTTTTTACACAAACTTAGTTACCTGATTTATTACCTTACCTAATTGTTCCAGCTGCTGTGAAATCCCACCTCCTTACTTGTGGCAAATCTGCTAACACCTGCCTCATTTGGGGTGGGGGGTTCTCCCATAGAAAATTTCATAAGGACAACAACAATGGGAACGTGCAGTTACCCGTAATATGAGTAAGTCTGCCAGAAGTAAGCCCATCCATGTACAGTCAGTCTCTATGATCCATTTTGAAAGAGTCTCTTCAAGAGTTTGGTTGTTTCTTTCCACCATTCCAGAACACTGGGGCCTATATGCTGTATGTAATTTCCACTGATATTTAGAGCTTCACATACCTGTTAATTAACGCGGCTACAAAGACAGGGCCATTGTCGGATTCTATCCTGGTTGGAAACCCAAGTCTGGGAATTATTTCTCAAATCAGCGAGCTACTTCATTTTCTTTTTCAGATCAGGTAGGGAAGGCCTCTGCCCAACCAGAGAAGGTACCTACTATTCTAGTAAGTAATGATAACAGGTGACTGCCTTTGCTTCCCCGAAGGGACACTCGCTTTCCCTGCATCCTGAGAACTCCACGTCTCAGCCAGTTGGAAAAGCGCTTCTTGGAGGTCATTATTCAGGGGCAATTTCCCCTGGAGCCCGGGGCCATAGGGAGTGGCTCCACACTCCCAGGGAAAGGCAGAGCCACAGCCACACATCTGTCCCATCCCCTTTGCTCTGTAGGAGAGCTCTAGTGAGCCTAGGTCTGTCAGGAAAATTCTTGGCTCCTATGGGGACACATTCTATGTGTGAAACTGCATACAGGACCGAGGGGCCACAGGGCGCCTGTTTCTCTCGGGGCCGGAGGGGTGGGGGGCCTGAAGCAGTGCGGCCCAGCAACAGCTTCCACATCCATCCAATTGCTCTTTTCTTACCTCTGATAGAACTAGCTTTGTTCCAGCCTTTGGCAATTTGGAGGCAAGCGGGCCCCACTTCCTCCCCAAGGAGGCATGGGACCTACTTTGAGTGGAAAGGCCCCTCACGGAGCTGAACCCAGGAAGGCACCCAGTCATGTCTGACACATTCCTGCATCCTGCTTCTTCATGAGCAATACCGCTATAAGCTAGGAATGTCTTTCCAAGGCTCAGAAAGGACAGGGGAGATGCATGGTGCTGCCTCTGGAATTTCGGTCCTCTGAGCAGACCTGGAGGTCTCCCCTTGAAGAAGCAAACCAGTTTCTTCCAAATACAGGCTTGCAAACACACACTGGGTGGCTGCCTCTTCTTCCCTGAAGGACGATCACTTTCCCCACATCCTGTGAACTCTGCATCCCAGCCTGCTGGAAAAGCGCTTCTTGGAGGTCATTTTTCAGGGACAATTTTCCCTGGAGCCCGGGGCCGTAGGGAGGGCCCCATGCTCGCTGGGAAAGGCAGAGTCACATCCACAGTCTGTTCTATCCCTTTTGCCCTGTAGGAGAGCTCTAGTGAGCCTAGGTCTGTCAGGAAAATTCTTGGCTCCTATGGGGACACATCCTGTGTGTTAACCTGCATATGGGACCGAGGGGCCACAGGGCGCCTGCTCCTCTCGGGGGGTAACCTGAAGTGGTGCGGCCCAGCAACAGCCTGAACATCCATCTAATTGCTCTTTTCTTCCTTCTGATAGAGCTAGCTTTGCTTCTCGCTTTGGCATTTCGGAAGCCAGGGGGAGCCCCACCGCTGTTGTCCTGGGGTCTATTGGAGGTACCAGGTCTACTGGACCCCAGCATGGCACCCGACCCCCTCAGACACACTCCCGCAGCCTCCTTCCCCATGGGCAGGACTGTTCTGACCTAGGAATGTGTTCCCAAGGCTCAGAAAATGCAGGGAGACACACGGCCCTGACTCTGGAACTGAGGCCGTTGGAGCAGGCCTGGAGGTCTGACGTCTGAGACGGCAAACGCTTGCTGCGAGATACAGGTGTGAAAACACACTCTCTGGGGCTGCCTTTCCTTCCTCCAAGGAAGATAGCTTTTCCAGTCTCCTCCGTGCTGAGTCATACAAGGCTGGAAAGGTCTGGCTTAGAGGGCATTTCTCAGCGGCAATGGCCCCTGAGGCCCTGCACCCAGGGAGGGATCCTACCCTCCCAGGGGAAGTCAAAGCAACCTCCAAACAGCTGTTCTATCATGTTTCCTCTGCAGGAGGGAGCTAGTGAGCCCAGGTCTGTCTGGAACGTTCTTGGATCCTGCGGGGAAATCATCCTGGGAGCCCACCTGGATACCAGTCGTAGGGGCTAACATCTGCATTTTTCTTCCTTGGAGCCCTAACGCAGTACAGCCTAGCAACTGCTTGAAAATCCATCCTGTTGCTGTTTTCTTCCCTCTGACAGAGCGAGCTTTGCTCCCCACTTTGGGATTTCAGAAGCAAGGTGGTGGCCTGCAACTCCTTGCCTGGGGTCCATTGGAGGTGCAAGGTGCCCTCGACCAGGTGACCCCAGCATGGCACCTGGCCCCCTCAGACACACTCCCGCAGCCTGCTTCCCCATGGGCAGGACTGCTCTCACCTAGGAATGTGTTTGCGAGGCCAGGAAACTGCAGGGAGACACAAGGCCCTGATTCTGGAATGGAGTCTGTTGGAGCAGGCCTGCAGGTCTTATGTCTAACAAGCCAAACACTTGCTGCAAGATACAGGCCTGAAAACACACTCTTGGGCTGCCTTTCCTTCCTCCAAGGAAGAGAGTTTTCTCAGCCTCCTGTGGGCTGAGAGTCACACAGGGCTGAAAAGCACTTACTGGGAGATTAGTTTTCATTGGCCATGGCCCCTGAGGCCCTGTGCTCAGGGAGGGCTCCCTCCCTCCCAGGGAAAGTCAAAGGAAGCTCCAAACGGCTGTTCAATCATGTTTCGGAGAGAGTCATTGCCAAGGCAGGTTTATAAGAAGTTCGAGGGTCCCCAAGGAGAGAGGGGTTTAGAATTCTCAAGGAGGAAGAAAGGGCACACTTTTTTCCCTCTACATTCCTTCGGATTACATAACAATCATGCATCCTTCTTGAGGACGGTCTCTGGAAAAACCTTCTGGCTAATCCTGTTATCTTAAAATGTAAATGATGGGAGTAGGTCTAGTGAGTCTTTACAACCTCCAGACATTCTTTTGTTCGTTGTAATAACTTATTGGAGAGTATATAACTCCATTACTAACACTAGCAAGGGGGTACACTTTCTGCCCCTTGTGATGTCTCTGTCAGAAGCTTTCTCTATCTCCTTTCTACTTGAATAAGACTCGATTGCACAAAAGCTCTGAGCAATCAAGCCTCGTCTTGGGCCCTGGATTGAATTCTTCTCCTCCATAAGCCAAGAATCCCAGCATCTTTTCGTGGTTCAGCAACAATACTTCATTTCCTCTGCAGGAGAGAGCTAGTGAGCTTAGGTCTGTCTGGAACATTCTTGGATCCTGTGGGGAAAATATCCTGTGCACACATCTGGATACTGGGCCTAGAGGCCAAAATTCGCATTTCTTTCCCGCGGAGCCCTCACGTGGTGTGACTGAGCAACTGCTTGAAAATCCATCCCATTGCTGTTTTCCTCCTTCTGACAGACAGAGCTAGCTTTGTTCCCTGCTTTGGGATATCTCAACCGAGGGGCCGGTCCATAGCTACTCGCCTGGGGCCCATTGGATGTGCAAGGTGCCCTCGACTAGGTGACCCTAGCATGGCACTCAGCCCGCTCAGACACACTCCCGAGGCTTCTTTCTCATGGGAAGCACTGCTCCAACCTAGGAATGTGTCTGCAATGCTTGGAAAGTGCAGTGAGACACACAGCCCTGACTCTGGAATTGAGGCCCTCAGAGCAAGCCTGCAGCTCTGATGTCTGAGAAGCAAAACACTTGCTGCAAAGAGAGGCCTGAAAACACACTCTCTGTGGATGACTTTCCTTCCTCTAAGGAAGACAGTTTTCCCAGTCTCCTGCTTCCTGCATGTCACACAGCTGGAATGCGCTTGCTTGGATGTCATGATTCAGTGGCAATGACCCCTGAGGCCCTTTGCCCAGGGAGGGCTCCCACACTCATAGGCAAATCAAAGCAACTTCCAAGTGAGTCAGCTCTTCACATCAAGTGGCCAAAGTATTGGAGTTTCAGGTTCAGTATTAGTCCTTCCAATGGATATTCAGACCTGATTTCCTTTAGGATGGAGTGGTTGCGTCTCCTTGTAGTCTAAGCGACCTACAAGCATCTTCTCCAACACCACTGTTCAAAAGCATCAAATTTTCAGCTGTCACTTTCTTTATAGTACATCTTTCATATCCATCCATGACATATGGAAAAACCATAGCCTTGACCGGATGGGTCTTTGTTGGCAAAGCAACGTCTCGGCTTTTTAATATGCTGTCTAGTTTGGTCATCACTTTTCTTCCAAGTCATAAATATGTTTTAAGTTCATGGAGGCAGCCATCACCTGCAGTGATTTCCAAGCCCCCCAAAATAGTCTGCTGCTGTTTCCAATGTTTTCCCATCTATTTGCCATGAAGTGATGAGACTGGATGCAATGATTGTAGTTTTCTGAATGCTGAGCTTTAAGCTAACTTTTTCACTCTCCTCTTTCACTTTCATCAGGAGACTCTTTAGCTCTTCTTCACTTTCTGCCATAAGGGTGGTGTCATCTGAATATCTGAGATTATTGATATTTCTCCCAGCAACCTTGATTCCAGCGTGTGCTTCCTCCAGCCCAGTGTTTCTCATGCTGTACTCTGCATATAAGTTAAATAAGCAGGGTGACAATATACAGCCTTGACATGTTCCTTTTCCTATGTAGAACCAGTCTGTTGTTCCATGTCCAGTTCGAACTGTTTCTTCCTGACCTGCATACAGGTTTCTCAAGAGACAGGTCAGGTGGTCTGGTATTCCCATCTCTTTCAGAATTTTTCCCAGTTTCTTGTGATCCACACAGTCAAAGGCTTTGGCATTGTCAATAAAGCAGAAATAGATGGTTTTTTTTTTCCGGAACTCTCTTGCTTTTTCAATGATCCAGTGGATGTTGGCAATTTGATCTCTGGTTTCTCTGCATTTTTTAAATCCCTCTTGAACATCTGGAAGTTCACAGTTCATGTGAACTTGGAGAATTTTGAGCATTACTTTACTAGTGTGTGAGATGAGTGCAATTGTGCAGCAGCTTGAATAGTGTTTGTCATTGCCTTTCTTTGGGATTGGAATGAAAACTGACCTAATGACTAGATGTTTTCAATTGCATATGCTGAAAGAACTGGGTGTGCAGTTTTGAAGGAAAAAAAAATCATTTTAACCCATTTTCTCTGAAGTGCAAGGCATATCATGGCCATCCCTGAATCATAAAGTCACCTTTTCTTTATGTAGTCATAGTTTCATGCCTAAATTATAGGCCAACTCGTGCTCAACTTGACTCTGATGTCAGGGGCAGATCAACTGATAAAAAGCTTGGATTGTCCCTCTGGAGGAAAGTGAGATCTTGGTCCCACGAGAAGAATCTGAAGGGTTAAGGGAACTTGCAAGGGTGGGGAAAGCTTAGTCCATCCTACATGTACCAAAATCTTAAATAAGGCTTATTTACTTTACCGAAGTAAAAAAACAGATGATGAAAACAATTATAAATCAATGAAAGGTAGAGAAACTCATAGTCTGTGATCAAAAATTGCATTCTAAGAAAACTTAGTTCTCTTAACCTAGAGAGGAGACTAAATTCCATCTGGTAGCAGCTTACCAGAAGACAAGCAAACAAACAAACAAATTATCAGTAAGCTTAAAAAAAGTATTTTCCATGTATCTTGAAGTAGCAGTATTTCTGCAAAGGCATCAGTGTGAAACCACAGAGGACATGGTTAAAACCTGATGAAATAGAAATTGACAATGTCATCTGGTCACTGCTGCGACTTGAAATGCTTTAATATGATAACTAGAATGATAACTGACAGCATTTGACCAGGACATATCAGATTTTCACGGATGTCATATCATTTCTAGGATATCTATATTAGGAACTGAAGGAATCTTTGAACCTAGGAAAGAAAACAACAGTCTCAAAGGCCCTTGCTGAGTCATCTAGCAGCAAGGAATGTCTTTGCAAGGATCGCAAAGTGAAGGGAAGATACACCGACCTGCCTCTGCAACTTCGGTCCTCTGAGCAGATCTGGAGGTCTCCCTTTGTATAAGCTAACCTGTTCCTTCCAAATAGAGGTTTGCAACACAAAACAAGTGGCCGCCTATTCTTCCCCGAAGGAGGCTCTCTTTCCCCACATCCTGCGAACTCCCTTTCCCAGCCTCCTGGAAAAGTGCTTCTTGCAGTTCCTTTCAGAAAATCCTATGGACAGAGAAGCCTGGTAGGCTGCAGTCCATGGGGTCGCTGAGGGTCGGACACGACTGAGCGACTGCACTTTCATTTTCACTTTCATGCATTGGAGAAGGCAATGGCAACCCACTTACTGTTCTTGCCTGGAGAATCCCAGGGACGGGGGAGCCTAGTGGGCTACCGTCTATGGCGTCGCACAGAGTCGAACACGACTGAACCAACTTAGCAGCAGCAGCAGCAGCAGCAGCAGCAGCAGCAGCAGCAGCACCAGCAGTTCCTTTCTTAGGGGCAGTTATCCCTGAGATTGGGACCTGGAAAGGCAGAGCCACCTCCACACACACATCTTTTCTGTCCCCTTTCCTCTGGAGGAGAGCTCTAGTGAGCCTAGGTCTGTCAGGAAAATTCTTGGCTTTGACGGGATCACACCCGGTGTGTGAACCTGCATACCCGACCTAGGGGCCACAGGGCACCTGTTTTGCTCGAGTGGGTCCTGGAGGGGTGCAGCATAGCAAGAGCTTAAAGATCCATCCAATTTGTCTTTCTTTTACCTCGGAGAGAACGAGTTTGCTCCACCTCCACCCTTTGGCAGTGTGGAGGGAAGAGGGCACAACCCTCTCCCAAAGGGGACATAGGGCCTACCAGGAGAGAAAGGCCCCTTGAGGAGCTGAGCCCAGGTAGGCAGCCAGTGATGTCAAGCACACTCCCGCTGCTTGCTTCTTCATGGGCACTCCGACAATCTGCTAGGAATGTCTTGGCAAGGATCTCAAAGGGAAGGGGAGATACATGGCCCTGTCTCTGGAACTTCAGTCCTCTGAGCAGATCTGGAGGTCTTGAGTTGTATAAGCAAACGTGTTCCTTCCAAATAGAGGCTTGCGAACACACCCCCGGTGGTTGCCTCTTCTTCCCCGAAGAAGTCTTTCTTTCCCCACATGCTGCGAACTCCCTGTCCCAACCTCCAAGATTAGCGCTTCTTGCCATTCCTTTCTTAGAGGCAGTTATCCCTGAGCTTGGGGCCGTAGGGAGTAGCCCCACACTCACAGGGAAAGGCAAAGACTCCTCCATACATCTCCTCTATCCCCTTTGCTCTGGAGGAGAGCTTTAGTGAGCCTAGGTCTTTCAGGAAAATTGTTGGCTTGGACAGGATCTCACCCTGTTTGTGAACCTGCATACCCAACCGGGGGCCACAGAGCACCTGTTTCAGTAAAGTGGGCCCTGAAAGGGTGCAGCCTAGCAAGAGCTTGAAAATCCATTCAATTGCTGTTTTTGTACCTCTGACAGAGCGAGCTTTGCTCCACCCTTTGGCAGTGTGGAGAAAAGAGGCATGACACCCTCCCCAAGGGGACATGGGGCCTACTTCGAGAGGAAAGGCCCCTTGTGGAGTTGAGGCACACAGTCGTGTCAAACACACTCCCACTGCTTGCTTCTTCATGGGCACTCCCGCTATCAGCTAGGAATGTCTTTGCAATGATCACAAAGGGAAGGGGAGATACACGGCCCTGCCTCTGGACCTCCGGTGCTCTGAGCAAATCTGGTCTCCCGTTGTTGGTCAAGTTCAAGTTCAAGGTCAAGGTCAAGTTCAAGTTCAAGGTCAAGTTCAAGTTCAAGTTCAAGGTCAAGTTCAAGGTCAAGTTCAAGGTCAAAGTCAAGGTCAAGTTCAAGTTCAAGGTCAAGGTCAAGTTCAAGTTCAAGTTCAAGTTCAAGGTCAAAGTCAAGTTCAAGTTCAAGTTCAAGTTCAAGGTCAAGTTCAAGTTCAAGTTCAAGTTCAAGTTCAAGGTCAAAGTCAAGGTCAAGTTCAAGTTCAAGTTCAAGTTCAAGGTCAAGTTCAAGTTCAAGGTCAAGTTCAAGGTCAAGTTCAAGTTCAAGTTCAAGTTCAAGGTCAAGGTCAAGTTCAAGTTCAAGTTCAAGGTCAAGGTCAAGTTCAAGTTCAAGTTCAAGTTCAAGTTCAAGGTCAAAGTCAAGTTCAAGTTCAAGGTCAAGGTCAAGTTCAAGTTCAAGTTCAAGTTCAAGGTCAAGTTCAAGTTCAAGTTCAAGGTCAAGTTCAAGGTCAAGGTCAAGTTCAAGTTCAAGGTCAAAGTCAAGGTCAAGTTCAAGTTCAAGGTCAAAGTCAAGGTCAAGTTTAAGTTTAAGGGCAAGGAAAAGGTAAGGGCAAGGACAAGGTAAGGCCAAGGACAAGGCCTAGGGAAGGCCAAGCCGAAGGCCAAGGGCAAGGGCAAGGGCAACGCCAAGGGTAAGGCCAAGGCCCAGGCCAGGGCCAAGGCCAAGGCCGCCAAAGCGAAGCCCAAACCCCGTAACGACTGACAGAAGGCAGAAGGCACTAAGCCCGTGTGCAGAGGAAGCCACTGAAGGCGGCAAGGCCACAGAGCTCCCCGACTCCCGTTCCCACAGGAAGATGTGAGGATAAAGGGCCTCATCCCAGCACAGCACCCGCTCCCACCGGCCCCTGACTCCCGCAGCACGCCCCCTAAAACAACACTGTCTTCCCAGAAAAGAGAACGGAGAAGCCATGTGTGTGCCAAAGGAGCAAGATGAACGAACGATGCAACGCCCTCCAACTTTGGGCACACCTGACGCCTGGGAACCCCGGGCCCGGCCGATGGGTCCCCGCCGTTCTCGGGCGGGAGCGGGGGTCGACACGTGGGCCGAGAGCCCTTGCCCGGGCCACCCGCAAATCCCCTGAGACGTGATCCGACCCCAGGGACCGAGGGCAAACGTACCGCTTGAGGTGCTGGAGGAGCTGGACGAAGCCATGGTGGGAGAGGCACACAGGAGCACTGCAGACTGCTGGCCGAGTGGGCGGGGACCCAGCAGCCCAGGACTCTGGAGAGCGGGAGGCGTCTCCGCCCCCATTGACGTCAATAGGGTTTGGGTGCGTAGATGGAGGGGGCCGCCCCTGGCCTCTTTCCAAGCAGAGACCCTGGACGGAGTCCCGTGGAGTGAGTGGGCTTTTCCCGGGCACAGCTGTGCCCCGGACCGCCAAGATCCCCGTTGGGGTGGGTGGGCAGTTCGGGGGCTTTGGTTTGTGGCCCTCCCTCGCAGCGGATGGTGGGATCAACCCCGGGTGGATCAATCAGGGGCCCTCAGCAGTGCCAAGGGAGCTCACCGCCCAGGAAACGCCCCCTAGGTCCCTTTGAATTGGCCGCCCACGCCCCCTTTCCCAGCCTGCCTTGTTCTGGGGTTTCCCACCTTTTCACATACCACAGGTCCCTGGGCCTGGACTGTCCCCCGCTGGCTCCTCCGAGGCATTCCGGGACAATGGACGCTCTCTCCAGCGCCTCCACCTAGATCCCACGCTGTCCTCGCCTCCATATGCCACCTGCGCCTCCCCAACTCCTCCGTGGGCTCCTGGCGTCCTTTCCCTACAGCAGTCCCAGAGCACCAGCCCCGAGGGCTTTGAGTTGCCTGGAGCCCAAGGCTCCGGCCAGAGACCTGAGGGGCCAGCGTCTGGACCGGCAGCTAATGCCATTAGGGGCTTTTCTCATGTGGAGCCTGAGGCCAACATCCGTGGCAACCCCCAAGCGCGAATGCCCCGGAGATACACGCCCAAGGGGACAGTGTACCCCCTATGTGGGGAAGGAGGTTCCTGTTTTCCCAGCACTGCATGGTGGCACGTGGAATAGCCCTGTGGGAAAGCCCATGGAAAAGCCTCGAGGGAAAGACACAGATCCCTTGATCCACAAGACGGGAAGCGAGACACTGCTGCTACTGCTCAGGAGGAAAGCACACCTGCATGACCCCACTCGAGACGAGGACTGACGCCCCTTGGGAGACTCCAGAAGTACGCCAAGATCCATGTGAGCACGGGAGAGGAATCCTCAGGTTCTGGTCCGACTCCACACAAGGTCTTAGGCGCCGGCATCGACGGGCGAGGAATCCTGAGAGGCCACCGAGCAACTCGCATGGGGAATGACCTTTCCTGAGGCCAACAGAGCGGGTCCATGAGGTCCCCGTCGTAAGTCGAGAGCACAAGCCGCAACTCGAGAAAACCAGGAGGTTCCCCCCTCCGGGCGAGATGTGGCCCATTTTGGCTGAGGCGTCTCGAGGCTAATCACATCTAACCTCTGGAACTTCCAAAGGGTCCTTGACACCCTTACTGCAACTCAAGAAGTTCCCCGACATACCCGTCTCCAGTCGAAAGAAAGCATGGCGTTCGGCCCACATCCAGAGGAGCCCCGTTTCCACCTCGTAGCTCGAGATGAGGGATCCTTTCCCTGCTTGGTCGGGAAAGAATTCCCGGCGTTCCCGTCGCATCTCAAGAGCAGGCGCTCTCCAAAGGAAAGGCGAGAGGAACTCCAGGGTCGTGCCACCATTCCCAGAGTCCCCCAGATGTCCCAGTCCATTCCAGAGGAACCTCTTTTCCCTGCACTGCCTCGACTTTCACGCCAAGGATCGACTCACACCAGGGTGGCACGTGAGACAGCCCTGTGGGAAAGCCTCGTGGGAAAGCCTCATGGGAAAGCCTCGAGGGAAAGCCACAGATCCCATGATCGACACGACGGGAAGCGTGACACTGCTACTACAGCTCGGGAGGAAAGCGCACGTGCATGCCCCCTCTCGAGACGAGGACTGACTCTCCTGGGCAGACTCCAGAAGTACCGCAAGATCCATGTCAGCACTGGAGAGGAATCCTCAGGTTCCGCCTCCGACTCCACACAAGGTCTTTGGCCCCGGCATCGAAGGGAGAGGAATCCCGAGCGGTCCCCGAGCAACTCGAATGGGGAGTGGCCAGTCCTGAGGCCACCAGAGCGGGTGCCTTAAGTCACCGTCGTAAGACGAGAGCACCTGCCGCAACTCGAGAAAATCCAGGAGGTACTCCCCTCCAGGCGAAATGAGGCCCATTTCCGCCGATGCTTCTCGACACTAATCACAACTAACCTCTGGAACTTCCAAAAGGTCCTTCACACCCTTGCTGCAACTCAAGAAATTCCCCGACTACCCCTGTCCACTCTAGAGGAAGCACAATGGTCCCGCCCACATCAAGAGGAGCCCCGTTTCCGCATTGTAGTTCCAGATGAGGGATCCTTTCCCTGCTTGGTCGGGAAAGAATTCTGGGCGTTCCTGTCGCATCTCAAGAGGAGGCGCTCTCCACAGGAAAGGTGAGAGGAACTCCAGGGTCGTGCCACCATTCTCAGAGTCCCCCAGATGTCCCAGTCCATTCCAGAGGAAGGTGTTTTCCCTCCACTGCCTCGACTTTCACGCCGCAGATCGACTCACACCACGGTGGCACATGGGACAGCCCTGTGGGAAAGCCTCATGGGAAAGCCTTGTGGGAAAACCTCGAGGGAAAGCCACAGATACCATGATGCAGTTGATAGGAAGCGTGACACTGCTGCTACAGCTCTGGAGGAAAGGGCACGTGCATGCCCCCATTCGAAACGAGGACTTACTTCCCTGGGGAGACTCCAGAAGTACCCCAAGATCCATGTCAGCACTGGAGAGGAATCCTCAGGTTCCGGGCCCGACTCCACACAAGGTCTTAGGCTCCAGCATCCAAGGGAGAGGAATCCCGAGAGGCCCGCGACCAACTCACATGGGGACAGGCCTTTCCTGAGGCCACCAGAGCGGGTCCCTGAGGTCCCTGTCATAAGTAGAGAGCACCTGCCGCAACTCGAGAAAATCCAGGAGGTTTTGCCCTCCAGGCAAGATGAGGCCCATTTCCGCTGTTCCTTTTGAAGGCTAGTCACACCTAACCTCTGCAACTTCCAAAAGGTCCTTCACACCCTTGCTGCAACTCAAGAAGCTCCCCGACATACCCGTCTCCACTCGAGAGGAAGCACGCGGGTCCTGCACACATCCAGAGGAGTCCCGTTTCCGCCTCGTAGCTCGAGATGAGGGATCCTTTCGCTGCTTGCCCGGGAAAGATTTCTGGGCGTTCCTGGCGCATCTCAAGAGGAGGCGCTCGCCACAGGAAAGGCGAGAGGAACTCCAGGGTCTTTGCGCCATTCCCAGAGTCCCCCAGATGTCTCAGTCCATTCCAGCGGAACCTGTTTTCCCTGCACTGCCTCGAGTTTCACGCCGAGGATCGACTCCCACCACGGTGGCACGTGGGACAGCCCTGTGGGAAAGCCTCGTGGGAAAGCCACAGATTCCTTGATCCACGCGACAGGAAGGGTGACACTGCTGCTACTGCTCTGGAGGAAAGCGCACGTGCATGCCCCCATTCGAGACGAGGACTTACTCCCCTGGGGAGACTCCAGAAGTACCCCAAGATCCATGTCAGCCCTGGAGAGGAATCCTCAGGTTCTGGCCCCGACTCCACACAAGGTCTTAGGCCCCGGCATCGAAAGGAGAGGAATGCCGAGAGGCCCCCGAGCAACTCGCATGGGGATTGGCCTTTCCTGAGGCCACCAGAGAGGGTCCCTGAGGTCCCCGTCGTAAGTCGAGAGCACCTGCCGCAACTCGAGAAAATCCAGGAGGTTTTGCCCTCCAGGCGAGATGAGGCCCATTTCCGTTGAGGCTTCTCGAAGCTAATCAAACCTACAGTCTGTAACTTCCAAAAGGTCCTTCACACCCTTGCTGCAACTCAAGAAGTTCCCCCACATACCCGTCTCCACTCGAGAGGAAGCACGAGGGTCCCGCCCACATCCAGGGGAGCCCCGTGTTCGCCTCGTAGCTCAAGATGAGGGATCCTTTCACAGCTTTTTCGGGAAATAATTCTGGGAGTTCCCGTTGCATCTCAAGTGGAGGCGCTCCTCACAGGAAAGGCGAGAGGAACTCCAGGGTCGTGCCACCGTTCCCAGAGTCCCCCAGATATCTCAGTCCATTCCAGAGGAACCTGTTATCCCTGCACTGCCTCGAGTTTCACGCCGAGCATCGACTCACACCACGGTGACACGTGGGACAGTCCTGTGGGAAAGCCTCGTGGGAAAGCCACAGATCCCATGATCGGCGCGCCGGGAGGCATGACAGTGTTGTTACAGCTATGGAGGAAAGCGCACGTGCATGCCCCAATTCGAGACGGGGACTTACTCCCCTGGGGAAACACCAGAAGTACTCCACGATCCATGTCAGCACTGGAGAGGAAACCTCATGTTCCAGACACGACTCCACACAAGGTCTTAGGCTCTGGCATCGAAGGGAGCGGAATCCCGAGAGGCTCCCGAGCCACTGGAATGGGGACTGGCCAGTCCTGAGGGCACCAGAGCGTGTCCCTTAGGTCACCGTCGTAAGTCGAGAGCACCTGCCGCAACTCGAGAAAATCCAGGAGGTTTTGCACTCCAGGCGAGATGAGGCCCATTTCCGCTGAGGCTTCTCGAGGCTAATCACATCTAAACACTGGAACTTCCAAAGGGTCCTTCACACCCTTGCTGCAACTCAAGAAGTTCCCCCACATACCCGTCTCCACTCGAGAGGAAGCACGAGGGTCCCGCACACATCCAGGGGACCCCGTTTCCGCCTCCTAGCTCGAGATGAGGGATCCTTTCCCTGTTTCGTAGGGAAAGAATTCGCGGCGTCCCCGTCGCATCTCAAGAGGAGGCGCTCTCCACAGGAAAGGCGAGAGGAACTCCAGCATCGTGCCACCATTCCAAGAGTCCCCCAGATGTCTCAGTCCATTCAGAGGAACCTGTTTGCCCTGCACTACCTCGGCTTTCACGCCGAGGATCGACTCCCACGCCGAGGATCGACTCCCACCACGCTGGCACGTGGGACAGCCGTGTGGGACAGCCCTGTGGGAAAGCCTCGTGGGAAAGCCTCATGGGATAGACTCGAGGGAAAACCATAGATCCTTTGATCCACGCGGCGGACAGAGTGACACTGCTGCTACCGCTCTGGAGGAAAGCGCAAGTGCATGCCCGCATTCGAGACGAGGACTGACTCCCCTGGGGAGACTCCAGAAGTACCACAAGATCCATATCAGCACTGGAGAGGAATCCTCAGGTTCCGTTCCCGACTCCACACAACGTCTTAGGCCCCGGCATGGACGGGAGAGGAATCCCGAGAGGACCCCGAGGAACTCGCATGGGGACTGGCCTTTCCTGAGGCCACCAGAGCGGGTCCCTGAGGTCCCCGTCGTAAGTCGAGAGCACCTGCCGCAACTCGAGAAAATCCAGGAGGTTTTGCCCTCCAGGCGAGATGAGGCCCATTTCCGCTGAGGCTTCTCGAGGCTAATCACATCTAACCACTGGAACTTCCAAAGGGTCCTTCACACCCTTGCTGCAACTCAAGAAGTTCCCCCACATACCCGTCTCCACTCGAGAGGAAGCACGAGGGTCCCGCACACATCCAGGGGACCCCGTTTCCGCCTCCTAGCTCGAGATGAGGGATCCTTTCCCTGTTTCGTAGGGAAAGAATTCGCGGCGTTCCCGTCGCATCTCAAGAGGAGGCGCTCTCCACAGGAAAGGCGAGAGGAACTCCAGGGTCGTGCCACCATTCCAAGAGTCCCCCAGATGTGTCAGTCCATTCCAGAGGAACCTGTTTTCCCTGCACTGCCTTGACGTTCAAGCCGAGGATCGACTCCCACCACGTGTGCACGTGGGACAGACCTGTGGGAAAGCCTCGTGGGAAAGACTCGAGGGAAAACCATAGATCCTTTGATCCACGCGGCGGACTGCGTGACACTGCTGCTACGGCTCTGGAGGAAAGAGCAAGTGCATGCCAGCATTCGAGACGAGGAATGACTCCCCTGGGATGACTCCAGAAGTACCCCAAGATCCATGTCAGCACTGGAGAGGAATCCCCAGGTTCCGGCCCCGACTCCACACAAGGTCTTAGGCCCCGGCATCGAGGGGAGAGGAATCCCGAGAGGCCCCCGAGGAACTCGCATGGGGAATGGCCTTTCCTGAGGCCACCAGAGCGGGTCCCTGAGGTCCCCGTCGTAAGTCGAGAGCACCTGCCGCAACTAGAGAAAATCCAGGAGGTTTTGCCCTGCAGGCGAGATGAGGCCCATTTCCGCTGAGGCTTCTCAAGGCTAATCACACCTAAGCTCTGGAACTTCCAAAGGGTCCTTGACACCCTTGCTGCAACTCAAGAAGTTCCCCTATATACCCCTCTCCACTCGAGAGGAAGCACGCATGTCCCACTCACATCCAGAAGAGCTCCGTTTCCGCCTCGTAGGTCGAGATGAGGGGTCCGTTCGCTGCTTGTTCAGGAGAGATTCCTTGGCGTTCCCATCGCATCTCAAGTGTAGGGGCTCTCCACAGGAAAGGTGAGAGCAACTCCAGCGTCGTGCCACCATTCCAAGAGTCCCCCAGATGTCTCAGTCCATTCCTGAGGATACTGTTTTCCCTGCACTGCCTTGACTTTAACGAGGAGGATCGACTCCCACCACGGTCTCACGTGGGACAGCCCTGTGGGAAAGCCTCGTGGGAAAGCCTCGAGGGAAAGCCACAGATCCCTTGATCCACGCGACAGGAATCGTGACGCTGGTGCTACAGCTCGGAGGAAAGCGCACGTGCATGCCCCCATTCGAGACGAAGACTGACTCCCCTGGGGAGACTCCAAAAGTACTCCAAGATCCATGTCAGTACTGGAGAGGAATCCTCAGGTTCCGGCCCCGACTCCACACAAGGACTTAGGCCCCGGCATCGACGGAAGATGAATCCCGAGAGGACCCCGAGCAATTCGAATGGGGACGGGCCAGTATTGAGGCCACCAGAGCGGGTCCCTAAAGTCCCCGTCGTAAGTCAAGAGCACCTGCCGCAACTCGAGAAAATCAAGGAGGTTTTGCACTCCAGCTGAGTGAGGCCCATTTCCGCTGAGGCTTCTGGAAGCTAATCACACCTAACCTCTGGAACTTCTAAAAGGTCCTTCACACCCTTGCTGCAACTCAAGAAGTTCCCTAACATACCCGTCTCCACTCGAGAGGAAGCACGAGGGTCCCGCCCACATCCAGGGGAGCCCCGTGTTCGCCTCGTAGCTCAAGATGAGGGATCCTTTCACAGCTTTTTCGGGAAATAATTCTGGGAGTTCCCGTTGCATCTCAAGTGGAGGCGCTCCTCACAGGAAAGGCGAGAGGAACTCCAGGGTCGTGCCACCGTTCCCAGAGTCCCCCAGATATCTCAGTCCATTCCAGAGGAACCTGTTATCCCTGCACTGCCTCGAGTTTCACGCCGAGCATCGACTCACACCACGGTGACACGTGGGACAGTCCTGTGGGAAAGCCTCGTGGGAAAGCCACAGATCCCATGATCGGCGCGCCGGGAGGCATGACAGTGTTGTTACAGCTCTGGAGGAAAGCGCACGTGCATGCCCCCATTCGAAACGGGGACTTACTCCCCTGGGGAAACACCAGAAGTACTCCACGATCCATGTAAGCACTGGAGAGGAAACCTCATGTTCCAGACACGACTCCACACAAGGTCTTAGGCTCTGGCATCGAAGGGAGCGGAATCCCGAGAGGCTCCCGAGCCACTGGAATGGGGACTGGCCAGTCCTGAGGGCACCAGAGCGCGTCCCTTAGGTCACCGTCGTAAGTCGAGAGCACCTGCCGCAACTCGAGAAAATCCAGGAGGTTTTTCCCTCCAGGCGAGATGAGGCCCATTTCCGCTGAGGCTTCTTGAGGCTAATCACATCTAAACACTGGAACTTCCAAAGGGTCCTTCACACCCTTGCTGCAACTCAAGAAGTTCCCCCACATACCCGTCTCCACTCGAGAGGAAGCACGAGGGTCCCGCACACATCCAGGGGACCCCGTTTCCGCCTCCTAGCTCGAGATGAGGGATCATTTCCCTGTTTCGTAGGGAAAGAATTCGCGGCGTCCCCGTCGCATCTCAAGAGGAGGCGCTCTCCACAGGAAAGGCGAGAGGAACTCCAGCATCGTGCCACCATTCCAAGAGTCCCCCAGATGTCTCAGTCCATTCAGAGGAACCTGTTTGCCCTGCACTACCTCGGCTTTCACGCCGAGGATCGACTCCCACGCCGAGGATCGACTCCCACCACACTGGCACGTGGGACAGCCCTGTGGGACAGCCCTGTTGGAAAGCCTCGTGGGAAAGCCTCATGGGATAGACTCGAGGGAAAACCATAGATCCTTTGATCCACGCGGCGGACAGAGTGACACTGCTGCTACCGCTCTGGAGGAAAGCGCAAGTGCATGCCCGCATTCGAGACGAGGACTGACTCCCCTGGGGAGACTCCAGAAGTACCCCAAGATCCATATCAGCACTGGAGAGGAATCCTCAGGTTCCGTTCCCGACTCCACACAACGTCTTAGGCCCCGGCATGGACGGGAGAGGAATCCCGAGAGGACCCCGAGGAACTCGCATGGGGACTGGCCTTTCCTGAGGCCACCAGAGCGGGTCCCTGAGGTCCCCTTCGTAAGTCGAGAGCGCCTGCCGCAACTCGAGAAAATCCAGGAGGTTTTGCACTCCAGGCGAGATGAGGCCCATTTCCGCTGAGGCTTCTCGAGGCTAATCACATCTAACCACTGGAACTTCCAAAGGGTCCTTCACACCCTTGCTGCAACTCAAGAAGTTCCCCCACATACCCGTCTCCACTCGAGAGGAAGCACGAGGGTCCCGCACACATCCAGGGGACCCCGTTTCCGCCTCCTAGCTCGAGATGAGGGATCCTTTCCCTGTTTCGTAGGGAAAGAATTCGCGGCGTTCCCGTCGCATCTCAAGAGGAGGCGCTCTCCACAGGAAAGGCGAGAGGAACTCCAGGGTCGTGCCACCATTCCAAGAGTCCCCCAGATGTGTCAGTCCATTCCAGAGGAACCTGTTTTCCCTGCACTGCCTTGACGTTCAAGCCGAGGATCGACTCCCACCACGTGTGCACGTGGGACAGACCTGTGGGAAAGCCTCGTGGGAAAGACTCGAGGGAAAACCATAGAACCTTTGATCCACGTGGCGGACTGCGTGACACTGCTGCTACGGCTCTGGAGGAAAGAGCAAGTGCATGCCAGCATTCGAGACGAGGAATGACTCCCCTGGGATGACTCCAGAAGTACCCCAAGATCCATGTCAGCACTGGAGAGGAATCCCCAGGTTCCGGCCCCGACTCCACACAAGGTCTTAGGCCCCGGCATCGAGGGGAGAGGAATCCCGAGAGGCCCCCGAGGAACTCGCATGGGGACTGGCCTTTCCTGAGGCCACCAGAGCGGGCGCCGAGTTCCCCGTCGTAAGTCTAGAGCACCTGTCGCAACTCGAGAAAATCCAGGAGGCTTTGGCCTCCAGGCGAGATGAGGGCCATTTCCGCTGAGGCTTCTCGAGGCTAATCACATCTAACCACTGGAACTTCCAAAGGGTCCTTCACACCCTTGCTGCAACTCAAGAAGGTCCCCGACATACCCGTCTCCACTCGAGAGGAAACACGAGGGTCCCGCACACATCCAGGGGAGCTCCATTTCCGCCTCCTAGCTCGAGATGAGGGATCCTTTCCCTGTTTCGTAGGGAAAGAATTCCCGGGGTTCCCGTCGAATCTTAAGAGGAGGAGCTCTCCACAGGAAAGGCGAGAGGAACTCCAGGGTCGTGCCACCATTCCAAGAGTCCCCCAGATGTGTCAGTCCATTCCAGAGGAACCTGTTTTCCCTGCACTGCCTTGACGTTCAAGCCGAGGATCGACTCCAACCACGTATGCACGTGGGACAGCCCTGTGGGAAAGCCTCGTGGGAAAACCTCGTGGGAAAGACTCGAGGGAAAAGCATAGATCCTTTGATCCACGCGTCGGACTGCGTGATACTGCTGCTATCGCTCTGGAGGAAAGCGCAAGTGCATGCCCGCATTCGAGACGAGGACTGACTCCCCTGGGGAGACTCCAGAAGTACCCCAAGATCCATGTCAGCACTTGAGAGGAATCCTCAGGTTCCGGCCCCGACTCCACACAAGGTCTTAGGCCCCGGCATCGCCGGGAGAGGAATCCCGAGAGGCCCCCGAGGAACTCGCAAGGGACTGGCCTTTCCTGAGGCCACCAGAGCGGGTCCCTGAGGTCCCGTCGTAAGTCGAGAGCACCTGCCGCAACTCCAGAAAATCCAGGAAGTTTTGCCCTCCAGGCGAGATGAGGCCCATTTCCGCTGAGGCTTCTCGAGGCTAATCACATCTAACCACTGGAACTTCCAAAGGGTCCTTCACACCCTTGCTGCAACTCAAGAAGTTCCCCGACATACCCGTCTCCACTCGGGAGGAAGCACGAGGGTCGCGCACACATCCAGTGGAGCCCCGATTCCGCCTCCTAGCTCGAGATGAGGGATCCTTTCCCTGTTTCGTAGGGAAAGAATTCCCGGCGTTCCCGTCGCATCTCAAGAGGAGGCGCTCTCCACAGGAAAGGCGAGAGGAACTCCAGGGTCGTGCCACCATTCCAAGAGTCCCACAGAAGTGTCAGTCCATTCCAGAGGAACCTGTTTTCCCTGCACTTTCTTGACGTTCAAGCCGAGGATCGACTCCCACCACGTGTGCTCGTGGGACAGCCCTGTGGGAAAGCCTCGTGAGAAAGCCTCGTGGGAAAGACTCGAGGGAAAACCATAGATCCTTTGATCCACGCGGCGGCCTGCGTGACACTGCTGCTCTCGCTCTGGAGGAAAGCGCAAGAGCATGCCCGCATTCGAGACGAGGACTGCCTCCCCTGGGGAGACTCCAGAATTACCCCAAGATCCATGTCAGCACTGGAGAGGAATCCTCAGGTTCCGGCCCCGACTCAACACAAGGTCTTAGGCCCCGGCATCGCCGGGAGAGGAATCCCGAGAGGCCCCCGAGGACCTCGCATGGGGACTGGCCTTTCCTGAGGCCACCAGAGCGGGTCCCCGAGGTCCCCGTCGAAGGCGAGAGCACCTGCCGCAACTCGAGAAAATCCAGGAGGTTTTGCCCTCCAGGCGAGATGAGGCCCATTTCCGCTGAGGCTTCTCGAGGCTAATCACATCTAACCACTGGAACTTCCAAAGGGTCCTTCACACCCTTGCTGCAACTCAAGAAGTTCCCCGACATACCCGTCTCCACTCGAGAGGAAGCACAAGGGTCCCGCACACATCCAGGGGAGCCCTGTTTCCGCCTCCTAGCTCGAGATGAGTGATCCTTTCCCTGTTTCGTAGGGAAAGAATTCCCGGCGTTCCCGTCGCATCTCAAGAGGAGGCGCTCTCCACAGGAAAGGCGAGAGGAACTCCAGGGTCGTGCCACCATTCCAAGAGTCCCCCAGATGTGTCAGTCCATTCCAGAGGAATGTATTTTCCCTGCACTGCCTCGACATTCATGCCGAGGATCGACTCCCACCACGGTGGCAATTGGGACAGCCCTGTGGGAAAGCCTCGTGGGAAAGCCTCGAGGGAAAGCCATAGATCCCTTGATCCACGCGGCGGAATGCCTGACACTGCTGCTACCGCTCTGGAGGAAAGCGCACGTGCATGCCCGCATTCGAGACGAGGACTGACTCCCCTGGGGAGACTCCAGAACTACCCCAAGATCCGTGTCAGCACTGGAGAGGAATACTCAGGTTCCGTCCCCGACTCCACACAAGGTCTTAGGCCCTGGCATTGACGGGAGATGAACCCCGAGAGGCCCCCGTGGAACTCGCATGGGGACTGGCCTTTCCTGAGGCCACCAGAGCGGGTCCCTGAGGTCCCCGTCGTAAGTCGAGAGCACCTGCCGCAACTCGAGAAAATCCAGGAGGTTTTGCCCTCCAGGCGAGATGAGGCCCATTTCCGCTGAGGCTTCTCGAGGCTAATCACATCTAACCACTGGAACTTCCAAAGGGTCTTTCACACCCTTGGTGCAACTCAAGAAGTTCCCTGACACACCCGTCTCCAATCGAGAGGAAGCACGAGGGTCCCGCACACATCCAGGGGAGCCCCGTTTCCGCCTCCTAGCTCGAGATGAGGGATCCTTTCCCTGTTTCGTAGGGAAGGAATTCCAGGCGTTCCCGTCGCATCTCAAGAGGAGGCGCTCTCCACAGGAAAGGCGAGAGGAACTCCAGGGTCGTGCCACCATTCCAAGAGTCCCCCAGATGTGTCAGTCCATTCCAGAGGAACCTCTTTTCCCTGCACTGCCTTGACGTTCAAGCCGAGGATCGACTCCCACCACGTGTGCACGTGGGACAGCCCTGTGGGAAAGCCTCGTGGGAAAGCCTCGTGGGAAAGACTCGTGGGAAAGACTCGAGGGAAAACCATAGATCCCTTGATCCACGCAGCGGAATGCGTGACACTGCTGCTACCGCTCTGGAGGAAAGCGCATGTGCATGCCCGCATTCGAGACGAGGACTGACTCCCCTGGGGAGACTGCAGAAGTACCCCAAGATCCATGTCAGCACTGGAGAGGAATCCTCAGGTTCCGGCCTCGACTCCACACAAGGTCTTAGGCCCCGGAATCGACGGGAGAGGAATCCCGAGAGGACCGTGAGGAACTCGCATGGGGACTGGCCTTTCCTGAGGCCACCAGAGAGGGTCCCTGAGGTCCCCGTCTTAAGTCGAGAGCACCTGCCGCAACTCGAGAAAATCCAGGAGGTTTTGCCCTCCAGTCGAGATGAGGCCCATTTCCGCCGAGGCTTCTCGAGGCTAATCACATCTAACCACTGGAACTTCAAAAGGGTCCTTCACACCCTTGCTGCAACTCAAGAAGTTCCCCCACATACCCGTCTCCACTCGGGAGGAAGCACGAGGGTCCCGCACACATCCAGGGGAGCCCCGATTCCGCCTCCTAGCTCGAGATGAGGGATCCTTTCACTGTTTCGTAGGGAAAGAATTCCCGGCGTTCCCGTCACATCTCAAGAGGAGGCGCTCTCCACAGGAAAGGCGAGAGGAACTCCAGGGTCGTGCCACCATTCCAAGAGTCCCCCAGATGTGTCAGTCCATTCCAGAGGAACCTGTTTTCCTTGCACTGCCTTGACGTTCAAGCAGAGGATCGACTCCCACCACGTGTGCACTTGGGACAGCCCTGTGGGAAAGCCTCGTGGGGAAACCTCGAGGGAAAGCCATAGATCCCTTGATCCAAGCGGCGGACTGCGTGACACTGCTGCTACCGCTCTGGAGGAAAGCGCAAGTGCATGCCCGCATTCGAGACGAGCACTGACTCCCCTGGGGAGACTCCAGAAGTACCCCAAGATCCATGTCAGCACTGGAGAGGAATCCTCAGGTTCCGGCCCGGCTCCACACAAGGACTTAGGCCCCGGCATCGAAGGGAGATGAATCCCAAGAGGCCCCCGAAGAACTCGCATGGGGACTGGCCTTTCTTGAGGCCACCAGAGCGGGTCCCTGAGGTCCCCGTCGTAAGTCGAGAGCGCCTGCCCCAACTCGAGAAAATCCAGGAGATTTTGCCCTCCAGGCGAGATGAGGCCCATTTCCGCTGAGGCTTCTCGAGGCTAATCACATCTAACCACTGGAACTTCCAAAGGGTCCTTCACACCCTTGCTGCAACTCAAGAAGTTCCCCGACATACCCATCTCCACTCGAGAGGAAGCACGAGGGTCCCGCACACATCCATGGGAGCCCCGTTTCCGCCTCCTAGCTCAAGATGAGGGATACTTTCCCTGTTTCGTAGGGAAAGAATTCGCGGCGTTCCCGTCGCATCTCAAGAGGAGGCGCTCTCCACAGGAAAGGCGAGAGGAACTCCAGGGTCGTGCCACCATTCCAAGAGTCCCTCAGATGTGTCAGTCCATTCCAGAGGAACGTATTTACCCTGCACTGCCTCGACGTTCCTTCCGAGGATCGACTCCCACCATGGTGGCACGTGGGACAGCCCTGTGGGAAAGCCTCGTGGGAAAGCCTCGAGGGAAAGCCATAGATCCCTTGATCCACGCGGCGGAATGCCTGACACTGCTGCTACCGCTCTGGAGGAAAGCGCAAGTGCATGCCCGCATTCGAGACGAGGACTGACTCCCCTCGGGAGACTCCAGAACTCCCCCAAGATCCATGTCAGCACTGGAGAGGAATCCTCAGGTTCCGGCCCCGACTCCACACAAGGTCTTAGGCCCCGGCATCGACGGGAGAGGAACCCCGAGAGGCCCCCGAGGAACTCGCATGGGGACTGGCCTTTCCTGATGCCACCAGAGCGTGTCCCTGTGGTCCCCGTCGTAAGTCGAGAGCACCTGCTGCAAATGGAGAAAATCCAAGAGGTATTGCCCTTCAGGCGAGATGAGGCCCATTTCCGCTGAGGCTTCTCGAGGCTAATCACATCTAACCACTGGAACTGCCAAAGGGTTCTTCACACCCTTGCTGCAAGTCCAGAAGGTCCCCGACATAGCCGTCTCCACTCGAGAGGAAGCACGAGGGTCCCGCACACATCCAGGGGAGCCCCGTTTCCGCCTCCTAGCTCGAGATGAGGGATCCTTTCCCTGTTTCCTAGGGAAAGAATTCCCGGCGTTCCCGTCGCATCTCAAGAGGAGGCGCTCTCCACAGGAAAGGCGAGAGGAACTCCAGGGTCGTGCCACCATTCCAAGAGTCCCCCAGATGTGTCAGTCCATTCCAGAGGAACCTGTTTTCCCTGCACTGCCTCGACGTTCAAGCCGAGGATCGACTCCCTCCACGTGTGCACGTGGGACAGCCCTGTGGGAAAGCCTCGTGGGAAAGCCTCGAGGGAAAGCCATAGATCCCTTGATCCACGCGGCGGACTGCATGACACTGCTGCTACCGCTCTCGAGGAAAGCGTAAGTGCATGCCCGCATTCGAGACGAGGACTGACTCCCCTGGGGAGACTCCAGAAGTACCCCAAGATCCATGTCAGCACTGGAGAGGAATCCTCAGGTTCCGGCCCCGACTCCACACGAGGTCTTAGGCCCCGGCATCAAAGGCAGAGGAATCCCAAGATGCCCGCGAGAAACCTGCATGGGGACTGGCCTTTCTTGAGGCCACCAGATCGTGTCCCTGAGGTCCCCGTGGTAAGTCGAAAGCACCAGCCCCAACTCGAAAAAATCCAGGAGGTTTTACCCTCCAGGCGAGTCGAGTCCCATTTCCGCTTATGCTTCTCGAGGCTAATCACACCTAACCTCTGGAACTTCCAAAAGTTCCTTCACTCCCTTGTTGCCACTGAAGAAGTTCCCCGACTTACCCGTCTCCACTCAGGAGGAAGCACGAATGTCCCACCCACATCTAGAGGGGCCCCGTTTCCGTCTCGTACCTCAAGATGAGGGAATTTTTCCCTGCTTGGTCGGATAAAAATTCCCGGCCTTCCCTTCACATTTCAAGAGGAGGCGCTCTCCACAGGAAAGGGAGAGGATCTCCAGCGTCGTTCCACCATTCGAAGAGTCCCCCAGATGTCTCAGTGCATTCCAGAGGAACCTGGTTTCCCTGCACTGCCTCGACTTTCACGCCGAGGATCGACTGCCACCAAGGTGGCACGTGGGACAGCCCTGTGCGAAAGCCTCGTGGGAAAGCCTAGTGGAAAATCCTGGAGGGAAAGCCACAGATCCCATGACTCACGAGATGGGAAGCGTGACACTGCTGCTACAGATCAGGAGGAAAGCGCACCTGCATGCCCCCTCTCGAGACGAGGACTGACTCCCCTGGGGAGACTCCATAATTACCCCAAGATCTATGTCCGCATTGGTGAGGAATCCTCAGGTTCCGGCCCCGACTCCACACAACGTCTTAGGCCCCGGCACCGACGGGAGAGGTATCACGAGAGGCCCCCTAGCAACACGCATGATGACTGGCCTTTCCTGAGGCCGCCAGAGAGGGTCCCTGAAGTCCCCGTGGTAACTCGAGAGCACCTGCTGCAACTGGGGAATATCCAGAAGCCTCTCCATTCCAGGCGACATGAGGCCCATTTCTGCTGAGGCATCTCGAGACTAACCACACCTAACCTCTGGAACTTCGAAAGGGTCCTTCACACCTTTGCTGCAACTCAAGAAGTTCCCCGACATACGCTTTCCTCTTCCCATTCTGCCATAGTGGTGGTGACATCTGCATATCTAAGTGTATTGATATTTCTTCCGGCAATCTTGATTCCAGCTCAGGTATCTTCCATCCCAGCATTTTTCATGATGTAGTCTGCATATAAGTTAAATAAACAGGGTGACAATATACAGCCTTGACATACTCCTTTTCCTTTTTGGAACCAGTATGTTGTTCCATGTCCTGCTCTAACTGTTGCTTCCTGACCTTCATACAGATTTCTCAAGAGGCAGGTTAGGTGGTCTAGTATTCCCTTCTCTTTCAGAATTGTGGCTAAAACAACAGTATAAGGACCTTTGCGATGTCAGGCCAAGGAATTGTGTTTCCAGTCATTGAGCCACACCTGATCACTGAGCACAAATTCATGAATCTGTTCCTCAAGGGGGAATGATATTTTTTTTTACACAAACTTAGTTACCTGATTTATTACCTTACCTAATTGTTCCAGCTGCTGTGAAATCCCACCTCCTTACTTGTGGCAAATCTGCTAACACCTGCCTCATTTGGGGTGGGGGGTTCTCCCATAGAAAATTTCATAAGGACAACAACAATGGGAACGTGCAGTTACCCGTAATATGAGTAAGTCTGCCAGAAGTAAGCCCATCCATGTACAGTCAGTCTCTATGATCCATTTTGAAAGAGTCTCTTCAAGAGTTTGGTTGTTTCTTTCCACCATTCCAGAACACTGGGGCCTATATGCTGTATGTAATTTCCACTGATATTTAGAGCTTCACATACCTGTTAATTAACGCGGCTACAAAGACAGGGCCATTGTCGGATTCTATCCTGGTTGGAAACCCAAGTCTGGGAATTATTTCTCAAATCAGCGAGCTACTTCATTTTCTTTTTCAGATCAGGTAGGGAAGGCCTCTGCCCAACCAGAGAAGGTACCTACTATTCTAGTAAGTAATGATAACAGGTGACTGCCTTTGCTTCCCCGAAGGGACACTCGCTTTCCCTGCATCCTGAGAACTCCACGTCTCAGCCAGTTGGAAAAGCGCTTCTTGGAGGTCATTATTCAGGGGCAATTTCCCCTGGAGCCCGGGGCCATAGGGAGTGGCTCCACACTCCCAGGGAAAGGCAGAGCCACAGCCACACATCTGTCCCATCCCCTTTGCTCTGTAGGAGAGCTCTAGTGAGCCTAGGTCTGTCAGGAAAATTCTTGGCTCCTATGGGGACACATTCTATGTGTGAAACTGCATACAGGACCAAGGGGCCACAGGGCGCCTGTTTCTCTCGGGGCCGGAGGGGTGGGGGGCCTGAAGCAGTGCGGCCCAGCAACAGCTTCCACATCCATCCAATTGCTCTTTTCTTACCTCTGATAGAACTAGCTTTGTTCCAGCCTTTGGCAATTTGGAGGCAAGCGGGCCCCACTTCCTCCCCAAGGAGGCATGGGACCTACTTTGAGTGGAAAGGCCCCTCACGGAGCTGAACCCAGGAAGGCACCCAGTCATGTCTGACACATTCCTGCATCCTGCTTCTTCATGAGCAATACCGCTATAAGCTAGGAATGTCTTTCCAAGGCTCAGAAAGGACAGGGGAGATGCATGGTGCTGCCTCTGGAATTTCGGTCCTCTGAGCAGACCTGGAGGTCTCCCCTTGAAGAAGCAAACCAGTTTCTTCCAAATACAGGCTTGCAAACACACACTGGGTGGCTGCCTCTTCTTCCCTGAAGGACGATCACTTTCCCCACATCCTGTGAACTCTGCATCCCAGCCTGCTGGAAAAGCGCTTCTTGGAGGTCATTTTTCAGGGACAATTTTCCCTGGAGCCCGGGGCCGTAGGGAGGGCCCCATGCTCGCTGGGAAAGGCAGAGTCACATCCACAGTCTGTTCTATCCCTTTTGCCCTGTAGGAGAGCTCTAGTGAGCCTAGGTCTGTCAGGAAAATTCTTGGCTCCTATGGGGACACATCCTGTGTGTTAACCTGCATATGGGACCTAGGGGCCACAGGGCGCCTGCTCCTCTCGGGGGGAAACCTGAAGTGGTGCGGCCCAGCAACAGCCTGAACATCCATCTAATTGCTCTTTTCTTCCTTCTGATAGAGCTAGCTTTGCTTCTCGCTTTGGCATTTCGGAAGCCAGGGGGAGCCCCACCGCTGTTGTCCTGGGGTCTATTGGAGGTACCAGGTCTATTGGACCCCAGCATGGCACCCGACCCCCTCAGACACACTCCCGCAGCCTCCTTCCCCATGGGCAGGACTGTTCTGACCTAGGAATGTGTTCCCAAGGCTCAGAAAATGCAGGGAGACACACGGCCCTGACTCTGGAACTGAGGCCGTTGGAGCAGGCCTGGAGGTCTGACGTCTGAGACGGCAAACGCTTGCTGCGAGATACAGGTGTGAAAACACACTCTCTGGGGCTGCCTTTCCTTCCTCCAAGGAAGATAGCTTTTCCAGTCTCCTCCGTGCTGAGTCATACAAGGCTGGAAAGGTCTGGCTTAGAGGGCATTTCTCAGCGGCAATGGCCCCTGAGGCCCTGCACCCAGGGAGGGGTCCTACCCTCCCAGGGGAAGTCAAAGCAACCTCCAAACAGCTGTTCTATCATGTTTCCTCTGCAGGAGGGAGCTAGTGAGCCCAGGTCTGTCTGGAACGTTCTTGGATCCTGCGGGGAAATCATCCTGGGAGCCCACCTGGATACCAGTCGTAGGGGCTAACATCTGCATTTTTCTTCCTTGGAGCCCTAACGCAGTACAGCCTAGCAACTGCTTGAAAATCCATCCTGTTGCTGTTTTCTTCCCTCTGACAGAGCGAGCTTTGCTCCCCACTTTGGGATTTCAGAAGCAAGGTGGTGGCCTGCAACTCCTTGCCTGGGGTCCATTGGAGGTGCAAGGTGCCCTCGACCAGGTGACCCCAGCATGGCACCTGGCCCCCTCAGACACACTCCCGCAGCCTGCTTCCCCATGGGCAGGACTGCTCTCACCTAGGAATGTGTTTGCGAGGCCAGGAAACTGCAGGGAGACACAAGGCCCTGATTCTGGAATGGAGTCTGTTGGAGCAGGCCTGCAGGTCTTATGTCTAACAAGCCAAACACTTGCTGCAAGATACAGGCCTGAAAACACACTCTTGGGCTGCCTTTCCTTCCTCCAAGGAAGAGAGTTTTCTCAGCCTCCTGTGGGCTGAGAGTCACACAGGGCTGAAAAGCACTTACTGGGAGATTAGTTTTCATTGGCCATGGCCCCTGAGGCCCTGTGCTCAGGGAGGGCTCCCTCCCTCCCAGGGAAAGTCAAAGGAAGCTCCAAACGGCTGTTCAATCATGTTTCGGAGAGAGTCATTGCCAAGGCAGGTTTATAAGAAGTTCAAGGGTCCCCAAGGAGAGAGGGGTCTAGAATTCTCAAGGAGGAAGAAAGGGCACACTTTTTTTCCCTCTACATTCCTTAGGATTATATAACAATCATGCATCCTTCTTGAGGACGGTCTCTGGAAAAACCTTCTGGCTAATCCTGTTATCTTAAAATGTAAATGATGGGAGTAGGTCTAGTGAGTCTTTACAACCTCCAGACATTCTTTTGTTCGTTGTAATAACTTATTGGAGAGTATATAACTCCATTACTAACACTAGCAAGGGGGTACACTTTCTGCCCCTTGTGATGTCTCTGTCAGAAGCTTTCTCTATCTCCTTTCTACTTGAATAAAACTCGATTGCACAAAAGCTCTGAGCAATCAAGCCTCATCTTGGGCCCTGGATTGAATTCTTCTCCTCCATAAGCCAAGAATCCCAGCATCTTTTCGTGGTTCAGCAACAATATTTCATTTCCTCTGCAGGAGAGAGCTAGTGAGCTTAGGTCTGTCTGGAACATTCTTGGATCCTGTGGGGAAAATATCCTGTGCACACATCTGGATACTGGGCCTAGAGGCCAAAATTCGCATTTCTTTCCCGCGGAGCCCTCACGTGGTGTGACTTAGCAACTGCTTGAAAATCCATCCCATGGCTGTTTTCCTCCTCCTGACAGAGCTAGCTTTGTTCCCTGCTTTGGGATATCTCAACCGAGGGGCCGGTCCATAGCTACTCGCCTGGGGCCCATTGGATGTGCAAGGTGCCCTCGACTAGGTGACCCTAGCATGGCACTCAGCCCGCTCAGACACACTCCCGAGGCTTCTTTCTCATGGGAAGCACTGCTCCAACCTAGGAATGTGTCTGCAATGCTTGGAAAGTGCAGTGAGACACACAGCCCTGACTCTGGAATTGAGGCCCTCAGAGCAAGCCTGCAGCTCTGATGTCTGAGAAGCAAAACACTTGCTGCAAAGAGAGGCCTGAAAACACACTCTCTGTGGATGACTTTCCTTCCTCTAAGGAAGACAGTTTTCCCAGTCTCCTGCTTCCTGCATGTCACACAGCTGGAATGCGCTTGCTTGGATGTCATGATTCAGTGGCAATGACCCCTGAGGCCCTTTGCCCAGGGAGGGCTCCCACACTCATAGGCAAATCAAAGCAACTTCCAAGTGAGTCAGCTCTTCACATCAAGTGGCCAAAGTATTGGAGTTTCAGGTTCAGTATTAGTCCTTCCAATGGATATTCAGACCTGATTTCCTTTAGGATGGAGTGGTTGCGTCTCCTTGTAGTCTAAGCGACCTACAAGCATCTTCTCCAACACCACTGTACAAAAGCATCAAATTTTCAGCTGTCACTTTCTTTATAGTACATCTTTCATATCCATCCATGACATATGGAAAAACCATAGCCTTGACCGGATGGATCTTTGTTGGCAAAGCAACGTCTCGGCTTTTTAATATGCTGTCTAGTTTGGTCATCACTTTTCTTCCAAGTCATAAATATGTTTTAAGTTCATGGAGGCAGCCATCACCTGCAGTGATTTCCAAGCCCCCCAAAATAGTCTGCTGCTGTTTCCAATGTTTTCCCATCTATTTGCCATGAAGTGATGAGACTGGATGCAATGATTGTAGTTTTCTGAATGCTGAGCTTTAAGCTAACTTTTTCACTCTCCTCTTTCACTTTCATCAGGAGACTCTTTAGCTCTTCTTCACTTTCTGCCATAAGGGTGGTGTCATCTGAATATCTGAGATTATTGATATTTCTCCCAGCAACCTTGATTCCAGCGTGTGCTTCCTCCAGCCCAGTGTTTCTCATGCTGTACTCTGCATATAAGTTAAATAAGCAGGGTGACTATATACAGCCTTGACATGTTCCTTTTCCTATGTAGAACCAGTCTGTTGTTCCATGTCCAGTTCGAACTGTTTCTTCCTGACCTGCATACAGGTTTCTCAAGAGACAGGTCAGGTGGTCTGGTATTCCCATCTCTTTCAGAATTTTTCCCAGTTTCTTGTGATCCACACAGTCAAAGGCTTTGGCATTGTCAATAAAGCAGAAATAGATGGTTTTTTTTTTCCGGAACTCTCTTGCTTTTTCAATGATCCAGTGGATGTTGGCAATTTGATCTCTGGTTTCTCTGCATTTTTTAAATCCCTCTTGAACATCTGGAAGTTCACAGTTCATGTGAACTTGGAGAATTTTGAGCATTACTTTACTAGTGTGTGAGATGAGTGCAATTGTGCAGTAGCTTGAATAGTGTTTGTCATTGCCTTTCTTTGGGATTGGAATGAAAACTGACCTAATGACTAGATGTTTTCAATTGCATATGCTGAAAGAACTGGGTGTGCAGTTTTGAAGGAAAAAAAAATCATTTTAACCCATTTTCTCTGAAGTGCAAGGCATATCATGGCCATCCCTGAATCATAAAGTCACCTTTTCTTTATGTAGTCATAGTTTCATGCCTAAATTATAGGCCAACTCGTGCTCAACTTGACTCTGATGTCAGGGGCAGATCAACTGATAAAAAGCTTGGATTGTCCCTCTGGAGGAAAGTGAGATCTTGGTCCCACGAGAAGAATCTGAAGGGTTAAGGGAACTTGCAAGGGTGGGGAAAGCTTAGTCCATCCTACATGTACCAAAATCTTAAATAAGGCTTATTTACTTTACCGAAGTAAAAAAACAGATGATGAAAACAATTATAAATCAATGAAAGGTAGAGAAACTCATAGTCTGTGATCAAAAATTGCATTCTAAGAAAACTTAGTTCTCTTAACCTAGAGAGGAGACTAAATTCCATCTGGTAGCAGCTTACCAGAAGACAAGCAAACAAACAAACAAATTATCAGTAAGCTTAAAAAAAGTATTTTCCATGTATCTTGAAGTAGCAGTATTTCTGCAAAGGCATCAGTGTGAAACCACAGAGGACATGGTTAAAACCTGATGAAATAGAAATTGACAATGTCATCTGGTCACTGCTGCGACTTGAAATGCTTTAATATGATAACTAGAATGATAACTGACAGCATTTGACCAGGACATATCAGATTTTCACGGATGTCATATCATTTCTAGGATATCTATATTAGGAACTGAAGGAATCTTTGAACCTAGGAAAGAAAACAACAGTCTCAAAGGCCCTTGCTGAGTCATCTAGCAGCAAGGAATGTCTTTGCAAGGATCGCAAAGTGAAGGGAAGATACACCGACCTGCCTCTGCAACTTCGGTCCTCTGAGCAGATCTGGAGGTCTCCCTTTGTATAAGCTAACCTGTTCCTTCCAAATAGAGGTTTGCAACACAAAACAAGTGGCCGCCTATTCTTCCCCGAAGGAGGCTCTCTTTCCCCACATCCTGCAAACTCCCTTTCCCAGCCTCCTGGAAAAGTGCTTCTTGCAGTTCCTTTCAGAAAATCCTATGGACAGAGAAGCCTGGTAGGCTGCAGTCCATGGGGTCGCTGAGGGTCGGACACGACTGAGCGACTGCACTTTCATTTTCACTTTCATGCATTGGAGAAGGCAATGGCAACCCACTTACTGTTCTTGCCTGGAGAATCCCAGGGACGGGGGAGCCTAGTGGGCTACCGTCTATGGCGTCGCACAGAGTCGAACACGACTGAACCAACTTAGCAGCAGCAGCAGCAGCAGCAGCAGCAGCAGCAGCAGCAGTTCCTTTCTTAGGGGCAGTTATCCCTGAGATTGGGACCTGGAAAGGCAGAGCCACCTCCACACACACATCTTTTCTGTCCCCTTTCCTCTGGAGGAGAGCTCTAGTGAGCCTAGGTCTGTCAGGAAAATTCTTGGCTTTGACGGGATCACACCCGGTGTGTGAACCTGCATACCCGACCTAGGGGCCACAGGGCACCTGTTTTGCTCGAGTGGGTCCTGGAGGGGTGCAGCATAGCAAGAGCTTAAAGATCCATCCAATTTGTCTTTCTTTTACCTCGGAGAGAACGAGTTTGCTCCACCTCCACCCTTTGGCAGTGTGGAGGGAAGAGGGCACAACCCTCTCCCAAAGGGGACATAGGGCCTACCAGGAGAGAAAGGCCCCTTGAGGAGCTGAGCCCAGGTAGGCAGCCAGTGATGTCAAGCACACTCCCGCTGCTTGCTTCTTCATGGGCACTCCGACAATCTGCTAGGAATGTCTTGGCAAGGATCTCAAAGGGAAGGGGAGATACATGGCCCTGTCTCTGGAACTTCAGTCCTCTGAGCAGATCTGGAGGTCTTGAGTTGTATAAGCAAACGTGTTCCTTCCAAATAGAGGCTTGCGAACACACCCCCGGTGGTTGCCTCTTCTTCCCCGAAGAAGTCTTTCTTTCCCCACATGCTGCGAACTCCCTGTCCCAACCTCCAAGATTAGCGCTTCTTGCCATTCCTTTCTTAGAGGCAGTTATCCCTGAGCTTGGGGCCGTAGGGAGTAGCCCCACACTCACAGGGAAAGGCAACGACTCCTCCATACATCTCCTCTATCCCCTTTGCTCTGGAGGAGAGCTTTAGTGAGCCTAGGTCTTTCAGGAAAATTGTTGGCTTGGACAGGATCTCACCCTGTTTGTGAACCTGCATACCCAACCGGGGGCCACAGAGCACCTGTTTCAGTAAAGTGGGCCCTGAAAGGGTGCAGCCTAGCAAGAGCTTGAAAATCCATTCAATTGCTGTTTTTGTACCTCTGACAGAGCGAGCTTTGCTCCACCCTTTGGAAGTGTGGAGAAAAGAGGCATGACACCCTCCCCAAGGGGACATGGGGCCTACTTCGAGAGGAAAGGCCCCTTGTGGAGTTGAGGCACACAGTCGTGTCAAACACACTCCCACTGCTTGCTTCTTCATGGGCACTCCCGCTATCAGCTAGGAATGTCTTTGCAATGATCACAAAGGGAAGGGGAGATACACAGCCCTGCCTCTGGACCTCCGGTGCTCTGAGCAAATCTGGACTGCCGTTGTTGGTCAAGTTCAAGTTCAAGTTCAAGGTCAAGTTCAAGTTCAAGGTCAAAGTCAAGGTCAAGTTCAAGGTTAAGGTCAAGGTCAAGTTCAAGTTCAAGTTCAAGGTCAAGTTCAAGTTCAAGGTCAAAGTCAAGGTCAAGTTTAAGTTTAAGGGCAAGGAAAAGGGAAGGGCAAGGACAAGGTAAGGCCAAGGACAAGGCCTAGGGAAGGCCAAGCCGAAGGCCAAGGGCAAGGGCAAGGGCAACGCCAAGGGTAAGGCCAAGGCTCAGGCCAGGGCCAAGGCCAAGGCCGCCAAAGTGAAGCCCAAACCCCGTAACGCCTGACAGAAGGCAGAAGGCACTAGGCCCCTGTGCAGAGGAAGCCACTGAAGGCGGCAAGGCCACAGAGCTCCCCGACTCCCGTTCCCACAGGAAGATGTGAGGATAAAGGGCCTCATCCCAGCACAGCACCCGCTCCCACCGGCCCCCGACCCCCGCAGCGCACCCCCTAAAACAACACTGTCTTCCCAGAAAAGAGAACGGAGAAGCCATGTGTGTGCCAAAGGAGCAAGATGAACGAACGATGCCACGCCCTCCAACTTTGGGCACACCTGACGCCTGGGAACCCCAGGCCCGGCCGATGGGTCCCCGCCGTTCTCGGGCGGGAAGGGGGGTCGACACGTGGGCCGAGAGCCCTTGCCCGGGCCACCCGCAAATCCCCTGAGACGTGATCCGACCCCAGGGACCGAGGGCAAACGTACCGCTTGAGGTGCTGGAGGAGCCGGACGGAGACATGGTGGGAGAGGCACACGGGAGCACTGCAGACTGCTGGCCGAGTGGGCGGGGACCCAGCAGCCCAGGACTCTGGAGAGCGGGAGGCGTCTCCGCCCCCATTGACGTCAATAGGGTTTGGGTGCGTAGATGGAGGGGGCCGCCCCTGGCCTCTTTCCAAGCAGAGACCCTGGACGGAGTCCCGTGGAGTGAGTGGGCTTTTCCCGGGCACAGCTGTGCCCCGGACCGCCAAGATCCCCGTTGGGGTGGGTGGGCAGTTCGGGGGCTTTGGTTTGTGGCCATCCCTCGCAGCGGATGGTGGGATCAACCCCGGGTGGATCAATCAGGGGCCCTCAGCAGTGCCAAGGGAGCTCACCGCCCAGGAAACGCCCCCTAGGTCCCTTTGAATTGGCCGCCCACGCCCCCTTTCCCAGCCTGCCTTGTTCTGGGGTTTCCCACCTTTTCACATACCACAGGTCCCTGGGCCTGGACTGTCCCCCGCTGGCTCCTCCGAGGCATTCCGGGACAACGAACGCTCTCTCCAGCGCCTCCACCTAGATCCCACGCTGTCCTCGCCTCCATATGCCCCCTGCGCCTCCCCAACTCCTCCGTGGGCTCCTGGCGCCCTTTCCCTACAGCAGTCCCAGAGCGCCAGCCCCGAGGGCTTTGAGTTGCCTGGAGCCCAAGGCTGCGGCCAGAGACCTGAGGGGATAGCATCTGGACCGGCAGCTAATGCCATTAGGAGCTTTTCTCATGTGGAGCCTGAGGCCAACATCCGTGGGCAACCCCCAAGCGCGAATGCCCTGGAGATACACGCCCAAGGGGACAGTGTACCCCCTATTTGGGAAGGAGGTTCCTGTTTTCCCAGCACTGCATGGTGGCACGTGGAATAGCCCTGTGGGAAAGCCCCATGGAAAAGCCTCGAGGGAAAGACACAGATCCCTTGATCCACGAGACGGGAAGCGAGAAACTGCTGCTACTGTTCAGGAGGAAAGCACACGTGCATGACCCCACTCGAGACGAGGTCTGACGCCCCTTGGGAGACTCCAGAAGTACGCCAAGATCCATGTCAGCCCGGGAGAGGAATCCTCAGGTTCTGGTCCGACTCCATACAAGGTCTTAGGCGCCTGCATTGACGGGCGAGGAATCCTCAGAGGCCACCGAGCAACTCGCATGGGGAATGACCTATCCTGAGGCCACAGAGCGGGTCCATGAGGTCCCCGTCGTAAGTCGAGAGCACAAGCCGCAACTCGAGAAAACAAGGAGGTTCAACCCTCCAGGCGAGATGTGGCCCATTTTGGCTGAGGCGTCTCGAGGCTAATCATATCTAACCTCTGGAACTTCCAAAGGGTCCTTGACACCCTTACTGCAACTCAAGAAGATCCCCGACATACCCATCTCCAGTCGAAAGAAAGCACGAGGTTCGGTCCACATCCAGAGGAGCCCCGTTTCCACCTCGTAGCTCGAGATGAGGGATCCTTTCCCTGCTTGGTCGGGAAAGAATTCCCGGCGTTCCCGTCGCATCTCAAGAGCAGGCGCTCTCCACAGGAAAGGCGAGAGGAACTCCAGGGTCGTGCCACCATTCCAAGAGTCCCCCAGATGTCCCAGTCCATTCCAGAGGAACCTCTTTTCCCTGCACTGCCTCGACTTTCACGCCGAGGATCGACTCACACCACAGTGGCACGTGAGACAGCCCTGTGGGAAAGCCTCGTAGGAAAGCCTCCTGGGAAAGCCTCGAGGGAAAGACACAGATCCCATGATCGACACGACGGGAAGCGTGACACTGCTACTACAGCTCGGGAGGAAAGCGCACGTGAATGCCCCCTCTCGAGACGAGGACTGACTCTCCTGGGCAGACTCCAGAAGTACCGCAAGATCCATGTCAGCACTGGAGAGGAATCCTCAGGTTCCGCCTCCGACCCCACACAAGGTCTTAGGCCCCGGATCGAAGGGAGAGGAATCCCGAGCGGCCCCCGAGCAACTCGAATGGGGACTGGCCAGTCCTGAGGCCACCAGAGCGGGTGCCTTAAGTCACCGTCGTAAGACGAGAGCACCTGCCGCAACTCGAGAAAATCCAGGAGGTACTCCCCTCCAGGGGAAATGAGGCCCATTTCCGCCGATGCTTCTCGACACTAATCACAACTAACCTCTGGAACTTCCAAAAGGTCCTTCACACCCTTGCTGCAACTCAAGAAGTTCCCCGACTACCCCTGTCCACTCTAGAGGAAGCACAATGGTCCCGCCCACATCAAGAGGAGCCCCGTTTCCGCATTGTAGTTCCAGATGAGGGATCCTTTCCCTGCTTGGTCGGGAAAGAATTCTGGGCGTTCCTGTCGCATCTCAAGAGGAGGCGCTCTCCACAGGAAAGGCGAGAGGAACTCCAGGGTCGTGCCACCATTCTCAGAGTCCCCCAGATGTCCCAGTCCATACCAGAGGAAGGTGTTTTCCCTCTACTGCCTCGACTTTAACGCTGCAGATCGACTGACACCACGGTGGCACATGGGACAGCCCTGTGGGAAAGCCTCATGGGAAAGCCTTGTGGGAAAACCTCGAGGGAAACCCACAGATCCCATGAACGACGTGACGGGAAGCGTGAAACTGCTGCTACTGCTCTGGAGGAAAGCGCACGTGCATGCCCCCATTCGAGACAAGGACTGACTCCACTGGGGAGAGTCCAGAAGTACCCCAAGAACCATGTCAGCACTGGAGAGGAATCCTCAGGTTCCGGCCCCGACTCCACACAAGGTCTTAGGCCCCGGCATCGACGGGAGAGGAATCCCGAGAGGTCCCCGAGAAGCTCGAATGGGGTCTGGCCAGGCCTGAGGCCACCAGAGCGGGTCCCTTAGGTCTCCGTCGTAACACTAGAGCACCTGCCGCAACTCGGGAAAATCCAGGAGGATCTCCCCTCCAGGCTAGATGAGGCACATGTGCGCTGCGGCTTCTCGAGGCTAATCACACCTAACCTCTGGAACTTCCAAAAGGTCCTTCACATCCTTGCTGCAACTCAAGAAGTTCCCCGACATACCCCTCTCCACTCTAGAGGAAGCACGAGGGTCCCGCACACATCCAGGGGAGCGCCATTTCCGCCTCGTAGCTCCATATGAGGGATCCTTTCCCGGTTTGGTCGGGAAAAATTCTGGGCGTTCCCGTCGCATCTCAAGAGAAGGCTCTCTCCACAGGAAAGGCGAGAGGAACTCCAGGATAGTGCCACCATTCCCAGAGTCCCCCAGATGTGTCAGGCCATTCCAGAGGAACCTGTTTTCCCTGCACTGCCATGACGTTCAAGCCGAGGATCGACTCCCACCACTTGTGCACGTGGGACAGCCCTGTGGGAAAGCCTCGTGGGAAAGCCTCGTGGGAAAGAATCGAGGGAAAACCATAGATCCTTTGATCCACGCGGCGGACTACGTGAAACTGCTGCTACCGCTCTGGAGGAAAGCGCAAGTGCATGCCCGCATTCGAGACGAGGACTGACTCCCCTGGGGAGACTCCAGAAGTACCCCAATATCCATGTCAGCACTGGAGAGGAATCCTCAGGTTCTGGCCCGACTCCACACAAGGTCTTCGGCCCCGGCATCGACGGTAGAGGAATCCCGAGAGGCCCCCGAGGAACTCGCATGGGGACTGGCCTTTCCTGAGGCCACCAGAGTGGGTCCCTGAGGTCCCCGTCGTAAGTCGAGAGCACCTGCCGCAACTCGAGAAAATCCAGGAGGTTTTGCCCTCCAGGCGAGATGAGGCCCATTTCCGCTGAGGCTTCTCGAGGCTAATCATATTTAAAAACTGGAACTTTCAAAGGGTCCTTCACACCCTTGCTGCAACTCAAGAAGTTCCCCGACATACCCGTCTCCACGAGAGGAAGCACCAGGGTCCCGCACACATCCAGGGGAGCCCCGTTTCCTCCTACTAGCTCGAGATGAGGGATCCTTTCCCTGTTTCGTAGGGAAAGAATTTCCGGCGTTCCCGTCGCATCTCAAGAGAAGGCGCTCTCCACAGGAAAGGCGAGAGGAACTCCAGGGTCTTGCCACCATTCCAAGAGTCCCCCAGATGTGTCATTCCATTCCAGAGGAACCTGTTTTCCCTGCACTGCCTTGACGTTCAAGCCGAGGATCGACTCCCTCCACGTGTGCACGTGGGAGAGCCCTGTGGGAAAGCCTCGTGGGAAAGACTCGAGGGAAAACCATAGATCCTTTGATCCAAGCGGCGGATTGCTTGACACTGCTGATACCGCACTGGAGGAAAGCACAAGTGCATGCCCGCATTCGAGACGAGGACGGACTCCCCTGGGGAGACTCCAGAAGTACCCCAAGATCCATGTCAGCACTGGAGAGGAATCCTCAGGTTCCGGCCCCGACTCCACACAAGGTCTTCGGCGCCGGCATCGACGGGAGAGGAATCCCGAGAGGCCCCCGAGGAACTCGCATGGGGACTGGCCTTTCCTGAGGTCACCAGAGCGGGTCCCTGAGGTCCCCGTCGTATGTCGAGAGCACCTGCCGCAACTCGAGAAAATCCAGGAGGTTTTGCCCTCCAGGCGAGATGAGGCCCATTTCCGCTGAGGCTTCTCGAGGCTAATCACATCTAACCACTGGAACTTCCAAAGGGTCCTTCACACCCTTGCTGCAAGTCCAGAAGTTCCCCGACATAGCCGTTTCCACTCGAGAGGAAGCACGAGGGTCCCGCAAACATCCAGGTGAGCCCCGTTTCCGCCTCCTAGCTCGAGATGAGGGATCCTTTTCCTGTTTCGTAGGGAAAGAATTCCCGGCGTTCCCGTCGCATCTCCAGAGGAGGTGCTCTCCACAGGAAAGGCGAGAGGAACTCCAGGGTCGTGCCACCATTCCAAGAGTCCCCCAGATGTGTCAGTCCATTCCAGAGGAACCTCTTTTCCCTGCACTGCCTTGACGTTCAAGCCGAGGATCGACTCCCACCACGTGTGCACGTGGGACAGCCCTGTGGGAAAGCCTCGTGGGAAAGCCTCGTGGGAAAGACTCGAGGGAAAACCATAGATCCTTTGATCCACGCAGTGGACTGCGTGACTCTGCTGCTACCGCTCTGGAGGAAAGCGCAAGTGCATGCCCGCATTCGAGACGAGGACTGACTCCCCTGGGGAGACTCCAGAAGTACCCCAAGATCCATGTCAGCACTGGAGAGGAATCCTCAGGTTCCGGCCCCGACTCCACACAATGCCTTAGGCCCCGGCATTGACAGGAGAGGAATCCCGAGAGGCCCCCGAGGAACTCGCATGGGGACTGGCCTTTCCTGAGGCCACCAGAGCGGGTCCATGATGTCCCCGTCGTAAGTCGAGAGCACCTGCCGCAACTCGAGAAATCCAGGAGGTTTTGCCCTCCAGGCGAGATGAGGCCCATTTCCGCTGAGGCTTCTCGAGGCTAATCACATCTAACCACTGGATCTTCCAAAGGGTCCTTCACACACTTGCTGCAACTCAAGAAGTTCCCCGACACACCCGTCTCCAATCGAGAGGAAGCACGAGGGCCCGCACACATCCAGGTGAGCCCCGTTTCCACCTCCTAGCTCGAGATGAGGGATCCTTTCCCTGTTTCGTAGGGAAAGAATTCCCGGCATTCCCGTCGCATCTCAAGAGGAGGCGCTCTCCACAGGAAAGGCGAGAGGAACTCCAGGGTCGTGCCACCATTCCAAGAGTCCCCCAGATGTGTCAGTCCATTCCAGAGGAACCTCTTTTCCCTGCACTGCCTTGACGTTCAAGCCGAGCATCGACTCACTCGACATGTGCACGTGGGACAGCCCTGTGGGAAAGCCTCGCGGGAAAGCCTCGAGGGAAAGACTCGAGGGAAAACCATAGATCGATTGATCCACGCGGCGGACTGCATGACACTGCTGCTACCCCTCTGGAGGAAAGCGCAAGTGCATGCCCGCATTCGAGACGAGGACTGACTCCCTTAGGGAGACTCCAGAAGTACCCCAAGATCCATGTCAGCACTGGAGAGGAATCCTCAGGTTCTGGCCCCGACTCCACACAAGGTCTTAGGCCCCGGCATCGACGGGACAGGAATCCCGAGAGGCCCCCGAGGAACTCGCATGGGGACTGGCCTTTCCTGAGGCCACCAGAGCGGGTCCCTGAGGTCCCCGTCGTAAGTCAAGAGCACCTGCCGCAACTCGAGAAAATCCAGGAGCTTTTGCCCTCCAGGCGAGATGAGGCCCATTTCCGCTGAGACTTCTCGAGGCTAATCACATCTAACGACTGGAACTTTCAAAGGGACCTTCACACCCTTGCTGCAACTCAAGAAGTTCCCCGACATACCCGTCTCCACTCGAGAGGAAGCACGAGGGTCCCGCACACATACAGGGGAGACCCGTTTCCTCCTCCTAGCTCGAGATGAGGGATCCTTTCCCTGTTACGTAGGGAAAGAATTCCCGGCGTTCCTGTCGCATCTCAAGAGGAGGCGCTCTCCACAGGAAAGGCGAGAGGAACTCCACGGTCGTGCCACCATATCAAGAGTCCCCCAGATGTGTCAGTCCATTCCAGAGGAACCTGTTTTCCCTGCACTGCCTTGACGTTCAAGCCAAGGATCGACTCCCTCCACGTGTGCACGTGGGAGAGCCCTGTGGGAAAGCCTCGTGGGAAAGCCTCGTGAAAAGACTCGAGGGAAAACCATAGATCCTTTGATCCAAGCGGTGGACTGCGTGACACTGCTGCTACCGCTCTGCGGGAAAGCGCAAGTGCATGCCCGCATTCGAGACGAGGACTGACTCCCCTGGGGAGACTCCAGAAGTACCCCAAGATCCATGTCAGCACTGGAGAGGAATCTTCAGGTTCCGGCCCCGACTCCACACAAGGTCTTAGGCCCCGGCATGGACGGGAGAGGAATTCCGAGAGGCCCCCAAGGAACTCGCATGGGGACTGGCCTTTCCTGAGGCCACCAGAGAGGGTCCCTGAGGTCCCCGTCGTAAGTCGAGGGCACCTGCCGCAACTCGAGAAAATCCAGGAGGTTTTGCCCTCCAGGCGAGATGAGGCCCATTTCCGCTCAGGCTTCTCAAGGCTAATCACATCTAACTGCTGGAACTTCCAAAGGGTCCTTCACACCCTTGCTGCAACTCAAGAAGTTCCCCGACATACCCGTCTCCACTCGAGAGGAAGCACCAGGGTCCCGCACACTTCCAGGGGAGCCCCGTTTCCGCCTCCTAACTCGAGATGAGGGATCCTTTCCCTGTTTCATAGGGAAAGAATTTCCGGCGTTCCCGTCGCATCTCAAGAGGAGGCGCTCTCCACAGGAAAGGCGAGAGGAACTCCAGGGTCGTGCCACCATTCCAAGAGTCCCCCAGATGTTTCAGTCCATTCCAGAGGAACCTGTTTTCCCTGCCCTGCCTTGACGTTCACGCCGAGGATCGACTCCCACCACGTGTGCACGTGGGACAGCCCTGTGGGAAAGCCTCGTGGGAAAGCCTCGAGGGAAAGACTCGAGGGAAAACCATAGATCCTTTGATCCACGCGGCGGACTGCGTGACACTGCTGCTACCGCTCTGGAGGAAAGCGCAAGTGCATGCCCGTATTCGAGACGAGGACTGACTCCCCTGGGGAGACTCCAGAAGTACCCCAAGATCCATGTCAGCACTGGAGAGGAATCCTCATGTTCCGGCCCCGACTCCACACTAGGTCTTAGGCCCCGGCATCGGCGGGAGAGGAATCCCGAGAGGCCCCCGAGGAACTCGCATTGGGACTGGCCTTTTCTGAGGCCACCAGAGCGGGTCCCTGTGGTCCCCGTAGTAAGTCGAGAGCACCTGCTGCAACTCGAGAAAATCCAGGAGGTTTTGCCCTCCAGGCGAGATGAGGCCCATTTCCGCCGAGGCTTCTCGAGGCCAATCACATCTAACCACTGGAACTTCCAAAGGGTCCTTCACACCCTTGCTGCAAGTCCAGAAGTTCCCCGACATAGCTGTCTCCACTCGAGAGGAAGCACGAGGGTCCCGCACACATCCAGGGTAGCCCGGTTTCCACCTCCTAGCTCGAGATGAGGGATCCTTTCCCTGTTTCGTAGGGAAAGAATTCCCAGCGTTCCCGTCGCATCTCAAGAGGAGGCCCTCTCCACAGGAAAGGCGAGAGGAACTGCAGGGTCGTGCCACCATTCCAAGAGTCCCCCAGATGTGTCAGTCCATTCCAGAGGAACCTGTTTTCCCTGCACTGCCTTCACGTTCAAGCCGAGGATCGACTCCCGCCACATGTGCACGTGGGACAGCCCTGTGGGAAAGCCTCGTGGGAAAGCCTCGTGGGAAAGACTCGAGAGAAAATCATAGATCCTTTCATCCACGTGGCGGACTGCGTGACACTGCTGCTACCGCTGTTTAGGAAAGCTCAAGTGCATGCTCGCATTCGAGACGAGGACTGACTCCCCTGGGGAGACTCCAGAAGTACCCCAAGATCCATGTCAGCACTGGAGAGGAATCCTCAGGTTCCGGCCCCGACTCCACACAAGGTCTTAGGCCCCGGCATGGACGGGAGAGGAATCCCAAGAGGCCCCCGAGGAACTCGCATGGGGACTGGCCTGTCCTGAGGCCACCAGAGCGGGTCCCTGAGGTCCCCGTCGTAAGTCGAGAGCACCTGCCGCAACTCGAGAAAATACAGGAGGTTTTGCCCTCCAGGCGAGATGAGGCCCATTTCCGCTGAGGCTTCTCGAGGCTAATCACATCTAACCACTGGAACTTCCAAAGGGTCCTTCACACCCTTGCTGCAAGTCCAGAAGTTCCCCGACATAGCCGTTTCCACTCGAGAGGAAGCACGAGGGTCCCGCAAACATCCAGGTGAGCCCCGTTTCCGCCTCTAAGCTCGAGATGAGGGATCCTTTTCCTGTTTCATAGGGAAAGAATTCCCGGCGTTCCCGTCGCATCTCCAGAGGAGGCGCTCTCCACAGGAAAGGCGAGAGGAACTCCAGGGTCGTGCCACCATTCCAAGAGTCCCCCAGATGTGTCAGTCCATTCCAGAGGAACCTCTTTTCCCTGCACTGCCTTGACGTTCAAGCCGAGGATCGACTCCCACCACGTGTGCACGTGGGACAGCCCTGTGGGAAAGCCTCGTGGGAAAGCCTCGTGGGAAAGACTTGAGGGAAAACCATAGATCCTTTGATCCACGCAGTGGACTGCGTGACTCTGCTGCTACCGCTCTGGAGGAAAGCGCAAGTGCATGCCCGCATTCGAGACGAGGACTGACTCCCCTGGGGAGACTCCAGAAGTACCCCAAGATCCATGTCAGCACTGGAGAGGAATCCTCAGGTTCCGGCCCCGACTCCACACAATGCCTTAGGCCCCGGCATTGACAGGAGAGGAATCCCGAGAGGCCCCCGAGGAACTCGCATGGGGACTGGCCTTTCCTGAAGCCACCAGAGCGGGTCCATGATGTCCCCGTCGTAAGTCGAGAGCACCTGCCGCAACTCGAGAAATCCAGGAGGTTTTGCCCTCCAGGCGAGATGAGGCCCATTTCTGCTGAGGCTTCTCGAGGCTAATCACATCTAACCACTGGATCTTCCAAAGGGTCCTTCACACACTTGCTGCAACTCAAGAAGTTCCCCGACACACCCGTCTCCAATCGAGAGGAAGCACGAGGGCCCGCACACATCCAGGTGAGCCCCGTTTCCACCTCCTAGCTCGAGATGAGGGATCCTTTCCCTGTTTCGTAGGGAAAGAATTCCCGGCATTCCCGTCGCATCTCAAGAGGAGGCGCTCGCCACAGGAAAGGCGAGAGGAACTCCAGGGGCGTGCCCCCATTCCAAGAGTCCCCCAGCTGTGTCAGTCCATTCCAGAGGAACCTCTTTTCCCTGCACTGCCTTGACGTTCAAGCCGAGCATCGACTCACTCGACATGTGCACGTGGGACAGCCCTGTGGGAAAGCCTCGTGGGAAAGCCTCGAGGGAAAGACTCGAGGGAAAACCATAGATCGATTGATCCACGCGGTGGACTGCATGACACTGCTGCTACCGCTCTGGAGGAAAGCGCAAGTGCATGCCCGCATTCGAGACGAGGACTGACTCCCCTAGGGAGACTCCAGAAGTACCCCAAGATCCATGTCAGCACTGGAGAGGAATCCTCAGGTTCTGGCCCCGACTCCACACAAGGTCTTAGGCCCCGGCATCGACGGGACAGGAATCCCGAGAGGCCCCCGAGGAACTCGCATGGGGACTGGCCTTTCCTGAGGCCACCAGAGCGGGTCCCTGAGGTCCCCGTCGTAAGTCGAGAGCACCTGCCGCAACTCGAGAAAATCCAGGAGGTTTTGCCCTCCAGGCGAGATGAGGCCCATTTCCGCTGAGACTTCTCGAGGCTAATCACATCTAACGACTGGAACTTTCAAAGGGACCTTCACACCCTTGCTGCAACTCAAGAAGTTCCCCGACATACCCGTCTCCACTCGAGAGGAAGCACGAGGGTCCCGCACACATACAGGGGAGACCCGTTTCCTCCTCCTAGCTCGAGATGAGGGATCCTTTCCCTGTTTCATAGGGAAAGAATTCCCGGCGTTCCCGTCGCATCTCAAGAGGAGGCGCTCTCCACAGGAAAGGCGAGAGGAACTCCAGGGTCGTGCCACCATTCCAAGAGTCCCCCAGATGTGTCAGTCCATTCCAGAGGAACCTCTTTTCTCTGCACTGCCTTGACGTTCAAGCCGAGGATCGACTCCCACCACGTGTGCACGTGGGACAGCCCTGTGGGAAAGCCTCGTGGGAAAGCCTCGTGGGAAAGACTCGAGGGAAAACCATAGTTCCTTTGATCCACGCAGTGGACTGCGTGACTCTGCTGCTACCGCTCTGGAGGAAAGCGCAAGTGCATGCCCGCATTCGAGACGAGGACTGACTCCCCTGGTGAGACTCCAGAAGTACCCCAAGATCCATGTCAGCACTGGAGAGGAATCCTCAGGTTCCGGCCCCGACTCCACACAATGCCTTAGCCCCGGCATTGACAGGAGAGGAATCCCGAGAGGCCCCCGAGGAACTCGCATGGGGACTGGCCTTTCCTGAGGCCACCAGAGCGGGTCCATGATGTCCCCGTCGTAAGTCGAGAGCACCTGCCGCAACTCGAGAAATCCAGGAGGTTTTGCCCTCCAGGCGAGATGAGGCCCATTTCCGCTGAGGCTTCTCGAGGCTAATCACATCTAACCACTGGATCTTCCAAAGGGTCCTTCACACACTTGCTGCAACTCAAGAAGTTCCCCGACACACCCGTCTCCAATCGAGAGGAAGCACGAGGGCCCGCACACATCCAGGTGAGCCCCGTTTCCACCTCCTAGCTCGAGATGAGGGATCCTTTCCCTGTTTCGTAGGGAAAGAATTCCCGGCGTTCCCGTCGCATCTCAAGAGGAGGCGCTCTCCACAGGAAAGGCGAGAGGAACTCCAGGGTCGTGCCACCATTCCAAGAGTCCCCCCGATGTGTCAGTCCATTCCAGAGGAGCCTCTTTTCCCTGCACTGCCTTGACGTTCAAGCCGAGCATCGACTCACTCGACATGTGCACGTGGGACAGCCCTGTGGGAAAGCCTCGTGGGAAAGCCTCGAGGGAAAGACTCGAGGGAAAACCATAGATCGATTGATCCACGCGGCGGACTGCATGACACTGCTGCTACCGCTCTGGAGGAAAGCGCAAGTGCATGCCCGCATTCGAGACGAGGACTGACTCCCCTAGGGAGACTCCAGAAGTACCCCAAGATCCATGTCAGCACTGGAGAGGAATCCTCAGGTTCTGGCCCCGACTCCACACAAGGTCTTAGGCCCCGGCATCGACGGGACAGGAATCCCGAGAGGCCCCCGAGGAACTCGCATGGGGACTGGCCTTTCCTGAGGCCACCAGAGCGGGTCCCTGAGGTCCCCGTCGTAAGTCGAGAGCACCTGCCGCAACTCGAGAAAATCCAGGAGGTTTTGCCCTCCAGGCGAGATGAGGCCCATTTCCGCTGAGACTTCTCGAGGCTAATCACATCTAACGACTGGAACTTTCAAAGGGACCTTCACACCCTTGCTGCAACTCAAGAAGTTCCCCGACATACCCGTCTCCACTCGAGAGGAAGCACGAGGGTCCCGCACACATACAGGGGAGACCCGTTTCCTCCTCCTAGCTCGAGATGAGGGATCCTTTCCCTGTTACGTAGGGAAAGAATTCCCGGCGTTCCTGTCGCATCTCAAGAGGAGGCGCTCTCCACAGGAAAGGCGAGAGGAACTCCACGGTCGTGCCACCATTCCAAGAGTCCCCCAGATGTGTCAGTCCATTCCAGAGGAACCTGTTTTCCCTGCACTGCCTTGACGTTCAAGCCGAGGATCGACTCCCACCACGTGTGCACGTGGGACAGCCCTGTGGGAAAGCCTCGTGGGAAAGCCTTGTGGGAAAGACTCGAGGGAAAAACATAGATGCTTTGATCCAAGCGGTGGAATGCATTACATTGCTGCTACCACTTTTTAGGAAAGCGCAAGAGCATGCCCGCATTCGAGACGAGGACTGCCTCCCCTGGGGAGACTCTAGAAGTACCCCAAGATCCATGTCAGCACTGGAGAGGAATCCTCAGGTTCCGGCCCCGACTCCACACAAGGTCTTAGGCAACGGCATCGCCCAGAGAGGAATCCCGAGAGGCCCCCTAGGAACTCGAATTGGGACAGGCCTTTCCTGAGGCCACCAGATCGGGTCCCCGAGGTCCCCGTCGTAAGTCGAGAGCAGCTGCCGCAACTCGAGAAAATCCAGGAAGTTTTGCCCTCCAGGCGAGATGAGGCCCATTTCCCCTGAGGCTTCTCGAGGCTAATCACATCTAACCACTGGAACTTCCAAAGGGTCCTTCACACCCTTGCTGCAACTCAAGAAGTTTCCCGACATAGCCGTCTCCACTCGAGAGGAAGCACGAGGGTCCCGCACACATCCAGGGGAGCCCTGTTTCCGCCTCCTAGCTCGAGATGAGGGATCCTTTCCCTGTTTCGTAGGGAAAGAATTCCCGGCGTTCCCGTCGCATCTCAAGAGGTGGCGCTCTCCACAGGAAAGTCGAGAGGAACTCCAGGGTCGTGCCACCATTCCAAGAGTCCCCCAGATGTGTCAGTCCATTCCAGAGGAATGTATTTTCCCTGCACTGCCTCGACGTTCATGCCGAGGTTCGAATCCCACCACGGTGGCAAGTGGTACAGCCCTGTGGGAAAGCCTCGTGGGAAAGTCTCGAGGGAAAAACATAGATCCTTTGATCCACGCGGTGGACTGCGTGACACTGCTGCTACCGCTCTGGAGGAAAGCGCAAGTGCATGCCCGCATTCGAGACGAGGACTGACTCCCCTGGGGAGACTCCAGAAGTACCCCAAGATCCATGTCAGCACTGGAGAGGAATCCTCAGATTCCGGCCCCCACTCCACACAAGGTCTTAGGCCCCGGCATCGCCGGGAGAGGATTCCCGAGAGGCCCCCGAGGAACTCGCATTGGGACTGGCCTTTCCTGAGGCCACCAGAGCGGGTCCCTGAGGTCCCCGTCGTAAGTCGAGAGCAGCTGCCGCAACTCGAGAAAATCCAGGAGGTTTTGCCCTCCAGGCGAGATGAGGCCCATTTCCGCTGAGGCTTCTCGAGGCTAATCACATCTAACCACTGGAACTACCAAAGGGTCATTCACACCCTTGCTGCAACTCAAGAAGTTCCCCGACATACCCGTCTCCACTCGGGAGGAAGCACGAGGGTCCCGCACACATCCAGGGGAGCCCCGTTTCCGCCTCCTAGCTCGAGATGAGGGATCCTTTCCCTGTTTCGTAGGGAAAGAATTCCCGGCGTTCCCGTCGCATCTCAAGAGGAGGCGCTCTCCACAGGAAAGGCGAGAGGAAATCCAGGGTCGTGCCACCATTCCAAGAGTACCCCAGATGTGTCAGTCCATTGCAGAGGAACCTGTTTTTCCTGCACTGCCTTGACGTTCAAGCCGAGGATCGACTCCCACCACGTGTGCACGTGGGACAGCCCTGTGGGAAAGCCTCGTGGGAAAGCCTTGTGGGAAAGACTCGAGGGAAAAACATAGATGCTTTTGTCCAAGCGGTGGAATGCATAACATTGCTGCTACCGCTTTTTAGGAAAGCGCAAGAGCATGCCCGCATTCGAGACGAGGACTGCCTCCCCTGGGGAGACTCTAGAAGTACCCCAAGATCCATGTCAGCACTGGAGAGGAATCCTCAGGTTCCGGCCCCGACTCCACACAAGGTCTTAGGCAACGGCATCGCCCGGAGAGGAATCCCGAGAGGCCCCCTAGGAACTCGAATTGGGACAGGCCTTTCCTGAGGCCACCAGAGCGGGTCCCCGAGGTCCCCGTCGTAAGTCGAGAGCAGCTGCCGCAACTCGAGAAAATCCAGGAAGTTTTGCCCTCCAGGCGAGATGAGGCCCATTTCCCCTGAGGCTTCTCGAGGCTAATCACATCTAACCACTGGAACTTCCAAAGGGTCCTTCACACCCTTGCTGCAACTCAAGAAGTTTCCCGACATAGCCGTCTCCACTCGAGAGGAAGCACGAGGGTCCCGCACACATCCAGGGGAGCCCTGTTTCCGCCTCCTAGCTCGAGATGAGGGATCCTTTCCCTGTTTCTTAGGGAAAGAATTCCCGGCGTTCCCGTCGCATCTCAAGAGGTGGCGCTCTCCACAGGAAAGGCGAGAGGAACTCCAGGGTCGTGCCACCATTCCAAGAGTCCCCCAGATGTGTCAGTCCATTCCAGAGGAATGTATTTTCCCTGCACTGCCTCGACGTTCATGCCGAGGTTCGAATCCCACCACGGTGGCAAGTGGTACAGCCCTGTGGGAAAGCCTCGTGGGAAAGCCTCGAGCGAAAGCCATAGATCCCTTGATCCACGCGGCGGAATGCGTGACACTGCTGCTACCACTCTGGAGGAAAGCGCAAGTGCATGCCCGCATTCGAGACGAGGACTGACTCCCCTGGGGAGACTCCAGAAGTACCCCAAGATCCATGTCAGCACTGGAGAGTTATCCTCAGGTTCCGGCCCCGACTCCACACAAGGTCTTACGCCCCGGCATCGCCGGGAGAGGAATACCGAGAGGCCCCCGAGAAACTCGCATGGGGACTGGCCTTTCCTGAGGCCACCAGAGCGGGTCCCTGAGGTCCCCGTCGTAAGTCGAGAGCACCTGCCGCAACTCGAGAAAATCCAGGAGGTTTTGACCTCCAGGCGAGATGAGGCCCATTTCCGCTGAGGCTTCTCGAGGCTAATCACATCTAACCACTGGAACTTCCAAAGGGTCCTTCACACCCTTGCTGCAACTCAAGAAGTTCCCCGACATACCCGTCTCCACTCGGGAGGAAGCACGAGGGTCGCACACACATCCAGGGGAGCCCCAATTCCGCCTCCTAGCTCGAGATGAGGGATCCTTTCCCTCTTTCGTAGGGAAAGAATTCCCGGCGTTCCCGTCACATCTCAAGAGGAGGCGCTCTCCACAGGAAAGGCGAGAGGAACTCCAGGGTCGTGCCACCATTCCAAGAGTCCCCCAAATTTGTCAGTCCATGCCAGAGGAACCTGTTTTCCCTGCACTGCCTTGACGTTCAAGCCGAGGATCGACTCCCACCACGTGTGCACGTGGGAGAGACCTGTGGGAAAGCCTCGTGAGAAAGCCTCTTGGAAAAGACTCGAGGGAAAGCCATAGATCCTTTTATCCACTCGACGGAATGCCTAACACTGCTGCTACCGCTCTGGAGGAAAGCGCAAGGGCATGCCCGCATTCGAGACGAGGACTGTCTCCCCTGGGGAGACTCCAGAAGTACCCCAAGATCCATGTCAGCACTGGAGAGGAATCCTCACGTTCCGGCCCCGACTCCACACAAGGTCTTAGGCCCCGGCATCGACGGGAGAGGAATCCCGAGAGGCCTCCGAGGAACTCGCATGGGGACGGGCCTTTCCTGAGGCCACCAGAGTGGGTCCCCGAGGTCCCCGTCGTAAGTCGAGAGCACCTGCCGCAACTCGAGATAATCCAGGAGGTTTTGCCCTCCAGGCGAGATGAGGCCCATTTCCGCTGAGGCTTCTCGAGGCAAATCACATCTAACCACTGGAACTTCCAAAGGGTCCTTCACACCCTTGCTGCAACTCAAGAAGTTCCCCGACATACCCCTCTCCACTCGAGAGGAAGCACGAGGGTCCTGCACACATCCAGGGGAGACCTGTTTCCACCTCCTAGCTCGAGATGAGGGATCCTTTCCCTGTTTCGTAGGGAAAGAATTCCCGGCGTTCCCGTCGCATCTCAAGAGGAGGCCCTCTCCACAGGAAAGGCGAGAGGAACTGCAGGGTCGTGCCACCATTCCAAGAGTCCCCCAGATGTGTCAGTCCATTCCAGAGGAACCTGTTTTCCCTGCACTGCCTTCACGTTCAAGCCGAGGATCGACTCCCGCCACATGTGCACGTGGGACAGCCCTGTGGGAAAGCCTCGTGGGAAAGCCTCGTGGGAAAGACTCGAGAGAAAACCATAGATCCTTTCATCCACGTGGAGGACTGCGTGACACTGCTGCTACCGCTGTTTAGGAAAGCTCAAGTGCATGCTCGCATTCGAGACGAGGACTGACTCCCCTGGGGAGACTCCAGAAGTACCCCAAATCCATGTCAGCACTGGAGAGGAATCATCAGGTTCCGGACCCGACTCCACACAAGGTATTAGGCCCCGGCATCGACGGGAGAGTAATCCCGAGAGGCCCCCGAGGAACTCGCATGGGGACTGGCCTTTCCTGAGGCCACCAGAGCGGGTCCCTGAGGTCCCCGTCGTAAGTCGAGAGCACCTGCCGCAACTCGAGAAAATCCAGGAGGTTTTGCCCTTCAGGCGAGATGAGGCCCATTTCCAATGATGCTTCTCGAGGCTAATCACATCTAACCACTGGAACTTCCAAAGGGTCCTTCACACCCTTGCTGCAAGTCCAGAAGTTCCCCGACATAGCCGTCTCCACTCGAGAGGAAGCACGAGGGTCCCGCACACATCCAGGTGAGCCCCGTTTCCGCCTCCTAGCTCGAGATGAGGGATCCTTTTCCTGTTTCGTAGGGAAAGAATTCCCGGCGTTCCCGTCCCATCTCCAGAGGAGGCGCTCTGCACAGGAAAGGCGAGAGGAACTCCAGGGTCGTGCCACCATTCCAAGTGTCCCCCAGATGTGTCAGTCCATTCCAGAGGAACCTGTATTCCCTGCACTGCCTTGACGTTCAAGCCAAGGATCGACTCCCTCCACGTGTGCACGTGGGACAGCCCTGTGGGAAAGCCTCGTGGGAAAGCCTAGTGGGAAAGACTCGAGGGAAAACCATAGATCCTTTGATCCATGCAGTGGACTGCGTGACTCTGCTGCTACCGCTCTGGAGGAAAGCGAAAGTGCATGCCCGCATTCGAGACGAGGACTGACTCCCCTGGGGAGACTCCAGAAGTACCCCAAGATCCATGTCAGCACTGGAGAGGATTCCTCAGGTTCCGGCCCCGACTCCACACAATGCCTTAGGCACCGGCATTGACAGGAGAGGAATCCCGAGAGGCCCCCGAGGAACTCGCATGGGGACTGGCATTTCCTGAGGCCACCAGAGCGGGTCCCTGAGGTCCCCGTCGTAAGTCGAGAGCACCTGCCGCAACTCGAGAAATCCAGGAGGTTTTGGACTCCAGGCGAGATGAGGCCCATTTCCGCTGAGGCTTCTCGAGGCTAATCACATCTAACCACTGGAACTTCCAAAGGGTCCTTCACACCCTTGCTGCAAGTCCAGAAGTTCCCCGACATAGCCGACTCCACTCGAGAGGAAGGACGAGGGTCCCGCACACATCCAGGGTAGCCCTGTTTCCACCTCCTAGCTCGAGATGAGGGATCCTTTCCCTGTTTCGTAGGGAAAGAATTCCCAGCATTCCCGTCGTATCTCAAGAGGAGGCGCTCTTCACAGGAAAGGCGAGACGAACTCCAGGGTCGTGCCACCATTCCAAGAGTCCCCCAGATGTGTCAGTGCATTCCAGAGGAACCTGTTTTCCCTGCACTGCCTTGACGTTCAAGCCGAGGATCGACTCCCGCCACGTGTGCACGTGGGACAGCCCTGTGGGAAAGCCTCGTGGGAAAGCCTCCTGGGAAAGACTCGAGGGAAAACCATAGATCATTTGATCCACGCGGCGGACTGCGTGACACTGCTGCTACCACTGTTTAGGAAACCTCAAGTGCATGCCCGCATTCGAGACGAGGACTGACTCCCCTGGGGAGACTCCAGAAATACCCCAAAATCCATGTCAGCACTGGAGAGGAATCCTCAGGTTCCGGCCCCGACTCCACACAAGGTCTTAGACCCCGGCATCGACGGGGGAGGAATCCCGAGAGGCCCCCGAGGAACTCGCATGGGGACTGGCCTTTCCTGAGGACACCAGAGCGGGTCCCTGTGGTCCCCATCGTAAGTCGAGAGCACCTGCCCCAACTCGAGAAAATCCAGGAGGTTTTGCCCTCCAGGCGAGATGAGGCCCATTTTCGCTGAGGCTTCTCGAGGCTAATCACATCTAACCACTGGAACTTCCAATGGGTCCTTACACCCTTGCTGCAACTCAAGAAGTTCCCCGACATACCCGTCTCCACTCGAGAAGAAGCACGATGGTCCCGCACACATCCAGGGGAGCCCCGTTTCCGCCTCCTAGCTCGAGATGAGGGATCCTTTCCCTGTTTCGTAGGGAAAGAATTCCCGGCGTTCCCGTCGCATCTCAAGAGGAGGTGCTCTCCACAGGAAAGGCGAGAGGAACTCCAGGGTCGTGCCACCATTCCAAGAGTCCCCCAGATGTGTCAGTCCATTCCAGAGGAACCTGTTTTCCCTGCACTGCCTTGATGTTCAAGCAGAGCATCGACTCCCACCACGTGTGCACGTGGGACAGCCCTGTGGGAAAGCCTCGTGGGAAAGCCTCGTGGGAAAGTCTCGAGGGAAAACCATAGATCCTTTGATCCACGCGGTGGACTGCGTGACACTGCTGCTACCGCTCTGGAGGAAAGCGCAAGTGCATGCCCGCATTCGAGACGAGGACTGACTCCCCTGGGGAGACTCCAGAAGTACCCCAAGATCCATGTCAGCACTGGAGAGGAATCCTCAGATTCCGGCCCCCACTCCACACAAGGTCTTAGGCCCTGGCATCGCCGGGAGAGGATTCCCGAGAGGACCCCGAGGAACGCGCATTGGGACTGGCCTTTCCTGAGGCCACCAGAGCGGGTCCCTGAGGTCCCCGTCGTAAGTCGAGAGCAGCTGCCCCAACTCGAGAAAATCCAGGAGGTTTTGCCCTCCAGGCGAGATGAGGCCCATTTCCGCTGAGGCTTCTCGAGGCTAATCACATCTAACCACTGGAAATACCAAAGGGTCATTCACACCCTTGCTGCAACTCAAGAAGTTCCCCGACATACCCGTCTCCACTCGGGAGGAAGCACGAGGGTCCCGCACACATCCAGGGGAGCCCCGTTTCCGCCTCCTAGCTCGAGATGAGGGATCCTTTCCCTGTTTTGTAGGGAAAGAATTCCCGGCGTTCCCGTCGCATCTCAAGAGGAGGCGCTCTCCACAGGAAAGGCGAGAGGAACTCCAGGGTCGTGCCACCATTCCAAGAGTACCCCAGATGTGTCAGTCCATTGCAGAGGAACCTGTTTTTCCTGCACTGCCTTGACGTTCAAGCCGAGGATCGACTCGCACCACGTGTGCACGTGGGACAGCCCTGTGGGAAAGCCTCGTGGGAAAGCCTTGTGGGAAAGACTCGAGGGAAAAACATAGATGCTTTGATCCAAGCGGTGGAATGCATAACATTGCTGCTACCGCTTTTTAGGAAAGCGCAAGAGCATGCCCGCATTCGAGACGAGGACTGCCTCCCCTGGGGAGACTCTAGAAGTACCCCAAGATCCATGTCAGCACTGGAGAGGAATCCTCAGGTTCCGGCCCCGACTCCACACAAGGTCTTAGGCAACGGCATCGCCCGGAGAGGAATCCCGAGAGGCCCCCTAGGAACTCGAATTGGGACAGGCCTTTCCTGAGGCCACCAGAGCGGGTCCCCGAGGTCCCCGTCGTAAGTCGAGAGCAGCTGCCGCAACTCGAGAAAATCCAGGAAGTTTTGCCCTCCAGGCGAGATGAGGCCCATTTCCCCTGAGGCTTCTCGAGGCTAATCACATCTAACCACTGGAACTTCCAAAGGGTCCTCCACACCCTTGCTGCAACTCAAGAAGTTTCCCGACATAGCCGTCTCCACTCGAGAGGAAGCACGAGGGTCCCGCACACATCCAGGGGAGCCCTGTTTCCGCCTCCTAGCTCGAGATGAGGGATCCTTTCCCTGTTTCGTAGGGAAAGAATTCCCGGCGTTCCCGTCGCATCTCAAGAGGTGGCGCTCTCCACAGGAAAGGCGAGAGGAACTCCAGGGTCGTGCCACCATTCCAAGAGTCCCCCAGATGTGTCAGTCCATTCCAGAGGAATGTATTTTCCCTGCACTGCCTCGACGTTCATGCCGAGGTTCGAATCCCACCACGGTGGCAAGTGGTACAGCCCTGAGGGAAAGCCTCGTGGGAAAGCCTCGAGCGAAAGCCATAGATCCCTTGATCCACGCGGCGGAATGCGTGACACTGCTGCTACCACTCTGGAGGAAAGCGCAAGTGAATGCCCGCATTCGAGACGAGGACTGACTCCCCTGGGGAGACTCCAGAAGTACCCCAAGATCCATGTCAGCACTGGAGAGGTATCCTCAGGTTCCGGCCCCGACTCCACACAAGGTCTTAGGCCCCGGCATCGCCGGGAGAGGAATCCCGAGAGGCCCCCGAGGAACTCGCATGGGGACTGGCCTTTCCTGAGGCCACCAGAGCGGGTCCCTGAGGTCCCCGTCGTAAGTCGAGAGCAACTGCCGCAACTCGAGAAAATCCAGGAGGTTTTGACCTCCAGGCGAGATGAGGCCCATTTCCGCTGAGGCTTCTCGAGGCTAATCACATCTAACCACTGGAACTTCCAAAGGGTCCTTCACACCCTTGCTGCAACTCAAGAAGTTCCCCGACATACCCGTCTCCACTCGGGAGGAAGCACGAGGGTCGCACACACATCCAGGGGAGCCCCGATTCCGCCTCCTAGCTCGAGATGAGGGATCCTTTCCCTCTTTCGTAGGGAAAGAATTCCCGGCGTTCCCGTCACATCTCAAGAGGAGGCGCTCTCCACAGGAAAGGCGAGAGGAACTCCAGGGTCGTGCCACCATTCCAAGAGTCCCCCAGATTTGTCAGTCCATGCCAGAGGAACCTGTTTTCCCTGCACTGCCTTGACGTTCAAGCCGAGGATCGACTCCCACCACGTGTGCACGTGGGAGAGACCTGTGGGAAAGCCTCGTGAGAAAGCCTCTTGGAAAAGACTCGAGGGAAAACCATAGATCCTTTGATCCACTCGACGGAATGCCTAACACTGCTGCTACCGCTCTGGAGGAAAGCGCAAGGGCATGCCCGCATTCGAGACGAGGACTGCCTCCCCTGGGGAGACTCTAGAAGTACCCCAAGATCCATGTCAGCACTGGAGAGGAATCCTCAGGTTCCGGCCCCGATTCCACACAATGCCTTAGGCACCGGCATTGACAGGAGAGGAATCCCGAGAGGCCCCCGAGGAACTCGCATGGGGACTGGCCTTTCCTGAGGCCACCAGAGCGGGTCCCTGAGGTCCCCGTCGTAAGTCGAGAGCACCTGCCGCAACTCGAGAAATCCAGGAGGTTTTGGACTCCAGGCGAGATGAGGCCCATTTCCGCTGAGGCTTCTCGAGGCTAATCACATCTAACCACTGGAATTTCCAAAGGGTCCTTCACACCCTTGCTGCAAGTCCAGAAGTTCCCCGACATAGCCGACTCCACTCGAGAGGAAGGACGAGGGTCCCGCACACATCCAGGGTAGCCCTGTTTCCACCTCCTAGCTCGAGATGAGGGATCCTTTCCCTGTTTCGTAGGGAAAGAATTCCCAGCATTCCCGTCGTATCTCAAGAGGAGGCGCTCTTCACAGGAAAGGCGAGACGAACTCCAGGGTCGTGCCACCATTCCAAGAGTCCCCCAGATGTGTCAGTGCATTCCAGAGGAACCTGTTTTCCCTGCACTGCCTTGACGTTCAAGCCGAGGATCGACTCCCGCCACGTGTGCACGTGGGACAGCCCTGTGGGAAAGCCTCGTGGGAAAGCCTCCTGGGAAAGACTCGAGGGAAAACCATAGATCATTTGATCCACGCGGCGGACTGCGTGACACTGCTGCTACCACTGTTTAGGAAACCTCAAGTGCATGCCCGCATTCGAGACGAGGACTGACTCCCCTGGGGAGACTCCAGAAATACCCCAAAATCCATGTCAGCACTGGAGAGGAATCCTCAGGTTCCGGCCCCGACTCCACACAAGGTCTTAGACCCCGGCATCGACGGGGGAGGAATCCCGAGAGGCCCCCGAGGAACTCGCATGGGGACTGGCCTTTCCTGAGGACACCAGAGCGGGTCCCTGTGGTCCCCATCGTAAGTCGAGAGCACCTGCCGCAACTCGAGAAAATCCAGGAGGTTTTGCCCTCCAGGCGAGATGAGGCCCATTTCCGCTGAGGCTTCTCGAGGCTAATCACATCTAACCACTGGAACTTCCAATGGGTCCTTCACACCCTTGCTGCAACTCAAGAAGTTCCCCGACATACCCGTCTCCACTCGAGAAGAAGCACGATGGTCCCGCACACATCCAGGGGAGCCCCGTTTCCGCCTCCTAGCTCGAGATGAGGGATCCTTTCCCTGTTTCGTAGGGAAAGAATTCCCGGCGTTCCCGTCGCATCTCAAGAGGAGGTGCTCTCCACAGGAAAGGCGAGAGGAACTCCAGGGTCGTGCCACCATTCCAAGAGTCCCCCAGATGTGTCAGTCCATTCCAGAGGAACCTGTTTTCCCTGCACTGCCTTGATGTTCAAGCCGAGAATCGACTCCCACCACGTGTGCACGTGGGACAGCCCTGTGGGAAAGCCTCGTGGGAAAGCCTCGTGGGAAAGTCTCGAGGGAAAACCATAGATCCTTTGATCCACGCGGTGGACTGCGTGACACTGCTGCTACCGCTCTGGAGGAAAGCGCAAGTGCATGCCCGCATTCGAGACGAGGACTGACTCCCCTGGGGAGACTCCAGAAGTACCCCAAGATCCATGTCAGCACTGGAGAGGAATCCTCAGGTTCCGGCCCCGACTCCACACAAGGTCTTAGGCCCCGGCATCGCCGGGAGAGGAATCCCGAGAGGCCCCCGAGGAACTCGCATGGGGACTGGCCTTTCCTGAGGCCACCAGAGCGGGTCCCTGAGGTCCCCGTCGTAAGTCGAGAGCAACTGCCGCAACTCGAGAAAATCCAGGAGGTTTTGACCTCCAGGCGAGATGAGGCCCATTTCCGCTGAGGCTTCTCGAGGCTAATCACATCTAACCACTGGAACTTCCAAAGGGTCCTTCACACCCTTGCTGCAACTCAAGAAGTTCCCCGACATACCCGTCTCCACTCGGGAGGAAGCACGAGGGTCGCACACACATCCAGGGGAGCCCCGATTCCGCCTCCTAGCTCGAGATGAGGGATCCTTTCCCTCTTTCGTAGGGAAAGAATTCCCGGCGTTCCCGTCACATCTCAAGAGGAGGCGCTCTCCACAGGAAAGGCGAGAGGAACTCCAGGGTCGTGCCACCATTCCAAGAGTCCCCCAGATTTGTCAGTCCATGCCAGAGGAACCTGTTTTCCCTGCACTGCCTTGACGTTCAAGCCGAGGATCGACTCCCACCACGTGTGCACGTGGGAGAGACCTGTGGGAAAGCCTCGTGAGAAAGCCTCTTGGAAAAGACTCGAGGGAAAACCATAGATCCTTTGATCCACTCGACGGAATGCCTAACACTGCTGCTACCGCTCTGGAGGAAAGCGCAAGGGCATGCCCGCATTCGAGACGAGGACTGCCTCCCCTGGGGAGACTCTAGAAGTACCCCAAGATCCATGTCAGCACTGGAGAGGAATCCTCAGGTTCCGGCCCCGATTCCACACAATGCCTTAGGCACCGGCATTGACAGGAGAGGAATCCCGAGAGGCCCCCGAGGAACTCGCATGGGGACTGGCCTTTCCTGAGGCCACCAGAGCGGGTCCCTGAGGTCCCCGTCGTAAGTCGAGAGCACCTGCCGCAACTCGAGAAATCCAGGAGGTTTTGGACTCCAGGCGAGATGAGGCCCATTTCCGCTGAGGCTTCTCGAGGCTAATCACATCTAACCACTGGAATTTCCAAAGGGTCCTTCACACCCTTGCTGCAAGTCCAGAAGTTCCCCGACATAGCCGACTCCACTCGAGAGGAAGGACGAGGGTCCCGCACACATCCAGGGTAGCCCTGTTTCCACCTCCTAGCTCGAGATGAGGGATCCTTTCCCTGTTTCGTAGGGAAAGAATTCCCAGCATTCCCGTCGTATCTCAAGAGGAGGCGCTCTTCACAGGAAAGGCGAGACGAACTCCAGGGTCGTGCCACCATTCCAAGAGTCCCCCAGATGTGTCAGTGCATTCCAGAGGAACCTGTTTTCCCTGCACTGCCTTGACGTTCAAGCCGAGGATCGACTCCCGCCACGTGTGCACGTGGGACAGCCCTGTGGGAAAGCCTCGTGGGAAAGCCTCCTGGGAAAGACTCGAGGGAAAACCATAGATCATTTGATCCACGCGGCGGACTGCGTGACACTGCTGCTACCACTGTTTAGGAAACCTCAAGTGCATGCCCGCATTCGAGACGAGGACTGACTCCCCTGGGGAGACTCCAGAAATACCCCAAAATCCATGTCAGCACTGGAGAGGAATCCTCAGGTTCCGGCCCCGACTCCACACAAGGTCTTAGACCCCGGCATCGACGGGGGAGGAATCCCGAGAGGCCCCCGAGGAACTCGCATGGGGACTGGCCTTTCCTGAGGACACCAGAGCGGGTCCCTGTGGTCCCCATCGTAAGTCGAGAGCACCTGCCGCAACTCGAGAAAATCCAGGAGGTTTTGCCCTCCAGGCGAGATGAGGCCCATTTCCGCTGAGGCTTCTCGAGGCTAATCACATCTAACCACTGGAACTTCCAATGGGTCCTTCACACCCTTGCTGCAACTCAAGAAGTTCCCCGACATACCCGTCTCCACTCGAGAAGAAGCACGATGGTCCCGCACACATCCAGGGGAGCCCCGTTTCCGCCTCCTAGCTCGAGATGAGGGATCCTTTCCCTGTTTCGTAGGGAAAGAATTCCCGGCGTTCCCGTCGCATCTCAAGAGGAGGTGCTCTCCACAGGAAAGGCGAGAGGAACTCCAGGGTCGTGCCACCATTCCAAGAGTCCCCCAGATGTGTCAGTCCATTCCAGAGGAACCTGTTTTCCCTGCACTGCCTTGATGTTCAAGCCGAGAATCGACTCCCACCACGTGTGCACGTGGGACAGCCCTGTGGGAAAGCCTCGTGGGAAAGCCTCGTGGGAAAGTCTCGAGGGAAAACCATAGATCCTTTGATCCACGCGGTGGACTGCGTGACACTGCTGCTACCGCTCTGGAGGAAAGCGCAAGTGCATGCCCGCATTCGAGACGAGGACTGACTCCCCTGGGGAGACTCCAGAAGTACCCCAAGATCCATGTCAGCACTGGAGAGGAATCCTCAGATTCCGGCCCCCACTCCACACAAGGTCTTAGGCCCTGGCATCGCCGGGAGAGGATTCCCGAGAGGCCCCCGAGGAACTCGCATTGGGACTGGCCTTTCCTGAGGCCACCAGAGCGGGTCCCTGAGGTCCCCGTCGTAAGTCGAGAGCAGCTGCCGCAACTCGAGAAAATCCAGGAGGTTTTGCCCTCCAGGCGAGATGAGGCCCATTTCCGCTGAGGCTTCTCGAGGCTAATCACATCTAACCACTGGAAATACCAAAGGGTCATTCACACCCTTGCTGCAACTCAAGAAGTTCCCCGACATACCCGTCTCCACTCGGGATGAAGCACGAGGGTCCCGCACACATCCAGGGGAGCCCCGTTTCCGCCTCCTAGCTCGAGATGAGGGATCCTTTCCCTGTTTCGTAGGGAAAGAATTCCCGGCGTTCCGTTGCATCTCAAGAGGAGGCGCTCTCCACAGGAAAGGCGAGAGGAACTCCAGGGTCGTGCCACCATTCCAAGAGTACCCCAGATGTGTCAGTCCATTGCAGAGGAACCTGTTTTTCCTGCACTGCCTTGACGTTCAAGCCGAGGATCGACTCCCACCACGGGTGCACGTGGGACAGCCCTGTGGGAAAGCCTCGTGGGAAAGCCTTGTGGGAAAGACTCGAGGGAAAAACATAGATGCTTTGATCCAAGCGGTGGAATGCATAACATTGCTGCTACCGCTTTTTAGGAAAGCGCAAGAGCATGCCCGCATTCGAGACGAGGACTGCCTCCCCTGGGGAGACTCTAGAAGTACCCCAAGATCCATGTCAGCACTGGAGAGGAATCCTCAGGTTCCGGCCCCGACTCCACACAAGGTCTTAGGCAACGGCATCGCCCGGAGAGGAATCCCGAGAGGCCCCCTAGGAACTCGAATTGGGACAGGCCTTTCCTGAGGCCACCAGAGCGGGTCCCCGAGGTCCCCGTCGTAAGTCGAGAGCAGCTGCCGCAACTCGAGAAAATCCAGGAAGTTTTGCCCTCCAGGCGAGATGAGGCCCATTTCCCCTGAGGCTTCTCGAGGCTAATCACATCTAACCACTGGAACTTCCAAAGGGTCCTCCACACCCTTGCTGCAACTCAAGAAGTTTCCCGACATAGCCGTCTCCACTCGAGAGGAAGCACGAGGGTCCCGCACACATCCAGGGGAGCCCTGTTTCCGCCTCCTAGCTCGAGATGAGGGATCCTTTCCCTGTTTCGTAGGGAAAGAATTCCCGGCGTTCCCGTCGCATCTCAAGAGGTGGCGCTCTCCACAGGAAAGGCGAGAGGAACTCCAGGGTCGTGCCACCATTCCAAGAGTCCCCCAGATGTGTCAGTCCATTCCAGAGGAATGTATTTTCCCTGCACTGCCTCGACGTTCATGCCGAGGTTCGAATCCCACCACGGTGGCAAGTGGTACAGCCCTGTGGGAAAGCCTCGTGGGAAACCCTCGAGCGAAAGCCATAGATCCCTTGATCCACGCGGCGGAATGCGTGACACTGCTGCTACCACTCTGGAGGAAAGCGCAAGTGCATGCCCGCATTCGAGACGAGGACTGACTCCCCTGGGGAGACTCCAGAAGTACCCCGAGATCCATGTCAGCACTGGAGAGGTATCCTCAGGTTCCGGCCCCGACTCCACACAAGGTCTTAGGCCCCGGCATCGCCGGGAGAGGAATCCCGAGAGGCCCCCGAGGAACTCGCATGGGGACTGGCCTTTCCTGAGGCCACCAGAGCGGGTCCCTGAGGTCCCCGTCGTAAGTCGAGAGCACCTGCCGCAACTCGAGAAAATCCAGGAGGTTTTGACCTCCAGGCGAGATGAGGCCCATTTCCGCTGAGGCTTCTCGAGGCTAATCACATCTAACCACTGGAACTTCCAAAGGGTCCTTCACACCCTTGCTGCAACTCAAGAAGTTCCCCGACATACCCGTCTCCACTCGGGAGGAAGCACGAGGGTCGCACACACATCCAGGGGAGCCCCGATTCCGCCTCCTAGCTCGAGATGAGGGATCCTTTCCCTCTTTCGTAGGGAAAGAATTCCCGGCGTTCCCGTCACATCTCAAGAGGAGGCGCTCTCCACAGGAAAGGCGAGAGGAACTCCAGGGTCGTGCCACCATTCCAAGAGTCCCCCAGATTTGTCAGTCCATGCCAGAGGAACCTGTTTTCCCTGCACTGCCTTGACGTTCAAGCCGAGGATCGACTCCCACCACGTGTGCACGTGGGAGAGACCTGTGGGAAAGCCTCGTGAGAAAGCCTCTTGGAAAAGACTCGAGGGAAAGCCATAGATCCTTTTATCCACTCGACGGAATGCCTAACACTGCTGCTACCGCTCTGGAGGAAAGCGCAAGGGCATGCCCGCATTCGAGATGAGGACTGACTCCCCTGGGGAGACTCCAGAAGTACCCCAAGATCCATGTCAGCATTGGAGAGGAATCCTCAGGTTCCGGCCCCGACTCCACACAAGGTCTTAGGCAACGGCATCGCCCGGAGAGGAATCCCGAGAGGACCCCGAGGAACTCGCATGGGGACTGGCCTTTCCTGAGGCCACCAGAGCGGGTCCCCGAGGTCCCAATCGTAAGTGGAGAGCACCTGCCGCAAATCGAGAAAATCCAGGAAGTTTTGCCCTCCAGGCGAGATGAGGCCCATTTCCCCTGAGGCTTCTCGAGGCTAATCACATCTAACCACTGGAACTTCCAAAGGGTCCTTCACACCCTTGCTGCAACTCAAGAAGTTCCCCGACATACCCGTCTCCCCTCGAGAGGAAGCACGAGGGTCCCGCACACATCCAGGGGAGCCCTGTTTCCGCCTCCTAGCTCGAGATGAGGGATCCTTTCCCTGTTTCGTAGGGAAAGAATTCCCGGCGTTCCCGTCGCATCTCAAGAGGTGGCGCTCTCCACAGGAAAGGCGAGAGGAACTCCAGGGTCGTGCCACCATTCCAAGAGTCCCTCAGATGTGTCAGTCCATTCCAGAGGAATGTATTTTCCCTGCACTGCCTCGACGTTCATGCCGAGGTTCGAATCCCACCACGGTGGCAAGTGGTACAGCCCTGTGGGAAAGCCTCGTGGGAAAGCCTCGAGCGAAAGCCATAGATCCCTTGATCCACGCGGCGGAATGCGTGACACTGCTGCTACCACTCTGGAGGAAAGCGCAAGTGCATGCCCGCATTCGAGACGAGGACTGACTCCCCTGGGGAGACTCCAGAAGTACCCCAAGATCCATGTCAGCACTGGAGAGGTATCCTCAGGTTCCGGCCCCGACTCCACACAAGGTCTTAGGCCCCGGCATCGCCGGGAGAGGAATCCCGAGAGGCCCCCGAGGAACTCGCATGGGGACTGGCCTTTCCTGAGGCCACCAGAGCCGGTCCCTGAGGTCCCCGTCGTAAGTCGAGAGCACCTGCCGCAACTCGAGAAAATCCAGGAGGTTTTGACCTCCAGGCGAGATGAGGCCCATTTCCGCTGAGGCTTCTCGAGGCTAATCACATCTAACCACTGGAACTTCCAAAGGGTCCTTCACACCCTTGCTGCAACTCAAGAAGTTCCCCGACATACCCGTCTCCACTCGGGAGGAAGCACGAGGGTCGCACACACATCCAGGGGAGCCCCGATTCCGCCTCCTAGCTCGAGATGAGGGATCCTTTCCCTCTTTCGTAGGGAAAGAATTCCCGGCGTTCCCGTCACATCTCAAGAGGAGGCGCTCTCCACAGGAAAGGCGAGAGGAACTCCAGGGTCGTGCCACCATTCCAAGAGTCCCCCAGATTTGTCAGTCCATGCCAGAGGAACCTGTTTTCCCTGCACTGCCTTGACGTTCAAGCCGAGGATCGACTCCCACCACGTGTGCACGTGGGAGAGACCTGTGGGAAAGCCTCGTGAGAAAGCCTCTTGGAAAAGACTCGAGGGAAAGCCATAGATCCTTTTATCCACTCGACGGAATGCCTAACACTGCTGCTACCGCTCTGGAGGAAAGCGCAAGGGCATGCCCGCATTCGAGATGAGGACTGACTCCCCTGGGGAGACTCCAGAAGTACCCCAAGATCCATGTCAGCATTGGAGAGGAATCCTCAGGTTCCGGCCCCGACTCCACACAAGGTCTTAGGCAACGGCATCGCCCGGAGAGGAATCCCGAGAGGACCCCGAGGAACTCGCATGGGGACTGGCCTTTCCTGAGGCCACCAGAGCGGGTCCCCGAGGTCCCAATCGTAAGTGGAGAGCACCTGCCGCAAATCGAGAAAATCCAGGAAGTTTTGCCCTCCAGGCGAGATGAGGCCCATTTCCCCTGAGGCTTCTCGAGGCTAATCACATCTAACCACTGGAACTTCCAAAGGGTCCTTCACACCCTTGCTGCAACTCAAGAAGTTCCCCGACATACCCGTCTCCCCTCGAGAGGAAGCACGAGGGTCCCGCACACATCCAGGGGAGCCCTGTTTCCGCCTCCTAGCTCGAGATGAGGGATCCTTTCCCTGTTTCGTAGGGAAAGAATTCCCGGCGTTCCCGTCGCATCTCAAGAGGTGGCGCTCTCCACAGGAAAGGCGAGAGGAACTCCAGGGTCGTGCCACCATTCCAAGAGTCCCTCAGATGTGTCAGTCCATTCCAGAGGAATGTATTTTCCCTGCACTGCCTCGACGTTCATGCCGAGGTTCGAATCCCACCACGGTGGCAAGTGGTACAGCCCTGTGGGAAAGCCTCGTGGGAAAGCCTCGAGCGAAAGCCATAGATCCCTTGATCCACGCGGCGGAATGCGTGACACTGCTGCTACCACTCTGGAGGAAAGCGCAAGTGCATGCCCGCATTCGAGACGAGGACTGACTCCCCTGGGGAGACTCCAGAAGTACCCCAAGATCCATGTCAGCACTGGAGAGGTATCCTCAGGTTCCGGCCCCGACTCCACACAAGGTCTTAGGCCCCGGCATCGCCGGGAGAGGAATCCCGAGAGGCCCCCGAGGAAGTCGCATGGGGACTGGCCTTTCGTGAGGCCACCAGAGCCGGTCCCTGAGGTCCCCGTCGTAAGTCGAGAGCACCTGCCGCAACTCGAGAAAATCCAGGAGGTTTTGACCTCCAGGCGAGATGAGGCCCATTTCCGCTGAGGCTTCTCGAGGCTAATCACATCTAACCACTGGAACTTCCAAAGGGTCCTTCACACCCTTGCTGCAACTCAAGAAGTTCCCCGACATACCCGTCTCCACTCGGGAGGAAGCACGAGGGTCGCACACACATCCAGGGGAGCCCCGATTCCGCCTCCTAGCTCGAGATGAGGGATCCTTTCCCTCTTTCGTAGGGAAAGAATTCCCGGCGTTCCCGTCACATCTCAAGAGGAGGCGCTCTCCACAGGAAAGGCGAGAGGAACTCCAGGGTCGTGCCACCATTCCAAGAGTCCCCCAGATTTGTCAGTCCATGCCAGAGGAACCTGTTTTCCCTGCACTGCCTTGACGTTCAAGCCGAGGATCGACTCCCACCACGTGTGCACGTGGGAGAGACCTGTGGGAAAGCCTCGTGAGAAAGCCTCTTGGAAAAGACTCGAGGGAAAGCCATAGATCCTTTTATCCACTCGACGGAATGCCTAACACTGCTGCTACCGCTCTGGAGGAAAGCGCAAGGGCATGCCCGCATTCGAGACGAGGACTGCCTCCCCTGGGGAGACTCTAGAAGTACCCCAAGATCCATGTCAGCACTGGAGAGGAATCCTCAGGTTCCGGCCCCGACTCCACACAAGGTCTTAGGCAACGGCATCGCCCGGAGAGGAATCCCGAGAGGCCCCCTAGGAACTCGAATTGGGACAGGCCTTTCCTGAGGCCACCAGAGCGGGTCCCCGAGGTCCCCGTCGTAAGTCGAGAGCAGCTGCCGCAACTCGAGAAAATCCAGGAAGTTTTGCCCTCCAGGCGAGATGAGGCCCATTTCCCCTGAGGCTTCTCGAGGCTAATCACATCTAACCACTGGAACTTCCAAAGGGTCCTCCACACCCTTGCTGCAACTCAAGAAGTTTCCCGACGTAGCCGTCTCCACTCGAGAGGAAGCACGAGGGTCCCGCACACATCCAGGGGAGCCCTGTTTCCGCCTCCTAGCTCGAGATGAGGGATCCTTTCCCTGTTTCGTAGGGAAAGAATTCCCGGCGTTCCCGTCGCATCTCAAGAGGTGGCGCTCTCCACAGGAAAGGCGAGAGGAACTCCAGGGTCGTGCCACCATTCCAAGAGTCCCCCAGATGTGTCAGTCCATTCCAGAGGAATGTATTTTCCCTGCACTGCCTCGACGTTCATGCCGAGGTTCGAATCCCACCACGGTGGCAAGTGGTACAGCCCTGTGGGAAAGCCTCGTGGGAAAGCCTCGAGCGAAAGCCATAGATCCCTTTATCCACGCGGCGGAATGCGTGACACTGCTGCTACCACTCTGGAGGAAAGCGCAAGTGCATGCCCGCATTCGAGACGAGGACTGACTCCCCTGGGGAGACTCCAGAAGTACCCCAAGATCCATGTCAGCACTGGAGAGGTATCCTAAGGTTCCGGCCCCGACTCCACACAAGGTCTTAGGCCCCGGCATCGACGGGAGAGGAATCCCGAGAGGACCCCGAGGAACTCGCATGGGGACTGGCCTTTCCTGAGGCCACCAGAGCGGGTCCCTGAGGTCCCCGTCGTAAGTCGAGAGCACCTGCCGCAACTCGAGAAAATCCAGGAGGTTTTGACCTCCAGGCGAGATGAGGCCCATTTCCGCTGAGGCTTCTCGAGGCTAATCACATCTAACCACTGGAACTTCCAAAGGGTCCTTCACACCCTTGCTGCAACTCAAGAAGTTCCCCGACATACCCGTCTCCACTCGGGAGGAAGCAGGAGGGTCGCACACACATCCAGGGGAGCCCCGATTCCGCCTCCTAGTTCGAGATGAGGGATCCTTTCCCTCTTTCGTAGGGAAAGAATTCCCGGCGTTCCCGTCACATCTCAAGAGGAGGCGCTCTCCACAGGAAAGGCGAGAGGAACTCCAGGGTCGTGCCACCATTCCAAGAGTCCCCCAGATTTGTCAGTCCATGCCAGAGGAACCTGTTTTCCCTGCACTGCCTTGACGTTCAAGCCGAGGATCGACTCCCACCACGTGTGCACGTGGGAGAGACCTGTGGGAAAGCCTCGTGAGAAAGCCTCTTGGAAAAGACTCGAGGGAAAGCCATAGATCCTTTTATCCACTCGACGGAATGCCTAACACTGCTGCTACCGCTCTGGAGGAAAGCGAAAGGGCATGCCCGCATTCGAGACGAGGACTGTCTCCCCTGGGGAGACTCCAGAAGTACCCCAAGATCCATGTCAGCACTGGAGAGGAATCCTCACGTTCCGGCCCCGACTCCACACAAGGTCTTAGGCCCCGGCATCGACGGGAGAGGAATCCCGAGAGGCCTCCGAGGAACTCGCATGGGGACGGGCCTTTCCTGAGGCCACCAGAGTGGGTCCCCGAGGTCCCCGTCGTAAGTCGAGAGCACCTGCCGCAACTCGAGATAATCCAGGAGGTTTTGCCCTCCAGGCGAGATGAGGCCCATTTCCGCTCAGGCTTCTCGAGGCCAATCACATCTAACCACTGAAACTTCCAAAGGGTCCTTCACACCATTGCTGCAACTCAGGAAGTTCCCCGACATACCCGTCTCCACTCGAGAGGAAGCACGTGGGGTCCCGCACACATCCAGGGGAGCCCCGTTACCGCCTCCTAGCTCGAAATGAGGGATCCTTTCCCTGTTTCGTAGGGAAAGAATTCCCGGCGTTCCCGTCGCATCTCAAGAGGAGGCGCTCTCCTCAGGAAAGGCGAGAGGAACTCCAGGGTCGTGACACCATTCCAAGAGTCCCCCAGATGTGTCAGTCCATTCCAGAGGAACCTGTTTTCCCTGCACTGCCTTGACGTTCAAGCCGAGGATCGACTCCCACCACGTGTGCACGTGGGATAGCCCTGTGGGAAATCCTCGTGGGAAAGCCTCGTGGGAAAGACTCGAGGGAAAACCATAGATCCTTTGATCCACGCGGCGGACTGCGTGACACTGCTGCTACCGCTCTGGAGGAAAGCGCAAGTGCATGCCCTCATTCGAGACGAGGACTTACTTCCCTGGGGAGACTCCAGAAGTATCCCAAGATCCATGTCAGCACTGGAGAGGAATCCTCAGGTTCCGGCCCCGACTCCACACAAGGTCTTAGGCCCCGGCATCGACGGGAGAGGAATCCCGAGAGGACCCGAGGATCTCGCATAGGGACTGGCCTTTCCTGAGGCCACCAGAGCGGGTCCCTGAGGTCCCCGTCGTAAGTCGAGAGCACCTGCCGCAACTCGAGAAAATCCAGGAGGTTTTGCCCTCCAGGCGAGATGAGGCCCATTTCCGCTGAGGCTTCTCGAAGCCAATCACATCTAACCACTGGAACTTCCAAAGGGTTCTTCACACCATTGCTGCAACTCAAGAAGTTCCCCGACATACCCGTCTCCACTCGAGAGGAAGCACGTGGGGTCCCCCACACATCCAGGGGAGCCCCGTTTCCGCCTCCTAGCTCGAGATGAGGGATCCTGTCCCTGTTTCGTAGGGAAAGAATTCCCGGCGTTCCCGTCGCATCTCAAGAGGAGGCGCTCTCCACAGGAAAGGCGAGAGGAACTCCAGGGTCGTGCCACCATTCCAAGAGTCCCCCAGATGTGTCAGTCCATTCCAGAGGAACCTGTTTTCCCTGCACTGCCTTGACGTTCAAGCCGAGGATCGACTCCCACCACGTGTGCACGTGGGACTGCCCTGTGGGAAAGCCTCGTGGGAAAGCCTCGTGGGAAAGACTCGAGGGAAAACCATAGATCCTTTGATCCACGCGGCGGACTGCGTGACACTGCTGCTACCGCTCTGGAGGAAAGCGCAAGTGCATGCCCGCATTCGAGACGAGGACTGACTCCCCTGGGGAGACTCCAGAAGTACCCCAAGATCCATGTCAGCACTGGAGAGGAATCCTCAGGTTCCGGCCCCGACTCCACACAAGGTCTTAGGCCCCGGCATCGACGGGAGAGGGATCCCGAGAGGCCCCCGAGGAACTCGCATGGGGACTGGCCTTTCCAGAGGCCACCAGAGCGGGTCCCTGAGGTCCCCGTCGTAAGTCGAGAGCACGTGCCGCAACTCAAGAAAATCCAGGAAGTTTTGCCCTCCAGGCGAGATGAGGCCCATTTCCCCTGAGGCTTCTCGAGGCTAATCACATCTAACCACTGGAACTTCCAAAGGGTCCTCCACACCCTTGCTGCAACTCAAGAAGTTTCCCGACGTAGCCGTCTCCACTCGAGAGGAAGCACGAGGGTCCCGCACACATCCAGGGGAGCCCTGTTTCCGCCTCCTAGCTCGAGATGAGGGATCCTTTCCCTGTTTCGTAGGGAAAGAATTCCCGGCGTTCCCGTCGCATCTCAAGAGGTGGCGCTCTCCACAGGAAAGGCGAGAGGAACTCCAGGGTCGTGCCACCATTCCAAGAGTCCCCCAGATGTGTCAGTCCATTCCAGAGGAATGTATTTTCCCTGCACTGCCTCGACGTTCATGCCGAGGTTCGAATCCCACCACGGTGGCAAGTGGTACAGCCCTGTGGGAAAGCCTCGTGGGAAAGCCTCGAGCGAAAGCCATAGATCCCTTTATCCACGCGGCGGAATGCGTGACACTGCTGCTACCACTCTGGAGGAAAGCGCAAGTGCATGCCCGCATTCGAGACGAGGACTGACTCCCCTGGGGAGACTCCAGAAGTACCCCAAGATCCATGTCAGCACTGGAGAGGTATCCTAAGGTTCCGGCCCCGACTCCACACAAGGTCTTAGGCCCCGGCATCGACGGGAGAGGAATCCCGAGAGGACCCCGAGGAACTCGCATGGGGACTGGCCTTTCCTGAGGCCACCAGAGCGGGTCCCTGAGGTCCCCGTCGTAAGTCGAGAGCACCTGCCGCAACTCGAGAAAATCCAGGAGGTTTTGACCTCCAGGCGAGATGAGGCCCATTTCCGCTGAGGCTTCTCGAGGCTAATCACATCTAACCACTGGAACTTCCAAAGGGTCCTTCACACCCTTGCTGCAACTCAAGAAGTTCCCCGACATACCCGTCTCCACTCGGGAGGAAGCAGGAGGGTCGCACACACATCCAGGGGAGCCCCGATTCCGCCTCCTAGTTCGAGATGAGGGATCCTTTCCCTCTTTCGTAGGGAAAGAATTCCCGGCGTTCCCGTCACATCTCAAGAGGAGGCGCTCTCCACAGGAAAGGCGAGAGGAACTCCAGGGTCGTGCCACCATTCCAAGAGTCCCCCAGATTTGTCAGTCCATGCCAGAGGAACCTGTTTTCCCTGCACTGCCTTGACGTTCAAGCCGAGGATCGACTTCCATCACGTGTGCACGTGGGAGAGACCTGTGGGAAAGCCTCGTGAGAAAGCCTCTTGGAAAAGACTCGAGGGAAAGCCATAGATCCTTTTATCCACTCGACGGAATGCCTAACACTGCTGCTACCGCTCTGGAGGAAAGCGAAAGGGCATGCCCGCATTCGAGACGAGGACTGTCTCCCCTGGGGAGACTCCAGAAGTACCCCAAGATCCATGTCAGCACTGGAGAGGAATCCTCACGTTCCGGCCCCGACTCCACACAAGGTCTTAGGCCCCGGCATCGACGGGAGAGGAATCCCGAGAGGCCTCCGAGGAACTCGCATGGGGACGGGCCTTTCCTGAGGCCACCAGAGTGGGTCCCCGAGGTCCCCGTCGTAAGTCGAGAGCACCTGCCGCAACTCGAGATAATCCAGGAGGTTTTGCCCTCCAGGCGAGATGAGGCCCATTTCCGCTCAGGCTTCTCGAGGCCAATCACATCTAACCACTGAAACTTCCAAAGGGTCCTTCACACCATTGCTGCAACTCAGGAAGTTCCCCGACATACCCGTCTCCACTCGAGAGGAAGCACGTGGGGTCCCGCACACATCCAGGGGAGCCCCGTTACCGCCTCCTAGCTCGAAATGAGGGATCCTTTCCCTGTTTCGTAGGGAAAGAATTCCCGGCGTTCCCGTCGCATCTCAAGAGGAGGCGCTCTCCTCAGGAAAGGCGAGAGGAACTCCAGGGTCGTGACACCATTCCAAGAGTCCCCCAGATGTGTCAGTCCATTCCAGAGGAACCTGTTTTCCCTGCACTGCCTTGACGTTCAAGCCGAGGATCGACTCCCACCACGTGTGCACGTGGGATAGCCCTGTGGGAAATCCTCGTGGGAAAGCCTCGTGGGAAAGACTCGAGGGAAAACCATAGATCCTTTGATCCACGCGGCGGACTGCGTGACACTGCTGCTACCGCTCTGGAGGAAAGCGCAAGTGCATGCCCTCATTCGAGACGAGGACTTACTTCCCTGGGGAGACTCCAGAAGTATCCCAAGATCCATGTCAGCACTGGAGAGGAATCCTCAGGTTCCGGCCCCGACTCCACACAAGGTCTTAGGCCCCGGCATCGACGGGAGAGGAATCCCGAGAGGACCCGAGGATCTCGCATAGGGACTGGCCTTTCCTGAGGCCACCAGAGCGGGTCCCTGAGGTCCCCGTCGTAAGTCGAGAGCACCTGCCGCAACTCGAGAAAATCCAGGAGGTTTTGCCCTCCAGGCGAGATGAGGCCCATTTCCGCTGAGGCTTCTCGAAGCCAATCACATCTAACCACTGGAACTTCCAAAGGGTTCTTCACACCATTGCTGCAACTCAAGAAGTTCCCCGACATACCCGTCTCCACTCGAGAGGAAGCACGTGGGGTCCCCCACACATCCAGGGGAGCCCCGTTTCCGCCTCCTAGCTCGAGATGAGGGATCCTGTCCCTGTTTCGTAGGGAAAGAATTCCCGGCGTTCCCGTCGCATCTCAAGAGGAGGCGCTCTCCACAGGAAAGGCGAGAGGAACTCCAGGGTCGTGCCACCATTCCAAGAGTCCCCCAGATGTGTCAGTCCATTCCAGAGGAACCTGTTTTCCCTGCACTGCCTTGACGTTCAAGCCGAGGATCGACTCCCACCACGTGTGCACGTGGGACTGCCCTGTGGGAAAGCCTCGTGGGAAAGCCTCGTGGGAAAGACTCGAGGGAAAACCATAGATCCTTTGATCCACGCGGCGGACTGCGTGACACTGCTGCTACCGCTCTGGAGGAAAGCGCAAGTGCATGCCCGCATTCGAGACGAGGACTGACTCCCCTGGGGAGACTCCAGAAGTACCCCAAGATCCATGTCAGCACTGGAGAGGAATCCTCAGGTTCCGGCCCTGAGTCCACACAAGGTCTTAGGCCCCGGCATCGACGGGAGAGGGATCCCGAGAGGCCCCCGAGGAACTCGCATGGGGACTGGCCTTTCCAGAGGCCACCAGAGCGGGTCCCTGAGGTCCCCGTCGTAAGTCGAGAGCACGTGCCGCAACTCAAGAAAATCCAGGAGGCTTTGCCCTCCAGGCGAGATGAGGCCCATTTCCGCTGAGGCTTCTCGAGGCCAATCACATCTAACCACTGGAACTTCCAAAGGGTCCTTCACACCCTTGCTGCCACTCAAGAAGTTCCCCGACATGCCCGTCTCCACTCGAGAGGAAGCACGTGGTGTCCCGCACACATCCAGGGGAGCCCCGTTACCGCCTCCTAGCTCGAGATGAGGGATCCTTTCCCTGTTTCGTAGGGAAAGAATTCCCGGCGTTCCCGTCGCATCTCAAGAGGAGGCGCTCTCCACAGGAAAGGCGAGAGGAACTCCAGGGTCGTGCCACCATTCCAAGAGTCCCCCAGATGTGTCAGTCCATTCCAGAGGAACCTGTTTTCCCTGCACTGCCTTGACGTTCAGGCCGAGGATCGACTCCCACCACGTGTGCACGTGGGACAGCCCTGTGGGAAAGCCTCGTGGGAAAGCCTCGTGGGAAAGACTCGAGGGAAAACCATAGATCCTTTGATCCACGCGGCGGACTGCGTGACACTGCTGCTACCGCTCTGGAGGAAAGCGCAAGTGCATGCCCGCATTCGAGACGAGGACTGACTCCCCTGGGGAGACTCCAGAAGTACCCCAAGATCCATGTCAGCACTGGAGAGGAATCCTCAGGTTCCGGCCCCGACTCCACACAAGGTCTTAGGCCCCGGCATCGACGGGAGAGGAATCCCGAGAGGCCCCCGAGGAACTCGCATGGGGACTGGCCTTTCCTGAGGCCACCAGAGCGGGTCCCTGAGGTCCCCGTCGTAAGTCGAGAGCACCTGCCGCAACTCGAGAAAATCCAGGAGGTTTTGCCCTCCAGGCGAGACGAGGCCCATTTCCGCTGAGGCTTCTCGAGGCCAATCACATCTAACCACTGGAACTTCCAAAGGGTCCTTCACACCATTGCTGCAACTCAAGAAGTTCCCCGACATACCCGTCTCCACTCGAGAGGAAGCACGTGGTGTCCCGCACACATCCAGGGGAGCCCCGTTTCTGCCTCCTAGCTCGAGATGAGGGATCCTTTCCCTGTTTCGTAGGGAAAGAATTCCCGGCGTTCCCGTCGCATCTCAAGAGGAGGCGCTCTCCACAGGAAAGGCGAGAGGAACTCCAGGGTCGTGCCACCATTCCAAGAGTCCCCCAGATGTGTCAGTCCATTCCAGAGGAACCTGTTTTCCCTGCACTGCCTTGACGTTCAAGCCGAGGATCGACTCCCACCACGTGTGCACGTGGGACAGCCCTGTGGGAAAGCCTCGTGGGAAAGCCTCGTGGGAAAGACTCGAGGGAAAACCATAGATCCTTTGATCCACGCGGCGGACTGCGTGACACTGCTGCTACCGCTCTGGAGGAAAGCGCAAGTGCATGCCCGCATTCGAGACGAGGACTGACTCCCCTGGGGAGACTCCAGAAGTACCCCAAGATCCATGTCAGCACTGGAGAGGAATCCTCTGGTTCCGGCCCCGACTCCACACAAGGTCTTAGGCCCCGGCGTCGACGGGAGAGGAATCCCGAGAGGCCCCCGAGGAACTCGCATGGGGACTGGCCTTTCCTTAGGCCACCAGAGCGGGTCCCTGAGGTCCCCGTCGTAAGTCGAGAGCACCTGCCGCAACTCGAGAAAATCCAGGAGTTTTTGCCCTCCAGGCGAGATGAGGCCCATTTCCGCTGAGGCTTCTCGAGGCCAATCACATCTAACCACTGGAACTTCCAAAGGGTCCTTCACACACTTGCTGCAACTCAAGAAGTTCCCCGACATACACGTCTCCACTCGAGAGGAAGCACGAGGGTCCCGCACACATCCAGGGGAGCCCCGTTTCCGCCTCCTAGCTCGAGATGAGGGATCCTTTCCCTGTTTCGTAGGGAAAGAATTCCCGGCGTTCTCGTCGCATCTCAAGAGGAGGCGCTCTCCACAGGAAAGGCGAGAGGAACTCCAGGGTCGTGCCACCATTCCAAGAGACCCCCAGATGTGTCAGTCCATTCCAGAGGAACCTGTTTTCCCTGCACTGCCTTGACGTTCAAGCCGAGGTTCGACTCCCACCACGTGTGCACGTGGGACAGCCCTGTGGGAAAGCCTCGTGGGAAAGCCTCGTGGGAAAGACTCGAGGGAAAACCATAGATCCTTTGATCCACGCGGCGGACTGCGTGACACTGCTGCTACCGCTCAGGAGGAAAGCGCAAGTGCATGCCCGCATTCGAGACGAGGACTGACTCCCCTGGGGAGACTCCAGAAGTACCCCAAGATCCATGTCATCACTGGAGAGGAACCTTCAGTTTCCGGCCCCGACTCCACACAAGGTCTTAGGCCCCGGCATCGACGGGAGAGGAATCCCGAGAGGCCCCCGAGGAACTCGCATGGGGACTGGCCTTTCCTGAGGCGACCAGAGCGTGTCCCTGAGGTCCTGGTCGTAATTCGAGAACACCTGCCGCAACTCGAGAAAATCAGGAGGTTTTGCCCTCCAGGCGAGATGAGGCCCATTTCCGCTGAGGCTTCTCGAGGCTAATCACGTCTAACCACTGGAACTTTCAAAGGGTCCTTCACACCCTTGCTGCAACTCAAGAAGTTCCCCGACATACCCGTCTCCACTCCAGAGGAAGCACGTGGGGTCCCGCACACATCCAGGGGAGCCCCGTTTCCGCCTCCTAGCTCGAGATGAGGGATCCTTTCCCTGTTTCGTAGGGAAAGAATTCCCGGCGTTCCCGTCGCATCTCAAGAGGAGGCGCTCTCCACAGGAAAGGCGAGAGGAACTCCAGGGTCGTGCCACCATTCCAAGAGTCCCCCAGATGTGTCAGTCCATTCCAGAGGAACCTGTTTTCCCTTCACTGCCTTGACGTTCAAGCCGAGGATCGAGTCCCACCACGTGTGCACGTGGGACAGCCCTTGGGAAAGCCTCGTGGGAAAGCCTCGTGGGAAAGACTCGAGGGAAAACCATAGATCCTTTGATCCACGCGGAGGACTGCGGAACAATGCTGCTACCGCTCTGGAGGAAAGTGCAAGTGCATGCTCGCACTCGAGGCGAGGACTGACTCCCCTGGGGAGACTCCAGAAGTACCCCAAGATCCATGTCAGCACTGGAGAGGAATCCTCAGGTTCCAGCCCCGACTCCACACAAGGTCTTCGGCCCGGCATCGACGAGAGAGGAATCCCTAAGGGCCCCCTAGGAACTCGCATGGGGACTGGCCTTTCCTTAGGCCACCAGAGCGGGTCCCTGAGGTCCCCGTCGTAAGTCGAGAGCACCTGCCGCAACTCGAGAAAATCCAGGAGTTTTTGCCCTCCAGGCGAGATGAGGCCCATTTCCGCTGAGGCTTCTCGAGGCTAATCACATCTAACCACTGGAACTTACAAAGGGTCCTTCACACACTTGCTGCAACTCAAGAAGTTCCCCGACATACACGTCTCCACTCGAGAGGAAGCACGAGGTTCCCGCACACATCCAGGGAAGCCCCTTTTCCACCTCCTAGCTCGAGATGAGGGATCCTTTCCCTGTTTCGTAGGGAAAGAATTCCCGGCGTTCCCGTCGCATCTCAAGAGGAGGCGCTCTCCACAGGAAAGGCGAGAGGAACTCCAGTGTCGTGCCAACATTCCAAGAGACCCCCAGATGTGTCAGTCCATACCAGAGGAACCTGTTTTCCCTGCACTGCCTTGACGTTCAAGCTGAGGATCGACTCCCACCACGTGTGCACGTGGGACAGCCCTGTGGGAAAGCCTCGTGGGAAAGCCTCGTGGGAAAGACTCGAGGGAAAACCATAGATCCTGTGATCCACGCGGCAGATTGCGTGACACTGCTGCTACCGATCTGGAGGAAAGCGCAAGTGCATCCCCGCATTCGAGACGAGGACTGACTCCCCTGGGGAGACTCCAGAAGTACCCCAAGATCCATGTCAGCACTGGAGAGGAATCCTCAGGTTCCGGCCCCGACTCCACACAAGGTCTTAGGCCCCGGCATCGACGGGAGAGGAATCCCCAGAGGCCCCCGAGGAACTCGCATGGGGACTGGCCTTTCCTGAGGCCACCAGAGCGGGTCCCCGAGGTCCACATCGTAAGTCGAGAGCACCTGCCGCAACACGAGAAATTCCAGGAGGTTTTGCCTTCCAGGCGAGATGAGGCCCATTTCCGCTGAGGCTTCTCGAGGCTAATCACATCTAACCACTGGAACTTCCAAAGGGTCCTTCACACCCTTGCTGCAACTCAAGAAGTTCCCCGACATACCCGTCTCCACTCGAGAGGAAGCACGAGTGTCCATCACACATCCAGGGGAGCCCCGTTTCCGCCTCCTAGCTCGAGATGAGGGATCCTTTCCCTGTTTCATAGGGAAAGAATTCCCAGCGTTCCCGTCGCATCTCAAGAGGAGGCGCTCTCCACAGGAAAGGCGAGAGGAACTCCAGGGTCGTGCCACCATTCCAAGAGTCCCCCAGATGTGTCAGTCCTTTCCAGAGGAACCTGTTTTCCCTGCACTGCCTTGACGTTCAAGCCGAGGATCGACTCCCACCACGTGTGCACGTGGGACAGCCCTGTGGGAAAGCCTCGTGGGAAAGTCTCGAGAGAAAACCATAGATCCTTTGATCCACGCGGCGGACTGGGTGACACTGCTGCTACCGCTCTGGAGGAAAGTGCAAGTGCATGCCCGCATTCGAGACGAGGACTGACTCCCCTGGGGAGAATCCAGAAGTACCCCAAATCCATGTCAGCACTGGAGAGGAATCCGCAGGTTCCAGCCCCGACTCCACACAAGGTCTTAGGACCCGGCATCGACGGGAGAGGAATCCCGAGTGGCCCCCGAAGAACTCGCATGGGGACTGGGCTTTCCTGAGGCCACCAGAGCGGGTCCCTGAGGTCCACGTCATACGTCGAGAGCACCTGCCGCAACTCGAGAAAATCCAGGAGGTTTTGACCTCCAGGCGAGATGAGGCCCATTTCCGCTGAGGCTTCTCGAGGCTAATCACATCTAACCACTGGAATTTCCAAAGGGTCCTTCACACCCTGGCTGCAACTCAAGAAGTTCCCCGACATACCCGTCTCCCCTTGAGAGGAAGCACAAGGGTCCCGCACACATCCAGGGGAGCCCCGTTTCTGCCTTCCAGCTCGAGATGAGGGATCCTTTCCCTGTTTCATAGGGAAAGAATTCCCGGCGTTCCCGTCGCATCTCAAGAGGAGGCGCTCTCCACAGGAAAGGCTAGAGGAACTCCAGGGTCGTGCCACCATTCCAAGAGTCCCCCAGATGTGTCAGTCCATTCCAGTGGAACATGTTTTCCCTGCACTGCCTTGACGTTCAAGCCGAGGATCGACTCCCACCACGTGTGCACGTGGGACAGCCCTGTGGGAAAGCCTCGTGGGAAAGCCTCGTGGGAAAGACTCGAGGGAAAACCATAGATCCTTTGATCCACGAGGAGGTCTGCGGGACACTGTTACTACCGCTCTGGAGGAAAGCTCAAGTGCATGACCGCATTCGAGATGAGGACTGACTCCCCTGGGGAGATTCCAGAAGTACCCCAAGATCCATGTCAGAACTGGAGAGGAATCCTCAGGTTCCGGCCCCGAGCCCACACAAGGTCTTAGGCCCCGGCATCGACGGGAGAGGAATCCCGAGAGGCCCCCGAGGAACTCGCATGGGGACTGGCCTTTCCTGAGGCCACCAGAGCGGGTCCCCGAGGTCCCCGGCGTAAGTCGAGAGCACCTGCCACAACTCGAGAAAATACAGGAGGTTTCGCACTCCAGGCGAGATGAGGCCCATTTCCGCTGAGGCTTCTCGAGGCTAATCACATCTAACCACTGGAACTTCCAAAGGGTCCCTCACACCCTTGCTGCAACTCAAGAAGTTCCCCGACATACCCGTCTCCACTCGAGAGGAAGCACGTGGGGTCCCGCACACATCCAGGGGTGCCCCGTTTCCGCCTCCTACCTCGAGATGAGGAATCCTTTCCCTGTTTCGTAGGGAAAGAATTCCCGGCGTTCCCGTCGCAAGTCAAGAGGAGGCGCTCTCCACAGGAAAGGCGAGAGGAACTCCAGGGTCGTGCCACCATTCCAAGAGTCCCCCAGATGTGTCAGTCCATTCCAGAGGAACCAGTTTTCCCTGCACTGCCTTGACGTTCAAGCCGAGGATCGACTCCCACCACGTGTGCTCGTGGGACAGCCCTGTGGGAAAGCCTCGTGGGAAAGCCTCGTGGGAAAGACTCGAGGGAAAACCATAGATCCTTTGATCCACTCGGCGGACTGAGTGACACTGCTGCTACCGCTCTGGAGGAAAGCACAAGTGCATGTTCGCATTCGAGACGAGGACTGACTCCCCTGGGGAGACTCCAGAAGTACCCCAAGATCCATGTCAGCACTGGAGAGGAATCCTCAGGTTCCGGCCCCGACTCCACACTAGGTCTTCGGCGCCGGCATCGACGGGAGAGGAATCCCGAGAGGCCCCCGAGGAACTCGCATGGGGACTGGCCTTTCCTGAGGCCACCAGAGCGGGTCCCTGAGGTCCCCGTCGTAAGTCGAGAGCACCTGCCGCAACTCGAGAAAATCCAGTAGGTTTTGCCCTCCAGGCGAGATGAGGCCCATTTCCGCTGAGGCTTCTCGAGGCTAATCACGTCTAACCACTGGAATTTCCAAAGGGTCCTTCACACCCTTGCTGCAACTCAAGAAGTTCCCCGACATACCCGTCTCCACTCGAGAGGAAGCACGTGGGGTCCCGCACACATCCAGGGGAGCCCCGTTTCCGCCTCATAGCTCGAGATGAGGGATCCTTTCCCTGTTTCTAAGGGAAAGAATTCCCGGCGTTCCCGTCGCATCTCAAGAGGAGGCGCTCTCCACAGGAAAGGGGAGAGGAATTCCAGGGTCGTGGCACCATTCCAAGAGACCCCCAGATGTGTCAGTCCATTCCAGAGGAACCTGTTTACCCTGCACTGCCTTGACGTTCAAGCCGAGGATCGACTCCCACCAAGTGTGCACGTGGGACAGCCCTGTGGGAAAGCCTCGTGGGAAAGCCTCGTGGGAAAGACTCGAGGGAAAACCATAGATCCTTTGATCCACGCGGCGGACTGCGTGACACTGCTGCTACCGCTCTGGAGGAAAGCGCAAGTGCATGCCCGCATTCGAGACGAGGACTGACTCCCCTGGGGAGACACCAGAAGTACCCCAAGATCCATGTCAGCACTGGAGAGGAATCCTCAGGTTCCGGCCCCGACTCCACACAAGGTCTTAGGCCCCGGCATCGACGGGAGAGGAATCCCGAGAGGCCCCCGAGGAACTCGCATGGGGACTGGCCTTTCCTGAGGCCACCAGAGCGGGTCCCTGAGGTCCCCGTCGTAAGTCGAGAGCACCTGCCTCAACTCGAGAAAATCCAGGAAGTTTTGCCCTCCAGGCGAGATGAGGCCGATTTCCGCTGAAGGTTCTCGAGGCCAATCACATCTAACCACTGGAACTTCCAAAGGGTCCTTCACACCCTTGCTGCAACTCAAGAAGTTCCCCGACATACCCGTCTCCACTCGAGAGGAAGCACGTGGGGTCCCGCACACATCCAGGGGAGCCCCGTTTCCGCCTCCTAGCTCGAGATGAGGGATCCTTTCCCTGTTTCGTAGGGAAAGAATTCCCGGCGTTCCCGTCGCATCTCAAGAGGAGGCGCTCTCCGCAGGAAAGGCGAGAGGAACTCCAGGGTCGTGGCACCATTCTAAGAGACCCCCAGATGTGTCAGTCCATTCCAGAGGAACCTGTTTTCCCTGCACTGCCTTGACGTTCAAGCCGAGGATCGACTCCCACCACGTGTGCACGTGGGACAGCCCTGTGGGAAAGCCTCGTGGGAAAGCCTCGTGGGAAAGACTCGAGGGAAAACCATAGATCCTTTGATCCACGCGGCCTACTGCGTGACACTGCTGCTACCGCTCTGGAGGAAAGCGCAAGTGCATGCCCGCATTCGAGACGAGGACTGACTCCCCTGGGGAGACTCCAGAAGTACCCCAAGATCCATGTCAGCACTGGAGAGGAATCCTCAGGTTCCGGCCCCGAGTCCACACAAGGTCTTAGGCCCCGGCATCGACGGGAGAGGAATCCCGAGAGGCCCCCGAGGAACTCGCATGGGGACTGGCCTTTCCTGAGGCCACCAGAGCGGGTCCCTGATGTCCCCATCGTAAGTCGAGAGCACCTGCGGCAACTCGAGAAAATCCAGGAGGTTTTGCCCTCCAGGCGAGATGAGGCCCATTTCCGCTGAGGCTTCTCGAGGCGAATCACATCTAACCACTGGAACTTCCAAAGGGTCCTTCACACCCTTGCTGCAACTGAAGCAGTTCCGCGACATACCCGTCTCCACTCGAGAGGAAGCACGTGGGGTCCCGCACACATCCAGGGGAGCCCTGTTTCCGCCTCCTAGCTCGAGATGAGGGATCCTTTCCCTGTTTCGTAGGGAAAGAATTCCCGGCGTTCCCGTCGCATCTCAAGAGGATGCGCTCTCCGCAGGAAAGGCGAGAGGAACTCCAGGGTCGTGGCACCATTCCAAGAGACCCCCAGATGTGTCAGTCCATTCCAGAGGAACCTGTTTTCCCTGCACTGCCTTGACGTTCAAGCCGAGGATCGACTCCCACCACGTGTGCACGTGGGACAGCCCTGTGGGAAAGCCTCGTGGGAAAGCCTCGTGGGAAAGACTCGAGGGAAAACCATAGATCCTTTGATCCACGCGGTGGACTGCGTGACACTGCTGCTACCGCTCTGGAGGAAAGCGCAAGTGCATGCCCGCATTCGAGACGAGGACTGACTCCCCTGGGGAGACTCCAGAAGTACCCCAAGATCCATGTCAGCACTGGAGAGGAATCCTCAGGTTCCGGCCCCGACTCCACACAAGGTCTTAGGCCCCGGCATCGACGGGAGAGGAATGCCGAGAGGCCCCCGAGGAACTCGCATGGGACTGGCCTTTCCTGAGGCCACCAGAGCGGGTCCCTGACGTCCCCGTCGTAAGTCGAGAGCACCTGCCGCAACTCGAGAAAATCCAGGAGGTTTTGCTCTTCAGGCGAGATGAGGCCCATTTCCGCTGAGGCTTCTCGAGGCTAATCACGTCTAACCACTGGAACTTCCAAAGGGTCCTTCACACCCTTGCTGCAACTCAAGAAGTTCCCCGACATACCCGTCTCCACTCGAGAGGAAGCACGTGGGGTCCCGCACACATCCAGGGGAGCCCCGTTTCCGCCTCCTAGCTCGAGATGAGGGATCCTTTCCCTGTTTCGTAGGGAAAGAATTCCCGGCGTTCCCGTCGCATCTCAAGAGGAGGCGCTCTCCACAGGAAAGGCGAGAGGAACTCCAGGGTCGTGCCTCCATTCCAAGAGTCCCCCAGATGTGTCAGTCCATTCCAGAGGAACCTGTTTTCCCTGAACTGCCTTGACGTTCAAGCCGAGGATCGACTCCCACCACGTGTGCACGTGGGACAGCCTCGTGGGAAAGCCTGGTGGGAAAGACTTGAGGGAAAACCATAGATCCTTTGATCCCCGCGGAGGACTGCGTGACACTGCTGCTACCGCACTGGAGGAAAGCGCAAGTGCATGCCCGCATTCGTGACGAGGACTGACTCCCCTGGGGAGACTCCAGAAGTACCCCAAGATCCATGTCAGCACTGGAGAGGAATCCTCAGGTTCCGGCCCCGACTCCACACAAGGTCTTCGGCCCCGGCATCGACGGGAGAGGAATCCCCAGAGGCACCGAGGAACTCGCATGGGGACTGGCCTTTCCTGAGGCCACCAGAGAGGGTCCCTGAGGTCCCCGTCGTAAGTCGAGAGCACCTGCCGCAACTCGAGAAAATCCAGGAGGTTTTGCCCTCCAGGCGAGATGAGGCCCATTTCCGCTGAGGCTTCTCGAGGCCAATCACGTCTAACACCTGGAACTTCCAAAGGGTCCTTCACACCCTTGCTGCAACTCAAGAAGTTCCCCGACATACCCGTCTCCACTCGAGAGGAAGCACGTGGGGTCCCGCACACATCCAGGGGAGCCCTGTTTCCGCCTCCTAGCTCGAGATGAGGGATCCTTTCCCTGTTTCGTAGGGAAAGAATTCCCGGCGTTCCCGTCGCATCTCAAGAGGAGGCGCTCTCCGCAGGAAAGGCGAGAGGAACTCCAGGGTCGTGCCACCATTCCTAGAGACCCACAGATATGTCAGTCCATTCCAGAGGAACCTGTTTTCCCTGCACTGCCTTGACGTTCAAGCCGAGGATCGACTCCCACCACGTGTGCACGTGGGACAGCCCTGTGGGAAAGCCTCGTGGGAAAGCCTCGTGGGAAAGACTCGAGGGAAAACCATAGATCCTTTGATCCACGCGGCGGACTGCGTGACACTGCTGCTACCGCTCTGGAGGAAAGCGCAAGTGCATGCCCGCATTCAGGACGAGGACTGACTCCCCTGGGGAGACTCCAGAAGTACCCCAAGATCCATGTCAGCACTGGAGAGGAATCCTCAGGTTCCGGCCCCGACTCCACACAAGGTCTTAGGCCCCGGCATCGACGGGAGAGGAATCCCGAGAGGCCCCCGAGGAACTCGCATGGGGACTGGCCTTTCCTGAGGCCACCAGAGCGGGTCCCTGAGGTCCCCGTCGTAAGTCAAGAGCACCTGCCGCAACTCGAGAAAATCCAGGAGGTTTTGCCCTCCAGGCGAGATGAGGCCCATTTCCGCTGAGGCTTCTCGAGGCTAATCACGTCTAACCAATGGAACTTCCAAAGGGTCCTTCACACCCTTGCTGCAACTCAAGAAGTTCCCCGACATACCCGTCTCCACTCGAGAGGAAGCACGTGGGGTCCCGCACACATCCAGGGGAGCCCTGTTTCCGCCTCCTAGCTCGATTGAGGGATCCTTTCCCTGTTTCGTAGGGAAAGAATTCCCGGCGTTCCCGTCGCATCTCAAGAGGAGGCGCTCTCCACAGGAAAGGTGAGAGGAACTCCAGGGTCATGCCACCATTCCAAGAGTCCACCAGATGTGTCAGTCCATTCCAGAGGAACCTGTTTTCCCTGCACTGCCTTGACGTTCAAGCCGAGGATCCACTCCCACCACGTGTGCACGTGGGACAGCCATGTGGGAAAGCCTCGTGGGAAAGCCTCGTGGGAAAGACTCGAGGGAAAACCATAGATCCTTTGATCCACGCGGCGGACTGCGTGACACTGCTGCTACCGCTCTGGAGGAAAGCGCAAGTGCATGCCCGCATTCAGGACGAGGACTGACTCCCCTGGGGAGACTCCAGAAGTACCCCAAGATCCATGTCAGCACTGGAGAGGAATCCTCAGGTTCCGGCCCCGACTCCACACAAGGTCTTAGGCCCCGGCATCGACGGGAGAGGAATCCCGAGAGGACCCCGAGGAACTCGCATGGGGACTGGCCTTTCCTGAGGCCACCAGAGCGGGTCCCTGAGGTCCCCGTCGTAAGTCGAGAGCACCTGCCGCAACTCGAGAAAATCCAGGAGGTTTTGCCCTCCAGGCGAGATGAGGCCCATTTCCGCTGAGGCTTCTCGAGGCTAATCACGTCTAACCACTGGAACTTCCAAAGGGTCCTTCACACCCTTGCTGCAACTCAAGAAGTTCCCCGACATACCCGTCTCCACTCGAGAGGAAGCACGTGGGGTCCCGCACACATCCAGGGGAGCCCCGTTTCCGCCTCCTAGCTCGAGATGAGGGATCCTTTCCCTGTTTCGTAGGGAAAGAATTCCCGGCCTTCCCGTCGCATCTCAAGAGGAGGCGCTCTCCACAGGAAAGGCGAGAGGAACTCCAGGGTCGTGCCACCATTCCAAGAGTCCCCCAGATGTGTCAGTCCATTCCAGAGGAACCTGTTTTCCCTGCACTGCCTTGACGTTCAAGCCGAGGATCGACTCCCACCAAGTGTGCACGCGGGACAGCCCTGTGGGAAAGCCTCGTGGGAAAGCCTCGTGGGAAAGACTCGAGGGAAAACCATAGATCCTTTGATCCACGCGGCGGACTGCGTGACACTGCTGCTACCGCTCTGGAGGAAAGCGCAAGTGCATGCCCGCATTCGAGACGAGGACTGACTCCCCTGGGGAGACTCCAGAAGTACCCCAAGATCCATGTCAGCACTGGAGAGGAATCCTCAGGTTCCGGCCCCGACTCCACACAAGGTCTTAGGCCCCGGCATCGACGGGAGAGGAATGCCGAGAGGCCCCCGAGGAACTCGCATGGGACTGGCCTTTCCTGAGGCCACCAGAGCGGGTCCCTGACGTCCCCGTCGTAAGTCGAGAGCACCTGCCGCAACTCGAGAAAATCCAGGAGGTTTTGCTCTTCAGGCGAGATGAGGCCCATTTCCGCTGAGGCTTCTCGAGGCTAATCACGTCTAACCACTGGAACTTCCAAAGGGTCCTTCACACCCTTGCTGCAACTCAAGAAGTTCCCCGACATACCCGTCTCCACTCGAGAGGAAGCACGTGGGGTCCCGCACACATCCAGGGGAGCCCCGTTTCCGCCTCCTAGCTCGAGATGAGGGATCCTTTCCCTGTTTCGTAGGGAAAGAATTCCCGGCGTTCCCGTCGCATCTCAAGAGGAGGCGCTCTCCACAGGAAAGGCGAGAGGAACTCCAGGGTCGTGCCTCCATTCCAAGAGTCCCCCAGATGTGTCAGTCCATTCCAGAGGAACCTGTTTTCCCTGAACTGCCTTGACGTTCAAGCCGAGGATCGACTCCCACCACGTGTGCACGTGGGACAGCCTCGTGGGAAAGCCTGGTGGGAAAGACTTGAGGGAAAACCATAGATCCTTTGATCCCCGCGGCGGACTGCGTGACACTGCTGCTACCGCTCTGGAGGAAAGCGCAAGTGCATGCCCGCATTCGAGACGAGGACTGACTCCCCTGGGGAGACTCCAGAAGTACCCCAAGATCCATGTCAGCACTGGAGAGGAATCCTCAGGTTCCGTCCCCGACTCCACACAAGGTCTTCGGCCCCGGCATCGACGGGAGAGGAATCCCCAGAGGCACCGAGGAACTCGCATGGGGACTGGCCTTTCCTGAGGCCACCAGAGAGGGTCCCTGAGGTCCCCGTCGTAAGTCGAGAGCACCTGCCGCAACTCGAGAAAATCCAGGAGGTTTTGCCCTCCAGGCGAGATGAGGCCCATTTCCGCTGAGGCTTCTCGAGGCCAATCACGTCTAACACCTGGAACTTCCAAAGGGTCCTTCACACCCTTGCTGCAACTCAAGAAGTTCCCCGACATACCCGTCTCCACTCGAGAGGAAGCACGTGGGGTCCCGCACACATCCAGGGGAGCCCTGTTTCCGCCTCCTAGCTCGAGATGAGGGATCCTTTCCCTGTTTCGTAGGGAAAGAATTCCCGGCGTTCCCGTCGCATCTCAAGAGGAGGCGCTCTCCGCAGGAAAGGCGAGAGGAACTCCAGGGTCGTGCCACCATTCCTAGAGACCCACAGATGTGTCAGTCCATTCCAGAGGAACCTGTTTTCCCTGCACTGCCTTGACGTTCAAGCCGAGGATCGACTCCCACCACGTGTGCACGTGGGACAGCCCTGTGGGAAAGCCTCGTGGGAAAGCCTCGTGGGAAAGACTCGAGGGAAAACCATAGATCCTTTGATCCACGCGGCGGACTGCGTGACACTGCTGCTACCGCTCTGGAGGAAAGCGCAAGTGCATGCCCGCATTCAGGACGAGGACTGACTCCCCTGGGGAGACTCCAGAAGTACCCCAAGATCCATGTCAGCACTGGAGAGGAATCCTCAGGTTCCGGCCCCGACTCCACACAAGGTCTTAGGCCCCGGCATCGACGGGAGAGGAATCCCGAGAGGCCCCCGAGGAACTCGCATGGGGACTGGCCTTTCCTGAGGCCACCAGAGCGGGTCCCTGAGGTCCCCGTCGTAAGTCAAGAGCACCTGCCGCAACTCGAGAAAATCCAGGAGGTTTTGCCCTCCAGGCGAGATGAGGCCCATTTCCGCTGAGGCTTCTCGAGGCTAATCACGTCTAACCAATGGAACTTCCAAAGGGTCCTTCACACCCTTGCTGCAACTCAAGAAGTTCCCCGACATACCCGTCTCCACTCGAGAGGAAGCACGTGGGGTCCCGCACACATCCAGGGGAGCCCTGTTTCCGCCTCCTAGCTCGATTGAGGGATCCTTTCCCTGTTTCGTAGGGAAAGAATTCTCGGCGTTCCCGTCGCATCTCAAGAGGAGGCGCTCTCCACAGGAAAGGTGAGAGGAACTCCAGGGTCATGCCACCATTCCAAGAGTCCACCAGATGTGTCAGTCCATTCCAGAGGAACCTGTTTTCCCTGCACTGCCTTGACGTTCAAGCCGAGGATCGACTCCCACCACGTGTGCACGTGGGACAGCCCTGTGGGAAAGCCTCGTGGGAAAACCTCGTGGGAAAGACTCGAGGGAAAACCATAGATCCTTTGATCCACGCGGCGGACTGCGTGACACTGCTGCTACCGCTCTGGAGGAAAGCACAAGTGCATGTTCGCATTCGAGACGAGGACTGACTCCCCTGGGGAGACTCCAGAATTACCCCAAGATCCATGTCAGCACTGGAGAGGAATCCTCAGGTTCCGGCCCCGACTCCACACTAGGTCTTCGGCGCCGGCATCGACGGGAGAGGAATCCCGAGAGGCCCCCGAGGAACTCGCATGGGACTGGCCTTTCCTGAGGCCACCAGAGCGGGTCCCTGAGGTCCCCGTCGTAAGTCGAGAGCACCTGCCGCAACTCGAGAAAATCCAGTAGGTTTTGCCCTCCAGGCGAGATGAGGCCCATTTCCGCTGAGGCTTCTCGAGGCTAATCACGTCTAACCACTGGAATTTCCAAAGGGACCTTCACACAATTGCTGCAACTCAAGAAGTTCCCCGACATACCCGTCTCCACTCGAGAGGAAGCACGTGGGGTCCCGCACACATCCAGGGGAGCCCCGTTTCCGCCTCATAGCTCGAGATGAGGGATCCTTTCCCTGTTTCTAAGGGAAAGAATTCCCGGCGTTCCCGTCGCATCTCAAGAGGAGGCGCTCTCCACAGGAAAGGGGAGAGGAATTCCAGGGTCGTGGCACCATTCCAAGAGACCCCCAGATGTGTCAGTCCATTCCAGAGGAACCTGTTTACCCTGCACTGCCTTGACGTTCAAGCCGAGGATCGACTCCCACCAAGTGTGCACGCGGGACAGCCCTGTGGGAAAGCCTCGTGGGAAAGCCTCGTGGGAAAGACTCGAGGGAAAACCATAGATCCTTTGATCCACGCGGCGGACTGCGTGACACTGCTGCTACCGCTCTGGAGGAAAGCGCAAGTGCATGCCCGCATTCGAGACGAGGACGGACTCCCCTGGGGAGACACCAGAAGTACCCCAAGATCCATGTCAGCACTGGAGAGGAATCCTCAGGTTCCGGCCCCGACTCCACACAAGGTCTTAGGCCCCGGCATCGACGGGAGAGGAATCCCCAGAGGCCCCTTAGGAACTCGCATGGGGACTGGCCTTTCCTGAGGCCACCTGAGCGGGTCCCTGAGGTCCCCGTCGTAAGTCGAGAGCACCTGCCTCAACTCGAGAAAATCCAGGAAGTTTTGCCCTCCAGGCGAGATGAGGCCGATTTCCGCTGAAGCTTCTCGAGGCCAATCACATCTAACCACTGGAACTTCCAAAGGGTCCTTCACACCCTTGCTGCAACTCAAGAAGTTCCCCGACATACCCGTCTCCACTCGAGAGGAAGCACGTGGGGTCCCGCACACATCCAGGGGAGCCCCGTTTCCGCCTCCTAGCTCGAGATGAGGGATCCTTTCCCTGTTTCGTAGGGAAAGAATTCCCGGCGTTCCCGTCGCATCTCAAGAGGAGGCGCTCTCCGCAGGAAAGGCGAGAGGAACTCCAGGGTCGTGGCACCATTCTAAGAGACCCCCAGATGTGTCAGTCCATTCCAGAGGAACCTGTTTTCCCTGCACTGCCTTGACGTTCAAGCCGAGGATCGACTCCCACCACGTGTGCACGTGGGACAGCCCTGTGGGAAAGCCTCGTGGGAAAGCCTCGTGGGAAAGACTCGAGGGAAAACCATAGATCCTTTGATCCACGCGGCCTACTGCGTGACACTGCTGCTACCGCTCTGGAGGAAAGCGCAAGTGCATGCCCGCATTCGAGACGAGGACTGACTCCCCTGGGGAGACTCCAGAAGTACCCCAAGATCCATGTCAGCACTGGAGAGGAATCCTCAGGTTCCGGCCCCGAGTCCACACAAGGTCTTAGGCCCCGGCATCGACGGGAGAGGAATCCCGAGAGGCCCCCGAGGAACTCGCATGGGGACTGGCCTTTCCTGAGGCCACCAGAGCGGGTCCCTGATGTCCCCATCGTAAGTCGAGAGCACCTGCGGCAACTCGAGAAAATCCAGGAGGTTTTGCCCTCCAGGCGAGATGAGGCCCATTTCCGCTGAGGCTTCTCGAGGCGAATCACATCTAACCACTGGAACTTCCAAAGGGTCCTTCACACCCTTGCTGCAACTGAAGCAGTTCCGCGACATACCCGTCTCCACTCGAGAGGAAGCACGTGGGGTCCCGCACACATCCAGGGGAGCCCTGTTTCCGCCTCCTAGCTCGAGATGAGGGATCCTTTCCCTGTTTCGTAGGGAAAGAATTCCCGGCGTTCCCGTCGCATCTCAAGAGGATGCGCTCTCTGCAGGAAAGGCGAGAGGAACTCCAGGGTCGTGGCACCATTCCAAGAGACCCCCAGATGTGTCAGTCCATTCCAGAGGAACCTGTTTTCCCTGCACTGCCTTGACGTTCAAGCCGAGGATCGACTCCCACCACGTGTGCACGTGGGACAGCCCTGTGGGAAAGCCTCGTGGGAAAGCCTCGTGGGAAAGACTCGAGGGAAAACCATAGATCCTTTGATCCACGCGGCGGACTGCGTGACACTGCTGCTACCGCTCTGGAGGAAAGCGCAAGTGCATGCCCGCATTCGAGACGAGGACTGACTCCCCTGGGGAGACACCAGAAGTACCCCAAGATCCATGTCAGCACTGGAGAGGAATCCTCAGGTTCCGGCCCCGACTCCACACAAGGTCTTAGGCCCCGGCATCGACGGGAGAGGAATCCCGAGAGGCCCCCGAGGAACTCGCATGGGGACTGGCCTTTCCTGAGGCCACCAGAGCGGGTCCCTGAGGTCCCCGTCGTAAGTCGAGAGCACCTGCCTCAACTCGAGAAAATCCAGGAAGTTTTGCCCTCCAGGCGAGATGAGGCCGATTTCCGCTGAAGGTTCTCGAGGCCAATCACATCTAACCACTGGAACTTCCAAAGGGTCCTTCACACCCTTGCTGCAACTCAAGAAGTTCCCCGACATACCCGTCTCCACTCGAGAGGAAGCACGTGGGGTCCCGCACACATCCAGGGGAGCCCCGTTTCCGCCTCCTAGCTCGAGATGAGGGATCCTTTCCCTGTTTCGTAGGGAAAGAATTCCCGGCGTTCCCGTCGCATCTCAAGAGGAGGCGCTCTCCGCAGGAAAGGCGAGAGGAACTCCAGGGTCGTGGCACCATTCTAAGAGACCCCCAGATGTGTCAGTCCATTCCAGAGGAACCTGTTTTCCCTGCACTGCCTTGACGTTCAAGCCGAGGATCGACTCCCACCACGTGTGCACGTGGGACAGCCCTGTGGGAAAGCCTCGTGGGAAAGCCTCGTGGGAAAGACTCGAGGGAAAACCATAGATCCTTTGATCCACGCGGCCTACTGCGTGACACTGCTGCTACCGCTCTGGAGGAAAGCGCAAGTGCATGCCCGCATTCGAGACGAGGACTGACTCCCCTGGGGAGACTCCAGAAGTACCCCAAGATCCATGTCAGCACTGGAGAGGAATCCTCAGGTTCCGGCCCCGAGTCCACACAAGGTCTTAGGCCCCGGCATCGACGGGAGAGGAATCCCGAGAGGCCCCCGAGGAACTCGCATGGGGACTGGCCTTTCCTGAGGCCACCAGAGCGGGTCCCTGATGTCCCCATCGTAAGTCGAGAGCACCTGCGGCAACTCGAGAAAATCCAGGAGGTTTTGCCCTCCAGGCGAGATGAGGCCCATTTCCGCTGAGGCTTCTCGAGGCGAATCACATCTAACCACTGGAACTTCCAAAGGGTCCTTCACACCCTTGCTGCAACTGAAGCAGTTCCGCGACATACCCGTCTCCACTCGAGAGGAAGCACGTGGGGTCCCGCACACATCCAGGGGAGCCCTGTTTCCGCCTCCTAGCTCGAGATGAGGGATCCTTTCCCTGTTTCGTAGGGAAAGAATTCCCGGCGTTCCCGTCGCATCTCAAGAGGATGCGCTCTCCGCAGGAAAGGCGAGAGGAACTCCAGGGTCGTGGCACCATTCCAAGAGACCCCCAGATGTGTCAGTCCATTCCAGAGGAACCTGTTTTCCCTGCACTGCCTTGACGTTCAAGCCGAGGATCGACTCCCACCACGTGTGCACGTGGGACAGCCCTGTGGGAAAGCCTCGTGGGAAAGCCTCGTGGGAAAGACTCGAGGGAAAACCATAGATCCTTTGATCCACGCGGTGGACTGCGTGACACTGCTGCTACCGCTCTGGAGGAAAGCGCAAGTGCATGCCCGCATTCGAGACGAGGACTGACTCCCCTGGGGAGACTCCAGAAGTACCCCAAGATCCATGTCAGCACTGGAGAGGAATCCTCAGGTTCCGGCCCCGACTCCACACAAGGTCTTAGGCCCCGGCATCGACGGGAGAGGAATGCCGAGAGGCCCCCGAGGAACTCGCATGGGACTGGCCTTTCCTGAGGCCACCAGAGCGGGTCCCTGACGTCCCCGTCGTAAGTCGAGAGCACCTGCCGCAACTCGAGAAAATCCAGGAGGTTTTGCTCTTCAGGCGAGATGAGGCCCATTTCCGCTGAGGCTTCTCGAGGCTAATCACGTCTAACCACTGGAACTTCCAAAGGGTCCTTCACACCCTTGCTGCAACTCAAGAAGTTCCCCGACATACCCGTCTCCACTCGAGAGGAAGCACGTGGGGTCCCGCACACATCCAGGGGAGCCCCGTTTCCGCCTCCTAGCTCGAGATGAGGGATCCTTTCCCTGTTTCGTAGGGAAAGAATTCCCGGCGTTCCCGTCGCATCTCAAGAGGAGGCGCTCTCCACAGGAAAGGCGAGAGGAACTCCAGGGTCGTGCCTCCATTCCAAGAGTCCCCCAGATGTGTCAGTCCATTCCAGAGGAACCTGTTTTCCCTGAACTGCCTTGACGTTCAAGCCGAGGATCGACTCCCACCACGTGTGCACGTGGGACAGCCTCGTGGGAAAGCCTCGTGGGAAAGACTCGAGGGAAAACCATAGATCCTTTGATCCCCGCGGCGGACTGCGTGACACTGCTGCTACCGCTCTGGAGGAAAGCGCAAGTGCATGCCCGCATTCGAGACGAGGACTGACTCCCCTGGGGAGACTCCAGAAGTACCCCAAGATCCATGTCAGCACTGGAGAGGAATCCTCAGGTTCCGTCCCCGACTCCACACAAGGTCTTCGGCCCCGGCATCGACGGGAGAGGAATCCCCAGAGGCACCGAGGAACTCGCATGGGGACTGGCCTTTCCTGAGGCCACCAGAGAGGGTCCCTGAGGTCCCCGTCGTAAGTCGAGAGCACCTGCCGCAACTCGAGAAAATCCAGGAGGTTTTGCCCTCCAGGCGAGATGAGGCCCATTTCCGCTGAGGCTTCTCGAGGCCAATCACGTCTAACACCTGGAACTTCCAAAGGGTCCTTCACACCCTTGCTGCAACTCAAGAAGTTCCCCGACATACCCGTCTCCACTCGAGAGGAAGCACGTGGGGTCCCGCACACATCCAGGGGAGCCCTGTTTCCGCCTCCTAGCTCGAGATGAGGGATCCTTTCCCTGTTTCGTAGGGAAAGAATTCCCGGCGTTCCCGTCGCATCTCAAGAGGAGGCGCTCTCCGCAGGAAAGGCGAGAGGAACTCCAGGGTCGTTCCACCATTCCTAGAGACCCACAGATGTGTCAGTCCATTCCAGAGGAACCTGTTTTCCCTGCACTGCCTTGACGTTCAAGCCGAGGATCGACTCCCACCACGTGTGCACGTGGGACAGCCCTGTGGGAAAGCCTCGTGGGAAAGCCTCGTGGGAAAGACTCGAGGGAAAACCATAGATCCTTTGATCCACGCGGCGGACTGCGTGACACTGCTGCTACCGCTCTGGAGGAAAGCGCAAGTGCATGCCCGCATTCAGGACGAGGACTGACTCCCCTGGGGAGACTCCAGAAGTACCCCAAGATCCATGTCAGCACTGGAGAGGAATCCTCAGGTTCCGGCCCCGACTCCACACAAGGTCTTAGGCCCCGGCATCGACGGGAGAGGAATGCCGAGAGGCCCCCGAGGAACTCGCATGGGGACTGGCCTTTCCTGAGGCCACCAGAGCGGGTCCCTGAGGTCCCCGTCGTAAGTCAAGAGCACCTGCCGCAACTCGAGAAAATCCAGGAGGTTTTGCCCTCCAGGCGAGATGAGGCCCATTTCCGCTGAGGCTTCTAGAGGCTAATCACGTCTAACCAATGGAACTTCCAAAGGGTCCTTCACACCCTTGCTGCAACTCAAGAAGTTCCCCGACATACCCGTCTCCACTCGAGAGGAAGCACGTGGGGTCCCGCACACATCCAGGGGAGCCCTGTTTCCGCCTCCTAGCTCGATTGAGGGATCCTTTCCCTGTTTCGTAGGGAAAGAATTCCCGGCGTTCCCGTCGCATCTCAAGAGGAGGCGCTCTCCACAGGAAAGGTGAGAGGAACTCCAGGGTCATGCCACCATTCCAAGAGTCCACCAGATGTGTCAGTCCATTCCAGAGGAACCTGTTTTCCCTGCACTGCCTTGACGTTCAAGCCGAGGATCCACTCCCACCACGTGTGCACGTGGGACAGCCATGTGGGAAAGCCTCGTGGGAAAGCCTCGTGGGAAAGACTCGAGGGAAAACCATAGATCCTTTGATCCACGCGGCGGACTGCGTGACACTGCTGCTACCTCTCTGGAGGAAAGCGCAAGTGCATGCCCGCATTCAGGACGAGGACTGACTCCCCTGGGGAGACTCCAGAAGTACCCCAAGATCCATGTCAGCACTGGAGAGGAATCCTCAGGTTCCGGCCCCGACTCCACACAAGGTCTTAGGCCCCGGCATCGACGGGAGAGGAATCCCGAGAGGCCCCCGAGGAACTCGCATGGGGACTGGCCTTTCCTGAGGCCACCAGAGCGGGTCCCTGAGGTCCCCGTCGTAAGTCGAGAGCACCTGCCGCAACTCGAGAAAATCCAGGAGGTTTTGCCCTCCAGGCGAGATGAGGCCCATTTCCGCTGAGGCTTCTCGAGGCTAATCACGTCTAACCACTGGAACTTCCAAAGGGTCCTTCACACCCTTGCTGCAACTCAAGAAGTTCCCCGACATACCCGTCTCCAATCGAGAGGAAGCACGTGGGGTCCCGCACACATCCAGGGGAGCCCCGTTTCCGCCTCCTAGCTCGAGATGAGGGATCCTTTCCCTGTTTCGTAGGGAAAGAATTCCCGGCGTTCCCGTCGCATCTCAAGAGGAGGCGCTCTCCACAGGAAAGGCGAGAGGAACTCCAGGGTCGTGCCACCATTCCAAGAGTCCCCCAGATGTGTCAGTCCATTCCAGAGGAACCTGTTTTCCCTGCACTGCCTTGACGTTCAAGCCGAGGATCGACTCCCACCACGTGTGCACGTGGGACAGCCCTGTGGGAAAGCCTCGTGGGAAAACCTCGTGGGAAAGACTCGAGGGAAAACCATAGATCCTTTGATCCACGCGGCGGACTGCGTGACACTGCTGCTACCGCTCTGGAGGAAAGCACAAGTGCATGTTCGCATTCGAGACGAGGACTGACTCCCCTGGGGAGACTCCAGAATTACCCCAAGATCCATGTCAGCACTGGAGAGGAATCCTCAGGTTCCGGCCCCGACTCCACACTAGGTCTTCGGCGCCGGCATCGACGGGAGAGGAAACCCGAGAGGCCCCCGAGGAACTCGCATGGGGACTGGCCTTTCCTGAGGCCACCAGAGCGGGTCCCTGAGGTCCCCGTCGTAAGTCGAGAGCACCTGCCGCAACTCGAGAAAATCCAGTAGGTTTTGCCCTCCAGGCGAGATGAGGCCCATTTCCGCTGAGGCTTCTCGAGGCTAATCACGTCTAACCACTGGAATTTCCAAAGGGTCCTTCACACCCTTGCTGCAACTCAAGAAGTTCCCCGACATACCCGTCTCCACTCGAGAGGAAGCACGTGGGGTCCCGCACACATCCAGGGGAGCCCCGTTTCCGCCTCCTAGCTCGAGATGAGGGATCTTTACCCTGTTTCGTAGGGAAAGAATTCCCGGCGTTCCCGTCGCATCTCAAGAGGAGGCGCTCTCCGCAGGAAAGGCGAGAGGAACTCCAGGGTCGTGGCACCATTCCAAGAGACCCCCAGATGTGTCAGTCCATTCCAGAGGAACCTGTTTTCCCTGCACTGCCTTGACGTTCAAGCCGAGGATCGACTCCCACCACGTGTGCACGTGGGACAGCCCTGTGGGAAAGCCTCGTGGGAAAGCCTCGTGGGAAAGACTCGAGGGAAAACCATAGATCCTTTGATCCACGCGGTGGACTGCGTGACACTGCTGCTACCGCTCTGGAGGAAAGCGCGAGTGCATGCCCGCATTCGAGACGAGGACTGACTCCCCTGGGGAGACTCCAGAAGTACCCCAAGATCCATGTCAGCACTGGAGAGGAATCCTCAGGTTCCGGCCCCGACTCCACACAAGGTCTTAGGCCCCGGCATCAACGGGAGAGGAATGCCGAGAGGCCCCCGAGGAACTCGCATGGGGACTGGCCTTTCCTGAGGCCACCAGAGCGGGTCCCTGAGGTCCCCGTCGTAAGTCGAGAGCACCTGCCGCAACTCGAGAAAATCCAGGAGGTTTTGCCCTTCAGGCGAGATGAGGCCCGTTTCCGTAGAGGCTTCTCGAGGCTAATCACGTCTAACCACTGGAACTTCCAAAGGGTCCTTCACACCCTTGCTGCAACTCAAGAAGTTCCCCGACATACCCGTCTCCACTCGAGAGGAAGCACGTGGGGTCCCGCACACATCCAGGGGAGCCCCGTTTCCGCCTCCTAGCTCGAGATGAGGGATCCTTTCCCTGTTTCGTAGGGAAAGAATTCCCGGCGTTCCCGTCGCATCTCAAGAGGAGGCGCTCTCCACAGGAAAGGCGAGAGGAACTCCAGGGTCGTGCCTCCATTCCAAGAGTCCCCCAGATGTGTCAGTCCATTCCAGAGGAACCTGTTTTCCCTGCACTGCCTTGACGTTCAAGCCGAGGATCGACTCCCACCACGTGTGCACGTGGGACAGCCCTGTGGGAAAGCCTCGTGGGAAACCCTCGTGGGAAAGACTCGAGGGAAAACCATAAATCCTTTGATCCACGCGGCGGACTGCGTGACACTGCTGCTACCGCTCTGGAGGAAAGCGCAAGTGCATGCCCGCATTCGAGACGAGGACTGACTCCCCTGGGGAGACCCCAGAAGTACCCCAAGATCCATGTCAGCACTGGAGAGGAATCCTCAGGTTCCGGACCCGACTCCACACAAGGTCTTAGGCCCCGGCATCGACGGAAGAGGAATCCCGAGAGGCCCCCGAGGAACTCGCATGGGGACTGGCCTTTCCTGAGGCCACCAGAGCGGGTCCCTGAGTTCCCCGTCGTAAGTCGAGAGCACCTGCCGCAACTCGAGAAAATCCAGGATGTTTTGCCCTCCAGGTGAGATGAGGCCCATTTCCGCTGAGGCTTCTCGAGGCTAATCACGTCTAACCACTGAACTTCCAAAGGGTCATTCACAACCTTGCTGCAACTCAAGAAGTTCCCCGACATACCGTCTCCACTCGAGACGAAGCACGTGGGTCCCGCACACATCCAGGGGAGCCCCGTTTCCGCCTCCTAGCTCGAGATGAGGGATCCTTTCCCTGTTTCGTAGGGAAAGTATTCCCGGCGTTCCCGTCGCATCTCAAGAGGAGGCGCTCTCCACAGGAAAGGCGAGAGGAACTCCAGGGTCGTGCCACCATTCCAAGAGTCCCCCAGATGTGTCAGTCCATTCCAGAGGAACCTGTTTTCCCTGCACTGCCTTGACGTTCAAGCCGAGGATCGACTCCCACCACGTGTGCACGTGGGACAGCCCTGTGGGAAAGCCTCGTGGGAAACCCTCGTGGGAAAGACTCGAGGGAAAACCATAGATCCTTTGATCCACGCGGCGGACTGCGTGACACTGCTGCTACCGCTCTGGAGGAAAGCGCAAGTGCATGCCCGCATTCGAGACGAGGACTGACTCCCCTGGGGAGACTCCAGAAGTACCCCAAGATCCATGTCAGCACTGGAGAGGAATCCTCAGGTTCCGGCCCCGACTCCACACACGGTCTTAGGCCCCGGCATCGACGGGAGAGGAATGCCGACAGGCCCCGGAGGAACTCGCATGGGGACTGGCCTTTCCTGAGGCCACCAGAGCGGGTCCCTGAGGTCCCCGTCGTAAGTCGAGAGCACCTGCCGCAACTCGAGAAAATCCAGGAGGTTTTGCCCTCCAGGCGAGATGAGGAGCATTTCCGCTGAGGCTTCTTGAGGCTAATCACATCTAACCATTGGAACTTCCAAAGGGTCCTTCACACCCTTGCTGCAACTCAAGAAGTTCCCCGACATACCCGTCTCCACTCGAGAGGAAGCACGTGGGGTCCCGCACACATCCAGGGGAGCCCCGTTTCCGCCTCCTAGCTCGAGATGAGGGATCCTTTCCCTGTTCCGTAGGGAAAGAATTCCCGGCGTTCCAGTCGCATCTCAAGAGGAGGCGCTCTCCACAGGAAAGGCGAGAGGAACTCCAGGTTCGTGACACCATTCCAAGAGTCCCCCAGATGTGTCAGTCCATTCCAGAGGAACCTGTTTTCCCTGCACTGCCTTGACGTTCAAGCCGAGGATCGACTCCCACCACGTGTGCACGTGGGACAGCCCTGTGGGAAAGCCTCGTGGGAAAGCCTCGTGGGAAAGACTGGAGGGAAAACCATAGATCCTTTGATCCACGCGGCAGACTGCGTGACACTGCTGCTACCGCTCTGGAGGAAAGCGCAAGTGCATGCCCGCATTCGAGACGAGGACTGACTCCCCTGGGGAGACTCCAGAAGTACCCCAAGATCCATGTCAGCACTGGAGAGGAATCCTCAGGTTCCGGCCCCGACTCCACACACGGTCTTAGGCCCCGGCATCGACGGGAGAGGAATGCCGACAGGCCCCGGAGGAACTCGCATGGGGACTGGCCTTTCCTGAGGCCACCAGAGCGGGTCCCTGAGGTCCCCGTCGTAAGTCGAGAGCACCTGCCGCAACTCGAGAAAATCCAGGAGGTTTTGCCCTCCAGGCGAGATGAGGACCATTTCCGCTGAGGCTTCTTGAGGCTAATCACATCTAACCATTGGAACTTCCAAAGGGTCCTTCACACCCTTGCTGCAACTCAAGAAGTTCCCCGACATACCCGTCTCCACTCGAGAGGAAGCACGTGGTGTCCCGCACACATCCAGGGTAGCCCCGTTTCCGCCTCCTAGCTCGAGATGAGGGATCCTTTCCCTGTTTCGTAGGGAAAGAATTCCCGGCGTTCCAGTCGCATCTCAAGAGGAGGCGCTCTCCACAGGAAAGGCGAGAGGAACTCCAGGGTCGTGCCACCATTCCAAGAGTCCCCCAGATGTGTCAGTCCATTCCAGAGGAACCTGTTTTCCCTGCACTACCTTGACGTTCAAGCCGAGGATCCACTCCCACCACGTGTGCACGTGGGACAGCCCTGTGGGAAAGCCTCGTGGGAAAGCCTCGTGGGAAAGACTCGAGGGAAAACCATAGATCCTTTGATCCACGCGGCGGACTGCGTGACACTGCTGCTACCGCTCTGGAGGAAAGCGCAAGTGCATGCCCGCATTCGAGACGAGGACTGACTCCCCTGGGGAGACTCCAGAAGTACCCCAAGATCCATGTCAGCACTGGAGAGGAATCCTCAGGTTCCGGCCCCGACTCCACACAAGGTCTTAGGCCCCGGCATCGACGGGAGAGGAATCCCGAGAGGCCCCCGAGGAACTCGCATGGGGACTGGCCTTTCCTGAGGCCACCAGAGCGGGTCCCTGAGGTCCCCGTCGTAAGTCGAGAGCACCTGCCGCAACTCGAGAAAATCCAGGAGGTTTTGCCCTCCAGGCGAGATGAGGCCCATTTCCGCTGAGGCTTCTCGAGGCTAATCACGTCTAACCACTGGAACTTCCAAAGGGTCATTCACACCCTTGCTGCAACTCAAGATGTTCCCCGACATACACGTCTCCACTCGAGAGGAAGCACGTGGGGTCCCGCACACATCCAGGGGAGCCCCGTTTCCGCCTCCTAGCTCGAGATGAGGGATCCTTTCCCTGTTTCGTAGGGAAAGAATTCCCGGCGTTCCCGTCGCATCTCAAGAGGAGGCGCTCTCCACAGGAAAGGCGAGAGGAACTCCAGGGTCGTGCCACCATTCCAAGAGTCCCCCAGATGTGTCAGTCCATTCCAGAGGAACCTGTTTTCCCTGCACTGCCTTGACGTTCAAGCCGAGGATCGACTCCCACCACGTGTGCACGTGGGACAGCCCTGTGGGAAAGCCTCGTGGGAAACCCTCGTGGAAAGACTCGAGGGAAAACCATAGATCCTTTGATCCACGCGGCGGACTGCGTGACACTGCTGCTACCGCTCTGGAGGAAAGCGCAAGTGCATGCCCGCATTCGAGACCAGGACTGACTTCCCTGGGGAGACCCCAGAAGTACCCCAAGATCCATGTCAGCACTGGAGAGGAATCCTCAGGTTCCGGCCCCGACTCCACACAAGGTCTTAGGCCCCGGCATCGACGGGAGAGGAATCCCCAGAGGAACTCGCATGGGGACTGGTCTTTCCTGAGGCCACCAAAGCGGGTCCCTGAAGTCCTCGTCGTAAGTCGAGAGCACATGCAGCAACTCGAGAAAATCTCGGAGGTTTTGCCCTCCAGGCGAGATGAGGCCCATTTCCGCTGACGCTTCTCGAGGCCAATCACATCTAACCACTGGAACTTCCAAAGGGTCCTTCACACCCTTGCTGCAACTCAAGAAGGTCCCCGACATACCCGTCTCCACTCGAGAGGAAGCACGTGGGGTCCCGCACACATCCAGGGGAGCCCCGTTTCCGCCTCCTAGCTCGAGATGAGGGATCCTTTCCCTGTTTCGTAGGGAAAGAATTCCCGGCGTTCCCGTCGCATCTCAAGAGGAGGCGCTCTCCACAGGAAAGGCGAGAGGAACTCCAGGGTCGTGACACCATTCCAAGAGTCCCCCAGATGTGTCAGTCCATTCCAGAGGAACCTGTTTTCCCTGCACTGCCTTGACGTTCAAGCCGAGGATCGACTCCCACCACGTGTGCACGTGGGACAGCCCTGTGGGAAAGCCTCGTGGGAAAGCCTCGTGGGAAAGACTCGAGGGAAAACCACAGATCCTTTGATCCACACGGCGGACTGCGTGACACTGCTGCTACCGCTCTGGAGGAAAGCGCAAGTGCATGGCCGCATTCGAGACGAGGACTGACTCCCCTGGGGAGACTCCAGAAGTACCCCAAGATCCATGTCAGCACTGGAGAGGAATCCTCAGTTTCCGGCCCCGACTCCACACAAGGTCTTAGGCCCCGGCATCGACGGGAGTGGAATCCTGAGAGGCCCCCGAGGAACTCGCATGGGGACTGGCCTTTCCTGACGCCACCAGAGCGGGTCCCTGAGGTCCCCGTCGTAAGTCGAGAGCACCTGCCGCAACTCGAGAAAATCCAGGAGGTTTTGCCCTCCAGGCGAGATGAGGCCCATTTCCGCTGAGGCTTCTCGAGGCCAATCACATCTAACCACTGGAACTTCCAAAGGGTCCTTCACACCCTTGCTGCAACTCAAGAAGTTCCCCGACATACAGTCTCCACTCGAGAGGAAGCACGTGGGGTCCCGCACACATCCAGGGGAGCTCCGTTTCCGCCCCCTGGCTCGAGATGAGGGATCCTTTCCCTGTTTCGTAGGGAAAGAATTCCCGGCGTTCCCGTCGCATCTCAAGAGGAGGCGCTCTCCACAGGAAAGGCGAGAGGAACTCCAGGGTCGTGCCACCATTCCAAGAGTCCCCCAGATGTGTCAGTCCATTCGAGAGGAACCTGTTTTCCCTGCACTGCCTTGACGTTCAGGCCGAGGATTGACTCCCACCACGTGTGCACGTGGGACAGCCCTGTGGGAAAGCCTCGTGGGAAAGGCTCGAGGGAAAACCATAGATCCTTTGATCCACGCGGCGGACTGCGTGACACTGCTGCTACCGCTCTGGAGGAAAGCGCAAGTGCATGCCCGCATTCGAGACGAGGACTGACTCCCCTGGGGAGACTCCAGAAGTACCCCAAGATCCATGTCAGCACTGAAGAGGAATCCTCAGGTTCCGGCCCCGACTCCACACAAGGTCTTAGGCCCCGGCATCGACGGGAGTGCAATCCTGAGAGGCCCCCGAGGAACTCGCATCGGGACTGGCCTTTCCTGAGGCCACCAGAGCGGGTCCCTGAGGTCCCCGTCGTAAGTCGAGAGCACCTGCCGCAACTCGAGAAAATCCAGGAGGTTTTGCCCTCCAGGCGAGATGAGGCCCATTTCCGCTGAGGCTTCTCGTGGTTAATCATGTCTAACCACTGGAACTTCCAAAGGGTCCTTGACACCCTTGCTGCAACTCAAGAAGTTCCCCGACATACCCGTCTCCACTCGTGAGGAAGCACGTGGGTCCCGCACACATCCAGGGGAGCCCCGTTTCCGCCTCCTAGCTCGAGATGAGGGATCCTTTCCCTGTTTCGTAGGGAAAGAATTCCCGGCGTTCCCGTCGCATCTCAAGAGGAGGCGCTCTCCACAGGAAAGGGAGAGGAACTCCAGGGTCGTGACACCATTCCAAGAATCCCCCAGATTTGTCAGTCCATTCCAGAGGAACCTGTTTTCCCTGCACTGCCTTGACGTTCAAGACGAGGATCGACTCCCACACCGTGTGCACGTGGGACAGCCCTGTGGGAAAGCCTCGTGGGAAAGCCTCGTGGGAAAGACTCGAGGGAAAACCATAGATCCTTTGATCCACGCGGCGGACTGCGTGACACTGCTGCTACCGCTCTGGAGGAAAGCACAAGTGCATGCCCGCATTCGAGACAAGGACTGACTCCCCTGGGGAGACTCCAGAAGTACCCCAAGATCCATGTCAGCACTGGAGAGGAATCCTCAGGTTCCGGCCCCGACTCCACACAAGGTCTTAGGCCCCGGCAACGACGGGAGAGGAATCCCGAGAGGCCCCCGTGGAACTCGCATGGGGACTGGCCTTTCCTGAGGCCACCAGAGCGGTTCCCTGAGGTCCCCGTCGTAAGTCGAGAGCACCTGCCGCAACTCGAGAAAATCCAGGAGGTTTTGCCCTCCACGCGAGATGAGGCCCATTTCCGCTGAGGCTTCTCGAGGCCAATCACATCTAACCACTGGAACTTCCAAAGGGTCCTTCACACAATTGCTGCAACTCAAGAAGTTCCCCGACATACCGTCTCCACTCGAGAGGAAGCACGTGGGGTCCCGCACACATCCAGGGGAGCTCCGTTTCCGCCCCCTAGCTCGAGATGAGGGATCCTTTCCCTGTTTCGTAGGGAAAGAATTCCCGGCGTTCCCGTCGCATCTCAAGAGGAGACGCTCTCCACAGGAAAGGCGAGAGGAACTCCAGGGTCGTGCCACCATTCCAAGAGTCCCCCAGATGTGTCAGTCCATTCCAGAGGAACCTGTTTTCCCTGCACTGCCTTGACGTTCAAGCCGAGGATCGACTCCCACCACGTGTGCACGTGGGACAGCCCTGTGGGAAAGCCTCGTGGGAAAGCCTCGTGGGAAAGACTCGAGGGAAAACCATAGATCCTTTGATCCACGCGGCGGACTGCGTGACACTGCTGCTACCGCTCTGGAGGAAAGCGCAAGTGCATGCCCGCATTCGAGACGAGGACTGACTCCCCTGGGGAGACTCCAGAAGTACCCCAAGATCCATGTCAGCACTGGAGAGGAATCCTCAAGTTCCGGCCCCGACTCCACACAAGGTCTTAGGCCCCGGCATCGACGGGAGAGGAATCCCGAGAGGCCCCCGAGGAACTCGCATGGGGACTGGCCTTTCCTGAGGCCACCAGAGCGGGTCCCTGAGGTCCCCGTCGTAAGTCGAGAGCACCTGCCGCAACTCGAGAAAATCCAGGAGGTTTTCACCTCCAGGCGAGATGAGGCCCATTTCCGCTGAGGCTTCTCGAGGCCAATCACATCTAACCACTGGAACTTCCCAAGGGTCCTTCACACCCTTGCTGCAACTCAAGAAGTTCCCCGACATACCCGTCTGCACTCGAGAGGAAGCACGTGGTGTCCCGCACACATCCAGGGGAGCCCCGTTTCCGCCTCCTAGCTCGAGATGAGGGATCCTTTCCCTGTTTCGTAGGGAAAGAATTCCCGGCGTTCCCGTCGCATCTCAAGAGGAGGGGCTCTCCACAGGTAAGGCGAGAGGAACTCCAGGGTCATGCCACCATTCCAAGAGTCCCCCAGATGTGTCAGTCCATTCCAGAGGAACCTGTTTTCCCTGCACTGCCTTGACGTTCAAGCCGAGGATCGACTCCCACCACGTGTGCACGTGGGACAGCCCTGTGGGAAAGCCTCGTGGGAAAGCCTCGTGGGAAAGACTCGAGGGAAAACCATAGATCCTTTGATCCACGTGGCGGACTGCGTGACACTGCTGCTACCGCTCTGGAGGAAAGCGCAAGTGCATGCCCGCATTCGAGACGAGGACTGACTCCCCTGGGGAGACTCCAGAAGTACCCCAAGATCCATGTCAGCACTGGAGAGGAATCCTCAGGTTCCGGCCCCGACTCCACACAAGGTCTTAGGCCCCGGCATCGACGGGAGAGGAATCCCGAGAGACTCCCGAAGAACTCGCTTGGGGACTGGCCTTTCCTGAGGCCACCGGAGCGGGTCCCTGAGGTCCCCGTCGTAAGTCGAGAGCACCTGCCGCAACTCGAGAAAATCCAGGATGTTTTGCCCTCCAGGTGAGATGAGGCCCATTTCCGCTGAGGCTTCTCGAGGCTAATCACGTCTAACCACTGAACTTCCAAAGGGTCATTCACACCCTTGCTGCAACTCAAGAAGTTCCCCGACATACCGTCTCCACTCGAGACGAAGCACGTGGGTCCCGCACACATCCAGGGGAGCCCCGTTTCCGCCTCCTAGCTCGAGATGAGGGATCCTTTCCCTGTTTCGTAGGGAAAGAATTCCCGGCGTTCCCGTCGCATCTCAAGAGGAGGCGCTCTCCACAGGAAAGGCGAGAGGAACTCCAGGGTCGTGCCACCATTCCAAGAGTCCCCCAGATGTGTCAGTCCATTCCAGAGGAACCTGTTTTCCCTGCACTGCCTTGACGTTCAAGCCGAGGATCGACTCCCACCACGTGTACACGTGGGACAGCCCTGTGGGAAAGCCTCGTGGGAAAGCCTCGTGGGAAAGACTCGAGGGAAAACCATAGATCCTTTGATCCACGCGGCGGACTGCGTGACACTGCTGCTACCGCTCTGGAGGAAAGCGCAAGTGCATGCCCGCATTCGAGACGAGGACTGACTCCCCTGGGGAGACTCCAGAAGTACCCCAAGATCCATGTCAGCACTGGAGAGGAATCCTCAGGTTCCGGCCCCGACTCCACACACGGTCTTAGGCCCCGGCATCGACGGGAGAGGAATCCCGACAGGCCCCGGAGGAACTCGCATGGGGACTGGCCTTTCCTGAGGCCACCAGAGCGGGTCCCTGAGGTCCTCGTCGTAAGTCGAGAGCACCTGCCGCAACTCGAGAAAATCTCGGAGGTTTTGCCCTCCAGGCGAGATGAGGCCCATTTCCGCTGAGGCTTCTCGAGGCCAATCACATCTAACCACTGGAACTTCCAAAGGGTCCTTCACACCCTTGCTGCAACTCAAGAAGTTCCCCGACATACCCGTCTCCACTCGAGAGGAAGCACGTGGGGTCCCGCACACATCCAGGGGAGCCCCGTTTCCGCCTCCTAGCTCGAGATGAGGGATCCTTTCCCTGTTTCGTAGGGAAAGAATTCCCGGCGTTCACGTCGCATCTCAAGAGGAGCCGCTCTCCACAGGAAAGGCGAGAGGAACTCCAGGGTCGTGACACCATTCCAAGAGTCCCCCAGATGTGTCAGTCCATTCCAGAGGAACCTGTTTTCCCTTCACTGCCTTGACGTTCAAGCCGAGGATCGACTCCCACCACGTGTGCACGTGGGACAGCCCTGTGGGAAAGCCTCGTGGGAAAGCCTCGTGGGAAAGACTCGAGGGAAAACCACAGATCCTTTGATCCACGCGGTGGACTGCGTGACACTGCTGCGACCGCTCTGGAGGAAAGCGCAAGTGCATGCCCGCATTCGAGACGAGGACTGACTCCCCTGGGGAAACTCCAGAAGTACCCCAAGATCCATGTCATCACTGGAGAGGAATCCTCAGGTTCCGGCCCCGACTCCACACAAGGTCTTAGGCCCCGGCATCGACGGGAGTGGAATCCTGAGAGGCCCCCGAGGAACTCGCATGGGGACTGGCCTTTCCTGACGCCACCAGAGCGGGTCCCTGAGGTCCCCGTCGTAAGTCGAGAGCACCTGCCGCAACTCGAGAAAATCCAGGAGGTTTTGCCCTCCAGGCGAGATGAGGCCCATTTCCGCTGAGGCTTCTAGAGGCTAATCACGTCTAACCACTGGAACTTCCAAAGGGTCCTTGACACCCTTGCTGCAACTCAAGAAGTTCCCCGACATACACGTCTCCACTCGTGAGGAAGCACGTGGGTCCCGCACACATCCAGGGGAGACCCTTTTCCCCCTCCTAGCTGGAGATGAGGGATCCTTTCCCTGTTTCGTAGGGAAAGAATTCCCGGCGTTCCCGTCGCATCTCAAGAGGAGGCGCTCTCCACAGGAAAGGGAGAGGAACTCCAGGGTCGTCACACCATTCCAAGAGTCCCCCAGATGTGTCAGTCCATTCCAGAGGAACCTGTTTTCCCTGCACTGCCTTGACGTTCAAGCCGAGGATCGACTCCCACCACGTGTGCTCGTGGGACAGCCCTGTGGGAAAGCTTCGTGGGAAAGCCTCGTGGGAAAGACTCGAGGGAAAATCATAGATCCTTTGATCCACGCGGCAGACTGCGTGACACTGCTGCTACCGCTCTGGAGGAAAGCGCAAGTCCATGCCCGCATTCGAGACGAGGACGACTCCCCTTGGGAGACTCCAGAAGTACCCCAAGATCCATGTCAGCACTGGAGAGGAATCCTCAGGTTCCAGCCCCGACTCCACACAAGGTCTTAGGCCCCGGCATCGACGGGAGAGGAATCCCGAGAGGCCCCCGAGGAACTCGCATGGGGACTGGCCTTTCCTGAGGCCACCAGAGCGGGTCCCTGAGGTCCCCGTCGTAACTCGAGAGCACCTGCCGCAACTCGAGAAAATCTAGGAGGTTTAGCCCTCCAGGCGAGTTGAGGCCCATTTCTGCTGAGGCTTCTCGAGGCTGATCACATCTAACCACTGGAACTTCCAAAGGGTCCTTCACACCCTTGCTGCAACTCAAGCAGTTCCGCGACATACCCGTCTCCACTCGAGAGGAAGCTCGTGGTGTCCCGCACACATCCAGGGGAGCCCCGTTTCCGACTCCTAGCTCGAGATGAGGGATCCTTTCCCTGTTTCGTAGGGAAAGAATTCCCGGCCTTCCCGTCGCATCTCAAGAGGAGGCGCTCTCCACAGGAAAGGCGAGAGGAACTCCAGGGTCGTGCCACCATTCCAAGAGTCCCCCAGATGTGTCAGTCCATTCCAGAGGAACCTGTTTTCCCTGCACTGCCTTGACGTTCAAGCCGAGGATCGACTCCCACCACGTGTGCTCGTGGGACAGCCCTGTGGGAAAGCCTCGTGGGAAAGCCTCGTGGGAAAGACTCGAGGGAAAAGCATAGATCCTTTGATCCACGCGGCGGACTGCGTGACACTGCTGCTACCGCTCTGGAGGAAAGCGCAAGTGCATGCCCGCATTCGAGACGAGGACTGACTCCCCTGGGGAGACTCCAGAAGTACCCCAAGATCCATGTCAGCACTGGAGAGGAATCCTCAGGTTCCGGCCCCGACTCCACACAAGGTCTTAGGCCCCGGCATCGACGGGAGAGGAATCCCGAGAGGCCCCCGAGGAACTCTCATGGGGACTGGCCTTTCCTGAGGCCACCAGAGCGGGTCCCTGAGGTCCCCGTCGTAAGTCGAGAGCACCTGCCGCAACTCGAGAAAATCCAGGAGGTTTTGCCCTCCAGGCGAGATGAGGCCCATTTCCAAAGACGCTTCTCGAGGCTAATCACATCTAACCACTGGAACTTCCAAAGGGACCTTCACACCGTTGCTGCAACTCAAGAAGTTCCCCGACATACCCTTCTCCACTCGAGAGGAAGCACGTGGGTCCCGCACACATACAGTGGAGACCCATTTCCGCCTCCTAGCTCGAGATGAGTGATCCTTTCCCTGTTTCGTAGGGAAAGAATTCCCGGCATTCCCGTCGCATTTCAAGAGGAGGCGCTCCCCACAGGAAAGACGAGAGGAACTCCAGGGTCGTGCCACCATTCCAAGAGTACCCCAGATGTGTCAGTCCATTCAAGAGGAACCTGTTTTCCCTTCACTGCCTTGACGTTCAAGCCGAGGATCGACTCCCACCACGTGTGCACGTGGGACAGCCCTGTGGGAAAGCCTCGTGGGAAAGCCTCGTGGGAAAGACTCGAGGGAAAACCATAGATCCTTTGATCCACGTGGCGGACTGCGTGACACTGCTGCTACCGCTCTGGAGGAAAGCGCAAGTGCATGGCCGCATTCGAGACGAGGACTGACTCCCCTGGGGAGACTCCAGAAGTACCCCAAGATCCATGTCAGCCCTGGAGAGGAATCCTCAGGTTCCGGCCCCGACTCCACACAAGGTCTTAGGCCCTTGCATTGACGGGAGAGGAATCCTGAGAGGCCCCCGAGGAACTCGCATGGGGACTGGCCTTTTCTAAGGCCACCAGAGCGGGTCCCTGAGGTCCCCGTCGTAAGTCGAGAGCACCTGCCACAACTCGAGAAAATCCAGGAGGTTTCGCCCTCCAGGCGAGATGAGGCCCATTTCCGATGAGGCTTCTCGAGGCCAATCACATCTAACCACTGGAACTTCCAAACGGTCCTTCACACCCTTGCTGCAACTCAAGAAGTTCCCCGACATACCCGTCTCCACTCTAGAGGAAGCACGTGGGGTCCCGCACACATCCAGGGGAGCCCCGTTTCCGACTCCTCGGTCGAGATGAGGGATCCTTTCCCTGTTTCGTAGGGAAAGAATTCCCGGCCTTCCCGTCGCATCTCAAGAGGAGGCGCTCTCCACAGGAAAGGCGAGAGGAACTCCAGGGTCATGCCACCATTCCAAGAGTCCCCCAGATGTGTCAGTCCATTCCAGAGGAACCTGTTTTCCCTGCACTGCCTTGACGTTCAAGCCGAAGATCGACTCCCACCACGTGTGCTCGTGGGACAGCCCTGTGGGAAAGCTTCGTGTGAAAGCCTCGTGGGAAAGACTCGAGGGAAAACCATAGATCCTTTGATCCACGCGGCGGACTGCGTGACACTGCTGCTACCGCTCTGGAGGAAAGCTCAAGTGCATGCCCGCATTCGAGACGAGGACGACTCCCCTTGGGAGACTCCAGAAGTACCCCAAGATCCATGTCAGCACTGGAGAGGAATCCTCAGGTTCCAGCCCCGACTCCACACAAGGTCTTAGGCCCCGGCATCGACGGGAGAGGAATCCCGAGAGGCCCCCGAGGAACTCGCATGGGGACTGGCCTTTCCTGAGGCCACCAGAGCGGGTCCCTGAGGTCCCCGTCGTAAGTCGAGAGCACCTGCCGCAACTCGAGAAAATCCAGGAGGTTTTGCCCTCCAGGCGAGATGAGGCCCATTTCCGCTGAGGCTTCTCGAGGCTAATCACGTCTAACCACTGGAACTTCCAAAGGGTCATTCACACCCTTGCTGCAACTCAAGAAGTTCCCCGACATACCCGTCTCCACTCGAGAGGAAGCACGTGGGTCCCGCACACATCCAGGGGAGCCCCGTTTCCGCCTCCTAGCTCGAGATGAGGGATCCTTTCCCTGTTTCGTAGGGAAAGAATTCCCGGCGTTCCCGTCGCATCTCAAGAGGAGGCGCTCTCCACAGGAATGGCGAGAGGAACTCCAGGGTCGTGCCACCATTCCAAGAGTCCCCCAGATGTGTCAGTCCATTCCAGAGGAACCTGTTTTCCCTGCACTGCCTTGACGTTGAAGCCGAGGATCGACTCCCACCACGTGTGCACGTGGGACAGCCCTGTGGGAAAGCCTCGTGGAAAGCCTCGTGGGAAAGACTCGAGGGAAAACCATAGATCCTTTGATCCACGCGGCAGACTGCGTGACACTGCTGCTACCGCTCTGGAGGAAAGCGCAAGTGCATGCCCGCATTCGAGACGAGGACTGACTCCCCTGGGGAGACTCCAGAAGTACCCCAAGATCCATGTCAACACTGGAGAGGAATCCTCAGGTTCCGGCCCCGACTCCACACAAGGTCTTAGGCCCCGGCATCGACGGGAGAGGAATCCCGAGAGGCCCCCGTGGAACTCGCATGGGGACTGGCCTTTCCTGAGGCCACCAGAGCGGTTCCCTGAGGTCCCTGTCGTAAGTCGAGAGCACCTGCCGCAACTCGAGAAAATCCAGGAGGTTTTGCCCTCCAGGCGAGATGAGGCCCATTTCCGCTGAGGCTTCTCGAGGCCAATCACATCTAACCACTGGAACTTCCAAAGGGTCCTTCACACCCTTGCTTCAACTCAAGAAGTTCCACGACATACCTGTCTCCACTCGAGAGGAAGCACGTGGGGTCCCGCACACATCCAGGGGAGCCCCGTTTCCGCCTCCTAGCTCGAGATGAGGGATCCTTTCCCTGTTTCGTAGGGAAAGAATTCCCGGCGTTCCCGTCGCATCTCAAGAGGAGGCGCTCTCCACAGGAAAGGCGAGAGGAACTCCAGGGTCGTGACACCATTCCAAGAGTCCCCCAGATGTGTCAGTCCATTCCAGAGGAACCTGTTTTCCCTGCACTGCCTTGACGTTCAAGCCGAGGATCGACTCCCACCACGTGTGCAGGTGGGACAGCCCTGTGGGAAAGCTTCGTGGGAAAGCCTCGTGGGAAAGACTCGAGGGAAAATCATAGATCCTTTGATCCACGCGGCGGACTGCGTGACACTGCTGCTACCGCTCTGGAGGAAAGCGCAAGTGCATGCCCGCATTCGAGACGAGGACGACTCCCCTTGGGAGACTCCAGAAGTACCCCAAGATCCATGTCAGCACTGGAGAGGAATCCTCAGGTTCCAGCCCCGACTCCACACAAGGTCTTAGGCCCCGGCATCGACGGGAGAGGAATCCCGAGAGGCCCCCGAGGAACTCGCATGGGGACTGGCCTTTCCTGAGGCCACCAGAGCGGGTCCCTGAGGTCCCCGTCGTAAGTCGAGAGCACCTGCCACAACTCGAGAAAATCTGGGAGGTTTTGCCCTCCAGGCGAGTTGAGGCCCATTTCTGCTGAGGCTTCTCGAGGCTGATCACATCTAACCACTGGAACTTCCAAAGGGTCCTTCACACCCTTGCTGCAACTCAAGAAGTTCCCCGACATACCCGTCTGCACTCGAGAGGAAGCACGTGGGGTCCCGCACACATCCAGGGGATCCCCGTTTCCGCCTCCTAGCTCGAGATGAGGGATCCTTTCCCTGTTTCGTAGGGAAAGAATTCCCGGCATTCCCGTCGCATCTCAAGAGGAGGCGCTCTCCACAGGAAAGGCGAGAGGAACTCCAGGGACATGCCACTATTTCAAGAGTCACCCAGATGTGTCAGTCCATTCCAGAGGAACCTGTTTTCCCTGCACTGCCTTGACGTTCAAGCCGAGGATCGACTCCCACAACGTGTGCACGTGGGACAGCCCTGTGGGAAAGCCTCGTGGGAAAGCCTCGTGGGAAAGACTCGAGGGAAAACCATAGATCCTTTGATCCACGTGGCGGACTGCGTGACACTGCTGCTACCGCTCTGGAGGAAAGCGCAAGTGCATGGCCGCATTCGAGACGAGGACTGACTCCCCTGGGGAGACTCCAGAAGTACCCCAAGATCCATGTCAGCCCTGGAGAGGAATCCTCAGGTTCCGGCCCCGACTCCACACAAGGTCTTAGGCCCTTGCATTGACGGGAGAGGAATCCTGAGAGGCCCCCGAGGAACTCGCATGGGGACTGGCCTTTTCTAAGGCCACCAGAGCGGGTCCCTGAGGTCCCCGTCGTAAGTCGAGAGCACCTGCCACAACTCGAGAAAATCCAGGAGGTTTCGCCCTCCAGGCGAGATGAGGCCCATTTCCGATGAGGCTTCTCGAGGCCAATCACATCTAACCACTGGAACTTCCAAACGGTCCTTCACACCCTTGCTGCAACTCAAGAAGTTCCCCGACATACCCGTCTCCACTCGAGAGGAAGCACGTGGGGTCCCGCACACATCCAGGGGAGCCCCGTTTCCGACTCCTCGGTCGAGATGAGGGATCCTTTCCCTGTTTCGTAGGGAAAGAATTCCCGGCGTTCCCGTCGCATCTCAAGAGGAGGCGCTCTCCACAGGAAAGGCGAGAGGAACTCCAGGGTCATGCCACCATTCCAAGAGTCCCCCAGATGTGTCAGTCCATTCCAGAGGAACCTGTTTTCCCTGCACTGCCTTGACGTTCAAGCCGAAGATCGACTCCCACCACGTGTGCTCGTGGGACAGCCCTGTGGGAAAGCTTCGTGTGAAAGCCTCGTGGGAAAGACTCGAGGGAAAACCATAGATCCTTTGATCCACGCGGCGGACTGCGTGACACTGCTGCTACCGCTCTGGAGGAAAGCGCAAGTGCATGCCCGCATTCGAGACGAGGACGACTCCCCTTGGGAGACTCCAGAAGTACCCCAAGATCCATGTCAGCACTGGAGAGGAATCCTCAGGTTCCAGCCCCGACTCCACACAAGGTCTTAGGCCCCAGCATCGACGGGAGAGGAATCCCGAGAGGCCCCCGAGGAACTCGCATGGGGACTGGCCTTTCCTGAGGCCACCAGAGCGGGTCCCTGAGGTCCCCGTCGTAAGTCGAGAGCACCTGCCGCAACTCGAGAAAATCCAGGAGGTTTTGCCCTCCAGGCGAGATGAGGCCCATTTCCGCTGAGGCTTCTCGAGGCCAATCACATCTAACCACTGGAACTTCCAAAGGGTCCTTCACACCCTTGCTTCAACTCAAGAAGTTCCCCGACATACCTGTCTCCACTCGAGAGGAAGCACGTGGGGTCCCGCACACATCCAGGGGAGCCCCGTTTCCGCCTCCTAGCTCGAGATGAGGGATCCTTTCCCTGTTTCGTAGGGAAAGAATTCCCGGCGTTCCCGTCGCATCTCAAGAGGAGGCGCTCTCCACAGGAAAGGCGAGAGGAACTCCAGGGTCGTGACACCATTCCAAGAGTCCCCCAGATGTGTCAGTCCATTCCAGAGGAACCTGTTTTCCCTGCACTGCCTTGACGTTCAAGCCGAGGATCGACTCCCACCACGTGTGCAGGTGGGACAGCCCTGTGGGAAAGCTTCGTGGGAAAGCCTCGTGGGAAAGACTCGAGGGAAAATCATAGATCCTTTGATCCACGCGGCGGACTGCGTGACACTGCTGCTACCGCTCTGGAGGAAAGCGCAAGTCCATGCCCGCATTCGAGACGAGGACGACTCCCCTTGGGAGACTCCAGAAGTACCCCAAGATCCATGTCAGCACTGGAGAGGAATCCTCAGGTTCCAGCCCCGACTCCACACAAGGTCTTAGGCCCCGGCATCGACGGGAGAGGAATCCCGAGAGGCCCCCGAGGAACTCTCATGGGGACTGGCCTTTCCTGAGGCCACCAGAGCGGGTCCCTGAGGTCCCCGTCGTAAGTCGAGAGCACCTGCCGCAACTCGAGAAAATCCAGGAGGTTTTGCCCTCCAGGCGAGATGAGGCCCATTTCCAAAGACGCTTCTCGAGGCTAATCACATCTAACCACTGGAACTTCCAAAGGGACCTTCACACCGTTGCTGCAACTCAAGAAGTTCCCCGACATACCCGTCTGCACTCGAGAGGAAGCACGTGGGTCCCGCACACATACAGGGGAGACCCATTTCCGCCTCCTAGCTCGAGATGAGTGATCCTTTCCCTGTTTCGTAGGGAAAGAATTCCCGGCATTCCCGTCGCATTTCAAGAGGAGGCGCTCCCCACAGGAAAGACGAGAGGAACTCCAGGGTCGTGCCACCATTCCAAGAGTACCCCAGATGTGTCAGTCCATTCAAGAGGAACCTGTTTTCCCTTCACTGCCTTGACGTTCAAGCCGAGGATCGACTCCCACCACGTGTGCACGTGGGACAGCCCTGTGGGAAAGCCTCGTGGGAAAGCCTCGTGGGAAAGACTCGAGGGAAAACCATAGATCCTTTGATCCACGTGGCGGACTGCGTGACACTGCTGCTACCGCTCTGGAGGAAAGCGCAAGTGCATGGCCGCATTCGAGACGAGGACTGACTCCCCTGGGGAGACTCCAGAAGTACCCCAAGATCCATGTCAGCCCTGGAGAGGAATCCTCAGGTTCCGGCCCCGACTCCACACAAGGTCTTAGGCCCTTGCATTGACGGGAGAGGAATCCTGAGAGGCCCCCGAGGAACTCGCATGGGGACTGGCCTTTTCTAAGGCCACCAGAGCGGGTCCCTGAGGTCCCCGTCGTAAGTCGAGAGCACCACCCACAACTCGAGAAAATCCAGGAGGTTTCGCCCTCCAGGCGAGATGAGGCCCATTTCCGATGAGGCTTCTCGAGGCCAATCACATCTAACCACTGGAACTTCCAAACGGTCCTTCACACCCTTGCTGCAACTCAAGAAGTTCCCCGACATACCCGTCTCCACTCGAGAGGAAGCACGTGGGGTCCCGCACACATCCAGGGGAGCCCCGTTTCCGACTCCTCGGTCGAGATGAGGGATCCTTTCCCTGTTTCGTAGGGAAAGAATTCCCGGCGTTCCCGTCGCATCTCAAGAGGAGGCGCTCTCCACAGGAAAGGCGAGAGGAACTCCAGGGTCATGCCACCATTCCAAGAGTCCCCCAGATGTGTCAGTCCATTCCAGAGGAACCTGTTTTCCCTGCACTGCCTTGACGTTCAAGCCGAAGATCGACTCCCACCACGTGTGCTCGTGGGACAGCCCTGTGGGAAAGCTTCGTGTGAAAGCCTCGTGGAAAAGACTCGAGGGAAAACCATAGATCCTTTGATCCATGCGGCGGACTGCGTGACACTGCTGCTACCGCTCTGGAGGAAAGCGCAAGTGCATGCCCGCATTCGAGACGAGGACGACTCCCCTTGGGAGACTCCAGAAGTACCCCAAGATCCATGTCAGCACTGGAGAGGAATCCTCAGGTTCCAGCCCCGACTCCACACAAGGTCTTAGGCCCCGGCATCGACGGGAGAGGAATCCCGAGAGGCCCCCGAGGAACTCGCATGGGGACTGGCCTTTCCTGAGGCCACCAGAGCGGGTCCCTGAGGTCCCCGTCGTAAGTCGAGAGCACCTGCCGAAACTCGAGAAAATCCAGGAGGTTTTGCCCTCCAGGCGAGATGAGGCCCATTTCCGCTGAGGCTTCTCGAGGCTAATCACGTCTAACCACTGGAACTTCCAAAGGGTCATTCACACCCTTGCTGCAACTCAAGAAGTTCCCCGACATACCCGTCTCCACTCGAGAGGAAGCACGTGGGTCCCGCACACATCCAGGGGAGCCCCGTTTCCGCCTCCTAGCTCGAGATGAGGGATCCTTTCCCTGTTTCGTAGGGAAAGAATTCCCGGCGTTCCCGTCGCATCTCAAGAGGAGGCGCTCTCCACAGGAATGGCGAGAGGAACTCCAGGGTCGTGCCACCATTCCAAGAGTCCCCCAGATGTGTCAGTCCATTCCAGAGGAACCTGTTTTCCCTGCACTGCCTTGACGTTGAAGCCGAGGATCGACTCCCACCACGTGTGCACGTGGGACAGCCCTGTGGGAAAGCCTCGTGGAAAGCCTCGTGGGAAAGACTCGAGGGAAAACCATAGATCCTTTGATCCACGCGGCAGACTGCGTGACACTGCTGCTACCGCTCTGGAGGAAAGCGCAAGTGCATGCCCGCATTCGAGACGAGGACTGACTCCCCTGGGGAGACTCCAGAAGTACCCCAAGATCCATGTCAACACTGGAGAGGAATCCTCAGGTTCCGGCCCCGACTCCACACAAGGTCTTAGGCCCCGGCATCGACGGGAGAGGAATCCCGAGAGGCCCCCGTGGAACTCGCATGGGGACTGGCCTTTCCTGAGGCCACCAGAGCGGTTCCCTGAGGTCCCCGTCGTAAGTCGAGAGCACCTGCCGCAACTCGAGAAAATCCAGGAGGTTTTGCCCTCCAGGCGAGATGAGGCCCATTTCCGCTGAGGCTTCTCGAGGCCAATCACATCTAACCACTGGAACTTCCAAAGGGTCCTTCACACCCTTGCTTCAACTCAAGAAGTTCCCCGACATACCTGTCTCCACTCGAGAGGAAGCACGTGGGGTCCCGCACACATCCAGGGGAGCCCCGTTTCCGCCTCCTAGCTCGAGATGAGGGATCCTTTCCCTGTTTCGTAGGGAAAGAATTCCCGGCGTTCCCGTCGCATCTCAAGAGGAGGCGCTCTCCACAGGAAAGGCGAGAGGAACTCCAGGGTCGTGACACAATTCCAAGAGTCCCCCAGATGTGTCAGTCCATTCCAGAGGAACCTGTTTTCCCTGCACTGCCTTGACGTTCAAGCCGAGGATCGACTCCCACCACGTGTGCAGGTGGGACAGCCCTGTGGGAAAGCTTCGTGGGAAAGCCTCGTGGGAAAGACTCGAGGGAAAATCATAGATCCTTTGATCCACGCGGCGGACTGCGTGACACTGCTGCTACCGCTCTGGAGGAAAGCGCAAGTCCATGCCCGCATTCGAGACGAGGACGACTCCCCTTGGGAGACTCCAGAAGTACCCCAAGATCCATGTCAGCACTGGAGAGGAATCCTCAGGTTCCAGCCCCGACTCCACACAAGGTCTTAGGCCCCGGCATCGACGGGAGAGGAATCCCGAGAGGCCCCCGAGGAACTCGCATGGGGACTGGCCTTTCCTGAGGCCACCAGAGCGGGTCCCTGAGGTCCCCGTCGTAAGTCGAGAGCACCTGCCACAACTCGAGAAAATCTAGGAGGTTTTGCCCTCCAGGCGAGTTGAGGCCCATTTCTGCTGAGGCTTCTCGAGGCTGATCACATCTAACCACTGGAACTTCCAAAGGGTCCTTCACACCCTTGCTGCAACTCAAGCAGTTCCGCGACATACCCGTCTCCACTCGAGAGGAAGATCGTGGTGTCCCGCACACATCCAGGGGAGCCCCGTTTCCGCCTCCTAGCTCGAGATGAGGGATCCTTTCCCTGTTTCGTAGGGAAAGAATTCCCGGCCTTCCCGTCGCATCTCAAGAGGAGGCGCTCTCCACAGGAAAGGCGAGAGGAACTCCAGGGTCGTGCCACCATTCCAAGAGTCCCCCAGATGTGTCAGTCCATTCCAGAGGAACCTGTTTTCCCTGCACTGCCTTGACGTTCAAGCCGAGGATCGACTCCCACCACGTGTGCTCGTGGGACAGCCCTGTGGGAAAGCCTCGTGGGAAAGCCTCGTGGGAAAGACTCGAGGGAAAACCATAGATCCTTTGATCCACGCGGCGGACTGCGTGACACTGCTGCTACCGCTCTGGAGGAAAGCGCAAGTGCATGCCCGCATTCGAGACGAGGACTGACTCCCCTGGGGAGACTCCAGAAGTACCCCAAGATCCATGTCAGCACTGGAGAGGAATCCTCAGGTTCCGGCCCCGACTCCACACAAGGTCTTAGGCCCCGGTATCGACGGGAGAGGAATCCCGAGAGGCCCCCGAGGAACTCGCATGGGGACTGGCCTTTCCTGAGGCCACCAGAGCGGGTCCCTGAGGTCCCCGTCGTAAGTCGAGAGCACCTGCCACAACTCGAGAAAATCCAGGAGGTTTTGCCCTCCAGGCGAGATGAGGCCCATTTCCAAAGACGCTTCTCGAGGCTAATCACATCTAACCACTGGAACTTCCAAAGGGACCTTCACACCGTTGCTGCAACTCAAGAAGTTCCCCGACATACCCTTCTCCACTGGAGAGGAAGCACGTGGGTCCCGCACACATCCAGGGGAACCCCGTTTCCGCCTCCTAGCTCGACATGAGGGATCCTTTCCCTGTTTCGTAGGGAAAGAATTCCCGGCGTTCCCGTCGCATCTCAAGAGGAGGCGCTCTCCACAGGAAAGGCGAGAGGAACTCCAGGGTCGTGCCACCATTCCAAGAGTCCCCCAGATGTGTCAGTCCATTCCAGAGGAACCTGTTTTCCCTGCACTGCCTTGACGTTCAAGCCGAGGATCGACTCCCACCACGTGTGCACGTGGGACTGCCCTGTGGGAAAGCCTCGTGGGAAAGCCTCGTGGGAAAGACTCGAGGGAAAAGCATAGATCCTTTGATCCACGCGGCGGACTGCGTGACACTGCTGCTACCGCTCTGGAGGAAAGCGCAAGTGCATGCCCGCATTCGAGACGAGGACTGACTCCCCTGGGGAGACTCCAGAAGTACCCCAAGATCCATGTCAGCACTGGAGAGGAATCCTCAGGTTCCGGCCCCGACTCCACACAAGGTCTTAGGCCCCGGCATCCACGGGAGAGGAATCCCGAGAGGCCCCCGAGGAACTCGCATGGGGACTGGCCTTTCCTGAGGCCACCAGAGCGGGTCCCTGAGGTCCCCGTCGTAAGTCGAGAGCACCTGCCGCAACTCGAGAAAATCCAGGAGGTTTTGCCCTCCAGGCGAGATGAGGCCCATTTCCAAAGACGCTTCTCGAGGCTAATCACATCTAACCACTGGAACTTCCAAAGGGACCTTCACACCGTTGCTGCAACTCAAGAAGTTCCCCGACATACCCTTCTCCACTCGAGAGGAAGCACGTGGGTCCCGCACACATACAGGGGAGACCCATTTCCGCCTCCTAGCTCGAGATGAGTGATCCTTTCCCTGTTTCGTAGGGAAAGAATTCCCGGCATTCCCGTCGCATTTCAAGAGGAGGCGCTCCCCACAGGAAAGACGAGAGGAACTCCAGGGTCGTGCCACCATTCCAAGAGTACCCCAGATGTGTCAGTCCATTCAAGAGGAACCTGTTTTCCCTTCACTGCCTTGACGTTCAAGCCGAGGATCGACTCCCACCACGTGTGCACGTGGGACAGCCCTGTGGGAAAGCCTCGTGGGAAAGCCTCGTGGGAAAGACTCGAGGGAAAACCATAGATCCTTTGATCCACGTGGCGGACTGCGTGACACTGCTGCTACCGCTCTGGAGGAAAGCGCAAGTGCATGGCCGCATTCGAGACGAGGACTGACTCCCCTGGGGAGACTCCAGAAGTACCCCAAGATCCATGTCAGCCCTGGAGAGGAATCCTCAGGTTCCGGCCCCGACTCCACACAAGGTCTTAGGCCCTTGCATTGACGGGAGAGGAATCCTGAGAGGCCCCCGAGGAACTCGCATGGGGACTGGCCTTTTCTAAGGCCACCAGAGCGGGTCCCTGAGGTCCCCGTCGTAAGTCGAGAGCACCACCCACAACTCGAGAAAATCCAGGAGGTTTCGCCCTCCAGGCGAGATGAGGCCCATTTCCGATGAGGCTTCTCGAGGCCAATCACATCTAACCACTGGAACTTCCAAACGGTCCTTCACACCCTTGCTGCAACTCAAGAAGTTCCCCGACATACCCGTCTCCACTCGAGAGGAAGCACGTGGGGTCCCGCACACATCCAGGGGAGCCCCGTTTCCGACTCCTCGGTCGAGATGAGGGATCCTTTCCCTGTTTCGTAGGGAAAGAATTCCCGGCGTTCCCGTCGCATCTCAAGAGGAGGCGCTCTCCACAGGAAAGGCGAGAGGAACTCCAGGGTCATGCCACCATTCCAAGAGTCCCCCAGATGTGTCAGTCCATTCCAGAGGAACCTGTTTTCCCTGCACTGCCTTGACGTTCAAGCCGAAGATCGACTCCCACCACGTGTGCTCGTGGGACAGCCCTGTGGGAAAGCTTCGTGTGAAAGCCTCGTGGAAAAGACTCGAGGGAAAACCATAGATCCTTTGATCCATGCGGCGGACTGCGTGACACTGCTGCTACCGCTCTGGAGGAAAGCGCAAGTGCATGCCCGCATTCGAGACGAGGACGACTCCCCTTGGGAGACTCCAGAAGTACCCCAAGATCCATGTCAGCACTGGAGAGGAATCCTCAGGTTCCAGCCCCGACTCCACACAAGGTCTTAGGCCCCGGCATCGACGGGAGAGGAATCCCGAGAGGCCCCCGAGGAACTCGCATGGGGACTGGCCTTTCCTGAGGCCACCAGAGCGGGTCCCTGAGGTCCCCGTCGTAAGTCGAGAGCACCTGCCGAAACTCGAGAAAATCCAGGAGGTTTTGCCCTCCAGGCGAGATGAGGCCCATTTCCGCTGAGGCTTCTCGAGGCTAATCACGTCTAACCACTGGAACTTCCAAAGGGTCATTCACACCCTTGCTGCAACTCAAGAAGTTCCCCGACATACCCGTCTCCACTCGAGAGGAAGCACGTGGGTCCCGCACACATCCAGGGGAGCCCCGTTTCCGCCTCCTAGCTCGAGATGAGGGATCCTTTCCCTGTTTCGTAGGGAAAGAATTCCCGGCGTTCCCGTCGCATCTCAAGAGGAGGCGCTCTCCACAGGAATGGCGAGAGGAACTCCAGGGTCGTGCCACCATTCCAAGAGTCCCCCAGATGTGTCAGTCCATTCCAGAGGAACCTGTTTTCCCTGCACTGCCTTGACGTTGAAGCCGAGGATCGACTCCCACCACGTGTGCACGTGGGACAGCCCTGTGGGAAAGCCTCGTGGAAAGCCTCGTGGGAAAGACTCGAGGGAAAACCATAGATCCTTTGATCCACGCGGCAGACTGCGTGACACTGCTGCTACCGCTCTGGAGGAAAGCGCAAGTGCATGCCCGCATTCGAGACGAGGACTGACTCCCCTGGGGAGACTCCAGAAGTACCCCAAGATCCATGTCAACACTGGAGAGGAATCCTCAGGTTCCGGCCCCGACTCCACACAAGGTCTTAGGCCCCGGCATCGACGGGAGAGGAATCCCGAGAGGCCCCCGTGGAACTCGCATGGGGACTGGCCTTTCCTGAGGCCACCAGAGCGGTTCCCTGAGGTCCCCGTCGTAAGTCGAGAGCACCTGCCGCAACTCGAGAAAATCCAGGAGGTTTTGCCCTCCAGGCGAGATGAGGCCCATTTCCGCTGAGGCTTCTCGAGGCCAATCACATCTAACCACTGGAACTTCCAAAGGGTCCTTCACACCCTTGCTTCAACTCAAGAAGTTCCCCGACATACCTGTCTCCACTCGAGAGGAAGCACGTGGGGTCCCGCACACATCCAGGGGAGCCCCGTTTCCGCCTCCTAGCTCGAGATGAGGGATCCTTTCCCTGTTTCGTAGGGAAAGAATTCCCGGCGTTCCCGTCGCATCTCAAGAGGAGGCGCTCTCCACAGGAAAGGCGAGAGGAACTCCAGGGTCGTGACACAATTCCAAGAGTCCCCCAGATGTGTCAGTCCATTCCAGAGGAACCTGTTTTCCCTGCACTGCCTTGACGTTCAAGCCGAGGATCGACTCCCACCACGTGTGCAGGTGGGACAGCCCTGTGGGAAAGCTTCGTGGGAAAGCCTCGTGGGAAAGACTCGAGGGAAAATCATAGATCCTTTGATCCACGCGGCGGACTGCGTGACACTGCTGCTACCGCTCTGGAGGAAAGCGCAAGTCCATGCCCGCATTCGAGACGAGGACGACTCCCCTTGGGAGACTCCAGAAGTACCCCAAGATCCATGTCAGCACTGGAGAGGAATCCTCAGGTTCCAGCCCCGACTCCACACAAGGTCTTAGGCCCCGGCATCGACGGGAGAGGAATCCCGAGAGGCCCCCGAGGAACTCGCATGGGGACTGGCCTTTCCTGAGGCCACCAGAGCGGGTCCCTGAGGTCCCCGTCGTAAGTCGAGAGCACCTGCCACAACTCGAGAAAATCTAGGAGGTTTTGCCCTCCAGGCGAGTTGAGGCCCATTTCTGCTGAGGCTTCTCGAGGCTGATCACATCTAACCACTGGAACTTCCAAAGGGTCCTTCACACCCTTGCTGCAACTCAAGCAGTTCCGCGACATACCCGTCTCCACTCGAGAGGAAGATCGTGGTGTCCCGCACACATCCAGGGGAGCCCCGTTTCCGCCTCCTAGCTCGAGATGAGGGATCCTTTCCCTGTTTCGTAGGGAAAGAATTCCCGGCCTTCCCGTCGCATCTCAAGAGGAGGCGCTCTCCACAGGAAAGGCGAGAGGAACTCCAGGGTCGTGCCACCATTCCAAGAGTCCCCCAGATGTGTCAGTCCATTCCAGAGGAACCTGTTTTCCCTGCACTGCCTTGACGTTCAAGCCGAGGATCGACTCCCACCACGTGTGCTCGTGGGACAGCCCTGTGGGAAAGCCTCGTGGGAAAGCCTCGTGGGAAAGACTCGAGGGAAAACCATAGATCCTTTGATCCACGCGGCGGACTGCGTGACACTGCTGCTACCGCTCTGGAGGAAAGCGCAAGTGCATGCCCGCATTCGAGACGAGGACTGACTCCCCTGGGGAGACTCCAGAAGTACCCCAAGATCCATGTCAGCACTGGAGAGGAATCCTCAGGTTCCGGCCCCGACTCCACACAAGGTCTTAGGCCCCGGTATCGACGGGAGAGGAATCCCGAGAGGCCCCCGAGGAACTCGCATGGGGACTGGCCTTTCCTGAGGCCACCAGAGCGGGTCCCTGAGGTCCCCGTCGTAAGTCGAGAGCACCTGCCACAACTCGAGAAAATCCAGGAGGTTTTGCCCTCCAGGCGAGATGAGGCCCATTTCCAAAGACGCTTCTCGAGGCTAATCACATCTAACCACTGGAACTTCCAAAGGGACCTTCACACCGTTGCTGCAACTCAAGAAGTTCCCCGACATACCCTTCTCCACTGGAGAGGAAGCACGTGGGTCCCGCACACATCCAGGGGAACCCCGTTTCCGCCTCCTAGCTCGACATGAGGGATCCTTTCCCTGTTTCGTAGGGAAAGAATTCCCGGCGTTCCCGTCGCATCTCAAGAGGAGGCGCTCTCCACAGGAAAGGCGAGAGGAACTCCAGGGTCGTGCCACCATTCCAAGAGTCCCCCAGATGTGTCAGTCCATTCCAGAGGAACCTGTTTTCCCTGCACTGCCTTGACGTTCAAGCCGAGGATCGACTCCCACCACGTGTGCACGTGGGACTGCCCTGTGGGAAAGCCTCGTGGGAAAGCCTCGTGGGAAAGACTCGAGGGAAAAGCATAGATCCTTTGATCCACGCGGCGGACTGCGTGACACTGCTGCTACCGCTCTGGAGGAAAGCGCAAGTGCATGCCCGCATTCGAGACGAGGACTGACTCCCCTGGGGAGACTCCAGAAGTACCCCAAGATCCATGTCAGCACTGGAGAGGAATCCTCAGGTTCCGGCCCCGACTCCACACAAGGTCTTAGGCCCCGGCATCCACGGGAGAGGAATCCCGAGAGGCCCCCGAGGAACTCGCATGGGGACTGGCCTTTCCTGAGGCCACCAGAGCGGGTCCCTGAGGTCCCCGTCGTAAGTCGAGAGCACCTGCCGCAACTCGAGAAAATCCAGGAGGTTTTGCCCTCCAGGCGAGATGAGGCCCATTTCCAAAGACGCTTCTCGAGGCTAATCACATCTAACCACTGGAACTTCCAAAGGGACCTTCACACCGTTGCTGCAACTCAAGAAGTTCCCCGACATACCCTTCTCCACTCGAGAGGAAGCACGTGGGTCCCGCACACATACAGGGGAGACCCATTTCCGCCTCCTAGCTCGAGATGAGTGATCCTTTCCCTGTTTCGTAGGGAAAGAATTCCCGGCATTCCCGTCGCATTTCAAGAGGAGGCGCTCCCCACAGGAAAGACGAGAGGAACTCCAGGGTCGTGCCACCATTCCAAGAGTACCCCAGATGTGTCAGTCCATTCAAGAGGAACCTGTTTTCCCTTCACTGCCTTGACGTTCAAGCCGAGGATCGACTCCCACCACGTGTGCACGTGGGACAGCCCTGTGGGAAAGCCTCGTGGGAAAGCCTCGTGGGAAAGACTCGAGGGAAAACCATAGATCCTTTGATCCACGTGGCGGACTGTGTGACACTGCTGCTACCGCTCTGGAGGAAAGCGCAAGTGCATGGCCGCATTCGAGACGAGGACTGACTCCCCTGGGGAGACTCCAGAAGTACCCCAAGATCCATGTCAGCCCTGGAGAGGAATCCTCAGGTTCCGGCCCCGACTCCACACAAGGTCTTAGGCCCTTGCATTGACGGGAGAGGAATCCTGAGAGGCCCCCGAGGAACTCGCATGGGGACTGGCCTTTTCTAAGGCCACCAGAGCGGGTCCCTGAGGTCCCCGTCGTAAGTCGAGAGCACCTGCCACAACTCGAGAAAATCCAGGAGGTTTCGCCCTCCAGGCGAGATGAGGCCCATTTCCGATGAGGCTTCTCGAGGCCAATCACATCTAACCACTGGAACTTCCAAACGGTCCTTCACACCCTTGCTGCAACTCAAGAAGTTCCCCGACATACCCGTCTCCACTCGAGAGGAAGCACGTGGGGTCCCGCACACATCCAGGGGAGCCCCGTTTCCGACTCCTCGATCGAGATGAGGGATCCTTTCCCTGTTTCGTAGGGAAAGAATTCCCGGCGTTCCCGTCGCATCTCAAGAGGAGGCGCTCTCCACAGGAAAGGCGAGAGGAACTCCAGGGTCATGCCACCATTCCAAGAGTTCCCCAGATGTGTCAGTCCATTCCAGAGGAACCTGTTTTCCCTGCACTGCCTTGACGTTCAAGCCGAAGATCGACTCCCACCACGTGTGCTCGTGGGACAGCCCTGTGGGAAAGCTTCGTGTGAAAGCCTCGTGGGAAAGACTCGAGGGAAAACCATAGATCCTTTGATCCATGCGGCGGACTGCGTGACACTGCTGCTACCGCTCTGGAGGAAAGCGCAAGTGCATGCCCGCATTCGAGACGAGGACGACTCCCCTTGGGAGACTCCAGAAGTACCCCAAGATCCATGTCAGCACTGGAGAGGAATCCTCAGGTTCCAGCCCCGACTCCACACAAGGTCTTAGGCCCCGGCATCGACGGGAGAGGAATCCCGAGAGGCCCCCGTGGAACTCGCATGGGGACTGGCCTTTCCTGAGGCCACCAGAGCGGTTCCCTGAGGTCCCCGTCGTAAGTCGAGAGCACCTGCCGCAACTCGAGAAAATCCAGGAGGTTTTGCCCTCCAGGCGAGATGAGGCCCATTTCCGCTGAGGCTTCTCGAGGCCAATCACATCTAACCACTGGAACTTCCAAAGGGTCCTTCACACCCTTGCTTCAACTCAAGAAGTTCCCCGACATACCTGTCTCCACTCGAGAGGAAGCACGTGGGGTCCCGCACACATCCAGGGGAGCCCCGTTTCCGCCTCCTAGCTCGAGATGAGGGATCCTTTCCCTGTTTCGTAGGGAAAGAATTCCCGGCGTTCCCGTCGCATCTCAAGAGGAGGCGCTCTCCACAGGAAAGGCGAGAGGAACTCCAGGGTCGTGCCACCATTCCAAGAGTCCCCCAGATGTGTCAGTCCATTCCAGAGGAACCTGTTTTCCCTGCACTGCCTTGACGTTCAAGCCGAGGATCGACTCCCACCACGTGTGCAGGTGGGACAGCCCTGTGGGAAAGCTTCGTGGGAAAGCCTCGTGGGAAAGACTCGAGGGAAAATCATAGATCCTTTGATCCACGCGGCGGACTGCGTGACACTGCTGCTACCGCTCTGGAGGAAAGCGCAAGTCCATGCCCGCATTCGAGACGAGGACGACTCCCCTTGGGAGACTCCAGAAGTACCCCAAGATCCATGTCAGCACTGGAGAGGAATCCTCAGGTTCCAGCCCCGACTCCACACAAGGTCTTAGGCCCCGGCATCGACGGGAGAGGAATCCCGAGAGGCCCCCGAGGAACTCGCATGGGGACTGGCCTTTCCTGAGGCCACCAGAGCGGGTCCCTGAGGTCCCCGTCGTAAGTCGAGAGCACCTGCCACAACTCGAGAAAATCTAGGAGGTTTTGCCCTCCAGGCGAGTTGAGGCCCATTTCTGCTGAGGCTTCTCGAGGCTGATCACATCTAACCACTGGAACTTCCAAAGGGTCCTTCACACCCTTGCTGCAACTCAAGCAGTTCCGCGACATACCCGTCTCCACTCGAGAGGAAGATCGTGGTGTCCCGCACACATCCAGGGGAGCCCCGTTTCCGCCTCCTAGCTCGAGATGAGGGATCCTTTCCCTGTTTCGTAGGGAAAGAATTCCCGGCCTTCCCGTCGCATCTCAAGAGGAGGCGCTCTCCACAGGAAAGGCGAGAGGAACTCCAGGGTCGTGCCACCATTCCAAGAGTCCCCCAGATGTGTCAGTCCATTCCAGAGGAACCTGTTTTCCCTGCACTGCCTTGACGTTCAAGCCGAGGATCGACTCCCACCACGTGTGCTCGTGGGACAGCCCTGTGGGAAAGCCTCCTGGGAAAGCCTCGTGGGAAAGACTCGAGGGAAAAGCTTAGATCCTTTGATCCACGCGGCGGACTGCGTGACACTGCTGCTACCGCTCTGGAGGAAAGCGCAAGTGCATGCCCGCATTCGAGACGAGGACTGACTCCCCTGGGAAGACTCCAGAAGTACCCCAAGATCCATGTCAGCACTGGAGAGGAATCCTCAGGTTCCGGCCCCGACTCCACACAAGGTCTTAGGCCCCGGTATCGACGGGAGAGGAATCCCGAGAGGCCCCCGAGGAACTCGCATGGGGACTGGCCTTTCCTGAGGCCACCAGAGCGGGTCCCTGAGGTCCCCGTCGTAAGTCGAGAGCACCTGCCGCAACTCGAGAAAATCCAGGAGGTTTTGCCCTCCAGGCGAGATGAGGCCCATTTCCAAAGACGCTTCTCGAGGCTAATCACATCTAACCACTGGAACTTCCAAAGGGACCTTCACACCGTTGCTGCAACTCAAGAAGTTCCCCGACATACCCTTCTCCACTGGAGAGGAAGCACGTGGGTCCCGCACACATCCAGGGGAACCCCGTTTCCGCCTCCTAGCTCGACATGAGGGATCCTTTCCCTGTTTCGTAGGGAAAGAATTCCCGGCGTTCCCGTCGCATCTCAAGAGGAGGCGCTCTCCACAGGAAAGGCGAGAGGAACTCCAGGGTCGTGCCACCATTCCAAGAGTCCCCCAGATGTGTCAGTCCATTCCAGAGGAACCTGTTTTCCCTGCACTGCCTTGACGTTCAAGCCGAGGATCGACTCCCACCACGTGTGCACGTGGGACAGCCCTGTGGGAAAGCCTCGTGGGAAAGCCTCGTGGGAAAGACTCGAGGGAAAACCATAGATCCTTTGATCCACGCGGCGGACTGCGTGACACTGCTGCTACCGCTCTGGAGGAAAGCGTAAGTGCATGCCCGCAATCGAGACGAGGACTGACTCCCCTTGGGAGACTCCAGAAGTACCCCAAGATCCATGTCAGCACTGGAGAGGAATCCTCAGGTTCCGGCCCCGACTCCACACAAGGTCTTAGGCCCCGGCATCGACGGGAGAGGAATCCCGAGAGGCCCCCGTGGAACTCGCATGGGGACTGGCCTTTCCTGAGGCCAGCAAAGCGGGTCCCTGAGGTCCCCGTCGTAAGTCGAGAGCACCTGCCGCAACTCGAGAAAATCCAGGAGGATTTGCCCTCCAGGCGAGATGAGGCCCATTTCCGCTGAGGCTTCTCGAGGCTAATCATGTCTAACCACTGGAACTGCCAAAGGGTGCTTCACACCCTTGCTGCAACTCAAGAAGTTCCCCGACATACCCGTCTCCACTCGAGAGGAAGCACGTGGGTCCCGCACACATACAGGGGAGACCCATTTCCGCCTCCTAGCTCGAGATGAGTGATCCTTTCCCTGTTTCGTAGGGAAAGAATTCCCGGCGTTCCCGTCGCATTTCAAGAGGAGGCGCTCTCCACAGGAAAGACGAGAGGAACTCCACGGTCGTGCCACCATTCCAAGAGTACCCCAGATGTGTCAGTCCATTCAAGAGGAACCTGTTTTCCCTTCACTGCCTTGACGTTCAAGCCGAGGATCGACTCCCACCACGTGTGCACGTGGGACAGCCCTGTGGGAAAGCCTCGTGGGAAAGCCTCGTGGGAAAGACTCGAGGGAAAACCATAGATCCTTTGATCCACGTGGCGGACTGCGTGACACTGCTGCTACCGCTCTGGAGGAAAGCGCAAGTGCATGGCCGCATTCGAGACGAGGACTGACTCCCCTGGGGAGACTCCAGAAGTACCCCAAGATCCATGTCAGCCCTGGAGAGGAATCCTCAGGTTCCGGCCCCGACTCCACACAAGGTCTTAGGCCCTTGCATTGACGGGAGAGGAATCCTGAGAGGCCCCCGAGGAACTCGCATGGGGACTGGCCTTTTCTAAGGCCACCAGAGCGGGTCCCTGAGGTCCCCGTCGTAAGTCGAGAGCACCTGCCACAACTCGAGAAAATCCAGGAGGTTTCGCCCTCCAGGCGAGATGAGGCCCATTTCCGATGAGGCTTCTCGAGGCCAATCACATCTAACCACTGGAACTTCCAAACGGTCCTTCACACCCTTGCTGCAACTCAAGAAGTTCCCCGACATACCCGTCTCCACTCGAGAGGAAGCACGTGGGGTCCCGCACACATCCAGGGGAGCCCCGTTTCCGACTCCTCGGTCGAGATGAGGGATCCTTTCCCTGTTTCGTAGGGAAAGAATTCCCGGCGTTCCCGTCGCATCTCAAGAGGAGGCGCTCTCCACAGGAAAGGCGAGAGGAACTCCAGGGTCATGCCACCATTCCAAGAGTCCCCCAGATGTGTCAGTCCATTCCAGAGGAACCTGTTTTCCCTGCACTGCCTTGACGTTCAAGCCGAAGATCGACTCCCACCACGTGTGCTCGTGGGACAGCCCTGTGGGAAAGCTTCGTGTGAAAGCCTCGTGGGAAAGACTCGAGGGAAAACCATAGATCCTTTGATCCACGCGGCGGACTGCGTGACACTGCTGCTACCGCTCTGGAGGAAAGCGCAAGTGCATGCCCGCATTCGAGACGAGGACGACTCCCCTTGGGAGACTCCAGAAGTACCCCAAGATCCATGTCAGCACTGGAGAGGAATCCTCAGGTTCCAGCCCCGACTCCACACAAGGTCTTAGGCCCCGGCATCGACGGGAGAGGAATCCCGAGAGGCCCCCGAGGAACTCGCATGGGGACTGGCCTTTCCTGAGGCCACCAGAGCGGGTCCCTGAGGTCCCCGTCGTAAGTCGAGAGCACCTGCCGCAACTCGAGAAAATCCAGGAGGTTTTGCCCTCCAGGCGAGATGAGGCCCATTTCCGCTGAGGTTTCTCGAGGCTAATCACGTCTAAACACTGGAACTTCCAAAGGGTCATTCACACCCTTGCTGCAACTCAAGCAGTTCCGCGACATACCCGTCTCCACTCGAGAGGAAGATCGTGGTGTCCCGCACACATCCAGGGGAGCCCCGTTTCCGCCTCCTAGCTCGAGATGAGGGATCCTTTCCCTGTTTCGTAGGGAAAGAATTCCCGGCGTTCCCGTCGCATCTCAAGAGGAGGCGCTCTCCACAGGAAAGGCGAGAGGAACTCCAGGGTCGTGCCACCATTCCAAGAGTCCCCCAGATGTGTCAGTCCATTCCAGAGGAACCTGTTTTCCCTGCACTGCCTTGACGTTCAAGCCGAGGATCGACTCCCACCACGTGTGCTCGTGGGACAGCCCTGTGGGAAAGCCTCGTGGGAAAGCCTCGTGGGAAAGACTCGAGGGAAAAGCTTAGATCCTTTGATCCACGCGGCGGACTGCGTGACACTGCTGCTACCGCTCTGGAGGAAAGCGCAAGTGCATGCCCGCATTCGAGACGAGGACTGACTCCCCTGGGGAGACTCCAGAAGTACCCCAAGATCCATGTCAGCACTGGAGAGGAATCCTCAGGTTCCGGCCCCGACTCCACACAAGGTCTTAGGCCCCGGCATCGACGGGAGAGGAATCCCGAGAGGCCCCCGAGGAACTCGCATGGGGACTGGCCTTTCCTGAGGCCACCAGAGCGGGTCCCTGAGGTCCCCGTCGTAAGTCGAGAGCACCTGCCGCAACTCGAGAAAATCCAGGAGGTTTTGCCCTCCAGGCGAGATGAGGCCCATTTCCAAAGACGCTTCTCGAGGCTAATCACATCTAACCACTGGAACTTCCAAAGGGACCTTCACACCGTTGCTGCAACTCAAGAAGTTCCCCGACATACCCTTCTCCACTGGAGAGGAAGCACGTGGGTCCCGCACACATCCAGGGGAGCCCCGTTTCCGCCTCCTAGCTCGACATGAGGGATCCTTTCCCTGTTTCGTAGGGAAAGAATTCCCGGCGTTCCCGTCGCATCTCAAGAGGAGGCGCTCTCCACAGGAAAGGCGAGAGGAACTCCAGGGTCGTGTCACCATTCCAAGAGTCCCCCAGATGTGTCAGTCCATTCCAGAGGAACCTGTTTTCCCTGCACTGCCTTGACGTTCAAGCCGAGGATCGACTCCCACCACGTGTGCACGTGGGACAGCCCTGTGGGAAAGCCTCGTGGGAAAGCCTCGTGGGAAAGACTCGAGGGAAAACCATAGATCCTTTGATCCACGCGGCGGACTGCGTGACACTGCTGCTACCGCTCTGGAGGAAAGCGCAAGTGCATGGCCGCATTCGAGACGAGGACTGACTCCCCTGGGGAGACTCCAGAAGTACCCCAAGATCCATGTCAGCCCTGGAGAGGAATCCTCAGGTTCCGGCCCCGACTCCACACAAGGTCTTAGGCCCTTGCATTGACGGGAGAGGAATCCTGAGAGGCCCCCGAGGAACTCGCATGGGGACTGGCCTTTTCTAAGGCCACCAGAGCGGGTCCCTGAGGTCCCCGTCGTAAGTCGAGAGCACCTGCCACAACTCGAGAAAATCCAGGAGGTTTCGCCCTCCAGGCGAGATGAGGCCCATTTCCGATGAGGCTTCTCGAGGCCAATCACATCTAACAACTGGAACTTCCAAACGGTCCTTCACACCCTTGCTGCAACTCAAGAAGTTCCCCTACATACCCGTCTCCACTCGAGAGGAAGCACGTGGGTCCCGCACACATCCAGGGGAGCCCCGTTTCCGCCTCCTAGCTCGAGATGAGGGATCCTTTCCCTGTTTCGTAGGGAAAGAATTCCCGGCGTTCCCGTCGCATCTCAAGAGGAGGCGCTCTCCACAGGAATGGCGAGAGGAACTCCAGGGTCGTGCCACCATTCCAAGAGTCCCCCAGATGTGTCAGTCCATTCCAGAGGAACCTGTTTTCCCTGCACTGCCTTGACGTTGAAGCCGAGGATCGACTCCCACCACGTGTGCACGTGGGACAGCCCTGTGGGAAAGCCTCGTGGAAAGCCTCGTGGGAAAGACTCGAGGGAAAACCATAGATCCTTTGATCCACGCGGCAGACAGCGTGACACTGCTGCTACCGCTCTGGAGGAAAGCGCAAGTGCATGCCCGCATTCGAGACGAGGACAGACTCCCCTGGGGAGACTCCAGAAGTACCCCAAGATCCATGTCAACACTGGAGAGGAATCCTCAGGTTCCGGCCCCGACTCCACACAAGGTCTTAGGCCCCGGCATCGATGGGAGAGGAATCCCGAGAGGCCCCCGTGGAACTCGCATGGGGACTGGCCTTTCCTGAGGCCACCAGAGCGGTTCCCTGAGGTCCCCGTCGTAAGTCGAGAGCACCTGCCGCAACTCGAGAAAATCCAGGAGGTTTTGCCCTCCAGGCGAGATGAGGCCCATTTCCGCTGAGGCTTCTCGAGGCCAATCACATCTAACCACTGGAACTTCCAAAGGGTCCTTCACACCCTTGCTTCAACTCAAGAAGTTCCCCGACATACCTGTCTCCACTCGAGAGGAAGCACGTGGGGTCCCGCACACATCCAGGGGAGCCCCGTTTCCGCCTCCTAGCTCGAGATGAGGGATCCTTTCCCTGTTTCGTAGGGAAAGAATTCCCGGCGTTCCCGTCGCATCTCAAGAGGAGGCGCTCTCCACAGGAAAGGCGAGAGGAACTCCAGGGTCGTGACACCATTCCAAGAGTCCCCCAGATGTGTCAGTCCATTCCAGAGGAACCTGTTTTCCCTGCACTGCCTTGACGTTCAAGCCGAGGATCGACTCTCACCACGTGTGCAGGTGGGACAGCCCTGTGGGAAAGCTTCGTGGGAAAGCCTCGTGGGAAAGACTCGAGGGAAAATCATAGATCCTTTGATCCACGCGGCGGACTGCGTGACACTGCTGCTACCGCTCTGGAGGAAAGCGCAAGTCCATGCCCGCATTCGAGACGAGGACGACTCCCCTTGGGAGACTCCAGAAGTACCCCAAGATCCATGTCAGCACTGGAGAGGAATCCTCAGGTTCCAGCCCCGACTCCACACAAGGTCTTAGGCCCCGGCATCGACGGGAGAGGAATCCCGAGAGGCCCCCGAGGAACTCGCATGGGGAGTGGCCTTTCCTGAGGCCACCAGAGCGGGTCCCTGAGGTCCCCGTCGTAAGTCGAGAGCACCTGCCACAACTCGAGAAAATCTAGGAGGTTTTGCCCTCCAGGCGAGTTGAGGCCCATTTCTGCTGAGGCTTCTCGAGGCTGATCACATCTAACCACTGGAACTTCCAAAGGGTCCTTCACACCCTTGCTTCAACTCAATAAGTTCCCCGACATACCTGTCTCCACTCGAGAGGAAGCACGTGGGGTCCCGCACACATCCAGGGGAGCCCCGTTTCCGCCTCCTAGCTCGAGATGAGGGATCCTTTCCCTGTTTCGTAGGGAAAGAATTCCCGGCGTTCCCGTCGCATCTCAAGAGGAGGCGCTCTCCACAGGAAAGGCGAGAGGAACTCCAGGGTCGTGACACCATTCCAAGAGTCCCCCAGATGTGTCAGTCCATTCCAGAGGAACCTGTTTTCCCTGCACTGCCTTGACGTTCAAGCCGAGGATCGACTCCCACCACGTGTGCAGGTGGGACAGCCCTGTGGGAAAGCTTCGTGGGAAAGCCTCGTGGGAAAGACTCGAGGGAAAATCATAGATCCTTTGATCCACGCGGCGGACTGCGTGACACTGCTGCTATAGCTCTGGAGGAAAGCGCAAGTCCATGCCCGCATTCGAGACGAGGACGACTCCCCTTGGGAGACTCCAGAAGTACCCCAAGATCCATGTCAGCACTGGAGAGGAATCCGCAGGTTCCGGCCCCGACTCCACACAAGGTCTTAGGCCCCGGCATCGACGGGAGAGGAATCCCGAGAGGCCCCCTAGGAACTCGCATGGGGACTGGCCTTTCCTGAGGCCACCAGAGCGGGTCCCTGAGGTCCCCGTCGTAAGTCGAGAGCACCTGCCACAACTCGAGAAAATCTAGGAGGTTTTGCCCTCCAGGCGAGTTGAGGCCCATTTCTGCTGAGGCTTCTCGAGGCTGATCACATCTAACCACTGGAACTTCCAAAGGGTCCTTCACACCCTTGCTGCAACTCAAGCAGTTCCGCGACATACCCGTCTCCACTCGAGAGGAAGATCGTGGTGTCCCGCACACATCCAGGGGAGCCCCGTTTCTGCCTCCTAGCTCGAGATGAGGGATCCTTTCCCTGTTTCGTAGGGAAAGAATTCCCGGCCTTCCCGTCGCATCTCAAGAGGAGGCGCTCTCCACAGGAAAGGCGAGAGGAACTCCAGGGTGGTGCCACCATTCCAAGAGTCCCCCAGATGTGTCAGTCCATTCCAGAGGAACCTGTTTTCCCTGCACTGCCTTGACGTTCAAGCCGAGGATCGACTCCCACCACGTGTGCTCGTGGGACAGCCCTGTGGGAAAGCCTCGTGGGAAAGCCTCGTGGGAAAGACTCGAGGGAAAAGCTTAGATCCTTTGATCCACGCGGCGGACTGCGTGACACTGCTGCTACCGCTCTGGAGGAAAGCGCAAGTGCATGCCCGCATTCGAGACGAGGACTGACTCCCCTGGGGAGACTCCAGAAGTACCCCAAGATCCATGTCAGCACTGGAGAGGAATCCTCAGGTTCCGGCCCCGACTCCACACAAGGTCTTAGGCCCCGGCATCGACGGGAGAGGAATCCCGAGAGGCCCCCGAGGAACTCGCATGGGGACTGGCCTTTCCTGAGGCCACCAGAGCGGGTCCCTGAGGTCCCCGTCGTAAGTCGAGAGCACCTGCCGCAACTCGAGAAAATCCAGGAGGTTTTGCCCTCCAGGCGAGATGAGGCCCATTTCCGCTGAGGCTTCTCGAGGCCAATCACGTCTAACCACTGGAACTTCCAAAGGGTCCTTCACACCCTTGCTGCAACTCAAGAAGTTCCCCGACATACCCGTCTCCACTCGAGAGGAAGCACGTGGTGTCCCGCACACATCCAGGGGAGCCCCGTTTACGCCTCCTAGCTCGAGATGAGGGATCCTTTCCCTGTTTCGTAGGGAAAGAATTCCCGGCGTTCCAGTCGCATCTCAAGAGGAGGCGCTCTCCACAGGAAAGGCGAGAGGAACTCCAGGGTCGTGCCACCATTCCAAGAGTCCCCCAGATGTGTCAGTCCATTCCAGAGGAACCTGTTTTCCCTGCACTGCCTTGACGTTCAAGCCGAGAATCCACTCCCACCACGTGTGCACGTGGGACAGCCCTGTGGGAAAGCCTCGTGGGAAAGCCTCGTGGGAAAGACTCGAGGGAAAACCATAGATCCTTTGATCCACGCGGCGGACTGCGTGACACTGCTGCTACCGCTCTGGAGGAAAGCGCAAGTGCATGCCCGCATTCGAGACGAGGACTGACTCCCCTGGGGAGACTCCAGAAGTACCCCAAGATCCATGTCAGCACTGGAGAGGAATCCTCAGGTTCCGGCCCCGACTCCACACAAGGTCTTAGGCCCCGGCATCGACGGGAGAGGAATCCCGAGAGGCCCCCGAGGAACTCGCATGGGGACTGGCCTTTCCTGAGGCCACCAGAGCGGGTCCCTGAGGTCCCCGTCGTAAGTCGAGAGCACCTGCCGCAACTCGAGAAAATCCAGGAGGTTTTGCCCTCCAGGCGAGATGAGGCCCATTTCCGCTGAGGCTTCTCGAGGCTAATCACGTCTAACCACTGGAACTTCCAAAGGGTCATTCACACCCTTGCTGCAACTCAAGAAGTTCCCGACATACACGTCTCCACTCGAGAGGAAGCACGTGGGGTCCCGCACACATCAAGGGGAGCCCCGTTCCCGCCTCCTAGCTCGAGATGAGGGATCCTTTCCCTGTTTCGTAGGGAAAGAATTCCCGGCGTTCCCGTCGCATCTCAAGAGGAGGCGCTCTCCACAGGAAAGGCGAGAGGAACTCCAGGGTCGTGCCACCATTCCAAGAGTCCCCCAGATGTGTCAGTCCATTCCAGAGGAACCTGTTTTCCCTGCACTGCCTTGACGTTCAAGCCGAGGATCGACTCCCACCACGTGTGCACGTGGGACAGCCCTGTGGGAAAGCCTCGTGGGAAACCCTCATGGGAAAGACTCGAGGGAAAACCATAGATCCTTTGATCCACGCGGCGGACTGCGTGACACTGCTGCTACCGCTCTGGAGGAAAGCGCAAGTGCATGCCCGCATTCGAGACGAGGACTGACTCCCCTGGGGAGACCCCAGAAGTACCCCAAGATCCATGTCAGCACTGGAGAGGAATCCTCAGGTTCCGGCCCCGACTCCACACAAGGTCTTAGGCCCCGGCATCGACTTGAGAGGAATCCCGAGAGGCCCCCGAGGAACTCGCATGGGGACTGGCCTTTCCTGACGCCACCAGAGCGGGTCCCTGAGGTCCCCGTCGTAAGTCGAGAGCACCTGCCGAAACTCGAGAAAATCCAGGAGGTTTTGCCCTCCAGGCGAGATGAGGCCCATTTCCGCTGAGGCTTCTCGAGGCTAATCACATCTAACTACTGGAACTTCCAAAGGGTCCTTCACACCCTTGCTGCAACTCAAGAAGTTCCCCGACATACCCGTCTCCGCTCGTGAGGAATCACGTGGTGTCCCGCACACATCCAGGGGAGCCCCGTTTCCGCCTCCTAGCTCGAGATGAGGGATCCTTTCCCTGTTTCGTAGGGAAAGAATTCCCGGCGTTCCCGTCGCATCTCAAGAGTAGGGGCTCTCCACAGGTAAGGCGAGAGGAACTCCAGGGTCATGCCACCATTCCAAGAGTCCCCCAGATGTGTCAGTCCATTCCAGAGGAACCTGTTTTCCCTGCACTGCCTTGACGTTCAAGCCGAGGATCGACTCCCACCATGTGTGCACGTGGGACAGCCCTGTGGGAAAGCCTCGTGGGAAAGCCACGTGGGAAAGACTCGAGGGAAAACCATAGATCCTTTGATCCACGCGGCGGACTGCGTGACACTGCTGCTACCGCTCTGGAGGAAAGCGCAAGTGCATGCCCGCATTCGAGACGAGGACTGACTCCCCTGGGGAGACTCCAGAAGTACCCCAAGATCCATGTCAGCACTGGAGAGGAATCCTCAGGTTCCGGCCCCGACTCCACACAAGGTCTTAGGCCCCGGCATCGACGGGAGAGGAATCCCGAGAGGCTCCCGAAGAACTCGCTTGGGGACTGGCCTTTCCTGAGGCCACCAGAGCGGGTCCCTGAGGTCCCCGTCGTAAGTCGAGAGCACCTGCCGCAACTCGAGAAAATCCAGGATGTTTTGCCCTCCAGGTGAGATGAGGCCCATTTCCGCTGAGGCTTCTCGAGGCTAATCACGTCTAACCACTGAACTTCCAAAGGGTCATTCACACCCTTGCTGCAACTCAAGAAGTTCCCCGACATACCGTCTCCACTCGAGACGAAGCACGTGGGTCCCGCACACATCCAGGGGAGCCCCGTTTCCGCCTCCTAGCTCGAGATGAGGGATCCTTTCCCTGTTTCGTAGGGAAAGAATTCCCGGCGTTCCCGTCGCATCTCAAGAGAAGGCGCTCTCCACAGGAAAGGCGAGAGGAACTCCAGGGTCGTGCCACCATTCCAAGAGTCCCCCAGATGTGTCAGTCCATTCCAGAGGAACCTGTTTTCCCTGCACTGCCTTGACGTTCAAGCCGAGGATCGACTCCCACCACGTGTGCACGTGGGACAGCCCTGTGGGAAAGCCTCGTGGGAAAGCCTCGTGGGAAAGACTCGAGGGAAAACCATAGATCCTTTGAACCACGCGGCGGACTGCGTGACACTGCTGCTACCGCTCTGGACGAAAGCGCAAGTGCATGCCCGCATTCGAGACGAGGACTGACTCCCCTGGGGAGACTCCAGAAGTACCCCAAGATCCATGTCAGCACTGTAGAGGAATCCTCAGGTTCCGGCCCCGACTCCACACACGGTCTTAGGCCCCGGCATCGACGGGAGAGGAATGCCGACAGGCCCCGGAGGAACTCGCATGGGGACTGGCCTTTCCTGAGGCCACCAGAGCGGGTCCCTGAGGTCCCCGTCGTAAGTCGAGAGCACCTGCCGCAACTCTAGAAAATCCAGGAGGTTTTGCCCTCCAGGCGAGATGAGGACCATTTCCGCTGAGGCTTCTTGAGGCTAATCACATCTAACCATTGGAACTTCCAAAGGGTCCTTCACACCCTTGCTGCAACTCAAGAAGTTCCCCGACATACCCGTCTCCACTCGAGAGGAAGCACGTGGTGTCCCGCACACATCCAGGGGAGACCCGTTTCCGCCTCCTAGCTCGAGATGAGGGATCCTTTCCCTGTTTCCTAGGGAAAGAATTCCCGGCGTTCCCGTCGCATCTCAAGAGGAGGCACTCTCCACAGGAAAGGCGAGAGGAACTCCAGGGTCGTGCCACCATTCCAAGAGTCCCCCAGATGTGTCAGTCCATTCCAGAGGAACCTGTTTTCCCTGCACTGCCTTGACGTTCAAGCCCAGGATCGACTCCCACCACGTGTGCACGTGGGACAGCCCTGTGGGAAAGCCTCGTGGGAAAGCCTCGTGGGAAAGACTCGAGGGAAAACCATAGATCCTTTGATCCACGCGGCGGACTGCGTGACACTGCTGCTACCGCTCTGGAGGAAAGCGCAAGTGCATGCCCGCATTCGAGACGAGGACTGACTCCCCTGGGGAGACTCCAGAAGTACCCCAAGATCCATGTCAGCACTGGAGAGGAATCCTCAGGTTCCGGCCCCGACTCCACACAAGGTCTTAGGCCCCGGCATCGACGGGAGTGGAATCCTGAGAGGCCCCCGAGGAACTCGCATGGGGACTGGCCTTTCCTGACGCCACCAGAGCGGGTCCCTGAGGTCCCCGTCGTAAGTCGAGAGCACCTGCCGCAACTCGAGAAAATCCAGGAGGTTTTGCCCTCCAGGCGAGATGAGGCCCATTTCCGCTGAGGCTTCTCGAGGCCAATCACATCTAACCACTGGAAATTCCAAAGGGTCCTTCACACTCTTGCTGCAACTCAAGAAGTTCCCCGACATACCGTCTCCACTCGAGAGGAAGCACGTGGTGTCCCGCACACATCCAGGGGAGCCCCGTTTCCGCCTCCTAGCTCGAGATGAGGGATCCTTTCCCTGTTTCGTAGGGAAAGAATTCCCGGCGTTCCCGTCGCATCTCAAGAAGAGGCGCTCTCCACAGGAAAGGCGAGAGGAACTCCAGGGTCGTGACACCATTCCAAGAGTCCCCCAGATGTGTCAGTCCATTCCAGAGGAACCTGTTTTCCCTGCACTTCCTTGACGTTCAAGCCGAGGATCGACTCCCACCACGTGTGCACGTGGGACAGCCCTGTGGGAAAGCCTCGTGGGAAAGCCTCGTGGGAAAGACTCGAGGGAAAACCATAGATCCTTTGATCCACGCGGCGGACTGCGTGACACTGCTGCTACCGCTCTGGAGGAAAGCGCAAGTGCATGCCCGCATTCGAGACGAGGACTGACTCCCCTGGGGAGACTCCAGAAGTACCCCAAGATCCATGTCAGCACTGGAGAGGAATCCTCAGGTTCCGGCCCCGACTCCACACAAGGTCTTAGGCCCCGGCATCGACGGGAGAGGAATCCCCAGAGGAACTCGCATGGGGACTGGTCTTTCCTGAGGCCACCAAAGCGGGTCCCTGAGGTCCTCGTCGTAAGTCGAGAGCACATGCCGCAACTCGAGAAAATCTCGGAGGTTTTGCCCTCCAGGCGAGATGAGGCCCATTTCCGCTGAGGCTTCTCGAGGCCAATCACATCTAACCACTGGAACTTCCAAAGGGTCCTTCACACCCTTGCTGCAACTCAAGAAGGTCCCCGACATACCCGTCTCCACTCGAGAGGAAGCACGTGGGGTCCCGCACACATCCAGGGGAGCCCCGTTTCCGCCTCCTAGCTCGAGATGAGGGATCCTTTCCCTGTTTCGTAGGGAAAGAATTCCCGGCGTTCCCGTCGCATCTCAAGAGGAGGCGCTCTCCACAGGAAAGGCGAGAGGAACTCCAGGGTCCTGACACCATTCCAAGAGTCCCCCAGATGTGTCAGTCCATTCCAGAGGAACCTGTTTTCCCTGCACTGCCTTGACGTTCAAGCCGAGGATCGACTCCCACCCCGTGTGCACGTGGGACAGCCCTGTGGGAAAGCCTCGTGGGAAAGCCTCGTGGGAAAGACTCGAGGGAAAACCATAGATCCTTTGATCCACGCGGCGGACTGCGTGACACTGCTGCTACCGCTCTGGAGGAAAGCACAAATGCATGCCCGCATTCGAGACAAGGACTGACTCCCCTGGGGAGACTCCAGAAGTACCCCAAGATCCATGTCAGCACTGGAGAGGAATCCTCAGGTTCCGGCCCCGACTCCACACAAGGTCTTAGGCCCCGGCAACGACGGGAGAGGAATCCCGAGAGGCCCCCGTGGAACTCGCATGGGGACTGGCCTTTCCTGAGGCCACCAGAGCGGTTCCCTGAGGTCCCCGTCGTAAGTCGAGAGCACCTGCCGCAACTCGAGAAAATCCAGGAGGTTTTGCCCTCGACGCGAGATGAGGCCCATTTCCGCTGAGGCTTCTCGAGGCCAATCACATCTAACCACTGGAACTTCCAAAGGGTCCTTCACACCATTGCTGCAACTCAAGAAGTTCCCCGACATACCGTCTCCACTCGAGAGGAAGCACGTGGGGTCCCGCACACATCCAGGGGAGCTCCGTTTCCGCCCCCTAGCTCGAGATGAGGGATCCTTTCCCTGTTTCGTAGGGAAAGAATTCCCGGCGTTCCCGTCGCATCTCAAGAGGAGACGCTCTCCACAGGAAAGGCGAGAGGAACTCCAGGGTCGTGCCACCATTCCAAGAGTCCCCCAGATGTGTCAGTCCATTCCAGAGGAACCTGTTTTCCCTGCACTGCCTTGACGTTCAAGCCGAGGATCGACTCCCACCACGTGTGCACGTGGGACAGCCCTGTGGGAAAGCCTCGTGGGAAAGCCTCGTGGGAAAGACTCGAGGGAAAACCATAGATCCTTTGATCCACGCGGCGGACTGCGTGACACTGCTGCTACCGCTCTGGAGGAAAGCGCAAGTGCATGCCCGCATTCGAGACGAGGACTGACTCCCCTGGGGAGACTCCAGAAATACCCCAAGATCCATGTCAGCACTGGAGAGGAATCCTCAGGTTCCGGCCCCGACTCCACACAAGGTCTTAGGTCCCGGCATCGACGGGAGAGGAATCCCGAGAGGCCCCCGAGGAACTCGCATGGGGACTGGCCTTTCCTGAGGCCACCAGAGCGGGTCCCTGAGGTCCCCGTCGTAAGTCGAGAGCACCTGCCGCAACTCGAGAAAATCCAGGAGGTTTTGCCCTCCAGGCGAGATGAGGCCCATTTCCGCTGAGGCTTCTCGAGGCCAATCACATCTAACCACTGGAACTTCCAAAGGGTCCTACACACGCTTGCTGCAACTCAAGAAGTTCCCCGACATACCCGTCTCCACTCGAGAGGAAGCACGTGGTGTCCCACACACATCCAGGGGAGCCCCGATTCCGCCTCCTAGCTCGAGATGAGGGATCCTTTCTCTGTTTCGAAGGGAAAGAATTCCCGGCGTTCCCGTCGCATCTCAAGAGGAGGCGCTCTCCACAGGAAAGGCGAGAGGAACTCCAGGGTCGTGACACCATTCCAAGAGTCCCCCAGATGTGTAAGTCCATTCCAGAGGAACCTGTTTTCCCTGCACTACCTTGACGTTCAAGCCGAGGATCGACTCCCACCACGTGTGCACGTGGGACAGCCCTGTGGGAAAGCCTCGTGGGAAAGCCTCGTGGGAAAGACTCGAGGGAAAACCATAGATCCTTTGATCCACGCGGCGGACTGCGTGACACTGCTGCTACCGCTCTGGAGGAAAGCGCAAGTGCATGCCCGCATTCGAGACGAGGACTGACTCCCCTGGGGAGACTCCAGAAGTACCCCAAGATCCATGTCAGCACTGGAGAGGAATCCTCAGGTTCCGGCCCCGACTCCACACAAGGTCTTAGGCCCCGGCATCGACGGGAGTGGAATCCTGAGAGGCCCCCGAGGAACTCGCATGGGGACTGGCCTTTCCTGAGGCCACCAGAGCGGGTCCCTGAGGTCCCCGTCGTAAGTCGAGAGCACCTGCCCCAACTCGAGAAAATCCAGGAGGTTTGCCCTCCAGGCGAGATGAGGCCCATTTCCGCTGAGGCTTCTCGTGGCTAATCATGTCTAACCACTGGAACTTCCAAAGGGTCCTTGACACCCTTGCTGCAACTGAAGAAGTTCCCCGACATACCCGTCTCCACTCGTGAGGAAGCACGTGGGTCCCGCACACATCCAGGGGAGCCCCGTTTCCGCCTCCTAGCTCGACATGAGGGATCCTTTCCCTGTTTCGTAGGGAAAGAATTCCCGGCGTTCCCGTGGCATCTCAAGAGGAGGCGCTCTCCACAGGAATGGCGAGAGGAACTCCAGGGTCGTGCCACCATTCCAAGAGTCCCCCAGATGTGTCAGTCCATTCCAGAGGAACCTGTTTTCCCTGCACTGCCTTGACGTTCAAGCCGAGGATCGACTCCCACCACGTGTGCACGTGGGACCGCCCTGTGGAAAGCCTCGTGGAAAGCCTCGTGGGAAAGACTCGAGGGAAAACCATAGATCCTTTGATCCACGCGGCAGACTGCGTGACACTGCTGCTACCGCTCTGGAGGAAAGCGCAAGTGCATGCCCGCATTCGAGACGAGGACTGACTCCCCTGGGGAGACTCCAGAAGTACCCCAAGATCCATGTCAACACTGGAGAGGAATCCTCAGGTTCCGGCCCCGACTCCACACAAGGTCTTAGGCCCCGGCATCGACGGGAGAGGAATCCCGAGAGGCCCCCGAGGAACTCGCATGGGGACTGGCCTTTCCTGAGGCCAAAAGAGCGGTTCCCTGAGGTCCCCGTCGTAAGTCGAGAGCAGCTGCCGCAACTCGAGAAAATTCAGGAGGTTTTGCCCTCCAGGCGAGATGAGGCCCATTTCCGCTGAGGCTTCTCGAGGCCAATCACATCTAACCACTGGAACTTCCAAAGGGTCATTCAAACCATTGCTGCAACTCAAGAAGTTCCCCGACATACCCGTCTCCACTCAAGAGGAAGCACGTGGGGTCCCGCACACATACAGGGGAGCCCCGTTTCCGCCTCCTAGCTCGAGATGAGGGATCCTTTCCCTGTTTCGTAGGGATAGAATTCCCGGCGTTTCCGTCGCATCTCAAGAGGAGGCGCTCTCCACAGGAAAGGCGAGAGGAACTCCAGGGTCGTGCCACCATTCCAAGAGTCCCCCAGATGTGTCAGTCCATTCCAGAGGAACCTGTTTTCCCTGCACGGCCTTGACGATCAAGCCGAGGATCGACTCCCACCACCTGTGCACGTGGGAGAGTCCTGTGGGAAAGCCTCGTAGGAAAGCCTCGTGGGAAAGACTCGAGGGAAAACCATAGATCCTTTGATCCACGCGGCGGACTGCGTGTCACTGCTGCTACCGCTCAGGAGGAAAGCGCAAGTGCATGTCCGCATTCGAGAGGAGGACTGACTCCCCTGGGGAGACTCCAGAAGTACCCCAAGATCCATGTCAGCACTGGAGAGGAATCCTCAGGTTCCGGCTCCGACTCCACACAAGGTCTTAGGCCCCGGCATCGACGGGAGAGGAATCCCGAGAGGCCCCCGAGGAACTCGCATGGGTACTGGCCTTTCCTGAGGCCACCAGAGCGGGTCCCTGAGGTCCCCTTCGTAAGTCGAGAGCACCTGCCGCAACTCGAGAAAATCCAGGAGGTTTTGCCCTCCAGACGAGATGAGGCCCATTTCCGCTGAGGCTTCTCGAGGCTAATCACGTCTAACCACTGGAACTTCCAAAGGGTCCTTCACACCCTTGCTGCAACTCAAGAAGTTCCCCGACATACACGTCTCCACTCGAGAGGAAGCACGTGGGGTCCCGCACACATCCAGGGGAGCCCCGTTCCCGCCTCCTAGCTCGAGATGAGGGATCCTTTCCCTGTTTCGTAGGGAAAGAATTCCCGGCGTTCCCGTCGCATCTCAAGAGGAGGCGCTCTCCACAGGAAAGGCGAGAGGAACTCCAGGGTCGTGACACCATTCCAAGAGTCCCCCAGATGTGTCAGTCCATTCCAGAGGAACCTGTTTTCCCTGCACTGCCTTGACGTTCAAGCCGAGGATCCACTCCCACCACGTGTGCAGGTGGGACAGCCCTGTGGGAAAGCTTCGTGGGAAAGCCTCGTGGGAAAGACTCGAGGGAAAACCATAGATCCTTTGATCCACTCGGCGGACTGCGTGACACTGCTGCTACCGCTCTGGAGGAAAGCGCAAGTGCATGCCCGCATTCGAGACGAGGACTGACTCCCCTGGGGAGACTCCAGAAGTACCCCAAGATCCATGTCAGCACTGGAGAGGAATCCTCAGGTTCTGGCCCCGACTCCACACAAGGTCTTAGGCCCCGGCATCGACGGGAGAGGAATCCTGAGAGGCCCCCGTGGAACTCGCATGGGGACTGGCCTTTCCTGAGGCCACCAGAGCGGTTCCCTGAGGTCCCCTTCGTAAATCGAGAGCACCTGCCGCAACTCGAGAAAATCCAGGAGGTTTTGCCCTCCAGGCGAGATGAGGCCCATTTCCGCTGAGGCTTCTCGAGGCCAATCACCTCTAACCACTGGAACTTCCAAAGGGTCCTTCACACCATTGCTGCAACTCAAGAAGTTCCCTGACATACCGTCTCCACTCGAGAGGAAGCACGTGGGGTCCCGCACACATCCAGGGGAGCTCCGTTTCCGCCCCCCAGCTCGAGATCATGGATCCTTTCCCTGTTTCGTAGGGAAAGAATTCCCGGCGTTCCCGTCGCATCTCAAGAGGAGACGCTCTCCACAGGAAAGGCGAGAGGAACTCCAGGGTCGTGCCACCATTCCAAGAGTCCCCCAGATGTGTCAGTCCATTCCAGAGGAACCTGTTTTCCCTGCACTGCCTTGACGTTCAAGCCGAGGATCGACTCCCACCACGTGTGCACGTGGGACAGCCCTGTGGGAAAGCCTCGTGGGAAAGCCTCGTGGGAAAGACTCGAGGGAAAACCATAGATCCTTTGATCCACGCGGCGGACTGCGTGACACTGCTGCTACCGCTCTGGAGGAAAGCGCAAGTGCATGCCCGCATTCGAGACGAGGACGACTCCCCTTGGGAGACTCCAGAAGTACCCCAAGATCCATGTCAGCACTGGAGAGGAATCCTCAGGTTCCAGCCCCGACTCCACACAAGGTCTTAGGCCCCGGCATCGACGGGAGAGGAATCCCGAGAGGCCCCCGAGGAACTCGCATGGGGACTGGCCTTTCCTGAGGCCACCAGAGCGGTTCCCTGAGGTCCCCTTCGTAAATCGAGAGCACCTGCCGCAACTCGAGAAAATCCAGGAGGTTTTGCCCTCCAGGCGAGATGAGGCCCATTTCCGCTGAGGCTTCTCGAGGCTAATCACGTCTAACCACTGGAACTTCCAAAGGGTCATTCACACCCTTGCTGCAACTCAAGAAGTTCCCCGACATACCCGTCTCCACTCGAGAGGAAGCACGTGGGTCCCGCACACATCCAGGGGAGCCCCGTATCCGCCTCCTAGCTCGACATGAGGGATCCTTTCCCTGTTTCGAAGGGAAAGAATTCCCGGCGTTCCCGTCGCATCTCAAGAGGAGGCGCTCTCCACAGGAATGGCGAGAGGAACTCCAGGGTCGTGCCACCATTCCAAGAGTCCCCCAGATGTGTCAGTCCATTCCAGAGGAACCTGTTTTCCCTGCACTGCCTTGACGTTGAAGCCGAGGATCGACTCCCACCACGTGTGCACGTGGGACAGCCCTGTGGAAAGCCTCGTGGAAAGCCTCGTGGGAAAGACTCGAGGGAAAACCATAGATCCTTTGATCCACGCGGCAGACTGCGTGACACTGCTGCTACCGCTCTGGAGGAAAGCGCAAGTGCATGCCCGCATTCGAGACGAGGACTGACTCCCCTGGGGAGACTCCAGAAGTACCCCAAGATCCATGTCAACACTGGAGAGGAATCCTCAGGTTCCGGCCCCGACTCCACACAAGGTCTTAGGCCCCGGCATCGACGGGAGAGGAATCCCGAGAGGCCCCCGAGGAACTCGCATGGGGACTGGCCTTTCCTGAGGCCACCAGAGCGGTTCCCTGAGGTCCCCGTCGTAAGTCGAGAGCAGCTGCCACAACTCGAGAAAATTCAGGAGGTTTTGCCCTCCAAGCGAGATGAGGCCCATTTCCGCTGAGGCTTCTCGAGGCCAATCACATCTAACCACTGGAACTTCCAAAGGGTCATTCAAACCATTGCTGCAACTCAAGAAGTTCCCCGACATACCCGTCTCCACTCAAGAGGAAGCACGTGGGGTCCCGCACACATACAGGGGAGCCCCGTTTCCGCCTCCTAGCTCGAGATGAGGGATCCTTTCCCTGTTTCGTAGGGAAAGAATTCCCGGCGTTTCCGTCGCATCTCAAGAGGAGGCGCTCTCCACAGGAAAGGCGAGAGGAACTCCAGGGTCGTGCCACCATTCCAAGAGTCCCCCAGATGTGTCAGTCCATTCCAGAGGAACCTGTTTTCCCTGCACGGCCTTGACGATCAAGCCGAGGATCGACTCCCACCACCTGTGCACGTGGGAGAGTCCTGTGGGAAAGCCTCGTAGGAAAGCCTCGTGGGAAAGACTCGAGGGAAAACCATAGATCCTTTGATCCACGCGGCGGACTGCGTGTCACTGCTGCTACCGCTCTGGAGGAAAGCGCAAGTGCATGTCCGCATTCGAGACGAGGACTGACTCCCCTGGGGAGACTCAAGAAGTACCCCAAGATCCATGTCAGCACTGGAGAGGAATCCTCAGGTTCCGGCCCCGACTCCACACAAGGTCTTAGGCACCGGCATCGACGGGAGAGGAATCCCGAGAGGCCCCCGAGGAACTCGCATGGGTACTGGCCATTCCTGAGGCCAGCAGAGCGGTTCCCTGAGGTCCCCGTTGTAAGTCGAGAGCACCTGCCGCAACTCGAGAAAATCCAGGAGGTTTTGCCCTCCAGGCGAGATGAGGCCCATTTCCGCTGAGGCTTCTCGAGGCCAATCACATCTAACCACTGGAACTTCCAAAGGGTCCTTCACACCCTTGCTGCAACTCAAGAAGTTCCCCGACATACCCGTCTGCACTCGAGAGGAAGCACGTGGGGTCCCGCACACATCCAGGGGAGCCCCGTTTCCGCCTCCTAGCTCGAGATGAGGGATCCTTTCCCTGTTTCGTAGGGAAAGAATTCCCGGCGTTCCCGTCGCATCTCAAGAGGAGGCGCTCTCCACAGGAAAGGCGAGAGGAACTCCAGGGACATGCCACCATTTCAAGAGTCCCCCAGATGTGTCAGTCCATTCCAGAGGAACCTGTTTTCCCTGCACTGCCTTGACGTTCAAGCCGAGGATCGACTCCCACAACGTGTGCACGTCGGACAGCCCTGTGGGAAAGCCTCGTGGGAAAGCCTCGTGGGAAAGACTCGAGGGAAAACCATAGATCCTTTGATCCACGCGGCGGACTGCGTGACACTGCTACTACCGCTCTGGAGGAAAGCGCAAGTGCATGACCGCATTCGAGACGAGGACTGACTCCCCTGGGGAGACTCCAGAAGTACCCCAAGATCCATGTCAGCACTGGAGAGGAATCCTCAGGTTCCGGCCCCGACTCCACACAAGGTCTTAGGCCCCGGCACCGACGGGAGAGGAATCCCGAGAGGCCCCCGAAGAACTCGCTTGGGGACTGGCCTTTCCTGAGGCCACCAGAGCGGGTCCCTGAGGTCCCCGTCGTAAGTTGAGAGCACCTGCCGCAACTCGAGAAAATCCAGGATGTTTTGCCCAACAGGCGAGATGAGGCCCATTTCCGCTGAGGCTTCTCGAGGCTAATCACGTCTAACCACTGAACTTCCAAAGGGTCATTCACACCCTTGCTGCAACTCAAGAAGTTCCCCGACATACCCGTCTCCACTCGAGACGAAGCACGTGGGTCCCGCACACATCCAGGGGAGCCCCGTTTCCGCCTCCTAGCTCGAGATGAGGGATCCTTTCCCTGTTTCGTAGGGAAAGAATTCCCGGCGTTCCCGTCGCATCTCAAGAGGAGGCGCTCTCCACAGGAAAGGCGAGAGGAACTCCAGGGTTGTGCCACCATTCCAAGAGTCCCCCAGATGTGTCAGTCCATTCCAGAGGAACCTGTTTTCCCTGCACTGCCTTGACGTTCAAGCCGAGGATCGACTCCCACCACGTGTGCACGTGGGACAGCCCTGTGGGAAAGCCTCGTGGGAAAGCCTCGTGGGAAAGCCTCGAGGGAAAACCATAGATCCTTTGATCCACGCGGCAGACTGCGTGACACTGCTGCTACCGCTCTGGAGGAAAGCGCAAGTGCATGCCCGCATTCGAGACGAGGACTGACTCCCCTGGGGAGACTCCAGAAGTACCCCAAGATCCATGTCAGCACTGGAGAGGAATCCTCAGGTTCCGGCCCCGACTCCACACAAGGTCTTAGGCCCCGGCCTCGACGGGAGAGGAATCCCGAGAGGCCCCCGAGGAACTCGCATGGGGACTGGCCTTTCCTGAGGCCAGCAGAGCGGTTCCCTGAGGTCCCCTTCGTAAGTCGAGAGCACCTGCCGCAACTCGAGAAAATCCAGGAGGTTTTGCCCTCCAGGCGAGATGAGGCCCATTTCCGCTGAGGCTTCTCGAGGCCAATCACGTCTAACCACTGGAACTTCCAAAGGGTCCTTCACACCCTTGCTGCAACTCAAGAAGTTCCCCGACATACCCGTCTCCACTCGAGAGGAAGCACGTGGTGTCCCGCACACATCCAGGGGAGCCTCGTTTCCGCCTCCTAGCTCGAGATGAGGGATCCTTTCCCTGTTTCGTAGGGAAAGAATTCCCGGCGTTCCCGTCGCATCTCAAGAGGAGGCGCTCTCCACAGGAAAGGCGAGAGGAACTCCAGGGTCGTGCCACCATTCCAAGAGTCCCCCCGATGTGTCAGTCCATTCCAGAGGAACCTGTTTTCCCTGCACTGCCTTGACGTTCAAGCCGAGGATCCACTCCCACCACGTGTGCACGTGGGACAGCCCTGTGGGAAAGCCTCGTGGGAAAGCCTCGTGGGAAAGCCTCGTGGGAAAGACTCGAGGGAAAACCACAGATCCTTTGATCCACGCGGCGGACTGCGTGACACTGCTGCTACCGCTCTGGAGGAAAGCGCAAGTGCATGCCCGCAATCGAGACGAGGACTGACTCCCCTTGGGAGACTCCAGAAGTACCCCAAGATCCATGTCAGCACTGGAGAGGAATCCTCAGGTTCCGGCCCCGACTCCACACAAGGTCTTAGGCCCCGGCATCGACGGGAGAGGAATCCCGAGAGGCCCCCGAGGAACTCGCATGGGGACTGGCCTTTCCTGAGGCCACCAGAGCGGGTCCCTGAGGTCCCCGTCGTAAGTCGAGAGCACCTGCCGCAACTCGAGAAAATCCAGGAGGTTTTGCCCTCCAGGCGAGATGAGGCCCATTTCCGCTGAGGCTTCTCGAGGCTAATCACGTCTAACCACTGGAACTTCCAAAGGGTCATTCACACCCTTGCTGCAACTCAAGAAGTTCCCCGACATACCCGTCTCCACTCGAGAGGAAGCACGTGGGTCCCGCACACATCCAGGGGAGCCCCGTTTCCGCCTCCTAGCTCGAGATGAGGGATCCTTTCCCTGTTTCGTAGGGAAAGAATTCCCGGCGTTCCCGTCGCATCTCAAGAGGAGGCGCTCTCCACAGGAATGGCGAGAGGAACTCCAGGGTCGTGCCACCATTCCAAGAGTCCCCCAGATGTGTCAGTTCATTCCAGAGGAACCTGTTTTCCCTGCACTGCCTTGACGTTGAAGCCGAGGATCGACTCCCACCACGTGTGCACGTGGGACAGCCCTGTGGGAAAGCCTCGTGGAAAGCCTCGTGGGAAAGACTCGAGGGAAAACCATAGATCCTTTGATCCACGCGGCAGACTGCGTGACACTGCTGCTACCGCTCTGGAGGAAAGCGCAAGTGCATGCCCGCATTCGAGACGAGGACTGACTCCCCTGGGGAGACTCCAGAAGTACCCCAAGATCCATGTCAACACTGGAGAGGAATCCTCAGGTTCCGGCCCCGACTCCACAGAAGGTCTTAGGCCCCGGCATCGACGGGAGAGGAATCCCGAGAGGCCCCCGTGGAACTCGCATGGGGACTGGCCTTTCCTGAGGCCACCAGAGCGGTTCCCTGAGGTCCCCGTCGTAAGTCGAGAGCACCTGCCGCAACTCGAGAAAATCCAGGAGGTTTTGCCCTCCAGGCGAGATGAGGCCCATTTCCGCTGAGGCTTCTCGAGGCCAATCACATCTAACCACTGGAACTTCCAAAGGGTCCTTCACACCCTTGCTTCAACTCAAGAAGTTCCCCGACATACCTGTCTCCACTCGAGAGGAAGCACGTGGGGTCCCGCACACATCCAGGGGAGCCCCGTTTCCGCCTCCTAGCTCGAGATGAGGGATCCTTTCCCTGTTTCGTAGGGAAAGAATTCCCGGCGTTCCCGTCGCATCTCAAGAGGAGGCGCTCTCCACAGGAAAGGCGAGAGGAACTCCAGGGTCGTGACACCATTCCAAGAGTCCCCCAGATGTGTCAGTCCATTCCAGAGGAACCTGTTTTCCCTGCACTGCCTTGACGTTCAAGCCGAGGATCGACTCCCACCACGTGTGCAGGTGGGACAGCCCTGTGGGAAAGCTTCGTGGGAAAGCCTCGTGGGAAAGACTCGAGGGAAAATCATAGATCCTTTGATCCACGCGGCGGACTGCGTGACACTGCTGCTACCGCTCTGGAGGAAAGCGCAAGTGCATGCCCGCACTCGAGACGAGGACGACTCCCCTTGGGAGACTCCAGAAGTACCCCAAGATCCATGTCAGCACTGGAGAGGAATCCTCAGGTTCCAGCCCCGACTCCACACAAGGTCTTAGGCCCCGGCATCGACGGGAGAGGAATCCCGAGAGGCCCCCGAGGAACTCGCATGGGGACTGGCCTTTCCTGAGGCCACCAGAGCGGGTCCCTGAGGTCCCCGTCGTAAGTCGAGAGCACCTGCCACAACTCGAGAAAATCTAGGAGGTTTTGCCCTCCAGGCGAGTTGAGGCCCATTTCTGCTGAGGCTTCTCGAGGCTGATCACATCTAACCACTGGAACTTCCAAAGGGTCCTTCACACCCTTGCTGCAACTCAAGCAGTTCCGCGACATACCCGTCTCCACTCGAGAGGAAGCTCGTGGTGTCCCGCACACATCCAGGGGAGCCCCGTTTCCGCCTCCTAGCTCGAGATGAGGGATCCTTTCCCTGTTTCGTAGGGAAAGAATTCCCGGCCTTCCCGTCGCATATCAAGAGGAGGCGCTCTCCACAGGAAAGACGAGAGGAACTCCAGGGTCGTGCCACCATTCCAAGAGTCCCCCAGATGTGTCAGTCCATTCCAGAGGAACCTGTTTTCCCTGCACTGCCTTGACGTTCAAGCCGAGGATCGACTCCCACCACGTGTGCTCGTGGGACAGCCCTGTGGGAAAGCCTCGTGGGAAAGCCTCGTGGGAAAGACTCGAGGGAAAAGCATAGATCCTTTGATCCACGCGGCGGACTGCGTGACACTGCTGCTACCGCTCTGGAGGAAAGCGCAAGTGCATGCCCGCATTCGAGACGAGGACTGACTCCCCTGGGGAGACTCCAGAAATACCCCAAGATCCATGTCAGCACTGGAGAGGAATCCTCAGGTTCCGGCCCCGACTCCACACAAGGTCTTAGGCCCCGGCATCGACGGGAGAGGAATCCCGAGAGGCCCCCGAGGAACTCTCATGGGGACTGGCCTTTCCTGAGGCCACCAGAGCGGGTCCCTGAGGTCCCCGTCGTAAGTCGAGAGCACCTGCCGCAACTCGAGAAAATCCAGGAGGTTTTGCCCTCCAGGCGAGATGAGGCCCATTTCCGCTGAGGCTTCTCGAGGCCAATCACATCTAACCACTGGAACTTCCAAAGGGTCCTTCACACCCTTGCTGCAACTCAAGAAGTTCCCCGACATACCCGTCTGCACTCGAGAGGAAGCACGTGGGGTCCAGCACACATCCAGGGGATCCCCGTTTCCGCCTCCTAGCTCGAGATGAGGGATCCTTTCCCTGTTTCGTAGGGAAAGAATTCCCGGCGTTCCCGTCGCATCTCAAGAGGAGGCGCTCTCCACAGGAAAGGGGAGAGGAACTCCAGGGTCGTGCCACCATTCCAAGAGTCCCCCAGATGTGTCAGTCCATTCCAGAGGAACCTGTTTTCCCTGCACTGCCTTGACGTTGAAGCCGAGGATCGACTCCCACCACGTGTGCACGTGGGACAGCCCTGTGGGAAAGCCTCGTGGAAAGCCTCGTGGGAAAGACTCGAGGGAAAACCATAGATCCTTTGATCCACGCGGTGGACTGCGTGTCACTGCTGCTACCGCTCAGGAGGAAAGCGCAAGTGCATGTCCGCATTCGAGAGGAGGACTGACTCCCCTGGGGAGACTCCAGAAGTACCCCAAGATCCATGTCAGCACTGGAGAGGAATCCTCAGGTTCCGGCCCCGACTCCACAGAAGGTCTTAGGCACCGGAATCGACGGGAGAGGAATCCCGAGAGGCCCCCGAAGAACTCGCTTGGGGACTGGCCTTTCCTGAGGCCACCAGAGCGGGTCCCTGAGGTCCCCGTCGTAAGTTGAGAGCACCTGCCGCAACTCGAGAAAATCCAGGATGTTTTGCCCAACAGGCGAGATGAGGCCCATTTCCGCTGAGGCTTCTCGAGGCTAATCACGTCTAACCACTGAACTTCCAAAGGGTCATTCACACCCTTGCTGCAACTCAAGAAGTTCCCCGACATACCCGTCTCCACTCGAGACGAAGCACGTGGGTCCCGCACACATCCAGGGGAGCCCCGTTTCCGCCTCCTAGCTCGAGATGAGGGATCCTTTCCCTGTTTCGTAGGGAAAGAATTCCCGGCGTTCCCGTCGCATCTCAAGAGGAGGCGCTCTCCACAGGAAAGGCGAGAGGAACTCCAGGGTTGTGCCACCATTCCAAGAGTCCCCCAGATGTGTCAGTCCATTCCAGAGGAACCTGTTTTCCCTGCACTGCCTTGACGTTCAAGCCGAGGATCGACTCCCACCACGTGTGCAGGTGGGACAGCCCTGTGGGAAAGCCTCGTGGGAAAGCCTCGTGGGAAAGCCTCGAGGGAAAACCATAGATCCTTTGATCCACGCGGCAGACTGCGTGACACTGCTGCTACCGCTCTGGAGGAAAGCGCAAGTGCATGCCCGCATTCGAGACGAGGACTGACTCCCCTGGGGAGACTCCAGAAGTACCCCAAGATCCATGTCAGCACTGGAGAGGAATCCTCAGGTTCCGGCCCCGACTCCACACAAGGTCTTAGGCCCCGGCCTCGACGGGAGAGGAATCCCGAGAGGCCCCCGAGGAACTCGCATGGGGACTGGCCTTTCCTGAGGCCAGCAGAGCGGTTCCCTGAGGTCCCCTTCGTAAGTCGAGAGCACCTGCCGCAACTCGAGATAATCCAGGAGGTTTTGCCCTCCAGGCGAGATGAGGCCCATTTCCGCTGAGGCTTCTCGAGGCCAATCACGTCTAACCACTGGAACTTCCAAAGGGTCCTTCACACCCTTGCTGCAACTCAAGAAGTTCCCCGACATACCCGTCTCCACTCGAGAGGAAGCACGTGGTGTCCCGCACACATCCAGGGGAGCCCCGTTTCCGCCTCCTAGCTCGAGATGAGGGATCCTTTCCCTGTTTCGTAGGGAAAGAATTCCCGGCGTTCCCGTCGCATCTCAAGAGGAGGCGCTCTCCACAGGAAAGGCGAGAGGAACTCCAGGGTCGTGCCACCATTCCAAGAGTCCCCCAGATGTGTCAGTCCATTCCAGAGGAACCTGTTTTCCCTGCACTGCCTTGACGTTCAAGCCGAGGATCCACTCCCACCACGTGTGCACGTGGGACAGCCCTGTGGGAAAGCCTCGTGGGAAAGCCTCGTGGGAAAGACTCGAGGGAAAACCATAGATCCTTTGATCCACGCGGCGGACTGCGTGACACTGCTGCTACCGCTCTGGAGGAAAGCGCAAGTGCATGCCCGCATTCGAGACGAGGACTGACTCCCCTGGGGAGACTCCAGAAGTACCCCAAGATCCATGTCAGCACTGGAGAGGAATCCTCAGGTTCCGGCTCCGACTCCACACAAGGTCTTAGGCCCCGGCATCGACGGGAGAGGAATCCCGAGAGGCCCCCGAGGAACTCGCATGGGTACTGGCCTTTCCTGAGGCCACCAGAGCGGGTCCCTGAGGTCCCCTTCGTAAGTCGAGAGCACCTGCCGCAACTCGAGAAAATCCAGGAGGTTTTGCCCTCCAGACGAGATGAGGCCCATTTCCGCTGAGGCTTCTCGAGGCTAATCACGTCTAACCACTGGAACTTCCAAAGGGTCCTTCACACCCTTGCTGCAACTCAAGAAGTTCCCCGACATACACGTCTCCACTCGAGAGGAAGCACGTGGGGTCCCGCACACATCCAGGGGAGCCCCGTTCCCGCCTCCTAGCTCGAGATGAGGGATCCTTTCCCTGTTTCGTAGGGAAAGAATTCCCGGCGTTCCCGTCGCATCTCAAGAGGAGGCGCTCTCCACAGGAAAGGCGAGAGGAACTCCAGGGTCGTGACACCATTCCAAGAGTCCCCCAGATGTGTCAGTCCATTCCAGAGGAACCTGTTTTCCCTGCACTGCCTTGACGTTCAAGCCGAGGATCGACTCCCACCACGTGTGCAGGTGGGACAGCCCTGTGGGAAAGCTTCGTGGGAAAGCCTCGTGGGAAAGACTCGAGGGAAAACCATAGATCCTTTGATCCACTCGGCGGACTGCGTGACACTGCTGCTACCGCTCTGGAGGAAAGCGCAAGTGCATGCCCGCATTCGAGACGAGGACTGACTCCCCTGGGGAGACTCCAGAAGTACCCCAAGATCCATGTCAGCACTGGAGAGGAATCCTCAGGTTCTGGCCCCGACTCCACACAAGGTCTTAGGCCCCGGCATCGACGGGAGAGGAATCCTGAGAGGCCCCCGTGGAACTCGCATGGGGACTGGCCTTTCCTGAGGCCACCAGAGCGGTTCCCTGAGGTCCCCTTCGTAAATCGAGAGCACCTGCCGCAACTCGAGAAAATCCAGGAGGTTTTGCCCTCCAGGCGAGATGAGGCCCATTTCCGCTGAGGCTTCTCGAGGCCAATCACCTCTAACCACTGGAACTTCCAAAGGGTCCTTCACACCATTGCTGCAACTCAAGAAGTTCCCTGACATACCGTCTCCACTCGAGAGGAAGCACGTGGGGTCCCGCACACATCCAGGGGAGCTCCGTTTCCGCCCCCTAGCTCGAGATCATGGATCCTTTCCCTGTTTCGTAGGGAAAGAATTCCCGGCGTTCCCGTCGCATCTCAAGAGGAGACGCTCTCCACAGGAAAGGCGAGAGGAACTCCAGGGTCGTGCCACCATTCCAAGAGTCCCCCAGATGTGTCAGTCCATTCCAGAGGAACCTGTTTTCCCTGCACTGCCTTGACGTTCAAGCCGAGGATCGACTCCCACCACGTGTGCACGTGGGACAGCCCTGTGGGAAAGCCTCGTGGGAAAGCCTCGTGGGAAAGACTCGAGGGAAAACCATAGATCCTTTGATCCACGCGGCGGACTGCGTGACACTGCTGCTACCGCTCTGGAGGAAAGCGCAAGTGCATGCCCGCATTCGAGACGAGGACGACTCCCCTTGGGAGACTCCAGAAGTACCCCAAGATCCATGTCAGCACTGGAGAGGAATCCTCAGGTTCCAGCCCCGACTCCACACAAGGTCTTAGGCCCCGGCATCGACGGGAGAGGAATCCCGAGAGGCCCCCGAGGAACTCGCATGGGGACTGGCCTTTCCTGAGGCCACCAGAGCGGGTCCCTGAGGTCCCCGTCGTAAGTCGAGAGCACCTGCCGCAACTCGAGAAAATCCAGGAGGTTTTGCCCTCCAGGCGAGATGAGGCCCATTTCCGCTGAGGCTTCTCGAGGCTAATCACGTCTAACCACTGGAACTTCCAAAGGGTCATTCACACCCTTGCTGCAACTCAAGAAGTTCCCCGACATACCCGTCTCCACTCGAGAGGAAGCACGTGGGTCCCGCACACATCCAGGGGAGCCCCGTATCCGCCTCCTAGCTCGACATGAGGGATCCTTTCCCTGTTTCGTAGGGAAAGAATTCCCGGCGTTTCCGTCGCATCTCAAGAGGAGGCGCTCTCCACAGGAAAGGCGAGAGGAACTCCAGGGTCGTGCCACCATTCCAAGAGTCCCCCAGATGTGTCAGTCCATTCCAGAGGAACCTGTTTTCCCTGCACGGCCTTGACGATCAAGCCGAGGATCGACTCCCACCACCTGTGCACGTGGGAGAGTCCTGTGGGAAAGCCTCGTAGGAAAGCCTCGTGGGAAAGACTCGAGGGAAAACCATAGATCCTTTGATCCACGCGGCGGACTGCGTGTCACTGCTGCTACCGCTCTGGAGGAAAGCGCAAGTGCATGTCCGCATTCGAGACGAGGACTGACTCCCCTGGGGAGACTCCAGAAGTACCCCAAGATCCATGTCAGCACTGGAGAGGAATCCTCAGGTTCCGGCCCCGACTCCACACAAGGTCTTAGGCACCGGCATCGACGGGAGAGGAATCCCGAGAGGCCCCCGAGGAACTCGCATGGGTACTGGCCATTCCTGAGGCCAGCAGAGCGGTTCCCTGAGGTCCCCGTTGTAAGTCGAGAGCACCTGCCGCAACTCGAGAAAATCCAGGAGGTTTTGCCCTCCAGGCGAGATGAGGCCCATTTCCGCTGAGGCTTCTCGAGGCCAATCACATCTAACCACTGGAACTTCCAAAGGGTCCTTCACACCCTTGCTGCAACTCAAGAAGTTCCCCGACATACCCGTCTGCACTCGAGAGGAAGCACGTGGGGTCCCGCACACATCCAGGGGAGCCCCGTTTCCGCCTCCTAGCTCGAGATGAGGGATCCTTTCCCTGTTTCGTAGGGAAAGAATTCCCGGCGTTCCCGTCGCATCTCAAGAGGAGGCGCTCTCCACAGGAAAGGCGAGAGGAACTCCAGGGACATGTGCCTTGACGTTCAAGCCGAGGATCGACTCCCACAACGTGTGCACGTCGGACAGCCCTGTGGGAAAGCCTCGTGGGAAAGCCTCGTGGGAAAGACTCGAGGGAAAACCATAGATCCTTTGATCCACGCGGCGGACTGCGTGACACTGCTACTACCGCTCTGGAGGAAAGCGCAAGTGCATGACCGCATTCGAGACGAGGACTGACTCCCCTGGGGAGACTCCAGAAGTACCCCAAGATCCTTGTCAGCACTGGAGAGGAATCCTCAGGTTCCGGCCCCGACTCCACACAAGGTCTTAGGCCCCGGCACCGACGGGAGAGGAATCCCGAGAGGCCCCCGAAGAACTCGCTTGGGGACTGGCCTTTCCTGAGGCCACCAGAGCGGGTCCCTGAGGTCCCCGTCGTAAGTTGAGAGCACCTGCCGCAACTCGAGAAAATCCAGGATGTTTTGCCCAACAGGCGAGATGAGGCCCATTTCCGCTGAGGCTTCTCGAGGCTAATCACGTCTAACCACTGAACTTCCAAAGGGTCATTCACACCCTTGCTGCAACTCAAGAAGTTCCCCGACATACCCGTCTCCACTCGAGACGAAGCACGTGGGTCCCGCACACATCCAGGGGAGCCCCGTTTCCGCCTCCTAGCTCGAGATGAGGGATCCTTTCCCTGTTTCGTAGGGAAAGAATTCCCGGCGTTCCCGTCGCATCTCAAGAGGAGGCACTCTCCACAGGAAAGGCGAGAGGAACTCCAGGGTTGTGCCACCATTCCAAGAGTCCCCCAGATGTGTCAGTCCATTCCAGAGGAACCTGTTTTCCCTGCACTGCCTTGACATTCAAGCCGAGGATCGACTCCCACCACGTGTGCACGTGGGACAGCCCTGTGGGAAAGCCTCGTGGGAAAGCCTCGTGGGAAAGCCTCGAGGGAAAACCATAGATCCTTTGATCCACGCGGCAGACTGCGTGACACTGCTGCTACCGCTCTGGAGGAAAGCGCAAGTGCATGCCCGCATTCGAGACGAGGACTGACTTCCCTGGGGAGACTCCAGAAGTACCCCAAGATCCATGTCAGCACTGGAGAGGAATCCTCAGGTTCCGGCCCCGACTCCACACAAGGTCTTAGGCCCCGGCCTCGACGGGAGAGGAATCCCGAGAGGCCCCCGAGGAACTCGCATGGGGACTGGCCTTTCCTGAGGCCAGCAGAGCGGTTCCCTGAGGTCCCCTTCGTAAGTCGAGAGCACCTGCCGCAACTCGAGAAAATCCAGGAGGTTTTGCCCTCCAGGCGAGATGAGGCCCATTTCCGCTGAGGCTTCTCGAGGCCAATCACGTCTAACCACTGGAACTTCCAAAGGGTCCTTCACACCCTTGCTGCAACTCAAGAAGTTCCCCGACATACCCGTCTCCACTCGAGAGGAAGCACGTGGTGTCCCGCACACATCCAGGGGAGCCTCGTTTCCGCCTCCTAGCTCGAGATGAGGGATCCTTTCCCTGTTTCGTAGGGAAAGAATTCCCGGCGTTCCAGTCGCATCTCAAGAGGAGGCGCTCTCCACAGGAAAGGCGAGAGGAACTCCAGGGTCGTGCCACCATTCCAAGAGTCCCCCCGATGTGTCAGTCCATTCCAGAGGAACCTGTTTTCCCTGCACTGCCTTGACGTTCAAGCCGAGGATCCACTCCCACCACGTGTGCACGTGGGACAGCCCTGTGGGAAAGCCTCGTGGGAAAGCCTCGTGGGAAAGCCTCGTGGGAAAGACTCGAGGGAAAACCACAGATCCTTTGATCCACGCGGCGGACTGCGTGACACTGCTGCTACCGCTCTGGAGGAAAGCGCAAGTGCATGCCCGCAATCGAGACGAGGACTGACTCCCCTTGGGAGACTCCAGAAGTACCCCAAGATCCATGTCAGCACTGGAGAGGAATCCTCAGGTTCCGGCCCCGACTCCACACAAGGTCTTAGGCCCCGGCATCGACGGGAGAGGAATCCCGAGAGGCCCCCGAGGAACTCGCATGGGGACTGGCCTTTCCTGAGGCCACCAGAGCGGGTCCCTGAGGTCCCCGTCGTAAGTCGAGAGCACCTGCCGCAACTCGAGAAAATCCAGGAGGTTTTGCCCTCCAGGCGAGATGAGGCCCATTTCCGCTGAGGCTTCTCGAGGCTAATCACGTCTAACCACTGGAACTTCCAAAGGGTCATTCACACCCTTGCTGCAACTCAAGAAGTTCCCCGACATACCCGTCTCCACTCGAGAGGAAGCACGTGGGTCCCGCACACATCCAGGGGAGCCCCGTTTCCGCCTCCTAGCTCGAGATGAGGGATCCTTTCCCTGTTTCGTAGGGAAAGAATTCCCGGCGTTCCCGTCGCATCTCAAGAGGAGGCGCTCTCCACAGGAATGGCGAGAGGAACTCCAGGGTCGTGCCACCATTCCAAGAGTCCCCCAGATGTGTCAGTTCATTCCAGAGGAACCTGTTTTCCCTGCACTGCCTTGACGTTGAAGCCGAGGATCGACTCCCACCACGTGTGCACGTGGGACAGCCCTGTGGGAAAGCCTCGTGGAAAGCCTCGTGGGAAAGACTCGAGGGAAAACCATAGATCCTTTGATCCACGCGGCAGACTGCGTGACACTGCTGCTACCGCTCTGGAGGAAAGCGCAAGTGCATGCCCGCATTCGAGACGAGGACTGACTCCCCTGGGGAGACTCCAGAAGTACCCCAAGATCCATGTCAACACTGGAGAGGAATCCTCAGGTTCCGGCCCCGACTCCACAGAAGGTCTTAGGCCCCGGCATCGACGGGAGAGGAATCCCGAGAGGCCCCCGTGGAACTCGCATGGGGACTGGCCTTTCCTGAGGCCACCAGAGCGGTTCCCTGAGGTCCCCGTCGTAAGTCGAGAGCACCTGCCGCAACTCGAGAAAATCCAGGAGGTTTTGCCCTCCAGGCGAGATGAGGCCCATTTCCGCTGAGGCTTCTCGAGGCCAATCACATCTAACCACTGGAACTTCCAAAGGGTCCTTCACACCCTTGCTTCAACTCAAGAAGTTCCCCGACATACCTGTCTCCACTCGAGAGGAAGCACGTGGGGTCCCGCACACATCCAGGGGAGCCCCGTTTCCGCCTCCTAGCTCGAGATGAGGGATCCTTTCCCTGTTTCGTAGGGAAAGAATTCCCGGCGTTCCCGTCGCATCTCAAGAGGAGGCGCTCTCCACAGGAAAGGCGAGAGGAACTCCAGGGTCGTGACACCATTCCAAGAGTCCCCCAGATGTGTCAGTCCATTCCAGAGGAACCTGTTTTCCCTGCACTGCCTTGACGTTCAAGCCGAGGATCGACTCCCACCACGTGTGCAGGTGGGACAGCCCTGTGGGAAAGCTTCGTGGGAAAGCCTCGTGGGAAAGACTCGAGGGAAAATCATAGATCCTTTGATCCACGCGGCGGACTGCGTGACACTGCTGCTACCGCTCTGGAGGAAAGCGCAAGTGCATGCCCGCATTCGAGACGAGGACGACTCCCCTTGGGAGACTCCAGAAGTACCCCAAGATCCATGTCAGCACTGGAGAGGAATCCTCAGGTTCCAGCCCCGACTCCACACAAGGTCTTAGGCCCCGGCATCGACGGGAGAGGAATCCCGAGAGGCCCCCGAGGAACTCGCATGGGGACTGGCCTTTCCTGAGGCCACCAGAGCGGGTCCCTGAGGTCCCCGTCGTAAGTCGAGAGCACCTGCCACAACTCGAGAAAATCTAGGAGGTTTTGCCCTCCAGGCGAGTTGAGGCCCATTTCTGCTGAGGCTTCTCGAGGCTGATCACATCTAACCACTGGAACTTCCAAAGGGTCCTTCACACCCTTGCTGCAACTCAAGCAGTTCCGCGACATACCCGTCTCCACTCGAGAGGAAGCTCGTGGTGTCCCGCACACATCCAGGGGAGCCCCGTTTCCGCCTCCTAGCTCGACATGAGGGATCCTTTCCCTGTTTCGTAGGGAAAGAATTCCCGGCCTTCCCGTCGCATATCAAGAGGAGGCGCTCTCCACAGGAAAGACGAGAGGAACTCCAGGGTCGTGCCACCATTCCAAGAGTCCCCCAGATGTGTCAGTCCATTCCAGAGGAACCTGTTTTCCCTGCACTGCCTTGACGTTCAAGCCGAGGATCGACTCCCACCACGTGTGCTCGTGGGACAGCCCTGTGGGAAAGCCTCGTGGGAAAGCCTCGTGGGAAAGACTCGAGGGAAAAGCATAGATCCTGTGATCCACGCGGCGGACTGCGTGACACTGCTGCTACCGCTCTGGAGGAAAGCGCAGGTGCATGCCCGCATTCGAGACGAGGACTGACTCCCCTGGGGAGACTCCAGAAGTACCCCAAGATCCATGTCAGCACTGGAGAGGAATCCTCAGGTTCCGGCCCCGACTCCACACAAGGTCTTAGGCCCCGGCATCGACGGGAGAGGAATCCCGAGAGGCCCCCGAGGAACTCTCATGGGGAATGGCCTTTCCTGAGGCCACCAGAGCGGGTCCCTGAGGTCCCCGTCGTAAGTCGAGAGCACCTGCCGCAACTCGAGAAAATCCAGGAGGTTTTGCCCTCCAGGCGAGATGAGGCCCATTTCCAAAGACGCTTCTCGAGGCTAATCACATCTAACCACTGGAACTTCCAAAGGGACCTTCACACCGTTGCTGCAACTCAAGAAGTTCCCCGACATACCCTTCTCCACTGGAGAGGAAGCACGTGGGTCCCGCACACATCCAGGGGAGCCCCGTTTCCGCCTCCTAGCTCGACATGAGGGATCCTTTCCCTGTTTCGTAGGGAAAGAATTCCCGGCGTTCCCGTCGCATCTCAAGAGGAGGCGCTCTCCACAGGAAAGGCGAGAGGAACTCCAGGGTCGTGACACCATTCCAAGAGTCCCCCAGATGTGTCAGTCCATTCCAGAGGAACCTGTTTTCCCTGCACTGCCTTGACGTTCAAGCCGAGGATCGACTCCCACCACGTGTGCAGGTGGGACAGCCCTGTGGGAAAGCTTCGTGGGAAAGCCTCGTGGGAAAGACTCGAGGGAAAATCATAGATCCTTTGATCCACGCGGCGGACTGCGTGACACTGCTGCTACCGCTCTGGAGGAAAGCGCAAGTGCATGCCCGCATTCGAGACGAGGACGACTCCCCTTGGGAGACTCCAGAAGTACCCCAAGATCCATGTCAGCACTGGAGAGGAATCCTCAGGTTCCAGCCCCGACTCCACACAAGGTCTTAGGCCCCGGCATCGACGGGAGAGGAATCCCGAGAGGCCCCCGAGGAACTCGCATGGGGACTGGCCTTTCCTGAGGCCACCAGAGCGGGTCCCTGAGGGCCCCGTCGTAAGTCGAGAGCACCTGCCACAACTCGAGAAAATCTAGGAGGTTTTGCCCTCCAGGCGAGTTGAGGCCCATTTCTGCTGAGGCTTCTCGAGGCTGATCACATCTAACCACTGGAACTTCCAAAGGGTCCTTCACACCCTTGCTGCAACTCAAGCAGTTCCGCGACATACCCGTCTCCACTCGAGAGGAAGCTCGTGGTGTCCCGCACACATTCAGGGGAGCCCCGTTTCCGCCTCCTAGCTCGAGATGAGGGATCCTTTCCCTGTTTCGTAGGGAAAGAATTCCCGGCCTTCCCGTCGCATATCAAGAGGAGGCGCTCTCCACAGGAAAGACGAGAGGAACTCCAGGGTCGTGCCACCATTCCAAGAGTCCCCCAGATGTGTCAGTCCATTCCAGAGGAACCTGTTTTCCCTGCACTGCCTTGACGTTCAAGCCGAGGATCGACTCCCACCACGTGTGCTCGTGGGACAGCCCTGTGGGAAAGCCTCGTGGGAAAGCCTCGTGGGAAAGACTCGAGGGAAAAGCATAGATCCTTTGATCCACGCGGCGGACTGCGTGACACTGCTGCTACCGCTCTGGAGGAAAGCGCAAGTGCATGCCCGCATTCGAGACGAGGACTGACTCCCCTGGGGAGACTCCAGAAGTACCCCAAGATCCATGTCAGCACTGGAGAGGAATCCTCAGGTTCCGGCCCCGACTCCACACAAGGTCTTAGGCCCCGGCATCGACGGGAGAGGAATCCCGAGAGGCCCCCGAGGAACTCTCATGGGGACTGGCCTTTCCTGAGGCCACCAGAGCGGGTCCCTGAGGTCCCCGTCGTAAGTCGAGAGCACCTGCCGCAACTCGAGAAAATCCAGGAGGTTTTGCCCTCCAGGCGAGATGAGGCCCATTTCCGCTGAGGCTTCTCGAGGCCAATCACATCTAACCACTGGAACTTCCAAAGGGTCCTTCACACCCTTGCTGCAACTCAAGAAGTTCCCCGACATACCCGTCTGCACTCGAGAGGAAGCACGTGGGGTCCAGCACACATCCAGGGGATCCCCGTTTCCGCCTCCTAGCTCGAGATGAGGGATCCTTTCCCTGTTTCGTAGGGAAAGAATTCCCGGCGTTCCCGTCGCATCTCAAGAGGAGGCGCTCTCCACAGGAAAGGCGAGAGGAACTCCAGGGTCGTGCCACCATTCCAAGAGTCCCCCAGATGTGTCAGTCCATTCCAGAGGAACCTGTTTTCCCTGCACTGCCTTGACGTTGAAGCCGAGGATCGACTCCCACCACGTGTGCACGTGGGACAGCCCTGTGGGAAAGCCTCGTGGAAAGCCTCGTGGGAAAGACTCGAGGGAAAACCATAGATCCTTTGATCCACGCGGTGGACTGCGTGACACTGCTGCTACCGCTCTGGAGGAAAGCGCAAGAGCATGACCGCATTCGAGACGAGGACTGACTCCCCTGGGGAGACTCCACAAGTACCCCAAGATCCATGTCAGCACTGGAGAGGAATCCTCAGGTTCCGGCCCCGACTCCACACAAGGTCTTAGGCCCTGGCACCGACGGGAGAGGAATCCCGAGAGGCCCCCGAAGAACTCGCTTGGGGACTGGCCTTTCCTGAGGCCACCAGAGCGGGTCCCTGAGGTCCCCATCGTAAGTCGAGAGCACCTGCCGCAACTCGAGAAAATCCAGGATGTTTTGCCCTCCAGGCGAGATGAGGCCCATTTCCGCTGAGGCTTCTCGAGGCTAATCACGTCTAACCACTGAACTTCCAAAGGGTCATTCACACCCTTGCTGCAACTCAAGAAGTTCCCCGACATACCCTTCTCCACTGGAGAGGAAGCACGTGGGTCCCGCACACATCCAGGGGAGCCCCATTTCCGCCTCCTAGCTCGAGATGAGGGATCCTTTCCCTGTTTCGTAGGGAAAGAATTCCCGGCGTTCCCGTCGCATCTCAAGAGGAGGCGCTCTCCACAGGAAAGGCGAGAGGAACTCCAGGGTCGTGACACCATTCGAAGAGTCCCCCAGATGTGTCAGTCCATTCCAGAGGAACCTGTTTTCCCTGCACTGCCTTGACGTTCAAGCCGAGGATCGACTCCCACCACGTGTGCACGTGGGACAGCCCTGTGGGAAAGCCTCGTGGGAAAGCCTCGTGGGAAAGACTGGAGGGAAAACCATAGATCCTTTGATCCACGCGGCAGACTGCGTGACACTGCTGCTACCGCTCTGGAGGAAAGCGCAAGTGCATGCCCGCATTCGAGACGAGGACTGACTCCCCTGGGGAGACTCCAGAAGTACCCCAAGATCCATGTCAGCACTGGAGAGGAATCCTCAGGTTCCGGCCCCGACTCCACACAAGGTCTTAGGCCCCGGCCTCGACGGGAGAGGAATCCCGAGAGGCCCCCGAGGAACTCGCATGGGGACTGGCCTTTCCTGAGGCCACCAGAGCGGTTCCCTGAGGTCCCCTTCGTAAGTCGAGAGCACCTGCCGCAACTCGAGAAAATCGAGGAGGTTTTGCCCTCCAGGCGAGATGAGGCCCATTTCCGCTGAGGCTTCTCGAGGCCAATCACGTCTAACCACTGGAACTTCCAAAGGGTCCTTCACACCCTTGCTGCAACTCAAGAAGTTCCCCGACATACCCGTCTCCACTCGAGAGGAAGCACGTGGTGTCCCGCACACATCCAGGGGAGACCCGTTTCCGCCTCCTAGCTCGAGATGAGGGATCCTTTCCCTGTTTCGTAGGGAAAGAATTCCCGGCGTTCCCGTCGCATCTCAAGAGGAGGCACTCTCCACAGGAAAGGCGAGAGGAACTCCAGGGTCGTGCCACCATTCCAAGAGTCCCCCAGATGTGTCAGTCCATTCCAGAGGAACCTGTTTTCCCTGCACTGCCTTGACGTTCAAGCCCAGGATCGACTCCCACCACGTGTGCACGTGGGACAGCCCTGTGGGAAAGCCTCGTGGGAAAGCCTCGTGGGAAAGACTCGAGGGAAAACCATAGATCCTTTGATCCACGCGGCGGACTGCGTGACACTGCTGCTACCGCTCTGGAGGAAAGCGCAAGTGCATGCCCGCATTCGAGACGAGGACTGACTCCCCTGGGGAGACTCCAGAAGTACCCCAAGATCCATGTCAGCACTGGAGAGGAATCCTCAGGTTCCGGCCCCGACTCCACACAAGGTCTTAGGCCCCGGCATCGACGGGAGTGGAATCCTGAGAGGCCCCCGAGGAACTCGCATGGGGACTGGCCTTTCCTGACGCCACCAGAGCGGGTCCCTGAGGTCCCCGTCGTAAGTCGAGAGCACCTGCCGCAACTCGAGAAAATCCAGGAGGTTTTGCCCTCCAGGCGAGATGAGGCCCATTTCCGCTGAGGCTTCTCGAGGCCAATCACATCTAACCACTGGAAATTCCAAAGGGTCCTTCACACCCTTGCTGCAACTCAAGAAGTTCCCCGACATACCGTCTCCACTCGAGAGGAAGCACGTGGTGTCCCGCACACATCCAGGGGAGCCCCGTTTCCGCCTCCTAGCTCGAGATGAGGGATCCTTTCCCTGTTTCGTAGGGAAAGAATTCCCGGCGTTCCCGTCGCATCTCAAGAAGAGGCGCTCTCCACAGGAAAGGCGAGAGGAACTCCAGGGTCGTGACACCATTCCAAGAGTCCCCCAGATGTGTCAGTCCATTCCAGAGGAACCTGTTTTCCCTGCACTTCCTTGACGTTCAAGCCGAGGATCGACTCCCACCACGTGTGCACGTGGGACAGCCCTGTGGGAAAGCCTCGTGGGAAAGCCTCGTGGGAAAGACTCGAGGGAAAACCATAGATCCTTTGATCCACGCGGCGGACTGCGTGACACTGCTGCTACCGCTCTGGAGGAAAGCGCAAGTGCATGCCCGCATTCGAGACGAGGACTGACTCCCCTGGGGAGACTCCAGAAGTACCCCAAGATCCATGTCAGCACTGGAGAGGAATCCTCAGGTTCCGGCCCCGACTCCACACAAGGTCTTAGGCCCCGGCATCGACGGGAGTGGAATCCTGAGAGGCCCCCGAGGAACTCGCATGGGGACTGGCCTTTCCTGACGCCACCAGAGCGGGTCCCTGAGGTCCCCGTCGTAAGTCGAGAGCACCTGCCGCAACTCGAGAAAATCCAGGAGGTTTTGCCCTCCAGGCGAGATGAGGCCCATTTCCGCTGAGGCTTCTCGAGGCCAATCACATCTAACCACTGGAAATTCCAAAGGGTCCTTCACACCCTTGCTGCAACTCAAGAAGTTCCCCGACATACCGTCTCCACTCGAGAGGAAGCACGTGGTGTCCCGCACACATCCAGGGGAGCCCCGTTTCCGCCTCCTAGCTCGAGATGAGGGATCCTTTCCCTGTTTCGTAGGGAAAGAATTCCCGGCGTTCCCGTCGCATCTCAAGAAGAGGCGCTCTCCACAGGAAAGGCGAGAGGAACTCCAGGGTCGTGACACCATTCCAAGAGTCCCCCAGATGTGTCAGTCCATTCCAGAGGAACCTGTTTTCCCTGCACTTCCTTGACGTTCAAGCCGAGGATCGACTCCCACCACGTGTGCACGTGGGACAGCCCTGTGGGAAAGCCTCGTGGGAAAGCCTCGTGGGAAAGACTCGAGGGAAAACCATAGATCCTTTGATCCACGCGGCGGACTGCGTGACACTGCTGCTACCGCTCTGGAGGAAAGCGCAAGTGCATGCCCGCATTCGAGACGAGGACTGACTCCCCTGGGGAGACTCCAGAAGTACCCCAAGATCCATGTCAGCACTGGAGAGGAATCCTCAGGTTCCGGCCCCGACTCCACACAAGGTCTTAGGCCCCGGCATCGACGGGAGAGGAATCCCCAGAGGAACTCGCATGGGGACTGGTCTTTCCTGAGGCCACCAAAGCGGGTCCCTGAGGTCCTCGTCGTAAGTCGAGAGCACATGCCGCAACTCGAGAAAATCTCGGAGGTGTTGCCCTCCAGGCGAGATGAGGCCCATTTCCGCTGACGCTTCTCGAGGCCAATCACATCTAACCACTGGAACTTCCAAAGGGTCCTTCACACCCTTGCTGCAACTCAAGAAGGTCCCCGACATACCCGTCTCCACTCGAGAGGAAGCACGTGGGGTCCCGCACACATCCAGGGGAGCCCCGTTTCCGCCTCCTAGCTCGAGATGAGGGATCCTTTCCCTGTTTCGTAGGGAAAGAATTCCCGGCGTTCCCGTCGCATCTCAAGAGGAGGCGCTCTCCACAGGAAAGGGAGAGTAACTCCAGGGTCGTGACACCATTCCAAGAATCCCCCAGATTTGTCAGTCCATTCCAGAGGAACCTGTTTTCCCTGCACTGCCTTGACGTTCAAGACGAGGATCGACTCCCACCCCGTGTGCACGTGGGACAGCCCTGTGGGAAAGCCTCGTGGGAAAGCCTCGTGGGAAAGACTCGAGGGAAAACCATAGATCTTTTGATCCACGCGGCGGACTGCGTGACACTGCTGCTACCGCTCTGGAGGAAAGCGCAAGTGCATGCCCGCATTCGAGACAAGGACTGACTCCCCTGGGGAGACTCCAGAAGTACCCCAAGATCCATGTCAGCACTGGAGAGGAATCCTCAGGTTCCGGCCCCGACTCCACACAAGGTCTTAGGTCCCGGCATCGACGGGAGAGGAATCCCGAGAGGCCACCGAGGAACTCGCATGGGGACTGGCCTTTCCTGAGGCCACCAGAGCGGGTCCCTGAGGTCCCCGTCGTAAGTCGAGAGCACCTGCCGCAACTCGAGAAAATCCAGGAGGTTTTGCCCTCCAGGCGAGATGAGGCCCATTTCCGCTGAGGCTTCTCGAGGCCAATCACATCTAACCACTGGAACTTCCAAAGGGTCCTTAACACGCTTGCTGCAACTCAAGAAGTTCCCCGACATACCCGTCTCCACTCGAGAGGAAGCACGTGGTGTCCCACACACATCCAGGGGAGCCCCGATTCCGCCTCCTAGCTCGAGATGAGGGATCCTTTCTCTGTTTCGAAGGGAAAGAATTCCCGGCGTTCCCGTCGCATCTCAATAGGAGGCGCTCTCCACAGGAAAGGCGAGAGGAACTCCAGGGTCGTGACACCATTCCAAGAGTCCCCCAGATGTGTAAGTCCATTCCAGAGGAACCTGTTTTCCCTGCACTACCTTGACGTTCAAGCCGAGGATCGACTCCCACCACGTGTGCACGTGGGACAGCCCTGTGGGAAAGCCTCGTGGGAAAGCCTCGTGGGAAAGACTCGAGGGAAAACCATAGATCCTTTGATCCACGCGGCGGACTGCGTGACACTGCTGCTACCGCTCTGGAGGAAAGCGCAAGTGCATGCCCGCATTCGAGACGAGGACTGACTCCCCTGGGGAGACTCCAGAAGTACCCCAAGATCCATGTCAGCACTGGAGAGGAATCCTCAGGTTCCGGCCCCGACTCCACACAAGGTCTTAGGCCCCGGCATCGACGGGAGTGGAATCCTGAGAGGCCCCCGAGGAACTCGCATGGGGACTGGCCTTTCCTGAGGCCACCAGAGCGGGTCCCTGAGGTCCCCGTCGTAAGTCGAGAGCACCTGCCCCAACTCGAGAAAATCCAGGAGGTTTGCCCTCCAGGCGAGATGAGGCCCATTTCCGCTGAGGCTTCTCGTGGCTAATCATGTCTAACCACTGGAACTTCCAAAGGGTCCTTGACACCCTTGCTGCAACTGAAGAAGTTCCCCGACATACCCGTCTCCACTCGTGAGGAAGCACGTGGGTCCCGCACACATCCAGGGGAGCCCCGTTTCCGCCTCCTAGCTCGAGATGAGGGATCCTTTCCCTGTTTCGTAGGGAAAGAATTCCCGGCGTTCCCGTCGCATCTCAAGAGGAGGCGCTCTCCACAGTAAAGGGAGAGGAACTCCAGGGTCGTGACACCATTCCAAGAGTCCCCCAGATATGTCAGTCCATTCCAGAGGAACCTGTTTTCCCTGCACTGCCTTGACGTTCAAGCCGAGGATCGACTCCCACCACGTGTGCACGTGGGACAGCTCTGTGGGAAAGCCTCGTGGGAAAGCCTCGTGGGAAAGACTCGAGGGAAAACCATAGATCCTTTGATCCACGCGGCGGACTGCGTGACACTGCTGCTACCGCTCTGGAGGAAAGCGCAAGTGCATGCCCGCATTCGAGACGAGGACTGACTCCCCTGGGGAGACTCCAGAAGTACCCCAAGATCCATGTCAGCACTGGAGAGGAATCCTCAGGTTCTGGCCCCGACTCCACACAAGGTCTTAGGCCCCGGCATCGACGGGAGAGGAATCCTGAGAGGCCCCCGTGGAACTCGCATGGGGACTGGCCTTTCCTGAGGCCACCAGAGCGGTTCCCTGAGGTCCCCGTCGTAAGTCGAGAGCACCTGCCGCAACTCGAGAAAATCCAGGAGGTTTTGCCCTCCAGGCGAGATGAGGCCCATTTCCGCTGAGGCTTCTCGAGGCCAATCACCTCTAACCACTGGAACTTCCAAAGGGTCCTTCACACCATTGCTGCAACTCAAGAAGTTCCCTGACATACCGTCTCCACTCGAGAGGAAGCACGTGGGGTCCCGCACACATCCAGGGGAGCTCCGTTTCCGCCCCCTAGCTCGAGATCATGGATCCTTTCCCTGTTTCGTAGGGAAAGAATTCCCGGCGTTCCCGTCGCATCTCAAGAGGAGACGCTCTCCACAGGAAAGGCGAGAGGAACTCCAGGGTCGTGCCACCATTCCAAGAGTCCCCCAGATGTGTCAGTCCATTCCAGAGGAACCTGTTTTCCCTGCACTGCCTTGACGTTCAAGCCGAGGATCGACTCCCACCACGTGTGCACGTGGGACAGCCCTGTGGGAAAGCCTCGTGGGAAAGCCTCGTGGGAAAGACTCGAGGGAAAACCATAGATCCTTTGATCCACGCGGCGGACTGCGTGACACTGCTGCTACCGCTCTGGAGGAAAGCGCAAGTGCATGCCCGCATTCGAGACGAGGACTGACTCCCCTGGGGAGACTCCAGAAGTACCCCAAGATCCATGTCAGCACTGGAGAGGAAACCTCAGGTTCCGGCCCCGACTCCACACAAGGTCTTAGGTCCCGGCATCGACGGGAGAGGAATCCCGAGAGGCCCCCGAGGAACTCGCATGGGGACTGGCCTTTCCTGAGGCCAGCAGAGCGGGTCCCTGAGGTCCCCTTCGTAAGTCGAGAGCACCTGCCGCAACTCGAGAAAATCCAGGAGGTTTTGCCCTCCAGGCGAGATGAGGCCCATTTCCGCTGAGGCTTCTCGAGGCCAATCACGTCTAACCACTGGAACTTCCAAAGGGTCCTTCACACCCTTGCTGAAACTCAAGAAGTTCCCCGACATACCCGTCTCCACTCGAGAGGAAGCACGTGGTGTCCCGCACACATCCAGGGTAGCCCCGTTTCCGCCTCCTAGCTCGAGATGAGGGATCCTTTCCCTGTTTCGTAGGGAAAGAATTCCCGGCGTTCCAGTCGCATCTCAAGAGGAGGCGCTCTCCACAGGAAAGGCGAGAGGAACTCCAGGGTCGTGCCACCATTCCAAGAGTCCCCCAGATGTGTCAGTCCATTCCAGAGGAACCTGTTTTCCCTGCACTACCTTGACGTTCAAGCCGAGGATCCACTCCCACCACGTGTGCACGTGGGACAGCCCTGTGGGAAAGCCTCGTGGGAAAGCCTCGTGGGAAAGACTCGAGGGAAAACCATAGATCCTTTGATCCACGCGGAGGACTGCGTGACACTGCTGCTACCGCTCTGGAGGAAAGCGCAAGTGCATGCCCGCATTCGAGACGAGGACTGACTCCCCTGGGGAGACTCCAGAAGTAACCCAAGATCCATGTCAGCACTGGAGAGGAATCCTCAGGTTCCGGCCCCGACTCCACACAAGGTCTTAGGCCCCGGCATCGACGGAGAGGAATCCCGAGAGGCCCCCGAGGAACTCGCATGGGGACTGGCCTTTCCTGAGGCCACCAGAGCGGGTCCCTGAGGTCCCCGTCGTAAGTCGAGAGCACCTGCCGCAACTCGAGAAAATCCAGGAGGTTTTGCCCTCCAGACGAGATGAGGCCCATTTCCGCTGAGGCTTCTCGAGGCTAATCACGTCTAACCACTGGAACTTCCAAACGGTCATTCACACCCTTGCTGCAACTCAAGAAGTTCCCCGACATACACGTCTCCACTCGAGAGGAAGCACGTGGGGTCCCGCACACATCCAGGGGAGCCCCGTTCCCGCCTCCTAGCTCGAGATGAGGGATCCTTTCCCTGTTTCGTAGGGAAAGAATTCCTGGCGTTCCCGTCGCATCTCAAGAGGAGGCGCTCTCCACAGGAAAGGCGAGAGGAACTCCAGGGTCGTGCCACCATTCCAAGAGTCCCCCAGATGTGTCAGTCCATTCCAGAGGAACCTGTTTTCCCTGCACTGCCTTGACGTTCAAGCCGAGGATCGACTCCCACCACGTGTGCACGTGGGACAGCCCTGTGGGAAAGCCTCGTGGGAAACCCTCGTGGGAAAGACTCGAGGGAAAACCATAGATCCTTTGATCCACGCGGCGGACTGCGTGACACTGCTGCTACCGCTCTGGAGGAAAGCGCAAGTGCATGCCCGCATTCGAGACGAGGACTGACTTCCCTGGGGAGACCCCAGAAGTACCCCAAGATCCATGTCAGCACTGGAGAGGAATCCTCAGGTTCCGGCCCCGACTCCACACAAGGTCTTAGGCCCCGGCATCGACGGGAGAGGAATCCCCAGAGGAACTCGCATGGGGACTGGTCTTTCCTGAGGCCACCAAAGCGGGTCCCTGAAGTCCTCGTCGTAAGTCGAGAGCACATGCAGCAACTCGAGAAAATCTCGGAGGTTTTGCCCTCCAGGCGAGATGAGGCCCATTTCCGCTGACGCTTCTCGAGGCCAATCACATCTAACCACTGGAATTTCCAAAGGGTCCTTCACACCCTTGCTGCAACTCAAGAAGGTCCCCGACATACCCGTCTCCACTCGAGAGGAAGCACGTGGGGTCCCGCACACATCCAGGGGAGCCCCGTTTCCGCCTCCTAGCTCGAGATGAGGGATCCTTTCCCTGTTTCGTAGGGAAAGAATTCCCGGCGTTCCCGTCGCATCTCAAGAGGAGGCGCTCTCCACAGGAAAGGCGAGAGGAACTCCAGGGTCGTGACACCATTCCAAGAGTCCCCCAGATGTGTCAGTCCATTCCAGAGGAACCTGTTTTCCCTGCACTGCCTTGACGTTCAAGCCGAGGATCGACTCCCACCACGTGTGCACGTGGGACAGCCCTGTGGGAAAGCCTCGTGGGAAAGCCTCGTGGGAAAGACTCGAGGGAAAACCACAGATCCTTTGATCCACGCGGCGGACTGCGTGACACTGCTGCTACCGCTCTGGAGGAAAGCGCAAGTGCATGCCCGCATTCGAGACGAGGACTGACTCCCCTGGGGAGACTCCAGAAGTACCCCAAGATCCATGTCAGCACTGGAGAGGAATCCTCAGGTTCCGGCCCCGACTCCACACAAGGTCTTAGGCCCCGGCATCGACGGGAGAGGAATCCTGAGAGGCCCCCGAGGAACTCGCATGGGGACTGGCCTTTCCTGACGCCACCAGAGCGGGTCCCTGAGGTCCCCGTCGTAAGTCGAGAGCACCTGCCGCAACTCGAGAAAATCCAGGAGGTTTTGCCCTCCAGGCGAGATGAGGCCCATTTCCGCTGAGGCTTCTCGAGGCCAATCACATCTAACCACTGGAACTTCCAAAGGGTCCTTCACACCCTTGCTGCAACTCAAGTAGTTCCCCGACATACAGTCTCCACTCGAGAGGAAGCACGTGGGGTCCCGCACACATCCAGGGGAGCTCCGTTTCCGCCCCCTGGCTCGAGATGAGGGATCCTTTCCCTGTTTCGTAGGGAAAGAATTCCCGGCGTTCCCGTCGCATCTCAAGAGGAGACGCTCTCCACAGGAAAGGCGAGAGGAACTCCAGGGTCGTGCCACCATTCCAAGAGTCCCCCAGATGTGTCAGTCCATTCCAGAGGAACCTGTTTTCCCTGCACTGCCTTGACGTTCAAGCCGAGGATCGACTCCCACCACGTGTGCACGTGGGACAGCCCTGTGGGAAAGCCTCGTGGGAAAGCCTCGTGGGAAAGACTCGAGGGAAAACCGTAGATCCTTTGATCCACGGGCGGACTGCGTGACACTGCTGCTACCGCTCTGGAGGAAAGCGCAAGTGCATGCCCGCATTCGAGACGAGGACTGACTTCCCTGGGGAGACTCCAGAAGTACCCCAAGATCCATGTCAGCACTGGAGAGGAATCCTCAGGTTCCAGCCCCGACTCCACACAAGGTTTTAGGTCCCGGCATCGACGGGAGAGGAATCCCGAGAGGCCCCCGAGGAACTCGCATGGGGACTGGCCTTTCCTGAGGCCACCAGAGCGGGTCCCTTAGGTCCCCGTCGTAAGTCGAGAGCACCTGCCGCAACTCGAGAAAATCCAGGAGGTTTTGCCCTCCAGGCGAGATGAGGCCCATTTCCGCTGAGGCTTCTCGAGGCCAATCACATCTAACCACTGGAACTTCCAAAGGGTCCTTCACACGCTTGCTGCAACTCAAGAAGTTCCCCGACATACCCGTCTCCACTCGAGAGGAAGCACGTGGTGTCCCGCACACATCCAGGGGAGCCCCGTTTCCGCCTCCTAGCTCGAGATGAGGGATACTTTCCCTGTTTCGTAGGGAAAGAATTCCCGGCGTTCCCGTCGCATCTCAAGAGGAGGCGCTCTCCACAGGAAAGGCGAGAGGAACTCCAGGGTCGTGACACCATTCCAACAGTCCCCCAGATGTGTCAGTCCATTCCAGAGGAACCTGTTTTCCCTACACTAGCTTGACGTTCAAGCCGAGGATCGACTCCCACCACGTGTGCACGTGGGACAGCCCTGTGGGAAAGCCTCGTGGGAAAGCCTCGTGGGAAAGACTCGAGGGAAAACCATAGATCCTTTGATCCACGCGGCGGACTGCGTGACACTGCTGCTACCGCTCTGGAGGAAAGCGCAAGTGCATGCCCGCATTCGAGACGAGGACTGACTCCCCTGGGGAGACTCCAGAAGTACCCCAAGATCCATGTCAGCACTGGAGAGGAATCCTCAGGTTCCGGCCCCGACTCCACACAAGGTCTTAGGCCCCGGCATCGACGGGAGAGGAATCCCGAGAGGCCCCCGAGGAACTCGCATGGGGACTGGCCTTTCCTGAGGCCACCAGAGCGGGTCCCTGAGGTCCCCGTCGTAAGTCGAGAGCACCTGCCGCAACTCGAGAAAATCCAGGAGGTTTGCCCTCCAGGCGAGATGAGGCCCATTTCCGCTGAGGCTTCTCGTGGCTAATCATGTCTAACCACTGGAACTTCCAAAGGGTCCTTGACACCCTTGCTGCAACTGAAGAAGTTCCCCGACATACCCGTCTCCACTCGTGAGGAAGCACGTGGGTCCCGCACACATCCAGGGGAGCCCCGTTTCCGTCTCCTAGCTCGAGATGAGGGATCCTTTCCCTGTTTCGTAGGGAAAGAATTCCCGGCGTTCCCGTCGCATCTCAAGAGGAGGCGCTCTCCACAGGAAAGGGAGAGGAACTCCAGGGTCGTGACACCATTCCAAGAGTCCCCCAGATATGTCAGTCCATTCCAGAGGAACCTGTTTTCCCTGCACTGCCTTGACGTTCAAGCCGAGGATCGACTCCCACAACGTGTGCACGTGGGACAGCTCTGTGGGAAAGCCTCGTGGGAAAGCCTCGTGGGAAAGACTTTAGGGAAAACCATAGATCCTATGATCCACGCGGCGGACTGCGTGACACTGCTGCTACCGCTCTGGAGGAAAGCGCAAGTGCATGCCCGCATTCGAGACGAGGACTGACTCCCCTGGGGAGACTCCAGAAGTACCCCAAGATCCATGTCAGCACTGGAGAGGAATCCTCAGGTTCCGGCCCCGACTCCACACAAGGTCTTAGGCCCCGGCATCGACGGGAGAGGAATCCTGAGAGGCCCCCGTGGAACTCGCATGGGGACTGGCCTTTCCTGAGGCCACCAGAGCGGTTCCCTGAGGTCCCCGTCGTAAGTCGAGAGCACCTGCCGCAACTCGAGAAAATCCAGGAGGTTTTGCCCTCCAGGCGAGATGAGGCCCATTTCCGCTGAGGCTTCTCGAGGCCAATCACCTCTAACCACTGGAACTTCCAAAGGGTCCTTCACACCATTGCTGCAACTCAAGAAGTTCCCCGACATACCGTCTCCACTCGAGAGGAAGCACGTGGGGTCCCGCACACATCCAGGGGAGCTCCGTTTCCGCCCCCTAGCTCGAGATCAGGGATCCTTTCCCTGTTTCGTAGGGAAAGAATTCCCGGCGTTCCCGTCGCATCTCAAGAGGAGACGCTCTCCACAGGAAAGGCGAGAGGAACTCCAGGGTCGTGCCACCATTCCAAGAGTCCCCCAGATGTGTCAGTCCATTCCAGAGGAACCTGTTTTCCCTGCACTGCCTTGACGTTCAAGACGAGTATCGACTCCCACCACGTGTGCACGTGGGACAGCCCTGTGGGAAAGCCTCGTGGGAAAGCCTCGTGGGAAAGACTCGAGGGAAAACCATAGATCCTTTGATCCACGCGGCGGACTGCGTGACACTGCTGCTACCGCTCTGGAGGAAAGCGCAAGTGCATGCCCGCATTCGAGACGAGGACTGACTCCCCTGGGGAGACTCCAGAAGTACCCCAAGATCCATGTCAGCACTGGAGAGGAAACCTCAGGTTCCGGCCCCGACTCCACACAAGGTCTTAGGACCCGGCATCGACGGGAGAGGAATCCCGAGAGGCCCCCGAGGAACTCGCATGGGGACTGGCCTTTCCTGAGGCCACCAGAGCGGGTCCCTGAGGTCCCCGTCGTAAGTCGAGAGCACCTGCCGCAACTCGAGAAAATCCAGGAGGTTTGCCCTCCAGGCGAGATGAGGCCCATTTCCGCTGAGGCTTCTCGTGGCTAATCATGTCTAACCACTGGAACTTCCAAAGGGTCCTTGACACCCTTGCTGCAACTGAAGAAGTTCCCCGACATACCCGTCTCCACTCGTGAGGAAGCACGTGGGTCCCGCACACATCCAGGGGAGCCCCGTTTCCGCCTCCTAGCTCGAGATGAGGGATCCTTTCCCTGTTTCGTAGGGAAAGAATTCCCGGCGTTCCCGTCGCATCTCAAGAGGAGGCGCTCTCCACAGGAAAGGGAGAGGAACTCCAGGGTCGTGACACCATTCCAAGAGTCACCCAGATATGTCAGTCCATTCCAGAGGAACCTGTTTTCCCTGCACTGCCTTGACGTTCAAGCCGAGGATCGACTCCCACAACGTGTGCACGTGGGACAGCTCTGTGGGAAAGCCTCGTGGGAAAGCCTCGTGGGAAAGACTTTAGGGAAAACCATAGATCCTTTGATCCACGCGGCGGACTGCGTGACACTGCTGCTACCGCTCTGGAGGAAAGCGCAAGTGCATGCCCGCATTCGAGACGAGGACTGACTCCCCTGGGGAGACTCCAGAAGTACCCCAAGATCCATGTCAGCACTGGAGAGGAATCCTCAGGTTCCGGCCCCGACTCCACACAAGGTCTTAGGCCCCGGCATCGACGGGAGAGGAATCCTGAGAGGCCCCCGTGGAACTCGCATGGGGACTGGCCTTTCCTGAGGCCACCAGAGCGGTTCCCTGAGGTCCCCGTCGTAAGTCGAGAGCACCTGCCGCAACTCGAGAAAATCCAGGAGGTTTTGCCCTCCAGGCGAGATGAGGCCCATTTCCAAAGACGCTTCTCGAGGCTAATCACATCTAACCACTGGAACTTCCAAAGGGCCCTTCACACCGTTGAGCAACTCAAGAAGTTCCCCGACATACCCTTCTCCACTGGAGAGGAAGCACGTCGGTCCCGCACACATCCAGGGGAGCCCCGTTTCCGCCTCCTATCTCGACATGAGTGATCATTTCCCTGTTTCGTAGGGAAAGAATTCCCGGCCTTCCCGTCGCATTTCAAGAGGAGGCGCTCTCCACAGGAAAGACGAGAGGAACTCCAGGGTCGTGCCACCATTCCAAGAGTACCCCAGATGTGTCAGTCCATTCCAGAGGAACCTGTTTTCCCTTCACTGCCTTGACGTTCAAGCCGAGGATCGACTCCCACCACGTGTGCACGTGGGACAGCCCTGTGGGAAAGCCTCGTGGGAAAGCCTCGTGGGAAAGACTCGAGGGAAAACCATAGATCCTTTGATCCACGTGGCGGACTGCGTGACACTGCTGCTACCGCTCTGGAGGAAAGCGCAAGTGCATGCCCGCATTCGAGACGAGGACTGACTCCCCTGGGGAGACTCCAGAATTACCCCAAGATCCATGTCAGCCCTGGAGAGGAATCCTCAGGTTCCTGCCCCGACTCCACACAAGGTCTTAGGCCATTGCATTGACGGGAGAGGAATCCTGAGAGGCCCCCGAGGAACTCGCATGGGGACTGTCCTTTTCTGAGGCCACCAGAGCGGGTCCCTGAGGTCCCCGTCGTAAGTCGAGAGCACCTGCCGCAACTCGAGAAAATCCAGGAGGTTTTGCCCTCCAGGCGAGATGAGGCCCATTTCCGCTGAGGCTTCTCGAGGCCAATCACATCTAACCACTGGAACTTCCAAAGGGTCCTTCACACCCTTGCTGCAACTCAAGAAGTTCCCCGACATACCCGTCTCCACTCGAGAGGAAGCACGTGGGGTCCCGCACACATCCAGGGGAGCCCCGTTTCCGCCTCCTAGCTCGAGATGAGGGATCCTTTCCCTGTTTCGTAGGGAAAGAATTCCCGGCGTTCCCGTCGCATCTCAAGAGGAGGCGCTCTCCACAGGAAAGGCGAGAGGAACTCCAGGGTCGTGACACCATTCCAAGAGTCCCCCAGATGTGTCAGTCCATTCCAGAGGAACCTGTTTTCCCTGCACTGCCTTGACGTTCAAGCCGAGGATCCACTCCCACCACGTGTGCACGTGGTACAGCCCTCTGGGAAAGCCTCGTGGGAAAGCCTCGTGGGAAAGACTCGAGGGAAAACCATAGATCCTTTGATCCACGCGGCGGACTGCGTGACACTGCTGCTACCGCTCTGGAGGAAAGCGCAAGTGCATGCCCGCATTCGAGACGAGGACTGACTCCCCTGGGGAGACTCCAGAAGTACCCCAAGATCCATGTCAGCACTGGAGAGGAATCCTCAGGTTCCAACGCCGACTCCACACAAGGTCTTAGGCCCCGGCCTCGACGGGAGAGGAATGCCGAGAGGCCCCCGTGGAACTCGCATGGGGACTGGCCTTTCGTGACGCCACCAGAGCGGGTCCCTGAGGTCCCCGTCGTAAGTCGAGAGCACCTGCCGCAACTCGAGAAAATCCAGGAGGTTTTGCCCTCCAGGCGAGATGAGGCCCATTTCCGCTGAGGCTTCTCGAGGCCAATCACATCTAACCACTGGAACTTCCAAAGGGTCCTTCACACCCTTGCTGCAACTCAAAAAGTTCCCAGACATACCCGTCTCCACTCGAGAGGAAGCACGTGGTGTCCCGCACACATCCAGGGGAGCCCCGTTTCCGCCTCCTAGCTCGAGATGAGGGATCCTTTCCCTGTTTCGTAGGGAAAGAATTCCCGGCGTTCCCGTCGCATCTCAAGAGGAGGCGCTCTCCACAGGAAAGGCGAGAGGAACTCCAGGGTCGTGCCACCATTCCAAGAGTCCCCCAGATGTGTCAGTCCATTCCAGAGGAACCTGTTTTCCCTGCACTGCCTTGACGTTCAAGACGAGGATCGACTCCCACCACGTGTGCACGTGGGACAGCCCTGTGGGAAAGCCTCGTGGGAAAGACTCGAGGGAAAACCATAGATCCTTTGATCCACGCGGCGGACTGCGTGACACTGCTGCTACCGCTCTGGAGGAAAGCGCAATTCATGCTCGCATTCGAGACGAGAACTGACTCCCCTGGGGAGACTCCAGAAGTACCCCAAGATCCATGTCAGCACTGGAGAGGAATCCTCAGGTTCCGGCCCCGACTCCACACAAGGTCTTAGGCCCCGGCATCGACGGGAGAGGAATCCCGAGACGCCCCCGAGGAACCCGCATGGGGACTGGCCTTTCCTGAGGCCACCAGAGCGGGTCCCTGAGGTCCCCGTCGTAAGTCGAGAGCACCTGCCGCAACTTGAGAAAATCCAGGAGGTTTGCCCTCCAGGCGAGATGAGGCCCATTTCCGCTGAGGCTTCTCGTGGCTAATCATGTCTAACCACTGGAACTTCCAAAGGGTCCTTGACACCCTTGCTGCAACTGAAGAAGTTCCCCGACATACCCGTCTCCACTCGTGAGGAAGCACGTGGGTCCCGCACACATCCAGGGGAGCCCCGTTTCCGCCTCCTAGCTCGAGATGAGGGATCCTTTCCCTGTTTCGTAGGGAAAGAATTCCCGGCGTTCCCGTCGCATCTCAAGAGGAGGCGCTCTCCACAGGAAAGGGAGAGGAACTCCAGGGTCGTGACACCATTCCAAGAGTCACCCAGATATGTCAGTCCATTCCAGAGGAACCTGTTTTCCCTGCACTGCCTTGACGTTCAAGCCGAGGATCGACTCCCACAACGTGTGCACGTGGGACAGCTCTGTGGGAAAGCCTCGTGGGAAAGCCTCGTGGGAAAGACTTTAGGGAAAACCATAGATCCTTTGATCCACGCGGCGGACTGCGTGACACTGCTGCTACCGCTCTGGAGGAAAGCGCAAGTGCATGCCCGCATTCGAGACGAGGACTGACTCCCCTGGGGAGACTCCAGAAGTACCCCAAGATCCATGTCAGCACTGGAGAGGAATCCTCAGGTTCCGGCCCCGACTCCACACAAGGTCTTAGGCCCCGGCATCGACGGGAGAGGAATCCTGAGAGGCCCCCGTGGAACTCGCATGGGGACTGGCCTTTCCTGAGGCCACCAGAGCGGTTCCCTGAGGTCCCCGTCGTAAGTCGAGAGCACCTGCCGCAACTCGAGAAAATCCAGGAGGTTTTGCCCTCCAGGCGAGATGAGGCCCATTTCCAAAGACGCTTCTCGAGGCTAATCACATCTAACCACTGGAACTTCCAAAGGGCCCTTCACACCGTTGAGCAACTCAAGAAGTTCCCCGACATACCCTTCTCCACTGGAGAGGAAGCACGTCGGTCCCGCACACATCCAGGGGAGCCCCGTTTCCGCCTCCTATCTCGACATGAGTGATCATTTCCCTGTTTCGTAGGGAAAGAATTCCCGGCCTTCCCGTCGCATTTCAAGAGGAGGCGCTCTCCACAGGAAAGACGAGAGGAACTCCAGGGTCGTGCCACCATTCCAAGAGTACCCCAGATGTGTCAGTCCATTCCAGAGGAACCTGTTTTCCCTTCACTGCCTTGACGTTCAAGCCGAGGATCGACTCCCACCACGTGTGCACGTGGGACAGCCCTGTGGGAAAGCCTCGTGGGAAAGCCTCGTGGGAAAGACTCGAGGGAAAACCATAGATCCTTTGATCCACGTGGCGGACTGCGTGACACTGCTGCTACCGCTCTGGAGGAAAGCGCAAGTGCATGCCCGCATTCGAGACGAGGACTGACTCCCCTGGGGAGACTCCAGAATTACCCCAAGATCCATGTCAGCCCTGGAGAGGAATCCTCAGGTTCCTGCCCCGACTCCACACAAGGTCTTAGGCCATTGCATTGACGGGAGAGGAATCCTGAGAGGCCCCCGAGGAACTCGCATGGGGACTGTCCTTTTCTGAGGCCACCAGAGCGGGTCCCTGAGGTCCCCGTCGTAAGTCGAGAGCACCTGCCGCAACTCGAGAAAATCCAGGAGGTTTTGCCCTCCAGGCGAGATGAGGCCCATTTCCGCTGAGGCTTCTCGAGGCCAATCACATCTAACCACTGGAACTTCCAAAGGGTCCTTCACACCCTTGCTGCAACTCAAGAAGTTCCCCGACATACCCGTCTCCACTCGAGAGGAAGCACGTGGGGTCCCGCACACATCCAGGGGAGCCCCGTTTCCGCCTCCTAGCTCGAGATGAGGGATCCTTTCCCTGTTTCGTAGGGAAAGAATTCCCGGCGTTCCCGTCGCATCTCAAGAGGAGGCGCTCTCCACAGGAAAGGCGAGAGGAACTCCAGGGTCGTGACACCATTCCAAGAGTCCCCCAGATGTGTCAGTCCATTCCAGAGGAACCTGTTTTCCCTGCACTGCCTTGACGTTCAAGCCGAGGATCCACTCCCACCACGTGTGCACGTGGTACAGCCCTCTGGGAAAGCCTCGTGGGAAAGCCTCGTGGGAAAGACTCGAGGGAAAACCATAGATCCTTTGATCCACGCGGCGGACTGCGTGACACTGCTGCTACCGCTCTGGAGGAAAGCGCAAGTGCATGCCCGCATTCGAGACGAGGACTGACTCCCCTGGGGAGACTCCAGAAGTACCCCAAGATCCATGTCAGCACTGGAGAGGAATCCTCAGGTTCCAACGCCGACTCCACACAAGGTCTTAGGCCCCGGCCTCGACGGGAGAGGAATGCCGAGAGGCCCCCGTGGAACTCGCATGGGGACTGGCCTTTCGTGACGCCACCAGAGCGGGTCCCTGAGGTCCCCGTCGTAAGTCGAGAGCACCTGCCGCAACTCGAGAAAATCCAGGAGGTTTTGCCCTCCAGGCGAGATGAGGCCCATTTCCGCTGAGGCTTCTCGAGGCCAATCACATCTAACCACTGGAACTTCCAAAGGGTCCTTCACACCCTTGCTGCAACTCAAAAAGTTCCCAGACATACCCGTCTCCACTCGAGAGGAAGCACGTGGTGTCCCGCACACATCCAGGGGAGCCCCGTTTCCGCCTCCTAGCTCGAGATGAGGGATCCTTTCCCTGTTTCGTAGGGAAAGAATTCCCGGCGTTCCCGTCGCATCTCAAGAGGAGGCGCTCTCCACAGGAAAGGCGAGAGGAACTCCAGGGTCGTGCCACCATTCCAAGAGTCCCCCAGATGTGTCAGTCCATTCCAGAGGAACCTGTTTTCCCTGCACTGCCTTGACGTTCAAGACGAGGATCGACTCCCACCACGTGTGCACGTGGGACAGCCCTGTGGGAAAGCCTCGTGGGAAAGACTCGAGGGAAAACCATAGATCCTTTGATCCACGCGGCGGACTGCGTGACACTGCTGCTACCGCTCTGGAGGAAAGCGCAATTCATGCTCGCATTCGAGACGAGAACTGACTCCCCTGGGGAGACTCCAGAAGTACCCCAAGATCCATGTCAGCACTGGAGAGGAATCCTCAGGTTCCGGCCCCGACTCCACACAAGGTCTTAGGCCCCGGCATCGACGGGAGAGGAATCCCGAGACGCCCCCGAGGAACCCGCATGGGGACTGGCCTTTCCTGAGGCCACCAGAGCGGGTCCCTGAGGTCCCCGTCGTAAGTCGAGAGCACCTGCGGCAACTCGAGAAAATCCAGGAGGTTTTGCCCTCCAGGCGAGATGAGGCCCATTTCCGCTGAGGCTTCTCGAGGCCAATCACATCTAACCACTGGAACTTCCAAAGGGTCCTTCACACCCTTTCTGCAACTCAAGAAGTTCCCCGACATACCCGCCTGCACTCGAGAGGAAGCACGTGGGGTCCCGCACACATCCAGGGGAGCCCCGTTTCCGCCTCCTAGCTCGAGATGAGGGATCCTTTCCCTGTTTCGTAGGGAAAGAATTCCCGGCGTTCCCGTCGCATCTCAAGAGGAGGCGCTCTCCACAGGAAAGGCGAGAGGAACTCCAGGGACATGCCACCATTTCAAGAGTCCCCCAGATGTGTCAGTCCATTCCAGAGGAACCTGTTTTCCCTGCACTGCCTTGACGTTCAAGCCGAGGATCGACTCCCACAACGTGTGCACGTGGGACAGCCCTGTGGGAAAGCCTCGTGGGAAAGCCTCGTGGGAAAGACTCGAGGGAAAACCATAGATCCTTTGATCCACGCGGCGGACTGCGTGACACTGCTGCTACCGCTCTGGAGGAAAGCGCAAGTGCATGCCCGCAATCGAGACGAGGACTGACTCCCCTGGGGAGACTCCAGAAGTACCCCAAGATCCATGTCAGCACTGGAGAGGAATCCTCAGGTTCCGGCCCCGACTCCACACTAGGTCTTAGGCCCCGGCACCGACGGGAGAGGAATCCCGAGAGGCCCCCGAAGAACTCGCTTGGGGACTGGCCTTTCCTGAGGCCACCAGAGCGGGTCCCTGAGGTCCCCGTCGTAAGTCGAGAGCACCTGCCGCAACTCGAGAAAATCCAGGATGTTTTGCCCAACAGGCGAGATGAGGCCCATTTCCGCTGAGGCTTCTCGAGGCTAATCACGTCTAACCACTGAACTTCCAAAGGGTCATTCACACCCTTGCTGCAACTCAAGAAGTTCCCCGACATACCCGTCTCCACTCGAGACGAAGCACGTGGGTCCCGCACACATCCAGGGGAGCCCCGTTTCCGCCTCCTAGCTCGAGATGAGGGATCCTTTCCCTGTTTCGTAGGGAAAGAATTCCCGGCGTTCCCGTCGCATCTCAAGAGGAGGCGCTCTCCACAGCAGAGGCGAGAGGAACTCCAGGGTTGTGCCACCATTCCAAGAGTCCCCCAGATGTGTCAGTCCATTCCAGAGGAACCTGTTTTCCCTGCACTGCCTTGACGTTCAAGCCGAGGATCGACTCCCACCACGTGTGCTCGTGGGACAGCCCTGTGGGAAAGCCTCGTGGGAAAGCCTCGTCGGAAAGACTGGAGGGAAAACCATAGATCCTTTGATCCACGCGGCAGACTGCGTGACACTGCTGCTACCGCTCTGGAGGAAAGTGCAAGTGCATGCCCGCATTCGAGACGAGGACTGACTCCCCTGGGGAGACTCCAGAAGTACCCCAAGATCCATGTCAGCACTGGAGAGGAATCCTCAGGTTCCGGCCCCGACTCCACACAAGGTCTTAGGCCCCGGCCTCGACGGGAGAGGAATGCCGAGAGGCCCCCGTGGAACTCGCATGGGGACTGGCCTTTCCTGACGCCACCAGAGCGGGTCCCTGAGGTCCCCGTCGTAAGTCGAGAGCACCTGCCGCAACTCGAGAAAATCCAGGAGGTTTTGCCCTCCAGGCGAGATGAGGCCCATTTCCGCTGAGGCTTCTCGAGGCCAATCACGTCTAACCACTGGAACTTCAAAGGGTCCTTCACACCCTTGCTGCAACTCAAGAAGTTCCCCGACATACACGTCTCCACTCGAGAGGAAGCACGTGGGGTCCCGCACACATCCAGGGGAGCCCCGTTCCCGCCTCCTAGCTCGAGATGAGGGATCCTTTCCCTGTTTCGTAGGGAAAGAATTCCCGGCGTTCCCGTCGCATCTCAAGAGGAGGCGCTCTCCACAGGAAAGGCGAGAGGAACTCCAGGGTCGTGCCACCATTCCAAGAGTCCCCCAGATGTGTCAGTCCATTCCAGAGGAACCTGTTTTCCCTGCACTGCCTTGACGTTCAAGCCGAGGATCGACTCCCACCACGTGTGCACGTGGGACAGCCCTGTGGGAAAGCCTCTTGGGAAAGCCTCGTGGGAAAGACTCGAGGGAAAACCATAGATCCTTTGATCCACGCGGCGGACTGCGTGACACTGCTGCTACCGCTCTGGAGGAAAGCGCAAGTGCATGCCCGCATTCGAGACGAGGACTTACTCCCCTGGGGAGACACCAGAAGTACCCCAAGATCCATGTCAGCACTGGAGAGGAATCCTCAGGTTCCGGCCCCGACTCCACACAAGGTCTTAGGCCCAGGCATCGACGGGAGAGGAATCCCGAGAGGCCCCCGAGGAACTCGCATGGGGACTGGCCTTTCCTGACGCCACCAGAGCGGGTCCCTGAGGTCCCCGTCGTAAGTCGAGAGCACCTGCCGAAACTCGAGAAAATCCAGGAGGTTTTGCCCTCGAGGCGAGATGAGGCCCATTTCCGCTGAGGCTTCTCGAGGCCAATCACATCTAACCACTGGAACTTCCAAAGGGTCCTTCACACCCTTGCTGCAACTCAAGAAGTTCCCCGACATACCCGTCTCCACTCGTGAGGAAGCACGTGGTGTCCCGCACACATGCAGGGGAGCCCCATTTCCGCCTCCTAGCTCGAGATGAGGGATCCTTTCCCTGTTTCGTAGGGAAAGAATTCCCGGCGTTCCCGTCGCATCTCAAGAGGAGGCGCTCTCCACAGGAAAGGCGAGAGGAACTCCAGGGTCGTGCCACCATTCCAAGAGTCCCCCAGATGTGTCAGTCCATTCCAGAGGAATCTGTTTTCCCTGCACTGCCTTGACGTTCAAGCCGAGGATCGACTCCCACCACGAGTGCACGTGGGACAGCCCTGTGGGAAAGCCTCGTGGGAAAGCCTCGTGGGAAAGACTCGAGGGAAAACCATAGATCCTTTGATCCACGCGGCGGACTGCGTGACACTGCTGCTACCGCTCTGGAGGAAAGCGCAAGTGCATGCCCGCATTCGAGACGAGGACTGACTCCCCTGGGGAGACTCCAGAAGTACCCCAAGATCCATGTCAGCACTGCAGAGGAATCCTCAAGTTCCGGCCCCGACTCCACACAAGGTCTTAGGCCCCGGCATCGACGGGAGAGGAATCCCGAGAGACTCCCGAAGAACTCGCTTGGGGACTGGCCTTTCCTGAGGCCACCAGAGCGGGTCCCTGAGGTCCCCGTCGTAAGTCGAGAGCACCTGCCGCAACTCGAGAAAATCCAGGATGTTTTGCCCTCCAGGTGAGATGAGGCCCATTTCCGCTGAGGCTTCTCGAGGCTAATCACGTCTAACCACTGAACTTTCAAAGGTTCATTCACACCCTTGCTGCAACTCAAGAAGTTCCCCGACATACCGTCTCCACTCGAGACGAAGCACGTGGGTCCCGCACACATCCAGGGGAGCCCCGTTTCCGCCTCCTAGCTCGAGATGAGGGATCCTTTCCCTGTTTCGTAGGGAAAGAATTCCCGGCGTTCCCGTCGCATCTCAAGAGGAGGCGCTCTCCACAGGAAAGGCGAGAGGAACTCCAGGGTCGTGCCACCATTCCAAGAGTCCCCCAGATGTGTCAGTCCATTCCAGAGGAACCTGTTTTCCCTGCACTGCCTTGACGTTCAAGCCGAGGATCGACTCCCACCACGTGTGCACGTGGGACAGCCCTGTGGGAAAGCCTCGTGGGAAAGCCTCGTGGGAAAGACTCGAGGGAAAACCATAGATCCTTTGATCCACGCGGCGGACTGCGTGACACTGCTGCTACCGCTCTGGAGGAAAGCGCAAGTGCATGCCCGCATTCGAGACGAGGACTGACTCCCCTGGGGAGACTCCAGAAGTACCCCAAGATCCATGTCAGCACTGGAGAGGAATCCTCAGGTTCCGGCCCCGACTCCACACAAGGTCTTAGGCCCCGGCACCGACGGGAGAGGAATCCCGAGAGGCCCCCGAAGAACTCGCTTGGGGACTGGCCTTTCCTGAGGCCACCAGAGCGGGTCCCTGAGGTCCCCGTCGTAAGTCGAGAGCACCTGCCGCAACTCGAGAAAATCCAGGATGTTTTGCCCAACAGGCGAGATGAGGCCCATTTCCGCTGAGGCTTCTCGAGGCTAATCACGTCTAACCACTGAACTTCCAAAGGGTCATTCACACCCTTGCTGCAACTCAAGAAGTTCCCCGACATACCCGTCTCCACTCGAGACGAAGCACGTGGGTCCCGCACACATCCAGGGGAGCCCCGTTTCCGCCTCCTAGCTCGAGATGAGGGATCCTTTCCCTGTTTCGTAGGGAAAGAATTCCCGGCGTTCACGTCGCATCTCAAGAGGAGGCGCTCTCCACAGGAAAGGCGAGAGGAACTCCAGGGTTGTGCCACCATTCCAAGAGTCCCCCAGATGTGTCAGTCCATTCCAGAGGAACCTGTTTTCCCTGCACTGCCTTGACGTTCAAGCCGAGGATCGACTCCCACCACGTGTGCACGTGGGACAGCCCTGTGGGAAAGCCTCGTGGGAAAGCCTCGTGGGAAAGACTGGAGGGAAAACCATAGATCCTTTGATCCACGCGGCAGACTGCGTGACACTGCTGCTACCGCTCTGGAGGAAAGCGCAAGTGCATGCCCGCATTCGAGACGAGGACTGACTCCCCTGGGGAGACTCCAGAAGTACCCCAAGATCCATGTCAGCACTGGAGAGGAATCCTCAGGTTCCGGCCCCGACTCCACACAAGGTCTTAGGCCACGGCATCGACGGGAGAGGAATCCCGAGAGGCCCCCGAGGAACTCGCATGGGGACTGGCCTTTCCTGAGGCCACCAGAGCGGGTCCCTGAGTTCCCCGTCGTAAGTCGAGAGCACCTGCCGCAACTCGAGAAAATCCAGGAGGTTTTGCCCTCCAGGCGAGATGAGGCCCATTTCCGCTGAGGCTTCTCGAGGCTAATCACGTCTAACCACTGGAACTTCCAAAGGGTCCTTCACACCCTTGCTGCAACTCAAGAAGTTCCCCGACATACCCGTCTCCACTCGAGAGGAAGCACGTGGTGTCCCGCACACATCCAGGGGAGCCCCATTTCCGCCTCCTAGCTCGAGATGAGGGATCCTTTCCCTGTTTCGTAGGGAAAGAATTCCCGGCGTTCCCGTCGCATCTCAAGAGGAGGCGCTCTCCACAGGAAAGGCGAGAGGAACTCCAGGGTCGTGCCACCATTCCAAGAGTCCCCCAGATGTGTCAGTCCATTCCACAGGAATCTGTTTTCCCTGCACTGCCTTGACGTTCAAGCCGAGGATCGACTCCCACCACGTGTGCACGTGGGACAGCCCTGTGGGAAAGCCTCGTGGGAAAGCCTCGTTGGAAAGACTCGAGGGAAAACCATAGATCCTTTGATCCACGCGGCGGACTGCGTGACACTGCTGCTACCGCTCTGGAGGAAAGCGCAAGTGCATGCCCGCATTCGAGACGAGGACTGACTCCCCTGGGGAGACTCCAGAAGTACCCCAAGATCCATGTCAGCACTGGAGAGGAATCCTCAGGTTCCGGCCCCGACTCCACACAAGGTCTTAGGCCCCGGCCTCGACGGGAGAGGAATCCCGAGAGGCCCCCGAGGAACTCGCATGGGGACTGGCCTTTCCTGAGGCCAGCAGAGCGGTTCCCTGAGGTCCCCTTCGTAAGTCGAGAGCACCTACCGCAACTCGAGAAAATCCAGGAGGTTTTGCCCTCCAGGCGAGATGAGGCCCATTTCCGCTGAGGCTTCTCGAGGCCAATCACGTCTAACCACTGGAACTTCAAAGGGTCCTTCACACCCTTGCTGCAACTCAAGAAGTTCCCCGACATACCCGTCTCCACTCGAGAGGAAGCACGTGGGGTCCCGCACACATCCAGGGGAGCCCCGTTCCCGCCTCCTAGCTCGAGATGAGGGATCCTTTCCCTGTTTCGTAGGGAAAGAATTCCCGGCGTTCCCGTCGCATCTCAAGAGGAGGCGCTCTCCACAGGAAAGGCGAGAGGAACTCCAGGGCCGTGCCACCATTCCAAGAGTCCCCCAGATGTGTCAGTCCATTCCAGAGGAACCTGTTTTCCCTGCACTGCCTTGACGTTCAAGCCGAGGATCGACTCCCACCACGAGTGCACGTGGGACAGCCCTGTGGAAAGCCTCGTGGGAAAGCCTCGTGGGAAAGACTCGAGGCAAAACCATAGATCCTTTGATCCACGCGGCGGACTGCGTGAAACTGCTGCTACCGCTCTTTAGGAAAGCGCAAGTCCATGCCCGCATTCGAGACGAGGACTGACACCCCTGGGGAGACTCCAGAAGTACCCCAAGATCCATGTCAGCACTGGAGAGGAATCCTCAGGTTCCGGCCCCGAATCCACACAAGGTCTTAGGCCCCGGCATCGACGGGAGAGGAATCCCGAGAGGCCCCCGAGGAACTCGCATGGGGACTGGCCTTTCCTGAGGCCACCAGAGCGGGTCCCTGAGGTCCCGGTCGTAAGTCGAGAGCACCTGCCGCAACTCGAGAAAATCCAGGAGGTTTTGCCCTCCAGGCGAGATGAGGCCCATTTCCGCTGAGGCTTCTCGAGGCTAATCACATCTAAACACTGGAACTTCCAAAGGGTCCTTCACACCCTTGCTGCAACTCAAGAAGTTCCCCGACATACCCGTCTCCACTCGAGAGGAAGCACGTGGGGTCCCGCACACATCCAGGGGAGCCCCGTTTCCGCCTCCTAGCTCGAGATGAGGGATCCTTTCCCTGTTTCGTAGGGAAAGAATTCCCGGCGTTCCCGTCGCATCTCAAGAGGAGGCGCTCTCCACATGAGAGGCGAGAGGAACTCCAGGGTCGTGCCACCATTCCAAGAGACGCCCAGATGTGTCAGTCCATTCCAGAGGAACCTGTTTTCCCTGCACTGCCTTGACGTTCAAGCCGAGGATCGACTCCCACCACGTGTGCACGTGGGACAGCCCTGTGGGAAAGCCTCGTGGGAAAGCCTCGTTGGAAAGACTCGAGGGAAAACCATAGATTCTTTGATCCACGCGGTGGACTGCGTGACACTGCTGCTACAGCTCTGGAGGAAAGCGCAAGTGCATGCCCGCATTCGAGACGAGGACTGACTCCCCTGGGGAGACTCCACAAGTACCCCAAGATCCATGTCAGCACTGGAGAGGAATCCTCAGGTTCCGGCCCCGACTCCACACAAGGTCTTAGGCCTCAGCATCGACGGGAGAGGAATCCCGAGAGGACCCGAGGAACTCGCATGGGGACTGGCCTTTCCTGAGGCCACCAGAGCGGGTCTCTGAGGTCCCCGTCGTAAGTCGAGAGTACCTGCCGCAACTCGAGAAAATCCAGGAGGTTTTGCTCTCCAGGCGAGATGAGGCCCATTTCCTCTGAGGCTTCTCGAGGATAATCACTTCTAACCACTGGAACTTCCAAAGGGTCCTTCACACCCTTGCTGCAACTCAAGAAGTTCCCCGACATACCCGTCTCCACTCGAGAGGAAGCACGTGGGGTCCCGCACACATCCAGGGGAGCCCCGTTTCCGCCTCCTAGCTCGAGATGAGGGATCCTTTCCCTGTTTCGTAGGGAAAGAATTCCCGACGTTCCCGTCGCATCTCAAGAGGAGGCGCTCTCCACAGGAAAGGCGAGAGGAACTCCAGGGTCGTGCCACCATTCCAAGAGTCCCCCAGATGTGTCAGTCCATTCCAGAGGAACCTGTTTTCCCTGCACTGCCTTGACGTTCAAGCCGAGGATCGACTCCCACCACTTGTGCACGTGGGACAGCCCTGTGGGAAAGCCTCGTGGGAAAGCGTCGTGGGAAAGACTCGAGGGAAAACCATAGATCCTTTGATCCACGCGGCGGACTGCGTGACACTGCTGCTACCGCTCTGGAGGAAAGTGCAAGTGCATGCCCGCATTCCAGACGAGGACTGACTCCCCTGGGGAGACTCCAGAAGTACCCGAAGATCCATGTCATCACTGGAGAGGAAACCTCAGGTTCCGGCCCCGACTCCACACAAGGTCTTAGGCCCCGGCATTGACGGGAGAGGAATGCCGAGAGGCCCCAGAGGAACTCGCATGGGGACTGGCCTTTCCTGAGGCACCAGAGCGGGTCCCTGAGGTCCCCATCGTAAGTCGAGAGCACCTGCCGCAACTCGAGAAAATCCAGGAGGTTTTGCCCTCCAGGCGAGATGAGGCCCATTTCCGCTGAGGCTTCTCGAGGCTAATCACATCTAACCACTGGAACTTCCAAAGGGTCCTTCACACCCTTGCTGCAACTCAAACAGTTCCGCGACATACCCGTCTCCACTCGAGAGGAAGCACGTGGGGTCCCGCACACATCCAGGGGAGCCCCGTTTCCGCCTCCTAGCTCGAGATGAGGGATCCTTTCCCTGTTTCGTAGGGAAAGAGTTCCCGGCGTTCCCGTCGCATCTCAAGAGGTGGCGCTCTCCACAGGAAAGGCGAGATGAACTCCAGGGTCGTGGCACCATTCCAAGAGACCACCAGATGTGTCAGTCCATTCCAGAGGAACCTGTTTTCCCTGCACTGCCTTGACGTTCAAGCCGATGATCGACTCCCACCACGTGTGCTCGTGGGACAGCCCTGTGGGAAAGCCTCGTGGGAAAGCCTCGTGGGAAAGACTCGAGGGAAAACCATAGATCCTTTGATCTACGCGGCGGACTGCGTGACACTGCTGCTACCGCTGTGGAGGAAAGCGCAAGTGCATGCCCGCATTCGAGACGAGGACTGACTCCCCTGGGGAGACTCCAGAAGTACCCCAAGATCCATGTCAGCACTGGAGAGGAATCCTCAGGTTCCGGCCCCGACTCCACACAAGGTCTTAGGCCCCGGCATCGACGGGAGAGGAATCCCGAGAGGCCCCCGAGGAACTCGCATGGGGACTGGCCTTTCCTGAGGCCACCAGAGCGGGTCCCTGAGGTCCCCGTCGTAAGTCGAGAGCACCTGCCACAACTCGAGAAAATCCAGGAGATTTTGCCCTCCAGGCGAGATGAGGCCCATTTCCGATGAGGCTTCTCGAGGCTAATCACATCTAAACACTGGAACTTCCAAAGGGTCCTTCACACCATTGCTGCAACTCAAGCAGTTCCGGGACATACCCGTCTCCACTCGAGAGGAAGCACGTGGGGTCCCGCACACATCCAGGGGAGCCCGGTTTCCGCCTCCTAGCTCGAGATGAGGGATCCTTTCCCTGTTTCGCAGGGAAAGAATTCCCGGCGTTCCCGTCGCATCTCAAGAGGAGGCGCTCTCCACAGGAAAGGCGAAAGGAACTCCAGGGTCATGCCACCATTCCAAGAGTCCCCCAGATATGTCAGTCCATTCCAGAGGAACCTGTTTTCCCTGCACTGCCTTGACGTTCAAGCCGAGGATCGACTCCCACCACGTGTGCACGTGGGACAGCCCTGTGGGAAAGCCTCGTGGGAAAGCCTCGTGGGAAAGACTCGAGGGAAAACCATAGATCCTTTGATCCACGCGGCGGACTGCGTGACACTGCTGCTACCGCTCTGGAGGAAAGCGCAAGTGCATGCCCGCAATCGAGACGAGGACTGACTCCCCTGGGGAGACTCCAGAAGTACCCCAAGATCCATGTCAGCACTGGAGAGGAATCCTCAGGTTCCGGCCCCGACTCCACACAAGGTCTTAGGCCCCGGCATCGACGGGAGAGGAATCCCGAGAGGCCCCCGAGGAACTCGCATGGGGACTGGCCTTTCCTGAGGCCACCAGAGCGGGTCCCTGAGGTCCCCGTCGTAAGTCGAGAGCACCTGCCGCAACTCGAGAAAATCCAGGAGGATTTGCCCTCCAGGCGAGATGAGGCCCATTTCCGATGAGGCTTCTCGAGGCCAATCACATCTAACCACTGGAACTTCCAAAGGGTGCTTCACACCCTTGCTGCAACTCAAGAAGTTCCCCGACATACCCGTCTCCACTCGAGAGGAAGCACGTGGGTCCCGCACACATCCAGGGGAGCCCCGTTTCCGCCTCCTAGCTCGAGATGAGGGATCCTTTCCCTGTTTCTTAGGGAAAGAATTCCCGGCGTTCCCATCGCATCTCAAGATGAGGCGCTCTCCACATGAAAGGCGAGAGGAACTCCAGGGTCGTGACACCATTCCAAGAGTCCCCAAGATGTGTCAGTCCATTCCAGAGGAACCTGATTTCCCTGCACTGCCTTGACGTTCAAGCCGAGGATCGACTCCCACCACGTGTGCACGTGGGACAGCCCTGTGGGAAAACCTCGTGGGAAAGCCTCGTGGGAAAGACTCGAGGGAAAACCATAGATCCTTTGATCCACGCGGCGGACTGAGTGACACTGCTGCTACCACTCTGGAGGAAAGCGCAAGTGCATGCCCGCATTCGAGACGAGGACTGACTCCCCTGGGGAGACTCCAGAAGTACCCCAAGATCCATGTCAGCACTGGAGAGGAATCCTCAGGTTCCAGCCCCGACTCCACACAAGGTCTTAGGCCCCGGCATCGACGGGAGAGGAATCCTGAGAGGCCCCCGAGGAACTCGCATGGGGACTGGCCTTTCCTGAGGCCACCAGAGCGGGTCCCTGAGGTCCCCGTCGTAAGTCGAGAGCACCTGCCGCAACTCGAGAAAATCCAGGAGGTTTTGCCCTCCAGGCGAGATGAGGCCCATTTCCGCTGAGGCTTCTCGAGGCCAATCACATCTAACCACTGGAACTTCCAAAGGGTCCTTCACACCCTTGCTGCAACTCAAGAAGTTCCCCGACATACCCGTCTCCACTCGAGAGGAAGCACGTGGTGTCCCGCACACATCCAGGGGAGCCCCGTTTCCGCCTCCTAGCTCGAGATGAGGGATCCTTTCCCTGTTTCGTAGGGAAAGAATTCCCGGCGTTCCCGTCGCATCTCAAGTGGAGGCGCTCTCCACAGGAAAGGCGAGAGGAACTCCAGGGTCGTGCCACCATTCCAAGAGTCCCCCAGATGTGTCAGTTCATTCCAGAGGAACCTGTTTTCCCTGCACTGCCTTGACGTTCAGGCCGAGGATCGACTCCCACCACGTGTGCACGTGGGACAGCCCTGTGGGAAAGCCTCGTGGGAAAGCCTCATGGGAAAGACTCGAGGGAAAACCATAGATCCTTTGATCCACGCGGCGGACTGCGTGACACTGCTGCTACCGCTCTGGAGGAAAGCGCAAGTGCATGCCCGCATTCGAGACGAGGACTGACTCCCCTGGGGAGACTCCAGAAGTACCCCAAGATCCATGTCAGCACTGGAGAGGAATCCTCAGGTTCCAGCCCCGAATCCACACAAGGTCTTAGGCCCCGGCATCGACGGGAGAGGAATCCCGAGAGGCCCCCGAGGAACTCGCATGGGGACTGGCCTTTCCTGAGGCCACCAGAGCGGGTCCCTGAGGTCCCCGTCGTAAGTCGAGAGCACCTGCCGCAACTCGAGAAAATCCAGGAGGTTTTGCCCTCCAGGCGAGATGAGGCCCATTTCCGCTGAGGCTTCTCGAGGCCAATCACATCTAACCACTGGAACTTCCAAAGGGTCCTTCACACCCTTGCTGCAACTCAAGAAGTTCCCCGACATACCCGTCTCCACTCGAGAGGAAGCACGTGGTGTCCCGCACACATCCAGGGGAGACCCGTTTCCGCCTCCTAGCTCGAGATGAGGGATCCTTTCCCTGTTTCGTAGGGAAAGAATTCCCGGCGTTCCCGTCGCATCTCAAGAGGAGGCGCTCTCCACAGGAAAGGCGAGAGGAACTCCAGGGTCGTGCCACCATTCCAAGAGTCCCCCAGATGTGTCATTTCATTCCAGAGGAACCTGTTTTCCCTGCACTGCCTTGACGTTCAAGCCGGGGATCGACTCCCACCACGTGTGCACGTGGGACAGCCCTGTGGGAAAGCCTCGTGGGAAAGCCTCGTGGGAAAGACTCGAGGGAAAACCATAGATCCTTTGATCCATGCGGCGGACTGCGTGACACTGCTGCTACCGCTCTGGAGGAAAGCGCAAGTGCATGCCCGCATTCGAGACGAGGACTGACTCCCCTGGGGAGACTCCAGAAGTACCCCAAGATCCATGTCAGCACTGGAGAGGAATCCTCAGGTTCCGGCCCCGACTCCACACAAGGTCTTAGGCCCCGGGATCGACGGGAGAGGAATCCCGAGAGGCCCCCGAGGAACTCGCATGGGGACTGGCCTTTCCTGAGGCCACCAGAGCAGGTCCCTGAGGTCTCCGTCGTAAGTCGAGAGCACCTGCCGCAACTCGAGAAAATCCAGGAGGTTTTGCCCTCGAGGCGAGTTGAGGCCCATTTCGGCTGAGGCTTCTCGAGGCTAATCACGTCTAACCACTGGAACTTCCAAAGGGTCCTTCACACCCTTGCTGCAACTCAAGAAGTTCCCCGACATACACGTCTCCACTCGAGAGGAAGCACGTGGGTCCCGCACACATCCAGGGGAGCCCCGTTTCCGCCTCCTAGCTCGAGATGAGGGATCCTTTCCCTGTTTCGTAGGGAAAGAATTCCCGGCGTTCCCGTCGCATCTCAAGAGGAGGCGCTCTCCTCAGGAAAGGCGTGAGGAACTCCAGGATCGTGACACCATTCCAAGAGTCCCCCAGATGTGTCAGTCCATTCCAGAGGAACCTGTTTTCCCTGCACTGCCTTGACGTTCAAGCCGAGGATCGACTCCCAAAACGTGTGCACGTGGGACAGCCCTGTGGGAAAGCCTCGTGGGAAAGCCTCGTGGGAAAGACTCGAGGGAAAACCATAGATCCTTTGATCCACGCGGCGGACTGCGTGACACTGCTGCTACCGCTCTGGAGGAAAGCACAAGTGCATGCCCGCATTCGAGACAAGGACTGACTCCCCTGGGGAGACTCCAGAAGTACCCCAAGATCCATGTCAGCACTGGAGAGGAATCCTCAGGTTCCGGCCCCGACTTCACACAAGGTCTTAGGCCCCGGCATCGACGGGAGAGGAATCCCGAGCCGCCCCCGAGGAACTCGCATGGGGACTGGCCTTTCTTGAGGCCACCAGAGCGGTTCCCTGAGGTCCCCGTCGTAAGTCGAGAGCACCTGCCGCAACTCGAAAAAATCCAGGAGGTTTTGCCCTCCAGGCGAGATGAGGCCCATTTCCGCTGAGGCTTCTCGAGGCCAATCACATCTAACCACTGGAACTTCCAAAGGGTCCTTCACACCCTTGCTGCAACTCAAGAAGTTCCCCGACATACCCGTCTCCACTCGAGAGGAAGCACGTGGGGTCCCGCACACATCCAGGGGAGCCACGTTTCCGCCTCCTAGCTCGAGATGAGGGATCCTTTCCCTGTTTCGTAGGGAAAGAATTCCCGGCGTTCCCGTCGCATCTCAAGAGGAGGCGCTCTCCACAGGAAAGGCGAGAGGAACTCTAGGGTCGTGACACCATTCCAAGAGTCCCCCAGATGTGTCAGTCCATTCCAGAGGAACCAGTTTTCCCTGCACTGCCTTGACGTTCAAGCCGAGGATCGACTCCCACCACGTGTGCACGTGGGACAGCCCTGTGGGAAAGCCTCGTGGGAAAGCCTCGTGGGAAAGACTCGAGGGAAAACCATAGATCCTTTGATCCACGCGGCAGACTGCGTGACACTGCTGCTACCGCTCTGGAGGAAAGCGCAAGTGCATGCCCGCATTCGAGACGAGGACTGACTCCCCTGGGGAGACTCCAGAAGTACCCCAAGATCCATGTCAGCACTGGAGAGGAATCCTCAGGTTCCGGCCCCGAGTCCACACAAGGTCTTAGGCCCCGGCATCGACGGGAGAGGAATCCCGAGAGGCCCCCGAGGAACTCGCATGGGGACTGGCCTTTCCTGAGGCCACCAGAGCGGGTCCCTGAGGTCCCCGTCGTAAGTCGAGAGCACCTGCCGCAACTTGAGAAAATCCAGGAGGTTTTGCCCTCCAGGCGAGATGAGGACCATTTCCGCTGAGGCTTCTCGAGGCCAATCACGTCTAACCACTGGAACTTCCAAAGGGTCCTTCACACCCTTGCTGCAACTCAAGAAGTTCCCCGACATACCCGTCTCCACTCGAGAGGAAGCACGTGCGGTCCCGCACACATCCAGGGGAGCCCCGTTTCCGCCTCCTAGCTCGAGATGAGGGATCCTTTCCCTGTTTCGTAGGGAAAGAATTCCCGGCGTTCCCGTCGCATCTCAAGAGGAGGCGCTCTCCACAGGAAAGGCGAGAGGAACTCCAGGGTCGTGCCACCATTCCAAGAGTCCCCCAGATGTGTCAGTCCATTCCAGAGGAACCTGTTTTCCCTGCACTGCCTTGACGTTCAAGCCGAGGATCGACTCCCACCACGTGTGCACGTGGGACAGCCCTGTGGGAAAGCCTCGTGGGAAAGCCTCGTGGGAAAGACTCGAGGGAAAACCATAGATCCTTTGATCCACGCGGCGGACTGCGTGACACTGCTGCTACCGCTCTGGAGGAAAGCGCAAGTGCATGCCCGCATTCGAGACGAGGACTGACTCACCTGGGGAGACTCCAGAAGTACCCCAAGATCCATGTCAGCACTGGAGAGGTATCCTCAGGTTCCGGCCCCGACTCCACACAAGGTCTTAGGTCCTGGCATCGACGGGAGAGGAATCCCGAGACACCCCCGAGGAACTCGCATGGGGACTGGCCTTTCCTGAGGCCACCAGAGCGGGTCCCTGAGGTCCCCATCGTAAGTCGAGAGCACCTGCGGCAACTCGTGAAAATCCAGGAGGTTTTGCCCTCCAGGCGAGATGAGGCCCATTTCCGCTGAGGTTTCTCGAGGCTAATCACGTCTAAACACTGGAACTTCCAAAGGGTCCTTCACACCCTTGCTTCAACTCAAGAAGTTCCCCGACATACCCGTCTCCACTCGAGAGGAAGCACGTGGGTCCCGCACACATCCAGGGGAGCCCAGTTTCCGCCTCCTAGCTCGAGATGAGGGATCCTTTCCCTGTTTCGTAGGGAAAGAATTCCCGGCGTTTCTGTCGCATCTCAAGAGGAGGCGCTCTCCACAGGAAAGGCGAGAGGAACTCCAGGGTCGTGACACCATTCCAAGAGTCACCCAGATGTGTCAGTCCATTCCAGAGGAACCTGTTTTCCCTGCACTGCCTTGACGTTCAAGCCGAGGATCGACTCCCACCACGTGTGCACGTGGGACAGCCCTGTGGGATAGCCTCGTGGGAAAGCCTCGTGGGAAAGACTCGAGGGAAAACCATAGATCCTTTGATCCACGCGGCAGAAGCGTTACACTGCTGCTACCACTCTGGAGGAAAGCGCAAGTGCATGCCCGCATGCGAGATGAGGACTGACTCCCCTGGGGAGACTCCAGAAGTACCCCAAGATCCATGTCAGCACTGGAGAGGAATCCTCAGGTTCCGGCCCCGACTCCACACAAGGTCTTAGGCCCCGGCATCGACGGGAGAGGAATCCCGAGAGGCCCCCGAGGAACTCGCATGGGGACTGGCCTTTCCTGAGGCCACCAGAGCGGGTCCCTGAGGTCCCCGTCGTAAGTCGAGAGCACCTGCCGCAACTTGAGAAAATCCAGGAGGTTTTGCCCTCCAGGCGAGATGAGGCCCATTTCCGCTGAGGCTTCTCGAGGCCAATCACATCTAACCACTGGAACTTCCAAAGGGTCCTTCACACCCTTGCTGCAACTCAAGAAGTTCCCCGACATACCCGTCTCCACTCGAGAGGAAGCACGTGGGGTCCCGCACACATCCAGGGGAGCCCCGTTTCCGCCTCCTAGCTCGAGATGAGGGATCCTTTCCCTGTTTCGTAGGGAAAGAATTCCCGGCGTTCCCGTCGCATCTCAAGAGGAGGCGCTCTCCACAGGAAAGGCGAGAGGAACTCCAGGGTCATGCCACCATTCCAAGAGTCCCCCAGATGTGTCAGTCCATTCCAGAGGAACCTGTTTTCCCTGCACTGCCTTGACGTTCAAGCCGAGGATCGACTCCCACCACGTGTGCACGTGGGACAACCCTGTGGGAAAGCCTCGTGGGAAAGCCTCGTGGGAAAGACTCGAGGGAAAACCATAGATCCTTTGATCCACGCGGCGGACTGCGTGACACTGCTGCTACCGCTCTGGAGGAAAGCGCAAGTGCATGCCCGCATTCGAGACGAGGACTGACTCCCCTGGGGAGACTCCAGAAGTACCCCAAGATCCATGTCAGCACTGGAGAGGAATCCTCAGGTTCCGGCCCCGACTCCATACAAGGTCTTAGGCCCCGGCATCGACGGGAGAGGAATCCCGAGAGGCCCCCGAGGAACTCGCATGGGGACTGGCCTTTCCTGAGGCCACCAGAGCGGTTCCCTGAGGTCCCCGTCGTAAGTCGAGAGCACCTGCCGCAACTCGAGAAAATCCAGGAGGTTTTGCCCTCCAGGCGAGATGAGGCCCATTTCCGCTGAGGCTTCTCGAGGCCAATCACGACTAACCACTGGAACTTCCAAAGGGTCCTTCACACCCTTGCTGCAACTCAAGAAGTTCCCCGACATACCCATCTCCACTCGAGAGGAAGCACGTGGGGTCCCGCACACATCCAGGGGAGCCCCGTTTCCGCCTCCTAGCTCGAGATGAGGGATCCTTTCCCTGTTTCGTAGGGAAAGAATTCCCGGCGTTCCGGTCGCATCTCAAGAGGAGGCGCTCTCCACAGGAAAGGCGAGAGGAACTCCAGGGTCGTGCCACCATTCCAAGAGTCCCCCAGATGTGTCAGTCCATTCCAGAGGAACCTGTTTTCCCTGCACTGCCTTGACGTTCAAGCCGAGGATCGACTCCCACCACGTGTGCACGTGGGACAGCCCTGTGGGAAAGCCTCGTGGGAAAGCCTCGTGGGAAAGACTCGAGGGAAAACCATAGATCCTTTGATCCACGCGGCGGACTGCGTGACACTGCTGCTACCGCTCTGGAGGAAAGCGCAAGTGCATGCCCGCATTCGAGACGAGGACTGACTCCCCTGGGGAGACTCCAGAAGTACCCCAAGATCCATGTCAGCACTGGAGAGGAATCCTCAGGTTCCGGCCCCGACTCCACACAAGGTCTTAGGCCCCGGCATCGACGGGAGAGGAATCCCGAGAGGCCCCCGAGGAACTCGCATGGGGACTGGCCTTTCCTGAGGCCACCAGAGCGGGTCCCTGAGGTCCCCGTCGTAAGTCGAGAGCACCTGCCGCAACTTGAGAAAATCCAGGAGGTTTTGCCCTCCAGGCGAGATGAGGCCCATTTCCGCTGAGGCTTCTTGAGGCCAATCACATCTAACCACTGGAACTTCCAAAGGGTCCTTCACACCCTTGCTGCAACTCAAGAAGTTCCCCGACATACCCGTCTCCACTCGAGAGGAAGCACGTGGGGTCCCGCACACATCCAGGGGAGCCCCGTTTCCGCCTCCTAGCTCGAGATGAGGGATCCTTTCCCTGTTTCGTAGAGAAAGAATTCCCGGCGTTCCCGTCGCATCTCAAGAGGAGGCGCTCTCCACAGGAAAGGCGAGAGCAACTCCAGGGTCATGCCACCATTCCAAGAGTCCCCCAGATGTGTCAGTCCATTCCAGAGGAACCTGTTTTCCCTGCACTGCCTTGACGTTCAAGCCGAGGATCGACTCCCACCACGTGTGCACGTGGGACAGCCCTGTGGGAAAGCCTCGTGGGAAAGCCTCGTGGGAAAGACTCGAGGGAAAACCATAGATCCTTTGATCCACGCGGCGGACTGCGTGACACTGCTGCTACCGCTCTGGAGGAAAGCGCAAGTGCATGCCCGCATTCGAGCCGAGGACTGACTCCCCTGGAGAGACTCCAGAAGTACCCCAAGATCCATGTCAGCACTGGAGAGGAATCCTCAGGTTCCGGCCCCGACTCCACACAAGGTCTTAGGCCCCGGCATCGACGGGAGAGGAATCCCGAGAGGCCCCCGAGGAACTCGCATGGGGACTGGCCTTTCCTGAGGCCACCAGAGCGGTTCCCTGAGGTCCCCGTCGTAAGTCGAGAGCACCTGCCGCAACTCGAGAAAATCCAGGAGGTTTTGCCCTCCAGGCGAGATGAGGCTCATTTCCGCTGAGGCTTCTCGAGGCCAATCACGTCTAACCACTGGAACTTCCAAAGGGTCCTTCACACCCTTGCTGCAACTCAAGAAGTTCCCCGACATACCCGTCTCCACTCGAGAGGAAGCACGTGGGGTCCCGCACACATCCAGGGGAGCCCCGTTTCCGCCTCCTAGCTCGAGATGAGGGATCCTTTCCCTGTTTCGTAGGGAAAGAATTCCCGGCGTTCCCGTCGCATCTCAAGAGGAAGCGCTCTCCACAGGAAAGGCGAGAGGAACTCCAGGGTCGTGCCACCACTCCAAGAGTCCCCCATATGTGTCAGTCCATTCCAGAGGAACCTGTTTTCCCTGCACTGCCTTGACGTTCAAGCCGAGGATCGACTCCCACCACGTGTGCACGTGGGACAGCCCTGTGGGAAAGCCTCGTGGGAAAGCCTCGTGGGAAAGACTCGAGGGAAAACCATAGATCCTTTGATCCACGCGGCGGACTGCGTAACACTGCTGCTACCGCTCTGGAGGAAAGCGCAAGTGCATGCCCGCATTCGAGACGAGGACTGACTCCCCTGGGGAGACTCCAGAAGTACCCCAAGATCCATGTCAGCACTGGAGAGGAATCCTCAGGTTCCGGCCCCGACTCCACACAAGGTCTTAGGCCCCGGCATCGACGGGAGAGGAATCCCGAGAGGCCCCCGAGGAACTCGCATGGGGACTGGCCTTTCCTGAGGCCACCAGAGCGGTTCCCTGAGGTCCCCGTCGTAAGTCGAGAGCACCTGCCGCAACTCGAGAAAATCCAGGAGGTTTTGCCCTCCAGGCGAGATGAGGCCCATTTCCGCTGAGGCTTCTCGAGGCCAATCACGTCTAACCACTGGAACTTCCAAAGGGTCCTTCACACCCTTGCTGCAACTCAAGAAGTTCCCCGACATACCCGTCTCCACTCGAGAGGAAGCACGTGGTGTCCCGCACACATCCAGGGGAGCCCCGTTTCCGCCTCCTAGCTCGAGATGAGGGATCCTTTCCCTGTTTCGTAGGGAAAGAATTCCCGGCGTTCCCGTCGCATCTCAAGAGGAGGCGCTCTCCACAGGAAAGGCGAGAGGAACTCCAGGGTCATGCCACCATTCCAAGAGTCCCCCAGATGTGTCAGTCCATTCCAGAGGAACCTGTTTTCCCTGCACTGCCTTGACGTTCAAGCCGAGGTTCGACTCCCACCACGTGTGCACGTGGGACAGCCTTGTGGGAAAGCCTCGTGGGAAAGCCTCGTGGGAAAGACTCGAGGGAAAACCATAGATCCTTTGATCCACGCGGCGGACTGCGTGACACTGCTGCTACCGCTCTGGAGGAAAGCGCAAGTGCATGCCCGCATTCGAGACGAGGACTGACTCCCCTGGGGAGACTCCAGAAGTACCCCAAGATCCATGTCAGCACTGGAGAGGAATCCTCAGGTACCGGCCCAGACTCCAAACAAGGTCTTAGGTCCCGGCATTGACGGGAGAGGAATCCCGAGACACCCCCGAGGAACTCGCATGGGGACTGGCCTTTCCTGAGGCCACCAGAGCGGGTCCCTGAGGTCCCCGTCGTAAGTCGAGAGCACCTGCGGCAACTCGTGAAAATCCAGGAGGTTTTGCCCTCCAGGCGAGATGAGGCCCATTTCCGCTGAGGCTTCTCGAGGCTAATCACGTCTAACCACTGGAACTTCCAAAGGGTCCTTCACACCCTTGCTTCAACTCAAGAAGTTCCCCGACATACACGTCTCCACTCGAGAGGAAGCACGTGAGTCCCGCACACATCCAGGGGAGCCCCGTTTCCGCCTCCTAGCTCGAGATGAGGGATCCTTTCCCTGTTTCGTAGGGAAAGAATTCCCGGCGTTTCCGTCGCATCTCAAGAGGAGGCGCTCTCCACAGGAAAGGCGAGAGGAACTCCAGGGTCGTGACACCATTCCAAGAGTCACCCAGATGTGTCAGTCCATTCCAGAGGAACCTGTTTTCCCTGCACTGCGTTGACGTTCAAGCCGAGGATCGACTCCCACCACGTGTGCACGTGGGACAGCCCTGTGGGAAAGCCTCGTGGGAAAGCCTCGTGGGAAAGACTCGAGGGAAAACCATAGATCCTTTGATCCACGCGGCGGACTGCGTGACACTGCTGCTACCGCTCTGGAGGAAAGCACAAGTGCATGCCCGCATTCGAGACAAGGACTGACTCCCCTGGGGAGACTCCAGAAGTACCCCAAGATCCATGTCAGCACTGGAGAGGAATCCTCAGGTTCCGGCCCCGACTTCACACAAGGTCTTAGGCCCCGGCATCGACGGGAGAGGAATCCCGAGACGCCCCCGAGGAACTCGCATGGGGACTGGCCTTTCTTGAGGCCACCAGAGCGGTTCCCTGAGGTCCCCGTCGTAAGTCGAGAGCACCTGCCGCAACTCGAAAAAATCCAGGAGGTTTTGCCCTCCAGGCGAGATGAGGCCCATTTCCGCTGAGGCTTCTCGAGGCCAATCACATCTAACCACTGGAACTTCCAAAGGGTCCTTCACACCCTTGCTGCAACTCAAGAAGTTCCCCGACATACCCGTCTCCACTCGAGAGGAAGCACGTGGGGTCCCGCACACATCCAGGGGAGCCACGTTTCCGCCTCCTAGCTCGAGATGAGGGATCCTTTCCCTGTTTCGTAGGGAAAGAATTCCCGGCGTTCCCGTCGCATCTCAAGAGGAGGCGCTCTCCACAGGAAAGGCGAGAGGAACTCCAGGGTCGTGACACCATTCCAAGAGTCCCCCAGATGTGTCAGTCCATTCCAGAGGAACCAGTTTTCCCTGCACTGCCTTGACGTTCAAGCCGAGGATCGACTCCCACCACGTGTGCACGTGGGACAGCCCTGTGGGAAAGCCTCGTGGGAAAGCCTCGTGGGAAAGACTCGAGGGAAAACCATAGATCCTTTGATCCACGCGGCAGACTGCGTGACACTGCTGCTACCGCTCTGGAGGAAAGCGCAAGTGCATGACCGCATTCGAGACGAGGACTGACTCCCCTGGGGAGACTCCAGAAGTACCCCAAGATCCATGTCAGCACTGGAGAGGAATCCTCAGGTTCCGGCCCCGAGTCCACACAAGGTCTTAGGCCCCGGCATCGACGGGAGAGGAATCCCGAGAGGCCCCCGAGGAACTCGCATGGGGACTGGCCTTTCCTGAGGCCACCAGAGCGGGTCCCTGAGGTCCCCGTCGTAAGTCGAGAGCACCTGCCGCAACTTGAGAAAATCCAGGAGGTTTTGCCCTCCAGGCGAGATGAGGACCATTTCCGCTGAGGCTTCTCGAGGCCAATCACGTCTAACCACTGGAACTTCCAAAGGGTCCTTCACACCCTTGCTGCAACTCAAGAAGTTCCCCGACATACCCGTCTCCACTCGAGAGGAAGCACGTGCGGTCCCGCACACATCCAGGGGAGCCCCGTTTCCGCCTCCTAGCTCGAGATGAGGGATCCTTTCCCTGTTTCGTAGGGAAAGAATTCCCGGCGTTCCCGTCGCATCTCAAGAGGAGGCGCTCTCCACAGGAAAGGCGAGAGGAACTCCAGGGTCGTGCCACCATTCCAAGAGTCCCCCAGATGTGTCAGTCCATTCCAGAGGAACCTGTTTTCCCTGCACTGCCTTGACGTTCAAGCCGAGGATCGACTCCCACCACGTGTGCACGTGGGACAGCCCTGTGGGAAAGCCTCGTGGGAAAGCCTCGTGGGAAAGACTCGAGGGAAAACCATAGATCCTTTGATCCACGCGGCGGACTGCGTGACACTGCTGCTACCGCTCTGGAGGAAAGCGCAAGTGCATGCCCGCATTCGAGACGAGGACTGACTCACCTGGGGAGACTCCAGAAGTACCCCAAGATCCATGTCAGCACTGGAGAGGAATCCTCAGGTTCCGGCCCCGACTCCACACAAGGTCTTAGGTCCTGGCATCGACGGGAGAGGAATCCCGAGACACCCCCGAGGAACTCGCATGGGGACTGGCCTTTCCTGAGGCCACCAGAGCGGGTCCCTGAGGTCCCCATCGTAAGTCGAGAGCACCTGCGGCAACTCGTGAAAATCCAGGAGGTTTTGCCCTCCAGGCGAGATGAGGCCCATTTCCGCTGAGGTTTCTCGAGGCTAATCACGTCTAAACACTGGAACTTCCAAAGGGTCCTTCACACCCTTGCTTCAACTCAAGAAGTTCCCCGACATACCCGTCTCCACTCGAGAGGAAGCACGTGGGTCCCGCACACATCCAGGGGAGCCCAGTTTCCGCCTCCTAGCTCGAGATGAGGGATCCTTTCACTGTTTCGTAGGGAAAGAATTCCCGGCGTTTCTGTCGCATCTCAAGAGGAGGCGCTCTCCACAGGAAAGGCGAGAGGAACTCCAGGGTCGTGACACCATTCCAAGAGTCACCCAGATGTGTCAGTCCATTCCAGAGGAACCTGTTTTCCCTGCACTGCCTTGACGTTCAAGCCGAGGATCGACTCCCACCACGTGTGCACGTGGGACAGCCCTGTGGGATAGCCTCGTGGGAAAGCCTCGTGGGAAAGACTCGAGGGAAAACCATAGATCCTTTGATCCACGCGGCAGAAGCGTTACACTGCTGCTACCACTCTGGAGGAAAGCGCAAGTGCATGCCCGCATGCGAGATGAGGACTGACTCCCCTGGGGAGACTCCAGAAGTACCCCAAGATCCATGTCAGCACTGGAGAGGAATCCTCAGGTTCCGGCCCCGACTCCACACAAGGTCTTAGGCCCCGGCATCGACGGGAGAGGAATCCCGAGAGGCCCCCGAGGAACTCGCATGGGGACTGGCCTTTCCTGAGGCCACCAGAGCGGGTCCCTGAGGTCCCCGTCGTAAGTCGAGAGCACCTGCCGCAACTTGAGAAAATCCAGGAGGTTTTGCCCTCCAGGCGAGATGAGGCCCATTTCCGCTGAGGCTTCTCGAGGCCAATCACATCTAACCACTGGAACTTCCAAAGGGTCCTTCACACCCTTGCTGCAACTCAAGAAGTTCCCCGACATACCCGTCTCCACTCGAGAGGAAGCACGTGGGGTCCCGCACACATCCAGGGGAGCCCCGTTTCCGCCTCCTAGCTCGAGATGAGGGATCCTTTCCCTGTTTCGTAGGGAAAGAATTCCCGGCGTTCCCGTCGCATCTCAAGAGGAGGCGCTCTCCACAGGAAAGGCGAGAGGAACTCCAGGGTCATGCCACCATTCCAAGAGTCCCCCAGATGTGTCAGTCCATTCCAGAGGAACCTGTTTTCCCTGCACTGCCTTGACGTTCAAGCCGAGGATCGACTCCCACCACGTGTGCACGTGGGACAACCCTGTGGGAAAGCCTCGTGGGAAAGCCTCGTGGGAAAGACTCGAGGGAAAACCATAGATCCTTTGATCCACGCGGCGGACTGCGTGACACTGCTGCTACCGCTCTGGAGGAAAGCGCAAGTGCATGCCCGCATTCGAGACGAGGACTGACTCCCCTGGGGAGACTCCAGAAGTACCCCAAGATCCATGTCAGCACTGGAGAGGAATCCTCAGGTTCCGGCCCCGACTCCATACAAGGTCTTAGGCCCCGGCATCGACGGGAGAGGAATCCCGAGAGGCCCCCGAGGAACTCGCATGGGGACTGGCCTTTCCTGAGGCCACCAGAGCGGTTCCCTGAGGTCCCCGTCGTAAGTCGAGAGCACCTGCCGCAACTCGAGAAAATCCAGGAGGTTTTGCCCTCCAGGCGAGATGAGGCCCATTTCCGCTGAGGCTTCTCGAGGCCAATCACGACTAACCACTGGAACTTCCAAAGGGTCCTTCACACCCTTGCTGCAACTCAAGAAGTTCCCCGACATACCCATCTCCACTCGAGAGGAAGCACGTGGGGTCCCGCACACATCCAGGGGAGCCCCGTTTCCGCCTCCTAGCTCGAGATGAGGGATCCTTTCCCTGTTTCGTAGGGAAAGAATTCCCGGCGTTCCGGTCGCATCTCAAGAGGAGGCGCTCTCCACAGGAAAGGCGAGAGGAACTCCAGGGTCGTGCCACCATTCCAAGAGTCCCCCAGATGTGTCAGTCCATTCCAGAGGAACCTGTTTTCCCTGCACTGCCTTGACGTTCAAGCCGAGGATCGACTCCCACCACGTGTGCACGTGGGACAGCCCTGTGGGAAAGCCTCGTGGGAAAGCCTCGTGGGAAAGACTCGAGGGAAAACCATAGATCCTTTGATCCACGCGGCGGACTGCGTGACACTGCTGCTACCGCTCTGGAGGAAAGCGCAAGTGCATGCCCGCATTCGAGACGAGGACTGACTCCCCTGGGGAGACTCCAGAAGTACCCCAAGATCCATGTCAGCACTGGAGAGGAATCCTCAGGTTCCGGCCCCGACTCCACACAAGGTCTTAGGCCCCGGCATCGACGGGAGAGGAATCCCGAGAGGCCCCCGAGGAACTCGCATGGGGACTGGCCTTTCCTGAGGCCACCAGAGCGGGTCCCTGAGGTCCCCGTCGTAAGTCGAGAGCACCTGCCGCAACTTGAGAAAATCCAGGAGGTTTTGCCCTCCAGGCGAGATGAGGCCCATTTCCGCTGAGGCTTCTTGAGGCCAATCACATCTAACCACTGGAACTTCCAAAGGGTCCTTCACACCCTTGCTGCAACTCAAGAAGTTCCCCGACATACCCGTCTCCACTCGAGAGGAAGCACGTGGGGTCCCGCACACATCCAGGGGAGCCCCGTTTCCGCCTCCTAGCTCGAGATGAGGGATCCTTTCCCTGTTTCGTAGAGAAAGAATTCCCGGCGTTCCCGTCGCATCTCAAGAGGAGGCGCTCTCCACAGGAAAGGCGAGAGCAACTCCAGGGTCATGCCACCATTCCAAGAGTCCCCCAGATGTGTCAGTCCATTCCAGAGGAACCTGTTTTCCCTGCACTGCCTTGACGTTCAAGCCGAGGATCGACTCCCACCACGTGTGCACGTGGGACAGCCCTGTGGGAAAGCCTCGTGGGAAAGCCTCGTGGGAAAGACTCGAGGGAAAACCATAGATCCTTTGATCCACGCGGCGGACTGCGTGACACTGCTGCTACCGCTCTGGAGGAAAGCGCAAGTGCATGCCCGCATTCGAGCCGAGGACTGACTCCCCTGGAGAGACTCCAGAAGTACCCCAAGATCCATGTCAGCACTGGAGAGGAATCCTCAGGTTCCGGCCCCGACTCCACACAAGGTCTTAGGCCCCGGCATCGACGGGAGAGGAATCCCGAGAGGCCCCCGAGGAACTCGCATGGGGACTGGCCTTTCCTGAGGCCACCAGAGCGGTTCCCTGAGGTCCCCGTCGTAAGTCGAGAGCACCTGCCGCAACTCGAGAAAATCCAGGAGGTTTTGCCCTCCAGGCGAGATGAGGCTCATTTCCGCTGAGGCTTCTCGAGGCCAATCACGTCTAACCACTGGAACTTCCAAAGGGTCCTTCACACCCTTGCTGCAACTCAAGAAGTTCCCCGACATACCCGTCTCCACTCGAGAGGAAGCACGTGGGGTCCCGCACACATCCAGGGGAGCCCCGTTTCCGCCTCCTAGCTCGAGATGAGGGATCCTTTCCCTGTTTCGTAGGGAAAGAATTCCCGGCGTTCCCGTCGCATCTCAAGAGGAAGCGCTCTCCACAGGAAAGGCGAGAGGAACTCCAGGGTCGTGCCACCACTCCAAGAGTCCCCCATATGTGTCAGTCCATTCCAGAGGAACCTGTTTTCCCTGCACTGCCTTGACGTTCAAGCCGAGGATCGACTCCCACCACGTGTGCACGTGGGACAGCCCTGTGGGAAAGCCTCGTGGGAAAGCCTCGTGGGAAAGACTCGAGGGAAAACCATAGATCCTTTGATCCACGCGGCGGACTGCGTAACACTGCTGCTACCGCTCTGGAGGAAAGCGCAAGTGCATGCCCGCATTCGAGACGAGGACTGACTCCCCTGGGGAGACTCCAGAAGTACCCCAAGATCCATGTCAGCACTGGAGAGGAATCCTCAGGTTCCGGCCCCGACTCCACACAAGGTCTTAGGCCCCGGCATCGACGGGAGAGGAATCCCGAGAGGCCCCCGAGGAACTCGCATGGGGACTGGCCTTTCCTGAGGCCACCAGAGCGGTTCCCTGAGGTCCCCGTCGTAAGTCGAGAGCACCTGCCGCAACTCGAGAAAATCCAGGAGGTTTTGCCCTCCAGGCGAGATGAGGCCCATTTCCGCTGAGGCTTCTCGAGGCCAATCACGTCTAACCACTGGAACTTCCAAAGGGTCCTTCACACCCTTGCTGCAACTCAAGAAGTTCCCCGACATACCCGTCTCCACTCGAGAGGAAGCACGTGGTGTCCCGCACACATCCAGGGGAGCCCCGTTTCCGCCTCCTAGCTCGAGATGAGGGATCCTTTCCCTGTTTCGTAGGGAAAGAATTCCCGGCGTTCCCGTCGCATCTCAAGAGGAGGCGCTCTCCACAGGAAAGGCGAGAGGAACTCCAGGGTCATGCCACCATTCCAAGAGTCCCCCAGATGTGTCAGTCCATTCCAGAGGAACCTGTTTTCCCTGCACTGCCTTGACGTTCAAGCCGAGGTTCGACTCCCACCACGTGTGCACGTGGGACAGCCTTGTGGGAAAGCCTCGTGGGAAAGCCTCGTGGGAAAGACTCGAGGGAAAACCATAGATCCTTTGATCCACGCGGCGGACTGCGTGACACTGCTGCTACCGCTCTGGAGGAAAGCGCAAGTGCATGCCCGCATTCGAGACGAGGACTGACTCCCCTGGGGAGACTCCAGAAGTACCCCAAGATCCATGTCAGCACTGGAGAGGAATCCTCAGGTACCGGCCCAGACTCCAAACAAGGTCTTAGGTCCCGGCATTGACGGGAGAGGAATCCCGAGACACCCCCGAGGAACTCGCATGGGGACTGGCCTTTCCTGAGGCCACCAGAGCGGGTCCCTGAGGTCCCCGTCGTAAGTCGAGAGCACCTGCGGCAACTCGTGAAAATCCAGGAGGTTTTGCCCTCCAGGCGAGATGAGGCCCATTTCCGCTGAGGCTTCTCGAGGCTAATCACGTCTAACCACTGGAACTTCCAAAGGGTCCTTCACACCCTTGCTTCAACTCAAGAAGTTCCCCGACATACACGTCTCCACTCGAGAGGAAGCACGTGAGTCCCGCACACATCCAGGGGAGCCCCGTTTCCGCCTCCTAGCTCGAGATGAGGGATCCTTTCCCTGTTTCGTAGGGAAAGAATTCCCGGCGTTTCCGTCGCATCTCAAGAGGAGGCGCTCTCCACAGGAAAGGCGAGAGGAACTCCAGGGTCGTGACACCATTCCAAGAGTCACCCAGATGTGTCAGTCCATTCCAGAGGAACCTGTTTTCCCTGCACTGCGTTGACGTTCAAGCCGAGGATCGACTCCCACCACGTGTGCACGTGGGACAGCCCTGTGGGAAAGCCTCGTGGGAAAGCCTCGTGGGAAAGACTCGAGGGAAAACCATAGATCCTTTGATCCACGCGGCAGAAGCGTTACACTGCTGCTACCGCTCTGGAGGAAAGCGCAAGTGCATGCCCGCATTCGAGATGAGGACTGACTCCCCTGGGGAGACTCCAGAAGTACCCCAAGATCCATGTCAGCACTGGAGAGGAATCCTCAGGTTCCGGCCCCGACTCCACACAAGGTCTTAGGCCCCGGCATCGACGGGAGAGGAATCCCGAGTGGCCCCCGAGGAACTCGCATGGGGACTGGCCTTTCCTGAGGCCAACAGAGCAGGTCCCTGAGGTCTCCGTCGTAAGTCGAGAGCACCTGCCGCAACTCGAGAAAATCCAGGAGGTTTTGCCCTCGAGGCGAGATGAAGCCCATTTCGGCTGAGGCTTCTCGAGGCTAATCACGTCTAACCACTGGAACTTCCAAAGGGTCCTTCACACCCTTGCTGCAACTCAAGAAGTTCCCCGACATACACGACTCCACTCGAGACGAAGCACGTGGGTCCCGCACACATCCAGGGGAGCCCCGTTTCCGCCTCCTAGCTCGAGATGAGGGATCCTTTCCCTGTTTCGTAGGGAAAGAATTCCCGGCGTTCCCGTCGCATCTCAAGAGGAGGCGCTCTCCACAGGAAAGGCGAGAGGAACTCCAGGGTCATGCCACCATTCCAAGAGTCCCCCAGATGTGTCAGTCCATTCCAGAGGAACCTGTTTTCCCTGCACTGCCTTGACGTTCAAGCCGAGGTTCGACTCCCACCACGTGTGCACGTGGGACAGCCCTGTGGGAAAGCCTCGTGGGAAAGCCTCGTGGGAAAGACTCGAGGGAAAACCATAGATCCTTTGATCCACGCGGCGGACTGCGTGACACTGCTGCTACCGCTCTGGAGGAAAGCGCAAGTGCATGCCCGCATTCGAGATGAGGACTGACTCCCCTGGGGAGACTCCAGAAGTACCCCAAGATCCATGTCAACACTGGAGAGGAATCCTCAGGTTCCGGCCCCGACTCCACACAAGGTCTTAGGCCCCGGCATCGACGGGAGAGGAATCCCGAGAGGCCCCCGAGGAACTCGCATGGGGACTGGCCTTTCCTGAGGCCACCAGAGCGGGTCCCTGAGGTCCCCGTCGTAAGTCGAGAGCACCTGCGGCAACTCGTGAAAATCCAGGAGGTTTTGCCCTCCAGGCGAGATGAGGCCCATTTCCGCTGAGGCTTCTCGAGGCTAATCACGTCTAACCACTGGAACTTCCAAAGGGTCCTTCACACCCTTGCTTCAACTCAAGAAGTTCCCCGACATACCCGTCTCCACTCGAGAGGAAGCACGTGGGTCCCGCACACATCCAGGGGAGCCCCGTTTCCGCCTCCTAGCTCGAGATGAGGGATCCTTTCCCTGTTTCGTAGGGAAAGAATTCCCGGCGTTTCCGTCGCATCTCAAGAGGAGGCGCTCTCCACAGGAAAGGCGAGAGGAACTCCAGGGTCGTGACACCATTCCAAGAGTCACCCAGATGTGTCAGTCCATTCCAGAGGAACCTGTTTTCCCTGCACTGCGTTGACGATCAAGCCGAGGATCGACTCCCACCACGTGTGCACGTGGGACAGCCCTGTGGGAAAGCCTCGTGGGAAAGCCTCGTGGGAAAGACTCGAGGGAAAACCATAGATCCTTTGATCCACGCGGCAGAAGCGTTACACTGCTGCTACCGCTCTGGAGGAAAGCGCAAGTGCATGCCCGCATTCGAGATGAGGACTGACTCCCCTGGGGAGACTCCAGAAGTACCCCAAGATCCATGTCAGCACTGGAGAGGAATCCTCAGGTTCCGGCCCCGACTCCACACAAGGTCTTAGGCCCCGGCATCGACGGGAGAGGAATCCCGAGAGGCCCCCGAGGAACTCGCATGGGGACTGGCCTTTCCTGAGGCCACCAGAGCAGGTCCCTGAGGTCTCCGTCGTAAGTCGAGAGCACCTGCCGCAACTCGAGAAAATCCAGGAGGTTTTGCCCTCGAGGCGAGATGAGGCCCATTTCGGCTGAGGCTTCTCGAGGCTAATCACGTCTAACCACTGGAACTTCCAAAGGGTCCTTCACACCCTTGCTGCAACTCAAGAAGTTCCCCGACATACACGACTCCACTCGAGAGGAAGCACGTGGGTCCCGCACACATCCAGGGGAGCCCCGTTTCCGCCTCCTAGCTCGAGATGAGGGATCCTTTCCCTGTTTCGTAGGGAAAGAATTCCCGGCGTTCCCGTCGCATCTCAAGAGGAGGCGCTCTCCACAGGAAAGGCGAGAGGAACTCCAGGGTCGTGACACCATTCCAAGAGTCCCCCAGATGTGTCAGTCCATACCAGAGGAACCTGTTTTCCCTGCACTGCCTTGACGTTCAAGCCGAGGTTCGACTCCCACCACTTGTGCACGTGGGACAGCCCTGTGGGAAAGCCTCGTGGGAAAGCCTCGTGGGAAAGACTCGAGGGAAAACCATAGATCCTTTGATCCACGCGGCGGACTGCGTGACACTGCTGCTACCGCTCTGGAGGAAAGCACAAGTGCATGCCCGCATTCGAGACGAGGACTGACTCCCCTGGGGAGACTCCAGAAGTACCCCAAGATCCATGTCAGCACTGGAGAGGAATCCTCAGGTTCCGGCCCCGACTCCACACAAGGTCTTAGGTCCCGGCATCGACGGGAGAGGAATCCCGAGACACCCCCGAGGAACTCGCATGGGGACTGGCCTTTCCTGAGGCCACCAGAGCGGGTCCCTGAGGTCCCCGTCGTAAGTCGAGAGCACCTGTGGCAACTCGTGAAAATCCAGGAGGTTTTGCCCTCCAGGCGAGATGAGGCCCATTTCCGCTGAGGCTTCTCGAGGCTAATCACGTCTAACCACTGGAACTTCCAAAGGGTCCTTCACACCCTTGCTTCAACTCAAGAAGTTCCCCGACATACCCGTCTCCACTCGAGAGGAAGCACGTGGTGTCCCGCACACATCCAGGGGAGCCCCGTTTCCGCCTCCTAGCTCGAGATGAGGGATCCTTTCCCTGTTTCGTAGGGAAAGAATTCCCGGCGTTCCCGTCGCATCTCAAGAGGAGGCGCTCTCCACAGGAAAGGCGAGAGGAACTCCAGGGTCGTGACACCATTCCAAGAGTCCCCCAGATGTGTCAGTCCATTCCAGAGGAACCTGTTTTCCCTTCACTGCCTTGACGTTCAAGCCGAGGATCCACTCCCACCACGTGTGCACGTGGGACAGCCCTGTGGGAAAGCCTCGTGGGAAAGCCTCGTGGGAAAGACTCGAGGGAAAACCATAGATCCTTTGATCCACGCGGCGGACTGCGTGACACTGCTGCTACCGCTCTGGAGGAAAGCGCAAGTGCATGCCCGCATTCGAGACGAGGACTGACTCCCCTGGGGAGACTCCAGAAGTACCCCAAGATCCATGTCAGCACTGGAGAGGAATCCTCAGGTTCCGGCCCCGACTCCACACAAGGTCTTAGGCCCCGGCATCGACGGGAGAGGAATCCCGAGAGGCCCCCGAGGAACTCGCATGGGGACTGGCCTTTCCTGAGGCCACCAGAGCAGGTCCCTGAGGTCTCCGTCGTAAGTCGAGAGCACCTGCCGCAACTCGAGAAAATCCAGAAGGTTTTGCCCTCGAGGCGAGATGAGGCCCATTTCGGCTGAGGCTTCTCGAGGCTAATCACGTCTAACCACTGGAACTTCCAAAGGGTCCTTCACACCCTTGCTGCAACTCAAGAAGTTCCCCGACATGCACGTCTCCACTCGAGAGGAAGCACGTGGGTCCCGCACACATCCAGGGGAGCCCCGTTTCCGCCTCCTAGCTCGAGATGAGGGATCCTTTCCCTGTTTCGTAGGGAAAGAATTCCCGGCGTTCCCGTCGCATCTCAAGAGGAGGCGCTCTCCACAGGAAAGGCGAGAGGAACTCCAGGGTCGTGACACCATTCCAAGAGTCCCCCAGAGGTGTCAGACCATTCCAGAGGAACCAGTTTTCCCTGCACTGCCTTGACGTTCAAGCCGAGGATCGACTCCCACCACGTGTGCACGTGGGACAGCCCTGTGGGAAAGCCTCGTGGGAAAGCCTCGTGGGAAAGACTCGAGGGAAAACCATAGATCCTTTGATCCACGCGGCGGACTGCGTGACACTGCTGCTACCGCTCTGGAGGAAAGCGCAAGTGCATGCCCGCATTCGAGACGAGGACTGACTCCCCTGGGGAGACTCCAGAAGTACCCCAAGATCCATGTCAGCACTGGAGAGGAATCCTCAGGTTCCGGCCCCGACTCCACACAAGGTCTTAGGTCCCGGCATTGACGGGAGAGGAATCCCGAGACACCCCCGAGGAACTCGCATGGGGACTGGCCTTTCCTGAGGCCACCAGAGCGGGTCCCTGAGGTCCCCGTCGTAAGTCGAGAGCACCTGCGGCAACTCGTGAAAATCCAGGAGGTTTTGCCCTCCAGGCGAGATGAGGCCCATTTCCGCTGAGGCTTCTCGAGGCTAATCACGTCTAACCACTGGAACTTCCAAAGGGTCCTTCACACCCTTGCTTCAACTCAAGAAGTTCCCCGACATACCCGTCTCCACTCGAGAGGAAGCACGTGGGTCCCGCACACATCCAGGGGAGCCCCGTTTCCGCCTCCTAGCTCGAGATGAGGGATCCTTTCCCTGTTTCGTAGGGAAAGAATTCCCGGCGTTTCCGTCGCATCTCAAGAGGAGGCGCTCTCCACAGGAAAGGCGAGAGGAACTCCAGGGTCGTGACACCATTCCAAGAGTCACCCAGATGTGTCAGTCCATTCCAGAGGAACCTGTTTTCCCTGCACTGCCTTGACGTTCAAGCCGAGGATCGACTCCCACCACGTGTGCACGTGGGACAGCCCTGTGGGAAAGCCTCGTGGGAAAGCCTCGTGGGAAAGACTCGAGGGAAAACCATAGATCCTTTGATCCACGCGGCAGAAGCGTTACACTGCTGCTACCGCTCTGGAGGAAAGCGCAAGTGCATGCCCGCATTCGAGATGAGGACTGACTCCCCTGGGGAGACTCCAGAAGTACCCCAAGATCCATGTCAGCACTGGAGAGGAATCCTCAGGTTCCGGCCCCGACTCCACACAAGGTCTTAGGCCCCGGCATCGACGGGAGAGGAATCCCGAGAGGCCCCCGAGGAACTCGCATGGGGACTGGCCTTTCCTGAGGCCACCAGAGCAGGTCCCTGAGGTCTCCGTCGTAAGTCGAGAGCACCTGCCGCAACTCGAGAAAATCCAGGAGGTTTTGCCCTCGAGGCGAGATGAGGCCAATTTCGGCTGAGGGATCTCGAGGCTAATCACGTCTAACCACTGGAACTTCCAAAGGGTCCTTCACACCCTAGCTGCAACTCAAGAAGATCCCCGACATACACGACTCCACTCGAGACGAAGCACGTGGGTCCCGCACACATCCAGGGGAGCCCCGTTTCCGCCTCCTAGCTCGAGATGAGGGATCCTTTCCCTGTTTCGTAGGGAAAGAATTCCCGGCGTTCCCGTCGCATCTCAAGAGGAGGCGCTCTCCACAGGAAAGGCGAGAGGAACTCCAGGGTCGTGACACCATTCCAAGAGTCCCCCAGATGTGTCAGTCCATTCCAGAGGAACCTGTTTTCCCTTCACTGCCTTGACGTTCAAGCCGAGGATCCACTCCCACCACGTGTGCACGTGGGACAGCCCTGTGGGAAAGCCTCGTGGGAAAGCCTCGTGGGAAAGACTCGAGGGAAAACCATAGATCCTTTGATCCACGCGGCGGACTGCGTGACACTGCTGCTACCGCTCTGGAGGAAAGCGCAAGTGCATGCCCGCATTCGAGACGAGGACTGACTCCCCTGGGGAGACTCCAGAAGTACCCCAAGATCCATGTCAGCACTGGAGAGGAATCCTCAGGTTCCGGCCCCGACTCCACACAAGGTCTTAGGTCCCGGCATTGACGGGAGAGGAATCCCGAGACACCCCCGAGGAACTCGCATGGGGACTGGCCTTTCCTGAGGCCACCAGAGCGGGTCCCTGAGGTCCCCGTCGTAAGTCGAGAGCACCTGCGGCAACTCGTGAAAATCCTGGAGGTTTTGCCCTCCAGGCTAGATGAGGCCCATTTCCGCTGAGGCTTCTCGAGGCTAATCACGTCTAACCACTGGAACTTCCAAAGGGTCCTTCACACCCTTGCTTCAACTCAAGAAGTTCCCCGACATACCCGTCTCCACTCGAGAGGAAGCACGTGGGTCCCGCACACATCCAGGGGAGCCCCGTTTCCGCCTCCTAGCTCGAGATGAGGGATCCTTTCCCTGTTTCGTAGGGAAAGAATTCCCGGCGTTTCCGTCGCATCTCAAGAGGAGGCGCTCTCCACAGGAAAGGCGAGAGGAACTCCAGGGTCGTGACACCATTCCAAGAGTCACCCAGATGTGTCAGTCCATTCCAGAGGAACCTGTTTTCCCTGCACTGCGTTGACGATCAAGCCGAGGATCGACTCCCACCACGTGTGCACGTGGGACAGCCCTGTGGGAAAGCCTCGTGGGAAAGCCTCGTGGGAAAGACTCGAGGGAAAACCATAGATCCTTTGATCCACGCGGCAGAAGCGTTACACTGCTGCTACCGCTCTGGAGGAAAGCGCAAGTGCATGCCCGCATTCGAGATGAGGACTGACTCCCCTGGGGAGACTCCAGAAGTACCCCAAGATCCATGTCAGCACTGGAGAGGAATCCTCAGGTTCCGGCCCCGACTCCACACAAGGTCTTAGGCCCCGGCATCGACGGGAGAGGAATCCCGAGAGGCCCCCGAGGAACTCGCATGGGGACTGGCCTTTCCTGAGGCCACCAGAGCGGGTCCCTGAGGTCTCCGTCGTAAGTCGAGAGCACCTGCCGCAACTCGAGAAAATCCAGGAGGTTTTGCCCTCGAGGCGAGATGAGGCCCATTTCGGCTGAGGCTTCTCGAGGCTAATCACGTCTAACCACTGGAACTTCCAAAGGGTCCTTCACACCATTGCTGCAACTCAAGAAGTTCCCCGACATACACGACTCCACTCGAGACGAAGCACGTGGGTCCCGCACACATCCAGGGGAGCCCCGTTTCCGCCTCCTAGCTCGAGATGAGGGATCCTTTCCCTGTTTCGTAGGGAAAGAATTCCCGGCGTTCCCGTCGCATCTCAAGAGGAGGCGCTCTCCACAGGAAAGGCGAGAGGAACTCCAGGGTCGTGACACCATTCCAAGAGTCCCCCAGATGTGTCAGTCCATACCAGAGGAACCTGTTTTCCCTGCACTGCCTTGACGTTCAAGCCGAGGTTCGACTCCCACCACTTGTGCACGTGGGACAGCCCTGTGGGAAAGCCTCGTGGGAAAGCCTCGTGGGAAAGACTCGAGGGAAAACCATAGATCCTTTGATCCACGCGGCGGACTGCGTGACACTGCTGCTACCGCTCTGGAGGAAAGCACAAGTGCATGCCCGCATTCGAGACGAGGACTGACTCCCCTGGGGAGACTCCAGAAGTACCCCAAGATCCATGTCAGCACTGGAGAGGAATCCTCAGGTTCCGGCCCCGACTCCACACAAGGTCTTAGGTCCCGGCATCGACGGGAGAGGAATCCCGAGACACCCCCGAGGAACTCGCATGGGGACTGGCCTTTCCTGAGGCCACCAGAGCGGGTCCCTGAGGTCCCCGTCGTAAGTCGAGAGCACCTGTGGCAACTCGTGAAAATCCAGGAGGTTTTGCCCTCCAGGCGAGATGAGGCCCATTTCCGCTGAGGCTTCTCGAGGCTAATCACGTCTAACCACTGGAACTTCCAAAGGGTCCTTCACACCCTTGCTTCAACTCAAGAAGTTCCCCGACATACCCGTCTCCACTCGAGAGGAAGCACGTGGGTCCCGCACACATCCAGGGGAGCCCCGTTTCCGCCTCCTAGCTCAAGATGAGGGATCCTTTCCCTGTTTCGTAGGGAAAGAATTCCCGGCGTTCCCGTCGCATCTCAAGAGGAGGCGCTCTCCACAGGAAAGGCGAGAGGAACTCCAGGGTCGTGACACCATTCCAAGAGTCACCCAGATGTGTCAGTCCATTCCAGAGGAACCTGTTTTCCCTGCACTGCCTTGACGTTCAAGCCGAGGATCGACTCCCACCACGTGTGCACGTGGGACAGCCCTGTGGGAAAGCCTCGTGGGAAAGCCTCGTGGGAAAGACTCGAGGGAAAACCATAGATCCTTTGATCCACGCGGCAGAAGCGTTACACTGCTGCTACCGCTCTGGAGGAAAGCGCAAGTGCATGCCCGCATTCGAGATGAGGACTGACTCCCCTGGGGAGACTCCAGAAGTACCCCAAGATCCATGTCAGCACTGGAGAGGAATCCTCAGGTTCCGGCCCCGACTCCACACAAGGTCTTAGGCCCCGGCATCGACGGGAGAGGAATCCCGAGAGGCCCCCGAGGAACTCGCATGGGGACTGGCCTTTCCTGAGGCCACCAGAGCAGGTCCCTGAGGTCTCCGTCGTAAGTCGAGAGCACCTGCCGCAACTCGAGAAAATCCAGGAGGTTTTGCCCTCGAGGCGAGATGAGGCCAATTTCGGCTGAGGGATCTCGAGGCTAATCACGTCTAACCACTGGAACTTCCAAAGGGTCCTTCACACCCTTGCTGCAACTCAAGAAGATCCCCGACATACACGACTCCACTCGAGACGAAGCACGTGGGTCCCGCACACATCCAGGGGAGCCCCGTTTCCGCCTCCTAGCTCGAGATGAGGGATCCTTTCCCTGTTTCGTAGGGAAAGAATTCCCGGCGTTCCCGTCGCATCTCAAGAGGAGGCGCTCTCCACAGGAAAGGCGAGAGGAACTCCAGGGTCGTGACACCATTCCAAGAGTCCCCCAGATGTGTCAGTCCATTCCAGAGGAACCTGTTTTCCCTTCACTGCCTTGACGTTCAAGCCGAGGATCCACTCCCACCACGTGTGCACGTGGGACAGCCCTGTGGGAAAGCCTCGTGGGAAAGCCTCGTGGGAAAGACTCGAGGGAAAACCATAGATCCTTTGATCCACGCGGCGGACTGCGTGACACTGCTGCTACCGCTCTGGAGGAAAGCGCAAGTGCATGCCCGCATTCGAGACGAGGACTGACTCCCCTGGGGAGACTCCAGAAGTACCCCAAGATCCATGTCAGCACTGGAGAGGAATCGTCAGGTTCCGGCCCCGACTCCACACAAGGTCTTAGGCCCCGGCATCGACGGGAGAGGAATCCCGAGAGGCCCCCGAGGAACTCGCATGGGGACTGGCCTTTCCTGAGGCCACCAGAGCGGTTCCCTGAGGTCCCCGTCGTAAGTCGAGAGCACCTGCCGCAACTCGAAAAAATCCAGGAGGTTTTGCCCTCCAGGCGAGATGAGGCCCATTTCCGCTGAGGCTTCTCGAGGCCAATCACATCTAACCACTGGAACTTCCAAAGGGTCCTTCACACCCTTGCTGCAACTCAAGAAGTTCCACGACACACCCGTCTCCACTCGAGAGGAAGCACGTGGGGTCCCGCACACATCCAGGGGAGCCCCTTTTCCGCCTCCTAGCTCGAGATGAGGGATCCTTTCCCTGTTTCGTAGGGAAAGAATTCCCGGCGTTCCCGTCGCATCTCAAGAGGAGGCGCTCTCCACAGGAAAGGCGAGAGGAACTCCAGGGTCGTGCCACCATTCCAAGAGTCCCCCAGATGTGTCAGTCCATTCCAGAGGAACCTGTTTTCCCTGCACTGCCTTGACGTTCAAGCCGAGGATCGACTTCCACCACGTGTGCACGTGGGACAGCCCTGTGGAAAGCCTCGTGGGAAAGCCTCGTGGGAAAGACTCGAGGGAAAACCATAGATCCTTTGATCCACGCGGCGGACTGCGTGACACTGCTGCTACCGCTCTGGAGGAAAGCGCAAGTGCATGCCCGCATTCGAGACGAGGACTGACTCCCCTGGGGAGACTCCAGAAGTACCCCAAGATCCATGTCAGCACTGGAGAGGAATCCTCAGGTTCCGGCCCCGACTCCACACAAGGTCTTAGGCCCCGGCATCGACGGGAGTGGAATCCCGAGAGGCCCCCGAGGAACTCGCATGGGGACTGGCCTTTCCTGAGGCCACCAGAGCGGGTCCCTGAGGTCCCCGTCGTAAGTCGAGAGCACCTGCCGCAACTCGAGAAAATCCGGGAGGTTTTGCCCTCCAGGCGAGATGAGGCCCATTTCCGCTGAGGCTTCTCGAGGCTAATCACGTCTAACCACTGGAACTTCCAAAGGGTCCTTCACACCCTTGCTGCAACTCAAGAAGTTCCCCGACATACCCGTCTCCACTCGAGAGGAAGCACGTGGGGTCCCACACACATCCAGGGGAGCCCCGTTTCCGCCTCCTAGCTCGAGATGAGGGATCCTTTCCCTGTTTCGTAGGGAAAGAATTCCGGGCGTTCCCGTCGCATCTCAAGAGGAGGCGCTCTCCACAGGAAAGGCGAGAGGAACTCCAGGGTCGTGCCACCATTCCAAGAGTCCCCCAGATGTGTCAGTCCATTCCAGAGGAACCTGTTTTCCCTGCACTGCCTTGACGTTCAAGCCGAGGATCGACTCCCACCACGTGTGCACGTGGGACAGCCCTGTGGGAAAGCCTCGTGGGAAAGCCTCGTGGGAAAGACTCGAGGGAAAACCATAGATCCTTTGATCCACGCGGCGGACTGCGTGACACTGCTGCTACCGCTCTGGAGGAAAGCGCAAGTGCATGCCCGCATTCGAGACGAGGACTGACTCCCCTGGGGAGACTCCAGAAGTACCCCAAGATCCATGTCAGCACTGGAGAGGAATCCTCAGGTTCCGGCCCCGACTCCACACAAGGTCTTAGGCCTCGGCATCGACGGGAGAGGAATCCCGAGAGGCCCCCGAGGAACTCGCATGGGGACTGGCCTTTCCTGAGGCCACCAGAGCGTGTCCCTGAGGTCCCCGTCGTAAGTCGAGAGCACCTGCCGCAACTCGAGAAAATCCAGGAGGTTTTGCCCTCCAGGCGAGATGAGGCCCATTTCCGCTGAGGCTTCTCGAGGCCAATCACATCTAACCACTGGAACTTCCAAAGGGTCCTTCACACCCTTGCTGCAACTCAAGAAGTTCCCCGACATACCCGTCTGCACTCGAGAGGAAGCACGTGGGGTCCCGCACACATCCAGGGGAGCCCCGTTTCCGCCTCCTAGCTCGAGATGAGGGATCCTTTCCCTGTTTCGTAGGGAAAGAATTCCCGGCGTTCCCGTCGCATCTCAAGAGGAGGCGCTCTCCACAGGAAAGGCGAGAGGAACTCCAGGGTCGTGCCACCATTCCAAGAGTCCCCCTGATGTGTCAGTCCATTCCAGAGGAACCTGTTTTCCCTGCACTGCCTTGACGTTCAAGCCGAGGTTCGACTCCCACCACGTGTGCACGTGGGACAGCCCTGTGGGAAAGCCTCGTGGGAAAGCCTCGTGGGAAAGACTCGAGGGAAAACCATAGATCCTCTGATCCACGCGGCGGACTGCGTGACACTGCTGCTACCGCTCTGGAGGAAAGTGCAAGTGCATGCCCGCATTCGAGACGAGGACTGACTCCCCTGGGGAGACTCCAGAAGTACCCCAAGATCCATGTCAGCACTGGAGAGGAATCCTCAGGTTCCGGCCCCGACTCCACACAAGGTCTTAGGCCCCGGCATCGACGGGAGAGGAATCCCGAGAGGCCCCCGAGGAACTCGCATGGGGACTGGCCTTTCCTGAGGCCACCAGAGCAGGTCCCTGAGGTCTCCGTCGTAAGTCGAGAGCACCTGCCGCAACTCGAGAAAATCCAGAAGGTTTTGCCCTCGAGGCGAGATGAGGCCCATTTCGGCTGAGGCTTCTCGAGGCTAATCACGTCTAACCACTGGAACTTCCAAAGGGTCCTTCACACCCTTGCTGCAACTCAAGAAGTTCCCCGACATACCCGTCTCCACTCGAGAGGAAGCACGTGGGTCCCGCACACATCCAGGGGAGCCCCGTTTCCGCCTCCTAGCTCGAGATGAGGGATCCTTTCCCTGTTTCGTAGGGAAAGAATTCCCGGCGTTCCCGTCGCATCTCAAGAGGAGGCGCTCTCCACAGGAAAGGCGAGAGGAACTCCAGGGTCGTGACACCATTCCAAGAGTCCCCCAGATGTGTCAGACCATTCCAGAGGAACCAGTTTTCCCTGCACTGCCTTGACGTTCAAGCCGAGGATCGACTCCCACCACGTGTGCACGTGGGACAGCCCTGTGGGAAAGCCTCGTGGGAAAGCCTCGTGGGAAAGACTCGAGGGAAAACCATAGATCCTTTTATCCACGCGGCGGACTGCGTGACACTGCTGCTACCGCTCTGGAGGAAAGCGCAAGTGCATGCCCGCATTCGAGACGAGGACTGACTCCCCTGGGGAGACTCCAGAAGTACCCCAAGATCCATGTCAGCACTGGAGAGGAATCCTCAGGTTCCGGCCCCGACTCCACACAAGGTCTTAGGCCCCGGCATCGACGGGAGAGGAATCCCGAGAGGCCCCCGAGGAACTCGCATGGGGACTGGCCTTTCCTGAGGCCACCAGACCGGGTCCCTGAGGTCCCCGTCGTAAGTCGAGAGCACCTGCCGCAACTCGAAAAAATCCAGGAGGTTTTGCCCTCCAGGCGAGATGAGGCCCATTTCCGCTGAGGCTTCTCGAGGCCAATCACATCTAACCACTGGAACTTCCAAAGGGTCCTTCACACCCTTGCTGCAACTCAAGAAGTTCCACGACACACCCGTCTCCACTCGAGAGGAAGCACGTGGGGTCCCGCACACATCCAGGGGAGCCCCTTTTCCGCCTCCTAGCTCGAGATGAGGGATCCTTTCCCTGTTTCGTAGGGAAATAATTCCCGGCGTTCCCGTCGCATCTCAAGAGGAGGCGCTCTCCACAGGAAAGGCGAGAGGAACTCCAGGGTCGTGCCACCATTCCAAGAGTCCCCCAGATGTGTCAGTCCATTCCAGAGGAACCTGTTTTACCTGCACTGCCTTGACGTTCAAGCCGAGGATCGACTCCCACCACGTGTGCACGTGGGACAGCCCTGTGGAAAGCCTCGTGGGAAAGCCTCGTGGGAAAGACTCGAGGGAAAACCATAGATCCTTTGATCCACGCGGCGGACTGCGTGACACTGCTGCTACCGCTCTGGAGGAAAGCGCAAGTGCATGCCCGCATTCGAGACGAGGACTGACTCCCCTGGGGAGACTCCAGAAGTACCCCAAGATCCATGTCAGCAATGGAGAGGAATCCTCAGGTTCCGGCCCCGACTCCACACAAGGTCTTAGGCCCCGGCATCGACGGGAGAGGAATCCCGAGAGGCCCCCGAGGAACTCGCATGGGGACTGGCCTTTCCTGAGGCCACCAGAGCGGGTCCCTGAGGTCCCCGTCGTAAGTCGAGAGCACCTGCCGCAACTCGAGAAAATCCAGGAGGTTTTGCCCTCCAGGCGAGATGAGGCCCATTTCCGCTCAGGCTTCTCGAGGCCAATCACGTCTAACCACTGGAACTTCCAAAGGGTCCTTCACACCCTTGCTGCAACTCAAGAAGTTCCCCGACATACCCGTCTCCACTCGAGAGGAAGCACGTGGTGTCCCGCACACATCCAGGGGAGCCCCGTTTCCGCCTCCTAGCTCGAGATGAGGGATCCTTTCCCTGTTTCGTAGGGAAAGAATTCCCGGCGTTCCCGTCGCATCTCAAGAGGAGGCGCTCTCCACAGGAAAGGCGAGAGGAACTCCAGGGTCGTGACACCATTCCAAGAGTCCCCCAGATGTGTCAGTCCATTCCAGAGGAACCTGTTTTCCCTGCACTGCCTTGACGTTCAAGCCGAGGATCCACTCCCACCACGTGTGCACGTGGGACAGCCCTGTGGGAAAGCCTCGTGGGAAAGCCTCGTGGGAAAGACTCGAGCGAAAACGATAGATCCTTTGATCCACGCGGCGGACTGCGTGACACTGCTGCTACCGCTCTGGAGGAAAGCGCAAGTGCATGCCCGCATTCGAGACGAGGACTGACTCCCCTGGGGAGACTCCAGAAGTACCCCAAGATCCATGTCAGCACTGGAGAGGAATCCTCAGGTTCCGGCCCCGACTCCACACAAGGTCTTAGGTCCCGGCATTGACGGGAGAGGAATCCCGAGACACCCCCGAGGAACTCGCATGGGGACTGGCCTTTCCTGAGGCCACCAGAGCGGGTCCCTGAGGTCCCCGTCGTAAGTCGAGAGCACCTGCGGCAACTCGTGAAAATCCAGGAGGTTTTGCCCTCCAGGCGAGATGAGGCCCATTTCCGCTGAGGCTTCTCGAGGCTAATCACGTCTAACCACTGGAACTTCCAAAGGGTCCTTCACACCCTTGCTTCAACTCAAGAAGTTCCCCGACATACCCGTCTCCACTCGAGAGGAAGCACGTGGGTCCCGCACACATCCAGGGGAGCCCCGTTTCCGCCTCCTAGCTCGAGATGAGGGATCCTTTCCCTGTTTCGTAGGGAAAGAATTCCCGGCGTTTCCGTCGCATCTCAAGAGGAGGCGCTCTCCACAGGAAAGGCGAGAGGAACTCCAGGGTCGTGACACCATTCCAAGAGTCACCCAGATGTGTCAGTCCATTCCAGAGGAACCTGTTTTCCCTGCACTGCGTTGACGATCAAGCCGAGGATCGACTCCCACCACGTGTGCACGTGGGACAGCCCTGTGGGAAAGCCTCGTGGGAAAGCCTCGTGGGAAAGACTCGAGGGAAAACCATAGATCCTTTGATCCACGCGGCAGAAGCGTTACACTGCTGCTACCGCTCTGGAGGAAAGCGCAAGTGCATGCCCGCATTCGAGATGAGGACTGACTCCCCTGGGGAGACTCCAGAAGTACCCCAAGATCCATGTCAGCACTGGAGAGGAATCCTCAGGTTCCGGCCCCGACTCCACACAAGGTCTTAGGCCCCGGCATCGACGGGAGAGGAATCCCGAGAGGCCCCCGAGGAACTCGCATGGGGACTGGCCTTTCCTGAGGCCACCAGAGCGGGTCCCTGAGGTCTCCGTCGTAAGTCGAGAGCACCTGCCGCAACTCGAGAAAATCCAGGAGGTTTTGCCCTCGAGGCGAGATGAGGCCCATTTCGGCTGAGGCTTCTCGAGGCTAATCACGTCTAACCACTGGAACTTCCAAAGGGTCCTTCACACCATTGCTGCAACTCAAGAAGTTCCCCGACATACACGACTCCACTCGAGACGAAGCACGTGGGTCCCGCACACATCCAGGGGAGCCCCGTTTCCGCCTCCTAGCTCGAGATGAGGGATCCTTTCCCTGTTTCGTAGGGAAAGAATTCCCGGCGTTCCCGTCGCATCTCAAGAGGAGGCGCTCTCCACAGGAAAGGCGAGAGGAACTCCAGGGTCGTGACACCATTCCAAGAGTCCCCCAGATGTGTCAGTCCATACCAGAGGAACCTGTTTTCCCTGCACTGCCTTGACGTTCAAGCCGAGGTTCGACTCCCACCACTTGTGCACGTGGGACAGCCCTGTGGGAAAGCCTCGTGGGAAAGCCTCGTGGGAAAGACTCGAGGGAAAACCATAGATCCTTTGATCCACGCGGCGGACTGCGTGACACTGCTGCTACCGCTCTGGAGGAAAGCACAAGTGCATGCCCGCATTCGAGACGAGGACTGACTCCCCTGGGGAGACTCCAGAAGTACCCCAAGATCCATGTCAGCACTGGAGAGGAATCCTCAGGTTCCGGCCCCGACTCCACACAAGGTCTTAGGTCCCGGCATCGACGGGAGAGGAATCCCGAGACACCCCCGAGGAACTCGCATGGGGACTGGCCTTTCCTGAGGCCACCAGAGCGGGTCCCTGAGGTCCCCGTCGTAAGTCGAGAGCACCTGTGGCAACTCGTGAAAATCCAGGAGGTTTTGCCCTCCAGGCGAGATGAGGCCCATTTCCGCTGAGGCTTCTCGAGGCTAATCACGTCTAACCACTGGAACTTCCAAAGGGTCCTTCACACCCTTGCTTCAACTCAAGAAGTTCCCCGACATACCCGTCTCCACTCGAGAGGAAGCACGTGGGTCCCGCACACATCCAGGGGAGCCCCGTTTCCGCCTCCTAGCTCAAGATGAGGGATCCTTTCCCTGTTTCGTAGGGAAAGAATTCCCGGCGTTCCCGTCGCATCTCAAGAGGAGGCGCTCTCCACAGGAAAGGCGAGAGGAACTCCAGGGTCGTGACACCATTCCAAGAGTCACCCAGATGTGTCAGTCCATTCCAGAGGAACCTGTTTTCCCTGCACTGCCTTGACGTTCAAGCCGAGGATCGACTCCCACCACGTGTGCACGTGGGACAGCCCTGTGGGAAAGCCTCGTGGGAAAGCCTCGTGGGAAAGACTCGAGGGAAAACCATAGATCCTTTGATCCACGCGGCAGAAGCGTTACACTGCTGCTACCGCTCTGGAGGAAAGCGCAAGTGCATGCCCGCATTCGAGATGAGGACTGACTCCCCTGGGGAGACTCCAGAAGTACCCCAAGATCCATGTCAGCACTGGAGAGGAATCCTCAGGTTCCGGCCCCGACTCCACACAAGGTCTTAGGCCCCGGCATCGACGGGAGAGGAATCCCGAGAGGCCCCCGAGGAACTCGCATGGGGACTGGCCTTTCCTGAGGCCACCAGAGCAGGTCCCTGAGGTCTCCGTCGTAAGTCGAGAGCACCTGCCGCAACTCGAGAAAATCCAGGAGGTTTTGCCCTCGAGGCGAGATGAGGCCAATTTCGGCTGAGGGATCTCGAGGCTAATCACGTCTAACCACTGGAACTTCCAAAGGGTCCTTCACACCCTTGCTGCAACTCAAGAAGATCCCCGACATACACGACTCCACTCGAGACGAAGCACGTGGGTCCCGCACACATCCAGGGGAGCCCCGTTTCCGCCTCCTAGCTCGAGATGAGGGATCCTTTCCCTGTTTCGTAGGGAAAGAATTCCCGGCGTTCCCGTCGCATCTCAAGAGGAGGCGCTCTCCACAGGAAAGGCGAGAGGAACTCCAGGGTCGTGACACCATTCCAAGAGTCCCCCAGATGTGTCAGTCCATTCCAGAGGAACCTGTTTTCCCTTCACTGCCTTGACGTTCAAGCCGAGGATCCACTCCCACCACATGTGCACGTGGGACAGCCCTGTGGGAAAGCCTCGTGGGAAAGCCTCGTGGGAAAGACTCGAGGGAAAACCATAGATCCTTTGATCCACGCGGCGGACTGCGTGACACTGCTGCTACCGCTCTGGAGGAAAGCGCAAGTGCATGCCCGCATTCGAGACGAGGACTGACTCCCCTGGGGAGACTCCAGAAGTACCCCAAGATCCATGTCAGCACTGGAGAGGAATCGTCAGGTTCCGGCCCCGACTCCACACAAGGTCTTAGGCCCCGGCATCGACGGGAGAGGAATCCCGAGAGGCCCCCGAGGAACTCGCATGGGGACTGGCCTTTCCTGAGGCCACCAGAGCGGTTCCCTGAGGTCCCCGTCGTAAGTCGAGAGCACCTGCCGCAACTCGAAAAAATCCAGGAGGTTTTGCCCTCCAGGCGAGATGAGGCCCATTTCCGCTGAGGCTTCTCGAGGCCAATCACATCTAACCACTGGAACTTCCAAAGGGTCCTTCACACCCTTGCTGCAACTCAAGAAGTTCCACGACACACCCGTCTCCACTCGAGAGGAAGCACGTGGGGTCCCGCACACATCCAGGGGAGCCCCTTTTCCGCCTCCTAGCTCGAGATGAGGGATCCTTTCCCTGTTTCGTAGGGAAAGAATTCCCGGCGTTCCCGTCGCATCTCAAGAGGAGGCGCTCTCCACAGGAAAGGCGAGAGGAACTCCAGGGTCGTGCCACCATTCCAAGAGTCCCCCAGATGTGTCAGTCCATTCCAGAGGAACCTGTTTTCCCTGCACTGCCTTGACGTTCAAGCCGAGGATCGACTTCCACCACGTGTGCACGTGGGACAGCCCTGTGGAAAGCCTCGTGGGAAAGCCTCGTGGGAAAGACTCGAGGGAAAACCATAGATCCTTTGATCCACGCGGCGGACTGCGTGACACTGCTGCTACCGCTCTGGAGGAAAGCGCAAGTGCATGCCCGCATTCGAGACGAGGACTGACTCCCCTGGGGAGACTCCAGAAGTACCCCAAGATCCATGTCAGCACTGGAGAGGAATCCTCAGGTTCCGGCCCCGACTCCACACAAGGTCTTAGGCCCCGGCATCGACGGGAGTGGAATCCCGAGAGGCCCCCGAGGAACTCGCATGGGGACTGGCCTTTCCTGAGGCCACCAGAGCGGGTCCCTGAGGTCCCCGTCGTAAGTCGAGAGCACCTGCCGCAACTCGAGAAAATCCGGGAGGTTTTGCCCTCCAGGCGAGATGAGGCCCATTTCCGCTGAGGCTTCTCGAGGCTAATCACGTCTAACCACTGGAACTTCCAAAGGGTCCTTCACACCCTTGCTGCAACTCAAGAAGTTCCCCGACATACCCGTCTCCACTCGAGAGGAAGCACGTGGGGTCCCACACACATCCAGGGGAGCCCCGTTTCCGCCTCCTAGCTCGAGATGAGGGATCCTTTCCCTGTTTCGTAGGGAAAGAATTCCGGGCGTTCCCGTCGCATCTCAAGAGGAGGCGCTCTCCACAGGAAAGGCGAGAGGAACTCCAGGGTCGTGCCACCATTCCAAGAGTCCCCCAGATGTGTCAGTCCATTCCAGAGGAACCTGTTTTCCCTGCACTGCCTTGACGTTCAAGCCGAGGATCGACTCCCACCACGTGTGCACGTGGGACAGCCCTGTGGGAAAGCCTCGTGGGAAAGCCTCGTGGGAAAGACTCGAGGGAAAACCATAGATCCTTTGATCCACGCGGCGGACTGCGTGACACTGCTGCTACCGCTCTGGAGGAAAGCGCAAGTGCATGCCCGCATTCGAGACGAGGACTGACTCCCCTGGGGAGACTCCAGAAGTACCCCAAGATCCATGTCAGCACTGGAGAGGAATCCTCAGGTTCCGGCCCCGACTCCACACAAGGTCTTAGGCCTCGGCATCGACGGGAGAGGAATCCCGAGAGGCCCCCGAGGAACTCGCATGGGGACTGGCCTTTCCTGAGGCCACCAGAGCGTGTCCCTGAGGTCCCCGTCGTAAGTCGAGAGCACCTGCCGCAACTCGAGAAAATCCAGGAGGTTTTGCCCTCCAGGCGAGATGAGGCCCATTTCCGCTGAGGCTTCTCGAGGCCAATCACATCTAACCACTGGAACTTCCAAAGGGTCCTTCACACCCTTGCTGCAACTCAAGAAGTTCCCCGACATACCCGTCTGCACTCGAGAGGAAGCACGTGGGGTCCCGCACACATCCAGGGGAGCCCCGTTTCTGCCTCCTAGCTCGAGATGAGGGATCCTTTCCCTGTTTCGTAGGGAAAGAATTCCCGGCGTTCCCGTCGCATCTCAAGAGGAGGCGCTCTCCACAGGAAAGGCGAGAGGAACTCCAGGGTCATGCCACCATTCCAAGAGTCCCCCAGATGTGTCAGTCCATTCCAGAGGAACCTGTTTTCCCTGCACTGCCTTGACGTTCAAGCCGAGGTTCGACTCCCACCACGTGTGCACGTGGGATAGCCCTTTGGGAAAGCCTCGTGGGAAAGCCTCGTGGGAAAGACTCGAGGGAAAACCATAGATCCTCTGATCCACGCGGCGGACTGCGTGACACTGCTGCTACCGCTCTGGAGGAAAGTGCAAGTGCATGCCCGCATTCGAGACGAGGACTGACTCCCCTGGGGAGACTCCAGAAGTACCCCAAGATCCATGTCAGCACTGGAGAGGAATCCTCAGGTTCCGGCCCCGACTCCACACAAGGTCTTAGGCCCCGGCATCGACGGGAGAGGAATCCCGAGAGGCCCCCGAGGAACTCGCATGGGGACTGGCCTTTCCTGAGGCCACCAGAGCAGGTCCCTGAGGTCTCCGTCGTAAGTCGAGAGCACCTGCCGCAACTCGAGAAAATCCAGAAGGTTTTGCCCTCGAGGCGAGATGAGGCCCATTTCGGCTGAGGCTTCTCGAGGCTAATCACGTCTAACCACTGGAACTTCCAAAGGGTCCTTCACACCCTTGCTGCAACTCAAGAAGTTCCCCGACATACCCGTCTCCACTCGAGAGGAAGCACGTGGGTCCCGCACACATCCAGGGGAGCCCCGTTTCCGCCTCCTAGCTCGAGATGAGGGATCCTTTCCCTGTTTCGTAGGGAAAGAATTCCCGGCGTTCCCGTCGCATCTCAAGAGGAGGCGCTCTCCACAGGAAAGGCGAGAGGAACTCCAGGGTCGTGACACCATTCCAAGAGTCCCCCAGATGTGTCAGACCATTCCAGAGGAACCAGTTTTCCCTGCACTGCCTTGACGTTCAAGCCGAGGATCGACTCCCACCACGTGTGCACGTGGGACAGCCCTGTGGGAAAGCCTCGTGGGAAAGCCTCGTGGGAAAGACTCGAGGGAAAACCATAGATCCTTTTATCCACGCGGCGGACTGCGTGACACTGCTGCTACCGCTCTGGAGGAAAGCGCAAGTGCATGCCCGCATTCGAGACGAGGACTGACTCCCCTGGGGAGACTCCAGAAGTACCCCAAGATCCATGTCAGCACTGGAGAGGAATCCTCAGGTTCCGGCCCCGACTCCACACAAGGTCTTAGGCCCCGGCATCGACGGGAGAGGAATCCCGAGAGGCCCCCGAGGAACTCGCATGGGGACTGGCCTTTCCTGAGGCCACCAGACCGGGTCCCTGAGGTCCCCGTCGTAAGTCGAGAGCACCTGCCGCAACTCGAAAAAATCCAGGAGGTTTTGCCCTCCAGGCGAGATGAGGCCCATTTCCGCTGAGGCTTCTCGAGGCCAATCACATCTCACCACTGGAACTTCCAAAGGGTCCTTCACACCCTTGCTGCAACTCAAGAAGTTCCACGACACACCCGTCTCCACTCGAGAGGAAGCACGTGGGGTCCCGCACACATCCAGGGGAGCCCCTTTTCCGCCTCCTAGCTCGAGATGAGGGATCCTTTCCCTGTTTCGTAGGGAAAGAATTCCCGGCGTTCCCGTCGCATCTCAAGAGGAGGCGCTCTCCACAGGAAAGGCGAGAGGAACTCCAGGGTCGTGCCACCATTCCAAGAGTCCCCCAGATGTGTCAGTCCATTCCAGAGGAACCTGTTTTACCTGCACTGCCTTGACGTTCAAGCCGAGGATCGACTCCCACCACGTGTGCACGTGGGACAGCCCTGTGGAAAGCCTCGTGGGAAAGCCTCGTGGGAAAGACTCGAGGGAAAACCATAGATCCTTTGATCCACGCGGCGGACTGCGTGACACTGCTGCTACCGCTCTGGAGGAAAGCGCAAGTGCATGCCCGCATTCGAGACGAGGACTGACTCCCCTGGGGAGACTCCAGAAGTACCCCAAGATCCATGTCAGCAATGGAGAGGAATCCTCAGGTTCCGGCCCCGACTCCACACAAGGTCTTAGGCCCCGGCATCGACGGGAGAGGAATCCCGAGAGGCCCCCGAGGAACTCGCATGGGGACTGGCCTTTCCTGAGGCCACCAGAGCGGGTCCCTGAGGTCCCCGTCGTAAGTCGAGAGCACCTGCCGCAACTCGAGAAAATCCAGGAGGTTTTGCCCTCCAGGCGAGATGAGGCCCATTTCCGCTCAGGCTTCTCGAGGCCAATCACGTCTAACCACTGGAACTTCCAAAGGGTCCTTCACACCCTTGCTGCAACTCAAGAAGTTCCCCGACATACCCGTCTCCACTCGAGAGGAAGCACGTGGTGTCCCGCACACATCCAGGGGAGCCCCGTTTCCGCCTCCTAGCTCGAGATGAGGGATCCTTTCCCTGTTTCGTAGGGAAAGAATTCCCGGCGTTCCCGTCGCATCTCAAGAGGAGGCGCTCTCCACAGGAAAGGCGAGAGGAACTCCAGGGTCGTGACACCATTCCAAGAGTCCCCCAGATGTGTCAGTCCATTCCAGAGGAACCTGTTTTCCCTGCACTGCCTTGACGTTCAAGCCGAGGATCCACTCCCACCACGTGTGCACGTGGGACAGCCCTGTGGGAAAGCCTCGTGGGAAAGCCTCGTGGGAAAGACTCGAGCGAAAACGATAGATCCTTTGATCCACGCGGCGGACTGCGTGACACTGCTGCTACCGCTCTGGAGGAAAGCGCAAGTGCATGCCCGCATTCGAGACGAGGACTGACTCCCCTGGGGAGACTCCAGAAGTACCCCAAGATCCATGTCAGCACTGGAGAGGAATCCTCAGGTTCCGGCCCCGACTCCACACAAGGTCTTAGGCCCCGGCATCGACGGGAGAGGAATCCCGAGAGGCCCCCGAGGAACTCGCATGGGGACTGGCCTTTCCTGAGGCCACCAGAGCGGGTCCCTGAGGTCCCCGTCGTAAGTCGAGAGCACCTGCCGCAACTTGAGAAAATCCAGGAGGTTTTGCCCTCCAGGCGAGATGAGGCCCATTTCCGCTGAGGCTTCTCGAGGCCAATCACATCTAACCACTGGAACTTCCAAATGGTCCTTCACACCCTTGCTGCAACTCAAGAAGTTCCCCGACATACCCGTCTCCACTCGAGAGGAAGCACGTGGGGTCCCGCACACATCCAGGGGAGCACCGTTTCCGCCTCCTAGCTCGAGATGAGGGATCCTTTCCCTGTTTCGTAGGGAAAGAATTCCCGGCGTTCCCGTCGCATCTCAAGAGGAGGCGCTCTCCACAGGAAAGGCGAGAGGAACTCCAGGGTCATGCCACCATTATAAGAGTCCCCCAGATGTGTCAGTCCATTCCAGAGGAACCTGTTTTCCCTGCACTGCCTTGACGTTCAAACCGAGGATAGACTCCCACCACGTGTGCACGTGGGACAGCCCTGTGGGAAAGCCTCGTGGGAAAGACTCGAGGGAAAACCATAGATCCTTTGATCCACGCGGCGGACTGCGTGACAGTGCTGCTACTGCTCTGGAGGAAAGCGAATGTGCATGCGCGCATTCGAGACGAGGACTGACTCCCCTGGGGAGACTCCAGAAGTACTCCAAGATCCATGTCAGCACATGAGAGGAATCCTCAGGTTCCGGCCCCGACTCCACACAAGGTCTTAGGCCCTGGCATCGACGGGAGAGGAATCCCGAGAGGCCCCCGAGGAACTCGAATGGGGACTGGCCTTTCCTGAGGCCACCAGAGCGGGTCCCTGAGGTCCCCGTCGTAAGTCGAGAGCACCTGTCGCAACTCGAGAAAATCCAGGAGGTTTTGCCCTCCAGCCGAGATGAGGCCCATTTCCGCTGAGGCTTCTCGAGGCTAATCACGTCTAACCACTGTAACTTCCAAAGGGTCCTTCACACCCTGGCTGCAACTCAAGAAGTTCCCCGACATACCCGTCTCCACTCGAGAGGAAGCAAGTGGGTCCCGCACACATCCAGGGGAGCCCCGTTTCCGACTCCTAGCTCGAGATGAGGGATCCTTTCCCTGTTTCGAAGGGAAAGAATTCCCGGCGTTCCCGTCGCATCTCAAGAGGAGGCGCTCTCCACAGGAAAGGCGAGAGGAACTCCAGGGTCGTGACACCATTCCAAGAGTCCCCCAGATGTGTCAGTCCATTCCAGAGGAAACTGTTTTCCCTGCACTGCCTTGACGTTCAAGCCGAGGATCCACTCCCACCACGTGTGCACGTGGGACAGCCCTGTGGGAAAGCCTCGTGGGAAAGCCTCGTGGGAAAGACTCGAGGGAAAACCATAGATCCTTTGATCCACGCGGCGGACTGCGTGACACTGCTGCTACCGCTCTGGAGGAAAGCACAAGTGCATGCCCGCATTCGAGACGAGGACTGACTCCCCTGGGGAGACTCCAGAAGTACCCCAAGATCCATGTCAGCACTGGAGAGGAATCCTCAGGTTCCGGCCCCGACTCCACACAAGGTCTTAGGCCCCGGCATCGACGGGAGAGGAATCCCGAGAGGCCCCCGAGGAACTCGCATGGGGACTGGCCTTTCCTGAGGCCACCAGAGCGGGTCCCTGAGGTCCCCGTCGTAAGTCGAGAGCACCTGCCGCAACTTGAGAAAATCCAGGAGGTTTTGCCCTCCAGGCGAGATGAGGCCCATTTCCGCTGAGGCTTCTCGAGGCCAATCACATCTAACCACTGGAACTTCCAAAGGGTCCTTCACACCCTTGCTGCAACTCAAGAAGTTCCCCGACATACCCGTCTCCACTCGAGAGGAAGCACTTGGTGTCCCGCACACATCCAGGGGAGCCCCGTTTCCGCCTCCTAGCTCGAGATGAGGGATCCTTTCCCTGTTTCGTAGGGAAAGAATTCCCGGCGTTCCCGTCGCATCTCAAGAGGAGGCGCTCTCCACAGGAAAGGCGAGAGGAACTCCAGGGTCGTGCCACCATTCCAAGAGTCCCCCAGATGTGTCAGTCCATTCCAGAGGAACCTGTTTTCCCTGCACTGCCTTGACGTTCAAGCCGAGGATCGACTCCCACCACGTGTGCACTTGGGACAGCCCTGTGGGAAAGCCTCGTGGGAAAGACTCGAGGGAAAACCATAGATCCTTTGATCCACGCGGCGGACTGCGTGACACTGCTGCTACCGCTCTGGAGGAAAGCGCAAGTGCATGCCCGCATTGGAGGCGAGGACTGACTCCCCTGGGGAGACTCCAGAAGTACCCCAAGATCCATGTCAGCACTGGAGAGGAATCCTCAGGTTCCGGCCCCGACTCCACACAAGGTCTTAGGCCCCGGCATCGACGGGAGAGGAATCCCGAGAGGCCCCCGAGGAACTCGCATGGGGACTGGCCTTTCCTGAGGCCACCAGAGCGGTTCCCTGAGGTCCCCGTCGTAAGTCGAGAGCACCTGCCGCAACTCGAGAAAATCCAGAAGGTTTTGCCCTCCAGGCGAGATGAGGCCCATTTCCGCTGAGGCTTCTCGAGGCCAATCACATCTAACCACTGGAACTTCCAAAGGGTCCTTCACACCCTTGCTGCAACTCAAGAAGTTCCACGACACACCCGTCTCCACTCGAGAAGAAGCACGTGGGGTCCCGCACACATCCAGGGGAGCCCCTTTTCCGCCTCCTAGCTCGAGATGAGGGATCCTTTCCCTGTTTCGTAGGGAAAGAATTCCCGGCGTTCCCGTCGCATCTCAAGAGGAGGCGCTCTCCACAGGAAAGGCGAGAGGAACTCCAGGGTCGTGCCACCATTCCAAGAGTCCCCCAGATGTGTCAGTCCATTCCAGAGGAACCTGTTTTCCCTGCACTGCCTTGACGTTCAAGCCGAGGATCGACTCCCACCACGTGTGCACGTGGGACAGCCCTGTGGAAAGCCTCGTGGGAAAGCCTCGTGGGAAAGACTCGAGGGAAAACCATAGATCCTTTGATCCACGCGGCGGACTGCGTGACACTGCTGCTACCGCTCTGGAGGAAAGCGCAAGTGCATGCCCGCATTCGAGACGAGGACTGACTCCCCTGGGGAGACTCCAGAAGTACCCCAAGATCCATGTCAGCAATGGAGAGGAATCCTCAGGTTCCGGCCCCGACTCCACACAAGGTCTTAGGCCCCGGCATCGACGGGAGAGGAATCCCGAGAGGCCCCCGAGGAACTCGCATGGGGACTGGCCTTTCCTGAGGCCACCAGAGCGGGTCCCTGAGGTCCCCGTCGTAAGTCGAGAGCACCTGCCGCAACTCGAGAAAATCCAGGAGGTTTTGCCCTCCAGGCGAGATGAGGCCCATTTCCGCTGAGGCTTCTCGAGGCCAATCACGTCTAACCACTGGAACTTCCAAAGGGTCCTTCACACCCTTGCTGCAACTCAAGAAGTTCCCCGACATACCCGTCTCCACTCGAGAGGAAGCACGTGGTGTCCCGCACACATCCAGGGGAGCCCCGTTTCCGCCTCCGAGCTCGAGATGAGGGATCCTTTCCCTGTTTCGTAGGGAAAGAATTCCCGGCGTTCCCGTCGCATCTCAAGAGGAGGCGCTCTCCACAGGAAAGGCGAGAGGAACTCCAGGGTCGTGCCACCATTCCAAGAGTCCCCCAGATGTGTCAGTCCATTCCAGAGGAACCTGTTTTCCCTGCACTGCCTTGACGTTCAAGCCGAGGATCCACTCCCACCACGTGTGCACGTGGGACAGCCCTGTGGGAAAGCCTCGTGGGAAAGCCTCGTGGGAAATACTCGAGGGAAAACCATAGATCCTTTGATCCACGCGGCGGACTGCGTGACACTGCTGCTACCGCTCTGGAGGAAAGCGCAAGTGCATGCCCGCATTCGAGACGAGGACTGACTCCCCTGGGGAGACTCCAGAAGTACCCCAAGATCCATGTCAGCACTGGAGAGGAATCCTCAGGTTCCGGCCCCGACTCCACACAAGGTCTTAGGCCCCGGCATCGACGGGAGAGGAATCCCGAGAGGCCCCCGAGGAACTCGCATGGGGACTGGCCTTTCCTGAGGCCACCAGAGCGGTTCCCTGAGGTCCCCGTCGTAAGTCGAGAGCACCTGCCGCAACTTGAGAAAATCCAGGAGGTTTTGCCCTCCAGGCGAGATGAGGCCCATTTCCGCTGAGGCTTCTCGAGGCCAATCACATCTAACCACTGGAACTTCCAAAGGGTCCTTCACACCCTTGCTGCAACTCAAGAAGTTCCCCGACATACCCGTCTCCACTCGAGAGGAAGCACGTGGGGTCCCGCACACATCCAGGGGAGCACCGTTTCCGCCTCCTAGCTCGAGATGAGGGATCCTTTCCCTGTTTCGTAGGGAAAGAATTCCCGGCGTTCCCGTCGCATCTCAAGAGGAGGCGCTCTCCACAGGAAAGGCGAGAGGAACTCCAGGGTCATGCCACCATTCCAAGAGTCCCCCAGATGTGTCAGTCCATTCCAGAGGAACCTGTTTTCCCTGCACTGCCTTGACGTTCAAGCCGAGGATAGACTCCCACCACGTGTGCACGTGGGACAGCCCTGTGGGAAAGCCTCGTGGGAAAGACTCGAGGGAAAACCATAGATCCTTTGATCCACGCGGCGGACTGCGTGACACTGCTGCTACCGCTCTGGAGGAAAGCGCAAGTGCATGCCCGCATTCGAGACGAGGACTGACTCCCCTGGGGAGACTCCAGAAGTACCCCAAGATCCATGTCAGCACTGGAGAGGAATACTCAGGTTCCGGCCCCGACTCCACACAAGGTCTTAGGCCCCGGCATCGACGGGAGAGGAATCCCGAGAGGCCCACGAGGAACTCGCATGGGGACTGGCCTTTCCTGAGGCCACCAGAGCGGGTCCCTGAGGTCCCCATCGTAAGTCGAGAGCACCTGCCGCAACTCGAGAAACTCCGGGAGGTTTTGCCCTCCAGGCGAGATGAGGCCCATTTCCGCTGAGGCTTCTCGAGGCTAATCACGTCTAACCACTGGAACTTCCAAAGGGTCCTTCACACCCTTGCTGCAACTCAAGAAGTTCCCCGACATACCCGTCTCCACTCGAGAGGAAGCACGTGGGTCCCGCACACATCCAGGGGAGCCCCGTTTCCGCCTCCTAGCTCGAGATGAGGGATCCTTTCCCTGTTTCGTAGGGAAAGAATACCCGGCGTTCCCGTCGCATCTCAAGAGGAGGGGCTCTCCACAGGAAAGGCGAGAGGAACTCCAGGGTCGTGACACCATTCCAAGAGTCACCCAGATGTGTCAGTCCATTCCAGAGGAACCTGTTTTCCCTGCACTGCCTTGACGTTCAAGCCGAGGATCGACTCCGACCACGTGTGCACTTGGGACAGCCCTGTGGGAAAGCCTCGTGGGAAAGCCTCGTGGGAAAGACTCGAGGGAAAACCATAGATCCTTTGATCCACGCGGCAGAAGCGTTACACTGCTGCTACCGCTCTGGAGGAAAGCGCAAGTGCATGCCCGCATTCGAGACGAGGACTGACTCCCCTGGGGAGACTCCAGAAGTACCCCAAGATCCATGTCAGCACTGGAGAGGAATCCTCAGGTTCCGGCCCCGACTCCACACAAGGTCTTAGGCCCCGGCATCGACGGGAGAGGAATCCCGAGAGGCCCCCGAGGAACTCGCATGGGGACTGGCCTTTCCTGAGGCCACCAGAGCAGGTCCCTGAGGTCTCCGTCGTAAGTCGAGAGCACCTGCCGCAACTCGAGAAAATCCAGGAGGTTTTGCCCTCCAGGCGAGATGAGGCCCATTTCCGCTGAGGCTTCTCGAGGCTAATCACGTTTAACCACTGGAACTTCCAAAGGGTCCTTCACACCCTTGCTGCAACTCAAGAAGTTCCCCGACATACACGTCTCCACTCGAGAGGAAGCACGTGGGTCCCGCACACATCCAGGGGAGCCCCGTTTCCGCCTCCTAGCTCGAGATGAGGGATCCTTTCCCTGTTTCGTAGGGAAAGAATTCCCGGCGTTCCCGTCGCATCTCAAGAGGAGGCGCTCTCCACAGGAAAGGCGAGAGGAACTCCAGGGTCGTGACACCATTCCAAGAGTCCCCCAGATGTGTCAGTCCATTCCAGAGGAACCTGTTTTCCCTGCACTGCCTTGACGTTCAAGCCGAGGATCGACTCCCACCACGTGTGCACGTGGGACAGCCCTGTGGGAAAGCCTCGTGGGAAAGCCTCGTGGGAAAGACTCGAGGGAAAACCAGAGATCCTTTGATCCACGCGGCGGACTGCGTGACACTGCTGCTACCGCTCTGGAGGAAAGCGCAAGTGCATGCGCGCATTCGAGACGAGGACTGACTCCCCTGGGGAGACTCCAGAAGTACTCCAAGATCCATGTCAGCACATGAGAGGAATCCTCAGGTTCCGGCCCCGACTCCACACAAGGTCTTAGGCCCTGGCATCGACGGGAGAGGAATCCCGAGAGGCCCCCGTGGAACTCGAATGGGGACTGGCCTTTCCTGAGGCCACCAGAGCGGGTCCCTGAGGTCCCCGTCGTAAGTCGAGAGCACCTGTCGCAACTCGAGAAAATCCAGGAGGTTTTGCCCTCCAGCCGAGATGAGGCCCATTTCCGCTGAGGCTTCTCGAGGCTAATCACGTCTAACCACTGGAACTTCCAAAGGGTCCTTCACACCCTGGCTGCAACTCAAGAAGTTCCCCGACATACCCGTCTCCACTCGAGAGGAAGCAAGTGGGTCCCGCACACATCCAGGGGAGCCCCGTTTCCGCCTCCTAGCTCGAGATGAGGGATCCTTTCCCTGTTTCGTAGGGAAAGAATTCCCGGCGTTCCCGTCGCATCTCAAGAGGAGGCGCTCTCCACAGGAAAGGCGAGAGGAACTCCAGGGTCGTGACACCATTCCAAGAGTCCCCCAGATGTGTCAGTCCATTCCAGAGGAAACTGTTTTCCCTGCACTGCCTTGACGTTCAAGCCGAGGATCCACTCCCACCACGTGTGCACGTGGGACAGCCCTGTGGGAAAGCCTCGTGGGAAAGCCTCGTGGGAAAGACTCGAGGGAAAACCATAGATCCTTTGATCCACGCGGCGGACTGCGTGACACTGCTGCTACCGCTCTGGAGGAAAGCACAAGTGCATGCCCGCATTCGAGACGAGGACTGACTCCCCTGGGGAGACTCCAGAAGTACCCCAAGATCCATGTCAGCACTGGAGAGGAATCCTCAGGTTCCGGCCCCGACTCCACACAAGGTCTTAGGCCCCGGCATCGACGGGAGAGGAATCCCGAGAGGCCCCCGAGGAACTCGCATGGGGACTGGCCTTTCCTGAGGCCACCAGAGCGGGTCCCTGAGGTCCCCGTCGTAAGTCGAGAGCACCTGCCGCAACTTGAGAAAATCCAGGAGGTTTTGCCCTCCAGGCGAGATGAGGCCCATTTCCGCTGAGGCTTCTCGAGGCCAATCACATCTAACCACTGGAACTTCCAAAGGGTCCTTCACACCCTTGCTGCATCTCAAGAAGTTCCCCGACATACCCGTCTCCACTCGAGAGGAAGCACGTGGTGTCCCGCACACATCCAGGGGAGCCCCGTTTCCGCCTCCTAGCTCGAGATGAGGGATCCTTTCCCTGTTTCGTAGGGAAAGAATTCCCGGCGTTCCCGTCGCATCTCAAGAGGAGGCGCTCTACACAGGAAAGGCGAGAGGAACTCCAGGGTCATGCCACCATTCCAAGGGTCCCCCAGATGTGTCAGTCCATTCCAGAGGAACCTGTTTTCCCTGCACTGCCTTGACGTTCAAGCCGAGGATCGACTCCCACCACGTGTGCACGTGGGACAGCCCTGTGGGAAAGCCTCGTGGGAAAGCCTCGTGGGAAAAACTCGAGGGAAAACCATAGATCCTTTGATCCACGCGGCGGACTGCGTGACACTGCTGCTACCGCTCTAGAGGAAAGCGCAAGTGCATGCCCGCATTCGAGACGAGGACTGACTCCCCTGGGGAGACTCCAGAAGTACCCCAAGATCCATGTCAGCACTGGAGAGGAATCCTCAGGTTCCGGCCCCGACTCCACACAAGGTCTTAGGTCCCAGCATCGACGGGAGAGGAATCCCGAGAGGCCCCCGAGGAACTCGCATGGGGACTGGCCTTTCCTGAGGCCACCAGAGCGGGTCCCTGAGGTCCCCGTCGTAAGTCGAGAGCACCTGCGGCAACTCGTGAAAATCCAGGAGGTTTTGCCCTCCAGGCGAGATGAGGCCCATTTCCGCTGAGGCTTCTCGAGGCTAATCACGTCTAACCACTGGAACTTCCAAAGGGTCCTTCACACCCTTGCTTCAACTCAAGAAGTTCCCCGACATACCCGTCTCCACTCGAGAGGAAGCACGTGGGTCCCGCACACATCCAGGGGAGCCCCGTTTCCGTCTCCTAGCTCGAGATGAGGGATCCTTTCCCTGTTTCGTAGGGAAAGAATTCCCGGCGTTTCCGTCGCATCTCAAGAGGAGGCGCTCTCCACAGGAAAGGCGAGAGGAACTCCAGGGTCGTGACACCATTCCAAGAGTCCCCCAGATGTGTCAGTCCATTCCAGAGGAACCTGTTTTCCCTGCACTGCCTTGACGTTCAAGCCGAGGATCGACTCCCACCACGTGTGCACGTGGGACAGCCCTGTGGGAAAGCCTCGTGGGAAAGCCTCGAGGGAAACCATAGATCCTTTGATCCACGCGGCGGACTGCGTGACACTGCTGCTACCGCTCTGGAGGAAAGCGCAAGTGCATGCCCGCATTCGAGACGAGGACTGACTCCCCTGGGGAGACTCCAGAAGTACCCCAAGATCCATGTCAGCACTGGAGAGGAATACTCAGGTTCCGGCCCCGACTCCACACAAGGTCTTAGGCCCCGGCATCGACGGGAGAGGAATCCCGAGAGGCCCCCGAGGAACTCGCATGGGGACTGGCCTTTCCTGAGGCCACCAGAGCGGGTCCCTGAGGTCCCTGTCGTAAGTCGAGAGCACCTGCCGCAACTCGAGAAAATCCAGAAGGTTTTTCCCTCGAGGCGAGATGAGGCCCATTTCGGCAGAGGCTTCTCGAGGCTAATCACGTCTAACCACTGGAACTTCCAAAGGGTCCTTCACACCCTTGCTGCAACTCAAGAAGTTCCCCGACATACACGTCTCCACTCGAGAGGAAGCACGTGGGTCCAGCACACATCCAGGGGAGCCCCGTTTCCGCCTCCTAGCTCGAGATGAGGGATCCTTTCCCTGTTTCGTAGGGAAAGAATTCCCGGCGTTCCCGTCGCATCTCAAGAGGAGGCGCTCTCCACAGGAAAGGCGAGAGGAACTCCAGGGTCGTGACACCATTCCAAGAGTCCCCCAGATGTGTCAGTCCATTCCAGAGGAACCAGTTTTCCCTGCACTGCCTTGACGTTCAAGCCGAGGATCGACTCCCACCACGTGTGCACGTGGGACAGCCCTGTGGGAAAGCCTCGTGGGAAAGCCTCGTGGGAAATACTCGAGGGAAAACCATAGATCCTTTTATCCACGCGGCGGACTGCGTGACACTGCTGCTACCGCTCTGGAGGAAAGCGCAAGTGCATGCCCGCATTCGAGACGAGGACTGACTCCCCTGGGGAGACTCCAGAAGTACCCCAAGATCCATGTCAGCACTGGAGAGGAATCCTCAGGTTCCGGCCCCGACGCCACACAAGGTCTTAGGCCCCGGCATCGACGGGAGAGGAATCCCGAGAGGCCCCCGAGGAACTCGCATGGGGACTGGCCTTTCCTGAGGCCACCAGAGCGGTTCCCTGAGGTCCCCGTCGTAAGTCGAGAGCACATGCCCAACTCGAAAAAATCCAGGAGGTTTTGCCCTCCAGGCGAGATGAGGCCCATTTCCGCTGAGGCTTCTCGAGGCCAATCACAACTAACCACTGGAACTTCCAAAGGGTCCTTCACACCCTTGCTGCAACTCAAGAAGTTCCACGACACACCCGTCTCCACTCGAGAGGAAGCACGTGGGGTCCCGCACACATCCAGGGGAGCCCCTTTTCCGCCTCCTAGCTCGAGATGAGGGATCCTTTCCCTGTTTCGTAGGGAAAGAATTCCCGGCGTTCCCGTCGCATCTCAAGAGGAGGCGCTCTCCACAGGAAAGGCGAGAGGAACTCCAGGGTCGTGCCACCATTCCAAGAGTCCCCCAGATGTGTCAGTCCATTCCAGAGGAACCTGTTTTCCCTGCACTCCCTTGACGTTCAAGCCGAGGATCGACTCCCAAGACGTGTGCACGTGGGACAGCCCTGTGGAAAGCCTCGTGGGAAAGCCTCGTGGGAAAGACTCGAGGGAAAACCATAGATCCTTTGATCCACGCGGCGGACTGCGTGACACTGCTGCTACCGCTCTGGAGGAAAACGCAAGTGCATGCCCGCATTCGAGACGAGGACTGACTCCCCTGGGGAGACTCCAGAAGTACCCCAAGATCCATGTCATCAATGGAGAGGAATCCTCAGGTTCCGGCCCCAACTCCACACAAGGTCTTAGGCCCCGGCATCGACGGGAGAGGAATCCCGAGAGGCCCCAGAGGAACTCGCATGGGGACTGGCCTTTCCTGAGGCCACCAGAGCGGGTCCCTGAGGTCCCCGTCGTAAGTCGAGAGCACCTGCCGCAACTCGAGAAAATCCAGGAGGTTTTGCCCTCCAGGCGAGATGAGGCCCATTTCCGCTGAGGCTTCTCGAGGCTAATCACGTCTAACCACTGGAACTTCCAAAGGGTCCTTCACACCCTTGCTGCAACTCAAGAAGTTCCCCGACATACCCGTCTCCACTCGAGAGGAAGCACCTGGGTCCCGCACACATCCAGGGGAGCCCCGTTTCCGTCTCCTAGCTCGAGATGAGGGATCCTTTCCCTGTTTCGTAGGGAAAGAATTCCCGGCGTTTCCGTCGCATCTCAAGAGGAGGCGCTCTCCACAGGAAAGGCGAGAGGAACTCCAGGGTCGTGACACCATTCCAAGAGTCACCCAGATGTGTCAGTCCATTCCAGAGGAACCTGTTTTCCCTGCACTGCCTTGACGTTCAAGCCGAGGATCGACTCCCACCACGTGTGCACGTGGGACAGCCCTGTGGGAAAGCCTCGTGGGAAAGCCTCGTGGGAAAGACACGAGGGAAAACCATAGATCCTTTGATCCACGCGGCGGACTGCGTGACACTGCTGCTACCGCTCTGGAGGAAAGCGCAAGTGCATGCCCGCATTCGAGACGAGGACTGACTCCCCTGGGGAGACTCCAGAAGTACTCCAAGATCCATGTCAGCACATGAGAGGAATCCTCAGGTTCCGGCCCCGACTCCACACAAGGTCTTAGGCCCCGGCATCGACGGGAGAGGAATCCCGAGAGGCCCCCGAGGAACTCGCATGGGGACTGGCCTTTCCTGAGGCCACCAGAGCGGGTCCCTGAGGTCCCCGTCGTAAGTCGAGAGCACCTGCCGCAACTTGAGAAAATCCAGGAGGTTTTGCCCTCCAGGCGAGATGAGGCCCATTTCCGCTGAGGCTTCTCGAGGCCAATCACATCTAACCACTGGAACTTCCAAAGGGTCCTTCACACCCTTGCTGCAACTCAAGAAGTTCCCCGACATACCCGTCTCCACTCGAGAGGAAGCACGTGGGGTCCCGCACACATCCAGGGGAGCACCGTTTCCGCCTCCTAGCTCGAGATGAGGGATCCTTTCCCTGTTTCGTAGGGAAAGAATTCCCGGCGTTCCCGTCGCATCTCAAGAGGAGGCGCTCTCCACAGGAAAGGCGAGAGGAACTCCAGGGTCATGCCACCATTCCAAGAGTCCCCCAGATGTGTCAGTCCATTCCAGAGGAACCTGTTTTCCCTGCACTGCCTTGACGTTCAAGCCGAGGATAGACTCCCACCACGTGTGCACGTGGGACAGCCCTGTGGGAAAGCCTCGTGGGAAAGACTCGAGGGAAAACCATAGATCCTTTGATCCACGCGGCGGACTGCGTGACACTGCTGCTACCGCTCTGGAGGAAAGCGCAAGTGCATGCCCGCATTCGAGACGAGGACTGACTCCCCTGGGGAGACTCCAGAAGTACCCCAAGATCCATGTCAGCACTGGAGAGGAATACTCAGGTTCCGGCCCCGACTCCACACAAGGTCTTAGGCCCCGGCATCGACGGGAGAGGAATCCCGAGAGGCCCCCGAGGAACTCGCATGGGGAGTGGCCTTTCCTGAGGCCACCAGAGTGGGTCCCTGAGGTCCCCATCGTAAGTCGAGAGCACCTGCCGCAACTCGAGAAAATCCAGGAGGTTTTGCCCTCCAGGCGAGATGAGGCCCATTTCCGCTGAGGCTTCTCGAGGCTAATCACGTCTAACCACTGGAACTTCCAAAGGGTCCTTCACACCCTTCCTGCAACTCAAGAAGTTCCCCGACATACCCGTCTCCACTCGAGAGGAAGCACGTGGGTCCCGCACACATCCAGGGGAGCCCCGTTTACGCCTCCTAGCTCGAGATGAGGGATCCTTTCCCTGTTTCGTAGGGAAAGAATACCCGGCGTTCCAGTCGCATCTCAAGAGGAGGCGCTCTCCACAGGAAAGGCGAGAGGAACTCCAGGGTCGTGCCACCATTCCAAGAGTCCCCCAGATGTGTCAGTCCATTCCAGAGGAACCTGTTTTCCCTGCACTGCCTTGACGTTCAAGCCGAGGATCGACTCCGACCACGTGTGCACTTGGGACAGCCCTGTGGGAAAGCCTCGTGGGAAAGCCTCGTGGGAAAGACTCGAGGGAAAACCATAGATCCTTTGATCCACGCGGCAGAAGCGTTCAACTGCTGCTACCGCTCTGGAGGAAAGCGCAAGTGCATGCCCGCATTCGAGACGAGGACTGACTCCCCTGGGGAGACTCCAGAAGTACCCCAAGATCCATGTCAGCACTGGAGAGGAATCCTCAGGTTCCGGCCCCGACTCCACACAAGGTCTTAGGCCCCGGCATCGACGGGAGAGGAATCCCGAGAGGCCCCCAGGAACTCGCATGGGGACTGGCCTTTCCTGAGGCCACCAGAGCAGGTCCCTGAGGTCTCCGTCGTAAGTCGAGAGCACCTGCCGCAACTCGAGAAAATCCAGGAGGTTTTGCCCTCCAGGCGAGATGAGGCCCATTTCCGCTGAGGCTTCTCGAGGCTAATCACGTCTAACCACTGGAACTTCCAAAGGGTCCTTCACACCCTTGCTGCAACTCAAGAAGTTCCCCGACATACACGTCTCCACTCGAGAGGAAGCACGTGGGTCCCGCACACATCCAGGGGAGCCCCGTTTCCGCCTCCTAGCTCGAGATGAGGGGTCCTTTCCCTGTTTCGTAGGGAAAGAATTCCCGGCGTTCCCGTCGCATCTCAAGAGGAGGCGCTCTCCACAGGAAAGGCGAGAGGAACTCCAGGGTCGTGACACCATTCCAAGAGTCCCCCAGATGTGTCAGTCCATTCCAGAGGAACCTGTTTTCCCTGCACTGCCTTGACGTTCAAGCCGAGGATCCACTCCCACCACGTGTGCACGTGGGACAGCCCTGTGGGAAAGCCTCGTGGGAAAGCCTCGTGGGAAAGACACGAGGGAAAACCATAGATCCTTTGATCCACGCGGCGGACTGCGTGACACTGCTGCTACCGCTCTGGAGGAAAGCACAAGTGCATGCCCGCATTCGAGACGAGGACTGACTCCCCTGGGGAGACTCCAGAAGTACCCCAAGATCCATGTCAGCACTGGAGAGGAATCCTCAGGTTCCGGCCCCGACTCCACACAAGGTCTTAGGCCCCGGCATCGACGGGAGAGGAATCCCGAGAGGCCCCCGAGGAACTCGCATGGGGACTGGCCTTTCCTGAGGCCACCAGAGCGGGTCCCTGAGGTCCCCGTCGTAAGTCGAGAGCACCTGCCGCAACTTGAGAAAATCCAGGAGGTTTTGCCCTCCAGGCGAGATGAGGCCCATTTCCGCTGAGGCTTCTCGAGGCCAATCACATCTAACAACTGGAACTTCCAAAGGGTCCTTCACACCCTTGCTGCATCTCAAGAAGTTCCCCGACATACCCGTCTCCACTCGAGAGGAAGTACGTGGGGTCCCGCACACATCCAGGGGAGCCACATTTCCGCCTCCTAGCTCGAGATGAGGGATCCTTTCCCTGTTTCGTAGGGATAGAATTCCCGGCGTTCCCGTCGCATCTCAAGAGGAGGCGCTCTCCACAGGAAAGGCGAGAGGAACTCCAGGGTCATGCCACCATTCCAAGAGTCCCCCAGATGTGTCATTCCATTCCAGAGGAACCTGTTTTCCCTGCACTCCCTTGACGTTCAAGCCGAGGATCGACTCCCACCACGTGTGCACGTGGGACAGCCCTGTGGGAAAGCCTCGTGGGAAAGCCTCGTGGGAAAAACTCGAGGGAAAACCATAGATCCTTTGATCCACGCGGCGGACTGCGTGACACTGCTGCTACCGCTCTGGAGGAAAGCGCAAGTGCATGCCCGCATTCGAGACGAGGACTGACTCCCCGGGGAAACTCCAGAAGTACCCCAAGATCCATGTCAGCACTGGAGAGGAATCCTCAGGTTCCGGCCCCGCCTCCACACAAGGTCTTAGGCCCCGGCATCGACGGGAGAGGAATCCCGAGAGGCCCCCGAGGAACTCGCATGGGGTCTGGCCTTTCCTGAGGCCACCAGAGCGGGTCCCTGAGGTCCCCGTCGTAAGTCGAGAGCACCTGCCGCAACTCGAAAAAATCCAGGAGGTTTTGCCCTCCAGGCGAGATGAGGCCCATTTCCGCTGAGGCTTCTCGAGGCCAATCACATCTAACCACTGGAACTTCCAAAGGGTCCTTCACACCCTTGCTGCAACTCAAGAAGTTCCACGACACACCCGTCTCCACTCGAGAGGAAGCACGTGGGGTCCCGCACACATCCAGGGGAGCCCCTTTTCCGCCTCCTAGCTCGAGATGAGGGATCCTTTCCCTGTTTCGTAGGGAAAGAATTCCCGGCGTTCCTGTCGCATCTCAAGAGGAGGCGCTCTCCACAGGAAAGGCGAGAGGAACTCCAGGGTCGTGCCACCATTCCAAGAGTCCCCCAGATGTGTCAGTCCATTCCAGAGGAACCTGTTTTCCCTGCACTGCCTTGACGTTCAAGCCGAGGATCGACTCCCACCACGTGTGCACGTGGGACAGCCCTGTGGAAAGCCTCGTGGGAAAGCCTCGTGGGAAAGACTCGAGGGAAAACCATAGATCCTTTGATCCACGCGGCGGACTGCGTGACACTGCTGCTACCGCTCTGGAGGAAAGCGCAAGTGCATGCCCGCATTCGAGTCGAGGACTGACTCCCCTGGGGAGACTCCAGAAGTACCCCAAGATCCATGTCAGCAATGGAGAGGAATCCTCAGGTTCCGGCCCCGACTCCACACAAGGTCTTAGGCCCCGGCATCGACGGGAGAGGAATCCCGAGAGGCCCCCGAGGAACTCGCATGGGGACTGGCCTTTCCTGAGGCCACCAGAGCGGGTCCCTGAGGTCCCCGTCGTAAGTCGAGAGCACCTGCCGCAACTCGAGAAAATCCAGGAGGTTTTGCCCTCCAGGCGAGATGAGGCCCATTTCCGCTGAGGCTTCTCGAGGCCAATCACGTCTAACCACTGGAACTTCCAAAGGGTCCTTCACACCCTTGCTGCAACTCAAGAAGTTCCCCGACATACCCGTCTCCACTCGAGAGGAAGCACGTGGTGTCCCGCACACATCCAGGGGAGCCCCGTTTCCGCCTCCGAGCTCGAGATGAGGGATCCTTTCCCTGTTTCGTAGGGAAAGAATTCCCGGCGTTCCCGTCGCATCTCAAGAGGAGGCGCTCTCCACAGGAAAGGCGAGAGGAACTCCAGGGTCGTGCCACCATTCCAAGAGTCCCCCAGATGTGTCAGTCCATTCCAGAGGAACCTGTTTTCCCTGCACTGCCTTGACGTTCAAGCCGAGGATCCACTCCCACCACGTGTGCACGTGGGACAGCCCTGTGGGAAAGCCTCGTGGGAAAGCCTCGTGGGAAATACTCGAGGGAAAACCATAGATCCTTTGATCCACGCGGCGGACTGCGTGACACTGCTGCTACCGCTCTGGAGGAAAGCGCAAGTGCATGCCCGCATTCGAGACGAGGACTGACTCCCCTGGGGAGACTCCAGAAGTACCCCAAGATCCATGTCAGCACTGGAGAGGAATCCTCAGGTTCCGGCCCCGACTCCACACAAGGTCTTAGGCCCCGGCATCGACGGGAGAGGAATCCCGAGAGGCCCCCGAGGAACTCGCATGGGGACTGGCCTTTCCTGAGGCCACCAGAGCGGTTCCCTGAGGTCCCCGTCGTAAGTCGAGAGCACCTGCCGCAACTTGAGAAAATCCAGGAGGTTTTGCCCTCCAGGCGAGATGAGGCCCATTTCCGCTGAGGCTTCTCGAGGCCAATCACATCTAACCACTGGAACTTCCAAAGGGTCCTTCACACCCTTGCTGCAACTCAAGAAGTTCCCCGACATACCCGTCTCCACTCGAGAGGAAGCACGTGGGGTCCCGCACACATCCAGGGGAGCACCGTTTCCGCCTCCTAGCTCGAGATGAGGGATCCTTTCCCTGTTTCGTAGGGAAAGAATTCCCGGCGTTCCCGTCGCATCTCAAGAGGAGGCGCTCTCCACAGGAAAGGCGAGAGGAACTCCAGGGTCATGCCACCATTCCAAGAGTCCCCCAGATGTGTCAGTCCATTCCAGAGGAACCTGTTTTCCCTGCACTGCCTTGACGTTCAAGCCGAGGATAGACTCCCACCACGTGTGCACGTGGGACAGCCCTGTGGGAAAGCCTCGTGGGAAAGACTCGAGGGAAAACCATAGATCCTTTGATCCACGCGGCGGACTGCGTGACACTGCTGCTACCGCTCTGGAGGAAAGCGCAAGTGCATGCCCGCATTCGAGACGAGGACTGACTCCCCTGGGGAGACTCCAGAAGTACCCCAAGATCCATGTCAGCACTGGAGAGGAATACTCAGGTTCCGGCCCCGACTCCACACAAGGTCTTAGGCCCCGGCATCGACGGGAGAGGAATCCCGAGAGGCCCACGAGGAACTCGCATGGGGACTGGCCTTTCCTGAGGCCACCAGAGCGGGTCCCTGAGGTCCCCATCGTAAGTCGAGAGCACCTGCCGCAACTCGAGAAACTCCAGGAGGTTTTGCCCTCCAGGCGAGATGAGGCCCATTTCCGCTGAGGCTTCTCGAGGCTAATCACGTCTAACCACTGGAACTTCCAAAGGGTCCTTCACACCCTTGCTGCAACTCAAGAAGTTCCCCGACATACCCGTCTCCACTCGAGAGGAAGCACGTGGGTCCCGCACACATCCAGGGGAGCCCCGTTTCCGCCTCCTAGCTCGAGATGAGGGATCCTTTCCCTGTTTCGTAGGGAAAGAATACCCGGCGTTCCCGTCGCATCTCAAGAGGAGGGGCTCTCCACAGGAAAGGCGAGAGGAACTCCAGGGTCGTGACACCATTCCAAGAGTCACCCAGATGTGTCAGTCCATTCCAGAGGAACCTGTTTTCCCTGCACTGCCTTGACGTTCAAGCCGAGGATCGACTCCGACCACGTGTGCACTTGGGACAGCCCTGTGGGAAAGCCTCGTGGGAAAGCCTCGTGGGAAAGACTCGAGGGAAAACCATAGATCCTTTGATCCACGCGGCAGAAGCGTTACACTGCTGCTACCGCTCTGGAGGAAAGCGCAAGTGCATGCCCGCATTCGAGACGAGGACTGACTCCCCTGGGGAGACTCCAGAAGTACCCCAAGATCCATGTCAGCACTGGAGAGGAATCCTCAGGTTCCGGCCCCGACTCCACACAAGGTCTTAGGCCCCGGCATCGACGGGAGAGGAATCCCGAGAGGCCCCCGAGGAACTCGCATGGGGACTGGCCTTTCCTGAGGCCACCAGAGCAGGTCCCTGAGGTCTCCGTCGTAAGTCGAGAGCACCTGCCGCAACTCGAGAAAATCCAGGAGGTTTTGCCCTCCAGGCGAGATGAGGCCCATTTCCGCTGAGGCTTCTCGAGGCTAATCACGTCTAACCACTGGAACTTCCAAAGGGTCCTTCACACCCTTGCTGCAACTCAAGAAGTTCCCCGACATACACGTCTCCACTCGAGAGGAAGCACGTGGGTCCCGCACACATCCAGGGGAGCCCCGTTTCCGCCTCCTAGCTCGAGATGAGGGATCCTTTCCCTGTTTCGTAGGGAAAGAATTCCCGGCGTTCCCGTCGCATCTCAAGAGGAGGCGCTCTCCACAGGAAAGGCGAGAGGAACTCCAGGGTCGTGACACCATTCCAAGAGTCCCCCAGATGTGTCAGTCCATTCCAGAGGAACCTGTTTTCCCTGCACTGCCTTGACGTTCAAGCCGAGGATCGACTCCCACCACGTGTGCACGTGGGACAGCCCTGTGGGAAAGCCTCGTGGGAAAGCCTCGTGGGAAAGACTCGAGGGAAAACCATAGATCCTTTGATCCACGCGGCGGACTGCGTGACACTGCTGCTACCGCTCTGGAGGAAAGCGCAAGTGCATGCGCGCATTCGAGACGAGGACTGACTCCCCTGGGGAGACTCCAGAAGTACTCCAAGATCCATGTCAGCACATGAGAGGAATCCTCAGGTTCCGGCCCCGACTCCACACAAGGTCTTAGGCCCTGGCATCGACGGGAGAGGAATCCCGAGAGGCCCCCGAGGAACTCGAATGGGGACTGGCCTTTCCTGAGGCCACCAGAGCGGGTCCCTGAGGTCCCCGTCGTAAGTCGAGAGCACCTGTCGCAACTCGAGAAAATCCAGGAGGTTTTGCCCTCCAGCCGAGATGAGGCCCATTTCCGCTGAGGCTTCTCGAGGCTAATCACGTCTAACCACTGGAACTTCCAAAGGGTCCTTCACACCCTGGCTGCAACTCAAGAAGTTCCCCGACATACCCGTCTCCACTCGAGAGGAAGCAAGTGGGTCCCGCACACATCCAGGGGAGCCCCGTTTCCGCCTCCTAGCTCGAGATGAGGGATCCTTTCCCTGTTTCGTAGGGAAAGAATTCCCGGCGTTCCCGTCGCATCTCAAGAGGAGGCGCTCTCCACAGGAAAGGCGAGAGGAACTCCAGGGTCGTGACACCATTCCAAGAGTCCCCCAGATGTGTCAGTCCATTCCAGAGGAAACTGTTTTCCCTGCACTGCCTTGACGTTCAAGCCGAGGATCCACTCCCACCACGTGTGCACGTGGGACAGCCCTGTGGGAAAGCCTCGTGGGAAAGCCTCGTGGGAAAGACTCGAGGGAAAACCATAGATCCTTTGATCCACGCGGCGGACTGCGTGACACTGCTGCTACCGCTCTGGAGGAAAGCACAAGTGCATGCCCGCATTCGAGACGAGGACTGACTCCCCTGGGGAGACTCCAGAAGTACCCCAAGATCCATGTCAGCACTGGAGAGGAATCCTCAGGTTCCGGCCCCGACTCCACACAAGGTCTTAGGCCCCGGCATCGACGGGAGAGGAATCCCGAGAGGCCCCCGAGGAACTCGCATGGGGACTGGCCTTTCCTGAGGCCACCAGAGCGGGTCCCTGAGGTCCCCGTCGTAAGTCGAGAGCACCTGCCGCAACTTGAGAAAATCCAGGAGGTTTTGCCCTCCAGGCGAGATGAGGCCCATTTCCGCTGAGGCTTCTCGAGGCCAATCACATCTAACCACTGGAACTTCCAAAGGGTCCTTCACACCCTTGCTGCATCTCAAGAAGTTCCCCGACATACCCGTCTCCACTCGAGAGGAAGCACGTGGTGTCCCGCACACATCCAGGGGAGCCCCGTTTCCGCCTCCTAGCTCGAGATGAGGGATCCTTTCCCTGTTTCGTAGGGAAAGAATTCCCGGCGTTCCCGTCGCATCTCAAGAGGAGGCGCTCTCCACAGGAAAGGCGAGAGGAACTCCAGGGTCATGCCACCATTCCAAGGGTCCCCCAGATGTGTCAGTCCATTCCAGAGGAACCTGTTTTCCCTGCACTGCCTTGACGTTCAAGCCGAGGATCGACTCCCACCACGTGTGCACGTGGGACAGCCCTGTGGGAAAGCCTCGTGGGAAAGCCTCGTGGGAAAAACTCGAGGGAAAACCATAGATCCTTTGATCCACGCGGCGGACTGCGTGACACTGCTGCTACCGCTCTAGAGGAAAGCGCAAGTGCATGCCCGCATTCGAGACGAGGACTGACTCCCCTGGGGAGACTCCAGAAGTACCCCAAGATCCATGTCAGCACTGGAGAGGAATCCTCAGGTTCCGGCCCCGACTCCACACAAGGTCTTAGGTCCCGGCATCGACGGGAGAGGAATCCCGAGACGCCCCCGAGGAACTCGCATGGGGACTGGCCTTTCCTGAGGCCACCAGAGCGGGTCCCTGAGGTCCCCGTCGTAAGTCGAGAGCACCTGCGGCAACTCGTGAAAATCCAGGAGGTTTTGCCCTCCAGGCGAGATGAGGCCCATTTCCGCTGAGGCTTCTCGTGGCTAATCACGTCTAACCACTGGAACTTCCAAAGGGTCCTTCACACCCTTGCTTCAACTCAAGAAGTTCCCCGACATACCCGTCTCCACTCGAGAGGAAGCACGTGGGTCCCGCACACATCCAGGGGAGCCCCGTTTCCGTCTCCTAGCTCGAGATGAGGGATCCTTTCCCTGTTTCGTAGGGAAAGAATTCCCGGCGTTTCCGTCGCATCTCAAGAGGAGGCGCTCTCCACAGGAAAGGCGAGAGGAACTCCAGGGTCGTGACACCATTCCAAGAGTCCCCCAGATGTGTCAGTCCATTCCAGAGGAACCTGTTTTCCCTGCACTGCCTTGACGTTCAAGCCGAGGATCGACTCCCACCACGTGTGCACGTGGGACAGCCCTGTGGGAAAGCCTCGTGGGAAAGCCTCGAGGGAAACCATAGATCCTTTGATCCACGCGGCGGACTGCGTGACACTGCTGCTACCGCTCTGGAGGAAAGCGCAAGTGCATGCCCGCATTCGAGACGAGGACTGACTCCCCTGGGGAGACTCCAGAAGTACCCCAAGATCCATGTCAGCACTGGAGAGGAATCCTCAGGTTCCGGCCCCGACTCCACACAAGGTCTTAGGCCCCGGCATCGACGGGAGAGGAATCCCGAGAGGCCCCCGAGGAACTCGCATGGGGACTGGCCTTTCCTGAGGACACCAGAGCGGGTCCCTGAGGTCCCTGTCGTAAGTCGAGAGCACCTGCCGCAACTCGAGAAAATCCAGAAGGTTTTTCCCTCGAGGCGAGATGAGGCCCATTTCGGCAGAGGCTTCTCGAGGCTAATCACGTCTAACCACTGGAACTTCCAAAGGGTCCTTCACACCCTTGCTGCAACTCAAGAAGTTCCCCGACATACACGTCTCCACTCGAGAGGAAGCACGTGGGTCCAGCACACATCCAGGGGAGCCCCGTTTCCGCCTCCTAGCTCGAGATGAGGGATCCTTTCCCTGTTTCGTAGGGAAAGAATTCCCGGCGTTCCCGTCGCATCTCAAGAGGAGGCGCTCTCCACAGGAAAGGCGAGAGGAACTCCAGGGTCGTGACACCATTCCAAGAGTCCCCCAGATGTGTCAGTCCATTCCAGAGGAACCAGTTTTCCCTGCACTGCCTTGACGTTCAAGCCGAGGATCGACTCCCACCACGTGTGCACGTGGGACAGCCCTGTGGGAAAGCCTCGTGGGAAAGCCTCGTGGGAAAGACTCGAGGGAAAACCATAGATCCTTTTATCCACGCGGCGGACTGCGTGACACTGCTGCTACCGCTCTGGAGGAAAGCGCAAGTGCATGCCCGCATTCGAGACGAGGACTGACTCCCCTGGGGAGACTCCAGAAGTACCCCAAGATCCATGTCAGCACTGGAGAGGAATCCTCAGGTTCCGGCCCCGACTCCACACAAGGTCTTAGGCCCCGGCATCGACGGGAGAGGAATCCCGAGAGGCCCCCGAGGAACTCGCATGGGGACTGGCCTTTCCTGAGGCCACCAGAGCGGTTCCCTGAGGTCCCCGTCGTAAGTCGAGAGCACATGCCCAACTCGAAAAAATCCAGGAGGTTTTGCCCTCCAGGCGAGATGAGGCCCATTTCCGCTGAGGCTTCTCGAGGCCAATCACATCTAACCACTGGAACTTCCAAAGGGTCCTTCACACCCTTGCTGCAACTCAAGAAGTTCCACGACACACCCGTCTCCACTCGAGAGGAAGCACGTGGGGTCCCGCACACATCCAGGGGAGCCCCTTTTCCGCCTCCTAGCTCGAGATGAGGGATCCTTTCCCTGTTTCGTAGGGAAAGACTTCCCGGCGTTCCCGTCGCATCTCAAGAGGAGGCGCTCTCCACAGGAAAGGCGAGAGGAACTCCAGGGTCGTGCCACCATTCCAAGAGTCCCCCAGATGTGTCAGTCCATTCCAGAGGAACCTGTTTTCCCTGCACTCCCTTGACGTTCAAGCCGAGGATCGACTCCCAAGACGTGTGCACGTGGGACAGGCCTGTGGAAAGCCTCGTGGGAAAGCCTCGTGGGAAAGACTCGAGGGAAAAGCATAGATCCTTTGATCCACGCGGCGGACTGCGTGACACTGCTGCTACCGCTCTGGAGGAAAACGCAAGTGCATGCCCGCATTCGAGACGAGGACTGACTCCCCTGGGGAGACTCCAGAAGTACCCCAAGATCCATGTCAGCACTGGAGAGGAATCCTCAGGTTCCGGCGTCGACTCCACACAAGGTCTTAGGCCCCGGCATCGACGGGAGAGGAATCCCGAGACGCCCCCGAGGAACTCGCATGGGGACTGGCCTTTCCTGAGGCCACCAGAGCGGGTCCCTGAGGTCCCCGTCGTAAGTCGAGAGCACCTGCCGCAACTCGAGAAAATCCAGGAGGTTTTGCCCTCCAGGCGAGATGAGGCCCATTTCCGCTGAGGCTTCTCGAGGCTAATCACGTCTAACCACTGGAACTTCCAAAGGGTCCTTCACACCCTTGCTTCAACTCAAAAAGTTCCCCGACATACCCGTCTCCACTCGAGAGGAAGCACCTGGGTCCCGCACACATCCAGGGGAGCCCCGTTTCCGTCTCCTAGCTCGAGATGAGGGATCCTTTCCCTGTTTCGTAGGGAAAGAATTCCCGGCGTTTCCGTCGCATCTCAAGAGGAGGCGCTCTCCACAGGAAAGGCGAGAGGAACTCCAGGGTCGTGACACCATTCCAAGAGTCACCCAGATGTGTCAGTCCATTCCAGAGGAACCTGTTTTCCCTGCACTGCCTTGACGTTCAAGCCGAGGATCGACTCCCACCACGTGTGCACGTGGGACAGCCCTGTGGGAAAGCCTCGTGGGAAAGACTCGAGGGAAAACCATAGATCCTTTGATCCACGCGGAGGACTGCGTGACACTGCTGCTACCGCTCTGGAGGAAAGCGCAAGTGCATGCCCGCATTCGAGACGAGGACTGACTCCCCTGGGGAGACTCCAGAAGTACCCCAAGATCCATGTCAGCACTGGAGAGGAATACTCAGTTTCCGGCCCCGACTCCACACAAGGTCTTAGGCCCCGGCATCGACGGGAGAGGAATCCCGAGAGGCCCCCGAGGAACTCGCATGGGGACTGGCCTTTCCTGAGGCCACCAAGCGGGTCCCTGAGGTCCCTGTCGTAAGTCGAGAGCACCTGCCTCAACTCGAGAAAATCCAGGAGGTTTTGCCCTCCAGGCGAGATGAGGCCCATTTCCGCTGAGGCTTCTCGAGGCTAATCACGTCTAACCACTGGAACTTCCAAAGGGTCCTTCACACCCTTGCTGCAACTCAAGAAGTTCCCCGACATACCCGTCTCCACTCGAGAGGAAGCACGTGGGTCCCGCACACATCCAGGGGAGCCCCGTTTCCGCCTCCTAGCTCGAGATGAGGGATCCTTTCCCTGTTTCGTAGGGAAAGAATACCCGACGTTCCCGTCGCATCTCAAGAGGAGGCGCTCTCCACAGGAAAGGCGAGAGGAACTCAAGGGTCGTGACACCATTCCAAGAGTCACCCAGATGTGTCAGTCCATTCCAGAGGAACCTGTTTTCCCTGCACTGCCTTGACGTTCAAGCCGAGGATCGACTCCGACCACGTGTGCACGTGGGACAGCCCTGTGGGAAAGCCTCGTGGGAAAGCCTCGTGGGAAAGACTCGAGGGAAAACCATAGATCCTTTGATCCTCGCGGCAGAAGCGTTACACTGCTGCTACCGCTCTGGAGGAAAGCGCAAGTGCATGCCCGCATTCGAGACGAGGACTGACTCCCCTGGGGAGACTCCAGAAGTACCCCAAGATCCATGTCAGCACTGGAGAGGAATCCTCAGGTTCCGGCCCCGACTCCACACAAGGTCTTAGGCCCCGGCATCGACGGGAGAGGAATCCCGAGAGGCCCCCGAGGAACTCGCATGGGGACTGGCCTTTCCTGAGGCCACCAGAGCAGGTCCCTGAGGTCTCCGTCGTAAGTCGAGAGCACCTGCCGCAACTCGAGAAAATCCAGGAGGTTTTGCCCTCCAGGCGAGATGAGGCCCATTTCCGCTGAGGCTTCTCGAGGCTAATCACGTCTAACCGCTGGAACTTCCAAAGGGTCCTTCACACCCTTGCTGCAACTCAAGAAGTTCCCCGACATACACGTCTCCACTCGAGAGGAAGCACGTGGGTCCCGCACACATCCAGGGGAGCCCCGTTTCCGCCTCCTAGCTCGAGATGAGGGATCCTTTCCCTGTTTCGTAGGGAAAGAATTCCCGGCGTTACCGTCGCATCTCAAGAGGAGGCGCTCTCCACAGGAAAGGCGAGAGGAACTCCAGGGTCGTGACACCATTCCAAGAGTCCCCCAGATGTGTCAGTCCATTCCAGAGGAACCTGTTTTCCCTGCACTGCCTTGACGTTCAAGCCGAGGATCGACTCCCACCACGTGTGCACGTGGGACAGCCCTGTGGGAAAGCCTCGTGGGAAAGCCTCGTGGGAAAGACACGAGGGAAAACCATAGATCCTTTGATCCACGCGGCGGACTGCGTGACACTGCTGCTACCGCTCTGGAGGAAAGCGCAAGTGCATGCCCGCATTCGAGACGAGGACTGACTCCCCTGGGGAGACTCCAGAAGTACTCCAAGATCCATGTCAGCACATGAGAGGAATCCTCAGGTTCCGGCCCCGACTCCACACAAGGTCTTAGGCCCTGGCATCGACGGGAGAGGAATCCCGAGAGGCCCCCGAGGAACTCGAATGGGGACTGGCCTTTCCTGAGGCCACCAGAGCGGGTCCCTGAGGTCCCCGTCGTAAGTCGAGAGCACCTGCGGCAACTCGTGAAAATCCAGGAGGTTTTGCCCTCCAGGCGAGATGAGGCCCCTTTCCGCTGAGGCTTCTCGAGGCTAATCACGTCTAACCACTGGAACTTCCAAAGGGTCTTTCACACCCTTGCTGCAACTCAAGAAGTTCCCCGACATACACGACTCCACTCGAGACGAAGCACGTGGGTCCCGCACACATCCAGGGGAGCCCCGTTTCCGCCTCCTAGCTCGAGATGAGGGATCCTTTCCCTGTTTCGTAGGGAAAGAATTCCCGGCGTTCCCGTCGCATCTCAAGAGGAGGCGCTCTCCACAGGAAAGGCGAGAGGAACTCCAGGGTCGTGACACCATTCCAAGAGTCCCCCAGATGTGTCAGTCCATTCCAGAGGAACCTGTTTTCCCTGCACTGCCTTGACGTTCAAGCCGAGGATCCACTCCCACCACGTGTGCACGTGGGACAGCCCTGTGGGAAAGCCTCGTGGGAAAGCCTCGTGGGAAAGACTCGAGGGAAAACCATAGATCCTTTGATCCACGCGGCGGACTGCGTGACACTGCTGCTACCGCTCTGGAGGAAAGCGCAAGTGCATGCCCGCATTCGAGACGAGGACTGACTCCCCTGGGGAGACTCCAGAAGTACCCCAAGATCCATGTCAGCACTGGAGAGGAATCCTCAGGTTCCGGCCCCGAATCCACACAAGGTCTTAGGCCCCGGCATCGACGGGAGAGGAATCCCGAGAGGCCCCCGAGGAACTCGCATGGGGACTGGCCTTTCCTGAGGCCACCAGAGCGGGTCCCTGAGGTCCCCGTCGTAAGTCGAGAGCACCTGCCGCAACTCGAAAAAATCCAGGAGGTTTTGCCCTCCAGGCGAGATGAGGCCCATTTCCGCTGAGGCTTCTCGAGGCCAATCACATCTAACCACTGGAACTTCCAAAGGGTCCTTCACACCCTTGCTGCAACTCAAGCATTTCCACGACACACCCGTCTCCACTCGAGAGGAAGCACGTGGGGTCCCGCACACATCCAGGGGAGCCCCTTTTCCGCCTCCTAGCTCGAGATGAGGGATCCTTTCCCTGTTTCGTAGGGAAAGAATTCCCGGCGTTCCCGTCGCATCTCAAGAGGAGGCGCTCTCCACAGGAAAGGCGAGAGGAACTCCAGGGTCGTGCCACCATTCCAAGAGTCCCCCAGATGTGTCAGTCCATTCCAGAGGAACCTGTTTTCCCTGCACTGCCTTGACGTTCAAGCCGAGGATCGACTCCCACCACGTGTGCACGTGGGACAGCCCTGTGGAAAGCCTCGTGGGAAAGCCTCATGGGAAAGACTCGAGGGAAAACCATAGATCCTTTGATCCGCGCGGCGGACTGCGTGACACTGCTGCTACCGCTCTGGAGGAAAGCGCAAGTGCATGCCCGCATTCGAGACGAGGACTGACTCCCCGGGGAAACTCCAGAAGTACCCCAAGATCCATGTCAGCACTGGAGAGGAATCCTCAGGTTCCGGCCCCGAATCCACACAAGGTCTTCGGCCCCGGCATCGACGGGAGAGGAATCCCGAGAGGCCCCCGAGGAACTCGCATGGGGACTGGCCTTTCCTGAGGCCACCAGAGCGGGTCCCTGAGGTCCCCGTCGTAAGTCGAGAGCACCTGCCGCAACTCGAGAAAATCCAGGAGGTTTTGCCCTCCAGGCGAGATGAGGCCCATTTCCGCTGAGGCTTCTCGAGGCCAATCACGTCTAACCACTGGAACTTCCAAAGGGTCCTTCACACCCTTGCTGCAACTCAAGAAGTTCCCCGACATACCCGTCTCCACTCGAGAGGAAGCACGTGGGGTCCCGCACACATCCAGGGGAGCCCCGTTTCCGCCTCCTAGCTCGAGATGAGGGATCCTTTCCCTGTTTCGTAGGGAAAGAATTCCCGGCGTTCCCGTCGCATCTCAAGAGGAGGCGCTCTCCACAGGAAAGGCGAGAGGAACTCCAGGGTCGTGCCACCATTCCAAGAGTCCCCCAGATGTGTCAGTCCTTTCCAGAGGAACCTGTTTCCCCTGCACTGCCTTGACGTTCAAGCCGAGGATCGACTCCCACCACGTGTGCACGTGGGACAGCCCTGTGGGAAAGCCTCGTGGGAAAGCCTCGTGGGAAAGACTCGAGGGAAAACCATAGATCCTTTGATCCACGCGGCGGACTGCGTGACACTGCTGCTACCGCTCTGGAGGAAAGCGCAAGTGCATGCCCGCATTCGAGACGAGGACTGACTCCCCTGGGGAGACTCCAGAAGTACCCCAAGATCCATGTCAGCACTGGAGAGGATCCTCAGGTTCCGGCCCCGACTCCACACAAGGTCTTAGGCCCCGGCATCGACGGGAGAGGAATCCCGAGAGGCCCCCGAGGAACTCGCATGGGGACTGGCCTTTCCTGAGGCCACCAGAGCGGGTCCCTGAGGTCCCCGTCGTAAGTCGAGAGCACCTGCCGCAACTCGAGAAAATCCAGGAGGTTTTGCCCTCCAGGCGAGATGAAGCCCATTTCCGCTGAGGCTTCTCGAGGCTAATCACATCTAACCACTGGAACTTCCAAAGGGTCCTTCACACCCTTGCTGCAACTCAAGAAGTTCCCCGACATACCCGTCTCCACTCGAGAGGTAGCACGTGGGGTCCCGCAAACATCCAGGGGAGCCCCGTTTACGCCTCCTAGTTCGAGATGAGGGATCCTTTCCCTGTTTCGCAGGGAAAGAATTCCCGGCGTTCCCGTCTCATCTCAAGAGGAGGCGCTCTCCACAGGAAAGGCGAGAGGAACTCCAGGGTCGTGCCACCATTCCAAGAGACCCCCAGATGTGTCAGTCCATTCCAGAGTAACCTGTTTTCCCTGCACTGCCTTGACGTTCAAGCCGAGGATCGACTCCCATCACGTGTGCACGTGGGACAGCCCTGTGGGAAAGCCTCGTGGGAAAGCCTCGTGGGAAAGACTCGAGGGAAAACCATAGATCCTTTGATCCACGCGGCGGACTGCGTGACACTGCTGCTACCGCTCTGGAGGAAAGTGCAAGTGCAATCCCGCATTCGAGACGAGGACTGACTCCCCTGGGGAGACTCCAGAAGTACCCCAAGATCCATGTCAGCACTGGAGAGGAATCCTCAGGTTCCGGCCCCGACTCCACACAAGGTCTTAGGCCCCGGCATCGACGGGAGAGGAATCCCGAGACGCCCCCGAGGAACTCGCATGGGGACTGGCCTTTCCTGAGGCCACCAGAGCGGTTCCCTGAGGTCCCCGTCGTAAGTCGAGAGCACCTGCCGCAACTCGAGAAAATCCAGGAGGTTTTGCCCTCCAGGCGAGATGAGGCCCATTTCCGCTGAGGCTTCTCGAGGCCAATCACATCTAACCACTGCAACTTCCAAAGGGTCCTTCACACCCTTGCTGCAACTCAAGAAGTTCCCCGACATACCCGTCTCCACTCGAGAGGAAGCACGTGGGGTCCCGCACACATCCAGGGGAGCCCCGTTTCCGCCTCCTAGCTCGAGATGAGGGATCCTTTCCCTGTTTCGTAGGGATAGAATTCCCGGCGTTCCCGTCGCATCTCAAGAGGAGGCGCTCTCCACAGGAAAGGCGAGAGGAACTCCAGGGTCGTGCCACCATTCCAAGAGTCCCCCAGATGTGTCAGTCCATTCCAGAGGAACCTGTTTTCCCTGCACTGCCTTGACGTTCAAGCCGAGGATCCACTCCCACCACGTGTGCACGTGGGACAGCCCTGTGGGAAAGCCTCGTGGGAAAGCCTCGTGATAAAAACTCGAGGGAAAACCATAGATCCTTTGATCCACGCGGCGGACTGCGTGACACTGCTGCTACCGCTCTGGAGGAAAACGCAAGTGCATGCCCGCATTCGAGACGAGGACTGACTCCCCGGGGAAACTCCAGAAGTACCCCAAGATCCATGTCAGCACTGGAGAGGAATCCTCAGGTTCCGGCCCCGAATCCACACAAGGTCTTAGGCCCCGGCATCGACGGGAGAGGAATCCCGAGAGGCCCCCGAGGAACTCGCATGGGGACTGGCCTTTCCTGAGGCCACCAGAGCGGGTCCCTGAGGTCCCCGTCGTAAGTCGAGAGCACCTGCCGCAACTCGAGAAAATCCAGGAGGTTTTGCCCTCCAGGCGAGATGAGGCCCATTTCCGCTGAGGCTTCTCGAGGCCAATCACGTCTAACCACTGGAACTTCCAAAGGGTCCTTCACACCCTTGCTGCAACTCAAGAAGTTCCCCGACATACCCGTCTCCACTCGAGAGGAAGCACGTGGGGTCCCGCACACATCCAGGGAAGCCCCGTTTCCGCCTCCTAGCTCGAGATGACGGATCCTTTCCCTGTTTCGTAGGGAAAGAATTCCCGGCGTTCCCGTCGCATCTCAAGAGGAGGCGCTCTCCACAGGAAAGGCGAGAGGAACTCCAGGGTCGTGCCACCATTCCAAGAGTCCCCCAGATGTGTCAGTCCATTCCAGAGGAACCTGTTTTCCCTGCACTGCCTTGACGTTCAAGCCGAGGATCGACTCCCACCACGTGTGCACGTGGGACAGCCCTGTGGGAAAGCCTCGTGGGAAAGCCTCGTGGGAAAGACTCGAGGGAAAACCATAGATCCTTTGATCCACGCGGCGGACTGCGTGACACTGCTGCTACCGCTCTGGAGGAAAGCGCAAGTGCATGCCCGCATTCGAGACGAGGACTGACTCCCCTGGGGAGACTCCAGAAGTACTCCAAGATCCATGTCAGCACTGGAGAGGAATCCTCAGGTTCCGGCCCCGACTCCACACAAGGTCTTAGGCCCCGGCATCGACAGGAGAGGAATCCCGAGAGGCCCCCGAGGAACTCGCATGGGGACTGGCCTTTCCTGAGGCCACCAGAGCGGGTCCCCGAGGTCCCCGCCGTAAGTCGAGAGCACCTGCCGCAACTCGAGAAAATCCAGGAGGTTTTGCCCTCCAGGCGAGATGAGTCCCATTTCCGCTGAGGCTTCTCGAGGCTAATCACATCTAACCACTGGAACTTCCAAAGGGTCCTTCACACCCTTGCTGCAACTGAAGCAGTTCCGCGACATACCCGTCTCCACTCGAGGGGAAACACGTGGGGTCCCGCACACATCCAGGGGAGCCCCGTTTCCGCCTCCTAGCTCGAGATGAGGGATCCTTTCCCTGTTTCGTAGGGAAAGAATTCCCGGCGTTCCCGTCGCATCTCAAGAGGAGGCGCTCTCCACAAGAAAGGGGAGAGGAACTCCAGGGTCGTGCCACCATTCCAAGAGACCCCCAGATGTGTCAGTCCATTACAGAGGAAACTGTTTTCCCTGCACTGCCTTGACGTTCCAGCCGAGGATCGACTCCCACCACGTGTGCACGTGGGACAGCCCTGTGGGAAAGCCTCGTGGGAAAGCCTCGTGGGAAAGACTCGAGGGAAAACCATAGATCCTTTGATCCACGCGGCGGACTGCGTGACACTGCTGCTACCGCTCTGGAGGAAAGCGCAAGTGCATGCCCGCATTCGAGACGAGGACTGACTCCCCTGGGGAGACTCCAGAAGTACCCCAAGATCCATGTCAGCACTGGAGAGGAATCCTCAGTTTCCGGCCCCGAATCCACACAAGGTCTTAGGCCCCGGCATCGACGGGAGAGGAATCCCCAGAGGCCCCAGAGGAACTCGCATGGGGACTGGCCTTTCCTGAGGCCACCAGAGCGGGTCCCTGAGGTCCCCGTCGTAAGTCGAGAGCACCTGCCGCAACTCGAGAAAATCCAGGAGGTTTTGCCCTCCAGGCGAGATGAAGCCCATTTCCACTGAGGCTTCTCGAGGCTAATCACATCTAACCACTGGAACTTCCAAAGGGTCCTTCACACCCTTGCTGCAACTCAAGAAGTTCCCCGACATACCCGTCTCCACTCGAGAGGTAGCACGTGGGGTCCCGCACACATCCAGGGGAGCCCCGTTTACGCCTCCTAGTTCGAGATGAGGGATCCTTTCCCTGTTTTGCAGGGAAAGAATTCCCGGCGTTCCCGTCTCATCTCAAGAGGAGGCGCTCTCCACAGGAAAGGCGAGAGGAACTCCAGGGTCGTGCCACCATTCCAAGAGACCCCCAGATGTGTCAGTCCATTCCAGAGTAACCTGTTTTCCCTGCACTGCCTTGACGTTCAAGCCGAGGATCGACTCCCATCACGTGTGCACGTGGGACAGCCCTGTGGGAAAGCCTCGTGGGAAAGCCTCGTCAGAAAGACTCGAGGGAAAACCATAGATCCTTTGATCCACGCGGCGGACTGCGTGACACTGCTGCTACCGCTCTGGAGGAAAGTGCAAGTGCAATCCCGCATTCGAGACGAGGACTGACTCCCCTGGGGAGACTCCAGAAGTACCCCAAGATCCATGTCAGCACTGGAGAGGAATCCTCAGGTTCCGGCCCCGACTCCACACAAGGTCTTAGGCCCCGGCATCGACGGGAGAGGAATCCCGAGACGCCCCCGAGGAACTCGCATGGGGACTGGCCTTTCCTGAGGCCACCAGAGCGGTTCCCTGAGGTCCCCGTCGTAAGTCGAGAGCACCTGCCGCAACTCGAGAAAATCCAGGAGGTTTTGCCCTCCAGGCGAGATGAGGCCCATTTCCGCTGAGGCTTCTCGAGGCCAATCACATCTAACCACTGCAACTTCCAAAGGGTCCTTCACACCCTTGCTGCAACTCAAGAAGTTCCCCGACATACCCGTCTCCACTCGAGAGGAAGCACGTGGGGTCCCGCACACATCCAGGGGAGCCCCGTTTCCGCCTCCTAGCTCGAGATGAGGGATCCTTTCCCTGTTTCGTAGGGATAGAATTCCCGGCGTTCCCGTCGCATCTCAAGAGGAGGCGCTCTCCACAGGAAAGGCGAGAGGAACTCCAGGGTCGTGCCACCATTCCAAGAGTCCCCCAGATGTGTCAGTCCATTCCAGAGGAACCTGTTTTCCCTGCACTGCCTTGACGTTCAAGCCGAGGATCCACTCCCACCACGTGTGCACGTGGGACAGCCCTGTGGGAAAGCCTCGTGGGAAAGCCTCGTGATAAAAACTCGAGGGAAAACCATAGATCCTTCGATCCACGCGGCGGACTGCGTGACACTGCTGCTACCGCTCTGGAGGAAAGCGCAAGTGCATGCCCGCATTCGAGACGAGGACTGACTCCCCGGGGAAACTCCAGAAGTACCCCAAGATCCATGTCAGCACTGGAGAGGAATCCTCAGGTTCCGGCCCCGAATCCACACAAGGTCTTAGGCCCCGGCATCGACGGGAGAGGAATCCCGAGAGGCCCCCGAGGAACTCGCATGGGGACTGGCCTTTCCTGAGGCCACCAGAGCGGGTCCCTGAGGTCCCCGTCGTAAGTCGAGAGCACCTGCCGCAACTCGAGAAAATCCAGGAGGTTTTGCCCTCCAGGCGAGATGAGGCCCATTTCCGCTGAGGCTTCTCGAGGCCAATCACGTCTAACCACTGGAACTTCCAAAGGGTCCTTCACACCCTTGCTGCAACTCAAGAAGTTCCCCGACATACCCGTCTCCACTCGAGAGGAAGCACGTGGGGTCCCGCACACATCCAGGGGAGCCCCGTTTCCGCCTCCTAGCTCGAGATGAGGGATCCTTTCCCTGTTTCGTAGGGAAAGAATTCCCGGCGTTCCCGTCGCATCTCAAGAGGAGGCGCTCTCCACAGGAAAGGCGAGAGGAACTCCAGGGTCGTGCCACCATTCCAAGAGTCCCCCAGATGTGTCAGTCCTTTCCAGAGGAACCTGTTTCCCCTGCACTGCCTTGACGTTCAAGCCGAGGATCGACTCCCACCACGTGTGCACGTGGGACAGCCCTGTGGGAAAGCCTCGTGGGAAAGCCTCGTGGGAAAGACTCGAGGGAAAACCATAGATCCTTTGATCCACGCGGCGGACTGCGTGACACTGCTGCTACCGCTCTGGAGGAAAGCGCAAGTGCATGCCCGCATTCGAGACGAGGACTGACTCCCCTGGGGAGACTCCAGAAGTACCCCAAGATCCATGTCAGCACTGGAGAGGATCCTCAGGTTCCGGCCCCGACTCCACACAAGGTCTTAGGCCCCGGCATCGACGGGAGAGGAATCCCGAGAGGCCCCCGAGGAACTCGCATGGGGACTGGCCTTTCCTGAGGCCACCAGAGCGGGTCCCTGAGGTCCCCGTCGTAAGTAGAGAGCACCTGCCGCAACTCGAGAAAATCCAGGAGGTTTTGCCCTCCAGGCGAGATGAAGCCCATTTCCGCTGAGGCTTCTCGAGGCTAATCACATCTAACCACTGGAACTTCCAAAGGGTCCTTCACACCCTTGCTGCAACTCAAGAAGTTCCCCGACATACCCGTCTCCACTCGAGAGGTAGCACGTGGGGTCCCGCAAACATCCAGGGGAGCCCCGTTTACGCCTCCTAGTTCGAGATGAGGGATCCTTTCCCTGTTTCGCAGGGAAAGAATTCCCGGCGTTCCCGTCTCATCTCAAGAGGAGGCGCTCTCCACAGGAAAGGCGAGAGGAACTCCAGGGTCGTGCCACCATTCCAAGAGACCCCCAGATGTGTCAGTCCATTCCAGAGTAACCTGTTTTCCCTGCACTGCCTTGACGTTCAAGCCGAGGATCGACTCCCATCACGTGTGCACGTGGGACAGCCCTGTGGGAAAGCCTCGTGGGAAAGCCTCGTGGGAAAGACTCGAGGGAAAACCATAGATCCTTTGATCCACGCGGCGGACTGCGTGACACTGCTGCTACCGCTCTGGAGGAAAGTGCAAGTGCAATCCCGCATTCGAGACGAGGACTGACTCCCCTGGGGAGACTCCAGAAGTACCCCAAGATCCATGTCAGCACTGGAGAGGAATCCTCAGGTTCCGGCCCCGACTCCACACAAGGTCTTAGGCCCCGGCATCGACGGGAGAGGAATCCCGAGACGCCCCCGAGGAACTCGCATGGGGACTGGCCTTTCCTGAGGCCACCAGAGCGGTTCCCTGAGGTCCCCGTCGTAAGTCGAGAGCACCTGCCGCAACTCGAGAAAATCCAGGAGGTTTTGCCCTCCAGGCGAGATGAGGCCCATTTCCGCTGAGGCTTCTCGAGGCCAATCACATCTAACCACTGCAACTTCCAAAGGGTCCTTCACACCCTTGCTGCAACTCAAGAAGTTCCCCGACATACCCGTCTCCACTCGAGAGGAAGCACGTGGGGTCCCGCACACATCCAGGGGAGCCCCGTTTCCGCCTCCTAGCTCGAGATGAGGGATCCTTTCCCTGTTTCGTAGGGATAGAATTCCCGGCGTTCCCGTCGCATCTCAAGAGGAGGCGCTCTCCACAGGAAAGGCGAGAGGAACTCCAGGGTCGTGCCACCATTCCAAGAGTCCCCCAGATGTGTCAGTCCATTCCAGAGGAACCTGTTTTCCCTGCACTGCCTTGACGTTCAAGCCGAGGATCCACTCCCACCACGTGTGCACGTGGGACAGCCCTGTGGGAAAGCCTCGTGGGAAAGCCTCGTGATAAAAACTCGAGGGAAAACCATAGATCCTTTGATCCACGCGGCGGACTGCGTGACACTGCTGCTACCGCTCTGGAGGAAAACGCAAGTGCATGCCCGCATTCGAGACGAGGACTGACTCCCCGGGGAAACTCCAGAAGTACCCCAAGATCCATGTCAGCACTGGAGAGGAATCCTCAGGTTCCGGCCCCGCATCCACACAAGGTCTTAGGCCCCGGCATCGACGGGAGAGGAATCCCGAGAGGCCCCCGAGGAACTCGCATGGGGACTGGCCTTTCCTGAGGCCACCAGAGCGGGTCCCTGAGGTCCCCGTCGTAAGTCGAGAGCACCTGCCGCAACTCGAGAAAATCCAGGAGGTTTTGCCCTCCAGGCGAGATGAGGCCCATTTCCGCTGAGGCTTCTCGAGGCCAATCACGTCTAACCACTGGAACTTCCAAAGGGTCCTTCACACCCTTGCTGCAACTCAAGAAGTTCCCCGACATACCCGTCTCCACTCGAGAGGAAGCACGTGGGGTCCCGCACACATCCAGGGAAGCCCCGTTTCCGCCTCCTAGCTCGAGATGACGGATCCTTTCCCTGTTTCGTAGGGAAAGAATTCCCGGCGTTCCCGTCGCATCTCAAGAGGAGGCGCTCTCCACAGGAAAGGCGAGAGGAACTCCAGGGTCGTGCCACCATTCCAAGAGTCCCCCAGATGTGTCAGTCCATTCCAGAGGAACCTGTTTTCCCTGCACTGCCTTGACGTTCAAGCCGAGGATCGACTCCCACCACGTGTGCACGTGGGACAGCCCTGTGGGAAAGCCTCGTGGGAAAGCCTCGTGGGAAAGACTCGAGGGAAAACCATAGATCCTTTGATCCACGCGGCGGACTGCGTGACACTGCTGCTACCGCTCTGGAGGAAAGCGCAAGTGCATGCCCGCATTCGAGACGAGGACTGACTCCCCTGGGGAGACTCCAGAAGTACTCCAAGATCCATGTCAGCACTGGAGAGGAATCCTCAGGTTCCGGCCCCGACTCCACACAAGGTCTTAGGCCCCGGCATCGACAGGAGAGGAATCCCGAGAGGCCCCCGAGGAACTCGCATGGGGACTGGCCTTTCCTGAGGCCACCAGAGCGGGTCCCCGAGGTCCCCGCCGTAAGTCGAGAGCACCTGCCGCAACTCGAGAAAATCCAGGAGGTTTTGCCCTCCAGGCGAGATGAGTCCCATTTCCGCTGAGGCTTCTCGAGGCTAATCACATCTAACCACTGGAACTTCCAAAGGGTCCTTCACACCCTTGCTGCAACTGAAGCAGTTCCGCGACATACCCGTCTCCACTCGAGGGGAAACACGTGGGGTCCCGCACACATCCAGGGGAGCCCCGTTTCCGCCTCCTAGCTCGAGATGAGGGATCCTTTCCCTGTTTCGTAGGGAAAGAATTCCCGGCGTTCCCGTCGCATCTCAAGAGGAGGCGCTCTCCACAAGAAAGGGGAGAGGAACTCCAGGGTCGTGCCACCATTCCAAGAGACCCCCAGATGTGTCAGTCCATTACAGAGGAAACTGTTTTCCCTGCACTGCCTTGACGTTCCAGCCGAGGATCGACTCCCACCACGTGTGCACGTGGGACAGCCCTGTGGGAAAGCCTCGTGGGAAAGCCTCGTGGGAAAGACTCGAGGGAAAACCATAGATCCTTTGATCCACGCGGCGGACTGCGTGACACTGCTGCTACCGCTCTGGAGGAAAGCGCAAGTGCATGCCCGCATTCGAGACGAGGACTGACTCCCCTGGGGAGACTCCAGAAGTACCCCAAGATCCATGTCAGCACTGGAGAGGAATCCTCAGTTTCCGGCCCCGAATCCACACAAGGTCTTAGGCCCCGGCATCGACGGGAGAGGAATCCCCAGAGGCCCCAGAGGAACTCGCATGGGGACTGGCCTTTCCTGAGGCCACCAGAGCGGGTCCCTGAGGTCCCCGTCGTAAGTCGAGAGCACCTGCCGCAACTCGAGAAAATCCAGGAGGTTTTGCCCTCCAGGCGAGATGAAGCCCATTTCCACTGAGGCTTCTCGAGGCTAATCACATCTAACCACTGGAACTTCCAAAGGGTCCTTCACACCCTTGCTGCAACTCAAGAAGTTCCCCGACATACCCGTCTCCACTCGAGAGGTAGCACGTGGGGTCCCGCACACATCCAGGGGAGCCCCGTTTACGCCTCCTAGTTCGAGATGAGGGATCCTTTCCCTGTTTCGCAGGGAAAGAATTCCCGGCGTTCCCGTCTCATCTCAAGAGGAGGCGCTCTCCACAGGAAAGGCGAGAGGAACTCCAGGGTCGTGCCACCATTCCAAGAGACCCCCAGATGTGTCAGTCCATTCCAGAGTAACCTGTTTTCCCTGCACTGCCTTGACGTTCAAGCCGAGGATCGACTCCCATCACGTGTGCACGTGGGACAGCCCTGTGGGAAAGCCTCGTGGGAAAGCCTCGTCAGAAAGACTCGAGGGAAAACCATAGATCCTTTGATCCACGCGGCGGACTGCGTGACACTGCTGCTACCGCTCTGGAGGAAAGTGCAAGTGCAATCCCGCATTCGAGACGAGGACTGACTCCCCTGGGGAGACTCCAGAAGTACCCCAAGATCCATGTCAGCACTGGAGAGGAATCCTCAGGTTCCGGCCCCGACTCCACACAAGGTCTTAGGCCCCGGCATCGACGGGAGAGGAATCCCGAGACGCCCCCGAGGAACTCGCATGGGGACTGGCCTTTCCTGAGGCCACCAGAGCGGTTCCCTGAGGTCCCCGTCGTAAGTCGAGAGCACCTGCCGCAACTCGAGAAAATCCAGGAGGTTTTGCCCTCCAGGCGAGATGAGGCCCATTTCCGCTGAGGCTTCTCGAGGCCAATCACATCTAACCACTGCAACTTCCAAAGGGTCCTTCACACCCTTGCTGCAACTCAAGAAGTTCCCCGACATACCCGTCTCCACTCGAGAGGAAGCACGTGGGGTCCCGCACACATCCAGGGGAGCCCCGTTTCCGCCTCCTAGCTCGAGATGAGGGATCCTTTCCCTGTTTCGTAGGGATAGAATTCCCGGCGTTCCCGTCGCATCTCAAGAGGAGGCGCTCTCCACAGGAAAGGCGAGAGGAACTCCAGGGTCGTGCCACCATTCCAAGAGTCCCCCAGATGTGTCAGTCCATTCCAGAGGAACCTGTTTTCCCTGCACTGCCTTGACGTTCAAGCCGAGGATCCACTCCCACCACGTGTGCACGTGGGACAGCCCTGTGGGAAAGCCTCGTGGGAAAGCCTCGTGATAAAAACTCGAGGGAAAACCATAGATCCTTTGATCCACGCGGCGGACTGCGTGACACTGCTGCTACCGCTCTGGAGGAAAGCGCAAGTGCATGCCCGCATTCGAGACGAGGACTGACTCCCCGGGGAAACTCCAGAAGTACCCCAAGATCCATGTCAGCACTGGAGAGGAATCCTCAGGTTCCGGCCCCGAATCCACACAAGGTCTTAGGCCCCGGCATCGACGGGAGAGGAATCCCGAGAGGCCCCCGAGGAACTCGCATGGGGACTGGCCTTTCCTGAGGCCACCAGAGCGGGTCCCTGAGGTCCCCGTCGTAAGTCGAGAGCACCTGCCGCAACTCGAGAAAATCCAGGAGGTTTTGCCCTCCAGGCGAGATGAGGCCCATTTCCGCTGAGGCTTCTCGAGGCCAATCACGTCTAACCACTGGAACTTCCAAAGGGTCCTTCACACCCTTGCTGCAACTCAAGAAGTTCCCCGACATACCCGTCTCCACTCGAGAGGAAGCACGTGGGGTCCCGCACACATCCAGGGGAGCCCCGTTTCCGCCTCCTAGCTCGAGATGAGGGATCCTTTCCCTGTTTCGTAGGGAAAGAATTCCCGGCGTTCCCGTCGCATCTCAAGAGGAGGCGCTCTCCACAGGAAAGGCGAGAGGAACTCCAGGGTCGTGCCACCATTCCAAGAGTCCCCCAGATGTGTCAGTCCATTCCAGAGGAACCTGTTTTCCCTGCACTGCCTTGACGTTCAAGCCGAGGATCGACTCCCACCACGTGTGCACGTGGGACAGCCCTGTGGGAAAGCCTCGTGGGAAAGCCTCGTGGGAAAGACTCGAGGGAAAACCATAGATCCTTTGATCCACGCGGCGGACTGCGTGACACTGCTGCTACCGCTCTGGAGGAAAGTGCAAGTGCATGCCCGCATTCGAGACGAGGACTGACTCCCCTGGGGAGACTCCAGAAGTACTCCAAGATCCATGTCAGCACTGGAGAGGAATCCTCAGGTTCCGGCCCCGACTCCACACAAGGTCTTAGGCCCCGGCATCGACAGGAGAGGAATCCCGAGAGGCCCCCGAGGAACTCGCATGGGGACTGGCCTTTCCTGAGGCCACCAGAGCGGGTCCCCGAGGTCCCCGTCGTAAGTCGAGAGCACCTGCCGCAACTCGAGAAAATCCAGGAGGTTTTGCCCTCCAGGCGAGATGAGTCCCATTTCCGCTGAGGCTTCTCGAGGCTAATCACATCTAACCACTGGAACTTCCAAAGGGTCCTTCACACCCTTGCTGCAACTGAAGCAGTTCCGCGACATACCCGTCTCCACTCGAGGGGAAACACGTGGGGTCCCGCACACATCCAGGGGAGCCCCGTTTCCGCCTCCTAGCTCGAGATGAGGGATCCTTTCCCTGTTTCGTAGGGAAAGAATTCCCGGCGTTCCCGTCGCATCTCAAGAGGAGGCGCTCTCCACAAGAAAGGGGAGAGGAACTCCAGGGTCGTGCCACCATTCCAAGAGACCCCCAGATGTGTCAGTCCATTACAGAGGAAACTGTTTTCCCTGCACTGCCTTGACGTTCCAGCCGAGGATCGACTCCCACCACGTGTGCACGTGGGACAGCCCTGTGGGAAAGCCTCGTGGGAAAGCCTCGTGGGAAAGACTCGAGGGAAAACCATAGATCCTTTGATCCACGCGGCGGACTGCGTGACACTGCTGCTACCGCTCTGGAGGAAAGCGCAAGTGCATGCCCGCATTCGAGACGAGGACTGACTCCCCTGGGGAGACTCCAGAAGTACCCCAAGATCCATGTCAGCACTGGAGAGGAATCCTCAGTTTCCGGCCCCGAATCCACACAAGGTCTTAGGCCCCGGCATCGACGGGAGAGGAATCCCCAGAGGCCCCAGAGGAACTCGCATGGGGACTGGCCTTTCCTGAGGCCACCAGAGCGGGTCCCTGAGGTCCCCGTCGTAAGTTGAGAGCACCTGTCGCAACTAGAGAAAATCCAGGAGGTTTTGCACTCCAGGCGAGATGAGGCCCATTTCCGCTGAGGCTACTCGAGGCTAATCACGTCTAACCACTGGAACTTCCAAAGGGTCCTTCACACCCTTGCTGCAACTCAAGAAGTTCCCCGACATACCCGTCTCCACTCGAGAGGTAGCACGTGGGGTCCCGCACACATCCAGGGGAGCCCCGTTTACGCCTCCTAGTTCGAGATGAGGGATCCTTTCCCTGTTTCGCAGGGAAAGAATTCCCGGCGTTCCGGTCGCATCTCAAGAGGAGGCGCTCTCCACAGGAAAGGCGAGAGGAACTCCAGGGTCGTGCCACCATTCCAAGAGACCCCCAGATGTGTCAGTCCATTCCAGAGTAACCTGTTTTCCCTGCACTGCCTTGACGTTCAAGCCGAGGATCGACTCCCATCACGTGTGCACGTGGGACAGCCCTGTGGGAAAGCCTCGTGGGAAAGCCTCGTGGGAAAGACTCGAGGGAAAACCATAGATCCTTTGATCCACGCGGCGGACTGCGTGACACTGCTGCTACCGCTCTGGAGGAAAGTGCAAGTGCAATCCCGCATTCGAGACGAGGACTGACTCCCCTGGGGAGACTCCAGAAGTACCCCAAGATCCATGTCAGCACTGGAGAGGAATCCTCAGGTTCCGGCCCCGACTCCATACAAGGTCTTAGGCCCCGGCATCGACGGGAGAGGAATCCCGAGAGGCCCCCGAGGAGCTCGCATGGGGACTGGCCTTTCCTGAGGCCACCAGAGCGGGTCCCCGAGGTCCCCGTCGTAAGTCGAGAGCACCTGCCGCAACTCGAGAAAATCCAGGAGGTTTTGCCCTCCAGGCGAGATGAGGCCCATTTCCGCTGAGGCTTCTCGAGGCTAATCACATCTAACCACTGGAACTTCCAAAGGGTCCTTCACACCCTTGCTGCAACTCAAGCAGTTCCGCGACATACCCGTCTCCACTCGAGGGGAAACACGTGGGGTCCCGCACACATCCAGGGGAGCCCCGTTTCCGCCTCCTAGCTCGAGATGAGGGATCCTTTCTCTGTTTCGTAGGGAAAGAATTCCCGGCGTTCCCGTCGCATCTCAAGAGGAGGCGCTCTCCACAAGAAAGGGGAGAGGAACTCCAGGGTCGTGCCACCATTCCAAGAGACCCCCAGATGTGTCAGTCCATTACAGAGGAACCTGTTTTCCCTGCACTGCCTTGACGTTCCAGCCGAGGATCGACTCCCACCACGTGTGCACGTGGGACAGCCCTGTGGGAAAGCCTCGTGGGAAAGCCTCGTGGGAAAGACTCGAGGGAAAACCATAGATCCTTTGATCCACGCGGCGGACTGCGTGACACTGCTGCTACCGCTCTGGAGGAAAGCGCAAGTGCATGCCCGCATTCGAGACGAGGACTGACTCCCCTGGGGAGACTCCAGAAGTACCCCAAGATCCATGTCAGCACTGGAGAGGAATCCTCAGTTTCCGGCCCCGAATCCACACAAGGTCTTAGGCCCCGGCATCGACGGGAGAGGAATCCCCAGAGGCCCCAGAGGAACTCGCATGGGGACTGGCATTTCCTGAGGCCACCAGAGCGGGTCCCTGAGGTCCCCGTCGTAAGTCGAGAGCACCTGCCGCAACTCGAGAAAATCCAGGAGGTTTTGCACTCCAGGCGAGATGAGGCCCATTTCCGCTGAGGCTACTCGAGGCTAATCACGTCTAACCACTGGAACTTCCAAAGGGTCCTTCACACCCTTGCTGCAACTCAAGAAGTTCCCTGACATACACGTCTCACTCGAGAGGAAGCACGTGGGGTCCCGCACACATCCAGGGGAGCCCCTTTTCCGCCTCCTAGCTCCAGATGAGGGATCCTTTCACTGTTTCTTAGGGAAAGAATTCCCGGCGTTCCCGTCGCATCTCAAGAGGAGGCACTCTCCACAGGAAAGGCGAGAGGAACTCCAGGGTCGTGACACCATTCAAAGAGTCCCCCAGATGTGTCAGTCCATTCCAGAGGAACCTGTTTCCCCTGCACTGCCTTGACGTTCAAGCCGAGGATCGACTCCCACCACGTGTGCACGTGGGACAGCCCTGTGGGAAAGCCTCGTGGGAAAGCCTCGTGGGAAAGACTCGAGGGAAAACCATAGATCCTTTGATCCACGCGGCGGACTGCGTGACACTGCTGCTACCGCTCTGGAGGAAAGCGCAAGTGCATGCCCGCATTCGAGACGAGGACTGACTCCCCTGGGGAGACTCCAGAAGTACCCCAAGATCCATGTCAGCACTGGAGAGGAATCCTCAGGTTCCGGCCCCGACTCCACACAAGGTCTTAGGCCCCGGCATCGACGGGAGAGGAATCCCGAGAGGCCCCCGAGGAACTCGCATGGGGACTGGCCTTTCCTGAGGCCACCAGAGCGGGTCCCTGAGGTCCCCGTCGTAAGTCGAGAGCACCTGCCACAACTCGAGAAAATCCAGGAGGTTTTGCCCTCCAGGCGAGATGAGGCCCATTTCCTATGAGGCTTCTCGAGGCCAATCACTTCTAACCACTGGAACTTCCAAAGGGTCCTTCACACCCTTGCTGCAACTCAAGAATTTCCCCGACATACCCGTCTCCACTCGAGAGGAAGCACGTGGGGTCCCGCACACATCCAGGGGAGCCCCGTTTCCGCCTCCTAGCTCGAGATGAGGGATCCTTTCCCTGTTTCGTAGGGAAAGATTCCCGGCGTTCCCGTCGCATCTTAAGAGGAGGCGCTCTCCACAAGAAAGGCGAGAGGAACTCCAGGGTCGTGCCACCATTCCAAGAGTCCCCCAGATGTGTCAGTCCATTACAGGGAACCTGTTTTCCCTGCACTGCCTTAACGTTCAAGCCGAGGATCGACTCCCACCACGTGTGCACGTGGGACAGCCCTGTGGGAAAGCCTCGTGGGAAAGCCTCGTGGGAAAGACTCGAGGGAAAACCATAGATCCTTTGACCCACGCGGCGGACTGCGTGACACTGCTGCTACCGCTCTGTAGGAAAGTGCAAGTGCAATCCCGCATTCGAGACGAGGACTGACTCCCCTGGGGAGACTCCAGAAGTACCCCAAGATCCATGTCAGCACTGGAGAGGAATCCTCAGGTTCCGGCCCCGACTCCACACAAGGTCTTAGGCCCCGGCATCGACGGGAGAGTAATCCCAAGAGGCCCCCGAGGAACTCGCATGGAGACTGGCCTTTCCTGAGGCCACCAGAGCGGGTCCCTGAGGTCCCCGACGTAACTCGAGAGCACCTGCCGCAACTCGAGAAAATCCAGGAGGTTTTGCCCTCCAGGCGAGATGAGGCCCATTTCCGCTGAGGCTTCTCGAGGCTAATCACGTCTAACCACTGGAACTTCCAAAGGGTCCTTCACACCCTTGCTGAAACTCAAGCAGTTCTGCGACATACCCGTCTCCACTCGAGAGGAAGCACGTGGGGTCCCGCACACATCCAGGGGAACCCCGTTTCCCCCTCCTAGCTCGAGATGACGGATCCTTTCACTGTTTCGTACGGAAAGATTTTCCGGCGTTCCCGTCGCATCTCAAGAGGAGGCGCTCTCCACAGGAAAGGCGAGAGGAACTCCAGGGTCGTGTCACCATTCCAAGAGACCCCCAGATGTGTCAGTCCATTCCAGAGGAACCTGTTTTCCCTGCACTGCCTTGACGTTCAAGCCGAGGATCGACTCCCATCACGTGTGCACCTGGGACAGCCCTGTGGGAAAGCCTCGTGGGAAAGCCTCGTGGGAAAGACTCGAGGGAAAACCATAGATCCTTTGATACACGCGGCGGACTGCGTGACACTGCTGCTACCGCTCTGGAGGAAAGCGCAAGTGCATGCCCGCATTCGAGACGAGGATTGACTCCCCTGGGGAGACTCCAGAAGTACCCCAAGATCCATGTCAGCACTGGAGAGGAATCCTCAGGTTCCGGCCCCGACTCCACACAAGGTCTTAGGCCCCGGCATCGACGGGAGAGGAATCCCGAGAGGCCCCCGAGGAACTCGCATGGGGACTGGCCTTTCCTGAGGCCACCAGAGCGGGTCCCTGAGGTCCCCATCGTAAGTCGAGAGCACCTGCCGCAACTCGAGAAAATCCAGGAGGTTTTGCCCTCCAGGCGAGATGAGGCCCGTTTCCGCTGAGGCTTCTCGAGCCTAATCACATCTAACCACTGGAACTTCCAAAGGGTCCTTCACACCCTTGCTGCAACTCAAGCATTTCCTCGACATACCCGTCTACACTCGAGAGGAAGCACGTGGAGTCCCGCACACATCCAGCGGAGCCCCGTTTCCGCCTCATAGCTGGAGATGAGGGATCCTTTCCCTGTTTCGTAGGGAAAGAATTCCCGGCGTTCCCTTCGCATCTCAAGAGGTGGCGCTCTCCACAGGAAAGGCGAGAGGAACTCCAGGGTCGTGGCACCAATCCAAGAGACCCCCAGATGTGTCAGTCCATTCCAGAGGAACCTGCTTTCCCTGCACTGCCTTGACGTTCAAGCCGAGGATCGACTCCCACCACGTGTGCACGTGGGACAGCCCTGTTGGAAAGCCTCGTGGGAAAGCCTCGTGGGAAAGACTCGAGGGAAAACCATAGATCCTTTGATCCACGCGGCGGACTGCGTGACACTGCTGCTACCGCTCTGGAGGAAGGCGCAAGTGCATGCCCGCATTCGAGACGAGGACTGACTCCCCTGGGGAGACTCCAGAAGTAACCCAAGATCCATGTCAGCACTGGAGAGGAATCCTCAGGTTCCGGCCCCGACTCCACACAAGGTCTTAGGCCCCGGCATCGACGGGAGAGGAATCCCGAGAGGCCCCCGAGGAACTCGCATGGGGACTGGCCTTTCCTGAGGCCACCAGAGCGGGTCCCTGAGGTCCCCGTCGTAAGTCGAGAGCACCTGCCGCAACTCGAGAAAATCCAGGAGGTTTTGCCCTCCAGGCGAGATGAGGCCCATTTCCACTGAGGCTTCTCGAGGCTAATCACGTCTAACCACTGGAACTTCCAAAGGGTCCTTCACACCCTTGCTGCAACTCAAGAAGTTCCCCGACATACACGTCTCCACTCGAGAGGAAGCACGTGGGGTCCCGCACACATCCAGGGGAGCCCCGTTTCCGCCTCCTAGCTCGAGATGAGGGATCCTTTCCCTGTTTCGTAGGGAAAGAATTCCCGGCGTTCCCGTCGCATCTCAAGAGGAGGCGCTCTCCACAGGAAAGGCGAGAGGAACTCCAGAGTCGTGCCACCATTCCAAGAGTCCCCCAGATGTGTCAGTCCATTCCAGAGGAACCTGTTTTCCCTGCACTGCCTTGACGTTCAAGCCGAGGATCGACTCCCACCACGTGTGCACGTGGGACAGCCCTGTGGGAAAGCCTCGTGGGAAAGCCTCGTGGGAAAGACTCGAGGGAAAACCATAGATCCTTTGATCCACGCGGCGGACTGCGTGACACTGCTGCTACCGCTCTGGAGGAAAGCGCAAGTGCATGCCCGCATTCGAGACGAGGACTGACTCCCCTGGGGAGACTCCAGAAGTACCCCAAGATCCATGTCAGCACTGGAGAGGAATCCTCAGGTTCCGGCCCCGACTCCACACAAGGTCTTAGGCACCGGCATCGACGGGAGAGGAATCCCGAGAGGCCCCCGAGGAACTCGCATGGGGACTGGCCTTTCCTGAGGCCACCAGAGCGGGTCCCTGAGGTCCCCGTCGTAAGTCGAGAGCACCTGCCGCAACTCGAGAAAATCCAGGAGGTTTTGCCCTCCAGGCGAGATGAGGCCCATTTCCGCTGAGGCTTCTCGAGGCTAATCACGTCTAACCACTGGAACTTCCAAAGGGTCCTTCACACCCTTGCTGCAACTCAAGAAGTTCCCCGACATACCCGTCTCCACTCGAGAGGAAGCACGTGGGGTCCCGCACACATCCAGGGGAGCCCCGTTTCCGCCTCCTAGCTCGAGATGAGGGATCCTTTCCCTGTTTCGTAGGGAAAGAATTCCCGGCGTTCCCGTCGCATCTCAAGAGGAGGCGCTCTCCACAGGAAAGGCGAGAGGAACTCCAGGGTCGTGCCACCATTCCAAGAGTCCCCCAGATGTGTCAGTCCATTCCAGAGGAACCTGTTTTTCCTGCACTGCCTTGACGTTCAAGCCGAGGATCGACTCCCACCACGTGTGCACGTGGGACAGCCCTGTGGGAAAGCCTCGTGGGAAAGCCTCGTGGGAAAGACTCGAGGGAAAACCATAGATCCTTTTATCCACGCGGCGCACTGCGTGACACTGCTGCTACCGCTCTGGAGGAAAGCGCAAGTGCATGCCCGCATTCGAGACGAGGACTGACTCCACTGGGGAGACTCCAGAAGTACCCCAAGATCCATGTCAGCACTGGAGAGGAATCCTCAGGTTCCGGCCCCGACTCCACACAAGGTCTTAGGCCCCGGCATCGACGGGAGAGGAATCCCGAGAGGCCCCCGAGGAACTCGCATGGGGACTGGCCTTTCCTGAGGCCACCAGAGCGGGTCCCTGAGGTCCCCGTCGTAAGTCGAGAGCACCTGCCGCAACTCGAGAAAATCCAGGAGGTTTTGCCCTCCAGGCGAGATGAGGCCCATTTCCGCTGAGGCTTCTCGAGGCTAATCACGTCTAACCACTGGAACTTCCAAAGGGTCCTTCACACCCTTGCTGCATCTCAAGAAGTTCCCCGACATACCCGTCTCCACTCGAGAGGAAGCACGTGGGGTCCCGCACACATCCAGGGGAGCCCCGTTTCCGCCTCCTAGCTCGAGATGAGGGATCCTTTCCCTGTTTCGTAGGGAAAGAATTCCCGGCGTTCCCGTCGCATCTCAAGAGGAGGCGCTCTCCACAGGAAAGGCGAGAGGAACTCCAGGGTCGTGCCACCATTCCAAGAGTCCCCCAGATGTGTCAGTCCATTCCAGAGGAACCTGTTTTCCCTGCACTGCCTTGACGTTCAAGCCGAGGATCGACTCCCACCACGTATGCACGTGGGACAGCCCTGTGGGAAAGCCTCGTGGGAAAGCCTCGTGGGAAAGACTCGAGGGAAAACCATAGATCCTTTGATCCACGTGGCGGACTGCCTGACACTGCTGCTACCGCTCTGGAGGAAAGCGCAAGTGCATGCCCGCATTCGAGACGAGGACTGACTCCCCTGGGGAGACTCCAGAATTACCCGAAGATCCATGTCAGCACTGGAGAGGAATCCTCAGGTTCCGGCCCCGACTCCACACAAGGTCTTAGGCCCCGGCATCGACGGGAGAGGAATCCCGAGAGGCCCCCGAGGAACTCGCATGGGGACTGGCCTTTCCTGAGGCCACCAGAGCGGGTCCCTGAGGTCCCCGTCGTAAGTCGAGAGCACCTGCCGCAACTCGAGAAAATCCAGGACGTTTTGCCCTCCAGGCGAGATGAGGCCCATTTCCGCTGAGGCTTCTCGAGGCTAATCACGTCTAACCACTGGAACTTCCAAAGGGTCCTTCACACCCTTGCTGCAACTCAAGAAGTTCCCCGACATACCCGTCTCCACTCGAGAGGAAGCACGTGGGGTCCCGCACACATCCAGGGGAGCCCCGTTTCCGCCTCCTAGCTCGAGATGAGGGATCCTTTCCCTGTTTCGTAGGGAAAGAATTCCCGGCGTTCCCGTCGCATCTCAAGAGGAGGCGCTCTCCACAGGAAAGGCGAGAGGAACTCCAGGGTCGTGCCACCATTCCAAGAGTCCCCCAGATGTGTCAGTCCATTCCAGAGGAACCTGTTTTCCCTGCACTGCCTTGACGTTCAAGCCGAGGATCCACTCCCACCACGTGTGCACGTGGGACAGCCCTGTGGGAAAGCCTCGTGGGAAAGCCTCGTGGGAAAGACTCGAGGGAAAACCATAGATCCTTTGATCCACGCGGCGGACTGCGTGACACTGCTGCTACCGCTCTGGAGGAAAGCGCAAGTGCATGCCCGCATTCGAGACGAGGACTGACTCCCCTGGGGAGACTCCAGAAGTACCCCAAGATCCATGTCAGCACTGGAGAGGAATCCTCAGGTTCCGGCCCCGAATCCACACAAGGTCTTAGGCCCCGGCATCGACGGGAGAGGAATGCCGAGAGGCCCCCGAGGAACTCGCATGGGGACTGGCCTTTCCTGAGGCCACCAGAGCGGGTCCCTGAGGTCCCCGTCGTAATTCGAGAGCACCTGCCGCAACTCGAGAAAATCCAGGAGGTTTTGCCCTCCAGGCGAGATGAGGCCCATTTCCGCTGAGGCTTCTCGAGGCTAATCACGTCTAACCACTGGAACTTCCAAAGGGTCCTTCACACCCTTGCTGCAACTCAAGAAGTTCCCCGACATACCCGTCTCCACTCGAGAGGAAGCACGTGGGTCCCGCACACATCCAGGGGAGACCCGTTTCCGCCTCCTAGCTCGAGATGAGGGATCCTTTCCCTGTTTCGTAGGGAAAGAATTCCCGGCGTTCCCGTCGCATCTCAAGAGGAGGCGCTCTCCACAGGATAGGCGAGAGGAACTCCAGGGTCGTGCCACCATTCCAAGAGTCCCCCAGATGTGTCAGTCCATTCCAGAGGAACCTGTTTTCCCTGCACTGCCTTGACGTTCAAGCCGAGGATCGACTCCCACCACGTGTGCACGTGGGACAGCCCTGTGGGAAAGCCTCGTGGGAAAGACTCGAGGGAAAACCATAGATCCTTTGATCCACGCGGCGGACTGCGTGACACTGCTGCTACCGCTCTGGAGGAAAGCGCAAGTGCATGCCCGCATTCGAGACGAGGACTGACTCCCCTGGGGAGACTCCAGAAGTACCCCAAGATCCATGTCAGCACTGGAGAGGAATCCTCAGGTTCCGGCCCCGACTCCACACAAGGTCTTAGGCCCCGGCATCGACGGGAGAGGAATCCCGAGAGGCCCCCGAGGAACTCGCATGGGGACTGGCCTTTCCTGAGGCCACCAGACCGGGTCCCTGAGGTCCCCGTCGTAAGTCGAGAGCACCTGCCGCAACTCGAGAAAATCCAGGAGGTTTTGCCCTCCAGGCGAGATGAGGCCCATTTCCGCTGAGGCTTCTCGAGGCTAATCACGTCTAACCACTGGAACTTCCAAAGGGTCCTTCACACCCTTGCTGCATCTCAAGAAGTTCCCCGACATACCCGTCTCCACTCGAGAGGAAGCACGTGGGGTCCCTCACACATCCAGGGGAGACCCGTTTCCGCCTCCTAGCTCGAGATGAGGGATCCTTTCCCTGTTTCGTAGGGAAAGAATTCCCGGCGTTCCCGTCGCATCTCAAGAGGAGGCGCTCTCCACAGGAAAGGCGAGAGGAACTCCAGGGTCGTGCCACCATTCCAAGAGTCCCCCAGATGTGTCAGTCCATTCCAGAGGAACCTGTTTTCCCTGCACTGCCTTGACGTTCAAGCCGAGGATCGACTCCCACCACGTGTGCACGTGGGACAGCCCTGTGGGAAAGCCTCGTGGGAAAGCCTCGTGGGAAAGACTCGAGGGAAAACCATAGATCCTTTGATCCACGCGGCGGACTGCGTGACACTGCTGCTACCGCTCTGGAGGAAAGCGCAAGTGCATGCCCGCATTCGAGACGAGGACTGACTCCCCTGGGGAGACTCCAGAAGTACCCCAAGATCCATGTCAGCACTGGAGAGGAATCCTCAGGTTCCGGCCCCGACTCCACACAAGGTCTTAGGCCCCGGCATCGACGGGAGAGGAATCCCGAGAGGCCCCCGAGGAACTCGCATGGGGACTGGCCTTTCCTGAGGCCACCAGACCGGGTCCCTGAGGTCCCCGTCGTAAGTCGAGAGCACCTGCCGCAACTCGAGAAAATCCAGGAAGGTTTGCCCTCCAGGCGAGATGAGGCCCATTTCCGCTGAGGCTTCTCGAGGCTAATCACGTCTAACCACTGGAACTTCCAAAGGGTCCTTCACACCCTTGCTGCAACTCAAGAAGTTCCCCGACATACCCGTCTCCACTCGAGAGGAAGCACGTGGGGTCCCGCACACATCCAGGGGAGCCCCGTTTCCGCCTCCTAGCTCGAGATGAGGGATCCTTTCCCTGTTTCGTAGGGAAAGAATTCCCGGCGTTCCCGTCGCATCTCAAGAGGAGGCGCTCTCCACAGGAAAGGCGAGAGGAACTCCAGGGTCGTGCCACCATTCCAAGAGTCCCCCAGATGTGTCAGTCCATTCCAGAGGAACCTGTTTTCCCTGCACTGCCTTGACGTTCAAGCCGAGGATCCACTCCCACCACGTGTGCACGTGGGACAGCCCTGTGGGAAAGCCTCGTGGGAAAGCCTCGTGGGAAAGACTCGAGGGAAAACCATAGATCCTTTGATCCACGCGGCGGACTGCGTGACACTGCTGCTACCGCTCTGGAGGAAAGCGCAAGTGCATGCCCGCATTCGAGACGAGGACTGACTCCCCTGGGGAGACTCCAGAATTACCCGAAGATCCATGTCAGCACTGGAGAGGAATCCTCAGGTTCCGGCCCCGACTCCACACAAGGTCTTAGGCCCCGGCATCGACGGGAGAGGAATCCCGAGACGCCCCCGAGGAACTCGCATGGGGACTGGCCTTTCCTGAGGCCACCAGAGCGGGTCCCTGAGGTCCCCGTCGTAAGTCGAGAGCACCTGCCGCAACTCGAGAAAATCCAGGAGGTTTTGCCCTCCAGGCGAGATGAGGACCATTTCCGCTGAGGCTTCTCGAGGCTAATCACGTCTAACCACTGGAACTTCCAAAGGGTCCTTCACACCCTTGCTGCAACTCAAGAAGTTCCCCGACATACCCGTCTCCACTCGAGAGGAAGCACGTGGGGTCCCTCACACATCCAGGGGAGCCCCGTTTCCGCCTCCTAGCTCGAGATGAGGGATCCTTTCCCTGTTTCGTAGGGAAAGAATTCCCGGCGTTCCCGTCGCATCTCAAGAGGAGGCGCTCTCCACAGGAAAGGCGAGAGGAACTCCAGGGTCGTGACACCATTCCAAGAGTCCCCCAGATGTGTCAGTCCATTCCAGAGGAACCTGTTTTCCCTGCACTGCCTTGACGTTCAAGCCGAGGATCGACTCCCACCACGTGTGCACGTGGGACAGCCCTGTGGGAAAGCCTCGTGGGAAAGCCTCGTGGGAAAGACTCGAGGGAAAACCATAGATCCTTTGATCCACGCGGCGGACTGCGTGACACTGCTGCTACCGCTCTGGAGGAAGGCGCAAGTGCATGCCCGCATTCGAGACGAGGACTGACTCCCCTGGGGAGACTCCAGAAGTACCCCAAGATCCATGTCAGCACTGGAGAGGAATCCTCAGGTTCCGGCCCCGACTCCACACAAGGTCTTAGGCCCCGGCATCGACGGGAGAGGAATCCCGAGAGGCCCCCGAGGAACTCGCATGGGGACTGGCCTTTCCTGAGGCCACCAGAGCGGGTCCCTGAGGTCCCCGTCGTAAGTCGAGAGCACCTGCCGCAACTCGAGAAAATCCAGGAGGTTTTGCCCTCCAGGCGAGATGAGGCCCATTTCCGCTGAGGCTTCTCGAGGCTAATCACGTCTAACCACTGGAACTTCCAAAGAGTCCTTCACACCCTTGCTGCAACTCAAGTAGTTCCCCGACATACACGTCTCCACTCGAGAGGAAGCACGTGGGGTCCCGCACACATCCAGGGGAGCCCCGTTTCCGCCTCCTAGCTCGAGATGAGGGATCCTTTCCCTGTTTCGTAGGGAAAGAATTCCCGGCGTTCCCGTCGCATCTCAAGAGGAGGCGCTCTCCACAGGAAAGGCGAGAGGAACTCAAGGGTCGTGCCACCATTCCAAGAGTCCCCCAGATGTGTCAGTCCATTCCAGAGGAACCTGTTTTCCCTGCACTGCCTTGACGTTCAAGCCGAGGATCGACTCCCACCACGTGTGCACGTGGGACAGCCCTGTGGGAAAGCCTCGTGGGAAAGCCTCGTGGGAAAGACTCGAGGGAAAACCATAGATCCTTTGATCCACGCGGCGGACTGCGTGACACTGCTGCTACCGCTCTGGAGGAAAGCGCAAGTGCATGCCCGCATTCGAGACGAGGACTGACTCCCCTGGGGAGACTCCAGAAGTACCCCAAGATCCATGTCAGCACTGGAGAGGAATCCTCAGGTTCCGGCCCCGACTCCACACAAGGTCTTAGGCCCCGGCATCGACGGGAGAGGAATGCCGAGAGGCCCCCGAGGAACTCGCATGGGGACTGGCCTTTCCTGAGGCCACCAGAGCGGGTCCCTGAGGTCCCCGTCGTAAGTCGAGAGCACCTGCCGCAACTCGAGAAAATCCAGGAGGTTTTGCCCTCCAGGCGAGATGAGGCCCATTTCCGCTGAGGCTTCTCGAGGCTAATCACGTCTAACCACTGGAACTTCCAAAGGGTCCTTCACACCCTTGCTGCAACTCAAGAAGTTCCCCGACATACCCGTCTCCACTCGAGAGGAAGTACGTGGGGTCCCGCACACATCCAGGGGAGCCCCGTTTCCGCCTCCTAGCTCGAGATGAGGGATCCTTTCCCTGTTTCGTAGGGAAAGAATTCCTGGCGTTCCCGTCGCATCTCAAGAGGAGGCGCTCTCCACAGGAAAGGCGAGAGGAACTCCAGGGTCGTGCCACCATTCCAAGAGTCCCCCAGATGTGTCAGTCCATTCCAGAGGAACCTGTTTTCCCTGCACTGCCTTGACGTTCAAGCCGAGGATCGACTCCCACCACGTGTGCACGTGGGACAGCCCTGTGGGAAAGCCTCGTGGGAAAGCCTCGTGGGAAAGACTCGAGGGAAAACCATAGATCCTTTCATCCACGCGGCGGACTGCGTGACACTGCTGCTACCGCTCTGGAGGAAAGCGCAAGTGCATGTCCGCATTCGAGACGAGGACTGACTCCCCTGGGGAGACTCCAGAAGTACCCCAAGATCCATGTCATCACTGGAGAGGAATCCTCAGGTTCCGGCGTCGACTCCACACAAGGTCTTAGGCCCCGGCATCGACGGGAGAGGAATCCCGAGACGCCCCCGAGGAACTCGCATGGGGACTGGCCTTTCCTGAGGCCACCAGAGCGGGTCCCTGAGGTCCCCATCGTAAGTCGAGAGCACCTGCCGCAACTCGAGAAAATCCAGGAGGTTTTGCCCTCCAGGCGAGATGAGGCCCATTTCCGCTGAGGCTTCTCGAGGCTAATCACGTCTAACCACTGGAACTTCCAAAGGGTCCTTCACACCCTTGCTGCAACTCAAGAAGTTCCCCGACATACCCGTCTCCACTCGAGAGGAAGCACGTGGGGTCCCGCACACATCCAGGGGAGCCCCGTTTCCGCCTCCTAGCTCGAGATGAGGGATCCTTTCCCTGTTTCGTAGGGAAAGAATTCCCGGCGTTCCCGTCGCATCTCAAGAGGAGGCGCTCTCCACAGGAAAGGCGAGAGGAACTCCAGGGTCGTGCCACCATTCCAAGAGTCCCCCAGATGTGTCAGTCCATTCCAGAGGAACCTGTTTTCCCTGCACTGCCTTGACGTTCAAGCCGAGGATCCACTCCCACCACGTGTGCACGTGGGACAGCCCTGTGGGAAAGCCTCGTGGGAAAGCCTCGTGGGAAAGACTCGAGGGAAAACCATAGATCCTTTGATCCACGCGGCGGACTGCGTGACACTGCTGCTACCGCTCTGGAGGAAAGCGCAAGTGCATGCCCGCATTTGAGACGAGGACTGACTCCCCTGGGGAGACTCCAGAATTACCCGAAGATCCATGTCAGCACTGGAGAGGAATCCTCAGGTTCCGGCGCCGACTCCACACAAGGTCTTAGGCCCCGGCATCGACGGGAGAGGAATCCCGAGAGGCCCCCGAGGAACTCGCATGGGGACTGGCCTTTCCTGAGGCCACCAGAGCGGGTCCCTGAGGTCCCCGTCGTAAGTCGAGAGCACCTGCCGCAACTCGAGAAAATCCAGGACGTTTTGCCCTCCAGGCGAGATGAGGCCCATTTCCGCTGAGGCTTCTCGAGGCTAATCACGTCTAACCACTGGAACTTCCAAAGGGTCCTTCACACCCTTGCTGCAACTCAAGAAGTTCCCCGACATACCCGTCTCCACTCGAGAGGAAGCACGTGGGGTCCCTCACACATCCAGGGGAGCCCCGTTTCCGCCTCCTAGCTCGAGATGAGGGATCCTTTCCCTGTTTCGTAGGGAAAGAATTCCCGGCGTTCCCGTCGCATCTCAAGAGGAGGCGCTCTCCACAGGAAAGGCGAGAGGAACTCCAGGGTCGTGCCACCATTCCAAGAGTCCCCCAGATGTGTCAGTCCATTCCAGAGGAACCTGTTTTCCCTGCACTGCCTTGACGTTCAAGCCGAGGATCGACTCCCACCACGTGTGCACGTGGGACAGCCCTGTTGGAAAGCCTCGTGGGAAAGCCTCGTGGGAAAGACTCGAGGGAAAACCATAGATCCTTTGATCCACGCGGCGGACTGCGTGACACTGCTGCTACCGCTCTGGAGGAAGGCGCAAGTGCATGCCCGCATTCGAGACGAGGACTGACTCCCCTGGGGAGACTCCAGAAGTAACCCAAGATCCATGTCAGCACTGGAGAGGAATCCTCAGGTTCCGGCCCCGACTCCACACAAGGTCTTAGGCCCCGGCATCGACGGGAGAGGAATCCCGAGAGGCCCCCGAGGAACTCGCATGGGGACTGGCCTTTCCTGAGGCCACCAGAGCGGGTCCCTGAGGTCCCCGTCGTAAGTCGAGAGCACCTGCCGCAACTCGAGAAAATCCAGGAGGTTTTGCCCTCCAGGCGAGATGAGGCCCATTTCCGCTGAGGCTTCTCGAGGCTAATCACGTCTAACCACTGGAACTTCCAAAGGGTCCTTCACACCCTTGCTGCAACTCAAGAAGTTCCCCGACATACCCGTCTCCACTCGAGAGGAAGCACGTGGGGTCCCGCACACATCCAGGGGAGCCCCGTTTCCGCCTCCTAGCTCGAGATGAGGGATCCTTTCCCTGTTTCGTAGGGAAAGAATTCCCGGCGTTCCCGTCGCATCTCAAGAGGAGGCGCTCTCCACAGGAAAGGCGAGAGGAACTCCAGGGTCGTGCCACCATTCCAAGAGTCCCCCAGATGTGTCAGTCCATTCCAGAGGAACGTGTTTTCCCTGCACTGCCTTGACGTTCAAGCCGAGGATCCACTCCAACCACGTGTGCACGTGGGACAGCCATGTGGGAAAGCCTCGTGGGAAAGCCTCGTGGGAAAGACTCGAGGGAAAACCATAGATCCTTTGATCCACGCGGCGGACTGCGTGACACTGCTGCTACCGCTCTGGAGGAAAGCGCAAGTGCATGCCCGCATTCGAGACGAGGACTGACTCCCCTGGGGAGACTCCAGAATTACCCGAAGATCCATGTCAGCACTGGAGAGGAATCCTCAGGTTCCGGCCCCGACTCCACACAAGGTCTTAGGCCCCGGCATCGACGGGAGAGGAATCCCGAGAGGCCCCAGAGGAACTCGCATGGGGACTGGCCTTTCCTGAGGCCACCAGAGCGGGTCCCTGAGGTCCCCGTCGTAAGTCGAGAGCACCTGCCGCAACTCGAGAAAATCCAGGAGGTTTTGCCCTCCAGGCGAGATGAGGCCCATTTCCGCTGAGGCTTCTCGAGGCTAATCACGTCTAACCACTGGAACTTCCAAAGGGTCCTTCACACCCTTGCTGCAACTCAAGAAGTTCCCCGACATACCCGTCTCCACTTGAGAGGAAGCACGTGGGGTCCCGCACACATCCAGGGGAGCCCCGTTTCCGCCTCCTAGCTCGAGATGAGGGATCCTTTCCCTGTTTCGTAGGGAAAGAATTCCTGGCGTTCCCGTCGCATCTCAAGAGGAGGCGCTCTCCACAGGAAAGGCGAGAGGAACTCCAGGGTCGTGCCACCATTCCAAGAGTCCCCCAGATGTGTCAGTCCATTCCAGAGGAACCTGTTTTCCCTGCACTGCCTTGACGTTCAAGCCGAGGATCGACTCCCACCACGTGTGCACGTGGGACAGCCCTGTGGGAAAGCCTCGTGGGAAAGCCTCGTGGGAAAGGCTCGAGGGAAAACCATAGATCCTTTGATCCACGCGGCGGACTGCGTGACACTGCTGCTACCGCTCTGGAGGAAAGCGCAAGTGCATGCCCGCATTCGAGACGAGGACTGACTCCCCTGGGGAGACTCCAGAATTACCCGAAGATCCATGTCAGCACTGGAGAGGAATCCTCAGGTTCCGGCCCCGACTCCACACAAGGTCTTAGGCCCCGGCATCAACGGGAGAGGAATGCCGAGAGGCCCCCGAGGAACTCGCATGGGGACTGGCCTTTCCTGAGGCCACCAGAGCGGGTCCCTGAGTTCCCCGTCGTAAGTCGAGAGCACCTGCCGCAACTCGAGAAAATCCAGGAGGTTTTGCCCTCCAGGCGAGATGAGGCCCATTTCCGCTGAGGCTTCTCGAGGCTAATCACGTCTAACCACTGGAACTTCCAAAGGGTCCTTCACACCCTTGCTTCATCTCAAGAAGTTCCCCGACAAACCCGTCTCCACTCGAGAGGAAGCACGTGGGGTCCCGCACACATCCAGGGGAGCCCCGTTTCCGCCTCCTAGCTCGAGATGAGGGATCCTTTCCCTGTTTCGTAGGGAAAGAATTCCCGGCGTTCCCTTCGCATCTCAAGAGGAGGCGCTCTCCACAGGAAAGGCGAGAGGAACTCCAGGGTCGTGCCACCATTCCAAGAGTCCCCCAGATGTGTCAGTCCATTCCAGAGGAACCTGTTTTCCCTGCACTGCCTTGACGTTCAAGCCGAGGATCGACTCCCACCACGTGTGCACGTGGGACAGCCCTGTGGGAAAGCCTCGTGGGAAAGCCTCGTGGGAAAGACTCGAGGGAAAACCATAGATCCTTTGATCCACGCGGCGGACTGCGTGACACTGCTGCTACCGCTCTGGAGGAAAGCGCAAGTGCATGTCCGCATTCGAGACGAGGACTGACTCCCCTGGGGAGACTCCAGAAGTACCCCAAGATCCATGTCAGCACTGGAGAGGAATCCTCAGGTTCCGGCCCCGACTCCACACAAGGTCTTAGGCCCCGGCATCGACGGGAGAGGAATCCCGAGACGCCCCCGAGGAACTCGCATGGGGACTGGCCTTTCCTGAGGCCACCAGAGCGGGTCCCTGAGGTCCCCGTCGTAAGTCGAGAGCACCTGCCGCAACTCGAGAAAATCCAGGAGGTTTTGCCCTCCAGGCGAGATGAGGCCCATTTCCGCTGAGGCTTCTCGAGGCTAATCACGTCTAACCACTGGAACTTCCAAAGGGTCCTTCACACCCTTGCTGCAACTCAAGAAGTTCCCCGACATACCCGTCTCCACTCGAGAGGAAGCACGTGGGGTCCCTCACACATCCAGGGGAGCCCCGTTTCCGCCTCCTAGCTCGAGATGAGGGATCCTTTCCCTGTTTCGTAGGGAAAGAATTCCCGGCGTTCCCGTCGCATCTCAAGAGGAGGCGCTCTCCACAGGAAAGGCGAGAGGAACTCCAGGGTCGTGACACCATTCCAAGAGTCCCCCAGATGTGTCAGTCCATTCCAGAGGAACCTGTTTTCCCTGCACTGCCTTGACGTTCAAGCCGAGGATCGACTCCCACCACGTGTGCACGTGGGACAGCCCTGTGGGAAAGCCTCGTGGGAAAGCCTCGTGGGAAAGACTCGAGGGAAAACCATAGATCCTTTGATCCACGCGGCGGACTGCGTGACACTGCTGCTACCGCTCTGGAGGAAAGCGCAAGTGCATGCCCGCATTCGAGACGAGGACTGACTCCCCTGGGGAGACTCCAGAAGTACCCCAAGATCCATGTCAGCACTGGAGAGGAATCCTCAGGTTCCGGCCCCGACTCCACACAAGGTCTTAGGCCCCGGCATCGACGGGAGAGGAATCCCGAGAGGCCCCCGAGGAACTCGCATGGGGACTGGCCTTTCCTGAGGCCACCAGAGCGGGTCCCTGAGGTCCCCGTCGTAAGTCGAGAGCACCTGCCGCAACTCGAGAAAATCCAGGAGGTTTTGCCCTCCAGGCGAGATGAGGCCCATTTCCGCTGAGGCTTCTCGAGGCTATTCACGTCTAACCACTGGAACTTCCAAAGAGTCCTTCACACCCTTGCTGCAACTCAAGTAGTTCCCCGACATACACGTCTCCACTCGAGAGGAAGCACGTGGGGTCCCGCACACATCCAGGGGAGCCCCGTTTCCGCCTCCTAGCTCGAGATGAGGGATCCTTTCCCTGTTTCGTAGGGAAAGAATTCCCGGCGTTCCCGTCGCATCTCAAGAGGAGGCGCTCTCCACAGGAAAGGCGAGAGGAACTCAAGGGTCGTGCCACCATTCCAAGAGTCCCCCAGATGTGTCAGTCCATTCCAGAGGAACCTGTTTTCCCTGCACTGCCTTGACGTTCAAGCCGAGGATCGACTCCCACCACGTGTGCACGTGGGACAGCCCTGTGGGAAAGCCTCGTGGGAAAGCCTCGTGGGAAAGACTCGAGGGAAAACCATAGATCCTTTGATCCACGCGGCGGACTGCGTGACACTGCTGCTACCGCTCTGGAGGAAAGCGCAAGTGCATGCCCGCATTCGAGACGAGGACTGACTCCCCTGGGGAGACTCCAGAAGTACCCCAAGATCCATGTCAGCACTGGAGAGGAATCCTCAGGTTCCGGCCCCGACTCCACACAAGGTCTTAGGCCCCGGCATCGACGGGAGAGGAATGCCGAGAGGCCCCCGAGGAACTCGCATGGGGACTGGCCTTTCCTGAGGCCACCAGAGCGGGTCCCTGAGGTCCCCGTCGTAAGTCGAGAGCACCTGCCGCAACTCGAGAAAATCCAGGAGGTTTTGCCCTCCAGGCGAGATGAGGCCCATTTCCGCTGAGGCTTCTCGAGGCTAATCACGTCTAACCACTGGAACTTCCAAAGGGTCCTTCACACCCTTGCTGCAACTCAAGAAGTTCCCCGACATACCCGTCTCCACTCGAGAGGAAGTACGTGGGGTCCCGCACACATCCAGGGGAGCCCCGTTTCCGCCTCCTAGCTCGAGATGAGGGATCCTTTCCCTGTTTCGTAGGGAAAGAATTCCTGGCGTTCCCGTCGCATCTCAAGAGGAGGCGCTCTCCACAGGAAAGGCGAGAGGAACTCCAGGGTCGTGCCACCATTCCAAGAGTCCCCCAGATGTGTCAGTCCATTCCAGAGGAACCTGTTTTCCCTGCACTGCCTTGACGTTCAAGCCGAGGATCGACTCCCACCACGTGTGCACGTGGGACAGCCCTGTGGGAAAGCCTCGTGGGAAAGCCTCGTGGGAAAGACTCGAGGGAAAACCATAGATCCTTTGATCCACGCGGCGGACTGCGTGACACTGCTGCTACCGCTCTGGAGGAAAGCGCAAGTGCATGTCCGCATTCGAGACGAGGACTGACTCCCCTGGGGAGACTCCAGAAGTACCCCAAGATCCATGTCATCACTGGAGAGGAATCCTCAGGTTCCGGCGTCGACTCCACACAAGGTCTTAGGCCCCGGCATCGACGGGAGAGGAATCCCGAGACGCCCCCGAGGAACTCGCATGGGGACTGGCCTTTCCTGAGGCCACCAGAGCGGGTCCCTGAGGTCCCCATCGTAAGTCGAGAGCACCTGCCGCAACTCGAGAAAATCCAGGAGGTTTTGCCCTCCAGGCGAGATGAGGCCCATTTCCGCTGAGGCTTCTCGAGGCTAATCACGTCTAACCACTGGAACTTCCAAAGGGTCCTTCACACCCTTGCTGCAACTCAAGAAGTTCCCCGACATACCCGTCTCCACTCGAGAGGAAGCACGTGGGGTCCCGCACACATCCAGGGGAGCCCCGTTTCCGCCTCCTAGCTCGAGATGAGGGATCCTTTCCCTGTTTCGTAGGGAAAGAATTCCCGGCGTTCCCGTCGCATCTCAAGAGGAGGCGCTCTCCACAGGAAAGGCGAGAGGAACTCCAGGGTCGTGCCACCATTCCAAGAGTCCCCCAGATGTGTCAGTCCATTCCAGAGGAACCTGTTTTCCCTGCACTGCCTTGACGTTCAAGCCGAGGATCCACTCCCACCACGTGTGCACGTGGGACAGCCCTGTGGGAAAGCCTCGTGGGAAAGCCTCGTGGGAAAGACTCGAGGGAAAACCATAGATCCTTTGATCCACGCGGCGGACTGCGTGACACTGCTGCTACCGCTCTGGAGGAAAGCGCAAGTGCATGCCCGCATTTGAGACGAGGACTGACTCCCCTGGGGAGACTCCAGAATTACCCGAAGATCCATGTCAGCACTGGAGAGGAATCCTCAGGTTCCGGCGCCGACTCCACACAAGGTCTTAGGCCCCGGCATCGACGGGAGAGGAATCCCGAGAGGCCCCCGAGGAACTCGCATGGGGACTGGCCTTTCCTGAGGCCACCAGAGCGGGTCCCTGAGGTCCCCGTCGTAAGTCGAGAGCACCTGCCGCAACTCGAGAAAATCCAGGACGTTTTGCCCTCCAGGCGAGATGAGGCCCATTTCCGCTGAGGCTTCTCGAGGCTAATCACGTCTAACCACTGGAACTTCCAAAGGGTCCTTCACACCCTTGCTGCAACTCAAGAAGTTCCCCGACATACCCGTCTCCACTCGAGAGGAAGCACGTGGGGTCCCTCACACATCCAGGGGAGCCCCGTTTCCGCCTCCTAGCTCGAGATGAGGGATCCTTTCCCTGTTTCGTAGGGAAAGAATTCCCGGCGTTCCCGTCGCATCTCAAGAGGAGGCGCTCTCCACAGGAAAGGCGAGAGGAACTCCAGGGTCGTGCCACCATTCCAAGAGTCCCCCAGATGTGTCAGTCCATTCCAGAGGAACCTGTTTTCCCTGCACTGCCTTGACGTTCAAGCCGAGGATCGACTCCCACCACGTGTGCACGTGGGACAGCCCTGTGGGAAAGCCTCGTGGGAAAGCCTCGTGGGAAAGACTCGAGGGAAAACCATAGATCCTTTGATCCACGCGGCGGACTGCGTGACACTGCTGCTACCGCTCTGGAGGAAGGCGCAAGTGCATGCCCGCATTCGAGACGAGGACTGACTCCCCTGGGGAGACTCCAGAAGTAACCCAAGATCCATGTCAGCACTGGAGAGGAATCCTCAGGTTCCGGCCCCGACTCCACACAAGGTCTTAGGCCCCGGCATCGACGGGAGAGGAATCCCGAGAGGCCCCCGAGGAACTCGCATGGGGACTGGCCTTTCCTGAGGCCACCAGAGCGGGTCCCTGAGGTCCCCGTCGTAAGTCGAGAGCACCTGCCGCAACTCGAGAAAATCCAGGAGGTTTTGCCCTCCAGGCGAGATGAGGCCCATTTCCGCTGAGGCTTCTCGAGGCTAATCACGTCTAACCACTGGAACTTCCAAAGGGTCCTTCACACCCTTGCTGCAACTCAAGAAGTTCCCCGACATACCCGTCTCCACTCGAGAGGAAGCACGTGGGGTCCCGCACACATCCAGGGGAGCCCCGTTTCCGCCTCCTAGCTCGAGATGAGGGATCCTTTCCCTGTTTCGTAGGGAAAGAATTCCCGGCGTTCCCGTCGCATCTCAAGAGGAGGCGCTCTCCACAGGAAAGGCGAGAGGAACTCCAGGGTCGTGCCACCATTCCAAGAGTCCCCCAGATGTGTCAGTCCATTCCAGAGGAACGTGTTTTCCCTGCACTGCCTTGACGTTCAAGCCGAGGATCCACTCCAACCACGTGTGCACGTGGGACAGCCATGTGGGAAAGCCTCGTGGGAAAGCCTCGTGGGAAAGACTCGAGGGAAAACCATAGATCCTTTGATCCACGCGGCGGACTGCGTGACACTGCTGCTACCGCTCTGGAGGAAAGCGCAAGTGCATGCCCGCATTCGAGACGAGGACTGACTCCCCTGGGGAGACTCCAGAATTACCCGAAGATCCATGTCAGCACTGGAGAGGAATCCTCAGGTTCCGGCCCCGACTCCACACAAGGTCTTAGGCCCCGGCATCGACGGGAGAGGAATCCCGAGAGGCCCCAGAGGAACTCGCATGGGGACTGGCCTTTCCTGAGGCCACCAGAGCGGGTCCCTGAGGTCCCCGTCGTAAGTCGAGAGCACCTGCCGCAACTCGAGAAAATCCAGGAGGTTTTGCCCTCCAGGCGAGATGAGGCCCATTTCCGCTGAGGCTTCTCGAGGCTAATCACGTCTAACCACTGGAACTTCCAAAGGGTCCTTCACACCCTTGCTGCAACTCAAGAAGTTCCCCGACATACCCGTCTCCACTTGAGAGGAAGCACGTGGGGTCCCGCACACATCCAGGGGAGCCCCGTTTCCGCCTCCTAGCTCGAGATGAGGGATCCTTTCCCTGTTTCGTAGGGAAAGAATTCCTGGCGTTCCCGTCGCATCTCAAGAGGAGGCGCTCTCCACAGGAAAGGCGAGAGGAACTCCAGGGTCGTGCCACCATTCCAAGAGTCCCCCAGATGTGTCAGTCCATTCCAGAGGAACCTGTTTTCCCTGCACTGCCTTGACGTTCAAGCCGAGGATCGACTCCCACCACGTGTGCACGTGGGACAGCCCTGTGGGAAAGCCTCGTGGGAAAGCCTCGTGGGAAAGGCTCGAGGGAAAACCATAGATCCTTTGATCCACGCGGCGGACTGCGTGACACTGCTGCTACCGCTCTGGAGGAAAGCGCAAGTGCATGCCCGCATTCGAGACGAGGACTGACTCCCCTGGGGAGACTCCAGAATTACCCGAAGATCCATGTCAGCACTGGAGAGGAATCCTCAGGTTCCGGCCCCGACTCCACACAAGGTCTTAGGCCCCGGCATCGACGGGAGAGGAATCCCGAGAGGCCCCCGAGGAACTCGCATGGGGACTGGCCTTTCCTGAGGCCACCAGAGCGGATCCCTGAGGTCCCCGTCGTAAGTCGAGAGCACCTGCCGCAACTCGAGAAAATCCAGGAGGTTTTGCCCTCCAGGCGAGATGAGGCCCATTTCCGCTGAGGCTTCTCGAGGCTAATCACGTCTAACCACTGGAACTTCCAAAGGGTCCTTCACACCCTTGCTGCATCTCAAGAAGTTCCCCGACATACCCGTCTCCACTCGAGAGGAAGCACGTGGGGTCCCGCACACATCCAGGGGAGCCCCGTTTCCGCCTCCTAGCTCGAGATGAGGGATCCTTTCCCTGTTTCGTAGGGAAAGAATTCCCGGCGTTCCCGTCGCATCTCAAGAGGAGGCGCTCTCCACAGGAAAGGCGAGAGGAACTCCAGGGTCGTGCCACCATTCCAAGAGTCCCCCAGATGTGTCAGTCCATTCCAGAGGAACCTGTTTTCCCTGCACTGCCTTGACGTTCAAGCCGAGGATCCACTCCCACCACGTGTGCACGTGGGACAGCCCTGTGGGAAAGCCTCGTGGGAAAGCCTCGTGGGAAAGACTCGAGGGAAAACCATAGATCCTTTGATCCACGCGGCGGACTGCGTGACACTGCTGCTACCGCTCTGGAGGAAAGCGCAAGTGCATGTCCGCATTCGAGACGAGGACTGACTCCCCTGGGGAGACTCCAGAAGTACCCCAAGATCCATGTCAGCACTGGAGAGGAATCCTCAGGTTCCGGCGCCGACTCCACACAAGGTCTTAGGCCCCGGCATCGATGGGAGAGGAATCCCGAGACGCCCCCGAGGAACTCGCATGGGGACTGGCCTTTCCTGAGGCCACCAGAGCGGGTCCCTGAGGTCCCCGTCGTAAGTCGAGAGCACCTGCCGCAACTCGAGAAAATCCAGGAGGTTTTGCCCTCGAGGCGAGATGAGGCCCATTTCCGCTGAGGCTTCTCGAGGCTAATCACGTCTAACCACTGGAACTTCCAAAGGGTCCTTCACACCCTTGCTGCAACTCAAGAAGTTCCCCGACATACCCGTCTCCACTCGAGAGGAAGCACGTGGGGTCCCTCACACATCCAGGGGAGCCCCGTTTCCGCCTCCTAGCTCGAGATGAGGGATCCTTTCCCTGTTTCGTAGGGAAAGAATTCCCGGCGTTCCCGTCGCATCTCAAGAGGAGGCGCTCTCCACAGGAAAGGCGAGAGGAACTCCAGGGTCGTGCCACCATTCCAAGAGTCCCCCAGATGTGTCAGTCCATTCCAGAGGAACCTGTTTTCCCTGCACTGCCTTGACGTTCCAGCCGAGGATCGACTCCCACCACGTGTGCACGTGGGACAGCCCTGTGGGAAAGCCTCGTGGGAAAGCTTCGTGGGAAAGACTCGAGGGAAAACCATAGATCCTTTGATCCACGCGGCGGACTGCGTGACACTGCTGCTACCGCTCTGGAGGAAAGCGCAAGTGCATGCCCGCATTCGAGACGAGGACTGACTCCCCTGGGGAGACTCCAGAAGTACCCCAAGATCCATGTCAGCACTGGAGAGGAATCCTCAGGTTCCTACCCCGACCCACACAAGGTCTTAGGCCCCGGCATCGACGGGAGAGGAATGCCAAGAGGCCCCCGAGGAACTCGCATGTGGACTGGCCTTTCCTGAGGCCACCAGAGCGGGTCCCTGAGGTCCCCATCATAAGTCGAGAGCACCTGCCGCAACTCGAGAAAATCCAGGAGGTTTTGCCCTCCAGGCGAGATGAGGCCCATTTCCGCTGAGGCAACTCGAGGCTAATCACGTCTAACCACTGGAACTTCCAAAGGGTCCTTCACACCCTTGCTGCAACTCAAGCATTTCCGCGACATACCCGTATCCACTCGAGAGGAAGCACGTGGGGTCCCGCACACATCCAGGGGAGCCCCGTTTCCGCCTCCTAGCTCGAGATGAGTGATCCTTTCCCTGTTTCATAGGGAAAGAATTCCCGGCGTTCCCGTCGCATCTCAAGAGGAGGCGCTCTCCACAGGAAAGGCGAGAGGAACTCCAGGGTCGTGGCACCATTCCAAGAGACCCCCAGATGTGTCAGTCCATTCCAGAGGAACCTGTTTTCCCTGCACTGCCTTGACGTTCAAGCCGAGGATCGACTCCCACCACGTGTGCACGTGGGACAGCCCTGTGGGAAAGCCTCGTGGGAAAGCCTCGTGGGAAAGACTCTAGGGAAAACCTTAGATCCTTTGATCCACGCGGCGGACTGCGTGACACTGCTGCTACCGCTCTGGAGGGAAGCGCAAGTGCATGCCCGCATTCGAGACGAGGACTGACTCCCCTGGGGAGACTCCAGAAGTACCCCAAGATCCATGTCAGCACTGGAGAGGAATCCTCAGGTTCCGGCCCCGACTCCACACAAGGTCTTAGGCCCCGGCATGGACGGGAGAGGAATCCCGAGAGGCCCCCGAGGAACTCGCCTGGGGACTGGCCTTTCCTGAGGCCACCAGAGCGGGTCCCTGAGGTCCCCGTCGTAAGTCGAGAGCACCTGCCGCAACTCGAGAAAATCCAGGAGGTTTTGCCCTCCAGGCGAGATGAGGCCCATTTCCGCTGAGGCTTCTCGAGGCTAATCACGTCTAACCACTGGAACTTCCAAAGGGTCCTTCACACCCTTGCTGCAACTCAAGAAGTTCCCCGACATACCCGTCTCCACTCGAGAGGAAGCACGTGGGGTCCCTCACACATCCAGGGGAGCCCCGTTTCCGCCTCCTAGCTCGAGATGAGGGATCCTTTCCCTGTTTCGTAGGGAAAGAATTCCCGGCGTTCCCGTCGCATCTCAAGAGGAGGCGCTCTCCACAGGAAAGGCGAGAGGAACTCCAGGGTCGTGCCACCATTCCAAGAGTCCCCCAGATGTGTCAGTCCATTCCAGAGGAACCTGTTTTCCCTGCACTGCCTTGACGTTCAAGCCGAGGATCGACTCCCACCACGTGTGCACGTGGGACAGCCCTGTGGGAAAGCCTCGTGGGTAAGCCTCGTGGGAAAGACTCGAGGGAAAACCATAGATCCTTTGATCCACGCGGCGGACTGCGTGACACTGCTGCTACCGCTCTGGAGGAAAGCGCAAGTGCATGCCCGCATTCGAGACGAGGACTGACTCCCCTGGGGAGACTCCAGAAGTACCCCAAGATCCATGTCAGCACTGGAGAGGAATCCTCAGGTTCCGGCCCCGACTCCACACAAGGTCTTAGGCCCCGGCATCGACGGGAGAGGAATCCCGAGAGGCCCCCGAGGAACTCGCATGGGGACTGGCCTTTCCTGAGGCCACCAGAGCGGGTCCCTGAGGTCCCCGTCGTAAGTCGAGAGCACCTGCCGCAACTCGAGAAAATCCAGGAGGTTTTGCCCTCGAGGCGAGATAAGGCCCATTTCCGCTGAGGCTTCTCGAGGCTAATCACGTCTAACCACTGGAACTTCCAAAGGGTCCTTCACACCCTTGCTGCAACTCAAGAAGTTCCCCGACATACCCGTCTCCACTCGAGAGGAAGCACGTGGGGTCCCGCACACATCCAGGGGAGCCCCGTTTCCGCCTCCTAGCTCGAGATGAGGGATCCTTTCCCTGTTTCGTAGGGAAAGAATTCCCGGCGTTCCCGTCGCATCTCAAGAGGAGGCGCTCTCCACAGGAAAGGCGAGAGGAACTCCAGGGTCGTGCCACCATTCCAAGAGTCCCCCAGATGTGTCAGTCCATTCCAGAGGAACCTGTTTTCCCTGCACTGCCTTGACGTTCCAGCCGAGGATCGACTCCCACCACGTGTGCACGTGGGACAGCCCTGTGGGAAAGCCTCGTGGGAAAGCTTCGTGGGAAAGACTCGAGGGAAAACCATAGATCCTTTGATCCACGCGGCGGACTGCGTGACACTGCTGCTACCGCTCTGGAGGAAAGCGCAAGTGCATGCCCGCATTCGAGACGAGGACTGACTCCCCTGGGGAGACTCCAGAAGTACCCCAAGATCCATGTCAGCACTGGAGAGGAATCCTCAGGTTCCTACCCCGACCCACACAAGGTCTTAGGCCCCGGCATCGACGGGAGAGGAATGCCAAGAGGCCCCCGAGGAACTCGCATGTGGACTGGCCTTTCCTGAGGCCACCAGAGCGGGTCCCTGAGGTCCCCATCATAAGTCGAGAGCACCTGCCGCAACTCGAGAAAATCCAGGAGGTTTTGCCCTCCAGGCGAGATGAGGCCCATTTCCGCTGAGGCAACTCGAGGCTAATCACGTCTAACCACTGGAACTTCCAAAGGGTCCTTCACACCCTTGCTGCAACTCAAGCATTTCCGCGACATACCCGTATCCACTCGAGAGGAAGCACGTGGTGTCCCGCACACATCCAGGGGAGCCCCGTTTCCGCCTCCTAGCTCGAGATGAGTGATCCTTTCCCTGTTTCGTAGGGAAAGAATTCCCGGCGTTCCCGTCGCATCTCAAGAGGAGGCGCTCTCCACAGGAAAGGCGAGAGGAACTCCAGGGTCGTGGCACCATTCCAAGAGACCCCCAGATGTGTCAGTCCATTCCAGAGGAACCTGTTTTCCCTGCACTGCATTGACGTTCAAGCCGAGGATCGACTCCCACCACGTGTGCACGTGGGACAGCCCTGTGGGAAAGCCTCGTGGGAAAGCCTCGTGGGAAAGACTCTAGGGAAAACCTTAGATCCTTTGATCCACGCGGCGGACTGCGTGACACTGCTGCTACCGCTCTGGAGGGAAGCGCAAGTGCATGCCCGCATTCGAGACGAGGACTGACTCCCCTGGGGAGACTCCAGAAGTACCCCAAGATCCATGTCAGCACTGGAGAGGAATCCTCAGGTTCCGGCCCCGACTCCACACAAGGTCTTAGGCCCCGGCATGGACGGGAGAGGAATCCCGAGAGGCCCCCGAGGAACTCGCCTGGGGACTGGCCTTTCCTGAGGCCACCAGAGCGGGTCCCTGAGGTCCCCGTCGTAAGTCGAGAGCACCTGCCGCAACTCGAGAAAATCAAGGAGGCTTTGCCCTCCAGGCGAGATGAGGCCCATTTCCGCTGAGGCTTCTCGAGGCTAATCACGTCTAACCACTGGAACTTCCAAAGGGTCCTTCACACCCTTGCTGCATCTCAAGAAGTTCCCCGACATACCCGTCTCCACTCGAGAGGAAGCACGTGGGGTCCCGCACACATCCAGGGGAGACCCGTTTCCGCCTCCTTGCTCGAGATGAGGGATCCTTTCCCTGTTTCTTAGGGAAAGAATTCCCGGCGTTCCCGTCGCATCTCAAGAGGAGGCGCTCTCCACAGGAAAGGCAAGAGGAACTCCAGGGTCGTGCCACAATTCCAAGAGTCCCCCAGATGTGTCAGTCCATTCCAGAGGAACCGGTTTTCCCTGCACTGCCTTGACGTTCAAGCCGAGGATCCACTCCCACCATGTGTGCACGTGGGACAGCCCTGTGGGAAAGCCTCGTGGGAAAGCCTCGTGGGAAAGACTCGAGGGAAAACCATAGATCCTTTGATCCACGCGGCGGACTGCGTGACACTGCTACTACCGCTCTGGAGGAAAGCGCAAGTGCATGCCCGCATTCGAGACGAGGACTGACTCCCCTGGGGAGACTCCAGAAGTACCCCAAGATCCATGTCAGCACTGCAGAGGAATCCTCAGGTTCCGGCACCGACTCCACACAAGGTCTTAGGTCCCGGCATCGACGGGAGAGGAATCCCGAGAGGCCCCCGAGGAACTCGCATGGGGACTGGCCTTTCCTGAGGCCACCAGAGCGGGTCCCTGAGGTCCCCGTCGTAAGTCGAGAGCACCTGCCCCAACTCGAGAAAATCCAGGAGGTTTTGCCCTCCAGGCGAGATGAGGCCCATTTCCGCTGTGGCTTCTCGAGGCTAATCACGTCTAACCACTGGAACTTCCAAAGGGTCCTTCACACCCTTGCTGCAAGTCAAGAAGTTCCCCGACATACCCGTCTCCACTCGAGAGGAAGCACGTGGGGTCCCGCACACATCCAAGGGAGCCCCGTTTCCGCCTCCTAGCTCGAGATGAGGGATCCTTTCCCTGTTTCGTAGGGAAAGAATTCCCGGCGTTCCCGTCGCATCTCAAGAGGAGGCGCTCTCCACAGGAAAGGCGAGAGGAACTCCAGGATCGTGCCACCATTCCAAGAGTCCCCCAGATGTGTCAGTCCATTCCAGAGGAACCTGTTTTCCCTGCACTGCCTTGACGTTCAAGCCGAGGATCGACTCCCACCACGTGTGCACGTGGGACAGCCCTGTGGGAAAGCCTCGTGGGAAAGCCTCGTGGGAAAGACTCGAGGGAAAACCATAGATCCTTTGATCCACGCGGCGGACTGCGTGACACTGCTGCTACCGCTCTGGAGGAAAGCGCAAGTGCATGCCCGCATTCGAGACGAGGACTGACTCCCCTGGGGAGACTCCAGAAGTACCCCAAGATCAATGTCAGTACTGGAGAGGAATCCACAGGTTCCGGCCCCGACTCCACACAAGGTCTTAGGCCCCGGCATCGACGGGAGAGGAATGCCGAGAGGCCCCCGAGGAACTCGCATGTGGACTGGCCTTTCCTGAGGCCACCAGAGCGGGTCCCTGAGGTCCCCGTCATAAGTCGAGAGCACCTGCCGCAACTCGAGAAAATCCAGGAGGTTTTGCCCTCCAGGCGAGATGAGGCCCATTTCCGCTGAGGCTTCTCGAGGCTAATCACATCTAACCACTGGAACTTCCAAACGGTGCTTCACACCCTTGCTGCAACTCAAGAAGTTCCCCGACATACCCGTCTCCACTCGAGAGGAAACACGTGGGGTCCCTCACACATCCAGGGGAGCCACGTTTCCGCCTCCTAGCTCGAGATGAGGGATCCTTTCCCTGTTTCGTAGGGAAAGAATTCCCGGCGTTCCCGTCGCATCTCCAGAGGAGGCGCTCTAAACAGGAAAGGCGAGAGGAACTCCAGGGTCGTGCCACAATTCCAAGAGTCCCCCAGATGTGTCAGTCCATTCCAGAGGAACCTGTTTTCCCTGCACTGCCTTGACGTTCAAGCCGAGGATCGACTCCCACCACGTGTGCACGTGGGACAGCCCTGTGGGAAAGCCTCGTGGGAAAGCCTCGTGGGAAAGACTCGAGGGAAAACCATAGATCCTTTGATCCACGCGGCGGACTGCGTGACACTGCTGCTACCGCTCTGGAGGAAAGCGCAAGTGCATGCCCGCATTCGAGACGAGGACTGACTCCCCTGGGGAGACTCCAGAAGTACCCCAAGATCCATGTCAGCACTGGAGAGGAATCCTCAGGTTCCGGCCCCGACTCCACACAAGGTCTTAGGCCCCGGCATCGACGGGAGAGGAATCCCGAGACGCCACCGAGGAACTCGCATGGGGACTGGCCTTTCCTGAGGCCACCAGAGCGGGTCCCTGAGGTCCCCGTCGTAAGTCGAGAGCACCTGCCGCAACTCGAGAAAATCCAGGACTTTTGCCCTCCAGGCGAGATGAGGCCCATTTCCGCTGAGGCTTCTCGAGGCTAATCACGTCTAACCACTGGAACTTCCAAAGGGTCCTTCACACCCTTGCTGCAACTCAAGAAGTTCCCCGACATACCCGTCTCCACTCGAGAGGAAGCACGTGGTGTCCCTCACACATCCAGGGGAGCCCCGTTTCCGCCTCCTAGCTCGAGATGAGGGATCCTTTCCCTGTTTCGTAGGGAAAGAATTCCCGGCGTTCCCGTCGCATCTCAAGAGGAGGCGCTCTCCACAGGAAAGGCGAGAGGAACTCCAGGGTCGTGCCACCATTCCAAGAGTCCCCCAGATGTGTCAGTCCATTCCAGAGGAACCTGTTGTCCCTGCACTGCCTTGACGTTCAAGCCGAGGATCGACTCCCACCACGTGTGCACCTGGGACAGCCCTGTGGGAAAGCCTCGTGGGAAAGCCTCGTGGGAAAGACTCGAGGGAAAACCATAGATCATTTGATCCACACGGCGGACTGCGTGACACTGCTGCTACCGCTCTGGAGGTAAGCGCAAGTGCATGCCCGCATTCGAGACGAGGACTGACTCCCCTGGGGAGAATCCAGAATTACCCGAAGATCCATGTCAGCACTGGAGAGGAATCCTCAGGTTCCGGCCCCGACTCCACACAAGGTCTTAGGCCCCGGCATCGACGGGAGAGGAATCCCGAGAGGCCCCGAGGAACTCGCATGGGGACTGGCCTTTCCTGAGGCCACCAGAGCGGGTCCCTGAGGTCCCCGTCGTAAGTCGAGAGCACCTGCCGCAACTCGAGAAAATCCAGGAGGTTTTGCCCTCCAGGCGAGATGAGGCCCATTTCCGCTGAGGCTTCTCGAGGCTAATCACATCTAACCACTGGAACTTCCAAAGGGTCCTTCACACCCTTGCTGCATCTAAAGAAGTTCCCCGACAAACCCGTCTCCACTCGAGAGGAAGCACGTGGGGTCCCGCACACATCCAGGGGAGCCCCGTTTCCGCCTCCTAGCTCGAGATGAGGGATCCTTTCCCTGTTTCGTAGGGAAAGAATTCCCGGCGTTCCCTTCGCATCTCAAGAGGAGGCGCTCTCCACAGGAAAGGCGAGAGGAACTCCAGGGTCGTGCCACCATTCCAAGAGTCCCCCAGATGTGTCAGTCCATTCCAGAGGAACCTGTTTTCCCTGCACTGCCTTGACGTTCAAGCCGAGGATCGACTCCCACCACGTGTGCACGTGGGACAGCCCTGTGGGAAAGCCTCGTGGGAAAGCCTCGTGGGAAAGACTCGAGGGAAAACCATAGATCCTTTGATCCACGCGGCGGACTGCGTGACACTGCTGCTACCGCTCTGGAGGAAAGCGCAAGTGCATGCCCGCATTCGAGACGAGGACTGACTCCCCTGGGGAGACTCCAGAAGTACCCCAAGATCCATGTCAGCACTGGAGAGGAATCCTCAGGTTCCGGCCCCGACTCCACACAAGGTCTTAGGCCCCGGCATCGACGGGAGAGGAATCCCGAGAGGCCCCCGAGGAACTCGCATGGGGACTGGCCTTTCCTGAGGCCACCAGAGCGGGTCCCTGAGGTCCCCGTCGTAAGTCGAGAGCACCTGCCGCAACTCGAGAAAATCCAGGAGGTTTTGCCCTCCAGGCGAGATGAGGCCCATTTCCGCTGAGGCTTCTCGAGGCTAATCACGTCTAACCACTGGAACTTCCAAAGAGTCCTTCACACCCTTGCTGCAACTCAAGAAGTTCCCCGACATACACGTCTCCACTCGAGAGGAAGCACGTGGGGTCCCGCACACATCCAGGGGAGCCCCGTTTCCGCCTCCTAGCTCGAGATGAGGGATCCTTTCCCTGTTTCGTAGGGAAAGAATTCCCGGCGTTCCCGTCGCATCTCAAGAGGAGGCGCTCTCCACAGGAAAGGCGAGAGGAACTCCAGGGTCGTGCCACCATTCCAAGAGTCCCCCAGATGTGTCAGTCCATTCCAGAGGAACCTGTTTTCCCTGCACTGCCTTGACGTTCAAGCCGAGGATCGACTCCCACCACGTGTGCACGTGGGACAGCCCTGTGGGAAAGCCTCGTGGGAAAGCCTCGTGGGAAAGACTCGAGGGAAAACCATAGATCCTTTGATCCACGCGGCGGACTGCGTGACACTGCTGCTACCGCTCTGGAGGAAAGCGCAAGTGCATGCCCGCATTCGAGACGAGGACTGACTCCCCTGGGGAGACTCCAGAAGTACCCCAAGATCCATGTCAGCACTGGAGAGGAATCCTCAGGTTCCGGCCCCGACTCCACACAAGGTCTTAGGCCCCGGCATCGACGGGAGAGGAATGCCGAGAGGCCCCCGAGGAACTCGCATGGGGACTGGCCTTTCCTGAGGCCACCAGAGCGGGTCCCTGAGGTCTCCGTCGTAAGTCGAGAGCACCTGCCGCAACTCGAGAAAATCCAGGAGGTTTTGCCCTCCAGGCGAGATGAGGCCCATTTCCGCTGAGGCTTCTCGAGGCTAATCACGTCTAACCACTGGAACTTCCAAAGGGTCCTTCACACCCTTGCTGCAACTCAAGAAGTTCCCCGACATACCCGTCTCCACTCGAGAGGAAGCACGTGGGGTCCCGCACACATCCAGGGGAGCCCCGTTTCCGCCTCCTAGCTCGAGATGAGGGATCCTTTCCCTGTTTCGTAGGGAAAGAATTCCTGGCGTTCCCGTCGCATCTCAAGAGGAGGCGCTCTCCACAGGAAAGGCGAGAGGAACTCCAGGGTCGTGCCACCATTCCAAGAGTCCCCCAGATGTGTCAGTCCATTCCAGAGGAACCTGTTTTCCCTGCACTGCCTTGACGTTCAAGCCGAGGATCGACTCCCACCACGTGTGCACGTGGGACAGCCCTGTGGGAAAGCCTCGTGGGAAAGCCTCGTGGGAAAGACTCGAGGGAAAACCATAGATCCTTTGATCCACGCGGCGGACTGCGTGACACTGCTGCTACCGCTCTGGAGGAAAGCGCAAGTGCATGTCCGCATTCGAGACGAGGACTGACTCCCCTGGGGAGACTCCAGAAGTACCCCAAGATCCATGTCAGCACTGGAGAGGAATCCTCAGGTTCCGGCGTCGACTCCACACAAGGTCTTAGGCCCCGGCATCGACGGGAGAGGAATCCCGAGACGCCCCCGAGGAACTCGCATGGGGACTGGCCTTTCCTGAGGCCACCAGAGCGGGTCCCTGAGGTCCCCGTCGTAAGTCGAGAGCACCTGCCGCAACTCGAGAAAATCCAGGAGGTTTTGCCCTCCAGGCGAGATGAGGCCCATTTCCGCTGAGGCTTCTCGAGGCTAATCACGTCTAACCACTGGAACTTCCAAAGGGTCCTTCACACCCTTGCTGCAACTCAAGAAGTTCCCCGACATACCCGTCTCCACTCGAGAGGAAGCACGTGGGGTCCCGCACACATCCAGGGGAGCCCCGTTTCCGCCTCCTAGCTCGAGATGAGGGATCCTTTCCCTGTTTTGTAGGGAAAGAATTCCCGGCGTTCCCGTCGCATCTCAAGAGGAGGCGCTCTCCACAGGAAAGGCGAGAGGAACTCCAGGGTCGTGCCACCATTCCAAGAGTCCCCCAGATGTGTCAGTCCATTCCAGAGGAACCTGTTTTCCCTGCACTGCCTTGACGTTCAAGCCGAGGATCCACTCCCACCACGTGTGCACGTGGGACAGCCCTGTGGGAAAGCCTCGTGGGAAAGCCTCGTGGGAAAGACTCGAGGGAAAACCATAGATCCTTTGATCCACGCGGCGGACTGCGTGACACTGCTGCTACCGCTCTGGAGGAAAGCGCAAGTGCATGCCCGCATTCGAGACGAGGACTGACTCCCCTGGGGAGACTCCAGAATTACCCGAAGATCCATGTCAGCACTGGAGAGGAATCCTCAGGTTCCGGCCCCGACTCCACACAAGGTCTTAGGCCCCGGCATCGACGGGAGAGGAATCCCGAGAGGCCCCCGAGGAACTCGCATGGGGACTGGCCTTTCCTGAGGCCACCAGAGCGGGTCCCTAAGGTCCCCGTCGTAAGTCGAGAGCACCTGCCGCAACTCGAGAAAATCCAGGACGTTTTGCCCTCCAGGCGAGATGAGGCCCATTTCCGCTGAGGCTTCTCGAGGCTAATCACGTCTAACCACTGGAACTTCCAAAGGGTCCTTCACACCCTTGCTGCAACTCAAGAAGTTCCCCGACATACCCGTCTCCACTCGAGAGGAAGCACGTTCGGTCCCGCACACATCCAGGGGAGCCCCGTTTCCGCCTCCTAGCTCGAGATGAGGGATCCTTTCCCTGTTTCGAAGGGAAAGAATTCCTGGCGTTCCCGTCGCATCTCAAGAGGAGGCGCTCTCCACAGGAAAGGCGAGAGGAACTCCAGGGTCGTGCCACCATTCCAAGAGTCCCCCAGATGTGTCAGTCCATTCCAGAGGAACCTGTTTTCCCTGCACTGCCTTGACGTTCAAGCCGAGGATCGACTCCCACCACGTGTGCACGTGGGACAGCCCTGTGGGAAAGCCTCGTGGGAAAGCCTCGTGGGAAAGACTCGAGGGAAAACCATAGATCCTTTGATCCACGCGGCGGACTGCGTGACACTGCTGCTACCGCTCTGGAGGAAAGCGCAAGTGCATGCCCGCATTCGAGACGAGGACTGACTCCCCTGGGGAGACTCCAGAATTACCCGAAGATCCATGTCAGCACTGGAGAGGAATCCTCAGGTTCCGGCCCCGACTCCACACAAGGTCTTAGGCCCCGGCATCGACGGGAGAGGAATCCCGAGAGGCCCCCGAGGAACTCGCATGGGGACTGGCCTTTCCTGAGGCCACCAGAGCGGGTCCCTGAGGTCCCCGTCGTAAGTCGAGAGCACCTGCCGCAACTCGAGAAAATCCAGGAGGTTTTGCCCTCCAGGCGAGATGAGGCCCATTTCCGCTGAGGCTTCTCGAGGCTAATCACGTCTAACCACTGGAACTTCCAAAGAGTCCTTCACACCCTTGCTGCAACTCAAGAAGTTCCCCGACATACCCGTCTCCACTCGAGAGGAAGCACGTGGGGTCCCGCACACATCCAGGGGAGCCCCGTTTCCGCCTCCTAGCTCGAGATGAGGGATCCTTTCCCTGTTTCGTAGGGAAAGAATTCCCGGCGTTCCCGTCGCATCTCAAGAGGAGGCGCTCTCCACAGGAAAGGCGAGAGGAACTCCAGGGTCGTGCCACCATTCCAAGAGTCCCCCAGATGTGTCAGTCCATTCCAGAGGAACCTGTTTTCCCTGCACTGCCTTGACGTTCAAGCCGAGGATCGACTCCCACCACGTGTGCACGTGGGACAGCCCTGTGGGAAAGCCTCGTGGGAAAGCCTCGTGGGAAAGACTCGAGGGAAAACCATAGATCCTTTGATCCACGCGGCGGACTGCGTGACACTGCTGCTACCGCTCTGGAGGAAAGCACAAGTGCATGCCCGCATTCGAGACGAGGACTGACTCCCCTGGGGAGACTCCAGAAGTACCCCAAGATCCATGTCAGCACTGGAGAGGAATCCTCAGGTTCCGGCCCCGACTCCACACAAGGTCTTAGGCCCCGGCATCGACGGGAGAGGAATCCCGAGAGGCCCCCGAGGAACTCGCATGGGGACTGGCCTTTCCTGAGGCCACCAGAGCGGGTCCCTGAGGTCCCCGTCGTAAGTCGAGAGCACCTGCCGCAACTCCAGAAAATCCAGGAGGTTTTGCCCTCCAGGCGAGATGAGGCCCATTTCCTCTGAGGCTTCTCGAGGCTAATCACGTCTAACCACTGGAACTTCCAAAGGGTCCTTCACACCCTTGCTGCAACTCAAGAAGTTCCCCGACATACCCGTCTCCACTCGAGAGGAAGCACGTGGGGTCCCGCACACATCCAGGGGAGCCCCTTTTCCGCCTCCTAGCTCGAGATGAGGGATCCTTTCCCTGTTTCGTAGGGAAAGAATTCCTGGCGTTCCCGTCGCATCTCAAGAGGAGGCGCTCTCCACAGGAAAGGCGAGAGGAACTCCAGGGTCGTGCCACCATTCCAAGAGTCCCCCAGATGTGTCAGTCCATTCCAGAGGAACCTGTTTTCCCTGCACTGCCTTGACGTTCAAGCCGAGGATCGACTCCCACCACGTGTGCACGTGGGACAGCCCTGTGGGAAAGCCTCGTGGGAAAGCCTCGTGGGAAAGACTCGAGGGAAAACCATAGATCCTTTGATCCACGCGGCGGACTGCGTGACACTGCTGCTACCGCTCTGGAGGAAAGCGCAAGTGCATGTCCGCATTCGAGACGAGGACTGACTCCCCTGGGGAGACTCCAGAAGTACCCCAAGATCCATGTCAGCACTGGAGAGGAATCCTCAGGTTCCGGCGTCGACTCCACACAAGGTCTTAGGCCCCGGCATCGACGGGAGAGGAATCCCGAGACGCCCCCGAGGAACTCGCATGGGGACTGGCCTTTCCTGAGGCCACCAGAGCGGGTCCCTGAGGTCCCCGTCGTAAGTCGAGAGCACCTGCCGCAACTCGAGAAAATCCAGGAGGTTTTGCCCTCCAGGCGAGATGAGGCCCATTTCCGCTGAGGCTTCTCGAGGCTAATCACGTCTAACCACTGGAACTTCCAAAGGGTCCTTCACACCCTTGCTGCAACTCAAGAAGTTCCCCGACATACCCGTCTCCACTCGAGAGGAAGCACGTTCGGTCCCGCACACATCCAGGGGAGCCCCGTTTCCGCCTCCTAGCTCGAGATGAGGGATCCTTTCCCTGTTTCGAAGGGAAAGAATTCCTGGCGTTCCCGTCGCATCTCAAGAGGAGGCGCTCTCCACAGGAAAGGCGAGAGGAACTCCAGGGTCGTGCCACCATTCCAAGAGTCCCCCAGATGTGTCAGTCCATTCCAGAGGAACCTGTTTTCCCTGCACTGCCTTGACGTTCAAGCCGAGGATCGACTCCCACCACGTGTGCACGTGGGACAGCCCTGTGGGAAAGCCTCGTGGGAAAGCCTCGTGGGAAAGACTCGAGGGAAAACCATAGATCCTTTGATCCACGCGGCGGACTGCGTGACACTGCTGCTACCGCTCTGGAGGAAAGCGCAAGTGCATGCCCGCATTCGAGACGAGGACTGACTCCCCTGGGGAGACTCCAGAATTACCCGAAGATCCATGTCAGCACTGGAGAGGAATCCTCAGGTTCCGGCCCCGACTCCACACAAGGTCTTAGGCCCCGGCATCGACGGGAGAGGAATCCCGAGAGGCCCCCGAGGAACTCGCATGGGGACTGGCCTTTCCTGAGGCCACCAGAGCGGGTCCCTGAGGTCCCCGTCGTAAGTCGAGAGCACCTGCCGCAACTCGAGAAAATCCAGGAGGTTTTGCCCTCCAGGCGAGATGAGGCCCATTTCCGCTGAGGCTTCTCGAGGCTAATCACGTCTAACCACTGGAACTTCCAAAGAGTCCTTCACACCCTTGCTGCAACTCAAGAAGTTCCCCGACATACCCGTCTCCACTCGAGAGGAAGCACGTGGGGTCCCGCACACATCCAGGGGAGCCCCGTTTCCGCCTCCTAGCTCGAGATGAGGGATCCTTTCCCTGTTTCGTAGGGAAAGAATTCCCGGCGTTCCCGTCGCATCTCAAGAGGAGGCGCTCTCCACAGGAAAGGCGAGAGGAACTCCAGGGTCGTGCCACCATTCCAAGAGTCCCCCAGATGTGTCAGTCCATTCCAGAGGAACCTGTTTTCCCTGCACTGCCTTGACGTTCAAGCCGAGGATCGACTCCCACCACGTGTGCACGTGGGACAGCCCTGTGGGAAAGCCTCGTGGGAAAGCCTCGTGGGAAAGACTCGAGGGAAAACCATAGATCCTTTGATCCACGCGGCGGACTGCGTGACACTGCTGCTACCGCTCTGGAGGAAAGCACAAGTGCATGCCCGCATTCGAGACGAGGACTGACTCCCCTGGGGAGACTCCAGAAGTACCCCAAGATCCATGTCAGCACTGGAGAGGAATCCTCAGGTTCCGGCCCCGACTCCACACAAGGTCTTAGGCCCCGGCATCGACGGGAGAGGAATCCCGAGAGGCCCCCGAGGAACTCGCATGGGGACTGGCCTTTCCTGAGGCCACCAGAGCGGGTCCCTGAGGTCCCCGTCGTAAGTCGAGAGCACCTGCCGCAACTCGAGAAAATCCAGGAGGTTTTGCCCTCCAGGCGAGATGAGGCCCATTTCCTCTGAGGCTTCTCGAGGCTAATCACGTCTAACCACTGGAACTTCCAAAGGGTCCTTCACACCCTTGCTGCAACTCAAGAAGTTCCCCGACATACCCGTCTCCACTCGAGAGGAAGCACGTGGGGTCCCGCACACATCCAGGGGAGCCCCTTTTCCGCCTCCTAGCTCGAGATGAGGGATCCTTTCCCTGTTTCGTAGGGAAAGAATTCCTGGCGTTCCCGTCGCATCTCAAGAGGAGGCGCTCTCCACAGGAAAGGCGAGAGGAACTCCAGGGTCGTGCCACCATTCCAAGAGTCCCCCAGATGTGTCAGTCCATTCCAGAGGAACCTGTTTTCCCTGCACTGCCTTGACGTTCAAGCCGAGGATCGACTCCCACCACGTGTGCACGTGGGACAGCCCTGTGGGAAAGCCTCGTGGGAAAGCCTCGTGGGAAAGACTCGAGGGAAAACCATAGATCCTTTGATCCACGCGGCGGACTGCGTGACACTGCTGCTACCGCTCTGGAGGAAAGCGCAAGTGCATGTCCGCATTCGAGACGAGGACTGACTCCCCTGGGGAGACTCCAGAAGTACCCCAAGATCCATGTCAGCACTGGAGAGGAATCCTCAGGTTCCGGCGTCGACTCCACACAAGGTCTTAGGCCCCGGCATCGACGGGAGAGGAATCCCGAGACGCCCCCGAGGAACTCGCATGGGGACTGGCCTTTCCTGAGGCCACCAGAGCGGGTCCCTGAGGTCCCCGTCGTAAGTCGAGAGCACCTGCCGCAACTCGAGAAAATCCAGGAGGTTTTGCCCTCCAGGCGAGATGAGGCCCATTTCCGCTGAGGCTTCTCGAGGCTAATCACGTCTAACCACTGGAACTTCCAAAGGGTCCTTCACACCCTTGCTGCAACTCAAGAAGTTCCCCGACATACCCGTCTCCACTCGAGAGGAAGCACGTGGGGTCCCTCACACATCCAGGGGAGCCCCGTTTCCGCCTCCTAGCTCGAGATGAGGGATCCTTTCCCTGTTTCGTAGGGAAAGAATTCCCGGCGTTCCCGTCGCATCTCAAGAGGAGGCGCTCTCCACAGGAAAGGCGAGAGGAACTCCAGGGTCGTGCCACCATTCCAAGAGTCCCCCAGATGTGTCAGTCCATTCCAGAGGAACCTGTTTTCCCTGCACTGCCTTGACGTTCAAGCCGAGGATCGACTCCCACCACGTGTGCACGTGGGACAGCCCTGTGGGAAAGCCTCGTGGGAAAGCCTCGTGGGAAAGACTCGAGGGAAAACCATAGATCCTTTGATCCACGCGGCGGACTGAGTGACACTGCTGCTACCGCTCTGGAGGAAAGCGCAAGTGCATGCCCGCATTCGAGACGAGGACTGACTCCCCTGGGGAGACTCCAGAAGTACCCCAAGATCCATGTCAGCACTGGAGAGGAATCCTCAGGTTCCGGTCCCGACTCCACACAAAGTCTTAGGCCCCGGCATCGACGGGAGAGGAATCCCGAGACGCCCCCGAGGAACTCGCATGGGGACTGGCCTTTCCTGAGGCCACCAGAGCGGGTCCCTGAGGTCCCCGTCGTAAGTCGAGAGCACCTGCCGCAACTCGAGAAAATCCAGGAGGTTTTGCCCTCCAGGCGAGATGAGGCCCATTTCCGCTGAGGCTTCTCGAGGCTAATCACGTCTAACCACTGGAACTTCCAAAGGGTCCTTCACACCCTTGCTGCAACTCAAGAAGTTCCCCGACATACCCGTCTCCACTCGAGAGGAAGCACGTGGGGTCCCGCACACATCCAGGGGAGCCCCGTTTCCGCCTCCTAGCTCGAGATGAGGGATCCTTTCCCTGTTTCGTAGGGAAAGAATTCCCGGCGTTCCCGTCGCATCTCAAGAGGAGGCGCTCTCCACAGGAAAGGCGAGAGGAACTCCAGGGTCGTGCCACCATTCCAAGAGTCCCCCAGATGTGTCAGTCCATTCCAGAGGAACGTGTTTTCCCTGCACTGCCTTGACGTTCAAGAAGAGGATCCACTCCAACCACGTGTGCACGTGGGACAGCCCTGTGGGAAAGCCTCGTGGGAAAGCCTCGTGGGAAAGACTCGAGGGAAAACCATAGATCCTTTGATCCACGCGGCGGACTGCGTGACACTGCTGCTACCGCTCTGGAGGAAAGCGCAAGTGCATGCCCGCATTCGAGACGAGGACTGACTCCCCTGGGGAGACTCCAGAATTACCCGAAGATCCATGTCAGCACTGGAGAGGAATCCTCAGGTTCCGGCCCCGACTCCACACAAGGTCTTAGGCCCCGGCATCGACGGGAGAGGAATCCCGAGAGGCCCCAGAGGAACTCGCATGGGGACTGGCCTTTCCTGAGGCCACCAGAGCGGGTCCCTGAGGTCCCCGTCGTAAGTCGAGAGCACCTGCCACAACTCGAGAAAATCCAGGAGGTTTTGCCCTCCAGGCGAGATGAGGCCCATTTCCGCTGAGGCTTCTCGAGGCTAATCACGTCTAACCACTGGAACTTCCAAAGGGTCCTTCACACCCTTGCTGCAACTCAAGAAGTTCCCCGACATACCCGTCTCCACTTGAGAGGAAGCACGTGGGGTCCCGCACACATCCAGGGGAGCCCCGTTTCCGCCTCCTAGCTCGAGATGAGGGATCCTTTCCCTGTTTCGTAGGGAAAGAATTCCTGGCGTTCCCGTCGCATCTCAAGGGGAGGCGCTCTCCACAGGAAAGGCGAGAGGAACTCCAGGGTCGTGCCACCATTCCAAGAGTCCCCCAGATGTGTCAGTCCATTCCAGAGGAACCTGTTTTCCCTGCACTGCCTTGACGTTCAAGCCGAGGATCCACTCCCACCACGTGTGCACGTGGGACAGCCCTGTGGGAAAGCCTCGTGGGAAAGCCTCGTGGGAAAGACTCGAGGGAAAACCATAGATCCTTTGATCCACGCGGCGGACTGCGTGACACTGCTGCTACCGCTCTGGAGGAAAGCGCAAGTGCATGCCCGCATTCGAGATGAGGACTGACTCCCCTGGGGAGACTCCAGAATTACCCGAAGATCCATGTCAGCACTGGAGAGGAATCCTCAGGTTCCGGCCCCGACTCCACACAAGGTCTTAGGCCCCGGCATCGACGGGAGAGGAATCCCGAGAGGCCCCCGAGGAACTCGCATGGGGACTGGCCTTTCCTGAGGCCACCAGAGCGGATCCCTGAGGTCCCCGTCGTAAGTCGAGAGCACCTGCCGCAACTCGAGAAAATCCAGGAGGTTTTGCCCTCCAGGCGAGATGAGGCCCATTTCCGCTGAGGCTTCTCGAGGCTAATCACGTCTAACCACTGGAACTTCCAAAGGGTCCTTCACACCCTTGCTGCATCTCAAGAAGTTCCCCGACATACCCGTCTCCACTCGAGAGGAAGCACGTGGGGTCCCGCACACATCCAGGGGAGCCCCGTTTCCGCCTCCTAGCTCGAGATGAGGGATCCTTTCCCTGTTTCGTAGGGAAAGAATTCCCGGCGTTCCCGTCGCATCTCAAGAGGAGGCGCTCTCCACAGGAAAGGCGAGAGGAACTCCAGGGTCGTGCCACCATTCCAAGAGTCCCCCAGATGTGTCAGTCCATTCCAGAGGAACCTGTTTTCCCTGCACTGCCTTGACGTTGAAGCCGAGGATCGACTCCCACCACGTGTGCACGTGGGACAGCCCTGTGGGAAAGCCTCGTGGGAAAGCCTCGTGGGAAAGACTCGAGGGAAAACCATAGATCCTTTGATCCACGCGGCGGACTGCGTGACACTGCTGCTACCGCTCTGGAGGAAAGCGCAAGTGCATGTCCGCATTCGAGACGAGGACTGACTCCCCTGGGGAGACTCCAGAAGTACCCCAAGATCCATGTCAGCACTGGAGAGGAATCCTCAGGTTCCGGCGCCGACTCCACACAAGGTCTTAGGCCCCGGCATCGATGGGAGAGGAATCCCGAGACGCCCCCGAGGAACTCGCATGGGGACTGGCCTTTCCTGAGGCCACCAGAGCGGGTCCCTGAGGTCCCCGTCGTAAGTCGAGAGCACCTGCCGCAACTCGAGAAAATCCAGGAGGTTTTGCCCTCCAGGCGAGATGAGGCCCATTTCCGCTGAGGCTTCTCGAGGCTAATCACGTCTAACCACTGGAACTTCCAAAGGGTCCTTCACACCCTTGCTGCAACTCAAGAAGTTCCCCGACATACCCGTCTCCACTCGAGAGGAAGCACGTGGGGTCCCGCACACATCCAGGGGAGCCCCGTTTCCGCCTCCTAGCTCGAGATGAGGGATCCTTTCCCTGTTTCGTAGGGAAAGAATTCCCGGCGTTCCCGTCGCATCTCAAGAGGAGGCGCTCTCCACAGGAAAGGCGAGAGGAACTCCAGGGTCGTGCCACCATTCCAAGAGTCCCCCAGATGTGTCAGTCCATTCCAGAGGAACCTTTTTTCCCTGCACTGCCTTGACGTTCAAGCCGAGGATCCACTCCCACCACGTGTGCACGTGGGACAGCCCTGTGGGAAAGCCTCGTGGGAAAGCTTCGTGGGAAAGACTCGAGGGAAAACCATAGATCCTTTGATCCACGCGGCGGACTGCGTGACACTGCTGCTACCGCTCTGGAGGAAAGCGCAAGTGCATGCCCGCATTCGAGACGAGGACTGACTCCCCTGGGGAGACTCCAGAAGTACCCCAAGATCCATGTCAGCACTGGAGAGGAATCCTCAGGTTCCTACCCCGACCCACACAAGGTCTTAGGCCCCGGCATCGACGGGAGAGGAATGCCAAGAGGCCCCCGAGGAACTCGCATGGGGACTGGCCTTTCCTGAGGCCACCAGAGCGGGTCCATGAGGTCCCCGTCGTAAGTCGAGAGCACCTGCCGCAACTCGAGAAAATCCAGGAGGTTTTGCCCTCCAGGCGAGATGAGGTCAATTTCCGCTGAGGCAACTCGAGGCTAATCACGTCTAACCACTGGAACTTCCAAAGGGTCCTTCACACCCTTGCTGCAACTCAAGCATTTCCGCGACAAACCCGTATCCACTCGAGAGGAAGCACGTGGGGTCCCGCACACATCCAGGGGAGCCCCGTTTCCGCCTCCTAGCTCGAGATGAGTGATCCTTTCCCTGTTTCATAGGGAAAGAATTCCCGGCGTTCCCGTCGCATCTCAAGAGGAGGCGCTCTCCACAGGAAAGGCGAGAGGAACTCCAGGGTCGTGGCACCATTCCAAGAGACCCCCAGATGTGTCAGTCCATTCCAGAGGAACCTGTTTTCCCTGCACTGCCTTGACGTTCAAGCCGAGGATCGACTCCCACCACGTGTGCACGTGGGAGAGCCCTGTGGGAAAGCCTCGTGGGAAAGCCTAGTGGGAAAGACTCTAGGGAAAACCTTAGATCCTTTGATCCACGCGGCGGACTGCGTGACACTGCTGCTACCGCTCTGGAGGGAAGCGCAAGTGCATGCCCGCATTCGAGACGAGGACTGACTCCCCTGGGGAGACTCCAGAAGTACCCCAAGATCCATGTCAGCACTGGAGAGGAATCCTCAGGTTCCTACCCCGACCCACACAAGGTCTTAGGCCCCGGCATCGACGGGAGAGGAATGCCAAGAGGCCCCCGAGGAACTCGCATGGGGACTGGCCTTTCCTGAGGCCACCAGAGCGTGTCCATGAGGTCCCCGTCGTAAGTCGAGAGCACCTGCCGCAACTCGAGAAAATCCAGGAGGTTTTGCCCTCCAGGCGAGATGAGGCCCATTTCCGCTGAGGCAACTCGAGGCTAATCACGTCTAACCACTGGAACTTCCAAAGGGTCCTTCACACCCTTGCTGCAACTCAAGCATTTCCGCGACATACCCGTATCCACTCGAGAGGAAGCACGTGGGGTCCCGCACACATCCAGGGGAGCCCCGTTTCCGCCTCCTAGCTCGAGATGAGTGATCCTTTCCCTGTTTCGTAGGGAAAGAATTCCCGGCGTTCCCGTCGCATCTCAAGAGGAGGCGCTCTCCACAGGAAAGGCGAGAGGAACTCCAGGGTCGTGGCACCATTCCAGGAGACCCCCAGATGTGTCAGTCCATTCCAGAGGAACCTGTTTTCCCTGCACTGCCTTGACGTTCAAGCCGAGGATCGACTCCCACCACGTGTGCACGTGGGAGAGCCCTGTGGGAAAGCCTCGTGGGAAAGCCTAGTGGGAAAGACTCTAGGGAAAACCTTAGATCCTTTGATCCACGCGGCGGACTGCGTGACACTGCTGCTACCGCTCTGGAGGGAAGCGCAAGTGCATGCCCGCATTCGAGACGAGGACTGACTCCCCTGGGGAGACTCCAGAAGTACCCCAAGATCCATGTCAGCACTGGAGAGGAATCCTCAGGTTCCGGCCCCGACTCCACACAAGGTCTTAGGCCCCGGCATGGACGGGAGAGGAATCCCGAGAGGCCCCCGAGGAACTCGCCTGGGGACTGGACTTTCCTGAGGCCACCAGAGCGGGTCCCTGAGGTCCCCGTCGTAAGTCGAGAGCACCTGCCGCAACTCGAGAAAATCCAGGAGGTTTTGCCCTCCAGGCGAGATGAGGCCCATTTCCGCTGAGGCTTCTCGAGGCTAATCACGTCTCACCACTGGAACTTCCAAAGGGTCCTTCACACCCTTGCTGCAACTCAAGAAGTTCCCCGACATACCCGTCTCCACTCGAGAGGAAGCACGTGGGGTCCCTCACACATCCAGGGGAGCCCCGTTTCCGCCTCCTAGCTCGAGATGAGGGATCCTTTCCCTGTTTCGTAGGGAAAGAATTCCCGGCGTTCCCGTCGCATCTCAAGAGGAGGCGCTCTCCACAGGAAAGGCGAGAGGAACTCCAGGGTCGTGCCACCATTCCAAGAGTCCCCCAGATGTGTCAGTCCATTCCAGAGGAACCTGTTTTCCCTGCACTGCCTTGACGTTCAAGCCGAGGATCGACTCCCACCACGTGTGCACGTGGGACAGCCCTGTGGGAAAGCCTCGTGGGTAAGCCTCGTGGGAAAGACTCGAGGGAAAACCATAGATCCTTTGATCCACGCGGCGGACTGCGTGACACTGCTGCTACCGCTCTGGAGGAAAGCGCAAGTGCATGCCCGCATTCGAGACGAGGACTGACTCCCCTGGGGAGACTCCAGAAGTACCCCAAGATCCATGTCAGCACTGGAGAGGAATCCTCAGGTTCCGGCCCCGACTCCACACAAGTTCTTAGGCCCCGGCATCGACGGGAGAGGAATCCCGAGAGGCCCCCGAGGAACTCGCATGGGGACTGGCCTTTCCTGAGGCCACCAGAGCGGGTCCCTGAGGTCCCCGTCGTAAGTCGAGAGCACCTGCCGCAACTCGAGAAAATCCAGGAGGTTTTGCCCTCGAGGCGAGATAAGGCCCATTTCCGCTGAGGCTTCTCGAGGCTAATCACGTCTAACCACTGGAACTTCCAAAGGGTCCTTCACACCCTTGCTGCAACTCAAGAAGTTCCCCGACATACCCGTCTCCACTCGAGAGGAAGCACGTGGGGTCCCGCACACATCCAGGGGAGCCCCGTTTCCGCCTCCTAGCTCGAGATGAGGGATCCTTTCCCTGTTTCGTAGGGAAAGAATTCCCGGCGTTCCCGTCGCATCTCAAGAGGAGGCGCTCTCCACAGGAAAGGCGAGAGGAACTCCAGGGTCGTGCCACCATTCCAAGAGTCCCCCAGATGTGTCAGTCCATTCCAGAGGAACCTGTTTTCCCTGCACTGCCTTGACGTTCAAGCCGAGGATCCACTCCCACCACGTGTGCACGTGGGACAGCCCTGTGGGAAAGCCTCGTGGGAAAGCTTCGTGGGAAAGACTCGAGGGAAAACCATAGATCCTTTGATCCACGCGGCGGACTGCGTGACACTGCTGCTACCGCTCTGGAGGAAAGCGCAAGTGCATGCCCGCATTCGAGACGAGGACTGACTCCCCTGGGGAGACTCCAGAAGTACCCCAAGATCCATGTCAGCACTGGAGAGGAATCCTCAGGTTCCTACCCCGACCCACACAAGGTCTTAGGCCCCGGCATCGACGGGAGAGGAATGCCAAGAGGCCCCCGAGGAACTCGCATGGGGAGTGGCCTTTCCTGAGGCCACCAGAGCGGGTCCCTGAGGTCCCCATCATAAGTCGAGAGCACCTGCCGCAACTCGAGAAAATCCAGGAGGTTTTGCCCTCCAGGCGAGATGAGGCCCATTTCCGCTGAGGCAACTCGAGGCTAATCACGTCTAACCACTGGAACTTCCAAAGGGTCCTTCACACCCTTGCTGCAACTCAAGCATTTCCGCGACATACCCGTATCCACTCGAGAGGAAGCACGTGGGGTCCCGCACACATCCAGGGGAGCCCCGTTTCCGCCTCCTAGCTCGAGATGAGTGATCCTTTCCCTGTTTCGTAGGGAAAGAATTCCCGGCGTTCCCGTCGCATCTCAAGAGGAGGCGCTCTCCACAGGAAAGGCGAGAGGAACTCCAGGGTCGTGGCACCATTCCAAGAGACCCCCAGATGTGTCAGTCCATTCCAGAGGAACCTGTTTTCCCTGCACTGCCTTGACGTTCAAGCCGAGGATCGACTCCCACCACGTGTGCACGTGGGACAGCCCTGTGGGAAAGCCTCGTGGGAAAGCCTCGTGGGAAAGACTCTAGGGAAAACCTTAGATCCTTTGATCCACGCGGCGGACTGCGTGACACTGCTGCTACCGCTCTGGAGGGAAGCGCAAGTGCATGCCCGCATTCGAGACGAGGACTGACTCCCCTGGGGAGACTCCAGAATTACCCGAAGATCCATGTCAGCACTGGAGAGGAATCCTCAGGTTCCGGCCCCGACTCCACACAAGGTCTTAGGCCCCGGCATCGATGGGAGAGGAATCCCGAGAGGCCCCCGAGGAACTCGCCTGGGGACTGGCCTTTCCTGAGGCCACCAGAGCGGGTCCCTGAGGTCCCCGTCGTAAGTCGAGAGCACCTGCCGCAACTCGAGAAAATCCAGGAGGCTTTGCCCTCCAGGCGAGATGAGGCCCATTTCCGCTGAGGCTTCTCGAGGCTAATCACGTCTAACCACTGGAACTTCCAAAGGGTCCTTCACACCCTTGCTGCATCTCAAGAAGTTCCCCGACATACCCGTCTCCACTCGAGAGGAAGCACGTGGGGTCCCGCACACATCCAGGGGAGACCCGTTTCCGCCTCCTAGCTCGAGATGAGGGATCCTTTCCCTGTTTCTTAGGGAAAGAATTCCCGGCGTTCCCGTCGCATCTCAAGAGGAGGCGCTCTCCACAGGAAAGTCAAGAGGAACTCCAGGGTCGTGCCACAATTCCAAGAGTCCCCCAGATGTGTCAGTCCATTCCAGAGGAACCGGTTTTCCCTGCACTGCCTTGACGTTCAAGCCGAGGATCGACTCCCACCATGTGTGCACGTGGGACAGCCCTGTGGGAAAGCCTCGTGGGAAAGCCTCGTGGGAAAGACTCGAGGGAAAACCATAGATCCTTTGATCCACGCGGCGGACTGCGTGACACTGCTACTACCGCTCTGGAGGAAAGCGCAAGTGCATGCCCGCATTCGAGACGAGGACTGACTCCCCTGGGGAGACTCCAGAAGTACCCCAAGATCCATGTCAGCACTGCAGAGGAATCCTCAGGTTCCGGCCCCGAATCCACACAAGGTCTTAGGCCCCGGCATCGACGGGAGAGGAATCCCGAGAGGCCCCCGAGGAACTCGCATGGGGACTGGCCTTTCCTGAGGCCACCAGAGCGGGTCCCTGAGGTCCCCGTCGTAAGTCGAGAGCACCTGCCGCAACTCGAGAAAATCCAGGAGGTTTTGCCCTCCAGGCGAGATGAGGCCCATTTCCGCTGTGGCTTCTCGAGGCTAATCACGTCTAACCACTGGAACTTCCAAAGTGTCCTTCACACCCTTGCTGCAACTCAAGAAGTTCCCAGACATACCCGTCTCCACTCGAGAGGAAGCACGTGGGGTCCCGCACACATCCAAGGGAGCCCCGTTTCCGCCTCCTAGCTCGAGATGAGGGATCCTTTCCCTGTTTCGTAGGGAAAGAATTCCTGGCGTTCCCGTCGCATCTCAAGAGGAGGCGCTCTCCACAGGAAAGGCGAGAGGAACTCCAGGATCGTGCCACCATTCCAAGAGTCCCCCAGATGTGTCAGTCCATTCCAGAGGAACCTGTTTTCCCTGCACTGCCTTGACGTTCAAGCCGAGGATCGACTCCCACCACGTGTGAACGTGGGACAGCCCTGTGGGAAAGCCTCGTGGGAAAGCCTCGTGGGAAAGACTCGAGGGAAAACCATAGATCCTCTGATCCACGCGGCGGACTGCGTGACACTGCTGCTACCGCTCTGGAGGAAAGCGCAAGTGCATGCCCGCATTCGAGACGAGGACTGACTCCCCTGGGGAGACTCCAGAAGTACCCCAAGATCAATGTCAGTACTGGAGAGGAATCCACAGGTTCCGGCCCCGACTCCACACAAGGTCTTAGGCCCCGGCATCGACGGGAGAGGAATGCCGAGAGGCCCCCGAGGAACTCGCATGGGGACTGGCCTTTCCTGAGGCCACCAGAGCGGGTCCCTGAGGTCCCCGTCGTAAGTCGAGAGCACCTGCCGCAACTCGAGAAAATCCAGGAGGTTTTGCCCTCCAGGCGAGATGAGGCCCATTTCCGCTGAGGCTTCTCGAGGCTAATCACGTCTAACCACTGGAACTTCCAAACAGTGCTTCACACCCTTGCTGCAACTCAAGAAGTTCCCCGACATACCCGTCTCCACTCGAGAGGAAGCACGTGGGGTCCCTCACACATCCAGGGGAGCCACGTTTCCGCCTCCTAGCTCGAGATGAGGGATCCTTTCCCTGTTTCGTAGGGAAAGAATTCCCGGCGTTCCCGTCGCATCTCCAGAGGAGGCGCTCTAAAGAGGAAAGGCGAGAGGAACTCCAGGGTCGTGCCACAATTCCAAGAGTCCCCCAGATGTGTCAGTCCATTCCAGAGGAACCTGTTTTCCCTGCACTGCCTTGACGTTCAAGCCGAGGATCGACTCCCACCACGTGTGCACGTGGGACAGCCCTGTGGGAAAGCCTCGTGGGAAAGCCTCGTGGGAAAGACTCGAGGGAAAACCATAGATCCTTTGATCCACGCGGCGGACTGTGTGACACTGCTGCTACCGCTCTGGAGGAAAGCGCAAGTGCATGCCCGCATTCGAGACGAGGACTGACTCCCCTGGGGAGACTCCAGAAGTACCCCAAGATCCATGTCAGCACTGGAGAGGAATCCTCAGGTTCCGGCCCCGACTCCACACAAGGTCTTAGGCCCCGGCATCGACGGGAGAGGAATCCCGAGACGCCACCGAGGAACTCGCATGGGGACTGGCCTTTCCTGAGGCCACCAGAGCGGGTCCCTGAGGTCCCCGTCGTAAGTCGAGAGCACCTGCCGCAACTCGAGAAAATCCAGGACTTTTGCCCTCCAGGCGAGATGAGGCCCATTTCCGCTGAGGCTTCTCGAGGCTAATCACGTCTAACCACTGGAACTTCCAAAGGGTCCTTCACACCCTTGCTGCAACTCAAGAAGTTCCCCGACATACCCGTCTCCACTCGAGAGGAAGCACGTGGGGTCCCGCACACATCCAGGGGAGCCCCGTTTCCGCCTCCTAGCTCGAGATGAGGGATCCTTTCCCTGTTTCGTAGGGAAAGAATTCCCGGCGTTCCCGTCGCATCTCAAGTGGAGGCGCTCTCCACAGGAAAGGCGAGAGGAACTCCAGGGTCGTGCCACCATTCCAAGAGTCCCCCAGATGTGTCAGTCCATTCCAGAGGAACCTGTTTTCCCTGCACTGCCTTGACGTTCAAGCCGAGGATCGACTCCCACCACGTGTGCACGTGGGACAGCCCTGTGGGAAAGCCTCGTGGGAAAGCCTCGTGGGAAAGACTCGAGGGAAAACCATAGATCCTTTGATCCACGCGGCGGACTGCGTGACACTGCTGCTACCGCTCTGGAGGAAAGCACAAGTGCATGCCCGCATTCGAGACGAGGACTGACTCCCCTGGGGAGACTCCAGAAGTACCCCAAGATCCATGTCAGCACTGGAGAGGAATCCTCAGGTTCCGGCCCCGACTCCACACAAGGTCTTAGGCCCCGGCATCGACGGGAGAGGAATCCCGAGAGGCCCCCGAGGAACTCGCATGGGGACTGGCCTTTCCTGAGGCCACCAGAGGGGGTCCCTGAGGTCCCCGTCGTAAGTCGAGAGCACCTGCCGCAACTCGAGAAAATCCAGGAGGTTTTGCCCTCCAGGCGAGATAAGGCCCATTTCCAATGAGGCTTCTCGAGGCTAATCACGTCTAACCACTGGAACTTCCAAAGGGTCCTTCACACCCTTGCTGCAACTCAAGAAGTACCCCGACATACCCGTCTCCACTCGAGAGGAAGCACGTGGGGTCCCGCACACATCCAGGGGAGCCCCGTTTCCGCCTCCTAGCTCGAGATGAGGGATCCTTTCCCTGTTTCGTAGGGAAAGAATTCCCGGCGATCCCGTCGCATCTCAAGAGGAGGCGCTCTCCACAGGAAAGGCGAGAGGAACTCCAGGGTCGTGCCACCATTCCAAGAGTCCCCCAGATGTGTCAGTCCATTCCAGAGGAACCTTTTTTCCCTGCACTGCCTTGACGTTCAAGCCGAGGATCCACTCCCACCACGTGTGCACGTGGGACAGCCCTGTGGGAAAGCCTCGTGGGAAAGTTTCGTGGGAAAGACTCGAGGGAAAACCATAGATCCTTTGATCCACGCTGCGGACTGCGTGACACTGCTGCTACCGCTCTGGAGGAAAGCGCAAGTGCATGCCCGCATTCGAGACGAGGACTGACTCCCCTGGGGAGACTCCAGAAGTACCCCAAGATCCATGTCAGCACTGGAGAGGAATCCTCAGGTTCCTACCCCGACCCACACAAGGTCTTAGGCCCCGGCATCGACGGGAGAGGAATGCCGAGAGGCCCCCGAGGAACTCGCATGGGGACTGGCCTTTCCTGAGGCCACCAGAGCGGGTCCCTGAGGTCCCCATCGTAAGTCGAGAGCACCTGCCGCAACTCGAGAAAATCCAGGAGGTTTTGCCCTCCAGGCGAGATGAGGCCCATTTCCGCTGAGGCAACTCGAGGCTAATCACGTCTAACCACTGGAACTTCCAAAGGGTCCTTCACACCCTTGCTGCAACTCAAGCATTTCCGCGACATACCCGTATCCACTCGAGAGGAAGCACGTGGTGTCCCGCACACATCCAGGGGAGCCCCGTTTCCGCCTCCTAGCTCGAGATGAGTGATCCTTTCCCTGTTTCGTAGGGAAAGAATTCCCGGCGTTCCCGTCGCATCTCAAGAGGAGGCGCTCTCCACAGGAAAGGCGAGAGGAACTAAAGGGTCGTGGCACCATTCCAAGAGACCCCCAGATGTGTCAGTCCATTCCAGAGGAACCTGTTTTCCCTGCACTGCCTTGACGTTCAAGCCGAGGATCGACTCCCAACACGTGTGCACGTGGGACAGCCCTGTGGGAAAGCCTCGTGGGAAAGCCTCGTGGGAAAGACTCGAGGGAAAACCATAGATCCTTTGATCCACGCGGCGGATTGCGTGACACTGCTGCTACCGCTCTGGAGGAAAGCGCAAGTGCATGCCCGCATTCGAGACGAGGACTGACTCCCCTGGGGAGACTCCAGAAGTACCCCAAGATCCATGTCAGCACTGGAGAGGAATCCTCAGGTTCCGGCCCCGACTCCACACAAGGTCTTAGGCCCCGGCATGGACGGGAGAGGAATCCCGAGAGGCCCCCGAGGAACTCGCCTGGGGACTGGCCTTTCCTGAGGCCACCAGAGCGGGTCCCTGAGGTCCCCGTCGTAAGTCGAGAGCACCTGCCGCAACTCGAGAAAATCCAGGAGGTTTTGCCCTCCAGGCGAGATGAGGCCCATTTCCGCTGAGGCTTCTCGAGGCTAATAACGTCTAACCACTGGAACTTCCAAAGGGTCCTTCACACCCTTGCTGCAACTCAAGAAGTTGCCCGACATACCCGTCTCCACTCGAGAGGAAGCACGTGGGGTTCCGCACACATCCAGGGGAGCCCCGTTTCAGCCTCCTAGCTCGAGATGAGGGATCCTTTCCCTGTTTCGTAGGGAAAGAATTCCCGGCGTTCCCGTCGCATCTCAAGAGGAGGCGCTCTCCTCAGGAAAGGCGAGAGGAACTCCAGGGTCGTGCCACCATTCCAAGAGTCCCCCAGATGTGTCAGTCCATTCCAGAGGAACCTGTTTTCCCTGCACTGCCTTGACGTTCAAGCCGAGGATCGACTCCCACAACGTGTGCACGTGGGACAGCCCTGTGGGAAAGCCTCGTGGGAAAGCCTCTTGGGAAAGACTCGAGGGAAAACCATAGATCCTTTGATCCACGCGGCGGACTGCGTGACACTGCTGCTACCGTTCTGGAGGAAAGCGCAAGTGCATGCCCGCATTCGAGACGAGGACTGACTCCCCTGGGGAGACTCCAGAATTACCCCAAGATCCATGTCAGCACTGGAGAGGAATCCTCAGGTTCCGGCCCCGACTCCACACAAGGTCTAAGGCCCCGGCATCGACGGGAGAGGAATCCCGAGAGGCCCCCGAGGAACTCGCATGGGGACTGGCCTTTCCTGAGGCCACCAGAGCGGGTCCCTGAGGTCCCCGTCGTAAGTCGAGAGCACCTGCCACAACTCGAGAAAATCCAGGAGGTTTTGCCCTCCAGGCGAGATGAGGCCCATTTCCGCTGAGGCTTCTCGAGGCTAATCACGTCTAACCACTGGAACTTCCAAAGGGTCCTTCACACCCTTGCTGCAACTCAAGAAGTTCCCCGACTTACCCGTCTCCACTCGAGAGGAAGCACGTGGGGTCCCGCACACATCCAGGGGAGCCCCGTTTCCGCCTCCTAGCTCGAGATGAGGGATCCTTTCCCTGTTTCGTAGGGAAAGAATTCCCGGCGTTCCCGTCGCATCTCAATAGGAGGCGCTCTCCACAGGAAAGGCGAGAGGAACTCCAGGGTCGTGCCACCATTCCAAGAGTCCCCCAGATGTGTCAGTCCATTCCCGAGGAACCTGTTTTACCTGCACTGCCTTGACGTTCAAGCCGAGGATCCACTCCCACCACGTGTGCACGTGGGACAGCCCTGTGGGAAACCCTCGTGGGAAAGCCTCGTGGGAAAGACTCGAGGGAAAACCATAGATCCTTTGATCCACGCGGCGGACTGCGTGACACTGCTGCTACCGCTCTGGAGGAAAGCGCAAGTGCATGCCCGCATTCGAGACGAGGACTGACTCCCCTGGGGAGACTCCAGAAGTACCCCAAGATCCATGTCAGCACTGGAGAGGAATCCTCAGGTTCCGGCCCCGACTCCACACAAGGTCTTAGGCCCCGGCATCGACGGGAGAGGAATGCCGAGAGGCCCCCGAGGAACTCGCATGGGGACTGGCCTTTCCTGAGGCCACCAGAGCGGGTCCCTGAGGTCCCCGTCGTAAGTCGAGAGCACCTGCCGCAACTCGAGAAAATCCAGGAGGTTTTGCCCTCCAGGCGAGATGAGGCCCATTTCCGCTGAGGCTTCTCGAGGCTAATCACTTCTAACCACTGGAACTTCCAAAGGGTCCTTCACACCCTTGCTGCAACTCAAGAAGTTCCCCGACATACCCGTCTCCACTCGAGAGGAAGCACGTGGGGTCCCGCACACATCCAGGGGAGCCCCGTTTCCGCCTCCTAGCTCGAGATGAGGGATCCTTTCCCTGTTTCGTAGGGAAAGAATTCCCGGCGTTCCCGTCGCATCTCAAGAGGAGGCGCTCTCCACAGGAAAGGCGAGAGGAACTCCAGGGTCGTGCCACCATTCCAAGAGTCCCCCAGATGTGTCAGTCCATTCCAGAGGAACCTGTTTTCCCTGCACTGCCTTGACGTTCAAGCCGAGGATCCACTCCCACCACGTGTGCACCTGGGACAGCCCTGTGGGAAAGCCTCGTGGGAAAGACTCGAGGGAAAACCATAGATCCTTTGATCCACGCGGCGGACTGCGTGACACTGCTGCTACCGCTCTGGAGGAAAGCGCAAGTGCATGCCCGCATTCGAGACGAGGACTGACTCCCCTGGGGAGACTCCAGAAGTACCCCAAGATCCATGTCAGCACTGGAGAGGAATCCTCAGGTTCCGGCCCCGACTCCACACAAGGTCTTAGGCCCCGGCATCGATGGGCGAGGAATCCCGAGACGCCCCCGAGGAACTCGCATGGGACTGGCCTTTACTGAGGCCACCAGAGCGGGTCCCTGAGGTCCCCGTCGTAAGTCGAGAGCACCTGCCGCAACTCGAGAAAATCCAGGAGGTTTTGCCCTCCAGGCGAGATGAGGCCCATTTCCGCTGAGGCTTCTCGAGGCTAATCACGTCTAACCACTGGAACTTCCAAAGGGTCCTTCACACCCTTGCTGCAACTCAAGAAGTTGCCCGACATACCCGTCTCCACTCGAGAGGAAGCACGTGGGGTTCCGCACACATCCAGGGGAGCCCCGTTTCAGCCTCCTAGCTCGAGATGAGGGATCCTTTCCCTGTTTCGTAGGGAAAGAATTCCCGGCGTTCCCGTCGCATCTCAAGAGGAGGCGCTCTCCACAGGAAAGGCGAGAGGAACTCCAGGGTCGTGCCACCATTCCAAGAGTCCCCCAGATGTGTCAGTCCATTCCAGAGGAACCTGTTTTCCCTGCACTGCCTTGACGTTCAAGCCGAGGATCGACTCCCACAACGTGTGCACGTGGGACAGCCCTGTGGGAAAGCCTCGTGGGAAAGCCTCTTGGGAAAGACTCGAGGGAAAACCATAGATCCTTTGATCCACGCGGCGGACTGCGTGACACTGCTGCTACCGTTCTGGAGGAAAGCGCAAGTGCATGCCCGCATTCGAGACGAGGACTGACTCCCCTGGGGAGACTCCAGAATTACCCCAAGATCCATGTCAGCACTGGAGAGGAATCCTCAGGTTCCGGCCCCGACTCCACACAAGGTCTAAGGCCCCGGCATCGACGGGAGAGGAATGCCGAGAGGCCCCCGAGGAACTCGCATGGGGACTGGCCTTTCCTGAGGCCACCAGAGCGGGTCCCTGAGGTCCCCGTCGTAAGTCGAGAGCACCTGCCACAACTCGAGAAAATCCAGGAGGTTTTGCCCTCCAGGCGAGATGAGGCCCATTTCCGCTGAGGCTTCTCGAGGCTAATCACGTCTAACCACTGGAACTTCCAAAGGGTCCTTCACACCCTTGCTGTAACTCAAGAAGTTCCCCGACTTACCCGTCTCCACTCGAGAGGAAGCACGTGGGGTCCCGCACACATCCAGGGGAGCCCCGTTTCCGCCTCCTAGCTCGAGATGAGGGATCCTTTCCCTGTTTCGTAGGGAAAGAATTCCCGGCGTTCCCGTCGCATCTCAAGAGGAGGCGCTCTCCACAGGAAAGGCGAGAGGAACTCCAGGGTCGTGCCACCATTCCAAGAGTCCCCCAGATGTGTCAGTCCATTCCAGAGGAACCTGTTTTCCCTGCACTTCCTTGACGTTCAAGCCGAGGATCCACTCCCACCACGTGTGCACGTGGGACAGCCCTGTGGGAAAGCCTCGTGGGAAAGCCTCGTGGGAAAGACTCGAGGGAAAACCATAGATCCTTTGATCCACGCGGCGGACTGCGTGACACTGCTGCTACCGCTCTGGAGGAAAGCGCAAGTGCATGCCCGCATTCGAGACGAGGACTGACTCCCCTGGGGAGACTCCAGAAGTACCCCAAGATCCATGTCAGCACTGGAGAGGAATCCTCAGGTTCGGGCCCCGACTCCACACAAGGTCTTAGTCCCCGGCATCGACGGGAGAGGAATCCCGAGAGGCCCCCGAGGAACTCGCATGGGGACTGGCCTTTCCTGAGGCCACCAGAGCGGGTTCCTGAGGTCCCCGTCGTAAATCGAGAGCACCTGCCGCAACTCGTGAAAATCCAGGAGGTTTTGCCCTCCAGGCGAGATGAGGCCCATTTCCGCTGAGGCTTCCCGAGGCTAATCACGTCTAACCACTGGAACTTCCAAAGGGTGCTTCACACCCTTGCTGCAACTCAAGAAGTTCCCCGACATACCCGTCTCCACTCGAGAGGAAGCACGTGGGGTCCCGCACACATCCAGGGGAGACCCGTTTCCGCCTCCTAGCTCGAGATGAGGGATCCTTTCCCTGTTTCGTAGGGAAAGAATTCCCGGCGTTCCCGTCGCATCTCAAGAGGAGGCGCTCTCCACAGGAAAGGCGAGAGGAACTCCAGGGTCGTGCCACCATTCCAAGAGTCCCCCAGATGTGTCAGTCCATTCCAGAGGAACCTGTTTTCCCTGCACTGCCTTGACGTTCAAGCCGAGGATCGACTCCCACCACGTGTGCACGTGGGACAGCCCTGTGGGAAAGCCTCGTGGGAAAGACTCGAGGGAAAACCATAGATCCTTTGATCCACGCGGCGGACTGCGTGACACTGCTGCTATCGCTCTGGAGGAAAGCGCAAGTGCATGCCCGCATTCGAGACGAGGACTGACTCCCCTGGGGAGACTCCAGAAGTACCCCAAGATCCATGTCAGCATTGGAGAGGAATCCTCAGGTTCCGGCCCCGACTCCACACAAGGTCTTAGGCCCCGGAATCGACGGGAGAGGAATCCCGAGAGGCCCCCGAGGAACTCGCATGGGGACTGGCCTTTCCTGAGGCCACCAGAGCGGGTCCCTGAGGTCCCCGTCGTAAGTCGAGATCACCTGCCGCAACTCGAGAAAATCCAGGAGGTTTTGCCCTCCAGGCGAGATGAGGCCCATTTCCGCTGAGGCTTCTCGAGGCTAATCACGTCTAACCACTGGAACTTCCAAAGGGTCCTTCACACCCTTGCTGCAACTCAAGAAGTTCCCCGACATACCCGTCTCCACTCGAGAGGAAGCACGTGGGGTCCCGCACACATCCAGGGGAGCCCCGTTTCCCCCTCCTAGCTCGAGATGAGGGATCCTTTCCCTGTTTCATAGGGAAAGAATTCCCGGCGTTCCCGTCGCATCTCAAGAGGAGGCCCTCTCCACAGGAAAGGCGAGAGGAACTCCAGGGTCGTGCCACCATTCCAAGAGTCCCCCAGATGTGTCAGTCCATTCCAGAGGAACCTGTTTTCCCTGCACTGCCTTGACGTTCAAGCCGAGGATCGACTCCCACCACGTGTGTACGTGGGACAGCCCTGTGGGAAAGCCTCGTGGGAAAGCCTCGTGGGAAAGACTCGAGGGAAAACCATAGATCCTTTGATCCACGCGGCGGACTGCGTGACACTGCTGCTACCGCTCTGGAGGAAAGCGCAAGTGCATGCCCGCATTCGAGACGAGGACTGACTCCCCTGGGGAGACTCCAGAAGTACCCCAAGATCCATGTCAGCACTGGAGAGGAATCCTCAGGTTCCGGCCCCGACTCCACACAAGGTCTTAGGCCCCGGCATCGACGGGAGAGGAATCCCGAGACGCCCCCGAGGAACTCGCATGGGACTGGCCTTTCCTGAGGCCTCCAGAGCGGGTCCCTGAGGTCCCCGTCCTAAGTCGAGAGCACTTTCCGCAACTCCAGAAAATCCAGGAGGTTTTGCCCTCCAGGCGAGATGAGGCCCATTTCCGCTGAGGCTTCTCGAGGCTAATCACGTCTAACCACTGGAACTTCCAAAGGGTCCTTCACACCCTTGCTGCAACTCAAGACGTTCCCCGACATACCCGTCTCCACTCGAGAGGAAGCACGTGGGGTCCCGCACACATCCAGGGGAGCCCCGTTTCCGCCTCCTAGCTCGAGATGAGGGATCCTTTCCCTGTTTCGTAGGGAAAGAATTCCCGGCGTTCCCGTCGCATCTCAAGAGGAGGCGCTCTCCACAGGAAAGGCGAGAGGAACTCCAGGGTCGTGCCACCATTCCAAGAGTCCCCCAGATGTGTCAGTCCATTCCAGAGGAACCTGTTTTCCCTGCACTGCCTTGACGTTCAAGCCGAGGATCGACTCCCACCACGTGTGCACGTGGGACAGCCCTGTGGGAAAGCCTCGTGGGAAAGCCTCGTGCGAAAGACTCGAGGGAAAACCATAGATCCTTTGATCCACGCGGCGGACTGCGTGACACTGCTGCTACCGCTCTGGAGGAAAGCGCAAGTGCATGCCCGCATTCGAGACGAGGACTGACTCCCCTGGGGAGACTCCAGAAGTACCCCAAGATCCATGTCAGCACTGGAGAGGAATCCTCAGGTTCCGGCCCCGACTCCACAGAAGGTCTTAGACCCCGGCATCGACGGGAGAGGAATCCCGAGAGGCCCCCGAGGAATTCGCATGGGGACTGGCCTTTCCTGAGGCCACCAGAGCGGGTCCCTGAGGTCCCCGACGTAAGTCGAGAGCACCTGACGCAACTCGAGAAAATCCAGGAGGTTTTGCCCTCCAGGCGAGATGAGGCCCATTTCCGCTGAGGCTTCTCGAGGCTAATCACGTCTAACCACTGGAACTTCCAAAGGGTCCTTCACACCCTTGCTGCAACTCAAGAAGTTCCCCGACATACCCGTCTCCACTCGAGAGGAAGCACGTGGGGTCCCGCACACATCCAGGGGAGCCCCGTTTCCCCCTCCTAGCTCGAGATGAGGGATCCTTTCCCTGTTTCGTAGGGAAAGAATTCCCGGCGTTCCCGTCGCATCTCAAGAGGAGGCGCTCTCCACAGGAAAGGCGAGAGGAACTCCAGGGTCGTGCCACCATTCCAAGAGTCCCCCAGATGTGTCAGTCCATTCCAGAGGAACCTGTTTTCCCTGCACTGCCTTGACGTTAAAGCCGAGGATCGACTCCCACCACGTGTGCACGTGGGACAGCCCTGTGGGAAAGCCTCGTGGGAAAGCCTCGTGGGAAAGACTCGAGGGAAAACCATAGATCCTTTGATCCACGCGGTGGACTGCGTGACACTGCTGCTACCGCTCTGGAGGAAAGCGCAAGTGCATGCCCGCATTCGAGACGAGGACTGACTCCCCTGGGGAGACTCCAGAAGTACCCCAAGATCCATGTCAGCACTGGAGAGGAATCCTCAGGTTCCGGCCCCGACTCCACACAAGGTCTTAGGCCCCGGCATCGACGGGAGAGGAATCCCGAGAGGCCGCCGAGGAACTCGCATGGGGACTGGCCTTTCCTGAGGCCACCAGAGCGGGTCCCTGAGGTCCCCGTCGTAAGTCGAGAGCACCTGCCGCAACTCGAGAAAATCCAGGAGGTTTTGCCCTCCAGGCGAGATGAGGCCCATTTCAGCTGAGGCTTCTCGAGGCTAATCACGTCTAACCACTGGAACTTCCAAAGGGTCCTTCACACCCTTGCTGCAACTCAAGAAGTTCCCCGACATACCCGTCTCCACTCGAGAGGAAGCACGTGGGGTCCCGCACACATCCAGGGGAGCCCCGTTTCCGCCTCCTAGCTCGAGATGAGGGATCCTTTCCCTGTTTCGTAGGGAAAGAATTCCCGGCGTTCCCGTCGCATCTCAAGAGGAGGCGCTCTCCACAGGAAAGGCGAGAGGAACTCCAGGGTCGTGCCACCATTCCAAGAGTCCCCCAGATGTGTCAGTCCATTCCAGAGGAACCTGTTTTCCCTGCACTGCCTTGACGTTCAAGCCGAGGATCCACTCCCACCACGTGTGCACATGGGACAGCCCTGTGGGAAAGCCTCGTGGGAAAGCCTCGTGGGAAAGACTCGAGGGAAAACCATAGATCCTTTGATCCACGCGGAGGACTGCGTGACACTGCTGCTACCGCTCTGGAGGAAAGCGCAAGTGCATGCCCGCATTCGAGACGAGGACTGACTCCCCTGGGGAGACTCCAGAAGTACCCCAAGATCCATGTCAGCACTGGAGAGGAATCCTCAGGTTCCGGCCCCGAGTCCACACAAGGTCTTAGGCCCCGGCATCGACGGGAGAGGAATCCCGAGACGCCCCCGAGGAACTCGCATGGGACTGGCCTTTCCTGAGGCCTCCAGAGCGGGTCCCTGAGGTCCCCGTCCTAAGTCGAGAGCACCTGCCGCAACTCGAGAAAATCCAGGAGGTTTTGCCCTCCAGGCGAGATGAGGACCATTTCCGCTGAGGCTTCTCGAGGCTAATCACGTCTAACCACTGGAACTTCCAAAGGGTCCTTCACACCCTTGCTGCAACTCAAGAAGTTCCCCGACATACCCGTCTCCACTCGAGAGGAAGCACGTGGGGTCCCGCACACATCCAGGGGAGCCCCGTTTCCGCCTCCTAGCTCGAGATGAGGGATCCTTTCCCTGTTTCGTAGGGAAAGAATTCCCGGCGTTCCCGTCGCATCTCAAGAGGAGGCGCTCTCCACAGGAAAGGCGAGAGGAACTCCAGGGTCGTGCCACCATTCCAAGAGTCCCCCAGATGTGTCAGTCCATTCCAGAGGAACCTGTTTTCCCTGCACTGCCTTGACGTTCAAGCCGAGGATCGACTCCCACCACGTGTGCACGTGGGACAGCCCTGTGGGAAAGCCTCGTGGGAAAGCCTCGTGGGAAAGACTCGAGGGAAAACCATAGATCCTTTGATCCACGCGGTGGACTGCGTGACACTGCTGCTACCGCTCTGGAGGAAAGCGCAAGTGCATGCCCGCATTCGAGACGAGGACTGACTCCCCTGGGGAGACTCCAGAAGTACCCCAAGATCCATGTCAGCACTGGAGAGGAATCCTCAGGTTCCGGCCCCGACTCCACACAAGGTCTTAGACCCCGGCATCGACGGGAGAGGAATCCCGAGAGGCCCCCGAGGAACTCGCATGGGGACTGGCCTTTCCTGAGGCCACCAGAGCGGGTCCCTGAGGTCCCCGTCGTAAGTCGAGAGCACCTGCCGCAACTCGAGAACATCCAGGAGGTTTTGCCCTCCAGGCGAGATGAGGCCCATTTCCGCTGAGGCTTCTCGAGGCTAATCACGTCTAACCACTGGAACTTCCAAAGGGTCCTTCACACCCTTGCTGCAACTCAAGAAGTTCCCCGACATACCCGTCTCCACTCGAGAGGAAGCACGTGGGGTCCCGCACACATCCAGGGGAGCCCCGTTTCCGCCTCCTAGCTCGAGATGAGGGATCCTTTCCCTGTTTCGTAGGGAAAGAATTCCCGGCGTTCCCGTCGCATCTCAAGAGGAGGCGCTCTCCACAGGAAAGGCGAGAGGAACTCCAGGGTCGTGCCACCATTCCAAGAGTCCCCCAGATGTGTCAGTCCATTCCAGAGGAACCTGTTTTCCCTGCACTGCCTTGACGTTCAAGCCGAGGATCGACTCCCACCACGTGTGCACGTGGGACAGCCCTGTGGGAAAGCCTCGTGGGAAAGCCTCGTGGGAAAGACTCGAGGGAAAACCATAGATCCTTTGATCCACGCGGCGGACTGCGTGACACTGCTGCTACCGCTCTGGAGGAAAGCGCAAGTGCATGCCCGCATTCGAGACGAGGACTGACTCCCCCGGGGAGACTCCAGGAGTACCCCAAGATCCATGTCAGCACTGGAGAGGAATCCTCAGGTTCCGGCCCCGACTCCACACAAGGTCTTAGGCCCCGGCATCAACGGGAGAGGAATCCCGAGAGGCCCCCGAGGAACTCGCATGGGGACTGGCCTTTCCTGAGGCCACCAGAGCGGGTCCCTGAGGTCCCCGTCGTAAGTCGAGAGCACCTGCCGCAACTCGAGAAAATCCAGGAGGTTTTGCCCTCCAGGCGAGATGAGGCCCATTTCCGCTGAGGCTTCTCGAGGCTAATCACGTCTAACCACTGGAACTTCCAAAGGGTCCTTCACACCCTTGCTGCAACTCAAGAAGTTCCCCGACATACCCGTCTCCACTCGAGAGGAAGCACGTGGGGTCCCGCACACATCCAGGGGAGCCCCGTTTCCGCCTCCTAGCTCGAGATGAGGGATCCTTTCCCTGTTTCCTAGGGAAAGAATTCCCGGCGTTCCCGTCGCATCTCAAGAGGAGGCGCTCTCCACAGGAAAGGCGAGAGGAACTCCAGGGTCGTGCCACCATTCCAAGAGTCCCCCAGATGTGTCAGTCCATTCCAGAGGAACCTGTTTTCCCTGCACTGCCTTGACGTTCAAGCCGAGGATCCACTCCCACCACGTGTGCACATGGGACAGCCCTGTGGGAAAGCCTCGTGGGAAAGCCTCGTGGGAAAGACTCGAGGGAAAACCATAGATCCTTTGATCCACGCGGCGGACTGCGTGACACTGCTGCTACCGCTCTGGAGGAAAGCGCAAGTGCATGCCCGCATTCGAGACGAGGACTGACTCCCCTGGGGAGACTCCAGAAGTACCCCAAGATCCATGTCAGCACTGGAGAGGAATCCTCAGGTTCCGGCCCCGAGTCCACACAAGGTCTTAGGCCCCGGCATCGACGGGAGAGGAATCCCGAGACGCCCCCGAGGAACTCGCATGGGACTGGCCTTTCCTGAGGCCTCCAGAGCGGGTCCCTGACGTCCCCGTCCTAAGTCGAGAGCACCTGCCGCAACTCGAGAAAATCCAGGAGGTTTTGCCCTCCAGGCGAGATGAGGACCATTTCCGCTGAGGCTTCTCGAGGCTAATCACTTCTAACCACTGGAACTTCCAAAGGGTGCTTCACAACCTTGCTGCAACTCAAGAAGTTCCCCGACATACCCGTCTCCACTCGAGAGGAAGCACGTGGGGTCCCGCACACATCCAGGGGAGCCCCGTTTCCGCCTCCTAGCTCGAGATGAGGGATCCTTTCCCTGTTTCGTAGGGAAAGAATTCCCGGCGTTCCCGTCGCATCTCAAGAGGAGGCGCTCTCCACAGGAAAGGCGAGAGGAACTCCAGGGTCGTGCCACCATTCCAAGAGTCCCCCAGATGTGTCAGTCCATTCCAGAGGAACCTGTTTTCCCTGCACTGCCTTGACGTTCAAGCCGAGGATCGACTCCCACCACGTGTGCACGTGGGACAGCCCTGTGGGAAAGCCTCGTGGGAAAGCCTCGTGGGAAAGACTCGAGGGAAAACCATAGATCCTTTGATCCACGCGGCGGACTGCGTGACACTGCTGCTACCGCTCTGGAGGAAAGCGCAAGTGCATGCCCGCATTCGAGACGAGGACTGACTCCCCTGGGGAGACTCCAGGAGTACCCCAAGATCCATGTCAGCACTGGAGAGGAATCCTCAGGTTCGGGCCCCGACTCCACACAAGGTCTTAGGCCCCGGCATCGACGGGAGAGGAATCCCGAGAGGCCCCCGAGGAACTCGCATGGGGACTGGCCTTTCCTGAGGCCACCAGAGCGGGTCCCTGAGGTCCCCGTCGTAAGTCGAGAGCACCTGCCGCAACTCGAGAAAATCCAGGAGGTTTTGCCCTCCAGGCGAGATGAGGCCCATTTCCGCTGAGGCTTCTCGAGGCTAATCACGTCTAACCACTGGAACTTCCAAAGGGTCCTTCACAACCTTGCTGCAACTCAAGAAGTTCCCCGACATACCCGTCTCCACTCGAGAGGAAGCACGTGGGGTCCCGCACACATCCAGGGGAGCCCCGTTTCCGCCTCCTAGCTCGAGATGAGGGATCCTTTCCCTGTTTCGTAGGGAAAGAATTCCCGGCGTTCCCGTCGCATCTCAAGAGGAGGCGCTCTCCACAGGAAAGGCGAGAGGAACTCCAGGGTCGTGCCACCATTCCAAGAGTCCCCCAGATGTGTCAGTCCATTCCAGAGGAACCTGTTTTCCCTGCACTGCCTTGACGTTCAAGCCGAGGATCGACTCCCACCACGTGTGCACGTGGGACAGCCCTGTGGGAAAGCCTCGTGGGAAAGCCTCGTGGGAAAGACTCGAGGGAAAACCATAGATCCTTTGATCCACGCGGCGGACTGCGTGACACTGCTGCTACCGCTCTGGAGGAAAGCGCAAGTGCATGCCCGCATTCGAGACGAGGACTGACTCCCCTGGGGAGACTCCAGGAGTACCCCAAGATCCATGTCAGCACTGGAGAGGAATCCTCAGGTTCGGGCCCCGACTCCACACAAGGTCTTAGGCCCCGGCATCGACGGGAGAGGAATCCCGAGAGGCCCCCGAGGAACTCGCATGGGGACTGGCCTTTCCTGAGGCCACCAGAGCGGGTCCCTGAGGTCCCCGTCGTAAGTCGAGAGCACCTGCCGCAACTCGAGAAAATCCAGGAGGTTTTGCCCTCCAGGCGAGATGAGGCCCATTTCCGCTGAGGCTTCTCGAGGCTAATCACGTCTAACCACTGGAACTTCCAAAGGGTCCTTCACACCCTTGCTGCAACTCAAGAAGTTCCCCGACATACCCGTCTCCACTCGAGAGGAAGCACGTGGGGTCCCGCACACATCCAGGGGAGCCCCGTTTCCGCCTCCTAGCTCGAGATGAGGGATCCTTTCCCTGTTTCGTAGGGAAAGAATTCCCGGCGTTCCCGTCGCATCTCAAGAGGAGGCGCTCTCCACAGGAAAGGCGAGAGGAACTCCAGGGTCGTGCCACCATTCCAAGAGTCCCCCAGATGTGTCAGTCCATTCCAGAGGAACCTGTTTTCCCTGCACTGCCTTGACGTTCAAGCCGAGGATCGACTCCCACCACGTGTGCACGTGGGACAGCCCTGTGGGAAAGCCTCGTGGGAAAGCCTCGTGGGAAAGACTCGAGGGAAAACCATAGATCCTTTGATCCACGCGGTGGACTGCGTGACACTGCTGCTACCGCTCTGGAGGAAAGCGCAAGTGCATGCCCGCATTCGAGACGAGGACTGACTCCCCTGGGGAGACTCCAGAAGTACCCCAAGATCCATGTCAGCACTGGAGAGGAATCCTCAGGTTCCGGCCCCGACTCCACACAAGGTCTTAGGCCCCGGCATCGACGGGAGAGGAATCCCGAGAGGCCGCCGAGGAACTCGCATGGGGACTGGCCTTTCCTGAGGCCACCAGAGCGGGTCCCTGAGGTCCCCGTCGTAAGTCGAGAGCACCTGCCGCAACTCGAGAAAATCCAGGAGGTTTTGCCCTCCAGGCGAGATGAGGCCCATTTCAGCTGAGGCTTCTCGAGGCTAATCACGTCTAACCACTGGAACTTCCAAAGGGTCCTTCACACCCTTGCTGCAACTCAAGAAGTTCCCCGACATACCCGTCTCCACTCGAGAGGAAGCACGTGGGGTCCCGCACACATCCAGGGGAGCCCCGTTTCCGCCTCCTAGCTCGAGATGAGGGATCCTTTCCCTGTTTCGTAGGGAAAGAATTCCCGGCGTTCCCGTCGCATCTCAAGAGGAGGCGCTCTCCACAGGAAAGGCGAGAGGAACTCCAGGGTCGTGCCACCATTCCAAGAGTCCCCCAGATGTGTCAGTCCATTCCAGAGGAACCTGTTTTCCCTGCACTGCCTTGACGTTCAAGCCGAGGATCCACTCCCACCACGTGTGCACATGGGACAGCCCTGTGGGAAAGCCTCGTGGGAAAGCCTCGTGGGAAAGACTCGAGGGAAAACCATAGATCCTTTGATCCACGCGGAGGACTGCGTGACACTGCTGCTACCGCTCTGGAGGAAAGCGCAAGTGCATGCCCGCATTCGAGACGAGGACTGACTCCCCTGGGGAGACTCCAGAAGTACCCCAAGATCCATGTCAGCACTGGAGAGGAATCCTCAGGTTCCGGCCCCGAGTCCACACAAGGTCTTAGGCCCCGGCATCGACGGGAGAGGAATCCCGAGACGCCCCCGAGGAACTCGCATGGGACTGGTCTTTCCTGAGGCCTCCAGAGCGGGTCCCTGAGGTCCCCGTCCTAAGTCGAGAGCACCTGCCGCAACTCGAGAAAATCCAGGAGGTTTTGCCCTCCAGGCGAGATGAGGACCATTTCCGCTGAGGCTTCTCGAGGCTAATCACGTCTAACCACTGGAACTTCCAAAGGGTCCTTCACACCCTTGCTGCAACTCAAGAAGTTCCCCGACATACCCGTCTCCACTCGAGAGGAAGCACGTGGGGTCCCGCACACATCCAGGGGAGCCCCGTTTCCGCCTCCTAGCTCGAGATGAGGGATCCTTTCCCTGTTTCCTAGGGAAAGAATTCCCGGCGTTCCCGTCGCATCTCAAGAGGAGGCGCTCTCCACAGGAAAGGCGAGAGGAACTCCAGGGTCGTGCCACCATTCCAAGAGTCCCCCAGATGTGTCAGTCCATTCCAGAGGAACCTGTTTTCCCTGCACTGCCTTGACGTTCAAGCCGAGGATCCACTCCCACCACGTGTGCACATGGGACAGCCCTGTGGGAAAGCCTCGTGGGAAAGCCTCGTGGGAAAGACTCGAGGGAAAACCATAGATCCTTTGATCCACGCGGCGGACTGCGTGACACTGCTGCTACCGCTCTGGAGGAAAGCGCAAGTGCATGCCCGCATTCTAGACGAGGACTGACTCCCCTGGGGAGACTCCAGAAGTACCCCAAGATCCATGTCAGCACTGGAGAGGAATCCTCAGGTTCCGGCCCCGAGTCCACACAAGGTCTTAGGCCCCGGCATCGACGGGAGAGGAATCCCGAGACGCCCCCGAGGAACTCGCATGGGACTGGCCTTTCCTGAGGCCTCCAGAGCGGGTCCCTGACGTCCCCGTCCTAAGTCGAGAGCACCTGCCGCAACTCGAGAAAATCCAGGAGGTTTTGCCCTCCAGGCGAGATGAGGACCATTTCCGCTGAGGCTTCTCGAGGCTAATCACTTCTAACCACTGGAACTTCCAAAGGGTGCTTCACAACCTTGCTGCAACTCAAGAAGTTCCCCGACATACCCGTCTCCACTCGAGAGGAAGCACGTGGGGTCCCGCACACATCCAGGGGAGCCCCGTTTCCGCCTCCTAGCTCGAGATGAGGGATCCTTTCCCTGTTTCGTAGGGAAAGAATTCCCGGCGTTCCCGTCGCATCTCAAGAGGAGGCGCTCTCCACAGGAAAGGCGAGAGGAACTCCAGGGTCGTGCCACCATTCCAAGAGTCCCCCAGATGTGTCAGTCCATTCCAGAGGAACCTGTTTTCCCTGCACTGCCTTGACGTTCAAGCCGAGGATCGACTCCCACCACGTGTGCACGTGGGACAGCCCTGTGGGAAAGCCTCGTGGGAAAGCCTCGTGGGAAAGACTCGAGGGAAAACCATAGATCCTTTGATCCACGCGGCGGACTGCGTGACACTGCTGCTACCGCTCTGGAGGAAAGCGCAAGTGCATGCCCGCATTCGAGACGAGGACTGACTCCCCTGGGGAGACTCCAGGAGTACCCCAAGATCCATGTCAGCACTGGAGAGGAATCCTCAGGTTCCGGCCCCGACTCCACACAAGGTCTTAGGCCCCGGCATCGACGGGAGAGGAATCCCGAGAGGCCCCCGAGGAACTCGCATGGGGACTGGCCTTTCCTGAGGCCACCAGAGCGGGTCCCTGAGGTCCCCGTCGTAAGTCGAGAGCACCTGCCGCAACTCGAGAAAATCCAGGAGGTTTTGCCCTCCAGGCGAGATGAGGCCCATTTCCGCTGAGGCTTCTCGAGGCTAATCACGTCTAACCACTGGAACTTCCAAAGGGTCCTTCACACCCTTGCTGCAACTCAAGAAGTTCCCCGACATACCCGTCTCCACTCGAGAGGAAGCACGTGGGGTCCCGCACACATCCAGGGGAGCCCCGTTTCCGCCTCCTAGCTCGAGATGAGGGATCCTTTCCCTGTTTCCTAGGGAAAGAATTCCCGGCGTTCCCGTCGCATCTCAAGAGGAGGCGCTCTCCACAGGAAAGGCGAGAGGAACTCCAGGGTCGTGCCACCATTCCAAGAGTCCCCCAGATGTGTCAGTCCATTCCAGAGGAACCTGTTTTCCCTGCACTGCCTTGACGTTCAAGCCGAGGATCCACTCCCACCACGTGTGCACGTGGGACAGCCCTGTGGGAAAGCCTCGTGGGAAAGCCTCGTGGGAAAGACTCGAGGGAAAACCATAGATCCTTTGATCCACGCGGCGGACTGCGTGACACTGCTGCTACCGCTCTGGAGGAAAGCGCAAGTGCATGCCCGCATTCGAGACGAGGACTGACTCCCCTGGGGAGACTCCAGGAGTACCCCAAGATCCATGTCAGCACTGGAGAGGAATCCTCAGGTTCCGGCCCCGACTCCACACAAGGTCTTAGGCCCCGGCATCGACGGGAGAGGAATCCCGAGAGGCCCCCGAGGAACTCGCATGGGGACTGGCCTTTCCTGAGGCCACCAGAGCGGGTCCCTGAGGTCCCCGTCGTAAGTCGAGAGCACCTGCCGCAACTCGAGAAAATCCAGGAGGTTTTGCCCTCCAGGCGAGATGAGGCCCATTTCCGCTGAGGCTTCTCGAGGCTAATCACGTCTAACCACTGGAACTTCCAAACGGTCCTTCACACCCTTGCTGCAACTCAAGAAGTTCCCCGACATACCCGTCTCCACTCGAGAGGAAGCACGTGGGGTCCCGCACACATCCAGGGGAGCCCCGTTTCCGCCTCCTAGCTCGAGATGAGGGATCCTTTCCCTGTTTCCTAGGGAAAGAATTCCCGGCGTTCCCGTCGCATCTCAAGAGGAGGCGCTCTCCACAGGAAAGGCGAGAGGAACTCCAGGGTCGTGCCACCATTCCAAGAGTCCCCCAGATGTGTCAGTCCATTCCAGAGGAACCTGTTTTCCCTGCAATGCCTTGACGTTCAAGCCGAGGATCGACTCCCACCACGTGTGCACGTGGGACAGCCCTGTGGGAAAGCCTCGTGGGAAAGCCTCGTGGGAAAGACTCGAGGGAAAACCATAGATCCTTTGATCCACGCGGCGGACTGCGTGACACTGCTGCTACCGCTCTGGAGGAAAGCGCAAGTGCATGCCCGCATTCGAGACGAGGACTGACTCCCCTGGGGAGACTCCAGGAGTACCCCAAGATCCATGTCAGCACTGGAGAGGAATCCTCAGGTTCCGGCCCCGACTCCACACAAGGTCTTAGGCCCCGGCATCGACGGGAGAGGAATCCCGATAGGCCCCCGAGGAACTCGCATGGGGACTGGCCTTTCCTGAGGCCACCAGAGCGGGTCCCTGAGGTCCCCGTCGTAAGTCGAGAGCACCTGCCGCAACTCGAGAAAATCCAGGAGGTTTTGCCCTCCAGGCGAGATGAGGCCCATTTCCGCTGAGGCTTCTCGAGGCTAATCACGTCTAACCACTGGAACTTCCAAAGGGTCCTTCACACCCTTGCTGCAACTCAAGAAGTTCCCCGACATACCCGTCTCCACTCGAGAGGAAGCACGTGGGGTCCCGCACACATCCAGGGGAGCCCCGTTTCCCCCTCCTAGCTCGAGATGAGGGATCCTTTCCCTGTTTCATAGGGAAAGAATTCCCGGCGTTCCCGTCGCATCTCAAGAGGAGGCCCTCTCCACAGGAAAGGCGAGAGGAACTCCAGGGTCGTGCCACCATTCCAAGAGTCCCCCAGATGTGTCAGTCCATTCCAGAGGAACCTGTTTTCCCTGCACTGCCTTGACGTTCAAGCCGAGGATCGACTCCCACCACGTGTGCACGTGGGACAGCCCTGTGGGAAAGCCTCGTGGGAAAGCCTCGTGGGAAAGACTCGAGGGAAAACCATAGATCCTTTGATCCACGCGGCGGACTGCGTGACACTGCTGCTACCGCTCTGGAGGAAAGCGCAAGTGCATGCCCGCATTCGAGACGAGGACTGACTCCCCTGGGGAGACTCCAGAAGTACCCCAAGATCCATGTCAGCACTGGAGAGGAATCCTCAGGTTCCGGCCCCGACTCCACACAAGGTCTTAGGCCCCGGCATCGACGGGAGAGGAATCCCGAGACGCCCCCGAGGAACTCGCATGGGACTGGCCTTTCCTGAGGCCTCCAGAGCGGGTCCCTGAGGTCCCCGTCCTAAGTCGAGAGCACTTTCCGCAACTCCAGAAAATCCAGGAGGTTTTGCCCTCCAGGCGAGATGAGGCCCATTTCCGCTGAGGCTGCTCGAGGCTAATCACGTCTAACCACTGGAACTTCCAAAGGGTCCTTCACACCCTTGCTGCAACTCAAGACGTTCCCCGACATACCCGTCTCCACTCGAGAGGAAGCACGTGGGGTCCCGCACACATCCAGGGGAGCCCCGTTTCCGCCTCCTAGCTCGAGATGAGGGATCCTTTCCCTGTTTCGTAGGGAAAGAATTCCCGGCGTTCCCGTCGCATCTCAAGAGGAGGCGCTCTCCACAGGAAAGGCGAGAGGAACTCCAGGGTCGTGCCACCATTCCAAGAGTCCCCCAGATGTGTCAGTCCATTCCAGAGGAACCTGTTTTCCCTGCACTGCCTTGACGTTCAAGCCGAGGATCGACTCCCACCACGTGTGCACGTGGGACAGCCCTGTGGGAAAGCCTCGTGGGAAAGCCTCGTGCGAAAGACTCGAGGGAAAACCATAGATCCTTTGATCCACGCGGCGGACTGCGTGACACTGCTGCTACCGCTCTGGAGGAAAGCGCAAGTGCATGCCCGCATTCGAGACGAGGACTGACTCCCCTGGGGAGACTCCAGAAGTACCCCAAGATCCATGTCAGCACTGGAGAGGAATCCTCAGGTTCCGGCCCCGACTCCACAGAAGGTCTTAGACCCCGGCATCGACGGGAGAGGAATCCCGAGAGGCCCCCGAGGAATTCGCATGGGGACTGGCCTTTCCTGAGGCCACCAGAGCGGGTCCCTGAGGTCCCCGACGTAAGTCGAGAGCACCTGACCCAACTCGAGAAAATCCAGGAGGTTTTGCCCTCCAGGCGAGATGAGGCCCATTTCCGCTGAGGCTTCTCGAGGCTAATCACGTCTAACCACTGGAACTTCCAAAGGGTCCTTCACACCCTTGCTGCAACTCAAGAAGTTCCCCGACATACCCGTCTCCACTCGAGAGGAAGCACGTGGGGTCCCGCACACATCCAGGGGAGCCCCGTTTCCCCCTCCTAGCTCGAGATGAGGGATCCTTTCCCTGTTTCGTAGGGAAAGAATTCCCGGCGTTCCCGTCGCATCTCAAGAGGAGGCGCTCTCCACAGGAAAGGCGAGAGGAACTCCAGGGTCGTGCCACCATTCCAAGAGTCCCCCAGATGTGTCAGTCCATTCCAGAGGAACCTGTTTTCCCTGCACTGCCTTGACGTTAAAGCCGAGGATCGACTCCCACCACGTGTGCACGTGGGACAGCCCTGTGGGAAAGCCTCGTGGGAAAGCCTCGTGGGAAAGACTCGAGGGAAAACCATAGATCCTTTGATCCACGCGGTGGACTGCGTGACACTGCTGCTACCGCTCTGGAGGAAAGCGCAAGTGCATGCCCGCATTCGAGACGAGGACTGACTCCCCTGGGGAGACTCCAGAAGTACCCCAAGATCCATGTCAGCACTGGAGAGGAATCCTCAGGTTCCGGCCCCGACTCCACACAAGGTCTTAGGCCCCGGCATCGACGGGAGAGGAATCCCGAGAGGCCGCCGAGGAACTCGCATGGGGACTGGCCTTTCCTGAGGCCACCAGAGCGGGTCCCTGAGGTCCCCGTCGTAAGTCGAGAGCACCTGCCGCAACTCGAGAAAATCCAGGAGGTTTTGCCCTCCAGGCGAGATGAGGCCCATTTCAGCTGAGGCTTCTCGAGGCTAATCACGTCTAACCACTGGAACTTCCAAAGGGTCCTTCACACCCTTGCTGCAACTCAAGAAGTTCCCCGACATACCCGTCTCCACTCGAGAGGAAGCACGTGGGGTCCCGCACACATCCAGGGGAGCCCCGTTTCCGCCTCCTAGCTCGAGATGAGGGATCCTTTCCCTGTTTCGTAGGGAAAGAATTCCCGGCGTTCCCGTCGCATCTCAAGAGGAGGCGCTCTCCACAGGAAAGGCGAGAGGAACTCCAGGGTCGTGCCACCATTCCAAGAGTCCCCCAGATGTGTCAGTCCATTCCAGAGGAACCTGTTTTCCCTGCACTGCCTTGACGTTCAAGCCGAGGATCCACTCCCACCACGTGTGCACATGGGACAGCCCTGTGGGAAAGCCTCGTGGGAAAGCCTCGTGGGAAAGACTCGAGGGAAAACCATAGATCCTTTGATCCACGCGGAGGACTGCGTGACACTGCTGCTACCACTCTGGAGGAAAGCGCAAGTGCATGCCCGCATTCGAGACGAGGACTGACTCCCCTGGGGAGACTCCAGAAGTACCCCAAGATCCATGTCAGCACTGGAGAGGAATCCTCAGGTTCCGGCCCCGAGTCCACACAAGGTCTTAGGCCCCGGCATCGACGGGAGAGGAATCCCGAGACGCCCCCGAGGAACTCGCATGGGACTGGCCTTTCCTGAGGCCTCCAGAGCGGGTCCCTGAGGTCCCCGTCCTAAGTCGAGAGCACCTGCCGCAACTCGAGAAAATCCAGGAGGTTTTGCCCTCCAGGCGAGATGAGGACCATTTCCGCTGAGGCTTCTCGAGGCTAATCACGTCTAACCACTGGAACTTCCAAAGGGTGCTTCACAACCTTGCTGCAACTCAAGAAGTTCCCCGACATACCCGTCTCCACTCGAGAGGAAGCACGTGGGGTCCCGCACACATCCAGGGGAGCCCCGTTTCCGCCTCCTAGCTCGAGATGAGGGATCCTTTCCCTGTTTCGTAGGGAAAGAATTCCCGGCGTTCCCGTCGCATCTCAAGAGGAGGCGCTCTCCACAGGAAAGGCGAGAGGAACTCCAGGGTCGTGCCACCATTCCAAGAGTCCCCCAGATGTGTCAGTCCATTCCAGAGGAACCTGTTTTCCCTGCACTGCCTTGACGTTCAAGCCGAGGATCGACTCCCACCACGTGTGCACGTGGGACAGCCCTGTGGGAAAGCCTCGTGGGAAAGCCTCGTGGGAAAGACTCGAGGGAAAAACATAGATCCTTTGATCCACGCGGTGGACTGCGTGACACTGCTGCTACCGCTCTGGAGGAAAGCGCAAGTGCATGCCCGCATTCGAGACGAGGACTGACTCCCCTGGGGAGACTCCAGAAGTACCCCAAGATCCATGTCAGCACTGGAGAGGAATCCTCAGGTTCCGGCCCCGACTCCACACAAGGTCTTAGACCCCGGCATCGACGGGAGAGGAATCCCGAGAGGCCCCCGAGGAACTCGCATGGGGACTGGCCTTTCCTGAGGCCACCAGAGCGGGTCCCTGAGGTCCCCGTCGTAAGTCGAGAGCACCTGCCGCAACTCGAGAACATCCAGGAGGTTTTGCCCTCCAGGCGAGATGAGGCCCATTTCCGCTGAGGCTTCTCGAGGCTAATCACGTCTAACCACTGGAACTTCCAAAGGGTCCTTCACACCCTTGCTGCAACTCAAGAAGTTCCCCGACATACCCGTCTCCACTCGAGAGGAAGCACGTGGGGTCCCGCACACATCCAGGGGAGCCCCGTTTCCGCCTCCTAGCTCGAGATGAGGGATCCTTTCCCTGTTTCGTAGGGAAAGAATTCCCGGCGTTCCCGTCGCATCTCAAGAGGAGGCGCTCTCCACAGGAAAGGCGAGAGGAACTCCAGGGTCGTGCCACCATTCCAAGAGTCCCCCAGATGTGTCAGTCCATTCCAGAGGAACCTGTTTTCCCTGCACTGCCTTGACGTTCAAGCCGAGGATCGACTCCCACCACGTGTGCACGTGGGACAGCCCTGTGGGAAAGCCTCGTGGGAAAGCCTCGTGGGAAAGACTCGAGGGAAAACCATAGATCCTTTGATCCACGCGGCGGACTGCGTGACACTGCTGCTACCGCTCTGGAGGAAAGCGCAAGTGCATGCCCGCATTCGAGACGAGGACTGACTCCCCCGGGGAGACTCCAGGAGTACCCCAAGATCCATGTCAGCACTGGAGAGGAATCCTCAGGTTCCGGCCCCGACTCCACACAAGGTCTTAGGCCCCGGCATCGACGGGAGAGGAATCCCGAGAGGCCCCCGAGGAACTCGCATGGGGACTGGCCTTTCCTGAGGCCACCAGAGCGGGTCCCTGAGGTCCCCGTCGTAAGTCGAGAGCACCTGCCGCAACTCGAGAAAATCCAGGAGGTTTTGCCCTCCAGGCGAGATGAGGCCCATTTCCGCTGAGGCTTCTCGAGGCTAATCACGTCTAACCACTGGAACTTCCAAAGGGTCCTTCACACCCTTGCTGCAACTCAAGAAGTTCCCCGACATACCCGTCTCCACTCGAGAGGAAGCACGTGGGGTCCCGCACACATCCAGGGGAGCCCCGTTTCCGCCTCCTAGCTCGAGATGAGGGATCCTTTCCCTGTTTCCTAGGGAAAGAATTCCCGGCGTTCCCGTCGCATCTCAAGAGGAGGCGCTCTCCACAGGAAAGGCGAGAGGAACTCCAGGGTCGTGCCACCATTCCAAGAGTCCCCCAGATGTGTCAGTCCATTCCAGAGGAACCTGTTTTCCCTGCACTGCCTTGACGTTCAAGCCGAGGATCCACTCCCACCACGTGTGCACATGGGACAGCCCTGTGGGAAAGCCTCGTGGGAAAGCCTCGTGGGAAAGACTCGAGGGAAAACCATAGATCCTTTGATCCACGCGGCGGACTGCGTGACACTGCTGCTACCGCTCTGGAGGAAAGCGCAAGTGCATGCCCGCATTCGAGACGAGGACTGACTCCCCTGGGGAGACTCCAGAAGTACCCCAAGATCCATGTCAGCACTGGAGAGGAATCCTCAGGTTCCGGCCCCGAGTCCACACAAGGTCTTAGGCCCCGGCATCGACGGGAGAGGAATCCCGAGACGCCCCCGAGGAACTCGCATGGGACTGGCCTTTCCTGAGGCCTCCAGAGCGGGTCCCTGACGTCCCCGTCCTAAGTCGAGAGCACCTGCCGCAACTCGAGAAAATCCAGGAGGTTTTGCCCTCCAGGCGAGATGAGGACCATTTCCGCTGAGGCTTCTCGAGGCTAATCACTTCTAACCACTGGAACTTCCAAAGGGTGCTTCACAACCTTGCTGCAACTCAAGAAGTTCCCCGACATACCCGTCTCCACTCGAGAGGAAGCACGTGGGGTCCCGCACACATCCAGGGGAGCCCCGTTTCCGCCTCCTAGCTCGAGATGAGGGATCCTTTCCCTGTTTCGTAGGGAAAGAATTCCCGGCGTTCCCGTCGCATCTCAAGAGGAGGCGCTCTCCACAGGAAAGGCGAGAGGAACTCCAGGGTCGTGCCACCATTCCAAGAGTCCCCCAGATGTGTCAGTCCATTCCAGAGGAACCTGTTTTCCCTGCACTGCCTTGACGTTCAAGCCGAGGATCGACTCCCACCACGTGTGCACGTGGGACAGCCCTGTGGGAAAGCCTCGTGGGAAAGCCTCGTGGGAAAGACTCGAGGGAAAACCATAGATCCTTTGATCCACGCGGCGGACTGCGTGACACTGCTGCTACCGCTCTGGAGGAAAGCGCAAGTGCATGCCCGCATTCGAGACGAGGACTGACTCCCCTGGGGAGACTCCAGGAGTACCCCAAGATCCATGTCAGCACTGGAGAGGAATCCTCAGGTTCGGGCCCCGACTCCACACAAGGTCTTAGGCCCCGGCATCGACGGGAGAGGAATCCCGAGAGGCCCCCGAGGAACTCGCATGGGGACTGGCCTTTCCTGAGGCCACCAGAGCGGGTCCCTGAGGTCCCCGTCGTAAGTCGAGAGCACCTGCCGCAACTCGAGAAAATCCAGGAGGTTTTGCCCTCCAGGCGAGATGAGGCCCATTTCCGCTGAGGCTTCTCGAGGCTAATCACGTCTAACCACTGGAACTTCCAAAGGGTCCTTCACACCCTTGCTGCAACTCAAGAAGTTCCCCGACATACCCGTCTCCACTCGAGAGGAAGCACGTGGGGTCCCGCACACATCCAGGGGAGCCCCGTTTCCGCCTCCTAGCTCGAGATGAGGGATCCTTTCCCTGTTTCGTAGGGAAAGAATTCCCGGCGTTCCCGTCGCATCTCAAGAGGAGGCGCTCTCCACAGGAAAGGCGAGAGGAACTCCAGGGTCGTGCCACCATTCCAAGAGTCCCCCAGATGTGTCAGTCCATTCCAGAGGAACCTGTTTTCCCTGCACTGCCTTGACTTCAAGCCGAGGATCGACTCCCACCACGTGTGCACGTGGGACAGCCCTGTGGGAAAGCCTCGTGGGAAAGCCTCGTGGGAAAGACTCGAGGGAAAACCATAGATCCTTTGATCCACGCGGCGGACTGCGTGACACTGCTGCTACCGCTCTGGAGGAAAGCGCAAGTGCATGCCCGCATTCGAGACGAGGACTGACTCCCCTGGGGAGACTCCAGGAGTACCCCAAGATCCATGTCAGCACTGGAGAGGAATCCTCAGGTTCCGGCCCCGACTCCACACAAGGTCTTAGGCCCCGGCATCGACGGGAGAGGAATCCCGAGAGGCCCCCGAGGAACTCGCATGGGGACTGGCCTTTCCTGAGGCCACCAGAGCGGGTCCCTGAGGTCCCCGTCGTAAGTCGAGAGCACCTGCCGCAACTCGAGAAAATCCAGGAGGTTTTGCCCTCCAGGCGAGATGAGGCCCATTTCCGCTGAGGCTTCTCGAGGCTAATCACGTCTAACCACTGGAACTTCCAAAGGGTCCTTCACACCCTTGCTGCAACTCAAGAAGTTCCCCGACATACCCGTCTCCACTCGAGAGGAAGCACGTGGGGTCCCGCACACATCCAGGGGAGCCCCGTTTCCGCCTCCTAGCTCGAGATGAGGGATCCTTTCCCTGTTTCCTAGGGAAAGAATTCCCGGCGTTCCCGTCGCATCTCAAGAGGAGGCGCTCTCCACAGGAAAGGCGAGAGGAACTCCAGGGTCGTGCCACCATTCCAAGAGTCCCCCAGATGTGTCAGTCCATTCCAGAGGAACCTGTTTTCCCTGCAATGCCTTGACGTTCAAGCCGAGGATCGACTCCCACCACGTGTGCACGTGGGACAGCCCTGTGGGAAAGCCTCGTGGGAAAGCCTCGTGGGAAAGACTCGAGGGAAAACCATAGATCCTTTGATCCACGCGGCGGACTGCGTGACACTGCTGCTACCGCTCTGGAGGAAAGCGCAAGTGCATGCCCGCATTCGAGACGAGGACTGACTCCCCTGGGGAGACTCCAGGAGTACCCCAAGATCCATGTCAGCACTGGAGAGGAATCCTCAGGTTCCGGCCCCGACTCCACACAAGGTCTTAGGCCCCGGCATCGACGGGAGAGGAATCCCGATAGGCCCCCGAGGAACTCGCATGGGGACTGGCCTTTCCTGAGGCCACCAGAGCGGGTCCCTGAGGTCCCCGTCGTAAGTCGAGAGCACCTGCCGCAACTCGAGAAAATCCAGGAGGTTTTGCCCTCCAGGCGAGATGAGGCCCATTTCCGCTGAGGCTTCTCGAGGCTAATCACGTCTAACCACTGGAACTTCCAAAGGGTCCTTCACACCCTTGCTGCAACTCAAGAAGTTCCCCGACATACCCGTCTCCACTCGAGAGGAAGCACGTGGGGTCCCGCACACATCCAGGGGAGCCCCGTTTCCGCCTCCTAGCTCGAGATGAGGGATCCTTTCCCTGTTTCGTAGGGAAAGAATTCCCGGCGTTCCCGTCGCATCTCAAAGGAGGCGCTCTCCACAGGAAAGGCGAGAGGAACTCCAGGGTCGTGCCACCATTCCAAGAGTCCCCCAGATGTGTCAGTCCATTCCAGAGGAACCTGTTTTCCCTGCACTGCCTTGACGTTCAAGCCGAGGATCGACTCCCACCACGTGTGCACGTGGGACAGCCCTGTGGGAAAGCCTCGTGGGAAAGCCTCGTGGGAAAGACTCGAGGGAAAACCATAGATCCTTTGATCCACGCGGTGGACTGCGTGACACTGCTGCTACCGCTCTGGAGGAAAGCGCAAGTGCATGCCCGCATTCGAGACGAGGACTGACTCCCCTGGGGAGACTCCAGAAGTACCCCAAGATCCATGTCAGCACTGGAGAGGAATCCTCAGGTTCCGGCCCCGACTCCACACAAGGTCTTAGACCCCGGCATCGACGGGAGAGGAATCCCGAGAGGCCCCCGAGGAACTCGCATGGGGACTGGCCTTTCCTGAGGCCACCAGAGCGGGTCCCTGAGGTCCCCGTCGTAAGTCGAGAGCACCTGCCGCAACTCGAGAACATCCAGGAGGTTTTGCCCTCCAGGCGAGATGAGGCCCATTTCCGCTGAGGCTTCTCGAGGCTAATCACGTCTAACCACTGGAACTTCCAAAGGGTCCTTCACACCCTTGCTGCAACTCAAGAAGTTCCCCGACATACCCGTCTCCACTCGAGAGGAAGCACGTGGGGTCCCGCACACATCCAGGGGAGCCCCGTTTCCGCCTCCTAGCTCGAGATGAGGGATCCTTTCCCTGTTTCGTAGGGAAAGAATTCCCGGCGTTCCCGTCGCATCTCAAGAGGAGGCGCTCTCCACAGGAAAGGCGAGAGGAACTCCAGGGTCGTGCCACCATTCCAAGAGTCCCCCAGATGTGTCAGTCCATTCCAGAGGAACCTGTTTTCCCTGCACTGCCTTGACGTTCAAGCCGAGGATCGACTCCCACCACGTGTGCACGTGGGACAGCCCTGTGGGAAAGCCTCGTGGGAAAGCCTCGTGGGAAAGACTCGAGGGAAAACCATAGATCCTTTGATCCACGCGGCGGACTGCGTGACACTGCTGCTACCGCTCTGGAGGAAAGCGCAAGTGCATGCCCGCATTCGAGACGAGGACTGACTCCCCCGGGGAGACTCCAGGAGTACCCCAAGATCCATGTCAGCACTGGAGAGGAATCCTCAGGTTCCGGCCCCGACTCCACACAATGTCTTAGGCCCCGGCATCGACGGGAGAGGAATCCCGAGAGGCCCCCGAGGAACTCGCATGGGGACTGGCCTTTCCTGAGGCCACCAGAGCGGGTCCCTGAGGTCCCCGTCGTAAGTCGAGAGCACCTGCCGCAACTCGAGAAAATCCAGGAGGTTTTGCCCTCCAGGCGAGATGAGGCCCATTTCCGCTGAGGCTTCTCGAGGCTAATCACGTCTAACCACTGGAACTTCCAAAGGGTCCTTCACACCCTTGCTGCAACTCAAGAAGTTCCCCGACATACCCGTCTCCACTCGAGAGGAAGCACGTGGGGTCCCGCACACATCCAGGGGAGCCCCGTTTCCGCCTCCTAGCTCGAGATGAGGGATCCTTTCCCTGTTTCCTAGGGAAAGAATTCCCGGCGTTCCCGTCGCATCTCAAGAGGAGGCGCTCTCCACAGGAAAGGCGAGAGGAACTCCAGGGTCGTGCCACCATTCCAAGAGTCCCCCAGATGTGTCAGTCCATTCCAGAGGAACCTGTTTTCCCTGCACTGCCTTGACGTTCAAGCCGAGGATCCACTCCCACCACGTGTGCACATGGGACAGCCCTGTGGGAAAGCCTCGTGGGAAAGCCTCGTGGGAAAGACTCGAGGGAAAACCATAGATCCTTTGATCCACGCGGCGGACTGCGTGACACTGCTGCTACCGCTCTGGAGGAAAGCGCAAGTGCATGCCCGCATTCGAGACGAGGACTGACTCCCCTGGGGAGACTCCAGAAGTACCCCAAGATCCATGTCAGCACTGGAGAGGAATCCTCAGGTTCCGGCCCCGAGTCCACACAAGGTCTTAGGCCCCGGCATCGACGGGAGAGGAATCCCGAGACGCCCCCGAGGAACTCGCATGGGACTGGCCTTTCCTGAGGCCTCCAGAGCGGGTCCCTGACGTCCCCGTCCTAAGTCGAGAGCACCTGCCGCAACTCGAGAAAATCCAGGAGGTTTTGCCCTCCAGGCGAGATGAGGACCATTTCCGCTGAGGCTTCTCGAGGCTAATCACTTCTAACCACTGGAACTTCCAAAGGGTGCTTCACAACCTTGCTGCAACTCAAGAAGTTCCCCGACATACCCGTCTCCACTCGAGAGGAAGCACGTGGGGTCCCGCACACATCCAGGGGAGCCCCGTTTCCGCCTCCTAGCTCGAGATGAGGGATCCTTTCCCTGTTTCGTAGGGAAAGAATTCCCGGCGTTCCCGTCGCATCTCAAGAGGAGGCGCTCTCCACAGGAAAGGCGAGAGGAACTCCAGGGTCGTGCCACCATTCCAAGAGTCCCCCAGATGTGTCAGTCCATTCCAGAGGAACCTGTTTTCCCTGCACTGCCTTGACGTTCAAGCCGAGGATCGACTCCCACCACGTGTGCACGTGGGACAGCCCTGTGGGAAAGCCTCGTGGGAAAGCCTCGTGGGAAAGACTCGAGGGAAAACCATAGATCCTTTGATCCACGCGGCGGACTGCGTGACACTGCTGCTACCGCTCTGGAGGAAAGCGCAAGTGCATGCCCGCATTCGAGACGAGGACTGACTCCCCTGGGGAGACTCCAGGAGTACCCCAAGATCCATGTCAGCACTGGAGAGGAATCCTCAGGTTCGGGCCCCGACTCCACACAAGGTCTTAGGCCCCGGCATCGACGGGAGAGGAATCCCGAGAGGCCCCCGAGGAACTCGCATGGGGACTGGCCTTTCCTGAGGCCACCAGAGCGGGTCCCTGAGGTCCCCGTCGTAAGTCGAGAGCACCTGCCGCAACTCGAGAAAATCCAGGAGGTTTTGCCCTCCAGGCGAGATGAGGCCCATTTCCGCTGAGGCTTCTCGAGGCTAATCACGTCTAACCACTGGAACTTCCAAAGGGTCCTTCACACCCTTGCTGCAACTCAAGAAGTTCCCCGACATACCCGTCTCCACTCGAGAGGAAGCACGTGGGGTCCCGCACACATCCAGGGGAGCCCCGTTTCCGCCTCCTAGCTCGAGATGAGGGATCCTTTCCCTGTTTCGTAGGGAAAGAATTCCCGGCGTTCCCGTCGCATCTCAAGAGGAGGCGCTCTCCACAGGAAAGGCGAGAGGAACTCCAGGGTCGTGCCACCATTCCAAGAGTCCCCCAGATGTGTCAGTCCATTCCAGAGGAACCTGTTTTCCCTGCACTGCCTTGACGTTCAAGCCGAGGATCGACTCCCACCACGTGTGCACGTGGGACAGCCCTGTGGGAAAGCCTCGTGGGAAAGCCTCGTGGGAAAGACTCGAGGGAAAACCATAGATCCTTTGATCCACGCGGCGGACTGCGTGACACTGCTGCTACCGCTCTGGAGGAAAGCGCAAGTGCATGCCCGCATTCGAGACGAGGACTGACTCCCCTGGGGAGACTCCAGGAGTACCCCAAGATCCATGTCAGCACTGGAGAGGAATCCTCAGGTTCCGGCCCCGACTCCACACAAGGTCTTAGGCCCCGGCATCGACGGGAGAGGAATGCCGAGAGGCCCCCGAGGAACTCGCATGGGGACTGGCCTTTCCTGAGGCCACCAGAGCGGGTCCCTGAGGTCCCCGTCGTAAGTCGAGAGCACCTGCCGCAACTCGAGAAAATCCAGGAGGTTTTGCCCTCCAGGCGAGATGAGGCCCATTTCCGCTGAGGCTTCTCGAGGCTAATCACGTCTAACCACTGGAACTTCCAAAGGGTCCTTCACACCCTTGCTGCAACTCAAGAAGTTCCCCGACATACCCGTCTCCACTCGAGAGGAAGCACGTGGGGTCCCGCACACATCCAGGGGAGCCCCGTTTCCGCCTCCTAGCTCGAGATGAGGGATCCTTTCCCTGTTTCCTAGGGAAAGAATTCCCGGCGTTCCCGTCGCATCTCAAGAGGAGGCGCTCTCCACAGGAAAGGCGAGAGGAACTCCAGGGTCGTGCCACCATTCCAAGAGTCCCCCAGATGTGTCAGTCCATTCCAGAGGAACCTGTTTTCCCTGCAATGCCTTGACGTTCAAGCCGAGGATCGACTCCCACCACGTGTGCACGTGGGACAGCCCTGTGGGAAAGCCTCGTGGGAAAGCCTCGTGGGAAAGACTCGAGGGAAAACCATAGATCCTTTGATCCACGCGGCGGACTGCGTGACACTGCTGCTACCGCTCTGGAGGAAAGCGCAAGTGCATGCCCGCATTCGAGACGAGGACTGACTCCCCTGGGGAGACTCCAGGAGTACCCCAAGATCCATGTCAGCACTGGAGAGGAATCCTCAGGTTCCGGCCCCGACTCCACACAAGGTCTTAGGCCCCGGCATCGACGGGAGAGAAATCCCGATAGGCCCCCGAGGAACTCGCATGGGGACTGGCCTTTCCTGAGGCCACCAGAGCGGGTCCCTGAGGTCCCCGTCGTAAGTCGAGAGCACCTGCCGCAACTCGAGAAAATCCAGGAGGTTTTGCCCTCCAGGCGAGATGAGGCCCATTTCCGCTGAGGCTTCTCGAGGCTAATCACATCTAACCGCTGGAACTTCCAAAGGGTCCTTCACACCCTTGCTGCAACTCAAGAAGTTCCCCGACATACCCGTCTCCACTCGAGAGGAAGCACGTGGGGTCCCGCACACATCCAGGGGAGCCCCGTTTCCGCCTCCTAGCTCGAGATGAGGGATCCTTTCCCTGTTTCGTAGGGAAAGAATTCCCGGCGTTCCCGTCGCATCTCAAGAGGAGGCGCTCTCCACAGGAAAGGCGAGAGGAACTCCAGGGTCGTGCCACCATTCCAAGAGTCCCCCAGATGTGTCAGTCCATTCCAGAGGAACCTGTTTTCCCTGCACTGCCTTGACGTTCAAGCCGAGGATCGACTCCCACCACGTGTGCACTTGGGACAGCCCTGTGGGAAAGCCTCGTGGGAAAGCCTCGTGGGAAAGACTCGAGGGAAAACCATAGATCCTTTGATCCACGCGGCGGACTGCGTGACACTGCTGCTACCGCTCTGGAGGAAAGCGCAAGTGCATGCCCGCATTCGAGACGAGGACTGACTCCACTGGGGAGACTCCAGAAGTACCCCAAGATCCATGTCAGCACTGGAGAGGAATCCTCAGGTTCCGGCCCCGACTCCACACAAGGTCTTAGGCCCCGGCATCGACGGGAGAGGTATCCCGAGAGGCCCCCGAGGAACTAGCATGGGGACTGGCCTTTCCTGAGGCCACCAGAGCGGGTCCCTGAGGTCCCCGTCGTAAGTCGAGAGCACCTGCCGCAACTCGAGAAAATCCAGGAGGTTTTGCCCTCCAGGCGAGATGAGGCCCATTTCCGCTGAGGCTTCTCGAGGCTAATCACGTCTAACCACTGGAACTTCCAAAGGGTCCTTCACACCCTTGCTGCAACTCAAGAAGTTCCCCGACATACCCGTCTCCACTCGAGAGGAAGCACGTGGGGTCCCGCACACATCCAGGGGAGCCCCGTTTCCCCCTCCTAGCTCGAGATGAGGGATCCTTTCCCTGTTTCGTAGGGAAAGAATTCCCGGCGTTCCCATCGCATCTCAAGTGGAGGCGCTCTCCACAGGAAAGGCGAGAGGAACTCCAGGGTCGTGCCACCATTCCAAGAGTCCCCCAGATGTGTCAGTCCATTCCAGAGGAACCTGTTTTCCCTGCACTGCCTTGACGTTCAAGCCGAGGATCGACTCCCACCACGTGTGCACGTGGGACAGCCCTGTGGGAAAGCCTCGTGGGAAAGCCTCGTGGGAAAGACTCGAGGGAAAACCATAGATCCTTTGATCCACGCGGCGGTCTGCGTGACACTGCTGCTACCGCTCTGGAGGAAAGCGCAAGTGCATGCCCGCATTCGAGACGAGGACTGACTCCCCTGGGGAGACTCCAGAAGTACCCCAAGATCCATGTCAGCACTGGAGAGGAATCCTCAGGTTCCGGCCCCGACTCCACACAAGGTCTTAGGCCCCGGCATCGACGGGAGAGGAATCCCGAGAGGCCCCCGAGGAACTCGCATGGGGACTGGCCTTTCCTGAGGCCACCAGAGCAGGTCCCTGAGGTCCCCGTCGTAAGTCGAGAGCACCTGCCGCACTCGAGAAAATCCAGGAGGTTTTGCCCTCCAGGCGAGATGAGGCCCATTTCCGCTGAGGCTTCTCGAGGCCAATCACATCTAACCACTGGAACTTCCAAAGGGTCCTTCACACCCTTGCTGCAACTCAAGCAGTTCCGCGACATACCTGTCTCCACTCGAGAGGAAGCACGTGGGGTCCCGCACACATCCAGGGGAGCCCCGTTTCCGCCTCCTAGCTCGAGATGAGTGATCCTTTCCCTGTTTCATAGGGAAAGAATTCCCGGCGTTCCCGTCGCATCTCAAGAGGAGGCGCTCTCCACAGGAAAGGCGAGAGGAACTCCAGGGTCGTGGCACCATTCCAAGAGACCCCCAGATGTGTCAGTCCATTCCAGAGGAACCTGTTTTCCCTGCACTGCCTTGACGTTCAAGCCGAGGATCCACTCCCACCACGTGTGCACGTGGGACAGCCCTGTGGGAAAGCCTCGTGGGAAAGCCTCGTGGGAAAGACTCGAGGGAAAACCATAGATTCTTTGATCCACGCGGCGGACTGCGTGACACTGCTGCTGCCGCTCTGGAGGGAAGCGCAAGTGCATGCCCACATTCGAGGCGAGGACTGACTCCCCTGGGGAGACTCCAGAAGTACCCCAATATCCATGTCAGCACTGGAGAGGAATCCTCAGGTTCCGGCCCCGACTCCACACAAGGTCTTAGGCCCCGGCATGGACGGGAGAGGAATCCCGAGAGGCCCCCGAGGAACTCGCCTGGGGACTGGCCTTTCCTGAGGCCACCAGAGCGGGTCCCTGAGGTCCCCGTCGTAAGTCGAGAGCACCTGCCGCAACTCGAGAAAATCCAGGAGGTTTTGGCCTCCAGGCGAGATGAGGCCCATTTCCGCTGAGGCTTCTCGAGGCTAATCACGTCTAACCACTGGAACTTCCAAAGGGTCCTTCACACCCTTGCTGCAACTCAAGAAGTTCCCGGACATACCCGTCTCCACTCGAGAGGAAGCACGTTCGGTCCCGCACACATCCAGGGGAGCCCCGTTTCCGCCTCCTAGCTCGAGATGAGGGATCCTTTCCCTGTTTCGTAGGGAAAGAATTCCCGGCGTTCCCGTCGCATCTCAAGTGGAGGCGCCCTCCACAGGAAAGGCGAGAGGAACTCCAGGGTCGTGCCACCATTGCAAGAGTCCCCCAGATGTGTCAGTCCATTCCAGAGGAACCTGTTTTCCCTGCACTGCCTTGACGTTCAAGCCGAGGATCCACTCCCACCACGTGTGCACGTGGGACAGCCCTGTGGGAAAGCCTCGTGGGAAAGCCTCGTGGGAAAGACTGGAGGGAAAACCATAGATCCTTTGATCCACGCGGCGGACTGTGTGACACTGCTGCTACCGCTCTGGAGGAAAGCGCAAGTGCATGCCCGCATTCGAAACGAGGACTGACTCCCCAGGGGAGACTCCAGAAGTACCCCAAGATCCATGTCAGCACTGGAGAGGAATCCTCAGGTTCCGGCCCCGACTCCACAGAAGGTCTTAGACCCCGGCATCGACGGGAGAGGAATCCCGAGAGGCCCCCGAGGAACTCGCATGGGGACTGGCCTTTCCTGAGGCCACCAGAGCGGGTCCCTGAGGTCCCCGTCGTAAGTCGAGAGCACCTGCCGCAACTCGAGAAAATCCAGGAGGTTTTGCCCTCCAGGCGAGATGAGGCCCATTTCCGCTGAGGCTTCTCGAGGCTAATCACGTCTAACCACTGGAACTTCCAAAGGGTCCTTCACACCCTTGCTGCAACTCAAGAAGTTCCCCGACATACCCGTCTCCACTCGAGAGGAAGCACGTGGGGTCCCGCACACATCCAGGGGAGCCCCGTTTCCGCCTCCTAGCTCGAGATGAGGGATCCTTTCCCTGTTTCTTAGGGAAAGAATTCCCGGCGTTCCCGTCGCATCTCAAGAGGAGGCGCTCTCCACAGGAAAGGCGAGAGGAACTCCAGGGTCGTGCCACCATTCCAAGAGTCCCCCAGATGTGTCAGTCCATTCCAGAGGAACCTGTTTTCCCTGCACTGCCTTGACGTTCAAGCCGAGGATCGACTCCCACCACGTGTGCACGTGGGACAGCCCTGTGGGAAAGCCTCGTGGGAAAGCCTCGTGGGAAAGACTCGAGGGAAAACCATAGATCCTTTGATCCACGCGGCGGACTGCGTGACACTGCTGCTACCGCTCTGGAGGAAAGCGCAAGTGCATGCCCGCATTGGAGGCGAGGACTGACTCCCCTGGGGAGACTCCAGAAGTACCCCAAGATCCATGTCAGCACTGGAGAGGAATCCTCAGGTTCCGGCCCCGACTCCACACAAGGTCTTAGGCCCGGCATCGACGGGAGAGGAATGCCGAGAGGCCCCCGAGGAACTCGCCTGGGGACTGGCCTTTCCTGAGGCCACCAGAGCGGGTCCCTGAGGTCCCCATCGTAAGTCGAGAGCACCTGCCGCAACTCGAGAAAATCCAGGAGGTTTTGCCCTCCAGGCGAGATGAGGCCCATTTCCGCTGAGGCTTCTCGAGGCTAATCACATCTAACCGCTGGAACTTCCAAAGGGTCCTTCACACCCTTGCTGCAACTCAAGCAGTTCCCCGACATACCCGTCTCCACTCGAGAGGAAGCACGTGGGGTCCCGCACACATCCAGGGGAGCCCCGTTTCCGCCTCCTAGCTCGAGATGAGGGATCCTTTCCCTGTTTCGTAGGGAAAGAATTCCCGGCGTTCCCGTCGCATCTCAAGAGGAGGCGCTCTCCACAGGAAAGGCGAGAGGAACTCCAGGGTCGTGCCACCATTCCAAGAGTCCACCAGATGTGTCAGTCCATTCCAGAGGAACCTGTTTTCCCTGCACTGCCTAGACGTTCAAGCCGAGGATCCACTCCCACCACGTGTGCACGTGGGACAGCCCTGTGGGAAAGCCTCGTGGGAATGCCTCGTGGGAAAGACTCGAGGGAAAACCATAGATCCTTTGATACACGCGGCGGACTGCGTGACACTGCTGCTACCGCTCTGGAGGAAAGCGCAAGTGCATGCCCGCATTCGAGACGAGGACTGACTCCCCTGGGGAGACTCCAGAAGTACCCCAAGATCCATGTCAGCACTGGAGAGGAATCCTCAGGTTCCGGTCCCGACTCCACACAAGGTCTTAGGCCCCGGCATCGACGGGAGAGGAATCCCGAGAGGCCCCCGAGGAACTCGCATGGGGACTGGCCTTTCCTGAGGCCACCAGAGCGGGTCCCTGAGGTCCCCGTCGTAAGTCGAGAGCACCTGCCGCAACTCGAGAAAATCCAGGAGGTTTTGCCCTCCAGGGGAGATGAGGCCCATTTCCGCTGAGGCTTCTCGAGGCTAATCACGTCTAACCACTGGAACTTCCAAAGGGTGCTTCACACCCTTGCTGCAACTCAAGAAGTTCCCCGACATACCCGTCTCCATTCGAGAGGAAGCACGTGGGGTCCCGCACACATCCAGGGGAGCCCCATTTCCGCCTCCTAGCTCGAGATGAGGGATCCTTTCCCTGTTTCGTAGGGAAAGAATTCCTGGCGTTCCCGTCGCATCTCAAGAGGAGGCGCTCTCCACAGGAAAGGCGAGAGGAACTCCAGGGTCGTGCCACCATTCCAAGAGTCCCCCAGATGTGTCAGTCCATTCCAGAGGAACCTGTTTTCCCTGCACTGCCTTGACGTTCAAGCCGAGGATCGACTCCCACCACGTGTGCACGTGGGACAGCCCTGTGGGAAAGCCTCGTGGGAAAGCCTCGTGGGAAAGACTCGAGGGAAAACCATAGATCATTTAATCCACGCGGCGGACTGCGTGACTCTGCTGCTACCGCTCTGGAGGAAAGCGCAAGTGCATGCCCGCATTCGAGACGAGGACTGACTCCCCTGGGGAGACTCCAGAAGTACCCCAAGATCCATGTCAGCACTGGAGAGGAATCCTCAGGTTCCGGCCCCGACTCCACACAAGGTCTTCGGCCCCGGCATCGACGGGAGAGGAATGCCGAGAGGCCCCCGAGGAACTCGCCTGGGGACTGGCCTTTCCTGAGGCCACCAGAGCGGGTCCCTGAGGTCCCCGTCGTAAGTCGAGAGCACCTGCCGCAACTCGAGAAAATCCAGGAGGTTTTGCCCTCCAGGCGAGATGAGGCCCATTTCCGCTGAGGCTTCTCGAGGCTAATCACGTCTAACCACTGGAACTTCCAAAGGGTCCTTCACACCCTTGCTGCAACTCAAGAAGTTCCCCGACATACCCGTCTCCACTCGAGAGGAAGCACGTGGGGTTCCGCACACATCCAGGGGAGCCCCGTTTCCGCCTCCTAGCTCGAGATGAGGGATCCTTTCCCTGTTTCGTAGGGAAAGAATTCCCGGCGTTCCCGTCGCATCTCAAGAGGAGGCGCTCTCCACAGGAAAGGCGAGAGGAACTCCAGGGTCGTGCCACCATTCCAAGAGTCCCCCAGATGTGTCAGTCCATTCCAGAGGAACCTGTTTTCCCTGCACTGCCTTGACGTTGAAGCCGAGGATCGACTCCCACCACGTGTGCACGTGGGACAGCCCTGTGGGAAAGCCTCGTGGGAAAGCCTCGTGGGAAAGACTCGAGGGAAAACCATAGATCCTTTGATCCACGCGGCGGACTGCGTGACACTGCTGCTACCGCTCTGGAGGAAAGCGCAAGTGCATGCCCGCATTGGAGGCGAGGACTGACTCCCCTGGGGAGACTCCAGAAGTACCCCAAGATCCATGTCAGCACTGGAGAGGAATCCTCAGGTTCCGGCCCCGACTCCACACAAGGTCTTAGGCCTGGCATCGACGGGAGAGGAATGCCGAGAGGCCCCCGAGGAACTCGCATGGGGACTGGCCTTTCCTGAGGCCACCAGAGCGGGTCCCTGAGGTCCCCATCGTAAGTCGAGAGCACCTGCCGCAACTCGAGAAAATCCAGGAGGTTTTGCCCTCCAGGCGAGATGAGGCCCATTTCCGCTGAGGCTTCTCGAGGCTAATCACATCTAACCGCTGGAACTTCCAAAGGGTCCTTCACACCCTTGCTGCAACTCAAGCAGTTCCGCGACATACCCGTCTCCACTCGAGAGGAAGCACGTGGGGTCCCGCACACATCCAGGGGAGCCCCGTTTCCGCCTCCTAGCTCGAGATGAGGGATCCTTTCCCTGTTTCGTAGGGAAAGAATTCCCGGCGTTCCCGTCGCATCTCAAGAGGAGGCGCTCTCCACAGGAAAGGCGAGAGGAACTCCAGGGTCGTGCCACCATTCCAAGAGTCCACCAGATGTGTCAGTCCATTCCAGAGGAACCTGTTTTCCCTGCACTGCCTAGACGTTCAAGCCGAGGATCCACTCCCACCACGTGTGCACGTGGGACAGCCCTGTGGGAAAGCCTCGTGGGAATGCCTCGTGGGAAAGACTCGAGGGAAAAACATAGATCCTTTGATCCACGCGGCGGACTGCGTGACACTGCTGCTACCGCTCTGGAGGAAAGCGCAAGTGCATGCCCGCATTCGAGACGAGGACTGACTCCCCTGGGGAGACTCCAGAAGTACCCCAAGATCCATGTCAGCACTGGAGAGGAATCCTCAGGTTCCGGTCCCGACTCCACACAAGGTCTTAGGCCCCGGCATCGACGGGAGAGGAATCCCGAGAGGCCCCCGAGGAACTCGCATGGGGACTGGCCTTTCCTGAGGCCACCAGAGCGGGTCCCTGACGTCCCCGTCGTAAGTCGAGAGCACCTGCCGCAACTCGAGAAAATCCAGGAGGTTTTGCCCTCCAGGCGAGATTAGGCCCATTTCGGCTGAGGCTTCTCGAGGCGAATCACGTCTAACCACTGGAATTTCCAAAGGGTCCTTCACACCCTTGCTGCAACTCAAGAAGTTCCCGACATACCCGTCTCCACTCGAGAGGAAGCACGTGGGGTCCCGCACACATCCAGGGGAGCCCCGTTTCCGCCTCCTAGCTCGAGATGAGGGATCCTTTCCCTGTTTCGTAGGGAAAGAATTCCCGGCGTTCCCGTCGCATCTCAAGAGGAGGCGCTCTCCACAGGAAAGGCGAGAGGAACTCCAGGGTCGTGCCACCATTCCAAGAGTCCCCCAGATGTGTCAGTCCATTCCAGAGGAACCTGTTTTCCCTGCACTGCGTTGACGTTCAAGCCGAGGATCGACTCCCACCACGTGTGCACGTGGGACAGCCCTGTGGGAAAGCCTCGTGGGAAAGCCTCGTGGGAAAGACTCGAGGGAAAACCATAGATCCTTTGATCCACACGGCGGACTGCGTGACACTGCTGCTACCGCTCTGGAGGAAAGCGCAAGTGCATGCCCGCATTCGAGACGAGGACTGACTCCCCTGGGGAGACTCCAGAAGTACCCCAAGATCCATGTCCGCACTGGAGAGGAATCCTCAGGTTCCGGCCCCGACTCCACACAAGGTCTTAGGCCCCGGCATGGACGGGAGAGGAATGCCGAGAGGCCCCTGAGGAACTCGCATGGGGACTGGCATTTCCTGAGGTCACCAGAGCGGGTCCCCGAGGTCCCCGTCGTAAGTCGAGAGCACATGCCGCAACTCGAGAAAATCCAGGAGGTTTTGCCCTCCAGGCGAGATGAGGCCCATTTCCGCTGAGGCTTCTCGAGGCTAATCACATCTAACCACTGGAACTTCCAAAGGGTCCTTCACACCCTTGCTGCAACTCAAGAAGTTCCCCGACATACCCGTCTCCACTCGAGAGGAAGCACGTGGGGTCCCGCACACATCCAGGGGAGCCCCGTTTCCGCCTCCTAGCTCGAGATGAGGGATCCTTTCCCTGTTTCTTAGGGAAAGAATTCCCGGCGTTCCCGTCGCATCTCAAGAGGAGGGGCTCTCCACAGGAGAGGCAAGAGGAACTCCAGGGTCGTGCCACCATTCCAAGAGACGCCCAGATGTGTCAGTCCATTACAGAGGAACCTGTTTTCCCTGCACTGCCTTGACTTTCAAGCCGAGGATCGACTCCCACCACGTGTGCACGTGGGACAGCCCTGTGGGAAAGCCTCGTGGGAAAGCCTCGTGGGAAAGACTCGAGGGAAAACCATAGATCCTTTGATCCATGCGGCGGATTGCGTAACACTGCTGCTACCGCTCTAGAGGAAAGCGCAAGTGCATGCCCGCATTCGAGACGAGGACTGACTCCCCTGGGGAGACTCCAGAAGTACCCCAAGATCCATGTCAGCACTGGAGAGGAATCCTCAGGTTCCGGCCCCAACTCCACACAAGGTCTTAGGCCCCGGTATCGACGGGAGAGGAATCCCGAGAGGCCTCCGAGGAATTCGCATGGGGACTGGCCTTTCCTGAGGCCACCAGAGCGGGTCCCTGAGGTCCCCGTCGTAAGTCGAGAGCACCTGCCGCAACTCGAGAAAATCCAGGAGGTTTTGCCCTTCAGGCGAGATGAGGCCCATATCCGCTGAGGCTTCTCGAGGCGAATCACGTCTAACCACTGAAACTTCCAAAGGGTCCTTCACACCCTTGCTGCAACTCAAGAAGTTCCCCGACATACCCGTCTCCACTCGAGAGGAAGCACGTGTGGTCCCGCACACATCCAGGGGAGCCCCGTTTCCGCCTCCTAGCTCGAGATGAGGGATCCTTTCCCTGTTTCGTAGGGAAAGAATTCCCGGCGTTCCCGTCGCATCTCAAGAGGAGGGGCTCTCCACAGGAGAGGCGAGAGGAACTCCAGGGTCGTGCCACCATTCCAAGAGACGCCCAGATGTGTCAGTCCATTACAGAGGAACCTGTTTTCCCTGCACTGCCTTGACGTTCAAGCCGAGGATCGACTCCCACCACCTGTGCACGTGGGACAGCCCTGTGGGAAAGCCTCGTGGGAAAGCCTCGTGGGAAAGACTCGAGGGAAAACCATAGATCCTTTGATCCACGCGGCGGACTGCGTGACACTGCTGCTACCGCTCTGGAGGAAAGCGCAAGTGCATGCCCGCATTCGAGACGAGGACTGACTCCCCTGGGGAGACTCCAGAAGTACCCCAAGATCCATGTCAGCACTGGAGAGGAATCCTCAGGTTCAGGCCCCGACTCCACACAAGGTCTTAGGACCCGGCATGGACGGGAGAGGAATCCCGAGAGGACCCCGAGGAACTCGCATGGGGACTGGCCTTTCCTGAGGCCACCAGAGTGTGTCCCTGAGGTCCCTGTCGTAAGTCGAGAGCACCTGCCGCAACTCGAGAAAATCCAGGAGGTTTTGCCCTCCAGGCGAGATGAGGCCCATTTCCGCTGAGGCTTCTCGAGGCTAATCACGTCTAACCACTGGAACTTCCAAAGGGTGCTTCACACCCTTGCTGCAACTCCAGAAGTTCCCCGACATACCCGTCTCCATTCGAGAGGAAGCACGTGGGGTCCCGCACACATCCAGGGGAGCCCCGTTTCCGCCTCCTAGCTCGAGATGAGGGATCCTTTCCCTGTTTCGTAGGGAAAGAATTCCTGGCGTTCCCGTCGCATCTCAAGAGGAGGCGCTCTCCACAGGAAAGGCGAGAGGAACTCCAGGGTCGTGCCACCATTCCAAGAGTCCCCCAGATGTGTCAGTCCATTCCAGAGGAACCTGTTTTCCCTGCACTGCCTTGACGTTCAAGCCGAGGATCGACTCCCACCACGTGTGCACGTGGGACAGCCCTGTGGGAAAGCCTCGTGGGAAAGCCTCGTGGGAAAGACTCGAGGGAAAACCATAGATCCTTTGATCCACGCGGCGGACTGCGTGACACTGCTGCTACCGCTCTGGAGGAAAGCGCAAGTGCATGCCCGCATTCGAGACGAGGACTGACTCCCCTGGGGAGACTCCAGAAGTACCCCAAGATCCATGTCAGCACTGGAGAGGAATCCTCAGGTTCCGGCCCCCACTCCACACAAGGTCTTAGGCCCCGGCATCGACGGGAGAGGAATCCCGAGAGGCCCCCGAGGAACTCTCATGGGGACTGGCCTTTCCTGAGGCCACCAGAGCGGGTCCCTGAGGTCCCCGTCGTAAGTCGAGAGCACCTGCCGCAACTCGAGAAAATCCAGGAGGTTTTGCCCTCCAGGCGAGATGAGGCCCATTTCCGCTGAGGCTTCTCGAGGCTAATCACGTCTAACCACTGGAACTTCCAAAGGTTCCTTCACACCCTTGCTGCAACTCAAGAAGTTCCCCGACATACCCGTCTCCACTCGAGAGGAAGCACGTGGGGTCCCGCACACATCCAGGGGAGCCCCGTTTCCGCCTCCTAGCTCGAGATGAGGGATCCTTTCCCTGTTTCGTAGGGAAAGAATTCCCGGCGTTCCCGTCGCATCTCAAGAGGAGGCGCTCTCCACAGGAAAGGCGAGAGGAACTGAAGGGTCGTGCCACCATTCCAAGAGTCCCCCAGATGTGTCAGTCCATTACAGAGGAACCTGTTTTCCCTGCACTGCCTTGACGTTCAAGCCGAGGATCGACTCCCACCACGTGTGCACGTGGGACAGCCCTGTGGGAAAGCCTCGTGGGAAAGCCTCGTGGGAAAGACTCGAGGGAAAACCATAGATCATTTAATCCACGCGGCGGACTGCGTGACACTGCTGCTACCGCTCTGGAGGAAAGCGCAAGTGCATGCCCGCATTCGAGACGAGGACTGACTCCCCTGGGGAGACTCCAGAAGTACCCCAAGATCCATGTCAGCACTGGAGAGGAATCCTCAGGTTCCGGCCCCGACTCCACACAAGGTCTTCGGCCCCGGCATCGACGGGAGAGGAATGCCGAGAGGCCCCCGAGGAACTCGCCTGGGGACTGGCCTTTCCTGAGGCCACCAGAGCGGGTCCCTGACGTCCCCGTCGTAAGTCGAGAGCACCTGCCGCAACTCGAGAAAATCCAGGAGGTTTTGCCCTCCAGGCGAGATGAGGCCCATTTCCGCTGAGGCTTCTCGAGGCTAATCACGTCTAACCACTGGAACTTCCAAAGGGTCCTTCACACCCTTGCTGCAACTCAAGCAGATCCGCGACATACCCGTCTCCACTCGAGAGGAAGCACGTGGGGTCCCGCACACATCCAGGGGAGCCCCGTTTCCGCCTCCTAGCTCGAGATGAGGGATCCTTTCCCTGTTTCGTAGGGAAAGAATTCCCGGCGTTCCCGTCGCATCTCAAGAGGAGGCGCTCTCCACAGGAAAGGCGAGAGGAACTCCAGGGTCGTGCCACCATTCCAAGAGTCCACCAGATGTGTCAGTCCATTCCAGAGGAACCTGTTTTCCCTGCACTGCCTAGACGTTCAAGCCGAGGATCCACTCCCACCACGTGTGCACGTGGGACAGCCCTGTGGGAAAGCCTCGTGGGAATGCCTCGTGGGAAAGACTCGAGGGAAAACCATAGATCCTTTGATCCACGCGGCGGACTGCGTGACACTGCTGCTACCGCTCTGGAGGAAAGCGCAAGTGCATGCCCGCATTCGAGACGAGGACTGACTCCCCTGGGGAGACTCCAGAAGTACCCCAAGATCAATGTCAGCACTGGAGAGGAATCCTCAGGTTCCGGTCCCGACTCCACACAAGGTCTTAGGCCCCGGCATCGACGGGAGAGGAATCCCGAGAGGCCCCCGAGGAACTCGCATGGGGACTGGCCTTTCCTGAGGCCACCAGAGCGGGTCCCTGACGTCCCCGTCGTAAGTCGAGAGCACCTGCCGCAACTCGAGAAAATCCAGGAGGTTTTGCCCTCCAGGCGAGATTAGGCCCATTTCCGCTGAGGCTTCTCGAGGCGAATCACGTCTAACCACTGGAATTTCCAAAGGGTCCTTCACACCCTTGCTGCAACTCAAGAAGTTCCCGACATACCCGTCTCCACTCGAGAGGAAGCACGTGGGGTCCCGCACACATCCAGGGGAGCCCCGTTTCGGCCTCCTAGCTCGAGATGAGGGATCCTTTCCCTGTTTCGTACGGAAAGAATTCCCGGCGTTCCCGTCGCATCTCAAGAGGAGGCGCTCTCCACAGGAAAGGCGAGAGGAACTCCAGGGTCGTGCCACCATTCCAAGAGTCCCCCAGATGTGTCAGTCCATTCCAGAGGAACCTGTTTTCCCTGCACTGCCTTGACGTTCAAGCCGAGGATCGACTCCCACCACGTGTGCACGTGGGACAGCCCTGTGGGAAAGCCTCGTGGGAAAGACTCGTGGGAAAGACTCGAGGGAAAACCATAGATCCTTTGATCCACGCGGCGGACTGCGTGACACTGCTGCTACCGCTCTGGAGGAAAGCGCAAGTGCATGCCCGCATTCGAGACGAGGACTGACTCCCCTGGGGAGACTCCAGAAGTACCCCAAGATCCATGTCAGCACTGGAGAGGAATCCTCAGGTTCCGGCCCCGACTCCACACAAGGTCTTAGGCCCCGGCATGGACGGGAGAGGAATGCCGAGAGGCCCCTGAGGAACTCGCATGGGGACTGGCATTTCCTGAGGTCACCAGAGCGGGTCCCCGAGGTCCCCGTCGTAAGTCGAGAGCACATGCCGCAACTCGAGAAAATCCAGGAGGTTTTGCCCTCCAGGCGAGATGAGGCCCATTTCCGCTGAGGCTTCTCGAGGCTAATCACATCTAACCACTGGAACTTCCAAAGGGTCCTTCACACCCTTGCTGCAACTCAAGAAGTTCCCCGACGTACCCGTCTCCACTCGAGAGGAAGCACGTGGGGTCCCGCACACATCCAGGGGAGCCCCGTTTCCGCCTCCTAGCTCGAGATGAGGGATCCTTTCCCTGTTTCTTAGGGAAAGAATTCCCGGCGTTCCCGTCGCATCTCAAGAGGAGGGGCTCTCCACAGGAGAGGCGAGAGGAACTCCAGGGTCGTGCCACCATTCCAAGAGACGCCCAGATGTGTCAGTCCATTACAGAGGAACCTGTTTTCCCTGCACTGCCTTGACGTTCAAGCCGAGGATCGACTCCCACCACGTGTGCACGTGGGACAGCCCTGTGGGAAAGCCTCGTGGGAAAGCCTCGTGGGAAAGACTCGAGGGAAAACCATAGATCCTTTGATCCACGCGGCGGACTGCGTGACACTGCTGCTACCGCTCTGGAGGAAAGCGCAAGTGCATGCCCGCATTCGAGACGAGGACTGACTCCCCTGGGGAGACTCCAGAAGTACCCCAAGATCCATGTCAGCACTGGAGAGGAATCCTCAGGTTCCGGCCCCGACTCCACACAAGGTCTTAGGCCCCGGCATCGACGGGAGAGGAATCCCGAGAGGCCCCCGAGGAACTCGCATGGGGACTGGCCTTTCCTGAGGCCACCAGAGTGTGTCCCTGAGGTCCCCGTCGTAAGTCGAGAGCACCTGCCGCAACTCGAGAAAATCCAGGAGGTTTTGCCCTCCAGGCGAGATGAGGCCCATTTCCGCTGAGGCTTCTCGAGGCTAATCACGTCTAACCACTGGAACTTCCAAAGGGTCCTTCACACCCTTGCTGCAACTCAAGAAGTTCCCGGACATACCCGTCTCCACTCGAGAGGAAGCACGTTCGGTCCCGCACACATCCAGGGGAGCCCCGTTTCCGCCTCCTAGCTCGAGATGAGGGATCCTTTCCCTGTTTCGTAGGGAAAGAATTCCCGGCGTTCCCGTCGCATCTCAAGAGGAGGCGCTCTCCACAGGAAAGGCGAGAGGAACTCCAGGGTCGTGCCACCATTCCAAGAGTCCCCCAGATGTGTCAGTCCATTCCAGAGGAACCTGTTTTCCCTGCACTGCCTTGACGTTCAAGCCGAGGATCGACTCCCACCACCTGTGCACGTGGGACAGCCCTGTGGGAAAGCCTCGTGGGAAAGCCTCGTGGGAAAGACTTGAGGGAAAACCATAGATCCTTTGATCCACGCGGCGGACTGCGTGACACTGCTCCTACCGCTCTGGAGGAAAGCGCAAGTGCATGCCCGCATTGGAGGCGAGGACTGACTCCCCTGGGGAGACTCCAGAAGTACCCCAAGATCCATGTCAGCACTGGAGAGGAATCCTCAGGTTCCGGCCCCGACTCCACACAAGGTCTTAGGCCCGGCATCGACGGGAGAGGAATCCCGAGAGGCCCCCGAGGAACTCGCATGGGGACTGGCCTTTCCTGAGGCCACCAGAGCGGGTCCCTGAGGTCCCCGTCGTAAGTCGAGAGCACCTGCCGCAACTCGAGAAAATCCAGGAGGTTTTGCCCTCCAGGCGAGATGAGGCCCATTTCCGCTGAGGCTTCTCGAGGATAATCACGTCTAACCACTGGAACTTCCAAAGGGTCCTTCACACCCTTGCTGCAACTCAAGAAGTTCCCCGACATACCCGTCTCCACTCGAGAGGAAGCACGTGGGGTCCCGCACACATCCAGGGGAGCCCCGTTTCCGCCTCCTAGCTCGAGATGAGGGATCCTTTCCCTCTTTCGTAGGGAAAGAATTCCCGGCGTTCCCGTCGCATCTCAAGAGGAGGCGCTCTCCACAGGAAAGGCGAGAGGAACTCCAGGGTCGTGCCACCATTCCAAGAGTCCCCCAGATGTGTCAGTCCATTCCAGAGGAACCTGTTTTCCCTGCACTGCCTTGACGTTCAAGCCGAGGATCGACTCCCACCACGTGTGCACGTGGGACAGCCCTGTGGGAAAGCCTCGTGGGAAAGCCTCGTGGGAAAGACTCGAGGGAAAACCATAGATCCTTTAATCCACGCGGCGGACTGCGTGACACTGCTGCTACCGCTCTAGAGGAAAGCGCAAGTGCATGCCCGCATTCGAGACGAGGACTGACTCCCCTGGGGAGACTCCAGAAGTACCCCAAGATCCATGTCAGCACTGGAGAGGAATCCTCAGGTTCCGGCCCCGACTCCACACAAGGTCTTCGGCCCCGGCATCGACGGGAGAGGAATGCCGAGAGGCCCCCGAGGAACTCGCCTGGGGACTGGCCTTTCCTGAGGCCACCAGAGCGGGTCCCTGACGTCCCCGTCGTAAGTCGAGAGCACCTGCCGCAACTCGAGAAAATCCAGGAGGTTTTGCCCTCCAGGCGAGATGAGGCCCATTTCCGCTGAGGCTTCTCGAGGCTAATCACGTCTAACCACTGGAACTTCCAAAGGGTCCTTCACACCCTTGCTGCAACTCAAGAAGTTCCCCGACATACCCGTCTCCACTCGAGAGGAAGCACGTGGGGTCCCGCACACATCCAGGGGAGCCCCGTTTCCGCCTCCTAGCTCGAGATGAGGGATCCTTTCCCTGTTTCGTAGGGAAAGAATTCCCGGCGTTCCCGTCGCATCTCAAGAGGAGGCGCTCTCCACAGGAAAGGCGAGAGGAACTCCAGGGTCGTGCCACCATTCCAAGAGTCCCCCAGATGTGTCAGTCCATTCCAGAGGAACCTGTTTTCCCTGCACTGCCTTGACGTTGAAGCCGAGGATCTACTCCCACCACGTGTGCACGTGGGACAGCCCTGTGGGAAAGCCTCGTGGGAAAGCCTCGTGGGAAAGACTCGAGGGAAAACCATAGATCCTTTGATCCACGCGGCGGACTGCGTGACACTGCTGCTACCGCTCTGGAGGAAAGCGCAAGTGCATGCCCGCATTGGAGGCGAGGACTGACTCCCCTGGGGAGACTCCAGAAGTACCCCAAGATCCATGTCAGCACTGGAGAGGAATCCTCATGTTCCGGCCCCGACTCCACACAAGGTCTTAGGCCCGGCATCGACGGGAGAGGAATGCCGAGAGGCCCCCGAGGAACTCGCCTGGGGACTGGCCTTTCCTGAGGCCACCAGAGCGGGTCCCTGAGGTCCCCATCGTAAGTCGAGAGCACCTGCCGCAACTCGAGAAAATCCAGGAGGTTTTGCCCTCCAGGCGAGATGAGGCCCATTTCCGCTGAGGCTTCTCGAGGCTAATCACATCTAACCGCTGGAACTTCCAAAGGGTCCTTCACACCCTTGCTGCAACTCAAGCAGTTCCCCGACATACCCGTCTCCACTCGAGAGGAAGCACGTGGGGTCCCGCACACATCCAGGGGAGCCCCGTTTCCGCCTCCTAGCTCGAGATGAGGGATCCTTTCCCTGTTTCGTAGGGAAAGAATTCCCGGCGTTCCCGTCGCATCTCAAGAGGAGGCGCTCTCCACAGGAAAGGCGAGAGGAACTCCAGGGTCGTGCCACCATTCCAAGAGTCCACCAGATGTGTCAGTCCATTCCAGAGGAACCTGTTTTCCCTGCACTGCCTAGACGTTCAAGCCGAGGATCCACTCCCACCACGTGTGCACGTGGGACAGCCCTGTGGGAAAGCCTCGTGGGAATGCCTCGTGGGAAAGACTCGAGGGAAAACCATCGATCCTTTGATCCACGCGGCGGACTGCGTGACACTGCTGCTACCGCTCTGGAGGAAAGCGCAAGTGCATGCCCGCATTCGAGACGAGGACTGACTCCCCTGGGGAGACTCCAGAAGTACCCCAAGATCCATGTCAGCACTGGAGAGGAATCCTCAGGTTCCGGTCCCGACTCCACACAAGGTCTTAGGCCCCGGCATCGACGGGAGAGGAATCCCGAGAGGCCCCCGAGGAACTCGCATGGGGACTGGCCTTTCCTGAGGCCACCAGAGCGGGTCCCTGAGGTCCCCGTCGTAAGTCGAGAGCACCTGCCGCAACTCGAGAAAATCCAGGAGGTTTTGCCCTCCAGGCGAGATGAGGCCCATTTCCGCTGAGGCTTCTCGAGGATAATCACGTCTAACCACTGGAACTTCCAAAGGGTCCTTCACACCCTTGCTGCAACTCAAGAAGTTCCCCGACATACCCGTCTCCACTCGAGAGGAAGCACGTGGGGTCCCGCACACATCCAGGGGAGCCCCGTTTCCGCCTCCTAGCTCGAGATGAGGGATCCTTTCCCTGTTTCGTAGGGAAAGAATTCCCGGCGTTCCCGTCGCATCTCAAGAGGAGGCGCTCTCCACAGGAAAGGCGAGAGGAACTCCAGGGTCGTGCCACCATTCCAAGAGTCCCCCAGATGTGTCAGTCCATTCCAGAGGAACCTGTTTTCCCTGCACTGCCTTGACGTTCAAGCCGAGGATCGACTCCCACCACGTGTGCACGTGGGACAGCCCTGTGGGAAAGCCTCGTGGGAAAGCCTCGTGGGAAAGACTCGAGGGAAAACCATAGATCCTTTAATCCACGCGGCGGACTGCGTGACACTGCTGCTACCGCTCTGGAGGAAAGCGCAAGTGCATGCCCGCATTCGAGACGAGGACTGACTCCCCTGGGGAGACTCCAGAAGTACCCCAAGATCCATGTCAGCACTGGAGAGGAATCCTCAGGTTCCGGCCCCGACTCCACACAAGGTCTTCGGCCCCGGCATCGACGGGAGAGGAATGCCGAGAGGCCCCCGAGGAACTCGCCTGGGGACTGGCCTTTCCTGAGGCCACCAGAGCGGGTCCCTGACGTCCCCGTCGTAAGTCGAGAGCACCTGCCGCAACTCGAGAAAATCCAGGAGGTTTTGCCCTCCAGGCGAGATGAGGCCCATTTCCGCTGAGGCTTCTCGAGGCTAATCACGTCTAACCACTGGAACTTCCAAAGGGTCCTTCACACCCTTGCTGCAACTCAAGAAGTTCCCCGACATACCCGTCTCCACTCGAGAGGAAGCACGTGGGGTCCCGCACACATCCAGGGGAGCCCCGTTTCCGCCTCCTAGCTCGAGATGAGGGATCCTTTCCCTGTTTCGTAGGGAAAGAATTCCCGGCGTTCCCGTCGCATCTCAAGAGGAGGCGCTCTCCACAGGAAAGGCGAGAGGAACTCCAGGGTCGTGCCACCATTCCAAGAGTCCCCCAGATGTGTCAGTCCATTCCAGAGGAACCTGTTTTCCCTGCACTGCCTTGACGTTCAAGCCGAGGATCGACTCCCACCACGTGTGCACGTGGGACAGCCCTGTGGGAAAGCCTCGTGGGAAAGCCTCGTGGGAAAGACTCGAGGGAAAACCATAGATCCTTTGATCCACGCGGCGGACTGCGTGACACTGCTGCTACCGCTCTGGAGGAAAGCGCAAGTGCATGCCCGCATTGGAGGCGAGGACTGACTCCCCTGGGGAGACTCCAGAAGTACCCCAAGATCCATGTCAGCACTGGAGAGGAATCCTCAGGTTCCGGCCCCGACTCCACACAAGGTCTTAGGCCCGGCATCGACGGGAGAGGAATGCCGAGAGGCCCCCGAGGAACTCCCATGGGGACTGGCCTTTCCTGAGGCCACCAGAGCGGGTCCCTGAGGTCCCCATCGTAAGTCGAGAGCACCTGCCGCAACTCGAGAAAATCCAGGAGGTTTTGCCCTCCAGGCGAGATGAGGCCCATTTCCGCTGAGGCTTCTCGAGGCTAATCACATCTAACCGCTGGAACTTCCAAAGGGTCCTTCACACCCTTGCTGCAACTCAAGCAGTTCCGCGACATACCCGTCTCCACTCGAGAGGAAGCACGTGGGGTCCCGCACACATCCAGGGGAGCCCCGTTTCCGCCTCCTAGCTCGAGATGAGGGATCCTTTCCCTGTTTCGTAGGGAAAGAATTCCCGGCGTTCCCGTCGCATCTCAAGAGGAGGCGCTCTCCACAGGAAAGGCGAGAGGAACTCCAGGGTCGTGCCACCATTCCAAGAGTCCACCAGATGTGTCAGTCCATTCCAGAGGAACCTGTTTTCCCTGCACTGCCTAGACGTTCAAGCCGAGGATCCACTCCCACCACGTGTGCACGTGGGACAGCCCTGTGGGAAAGCCTCGTGGGAATGCCTCGTGGGAAAGACTCGAGGGAAAACCATAGATCCTTTGATCCACGCGGCGGACTGCGTGACACTGCTGCTACCGCTCTGGAGGAAGGCGCAAGTGCATGCCCGCATTCGAGACGAGGACTGACTCCCCTGGGGAGACTCCAGAAGTACCCCAAGATCCATGTCAGCACTGGAGAGGAATCCTCAGGTTCCGGTCCCGACTCCACACAAGGTCTTAGGCCCCGGCATCGACGGGAGAGGAATCCCGAGAGGCCCCCGAGGAACTCGCATGGGGACTGGCCTTTCCTGAGGCCACCAGAGCGGGTCCCTGACGTCCCCGTCGTAAGTCGAGAGCACCTGCCGCAACTCGAGAAAATCCAGGAGGTTTTGCCCTCCAGGCGAGATTAGGCCCATTTCCGCTGAGGCTTCTCGAGGCGAATCACGTCTAACCACTGGAATTTCCAAAGGGTCCTTCACACCCTTGCTGCAACTCAAGAAGTTCCCGACATACCCGTCTCCACTCGAGAGGAAGCACGTGGGGTCCCGCACACATCCAGGGGAGCCCCGTTTCGGCCTCCTAGCTCGAGATGAGGGGTCCTTTCCCTGTTTCGTACGGAAAGAATTCCCGGCGTTCCCGTCGCATCTCAAGAGGAGGCGCTCTCCACAGGAAAGGCGAGAGGAACTCCAGGGTCGTGCCACCATTCCAAGAGTCCCCCAGATGTGTCAGTCCATTCCAGAGGAACCTGTTTTCCCAGCACTGCCTTGACGTTCAAGCCGAGGATCGACTCCCACCACGTGTGCACGTGGGACAGCCCTGTGGGAAAGCCTCGTGGGAAAGACTCGTGGGAAAGACTCGAGGGAAAACCATAGATTCTTTGATCCACGCGGCGGACTGCGTGACACTGCTGCTACCGCTCTGGAGGAAAGCGCAAGTGCATGCCCGCATTCGAGACGAGGACTGACTCCCCTGGGGAGACTCCAGAAGTACCCCAAGATCCATGTCAGCACTGGAGAGGAATCCTCAGGTTCCGGCCCCGACTCCACACAAGGTCTTAGGCCCCGGCATGGACGGGAGAGGAATGCCGAGAGGCCCCTGAGGAACTCGCATGGGGACTGGCATTTCCTGAGGTCACCAGAGCGGGTCCCCGAGGTCCCCGTCGTAAGTCGAGAGCACATGCCGCAACTCGAGAAAATCCAGGAGGTTTTGCCCTCCAGGCGAGATGAGGCCCATTTCCGCTGAGGCTTCTCGAGGCTAATCACATCTAACCACTGGAACTTCCAAAGGGTCCTTCACACCCTTGCTGCAACTCAAGAAGTTCCCCGACATACCCGTCTCCACTCGAGAGGAAGCACGTGGGGTCCCGCACACATCCAGGGGAGCCCCGTTTCCGCCTCCTAGCTCGAGATGAGGGATCCTTTCCCTGTTTCTTAGGGAAAGAATTCCCGGCGTTCCCGTCGCATCTCAAGAGGAGGGGCTCTCCACAGGAGAGGCGAGAGGAACTCCAGGGTCGTGCCACCATTCCAAGAGACGCCCAGATGTGTCAGTCCATTACAGAGGAACCTGTTTTCCCTGCACTGCCTTGACGTTCAAGCCGAGGATCGACTCCCACCACGTGTGCACGTGGGACAGCCCTGTGGGAAAGCCTCGTGGGAAAGCCTCGTGGGAAAGACTCGAGGGAAAACCATAGATCCTTTGATCCACGCGGCGGACTGCGTGACACTGCTGCTACCGCTCTGGAGGAAAGCGCAAGTGCATGCCCGCATTCGAGACGAGGACTGACTCCCCTGGGGAGACTCCAGAAGTACCCCAAGATCCATGTCAGCACTGGAGAGGAATCCTCAGGTTCCGGCCCCGACTCCACACAAGGTCTTAGGCCCCGGCATCGACGGGAGAGGAATCCCGAGAGGCCCCCGAGGAACTCGCATGGGGACTGGCCTTTCCTGAGGCCACCAGAGTGTGTCCCTGAGGTCCCCGTCGTAAGTCGAGAGCACCTGCCGCAACTCGAGAAAATCCAGGAGGTTTTGCCCTCCAGGCGAGATGAGGCCCATTTCCGCTGAGGCTTCTCGAGGCTAATCACGTCTAACCACTGGAACTTCCAAAGGGTCCTTCACACCCTTGCTGCAACTCAAGAAGTTCCCGGACATACCCGTCTCCACTCGAGAGGAAGCACGTTCGGTCCCGCACACATCCAGGGGAGCCCCGTTTCCGCCTCCTAGCTCGAGATGAGGGATCCTTTCCCTGTTTCGTAGGGAAAGAATTCCCGGCGTTCCCGTCGCATCTCAAGAGGAGGCGCTCTCCACAGGAAAGGCGAGAGGAACTCCAGGGTCGTGCCACCATTCCAAGAGTCCCCCAGATGTGTCAGTCCATTCCAGAGGAACCTGTTTTCCCTGCACTGCCTTGACGTTCAAGCCGAGGATCGACTCCCACCACCTGTGCACGTGGGACAGCCCTGTGGGAAAGCCTCGTGGGAAAGCCTCGTGGGAAAGACTTGAGGGAAAACCATAGATCCTTTGATCCACGCGGCGGACTGCGTGACACTGCTCCTACCGCTCTGGAGGAAAGCGCAAGTGCATGCCCGCATTGGAGGCGAGGACTGACTCCCCTGGGGAGACTCCAGAAGTACCCCAAGATCCATGTCAGCACTGGAGAGGAATCCTCAGGTTCCGGCCCCGACTCCACACAAGGTCTTAGGCCCGGCATCGACGGGAGAGGAATCCCGAGAGGCCCCCGAGGAACTCGCATGGGGACTGGCCTTTCCTGAGGCCACCAGAGCGGGTCCCTGAGGTCCCCGTCGTAAGTCGAGAGCACCTGCCGCAACTCGAGAAAATCCAGGAGGTTTTGCCCTCCAGGCGAGATGAGGCCCATTTCCGCTGAGGCTTCTCGAGGATAATCACGTCTAACCACTGGAACTTCCAAAGGGTCCTTCACACCCTTGCTGCAACTCAAGAAGTTCCCCGACATACCCGTCTCCACTCGAGAGGAAGCACGTGGGGTCCCGCACACATCCAGGGGAGCCCCGTTTCCGCCTCCTAGCTCGAGATGAGGGATCCTTTCCCTCTTTCGTAGGGAAAGAATTCCCGGCGTTCCCGTCGCATCTCAAGAGGAGGCGCTCTCCACAGGAAAGGCGAGAGGAACTCCAGGGTCGTGCCACCATTCCAAGAGTCCCCCAGATGTGTCAGTCCATTCCAGAGGAACCTGTTTTCCCTGCACTGCCTTGACGTTCAAGCCGAGGATCGACTCCCACCACGTGTGCACGTGGGACAGCCCTGTGGGAAAGCCTCGTGGGAAAGCCTCGTGGGAAAGACTCGAGGGAAAACCATAGATCCTTTGATCCACGCGGCGGACTGCGTGACACTGCTGCTACCGCTCTGGAGGAAAGCGCAAGTGCATGCCCGCATTGGAGGCGAGGACTGACTCCCCTGGGGAGACTCCAGAAGTACCCCAAGATCCATGTCAGCACTGGAGAGGAATCCTCAGGTTCCGGCCCCGACTCCACACAAGGTCTTAGGCCCGGCATCGACGGGAGAGGAATGCCGAGAGGCCCCCGAGGAACTCGCCTGGGGACTGGCCTTTCCTGAGGCCACCAGAGCGGGTCCCTGAGGTCCCCATCGTAAGTCGAGAGCACCTGCCGCAACTCGAGAAAATCCAGGAGGTTTTGCCCTCCAGGCGAGATGAGGCCCATTTCCGCTGAGGCTTCTCGAGGATAATCACATCTAACCGCTGGAACTTCCAAAGGGTCCTTCACACCCTTGCTGCAACTCAAGCAGTTCCCCGACATACCCGTCTCCACTCGAGAGGAAGCACGTGGGGTCCCGCACACATCCAGGGGAGCCCCGTTTCCGCCTCCTAGCTCGAGATGAGGGATCCTTTCCCTGTTTCGTAGGGAAAGAATTCCCGGCGTTCCCGTCGCATCTCAAGAGGAGGCGCTCTCCACAGGAAAGGCGAGAGGAACTCCAGGGTCGTGCCACCATTCCAAGAGTCCACCAGATGTGTCAGTCCATTCCAGAGGAACCTGTTTTCCCTGCACTGCCTAGACGTTCAAGCCGAGGATCCACTCCCACCACGTGTGCACGTGGGACAGCCCTGTGGGAAAGCCTCGTGGGAATGCCTCGTGGGAAAGACTCGAGGGAAAACAATAGATCCTTTGATCCACGCGGCGGACTGCGTGACACTGCTGCTACCGCTCTGGAGGAAAGCGCAAGTGCATGCCCGCATTCGAGACGAGGACTGACTCCCCTGGGGAGACTCCAGAAGTACCCCAAGATCCATGTCAGCACTGGAGAGGAATCCTCAGGTTCCGGTCCCGACTCCACACAAGGTCTTAGGCCCCGGCATCGACGGGAGAGGAATGCCGAGAGGCCCCCGAGGAACTCGCCTGGGGACTGGCCTTTCCTGAGGCCACCAGAGCGGGTCCCTGAGGTCCCCGTCGTAAGTCGAGAGCACCTGCCGCAACTCGAGAAAATCCAGGAGGTTTTGCCCTCCAGGCGAGATGAGGCCCATTTCCGCTGAGGCTTCTCGAGGATAATCACGTCTAACCACTGGAACTTCCAAAGGGTCCTTCACACCCTTGCTGCAACTCAAGAAGTTCCCCGACATACCCGTCTCCACTCGAGAGGAAGCACGTGGGGTCCCGCACACATCCAGGGGAGCCCCGTTTCCGCCTCCTAGCTCGAGATGAGGGATCCTTTCCCTGTTTCGTAGGGAAAGAATTCCCGGCGTTCCCGTCGCATCTCAAGAGGAGGCGCTCTCCACAGGAAAGGCGAGAGGAACTCCAGGGTCGTGCCACCATTCCAAGAGTCCCCCAGATGTGTCAGTCCATTCCAGAGGAACCTGTTTTCCCTGCACTGCCTTGACGTTCAAGCCGAGGATCGACTCCCAACACGTGTGCACGTGGGACAGCCCTGTGGGAAAGCCTCGTGGGAAAGCCTCGTGGGAAAGACTCGAGGGAAAACCATAGATCCTTTAATCCACGCGGCGGACTGCGTGACACTGCTGCTACCGCTCTGGAGGAAAGCGCAAGTGCATGCCCGCATTCGAGACGAGGACTGACTCCCCTGGGGAGACTCCAGAAGTACCCCAAGATCCATGTCAGCACTGGAGAGGAATCCTCAGGTTCCGGCCCCGACTCCACACAAGGTCTTCGGCCCCGGCATCGACGGGAGAGGAATCCCGAGAGGCCCCCGAGGAACTCGCATGGGGACTGGCCTTTCCTGAGGCCACCAGAGCGGGTCCCTGACGTCCCCGTCGTAAGTCGAGAGCACCTGCCGCAACTCGAGAAAATGCAGGAGGTTTTGCCCTCCAGGCGAGATTAGGCCCATTTCGGCTGAGGCTTCTCGAGGCGAATCACGTCTAACCACTGGAACTTCCAAAGGGTCCTTCACACCCTTGCTGCAACTCAAGAAGTTCCCGACATACCCGTCTCCACTCGAGAGGAAGCACGTGGGGTCCCGCACACATCCAGGGGAGCCCCGTTTCCGCCTCCTAGCTCGAGATGAGGGATCCTTTCCCTGTTTCGTAGGGAAAGAATTCCCGGCGTTCCCGTCGCATCTCAAGAGGAGGCGCTCTCCACAGGAAAGGCGAGAGGAACTCCAGGGTCGTGCCACCATTCCAAGAGTCCCCCAGATGTGTCAGTCCATTCCAGAGGAACCTGTTTTCCCTGCACTGCCTTGACGTTCAAGCCGAGGATCGACTCCCACCACGTGTGCACGTGGGACAGCCCTGTGGGAAAGCCTCGTGGGAAAGCCTCGTGGGAAAGACTCGAGGGAAAACCATAGATCCTTTGATCCACGCGGCGGACTGCGTGACACTGCTGCTACCGCTCTGGAGGAAAGCGCAAGTGCATGCCCGCATTCGAGACGAGGACTGACTCCCCTGGGGAGACTCCAGAAGTACCCCAAGATCCATGTCCGCACTGGAGAGGAATCCTCAGGTTCCGGCCCCGACTCCACACAAGGTCTTAGGCCCCGGCATGGACGGGAGAGGAATGCCGAGAGGCCCCTGAGGAACTCGCATGGGGACTGGCATTTCCTGAGGTCACCAGAGCGGGTCCCCGAGGTCCCCGTCGTAAGTCGAGAGCACATGTCGCAACTCGAGAAAATCCAGGAGGTTTTGCCCTCCAGGCGAGATGAGGCCCATTTCCGCTGAGGCTTCTCGAGGCTAATCACATCTAACCACTGGAACTTCCAAAGGGTCCTTCACACCCTTGCTGCAACTCAAGAAGTTCCCCGACATACCCGTCTCCACTCGAGAGGAAGCACGTGGGGTCCCGCACACATCCAGGGGAGCCCCGTTTCCGCCTCCTAGCTCGAGATGAGGGATCCTTTCCCTGTTTCTTAGGGAAAGAATTCCCGGCGTTCCCGTCGCATCTCAAGAGGAGGGGCTCTCCACAGGAGAGGCGAGAGGAACTCCAGGGTCGTGCCACCATTCCAAGAGACGCCCAGATGTGTCAGTCCATTACAGAGGAACCTGTTTTCCCTGCACTGCCTTGACTTTCAAGCCGAGGATCGACTCCCACCACGTGTGCACGTGGGACAGCCCTGTGGGAAAGCCTCGTGGGAAAGCCTCGTGGGAAAGACTCGAGGGAAAACCATAGATCCTTTGATCCACGCGGCGGACTGCGTGACACTGCTGCTACCGCTCTGGAGGAAAGCGCAAGTGCATGCCCGCATTCGAGACGAGGACTGACTCCCCTGGGGAGACTCCAGAAGTACCCCAAGATCCATGTCAGCACTGGAGAGGAATCCTCAGGTTCCGGCCCCGACTCCACACAAGGTCTTAGGCCCCGGCATCGACGGGAGAGGAATCCCGAGAGGCCCCCGAGGAACTCGCATGGGGACTGGCCTTTCCTGAGGCCACCAGAGCGGGTCCCTGAGGTCCCCGTCGTAAGTCGAGAGCACCTGCCGTAACTCGAGAAAATCCAGGAGGTTTTGCCCTCCAGGCGAGATGAGGCCCATTTCCGCTGAGGCTTCTCGAGGCCAATCACATCTAACCACTGGAACTTCCAAAGGGTCCTTCACACCCTTGCTGCTACTCAAGAAGTTCCCCGACATACCCGTCTCCACTCGATAGGAAGCACGTGGTATCCCGCACACATCCAGGGGAGCCCCGTTTCCGCCTCCTAGCTCGAGATGAGGGATCCTTTCCCTGTTTCTTAGGGAAAGAATTCCCGGTGTTCCCGTCGCATCTCAAGAGGAGGCGCTCTCCACAGGAATGGCGAGAGGAACTCCAGGGTCGTGCCACCATTCCAAGAGTCCCCCAGATGTGTCAGTCCATTCCAGAGGAACCTGTTTTCCCTGCACTGCCTTGACGTTCAAGCCGAGGATCCACTCCCACCACGTGTGCACGAGGTACAGCCCTGTGGGAAAGCCTCGTGGGAAAGCCTCGTGGGAAAACTCGAGGGAAAACCATAGATCCTTTGATCCACGCGGCGGACTGCGTGACACTGCTGCTACCGCTCTGGAGGAAAGCGCAAGTGCATGCCCGCATTCGAGACGAGGACTGACTCCCCTGGGGAGACTCCAGAAGTACCCCAAGATCCATGTCAGCACTGGAGAGGAATCCTCAGGTTCCGGCCCCGACTCCACACAAGGTCTTAGGCCCCGGCATCGACGGGAGAGGAATCCCGAGAGGCCCCCGAGGAACTCGCATGGGGACTGGCCTTTCCTGAGGTCACCAGAGCGGGTCCCTGAGGTCCCCGTCGTATGTCGAGAGCACATGGCGCAACTCGAGAAAATCCAGGAGGTTTTGCCCTCCAGGCGAGATGAGGCCCATTTCCGCTGAGGCTTCACAAGGCTAATCACGTCTAACCACTGGAACTTCCAAAGGGTAATTCACACCCTTGCTGCAACTCAAGAAGTTCCCCGACATACCCGTCTCCACTCGAGAGGAAGCACGTGGGGTCCCGCACACATCCAGGGGAGCCCCGTTTCCGCCTCCTAGCTCGAGATGAGGGATCCTTTCCCTGTTTCTTAGGGAAAGAATTCCCGGTGTTCCCGTCGCATCTCAAGAGGAGGCGCTCTCCACAGGAAAGGCGAGAGGAACTCCAGGGTCGTGCCACCATTCCAAGAGTCCCCCAGATGTGTCAGTCCATTCCAGAGGAACCTGTTTTCCCTGCACTGCCTTGACGTTCAAGCCGAGGATCGACTCCCACCACGTGTGCACGAGGTACAGCCCTGTGGGAAAGCCTCGTGGGAAAGCCTCGTGGGAAAACTCGAGGGAAAACCATAGATCCTTTGATCCACGCGGCGGACTGCGTGACACTGCTGCTACCGCTCTGGAGGAAAGCGCAAGTGCATGCCCGCATTCGAGACGAGGACTGACTCCCCTGGGGAGACTCCAGAAGTACCCCAAGATCCATGTCAGCACTGGAGAGGAATCCTCAGGTTCCGGCCCCGACTCCACACAAGGTCTTAGGCGCCGGCATCGACGGGAGAGGAATGCCGAGAGGCCCCCGAGGAACTCGCCTGGGGACTGACCTTTCCTGAGGCCACCAGAGCGGGTCCCTGATGTCCCCATCGTAAGTCGAGAGCACCTGCCGCAACTCGAGAAAATCCAGGAGGTTTTGCCCTCCAGGCGAGATGAGGCCCATTTCCGCTGAGGCTTCTCGAGGCTAATCACGTCTAACCACTGGAACTTCCAAAGGGTCCTTCACACCCTTGCTGCAACTCAAGAAGTTCCCCGACATACCCGTCTCCACTCGAGAGGAAGCACGTGGGGTCCCGCACACATCCAGGGGAGCCCCGTTTCCGCCTCCTAGCTCGAGATGAGGGATCCTTTCCCTGTTTCGTAGGGAAAGAATTCCCGGCGTTCCCGTCGCATCTCTAGAGGAGGCGCTCTCCACAGGAAAGGCGAGAGGAACTCCAGGGTCGTGCCACCATTCCAAGAGTCCCCCAGATGTGTCAGTCCATTCCAGAGGAACCTGTTTTCCCTGCACTGCCTTGACGTTCAAGCCGAGGATCGACTCCCACCACGTATGCACGTGGGAAAGCCCTGTGGGAAAGCCTCGTGGGAAAGACTCGAGGGAAAACCATAGATCCTTTGATCCACGCGGCGGACTGCGTGACACTGCTGCTACCGCTCTGGAGGAAAGCGCAAGTGCATGCCCGCATTCGAGACGAGGACTGACTCCCCTGGGGAGACTCCAGAAGTACCCCAAGATCCATGTCAGCACTGGAGAGGAATCCTCAGGTTCCGGCCCCGACTCCACACAAGGTCTTAGGCCCCGGCATCGACGGGAGAGGAATCCCGAGAGGCCCCCGAGGAACTCGCATGGGGACTGGCCTTTCCTGAGGCCACCAGAGCGGGTCCCTGAGGTCCCCGTCGTAAGTCGAGAGCACCTGCCGTAACTCGAGAAAATCCAGGAGGTTTTGCCCTCCAGGCGAGATGAGGCCCATTTCCGCTGAGGCTTCTCGAGGCCAATCACATCTAACCACTGGAACTTCCAAAGGGTCCTTCACACCCTTGCTGCTACTCAAGAAGTTCCCCGACATACCCGTCTCCACTCGATAGGAAGCACGTGGTATCCCGCACACATCCAGGGGAGCCCCGTTTTTGCCTCCTAGCTCGAGATGAGGGATCCTTTCCCTGTTTCGTAGGGAAAGAATTCCCGGTGTTCCCGTCGCATCTCAAGAGGAGGCGCTCTCCACAGGAATGGCGAGAGGAACTCCAGGGTCGTGCCACCATTCCAAGAGTCCCCCAGATGTGTCAGTCCATTCCAGAGGAACCTGCTTTCCCTGCTCTGCCTTGACGTTCAAGCCGAGGATCCACTCCCACCACGTGTGCACGAGGTACAGCCCTGTGGGAAAGCCTCGTGGGAAAGCCTCGTGGGAAAACTCGAGGGAAAACCATAGATCCTTTGTTCCACGCGGCGGACTGCGTGACACTGCTGCTACCGCTCTGGAGGAAAGCGCAAGTGCATGCCCGCATTCGAGACGAGGACTGACTCCCCTGGGGAGACTCCAGAAGTACCCCAAGATCCATGTCAGCACTGGAGAGGAATCCTCAGGTTCCGGCCCCGACTCCACACAAGGTCTTAGGCCCCGGCATCGACGGGAGAGGAATCCCGAGAGGCCCCCGAGGAACTCGCATGGGGACTGGCCTTTCCTGAGGTCACCAAAGCGGGTCCCTGAGGTCCCCGTCGTATGTCGAGAGCACATGGCGCAACTCGAGAAAATCCAGGAGGTTTTGCCCTCCAGGCGAGATGAGGCCCATTTCCGCTGAGGCTTCACGAGGCTAATCACGTCTAACCACTGGAACTTCCAAAGGGTAATTCACACCCTTGCTGCAACTCAAGAAGTTCCCCGACATACCCGTCTCCACACGAGAGGAAGCACGTGGGGTCCCGCACACATCCAGGGGAGCCCCGTTTCCGCATCCTAGCTCGAGATGAGGGATCCTTTCCCTGTTTCGTAGGGAAAGAATTCCCGGCGTTCCCGTCGCATCTCAAGAGGAGGCGCTCTCCACAGGAAAGGCGAGAGGAACTCCAGGGTCGTGCCACCATTCCAAGAGTCCCCCAGATGTGACAGTCCATTCCAGAGGAACCTGTTTTCCCTGCACTGCCTTGACGTTCAAGCCGAGGATCGACTCCCACCACGTGTGCACGTGGGACAGCCCTGTGGGAAAGCCTCGTGGGAAAGCCTCGTGGGAAAGACTCGAGGGAAAACCATAGATCCTTTGATCCACGCGGCGGACTGCGTGACACTGCTGCTACCGCTCTGGAGGAAAGCGCAAGTGCATGCCCGCATTCGAGACGAGGACTGACTCCCCTGGGGAGACTCCAGAAGTACCCCAAGATCCATGTCAGCACTGGAGAGGAATCCTCAGGTTCCGGCCCCGACTCCACACAAGGTCTTAGGCCCCGGCATCGACGGGAGAGGAATCCCGAGAGGCCCCCGAGGAACTCGCATGGGGACTGGCCTTTCCTGAGGCCACCAGAGCGGGTCCCTGAGGTCCCCGTCGTAAGTCGAGAGCACCTGCCGCAACTCGAGAAAATCCAGGAGGTTTTGCCCTCCAGGCGAGATTAGGCCCATTTCCGCTGAGGCTTCTCGAGGCCAATCACATCTAACCACTGGAACTTCCAAAGGGTCCTTCACACCCTTGCTGCTACTCAAGAAGTTCCCCGACATACCCGTCTCCACTCGATAGGAAGCACGTGGTATCCCGCACACATCCAGGGGAGCCCCGTTTCCGCCTCCTAGCTCGAGATGAGGGATCCTTTCCCTGTTTCTTAGGGAAAGAATTCCCGGTGTTCCCGTCGCATCTCAAGAGGAGGCGCTCTCCACAGGAAAGGCGAGAGGAACTCCAGGGTCGTGCCACCATTCCAAGAGTCCCCCAGATGTGTCAGTCCATTCCAGAGGAACCTGCTTTCCCTGCACTGCCTTGACGTTCAAGCCGAGGATCCACTCCCACCACGTGTGCACGAGGTACAGCCCTGTGGGAAAGCCTCGTGGGAAAGCCTCGTGGGAAAACTCGAGGGAAAACCATAGATCCTTTGATCCACGCGGCGGACTGCGTGACACTGCTGCTACCGCTCTGGAGGAAAGCGCAAGTGCATGCCCGCATTCGAGACGAGGACTGACTCCCCTGGGGAGACTCCAGAAGTACCCCAAGATCCATGTCAGCACTGGAGAGGAATCCTCAGGTTCCGGCCCCGACTCCACACAAGGTCTTAGGCCCCGGCATCGACGGGAGAGGAATGCCGAGAGGCCCCCGAGGAACTCGCCTGGGGACTGACCTTTCCTGAAGCCACCAGAGCGGGTCCCTGACGTCCCCGTCGTAAGTCGAGAGCACCTGCCGCAACTCGAGAAAATCCAGGAGGTTTTGCCCTCCAGGCGAGATGAGGCCCATTTCCGCTGAGGCTTCTCGAGGCTAATCACGTCTAACCACTGGAACTTCCAAAGGGTCCTTCACAGCCTTGCTGCAACTCAAGAAGTTCCCCGACATACCCGTCTCCACTCGAGAGGAAGCACGTGGGGTCCCGCACACATCCAGGGGAGCCCCGTTTCCGCCTCCTAGCTCGAGATGAGGGATCCTTTCCCTGTTTCGTAGGGAAAGAATTCCCGGCGTTCCCGTCGCATCTCAAGAGGAGGCGCTCTCCACAGGAAAGGCGAGAGGAACTCCAGGGTCGTGCCACCATTCCAAGAGTCCCCCAGATGTGTCAGTCCATTCCAGAGGAACCTGTTTTCCCTGCACTGCCTTGACGTTGAAGCCGGGGATCGACTCCCACCACGTGTGCACGTGGGACAGCCCTGTGGGAAAGCCTCGTGGGAAAGCCTCGTGGGAAAGACTCGAGGGAAAACCATAGATCCTTTGATCCACGCGGCGGACTGCGTGACACTGCTGCTACCGCTCTGGAGGAAAGGCAAGTGCATGCCCGCATTGGAGGCGAGGACTGACTCCCCTGGGGAGACTCCAGAAGTACCCCAAGATCCATGTCAGCACTGGAGAGGAATCCTCAGGTTCCGGCCCCGACTCCACACAAGGTCTTAGGCCCGGCATCGACGGGAGAGGAATGCCGAGAGGCCCCCGAGGAACTCGCATGGGGACTGGCCTTTCCTGAGGCCACCAGAGCGGGTCCCTGAGGTCCCCATCGTAAGTCGAGAGCACCTGCCGCAACTCGAGAAAATCCAGGAGGTTTTGCCCTCCAGGCGAGATGAGGCCCCTTTCCGCTGAGGCTTCTCGAGGCTAATCACATCTAACCGCTGGAACTTCCAAAGGGTCCTTCACACTCTTGCTGCAACTCAAGCAGTTCCGCCACATACCCGTCTCCACTCGAGAGGAAGCACGTGGGGTCCCGCACACATCCAGGGGAGCCCCGTTTCCGCCTCCTAGCTCGAGATGAGGGATCCTTTCCCTGTTTCGTAGGGAAAGAATTCCCGGCGTTCCCGTCGCATCTCAAGAGGAGGCGCTCTCCACAGGAAAGGCGAGAGGAACTCCAGGGTCGTGCCACCATTCCAAGAGTCCACCAGATGTGTCAGTCCATTCCAGAGGAACCTGTTTTCCCTGCACTGCCTAGACGTTCAAGCCGAGGATCCACTCCCACCACGTGTGCACGTGGGACAGCCCTGTGGGAAAGCCTCGTGGGAAAGCCTCGTGGGAAAGACTCGAGGGAAAACCATAGATCCTTTGATCCACGCGGCGGACTGCGTGACACTGCTGCTACCGCTCTGGAGGAAAGCGCAAGTGCATGCCCGCATTCGAGACGAGGACTGACTCCCCTGGGGAGACTCCAGAAGTACCCCAAGATCCATGTCAGCATTGGAGAGGAATCCTCAGGTTCCGGCCCCGACTCCACACAAGGTCTTAGGCCCCGGCATCGACGGGAGAGGAATCCCGAGAGGCCCCCGAGGAACTCGCATGGGGACTGGCCTTTCCTGAGGCCACCAGAGCGGGTCCCTGACGTCCCCGTCGTAAGTCGAGAGACCTGCCGCAACTCGAGAAAATCCAGGAGGTTTTGCCCTCCAGGCGAGATGAGGCCCATTTCCGCTGAGGCTTCTCGAGGCGAATCACGTCTAACCACTGGAATTTCCAAAGGGTCCTTCACACCCTTGCTGCAACTCAAGAAGTTCCCGACATACCCGTCTCCACTCGAGAGGAAGCACGTGTGGTCCCGCACACATCCAGGGGAGCCCCGTTTCCGCCTCCTAGCTCGAGATGAGGGATCCTTTCCCTGTTTCGTAGGGAAAGAATTCCCGGCGTTCCCGTCGCATCTCAAGAGGAGGCGCTCTCCACAGGAAAGGCGAGAGGAACTCCAGGGTCGTGCCACCATTCCAAGAGTCCCCCAGATGTGTCAGTCCATTCCAGAGGAACCTGTTTTCCCTGCACTGCCTTGACGTTCAAGCCGAGGATCGACTCCCACCACCTGTGCACGTGGGACAGCCCTGTGGGAAAGCCTCGTGGGAAAGCCTCGTGGGAAAGCCTCGTGGGAAAGACTCGAGGGAAAACCATAGATCCTTTGATCCACGCGGCGGACTGCGTGACACTGCTGCTACCGCTCTGGAGGAAAGCGCAAGTGCATGCCCGCATTCGAGACGAGGACTGACTCCCCTGGGGAGACTCCAGAAGTACCCCAAGATCCATGTCAGCACTGGAGAGGAATCCTCAGGTTCCGGCCCCGACTCCACACAAGGTCTTAGGCCCCGGCATCGACGGGAGAGGAATGCCGAGAGGCCCCTGAGGAACTCGCATGGGGACTGGCATTTCCTGAGGTCACCAGAGCGGGTCCCCGAGGTCCCCGTCGTAAGTCGAGAGCACATGCCGCAACTCGAGAAAATCCAGGAGGTTTTGCCCTCCAGGCGAGGTGAGGCCCATTTCCGCTGAGGCTTCTCGAGGCTAATCACATCTAACCACTGGAACTTCCAAAGGGTCCTTCACACCCTTGCTGCAACTCAAGAAGTTCCCCGACATACCCGTCTCCACTCGAGAGGAAGCACGTGGGGTCCTGCACACATCCAGGGGAGCCCCGTTTCCGCCTCCTAGCTCGAGATGAGGGATCCTTTCCCTGTTTCTTAGGGAAAGAATTCCCGGCGTTCCCGTCGCATCTCAAGAGGAGGGGCTCTCCACAGGAGAGGCGAGAGGAACTCCAGGGTCGTGCCACCATTCCAAGAGACGCCCAGATGTGTCAGTCCATTCCAGAGGAACCTGTTTTCCCTGCACTGCCTTGACTTTCAAGCCGAGGATCGACTCCCACCACGTGTGCACGTGGGACAGCCCTGTGGGAAAGCCTCGTGGGAAAGCCTCGTGGGAAAGACCTGAGGGAAAACCATAGATCCTTTGATCCACGCGGCGGATTGCGTAACACTGCTGCTACCGCTCTAGAGGAAAGCGCAAGTGCATGCCCGCATTCGAGACGAGGACTGACTCCCCTGGGGAGACTCCAGAAGTACCCCAAGATCCATGTCAGCACTGGAGAGGAATCCTCAGGTTCCGGCCCCGACTCCACACAAGGTCTTAGGCCCCGGTATCGACGGGAGAGGAATCCCGAGAGGCCTCCGAGGAATTCGCATGGGGACTGGCCTTTCCTGAGGCCACCAGAGCGGGTCCCTGAGGTCCCCGTCGTAAGTCGAGAGCACCTGCCGCAACTCGAGAACATCCAGGAGGTTTTGCCCTCCAGGCGAGATGAGGCCCATTTCCGCTGAGGCTTCTCGAGGCTAATCACGTCTAACCACTGGAACTTCCAAAGGGTCCTTCACACCCTTGCTGCAACTCAAGAAGTTCCCCGACATACCCGTCTCCACTCGAGAGGAAGCACGTGGGGTCCCGCACACATCCAGGGGAGCCCCGTTTCCGCCTCCTAGCTCGAGATGAGGGATCCTTTCCCTGTTTCGTAGGGAAAGAATTCCCGGCGTTCCCGTCGCATCTCAAGAGGAGGCGCTCTCCACAGGAAAGGCGAGAGGAACTCCAGGGTTGTGCCACCATTCCAAGAGTCCCCCAGATGTGTCAGTCCATTCCAGAGGAACCTGTTTTCCCTGCACTGCCTTGACGTTCAAGCCGAGGATCGACTCCCACCACGTGTGCACGTGGGACAGCCCTGTGGGAAAGCCTCGTGGGAAAGCCTCGTGGGAAAGACTCGAGGGAAAACCATAGATCCTTTGATCCACGCGGCGGACTGCGTGACACTGCTGCTACCGCTCTGGAGGAAAGCGCAAGTGCATGCCCGCATTCGAGACGAGGACTGACTCCCCTGGGGAGACTCCAGGAGTACCCCAAGATCCATGTCAGCACTGGAGAGGAATCCTCAGGTTCCGGTCCCGACTCCACACAAGGTCTTAGGCCCCGGCATCGACGGGAGAGGAATCCCGAGAGGCCCCCGAGGAACTCGCATGGGGACTGGCCTTTCCTGAGGCCACCAGAGCGGGTCCCTGAGGTCCCCGTCGTAAGTCGAGAGCACCTGCCGCAACTCGAGAAAATCCAGGAGGTTTTGCCCTCCAGGCGAGATGAGGCCCATTTCCGCTGAGGCTTCTCGAGGCTAATCACGTCTAACCACTGGAACTTCCAAAGGGTCCTTCACACCCTTGCTGCAACTCAAGAAGTTCCCCGACATACCCGTCTCCACTCGAGAGGAAGCACGTGGGGTCCCGCACACATCCAGGGGAGCCCCGTTTCCGCCTCCTAGCTCGAGATGAGGGATCCTTTCCCTGTTTCCTAGGGAAAGAATTCCCGGCGTTCCCGTCGCATCTCAAGAGGAGGCGCTCTCCACAGGAAAGGCGAGAGGAACTCCAGGGTCGTGCCACCATTCCAAGAGTCCCCCAGATGTGTCAGTCCATTCCAGAGGAACCTGTTTTCCCTGCACTGCCTTGACGTTCAAGCCGAGGATCCACTCCCACCACGTGTGCACATGGGACAGCCCTGTGGGAAAGCCTCGTGGGAAAGCCTCGTGGGAAAGACTCGAGGGAAAACCATAGATCCTTTGATCCACGCGGCGGACTGCGTGACACTGCTGCTACCGCTCTGGAGGAAAGCGCAAGTGCATGCCCGCATTCGAGACGAGGACTGACTCCCCTGGGGAGACTCCAGAAGTACCCCAAGATCCATGTCAGCACTGGAGAGGAATCCTCAGGTTCCGGCCCCGAGTCCACACAAGGTCTTAGGCCCCGGCATCGACGGGAGAGGAATCCCGAGACGCCCGCGAGGAACTCGCATGGGACTGGCCTTTCCTGAGGCCTCCAGAGCGGGTCCCTGACGTCCCCGTCCTAAGTCGAGAGCACCTGCCGCAACTCGAGAAAATCCAGGAGGTTTTGCCCTCCAGGCGAGATGAGGACCATTTCCGCTGAGGCTTCTCGAGGCTAATCACTTCTAACCACTGGAACTTCCAAAGGGTGCTTCACAACCTTGCTGCAACTCAAGAAGTTCCCCGACATACCCGTCTCCACTCGAGAGGAAGCACGTGGGGTCCCGCACACATCCAGGGGAGCCCCGTTTCCGCCTCCTAGCTCGAGATGAGGGATCCTTTCCCTGTTTCGTAGGGAAAGAATTCCCGGCGTTCCCGTCGCATCTCAAGAGGAGGCGCTCTCCACAGGAAAGGCGAGAGGAACTCCAGGGTCGTGCCACCATTCCAAGAGTCCCCCAGATGTGTCAGTCCATTCCAGAGGAACCTGTTTTCCCTGCACTGCCTTGACGTTCAAGCCGAGGATCGACTCCCACCACGTGTGCACGTGGGACAGCCCTGTGGGAAAGCCTCGTGGGAAAGCCTCGTGGGAAAGACTCGAGGGAAAACCATAGATCCTTTGATCCACGCGGTGGACTGCGTGACACTGCTGCTACCGCTCTGGAGGAAAGCGCAAGTGCATGCCCACATTCGAGACGAGGACTGACTCCCCTGGGGAGACTCCAGAAGTACCCCAAGATCCATGTCAGCACTGGAGAGGAATCCTCAGGTTCCGGCCCCGACTCCACACAAGGTCTTAGACCCCGGCATCGACGGGAGAGGAATCCCGAGAGGCCCCCGAGGAACTCGCATGGGGACTGGCCTTTCCTGAGGCCACCAGAGCGGGTCCCTGAGGTCCCCGTCGTAAGTCGAGAGCACCTGCCGCAACTCGAGAACATCCAGGAGGTTTTGCCCTCCAGGCGAGATGAGGCCCATTTCCGCTGAGGCTTCTCGAGGCTAATCACGTCTAACCACTGGAACTTCCAAAGGGTCCTTCACACCCTTGCTGCAACTCAAGAAGTTCCCCGACATACCCGTCTCCACTCGAGAGGAAGCACGTGGGGTCCCGCACACATCCAGGGGAGCCCCGTTTCCGCCTCCTAGCTCGAGATGAGGGATCCTTTCCCTGTTTCGTAGGGAAAGAATTCCCGGCGTTCCCGTCGCATCTCAAGAGGAGGCGCTCTCCACAGGAAAGGCGAGAGGAACTCCAGGGTCGTGCCACCATTCCAAGAGTCCCCCAGATGTGTCAGTCCATTCCAGAGGAACCTGTTTTCCCTGCACTGCCTTGACGTTCAAGCCGAGGATCGACTCCCACCACGTGTGCACGTGGGACAGCCCTGTGGGAAAGCCTCGTGGGAAAGCCTCGTGGGAAAGACTCGAGGGAAAACCATAGATCCTTTGATCCACGCGGCGGACTGCGTGACACTGCTGCTACCGCTCTGGAGGAAAGCGCAAGTGCATGCCCGCATTCGAGACGAGGACTGACTCCCCTGGGGAGACTCCAGGAGTACCCCAAGATCCATGTCAGCACTGGAGAGGAATCCTCAGGTTCCGGCCCCGACTCCACACAAGGTCTTAGGCCCCGGCATCGACGGGAGAGGAATCCCGAGAGGCCCCCGAGGAACTCGCATGGGGACTGGCCTTTCCTGAGGCCACCAGAGCGGGTCCCTGAGGTCCCCGTCGTAAGTCGAGAGCACCTGCCGCAACTCGAGAACATCCAGGAGGTTTTGCCCTCCAGGCGAGATGAGGCCCATTTCCGCTGAGGCTTCTCGAGGCTAATCACGTCTAACCACTGGAACTTCCAAAGGGTCCTTCACACCCTTGCTGCAACTCAAGAAGTTCCCCGACATACCCGTCTCCACTCGAGAGGAAGCACGTGGGGTCCCGCACACATCCAGGGGAGCCCCGTTTCCGCCTCCTAGCTCGAGATGAGGGATCCTTTCCCTGTTTCGTAGGGAAAGAATTCCCGGCGTTCCCGTCGCATCTCAAGAGGAGGCGCTCTCCACAGGAAAGGCGAGAGGAACTCCAGGGTCGTGCCACCATTCCAAGAGTCCCCCAGATGTGTCAGTCCATTCCAGAGGAACCTGTTTTCCCTGCACTGCCTTGACGTTCAAGCCGAGGATCGACTCCCACCACGTGTGCACGTGGGACAGCCCTGTGGGAAAGCCTCGTGGGAAAGCCTCGTGGGAAAGACTCGAGGGAAAACCATAGATCCTTTGATCCACGCGGCGGACTGCGTGACACTGCTGCTACCGCTCTGGAGGAAAGCGCAAGTGCATGCCCGCATTCGAGACGAGGACTGACTCCCCTGGGGAGACTCCAGGAGTACCCCAAGATCCATGTCAGCACTGGAGAGGAATCCTCAGGTTCCGGCCCCGACTCCACACAAGGTCTTAGGCCCCGGCATCGACGGGAGAGGAATCCCGAGAGGCCCCCGAGGAACTCGCATGGGGACTGGCCTTTCCTGAGGCCACCAGAGCGGGTCCCTGAGGTCCCCGTCGTAAGTCGAGAGCACCTGCCGCAACTCGAGAAAATCCAGGAGGTTTTGCCCTCCAGGCGAGATGAGGCCCATTTCCGCTGAGGCTTCTCGAGGCTAATCACGTCTAACCACTGGAACTTCCAAAGGGTCCTTCACACCCTTGCTGCAACTCAAGAAGTTCCCCGACATACCCGTCTCCACTCGAGAGGAAGCACGTGGGGTCCCGCACACATCCAGGGGAGCCCCGTTTCCGCCTCCTAGCTCGAGATGAGGGATCCTTTCCCTGTTTCGTAGGGAAAGAATTCCCGGCGTTCCCGTCGCATCTCAAGAGGAGGCGCTCTCCACAGGAAAGGCGAGAGGAACTCCAGGGTCGTGCCACCATTCCAAGAGTCCCCCAGATGTGTCAGTCCATTCCAGAGGAACCTGTTTTCCCTGCACTGCCTTGACGTTCAAGCCGAGGATCGACTCCCACCACGTGTGCACTTGGGACAGCCCTGTGGGAAAGCCTCGTGGGAAAGCCTCGTGGGAAAGACTCGAGGGAAAACCATAGATCCTTTGATCCACGCGGCGGACTGCGTGACACTGCTGCTACCGCTCTGGAGGAAAGCGCAAGTGCATGCCCGCATTCGAGACGAGGACTGACTCCACTGGGGAGACTCCAGAAGTACCCCAAGATCCATGTCAGCACTGGAGAGGAATCCTCAGGTTCCGGCCCCGACTCCACACAAGGTCTTAGGCCCCGGCATCGACGGGAGAGGTATCCCGAGAGGCCCCCGAGGAACTAGCATGGGGACTGGCCTTTCCTGAGGCCACCAGAGCGGGTCCCTGAGGTCCCCGTCGTAAGTCGAGAGCACCTGCCGCAACTCGAGAAAATCCAGGAGGTTTTGCCCTCCAGGCGAGATGAGGCCCATTTCCGCTGAGGCTTCTCGAGGCTAATCACGTCTAACCACTGGAACTTCCAAAGGGTCCTTCACACCCTTGCTGCAACTCAAGAAGTTCCCCGACATACCCGTCTCCACTCGAGAGGAAGCACGTGGGGTCCCGCACACATCCAGGGGAGCCCCGTTTCCCCCTCCTAGCTCGAGATGAGGGATCCTTTCCCTGTTTCGTAGGGAAAGAATTCCCGGCGTTCCCATCGCATCTCAAGTGGAGGCGCTCTCCACAGGAAAGGCGAGAGGAACTCCAGGGTCGTGCCACCATTCCAAGAGTCCCCCAGATGTGTCAGTCCATTCCAGAGGAACCTGTTTTCCCTGCACTGCCTTGACGTTCAAGCCGAGGATCGACTCCCACCACGTGTGCACGTGGGACAGCCCTGTGGGAAAGCCTCGTGGGAAAGCCTCGTGGGAAAGACTCGAGGGAAAACCATAGATCCTTTGATCCACGCGGCGGTCTGCGTGACACTGCTGCTACCGCTCTGGAGGAAAGCGCAAGTGCATGCCCGCATTCGAGACGAGGACTGACTCCCCTGGGGAGACTCCAGAAGTACCCCAAGATCCATGTCAGCACTGGAGAGGAATCCTCAGGTTCCGGCCCCGACTCCACACAAGGTCTTAGGCCCCGGCATCGACGGGAGAGGAATCCCGAGAGGCCCCCGAGGAACTCGCATGGGGACTGGCCTTTCCTGAGGCCACCAGAGCAGGTCCCTGAGGTCCCCGTCGTAAGTCGAGAGCACCTGCCGCACTCGAGAAAATCCAGGAGGTTTTGCCCTCCAGGCGAGATGAGGCCCATTTCCGCTGAGGCTTCTCGAGGCCAATCACATCTAACCACTGGAACTTCCAAAGGGTCCTTCACACCCTTGCTGCAACTCAAGCAGTTCCGCGACATATCTGTCTCCACTCGAGAGGAAGCACGTGGGGTCCCGCACACATCCAGGGGAGCCCCGTTTCCGCCTCCTAGCTCGAGATGAGTGATCCTTTCCCTGTTTCATAGGGAAAGAATTCCCGGCATTCCCGTCGCAACTCAAGAGGAGGCGCTCTCCACAGGAAAGGCGAGAGGAACTCCAGGGTCGTGGCACCATTCCAAGAGACCCCCAGATGTGTCAGTCCATTCCAGAGGAACCTGTTTTCCCTGCACTGCCTTGACGTTCAAGCCGAGGATCCACTCCCACCACGTGTGCACGTGGGACAGCCCTGTGGGAAAGCCTCGTGGGAAAGCCTCGTGGGAAAGACTCGAGGGAAAACCATAGATTCTTTGATCCACGCGGCGGACTGCGTGACACTGCTTCTGCCGCTCTGGAGGGAAGCGCAAGTGCATGCCCACATTCGAGGCGAGGACTGACTCCCCTGGGGAGACTCCAGAAGTACCCCAAGATCCATGTCAGCACTGGAGAGGAATCCTCAGGTTCCGGCCCCGACTCCACACAAGGTCTTAGGCCCCGGCATGGACGGGAGAGGAATCCCGAGAGGCCCCCGAGGAACTCGCCTGGGGACTGGCCTTTCCTGAGGCCACCAGAGCGGGTCCCTGAGGTCCCCGTCGTAAGTCGAGAGCACCTGCCGCAACTCGAGAAAATCCAGGAGGTTTTGGCCTCCAGGCGAGATGAGGCCCATTTCCGCTGAGGCTTCTCGAGGCTAATCACGTCTAACCACTGGAACTTCCAAAGGGTCCTTCACACCCTTGCTGCAACTCAAGAAGTTCCCGGACATACCCGTCTCCACTCGAGAGGAAGCACGTTCGGTCCCGCACACATCCAGGGGAGCCCCGTTTCCGCCTCCTAGCTCGAGATGAGGGATCCTTTCCCTGTTTCGTAGGGAAAGAATTCCCGGCGTTCCCGTCGCATCTCAAGTGGAGGCGCCCTCCACAGGAAAGGCGAGAGGAACTCCAGGGTCGTGCCACCATTGCAAGAGTCCCCCAGATGTGTCAGTCCATTCCAGAGGAACCTGTTTTCCCTGCACTGCCTTGACGTTCAAGCCGAGGATCCACTCCCACCACGTGTGCACGTGGGACAGCCCTGTGGGAAAGCCTCGTGGGAAAGCCTCGTGGGAAAGACTCGAGGGAAAACCATAGATCCTTTGATCCACGCGGCGGACTGCGTGACACTGCTGCTACCGCTCTGGAGGAAAGCGCAAGTGCATGCCCGCATTCGAGACGAGGACTGACTCCCCTGGGGAGACTCCAGAAGTACCCCAAGATCCATGTCAGCACTGGAGAGGAATCCTCAGGTTCCGGCCCCGACTCCACAGAAGGTCTTAGACCCCGGCATCGACGGGAGAGGAATCCCGAGAGGCCCCCGAGGAACTCGCATGGGGACTGGCCTTTCCTGAGGCCACCAGAGCGGGTCCCTGAGGTCCCCGTCGTAAGTCGAGAGCACCTGCCGCAACTCGAGAAAATCCAGGAGGTTTTGCCCTCCAGGCGAGATGAGGCCCATTTCCGCTGAGGCTTCTCGAGGCTAATCACGTCTAACCACTGGAACTTCCAAAGGGTCCTTCACACCCTTGCTGCAACTCAAGAAGTTCCCCGACATACCCGTCTCCACTCGAGAGGAAGCACGTGGGGTCCCGCACACATCCAGGGGAGCCCCGTTTCCGCCTCCTAGCTCGAGATGAGGGATCCTTTCCCTGTTTCTTAGGGAAAGAATTCCCGGCGTTCCCGTCGCATCTCAAGAGGAGGCGCTCTCCACAGGAAAGGCGAGAGGAACTCCAGGGTCGTGCCACCATTCCAAGAGTCCCCCAGATGTGTCAGTCCATTCCAGAGGAACCTGTTTTCCCTGCACTGCCTTGACGTTCAAGCCGAGGATCGACTCCCACCACGTGTGCACGTGGGACAGCCCTGTGGGAAAGCCTCGTGGGAAAGCCTCGTGGGAAAGACTCGAGGGAAAACCATAGATCCTTTGATCCACGCGGCGGACTGCGTGACACTGCTGCTACCGCTCTGGAGGAAAGCGCAAGTGCATGCCCGCATTGGAGGCGAGGACTGACTCCCCTGGGGAGACTCCAGAAGTACCCCAAGATCCATGTCAGCACTGGAGAGGAATCCTCAGGTTCCGGCCCCGACTCCACACAAGGTCTTAGGCCCGGCATCGACGGGAGAGGAATGCCGAGAGGCCCCCGAGGAACTCGCCTGGGGACTGGCCTTTCCTGAGGCCACCAGAGCGGGTCCCTGAGGTCCCCATCGTAAGTCGAGAGCACCTGCCGCAACTCGAGAAAATCCAGGAGGTTTTGCCCTCCAGGCGAGATGAGGCCCATTTCCGCTGAGGCTTCTCGAGGCTAATCACATCTAACCGCTGGAACTTCCAAAGGGTCCTTCACACCCTTGCTGCAACTCAAGCAGTTCCCCGACATACCCGTCTCCACTCGAGAGGAAGCACGTGGGGTCCCGCACACATCCAGGGGAGCCCCGTTTCCGCCTCCTAGCTCGAGATGAGGGATCCTTTCCCTGTTTCGTAGGGAAAGAATTCCCGGCGTTCCCGTCGCATCTCAAGAGGAGGCGCTCTCCACAGGAAAGGCGAGAGGAACTCCAGGGTCGTGCCACCATTCCAGGAGTCCACCAGATGTGTCAGTCCATTCCAGAGGAACCTGTTTTCCCTGCACTGCCTAGACGTTCAAGCCGAGGATCCACTCCCACCACGTGTGCACGTGGGACAGCCCTGTGGGAAAGCCTCGTGGGAATGCCTCGTGGGAAAGACTCGAGGGAAAACCATAGATCCTTTGATCCACGCGGCGGACTGCGTGACACTGCTGCTACCGCTCTGGAGGAAAGCGCAAGTGCATGCCCGCATTCGAGACGAGGACTGACTCCCCTGGGGAGACTCCAGAAGTACCCCAAGATCCATGTCAGCACTGGAGAGGAATCCTCAGGTTCCAGTCCCGACTCCACACAAGGTCTTAGGCCCCGGCATCGACGGGAGAGGAATCCCGAGAGGCCCCCGAGGAACTCGCATGGGGACTGGCCTTTCCTGAGGCCACCAGAGCGGGTCCCTGAGGTCCCCGTCGTAAGTCGAGAGCACCTACCGCAACTCGAGAAAATCCAGGAGGTTTTGCCCTCCAGGCGAGATGAGGCCCATTTCCGCTGAGGCTTCTCGAGGCTAATCACGTCTAACCACTGGAACTTCCAAAGGGTGCTTCACACCCTTGCTGCAACTCAAGAAGTTCCCCGACATACCCGTCTCCATTCGAGAGGAAGCACGTGGGGTCCCGCACACATCCAGGGGAGCCCCGTTTCCGCCTCCTAGCTCGAGATGAGGGATCCTTTCCCTGTTTCGTAGGGAAAGAATTCCTGGCGTTCCCGTCGCATCTCAAGAGGAGGCGCTCTCCACAGGAAAGGCGAGAGGAACTCCAGGGTCGTGCCACCATTCCAAGAGTCCCCCAGATGTGTCAGTCCATTCCAGAGGAACCTGTTTTCCCTGCACTGCCTTGACGTTCAAGCCGAGGATCGACTCCCACCACGTGTGCACGTGGGACAGCCCTGTGGGAAAGCCTCGTGGGAAAGCCTCGTGGGAAAGACTCGAGGGAAAACCATAGATCATTTAATCCACGCGGCGGACTGCGTGACTCTGCTGCTACCGCTCTGGAGGAAAGCGCAAGTGCATGCCCGCATTCGAGACGAGGACTGACTCCCCTGGGGAGACTCCAGAAGTACCCCAAGATCCATGTCAGCACTGGAGAGGAATCCTCAGGTTCCGGCCCCGACTCCACACAAGGTCTTCGGCCCCGGCATCGACGGGAGAGGAATGCCGAGAGGCCCCCGAGGAACTCGCCTGGGGACTGGCCTTTCCTGAGGCCACCAGAGCGGGTCCCTGACGTCCCCGTCGTAAGTCGAGAGCACCTGCCGCAACTCGAGAAAATCCAGGAGGTTTTGCCCTCCAGGCGAGATGAGGCCCATTTCCGCTGAGGCTTCTCGAGGCTAATCACGTCTAACCACTGGAACTTCCAAAGGGTCCTTCACACCCTTGCTGCAACTCAAGAAGTTCCCCGACATACCCGTCTCCACTCGAGAGGAAGCACGTGGGGTCCCGCACACATCCAGGGGAGCCCCGTTTCCGCCTCCTAGCTCGAGATGAGGGATCCTTTCCCTGTTTCGTAGGGAAAGAATTCCCGGCGTTCCCGTCGCATCTCAAGAGGAGGCGCTCTCCACAGGAAAGGCGAGAGGAACTCCAGGGTCGTGCCACCATTCCAAGAGTCCCCCAGATGTGTCAGTCCATTCCAGAGGAACCTGTTTTCCCTGCACTGCCTTGACGTTGAAGCCGAGGATCGACTCCCACCACGTGTGCACGTGGGACAGCCCTGTGGGAAAGCCTCGTGGGAAAGCCTCGTGGGAAAGACTCGAGGGAAAACCATAGATCCTTTGATCCACGCGGCGGACTGCGTGACACTGCTGCTACCGCTCTGGAGGAAAGCGCAAGTGCATGCCCGCATTGGAGGCGAGGACTGACTCCCCTGGGGAGACTCCAGAAGTACCCCAAGATCCATGTCAGCACTGGAGAGGAATCCTCAGGTTCCGGCCCCGACTCCACACAAGGTCTTAGGCCCGGCATCGACGGGAGAGGAATGCCGAGAGGCCCCCGAGGAACTCGCATGGGGACTGGCCTTTCCTGAGGCCACCAGAGCGGGTCCCTGAGGTCCCCATCGTAAGTCGAGAGCACCTGCCGCAACTCGAGAAAATCCAGGAGGTTTTGCCCTCCAGGCGAGATGAGGCCCATTTCCGCTGAGGCTTCTCGAGGCTAATCACATCTAACCGCTGGAACTTCCAAAGGGTCCTTCACACCCTTGCTGCAACTCAAGCAGTTCCGCGACATACCCGTCTCCACTCGAGAGGAAGCACGTGGGGTCCCGCACACATCCAGGGGAGCCCCGTTTCCGCCTCCTAGCTCGAGATGAGGGATCCTTTCCCTGTTTCGTAGGGAAAGAATTCCCGGCGTTCCCGTCGCATCTCAAGAGGAGGCGCTCTCCACAGGAAAGGCGAGAGGAACTCCAGGGTCGTGCCACCATTCCAAGAGTCCACCAGATGTGTCAGTCCATTCCAGAGGAACCTGTTTTCCCTGCACTGCCTAGACGTTCAAGCCGAGGATCCACTCCCACCACGTGTGCACGTGGGACAGCCCTGTGGGAAAGCCTCGTGGGAATGCCTCGTGGGAAAGACTCGAGGGAAAAACATAGATCCTTTGATCCACGCGGCGGACTGCGTGACACTGCTGCTACCGCTCTGGAGGAAAGCGCAAGTGCATGCCCGCATTCGAGACGAGGACTGACTCCCCTGGGGAGACTCCAGAAGTACCCCAAGATCCATGTCAGCACTGGAGAGGAATCCTCAGGTTCCGGTCCCGACTCCACACAAGGTCTTAGGCCCCGGCATCGACGGGAGAGGAATCCCGAGAGGCCCCCGAGGAACTCGCATGGGGACTGGCCTTTCCTGAGGCCACCAGAGCGGGTCCCTGACGTCCCCGTCGTAAGTCGAGAGCACCTGCCGCAACTCGAGAAAATCCAGGAGGTTTTGCCCTCCAGGCGAGATTAGGCCCATTTCGGCTGAGGCTTCTCGAGGCTAATCACGTCTAACCACTGGAATTTCCAAAGGGTCCTTCACACCCTTGCTGCAACTCAAGAAGTTCCCGACATACCCGTCTCCACTCGAGAGGAAGCACGTGGGGTCCCGCACACATCCAGGGGAGCCCCGTTTCCGCCTCCTAGCTCGAGATGAGGGATCCTTTCCCTGTTTCGTAGGGAAAGAATTCCCGGCGTTCCCGTCGCATCTCAAGAGGAGGCGCTCTCCACAGGAAAGGCGAGAGGAACTCCAGGGTCGTGCCACCATTCCAAGAGTCCCCCAGATGTGTCAGTCCATTCCAGAGGAACCTGTTTTCCCTGCACTGCGTTGACGTTCAAGCCGAGGATCGACTCCCACCACGTGTGCACGTGGGACAGCCCTGTGGGAAAGCCTCGTGGGAAAGCCTCGTGGTAAAGACTCGAGGGAAAACCATAGATCCTTTGATCCACACGGCGGACTGCGTGACACTGCTGCTACCGCTCTGGAGGAAAGCGCAAGTGCATGCCCGCATTCGAGACGAGGACTGACTCCCCTGGGGAGACTCCAGAAGTACCCCAAGATCCATGTCCGCACTGGAGAGGAAGCCTCAGGTTCCGGCCCCGACTCCACACAAGGTCTTAGGCCCCGGCATGGACGGGAGAGGAATGCCGAGAGGCCCCTGAGGAACTCGCATGGGGACTGGCATTTCCTGAGGTCACCAGAGCGGGTCCCCGAGGTCCCCGTCGTAAGTCGAGAGCACATGCCGCAACTCGAGAAAATCCAGGAGGTTTTGCCCTCCAGGCGAGATGAGGCCCATTTCCGCTGAGGCTTCTCGAGGCTAATCACATCTAACCACTGGAACTTCCAAAGGGTCCTTCACACCCTTGCTGCAACTCAAGAAGTTCCCCGACATACCCGTCTCCACTCGAGAGGAAGCACGTGGGGTCCCGCACACATCCAGGGGAGCCCCGTTTCCGCCTCCTAGCTCGAGATGAGGGATCCTTTCCCTGTTTCTTAGGGAAAGAATTCCCGGCGTTCCCGTCGCATCTCAAGAGGAGGGGCTCTCCACAGGAGAGGCGAGAGGAACTCCAGGGTCGTGCCACCATTCCAAGAGACGCCCAGATGTGTCAGTCCATTACAGAGGAACCTGTTTTCCCTGCACTGCCTTGACTTTCAAGCCGAGGATCGACTCCCACCACGTGTGCACGTGGGACAGCCCTGTGGGAAAGCCTCGTGGGAAAGCCTCGTGGGAAAGACTCGAGGGAAAACCATAGATCCTTTGATCCATGCGGCGGATTGCGTAACACTGCTGCTACCGCTCTAGAGGAAAGCGCAAGTGCATGCCCGCATTCGAGACGAGGACTGACTCCCCTGGGGAGACTCCAGAAGTACCCCAAGATCCATGTCAGCACTGGAGAGGAATCCTCAGGTTCCGGCCCCGACTCCACACAAGGTCTTAGGCCCCGGTATCGACGGGAGAGGAATCCCGAGAGGCCTCCGAGGAATTCGCATGGGGACTGGCCTTTCCTGAGGCCACCAGAGCGGGTCCCTGAGGTCCCCGTCGTAAGTCGAGAGCACCTGCCGCAACTCGAGAAAATCCAGGAGGTTTTGCCCTTCAGGCGAGATGAGGCCCATATCCGCTGAGGCTTCTCGAGGCCAATCACGTCTAACCACTGAAACTTCCAAAGGGTCCTTCACACCCTTGCTGCAACTCAAGAAGTTCCCCGACATACCCGTCTCCACTCGAGAGGAAGCACGTGTGGTCCCGCACACATCCAGTGGAGCCCCGTTTCCGCCTCCTAGCTCGAGATGAGGGATCCTTTCCCTGTTTCGTAGGGAAAGAATTCCCGGCGTTCCCGTCGCATTTCAAGAGGAGGGGCTCTCCACAGGAGAGGCGAGAGGAACTCCAGGGTCGTGCCACCATTCCAAGAGACGCCCAGATGTGTCAGTCCATTACAGAGGAACCTGTTTTCCCTGCACTGCCTTGACGTTCAAGCCGAGGATCGACTCCCACCACCTGTGCACGTGGGACAGCCCTGTGGGAAAGCCTCGTGGGAAAGCCTCGTGGGAAAGACTCGAGGGAAAACCATAGATCCTTTGATCCACGCGGCGGACTGCGTGACACTGCTGCTACCGCTCTGGAGGAAAGCGCAAGTGCATGCCCGCATTCGAGACGAGGACTGACTCCCCTGGGGAGACTCCAGAAGTACCCCAAGATCCATGTCAGCACTGGAGAGGAATCCTCAGGTTCAGGCCCCGACTCCACACAAGGTCTTAGGACCCGGCATGGACGGGAGAGGAATCCCGAGAGGACCCCGAGGAACTCGCATGGGGACTGGCCTTTCCTGAGGCCACCAGAGTGTGTCCCTGAGGTCCCTGTCGTAAGTCGAGAGCACCTGCCGCAACTCGAGAAAATCCAGGAGGTTTTGCCCTCCAGGCGAGATGAGGCCCATTTCCGCTGAGGCTTCTCGAGGCTAATCACGTCTAACCACTGGAACTTCCAAAGGGTGCTTCACACCCTTGCTGCAACTCAAGAAGTTCCCCGACATACCCGTCTCCATTCGAGAGGAAGCACGTGGGGTCCCGCACACATCCAGGGGAGCCCCGTTTCCGCCTCCTAGCTCGAGATGAGGGATCCTTTCCCTGTTTCGTAGGGAAAGAATTCCTTGCGTTCCCGTCGCATCTCAAGAGGAGGCGCTCTCCACAGGAAAGGCGAGAGGAACTCCAGGGTCGTGCCACCATTCCAAGAGTCCCCCAGATGTGTCAGTCCATTCCAGAGGAACCTGTTTTCCCTGCACTGCCTTGACGTTCAAGCCGAGGATCGACTCCCACCACGTGTGCACGTGGGACAACCCTGTGGGAAAGCCTCGTGGGAAAGCCTCGTGGGAAAGACTCGAGGGAAAACCATAGATCCTTTGATCCACGCGGCGGACTGCGTGACACTGCTGCTACCGCTCTGGAGGAAAGCGCAAGTGCATGCCCGCATTCGAGACGAGGACTGACTCCCCTGGGGAGACTCCAGAAGTACCCCAAGATCCATGTCAGCACTGGAGAGGAATCCTCAGGTTCCGGCCCCCACTCCACACAAGGTCTTAGGCCCCGGCATCGACGGGAGAGGAATCCCGAGAGGCCCCCGAGGAACTCGCATGGGGACTGGCCTTTCCTGAGGCCACCAGAGCGGGTCCCTGAGGTCCCCGTCGTAAGTCGAGAGCACCTGCCGCAACTCGAGAAAATCCAGGAGGTTTTGCCCTCCAGGCGAGATGAGGCCCATTTCCGCTGAGGCTTCTCGAGGCTAATCACGTCTAACCACTGGAACTTCCAAAGGTTCCTTCACACCCTTGCTGCAACTCAAGAAGTTCCCCGACATACCCGTCTCCACTCGAGAGGAAGCACGTGGGGTCCCGCACACATCCAGGGGAGCCCCGTTTCCGCCTCCTAGCTCGAGATGAGGGATCCTTTCCCTGTTTCGTAGGGAAAGAATTCCCGGCGTTCCCGTCGCATCTCAAGAGGAGGCGCTCTCCACAGGAAAGGCGAGAGGAACTGAAGGGTCGTGCCACCATTCCAAGAGTCCCCCAGATGTGTCAGTCCATTCCAGAGGAACCTGTTTTCCCTGCACTGCCTTGACGTTCAAGCCGAGGATCGACTCCCACCACGTGTGCACGTGGGACAGCCCTGTGGGAAAGCCTCGTGGGAAAGCCTCGTGGGAAAGACTCGAGGGAAAACCATAGATCATTTAATCCACGCGGCGGACTGCGTGACACTGCTGCTACCGCTCTGGAGGAAAGCGCAAGTGCATGCCCGCATTCGAGACGAGGACTGACTCCCCTGGGGAGACTCCAGAAGTACCCCAAGATCCATGTCAGCACTGGAGAGGAATCCTCAGGTTCCGGCCCCGACTCCACACAAGGTCTTCGGCCCCGGCATCGACGGGAGAGGAATGCCGAGAGGCCCCCGAGGAACTCGCCTGGGGACTGGCCTTTCCTGAGGCCACCAGAGCGGGTCCCTGACGTCCCCGTCGTAAGTCGAGAGCACCTGCCGCAACTCGAGAAAATCCAGGAGGTTTTGCCCTCCAGGCGAGATGAGGCCCATTTCCGTTGAGGCTTCTCGAGGCTAATCACGTCTAACCACTGGAACTTCCAAAGGGTCCTTCACACCCTTGCTGCAACTCAAGCAGTTCCGCGATATACCCGTCTCCACTCGAGAGGAAGCACGTGGGGTCCCGCACACATCCAGGGGAGCCCCGTTTCCGCCTCCTAGCTCGAGATGAGGGATCCTTTCCCTGTTTCGTAGGGAAAGAATTCCCGGCGTTCCCGTCGCATCTCAAGAGGAGGCGCTCTCCACAGGAAAGGCGAGAGGAACTCCAGGGTCGTGCCACCATTCCAAGAGTCCACCAGATGTGTCAGTCCATTCCAGAGGAACCTGTTTTCCCTGCACTGCCTAGACGTTCAAGCCGAGGATCCACTCCCACCACGTGTGCACGTGGGACAGCCCTGTGGGAAAGCCTCGTGGGAATGCCTCGTGGGAAAGACTCGAGGGAAAACCATAGATCCTTTGATCCACGCGGCGGACTGCGTGACACTGCTGCTACCGCTCTGGAGGAAAGCGCAAGTGCATGCCCGCATTCGAGACGAGGACTGACTCCCCTGGGGAGACTCCAGAAGTACCCCAAGATCCATGTCAGCACTGGAGAGGAATCCTCAGGTTCCGGTCCCGACTCCACACAAGGTCTTAGGCCCCGGCATCGACGGGAGAGGAATCCCGAGAGGCCCCCGAGGAACTCGCATGGGGACTGGCCTTTCCTGAGGCCACCAGAGCGGGTCCCTGACGTCCCCGTCGTAAGTCGAGAGCACCTGCCGCAACTCGAGAAAATCCAGGAGGTTTTGCCCTCCAGGCGAGATTAGGCCCATTTCCGCTGAGGCTTCTCGAGGCGAATCACGTCTAACCACTGGAATTTCCAAAGGGTCCTTCACACCCTTGCTGCAACTCAAGAAGTTCCCGACATACCCGTCTCCACTCGAGAGGAAGCACGTGGGGTCCCGCACACATCCAGGGGAGCCCCGTTTCCGCCTCCTAGCTCGAGATGAGGGATCCTTTCCCTGTTTCGTACGGAAAGAATTCCCGGCGTTCCCGTCGCATCTCAAGAGGAGGCGCTCTCCACAGGAAAGGCGAGAGGAACTCCAGGGTCGTGCCACCATTCCAAGAGTCCCCCAGATGTGTCAGTCCATTCCAGAGGAACGTGTTTTCCCTGCACTGCCTTGACGTTCAAGCCGAGGATCGACTCCCACCACGTGTGCACGTGGGACAGCCCTGTGGGAAAGCCTCGTGGGAAAGACTCGTGGGAAAGACTCGAGGGAAAACCATAGATCCTTTGATCCACGCGGCGGACTGCGTGACACTGCTGCTACCGCTCTGGAGGAAAGCGCAAGTGCATGCCCGCATTCGAGACGAGGACTGACTCCCCTGGGGAGACTCCAGAAGTACCCCAAGATCCATGTCAGCACTGGAGAGGAATCCTCAGGTTCCGGCCCCGACTCCACACAAGGTCTTAGGCCCCGGCATGGACGGGAGAGGAATGCCGAGAGGCCCCTGAGGAACTCGCATGGGGACTGGCATTTCCTGAGGTCACCAGAGCGGGTCCCCGAGGTCCCCGTCGTAAGTCGAGAGCACATGCCGCAACTCGAGAAAATCCAGGAGGTTTTGCCCTCCAGGCGAGATGAGGCCCATTTCCGCTGAGGCTTCTCGAGGCTAATCACATCTAACCACTGGAACTTCCAAAGGGTCCTTCACACCCTTGCTGCAACTCAAGAAGTTCCCCGACATACCCGTCTCCACTCGAGAGGAAGCACGTGGGGTCCCGCACACATCCAGGGGAGCCCCGTTTCCGCCTCCTAGCTCGAGATGAGGGATCCTTTCCCTGTTTCTTAGGGAAAGAATTCCCGGCGTTCCCGTCGCATCTCAAGAGGAGGGGCTCTCCACAGGAGAGGCGAGAGGAACTCCAGGGTCGTGCCACCATTCCAAGAGACGCCCAGATGTGTCAGTCCATTACAGAGGAACCTGTTTTCCCTGCACTGCCTTGACGTTCAAGCCGAGGATCGACTCCCACCACGTGTGCACGTGGGACAGCCCTGTGGGAAAGCCTCGTGGGAAAGCCTCGTGGGAAAGACTCGAGGGAAAACCATAGATCCTTTGATCCACGCGGCGGACTGCGTGACACTGCTGCTACCGCTCTGGAGGAAAGCGCAAGTGCATGCCCGCATTCGAGACGAGGACTGACTCCCCTGGGGAGACTCCAGAATTACCCGAAGATCCATGTCAGCACTGGAGAGGAATCCTCAGGTTCCGGCCCCGACTCCACACAAGGTCTTAGGCCCCGGCATCGACGGGAGAGGAATCCCGAGAGGCCCCCGAGGAACTCGCATGGGGACTGGCCTTTCCTGAGGCCACCAGAGTGTGTCCCTGAGGTCCCCGTCGTAAGTCGAGAGCACCTGCCGCAACTCGAGAAAATCCAGGAGGTTTTGCCCTCCAGGCGAGATGAGGCCCATTTCCACTGAGGCTTCTCGAGGCTAATCACGTCTAACCACTGGAACTTCCAAAGGGTCCTTCACACCCTTGCTGCAACTCAAGAAGTTCCCGGACATACCCGTCTCCACTCGAGAGGAAGCACGTTCGGTCCCGCACACATCCAGGGGAGCCCCGTTTCCGCCTCCTAGCTCGAGATGAGGGATCCTTTCCCTGTTTCATAGGGAAAGAATTCCCGGCGTTCCCGTCGCATCTCAAGAGGAGGCGCTCTCCACAGGAAAGGCGAGAGGAACTCCAGGGTCGTGCCACCATTCCAAGAGTCCCCCAGATGTGTCAGTCCATTCCAGAGGAACCTGTTTTCCCTGCACTGCCTTGACGTTCAAGCCGAGGATCGACTCCCACCACCTGTGCACGTGGGACAGCCCTGTGGGAAAGCCTCGTGGGAAAGCCTCGTGGGAAAGACTTGAGGGAAAACCATAGATCCTTTGATCCACACGGCGGACTGCGTGACACTGCTGCTACCGCTCTGGAGGAAAGCGCAAGTGCATGCCCGCATTGGAGGCGAGGACTGACTCCCCTGGGGAGACTCCAGAAGTACCCCAAGATCCATGTCAGCACTGGAGAGGAATCCTCAGGTTCCGGCCCCGACTCCACACAAGGTCTTAGGCCCGGCATCGACGGGAGAGGAATCCCGAGAGGCCCCCGAGGAACTCGCATGGGGACTGGCCTTTCCTGAGGCCACAAGAGCGGGTCCCTGAGGTCCCCGTCGTAAGTCGAGAGCACCTGCCGCAACTCGAGAAAATCCAGGAGGTTTTGCCCTCCAGGCGAGATGAGGCCCATTTCCGCTGAGGCTTCTCGAGGATAATCACGTCTAACCACTGGAACTTCCAAAGGGTCCTTCACACCCTTGCTGCAACTCAAGAAGTTCCCCGACATACCCGTCTCCACTCGAGAGGAAGCACGTGGGGTCCCGCACACATCCAGGGGAGCCCCGTTTCCGCCTCCTAGCTCGAGATGAGGGATCCTTTCCCTGTTTCGTAGGGAAAGAATTCCCGGCGTTCCCGTCGCATCTCAAGAGGAGGCGCTCTCCACAGGAAAGGCGAGAGGAACTCCAGGGTCGTGCCACCATTCCAAGAGTCCCCCAGATGTGTCAGTCCATTCCAGAGGAACCTGTTTTCCCTGCACTGCCTTGACGTTCAAGCCGAGGATCGACTCCCACCACGTGTGCACGTGGGACAGCCCTGTGGGAAAGCCTCGTGGGAAAGCCTCGTGGGAAAGACTCGAGGGAAAACCATAGATCCTTTAATCCACGCGGCGGACTGCGTGACACTGCTGCTACCGCTCTAGAGGAAAGCGCAAGTGCATGCCCGCATTCGAGACGAGGACTGACTCCCCTGGGGAGACTCCAGAAGTACCCCAAGATCCATGTCAGCACTGGAGAGGAATCCTCAGGTTCCGGCCCCGACTCCACACAAGGTCTTCGGCCCCGGCATCGACGGGAGACGAATGCCGAGAGGCCCCCGAGGAACTCGCCTGGGGACTGGCCTTTCCTGAGGCCACCAGAGCGGGTCCCTGACGTCCCCGTCGTAAGTCGAGAGCACCTGCCGCAACTCGAGAAAATCCAGGAGGTTTTGCCCTCCAGGCGAGATGAGGCCCATTTCCGCTGAGGCTTCTCGAGGCTAATCACGTCTAACCACTGGAACTTCCAAAGGGTCCTTCACACCCTTGCTGCAACTCAAGAAGTTCCCCGACATACCCGTCTCCACTCGAGAGGAAGCACGTGGGGTCCCGCACACATCCAGGGGAGCCCCGTTTCCGCCTCCTAGCTCGAGATGAGGGATCCTTTCCCTGTTTCGTAGGGAAAGAATTCCCGGCGTTCCCGTCGCATCTCAAGAGGAGGCGCTCTCCACAGGAAAGGCGAGAGGAACTCCAGGGTCGTGCCACCATTCCAAGAGTCCCCCAGATGTGTCAGTCCATTCCAGAGGAACCTGTTTTCCCTGCACTGCCTTGACGTTGAAGCCGAGGATCGACTCCCACCACGTGTGCACGTGGGACAGCCCTGTGGGAAAGCCTCGTGGGAAAGCCTCGTGGGAAAGACTCGAGGGAAAACCATAGATCCTTTGATCCACGCGGCGGACTGCGTGACACTGCTGCTACCGCTCTGGAGGAAAGCGCAAGTGCATGCCCGCATTGGAGGCGAGGACTGACTCCCCTGGGGAGACTCCAGAAGTACCCCAAGATCCATGTCAGCACTGGAGAGGAATCCTCAGGTTCCGGCCCCGACTCCACACAAGGTCTTAGGCCCGGCATCGACGGGAGAGGAATGCCGAGAGGCCCCCGAGGAACTCGCCTGGGGACTGGCCTTTCCTGAGGCCACCAGAGCGGGTCCCTGAGGTCCCCATCGTAAGTCGAGAGCACCTGCCGCAACTCGAGAAAATCCAGGAGGTTTTGCCCTCCAGGCGAGATGAGGCCCATTTCCGCTGAGGCTTCTCGAGGATAATCACGTCTAACCGCTGGAACTTCCAAAGGGTCCTTCACACCCTTGCTGCAACTCAAGAAGTTCCCCGACATACCCGTCTCCACTCGAGAGGAAGCACGTGGGGTCCCGCACACATCCAGGGGAGCCCCGTTTCCGCCTCCTAGCTCGAGATGAGGGATCCTTTCCCTGTTTCGTAGGGAAAGAATTCCCGGCGTTCCCGTCGCATCTCAAGAGGAGGCGCTCTCCACAGGAAAGGCGAGAGGAACTCCAGGGTCGTGCCACCATTCCAAGAGTCCCCCAGATGTGTCAGTCCATTCCAGAGGAACCTGTTTTCCCTGCACTGCCTTGACGTTCAAGCCGAGGATCGACTCCCACCACGTGTGCACGTGGGACAGCCCTGTGGGAAAGCCTCGTGGGAAAGCCTCGTGGGAAAGACTCGAGGGAAAACCATAGATCCTTTAATCCACGCGGCGGACTGCGTGACACTGCTGCTACCGCTCTGGAGGAAAGCGCAAGTGCATGCCCGCATTCGAGACGAGGACTGACTCCCCTGGGGAGACTCCAGAAGTACCCCAAGATCCATGTCAGCACTGGAGAGGAATCCTCAGGTTCCGGCCCCGACTCCACACAAGGTCTTCGGCCCCGGCATCGACGGGAGAGGAATGCCGAGAGGCCCCCGAGGAACTCGCCTGGGGACTGGCCTTTCCTGAGGCCACCAGAGCGGGTCCCTGACGTCCCCGTCGTAAGTCGAGAGCACCTGCCGCAACTCGAGAAAATCCAGGAGGTTTTGCCCTCCAGGCGAGATGAGGCCCATTTCCGCTGAGGCTTCTCGAGGCTAATCACGTCTAACCACTGGAACTTCCAAAGGGTCCTTCACACCCTTGCTGCAACTCAAGAAGTTCCCCGACATACCCGTCTCCACTCGAGAGGAAGCACGTGGGGTCCCGCACACATCCAGGGGAGCCCCGTTTCCGCCTCCTAGCTCGAGATGAGGGATCCTTTCCCTGTTTCGTAGGGAAAGAATTCCCGGCGTTCCCGTCGCATCTCAAGAGGAGGCGCTCTCCACAGGAAAGGCGAGAGGAACTCCAGGGTCGTGCCACCATTCCAAGAGTCCCCCAGATGTGTCAGTCCATTCCAGAGGAACCTGTTTTCCCTGCACTGCCTTGACGTTGAAGCCGAGGATCGACTCCCACCACGTGTGCACGTGGGACAGCCCTGTGGGAAAGCCTCGTGGGAAAGCCTCGTGGGAAAGACTCGAGGGAAAACCATAGATCCTTTGATCCACGCGGCGGACTGCGTGACACTGCTGCTACCGCTCTGGAGGAAAGCGCAAGTGCATGCCCGCATTGGAGGCGAGGACTGACTCCCCTGGGGAGACTCCAGAAGTACCCCAAGATCCATGTCAGCACTGGAGAGGAATCCTCAGGTTCCGGCCCCGACTCCACACAAGGTCTTAGGCCCGGCATCGACGGGAGAGGAATGCCGAGAGGCCCCCGAGGAACTCGCATGGGGACTGGCCTTTCCTGAGGCCACCAGAGCGGGTCCCTGAGGTCCCCATCGTAAGTCGAGAGCACCTGCCGCAACTCGAGAAAATCCAGGAGGTTTTGCCCTCCAGGCGAGATGAGGCCCATTTCCGCTGAGGCTTCTCGAGGCTAATCACATCTAACCGCTGGAACTTCCAAAGGGTCCTTCACACCCTTGCTGCAACTCAAGCAGTTCCGCGACATACCCGTCTCCACTCGAGAGGAAGCACGTGGGGTCCCGCACACATCCAGGGGAGCCCCGTTTCCGCCTCCTAGCTCGAGATGAGGGATCCTTTCCCTGTTTCGTAGGGAAAGAATTCCTGGCGTTCCCGTCGCATCTCAAGAGGAGGCGCTCTCCACAGGAAAGGCGAGAGGAACTCCAGGGTCGTGCCACCATTCCAAGAGTCCACCAGATGTGTCAGTCCATTCCAGAGGAACCTGTTTTCCCTGCACTGCCTAGACGTTCAAGCCGAGGATCCACTCCCACCACGTGTGCACGTGGGACAGCCCTGTGGGAAAGCCTCGTGGGAATGCCTCGTGGGAAAGACTCGAGGGAAAACCATAGATCCTTTGATCCACGCGGCGGACTGCGTGACACTGCTGCTACCGCTCTGGAGGAAAGCGCAAGTGCATGCCCGCATTCGAGACGAGGACTGACTCCCCTGGGGAGACTCCAGAAGTACCCCAAGATCCATGTCAGCACTGGAGAGGAATCCTCAGGTTCCGGTCCCGACTCCACACAAGGTCTTAGGCCCCGGCATCGACGGGAGAGGAATCCCGAGAGGCCCCCGAGGAACTCGCATGGGGACTGGCCTTTCCTGAGGCCACCAGAGCGGGTCCCTGACGTCCCCGTCGTAAGTCGAGAGCACCTGCCGCAACTCGAGAAAATCCAGGAGGTTTTGCCCTCCAGGCGAGATTAGGCCCATTTCGGCTGAGGCTTCTCGAGGCGAATCACGTCTAACCACTGGAATTTCCAAAGGGTCCTTCACACCCTTGCTGCAACTCAAGAAGTTCCCGACATACCCGTCTCCACTCGAGAGGAAGCACGTGGGGTCCCGCACACATCCAGGGGAGCCCCGTTTCCGCCTCCTAGCTCGAGATGAGGGATCCTTTCCCTGTTTCGTAGGGAAAGAATTCCCGGCGTTCCCGTCGCATCTCAAGAGGAGGCGCTCTCCACAGGAAAGGCGAGAGGAACTCCAGGGTCGTGCCACCATTCCAAGAGTCCCCCAGATGTGTCAGTCCATTCCAGAGGAACCTGTTTTCCCTGCACTGCCTTGACGTTCAAGCCGAGGATCGACTCCCACCACGTGTGCACGTGGGACAGCCCTGTGGGAAAGCCTCGTGGGAAAGCCTCGTGGGAAAGACTCGAGGGAAAACCATAGATCCTTTGATCCACGCGGCGGACTGCGTGACACTGCTGCTACCGCTCTGGAGGAAAGCGCAAGTGCATGCCCGCATTCGAGACGAGGACTGACTCCCCTGGGGAGACTCCAGAAGTACCCCAAGATCCATGTCCGCACTGGAGAGGAATCCTCAGGTTCCGGCCCCGACTCCACACAAGGTCTTAGGCCCCGGCATCGACGGGAGAGGAATCCCGAGAGGCCCCCGAGGAACTCGCATGGGGACTGGCCTTTCCTGAGGCCACCAGAGCGGGTCGCTGAGGTCCCCGTCGTAAGTCGAGAGCACCTGCCGTAACTCGAGAAAATCCAGGAGGTTTTGCCCTCCAGGCGAGATGAGGCCCATTTCCGCTGAGGATTCTCGAGGCCAATCACATCTAACCACTGGAACTTCCAAAGGGTCCTTCACACCCTTGCTGCTACTCAAGAAGTTCCCCGACATACCCGTCTCCACTCGATAGGAAGCACGTGGTATCCCGCACACATCCAGGGGAGCCCCGTTTCCGCCTCCTAGCTCGAGATGAGGGATCCTTTCCCTGTTTCTTAGGGAAAGAATTCCCGGTGTTCCCGTCGCATCTCAAGAGGAGGCGCTCTCCACAGGAATGGCGAGAGGAACTCCAGGGTCGTGCCACCATTCCAAGAGTCCCCCAGATGTGTCAGTCCATTCCAGAGGAACCTGTTTTCCCTGCACTGCCTTGACGTTCAAGCCGAGGATCCACTCCCACCACGTGTGCACGAGGTACAGCCCTGTGGGAAAGCCTCGTGGGAAAGCCTCGTGGGAAAACTCGAGGGAAAACCATAGATCCTTTGATCCACGCGGCGGACTGCGTGACACTGCTGCTACCGCTCTGGAGGAAAGCGCAAGTGCATGCCCGCATTCGAGACGAGGACTGACTCCCCTGGGGAGACTCCAGAAGTACCCCAAGATCCATGTCAGCACTGGAGAGGAATCCTCAGGTTCCGGCCCCGACTCCACACAAGGTCTTAGGCCCCGGCATCGACGGGAGAGGAATCCCGAGAGGCCCCCGAGGAACTCGCATGGGGACTGGCCTTTCCTGAGGTCACCAGAGCGGGTCCCTGAGGTCCCCGTCGTATGTCGAGAGCACATGGCGCAACTCGAGAAAATCCAGGAGGTTTTGCCCTCCAGGCGAGATGAGGCCCATTTCCGCTGAGGCTTCACAAGGCTAATCACGTCTAACCACTGGAACTTCCAAAGGGTAATTCACACCCTTGCTGCAACTCAAGAAGTTCCCCGACATACCCGTCTCCACTCGAGAGGAAGCACGTGGGGTCCCGCACACATCCAGGGGAGCCCCGTTTCCGCCTCCTAGCTCGAGATGAGGGATCCTTTCCCTGTTTCGTAGGGAAAGAATTCCCGGCGTTCCCGTCGCATCTCAAGAGGAGGCGCTCTCCACAGGAAAGGCGAGAGGAACTCCAGGGTCGTGCCACCATTCCAAGAGTCCCCCAGATGTGACAGTCCATTCCAGAGGAACCTGTTTTCCCTGCACTGCCTTGACGTTCAAGCCGAGGATCGACTCCCACCACGTGTGCACGTGGGACAGCCCTGTGGGAAAGCCTCGTGGGAAAGCCTCGTGGGAAAGACTCGAGGGAAAACCATAGATCCTTTGATCCACGCGGCGGACTGCGTGACACTGCTGCTACCGCTCTGGAGGAAAGCGCAAGTGCATGCCCGCATTCGAGACGAGGACTGACTCCCCTGGGGAGACTCCAGAAGTACCCCAAGATCCATGTCAGCACTGGAGAGGAATCCTCAGGTTCCGGCCCCGACTCCACACAAGGTCTTAGGCCCCGGCATCGACGGGAGAGGAATCCCGAGAGGCCCCCGAGGAACTCGCATGGGGACTGGCCTTTCCTGAGGCCACCAGAGCGGGTCCCTGAGGTCCCCGTCGTAAGTCGAGAGCACCTGCCGCAACTCGAGAAAATCCAGGAGGTTTTGCCCTCCAGGCGAGATTAGGCCCATTTCCGCTGAGGCTTCTCGAGGCCAATCACATCTAACCACTGGAACTTCCAAAGGGTCCTTCACACCCTTGCTGCTACTCAAGAAGTTCCCCGACATACCCGTCTCCACTCGATAGGAAGCACGTGGTATCCCGCACACATCCAGGGGAGCCCCGTTTCCGCCTCCTAGCTCGAGATGAGGGATCCTTTCCCTGGTTCATAGGGAAAGAATTCCCGGTGTTCCCGTCGCATCTCAAGAGGAGGCGCTCTCCACAGGAAAGGCGAGAGGAACTCCAGGGTCGTGCCACCATTCCAAGAGTCCCCCAGATGTGTCAGTCCATTCCAGAGGAACCTGTTTTCCCTGCACTGCCTTGACGTTCAAGCCGAGGATCGACTCCCACCACGTGTGCACGAGGTACAGCCCTGTGGGAAAGCCTCGTGGGAAAGCCTCGTGGGAAAACTCGAGGGAAAACCATAGATCCTTTGATCCACGCGGCGGACTGCGTGACACTGCTGCTACCGCTCTGGAGGAAAGCGCAAGTGCATGCCCGCATTCGAGACGAGGACTGACTCCCCTGGGGAGACTCCAGAAGTACCCCAAGATCCATGTCAGCACTGGAGAGGAATCCTCAGGTTCCGGCCCCGACTCCACACAAGGTCTTAGGCGCCGGCATCGACGGGAGAGGAATGCCGAGAGGCCCCCGAGGAACTCGCCTGGGGACTGACCTTTCCTGAGGCCACCAGAGCGGGTCCCTGATGTCCCCATCGTAAGTCGAGAGCACCTGCCGCAACTCGAGAAAATCCAGGAGGTTTTGCCCTCCAGGCGAGATGAGGCCCATTTCCGCTGAGGCTTCTCGAGGCTAATCACGTCTAACCACTGGAACTTCCAAAGGGTCCTTCACACCCTTGCTGCAACTCAAGAAGTTCCCCGACATACCCGTCTCCACTCGAGAGGAAGCACGTGGGGTCCCGCACACATCCAGGGGAGCCCCGTTTCCGCCTCCTAGCTCGAGATGAGGGATCCTTTCCCTGTTTCGTAGGGAAAGAATTCCCGGCGTTCCCGTCGCATCTCAAGAGGAGGCGCTCTCCACAGGAAAGGCGAGAGGAACTCCAGGGTCGTGCCACCATTCCAAGAGTCCCCCAGATGTGTCAGTCCATTCCAGAGGAACCTGTTTTCCCTGCACTGCCTTGACGTTCAAGCCGAGGATCGACTCCCACCACGTATGCACGTGGGACAGCCCTGTGGGAAAGCCTCGTGGGAAAGACTCGAGGGAAAACCATAGATCCTTTGATCCACGCGGCGGACTGCGTGACACTGCTGCTACCGCTCTGGAGGAAAGCGCAAGTGCATGCCCGCATTCGAGACGAGGACTGACTCCCCTGGGGAGACTCCAGAAGTACCCCAAGATCCATGTCAGCACTGGAGAGGAATCCTCAGGTTCCGGCCCCGACTCCACACAAGGTCTTAGGCCCCGGCATCGACGGGAGAGGAATCCCGAGAGGCCCCCGAGGAACTCGCATGTGGACTGGCCTTTCCTGAGGCCACCAGAGCGGGTACCTGAGGTCCCTGTCGTAAGTCGAGAGCACCTGCCGTAACTCGAGAAAATCCAGGAGGTTTTGCCCTCCAGGCGAGATGAGGCCCATTTCCGCTGAGGCTTCTCGAGGCCAATCACATCTAACCACTGGAACTTCCAAAGGGTCCTTCACACCCTTGCTGCTACTCAAGAAGTTCCCCGACATACCCGTCTCCACTCGATAGGAAGCACGTGGTATCCCGCACACATCCAGGGGAGCCCCGTTTTCGCCTCCTAGCTCGAGATGAGGGATCCTTTCCCTGTTTCGTAGGGAAAGAATTCCCGGTGTTCCCGTCGCATCTCAAGAGGAGGCGCTCTCCACAGGAATGGCGAGAGGAACTCCAGGGTCGTGCCACCATTCCAAGAGTCCCCCAGATGTGTCAGTCCATTCCAGAGGAACCTGTTTTCCCTGCACTGCCTTGACGTTCAAGCCGAGGATCCACTCCCACCACGTGTGCACGAGGTACAGCCCTGTGGGAAAGCCTCGTGGGAAAGCCTCGTGGGAAAACTCGAGGGAAAACCATAGATCCTTTGATCCACGCGGCGGACTGCGTGACACTGCTGCTACCGCTCTGGAGGAAAGCGCAAGTGCATGCCCGCATTCGAGACGAGGACTGACTCCCCTGGGGAGACTCCAGAAGTACCCCAAGATCCATGTCAGCACTGGAGAGGAATCCTCAGGTGCCGGCCCCGACTCCACACAAGGTCTTAGGCCCCGGCATCGACGGGAGAGGAATCCCGAGAGGCCCCCGAGGAACTCGCATGGGGACTGGCCTTTCCTGAGGTCACCAGAGCGGGTCCCTGAGGTCCCCGTCGTATGTCGAGAGCACATGGCGCAACTCGAGAAAATCCAGGAGGTTTTGCCCTCCAGGCGAGATGAGGCCCATTTCCGCTGAGGCTTCACGAGGCTAATCACGTCTAACCACTGGAACTTCCAAAGGGTAATTCACACCCTTGCTGCAACTCAAGAAGTTCCCCGACATACCCGTCTCCACACGAGAGGAAGCACGTGGGGTCCCGCACACATCCAGGGGAGCCCCGTTTCCGCATACTAGCTTGAGATGAGGGATCCTTTCCCTGTTTCGTAGGGAAAGAATTCCCGGCGTTCCCGTCGCATCTCAAGAGGAGGCGCTCTCCACAGGAAAGGCGAGAGGAACTCCAGGGTCGTGCCACCATTCCAAGAGTCCCCCAGATGTGACAGTCCATTCCAGAGGAACCTGTTTTCCCTGCACTGCCTTGACGTTCAAGCCGAGGATCGACTCCCACCACGTGTGCACGTGGGACAGCCCTGTGGGAAAGCCTCGTGGGAAAGCCTCGTGGGAAAGACTCGAGGGAAAACCATAGATCCTTTGATCCACGCGGCGGACTGCGTGACACTGCTGCTACCGCTCTGGAGGAAAGCGCAAGTGCATGCCCGCATTCGAGACGAGGACTGACTCCCCTGGGGAGACTCCAGAAGTACCCCAAGATCCATGTCAGCACTGGAGAGGAATCCTCAGGTTCCGGCCCCGACTCCACACAAGGTCTTAGGCCCCGGCATCGACGGGAGAGGAATCCCGAGAGGCCCCCGAGGAACTCGCATGGGGACTGGCCTTTCCTGAGGCCACCAGAGCGGGTCCCTGAGGTCCCCGTCGTAAGTCGAGAGCACCTGCCGCAACTCGAGAAAATCCAGGAGGTTTTGCCCTCCAGGCGAGATTAGGCCCATTTCCGCTGAGGCTTCTCGAGGCCAATCACATCTAACCACTGGAACTTCCAAAGGGTCCTTCACACCCTTGCTGCTACTCAAGAAGTTCCCCGACATACCCGTCTCCACTCGATAGGAAGCACGTGGTATCCCGCACACATCCAGGGGAGCCCCGTTTCCGCCTCCTAGCTCGAGATGAGGGATCCTTTCCCTGTTTCTTAGGGAAAGAATTCCCGGTGTTCCCGTCGCATCTCAAGAGGAGGCGCTCTCCACAGGAAAGGCGAGAGGAACTCCAGGGTCGTGCCACCATTCCAAGAGTCCCCCAGATGTGTCAGTCCATTCCAGAGGAACCTGTTTTCCCTGCACTGCCTTGACGTTCAAGCCGAGGATCCACTCCCACCACGTGTGCACGAGGTACAGCCCTGTGGGAAAGCCTCGTGGGAAAGCCTCGTGGGAAAACTCGAGGGAAAACCATAGATCCTTTGATCCACGCGTCGGACTGCGTGACACTGCTGCTACCGCTCTGGAGGAAAGCGCAAGTGCATGCCCGCATTCGAGACGAGGACTGACTCCCCTGGGGAGACTCCAGAAGTACCCCAAGATCCATGTCAGCACTGGAGAGGAATCCTCAGGTTCCGGCCCCGACTCCACACAAGGTCTTAGGCGCCGGCATCGACGGGAGAGGAATGCCGAGAGGCCCCCGAGGAACTCGCCTGGGGACTGACCTTTCCTGAAGCCACCAGAGCGGGTCCCTGACGTCCCCGTCGTAAGTCGAGAGCACCTGCCGCAACTCGAGAAAATCCAGGAGGTTTTGCCCTCCAGGCGAGATGAGGCCCATTTCCGCTGAGGCTTCTCGAGGCTAATCACGTCTAACCACTGGAACTTCCAAAGGGTCCTTCACAGCCTTGCTGCAACTCAAGAAGTTCCCCGACATACCCGTCTCCACTCGAGAGGAAGCACGTGGGGTCCCGCACACATCCAGGGGAGCCCCGTTTCCGCCTCCTAGCTCGAGATGAGGGATCCTTTCCCTGTTTCGTAGGGAAAGAATTCCCGGCGTTCCCGTCGCATCTCAAGAGGAGGCGCTCTCCACAGGAAAGGCGAGAGGAACTCCAGGGTCGTGCCACCATTCCAAGAGTCCCCCAGATGTGTCAGTCCATTCCAGAGGAACCTGTTTTCCCTGCACTGCCTTGACGTTCAAGCCGAGGATCGACTCCCACCACGTGTGCACGTGGGACAGCCCTGTGGGAAAGCCTCGTGGGAAAGCCTCGTGATAAAAACTCGAGGGAAAACCATAGATCCTTTGATCCACGCGGCGGACTGCGTGACACTGCTGCTACCGCTCTGGAGGAAAGCGCAAGTGCATGCCCGCATTCGAGACGAGGACTGACTCCCCGGGGAAACTCCAGAAGTACCCCAAGATCCATGTCAGCACTGGAGAGGAATCCTCAGGTTCCGGCCCCGAATTCACACAAGGTCTTAGGCCCCGGCATCGACGGGAGAGGAATCCCGAGAGGCCCCCGAGGAACTCGCATGGGGACTGGCCTTTCCTGAGGCCACCAGAGCGGGTCCCTGAGGTCCCCGTCGTAAGTCGAGAGCACCTGCCGCAACTCGAGAAAATCCAGGAGGTTTTGCCCTCCAGGCGAGATGAGGCCCATTTCCGCTGAGGCTTCTCGAGGCCAATCACGTCTAACCACTGGAACTTCCAAAGGGTCCTTCACACCCTTGCTGCAACTCAAGAAGTTCCCGGACATACCCGTCTCCACTCGAGAGGAAGCACGTGGGGTCCCGCACACATCCAGGGGAGCCCCGTTTCCGCCTCCTAGCTCGAGATGAGGGATCCTTTCCCTGTTTCGTAGGGAAAGAATTCCCGGCGTTCCCGTCGCATCTCAAGAGGAGGCGCTCTCCACAGGAAAGGCGAGATTAACTCCAGGGTCGTGCCACCATTCCAAGAGTCCCCCAGATGTGTCAGTCCATTCCAGAGGAACCTGTTTTCCCTGCACTGCCTTGACGTTCAAGCCGAGGATCGACTCCCACCACGTGTGCACGTGGGACAGCCCTGTGGGAAAGCCTCGTGGGAAAGCCTCGTGGGAAAGACTCGAGGGAAAACCATAGATCCTTTGATCCACGCGGCGGACTGCGTGACACTGCTGCTACCGCTCTGGAGGAAAGCTCAAGTGCATGCCCGCATTCGAGACGAGGACTGACTCCCCTGGGGAGACTCCAGAAGTACCCCAAGATCCATGTCAGCACTGGAGAGGAATCCTCAGGTTCCGGCCCCGACTCCACACAAGGTCTTAGGCCCCGGCATCGACGGGAGAGGAATCCCGAGAGGCCCCCGAGGAACTCGCATGGGGACTGGCCTTTCCTGAGGCCACCAGAGCGGGTCCCTGAGGTCCCCGTCGTAAGTCGAGAGCACCTGCCGCAACTTGAGAAAATCCAGGAGGTTTTGCCCTCCAGGCGAGATGAGGCCCATTTCCGCTGAGGCTTCTCGAGGCCAATCACATCTAACCACTGGAACTTCCAAAGGGTCCTTCACACCCTTGCTGCATCTCAAGAAGTTCCCCGACATACCCGTCTCCACTCGAGAGGAAGCACGTGGGGTCCCGCACACATCCAGGGGAGCCCCGTTTCCGCCTCCTAGCTCGAGATGAGGGATCCTTTCCCTGTTTCGTAGGGAAAGAATTCCCGGCGTTCCCGTCGCATCTCAAGAGGAGGCGCTCTCCACAGGAAAGGCGAGAGGAACTCCAGGGTCATGCCACCATTCCAAGAGTCCCCCAGATGTGTCAGTCCATTCCAGAGGAACCTGTTTTCCCTGCACTGCCTTGACGTTCAAGCCGAGGATCGACTCCCACCACGTGTGCACGTGGGACAGCCCTGTGGGAAAGCCTCGTGGGAAAGCCTCGTGGGAAAGACTCGAGGGAAAACCATAGATCCTTTGATCCACGCGGCGGACTGCGTGACACTGCTGCTACCCCTCTGGAGGAAAGCACAAGTGCATGCCCGCATTCGAGACGAGGACTGACTCCCCTGGGGAGACTCCACAAGTACCCCAAGATCCATGTCAGCACTGGAGAGGAATCCTCAGGTTCCGGCCCCGACTCCACACAAGGTCTTAGGCCCCGGCATGGACGGGAGAGGAATCCCGAGACGCCCCCGAGGAACTCGCATGGGGACTGGCCTTTCCTGAGGCCACCAGAGCGGTTCCCTGAGGTCCCCGTCGTAAGTCGAGAGCACCTGCCGCAACTCGAGAAAATCCAGGAGGTTTTGCCCTCCAGGCGAGATGAGGCCCATTTCCGCTGAGGCTTCTCGAGGCCAATCACATCTAACCACTGGAACTTCCAAAGGGTCCTTCACACCCTTGCTGCAACTCAAGAAGTTCCCCGACATACCCGTCTCCACTCGAGAGGAAGCACGTGGGGTCCCGCACACATCCAGGGGAGCCCCGTTTCCGCCTCCTAGCTCGAGATGAGGGATCCTTTCCCTGTTTCGTAGGGATAGAATTCCCGGCGTTCCCGTCGCATCTCAAGAGGAGGCGCTCTCCACAGGAAAGGCGAGAGGAACTCCAAGGTCGTGCCACCATTCCAAGAGTCCCCCAGATGTGTCAGTCCATTCCAGAGGAACCTGTTTTCCCTGCACTGCCTTGACGTTCAAGCCGAGGATCCACTCCCACCACGTGTGCACGTGGGACAGCCCTGTGGGAAAGCCTCGTGGGAAAGCCTCGTGGGAAAAACTCGAGGGAAAACCATAGATCCTTTGATCCACGCGGCGGACTGCGTGACACTGCTGCTACCGCTCTGGAGGAAAGCGCAAGTGCATGCCCGCATTCGAGACGAGGACTGACTCCCCGGGGAAACTCCAGAAGTACCCCAAGATCCATGTCAGCACTGGAGAGGAATCCTCAGGTTCCGGCCCCGACTCCACACAAGGTCTTAGGCCCCGGCATCGACGGGAGAGGAATCCCGAGAGGCCCCCGAGGAACTCGAATGGGGACTGGCCTTTCCAGGGGCCAACAGAGCGGGTCCCTGAGGTCCCCGTCGTAAGTCGAGAGCACCTGCCGCAACTCGAGAAAATCCAGGAGGTTTTGCCCTCCAGGCGAGATGAGGCCCATTTCCGCTGAGGCTTCTCGAGGCTAATCACGTCTAACAACTGGAACTTCCAAAGGGTCCTTCACACCCTTGCTGCAACTCAAGAAGTTCCCCGACATACCCGTCTCCACTCGAGAGGAAGCACGTTTGTCCCGCACACATCCAGGGGAGCCCCGTTTCCGCCTCCTAGCTCGAGATGAGGGATCCTTTCCCTGTTTCGTAGGGAAAGAATTCCCGGCGTTCCCGTCGCATCTCAAGAGGAGGCGCTCTCCACAGGAAAGGCGAGAGGAACTCCATGGTCGTGCCACCATTCCAAGAGTCCCTCAGATGTGTCAGTCCATTCCAGAGGAACCTGTTTTCCCTGCACTGCCTTGACGTTCAAGCCGAGGATCGACTCCCACCACGTGTGCACGTGGGACAGCCCTGTGGGAAAGCCTCGTGGGAAAGCCTCGTGGGAAAGACTCTAGGGAAAACCATAGATCCTTTGATCCACGCGGCGGACTGCGTGACACTGCTGCTACCGCTCTGGAGGAAAGCGCAAGTGCATGCCCGCATTCGAGACGAGGACTGACTCCCCTGGGGAGACTCCAGAAGTACCCCAAGATCCATGTCAGCACTGGAGAGGAATCCTCAGGTTCCGGCCCCGACTCCACACAAGGTCTTAGGCCCCGGCATGGACGGGAGAGGAATCCCGAGAGGCCCCCGAGGAACTCGCCTGGGGACTGGCCTTTCCTGAGGCTACCAGAGCGGGTCCCTGAGGTCCCCGTCGTAAGTCGAGAGCACCTGCCGCAACTCGAGAAAATCCAGGAAGTTTTGCCCTCCAGGTGAGATGAGGCCCATTTCCGCTGAGGCTTCTCGAGGCCAATCACATCTAACCACTGGAACTTCCAAAGGGTCCTTCACACCCTTGCTGCAACTCAAGAAGTTCCCCGACATACCCGTCTCCACTCGAGAGGAAGCACGTGGTGTCCCGCACACATCCAGGGGAGCCCCGTTTCCGCCTCCTAGCTCGAGATGAGGGATCCTTTCCCTGTTTCGTAGGGAAAGAATTCCCGGCGTTCCCGTCGCATCTCAAGAGGAGGCGCTCTCCACAGGAAAGGCGAGAGGAACTCCAGGGTCATGCCACCATTCCAAGAGTCCCCCAGATGTGTCAGTCCTTTCCAGAGGAACCTGTTTCCCCTGCACTGCCTTGACGTTCAAGCCGAGGATCGACTCCCACCACGTGTGCACGTGGGACAGCCCTGTGGGAAAGCCTCGTGGGAAAGCCTCGTGGGAAAGACTCGAGGGAAAACCATAGATCCTTTGATCCACGCGGCGGACTGCGTGACACTGCTGCTACCGCTCTGGAGGAAAGCGCAAGTGCATGCCCGCATTCGAGACGAGGACTGACTCCCCTGGGGAGACTCCAGAAGTACCCCAAGATCCATGTCAGCACTGGAGAGGAATCCTCAGGTTCCGGCCCCGACTCCACACAAGGTCTTAGGCCCCGGCATCGACGGGAGAGGAATCCCGAGAGGCCCCCGAGGAACTCGCATGGGGACTGGCCTTTCCTGAGGCCACCAGAGCGGGTCCCTGAGGTCCCCATCGTAAGTCGAGAGCACCTGCCGCAACTCGAGAAAATCCAGGAGGTTTTGCCCTCCAGGCGAGATGAGGCCCGTTTCCGCTGAGGCTTCTCGAGCCTAATCACATCTAACCACTGAACTTCCAAAGGGTCCTTCACACCCTTGCTGCAACTCAAGCATTTCCGCGACATACCCGTCTACACTCGAGAGGAAGCACGTGGAGTCCCGCACACATCCAGCGGAGCCCCGTTTCCGCCTCATAGCTGGAGATGAGGGATCCTTTCCCTGTTTCGTAGGGAAAGAATTCCCGGCGTTCCGTTCGCATCTCAAGAGGTGGCGCTCTCCACAGGAAAGGCGAGAGGAACTCCAGGGTCGTGGCACCAATCCAAGAGACCCCCAGATGTGTCAGTCCATTCCAGAGGAACCTGCTTTCCCTGCACTGTCTTGACGTTCATGCCGAGGATCGACTCCCACCACGTGTGCACGTGGGACAGCCCTGTGGGAAAGCCTCGTGGGAAAGACTCGAGGGAAAACCATAGATCCTTTGATCCACGCGGCGGACTGCGTGACACTGCTGCTACCGCTCTGGAGGAAAGCGCAAGTGCATGCCCGCATTCGAGACGAGGACTGACTCCCCTGGGGAGACTCCAGAAGTACCCCAAGATCCATGTCAGCACTCGAGAGGAATCCTCAGGTTTCGGCCCCGAATTCCACACAAGGTCTTAGGCCCCGGCATCGACGGGAGAGGGATCCCGAGAGGCCCCCGAGGAACTCGCATGGGGACTGGCCTTTCCTGAGGCCACCAGAGCGGGTCCCTGAGGTCCCCGTCGTAAGTCGAGAGCACCTGCCGCAACTCGAGAAAATCCAGGAGGTTTTGCCCTCCAGGCGAGATGAGGCCCATTTCCGCTGAGGCTTCTCGAGGCTAATCACGTCTAACCACTGGAACTTCCAAAGGGTCCTTCACACCCTTGCTGCAACTCAAGAAGTTCCCCGACATACCCGTCTCCACTCGAGAGGAAGCACGTGGGGTCCCGCACACATCCAGGGGAGCCCCGTTTCCGCCTCCTAGCTCGAGATGAGGGATCCTTTCCCTGTTTCGTAGGGAAAGAATTCCCGGCGTTCCCTTCGCATCTCAAGAGGAGGCGCTCTCCACAGGAAAGGCGAGAGGAACTCCAGGGTCGTGCCACCATTCCAAGAGTCCCCCAGATGTGTCAGTCCATTCCAGAGGAACCTGTTTTCCCTGCACTGCCTTGACGTTCAAGCCGAGGATCCACTCCCACCACGTGTGCACGTGGGACAGCCCTGTGGGAAAGCCTCGTGGGAAAGCCTCGTGGGAAAGACTCGAGGGAAAACCATAGATCCTTTGATCCACGCGGAGGACTGCGTGACACTGCTGCTACCGCTCTGGAGGAAAGCACAAGTGCATGCCCGCATTCGAGACGAGGACTGACTCCCCTGGGGAGGCTCCAGAAGTACCCCAAGATCCATGTCAGCACTGGAGAGGAATCCTCAGGTGCCGGCCCCGACTCCACACAAGGTCTTAGGACCCGGCATCGACGGGAGAGGAATCCCGAGAGGCCCCCGAGGAACTCGCATGGGGACTGGCCTTTCCTGAGGCCACCAGAGCGGGTCCCTGAGGTCCCCGTCGTAAGTTGAGAGCACCTGCCGCAACTCGAGAAAATCCAGGAGGTTTTGCCCTCCAGGCGAGATGAGGCCCATTTCCGCTGAGGCTTCTCGAGGCTAATCACGTCTAACCACTGGAACTTCCAAAGGGTCCTTCACACCCTTGCTGAAACTCAAGAAGTTCCCCGACATACCCGTCTCCACTCGAGAGGAAGCACGTGGGGTCCCGCACACATCCAGGGGAGCCCCGTTTCCGCCTCCTAGCTCGAGATGAGGGATCCTTTCCCTGTTTCGTAGGGAAAGAATTCCCGGCGTTCCCGTCGCATCTCCAGAGGAGGCGCTCTAAACAGGAAAGGCGAGAGGAACTCCAGGGTCGTGCCACCATTCCAAGAGTCCCCCAGATGTGTCAGTCCATTCCAGAGGAACCTGTTTTCCCTGCACTGCCTTGACGTTCAAGCCGAGGATCGACTCCCACCACGTGTGCACGTGGGACAGCCCTGTGGGAAAGCCTCGTGGGAAAGCCTCGTGGGAAAGACTCGAGAGAAAACCATAGATCCTTTGATCCACGCGGCGGACTGCGTGACACTGCTGCTACCGCTCTGGAGGAAAGCGCAAGTGCATGCATGCATTCGAGACGAGGACTGACTCCCCTGGGGAGACTCCAGAAGTACCCCAAGATCCATGTCAGCACTGGGGAGGAATCCTCAGGTTCCGGCCCCGACTCCACACAAGGTCTTAGGCCCCGGCATCGACGGAGAGGAATGCCGAGAGGCCCCCGACGAACTCGCATGGGGACTGGCCTTTCCTGAGGCCACCAGAGCGGGTCCCTGAGGTCCCCGTCGTAAGTCGAGAGCACCTGCCGCAACTCGAGAAAATCCAGGAGGTTCTGCCCTCCAGGCGAGATGAGGCCCATTTCCGCTGAGGCTTCTCGAGGCTAATCACGACTAACCACTGGAACTTCCAAAGGGTCCTTCACACCCTTGCTGCATCTCAAGAAGTTCCCCGACAAACCCGTCTCCACTCGATAGGAAGCACGTGGGGTCCCGCACACATCCAGGGGAGCCCCGTTTCCGCCTCCTAGCTCGAGATGAGGGATCCTTTCCCTGTTTCGTAGGGAAAGAATTCCCGGCGTTCCCGTCGCATCTCAAGAGGAGGCGCTCTCCACAGGAAAGGCGAGAGGAACTCCAGGGTCGTGCCACCATTCCAAGAGTCCCCCAGATGTGTCAGTCCATTCCAGAGGAACCTGTTTTCCCTGCACTGCCTTGAGGTTCAAGCCGAGGATCGACTCCCACCACGTGTGCACGTGGGACAGCCCTGTGGGAAAGCCTCGTGGGAAAGCCTCGTGGGAAAGACTCGAGGGAAAACCATAGATCCTTTGATCCACGCGGCGGACTGCGTGACACTGCTGCTACCGCTCTGGAGGAAAGCGCAAGTGCATGCCCGCATTCGAGACGAGGACTGACTCCCCTGGGGAGACTCCAGAAGTACCCCAAGATCCATGTCAGCACTGGAGAGGAATCCTCAGGTTCCGGCCCCGACTCCACACAAGGTCTTAGGCCCCGGCATCGACGGGAGAGGAATGCCGAGAGGCCCCCGAGGAACTCGCATGGGGACTGGCCTTTCCTGAGGCCACCAGAGCGGGTCCCTGAGGTCCCCGTCGTAAGTCGAGAGCACCTGCCGCAACTCGAGAAAATCCAGGAGGTTTTGCCCTCCAGGCGAGATGAGGCCCATTTCCGCTGAGGCTTCTCGAGGCTAATCACGTCTAACCACTGGAACTTCCAAAGGGTCCTTCACACCCTTGCTGCATCTCAAGAAGTTCCCCGACATACCCGTCTCCACTCGAGAGGAAGCACGTGGGGTCCCTCACACATCCAGGGGAGACCCGTTTCCGCCTCCTACCTCGAGATGAGGGATCCTTTCCCTGTTTCGTAGGGAAAGAATTCCCGGCGTTCCCGTCGCATCTCAAGAGGAGGCGCTCTCCACAGGAAAGGCGAGAGGAACTCCAGGGTCGTGCCACCATTCCAAGAGTCCCCCAGATGTGTCAGTCCATTCCAGAGGAACCTGTTTTCCCTGCACTGCCTTGACGTTCAAGCCGAGGATCGACTCCCACCACGTGTGCACGTGGGACAGCCCTGTGGGAAAGCCTCGTGGGAAAGCCTCGTGGGAAAGACTCGAGGGAAAACCATAGATCCTTTGATCCACGCGGCGGACTGCGTGACACTGCTGCTACCGCTCTGGAGGAAAGCGCAAGTGCATGCCCGCATTCGAGACGAGGACTGACTCCCCTGGGGAGACTCCAGAAGTACCCCAAGATCCATGTCAGCACTGGAGAGGAATCCTCAGGTTCCGGCCCCGACTCCACACAAGGTCTTAGGCCCCGGCATCGACGGGAGAGGAATCCCGAGAGGCCCCCGAGGAACTCGCATGGGGACTGGCCTTTCCTGAGGCCACCAGAGCGGGTCCCTGAGGTCCCCGTCGTAAGTCGAGAGCACCTGCCGCAACTCGAGAAAATCCAGGAAGTTTTGCCCTCTAGGCGAGATGAGGCCCATTTCCGCTGAGGCTTCTCGAGGCTAATCACGTCTAACCACTGGAACTTCCAAAGGGTCCTTCACACCCTTGCTGCAACTCAAGAAGTTCCCCGACATACCCGTCTCCACTCGAGAGGAAGCACGTGGGGTCCCGCACACATCCAGGGGAGCCCCGTTTCCGCCTCCTAGCTCGAGATGAGGGATCCTTTCCCTGTTTCGTAGGGAAAGAATTCCCGGCGTTCCCGTCGCATCTCAAGAGGAGGCGCTCTCCACAGGAAAGGCGAGAGGAACTCCAGGGTCGTGCCACCATTCCAAGAGTCCCCCAGATGTGTCAGTCCATTCCAGAGGAACCTGTTTTCCCTGCACTGCCTTGACGTTCAAGCCGAGGATCCACTCCCACCACGTGTGCACGTGGGACAGCCCTGTGGGAAAGCCTCGTGGGAAAGCCTCGTGGGAAAGACTCGAGGGAAAACCATAGATCCTTTGATCCACGCGGCGGACTGCGTGACACTGCTGCTACCGCTCTGGAGGAAAGCGCAAGTGCATGCCCGCATTCGAGACGAGGACTGACTCCCCTGGGGAGACTCCAGAATTACCCGAAGATCCATGTCAGCACTGGAGAGGAATCCTCAGGTTCCGGCCCCGACTCCACACAAGGTCTTAGGCCCCGGCATCGACGGGAGAGGAATCCCGAGAGGCCCCCGAGGAACTCGCATGGGGACTGGCCTTTCCTGAGGCCACCAGACCGGGTCCCTGAGGTCCCCGTCGTAAGTCGAGAGCACCTGCCGCAACTCGAGAAAATCCAGGAAGTTTTGCCCTCTAGGCGAGATGAGGCCCATTTCCGCTGAGGCTTCTCGAGGCTAATCACGTCTAACCACTGGAACTTCCAAAGGGTCCTTCACACCCTTGCTGCAACTCAAGAAGTTCCCCGACATACCCGTCTCCACTCGAGAGGAAGCACGTGGGGTCCCGCACACATCCAGGGGAGCCCCGTTTCCGCCTCCTAGCTCGAGATGAGGGATCCTTTCCCTGTTTCGTAGGGAAAGAATTCCCGGCGTTCCCGTCGCATCTCAAGAGGAGGCGCTCTCCACAGGAAAGGCGAGAGGAACTCCAGGGTCGTGCCACCATTCCAAGAGTCCCCCAGATGTGTCAGTCCATTCCAGAGGAACCTGTTTTCCCTGCACTGCCTTGACGTTCAAGCCGAGGATCCACTCCCACCACGTGTGCACGTGGGACAGCCCTGTGGGAAAGCCTCGTGGGAAAGCCTCGTGGGAAAGACTCGAGGGAAAACCATAGATCCTTTGATCCACGCGGCGGACTGCGTGACACTGCTGCTACCGCTCTGGAGGAAAGCGCAAGTGCATGCCCGCATTCGAGACGAGGACTGACTCCCCTGGGGAGACTCCAGAATTACCCGAAGATCCATGTCAGCACTGGAGAGGAATCCTCAGGTTCCGGCCCCGACTCCACACAAGGTCTTAGGCCCCGGCATCGACGGGAGAGGAATCCCGAGAGGCCCCCGAGGAACTCGCATGGGGACTGGCCTTTCCTGAGGCCACCAGAGCGGATCCCTGAGGTCCCCGTCGTAAGTCGAGAGCACCTGCCGCAACTCGAGAAAATCCAGGAGGTTTTGCCCTCCAGGCGAGATGAGGCCCATTTCCGCTGAGGCTTCTCGAGGCTAATCACGTCTAACCACTGGAACTTCCAAAGGGTCCTTCACACCCTTGCTGCATCTCAAGAAGTTCCCCGACATACCCGTCTCCACTCGAGAGGAAGCACGTGGGGTCCCGCACACATCCAGGGGAGACCCGTTTCCGGCTCCTAGCTCGAGATGAGGGATCCTTTCCCTGTTTCGTAGGGAAAGAATTCCCGGCGTTCCCGTCGCATCTCAAGAGGAGGCGCTCTCCACAGGAAAGGCGAGAGGAACTCCAGGGTCGTGCCACCATTCCAAGAGTCCCCCAGATGTGTCAGTCCATTCCAGAGGAACCTGTTTTCCCTGCACTGCCTTGACGTTCAAGCCGAGGATCGACTCCCACCACGTGTGCACGTGGGACAGCCCTGTGGGAAAGCCTCGTGGGAAAGCCTCGTGGGAAAGACTCGAGAGAAAACCATAGATCCTTTGATCCACGCGGCGGACTGCGTGACACTGCTGCTACCGCTCTGGAGGAAAGCGCAGGTGCATGCATGCATTCGAGACGAGGACTGACTCCCCTGGGGAGACTCCAGAAGTACCCCAAGATCCATGTCAGCACTGGGGAGGAATCCTCAGGTTCCGGCCCCGACTCCACACAAGGTCTTAGGCCCCGGCATCGACGGGAGAGGAATGCCGAGAGGCCCCCGAGGAACTCGCATGGGGACTGGCCTTTCCTGAGGCCACCAGAGCGGGTCCCTTAGGTCCCCGTCGTAAGTCGAGAGCACCTGCCGCAACTCGAGAAAATCCAGGAGGTTTTGCCCTCCAGGCGAGATGAGGCCCATTTCCGCTGAGGCTTCTCGAGGCTAATCACGTCTAACCACTGGAACTTCCAAAGGGTCCTTCACACCCTTGCTGCATCTCAAGAAGTTCCCCGACAAACACGTCACCACTCGAGAGGAAGCACGTGGGGTCCCGCACACATCCAGGGGTGCCCCGTTTCCGCCTCCTAGCTCGAGATGAGGGATCCTTTCCCTGTTTCGTAGGGAAAGAAATCCCGGCGTTCCCGTCGCATCTCAAGAGGAGGCGCTCTCCACAGGAAAGGCGAGAGGAACTCCAGGGTCGTGCCACCATTCCAAGAGTCCCCCAGATGTGTCAGTCCATTCCAGAGGAACCTGTTTTCCCTGCACTGCCTTGACGTTCAAGCCGAGGATCGACTCCCACCACGTGTGCACGTGGGACAGCCCTGTGGGAAAGCCTCGTGGGAAAGCCTCGTGGGAAAAACTCGAGGGAAAACCATAGATCCTTTGATCCACGCGGCGGACTGCGTGACACTGCTGCTACCGCTCTGGAGGAAAGCGCAAGTGCATGCCCGCATTCGAGACGAGGACTGACTCCCCTGGGGAGACTCCAGAAGTACCCCAAGATCCATGTCAGCACTGGAGAGGAATCCTCAGGTTCCGGCCCCGACTCCACACAAGGTCTTAGGCCCCGGCATCGACGGGAGAGGAATCCCGAGAGGCCCCCGAGGAACTCGCATGGGGACTGGCCTTTCCTGAGGCCACCAGAGCGGGTCCCTGACGTCCCCGTCGTAAGTCGAGAGCACCTGCCGCAACTCGAGAAAATCCAGGAGGTTTTGCCCTCCAGGCGAGATGAGGCCCATTTCCGCTGAGGCTTCTCGAGGCTAATCACGTCTAACCACTGGAACTTCCAAAGGGTCCTTCACACCCTTGCTGCAACTCAAGAAGTTCCCCGACATACCCGTCTCCACTCGAGAGGAAGCACGTGGGGTCCCTCACACATCCAGGGGAGCCCCGTTTCCGCCTCCTAGCTCGAGATGAGGGATCCTTTCCCTGTTTCGTAGGGAAAGAATTCCCGGCGTTCCCGTCGCATCTCAAGAGGAGGCGCTCTCCACAGGAAAGGCGAGAGGAACTCCAGGGTCGTGCCACCATTCCAAGAGTCCCCCAGATGTGTCAGTCCATTCCAGAGGAACCTGTTTTCCCTGCACTGCCTTGACGTTCAAGCCGAGGATCGACTCCCACCACGTGTGCACGTGGGACAGCCCTGTGGGAAAGCCTCGTGGGAAAGCCTCGTGGGAAAGACTCGAGGGAAAACCATAGATCCTTTGATCCACGCGGCGGACTGCGTGACACTGCTGCTACCGCTCTGGAGGAAAGTGCAAGTGCATGCCCGCATTTGAGACGAGGACTGACTCCCCTGGGGAGACTCCAGAAGTACCCCAAGATCCATGTCAGCACTGGAGAGGAATCCTCAGGTTCCGGCCCCAACTCCACACAAGGTCTTAGGCCCCGGCATCGACGGGAGAGGAATCCCGAGAGGCCCCCGAGGAACTCGCATGGGGACTGGCCTTTCCTGAGGCCACCAGACCGGGTCCCTGAGGTCCCCGTCGTAAGTCGAGAGCACCTGCCGCAACTCGAGAAAATCCAGGAGGTTTTGCCCTTCAGGCGAGATGAGGCCCATTTCCGCTGAGGCTTCTCGAGGCTAATCACGTCTAACCACTGGAACTTCCAAAGGGTCCTTCACACCCTTGCTGCATCTCAAGAAGTTCCCCGACAAACCCGTCTCCACTCGAGAGGAAGCACGTGGGATCCCGCACACATCCAGGGGAGCCCCGTTTCCGCCTCCTAGCTCGAGATGAGGGATCCTTTCCCTGTTTCGTAGGGAAAGAATTCCCGGCGTTCCCTTCGCATCTCAAGAGGAGGCGCTCTCCACAGGAAAGGCGAGAGGAACTCCAGGGTCGTGCCACCATTCCAAGAGTCCCCCAGATGTGTCAGTCCATTCCAGAGGAACCTGTTTTCCCTGCACTGCCTTGACATTCAAGCCGAGGATCGACTCCCACCACGTGTGCACGTGGGACAGCCCTGTGGGAAAGGCTCGTGGGAAATCCTCGTGGGAAAGACTCGAGGGAAAACCATAGATCCTTTGATCCACGCGGCGGACTGCGTGACACTGCTGCTACCGCTCTGGAGGAAAGCGCAAGTGCATGCCCGCATTCGAGACGAGGACTGACTCCCCTGGGGAGACTCCAGAAGTACCCCAAGATCCATGTCAGCACTGGAGAGGAATCCTCAGGTTCCGGCCCCGACTCCACACAAGGTCTTAGGCCCCGGCATGGACGGGAGAGGAATCCCGAGAGGCCCCCGAGGAACTCGCCTGGGGACTGGCCTTTCCTGAGGCCAACAGAGCGGGTCCCTGAGGTCCCCGTCGTAAGTCGAGAGCACCTGCCGCAACTCGAGAAAATCCAGGAGGTTTTGCCCTCCAGGCGAGATGAGGCCCATTTCCGCTGAGGCTTCTCGAGGCTAATCACGTCTAACCACTGGAACTTCCAAAGGGTCCTTCACACCCTTGCTGCAACTCAAGAAGTTCCCCGACATACCCGTCTCCACTCGAGAGGAAGCACGTGGGGTCCCGCACACATCCAGGGGAGCCCCGTTTCCGCCTCCTAGCTCGAGATGAGGGATCCTTTCCCTGTTTCGTAGGGAAAGAATTCCCGGCGTTCCCGTCGCATCTCAAGAGGAGGCGCTCTCCACAGGAAAGGCGAGAGGAACTGAAGGGTCGTGCCACCATTCCAAGAGTCCCCCAGATGTGTCAGTCCATTCCAGAGGAACCTGTTTTCCCTGCACTGCCTTGACGTTCAAGCCGAGGATCGACTCCCACCACGTGTGCACGTGGGACAGCCCTGTGGGAAAGCCTCGTGGGAAAGCCTCGTGGGAAAGACTCGAGGGAAAACCATAGATCCTTTGATCCACGCGGCGGACTGCGTGACACTGCTGCTACCGCTCTGGAGGAAAGCGCAAGTGCATGCCCGCATTCGAGACGAGGACTGACTCCCCTGGGGAGACTCCAGGAGTACCCCAAGATCCATGTCAGCACTGGAGAGGAATCCTCAGGTTCCGGCCCCGACTCCACACAAGGTCTTAGGCCCCGGCATCGACGGGAGAGGAATCCCGATAGGCCCCCGAGGAACTCGCATGGGGACTGGCCTTTCCTGAGGCCACCAGAGCGGGTCCCTGAGGTCCCCGTCGTAAGTCGAGAGCACCTGCCGCAACTCGAGAAAATCCAGGAGGTTTTGCCCTCCAGGCGAGATGAGGCCCATTTCCGCTGAGGCTTCTCGAGGCTAATCACGTCTAACCACTGGAACTTCCAAAGGGTCCTTCACACCCTTGCTGCATCTCAAGAAGTTCCCCGACATACCCGTCTCCACTCGAGAGGAAGCACGTGGGGTCCCGCACACATCCAGGGGAGCCCCGTTTCCGCCTCCTAGCTCGAGATTAGGGATCCTTTCCCTGTTTCGTAGGGAAAGAATTCCCGGCGTTCCCGTCGCATCTCAAGAGGAGGCGCTCTCCACAGGAAAGGCGAGAGGAACTCCAGAGTCGTGCCACCATTCCAAGAGTCCCCCAGATGTGTCAGTCCATTCCAGAGGAACCTGTTTTCCCTGCACTGCCTTGACGTTCAAGCCGAGGATCGACTCCCACCACGTGTGCACGTGGGACAGCCCTGTGGGAAAGCCTCGTGGGAAAGCCTCGTGGGAAAGACTCGAGGGAAAACCATAGATCCTTTGATCCACGCGGCGGACTGCGTGACACTGCTGCTACCGCTCTGGAGGAAAGCGCAAGTGCATGTCCGCATTCGAGACGAGGACTGACTCCCCTGGGGAGACTCCAGAAGTACCCCAAGATCCATGTCAGCACTGGAGAGGAATCCTCAGGTTCCGGCCCCGACTCCACACAAGGTCTTAGGCCCCGGCATCGACGGGATAGGAATGCCGAGAGGCCCCCGAGGAACTCGCATGGGGACTGGCCTTTCCTGAGGCCACCAGAGCGGGTCCCTGAGGTCCCCGTCGTAAGTCGAGAGCACCTGCCGCAACTCGAGAAAATCCAGGAGGTTTTGCCCTCCAGGCGAGATGAGGCCCATTTCCGCTGAGGCTTCTCGAGGCTAATCACGTCTAACCACTGGAACTTCCAAAGGGTCCTTCACACCCTTGCTGCAACTCAAGAAGTTCCCCGACATACCCGTCTCCACTCGAGAGGAAGCACGTGGGGTCCCTCACACATCCAGGGGAGCCCCGTTTCGCCTCCTAGCTCGAGATGAGGGATCCTTTCCCTGTTTCGTAGGGAAAGAATTCCCGGCATTCCCGTCGCATCTCAAGAGGAGGCGCTCTCCACAGGAAAGGCGAGAGGAACTCCAGGGTCGTGCCACCATTCCAAGAGTCCCCCAGATGTGTCAGTCCATTCCAGAGGAACCTGTTTTCCCTGCACTGCCTTGACGTTCAAGCCGAGGATCGACTCCCACCACGTGTGCACCTGGGACAGCCCTGTGGGAAAGCCTCGTGGGAAAGCCTCGTGGGAAAGACTCGAGGGAAAACCATAGATCCTTTGATCCACGCGGCTGACTGCGTGACACTGCTGCTACCGCTCTGGAGGTAAGCGCAAGTGCATGCCAGCATTCGAGACGAGGACTGACTCCCCTGGGGAGAATCCAGAATTACCCGAAGATCCATGTCAGCACTGGAGAGGAATCCTCAGGTTCCGGCCCCGACTCCACACAAGGTCTTAGGCCCCGGCATCGACGGGAGAGGAATCCCGAGAGGCCCCCGAGGAACTCGCATGGGGACTGGCCTTTCCTGAGGCCACCAGAGCGGGTCCCTGAGGTCCCCGTCGTAAGTCGAGAGCACCTGCCGCAACTCGAGAAAATCCAGGAGCTTTTGCCCTCCAGGCGAGATGAGGCCCATTTCCGCTGAGGCTTCTCGAGGCTAATCACGTCTAACCACTGGAACTTCCAAAGGGTCCTTCACACCCTTGCTGAAACTCAAGAAGTTCCCCGACATACCCGTCACCACTCGAGAGGAAGCACGTGGGGTCCCGCACACATCCAGGGGAGCCCCGTTTCCGCCTCCTAGCTCGAGATGAGGGATCCTTTCCCTGTTTCGTAGGGAAAGAATTCCTGGCGTTCCCGTCGCATCTCAAGAGGAGGCGCTCTCCACAGGAAAGGCGAGAGGAACTCCAGGGTCGTGCCACCATTCCAAGAGTCCCCCAGATGTGTCAGTCCATTCCAGAGGAACCTGTTTTCCCTGCACTGCCTTGACGTTCAAGCCGAGGATCGACTCCCACCACGTGTGCACGTGGGACAGCCCTGTGGGAAAGCCTCGTGGGAAAGCCTCGTGGGAAAGACTCGAGGGAAAACCATAGATCCTTTGATCCACGCGGCGGACTGCGTGACACTGCTGCTACCGCTCTGGAGGAAAGCGCAAGTGCATGTCCGCATTCGAGACGAGGACTGACTCCCCTGGGGAGACTCCAGAAGTACCCCAAGATCCATGTCAGCACTGGAGAGGAATCCTCAGGTTCCGGCCCCGACTCCACACAAGGTCTTAGGCCCCGGCATCGACGGGAGAGGAATCCCGAGACGCCCCCGAGGAACTCGCATGGGGACTGGCCTTTCCTGAGGCCACCAGAGCGGGTCCCTGAGGTCCCCGTCGTAAGTCGAGAGCACCTGCCGCAACTCGAGAAAATCCAGGAGGTTTTGCCCTCCAGGCGAGATGAGGCCCATTTCCGCTGAGGCTTCTCGAGGCTAATCACGTCTAACCACTGGAACTTCCAAAGGGTCCTTCACACCCTTGCTGCAACTCAAGAAGTTCCCCGACATACCCGTCTCCACTCGAGAGGAAGCACGTGGGGTCCCTCACACATCCAGGGGAGCCCCGTTTCCGCCTCCTAGCTCGAGATGAGGGATCCTTTCCCTGTTTCGTAGGGAAAGAATTCCCGGCGTTCCCGTCGCATCTCAAGAGGAGGCGCTCTCCACAGGAAAGGCGAGAGGAACTCCAGGGTCGTGCCACCATTCCAAGAGTCCCCCAGATGTGTCAGTCCATTCCAGAGGAACCTGTTTTCCCTGCACTGCCTTGACGTTCAAGCCGAGGATCGACTCCCACCACGTGTGCACGTGGGACAGCCCTGTGGGAAAGCCTCGTGGGAAAGCCTCGTGGGAAAGACTCGAGGGAAAACCATAGATCCTTTGATCCACGCGGCGGACTGAGTGACACTGCTGCTACCGCTCTGGAGGAAAGCGCAAGTGCATGCCCGCATTCGAGACGAGGACTGACTCCCCTGGGGAGACTCCAGAAGTACCCCAAGATCCATGTCAGCACTGGAGAGGAATCCTCAGGTTCCGGCCCCGACTCCACACAAGGTCTTAGGCCCCGGCATCGACGGGAGAGGAATCCCGAGAGGCCCCCGAGGAACTCGCATGGGGACTGGCCTTTCCTGAGGCCACCAGAGCGGGTCCCTGAGGTCCCCGTCGTAAGTCGAGAGCACCTGCCGCAACTCGAGAAAATCCAGGAGGTTTTGCCCTCCAGGCGAGATGAGGCCCATTTCCGCTGAGGCTTCTCGAGGCTAATCACGTCTAACCACTGGAACTTCCAAAGGGTCCTTCACACCCTTGCTGCAACTCAAGAAGTTCCCCGACATACCCGTCTCCACTCGAGAGGAAGCACGTGGGGTCCCGCACACATCCAGGGGAGCCCCGTTTCCGCCTCCTAGCTCGAGATGAGGGATCCTTTCCCTGTTTCGTAGGGAAAGAATTCCCGGCGTTCCCGTCGCATCTCAAGAGGAGGCGCTCTCCACAGGAAAGGCGAGAGGAACTCCAGGGTCGTGCCACCATTCCAAGAGTCCCCCAGATGTGTCAGTCCATTCCAGAGGAACCTGTTTTCCCTGCACTGCCTTGACGTTCAAGCCGAGGATCCACTCCCACCACGTGTGCACGTGGGACAGCCCTGTGGGAAAGCCTCGTGGGAAAGCCTCGTGGGAAAGACTCGAGGGAAAACCATAGATCCTTTGATCCACGCGGCGGACTGCGTGACACTGCTGCTACCGCTCTGGAGGAAAGCGCAAGTGCATGCCCGCATTCGAGACGAGGACTGACTCCCCTGGGGAGACTCCAGAATTACCCGAAGATCCATGTCAGCACTGGAGAGGAATCCTCAGGTTCCGGCCCCGACTCCACACAAGGTCTTAGGCCCCGGCATCGACGGGAGAGGAATCCCGAGAGGCCCCCGAGGAACTCGCATGGGGACTGGCCTTTCCTGAGGCCACCAGAGCGGGTCCCTGAGGTCCCCGTCGTAAGTCGAGAGCACCTGCCGCAACTCGAGAAAATCCAGGAGGTTTTGCCCTCCAGGCGAGATGAGGCCCATTTCCGCTGAGGCTTCTCGAGGCTAATCACGTCTAACCACTGGAACTTCCAAAGGGTCCTTCACACCCTTGCTGCAACTCAAGAAGTTCCCCGACATACCCGTCTCCACTCGAAAGGAAGCACGTGGGGTCCCGCACACATCCAGGGGAGCCCCGTTTCCGCCTCCTAGCTCGAGATGAGGGATCCTTTCCCTGTTTCGTAGGGATAGAATTCCTGGCGTTCCCGTCGCATCTCAAGAGGAGGCGCTCTCCACAGGAAAGGCGAGAGGAACTCCAGGGTCGTGCCACCATTCCAAGAGTCCCCCAGATGTGTCAGTCCATTCCAGAGGAACCTGTTTTCCCTGCACTGCCTTGACGTTCAAGCCGAGGATCGACTCCCACCACGTGTGCACGTGGGACAGCCCTGTGGGAAAGCCTCGTGGGAAAGCCTCGTGGGAAAGACTCGAGGGAAAACCATAGATCCTTTGATCCACGCGGCGGACTGCGTGACACTGCTGCTACCGCTCTGGAGGAAAGCGCAAGTGCATGCCCGCATTCGAGACGAGGACTGACTCCCCTGGGGAGACTCCAGAATTACCCGAAGATCCATGTCAGCACTGGAGAGGAATCCTCAGGTTCCGGCCCCGACTCCACACAAGGTCTTAGGCCCCGGCATCGACGGGAGAGGAATCCCGAGAGGCCCCCGAGGAACTCGCATGGGGACTGGCCTTTCCTGAGGCCACCAGAGCGGATCCCTGAGGTCCCCGTCGTAAGTCGAGAGCACCTGCCGCAACTCGAGAAAATCCAGGAGGTTTTGCCCTCCAGGCGAGATGAGGCCCATTTCCGCTGAGGCTTCTCGAGGCTAATCACGTCTAACCACTGGAACTTCCAAAGGGTCCTTCACACCCTTGCTGCATCTCAAGAAGTTCCCCGACATACCCGTCTCCACTCGAGAGGAAGCACGTGGGGTCCCGCACACATCCAGGGGAGCCCCGTTTCCGCCTCCTAGCTCGAGATGAGGGATCCTTTCCCTGTTTCGTAGGGAAAGAATTCCCGGCGTTCCCGTCGCATCTCAAGAGGAGGCGCTCTCCACAGGAAAGGCGAGAGGAACTCCAGGGCGTGCCACCATTCCAAGAGTCCCCCAGATGTGTCAGTCCATTCCAGAGGAACCTGTTTTCCCTGCACTGCCTTGACGTTCAAGCCGAGGATCCACTCCCACCACGTGTGCACGTGGGACAGCCCTGTGGGAAAGCCTCGTGGGAAAGCCTCGTGGGAAAGACTCGAGGGAAAACCATAGATCCTTTGATCCACGCGGCGGACTGCGTGACACTGCTGCTACCGCTCTGGAGGAAAGCGCAAGTGCATGTCCGCATTCGAGACGAGGACTGACTCCCCTGGGGAGACTCCAGAAGTACCCCAAGATCCATGTCAGCACTGGAGAGGAATCCTCAGGTTCCGGCGCCGACTCCACACAAGGTCTTAGGCCCCGGCATCGACGGGAGAGGAATCCCGAGACGCCCCCGAGGAACTCGCATGGGGACTGGCCTTTCCTGAGGCCACCAGAGCGGGTCCCTGAGGTCCCCGTCGTAAGTCGAGAGCACCTGCCGCAACTCGAGAAAATCCAGGAGGTTTTGCCCTCCAGGCGAGATGAGGCCCATTTCCGCTGAGGCTTCTCGAGGCTAATCACGTCTAACCACTGGAACTTCCAAAGGGTCCTTCACACCCTTGCTGCAACTCAAGAAGTTCCCCGACATACCCGTCTCCACTCGAGAGCAAGCACGTGGGGTCCCTCACACATCCAGGGGAGCCCCGTTTCCGCCTCCTAGCACGAGATGAGGGATCCTTTCCCTGTTTCGTAGGGAAAGAATTCCCGGCGTTCCCGTCGCATCTCAAGAGGAGGCGCTCTCCACAGGAAAGGCGAGAGGAACTCCAGGGTCGTGCCACCATTCCAAGAGTCCCCGAGATGTGTCAGTCCATTCCAGAGGAACCTGTTTTCCCTGCACTGCCTTGACGTTCAAGCCGAGGATCCACTCCCACCACGTGTGCACGTGGGACAGCCCTGTGGGAAAGCCTCGTGGGAAAGCCTCGTGGGAAAGACTCGAGGGAAAACCATAGATCCTTTGATCCACGCGGCGGACTGCGTGACACTGCTGCTACCGCTCTGGAGGAAAGCGCAAGTGCATGTCCGCATTCGAGACGAGGACTGACTCCCCTGGGGAGACTCCAGAAGTACCCCAAGATCCATGTCAGCACTGGAGAGGAATCCTCAGGTTCCGGCGCCGACTCCACACAAGGTCTTAGGCCCTGGCATCGACGGGAGAGGAATCCCGAGAGGCCCCCGAGGAACTCGCATGGGGACTGGCCTTTCCTGAGGCCACCAGAGCGGGTCCCTGAGGTCCCCGTCGTAAGTCGAGAGCACCTGCCGCAACTCGAGAAAATCCAGGAGGTTTTGCCCTCCAGGCGAGATGAGGCCCATTTCCGCTGAGGCTTCTCGAGGCTAATCACGTCTAACCACTGGAACTTCCAAAGGGTCCTTCACACCCTTGCTGCAACTCAAGAAGTTCCCCGACATACCCGTCTCCACTCGAGAGGAAGCACGTGGGGTCCCTCACACATCCAGGGGAGCCCCGTTTCCGCCTCCTAGCTCGAGATGAGGGATCCTTTCCCTGTTTCGTAGGGAAAGAATTCCCGGCGTTCCCGTCGCATCTCAAGAGGAGGCGCTCTCCACAGGAAAGGCGAGAGGAACTCCAGGGTCGTGCCACCATTCCAAGAGTCCCCCAGATGTGTCAGTCCATTCCAGAGGAACCTGTTTTCCCTGCACTGCCTTGACGTTCAAGCCGAGGATCGACTCCCACCACGTGTGCACGTGGGACAGCCCTGTGGGAAAGCCTCGTGGGAAAGCCTCGTGGGAAAGACTCGAGGGAAAACCATAGATCCTTTGATCCACGCGGCGGACTGCGTGACACTGCTGCTACCGCTCTGGAGGAAGGCGCAAGTGCATGCCCGCATTCGAGACGAGGACTGACTCCCCTGGGGAGACTCCAGAAGTAACCCAAGATCCATGTCAGCACTGGAGAGGAATCCTCAGGTTCCGGCCCCGACTCCACACAAGGTCTCAGGCCCCGGCATCGACGGGAGAGGAATCCCGAGAGGACCCCGAGGAACTCGCATGGGGACTGGCCTTTCCTGAGGCCACCAGAGCGGGTCCCTGAGGTCCCCGTCGTAAGTCGAGAGCACCTGCCGCAACTCGAGAAAATCCAGGAGGTTTTGCCCTCCAGGCGAGATGAGGCCCATTTCCGCTGAGGCTTCTCGAGGCAAATCACGTCTAACCACTGGAACTTCCAAAGGGTCCTTCACACCCTTGCTGCAACTCAAGAAGTTCCCCGACATACCCGTCTCCACTCGAGAGGAAGCACGTGGGGTCCCGCACACATCCAGGGGAGCCCCGTTTCCGCCTCCTAGCTCGAGATGAGGGATCCTTTCCCTGTTTCGTAGGGAAAGAATTCCCGGCGTTCCCGTCGCATCTCAAGAGGAGGCGCTCTCCACAGGAAAGGCGAGAGGAACTCCAGGGTCGTGCCACCATTCCAAGAGTCCCCCAGATGTGTCAGTCCATTCCAGAGGAACCTGTTTTCCCTGCACTGCCTTGACGTTCAAGCCGAGGATCCACTCCAACCACGTGTGCACGTGGGACAGCCCTGTGGGAAAGCCTCGTGGGAAAGCCTCGTGGGAAAGACTCGAGGGAAAACCATAGATCCTTTGATCCACGCGGCGGACTGCGTGACACTGCTGCTACCGCTCTGGAGGAAAGCGCAAGTGCATGCCCGCATTCGAGACGAGGACTGACTCCCCTGTGGAGACTCCAGAATTACCCGAAGATCCATGTCAGCACTGGAGAGGAATCCTCAGGTTCCGGCCCCGACTCCACACAAGGTCTTAGGCCCCGGCATCGACGGGAGAGGAATCCCGAGAGGCCCCAGAGGAACTCGCATGGGGACTGGCCTTTCCTGAGGCCACCAGAGCGGGTCCCTGAGGTCCCCGTCGTAAGTCGAGAGCACCTGCCGCAACTCGAGAAAATCCAGGAGGTTTTGCCCTCCAGGCGAGATGAGGCCCATTTCCGCTGAGGCTTCTCGAGGCTAATCACGTCTAACCACTGGAACTTCCAAAGGGTCCTTCACACCCTTGCTGCAACTCAAGAAGTTCCCCGACATACCCGTCTCCACTTGAGAGGAAGCACGTGGGGTCCCGCACACATCCAGGGGAGCCCCGTTTCCGCCTCCTAGCTCGAGATGAGGGATCCTTTCCCTGTTTCGTAGGGAAAGAATTCCTGGCGTTCCCGTCGCATCTCAAGAGGAGGCGCTCTCCACAGGAAAGGCGAGAGGAACTCCAGGGTCGTGCCACCATTCCAAGAGTCCCCCAGATGTGTCAGTCCATTCCAGAGGAACCTGTTTTCCCTGCACTGCCTTGACGTTCAAGCCGAGGATCCACTCCCACCACGTGTGCACGTGGGACAGCCCTGTGGGAAAGCCTCGTGGGAAAGCCTCGTGGGAAAGACTCGAGGGAAAACCATAGATCCTTTGATCCACGCGGCGGACTGCGTGACACTGCTGCTACCGCTCTGGAGGAAAGCGCAAGTGCATGCCCGCATTCGAGACGAGGACTGACTCCCCTGGGGAGACTCCAGAATTACCCGAAGATCCATGTCAGCACTGGAGAGGAATCCTCAGGTTCCGGCCCCGACTCCACACAAGGTCTTAGGCCCCGGCATCGACGGGAGAGGAATCCCGAGAGGCCCCCGAGGAACTCGCATGGGGACTGGCCTTTCCTGAGGCCACCAGAGCGGATCCCTGAGGTCCCCGTCGTAAGTCGAGAGCACCTGCCGCAACTCGAGAAAATCCAGGAGGTTTTGCCCTCCAGGCGAGATGAGGCCCATTTCCGCTGAGGCTTCTCGAGGCTAATCACGTCTAACCACTGGAACTTCCAAAGGGTCCTTCACACCCTTGCTGCATCTCAAGAAGTTCCCCGACATACCCGTCTCCACTCGAGAGGAAGCACGTGGGGTCCCGCACACATCCAGGGGAGCCCCGTTTCCGCCTCCTAGCTCGAGATGAGGGATCCTTTCCCTGTTTCGTAGGGAAAGAATTCCCGGCGTTCCCGTCGCATCTCAAGAGGAGGCGCTCTCCACAGGAAAGGCGAGAGGAACTCCAGGGTCGTGCCACCATTCCAAGAGTCCCCCAGATGTGTCAGTCCATTCCAGAGGAACCTGTTTTCCCTGCACTGCCTTGACGTTCAAGCCGAGGATCCACTCCCACCACGTGTGCACGTGGGACAGCCCTGTGGGAAAGCCTCGTGGGAAAGCCTCGTGGGAAAGACTCGAGGGAAAACCATAGATCCTTTGATCCACGCGGCGGACTGCGTGACACTGCTGCTACCGCTCTGGAGGAAAGCGCAACTGCATGTCCGCATTTGAGACGAGGACTGACTCCCCTGGGGAGACTCCAGAAGTACCCCAAGATCCATGTCAGCACTGGAGAGGAATCCTCAGGTTCCGGCGCCGACTCCACACAAGGTCTTAGGCCCCGGCATCGACGGGAGAGGAATCCCGAGACGCCCCCGAGGAACTCGCATGGGGACTGGCCTTTCCTGAGGCCACCAGAGCGGGTCCCTGAGGTCCCCGTCGTAAGTCGAGAGCACCTGCCGCAACTCGAGAAAATCCAGGAGGTTTTGCCCTCCAGGCGAGATGAGGCCCATTTCCGCTGAGGCTTCTCGAGGCTAATCACGTCTAACCACTGGAACTTCCAAAGGGTCCTTCACACCCTTGCTGCAACTCAAGAAGTTCCCCGACATACCCGTCTCCACTCGAGAGGAAGCACGTGGGGTCCCTCACACATCCAGGGGAGCCCCGTTTCCGCCTCCTAGCTCGAGATGAGGGATCCTTTCCCTGTTTCGTAGGGAAAGAATTCCCGGCGTTCCCGTCGCATCTCAAGAGGAGGCGCTCTCCACAGGAAAGGCGAGAGGAACTCCAGGGTCGTGCCACCATTCCAAGAGTCCCCCAGATGTGTCAGTCCATTCCAGAGGAACCTGTTTTCCCTGCACTGCCTTGACGTTCAAGCCGAGGATCCACTCCCACCACGTGTGCACGTGGGACAGCCCTGTGGGAAAGCCTCGTGGGAAAGCTTCGTGGGAAAGACTCGAGGGAAAACCATAGATCCTTTGATCCACGCGGCGGACTGCGTGACACTGCTGCTACCGCTCTGGAGGAAAGCGCAAGTGCATGCCCGCATTCGAGACGAGGACTGACTCCCCTGGGGAGACTCCAGAAGTACCCCAAGATCCATGTCAGCACTGGAGAGGAATCCTCAGGTTCCTACCCCGACCCACACAAGGTCTTAGGCCCCGGCATCGACGGGAGAGGAATGCCAAGAGGCCCCCGAGGAACTCGCATGGGGACTGGCCTTTCCTGAGGCCACCAGAGCGGGTCCCTGAGGTCCCCGTCGTAAGTCGAGAGCACCTGCCGCAACTCGAGAAAATCCAGGAGGTTTTGCCCTCCAGGCGAGATGAGGCCCATTTGCGCTGAGGCAACTCGAGGCTAATCACGTCTAACCACTGGAACTTCCAAAGGGTCCTTCACACCCTTGCTGCAACTCAAGCATTTCCGCGACATACCCGTCTCCACTCGAGAGGAAGCACGTGGGGTCCCGCACACATCCAGGGGAGCCCCGTTTCCGCCTCCTAGCTCGAGATGAGTGATCCTTTCCCTGTTTCGTAGGGAAAGAATTCCCGGCGTTCCCGTCGCATCTCAAGAGGAGGCGCTCTCCACAGGAAAGGCGAGAGGAACTCCAGGGTCGTGCCACCATTCCAAGAGTCCCCCAGATGTGTCAGTCCATTCCAGAGGAACCTGTTTTCCCTGCACTGCCTTGACGTTCAAGCCGAGGATCCACTCCAACCACGTGTGCACGTGGGACAGCCCTGTGGGAAAGCCTCGTGGGAAAGCCTCGTGGGAAAGACTCGAGGGAAAACCATAGATCCTTTGATCCACGCGGCGGACTGCGTGACACTGCTGCTACCGCTCTGGAGGGAAGCGCAAGTGCATGCCCGCATTCGAGACGAGGACTGACTCCCCTGGGGAGACTCCAGAAGTACCCCAAGATCCATGTCAGCACTGGAGAGGAATCCTCAGGTTCCGGCCCCGACTCCACACAAGGTCTTAGGCCCCGGCATGGATGGGAGAGGAATCCCGAGAGGCCCCCGAGGAACTCGCCTGGGGACTGGCCTTTCCTGAGGCCACCAGAGCGGGTCCCTGAGGTCCCCATCATAAGTCGAGAGCACCTGCCGCAACTCGAGAAAATCCAGGAGGTTTTGCCCTCCAGGCGAGATGAGGCCCATTTCCGCTGAGGCAACTCGAGGCTAATCACGTCTAACCACTGGAACTTCCAAAGGGTCCTTCACACCCTTGCTGCAACTCAAGCATTTCCGCGACATACTCGTATCCACTCGAGAGGAAGCACGTGGGGTCCCGCACACATTAAAGGGAGCCCCGTTTCCGCCTCCTAGCTCGAGATGAGGGATCCTTTCCCTGTTTCGTAGGGAAAGAATTCCCGGCGTTCCCGTCGCATCTCAAGAGGAGGCGCTCTCCACAGGAAAGGCGAGAGGAACTCCAGGATCGTGCCACCATTCCAAGAGTCCCCCAGATGTGTCAGTCCATTCCAGAGGAACCTGTTTTCCCTGCACTGCCTTGACGTTCAAGCCGAGGATCGACTCCCACCACGTGTGCACGTGGGACAGCCCTGTGGGAAAGCCTCGTGGGAAAGCCTCGTGGGAAAGACTCGAGGGAAAACCATAGATCCTTTGATCCACGCGGCGGACTGCGTGACACTGCTGCTACCGCTCTGGAGGAAAGCGCAAGTGCATGCCCGCATTCGAGACGAGGACTGACTCCCCTGGGGAGACTCCAGAAGTACCCCAAGATCAATGTCAGTACTGGAGAGGAATCCACAGGTTCCGGCCCCGACTCCACACAAGGTCTTAGGCCCCGGCATCGACGGGTGAGGAATGCCGAGAGGCCCCCGAGGAACTCGCATGGGGACTGGCCTTTCCTGAGGCCACCAGAGCGGGTCCCTGAGGTCCCCGTCGTAAGTCGAGAGCACCTGCCGCAACTCGAGAAAATCCAGGAGGTTTTGCCCTCCAGGCGAGATGAGGCCCATTTCCGCTGAGGCTTCTCGAGGCTAATCACGTCTAACCACTGGAACTTCCAAACGGTGCTTCACACCCTTGCTGCAACTCAAGAAGTTCCCCGACATACCCGTCTCCACTCGAGAGGAAGCACGTGGGGTCCCTCACACATCCAGGGGAGCCACGTTTCCGCCTCCTAGCTCGAGATGAGGGATCCTTTCCCTGTTTCGTAGGGAAAGAATTCCCGGCGTTCCCGTCGCATCTCCAGAGGAGGCGCTCTAAACAGGAAAGGCGAGAGGAACTCCAGGGTCGTGCCACCATTCCAAGAGTCCCCCAGATGTGTCAGTCCATTCCAGAGGAACCTGTTTTCCCTGCACTGCCTTGACGTTCAAGCCGAGGATCGACTCCCACCACGTGTGCACGTGGGACAGCCCTGTGGGAAAGCCTCGTGGGAAAGCCTCGTGGGAAAGACTCGAGGGAAAACCATAGATCCTTTGATCCACGCGGCGGACTGCGTGACACTGCTGCTACCGCTCTGGAGGAAAGCGCAAGTGCATGCCCGCATTCGAGACGAGGACTGACTCCCCTGGGGAGACTCCAGAAGTACCCCAAGATCCATGTCAGCACTGGAGAGGAATCCTCAGGTTCCGGCCCCGACTCCACACAAGGTCTTAGGCCCCGGCATCGACGGGAGAGGAATCCCGAGACGCCACCGAGGAACTCGCATGGGGACTGGCCTTTCCTGAGGCCACCAGAGCGGGTCCCTGAGGTCCCCGTCGTAAGTCGAGAGCACCTGCCGCAACTCGAGAAAATCCAGGACTTTTGCCCTCCAGGCGAGATGAGGCCCATTTCCGCTGAGGCTTCTCGAGGCTAATCACGTCTAACCACTGGAACTTCCAAAGGGTCCTTCACACCCTTGCTGCAACTCAAGAAGTTCCCCGACATACCCGTCTCCACTCGAGAGGAAGCACGTGGGGTCCCTCACACATCCAGGGGAGCCCCGTTTCCGCCTCCTAGCTCGAGATGAGGGATCCTTTCCCTGTTTCGTAGGGAAAGAATTCCCGGCGTTCCCGTCGCATCTCAAGAGGAGGCGCTCTCCACAGGAAAGGCGAGAGGAACTCCAGGGTCGTGCCACCATTCCAAGAGTCCCCCAGATGTGTCAGTCCATTCCAGAGGAACCTGTTTTCCCTGCACTGCCTTGACGTTCAAGCCGAGGATCGACTCCCACCACGTGTGCACCTGGGACAGCCCTGTGGGAAAGCCTCGTGGGAAAGCCTCGTGGGAAAGACTCGAGGGAAAACCATAGATCCTTTGATCCACGCGGCGGACTGCGTGACACTGCTACTACCGCTCTGGAGGTAAGCGCAAGTGCATGCCCGCATTCGAGACGAGGACTGACTCCCCTGGGGAGAATCCAGAATTACCCGAAGATCCATGTCAGCACTGGAGAGGAATCCTCAGGTTCCGGCCCCGACTCCACACAAGGTCTTAGGCCCCGGCATCGACGGGAGAGGAATCCCGAGAGGCCCCCGAGGAACTCGCATGGGGACTGGCCTTTCCTGAGGCCACCAGAGCGGGTCCCTGAGGTCCCCGTCGTAAGTCGAGAGCACCTGCCGCAACTCGAGAAAATCCAGGAGGTTTTGCCCTCCAGGCGAGATGAGGCCCATTTCCGCTGAGGCTTCTCGAGGCTAATCACGTCTAACCACTGGAACTTCCAAAGGGTCCTTCACACCCTTGCTGCATCTCAAGAAGTTCCCCGACAAACCCGTCTCCACTCGAGAGGAAGCACGTGGGGTCCCGCACACATCCAGGGGAGCCCCGTTTCCGCCTCCTAGCTCGAGATGAGGGATCCTTTCCCTGTTTCGTAGGGAAAGAATTCCCGGCGTTCCCTTCGCATCTCAAGAGGAGGCGCTCTCCACAGGAAAGGCGAGAGGAACTCCAGGGTCGTGCCACCATTCCAAGAGTCCCCCAGATGTGTCAGTCCATTCCAGAGGAACCTGTTTTCCCTGCACTGCCTTGACGTTCAAGCCGAGGATCGACTCCCACCACGTGTGCACGTGGGACAGCCCTGTGGGAAAGCCTCGTGGGAAAGCCTCGTGGGAAAGACTCGAGGGAAAACCATAGATCCTTTGATCCACGCAGCGGACTGCGTGACACTGCTGCTACCGCTCTGGAGGAAAGCGCAAGTGCATGCCCGCATTCGAGACGAGGACTGACTCCCCTGGGGAGACTCCAGAAGTACCCCAAGATCCATGTCAGCACTGGAGAGGAATCCTCAGGTTCCGGCCCCGACTCCACACAAGGTCTTAGGCCCCGGCATCGACGGGAGAGGAATCCCGAGAGGCCCCCGAGGAACTCGCATGGGGACTGGCCTTTCCTGAGGCCACCAGAGCGGGTCCCTGAGGTCCCCGTCGTAAGTCGAGAGCACCTGCCGCAACTCGAGAAAATCCAGGACGTTTTGCCCTCCAGGCGAGATGAGGCCCATTTCCGCTGAGGCTTCTCGAGGCTAATCACGTCTAACCACTGGAACTTCCAAAGAGTCCTTCACACCCTTGCTGCAACTCAAGAAGTTCCCCGACATACACGTCTCCACTCGAGAGGAAGCACGTGGGGTCCCGCACACATCCAGGGGAGCCCCGTTTCCGCCTCCTAGCTCGAGATGAGGGATCCTTTCCCTGTTTCGTAGGGAAAGAATTCCCGGCGTTCCCGTCGCATCTCAAGAGGAGGCGCTCTCCACAGGAAAGGCGAGAGGAACTCCAGGGTCGTGCCACCATTCCAAGAGTCCCCCAGATGTGTCAGTCCATTCCAGAGGAACCTGTTTTCCCTGCACTGCCTTGACGTTCAAGCCGAGGATCGACTCCCACCACGTGTGCACGTGGGACAGCCCTGTGGGAAAGCCTCGTGGGAAAGCCTCGTGGGAAAGACTCGAGGGAAAACCATAGATCCTTTGATCCACGCGGCGGACTGCGAGACACTGCTGCTACCGCTCTGGAGGAAAGCGCAAGTGCATGCCCGCATTCGAGACGAGGACTGACTCCCCTGGGGAGACTCCAGAAGTACCCCAAGATCCATGTCAGCACTGGAGAGGAATCCTCAGGTTCCGGCCCCGACTCCACACAAGGTCTTAGGCCCCGGCATCGACGGGAGAGGAATGCCGAGAGGCCCCCGAGGAACTCGCATGGGGACTGGCCTTTCCTGAGGCCACCAGAGCGGGTCCCTGAGGTCCCCGTCGTAAGTCGAGAGCACCTGCCGCAACTCGAGAAAATCCAGGAGGTTTTGCCCTCCAGGCGAGATGAGGCCCATTTCCGCTGAGGCTTCTCGAGGCTAATCACGTCTAACCACTGGAACTTCCAAAGGGTCCTTCACACCCTTGCTGCAACTCAAGAAGTTCCCCGACATACCCGTCTCCACTCGAGAGGAAGCACGTGGGGTCCCGCACACATCCAGGGGAGCCCCGTTTCCGCCTCCTAGCTCGAGATGAGGGATCCTTTCCCTGTTTCGTAGGGAAAGAATTCCTGGCGTTCCCGTCGCATCTCAAGAGGAGGCGCTCTCCACAGGAAAGGCGAGAGGAACTCCAGGGTCGTGCCACCATTCCAAGAGTCCCCCAGATGTGTCAGTCCATTCCAGAGGAACCTGTTTTCCCTGCACTGCCTTGACGTTCAAGCCGAGGATCGACTCCCACCACGTGTGCACGTGGGACAGCCCTGTGGGAAAGCCTCGTGGGAAAGACTCGAGGGAAAACCATAGATCCTTTGATCCACGCGGCGGACTGCGTGACACTGCTGCTACCGCTCTGGAGGAAAGCGCAAGTGCATGTCCGCATTCGAGACGAGGACTGACTCCCCTGGGGAGACTCCAGAAGTACCCCAAGATCCATGTCAGCACTGGAGAGGAATCCTCAGGTTCCGGCGTCGACTCCACACAAGGTCTTAGGCCCCGGCATCGACGGGAGAGGAATCCCGAGACGCCCCCGAGGAACTCGCATGGGGACTGGCCTTTCCTGAGGCCACCAGAGCGGGTCCCTGATGTCCCCGTCGTAAGTCGAGAGCACCTGCCGCAACTCGAGAAAATCCAGGAGGTTTTGCCCTCCAGGCGAGATGAGGCCCATTTCCGCTGAGGCTTCTCGAGGCTAATCACGTCTAACCACTGGAACTTCCAAAGGGTCCTTCACACCCTTGCTGCAACTCAAGAAGTTCCCCGACATACCCGTCTCCACTCGAGAGGAAGCACGTGGGGTCCCTCACACATCCAGGCGAGCCCCGTTTCCGCCTTCTTGCTCGAGATGAGGGATCCTTTCCCTGTTTCGTAGGGAAAGAATTCCCGGCGTTCCCGTCGCATCTCAAGAGGAGGCGCTCTCCACAGGAAAGGCGAGAGGAACTCCAGGGTCGTGCCACCATTCCAAGAGTCCCCCAGATGTGTCAGTCCATTCCAGAGGAACCTGTTTTCCCTGCACTGCCTTGACGTTCAAGCCGAGGATCGACTCCCACCACGTGTGCACGTGGGACAGCCCTGTGGGAAAGCCTCGTGGGAAAGCCTCGTCGGAAAGACTCGAGGGAAAACCCTAGATCCTTTGATCCACGCGGCGGACTGCGTGACACTGCTGCTACCGCTCTGGAGGAAAGCGCAAGTGCATGCCCGCATTCGAGACGAGGACTGACTCCCCTGGGGAGACTCCAGAAGTACCCCAAGATCCATGTCAGCACTGGAGAGGAATCCTCAGGTTCCGGCCCCGACTCCACACAAGGTCTTAGGCCCCGGCATCGACGGGAGAGGAATCCCGAGAGGCCCCCGAGGAACTCGCATGGGGACTGGCCTTTCCTGAGGCCACCAGAGCGGGTCCCTGAGGTCCCCGTCGTAAGTCGAGAGCACCTGCCGCAACTCGAGAAAATCCAGGAGGTTTTGCCCTCCAGGCGAGATGAGGCCCATTTCCGCTGAGGCTTCTCGAGGCTAATCACGTCTAACCACTGGAACTTCCAAAGGGTCCTTCACACCCTTGCTGCAACTCAAGAAGTTCCCCGACATACACGTCTCCACTCGAGAGGAAGCACGTGGGGTCCCGCACACATCCAGGGGAGCCCCGTTTCCGCCTCCTAGCTCGAGATGAGGGATCCTTTCCCTGTTTCGTAGGGAAAGAATTCCCGGCGTTCCCGTCGCATCTCAAGAGGAGGCGCTCTCCACAGGAAAGGCGAGAGGAACTCCAGGGTCGTGCCACCATTCCAAGAGTCCCCCAGATGTGTCAGTCCATTCCAGAGGAACCTGTTTTCCCTGCACTGCCTTGACGTTCAAGCCGAGGATCCACTCCCACCACGTGTGCACGTGGGACAGCCCTGTGGGAAAGCCTCGTGGGAAAGCCTCGTGGGAAAGACTCGAGGGAAAACCATAGATCCTTTGATCCACGCGGCGGACTGCGTGACACTGCTGCTACCGCTCTGGAGGAAAGCGCAAGTGCATGCCCGCATTCGAGACGAGGACTGACTCCCCTGGGGAGACTCCAGAATTACCCGAAGATCCATGTCAGCACTGGAGAGGAATCCTCAGGTTCCGGCCCCGACTCCACACAAGGTCTTAGGCCCCGGCATCGACGGGAGAGGAATCCCGAGAGGCCCCCGAGGAACTCGCATGGGGACTGGCCTTTCCTGAGGCCACCAGAGCGGGTCCCTGAGGTCCCCGTCGTAAGTCGAGAGCACCTGCCGCAACTCGAGAAAATCCAGGAGGTTTTGCCCTCCAGGCGAGATGAGGCCCATTTCCGCTGAGGCTTCTCGAGGCTAATCACGTCTAACCACTGGAACTTCCAAAGGGTCCTTCACACCCTTGCTGCAACTCAAGAAGTTCCCCGACATACCCGTCTCCACTCGAGAGGAAGCACGTGGGGTCCCGCACACATCCAGGGGAGCCCCGTTTCCGCCTCCTAGCTCGAGATGAGGGATCCTTTCCCTGTTTCGTAGGGAAAGAATTCCTGGCGTTCCCGTCGCATCTCAAGAGGAGGCGCTCTCCACAGGAAAGGCGAGAGGAACTCCAGGGTCGTGCCACCATTCCAAGAGTCCCCCAGATGTGTCAGTCCATTCCAGAGGAACCTGTTTTCCCTGCACTGCCTTGACGTTCAAGCCGAGGATCGACTCCCACCACGTGTGCACGTGGGACAGCCCTGTGGGAAAGCCTCCTGGGAAAGCCTCGTGGGAAAGACTCGAGGGAAAACCATAGATCCTTTGATCCACGCGGCGGACTGCGTGACACTGCTGCTACCGCTCTGGAGGAAAGCGCAAGTGCATGCCCGCATTCGAGACGAGGACTGACTCCCCTGGGGAGACTCCAGAATTACCCGAAGATCCATGTCAGCACTGGAGAGGAATCCTCAGGTTCCGGCCCCGACTCCACACAAGGTCTTAGGCCCCGGCATCGACGGGAGAGGAATCCCGAGAGGCCCCCGAGGAACTCGCATGGGGACTGGCCTTTCCTGAGGCCACCAGAGCGGATCCCTGAGGTTCCCGTCGTAAGTCGAGAGCACCTGCCGCAACTCGAGAAAATCCAGGAGGTTTTGCCCTCCAGGCGAGATGAGGCCCATTTCCGCTGAGGCTTCTCGAGGCTAATCACGTCTAACCACTGGAACTTCCAAAGGGTCCTTCACACCCTTGCTGCATCTCAAGAAGTTCCCCGACATACCCGTCTCCACTCGAGAGGAAGCACGTGGGGTCCCGCACACATCCAGGGGAGCCCCGTTTCCGCTTCCTAGCTCGAGATGAGGGATCCTTTCCCTGTTTCATAGGGAAAGAATTCCCGGCGTTCCCGTCGCATCTCAAGAGGAGGCGCTCTCCACAGGAAAGGCGAGAGGAACTCCAGGGCGTGCCACCATTCCAAGAGTCCCCCAGATGTGTCAGTCCATTCCAGAGGAACCTGTTTTCCCTGCACTGCCTTGACGTTCAAGCCGAGGATCGACTCCCACCACGTGTGCACGTGGGACAGCCCTGTGGGAAAGCCTCGTGGGAAAGCCTCGTGGGAAAGACTCGAGGGAAAACCATAGATCCTTTGATCCACGCGGCGGACTGCGTGACACTGCTGCTACCGCTCTGGAGGAAAGCGCAACTGCATGTCCGCATTCGAGACGAGGACTGACTCCCCTGGGGAGACTCCAGAAGTACCCCAAGATCCATGTCAGCACTGGAGAGGAATCCTCAGGTTCCGGCGCCGACTCCACACAAGGTCTTAGGCCCCGGCATCGACGGGAGAGGAATCCCGAGACGCCCCCGAGGAACTCGCATGGGGACTGGCCTTTCCTGAGGCCACCAGAGCGGGTCCCTGAGGTCCCCGTCGTAAGTCGAGAGCACCTGCCGCAACTCGAGAAAATCCAGGAGGTTTTGCCCTCCAGGCGAGATGAGGCCCATTTCCGCTGAGGCTTCTCGAGGCTAATCACGTCTAACCACTGGAACTTCCAAAGGGTCCTTCACACCCTTGCTGCATCTCAAGAAGTTCCCCGACATACCCGTCTCCACTCGAGAGGAAGCACGTGGGGTCCCGCACACATCCAGGGGAGCCCCGTTTCCGCCTCCTAGCTCGAGATGAGGGATCCTTTCCCTGTTTCGTAGGGAAAGAATTCCCGGCGTTCCCGTCGCATCTCAAGAGGAGGCGCTCTCCACAGGAAAGGCGAGAGGAACTCCAGGGTCGTGCCACCATTCCAAGAGTCCCCCAGATGTGTCAGTCCATTCCAGAGGAACCTGTTTTCCCTGCACTGCCTTGACGTTCAAGCCGAGGATCCACTCCCACCACGTGTGCACGTGGGACAGCCCTGTGGGAAAGCCTCGTGGGAAAGCCTCGTGGGAAAGACTCGAGGGAAAACCATAGATCCTTTGATCCACGCGGCGGACTGCGTGACACTGCTGCTACCGCTCTGGAGGAAAGCGCAAGTGCATGTCCGCATTCGAGACGAGGACTGACTCCCCTGGGGAGACTCCAGAAGTACCCCAAGATCCATGTCAGCACTGGAGAGGAATCCTCAGGTTCCGGCGCCGACTCCACACAAGGTCTTAGGCCCCGGCATCGACGGGAGAGGAATCCCGAGAGGCCCCCGAGGAACTCGCATGGGGACTGGCCTTTCCTGAGGCCACCAGAGCGGGTCCCTGAGGTCCCCGTCGTAAGTCGAGAGCACCTGCCGCAACTCGAGAAAATCCAGGAGGTTTTGCCCTCCAGGCGAGATGAGGCCCATTTCCGCTGAGGCTTCTCGAGGCTAATCACGTCTAACCACTGGAACTTCCAAAGGGTCCTTCACACCCTTGCTGCAACTCAAGAAGTTCCCCGACATACCCGTCTCCACTCGAGAGGAAGCACGTGGGGTCCCTCACACATCCAGGGGAGCCCCGTTTCCGCCTCCTAGCTCGAGATGAGGGATCCTTTCCCTGTATCGTAGGGAAAGAATTCCCGGCGTTCCCGTCGCATCTCAAGAGGAGGCGCTCTCCACAGGAAAGGCGAGAGGAACTCCAGGGTCGTGGCACCATTCCAAGAGACCCCCAGATGTGTCAGTCCATTCCAGAGGAACCTGTTTTCCCTGCACTGCCTTGACGTTCAAGCCGAGGATCGACTCCCACCACGTGTGCACGTGGGACAGCCCTGTGGGAAAGCCTCGTGGGAAAGCCTCGTGGGAAAGACTCGAGGGAAAACCATAGATCCTTTGATCCACGCGGCGGACTGCGTGACACTGCTGCTACCGCTCTGGAGGAAAGCGCAAGTGCATGCCCGCATTCGAGACGAGGACTGACTCCCCTGGGGAGACTCCAGAAGTACCCCAAGATCCATGTCAGCACTGGAGAGGAATCCTCAGGTTCCGGCCCCGACTCCACACAAGGTCTTAGGCCCCGGCATGGACGGGAGAGGAATCCCGAGAGGCCCCCGAGGAACTCGCCTGGGGACTGGCCTTTCCTGAGGCCACCAGAGCGGGTCCCTGAGGTCCCCGTCGTAAGTCGAGATCACCTGCCGCAACTCGAGAAAATCCAGGAGGTTTTGCCCTCCAGGCGAGATGAGGCCCATTTCCGCTGAGGCTTCTCGAGGCTAATCACGTCTAACCACTGGAACTTCCAAAGGGTCCTTCACACCCTTGCTGCAACTCAAGAAGTTCCCCGACATACCCGTCTCCACTCGAGAGGAAGCACGTGGGGTCCCTCACACATCCAGGGGAGCCCCGTTTCCGCCTCCTAGCTCGAGATGAGGGATCCTTTCCCTGTTTCGTAGGGAAAGAATTCCCGGCGTTCCCGTCGCATCTCAAGAGGAGGCGCTCTCCACAGGAAAGGCGAGAGGAACTCCAGGGTCGTGCCACCATTCCAAGAGTCCCCCAGATGTGTCAGTCCATTCCAGAGGAACCTGTTTTCCCTGCACTGCCTTGACGTTCAAGCCGAGGATCGACTCCCACCACGTGTGCACGTGGGACAGCCCTGTGGGAAAGCCTCGTGGGAAAGCCTCGTGGGAAAGACTCGAGGGAAAACCATAGATCCTTTGATCCACGCGGCGGACTGCGTGACACTGCTGCTACCGCTCTGGAGGAAAGCGCAAGTGCATGCCCGCATTCGAGACGAGGACTGACTCCCCTGGGGAGACTCCAGAAGTACCCCAAGATCCATGTCAGCACTGGAGAGGAATCCTCAGGTTCCGGCCCCGACTCCACACAAGGTCTTAGGCCCCGGCATCGACGGGAGAGGAATGCCGAGAGGCCCCCGAGGAACTCGCATGGGGACTGGCCTTTCCTGAGGCCACCAGAGCGGGTCCCTGAGGTCCCCGTCGTAAGTCGAGAGCACCTGCCGCAACTCGAGAAAATCCAGGAGGTTTTGCCCTCCAGGCGAGATAAGGCCCATTTCCGATGAGGCTTCTCGAGGCTAATCACGTCTAACCACTGGAACTTCCAAAGGGTCCTTCACACCCTTGCTGCAACTCAAGAAGTTCCCCGACATACCCGTCTCCACTCGAGAGGAAGCACGTGGGGTCCCGCACACATCCAGGGGAGCCCCGTTTCCGCCTCCTAGCTCGAGATGAGGGATCCTTTCCCTGTTTCGTAGGGAAAGAATTCCCGGCGTTCCCGTCGCATCTCAAGAGGAGGCGCTCTCCACAGGAAAGGCGAGAGGAACTCCAGGGTCGTGCCACCATTCCAAGAGTCCCCCAGATGTGTCAGTTCATTCCAGAGGAACCTTTTTTCCCTGCACTGCCTTGACGTTCAAGCCGAGGATCCACTCCCACCACGTGTGCACGTGGGACAGCCCTGTGGGAAAGCCTCGTGGGAAAGCCTCGTGGGAAAGACTCGAGGGAAAACCATAGATCCTTTGATCCACGCGGCGGACTGCGTGACACTGCTGCTACCGCTCTGGAGGAAAGCGCAAGTGCATGCCCGCATTCGAGACGAGGACTGACTCCCCTGGGGAGACTCCAGAAGTACCCCAAGATCCATGTCAGCACTGGAGAGGAATCCTCAGGTTCCTACCCCGACCCACACAAGGTCTTAGGCCCCGGCATCGACGGGAGAGGTATGCCGAGAGGCCCCCGAGGAACTCGCATGGGGACTGGCCTTTCCTGAGGCCACCAGAGCGGGTCCCTGAGGTCCCCGTCGTAAGTCGAGAGCACCTGCCGCAACTCGAGAAAATCCAGGAGGTTTTGCCCTCCAGGCGAGATAAGGCCCATTTCCGATGAGGCTTCTCGAGGCTAATCACGTCTAACCACTGGAACTTCCAAAGGGTCCTTCACACCCTTGCTGCAACTCAAGAAGTTCCCCGACATACCCGTCTCCACTCGAGAGGAAGCACGTGGGGTCCCGCACACATCCAGGGGAGCCCCGTTTCCGCCTCCTAGCTCGAGATGAGGGATCCTTTCCCTGTTTCGTAGGGAAAGAATTCCCGGCGTTCCCGTCGCATCTCAAGAGGAGGCGCTCTCCACAGGAAAGGCGAGAGGAACTCCAGGGTCGTGCCACCATTCCAAGAGTCCCCCAGATGTGTCAGTTCATTCCAGAGGAACCTTTTTTCCCTGCACTGCCTTGACGTTCAAGCCGAGGATCCACTCCCACCACGTGTGCACGTGGGACAGCCCTGTGGGAAAGCCTCGTGGGAAAGCCTCGTGGGAAAGACTCGAGGGAAAACCATAGATCCTTTGATCCACGCGGCGGACTGCGTGACACTGCTGCTACCGCTCTGGAGGAAAGCGCAAGTGCATGCCCGCATTCGAGACGAGGACTGACTCCCCTGGGGAGACTCCAGAAGTACCCCAAGATCCATGTCAGCACTGGAGAGGAATCCTCAGGTTCCTACCCCGACCCACACAAGGTCTTAGGCCCCGGCATCGACGGGAGAGGAATGCCGAGAGGCCCCCGAGGAACTCGCATGGGGACTGGCCTTTCCTGAGGCCACCAGAGCGGGTCCCTGAGGTCCCCATCGTAAGTCGAGAGCACCTTCCGCAACTCGAGAAAATCCAGGAGGTTTTGCCCTCCAGGCGAGATGAGGCCCATTTCCGCTGAGGCAACTCGATGCTAATCACGTCTAACCACTGGAACTTCCAAAGGGTCCTTCACACCCTTGCTGCAACTCAAGCATTTCCGCGACATACCCGTATCCACTCGAGAGGAAGCACGTAGGGTCCCGCACACATCCAGGGGAGCCCCGTTTCCGCCTCCAAGCTCGAGATGAGTGATCCTTTCCCTGTTTCGTAGGGAAAGAATTCCCGGCGTTCCCGTCGCATCTCAAGAGGAGGCGCTCTCCACAGGAAAGGCGAGAGGAACTCCAGGGTCGTGGCACCATTCCAAGAGACCCCCAGATGTGTCAGTCCATTCCAGAGGAACCTGTTTTCCCTGCACTGCCTTGACGTTCAAGCCGAGGATCGACTCCCACCACGTGTGCACGTGGGACAGCCCTGTGGGAAAGCCTCGTGGGAAAGCCTCGTGGGAAAGACTCGAGGGAAAACCATAGATCCTTTGATCCACGCGGCGGACTGCGTGACACTGCTGCTACCGCTCTGGAGGAAAGCGCAAGTGCATGCCCGCATTCGAGACGAGGACTGACTCCCCTGGGGAGACTCCAGAAGTACCCCAAGATCCATGTCAGCACTGGAGAGGAATCCTCAGGTTCCGGCCCCGACTCCACACAAGGTCTTAGGCCCCGGCATGGACGGGAGAGGAATCCCGAGAGGCCCCCGAGGAACTCGCCTGGGGACTGGCCTTTCCTGAGGCCACCAGAGCGGGTCCCTGAGGTCCCCGTCGTAAGTCGAGAGCACCTGCCGCAACTCGAGAAAATCCAGGAGGTTTTGCCCTCCAGGCGAGATGAGGCCCATTTCCGCTGAGGCTTCTCGAGGCTAATCACGTCTAACCACTGGAACTTCCAAAGGGTCCTTCACACCCTTGCTGCATCTCAAGAAGTTCCCCGACATACCCGTCTCCACTCGAGAGGAAGCACATGGGGTCCCGCACACATCCAGGGGAGACCCGTTTCCGCCTCCTAGCTCGAGATGAGGGATCCTTTCCCTGTTTCGTAGGGAAAGAATTCCCGGCGTTCCCGTCGCATCTCAAGAGGAGGCGCTCTCCACAGGAAAGGCAAGAGGAACTCCAGGGTCGTGCCACAATTCCAAGAGTCCCCCAGATGTGTCAGTCCATTCCAGAGGAACCGGTTTTCCCTGCACTGCCTTGACGTTCAAGCCGAGGATCGACTGCCACCATGTGTGCACGTGGGACAGCCCTGTGGGAAAGCCTCGTGGGAAAGCCTCGTGGGAAAGACTCGAGGGAAAACCATAGATCCTTTGATCCACGCGGCGGACTGCGTGACACTGCTGCTACCGCTCTGGAGGAAAGCGCAAGTGCATGCCCGCATTCGAGACGAGGACTGACTCCCCTGGGGAGACTCCAGAAGTACCCCAAGATCCATGTCAGCACTGCAGAGGAATCCTCAGGTTCCGGCCCCGACTCCACACAAGGTCTTAGGCCCCGGCATCGACGGGAGAGGAATCCCGAGAGGCCCCCGAGGAACTCGCATGGGGACTGGCCTTTCCTGAGGCCACCAGAGCGGGTCCCTGAGGTCCCCGTCGTAAGTCGAGAGCACCTGCCGCAACTCGAGAAAATCCAGGAGGTTTTGCCCTCCAGGCGAGATGAGGCCCATTTCCGCTGAGGCTTCTCGAGGCTAATCACGTCTAACCACTGGAACTTCCAAAGGGTCCTTCACACCCTTGCTGCAACTCAAGAAGTTCCCCGACATACCCGTCTCCACTCGAGAGGAAGCACGTGGGGTCCCGCACACATCCAAGGGAGCCCCGTTTCCGCCTCCTAGCTCGAGATGAGGGATCCTTTCCCTGTTTCGTAGGGAAAGAATTCCCGGCGTTCCCGTCGCATCTCAAGAGGAGGCGCTCTCCACAGGAAAGGCGAGAGGAACTCCAGGATCGTGCCACCATTCCAAGAGTCCCCCAGATGTGTCAGTCCATTCCAGAGGAACCTGTTTTCCCTGCACTGCCTTGACGTTCAAGCCGAAGATCGACTCCCACCACGTGTGCACGTGGGACAGCCCTGTGGGAAAGCCTCGTGGGAAAGCCTCGTGGGAAAGACTCGAGGGAAAACCATAGATCCTTTGATCCACGCGGCGGACTGCGTGACACTGCTGCTACCGCTCTGGAGGAAAGCGCAAGTGCATGCCCGCATTCGAGACGAGGACTGACTCCCCTGGGGAGACTCCAGAAGTACCCCAAGATCCATGTCAGCACTGCAGAGGAATCCTCAGGTTACGGCCCCGTCTCCACACAAGGTCTTAGGCCCCGGCATCTACGGGAGAGGAATCCCGAGAGGCCCCTGAGGAACTCGCATGGGGACTGGCCTTTCCTGAGGCCACCAGAGCGGGTCCCTGAGGTCCCCGTCGTAAGTCGAGAGCACCTGCCGCAACTCGAGAAAATCCAGGAGGTTTTGCCCTCCAGGCGAGATGAGGCCCATTTCCGCTGAGGCTTCTCGAGGCTAATCACGTCTAACCACTGGAACTTCCAAACGGTGCTTCACACCCTTGCTGCAACTCAAGAAGTTCCCCGACATACCCGTCTCCACTCGAGAGGAAGCACGTGGGGTCCCGCACACATCCAGGGGAGCCCCGTTTCCGCCTCCTAGCTCGAGATGAGGGATCCTTTCCCTGTTTCGTAGGGAAAGAATTCCCGGCGTTCCCGTCGCATCTCCAGAGGAGGCGCTCTCCACAGGAAAGGCGAGAGGAACTCCAGGGTCGTGCCACAATTCCAAGAGTCCCCCAGATGTGTCAGTCCATTCCAGAGGAACCTGTTTTCCCTGCACTGCCTTGACGTTCAAGCCGAGGATCCACTCCCACCACGTGTGCACGTGGGACAGCCCTGTGGGAAAGCCTCGTGGGAAAGCCTCGTGGGAAAGACTCGAGGGAAAACCATAGATCCTTTGATCCACGCGGCGGACTGCGTGACACTGCTGCTACCGCTCTGGAGGAAAGCGCAAGTGCATGCCCGCATTCGAGACGAGGACTGACTCCCCTGGGGAGACTCCAGAAGTACCCCAAGATCCATGTCAGCACTGGAGAGGAATCCTCAGGTTCCGGCCCCGACTCCACACAAGGTCTTAGGCCCCGGCATCGACGGGAGAGGAATCCCGAGACGCCACCGAGGAACTCGCATGGGGACTGGCCTTTCCTGAGGCCACCAGAGCGGGTCCCTGAGGTCCCCGTCGTAAGTCGAGAGCACCTGCCGCAACTCGAGAAAATCCAGGACTTTTGCCCTCCAGGCGAGATGAGGCCCATTTCCGCTGAGGCTTCTCGAGGCTAATCACGTCTAACCACTGGAACTTCCAAAGGGTCCTTCACACCCTTGCTGCAACTCAAGAAGTTCCCCGACATACCCGTCTCCACTCGAGAGGAAGCACGTGGGGTCCCGCACACATCCAGGGGAGCCCCGTTTCCGCCTCCTAGCTCGAGATGAGGGATCCTTTCCCTGTTTCGTAGGGAAAGAATTCCCGGCGTTCCCGTCGCATCTCAAGTGGAGGCGCTCTCCACAGGAAAGGCGAGAGGAACTCCAGGGTCGTGCCACCATTCCAAGAGTCCCCCAGATGTGTCAGTTCATTCCAGAGGAACCTTTTTTCCCTGCACTGCCTTGACGTTCAAGCCGAGGATCCACTCCCACCACGTGTGCACGTGGGACAGCCCTGTGGGAAAGCCTCGTGGGAAAGCCTCGTGGGAAAGACTCGAGGGAAAACCATAGATCCTTTGATCCACGCGGCGGACTGCGTGACACTGCTGCTACCGCTCTGGAGGAAAGCGCAAGTGCATGCCCGCATTCGAGACGAGGACTGACTCCCCTGGGGAGACTCCAGAAGTACCCCAAGATCCATGTCAGCACTGGAGAGGAATCCTCAGGTTCCTACCCCGACCCACACAAGGTCTTAGGCCCCGGCATCGACGGGAGAGGTATGCCGAGAGGCCCCCGAGGAACTCGCATGGGGACTGGCCTTTCCTGAGGCCACCAGAGCGGGTCCCTGAGGTCCCCGTCGTAAGTCGAGAGCACCTGCCGCAACTCGAGAAAATCCAGGAGGTTTTGCCCTCCAGGCGAGATAAGGCCCATTTCCGATGAGGCTTCTCGAGGCTAATCACGTCTAACCACTGGAACTTCCAAAGGGTCCTTCACACCCTTGCTGCAACTCAAGAAGTTCCCCGACATACCCGTCTCCACTCGAGAGGAAGCACGTGGGGTCCCGCACACATCCAGGGGAGCCCCGTTTCCGCCTCCTAGCTCGAGATGAGGGATCCTTTCCCTGTTTCGTAGGGAAAGAATTCCCGGCGTTCCCGTCGCATCTCAAGAGGAGGCGCTCTCCACAGGAAAGGCGAGAGGAACTCCAGGGTCGTGCCACCATTCCAAGAGTCCCCCAGATGTGTCAGTTCATTCCAGAGGAACCTTTTTTCCCTGCACTGCCTTGACGTTCAAGCCGAGGATCCACTCCCACCACGTGTGCACGTGGGACAGCCCTGTGGGAAAGCCTCGTGGGAAAGCCTCGTGGGAAAGACTCGAGGGAAAACCATAGATCCTTTGATCCACGCGGCGGACTGCGTGACACTGCTGCTACCGCTCTGGAGGAAAGCGCAAGTGCATGCCCGCATTCGAGACGAGGACTGACTCCCCTGGGGAGACTCCAGAAGTACCCCAAGATCCATGTCAGCACTGGAGAGGAATCCTCAGGTTCCTACCCCGACCCACACAAGGTCTTAGGCCCCGGCATCGACGGGAGAGGAATGCCGAGAGGCCCCCGAGGAACTCGCATGGGGACTGGCCTTTCCTGAGGCCACCAGAGCGGGTCCCTGAGGTCCCCATCGTAAGTCGAGAGCACCTTCCGCAACTCGAGAAAATCCAGGAGGTTTTGCCCTCCAGGCGAGATGAGGCCCATTTCCGCTGAGGCAACTCGATGCTAATCACGTCTAACCACTGGAACTTCCAAAGGGTCCTTCACACCCTTGCTGCAACTCAAGCATTTCCGCGACATACCCGTATCCACTCGAGAGGAAGCACGTAGGGTCCCGCACACATCCAGGGGAGCCCCGTTTCCGCCTCCAAGCTCGAGATGAGTGATCCTTTCCCTGTTTCGTAGGGAAAGAATTCCCGGCGTTCCCGTCGCATCTCAAGAGGAGGCGCTCTCCACAGGAAAGGCGAGAGGAACTCCAGGGTCGTGGCACCATTCCAAGAGACCCCCAGATGTGTCAGTCCATTCCAGAGGAACCTGTTTTCCCTGCACTGCCTTGACGTTCAAGCCGAGGATCGACTCCCACCACGTGTGCACGTGGGACAGCCCTGTGGGAAAGCCTCGTGGGAAAGCCTCGTGGGAAAGACTCGAGGGAAAACCATAGATCCTTTGATCCACGCGGCGGACTGCGTGACACTGCTGCTACCGCTCTGGAGGAAAGCGCAAGTGCATGCCCGCATTCGAGACGAGGACTGACTCCCCTGGGGAGACTCCAGAAGTACCCCAAGATCCATGTCAGCACTGGAGAGGAATCCTCAGGTTCCGGCCCCGACTCCACACAAGGTCTTAGGCCCCGGCATGGACGGGAGAGGAATCCCGAGAGGCCCCCGAGGAACTCGCCTGGGGACTGGCCTTTCCTGAGGCCACCAGAGCGGGTCCCTGAGGTCCCCGTCGTAAGTCGAGAGCACCTGCCGCAACTCGAGAAAATCCAGGAGGTTTTGCCCTCCAGGCGAGATGAGGCCCATTTCCGCTGAGGCTTCTCGAGGCTAATCACGTCTAACCACTGGAACTTCCAAAGGGTCCTTCACACCCTTGCTGCATCTCAAGAAGTTCCCCGACATACCCGTCTCCACTCGAGAGGAAGCACATGGGGTCCCGCACACATCCAGGGGAGACCCGTTTCCGCCTCCTAGCTCGAGATGAGGGATCCTTTCCCTGTTTCGTAGGGAAAGAATTCCCGGCGTTCCCGTCGCATCTCAAGAGGAGGCGCTCTCCACAGGAAAGGCAAGAGGAACTCCAGGGTCGTGCCACAATTCCAAGAGTCCCCCAGATGTGTCAGTCCATTCCAGAGGAACCGGTTTTCCCTGCACTGCCTTGACGTTCAAGCCGAGGATCGACTGCCACCATGTGTGCACGTGGGACAGCCCTGTGGGAAAGCCTCGTGGGAAAGCCTCGTGGGAAAGACTCGAGGGAAAACCATAGATCCTTTGATCCACGCGGCGGACTGCGTGACACTGCTGCTACCGCTCTGGAGGAAAGCGCAAGTGCATGCCCGCATTCGAGACGAGGACTGACTCCCCTGGGGAGACTCCAGAAGTACCCCAAGATCCATGTCAGCACTGCAGAGGAATCCTCAGGTTCCGGCCCCGACTCCACACAAGGTCTTAGGCCCCGGCATCGACGGGAGAGGAATCCCGAGAGGCCCCCGAGGAACTCGCATGGGGACTGGCCTTTCCTGAGGCCACCAGAGCGGGTCCCTGAGGTCCCCGTCGTAAGTCGAGAGCACCTGCCGCAACTCGAGAAAATCCAGGAGGTTTTGCCCTCCAGGCGAGATGAGGCCCATTTCCGCTGAGGCTTCTCGAGGCTAATCACGTCTAACCACTGGAACTTCCAAAGGGTCCTTCACACCCTTGCTGCAACTCAAGAAGTTCCCCGACATACCCGTCTCCACTCGAGAGGAAGCACGTGGGGTCCCGCACACATCCAAGGGAGCCCCGTTTCCGCCTCCTAGCTCGAGATGAGGGATCCTTTCCCTGTTTCGTAGGGAAAGAATTCCCGGCGTTCCCGTCGCATCTCAAGAGGAGGCGCTCTCCACAGGAAAGGCGAGAGGAACTCCAGGATCGTGCCACCATTCCAAGAGTCCCCCAGATGTGTCAGTCCATTCCAGAGGAACCTGTTTTCCCTGCACTGCCTTGACGTTCAAGCCGAAGATCGACTCCCACCACGTGTGCACGTGGGACAGCCCTGTGGGAAAGCCTCGTGGGAAAGCCTCGTGGGAAAGACTCGAGGGAAAACCATAGATCCTTTGATCCACGCGGCGGACTGCGTGACACTGCTGCTACCGCTCTGGAGGAAAGCGCAAGTGCATGCCCGCATTCGAGACGAGGACTGACTCCCCTGGGGAGACTCCAGAAGTACCCCAAGATCCATGTCAGCACTGCAGAGGAATCCTCAGGTTACGGCCCCGTCTCCACACAAGGTCTTAGGCCCCGGCATCTACGGGAGAGGAATCCCGAGAGGCCCCTGAGGAACTCGCATGGGGACTGGCCTTTCCTGAGGCCACCAGAGCGGGTCCCTGAGGTCCCCGTCGTAAGTCGAGAGCACCTGCCGCAACTCGAGAAAATCCAGGAGGTTTTGCCCTCCAGGCGAGATGAGGCCCATTTCCGCTGAGGCTTCTCGAGGCTAATCACGTCTAACCACTGGAACTTCCAAACGGTGCTTCACACCCTTGCTGCAACTCAAGAAGTTCCCCGACATACCCGTCTCCACTCGAGAGGAAGCACGTGGGGTCCCGCACACATCCAGGGGAGCCCCGTTTCCGCCTCCTAGCTCGAGATGAGGGATCCTTTCCCTGTTTCGTAGGGAAAGAATTCCCGGCGTTCCCGTCGCATCTCCAGAGGAGGCGCTCTCCACAGGAAAGGCGAGAGGAACTCCAGGGTCGTGCCACAATTCCAAGAGTCCCCCAGATGTGTCAGTCCATTCCAGAGGAACCTGTTTTCCCTGCACTGCCTTGACGTTCAAGCCGAGGATCCACTCCCACCACGTGTGCACGTGGGACAGCCCTGTGGGAAAGCCTCGTGGGAAAGCCTCGTGGGAAAGACTCGAGGGAAAACCATAGATCCTTTGATCCACGCGGCGGACTGCGTGACACTGCTGCTACCGCTCTGGAGGAAAGCGCAAGTGCATGCCCGCATTCGAGACGAGGACTGACTCCCCTGGGGAGACTCCAGAAGTACCCCAAGATCCATGTCAGCACTGGAGAGGAATCCTCAGGTTCCGGCCCCGACTCCACACAAGGTCTTAGGCCCCGGCATCGACGGGAGAGGAATCCCGAGACGCCACCGAGGAACTCGCATGGGGACTGGCCTTTCCTGAGGCCACCAGAGCGGGTCCCTGAGGTCCCCGTCGTAAGTCGAGAGCACCTGCCGCAACTCGAGAAAATCCAGGACTTTTGCCCTCCAGGCGAGATGAGGCCCATTTCCGCTGAGGCTTCTCGAGGCTAATCACGTCTAACCACTGGAACTTCCAAAGGGTCCTTCACACCCTTGCTGCAACTCAAGAAGTTCCCCGACATACCCGTCTCCACTCGAGAGGAAGCACGTGGGGTCCCGCACACATCCAGGGGAGCCCCGTTTCCGCCTCCTAGCTCGAGATGAGGGATCCTTTCCCTGTTTCGTAGGGAAAGAATTCCCGGCGTTCCCGTCGCATCTCAAGTGGAGGCGCTCTCCACAGGAAAGGCGAGAGGAACTCCAGGGTCGTGCCACCATTCCAAGAGTCCCCCAGATGTGTCAGTCCATTCCAGAGGAACCTGTTTTCCCTGCACTGCCTTGACGTTCAAGCCGAGGATCGACTCCCACCACGTGTGCACGTGGGACAGCCCTGTGGGAAAGCCTCGTGGGAAAGCCTCGTGGGAAAGACTCGAGGGAAAACCATAGATCCTTTGATCCACGCGGGGGACTGCGTGACACTGCTGCTACCGCTCTGGAGGAAAGCGCAAGTGCATGCCCGCATTCGAGACGAGGACTGACTCCCCTGGGGAGACTCCAGAAGTACCCCAAGATCCATGTCAGCACTGGAGAGGAATCCTCAGGTTCCGGCCCCGACTCCACACAAGGTCTTAGGCCCCGGCATCGACGGGAGAGGAATCCCGAGAGGCCCCCGAGGAACTCGCATGGGGACTGGCCTTTCCTGAGGCCACCAGAGCGGGTCCCTGAGGTCCCCGTCGTAAGTCGAGAGCACCTGCCGCAACTCGAGAAAATCCAGGAGGTTTTGCCCTCCAGGCGAGATAAGGCCCATTTCCGATGAGGCTTCTCGAGGCTAATCACGTCTAACCACTGGAACTTCCAAAGGGTCCTTCACACCCTTGCTGCAACTCAAGAAGTTCCCCGACATACCCGTCTCCACTCGAGAGGAAGCACGTGGGGTCCCGCACACATCCAGGGGAGCCCCGTTTCGGCCTCCTAGCTCGAGATGAGGGATCCTTTCCCTGTTTCGTAGGGAAAGAATTCCCGGCGTTCCCGTCGCATCTCAAGAGGAGGCGCTCTCCACAGGAAAGGCGAGAGGAACTCCAGGGTCGTGCCACCATTCCAAGAGTCCCCCAGATGTGTCAGTTCATTCCAGAGGAACCTTTTTTCCCTGCACTGCCTTGACGTTCAAGCCGAGGATCCACTCCCACCACGTGTGCACGTGGGACAGCCCTGTGGGAAAGCCTCGTGGGAAAGCCTCGTGGGAAAGACTCGAGGGAAAACCATAGATCCTTTGATCCACGCGGCGGACTGCGTGACACTGCTGCTACCGCTCTGGAGGAAAGCGCAAGTGCATGCCCGCATTCGAGACGAGGACTGACTCCCCTGGGGAGACTCCAGAAGTACCCCAAGATCCATGTCAGCACTGGAGAGGAATCCTCAGGTTCCTACCCCGACCCACACAAGGTCTTAGGCCCCGGCATCGACGGGAGAGGAATGCTGAGAGGCCCCCGAGGAACTCGCATGGGGACTGGCCTTTCCTGAGGCCACCAGAGCGGGTCCCTGAGGTCCCCATCGTAAGTCGAGAGCACCTGCTGCAACTCGAGAAAATCCAGGAGGTTTTGCCCTCCAGGCGAGATGAGGCCCATTTCCGCTGAGGCAACTCGATGCTAATCACGTCTAACCACTGGAACTTCCAAAGGGTCCTTCACACCCTTGCTGCATCTCAAGAAGTTCCCCGACATACCCGTCTCCACTCGAGAGGAAGCACATGGGGTCCCGCACACATCCAGGGGAGACCCGTTTCCGCCTCCTAGCTCGAGATGAGGGATCCTTTCCCTGTTTCGTAGGGAAAGAATTCCCGGCGTTCCCGTCGCATCTCAAGAGGAGGCGCTCTCCACAGGAAAGGCAAGAGGAACTCCAGGGTCGTGCCACAATTCCAAGAGTCCCCCAGATGTGTCAGTCCATTCCAGAGGAACCGGTTTTCCCTGCACTGCCTTGACGTTCAAGCCGAGGATCGACTCCCACCATGTGTGCACGTGGGACAGCCCTGTGGGAAAGCCTCGTGGGAAAGCCTCGTGGGAAAAACTCGAGGGAAAACCATAGATCCTTTGATCCACGCGGCGGACTGCGTGACACTGCTGCTACCGCTCTGGAGGAAAGCGCAAGTGCATGCCCGCATTCGAGACGAGGACTGACTCCCCTGGGGAGACCCCAGAAGTACCCCAAGATCCATGTAAGCACTGCAGAGGAATCCGCAGGTTCCGGCCCCGACTCCACACAAGGTCTTAGGCCCCGGCATCGACGGGAGAGGAATCCCGAGAGGCCCCCGAGGAACTCGCATGGGGACTGGCCTTTCCTGAGGCCACCAGAGCGGGTCCCTGAGGTCCCCGTCGTAAGTCGAGAGCACCTGCCGCAACTCGAGAAAATCCAGGAGGTTTTGCCCTCCAGGCGAGATGAGGCCCATTTCCGCTGAGGCTTCTCGAGGCTAATCACGTCTAACCACTGGAACTTCCAAAGGGTGCTTCACACCCTTGCTGCAACTCAAGAAGTTCCCCGACATACCCGTCTCCACTCGAGAGGAAGCACGTGGGGTCCCTCACACATCCAGGGGAGCCACGTTTCCGCCTCCTAGCTCGAGATGAGGGATCCTTTCCCTGTTTCGTAGGGAAAGAATTCCCGGCGTTCCCGTCGCATCTCAAGAGGAGGCGCTCTCCTCAGGAAAGGCGAGAGGAACTCCAGGGTCGTGCCACAATTCCAAGAGTCCACCAGATGTGTCAGTCCATTCCAGAGGAACCTGTTTTCCCTGCACTGCCTTGACGTTCAAGCCGAGGATCGACTCCCACCACGTGTGCACGTGGGACAGCCCTGTGGGAAAGCCTCGTGGGAAAGCCTCGTGGGAAAGACTCGAGGGAAAACCATAGATCCTTTGATCCACGCGGCGGACTGCGTGACACTGCTGCTACCGCTCTGGAGGAAAGCGCAAGTGCATGCCCGCATTCGAGACGAGGACTGACTCCCCTGGGGAGACTCCAGAAGTACCCCAAGATCCATGTCAGCACTGGAGAGGAATCCTCAGGTTCCTACCCCGACCCACACAAGGTCTTAGGCCCCGGCATCGACGGGAGAGGAATGCCGAGAGGCCCCCGAGGAACTCGCATGGGGACTGGCCTTTCCTGAGGCCACCAGAGCGGGTCCCTGAGGTCCCCATCGTAAGTCGAGAGCACCTGCTGCAACTCGAGAAAATCCAGGAGGTTTTGCCCTCCAGGCGAGATGAGGCCCATTTCCGCTGAGGCAACTCGAGGCTAATCACGTCTAACCACTGGAACTTCCAAAGGGTCCTTCACACCCTTGCTGCAACTCAAGCATTTCCGCGACATACCCGTATCCACTCGAGAGGAAGCACGTTGGGTCCCGCACACATCCAGGGGAGCCCCGTTTCCGCCTCCTAGCTCGAAATGAGTGATCCTTTCCCTGTTTCGTAGGGAAAGAATTCCCGGCGTTCCCGTCGCATCTCAAGAGGAGGCGCTCTCCACAGGAAAGGCGAGAGGAACTCCAGGGTCGTGGCACCATTCCAAGAGACCCCCAGATGTGTCAGTCCATTCCAGAGGAACCTGTTTTCCCTGCACTGCCTTGACGTTCAAGCCGAGGATCGACTCCCACCACGTGTGCACGTGGGACAGCCCTGTGGGAAAGCCTCGTGGGAAAGCCTCGTGGGAAAGACTCGAGGGAAAACCATAGATCCTTTGATCCACGCGGCGGACTGCGTGACACTGCTGCTACCGCTCTGGAGGAAAGCGCAAGTGCATGCCCGCATTCGAGACGAGGACTGACTCCCCTGGGGAGACTCCAGAAGTACCCCAAGATCCATGTCAGCACTGGAGAGGAATCCTCAGGTTCCGGCCCCGACTCCACACAAGGTCTTAGGCCCCGGCATGGACAGGAGAGGAATCCCGAGAGGCCCCCGAGGAACTCGCCTGGGGACTGGCCTTTCCTGAGGCCACCAGAGCGGGTCCCTGAGGTCCCCGTCGTAAGTCGAGAGCACCTGCCGCAACTCGAGAAAATCCAGGAGGTTTTGCCCTCCAGGCGAGATGAGGCCCATTTCCGCTGAGGCTTCTCGAGGCTAATCACGTCTAACCACTGGAACTTCCAAAGGGTGCTTCACACCCTTGCTGCAACTCAAGAAGTTCCCCGACATACCCGTCTCCACTCGAGAGGAAGCACGTGGGGTCCCTCACACATCCAGGGGAGCCACGTTTCCGCCTCCTAGCTCGAGATGAGGGATCCTTTCCCTGTTTCGTAGGGAAAGAATTTCCGGCGTTCCCGTCGCATCTCCAGAGGAGGCGCTCTCCACAGGAAAGGCGAGAGGAACTCCAGGGTCGTGCCACAATTCCAAGAGTCCACCAGATGTGTCAGTCCATTCCAGAGGAACCTGTTTTCCCTGCACTGCCTTGACGTTCAAGCCGAGGATCGACTCCCACCACGTGTGCACGTGGGACAGCCCTGTGGGAAAGCCTCGTGGGAAAGCCTCGTGGGAAAGACTCGAGGGAAAACCATAGATCCTTTGATCCACGCGGCGGACTGCGTGACACTGCTGCTACCGCTCTGGAGGAAAGCGCAAGTGCATTCCCGCATTCGAGACGAGGACTGACTCCCCTGGGGAGACTCCAGAAGTACCCCAAGATCCATGTCAGCACTGGAGAGGAATCCTCAGGTTCCGGCCCCGACTCCACACAAGGTCTTAGGCCCCGGCATCGACGGGAGAGGAATCCCGAGACGCCCCCGAGGAACTCGCATGGGGACTGGCCTTTCCTGAGGCCACCAGAGCGGGTCCCTGAGGTCCCCGTCGTAAGTCGAGAGCACCTGCCGCAACTCGAGAAAATCCAGGACTTTTGCCCTCCAGGCGAGATGAGGCCCATTTCCGCTGAGGCTTCTCGAGGCTAATCACGTCTAACCACTGGAACTTCCAAAGGGTCCTTCACACCCTTGCTGCAACTCAAGAAGTTCCCCGACATACCCGTCTCCACTCGAGAGGAAGCACGTGGGGTCCCGCACACATCCAGGGGAGCCCCGTTTCCGCCTCCTAGCTCGAGATGAGGGATCCTTTCCCTGTTTCGTAGGGAAAGAATTCCCGGCGTTCCCGTCGCATCTCAAGAGGAGGCGCTCTCCACAGGAAAGGCGAGAGGAACTCCAGGGTCGTGCCACCATTCCAAGAGTCCCCCAGATGTGTCAGTCCATTCCAGAGGAACCTGTTTTCCCTGCACTGCCTTGACGTTCAAGCCGAGGATCGACTCCCACCACGTGTGCACGTGGAACAGCCCTGTGGGAAAGCCTCGTGGGAAAGCCTCGTGGGAAAGACTCGAGGGAAAACCATAGATCCTTTGATCCACGCGGCGGACTGCGTGACACTGCTGCTACCGCTCTGGAGGAAAGCGCAAGTGCATGCCCGCATTCGAGACGAGGACTGACTCCCCTGGGGAGACTCCAGAAGTACCCCAAGATCCATGTCAGCACGGGAGAGGAATCCTCAGGTTCCGGCCCCGACTCCACACAAGGCCTTAGGCCCCGGCATCGACGGGAGAGGAATCCCGAGAGGCCCCCGAGGAACTCGCATGGGGACTGGCCTTTCCTGAGGCCACCAGAGAGGGTCCCTGAGGTCCCCGTCGTAAGTCGAGAGCACCTGCCGCAACTCGAGAAAATCCAGGACTTTTGCCCTCCAGGCGAGATGAGGCCCATTTCCGCTGAGGCTTCTCGAGGCTAATCACGTCTAACCACTGGAACTTCCAAAGGGTCCTTCACACCCTTGCTGCAACTCAAGAAGTTCCCCGACATACCCGTCTCCACTCGAGAGGAAGCACGTGGGGTCCCGCACACATCCAGGGGAGCCCCGTTTCCGCCTCCTAGCTCGAGATGAGGGATCCTTTCCCTGTTTCGTAGGGAAAGAATTCCCGGCGTTCCAGTCGCATCTCAAGAGGAGGCGCTCTCCACAGGAAAGGCGAGAGGAACTCCAGGGTCGTGCCACCATTCCAAGAGTCCCCCAGATGTGTCAGTCCATTCCAGAGGAACCTGTTTTCCCTGCACTGCCTTGACGTTCAAGCCGAGGATCGAATCCCACCACGTGTGCACGTGGGACAGCCCTGTGGGAAAGCCTCGTGGGAAAGCCTCGTGGGAAAGACTCGAGGGAAAACCATAGATCCTTTGATCCACGCGGCGGACTGCGTGACACTGCTGCTACCGCTCTGGAGGAAAGCGCAAGTGCATGCCCGCATTCGAGACGAGGACTGACTCCCCTGGGGAGACTCCAGAAGTACCCCAAGATCCATGTCAGCACTGGAGAGGAATCCTCAGGTTCCGGCCCCGACTCCACACAAGGTCTTAGGCCCCGGCATCGATGGGCGAGGAATCCCGAGACGCCCCCGAGGAACTCGCATGGGACTGGCCTTTCCTGAGGCCACCAGAGCGGGTCCCTGAGGTCCCCGTCGTAAGTCGAGAGCACCTGCCGCAACTCGAGAAAATCCAGGAGGTTTTGCCCTCCAGGCGAGATGAGGCCCATTTCCGCTGAGGCTTCTCGAGGCTAATCACGTCTAACCACTGGAACTTCCAAAGGGTCCTTCACACCCTTGCTGCAACTCAAGAAGTTGCCCGACATACCCGTCTCCACTCGAGAGGAAGCACGTGGGGTTCCGCACACATCCAGGGGAGCCCCGTTTCAGCCTCCTAGCTCGAGATGAGGGATCCTTTCCCTGTTTCGTAGGGAAAGAATTCCCGGCGTTCCCGTCGCATCTCAAGAGGAGGCGCTCTCCACAGGAAAGGCGAGAGGAACTCCAGGGTCGTGCCACCATTCCAAGAGTCCCCCAGATGTGTCAGTCCATTCCAGAGGAACCTGTTTTCCCTGCACTGCCTTGACGTTCAAGCCGAGGATCGACTCCCACAACGTGTGCACGTGGGACAGCCCTGTGGGAAAGCCTCGTGGGAAAGCCTCTTGGGAAAGACTCGAGGGAAAACCATAGATCCTTTGATCCACGCGGCGGACTGCGTGACACTGCTGCTACCGTTCTGGAGGAAAGCGCAAGTGCATGCCCGCATTCGAGACGAGGACTGACTCCCCTGGGGAGACTCCAGAAGTACCCCAAGATCCATGTCAGCACTGGAGAGGAATCCTCAGGTTCCGGCCCCGACTCCACACAAGGTCTTAGGCCCCGGCATGGACGGGAGAGGAATCCCGAGAGGCCCCCGAGGAACTCGCCTGGGGACTGGCCTTTCCTGAGGCCACCAGAGTGGGTCCCTGAGGTCCCCGTCGTAAGTCGAGAGCACCTGCCGCAACTCGAGAAAATCCAGGAGGTTTTGCCCTCCAGGCGAGATGAGGCCCATTTCCGCTGAGGCTTCTCGAGGCTAATCACGTCTAACCACTGGAACTTCCAAAGGGTCCTTCACACCCTTGCTGCAACTCAAGAAGTTCCCGGACATACCCGTCTCCACTCGAGAGGAAGCACGTTCGGTCCCGCACACATCCAGGGGAGCCCCGTTTCCGCCTCCTAGCTCGAGATGAGGGATCCTTTCCCTGTTTCGTAGGGAAAGAATTCCCGGCGTTCCCGTCGCATCTCAAGAGGAGGCGCTCTCCACAGGAAAGGCGAGAGGAACTCCAGGGTCGTGCCACCATTCCAAGAGTCCCCCAGATGTGTCATTCCATTCCAGAGGAACCTGTTTTCCCTGCACTGCCTTGACGTTCAAGCCGAAGATCCACTCCCACCACGTGTGCACTTGGGACAGCCCTGTGGGAAAGCCTCGTGGGAAAGCCTCGTGGGAAAGACTCGAGGGAAAACCATAGATCCTTTGATCCACGCGGCGGACTGCGTGACACTGCTGCTACCGCTCTGGAGGAAAGCGCAAGTGCATGCCCGCATTCGAGACGAGGACTGACTCCCCTGGGGAGACTCCAGAAGTACCCCAAGATCCATGTCAGCACTGGAGAGGAATCCTCAAGTTCCGGCCCCGACTCCACACAAGGTCTTAGGCCCCGGCATCGACGGGAGAGGAATCCCGAGAGGCCCCCGAGGAACTCGCATGGGGACTGGCCTTTCCTGTGGGCACCAGAGCGGGTCCCTGAAGTCCCCGTCGTAAGTCGAGAGCACCTGCCGCAACTCGAGAAAATCCAGGAGGTTTTGCCCTCCAGGCGAGATGAGGCCCATTTCCGCTGAGGCTTCTCGAGGCTAATCACGTCTAACCACTGGAACTTCCAAAGGGTGCTTCACACCCTTGCTGCAACTCAAGCAGTTCCGCGACATACCCGTCTCCACTCGAGAGGAAGCACGTGGGGTCCCGCACACATCCAGGGGAGCCCCGTTTCCGCCTCCTAGCTCGAGATGAGGGATCCTTTCCCTGTTTCGTAGGGAAAGAATTCCCGGCGTTCCCGTCGCATCTCAAGAGGAGGCGCTCTCCACAGGAAAGGCGAGAGGAACTGAAGGGTCGTGCCACCATTCCAAGAGTCCCCCAGATGTGTCAGTCCATTCCAGAGGAACCTGTTTTCCCTGCACTGCCTTGACGTTCAAGCCGAGGATCGACTCCCACCACGTGTGCATGTGGGACAGCCCTGTGGGAAAGCCTCGTGGGAAAGCCTCGTGGGAAAGACTCGAGGGAAAACCATAGATCCTTTGATCCACGCGGCGGACTGCGTGACACTGCTGCTACCGCTCTGGAGGAAAGCGCAAGTGCATGCCCGCATTCGAGACGAGGACTGACTCCCCTGGGGAGACTCCAGAAGTACCCCAAGATCCATGTCAGCACTGGAGAGGAATCCTCAGGTTCCGGCCCCGACTCCACACAAGGTCTTCGGCCCCGGCATCGACGGGAGAGGAATGCCGAGAGGCCCCCGAGGAACTCGCCTGGGGACTGGCCTTTCCTGAGGCCACCAGAGCGGGTCCCTGACGTCCCCGTCGTAAGTCGAGGGCACCTGCCGCAACTCGAGAAAATCCAGGAGGTTTTGCCCTCCAGGCGAGATGAGGCCCATTTCCCCTGAGGCTTCTCGAGGCTAATCACGTCTAACCACTGGAACTTCCAAAGGGTCCTTCACACCCTTGCTGCAACTCAAGAAGTTCCCCGACATACCCGTCTCCACTCGAGAGGAAGCACGTGGGGTCCCGCACACATCCAGGGGAGCCCCGTTTCCGCCTCCTAGCTCGAGATGAGGGATCCTTTCCCTGTTTCGTAGGGAAAGAATTCCCGGCGTTCCCGTCGCATCTCAAGAGGAGGCGCTCTCCACAGGAAAGGCGAGAGGAACTCCAGGGTCGTGCCACCATTCCAAGAGTCCCCCAGATGTGTCAGTCCATTCCAGAGGAACCTGTTTTCCCTGCACTGCCTTGACTTTGAAGCCGAGGATCGACTCCCACCACGTGTGCACGTGGGACAGCCCTGTGGGAAAGCCTCGTGGGAAAGCCTCGTGGGAAAGACTCGAGGGAAAACCATAGATCCTTTGATCCACGCGGCGGACTGCGTGACACTGCTGCTACCGCTCTGGAGGAAAGCGCAAGTGCATGCCCGCATTGGAGGCGAGGACTAACTCCCCTGAGGAGACTCCAGAAGTACCCCAAGATCCATGTCAGCACTGGAGAGGAATCCTCAGGTTCCGGCCCCGACTCCACACAAGGTCTTAGGCCCGGCATCGACGGGAGAGGAATGCCGAGAGGCCCCCGAGGAACTCGCATGGGGACTGGCCTTTCCTGAGACCACCAGAGCGGGTCCCTGAGGTCCCCATCGTAAGTCGAGAGCACCTGCCGCAACTCGAGAAAATCCAGGAGGTTTTGCCCTCCAGGCGAGATGAGGCCCATTTCCGCTGAGGCTTCTCGAGGCTAATCACATCTAACCGCTGGAACTTCCAAAGGGTCCTTCACACCCTTGTTGCAACTCAAGCAGTTCCGCGACATACCCGTCTCCACTCGAGAGGAAGCACGTGGGGTCCCGCACACATCCAGGGGAGCCCCGTTTCCGCCTCCTAGCTCGAGATGAGGGATCCTTTCCCTGTTTCGTAGGGAAAGAATTCCCGGCGTTCCCGTCGCATCTCAAGAGGAGGCGCTCTCCACAGGAAAGGCGAGAGGAACTCCAGGGTCGTGCCACCATTCCAAGAGTCCACCAGATGTGTCAGTCCATTCCAGAGGAACCTGTTTTCCCTGCACTGCCTAGACGTTCAAGCCGAGGATCCACTCCCACCACGTGTGCACGTGGGACAGCCCTGTGGGAAAGCCTCGTGGGAATGCCTCGTGGGAAAGACTCGAGGGAAAACCATAGATCCTTTGATCCACGCGGCGGACTGCGTGACACTGCTGCTACCGCTCTGGAGGAAAGCGCAAGTGCATGCCCGCATTCGAGACGAGGACTGACTCCCCTGGGGAGACTCCAAAAGTACCCCAAGATCCATGTCAGCACTGGAGAGGAATCCTCAGGTTCCGGTCCCGACTCCACACAAGGTCTTAGGCCCCGGCATCGACGGGAGAGGAATCCCGAGAGGCCCCCGAGGAACTCGCATGGGGACTGGCCTTTCCTGAGGCCACCAGAGCGGGTCCCTGACGTCCCCGTCGTAAGTCGAGAGCACCTGCCGCAACTCGAGAAAATCCAGGAGGTTTTGCCCTCCAGGCGAGATTAGGCCCATTTCCGCTGAGGCTTCTCGAGGCGAATCACGTCTAACCACTGGAATTTCCAAAGGGTCCTTCACACCCTTGCTGCAACTCAAGAAGTTCCCGACATACCCGTCTCCACTCGAGAGGAAGCACGTGGGGTCCCGCACACATCCAGGGGAGCCCCGTTTCGGCCTCCTAGCTCGAGATGAGGGATCCTTTCCCTGTTTCGTAGGGAAAGAATTCCCGGCGTTCCCGTCGCATCTCAAGAGGAGGCGCTCTCCACAGGAAAGGCGAGAGGAACTCCAGGGTCGTGCCACCATTCCAAGAGTCCCCCAGATGTGTCAGTCCATTCCAGAGGAACCTGTTTTCCCTGCACTGCCTTGACGTTCAAGCCGAGGATCGACTCCCACCACGTGTGCACGTGGGACAGCCCTGTGGGAAAGCCTCGTGGGAAAGCCTCGTGGGAAAGACTCGAGGGAAAACCATAGATCCTTTGATCCACGCGGCGGACTGCGTGACACTGCTGCTACCGCTCTGGAGGAAAGCGCAAGTGCATGCCCGCATTCGAGACGAGGACTGACTCCCCTGGGGAGACTCCAGAAGTACCCCAAGATCCATGTCAGCACTGGAGAGGAATCCTCAGGTTCCGGCCCCGACTCCACACAAGGTCTTAGGCCCCGGCATGGACGGGAGAGGAATGCCGAGAGGCCCCTGAGGAACTCGCATGGGGACTGGCATTTCCTGAGGTCACCAGAGCGGGTCCCCGAGGTCCCAGTCGTAAGTCGAGAGCACATGCCTCAACTCGAGAAAATCCAGGAGGTTTTGCCCTCCAGGCGAGATGAGGCCCATTTCCGCAGAGGCTTCTCGAGGCTAATCACATCTAACCACTGGAACTTCCAAAGGGTCCTTCACACCCTTGCTGCAACTCAAGAAGTTCCCCGACATACCCGTCTCCACTCGAGAGGAAGCACGTGGGGTCCCGCACACATCCAGGGGAGCCCCGTTTCCGCCTCCTAGCTCGAGATGAGGGATCCTTTCCCTGTTTCGTAGGGAAAGAATTCCCGGCGTTCCCGTCGCATCTCAAGTGGAGGCGCCCTCCACAGGAAAGGCGAGAGGAACTCCAGGGTCGTGCCACCATTCCAAGAGTCCCCCAGATGTGTCAGTCCATTTCAGAGGAACCTGTTTTCCCTGCACTGCCTTGACGTTCAAGCCGAGGATCGACTCCCACCACGTGTGCACGTGGGACAGCCCTGTGGGAAAGCCTCGTGGGAAAGCCTCGTGGGAAAGACTCGAGGGAAAACCATAGATCCTTTGATCCACGCGGCGGACTGCGTGACACTGCTGCTACCGCTCTGGAGGAAAGCGCAAGTGCATGCCCGCATTCGAGACGAGGACTGACTCCCCTGGGGAGACTCCAGAAGTACCCCAAGATCCATGTCAGCACTGGAGAGGAATCCTCAGGTTCCGGCCCCGACTCCACACAAGGTCTTCGGCCCCGGCATCGACGGGAGAGGAATGCCGAGAGGCCCCCGAGGAACTCGCCTGGGGACTGGCCTTTCCTGAGGCCACCAGAGCGGGTCCCTGAGGTCCCCGTCGTAAGTCGAGAGCACCTGCCGCAACTCGAGAAAATCCAGGAGGTTTTGCCCTCCAGGCGAGATGAGGCCCATTTCCGCTGAGGCTTCTCGAGGCTAATCACGTCTAACCACTGGAACTTCCAAAGGGTCCTTCACACCCTTGCTGCAACTCAAGAAGTTCCCCGACATACCCGTCTCCACTCGAGAGGAAGCACGTGGGGTCCCGCACACATCCAGGGGAGCCCCGTTTCCGCCTCCTAGCTCGAGATGAGGGATCCTTTCCTTGTTTCTTAGGGAAAGAATTCCCGGCGTTCCAGTCGCATCTCAAGAGGAGGCGCTCTCCACAGGAAAGGCGAGAGGAACTCCAGGGTCGTGCCACCATTCCAAGAGTCCCCCAGATGTGTCAGTCTATTCCAGAGGAACCTGTTTTCCCTGCACTGCCTTGACGTTCAAGCCGAGGATCGACTCCCACCACGTGTGCACGTGGGACAGCCCTGTGGGAAAGCCTCGTGGGAAAGCCTCGTGGGAAAGACTCGAGGGAAAACCATAGATCCTTTGATCCACGCGGCGGACTGCGTGACACTGCTGCTACCGCTCTGGAGGAAAGCGCAAGTGCATGCCCGCATTCGAGACGAGGACTGACTCCCCTGGGGAGACTCCAGAAGTACCCCAAGATCCATGTCAGCACTGGAGAGGAATCCTCAGGTTCCGGCCCCGACTCCACACAAGGTCTTAGGCCCCGGCATCGACGGGAGAGGAATGCCGAGAGGCCCCCGAGGAACTCGCATGGGGATTGGCCTTTCCTGAGGCCACCAGAGCGGGTCCCTGAGGTCCCCGTCGTAAGTCGAGAGCACCTGCCGCAACTCGAGAAAATCCAGGAGGTTTTGCCCTCCAGGCGAGATGAGGCCCAATTCCGCTGAGGCTTCTCGAGGCTAATCACGTCTAACCACTGGAACTTCCAAAGGGTCCTTCACACCCTTACTGCAACTCAAGAAGATCCCCGACATACCCGTCTCCACTCGAGAGGAAGCACGTGGGGTCCCGCACACATCCAGGGGAGCCCCGTTTCCGCCTCCTAGCTCGAGATGAGGGATCCTTTCCCTGTTTCGTAGGGAAAGAATTCCCGGCGTTCCCGTCGCATCTCAAGAGGAGGCGCTCTCCACAGGAAAGGCGAGAGGAACTCCAGGGTCGTGCCACCATTCCAAGAGTCCCCCAGATGTGTCAGTCCATTCCAGAGGAACCTGTTTTCCCTGCACTGCCTTGACGTTCAAGCCGAGGATCGACTCCCACCACGTGTGAACGTGGGACAGCCCTGTGGGAAAGCCTCGTGGGAAAGCCTCGTGGGAAAGACTCGAGGGAAAACCATAGATCCTTTGATCCACGCGGCGGACTGCGTGACACTGCTGCTACCGCTCTGGAGGAAAGCGCAAGTGCATGCCCGCATTCGAGACGAGGACTGACTCCCCTGGGGAGACTCCAGAAGTACCCCAAGATCCATGTCAGCACTGGAGAGGAATCCTCAGGTTCCAGTCCCGACTCCACACAAGGTCTTAGGCCCCGTCATCGACGGGAGAGGAATCCCGAGAGGCCCCCGAGGAACTCGCATGGGGACTGGCCTTTCCTGAGGCCACCAGAGCGGGTCCCTGAGGTCCCCGTCGTAAGTCGAGAGCACCTGCCGCAACTCGAGAAAATCCAGGAGGTTTTGCCCTCCAGGCGAGATGAGGCCCATTTCCGCTGAGGCTTCTCGAGGCTAATCACGTCTAACCACTGGAACTTCCAAAGGGTCCTTCACACCCTTGCTGCAACTCAAGAAGTTCCCCGACATACCCGTCTCCACTCGAGAGGAAGCACGTGGGGTCCCGCACACATCCAGGGGAGCCCCGTTTCCGCCTCCTAGCTCGAGATGAGGGATCCTTTCCCTGTTTCCTAGGGAAAGAATTCCCGGCGTTCCCGTCGCATCTCAAGAGGAGGCGCTCTCCACAGGAAAGGCGAGAGGAACTCCAGGGTCGTGCCACCATTCCAAGAGTCCCCCAGATGTGTCATTCCATTCCAGAGGAACCTGTTTTCCCTACACTGCCTTGACGTTCAAGCCGAAGATCCACTCCCACCACGTGTGCACTTGGGACAGCCCTGTGGGAAAGCCTCGTGGGAAAGCCTCGTGGGAAAGACTCGAGGGAAAACCATAGATCCTTTGATCCACGCGGCGGACTGCGTGACACTGCTGCTACCGCTCTGGAGGAAAGCGCAAGTGCATGCCCGCATTCGAGACGAGGACTGACTCCCCTGGGGAGACTCCAGAAGTACCCCAAGATCCATGTCAGCACTGGAGAGGAATCCTCAAGTTCCGGCCCCGACTCCACACAAGGTCTTAGGCCCCGGCATCGACGGGAGAGGAATCCCGAGAGGCCCCCGAGGAACTCGCATGGGGACTGGCCTTTCCTGTGGGCACCAGAGCGGGTCCCTGAAGTCCCCGTCGTAAGTCGAGAGCACCTGCCGCAACTCGAGAAAATCCAGGAGGTTTTGCCCTCCAGGCGAGATGAGGCCCATTTCCGCTGAGGCTTCTCGAGGCTAATCACGTCTAACCACTGGAACTTCCAAAGGGTGCTTCACACCCTTGCTGCAACTCAAGCAGTTCCGCGACATACCCGTCTCCACTCGAGAGGAAGCACGTGGGGTCCCGCACACATCCAGGGGAGCCCCGTTTCCGCCTCCTAGCTCGAGATGAGGGATCCTTTCCCTGTTTCGTAGGGAAAGAATTCCCGGCGTTCCCGTCGCATCTCAAGAGGAGGCGCTCTCCACAGGAAAGGCGAGAGGAACTCCAGGGTCGTGCCACCATTCCAAGAGTCCCCCAGATGTGTCAGTCCATTCCAGAGGAACCTGTTTTCCCTGCACTGCCTTGACGTTCAAGCCGAGGATCGACTCCCACCACGTGTGCACGTGGGACAGCCCTGTGGGAAAGCCTCGTGGGAAAGCCTCGTGGGAAAGACTCGAGGGAAAACCATAGATCCTTTGATCCACGCGGCGGACTGCGTGACACTGCTGCTACCGCTCTGGAGGAAAGCGCAAGTGCATGCCCGCATTCGAGACGAGGACTGACTCCCCTGGGGAGACTCCAGAAGTACCCCAAGATCCATGTCAGCACTGGAGAGGAATCCTCAGGTTCCGGCCCCGACTCCACACAAGGTCTTCGGCCCCGGCATCGACGGGAGAGGAATGCCGAGAGGCCCCCGAGGAACTCGCCTGGGGACTGGCCTTTCCTGAGGCCACCAGAGCGGGTCCCTGACGTCCCCGTCGTAAGTCGAGAGCACCTGCCGCAACTCGAGAAAATCCAGGAGGTTTTGCCCTCCAGGCGAGATGAGGCCCATTTCCCCTGAGGCTTCTCGAGGCTAATCACGTCTAACCACTGGAACTTCCAAAGGGTCCTTCACACCATTGCTGCAACTCAAGAAGTTCCCCGACATACCCGTCTCCACTCGAGAGGAAGCACGTGGGGTCCCGCACACATCCAGGGGAGCCCCGTTTCCGCCTCCTAGCTCGAGATGAGGGATCCTTTCCCTGTTTCGTAGGGAAAGAATTCCCGGCGTTCCCGTCGCATCTCAAGAGGAGGCGCTCTCCACAGGAAAGGCGAGAGGAACTCCAGGGTCGTGCCACCATTCCAAGAGTCCCCCAGATGTGTCAGTCCATTCCAGAGGAACCTGTTTTCCCTGCACTGCCTTGACTTTGAAGCCGAGGATCGACTCCCACCACGTGTGCACGTGGGACAGCCCTGTGGGAAAGCCTCGTGGGAAAGCCTCGTGGGAAAGACTCGAGGGAAAACCATAGATCCTTTGATCCACGCGGCGGACTGCGTGACACTGCTGCTACCGCTCTGGAGGAAAGCGCAAGTGCATGCCCGCATTGGAGGCGAGGACTAACTCCCCTGGGGAGACTCCAGAAGTACCCCAAGATCCATGTCAGCACTGGAGAGGAATCCTCAGGTTCCTACCCCGACCCACACAAGGTCTTAGGCCCCGGCATCGACGGGAGAGGAATGCTGAGAGGCCCCCGAGGAACTCGCATGGGGACTGGCCTTTCCTGAGGCCACCAGAGCGGGTCCCTGAGGTCCCCATCGTAAGTCGAGAGCACCTGCTGCAACTCGAGAAAATCCAGGAGGTTTTGCCCTCCAGGCGAGATGAGGCCCATTTCCGCTGAGGCAACTCGATGCTAATCACGTCTAACCACTGGAACTTCCAAAGGGTCCTTCACACCCTTGCTGCATCTCAAGAAGTTCCCCGACATACCCGTCTCCACTCGAGAGGAAGCACATGGGGTCCCGCACACATCCAGGGGAGACCCGTTTCCGCCTCCTAGCTCGAGATGAGGGATCCTTTCCCTGTTTCGTAGGGAAAGAATTCCCGGCGTTCCCGTCGCATCTCAAGAGGAGGCGCTCTCCACAGGAAAGGCAAGAGGAACTCCAGGGTCGTGCCACAATTCCAAGAGTCCCCCAGATGTGTCAGTCCATTCCAGAGGAACCGGTTTTCCCTGCACTGCCTTGACGTTCAAGCCGAGGATCGACTCCCACCATGTGTGCACGTGGGACAGCCCTGTGGGAAAGCCTCGTGGGAAAGCCTCGTGGGAAAAACTCGAGGGAAAACCATAGATCCTTTGATCCACGCGGCGGACTGCGTGACACTGCTGCTACCGCTCTGGAGGAAAGCGCAAGTGCATGCCCGCATTCGAGACGAGGACTGACTCCCCTGGGGAGACTCCAGAAGTACCCCAAGATCCATGTAAGCACTGCAGAGGAATCCGCAGGTTCCGGCCCCGACTCCACACAAGGTCTTAGGCCCCGGCATCGACGGGAGAGGAATCCCGAGAGGCCCCCGAGGAACTCGCATGGGGACTGGCCTTTCCTGAGGCCACCAGAGCGGGTCCCTGAGGTCCCCGTCGTAAGTCGAGAGCACCTGCCGCAACTCGAGAAAATCCAGGAGGTTTTGCCCTCCAGGCGAGATGAGGCCCATTTCCGCTGAGGCTTCTCGAGGCTAATCACGTCTAACCACTGGAACTTCCAAAGGGTGCTTCACACCCTTGCTGCAACTCAAGAAGTTCCCCGACATACCCGTCTCCACTCGAGAGGAAGCACGTGGGGTCCCTCACACATCCAGGGGAGCCACGTTTCCGCCTCCTAGCTCGAGATGAGGGATCCTTTCCCTGTTTCGTAGGGAAAGAATTCCCGGCGTTCCCGTCGCATCTCAAGAGGAGGCGCTCTCCTCAGGAAAGGCGAGAGGAACTCCAGGGTCGTGCCACAATTCCAAGAGTCCACCAGATGTGTCAGTCCATTCCAGAGGAACCTGTTTTCCCTGCACTGCCTTGACGTTCAAGCCGAGGATCGACTCCCACCACGTGTGCACGTGGGACAGCCCTGTGGGAAAGCCTCGTGGGAAAGCCTCGTGGGAAAGACTCGAGGGAAAACCATAGATCCTTTGATCCACGCGGCGGACTGCGTGACACTGCTGCTACCGCTCTGGAGGAAAGCGCAAGTGCATGCCCGCATTCGAGACGAGGACTGACTCCCCTGGGGAGACTCCAGAAGTACCCCAAGATCCATGTCAGCACTGGAGAGGAATCCTCAGGTTCCTACCCCGACCCACACAAGGTCTTAGGCCCCGGCATCGACGGGAGAGGAATGCCGAGAGGCCCCCGAGGAACTCGCATGGGGACTGGCCTTTCCTGAGGCCACCAGAGCGGGTCCCTGAGGTCCCCATCGTAAGTCGAGAGCACCTGCCGCAACTCGAGAAAATCCAGGAGGTTTTGCCCTCCAGGCGAGATGAGGCCCATTTCCGCTGAGGCAACTCGAGGCCAATCACATCTAACCACTGGAACTTCCAAAGGGTCCTTCACACCCTTGCTGCAACTCAAGCATTTCCGCGACATACCCGTATCCACTCGAGAGGAAGCACGTTGGGTCCCGCACACATCCAGGGGAGCCCCGTTTCCGCCTCCTAGCTCGAAATGAGTGATCCTTTCCCTGTTTCGTAGGGAAAGAATTCCCGGCGTTCCCGTCGCATCTCAAGAGGAGGCGCTCTCCACAGGAAAGGCGAGAGGAACTCCAGGGTCGTGGCACCATTCCAAGAGACCCCCAGATGTGTCAGTCCATTCCAGAGGAACCTGTTTTCCCTGCACTGCCTTGACGTTCAAGCCGAGGATCGACTCCCACCACGTGTGCACGTGGGACAGCCCTGTGGGAAAGCCTCGTGGGAAAGCCTCGTGGGAAAGACTCGAGGGAAAACCATAGATCCTTTGATCCACGCGGCGGACTGCGTGACACTGCTGCTACCGCTCTGGAGGAAAGCGCAAGTGCATGCCCGCATTCGAGACGAGGACTGACTCCCCTGGGGAGACTCCAGAAGTACCCCAAGATCCATGTCAGCACTGGAGAGGAATCCTCAGGTTCCGGCCCCGACTCCACACAAGGTCTTAGGCCCCGGCATGGACAGGAGAGGAATCCCGAGAGGCCCCCGAGGAACTCGCCTGGGGACTGGCCTTTCCTGAGGCCACGAGAGCGGGTCCCTGAGGTCCCCGTCGTAAGTCGAGAGCACCTGCCGCAACTCGAGAAAATCCAGGAGGTTTTGCCCTCCAGGCGAGATGAGGCCCATTTCCGCTGAGGCTTCTCGAGGCTAATCACGTCTAACCACTGGAACTTCCAAAGGGTGCTTCACACCCTTGCTGCAACTCAAGAAGTTCCCCGACATACCCGTCTCCACTCGAGAGGAAGCACGTGGGGTCCCTCACACATCCAGGGGAGCCACGTTTCCGCCTCCTAGCTCGAGATGAGGGATCCTTTCCCTGTTTCGTAGGGAAAGAATTTCCGGCGTTCCCGTCGCATCTCCAGAGGAGGCGCTCTAAACAGGAAAGGCGAGAGGAACTCCAGGGTCGTGCCACAATTCCAAGAGTCCACCAGATGTGTCAGTCCATTCCAGAGGAACCTGTTTTCCCTGCACTGCCTTGACGTTCAAGCCGAGGATCGACTCCCACCACGTGTGCACGTGGGACAGCCCTGTGGGAAAGCCTCGTGGGAAAGCCTCGTGGGAAAGACTCGAGGGAAAACCATAGATCCTTTGATCCACGCGGCGGACTGCGTGACACTGCTGCTACCGCTCTGGAGGAAAGCGCAAGTGCATTCCCGCATTGGAGACGAGGACTGACTCCCCTGGGGAGACTCCAGAAGTACCCCAAGATCCATGTCAGCACTGGAGAGGAATCCTCAGGTTCCGGCCCCGACTCCACACAAGGTCTTAGGCCCCGGCATCGACGGGAGAGGAATCCCGAGACGCCCCCGAGGAACTCGCATGGGGACTGGCCTTTCCTGAGGCCACCAGAGCGGGTCCCTGAGGTCCCCGTCGTAAGTCGAGAGCACCTGCCGCAACTCGAGAAAATCCAGGACTTTTGCCCTCCAGGCGAGATGAGGCCCATTTCCGCTGAGGCTTCTCGAGGCTAATCACGTCTAACCACTGGAACTTCCAAAGGGTCCTTCACACCCTTGCTGCAACTCAAGAAGTTCCCCGACATACCCGTCTCCACTCGAGAGGAAGCACGTGGGGTCCCGCACACATCCAGGGGAGCCCCGTTTCCGCCTCCTAGCTCGAGATGAGGGATCCTTTCCCTGTTTCGTAGGGAAAGAATTCCCGGCGTTCCCGTCGCATCTCAAGAGGAGGCGCTCTCCACAGGAAAGGCGAGAGGAACTCCAGGGTCGTGCCACCATTCCAAGAGTCCCCCAGATGTGTCAGTCCATTCCAGAGGAACCTGTTTTCCCTGCACTGCCTTGACGTTCAAGCCGAGGATCGACTCCCACCACGTGTGCACGTGGAACAGCCCTGTGGGAAAGCCTCGTGGGAAAGCCTCGTGGGAAAGACTCGAGGGAAAACCATAGATCCTTTGATCCACGCGGCGGACTGCGTGACACTGCTGCTACCGCTCTGGAGGAAAGCGCAAGTGCATGCCCGCATTGGAGACGAGGACTGACTCCCCTGGGGAGACTCCAGAAGTACCCCAAGATCCATGTCAGCACTGGAGAGGAATCCTCAGGTTCCGGCCCCGACTCCACACAAGGTCTTAGGCCCCGGCATCGACGGGAGAGGAATCCCGAGACGCCCCCGAGGAACTCGCATGGGGACTGGCCTTTCCTGAGGCCACCAGAGCGGGTCCCTGAGGTCCCCGTCGTAAGTCGAGAGCACCTGCCGCAACTCGAGAAAATCCAGGACTTTTGCCCTCCAGGCGAGATGAGGCCCATTTCCGCTGAGGCTTCTCGAGGCTAATCACGTCTAACCACTGGAACTTCCAAAGGGTCCTTCACACCCTTGCTGCAACTCAAGAAGTTCCCCGACATACCCGTCTCCACTCGAGAGGAAGCACGTGGGGTCCCGCACACATCCAGGGGAGCCCCGTTTCCGCCTCCTAGCTCGAGATGAGGGATCCTTTCCCTGTTTCGTAGGGAAAGAATTCCCGGCGTTCCCGTCGCATCTCAAGAGGAGGCGCTCTCCACAGGAAAGGCGAGAGGAACTCCAGGGTCGTGCCACCATTCCAAGAGTCCCCCAGATGTGTCAGTCCATTCCAGAGGAACCTGTTTTCCCTGCACTGCCTTGACGTTCAAGCCGAGGATCGACTCCCACCACGTGTGCACGTGGAACAGCCCTGTGGGAAAGCCTCGTGGGAAAGCCTCGTGGGAAAGACTCGAGGGAAAACCATAGATCCTTTGATCCACGCGGCGGACTGCGTGACACTGCTGCTACCGCTCTGGAGGAAAGCGCAAGTGCATGCCCGCATTCGAGACGAGGACTGACTCCCCTGGGGAGACTCCAGAAGTACCCCAAGATCCATGTCAGCACGGGAGAGGAATCCTCAGGTTCCGGCCCCGACTCCACACAAGGCCTTAGGCCCCGGCATCGACGGGAGAGGAATCCCGAGAGGCCCCCGAGGAACTCGCATGGGGACTGGCCTTTCCTGAGGCCACCAGAGCGGGTCCCTGAGGTCCCCGTCGTAAGTCGAGAGCACCTGCCGCAACTCGAGAAAATCCAGGACTTTTGCCCTCCAGGCGAGATGAGGCCCATTTCCGCTGAGGCTTCTCGAGGCTAATCACGTCTAACCACTGGAACTTCCAAAGGGTCCTTCACACCCTTGCTGCAACTCAAGAAGTTCCCCGACATACCCGTCTCCACTCGAGAGGAAGCACGTGGGGTCCCGCACACATCCAGGGGAGCCCCGTTTCCGCCTCCTAGCTCGAGATGAGGGATCCTTTCCCTGTTTCGTAGGGAAAGAATTCCCGGCGTTCCAGTCGCATCTCAAGAGGAGGCGCTCTCCACAGGAAAGGCGAGAGGAACTCCAGGGTCGTGCCACCATTCCAAGAGTCCCCCAGATGTGTCAGTCCATTCCAGAGGAACCTGTTTTCCCTGCACTGCCTTGACGTTCAAGCCGAGGATCGAATCCCACCACGTGTGCACGTGGGACAGCCCTGTGGGAAAGCCTCGTGGGAAAGCCTCGTGGGAAAGACTCGAGGGAAAACCATAGATCCTTTGATCCACGCGGCGGACTGCGTGACACTGCTGCTACCGCTCTGGAGGAAAGCGCAAGTGCATGCCCGCATTCGAGACGAGGACTGACTCCCCTGGGGAGACTCCAGAAGTACCCCAAGATCCATGTCAGCACTGGAGAGGAATCCTCAGGTTCCGGCCCCGACTCCACACAAGGTCTTAGGCCCCGGCATCGATGGGCGAGGAATCCCGAGACGCCCCCGAGGAACTCGCATGGGACTGGCCTTTACTGAGGCCACCAGAGCGGGTCCCTGAGGTCCCCGTCGTAAGTCGAGAGCACCTGCCGCAACTCGAGAAAATCCAGGAGGTTTTGCCCTCCAGGCGAGATGAGGCCCATTTCCGCTGAGGCTTCTCGAGGCTAATCACGTCTAACCACTGGAACTTCCAAAGGGTCCTTCACACCCTTGCTGCAACTCAAGAAGTTGCCCGACATACCCGTCTCCACTCGAGAGGAAGCACGTGGGGTTCCGCACACATCCAGGGGAGCCCCGTTTCAGCCTCCTAGCTCGAGATGAGGGATCCTTTCCCTGTTTCGTAGGGAAAGAATTCCCGGCGTTCCCGTCGCATCTCAAGAGGAGGCGCTCTCCACAGGAAAGGCGAGAGGAACTCCAGGGTCGTGCCACCATTCCAAGAGTCCCCCAGATGTGTCAGTCCATTCCAGAGGAACCTGTTTTCCCTGCACTGCCTTGACGTTCAAGCCGAGGATCGACTCCCACAACGTGTGCACGTGGGACAGCCCTGTGGGAAAGCCTCGTGGGAAAGCCTCTTGGGAAAGACTCGAGGGAAAACCATAGATCCTTTGATCCACGCGGCGGACTGCGTGACACTGCTGCTACCGTTCTGGAGGAAAGCGCAAGTGCATGCCCGCATTCGAGACGAGGACTGACTCCCCTGGGGAGACTCCAGAAGTACCCCAAGATCCATGTCAGCACTGGAGAGGAATCCTCAGGTTCCGGCCCCGACTCCACACAAGGTCTTAGGCCCCGGCATGGACGGGAGAGGAATCCCGAGAGGCCCCCGAGGAACTCGCCTGGGGACTGGCCTTTCCTGAGGCCACCAGAGTGGGTCCCTGAGGTCCCCGTCGTAAGTCGAGAGCACCTGCCGCAACTCGAGAAAATCCAGGAGGTTTTGCCCTCCAGGCGAGATGAGGCCCATTTCCGCTGAGGCTTCTCGAGGCTAATCACGTCTAACCACTGGAACTTCCAAAGGGTCCTTCACACCCTTGCTGCAACTCAAGAAGTTCCCGGACATACCCGTCTCCACTCGAGAGGAAGCACGTTCGGTCCCGCACACATCCAGGGGAGCCCCGTTTCCGCCTCCTAGCTCGAGATGAGGGATCCTTTCCCTGTTTCGTAGGGAAAGAATTCCCGGCGTTCCCGTCGCATCTCAAGAGGAGGCGCTCTCCACAGGAAAGGCGAGAGGAACTCCAGGGTCGTGCCACCATTCCAAGAGTCCCCCAGATGTGTCATTCCATTCCAGAGGAACCTGTTTTCCCTGCACTGCCTTGACGTTCAAGCCGAAGATCCACTCCCACCACGTGTGCACTTGGGACAGCCCTGTGGGAAAGCCTCGTGGGAAAGCCTCGTGGGAAAGACTCGAGGGAAAACCATAGATCCTTTGATCCACGCGGCGGACTGCGTGACACTGCTGCTACCGCTCTGGAGGAAAGCGCAAGTGCATGCCCGCATTCGAGACGAGGACTGACTCCCCTGGGGAGACTCCAGAAGTACCCCAAGATCCATGTCAGCACTGGAGAGGAATCCTCAAGTTCCGGCCCCGACTCCACACAAGGTCTTAGGCCCCGGCATCGACGGGAGAGGAATCCCGAGAGGCCCCCGAGGAACTCGCATGGGGACTGGCCTTTCCTGTGGGCACCAGAGCGGGTCCCTGAAGTCCCCGTCGTAAGTCGAGAGCACCTGCCGCAACTCGAGAAAATCCAGGAGGTTTTGCCCTCCAGGCGAGATGAGGCCCATTTCCGCTGAGGCTTCTCGAGGCTAATCACGTCTAACCACTGGAACTTCCAAAGGGTGCTTCACACCCTTGCTGCAACTCAAGCAGTTCCGCGACATACCCGTCTCCACTCGAGAGGAAGCACGTGGGGTCCCGCACACATCCAGGGGAGCCCCGTTTCCGCCTCCTAGCTCGAGATGAGGGATCCTTTCCCTGTTTCGTAGGGAAAGAATTCCCGGCGTTCCCGTCGCATCTCAAGAGGAGGCGCTCTCCACAGGAAAGGCGAGAGGAACTCCAGGGTCGTGCCACCATTCCAAGAGTCCCCCAGATGTGTCAGTCCATTCCAGAGGAACCTGTTTTCCCTGCACTGCCTTGACGTTCAAGCCGAGGATCGACTCCCACCACGTGTGCACGTGGAACAGCCCTGTGGGAAAGCCTCGTGGGAAAGCCTCGTGGGAAAGACTCGAGGGAAAACCATAGATCCTTTGATCCACGCGGCGGACTGCGTGACACTGCTGCTACCGCTCTGGAGGAAAGCGCAAGTGCATGCCCGCATTCGAGACGAGGACTGACTCCCCTGGGGAGACTCCAGAAGTACCCCAAGATCCATGTCAGCACGGGAGAGGAATCCTCAGGTTCCGGCCCCGACTCCACACAAGGCCTTAGGCCCCGGCATCGACGGGAGAGGAATCCCGAGAGGCCCCCGAGGAACTCGCATGGGGACTGGCCTTTCCTGAGGCCACCAGAGCGGGTCCCTGAGGTCCCCGTCGTAAGTCGAGAGCACCTGCCGCAACTCGAGAAAATCCAGGACTTTTGCCCTCCAGGCGAGATGAGGCCCATTTCCGCTGAGGCTTCTCGAGGCTAATCACGTCTAACCACTGGAACTTCCAAAGGGTCCTTCACACCCTTGCTGCAACTCAAGAAGTTCCCCGACATACCCGTCTCCACTCGAGAGGAAGCACGTGGGGTCCCGCACACATCCAGGGGAGCCCCGTTTCCGCCTCCTAGCTCGAGATGAGGGATCCTTTCCCTGTTTCGTAGGGAAAGAATTCCCGGCGTTCCAGTCGCATCTCAAGAGGAGGCGCTCTCCACAGGAAAGGCGAGAGGAACTCCAGGGTCGTGCCACCATTCCAAGAGTCCCCCAGATGTGTCAGTCCATTCCAGAGGAACCTGTTTTCCCTGCACTGCCTTGACGTTCAAGCCGAGGATCGAATCCCACCACGTGTGCACGTGGGACAGCCCTGTGGGAAAGCCTCGTGGGAAAGCCTCGTGGGAAAGACTCGAGGGAAAACCATAGATCCTTTGATCCACGCGGCGGACTGCGTGACACTGCTGCTACCGCTCTGGAGGAAAGCGCAAGTGCATGCCCGCATTCGAGACGAGGACTGACTCCCCTGGGGAGACTCCAGAAGTACCCCAAGATCCATGTCAGCACTGGAGAGGAATCCTCAGGTTCCGGCCCCGACTCCACACAAGGTCTTAGGCCCCGGCATCGATGGGCGAGGAATCCCGAGACGCCCCCGAGGAACTCGCATGGGACTGGCCTTTACTGAGGCCACCAGAGCGGGTCCCTGAGGTCCCCGTCGTAAGTCGAGAGCACCTGCCGCAACTCGAGAAAATCCAGGAGGTTTTGCCCTCCAGGCGAGATGAGGCCCATTTCCGCTGAGGCTTCTCGAGGCTAATCACGTCTAACCACTGGAACTTCCAAAGGGTCCTTCACACCCTTGCTGCAACTCAAGAAGTTGCCCGACATACCCGTCTCCACTCGAGAGGAAGCACGTGGGGTTCCGCACACATCCAGGGGAGCCCCGTTTCAGCCTCCTAGCTCGAGATGAGGGATCCTTTCCCTGTTTCGTAGGGAAAGAATTCCCGGCGTTCCCGTCGCATCTCAAGAGGAGGCGCTCTCCACAGGAAAGGCGAGAGGAACTCCAGGGTCGTGCCACCATTCCAAGAGTCCCCCAGATGTGTCAGTCCATTCCAGAGGAACCTGTTTTCCCTGCACTGCCTTGACGTTCAAGCCGAGGATCGACTCCCACAACGTGTGCACGTGGGACAGCCCTGTGGGAAAGCCTCGTGGGAAAGCCTCTTGGGAAAGACTCGAGGGAAAACCATAGATCCTTTGATCCACGCGGCGGACTGCGTGACACTGCTGCTACCGTTCTGGAGGAAAGCGCAAGTGCATGCCCGCATTCGAGACGAGGACTGACTCCCCTGGGGAGACTCCAGAAGTACCCCAAGATCCATGTCAGCACTGGAGAGGAATCCTCAGGTTCCGGCCCCGACTCCACACAAGGTCTTAGGCCCCGGCATGGACGGGAGAGGAATCCCGAGAGGCCCCCGAGGAACTCGCCTGGGGACTGGCCTTTCCTGAGGCCACCAGAGTGGGTCCCTGAGGTCCCCGTCGTAAGTCGAGAGCACCTGCCGCAACTCGAGAAAATCCAGGAGGTTTTGCCCTCCAGGCGAGATGAGGCCCATTTCCGCTGAGGCTTCTCGAGGCTAATCACGTCTAACCACTGGAACTTCCAAAGGGTCCTTCACACCCTTGCTGCAACTCAAGAAGTTCCCGGACATACCCGTCTCCACTCGAGAGGAAGCACGTTCGGTCCCGCACACATCCAGGGGAGCCCCGTTTCCGCCTCCTAGCTCGAGATGAGGGATCCTTTCCCTGTTTCGTAGGGAAAGAATTCCCGGCGTTCCCGTCGCATCTCAAGAGGAGGCGCTCTCCACAGGAAAGGCGAGAGGAACTCCAGGGTCGTGCCACCATTCCAAGAGTCCCCCAGATGTGTCATTCCATTCCAGAGGAACCTGTTTTCCCTGCACTGCCTTGACGTTCAAGCCGAAGATCCACTCCCACCACGTGTGCACTTGGGACAGCCCTGTGGGAAAGCCTCGTGGGAAAGCCTCGTGGGAAAGACTCGAGGGAAAACCATAGATCCTTTGATCCACGCGGCGGACTGCGTGACACTGCTGCTACCGCTCTGGAGGAAAGCGCAAGTGCATGCCCGCATTCGAGACGAGGACTGACTCCCCTGGGGAGACTCCAGAAGTACCCCAAGATCCATGTCAGCACTGGAGAGGAATCCTCAAGTTCCGGCCCCGACTCCACACAAGGTCTTAGGCCCCGGCATCGACGGGAGAGGAATCCCGAGAGGCCCCCGAGGAACTCGCATGGGGACTGGCCTTTCCTGTGGGCACCAGAGCGGGTCCCTGAAGTCCCCGTCGTAAGTCGAGAGCACCTGCCGCAACTCGAGAAAATCCAGGAGGTTTTGCCCTCCAGGCGAGATGAGGCCCATTTCCGCTGAGGCTTCTCGAGGCTAATCACGTCTAACCACTGGAACTTCCAAAGGGTGCTTCACACCCTTGCTGCAACTCAAGCAGTTCCGCGACATACCCGTCTCCACTCGAGAGGAAGCACGTGGGGTCCCGCACACATCCAGGGGAGCCCCGTTTCCGCCTCCTAGCTCGAGATGAGGGATCCTTTCCCTGTTTCGTAGGGAAAGAATTCCCGGCGTTCCCGTCGCATCTCAAGAGGAGGCGCTCTCCACAGGAAAGGCGAGAGGAACTGAAGGGTCGTGCCACCATTCCAAGAGTCCCCCAGATGTGTCAGTCCATTCCAGAGGAACCTGTTTTCCCTGCACTGCCTTGACGTTCAAGCCGAGGATCGACTCCCACCACGTGTGCACGTGGGACAGCCCTGTGGGAAAGCCTCGTGGGAAAGCCTCGTGGGAAAGACTCGAGGGAAAACCATAGATCCTTTGATCCACGCGGCGGACTGCGTGACACTGCTGCTACCGCTCTGGAGGAAAGCGCAAGTGCATGCCCGCATTCGAGACGAGGACTGACTCCCCTGGGGAGACTCCAGAAGTACCCCAAGATCCATGTCAGCACTGGAGAGGAATCCTCAGGTTCCGGCCCCGACTCCACACAAGGTCTTCGGCCCCGGCATCGACGGGAGAGGAATGCCGAGAGGCCCCCGAGGAACTCGCCTGGGGACTGGCCTTTCCTGAGGCCACCAGAGCGGGTCCCTGACGTCCCCGTCGTAAGTCGAGGGCACCTGCCGCAACTCGAGAAAATCCAGGAGGTTTTGCCCTCCAGGCGAGATGAGGCCCATTTCCCCTGAGGCTTCTCGAGGCTAATCACGTCTAACCACTGGAACTTCCAAAGGGTCCTTCACACCCTTGCTGCAACTCAAGAAGTTCCCCGACATACCCGTCTCCACTCGAGAGGAAGCACGTGGGGTCCCGCACACATCCAGGGGAGCCCCGTTTCCGCCTCCTAGCTCGAGATGAGGGATCCTTTCCCTGTTTCGTAGGGAAAGAATTCCCGGCGTTCCCGTCGCATCTCAAGAGGAGGCGCTCTCCACAGGAAAGGCGAGAGGAACTCCAGGGTCGTGCCACCATTCCAAGAGTCCCCCAGATGTGTCAGTCAATTCCAGAGGAACCTGTTTTCCCTGCACTGCCTTGACTTTGAAGCCGAGGATCGACTCCCACCACGTGTGCACGTGGGACAGCCCTGTGGGAAAGCCTCGTGGGAAAGCCTCGTGGGAAAGACTCGAGGGAAAACCATAGATCCTTTGATCCACGCGGCGGACTGCGTGACACTGCTGCTACCGCTCTGGAGGAAAGCGCAAGTGCATGCCCGCATTGGAGGCGAGGACTAACTCCCCTGAGGAGACTCCAGAAGTACCCCAAGATCCATGTCAGCACTGGAGAGGAATCCTCAGGTTCCGGCCCCGACTCCACACAAGGTCTTAGGCCCGGCATCGACGGGAGAGGAATGCCGAGAGGCCCCCGAGGAACTCGCATGGGGACTGGCCTTTCCTGAGACCACCAGAGCGGGTCCCTGAGGTCCCCATCGTAAGTCGAGAGCACCTGCCGCAACTCGAGAAAATCCAGGAGGTTTTGCCCTCCAGGCGAGATGAGGCCCATTTCCGCTGAGGCTTCTCGAGGCTAATCACATCTAACCGCTGGAACTTCCAAAGGGTCCTTCACACCCTTGTTGCAACTCAAGCAGTTCCGCGACATACCTGTCTCCACTCGAGAGGAAGCACGTGGGGTCCCGCACACATCCAGGGGAGCCCCGTTTCCGCCTCCTAGCTCGAGATGAGGGATCCTTTCCCTGTTTCGTAGGGAAAGAATTCCCGGCGTTCCCGTCGCATCTCAAGAGGAGGCGCTCTCCACAGGAAAGGCGAGAGGAACTCCAGGGTCGTGCCACCATTCCAAGAGTCCACCAGATGTGTCAGTCCATTCCAGAGGAACCTGTTTTCCCTGCACTGCCTAGACGTTCAAGCCGAGGATCCACTCCCACCACGTGTGCACGTGGGACAGCCCTGTGGGAAAGCCTCGTGGGAATGCCTCGTGGGAAAGACTCGAGGGAAAACCATAGATCCTTTGATCCACGCGGCGGACTGCGTGACACTGCTGCTACCGCTCTGGAGGAAAGCGCAAGTGCATGCCCGCATTCGAGACGAGGACTGACTCCCCTGGGGAGACTCCAAAAGTACCCCAAGATCCATGTCAGCACTGGAGAGGAATCCTCAGGTTCCGGTCCCGACTCCACACAAGGTCTTAGGCCCCGGCATCGACGGGAGAGGAATCCCGAGAGGCCCCCGAGGAACTCGCATGGGGACTGGCCTTTCCTGAGGCCACCAGAGCAGGTCCCTGACGTCCCCGTCGTAAGTCGAGAGCACCTGCCGCAACTCGAGAAAATCCAGGAGGTTTTGCCCTCCAGGCGAGATTAGGCCCATTTCCGCTGAGGCTTCTCGAGGCGAATCACGTCTAACCACTGGAATTTCCAAAGGGTCCTTCACACCCTTGCTGCAACTCAAGAAGTTCCCGACATACCCGTCTCCACTCGAGAGGAAGCACGTGGGGTCCCGCACACATCCAGGGGAGCCCCGTTTCGGCCTCCTAGCTCGAGATGAGGGATCCTTTCCCTGTTTCGTAGGGAAAGAATTCCCGGCGTTCCCGTCGCATCTCAAGAGGAGGCGCTCTCCACAGGAAAGGCGAGAGGAACTCCAGGGTCGTGCCACCATTCCAAGAGTCCCCCAGATGTGTCAGTCCATTCCAGAGGAACCTGTTTTCCCTGCACTGCCTTGACGTTCAAGCCGAGGATCGACTCCCACCACGTGTGCACGTGGGACAGCCCTGTGGGAAAGCCTCGTGGGAAAGCCTCGTGGGAAAGACTCGAGGGAAAACCATAGATCCTTTGATCCACGCGGCGGACTGCGTGACACTGCTGCTACCGCTCTGGAGGAAAGCGCAAGTGCATGCCCGCATTGGAGGCGAGGACTGACTCCCCTGGGGAGACTCCAGAAGTACCCCAAGATCCATGTCAGCACTGGAGAGGAATCCTCAGGTTCCGGCCCCGACTCCACACAAGGTCTTAGGCCCGGCATCGACGGGAGAGGAATGCCGAGAGGCCCCCGAGGAACTCGCATGGGGACTGGCCTTTCCTGAGGCCACCAGAGCGGGTCCCTGAGGTCCCCGTCGTAAGTCGAGAGCACCTGCCGCAACTCGAGAAAATCCAGGAGGTTTTGCCCTCCAGGCGAGATGAGGCCCATTTCCGCTGAGGCTTCTCGAGGCTAATCACGTCTAACCACTGGAACTTCCAAAGGGTCCTTCACACCCTTGCTGCAACTCAAGCAGTTCCGCGACATACCCGTCTCCACTCGAGAGGAAGCACGTTGGGTCCCGCACACATCCAGGGGAGCCCCGTTTCCGCCTCCTAGCTCGAGATGAGGGATCCTTTCCCTGTTTCGTAGGGAAAGAATTCCCGGCGTTCCCGTCGCATCTCAAGAGGAGGCGCTCTCCACAGGAAAGGCGAGAGGAACTGAAGGGTCGTGCCACCATTCCAAGAGTCCCCCAGATGTGTCAGTCCATTCCAGAGGACCCTGTTTTCCCTGCACTGCCTTGACGTTCAAGCCGAGGATCGACTCCCACCACGTGTGCACGTTGGACAGCCCTGTGGGAAAGCCTCGTGGGAAAGCCTCGTGGGAAAGACTCGAGGGAAAACAATAGATCCTTTAATCCACGCGGCGGACTGCGTGACACTGCTGCTACCGCTCTGGAGGCAAGCGCAAGTGCATGCCCGCATTCGAGACGAGGACTGACTCCCCTGGGGAGACTCCAGAAGTACCCCAAGATCCATGTCAGCACTGGAGAGGAATCCTCAGGTTCCGGCCCCGACTCCACACAAGGTCTTCGGCCCCGGCATCGACGGGAGAGGAATGCCGAGAGGCCCCCGAGGAACTCGCCTGGGGACTGGCCTTTCCTGAGGCCACCAGAGCGGGTCCCTGACGTCCCCGTCGTAAGTCGAGAGCACCTGCCGCAACTCGAGAAAATCCAGGAGGTTTTGCCCTCCAGGCGAGATGAGGCCCATTTCCGCTGAGGCTTCTCGAGGCTAATCACGTCTAACCACTGGAACTTCCAAAGGGTCCTTCACACCCTTGCTGCAACTCAAGAAGTTCCCCGACATACCCGTCTCCACTCGAGAGGAAGCACGTGGGGTCCCGCACACATCCAGGGGAGCCCCGTTTCCGCCTCCTAGCTCGAGATGAGGGATCCTTTCCCTGTTTCGTAGGGAAAGAATTCCCGGCGTTCCCGTCGCATCTCAAGAGGAGGCGCTCTCCACAGGAAAGGCGAGAGGAACTCCAGGGTCGTGCCACCATTCCAAGAGTCCCCCAGATGTGTCAGTCCATTCCAGAGGAACCTGTTTTCCCTGCACTGCCTTGACGTTGAAGCCGAGGATCGACTCCCACCACGTGTGCACGTGGGACAGCCCTGTGGGAAAGCCTCGTGGGAAAGCCTCGTGGGAAAGACTCGAGGGAAAACCATAGATCCTTTGATCCACGCGGCGGACTGCGTGACACTGCTGCTACCGCTCTGGAGGAAAGCGCAAGTGCATGCCCGCATTGGAGGCGAGGACTGACTCCCCTGGGGAGACTCCAGAAGTACCCCAAGATCCATGTCAGCACTGGAGAGGAATCCTCAGGTTCCGGCCCCGACTCCACACAAGGTCTTAGGCCCGGCATCGACGGGAGAGGAATGCCGAGAGGCCCCCGAGGAACTCGCATGGGGACTGGCCTTTCCTGAGGCCACCAGAGCGGGTCCCTGAGGTCCCCATCGTAAGTCGAGAGCACCTGCCGCAACTCGAGAAAATCCAGGAGGTTTTGCCCTCCAGGCGAGATGAGGCCCATTTCCGCTGAGGCTTCTCGAGGCTAATCACGTCTAACCACTGGAACTTCCAAAGGGTCCTTCACACCCTTGCTGCAACTCAAGAAGTTCCCCGACATACCCGTCTCCACTCGAGAGGAAGCACGTGGGGTCCCGCACACATCCAGGGGAGCCCCGTTTCCGCCTCCTAGCTCGAGATGAGGGATCCTTTCCCTGTTTCTTAGGGAAAGAATTCCCGGCGTTCCAGTCGCATCTCAAGAGGAGGCGCTCTCCACAGGAAAGGCGAGAGGAACTCCAGGGTCGTGCCACCATTCCAAGAGTCCCCCAGATGTGTCAGTCTATTCCAGAGGAACCTGTTTTCCCTGCACTGCCTTGACGTTCAAGCCGAGGATCGACTCCCACCACGTGTGCACGTGGGACAGCCCTGTGGGAAAGCCTCGTGGGAAAGCCTCGTGGGAAAGACTCGAGGGAAAACCATAGATCCTTTGATCCACGCGGCGGACTGCGTGACACTGCTGCTACCGCTCTGGAGGAAAGCGCAAGTGCATGCCCGCATTCGAGACGAGGACTGACTCCCCTGGGGAGACTCCAGAAGTACCCCAAGATCCATGTCAGCACTGGAGAGGAATCCTCAGGTTCCGGCCCCGACTCCACACAAGGTCTTAGGCCCCGGCATGGACGGGAGAGGAATCCCGAGAGGCCCCCGAGGAACTCGCATGGGGACTGGCCTTTCCTGAGGCCACCAGAGTGTGTCCCTGAGGTCCCCGTCGTAAGTCGAGAGCACCTGCCGCAACTCGAGAAAATCCAGGAGGTTTTGCCCTCCAGGCGAGATGAGGCCCATTTCCGCTGAGGCTTCTCGAGGCTAATCACGTCTAACCACTGGAACTTCCAAAGGGTCCTTCACACCCTTGCTGCAACTCAAGAAGTTCCCGGACATACCCGTCTCCACTCGAGAGGAAGCACGTTCGGTCCCGCACACATCCAGGGGAGCCCCGTTTCCGCCTCCTAGCTCGAGATGAGGGATCCTTTCCCTGTTTCGTAGGGAAAGAATTCCCGGCGTTCCCGTCGCATCTCAAGAGGAGGCGCTCTCCACAGGAAAGGCGAGAGGAACTCCAGGGTCGTGCCACCATTCCAAGAGTCCCCCAGATGTGTCAGTCCATTCCAGAGGAACCTGTTTTCCCTGCACTGCCTTGACGTTCAAGCCGAGGATCGACTCCCACCACGTGTGCACGTGGGACAGCCCTGTGGGAAAGCCTCGTGGGAAAGCCTCGTGGGAAAGACTCGAGGGAAAACCATAGATCCTTTGATCCACGCGGCGGACTGCGTGACACTGCTGCTACTGCTCTGGAGGAAAGCGCAAGTGCATGCCCGCATTGGAGGCGAGGACTGACTCCCCTGGGGAGACTCCAGAAGTACCCCAAGATCCATGTCAGCACTGGAGAGGAATCCTCAGGTTCCGGCCCCGACTCCACACAAGGTCTTAGGCCCGGCATCGACGGGAGAGGAATGCCGAGAGGCCCCCGAGGAACTCGCATGGGGACTGGCCTTTCCTGAGGCCACCAGAGCGGGTCCCTGAGGTCCCCGTCGTAAGTCGAGAGCACCTGCCGCAACTCGAGAAAATCCAGGAGGTTTTGCCCTCCAGGCGAGATGAGGCCCATTTCCGCTGAGGCTTCTCGAGGATAATCACGTCTAACCACTGGAACTTCCAAAGGGTCCTTCACACCCTTGCTGCAACTCAAGAAGTTCCCCGACATACCCGTCTCCACTCGAGAGGAAGCACGTTGGGTCCCGCACACATCCAGGGGAGCCCCGTTTCCGCCTCCTAGCTCGAGATGAGGGATCCTTTCCCTGTTTCGTAGGGAAAGAATTCCCGGCGTTCCCGTCGCATCTCAAGAGGAGGCGCTCTCCACAGGAAAGGCGAGAGGAACTCCAGGGTCGTGCCACCATTCCAAGAGTCCCCCAGATGTGTCAGTCCATTCCAGAGGAACCTGTTTTCCCTGCACTGCCTTGACGTTGAAGCCGAGGATCGACTCCCACCACGTGTGCACGTGGGACAGCCCTGTGGGAAAGCCTCGTGGGAAAGCCTCGTGGGAAAGACTCGAGGGAAAACCATAGATCCTTTGATCCACGCGGCGGACTGCGTGACACTGCTGCTACCGCTCTGGAGGAAAGCGCAAGTGCATGCCCGCATTGGAGGCGAGGACTGACTCCCCTGGGGAGACTCCAGAAGTACCCCAAGATCCATGTCAGCACTGGAGAGGAATCCTCAGGTTCCGGCCCCGACTCCACACAAGGTCTTAGGCCCGGCATCGACGGGAGAGGAATGCCGAGAGGCCCCCGAGGAACTCGCATGGGGACTGGCCTTTCCTGAGGCCACCAGAGCGGGTCCCTGAGGTCCCCATCGTAAGTCGAGAGCACCTGCCGCAACTCGAGAAAATCCAGGAGGTTTTGCCCTCCAGGCGAGATGAGGCCCATTTCCGCTGAGGCTTCTCGAGGCTAATCACGTCTAACCACTGGAACTTCCAAAGGGTCCTTCACACCCTTGCTGCAACTCAAGAAGTTCCCCGACATACCCGTCTCCACTCGAGAGGAAGCACGTGGGGTCCCGCACACATCCAGGGGAGCCCCGTTTCCGCCTCCTAGCTCGAGATGAGGGATCCTTTCCCTGTTTCGTAGGGAAAGAATTCCCGGCGTTCCCGTCGCATCTCAAGAGGAGGCGCTCTCCACAGGAAAGGCGAGAGGAACTCCAGGGTCGTGCCACCATTCCAAGAGTCCCCCAGATGTGTCAGTCCATTCCAGAGGAACCTGTTTTCCCTGCACTGCCTTGACGTTGAAGCCGAGGATCGACTCCCACCACGTGTGCACGTGGGACAGCCCTGTGGGAAAGCCTCGTGGGAAAGCCTCGTGGGAAAGACTCGAGGGAAAACCATAGATCCTTTGATCCACGCGGCGGACTGCGTGACACTGCTGCTACCGCTCTGGAGGAAAGCGCAAGTGCATGCCCGCATTGGAGGCGAGGACTGACTCCCCTGGGGAGACTCCAGAAGTACCCCAAGATCCATGTCAGCACTGGAGAGGAATCCTCAGGTTCCGGCCCCGACTCCACACAAGGTCTTAGGCCCGGCATCGACGGGAGAGGAATGCCGAGAGGCCCCCGAGGAACTCGCATGGGGACTGGCCTTTCCTGAGGCCACCAGAGCGGGTCCCTGAGGTCCCCATCGTAAGTCGAGAGCACCTGCCGCAACTCGAGAAAATCCAGGAGGTTTTGCCCTCCAGGCGAGATGAGGCCCATTTCCGCTGAGGCTTCTCGAGGCTAATCACGTCTAACCACTGGAACTTCCAAAGGGTCCTTCACACCCTTGCTGCAACTCAAGAAGTTCCCCGACATACCCGTCTCCACTCGAGAGGAAGCACGTGGGGTCCCGCACACATCCAGGGGAGCCCCGTTTCCGCCTCCTAGCTCGAGATGAGGGATCCTTTCCCTGTTTCTTAGGGAAAGAATTCCCGGCGTTCCAGTCGCATCTCAAGAGGAGGCGCTCTCCACAGGAAAGGCGAGAGGAACTCCAGGGTCGTGCCACCATTCCAAGAGTCCCCCAGATGTGTCAGTCTATTCCAGAGGAACCTGTTTTCCCTGCACTGCCTTGACGTTCAAGCCGAGGATCGACTCCCACCACGTGTGCACGTGGGACAGCCCTGTGGGAAAGCCTCGTGGGAAAGCCTCGTGGGAAAGACTCGAGGGAAAACCATAGATCCTTTGATCCACGCGGCGGACTGCGTGACACTGCTGCTACCGCTCTGGAGGAAAGCGCAAGTGCATGCCCGCATTCGAGACGAGGACTGACTCCCCTGGGGAGACTCCAGAAGTACCCCAAGATCCATGTCAGCACTGGAGAGGAATCCTCAGGTTCCGGCCCCGACTCCACACAAGGTCTTAGGCCCCGGCATGGACGGGAGAGGAATCCCGAGAGGCCCCCGAGGAACTCGCATGGGGACTGGCCTTTCCTGAGGCCACCAGAGTGTGTCCCTGAGGTCCCCGTCGTAAGTCGAGAGCACCTGCCGCAACTCGAGAAAATCCAGGAGGTTTTGCCCTCCAGGCGAGATGAGGCCCATTTCCGCTGAGGCTTCTCGAGGCTAATCACGTCTAACCACTGGAACTTCCAAAGGGTCCTTCACACCCTTGCTGCAACTCAAGAAGTTCCCGGACATACCCGTCTCCACTCGAGAGGAAGCACGTTCGGTCCCGCACACATCCAGGGGAGCCCCGTTTCCGCCTCCTAGCTCGAGATGAGGGATCCTTTCCCTGTTTCGTAGGGAAAGAATTCCCGGCATTCCCGGCGCATCTCAAGAGGAGGCGCTCTCCACAGGAAAGGCGAGAGGAACTGAAGGGTCGCGCCACCATTCCAAGAGTCCCCCAGATGTGTCAGTCCATTCCAGAGGAACCTGTTTTCCCTGCACTGCCTTGACGTTCAAGCCGAGGATCCACTCCCACCACGTGTGCACGTGGGACAGCCCTGTGGGAAAGCCTCGTGGGAAAGCCTCGTGGGAAAGACTCGAGGGAAAACCATAGATCCTTTGATCCACGCGGCGGACTGCGTGACACTGCTGCTACCGCTCTGGAGGAAAGCGCAAGTGCATGCCCGCATTCGAGACGAGGACTGACTCCCCTGGGGAGACTCCAGAAGTACCCCAAGATCCATGTCAGCACTGGAGAGGAATCCTCAGGTTCCGGCCCCGACTCCACACAAGGTCTTAGGCCCCGGCATGGACGGGAGAGGAATCCCGAGAGGCCCCCGAGGAACTCGCATGGGGACTGGCCTTTCCTGAGGCCACCAGAGTGTGTCCCTGAGGTCCCCGTCGTAAGTCGAGAGCACCTGCCGCAACTCGAGAAAATCCAGGAGGTTTTGCCCTCCAGGCGAGATGAGGCCCATTTCCGCTGAGGCTTCTCGAGGCTAATCACGTCTAACCACTGGAACTTCCAAAGGGTCCTTCACACCCTTGCTGCAACTCAAGAAGTTCCCGGACATACCCGTCTCCACTCGAGAGGAAGCACGTTCGGTCCCGCACACATCCAGGGGAGCCCCGTTTCCGCCTCCTAGCTCGAGATGAGGGATCCTTTCCCTGTTTCCTAGGGAAAGAATTCCCGGCGTTCCCGTCGCATCTCAAGAGGAGGCGCTCTCCACAGGAAAGGCGAGAGGAACTCCAGGGTCGTGCCACCATTCCAAGAGTCCCCCAGATGTGTCAGTCCATTCCAGAGGAACCTGTTTTCCCTGCACTGCCTTGACGTTCAAGCCGAGGATCGACTCCCACCACGTGTGCACGTGGGACAGCCCTGTGGGAAAGCCTCGTGGGAAAGCCTCGTGGGAAAGACTCGAGGGAAAACCATAGATCCTTTGATCCACGCGGCGGACTGCGTGACACTGCTGCTACCGCTCTGGAGGAAAGCGCAAGTGCATGCCCGCATTGGAGGCGAGGACTGACTCCCCTGGGGAGACTCCAGAAGTACCCCAAGATCCATGTCAGCACTGGAGAGGAATCCTCAGGTTCCGGCCCCGACTCCACACAAGGTCTTAGGCCCGGCATCGACGGGAGAGGAATGCCGAGAGGCCCCCGAGGAACTCGCATGGGGACTGGCCTTTCCTGAGGCCACCAGAGCGGGTCCCTGAGGTCCCCATCGTAAGTCGAGAGCACCTGCCGCAACTCGAGAAAATCCAGGAGGTTTTGCCCTCCAGGCGAGATGAGGCCCATTTCCGCTGAGGCTTCTCGAGGCTAATCACGTCTAACCACTGGAACTTCCAAAGGGTCCTTCACACCCTTGCTGCAACTCAAGAAGTTCCCCGACATACCCGTCTCCACTCGAGAGGAAGCACGTGGGGTCCCGCACACATCCAGGGGAGCCCCGTTTCCGCCTCCTAGCTCGAGATGAGGGATCCTTTCCCTGTTTCTTAGGGAAAGAATTCCCGGCGTTCCAGTCGCATCTCAAGAGGAGGCGCTCTCCACAGGAAAGGCGAGAGGAACTCCAGGGTCGTGCCACCATTCCAAGAGTCCCCCAGATGTGTCAGTCTATTCCAGAGGAACCTCTTTTCCCTGCACTGCCTTGACGTTCAAGCCGAGGATCGACTCCCACCACGTGTGCACGTGGGACAGCCCTGTGGGAAAGCCTCGTGGGAAAGCCTCGTGGGAAAGACTCGAGGGAAAACCATAGATCCTTTGATCCACGCGGCGGACTGCGTGACACTGCTGCTACCGCTCTGGAGGAAAGCGCAAGTGCATGCCCGCATTCGAGACGAGGACTGACTCCCCTGGGGAGACTCCAGAAGTACCCCAAGATCCATGTCAGCACTGGAGAGGAATCCTCAGGTTCCGGCCCCGACTCCACACAAGGTCTTAGGCCCCGGCATCGACGGGAGAGGAATGCCGAGAGGCCCCCGAGGAACTCGCATGGGGATTGGCCTTTCCTGAGGCCACCAGAGCGGGTCCCTGAGGTCCCCGTCGTAAGTCGAGAGCACCTGCCGCAACTCGAGAAAATCCAGGAGGTTTTGCCCTCCAGGCGAGATGAGGCCCAATTCCGCTGAGGCTTCTCGAGGCTAATCACATCTAACCACTGGAACTTCCAAAGGGTCCTTCACACCCTTACTGCAACTCAAGAAGTTCCACGACATACCCGTCTCCACTCGAGAGGAAGCACGTGGGGTCCCGCACACATCCAGGGGAGCCCCGTTTCCGCCTCCTAGCTCGAGATGAGGGATCCTTTCCCTGTTTCCTAGGGAAAGAATTCCCGGCGTTCCCGTCGCATCTCAAGAGGAGGCGCTCTCCACAGGAAAGGCGAGAGGAACTCCAGGGTCGTGCCACCATTCCAAGAGACCCCCAGATGTGTCAGTCCATTCCAGAGGAACCTGTTTTCCCTGCACTGCCTTGACGTTCAAGCCGAGGATCCACTCCCACCACGTGTGCACGTGGGACAGCCCTGTGGGAAAGCCTCGTGGGAAAGCCTCGTGGGAAAGACTCGAGGGAAAACCATAGATCCTTTGATCCACGCGGCGGACTGCGTGACACTGCTGCTACCGCTCTGGAGGGAAGCGCAAGTGCATGCCCGCATTCGAGACGAGGACTGACTCCCCTGGGGAGACTCCAGAAGTACCCCAAGATCCATGTCAGCACTGGAGAGGAATCCTCAGGTTCCGGCCCCGACTCCACACAAGGTCTTAGGCCCCGGCATGGACGGGAGAGGAATCCCGAGAGGCCCCCGAGGAACTCGCCTGGGGACTGGCCTTTCCTGAGGCCACCAGAGTGGGTCCCTGAGGTCCCCGTCGTAAGTCGAGAGCACCTGCCGCAACTCGAGAAAATCCAGGAGGTTTTGCCCTCCAGGCGAGATGAGGCCCATTTCCGCTGAGGCTTCTCGAGGCTAATCACGTCTAACCACTGGAACTTCCAAAGGGTCCTTCACACCCTTGCTGCAACTCAAGAAGTTCCCGGACATACCCGTCTCCACTCGAGAGGAAGCACGTTCGGTCCCGCACACATCCAGGGGAGCCCCGTTTCCGCCTCCTAGCTCGAGATGAGGGATCCTTTCCCTGTTTCGTAGGGAAAGAATTCCCGGCGTTCCCGTCGCATCTCAAGAGGAGGCGCTCTCCACAGGAAAGGCGAGAGGAACTCCAGGGTCGTGCCACCATTCCAAGAGTCCCCCAGATGTGTCATTCCATTCCAGAGGAACCTGTTTTCCCTGCACTGCCTTGACGTTCAAGCCGAAGATCCACTCCCACCACGTGTGCACTTGGGACAGCCCTGTGGGAAAGCCTCGTGGGAAAGCCTCGTGGGAAAGACTCGAGGGAAAACCATAGATCCTTTGATCCACGCGGCGGACTGCGTGACACTGCTGCTACCGCTCTGGAGGAAAGCGCAAGTGCATGCCCGCATTCGAGACGAGGACTGACTCCCCTGGGGAGACTCCAGAAGTACCCCAAGATCCATGTCAGCACTGGAGAGGAATCCTCAAGTTCCGGCCCCGACTCCACACAAGGTCTTAGGCCCCGGCATCGACGGGAGAGGAATCCCGAGAGGCCCCCGAGGAACTCGCATGGGGACTGGCCTTTCCTGTGGGCACCAGAGCGGGTCCCTGAAGTCCCCGTCGTAAGTCGAGAGCACCTGCCGCAACTCGAGAAAATCCAGGAGGTTTTGCCCTCCAGGCGAGATGAGGCCCATTTCCGCTGAGGCTTCTCGAGGATAATCACGTCTAACCACTGGAACTTCCAAAGGGTGCTTCACACCCTTGCTGCAACTCAAGCAGTTCCGCGACATACCCGTCTCCACTCGAGAGGAAGCACGTGGGGTCCCGCACACATCCAGGGGAGCCCCGTTTCCGCCTCCTAGCTCGAGATGAGGGATCCTTTCCCTGTTTCGTAGGGAAAGAATTCCCGGCGTTCCCGTCGCATCTCAAGAGGAGGCGCTCTCCACAGGAAAGGCGAGAGGAACTGAAGGGTCGTGCCACCATTCCAAGAGTCCCCCAGATGTGTCAGTCCATTCCAGAGGAACCTGTTTTCCCTGCACTGCCTTGACGTTCAAGCCGAGGATCGACTCCCACCACGTGTGCACGTGGGACAGCCCTGTGGGAAAGCCTCGTGGGAAAGCCTCGTGGGAAAGACTCGAGGGAAAACCATAGATCCTTTGATCCACGCGGCGGACTGCGTGACACTGCTGCTACCGCTCTGGAGGAAAGCGCAAGTGCATGCCCGCATTCGAGACGAGGACTGACTCCCCTGGGGAGACTCCAGAAGTACCCCAAGATCCATGTCAGCACTGGAGAGGAATCCTCAGGTTCCGGCCCCGACTCCACACAAGGTCTTCGGCCCCGGCATCGACGGGAGAGGAATGCCGAGAGGCCCCCGAGGAACTCGCCTGGGGACTGGCCTTTCCTGAGGCCACCAGAGCGGGTCCCTGACGTCCCCATCGTAAGTCGAGAGCACCTGCCGCAACTCGAGAAAATCCAGGAGGTTTTGCCCTCCAGGCGAGATGAGGCCCATTTCCCCTGAGGCTTCTCGAGGCTAATCACGTCTAACCACTGGAACTTCCAAAGGGTCCTTCACACCCTTGCTGCAACTCAAGAAGTTCCCGGACATACCCGTCTCCACTCGAGAGGAAGCACGTTCGGTCCCGCACACATCCAGGGGAGCCCCGTTTCCGCCTCCTAGCTCGAGATGAGGGATCCTTTCCCTGTTTCGTAGGGAAAGAATTCCCGGCGTTCCCGTCGCATCTCAAGAGGAGGCGCTCTCCACAGGAAAGGCGAGAGGAACTCCAGGGTCGTGCCACCATTCCAAGAGTCCCCCAGATGTGTCATTCCATTCCAGAGGAACCTGTTTTCCCTGCACTGCCTTGACGTTCAAGCCGAAGATCCACTCCCACCACGTGTGCACTTGGGACAGCCCTGTGGGAAAGCCTCGTGGGAAAGCCTCGTGGGAAAGACTCGAGGGAAAACCATAGATCCTTTGATCCACGCGGCGGACTGCGTGACACTGCTGCTACCGCTCTGGAGGAAAGCGCAAGTGCATGCCCGCATTCGAGACGAGGACTGACTCCCCTGGGGAGACTCCAGAAGTACCCCAAGATCCATGTCAGCACTGGAGAGGAATCCTCAAGTTCCGGCCCCGACTCCACACAAGGTCTTAGGCCCCGGCATCGACGGGAGAGGAATCCCGAGAGGCCCCCGAGGAACTCGCATGGGGACTGGCCTTTCCTGTGGGCACCAGAGCGGGTCCCTGAAGTCCCCGTCGTAAGTCGAGAGCACCTGCCGCAACTCGAGAAAATCCAGGAGGTTTTGCCCTCCAGGCGAGATGAGGCCCATTTCCGCTGAGGCTTCTCGAGGATAATCACGTCTAACCACTGGAACTTCCAAAGGGTGCTTCACACCCTTGCTGCAACTCAAGCAGTTCCGCGACATACCCGTCTCCACTCGAGAGGAAGCACGTGGGGTCCCGCACACATCCAGGGGAGCCCCGTTTCCGCCTCCTAGCTCGAGATGAGGGATCCTTTCCCTGTTTCGTAGGGAAAGAATTCCCGGCGTTCCCGTCGCATCTCAAGAGGAGGCGCTCTCCACAGGAAAGGCGAGAGGAACTGAAGGGTCGTGCCACCATTCCAAGAGTCCCCCAGATGTGTCAGTCCATTCCAGAGGAACCTGTTTTCCCTGCACTGCCTTGACGTTCAAGCCGAGGATCGACTCCCACCACGTGTGCACGTGGGACAGCCCTGTGGGAAAGCCTCGTGGGAAAGCCTCGTGGGAAAGACTCGAGGGAAAACCATAGATCCTTTGATCCACGCGGCGGACTGCGTGACACTGCTGCTACCGCTCTGGAGGAAAGCGCAAGTGCATGCCCGCATTCGAGACGAGGACTGACTCCCCTGGGGAGACTCCAGAAGTACCCCAAGATCCATGTCAGCACTGGAGAGGAATCCTCAGGTTCCGGCCCCGACTCCACACAAGGTCTTCGGCCCCGGCATCGACGGGAGAGGAATGCCGAGAGGCCCCCGAGGAACTCGCCTGGGGACTGGCCTTTCCTGAGGCCACCAGAGCGGGTCCCTGACGTCCCCATCGTAAGTCGAGAGCACCTGCCGCAACTCGAGAAAATCCAGGAGGTTTTGCCCTCCAGGCGAGATGAGGCCCATTTCCCCTGAGGCTTCTCGAGGCTAATCACGTCTAACCACTGGAACTTCCAAAGGGTCCTTCACACCCTTGCTGCAACTCAAGAAGTTCCCCGACATACCCGTCTCCACTCGAGAGGAAGCACGTGGGGTCCCGCACACATCCAGGGGAGCCCCGTTTCCGCCTCCTAGCTCGAGATGAGGGATCCTTTCCCTGTTTCGTAGGGAAAGAATTCCCGGCGTTCCCGTCTCATCTCAAGAGGAGGCGCTCTCCACAGGAAAGGCGAGAGGAACTCCAGGGTCGTGCCACCATTCCAAGAGTCCCCCAGATGTGTCAGTCCATTCCAGAGGAACCTGTTTTCCCTGCACTGCCTTGACGTTGAAGCCGAGGATCGACTCCCACCACGTGTGCACGTGGGACAGCCCTGTGGGAAAGCCTCGTGGGAAAGCCTCGTGGGAAAGACTCGAGGGAAAACCATAGATCCTTTGATCCACGCGGCGGACTGCGTGACACTGCTGCTACCGCTCTGGAGGAAAGCGCAAGTGCATGCCCGCATTGGAGGCGAGGACTGACTCCCCTGGGGAGACTCCAGAAGTACCCCAAGATCCATGTCAGCACTGGAGAGGAATCCTCAGGTTCCGGCCCCGACTCCACACAAGGTCTTAGGCCCGGCATCGACGGGAGAGGAATGCCGAGAGGCCCCCGAGGAACTCGCATGGGGACTGGCCTTTCCTGAGGCCACCAGAGCGGGTCCCTGAGGTCCCCGTCGTAAGTCGAGAGCACCTGCCGCAACTCGAGAAAATCCAGGAGGTTTTGCCCTCCAGGCGAGATGAGGCCCATTTCCGCTGAGGCTTCTCGAGGATAATCACGTCTAACCACTGGAACTTCCAAAGGGTCCTTCACACCCTTGCTGCAACTCAAGAAGTTCCCCGACATACCCGTCTCCACTCGAGAGGAAGCACGTTGGGTCCCGCACACATCCAGGGGAGCCCCGTTTCCGCCTCCTAGCTCGAGATGAGGGATCCTTTCCCTGTTTCGTAGGGAAAGAATTCCCGGCGTTCCCGTCGCATCTCAAGAGGAGGCGCTCTCCACAGGAAAGGCGAGAGGAACTGAAGGGTCGTGCCACCATTCCAAGAGTCCCCCAGATGTGTCAGTCCATTCCAGAGGAACCTGTTTTCCCTGCACTGCCTTGACGTTCAAGCCGAGGATCGACTCCCACCACGTGTGCACGTGGGACAGCCCTGTGGGAAAGCCTCGTGGGAAAGCCTCCTGGGAAAGACTCGAGGGAAAACAATAGATCCTTTAATCCACGCGGCGGACTGCGTGACACTGCTGCTACCGCTCTGGAGGAAAGCGCAAGTGCATGCCCGCATTCGAGACGAGGACTGACTCCCCTGGGGAGACTCCAGAAGTACCCCAAGATCCATGTCAGCACTGGAGAGGAATCCTCAGGTTCCGGCCCCGACTCCACACAAGGTCTTCGGCCCCGGCATCGACGGGAGAGGAATGCCGAGAGGCCCCCAAGGAACTCGCCTGGGGACTGGCCTTTCCTGAGGCCACCAGAGCGGGTCCCTGACGTCCCCGTCGTAAGTCGAGAGCACCTGCCGCAACTCGAGAAAATCCAGGAGGTTTTGCCCTCCAGGCGAGATGAGGCCCATTTCCGCTGAGGCTTCTCGAGGCTAATCACGTCTAACCACTGGAACTTCCAAAGGGTCCTTCACACCCTTGCTGCAACTCAAGAAGTTCCCCGACATACCCGTCTCCACTCGAGAGGAAGCACGTGGGGTCCCGCACACATCCAGGGGAGCCCCGTTTCCGCCTCCTAGCTCGAGATGAGGGATCCTTTCCCTGTTTCGTAGGGAAAGAATTCCCGGCGTTCCCGTCGCATCTCAAGAGGAGGCGCTCTCCACAGGAAAGGCGAGAGGAACTCCAGGGTCGTGCCACCATTCCAAGAGTCCCCCAGATGTGTCAGTCCATTCCAGAGGAACCTGTTTTCCCTGCACTGCCTTGACGTTGAAGCCGAGGATCGACTCCCACCACGTGTGCACGTGGGACAGCCCTGTGGGAAAGCCTCGTGGGAAAGCCTCGTGGGAAAGACTCGAGGGAAAACCATAGATCCTTTGATCCACGCGGCGGACTGCGTGACACTGCTGCTACCGCTCTGGAGGAAAGCGCAAGTGCATGCCCGCATTGGAGGCGAGGACTGACTCCCCTGGGGAGACTCCAGAAGTACCCCAAGATCCATGTCAGCACTGGAGAGGAATCCTCAGGTTCCGGCCCCGACTCCACACAAGGTCTTAGGCCCGGCATCGACGGGAGAGGAATGCCGAGAGGCCCCCGAGGAACTCGCATGGGGACTGGCCTTTCCTGAGGCCACCAGAGCGGGTCCCTGAGGTCCCCATCGTAAGTCGAGAGCACCTGCCGCAACTCGAGAAAATCCAGGAGGTTTTGCCCTCCAGGCGAGATGAGGCCCATTTCCGCTGAGGCTTCTCGAGGCTAATCACGTCTAACCACTGGAACTTCCAAAGGGTCCTTCACACCCTTGCTGCAACTCAAGAAGTTCCCCGACATACCCGTCTCCACTCGAGAGGAAGCACGTGGGGTCCCGCACACATCCAGGGGAGCCCCGTTTCCGCCTCCTAGCTCGAGATGAGGGATCCTTTCCCTGTTTCTTAGGGAAAGAATTCCCGGCGTTCCAGTCGCATCTCAAGAGGAGGCGCTCTCCACAGGAAAGGCGAGAGGAACTCCAGGGTCGTGCCACCATTCCAAGAGTCCCCCAGATGTGTCAGTCTATTCCAGAGGAACCTGTTTTCCCTGCACTGCCTTGACGTTCAAGCCGAGGATCGACTCCCACCACGTGTGCACGTGGGACAGCCCTGTGGGAAAGCCTCGTGGGAAAGCCTCGTGGGAAAGACTCGAGGGAAAACCATAGATCCTTTGATCCACGCGGCGGACTGCGTGACACTGCTGCTACCGCTCTGGAGGAAAGCGCAAGTGCATGCCCGCATTCGAGACGAGGACTGACTCCCCTGGGGAGACTCCAGAAGTACCCCAAGATCCATGTCAGCACTGGAGAGGAATCCTCAGGTTCCGGCCCCGACTCCACACAAGGTCTTAGGCCCCGGCATCGACGGGAGAGGAATGCCGAGAGGCCCCCGAGGAACTCGCATGGGGATTGGCCTTTCCTGAGGCCACCAGAGCGGGTCCCTGAGGTCCCCGTCGTAAGTCGAGAGCACCTGCCGCAACTCGAGAAAATCCAGGAGGTTTTGCCCTCCAGGCGAGATGAGGCCCAATTCCGCTGAGGCTTCTCGAGGCTAATCACGTCTAACCACTGGAACTTCCAAAGGGTCCTTCACACCCTTACTGCAACTCAAGAAGTTCCACGACATACCCGTCTCCACTCGAGAGGAAGCACGTGGGGTCCCGCACACATCCAGGGGAGCCCCGTTTCCGCCTCCTAGCTCGAGATGAGGGATCCTTTCCCTGTTTCCTAGGGAAAGAATTCCCGGCGTTCCCGTCGCATCTCAAGAGGAGGCGCTCTCCACAGGAAAGGCGAGAGGAACTCCAGGGTCGTGCCACCATTCCAAGAGACCCCCAGATGTGTCAGTCCATTCCAGAGGAACCTGTTTTCCCTGCACTGCCTTGACGTTCAAGCCGAGGATCCACTCCCACCACGTGTGCACGTGGGACAGCCCTGTGGGAAAGCCTCGTGGGAAAGCCTCGTGGGAAAGACTCGAGGGAAAACCATAGATCCTTTGATCCACGCGGCGGACTGCGTGACACTGCTGCTACCGCTCTGGAGGGAAGCGCAAGTGCATGCCCGCATTCGAGACGAGGACTGACTCCCCTGGGGAGACTCCAGAAGTACCCCAAGATCCATGTCAGCACTGGAGAGGAATCCTCAGGTTCCGGCCCCGACTCCACACAAGGTCTTAGGCCCCGGCATGGACGGGAGAGGAATCCCGAGAGGCCCCCGAGGAACTCGCCTGGGGACTGGCCTTTCCTGAGGCCACCAGAGTGGGTCCCTGAGGTCCCCGTCGTAAGTCGAGAGCACCTGCCGCAACTCGAGAAAATCCAGGAGGTTTTGCCCTCCAGGCGAGATGAGGCCCATTTCCGCTGAGGCTTCTCGAGGCTAATCACGTCTAACCACTGGAACTTCCAAAGGGTCCTTCACACCCTTGCTGCAACTCAAGAAGTTCCCGGACATACCCGTCTCCACTCGAGAGGAAGCACGTTCGGTCCCGCACACATCCAGGGGAGCCCCGTTTCCGCCTCCTAGCTCGAGATGAGGGATCCTTTCCCTGTTTCGTAGGGAAAGAATTCCCGGCGTTCCCGTCGCATCTCAAGAGGAGGCGCTCTCCACAGGAAAGGCGAGAGGAACTCCAGGGTCGTGCCACCATTCCAAGAGTCCCCCAGATGTGTCAGTCCATTCCAGAGGAACCTGTTTTCCCTGCACTGCCTTGACGTTCAAGCCGAAGATCCACTCCCACCACGTGTGCACTTGGGACAGCCCTGTGGGAAAGCCTCGTGGGAAAGCCTCGTGGGAAAGACTCGAGGGAAAACCATAGATCCTTTGATCCACGCGGCGGACTGCGTGACACTGCTGCTACCGCTCTGGAGGAAAGCGCAAGTGCATGCCCGCATTCGAGACGAGGACTGACTCCCCTGGGGAGACTCCAGAAGTACCCCAAGATCCATGTCAGCACTGGAGAGGAATCCTCAAGTTCCGGCCCCGACTCCACACAAGGTCTTAGGCCCCGGCATCGACGGGAGAGGAATCCCGAGAGGCCCCCGAGGAACTCGCATGGGGACTGGCCTTTCCTGTGGGCACCAGAGCGGGTCCCTGAAGTCCCCGTCGTAAGTCGAGAGCACCTGCCGCAACTCGAGAAAATCCAGGAGGTTTTGCCCTCCAGGCGAGATGAGGCCCATTTCCGCTGAGGCTTCTCGAGGCTAATCACGTCTAACCACTGGAACTTCCAAAGGGTGCTTCACACCCTTGCTGCAACTCAAGCAGTTCCGCGACATACCCGTCTCCACTCGAGAGGAAGCACGTGGGGTCCCGCACACATCCAGGGGAGCCCCGTTTCCGCCTCCTAGCTCGAGATGAGGGATCCTTTCCCTGTTTCGTAGGGAAAGAATTCCCGGCGTTCCCGTCGCATCTCAAGAGGAGGCGCTCTCCACAGGAAAGGCGAGAGGAACTGAAGGGTCGTGCCACCATTCCAAGAGTCCCCCAGATGTGTCAGTCCATTCCAGAGGAACCTGTTTTCCCTGCACTGCCTTGACGTTCAAGCCGAGGATCGACTCCCACCACGTGTGCACGTGGGACAGCCCTGTGGGAAAGCCTCGTGGGAAAGCCTCGTGGGAAAGACTCGAGGGAAAACCATAGATCCTTTGATCCACGCGGCGGACTGCGTGACACTGCTGCTACCGCTCTGGAGGAAAGCGCAAGTGCATGCCCGCATTCGAGACGAGGACTGACTCCCCTGGGGAGACTCCAGAAGTACCCCAAGATCCATGTCAGCACTGGAGAGGAATCCTCAGGTTCCGGCCCCGACTCCACACAAGGTCTTCGGCCCCGGCATCGACGGGAGAGGAATGCCGAGAGGCCCCCGAGGAACTCGCCTGGGGACTGGCCTTTCCTGAGGCCACCAGAGCGGGTCCCTGAGGTCCCCGTCGTAAGTCGAGAGCACCTGCCGCAACTCGAGAAAATCCAGGAGGTTTTGCCCTCCAGGCGAGATGAGGCCCATTTCCGCTGAGGCTTCTCGAGGCTAATCACGTCTAACCACTGGAACTTCCAAAGGGTCCTTCACACCCTTGCTGCAACTCAAGAAGTTCCCCGACATACCCGTCTCCACTCGAGAGGAAGCACGTGGGGTCCCGCACACATCCAGGGGAGCCCCGTTTCCGCCTCCTAGCTCGAGATGAGGGATCCTTTCCCTGTTTCGTAGGGAAAGAATTCCCGGCGTTCCCGTCGCATCTCAAGAGGAGGCGCTCTCCACAGGAAAGGCGAGAGGAACTCCAGGGTCGTGCCACCATTCCAAGAGTCCCCCAGATGTGTCAGTCCATTCCAGAGGAACCTGTTTTCCCTGCACTGCCTTGACTTTGAAGCCGAGGATCGACTCCCACCACGTGTGCACGTGGGACAGCCCTGTGGGAAAGCCTCGTGGGAAAGCCTCGTGGGAAAGACTCGAGGGAAAACCATAGATCCTTTGATCCACGCGGCGGACTGCGTGACACTGCTGCTACCGCTCTGGAGGAAAGCGCAAGTGCATGCCCGCATTGGAGGCGAGGACTAACTCCCCTGGGGAGACTCCAGAAATACCCCAAGATCCATGTCAGCACTGGAGAGGAATCCTCAGGTTCCGGCCCCGACTCCACACAAGGTCTTAGGCCCGGCATCGACGGGAGAGGAATGCCGAGAGGCCCCCGAGGAACTCGCATGGGGACTGGCCTTTCCTGAGACCACCAGAGCGGGTCCCTGAGGTCCCCATCGTAAGTCGAGAGCACCTGCCGCAACTCGAGAAAATCCAGGAGGTTTTGCCCTCCAGGCGAGATGAGGCCCATTTCCGCTGAGGCTTCTCGAGGCTAATCACATCTAACCGCTGGAACTTCCAAAGGGTCCTTCACACCCTTGTTGCAACTCAAGCAGTTCCGCGACATACCCGTCTCCACTCGAGAGGAAGCACGTGGGGTCCCGCACACATCCAGGGGAGCCCCGTTTCCGCCTCCTAGCTCGAGATGAGGGATCCTTTCCCTGTTTCGTAGGGAAAGAATTCCCGGCGTTCCCGTCGCATCTCAAGAGGAGGCGCTCTCCACAGGAAAGGCGAGAGGAACTCCAGGGTCGTGCCACCATTCCAAGAGTCCACCAGATGTGTCAGTCCATTCCAGAGGAACCTGTTTTCCCTGCACTGCCTAGACGTTCAAGCCGAGGATCCACTCCCACCACGTGTGCACGTGGGACAGCCCTGTGGGAAAGCCTCGTGGGAATGCCTCGTGGGAAAGACTCGAGGGAAAACCATAGATCCTTTGATCCACGCGGCGGACTGCGTGACACTGCTGCTACCGCTCTGGAGGAAAGCGCAAGTGCATGCCCGCATTCGAGACGAGGACTGACTCCCCTGGGGAGACTCCAAAAGTACCCCAAGATCCATGTCAGCACTGGAGAGGAATCCTCAGGTTCCGGTCCCGACTCCACACAAGGTCTTAGGCCCCGGCATCGACGGGAGAGGAATCCCGAGAGGCCCCCGAGGAACTCGCATGGGGACTGGCCTTTCCTGAGGCCACCAGAGCGGGTCCCTGAGGTCCCCGTCGTAAGTCGAGAGCACCTGCCGCAACTCGAGAAAATCCAGGAGGTTTTGCCCTCCAGGCGAGATGAGGCCCATTTCCGCTGAGGCTTCTCGAGGCGAATCACGTCTAACCACTGGAATTTCCAAAGGGTCCTTCACACCCTTGCTGCAACTCAAGAAGTTCCCGACATACCCGTCTCCACTCGAGAGGAAGCACGTGGGGTCCCGCACACATCCAGGGGAGCCCCGTTTCGGCCTCCTAGCTCGAGATGAGGGATCCTTTCCCTGTTTCGTAGGGAAAGAATTCCCGGCGTTCCCGTCGCATCTCAAGAGGAGGCGCTCTCCACAGGAAAGGCGAGAGGAACTCCAGGGTCGTGCCACCATTCCAAGAGTCCCCCAGATGTGTCAGTCCATTCCAGAGGAACCTGTTTTCCCTGCACTGCCTTGACGTTCAAGCCGAGGATCGACTCCCACCACGTGTGCACGTGGGACAGCCCTGTGGGAAAGCCTCGTGGGAAAGCCTCGTGGGAAAGACTCGAGGGAAAACCATAGATCCTTTGATCCACGCGGCGGATTGCGTAACACTGCTGCTACCGCTCTAGAGGAAAGCGCAAGTGCATGCCCGCATTCGAGACGAGGACTGACTCCCTTGGGGAGACTCCAGAAGTACCCCAAGATCCATGTCAGCACTGGAGAGGAATCCTCAGGTTCCGGCCCCGACTCCACACAAGGTCTTAGGCCCCGGTATCGACGGGAGAGGAATCCCGAGAGGCCTCCGAGGAATTCGCATGGGGACTGGCCTTTCCTGAGGCCACCAGACCGGGTCCCTGAGGTCCCCGTCGTAAGTCGAGAGCACCTGCCGCAACTCGAGAAAATCCAGGAGGTTTTGCCCTTCAGGCGAGATGAGGCCCATATCCGCTGAGGCTTCTCGAGGCGAATCACGTCTAACCACTGAAACTTCCAAAGGGTCCTTCACACCCTTGCTGCAACTCAAGAAGTTCCCTGACATACCCGTCTCCACTCGAAAGGAAGCACGTGGGGTCCCGCACACATCCAGGGGAGCCCCGTTTCCGCCTCGTAGCTCGAGATGAGGGATCCTTTCCCTGTTCCGTAGGGAAAGAATTCCCGGCGTTCCCGTCGCATCTCAAGAGGAGGCGCTCTCCACAGGAAAGGCGAGAGGAACTCCAGGGTCGTGCCACCATTCCAAGAGTCCCCCAGATGTGTCAGTCCATTCCAGAGGAACCTGTTTTCCCTGCACTGCCTTGACGTTCAAGCCGAGGATCGACTCCCACCACGTGTGCACGTGGGACAGCCCTGTGGGAAAGCCTCGTGGGAAAGCCTCGTGGGAAAGACTCGAGGGAAAACCATAGATCCTTTGATCCACGCGGCGGACTGCGTGACACTGCTGCTACCGCTCTGGAGGAAAGCGCAAGTGCATGCCCGCATTGGAGGCGAGGACTGACTCCCCTGGGGAGACTCCAGAAGTACCCCAAGATCCATGTCAGCACTGGAGAGGAATCCTCAGGTTCCGGCCCCGACTCCACACAAGGTCTTAGGCCCGGCATCAACGGGAGAGGAATGCCGAGAGGCCCCCGAGGAACTCGCATGGGGACTGGCCTTTCCTGAGGCCACCAGAGCGGGTCCCTGAGGTCCCCGTCGTAAGTCGAGAGCACCTGCCGCAACTCGAGAAAATCCAGGAGGTTTTGCCCTCCAGGCGAGATGAGGCCCATTTCCGCTGAGGCTTCTCGAGGATAATCACGTCTAACCACTGGAACTTCCAAAGGGTCCTTCACACCCTTGCTGCAACTCAAGAAGTTCCCCGACATACCCGTCTCCACTCGAGAGGAAGCACGTTGGGTCCCGCACACATCCAGGGGAGCCCCGTTTCCGCCTCCTAGCTCGAGATGAGGGATCCTTTCCCTGTTTCGTAGGGAAAGAATTCCCGGCGTTCCCGTCGCATCTCAAGAGGAGGCGCTCTCCACAGGAAAGGCGAGAGGAACTGAAGGGTCGTGCCACCATTCCAAGAGTCCCCCAGATGTGTCAGTCCATTCCAGAGGAACCTGTTTTCCCTGCACTGCCTTGACGTTCAAGCCGAGGATCGACTCCCACCACGTGTGCACGTGGGACAGCCCTGTGGGAAAGCCTCGTGGGAAAGCCTCGTGGGAAAGACTCGAGGGAAAACAATAGATCCTTTAATCCACGCGGCGGACTGCGTGACACTGCTGCTACCGCTCTGGAGGAAAGCGCAAGTGCATGCCCGCATTCGAGACGAGGACTGACTCCCCTGGGGAGACTCCAGAAGTACCCCAAGATCCATGTCAGCACTGGAGAGGAATCCTCAGGTTCCGGCCCCGACTCCACACAAGGTCTTCGGCCCCGGCATCGACGGGAGAGGAATGCCGAGAGGCCCCCGAGGAACTCGCCTGGGGACAGGCCTTTCCTGAGGCCACCAGAGCGGGTCCCTGACGTCCCCGTCGTAAGTCGAGAGCACCTGCCGCAACTCGAGAAAATCCAGGAGGTTTTGCCCTCCAGGCGAGATGAGGCCCATTTCCGCTGAGGCTTCTCGAGGCTAATCACGTCTAACCACTGGAACTTCCAAAGGGTCCTTCACACCCTTGCTGCAACTCAAGCAGTTCCGCGACATACCCGTCTCCACTCGAGAGGAAGCACGTGGGGTCCCGCACAAATCCAGGGGAGCCCCGTTTCCGCCTCCTAGCTCGAGATGAGGGATCCTTTCCCTGTTTCGTAGGGAAAGAATTCCTGGCGTTCCCGTCGCATCTCAAGAGGAGGCGCTCTCCACAGGAAAGGCGAGAGGAACTCCAGGGTCGTGCCACCATTCCAAGAGTCCCCCAGATGTGTCAGTCCATTCCAGAGGAACCTGTTTTCCCTGCACTGCCTTGACGTTCAAGCCGAGGATCGACTCCCACCACGTGTGCACGTGGGACAGCCCTGTGGGAAAGCCTCGTGGGAAAGCCTCGTGGGAAAGACTCGAGGGAAAACCATAGATCCTTTGATCCACGCGGCGGACTGCGTGACACTGCTGCTACCGCTCTGGAGGAAAGCGCAAGTGCATGCCCGCATTCGAGACGAGGACTGACTCCCCTGGGGAGACTCCAGAAGTACCCCAAGATCCATGTCAGCACTGGAGAGGAATCCTCAGGTTCCGGCCCCCACTCCACACAAGGTCTTAGGCCCCGGCATCGACGGGAGAGGAATCCCGAGAGGCCCCCGAGGAACTCGCATGGGGACTGGCCTTTCCTGAGGCCACCAGAGCGGGTCCCTGAGGTCCCCGTCGTAAGTCGAGAGCACCTGCCGCAACTCGAGAAAATCCAGGAGGTTTTGCCCTCCAGGCGAGATGAGGCCCATTTCCGCTGAGGCTTCTCGAGGCTAATCACGTCTAACCACTGGAACTTCCAAAGGGTCCTTCACACCCTTGCTGCAACTCAAGAAGTTCCCCGACATACCCGTCTCCACTCGAGAGGAAGCACGTGGGGTCCCGCACACATCCAGGGGAGCCCCGTTTCCGCCTCCTAGCTCGAGATGAGGGATCCTTTCCCTGTTTCGTAGGGAAAGAATTCCCGGCGTTCCCGTCGCATCTCAAGAGGAGGCGCTCTCCACAGGAAAGGCGAGAGGAACTGAAGGGTCGTGCCACCATTCCAAGAGTCCCCCAGATGTGTCAGTCCATTCCAGAGGAACCTGTTTTCCCTGCACTGCCTTGACGTTCAAGCCGAGGATCGACTCCCACCACGTGTGCACGTGGGACAGCCCTGTGGGAAAGCCTCGTGGGAAAGCCTCGTGGGAAAGACTCGAGGGAAAACCATAGATCATTTAATCCACGCGGCGGACTGCGTGACTCTGCTGCTACCGCTCTGGAGGAAAGCGCAAGTGCATGCCCGCATTGGAGGCGAGGACTGACTCCCCTGGGGAGACTCCAGAAGTACCCCAAGATCCATGTCAGCACTGGAGAGGAATCCTCAGGTTCCGGCCCCGACTCCACACAAGGTCTTAGGCCCGGCATCGACGGGAGAGGAATGCCGAGAGGCCCCCGAGGAACTCGCATGGGGACTGGCCTTTCCTGAGGCCACCAGAGCGGGTCCCTGAGGTCCCCATCGTAAGTCGAGAGCACCTGCCGCAACTCGAGAAAATCCAGGAGGTTTTGCCCTCCAGGCGAGATGAGGCCCATTTCCGCTGAGGCTTCTCGAGGCTAATCACGTCTAACCACTGGAACTTCCAAAGGGTCCTTCACACCCTTGCTGCAACTCAAGAAGTTCCCCGACATACCCGTCTCCACTCGAGAGGAAGCACGTGGGGTCCCGCACACATCCAGGGGAGCCCCGTTTCCGCCTCCTAGCTCGAGATGAGGGATCCTTTCCCTGTTTCTTAGGGAAAGAATTCCCGGCGTTCCAGTCGCATCTCAAGAGGAGGCGCTCTCCACAGGAAAGGCGAGAGGAACTCCAGGGTCGTGCCACCATTCCAAGAGTCCCCCAGATGTGTCAGTCTATTCCAGAGGAACCTGTTTTCCCTGCACTGCCTTGACGTTCAAGCCGAGGATCGACTCCCACCACGTGTGCACGTGGGACAGCCCTGTGGGAAAGCCTCGTGGGAAAGCCTCGTGGGAAAGACTCGAGGGAAAACCATAGATCCTTTGATCCACGCGGCGGACTGCGTGACACTGCTGCTACCGCTCTGGAGGAAAGCGCAAGTGCATGCCCGCATTCGAGACGAGGACTGACTCCCCTGGGGAGACTCCAGAAGTACCCCAAGATCCATGTCAGCACTGGAGAGGAATCCTCAGGTTCCGGCCCCGACTCCACACAAGGTCTTAGGCCCCGGCATGGACGGGAGAGGAATCCCGAGAGGCCCCCGAGGAACTCGCATGGGGACTGGCCTTTCCTGAGGCCACCAGAGTGTGTCCCTGAGGTCCCCGTCGTAAGTCGAGAGCACCTGCCGCAACTCGAGAAAATCCAGGAGGTTTTGCCCTCCAGGCGAGATGAGGCCCATTTCCGCTGAGGCTTCTCGAGGCTAATCACGTCTAACCACTGGAACTTCCAAAGGGTCCTTCACACCCTTGCTGCAACTCAAGAAGTTCCCGGACATAGCCGTCTCCACTCGAGAGGAAGCACGTTCGGTCCCGCACACATCCAGGGGAGCCCCGTTTCCGCCTCCTAGCTCGAGATGAGGGATCCTTTCCCTGTTTCGTAGGGAAAGAATTCCCGGCGTTCCCGTCGCATCTCAAGAGGAGGCGCTCTCCACAGGAAAGGCGAGAGGAACTCCAGGGTCGTGCCACCATTCCAAGAGTCCCCCAGATGTGTCAGTCCATTCCAGAGGAACCTGTTTTCCCTGCACTGCCTTGACGTTCAAGCCGAGGATCGACTCCCACCACGTGTGCACGTGGGACAGCCCTGTGGGAAAGCCTCGTGGGAAAGCCTCGTGGGAAAGACTCGAGGGAAAACCATAGATCCTTTGATCCACGCGGCGGACTGCGTGACACTGCTGCTACCGCTCTGGAGGAAAGCGCAAGTGCATGCCCGCATTGGAGGCGAGGACTGACTCCCCTGGGGAGACTCCAGAAGTACCCCAAGATCCATGTCAGCACTGGAGAGGAATCCTCAGGTTCCGGCCCCGACTCCACACAAGGTCTTAGGCCCGGCATCGACGGGAGAGGAATGCCGAGAGGCCCCCGAGGAACTCGCATGGGGACTGGCCTTTCCTGAGGCCACCAGAGCGGGTCCCTGAGGTCCCCGTCGTAAGTCGAGAGCACCTGCCGCAACTCGAGAAAATCCAGGAGGTTTTGCCCTCCAGGCGAGATGAGGCCCATTTCCGCTGAGGCTTCTCGAGGATAATCACGTCTAACCACTGGAACTTCCAAAGGGTCCTTCACACCCTTGCTGCAACTCAAGAAGTTCCCCGACATACCCGTCTCCACTCGAGAGGAAGCACGTTGGGTCCCGCACACATCCAGGGGAGCCCCGTTTCCGCCTCCTAGCTCGAGATGAGGGATCCTTTCCCTGTTTCGTAGGGAAAGAATTCCCGGCGTTCCCGTCGCATCTCAAGAGGAGGCGCTCTCCACAGGAAAGGCGAGAGGAACTGAAGGGTCGTGCCACCATTCCAAGAGTCCCCCAGATGTGTCAGTCCATTCCAGAGGAACCTGTTTTCCCTGCACTGCCTTGACGTTCAAGCCGAGGATCGACTCCCACCACGTGTGCACGTGGGACAGCCCTGTGGGAAAGCCTCGTGGGAAAGCCTCCTGGGAAAGACTCGAGGGAAAACAATAGATCCTTTAATCCACGCGGCGGACTGCGTGACACTGCTGCTACCGCTCTGGAGGAAAGCGCAAGTGCATGCCCGCATTCGAGACGAGGACTGACTCCCCTGGGGAGACTCCAGAAGTACCCCAAGATCCATGTCAGCACTGGAGAGGAATCCTCAGGTTCCGGCCCCGACTCCACACAAGGTCTTAGGCCCGGCATCGACGGGAGAGGAATGCCGAGAGGCCCCCAAGGAACTCGCCTGGGGACTGGCCTTTCCTGAGGCCACCAGAGCGGGTCCCTGACGTCCCCGTCGTAAGTCGAGAGCACCTGCCGCAACTCGAGAAAATCCAGGAGGTTTTGCCCTCCAGGCGAGATGAGGCCCATTTCCGCTGAGGCTTCTCGAGGCTAATCACGTCTAACCACTGGAACTTCCAAAGGGTCCTTCACACCCTTGCTGCAACTCAAGAAGTTCCCCGACATACCCGTCTCCACTCGAGAGGAAGCACGTGGGGTCCCGCACACATCCAGGGGAGCCCCGTTTCCGCCTCCTAGCTCGAGATGAGGGATCCTTTCCCTGTTTCGTAGGGAAAGAATTCCCGGCGTTCCCGTCGCATCTCAAGAGGAGGCGCTCTCCACAGGAAAGGCGAGAGGAACTCCAGGGTCGTGCCACCATTCCAAGAGTCCCCCAGATGTGTCAGTCCATTCCAGAGGAACCTGTTTTCCCTGCACTGCCTTGACGTTGAAGCCGAGGATCGACTCCCACCACGTGTGCACGTGGGACAGCCCTGTGGGAAAGCCTCGTGGGAAAGCCTCGTGGGAAAGACTCGAGGGAAAACCATAGATCCTTTGATCCACGCGGCGGACTGCGTGACACTGCTGCTACCGCTCTGGAGGAAAGCGCAAGTGCATGCCCGCATTGGAGGCGAGGACTGACTCCCCTGGGGAGACTCCAGAAGTACCCCAAGATCCATGTCAGCACTGGAGAGGAATCCTCAGGTTCCGGCCCCGACTCCACACAAGGTCTTAGGCCCGGCATCGACGGGAGAGGAATGCCGAGAGGCCCCCGAGGAACTCGCATGGGGACTGGCCTTTCCTGAGGCCACCAGAGCGGGTCCCTGAGGTCCCCATCGTAAGTCGAGAGCACCTGCCGCAACTCGAGAAAATCCAGGAGGTTTTGCCCTCCAGGCGAGATGAGGCCCATTTCCGCTGAGGCTTCTCGAGGCTAATCACGTCTAACCACTGGAACTTCCAAAGGGTCCTTCACACCCTTGCTGCAACTCAAGAAGTTCCCCGACATACCCGTCTCCACTCGAGAGGAAGCACGTGGGGTCCCGCACACATCCAGGGGAGCCCCGTTTCCGCCTCCTAGCTCGAGATGAGGGATCCTTTCCCTGTTTCTTAGGGAAAGAATTCCCGGCGTTCCAGTCGCATCTCAAGAGGAGGCGCTCTCCACAGGAAAGGCGAGAGGAACTCCAGGGTCGTGCCACCATTCCAAGAGTCCCCCAGATGTGTCAGTCTATTCCAGAGGAACCTGTTTTCCCTGCACTGCCTTGACGTTCAAGCCGAGGATCGACTCCCACCACGTGTGCACGTGGGACAGCCCTGTGGGAAAGCCTCGTGGGAAAGCCTCGTGAGAAAGACTCGAGGGAAAACCATAGATCCTTTGATCCACGCGGCGGACTGCGTGACACTGCTGCTACCGCTCTGGAGGAAAGCGCAAGTGCATGCCCGCATTCGAGACGAGGACTGACTCCCCTGGGGAGACTCCAGAAGTACCCCAAGATCCATGTCAGCACTGGAGAGGAATCCTCAGGTTCCGGCCCCGACTCCACACAAGGTCTTAGGCCCGGGCATCGACGGGAGAGGAATGCCGAGAGGCCCCCGAGGAACTCGCATGGGGATTGGCCTTTCCTGAGGCCACCAGAGCGGGTCCCTGAGGTCCCCGTCGTAAGTCGAGAGCACCTGCCGCAACTCGAGAAAATCCAGGAGGTTTTGCCCTCCAGGCGAGATGAGGCCCAATTCCGCTGAGGCTTCTCGAGGCTAATCACGTCTAACCACTGGAACTTCCAAAGGGTCCTTCACACCCTTACTGCAACTCAAGAAGTTCCCCGACATACCCGTCTCCACTCGAGAGGAAGCACGTGGGGTCCCGCACACATCCAGGGGAGCCCCGTTTCCGCCTCCTAGCTCGAGATGAGGGATCCTTTCCCTGTTTCCTAGGGAAAGAATTCCCGGCGTTCCCGTCGCATCTCAAGAGGAGGCGCTCTCCACAGGAAAGGCGAGAGGAACTCCAGGGTCGTGCCACCATTCCAAGAGACCCCCAGATGTGTCAGTCCATTCCAGAGGAACCTGTTTTCCCTGCACTGCCTTGACGTTCAAGCCGAGGATCCACTCCCACCACGTGTGCACGTGGGACAGCCCTGTGGGAAAGCCTCGTGGGAAAGCCTCGTGGGAAAGACTCGAGGGAAAACCATAGATCCTTTGATCCACGCGGCGGACTGCGTGACACTGCTGCTACCGCTCTGGAGGGAAGCGCAAGTGCATGCCCGCATTCGAGACGAGGACTGACTCCCCTGGGGAGACTCCAGAAGTACCCCAAGATCCATGTCAGCACTGGAGAGGAATCCTCAGGTTCCGGCCCCGACTCCACACAAGGTCTTAGGCCCCGGCATGGACGGGAGAGGAATCCCGAGAGGCCCCCGAGGAACTCGCCTGGGGACTGGCCTTTCCTGAGGCCACCAGAGTGGGTCCCTGAGGTCCCCGTCGTAAGTCGAGAGCACCTGCCGCAACTCGAGAAAATCCAGGAGGTTTTGCCCTCCAGGCGAGATGAGGCCCATTTCCGCTGAGGCTTCTCGAGGCTAATCACGTCTAACCACTGGAACTTCCAAAGGGTCCTTCACACCCTTGCTGCAACTCAAGAAGTTCCCGGACATACCCGTCTCCACTCGAGAGGAAGCACGTTCGGTCCCGCACACATCCAGGGGAGCCCCGTTTCCGCCTCCTAGCTCGAGATGAGGGATCCTTTCCCTGTTTCGTAGGGAAAGAATTCCCGGCGTTCCCGTCGCATCTCAAGAGGAGGCGCTCTCCACAGGAAAGGCGAGAGGAACTCCAGGGTCGTGCCACCATTCCAAGAGTCCCCCAGATGTGTCATTCCATTCCAGAGGAACCTGTTTTCCCTGCACTGCCTTGACGTTCAAGCCGAAGATCCACTCCCACCACGTGTGCACTTGGGACAGCCCTGTGGGAAAGCCTCGTGGGAAAGCCTCGTGGGAAAGACTCGAGGGAAAACCATAGATCCTTTGATCCACGCGGCGGACTGCGTGACACTGCTGCTACCGCTCTGGAGGAAAGCGCAAGTGCATGCCCGCATTGGAGGCGAGGACTGACTCCCCTGGGGAGACTCCAGAAGTACCCCAAGATCCATGTCAGCACTGGAGAGGAATCCTCAAGTTCCGGCCCCGACTCCACACAAGGTCTTAGGCCCCGGCATCGACGGGAGAGGAATCCCGAGAGGCCCCCGAGGAACTCGCATGGGGACTGGCCTTTCCTGTGGGCACCAGAGCGGGTCCCTGAAGTCCCCGTCGTAAGTCGAGAGCACCTGCCGCAACTCGAGAAAATCCAGGAGGTTTTGCCCTCCAGGCGAGATGAGGCCCATTTCCGCTGAGGCTTCTCGAGGATAATCACGTCTAACCACTGGAACTTCCAAAGGGTGCTTCACACCCTTGCTGCAACTCAAGCAGTTCCGCGACATACCCGTCTCCACTCGAGAGGAAGCACGTGGGGTCCCGCACACATCCAGGGGAGCCCCGTTTCCGCCTCCTAGCTCGAGATGAGGGATCCTTTCCCTGTTTCGTAGGGAAAGAATTCCCGGCGTTCCCGTCGCATCTCAAGAGGAGGCGCTCTCCACAGGAAAGGCGAGAGGAACTGAAGGGTCGTGCCACCATTCCAAGAGTCCCCCAGATGTGTCAGTCCATTCCAGAGGAACCTGTTTTCCCTGCACTGCCTTGACGTTCAAGCCGAGGATCGACTCCCACCACGTGTGCACGTGGGACAGCCCTGTGGGAAAGCCTCGTGGGAAAGCCTCGTGGGAAAGACTCGAGGGAAAACCATAGATCCTTTGATCCACGCGGCGGACTGCGTGACACTGCTGCTACCGCTCTGGAGGAAAGCGCAAGTGCATGCCCGCATTGGAGGCGAGGACTGACTCCCCTGGGGAGACTCCAGAAGTACCCCAAGATCCATGTCAGCACTGGAGAGGAATCCTCAGGTTCCGGCCCCGACTCCACACAAGGTCTTAGGCCCGGCATCGACGGGAGAGGAATGCCGAGAGGCCCCCGAGGAACTCGCATGGGGACTGGCCTTTCCTGAGGCCACCAGAGCGGGTCCCTGAGGTCCCCGTCGTAAGTCGAGAGCACCTGCCGCAACTCGAGAAAATCCAGGAGGTTTTGCCCTCCAGGCGAGATGAGGCCCATTTCCGCTGAGGCTTCTCGAGGATAATCACGTCTAACCACTGGAACTTCCAAAGGGTCCTTCACACCCTTGCTGCAACTCAAGAAGTTCCCCGACATACCCGTCTCCACTCGAGAGGAAGCACGTTGGGTCCCGCACACATCCAGGGGAGCCCCGTTTCCGCCTCCTAGCTCGAGATGAGGGATCCTTTCCCTGTTTCGTAGGGAAAGAATTCCCGGCGTTCCCGTCGCATCTCAAGAGGAGGCGCTCTCCACAGGAAAGGCGAGAGGAACTGAAGGGTCGTGCCACCATTCCAAGAGTCCCCCAGATGTGTCAGTCCATTCCAGAGGAACCTGTTTTCCCTGCACTGCCTTGACGTTCAAGCCGAGGATCGACTCCCACCACGTGTGCACGTGGGACAGCCCTGTGGGAAAGCCTCGTGGGAAAGCCTCGTGGGAAAGACTCGAGGGAAAACAATAGATCCTTTAATCCACGCGGCGGACTGCGTGACACTGCTGCTACCGCTCTGGAGGAAAGCGCAAGTGCATGCCCGCATTCGAGACGAGGACTGACTCCCCTGGGGAGACTCCAGAAGTACCCCAAGATCCATGTCAGCACTGGAGAGGAATCCTCAGGTTCCGGCCCCGACTCCACACAAGGTCTTCGGCCCCGGCATCGACGGGAGAGGAATGCCGAGAGGCCCCCGAGGAACTCGCCTGGGGACAGGCCTTTCCTGAGGCCACCAGAGCGGGTCCCTGACGTCCCCGTCGTAAGTCGAGAGCACCTGCCGCAACTCGAGAAAATCCAGGAGGTTTTGCCCTCCAGGCGAGATGAGGCCCATTTCCGCTGAGGCTTCTCGAGGCTAATCACGTCTAACCACTGGAACTTCCAAAGGGTCCTTCACACCCTTGCTGCAACTCAAGCAGTTCCGCGACATACCCGTCTCCACTCGAGAGGAAGCACGTGGGGTCCCGCACACATCCAGGGGAGCCCCGTTTCCGCCTCCTAGCTCGAGATGAGGGATCCTTTCCCTGTTTCGTAGGGAAAGAATTCCCGGCGTTCCCGTCGCATCTCAAGAGGAGGCGCTCTCCACAGGAAAGGCGAGAGGAACTCCAGGGTCGTGCCACCATTCCAAGAGTCCCCCAGATGTGTCAGTCCATTCCAGAGGAACCTGTTTTCCCTGCACTGCCTAGACGTTCAAGCCGAGGATCCACTCCCACCACGTGTGCACGTGGGACAGCCCTGTGGGAAAGCCTCGTGGGAATGCCTCGTGGGAAAGACTCGAGGGAAAACCATAGATCCTTTGATCCACGCGGCGGACTGCGTGACACTGCTGCTACCGCTCTGGAGGAAAGCGCAAGTGCATGCCCGCATTCGAGACGAGGACTGACTCCCCTGGGGAGACTCCAGAAGTACCCCAAGATCCATGTCAGCACTGGAGAGGAATCCTCAGGTTCCGGTCCCGACTCCACACAATGTCTTAGGCCAAGGCATCGACGGGAGAGGAATCCCGAGAGGCCCCCGAGGAACTCGCATGGGGACTGGCCTTTCCTGAGGCCACCAGAGCGGGTCCCTGAGGTCCCCGTCTTAAGTCGAGAGCACCTGCCGCAACTCGAGAAAATCCAGGAGGTTTTGCCCTCCAGGCGAGATGAGGCCCATTTCCGCTGAGGCTTCTCGAGGCTAATCACGTCTAACCACTGGAACTTCCAAAGGGTGCTTCACACCCTTGCTGCAACTCAAGAAGTTCCCCGACATACCCGTCTCCATTCGAGAGGAAGCACGTGGGGTCCCGCACACATCCAGGGGAGCCCCGTTTCCGCCTCCTAGCTCGAGATGAGGGATCCTTTCCCTGTTTCGTAGGGAAAGAATTCCTGGCGTTCCCGTCGCATCTCAAGAGGAGGCGCTCTCCACAGGAAAGGCGAGAGGAACTCCAGGGTCGTGCCACCATTCCAAGAGTCCCCCAGATGTGTCAGTCCATTCCAGAGGAACCTGTTTTCCCTGCACTGCCTTGACGTTCAAGCCGAGGATCGACTCCCACCACGTGTGCACGTGGGACAGCCCTGTGGGAAAGCCTCGTGGGAAAGCCTCGTGGGAAAGACTCGAGGGAAAACCATAGATCCTTTGATCCACGCGGCGGACTGCGTGACACTGCTGCTACCGCTCTGGAGGAAAGCGCAAGTGCATGCCCGCATTCGAGACGAGGACTGACTCCCCTGGGGAGACTCCAGAAGTACCCCAAGATCCATGTCAGCACTGGAGAGGAATCCTCAGGTTCCGGCCCCGACTCCACACAAGGTCTTAGGCCCCGGTATCGACGGGAGAGGAATCCCGAGAGGCCTCCGAGGAATTCGCATGGGGACTGGCCTTTCCTGAGGCCACCAGACCGGGTCCCTGAGGTCCCCGTCGTAAGTCGAGAGCACCTGCCGCAACTCGAGAAAATCCAGGAGGTTTTGCCCTTCAGGCGAGATGAGGCCCATATCCGCTGAGGCTTCTCGAGGCTAATCACGTCTAACCACTGAAACTTCCAAAGGGTCCTTAACACCCTTGCTGCAACTCAAGAAGTTCCCTGACATACCCGTCTCCACTCGAGAGGAAGCACGTGGGGTCCCGCACACATCCAGGGGAGCCCCGTTTCCGCCTCCTAGCTCGAGATGAGGGATCCTTTCCCTGTTCCGTAGGGAAAGAATTCCCGGCGTTCCCGTCGCATCTCAAGAGGAGGCGCTCTCCACAGGAAAGGCGAGAGGAACTCCAGGGTCGTGCCACCATTCCAAGAGTCCCCCAGATGTGTCAGTCCATTCCAGAGGAACCTGTTTTCCCTGCACTGCCTTGACGTTCAAGCCGAGGATCGACTCCCACCACGTGTGCACGTGGGACAGCCCTGTGGGAAAGCCTCGTGGGAAAGCCTCGTGGGAAAGACTCGAGGGAAAACCATAGATCCTTTGATCCACGCGGCGGACTGCGTGACACTGCTGCTACCGCTCTGGAGGAAAGCGCAAGTGCATGCCCGCATTGGAGGCGAGGACTGACTCCCCTGGGGAGACTCCAGAAGTACCCCAAGATCCATGTCAGCACTGGAGAGGAATCCTCAGGTTCCGGCCCCGACTCCACACAAGGTCTTAGGCCCGGCATCGACGGGAGAGGAATGCCGAGAGGCCCCCGAGGAACTCGCATGGGGACTGGCCTTTCCTGAGGCCACCAGAGCGGGTCCCTGAGGTCCCCGTCGTAAGTCGAGAGCACCTGCCGCAACTCGAGAAAATCCAGGAGGTTTTGCCCTCCAGGCGAGATGAGGCCCATTTCCGCTGAGGCTTCTCGAGGATAATCACGTCTAACCACTGGAACTTCCAAAGGGTCCTTCACACCCTTGCTGCAACTCAAGAAGTTCCCCGACATACCCGTCTCCACTCGAGAGGAAGCACGTTGGGTCCCGCACACATCCAGGGGAGCCCCGTTTCCGCCTCCTAGCTCGAGATGAGGGATCCTTTCCCTGTTTCGTAGGGAAAGAATTCCCGGCGTTCCCGTCGCATCTCAAGAGGAGGCGCTCTCCACAGGAAAGGCGAGAGGAACTGAAGGGTCGTGCCACCATTCCAAGAGTCCCCCAGATGTGTCAGTCCATTCCAGAGGAACCTGTTTTCCCTGCACTGCCTTGACGTTCAAGCCGAGGATCGACTCCCACCACGTGTGCACGTGGGACAGCCCTGTGGGAAAGCCTCGTGGGAAAGCCTCGTGGGAAAGACTCGAGGGAAAACAATAGATCCTTTAATCCACGCGGCGGACTGCGTGACACTGCTGCTACCGCTCTGGAGGAAAGCGCAAGTGCATGCCCGCATTCGAGACGAGGACTGACTCCCCTGGCGAGACTCCAGAAGTACCCCAAGATCCATGTCAGCACTGGAGAGGAATCCTCAGGTTCCGGCCCCGACTCCACACAAGGTCTTCGGCCCCGGCATCGACGGGAGAGGAATGCCGAGAGGCCCCCGAGGAACTCGCCTGGGGACAGGCCTTTCCTGAGGCCACCAGAGCGGGTCCCTGACGTCCCCGTCGTAAGTCGAGAGCACCTGCCGCAACTCGAGAAAATCCAGGAGGTTTTGCCCTCCAGGCGAGATGAGGCCCATTTCCGCTGAGGCTTCTCGAGGCTAATCACGTCTAACCACTGGAACTTCCAAAGGGTCCTTCACACCCTTGCTGCAACTCAAGCAGTTCCGCGACATACCCGTCTCCACTCGAGAGGAAGCACGTGGGGTCCCGCACACATCCAGGGGAGCCCCGTTTCCGCCTCCTAGCTCGAGATGAGGGATCCTTTCCCTGTTTCGTAGGGAAAGAATTCCCGGCGTTCCCGTCGCATCTCAAGAGGAGGCGCTCTCCACAGGAAAGGCGAGAGGAACTCCAGGGTCGTGCCACCATTCCAAGAGTCCCCCAGATGTGTCAGTCCATTCCAGAGGAACCTGTTTTCCCTGCACTGCCTAGACGTTCAAGCCGAGGATCCACTCCCACCACGTGTGCACGTGGGACAGCCCTGTGGGAAAGCCTCGTGGGAATGCCTCGTGGGAAAGACTCGAGGGAAAACCATAGATCCTTTGATCCACGCGGCGGACTGCGTGACACTGCTGCTACCGCTCTGGAGGAAAGCGCAAGTGCATGCCCGCATTCGAGACGAGGACTGACTCCCCTGGGGAGACTCCAGAAGTACCCCAAGATCCATGTCAGCACTGGAGAGGAATCCTCAGGTTCCGGTCCCGACTCCACACAATGTCTTAGGCCAAGGCATCGACGGGAGAGGAATCCCGAGAGGCCCCCGAGGAACTCGCATGGGGACTGGCCTTTCCTGAGGCCACCAGAACGGGTCCCTGAGGTCCCCGTCTTAAGTCGAGAGCACCTGCCGCAACTCGAGAAAATCCAGGAGGTTTTGCCCTCCAGGCGAGATGAGGCCCATTTCCGCTGAGGCTTCTCGAGGCTAATCACGTCTAACCACTGGAACTTCCAAAGGGTGCTTCACACCCTTGCTGCAACTCAAGAAGTTCCCCGACATACCCGTCTCCATTCGAGAGGAAGCACGTGGGGTCCCGCACACATCCAGGGGAGCCCCGTTTCCGCCTCCTAGCTCGAGATGAGGGATCCTTTCCCTGTTTCGTAGGGAAAGAATTCCTGGCGTTCCCGTCGCATCTCAAGAGGAGGCGCTCTCCACAGGAAAGGCGAGAGGAACTCCAGGGTCGTGCCACCATTCCAAGAGTCCCCCAGATGTGTCAGTCCATTCCAGAGGAACCTGTTTTCCCTGCACTGCCTTGACGTTCAAGCCGAGGATCGACTCCCACCACGTGTGCACGTGGGACAGCCCTGTGGGAAAGCCTCGTGGGAAAGCCTCGTGGGAAAGACTCGAGGGAAAACCATAGATCCTTTGATCCACGCGGCGGACTGCGTGACACTGCTGCTACCGCTCTGGAGGAAAGCGCAAGTGCATGCCCGCATTCGAGACGAGGACTGACTCCCCTGGGGAGACTCCAGAAGTACCCCAAGATCCATGTCAGCACTGGAGAGGAATCCTCAGGTTCCGGCCCCCACTCCACACAAGGTCTTAGGCCCCGGCATCGACGGGAGAGGAATCCCGAGAGGCCCCCGAGGAACTCGCATGGGGACTGGCCTTTCCTGAGGCCACCAGAGCGGGTCCCTGAGGTCCCCGTCGTAAGTCGAGAGCACCTGCCGCAACTCGAGAAAATCCAGGAGGTTTTGCCCTCCAGGCGAGATGAGGCCCATTTCCGCTGAGGCTTCTCGAGGCTAATCACGTCTAACCACTGGAACTTCCAAAGGGTCCTTCACACCCTTGCTGCAACTCAAGAAGTTCCCCGACATACCCGTCTCCACTCGAGAGGAAGCACGTGGGGTCCCGCACACATCCAGGGGAGCCCCGTTTCCGCCTCCTAGCTCGAGATGAGGGATCCTTTCCCTGTTTCGTAGGGAAAGAATTCCCGGCGTTCCCGTCGCATCTCAAGAGGAGGCGCTCTCCACAGGAAAGGCGAGAGGAACTGAAGGGTCGTGCCACCATTCCAAGAGTCCCCCAGATGTGTCAGTCCATTCCAGAGGAACCTGTTTTCCCTGCACTGCCTTGACGTTCAAGCCGAGGATCGACTCCCACCACGTGTGCACGTGGGACAGCCCTGTGGGAAAGCCTCGTGGGAAAGCCTCGTGGGAAAGACTCGAGGGAAAACCATAGATCATTTAATCCACGCGGCGGACTGCGTGACTCTGCTGCTACCGCTCTGGAGGAAAGCGCAAGTGCATGCCCGCATTCGAGACGAGGACTGACTCCCCTGGGGAGACTCCAGAAGTACCCCAAGATCCATGTCAGCACTGGAGAGGAATCCTCAGGTTCCGGCCCCGACTCCACACAAGGTCTTCGGCCCCGGCATCGACGGGAGAGGAATGCCGAGAGGCCCCCGAGGAACTCGCCTGGGGACTGGCCTTTCCTGAGGCCACCAGAGCGGGTCCCTGACGTCCCCGTCGTAAGTCGAGAGCACCTGCCGCAACTCGAGAAAATCCAGGAGGTTTTGCCCTCCAGGCGAGATGAGGCCCATTTCCGCTGAGGCTTCTCGAGGCTAATCACGTCTAACCACTGGAACTTCCAAAGGGTCCTTCACACCCTTGCTGCAACTCAAGAAGTTCCCCGACATACCCGTCTCCACTCGAGAGGAAGCACGTGGGGTCCCGCACACATCCAGGGGAGCCCCGTTACCTCCTCCTAGCTCGAGATGAGGGATCCTTTCCCTGTTTCGTAGGGAAAGAATTCCCGGCGTTCCCGTCGCATCTCAAGAGGAGGCGCTCTCCTCAGGAAAGGCGAGAGGAACTCCAGGGTCGTGCCACCATTCCAAGAGTCCCCCAGATGTGTCAGTCCATTCCAGAGGAACCTGTTTTCCCTGCACTGCCTTGACGTTGAAGCCGAGGATCGACTCCCACCACGTGTGCACGTGGGACAGCCCTGTGGGAAAGCCTCGTGGGAAAGCCTCGTGGGAAAGACTCGAGGGAAAACCATAGATCCTTTGATCCACGCGGCGGACTGCGTGACACTGCTGCTACCGCTCTGGAGGAAAGCGCAAGTGCATGCCCGCATTGGAGGCGAGGACTGACTCCCCTGGGGAGACTCCAGAAGTACCCCAAGATCCATGTCAGCACTGGAGAGGAATCCTCAGGTTCCGGCCCCGACTCCACACAAGGTCTTAGGCCCGGCATCGACGGGAGAGGAATGCCGAGAGGCCCCCGAGGAACTCGCATGGGGACTGGCCTTTCCTGAGGCCACCAGAGCGGGTCCCTGACGTCCCCGTCGTAAGTCGAGAGCACCTGCCGCAACTCGAGAAAATCCAGGAGGTTTTGCCCTCCAGGCGAGATGAGGCCCATTTCCGCTGAGGCTTCTCGAGGCTAATCACGTCTAACCACTGGAACTTCCAAAGGGTCCTTCACACCCTTGCTGCAACTCAAGAAGTTCCCCGACATACCCGTCTCCACTCGAGAGGAAGCACGTGGGGTCCCGCACACATCCAGGGGAGCCCCGTTTCCGCCTCCTAGCTCGAGATGAGGGATCCTTTCCCTGTTTCGTAGGGAAAGAATTCCCGGCGTTCCCGTCGCATCTCAAGAGGAGGCGCTCTCCACAGGAAAGGCGAGAGGAACTCCAGGGTCGTGCCACCATTCCAAGAGTCCCCCAGATGTGTCAGTCCATTCCAGAGGAACCTGTTTTCCCTGCACTGCCTTGACGTTGAAGCCGAGGATCGACTCCCACCACGTGTGCACGTGGGACAGCCCTGTGGGAAAGCCTCGTGGGAAAGCCTCGTGAGAAAGACTCGAGGGAAAACCATAGATCCTTTGATCCACGCGGCGGACTGCGTGACACTGCTGCTACCGCTCTGGAGGAAAGCGCAAGTGCATGCCCGCATTGGAGGCGAGGACTGACTCCCCTGGGGAGACTCCAGAAGTACCCCAAGATCCATGTCAGCACTGGAGAGGAATCCTCAGGTTCCGGCCCCGACTCCACACAAGGTCTTAGGCCCGGCATCGACGGGAGAGGAATGCCGAGAGGCCCCCGAGGAACTCGCATGGGGACTGGCCTTTCCTGAGGCCACCAGAGCGGGTCCCTGAGGTCCCCATCGTAAGTCGAGAGCACCTGCCGCAACTCGAGAAAATCCAGGAGGTTTTGCCCTCCAGGCGAGATGAGGCCCATTTCCGCTGAGGCTTCTCGAGGCTAATCACGTCTAACCACTGGAACTTCCAAAGGGTCCTTCACACCCTTGCTGCAACTCAAGAAGTTCCCCGACATACCCGTCTCCACTCGAGAGGAAGCACGTGGGGTCCCGCACACATCCAGGGGAGCCCCGTTTCCGCCTCCTAGCTCGAGATGAGGGATCCTTTCCCTGTTTCTTAGGGAAAGAATTCCCGGCGTTCCAGTCGCATCTCAAGAGGAGGCGCTCTCCACAGGAAAGGCGAGAGGAACTCCAGGGTCGTGCCACCATTCCAAGAGTCCCCCAGATGTGTCAGTCTATTCCAGAGGAACCTGTTTTCCCTGCACTGCCTTGACGTTCAAGCCGAGGATCGACTCCCACCACGTGTGCACGTGGGACAGCCCTGTGGGAAAGCCTCGTGGGAAAGCCTCGTGGGAAAGACTCGAGGGAAAACCATAGATCCTTTGATCCACGCGGCGGACTGCGTGACACTGCTGCTACCGCTCTGGAGGAAAGCGCAAGTGCATGCCCGCATTCGAGACGAGGACTGACTCCCCTGGGGAGACTCCAGAAGTACCCCAAGATCCATGTCAGCACTGGAGAGGAATCCTCAGGTTCCGGCCCCGACTCCACACAAGGTCTTAGGCCCCGGCATGGACGGGAGAGGAATCCCGAGAGGCCCCCGAGGAACTCGCATGGGGACTGGCCTTTCCTGAGGCCACCAGAGTGTGTCCCTGAGGTCCCCGTCGTAAGTCGAGAGCACCTGCCGCAACTCGAGAAAATCCAGGAGGTTTTGCCCTCCAGGCGAGATGAGGCCCATTTCCGCTGAGGCTTCTCGAGGCTAATCACGTCTAACCACTGGAACTTCCAAAGGGTCCTTCACACCCTTGCTGCAACTCAAGAAGTTCCCGGACATACCCGTCTCCACTCGAGAGGAAGCACGTGGGGTCCCGCACACATCCAGGGGAGCCCCGTTTCCGCCTCCTAGCTCGAGATGAGGGATCCTTTCCCTGTTTCGTAGGGAAAGAATTCCCGGCGTTCCCGTCGCATCTCAAGAGGAGGCGCTCTCCACAGGAAAGGCGAGAGGAACTCCAGGGTCGTGCCACCATTCCAAGAGTCCCCCAGATGTGTCAGTCCATTCCAGAGGAACCTGTTTTCCCTGCACTGCCTTGACGTTCAAGCCGAGGATCGACTCCCACCACGTGTGCACGTGGGACAGCCCTGTGGGAAAGCCTCGTGGGAAAGCCTCGTGGGAAAGACTCGAGGGAAAACCATAGATCCTTTGATCCACGCGGCGGACTGCGTGACACTGCTGCTACCGCTCTGGAGGAAAGCGCAAGTGCATGCCCGCATTGGAGGCGAGGACTGACTCCCCTGGGGAGACTCCAGAAGTACCCCAAGATCCATGTCAGCACTGGAGAGGAATCCTCAGGTTCCGGCCCCGACTCCACACAAGGTCTTAGGCCCGGCATCGACGGGAGAGGAATGCCGAGAGGCCCCCGAGGAACTCGCATGGGGACTGGCCTTTCCTGAGGCCACCAGAGCGGGTCCCTGAGGTCCCCGTCGTAAGTCGAGAGCACCTGCCGCAACTCGAGAAAATCCAGGAGGTTTTGCCCTCCAGGCGAGATGAGGCCCATTTCCGCTGAGGCTTCTCGAGGCTAATCACGTCCAACCACTGGAACTTCCAAAGGGTCCTTCACACCCTTGCTGCAACTCAAGAAGTTCCCCGACATACCCGTCTCCACTCGAGAGGAAGCACGTTGGGTCCCGCACACATCCAGGGGAGCCCCGTTTCCGCCTCCTAGCTCGAGATGAGGGATCCTTTCCCTGTTTCGTAGGGAAAGAATTCCCGGCGTTCCCGTCGCATCTCAAGAGGAGGCGCTCTCCACAGGAAAGGCGAGAGGAACTGAAGGGTCGTGCCACCATTCCAAGAGTCCCCCAGATGTGTCAGTCCATTCCAGAGGAACCTGTTTTCCCTGCACTGCCTTGACGTTCAAGCCGAGGATCGACTCCCACCACGTGTGCACGTGGGACAGCCCTGTGGGAAAGCCTCGTGGGAAAGCCTCCTGGGAAAGACTCGAGGGAAAACAATAGATCCTTTAATCCACGCGGCGGACTGCGTGACACTGCTGCTACCGCTCTGGAGGAAAGCGCAAGTGCATGCCCGCATTCGAGACGAGGACTGACTCCCCTGGGGAGACTCCAGAAGTACCCCAAGATCCATGTCAGCACTGGAGAGGAATCCTCAGGTTCCGGCCCCGACTCCACACAAGGTCTTCGGCCCCGGCATCGACGGGAGAGGAATGCCGAGAGGCCCCCAAGGAACTCGCCTGGGGACTGGCCTTTCCTGAGGCCACCAGAGCGGGTCCCTGACGTCCCCGTCGTAAGTCGAGAGCACCTGCCGCAACTCGAGAAAATCCAGGAGGTTTTGCCCTCCAGGCGAGATGAGGCCCATTTCCGCTGAGGCTTCTCGAGGCTAATCACGTCTAACCACTGGAACTTCCAAAGGGTCCTTCACACCCTTGCTGCAACTCAAGAAGTTCCCCGACATACCCGTCTCCACTCGAGAGGAAGCACGTGGGGTCCCGCACACATCCAGGGGAGCCCCGTTTCCGCCTCCTAGCTCGAGATGAGGGATCCTTTCCCTGTTTCGTAGGGAAAGAATTCCCGGCGTTCCCGTCGCATCTCAAGAGGAGGCGCTCTCCACAGGAAAGGCGAGAGGAACTCCAGGGTCGTGCCACCATTCCAAGAGTCCCCCAGATGTGTCAGTCCATTCCAGAGGAACCTGTTTTCCCTGCACTGCCTTGACGTTGAAGCCGAGGATCGACTCCCACCACGTGTGCACGTGGGACAGCCCTGTGGGAAAGCCTCGTGGGAAAGCCTCGTGGGAAAGACTCGAGGGAAAACCATAGATCCTTTGATCCACGCGGCGGACTGCGTGACACTGCTGCTACCGCTCTGGAGGAAAGCGCAAGTGCATGCCCGCATTGGAGGCGAGGACTGACTCCCCTGGGGAGACTCCAGAAGTACCCCAAGATCCATGTCAGCACTGGAGAGGAATCCTCAGGTTCCGGCCCCGACTCCACACAAGGTCTTAGGCCCGGCATCGACGGGAGAGGAATGCCGAGAGGCCCCCGAGGAACTCGCATGGGGACTGGCCTTTCCTGAGGCCACCAGAGCGGGTCCCTGAGGTCCCCATCGTAAGTCGAGAGCACCTGCCGCAACTCGAGAAAATCCAGGAGGTTTTGCCCTCCAGGCGAGATGAGGCCCATTTCCGCTGAGGCTTCTCGAGGCTAATCACGTCTAACCACTGGAACTTCCAAAGGGTCCTTCACACCCTTGCTGCAACTCAAGAAGTTCCCCGACATACCCGTCTCCACTCGAGAGGAAGCACGTGGGGTCCCGCACACATCCAGGGGAGCCCCGTTTCCGCCTCCTAGCTCGAGATGAGGGATCCTTTCCCTGTTTCTTAGGGAAAGAATTCCCGGCGTTCCAGTCGCATCTCAAGAGGAGGCGCTCTCCACAGGAAAGGCGAGAGGAACTCCAGGGTCGTGCCACCATTCCAAGAGTCCCCCAGATGTGTCAGTCTATTCCAGAGGAACCTGTTTTCCCTGCACTGCCTTGACGTTCAAGCCGAGGATCGACTCCCACCACGTGTGCACGTGGGACAGCCCTGTGGGAAAGCCTCGTGGGAAAGCCTCGTGGGAAAGACTCGAGGGAAAACCATAGATCCTTTGATCCACGCGGCGGACTGCGTGACACTGCTGCTACCGCTCTGGAGGAAAGCGCAAGTGCATGCCCGCATTCGAGACGAGGACTGACTCCCCTGGGGAGACTCCAGAAGTACCCGAAGATCCATGTCAGCACTGGAGAGGAATCCTCAGGTTCCGGCCCCGACTCCACACAAGGTCTTAGGCCCCGGCATCGACGGGAGAGGAATGCCGAGAGGCCCCCGAGGAACTCGCATGGGGATTGGCCTTTCCTGAGGCCACCAGAGCGGGTCCCTGAGGTCCCCGTCGTAAGTCGAGAGCACCTGCCGCAACTCGAGAAAATCCAGGAGGTTTTGCCCTCCAGGCGAGATGAGGCCCAATTCCGCTGAGGCTTCTCGAGGCTAATCACGTCTAACCACTGGAACTTCCAAAGGGTCCTTCACACCCTTACTGCAACTCAAGAAGTTCCCCGACATACCCGTCTCCACTCGAGAGGAAGCACGTGGGGTCCCGCACACATCCAGGGGAGCCCCGTTTCCGCCTCCTAGCTCGAGATGAGGGATCCTTTCCCTGTTTCCTAGGGAAAGAATTCCCGGCGTTCCCGTCGCATCTCAAGAGGAGGCGCTCTCCACAGGAAAGGCGAGAGGAACTCCAGGGTCGTGCCACCATTCCAAGAGACCCCCAGATGTGTCAGTCCATTCCAGAGGAACCTGTTTTCCCTGCACTGCCTTGACGTTCAAGCCGAGGATCCACTCCCACCACGTGTGCACGTGGGACAGCCCTGTGGGAAAGCCTCGTGGGAAAGCCTCGTGGGAAAGACTCGAGGGAAAACCATAGATCCTTTGATCCACGCGGCGGACTGCGTGACACTGCTGCTACCGCTCTGGAGGGAAGCGCAAGTGCATGCCCGCATTCGAGACGAGGACTGACTCCCCTGGGGAGACTCCAGAAGTACCCCAAGATCCATGTCAGCACTGGAGAGGAATCCTCAGGTTCCGGCCCCGACTCCACACAAGGTCTTAGGCCCCGGCATGGACGGGAGAGGAATCCCGAGAGGCCCCCGAGGAACTCGCCTGGGGACTGGCCTTTCCTGAGGCCACCAGAGTGGGTCCCTGAGGTCCCCGTCGTAAGTCGAGAGCACCTGCCGCAACTCGAGAAAATCCAGGAGGTTTTGCCCTCCAGGCGAGATGAGGCCCATTTCCGCTGAGGCTTCTCGAGGCTAATCACGTCTAACCACTGGAACTTCCAAAGGGTCCTTCACACCCTTGCTGCAACTCAAGAAGTTCCCGGACATACCCGTCTCCACTCGAGAGGAAGCACGTTCGGTCCCGCACACATCCAGGGGAGCCCCGTTTCCGCCTCCTAGCTCGAGATGAGGGATCCTTTCCCTGTTTCGTAGGGAAAGAATTCCCGGCGTTCCCGTCGCATCTCAAGAGGAGGCGCTCTCCACAGGAAAGGCGAGAGGAACTCCAGGGTCGTGCCACCATTCCAAGAGTCCCCCAGATGTGTCATTCCATTCCAGAGGAACCTGTTTTCCCTGCACTGCCTTGACGTTCAAGCCGAAGATCCACTCCCACCACGTGTGCACTTGGGACAGCCCTGTGGGAAAGCCTCGTGGGAAAGCCTCGTGGGAAAGACTCGAGGGAAAACCATAGATCCTTTGATCCACGCGGCGGACTGCGTGACACTGCTGCTACCGCTCTGGAGGAAAGCGCAAGTGCATGCCCGCATTCGAGACGAGGACTGACTCCCCTGGGGAGACTCCAGAAGTACCCCAAGATCCATGTCAGCACTGGAGAGGAATCCTCAAGTTCCGGCCCCGACTCCACACAAGGTCTTAGGCCCCGGCATCGACGGGAGAGGAATCCCGAGAGGCCCCCGAGGAACTCGCATGGGGACTGGCCTTTCCTGTGGGCACCAGAGCGGGTCCCTGAAGTCCCCGTCGTAAGTCGAGAGCACCTGCCGCAACTCGAGAAAATCCAGGAGGTTTTGCCCTCCAGGCGAGATGAGGCCCATTTCCGCTGAGGCTTCTCGAGGATAATCACGTCTAACCACTGGAACTTCCAAAGGGTGCTTCACACCCTTGCTGCAACTCAAGCAGTTCCGCGACATACCCGTCTCCACTCGAGAGGAAGCACGTGGGGTCCCGCACACATCCAGGGGAGCCCCGTTTCCGCCTCCTAGCTCGAGATGAGGGATCCTTTCCCTGTTTCGTAGGGAAAGAATTCCCGGCGTTCCCGTCGCATCTCAAGAGGAGGCGCTCTCCACAGGAAAGGCGAGAGGAACTGAAGGGTCGTGCCACCATTCCAAGAGTCCCCCAGATGTGTCAGTCCATTCCAGAGGAACCTGTTTTCCCTGCACTGCCTTGACGTTCAAGCCGAGGATCGACTCCCACCACGTGTGCACGTGGGACAGCCCTGTGGGAAAGCCTCGTGGGAAAGCCTCGTGGGAAAGACTCGAGGGAAAACCATAGATCCTTTGATCCACGCGGCGGACTGCGTGACACTGCTGCTACCGCTCTGGAGGAAAGCGCAAGTGCATGCCCGCATTCGAGACGAGGACTGACTCCCCTGGGGAGACTCCAGAAGTACCCCAAGATCCATGTCAGCACTGGAGAGGAATCCTCAGGTTCCGGCCCCGACTCCACACAAGGTCTTCGGCCCCGGCATCGACGGGAGAGGAATGCCGAGAGGCCCCCGAGGAACTCGCCTGGGGACTGGCCTTTCCTGAGGCCACCAGAGCGGGTCCCTGAGGTCCCCGTCGTAAGTCGAGAGCACCTGCCGCAACTCGAGAAAATCCAGGAGGTTTTGCCCTCCAGGCGAGATGAGGCCCATTTCCGCTGAGGCTTCTCGAGGCTAATCACGTCTAACCACTGGAACTTCCAAAGGGTCCTTCACACCCTTGCTGCAACTCAAGAAGTTCCCCGACATACCCGTCTCCACTCGAGAGGAAGCACGTGGGGTCCCGCACACATCCAGGGGAGCCCCGTTTCCGCCTCCTAGCTCGAGATGAGGGATCCTTTCCCTGTTTCGTAGGGAAAGAATTCCCGGCGTTCCCGTCGCATCTCAAGAGGAGGCGCTCTCCACAGGAAAGGCGAGAGGAACTCCAGGGTCGTGCCACCATTCCAAGAGTCCCCCAGATGTGTCAGTCCATTCCAGAGGAACCTGTTTTCCCTGCACTGCCTTGACTTTGAAGCCGAGGATCGACTCCCACCACGTGTGCACGTGGGACAGCCCTGTGGGAAAGCCTCGTGGGAAAGCCTCGTGGGAAAGACTCGAGGGAAAACCATAGATCCTTTGATCCACGCGGCGGACTGCGTGACACTGCTGCTACCGCTCTGGAGGAAAGCGCAAGTGCTTGCCCGCATTGGAGGCGAGGACTAACTCCCCTGGGGAGACTCCAGAAGTACCCCAAGATCCATGTCAGCACTGGAGAGGAATCCTCAGGTTCCGGCCCCGACTCCACACAAGGTCTTAGGCCCGGCATCGACGGGAGAGGAATGCCGAGAGGCCCCCGAGGAACTCGCATGGGGACTGGCCTTTCCTGAGACCACCAGAGCGGGTCCCTGAGGTCCCCATCGTAAGTCGAGAGCACCTGCCGCAACTCGAGAAAATCCAGGAGGTTTTGCCCTCCAGGCGAGATGAGGCCCATTTCCGCTGAGGCTTCTCGAGGCTAATCACATCTAACCGCTGGAACTTCCAAAGGGTCCTTCACACCCTTGTTGCAACTCAAGCAGTTCCGCGACATACCCGTCTCCACTCGAGAGGAAGCACGTGGGGTCCCGCACACATCCAGGGGAGCCCCGTTTCCGCCTCCTAGCTCGAGATGAGGGATCCTTTCCCTGTTTCGTAGGGAAAGAATTCCCGGCGTTCCCGTCGCATCTCAAGAGGAGGCGCTCTCCACAGGAAAGGCGAGAGGAACTCCAGGGTCGTGCCACCATTCCAAGAGTCCACCAGATGTGTCAGTCCATTCCAGAGGAACCTGTTTTCCCTGCACTGCCTAGACGTTCAAGCCGAGGATCCACTCCCACCACGTGTGCACGTGGGACAGCCCTGTGGGAAAGCCTCGTGGGAATGCCTCGTGGGAAAGACTCGAGGGAAAACCATAGATCCTTTGATCCACGCGGCGGACTGCGTGACACTGCTGCTACCGCTCTGGAGGAAAGCGCAAGTGCATGCCCGCATTCGAGACGAGGACTGACTCCCCTGGGGAGACTCCAAAAGTACCCCAAGATCCATGTCAGCACTGGAGAGGAATCCTCAGGTTCCGGTCCCGACTCCACACAAGGTCTTAGGCCCCGGCATCGACGGGAGAGGAATCCCGAGAGGCCCCCGAGGAACTCGCATGGGGACTGGCCTTTCCTGAGGCCACCAGAGCGGGTCCCTGAGGTCCCCGTCGTAAGTCGAGAGCACCTGCCGCAACTCGAGAAAATCCAGGAGGTTTTGCCCTCCAGGCGAGATGAGGCCCATTTCCGCTGAGGCTTCTCGAGGCGAATCACGTCTAACCACTGGAATTTCCAAAGGGTCCTTCACACCCTTGCTGCAACTCAAGAAGTTCCCGACATACCCGTCTCCACTCGAGAGGAAGCACGTGGGGTCCCGCACACATCCAGGGGAGCCCCGTTTCGGCCTCCTAGCTCGAGATGAGGGATCCTTTCCCTGTTTCGTAGGGAAAGAATTCCCGGCGTTCCCGTCGCATCTCAAGAGGAGGCGCTCTCCACAGGAAAGGCGAGAGGAACTCCAGGGTCGTGCCACCATTCCAAGAGTCCCCCAGATGTGTCAGTCCATTCCAGAGGAACCTGTTTTCCCTGCACTGCCTTGACGTTCAAGCCGAGGATCGACTCCCACCACGTGTGCACGTGGGACAGCCCTGTGGGAAAGCCTCGTGGGAAAGCCTCGTGGGAAAGACTCGAGGGAAAACCATAGATCCTTTGATCCACGCGGCGGACTGCGTGACACTGCTGCTACCGCTCTGGAGGAAAGCGCAAGTGCATGCCCGCATTCGAGACGAGGACTGACTCCCCTGGGGAGACTCCAGAAGTACCCCAAGATCCATGTCAGCACTGGAGAGGAATCCTCAGGTTCCGGCCCCGACTCCACACAAGGTCTTAGGCCCCGGCATGGACGGGAGAGGAATGCCGAGAGGCCCCTGAGGAAATCGCATGGGGACTGGCATTTCCTGAGGTCACCAGAGCGGGTCCCCGAGGTCCCAGTCGTAAGTCGAGAGCACATGCCTCAACTCGAGAAAATCCAGGAGGTTTTGCCCTCCAGGCGAGATGAGGCCCATTTCCGCAGAGGCTTCTCGAGGCTAATCACATCTAACCACTGGAACTTCCAAAGGGTCCTTCACACCCTTGCTGCAACTCAAGAAGTTCCCCGACATACCCGTCTCCACTCGAGAGGAAGCACGTGGGGTCCCGCACACATCCAGGGGAGCCCCGTTTCCGCCTCCTAGCTCGAGATGAGGGATCCTTTCCCTGTTTCTTAGGGAAAGAATTCCCGGCGTTCCCGTCGCATCTCAAGAGGAGGGGCTCTCCACAGGAGAGGCGAGAGGAACTCCAGGGTCGTGCCACCATTCCAAGAGACGCCCAGATGTGTCAGTCGATTACAGAGGAACCTGTTTTCCCAGCACTGCCTTGACTTTCAAGCCGAGGATCGACTCCCACCACGTGTGCACGTGGGACAGCCCTGTGGGAAAGCCTCGTGGGAAAGCCTCGTGGGAAAGACTCGAGGGAAAACCATAGATCCTTTGATCCACGCGGCGGACTGCGTGACACTGCTGCTACCGCTCTGGAGGAAAGCGCAAGTGCATGCCCGCATTGGAGGCGAGGACTGACTCCCCTGGGGAGACTCCAGAAGTACCCCAAGATCCATGTCAGCACTGGAGAGGAATCCTCAGGTTCCGGCCCCGACTCCACACAAGGTCTTAGGCCCGGCATCGACGGGAGAGGAATGCCGAGAGGCCCCCGAGGAACTCGCATGGGGACTGGCCTTTCCTGAGGCCACCAGAGCGGGTCCCTGAGGTCCCCGTCGTAAGTCGAGAGCACCTGCCGCAACTCGAGAAAATCCAGGAGGTTTTGCCCTCCAGGCGAGATGAGGCCCATTTCCGCTGAGGCTTCTCGAGGATAATCACGTCTAACCACTGGAACTTCCAAAGGGTCCTTCACACCCTTGCTGCAACTCAAGAAGTTCCCCGACATACCCGTCTCCACTCGAGAGGAAGCACGTTGGGTCCCGCACACATCCAGGGGAGCCCCGTTTCCGCCTCCTAGCTCGAGATGAGGGATCCTTTCCCTGTTTCGTAGGGAAAGAATTCCCGGCGTTCCCGTCGCATCTCAAGAGGAGGCGCTCTCCACAGGAAAGGCGAGAGGAACTGAAGGGTCGTGCCACCATTCCAAGAGTCCCCCAGATGTGTCAGTCCATTCCAGAGGAACCTGTTTTCCCTGCACTGCCTTGACGTTCAAGCCGAGGATCGACTCCCACCACGTGTGCACGTGGGACAGCCCTGTGGGAAAGCCTCGTGGGAAAGCCTCGTGGGAAAGACTCGAGGGAAAACAATAGATCCTTTAATCCACGCGGCGGACTGCGTGACACTGCTGCTACCGCTCTGGAGGAAAGCGCAAGTGCATGCCCGCATTCGAGACGAGGACTGACTCCCCTGGGGAGACTCCAGAAGTACCCCAAGATCCATGTCAGCACTGGAGAGGAATCCTCAGGTTCCGGCCCCGACTCCACACAAGGTCTTCGGCCCCGGCATCGACGGGAGAGGAATGCCGAGAGGCCCCCGAGGAACTCGCCTGGGGACAGGCCTTTCCTGAGGCCACCAGAGCGGGTCCCTGACGTCCCCGTCGTAAGTCGAGAGCACCTGCCGCAACTCGAGAAAATCCAGGAGGTTTTGCCCTCCAGGCGAGATGAGGCCCATTTCCGCTGAGGCTTCTCGAGGCTAATCACGTCTAACCACTGGAACTTCCAAAGGGTCCTTCACACCCTTGCTGCAACTCAAGCAGTTCCGCGACATACCCGTCTCCACTCGAGAGGAAGCACGTGGGGTCCCGCACACATCCAGGGGAGCCCCGTTTCCGCCTCCTAGCTCGAGATGAGGGATCCTTTCCCTGTTTCGTAGGGAAAGAATTCCCGGCGTTCCCGTCGCATCTCAAGAGGAGGCGCTCTCCACAGGAAAGGCGAGAGGAACTCCAGGGTCGTGCCACCATTCCAAGAGTCCCCCAGATGTGTCAGTCCATTCCAGAGGAACCTGTTTTCCCTGCACTGCCTAGACGTTCAAGCCGAGGATCCACTCCCACCACGTGTGCACGTGGGACAGCCCTGTGGGAAAGCCTCGTGGGAATGCCTCGTGGGAAAGACTCGAGGGAAAACCATAGATCCTTTGATCCACGCGGCGGACTGCGTGACACTGCTGCTACCGCTCTGGAGGAAAGCGCAAGTGCATGCCCGCATTCGAGACGAGGACTGACTCCCCTGGGGAGACTCCAGAAGTACCCCAAGATCCATGTCAGCACTGGAGAGGAATCCTCAGGTTCCGGTCCCGACTCCACACAATGTCTTAGGCCAAGGCATCGACGGGAGAGGAATCCCGAGAGGCCCCCGAGGAACTCGCATGGGGACTGGCCTTTCCTGAGGCCACCAGAGCGGGTCCCTGAGGTCCCCGTCTTAAGTCGAGAGCACCTGCCGCAACTCGAGAAAATCCAGGAGGTTTTGCCCTCCAGGCGAGATGAGGCCCATTTCCGCTGAGGCTTCTCGAGGCTAATCACGTCTAACCACTGGAACTTCCAAAGGGTGCTTCACACCCTTGCTGCAACTCAAGAAGTTCCCCGACATACCCGTCTCCATTCGAGAGGAAGCACGTGGGGTCCCGCACACATCCAGGGGAGCCCCGTTTCCGCCTCCTAGCTCGAGATGAGGGATCCTTTCCCTGTTTCGTAGGGAAAGAATTCCTGGCGTTCCCGTCGCATCTCAAGAGGAGGCGCTCTCCACAGGAAAGGCGAGAGGAACTCCAGGGTCGTGCCACCATTCCAAGAGTCCCCCAGATGTGTCAGTCCATTCCAGAGGAACCTGTTTTCCCTGCACTGCCTTGACGTTCAAGCCGAGGATCGACTCCCACCACGTGTGCACGTGGGACAGCCCTGTGGGAAAGCCTCGTGGGAAAGCCTCGTGGGAAAGACTCGAGGGAAAACCATAGATCCTTTGATCCACGCGGCGGACTGCGTGACACTGCTGCTACCGCTCTGGAGGAAAGCGCAAGTGCATGCCCGCATTCGAGACGAGGACTGACTCCCCTGGGGAGACTCCAGAAGTACCCCAAGATCCATGTCAGCACTGGAGAGGAATCCTCAGGTTCCGGCCCCCACTCCACACAAGGTCTTAGGCCCCGGCATCGACGGGAGAGGAATCCCGAGAGGCCCCCGAGGAACTCGCATGGGGACTGGCCTTTCCTGAGGCCACCAGAGCGGGTCCCTGAGGTCCCCGTCGTAAGTCGAGAGCACCTGCCGCAACTCGAGAAAATCCAGGAGGTTTTGCCCTCCAGGCGAGATGAGGCCCATTTCCGCTGAGGCTTCTCGAGGCTAATCACGTCTAACCACTGGAACTTCCAAAGGGTCCTTCACACCCTTGCTGCAACTCAAGAAGTTCCCCGACATACCCGTCTCCACTCGAGAGGAAGCACGTGGGGTCCCGCACACATCCAGGGGAGCCCCGTTTCCGCCTCCTAGCTCGAGATGAGGGATCCTTTCCCTGTTTCGTAGGGAAAGAATTCCCGGCGTTCCCGTCGCATCTCAAGAGGAGGCGCTCTCCACAGGAAAGGCGAGAGGAACTGAAGGGTCGTGCCACCATTCCAAGAGTCCCCCAGATGTGTCAGTCCATTCCAGAGGAACCTGTTTTCCCTGCACTGCCTTGACGTTCAAGCCGAGGATCGACTCCCACCACGTGTGCACGTGGGACAGCCCTGTGGGAAAGCCTCGTGGGAAAGCCTCGTGGGAAAGACTCGAGGGAAAACCATAGATCATTTAATCCACGCGGCGGACTGCGTGACTCTGCTGCTACCGCTCTGGAGGAAAGCGCAAGTGCATGCCCGCATTCGAGACGAGGACTGACTCCCCTGGGGAGACTCCAGAAGTACCCCAAGATCCATGTCAGCACTGGAGAGGAATCCTCAGGTTCCGGCCCCGACTCCACACAAGGTCTTCGGCCCCGGCATCGACGGGAGAGGAATGCCGAGAGGCCCCCGAGGAACTCGCCTGGGGACTGGCCTTTCCTGAGGCCACCAGAGCGGGTCCCTGACGTCCCCGTCGTAAGTCGAGAGCACCTGCCGCAACTCGAGAAAATCCAGGAGGTTTTGCCCTCCAGGCGAGATGAGGCCCATTTCCGCTGAGGCTTCTCGAGGCTAATCACGTCTAACCACTGGAACTTCCAAAGGGTCCTTCACACCCTTGCTGCAACTCAAGAAGTTCCCCGACATACCCGTCTCCACTCGAGAGGAAGCACGTGGGGTCCCGCACACATCCAGGGGAGCCCCGTTACCTCCTCCTAGCTCGAGATGAGGGATCCTTTCCCTGTTTCGTAGGGAAAGAATTCCCGGCGTTCCCGTCGCATCTCAAGAGGAGGCGCTCTCCTCAGGAAAGGCGAGAGGAACTCCAGGGTCGTGCCACCATTCCAAGAGTCCCCCAGATGTGTCAGTCCATTCCAGAGGAACCTGTTTTCCCTGCACTGCCTTGACGTTGAAGCCGAGGATCGACTCCCACCACGTGTGCACGTGGGACAGCCCTGTGGGAAAGCCTCGTGGGAAAGCCTCGTGGGAAAGACTCGAGGGAAAACCATAGATCCTTTGATCCACGCGGCGGACTGCGTGACACTGCTGCTACCGCTCTGGAGGAAAGCGCAAGTGCATGCCCGCATTGGAGGCGAGGACTGACTCCCCTGGGGAGACTCCAGAAGTACCCCAAGATCCATGTCAGCACTGGAGAGGAATCCTCAGGTTCCGGCCCCGACTCCACACAAGGTCTTAGGCCCGGCATCGACGGGAGAGGAATGCCGAGAGGACCCCGAGGAACTCGCATGGGGACTGGCCTTTCCTGAGGCCACCAGAGCGGGTCCCTGAGGTCCCCATCGTAAGTCGAGAGCACCTGCCGCAACTCGAGAAAATCCAGGAGGTTTTGCCCTCCAGGCGAGATGAGGCCCATTTCCGCTGAGGCTTCTCGAGGCTAATCACATCTAACCGCTGGAACTTCCAAAGGGTCCTTCACACCCTTGCTGCAACTCAAGCAGTTCCGCGACATACCCGTCTCCACTCGAGAGGAAGCACGTGGGGTCCCGCACACATCCAGGGGAGCCCCGTTTCCGCCTCCTAGCTCGAGATGAGGGATCCTTTCCCTGTTTCGTAGGGAAAGAATTCCCGGCGTTCCCGTCGCATCTCAAGAGGAGGCGCTCTCCACAGGAAAGGCGAGAGGAACTCCAGGGTCGTGCCACCATTCCAAGAGTCCACCAGATGTGTCAGTCCATTCCAGAGGAACCTGTTTTCCCTGCACTGCCTAGACGTTCAAGCCGAGGATCCACTCCCACCACGTGTGCACGTGGGACAGCCCTGTGGGAAAGCCTCGTGGGAATGCCTCGTGGGAAAGACCCGAGGGAAAACCATAGATCCTTTGATCCACGCGGCGGACTGCGTGACACTGCTGCTACCGCTCTGGAGGAAAGCGCAAGTGCATGCCCGCATTCGAGACGAGGACTGACTCCCCTGGGGAGACTCCAGAAGTACCCCAAGATCCATGTCAGCACTGGAGAGGAATCCTCAGGTTCCGGTCCCGACTCCACACAAGGTCTTAGGCCCCGGCATCGACGGGAGAGGAATCCCGAGAGGCCCCCGAGGAACTCGCATGGGGACTGGCCTTTCCTGAGGCCACCAGAGCGGGTCCCTGACGTCCCCGTCGTAAGTCGAGAGCACCTGCCGCAACTCGAGAAAATCCAGGAGGTTTTGCCCTCCAGGCGAGATTAGGCCCATTTCGGCTGAGGCTTCTCGAGGCGAATCACATCTAACCACTGGAACTTCCAAAGGGTCCTTCACACCCTTGCTGCAACTCAAGAAGTTCCCCGACATACCCGTCTCCACTCGAGAGGAAGCACGTGGGGTCCCGCACACATCCAGGGGAGCCCCGTTTCCGCCTCCTAGCTCGAGATGAAGGATCCTTTCCCTGTTTCGTAGGGAAAGAATTCCCGGCGTTCCCGTCGCATCTCAAGAGGAGGGGCTCTCCACAGGAGAGGCGAGAGGAACTCCAGGGTCGTGCCACCATTCCAAGAGACGCCCAGATGTGTCAGTCCATTCCAGAGGAACCTGTTTTCCCTGCACTGCCTTGACGTTCAAGCCGAGGATCGACTCCCACCACCTGTGCACGTGGGACAGCCCTGTGGGAAAGCCTCGTGGGAAAGCCTCGTGGGAAAGACTCGAGGGAAAACCATAGATCCTTTGATCCACGCGGCGGACTGCGTGACACTGCTGCTACCGCTCTGGAGGAAAGCGCAAGTGCATGCCCACATTCGAGACGAGGACTGACTCCCCTGGGGAGACTCCAGAAGTACCCCAAGATCCATGTCAGCACTGGAGAGGAATCCTCAGGTTCCGGCCCCGACTCCACACAAGGTCTTAGGCCCCGGCATGGACGGGAGAGGAATCCCGAGAGGCCCCCGAGGAACTCGCATGGGGACTGGCCTTTCCTGAGGCCACCAGAGTGTGTCCCTGAGGTCCCTGTCGTAAGTCGAGAGCACCTGCCGCAACTCGAGAAAATCCAGGAGGTTTTGCCCTCCAGGCGAGATGAGGCCCATTTCCGCTGAGGCTTCTCGAGGCTAATCACGTCTAACCACTGGAACTTCCAAAGGGTCCTTCACACCCTTGCTGCAACTCAAGAAGTTCCCGGACATACCCGTCTCCACTCGAGAGGAAGCACGTTCGGTCCCGCACACATCCAGGGGAGCCCCGTTTCCGCCTCCTAGCTCGAGATGAGGGATCCTTTCCCTGTTTCGTAGGGAAAGAATTCCCGGCGTTCCCGTCGCATCTCAAGAGGAGGCGCTCTCCACAGGAAAGGCGAGAGGAACTCCAGGGTCGTGCCACCATTCCAAGAGTCCCCCAGATGTGTCAGTCCATTCCAGAGGAACCTGTTTTCCCTGCACTGCCTTGACGTTCAAGCCGAGGATCGACTCCCACCACGTGTGCACGTGGGACAGCCCTGTGGGAAAGCCTCGTGGGAAAGCCTCGTGGGAAAGACTCGAGGGAAAACCATAGATCCTTTGATCCACGCGGCGGACTGCGTGACACTGCTGCTACCGCTCTGGAGGAAAGCGCAAGTGCATGCCCGCATTCGAGACGAGGACTGACTCCCCTGGGGAGACTCCAGAAGTACCCCAAGATCCATGTCAGCACTGGAGAGGAATCCTCAGGTTCCGGCCCCCACTCCACACAAGGTCTTAGGCCCCGGCATGGACGGGAGAGGAATCCCGAGAGGCCCCCGAGAAACTCGCATGGGGACTGGCCTTTCCTGAGGCCACCAGAGCGGGTCCCTGAGGTCCCCGTCGTAAGTCGAGAGCACCTGCCGCAACTCGAGAAAATCCAGGAGGTTTTGCCCTCCAGGCGAGATGAGGCCCATTTCCGCTGAGGCTTCTCGAGGATAATCACGTCTAACCACTGGAACTTCCAAAGGGTCCTTCACACCCTTGCTGCAACTCAAGAAGTTCCCCGACATACCCGTCTCCACTCGAGAGGAAGCACGTGGGGTCCCGCACACATCCAGGGGAGCCCCGTTTCCGCCTCCTAGCTCGAGATGAGGGATCCTTTCCCTGTTTCGTAGGGAAAGAATTCCCGGCGTTCCCGTCGCATCTCAAGAGGAGGCGCTCTCCACAGGAAAGGCGAGAGGAACTGAAGGGTCGTGCCACCATTCCAAGAGTCCCCCAGATGTGTCAGTCCATTCCAGAGGAACCTGTTTTCCCTGCACTGCCTTGACGTTCAAGCCGAGGATCGACTCCCACCACGTGTGCACGTGGGACAGCCCTGTGGGAAAGCCTCGTGGGAAAGCCTCGTGGGAAAGACTCGAGGGAAAACCATAGATCCTTTAATCCACGCGGCGGACTGCGTGACACTGCTGCTACCGCTCTGGAGGAAAGCGCAAGTGCATGCCCGCATTCGAGACGAGGACTGACTCCCCTGGGGAGACTCCAGAAGTACCCCAAGATCCATGTCAGCACTGGAGAGGAATCCTCAGGTTCCGGCCCCGACTCCACACAAGGTCTTCGGCCCCGGCATCGACGGGAGAGGAATGCCGAGAGGCCCCCGAGGAACTCGCCTGGGGACTGGCCTTTCCTGAGGCCACCAGAGCGGGTCCCTGACGTCCCCGTCGTAAGTCGAGAGCACCTGCCGCAACTCGAGAAAATCCAGGAGGTTTTGCCCTCCAGGCGAGATGAGGCCCATTTCCGCTGAGGCTTCTTGAGGCTAATCACGTCTAACCACTGGAACTTCCAAAGGGTCCTTCACACCCTTGCTGCAACTCAAGAAGTTCCCCGACATACCCGTCTCCACTCGAGAGGAAGCACGTGGGGTCCCGCACACATCCAGGGGAGCCCCGTTTCCGCCTCCTAGCTCGAGATGAGGGATCCTTTCCCTGTTTCGTAGGGAAAGAATTCCGGGCGTTCCAGTCGCATCTCAAGAGGAGGCGCTCTCCACAGGAAAGGCGAGAGGAACTCCAGGGTCGTGCCACCATTCCAAGAGTCCCCCAGATGTGTCAGTCCATTCCAGAGGAACCTGTTTTCCCTGCACTGCCTTGACGTTGAAGCCGAGGATCGACTCCCACCACGTGTGCACGTGGGACAGCCCTGTGGGAAAGCCTCGTGGGAAAGCCTCGTGGGAAAGACTCGAGGGAAAACCATAGATCCTTTGATCCACGCGGCGGACTGCGTGACACTGCTGCTACCGCTCTGGAGGAAAGCGCAAGTGCATGCCCGCATTGGAGGCGAGGACTGACTCCCCTGGGGAGACTCCAGAAGTACCCCAAGATCCATGTCAGCACTGGAGAGGAATCCTCAGGTTCCGGCCCCGACTCCACACAAGGTCTTAGGCCCGGCATCGACGGGAGAGGAATGCCGAGAGGCCCCCGAGGAACTCGCATGGGGACTGGCCTTTCCTGAGGCCACCAGAGCGGGTCCCTGAGGTCCCCATCGTAAGTCGAGAGCACCTGCCGCAACTCGAGAAAATCCAGGAGGTTTTGCCCTCCAGGCGAGATGAGGCCCATTTCCGCTGAGGCTTCTCGAGGCTAATCACATCTAACCGCTGGAACTTCCAAAGGGTCCTTCACACCCTTGCTGCAACTCAAGCAGTTCCGCCACATACCCGTCTCCACTCGAGAGGAAGCACGTGGGGTCCCGCACACATCCAGGGGAGCCCCGTTTCCGCCTCCTAGCTCGAGATGAGGGATCCTTTCCCTGTTTCTTAGGGAAAGAATTCCCGGCGTTCCCGTCGCATCTCAAGAGGAGGCGCTCTCCACAGGAGAGGCGAGAGGAACTCCAGGGTCGTGCCACCATTCCAAGAGACGCCCAGATGTGTCAGTCCATTACAGAGGAACATGTTTTCCCTGCACTGCCTTGACTTTCAAGCCGAGGATCGACTCCCACCACGTGTGCACGTGGGACAGCCCTGTGGGAAAGCCTCGTGGGAAAGCCTCGTGGGAAAGACTCGAGGGAAAACCATAGATCCTTTGATCCACGCGGCGGATTGCGTAACACTGCTGCTACCGCTCTAGAGGAAAGCGCAAGTACATGCCCGCATTCGAGACGAGGACTGACTCCCCTGGGGAGACTCCAGAAGTACCCCAAGATCCATGTCAGCACTGGAGAGGAATCCTCAGGTTCCGGCCCCGACTCCACACAAGGTCTTAGGCCCCGGTATCGACGGGAGAGGAATCCCGAGAGGCCTCCGAGGAATTCGCATGGGGACTGGCCTTTCCTGAGGCCACCAGAGCGGGTCCCTGAGGTCCCCGTCGTAAGTCGAGAGCACCTGCCGCAACTCGAGAAAATCCAGGAGGTTTTGCCCTTCAGGCGAGATGAGGCCCATATCCGCTGAGGCTTCTCGAGGCGAATCACGTCTAACCACTGAAACTTCCAAAGGGTCCTTCACACCCTTGCTGCAACTCAAAGAGTTCCCCGACATACCCGTCTCCACTCGAGAGGAAGCACGTGGGGTCCCGCACACATCCAGGGGAGCCCCGTTTCCCCCTCCTAGCTCGAGATGAGGGATCCTTTCCCTGTTTCGTAGGGAAAGAATTCCCGGCGTTCCCGTCGCATCTCAAGAGGAGGGGCTCTCCACAGGAGAGGCGAGAGGAACTCCAGGGTCGTGCCACCATTCCAAGAGACGCCCAGATGTGTCAGTCCATTACAGAGGAACCTGTTTTCCCTGCACTGCCTTGACTTTCAAGCCGAGGATCGACTCCCACCACCTGTGCACGTGGGACAGCCCTGTGGGAAAGCCTCGTGGGAAAGCCTCGTGGGAAAGACTCGAGGGAAAACCATAGATCCTTTGATCCACGCGGCGGACTGCGTGACACTGCTGCTACCGCTCTGGAGGAAAGCGCAAGTGCATGCCCGCATTCGAGACGAGGACTGACTCCCCTGGGGAGACTCCAGAAGTACCCCAAGATCCATGTCAGCACTGGAGAGGAATCCTCAGGTTCCGGCCCCGACTCCACACAAGGTCTTAGACCCCGGCATCGACGGGAGAGGAATCCCGAGAGGCCCCCGAGGAACTCGCATGGGGACTGGCCTTTCCTGAGGCCACCAGAGCGGGTCCCTGAGGTCCCCGTCGTAAGTCGAGAGCACCTGCCGCAACTCGAGAAAATCCAGGAGGTTTTGCCCTCCAGGCGAGATGAGGCCCATTTCCGCTGAGGCTTCTCGAGGCTAATCACGTCTAACCACTGGAACTTCCAAAGGGTCCTTCACACCCTTCCTGCAACTCAAGAAGTTCCCCGACATACCCGTCTCCACTCGAGAGGAAGCACGTGGGGTCCCGCACACATCCAGGGGAGCCCCGTTTCCGCCTCCTAGCTCGAGATGAGGGATCCTTTCCCTGTTTCGTAGGGAAAGAATTCCCGGCGTTCCCGTCGCATCTCAAGAGGAGGCGCTCTCCACCGGAAAGGCGAGAGGAACTCCAGGGTCGTGCCACCATTCCAAGAGTCCCCCAGATGTGTCAGTCCATTCCAGAGGAACCTGTTTTCCCTGCACTGCCTTGACGTTCAAGCCGAGGATCGACTCCCACCACGTGTGCACGTGGGACAGCCCTGTGGGAAAGCCTCGTGGGAATGCCTCGTGGGAAAGACCCGAGGGAAAACCATAGATCCTTTGATCCACGCGGCGGACTGCGTGACACTGCTGCTACCGCTCTGGAGGAAAGCGCAAGTGCATGCCCGCATTCGAGACGAGGACTGACTCCCCTGGGGAGACTCCAGAAGTACCCCAAGATCCATGTCAGCACTGGAGAGGAATCCTCAGGTTCCGGTCCCGACTCCACACAAGGTCTTAGGCCCCGGCATCGACGGGAGAGGAATCCCGAGAGGCCCCCGAGGAACTCGCATGGGGACTGGCCTTTCCTGAGGCCACCAGAGCGGGTCCCTGACGTCCCCGTCGTAAGTCGAGAGCACCTGCCGCAACTCGAGAAAATCCAGGAGGTTTTGCCCTCCAGGCGAGATTAGGCCCATTTCGGCTGAGGCTTCTCGAGGCGAATCACATCTAACCACTGGAACTTCCAAAGGGTCCTTCACACCCTTGCTGCAACTCAAGAAGTTCCCCGACATACCCGTCTCCACTCGAGAGGAAGCACGTGGGGTCCCGCACACATCCAGGGGAGCCCCGTTTCCGCCTCCTAGCTCGAGATGAAGGATCCTTTCCCTGTTTCGTAGGGAAAGAATTCCCGGCGTTCCCGTCGCATCTCAAGAGGAGGCGCTCTCCACAGGAAAGGCGAGAGGAACTCCAGGGTCGTGCCACCATTCCAAGAGTCCCCCAGATGTGTCAGTCCATTCCAGAGGAACCTGTTTTCCCTGCACTGCCTTGACGTTCAAGCCGAGGATCGACTCCCAAAACGTGTGCACGTGGGACAGCCCTGTGGGAAAGCCTCGTGGGAAAGCCTCGTGGGAAAGACTCGAGGGAAAACCATAGATCCTTTGATCCACGCGGCGGACTGCGTGACACTGCTGCTACCGCTCTGGAGGAAAGCGCAAGTGCATGCCCGCATTCGAGACGAGGACTGACTCCCCTGGGGAGACTCCAGAAGTACCCCAAGATCCATGTCAGCACTGGAGAGGAATCCTCAGGTTCCGGCCCCCACTCCACACAAGGTCTTAGGCCCCGGCATCGACGGGAGAGGAATCCCGAGAGGCCCCCGAGGAACTCGCATGGGGACTGGCCTTTCCTGAGGCCACCAGAGCGGGTCCCTGAGGTCCCCGTCGTAAGTCGAGAGCACCTGCCGCAACTCGAGAAAATCCAGGAGGTTTTGCCCTCCAGGCGAGATGAGGCCCATTTCCGCTGAGGCTTCTCGAGGATAATCACGTCTAACCACTGGAACTTCCAAAGGGTCCTTCACACCCTTGCTGCAACTCAAGAAGTTCCCCGACATACCCGTCTCCACTCGAGAGGAAGCACGTGGGGTCCCGCACACATCCAGGGGAGCCCCGTTTCCGCCTCCTAGCTCGAGATGAGGGATCCTTTCCCTGTTTCGTAGGGAAAGAATTCCCGGCGTTCCCGTCGCATCTCAAGAGGAGGCGCTCTCCACAGGAAAGGCGAGAGGAACACCAGGGTCGTGCCACCATTCCAAGAGTCCCCCAGATGTGTCAGTCCATTCCAGAGGAACCTGTTTTCCCTGCACTGCCTTGACGTTCAAGCCGAGGATCGACTCCCACCACGTGTGCACGTGGGACAGCCCTGTGGGAAAGCCTCGTGGGAAAGCCTCGTGGGAAAGACTCGAGGGAAAACCATAGATCCTTTAATCCACGCGGCGGACTGCGTGACACTGCTGCTACCGCTCTGGAGGAAAGCGCAAGTGCATGCCCGCATTCGAGACGAGGACTGACTCCCCTGGGGAGACTCCAGAAGTACCCCAAGATCCATGTCAGCACTGGAGAGGAATCCTCAGGTTCCGGCCCCGACTCCACACAAGGTCTTCGGCCCCGGCATCGACGGGAGAGGAATGCCGAGAGGCCCCCGAGGAACTCGCCTGGGGACTGGCCTTTCCTGAGGCCACCAGAGCGGGTCCCTGACGTCCCCGTCGTAAGTCGAGAGCACCTGCCGCAACTCGAGAAAATCCAGGAGGTTTTGCCCTCCAGGCGAGATGAGGCCCATTTCCGCTGAGGCTTCTTGAGGCTAATCACGTCTAACCACTGGAACTTCCAAAGGGTCCTTCACACCCTTGCTGCAACTCAAGAAGTTCCCCGACATACCCGTCTCCACTCGAGAGGAAGCACGTGGGGTCCCGCACACATCCAGGGGAGCCCCGTTTCCGCCTCCTAGCTCGAGATGAGGGATCCTTTCCCTGTTTCGTAGGGAAAGAATTCCGGGCGTTCCAGTCGCATCTCAAGAGGAGGCGCTCTCCACAGGAAAGGCGAGAGGAACTCCAGGGTCGTGCCACCATTCCAAGAGTCCCCCAGATGTGTCAGTCCATTCCAGAGGAACCTGTTTTCCCTGCACTGCCTTGACGTTGAAGCCGAGGATCGACTCCCACCACGTGTGCACGTGGGACAGCCCTGTGGGAAAGCCTCGTGGGAAAGCCTCGTGGGAAAGACTCGAGGGAAAACCATAGATCCTTTGATCCACGCGGCGGACTGCGTGACACTGCTGCTACCGCTCTGGAGGAAAGCGCAAGTGCATGCCCGCATTGGAGGCGAGGACTGACTCCCCTGGGGAGACTCCAGAAGTACCCCAAGATCCATGTCAGCACTGGAGAGGAATCCTCAGGTTCCGGCCCCGACTCCACACAAGGTCTTAGGCCCGGCATCGACGGGAGAGGAATGCCGAGAGGCCCCCGAGGAACTCGCATGGGGTCTGGCCTTTCCTGAGGCCACCAGAGCGGGTCCCTGAGGTCCCCATCGTAAGTCGAGAGCACCTGCCGCAACTCGAGAAAATCCAGGAGGTTTTGCCCTCCAGGCGAGATGAGGCCCATTTCCGCTGAGGCTTCTCGAGGCTAATCACATCTAACCGCTGGAACTTCCAAAGGGTCCTTCACACCCTTGCTGCAACTCAAGCAGTTCCGCCACATACCCGTCTCCACTCGAGAGGAAGCACGTGGGGTCCCGCACACATCCAGGGGAGCCCCGTTTCCGCCTCCTAGCTCGAGATGAGGGATCCTTTCCCTCTTTCTTAGGGAAAGAATTCCCGGCGTTCCCGTCGCATCTCAAGAGGAGGCGCTCTCCACAGGAGAGGCGAGAGGAACTCCAGGGTCGTGCCACCATTCCAAGAGACGCCCAGATGTGTCAGTCCATTACAGAGGAACATGTTTTCCCTGCACTGCCTTGACTTTCAAGCCGAGGATCGACTCCCACCACGTGTGCACGTGGGACAGCCCTGTGGGAAAGCCTCGTGGGAAAGCCTCGTGGGAAAGACTCGAGGGAAAACCATAGATCCTTTGATCCACGCGGCGGATTGCGTAACACTGCTGCTACCGCTCTAGAGGAAAGCGCAAGTACATGCCCGCATTCGAGACGAGGACTGACTCCCCTGGGGAGACTCCAGAAGTACCCCAAGATCCATGTCAGCACTGGAGAGGAATCCTCAGGTTCCGGCCCCGACTCCACACAAGGTCTTAGGCCCCGGTATCGACGGGAGAGGAATCCCGAGAGGCCTCCGAGGAATTCGCATGGGGACTGGCCTTTCCTGAGGCCACCAGAGCGGGTCCCTGAGGTCCCCGTCGTAAGTCGAGAGCACCTGCCGCAACTCGAGAAAATCCAGGAGGTTTTGCCCTTCAGGCGAGATGAGGCCCATATCCGCTGAGGCTTCTCGAGGCGAATCACGTCTAACCACTGAAACTTCCAAAGGGTCCTTCACACCCTTGCTGCAACTCAAAGAGTTCCCCGACATACCCGTCTCCACTCGAGAGGAAGCACGTGGGGTCCCGCACACATCCAGGGGAGCCCCGTTTCCGCCTCCTAGCTCGAGATGAGGGATCCTTTCCCTGTTTCGTAGGGAAAGAATTCCCGGCGTTCCCGTCGCATCTCAAGAGGAGGGGCTCTCCACAGGAGAGGCGAGAGGAACTCCAGGGTCGTGCCACCATTCCAAGAGACGCCCAGATGTGTCAGTCCATTACAGAGGAACCTGTTTTCCCTGCACTGCCTTGACTTTCAAGCCGAGGATCGACTCCCACCACCTGTGCACGTGGGACAGCCCTGTGGGAAAGCCTCGTGGGAAAGCCTCGTGGGAAAGACTCGAGGGAAAACCATAGATCCTTTGATCCACGCGGCGGACTGCGTGACACTGCTGCTACCGCTCTGGAGGAAAGCGCAAGTGCATGCCCGCATTCGAGACGAGGACTGACTCCCCTGGGGAGACTCCAGAAGTACCCCAAGATCCATGTCAGCACTGGAGAGGAATCCTCAGGTTCCGGCCCCGACTCCACACAAGGTCTTAGACCCCGGCATCGACGGGAGAGGAATCCCGAGAGGCCCCCGAGGAACTCGCATGGGGACTGGCCTTTCCTGAGGCCACCAGAGCGGGTCCCTGAGGTCCCCGTCGTAAGTCGAGAGCACCTGCCGCAACTCGAGAAAATCCAGGAGGTTTTGCCCTCCAGGCGAGATGAGGCCCATTTCCGCTGAGGCTTCTCGAGGCTAATCACGTCTAACCACTGGAACTTCCAAAGGGTCCTTCACACCCTTCCTGCAACTCAAGAAGTTCCCCGACATACCCGTCTCCACTCGAGAGGAAGCACGTGGGGTCCCGCACACATCCAGGGGAGCCCCGTTTCCGCCTCCTAGCTCGAGATGAGGGATCCTTTCCCTGTTTCGTAGGGAAAGAATTCCCGGCGTTCCCGTCGCATCTCAAGAGGAGGCGCTCTCCACCGGAAAGGCGAGAGGAACTCCAGGGTCGTGCCACCATTCCAAGAGTCCCCCAGATGTGTCAGTCCATTCCAGAGGAACCTGTTTTCCCTGCACTGCCTTGACGTTCAAGCCGAGGATCGACTCCCACCACGTGTGCACGTGGGACAGCCCTGTGGGAAAGCCTCGTGGGAAAGCCTCGTGGGAAAGACTCGAGGGAAAACCATAGATCCTTTGATCCACGCGGCGGACTGCGTGACACTGCTGCTACCGCTCTGGAGGAAAGCGCAAGTGCATGCCCGCATTCGAGACGAGGACTGACTCCCCTGGGGAGACTCCAGAAGTACCCCAAGATCCATGTCAGCACTGGACAGGAATCCTCAGGTTCCGGCCCCGACTCCACACAAGGTCTTAGGCCCCGGCATCGACGGGAGAGGAATGCCGAGAGGCCCCCGAGGAACTCGCATGGGGACTGGCCTTTCCCGAGGCCACCAGAGCGGGTCCCTGAGGTCCCCATCGTAAGTCGAGAGCACCTGCCGCAACTCGAGAAAATCCAGGAGGTTTTGCCCTCCAGGCGAGATGAGGCCCATTTCCGCTGAGGCTTCTCGAGGCTAATCACGTCTAACCACTGGAACTTCCAAAGGGTCCTTCACACCCTTGCTGCAACTCAAGAAGTTCCCGGACATACCCGTCTCCACTCGAGAGGAAGCACGTTCGGTCCCGCACACATCCAGGGGAGCCCCGTTTCCGCCTCCTAGCTCGAGATGAGGGATCCTTTCCCTGTTTCCTAGGGAAAGAATTCCCGGCGTTCCCGTCGCATCTCAAGAGGAGGCGCTCTCCACAGGAAAGGCGAGAGGAACTCCAGGGTCGTGCCACCATTCCAAGAGTCCCCCAGATGTGTCAGTCCATTCCAGAGGAACCTGTTTTCCCTGCACTGCCTTGACGTTCAAGCCGAGGATCGACTCCCACCACGTGTGCACGTGGGACAGCCCTGTGGGAAAGCCTCGTGGGAAAGCCTCGTGGAAAAGACTCGAGGGAAAACCATAGATCCTTTGATCCACGCGGCGGACTGCGTGACACTGCTGCTACCGCTCTGGAGGAAAGCGCAAGTGCATGCCCGCATTCGAGACGAGGACTGACTCCCCTGGGGAGACTCCAGAAGTACCCCAAGATCCATGTCAGCACTGGAGAGGAATCCTCAGGTTCCGGCCCCCACTCCACACAAGGTCTTAGGCCCCGGCATCGACGGGAGAGGAATCCCGAGAGGCCCCCGAGGAACTCGCATGGGGACTGGCCTTTCCTGAGGCCACCAGAGCGGGTCCCTGAGGTCCCCGTCGTAAGTCGAGAGCACCTGCCGCAACTCGAGAAAATCCAGGAGGTTTTGCCCTCCAGGCGAGATGAGGCCCATTTCCGCTGAGGCTTCTCGAGGATAATCACGTCTAACCACTGGAACTTCCAAAGGGTCCTTCACACCCTTGCTGCAACTCAAGAAGTTCCCCGACATACCCGTCTCCACTCGAGAGGAAGCACGTGGGGTCCCGCACACATCCAGGGGAGCCCCGTTTCCGCCTCCTAGCTCGAGATGAGGGATCCTTTCCCTGTTTCGTAGGGAATGAATTCCCGGCGTTCCCGTCGCATCTCAAGAGGAGGCGCTCTCCACAGGAAAGGCGAGAGGAACACCAGGGTCGTGCCACCATTCCAAGAGTCCCCCAGATGTGTCAGTCCATTCCAGAGGAACCTGTTTTCCCTGCACTGCCTTGACGTTCAAGCCGAGGATCGACTCCCACCACGTGTGCACGTGGGACAGCCCTGTGGGAAAGCCTCGTGGGAAAGCCTCGTGGGAAAGACTCGAGGGAAAACCATAGATCCTTTGATCCACGCGGCGGACTGCGTGACACTGCTGCTACCGCTCTGGAGGAAAGCGCAAGTGCATGCCCGCATTCGAGACGAGGACTGACTCCCCTGGGGAGACTCCAGAAGTACCCCAAGATCCATGTCAGCACTGGAGAGGAATCCTCAGGTTCCGGCCCCGACTCCACACAAGGTCTTCGGCCCCGGCATCGACGGGAGAGGAATGCCGAGAGGCCCCCGAGGAACTCGCCTGGGGACTGGCCTTTCCTGAGGCCACCAGAGCGGGTCCCTGAGGTCCCCATCGTAAGTCGAGAGCACCTGCCGCAACTCGAGAAAATCCAGGAGGTTTTGCCCTCCAGGCGAGATGAGGCCCATTTCCGCTGAGGCTTCTCGAGGCTAATCACATCTAACCGCTGGAACTTCCAAAGGGTCCTTCACACCATTGCTGCAACTCAAGCAGTTCCGCGACATACCCGTCTGCACTCGAGAGGAAGCACGTGGGGTCCCGCACCCATCCAGGGGAGCCCCGTTTCCGCCTCCTAGCTCGAGATGAGGGATCCTTCCCCTGTTTGGTAGGGAAAGAATTCCCGGCGTTCCCGTCGCATCTCAAGAGGTGGCACTCTCCACAGGAAAGGCGAGAGGAACTCCAGGGTCGTGCCACCATTCCAAGAGACCCCCAGATGTGTCAGTCCATTCCAGAGGAACCTGTTTTCCCTGCACTGCCTGACGTTCAAGCCGAGGATCGACTCCCACCACGTGTGCACGTGGGACAGCCCTGTGGGAAAGCCTCGTGGGAAAGCCTCGTGGGAAAGACTCGAGGGAAAACCATAGATCCTTTGATCCACGCGGCGGACTGCGTGACACTGCTGCTACCGCTCTGGAGGAAAGCGCAAGTGCATGCCCGCATTCGAGACGAGGACTGACTCCCCTGGGGAGACTCCAGAAGTACCCCAAGATCCATGTCAGCACTGGAGAGGAATCCTCAGGTTCCGGCCCCGACTCCACACAAGGTCTTAGGCGCCGGCATCGACGGGAGAGGAATCCCGAGAGGCCCCCGAGGAACTCGCATGGGGACTGGCCTTTCCTGAGGCCACCAGAGCGGGTCCCTGAGGTCCCCGTCGTAAGTCGAGAGCACCTGCCGCAACTCGAGAAAATCCAGGAGGTTTTGCCCTCCAGGCGAGATGAGGCCCATTTCCGCTGAGGCTTCTCGAGGCTAATCACGTCTAACCACTGGAACTTCCAAAGGGTCCTTCACACCCTTGCTGCAACTCAAGAAGTTCCCCGACATACCCGTCTCCACTCGAGAGGAAGCACGTGGGGTCCCGCACACATCCAGGGGAGCCCCGTTTCCGCCTCCTAGCTCGAGATGAGGGATCCTTTCCCTGTTTCGTAGGGAAAGAATTCCCGGCGTTCCCGTCGCATCTCAAGAGGAGGCGCTCTCCACAGGAAAGGCGAGAGGAACTCCAGGGTCGTGCCACCATTCCAAGAGTCCCCCAGATGTGTCAGTCCATTCCAGAGGAACCTGTTTTCCCTGCACTGCATTGACGTTCAAGCCGAGGATCGACTCCCACCACGTGTGCACGTGGGACAGCCCTGTGGGAAAGCCTCGTGGGAAAGCCTCGTGGGAAAGACTCGAGGGAAAACCATAGATCCTTTGATCCACGCGGCGGACTGCGTGACACTGCTGCTACCGCTCTGGAGGAAAGCGCAAGTGCATGCCCGCATTCGAGACGAGGACTGACTCCCCTGGGGAGACTCCAGAAGTACCCCAAGATCCATGTCAGCACTGGAGAGGAATCCTCAGGTTCCGGCCCCGACTCCACACAAGGTCTTAGGCCCCGGCATCGACGGGAGAGGAATGCCGAGAGGCCCCCGAGGAACTCGCATGGGGACTGGCCTTTCCTGAGGCCACCAGAGCGGGTCCCTGAGGTCCCCGTCGTAAGTCGAGAGCACCTGCCGCAACTCGAGAAAATCCAGGAGGTTTTGCCCTCCAGGCGAGATGAGGCCCATTTCCGCTGAGGCTTCTCGAGGCTAATCACATCTAACCGCTGGAACTTCCAAAGGGTCCTTCACACCATTGCTGCAACTCAAGCAGGTCCGCGACATACCCGTCTGCACTCGAGAGGAAGCACGTGTGGTCCCGCACCCATCCAGGGGAGCCCCGTTTCCGCCTCCTAGCTCGAGATGAGGGATCCTTTCCCTGTTTGGTATGGAAAGAATTCCCGGCGTTCCCGTCGCATCTCAAGAAGTGGCGCTCTCCACAGGAAAGGCGAGAGGAACTCCAGGGTCGTGCCACCATTCCAAGAGACCCCCAGATGTGTCAGTCCATTCCAGAGGAACCTGTTTTCCCTGCACTGCCTGACGTTCAAGCCGATTATCGACTCCCACCACGTGTGCACGTGGGACAGCCCTGTGAGAAAGCCTCGTGGGAAAGCCTCGTGGGAAAGACTCGAGGGAAAACCATAGATCCTTTGATCCACGCGGCGGACTGCGTGACACTGCTGCTACCGCTCTGGAGGAAAGCGCAAGTGCATGCCCGCATTCGAGACGAGTACTGACTCCCCTGGGGAGACTCCAGAAGTACCCCAAGATCCATGTCAGCACTGGAGAGGAATCCTCAGGTTCCGGCCCCGACTCCACACAAGGTCTTAGGCCCCGGCATCGACGGGAGAGGAATCCCGAGAGGCCCCCGAGGAACTCGCATGGGGACTGGCCTTTCCTGAGGCCACCAGAGCGGGTCCCTGAGGTCCCCGTCGTAAGTCGAGAGCACCTGCCGTAACTCGAGAAAATCCAGGAGGTTTTGCCCTCCAGGCGAGATGAGGCCCATTTCCGCTGAGGCTTCTCGAGGCCAATCACATCTAACCACTGGAACTTCCAAAGGGTCCTTCACACCCTTGCTGCTACTCAAGAAGTTCCCCGACATACCCGTCTCCACTCGATAGGAAGCACGTGGTATCCCGCACACATCCAGGGGAGCCCCGTTTCCGCCTCCTAGCTCGAGATGAGGGATCCTTTCCCTGTTTCTTAGGGAAAGAATTCCCGGTGTTCCCGTCGCATCTCAAGAGGAGGCGCTCTCCACAGGAATGGCGAGAGGAACTCCAGGGTCGTGCCACCATTCCAAGAGTCCCCCAGATGTGTCAGTCCATTCCAGAGGAACCTGTTTTCCCTGCACTGCCTTGACGTTCAAGCCGAGGATCCACTCCCACCACGTGTGCACGAGGTACAGCCCTGTGGGAAAGCCTCGTGGGAAAGCCTCGTGGGAAAACTCGAGGGAAAACCATAGATCCTTTGATCCACGCGGCGGACTGCGTGACACTGCTGCTACCGCTCTGGAGGAAAGCGCAAGTGCATGCCCGCATTCGAGACGAGGACTGACTCCCCTGGGGAGACTCCAGAAGTACCCCAAGATCCATGTCAGCACTGGAGAGGAATCCTCAGGTTCCGGCCCCGACTCCACACAAGGTCTTAGGCCCCGGCATCGACGGGAGAGGAATCCCGAGAGGCCCCCGAGGAACTCGCATGGGGACTGGCCTTTCCTGAGGTCACCAGAGCGGGTCCCTGAGGTCCCCGTCGTATGTCGAGAGCACATGGCGCAACTCGAGAAAATCCAGGAGGTTTTGCCCTCCAGGCGAGATGAGGCCCATTTCCACTGAGGCTTCACAAGGCTAATCACGTCTAACCACTGGAACTTCCAAAGGGTAATTCACACCCTTGCTGCAACTCAAGAAGTTCCCCGACATACCCGTCTCCACACGAGAGGAAGCACGTGGGGTCCCGCACACATCCAGGGGAGCCCCGTTTCCGCATCCTAGCTCGAGATGAGGGATCCTTTCCCTGTTTCGTAGGGAAAGAATTCCCGGCGTTCCCGTCGCATCTCAAGAGGAGGCGCTCTCCACAGGAAAGGCGAGAGGAACTCCAGGGTCGTGCCACCATTCCAAGAGTCCCCCAGATGTGACAGTCCATTCCAGAGGAACCTGTTTTCCCTGCGCTGCCTTGACGTTCAAGCCGAGGATCGACTCCCACCACGTGTGCACGTGGGACAGCCCTGTGGGAAAGCCTCGTGGGAAAGCCTCGTGGGAAAGACTCGAGAGAAAACCATAGATCCTTTGATCCACGCGGCGGACTGCGTGACACTGCTGCTACCGCTCTGGAGGAAAGCGCAAGTGCATGCCCGCATTCGAGACGAGGACTGACTCCCCTGGGGAGACTCCAGAAGTACCCCAAGATCCATGTCAGCACTGGAGAGGAATCCTCAGGTTCCGGCCCCGACTCCACACAAGGTCTTAGGCCCCGGCATCGTCGGGAGAGGAATCCCGAGAGGCCCCCGAGGAACTCGCATGGGGACTGGCCTTTCCTGAGGCCACCAGAGCGGGTCCCTGAGGTCCCCGTCGTAAGTCGAGAGCACCTGCCGCAACTCGAGAAAATCCAGGAGGTTTTGCCCTCCAGGCGAGATTAGGCCCATTTCCGCTGAGGCTTCTCGAGGCCAATCACATCTAACCACTGGAACTTCCAAAGGGTCCTTCACACCCTTGCTGCTACTCAAGAAGTTCCCCGACATACCCGTCTCCACTCGATAGGAAGCACGTGGTATCCCGCACACATCCAGGGGAGCCCCGTTTCCGCCTCCTAGCTCGAGATGAGGGATCCTTTCCTTGTTTCTTAGGGAAAGAATTCCCGGTGTTCCGTCGCATCTCAAGAGGAGGCGCTCTCCACAGGAAAGGCGAGAGGAACTCCAGGGTCGTGCCACCATTCCAAGAGTCCCCCAGATGTGTCAGTCCATTCCAGAGGAACCTGTTTTCCCTGCACTGCCTTGACGTTCAAGCCGAGGATCGACTCCCACCACGTGTGCACGTGGGACAGCCCTGTGGGAAAGCCTCGTGGGAAAGTCTCGTGGGAAAGACTCGAGGGAAAACCATAGATCCTTTGATCCACGCGGCGGACTGCGTGACACTGCTGCTACCGCTCTGGAGGAAAGCGCAAGTGCATGCCCGCATTCGAGACGAGGACTGACTCCCCTGGGGAGACTCCAGAAGTACCCCAAGATCCATGTCAGCACTGGAGAGGAATCCTCAGGTTCCGGCCCCGACTCCACACAAGGTCTTAGGCCCCGGCATCGACGGGAGAGGAATCCCGAGAGGCCCCCGAGGAACTCGCATGGGGACTGGCCTTTCCTGAGGTCACCAGAGCGGGTCCCTGAGGTCCCCGTCGTATGTCGAGAGCACATGGCGCAACTCGAGAAAATCCAGGAGGTTTTGCCCTCCAGGCGAAATGAGGCCCATTTCCGCTGAGGCTTCACAAGGCTAATCACGTCTAACCGCTGGAACTTCCAAAGGGTAATTCACACCCTTGCTGCAACTCAAGAAGTTCCCCGACATACCCGTCTCCACTCGAGAGGAAGCACGTGGGGTCCCGCACACATCCAGGGGAGCCCCGTTTCCGCATCCTAGCTCGAGATGAGGGATCCTTTCCCTGTTTCGTAGGGAAAGAATTCCCGGCGTTCCCGTCGCATCTCAAGAGGAGGCGCTCTCCACAGGAAAGGCGAGAGGAACTCCAGGGTCGTGCCACCATTCCAAGAGTCCCCCAGATGTGACAGTCCATTCCAGAGGAACCTGTTTTCCCTGCACTGCCTTGCCGTTCAAGCCGAGGATCGACTCCCACCACGTGTGCACGTGGGACAGCCCTGTGGGAAAGCCTCGTGGGAAAGCCTCGTGGGAAAGACTCGAGGGAAAACCATAGATCCTTTGATCCACGCGGCGGACTGCGTGACACTGCTGCTACCGCTCTGGAGGAAAGCGCAAGTGCATGCCCGCATTCGAGACGAGGACTGACTCCCCTGGGGAGACTCCAGAAGTACCCCAAGATCCATGTCAGCACTGGAGAGGAATCCTCAGGTTCCGGCCCCGACTCCACACAAGGTCTTAGGCCCCGGCATCGTCGGGAGAGGAATCCCGAGAGGCCCCCGAGGAACTCGCATGGGGACTGGCCTTTCCTGAGGCCACCAGAGCGGGTCCCTGAGGTCCCCGTCGTAAGTCGAGAGCACCTGCCGCAACTGGAGAAAATCCAGGAGGTTTTGCCCTCCAGGCGAGATTAGGCCCATTTCCGCTGAGGCTTCTCGAGGCCAATCACATCTAACCACTGGAACTTCCAAAGGGTCCTTCACACCCTTGCTGCTACTCAAGAAGTTCCCCGACATACCCGTCTCCACTCGATAGGAAGCACGTGGTATCCCGCACACATCCAGGGGAGCCCCGTTTCCGCCTCCTAGCTCGAGATGAGGGATCCTTTCCCTGTTTCGTAGGGAAAGAATTCCCGGTGTTCCCGTCGCATCTCAAGAGGAGGCGCTCTCCACAGGAAAGGCGAGAGGAACTCCAGGGTCGTGCCACCATTCCAAGAGTCCCCCAGATGTGTCAGTACATTCCAGAGGAACCTGTTTTCCCTGCACTGCCTTGACGTTCAAGCCGAGGATCCACTCCCACCACGTGTGCACGAGGTACAGCCCTGTGGGAAAGCCTCGTGGGAAAGCCTCGTGGGAAAACTCGAGGGAAAACCATAGATCCTTTGATCCACGCGGCGGACTGCGTGACACTGCTGCTACCGCTCTGGAGGAAAGCGCAAGTGCATGCCCGCATTCGAGACGAGGACTGACTCCCCTGGGGAGACTCCAGAAGTACCCCAAGATCCATGTCAGCACTGGAGAGGAATCCTCAGGTTCCGGCCCCGACTCCACACAAGGTCTTAGGCGCCGGCATCGACGGGAGAGGAATGCCGAGAGGCCCCCGAGGAACTCGCATGGGGACTGACCTTTCCTGAGGCCACCAGAGCGGGTCCCTGATGTCCCCATCGTAAGTCGAGAGCACCTGCCGCAACTCGAGAAAATCCAGGAGGTTTTGCCCTCCAGGCGAGATGAGGCCCATTTCCGCTGAGGCTTCTCGAGGCTAATCACGTCTAACCACTGGAACTTCCAAAGGGTCCTTCACACCCTTGCTGCAACTCAAGAAGTTCCCCGACATACCCGTCTCCACTCGAGAGGAAGCACGTGGGGTCCCGCACACATCCAGGGGAGCCCCGTTTCCGCCTCCTAGCTCGAGATGAGGGATCCTTTCCCTGTTTCCTAGGGAAAGAATTCCCGGCGTTCCCGTCGCATCTCAAGAGGAGGCGCTCTCCACAGGAAAGGCGAGAGGAACTCCAGGGTCGTGCCACCATTCCAAGAGTCCCCCAGATGTGTCAGTCCATTCCAGAGGAACCTGTTTTCCCTGCACTGCCTTGACGTTCAAGCCGAGGATCGACTCCCACCACGTGTGCACGTGGGACAGCCCTGTGGGAAAGCCTCGTGGGAAAGCCTCGTGGGAAAGACTCGAGGGAAAACCATAGATCCTTTGATCCACGCGGCGGACTGCGTGACACTGCTGCTACCGCTCTGGAGGAAAGCGCAAGTGCATGCCCGCATTCGAGACGAGGACTGACTCCCCTGGGGAGACTCCAGAAGTACCCCAAGATCCATGTCAGCACTGGAGAGGAATCCTCAGGTTCCGGCCCCGACTCCACACAAGGTCTTAGGCCCCGGCATCGACGGGAGAGGAATCCCGAGAGGCCCCCGAGGAACTCGCATGGGGACTGGCCTTTCCTGAGGTCACCAGAGCGGGTCCCTGAGGTCCCCGTCGTTTGTCGAGAGCACATGGCGCAACTCGAGAAAATCCAGGAGGTTTTGCCCTCCAGGCGAGATGAGGCCCATTTCCGCTGAGGCTTCACGAGGCTAATCACGTCTAACCACTGGAACTTCCAAAGGGTAATTCACACCCTTGCTGCAACTCAAGAAGTTCCCCGACATACCCGTCTCCACACGAGAGGAAGCACGTGGGGTCCCGCACACATCCAGGGGAGCCCCGTTTCCGCCTGCTAGCTCGAGATGAGGGATCCTTTCCCTGTTTCTTAGGGAAAGAATTCCCGGTGTTCCCGTCGCATCTCAAGAGGAGGCGCTCTCCACAGGAAAGGCGAGAGGAACTCCAGGGTCGTGCCACCATTCCAAGAGTCCCCCAGATGTGTCAGTCCATTCCAGAGGAACCTGTTTTCCCTGCACTGCCTTGACGTTCAAGCCGAGGATCCACTCCCACCACGTGTGCACGAGGTACAGCCCTGTGGGAAAGCCTCGTGGGAAAGCCTCGTGGGAAAACTCGAGGGAAAACCATAGATCCTTTGATCCACGCGGCGGACTGCGTGACACTGCTGCTACCGCTCTGGAGGAAAGCGCAAGTGCATGCCCGCATTCGAGACGAGGACTGACTCCCCTGGGGAGACTCCAGAAGTACCCCAAGATCCATGTCAGCACTGGAGAGGAATCCTCAGGTTCCGGCCCCGACTCCACACAAGGTCTTAGGCGCCGGCATCGACGGGAGAGGAATGCCGAGAGGCCCCCGAGGAACTCGCCTGGGGACTGACCTTTCCTGAAGCCACCAGAGCGGGTCCCTGACGTCCCCGTCGTAAGTCGAGAGCACCTGCCGCAACTCGAGAAAATCCAGGAGGTTTTGCCCTCCAGGCGAGATGAGGCCCATTTCCGCTGAGGCTTCTCGAGGCTAATCACGTCTAACCACTGGAACTTCCAAAGGGTCCTTCACACCCTTGCTGCAACTCAAGAAGTTCCCCGACATACCCGTCTCCACTCGAGAGGAAGCACGTGGGGTCCCGCACACATCCAGGGGAGCCCCGTTTCCGCCTCCTAGCTCGAGATGAGGGATCCTTTCCCTGTTTCGTAGGGAAAGAATTCCCGGCGTTCCCGTCGCATCTCAAGAGGAGGCGCTCTCCACAGGAAAGGCGAGAGGAACTCCAGGGTCGTGCCACCATTCCAAGAGTCCCCCAGATGTGTCAGTCCATTCCAGAGGAACCTGTTTTCCCTGCACTGCCTTGACGTTGAAGCCGAGGATCGACTCCCACCACGTGTGCACGTGGGACAGCCCTGTGGGAAAGCCTCATGGGAAAGCCTCGTGGGAAAGACTCGAGGGAAAACCATAGATCCTTTGATCCACGCGGCGGACTGCGTGACACTGCTGCTACCGCTCTGGAGGAAAGGCAAGTGCATGCCCGCATTGGAGGCGAGGACTGACTCCCCTGGGGAGACTCCAGAAGTACCCCAAGATCCATGTCAGCACTGGAGAGGAATCCTCAGGTTCCGGCCCCGACTCCACACAAGGTCTTAGGCCCGGCATCGTCGGGAGAGGAATCCCGAGAGGCCCCCGAGGAACTCGCATGGGGACTGGCCTTTCCTGAGGCCACCAGAGCGGGTCCCTGAGGTCCCCGTCGTAAGTCGAGAGCACCTGCCGCAACTCGAGAAAATCCAGGAGGTTTTGCCCTCCAGGCGAGATTAGGCCCATTTCCGCTGAGGCTTCTCGAGGCCAATCACATCTAACCACTGGAACTTCCAAAGGGTCCTTCACACCCTTGCTGCTACTCAAGAAGTTCCCCGACATACCCGTCTCCACTCGATAGGAAGCACGTGGTATCCCGCACACATCCAGGGGAGCCCCGTTTCCGCCTCCTAGCTCGAGATGAGGGATCCTTTCCCTGTTTCTTAGGGAAAGAATTCCCGGTGTTCCCGTCGCATCTCAAGAGGAGGCGCTCTCCACAGGAAAGGCGAGAGGAACTCCAGGGTCGTGCCACCATTCCAAGAGTCCCCCAGATGTGTCAGTACATTCCAGAGGAACCTGTTTTCCCTGCACTGCCTTGACGTTCAAGCCGAGGATCCACTCCCACCACGTGTGCACGAGGTACAGCCCTGTGGGAAAGCCTCGTGGGAAAGCCTCGTGGGAAAACTCGAGGGAAAACCATAGATCCTTTGATCCACGCGGCGGACTGCGTGACACTGCTGCTACCGCTCTGGAGGAAAGCGCAAGTGCATGCCCGCATTCGAGACGAGGACTGACTCCCCTGGGGAGACTCCAGAAGTACCCCAAGATCCATGTCAGCACTGGAGAGGAATCCTCAGGTTCCGGTCCCGACTCCACACAAGGTCTTAGGCGCCGGCATCGACGGGAGAGGAATGCCGAGAGGCCCCCGAGGAACTCGCATGGGGACTGACCTTTCCTGAGGCCACCAGAGCGGGTCCCTGATGTCCCCATCGTAAGTCGAGAGCACCTGCCGCAACTCGAGAAAATCCAGGAGGTTTTGCCCTCCAGGCGAGATGAGGCCCATTTCCGCTGAGGCTTCTCGAGGCTAATCACGTCTAACCACTGGAACTTCCAAAGGGTCCTTCACACCCTTGCTGCAACTCAAGAAGTTCCCCGACATACCCGTCTCCACTCGAGAGGAAGCACGTGGGGTCCCGCACACATCCAGGGGAGCCCCGTTTCCGCCTCCTAGCTCGAGATGAGGGATCCTTTCCCTGTTTCGTAGGGAAAGAATTCCCGGCGTTCCCGTCGCATCTCAAGAGGAGGCGCTCTCCACAGGAAAGGCGAGAGGAACTCCAGGGTCGTGCCACCATTCCAAGAGTCCCCCAGATGTGTCAGTCCATTCCAGAGGAACCTGTTTTCCCTGCACTGCCTTGACGTTCAAGCCGAGGATCGACTCCCACCACGTGTGCACGTGGGACAGCCCTGTGGGAAAGCCTCGTGGGAAAGCCTCGTGGGAAAGACTCGAGGGAAAACCATAGATCCTTTGATCCACGCGGCGGACTGCGTGACACTGCTGCTACCGCTCTGGAGGAAAGCGCAAGTGCATGCCCGCATTCGAGACGAGGACTGACTCCCCTGGGGAGACTCCAGAAGTACCCCAAGATCCATGTCAGCACTGGAGAGGAATCCTCAGGTTCCGGCCCCGACTCCACACAAGGTCTTAGGCCCCGGCATCGACGGGAGAGGAATCCCGAGAGGCCCCCGAGGAACTCGCATGGGGACTGGCCTTTCCTGAGGCCACCAGAGCGGGTCCCTGAGGTCCCCGTCGTAAGTCGAGAGCACCTGCCGTAACTCGAGAAAATCCAGGAGGTTTTGCCCTCCAGGCGAGATGAGGCCCATTTCCGCTGAGGCTTCTCGAGGCCAATCACATCTAACCACTGGAACTTCCAAAGGGTCCTTCACACCCTTGCTGCAACTCAAGAAGTTCCCCGACATACCCGTCTCCACTCGAGAGGAAGCACGTGGGGTCCCGCACACATCCAGGGGTGCCCCGTTTCCGCCTCCTAGCTCGAGATGAGGGATCCTATCCCTGTTTCGTAGGGAAAGAATTCCCGGCGTTCCCGTCGCATCTCAAGAGGAGGGGCTCTCCACAGGAGAGGCGAGAGGAACTCCAGGGTCGTGCCACCATTCCAAGAGACGCCCAGATGTGTCAGTCCATTACAGAGGAACCTGTTTTCCCTGCACTGCATTGACTTTCAAGCCGAGGATCGACTCCCACCACCTGTGCACGTGGGACAGCCCTGTGGGAAAGCCTCGTGGGAAAGCCTCGTGGGAAAGACTCGAGGGAAAACCATAGATTCTTTGATCCACGCGGCGGACTGCGTGACACTGCTGTTACCGCTCTGGAGGAAAGCGCAAGTGCATGCCCGCATTCGAGACGAGGACTGACTCCCCTGGGGAGACTCCAGAAGTACCCCAAGATCCATGTCAGCACTGGACAGGAATCCTCAGGTTCCGGCCCCGACTCTACACAAGGTCTTAGGCCCCGGCATCGACGGGAGAGGAATGCCGAGAGGCCCCCGAGGAACTCGCATGGGGACTGGCCTTTCCCGAGGCCACCAGAGCGGGTCCCTGAGGTCCCCGGCGTAAGTCGAGAGCACCTGCCGCAACTCGAGAAAATCCAGGAGGTTTTGCCCTCCAGGCGAGATGAGGCCCATTTCCGCTGAGGCTTCTCGAGGCTAATCACATCTAACCGCTGGAACTTCCAAAGGGTCCTTCACACCATTGCTGCAACTCAAGCAGTTCCGCCACATACCCGTCTGCACTCGAGAGGAAGCACGTGGGGTCCCGCACCCATCCAGGGGAGCCCCGTTTCCGCCTCCTAGCTCGAGATGAGGGATCCTTCCCCTGTTTGGTAGGGAAAGAATTCCCGGCGTTCCCGTCGCTTCTCAAGAGGTGGCGCTCTCCACAGGAAAGGCGAGAGGAACTCCAGGGTCGTGCCACCATTCCAAGAGACCCCCAGATGTGTCAGTCCATTCCAGAGGAACCTGTTTTCCCTGCACTGCCTGACGTTCAAGCCGAGGATCGACTCCCACCACGTGTGCACGTGGGACAGCCCTGTGGGAAAGCCTCGTGGGAAAGCCTCGTGGGAAAGACTCGAGGGAAAACCATAGATCCTTTGATCCACGCGGCGGACTGCGTGACACTGCTGCTACCGCTCTGGAGGAAAGCGCAAGTGCATGCCCGCATTCGAGACGAAGACTGACTCCCCTGGGGAGACTCCAGAAGTACCCCAAGATCCATGTCAGCACTGGAGAGGAATCCTCAGGTTCCGGCCCCGACTCCACACAAGGTCTTAGGCGCCGGCATCGATGGGAGAGGAATCCCGAGAGGCCCCCGAGGAACTCGCATGGGGACTGGCCTTTCCTGAGGCCACCAGAGCGGGTCCCTGAGGTCCCCGTCGTAAGTCGAGAGCACCTGCCGCAACTCGAGAAAATCCAGGAGGTTTTGCCCTCCAGGCGAGATGAGGCCCATTTCCGCTGAGGCTTCTCGAGGCTAATCACGTCTAACCACTGGAACTTCCAAAGGGTCCTTCACACCCTTGCTGCAACTCAAGAAGTTCCCCGACATACCCGTCTGCACTCGAGAGGAAGCACGTGGGGTCCCGCACACATCCAGGGGAGCCCCGTTTCCGCCTCCTAGCTCGAGATGAGGGATCCTTTACCTGTTTCGTAGGGAAAGAATTCCCGGCGTTCCCGTCGCATCTCAAGAGGTGGCGCTCTCCACAGGAAAGGCGAGAGGAACTCCAGGGTCGTGCCACCATTCCAAGAGTCCCCCAGATGTGTCAGTCCATTCCAGAGGAACCTGTTTTCCCTGCACTGCCTTGACGTTCAAGCCGAGGATCGACTCCCACCACGTGTGCACGTGGGACAGCCCTGTGGGAAAGCCTCGTGGGAAAGCCTCGTGGGAAAGACTCGAGGGAAAACCATAGATCCTTTGATCCACGCGGCGGACTGCGTGACACTGCTGCTACCGCTCTGGAGGAAAGCGCAAGTGCATGCCCGCATTCGAGACGAGGACTGACTCCCCTGGGGAGACTCCAGAAGTACCCCAAGATCCATGTCAGCACTGGAGAGGAATCCTCAGGTTCCGGCCCCGACTCCACACAAGGTCTTAGGCCCCGGCATCGACGGGAGAGGAATGCCGAGAGGCCCCCGAGGAACTCGCATGGGGACTGGCCTTTCCTGAGGCCACCAGAGCGGGTCCCTGAGGTCCCCATCGTAAGTCGAGAGCACCTGCCGCAACTCGAGAAAATCCAGGAGGTTTTGCCCTCCAGGCGAGATGAGGCCCATTTCCGCTGAGGCTTCTCGAGGCTAATCACATCTAACCGCTGGAACTTCCAAAGGGTCCTTCACACCATTGCTGCAACTCAAGCAGGTCCGCGACATACCCGTCTGCACTCGAGAGGAAGCACGTGTGGTCCCGCACCCATCCAGGGGAGCCCCGTTTCCGCCTCCTAGCTCGAGATGAGGGATCCTTTCCCTGTTTGGTAGGGAAAGAATTCCCGGCGTTCCCGTCGCATCTCAAGAAGTGGCGCTCTCCACAGGAAAGGCGAGAGGAACTCCAGGGTCGTGCCACCATTCCAGGAGACCCCCAGATGTGTCAGTCCATTCCAGAGGAACCTGTTTTCCCTGCACTGCCTGACGTTCAAGCCGAGGATCGACTCCCACCACGTGTGCACGTGGGACAGCCCTGTGGGAAAGCCTCGTGGGAAAGCCTCGTGGGAAAGACTCGAGGGAAAACCATAGATCCTTTGATCCACGCGGCGGACTGCGTGACACTGCTGCTACCGCTCTGGAGGAAAGCGCAAGTGCATGCCCGCATTCGAGACGAGGACTGACTCCCCTGGGGAGACTCCAGAAGTACCCCAAGATCCATGTCAGCACTGGAGAGGAATCCTCAGGTTCCGGCCCCGACTCCACACAAGGTCTTAGGCCCCGGCATGGACGGGAGAGGAATCCCGAGAGGCCCCCGAGGAACTCGCATGGGGACTGGCCTTTCCTGAGGCCACCAGAGCGGGTCCCTGAGGTCCCCGTCGTAAGTCGAGAGCACCTGCCGTAACTCGAGAAAATCCAGGAGGTTTTGCCCTCCAGGCGAGATGAGGCCCATTTCCGCTGAGGCTTCTCGAGGCCAATCACATCTAACCACTGGAACTTCCAAAGGGTCCTTCACACCCTTGCTGCTACTCAAGAAGTTCCCCGACATACCCGTCTCCACTCGATAGGAAGCACGTGGTATCCCGCACACATCCAGGGGAGCCCCGTTTCCGCCTCCTAGCTCGAGATGAGGGATCCTTTCCCTGTTTCTTAGGGAAAGAATTCCCGGTGTTCCCGTCGCATCTCAAGAGGAGGCGCTCTCCACAGGAATGGCGAGAGGAACTCCAGGGTCGTGCCACCATTCCAGGAGTCCCCCAGATGTGTCAGTCCATTCCAGAGGAACCTGTTTTCCCTGCACTGCCTTGACGTTCAAGCCGAGGATCCACTCCCACCACGTGTGCACGAGGTACAGCCCTGTGGGAAAGCCTCGTGGGAAAGCCTCGTGGGAAAACTCGAGGGAAAACCATAGATCCTTTGATCCACGCGGCGGACTGCGTGACACTGCTGCTACCGCTCTGGAGGAAAGCGCAAGTGCATGCCCGCATTCGAGACGAGGACTGACTCCCCTGGGGAGACTCCAGAAGTACCCCAAGATCCATGTCAGCACAGGAGAGGAATCCTCAGGTTCCGGCCCCGACTCCACACAAGGTCTTAGGCCCCGGCATCGACGGGAGAGGAATCCCGAGAGGCCCCCGAGGAACTCGCATGGGGACTGGCCTTTCCTGAGGTCACCAGAGCGGGTCCCTGAGGTCCCCGTCGTATGTCGAGAGCACATGGCGCAAGTCGAGAAAATCCAGGAGGTTTTGCCCTCCAGGCGAGATGAGTCCCATTTCCGCTGAGGCTTCTCGAGGCTAATCACGTCTAACCACTGGAACTTCCAAAGGGTAATTCACACCCTTGCTGCAACTCAAGAAGTTCCCCGACATACCCGTCTCCACTTGAGAGGAAGCACGTGGGGTCCCGCACACATCCAGGGGAGCCCCGTTTCCGCATCCTAGCTCGAGATGAGGGATCCTTTCCCTGTTTCGTAGGGAAAGAATTCCCGGCGTTCCCGTCGCATCTCAAGAGGAGGCGCTCTCCACAGGAAAGGCGAGAGGAACTCCAGGGTCGTGCCACCATTCCAAGAGTCCCCCAGATGTGACAGTCCATTCCAGAGGAACCTGTTTTCCCTGCACTGCCTTGACGTGCAAGCCGAGGATCGACTCCCACCACGTGTGCACGTGGGACAGCCCTGTGGGAAAGCCTCGTGGGAAAGCCTCGTGGGAAAGACTCGAGGGAAAACCATAGATCCTTTGATCCACGCTGCGGACTGCGTGACACTGCTGCTACCGCTCTGGAGGAAAGCGCAAGTGCATGCCCGCATTCGAGACGAGGACTGACTCCCCTGGGGAGACTCCAGAAGTACCCCAAGATCCATGTCAGCACTGGAGAGGAATCCTCAGGTTCCGGCCCCGACTCCACACAAGGTCTTAGGCCCCGGCATCGACGGGAGAGGAATCCCGAGAGGCCCCCGAGGAACTCGCATGGGGACTGGCCTTTCCTGAGGCCACCAGAGCGGGTCCCTGAGGTCCCCGTCGTAAGTCGAGAGCACCTGCCGCAACTCGAGAAAATAAAGGAGGTTTTGCCCTCTAGGCGAGATGAGGCCCATTTCCGCTGAGGCTTCTCGAGGCTAATCACGTCTAACCACTGGAACTTCCAAAGGGTCCTTCACACCCTTGCTGCAACTCAAGAAGTTCCCCGACATACCCGTCTCCACTCGAGAGGAAGCACGTGGGTCTCGCACACATCCAGGGGAGCCCCGTTTCCGCCTCCTAGCTCGAGATGAGGGATCCTTTCCCTGTTTCGTAGGGAAAGAATTCCCGGCGTTCCCGTCGCATCTCAAGAGGAGGCGCTCTCCACAGGAAAGGCGAGAGGAACTCCAGGGTCGTGCCACCATTCCTAGAGTCCCCCAGATGTGTCAGTCCATTCCAGAGGAACCTGTTTTCCCTGCACTGCCTTGACGTTCAAGCCGAGGATCGACTCCCACCACGTGTGCACGTGGGACAGCCCTGTGGGAAAGCCTCGTGGGAAAGCCTCGTGGGAAAGACTCGAGGGAAAACCATAGATCCTTCGATCCACGCGGCGGACTGCGTGACACTGCTGCTACCGCTCTGGAGGAAAGCGCAAGTGCATGCCCGCATTCGAGACGAGGACTGACTCCCCTGGGGAGACTCCAGAAGTACCCCAAGATCCATGTCAGCACTGGAGAGGAATCCTCAGGTTCCGACACCGACTCCACACAAGGACTTAGGCCCTGGCATCGACGGGAGAGGAATCCCCAGAGGCCCCCGAGGAACTCGCATGGGGACTGGCCTTTCCTGAGGCCACCAGAGCGGGTCCCTGAGGTCCCCGTCGTAAGTCGAGAGCACCTGCCGCAACTCGAGAAAATCCAGGAGGTTTTGCCCTCCAGGCGAGATGAGGCCCATTTCTGCTGAGGCTTCTCGAGGCCAATCACATCTAACCACTGGAACTTTCAAAGGGTCCTTCACACCATTGCTGCAACTCAAGAAGTTCCCCGACATACCCGTCTCCACTCGAGAGGAAGCACGTGGGGTCCCTCACACATCCAGGGGAGCCCCGTTTCCGCCTCCTAGCTCGAGATGAGGGATCCTTCCCTTTTTCGTAGGGAAAGAATTCCCGGCGTTCCAGTCGCATCTCAAGAGGAGGCGCTCTCCACAGGAAAGGCGAGAGGAACTCCAGGGTCGTGACACCATTCCAAGAGTCCCCCAGATGTGTCAGTCCATTCCAGAGGAACCTGTTTTCCCTGCACTGCCTTGACGTGCAAGCCGAGGATCGACTCCCACCACGTGTGCACGTGGGACAGCCCTGTGGGAAAGCCTCGTGGGAAAGCTTCGTGGGAAAGACTCGAGGGAAAACCATAGATCCTTTGATCCACGCGGCGGACTGCGTGTCACTGCTGCCACCGCTCTGGAGGAAAGCGCAAGTGCATGCCCGCATTCGAGACGAGGACTGACTCCCCTGGGGAGACTCCAGAAGTACCCCAAGATCCATGTCAGCACTGGAGAGGAATCCTCAGGTTCCGGCCCCGACTCCACACAAGGTCTTAGGCCCCGGCATCGACGGGAGAGGAATCCCGAGACGCCCCCGAGGAACTCGCATGGGGACTGGCCTTTCCTGAGGCCACCAGAGCGGGTCCCTGAGGTCCCCGTCGTAGGTCGAGAGCACCTGCCGCAACTCCAGAAAATCCAGGAGGTTTTGCCCTCCAGGCGAGATGAGGCCCATTTCCGCTGAGGCTTCTCGAGGCTAATCACGTCTAACCACTGGAACTTCCAAAGGGTCCTTCACACCCTTGCTGCAACTCGAGAAGTTCCCCGACATACCCGTCTCCACTCGAGAGGAAGCACGTGGTGTCCCGCACACATCCAGGGGAGCCCCGTTTCCGCCTCCTAGCTCGAGATGAGGGATCCTTTCCCTGTTTCGTAGGGAAAGAATTCCCGGCGTTCCCGTCGCATCTCAAGAGGAGGCGCTCTCCACAGGAAAGGCGAGAGGAACTCCAGGGTCGTGCCACCATTCCAAGAGTCCCCCAGATGTGTCAGTCCATTCCTGAGGAACCTGTTTTCCCTGCACTGCCTTGACGTTCAAGCCGAGGATCGACTCCCACCACGTGTGCACGTGGGACAGCCCTGTGGGAAAGCCTCGTGGGAAAGCCTCGTGGAAAAGACTCGAGGGAAAACCATAGATCCTTTGATCCATTGGGCGGACTGCGTGACACTGCTGCTACCGCTCTGGTGGAAAGCGCAAGTGCATGCCCGCATTCGAGACGAGGACTGATTCCCCTGGGGAGACTCCAGAAGTACCCCAAGATTCATGTCAGCACTGGAGAGGAATCCTCAGGTTCCGGCCCCGACTCCACACAAGGTCTTAGGCCCCGGCATCGACGGGAGAGGAATCCCGAGAGGCCCCCGAGGAACTCGCATGGGGACTGGCCTTTCCTGAGGCCACCAGAGCGGGTCCCTGAGGTCCCCGTCGTAAGTCGAGAGCACCTGCCGCAACTCGAGAAAATCCAGGAGGTTTTGCCCTCCAGGCGAGATGAGGCCCATTTCCGCTGAGGCTTCTCGAGGCCAATCACATCTAACCACTGGAACTTCCAAAGGGTCCTTCACACCCTTGCTGCAACTCAAGAAGTTCCCCGACATACCCGTCTCCACTCGAGAGGAAGCACGTGGGGTCCCGCACACATCCAGGGGAGCCCCGTTTCCGCCTCCTAGCTCGAGATGAGGGATCCTTTCCCTGTTTCGTAGGGAAAGAATTCCCGGCGTTCCCGTCGCATCTCAAGAGGAGGCGCTCTCCACAGGAAAGGCGAGAGGAACTCCAGGGTCGTGCCACCATTCCAAGAGTCCCCCAGATGTGTCAGTCCATTCCAGAGGAACCTGTTTTCCCTGCACTGCCTTGACGTTCAAGCCGAGGATCGACTCCCACCACGTGTGCACGTGGGACAGCCCTGTGGGAAAGCCTCGTGGGAAAGCCTCGTGGGAAAGACTCGAGGGAAAACCATAGATCCTTTGATCCACGCAGCGGACTGCGTGACACTGCTGCTACCGCTTTGGAGGAAAGCGCAAGTGCATGCCCGCATTCGAGACGAGGACTGACTCCCCTGGGGAGACGTCAGAAGTACCCCAAGATCCATGTCAGCACTGGAGAGGAATCCTCAGGTTCCGGCCCCGACTCCACACAAGGTCTTAGGCCCCGGCATCGACGGGAGAGGAATCCCGAGAGGCCCCCGAGGAACTCGCATGGGGACTGGCCTTTCCTGAGGCCACCAGAGCGGGTCCCTGAGGTCCCCGTCGTAAGTCGAGAGCACCTGCCGCAACTCGAGAAAATCCAGGCGGTTTTGCCCTCCAGGCGAGATGAGGCCCATTTCCGCTGAGGCTTCTCGAGGCTAATCACGTCTAACCACTGGAACTTCCAAAGGGTCCTTCACACCCTTGCTGCAACTCAAGAAGTTCCCCGACATACCCGTCTCCACTCGAGAGGAAGCACGTGGTGTCCCGCACACATCCAGAGGAGCCCCGTTTCCGCCTCCTAGCTCGAGATGAGGGATCCTTTCCCTGTTTCGTAGGGAAAGAATTCCCGGCATTCCCGTCGCATCTCAAGAGGAGGCGCTCTCCACAGGAAAGGCGAGAGGAACTCCAGGGTCGTGCCACCATTCCAAGAGTCCCCCAGATGTGTCAGTCCATTCCAGAGGAACCTGTTTTTCCTGCACTGCCTTGACGTTCAAGCCGAGGATCGACTCCCACCACGTGTGCACGTGGGACAGCCCTGTGAGAAAGCCTCTTGGGAAAGCCTCGTGGGAAAGACTCGAGGGAAAACCATAGATCCTTTGATCCACGCGGCGGACTGCGTGACACTGCTGCTACCGCTCTGGAGGAAAGCGCAAGTGCATGCCCGCATTCGAGACGAGGACTGACTCCCCTGGGGAGACTCCAGACGTACCCCAAGATCCATGTCAGCACTGGAGAGGAATCCTCAGGTTCCGACCCCGACTCCACACAAGGTCTTAGGCCCCGGCATCGACGGGAGAGGAATCCCGAGAGGCCCCCGAGGAACTCGCATGGGGACTGGCCTTTCCTGAGGCCACCAGAGCGGGTCCCTGAGGTCCCCGTCGTAAGTCGAGAGCACCTGCCGCAACTCGAGAAAATCCAGGAGGTTTTGCCCTCCAGGCGAGATGAGGCCCATTTCAGCTGAGGCTTCTCAAGGCTAATCACGTCTAACCACTGGAACTTCCAAAGGGTCCTTCACACCCTTGCTGCAACTCAAGAAGTTCCCCGACATACCCGTCTCCACTCGAGAGGAAGCACGTGGTGTCCCGCCCACATACAGAGGAGCTCCGTTTCCGACTCCTAGCTCGAGATGAGGGATCCTTTCCCTGTTTCGTAGGGAAAGAATTCCCGGCGTTCCCGTCGCATCTCAAGAGGAGACGCTCTCCACAGGAAAGGCGAGAGGAACTCCAGAGTCGTGCCACCATTCCAAGAGTCCCACAGATGTGTCAGTCCATTCCAGAGGAACCTGTTTTCCCTGCACTGCCTTGACGTTCAAGCCAAGGATCGACTCCCACCACGTGTGCACGTGGGACAGCCCTGTGGGAAAGCCTCGTGGGAAAGCCTCGTGGAAAAGACTCGAGGGAAAACCATAGATCCTTCGATCCACGCGGCGGACTGCGTGACACTGCTGCTACCGCTCTGGAGGAAAGCGCAAGTGCATGCCCGCATTCGAGACGAAGACTGACTCCCATGGGGAGACTCCAGAAGTACCCCAAGATCCATGTCAGCACTGGAGAGGAATCCTCAGGTTCCGACACCGACTCCACACAAGGACTTAGGCCCTGGCATCGACGGGAGAGGAATCCCGAGAGGCCCCCGAGGAACTCGCATGGGGACTGGCCTTTCCTGAGGCCACCAGAGCGGGTCCCTGAGGTCCCCGTCGTAAGTCGAGAGCACCTGCCGCAACTCGAGAAAATCCAGGAGGTTTTGCCCTCCAGGCGAGAGGAGGCCCATCTCCGCTGAGGCTTCTCGAGGCCAATCACATCTAACCACTGGAACTTCGAAAGGGTCCTTCACACCATTGCTGCAACTCAAGAATTTCCCCGACATACCGTCTCCACTCGAGAGGAAGCACGTGGGGTCCCGCACACATCCAGGGGAGCTCCGTTTCCGCCCCCTAGCTCGAGGTGAGGGATCCTTTCCCTGTTTCGTAGGGAAAGAATTCCCGGCGTTCCTGTCGAATGTCAAGAGGAGGCGCTCTCCACAGGAAAGGCGAGAGGAACTCCACGGTCGTGACACCATTCCAAGAGTCCCCCAGATGTGTCAGTCCATTCCAGAGGAACCTGTTTTCCCTGCACTGCCTTGACGTTCAAGCCGAGGATCGACTCCCACCACGTGTGCACGTGGGACAGCCCTGTGGGAAAGCCTCGTGGGAAAGCCTCGTGGGAAAGACTCGAGGGAAAACCATAGATCCTTTGATCCACGCGGAGGACTGCGTGACACTGCTGCTACCGCTCTGGAGGAAAGCGCAAGTGCATGCCCGCATTCGAGACGAGGACTGACTCCCCTGGGGAGACTCCAGAAGTACCCCAAGATCCATGTCAGCACTGGAGAGGAATCCTCAGGTTCCGGCCCCGACTCCACACAAGGTCTTAGGCCCCGGCATCAACCGGAGAGGAATCCTGAGAGGCCCCCGAGGAACTCGCATGGGGACTGGCCTTTCCTGAGGTCACCAGAGCGGGTCCCTGAGGTCCCCGTCGTAAGTCGAGAGCACCTGCCGCAACTCAAGAAAAGCCAGGAGGTTTTGCCCTCCAGGCGAGATGAGGCCCATTTCCGCTGAGGCTTCTCGAGGCCAATCACATCTAACCACTGGAACTTCCAAAGGGTCCTTCACACCATTGCTGCAACTCAAGAAGTTCCCCGACATACCAGTCTCCACTCGAGAGGAAGCACGTGGGGTCCCGCACACATCCAGGGGAGCTCCCTTTCCGCCCCCTAGCTCGAGGTGAGGGATCCTTTCCCTGTTTCGTAGGGAAAGAATTCCCGGCCTTCCCGTCGCATCTCAAGAGGAGGCGCTCTCCACAGGAAAGGCGAGAGGAACTCCAGGGTCGTGCCACCATTCCAAGAGTCCCCCAGATGTGTCAGTCCATTCCAGAGGAACCTGTTTTCCCTGCACTGCCTTGACGTTCAAGCCGAGGATCGACTTCCACCACGTGTGCACGTGGGACAGCCCTGTGGGAAAGCCTCGTGGGAAAGCCTCGTGGGAAAGACTCGAGGGAAAACCATAGATCCTTTGATCCACGCGGCGGACTGCGTGACACTGCTGCTACCGCTCTGGAGGAAAGCGCAAGTGCATGCCCGCATTCGAGACGAGGACTGACTCCCCTGGGGAGACTCCAGAAGTACCCCAAGATCCATGTCAGCACTGGAGAGGAATCCTCAGGTTCCGGACCCGACTCCACACAAGGTCTTAGGCCCTGGCATCGACGGGAGAGGAATCCCGAGAGGCCCCTGAGGAACTCGCATGGGGACTGGCCTTTCCTGAGGCCACCAGAGCGGGTCCCTGAGGTCCCTGTCCTAAGTCGAGAGCACCTGCCGCAACTCGAGAAAATCCAGGAGGTTTTGCCCTCCAGGCGAGATGAGGCCCATTTCCGCTGAGGCTTCTCGAGGCCAATCACATCTAACCACTGGAACTTCCGAGGGTCCTTCACACCCTTGCTGCAACTCAAGAAGTTCCCCGACATACCCGTCTCCACTCGAGAGGAAGCACGTGGGGTCCCGCACACATCCAGGGGAGCCCCGTTTCCGCCTCCTAGCTCGAGATGAGGGATCCTTTCCCTGTTTCGTAGGGAAAGAATTCCCGGCGTTCCCGTCGCATCTCAAGAGGAGGCGCTCTCCACAGGAAAGGCGAGAGGAACTCCAGGGTCGTGCCACCATTCCAAGAGTCCCCCAGATGTGTCAGTCCATTCCAGAGGAACCTGTTTTCCCTGCACTGCCTTGACGTTCAAGCCGAGGATCGACTCCCACCACGTGTGCACGTGGGACAGCCCTGTGGGAAAGCCTCGTGGGAAAGCCTCGAGGGAAAGACTCGAGGGAAAACCATAGATCCTTTGATCCACGCGGCGGACTGCGTGACACTGCTGCTACCGCTCTGGAGGAAAGCGCAAGTGCATGCCCGCATTCGAGACGAGGACTGACTCCCCTGGGGAGACTCCAGAAGTACCCCAAGATCCATGTCAGCACTGGAGAGGAATCCTCAGGTTCCGGCCCCGACTCCACACAAGGTCTTAGGCCCCGGCATCGACGGGAGAGGAATCCCGAGAGGCCCCCGAGGAACTCGCATGGGGACTGGCCTTTCCTGAGGCCACCAGAGCGGGTCCCTGAGGTCCCCGTCGTAAGTCGAGAGCACCTGCCGCAACTCGAGAAAATCCAGGAGGTTTTGCCCTCCAGGCGAGATGAGGCCCTTTTCCGCTGAGGCTTCTCGAGGCCAATCACATCTAACCACTGGAACTTCCAAAGGGTCCTTCACACCCTTGCTGCAACTCAAGAAGTTCCCCGACATACCCGTCTCCACTCGAGAGGAAGCACGTGGGGTCCCGCACACATCCAGGGGAGCCCCGTTTCCGCCTCCTAGCTCGAGATGAGGGATCCTTTCCCTGTTTCGTAGGGAAAAAATTCCCGGCGTTCCCGTCGCATCTCAAGAGGAGGCGCTCTCCACAGGAAAGGCGAGAGGAACTCCAGGGTCGTGCCACCATTCCAAGAGTCCCCCAGATGTGTCAGTCCATTCCAGAGGAACCTGTTTTCCCTGCACTGCCTTGACGTTCAAGCCGAGGATCGACTCCCACCACGTGTGCACGTGGGACAGCCCTGTGGGAAAGCCTCGTGGGAAAGCCTCGTGGGAAAGACTCGAGGGAAAACCATAGATCCTTTGATCCACGCGGCGGACTGCGTGACACTGCTGCTCTCGCTCTGGAGGAAAGCGCAAGTGCATGCCCGCATTCGAGACGAGGACTGACTCCCCTGGGGAGACTCCAGAAGTACCCCAAGATCCATGTCAGCACTGGAGAGGAATCCTCAGGTTCCGGCCCCGACTCCACACAAGGTCTTAGGCCCCGGCATCGAAGGGAGAGGAATCCCGAGAGGCCCCCGTGGAACTCGCATGGGGACTGCCCTTTCCTGAGGCCACCAGAGCGGTTCCCTGAGGTCCCCGTCGTAAGTCGAGAGCACCTGCCGCAACTCGAGAGAATCCAGGAGGTTTTGACCTCCAGGCGAGAGGAGGCCCATCTCCGCTGAGGCTTCTCGAGGCCAATCACATCTAACCACTGGAACTTCGAAAGGGTCCTTCACACCCTTGCTGCAACTCAAGAATTTCCCCGACATACCGTCTCCACTCGAGAGGAAGCACGTGGGGTCCCGCACACATCCAGGGGAGCTCCGTTTCCGCCCCCTAGCTCGAGGTGAGGGATCCTTTCCCTGTTTCATTGGGAAAGAATTCCCGGCGTTCCCGTCGCATCTCAAGAGGAGGCGCTCTGCACAGGAAAGGCGAGAGGAACTCCAGGGTCGTGCCACCATTCCCAGAGTCCCCCAGATGTGTCAGTCCATTCCAGTGGAACCTGTTTTCCCTGCACTGCCTTGACGTTCAAGCCGAGGATCGACTCCCACCACGTGTGCACGTGGGACAGCCCTGTGGGAAAGCCTCGTGGGAAAGCCACGTGGGAAAGACTGAAGGGAAAACCATAGATCCTTTGATCCACGCGGCGGACTGCGTGACACTGCTGCTACCGCTCTGGAGGAAAGCGCAAGTGCATGCCCGCATTCGAGATGAGGACTGACTCCCCTGGGGAGACTCCAGAAGTACCCCAAGATCCATGTCAGCACTGGAGAGGAATCCTCAGGTTCCGGCCCCGACTCCACACAAGGTCTTAGGCCCCGGCATCGACGGGAGAGGAATCCCGAGAGGCCCCAGAGGAACTCGCATGGGGACTGGCCTTTCCTGAGGCCATCAGAGCGTGTCCCTGAGGTCCCCGTCGTAAGTCGAGAGCACCTGCCGCAACTCGAGAAAATCCAGGAGGTTTTGCCCTCCAGGCGAGATGAGGCCCATTTCCGCTGAGGCTTTTCGAGGCCAATCACATCTAACCACTGGAACTTCCAAAGGGTCCTTCACACCCTTGCTGCAACTCAAGAAGTTCCCCGACATACCCGTATCCACTCGAGAGGAAGCACGTGGGTCCCGCACACATCCAGGGGAGCCCCGTTTCCGCCTCCTAGCTCGAGATGAGGGATCCTTTCCCTGTTTCTTAGGGAAAGAATTCCCGGCGTTCCCGTCGCATCTCAAGAGGAGGCGCTTTCCACAGGAAAGGCGAGAGGAACTCCAGGGTCGTGCCACCATTCCAAGAGTCCCCCAGATGTGTCAGTCCATTCCAGAGGAACCTGTTTTCCCTGCACTGCCTTGACGTTCAAGCCGAGGATCGACTCCCACCACGTGTGCACATGGGACAGCCCTGTGGGAAAGCCTCGTGGGAAAGCCTCGTGGGAAAGACTCGAGGGAAAACCATAGATCCTTTGATCCACGCGGCGGACTGCGTGACACTGATGCTACCGCTCTGGAGGAAAGAGCAAGTGCATGCCCGCATTCGAGACGAGGACTGACTCCCCTGGGGAGACTCCAGAATACCCCAAGATCCATGTCAGCACTGGAGAGGAATCCTCAGGTTCCGGCCCCGACTCCACACAAGGTCTTAGGCCCCGGCATCGACGGGAGAGGAATCCCGAGAGGCCCCCGAGGAACTCGCATGGGGACTGGCCTTTCCTGAGGCCACCAGAGCGGTTCCCTGAGGTCCCCGTCGTAAGTCGAGAGCACCTGCCGCAACTCGAGAAAATCCAGGAGGTTTTGCCCTCCAGACGAGATGAGGCCCATTTCCGCTGAGGCTTCTCGAGGCCAATCACATCTAACCACTGGAACTTCCAAAGGGTCCTTCACACCCTTGCTGCAACTCAAGAAGTTCCCCGACATACCCGTCTCCACTCGAGAGGAAGCACGTGGGGTCCCGCACACATCCAGGGGAGCCCGTTTCCGCCTCCTAGCTCGAGATGAGGGATCCTTTCCCTGTTTCGTAGGGAAAGAATTCCCGGCATTCCCGTCGCATCTCAAGAGGAGGCGCTCTCCACAGGAAAGGCGAGAGGAACTCCAGGGTCTTGACACCATTCCAAGAGACCCCAGATGTGTCAGTCCATTCCAGAGGAACCTGTTTTCCCTGCACTGCCTTGACGTTCAAGCCGAGGATCGACTCCCACCACGTGTGCACGTGGGACAGCCCTGTGGGAAAGCCTCGTGGGAAAGCCTCGTGGGAAAGACTTGAGGGAAAACCATAGATCCTTTGATCCACGCGGCGGACTGCGTGACACTGCTGCTACCGCTCTGGAGGAAAGCGCAAGTGCATGCCCGCATTCGAGACGAGGACTGACTCCCCTGGGGAGACTCCAGAAGTACCCCAAGATCCATGTCAGCACTGGAGAGGAATCCTTAGGTTCCGGCCCCGACTCCACACAAGGTCTTAGGCCCCGGCATCGACGGGAGAGGAATCCCGAGAGGCCCCTGAGGAACTCGCATGGGGACTGGCCTTTCCTGAGGCCACCAGAGCGGGTCCCTGAGGTCCCTGTCCTAAGTCGAGAGCACCTGCCGCAACTCGAGAAAATCCAGGAGGTTTTGCCCTCCAGGCGAGATGAGGCCCATTTCCGCTGAGGCTTCTCGAGGCCAATCACATCTAACCACTGGAACTTCCAAAGGGTCCTTCACACCCTTGCTGCAACTCAAGAAGTTCCCCGACATACCCGTCTCCACTCGAGAGGAAGCACGTGGGGTCCCGCACACATCCAGGGGAGCCCCGTTTCCGCCTCCTAGCTCGAGATGAGGGATCCTTTCCCTGATTCGTAGGGAAAGAATTCCCGGCGTTCCCGTCGCATCTCAAGAGGAGGCGCTCTCCACAGGAAAGGCGAGAGGAACTCCAGGGTCGTGCCACCATTCCAAGAGTCCCCCAGATGTGTCAGTCCATTCCAGAGGAACCTGTTTTCCCTGCACTGCCTTGACGTTCAAGCCGAGGATCGACTCCCACCACGTGTGCACGTGGGACAGCCCTGTGGGAAAGCTTCGTGGGAAAGCCTCGTGGGAAAGACTCGAGGGAAAACCATAGATCCTTTGATCCACGCGGCGGACTGCGTGACACTGCTGCTTCCGCTGTGGAGGAAAGCGCAAGTGCATGCCCGCATTCGAGACGAGGACTGACTCCCCTGGGGAGACTCCAGAAGTACCCCAAGATCCATGTCAGCACTGGAGAGGAATCCTCAGGTTCTGGCCCCGACTCCACACAAGGTCTTAGGCCCCGGCATCGAAGGGAGAGGAATCCCGAGAGGCCCCCGTGGAACTCGCATGGGGACTGCCCTTTCCTGAGGCCACCAGAGCGGTTCCCTGAGGTCCCCGTCGTAAGTCGAGAGCACCTGCCGCAACTCGAGAGAATCCAGGAGGTTTTGACCTCCAGGCGAGAGGAGGCCCATCTCCGCTGAGGCTTCTCGAGGCCAATCACATCTAACCACTGGAACTTCGAAAGGGTCCTTCACACCCTTGCTGCAACTCAAGAATTTCCCCGACATACCGTCTCCACTCGAGAGGAAGCACGTGGGGTCCCGCACACATCCAGGGGAGCTCCGTTTCCGCCCCCTAGCTCGAGGTGAGGGATCCTTTCCCTGTTTCATAGGGAAAGAATTCCCGGCGTTCCCGTCACATCTCAAGAGGAGGCGCTCTCCACAGGAAAGGCGAGATGAACTCCAGGGTCGTGCCACCATTCCAAGAGTACCCCAGATGTGTCAGTCCATTCCAGAGGAACCTGTTTTCCCTGCACTGCCTTGACGTTCAAGCCGAGGATCGACTCCCACCACGTGTGCACGTGGGACAGCCCTGTGGGAAATCCTCGTGGGAAAGCCTCGTGGGAAAGACTGAAGGGAAAACCATAGATCCTTTGATCCACGCGGCGGACTGCGTGACACTGCTGCTACCGCTCTGGAGGAAAGCGCAAGTGCATGCCCGCATTCGAGATGAGGACTGACTCCCCTGGGGAGACTCCAGAAGTACCCCAAGATCCATGTCAGCACTGGAGAGGAATCCTCAGGTTCCGGCCCCGACTCCACACAAGGTCTTAGGCCCCGGCATCGACGGGAGAGGAATCCCGAGAGGCCCCAGAGGAACTCGCATGGGGACTGGCCTTTCCTGAGGCCATCAGAGCGTGTCCCTGAGGTCCCCGTCGTAAGTCGAGAGCACCTGCCACAACTCGAGAAAATCCAGGAGGTTTTGCCCTCCAGGCGAGATGAGGCCCATTTCCGCTGAGGCTTTTCGAGGCCAATCACATCTAACCACTGGAACTTCCAAAGGGTCCTTCACACCCTTGCTGCAACTCAAGAAGTTCCCCGACATACCCGTCTCCACTCGAGAGGAAGCACGTGGGGTACCGCACACATCCAGGGGAGCCCCGTTTCCGCCTCCTAGCTCGAGATTAGGGATCCTTTCCCTGTTTCGTAGGGAAAGAATTCCCGGCATTCACGTCGCATCTCAAGAGGAGGCGCTCTCCACAGGAAAGGCGAGAGGAACTCCAGGGTCTTGACACCATTCCAAGAGACCCCAGATGTGTCAGTCCATTCCAGAGGAACCTGTTTTCCCTGCACTGCCTTGACGTTCAAGCCGAGGATCGACTCCCACCACGTGTGCACGTGGGACAGCCCTGTGGGAAAGCCTCGTGGGAAAGCCTCGTGGGAAAGACTTGAGGGAAAACCATAGATCCTTTGATCCACGCGGCGGACTGCGTGACACTGCTGCTACCGCTCTGGAGGAAAGCGCAAGTGCATGCCCGCATTCGAGACGAGGACTGACTCCCCTGGGGAGACTCCAGAAGTACCCCAAGATCCATGTCAGCACTGGAGAGGAATCCTCAGGTTCCGGCCCCGACTTCACACAAGGTCTTAGGCCCCGGCATCGACGGGAGAGGAATCCCGAAAGGCCCCTGAGGAACTCGCATGGGGACTGGCCTTTCCTGAGGCCACCAGAGCGGGTCCCTGAGGTCCCTGTCCTAAGTCGAGAGCACCTGCCGCAACTCGAAAAAATCCAGGAGGTTTTGCCCTCCAGGCGAGATGAGGCCCATTTCCGCTGAGGCTTCTCGAGGCCAATCACATCTAACCACTGGAACTTCCAAAGGGTCCTTCACACCCTTGCTGCAACTCAAGAAGTTCCCCGACATACCCGTCTCCACTCGAGAGGAAGCACGTGGGGTCCCGCACACATCCAGGAGAGCCCCGTTTCCGCCTCCTAGCTCGAGATTAGGGATCCTTTCCCTGTTTCGTAGGGAAAGAATTCCCGGCGTTCCCGTCGCATCTCAAGAGGAGGCGCTCTCCACAGGAAAGGCGAGAGGAACTCCAGGGTCGTGCCACCATTCCAAGAGTCCCCCAGATGTGTCAGTCCATTCCAGAGGAACCTGTTTTCCCTGCACTGCCTTGACGTTCAAGCCGAGGATCGACTCCCACCACGTGTGCACGTGGGACAGCCCTGTGGGAAATCCTCGTGGGAAAGCCTCGTGGGAAAGACTGAAGGGAAAACCATAGATCCTTTGATCCACGCGGCGGACTGCGTGACACTGCTGCTACCGCTCTGGAGGAAAGCGCAAGTGCATGCCCGCATTCGAGATGAGGACTGACTCCCCTGGGGAGACTCCAGAAGTACCCCAAGATCCATGTCAGCACTGGAGAGGAATCCTCAGGTTCCGGCCCCGACTCCACACAAGGTCTTAGGCCCCGGCATCGACGGGAGAGGAATCCCGAGAGGCCCCAGAGGAACTCGCATGGGGACTGGCCTTTCCTGAGGCCATCAGAGCGTGTCCCTGAGGTCCCCGTCGTAAGTCGAGAGCACCTGCCACAACTCGAGAAAATCCAGGAGGTTTTGCCCTCCAGGCGAGATGAGGCCCATTTCCGCTGAGGCTTTTCGAGGCCAATCACATCTAACCACTGGAACTTCCAAAGGGTCCTTCACACCCTTGCTGCAACTCAAGAAGTTCCCCGACATACCCGTCTCCACTCGAGAGGAAGCACGTGGGGTACCGCACACATCCAGGGGAGCCCCGTTTCCGCCTCCTAGCTCGAGATTAGGGATCCTTTCCCTGTTTCGTAGGGAAAGAATTCCCGGCATTCACGTCGCATCTCAAGAGGAGGCGCTCTCCACAGGAAAGGCGAGAGGAACTCCAGGGTCTTGACACCATTCCAAGAGACCCCAGATGTGTCAGTCCATTCCAGAGGAACCTGTTTTCCCTGCACTGCCTTGACGTTCAAGCCGAGGATCGACTCCCACCACGTGTGCACGTGGGACAGCCCTGTGGGAAAGCCTCGTGGGAAAGCCTCGTGGGAAAGACTTGAGGGAAAACCATAGATCCTTTGATCCACGCGGCGGACTGCGTGACACTGCTGCTACCGCTCTGGAGGAAAGCGCAAGTGCATGCCCGCATTCGAGACGAGGACTGACTCCCCTGGGGAGACTCCAGAAGTACCCCAAGATCCATGTCAGCACTGGAGAGGAATCCTCAGGTTCCGGCCCCGACTTCACACAAGGTCTTAGGCCCCGGCATCGACGGGAGAGGAATCCCGAAAGGCCCCTGAGGAACTCGCATGGGGACTGGCCTTTCCTGAGGCCACCAGAGCGGGTCCCTGAGGTCCCTGTCCTAAGTCGAGAGCACCTGCCGCAACTCGAAAAAATCCAGGAGGTTTTGCCCTCCAGGCGAGATGAGGCCCATTTCCGCTGAGGCTTCTCGAGGCCAATCACATCTAACCACTGGAACTTCCAAAGGGTCCTTCACACCCTTGCTGCAACTCAAGAAGTTCCCCGACATACCCGTCTCCACTCGAGAGGAAGCACGTGGGGTCCCGCACACATCCAGGAGAGCCCCGTTTCCGCCTCCTAGCTCGAGATTAGGGATCCTTTCCCTGTTTCGTAGGGAAAGAATTCCCGGCGTTCCCGTCGCATCTCAAGAGGAGGCGCTCTCCACAGGAAAGGCGAGAGGAACTCCAGGGTCGTGCCACCATTCCAAGAGTCCCCCAGATGTGTCAGTCCATTCCAGAGGAACCTGTTTTCCCTGCACTGCCTTGACGTTCAAGCCGAGGATCGACTCCCACCACGTGTGCACGTGGGACAGCCCTGTGGGAAAGCTTCGTGGGAAAGCCTCGTGGGAAAGACTCGAGGGAAAACCATAGATCCTTTGATCCACGCGGCGGACTGCGTGACACTGCTGCTACCGCTCTGGAGGAAAGCGCAAGTGCATGCCCGCATTCGAGACGAGGACTGACTCCCCTGGGGAGACTCCAGAAGTACCCCAAGATCCATGTCAGCACTGGAGAGGAATTCTCAGGTCCGGCCCCGACTCCACACAAGGTCTTAGGCCCCGGCATCGACAGGAGAGGAATCCCGAGAGGCCCCCGAGGAACTCGCATGGGGACTGGCCTTTCCTGAGGCCACCAGAGCGGGTCCCTGAGGTCCCCGTCGTAAGTCGAGAGCACCTGCCGCAACTCGAGAAAATCCAGGAGGTTTTGCCCTCCAGGCGAGATGAGGCCCTTTTCCGCTGAGGGTTCTCGAGGCCAATCACATCTAACCACTGGAACTTCCAAAGGGTCCTTCACACCCTTGCTGCAACTCAAGAAGTTCCCCGACATACCCGTCTCCAATCGAGAGGAAGCACGTGGGGTCCCGCAAACATCCAGGGGAGCCCCGTTTCCGCCTCCTAGCTCGAGATGAGGGATCCTTTCCCTGTTTCGTAGGGAAAGAATTCCCGGCGTTCCCGTCGCATCTCAAGAGGAGGCGCTCTCCACAGGAAAGGCGAGAGGAACTCCAGGGTCGTGCCACCATTCCAAGAGTCCCCCAGATGTGTCAGTCCATTCCAGAGGAACCTGTTTTCCCTGCACTGCCTTGACGTTCAAGCCGAGGATCGACTCCCACCACGTGTGCACGTGGGACAGCCCTGTGGGAAAGCCTCGTGGGAAAGCCTCGTGGGAAAGACTCGAGGGAAAACCATAGATCCTTTGATCCACGCGGCGGACTGCGTGACACTGCTGCTACCGCTCTGGAGGAAAGCGCAAGTGCATGCCAGCATTCGAGACGAGGACTGACTCCCCTGGGGAGACTCCAGAAGTACCCCAAGATCCATGTCAGCACTGGAGAGGAATCCTCAGGTTCTGGCCCCGACTCCACACAAGGTCTTAGGGCCCGGCATCGACGGGAGAGGAATCCCGAGAGGCCCCCGAGGAACTCGCATGGGGACTGGCCTTTCCTGAGGCCACCAGAGCCGGTCCCTGAGGTCCCCGTCGTAAGTCGAGAGCACCTGACGCAACTCGAGAAAATCCAGGAGGTTTTGCCCTCCAGGCGAGATGAGGCCCTTTTCCGCTGAGGCTTCTCGAGGCCAATCACATCTAACCACTGGAACTTCCAAAGGGTCCTTCACACCATTGCTGCAACTCAAGAAGTTCCCCGACATACCCGTCTCCACTCGAGAGGAAGCACGTGGGGTCCCGCACACATCCAGGGGAGCCCCGTTTCCGCCTCCTAGCTCGAGATGAGGGATCCTTTCCCTGTTTCGTAGGGAAAGAATTCCCGGCGTTCCCGTCGCATCTCAAGAGGAGGCGCTCTCCACAGGAAAGGCGAGAGGAACTCCAGGGTCGTGCCACCATTCCAAGAGTCCCCCAGATGTGTCAGTCCATTCCATAGGAACTTGTTTTCCCTGCACTGCCTTGACGTTCAAGCCGAGGATCGACTCCCACCACGTGTGCACGTGGGACAGCCCTGTGGGAAAGCCTCGTGGGAAAGCCTCGTGGGAAAGACTCGAGGGAAAACCATAGATCCTTTGATCCACGCGGCGGACTGCGTGACACTGCTGCTTCCGCTGTGGAGGAAAGCGCAAGTGCATGCCCGCATTCGAGACGAGGACTGACTCCCCTGGGGAGACTCCAGAAGTACCCCAAGATCCATGTCAGCACTGGAGAGGAATCCTCAGGTTCCGGCCCCGACTCCACACAAGGTCTTAGGCCCCGGCATCGAAGGGAGAGGAATCCCGAGAGGCCCCCGTGGAACTCGCATGGGGACTGCCCTTTCCTGAGGCCACCAGAGCGGTTCCCTGAGGTCCCCGTCGTAAGTCGAGAGCACCTGCCGCAACTCGAGAGAATCCAGGAGGTTTTGACCTCCAGGCGAGAGGAGGCCCATCTCCGCTGAGGCTTCTCGAGGCCAATCACATCTAACCACTGGAACTTCGAAAGGGTCCTTCACACCATTGCTGCAACTCAAGAATTTCCCCGACATACCGTCTCCACTCGAGAGGAAGCACGTGGGGTCCCGCACACATCCAGGGGAGCTCCGTTTCCGCCCCCTAGCTCGAGGAGAGGGATCCTTTCCCTGTTTCGTAGGGAAAGAATTCCCGCCGTTCCCGTCGAATGTCAAGTGGAGGCGCTCTCCACAGGAAAGGCGAGAGGAACTCCAGGGTCGTGCCACCATTCCAAGAGTCCCCCAGATGTGTCAGTCCATTCCAGAGGAACCTGTTTTCCCTGCACTGCCTTGACGTTCAAGCCGAGGATCGACTCCCACCACGTGTGCACGTGGGACAGCCCTGTGGGAAAGCCTCGTGGGAAAGCCTCGTGGGAAAGACTCGAGGGAAAACCATAGATCCTTTGATCCACGCGGCGGACTGCGTGACACTGCTGCTACCGCTCTGGAGGAAAGCGCAAGTGCATGCCCGCATTCGAGACGAGGACTGACTCCCCTGGGGAGACTCCAGAAGTACCCCAAGATCCATGTCAGCACTGGAGAGGAATCCTCAGGTTCCGGCCCCGACTCCACACAAGGTCTTAGGGCGCGGCATCGACGGGAGAGGAATCCCCAGAGGCCCCCGAGGAACTCGCATGGGGACTGGCCTTTCCTGAGGCCACCAGAGCGGGTCCCTGAGGTCCCCGTCGTAAGTCGAGAGCACCTGCCGCAACTCGAGAAAATCCAGGAGGTTTTGCCCTCCAGGCGAGATGAGGCCCATTTCCGCTGAGGCTTCTCGAGGCCAATCACATCTAACCACTGGAACTTCCAAAGGGTCCTTCACACCATTGCTGCAACTCAAGAAGTTCCCCGACATACCCGTCTCCACTCGAGAGGAAGCACGTGGGGTCCCGCACACATCCAGGGGAGCTCCCTTTCCGCCCCCTAGCTCGAGGTGAGGGATCCTTTCCCTGTTTCGTAGGGAAAGAATTCCCGACGTTCCCGTCGCATCTCAAGAGGAGGCGCTCTCCACAGGAAAGGCGAGAGGAACTCCAGGGTCGTGCCACCATTCCAAGAGTCCCCCAGATGTGTCAGTCCATTCCAGAGGAACCTGTTTTCCCTGCACTGCCTTGACATTCAAGCCGAGGATCGACTCCCACCACGTGTGCACGTGGGACAGCCCTGTGGGAAAGCCTCGTGGGAAAGCCTCGTGGGAAAGACTCGAGGGAAAACCATAGATCCTTTGATCCACGCGGCGGACTGCGTGACACTGCTGCTACCGCTCTGGAGGAAAGCGCAAGTGCATGCCCGCATTCGAGACGAGGACTGACTCCCCTGGGGAGACTCCAGAAGTACCCCAAGATCCATGTCAGCACTGGAGAGAAATCCCCAGGTTCCGGCCTCGACTCCACACAAGGTCTTAGGCCCCGGCATCGACGGGAGAGGAATCCCGAGAGGCCCCCGAGGAACTCGCATGGGGACTGGCCTTTCCTGAGGCCACCAGAGCGGGTCCCTGAGGTCCCCGTCCTAAGTCGAGAGCACCTGCCGCAACTCGAGAAAATCCAGGAGGTTTTGCCCTCCAGGCGAGATGAGGCCCATTTCCGCTGAGGCTTCTCGAGGCCAATCACATCTAACCACTGGAACTTCGAAAGGGTCCTTCACACCATTGCTGCAACTCAAGTAGTTCCCGGACATACCCGTCTCCACTCGAGAGGAAGCACGTGGGGTCCCGCACACATCCAGGGGAGCCCCGTTTCCGCATCCTAGCTCGAGATGAGGGATCCTTTCCCTGTTTCGTAGGGAAAGAATTCCCGGCGTTCCCGTCGCATCTCAAGAGGAGGCGCTCTCCACAGGAAAGGCGAGAGGAACTCCAGGGTCGTGACACCATTCCAAGAGTACCCCAGATGTGTCAGTCCATTCCAGAGGAACCTGTTTTCCCTGCACTGCCTTGACGTTCAAGCCGAGGATCGACTCCCACCACGTGTGCACGTGGGACAGCCCTGTGGGAAAGCCTCGTGGGAAAGCCTCGTGGGAAAGACTCGAGGGAAAACCATAGATCCTTTGATCCACGCGGCGGACTGCGTGACACTGCTGCTACCGCTCTGGAGGAAAGCGCAAGTGCATGCCCGCATTCGAGACGAGGACTGACTCCCCTGGGGAGACTCCAGAAGTACCCCAAGATCCATGTCAGCACTGGAGAGGAATCCTCAGGTTCCGGCCCCGACTCCACACAAGGTCTTAGGCCCCGGCATCGACGGGAGAGGAATCCCCAGAGGCCCCCGAGGAACTCGCATGGGGACTGGCCTTTCCTGAGGCCACCAGAGCGGGTCCCTGAGGTCCCCGTCGTAAGTCGAGAGCACCTGCCGCAACTCGAGAAAATCCAGGAGGTTTTGCCCTCCAGGCGAGATGAGGCCCATTTCCGCTGAGGCTTTTCGAGGCCAATCACATCTAACCACTGGAACTTCCAAAGGGTCCTTCACACCCTTGCTGCAACTCAAGAAGTTCCCCGACATACCCGTCTCCACTCGAGAGGAAGCACGTGGGGTACCGCACACATCCAGGGGAGCCCCGTTTACGCCTCCTAGCTCGAGATGAGGGATCCTTTCCCTGTTTCGTAGGGAAAGAATTCCCGGCGTTCCCGTCGCATCTCAAGAGGAGGCGCTCTCCACAGGAAAGGCGAGAGGAACTCCAGGGTCGTGCCACCATTCCAAGAGTCCCCCAGATGTGTCAGTCCATTCCAGAGGAACCTGTTTTCCCTGCACTGCCTTGACGTTCAAGCCGAGGATCGACTCCCACCACGTGTGCACGTGGGACAGCCCTGTGGGAAAGCCTCGTGGGAAAGCCTCGTGGGAAAGACTCGAGGGAAAACCATAGATCCTTTGATCCACGCGGCGGACTGCGTGACACTGATGCTACCGCTCTGGAGGAAAGCGCAAGTGCATGCCCGCATTCGAGACGAGGACTGAGTCCCCTGGGGAGACTCCAGAATACCCCAAGATCCATGTCAGCACTGGAGAGGAATCCTCAGGTTCCGGCCCCGACTCCACACAAGGTCTTAGGCCCCGGCATCGACGGGAGAGGAATACCGAGAGGCCCCCGAGGAACTCGCATGGGGACTGGCCTTCCTGAGGCCACCAGAGCGGTTCCCTGAGGTCCCCGTCGTAAGTCGAGAGCACCTGCCGCAACTCGAGAAAATCCAGGAGGTTTTGCCCTCCAGACGAGATGAGGCCCATTTCCGCTGAGGCTTCTCGAGGCCAATCATATCTAACCACTTGAACTTCCAAAGGGTCCTTCACACCCTTGCTGCAACTCAAGAAGTTCCCCGACATACCCGTCTCCACTCGAGAGGAAGCACGTGGGGTCCCGCACACATCCAGGGGAGCCCCGTTTCCGCCTCCTAGCTCGAGATGAGGGATCCTTTCCCTGTTTCGTAGGGAAAGAATTCCCGGCATTCCCGTCGCATCTCAAGAGGAGGCGCTCTCCACAGGAAAGGCGAGAGGAACTCCAGGGTCGTGCCACCATTCAAAGAGTCCCCCAGATGTGTCAGTCCATTCCAGAGGAACCTGTTTTCCCTGCACTGCCTTGACGTTCAAGCCGAGGATCGACTCCCACCACGTGTGCACGTGGGACAGCCCTGTGGGAAAGCCTCGTGGGAAAGCCTCGTGGGAAAGACTTGAGGGAAAACCATAGATCCTTTGATCCACGCGGCGGACTGCGTGACACTGCTGCTACCGCTCTGGAGGAAAGCGCAAGTGCATGCCCGCATTCGAGACGAGGACTGACTCCCCTGGGGAGACTCCAGAAGTACCCCAAGATCCATGTCAGCACTGGAGAGGAATCTTCAGGTTCCGGCCCCAACTCCACACAAGGTCTTAGGCCCCGGCATCGACGGGAGAGGAATCCCGAGAGGCCCCCGAGGAACTCCCATGGGGACAGGCCTTTCCTGAGGCCACCAGAGCGGGTCCCTGAGGTCCCCGTAATAAGTCGAGAGCACCTGCCGCAACTCGAGAAAATCCAGGAGGTTTTGCCCTCCAGGCGAGATGAGGCCCATTTCCGCTGAGGCTTCTCGAGGCCAATCACATCTAACCACTGGAACTTCCAAAGGGTCCTTCACACCATTGCTGCAACTCAAGAAGTTCCCCGACATACCCGTCTCCACTCGAGAGGAAGCACGTGGGGTCCCGCACACATCCAGGGGAGCCCCGTTTCCGCCTCCTAGCTCGAGATGAGGGATCCTTTCCCTGTTTCGTAGGGAAAGAATTCCTGGCGTTCCCGTCGCATCTCAAGAGGAGGCGCTCTCCACAGGAAAGGCGAGAGGAACTCCAGGGTCGTGACACCATTCCAAGAGTCCCCCAGATGTGTCAGTCCATTCCAGAGGAACCTGTTTTCCCTGCACTGCCTTGACGTTCAAGCCGAGGATCGACTCCCACCACGTGTGCACGTGGGACAGCCCTGTGGGAAAGCCTCGTGGGAAAGCCTCGTGGGAAAGACACGAGGGAAAACCATAGATCCTTTGATCCACGCGGCGGACTGCGTGACACTGCTGCTACCGCTCTGGAGGAAAGCGCAAGTGCATGCCCGCATTCGAGACGAGGACTGACTCCCCTGGGGAGACTCCAGAAGTACCCCAAGATCCATGTCAGCACTGGAGAGGAATCTTCAGGTTCCGGCCCCGACTCCACACAAGGTCTTAGGCCCCGGCATCGACGGGAGAGGAATCCCGAGAGGCCCCCGAGGAACTCGCATGGGGACTGGCCTTTCCTGAGGCCACCAGAGCGGGTCCCTGAGGTCCCCGTCGTAAGTCGAGAGCACATGCCGCAACTCGAGAAAATCCAGGAGGTTTTGCCCTCCAGGCGAGATGAGGCCCATTTCCGCTGAGGCTTCTCGAGGCTAATCACGTCTAACCACTGGAACTTCCAAAGGGTCCTTCACACCCTTGCTGCAACTCAAGAAGCTCCCCGACATACCCGTCTCCACTCGAGAGGAAGCACGTGGGGTCCCGCACACATCCAGGGGAGCCCCGTTTCCGCCTCCTAGCTCGAGATGAGGGATCCTTTCCCTGTTTCGTAGGGAAAGAATTCCTGGCGTTCCCGTCGCATCTCAAGAGGAGGCGCTCTCCACAGGAAAGGCGAGAGGAACTCCAGGGTCGTGACACCATTCCAAGAGTCCCCCAGATGTGTCAGTCCATTCCAGAGGAACCTGTTTTCCCTGCACTGCCTTGACGTTCAAGCCGAGGATCGACTCCCACCACGTGTGCACGTGGGACAGCCCTGTGGGAAAGCCTCGTGGGAAAGCCTCGTGGGAAAGACTCGAGGGAAAACCATAGATCCTTTGATCCACGCGGCGAACTGCGTGACACTGCTGCTACCGCTCTGGAGGAAAGCGCAAGTGCATGCCCGCATTCGAGACGAGGACTGACTCCCCTGGGGAGACTCCAGAAGTACCCCAAGATCCATGTCAGCACTGGAGAGGAATCCTCAGGTTCCGGCCCCGACTCCACACAAGGTCTTAGGCCCCGGCATCGACGGGAGAGGAATCCCGAGAGGCCCCCGAGGAACTCGCATGGGGACTGGCCTTTCCTGAGGCCACCAGAGCGGGTCCCTGAGGTCCCCGTCGTAAGTCGAGAGCACCTGCCGCAACTCGAGAAAATCCAGGAGGTTTTGCCCTCCAGGCGAGATGAGGCCCATTTCCGCTGAGGCTTCTCGTGGCCAATCACATCTAACCACTGGAACTTCCAAAGGGTCCTTCACACCCTTGCTGCAACTCAAGAAGTTCCCCGACATACCCGTCTCCACTCGAGAGGAAGCACGTGGGGTCCCGCACACATCCAGGGGAGCCCCGTTTCCGCCTCCTAGCTCGAGATGAGGGATCCTTTCCCTGTTTCGTAGGGAAAGAATTCCTGGCGTTCCCGTCGCATCTCAAGAGGAGGCGCTCTCCACAGGAAAGGCGAGAGGAACTCCAGGGTCGTGACACCATTCCAAGAGTCCCCCAGATGTGTCAGTCCATTCCATAGGAACCTGTTTTCCCTGCACTGCCTTGACGTTCAAGCCGAGGATCGACTCCCACCACGTGTGCACGTGGGACAGCCCTGTGGGAAAGCCTCGTGGGAAAGCCTCGTGGGAAAGACTCGAGGGAAAACCATAGATCCTTTGATCCACGCGGCGGACTGCGTGACACTGCTGCTACCGCTCTGGAGGAAAGCGCAAGTGCATGCCCGCATTCGAGACGAGGACTGACTCCCCTGGGGAGACTCCAGAAGTACCCCAAGATCCATGTCAGCACTGGAGAGGAATCCTCAGGTTCCGGCCCCGACTCCACACAAGGTCTTAGGCCCCGGCATCGACGGGAGAGGAATCCCGAGACGCCCCCGAGGAACTCGCATGGGGACTGGCCTTTCCTGAGGCCACCAGAGCGGGTCCCTGAGGTCCCCGTCGTAAGTCGAGAGCACCTGCCTCAACTCGAGAAAATCCAGGAGGTTTTGCCCTCCAGGCGAGATGAGGCCCATTTCCGCTGAGGCTTCTCGAGGCTAATCACGTCTAACCACTGGAACTTCCAAAGGGTCCTTCACACCCTTGCTGCACTCAAGAAGTTCCCCGACATACCCGTCTCCAATCGAGTGGAAGCACGTGGGGTCCCGCACACATCCAGGGGAGCCCCGTTTCCGCCTCCTAGCTCGAGATGAGGGATCCTTTCCCTGTTTCATAGGGAAAGAATTCCCGGCGTTCCAGTCGCATCTCAGGAGGAGGCGCTCTCCACAGGAAAGGCGAGAGGAACTCCAGGGTCGTGCCACCATTCCCAGAGTCCCCCAGATGTGTCAGTCCATTCCAGAGGAACCTGTTTTCCCTGCACTGCATTGACGTTCAAGCCGAGGATCGACTCCCACCACGTGTGCACGTGGGACAGCCCTGTGGGAAAGCCTCGTGGGAAAGCCTCGTGGGAAAGACTCGAGGGAAAACCATAGATCCTTTGATCCACGGGGCGGACTGCGTGACACTGCTGCTACCGCTCTGGAGGAAAGCGCAAGTGCATGCCCGCATTCGAGACGAGGACTGACTCCCCTGGGGAGACTCCAGAAGTACCCCAAGATCCATGTCAGCACTGGAGAGGAATCCTCAGGTTCCGGCCCCGACTCCACACAAGGTCTTAGGCCCCGGCATCGACGGGAGAGGAATCCCGAGAGGCCCCCGAGGAACTCGCATGGGGACTGGCCTTTCCTGAGGCCACCAGAGCGGTTCCCTGAGGTCCCCGTCGTAAGTCGAGAGCACCTGCCGCAACTCGAGAAAATCCAGGAGGTTTTGCCCTCCAGGCGAGATGAGGCCCATTTCCTCTGAGGCTTCTCGAGGCCAATCACATCTAACCACTGGAACTTCCAAAGGGTCCTTCACACCCTTGCTGCAACTCAAGAAGTTCCCCGACATACCCGTCTGCACTTGAGAGGAAGCACGTGGTGTCCCGCACACATCCAGGGGAGCCCCGTTTCCGCCTCCTAGCTCGAGATGAGGGATCCTTTCCCTGTTTCGTAGGGAAGGAATTCCCGGCGTTCCCGTCGCATCTCAAGAGGAGGCGCTCTCCACAGGAAAGGCGAGAGGAACTCCAGGGTCGTGACACCATTCCAAGAGTCCCCCAGATGTGTCAGTCCATTCCAGAGGAAACTGTTTTCCCTGCACTGCCTAGACGTTCAAGCCGAGGATCGAATCCTACCACGCGTGCACGTGGGACAGCCCTGTGGGAAAGCCTCGTGGGAAAGCCTCGTGGGAAAGACTCGAGGGAAAACCATAGATCCTTTGATCCACGCGGCGGACTGCGTGACACTGCTGCTACCGCTCTGGAGGAAAGCGCAAGTGCATGCCCGCATTCGAGACGAGGACTGACTCCCCTGGGGAGACTCCAGAAGTACCCCAACATCCATGTCAGCACTGGAGAGGAATCCTCAGGTTCCGGCCCCGACTCCACACAAGGTCTTAGGCCCCGGCATCGACGGGAGAGGAATCCCGAGAGGCCCCCGAGGAACTCGCATGGGGACTGGCATTACCTGAGGCCACCAGAGCGGGTCCCTGAGGTCCCCGTCGTAAGTCGAGAGCACCTGCCGCAACTCGAGAAAATCCAGGAGGTTTTGCCCTCCAGGCGAGATGAGGCCCATTTCCGCTGAGGCTTCTCGAGGCCAATCACATCTAACCACTGGAACTTCCAAAGGGTCCTTCACACCCTTGCTGCAACTCAAGAAGTTCCCCGACATACCCGTCTCCACTCGAGAGGAAGCACGTGGGGACCCGCACACATCCAGGGGAGCCCCGTTTCCGCCTCCTAGCTCGAGATGAGGGATCCTTTCTCTGTTTCGTAGGGAAAGAATTCCCGGCGTTCCCGTCGCATCTCAAGAGGAGGCGCTCTCCACAGGAAAGGCGAGAGGAACTCCAGGGTCGTGCCACCATTCCAAGAGTCCCCCAGATGTGTCAGTCCATTCCAGAGGAACCTGTTTTCCCTGCACTGCCTTGACGTTCAAGCCGAGGATCGACTCCCACCACGTGTGCACGTGGGACAGCCCTGTGAGAAAGCCTCGTGGGAAAGCCTCGTGGGAAAGACTCGAGGGAAAACCATAGATCCTTTGAACCACGCGGCGGAATGCGTGACACTGCTGCTACCCCTCTGGAGGAAAGCGCAAGTGCATGCCCGCATTCGAGACGAGGACTGACTCCCCTGGGGAGACTGCAGAAGTACCCCAAGATCCATGTCAGCACTGGAGAGGAATCCTCAGGTTCCGGCCCCGACTCCACACAAGGTCTTAGGCCCCGGCATCGACGGGAGAGGAATCCCGAGAGGCCCCCGAGGAACTCGCATGGGGACTGGCCTTTCCTGAGACCACCAGAGCGGGTCCCTGAGGTCCCCGTCGTAAGTCGAGAGCACCTGCCTCAACTCGAGAAAATCCAGGAGGTTTTGCCCTCCAGGCGAGATGAGGCCCATTTCCGCTGAGGCTTCTCGAGGCCAATCACATCTAACCACTGGAACTTCCAAAGGGTCCTTCACACCCTTGCTGCAACTCAAGAAGTTCCCCGACATACCCGTCTCCAATCGAGAGGAAGCACGTGGGGTCCCGCACACATCCAGGGGAACCCCGTTTCCACCTCCTAGCTCGAGATGAGGGATCCTTTCCCTGTTCCGTAGGGAAAGAATTCCCGGCGTTCCCGTCGCATCTCAAGAGGAGGCCCTCTCCACAGGAAAGGCGAGAGGAACTCCAGGGTCGTGCCACCATTCCAAGAGTCCCCCAGATGTGTCAGTCCATTCCAGAGGAACCTGTTTTCCCTGCACTGCCTTGACGTTCAAGCCGAGGATCGACTCCCACCACGTGTGCACGTGGGACAGCCCTGTGGGAAAGCCTCGTGGGAAAGCCTCGTGGGAAAGACTCGAGGGAAAACCATAGATCCTTTGATCCACGCGGCGGACTGCGTGACACTGATGCTACCGCTCTGGAGGAAAGCGCAAGTGCATGCCCGCATTCGAGACGAGGACTGACTCCCCTGGGGAGACTCCAGAAGTACCCCAAGATCCATGTCAGCACTGGAGAGGAATCCTCAGGTTCCGGCCCCGACTCCACACAAGGTCTTAGGCCCCGGCATCGACGGGAGAGGAATCCCGAGAGGCCCCCGAGGAACTCGCATGGGGACTGGCCTTTCCTGAGGCCACCAGAGCGGGTCCCTGAGGTCCCCGTCCTAAGTCGAGAGCACCTGCCTCAACTCGAGAAAATCCAGGAGGTTTTGCCCTCCAGGCGAGATGAGGCCCATTTCCGCTGAGGCTTCTCGAGGCCAATCACATCTAACCACTGGAACTTCCAAAGGGTCCTTCACACCCTTGTTGCAACTCAAGAAGCTCCCCGACATACCCGTCTGCACTCGAGAGGAAGCACGTGGGGTCCCGCACACATCCAGGGGAGCCCCGTTTCCGCCTCCTAGCTCGAGATGAGGGATCCTTTCCCTGTTTCGTAGGGAAAGAATTCCTGGCGTTCCCGTCGCATCTCAAGAGGAGGCGCTCTCCACGGGAAAGGCGAGAGGAACTCCAGGGTCGTGACACCATTCCAAGAGTCCCCCAGATGTGTCAGTCCATTCCAGAGGAACCTGTTTTCCCTGCACTGCCTTGACGTTCAAGCCGAGGATCGACTCCCACCACGTGTGCACGTGGGACAGCCCTGTGGGAAAGCCTCGTGGGAAAGCCTCGTGGGAAAGACTCGAGGGAAAACCATAGATCCTTTGATCCACGCGGCGGACTGCATGACACTGATGCTACCGCTCTGGAGGAAAGCGCAAGTGCATGCCCGCATTCGAGACGAGGACTGACTCCCCTGGGGAGACTCCAGAAGTACCCCAAGATCCATGTCAGCACTGGAGAGGAATCCTCAGGTTCCGGCCCCGACTCCACACAAGGTCTTAGGCCCCGGCATCGACGGGAGAGGAATCCCGAGAGGCCCCCGAGGAACTCGCATGGGGACTGGCCTTTCCTGAGGCCACCAGAGCGGGTCCCTGAGGTCCCCGTCCTAAGTCGAGAGCACCTGCCTCAACTCGAGAAAATCCAGGAGGTTTTGCCCTCCAGGCGAGATGAGGCCCATTTCCGCTGAGGCTTCTCGAGGCCAATCACATCTAACCACTGGAACTTCCAAAGGGTCCTTCACACCCTTGTTGCAACTCAAGAAGCTCCCCGACATACCCGTCTCCACTCGAGAGGAAGCACGTGGGGTCCCGCACACATCCAGGGGAGCCCCGTTTCCGCCTCCTAGCTCGAGATGAGGGATCCTTTCCCTGTTTCGTAGGGAAAGAATTCCTGGCGTTCCCGTCGCATCTCAAGAGGAGGCGCTCTCCACGGGAAAGGCGAGAGGAACTCCAGGGTCGTGACACCATTCCAAGAGTCCCCCAGATGTGTCAGTCCATTCCAGAGGAACCTGTTTTCCCTGCACTGCCTTGACGTTCAAGCCGAGGATCGACTCCCACCACGTGTGCACGTGGGACAGCCCTGTGGGAAAGCCTCGTGGGAAAGCCTCGTGGGAAAGACTCGAGGGAAAACCATAGATCCTTTGATCCACGCGGCGAACTGCGTGACACTGCTGCTACCGCTCTGGAGGAAAGCGCAAGTGCATGCCCGCATTCGAGACGAGGACTGACTCCCCTGGGGAGACTCCAGAAGTACCCCAAGATCCATGTCAGCACTGGAGAGGAATCCTCAGGTTCCGGCCCCGACTCCACACAAGGTCTTAGGCCCCGGCATCGACGGGAGAGGAATCCCGAGAGGCCCCCGAGGAACTCGCATGGGGACTGGCCTTTCCTGAGGCCACCAGAGCGGGTCCCTGAGGTCCCCGTCGTAAGTCGAGAGCACCTGCCGCAACTCGAGAAAATCCAGGAGGTTTTGCCCTCCAGGCGAGATGAGGCCCATTTCCGCTGAGGCTTCTCGAGGCTAATCACGTCTAACCACTGGAACTTCCAAAGGGTCCTTCACACCCTTGCTGCAACTCAAGAAGTTCCCCGACATACCCGTCTCCACTCGAGAGGAAGCACGTGGGTCCCGCACACATCCAGGGGAGCCCCGTTTCCGCCTCCTAGCTCGAGATGAGGGATCCTTTCCCTGTTTCGTAGGGAAAGAATTCCCGGCGTTCCCGTCGCATCTCAAGAGGAGGCGCTCTCCACAGGAAAGGCGAGAGGAACTCCAGGGTCGTGCCACCATTCCAAGAGTCCCCCAGATGTGTCAGTCCATTCCAGAGGAACCTGTTTTCCCTGCACTGCCTTGACGTTCAAGCCGTGGATCGACTCCCACCACGTGTGCACGTGGGACAGCCCTGTGGGAAAGCCTCGTGGGAAAGCCTCGTGGGAAAGACTCGAGGGAAAACCATAGATCCTTTGATCCACGCGGCGGACTGCGTGACACTGCTGCTACCCCTGTGGAGGAAAGCGCAAGTGCATGCCCGCATTCGAGACGAGGACTGACTCCCCTGGGGAGACTCCAGAAGTACCCCAAGATCCATGTCAGCACTGGAGAGGAATCCTCAGGTTCCGGCCCCAACTCCACACAAGGTCTTAGGCCCCGGCATCGACGGGAGAGGAATCCCGAGAGGCCCCCGAGGAACTCGCATGGGGACTGGCCTTTCCTGAGGCCACCAGAGCGGGTCCCTGAGGTCCCCGTCGTAAGTCGAGAGCACCTGCCTCAACTCGAGAAAATCCAGGAGGTTTTGCCCTCCAGGCGAGATGAGGCCCATTTCCGCTGAGGCTTCTCGAGGCCAATCACATCTAACCACTGGAACTTCCAAAGGGTCCTTCACACCCTTGCTGCAACTCAAGAAGTTCCCCGACATACCCGTCTCCAATCGAGAGGAAGCACGTGGGGTCCCGCACACATCCAGGGGAGCCCCGTTTCCACCTCCTAGCTCGAGATGAGGGATCCTTTCCCTGTTTCGTAGGGAAAGAATTCCCGGCGTTCCCGTCGCATCTCAAGAGGAGGGGCTCTCCACAGGAAAGGCGAGAGGAACTCCAGGGTCGTGCCACCATTCCAAGAGTCCCCCAGATGTGTCAGTCCATTCCAGAGGAACCTGTTTTCCCTGCACTGCCTTGACGTTCAAGCCGAGGATCGACTCCCACCACGTGTGCACGTGGGACAGCCCTGTGGGAAAGCCTCGTGGGAAAGCCTCGTGGGAAAGACTCGAGGGAAAACCATAGATCCTTTGATCCACGCGGCGGACTGCGTGACACTGCTGCTACCGCTCTGGAGGAAAGCGCAAGTGCATGCCCGCATTCGAGACGAGGACTGACTCCCCTGGGGAGACTCCAGAAGTACCCCAAGATCCATGTCAGCACTGGAGAGGAATCCTCAGGTTCCGGCCCCGACTCCACACAAGGTCTTAGGCCCCGGCATCGACGGGAGAGGAATCCCGAGAGGCCCCCGAGGAGCTCGCATGGGGACTGGCCTTTCCTGAGGCCACCAGAGCGGGTCCCTGAGGTCCCCGTCGTAAGTCGAGAGCACCTGCCTCAACTCGAGAAAATCCAGGAGGTTTTGCCCTCCAGGCGAGATGAGGCCCATTTCCGCTGAGGCTTCTCGAGGCCAATCACATCTAACCACTGGAACTTCCAAAGGGTCCTTCACACCCTTGCTGCAACTCAAGAAGTTCCCCGACATACCCGTCTCCAATCGAGAGGAAGCACGTTGGGTCCCGCACACATCCAGGGGAGCCCCGTTTCCACCTCCTAGCTCGAGATGAGGGATCCTTTCCCTGTTTCGTAGGGAAAGAATTCCCGGCGTTCCCGTCGCATCTCAAGAGGAGGCGCTCTCCACAGGAAAGGCGAGAGGAACTCCAGGGTCGTACCACCATTCCAAGAGTCCCCCAGATGTGTCAGTCCATTCCAGAGGAACCTGTTTTCCCTGCACTGCCTTGACGTTCAAGCCGAGGATCGACTCCCACCACGTGTGCACGTGGGACAGCCCTGTGGGAAAGCCTCGTGGGAAAGCCTCGTGGGAAAGACTCGAGGGAAAACCATAGATCCTTTGATCCACGCGGCGGACTGCGTGACACTGCTGCTACCGCTCTGGAGGAAAGCGCAAGTGCATGCCCGCATTCGAGACGAGGACTGACTCCCCTGGGGAGACTCCAGAAGTATCCCAAGATCCATGTCAGCACTGGAGAGGAATCCTCAGGTTCCGGCCCCCACTCCACACAAGGTCTTAGGCCCCGGCATCGACGGGAGAGGAATACCGAGAGGCCCCCGAGGAACTCGCATAGGGACTGGCCTTTCCTGAGGCCACCAGAGCGGTTCCCTGAGGTCCCCGTCGTAAGTCGAGAGCACCTGCCGCAACTCGAGAAAATCCAGGAGGTTTTGCCCTCCAGGCGAGATGAGGCCCATTTCCGCTGAGGCTTCTCGAGGCCAATCACATCTAACCACTGGAACTTCCAAAGGGTCCTTCACACCCTTGCTGCAACTCAAGAAGTTCCCCGACATACCCGTCTCCACTCGAGAGGAAGCACGTGGGTCCCGCACACATCCAGGGGAGCCCCGTTTCCGCCTCCTAGCTCGAGATGAGGGATCCTTTCCCTGTTTCGTAGGGAAAGAATTCCCGGCGTTCCCGTCGCATCTCAAGAGGAGGCGCTCTCCACAGGAAAGGCGAGAGGAACTCCAGGGTCGTGCCACCATTCCAAGAGTCCCCCAGATGTGTCAGTCCATTCCAGAGGAACCTGTTTTCCCTGCACTGCCTTGACGTTCAAGCCGAGGATCGACTCCCACCACGTGTGCACGTGGGACAGCCCTGTGGGAAAGCCTCGTGGGAAAGCCTCGTGGGAAAGACTCGAGGGAAAACCATAGATCCTTTGATCCACGCGGCGGACTGCGTGACACTGCTACTACCGCTCTGGAGGAAAGCGCAAGTGCATGCCCGCATTCGAGACGAGGACTGACTCCCCTGGGGAGACTCCAGAAGTACCCCAAGATCCATGTCAGCACTGGAGAGGAATCCTCAGGTTCCGGCCCCGACTCCACACAAGGTCTTAGGCCCCGGCATCGACGGGAGAGGAATCCCGAGAGGCCCCCGAGGAACTCGCATGGGGACTGGCCTTTCCTGAGGCCACCAGAGCGGGTCCCTGAGGTCCCCGTCGTAAGTCGAGAGCACCTGCCTCAACTCGAGAAAATCCAGGAGGTTTTGCCCTCCAGGCGAGATGAGGCCCATTTCCGCTGAGGCTTCTCGAGGGCAATCACATCTAACCACTGGAACTTCCAAAGGGTCCTTCACACCCTTGCTGCAACTCAAGAAGTTCCCCGACATACCCGTCTGCACTCGAGAGGAAGAACGTGGTGTCCCGCACACATCCAGGGGAGCCCCGTTTCCGCCTCCTAGCTCGAGATGAGGGATCCTTTCCCTGTTTCGTAGGGAAAGAATTCCCGGCGTTCCCGTCGCATCTCAAGAGGAGGCGCTCTCCACAGGAAAGGCGAGAGGAACTCCAGGGTCGTGACACCATTCCAAGAGTCCCCCAGATGTGTCAGTCCATTCCAGAGGAAACTGTTTTCCCTGCACTGCCTTGACGTTCAAGCCGAGGATCTAATCCTACCACGCGTGCACTTGGAACAGCCCTGTGGGAAAGCCTCGTGGGAAAGCCTCGTGGGAAAGACTCGAGGGAAAACCATAGATCCTTTGATCCACGCGGTGGACTGCGTGACACTGCTGCTACCGCTCTGGAGGAAAGCGCAAGTGCATGCCCGCATTTGAGACGAGGACTGACTCCCCTGGGGAGACTCCAGAAGTACCCCAAGATCCATGTCAGCACTGGAGAGGAATCCTCAGGTTCCGGCCCCGACTCCACACAAGGTCTTAGGCCCCGGCATCGACGGGAGAGGAATCCCGAGAGGCCCCCGAGGAACTCGCATGGGTACTGGCCTTTCCTGAGGCCATCAGAGCGTGTCCCTGAGGTCAAAGTCGTAAGTCGAGAGCACCTGCCGCAACTCGAGAAAATCCAGGAGGTTTTGCCCTCCAGGCGAGATGAGGCCCATTTCCGCTGAGGCTTCTCGAGGCCAATCACATCTAACCACTGGAACTTCCAAAGGGTCCTTCACACCCTTGCTGCAACTCAAGAAGTTCCCCGACATACCCGTCTCCACTCGAGAGGAAGCACGTGGGGTCCCGCACAAATCCAGGGGAGCCCCATTTCCGCCTCCTAGCTCGAGATGAGGGATCCTTTCCCTGTTTCGTAGGAAAGAATTCCCGGCGTTCCCGTCGCATCTCAAGAGGAGGCGCTCTCCACAGGAAAGGCGAGAGGAACTCCAGGGTCGTGCCACCATTCCAAGAGTCCCCCAGATGTGTCAGTCTATTCCAGAGGAGCCTGTTTTCCCTGCACTGCCTTGACGTTCAAGCCGAGGATCGACTCCCACCACGTGTGCACGTGGGACAGCCCTGTGGGAAAGCCTCGTGGGAAAGCCTCGTGGGAAAGACTCGAGGGAAAACCATAGATCCTTTGACCCATTTGACAGACTGCGTGACACTGCTGCTACCGCTCTGGAGGAAAGCGCAAGTGCATGCCCGCATTCGAGACGAGGACTGACTCCCCTGGGGAAACTCCAGAAGTACCCCAAGATCCATGTCAGCACTGGAGAGGAATCCTCAGGTTCCGGCCCCGACTCCACACAAGGTCTTAGGCCCCGGCATCGACGGGAGAGGAATCCCGAGAGGCCCCCGAGGAACTCGCGTGGGGACTGGCCTTTCCTGAGGCCACCAGAGCGGGTCCCTGAGGTCCCCGTCGTAAGTCGAGAGCACCTGCCGCAACTCGAGAAAATCCAGGAGGTTTTGCCCTCCAGGCGAGATGAGGCCCATTTCCGCTGAGGCTTCTCGAGGCTAATCACATCTAACCACTGGAAGTTCCAAAGGGTCCTTCACACCATTGCTGCAACTCAAGAAGTTCCCCGACATACCCGTCTCCACTCGAGAGGAAGCAGGTGGGGTCCCGCACACATCCAGGGGAGCCCCGTTTCCGCCTCCTAGCTCGAGATGAGGGATCCTTTCCCTGTTTCGTAGGGAAAGAATTCCCGGCGTTCCCGTCGCATCTCAAGAGGAGGCGCTCTCCACAGGAAAGGCGAGAGGAACTCCAGGGTCGTGCCACCATTCCAAGAGTCCCCCAGATGTGTCAGTCCATTCCAGAGGAACCTGTTTTCCCTGCACTGCCTTGACGTTCAAGCCGAGGATCGACTCCCACCACGTGTGCACGTGGGACAGCCCTGTGGGAAAGCCTCGTGGGAAAGCCTCGTGGGAAAGACTCGAGGGAAAACCATAGATCCTTTGACCCATTTGGCAGACTGCGTGACACTGCTGCTACCGCTCTGGAGGAAAGCGCAAGTGCATGCCCGCATTCGAGACGAGGACTGACTCCCCTGGGGAGTCTCCAGAAGTACCCCAAGATCCATGTCAGCACTGGAGAGGAATCCTCAGGTTCCGGCCCCGACTCCACACAAGGTCTTAGGCCCCGGCATCGACGGGAGAGGAATCCCGAGAGGCCCCCGAGGAACTCGCATGGGGACTGGCCTTTCCTGAGGCCATCAGAGCGTGTCCCTGAGGTCCCCGTCGTAAGTCGAGAGCACCTGCCGCAACTCGAGAAAATCCAGGAGGTTTTGCCCTCCAGGCGAGATGAGGCCCATTTCCGCTGAGGCTTCTCGAGGCCAATCACATCTAACCACTGGAACTTCCAAAGGGTCCTTCACACCCTTGCTGCAACTCAAGAAGTTCCCCGACATACCCGTCTCCACTCGAGAGGAAGCACGTGGGGTCCCGCACACATCCAGGGGAGCCCCATTTCCGCCTCCTAGCTCGAGATGAGGGATCCTTTCCCTGTTTCGTAGGGAAAGAATTCCCGGCGTTCCCGTCGCATCTCAAGAGGAGGCGCTCTCCACAGGAAAGTCGAGAGGAACTCCAGGGTCGTGCCACCATTCCCAGAGTCCCCCAGATGTGTCAGTCCATTCCAAAGGAACCTGTTTTCCCTGCACTGCCTTGACGTTCAAGCCGAGGATCGACTCCCACCACGTGTGCACGTGGGACAGCCCTGTGGGAAAGCCTCGTGGGAAAGCCTCGTGGGAAAGACTCGAGGGAAAACCATAGATCCTTTGATCCACGCGGCGGACTGCGTGACACTGCTGCTACCGCTCTGGAGGAAAGTGCAAGTGCATGCCCGCATTCGAGACGAGGACTGACTCCCCTGGGGAGACTCCAGAAGTACCCCAAGATCCATGTCAGCACTGGAGAGGAATCCTCAGGTTCCGGCCCCGACTCCACACAAGGTCTTAGGCCCCGGCATCGACGGGAGAGGAATCCCGAGAGGCCCCCGTGGAACTCGCATGGGGACTGGCCTTTCCTGAGGCCATCAGAGCGTGTCCCTGAGGTCCCCGTTGTAAGTCGAGAGCACCTGCCGCAACTCGAGAAAATCCAGGAGGTTTTGCCCTCCAGGCGAGATGAGGCCCATTTCCGCTGAGGCTTCTCGAGGCCAATCACATCTAACCACTGGAACTTCCAAAGGATCCTTCACACCCTTGCTGCAACTCAAGAAGTTCCAAGACATACCCGTCTCCACTCGAGAGGAAGCACGTGGGGTCCCGCACACATCCAGGGGAGCCCCGTTTCCGCCTCCTAGCTCGAGATGAGGGATCCTTTCCCTGTTTCGTAGGGAAAGAATTCCCGGCGTTCCCGTCGCATCTCAAGAGGAGGCGCTCTCCACAGGAAAGGCGAGAGGAACTCCAGGGTCGTGCCACCATTCCAAGAATCCCACAGATGGGTCAGTCTATTCCAGAGGAGCCTGTTTTCCCTGCACTGCCTTGACGTTCAAGCCGAGGATCGACTCCCACCACGTGTGCACGTGGGACAGCCCTGTGGGAAAGCCTCGTGGGAAAGCCTCGTGGGAAAGACTCGAGGGAAAACCATAGATCCTTTGATCCACGCGGCGGACTGCGTGACACTGCTGCTACCGCTCTGGAGGAAAGCGCAAGTGCATGCCCGCATTCGAGACGAGGACTGACTCCCCTGGGGAGACTCCAGAAGTACCCCAAGATCCATGTCAGCACTGGAGAGGAATCCTCAGGTTCCGGCCCCGACTCCACACAAGGTCTTAGGCCCCGGCATCGACGGGAGAGGAATCCCGAGACGCCCACGAGGAACTCGCATGGGGACTGGCCTTTCCTGAGGCCACCAGAGCGGGTCCCTGAGGTCCCCGTCGTAAGTCGAGAGCACCTGCCGCAACTCGAGAAAATCCAGGAGGTTTTGCCCTCCAGGCGAGATGAGGCCCATTTCTGCTGAGGCTTCTCGAGGCTAATCACGTCTAACCACTGGAACTTCCAAAGGGTCTTTCACACCCTTGCTGCAACTCAAGAAGTTCCCCGACATACCCGTCTCCACTCGAGAGGAAGCACGTGGGTCCCGCACACATCCAGGGGAGCCCCGTTTCCGCCTCCTAGCTCGAGATGAGGGATCCTTTCCCTGTTTCGTAGGGAAAGAATTCCCGGCGTTCCCGTCGCATTTCAAGAGGAGGCGCTCTCCACAGGAAAGGCGAGAGGAACTCCAGGGTCGTGCCACCATTCCAAGAGTCCCCCAGATGTGTCAGTCCATTCCAGAGGAACCTGTTTTCCCTGCACTGCCTTGACGTTCAAGCCGAGGATCGACTCCCACCACGTGTGCACGTGGGACAGCCCTGTGGGAAAGCCTCGTGGGAAAGCCTCGTGGGAAAGACTCGAGGGAAAACCATAGATCCTTTGATCCACGCGGCGGACTGCGTGACACTGCTGCTACCGCTCTGGAGGAAAGCGCAAGTGCATGCCCGCATTCGAGACGAGGACTGACTCCCCTGGGGAGTCTCCAGAAGTACCCAAAGATCCATGTCAGCACTGGAGAGGAATCCTCAGGTTCCGGCCCCGACTCCACACAAGGTCTTAGGCCCCGGCATCGACGGGAGAGGAATCCCGAGAGGCCCCCGAGGAACTCGCATGGGGACTGGCCTTTCCTGAGGCCATCAGAGCGTGTCCCTGAGGTCCCCGTCGTAAGTCGAGAGCACCTGCCGCAACTCGAGAAAATCCAGGAGGTTTTGCCCTCCAGGCGAGATGAGGCCCATTTCCGCTGAGGCTTCTCGAGGCCAATCACATCTAACCACTGGAACTTCCAAAGGGTCCTTCACACCCTTGCTGCAACTCAAGAAGTTCCCCGACATACCCGTCTCCACTCGAGAGGAAGCACGTGGGGTCCCGCACAAATCCAGGGGAGCCCCATTTCCGCCTCCTAGCTCGAGATGAGGGATCCTTTCCCTGTTTCGTAGGAAAGAATTCCCGGCGTTCCCGTCGCATCTCAAGAGGAGGCGCTCTCCACAGGAAAGGCGAGAGGAACTCCAGGGTCGTGCCACCATTCCCAGAGTCCCCCAGATGTGTCAGTCCATTCCAGAGGAACCTGTTTTCCCTGCACTGCCTTGACGTTCAAGCCGAGGATCGACTCCCACCACGTGTGCACGTGGGACAGCCCTGTGGGAAAGCCTCGTGGGAAAGCCTCGTGGGAAAGACTCGAGGGAAAACCATAGATCCTTTGATCCACGCGGCGGACTGCGTGACACTGCTGCTACCGCTCTGGAGGAAAGCGCAAGTGCATGCCCGCATTCGAGACGAGGACTGACTCCCCTGGGGAAACTCCAGAAGTACCCCAAGATCCATGTCAGCACTGGAGAGGAATCCTCAGGTTCCGGCCCCAACTCCACACAAGGTCTTAGGCCCCGGCATCGACGGGAGACGAATCCCGAGAGGCCCCCGAGGAACTCGCATGGGGACTGGCCTTTCCTGAGGCCACCAGAGCGGGTCCCTGAGGTCCCCGTCGTAAGTCGAGAGCACCTGCCGCAACTCGAGAAAATCCAGGAGGTTTTGCCCTCCAGGCGAGATGAGGCCCATTTCCGCTGAGGCTTCTCGAGGCTAATCACGTCTAACCACTGGAACTTCCAAAGGGTCCTTCACACCCTTGCTGCAACTCAAGAAGTTCCCCGACATACCCGTCTCCACTCGAGAGGAAGCACGTGGGTCCCGCACACATCCAGGGGAGCCCCGTTTCCGCCTCCTAGCTCGAGATGAGGGATCCTTTCCCTGTTTCGTAGGGAAAGAATTCCCGCGTTCCCGTCGCATCTCAAGAGGAGGCGCTCTCCACAGGAAAGGCGAGAGGAACTCCAGGGTCGTGCCACCATTCCAAGAGTCCCCCAGATGTGTCAGTCCATTCCAGAGGAACCTGTTTTCCCTGCACTGCCTTGACGTTCAAGCCGAGGATCGACTCCCACCACGTGTGCACGTGGGACAGCCCTGTGGGAAAGCCTCGTGGGAAAGCCTCGTGGGAAAGACTCGAGGGAAAACCATAGATCCTTTGATCCACGCGGCGGACTGCGTGACACTGCTGCTACCGCTCTGGAGGAAAGCGCAAGTACATGCCCGCATTCGAGACGAGGACTGACTCCCCTGGGGAGTCTCCAGAAGTACCCCAAGATCCATGTCAGCACTGGAGAGGAATCCTCAGGTTCCGGCCCCGACTCCACACAAGGTCTTAGGCCCCGGCATCGACGGGAGAGGAATCCCGAGAGGCCCCCGAGGAACTCGCATGGAGACTGGCCTTTCCTGAGGCCATCAGAGCGTGTCCCTGAGGTCCCCGTCGTAAGTCGAGAGCACCTGCCGCAACTCGAGAAAATCCAGGAGGTTTTGCCCTCCAGGCGAGATGAGGCCCATTTCCGCTGAGGCTTCTCGAGGCCAATCACATCTAACCACTGGAACTTCCAAAGGGTCCTTCACACCCTTGCTGCAACTCAAGAAGTTCCCCGACATACCCGTCTCCACTTGAGAGGAAGCACGTGGGGTCCCGCACAAATCCAGGGGAGCCCCATTTCCGCCTCCTAGCTCGAGATGAGGGATCCTTTCCCTGTTTCGTAGTGAAAGAATTCCCGGCGTTCCCGTCGCATCTCAAGTGGAGGCGCTCTCCACAGGAAAGTCGAGAGGAACTCCAGGGTCGTGCCACCATTCCCAGAGTCCCCCAGATGTGTCAGTCCATTCCAAAGGAACCTGTTTTCCCTGCACTGCCTTGACGTTCAAGCCGAGGATCGACTCCCACCACGTGTGCACGTGGGACAGCCCTTTGGGAAAGCCTCGTGGGAAAGCCTCGTGGGAAAGACTCGAGGGAAAACCATAGATCCTTTGATCCACGCGGCGGACTGCGTGACACTGCTGCTACCGCTCTGGAGGAAAGCGCAAGTGCATGCCCGCATTCGAGACGAGGACTGACTCCCCTGGGGAGACTCCAGAAGTACCCCAAGATCCATGTCAGCACTGGAGAGGAATCCTCAGGTTCCGGCCCCGACTCCACACAAGGTCTTAGGCCCCGGCAACGACGGGAGAGGAATCCCGAGAGGCCCCCGAGGAACTCGCATGGGGACTGGCCTTTCCTGAGGCCATCAGTGCGTGTCCCTGAGGTCCCCGTCGTAAGTCGAGAGCACCTGCCGCAACTCGAGAAAATCCAGGAGGTTTTGCCCTCCAGGCGAGATGAGGCCCATTTCCGCTGAGGCTTCTCGAGGCCAATCACATCTAACCACTGGAACTTCCAAAGGATCCTTCACACCCTTGCTGCAACTCAAGAAGTTCCCCGACATACCCGTCTCCACTCGAGAGGAAGCACGTGGGGTCCCGCACACATCCAGGGGAGCCCCATTTCCGCCTCCTAGCTCGAGATGAGGGATCCTTTCCCTGTTTCGTAGGGAAAGAATTCCCGGCGTTCCCGTCGCATCTCAAGAGGAGGCGCTCTCCACAGGAAAGGCGAGAGGAACTCCAGGGTCGTGCCACCATTCCCAGAGTCCCCCAGATGTGTCAGTCCATTCCAGAGGAACCTGTTTTCCCTGCACTGCCTTGACGTTCAAGCCGAGGATCGACTCCCACCACGTGTGCACGTGGGACAGCCCTGTGGGAAAGCCTCGTGGGAAAGCCTCGTGGGAAAGATTCGAGGGAAAACCATAGATCCTTTGATCCACGCGGCGGACTGCGTGACACTGCTGCTACCGCTCTGGAGGAAAGCGCAAGTGCATGCCCGCATTCGAGACGAGGACTGACTCCCCTATGGAGACTCCAGAAGTACCCCAAGATCCATGTCAGCACTGGAGAGGAATCCTCAGGTTCCGGCCCCGACTCCACACAAGGTCTTAGGCCCCGGCATCGACGGGAGAGGAATCCCGAGAGGCCCCCGAGAGACTCGCATGGGGACTGGCCTTTCCTGAGGCCACCAGAGCGGGTCCCTGAGGTCCCCGTCGTAAGTCGAGAGCACCTGCCGCAACTCGAGAAAATCCAGGAGGTTTTGCCCTCCAGGCGAGATGAGGCCCATTTCCTCTGAGGCTTCTCGAGGCCAATACATCTAACCACTGGAACTTCCAAAGGGTCCTTCACACCCTTCCTGCAACTCAAGAAGTTCCCCGACATACCCGTCTCCACTCGAGAGGAAGCACGTGGGTCCCGCACACATCCAGGGGAGCCCCGTTTCCGCCTCCTAGCTCGAGATGAGGGATCCTTTCCCTGTTTCGTAGGGAAAGAATTCCCGGCGTTCCCGTCGCATCTCAAGAGGAGGCGCTCTCCACAGGAAAGGCGAGAGGAACTCCAGGGTCGTGCCACCATTCCAAGAGTCCCCCAGATGTGTCAGTCCATTCCAGAGGAACCTGTTTTCCCTGCACTGCCTTGACGTTCAAGCCGAGGATCGACTCCCACCACGTGTGCACGTGGGACAGCCCTGTGGGAAAGCCTCGTGGGAAAGCCTCGTGGGAAAGACTCGAGGGAAAACCATAGATCCTTTGATCCACGCGGCGGACTGCGTGACACTGCTGCTGCCGCTCTGGAGGAAAGCGCAACTGCATGCCCGCATTCGAGACGAGGACTGACTCCCCTGGGGAGTCTCCAGAAGTACCCCAAGATCCATGTCAGCACTGGAGAGGAATCCTCAGGTTCCGGCCCCGACTCCACACAAGGTCTTAGGCCCCGGCATTGACGGGAGAGGAATCCCGAGAGGCCCCCGAGGAACTCGCATGGGGACTGGCCTTTCCTGAGGCCATCAGAGCGTGTCCCTGAGGTCCCCGTCGTAAGTCGAGAGCACCTGCCGCAACTCGAGAAAATCCAGGAGGTTTTGCCCTCCAGGCGAGATGAGGCCCATTTCCGCTGAGGCTTCTCGAGGCCAATCACATCTAACCACTGGAACTTCCAAAGGGTCCTTCACACCCTTGCTGCAACTCAAGAAGTTCCCCGACATACCCGTCTCCACTCGAGAGGAAGCACGTGGGGTCCCGCACAAATCCAGGGGAGCCCCATTTCCGCCTCCTAGCTCGAGATGAGGGATCCTTTCCCTGTTTCGTAGTGAAAGAATTCCCGGCGTTCCCGTCGCATCTCAAGAGGAGGCGCTCTCCACAGGAAAGTCGAGAGGAACTCCAGGGTCGTGCCACCATTCCCAGAGTCCCCCAGATGTGTCAGTCCATTCCAAAGGAACCTGTTTTCCCTGCACTGCCTTGACGTTTAAGCCGAGGATCGACTCCCACCACGTGTGCACGTGGGACAGCCCTGTGGGAAAGCCTCGTGGGAAAGCCTCGTGGGAAAGACTCGAGGGAAAACCATAGATCCTTTGATCCACGCGGCGGATTGCGTGACACTGCTGCTACCGCTCTGGAGGAAAGCGCAAGTGCATGCCCGCATTCGAGACGAGGACTGACTCCCCTGGGGAGACTCCAGAAGTAGCCCAAGATCCATGTCAGCACTGGAGAGGAATCCTCAGGTTCCGGCCCCGACTCCACACAAGGTCTTAGGCCCCGGCATCGACGGGAGAGGAATCCCGAGAGGCCCCCGAGGAACTCGCATGGGGACTGGCCTTTCCTGAGGCCATCAGAGCGTGTCCCTGAGGTCCCCGTCGTAAGTCGAGAGCACCTGCCGCAACTCGAGAAAATCCAGGAGGTTTTGCCCTCCAGGCGTGATGAGGCCCATTTCCGCTGAGGCTTCTCGAGGCCAATCACATCTAACCACTGGAACTTCCAAAGGATCCTTCACACCCTTGCTGCAACTCAAGAAGTTCCCCGACATACCCGTCTCCACTCGAGAGGAAGCACGTGGGGTCCCGCACACATCCAGGGGAGCCCCATTTCCGCCTCCTAGCTCGAGATGAGGGATCCTTTCCCTGTTTCGTAGGGAAAGAATTCCCGGCGTTCCCGTCGCATCTCAAGAGGAGGCGCTCTCCACAGGAAAGGCGAGAGGAACTCCAGGGTCGTGCCACCATTCCAAGAGTCCCACAGATGGGTCAGTCTATTCCAGAGGAGCCTGTTTTCCCTGCACTGCCTTGACGTTCAAGCCGAGGATCGACTCCCACCACGTGTGCACGTGGGACAGCCCTGTGGGAAAGCCTCGTGGGAAAGCCTCGTGGGAAAGACTCGAGGGAAAACCATAGATCCTTTGATCCACGCGGCGGACTGCGTGACACTGCTGCTACCGCTCTGGAGGAAAGCGCAAGTGCATGCCCGCATTCGAGACGAGGACTGACTCCCCTGGGGAGACTCCAGAAGTACCCCAAGATCCATGTCTGCACTGGAGAGGAATCCTCACGTTCCGGCCCCGACTCCACACAAGGTCTTAGGCCCCGGCATCGACGGGAGAGGAATCCCGAGACGCCCACGAGGAACTCGCATGGGGACTGGCCTTTACTGAGGCCACCAGAGCGGGTCCCTGAGGTCCCCGTCGTAAGTCGAGAGCACCTGCCGCAACTCGAGAAAATCCAGGAGGTTTTGCCCTCCAGGCGAGATGAGGCCCATTTCCGCTGAGGCTTCTCGAGGCCAATCACATCTAACCACTGGAACTTCCAAAGGGTCCTTCACACCCTTGCTGCAACTCAAGAAGTTCCCCGACATACCCGTCTCCACTCGAGAGGAAGCACGTGGGGTCCCGCACACATCCAGGGGAGCCCCGTTTCCGCCTCCTAGCTCGAGATGAGGGATCCTTTCCCTGTTTGGTAGGGAAAGAATTCCCGGCGTTCCCGTCGCATCTCAAGAGGAGGCGCTCTCCACAGGAAAGGCGAGAGGAACTCCAGGGTCGTGCCACCATTCCAAGAGTCCCCCAGATGTGTCAGTGCATTCCAGAGGAACCTGTTTTCCCTGCACTGCCTTGACGTTCAAGCCGAGGATCGACTCCCACCACGTGTGCACGTGGGACAGCCCTGTGGGAAAGCCTCGTGGGAAAGCCTCGTGGGAAAGACTCGAGGGAAAACCATAGATCCTTTGACCCATTTGGCAGACTGCGTGACACTGCTGCTACCGCTCTGGAGGAAAGCGCAAGTGCATGCCCGCATTCGAGACGAGGACTGACTCCCCTGAGGAGACTCCAGAAGTACCCCAAGATCCATGTCAGCACTGGAGAGGAAAGTTCAGGTTCCGGCCCCGACTCCACACAAGGTCTTAGGCCCCGGCATCGACGGGAGAGGAATCCCGAGAGGCCCCCGAGGAACTCGCATGGGGACTGGCCTTTCCTGAGGCCACCAGAGCGGGTCCCTGAGGTCCCCGTCGTAAGTCGAGAGCACCTGCCGTAACTCGAGAAAATCCAGGAGGTTTTGCCCTCCAGGCGAGATGAGGCCCATTTCCGCTGAGGCTTCTCGAGGCCAATCACATCTAACCACTGGAACTTCCAAAGGGTCCTTCACACCCTTGCTGCAACTCAAGAAGTTCCCCGACCTACCCGTCTCCACTCGAGAGGATGCACGTGGGTCCCGCACACATCCAGGGGAGCCCCGTTTCCGCCTCCTAGCTCGAGATGAGGGATCCTTTCCCTGTTTCGTAGGGAAAGAATTCCCGGCGTTCCTGTCGCATCTCAAGAGGAGGCGCTCTCCATAGGAAAGGCGAGAGGAACTCCAGGGTCTTGACACCATTCCAAGAGTCCCCCAGATGTGTCAGTCCATTCCAGAGGAACCTGTTTTCCCTGCACTGCCTTGACATTCAAGCCGAGGATCGACTCCCACCACGTGTGCACGTGGGACAGCCCTGTGGGAAAGCCTCGTGGGAAAGCCTCGTGGGAAAGACTCGAGGGAAAACCATAGATCCTTTGATCCACGCGGCGGAATGCGTACCTCTGCTGCAACCGCTTTGGAGGAAAGCGCAAGTGCATGCCCGCATTCGAGACGAGGACTGACTCCCTTGGGGAGACTCCAGAAATACCCCAAGATCCATGTCAGCACTGGAGAGGAATCCTCACGTTCCGACCCCGACTCCACACAAGGACTTAGGCCCCGGCATCGACGGGAGAGGAAACCCCAGAGGCCCCCGAGGAACTCGCATGGGGACTGGCCTTTCCTGAGGCCACCAGAGCGGGTCCCTGAGGTCCCCGTCGTAAGTCGAGAGCACCTGCCGCAACTCGAGAAAATCCAGGAGGTTTTGCCCTCCAGGCGAGATGAGGCCCATTTCTGCTGAGGCTTCTCGAGGCTAATCACGTCTAACCACTGGAACTTCCAAAGGGTCCTTCACACCATTGCTGCAACTCAAGAAGTTCCCCGACATACCCGTCTCCACTCGAGAGGAAGAACGTGGGTCCCGCACACATCCAGGGGAGCCCCGTTTCCGCCTCCTAGCTCGAGATGAGGGATCCTTTCCCTGTTTCGTAGGGAAAGAATTCCCGGCGTTCCCGTCGCATCTCAAGAGGAGGCGCTCTCCACAGGAAAGGCGAGAGGAACTGAAGGGTCGTGCCACCATTCCAAGAGTCCCCCAGATGTGTCAGTCCATTCCAGAGGAACCTGTTTTCCCTGCACTGCCTTGACGTTCAAGCCGAGGATCGACTCCCACCACGTGTGCACGTGGGACAGCCCTGTGGGAAAGCCTCGTGGGAAAGCCTCGTGGGAAAGACTCGAGGGAAAACCATAGATCCTTTGATCCACGCGGCGGACTGGGTGACACTGCTGCTACCGCTCTGGAGGAAAGCGCAAGTGCATGCCCGCATTCGAGACGAGGACTGACTCCCCTGGGGAGACTCCAGAAGTACCCCAAGATCCATGTCAGCACTGGAGAGGAATCCTCAGGTTCCGGCCCCGACTCCACACAAGGTCTTAGGCCCCGGCATCGATGGGAGAGGAATCCCCAGAGGCCCCCGAGGAACTCGCATGGGGAATGGCCTTTCCTGAGGCCTCCAGAGCGGGTCCCTGAGGTCCCCGTCGTAAGTCGAGAGCACCTGCCGCAACTCGAGAAAATCCAGGAGGTTTTGCCCTCCAGGCGAGATGAGGCCCATTTCCGCTGAGGCTTCTCGAGGCTAATCACATCTAACCACTGGAACTTCCAACGGGTCCTTCACACCCTTGCTGCAACTCAAGAAGTTTCCCGACATAACCGTCTCCACTCGAGAGGAAGCACGTGGGGTCCCGCACACATCCAGGGGAGCCCCGTTTCCGCCTCCTAGCTTGAGATGAGGGATCCTTTCCCTGTTTCGTAGGGAAAGAATTCCCGGCGTTCCCGTCGCATCTCAAGAGGAGGCGCTCTCCACAGGAAAGGCGAGAGGAACTACAGGGTCGTGACACCATTCCAAGAGTCCCCCAGATGTGTCAGTCCATTCCAGAGGAACCTGTTTTCCCTGCACTGCCTTGACGTTCAAGCCGAGGATCGACTCCCACCACGTGTGCACGTGGGACAGCCCTGTGGGAAAGCCTCGTGGGAAAGCCTCGTGGGAAAGACTCGAGGGAAAACCATAGATCCTTTGATCCACGCGGCGGACTGCGTGACACTGCTGCTACCGCTCTGGAGGAAAACGCAAGTGCATGCCCGCATTCGAGACGAAGACTGACTCCCCTGGGGAGACTCCAGAAGTACCCCAAGATCCATGTCAGCACTGGAGAGGAATCCTCAGGTTCCGGCCCCGACTCCACACAAGGACTTAGGCCCCGGCTTCGACAGGAGAGGAATCCCCAGAGGCCCCCGAGGAACTCGCATGGGGACTGGCCTTTCCTGAGGCCACCAGAGCGGGTCCCTGAGGTCCCCGTCGTAAGTCGAGAGCACCTGCCGCAACTCGAGAAAATCCAGGAGGTTTTGCCCTCCAGGCGAGATGAGGCCCATTTCCGCTGAGGCTTCTCGAGGCTAATCACGTCTAACCACTGGAACTTCCAAAGGGTCCTTCACACCCTTGCTGCAACTCAAGAAGTTCCCCGACCTACCCGTCTCCACTCGAGAGGAAGCACGTGGGTCCCGCACACATCCAGGGGAGCCCCGTTTCCGCCTCCTAGCTCGAGATGAGGGATCCTTTCCCTGTTTCGTAGGGAAAGAATTCCCGGCGTTCCCGTCGCATCTCAAGAGGAGGCGCTCTCCACAGGAAAGGCGAGAGGAACTCCAGGGTCGTGCCACCATTCCAAGAGTCCCCCAGATGTGTCAGTCCATTCCAGAGGAACCTGTTTTCCCTGCACTGCCTTGACGTTCAAGCCGAGGATCGACTCCCACCACGTGTGCACGTGGGACAGCCCTGTGGGAAAGCCTCGTGGGAAAGCCTCGTGTGAAAGACTCGAGGGAAAACCATAGATCCTTTGATCCACGAGGCGGACTGCGTGACACTGCTGCTACCGCTCTGGAGGAAAGCGCAAGTGCATGCCCGCATTCGAGACGAAGACTGACTCCCCTGGGGAGACTCCAGAAGTACCCCAAGATCCATGTCAGCACTGGAGAGGAATCCTCAGGTTCCGGCCCCGACTCCACACAAGGACTTAGGCCCCGGCATCGACGGGAGAGGAATCCCCAGAGGCCCCCGAGGAACTCGCATGGGGACTGGCCTTTCCTGAGGCCACCAGAGCGGGTCCCTGAGGTCCCCGTCGTAAGTCGAGAGCACCTGCCGCAACTCGAGAAAATCCAGGAGGTTTTGCCCTCCAGGCGAGATGAGGCCCATTTCCGCTGAGGCTTCTCGAGGCTAATCACGTCTAACCACTGGAACTTCCAAAGGGTCCTTCACACCCTTGCTGCAACTCAAGAAGTTCCCCGACCTACCCGTCTCCACTCGAGAGGATGCACGTGGGTCCCGCACACATCCAGGGGAGCCCCGTTTCCGCCTCCTAGCTCGAGATGAGGGATCCTTTCCCTGTTTCGTAGGGAAAGAATTCCCGGCGTTCCTGTCGCATCTCAAGAGGAGGCGCTCTCCATAGGAAAGGCGAGAGGAACTGAAGGGTCGTGCCACCATTCCAAGAGTCCCCCAGATGTGTCAGTCCATTCCAGAGGAACCTGTTTTCCCTGCACTGCCTTGACATTCAAGCCGAGGATCGACTCCCACCACGTGTGCACGTGGGACAGCCCTGTGGGAAAGCCTCGTGGGAAAGCCTCGTGGGAAAGACTCGAGGGAAAACCATAGATCCTTTGATCCACGCGGCGGACTGGGTGACACTGCTCCAACCGCTCTGGAGGAAAGCGCAAGTGCATGCCCGCATTCGAGACGAGGACTGACTCCCTTGGGGAGACTCCAGAAATACCCCAAGATCCATGTCAGCACTGGAGAGGAATCCTCAGGTTCCGGCCCCGACTCCACACAAGGTCTTAGGCCCCGGCATCGACGGGAGAGGAAACCCCAGAGACCCCCGAGGAACTCGCATGGGGACTGGCCTTTCCTGAGGCCACCAGAGCGGGTCCCTGAGGTCCCCGTCGTAAGTCGAGAGCACCTGCCGCAACTCGAGAAAATCCAGGAGGTTTTGCCCTCCAGGCGAGATGAGGCCCATTTCTGCTGAGGCTTCTCGAGGCTAATCACGTCTAACCACTGGAACTTCCAAAGGGTCCTTCACACCCATGCTGCAACTCAAGAAGTTCCCCGACATACCCGTCTCCACTCGAGAGGAAGAACGTGGGTCCCGCACACATCCAGGGGAGCCCCGTTTCCGCCTACTAGCTCGAGATGAGGGATCCTTTCCCTGTTTCGTAGGGAAAGAATTCCCGGCGTTCCCGTCGCATCTCAAGAGGAGGCGCTCTCCACAGGAAAGGCGAGAGGAACTCCAGGGTCGTGCCACCATTCCAAGAGTCCCCCAGATGTGTCAGTCCATTCCAGAGGAACCTGTTTTCCCTGCACTGCCTTGACGTTCAATCCAAGGATCGACTCCCACCACGTGTGCACGTGGGACAGCCCTGTGGGAAAGCCTCGTGGGAAAGCCTCGTGGAAAAGACTCGAGGGAAAACCATAGATCCTTTGATCCACGCGGCGGACTGCGTGACACTGCTGCTACCGCTCTGGAGGAAAGCGCAAGTGCATGCCCGCATTCGAGACGAAGACTGACTCCCCTGGGGAGACTCCAGAAGTACCCCAAGATCCATGTCAGCACTGGAGAGGAATCCTCACGTTCCGACCCCGACTCCACACAAGGACTTAGGCCCCGGCATCGACGGGAGAGGAAACCCCAGAGACCCCCGAGGAACTCGCATGGGGACTGGCCTTTCCTGAGGCCACCAGAGCGGGTCCCTGAGGTCCCCGTCGTAAGTCGAGAGCACCTGCCGCAACTCGAGAAAATCCAGGAGGTTTTGCCCTCCAGGCGAGATGAGGCCCATTTCTGCTGAGGCTTCTCGAGGCTAATCACGTCTAACCACTGGAACTTCCAAAGGGTCCTTCACACCCATGCTGCAACTCAAGAAGTTCCCCGACATACCCGTCTCCACTCGAGAGGAAGAACGTGGGTCCCGCACACATCCAGGGGAGCCCCGTTTCCGCCTACTAGCTCGAGATGAGGGATCCTTTCCCTGTTTCGTAGGGCAAGAATTCCCGGCGTTCCCGTCGCATCTCAAGAGGAGGCGCTCTCCACAGGAAAGGCGAGAGGAACTCCAGGGTCGTGCCACCATTCCAAGAGACCCCCAGATGTGTCAGTCCATTCCAGAGGAACCTGTTTTCCCTGAACTGCCTTGACGTTCAAGCCAAGGATCGACTCCCACCACGTGTGCACGTGGGACAGCCCTGTGGGAAAGCCTCGTGGGAAAGCCTCGTGGAAAAGACTCGAGGGAAAACCATAGATCCTTTGATCCACGCGGCGGACTGCGTGACACTGCTGCTACCGCTCTGGAGGAAAGCGCAAGTGCATGCCCGCATTCGAGACGAGGACTGACTCCCCTGGGGAGACTCCAGAAGTACCCCAAGATCCATGTCAGCACTGGAGAGGAATCCTCAGGTTCCGGCCCCGACTCCAACAAGGTCTTAGGCCCCGGCATCGACGGGAGAGGAATCCCGAGAGGCCCCCGAGGAACTCGCATGGGGACTGGCCTTTCCTGAGGCCACCAGAGCGAGTCCCTGAGGTCCCCGTCGTAAGTCGAGAGCACCTGCCGCAACTCGAGAAAATCCAGGAGGTTTTGCCCTCCAGGCGAGATGAGGCCCATTTCCGCTGAGGCTTCTCGAGGCCAATCACATCTAACCACTGGAACTTCCAAAGGGTCCTTCACACCCTTGCTGCAACTCAAGAACTTCCACGACATACCCGTCTGCACTCGAGAGGAAGCACGTGGTGTCCCGCACACATCCAGGGGAGCCCCGTTTCCGCCTCCTAGCTCGAGATGAGGGATCCTTTCCCTGTTTCGTAGGGAAAGAATTCCCGGCGTTCCCGTCGCATCTCAAGAGGAGGCGCTCTCCACAGGAAAGGCGAGAGGAACTCCAGGGTCATGCCACCATACCAAGAGTTCCCCAGATGTGTCAGTCCATTCCAGAGGAACCTGTTTTCCCTGCACTGCCTTGACGTTCAAGCCGAGGATCGACTCCCACCACGTGTGCACGTGGGACAGCCCTGTGGGAAAGCCTCGTGGGAAAGCCTCGTGGGAAAGACTCGAGGGAAAACCATAGATCCTTTGATCCACGCGGCGGACTGCGTGACACTGCTGCAACCGCTCTGGAGGAAAGCGCAAGTGCATGCCCGCATTCGAGACGAGGACTGACTCCCTTGGGGAGACTCCAGAAATACCCCAAGATCCATGTCAGCACTGGAGAGGAATCCTCAGGTTCCGGCCCCGACTCCACACAAGGTCTTAGGCCCCGGCATCGACGGGAGAGGAATCCCGAGAGGCCCCCGAGGAACTCGCATTTGGACTGGCCTTTCCTGAGGCCACCAGAGCGGGTCCCTGAGGTCCCCGTCGTAAGTCGAGAGCACCTGCCGCAACTCGAATAAATCCAGGAGGTTTTGCCCTCCAGGCGAGATGAGGCCCATTTCCGCTGAGGCTTCTCGAGGCCAATCACATCTAACCACTGGAACTTCCAAAGGGTCCTTCACACCATTGCTGCAACTCAAGAAGTTCCCCGACATACCCGTCTCCACTAGAGAGGAAGCACGTGGTGTCCCGCACACATCCAGGGGAGCCCCGTTTCCGCCTCCTAGCTCGAGATGAGTGATCCTTTTCCTGTTTCGTAGGGAAAGAATTCCCGGCGTTCCCGTCGCATCTCAAGAGGAGGCGCTCTCCACAGGAAAGGCGAGAGGAACTCCAGGGTCGTGCCACCATTCCAAGAGTCCCCCAGATGTGTCAGTCCATTCCAGAGGAACCTGTTTTCCCTGCACTGCCTTGACGTTCAAGCCGAGGATCGACTCCCACCACGTGTGCACGTGGGACAGCCCTGTGGAAAAGCCTCGTGGGAAAGCCTCGTGGGAAAGACTCGAGGGAAAACCATAGATCCTTTGATCCACGAGGCGGACTGCGTGACACTGCTGCTACCGCTCTGGAGGAAAGCGCAAGTGCATGCCCGCATTTGAGACGAAGACTGACTCCCCTGGGGAGACTCCAGAAGTACCCCAAGATCCATGTCAGCACTGGAGAGGAATCCTCAGGTTCCGGCCCCGACTCCACACAAGGACTTAGGCCCCGGCATCGACGGGAGAGGAATCCCGAGAGGCCCCCGAGGAACTCGCATGGGGACTGGCCTTTCCTGAGGCCACCAGAGCGGGTCCCTGAGGTCCCCGTCGTAAGTCGAGAGCACCTGCCGCAACTCGAGAAAATCCAGGAGGTTTTGCCCTCCAGGCGAGATGAGGCCCATTTCCGCTGAGGCTTCTCAAGGCTAATCAAGTCTAACCACTGGAACTTCCAAAGGGTCCTTCACACCCTTGCTGCAACTCAAGAACTTCCCCGACATACCCGTCTCCACTCGAGAGGAAGCACGTGGGGTCCCTCACACATCCAGGGGAGCCCCGTTTCCGCCTCCTAGCTCGAGATGAGGGATCCTTTCCCTGTTTCGTAGGGAAAGAATTCCCGGCGTTCCCGTCGCATCTCAAGAGGTGGCGTTCTCCACAGGAAAGGGGAGAAGAACTCCAGGGTCGTGCCACCATTCCAAGAGACCCCCAGATGTGTCAGTCCATTCCAGAGGAACCTGTATTCCCTGCACTGCCTTGACGTTCAAGCCGAGGATCGACTCCCACCACGTGTGCACGTGGGACAGCCCTGAGGGAAAGCCTCGTGGGAAAGCCTCGTGGGAAAGACTCGAGGGAAAACCATAGATCCTTTGATCCACGCGGCGGACTGCGTGACACTGCTGCTACCGCTCTGGAGGAAAGCGCAAGTGCATGCCCGCATTCGAGACGAGGACTGACTCCCCTGGGGAGACTCCAGAAGTACCCCAAGATCCATGTCAGCACTGGAGAGGAATCCTCAGGTTCCGGCCCCGACTTCACACAAGGTCTTAGGCCCCGGCATCGACGGGAGAGGAATCCCCAGAGGAACTCGCATGGGGACTGGCCTTTCCTGAGGCCACCAGAGCGGGTCCCTGAGGTCCCCGTCGTAAGTCGAGAGCACCTGCCGCAACTCGAGAAAATCCAGGAGGTTTTGCCCTCCAGGCGAGATGAGGCCCATTTCCGCTGAGGCTTCTCGAGTCTAATCACATCTAACCACTGGAACTTCCAAAGGGTACTTCACACCCTTGCTGCAACTCAAGAAGGTCCCCGACATACCCGTCTCCACTTGAGAGGAAGAACGTGGGTCCCGCACACATCCAGGGGAGCCCCGTTTCCGCCTCCTAGCTCGAGATGAGGGATCCTTCCCTTTTTCGTTGGGAAAGAATTCCCGGCGTTCCAGTCGCATCTCAAGAGGAGGCGTTCTCCACAGGAAAGGCGAGAGGAACTCCAGGGTCGAGACACCATTCCAAGAGTCCCCCAGATGTGTCAGTCCATTCAAGATGAACCTGTTTTCCCTGCACTGCCTTGACGTTCATGCCGAGGATCGACTCCCAACACGTGTGCACGTGGGACAGCCCTGTGGGAAAGCCTCGTGGGAAAGCCTCGTGGGAAAGACTCGAGGGAAAATCATAGATCCTTTGATCCACGCGGCGGACTGCGTGACACTGCTGCTACCGCTCTGGAGGAAAGCGCAAGTGCATGCCCGCATTCAAGACGAGGACTGACTCCCCTGGGGAGACTCCAGAAGTACCCCAAGGTCCATGTCAGCACTGGAGAGGAATCCTCAGGTTCCGGCCCCAAATCCACACAAGGTCTTAGGCCCCGGCATCGACGGGAGAGGAATCCCCAGAGGCCCCCGAGGAACTCGCATGGGGACTGGCCTTTCCTGAGGCCACCAGAGCGGGTCCCTGAGGTCCCCGTCGTAAGTCGAGAGCACCTGCCGCAACTCGAGAAAATCCAGGAGGTTTTGCCCTCCAGGCGAGATGAGGCCCATTTCCGCTGAGGCTTCTCGAGGCCAATCACATCTAACCACTGGAACTTCCAAAGGGTCCTTCACACCCTTGCTGCAACTCAAGAAGTTCCCCGACATACCCGTCTCCACTAGAGAGGAAGCACGTGGTGTCCCGCACACATCCAGGGGAGCCCCGTTTCCGCCTCCTAGCTCGAGATGAGGGATCCTTTCCCTGTTTCGTAGGGAAAGAATTCCCGGCGTTCCCGTCGCATCTCAAGAGGAGGCGCTCTCCACAGGAAAGGCGAGAGGAACTCCAGGCTCGTGCCACCATTCCAAGAGTCCCCCAGATGTGTCAGTCCATTCCAGAGGAACCTGTTTTCCCTGCACTGCCTTGACGTTCAAGCCGAGGATCGACTCCCACCACGTGTGCACGTGGGACAGCCCTGTGGGAAAGCCTCGTGGGAAAGCCTCGTGGGAAAGACTCGAGGGAAAACCATAGATCCTTTGATCCACGAGGCGGACTGCGTGACACTGCTGCTACCGCTCTGGAGGAAAGCGCAAGTGCATGCCCGCATTAGAGACGAAGACTGACTCCCCTGGGGAGACTCCAGAAGTACCCCAAGATCCATGTCAGCACTGGAGAGGAATCCTCAGGTTCCGGCCCCGACTCCACACAAGGTCTTAGGCCCCGGCATCGACGGGAGAGGAATCCCGAGAGGCTCCCGAGGATCTCGCATGGGGACTGGCCTTTCCTGAGGCCACCAGAGCGGGTCCCTGAGGTCCCCGTCGTAAGTCGAGAGCACCTGCCGCAACTCGAGAAAATCCAGGAGGTTTTGCCCTCCAGGCGAGATGAGGCCCATTTCAGCTGAGGCTTCTCAAGGCTAATCACGTCTAACCACTGGAACTTCCAAAGGGTCCTTCACACCCTTGCTGCAACTCAAGAACTTCCCCGACATACCCGTCTCCACTCGAGAGGAAGCACGTGGGGTCCCTCACACATCCAGGGGAGACCCGTTTCCGCCTCCTAGCTCGAGATGAGGGATCCTTTCCCTGTTTCGTAGGGAAAGAATTCCCGGCGTTCCCGTCGCATCTCAAGAGGAGGCGCTCTCCACAGGAAAGGGGAGAGGAACTCCAGGGTCGTGCCACCATTCCAAGAGACCCCCAGATGTGTCAGTCCATTCCAGAGGAACCTGTTTTCCCTGCACTGCCTTGACGTTCAAGCCGAGGATCGACTCCCACCACGTGTGCACCTGGGACAGCCCTGAGGGAAAGCCTCGTGTGAAAGCCTCGTGGGAAAGACTCGAGGGAAAACCATAGATCCTTTGATCCACGCGGCGGACTGCGTGACACTGCTGCTACCGCTCTGGAGGAAAGCGCAAGTGCATGCCCGCATTCGAGAGGAGGACTGACTCCCCTGGGGAGACTCCAGAAGTACCCCAAGATCCATGTCAGCACTGGAGAGGAATCCTCAGGATCCGGCCCCGACTTCACACAAGGTCTTAGGCCCCGGCATCGACGGGAGAGGAATCCCCAGAGGAACTCGCATGGGGACTGGCCTTTCCTGAGGCCACCAGAGCGGGTCCCTGAGGTCCCCGTCGTAAGTCGAGAGCACCTGCCGCAACTCGAGAAAATCCAGGAGGTTTTGCCCTCCAGGCGAGATGAGGCCCATTTCCGCTGAGGCTTCTCGAGTCTAATCACATCTAACCACTGGAACTTCCAAAGGGTCCTTCACACCCTTGCTGCAACTCAAGAAGGTCCCCGACATACCCGTTTCCACTCGAGAGGAAGAACGTGGGTCCCGCACACATCCAGGGGAGCCCCATTTCCGCCTCCTAGCTCGAGATGAGGGATCCTTCCCTTTTTCGTAGGGAAAGAATTCCCGGCGTTCCAGTCGCATCTCAAGAGGAGGCGTTCTCCACAGGAAAGGCGAGAGGAACTCCAGGGTCGAGACACCATTCCAAGAGTCCCCCAGATGTGTCAGTCCATTCAAGATGAACCTGTTTTCACTGCACTGCCTTGACGTTCAAGCCGAGGATCGACTCCCACCACGTGTGCACGTGGGACATCCCTGTGGGAAAGCCTCGTGGGAAAGCCTCGTGGGAAAGACTCGAGGGAAAACCATAGATCCTTTGATCCACGCGGCGGACTGCGTGACACTGCTGCTACCGCTCTGGAGGAAAGCGCAAGTGCATGCCCGCATTCAAGACGAGGACTGACTCCCCTGGGGAGACTCCAGAAGTACCCCAAGGTCCATGTCAGCACTGGAGAGGAATCCTCAGGTTCCGGCCCCGACTCCACACAAGGTCTTAGGCCCCGGCATCGACGGGAGAGGAATCCCGAGAGGCCCCCGAGGAACTCGCATGGGGACTGGCCTTTCCTGAGGCCACCAGAGCGGGTCCCTGAGGTCCCCGTCGTAAGTCGAGAGCACCTGCCGCAACTCGAGAAAATCCAGGAGGTTTTGCCCTCCAGGCGAGATGAGGCCCATTTCCGCTGAGGCTTCTCGAGGCCAATCACATCTAACCACTGGAACTTCCAAAGGGTCCTTCACACCCTTGCTGCAACTCAAGAACTTCCCCGACATACCCGTCTGCACTCGAGAGGAAGCACGTGGTGTCCCGCACACATCCAGGGGAGCCCCGTTTCCGCCTCCTAGCTCGAGATGAGGGATCCTTTCCCTGTTTCCTAGGGAAAGAATTCCCGGCGTTCCCGTCGCATCTCAAGAGGAGGCGCTCTCCACAGGAAAGGCGAGAGGAACTCCTGGGTCATGCCACCATACCAAGAGTTCCCCAGATGTGTCAGTCTATTCCAGAGGAACCTGTTTTCCCTGCACTGCCTTGACGTTCAAGCCGAGGATCGACTCCCACCACGTGTGCACGTGGGACAGCCCTGTGGGAAAGCCTCGTGGGAAAGCCTCGTGGGAAAGACTCGAGGGAAAACCATAGATCCTTTGATCCACGCGGCGGACTGCGTGACACTGCTGCTACCGCTCTGGAGGAAAGCGCAAGTGCATGCCCGCATTCGAGACGAGGACTGACTCCCCTGGGGAGACTCCAGAAGTACCCCAAGATCCATGTCAGCACTGGAGAGGAATCCTCAGGTTCCGGCCCCGACTCCACACAAGGTCTTAGGCCCCGGCATCGACGGGAGAGGAATCCCGAGAGGTCCCCGAGGAACTCGCATGAGGACTGGCCTTTACTGAGGCCACCAGAGCGGGTCCCTGAGGTCCCCGTCGTAAGTCGAGAGCACCTGCCGCAACTCGAGAAAAGCCAGGCGGTTTTGCCCTCCAGGTGAGATGAGGCCCATTTCCGCTGAGGCTTCTCGAGGCTAATCACGTCTAACCACTGGAACTTCCAAAGGGTCCTTCACACCCTTGCTGCAACTCAAGAAGTTCCCCGACATACCCGTCTCCACTCGAGAGGAAGCACGTGGGTCCCGCACACATCCAGGGGAGCCCCGTTTCCGCCTCCTAGCTCGAGATGAGGGAACCTTTCCCTTTTTCGTAGGGAAAGATTTCCCGGCGTTCCCGTCGCATCTCAAGAGGAGGCGCTCTCCACAGGAAAGGCGAGAGGAACTCCAGGGTCGTGCCACCATTCCAAGAGTCCCCCAGATGTGTCAGTCCATTCCAGAGGAACCTGTTTTCCCTGCACTGCCTTGACGTTCAAGCCGAGGATCGACTCCCACCACGTGTGCACGTGGGACAGCCCTGTGGGAAAGCCTCGTGGGAAAGCCTCGTGGGAAAGACTCGAGGGAAAACCATAGATCCTTTGATCCACGCGGCGGACTGCGTGACACTGCTGCTACCGCTCTGGAGGAAAGCGCAAGTGCATACCCGCATTCGAAACGAGGACTGACTCCCCTGGGGAGACTCCAGACGTACCCCAAGATCCATGTCAGCACTGGAGAGGAATCCTCAGGTTCCGACCCCGACTCCACACAAGGTCTTAGGCCCCGGCATCGACGGGAGAGGAATCCCGAGACGCCCCCGAGGAACTCGCATGGGGACTGGCCTTTCCTGAGGCCACCAGAGCGGGTCCCTGAGGTCCCCGTCGTAAGTCGAGAGCACCTGCCGCAACTCGAGAAAATCCAGGAGGTTTTGCCCTCCAGGCGAGATGAGGCCCATTTCCGCTGAGGCTTCTCGAGGCCAATCACATCTAACCACTGGAACTTCCAAAGGGTCCTTCACACCCTTGCTGCAACTCAAGAAGTTCCCCGACATACCCGTCTCCACTAGAGAGGAAGCACGTGGTGTCCCGCACACATCCAGGGGAGCCCCGTTTCCGCCTCCTAGCTCGAGATGAGGGATCCTTTCCCTGTTTCGTAGGGAAAGAATTCCCGGCGTTCCCGTCGCATCTCAAGAGGAGGCGCTCTCCACAGGAAAGGCGAGAGGAACTCCAGGGTCGTGCCACCATTCCAAGAGACCCCCAGATGTGTCAGTCCATTCCAGAGGAACCTGTTTTCCCTGCACTGCCTTGACGTTCAAGCCGAGGATCGACTCCCACCACGTGTGCACGTGGGACAGCCCTGAGGGAAAGCCTCGTGGGAAAGCCTCGTGGGAAAGACTCGAGGGAAAACCATAGATCCTTTGATCCACGCGGCGGACTGCGTGACACTGCTGCTACCGCTCTGGAGGAAAGCGCAAGTGCATGCCCGCATTCGAGACGAGGACTGACTCCCCTGGGGAGACTCCAGAAGTACCCCAAGATCCATGTCAGCACTGGAGAGGAATCCTCAGGTTCCGGCCCCGACTTCACACAAGGTCTTAGGCCCCGGCATCGACGGGAGAGGAATCCCCAGAGGAACTCGCATGGGGACTGGCCTTTCCTGAGGCCACCAGAGCGGGTCCCTGAGGTCCCCGTCGTAAGTCGAGAGCACCTGCCGCAACTCGAGAAAATCCAGGAGGTTTTGCCCTCCAGGCGAGATGAGGCCCATTTCCGCTGAGGCTTCTCGAGTCTAATCACATCTAACCACTGGAACTTCCAAAGGGTACTTCACACCCTTGCTGCAACTCAAGAAGGTCCCCGACATACCCGTCTCCACTTGAGAGGAAGAACGTGGGTCCCGCACACATCCAGGGGAGCCCCGTTTCCGCCTCCTAGCTCGAGATGAGGGATCCTTCCCTTTTTCGTAGGGAAAGAATTCCCGGCGTTCCAGTCGCATCTCAAGAGGAGGCGTTCTCCACAGGAAAGGCGAGAGGAACTCCAGGGTCGAGACACCATTCCAAGAGTCCCCCAGATGTGTCAGTCCATTCAAGAGGAACCTGTTTTCCCTGCACTGCCTTGACGTTCAAGCCGAGGATCGACTCCCAACACGTGTGCACGTGGGACAGCCCTGTGGGAAAGCCTCGTGGGAAAGCCTCGTGGGAAAGACTCGAGGGAAAACCATAGATCCTTTGATCCACGCGGCGGACTGCGTGACACTGCTGCTACCGCTCTGGAGGAAAGCGCAAGTGCATGCCCGCATTCAAGACGAGGACTGACTCCCCTGGGGAGACTCCAGAAGTACCCCAAAGTCCATGTCAGCACTGGAGAGGAATCCTCAGGTTCCGGCCCCGACTCCACACAAGGTCTTAGGCCCCGGCATCGACGGGAGAGGAATCCCCAGAGGCCCCCGAGGAACTCGCATGGGGACTGGCCTTTCCTGAGGCCACCAGAGCGGGTCCCTGAGGTCCCCGTCGTAAGTCGAGAGCACCTGCCGCAACTCGAGAAAATCCAGGAGGTTTTGCCCTCCAGGCGAGATGAGGCCCATTTCCGCTGAGGCTTCTCGAGGCCAATCACATCTAACCACTGGAACTTCCAAAGGGTCCTTCACACCCTTGCTGCAACTCAAGAAGTTCCCCGACATACCCGTCTCCACTAGAGAGGAAGCACGTGGTGTCCCGCACACATCCAGGGGAGCCCCGTTTCCGCCTCCTAGCTCGAGATGAGGGATCCTTTCCCTGTTTCGTAGGGAAAGAATTCCCGGCGTTCCCGTCGCATCTCAAGAGGAGGCGCTCTCCACAGGAAAGGCGAGAGGAACTCCAGGGTCGTGCCACCATTCCAAGAGTCCCCCAGATGTGTCAGTCCATTCCAGAGGAACCTGTTTTCCCTGCACTGCCTTGACGTTCAAGCCGAGGATCGACTCCCACCACGTGTGCACGTGGGACAGCCCTGTGGGAAAGCCTCGTGGGAAAGCCTCGTGGGAAAGACTCGAGGGAAAACCATAGATACTTTGATCCACGAGGCGGACTGCGTGACACTGCTGCTACCGCTCTGGAGGAAAGCGCAAGTGCATGCCCGCATTAGAGACGAAGACTGACTCCCCTGGGGAGACTCCAGAAGTACCCCAAGATCCATGTCAGCACTGGAGAGGAATCCTCAGGTTCCGGCCCCGACTCCACACAAGGTCTTAGGCCCCGGCATCGACGGGAGAGGAATCCCGAGAGGCCCCCGAGGAACTCGCATGGGGACTGGCCTTTCCTGAGGCCACCAGAGCGGGTCCCTGAGGTCCCCGTCGTAAGTCGAGAGCACCTGCCGCAACTCGAGAAAATCCAGGAGGTTTTGCCCTCCAGGCGAGATGAGGCCCATTTCAGCTGAGGCTTCTCAAGGCTAATCACGTCTAACCACTGGAACTTCCAAAGGGTCCTTCACACCCTTGCTGCAACTCAAGAACTTCCCCGACATACCCGTCTCCACTCGAGAGGAAGCACGTGGGGTCCCTCACACATCCAGGGGAGACCCGTTTCCGCCTCCTAGCTCGAGATGAGGGATCCTTTCCCTGTTTCGTAGGGAAAGAATTCCCGGCGTTCCCGTCGCATCTCAAGAGGAGGCGCTCTCCACAGGAAAGGGGAGAGGAACTCCAGGGTCGTGCCACCATTCCAAGAGACCCCCAGATGTGTCAGTCCATTCCAGAGGAACCTGTTTTCCCTGCACTGCCTTGACGTTCAAGCCGAGGATCGACTCCCACCACGTGTGCACGTGGGACAGCCCTGAGGGAAAGCCTCGTGGGAAAGCCTCGTGGGAAAGACTCGAGGGAAAACCATAGATCCTTTGATCCACGCGGCGGACTGCGTGACACTGCTGCTACCGCTCTGGAGGAAAGCGCAAGTGCATGCCCGCATTCGAGAGGAGGACTGACTCCCCTGGGGAGACTCCAGAAGTACCCCAAGATCCATGTCAGCACTGGAGAGGAATCCTCAGGTTCCGGCCCCGACTTCACACAAGGTGTTAAGCCCCGGCATCGACGGGAGAGGAATCCCCAGAGGAACTCGCATGGGGACTGGCCTTTCCTGAGGCCACCAGAGCGGGTCCCTGAGGTCCCCGTCGTAAGTCGAGAGCACCTGCCGCAACTCGAGAAAATCCAGGAGGTTTTGCCCTCCAGGCGAGATGAGGCCCATTTCCGCTGAGGTTTCTCGAGTCTAATCACATCTAACCACTGGAACTTCCAAAGGGTCCTTCACACCCTTGCTGCAACTCAAGAAGGTCCCCGACATACCCGTCTCCACTCGAGAGGAAGAACGTGGGTCCCGTACACATCCAGGGGAGCCCCGTTTCCGCCTCCTAGCTCGAGATGAGGGATCCTTCCCTTTTTCATAGGGAAAGAATTCCCGGCGTTCCAGTCGCATCTCAAGAGGAGGCGTTCTCCACAGGAAAGGCGAGAGGAACTCCAGGGTCGAGACACCATTCCAAGAGTCCCCCAGATGTGTCAGTCCATTCAAGAGGAACCTGTTTTCCCTGCACTGCCTTGACGTTCAAGCCAAGGATCGACTCCCAACACGTGTGCACGTGGGACAGCCCTGTGGGAAAGCCTCGTGGGAAAGCCTCGTGGGAAAGACTCGAGGGAAAACCATAGATCCTTTGATCCACGCGGCGGACTGCGTGACACTGCTGCTACCGCTCTGGAGGAAAGCGCAAGTGCATGCCCGCATTCAAGACGAGGACTGACTCCCCTGGGGAGACTCCAGAAGTACCCCAAGGTCCATGTCAGCACTGGAGAGGAATCCTCAGGTTCCGGCCCCGACTCCACACAAGGTCTTAGGCCCAGGTATCGACGGGAGAGGAATCCCGAGAGGCCCCCGAGGAACTCGCATGGGGACTGGCCTTTCCTGAGGCCACCAGAGCGGGTCCCTGAGGTCCCCGTCGTAAGTCGAGAGCACCTGCCGCAACTCGAGAAAATCCAGGAGGTTTTGCCCTCCAGGCGAGATGAGGCCCATTTCCGCTGAGGCTTCTCGAGGCCAATCACATCTAACCACTGGAACTTCCAAAGGGTCCTTCACACCCTTGCTGCAACTCAAGAACTTCCCCGACATACCCGTCTGCACTCGAGAGGAAGCACGTGGTGTCCCGCACACATCCAGGGGAGCCCCGTTTCCGCCTCCTAGCTCGAGATGAGGGATCCTTTCCCTGTTTCCTAGGGAAAGAATTCCCGGCGTTCCCGTCGCATCTCAAGAGGAGGCGCTCTCCACAGGAAAGGCGAGAGGAACTCCAGGGTCATGCCACCATACCAAGAGTTCCCCAGATGTGTCAGTCTATTCCAGAGGAACCTGTTTTCCCTGCACTGCCTTGACGTTCAAGCCGAGGATCGACTCCCACCACGTGTGCACGTGGGACAGCCCTGTGGGAAAGCCTCGTGGGAAAGCCTCGTGGGAAAGACTCGAGGGAAAACCATAGATCCTTTGATCCACGCGGCGGACTGCGTGACACTGCTGCTACCGCTCTGGAGGAAAGCGCAAGTGCATGCCCGCATTCGAGACGAGGACTGACTCCCCTGGGGAGACTCCAGAAGTACCCCAAGATCCATGTCAGCACTGGAGAGGAATCCTCAGGTTCCGGCCCCGACTCCACACAAGGTCTTAGGCCCCGGCATCGACGGGAGAGGAATCCCGAGAGGCCCCCGAGGAACTCGCATGAGGACTGGCCTTTACTGAGGCCACCAGAGCGGGTCCCTGAGGTCCCCGTCGTAAGTCGAGAGCACCTGCCGCAACTCGAGAAAAGCCAGGCGGTTTTGCCCTCCAGGTGAGATGAGGCCCATTTCCGCTGAGGCTTCTCGAGGCTAATCACGTCTAACCACTGGAACTTCCAAAGGGTCCTTCACACCCTTGCTGCAACTCAAGAAGTTCCCCGACATACCCGTCTCCACTCGAGAGGAAGCACGTGGGTCCCGCACACATCCAGGGGAGCCCCGTTTCCGCCTCCTAGCTCGAGATGAGGGAACCTTTCCCTTTTTCGTAGGGAAAGATTTCCCGGCGTTCCCGTCGCATCTCAAGAGGAGGCGCTCTCCACAGGAAAGGCGAGAGGAACTCCAGGGTCGTGCCACCATTCCAAGAGTCCCCCAGATGTGTCAGTCCATTCCAGAGGAACCTGTTTTCCCTGCACTGCCTTGACGTTCAAGCCGAGGATCGACTCCCACCACGTGTGCACGTGGGACAGCCCTGTGGGAAAGCCTCGTGGGAAAGCCTCGTGGGAAAGACTCGAGGGAAAACCATAGATCCTTTGATCCACGCGGCGGACTGCGTGACACTGCTGCTACCGCTCTGGAGGAAAGCGCAAGTGCATACCCGCATTCGAAACGAGGACTGACTCCCCTGGGGAGACTCCAGACGTACCCCAAGATCCATGTCAGCACTGGAGAGGAATCCTCAGGTTCCGACCCCGACTCCACACAAGGTCTTAGGCCCCGGCATCGACGGGAGAGGAATCCCGAGACGCCCCCGAGGAACTCGCATGGGGACTGGCCTTTCCTGAGGCCACCAGAGCGGGTCCCTGAGGTCCCCGTCGTAAGTCGAGAGCACCTGCCGCAACTCGAGAAAATCCAGGAGGTTTTGCCCTCCAGGCGAGATGAGGCCCATTTCCGCTGAGGCTTCTCGAAGCCAATCACATCTAACCACTGGAACTTCCAAAGGGTCCTTCACACCCTTGCTGCAACTCAAGAAGTTCCCCGACATACCCGTCTCCACTAGAGAGGAAGCACGTGGTGTCCCGCACACATCCAGGGGAGCCCCGTTTCCGCCTCCTAGCTCGAGATGAGGGATCCTTTCCCTGTTTCGTAGGGAAAGAATTCCCGGCGTTCCCGTCGCATCTCAAGAGGAGGCGCTCTCCACAGGAAAGGCGAGAGGAACTCCAGGGTCGTGCCACCATTCCAAGAGACCCCCAGATGTGTCAGTCCATTCCAGAGGAACCTGTTTTCCCTGCACTGCCTTGACGTTCAAGCCGAGGATCGACTCCCACCACGTGTGCACGTGGGACAGCCCTGAGGGAAAGCCTCGTGGGAAAGCCTCGTGGGAAAGACTCGAGGGAAAACCATAGATCCTTTGATCCACGCGGCGGACTGCGTGACACTGCTGCTACCGCTCTGGAGGAAAGCGCAAGTGCATGCCCGCATTCGAGACGAGGACTGACTCCCCTGGGGAGACTCCAGAAGTACCCCAAGATCCATGTCAGCACTGGAGAGGAATCCTCAGGTTCCGGCCCCAACTCCACACAAGGTCTTAGGCCCCGGCATCGACGGGAGAGGAATCCCGAGAGGCCCCCGAGGAACTCGCATGGGGACTGGCCTTTCCTGAGGCCACCAGAGCGGGTCCCTGAGGTCCCCGTCGTAAGTCGAGAGCACCTGCCTCAACTCGAGAAAATCCAGGAGGTTTTGCCCTCCAGGCGAGATGAGGCCCATTTCCGCTGAGGCTTCTCGAGGCCAATCACATCTAACCACTGGAACTTCCAAAGGGTCCTTCACACCCTTGCTGCAACTCAAGAAGTTCCCCGACATACCCGTCTCCAATCGAGAGGAAGCACGTGGGGTCCCGCACACATCCAGGGGAGCCCCGTTTCCACCTCCTAGCTCGAGATGAGGGATCCTTTCCCTGTTTCGTAGGGAAAGAATTCCCGGCGTTCCCGTCGCATCTCAAGAGGAGGGGCTCTCCACAGGAAAGGCGAGAGGAACTCCAGGGTCGTGCCACCATTCCAAGAGTCCCCCAGATGTGTCAGTCCATTCCAGAGGAACCTGTTTTCCCTGCACTGCCTTGACGTTCAAGCCGAGGATCGACTCCCACCACGTGTGCACGTGGGACAGCCCTGTGGGAAAGCCTCGTGGGAAAGCCTCGTGGGAAAGACTCGAGGGAAAACCATAGATCCTTTGATCCACGCGGCGGACTGCGTGACACTGCTGCTACCGCTCTGGAGGAAAGCGCAAGTGCATGCCCGCATTCGAGACGAGGACTGACTCCCCTGGGGAGACTCCAGAAGTACCCCAAGATCCATGTCAGCACTGGAGAGGAATCCTCAGGTTCCGGCCCCGACTCCACACAAGGTCTTAGGCCCCGGCATCGACGGGAGAGGAATCCCGAGAGGCCCCCGAGGAGCTCGCATGGGGACTGGCCTTTCCTGAGGCCACCAGAGCGGGTCCCTGAGGTCCCCGTCGTAAGTCGAGAGCACCTGCCTCAACTCGAGAAAATCCAGGAGGTTTTGCCCTCCAGGCGAGATGAGGCCCATTTCCGCTGAGGCTTCTCGAGGCCAATCACATCTAACCACTGGAACTTCCAAAGGGTCCTTCACACCCTTGCTGCAACTCAAGAAGTTCCCCGACATACCCGTCTCCAATCGAGAGGAAGCACGTTGGGTCCCGCACACATCCAGGGGAGCCCCGTTTCCACCTCCTAGCTCGAGATGAGGGATCCTTTCCCTGTTTCGTAGGGAAAGAATTCCCGGCGTTCCCGTCGCATCTCAAGAGGAGGCGCTCTCCACAGGAAAGGCGAGAGGAACTCCAGGGTCGTACCACCATTCCAAGAGTCCCCCAGATGTGTCAGTCCATTCCAGAGGAACCTGTTTTCCCTGCACTGCCTTGACGTTCAAGCCGAGGATCGACTCCCACCACGTGTGCACGTGGGACAGCCCTGTGGGAAAGCCTCGTGGGAAAGCCTCGTGGGAAAGACTCGAGGGAAAACCATAGATCCTTTGATCCACGCGGCGGACTGCGTGACACTGCTGCTACCGCTCTGGAGGAAAGCGCAAGTGCATGCCCGCATTCGAGACGAGGACTGACTCCCCTGGGGAGACTCCAGAAGTATCCCAAGATCCATGTCAGCACTGGAGAGGAATCCTCAGGTTCCGGCCCCCACTCCACACAAGGTCTTAGGCCCCGGCATCGACGGGAGAGGAATACCGAGAGGCCCCCGAGGAACTCGCATAGGGACTGGCCTTTCCTGAGGCCACCAGAGCGGTTCCCTGAGGTCCCCGTCGTAAGTCGAGAGCACCTGCCGCAACTCGAGAAAATCCAGGAGGTTTTGCCCTCCAGGCGAGATGAGGCCCATTTCCGCTGAGGCTTCTCGAGGCCAATCACATCTAACCACTGGAACTTCCAAAGGGTCCTTCACACCCTTGCTGCAACTCAAGAAGTTCCCCGACATACCCGTCTCCACTCGAGAGGAAGCACGTGGGTCCCGCACACATCCAGGGGAGCCCCGTTTCCGCCTCCTAGCTCGAGATGAGGGATCCTTTCCCTGTTTCGTAGGGAAAGAATTCCCGGCGTTCCCGTCGCATCTCAAGAGGAGGCGCTCTCCACAGGAAAGGCGAGAGGAACTCCAGGGTCGTGCCACCATTCCAAGAGTCCCCCAGATGTGTCAGTCCATTCCAGAGGAACCTGTTTTCCCTGCACTGCCTTGACGTTCAAGCCGAGGATCGACTCCCACCACGTGTGCACGTGGGACAGCCCTGTGGGAAAGCCTCGTGGGAAAGCCTCGTGGGAAAGACTCGAGGGAAAACCATAGATCCTTTGATCCACGCGGCGGACTGCGTGACACTGCTACTACCGCTCTGGAGGAAAGCGCAAGTGCATGCCCGCATTCGAGACGAGGACTGACTCCCCTGGGGAGACTCCAGAAGTACCCCAAGATCCATGTCAGCACTGGAGAGGAATCCTCAGGTTCCGGCCCCGACTCCACACAAGGTCTTAGGCCCCGGCATCGACGGGAGAGGAATCCCGAGAGGCCCCCGAGGAACTCGCATGGGGACTGGCCTTTCCTGAGGCCACCAGAGCGGGTCCCTGAGGTCCCCGTCGTAAGTCGAGAGCACCTGCCTCAACTCGAGAGAATCCAGGAGGTTTTGCCCTCCAGGCGAGATGAGGCCCATTTCCGCTGAGGCTTCTCGAGGGCAATCACATCTAACCACTGGAACTTCCAAAGGGTCCTTCACACCCTTGCTGCAACTCAAGAAGTTCCCCGACATACCCGTCTGCACTCGAGAGGAAGAACGTGGTGTCCCGCACACATCCAGGGGAGCCCCGTTTCCGCCTCCTAGCTCGAGATGAGGGATCCTTTCCCTGTTTCGTAGGGAAAGAATTCCCGGCGTTCCCGTCGCATCTCAAGAGGAGGCGCTCTCCACAGGAAAGGCGAGAGGAACTCCAGGGTCGTGACACCATTCCAAGAGTCCCCCAGATGTGTCAGTCCATTCCAGAGGAAACTGTTTTCCCTGCACTGCCTTGACGTTCAAGCCGAGGATCTAATCCTACCACGCGTGCACTTGGAACAGCCCTGTGGGAAAGCCTCGTGGGAAAGCCTCGTGGGAAAGACTCGAGGGAAAACCATAGATCCTTTGATCCACGCGGTGGACTGCGTGACACTGCTGCTACCGCTCTGGAGGAAAGCGCAAGTGCATGCCCGCATTTGAGACGAGGACTGACTCCCCTGGGGAGACTCCAGAAGTACCCCAAGATCCATGTCAGCACTGGAGAGGAATCCTCAGGTTCCGGCCCCGACTCCACACAAGGTCTTAGGCCCCGGCATCGACGGGAGAGGAATCCCGAGAGGCCCCCGAGGAACTCGCATGGGTACTGGCCTTTCCTGAGGCCATCAGAGCGTGTCCCTGAGGTCAAAGTCGTAAGTCGAGAGCACCTGCCGCAACTCGAGAAAATCCAGGAGGTTTTGCCCTCCAGGCGAGATGAGGCCCATTTCCGCTGAGGCTTCTCGAGGCCAATCACATCTAACCACTGGAACTTCCAAAGGGTCCTTCACACCCTTGCTGCAACTCAAGAAGTTCCCCGACATACCCGTCTCCACTCGAGAGGAAGCACGTGGGGTCCCGCACAAATCCAGGGGAGCCCCATTTCCGCCTCCTAGCTCGAGATGAGGGATCCTTTCCCTGTTTCGTAGGAAAGAATTCCCGGCGTTCCCGTCGCATCTCAAGAGGAGGCGCTCTCCACAGGAAAGGCGAGAGGAACTCCAGGGTCGTGCCACCATTCCAAGAGTCCCCCAGATGTGTCAGTCTATTCCAGAGGAGCCTGTTTTCCCTGCACTGCCTTGACGTTCAAGCCGAGGATCGACTCCCACCACGTGTGCACGTGGGACAGCCCTGTGGGAAAGCCTCGTGGGAAAGCCTCGTGGGAAAGACTCGAGGGAAAACCATAGATCCTTTGACCCATTTGACAGACTGCGTGACACTGCTGCTACCGCTCTGGAGGAAAGCGCAAGTGCATGCCCGCATTCGAGACGAGGACTGACTCCCCTGGGGAAACTCCAGAAGTACCCCAAGATCCATGTCAGCACTGGAGAGGAATCCTCAGGTTCCGGCCCCGACTCCACACAAGGTCTTAGGCCCCGGCATCGACGGGAGAGGAATCCCGAGAGGCCCCCGAGGAACTCGCGTGGGGACTGGCCTTTCCTGAGGCCACCAGAGCGGGTCCCTGAGGTCCCCGTCGTAAGTCGAGAGCACCTGCCGCAACTCGAGAAAATCCAGGAGGTTTTGCCCTCCAGGCGAGATGAGGCCCATTTCCGCTGAGGCTTCTCGAGGCTAATCACATCTAACCACTGGAAGTTCCAAAGGGTCCTTCACACCATTGCTGCAACTCAAGAAGTTCCCCGACATACCCGTCTCCACTCGAGAGGAAGCAGGTGGGGTCCCGCACACATCCAGGGGAGCCCCGTTTCCGCCTCCTAGCTCGAGATGAGGGATCCTTTCCCTGTTTCGTAGGGAAAGAATTCCCGGCGTTCCCGTCGCATCTCAAGAGGAGGCGCTCTCCACAGGAAAGGCGAGAGGAACTCCAGGGTCGTGCCACCATTCCAAGAGTCCCCCAGATGTGTCAGTCCATTCCAGAGGAACCTGTTTTCCCTGCACTGCCTTGACGTTCAAGCCGAGGATCGACTCCCACCACGTGTGCACGTGGGACAGCCCTGTGGGAAAGCCTCGTGGGAAAGCCTCGTGGGAAAGACTCGAGGGAAAACCATAGATCCTTTGACCCATTTGGCAGACTGCGTGACACTGCTGCTACCGCTCTGGAGGAAAGCGCAAGTGCATGCCCGCATTCGAGACGAGGACTGACTCCCCTGGGGAGTCTCCAGAAGTACCCCAAGATCCATGTCAGCACTGGAGAGGAATCCTCAGGTTCCGGCCCCGACTCCACACAAGGTCTTAGGCCCCGGCATCGACGGGAGAGGAATCCCGAGAGGCCCCCGAGGAACTCGCATGGGGACTGGCCTTTCCTGAGGCCATCAGAGCGTGTCCCTGAGGTCCCCGTCGTAAGTCGAGAGCACCTGCCGCAACTCGAGAAAATCCAGGAGGTTTTGCCCTCCAGGCGAGATGAGGCCCATTTCCGCTGAGGCTTCTCGAGGCCAATCACATCTAACCACTGGAACTTCCAAAGGGTCCTTCACACCCTTGCTGCAACTCAAGAAGTTCCCCGACATACCCGTCTCCACTCGAGAGGAAGCACGTGGGGTCCCGCACACATCCAGGGGAGCCCCATTTCCGCCTCCTAGCTCGAGATGAGGGATCCTTTCCCTGTTTCGTAGGGAAAGAATTCCCGGCGTTCCCGTCGCATCTCAAGAGGAGGCGCTCTCCACAGGAAAGTCGAGAGGAACTCCAGGGTCGTGCCACCATTCCCAGAGTCCCCCAGATGTGTCAGTCCATTCCAAAGGAACCTGTTTTCCCTGCACTGCCTTGACGTTCAAGCCGAGGATCGACTCCCACCACGTGTGCACGTGGGACAGCCCTGTGGGAAAGCCTCGTGGGAAAGCCTCGTGGGAAAGACTCGAGGGAAAACCATAGATCCTTTGATCCACGCGGCGGACTGCGTGACACTGCTGCTACCGCTCTGGAGGAAAGTGCAAGTGCATGCCCGCATTCGAGACGAGGACTGACTCCCCTGGGGAGACTCCAGAAGTACCCCAAGATCCATGTCAGCACTGGAGAGGAATCCTCAGGTTCCGGCCCCGACTCCACACAAGGTCTTAGGCCCCGGCATCGACGGGAGAGGAATCCCGAGAGGCCCCCGTGGAACTCGCATGGGGACTGGCCTTTCCTGAGGCCATCAGAGCGTGTCCCTGAGGTCCCCGTTGTAAGTCGAGAGCACCTGCCGCAACTCGAGAAAATCCAGGAGGTTTTGCCCTCCAGGCGAGATGAGGCCCATTTCCGCTGAGGCTTCTCGAGGCCAATCACATCTAACCACTGGAACTTCCAAAGGATCCTTCACACCCTTGCTGCAACTCAAGAAGTTCCAAGACATACCCGTCTCCACTCGAGAGGAAGCACGTGGGGTCCCGCACACATCCAGGGGAGCCCCATTTCCGCCTCCTAGCTCGAGATGAGGGATCCTTTCCCTGTTTCGTAGGGAAAGAATTCCCGGCGTTCCCGTCGCATCTCAAGAGGAGGCGCTCTCCACAGGAAAGGCGAGAGGAACTCCAGGGTCGTGCCACCATTCCAAGAATCCCACAGATGGGTCAGTCTATTCCAGAGGAGCCTGTTTTCCCTGCACTGCCTTGACGTTCAAGCCGAGGATCGACTCCCACCACGTGTGCACGTGGGACAGCCCTGTGGGAAAGCCTCGTGGGAAAGCCTCGTGGGAAAGACTCGAGGGAAAACCATAGATCCTTTGATCCACGCGGCGGACTGCGTGACACTGCTGCTACCGCTCTGGAGGAAAGCGCAAGTGCATGCCCGCATTCGAGACGAGGACTGACTCCCCTGGGGAGACTCCAGAAGTACCCCAAGATCCATGTCAGCACTGGAGAGGAATCCTCAGGTTCCGGCCCCGACTCCACACAAGGTCTTAGGCCCCGGCATCGACGGGAGAGGAATCCCGAGACGCCCACGAGGAACTCGCATGGGGACTGGCCTTTCCTGAGGCCACCAGAGCGGGTCCCTGAGGTCCCCGTCGTAAGTCGAGAGCACCTGCCGCAACTCGAGAAAATCCAGGAGGTTTTGCCCTCCAGGCGAGATGAGGCCCATTTCTGCTGAGGCTTCTCGAGGCTAATCACGTCTAACCACTGGAACTTCCAAAGGGTCTTTCACACCCTTGCTGCAACTCAAGAAGTTCCCCGACATACCCGTCTCCACTCGAGAGGAAGCACGTGGGTCCCGCACACATCCAGGGGAGCCCCGTTTCCGCCTCCTAGCTCGAGATGAGGGATCCTTTCCCTGTTTCGTAGGGAAAGAATTCCCGGCGTTCCCGTCGCATTTCAAGAGGAGGCGCTCTCCACAGGAAAGGCGAGAGGAACTCCAGGGTCGTGCCACCATTCCAAGAGTCCCCCAGATGTGTCAGTCCATTCCAGAGGAACCTGTTTTCCCTGCACTGCCTTGACGTTCAAGCCGAGGATCGACTCCCACCACGTGTGCACGTGGGACAGCCCTGTGGGAAAGCCTCGTGGGAAAGCCTCGTGGGAAAGACTCGAGGGAAAACCATAGATCCTTTGATCCACGCGGCGGACTGCGTGACACTGCTGCTACCGCTCTGGAGGAAAGCGCAAGTGCATGCCCGCATTCGAGACGAGGACTGACTCCCCTGGGGAGTCTCCAGAAGTACCCAAAGATCCATGTCAGCACTGGAGAGGAATCCTCAGGTTCCGGCCCCGACTCCACACAAGGTCTTAGGCCCCGGCATCGACGGGAGAGGAATCCCGAGAGGCCCCCGAGGAACTCGCATGGGGACTGGCCTTTCCTGAGGCCATCAGAGCGTGTCCCTGAGGTCCCCGTCGTAAGTCGAGAGCACCTGCCGCAACTCGAGAAAATCCAGGAGGTTTTGCCCTCCAGGCGAGATGAGGCCCATTTCCGCTGAGGCTTCTCGAGGCCAATCACATCTAACCACTGGAACTTCCAAAGGGTCCTTCACACCCTTGCTGCAACTCAAGAAGTTCCCCGACATACCCGTCTCCACTCGAGAGGAAGCACGTGGGGTCCCGCACAAATCCAGGGGAGCCCCATTTCCGCCTCCTAGCTCGAGATGAGGGATCCTTTCCCTGTTTCGTAGGAAAGAATTCCCGGCGTTCCCGTCGCATCTCAAGAGGAGGCGCTCTCCACAGGAAAGGCGAGAGGAACTCCAGGGTCGTGCCACCATTCCCAGAGTCCCCCAGATGTGTCAGTCCATTCCAGAGGAACCTGTTTTCCCTGCACTGCCTTGACGTTCAAGCCGAGGATCGACTCCCACCACGTGTGCACGTGGGACAGCCCTGTGGGAAAGCCTCGTGGGAAAGCCTCGTGGGAAAGACTCGAGGGAAAACCATAGATCCTTTGATCCACGCGGCGGACTGCGTGACACTGCTGCTACCGCTCTGGAGGAAAGCGCAAGTGCATGCCCGCATTCGAGACGAGGACTGACTCCCCTGGGGAAACTCCAGAAGTACCCCAAGATCCATGTCAGCACTGGAGAGGAATCCTCAGGTTCCGGCCCCAACTCCACACAAGGTCTTAGGCCCCGGCATCGACGGGAGACGAATCCCGAGAGGCCCCCGAGGAACTCGCATGGGGACTGGCCTTTCCTGAGGCCACCAGAGCGGGTCCCTGAGGTCCCCGTCGTAAGTCGAGAGCACCTGCCGCAACTCGAGAAAATCCAGGAGGTTTTGCCCTCCAGGCGAGATGAGGCCCATTTCCGCTGAGGCTTCTCGAGGCTAATCACGTCTAACCACTGGAACTTCCAAAGGGTCCTTCACACCCTTGCTGCAACTCAAGAAGTTCCCCGACATACCCGTCTCCACTCGAGAGGAAGCACGTGGGTCCCGCACACATCCAGGGGAGCCCCGTTTCCGCCTCCTAGCTCGAGATGAGGGATCCTTTCCCTGTTTCGTAGGGAAAGAATTCCCGCGTTCCCGTCGCATCTCAAGAGGAGGCGCTCTCCACAGGAAAGGCGAGAGGAACTCCAGGGTCGTGCCACCATTCCAAGAGTCCCCCAGATGTGTCAGTCCATTCCAGAGGAACCTGTTTTCCCTGCACTGCCTTGACGTTCAAGCCGAGGATCGACTCCCACCACGTGTGCACGTGGGACAGCCCTGTGGGAAAGCCTCGTGGGAAAGCCTCGTGGGAAAGACTCGAGGGAAAACCATAGATCCTTTGATCCACGCGGCGGACTGCGTGACACTGCTGCTACCGCTCTGGAGGAAAGCGCAAGTACATGCCCGCATTCGAGACGAGGACTGACTCCCCTGGGGAGTCTCCAGAAGTACCCCAAGATCCATGTCAGCACTGGAGAGGAATCCTCAGGTTCCGGCCCCGACTCCACACAAGGTCTTAGGCCCCGGCATCGACGGGAGAGGAATCCCGAGAGGCCCCCGAGGAACTCGCATGGAGACTGGCCTTTCCTGAGGCCATCAGAGCGTGTCCCTGAGGTCCCCGTCGTAAGTCGAGAGCACCTGCCGCAACTCGAGAAAATCCAGGAGGTTTTGCCCTCCAGGCGAGATGAGGCCCATTTCCGCTGAGGCTTCTCGAGGCCAATCACATCTAACCACTGGAACTTCCAAAGGGTCCTTCACACCCTTGCTGCAACTCAAGAAGTTCCCCGACATACCCGTCTCCACTTGAGAGGAAGCACGTGGGGTCCCGCACAAATCCAGGGGAGCCCCATTTCCGCCTCCTAGCTCGAGATGAGGGATCCTTTCCCTGTTTCGTAGTGAAAGAATTCCCGGCGTTCCCGTCGCATCTCAAGTGGAGGCGCTCTCCACAGGAAAGTCGAGAGGAACTCCAGGGTCGTGCCACCATTCCCAGAGTCCCCCAGATGTGTCAGTCCATTCCAAAGGAACCTGTTTTCCCTGCACTGCCTTGACGTTCAAGCCGAGGATCGACTCCCACCACGTGTGCACGTGGGACAGCCCTTTGGGAAAGCCTCGTGGGAAAGCCTCGTGGGAAAGACTCGAGGGAAAACCATAGATCCTTTGATCCACGCGGCGGACTGCGTGACACTGCTGCTACCGCTCTGGAGGAAAGCGCAAGTGCATGCCCGCATTCGAGACGAGGACTGACTCCCCTGGGGAGACTCCAGAAGTACCCCAAGATCCATGTCAGCACTGGAGAGGAATCCTCAGGTTCCGGCCCCGACTCCACACAAGGTCTTAGGCCCCGGCAACGACGGGAGAGGAATCCCGAGAGGCCCCCGAGGAACTCGCATGGGGACTGGCCTTTCCTGAGGCCATCAGTGCGTGTCCCTGAGGTCCCCGTCGTAAGTCGAGAGCACCTGCCGCAACTCGAGAAAATCCAGGAGGTTTTGCCCTCCAGGCGAGATGAGGCCCATTTCCGCTGAGGCTTCTCGAGGCCAATCACATCTAACCACTGGAACTTCCAAAGGATCCTTCACACCCTTGCTGCAACTCAAGAAGTTCCCCGACATACCCGTCTCCACTCGAGAGGAAGCACGTGGGGTCCCGCACACATCCAGGGGAGCCCCATTTCCGCCTCCTAGCTCGAGATGAGGGATCCTTTCCCTGTTTCGTAGGGAAAGAATTCCCGGCGTTCCCGTCGCATCTCAAGAGGAGGCGCTCTCCACAGGAAAGGCGAGAGGAACTCCAGGGTCGTGCCACCATTCCCAGAGTCCCCCAGATGTGTCAGTCCATTCCAGAGGAACCTGTTTTCCCTGCACTGCCTTGACGTTCAAGCCGAGGATCGACTCCCACCACGTGTGCACGTGGGACAGCCCTGTGGGAAAGCCTCGTGGGAAAGCCTCGTGGGAAAGATTCGAGGGAAAACCATAGATCCTTTGATCCACGCGGCGGACTGCGTGACACTGCTGCTACCGCTCTGGAGGAAAGCGCAAGTGCATGCCCGCATTCGAGACGAGGACTGACTCCCCTATGGAGACTCCAGAAGTACCCCAAGATCCATGTCAGCACTGGAGAGGAATCCTCAGGTTACGGCCCCGACTCCACACAAGGTCTTAGGCCCCGGCATCGACGGGAGAGGAATCCCGAGAGGCCCCCGAGAGACTCGCATGGGGACTGGCCTTTCCTGAGGCCACCAGAGCGGGTCCCTGAGGTCCCCGTCGTAAGTCGAGAGCACCTGCCGCAACTCGAGAAAATCCAGGAGGTTTTGCCCTCCAGGCGAGATGAGGCCCATTTCCTCTGAGGCTTCTCGAGGCCAATACATCTAACCACTGGAACTTCCAAAGGGTCCTTCACACCCTTCCTGCAACTCAAGAAGTTCCCCGACATACCCGTCTCCACTCGAGAGGAAGCACGTGGGTCCCGCACACATCCAGGGGAGCCCCGTTTCCGCCTCCTAGCTCGAGATGAGGGATCCTTTCCCTGTTTCGTAGGGAAAGAATTCCCGGCGTTCCCGTCGCATCTCAAGAGGAGGCGCTCTCCACAGGAAAGGCGAGAGGAACTCCAGGGTCGTGCCACCATTCCAAGAGTCCCCCAGATGTGTCAGTCCATTCCAGAGGAACCTGTTTTCCCTGCACTGCCTTGACGTTCAAGCCGAGGATCGACTCCCACCACGTGTGCACGTGGGACAGCCCTGTGGGAAAGCCTCGTGGGAAAGCCTCGTGGGAAAGACTCGAGGGAAAACCATAGATCCTTTGATCCACGCGGCGGACTGCGTGACACTGCTGCTACCGCTCTGGAGGAAAGCGCAACTGCATGCCCGCATTCGAGACGAGGACTGACTCCCCTGGGGAGTCTCCAGAAGTACCCCAAGATCCATGTCAGCACTGGAGAGGAATCCTCAGGTTCCGGCCCCGACTCCACACAAGGTCTTAGGCCCCGGCATTGACGGGAGAGGAATCCCGAGAGGCCCCCGAGGAACTCGCATGGGGACTGGCCTTTCCTGAGGCCATCAGAGCGTGTCCCTGAGGTCCCCGTCGTAAGTCGAGAGCACCTGCCGCAACTCGAGAAAATCCAGGAGGTTTTGCCCTCCAGGCGAGATGAGGCCCATTTCCGCTGAGGCTTCTCGAGGCCAATCACATCTAACCACTGGAACTTCCAAAGGGTCCTTCACACCCTTGCTGCAACTCAAGAAGTTCCCCGACATACCCGTCTCCACTCGAGAGGAAGCACGTGGGGTCCCGCACAAATCCAGGGGAGCCCCATTTCCGCCTCCTAGCTCGAGATGAGGGATCCTTTCCCTGTTTCGTAGTGAAAGAATTCCCGGCGTTCCCGTCGCATCTCAAGAGGAGGCGCTCTCCACAGGAAAGTCGAGAGGAACTCCAGGGTCGTGCCACCATTCCCAGAGTCCCCCAGATGTGTCAGTCCATTCCAAAGGAACCTGTTTTCCCTGCACTGCCTTGACGTTTAAGCCGAGGATCGACTCCCACCACGTGTGCACGTGGGACAGCCCTGTGGGAAAGCCTCGTGGGAAAGCCTCGTGGGAAAGACTCGAGGGAAAACCATAGATCCTTTGATCCACGCGGCGGACTGCGTGACACTGCTGCTACCGCTCTGGAGGAAAGCGCAAGTGCATGCCCGCATTCGAGACGAGGACTGACTCCCCTGGGGAGACTCCAGAAGTAGCCCAAGATCCATGTCAGCACTGGAGAGGAATCCTCAGGTTCCGGCCCCGACTCCACACAAGGTCTTAGGCCCCGGCATCGACGGGAGAGGAATCCCGAGAGGCCCCCGAGGAACTCGCATGGGGACTGGCCTTTCCTGAGGCCATCAGAGCGTGTCCCTGAGGTCCCCGTCGTAAGTCGAGAGCACCTGCCGCAACTCGAGAAAATCCAGGAGGTTTTGCCCTCCAGGCGTGATGAGGCCCATTTCCGCTGAGGCTTCTCGAGGCCAATCACATCTAACCACTGGAACTTCCAAAGGATCCTTCACACCCTTGCTGCAACTCAAGAAGTTCCCCGACATACCCGTCTCCACTCGAGAGGAAGCACGTGGGGTCCCGCACACATCCAGGGGAGCCCCATTTCCGCCTCCTAGCTCGAGATGAGGGATCCTTTCCCTGTTTCGTAGGGAAAGAATTCCCGGCGTTCCCGTCGCATCTCAAGAGGAGGCGCTCTCCACAGGAAAGGCGAGAGGAACTCCAGGGTCGTGCCACCATTCCAAGAGTCCCACAGATGGGTCAGTCTATTCCAGAGGAGCCTGTTTTCCCTGCACTGCCTTGACGTTCAAGCCGAGGATCGACTCCCACCACGTGTGCACGTGGGACAGCCCTGTGGGAAAGCCTCGTGGGAAAGCCTCGTGGGAAAGACTCGAGGGAAAACCATAGATCCTTTGATCCACGCGGCGGACTGCGTGACACTGCTGCTACCGCTCTGGAGGAAAGCGCAAGTGCATGCCCGCATTCGAGACGAGGACTGACTCCCCTGGGGAGACTCCAGAAGTACCCCAAGATCCATGTCTGCACTGGAGAGGAATCCTCACGTTCCGGCCCCGACTCCACACAAGGTCTTAGGCCCCGGCATCGACGGGAGAGGAATCCCGAGACGCCCACGAGGAACTCGCATGGGGACTGGCCTTTACTGAGGCCACCAGAGCGGGTCCCTGAGGTCCCCGTCGTAAGTCGAGAGCACCTGCCGCAACTCGAGAAAATCCAGGAGGTTTTGCCCTCCAGGCGAGATGAGGCCCATTTCCGCTGAGGCTTCTCGAGGCCAATCACATCTAACCACTGGAACTTCCAAAGGGTCCTTCACACCCTTGCTGCAACTCAAGAAGTTCCCCGACATACCCGTCTCCACTCGAGAGGAAGCACGTGGGGTCCCGCACACATCCAGGGGAGCCCCGTTTCCGCCTCCTAGCTCGAGATGAGGGATCCTTTCCCTGTTTGGTAGGGAAAGAATTCCCGGCGTTCCCGTCGCATCTCAAGAGGAGGCGCTCTCCACAGGAAAGGCGAGAGGAACTCCAGGGTCGTGCCACCATTCCAAGAGTCCCCCAGATGTGTCAGTGCATTCCAGAGGAACCTGTTTTCCCTGCACTGCCTTGACGTTCAAGCCGAGGATCGACTCCCACCACGTGTGCACGTGGGACAGCCCTGTGGGAAAGCCTCGTGGGAAAGCCTCGTGGGAAAGACTCGAGGGAAAACCATAGATCCTTTGACCCATTTGGCAGACTGCGTGACACTGCTGCTACCGCTCTGGAGGAAAGCGCAAGTGCATGCCCGCATTCGAGACGAGGACTGACTCCCCTGAGGAGACTCCAGAAGTACCCCAAGATCCATGTCAGCACTGGAGAGGAAAGTTCAGGTTCCGGCCCCGACTCCACACAAGGTCTTAGGCCCCGGCATCGACGGGAGAGGAATCCCGAGAGGCCCCCGAGGAACTCGCATGGGGACTGGCCTTTCCTGAGGCCACCAGAGCGGGTCCCTGAGGTCCCCGTCGTAAGTCGAGAGCACCTGCCGTAACTCGAGAAAATCCAGGAGGTTTTGCCCTCCAGGCGAGATGAGGCCCATTTCCGCTGAGGCTTCTCGAGGCCAATCACATCTAACCACTGGAACTTCCAAAGGGTCCTTCACACCCTTGCTGCAACTCAAGAAGTTCCCCGACCTACCCGTCTCCACTCGAGAGGATGCACGTGGGTCCCGCACACATCCAGGGGAGCCCCGTTTCCGCCTCCTAGCTCGAGATGAGGGATCCTTTCCCTGTTTCGTAGGGAAAGAATTCCCGGCGTTCCTGTCGCATCTCAAGAGGAGGCGCTCTCCATAGGAAAGGCGAGAGGAACTCCAGGGTCTTGACACCATTCCAAGAGTCCCCCAGATGTGTCAGTCCATTCCAGAGGAACCTGTTTTCCCTGCACTGCCTTGACATTCAAGCCGAGGATCGACTCCCACCACGTGTGCACGTGGGACAGCCCTGTGGGAAAGCCTCGTGGGAAAGCCTCGTGGGAAAGACTCGAGGGAAAACCATAGATCCTTTGATCCACGCGGCGGAATGCGTACCTCTGCTGCAACCGCTTTGGAGGAAAGCGCAAGTGCATGCCCGCATTCGAGACGAGGACTGACTCCCTTGGGGAGACTCCAGAAATACCCCAAGATCCATGTCAGCACTGGAGAGGAATCCTCACGTTCCGACCCCGACTCCACACAAGGACTTAGGCCCCGGCATCGACGGGAGAGGAAACCCCAGAGGCCCCCGAGGAACTCGCATGGGGACTGGCCTTTCCTGAGGCCACCAGAGCGGGTCCCTGAGGTCCCCGTCGTAAGTCGAGAGCACCTGCCGCAACTCGAGAAAATCCAGGAGGTTTTGCCCTCCAGGCGAGATGAGGCCCATTTCTGCTGAGGCTTCTCGAGGCTAATCACGTCTAACCACTGGAACTTCCAAAGGGTCCTTCACACCATTGCTGCAACTCAAGAAGTTCCCCGACATACCCGTCTCCACTCGAGAGGAAGAACGTGGGTCCCGCACACATCCAGGGGAGCCCCGTTTCCGCCTCCTAGCTCGAGATGAGGGATCCTTTCCCTGTTTCGTAGGGAAAGAATTCCCGGCGTTCCCGTCGCATCTCAAGAGGAGGCGCTCTCCACAGGAAAGGCGAGAGGAACTGAAGGGTCGTGCCACCATTCCAAGAGTCCCCCAGATGTGTCAGTCCATTCCAGAGGAACCTGTTTTCCCTGCACTGCCTTGACGTTCAAGCCGAGGATCGACTCCCACCACGTGTGCACGTGGGACAGCCCTGTGGGAAAGCCTCGTGGGAAAGCCTCGTGGGAAAGACTCGAGGGAAAACCATAGATCCTTTGATCCACGCGGCGGACTGGGTGACACTGCTGCTACCGCTCTGGAGGAAAGCGCAAGTGCATGCCCGCATTCGAGACGAGGACTGACTCCCCTGGGGAGACTCCAGAAGTACCCCAAGATCCATGTCAGCACTGGAGAGGAATCCTCAGGTTCCGGCCCCGACTCCACACAAGGTCTTAGGCCCCGGCATCGATGGGAGAGGAATCCCCAGAGGCCCCCGAGGAACTCGCATGGGGAATGGCCTTTCCTGAGGCCTCCAGAGCGGGTCCCTGAGGTCCCCGTCGTAAGTCGAGAGCACCTGCCGCAACTCGAGAAAATCCAGGAGGTTTTGCCCTCCAGGCGAGATGAGGCCCATTTCCGCTGAGGCTTCTCGAGGCTAATCACATCTAACCACTGGAACTTCCAACGGGTCCTTCACACCCTTGCTGCAACTCAAGAAGTTTCCCGACATAACCGTCTCCACTCGAGAGGAAGCACGTGGGGTCCCGCACACATCCAGGGGAGCCCCGTTTCCGCCTCCTAGCTTGAGATGAGGGATCCTTTCCCTGTTTCGTAGGGAAAGAATTCCCGGCGTTCCCGTCGCATCTCAAGAGGAGGCGCTCTCCACAGGAAAGGCGAGAGGAACTACAGGGTCGTGACACCATTCCAAGAGTCCCCCAGATGTGTCAGTCCATTCCAGAGGAACCTGTTTTCCCTGCACTGCCTTGACGTTCAAGCCGAGGATCGACTCCCACCACGTGTGCACGTGGGACAGCCCTGTGGGAAAGCCTCGTGGGAAAGCCTCGTGGGAAAGACTCGAGGGAAAACCATAGATCCTTTGATCCACGCGGCGGACTGCGTGACACTGCTGCTACCGCTCTGGAGGAAAACGCAAGTGCATGCCCGCATTCGAGACGAAGACTGACTCCCCTGGGGAGACTCCAGAAGTACCCCAAGATCCATGTCAGCACTGGAGAGGAATCCTCAGGTTCCGGCCCCGACTCCACACAAGGACTTAGGCCCCGGCTTCGACAGGAGAGGAATCCCCAGAGGCCCCCGAGGAACTCGCATGGGGACTGGCCTTTCCTGAGGCCACCAGAGCGGGTCCCTGAGGTCCCCGTCGTAAGTCGAGAGCACCTGCCGCAACTCGAGAAAATCCAGGAGGTTTTGCCCTCCAGGCGAGATGAGGCCCATTTCCGCTGAGGCTTCTCGAGGCTAATCACGTCTAACCACTGGAACTTCCAAAGGGTCCTTCACACCCTTGCTGCAACTCAAGAAGTTCCCCGACCTACCCGTCTCCACTCGAGAGGAAGCACGTGGGTCCCGCACACATCCAGGGGAGCCCCGTTTCCGCCTCCTAGCTCGAGATGAGGGATCCTTTCCCTGTTTCGTAGGGAAAGAATTCCCGGCGTTCCCGTCGCATCTCAAGAGGAGGCGCTCTCCACAGGAAAGGCGAGAGGAACTCCAGGGTCGTGCCACCATTCCAAGAGTCCCCCAGATGTGTCAGTCCATTCCAGAGGAACCTGTTTTCCCTGCACTGCCTTGACGTTCAAGCCGAGGATCGACTCCCACCACGTGTGCACGTGGGACAGCCCTGTGGGAAAGCCTCGTGGGAAAGCCTCGTGTGAAAGACTCGAGGGAAAACCATAGATCCTTTGATCCACGAGGCGGACTGCGTGACACTGCTGCTACCGCTCTGGAGGAAAGCGCAAGTGCATGCCCGCATTCGAGACGAAGACTGACTCCCCTGGGGAGACTCCAGAAGTACCCCAAGATCCATGTCAGCACTGGAGAGGAATCCTCAGGTTCCGGCCCCGACTCCACACAAGGACTTAGGCCCCGGCATCGACGGGAGAGGAATCCCCAGAGGCCCCCGAGGAACTCGCATGGGGACTGGCCTTTCCTGAGGCCACCAGAGCGGGTCCCTGAGGTCCCCGTCGTAAGTCGAGAGCACCTGCCGCAACTCGAGAAAATCCAGGAGGTTTTGCCCTCCAGGCGAGATGAGGCCCATTTCCGCTGAGGCTTCTCGAGGCTAATCACGTCTAACCACTGGAACTTCCAAAGGGTCCTTCACACCCTTGCTGCAACTCAAGAAGTTCCCCGACCTACCCGTCTCCACTCGAGAGGATGCACGTGGGTCCCGCACACATCCAGGGGAGCCCCGTTTCCGCCTCCTAGCTCGAGATGAGGGATCCTTTCCCTGTTTCGTAGGGAAAGAATTCCCGGCGTTCCTGTCGCATCTCAAGAGGAGGCGCTCTCCATAGGAAAGGCGAGAGGAACTGAAGGGTCGTGCCACCATTCCAAGAGTCCCCCAGATGTGTCAGTCCATTCCAGAGGAACCTGTTTTCCCTGCACTGCCTTGACATTCAAGCCGAGGATCGACTCCCACCACGTGTGCACGTGGGACAGCCCTGTGGGAAAGCCTCGTGGGAAAGCCTCGTGGGAAAGACTCGAGGGAAAACCATAGATCCTTTGATCCACGCGGCGGACTGGGTGACACTGCTCCAACCGCTCTGGAGGAAAGCGCAAGTGCATGCCCGCATTCGAGACGAGGACTGACTCCCTTGGGGAGACTCCAGAAATACCCCAAGATCCATGTCAGCACTGGAGAGGAATCCTCAGGTTCCGGCCCCGACTCCACACAAGGTCTTAGGCCCCGGCATCGACGGGAGAGGAAACCCCAGAGACCCCCGAGGAACTCGCATGGGGACTGGCCTTTCCTGAGGCCACCAGAGCGGGTCCCTGAGGTCCCCGTCGTAAGTCGAGAGCACCTGCCGCAACTCGAGAAAATCCAGGAGGTTTTGCCCTCCAGGCGAGATGAGGCCCATTTCTGCTGAGGCTTCTCGAGGCTAATCACGTCTAACCACTGGAACTTCCAAAGGGTCCTTCACACCCATGCTGCAACTCAAGAAGTTCCCCGACATACCCGTCTCCACTCGAGAGGAAGAACGTGGGTCCCGCACACATCCAGGGGAGCCCCGTTTCCGCCTACTAGCTCGAGATGAGGGATCCTTTCCCTGTTTCGTAGGGAAAGAATTCCCGGCGTTCCCGTCGCATCTCAAGAGGAGGCGCTCTCCACAGGAAAGGCGAGAGGAACTCCAGGGTCGTGCCACCATTCCAAGAGTCCCCCAGATGTGTCAGTCCATTCCAGAGGAACCTGTTTTCCCTGCACTGCCTTGACGTTCAATCCAAGGATCGACTCCCACCACGTGTGCACGTGGGACAGCCCTGTGGGAAAGCCTCGTGGGAAAGCCTCGTGGAAAAGACTCGAGGGAAAACCATAGATCCTTTGATCCACGCGGCGGACTGCGTGACACTGCTGCTACCGCTCTGGAGGAAAGCGCAAGTGCATGCCCGCATTCGAGACGAAGACTGACTCCCCTGGGGAGACTCCAGAAGTACCCCAAGATCCATGTCAGCACTGGAGAGGAATCCTCACGTTCCGACCCCGACTCCACACAAGGACTTAGGCCCCGGCATCGACGGGAGAGGAAACCCCAGAGACCCCCGAGGAACTCGCATGGGGACTGGCCTTTCCTGAGGCCACCAGAGCGGGTCCCTGAGGTCCCCGTCGTAAGTCGAGAGCACCTGCCGCAACTCGAGAAAATCCAGGAGGTTTTGCCCTCCAGGCGAGATGAGGCCCATTTCTGCTGAGGCTTCTCGAGGCTAATCACGTCTAACCACTGGAACTTCCAAAGGGTCCTTCACACCCATGCTGCAACTCAAGAAGTTCCCCGACATACCCGTCTCCACTCGAGAGGAAGAACGTGGGTCCCGCACACATCCAGGGGAGCCCCGTTTCCGCCTACTAGCTCGAGATGAGGGATCCTTTCCCTGTTTCGTAGGGAAAGAATTCCCGGCGTTCCCGTCGCATCTCAAGAGGAGGCGCTCTCCACAGGAAAGGCGAGAGGAACTCCAGGGTCGTGCCACCATTCCAAGAGACCCCCAGATGTGTCAGTCCATTCCAGAGGAACCTGTTTTCCCTGAACTGCCTTGACGTTCAAGCCAAGGATCGACTCCCACCACGTGTGCACGTGGGACAGCCCTGTGGGAAAGCCTCGTGGGAAAGCCTCGTGGAAAAGACTCGAGGGAAAACCATAGATCCTTTGATCCACGCGGCGGACTGCGTGACACTGCTGCTACCGCTCTGGAGGAAAGCGCAAGTGCATGCCCGCATTCGAGACGAGGACTGACTCCCCTGGGGAGACTCCAGAAGTACCCCAAGATCCATGTCAGCACTGGAGAGGAATCCTCAGGTTCCGGCCCCGACTCCAACAAGGTCTTAGGCCCCGGCATCGACGGGAGAGGAATCCCGAGAGGCCCCCGAGGAACTCGCATGGGGACTGGCCTTTCCTGAGGCCACCAGAGCGAGTCCCTGAGGTCCCCGTCGTAAGTCGAGAGCACCTGCCGCAACTCGAGAAAATCCAGGAGGTTTTGCCCTCCAGGCGAGATGAGGCCCATTTCCGCTGAGGCTTCTCGAGGCCAATCACATCTAACCACTGGAACTTCCAAAGGGTCCTTCACACCCTTGCTGCAACTCAAGAACTTCCACGACATACCCGTCTGCACTCGAGAGGAAGCACGTGGTGTCCCGCACACATCCAGGGGAGCCCCGTTTCCGCCTCCTAGCTCGAGATGAGGGATCCTTTCCCTGTTTCGTAGGGAAAGAATTCCCGGCGTTCCCGTCGCATCTCAAGAGGAGGCGCTCTCCACAGGAAAGGCGAGAGGAACTCCAGGGTCATGCCACCATACCAAGAGTTCCCCAGATGTGTCAGTCCATTCCAGAGGAACCTGTTTTCCCTGCACTGCCTTGACGTTCAAGCCGAGGATCGACTCCCACCACGTGTGCACGTGGGACAGCCCTGTGGGAAAGCCTCGTGGGAAAGCCTCGTGGGAAAGACTCGAGGGAAAACCATAGATCCTTTGATCCACGCGGCGGACTGCGTGACACTGCTGCAACCGCTCTGGAGGAAAGCGCAAGTGCATGCCCGCATTCGAGACGAGGACTGACTCCCTTGGGGAGACTCCAGAAATACCCCAAGATCCATGTCAGCACTGGAGAGGAATCCTCAGGTTCCGGCCCCGACTCCACACAAGGTCTTAGGCCCCGGCATCGACGGGAGAGGAATCCCGAGAGGCCCCCGAGGAACTCGCATTTGGACTGGCCTTTCCTGAGGCCACCAGAGCGGGTCCCTGAGGTCCCCGTCGTAAGTCGAGAGCACCTGCCGCAACTCGAATAAATCCAGGAGGTTTTGCCCTCCAGGCGAGATGAGGCCCATTTCCGCTGAGGCTTCTCGAGGCCAATCACATCTAACCACTGGAACTTCCAAAGGGTCCTTCACACCATTGCTGCAACTCAAGAAGTTCCCCGACATACCCGTCTCCACTAGAGAGGAAGCACGTGGTGTCCCGCACACATCCAGGGGAGCCCCGTTTCCGCCTCCTAGCTCGAGATGAGTGATCCTTTTCCTGTTTCGTAGGGAAAGAATTCCCGGCGTTCCCGTCGCATCTCAAGAGGAGGCGCTCTCCACAGGAAAGGCGAGAGGAACTCCAGGGTCGTGCCACCATTCCAAGAGTCCCCCAGATGTGTCAGTCCATTCCAGAGGAACCTGTTTTCCCTGCACTGCCTTGACGTTCAAGCCGAGGATCGACTCCCACCACGTGTGCACGTGGGACAGCCCTGTGGAAAAGCCTCGTGGGAAAGCCTCGTGGGAAAGACTCGAGGGAAAACCATAGATCCTTTGATCCACGAGGCGGACTGCGTGACACTGCTGCTACCGCTCTGGAGGAAAGCGCAAGTGCATGCCCGCATTTGAGACGAAGACTGACTCCCCTGGGGAGACTCCAGAAGTACCCCAAGATCCATGTCAGCACTGGAGAGGAATCCTCAGGTTCCGGCCCCGACTCCACACAAGGACTTAGGCCCCGGCATCGACGGGAGAGGAATCCCGAGAGGCCCCCGAGGAACTCGCATGGGGACTGGCCTTTCCTGAGGCCACCAGAGCGGGTCCCTGAGGTCCCCGTCGTAAGTCGAGAGCACCTGCCGCAACTCGAGAAAATCCAGGAGGTTTTGCCCTCCAGGCGAGATGAGGCCCATTTCCGCTGAGGCTTCTCAAGGCTAATCAAGTCTAACCACTGGAACTTCCAAAGGGTCCTTCACACCCTTGCTGCAACTCAAGAACTTCCCCGACATACCCGTCTCCACTCGAGAGGAAGCACGTGGGGTCCCTCACACATCCAGGGGAGCCCCGTTTCCGCCTCCTAGCTCGAGATGAGGGATCCTTTCCCTGTTTCGTAGGGAAAGAATTCCCGGCGTTCCCGTCGCATCTCAAGAGGTGGCGTTCTCCACAGGAAAGGGGAGAAGAACTCCAGGGTCGTGCCACCATTCCAAGAGACCCCCAGATGTGTCAGTCCATTCCAGAGGAACCTGTATTCCCTGCACTGCCTTGACGTTCAAGCCGAGGATCGACTCCCACCACGTGTGCACGTGGGACAGCCCTGAGGGAAAGCCTCGTGGGAAAGCCTCGTGGGAAAGACTCGAGGGAAAACCATAGATCCTTTGATCCACGCGGCGGACTGCGTGACACTGCTGCTACCGCTCTGGAGGAAAGCGCAAGTGCATGCCCGCATTCGAGACGAGGACTGACTCCCCTGGGGAGACTCCAGAAGTACCCCAAGATCCATGTCAGCACTGGAGAGGAATCCTCAGGTTCCGGCCCCGACTTCACACAAGGTCTTAGGCCCCGGCATCGACGGGAGAGGAATCCCCAGAGGAACTCGCATGGGGACTGGCCTTTCCTGAGGCCACCAGAGCGGGTCCCTGAGGTCCCCGTCGTAAGTCGAGAGCACCTGCCGCAACTCGAGAAAATCCAGGAGGTTTTGCCCTCCAGGCGAGATGAGGCCCATTTCCGCTGAGGCTTCTCGAGTCTAATCACATCTAACCACTGGAACTTCCAAAGGGTACTTCACACCCTTGCTGCAACTCAAGAAGGTCCCCGACATACCCGTCTCCACTTGAGAGGAAGAACGTGGGTCCCGCACACATCCAGGGGAGCCCCGTTTCCGCCTCCTAGCTCGAGATGAGGGATCCTTCCCTTTTTCGTTGGGAAAGAATTCCCGGCGTTCCAGTCGCATCTCAAGAGGAGGCGTTCTCCACAGGAAAGGCGAGAGGAACTCCAGGGTCGAGACACCATTCCAAGAGTCCCCCAGATGTGTCAGTCCATTCAAGATGAACCTGTTTTCCCTGCACTGCCTTGACGTTCATGCCGAGGATCGACTCCCAACACGTGTGCACGTGGGACAGCCCTGTGGGAAAGCCTCGTGGGAAAGCCTCGTGGGAAAGACTCGAGGGAAAATCATAGATCCTTTGATCCACGCGGCGGACTGCGTGACACTGCTGCTACCGCTCTGGAGGAAAGCGCAAGTGCATGCCCGCATTCAAGACGAGGACTGACTCCCCTGGGGAGACTCCAGAAGTACCCCAAGGTCCATGTCAGCACTGGAGAGGAATCCTCAGGTTCCGGCCCCGAATCCACACAAGGTCTTAGGCCCCGGCATCGACGGGAGAGGAATCCCCAGAGGCCCCCGAGGAACTCGCATGGGGACTGGCCTTTCCTGAGGCCACCAGAGCGGGTCCCTGAGGTCCCCGTCGTAAGTCGAGAGCACCTGCCGCAACTCGAGAAAATCCAGGAGGTTTTGCCCTCCAGGCGAGATGAGGCCCATTTCCGCTGAGGCTTCTCGAGGCCAATCACATCTAACCACTGGAACTTCCAAAGGGTCCTTCACACCCTTGCTGCAACTCAAGAAGTTCCCCGACATACCCGTCTCCACTAGAGAGGAAGCACGTGGTGTCCCGCACACATCCAGGGGAGCCCCGTTTCCGCCTCCTAGCTCGAGATGAGGGATCCTTTCCCTGTTTCGTAGGGAAAGAATTCCCGGCGTTCCCGTCGCATCTCAAGAGGAGGCGCTCTCCACAGGAAAGGCGAGAGGAACTCCAGGCTCGTGCCACCATTCCAAGAGTCCCCCAGATGTGTCAGTCCATTCCAGAGGAACCTGTTTTCCCTGCACTGCCTTGACGTTCAAGCCGAGGATCGACTCCCACCACGTGTGCACGTGGGACAGCCCTGTGGGAAAGCCTCGTGGGAAAGCCTCGTGGGAAAGACTCGAGGGAAAACCATAGATCCTTTGATCCACGAGGCGGACTGCGTGACACTGCTGCTACCGCTCTGGAGGAAAGCGCAAGTGCATGCCCGCATTAGAGACGAAGACTGACTCCCCTGGGGAGACTCCAGAAGTACCCCAAGATCCATGTCAGCACTGGAGAGGAATCCTCAGGTTCCGGCCCCGACTCCACACAAGGTCTTAGGCCCCGGCATCGACGGGAGAGGAATCCCGAGAGGCTCCCGAGGATCTCGCATGGGGACTGGCCTTTCCTGAGGCCACCAGAGCGGGTCCCTGAGGTCCCCGTCGTAAGTCGAGAGCACCTGCCGCAACTCGAGAAAATCCAGGAGGTTTTGCCCTCCAGGCGAGATGAGGCCCATTTCAGCTGAGGCTTCTCAAGGCTAATCACGTCTAACCACTGGAACTTCCAAAGGGTCCTTCACACCCTTGCTGCAACTCAAGAACTTCCCCGACATACCCGTCTCCACTCGAGAGGAAGCACGTGGGGTCCCTCACACATCCAGGGGAGACCCGTTTCCGCCTCCTAGCTCGAGATGAGGGATCCTTTCCCTGTTTCGTAGGGAAAGAATTCCCGGCGTTCCCGTCGCATCTCAAGAGGAGGCGCTCTCCACAGGAAAGGGGAGAGGAACTCCAGGGTCGTGCCACCATTCCAAGAGACCCCCAGATGTGTCAGTCCATTCCAGAGGAACCTGTTTTCCCTGCACTGCCTTGACGTTCAAGCCGAGGATCGACTCCCACCACGTGTGCACCTGGGACAGCCCTGAGGGAAAGCCTCGTGTGAAAGCCTCGTGGGAAAGACTCGAGGGAAAACCATAGATCCTTTGATCCACGCGGCGGACTGCGTGACACTGCTGCTACCGCTCTGGAGGAAAGCGCAAGTGCATGCCCGCATTCGAGAGGAGGACTGACTCCCCTGGGGAGACTCCAGAAGTACCCCAAGATCCATGTCAGCACTGGAGAGGAATCCTCAGGATCCGGCCCCGACTTCACACAAGGTCTTAGGCCCCGGCATCGACGGGAGAGGAATCCCCAGAGGAACTCGCATGGGGACTGGCCTTTCCTGAGGCCACCAGAGCGGGTCCCTGAGGTCCCCGTCGTAAGTCGAGAGCACCTGCCGCAACTCGAGAAAATCCAGGAGGTTTTGCCCTCCAGGCGAGATGAGGCCCATTTCCGCTGAGGCTTCTCGAGTCTAATCACATCTAACCACTGGAACTTCCAAAGGGTCCTTCACACCCTTGCTGCAACTCAAGAAGGTCCCCGACATACCCGTTTCCACTCGAGAGGAAGAACGTGGGTCCCGCACACATCCAGGGGAGCCCCGTTTCCGCCTCCTAGCTCGAGATGAGGGATCCTTCCCTTTTTCGTAGGGAAAGAATTCCCGGCGTTCCAGTCGCATCTCAAGAGGAGGCGTTCTCCACAGGAAAGGCGAGAGGAACTCCAGGGTCGAGACACCATTCCAAGAGTCCCCCAGATGTGTCAGTCCATTCAAGAGGAACCTGTTTTCACTGCACTGCCTTGACGTTCAAGCCGAGGATCGACTCCCACCACGTGTGCACGTGGGACATCCCTGTGGGAAAGCCTCGTGGGAAAGCCTCGTGGGAAAGACTCGAGGGAAAACCATAGATCCTTTGATCCACGCGGCGGACTGCGTGACACTGCTGCTACCGCTCTGGAGGAAAGCGCAAGTGCATGCCCGCATTCAAGACGAGGACTGACTCCCCTGGGGAGACTCCAGAAGTACCCCAAGGTCCATGTCAGCACTGGAGAGGAATCCTCAGGTTCCGGCCCCGACTCCACACAAGGTCTTAGGCCCCGGCATCGACGGGAGAGGAATCCCGAGAGGCCCCCGAGGAACTCGCATGGGGACTGGCCTTTCCTGAGGCCACCAGAGCGGGTCCCTGAGGTCCCCGTCGTAAGTCGAGAGCACCTGCCGCAACTCGAGAAAATCCAGGAGGTTTTGCCCTCCAGGCGAGATGAGGCCCATTTCCGCTGAGGCTTCTCGAGGCCAATCACATCTAACCACTGGAACTTCCAAAGGGTCCTTCACACCCTTGCTGCAACTCAAGAACTTCCCCGACATACCCGTCTGCACTCGAGAGGAAGCACGTGGTGTCCCGCACACATCCAGGGGAGCCCCGTTTCCGCCTCCTAGCTCGAGATGAGGGATCCTTTCCCTGTTTCCTAGGGAAAGAATTCCCGGCGTTCCCGTCGCATCTCAAGAGGAGGCGCTCTCCACAGGAAAGGCGAGAGGAACTCCTGGGTCATGCCACCATACCAAGAGTTCCCCAGATGTGTCAGTCTATTCCAGAGGAACCTGTTTTCCCTGCACTGCCTTGACGTTCAAGCCGAGGATCGACTCCCACCACGTGTGCACGTGGGACAGCCCTGTGGGAAAGCCTCGTGGGAAAGCCTCGTGGGAAAGACTCGAGGGAAAACCATAGATCCTTTGATCCACGCGGCGGACTGCGTGACACTGCTGCTACCGCTCTGGAGGAAAGCGCAAGTGCATGCCCGCATTCGAGACGAGGACTGACTCCCCTGGGGAGACTCCAGAAGTACCCCAAGATCCATGTCAGCACTGGAGAGGAATCCTCAGGTTCCGGCCCCGACTCCACACAAGGTCTTAGGCCCCGGCATCGACGGGAGAGGAATCCCGAGAGGTCCCCGAGGAACTCGCATGAGGACTGGCCTTTACTGAGGCCACCAGAGCGGGTCCCTGAGGTCCCCGTCGTAAGTCGAGAGCACCTGCCGCAACTCGAGAAAAGCCAGGCGGTTTTGCCCTCCAGGTGAGATGAGGCCCATTTCCGCTGAGGCTTCTCGAGGCTAATCACGTCTAACCACTGGAACTTCCAAAGGGTCCTTCACACCCTTGCTGCAACTCAAGAAGTTCCCCGACATACCCGTCTCCACTCGAGAGGAAGCACGTGGGTCCCGCACACATCCAGGGGAGCCCCGTTTCCGCCTCCTAGCTCGAGATGAGGGAACCTTTCCCTTTTTCGTAGGGAAAGATTTCCCGGCGTTCCCGTCGCATCTCAAGAGGAGGCGCTCTCCACAGGAAAGGCGAGAGGAACTCCAGGGTCGTGCCACCATTCCAAGAGTCCCCCAGATGTGTCAGTCCATTCCAGAGGAACCTGTTTTCCCTGCACTGCCTTGACGTTCAAGCCGAGGATCGACTCCCACCACGTGTGCACGTGGGACAGCCCTGTGGGAAAGCCTCGTGGGAAAGCCTCGTGGGAAAGACTCGAGGGAAAACCATAGATCCTTTGATCCACGCGGCGGACTGCGTGACACTGCTGCTACCGCTCTGGAGGAAAGCGCAAGTGCATACCCGCATTCGAAACGAGGACTGACTCCCCTGGGGAGACTCCAGACGTACCCCAAGATCCATGTCAGCACTGGAGAGGAATCCTCAGGTTCCGACCCCGACTCCACACAAGGTCTTAGGCCCCGGCATCGACGGGAGAGGAATCCCGAGACGCCCCCGAGGAACTCGCATGGGGACTGGCCTTTCCTGAGGCCACCAGAGCGGGTCCCTGAGGTCCCCGTCGTAAGTCGAGAGCACCTGCCGCAACTCGAGAAAATCCAGGAGGTTTTGCCCTCCAGGCGAGATGAGGCCCATTTCCGCTGAGGCTTCTCGAGGCCAATCACATCTAACCACTGGAACTTCCAAAGGGTCCTTCACACCCTTGCTGCAACTCAAGAAGTTCCCCGACATACCCGTCTCCACTAGAGAGGAAGCACGTGGTGTCCCGCACACATCCAGGGGAGCCCCGTTTCCGCCTCCTAGCTCGAGATGAGGGATCCTTTCCCTGTTTCGTAGGGAAAGAATTCCCGGCGTTCCCGTCGCATCTCAAGAGGAGGCGCTCTCCACAGGAAAGGCGAGAGGAACTCCAGGGTCGTGCCACCATTCCAAGAGACCCCCAGATGTGTCAGTCCATTCCAGAGGAACCTGTTTTCCCTGCACTGCCTTGACGTTCAAGCCGAGGATCGACTCCCACCACGTGTGCACGTGGGACAGCCCTGAGGGAAAGCCTCGTGGGAAAGCCTCGTGGGAAAGACTCGAGGGAAAACCATAGATCCTTTGATCCACGCGGCGGACTGCGTGACACTGCTGCTACCGCTCTGGAGGAAAGCGCAAGTGCATGCCCGCATTCGAGACGAGGACTGACTCCCCTGGGGAGACTCCAGAAGTACCCCAAGATCCATGTCAGCACTGGAGAGGAATCCTCAGGTTCCGGCCCCGACTTCACACAAGGTCTTAGGCCCCGGCATCGACGGGAGAGGAATCCCCAGAGGAACTCGCATGGGGACTGGCCTTTCCTGAGGCCACCAGAGCGGGTCCCTGAGGTCCCCGTCGTAAGTCGAGAGCACCTGCCGCAACTCGAGAAAATCCAGGAGGTTTTGCCCTCCAGGCGAGATGAGGCCCATTTCCGCTGAGGCTTCTCGAGTCTAATCACATCTAACCACTGGAACTTCCAAAGGGTACTTCACACCCTTGCTGCAACTCAAGAAGGTCCCCGACATACCCGTCTCCACTTGAGAGGAAGAACGTGGGTCCCGCACACATCCAGGGGAGCCCCGTTTCCGCCTCCTAGCTCGAGATGAGGGATCCTTCCCTTTTTCGTAGGGAAAGAATTCCCGGCGTTCCAGTCGCATCTCAAGAGGAGGCGTTCTCCACAGGAAAGGCGAGAGGAACTCCAGGGTCGAGACACCATTCCAAGAGTCCCCCAGATGTGTCAGTCCATTCAAGAGGAACCTGTTTTCCCTGCACTGCCTTGACGTTCAAGCCGAGGATCGACTCCCAACACGTGTGCACGTGGGACAGCCCTGTGGGAAAGCCTCGTGGGAAAGCCTCGTGGGAAAGACTCGAGGGAAAACCATAGATCCTTTGATCCACGCGGCGGACTGCGTGACACTGCTGCTACCGCTCTGGAGGAAAGCGCAAGTGCATGCCCGCATTCAAGACGAGGACTGACTCCCCTGGGGAGACTCCAGAAGTACCCCAAAGTCCATGTCAGCACTGGAGAGGAATCCTCAGGTTCCGGCCCCGACTCCACACAAGGTCTTAGGCCCCGGCATCGACGGGAGAGGAATCCCCAGAGGCCCCCGAGGAACTCGCATGGGGACTGGCCTTTCCTGAGGCCACCAGAGCGGGTCCCTGAGGTCCCCGTCGTAAGTCGAGAGCACCTGCCGCAACTCGAGAAAATCCAGGAGGTTTTGCCCTCCAGGCGAGATGAGGCCCATTTCCGCTGAGGCTTCTCGAGGCCAATCACATCTAACCACTGGAACTTCCAAAGGGTCCTTCACACCCTTGCTGCAACTCAAGAAGTTCCCCGACATACCCGTCTCCACTAGAGAGGAAGCACGTGGTGTCCCGCACACATCCAGGGGAGCCCCGTTTCCGCCTCCTAGCTCGAGATGAGGGATCCTTTCCCTGTTTCGTAGGGAAAGAATTCCCGGCGTTCCCGTCGCATCTCAAGAGGAGGCGCTCTCCACAGGAAAGGCGAGAGGAACTCCAGGGTCGTGCCACCATTCCAAGAGTCCCCCAGATGTGTCAGTCCATTCCAGAGGAACCTGTTTTCCCTGCACTGCCTTGACGTTCAAGCCGAGGATCGACTCCCACCACGTGTGCACGTGGGACAGCCCTGTGGGAAAGCCTCGTGGGAAAGCCTCGTGGGAAAGACTCGAGGGAAAACCATAGATACTTTGATCCACGAGGCGGACTGCGTGACACTGCTGCTACCGCTCTGGAGGAAAGCGCAAGTGCATGCCCGCATTAGAGACGAAGACTGACTCCCCTGGGGAGACTCCAGAAGTACCCCAAGATCCATGTCAGCACTGGAGAGGAATCCTCAGGTTCCGGCCCCGACTCCACACAAGGTCTTAGGCCCCGGCATCGACGGGAGAGGAATCCCGAGAGGCCCCCGAGGAACTCGCATGGGGACTGGCCTTTCCTGAGGCCACCAGAGCGGGTCCCTGAGGTCCCCGTCGTAAGTCGAGAGCACCTGCCGCAACTCGAGAAAATCCAGGAGGTTTTGCCCTCCAGGCGAGATGAGGCCCATTTCAGCTGAGGCTTCTCAAGGCTAATCACGTCTAACCACTGGAACTTCCAAAGGGTCCTTCACACCCTTGCTGCAACTCAAGAACTTCCCCGACATACCCGTCTCCACTCGAGAGGAAGCACGTGGGGTCCCTCACACATCCAGGGGAGACCCGTTTCCGCCTCCTAGCTCGAGATGAGGGATCCTTTCCCTGTTTCGTAGGGAAAGAATTCCCGGCGTTCCCGTCGCATCTCAAGAGGAGGCGCTCTCCACAGGAAAGGGGAGAGGAACTCCAGGGTCGTGCCACCATTCCAAGAGACCCCCAGATGTGTCAGTCCATTCCAGAGGAACCTGTTTTCCCTGCACTGCCTTGACGTTCAAGCCGAGGATCGACTCCCACCACGTGTGCACGTGGGACAGCCCTGAGGGAAAGCCTCGTGGGAAAGCCTCGTGGGAAAGACTCGAGGGAAAACCATAGATCCTTTGATCCACGCGGCGGACTGCGTGACACTGCTGCTACCGCTCTGGAGGAAAGCGCAAGTGCATGCCCGCATTCGAGAGGAGGACTGACTCCCCTGGGGAGACTCCAGAAGTACCCCAAGATCCATGTCAGCACTGGAGAGGAATCCTCAGGTTCCGGCCCCGACTTCACACAAGGTGTTAAGCCCCGGCATCGACGGGAGAGGAATCCCCAGAGGAACTCGCATGGGGACTGGCCTTTCCTGAGGCCACCAGAGCGGGTCCCTGAGGTCCCCGTCGTAAGTCGAGAGCACCTGCCGCAACTCGAGAAAATCCAGGAGGTTTTGCCCTCCAGGCGAGATGAGGCCCATTTCCGCTGAGGTTTCTCGAGTCTAATCACATCTAACCACTGGAACTTCCAAAGGGTCCTTCACACCCTTGCTGCAACTCAAGAAGGTCCCCGACATACCCGTCTCCACTCGAGAGGAAGAACGTGGGTCCCGTACACATCCAGGGGAGCCCCGTTTCCGCCTCCTAGCTCGAGATGAGGGATCCTTCCCTTTTTCATAGGGAAAGAATTCCCGGCGTTCCAGTCGCATCTCAAGAGGAGGCGTTCTCCACAGGAAAGGCGAGAGGAACTCCAGGGTCGAGACACCATTCCAAGAGTCCCCCAGATGTGTCAGTCCATTCAAGAGGAACCTGTTTTCCCTGCACTGCCTTGACGTTCAAGCCAAGGATCGACTCCCACCACGTGTGCACGTGGGACAGCCCTGTGGGAAAGCCTCGTGGGAAAGCCTCGTGGGAAAGACTCGAGGGAAAACCATAGATCCTTTGATCCACGCGGCGGACTGCGTGACACTGCTGCTACCGCTCTGGAGGAAAGCGCAAGTGCATGCCCGCATTCAAGACGAGGACTGACTCCCCTGGGGAGACTCCAGAAGTACCCCAAGGTCCATGTCAGCACTGGAGAGGAATCCTCAGGTTCCGGCCCCGACTCCACACAAGGTCTTAGGCCCAGGTATCGACGGGAGAGGAATCCCGAGAGGCCCCCGAGGAACTCGCATGGGGACTGGCCTTTCCTGAGGCCACCAGAGCGGGTCCCTGAGGTCCCCGTCGTAAGTCGAGAGCACCTGCCGCAACTCGAGAAAATCCAGGAGGTTTTGCCCTCCAGGCGAGATGAGGCCCATTTCCGCTGAGGCTTCTCGAGGCCAATCACATCTAACCACTGGAACTTCCAAAGGGTCCTTCACACCCTTGCTGCAACTCAAGAACTTCCCCGACATACCCGTCTGCACTCGAGAGGAAGCACGTGGTGTCCCGCACACATCCAGGGGAGCCCCGTTTCCGCCTCCTAGCTCGAGATGAGGGATCCTTTCCCTGTTTCCTAGGGAAAGAATTCCCGGCGTTCCCGTCGCATCTCAAGAGGAGGCGCTCTCCACAGGAAAGGCGAGAGGAACTCCAGGGTCATGCCACCATACCAAGAGTTCCCCAGATGTGTCAGTCTATTCCAGAGGAACCTGTTTTCCCTGCACTGCCTTGACGTTCAAGCCGAGGATCGACTCCCACCACGTGTGCACGTGGGACAGCCCTGTGGGAAAGCCTCGTGGGAAAGCCTCGTGGGAAAGACTCGAGGGAAAACCATAGATCCTTTGATCCACGCGGCGGACTGCGTGACACTGCTGCTACCGCTCTGGAGGAAAGCGCAAGTGCATGCCCGCATTCGAGACGAGGACTGACTCCCCTGGGGAGACTCCAGAAGTACCCCAAGATCCATGTCAGCACTGGAGAGGAATCCTCAGGTTCCGGCCCCGACTCCACACAAGGTCTTAGGCCCCGGCATCGACGGGAGAGGAATCCCGAGAGGCCCCCGAGGAACTCGCATGAGGACTGGCCTTTACTGAGGCCACCAGAGCGGGTCCCTGAGGTCCCCGTCGTAAGTCGAGAGCACCTGCCGCAACTCGAGAAAAGCCAGGCGGTTTTGCCCTCCAGGTGAGATGAGGCCCATTTCCGCTGAGGCTTCTCGAGGCTAATCACGTCTAACCACTGGAACTTCCAAAGGGTCCTTCACACCCTTGCTGCAACTCAAGAAGTTCCCCGACATACCCGTCTCCACTCGAGAGGAAGCACGTGGGTCCCGCACACATCCAGGGGAGCCCCGTTTCCGCCTCCTAGCTCGAGATGAGGGAACCTTTCCCTTTTTCGTAGGGAAAGATTTCCCGGCGTTCCCGTCGCATCTCAAGAGGAGGCGCTCTCCACAGGAAAGGCGAGAGGAACTCCAGGGTCGTGCCACCATTCCAAGAGTCCCCCAGATGTGTCAGTCCATTCCAGAGGAACCTGTTTTCCCTGCACTGCCTTGACGTTCAAGCCGAGGATCGACTCCCACCACGTGTGCACGTGGGACAGCCCTGTGGGAAAGCCTCGTGGGAAAGCCTCGTGGGAAAGACTCGAGGGAAAACCATAGATCCTTTGATCCACGCGGCGGACTGCGTGACACTGCTGCTACCGCTCTGGAGGAAAGCGCAAGTGCATACCCGCATTCGAAACGAGGACTGACTCCCCTGGGGAGACTCCAGACGTACCCCAAGATCCATGTCAGCACTGGAGAGGAATCCTCAGGTTCCGACCCCGACTCCACACAAGGTCTTAGGCCCCGGCATCGACGGGAGAGGAATCCCGAGACGCCCCCGAGGAACTCGCATGGGGACTGGCCTTTCCTGAGGCCACCAGAGCGGGTCCCTGAGGTCCCCGTCGTAAGTCGAGAGCACCTGCCGCAACTCGAGAAAATCCAGGAGGTTTTGCCCTCCAGGCGAGATGAGGCCCATTTCCGCTGAGGCTTCTCGAAGCCAATCACATCTAACCACTGGAACTTCCAAAGGGTCCTTCACACCCTTGCTGCAACTCAAGAAGTTCCCCGACATACCCGTCTCCACTAGAGAGGAAGCACGTGGTGTCCCGCACACATCCAGGGGAGCCCCGTTTCCGCCTCCTAGCTCGAGATGAGGGATCCTTTCCCTGTTTCGTAGGGAAAGAATTCCCGGCGTTCCCGTCGCATCTCAAGAGGAGGCGCTCTCCACAGGAAAGGCGAGAGGAACTCCAGGGTCGTGCCACCATTCCAAGAGACCCCCAGATGTGTCAGTCCATTCCAGAGGAACCTGTTTTCCCTGCACTGCCTTGACGTTCAAGCCGAGGATCGACTCCCACCACGTGTGCACGTGGGACAGCCCTGAGGGAAAGCCTCGTGGGAAAGCCTCGTGGGAAAGACTCGAGGGAAAACCATAGATCCTTTGATCCACGCGGCGGACTGCGTGACACTGCTGCTACCGCTCTGGAGGAAAGCGCAAGTGCATGCCCGCATTCGAGACGAGGACTGACTCCCCTGGGGAGACTCCAGAAGTACCCCAAGATCCATGTCAGCACTGGAGAGGAATCCTCAGGTTCCGGCCCCGACTTCACACAAGGTCTTAGGCCCCGGCATCGACGGGAGAGGAATCCCCAGAGGAACTCGCATGGGGACTGGCCTTTCCTGAGGCCACCAGAGCGGGTCCCTGAGGTCCCCGTCGTAAGTCGAGAGCACCTGCCGCAACTCGAGAAAATCCAGGAGGTTTTGCCCTCCAGGCGAGATGAGGCCCATTTCCGCTGAGGCTTCTCGAGTCTAATCACATCTAACCACTGGAACTTCCAAAGGGTCCTTCACACCCTTGCTGCAACTCAAGAAGGTCCCCGACATACCCGTCTCCACTCGAGAGGAAGAACGTGGGTCCCGCACACATCCAGGGGAGCCCCGTTTCCGCCTCCTAGCTCGAGATGAGGGATCCTTCCCTTTTTCGTAGGGAAAGAATTCCCGGCGTTCCAGTCGCATCTCAAGAGGAGGCGTTCTCCACAGGAAAGGCGAGAGGAACTCCAGGGTCGAGACACCATTCCAAGAGTCCCCCAGATGTGTCAGTCCATTCAAGAGGAACCTGTTTTCCCTGCACTGCCTTGACGTTCAAGCCGAGGATCGACTACCACCACGTGTGCACGTGGGACAGCCCTGTGGGAAAGCCTCGTGGGAAAGCCTCGTGGGAAAGACTCGAGGGAAAACCATAGATCCTTTGATCCACGCGGCGGACTGCGTGACACTGCTGCTACCGCTCTGGAGGAAAGCGCAAGTGCATGCCCGCATTCAAGACGAGGACTGACTCCCCTGGGGAGACTCCAGAAGTACCCCAAGGTCCATGTCAGCACTGGAGAGGAATCCTCAGGTTCCGGCCCCGACTCCACACAAGGTCTTAGGCCCCGGCATCGACGGGAGAGGAATCCCGAGAGGCCCCCGAGGAACTCGCATGGGGACTGGCCTTTCCTGAGGCCACCAGAGCGGGTCCCTGAGGTCCCCGTCGTAAGTCGAGAGCACCTGCCGCAACTCGAGAAAATCCAGGAGGTTTTGCCCTCCAGGCGAGATGAGGCCCATTTCCGCTGAGGCTTCTCGAGGCCAATCACATCTAACCACTGGAACTTCCAAAGGGTCCTTCACACCCTTGCTGCAACTCAAGAACTTCCCCGACATACCCGTCTGCACTCGAGAGGAAGCACGTGGTGTCCCGCACACATCCAGGGGAGCCCCGTTTCCGCCTCCTAGCTCGAGATGAGGGATCCTTTCCCTGTTTCGTAGGGAAAGAATTCCCGGCGTTCCCGTCGCATCTCAAGAGGAGGCGCTCTCCACAGGAAAGGCGAGAGGAACTCCAGGGTCATGCCACCATACCAAGAGTTCCCCAGATGTGTCAGTCTATTCCAGAGGAACCTGTTTTCCCTGCACTGCCTTGACGTTCAAGCCGAGGATCGACTCCCACCACGTGTGCACGTGGGACAGCCCTGTGGGAAAGCCTCGTGGGAAAGCCTCGTGGGAAAGACTCGAGGGAAAACCATAGATCCTTTGATCCACGCGGCGGACTGCGTGACACTGCTGCTACCGCTCTGGAGGAAAGCGCAAGTGCATGCCCGCATTCGAGACGAGGACTGACTCCCCTGGGGAGACTCCAGAAGTACCCCAAGATCCATGTCAGCACTGGAGAGGAATCCTCAGGTTCCGGCCCCGACTCCACACAAGGTCTTAGGCCCCGGCATCGACGGGAGAGGAATCCCGAGAGGCCCCCGAGGAACTCGCATGAGGACTGGCCTTTCCTGAGGCCACCAGAGCGGGTCCCTGAGGTCCCCGTCGTAAGTCGAGAGCACCTGCCGCAACTCGAGAAAAGCCAGGCGGTTTTGCCCTCCAGGTGAGATGAGGCCCATTTCCGCTGAGGCTTCTCGAGGCTAATCACGTCTAACCACTGGAACTTCCAAAGGGTCCTTCACACCCTTGCTGCAACTCAAGAAGTTCCCCGACATACCCGTCTCCACTCGAGAGGAAGCACGTGGGTCCCGCACACATCCAGGGGAGCCCCGTTTCCGCCTCCTAGCTCGAGATGAGGGAACCTTTCCCTTTTTCGTAGGGAAAGATTTCCCGGCGTTCCCGTCGCATCTCAAGAGGAGGCGCTCTCCACAGGAAAGGCGAGAGGAACTCCAGGGTCGTGCCACCATTCCAAGAGTCCCCCAGATGTGTCAGTCCATTCCAGAGGAACCTGTTTTCCCTGCACTGCCTTGACGTTCAAGCCGAGGATCGACTCCCACCACGTGTGCACGTGGGACAGCCCTGTGGGAAAGCCTCGTGGGAAAGCCTCGTGGGAAAGACTCGAGGGAAAACCATAGATCCTTTGATCCACGCGGCGGACTGCGTGACACTGCTGCTACCGCTCTGGAGGAAAGCGCAAGTGCATACCCGCATTCGAAACGAGGACTGACTCCCCTGGGGAGACTCCAGACGTACCCCAAGATTCATGTCAGCACTGGAGAGGAATCCTCAGGTTCCGACCCCGACTCCACACAAGGTCTTAGGCCCCGGCATCGACGGGAGAGGAATCCCGAGAGGCCCCCGAGGAACTCGCATGGGGACTGGCCTTTCCTGAGGCCACCAGAGCGGGTCCCTGAGGTCCCCGTCGTAAGTCGAGAGCACCTGCCGCAACTCGAGAAAATCCAGGAGGTTTTGCCCTCCAGGCGATATGAGGCCCATTTCCGCTGAGGCTTCTCGAGGCTAATCACGTCTAACCACTGGAACTACCAAAGGGTCCTTCACACCCTTGCTGCAACTCAAGAAGTTCCCCGACATACCCGTCTCCACTCGAGAGGAAGCACGTGGTGTCCCGCCCACATACAGGGGAGCTCCGTTTCCGACTCCTAGCTTGAGATGAGGGATCCTTTCCCTGTTTCGTAGGGAAAGAATTCCCGGCGTTCCCGTCGCATCTCAAGAGGAGACGCTCTCCACAGGAAAGGCGAGAGGAACTCCAGAGTCGTGCCACCATTCCAAGAGTCCCCCAGATGTGTCAGTCCATTCCAGAGGAACCTGTTTTCCCTGCACTGCCTTGACGTTCAAGCCAAGGATCGACTCCCACCACGTGTGCACGTGGGACAGCCCTGTGGGAAAGCCTCGTGGGAAAGCCTCGTGGAAAAGACTCGAGGGAAAACCATAGATCCTTCGATCCACGCGGCGGACTGCGTGACACTGCTGCTACCGCTCTGGAGGAAAGCGCAAGTGCATGCCCGCATTCGAGACGAAGACTGACTCCCATGGGGAGACTGCAGAAGTACCCCAAGATCCATGTCAGCACTGGAGAGGAATCCTCAGGTTCCGACACCGACTCCACACAAGGACTTAGGCCCTGGCATCGACGGGAGAGGAATCCCCAGAGGCCCCCGAGGAACTCGCATGGGGACTGGCCTTTCCTGAGGCCACCAGAGCGGGTCCCTGAGGTCCCCGTCGTAAGTCGAGAGCACCTGCCGCAACTCGAGAAAATCCAGGAGGTTTTGCCCTCCAGGCGAGATGAGGCCCATTTCTGCTGAGGCTTCTCGAGGCCAATCACATCTAACCACTGGAACTTTCAAAGGGTCCTTCACACCATTGCTGCAACTCAAGAAGTTCCCCGACATACCCGTCTCCACTCGAGAGGAAGCACGTGGGGTCCCTCACACATCCAGGGGAGCCCCGTTTCCGCCTCCTAGCTCGAGATGAGGGATCCTTCCCTTTTTCGTAGGGAAAGAATTCCCGGCGTTCCAGTCGCATCTCAAGAGGAGGCGCTCTCCACAGGAAAGGCGAGAGGAACTCCAGGGTCGTGACACCATTCCAAGAGTCCCCCAGATGTGTCAGTCCATTCCAGAGGAACCTGTTTTCCCTGCACTGCCTTGACGTGCAAGCCGAGGATCGACTCCCACCACGTGTGCACGTGGGACAGCCCTGTGGGAAAGCCTCGTGGGAAAGCTTCGTGGGAAAGACTCGAGGGAAAACCATAGATCCTTTGATCCACGCGGCGGACTGCGTGACACTGCTGCCACCGCTCTGGAGGAAAGCGCAAGTGCATGCCCGCATTCGAGACGAGGACTGACTCCCCTGGGGAGACTCCAGACGTACCCCAAGATCCATGTCAGCACTGGAGAGGAATCCTCAGGTTCCGGCCCCGACTCCACACAAGGTCTTAGGCCCCGGCATCGACGGGAGAGGAATCCCGAGACGCCCCCGAGGAACTCGCATGGGGACTGGCCTTTCCTGAGGCCACCAGAGCGGGTCCCTGAGGTCCCCGTCGTAAGTCGAGAGCACCTGCCGCAACTCCAGAAAATCCAGGAGGTTTTGCCCTCCAGGCGAGATGAGGCCCATTTCCGCTGAGGCTTCTCGAGGCTAATCACGTCTAACCACTGGAACTTCCAAAGGGTCCTTCACACCCTTGCTGCAACTCGAGAAGTTCCCCGACATACCCGTCTCCACTCGAGAGGAAGCACGTGGTGTCCCGCACACATCCAGGGGAGCCCCGTTTCCGCCTCCTAGCTCGAGATGAGGGATCCTTTCCCTGTTTCGTAGGGAAAGAATTCCCGGCGTTCCCGTCGCATCTCAAGAGGAGGCGCTCTCCACAGGAAAGGCGAGAGGAACTCCAGGGTCGTGCCACCATTCCAAGAGTCCCCCAGATGTGTCAGTCCATTCCTGAGGAACCTGTTTTCCCTGCACTGCCTTGACGTTCAAGCCGAGGATCGACTCCCACCACGTGTGCACGTGGGACAGCCCTGTGGGAAAGCCTCGTGGGAAAGCCTCGTGGAAAAGACTCGAGGGAAAACCATAGATCCTTTGATCCATTGGGCGGACTGCGTGACACTGCTGCTACCGCTCTGGTGGAAAGCGCAAGTGCATGCCCGCATTCGAGACGAGGACTGATTCCCCTGGGGAGACTCCAGAAGTACCCCAAGATTCATGTCAGCACTGGAGAGGAATCCTCAGGTTCCGGCCCCGACTCCACACAAGGTCTTAGGCCCCGGCATCGACGGGAGAGGAATCCCGAGAGGCCCCCGAGGAACTCGCATGGGGACTGGCCTTTCCTGAGGCCACCAGAGCGGGTCCCTGAGGTCCCCGTCGTAAGTCGAGAGCACCTGCCGCAACTCGAGAAAATCCAGGAGGTTTTGCACTCCAGGCGAGATGAGGCCCATTTCCGCTGAGGCTTCTCGAGGCCAATCACATCTAACCACTGGAACTTCCAAAGGGTCCTTCACACCCTTGCTGCAACTCAAGAAGTTCCCCGACATACCCGTCTCCACTCGAGAGGAAGCACGTGGTGTCCCGCACACATCCAGGGGAGCCCCGTTTCCGCCTCCTAGCTCGAGATGAGGGATCCTTTCCCTGTTTCGTAGGGAAAGAATTCCCGGCGTTCCCGTAGCATCTCAAGAGGAGGCGCTCTCCACAGGAAAGGCGAGAGGAACTCCAGGGTCGTGCCACCATTCCAAGAGTCCCCCAGATGTGTCAGTCCATTCCAGAGGAACCTGTTTTCCCTGCACTGCCTTGACGTTCAAGCCGAGGATCCACTCCCACCACGTGTGCACGTGGGACAGCCCTGTGGGAAAGCCTCGTGGGAAAGCCTCGTGGGAAAGACTCGAGGGAAAACCATAGATCCTTTGATCCACGCGGCGGACTGCGTGACACTGTTGCTACCGCTTTGGAGGAAAGCGCAAGTGCATGCCCGCATTCGAGACGAGGACTGACTCCCCTGGGGAGACTTCAGAAGTACCCCAAGATCCATGTCAGCACTGGAGAGGAATCCTCAGGTTCCGGCCCCGACTCCACACAAGGTCTTAGGCCCCGGCATCGACGGGAGAGGAATCCCGAGAGGCCCCCGAGGAACTCGCATGGGGACTGGCCTTTCCTGAGGCCACCAGAGCGGGTCCCTGAGGTCCCCGTCGTAAGTCGAGAGCACCTGCCGCAACTCGAGAAAATCCAGGCGGTTTTGCCCTCCAGGCGAGATGAGGCCCATTTCCGCTGAGGCTTCTCGAGGCTAATCACGTCTAACCACTGGAACTTCCAAAGGGTCCTTCACACCCTTGCTGCAACTCAAGAAGTTCCCCGACATACCCGTCTCCACTCGAGAGGAAGCACGTGGTGTCCCGCACACATCCAGAGGAGCCCCGTTTCCGCCTCCTAGCTCGAGATGAGGGATCCTTTCCCTGTTTCGTAGGGAAAGAATTCCCGGCATTCCCGTCGCATCTCAAGAGGAGGCGCTCTCCACAGGAAAGGCGAGAGGAACTCCAGGGTCGTGCCACCATTCCAAGAGTCCCCCAGATGTGTCAGTCCATTCCAGAGGAACCTGTTTTTCCTGCACTGCCTTGACGTTCAAGCCGAGGATCGACTCCCACCACGTGTGCACGTGGGACAGCCCTGTGAGAAAGCCTCTTGGGAAAGCCTCGTGGGAAAGACTCGAGGGAAAACCATAGATCCTTTGATCCACGCGGCGGACTGCGTGACACTGCTGCTACCGCTCTGGAGGAAAGCGCAAGTGCATGCCCGCATTCGAGACGAGGACTGACTCCCCTGGGGAGACTCCAGACGTACCCCAAGATCCATGTCAGCACTGGAGAGGAATCCTCAGGTTCCGACCCCGACTCCACACAAGGTCTTAGGCCCCGGCATCGACGGGAGAGGAATCCCGAGACGTCCCCGAGGAACTCGCATGGGGACTGGCCTTTCCTGAGGCCACCAGAGCGGGTCCCTGAGGTCCCCGTCGTAAGTCGAGAGCACCTGCCGCAACTCGAGAAAATCCAGGAGGTTTTGCCCTCCAGGCGAGATGAGGCCCATTTCCGCTGAGGCTTCTCGAGGCTAATCACGTCTAACCACTGGAACTTCCAAAGGGTCCTTCACACCCTTGCTGCAACTCAAGAAGTTCCCCGACATACCCGTCTCCACTCGAGAGGAAGCACGTGGTGTCCCGCCCACATACAGGGGAGCTCCGTTTCCGACTCCTAGCTCGAGATGAGGGATCCTTTCCCTGTTTCGTAGGGAAAGAATTCCCGGCGTTCCCGTCGCATCTCAAGAGGAGACGCTCTCCACAGGAAAGGCGAGAGGAACTCCAGGGTCGTGCCACCATTCCAAGAGTCCCACAGATGTGTCAGTCCATTCCAGAGGAACCTGTTTTCCCTGCACTGCCTTGACGTTCAAGCCAAGGATCGACTCCCACCACGTGTGCACGTGGAACAGCCCTGTGGGAAAGCCTCGTGGGAAAGCCTCGTGGAAAAGACTCGAGGGAAAACCATAGATCCTTCGATCCACGCGGCGGACTGCGTGACACTGCTGCTACCGCTCTGGAGGAAAGCGCAAGTGCATGCCCGCATTCGAGACGAAGACTGACTCCCATGGGGAGACTCCAGAAGTACCCCAAGATCCATGTCAGCACTGGAGAGGAATCCTCAGGTTCCGACACCGACTCCACACAAGGACTTAGGCCCTGGCATCGACGGGAGAGGAATCCCCAGAGGCCCCCGAGGAACTCGCATGGGGACTGGCCTTTCCTGAGGCCACCAGAGCGGGTCCCTGAGGTCCCCGTCGTAAGTCGAGAGCACCTGCCGCAACTCGAGAAAATCCAGGAGGTTTTGCCCTCCAGGCGAGATGAGGCCCATTTCTGCTGAGGCTTCTCGAGGCCAATCACATCTAACCACTGGAACTTCCAAAGGGTCCTTCACACCATTGCTGCAACTCAAGAAGTTCCCCGACATACCCGTCTCCACTCGAGAGGAAGCACGTGGGGTCCCTCACACATCCAGGGGAGCCCCGTTTCCGCCTCCTAGCTCGAGATGAGGGATCCTTCCCTTTTTCGTAGGGAAAGAATTCCCGGCGTTCCAGTCCCATTTCAAGAGGTGGCGCTCTCCACAGGAAAGGCGAGAGGAACTCCAGGGTCGTGACACCATTCCAAGAGTCCCCCAGATGTGTCAGTCCATTCCAGAGGAACCTGTTTTCCCTGCACTGCCTTGACGTGCAAGCCGAGGATCGACTCCCACCACGTGTGCACGTGGGACAGCCCTGTGGGAAAGCCTCGTGGGAAAGCCTCGTGGGAAAGACTCGAGGGAAAACCATAGATCCTTTGATCCACGCGGCGGACTGCGTGACACTGCTGCTACCGCTCTGGAGGAAAGCGCAAGTGCATGCCCGCATTCGAGACGAGGACTGACTCCCCTGGGGAGACTCCAGACGTACCCCAAGATCCATGTCAGCACTGGAGAGGAATCCTCAGGTTCCGACCCCGACTCCACACAAGGTCTTAGGCCCCGGCATCGACGGGAGAGGAATCCCGAGACGCCCCCGAGGAACTTGCATGGGGACTGGCCTTTCCTGAGGCCACCAGAGCGGGTCCCTGAGTTCCCCGTCGTAAGTAGAGAGCACCTGCCGCAACTCGAGAAAATCCAGGAGGTTTTGCCCTCCAGGCGAGATGAGGCCCATTTCCGCTGAGGCTTCTCGAGGCTAATCACGTCTAACCACTGGAACTTCCAAAGGGTCCTTCACACCCTTGCTGCAACTCAAGAAGTTCCCCGACATACCCGTCTCCACTCGAGAGGAAGCACGTGGGGTCCCGCACACATCCAGGCGAGCTCCGTTTCCGACTCCTAGCTCGAGATGAGGGATCCTTTCCCTGTTTCGTAGGGAAAGAATTCCCGGCGTTCCCGTCGCATCTCAAGAGGAGGCGCTCTCCACAGGAAAGGCGAGAGGAACTCCAGGGTCGTGCCACCATTCCAAGAGTCCCCCAGATGTGTCAGTCCATTCTAGAGGAACCTGTTTTCCCTGCACTGCCTTGACGTTCAAGCCAAGGATCGACTCCCACCACGTGTGCACGTGGGACAGCCCTGTGGGAAAGCCTCGTGGGAAAGCCTCGTGGAAAAGACTCGAGGGAAAACCATAGATCCTTTGATCCACGCGGCGGACTGCGTGACACTGCTGCTACCGCTCTGGAGGAAAGCGCAAGTGCATGCCCGCATTCGAGACGAAGTCTGACTCCCCTGGGGAGACTCCAGAAGTACCCCAAGATCCATGTCAGCACTGGAGAGGAATCCTCAGGTTCCGACCCCGACTCCACACAAGGACTTAGGCCCCGGCATCGACGGGAGAGGAATCCCCAGAGGCCCCCGAGGAACTCGCATGGGGACTGGCCTTTCCTGAGGCCACCAGAGCGGGTCCCTGAGGTCCCCGTCGTAAGTCGAGAGCACCTGCCGCAACTCGAGAAAATCCAGGAGGTTTTGCCCTCCAGGCGAGATGAGGCCCATTTCCGCTGAGGCTTCTCGAGGCCAATCACATCCGACCACTGGAACTTCCAAAGGGTCCTTCACACCATTGCTGCAACTCAAGAAGTTCCCCGACATACCCGTCTCCACTCGAGAGGAAGCACGTGGGGTCCCGCACACATCCAGGGGAGCCCCGTTTCCGCCTCCTAGCTCGAGATGAGGGATCCTTTCCCTGTTTCGTAGGGAAAGAATTCCCGGCGTTCCCGTCGCATCTCAAGAGGAGGCGCTCTCCACAGGAAAGGCGAGAGGAACTCCAGGGTCGTGCCACCATTCCAAGAGTCCCCCAGATGTGTCAGTCCATTCCAGAGGAACCTGTTTTCCCTGCACTGCCTTGACGTTCAAGCCGAGGATCGACTCCCACCACGTGTGCACGTGGGACAGCCCTGTGGGAAAGCCTCGTGGGAAAGCCTCGTGGGAAAGACTCGAGGGAAAACCATAGATCCTTTGATCCATTGGGCGGACTGCGTGACACTGCTGCTACCGCTCTGGAGGAAAGCGAAAGTGCATGCCCGCATTCGAGACGAGGACTGACTCCCCTGGGGAGACTCCAGAAGTACCCCAAGATCCATGTCAGCACTGGAGAGGAATCCTCAGGTTCCGGCCCCGACTCCACACAAGGTCTTAGGCCCCGGCATCGACGGGAGAGGAATCCCGAGAGGCCCCCGAGGAACTCGCATGGGGACTGGCCTTTCCTGAGGCCACCAGAGCGGGTCCCTGAGGTCCCCGTCGTAAGTCGAGAGCACCTGCCGCAACTCGAGAAAATCCAGGAGGTTTTGCCCTCCAGGCGAGATGAGGCCCATTTCAGCTGAGGCTTCTCAAGGCTAATCACGTCTAACCACTGGAACTTCCAAAGGGTCCTTCACACCCTTGCTGCAACTCAAGAACTTCCCCGACATACCCGTCTCCACTCGAGAGGAAGCACGTGGGGTCCCTCACACATCCAGGGGAGACCCGTTTCCGCCTCCTAGCTCGAGATGAGGGATCCTTTCCCTGTTTCGTAGGGAAAGAATTCCCGGCGTTCCCGTCGCATCTCAAGAGGAGGCGCTCTCCACAGGAAAGGGGAGAGGAACTCCAGGGTCGTGCCACCATTCCAAGAGACCCCCAGATGTGTCAGTCCATTCCAGAGGAACCTGTTTTCCCTGCACTGCCTTGACGTTCAAGCCGAGGATCGACTCCCACCACGTGTGCACGTGGGACAGCCCTGAGGGAAAGCCTCGTGGGAAAGCCTCGTGGGAAAGACTCGAGGGAAAACCATAGATCCTTTGATCCACGCGGCGGACTGCGTGACACTGCTGCTACCGCTCTGGAGGAAAGCGCAAGTGCATGCCCGCATTCGAGAGGAGGACTGACTCCCCTGGGGAGACTCCAGAAGTACCCCAAGATCCATGTCAGCACTGGAGAGGAATCCTCAGGTTCCGGCCCCGACTTCACACAAGGTGTTAAGCCCCGGCATCGACGGGAGAGGAATCCCCAGAGGAACTCGCATGGGGACTGGCCTTTCCTGAGGCCACCAGAGCGGGTCCCTGAGGTCCCCGTCGTAAGTCGAGAGCACCTGCCGCAACTCGAGAAAATCCAGGAGGTTTTGCCCTCCAGGCGAGATGAGGCCCATTTCCGCTGAGGTTTCTCGAGTCTAATCACATCTAACCACTGGAACTTCCAAAGGGTCCTTCACACCCTTGCTGCAACTCAAGAAGGTCCCCGACATACCCGTCTCCACTCGAGAGGAAGAACGTGGGTCCCGTACACATCCAGGGGAGCCCCGTTTCCGCCTCCTAGCTCGAGATGAGGGATCCTTCCCTTTTTCATAGGGAAAGAATTCCCGGCGTTCCAGTCGCATCTCAAGAGGAGGCGTTCTCCACAGGAAAGGCGAGAGGAACTCCAGGGTCGAGACACCATTCCAAGAGTCCCCCAGATGTGTCAGTCCATTCAAGAGGAACCTGTTTTCCCTGCACTGCCTTGACGTTCAAGCCAAGGATCGACTCCCACCACGTGTGCACGTGGGACAGCCCTGTGGGAAAGCCTCGTGGGAAAGCCTCGTGGGAAAGACTCGAGGGAAAACCATAGATCCTTTGATCCACGCGGCGGACTGCGTGACACTGCTGCTACCGCTCTGGAGGAAAGCGCAAGTGCATGCCCGCATTCAAGACGAGGACTGACTCCCCTGGGGAGACTCCAGAAGTACCCCAAGGTCCATGTCAGCACTGGAGAGGAATCCTCAGGTTCCGGCCCCGACTCCACACAAGGTCTTAGGCCCAGGCATCGACGGGAGAGGAATCCCGAGAGGCCCCCGAGGAACTCGCATGGGGACTGGCCTTTCCTGAGGCCACCAGAGCGGGTCCCTGAGGTCCCCGTCGTAAGTCGAGAGCACCTGCCGCAACTCGAGAAAATCCAGGAGGTTTTGCCCTCCAGGCGAGATGAGGCCCATTTCCGCTGAGGCTTCTCGAGGCCAATCACATCTAACCACTGGAACTTCCAAAGGGTCCTTCACACCCTTGCTGCAACTCAAGAACTTCCCCGACATACCCGTCTGCACTCGAGAGGAAGCACGTGGTGTCCCGCACACATCCAGGGGAGCCCCGTTTCCGCCTCCTAGCTCGAGATGAGGGATCCTTTCCCTGTTTCCTAGGGAAAGAATTCCCGGCGTTCCCGTCGCATCTCAAGAGGAGGCGCTCTCCACAGGAAAGGCGAGAGGAACTCCAGGGTCATGCCACCATACCAAGAGTTCCCCAGATGTGTCAGTCTATTCCAGAGGAACCTGTTTTCCCTGCACTGCCTTGACGTTCAAGCCGAGGATCGACTCCCACCACGTGTGCACGTGGGACAGCCCTGTGGGAAAGCCTCGTGGGAAAGCCTCGTGGGAAAGACTCGAGGGAAAACCATAGATCCTTTGATCCACGCGGCGGACTGCGTGACACTGCTGCTACCGCTCTGGAGGAAAGCGCAAGTGCATGCCCGCATTCGAGACGAGGACTGACTCCCCTGGGGAGACTCCAGAAGTACCCCAAGATCCATGTCAGCACTGGAGAGGAATCCTCAGGTTCCGGCCCCGACTCCACACAAGGTCTTAGGCCCCGGCATCGACGGGAGAGGAATCCCGAGAGGCCCCCGAGGAACTCGCATGAGGACTGGCCTTTACTGAGGCCACCAGAGCGGGTCCCTGAGGTCCCCGTCGTAAGTCGAGAGCACCTGCCGCAACTCGAGAAAAGCCAGGCGGTTTTGCCCTCCAGGTGAGATGAGGCCCATTTCCGCTGAGGCTTCTCGAGGCTAATCACGTCTAACCACTGGAACTTCCAAAGGGTCCTTCACACCCTTGCTGCAACTCAAGAAGTTCCCCGACATACCCGTCTCCACTCGAGAGGAAGCACGTGGGTCCCGCACACATCCAGGGGAGCCCCGTTTCCGCCTCCTAGCTCGAGATGAGGGAACCTTTCCCTTTTTCGTAGGGAAAGATTTCCCGGCGTTCCCGTCGCATCTCAAGAGGAGGCGCTCTCCACAGGAAAGGCGAGAGGAACTCCAGGGTCGTGCCACCATTCCAAGAGTCCCCCAGATGTGTCAGTCCATTCCAGAGGAACCTGTTTTCCCTGCACTGCCTTGACGTTCAAGCCGAGGATCGACTCCCACCACGTGTGCACGTGGGACAGCCCTGTGGGAAAGCCTCGTGGGAAAGCCTCGTGGGAAAGACTCGAGGGAAAACCATAGATCCTTTGATCCACGCGGCGGACTGCGTGACACTGCTGCTACCGCTCTGGAGGAAAGCGCAAGTGCATACCCGCATTCGAAACGAGGACTGACTCCCCTGGGGAGACTCCAGACGTACCCCAAGATCCATGTCAGCACTGGAGAGGAATCCTCAGGTTCCGACCCCGACTCCACACAAGGTCTTAGGCCCCGGCATCGACGGGAGAGGAATCCCGAGACGCCCCCGAGGAACTCGCATGGGGACTGGCCTTTCCTGAGGCCACCAGAGCGGGTCCCTGAGGTCCCCGTCGTAAGTCGAGAGCACCTGCCGCAACTCGAGAAAATCCAGGAGGTTTTGCCCTCCAGGCGAGATGAGGCCCATTTCCGCTGAGGCTTCTCGAAGCCAATCACATCTAACCACTGGAACTTCCAAAGGGTCCTTCACACCCTTGCTGCAACTCAAGAAGTTCCCCGACATACCCGTCTCCACTAGAGAGGAAGCACGTGGTGTCCCGCACACATCCAGGGGAGCCCCGTTTCCGCCTCCTAGCTCGAGATGAGGGATCCTTTCCCTGTTTCGTAGGGAAAGAATTCCCGGCGTTCCCGTCGCATCTCAAGAGGAGGCGCTCTCCACAGGAAAGGCGAGAGGAACTCCAGGGTCGTGCCACCATTCCAAGAGACCCCCAGATGTGTCAGTCCATTCCAGAGGAACCTGTTTTCCCTGCACTGCCTTGACGTTCAAGCCGAGGATCGACTCCCACCACGTGTGCACGTGGGACAGCCCTGAGGGAAAGCCTCGTGGGAAAGCCTCGTGGGAAAGACTCGAGGGAAAACCATAGATCCTTTGATCCACGCGGCGGACTGCGTGACACTGCTGCTACCGCTCTGGAGGAAAGCGCAAGTGCATGCCCGCATTCGAGACGAGGACTGACTCCCCTGGGGAGACTCCAGAAGTACCCCAAGATCCATGTCAGCACTGGAGAGGAATCCTCAGGTTCCGGCCCCGACTTCACACAAGGTCTTAGGCCCCGGCATCGACGGGAGAGGAATCCCCAGAGGAACTCGCATGGGGACTGGCCTTTCCTGAGGCCACCAGAGCGGGTCCCTGAGGTCCCCGTCGTAAGTCGAGAGCACCTGCCGCAACTCGAGAAAATCCAGGAGGTTTTGCCCTCCAGGCGAGATGAGGCCCATTTCCGCTGAGGCTTCTCGAGTCTAATCACATCTAACCACTGGAACTTCCAAAGGGTCCTTCACACCCTTGCTGCAACTCAAGAAGGTCCCCGACATACCCGTCTCCACTCGAGAGGAAGAACGTGGGTCCCGCACACATCCAGGGGAGCCCCGTTTCCGCCTCCTAGCTCGAGATGAGGGATCCTTCCCTTTTTCGTAGGGAAAGAATTCCCGGCGTTCCAGTCGCATCTCAAGAGGAGGCGTTCTCCACAGGAAAGGCGAGAGGAACTCCAGGGTCGAGACACCATTCCAAGAGTCCCCCAGATGTGTCAGTCCATTCAAGATGAACCTGTTTTCCCTGCACTGCCTTGACGTTCAAGCCGAGGATCGACTACCACCACGTGTGCACGTGGGACAGCCCTGTGGGAAAGCCTCGTGGGAAAGCCTCGTGGGAAAGACTCGAGGGAAAACCATAGATCCTTTGATCCACGCGGCGGACTGCGTGACACTGCTGCTACCGCTCTGGAGGAAAGCGCAAGTGCATGCCCGCATTCAAGACGAGGACTGACTCCCCTGGGGAGACTCCAGAAGTACCCCAAGGTCCATGTCAGCACTGGAGAGGAATCCTCAGGTTCCGGCCCCGACTCCACACAAGGTCTTAGGCCCCGGCATCGACGGGAGAGGAATCCCGAGAGGCCCCCGAGGAACTCGCATGGGGACTGGCCTTTCCTGAGGCCACCAGAGCGGGTCCCTGAGGTCCCCGTCGTAAGTCGAGAGCACCTGCCGCAACTCGAGAAAATCCAGGAGGTTTTGCCCTCCAGGCGAGATGAGGCCCATTTCCGCTGAGGCTTCTCGAGGCCAATCACATCTAACCACTGGAACTTCCAAAGGGTCCTTCACACCCTTGCTGCAACTCAAGAACTTCCCCGACATACCCGTCTGCACTCGAGAGGAAGCACGTGGTGTCCCGCACACATCCAGGGGAGCCCCGTTTCCGCCTCCTAGCTCGAGATGAGGGATCCTTTCCCTGTTTCGTAGGGAAAGAATTCCCGGCGTTCCCGTCGCATCTCAAGAGGAGGCGCTCTCCACAGGAAAGGCGAGAGGAACTCCAGGGTCATGCCACCATACCAAGAGTTCCCCAGATGTGTCAGTCTATTCCAGAGGAACCTGTTTTCCCTGCACTGCCTTGACGTTCAAGCCGAGGATCGACTCCCACCACGTGTGCACGTGGGACAGCCCTGTGGGAAAGCCTCGTGGGAAAGCCTCGTGGGAAAGACTCGAGGGAAAACCATAGATCCTTTGATCCACGCGGCGGACTGCGTGACACTGCTGCTACCGCTCTGGAGGAAAGCGCAAGTGCATGCCCGCATTCGAGACGAGGACTGACTCCCCTGGGGAGACTCCAGAAGTACCCCAAGATCCATGTCAGCACTGGAGAGGAATCCTCAGGTTCCGGCCCCGACTCCACACAAGGTCTTAGGCCCCGGCATCGACGGGAGAGGAATCCCGAGAGGCCCCCGAGGAACTCGCATGAGGACTGGCCTTTCCTGAGGCCACCAGAGCGGGTCCCTGAGGTCCCCGTCGTAAGTCGAGAGCACCTGCCGCAACTCGAGAAAAGCCAGGCGGTTTTGCCCTCCAGGTGAGATGAGGCCCATTTCCGCTGAGGCTTCTCGAGGCTAATCACGTCTAACCACTGGAACTTCCAAAGGGTCCTTCACACCCTTGCTGCAACTCAAGAAGTTCCCCGACATACCCGTCTCCACTCGAGAGGAAGCACGTGGGTCCCGCACACATCCAGGGGAGCCCCGTTTCCGCCTCCTAGCTCGAGATGAGGGAACCTTTCCCTTTTTCGTAGGGAAAGATTTCCCGGCGTTCCCGTCGCATCTCAAGAGGAGGCGCTCTCCACAGGAAAGGCGAGAGGAACTCCAGGGTCGTGCCACCATTCCAAGAGTCCCCCAGATGTGTCAGTCCATTCCAGAGGAACCTGTTTTCCCTGCACTGCCTTGACGTTCAAGCCGAGGATCGACTCCCACCACGTGTGCACGTGGGACAGCCCTGTGGGAAAGCCTCGTGGGAAAGCCTCGTGGGAAAGACTCGAGGGAAAACCATAGATCCTTTGATCCACGCGGCGGACTGCGTGACACTGCTGCTACCGCTCTGGAGGAAAGCGCAAGTGCATACCCGCATTCGAAACGAGGACTGACTCCCCTGGGGAGACTCCAGACGTACCCCAAGATTCATGTCAGCACTGGAGAGGAATCCTCAGGTTCCGACCCCGACTCCACACAAGGTCTTAGGCCCCGGCATCGACGGGAGAGGAATCCCGAGAGGCCCCCGAGGAACTCGCATGGGGACTGGCCTTTCCTGAGGCCACCAGAGCGGGTCCCTGAGGTCCCCGTCGTAAGTCGAGAGCACCTGCCGCAACTCGAGAAAATCCAGGAGGTTTTGCCCTCCAGGCGATATGAGGCCCATTTCCGCTGAGGCTTCTCGAGGCTAATCACGTCTAACCACTGGAACTACCAAAGGGTCCTTCACACCCTTGCTGCAACTCAAGAAGTTCCCCGACATACCCGTCTCCACTCGAGAGGAAGCACGTGGTGTCCCGCCCACATACAGGGGAGCTCCGTTTCCGACTCCTAGCTTGAGATGAGGGATCCTTTCCCTGTTTCGTAGGGAAAGAATTCCCGGCGTTCCCGTCGCATCTCAAGAGGAGACGCTCTCCACAGGAAAGGCGAGAGGAACTCCAGAGTCGTGCCACCATTCCAAGAGTCCCCCAGATGTGTCAGTCCATTCCAGAGGAACCTGTTTTCCCTGCACTGCCTTGACGTTCAAGCCAAGGATCGACTCCCACCACGTGTGCACGTGGGACAGCCCTGTGGGAAAGCCTCGTGGGAAAGCCTCGTGGAAAAGACTCGAGGGAAAACCATAGATCCTTCGATCCACGCGGCGGACTGCGTGACACTGCTGCTACCGCTCTGGAGGAAAGCGCAAGTGCATGCCCGCATTCGAGACGAAGACTGACTCCCATGGGGAGACTGCAGAAGTACCCCAAGATCCATGTCAGCACTGGAGAGGAATCCTCAGGTTCCGACACCGACTCCACACAAGGACTTAGGCCCTGGCATCGACGGGAGAGGAATCCCCAGAGGCCCCCGAGGAACTCGCATGGGGACTGGCCTTTCCTGAGGCCACCAGAGCGGGTCCCTGAGGTCCCCGTCGTAAGTCGAGAGCACCTGCCGCAACTCGAGAAAATCCAGGAGGTTTTGCCCTCCAGGCGAGATGAGGCCCATTTCTGCTGAGGCTTCTCGAGGCCAATCACATCTAACCACTGGAACTTTCAAAGGGTCCTTCACACCATTGCTGCAACTCAAGAAGTTCCCCGACATACCCGTCTCCACTCGAGAGGAAGCACGTGGGGTCCCTCACACATCCAGGGGAGCCCCGTTTCCGCCTCCTAGCTCGAGATGAGGGATCCTTCCCTTTTTCGTAGGGAAAGAATTCCCGGCGTTCCAGTCGCATCTCAAGAGGAGGCGCTCTCCACAGGAAAGGCGAGAGGAACTCCAGGGTCGTGACACCATTCCAAGAGTCCCCCAGATGTGTCAGTCCATTCCAGAGGAACCTGTTTTCCCTGCACTGCCTTGACGTGCAAGCCGAGGATCGACTCCCACCACGTGTGCACGTGGGACAGCCCTGTGGGAAAGCCTCGTGGGAAAGCTTCGTGGGAAAGACTCGAGGGAAAACCATAGATCCTTTGATCCACGCGGCGGACTGCGTGACACTGCTGCCACCGCTCTGGAGGAAAGCGCAAGTGCATGCCCGCATTCGAGACGAGGACTGACTCCCCTGGGGAGACTCCAGACGTACCCCAAGATCCATGTCAGCACTGGAGAGGAATCCTCAGGTTCCGGCCCCGACTCCACACAAGGTCTTAGGCCCCGGCATCGACGGGAGAGGAATCCCGAGACGCCCCCGAGGAACTCGCATGGGGACTGGCCTTTCCTGAGGCCACCAGAGCGGGTCCCTGAGGTCCCCGTCGTAAGTCGAGAGCACCTGCCGCAACTCCAGAAAATCCAGGAGGTTTTGCCCTCCAGGCGAGATGAGGCCCATTTCCGCTGAGGCTTCTCGAGGCTAATCACGTCTAACCACTGGAACTTCCAAAGGGTCCTTCACACCCTTGCTGCAACTCGAGAAGTTCCCCGACATACCCGTCTCCACTCGAGAGGAAGCACGTGGTGTCCCGCACACATCCAGGGGAGCCCCGTTTCCGCCTCCTAGCTCGAGATGAGGGATCCTTTCCCTGTTTCGTAGGGAAAGAATTCCCGGCGTTCCCGTCGCATCTCAAGAGGAGGCGCTCTCCACAGGAAAGGCGAGAGGAACTCCAGGGTCGTGCCACCATTCCAAGAGTCCCCCAGATGTGTCAGTCCATTCCTGAGGAACCTGTTTTCCCTGCACTGCCTTGACGTTCAAGCCGAGGATCGACTCCCACCACGTGTGCACGTGGGACAGCCCTGTGGGAAAGCCTCGTGGGAAAGCCTCGTGGAAAAGACTCGAGGGAAAACCATAGATCCTTTGATCCATTGGGCGGACTGCGTGACACTGCTGCTACCGCTCTGGTGGAAAGCGCAAGTGCATGCCCGCATTCGAGACGAGGACTGATTCCCCTGGGGAGACTCCAGAAGTACCCCAAGATTCATGTCAGCACTGGAGAGGAATCCTCAGGTTCCGGCCCCGACTCCACACAAGGTCTTAGGCCCCGGCATCGACGGGAGAGGAATCCCGAGAGGCCCCCGAGGAACTCGCATGGGGACTGGCCTTTCCTGAGGCCACCAGAGCGGGTCCCTGAGGTCCCCGTCGTAAGTCGAGAGCACCTGCCGCAACTCGAGAAAATCCAGGAGGTTTTGCACTCCAGGCGAGATGAGGCCCATTTCCGCTGAGGCTTCTCGAGGCCAATCACATCTAACCACTGGAACTTCCAAAGGGTCCTTCACACCCTTGCTGCAACTCAAGAAGTTCCCCGACATACCCGTCTCCACTCGAGAGGAAGCACGTGGTGTCCCGCACACATCCAGGGGAGCCCCGTTTCCGCCTCCTAGCTCGAGATGAGGGATCCTTTCCCTGTTTCGTAGGGAAAGAATTCCCGGCGTTCCCGTAGCATCTCAAGAGGAGGCGCTCTCCACAGGAAAGGCGAGAGGAACTCCAGGGTCGTGCCACCATTCCAAGAGTCCCCCAGATGTGTCAGTCCATTCCAGAGGAACCTGTTTTCCCTGCACTGCCTTGACGTTCAAGCCGAGGATCCACTCCCACCACGTGTGCACGTGGGACAGCCCTGTGGGAAAGCCTCGTGGGAAAGCCTCGTGGGAAAGACTCGAGGGAAAACCATAGATCCTTTGATCCACGCGGCGGACTGCGTGACACTGTTGCTACCGCTTTGGAGGAAAGCGCAAGTGCATGCCCGCATTCGAGACGAGGACTGACTCCCCTGGGGAGACTTCAGAAGTACCCCAAGATCCATGTCAGCACTGGAGAGGAATCCTCAGGTTCCGGCCCCGACTCCACACAAGGTCTTAGGCCCCGGCATCGACGGGAGAGGAATCCCGAGAGGCCCCCGAGGAACTCGCATGGGGACTGGCCTTTCCTGAGGCCACCAGAGCGGGTCCCTGAGGTCCCCGTCGTAAGTCGAGAGCACCTGCCGCAACTCGAGAAAATCCAGGCGGTTTTGCCCTCCAGGCGAGATGAGGCCCATTTCCGCTGAGGCTTCTCGAGGCTAATCACGTCTAACCACTGGAACTTCCAAAGGGTCCTTCACACCCTTGCTGCAACTCAAGAAGTTCCCCGACATACCCGTCTCCACTCGAGAGGAAGCACGTGGTGTCCCGCACACATCCAGAGGAGCCCCGTTTCCGCCTCCTAGCTCGAGATGAGGGATCCTTTCCCTGTTTCGTAGGGAAAGAATTCCCGGCATTCCCGTCGCATCTCAAGAGGAGGCGCTCTCCACAGGAAAGGCGAGAGGAACTCCAGGGTCGTGCCACCATTCCAAGAGTCCCCCAGATGTGTCAGTCCATTCCAGAGGAACCTGTTTTTCCTGCACTGCCTTGACGTTCAAGCCGAGGATCGACTCCCACCACGTGTGCACGTGGGACAGCCCTGTGAGAAAGCCTCTTGGGAAAGCCTCGTGGGAAAGACTCGAGGGAAAACCATAGATCCTTTGATCCACGCGGCGGACTGCGTGACACTGCTGCTACCGCTCTGGAGGAAAGCGCAAGTGCATGCCCGCATTCGAGACGAGGACTGACTCCCCTGGGGAGACTCCAGACGTACCCCAAGATCCATGTCAGCACTGGAGAGGAATCCTCAGGTTCCGACCCCGACTCCACACAAGGTCTTAGGCCCCGGCATCGACGGGAGAGGAATCCCGAGACGTCCCCGAGGAACTCGCATGGGGACTGGCCTTTCCTGAGGCCACCAGAGCGGGTCCCTGAGGTCCCCGTCGTAAGTCGAGAGCACCTGCCGCAACTCGAGAAAATCCAGGAGGTTTTGCCCTCCAGGCGAGATGAGGCCCATTTCCGCTGAGGCTTCTCGAGGCTAATCACGTCTAACCACTGGAACTTCCAAAGGGTCCTTCACACCCTTGTTGCAACTCAAGAAGTTCCCCGACATACCCGTCTCCACTCGAGAGGAAGCACGTGGTGTCCCGCCCACATACAGGGGAGCTCCGTTTCCGACTCCTAGCTCGAGATGAGGGATCCTTTCCCTGTTTCGTAGGGAAAGAATTCCCGGCGTTCCCGTCGCATCTCAAGAGGAGACGCTCTCCACAGGAAAGGCGAGAGGAACTCCAGAGTCGTGCCACCATTCCAAGAGTCCCACAGATGTGTCAGTCCATTCCAGAGGAACCTGTTTTCCCTGCACTGCCTTGACGTTCAAGCCAAGGATCGACTCCCACCACGTGTGCACGTGGAACAGCCCTGTGGGAAAGCCTCGTGGGAAAGCCTCGTGGAAAAGACTCGAGGGAAAACCATAGATCCTTCGATCCACGCGGCGGACTGCGTGACACTGCTGCTACCGCTCTGGAGGAAAGCGCAAGTGCATGCCCGCATTCGAGACGAAGACTGACTCCCATGGGGAGACTCCAGAAGTACCCCAAGATCCATGTCAGCACTGGAGAGGAATCCTCAGGTTCCGACACCGACTCCACACAAGGACTTAGGCCCTGGCATCGACGGGAGAGGAATCCCCAGAGGCCCCCGAGGAACTCGCATGGGGACTGGCCTTTCCTGAGGCCACCAGAGCGGGTCCCTGAGGTCCCCGTCGTAAGTCGAGAGCACCTGCCGCAACTCGAGAAAATCCAGGAGGTTTTGCCCTCCAGGCGAGATGAGGCCCATTTCTGCTGAGGCTTCTCGAGGCCAATCACATCTAACCACTGGAACTTCCAAAGGGTCCTTCACACCATTGCTGCAACTCAAGAAGTTCCCCGACATACCCGTCTCCACTCGAGAGGAAGCACGTGGGGTCCCTCACACATCCAGGGGAGCCCCGTTTCCGCCTCCTAGCTCGAGATGAGGGATCCTTCCCTTTTTCGTAGGGAAAGAATTCCCGGCGTTCCAGTCCCATTTCAAGAGGTGGCGCTCTCCACAGGAAAGGCGAGAGGAACTCCAGGGTCGTGACACCATTCCAAGAGTCCCCCAGATGTGTCAGTCCATTCCAGAGGAACCTGTTTTCCCTGCACTGCCTTGACGTGCAAGCCGAGGATCGACTCCCACCACGTGTGCACGTGGGACAGCCCTGTGGGAAAGCCTCGTGGGAAAGCCTCGTGGGAAAGACTCGAGGGAAAACCATAGATCCTTTGATCCACGCGGCGGACTGCGTGACACTGCTGCTACCGCTCTGGAGGAAAGCGCAAGTGCATGCCCGCATTCGAGACGAGGACTGACTCCCCTGGGGAGACTCCAGACGTACCCCAAGATCCATGTCAGCACTGGAGAGGAATCCTCAGGTTCCGACCCCGACTCCACACAAGGTCTTAGGCCCCGGCATCGACGGGAGAGGAATCCCGAGACGCCCCCGAGGAACTTGCATGGGGACTGGCCTTTCCTGAGGCCACCAGAGCGGGTCCCTGAGTTCCCCGTCGTAAGTAGAGAGCACCTGCCGCAACTCGAGAAAATCCAGGAGGTTTTGCCCTCCAGGCGAGATGAGGCCCATTTCCGCTGAGGCTTCTCGAGGCTAATCACGTCTAACCACTGGAACTTCCAAAGGGTCCTTCACACCCTTGCTGCAACTCAAGAAGTTCCCCGACATACCCGTCTCCACTCGAGAGGAAGCACGTGGGGTCCCGCACACATCCAGGCGAGCTCCGTTTCCGACTCCTAGCTCGAGATGAGGGATCCTTTCCCTGTTTCGTAGGGAAAGAATTCCCGGCGTTCCCGTCGCATCTCAAGAGGAGGCGCTCTCCACAGGAAAGGCGAGAGGAACTCCAGGGTCGTGCCACCATTCCAAGAGTCCCCCAGATGTGTCAGTCCATTCTAGAGGAACCTGTTTTCCCTGCACTGCCTTGACGTTCAAGCCAAGGATCGACTCCCACCACGTGTGCACGTGGGACAGCCCTGTGGGAAAGCCTCGTGGGAAAGCCTCGTGGAAAAGACTCGAGGGAAAACCATAGATCCTTTGATCCACGCGGCGGACTGCGTGACACTGCTGCTACCGCTCTGGAGGAAAGCGCAAGTGCATGCCCGCATTCGAGACGAAGTCTGACTCCCCTGGGGAGACTCCAGAAGTACCCCAAGATCCATGTCAGCACTGGAGAGGAATCCTCAGGTTCCGACCCCGACTCCACACAAGGACTTAGGCCCCGGCATCGACGGGAGAGGAATCCCCAGAGGCCCCCGAGGAACTCGCATGGGGACTGGCCTTTCCTGAGGCCACCAGAGCGGGTCCCTGAGGTCCCCGTCGTAAGTCGAGAGCACCTGCCGCAACTCGAGAAAATCCAGGAGGTTTTGCCCTCCAGGCGAGATGAGGCCCATTTCCGCTGAGGCTTCTCGAGGCCAATCACATCCGACCACTGGAACTTCCAAAGGGTCCTTCACACCATTGCTGCAACTCAAGAAGTTCCCCGACATACCCGTCTCCACTCGAGAGGAAGCACGTGGGGTCCCGCACACATCCAGGGGAGCCCCGTTTCCGCCTCCTAGCTCGAGATGAGGGATCCTTTCCCTGTTTCGTAGGGAAAGAATTCCCGGCGTTCCCGTCGCATCTCAAGAGGAGGCGCTCTCCACAGGAAAGGCGAGAGGAACTCCAGGGTCGTGCCACCATTCCAAGAGTCCCCCAGATGTGTCAGTCCATTCCAGAGGAACCTGTTTTCCCTGCACTGCCTTGACGTTCAAGCCGAGGATCGACTCCCACCACGTGTGCACGTGGGACAGCCCTGTGGGAAAGCCTCGTGGGAAAGCCTCGTGGGAAAGACTCGAGGGAAAACCATAGATCCTTTGATCCATTGGGCGGACTGCGTGACACTGCTGCTACCGCTCTGGAGGAAAGCGAAAGTGCATGCCCGCATTCGAGACGAGGACTGACTCCCCTGGGGAGACTCCAGAAGTACCCCAAGATCCATGTCAGCACTGGAGAGGAATCCTCAGGTTCCGGCCCCGACTCCACACAAGGTCTTAGGCCCCGGCATCGACGGGAGAGGAATCCCGAGACGCCCCCGAGGAACTCGCATGGGGACTGGCCTTTCCTGAGGCCACCAGAGCGGGTCCCTGAGGTCCCCGTCGTAAGTCGAGAGCACCTGCCGCAACTCGAGAAAATCCAGGAGGTTTTGCCCTCCAGGCGAGATGAGGCCCATTTCCGCTGAGGCTTCTCGAGGCCAATCACATCTAACCACTGGAACTTCCAAAGGGTCCTTCACACCATTGCTGCAACTCAAGAAGTTCCCCGACATACCCGTCTCCACTCGAGAGGAAGCACGTGGGGTCCCGCACACATCCAGGGGAGCCCCGTTTCCGCCTCCTAGCTCGAGATGAGGGATCCTTTCCCTGTTTCTTAGGAAAAGAATTCCCGGCGTTCCCGTCGCATCTCAAGAGGAGGCACTCTCCACAGGAAAGGCGAGAGGAACTCCAGGGTCGTGCCACCATTCCAAGAGTCCCCCAGATGTGTCAGTCCATTCCAGAGGAACCTGTTTTCCCTGCACTGCCTTGACGTTCAAGCCGAGGATCGACTCCCACCACGTGTGCACGTGGGACAGCCCTGTGGGAAAGCCTCGTGGGAAAGCCTCGTGGGAAAGACTCGAGGGAAAACCATAGATCCTTTGATCCACGCGGCGGACTGCGTGACACTGCTGCTACTGCTCTGGAGGAAAGCGCAAGTGCATGCCCGCATTCGAGATGAGGACTGACTCCCCTGGGGAGACTTCAGAAGTACCCCAAGATCCTTGTCAGCACTGGAGAGGAATCCTCAGGTTCCGGCCCCGACTCCACACAAGGTCTTAGGCCCCGGCATCGACGGGAGAGGAATCCCGAGAGGCCCCCGAGGAACTCGCATGGGGACTGGCCTTTCCTGAGGCCACCAGAGCGGGTCCCTGAGGTCCCCGTCGTAAGTCGAGAGCACCTGCCGCAACTCGAGAAAATCCAGGAGGTTTTGCCCTCCAGGCGAGATGAGGCCCATTTCCGCTGAGGCTTCTCGAGGCTAATCACGTGTAACCACTGGAACTTCCAAAGGGTCCTTCACACCCTTGCTTCAACTCAAGAAGTTCCCCGACATACCCGTCTCCACTCGAGAGGAAGCACGTGGTGTCCCGCACACATCCAGGGGAGCCCCGTTTCCGCCTCCTAGCTCGAGATGAGGGATCCTTTCCCTGTTTCGTAGGGAAAGAATTCCCGGCGTTCCCGTCGCATCTCAAGAGGAGGCGCTCTCCACAGGAAAGGCGAGAGGAACTCCAGGGTCGTGCCACCATTCCAAGAGTCCCCCAGATGTGTCAGTCCATTCCAGAGGAACCTGTTTTCCCTGCACTGCATTGACGTTCAAGCCAAGGATCGACTCCCACCACGTGTGCACGTGGGACAGCCCTGTGGGAAAGCCTCGTGGGAAAGCCTCGTGGAAAAGACTCGAGGGAAAACCATAGATCCTGTGATCCACGAGGCGGACTGCGTGACACTGCTGCTACCGCTCTGGAGGAACGCGCAAGTGCATGCCCGCATTCGAGACAAAGACTGACTCCCCTGGGGAGACTCCAGAAGTACCCCAAGATCCATGTCAGCACTGGAGAGGAATCCTCAGGTTCCGACCCCGACTCCACACAAGGTCTTAGGCCTCGGCATCGACGGGAGAGGAATCCCCAGAGGCCCCCGAGGAACTCGCATGGGGACTGGCCTTTCCTGAGGCCACCAGAGCGGGTCCCTGAGGTCCCCGTCGTAAGTCGAGAGCAACTGCCGCAACTCGAGAAAATCCAGGAGGTTTTGCCCTCCAGGCGAGATGAGGCCCATTTCCGCTGAGGCTTCTCGAGGCTAATCACGTCTAACCACTGGAACTTCCAAAGGGTCCTTCACACCCTTGCTTCAACTCAAGAAGTTCCCCGACATACACGTCTGCACTCGAGAGGAAGCACGTGGGGTCCCGCACACATCCAGGGGAGCCCCGTTTCCGCCTCCTAGCTCGAGATGAGGGAAACTTTCCCTGTTTCGTAGGGAAAGTATTCCTGGCGTTCCCGTCGCATCTCAAGAGGAGGCGCTCTCCACAGGAAAGGCGAGAGGAACTGAAGGGTCGTGCCACCATTCCAACAGTCCCCCAGATGTGTCAGTCCATTCCAGAGGAACCTGTTTTCCCTGCACTGCTTTGACGTTCAAGCCGAGGATCGACTCCCACCACGTGTGCACGTGGGACAGCCCTGTGGGAAAGCCTCGTGGGAAAGCCTCGTGGGAAAGACTCGAGGGAAAACCATAGATCCTTTGATCCACGCGGCGGACTGCGTGACACTGCTGCTACCGCTCTGGAGGAAAGCGCAAGTGCATGCCCGCATTCGAGACGAGGACTGACTCCCCTGGGGAGACTCCAGAAGTACCCCAAGATCCATGTCAGCACTGGAGAGGAATCCTCAGGTTCCGGCCCCGACTCCACACAAGGTCTTAGGCCCCGGCATCGACGGGAGAGGAATCCCCAGACGCCCCCGAGGAACTCGCATGGGGACTGGCCTTTCCTGAGGCCACCAGAGCGGGTCCCTGATGTCCCCGTCGTAAGTCGAGAGCACCTGCCGCAACTCGAGAAAATCCAGGAGGTTTTGCCCTCCAGGCGAGATGAGGCCCATTTCCGCTGAGGCTTCTCGAGGCCAATCACATCTAACCACTGGAACTTCCAAAGGGTCCTTCACACCATTGCTGCAACTCAAGAAGTTCCCCGACATACCCGTCTCCACTCGAGAGGAAGCACGTGGGGTCCCGCACACATCCAGGGGAGCCCCGTTTCCGCCTCCTAGCTCGAGATGAGGGATCCTTTCCCTGTTTCGTAGGGAAAGAATTCCCGGCGTTCCCGTCGCATCTCAAGAGGAGGCGCTCTCCACAGGAAAGGCGAGAGGAACTCCAGGGTCGTGCCACCATTCCAAGAGTCCCCCAGATGTGTCAGTCCATTCCAGAGGAACCTGTTTTCCCTGCACTGCCTTGACGTTCAAGCCGAGGATCGACTCCCACCACGTGTGCACGTGGGACAGCCCTGTGGGAAAGCCTCGTGGGAAAGCCTCGTGGAAAAGACTCGAGGGAAAACCATAGATCTTTGATCCACGCGGCGGACTGCGTGACACTATTTCTACCGCTCTGGAGGAAAGCGCAAGTGCATGCCCGCATTCGAGACGAGGACTGACTCCCCTGGGGAGACTCCAGAAGTACCCCAAGATCCATGTCAGCACTGGAGAGGAATCCTCAGGTTCCGGCACCGACTCCACACAAGGTCTTAGGCCCCGGCATCGACGGGAGAGGAATCCCGAGAGGCCCCCGAGGAACTCGCATGGGGACTGGCCTTTCCTGAGGCCACCAGAGCGGGTCCCTGAGGTCCCCGTCGTAAGTCGAGAGCACCTGCCGCAACTCGAGAAAATCCAGGAGGTTTTGCCCTCCAGGCGAGATGAGGCCCATTTCCGCTGAGGCTTCTCGAGGCCAATCACATCTAACCACTGGACCTTCCAAAGGGTCCTTCACACCCTTGCTGCAACTCAAGAAGTTCCCCGACATACCCGTCTCCACTCGAGAGGAAGCACGTGGGTCCCGCACACCTCCAGGGGAGTCCCGTTTCCGCCTCCTAGCTCGAGATGAGGGATCCTTTCCGTGTTTCGTAGGGAAAGAATTCCCGGCGTTCCCGTCGCATCTCAAGAGGAGGCGCTCTCCACTGGAAAGGCGAGAGGAACTCCAGGGTCGTGCCACCATTCCAAGAGTCACCCAGATGTGTCAGTCCGTTCCAGAGGAACCTGTTTTCCCTGCACTGCCTTGACGTTCAAGCCGAGGATCGACTCCCACCACGTGTGCACGTGGGACAGCCCTGTGGGAAAGCCTCGTGGGAAAGCCTCGTGGGAAAGCCTCGTGGAAAAGACTCGAGGGAAAACCATAGATCCTTTGATCCACGCGGCGGACTGCGTGACACTGCTGCTACCGCTCTGGAGGAAAGCACAAGTGCATGCCCGCATTCGAGACGAAGACTGACTCCCCTGGGGAGACTCCAGAAGTACCCCAAGATCCATGTCAGCACTGGAGAGGAATCCTCAGGTTCCGGCCCCGACTCCACACAAGGTCTTAGGCCCCGGCATCGACGGGAGAGGAATCCCGAGAGGCCCCCGAGGAACTCGCATGGGGACTGGCCTTTCCTGAGGCCACCAGAGCGGTTCCCTGAGGTCCCCGTCGTAAGTCGAGAGCACCTGCCGCAACTCGAGAAAATCCAGGAGGTTTTGCCCTCCAGGCGAGATGAGGCCCATTTCCGCTGAGGCTTCTCGAGGCCAATCACATCTAACCACTGGACCTTCCAAAGGGTCCTTCACACCCTTCCTGCAACTCAAGAAGTTCCCCGACATACCCGTCTGCACTCGAGAGGAAGCACGTGGGTCCCGCACACCTCCAGGGGAGTCCCGTTTCCGCCTCCTAGCTCGAGATGAGGGATCCTTTCCCTGTTTCGTAGGGAAAGAATTCCCGGCGTTCCCGTCGCATCTCAAGAGGAGGCGCTCTCCACAGGAAAGGCGAGAGGAACTCCAGGGTCGTGCCACCATTCCAAGAGTCACCCAGATGTGTCAGTCCATTCCAGAGGAACCTGTTTTCCCTGCACTGCCTTGACGTTCAAGCCGAGGATCGACTCCCACCACGTGTGCACGTGGGACAGCGCTGTGGGAAAGCCTCGTGGGAAAGCCTCGTGGGAAAGACTCGAGGGAAAACCATAGATCCTTTGATCCACGCGGCGGACTGCTTGACACTGCTGCTACCGCTTTGGAGGAAAGCGCAAGTGCATGCCCGCATTCGAGACGAGGACTGACTCCCCTGGGGAGACTCCAGAAGTACCCCAAGATCCATGTCAGCACTGGAGAGGAATCCTCAGGTTCCGGCCCCGACTCCACACAAGGTCTTAGGCCCCGGGAACGACGGGAGAGGAATCCCGAGAGGCCCCCGAGGAACTCGCATGGGGACTGGCCTTTCCTGAGGCCACCAGAGCGGGTCCCTGAGGTCCCCGTCGTAAGTCGAGAGCACCTGCCGCAACTCGAGAAAATCCAGGAGGTTTTGCCCTCCAGGCGAGATTAGGCCCATTTCTGCTGAGGCTTCTCGAGGCCAATCACATCTAACCACTGGAACTTCCAAAGAGTCCTTCACACCCTTGCTGCAACTCAAGAAGTTCCCCGACATACCCGTCTCCACTCGAGAGGAAGCACGTGGGGTCCCGCACACATCCAGGGGAGCCCCGTTTCCGCCTCCTAGCTCGAGATGAGGGATCCTTTCCCTGTTTCGTAGGGAAAGAATTCCCGGCGTTCCCGTCGCATCTCAAGAGGAGGCGCTCTCCACAGGAAAGGCGAGAGGAACTCCAGGGCCGTGCCACCATTCCAAGAGTCCCCCAGATGTGTCAGTCCATTCCAGAGGAACCTGTTTTCCCTGCACTGCCTTGACGTTCAAGCCGAGGATCGACTCCCACCACGTGTGCACGTGGGACAGCCCTGTGGGAAAGCCTCGTGGGAAAGCCTCGTGGGAAAGACTCGAGGGAAAACCATAGATACTTTGATCCACGCGGCGGACTGCGTGACACTGCTGCTACCGCTCTGGAGGAAAGCGCAATGCATGCCCGCATTCGAGACGAGGACTGACTCCCCTGGGGAGACTACAGACGTACCCCAAGATCCATGTCAGCACTGGAGAGGAATCCTCAGGTTCCGGCCCCGACTCCACACAAGGTCTTAGGCCCCGGCATCGATGGGAGAGGAATCCCGAGAGGCCCCTGAGGAACTCGCATGGGGACTGGCCTTTCCTGAGGCCACCAGAGCGGGTCCCTGAGGTCCCCGTCGTAAGTCGATAGCACCTGCCGCAACTCGAGAAAATCCATGAGGTTTTGCCCTCCAGGGGAGATGAGGCCTATTTCCGCTGAGGCTTCTCGAGGCCAATCACATCTAACCACTGGAACTTCCAAAGGGTCCTTCACACCCTTGCTGCAACTCAAGAAGTTCCCCGACATACCCGTCTCCACTCGAGAGGAAGCCCGTGGGGTCCCGCACACATCCAAAGGAGCCCCGTTTCCGCCTCCTAGCTCGAGATGATGGATCCTTTCCCTGTTTCTTAGGGAAAGAATTCCCGGCGTTCCTGTCGCATCTCAAGAGGAGGTGCTCTCCACAGGAAAGGCGAGAGGAACTCCAGGGTCGTGACACCATTCCAAGAGTCCCCCAGATGTGTCAGTCCATTCCAGAGGAACCTGTTTTCCCTGCACTGCCTTGACGTTCAAGTCGAGGATCGACTCCCACCACGTGTGCACGTGGGACAGCCCTGTGGGAAAGCCTCGTGGGAAAGTCTCGTGGGAAAGACTCGAGGGAAAACCATAGATCCTTTGATCCACGCGGCGGACTGCGTGACACTGCTGTTACCGCTCTGGAGGAAAGCGCAAGTGCATGCCCGCATTCGAGACGAGGACTGACTCCCCTGGGGAGACTCCAGAAGTACCCCAAGATCCATGTCAGCACTGGAGAGGAATCCTCAGGTTCCGGCCCCGACTCCACACAAGGTCTTAGGCCCCGGCATCGAGGGGAGAGGAATCCCGAGAGGCCCCCGAGGAACTCGCATGGGGACTGGCCTTTCCTGAGGCCACCAGAGCGGGTCCCTGAGGTCCCCGTCGTAAGTCGAGACCACCTGCCGCAACTCGAGAAAATCCAGGAGGTTTTGCCCTCCAGGCAAGATGAGGCCCATTCCCGCTGAGGCTTCTCGAGGCCAATCACATCTAACCACAGGAACTTCCAAAGGGTCCTTCACACCATTGCTGCAACTCAAGAAGTTCCCCGACTTACCCGTCTGCACTCGAGAGGAAGCTCGTGGTGTCCCGCACACATCCAGGGGAGCCCCGTTTCCGCCTCCTAGCTCGAGATGAGGGATCCTTTCCCTGTTTCGTAGGGAAAGAATTCCCGGCGTTCCCGTCGCATCTCAAGAGGAGGCACTCTCCACAGGAAAGGCGAGAGGAACTCCAGGGTCGTGCCACCATTCCAAGAGTCCCCCAGATGTGTCAGTCCATTCCAGAGGAACCTGTTTTCCCTGCACTGCCTTGACGTTCAAGCCGAGGATCGACTCCCACCACGTGTGCACGTGGGAAAGCCCTGTGGGAAAGCCTCGTGGGAAAGCCTCGTGGGAAAGACTCGAGGGAAAACCATAGATCCTTTGATCCATGCTGCGGACTGCGTGACACTGCTGCTACGCTCTGGAGGAAAGGGCAATGCATGCCCGCATTCGAGACGAGGACTGACGCCCTTGGGGAGACTCAGACGTACCCCAAGATCCATGTCAGCACTGGAGAGGAATCCTCAAGTTCCGGCCCCGACTCCACACAAGGTCTTAGGCCCCGGCATCGACGGAAGAGGAATCCCGAGAGGCCCCCGAGGAACTCGCATGGGGACTGGCCTTTCCTGAGGCCACCAGAGCGGTTCCCTGAGGTCCCCGTCGTAATTCGAGAGCACCTGCCGCAACTCGAGAAAATCCAGGAGGTTTTGCCCTCCAGGCGAGATGAGGCCCATTTCCGCTGTTGCTTCTCGAGGCCAATCACATCTAACCACTGGAACTTCCAAAGGGTCCTTCACACCATTGCTGCAACTCAAGAAGTTCCCCGACATACCCGTCTCCACTCGAGAGGAAGCACGTGGGGTCCCGCACACATCCAGGGGAGACCCGTTTCCGCCTCCTAGCTCGAGATGAGGGATCCTTTCCCTGTTTCGTAGGGAAAGAATTCCCGGCGTTCCCGTCGCATCTCAAGAGGAGGCGCTCTCCACAGGAAATGCGAGAGGAACTTCAGGGTCGTGCCACCATTCCAAGAGTCCCCCAGATGTGTCAGTCCATTCCAGAGGAACGTGTTTTCCCTGCACTTGACGTTCAAACCGAGGATCGACTCCCACCACGTGTGCACGTGGGACAGCCCTGTGGGAAAGCCTCGTGGGAAAGCCTCGTGGGAAAGACTCGAGGGAAAACCATAGATCCTTTGATCCACGTGGCGGACTGCGTGACACTGCTGCTACCGCTCTGGAGGAAAGCGCAAGTGCATGCCCGCATTCGAGACGAGGACTGACTCCCCTGGGGAGACTCCAGAAGTACCCCAAGATCCATGTCAGCACTGGAGAGGAATCCTCAGGTTCCGGCCCCGATTCCACACAAGGTCTTAGGCCCCGGCATCAACGGGAGAGAAATCCCGAGACGCCCCCGAGGAACTCGCATGGGGACTGGCCTTTACTGAGGCCACCAGAGCGGGTCCCTGAGGTCCCCGTCGTAAGTCGAGAGCACCTGCCGCAACTCGAGAAAATCCACGAGGTTTTGCCCTCCAGGCGAGATGAGGCCCATTTCCGCTGAGGCTTCTCGAGGCTAATCACGTCTAACCACTGGAACTTCCAAAGGGTCCTTCACACCCTTGCTGCAACTCAAGAAGTTCCCCGACATACCCGTCTCCACTCGAGAGGAAGAACGTGGGTCCCGCACACATCCAGGGGAGCCCCGTTTCCGCCTCCTAGCTCGAGATGAGGGATCCTTTACCTGTTTCGTAGGGAAAGAATTCCCGGCGTTCCCGTCGCATCTCAAGAGGAGGCACTCTCCACAGGAAAGGCGAGAGGAACTCCAGGGTCGTGCCACCATTCCAAGAGTCCCCCAGATGTGTCAGTCCATTCCAGAGGAACCTGTTTTCCCTGCACTGCCTTGACGTTCAAGACAAGGATCGACTCCCACCACGTGTGCACGTGGGACAGCCCTGTGGGAAAGCCTTGTGGGAAAGCCTCGTGAAAAGACTCGAGGGAAAACCATAGATCCTTTGATCCACGCGGCGGACTGCGTGACACTGCTGCTACCGCTCTGGAGGAAAGCGCAAGTGCATGCCCGCATTCGAGACGAAGACTCACTCCCCTGGGGAGACTCCAGAAGTACCCCAAGATCCATGTCAGCACTGGAGAGGAATCCTCAGGTTCCGACCCCGACTCCACACAAGGACTTAGGCCCGGGATCGACGGGAGAGGAATCCCCAGAGGCCCCTTAGGAACTCGCATGGGGACTGGCCTTTCCTGAGGCCACCAGAGCGGGTCCCTGAGGTCCCCGTCGTAAGTCGAGAGCACCTGCCGCAACTCGAGAAAATCCAGGAGGTTTTGCCCTCCAGGCGAGATGAGGCCCATTTCCGCTGAGGCTTCTCGAGGCTAATCACGTCTAACCACTGGAACTTCCAAAGGGTCCTTCACACCCTTGCTGCAACTCAAGAAGTTCCCCGACATACCCGTCTCCACTCGAGAGGAAGAACGTGGGTCCCGCACACATTCAGGGGAGCCCCGTTTCCGCCTCCTAGCTCGAGATGAGGGATCCTTTCCCTGTTTCGTAGGGAAAGAATTCCCGGCGTTCCCGTCGCATCTCAAGAGGAGGCGCTCTCCACAGGAAAGGCGAGAGGAACTCCAGGGTCGTGCCACCATTCCAAGAGTCCCCCAGATGTGTCAGTCCATTCCAGGTGAACCTGTTTTCCCTGCACTGCCTTGACGTTCAAGCCGAGGATCGACTCCCACCACGTGTGCACGTGGGACAGCCCTGTGGGAAAGCCTCGTGGGAAAGCCTCGTGGGAAAGACTCGAGGGAAAACCATAGATCCTTTGATCCACGCGGCGGACTGCGTGACACTGCTGCTACCGCTCTGGAGGAAAGCGCAAGTGCATGCCCGCATTCGAGACGAGGACTGACTCCCCTGGGGAGACTCCAGAAGTACCCCAAGATCCATGTCAGCACTGGAGAGGAATCCTCAGGTTCCGGCCCCGACTCCACACAAGGTCTTAGGCCCCGGCATCGACGGGAGAGGAATCCCGAGAGGCCCCTGAGGAACTCGCATGGGGACTGGCCTTTCCTGAGGCCACCAGAGCGGGTCCCTGAGGTCCCCGTCGTAAGTCGAGAGCACCTGCCGCAACTCGAGAAAATCCAGGAGGTTTTGCCCTCCAGGCGAGATGAGGCCCATTTCTGCTGAGGCTTCTCGAGGCCAATCACATTTAACCACTGGAACTTCCAAAGGGTCCTTCACACCATTGCTGCAACTCAAGAAGTTCCCCGACATACCCTTCTCCACTCAAGAGGAAGCACGTGGGGTCCCTCACACATCCAGGGGAGCCCCGTTTCCGCCTCCTAGCTCGAGATGAGGGATCCTTCCCTTTTTCGTAGGGAAAGAATTCCCGGCGTTCCAGTCCCATCTCAAGAGGTGGCGCTCTCCACAGGAAAGGCGAGAGGAACTCCAGGGTCGTGACACCATTCCAAGAGTCCCCCAGATGTGTCAGTCCATTCCAGAGGAACCTGTTTTCCCTGCACTGCCTTGACGTGCAAGCCGAGGATCGACTCCCACCACGTGTGCACGTGGGACAGCCCTGTGGGAAAGCCTCGTGGGAAAGCCTCGTGGGAAAGACTCGAGGGAAAACCATAGATCCTTTGATCCACGCGGCGGACTGCGTGACACTGCTGCTACCGCTCTGGAGGAAAGCGCAAGTGCATGCCCGCATTCGAGACGAGGACTGACTCCCCTGGGGAGACTCCAGACGTACCCCAAGATCCATGTCAGCACTGGAGAGGAATCCTCAGGTTCCGACCCCGACTCCACACAAGGTCTTAGGCCCCGGCATCGACGGGAGAGGAATCCCGAGACGCCCCCGAGGAACTCGCATGGGGACTGGCCTTTCCTGAGGCCACCAGAGCGGGTCCCTGAGTTCCCCGTCGTAAGTAGAGAGCACCTGAGGCAACTCGAGAAAATCCAGGAGGTTTTGCCCTCCAGGCGAGATGAGGCCCATTTCCGCTGAGGCTTCTCGAGGCTAATCACGTCTAACCACTGGAACTTCCAAAGGGTCCTTCACACCCTTGCTGCCACTCAAGAAGTTCCCCGACATACCCGTCTCCACTCGAGAGGAAGCACGTGGGGTCCCGCACACATCCAGGCGAGCTCCGTTTCCGACTCCTAGCTCGAGATGAGGGATCCTTTCCCTGTTTCGTAGGGAAAGAATTCCCGGCGTTCCCGTCGCATCTCAAGAGGAGGCGCTCTCCACAGGAAAGGCGAGAGGAACTCCAGGGTCGTGCCACCATTCCAAGAGTCCCCCAGATGTGTCAGTCCATTCTAGAGGAACCTGTTTTCCCTGCACTGCCTTGACGTTCAAGCCAAGGATCGACTCCCACCACGTGTGCACGTGGGACAGCCCTGTGGGAAAGCCTCGTGGGAAAGCCTCGTGGAAAAGACTCGAGGAAAAACCATAGATCCTTTGATCCACGCGGCGGACTGCGTGACACTGCTGCTACCGCTCTGGAGGAAAGCGCAAGTGCATGCCCGCATTCGAGACGAAGTCTGACTCCCCTGGGGAGACTCCAGAAGTACCCCAAGATCCATGTCAGCACTGGAGAGGAATCCTCAGGTTCCGACCCCGACTCCACACAAGGACTTAGGCCCCGGCATCGACGGGAGAGGAATCCCCAGAGGCCCCCGAGGAACTCGCATGGGGACTGGCCTTTCCTGAGGCCACCAGAGCGGGTCCCTGAGGTCCCCGTCGTAAGTCGAGAGCACCTGCCGCAACTCGAGAAAATCCAGGAGGTTTTGCCCTCCAGGCGAGATGAGGCCCATTTCCGCTGAGGCTTCTCGAGGCCAATCACATCCGACCACTGGAACTTCCAAAGGGTCCTTCACACCCTTGCTGCAACTCAAGAAGTTCCCCGACATACCCGTCTCCACTCGAGAGGAAGCACGTGGGGTCCCGCACACATCCAGGGGAGCCCCGTTTCCTCCTCCTAGCTCGAGATGAGGGATCCTTTCCCTGTTTCGTAGGGAAAGAATTCCCGGCGTTCCCGTCGCATCTCAAGAGGAGGCGCTCTCCACAGGAAAGGCGAGAGGAACTCCAGGGTCGTGCCACCATTCCAAGAGTCCCCCAGATGTGTCAGTCCATTCCAGAGGAACCTGTTTTCCCTGCACTGCCTTGACGTTCAAGCCGAGGATCGACTCCCACCACGTGTGCACGTGGGACAGCCCTGTGGGAAAGCCTCGTGGGAAAGCCTCGTGGGAAAGACTCGAGGGAAAACCATAGATCCTTTGATCCATTGGGCGGACTGCGTGACACTGCTGCTACCGCTCTGGAGGAAAGCGAAAGTGCATGCCCGCATTCGAGACGAGGACTGACTCCCCTGGGGAGACTCCAGAAGTACCCCAAGATCCATGTCAGCACTGGAGAGGAATCCTCAGGTTCCGGCCCCGATTCCACACAAGGTCTTAGGCTCCGGCATCGACGGGAGAGGAATCCCGAGACGCCCCCGAGGAACTCGCATGGGGACTGGCCTTTCCTGAGGCCACCAGAGCGGGTCCCTGAGGTCCCCGTCGTAAGTCGAGAGCACCTGCCGCAACTCGAGAAAATCCAGGAGGTTTTGCCCTCCAGGCGAGATGAGGCCCATTTCCGCTGAGGCTTCTCGAGGCCAATCACATCTAACCACTGGAACTTCCAAAGGGTCCTTCACACCCTTGCTGCAACTCAAGAAGTTCCCCGACATACCCGTCTCCACTCGAGAGGAAGCACGTGGGGTCCCGCACACATCCAGGGGAGCCCCGTTTCCGCCTCCTAGCTCGAGATGAGGGATCCTTTCCCTGTTTCTTAGGAAAAGAATTCCCGGCGTTCCCGTCGCATCTCAAGAGGAGGCACTCTCCACAGGAAAGGCGAGAGGAACTCCAGGGTCGTGCCACCATTCCAAGAGTCCCCCAGATGTGTCAGTCCATTCCAGAGGAACCTGTTTTCCCTGCACTGCCTTGACGTTCAAGCCGAGGATCGACTCCCACCACGTGTGCACGTGGGACAGCCCTGTGGAAAAGCCTCGTGGGAAAGCCTCGTGGGAAAGACTCGAGGGAAAACCATAGATCCTTTGATCCACGCGGCGGACTGCGTGACACTGCTGCTACTGCTCTGGAGGAAAGCGCAAGTGCATGCCCGCATTCGAGATGAGGACTGACTCCCCTGGGGAGACTTCAGAAGTACCCCAAGATCCTTGTCAGCACTGGAGAGGAATCCTCAGGTTCCGGCCCCGACTCCACACAAGGTCTTAGGCCCCGGCATCGACGGGAGAGGAATCCCGAGAGGCCCCCGAGGAACTCGCATGGGGACTGGCCTTTCCTGAGGCCACCAGAGCGGGTCCCTGAGGTCCCCGTCGTAAGTCGAGAGCACCTGCCGCAACTCGAGAAAATCCAGGAGGTTTTGCCCTCCAGGCGAGATGAGGCCCATTTCCGCTGAGGCTTCTCGAGGCTAATCACGTGTAACCACTGGAACTTCCAAAGGGTCCTTCACACCCTTGCTTCAACTCAAGAAGTTCCCCGACATACCCGTCTCCACTCGAGAGGAAGCACGTGGTGTCCCGCACACATCCAGGGGAGCCCCGTTTCCGCCTCCTAGCTCGAGATGAGGGATCCTTTCCCTGTTTCGTAGGGAAAGAATTCCCGGCGTTCCCGTCGCATCTCAAGAGGAGGCGCTCTCCACAGGAAAGGCGAGAGGAACTCCAGGGTCGTGCCACCATTCCAAGAGTCCCCCAGATGTGTCAGTCCATTCCAGAGGAACCTGTTTTCCCTGCACTGCATTGACGTTCAAGCCAAGGATCGACTCCCACCACGTGTGCACGTGGGACAGCCCTGTGGGAAAGCCTCGTGGGAAAGCCTCGTGGAAAAGACTCGAGGGAAAACCATAGATCCTTTGATCCACGAGGCGGGCTGCGTGACACTGCTGCTACCGCTCTGGAGGAACGGGCAAGTGCATGCCCGCATTCGAGACGAAGACTGACTCCCCTGGGGAGACTCCAGAAGTACCCCAAGATCCATGTCAGCACTGGAGAGGAATCCTCAGGTTCCGACCCCGACTCCACACAAGGTCTTAGGCCTCGGCATCGACGGGAGAGGAATCCCCAGAGGCCCCCGAGGAACTCGCATGGGGACTGGCCTTTCCTGAGGCCACCAGAGCGGGTCCCTGAGGTCCCCGTCGTAAGTCGAGAGCACCTGCCGCAACTCGAGAAAATCCAGGAGGTTTTGCCCTCCAGGCGAGATGAGGCCCATTTCCGCTGAGGCTTCTCGAGGCTAATCACGTCTAACCACTGGAACTTCCAAAGGGTCCTTCACACCCTTGCTTCAACTCAAGAAGTTCCCCGACATACACGTCTGCACTCGAGAGGAAGCACGTGGGGTCCCGCACACATCCAGGGGAGCCCCGTTTCCGCCTCCTAGCTCGAGATGAGGGAAACTTTCCCTGTTTCGTAGGGAAAGTATTCCCGGCGTTCCCGTCGCATCTCAAGAGGAGGCGCTCTCCACAGGAAAGGCGAGAGGAACTGAAGGGTCGTGCCACCATTCCAACAGTCCCCCAGATGTGTCAGTCCATTCCAGAGGAACCTGTTTTCCCTGCACTGCCTTGACGTTCAAGCCGAGGATCGACTCCCACCACGTGTGCACGTGGGACAGCCCTGTGGGAAAGCCTCGTGGGAAAGCCTCGTGGGAAAGACTCGAGGGAAAACCATAGATCCTTTGATCCACGCGGCGGACTGCGTGACACTGCTGCTACCGCTCTGGAGGAAAGCGCAAGTGCATGCCCGCATTCGAGACGAGGACTGACTCCCCTGGGGAGACTCCAGAAGTACCCCAAGATCCATGTCAGCACTGGAGAGGAATCCTCAGGTTCCGGCCCCGATTCCACACAAGGTTTTAGGCCCCGGCATCAACGGGAGAGAAATCCCGAAACGCCCCCGAGGAACTCGCATGGGGACTGGCCTTTCCTGAGGCCACCAGAGCGGGTCCCTGAGGTCCCCGTCGTAAGTCGAGAGCAACTGCCGCAACTCGAGAAAATCCAGGAGGTTTTGCCCTCCAGGCGAGAAGAGGCCCATTTCCGCTGAGGCTTCTCGAGGCCAATCACATCTAACCACTGGAACTTCCAAAGGGTCCTTCACACCATTGCTGCAACTCAAGAAGTTCCCCGACATACCCGTCTCCACTCGAGAGGAAGCACTTGGGGTCCCGCACACATCCAGGGGAGCCCCGTTTCCGCCTCCTAGCTCGAGATGAGGGATCCTTTCCCTGTTTCGTAGGGAAAGAATTCCCGGCGTTCCCGTCGCATCTCAAGAGGAGGCGCTCTCCACAGGAAAGGCGAGAGGAACTCCAGGGTCGTGCCACCATTCCAAGAGACCCCAGATGTGTCAGTCCATTCCAGAGGAACCTGTTTTCCCTGCACTGCCTTGACGTTTAAGCCGAGGATCGACTCCCACCACGTGTGCACGTGGGACAGCCCTGTGGGAAAGCCTCGTGGGAAAGCCTCGTGGGAAAGACTCGAGGGAAAACCATAGATCCTTTGATCCACGCGGCGGACTGCGTGACACTATTGCTACCGCTCTGGAGGAAAGCGCAAGTGCATGCCCGCATTCGAGACGAGGACTGACTCCCCTGGGGAGACTCCAGAAATACCCCAAGATCCATGTCAGCACTGGAGAGGAATCCTCAGGTTCCGGCCCCGACTCCACACAAGGTCTTAGGCCCCGGAATCGACGGGAGAGGAATCCCCAGAGGCCCCCGAGGAACTCGCATGGGGACTGGCCTTTCCTGAGGCCACCAGAGCGGGTCCCTGAGGTCCCCGTCGTAAGTCGAGAGCACCTGCCGCAACTCGAGAAAATCCAGGAGGTTTTGCCCTCCAGGCGAGATGAGGCCCATTTCCGCTGAGGCTTCTCGAGGCTAATCACGTCTAACCACTGGAACTTCCAAAGGGTCCTTCACACCCTTGCTGCAACTCAAGAAGTTCCCGGACATACCCGTCTCCACTCGAGTGGAAGCACGTGGTGTCCCGCCCACATCCAGGGGAGCTCCGTTTCCGACTCCTAGCTCGAGATGAGGGATCCTTTCCCTGTTTCGTAGGGAAAGAATTCCCGGCGTTCCCGTCGCATCTCAAGAGGAGGCGCTCTCCACAGGAAATGCGAGAGGAACTCCAGGGTCGTGACACCATTCCAAGAGTCCCCCAGATGTGTCAGTCCATTCCAGAGGAACCTGTTTCCCTGCACTGCCTTGACGTTCAAGCCGAGGATCGACTCCCACCACGTGTGCACGTGGGACAGCCCTGTGGGAAAGCCTCGTGGGAAAGCCTCGTGGGAAAGACTCGAGGGAAAACCATAGATCCTTTGATCCACGCGGCGGACTGCGTGACACTGCTGCTACCGCTCTGGAGGAAAGCGCAAGTGCATGCCCGCATTCGAGAAGAGGACAGACTCCCCTGGGGAGACTCCAGAAGTACCCCAAGATCCATGTCAGCACTGGAGAGGAATCCTCAGGTTCCGGCCCCGACTCCACACAAGGTCTTAGGCCCCGGCATCGACGGGAGAGCAATCCCGAGATGCCCCCGAGGAACTCGCATGGGGACTGGCCTTTCCTGAGGCCACCAGAGCGGGTCCCTGAGGTCCCGGTCGTAAGTCGAGAGCACCTGCCTCAACTCGAGAAAATCCAGGAGGTTTTGCCCTCCAGGCGAGATGAGGCCCATTTCCGCTGAGGCTTCTAGAGGCTAATCACGTCTAACCACTGGAACTTCCAAAGTGTCCTTCACACCCTTGCTGCAACTCAAGAAGTTCCCCGACATACCCGTCTCCACTCGAGAGGAAGCACGTGGGTCCCGCACACATCCAGGGGAGCCCCGTTTCCGCCTCCTAGCTCGAGATGAGGGATCCTTTCCCTTTTTCGTAGGGAAAGAATTCCCGGCGTTCCCGTCGCATCTAAAGAGGAGGCGCTCTCCACAGGAAAGGCGAGAGGAACTCCAGGGTCATGCCACCATTCCAAGAGTCCCCCAGATGTGTCAGTCCATTCCAGAGGAACCTGTTTTCCCTGCACTGCCTTGACGTTCAAGCCGACGATCGACACCCACCACGTGTGCACGTGGGACAGCCCTGTGGGAAAGACTCGTGGGAAAGCCTCGTGGGAAAGACTCGAGGGAAAACCATAGATCCTTTGATCCACGCGGCGGACTGCGTGACACTGCTGCTACCGCTCTGGAGGAAAGCGCAAATGCATGCCCGCATTCGAGACGAGGACTGACTCCCCTGGGGAGACTCCAGAAGTACCCCAAGATCCATGTCAGCACTGGAGAGGAATCCTCAGGTTCCGGCCCCGACTCCACACAAGGTCTTAGGCCCCGGCATCGACGGGATAGGGATCCCGAGAGGCCCCCGAGGAACTCGCATGGGGACTGGCTTTTCCTGAGGCCACCAGAGCGGTTCCCTGAGGTCCCCATCGTCAGTCGAGATCACCTGCCGCAACTCGAGAAAATCCAGGAGGTTTTGCCCTCCAGGCGAGATGAGGCCCATTTCCGCTGAGGCTTCTCGAGGCTAATCACGTCTAACCACTGGAACTTCCAAAGGGTCCTTCACACCCTTGCTGCAACTCAAGAAGTTCCCCGACATACCCGTCTGCACTCGAGAGGAATCACGTGGGGTCCCGCACACATCCAGGGGAACCCCGTTTCCGCCTCCTAGCTCGAGATGAGGGATCCTTTCCCTGTTTCGTAGGGAAAGAATTCCCGGCGTTCCCGTCGCATCTCAAGAGGAGGCGCTCTCCACAGGAAAGGCGAGAGGAACTCCAGGGTCGTGCCACCATTCCAAGAGTCCCCCAGATGTGTCAGTCCATTCCAGAGGAACCTGTTTTCCCTGCACTGCCTTGACGTTCAAGCCAAGGATCGACTCCCACCACGTGTGCACGTGGGACAGCCCTGTGGGAAAGCCTCGTGGGAAAGCCTCGTGGGAAAGACTCGAGGGAAAACCATGGATCCTTTGATCCATGCGGAGGACTGCGTGACACTGCTGCTACAGCTCTGGAGGAAAGCGCAGGTGCATGCCCGCATTCGAGACGAGGACTGACTCCCCTGGGGAGACTCCAGAAGTACCCCAAGATCCATGTCCCCACTGGAGAGGAATCCTCAGGTTCCGGCCCCAACTCCACACAAGGTCTTAGGCCCCGGCATCGACGGGAGAGGAATCCCCAGAGGAACTCGCATGGGGACTGGCCTTTCCTGAGGCCACCAGAGCGGGTCCCTGAGGTCCCCGTCGTAAGTCGAGAGCACCTGCCGCAACTCGAGAAAATCCAGGAGGTTTTGCCCTCCAGGCGAGATGAGGCCCATTTCCGCTGAGGCTTCTCGAGGCCAATCACATCTAACCACTGGAACTTCCAAAGGGTCCTTCACAGCCTTGCTGCAACTCAAGAAGATCCCCGACATACCCGTCTCCACACGAGAGGAAGCACGTGGGGTCCCGCACACATCCAGGGGAGCCCCGTTTCCGCCTCCTAGCTCGAGATGAGGGATCCTTTCCCTGTTTCGTAGGGAAGAATTCCCGGCGTTCCCGTCGCATCTCAAGAGGAGGCGCTCTCCACAGGAAAGGCGAGAGGAACTCCAGGGTCGTGCCACCATTCCAAGAGTCCCCCAGATGTGTCAGTCCATTCCAGAGGAACCTGTTTTCCCTGCACTGCCTTGACGTTCAAGCCGAGGATCCACTCCCACCACGTGTGCACGTGGGACAGCCCTGTGGGAAAGCCTCGTGGGAAAGCCTCGTGGGAAAGACTCGAGGGAAAACCATAGATCCTTTGATCCACGCAGCGGACTGCGTGACACTGCTTCTACCGCTCTGGAGGAAAGCGCAAGTGCATGCCCGCATTCGACACGAGGACTGACTCCCCTGGGGAGACTCCAGAAGTACCCCAAGATCCATGTCAGCACTGGAGAGGAATCCTCAGGTTCCGGCCCCGACTCCACACAAGGTCTTAGGCCCCGGCATCGAAGGGAGAGGAATCCCGAGACGCCCCCGAGGAACTCGCATGGGGACTGGCCTTTCCTGAGGCCACCAGAGCGGGTCCCTGAGGTCCCCGTCGTAAGTCGAGAGCACCTGCCGCAACTCGAGAAAATCCAGGAGGTTTTGCCCTCCAGGCGAGATGAGGCCCATTTCCGCTGAGGCTTCTCGAGGCCAATCACATCTAACCACTGGAACTTCCAAAGGGTCCTTCACACCATTGCTGCAACTCAAGAAGTTCCCCGACATACCCGTCTGCACTCGAGAGGAAGCACGTGGGGTCCCGCACACATCCAGGGGAGCCCCGTTTCCGCCTCCTAGCTCGAGATGAGGGATCCTTTCCCTGTTTCGTAAGGAAAGAATTCCCGGCGTTCCCGTCGCATCTCAAGAGGAGGCGCTCTCCACAGGAAAGGCGAGAGGAACTCCAGGGTCGTGCCACCATTCCAAGAGACCCCCAGATGTGTCATTCCATTACAGAGGAACCTGTTTTCCCTGCACTGCCTTGATGTTCAAGCCGAGGATCGACTCCCACCACGTGTGCACGTGGGACAGCCCTGTGGGAAAGCCTCGTGGGAAAGCCTCGTGGGAAAGACTCGAGGGAAAACCATAGATCCTTTGATCCACGCGGCGGACTGCGTGACACTGCTGCTACCGCTCTGGAGGAAAGCGCAAGTGCATGCCCGCATTCGAGACGAGGACTGACTCCCCTGGGGAGACTCCAGAAGTACCCCAAGATCCATGTCAGCACTGGAGAGGAAACCTCAGGTTCCGGCCCCGACTCCACAGAAGGACTTAGGCCCTGGCATCGACGGGAGAGGGATCCCGAGAGGCCCCCGAGGAACTCGCATGGGGACTGGCTTTTCCTGAGGCCACCAGAGCGGGTCCCTGAGGTCCCCGTCGTAAGTCGAGATCACCTGCCGCAACTCGAGAAAATCCAGGAGGTTTTGCCCTCCAGGCGAGATGAGGCTCATTTCCGCTGAGGCTTCTCGAGGCTAATCACGTCTAAACACTGGAACTTCCAAAGGGTCCTTCACACCCTTGCTGCAACTCAAGAAGTTCCCCGACATACCCGTCTCCACTCGAATGGAAGCACGTGGGGTCCCGCACACATCCAGGGGAGCCCCGTTTCCGCCTCCTAGCTCGAGATGAGGGATCCTTTCCCTGTTTCGTAGGGAAAGAATTCCCGGCGTTCCCGTCGCATCTCAAGAGGAGGCGCTCTCCACAGGAAAGGCGAGAGGAACTCCAGGGTCGTGACACCATTCCAAGAGTCCCCCAGATGTGTCAGTCCATTCCAGAGGAACCTGTTTTCCCTGCACTGCCTTGACGTTCAAGCCAAGGATCGACTCCCACCACTTGTGCACGTGGGACATCCCTGTGGGAAAGCCTCGTGGTAAAGACTCGAGGGAAAACCATAGATCCTTTGATCCACGAGGCGGACTGGGTGACACTGCTACTACCGCTCTGGAGGAAAGCGCAAGTGCTTGCCCGCATTCGAGTCGAGGACTGACTCCCCTGGGGAGACTCCAGAAGTACCCCAAGATCCATGTCAGCACTGGAGAGGAATCCTCAGGTAACGGCCCCGACTCCACACAAGGACTTAGGCCCTGGCATCGACGGGAGAGGAATCCCGAGAGGCCCCCGAGGAACTCGCATGGGGACTGGCCTTTCCTGAGGCCACCAGAGCGGGTCCCTGAGGTCCCCGTCGTAAGTCGAGAGCACTTGCCGCAACTCGAGAAAATCCAGGAGGTTTTGCCCTCCAGGCGAGATGAGGCCCATTTCTGCTGAGGCTTCTCGAGGCTAATCACGTCTAACCACTGGAACTTCCAAAGGGTCTTTCACACCCTTGCTGCAACTCAAGAACTTCCCCAACATACCCGTCTCCACTCAAGAGGAAGCACGTGGGGTCCCGCACACATCCAGGGGAGCCCCGTTTGCGCCTCCTAGCTCGAGATGAGGGATCCTTTCCCTGTTTCGTAGGGAAAGAATTCCCGGCGTTCCCGTCGCATCTCAAGAGGAGGCGCTCTCCACAGGAAAGGGGAGAGGAACTCCAGGGTCGTGCCACCATTCCAAGAGACCCCCAGATGTGTCAGTCCATTCCAGAGGAACCTGTTTTCCCTGCACTGCCTTGACGTTCAAGCCGAGGATCGACTCCCACCACGTGTGCACGTGGGACAGCCCTGTGGGAAAGCCTCGTGGGAAAGCCTCGTGGGAAAGACTCGAGGGAAAACCATAGATCCTTTGATCCACGCTGCGGACTGCGTGACACTGCTGCTACCGCTCTGGAGGAAAGCGCAAGTGCATGCCCGCATTCGAGTCGAGGACTGACTCCCCTGGGGAGACTCCAGAAGTACCCCAAGATCCATGTCAGCACTGGAGAGGAATCCTCAGGTAACGGCCCCGACTCCACACAAGGACTTAGGCCCTGGAATCGACGGGAGAGGAATCCCCAGAGGTCCCCGAGGAACTCGCATGGGGACTGGCCTTTCCTGAGGCCACCAGAGCGGGTCCCTGAGGTCCCCGTCGTAAGTCGAGAGCACTTGCCGCAACTCGAGAAAATCCAGGAGGTTTTGCCCTCCAGGCGAGATGAGGCCCATTTCCGCTGAGGCTTCTCGAGGCTAATCACGTCTAACCACTGGAACTTCCAAAGGGTCATTCACACCCTTGCTGCAACTCAAGAACTTCCCCAACATACCCGTCTCCACTCGAGAGGAAGCACGTGGGGTCCCGCACACATCCAGGGGAGCCCCGTTTCCACCTCCTAGCTCGAGATGAGGGATCCTTTCCCTGTTTCGTAGGAAAAGAATTCCCGGCGTTCCCGGCGCATCTCAAGAGGAGGCGCTCTCCACAGGAAAGGCGAGAGGAACTGAAGGGTCGTGCCACCATTCCAAGAGTCCCCCAGATGTGTCAGTCCATTCCAGAGGAACCTGTTTTTCCTGCACTGCCTTGACGTTCAAGCCGAGGATCGACTCCCACCACGTGTGCACGTGGGACAGCCCTGTGGGAAAGCCTCGTGGGTAAGCCTCGTGGGAAAGACTCGAGGGAAAACCATAGATCCTTTGATCCACGCGGCGGACTGCGTGACACTGCTGGTACCGCTCTGGAGGAAAGCGCAAGTGCATGCCCGCATTCGAGACGAGGACTGACTCCCCTGGGGAGACTCCAGAAGTACCCCAAGATCCATGTCAGCACTGGAGAGGAATCCTCAGGTTCCGGCCCCGACTCCACACAAGGTCTTAGGCCCCGGCATCGACGGGAGAGGAATCCTGAGAGGCCCCCGAGGAACTCGCATGGGGACTGGCATTTCCTGAGGCCACCAGAGCGGGTCCCTGAGGTCCCCGTCGTAAGTCGAGAGCACCTGCCGCAACTCGAGAAAATCCAGGAGGTTTTGCCCTCCAGGCCAGATGAGGCCCATTTCCGCTGAGGCTTCTTGAGGCCAATCACATCTAACCACTGGAACTTCCAAAGGGTCCTTCACACCATTGCTGCAACTCAAGAAGTTCCCCGACATACCCGTCTCCCCTCGAAAGGAAGCACGTGGTGTCCCGCCCACATCCAGGGGAGCTCCGTTTCCACCTCCTATCTCGAGATGAGGGATCCTTTCCCTGTTTCGTAGGGAATGAATTTCCGGCATTCCCGTCGCATCTCAAGAAGAGGCGCTCTCCACAGGAAAGGCGAGAGGAACTCCAGGGTCGTGCCACCATTCCAAGAGTCCCCCAGATGTGTCAGTCCATTCCAGAGGAACCTGTTTTCCCTGCACTGCCTTGACGTTCAAGCCGAGGATCGACTCCCACCACGTGTGCATGTGGGACAGCCCTATGGGAAAGCGTCGTGGGTAAGCCTCGTGGAAAAGACTCGAGGGAAAACCATAGATCCTTTGATCCACGCGGCGGACTGCGTGACACTGCTGCTACCGCTCTGGAGGAAAGCGCAAGTGCATGCCCGCATTCGAGACGAGGACTGACTCCCCTGGGGAGACTCCAGAAGTACCCCAAGATCCATGTCAGCACTGCAGAGGAATCCTCAGGTTCCGACCCCGACTCCACACAAGGACTTAGGCCCCGGCATCGACGGGAGATGAATCCCCAGAGGCCCCCGAGGAACTCGCATGGGGACTGGCCTTTCCTGAGGCCACCAGAGCGGGTCCCAGAGGTCCCCGTCGTAGGTCGAGAGCACCTGCCGCAACTCGAGAAAATCCAGGAGGTTTTGCCCTCCAGGCGAGATGAGGCCCATTTCCGCTGAGGCTTCTCGAGGCTAATCACGTCTAACCACTGGAACTTCCAAAGGGTCCTTCACACCCTTGCTGCAACTCAAGAAGTTCCCCGACATACCCGTCTCCACTCGAGAGGAAGAACGTGGGTCCCGCACACATCCAGGGGAGCCCCGTTTCTGCCTCCTAGCTCGAGATGCGGGATCCTTTACCTGTTTCGTAGGAAAAGAATTCCCGGCGTTCCCGGCGCATTTCAAGAGGAGGCGCTCTCCACAGGAAAGGCGAGAGGAACTGAAGGGTCGTGCCACCATTCCAAGAGTCCCCCAGATGTGTCAGTCCATTCCAGAGGGACCTGTTTTCCCTGCACTGCCTTGACGTTCAAGCCGAGGATCGACTCCCACCACGTGTGCACGTGGGACAGCCCTGTGGGAAAGCCTCGTGGGAAAGCCTCGTGGAAAAGACTCGAGGGAAAACCATAGATCCTTTGATCCATTGGGCGGACTGCGTGACACTGCTGCTACCGTTCTGGAGGAAAGCGCAAGTGCATGCCCGCATTCGAGACGAGGACTGACTCCCCTGGGGAGACTCCAGAAGTACCCCAAGATCCATGTCAGCACTGGAGAGGAATCCTCAGGTTCCGGCCCCGACTCCACACAAGGTCTTAGGCCCCGGCATCGACGGGAGAGGAATCCCGAGAGGCCCCCGAGGAACTCGCATGGGGACTGGCCTTTCCTGAGGCCACCAGAGCGGGTCCCTGAGGTCCCCGTCGTAAGTCGAGAGCACGTGCCGCAACTCGAGAAAATCCAGGAGGTTTTGCCCTCCAGGCGAGATGAGGCCCATTTCCGCTGAGGCTTCTCGAGGCCAATCACATCTAACCACTGGAACTTCCAAAGGGTCCTTCACACCATTGCTGCAACTCAAGAAGTTCCCCGACATACCCGTCTCCACTCGAGAGGAAGCACGTGGGGTCCCGCACACATCCAGGGGAGCCCCGTTTCTGCCTCCTAGCTCGAGATGCGGGATCCTTTCCCTGTTTCGTAGGAAAAGAATTCCCGGCGTTCCCGGCGCATCTCAAGAGGAGGCGCTCTCCACAGGAAAGGCGAGAGGAACTGAAGGGTCGTGCCACCATTCCACGAGTCCCCCAGTTGTGTCAGTCCATTCCAGAGGAACCTGTTTTCTCTGCACTGCCTTGACGTTCAAGCCGAGGATCGACTCCCACCACGTGTGCACGTGGGACAGCCCTATGGGAAAGCGTCGTGTGTAAGCCTCGTGGGAAAGACTCGAGGGAAAACCATAGATCCTTTGATCCAGGCGGCGGACTGCGTGACACTGCTGCTACCGCTCTGGAGGAATGCGCAAGTGCATGCCCGCATTCGAGACGAGGACTGACTCCCCTGGGGAGACTCCAGAAGTACCCCAAGATCCATGTCAGCACTGGAGAGGAATCCTCAGGTTCCGGCCCCGACTCCACACAAGGTCTTAGGCCCCGGCATCGACGGGAGAGGAATCCCGAGAGGCCCCCGAGGAACTCGCATGGGGACTGTCCTTTCCTGAGGCCACCAGAGCGGGTCCCTGAGGTCCCCGTCGTAAGTCGAGAGCACCTGCCCCAACTCGAGAAAATCCAGGAGGTTTTGCCCTCCAGGCGCGAGAGGCCCATTTCCGCTGAGGCTTCTCAAGGCTAATCACGTCTAACCACTGGAACTTCCAAAGGGTACTTCACACCCTTGCTGCAACTCAAGAAGTTCCCCGACATACCCGTCTCCACTCGAGAGGAAGCACGTGGGTCCCGGACACATCCAGGGGAGCCCCGTTTCCGCCTCCTAGCTCGAGATGAGGGATCCTTTCCCTGTTTGGTAGGGAAAGAATTCCCGGCGTTCCCGTCGCATCTCAAGAGGAGGCGCTCTCCAAAGGAAAGGCGAGAGGAACTCCAGGGTCGTGCCACCATTCCAAGAGTCCCCCAGATGTGTCAGTCCATTCCAGAGGAACCTGTTTTCCCTGCACTGCCTTGACGTTCAAGCCAAGGATCGACTCCCACCACGTGTGCACGTGGGACAGCCCTGTGGGAAAGCCTCGTGGGAAAGCCTCGTGGAAAAGACTCGAGGGAAAACCATAGATCCTTTGATCCACGCGGCGGACTGCGTGACACTGCTGCTACCGCTCTGGAGGAAAGCCCAAGTGCATGCCCGCATTCGAGACGAAGACTGACTCCCCTGGGGAGACTCCAGAAGTACCCCAAGATCCATGTCAGCACTGGAGAGGAATCCTCAGGTTCCGACCCAGACTCCACACAAGGACTTAGGCCCCGGCATCGACGGGAGATGAATCCCCAGATGCCCCCGAGGAACTCGCATGGGGACTGGCCTTTCCTGAGGCCACCAGAGCGGGTCCCTGAGGTCCCCGTCGTAGGTCGAGAGCACCTGCCGCAACTCGAGAAAATCCAGGAGGTTTTGCCCTCCAGGCGAGATGAGGCCCATTTCCGCTGAGGCTTCTCGAGGCTAATCACGTCTAACCACTGGAACTTCCAAAGGGTCCTTCACACCCTTGCTGCAACTCAAGAAGTTCCCCGACATACCATTCTCCACTCGAGAGGAAGCACGTGGGTCCCGCACACATCCAGGGGAGCCCCGTTTCTGCCTCCTAGCTCGAGATGCGGGATCCTTTCCCTGTTTCGTAGGAAAAGAATTCCCGGCATTCCCGGCGCATCTCAAGAGGAGGCGCTCTCCACAGGAAAGGCGAGAGGAACTGAAGGGTCGCGCCACCATTCCAAGAGTCCCCCAGATGTGTCAGTCCATTCCAGAGGAACCTGTTTTCCCTGCACTGCCTTGACGTTCAAGCCGAGGATCGACTCCCACCACGTGTGCACGTGGGACAGCCCTGTGGGAAAGCCTCGTGGGAAAGCCTCGTGGGAAAGACTCGAGGGAAAACCATAGATCCTTTGATCCACGCGGCGGACTGCGTGACACTGCTGCTACCGCTCTGGAGGAAAGCGCAAGTGCATGCCCGCATTCGAGACGAGGACTGACTCCCCTGGGGAGACTCCAGAAGTACCCCAAGATCCATGTCAGCACTGGAGAGGAATCCTCAGGTTCCGGCCCCGACTCCACACAAGGTCTTAGGCCCCGGCATCGACGGGAGAGGAATCCCGAGAGGCCCCCGAGGAACTCGCATGGGGACTGGCCTTTCCTGAGGCCACCAGAGCGGGTCCCTGAGGTCCCCGTCGTAAGTCGAGAGCACCTGCCGCAACTCGAGAAAATCCAGGAGGTTTTGCCCTCCAGGCGAGATGAGGCCCATTTCCGCTGAGGCTTCTTGAGGCCAATCACATCTAACCACTGGAACTTCCAAAGGGTCCTTCACACCATTGCTGCAACTCAAGAAGTTCCCCGACATACCCGTCTCCACTCGAATGGAAGCACGTGGTGTCCCGCCCACATCCAGGGGAGCTCCGTTTCCGCCTCCTAGCTCGAGATGAGGGATCCTTTCCCTGTTTCATAGGGAATGAATTCCCGGCATTCCCGTCGCATCTCAAGAGGAGGCGCTCTCCACAGGAAAGGCGAGAGGAACTCCAGGGTCGTGCCACCATTCCAAGAGTCCCCCAGATGTGTCAGTCCATTCCAGAGGAACCTGTTTTCCCTGCACTGCCTTGACGTTCAAGCCAAGGATCGACTCCCACCACGTGTGCACGTGGGACAGCCCTGTGGGAAAGCCTCGTGGGAAAGCCTCGTGGAAAAGACTCGAGGGAAAACCATAGATCCTTTGATCCACGCGGCGGACTGCGTGACACTGCTGCTACCGCTCTGGAGGAAAGCGCAAGTGCATGCCCGCATTCGAGACGAGGACTGACTCCCCTGGGGAGACTCCAGAAGTACCCCAAGATCCATGTCAGCACTGGAGAGGAATCCTCAGGTTCCGACCCCGACTCCACACAAGGACTTAGGCCCCGGCATCGACGGGAGATGAATCCCCAGAGGCCCCCGAGGAACTCGCATGGGGACTGGCCTTTCCTGAGGCCACCAGAGCGGGTCCCTGAGGTCCCCGTCGTAGGTCGAGAGCACCTGCCGCAACTCGAGAAAATCCAGGAGGTTTTGCCCTCCAGGCGAGATGAGGCCCATTTCCGCTGAGGCTTCTCGAGGCTAATCACGTCTAACCACTGGAACTTCCAAAGGGTCCTTCACACCCTTGCTGCAACTCAAGAAGATCCCCGACATGCCCGTCTCCACTCGAGAGGAAGCACGTGGATCCCGCACACATCCAGGGGAGCCCCGTTTCTGCCTCCTAGCTCGAGATGCGGGATCCTTTCCCTGTTTCGTAGGAAAAGAATTCCCGGCATTCCCGGCGCATCTCAAGAGGAGGCGCTCTCCACAGGAAAGGCGAGAGGAACTGAAGGGTCGCGCCACCATTCCAAGAGTCCCCCAGATGTGTCAGTCCATTCCAGAGGAACCTGTTTTACCTGCACTGCCTTGACGTTCAAGCCGAGGATCGACTCCCACCACGTGTGCACGTGGGACAGCCCTATGGGAAAGCGTCGTGGGTAAGCCTCGTGGGAAAGACTCGAGGGAAAACCATAGATCCTTTGATCCATTGGGCGAACTGCGTGACACTGCTGCTACCGTTCTGGAGGAAAGCGCAAGTGCATGCCCGCATTCGAGACGAGGACTGACTCCCCTGGGGAGACTCCAGAAGTACCCCAAGATCCATGTCAGCACTGGAGAGGAAGCCTCAGGTTCCGGCCCCGACTCCACACAAGGTCTTAGGCCCCGGCATCGACGGGAGAGGAATCCCGAGAGGCCCCCGAGGAACTCGCATGGGGACTGGCCTTTCCTGAGGCCACCAGAGCGGGTCCCTGAGGTCCCCGTCGTAAGTCGAGAGCTCGTGCCGCAACTCGAGAAAATTCAGGAGGTTTTGCCCTCCAGGCGAGATGAGGCCCTTTTCCGCTGAGGCTTCTCGAGGCCAATCACATCTAACCACTGGAACTTCCAAAGGGTCCTTCACACCATTGCTGCAACTCAAGAAGTTCCCCGACATACCCGTCTCCACTCGAGAGGAAGCACGTGGGGTCCCGCACACATCCAGGGGAGCCCCGTTTCCGCCTCCTAGCTCGAGATGAGGGATCCTTTCCCCGTTTCGTAGGGAAAGAATTCCCGGCGTTCCCGTCGCATCTCAAGAGGAGGCGCTCTCCACAGGAAAGGCGAGAGGAACTCCAGGTTCGTGACACCATTCCAAGAGTCCCCCAGATGTGTCAGTCCATTCCAGAGGAACCTGTTTTCCCTGCACTGCCATGACGTTCAAGCCGAGGATCGACTCCCACCACGTGTGCACGTGGGACAGCCCTGTGGGAAAGCCTCGTGGGAAAGCCTCGTGGGAAAGACTCGAGGGAAAACCATAGATCCTTTGATCCACGCGGCGGACTGCGTGACACTGCTGCTACCGCTCTGGAGGAAAGCGCAAGTGCATGCCCGCATTCGAGACGAGGACTGACTCCCCTGGGGAGACTCCAGAAGTACCCCAAGATCCATGTCAGCACTGGAGAGGAATCCTCAGGTTCCGGCCCCGACTCCACACAAGGTCTTAGGCCCCGGCATCGACGGGAGAGGAATCCCGAGAGGCCCCCGAGGAACTCGCATGGGGACTGGCCTTTCCTGAGGCCACCAGAGCGGGTCCCTGAGGTCCCCGTCGTAAGTCGAGAGCACCTGCCGCAACTCGAGAAAATCCAGGAGGTTTTGCCCTCCAGGCCAGATGAGGCCCATTTCCGCTGAGGCTTCTCGAGGCCAATCACATCTAACCACTGGATCTTCCAAAGGGTCCTTCACACCATTGCTGCAACTCAAGAAGTTCCCCGACATACCCGTCTCCACTCGAGAGGAAGCACGTGGGGTCCCGCACACATCCAGGGGAGCCCCGTTTCCGCCTCCTAGCTCGAGATGAGGGATCCTTTCCCTGTTTCGTAGGGAAAGAATTCCCGGCGTTCCCGTCGCATCTCAAGAGGAGGCGCTCTCCACAGGAAAGGCGAGAGGAACTCCAGGGTCGTGACACCATTCCAAGAGTCCCCCAGATGTGTCAGTCCATTCCAGAGGAAACTTTTTTCCCTGCACTGCCTTGACGTTCAAGCAGAGGATCGACTCCCACCACGTGTGCACGTGGGACAGCCCTGTGGGAAAGCCTCGAGGGAAAGCCTCGTGGGAAAGCCTCGAGGGAAAAACATAGATCCTTTGATCCACGCGGCGGACTGCGTGACACTGCTGCTACCGCTCTGGAGGAAAGCGCAAGTGCATGCCCGCATTCGAGACGAGGACTGACGCCCTTGGGGACACTCCAGAAGTACCCCAAGATCCATGTCAGCACTGGAGAGGAATCCTCAGGTTCCGGCCCCGACTCCACACAAGGTATTAGGCCCCGGCATCTACAGGAGAGGAATCCCGAGAGGCTCCCGAGGAACTCGCATCGGGACTGGCCTTTCCTGAGACCACCAGAGCGGGTCCCTGAGGTCCCCGTCGTAAGACGAGAACACCTGCCACAACTCGAGAAAATCCAGGATGTTTTGCCCTCCAGGCGAGATGAGGCCCATTTCCGCTGAGGCTTCTCGAGGCCAATCACATCTAACCACTGGAACTTCCAAAAGGTTCCTTCACACCCTTGCTGCAACTCAAGAAGTTCCCCGACATACCCGTCTCCACTCGAGAGGAAGCACGTGGGGTCCCGCACACATCCAGGGGAGCCACGTTTCCGCCTCCTAGCTCGAGATGAGGGATCCTTTCCCTGTTTCGTAGGGAAAGAATTCCCGGCGTTCCCGTCGCATCTCAAGAGGAGGCGCTCTCCACAGGAAAGGCGAGAGGAACTCCAGGGTCGTGCCACCATTCCAAGAGTCCCCCGGATGTGTCAGTCCATTCCAGAGGAACCTGTTTTCCCTGCACTGCCTTGACGTTCAAGCCGAGGATCGACTCCCACCACGTGTGCACTTGGGACAGCCCTGTGGGAAAGCCTCGTGGGAAAGCCTCGTGGGAAAGACTCGAGGGAAAACCATAGATCCTTTGATCCACGCGGCGGACTGCGAGACTCTGCTGCTACCGCTCTGGAGGAAAGCGCAATGCATGCCCGCATTCGAGACGAAGACTGACTCACCTGGGGAGACTCCAGAAGTACCCCAAGATCCATGTCAGCACTGGAGAGGAATCCTCAGGTTCCGGCCCCGACTCCACACAAGGTCTTAGGCCCCGGCATCGACGGGAGAGGAATCCGGAGACGCCCCTGAGGAACTCGCATGGGGACTGGCCTTTCCTGAGGCCACCAGAGCGGGTCCCTGAGGTCCCCGTCGTAAGTCGAGAGCACCTGCCGCAACTCTAGAAAATCCAGGAGGTTTTGCCCTCCAGGTGAGATGAGGCCCATTTCCGCTGAGGCTTCTCGAGGCCAATCACATCTAACCACTAGAACTTCCAAAGGGTCCTTCACACCATTGCTGCAACTCAAGAAGTTCCCCGACATACCCGTCTCCACTCGAGAGGAAGCACGTGGGGTCCCGCACACATCCAGGGGAGCCCCGTTTCCGCCTCCTAGCTCGAGATGAGGGATCCTTTCCCTGTTTCGTAGGGAAAGAATTCCCGGCGTTCCCGTCGCATCTCAAGTGGAGGCGCTCTCCACAGGAAAGGCGAGAGGAACTCCAGGGTCGTGACACCATTCCAAGAGTCCCCCAGATGTGTCAGTCCATTCCAGAGGAACCTATTTTCCCTGCACTGCCTTGACGTTAAAGCCGAGGATCGACTCCCACCACGTGTGCACGTGGGACAGCCCTGTGGGAAAACCTCGTGGGAAAGACTCGAGGGAAAACCATAGATCCTTTGATCCACGCGGCGGACTGCGTGACACTGCTGCTACCGCTCTGGAGGAAAGCGCAAGTGCATGCCCGCATTCGAGACGAGGACTGACTCCCCTGGGGAGACTCCAGAAGTACCCCAAGATCCATGTCAGCACTGGAGAGGAATCCTCAGGTTCCGGCCCCGACTCCACACAAGGTCTTAGGCCCTGGCATCGACGGGAGAGGAATCCCGAGAGGCCCCCGAGGAACTTGCATGGGGACTGGCCTTTCCTGAGGCCACCAGAGCGGGTCCCTGAGGTCCCCGTCGTAAGTCGAGAGCACCTGCCGCAACTCGAGAAAATCCACGAGGTTTGGCCCTCCAGGCGAGATGAGGCCCATTTCCGCTGAGGCTTCTCGAGGCTAATCACGTCTAACCACTGGAACTTCCAAAGGTTCCTTCACACCCTTGCTGCAACTCAAGAAGTTCCCCGACATACCCGTCTCCACTCGAGAGGAAGCACGTGGGTCCGGCACACATCCAGGGGAGCCCCGTTTCCGCCTCCTAGCTCGAGATGAGGGATCCTTTCCCTGTTTCGTAGGGAAAGAATTCCCGGCGTTCCCGTCGCATCTCAAGAGGAGGCGCTCTCCACAGGAAAGGCGAGAGGAACTCCAGGGTCGTGCCACCATTCCAAGAGTCCCCCAGATGTGTCAGTCCATTCCAGAGGAACCTGTTTTCCCTGCACTGCCTTGACGTTCAAGCCGAGTATCGACGCCCACCACGTGTGCACTTGGGACAGCCCTGTGGGAAATCCTCGTGGGAAAGCCTCGTGGGAAAGACTCGAGGGAAAACCATAGATCCTTTGATCCACGCGGCGGACTGCGTGACTCTGCTGCTACCGCTCTGGAGGAAAGCGCAATGCATGCCCGCATTCGAGACGACGACTGACTCCCCTGGGGAGACTCCAGAAGTACCCCAAGATCCATGTCAGCACTGGAGAGGAATCCTCAGGTTCCGGCCCCGACTCCACACAAGGTCTTAGGCCCCGGCATCGACGGGAGAGGAATCCCGAGACGCCCCTGAGGAACTCGCATGGGGACTGGCCTTTCCTGAGGCCACCAGAGCGGGTCCCTGAGGTCCCCGTCGTAAGTCGAGAGCACCTGCCCCAACTCTAGAAAATCCAGGAGGTTTTGCCCTCCAGGTGAGATGAGGCCCATTTCCGCTGAGGCTTCTCGAGGCCAATCACATCTAACCACTAGAACTTCCAAAGGGTCCTTCACACCATTGCTGCAACTCAAGAAGTTCCCCGACATACCCGTCTCCACTCGAGAGGAAGCACGTGGGGTCCCGCACACATCCAGGGGAGCCCCGTTTCCGCCTCCTAGCTCGAGATGAGGGATCCTTTCCCTGTTTCGTAGGGAAAGAATTCCCGGCGTTCCCGGCGCATCTCAAGTGGAGGCGCTCTCCACAGGAAAGGCGAGAGGAACTCCAGGGTCGTGACACCATTCCAAGAGTCCCCCAGATGTGTCAGTCCATTCCAGAGGAAACTATTTTCCCTGCACTGCCTTGACGTTAAAGCCGAGGATCGACTCCCACCACGTGTGCACGTGGGACAGCCCTGTGGGAAAACCTCGTGGGAAAGACTCGAGGGAAAACCATAGATCCTTTGATCCACGCGGCGGACTGCGTGACACTGCTGCTACCGCTCTGGAGGAAAGCGCAAGTGCATGCCCGCATTCGAGACGAGGACTGACTCCCCTGGGGAGACTCCAGAAGTACCCCAAGATCCATGTCAGCACTGGAGAGGAATCCTCAGGTTCCGGCCCGACTCCACACAAGGTCTTAGGCCCCGGCATCGACGGGAGAGGAATCCCGAGAGGCCCCCGAGGAACTTGCATGGGGACTGGCCTTTCCTGAGGCCACCAGAGCGGGTCCCTGAGGTCCCCGTCGTAAGTCGAGGGCACCTGCCGCAACTCGAGAAAATCCACGAGGTTTGGCCCTCCAGGCGAGATGAGGCCCATTTCCGCTGAGGCTTCTCGAGGCTAATCACGTCTAACCACTGGAACTTCCAAAGGTTCCTTCACACCCTTGCTGCAACTCAAGAAGTTCCCCGACATACCCGTCTCCACTCGAGAGGAAGCACGTGGGTCCCGCACACATCCAGGGGAGCCCCGTTTCCGCCTCCTAGCTCGAGATGAGGGATCCTTTCCCTGTTTCGTAGGGAAAGAATTCCCGGCGTTCCCGTCGCATCTCAAGAGGAGGCGCTCTCCACAGGAAAGGCGAGAGGAACTCCAGGGTCGTGCCACCATTCCAAGAGTCCCCCAGATGAGTCAGTCCATTCCAGAGGAACCTGTTTTCCCTGCACTGCCTTGACGTTCAAGCCGAGGATCGACTCCCACCACGTGTGCACGTGGGACAGCCCTGTGGGAAAGCCTCGTGGGAAAGCCTCGTGGGAAAGACTCGAGGGAAAACCATAGATCCTTTGATCCACGCGGCGGACTGCGTGACACTGTTGCTACCGCTCTGGAGGAAAGCGCAATGCATGCCCGCATTCGAGACGAGGACTGACTCCCCTGGGGAGACTCCAGAAGTACCCCAAGATCCATGTCAGCACTGGAGAGGAATCCTCAGGTTCCGGCCCCGACTCCACACAAGGTCTTAGGCCCCGGCATCAACGGGAGAGGAATCCCGAGAGGCCCCCGAAGAACTCGCATGGGGACTGGCCTTTCCTGAGGCCACCAGAGCGGTTCCCTGAGGTCCCCGTCGTAAGTCGAGAGCACCTGCCACAACTCGAGAAAATCCAGGAGGTTTTGCCCTCCAGGCGAGATGAGGCCCTTTTCCGCTGAGGCTTCTCGAGGCCAATCACATCTAACCACTGGAACTTCCAAAGGGTCCTTCACACCATTGCTGCAACTCAAGAAGTTCCCCGACATACCCGTCTCCACTCGAGAGGAAGCACGTGGTGTCCCGCACACATCCAGGGGAGCCCCGTTTCCGCCTCCTAGCTCGAGATGAGGGATCCTTTCCCTGTTTCGTAGGGAAAGAATTCCCGGCGTTCCCGTCGCATCTCAAGAGGAGGCGCTCTCCACAGGAAAGGCGAGAGGAACTCCAGGGTCGTGCCACCATTCCAAGAGTCCCCCGGATGTGTCAGTCCATTCCAGAGGAACCTGTTTTCCCTGCACTGCCTTGACGTTCAAGCCGAGGATCGACTCCCACCACGTGTGCACTTGGGACAGCCCTGTGGGAAAGCCTCGTGGGAAAGCCTCGTGGGAAAGACTCGAGGGAAAACCATAGATCCTTTGATCCACGTGGCGGACTGCGTGACTCTCCTGCTACCGCTCTGGAGGAAAGCGCAATGCATGCCCGCATTCGAGACGACGACTGACTCCCTGGGGAGACTCCAGAAGTACCCCAAGATCCATGTCAGCACTGGAGAGGAATCCTCAGGTTCCGGCCCCGACTCCACACAAGGTCTTAGGCCCCGGCATCGACGGGAGAGGAATCCCGAGACGCCCGTGAGGAACTCGCATGGGGACTGGCCTTTCCTGAGGCCACCAGAGCGGGTCCCTGAGGTCCCCGTCGTAAGTCGAGAGCACCTGCCGCAACTCTAGAAAATCCAGGAGGTTTTGCCCTCCAGGTGAGATGAGGCCCATTTCCGCTGAGGCTTCTCGAGGCCAATCACATCTAACCACTAGAACTTCCAAAGGGTCCTTCACACCATTGCTGCAACTCAAGAAGTTCCCCGACATACCCGTCTCCACTCGAGAGGAAGGACGTGGGGTCCCGCACACATCCATGGGAGCCCCGTTTCCGCCTCCTAGATCGAGATGAGGGATCCTTTCCCTGTTTCGTAGGGAAAGAATTCCCGGCGTTCCCGTCGCATCTCAAGAGGAGGCGCTCTCCACAGGAAAGGCGAGAGGAACTCCAGGGTCGTGACACCATTCCAAGAGTCCCCCAGATGTGTCAGTCCATTCCAGAGGAACCTATTTTCCCTGCACTGCCTTGACGTTAAAGCCGAGGATCGACTCCCACCACGTGTGCACGTGGGACAGCCCTGTGGGAAAGCCTCGTGGGAAAGACTCGAGGGAAAACCATAGATCCTTTGATCCACGCGGCGGACTGCGTGACACTGCTGCTACCGCTCTGGAGGAAAGCGCAAGTGCATGCCCGCATTCGAGACGAGGACTGACTCCCCTGGGGAGACTCCAGAAGTACCCCAAGATCCATGTCAGCACTGGAGAGCAATCCTCAGGTTCCGGCCCCGACTCCACACAAGGTCTTAGGCCCCGTCATCGACGGGAGAGGAATCCCGAGAGGCCCCCGAGGAACTTGCATGGGGACTGGCCTTTCCTGAGGCCACCAGAGCGGGTCCCTGAGGTCCCCGTCGTAAGTCGAGAGCACCTGCCGCAACTCGAGAAAATCCACGAGGTTTGGCCCTCCAGGCGAGATGAGGCCCATTTCCGCTGAGGCTTCTCGAGGCTAATCACGTCTAACCACTGGAACTTCCAAAGGTTCCTTCACACCCTTGCTGCAAATCAAGAAGTTCCCCGACATACCCGTCTCCACTCGAGAGGAAGCACGTGGGTCCCGCACACATCCAGGGGAGCCCCGTTTCCGCCTCCTAGCTCGAGATGAGGGATCCTTTCCCTGTTTCGTAGGGAAAGAATTCCCGGCGTTCCCGTCGCATCTCAAGAGGAGGCGCTCTCCACAGGAAAGGCGAGAGGAACTCCAGGGTCGTGCCACCATTCCAAGAGTCCCCCAGATGAGTCAGTCCATTCCAGAGGAACCTGTTTTCCCTGCACTGCCTTGACGTTCAAGCCGAGGATCGACTCCCACCACGTGTGCACGTGGGACAGCCCTGTGGGAAAGCCTCGTGGGAAAGCCTCGTGGGAAAGACTCGAGGGAAAACCATAGATCCTTTGATCCACGCGGCGGACTGCGTGACACTGTTGCTTCCGCTCTGGAGGAAAGCGCAATGCATGCCCGCATTCGAGACGAGGACTGACTCCCCTGGGGAGACTCCAGAAGTACCCCAAGATCCATGTCAGCACTGGAGAGGAATCCTCAGGTTCCGGCCCCGACTCCACACAAGGTCTTAGGCCCCGGCATCGACGGGAGAGGAATCCCGAGAGGCCCCCGAGGAACTCGCATGGGGACTGGCCTTTCCTGAGGCCACCAGAGCGGGTCCCTGAGGTCCCCGTCGTAAGTCGAGAGCACCTGCCGCAACTCGAGAAAATCCAGGAGGTTTTGCCCTCCAGGCGCGATGAGGCCCATTTCCGCTGAGGCTTCTCGAGGCAAATCACGTCTAACCACTGGAACTTCCAAAGGTTCCTTCACACCCTTGCTGCAACTCAAGAAGTTCCCCGACATACCCGTCTCCACTCGAGAGGAAGCACGTGGGTCCCGCACACATCCAGGGGAGCCCCGTTTCCGCCTCCTAGCTCGAGATGAGGGATCCTTTCCCTGTTTGGTAGGGAAAGAATTCCCGGCGTTCCCGTCGCATCTCAAGAGGAGGCGCTCTCCACAGGAAAGGCGAGAGGAACTCCAGGGTCGTGCCACCATTCCAAGAGTCCCCCAGATGTGTCAGTCCATTCCAGAGGAACCTGTTTTCCCTGCACTGCCTTGACGTTCAAGCCGAGGATCGACTCCCACCACGTGTGCACGTGGGACAGCCCTGTGGGAAAGCCTCGTGGGAAAGACTCGAGGGAAAACCATAGATCCTTTGATCCACGCGGCGGACTGCGTAACACTGCTGCTACCGCTCTGGAGGAAAGCGCAAGTGCATGCCCGCATTCGAGACGAGGACTGACTCCCCTGGGGAGACTCCAGAAGTACCCCAAGATCCATGTCAGCACTGGAGAGGAATCCTCAGGTTCCGGCCCCGACTCCACACAAGGTCTTAGGCCCCGGCATCAACGGGAGAGGAATCTCGAGACGCCCCCGAGGAACTCGCATGGGGACTGGCCTTTCCTGAGGCCACCAGAGCGGGTCCCTGAGGTCCCCGTCGTAAGTCGAGAGCACCTGCCGCAACTCGAGAAAATCCAGGAGGTTTTGCCCTCCAGGCGCGATGAGGCCCATTTCCGCTGAGGCTTCTCGAGGCTAATCACGTCTAACCACTGGAACTTCCAAAGGGTCCTTCACACCCTTGCTGCAACTCAAGAAGATCCCCGACATACCCGTCTCCACTCGAGAGGAAGCACGTGGGTCCCGCACACCTCCAGGGGAGCCCCGTTTCCGCCTCCTAGCTCGAGATGAGGGATCCTTTCCCTGTTTCGTAGGGAAAGAATTCCCGGCGTTCCCGTCGCATCTCAAGAGGAGGCGCTCTCCACAGGAAAGGCGAGAGGAACTCCAGGGTCGTGCCACCATTCCAAGAGTCACCCAGATGTGTCAGTCCATTCCAGAGGAACCTGTTTTCCCTGCACTGCCTTGACGTTCAAGCCGAGGATCGACTCCCACCACGTGTGCACGTGGGACAGCCCTGTGGGAAAGCCTCGTGGGAAAGCCTCGTGGAAAAGACTCGAGGGAAAACCATAGATCCGTTGATCCATTGGGCGGACTGCGTGACACTGCTGCTACCGTTCTGGAGGAAAGCGCAAGTGCATGCCCGCATTCGAGACGAGGACTGACTCCCCTGGGGAGACTCCAGAAGTACCCCAAGATCCATGTCAGCACTGGAGAGGAAGCCTCAGGTTCCGGCCCCGACTCCACACAAGGTCTTAGGCCCCGGCATCGACGGGAGAGGAATCCCGAGAGGCCCCCGAGGAACTCGCATGGGGACTGGCCTTTCCTGAGGCCACCAGAGCGGGTCCCTGAGGTCCCCGTCGTAAGTCGAGAGCACGTGCCGCAACTCGAGAAAATCCAGGAGGTTTTGCCCTCCAGGCGAGATGAGGCCCATTTCCGCTGAGGCTTCTCGAGGCCAATCACATCTAACCACTGGAACTTCCAAAGGGTCCTTCACACCATTGCTGCAACTCAAGAAGTTCCCCGACATACCCGTCTCCACTCGAGAGGAAGCACGTGGGGTCCCGCACACATCCAGGGGAGCCCCGTTTCCGCCTCCTAGCTCGAGATGAGGGATCCTTTCCCTGTTTCGTAGGGAAAGAATTCCCGGCGTTCCCGTCGCATCTCAAGAGGAGGAGCTCTCCACAGGAAAGGCGAGAGGAACTCCAGGGTCGTGCCACCATTCCAAGAGTCCCCCGGATGTATCAGTCCATTCCAGAGGAACCTGTTTTCCCTGCACTGCCTTGACGTTCAAGCCGAGGATCGACTCCCACCACGTGTGCACTTGGGACAGCCCTGTGGGAAAGCCTCGTGGGAAAGCCTCGTGGGAAAGACTCGAGGGAAAACCATAGATCCTTTGATCCACGCGGCGGACTGCGTGACTCTGCTGCTTCCTCTCTGGAGGAAAGCGCAATGCATGCCCGCATTCGAGACGACGACTGACTCCCCTGGGGAGACTCCAGAAGTACCCCAAGATCCATGTCAGCACTGGAGAGGAATCCTCAGGTTCCGGCCCCGACTCCACACAAGGTCTTAGGCCCCGGCATCGACGGGAGATGAATCCCGAGACGCCCCTGAGGAACTCGCATGGGGACTGGCCTTTCCTGAGGCCACCAGAGCGGGTCCCTGAGGTCCCCGTCGTAAGTCGAGAGCACCTGCCGCAACTCTAGAAAATCCAGGAGGTTTTGCCCTCCAGGTGAGATGAGGCCCATTTCCGCTGAGGCTTCTCGAGGCCAATCACATCTAACCACTAGAACTTCCAAAGGGTCCTTCACACCATTGCTGCAACTCAAGAAGTTCCCCGACATACCCGTCTCCACTCGAGAGGAAGCACGTGGGGTCCCGCACACATCCAGGGGAGCCCCGTTTCCGCCTCCTAGCTCGAGATGAGGGATCCTTTCCCTGTTTCGTAGGGAAAGAATTCCCGGCGTTCCCGTCGCATCTCAAGAGGAGGCGCTCTCCACAGGAAAGGCGAGAGGAACTCCAGGGTCGTGACACCATTCCAAGAGTCCCCCAGATGTGTCAGTCCATTCCAGAGGAACCTATTTTCCCTGCACTGCCTTGACGTTAAAGCCGAGGATCGACTCCCACCACGTGTGCACGTGGGACAGCCCTGTGGGAAAGCCTCGTGGGAAAGACTCGAGGGAAAACCATAGATCCTTTGATCCACGTGGCGGACTGCGTGACACTGCTGCTACCGCTGTGGAGGAAAGCGCAAGTGCATGCCCGCATTCGAGACGAGGACTGACTCCCCTGGGGAGACTCCAGAAGTACCCCAAGATCCATGTCAGCACTGGAGAGCAATCCTCAGGTTCCGGCCCCGACTCCACACAAGGTCTTAGGCCCCGGCATCGACGGGAGAGGAATCCCGAGAGGCCCCCGAGGAACTTGCATGGGGACTGGCCTTTCCTGAGGCCACCAGAGCGGGTCCCTGAGGTCCCCGTCGTAAGTCGAGAGCACCTGCCGCAACTCGAGAAAATCCAGGAGGTTTTGCCCTCCAGGCGAGATGAGGCCCATTTCCGCTGAGGCTTCTGGAGGCTAATCACGTCTAACCACTGGAACTTCCAAAGGTTCCTTCACACCCTTGCTGCAACTCAAGAAGTTCCCCGACATACCCGTCTCCACTCGAGAGGAAGCACGTGGGTCCCGCACACATCCAGGGGAGCCCCGTTTCCGCCTTCTAGCTCGAGATGAGGGATCCTTTCCCTGTTTCATAGGGAAAGAATTCCCGGCGTTCCCGTCGCATCTCAAGAGGAGGCGCTCTCCACAGGAAAGGCGAGAGGAACTCCAGGGTCGTGCCACCATTCCAAGAGTCCCCCAGATGAGTCAGTCCATTCCAGAGGAACCTGTTTTCCCTGCACTGCCTTGACGTTCAAGCCGAGGATCGACTCCCACCATGTGTGCACGTGGGACAGCCCTGTGGGAAAGCCTCGTGGGAAAGCCTCGTGGGAAAGACTCGAGGGAAAACCATAGATCCTTTGATCCACGCGGCGGACTGCGTGACGCTGCTGCTACCGCTCTGGAGGAAAGCGCAAGTGCATGCCCGCATTCGAGACGAGGACTGACTCCCCTGGGGAGACTCCAGAAGTACCCCAAGATCCATGTCAGCACTGGAGAGGAATCCTCAGGTTCCGGCCCCGACTCCACACAAGGTCTTAGGCCCCGGCATCGACGGGAGAGGAATCCCGAGAGGCCCCCGAAGAACTCGCATGGGGACTGGCCTTTCCTGAGGCCACCAGAGCGGTTCCCTGAGGTCCCCGTCGTAAGTCGAGAGCACCTGCCGCAACTCGAGAAAATCCAGGAGGTTTTGCCCTCCAGGCGAGATGAGGCCCATTTCCGCTGAGGCTTCTCGAGGCCAATCACATCTAACCACTGGAACTTCCAAAGGGTGCTTCACACCATTGCTGCAACTCAAGAAGTTCCCCGACATACCCGTCTCCACTCGAGAGGAAGCACGTGGTGTCCCGCACACATCCAGGGGAGCCCCGTTTCCGCCTCCTAGTCGAGATGAGGGATCCTTTCCCTGTTTCGTAGGGAAAGAATTCCCGGCGTTCCCGTCGCATCTCAAGAGGAGGCGCTCTCCACAGGAAAGGCGAGAGGAACTCCAGGGTCGTGCCACCATTCCAAGAGTCCCCCAGATGTGTCAGTCCATTCCAGAGGAACCTGTTTTCCCTTCACTGCCTTGACGTTCAAGCCGAGGATCGACTCCTACCACGTGTGCACGTGGGAAAGCCCTGTGGGAAAGCCTCGTGGGAAAGCCTCGTGGGAAAGACTCGAGGGAAAACGATAGATCCTTTGATCCACGCGGCGGACTGAGTGACACTGCTGCTACCGCTCTGGAGGACAGCGCAATGCATGCCCGTATTCGAGACGAGGACTGACTCCCCTGGGGAGACTCCAGACGTACCCCAAGATCCATGTCAGCACTGGAGAGGAATCCTCAGGTTCCGGCCCCGACTCCACACAAGGTCTTAGGCCCCGGCATCGACGGGAGAGGAATCCCGAGAGGCCCCCGAGGAACTCGCATGGGGACTGGCCTTTCCTGAGGCCACCAGAGCGGGTCCCTGAGGTCCCCGTCGTAAGTCGAGAGCACCTGCCGCAACTCATGAAAATCCAGGAGGTTTTGCCCTCCAGGCGAGATGAGGCCCATTTCCGCTGAGGCTTCTCAAGGCCAATCACATCTAACCACTGGAACTTCCAAAGGGTCCTTCACATCATTGCTGCAACTCAAGAAGTTCCCCGACATACCCGTCTCCACTCAAGAGGAAGCACGTGTGGTCCCGCACACATCCAGGGGAGCCCCGTTTCCGCCTCCTAGCTCGAGATGAGGGATCCTTTCCCTGTTTCGTAGGGAAAGAATTCCCGGCGTTCCCGTCGCATCTCAAGAGGAGGCGCTCTCCACAGGAAAGGCGAGAGGAACTCCAGGGTCGTGACACCATTCCAAGAGTCCCCCAGATGTGTCAGTCCATTCCAGAGGAACCTGTTTTCCCTGCACTGCCTTGACGTTCAAGCCGAGGATCGACTCCCACCACGTGTTCACGTGGGACAGCCCTGTGGGAAAGCCTCGTGGGAAAGCCTCGAGGGAAAACCATAGATCCTTTGATCCACGCGGCGGACTGCGTAACACTGCTGCTACCGCTCTGGAGGAAAGCGCAAGTGCATGCCCGCATTCGAGACGAGGACTGACTCCCCTGGGGAGACTCCAGAAGTACCCCAAGATCCATGTCAGCACTGGAGAGGAATCCTCAGGTTCCGGCCCCGATTCCACACAAGGTCTTAGGCCCCGGCATCGACGGGAGAGGAATCCCGAGAGGCCCCCGAGGAACTCGCATGGGGACTGGCCTTTCCTGAGGCCACCAGAGCGGGTCCCTGAGGTCCCCGTCATAAGTCGAGAGCACCTACCGCAACTCGAGAAAATCCACGAGGTTTTGCCCTCCAGGCGAGATGAGGCCCATTTCCGCTGAGGCTTCTCGAGGCTAATCACGTCTAACCACTGGAACTTCCAAAGGGTCCTTCACACCCTTGCTGCAACTCAAGAAGTTCCCCGATATACCCGTCTCCACTCGAGAGGAAGCACGTGGTGTCCCGCACACATCCAGGGGAGCCCCGTTTCCGCCTCCTAGCTCGAGATGAGGGATCCTTTCCCTGTTTGGTAGGAAAAGAATTCCCGGCGTTCCCGGCGCATCTCAAGAGGAGGCGCTCTCCGCAGGAAAGGCGAGAGGTACTCCAGGGTCGTGCCACCATTCCAAGAGTCCCCCAGATGTGTCAGTCCATTCCAGAGGAACCTGTTTTCCCTGCACTGCCTTGACGTTCAAGCCGAGGATCGACTCCCACCACGTGTGCACGTGGGACAGCCCTGTGGGAAAGCCTCGTGGGAAAGCCTCGTGGGAAAGACTCGAGGGAAAACCATAGATCCTTTGATCCACGCGGCGGACTGCGTGACACTGCTGCTACCGCTCTGGAGGAAAGCGCAAGTGCATGCCCGCATTCGAGACGAGGACTGACTCCCCTGGGGAGACTCCAGAAGTACCCCAAGATCCATGTCAGCACTGGAGAGGAATCCTCAGGTTCCGGCCCCGACTCCACACAAGGTCTTAGGCCCCGGCATGGACGGGAGAGGAATCCCGAGAGGCCCCCGAGGAACTCGCCTGGGGACTGGCCTTTCCTGAGGCCACCAGAGCGGGTCCCTGAGGTCCCCGTCGTAAGTCGAGAGCACCTGCCGCAACTCGAGAAAATCCAGGGGGTTTTGCCCTCCAGGCGAGATGAGGCCCATTTCCGCTGAGGCTTCTCGAGGCTAATCACGTCTAACCACTGGAACTTCCAAAGGGTCCTTCACACCCTTGCTGCAACTCAAGAAGTTCCCAGACATACCCGTCTCCACTCGAGAGGAAGCACATGGGGTCCCGCACACATCCAGGGGAGCCCCGTTTCCGCCTCCTAGCTCGAGATGAGGGATCCTTTCCCTGTTTCGTAGGGAAAGAATTCCCGGCGTTCCCGTCGCATCTCAAGAGGAGGCGCTCTCCACAGGAAAGGCGAGAGGAACTCCAGGGTCGTGCCACCATTCCAAGAGTCCCCCAGATGTGTCAGTCCATTCCAGACGAACCTGTTTTCCCTGCACTGCCTTGACGTTGAAGCCGAGAATCGAGTCCCACCACGTGTGCACGTGGGACAGCCCTGTGGAAAGCCTCGTGGGAAAGCCTCGTGGGAAAGACTCGAGGGAAAACCATAGATCCTTTGATCCACGCGGCGGACTGCGTGACACTGCTGCTACCGCTCTGGAGGAAAGCGCAAGAGCATGCCCGCATTCCAGACGAGGACTGACTCCCCTGGGGAGACTCCAGAAGTACCCCAAGATCCATGTCAGCACTGGAGAGGAATCCTCAGGTTCCGGCCCCGACTCCACACAAGGTCGTAGGCCCCAGCATCGACGGGAGAGGAATCCCGAGAGGACCCGAGGAACTCGCATGGGGACAGGCCTTTCCTGAGGCCACCAGAGCGGGTCTCTGAGGTCCCCGTCGTAAGTCGAGAGCACCTGCCGCAACTCGAGAAAATCCAGGAGGTTTTGCTCTCCAGGCGAGATGAGGCCCATTTCCGCTGAGGCTTCTCGAGGCTAATCACTTCTAACCACTGGAACTTCCAAAGGGTCCTTCACACCCTTGCTGCAACTCAAGAAGTTCCCCGACATACCCGTCTGCACTCGAGAGGAAGCACGTGGGGTCCCGCACACATCCAGGGCAGCCCCGTTTCCACCTCCTAGCTCGAGATGAGGGATCCTTTCCCTGTTTCGTAGGGAAAGAATTCCCGGCGTTCCCGTCGCATCTCAAGAGGAGGCACTCCCACAGGAAAGGCGAGAGGAACTCCAGGGTCGTGCCACCATTCCAAGAGACCCCATATGTGTCAGTCCATTCCAGAGGAACCTGTTTTCCCTGCACTGCCTTGACGTTCAAGCCGAGGATCGACTCCCACCACGTGTGCTCGTGGGACAGCCCTGTGGGAAAGCCTCGTGGGAAAGCCTCGTGGGAAAGACTCGAGGGAAAACCATAGATCCTTTGATCCACGCGGCGGACTGCGTGACACTGCTGCTACCGCTCTGGAGGAAAGCGCAAGTCCATGCCCGCATTCGAGACGAGGACGACTCCCCTTGGGAGACTCCAGAAGTACCCCAAGATCCATGTCAGCACTGGAGAGGAATCCTCAGGTTCCAGCCCCGACTCCACACAAGGTCTTAGGCCCCGGCATCGACAGGAGAGGAATCCCGAGAGGCCCCCGAGGAACTCGCATGGGGACTGGCCTTTCCTGAGGCCACCAGAGCGGGTCCCTGAGGTCCCCTTCGTAAGTCGAGAGCACCTGCCACAACTCGAGAAAATCTAGGAGGTTTTGCCCTCCAGGCGAGTTGAGGCCCATTTCTGCTGAGGCTTCTCGAGGCCGATCACATCTAACCACTGGAACTTCCAAAGGGTCCTTCACACCCTTGCTGCAACTCAAGCAGTTCCGCGACATACCCGTCTCCACTCGAGAGGAAGCTCGTGGTGTCCCGCACACATCCAGGGGAGCCCCGTTTCAGCCTCCTAGCTCGAGATGAGGGATCCTTTCCCTGTTTCGTAGGGAAAGAATTCCCGGCGTTCCCGTCGCATCTCAAGAGGAGGCGCTCTCCACAGGAAAGGCGAGAGGAACTCCAGGGTCGTGCCACCATTCCAAGAGTCCCCCAGATGTGTCAGTCCATTCCAGAGGAACCTGTTTTCCCTGCACTGCCTTGACGTTCAAGCTGAGGATCGACTCCCACCACGTGTGCTCGTGGGACAGCCCTGTGGGAAAGCCTCGTGGGAAAGCCTCGTGGGAAAGACTCGAGGGAAAAGCATAGATCCTTTGATCCACGCGGCGGACTGCGTGACACTGCTGCTACCGCTCTGGAGGAAAGCGCAAGTGCATGCCCGCATTCGAGACGAGGACTGACTCCCCTGGGGAGACTCCAGAAGTACCCCAAGATCCATGTCAGCACTGGAGAGGAATCCTCAGGTTCCGGCCCCGACTCCACACAAGGTCTTAGGCCCCTGCATCGACGGGAGAGGAATCCGGAGAGGCCCCCGAGGAACTCGCATGGGGACTGGCCTTTCCTGAGGCCACCAGAGCGGGTCCCTGAGGTCCCCTTCGTAAGTCGAGAGCACCTGCCGCAACTCGAGAAAATCCAGGAGGTTTTGCCCTCCAGGCGAGATGAGGCCCATTTCCGCTGAGGCTTCTCGAGGCCAATCACGTCTAACCACTGGAACTTCCAAAGGGTCCTTCACACCCTTGCTGCAACTCAAGAAGTTCCCCGACATACCCGTCTCCACTCGAGAGGAAGCACGTGGTGTCCCGCACACATCCAGGGGAGCCCCGTTTCCGACTCCCAGCTCGAGATGAGGGATCCTTTCCCTGTTTCGTAGGGAAAGAATTCCCGGCGTTCCCGTCGCATCTCAAGAGGAGGCGCTCTCCACAGGAAAGGCGAGAGGAACTCCAGGGTCGTGCCACCATTCCAAGAGTCCCCCAGATGTGTCAGTCCATTCCAGAGGAACCTGTTTTCCCTGCACTGCCTTGACGTTCAAGCCGAGGATCCACTCCCACCACGTGTGCACGTGGGACAGCCCTGTGGGAAAGCCTCGTGGGAAAGCCTCGTGGGAAAGACTCGAGGGAAAACCATAGATCCTTTGATCCACGCGGCGGACTGCGTGACACTGCTGCTACCGCTCTGGAGGAAAGCGCAAGTGCATGCCCGCATTCGAGACGAGGACTGACTCCCCTGGGGAGACCCCAGAAGTACCCCAAGATCCATGTCAGCACTGGAGAGGAATCCTCAGGTTCCGGCCCCGACTCCACACAAGGTCTTAGGCCCCGGCATCGACGGGAGAGGAATCCCGAGAGGCCCCCGAGGAACTCGCATGGGGACTGGCCTTTCCTGACGCCACCAGAGCGGGTCCCTGAGGTCCCCGTCGTAAGTCGAGAGCACCTGCCGAAACTCGAGAAAATCCAGGAGGTTTTGCCCTCCAGGCGAGATGAGGCCCATTTCCGCTGAGGCTTCTCGAGGCTAATCACGTCTAACCACTGGAACTTCCAAAGGGTCCTTCCCACCCTTGGTGCAACTCAAGAAGTTCCCCGACATACCCGTCTCCACTCGAGAGGAAGCACGTGGGGTCCCGCACACATCCAGGGGAGCCCCGTTTCCGCCTCCTAGCTCGAGATGAGGGATCCTTTCCCTGTTTCGTAGGGAAAGAATTCCCGGCGTTCCCGTCGCATCTCAAGAGGAGGCGCTCTCCACAGGAAAGGGAGAGGAACTCCAGGGTCGTGACACCATTCCAAGAATCCCCCAGATTTGTCAGTCCATTCCAGAGGAACCTGTTTTCCCTGCACTGCCTTGACGTTCAAGCCGAGGATCGACTCCCACCCCGTGTGCACGTGGGACAGCCCTGTGGGAAAGCCTCGTGGGAAAGCCTCGTGGGAAAGACTCGAGGGAAAACCATAGATCCTTTGATCCACGCGGCGGACTGCGTGACACTGCTGCTACCGCTCTGGAGGAAAGCACAAGTGCATGCCCGCATTCGAGACAAGGACTGACTCCCCTGGGGAGACTCCAGAAGTACCCCAAGATCCATGTCAGCACTGGAGAGGAATCCTCAGGTTCCGGCCCCGACTCCACACAAGGTCTTAGGCCCCGGCAACGACGGGAGAGGAATCCCGAGAGGCCCCCGTGGAACTCGCATGGGGACTGGCCTTTCCTGAGGCCACCAGAGCGGTTCCCTGAGGTCCCCGTCGTAAGTCGAGAGCACCTGCCGCAACTCGAGAAAATCCAGGAGGTTTTGCCCTCCACGCGAGATGAGGCCCATTTCCGCTGAGGCTTCTCGAGGCCAATCACATCTAACCACTGGAACTTCCAAAGGGTCCTTCACACGCTTGCTGCAACTCAAGAAGTTCCCCGACATACCCGTCTCCACTCGAGAGGAAGCACGTGGTGTCCCACACACATCCAGGGGAGCCCCGTTTCCGCCTCCTAGCTCGAGATGAGGGATCCTTTCTCTGTTTCGAACGGAAAGAATTCCCGGCGTTCCCGTCGCATCTCAAGAGGAGGCGCTCTCCACAGGAAAGGCGAGAGGAACTCCAGGGTCGTGACACCATTCCAAGAGTCCCCCAGATGTGTCAGTCCATTCCAGAGGAACCTGTTTTCCCTGCACTGCCTTGACGTTCAAGCCGAGGATCGACTCCCACCCCGTGTGCACGTGGGACAGCCCTGTGGGAAAGCCTCGTGGGAAAGCCTCGTGGGAAAGACTCGAGGTAAAACCATAGATCCTTTGATCCACGCGGCGGACTGCGTGACACTGCTGCTACCGCTCTGGAGGAAAGCACAAGTGCATGCCCGCATTCGAGACAAGGACTGACTCCCCTGGGGAGACTCCAGAAGTACCCCAAGATCCATGTCAGCACTGGAGAGGAATCCTCAGGTTCCGGCCCCGACTCCACACAAGGTCTTAGGCCCCGGCAACGACGGGAGAGGAATCCCGAGAGGCCCCCGTGGAACTCGCATGGGGACTGGCCTTTCCTGAGGCCACCAGAGCGGTTCCCTGAGGTCCCCGTCGTAAGTCGAGAGCACCTGCCGCAACTCGAGAAAATCCAGGAGGTTTTGCCCTCCACGCGAGATGAGGCCCATTTCCGCTGAGGCTTCTCGAGGCCAATCACATCTAACCGCTGGAACTTCCAAAGGGTCCTTCACACCATTGCTGCAACTCAAGAAGTTCCCCGACATACCGTCTCCACTCGAGAGGAAGCACGTGGGGTCCCGCACACATCCAGGGGAGCTCCGTTTCCGCCCCCTAGCTCGAGATGAGGGATCCTTTCCCTGTTTCGTAGGGAAAGAATTCCCGGCGTTCCCGTCGCATCTCAAGAGGAGACGCTCTCCACAGGAAAGGCGAGAGGAACTCCAGGGTCGTGCCACCATTCCAAGAGTCCCCCAGATGTGTCAGTCCATTCCAGAGGAACCTGTTTTCCCTGCACTGCCTTGATGTTCAAGCCGAGGATCGACTCCCACCACGTGTGCACGTGGGACAGCCCTGTGGGAAAGAATCGTGGGAAAGCCTCGTGGGAAAGACTCGAGGGAAAACCATAGATCCTATGATCCACGCGGCGGACTGCGTGACACTGCTGCTACCGCTCTGGAGGAAAGCGCAAGTGCATGCCCGCATTCGAGACGAGGACTGACTCCCCTGGGGAGACTCCAGAAGTACCCCAAGATCCATGTCAGCACTGGAGAGGAATCCTCAGGTTCCGGCCCCGACTCCACACAAGGTCTTAGGTCCCGGCATCGACGGGAGAGGAATCCCGAGAGGCCCCCGAGGAACTCGCATGGGGACTGGCCTTTCCTGAGGCCACCAGAGCGGGTCCCTGAGGTCCCCGTCGTAAGTCGAGAGCACCTGCCGCAACTCGAGAAAATCCAGGAGGTTTTGCCCTCCAGGCGAGATGAGGCCCATTTCCGCTGAGGCTTCTCGAGGCCAATCACATCTAACCACTGGAACTTCCAAAGGGTCCTTCACACCCTTGCTGCAACTCAAGAAGTTCCCCGACATACCCGTCTCCACTCGAGAGGAAGCACGTGGGTCCCGCCCACATCCAGGGGAGCCCCGTTTCCGCCTCCTAGCTCGAGATGAGGGATCCTTTCCCTGTTTCTTAGGGAAAGAATTCCCGGCGTTCCCGTCGCATCTCAAGAGGAGGCGCTCTCCACAGGAAAGGCGAGAGGAACTCCATGGTCGTGACACCATTCCAAGAGTCCCCCAGATTTGTCAGTCCATTCCAGAGGAACCTGTTTTCCCTGCACTGCCTTGACGTTCAAGCCGAGGATCGACTCCCACCACGTGTGCACGTGGGACAGCCCTGTGGGAAAGCCTCGTGGGAAAGACTCGAGGGAAAACCATAGATCCTTTGATCCACGCGGCGGACTGCGTGACACTGCTGCTACCGCTCTGGAGGAAAGCGCAATGCATGCCCGCATTCGAGACGAGAACTGACTCCCCTGGGGAGACTTCAGAAGTACCCCAAGATCCATGTCAGCACTGGAGAGGAATCCTCAGGTTCCGGCCCCGACTCCACACAAGGTCTTAGGCCCCGGCATCGACGGGAGAGGAATCCCGAGACGCCCCCGAGTAACCCGCATGGGGACTGGCTTTTCCTGAGGCCAACAGAGCGGTTCCCTGAGGTCCCCGTCGTAAGTCGAGAGCAGCTGCCGCAACTCGAGAAAATTCAGGAGGTTTTGCCCTCCAGGCGAGATGAGGCCCATTTCCGCTGAGGCTTCTCCAGGCCAATCACATCTAACCACTGGAACTTCCAAAGGGTCCTTCACACCATTGCTGCAACTCAAGAAGTTCCCCGACATACCCGTCTCCACTCAAGAGGAAGCACGTGGGGTCCCGCACACATACAGGGGAGCCCCGTTTCCGCCTCCTAGCTCGAGATGAGGGATCCTTTCCCTGTTTCGTAGGGAAAGAATTCCCGGCGTTTCCGTCGCATCTCAAGAGGAGGCGCTCTCCACAGGAAAGGCGAGAGGAACTCCAGAGTCGTGCCACCATTCCAAGAGTCCCCCAGATGTGTCAGTCCATTCCAGAGGAACCTTTTTTCCCTGCACTGCCTTGACGTTCAGGCCGAGGATTGACTCCTACCACGTGTGCACGTGGGACAGCCCTGTGGGAAAGCCTCGTGGGAAAGCCTCGTGGGAAAGACTCGAGGGAAAACCATAGATCCTTTGATCCACGCGGCGGACTGCGTGACACTGCTGCTACCGCTCTGGAGGAAAGCACAAGTGCATGCCCGCATTCGAGACGAGGACTGACTCCCCTGGGGAGACACCAGAAGTACCCCAAGATCCATGTCAGCACTGGAGAGGAATCCTCAGGTTCCGGCCCCGACTCCACACAAGGTCTTAGGCCCCGGCATCGACGGGAGTGGAATCCTGAGAGGCCCCCGAGGAACTCGCATCGGGACTGGCCTTTCCTGAGGCCACCAGAGCGGGTCCCTGAGGTCCCCGTCGTAAGTCGAGAGCACCTGCCGCAACTCGAGAAAATCCAGGAGGTTTTGCCCTCCAGGCGAGATGAGGCCCATTTCCGCTGAGGCTTCTCGTCGCTAATCATGTCTAACCACTGGAACTTCCAAAGGGTCCTTGACACCCTTGCTGCAACTCAAGAAGTTCCCCGACATACCCGTCTCCACTCGTGAGGAAGCACGTGGGTCTCGCACACATCCAGGTGAGCCCCGTTTCCGCCTCCTAGCTCGAGATGAGGGATCCTTTCCCTGTTTCGTAGGGAAAGAATTCCCGGCGTTCCCGTCGCATCTCAAGAGGAGGCGCTCTCCACAGGAAAGGGAGAGGAACTCCAGGGTCGTGACACCATTCCAAGAGTCCCCCAGATGTGTCAGTCCATTCCAGAGGAACCTGTTTTCCCTGCACTGCCTTGACGTTCAAGCCGAGGATCGACTCCCACCCCGTGTGCACGTGGGACAGCCCTGTGGGAAAGCCTCGTGGGAAAGCCTCGTGGGAAAGACTCGAGGGAAAACCATAGATCCTTTGATCCACGCGGCGGACTGCGTGACACTGCTGCTACCGCTCTGGAGGAAAGCACAAGTGCATGCCCGCATTCGAGACAAGGACTGACTCCCCTGGGGAGACTCCAGAAGTACCCCAAGATCCATGTCAGCACTGGAGAGGAATCCTCAGGTTCCGGCCCCGACTCCACACAAGGTCTTAGGCCCCGGCATCGACGGGAGAGGAATCCCGAGAGGCCCCCGAGGAACTCGCATGGGGACTGGCCTTTCCTGAGGCCACCAGAGCGGGTCCCTGAGGTCCCCGTCGTAAGTCGAGAGCACCTGCCGCAACTCGAGAAAATCCAGGAGGTTTTGCCCTCCAGGCGAGATGAGGCCCATTTCCGCTGAGGCTTCTCGAGGCCAATCACATCTAACCACTGGAACTTCCAAAGGGTCCTTCACACCCTTGCTGCAACTCAAGAAGTTCCCCGACATACCCGTCTCCACTCGAGAGGAAGCACGTGGTGTCCCGCACACATCCAGGGGAGCCCCGTTTCCGCCTCCTAGCTCGAGATGAGGGATCCTTTCCCTGTTTCGTAGGGAAAGAATTCCCGGCGTTCCCGTCGCATCTCAAGAGGAGGCGCTCTCCACAGGAAAGGCGAGAGGAACTCCAGGGTCGTGCCACCATTCCAAGAGTCCCCCAGATGTGTCATTTCATTCCAGAGGAACCTATTTTCCCTGCACTGCCTTGACGTTCAGGCCGAGGATCGACTCCCACCACGTGTGCACGTGGGACAGCCCTGTGGGAAAGCCTCGTGGGAAAGCCTCATGGGAAAGACTCGAGGGAAAACCATAGATCCTTTGATCCACGCGGCGGACTGCGTGACACTGCTGCTACCGCTCTGGAGGAAAGCGCAAGTGCATGCCCGCATTCGAGACGAGGACTGACTCCCCTGGGGAGACTCCAGAAGTACCCCAAGTTCCATGTCAGCACTGGAGAGGAATCCTCAGGTTCCGGCCCCGACTCCACACAAGGTCTTAGGCCCCGGCATCGACGGGAGTGGAATCCTGAGAGGCCCCCGAGGAACTCGCATGGGGACTGGCCTATCCTGAGGCCACCAGAGCGGGTCCCTGAGGTCCCGGTCGTAAGTCGAGAGCACCTGCCGCAACTCGAGAAAATCCAGGAGGTTTTGCCCTCCAGGCGAGATGAGGCCCATTTCCGCTGAGGCTTCTCGTGGCTAATCACGTCTAACCACTGGAACTTCCAAAGGGTCCTTGACACTCTTGCTGCAACTCAAGAATTTCCCCGACATACCCGTCTCCACTCGTGAGGAAGCACTTGGGGTCCCGCACACATCCAGGGGAGCCCCGTTTCCGCCTCCTAGCTCGAGATGAGGGATCCTTTCCCTGTTTCGTAGGGAAAGAATTCCTGGCGTTCCCGTCGCATCTCAAGAGGAGGCGCTCTCCACAGGAAAGGCGAGAGGAACTCCAGGGTCGTGCCACCATTCCAAGAGTCCCCCAGATGTGTCAGTCCATTCCAGAGGAACCTGTTTTCCCTGCACTGCCTTGACGTTCAAGCCGAGTATCGACTCCCACCACGTGTGCACGTGGGACAGCCCTGTGGGAAAGCCTCGTGGGAAAGCCTCGTGGGAAAGACTCGAGGGAAAACCATAGATCCTTTGATCCACGCGGCGGACTGCGTGACACTGCTGCTACCGCTCTGGAGGAAAGCGCAAGTGCATGCCCGCATTCGAGACGAGGACTGACTCCCCTGGGGAGACTCCAGAAGTACCCCAAGATCCATGTCAGCACTGGAGAGGAATCCTCAGGTTCCGGCCCCGACTCCACACAAGGTCTTAGGCCCCGGCATCGACGGGAAAGGAATCCCGAGAGGCTCCCGAAGAACTCGCTTGGGGACTGGCCTTTCCTGAGGCCACCAGAGCGGGTCCCTGAGGTCCCCGTCGTAAGTCGAGAGCACCTGCCGCAACTCGAGAAAATCCAGGAGGTTTTGCCCTCCAGGTGAGATGAGGCCCATTTCCGCTGAGGCTTCTCGAGGCTAATCACGTCTAACCACTGAACTTCCAAAGGGTCATTCACACCCTTGCTGCAACTCAAGAAGTTCCCCGACATACCGTCTCCACTCGAGACGAAGCACGTGGGTCCCGCACACATCCAGGGGAGCCCCGTTTCCGCCTCCTAGCTCGAGATGAGGGATCCTTTCCCTGTTTCGTAGGGAAAGAATTCCCGGCGTTCCCGTCGCATCTCAAGAGGAGGCGCTCTCCACAGGAAAGGCGAGAGGAACTCCAGGGTCGTGCCACCATTCCAAGAGTCCCCCAGATGTGTCATTTCATTCCAGAGGAACCTGTTTTCCCTGCACTGCCTTGACGTTCAGGCCGAGGATCGACTCCCACCACGTGTGCACGTGGGACAGCCCTGTGGGAAAGCCTCGTGGGAAAGCCTCCTGGGAAAGACTCGAGGGAAAACCATAGATCCTTTTATCCACGCGGCGGACTGCGTGACACTGCTGCTACCGCTCTGGAGGAAAGTGCAAGTGCATGCCCGCATTCGAGACGAGGACTGACTCCCCTGGGGAGACTCCAGAAGTACCCCAAGTTCCATGTCACCACTGGAGAGGAATCCTCAGGTTCCGGCCCCGACTCCACACAAGGTCTTAGGCCCCGGCATCGACGAGAGTGGAATCCTGAGAGGCCCCCGAGGAACTCGCATGGGGACTGGCCTTTCCTGAGGCCACCAGAGCGGGTCCCTGAGGTCCCGGTCGTAAGTCGAGAGCACCTGCCGCAACTCGAGAAAATCCAGGAGGTTTTGCCCTCCAGGCGAGATGAGGCCCATTTCCGCTGACGCTTCTCGTGGCTAATCACGTCTAACCACTGGAACTTCCAAAGGGTCCTTGACACTCTTGCTGCAACTCAAGAATTTCCCCGACATACCCGTCTCCACTCGTGAGGAAGCATGTGGGTCCCGCACAAATCCAGGGGAGCTCCGTTTCCGCCTCCTAGCTCGAGATGAGGGATCCTTTCCCTGTTTCGTAGGGAAAGAATTCCCGGCATTCCCGTCGCATCTCAAGAGGAGGCGCTCTCCACAGGAAAGGGAGAGGAACTCCAGGGTCGTGACACCATTCCAAGAGTCCCCCAGATTTGTCAGTCCATTCCAGAGGAACCTGTTTTCCCTGCACTGCCTTGACGTTCAAGCCGAGGATCGACTCCCACCACGTGTGCACGTGGGACAGCCCTGTGGGAAAGCCTCGTGGGAAAGCCTCGTGGGAAAGACTCGAGGGAAAACCATAGATCCTTTGATCCATGCGGCGGACTGCGTGACACTGCTGCTACCGCTCTGGAGGAAAGCGCAAGTGCATGCCCGCATTCGAGACGAGGACTGACTCCCCTGGGGAGACTCCAGAAGTACCCCAAGATCCATGTCAGCACTGGAGAGGAATCCTCAGGTTCCGGCCCCGACTCCACACAAGGTCTTAGGCCCCGGCATCGACCGGAGAGGAATCCCCAGAGGAACTCGCATGGGGACTGGCCTTTCCTGAGGCCACCAGAGCGGGTCCCTGAGGTCCTCGTCGTAAGTCGAGAGCACATGCCGCAACTAGAGAAAAAAGGTTTTGCCCTCCAGGCGAGATGAGGCCCATTTCCGCTGAGGCTTCTCGAGGCCAATCACATCTAACCACTGGAACTTCCAAAGGGTCCTTCACACCCTTCCTGCAACTCACGAAGGTCCCCGACATACCCGTCTCCACTCGAGATGAAGCACGTGGGGTACCGCACACATCCAGGGGAGCCCCGTTTCCGCCTCCTAGCTCGAGATGAGGGATCCTTTCCCTGTTTCGTAGGGAAAGAATTCCCGGCGTTCCCGTCGCATCTCAAGAGGAGGTGCTCTCCACAGGAAAGGCGAGAGGAACTCCAGGGTCGTGACACCATTCCAAGAGTCCCCCAGATGTGTCATTCCATTCCAGAGGAAACTGTTTTCCCTTCACTGCCTTGACGTTCAAGCCGAGGATCGACTCCCACCACGTGTGCACGTGGGACAGCCCTGTGGGAAAGCCTCGTGGGAAAGCCTCGTGGGAAAGACTCGAGGGAAAACCACAGATCCTTTGATCCACGCGGCGGACTGCGTGACACTGCTGCTACCGCTCTGGAGGAAAGCGAAAGTGCATGCCCGCATTGGAGACGAGGACTGACTCCCCAGGGGAGACTCCAGAAGTACCCCAAGATCCATGTCAGCACTGGAGAGGAATCCTCAGGTTCCGGCCCCGACTCCACACAAGGTCTTAGGCCCCGGCATGGACGGGAGTGGAATCCTGAGAGGCCCCCGAGGAACTCGCATGGGGACTGGCCTTTCCTGAGGCCAACAGAGCGGGTCCCTGAGGTCCCCGTCGTAAGTCGAGAGCACCTGCCGCACTCGAGAAAATCCAGGAGGTTTTGCCCTCCAGGCGAGATGAGGCCCATTTCCGCTGAGGCTTCTCGAGGCCAATCACATCTAACCACTGGAACTTCCAAAGGGTCCTTCACACCATTGCTGCAACTCAAGAAGTTCCCCGGCATACCCGTCTCCACTCGAGAGGAAGCACGTGGGGTCCCGCACACATCCAGAGGAGCTCAGTTTCCGCCCCCTAGCTAGAGATGAGGGATCCTTTCCCTGTTTCGTAGGGAAAGAATTCCCGGCGTTCCCGTCGCATCTCAAGAGGAGGCGCTCTCCACAGGAAAGGCGAGAGGAACTCCAGGGTCGTGCCACCATTCCAAGAGTCCCCCAGATGTGTCAGTCCATTCCAGAGGAACCTGTTTTCCCTGCACTGCCTTGACGTTCAAGCCGAGGATCCACTCCCACCACGTGTGCACGTGGGACAGCCCTGTGGGAAAGCCTCGTGGGAAAGCCTCGTGGGAAAGACTCGAGGGAAAACCATAGATCCTTTGATCCACGCGGCGGACTGCGTGACACTGCTGCTACCGCTCTGGAGGAAAGCGCAAGTGCATGCCCGCATTCGAGACGAGGACTGACTCCCCTGGGGAGACTCCAGAAGTACCCCAAGATCCATGTCAGCACTGGAGAGGAATCCTCAGGTTCCGGCCCCGACTCCACACAAGGTCTTAGGCCCAGGCATCGACGGGAGAGGAATCCCGAGAGGCCCCCGAGGAACTCGCATGGGGACTGGCCTTTCCTGAGGCCACCAGAGCGGGTCCCTGAGGTCCCCGTCGTAAGTCGAGAGCACCTGCCGCAGCTTGAGAAAATCCAGGAGGTTTTGCCCTCCAGGCGAGATGAGGCCCATTTCCGCTGAGGCTTCTCGAGGCCAATCACATCTAACCACTGGAACTTCCAAAGGGTCCTTCACACCCTTGCTGCAACTCAAGAAGTTCCCCGACATACCCGTCTCCACTCGAGAGGAAGCACGTGGTGTCCCGCACACATCCAGGGGAGCCCCGTTTCCGCCTCCTAGCTCGAGATGAGGGATCCTTTCCCTGTTTCGTAGGGAAAGAATTCCCGGCGTTCCCGTCGCATCTCAAGAGGAGGCGCTCTCCACAGGAAAGGCGAGAGGAACTCCAGGGTCATGCCACCATTCCAAGAGTCCCCCAGATGTGTCAGTCCATTCCAGAGGAACCTGTTTTCCCTGCACTGCCTTGACGTTCAAGCCGAGGATCGACTCCCACCACGTGTGCACGTGGGACAGCCCTGTGGGAAAGCCTCGTGGGAAAGCCTCGTGGGAAAGACTCGAGGGAAAACCATAGATCCTTTGATCCACGCGGCAGAAGCGTTACACTGCTGCTACCGCTCTGGAGGAAAGCGCAAGTGCATGCCCGCATTCGAGATGAGGACTGACTCCCCTGGGGAGACTCCAGAAGTACCCCAAGATCCATGTCAGCACTGGAGAGGAATCCTCAGGTTCCGGCCCCGACTCCACAGAAGGTCTTAGGCCCCGGCATCAACGGGAGAGGAATCCCGAGAGGCCCCCGAGGAACTCGCATGGGGACTGGCCTTTCCTGAGGCCACCAGAGCAGGTCCCTGAGGTCTCCGTCGTAAGTCGAGAGCACCTGCCGCAACTCGAGAAAATCCAGGAGGTTTTGCCCTCGAGGCGAGATGAGGCCCATTTCGGCTGAGGCTTCTCGAGGCTAATCACGTCTAACCACTGGAACTTCAAAAGGGTTCTTCACACCCTTGCTGCAACTCAAGAAGTTCCCCGACATACACGACTCCACTCGAGAGGAAGCACGTGGGTCCCGCACACATCCAGGGGAGCCCCGATTCCGCCTCCTAGCTCGAGATGAGGGATCCTTTCCCTGTTTCGTAGGGAAAGAATTCCCGGCGTTCCCGTCGCATCTCAAGAGGAGGCGCTCTCCACAGGAAAGGTGAGAGGAACTCCAGGGTCGTGACACCATTCCAAGAGTCCCCCAGATGTGTCAGTCCATTCCAGAGGAACCTGTTTTCCCTTCACTGCCTTGACGTTCAAGCCGAGGATCCACTCCCACCAAGTGTGCACGTGGGACAGCCCTGTGGGAAAGCCTCGTGGGAAAGCCTCGTGGGAAAGACTCGAGGGAAAACCATAGATCCTTTGATCCACGCGGCGGACTGCGTGACACTGCTGCTACCGCTCTGGAGGAAAGCGCAAGTGCATGCCCGCATTCGAGACGAGGACTGACTCCCCTGGGGAGACTCCAGAAGTACCCCAAGATCCATGTCAGCACTGGAGAGGAATACTCAGGTTCCGGCCCCGACTCCACACAAGGTCTTAGGCCCCGGCATGGAAGGGAGAGGAATCCCGAGAGGCCCCCGAGGAACTCGCATGGGGACTGGCCTTTCCTGAGGCCACCAGTGCGGTTCCCTGAGGTCCCCGTCGTAAGTCGAGAGCACCTGCCGCAACTTGAGAAAATCCAGGAGGTTTTGCCCTCCAGGCGAGATGAGGCCCATTTCCGCTGAGGCTTCTCGAGGCCAATCACATCTAACCACTGGAACTTCCAAAGGGTCCTTCACACCCTTGCTGCAACTCAAGAAGTTCCCCGACATACCCGTCGGCACTCGAGAGGAAGCACGTGGTGTCCCGCACACATCCAGGGGAGCCCCGTTTCCGCCTCCTAGCTCGAGATGAGGGATCCTTTCCCTGTTTCGTAGGGAAAGAATTCCCGGCGTTCCCGTCGCATCTCAAGAGGAGGCGCTCTCCACAGGAAAGGCGAGAGGAACTCCAGGGTCATGCCACCATTCCAAGAGTCCCCCAGATGTGTCAGTCCATTCCAGAGGAACCTGTTTTCCCTGCACTGCCTTGACGTTCAAGCCGAGGATCGACTCCCACCACGTGTGCACGTGGGACAGCCCTGTGGGAAAGCCTCGTGGGAAAGCCTCGTGGGAAAGACTCGAGGGAAAACCATAGATCCTTTGATCCACGCGGCAGAAGCGTTACACTGCTGCTACCGCTCTGGAGGAAAGCGCAAGTGCATGCCCGCATTCGAGATGAGGACTGACTCCCCTGGGGAGACTCCAGAAGTACCCCAAGATCCATGTCAGCACTGGAGAGGAATCCTCAGGTTCCGGCCCCGACTCCACACAAGGTCTTAGGCCCCGGCATCAACGGGAGAGGAATCCCGAGAGGCCCCCGAGGAACTCGCATGGGGACTGGCCTTTCCTGAGGCCACCAGAGCAGGTCCCTGAGGTCTCCGTCGTAAGTCGAGAGCACCTGCCGCAACTCGAGAAAATCCAGGAGGTTTTGCCCTCGAGGCGAGATGAGGCCCATTTCGGCTGAGGCTTCTCGAGGCTAATCACGTCTAACCACTGGAACTTCAAAAGGGTTCTTCACACCCTTGCTGCAACTCAAGAAGTTCCCCGACATACACGACTCCACTCGAGAGGAAGCACGTGGGTCCCGCACACATCCAGGGGAGCCCCGTTTCCGCCTCCTAGCTCGAGATGAGGGATCCTTTCCCTGTTTCGTAGGGAAAGAATTCCCGGCGTTCCCGTCGCATCTCAAGAGGAGGCGCTCTCCACAGGAAAGGTGAGAGGAACTCCAGGGTCGTGACACCATTCCAAGAGTCCCCCAGATGTGTCAGTCCATTCCAGAGGAACCTGTTTTCCCTTCACTGCCTTGACGTTCAAGCCGAGGATCCACTCCCACCAAGTGTGCACGTGGGACAGCCCTGTGGGAAAGCCTCGTGGGAAAGCCTCGTGGGAAAGACTCGAGGGAAAACCATAGATCCTTTGATCCACGCGGCGGACTGCGTGACACTGCTGCTACCGCTCTGGAGGAAAGCGCAAGTGCATGCCCGCATTCGAGACGAGGACTGACTCCCCTGGGGAGACTCCAGAAGTACCCCAAGATCCATGTCAGCACTGGAGAGGAATACTCAGGTTCCGGCCCCGACTCCACACAAGGTCTTAGGCCCCGGCATGGAAGGGAGAGGAATCCCGAGAGGCCCCCGAGGAACTCGCATGGGGACTGGCCTTTCCTGAGGCCACCAGAGCGGTTCCCTGAGGTCCCCGTCGTAAGTCGAGAGCACCTGCCGCAACTCGAAAAAATCCAGGAGGTTTTGCCCTCCAGGCGAGATGAGGCCCATTTCCGCTGAGGCTTCTCGAGGCCAATCACATCTAACCACTGGAACTTCCAAAGGGTCCTTCACACCCTTGCTGCAACTCAAGAAGTTCCACGACACACCCGTCTCCACTCGAGAGGAAGCACGTGGGGTCCCGCACACATCCAGGGGAGCCCCTTTTCCGCCTCCTAGCTCGAGATGAGGGATCCTTTCCCTGTTTCGTAGGGAAAGAATTCCCGGCGTTCCCGTCGCATCTCAAGAGGAGGCGCTCTCCACAGGAAAGGCGAGAGGAACTCCAGGGTCGTGCCACCATTCCAAGAGTCCCCCAGATGTGTCAGTCCATTCCAGAGGAACCTGTTTTCCCTGCACTGCCTTGACGTTCAAGCCGAGGATCCACTCCCACCACGTGTGCACGTGGGACAGCCCTGTGGGAAAGCCTCGTGGGAAAGCCTCGTGGGAAAGACTCAAGGGAAAACCATAGATCCTTTGATCCACGCGGCGGACTGCGTGACACTGCTGCTACCGCACTGGAGGAAAGCGCAAGTGCATGCCCGCATTCGAGACGAGGACTGACTCCCCTGGGGAGACTCCAGAAGTACCCCAAGATCCATGTCAGCACTGGAGAGGAATCCTCAAGTTCCGGCCCCGACTCCACACAAGGTCTTAGGCCCCGGCATCGACGGGAGAGGAATCCCGAGAGGCCCCCGAGGAACTCGCATGGGGACTGGCCTTTCCTGAGGCCACCAGAGCGGGTCCCTGAGGTCCCCGTCGTAAGTCGAGAGCACCTGACGCAACTCGAGAAAATCCAGGAGGTTTTCACCTCCAGGCGAGATGAGGCCCATTTCCGCTGAGGCTTCTCGAGGCCAATCACATCTAACCACTGGAACTTCCAAAGGGTCCTTCACACCCTTGCTGCAACTCAAGAAGTTCCCCGACATACCCGTCTGCACTCGAGAGGAAGCACGTGGTGTCCCGCACACATCCAGGGGAGCCCCGTTTCCGCCTCCTAGCTCGAGATGAGGGTTCCTTTCCCTGTTTCGTAGGGAAAGAATTCCCGGCGTTCCCGTCGCATCTCAAGAGGAGGGGCTCTCCACAGGTAAGGCGAGAGGAACTCCAGGGTCATGCCACCATTCCAAGAGTCCCCCAGATGTGTCAGTCCATTCCAGAGGAACCTGTTTTCCCTGCACTGCCTTGACGTTCAGGCCGAGGATCGACTCCCACCACGTGTGCACGTGGGACAGCCCTGTGGGAAAGCCTCGTGGGAAAGCCTCATGGGAAAGACTCGAGGGAAAACCATAGATCCTTTGATCCACGCGGCGGACTGCGTGACACTGCTGCTACCGCTCTGGAGGAAAGCGCAAGTGCATGTCCGCATTCGAGACGAGGACTGACTCCCCTGGGGAGACTCCAGAAGTACCCCAAGTTCCATGTCAGCACTGGAGAGGAATCCTCAGGTTCCGGCCCCGACTCCACACAAGGTCTTAGGCCCCGGCATCGACGGGAGTGGAATCCTGAGAGGCCCCCGAGGAACTCGCATGGGGACTGGCCTTTCCTGAGGCCACCAGAGCGGGTCCCTGAGGTCCCGGTCGTAAGTCGAGAGCACCTGCCGCAACTCGAGAAAATCCAGGAGGTTTTGCCCTCCAGGCGAGATGAGGCCCATTTCCGCTGAGGCTTCTCGTGGCTAATCACGTCTAACCACTGGAACTTCCAAAGGGTCCTTGACACTCTTGCTACAACTCAAGAATTTCCCCGACATACCCGTCTCCACTCGTGAGGAAGCACGTGGGGTCCCGCACACATCCAGGGGAGCCCCGTTTCCGCCTCCTAGCTCGAGATGAGGGATCCTTTCCCTGTTTCGTAGGGAAAGAATTCCTGGCGTTCCCGTCGCATCTCAAGAGGAGGCGCTCTCCACAGGAAAGGCGAGAGGAACTCCAGGGTCGTGCCACCATTCCAAGAGTCCCCCAGATGTGTCAGTCCATTCCAGAGGAACCTGTTTTCCCTGCACTGCCTTGACGTTCAAGCCGAGGATCGACTCCCACCACGTGTGCACGTGGGACAGCCCTGTGGGAAAGCCTCGTGGGAAAGCCTCGTGGGAAAGACTCGAGGGAAAACCATAGATCCTTTGATCCACGCGGCGGACTGCGTGACACTGCTGCTACCGCTCTGGAGGAAAGCGCAAGTGCATGCCCGCATTCGAGACGAGGACTGACTCCCCTGGGGAGACTCCAGAAGTACCCCAAGATCCATGTCAGCACTGGAGAGGAATCCTCAGGTTCCGGCCCCGACTCCACACAAGGTCTTAGGCCCCGGCATCGACGGGAGAGGAATCCCGAGAGGCTCCCGAAGAACTCGCTTGGGGACTGGCCTTTCCTGAGGCCACCAGAGCGGGTCCCTGAGGTCCCCGTCGTAAGTCGAGAGCACCTGCCGCAACTCGAGAAAATCCAGGAGGTTTTGCCCTCCAGGTGAGATGAGGCCCATTTCCGCTGAGGCTTCTCGAGGCTAATCACGTCTAACCACTGAACTTCCAAAGGGTCATTCACACCCTTGCTGCAACTCAAGAAGTTCCCCGACATACCGTCTCCACTCGAGACGAAGCACATGGGTCCCGCACACATCCAGGGGAGCCCCGTTTCCGCCTCCTAGCTCGAGATGAGGGATCCTTTCCCTGTTTCGTAGGGAAAGAATTCCCGGCGTTCCCGTCGCATCTCAAGAGGAGGCGCTCTCCACAGGAAAGGCGAGAGGAACTCCAGGGTCGTGCCACCATTCCAAGAGTCCCCCAGATGTGTCAGTCCATTCCAGAGGAACCTGTTTTCCCTGCACTGCCTTGACGTTCAGGCCGAGGATCGACTCCCACCACGTGTGCACGTATGACAGCCCTGTGGGAAAGCCTCGTGGGAAAGCCTCGTGGGAAAGACTCGAGGGAAAACCATAGATCCTTTGATCCACGCGGCGGACTGCGTGACACTGCTGCTACCGCTCTGGAGGAAAGCACAAGTGCATGCCCGCATTCGAGACAAGGACTGACTCCCCTGGGGAGACTCCAGAAGTACCCCAAGATCCATGTCAGCACTGGAGAGGAATCCTCAGGTTCCGGCCCCGACTCCACACAAGGTCTTAGGCCCCGGCATCGACGGGAGAGGAATCCCGAGAGGCCCCCGAGGAATTCGCATGGGGACTGGCCTTTCCTGAGGCCACCAGAGCGGGTCCCTGAGGTCCCCGTCGTAAGTCGAGAGCACCTGCCGCAACTCGAGAAAATCCAGGAGGTTTTGCCCTCCAGGCGAGATGAGGCCCATTTCCGCTGAGGCTTCTCGAGGCCAATCACATCTAACCACTGGAACTTCCAAAGGGTCCTTCACACCCTTGCTGAAACTCAAGAAGTTCCCCGACATACCCGTCTCCACTCGAGAGGAAGCACGTGGTGTCCCGCACACATCCAGGGGAGCCCCGTTTCCGCCTCCTAGCTCGAGATGAGGGATCCTTTCCCTGTTTCGTAGGGAAAGAATTCCCGGCGTTCCCGTCGCATCTCAAGAGGAGGCGCTCTCCACAGGAAAGGCGAGAGGAACTCCAGGGTCGTGCCACCATTCCAAGAGTCCCCCAGATGTGTCATTTCATTCCAGAGGAACCTGTTTTCCCTGCACTGCCTTGACTTTCAGGCCGAGGATCGACTCCCACCACGTGTGCACGAGGGACAGCCCTGTGGGAAAGCCTCGTGGGAAAGCCTCATGGGAAAGACTCGAGGGAAAACCATAGATCCTTTTATCCACGCGGCGGACTGCGTGACACTGCTGCTACCGCTCTGGAGGAAAGCGCAAGTGCATGCCCGCATTCGAGACGAGGACTGACTCCCCTGGGGAGACTCCAGAAGTACCACAAGTTCCATGTCAGCACTGGAGAGGAATCCTCAGGTTCCGGCCCCGACTCCACACAAGGTCTTAGGCCCCGGCATCGACGGGAGTGGAATCCTGAGAGGCCCCCGAGGAACTCGCATGGGGACTGGCCTTTCCTGAGGCCACCAGAGCGGGTCCCTGAGGTCCCGGTCGTAAGTCGAGAGCACCTGCCGCAACTCGAGAAAATCCAGGAGGTTTTGCCCTCCAGGCGAGATGAGGCCCATTTCCGCTGACGCTTCTCGTGGCTAATCACGTCTAACCACTGGAACTTCCAAAGGGTCCTTGACACTCTTGCTGCAACTCAAGAATTTCCCCGACATACCCGTCTCCACTCGTGAGGAAGCATGTGGGTCCCGCACAAATCCAGGGGAGCCCCGTTTCCGCCTCCTAGCTCGAGATGAGGGATCCTTTCCCTGTTTCGTAGGGTAAGAATTCCCGGCGTTCCCGTCGCATCTCAAGAGGAGGCGCTCTCCACAGGAAAGGCGTGAGGAACTCCAGGGTCGTGACACCATTCCCAGAGTCCCCCAGATGTGTCAGTCCATTCCAGAGGAACCTGTTTTCCCTGCACTGCCTTGACGTTCAAGCCGAGGATCCACTCCCACCACGTGTGCACGTGGGACAGCCCTGTGGGAAAGCCTCGTGGGAAAGACTCCAGGGAAAACCATAGATCCTTTTATCTACGCGGCGGACTGCGTGACACTGCTGCTACCGCTCTGGAGGAAAGCGCAAGTGCATGCCCGCATTCGAGACGAGGACTGACTCCCCTGGGGAGACTCCAGAAGTACCCCAAGATCCATGTCAGCACTGGAGAGGAATCCTCAGGTTACGGCCCCGACTCCACACAAGGTCTTAGGCCCCGGCATCGACCGGAGAGGAATCCCCAGAGGAACTCGCATGGGGACTGGCCTTTCCTGAGGCCACCAGAGCGGGTCCCTGAGGTCCTCGTCGTAAGTCGAGAGCACATGCCGCAACTAGAGAAAAAAGGTTTTGCCCTCCAGGCGAGATGAGGCCCATTTCCGCTGAGGCTTCTCGAGGCCAATCACATCTAACCACTGGAACTTCCAAAGGGTCCTTCACACCCTTGCTGCAACTCACGAAGGTCCCCGACATATCCGTCTCCACTCGAGAGGAAGCACGTGGGGTACCGCACACATCCAGGGGAGCCCCGTTTCCGCCTCCTAGCTCGAGATGAGGGATCCTTTCCCTGTTTCGTAGGGAAAGAATTCCCGGCGTTCCCGTCGCATCTCAAGAGGAGGTGCTCTCCACAGGAAAGGCGAGAGGAAAACCAGGGTCGTGACACCATTCCAAGAGTCCCCCAGATGTGTCATTCCATTCCAGAGGAAACTGTTTTCCCTTCACTGCCTTGACGTTCAAGCCGAGGATCGACTCCCACCACGTGTGCACGTGGGACAGCCCTGTGGGAAAGCCTCGTGGGAAAGCCTCGTGGGAAAGACTCGAGGGAAAACCACAGATCCTTTGATCCACGGGGCGGACTGCGTGACACGGCTGCTACCGCTCTGGAGGAAAGCGAAAGTGCATGCCCGCATTGGAGACGAGGACTGACTCCCCAGGGGAGACTCCAGAAGTACCCCAAGATCCATGTCAGCACTGGAGAGGAATCCTCAGGTTCCGGCCCCGACTCCACACAAGGTCTTAGGCCCCGGCATGGACGGGAGTGGAATCCTGACAGGCCCCCGAGGAACTCGCATGGGGACTGGCCTTTCCTGAGGCCAACAGAGCGGGTCCCTGAGGTCCCCGTCGTAAGTCGAGAGCACCTGCCGCACTCGAGAAAATCCAGGAGGTTTTGCCCTCCAGGCGAGATGAGGCCCATTTCCGCTGAGGCTTCTCGTGGCTAATCACGTCTAACCACTGGAACTTCCAAAGGGTCCTTCACACCCTTGCTGCAACTCAAGAAGTTCCCCGACATACCCGTCTCCACTCGAGAGGAAGCACGTGGGTCCCGCACACATCCAGGGGAGCCCCGTTTCCGCCTCCTAGCTCGAGTTGAGGGATCCTTTCCCTGTTTCGTAGGGAAAGAATTCCCGGCGTTCCCGTCGCATCTCAAGAGGAGGCGCTCTCCACAGGAAAGGCGAGAGGAACTCCAGGGTCGTGACAGCATTCCAAGAGTCCCCCAGATTTGTCAGTCCATTCCAGAGGAACCTGTTTTCCCTGCACTGCCTTGACGTTCAAGCCGGGGATCGACTCCCACCACGTGTGCACGTGGGACAACCCTGTGGGAAAGCCTCGTGGGAAAGCCTCGTGGGAAAGACTCGAGGGAAAACCATAGATCCTTTGATCCACGCGGCGGACTGCGTGACACTGCTGCTACCGCTCTGGAGGAAAGCGCAAGTGCATGCCCGCATTCGAGACGAGGACTGACTCCCCTGGGGAGACTCCAGAAGTACCCCAAGATCCATGTCAGCACTGGAGAGGAATCCTCAGGTTCCGGCCCCGACTCCACACAAGGTCTTAGGCCCAGGCATCGACGGGAGAGGAATCCCGAGAGGCCCCCGAGGAACTCGCATGGGGACTGGCCTTTCCTGAGGCCACCAGAGCGGGTCCCTGAGGTCCCCGTCGTAAGTCGAGAGCACCTGCCGCAACTTGAGAAAATCCAGGAGGTTTTGCCCTCCAGGCGAGATGAGGCCCATTTCCGCTGAGGCTTCTCGAGGCCAATCACATCTAACCACTGGAACTTCCAAAGGGTCCTTCACACCCTTGCTGCAACTCAAGAAGTTCCCCGACATACCCGTCGGCACTCGAGAGGAAGCACGTGGTGTCCCGCACACATCCAGGGGAGCCCCGTTTGCGCCTCCTAGCTCGAGATGAGGGATCCTTTCCCTGTTTCGTAGGGAAAGAATTCCCGGCGTTCCCGTCGCATCTCAAGAGGAGGCGCTCTCCACAGGAAAGGCGAGAGGAACTCCAGGGTCATGCCACCATTCCAAGAGTCCCCCAGATGTGTCAGTCCATTCCAGAGGAACCTGTTTTCCCTGCACTGCCTTGACGTTCAAGCCGAGGATCGACTCCCACCACGTGTGCACGTGGGACAGCCCTGTGGGAAAGCCCGTGGGAAAGCCTCGTGGGAAAGACTCGAGGGAAAACCATAGATCCTTTGATCCACGCGGCAGAAGCTTTACACTGCTGCTACCGCTCTGGAGGAAAGCGCAAGTGCATGCCCGCATTCGAGACGAGGACTGACTCCCCTGGGGAGACTCCAGAAGTACCCCAAGATCCATGTCAGCACTGGAGAGGAATCCTCAGGTTCCGGCCCCGACTCCACACAAGGTCTTAGGCCCCGGCATCGACGGGAGAGGCATCTCGAGAGGCCCCCGAGGAACTCGCATGGGGACTGGCCTTTCCTGAGGCCACCAGAGCAGGTCCCTGAGGTCTCCGTCATAAGTCGAGAGCACCTGCCGCAACTCGAGAAAATCCAGGAGGTTTTGCCCTCCAGGCGAGATGAGGCCCATTTCGGCTGAGGCTTCTCGAGGCTAATCACGTCTAACCACTGGAACTTCCAAAGGGTCCTTCACACCCTTGCTGCAACTCAAGAAGTTCCCCGACATACACGTCTCCACTCGAGAGGAAGCACGTGGGTCCCGCACACATCCAGGGGTGACCCGTTTCCGCCTCCTAGCTCGAGATGAGGGATCCTTTCCCTGTTTCGTAGGGAAAGAATTCCCGGCGTTCCCGTCGCATCTCAAGAGGAGGCGCTCTCCACAGGAAAGGCGTGAGGAACTCCAGGGTCGTGACACCATTCCAAGAGTCCCCCAGATGTGTCAGTCCATTCCAGAGGAACCTGTTTTCCCTGCACTGCCTTGACGTTCAAGCCGAGGATCCACTCCCACCACGTGTGCACGTGGGACAGCCCTGTGGGAAAGCCTCGTGGGAAAGCCTCGTGGGAAAGACTCGAGGGAAAACCATAGATCCTTTGATCCACGCGGCGGACTGCGTGACACTGCTGCTACCGCTCTGGAGGAAAGCGCAAGTGCATGCCCGCATTCGAGACGAGGACTGACTCCCCTGGGGAGACTCCAGAAGTACCCCAAGATCCATGTCAGCACTGGAGAGGAATCCTCAGGTTCCGGCCCCGACTCCACACAAGGTCTTAGGCCCCGGCATCGACGGGAGAGGAATCCCGAGAGGCCCCCGAGGAACTCGCAAGGGGACTGGCCTTTCCTGAGGCCACCAGAGCGGTTCCCTGAGGTCCCCGTCGTAAGTCGAGAGCACCTGCCGCAACTTGAGAAAATCCAGGAGGTTTTGCCCTCCAGGCGAGATGAGGCCCATTTCCGCTGAGGCTTCTCGAGGCCAATCACGTCTAACCACTGGAACTTCCAAAGGGTCCTTCACACCCTTGCTGCAACTCAAGAAGTTCCCCGACATACCCGTCTCCACTCGAGAGGAAGCACGTGGGGTCCCGCACACATCCAGGGGAGCCCCGTTTCCGCCTCCTAGCTCGAGATGAGGGATCCTTTACCTGTTTCGTAGGGAAAGAATTCCCGGCGTTCCCGTCGCATCTCAAGAGGAGGCGCTCTCCACAGGAAAGGCGAGAGGAACTCCAGGGTCGTGCCACCATTCCAAGAGTCCCCCAGATGTGTCAGTCCATTCCAGAGGAACCTGTTTTCCCTGCACTGCCTTGACGTTCAAGCCGAGGATCAACTCCCACCACGTGTGCACGTGGGACAGCCCTGTGGGAAAGCCTCGTGGGAAAGCCTCGTGGGAAAGACTCGAGGGAAAACCATAGATCCTTTGATCCACGCGGCCGAAGCGTTACACTGCTGCTACCGCTCTGGAGGAAAGCGCAAGTGCATGCCCGCATTCGAGATGAGGACTGACTCCCCTGGGGAGACTCCAGAAGTACCCCAAGATCCATGTCAGCACTGGAGAGGAATCCTCAGGTTCCGGCCCCGACTCCACACAAGGTCTTAGGCCCCGGCATCGACGGGAGAGGAATCCCGAGAGGCCCCCGAGGAACTCGCATGGGGACTGGCCTTTCCTGAGGCCACCAGAGCGGGTCCCTGAGGTCCCCGTCGTAAGTCGAGAGCACCTGCCGCAACTCGAGAAAATCCAGGAGGTTTTGCCCTCCAGGCGAGATGAGGCCCATTTCCGCTGAGGCTTCTCGAGGCCAATCACATCTAACCACTGGAACTTCCAAAGGGTCCTTCACACCCTTGCTGCAACTCAAGAAGTTCCCCGACATACCCGTCTCCACTCGAGCGGAAGCACGTGGTGTCCCGCACACATCCAGGGGAGCCCCGTTTCCGCCTCCTAGCTCGAGATGAGGGATCCTTTCCCTGTTTCGTAGGGAAAGAATTCCCGGCGTTCCCGTCGCATCTCAAGAGGAGGCGCTCTCCACAGGAAAGGCGAGAGGAACTCCAGGGTCGTGCCACCATTCCAAGAGTCCCCCAGATGTGTCATTTCATTCCAGAGGAACCTGTTTTCCCTGCACTGCCTTGACGTTCAGGCCGAGGATCGACTCCCACCACGTGTGCACGTGGGACAGCCCTGTGGGAAAGCCTCGTGGGAAAGCCTCATGGGAAAGACTCGAGGGAAAACCATAGATCCTTTGATCCACGCGGCGGACTGCGTGACACTGCTGCTACCGCTCTGGAGGAAAGCGCAAGTGCATGCCCGCATTCGAGACGAGGACTGACTCCCCTGGGGAGACTCCAGAAGTACCCCAAGTTCCATGTCAGCACTGGAGAGGAATCCTCAGGTTCCGGCCCCGACTCCACACAAGGTCTTAGGCCCCGGCATCGACGGGAGTGGAATCCTGAGAGGCCCCCGAGGAACTCGCATGGGGACTGGCCTTTCCTGAGGCCACCAGAGCGGGTACCTGAGGTCCCGGTCGTAAGTCGAGAGCACCTGCCGCAACTCGAGAAAATCCAGGAGGTTTTGCCCTCCAGGCGAGATGAGGCCCATTTCCGCTGAGGCTTCTCGTGGCTAATCACGTCTAACCACTGGAACTTCCAAAGGGTCCTTGACACTCTTGCTGCAACTCAAGAATTTCCCCGACATACCCGTCTCCACTCGTGAGGAAGCATGTGGGTCCCGCACAAATCCAGGGGAGCCCCGTTTCCGGCTCCTAGCTCGAGATGAGGGATCCTTTCCCTGTTTCGTAGGGAAAGAATTCCCGGCGTTCCCGTCGCATCTCAAGAGGAGGCGCTCTCCACAGGAAAGGGAGAGGAACTCCAGGGTCGTGACACCATTCCAAGAGTCCCCCAGATTTGTCAGTCCATTCCAGAGGAACCTGTTTTCCCTGCACTGCCTTGACGTTCAAGCCGAGGATCGACTCCCACCACGTGTGCACGTGGGACAGCCCTGTGGGAAAGCCTCGTGGGAAAGCCTCGTGGGAAAGACTCGAGGGAAAACCATAGATCCTTTGATCCACGCGGCGGACTGCGTGACACTGCTGCTACCGCTCTGGAGGAAAGCGCAAGTGCATGCCCGCATTCGAGACGAGGACTGACTCCCCTGGGGAGACTCCAGAAGTACCCCAAGATCCATGTCAGCAGTGGAGAGGAATCCTCAGGTTCCGGCCCCGACTCCACACAAGGTCTTAGGCCCCAGCATCGACCGGAGAGGAATCCCCAGAGGAACTCGCATGGGGACTGGCCTTTCCTGAGGCCACCAGAGCGGGTCCCTGAGGTCCTCGTCGTAAGTCGAGAGACATGCCGCAACTAGAGAAAAAAGGTTTTGCCCTCCAGGCGAGATGAGGCCCATTTCCGCTGAGACTTCTCGAGGCCAATCACATCTAACCACTGGAACTTCCAAAGGGTCCTTCACACCCTTGCTGCAACTCACGAAGGTCCCAGACATACCCGTCTCCACTCGAGAGGAAGCACGTGGGGTACCGCACACATCCAGGGGAGCCCCGTTTCCGCCTCCTAGCTCGAGATGAGGGATCCTTTCCCTGTTTCGTAGGGAAAGAATTCCCGGCGTTCCCGTCGCATCTCAAGAGGAGGTGCTCTCCACAGGAAAGGCGAGAGGAACTCCAGGGTCGTGACACCATTCCAAGAGTCCCCCAGATGTGTCATTCCATTCCAGAGGAAACTGTTTTCCCTTCACTGCCTTGACGTTCAAGCCGAGGATCGACTCCCACCACGTGTGCACGTGGGACAGCCCTGTGGGAAAGCCTCGTGGGAAAGCCTCGTGGGAAAGACTCGAGGGAAAACCATAGATCCTTTGATCCACGCGGCGGACTGCGTGACACTGCTGCTACCGCTCTGGAGGAAAGCGCAAGTGCATGCCCGCATTCGAGACGAGGACTGACTCCCCTGGGGAGACTCCAGAAGTACCCCAAGATCCATGTCAGCACTGGAGAGGAATCCTCAGGTTCCGGCCCCGACTCCACACAAGGTCTTAGGCCCAGGCATCGACGGGAGAGGAATCCCGAGAGGCCCCCGAGGAACTCGCATGGGGACTGGCCTTTCCTGAGGCCACCAGAGCGGGTCCCTGAGGTCCCCGTCGTAAGTCGAGAGCACCTGCCGCAACTTGAGAAAATCCAGGAGGTTTTGCCCTCCAGGCGAGATGAGGCCCATTTCCGCTGAGGCTTCTCGAGGCCAATCACATCTAACGACTGGAACTTCCAAAGGGTCCTTCACACCCTTGCTGCAACTCAAGAAGTTCCCCGACATACCCGTCGGCACTCGAGAGGAAGCACGTGGTGTCCCGCACACATCCAGGGGAGCCCCGTTTCCGCCTCCTAGCTCGAGATGAGGGATCCTTTCCCTGTTTCGTAGGGAAAGAATTCCTGGCGTTCCCGTCGCATCTCAAGAGGAGGCGCTCTCCACAGGAAAGGCGAGAGGAACTCCAGGGTCATCCCACCATTCCAAGAGTCCCCCAGATGTGTCAGTCCATTCCAGAGGAACCTGTTTTCCCTGCACTGCCTTGACGTTCAAGCCGAGGATCGACTCCCACCACGTGTGCACGTGGGACAGCCCTGTGGGAAAGCCTCGTGGGAAAGCCTCGTGGGAAAGACTCGAGGGAAAGCCATAGATCCTTTGATCCACGCGGCAGAAGCGTTACACTGCTGCTACCGCTCTGGAGGAAAGCGCAAGTGCATGCCCGCATTCGAGACGAGGACTGACTCCCCTGGGGAGACTCCAGAAGTACCCCAAGATCCATGTCAGCACTGGAGAGGAATCCTCAGGTTCCGGCCCCGACTCCACACAAGGTCTTAGGCCCCGGCATCGACGGGAGAGGCATCCCGAGAGGCCCCCGAGGAACTCGCATGGGGACTGGCCTTTCCTGAGGCCACCAGAGCAGGTCCCTGAGGTCTCCGTCATAAATCGAGAGCACCTGCCGCAACTCGAGAAAATCCAGGAGGTTTTGCCCTCGAGGCGAGATGAGGCCCATTTCGGCTGAGGCTTCTCGAGGCTAATCACGTCTAACCACTGGAACTTCCAAAGGGTCCTTCACACCCTTGCTGCAACTCAAGAAGTTCCCCGACATACACGTCTCCACTCGAGAGGAAGCACGTGGGTCCCGCACACATCCAGGGGAGCCCCGTTTCCGCCTCCTAGCTCGAGATGAGGGATCCTTTCCCTGTTTCGTAGGGAAAGAATTCCCGGCGTTCCCGTCGCATCTCAAGAGGAGGCGCTCTCCACAGGAAAGGCGTGAGGAACTCCAGGGTCGTGACACCATTCCCAGAGTCCCCCAGATGTGTCAGTCCATTCCAGAGGAACCTGTTTTCCCTGCACTGCCTTGACGTTCAAGCCGAGGATCCACTCCCACCACGTGTGCACGTGGGACAGCCCTGTGGGAAAGCCTCGTGGGAAAGACTCCAGGGAAAATCATAGATCCTTTTATCTACGCGGCGGACTGCGTGACACTGCTGCTACCGCTCTGGAGGAAAGCGCAAGTGCATGCCCGCATTCGAGACGAGGACTGACTCCCCTGGGGAGACTCCAGAAGTACCCCAAGATCCATGTCAGCACTGGAGAGGAATCCTCAGGTTCCGGCCCCGACTCCACACAAGGTCTTAGGCCCCGGCATCGACGGGAGAGGAATCCCGAGAGGCCCCCGAGGAACTCGCATGGGGACTGGCCTTTCCTGAGGCCACCAGAGCGGTTCCCTGAGTTCCCCGTCGTAAGTCGAGAGCACCTGCCGCAACTCGAAAAAATCCAGGAGGTTTTGCCCTCCAGGCGAGATGAGGCCCATTTCCGCTGAGGCTTCTCGAGGCCAATCACGTCTAACCACTGGAACTTCCAAAGGGTCCTTCACACCCTTGCTGCAACTCAAGAAGTTCCCCGACATACCCGTCTCCACTCGAGAGGAAGCACGTGGTGTCCCGCACACATCCAGGGGAGCCCCGTTTCCGCCTCCTAGCTCGAGATGAGGGATCCTTTCCCTGTTTCGTAGGGAAAGAATTCCCGGCGTTCCCGTCGCATCTCAAGAGGAGGCGCTCTCCACAGGAAAGGCGAGAGGAACTCCAGGGTCATGCCACCATTCCAAGAGTCCCCCAGATGTGTCAGTCCATTCCAGAGGAACCGGTTTTCCCTGCACTGCCTTGACGTTCAAGCCGAGGATCGACTCCCACCACGTGTGCACGTGGGACAGCCCTGTGGGAAAGCCTCGTGGGAAAGCCTAGTGGGAAAGACTCGAGGGAAAACCATAGATCCTTTGATCCACGCGGCGGACTGCGTGACACTGCTGCTACCGCTCTGGAGGAAAGCGCAAGTGCATGCCCGCATTCGAGACGAGGACTGACTCCCCTGGGGAGACTCCAGAAGTACCCCAAGATCCATGTCAGCACTGGAGAGGAATCCTCAGGTTCCGGCCCCGACTCCACACAAGGTCTTAGGCCCCGGCATCGACGGGAGAGGAATCCCGAGAGACCCCCGAGGAACTCGCATGGGGACTGGCCTTTCCTGAGGCCACCAGAGCGGGTCCCTGAGGTCCCCGTCGTAAGTCGAGAGCACTTGCCGCAACTCGAGAAAATCCAGGAGGTTTTGCCCTCCAGGCGAGATGAGGCCCATTTCCGCTGAGGCTTCTCGAGGCTAATCACGTCTAACCACTGGAACTTCCAAAGGGTCCTTCACACCCTTGCTGCAACTCAAGAAGTTCCCCGACATACCCGTCTCCACTCGAGAGGAAGCACGTGGGGTCCCGCACACATCCAGGGGAGCCCCGTTTCCGCCTCCTAGCTCGAGATGAGGGATCCTTTCCCTGTTTCGTAGGGAAAGAATTCCCGGCGTTCCCGTCGCATCTCAAGAGGAGGCGCTCTCCACAGGAAAGGCGAGAGGAACTCCAGGGTCGTGCCACCATTCCAAGAGTCCCCCAGATGTGTCAGTCCATTCCAGAGGAACCTGTTTTCCCTGCACTGCCTTGACGTTCAAGCCGAGGATCCACTCCCAACACGTGTGCACGTGGGACAGCCCTGTGGGAAAGCCTCGTGGGAAAGCCTCGTGGGAAAGACTCGAGGGAAAACCATAGATCCTTTGATCCACGCGGCTGACTGCGTGACACTGCTGCTACCGCTCTGGAGGAAAGCGCAAGTGCATGCCCGCATTCGAGACGAGGGCTGACTCCCCTGGGGAGACTCCAGAAGTACCCCAAGATCCATGTCAGCACTGGAGAGGAATCCTCAGGTTCCGGCCCCGACTCCACACAAGGTCTTAGGCCCCGGCATCGACGGGAGAGGAATCCCCAGAGGCCCCCGAGGAACTCGCATGGGGACTGGCCTTTCCTGAGGCCACCAGAGCGGGTCCCTGAGGTCCCCGTCGTAAGTCGAGAGCACCTGCCGCAACTCGAGAAAATCCAGGAGGTTTTGCCCTCCAGGCGAGATGGGGCCCATTTCCGCTGAGGCTTCTCGAGGCTAATCACGTCTAACCACTGGAACTTCCAAAGGGTCCTTCACACCCTTGCTGCAACTCAAGAAGTTCCCCGACATACCCGTCTCCACTCGAGAGGAAGCACGGGGCGTCCCGCACACATCCAGGGGAGCCCCGTTTCCGCCTCCTAGCTCGAGATGAGGGATCCTTTCCCTGTTTCGTAGGGAAAGAATTCCCGGCGTTCCCGTCGCATCTCAAGAGGAGGCGCTCTCCACAGGAAAGGCGAGAGGAACTCCAGGGTCGTGCCACCATTCCAAGAGTCCCCCAGATGTGTCAGTCCATTCCAGAGGAACCTGTTTTCCCTGCACTGCCTTGACGTTCAAGCCGAGGATCCACTCCCACCACGTGTGCACGTGGGACAGCCCTGTGGGAAAGCCTCGTGGGAAAGCCTCGTGGGAAAGACTCGAGGGAAAACCATAGATCCTTTGATCCACGCGGCGGACTGCGTGACACTGCTGCTACCGCTCTGGAGGAAAGCGCAAGTGCATGCCCGCATTCGAGACGAGGACTGACTCCCCTGGGGAGACTCCAGAAGTACCCCAAGATCCATGTCAGCACTGGAGAGGAATCCTCAGGTTCCGGCCCCGACTCCACACAAGGTCTTAGGCCCCGGCATCGACGGGAGAGGAATCCCCAGAGGCCCCCGAGGAACTCGCATGGGGACTGGCCTTTCCTGAGGCCACCAGAGCGGGTCCCTGAGGTCCCCGTCGTAAGTCGAGAGCACCTGCCGCAACTCGAGAAAATCCAGGAGGTTTTGCCCTCCAGGCGAGATGAGGCCCATTTCCGCTGAGGCTTCTCGAGGCTAATCACGTCTAACCACTGGAACTTCCAAAGGGTCCTTCACACCCTTGCTGCAACTCAAGAAGTTCCCCGACATACCCGTCTCCACTCGAGAGGAAGCACGGGGGGTCCCGCACACATCCAGGGGAGCCCCGTTTCCGCCTCCTAGCTCGAGATGAGGGATCCTTTCCCTGTTTCGTAGGGAAAGAATTCCCGGCGTTCCCGTCGCATCTCAAGAGGAGGCGCTCTCCACAGGAAAGGCGAGAGGAACTCCAGGGTAGTGCCACCATTCCAAGAGTCAGCCAGATGTGTCAGTCCATTCCAGAGGAACCTGTTTTCCCTGCACTGCCTTGACGTTCAAGCCGAGCATCCACTCCCACCACGTGTGCACGTGGGACAGCCCTGTGGGAAAGCCTCGTGGGAAAGCCTCGTGGGAAAGACTCGAGGGAAAACCATAGATCCTTTGATCCACGCGGCGGACTGCGTGACACTGCTGCTACCGCTCTGGAGGAAAGCGCAAGTGCATGCCCGCATTCGAGACGAGGACTGACTCCCCTGGGGAGACTCCAGAAGTACCCCAAGATCCATGTCAGCACTGCAGAGGAATCCTCAGGTTCCGGCCCCGACTCCACACAAGGTCTTAGGCCCCGGCATCGACGGGAGAGGAATCCCGAGACGCCCCCGAGGAACTCGCATGGGGACTGGCCTTTCCTGAGGCCACCAGAGCGGGTCCCTGAGGTCCCCATCGTAAGTCGAGAGCACCTGCCGCAACTCGAGAAAATCCAGGAGGTTTTGCCCTCCAGGCGAGATGAGGCCCATTTCCGCTGAGGCTTCTCGAGGCTAATCACATCTAACCGCTGGAACTTCCAAAGGGTCCTTCACACCCTTGCTGCAACTCAAGAAGTTCCCCGACATACCCGTCTCCACTCGAGAGGAAGCACGTGGAGTCCTACACACATCCAGGGGAGCCCCGTTTCCGCCTCCTAGCTCGAGATGAGGGATCCTTTCCCTGTTTCGTAGGGAAAGAATTCCCGGCGTTCCCGTCGCATCTCAAGAGGAGGCGCTCTCCACAGGAAAGGCGAGAGGAACTCCAGGGTAGTGCCACCATTCCAAGAGTCCCCCAGATGTGTCAGTCCATTCCAGAGGAACCTGTTTTCCCTGCACTGCCTTGACGTTCAAGCCGAGGATCCACTCCCACCACGTGTGCACGTGGGACAGCCCTGTGGGAAAGCCTCGTGGGAAAGCCTCGTGGGAAAGACTCGAGGGAAAAACATAGATCCTTTGATCCACGCGGCGGACTGCCTGACACTGCTGCTACCGCTCTGGAGGAAAGCGCAAGTGCATGCCCGCATTCGAGACGAGGACTGACTCCCCTGGGGAGACTCCAGAAGTACCCCAAGATCCATGTCAGCACTGGAGAGGAATCCTCAGGTTCCGGCCCCGACTCCACACAAGGTCTTAGGCCCCGGCATCGACGGGAGAGGAATCCCGAGACGCCCCCGAGGAACTCGCATGGGGACTGGCCTTTCCTGAGGCCACCAGAGCGGGTCCCTGAGGTCCCCGTCGTAAGTCGAGAGCACTTGCCGCAACTCGAGAAAATCCAGGAGGTTTTGCCCTCCAGGCGAGATGAGGCCCATTTCCGCTGAGGCTTCTCGAGGCTAATCACGTCTAACCACTGGAACTTCCAAAGGGTCCTTCACACCCTTGCTGCAACTCAAGAAGTTCCCCGACATACCCGTCTCCACTCGAGAGGAAGCACGTGGGGTCCCGCACACATCCAGGGGAGCCCCGTTTCCGCCTCCTAGCTCGAGATGAGGGATCCTTTCCCTGTTTCGTAGGGAAAGAATTCCCGGCGTTCCCGTCGCATCTCAAGAGGAGGCGCTCTCCACAGGAAAGGCGAGAGGAACTCCAGGGTCGTGCCACCATTCCAAGAGTCCCCCAGATGTGTCAGTCCATTCCAGAGGAACCTGTTTTCCCTGCACTGCCTTGACGTTCAAGCCGAGGATCCACTCCCAACACGTGTGCACGTGGGACAGCCCTGTGGGAAAGCCTCGTGGGAAAGCCTCGTGGGAAAGACTCGAGGGAAAACCATAGATCCTTTGATCCACGCGGCTGACTGCCTGACACTGCTGCTACCGCTCTGGAGGAAAGCGCAAGTGCATGCCCGCATTCGAGACGAGGGCTGACTCCCCTGGGGAGACTCCAGAAGTACCCCAAGATCCATGTCAGCACTGGAGAGGAATCCTCAGGTTCCGGCCCCGACTCCACACAAGGTCTTAGGCCCCGGCATCGACGGGAGAGGAATCCCGAGAGGCCCCCGAGGAACTCGCATGGGGACTGGCCTTTCCTGAGGCCACCAGAGCGGGTCCCTGAGGTCCCCGTCGTAAGTCGAGAGCACCTGCCGCAACTCGAGAAAATCCAGGAGGTTTTGCCCTCCAGGCGAGATGGGGCCCATTTCCGCTGAGGCTTCTCGAGGCTAATCACGTCTAACCACTGGAACTTCCAAAGGGTCCTTCACACCCTTGCTGCAACTCAAGAAGTTCCCCGACATACCCGTCTCCACTCGAGAGGAAGCACGGGGCGTCCCGCACACATCCAGGGGAGCCCCGTTTCCGCCTCCTAGCTCGAGATGAGGGATCCTTTCCCTGTTTCGTAGGGAAAGAATTCCCGGCGTTCCCGTCGCATCTCAAGAGGAGGCGCTCTCCACAGGAAAGGCGAGAGGAACTCCAGGGTCGTGCCACCATTCCAAGAGTCCCCCAGATGTGTCAGTCCATTCCAGAGGAACCTGTTTTCCCTGCACTGCCTTGACGTTCAAGCCGAGGATCCACTCCCACCACGTGTGCACGTGGGACAGCCCTGTGGGAAAGCCTCGTGGGAAAGCCTCGTGGGAAAGACTCGAGGGAAAACCATAGATCCTTTGATCCACGCGGCGGACTGCGTGACACTGCTGCTACCGCTCTGGAGGAAAGCGCAAGTGCATGCCCGCATTCGAGACGAGGACTGACTCCCCTGGGGAGACTCCAGAAGTACCCCAAGATCCATGTCAGCACTGGAGAGGAATCCTCAGGTTCCGGCCCCGACTCCACACAAGGTCTTAGGCCCCGGCATCGACGGGAGAGGAATCCCCAGAGGCCCCCGAGGAACTCGCATGGGGACTGGCCTTTCCTGAGGCCACCAGAGCGGGTCCCTGAGGTCCCCGTCGTAAGTCGAGAGCACCTGCCGCAACTCGAGAAAATCCAGGAGGTTTTGCCCTCCAGGCGAGATGAGGCCCATTTCCGCTGAGGCTTCTCGAGGCTAATCACGTCTAACCACTGGAACTTCCAAAGGGTCCTTCACACCCTTGCTGCAACTCAAGAAGTTCCCCGACATACCCGTCTCCACTCGAGAGGAAGCACGGGGGGTCCCGCACACATCCAGGGGAGCCCCGTTTCCGCCTCCTAGCTCGAGATGAGGGATCCTTTCCCTGTTTCGTAGGGAAAGAATTCCCGGCGTTCCCGTCGCATCTCAAGAGGAGGCGCTCTCCACAGGAAAGGCGAGAGGAACTCCAGGGTAGTGCCACCATTCCAAGAGTCCCACAGATGTGTCAGTCCATTCCAGAGGAACCTGTTTTCCCTGCACTGCCTTGACGTTCAAGCCGAGCATCCACTCCCACCACGTGTGCACGTGGGACAGCCCTGTGGGAAAGCCTCGTGGGAAAGCCTCGTGGGAAAGACTCGAGGGAAAACCATAGATCCTTTGATCCACGCGGCGGACTGCGTGACACTGCTGCTACCGCTCTGGAGGAAAGCGCAAGTGCATGCCCGCATTCGAGACGAGGACTGACTCCCCTGGGGAGACTCCAGAAGTACCCCAAGATCCATGTCAGCACTGGAGAGGAATCCTCAGGTTCCGGCCCCGACTCCACACAAGGTCTTAGGCCCCGGCATCGACGGGAGAGGAATCCCGAGACGCCCCCGAGGAACTCGCATGGGGACTGGCCTTTCCTGAGGCCACCAGAGCGGGTCCCTGAGGTCCCCGTCGTAAGTCGAGAGCACTTGCCGCAACTCGAGAAAATCCAGGAGGTTTTGCCCTCCAGGCGAGATGAGGCCCATTTCCGCTGAGGCTTCTCGAGGCTAATCACGTCTAACCACTGGAACTTCCAAAGGGTCCTTCACACCCTTGCTGCAACTCAAGAAGTTCCCCGACATACCCGTCTCCACTCGAGAGGAAGCACGTGGGGTCCCGCACACATCCAGGGGAGCCCCGTTTCCGCCTCCTAGCTCGAGATGAGGGATCCTTTCCCTGTTTCGTAGGGAAAGAATTCCCGGCGTTCCCTTCGCATCTCAAGAGGAGGCGCTCTCCACAGGAAAGGCGAGAGGAACTCCAGGGTCGTGCCACCATTCCAAGAGTCCCCCAGATGTGTCAGTCCATTCCAGAGGAACCTGTTTTCCCTGCACTGCCTTGACGTTCAAGCCGAGGATCCACTCCCAACACGTGTGCACGTGGGACAGCCCTGTGGGAAAGCCTCGTGGGAAAGCCTCGTGGGAAAGACTCGAGGGAAAACCATAGATCCTTTGATCCACGCGGCTGACTGCGTGACACTGCTGCTACCGCTCTGGAGGAAAGCGCAAGTGCATGCCCGCATTCGAGACGAGGGCTGACTCCCCTGGGGAGACTCCAGAAGTACCCCAAGATCCATGTCAGCACTGGAGAGGAATCCTCAGGTTCCGGCCCCGACTCCACACAAGGTCTTAGGCCCCGGCATCGACGGGAGAGGAATCCCCAGAGGCCCCCGAGGAACTCGCATGGGGACTGGCCTTTCCTGAGGCCACCAGAGCGGGTCCCTGAGGTCCCCGTCGTAAGTCGAGAGCACCTGCCGCAACTCGAGAAAATCCAGGAGGTTTTGCCCTCCAGGCGAGATGGGGCCCATTTCCGCTGAGGCTTCTCGAGGCTAATCACGTCTAACCACTGGAACTTCCAAAGGGTCCTTCACACCCTTGCTGCAACTCAAGAAGTTCCCCGACATACCCGTCTCCACTCGAGAGGAAGCACGGGGCGTCCCGCACACATCCAGGGGAGCCCCGTTTCCGCCTCCTAGCTCGAGATGAGGGATCCTTTCCCTGTTTCGTAGGGAAAGAATTCCCGGCGTTCCCGTCGCATCTCAAGAGGAGGCGCTCTCCACAGGAAAGGCGAGAGGAACTCCAGGGTCGTGCCACCATTCCAAGAGTCCCCCAGATGTGTCAGTCCATTCCAGAGGAACCTGTTTTCCCTGCACTGCCTTGACGTTCAAGCCGAGGATCCACTCCCACCACGTGTGCACGTGGGACAGCCCTGTGGGAAAGCCTCGTGGGAAAGCCTCGTGGGAAAGACTCGAGGGAAAACCATAGATCCTTTGATCCACGCGGCGGACTGCGTGACACTGCTGCTACCGCTCTGGAGGAAAGCGCAAGTGCATGCCCGCATTCGAGACGAGGACTGACTCCCCTGGGGAGACTCCAGAAGTACCCCAAGATCCATGTCAGCACTGGAGAGGAATCCTCAGGTTCCGGCCCCGACTCCACACAAGGTCTTAGGCCCCGGCATCGACGGGAGAGGAATCCCCAGAGGCCCCCGAGGAACTCGCATGGGGACTGGCCTTTCCTGAGGCCACCAGAGCGGGTCCCTGAGGTCCCCGTCGTAAGTCGAGAGCACCTGCCGCAACTCGAGAAAATCCAGGAGGTTTTGCCCTCCAGGCGAGATGAGGCCCATTTCCGCTGAGGCTTCTCGAGGCTAATCACGTCTAACCACTGGAACTTCCAAAGGGTCCTTCACACCCTTGCTGCAACTCAAGAAGTTCCCCGACATACCCGTCTCCACTCGAGAGGAAGCACGGGGGGTCCCGCACACATCCAGGGGAGCCCCGTTTCCGCCTCCTAGCTCGAGATGAGGGATCCTTTCCCTGTTTCGTAGGGAAAGAATTCCCGGCGTTCCCGTCGCATCTCAAGAGGAGGCGCTCTCCACAGGAAAGGCGAGAGGAACTCCAGGGTAGTGCCACCATTCCAAGAGTCAGCCAGATGTGTCAGTCCATTCCAGAGGAACCTGTTTTCCCTGCACTGCCTTGACGTTCAAGCCGAGCATCCACTCCCACCACGTGTGCACGTGGGACAGCCCTGTGGGAAAGCCTCGTGGGAAAGCCTCGTGGGAAAGACTCGAGGGAAAACCATAGATCCTTTGATCCACGCGGCGGACTGCGTGACACTGCTGCTACCGCTCTGGAGGAAAGCGCAAGTGCATGCCCGCATTCGAGACGAGGACTGACTCCCCTGGGGAGACTCCAGAAGTACCCCAAGATCCATGTCAGCACTGGAGAGGAATCCTCAGGTTCCGGCCCCGACTCCACACAAGGTCTTAGGCCCCGGCATCGACGGGAGAGGAATCCCGAGACGCCCCCGAGGAACTCGCATGGGGACTGGCCTTTCCTGAGGCCACCAGAGCGGGTCCCTGAGGTCCCCATCGTAAGTCGAGAGCACCTGCCGCAACTCGAGAAAATCCAGGAGGTTTTGCCCTCCAGGCGAGATGAGGCCCATTTCCGCTGAGGCTTCTCGAGGCTAATCACATCTAACCGCTGGAACTTCCAAAGGGTCCTTCACACCCTTGCTGCAACTCAAGAAGTTCCCCGACATACCCGTCTCCACTCGAGAGGAAGCACGTGGAGTCCTACACACATCCAGGGGAGCCCCGTTTCCGCCTCCTAGCTCGAGATGAGGGATCCTTTCCCTGTTTCGTAGGGAAAGAATTCCCGGCGTTCCCGTCGCATCTCAAGAGGAGGCGCTCTCCACAGGAAAGGCGAGAGGAACTCCAGTGTCGTGCCACCATTCCAAGAGTCCCCCAGATGTGTCAGTCCATTCCAGAGGAACCTGTTTTCCCTGCACTGCCTTGACGTTCAAGCCGAGGATCCACTCCCACCACGTGTGCACGTGGGACAGCCCTGTGGGAAAGCCTCGTGGGAAAGCCTCGTGGGAAAGACTCGAGGGAAAAACATAGATCCTTTGATCCACGCGGCGGACTGCGTGACACTGCTGCTACCGCTCTGGAGGAAAGCGCAAGTGCATGCCCGCATTCGAGACGAGGACTGACTCCCCTGGGGAGACTCCAGAAGTACCCCAAGATCCATGTCAGCACTGGAGAGGAATCCTCAGGTTCCGGCCCCGACTCCACACAAGGTCTTAGGCCCCGGCATCGACGGGAGAGGAATCCCGAGACGCCCCCGAGGAACTCGCATGGGGACTGGCCTTTCCTGAGGCCACCAGAGCGGGTCCCTGAGGTCCCCGTCGTAAGTCGAGAGCACTTGCCGCAACTCGAGAAAATCCAGGAGGTTTTGCCCTCCAGGCGAGATGAGGCCCATTTCCGCTGAGGCTTCTCGAGGCTAATCACGTCTAACCACTGGAACTTCCAAAGGGTCCTTCACACCCTTGCTGCAACTCAAGAAGTTCCCCGACATACCCGTCTCCACTCGAGAGGAAGCACGTGGGGTCCCGCACACATCCAGGGGAGCCCCGTTTCCGCCTCCTAGCTCGAGATGAGGGATCCTTTCCCTGTTTCGTAGGGAAAGAATTCCCGGCGTTCCCGTCGCATCTCAAGAGGAGGCGCTCTCCACAGGAAAGGCGAGAGGAACTCCAGGGTCGTGCCACCATTCCAAGAGTCCCCCAGATGTGTCAGTCCATTCCAGAGGAACCTGTTTTCCCTGCACTGCCTTGACGTTCAAGCCGAGGATCCACTCCCACCACGTGTGCACGTGGGACAGCCCTGTGGGAAAGCCTCGTGGGAAAGCCTCGTGGGAAAGACTCGAGGGAAAACCATAGATCCTTTGATCCACGCGGCGGACTGCCTGACACTGCTGCTACCGCTCTGGAGGAAAGCGCAAGTGCATGCCCGCATTCGAGACGAGGACTGACTCCCCTGGGGAGACTCCAGAAGTACCCCAAGATCCATGTCAGCACTGGAGAGGAATCCTCAGGTTCCGGCCCCAACTCCACACAAGGTCTTAGGCCCCGGCATCGACGGGAGAGGAATCCCGAGAGGCCCCCGAGGAACTCGCATGTGGACTGGCCTTTCTTGAGGCCACCAGAGCGGGTCCCTGAGGTCCCCGTCGTAAGTCGAGAGCACCTGCCGCAACTCGAGAAAATCCAGGAGGTTTTGCCCTCCAGGCGAGATGAGGCCCATTTCCGCTGAGGCTTCTCGAGGCTAATCACGTCTAACCACTGGAACTTCCAAAGGGTCCTTCACACCCTTGCTGCAACTCAAGAAGTTCCCCGACATACCCGTCTCCACTCGAGAGGAAGCACGTGGAGTCCCGCACACATCCAGGGAAGCCCCGTTTCCGCCTCCTAGCTCGAGATGAGGGATCCTTTCCCTGTTTCGTAGGGAAAGAATTCCCGGCGTTCCCGTCGCATCTCAAGAGGAGGCGCTCTCCACAGGAAAGGCGAGAGGAACTCCAGGGTCGTGCCACCATTCCAAGAGTCCCCCAGATGTGTCAGTCCATTCCAGAGGAACCTGTTTTCCCTGCACTGCCTTGACGTTCAAGCCGAGCATCCACTCCCACCACGTGTGCACGTGGGACAGCCCTGTGGGAAAGCCTCGTGGGAAAGCCTCGTGGGAAAGACTCGAGGGAAAAACATAGATCCTTTGATCCACGCGGCGGACTGCGTGACACTGCTGCTACCGCTCTGGAGGAAAGCGCAAGTGCATGCCCGCATTCGAGACGAGGACTGACTCCCCTGGGGAGACTCCAGAAGTACCCCAAGATCCATGTCAGCACTGGAGAGGAATCCTCAGGTTCCGGCCCCGACTCCACACAAGGTCTTAGGCCCCGGCATCGACGGGAGTGGAATGCTGAGAGGCCCCCGAGGAACTCGCATGGGGACTGGCCTTTCCTGAGGCCACCAGAGCGGGTCCCTGAGGTCCCAATCGTAAGTCGAGAGCACATGCCGCAACTCGAGAAAATCCAGGAGGTTTTGCCCTCCAGGCGAGATGAGGCCCATTTCCGCTGAGGCTTCTCGAGGCTAATCACATCTAACCGCTGGAACTTCCAAAGAGTCCTTCACACCCTTGCTGCAACTCAAGAAGTTCCCCGACATACCCGTCTCCACTCGACAGGAAGCACGTGGGGTCCCACACACATCCAGGGGAGCCCCGTTTCCGCCTCCTAGCTCGAGATGAGGGATCCTTTCCCTGTTTCGTAGGGAAAGAATTCCCGGCGTTCCCGTCGCATCTCAAGAGGAGGCGCTCTCCACAGGAAAGGCGAGAGGAACTCCAGGGTCGTGCCACCATTCCAAGAGTCCCCCAGATGTGTCAGTCCATTCCAGAGGAACCTGTTTTCCCTGCACTGCCTTGACGTTCAAGCCGAGCATCCACTCCCATCACGTGTGCACGTGGGACAGCCCTGTGGGAAAGCCTCGTGGGAAAGCCTCGTGGGAAAGACTCGAGGGAAAACCATAGATCCTTTAATCCACGCGGCTGACTGCGTGACACTGCTGCTACCGCTCTGGAGAAAAGCGCAAGTGCATGCCCGCATTCGAGACGAGGACTGACTCCCCTAGGGAGACTCCAGAAGAACCCCAAAATCCATGTCAGCACTGGAGAGGAATCCTCAGGTTTCGGCCCCGACTCCACACAAGGTCTTAGGCCCCGGCATCGACGGGAGAGGAATCCCCAGAGGCCCCCGAGGAACTCGCATGGGGACTGGCCTTTCCTGAGGCCACCAGAGCGGGTCCCTGAGGTCCCCGTCGTAAGTCGAGAGCACCTGCCGCAACTCGAGAAAATCCAGGAGGTTTTGCCCTCCAGGCGAGATGAGGCCCATTTCCGCTGAGGCTTCTCGAGGCTAATCACGTCTAACCACTGGAACTTCCAAAGGGTCCTTCACACCCTTGCTGCAACTCAAGAAGTTCCCCGACATACCCGTCTCCACTCGAGAGGAAGCACGTGGGGTCCCGCACAAATCCAGGGGTGCCCCGTTTCCGCCTCCTAGCTCGAGATGAGGGATCCTTTCCCTGTTTCGTAGGGAAAGAATTCCCGGCGTTCCCGACGCATCTCAAGAGGAGGCGCTCTCCACAGGAAAGGCAAGAGGAACTCCAGGGTCGTGCCACCATTCCAAGAGTCCCCCAGATGTGTCAGTCCATTCCAGAGGAACATGTTTTCCCTGCACTGCCTTGACGTTCAAGCCGAGGATCCACTCCCACCACGTGTGCACGTGGGACAGCCCTGTGGGAAAGCCTCGTGGGAAAGCCTCGTGGGAAAGACTCGAGGGAAAACCATAGATCCTTTGATCCACGCGGCCGACTGCGTGACACTGCTGCTACCGCTCTGGAGGAAAGCGCAAGTGCATGCCCGCATTCGAGACGAGGACTGACTCCCCTGGGGAGACTCCAGAAGTACCCCAAGATCCATGTCAGCACTGGAGAGGAATCCTCAGGTTCCGGCCCCGACTCCACACAAGGACTTAGGCCCCGGCATCGACGGGAGAGGAATCCCGAGACGCCCCCGAGGAACTCGCATGGGGACTGGCCTTTCCTGAGGCCACCAGAGCGGGTCCCTGAGGTCCCAATCGTAAGTCGAGAGCACCTGCCGCAACTCGAGAAAATCCAGGAGGTTTTGCCCTCCAGGCGAGATGAGGCCCATTTCCGCTGAGGCTTCTCGAGGCTAATCACATCTAACCGCTGGAACTTCCAAAGAGTCCTTCACACCATTGCTGCAACTCAAGAAGTTCCCCGACATACCCGTCTCCACTCGACAGGAAGCACGTGGGGTCCCACACACATCCAGGGGAGCCCCGTTTCCGCCTCCTAGCTCGAGATGAGGGATCCTTTCCCTGTTTCGTAGGGAAAGAATTCCCGGCGTTCCCGTCGCATCTCAAGAGGAGGCGCTCTCCACAGGAAAGGCGAGAGGAACTCCAGGGTCGTGCCACCATTCCAAGAGTCCCCCAGATGTGTCAGTCCATTCCAGAGGAACCTGTTTTCCCTGCACTGCCTTGACGTTCAAGCCGAGCATCCACTCCCATCACGTGTGCACGTGGGACAGCCCTGTGGGAAAGCCTCGTGGGAAAGCCTCGTGGGAAAGACTCGAGGGAAAAGCATAGATCCTTTGATCCACGCGGCGGACTGCGTGACACTGCTGCTACCGCTCTGGAGAAAAGCGCAAGTGCATGCCCGCATTCGAGACGAGGACTGACTCCCCTAGGGAGACTCCAGAAGTACCCCAAGATCCATGTCAGCACTGGAGAGGAATCCTCAGGTATCGGCCCCGACTCCACACAAGGTCTTAGGCCCCGGCATCGACGGGAGAGGAATCCCCAGAGGCCCCCGAGGAACTCGCATGGGGACTGGCCTTTCCTGAGGCCACCAGAGCGGGTCCCTGAGGTCCCCGTCGTAAGTCGAGAGCACCTGCCGCAACTCGAGAAAATCCAGGAGGTTTTGCCCTCCAGGCGAGATGAGGCCCATTTCCGCTGAGGCTTCTCGAGGCTAATCACGTCTAACCACTGGAACTTCCAAAGGGTCCTTCACACCCTTGCTGCAACTCAAGAAGTTCCCCGACATACCCGTCTCCACTCGAGAGGAAGCACGTGGGGTCCCGCACAAATCCAGGGGTGCCCCGTTTCCGCCTCCTAGCTCGAGATGAGGGATCCTTTCCCTGTTTCTTAGGGAAAGAATTCCCGGCGTTCCCGTCGCATCTCAAGAGGAGGCGCTCTCCACAGGAAAGGCAAGAGGAACTCCAGGGTCGTGCCACCATTCCAAGAGTCCCCCAGATGTGTCAGTCCATTCCAGAGGAACATGTTTTCCCTGCACTGCCTTGACGTTCAAGCCGAGGATCCACTCCCACCACGTGTGCACGTGGGACAGCCCTGTGGGAAAGCCTCGTGGGAAAGCCTCGTGGGAAAGACTCGAGGGAAAACCATAGATCCTTTGATCCACGCGGCCGACTGCGTGACACTGCTGCTACCGCTCTGGAGGAAAGCGCAAGTGCATGCCCGCATTCGAGACGAGGACTGACTCCCCTGGGGAGACTCCAGAAGTACCCCAAGATCCATGTCAGCACTGGAGAGGAATCCTCAGGTTCCGGCCCCGACTCCACACAAGGTCTTAGGCCCCGGCATCGACGGGAGAGGAATCCCGAGACGCCCCCGAGGAACTCGCATGGGGACTGGCCTTTCCTGAGGCCACCAGAGCGGGTCCCTGAGGTCCCCATCGTAAGTCGAGAGCACCTGCCGCAACTCGAGAAAATCCAGGAGGTTTTGCCCTCCAGGCGAGATGAGGCCCATTTCCGCTGAGGCTTCTCGACGCTAATCACGTCTAACCGCTGGAACTTCCAAAGGGTCCTTCACACCTTTGCTGCAACTCAAGAAGTTCCCTGACATACCCGTCTCCACTCGAGAGGAAGCACGTGGGGTCCTACACACATCCAGGGGAGCCCCGTTTCCGCCTCCTAGCTCGAGATGAGGGATCCTTTCCCTGTTTCGTAGGGAAAGAATTCCCGGCGTTCCCGTCGCATCTCAAGAGGAGGCGCTCTCCACAGGAAAGGCGAGAGGAACTCCAGGGTCGTGCCACCATTCCAAGAGTCCCCCAGATGTGTCAGTCCATTCCAGAGGAACCTGTTTTCCCTGCACTGCCTTGACGTTCAAGCCGAGGATCCACTCCCACCACGTGTGCACGTGGGACAGCCCTGTGGGAAAGCCTCGTGGGAAAGCCTCGTGGGAAAGACTCGAGGGAAAAACATAGATCCTTTGATCCACGCGGCGGACTGCGTGACACTGCTGCTACCGCTCTGGAGGAAAGCGCAAGTGCATGCCCGCATTCGAGACGAGGACTGACTCCCCTGGGGAGACTCCAGAAGTACCCCAAGATCCATGTCAGCACTGGAGAGGAATCCTCAGGTTCCGGCCCCGACTCCACACAAGGTCTTAGGCCCCGGCATCGACGGGAGAGGAATCCCGAGACGCCCCCGAGGAACTCGCATGGGGACTGGCCTTTCCTGAGGCCACCAGAGCGGGTCCCTGAGGTCCCCGTCGTAAGTCGAGAGCACTTGCCGCAACTCGAGAAAATCCAGGAGGTTTTGCCCTCCAGGCGAGATGAGGCCCATTTCCGCTGAGGCTTCTCGAGGCTAATCACGTCTAACCACTGGAACTTCCAAAGGGTCCTTCACACCCTTGCTGCAACTCAAGAAGTTCCCCGACATACCCGTCTCCACTCGAGAGGAAGCACGTGGGGTCCCGCACACATCCAGGGGAGCCCCGTTTCCGCCTCCTAGCTCGAGATGAGGGATCCTTTCCCTGTTTCGTAGGGAAAGAATTCCCGGCGTTCCCGTCGCATCTCAAGATGAGGCGCTCTCCACAGGAAAGGCGAGAGGAACTCCAGGGTCGTGCCACCATTCCAAGAGTCCCCCAGATGTGTCAGTCCATTCCAGAGGAACCTGTTTTCCCTGCACTGCCTTGACGTTCAAGCCGAGGATCCACTCCCACCACGTGTGCACGTGGGACAGCCCTGTGGGAAAGCCTCGTGGGAAAGCCTCGTGGGAAAGACTCGAGGGAAAACCATAGATCCTTTGATCCACGCGGCGGACTGCGTGACACTGCTGCTACCGCTCTGGAGGAAAGCGCAAGTGCATGCCCGCATTCGAGACGAGGACTGACTCCCCTGGGGAGACTCCAGAAGTACCCCAAGATCCATGTCAGCACTGGAGAGGAATCCTCAGGTTCCGGCCCCGACTCCACACAAGGTCTTAGGCCCCGGCATCGACGGGAGAGGAATCCCCAGAGGCCCCCGAGGAACTCGCATGGGGACTGGCCTTTCCTGAGGCCACCAGAGCGGGTCCCTGAGGTCCCCGTCGTAAGTCGAGAGCACCTGCCGCAACTCGAGAAAATCCAGGAGGTTTTGCCCTCCAGGCGAGATGAGGCCCATTTCCGCTGAGGCTTCTCGAGGCTAATCACGTCTAACCACTGGAACTTCCAAAGGGTCCTTCACACCCTTGCTGCAACTCAAGAAGTTCCCCGACATACCCGTCTCCACTCGAGAGGAAGCACGGGGGGTCCCGCACACATCCAGGGGAGCCCCGTTTCCGCCTCCTAGCTCGAGATGAGGGATCCTTTCCCTGTTTCGTAGGGAAAGAATTCCCGGCGTTCCCGTCGCATCTCAAGAGGAGGCGCTCTCCACAGGAAAGGCGAGAGGAACTCCAGGGTCGTGCCACCATTCCAAGAGTCCCCCAGATGTGTCAGTCCATTCCAGAGGAACCTGTTTTCCCTGCACTGCCTTGACTTTCAAGCCGAGGATCCACTCCCACCACGTGTGCACGTGGGACAGCCCTGTGGGAAAGCCTCGTGGGAAAGCCTCGTGGGAAAGACTCGAGGGAAAACCATAGATCCTTTGATCCACGCGGCGGACTGCCTGACACTGCTGCTACCGCTCTGGAGGAAAGCGCAAGTGCATGCCCGCATTCGAGACGAGGACTGACTCCCCTGGGGAGACTCCAGAAGTACCCCAAGATCCATGTCAGCACTGGAGAGGAATCCTCAGGTTCCGGCCCCGACTCCACACAAGGTCTTAGGCCCCGGCATCGACGGGAGAGGAATCCCCAGAGGCCCCCGAGGAACTCGCATGGGGACTGGCCTTTCCTGAGGCCACCAGAGCGGTTCCCTGAGGTCCCCGTCGTAAGTCGAGAGCACCTGCCGCAACTCGAGAAAATCCAGGAGGTTTTGCCCTCCAGGCGAGATGAGGCCATTTCCGCTGAGTCTTCTCGAGGCTAATCACGTCTAACCACTGGAACTTCCAAAGGGTCCTTCACACCCTTGCTGCAACTCAAGAAGTTCCCCGACATACCCGTCTCCACTCGAGAGGAAGCACGTGGGGTCCCGCACACATCCAGGGGAGCCCCGTTTCCGCCTCCTAGCTCGAGATGAGGGATCCTTTCCCTGTTTCGTAGGGAAAGAATTCCCGGCGTTCCCGTCGCATCTCAAGAGGAGGCGCTCTCCACAGGAAAGGCGAGAGGAACTCCAGGGTAGTGCCACCATTCCAAGAGTCCCCCAGATGTGTCAGTCCATTCCAGAGGAACATGTTTTCCCTGCACTGCCTTGACGTTCAAGCCGAGGATCCACTCCCACCACGTGTGCACGTGGGACAGCCCTGTGGGAAAGCCTCGTGGGAAAGCCTCGTGGGAAAGACTCGAGGGAAAACCATAGATCCCTTGATCCACGCGGCGGACTGCGTGACACTGCTGCTACCGCTCTGGAGAAAAGCGCAAGTGCATGCCCGCATTCGAGACGAGGACTGACTCCCCTGGGGAGACTCCAGAAGTACCCCAAGATCCATGTCAGCACTGGAGAGGAATCCTCAGGTTCCGGCCCCGACTCCACACAAGGTCTTAGGCCCCGGCATCGACGGGAGTGGAATGCTGAGAGGCCCCCGAGGAACTCGCATGGGGACTGGCCTTTCCTGAGGCCACCAGAGCGGGTCCCTGAGGTCCCAATCGTAAGTCGAGAGCACCTGCCGCAACTCGAGAAAATCCAGGAGGTTTTGCCCTCCAGGCGAGATGAGGCCCATTTCCGCTGAGGCTTCTCGAGGCTAATCACATCTAACCGCTGGAACTTCCAAAGAGTCCTTCACACCCTTGCTGCAACTCAAGAAGTTCCCCGACATACCCGTCTCCACTCGACAGGAAGCACGTGGGGTCCCACACACATCCAGGGGAGCCCCGTTTCCGCCTCCTAGCTCGAGATGAGGGATCCTTTCCCTGTTTCGTAGGGAAAGAATTCCCGGCGTTCCCGTCGCATCTCAAGAGGAGGCGCTCTCCACAGGAAAGGCGAGAGGAACTCCAGGGTCGTGCCACCATTCCAAGAGTCCCCCAGATGTGTCAGTCCATTCCAGAGGAACCTGTTTTCCCTGCACTGCCTTGACGTTCAAGCCGAGCATCCACTCCCATCACGTGTGCACGTGGGACAGCCCTGTGGGAAAGCCTCGTGGGAAAGCCTCGTGGGAAAGACTCGAGGGAAAACCATAGATCCTTTAATCCACGCGGCTGACTGCGTGACACTGCTGCTACCGCTCTGGAGAAAAGCGCAAGTGCATGCCCGCATTCGAGACGAGGACTGACTCCCCTAGGGAGACTCCAGAAGAACCCCAAAATCCATGTCAGCACTGGAGAGGAATCCTCAGGTTTCGGCCCCGACTCCACACAAGGTCTTAGGCCCCGGCATCGACGGGAGAGGAATCCCCAGAGGCCCCCGAGGAACTCGCATGGGGACTGGCCTTTCCTGAGGCCACCAGAGCGGGTCCCTGAGGTCCCCGTCGTAAGTCGAGAGCACCTGCCGCAACTCGAGAAAATCCAGGAGGTTTTGCCCTCCAGGCGAGATGAGGCCCATTTCCGCTGAGGCTTCTCGAGGCTAATCACGTCTAACCACTGGAACTTCCAAAGGGTCCTTCACACCCTTGCTGCAACTCAAGAAGTTCCCCGACATACCCGTCTCCACTCGAGAGGAAGCACGTGGGGTCCCGCACAAATCCAGGGGTGCCCCGTTTCCGCCTCCTAGCTCGAGATGAGGGATCCTTTCCCTGTTTCGTAGGGAAAGAATTCCCGGCGTTCCCGACGCATCTCAAGAGGAGGCGCTCTCCACAGGAAAGGCAAGAGGAACTCCAGGGTCGTGCCACCATTCCAAGAGTCCCCCAGATGTGTCAGTCCATTCCAGAGGAACATGTTTTCCCTGCACTGCCTTGACGTTCAAGCCGAGGATCCACTCCCACCACGTGTGCACGTGGGACAGCCCTGTGGGAAAGCCTCGTGGGAAAGCCTCGTGGGAACGACTCGAGGGAAAACCATAGATCCTTTGATCCACGCGGCCGACTGCGTGACACTGCTGCTACCGCTCTGGAGGAAAGCGCAAGTGCATGCCCGCATTCGAGACGAGGACTGACTCCCCTGGGGAGACTCCAGAAGTACCCCAAGATCCATGTCAGCACTGGAGAGGAATCCTCAGGTTCCGGCCCCGACTCCACACAAGGACTTAGGCCCCGGCATCGACGGGAGAGGAATCCCGAGACGCCCCCGAGGAACTCGCATGGGGACTGGCCTTTCCTGAGGCCACCAGAGCGGGTCCCTGAGGTCCCAATCGTAAGTCGAGAGCACCTGCCGCAACTCGAGAAAATCCAGGAGGTTTTGCCCTCCAGGCGAGATGAGGCCCATTTCCGCTGAGGCTTCTCGAGGCTAATCACATCTAACCGCTGGAACTTCCAAAGAGTCCTTCACACCCTTGCTGCAACTCAAGAAGTTCCCCGACATACCCGTCTCCACTCGACAGGAAGCACGTGGGGTCCCACACACATCCAGGGGAGCCCCGTTTCCGCCTCCTAGCTCGAGATGAGGGATCCTTTCCCTGTTTCGTAGGGAAAGAATTCCCGGCGTTCCCGTCGCATCTCAAGAGGAGGCGCTCTCCACAGGAAAGGCGAGAGGAACTCCAGGGTCGTGCCACCATTCCAAGAGTCCCCCAGATGTGTCAGTCCATTCCAGAGGAACCTGTTTTCCCTGCACTGCCTTGACGTTCAAGCCGAGCATCCACTCCCATCACGTGTGCACGTGGGACAGCCCTGTGGGAAAGCCTCGTGGGAAAGCCTCGTGGGAAAGACTCGAGGGAAAAGCATAGATCCTTTGATCCACGCGGCGGACTGCGTGACACTGCTGCTACCGCTCTGGAGAAAAGCGCAAGTGCATGCCCGCATTCGAGACGAGGACTGACTCCCCTAGGGAGACTCCAGAAGTACCCCAAGATCCATGTCAGCACTGGAGAGGAATCCTCAGGTATCGGCCCCGACTCCACACAAGGTCTTAGGCCCCGGCATCGACGGGAGAGGAATCCCCAGAGGCCCCCGAGGAACTCGCATGGGGACTGGCCTTTCCTGAGGCCACCAGAGCGGGTCCCTGAGGTCCCCGTCGTAAGTCGAGAGCACCTGCCGCAACTCGAGAAAATCCAGGAGGTTTTGCCCTCCAGGCGAGATGAGGCCCATTTCCGCTGAGGCTTCTCGAGGCTAATCACGTCTAACCACTGGAACTTCCAAAGGGTCCTTCACACCCTTGCTGCAACTCAAGAAGTTCCCCGACATACCCGTCTCCACTCGAGAGGAAGCACGTGGGGTCCCGCACAAATCCAGGTGTGCCCCGTTTCCGCCTCCTAGCTCGAGATGAGGGATCCTTTCCCTGTTTCTTAGGGAAAGAATTCCCGGCGTTCCCGTCGCATCTCAAGAGGAGGCGCTCTCCACAGGAAAGGCAAGAGGAACTCCAGGGTCGTGCCACCATTCCAAGAGTCCCCCAGATGTGTCAGTCCATTCCAGAGGAACATGTTTTCCCTGCACTGCCTTGACGTTCAAGCCGAGGATCCACTCCCACCACGTGTGCACGTGGGACAGCCCTGTGGGAAAGCCTCGTGGGAAAGCCTCGTGGGAAAGACTCGAGGGAAAACCATAGATCCTTTGATCCACGCGGCCGACTGCGTGACACTGCTGCTACCGCTCTGGAGGAAAGCGCAAGTGCATGCCCGCATTCGAGACGAGGACTGACTCCCCTGGGGAGACTCCAGAAGTACCCCAAGATCCATGTCAGCACTGGAGAGGAATCCTCAGGTTCCGGCCCCGACTCCACACAAGGTCTTAGGCCCCGGCATCGACGGGAGAGGAATCCCGAGACGCCCCCGAGGAACTCGCATGGGGACTGGCCTTTCCTGAGGCCACCAGAGCGGGTCCCTGAGGTCCCCATCGTAAGTCGAGAGCACCTGCCGCAACTCGAGAAAATCCAGGAGGTTTTGCCCTCCAGGCGAGATGAGGCCCATTTCCGCTGAGGCTTCTCGACGCTAATCACGTCTAACCGCTGGAACTTCCAAAGGGTCCTTCACACCCTTGCTGCAACTCAAGAAGTTCCCTGACATACCCGTCTCCACTCGAGAGGAAGCACGTGGGGTCCTACACACATCCAGGGGAGCCCCGTTTCCGCCTCCTAGCTCGAGATGAGGGATCCTTTCCCTGTTTCGTAGGGAAAGAATTCCCGGCGTTCCCGTCGCATCTCAAGAGGAGGCGCTCTCCACAGGAAAGGCGAGAGGAACTCCAGGGTCGTGCCACCATTCCAAGAGTCCCCCAGATGTGTCAGTCCATTCCAGAGGAACCTGTTTTCCCTGCACTGCCTTGACGTTCAAGCCGAGGATCCACTCCCACCACGTGTGCACGTGGGACAGCCCTGTGGGAAAGCCTCGTGGGAAAGCCTCGTGGGAAAGACTCGAGGGAAAAACATAGATCCTTTGATCCACGCGGCGGACTGCGTGACACTGCTGCTACCGCTCTGGAGGAAAGCGCAAGTGCATGCCCGCATTCGAGACGAGGACTGACTCCCCTGGGGAGACTCCAGAAGTACCCCAAGATCCATGTCAGCACTGGAGAGGAATCCTCAGGTTCCGGCCCCGACTCCACACAAGGTCTTAGGCCCCGGCATCGACGGGAGAGGAATCCCGAGACGCCCCCGAGGAACTCGCATGGGGACTGGCCTTTCCTGAGGCCACCAGAGCGGGTCCCTGAGGTCCCCGTCGTAAGTCGAGAGCACTTGCCGCAACTCGAGAAAATCCAGGAGGTTTTGCCCTCCAGGCGAGATGAGGCCCATTTCCGCTGAGGCTTCTCGAGGCTAATCACGTCTAACCACTGGAACTTCCAAAGGGTCCTTCACACCCTTGCTGCAACTCAAGAAGTTCCCCGACATACCCGTCTCCACTCGAGAGGAAGCACGTGGGGTCCCGCACACATCCAGGGGAGCCCCGTTTCCGCCTCCTAGCTCGAGATGAGGGATCCTTTCCCTGTTTCGTAGGGAAAGAATTCCCGGCGTTCCCGTCGCATCTCAAGATGAGGCGCTCTCCACAGGAAAGGCGAGAGGAACTCCAGGGTCGTGCCACCATTCCAAGAGTCCCCCAGATGTGTCAGTCCATTCCAGAGGAACCTGTTTTCCCTGCACTGCCTTGACGTTCAAGCCGAGGATCCACTCCCACCACGTGTGCACGTGGGACAGCCCTGTGGGAAAGCCTCGTGGGAAAGCCTCGTGGGAAAGACTCGAGGGAAAACCATAGATCCTTTGATCCACGCGGCGGACTGCGTGACACTGCTGCTACCGCTCTGGAGGAAAGCGCAAGTGCATGCCCGCATTCGAGACGAGGACTGACTCCCCTGGGGAGACTCCAGAAGTACCCCAAGATCCATGTCAGCACTGGAGAGGAATCCTCAGGTTCCGGCCCCGACTCCACACAAGGTCTTAGGCCCCGGCATCGACGGGAGAGGAATCCCCAGAGGCCCCCGAGGAACTCGCATGGGGACTGGCCTTTCCTGAGGCCACCAGAGCGGGTCCCTGAGGTCCCCGTCGTAAGTCGAGAGCACCTGCCGCAACTCGAGAAAATCCAGGAGGTTTTGCCCTCCAGGCGAGATGAGGCCCATTTCCGCTGAGGCTTCTCGAGGCTAATCACGTCTAACCACTGGAACTTCCAAAGGGTCCTTCACACCCTTGCTGCAACTCAAGAAGTTCCCCGACATACCCGTCTCCACTCGAGAGGAAGCACGGGGGGTCCCGCACACATCCAGGGGAGCCCCGTTTCCGCCTCCTAGCTCGAGATGAGGGATCCTTTCCCTGTTTCGTAGGGAAAGAATTCCCGGCGTTCCCGTCGCATCTCAAGAGGAGGCGCTCTCCACAGGAAAGGCGAGAGGAACTCCAGGGTCGTGCCACCATTCCAAGAGTCCCCCAGATGTGTCAGTCCATTCCAGAGGAACCTGTTTTCCCTGCACTGCCTTGACTTTCAAGCCGAGGATCCACTCCCACCACGTGTGCACGTGGGACAGCCCTGTGGGAAAGCCTCGTGGGAAAGCCTCGTGGGAAAGACTCGAGGGAAAACCATAGATCCTTTGATCCACGCGGCGGACTGCCTGACACTGCTGCTACCGCTCTGGAGGAAAGCGCAAGTGCATGCCCGCATTCGAGACGAGGACTGACTCCCCTGGGGAGACTCCAGAAGTACCCCAAGATCCATGTCAGCACTGGAGAGGAATCCTCAGGTTCCGGCCCCGACTCCACACAAGGTCTTAGGCCCCGGCATCGACGGGAGAGGAATCCCCAGAGGCCCCCGAGGAACTCGCATGGGGACTGGCCTTTCCTGAGGCCACCAGAGCGGTTCCCTGAGGTCCCCGTCGTAAGTCGAGAGCACCTGCCGCAACTCGAGAAAATCCAGGAGGTTTTGCCCTCCAGGCGAGATGAGGCCCATTTCCGCTGAGTCTTCTCGAGGCTAATCACGTCTAACCACTGGAACTTCCAAAGGGTCCTTCACACCCTTGCTGCAACTCAAGAAGTTCCCCGACATACCCGTCTCCACTCGAGAGGAAGCACGTGGGGTCCCGCACACATCCAGGCGAGCCCCGTTTCCGCCTCCTAGCTCGAGATGAGGGATCCTTTCCCTGTTTCGTAGGGAAAGAATTCCCGGCGTTCCCGTCGCATCTCAAGAGGAGGCGCTCTCCACAGGAAAGGCGAGAGGAACTCCAGGGTAGTGCCACCATTCCAAGAGTCCCCCAGATGTGTCAGTCCATTCCAGAGGAACATGTTTTCCCTGCACTGCCTTGACGTTCAAGCCGAGGATCCACTCCCACCACGTGTGCACGTGGGACAGCCCTGTGGGAAAGCCTCGTGGGAAAGCCTCGTGGGAAAGACTCGAGGGAAAACCATAGATCCTTTGATCCACGCGGCGGACTGCGTGACACTGCTGCTACCGCTCTGGAGAAAAGCGCAAGTGCATGCCCGCATTCGAGACGAGGACTGACTCCCCTGGGGAGACTCCAGAAGTACCCCAAGATCCATGTCAGCACTGGAGAGGAATCCTCAGGTTCCGGCCCCGACTCCACACAAGGTCTTAGGCCCCGGCATCGACGGGAGAGGAATCCCGAGACGCCCCCGAGGAACTCGCATGGGGACTGGCCTTTCCTGAGGCCACCAGAGCGGGTCCCTGAGGTCCCCATCGTAAGTCGAGAGCACCTGCCGCAACTCGAGAAAATCCAGGAGGTTTTGCCCTCCAGGCGAGATGAGGCCCATTTCCGCTGAGGCTTCTCGAGGCTAATCACATCTAACCACTGGAACTTCCAAAGGGTCCTTCACACCCTTGCTGCAACTCAAGAAGTTCCCCGACATACCCGTCTCCACTCGAGAGGAAGCACGTGGGGTCCCACACACATCCAGGGGAGCCCCGTTTCCGCCTCCTAGATCGAGATGAGGGATCCTTTCCCTGTTTCGTAGGGAAAGAATTCCCGGCGTTCCCGTCACATCTCAAGAGGAGGCGCTCTCCACAGGAAAGGCGAGAGGAACTCCAGGGTCGTGCCACCATTCCAAGAGTCCCCCAGATGTGTCAGTCCATTCCAGAGGAACCTGTTTTCCCTGCACTGCCTTGACGTTCAAGCCGAGCATCCACTCCCACCACGTGTGCACGTGGGACAGCCCTGTGGGAAAGCCTCGTGGGAAAGCCTCGTGGGAAAGACTCGAGGGAAAACCATAGATCCTTTGATCCACGCGGCGGACTGCGTGACACTGCTGCTACCGCTCTGGAGGAAAGCGCAAGTGCATGCCCGCATTCGAGACGAGGACTGACTCCCCTGGGGAGACTCCAGAAGTACCCCAAGATCCATGTCAGCACTGGAGAGGAATCCTCAGGTTCCGGCCCCGACTCCACACAAGGTCTTAGGCCCCGGCATCGACGGGAGAGGAATCCCCAGAGGCCCCCGAGGAACTCGCATGGGGACTGGCCTTTCCTGAGGCCACCAGAGCGGGTCCCTGAGGTCCCCGTCGTAAGTCGAGAGCACCTGCCGCAACTCGAGAAAATCCAGGAGGTTTTGCCCTCCAGGCGAGATGAGGCCCATTTCCGCTGAGGCTTCTCGAGGCTAATCACGTCTAACCACTGGAACTTCCAAAGGGTCCTTCACACCCTTGCTGCAACTCAAGAAGTTCCCCGACATACCCGTCTCCACTCGAGAGGAAGCACGTGGGGTCCCGCACACATCAAGGGGAGCCCCGTTTCCGCCTCCTAGCTCGAGATGAGGGATCCTTTCCCTGTTTCGTAGGGAAAGAATTCCCGGCGTTCCCGTCGCATCTCAAGAGGAGGCGCTCTCCACAGGAAAGGCGAGAGGAACTCCAGGGTCGTGCCACCATTCCAAGAGTCCCCCAGATGTGTCAGTCCATTCCAGAGGAACCTGTTTTCCCTGCACTGCCTTGGCGTTCAAGCCGAGCATCCACTCCCACCACGTGTGCACGTGGGACAGCCCTGTGGGAAAGCCTCGTGGGAAAGCCTCGTGGGAAAGACTCGAGGGAAAACCATAGATCCTTTGATCCACGCGGCGGACTGCGTGACACTGCTGCTACCGCTCTGGAGGAAAGCGCAAGTGCATGCCCGCATTCGAGACGAGGACTGACTCCCCTGGGGAGACTCCAGAAGTACCCCAAGATCCATGTCAGCACTGGAGAGGAATCCTCAGGTTCCGGCCCCGACTCCACACAAGGTCTTAGGCCCCGGCATCGACGGGAGAGGAATCCCGAGACGCCCCCGAGGAACTCGCATGGGGACTGGCCTTTCCTGAGGCCACTAGAGCGGGTCCCTGAGGTCCCCATCGTAAGTCGAGAGCACCTGCCGCAACTCGAGAAAATCCAGGAGGTTTTGCCCTCCAGGCGAGATGAGGCCCATTTCCGCTGAGGCTTCTCGAGGCTAATCACATCTAACCGCTGGAACTTCCAAAGGGTCCTTCACACCCTTGCTGCAACTCAAGAAGTTCCCCGACATACCCGTCTCCACCCGAGCGGAAGCACGTGGGGTCCCGCACACATCCAGGGGAGCCCCGTTTCCGCCTCCTAGCTCGAGATGAGGGATCCTTTCCCTGTTTCGTAGGGAAAGAATTCCCGGCATTCCCGTCGCATCTCAAGAGGAGGCGCTCTCCACAGGAAAGCCGAGAGGAACTCCAGGGTCGTGCCACCATTCCAAGAGTCCCCCAGATGTGTCAGTCCATTCCAGAGGAACCTGTTTTCCCTGCACTGCCTTGACGTTCAAGCCGAGCATCCACTCCCATCACGTGTGCACGTGGGACAGCCCTGTGGGAAAGCCTCGTGGGAAAGCCTCGTGGGAAAGACTCGAGGGAAAACCATAGATCCTTTGATCCACGCGGCGGACTGCGTGACACTGCTGCTACCGCTCTGGAGGAAAGCGCAAGTGCATGCCCGCATTCGAGACGAGGACTGACTCCCCTAGGGAGACTCCAGAAGTACCCCAAGATCCATGTCAGCACTGGAGAGGAATCCTCAGGTTCCGGCCCCGACTCCACACAAGGTCTTAGGCCCCGGCATCGACGGGAGAGGAATCCCCAGAGGCCCCCGAGGAACTCGCATGGGGACTGGCCTTTCCTGAGGCCACCAGAGCGGGTCCCTGAGGTCCCCGTCGTAAGTCGAGAGCACCTGCCGCAACTCGAGAAAATCCAGGAGGTTTTGCCCTCCAGGCGAGATGAGGCCCATTTCCGCTGAGGCTTCTCGAGGCTAATCACGTCTAACCACTGGAACTTCCAAAGGGACCTTCACACCCTTGCTGCAACTCAAGAAGTTCCCCGACATACCCGTCTCCACTCGAGAGGAAGCACGTGGGGTCCCGCACACATCCAGGGGAGCCCCGTTTCCGCCTCCTAGATCGAGATGAGGGATCCTTTCCCTGTTTCGTAGGGAAAGAATTCCCGGCGTTCCCGTCGCATCTCAAGAGGAGGCGCTCTCCACAGGAAAGGCGAGAGGAACTCCAGGGTCGTGCCACCATTCCAAGAGTCCCCCAGATGTGTCAGTCCATTCCAGAGGAACCTGTTTTCCCTGCACTGCCTTGACGTTCAAGCCGAGGATCCACTCCCACCACGTGTGCACGTGGGACAGCCCTGTGGGAAAGCCTCGTGGGAAAGCCTCGTGGGAAAGACTCGAGGGAAAACCATAGATCCTTTGATCCACGCGGCGGACTGCGTGACACTGCTGCTACCGCTCTGGAGAAAAGCGCAAGTGCATGCCCGCATTCGAGACGAGGACTGACTCCCCTGGGGAGACTCCAGAAGTACCCCAAGATCCATGTCAGCACTGGAGAGGAATCCTCAGGTTCCGGCCCCGACTCCACACAAGGTCTTAGGCCCCGGCATCGACGGGAGAGGAATCCCGAGACGCCCCCGAGGAACTCGCATGGGGACTGGCCTTTCCTGAGGCCACCAGAGCGGGTCCCTGAGGTCCCCATCGTAAGTCGAGAGCACCTGCCGCAACTCGAGAAAATCCAGGAGGTTTTGCCCTCCAGGCGAGATGAGGCCCATTTCCGCTGAGGCTTCTCGAGGCTAATCACATCTAACCGCTGGAACTTCCAAAGGGTCCTTCACACCCTTGCTGCAACTCAAGAAGTTCCCCGACATACCCGTCTCCACTCGAGAGGAAGCACGTGGGGTCCCACACACATCCAGGGGAGTCCCGTTTCCGCCTCCTAGCTCGAGATGAGGGATCCTTTCCCTGTTTCGTAGAGAAAGAATTCCCGGCGTTCCCGTCACATCTCAAGAGGAGGCGCTCTCCACAGGAAAGGCGAGAGGAACTCCAGGGTCGTGCCACCATTCCAAGAGTCCCCCAGATGTGTCAGTCCATTCCAGAGGAACCTGTTTTCCCTGCACTGCCTTGACGTTCAAGCCGAGCATCCACTCCCACCACGTGTGCACGTGGGACAGCCCTGTGGGAAAGCCTCGTGGGAAAGCCTCGTGGGAAAGACTCGAGGGAAAACCATAGATCCTTTGATCCACGCGGCGGACTGCGTGACACTGCTGCTACCGCTCTGGAGGAAAGCGCAAGTGCATGCCCACATTCGAGACGAGGACTGACTCCCCTGGGGAGACTTCAGAAGTACCCCAAGATCCATGTCAGCACTGGAGAGGAATCCTCAGGTTCCGGCCCCGACTCCACACAAGGTCTTAGGCCCCGGCATCGACGGGAGAGGAATCCCCAGAGGCCCCCGAGGAACTCGCATGGGGACTGGCCTTTCCTGAGGCCACCAGAGCGGGTCCCTGAGGTCCCCTTCGTAAGTCGAGAGCACCTGCCGCAACTCGAGAAAATCCAGGAGGTTTTGCCCTCCAGGCGAGATGAGGCCCATTTCCGCGGAGGCTTCTCGAGGCTAATCACGTCTAACCGCTGGAACTTCCAAAGGGTCCTTCACACCCTTGCTGCAACTCAAGAAGTTCCCCGACATACCCGTCTCCACTCGAGAGGAAGCACGTGGGGTCCCACACACATCCAGGGGAGCCCCGTTTCCGCCTCCTAGCTCGAGATGAGGGATCCTTTCCCTGTTTCGTAGGGAAAGAATTCCCGGCGTTCCCGTCGCATCTCAAGAGGAGGCGCTCTCCACAGGAAAGGCGAGAGGAACTCCAGGGTCGTGCCACCATTCCAAGAGTCCCCCAGATGTGTCAGTCCATTCCAGAGGAACCTGTTTTCCCTGCACTGCCTTGGCGTTCAAGCCGAGCATCCACTCCCACCACGTGTGCACGTGGGACAGCCCTGTGGGAAAGCCTCGTGGGAAAGCCTCGTGGGAAAGACTCGAGGGAAAACCATAGATCCTTTGATCCACGCGGCGGACTGCGTGACACTGCTGCTACCGCTCTGGAGGAAAGCGCAAGTGCATGCCCGCATTCGAGACGAGGACTGACTCCCCTGGGGAGACTCCAGAAGTACCCCAAGATCCATGTCAGCACTGGAGAGGAATCCTCAGGTTCCGGCCCCGACTCCACACAAGGTCTTAGGCCCCGGCATCGACGGGAGAGGAATCCCGAGACGCCCCCGAGGAACTCGCATGGGGACTGGCCTTTCCTGAGGCCACTAGAGCGGGTCCCTGAGGTCCCCATCGTAAGTCGAGAGCACCTGCCGCAACTCGAGAAAATCCAGGAGGTTTTGCCCTCCAGGCGAGATGAGGCCCATTTCCGCTGAGGCTTCTCGAGGCTAATCACATCTAACCGCTGGAACTTCCAAAGGGTCCTTCACACCCTTGCTGCAACTCAAGAAGTTCCCCGACATACCCGTCTCCACTCGAGCGAAAGCACGTGGGGTCCCGCACACATCCAGGGGAGCCCCGTTTCCGCCTCCTAGCTCGAGATGAGGGATCCTTTCCCTGTTTCGTAGGGAAAGAATTCCCGGCATTCCCGTCGCATCTCAAGAGGAGGCGCTCTCCACAGGAAAGGCGAGAGGAACTCCAGGGTCGTGCCACCATTCCAAGAGTCCCCCAGATGTGTCAGTCCATTCCAGAGGAACCTGTTTTCCCTGCACTGCCTTGACGTTCAAGCCGAGGATCCACTCCCACCACGTGTGCACGTGGGACAGCCCTGTGGGAAAGCCTCGTGGGAAAGCCTCGTGGGAAAGACTCGAGGGAAAAACATAGATCCTTTGATCCACGCGGCGGACTGCGTGACACTGCTGCTACCGCTCTGGAGGAAAGTGCAAGTGCATGCCCGCATTCGAGACGAGGACTGACTCCCCTGGGGAGACTCCAGAAGTACCCCAAGATCCATGTCAGCACTGGAGAGGAATCCTCAGGTTCCGGCCCCGACTCCACACAAGGTCTTAGGCCCCGGCATCGACGGGAGAGGAATCCCGAGACGCCCCCGAGGAACTCGCATGGGGACTGGCCTTTCCTGAGTCCACCAGAGCGGGTCCCTGAGGTCCCCATCGTAAGTCGAGAGCACCTGCCGCAACTCGAGAAAATCCAGGAGGTTTTGCCCTCCAGGCGAGATGAGGCCCATTTCCGCTGAGGCTTCTCGAGGCTAATCACATCTAACCGCTGGAACTTCCAAAGGGTCCTTCACACCCTTGCTGCAACTCAAGAAGTTCCCCGATATACCCGTCTCCACTCGAGAGGAAGCACGTGGGGTCCCACACACATCCAGGGGAGCCCCGTTTCCGCCTCCTAGCTCGAGATGAGGGATCCTTTCCCTGTTTCGTAGGGAAAGAATTCCCGGCGTTCCCGTCACATCTCAAGAGGAGGCGCTCTCCACAGGAAAGGCGAGAGGAACTCCAGGGTCGTGCCACCATTCCAAGAGTCCCCCAGATGTGTCAGTCCATTCCAGAGGAACCTGTTTTCCCTGCACTGCCTTGACGTTCAAGCCGAGCATCCACTCCCACCACGTGTGCACGTGGGACAGCCCTGTGGGAAAGCCTCGTGGGAAAGCCTCGTGGGAAAGACTCGAGGGAAAACCATAGATCCTTTGATCCACGCGGCGGACTGCGTGACACTGCTGCTACCGCTCTGGAGGAAAGCGCAAGTGCATGCCCGCATTCGAGACGAGGACTGACTCCCCTGGGGAGACTCCAGAAGTACCCCAAGATCCATGTCAGCACTGGAGAGGAATCCTCAGGTTCCGGCCCCGACTCCACACAAGGTCTTAGGCCCCGGCATCGACGGGAGAGGAATCCCCAGAGGCCCCCGAGGAACTCGCATGGGGACTGGCCTTTCCTGAGGCCACCAGAGCGGGTCCCTGAGGTCCCCGTCGTAAGTCGAGAGCACCTGCCGCAACTCGAGAAAATCCAGGAGGTTTTGCCCTCCAGGCGAGATGAGGCCCATTTCCGATGAGGCTTCTCGAGGCTAATCACGTCTAACCGCTGGAACTTCCAAAGGGTCCTTCACACCCTTGCTGCAACTCAAGAAGTTCCCCGACATACCCGTCTCCACTCGAGAGGAAGCACGTGGGGTCCCACACACATCCAGGGGAGCCCCGTTTCCGCCTCCTAGCTCGAGATGAGGGATCCTTTCACTGTTTCGTAGGGAAAGAATTCCCGGCGTTCCCGTCACATCTCAAGAGGAGGCGCTCTCCACAGGAAAGGCGAGAGGAACTCCAGGGTCGTGCCACCATTCCAAGAGTCCCCCAGATGTGTCAGTCCATTCCAGAGGAACCTGTTTTCCCTGCACTGCCTTGACGTTCAAGCCGAGCATCCACTCCCACCACGTGTGCACGTGGGACAGCCCTGTGGGAAAGCCTCGTGGGAAAGCCTCGTGGGAAAGACTCGAGGGAAAACCATAGATCCTTTGATCCACGCGGCGGACTGCGTGACACTGCTGCTACCGCTCTGGAGGAAAGCGCAAGTGCATGCCCGCATTCGAGACGAGGACTGACTCCCCTGGGGAGGCTCCAGAAGTACCCCAAGATCCATGTCAGCACTGGAGAGGAATCCTCAGGTTCCGGCCCCGACTCCACACAAGGTCTTAGGCCCCGGCATCGACGGGAGAGGAATCCCCAGAGGCCCCCGAGGAACTCGCATGGGGACTGGCCTTTCCTGAGGCCACCAGAGCGGGTCCCTGAGGTCCCCGTCGTAAGTCGAGAGCACCTGCCGCAACTCGAGAAAATCCAGGAGGTTTTGCCCTCCAGGCGAGATGAGGCCCATTTCCGCTGAGGCTTCTCGAGGCTAATCACGTCTAACCACTGGAACTTCCAAAGGGTCCTTCACACCCTTGCTGCAACTCAAGAAGTTCCCCGACATACCCGTCTCCACTCGAGAGGAAGCACGTGGGGTCCCGCACACATCAAGGGGAGCCCCGTTTCCGCCTCCTAGCTCGAGATGAGGGATCCTTTCCCTGTTTCGTAGGGAAAGAATTCCCGGCGTTCCCGTCACATCTCAAGAGGAGGCGCTCTCCACAGGAAAGGCGAGAGGAACTCCAGGGTCGTGCCACCATTCCAAGAGTCCCCCAGATGTGTCAGTCCATTCCAGAGGAACCTGTTTTCCCTGCACTGCCTTGGCGTTCAAGCCGAGCATCCACTCCCACCACGTGTGCACGTGGGACAGCCCTGTGGGAAAGCCTCGTGGGAAAGCCTCGTGGGAAAGACTCGAGGGAAAACCATAGATCCTTTGATCCACGCGGCGGACTGCGTGACACTGCTGCTACCGCTCTGGAGGAAAGCGCAAGTGCATGCCCGCATTCGAGACGAGGACTGACTCCCCTGGGGAGACTCCAGAAGTACCCCAAGATCCATGTCAGCACTGGAGAGGAATCCTCAGGTTCCGGCCCCGACTCCACACAAGGTCTTAGGCCCCGGCATCGACGGGAGAGGAATCCCGAGACGCCCCCGAGGAACTCGCATGGGGACTGGCCTTTCCTGAGGCCACCAGAGCGGGTCCCTGAGGTCCCCATCGTAAGTCGAGAGCACCTGCCGCAACTCGAGAAAATCCAGGAAGTTTTGCCCTCCAGGCGAGATGAGGCCCATTTCCGCTGAGGCTTCTCGAGGCTAATCACATCTAACCGCTGGAACTTCCAAAGGGTCCTTCACACCCTTGCTGCAACTCAAGAAGTTCCCCGACATACCCGTCTCCACTCGAGCAGAAGCACGTGGGGTCCCGCACACATCCAGGGGAGCCCCGTTTCCGCCTCCTAGCTCGAGATGAGGGATCCTTTCCCTGTTTCGTAGGGAAAGAATTCCCGGCATTCCCGTCGCATCTCAAGAGGAGGCGCTCTCCACAGGAAAGGCGAGAGGAACTCCAGGGTCGTGCCACCATTCCAAGAGTCCCCCAGATGTGTCAGTCCATTCCAGAGGAACCTGTTTTCCCTGCACTGCCTTGACGTTCAAGCCGAGGATCCACTCCCACCACGTGTGCACGTGGGACAGCCCTGTGGGAAAGCCTCGTGGGAAAGCCTCGTGGGAAAGACTCGAGGGAAAACCATAGATCCTTTGATCCACGCGGCGGACTGCGTGACACTGCTGCTACCGCTCTGGAGGAAAGCGCAAGTGCATGCCCGCATTCGAGACGAGGACTGACTCCCTTGGGGAGACTCCAGAAGTACCCCAAGATCCATGTCAGCACTGGAGAGGAATCCTCAGGTTCCGGCCCCGACTACAAACAAGGTCTTAGGCCCCGGCATCGACGGGAGAGGAATCCCCAGAGGCCCCCGAGGAACTCGCATGGGGACTGGCCTTTCCTGAGGCCACCAGAGCGGGTCCCTGAGGTCCCCGTCGTAAGTCGAGAGCACCTGCCGCAACTCGAGAAAATCCAGGAGGTTTTGCCCTCCAGGCGAGATGAGGCCCATTTCCGCTGAGGCTTCTCGAGGCTAATCACGTCTAACCACTGGAACTTCCAAAGGGTCCTTCACACCCTTGCTGCAACTCAAGAAGTTCCCCGACATACCCGTCTCCACTCGAGAGGAAGCACGTGGGGTCCCGCACACATCAAGGGGAGCCCCGTTTCCGCCTCCTAGCTCGAGATGAGGGATCCTTTCCCTGTTTCGTAGGGAAAGAATTCCCGGCGTTCCCGTCGCATCTCAAGAGGAGGCGCTCTCCACAGGAAAGGCGAGAGGAACTCCAGGGTCGTGCCACCATTCCAAGAGTCCCCCAGATGTGTCAGTCCATTCCAGAGGAACCTGTTTTCCCTGCACTGCCTTGACGTTCAAGCCGAGGATCCACTCCCACCACGTGTGCACGTGAGACAGCCCTGTGGGAAAGCCTCGTGGGAAAGCCTCGTGGGAAAGACTCGAGGGAAAACCATAGATCCTTTGATCCACGCGGCGGACTGCGTGACACTGCTGCTACCGCTCTGGAGGAAAGCGCAAGTGCATGCCCGCATTCGAGACGAGGACTGACTCCCCTGGGGAGACTCCAGAAGTACCCCAAGATCCATGTCAGCACTGGAGAGGAATCCTCAGGTTCCGGCCCCGACTCCACACAAGGTCTTAGGCCCTGGCATCGACGGGAGAGGAATCCCCAGAGGCCCCCGAGGAACTCGCATGGGGACTGGCCTTTCCTGAGGCCACCAGAGCGGGTCCCTGAGGTCCCCGTCGTAAGTCGAGAGCACCTGCCGCAACTCGAGAAAATCCAGGAGGTTTTGCCCTCCAGGCGAGATGAGGCCCATTTCCGCTGAGGCTTCTCGAGGCTAATCACGTCTAACCACTGGAACTTCCAAAGGGTCCTTCACACCCTTGCTGCAACTGAAGAAGTTCCCCGACATACCCGTCTCCACTCGAGAGGAAGCACGTGGGGTCCCGCACACATCCAGGGGAGCCCCGTTTCCGCCTCCTAGCTCGAGATGAGGGATCCTTTCCCTGTTTCGTAGGGAAAGAATTCCCGGTGTTCCCGTCGCATCTCAAGAGGAGGCGCTCTCCACAGGAAAGGCGAGAGGAACTCCAGGGTCGTGCCACCATTCCAAGAGTCACCCAGATGTGTCAGTCCATTCCAGAGGAACCTGTTTTCCCTGCACTGCCTTGACTTTCAAGCCGAGGATCCACTCCCACCACGTGTGCACGTGGGACAGCCCTGTGGGAAAGCCTCGTGGGAAAGCCTCTTGGGAAATACTCGAGGGAAAACCATAGATCCTTTGATCCACGCGGCAGACTGCCTGACACTGCTGCTACCGCTCTGGAGGAAAGCGCAAGTGCATGCCCGCATTCGAGACGAGGACTGACTCCCCTGGGGAGACTCCAGAAGTACCCCAAGATCCATGTCAGCACTGGAGAGGAATCCTCAGGTTCCGGCCCCGACTCCACACAAGGTCTTAGGCCCCGGCATCGACGGGAGAGGAATGCCGAGAGGCCCCCGAGGAACTCGCATGGGGACTGGCCTTTCCTGAGGCCACCAGAGCGGGTCCCTGAGGTCCCCGTCGTAAGTCGAGAGCACCTGCCGCAACTCGAGAAAATCCAGGAGGTTTTGCCCTCCAGGCGAGATGAGGCCCATTTCCGCTGAGGCTTCTCGAGGCTAATCACGTCTAACCACTGGAACTTCCAAAGGGTCCTTCACACCCTTGCTGCAACTCAAGAAGTTCCCCGACATACCCGTCTCCACTCGAGAGGAAGCACGTGGGGTCCCGCACACATCCAGGGGAGCCCCGTTTCCGTCTCCTAGCTCGAGATGAGGGATCCTTTCCCTGTTTCGTAGGGAAAGAATTCCCGGCGTTCCCGTCGCATCTCAAGAGGAGGCGCTCTCCACAGGAAAGGCGAGAGGAACTCCAGGGTCGTGCCACCATTCCAAGAGTCCCCCAGATGTGTCAGTCCATTCCAGAGGAACCTGTTTTCCCTGCACTGCCTTGACGTTCAAGCCGAGGATCCACTCCCAACACGTGTGCACGTGGGACAGCCCTGTGGGAAAGCCTCGTGGGAAAGACTCGAGGGAAAACCATAGATCCTTTGATCCACGCGGCGGACTGCGAGACACTGCTGCTACCGCTCTGGAGGAAAGCGCAAGTGCATGCCCGCATTCGAGACGAGGACTGACTCCCCTGGGGAGACTCCAGAAGTACCCCAAGATCCATGTCAGCACTGGAGAGGAATCCTCAGGTTCCGGCCCCGACTCCACACAAGGTCTTAGGCCCCGGCATCGACGGGAGAGGAATGCCGAGAGGCCCCTGAGGACCTCGAATGGGGACTGGCCTTTCCTGAGGCCACCAGAGCGGGTCCCTGAGGTCCCCGTCGTAAGTCGAGGGCACCTGCCGCAACTCGAGAAAATCCAGGAGGTTTTGCCCTCCAGGCGAGATGAGGCCCATTTCCGCTGAGGCTTCTCGAGGCGAATCATGTCTAACCACTTGAACTTCCAAAGGGTCCTTCACACCCTTGCTGCAACTCAAGAAGTTCCCCGACATACCCGTCTCCACTCGAGAGGAAGCACGTGGGGTCCCGCACACATCCAGGGGAGCCCCGTTTCCGCCTCCTAGCTCGAGATGAGGGATCCTTTCCCTGTTTCGTAGGGAAAGAATTCCCGGCGTTCCCGTCGCATCTCAAGAGGAGGCGCTCTCCACAGGAAAGGCGAGAGGAACTCCAGGGTCGTGCCACCATTCCAAGAGTCCCCCAGATGTGTCAGTCCATTCCAGAGGAACCTGTTTTCCCTGCACTGCCTTGACTTTCAAGCCGAGGATCCACTCCCACCACGTGTGCACGTGGGACAGCCCTGTGGGAAAGCCTCGTGGGAAAGCCTCTTGGGAAATACTCGAGGGAAAACCATAGATCCTTTGATCCACGCGGCAGACTGCCTGACACTGCTGCTACCGCTCTGGAGGAAAGCGCAAGTGCATGCCCGCATTCGAGACGAGGACTGACTCCCCTGGGGAGACTCCAGAAGTACCCCAAGATCCATGTCAGCACTGGAGAGGAATCCTCAGGTTCCGGCCCCGACTCCACACAAGGTCTTAGGCCCCGGCATCGACGGGAGAGGAAACCCGAGAGGCCCCCGAGGAACTCGCATGGGGACTGGCCTTTCCTGAGGCCACCAGAGCGGGTCCCTGAGGTCCCCGTCGTAAGTCGAGAGCACCTGCCGCAACTCGAGAAAATCCAGGAGGTTTTGCCCTCCAGGCGAGATGAGGCCCATTTCCGCTGAGGCTTCTCGAGGCTAATCACGTCTAACCACTGGAACTTCCAAAGGGTCCTTCACACCCTTGCTGCAACTCAAGAAGTTCCCCGACATACCCGTCTCCACTCGAGAGGAAGCACGTGGGGTCCCGCACACATCCAGGGGAGCCCCGTTTCCGTCTCCTAGCTCGAGATGAGGGATCCTTTCCCTGTTTCGTAGGGAAAGAATTCCCGGCGTTCCCGTCGCATCTCAAGAGGAGGCGCTCTCCACAGGAAAGGCGAGAGGAACTCCAGGGTCGTGCCACCATTCCAAGAGTCCCCCAGATGTGTCAGTCCATTCCAGAGGAACCTGTTTTCCCTGCACTGCCTTGACGTTCAAGCCGAGGATCCACTCCCACCACGTGTGCACGTGGGACAGCCCTGTGGGAAAGCCTCGTGGGAAAGCCTCGTGGGAAAGACTCGAGGGAAAACCATAGATCCTTTGATCCACGCGGCGGACTGCGAGACACTGCTGCTACCGCTCTGGAGGAAAGCGCAAGTGCATGCCCGCATTCGAGACGAGGACTGACTCCCCTGGGGAGACTCCAGAAGTACCCCAAGATCCATGTCAGCACTGGAGAGGAATCCTCAGGTTCCGGCCCCGACTCCACACAAGGTCTTAGGCCCCGGCATCGACGGGAGAGGAATGCCGAGAGGCCCCCGAGGAACTCGCATGGGGACTGGCCTTTCCTGAGGCCACCAGAGCGGGTCCCTGAGGTCCCCGTCGTAAGTCGAGAGCACCTGCCGCAACTCGAGAAAATCCAGGAGGTTTTGCCCTCCAGGCGAGATGAGGCCCATTTCCGCTGAGGCTTCTCGAGGCGAATCATGTCTAACCACTGGAACTTCCAAAGGGTCCTTCACACCCTTGCTGCAACTGAAGAAGTTCCCCGACATACCCGTCTCCACTCGAGAGGAAGCACGTGGGGTCCCGCACACATCCAGGGGAGCCCCGTTTCCGCCTCCTAGCTCGAGATGAGGGATCCTTTCCCTGTTTCGTAGGGAAAGAATTCCCGGCGTTCCCGTCGCATCTCAAGAGGAGGCGCTCTCCACAGGAAAGGCGAGAGGAACTCCAGGGTCGTGCCACCATTCCAAGAGTCCCACAGATGTGTCAGTCCATTCCAGAGGAACCTGTTTTCCCTGCACTGCCTTGACGTTCAAGCCGAGGATCCACTCCCACCACGTGTGCACGTGGGACAGCCCTGTGGGAAAGCCTCGTGGGAAAGCCTCGTGGGAAAGACTCGAGGGAAAACCATAGATCCTTTGATCCACGCGGCGGACTGCGTGACACTGCTGCTACCGCTCTGGAGGAAAGCGCAAGTGCATGCCCGCATTCGAGACGAGGACTGACTCCCCTGGGGAGACTCCAGAAGTACCCCAAGATCCATGTCAGCACTGGAGAGGAATCCTCAGGTTCAGGCCCCGACTCCACACAAGGTCTTAGGCCCCGGCATTGACGGGAGAGGAATCCCCAGAGGCCCCCGAGGAACTCGCATGGGGACTGGCCTTTCCTGAGGCCACCAGAGCGGGTCCCTGAGGTCCCCGTCGTAAGTCGAGAGCACCTGCCGCAGCTCGAGAAAATCCAGGAGGTTTTGCCCTCCAGGCGAGATGAGGCCCATTTCCGCTGAGGCTTCTCGCGGCGAATCACGTCTAACCACTGGAACTTCCAAAGGGTCCTTCACACCCTTGCTGCAACTCAAGAAGTTCCCCGACATACCCGTCTCCACTCGAGAGGAAGCACGTGGGGTCCCGCACACATCCAGGGGAGCCCCGTTTCCGCCTCCTAGCTCGAGATGAGGGATCCTTTCCCTGTTTCGTAGGGAAAGAATTCCCGGCGTTCCCGTCGCATCTCAAGAGGAGGCGCTCTCCACAGGAAAGGCGAGAGGAACTCCAGGGTCGTGCCACCATTCCAAGAGTCCCCCAGATGTGTCAGTCCATTCCAGAGGAACCTGTTTTCCCTGCACTGCCTTGACGTTCAAGCCGAGGATCCACTCCCACCACGTGTGCACGTGGGACAGCCCTGTGGGAAAGCCTCGTGGGAAAGCCTCGTGGGAAAGACTCGAGGGAAAACCATAGATCCTTTGATCCACGCGGCGGACTGCGTGACACTGCTGCTACCGCTCTGGAGGAAAGCGCAAGTGCATGCCCGCATTCGAGACGAGGACTGACTCCCCTGGGGAGACTCCAGAAGTACCCCAAGATCCATGTCAGCACTGGAGAGGAATCCTCAGGTTCCGGCCCCGAATCCACACAAGGTCTTAGGCCCCGGCATCGACGGGAGAGGGATCCCGAGAGGCCCCCGAGGAACTCGCATGGGGACTGGCCTTTCCTGAGGCCACCAGAGCGGGTCCCTGAGGTCCCCGTCGTAAGTCGAGAGCACCTGCCGCAACTCGAGAAAATCCAGGAGGTTTTGCCCTCCAGGCGAGATGAGGCCCATTTCCGCTGAGGCTTCTCGAGGCTAATCACGTCTAACCACTGGAACTTCCAAAGGGTCCTTCACACCCTTGCTGCAACTCAAGAAGTTCCCCGACATACCCGTCTCCACTCGAGAGGAAGCACGTGGGGTCCCGCACACATCCAGGGGAGCCCCGTTTCCGCCTCCTAGCTCGAGATGAGGGATCCTTTCCCTGTTTCGTAGGGAAAGAATTCCCGGCGTTCCCGTCGCATCTCAAGAGGAGGCGCTCTCCACAGGAAAGCCGAGAGGAACTCCAGGGTCATGCCACCATTCCAAGAGTCCCCCAGATGTGTCAGTCCATTCCAGAGGAACCTGTTTTCCCTGCACTGCCTTGACGTTCAAGCCGAGGATCCACTCCCACCACGTGTGCCCGTGGGACAGCCCTGTGGGAAAGCCTCGTGGGAAAGCCTCGTGGGAAAACTCGAGGGAAAACCATAGATCCTTTGATCCACGCGGCGGACTGCGTGACACTGCTGCTACCGCTCTGGAGGAAAGCGCAAGTGTATGCCCGCATTCGAGACGAGGACTGACTCCCCTGGGGAGACTCCAGAAGTACCCCAAGATCCATGTCAGCACTGGAGAGGAATCCTCAGTTTCCGGCCCCGACTCCACACAAGGTCTTAGGCCCCGGCATCGACGGGAGAGTAATCCCGAGAGGCCCCCGAGGAATTCGCATGGGGACTGGCCTTTCCTGAGGCCACCAGAGCGGGTCCCTGAGGTCCCCGTCGTAAGTCGAGAGCACCTGCCGTAACTCGAGAAAATCCAGGAGGTTTTGCCCTCCAGGCGAGATGAGGCCCATTTCCGCTGAGGCTTCTCGCGGCGAATCACGTCTAACAACTGGAACTTCCAAAGGGTCCTTCACACCCTTGCTGCAACTCAAGAAGTTCCCCGACATACCCGTCTCCACTCGAGAGGAAGCACGTGGGGTCCCGCACACATCCAGGGGAGCCCCGTTTCCGCCTCCTAGCTCGAGATGAGGGATCCTTTCCCTGTTTCGTAGGGAAAGAATTCCCGGCGTTCCCGTCGCATCTCAAGAGGAGGCGCTCTCCACAGGAAAGGCGAGAGGAACTCCAGGGTCGTGCCACCATTCCAAGAGTCCCCCAGATGTGTCAGTCCATTCCAGAGGAACCTGTTTTCCCTGCACTGCCTTGACGTTCAAGCCGAGGATCCACTCCCACCACGTGTGCAAGTGGGACAGCCCTGTGGGAAAGTCTCGTGGGAAAGCCTCGTGGGAAAGACTCGAGGGAAAACGATAGATCCTTTGATCCACGCGGCGGACTGCGTGACACTGCTGCTACCGTTCTGGAGGAAAGCGCAAGTGCATGCCCGCATTCGAGACGAGGACTGACTCCCCTGGGGAGACTCCAGAATTACCCCAAGATCCATGTCAGCACTGGAGAGGAATCCTCAGGTTCCGGCCCCGACTCCACACAAGGTCTTAGGCCCCGGCATCGACGGGAGAGGAATCCCAAGAGGCCCCCGAGGAACTCGCATGGGGACTGGCCTTTCCTGAGGCCACCAGAGTGGGTCCCTGAGGTCCCCGTCGTAAGTCGAGAGCACCTGCCGCAACTCGGGAAAATCCAGGAGGTTTTGCCCTCCAGGCGAGATGAGGCCCATTTCCGCTGAGGCTTCTCGAGGCTAATCACGTCTAACCACTGGAACTTCCAAATGGTGCTTCACACCCTTGCTGCAACTCAAGAAGTTCCCCGACATACCCGTCTCCACTCGAGAGGAAGCACGTGGGGTCCCGCACACATCCAGGGGAGCCCCGTTTCCGCCTCCTAGCTCGAGATGAGGGATCCTTTCCCTGTTTCGTAGGGAAAGAATTCCCGGCGTTCCCGTCGCATCTCAAGAGGAGGCGCTCTCCACAGGAAAGGCTTGAGGAACTCCTGGGTCGTGCCACCATTCCAAGTGTCCCCCGGATGTGTCAGTCCATTCCAGAGGAACCTGTTTTCCCTGCACTGCCTTGACGTTCAAGCCGAGGATCCACTCCCACCACGTGTGCACGTGGGACAGCCCTGTGGGAAAGCCTCGTGGGAAAGCCTCGTGGGAAAGACTCGAGGGAAAACCATAGATCCTTTGATCCACGCGGCGGACTGCGTGACACTGCTGCTACCGCCCTGGAGGAAAGCGCAAGTGCATGCCCGCATTCGAGACGAGGACTGACTCCCCTGGGGAGACTCCAGAAGTACCCCAAGATCCATGTCAGCACTGGAGAGGAATCCTCAGGTTCCGGCCCCGACTCCACACAAGGTCTTAGGCCCCGGCATCGACGGGAGAGTAATCCCGAGAGGCCCCCGAGGAATTCGCATGGGGACTGGCCTTTCCTGAGGCCACCAGAGCGGGTCCCTGAGGTCCCCGTCGTAAGTCGAGAGCACCTGCCGTAATTCGAGAAAATCCAGGAGGTTTTGCCCTCCAGGCGAGATGAGGCCCATTTCCGCTGAGGCTTCTCGAGGCGAATCATGTCTAACCACTGGAACTTCCAAAGGGTCCTTCACACCCTTGCTGCAACTCAAGAAGTTCCCCGACATACCAGTCTCCACTCGAGAGGAAGCACGTGGGGTCCCGCACACATCCAGGGGAGCCCCGTTTCCGCCTCCTAGCTCGAGATGAGGGATCCTTTCCCTGTTTCGTAGGGAAAGAATTCCCGGCGTTCCCGTCGCATCTCAAGAGGAGGCGCTCTCCACAGGAAAGGCGAGAGGAACTCCAGGGTCGTGCCACCATTCCAAGAGTCCCCCAGATGTGTCAGTCCATTCCAGAGGAACCTGTTTTCCCTGCACTGCCTTGACGTTCAAGCCGAGGATCCACTCCCACCACGTGTGCACGTGGGACAGCCCTGTGGGAAAGACTCGTGGGAAAGCCTCGTGGGAAAGACTCGAGGGAAAACCATAGATCCTTTGATCCACGCGGCGGACTGCGTGACACTGCTGCTACCGCTCTGGAGGAAAGCGCAAGTGCATGCCCGCATTCGAGACGAGGACTGACTCCCCTGGGGAGACTCCAGAAGTACCCCAAGAACCATGTCAGCACTGGAGAGGAATCCTCAGGTTCCGGCCCCGACTCCACACAAGGTCTTAGGCCCCGGCATCGACGGGAGAGGAATCCCGAGAGGCCCCGGAGGAACTCGCATGGGGACTGGCCTTTCCTGAGGCCACCAGAGCGTGTCCCTGAGTTCCCCGTCGTAAGTCGAGAGCACCTGCCGCAACTCGAGAAAATCCAGGAGGTTTTGCCTTCCAGGCGAGATGAGGCCCATTTCCGCTGAGGCTTCTCGAGGCTAATCACATCTAACCACTGGAACTTCCAAAGGGTCCTTCACACCCTTGCTGCAGCTCAAGAAGTTCCCCGACATACCCGTCTCCACTCGAGAGGAAGCACCTGGTGTCCCGCACACATCCAGGGGAGCCCCGTTTCGCCTCCTAGCTCGAGATGAGGGATCCTTTCCCTGTTTCGTAGGGAAAGAATTCCCGGCGTTCCCGTCGCATCTCAAGAGGAGGCGCTCTCCACAGGAAAGGGGAGAGGAACTCCAGGGTCGTGCCACCATTCCAAGAGACCCCCAGATGTGTCAGTCCATTACAGAGGAAGCTGTTTTCCCTGCACTGCCTTGACGTTCAAGCCAAGGATCGACTCCCACCACGTGTGCACGTGGGACAGCCCTCTGGGAAAGCCTCGTGGGAAAGCCTCGTGGGAAAGACTCGAGGGAAAACCATAGATCCTTTGATCCACGCGGCGGGCTCCGTGACACTGCTGCTACGGCTCTGGAGGAAAGCGCAAGTGCATGCCCGCATTCGAGACGAGGACTGACTCCCCTGGGGAGACTCCAGAAGTACCCCAAGATCCATGTCAGCACTGGAGAGGAATCCTCAGGTTCCGGCCCCGACTCCACACAAGGACTTAGGCCCCGGCATCGACGGGAGAGGGATCCCGAGAGGCCCCCGAGGAACTCGCATGGGGACTGGCTTTTCCTGAGGCCACCAGAGCGGGTCCCTGAGGTCCCCGTCATAAGTCGAGATCACCTGCCGCAACTCGAGAAAATCCAGGATGTTTTGCCCTCCAGGCGAGATGAGGCTCATTTCCGCAGAGGTTTTCGAGGCTAATCACGTCTAAACACTGGAACTTCCAAAGGGTCCTTCACACCCTTGCTGCAACTCAAGAAGTTCCCCGACATACCCGTCTCCACTCGAAAGGAAGCACGTGGGGTCCCGCACACATCCAGGGGAGCCCGTTTCCGCCTCCTAGCTCGAAATGAGGGATCCTTTCCCTGTTTCGTAGAGAAAGAATTCCCGGCGTTCCCGTCGCATCTCAAGAGGAGGCGCTCTCCACAGGAAAGGCGAGAGGAACTCCAGGGTCGTGCCACCAATCCAAGAGTCCCCCAGATGTGTCAGTCCATTCCAGAGGAACCTGTTTTCCCTGCACTGCCTTGACGTTCAAGCCGAGGATCGACTCCCACCACGTGTGCACGTGGGACAGCCCTGAGGGAAAGCCTCGTGGGAAAGCCTCGTGGGAAAGCCTCGAGGGAAAACCATAGATCCTTTGATCCACGCGGCGGACTGCGTGACACTGCTGCTACCGCTCTGGAGGAAAGCGCAAGTGCATGCCCGCATACGAGACGAGGACTGACTCCCCTGGGGAGACTCCAGAAGTACCCCAAGATCCATGTCAGCACTGGAGAGGAATCCTCAGTTTCCGGCCCCGACTCCACACAAGGTCTTAGGCCCCGGCATCCACGGGAGAGGAATGCCAAGAGGCCCCCGAAGAACTCGCACGGGGACTGGCCTTTCCTGAGGCCACCAGAGCGGGTCCCTGAGGTCCTCGTCGTAAGTCGAGAGCACCTGCCGCAACTCGAGAAAATCCAGGAGGTTTTGCCCTCCAGGCGAGATGAGGCCCATTTCCGCTGAGGCTTCTCGAGGCTAATCACGTCTAAATACTGGAACGTCCAACGGGTCCTTCACACCCTTGCTGCAACTCAAGAAGTTCCCCGACATACCCGTCTCCACTCGAGAGGAAGCACGTGGGGCCCCGCACACATCCAGGGGAGCCCCGTTTCCGCCTCCTAGCTCGAGATGAGGGATCCTTTCCCTGTTTCGTAGGGAAAGAATTCCCGGCGTTCCCGTCGCAACTCAAGAGGAGGCGCTCTCCACAGGAAAGTTGAGAGGAACTCCAGGGTCGTGCCACCATTCCAAGAGTCCCCCAGATGTGTCAGTCCATTCCAGAGGAACCTGTTTTCCCTGCACTGCCTTGACGTTCAAGCCAAGGATCGACTCCCACCACGTGTGCACGTGGGACAGCCCTGTGGGAAAGCCTCGTGGGAAAGCCTCGTGGGAAAGACTCGAGGGAAAACCATAGATCCTTTGATCCACGCGGCGGACTGCGTGACACTGCTGCTACCGCTCTGGAGGAAAGCGCAAGTGCATGCCCGCATTCGACACGAGGACTGACTCCCCTGGGGAGACTCCAGAAGTACCCCAAGATCCATGTCAGCACTGGAGAGGAATCCTCAGGTTCCGGCCCCGACTCCACACAAGGTCTTAGGCCCCGGCATCGACGGGAGAGGAATCCCGAGAGGCCCCCGAGGAACTCCATGGGGACTGGCCTTTCCTGAGGCCACCAGAGCGGGTCCCTGAGGTCCCCGTCGTAAGTCGAGAGCACCTGCCGCAACTCGAGAAAATCCAGGAGGTTTTGCTCTCCAGGCGAGATGAGTCCCATTTCCGCTGAGGCTTCTCGAGGCTAATCACGTCTAAGCACTGGAACTTCCAAAGGGTTCTTCACACCCTTGCTGCAACTCAAGAAGTTCCCCGACATACCCGTCTCCACTCGAGAGGAAGCACGTGGGGTCCCGCACACATCCAGGGGAGCCCCGTTTCCGCCTCCTATCTCGAGATGAGGGATCCTTTCCCTGTTTCATAGGGAAAGAATTCCCGGCGTTCCCGTCGCATCTCAAGAGGAGGCGCTCTCCACAGGAAAGGCGAGAGGAACTCCAGGGTCGTGCCACCATTCCAAGAGTCCCCCAGATGTGTCAGTCCATTCCAGAGGAACCTGTTTTCCCTGCACTGCCTTGACGTTCAAGCCGAGGATCCACTCCCACCACGTGTGCACGTGGGACAGCCCTGTGGGAAAGCCTCGTGGGAAAGCCTCGTGGGAAAGACTCGAGAGAAAACCATAGATCCTTTGATCCACGCGGCGGACTGCGTGACACTGCTGCTACCGCTCTGGAGGAAAGCGCAAGTGCATGCCCGCATTCGAGACGAGGACTGACTCCCCTGGGGAGACTCCAGAAGTACCCCAAGATCCATGTCAGCACTGGAGAGGAATCCTCAGGTTCCGGCCCCGAATCCACACAAGGTCTTAGGCCCCGGCATCGACGGGAGAGGAATGCCGAGAGGCCCCCGAGGAACTCGCATGGGGACTGGCCTTTCCTGAGGCCACCAGAGCGTGTCCCTGAGTTCCCCGTCGTAAGTCGAGAGCACCTGCCGCAACTCGAGAAAATCCAGGAGGTTTTGCCTTCCAGGCGAGATGAGGCCCATTTCCGCTGAGGCTTCTCGAGGCTAATCACATCTAACCACTGGAACTTCCAAAGGGTCCTTCACACCCTTGCTGCAGCTCAAGAAGTTCCCCGACATACCCGTCTCCACTCGAGAGGAAGCACCTGGTGTCCCGCACACATCCAGGGGAGCCCCGTTTCGCCTCCTAGCTCGAGATGAGGGATCCTTTCCCTGTTTCGTAGGGAAAGAATTCCCGGCGTTCCCGTCGCATCTCAAGAGGAGGCGCTCTCCACAGGAAAGGGGAGAGGAACTCCAGGGTCGTGCCACCATTCCAAGAGACCCCCAGATGTGTCAGTCCATTCCAGAGGAACCTGTTTTCCCTGCACTGCCTTGACGTTCAAGCCAAGGATCGACTCCCACCACGTGTGCACGTGGGACAGCCCTCTGGGAAAGCCTCGTGGGAAAGCCTCATGGGAAAGACTCGAGGGAAAACCATAGATCCTTTGATCCACGCGGCGGGCTCCGTGACACTGCTGCTACGGCTCTGGAGGAAAGCGCAAGTGCATGCCCGCATTCGAGACGAGGACTGACTCCCCTGGGGAGACTCCAGAAGTACCCCAAGATCCATGTCAGCACTGGAGAGGAATCCTCAGGTTCCGGCCCCGACTCCACACAAGGACTTAGGCCCCGGCATCGACGGGAGAGGGATCCCGAGAGGCCCCCGAGGAACTCGCATGGGGACTGGCTTTTCCTGAGGCCACCAGAGCGGGTCCCTGAGGTCCCCGTCATAAGTCGAGATCACCTGCCGCAACTCGAGAAAATCCAGGATGTTTTGCCCTCCAGGCGAGATGAGGCTCATTTCCGCAGAGGTTTTCGAGGCTAATCACGTCTAACCACTGGAACTTCCAAAGGGTCCTTCACACCCTTGCTGCAACTCAAGAAGTTCCCCGACAGACCCGTCTCCACTCGAAAGGAAGCACGTGGGGTCCCGCACACATCCAGGGGAGCCCGTTTCCGCCTCCTAGCTCGAAATGAGGGATCCTTTCCCTGTTTCGTAGAGAAAGAATTCCCGGCGTTCCCGTCGCATCTCAAGAGGAGGCGCTCTCCACAGGAAAGGCGAGAGGAACTCCAGGGTCGTGCCACCAATCCAAGAGTCCCCCAGATGTGTCAGTCCATTCCAGAGGAACCTGTTTTCCCTGCACTGCCTTGACGTTCAAGCCGAGGATCGACTCCCACCACGTGTGCACGTGGGACAGCCCTGAGGGAAAGCCTCGTGGGAAAGCCTCGTGGGAAAGCCTCGAGGGAAAACCATAGATCCTTTGATCCACGCGGCGGACTGCGTGACACTGCTGCTACCGCTCTGGAGGAAAGCGCAAGTGCATGCCCGCATACGAGACGAGGACTGACTCCCCTGGGGAGACTCCAGAAGTACCCCAAGATCCATGTCAGCACTGGAGAGGAATCCTCAGTTTCCGGCCCCGACTCCACACAAGGTCTTAGGCCCCGGCATCCACGGGAGAGGAATGCCAAGAGGCCCCCGAAGAACTCGCACGGGGACTGGCCTTTCCTGAGGCCACCAGAGCGGGTCCCTGAGGTCCTCGTCGTAAGTCGAGAGCACCTGCCGCAACTCGAGAAAATCCAGGAGGTTTTGCCCTCCAGGCGAGATGAGGCCCATTTCCGCTGAGGCTTCTCGAGGCTAATCACGTCTAAATACTGGAACGTCCAACGGGTCCTTCACACCCTTGCTGCAACTCAAGAAGTTCCCCGACATACCCGTCTCCACTCGAGAGGAAGCACGTGGGGCCCCGCACACATCCAGGGGAGCCCCGTTTCCGCCTCCTAGCTCGAAATGAGGGATCCTTTCCCTGTTTCGTAGGGAAAGAATTCCCGGCGTTCCCGTCGCAACTCAAGAGGAGGCGCTCTCCACAGGAAAGTTGAGAGGAACTCCAGGGTCGTGCCACCATTCCAAGAGTCCCCCAGATGTGTCAGTCCATTCCAGAGGAACCTGTTTTCCCTGCACTGCCTTGACGTTCAAGCCAAGGATCGACTCCCACCACGTGTGCACGTGGGACAGCCCTGTGGGAAAGCCTCGTGGGAAAGCCTCGTGGGAAAGACTCGAGGGAAAACCATAGATCCTTTGATCCACGCGGCGGACTGCGTGACACTGCTGCTACCGCTCTGGAGGAAAGCGCAAGTGCATGCCCGCATTCGACACGAGGACTGACTCCCCTGGGGAGACTCCAGAAGTACCCCAAGATCCATGTCAGCACTGGAGAGTAATCCTCAGGTTCCGGCCCCGACTCCACACAAGGTCTTAGGCCCCGGCATCGACGGGAGAGGAATCCCGAGAGGCCCCCGAGGAACTCCATGGGGACTGGCCTTTCCTGAGGCCACCAGAGCGGGTCCCTGAGGTCCCCGTCGTAAGTCGAGAGCACCTGCCGCAACTCGAGAAAATCCAGGAGGTTTTGCTCTCCAGGCGAGATGAGTCCCATTTCCGCTGAGGCTTCTCGAGGCTAATCACGTCTAACCACTGGAACTTCCAAAGGGTTCTTCACACCCTTGCTGCAACTCCAGAAGTTCCCTGACATACCCGTCTCCACTCGAGAGGAAGCACGTGGGGTCCCGCACACATCCAGGGGAGCCCCGTTTCCGCCTCCTATCTCGAGATGAGGGATCCTTTCCCTGTTTCCTAGGGAAAGAATTCCCGGCGTTCCCGTCGCATCTCAAGAGGAGGCGCTCTCCACAGGAAAGGCGAGAGGAACTCCAGGGTCGTGCCACCATTCCAAGAGTCCCCCAGATGTGTCAGTCCATTCCAGAGGAACCTGTTTTCCCTGCACTGCCTTGACGTTCAAGCCGAGGATCCACTCCCACCACGTGTGCACGTGGGACAGCCCTGTGGGAAAGCCTCGTGGGAAAGCCTCGTGGGAAAGACTCGAGAGAAAACCATAGATCCTTTGATCCACGCGGCGGACTGCGTGACACTGCTGCTACCGCTCTGGAGGAAAGCGCAAGTGCATGCCCGCATTCGAGACGAGGACTGACTCCCCTGGGGAGACTCCAGAAGTACCCCAAGATCCATGTCAGCACTGGAGAGGAATCCTCAGGTTCCGGCCCCGAATCCACACAAGGTCTTAGGCCCCGGCATCGACGGGAGAGGAATGCCGAGAGGCCCCCGAGGAACTCGCATGGGGACTGGCCTTTCCTGAGGCCACCAGAGCTGGTACCTGAGGTCCCCGTCGTAAGTCGAGAGCTCCTGCCGCAACTCGAGAAAATCCAGGAGGTTTTGCCCTCCAGGCGAGATGAGGCCCGTTTCCGCTGAGGCTTCTCGAGGCTAATCACGTCTAACCACTGGAACTTCCAAAGGGTCCTTCACACCCTTGCTGCAACTCAAGAAGTTCCCCGACATACCCGTCTCCACTCGAGAGGAAGCACGTGGGGTCCCGCACACATCCAGGGGAGCCCCGTTTCCGCCTCCTAGCTCGAGATGAGGGATCCTTTCCCTGTTTCGTAGGGAAAGAATTCCCGGCGTTCCCGTCGCATCTCAAGAGGAGGCGCTCTCCACAGGAAAGGCGAGAGGAACTCCAGGGTCGTGCCACCATTCCAAGAGTCCCCCAGATGTGTCAGTCCATTCCAGAGGAACCTGTTTTCCCTGCACTGCCTTGACGTTCAAGCCGAGGATCGACTCCCACCACGTGTGCACGTGGGACAGCCCTGTGGGAAAGCCTCGTGGGAAAGCCTCGTGGGAAAGACTCGAGGGAAAACCATAGATCCTTTGATCCATTGGGCGGACTGCGTGACACTGCTGCTACCGCTCTGGAGGAAAGCGCAAGTGCATGCCCGCATTTGAGACGAGGACTGACTCCCCTGGGGAGACTCCAGAAGTACCCCAAGATCCATGTCAGCACTGGAGAGGAATCCTCAGGTTCCGGCCCCGACTCCACACAAGGTCTTAGGCCCCGGCATCGACGGGAGAGGAATCCCGAGAGGCCCCCGAGGAACTCGCATGGGGACTGGCCTTTCCTGAGGCCACCAGAGCGGGTCCCTGAGGTCCCCGTCGTAAGTCGAGAGCACCTGCCGCAACTCGAGAAAATCCAGGAGGTTTTGCCCTCCGGGCGAGATGAGGCCCATTTCCGCTGAGGCTTCTCGAGGCTAATCACGTCTAACCACTGGAACTTCCAAAGGGTCCTTCACACCCTTGCTGCAACTCAAGAAGTTCCCCGACATACCCGTCTCCACTCGAGAGGAAGCACGTGGGGTCCCGCACACATCCAGGGGAGCCCCGTTTCCGCCTCCTAGCTCGAGATGAGGGATCCTTTCCCTGTTTCGTAGGGAAAGAATTCCCGGCGTTCCCGTCGCATCTCAAGAGGAGGCGCTCTCCACAGGAAAGGCGAGAGGAACTCCAGGGTCGTGCCACCATTCCAAGAGTCCCCCAGAGGTGTCAGTCCATTCCAGAGGAACCTGTTTTCCCTGCACTGCCTTGACGTTCAAGCGGAGGATCCACTCCCACCACGTGTGCACGTGGGACAGCCCTGTGGGAAAGCCTCGTGGGAAAGCCTCGTGGGAAAGACTCGAGGGAAAACCATAGATCCTTTGATCCACGCGGCGGACTGCGTGACACTGCTGCTACCGCTCTGGAGGAAAGCGCAAGTGCATGCCCGCATTCGAGACGAGGACTGACTCCCCTGGGGAGACTCCAGAAGTACCCCAAGATCCATGTCAGCACTGAAGAGGAATCCTCAGGTTCCGGCCCCGACTCCACACAAGGTCTTAGGCCCCGGCATCGACGGGAGAGGAATCCCCAGAGGCCCCCGAGGAACTCGCATGGGGACTGGCCTTTCCTGAGGCCACCAGAGCGGGTCCCTGAGGTCCCCGTCGTAAGTCGAGAGCACCTGCCGCAACTCGAGAAAATCCAGGAGGTTTTGCCCTCCAGGCGAGATGAGGCCCATTTCCGCTGAGGCTTCTCGAGGCTAATCACGTCTAACCACTGGAACTTCCAAAGGGTCCTTCACACCATTGCTGCAACTCAAGAAGTTCCCCGACATACCCGTCTCCACTCGAGAGGAAGCACGTGGGGTACCGCACACATCCAGGGGAGCCCCGTTTCCGCCTCCTAGCTCGAGATGAGGGATCCTTTCCCTGTTTCGTAGGGAAAGAATTCCCGGCGTTCCCGTCGCATCTCAAGAGGAGGCGCTCTCCACAGGAAAGGCGAGAGGAACTCCAGTGTCGTGCCACCATTCCAAGAGACGCCCAGATGTGTCAGTCCATTCCAGAGGAACCTGTTTTCCCTTCACTGCCTTGACGCTCAAGCCGAGGATCGACTCCCACCACGTGTGCACGCGGGACAGCCCTGTGGGAAAGCCTCGTGGGAAAGCCTCGTGGGAAAGACTCGAGGGAAAACCATAGATCCTTTGATCCACGCGGCGGACTGCGTGACACTGCTGCTACCGCTCTGGAGGAAAGCGCAAGTGCATGCCCGCATTCGAGACGAGGACTGACTCCCCTGGGGAGACTCCAGAAGTACCCCAAGATCCATGTCAGCACTGGAGAGGAATCCTCAGGTTCCGGCCCCGACTCCATACAAGGTATTAGGCCCCGGCATCGACGGGAGAGGAATCCCGAGAGGCCCCCGAGGAACTCGCAAGGGGACTAGCCTTTCCTGAGGCCACCAGAGCGGGTCCCTGAGGTCCCTGTCGTAAGTCGAGAGCACCTGCCGCAACTCGAGAAAATCCAGGAGGTTTTGCCCTCCAGGTGAGATGAGGCCCATTTCCGATGAGGCTTCTCGAGGCTAATCACGTCTAACCACTGGAACTTCCAAAGGGTCCTTCACATCCTTGCTGCATCTCAAGAAGTTCCCCGACATACCCGTCTCCACTCGAGAGGAAGCACGTGGGGTCCCGCACACATCCAGGGGAGCCCCATTTCCGCCTCCTAGCTCGAGATGAGGGATCCTTTCCCTGTTTCGTAGGGAAAGAATTCCCGGCGTTCCCGTCGCATCTCAAGAGGAGGCGCTCTCCACAGGAAAGGCGAGAGGAACTCCAGGGTCGTGCCACCATTCCAAGAGTCCCCCAGATGTGTCAGTCCATTCCAGAGGAACCTGTTTTCCCTGCACTGCCTTGACGTTCAAGCCGAGGATCGACTCCACCACGTGTGCACGTGGGACAGCCCTATGGGAAAGCCTCGTGGGAAAGCCTCGTGGGAAAGACTCGAGGGAAAACCATAGATCCTTTGATCCACGCGGCGGACTGCGAGACACTGCTGCTACCGCTCTGGAGGAAAGCGCAAGTGCATGCCCGCATTCGAGACGAGGACTGACTCCCCTGGGGAGACTCCAGAAGTACCCCAAGATCCATGTCAGCACTGGAGAGGAATCCTCAGGTTCCGGCCCCGACTCCACACAAGGTCTTAGGCCCCGGCATCGACGGGAGAGGAATGCCGAGAGGCCCCCGAGGAACTGGCATGGGGACTGGCCTTTCCTGAGGCCACCAGAGCGGGTCCCTGAGGTCCCCGTCGTAAGTCGAGAGCACCTGCCGCAACTCGAGAAAATCCAGGAGGTTTTGCCCTCCAGGCGAGATGAGGCCCATTTCCGCTGAGGCTTCTCGAGGCGAATCATGTCTAACCACTGGAACTTCCAAAGGGTCCTTCACACCCTTGCTGCAACTGAAGAAGTTCCCCGACATACCCGTCTCCACTCGAGAGGAAGCACGTGGGGTCCCGCACACATCCAGGGGAGCCCCGTTTCCGCCTCCTAGCTCGAGATGAGGGATCCTTTCCCTGTTTCGTAGGGAAAGAATTCCCGGCGTTCCCGTCGCATCTCAAGAGGAGGCGCTCTCCACAGGAAAGGCGAGAGGAACTCCAGGGTCGTGCCACCATTCCAAGAGTCCCCCAGATGTGTCAGTCCATTCCAGAGGAACCTGTTTTCCCTGCACTGCCTTGACGTTCAAGCCGAGGATCGACTCCCACCACGTGTGCACGTGGGACAGCCCTGTGGGAAAGCCTCGTGGGAAAGCCTCGTGGGAAAGACTCGAGGGAAAACCATAGATCCTTTGATCCACGCGGCGGACTGCGTGACACTGCTGCTACCGCTCTGGAGGAAAGCGCAAGTGCATGCCCGCATTCGAGACGAGGACTGACTCCCCTGGGGAGACTCCAGAAGTACCCCAAGATCCATGTCAGCACTGGAGAGGAATCCTCAGGTTCAGGCCCCGACTCCACACAAGGTCTTAGGCCCCGGCATCGACGGGAGAGGAATCCCCAGAGGCCCCCGAGGAACTCGCATGGGGACTGGCCTTTCCTGAGGCCACCAGAGCGGGTCCCTGAGGTCCCCTTCGTAAGTCGAGAGCACCTGCCGCAGCTCGAGAAAATCCAGGAGGTTTTGCCCTCCAGGCGAGATGAGGCCCATTTCCGCTGAGGCTTCTCGCGGCGAATCACGTCTAACCACTGGAACTTCCAAAGGGTCCTTCACACCCTTGCTGCAACTCAAGAAGTTCCCCGACATACCCGTCTCCACTCGAGAGGAAGCACGTGGGGTCCCGCACACATCCAGGGGAGCCCCGTTTCCGCCTCCTAGCTCGAGATGAGGGATCCTTTCCCTGTTTCGTAGGGAAAGAATTCCCGGCGTTCCCGTCGCATCTCAAGAGGAGGCGCTCTCCACAGGAAAGGCGAGAGGAACTCCAGGGTCGTGCCACCATTCCAAGAGTCCCCCAGATGTGTCAGTCCATTCCAGAGGAACCTGTTTTCCCTGCACTGCCTTGACGTTCAAGCCGAGGATCCACTCCCACCACGTGTGCACGTGGGACAGCCCTGTGGGAAAGCCTCGTGGGAAAGCCTCGTGGGAAAGACTCGAGGGAAAACCATAGATCCTTTGATCCACGCGGCGGACTGCGTGACACTGCTGCTACCGCTCTGGAGGAAAGCGCAAGTGCATGCCCGCATTCGAGACGAGGACTGACTCCCCTGGGGAGACTCCAGAAGTACCCCAAGATCCATGTCAGCACTGGAGAGGAATCCTCAGTTTCCGGCCCCGACTCCACACAAGGTCTTAGGCCCCGGCATCGACGGGAGAGTAATCCCGAGAGGCCCCCGAGGAATTCGCATGGGGACTGGCCTTTCCTGAGGCCACCAGAGCGGGTCCCTGAGGTCCCCGTCGTAAGTCGAGAGCACCTGCCGTAACTCGAGAAAATCCAGGAGGTTTTGCCCTCCAGGCGAGATGAGGCCCATTTCCGCTGAGGCTTCTCGCGGCGAATCACGTCTAACAACTGGAACTTCCAAAGGGTCCTTCACACCCTTGCTGCAACTCAAGAAGTTCCCCGACATACCCGTCTCCACTCGAGAGGAAGCACGTGGGGTCCCGCACACATCCAGGGGAGCCCCGTTTCCGCCTCCTAGCTCGAGATGAGGGATCCTTTCCCTGTTTCGTAGGGAAAGAATTCCCGGCGTTCCCGTCGCATCTCAAGAGGAGGCGCTCTCCACAGGAAAGGCGAGAGGAACTCCAGGGTCGTGCCACCATTCCAAGAGTCCCCCAGATGTGTCAGTCCATTCCAGAGGAACCTGTTTTCCCTGCACTGCCTTGACGTTCAAGCCGAGGATCCACTCCCACCACGTGTGCAAGTGGGACAGCCCTGTGGGAAAGTCTCGTGGGAAAGCCTCGTGGGAAAGACTCGAGGGAAAACGATAGATCCTTTGATCCACGCGGCGGACTGCGTGACACTGCTGCTACCGATCTGGAGGAAAGCGCAAGTGCATGCCCGCATTCGAGACGAGGACTGACTCCCCTGGGGAGACTCCAGAATTACCCCAAGATCCATGTCAGCACTGGAGAGGAATCCTCAGGTTCCGGCCCCGACTCCACACAAGGTCTTAGGCCCCGGCATCGACGGGAGAGGAATCCCAAGAGGCCCCCGAGGAACTCGCATGGGGACTGGCCTTTCCTGAGGCCACCAGAGTGGGTCCCTGAGGTCCCCGTCGTAAGTCGAGAGCACCTGCCGCAACTCGGGAAAATCCAGGAGGTTTTGCCCTCCAGGCGAGATGAGGCCCATTTCCGCTGAGGCTTCTCGAGGCTAATCACGTCTAACCACTGGAACTTCCAAATGGTGCTTCACACCCTTGCTGCAACTCAAGAAGTTCCCCGACATACCCGTCTCCACTCGAGAGGAAGCACGTGGGGTCCCGCACACATCCAGGGGAGCCCCGTTTCCGCCTCCTAGCTCGAGATGAGGGATCCTTTCCCTGTTTCGTAGGGAAAGAATTCCCGGCGTTCCCGTCGCATCTCAAGAGGAGGCGCTCTCCACAGGAAAGGCTTGAGGAACTCCTGGGTCGTGCCACCATTCCAAGTGTCCCCCGGATGTGTCAGTCCATTCCAGAGGAACCTGTTTTCCCTGCACTGCCTTGACGTTCAAGCCGAGGATCCACTCCCACCACGTGTGCACGTGGGACAGCCCTGTGGGAAAGCCTCGTGGGAAAGCCTCGTGGGAAAGACTCGAGGGAAAACCATAGATCCTTTGATCCACGCGGCGGACTGCGTGACACTGCTGCTACCGCTCTGGAGGAAAGCGCAAGTGCATGCCCGCATTCGAGACGAGGACTGACTCCCCTGGGGAGACTCCAGAAGTACCCCAAGATCCATGTCAGCACTGGAGAGGAATCCTCAGGTTCCGGCCCCGACTCCACACAAGGTCTTAGGCCCCGGCATCGACGGGAGAGTAATCCCGAGAGGCCCCCGAGGAATTCGCATGGGGACTGGCCTTTCCTGAGGCCACCAGAGCGGGTCCCTGAGGTCCCCGTCGTAAGTCGAGAGCACCTGCCGTAATTCGAGAAAATCCAGGAGGTTTTGCCCTCCAGGCGAGATGAGGCCCATTTCCGCTGAGGCTTCTCGAGGCGAATCATGTCTAACCACTGGAACTTCCAAAGGGTCCTTCACACCCTTGCTGCAACTCAAGAAGTTCCCCGACATACCAGTCTCCACTCGAGAGGAAGCACGTGGGGTCCCGCACACATCCAGGGGAGCCCCGTTTCCGCCTCCTAGCTCGAGATGAGGGATCCTTTCCCTGTTTCGTAGGGAAAGAATTCCCGGCGTTCCCGTCGCATCTCAAGAGGAGGCGCTCTCCACAGGAAAGGCGAGAGGAACTCCAGGGTCGTGCCACCATTCCAAGAGTCCCCCAGATGTGTCAGTCCATTCCAGAGGAACCTGTTTTCCCTGCACTGCCTTGACGTTCAAGCCGAGGATCCACTCCCACCACGTGTGCACGTGGGACAGCCCTGTGGGAAAGACTCGTGGGAAAGCCTCGTGGGAAAGACTCGAGGGAAAACCATAGATCCTTTGATCCACGCGGCGGACTGCGTGACACTGCTGCTACCGCTCTGGAGGAAAGCGCAAGTGCATGCCCGCATTCGAGACGAGGACTGACTCCCCTGGGGAGACTCCAGAAGTACCCCAAGAACCATGTCAGCACTGGAGAGGAATCCTCAGGTTCCGGCCCCGACTCCACACAAGGTCTTAGGCCCCGGCATCGACGGGAGAGGAATCCCGAGAGGCCCCGGAGGAACTCGCATGGGGACTGGCCTTTCCTGAGGCCACCAGAGCGTGTCCCTGAGTTCCCCGTCGTAAGTCGAGAGCACCTGCCGCAACTCGAGAAAATCCAGGAGGTTTTGCCTTCCAGGCGAGATGAGGCCCATTTCCGCTGAGGCTTCTCGAGGCTAATCACATCTAACCACTGGAACTTCCAAAGGGTCCTTCACACCCTTGCTGCAGCTCAAGAAGTTCCCCGACATACCCGTCTCCACTCGAGAGGAAGCACCTGGTGTCCCGCACACATCCAGGGGAGCCCCGTTTCGCCTCCTAGCTCGAGATGAGGGATCCTTTCCCTGTTTCGTAGGGAAAGAATTCCCGGCGTTCCCGTCGCATCTCAAGAGGAGGCGCTCTCCACAGGAAAGGGGAGAGGAACTCCAGGGTCGTGCCACCATTCCAAGAGACCCCCAGATGTGTCAGTCCATTCCAGAGGAACCTGTTTTCCCTGCACTGCCTTGACGTTCAAGCCAAGGATCGACTCCCACCACGTGTGCACGTGGGACAGCCCTCTGGGAAAGCCTCGTGGGAAAGCCTCGTGGGAAAGACTCGAGGGAAAACCATAGATCCTTTGATCCATGCGGCGGGCTCCGTGACACTGCTGCTACGGCTCTGGAGGAAAGCGCAAGTGCATGCCCGCATTCGAGACGAGGACTGACTCCCCTGGGGAGACTCCAGAAGTACCCCAAGATCCATGTCAGCACTGGAGAGGAATCCTCAGGTTCCGGCCCCGACTCCACACAAGGACTTAGGCCCCGGCATCGACGGGAGAGGGATCCCGAGAGGCCCCCGAGGAACTCGCATGGGGACTGGCTTTTCCTGAGGCCACCAGAGCGGGTCCCTGAGGTCCCCGTCATAAGTCGAGATCACCTGCCGCAACTCGAGAAAATCCAGGATGTTTTGCCCTCCAGGCGAGATGAGGCTCATTTCCGCAGAGGTTTTCGAGGCTAATCACGTCTAAACACTGGAACTTCCAAAGGGTCCTTCACACCCTTGCTGCAACTCAAGAAGTTCCCCGACATACCCGTCTCCACTCGAAAGGAAGCACGTGGGGTCCCGCACACATCCAGGGGAGCCCCGTTTCCGCCTCCTAGCTCGAAATGAGGGATCCTTTCCCTGTTTCGTAGAGAAAGAATTCCCGGCGTTCCCGTCGCATCTCAAGAGGAGGCGCTCTCCACAGGAAAGGCGAGAGGAACTCCAGGGTCGTGCCACCAATCCAAGAGTCCCCCAGATGTGTCAGTCCATTCCAGAGGAACCTGTTTTCCCTGCACTGCCTTGACGTTCAAGCCGAGGATCGACTCCCACCACGTGTGCACGTGGGACAGCCCTGAGGGAAAGCCTCGTGGGAAAGCCTCGTGGGAAAGCCTCGAGGGAAAACCATAGATCCTTTGATCCACGCGGCGGACTGCGTGACACTGCTGCTACCGCTCTGGAGGAAAGCGCAAGTGCATGCCCGCATACGAGACGAGGACTGACTCCCCTGGGGAGACTCCAGAAGTACCCCAAGATCCATGTCAGCACTGGAGAGGAATCCTCAGTTTCCGGCCCCGACTCCACACAAGGTCTTAGGCCCCGGCATCCACGGGAGAGGAATGCCGAGAGGCCCCCGAAGAACTCGCACGGGGACTGGCCTTTCCTGAGGCCACCAGAGCGGGTCCCTGAGGTCCTCGTCGTAAGTCGAGAGCACCTGCCGCAACTCGAGAAAATCCAGGAGGTTTTGCCCTCCAGGCGAGATGAGGCCCATTTCCGCTGAGGCTTCTCGAGGCTAATCACGTCTAAATACTGGAACGTCCAACGGGTCCTTCACACCCTTGCTGCAACTCAAGAAGTTCCCCGACATACCCGTCTCCACTCGAGAGGAAGCACGTGGGGCCCCGCACACATCCAGGGGAGCCCCGTTTCCGCCTCCTAGCTCGAGATGAGGGATCCTTTCCCTGTTTCGTAGGGAAAGAATTCCCGGCGTTCCCGTCGCAACTCAAGAGGAGGCGCTCTCCACAGGAAAGTTGAGAGGAACTCCAGGGTCGTGCCACCATTCCAAGAGTCCCCCAGATGTGTCAGTCCATTCCAGAGGAACCTGTTTTCCCTGCACTGCCTTGACGTTCAAGCCAAGGATCGACTCCCACCACGTGTGCACGTGGGACAGCCCTGTGGGAAAGCCTCGTGGGAAAGCCTCGTGGGAAAGACTCGAGGGAAAACCATAGATCCTTTGATCCACGCGGCGGACTGCGTGACACTGCTGCTACCGCTCTGGAGGAAAGCGCAAGTGCATGCCCGCATTCGACACGAGGACTGACTCCCCTGGGGAGACTCCAGAAGTACCCCAAGATCCATGTCAGCACTGGAGAGGAATCCTCAGGTTCCGGCCCCGACTCCACACAAAGTCTTAGGCCCCGGCATCGACGGGAGAGGAATCCCGAGAGGCCCCCGAGGAACTCCATGGGGACTGGCCTTTCCTGAGGCCACCAGAGCGGGTCCCTGAGGTCCCCGTCGTAAGTCGAGAGCACCTGCCGCAACTCGAGAAAATCCAGGAGGTTTTGCTCTCCAGGCGAGATGAGTCCCATTTCCGCTGAGGCTTCTCGAGGCTAATCACGTCTAACCACTGGAACTTCCAAAGGGTTCTTCACACCCTTGCTGCAACTCAAGAAGTTCCCCGACATACCCGTCTCCACTCGAGAGGAAGCACGTGGGGTCCCGCACACATCCAGGGGAGCCCCGTTTCCGCCTCCTATCTCGAGATGAGGGATCCTTTCCCTGTTTCGTAGGGAAAGAATTCCCGGCGTTCCCGTCGCATCTCAAGAGGAGGCGCTCTCCACAGGAAAGGCGAGAGGAACTCCAGGGTCGTGCCACCATTCCAAGAGTCCCCCAGATGTGTCAGTCCATTCCAGAGGAACCTGTTTTCCCTGCACTGCCTTGACGTTCAAGCCGAGGATCCACTCCCACCACGTGTGCACGTGGGACAGCCCTGTGGGAAAGCCTCGTGGGAAAGCCTCGTGGGAAAGACTCGAGAGAAAACCATAGATCCTTTGATCCACGCGGCGGACTGCGTGACACTGCTGCTACCGCTCTGGAGGAAAGCGCAAGTGCATGCCCGCATTCGAGACGAGGACTGACTCCCCTGGGGAGACTCCAGAAGTACCCCAAGATCCATGTCAGCACTGGAGAGGAATCCTCAGGTTCCGGCCCCGAATCCACACAAGGTCTTAGGCCCCGGCATCGACGGGAGAGGAATTCCGAGAGGCCCCCGAGGAACTCGCATGGGGACTGGCCTTTCCTGAGGCCACCAGAGCTGGTCCCTGAGGTCCCCGTCGTAAGTCGAGAGCTCCTGCCGCAACTCGAGAAAATCCAGGAGGTTTTGCCCTCCAGGCGAGATGAGGCCCGTTTCCGCTGAGGCTTCTCGAGGCTAATCACGTCTAACCACTGGAACTTCCAAAGGGTCCTTCACACCCTTGCTGCAACTCAAGAAGTTCCCCGACATACCCGTCTCCACTCGAGAGGAAGCACGTGGGGTCCCGCACACATCCAGGGGAGCCCCGTTTCCGCCTCCTAGCTCGAGATGAGGGATCCTTTCCCTGTTTCGTAGGGAAAGAATTCCCGGCGTTCCCGTCGCATCTCAAGAGGAGGCGCTCTCCACAGGAAAGGCGAGAGGAACTCCAGGGTCGTGCCACCATTCCAAGAGTCCCCCAGATGTGTCAGTCCATTCCAGAGGAACCTGTTTTCCCTGCACTGCCTTGACGTTCAAGCCGAGGATCGACTCCCACCACGTGTGCACGTGGGACAGCCCTGTGGGAAAGCCTCGTGGGAAAGCCTCGTGGGAAAGACTCGAGGGAAAACCATAGATCCTTTGATCCATTGGGCGGACTGCGTGACACTGCTGCTACCGCTCTGGAGGAAAGCGCAAGTGCATGCCCGCATTTGAGACGAGGACTGACTCCCCTGGGGAGACTCCAGAAGTACCCCAAGATCCATGTCAGCACTGGAGAGGAATCCTCAGGTTCCGGCCCCGACTCCACACAAGGTCTTAGGCCCCGGCATCGACGGGAGAGGAATCCCGAGAGGCCCCCGAGGAACTCGCATGGGGACTGGCCTTTCCTGAGGCCACCAGAGCGGGTCCCTGAGGTCTCCGTCGTAAGTCGAGAGCACCTGCCGCAACTCGAGAAAATCCAGGAGGTTTTGCCCTCCAGGCGAGATGAGGCCCATTTCCGCTGAGGCTTCTCGAGGCTAATCACGTCTAACCACTGGAACTTCCAAAGGGTCCTTCACACCCTTGCTGCAACTCAAGAAGTTCCCCGACATACCCGTCTCCACTCGAGAGGAAGCACGTGGGGTCCCGCACACATCCAGGGGAGCCACGTTTCCGCCTCCTAGCTCGAGATGAGGGATCCTTTCCCTGTTTCGTAGGGAAAGAATTCCCGGCGTTCCCGTCGCATCTCAAGAGGAGGCGCTCTCCACAGGAAAGGCGAGAGGAACTCCAGGGTCGTGCCACCATTCCAAGAGTCCCCCAGAGGTGTCAGTCCATTCCAGAGGAACCTGTTTTCCCTGCACTGCCTTGACGTTCAAGCGGAGGATCCACTCCCACCACGTGTGCACGTGGGACAGCCCTGTGGGAAAGCCTCGTGGGAAAGCCTCGTGGGAAAGACTCGAGGGAAAACCATAGATCCTTTGATCCACGCGGCGGACTGCGTGACACTGCTGCTACCGCTCTGGAGGAAAGCGCAAGTGCATGCCCGCATTCGAGACGAGGACTGACTCCCCTGGGGAGACTCCAGAAGTACCCCAAGATCCATGTCAGCACTGAAGAGGAATCCTCAGGTTCCGGCCCCGACTCCACACAAGGTCTTAGGCCCCGGCATCGACGGGAGAGGAATCCCCAGAGGCCCCCGAGGAACTCGCATGGGGACTGGCCTTTCCTGAGGCCACCAGAGCGGGTCCCTGAGGTCCCCGTCGTAAGTCGAGAGCACCTGCCGCAACTCGAGAAAATCCAGGAGGTTTTGCCCTCCAGGCGAGATGAGGCCCATTTCCGCTGAGGCTTCTCGAGGCTAATCACGTCTAACCACTGGAACTTCCAAAGGGTCCTTCACACCATTGCTGCAACTCAAGAAGTTCCCCGACATACCCGTCTCCACTCGAGAGGAAGCACGTGGGGTACCGCACACATCCAGGGGAGCCCCGTTTCCGCCTCCTAGCTCGAGATGAGGGATCCTTTCCCTGTTTCGTAGGGAAAGAATTCCCGGCGTTCCCGTCGCATCTCAAGAGGAGGCGCTCTCCACAGGAAAGGCGAGAGGAACTCCAGTGTCGTGCCACCATTCCAAGAGACGCCCAGATGTGTCAGTCCATTCCAGAGGAACCTGTTTTCCCTTCACTGCCTTGACGTTCAAGCCGAGGATCGACTCCCACCACGTGTGCACGCGGGACAGCCCTGTGGGAAAGCCTCGTGGGAAAGCCTCGTGGGAAAGACTCGAGGGAAAACCATAGATCCTTTGATCCACGCGGCGGACTGCGTGACACTGCTGCTACCGCTCTGGAGGAAAGCGCAAGTGCATGCCCGCATTCGAGACGAGGACTGACTCCCCTGGGGAGACTCCAGAAGTACCCCAAGATCCATGTCAGCACTGGAGAGGAATCCTCAGGTTCCGGCCCCGACTCCATACAAGGTCTTAGGCCCCGGCATCGACGGGAGAGGAATGCCGAGAGGCCCCCGAGGAACTCGCATGGGGACTGGCCTTTCCTGAGTCCACCAGAGCGGGTCCCTGAGGTCCCCATCGTAAGTCGAGAGCACCTGCCGCAACTCGAGAAAATCCAGGAGGTTTTGCCCTCCAGGCGAGATGAGGCCCATTTCCGCTGAGGCTTCTCGAGGTTAATCACGTCTAACCACTGGAACTTCCAAAGGGTCCTTCACACCCTTGCTGCAACTCAAGAATTTCCCCGACATACCCGTCTCCACTCGAGAGGAATCACGTGGGGTCCCGCACATATCCAGGGGAGCCCCGTTTCCGCCTCCTAGCTCGAGATGAGGGATCCTTTCCCTGTTTCGTAGGGAAAGAATTCCCGGCGTTCCCGTCGCATCTCAAGAGGAGGCGCTCTCCACAGGAAAGGCGAGAGGAACTCCAGGTCGTGCCACCATTCCAAGAGTCCCCCAGATGTGTCAGTCCATTCCAGAGGAACCTGTTTTCCCTCCACTGCCTTGACGTTCAAGCCGAGGATCCACTCCCACCACGTGTGCACGTGGGACAGCCCTGTGGGAAAGCCTCGTGGGAAAGCCTCGTGGGAAAGACTCGAGGGAAAACCATAGATCCTTTGATCCACGAGGCGGACGGCGTGACACTGCTGCTATCGCTCTGGAGGAAAGCGCAAGTGCATGCACGCATTCGAGACGAGGACTGACTACCCAGGGGAGGCTCCAGAAGTACCCCAAGATCCATGTCAGCACTGGAGAGGAATCCTCAGGTTCCGGCCCCGACTCCACACAAGGTCTTAGGCCCCGGCATCGACGGGAGAGGAATCCCGAGAGGCCCCCGAGGAACTCTCATGGGGACTGGCCTTTCCTGAGGCCACCAGAGCGGGTCCCTGAGGTCCCCGTCGTAAGTCGAGAGCACCTGCCGCAACTCGAGAAAATCCAGGAGGTTTTGCCCTCCAGGCGAGATGAGGCCCATTTCTGATGAGGCTTCTCGAGGCTAATCACGTCTAACCACTGGAACTTCCAAAGGGTCCTTCACATCCTTGCTGCATCTCAAGAAGTTCCCCGACATACCCGTCTCCACTCGAGAGGAAGCACGTGGGGTCCCGCACACATCCAGGGGAGCCCCGTTTCCGCCTCCTAGCTCGAGATGAGGGATCCTTTCCCTGTTTCTTAGGGAAAGAATTCCCGGCGTTCCCGTCGCATCTCAAGAGGAGGCGCTCTCCACAGGAGAGGCGAGAGGAACTCCAGGGTCGTGCCACCATTCCAAGAGTCCCCCAGATGTGTCAGTCCATTACAGAGGAACCTGTTTTCCCTGCACTGCCTTGACGTTCAAGCCGAGGATCGACTCCCACCACCTGTGCACGTGGGACAGCCCTGTGGGAAAGCCTCGTGGGAAAGCCTCGTGGGAAAGACTCGAGGGAAAATCATAGATCTTTTGATCCACGCGGCGGACTGCGAGACACTGCTGCTACCGCTCTAGAGGAAAGCGCAAGTGCATGCCCGCATTCGAGACGAGGACTGACTCCCCTGGGGAGACTCCAGAAGTACCCCAAGATCCATGTCAGCACTGGAGAGGAATCCTCAGGTTCCGGCCCCGACTCCACACAAGGTCTTAGGCCCCGGCATCGTCGGGAGTGTAATCCTGAGAGGCCCCCGAGGAATTCGCATGGGGACTGGCCTTTCCTGAGGCCACCAGAGCGGGTCCCTGAGGTCCCCGTCGTAAGTCGAGAGCACCTGCCGCAACTCGAGAAAATCCAGCAGGTTTTGCCCTCCAGGCGAGATGAGGCCCATTTCCGCTGAGGCTTCTCGAGGCGAATCACGTCTAACCACTGGAACTTCCAAAGGGTCCTTCACACCCTTGCTGCAACTCAAGAAGTTCCCCGACATACCCGTCTCCACTCGAGAGGAAGCACGTGGGGTCCCGCACACATCCAGGGGAGCCCCGTTTCCGCCTCCTAGCTCGAGATGAGGGATCCTTTCCCTGTTTCGTAGGGAAAGAATTCCCGGCGTTCCCGTCGCATCTCAAGAGGAGGCGCTCTCCACAGGAAAGGCGAGAGGAACTCCAGGGTCGTGCCACCATTCCAAGAGTCCCCCAGATGTGTCAGTCCATTCCAGAGGAACCTGTTTTCCCTGCACTGCCTTGACGTTCAAGCCGAGGATCCACTCCCACCACGTGTGCACGTGGGACAGCCCGGTGGGAAAGCCTCGTGGGAAAGCCTCGTGGGAAAGACTCAAGGGAAAACCATAGATCCTTTGATCCACGCGGCGGACTGCGTGACACTGCTGCTACCGCTCTGGAGGAAAGCGCATGTGCATGCCCGCATTCGAGACGAGGACTGACTCCCCTGGGGAGACTCCAGAAGTACCCCAAGATCCATGTCAGCACTGGAGAGGAATCCTCAGGTTCCGGCCCCGACTCCACACAAGGTCTTAGGCCCCGGCATCGACGGGAGAGGAATGCCGAGAGGCCCCCGAGGAACTCGCATGGGGACTGGCCTTTCCTGAGGCCACCAGAGCGGGTCCCTGAGGTCCCCATCGTAAGTCGAGAGCACCTGCCGCAACTCGAGAAAATCCAGGAGGTTTTGCCCTCCAGGCGAGATGAGGCCCATTTCCGCTGAGGCTTCTCGAGGCTAATCACATCTAACCACTGGAACTTCCAAAGGGTCCTTCACACCATTGCTGCAACTCAAGCAGTTCCGCGACATACCCGTCTCCACTCGAGAGGGAGCACGTGGGGTCCCGCACCCATCCAGGGGAGCCCCGTTTCCGCCTCCTAGCTCGAGATGAGGGATCCTTTCCCTGTTTCGTAGGGAAAGAATTCCCGGCGTTCCCGTCGCATCTCAAGAGGAGGCGCTCTCCACAGGAAAGGCGAGAGGAACTCCAGGGTCGTGCCACCATTCCAAGAGTCCCCCAGATGTGTCAGTCCATTCCAGAGGAACCTGTTTTCCCTGCACTGCCTTGACGTTCAAGCCGAGGATCGACTCCACCACGTGTGCACGTGGGACAGCCCTATGGGAAAGCCTCGTGGGAAAGCCTCGTGGGAAAGACTCGAGGGAAAACCATAGATCCTTTGATCCACGCGGCGGACTGCGTGACACTGCTGCTACCGCTCTGGAGGAAAGCGCAAGTGCATGCCCGCATTCGAGACGAGGACTGACTCCCCTGGGGAGGCTCCAGAAGTACCCCAAGATCCATGTCAGCACTGGAGAGGAATCCTCAGGTTCCGGCCCCGACTCCACACAAGGTCTTAGGCCCCGGCATCGACGGGAGAGGAATGCCGAGAGGCCCCCGAGGAACTCGCATGGGGACTGGCCTTTCCTGAGTCCACCAGAGCGGGTCCCTGAGGTCCCCATCGTAAGTCGAGAGCACCTGCCGCAACTCGAGAAAATCCAGGAGGTTTTGCCCTCCAGGCGAGATGAGGCCCATTTCCGCTGAGGCTTCTCGAGGTTAATCACGTCTAACCACTGGAACTTCCAAAGGGTCCTTCACACCCTTGCTGCAACTCAAGAATTTCCCCGACATACCCGTCTCCACTCGAGAGGAAGCACGTGGGGTCCCGCACATATCCAGGGGAGCCCCGTTTCCGCCTCCTAGCTCGAGATGAGGGATCCTTTCCCTGTTTCGTAGGGAAAGAATTCCCGGCGTTCCCGTCGCATCTCAAGAGGAGGCGCTCTCCACAGGAAAGGCGAGAGGAACTCCAGGGTCGTGCCACCATTCCAAGAGTCCCCCAGATGTGTCAGTCCATTCCAGAGGAACCTGTTTTCCCTCCACTGCCTTGACGTTCAAGCCGAGGATCCACTCCCACCACGTGTGCACGTGGGACAGCCCTGTGGGAAAGCCTCGTGGGAAAGCCTCGTGGGAAAGACTCGAGGGAAAACCATAGATCCTTTGATCCACGCGGCGGACGGCGTGACACTGCTGCTATCGCTCCGGAGGAAAGCGCAAGTGCATGCACGCATTCGAGACGAGGACTGACTACCCAGGGGAGGCTCCAGAAGTACCCCAAGATCCATGTCAGCACTGGAGAGGAATCCTCAGGTTCCGGCCCCGACTCCACACAAGGTCTTAGGCCCCGGCATCGACGGGAGAGGAATCCCGAGAGGCCCCCGAGGAACTCTCATGGGGACTGGCCTTTCCTGAGGCCACCAGAGCGGGTCCCTGAGGTCCCCGTCGTAAGTCGAGAGCACCTGCCGCAACTCGAGAAAATCCAGGAGGTTTTGCCCTCCAGGCGAGATGAGGCCCATTTCTGATGAGGCTTCTCGAGGCTAATCACGTCTAACCACTGGAACTTCCAAAGGGTCCTTCACATCCTTGCTGCATCTCAAGAAGTTCCCCGACATACCCGTCTCCACTCGAGAGGAAGCACGTGGGGTCCCGCACACATCCAGGGGAGCCCCGTTTCCGCCTCCTAGCTCGAGATGAGGGATCCTTTCCCTGTTTCGTAGGGAAAGAATTCCCGGCGTTCCCGTCGCATCTCAATAGGAGGCGCTCTCCACAGGAAAGGCGAGAGGAACTCCAGGATCGTGCCACCATTCCGAGAGTCCCCCAGATGTGTCAGTCCATTCCAGAGGAACCTGTTTTCCCTGCACTGCCTTGACGTTCAAGCCGAGGATCGACTCCCACCACGTGTGCACGTGGGACAGCCCTATGGGAAAGCCTCGTGGGAAAGCCTCGTGGGAAAGACTCGAGGGAAAACCATAGATCCTTTGATCCACGCGGCGGACTGAGTGACACTGCTGCTACCGCTCTGGAGGAAAGCGCAAGTGCATGCCCGCATTCGAGACGAGGACTGACTCCCCTGGGGAGACTACAGAAGTACCCCAAGATCCATGTCAGCACTGGAGAGGAATCCTCAGGTTCCGGCCCCGACTCCACACAAGGTCTTAGGCCCCGGCATCGACGGGAGAGGAATCCCGAGAGGCCCCCGAGGAACTCGCATGGGGACTGGCCTTTCCTGAGGCCACCAGAGCGGGTCCCTGAGGTCCCCGTCGTAAGTCGAGAGCACCTGCCGCAACTCGAGAAAATCCAGGAGGTTTTGCCCTCCAGGCGAGATGAGGTCCATTTCCCCTGAGGCTTCTCGAGGCCAATCACATCTAACCACTGGAAATTCCAAAGGGTCCTTCACACCCTTGCTGCAACTCAAGAAGTTCCCCGACATACCCGTCTCCACTCGAGAGGAAGCACGTTGGGTCCCGCACACATCCAGGGGAGCCCCGTTTCCGCCTCCTAGCTCGAGATGAGGGATCCTTTCCCTGTTTCGTAGGGAAAGAATTCCCGGCGTTCCCGTCGGATCTCAAGAGGAGGCGCTCTCCACAGGAAAGGCGAGAGGAACTCCAGGGTCGTGCCACCATTCCACGAGTCCCCCAGATGTGTCAGTCCATTCCAGAGGAACCTGTTATCCCTGTACTGCCTTGACGTTCAAGCCGAGGATCGACTCCCACCACCTGTGCACGTGGGACAGCCCTGCGGGAAAGCCTCGTGGGAAAGACTCGTGGGAAAGACTCGAGGGAAAACCATAGATCCTTTGATACACGCGGCGGACTGCGTGACACTGCTGCTACCGCTCTGGAGGAAAGCGCAAGTGCATGCCCGCATTCGAGACAAGGACTGACTCCCCTGGGGAGACTCCAGAAGTACCCCAAGATCCATGTCAGCACTGGAGAGGAATCCTCAGGTTCCGGCCCCGAATCCACACAAGGTCTTAGGCCCCGGCATCGACGGGAGAGGAATGCCGAGAGGCCCCCGAGGAACTCGCATGGGGACTGGCCTTTCCTGAGGCCACCAGAGCGGGTCCCTGAGGTCCCCGTCGTAAGTCGAGAGCTCCTGCCGCAACTCGAGAAAATCCAGGAGGTTTTGCCCTCCAGGCGAGATGAGGCCAATTTCCGCTGAGGATTCTCCAGGCTAATCACGTCTAACCACTGGAACTTCCAAAGGGTCCTTCACACCCTTGCTGCAACTCAAGAAGTTCCCCGACATACCCGTCTCCACTCGAGAGGAAGCACGTGGGGTCCCGCACACATCCAGGGGAGCCCCGTTTCCGCCTCCTAGCTCGAGATGAGGGATCCTTTCCCTGTTTCGTAGGGAAAGAATTCCCGGCGTTCCCGTCGCATCTCAAGAGGAGGCGATCTCCACAGGAAAGGCGAGAGGAACTCCAGGGTCGTGCCACCATTCCAAGAGTCCCCCAGATGTGTCAGTCCATTCCAGAGGAACCTGTTTTCCCTGCACTGCCTTGACGTTCAAGCCGAGGATCGACTCCCACCACGTGTGCACGTGGGACAGCCCTGTGGGAAAGCCTCGTGGGAAAGCCTCGTGGGAAAGCCTCGTGGGAAAGCCTCGTGGGAAAGACTCGAGGGAAAACCATAGATCCTTTGATCCACGCGGCGGACGGCGTGACACTGCTGCTACCGCTCTGGAGGAAAGCGCAAGTGCATGCACGCATTCGAGACGAGGACTGACTACCCAGGGGAGGCTCCAGAAGTACCCCAAGATCCATGTCAGCACTGGAGAGGAATCCTCAGGTTCCGGCCCCGACTCCACACAAGGTCTTAGGCCCCGGCATCGACGGGAGAGGAATCCCGAGAGGCCCCCGAGGAACTCTCATGGGGACTGGCCTTTCCTGAGGCCACCAGAGCGGGTCCCTGAGGTCCCCGTCGTAAGTCGAGAGCACCTGCCGCAACTCGAGAAAATCCAGGAGGTTTTGCCCTCCAGGCGAGATGAGGCCCATTTCTGATGAGGCTTCTCGAGGCTAATCACGTCTAACCACTGGAACTTCCAAAGGGTCCTTCACATCCTTGCTGCATCTCAAGAAGTTCCCCGACATACCCGTCTCCACTCGAGAGGAAGCACGTGGGGTCCCGCACACATCCAGGGGAGCCCCGTTTCCGCCTCCTAGCTCGAGATGAGGGATCCTTTCCCTGTTTCGTAGGGAAAGAATTCCCGGCGTTCCTGTCGCATCTCAAGAGGAGGCGCTCTCCACAGGAAAGGCGAGAGGAACTCCAGGATCGTGCCACCATTCCGAGAGTCCCCCAGATGTGTCAGTCCATTCCAGAGGAACCTGTTTTCCCTGCACTGCCTTGACGTTCAAGCCGAGGATCGACTCCCACCACGTGTGCACGTGGGACAGCCCTATGGGAAAGCCTCGTGGGAAAGCCTCGTGGGAAAGACTCGAGGGAAAACCAAAGATCCTATGATCCACGCGGCGGACTGAGTGACACTGCTGCTACCGCTCTGGAGGAAAGCGCAAGTGCATGCCCGCATTCGAGACGAGGACTGACTCCCCTGGGGAGACTCCAGAAGTACCCCAAGATCCATGTCAGCACTGGAGAGGAATCCTCAGGTTCCGGCCCCGACTCCACACAAGGTCTTAGGCCCCGGCATCGACGGGAGAGGAATCCCGAGAGGCCCCCGAGGAACTCGCATGGGGACTGGCCTTTCCTGAGGCCACCAGAGCGGGTCCCTGAGGTCCCCGTCGTAAGTCGAGAGCACCTGCCGCAAATCGAGAAAATCCAGGAGGTTTTGCCCTCCAGGCGAGATGAGGCCCATATCCGCTGAGGCTTCTCGAGGTGAATCACGTCTAACCACTGGAACTTCCAACGGGTCCTTCACACCCTTGCTGCAACTCAAGAAGTTCCCCGACATACACGTCTCCACTCGATAGGAAGCACGTGGGGTCCCGCACACATCCAGGGGAGCCCCGTTTCCGCCTCCTAGCTCGAGATGAGGGATCCTTTCCCTGTTTCGTAGGGAAAGAATTCCCGGCGTTCCCGTCGCCTCTCAAGAGGAGGCGCTCTCCACAGGAAAGGCGAGAGGAACTCAAGGGTCGTGCCACCATTCCAAGAGTCGCCCAGATGTGTCAGTCCATTCCAGAGGAACCTGTTTTCCCTGCACTGCCTTGACGTTCAAGCCGAGGATCGACTCCCACCACGTGTGCACGTGGGACAGCCCTGTGGGAAAGCCTCGTGGGAAAGCCTCGTGGGAAAGACTCGAGGGAAAACCATAGATCCTTTGATCCACGCGGCGGACTGCGTGACACTGCTGCTACCGCTCTGGAGGAAAGCGCAAGTGCATGCCCGCATTCGAGACGAGGACTGACTCCCCTGGGGAGACTCCAGAAGTACCCCAAGATCCATGTCAGCACTGGAGAGGAATCCTCAGGTTCCGGCCCCGACTCCACACAAGGTCTTAGGCCCCGGCATCGATGGGAGAGGAATCCCGAGAGGCCCCCGAGGAACTCGCATGGGGACTGGCTTTTCCTGAGGCCACCAGAGCGGGTCCCTGAGGTCCCCGTCGTAAGTCGAGAGCACCTGACGCAACTCGAGAAAATCCAGGAGGTTTTGCCCTCCAGGCGAGATGAGGCCCATTTCCGCTGAGGCTTCTCGAGGCTAATCACGTCTAACCACTGGAACTTCCAAAGGGTCCTTCACACCCTTGTTGCAACTCAAGAAGTTCCCCGACATACCCGTCTCCACTCGAGAGGAAGCACGTGGGGTCCCGCACACATCCAGAGGAGCCCCGATTCCGCCTCCTAGCTCGAGATGAGGGATCCTTTCCCTGTTTCGTAGGAAAGAATTCCCGGCGTTCCCGTCGCATCTCAAGAGGAGGCGCTCTCCACAGGAAAGGAGAGAGGAACTCCAGGGTCGTGCCACCATTCCAAGAGTCCCCCAGATGTGTCAGTCCATTCCAGAGGAACCTGTTTTCCCTGCACTGCCTTGACGTTCAAGCCGAGAATCGACTCCCACCACGTGTGTACGTGGGACAGCCCTGTGGGAAAGCCTCGTGGGAAAGCCTCGTGGGAAAGACTCAAGGGAAAACCATAGATCCTTTGATTCACGCGGCGGACTGCGTGACACTGCTGCTACCGCTCTGGAGGAAAGCGCAAGTGCATGCCCGCATTCGAGACGAGGACTGACTCCCCTGGGGAGGCTCCAGAAGTACCCCAAGATCCATGTCAGCACTGGAGAGGAATCCTCAGGTTCCGGCCCCGACTCCACACAAGGTCTTAGGCCCCGGCATCGACGGGAGAGGAATGCCGAGAGGCCCCCGAGGAACTCGCATGGGGACTGGCCTTTCCTGAGTCCACCAGAGCGGGTCCCTGAGGTCCCCATCGTAAGTCGAGAGCACCTGCCGCAACTCGAGAAAATCCAGGAGGTTTTGCCCTCCAGGCGAGATGAGGCCCATTTCCGCTGAGGCTTCTCGAGGTTAATCACGTCTAACCACTGGAACTTCCAAAGGGTCCTTCACACCCTTGCTGCAACTCAAGAATTTCCCCGACATACCCGTCTCCACTCGAGAGGAAGCACGTGGGGTCCCGCACATATCCAGGGGAGCCCCGTTTCCGCCTCCTAGCTCGAGATGAGGGATCCTTTCCCTGTTTCGTAGGGAAAGAATTCCCGGCGTTCCCGTCGCATCTCAAGAGGAGGCGCTCTCCACAGGAAAGGCGAGAGGAACTCCAGGGTCGTGCCACCATTCCAAGAGTCCCCCAGATGTGTCAGTCCATTCCAGAGGAACCTGTTTTCCCTGCACTGCCTTGACGTTCAAGCCGAGGATCCACTCCCACCACGTGTGCACGTGGGACAGCCCTGTGGGAAAGCCTCGTGGGAAAGCCTCGTGGGAAAGACTCGAGGGAAAACCATAGATCCTTTGATCCACGCGGCGGACGGCGTGACACTGCTGCTATCGCTCCGGAGGAAAGCGCAAGTGCATGCACGCATTCGAGACGAGGACTGACTACCCAGGGGAGGCTCCAGAAGTACCCCAAGATCCATGTCAGCACTGGAGAGGAATCCTCAGGTTCCGGCCCCGACTCCACACAAGGTCTTAGGCCCCGGCATCGACGGGAGAGGAATCCCGAGAGGCCCCCGAGGAACTCTCATGGGGACTGGCCTTTCCTGAGGCCACCAGAGCGGGTCCCTGAGGTCCCCGTCGTAAGTCGAGAGCACCTGCCGCAACTCGAGAAAATCCAGGAGGTTTTGCCCTCCAGGCGAGATGAGGCCCATTTCTGATGAGGCTTCTCGAGGCTAATCACGTCTAACCACTGGAACTTCCAAAGGGTCCTTCACATCCTTGCTGCATCTCAAGAAGTTCCCCGACATACCCGTCTCCACTCGAGAGGAAGCACGTGGGGTCCCGCACACATCCAGGGGAGCCCCGTTTCCGCCTCCTAGCTCGAGATGAGGGATCCTTTCCCTGTTTCGTAGGGAAAGAATTCCCGGCGTTCCCGTCGCATCTCAATAGGAGGCGCTCTCCACAGGAAAGGCGAGAGGAACTCCAGGATCGTGCCACCATTCCGAGAGTCCCCCAGATGTGTCAGTCCATTCCAGAGGAACCTGTTTTCCCTGCACTGCCTTGACGTTCAAGCCGAGGATCGACTCCCACCACGTGTGCACGTGGGACAGCCCTATGGGAAAGCCTCGTGGGAAAGCCTCGTGGGAAAGACTCGAGGGAAAACCATAGATCCTTTGATCCACGCGGCGGACTGAGTGACACTGCTGCTACCGCTCTGGAGGAAAGCGCAAGTGCATGCCCGCATTCGAGACGAGGACTGACTCCCCTGGGGAGACTACAGAAGTACCCCAAGATCCATGTCAGCACTGGAGAGGAATCCTCAGGTTCCGGCCCCGACTCCACACAAGGTCTTAGGCCCCGGCATCGACGGGAGAGGAATCCCGAGAGGCCCCCGAGGAACTCGCATGGGGACTGGCCTTTCCTGAGGCCACCAGAGCGGGTCCCTGAGGTCCCCGTCGTAAGTCGAGAGCACCTGCCGCAACTCGAGAAAATCCAGGAGGTTTTGCCCTCCAGGCGAGATGAGGTCCATTTCCCCTGAGGCTTCTCGAGGCCAATCACATCTAACCACTGGAAATTCCAAAGGGTCCTTCACACCCTTGCTGCAACTCAAGAAGTTCCCCGACATACCCGTCTCCACTCGAGAGGAAGCACGTTGGGTCCCGCACACATCCAGGGGAGCCCCGTTTCCGCCTCCTAGCTCGAGATGAGGGATCCTTTCCCTGTTTCGTAGGGAAAGAATTCCCGGCGTTCCCGTCGGATCTCAAGAGGAGGCGCTCTCCACAGGAAAGGCGAGAGGAACTCCAGGGTCGTGCCACCATTCCACGAGTCCCCCAGATGTGTCAGTCCATTCCAGAGGAACCTGTTATCCCTGTACTGCCTTGACGTTCAAGCCGAGGATCGACTCCCACCACCTGTGCACGTGGGACAGCCCTGCGGGAAAGCCTCGTGGGAAAGACTCGTGGGAAAGACTCGAGGGAAAACCATAGATCCTTTGATACACGCGGCGGACTGCGTGACACTGCTGCTACCGCTCTGGAGGAAAGCGCAAGTGCATGCCCGCATTCGAGACAAGGACTGACTCCCCTGGGGAGACTCCAGAAGTACCCCAAGATCCATGTCAGCACTGGAGAGGAATCCTCAGGTTCCGGCCCCGAATCCACACAAGGTCTTAGGCCCCGGCATCGACGGGAGAGGAATGCCGAGAGGCCCCCGAGGAACTCGCATGGGGACTGGCCTTTCCTGAGGCCACCAGAGCGGGTCCCTGAGGTCCCCGTCGTAAGTCGAGAGCTCCTGCCGCAACTCGAGAAAATCCAGGAGGTTTTGCCCTCCAGGCGAGATGAGGCCCATTTCCGCTGAGGATTCTCCAGGCTAATCACGTCTAACCACTGGAACTTCCAAAGGGTCCTTCACACCCTTGCTGCAACTCAAGAAGTTCCCCGACATACCCGTCTCCACTCGAGAGGAAGCACGTGGGGTCCCGCACACATCCAGGGGAGCCCCGTTTCCGCCTCCTAGCTCGAGATGAGGGATCCTTTCCCTGTTTCGTAGGGAAAGAATTCCCGGCGTTCCCGTCGCATCTCAAGAGGAGGCGATCTCCACAGGAAAGGCGAGAGGAACTCCAGGGTCGTGCCACCATTCCAAGAGTCCCCCAGATGTGTCAGTCCATTCCAGAGGAACCTGTTTTCCCTGCACTGCCTTGACGTTCAAGCCGAGGATCGACTCCCACCACGTGTGCACGTGGGACAGCCCTGTGGGAAAGCCTCGTGGGACAGCCTCGTGGGAAAGCCTCGTGGGAAAGCCTCGTGGGAAAGACTCGAGGGAAAACCATAGATCCTTTGATCCAGGCGGCGGACGGCGTGACACTGCTGCTACCGCTCTGGAGGAAAGCGCAAGTGCATGCACGCATTCGAGACGAGGACTGACTACCCAGGGGAGGCTCCAGAAGTACCCCAAGATCCATGTCAGCACTGGAGAGGAATCCTCAGGTTCCGGCCCCGACTCCACACAAGGTCTTAGGCCCCGGCATCGACGGGAGAGGAATCCCGAGAGGCCCCCGAGGAACTCTCATGGGGACTGGCCTTTCCTGAGGCCACCAGAGCGGGTCCCTGAGGTCCCCGTCGTAAGTCGAGAGCACCTGCCGCAACTCGAGAAAATCCAGGAGGTTTTGCCCTCCAGGCGAGATGAGGCCCATTTCTGATGAGGCTTCTCGAGGCTAATCACGTCTAACCACTGGAACTTCCAAAGGGTCCTTCACATCCTTGCTGCATCTCAAGAAGTTCCCCGACATACCCGTCTCCACTCGAGAGGAAGCACGTGGGGTCCCGCACACATCCAGGGGAGCCCCGTTTCCGCCTCCTAGCTCGAGATGAGGGATCCTTTCCCTGTTTCGTAGGGAAAGAATTCCCGGCGTTCCCGTCGCATCTCAAGAGGAGGCGCTCTCCACAGGAAAGGCGAGAGGAACTCCAGGATCGTGCCACCATTCCGAGAGTCCTCCAGATGTGTCAGTCCATTCCAGAGGAACCTGTTTTCCCTGCACTGCCTTGACGTTCAAGCCGAGGATCGACTCCCACCACGTGTGCACGTGGGACAGCCCTATGGGAAAGCCTCGTGGGAAAGCCTCGTGGGAAAGACTCGAGGGAAAACCAAAGATCCTATGATCCACGCGGCGGACTGAGTGACACTGCTGCTACCGCTCTGGAGGAAAGCGCAAGTGCATGCCCGCATTCGAGACGAGGACTGACTCCCCTGGGGAGACTCCAGAAGTACCCCAAGATCCATGTCAGCACTGGAGAGGAATCCTCAGGTTCCGGCCCCGACTCCACACAAGGTCTTAGGCCCCGGCATCGACGGGAGAGGAATCCCGAGAGGCCCCCGAGGAACTCGCATGGGGACTGGCCTTTCCTGAGGCCACCAGAGCGGGTCCCTGAGGTCCCCGTCGTAAGTCGAGAGCACCTGCCGCAAATCGAGAAAATCCAGGAGGTTTTGCCCTCCAGGCGAGATGAGGCCCATATCCGCTGAGGCTTCTCGAGGTGAATCACGTCTAACCACTGGAACTTCCAACGGGTCCTTCACACCCTTGCTGCAACTCAAGAAGTTCCCCGACATACACGTCTCCACTCGATAGGAAGCACGTGGGGTCCCGCACACATCCAGGGGAGCCCCGTTTCCGCCTCCTAGCTCGAGATGAGGGATCCTTTCCCTGTTTCGTAGGGAAAGAATTCCCGGCGTTCCCGTCGCATCTCAAGAGGAGGCGCTCTCCACAGGAAAGGCGAGAGGAACTCAAGGGTCGTGCCACCATTCCAAGAGTCGCCCAGATGTGTCAGTCCATTCCAGAGGAACCTGTTTTCCCTGCACTGCCTTGACGTTCAAGCCGAGGATCGACTCCCACCACGTGTGCACGTGGGACAGCCCTGTGGGAAAGCCTCGTGGGAAAGCCTCGTGGGAAAGACTCGAGGGAAAACCATAGATCCTTTGATCCACGCGGCGGACTGCGTGACACTGCTGCTACCGCTCTGGAGGAAAGCGCAAGTGCATGCCCGCATTCGAGACGAGGACTGACTCCCCTGGGGAGACTCCAGAAGTACCCCAAGATCCATGTCAGCACTGGAGAGGAATCCTCAGGTTCCGGCCCCGACTCCACACAAGGTCTTAGGCCCCGGCATCGATGGGAGAGGAATCCCGAGAGGCCCCCGAGGAACTCGCATGGGGACTGGCTTTTCCTGAGGCCACCAGAGCGGGTCCCTGAGGTCCCCGTCGTAAGTCGAGAGCACCTGACGCAACTCGAGAAAATCCAGGAGGTTTTGCCCTCCAGGCGAGATGAGGCCCATTTCCGCTGAGGCTTCTCGAGGCTAATCACGTCTAACCACTGGAACTTCCAAAGGGTCCTTCACACCCTTGTTGCAACTCAAGAAGTTCCCCGACATACCCGTCTCCACTCGAGAGGAAGCACGTGGGGTCCCGCACACATCCAGAGGAGCCCCGATTCCGCCTCCTAGCTCGAGATGAGGGATCCTTTCCCTGTTTCGTAGGAAAGAATTCCCGGCGTTCCCGTCGCATCTCAAGAGGAGGCGCTCTCCACAGGAAAGGAGAGAGGAACTCCAGGGTCGTGCCACCATTCCAAGAGTCCCCCAGATGTGTCAGTCCATTCCAGAGGACCCTGTTTTCCCTGCACTGCCTTGACGTTCAAGCCGAGAATCGACTCCCACCACGTGTGTACGTGGGACAGCCCTGTGGGAAAGCCTCGTGGGAAAGCCTCGTGGGAAAGACTCAAGGGAAAACCATAGATCCTTTGATTCACGCGGCGGACTGCGTGACACTGCTGCTACCGCTCTGGAGGAAAGCGCAAGTGCATGCCCGCATTCGAGACGAGGACTGACTCCCCTGGGGAGACTCCAGAAGTACCCCAAGATCCATGTCAGCACTGGAGAGGAATCCTCAGGTTCCGGCCCCGACTCCACACAAGGTCTTAGGCCCCGGCAACGACGGGAGAGGAATTCCGAGAGGCCCCCGAGGATCTCGCATGGGGACTGGCCTTTCCTGAGGCCACCAGAGCGGGTCCCTGAGGTCCCCGTCGTAAGTCGAGAGCACCTGCCGCAACTCGAGAAAATCCAGGAGGTTTTGCCCTCCAGGCGAGTTGAGGCACATTTCCGCTGAGGCTTCTCGAGGCTAATCACGTCTAACAACTGGAACTTCCAAAGGGTCCTTCACACCCTTGCTGCAACTCAAGAAGTTCCCCGACATACCCGTCTCCACTCGAGAGGAAGCACGTGGGGTCCCGCACACATCCAGGGGAGCCCCGTTTCCGCCTCCTAGCTCGAGATGAGGGATCCTTTCCCTGTTTCGTAGGGAAAGAATTCCCGGCGTTCCCGTCGCATCTCAAGAGGAGGCGCTCTCCACAGGAAAGGCGAGAGGAACTCCAGGGTCGTGCCACCATTCCAAGAGTCCCCCAGATGTGTCAGTCCATTCCAGAGGAACCTGTTTTCCCTGCACTGCCTTGACGTTCAAGCCGAGGATCGAATCCCACCACGTGTGCAGGTGGGACAGCCCTGTGGGAAAGCCTCGTGGGAAAGCCTCTTGGGAAAGACTCGAGGGAAAACCATAGATCCTTTGATCCACGCGGCGGACTGCGTGACACTGCTGCTACCGCTCTGGAGGAAAGCGCAAGTGCATGCCCGCATTCGAGACGAGGACTGACTCCCCTGGGGAGACTCCAGAAGTACCCCAAGATCCATGTCAGCACTGGAGAGGAATCCTCAGGTTCCGGCCCCGACTCCACACAAGGTCTTAGGCCCCGGCATCGACGGGAGAGGAATCCCGAGACGCCCCCGAGGAACTCGCATGGGGACTGGCCTTTCCTGAGGCCACCAGAGCGGGTCCCTGAGGTCCCCGTCGTAAGTCGAGAGCACCTGCCGCAACTCGAGAAAATCCAGGAGGTTTTGCCCTCCAGGCGAGATGAGGCCCATTTCCGCTGAGGCTTCTCGAGGCCAATCACATCTAACCACTGGAACTTCCAAAGGGTCCTTCACACCCTTGCTGCTACTCAAGAAGTTCCCCGACACACCAGTCTCCACTCAATAGGAAGCATGTGGTATCCCGAACACATCCAGGGGAGCCCCGTTTCCGCCTCCTAGCTCGAGATGAGGGATCCTTTCACTGTTTCGTAGGGAAAGAATTCCCGGCGTTCCCGTCGCATCTCAAGAGGAGGCGCTCTCCACAGGAAAGGCGAGAGGAACTCCAGGGTCGTGCCACCATTCCAAGAGTCCCCCAGATGTGTCAGTCCATTCCAGAGGAACCTGTTTTCCCTGAACTGCCTTGACGTTCAAGCCGAGGATCCACTCCCACCACGTGTGCACGTGGGACAGCCCTGTGGGAAAGCCTCGTGGGAAAGCCTCGTGGGAAAGACTCGAGGGAAAACCATAGATCCTTTGATCCACGCGGCGGACTGCGTGACACTGCTGCTACCGCTCTGGAGGAAAGTGCAAGTGCATGCCCGCATTCGAGACGAGGACTGACTCCCCTGGGGAGGCTCCAGAAGTACCCCAAGATCCATGTCAGCACTGGAGAGGAATCCTCAGGTTCCGGCCCCGACTCCACAGAAGGTCTTAGGCCCCGGCATCAATGGGGGAGGAATGCCGAGAGGCCCCCGAGGAACTCGCATGGGGACTGGCCTTTCCTGAGGTCACCTGAGCGGGTCCCTGAGGTCCCCGTCGTAAGTCGAGAGCACATGCCGCAACTCGAGAAAATCCAGGAGGTTTTGCCCTCCAGGCGAGATGAGGCCCATTTCCGCTGAGGCTTCTCGAGGCTAATCACATCTAACCACTGGAACTTCCAAAGGGTCCTTCACACCCTTGCTGCAACTCAAGAAGTTCCCCGACATACCCGTCTCCACTCGAGAGGAAGCACGTGGGGTCCCGCACACATCCAGGGGAGCCCCGTTTCCGCCTCCTAGCTCGAGATGAGGGATCCTTTCCCTGTTTCTTAGGGAAAGAATTCCCGGCGTTCCTGTCGCATCTCAAGAGGAGGCGCTCTCCACAGGAGAGGCGAGAGGAACTCCAGGGTCGTGCCACCATTCCAAGAGACGCCCAGATGGGTCAGTCCATTCCAGAGGAACCTGTTTTCCCTGCACTGCCTTGACGTTCAAGCCGAGGATCGACTCCCACCACGTGTGCACGTGGGACAGCCCTGTGGGAAAGCCTCGTGGGAAAGCCTCGTGGGAAAGACTCGAGGGAAAACCATAGATCCTTTGATCCACGCGGCGGACTGCGTGACACTGCTGCTACCGCTCTGGAGGAAAGCGCAAGTGCATGCCCGCATTCGAGACGAGGACTGACTCCCCTGGGGAGACTCCAGAAGTACCCCAAGATCCATGTCAGCACTGGAGAGGAATCCTCAGGTTCCGGCCCCGACTCCACACAAGGTCTTAGGCCCCGGCAACGACAGGAGAGGAATCCTGAGAGGCCCCCGAGGAACTCGCATGGGGACTGGCCTTTCCTGAGGCCACCAGAGCGGGTCCCTGAGGTCCCCGTCGTAAGTCGAGAGCACCTGCCGCAACTCGAGAAAATCCAGGAGGTTTTGCCCTCCAGGCGAGATGAGGCCCATTTCCGCTGAGGCTTCTCGAGGCTAATCACGTCTAACCACTGGAACTTCCAAAGGGTCCTTCACACCCTTGCTGCAACTCAAGAAGTTCCCCGACATACCCGTCTCCACTCGAGAGGAAGCACGTGGGGTCCCGCACACATCCAGCGGAGCCCCGTTTCCGCCTCCTAGCTCGAGATGAGGGATCCTTTCCCTGTTTCGTAGGGAAAGAATTCCCGGCGTTCCCGTCGCAACTCAAGAGGAGGCGCTCTCCACAGGAAAGGCGAGAGGAACTCCAGGGTCGTGCCACCATTCCAAGAGTCCCCCAGATATGTCAGTCCATTCCAGAGGAACCTGTTTTCCCTGCACTGCCTTGACGTTCAAGCCGAGGATCCACTCCCACCACGTGTGCACGTGGGACAGCCCTGAGGGAAAGCCTCGTGGGAAAGCCTCGTGGGAAAGACTCGAGGGAAAACCATAGATCCTTTGATCCACGCGGCGGACTGCGTGACACTGCTGCTACCGCTCTGGAGGAAAGCGCAAGTGCATGCCCGCATTCGAGACGAGGACTGACTCCCCTGGGGAGACTCCAGAAGTACCCCAAGATCCATGTCAGCACTGGAGAGGAATCCTCAGGTTCCGGCCCCGACTCCACACAAGGTCTTAGGCCCCGGCATCGATGGGAGAGTAATCCCGAGAGGCCCCCGAGGAACTCGCATGGGGACTGGCATTTCCTGAGGTCACCAGAGCGGGACCCCGAGGTCCCCGTCGTAAGTCGAGAGCACATGCCGCAACTCGAGAAAATCCAGGAGGTTTTGCCCTCCAGGCGAGATGAGGCCCATTTCCGCTGAGGCTTCTCGAGGCTAATCACATCTAACCACTGGAACTTCCAAAGGGTCCTTCACACCCTTGCTGCAACTCAAGAAGTTCCCCTACATACCCGTCTCCACTCGAGAGGAAGCACGTGGGGTCCCGCACACATCCAGGGGAGCCGCGTTTCCGCCTCCTAGCTCGAGATGAGGGATCCTTTCCCTGTTTCTTAGGGAAAGAATTCCCGGCGTTCCCGTCGCATCTCAAGAGGAGGCGCTCTCCACAGGAGAGGCGAGAGGAACTCCAGGGTCGTGCCACCATTCCAAGAGACGCCCAGATGGGTCAGTCCATTCCAGAGGAACCTGTTTTCCCTGCACTGCCTTGACGTTCAAGCCGAGGATCGACTCCCACCACCTGTGCACGTGGGACAGCCCTGTGGGAAAGCCTCGTGGGAAAGCCTCGTGGGAAAGACTCGAGGGAAAACCATAGATCCTTTGATCCACGCGGCGGACTGCGTGACACTGCTGCTACCGCTCTGGAGGAAAGCCAAGTGCATGCCCGCATTCGAGACGAGGACTGACTCCCCTGGGGAGACTCCAGAAGTACCCCAAGATCCATGTCAGCACTGGAGAGGAATCCTCAGGTTCCGGCCCCGACTCCACACAAGGTCTTAGGCCCCGGCATCGACGGGAGAGGAATCCCGAGAGGCCCCCGAGGAACTCGCATGGGGACTGGCTTTTCCTGAGGCCACCAGAGCGGGTCCCTGAGGTCCCCGTCGTAAGTCGAGAGCACTTGCCACAACTCGAGAAAATCCAGGAGGTTTTGCCCTCCAGGCGAGATGAGGCCCATTTCCGCTGAGGCTTCTCGAGGCTAATCACGTCTAACCACTGGAACTTCCAAAGGGTCCTTCACACCCTTGTTGCAACTCAAGAAGTTCCCCGACATACCCGTCTCCACTCGAGAGGAAGCACGTGGGGTCCCGCACACATCCAGGGGAGCCCCGTTTCCGCCTCCTAGCTCGAGATGAGGGATCCTTTCCCTGTTTCGTAGGAAAGAATTCCCGGCGTTCCCGTCGCATCTCAAGAGGAGGCGCTCTCCACAGGAAAGGCGAGAGGAACTCCAGGGTCGTGCCACCATTCCAAGAGTCCCCCAGATGTGTCAGTCCATTCCAGAGGAACCTGTTTTCCCTGCACTGCCTTGACGTTCAAGCCGAGGATCGACTCCCACCACGTGTGCACGTGGGACAGCCCTGTGGGAAAGCCTCGTGGGAAAGCCTCGTGGGAAAGACTCAAGGGAAAACCATAGATCCTTTGATCCACGCGGCGGACTGCGTGACACTGCTGCTACCGCTCTGGAGGAAAGCGTAAGTGCATGCCCGCATTCGAGACGAGGACTGACTCCCCTGGGGAGACTCCAGAAGTACCCCAAGATCCATGTCAGCACTGGAGAGGAATCCTCAGGTTCCGGCCCCGAATCCACACAAGGTCTTAGGCCCCGGCATCGACGGGAGAGGAATCCCGAGAGGCTCCCGAGGAACTCGCATGGGGACTGGCCTTTCCTGAGGCCACCAGAGCGGGTCCCTGAGGTCCCCGTCGTAAGTCGAGAGCACCTGCCGCAACTCGAGAAAATCCAGGAGGTTTTGCCCTCCAGGCGAGATGAGGCCCATTTCCGCTGAGGCTTCTCGAGGCTAATCACGTCTAACCACTGGAACTTCCAAAGGGTCCTTCACACCCTTGCTGCAACTCAAGATGTTCCCCGACATACACGTCTCCACTCGAGAGGAAGCACGTGGGGTCCCGCACACATCCAGGGGAGCCCCGTTTCCGCCTCCTAGCTCGAGATGAGGGATCCTTTCCCTGTTTCGTAGGGAAAGAATTCCCGGCGTTCCCGTCGCATCTCAAGAGGAGGCGCTCTCCACAGGAAAGGCGAGAGGAACTCCAGGGTCGTGCCACCATTCCAAGAGTCCCCCAGATGTGTCAGTCCATTCCAGAGGAACCTGTTTTCCCTGCACTGCCTTGACGTTCAAGCCGAGGATCGACTCCCACCACGTGTCCACGTGGGACAGCCCTGTGGGAAAGCCTCGTGGGAAAGCCTCGTGGGAAAGACTCGAGGGAAAACCATAGATCCTTTGATCCACGCGGCGGACTGCGTGACACTGCTGCTACCGCTCTGGAGGAAAGCGCAAGTGCATGCCCGCATTCGAGACGAGGACTGACTCCCCTGGGGAGACTCCAGAAGTACCCCAAGATCCATGTCAGCACTGGAGAGGAATCCTCAGGTTCCGGCCCCGACTCCACACAAGGTCTTAGGCCCCATCAACGACAGGAGAGGAATCCCGAGAGGACCCCGAGGAACTCGCATGGGGACTGGCCTTTCCTGAGGCCACCAGAGCGGGTCCCTGAGGTCCCCGTCGTAAGTCGAGAGCACCTGCCGCAACTCGAGAAAATCCAGGAGGTTTTGCCCTCCAGGCGAGATGAGGCCCATTTCCGCTGAGGCTTCTCGAGGCCAATCACATCTAACCACTGGAACTTCCAAAGGGTCCTTCACACCCTTGCTGCTACTCAAGAAGTTCCCCGACACACCAGTCTCCACTCGATAGGAAGCATGTGGTATCCCGCACACATCCAGGGGAGCCCCGTTTCCGCCTCCTAGCTCGAGATGAGGGATCCTTTCACTGTTTCGTAGGGAAAGAATTCCCGGCGTTCCCGTCGCATCTCAAGAGGAGGCGCTCTCCACAGGAAAGGCGAGAGGAACTCCAGGGTCGTGCCACCATTCCAAGAGTCCCCCAGATGTGTCAGTCCATTCCAGAGGAACCTGTTTTCCCTGAACTGCCTTGACGTTCAAGCCGAGGATCCACTCCCACCACGTGTGCACGTGGGACAGCCCTGTGGGAAAGCCTCGTGGGAAAGCCTCGTGGGAAAGACTCGAGGGAAAACCATAGATCCTTTGATCCACGCGGCGGACTGCGTGACACTGCTGCTACCGCTCTGGAGGAAAGCGCAAGTGCATGCCCGCATTCGAGACGAGGACTGACTCCCCTGGGGAGGCTCCAGAAGTACCCCAAGATCCATGTCAGCACTGGAGAGGAATCCTCAGGTTCCGGCCCCGACTCCACACAAGGTCTTAGGCCCCGGCATCAATGGGAGAGGAATGCCGAGAGGCCCCCGAGGAACTCGCATGGGGACTGGCCTTTCCTGAGGCCACCAGAGCGGGTCCCTGAGGTCCCCGTCGTAAGTCGAGAGCACCTGCCGCAACTCGAGAAAATTCAGGAGGTTTTGCCCTCCAGGCGAGATGAGGCCCATTTCCGCTGAGGCTTCTCGAGGCTAATCACGTCTAACCACTGGAACTTCCAAAGGGTCCTTCACACCCTTGTTGCAACTCAAGAAGTTCCCCGACATACCCGTCTCCACTCGAGAGGAAGCACGTGGGGTCCCGCACACATCCAGCGGAGCCCCGTTTCCGCCTCCTAGCTCGAGATGAGGGATCCTTTCCCTGTTTCGTAGGGAAAGAATTCCCGGCGTTCCCGTCGCATCTCAAGAGGAGGCGATCTCCACAGGAAAGGCGAGAGGAACTCCAGGGTCGTGCCACCATTCCAGGAGTCCCCCAAATGTGTCAGTCCATTCCAGAGGAACCTGTTTTCCCTGCACTGCCTTGACGTTCAAGCCGAGGATCGACTCCCACCACGTGTGCACGTGGGACAGCCCTGTGGGAAAGCCTCGTGGGAAAGCCTCGTGGGAAAGACTCGAGGGAAAACCATAGATCCTTTGATCCACGCGGCGGACTGCGTGACACTGCTGCTACCGCTCTGGAGGAAAGCGCAAGTGCATGCCCGCATTCGAGACGAGGACTGACTTCCCTGGGGAGGCTCCAGAAGTACCCCAAGATCCATGTCAGCACTGGAGAGGAATCCTCAGGTTCCGGCCCCGACTCCACACAAGGTCTTAGGCCCCGGCATTGACGGGAGAGGAATCCCGAGAGGCTCCCGAGGAACTCCCACGGGGACTGGCCTTTCCTGAGGCCACCAGAGCGGGTCCCTGAGGTCCCCGTCGTAAGTCGAGAGCACCTGCCGCAACTCGAGAAAATCCAGGAGGTTCTGCCCTCCAGGCGAGATGAGGCCCATTTCCGCTGAGGCTTCTCGAGGCTAATCACGTCTAACCACTGGAACTTCCAAAGGGTCCTTCACACCCTTGCTGCAACTCAAGATGTTCCCCGACATACCCGTCTCCACTCGAGAGGAAGCACGTGGGGTCCCGCACACATCCAGGGGAGCCCCGTTTCCGCCTCCTAGCTCGAGATGAGGGATCCTTTCCCTTTTTCGTACGTAAAGAATTCCCGGCGTTCCCGTCGCATCTCAAGAGGAGGCGCTCTCCACAGGAAAGGCGAGAGGAACTCCAGGGTCGTGCCACCATTCCAAGAGTCCCCCAGATGTGTCAGTCCATTCCAGAGGAACCTGTTTTCCCTGCACTGCCTTGACGTTCAAGCCGAGGATCCACTCCCACCACGTGTGCACGTGGGACAGCCCTGTGGGAAAGCCTCGTGGGAAAGCCTCGTGGGAAAGACTCGAGGGAAAACCATAGATCCTTTGATCCACGCGGCGGACTGCATGACACTGCTGCTACCGCTCTGGAGGAAAGCGCAAGTGCATGCCCGCATTCGAGACGAGGACTGACTCCCCTGGGGAGAATCCAGAAGTACCCCAAGATCCATGTCAGCACTGGAGAGGAATCCTCAGGTTCCGGCCCCGACTCCACACAAGGTCTTAGGCCCCGGCAACGACAGGAGAGGAATCCTGAGAGGCCCCCGAGGAACTCGCATGGGGACTGGCCTTTTCTGAGGCCACCAGAGCGGGTCCCTGAGGTCCCCGTCGTAAGTCGAGAGCACCTGCCGCAACTCGAGAAAATCCAGGAGGTTTTGCCCTCCAGGCGAGATGAGGCCCATTTCCGCTGAGGCTTCTCGAGGCTAATCACGTCTAACCACTGGAACTTCCAAAGGGTCCTTCACACCCTTGCTGCAACTCAAGAAGTTCCCCGACATACCCGTCTCCACTCGAGAGGAAGCACGTGGGGTCCCGCACACATCCAGCGGAGCCCCGTTTCCGCCTCCTAGCTCGAGATGAGGGATCCTTTCCCTGTTTCGTAGGGAAAGAATTCCCGGCGTTCCCGTCGCAACTCAAGAGGAGGCGCTCTCCACAGGAAAGGCGAGAGGAACTCCAGGGTCGTGCCACCATTCCAAGAGTCCCCCAGATGTGTCAGTCCATTCCAGAGGAACCTGTTTTCCCTGCACTGCCTTGACGTTCAAGCCGAGGATCCACTCCCACCACGTGTGCACGTGGGACAGCCCTGTGGGAAAGCCTCGTGGGAAAGCCTCGTGGGAAAGACTCGAGGGAAAACCATAGATCCTTTGATCCACGCGGCGGACTGCGTGACACTGCTGCTACCGCTCTGGAGGAAAGCGCAAGTGCATGCCCGCATTCGAGACGAGGACTGACTCCCCTGGGGAGACTCCAGAAGTACTCCAAGATCCATGTCAGCACTGGAGAGGAATCCTCAGGTTCCGGCCCCGACTCCACACAAGGTCTTAGGCCCCGGCATCGATGGGAGAGTAATCCCGAGAGGCCCCCGAGGAACTCGCATGGGGACTGGCATTTCCTGAGGTCACCAGAGCGGGACCCCGAGGTCCCCGTCGTAAGTCGAGAGCACATGCCGCAACTCGAGAAAATCCAGGAGGTTTTGCCCTCCAGGCGAGATGAGGCCCATTTCCGCTGAGGCTTCTCGAGGCTAATCACATCTAACCACTGGAACTTCCAAAGGGTCCTTCACACCCTTGCTGCAACTCAAGAAGTTCCCCTACATACCCGTCTCCACTCGAGAGGAAGCACGTGGGGTCCCGCACACATCCAGGGGAGCCCCGTTTCCGCCTCCTAGCTCGAGATGAGGGATCCTTTCCCTGTTTCTTAGGGAAAGAATTCCCGGCGTTCCCCTCGCATCTCAAGAGGAGGCGCTCTCCACAGGAGAGGCGATAGGAACTCCAGGGTCGTGCCACCATTCCAAGAGACGCCCAGATGGGTCAGTCCATTCCAGAGGAACCTGTTTTCCCTGCACTGCCTTGACGTTCAAGCCGAGGATCGACTCCCACCACCTGTGCACGTGGGACAGCCCTGTGGGAAAGCCTCGTGGGAAAGCCTCGTGGGAAAGACTCGAGGGAAAACCATAGATCCTTTGATCCACGCGGCGGACTGCGTGACACTGCTGCTACCGCTCTGGAGGAAAGCCAAGTGCATGCCCGCATTCGAGACGAGGACTGACTCCCCTGGGGAGACTCCAGAAGTACCCCAAGATCCATGTCAGCACTGGAGAGGAATCCTCAGGTTCCGGCCCCGACTCCACACAAGGTCTTAGGCCCCGGCATCGACGGGAGAGGAATCCCGAGAGGCCCCCGAGGAACTCGCATGGGGACTGGCTTTTCCTGAGGCCACCAGAGCGGGTCCCTGAGGTCCCCGTCGTAAGTCCAGAGCACCTGCCGCAACTCAAGAAAATCCAGGAGGTTTTGCCCTCCAGGCGAGATGAGGCCCATTTCCGCTGAGGCTTCTCGAGGCTAATCACGTCTAACCACTGGAACTTCCAAAGGGTCCTTCACACCCTTGCTGCAACTCAAGATGTTCCCCGACATACCCGTCTCCACTCGAGAGGAAGCACGTGGGGTCCCGCACACATCCAGGGGAGCCACGTTTCCGCCTCCTAGCTCGAGATGAGGGATCCTTTCCCTGTTTCGTAGGGAAAGAATTCCCGGCGTTCCCGTCGCAACTCAAGAGGAGGCGCTCTCCACAGGAAAGGCGAGAGGAACTCCAGGGTCGTGCCACCATTCCAAGAGACGCCCAGATGGGTCAGTCCATTCCAGAGGAACCTGTTTTCCCTGCACTGCCTTGACGTTCAAGCCGAGGATCGACTCCCACCACGTGTGCACGTGGGACAGCCCTGTGGGAAAGCCTCGTGGGAAAGCCTCGTGGGAAAGACTCGAGGGAAAACCATAGATCCTTTGATCCACGCGGCGGACTGCGTGACACTGCTGCTACCGCTCTGGAGGAAAGCGCAAGTGCATGCCCGCATTCGAGACGAGGACTGACTCCCCTGGGGAGACTCCAGAAGTACCCCAAGATCCATGTCAGCACTGGAGAGGAATCCTCAGGTTCCGGCTCCGACTCCACACAAGGTCTTAGGCCCCGGCATCGACGGGAGAGGAATCCCGAGAGGCCCCCGAGGAACTCGCATGGGGACTGGCCTTTCCTGAGGCCACCAGAGCGGGTCCCTGAGGTCCCCGTCGTAAGTCGAGAGCACCTGCCGCAACTCGAGAAAATTCAGGAGGTTTTGCCGTCCAGGCGAGATGAGGCCCATTTCCGCTGAGGCTTCTCGAGGCTAATCACGTCTAACCACTGGAACTTCCAAAGGGTCCTTCACACCCTTGTTGCAACTCAAGAAGTTCCCCGACATACCCGTCTCCACTCGAGAGGAAGCACGTGGGGTCCCGCACACATCCAGCGGAGCCCCGTTTCCGCCTCCTAGCTCGAGATGAGGGATCCTTTCCCTGTTTCGTAGGGAAAGAATTCCCGGCGTTCCCGTCGCATCTCAAGAGGAGGCGCTCTCCACAGGAAAGGCGAGAGGAACTCCAGGGTCGTGCCACCATTCCAGGAGTCCCCCAAATGTGTCAGTCCATTCCAGAGGAACCTGTTTTCCCTGCACTGCCTTGACGTTTAAGCCGAGGATCGACTCCCACCACGTGTGCACGTGGGACAGCCCTGTGGGAAAGCCTCGTGGGAAAGCCTCGTGGGAAAGACTCGAGGGAAAACCATAGATCCTTTGATCCACGCGGCGGACTGCGTGACACTGCTGCTACCGCTCTGGAGGAAAGCGCAAGTGCATGCCCGCATTCGAGACGAGGACTGACTCCCCTGGGGAGACTCCAGAAGTACCCCAAGATCCATGTCAGCACTGGAGAGGAATCCTCAGGTTCCGGCCCCGACTCCACACAAGGTCTTAGGCCCCGGCATCGACGGGAGAGGAATCCCGAGAGGCTCCCGAGGAACTCCCATGGGGACTGGCCTTTCCTGAGGCCACCAGAGCGGGTCCCTGAGGTCCCCGTCGTAAGTCGAGAGCACCTGCCGCAACTCGAGAAAATCCAGGAGGTTTTGCCCTCCAGGCGAGATGAGGCCCATTTCCGCTGAGGCTTCTCGAGGCTAATCACGTCTAACCACTGGAACTTCCAAAGGGTCCTTCACACCCTTGCTGCAACTCAAGATGTTCCCCGACATACCCGTCTCCACTCGAGAGGAAGCACGTGGGGTCCCGCACACATCCAGGGGAGCCCCGTTTCCGCCTCCTAGCTCGAGATGAGGGATCCTTTCCCTTTTTCGTAGGTAAAGAATTCCCGGCGTTCCCGTCGCATCTCAAGAGGAGGCGCTCTCCACAGGAAAGGCGAGAGGAACTCCAGGGTCGTGCCACCATTCCAAGAGTCCCCCAGATGTGTCAGTCCATTCCAGAGGAACCTGTTTTCCCTGCACTGCCTTGACGTTCAAGCCGAGGATCCACTCCCAACACGTGTGCACGTGGGACAGCCCTGTGGGAAAGCCTCGTGGGAAAGCCTCGTGGGAAAGACTCGAGGGAAAACCATAGATCCTTTGATCCACGCGGCGGACTGCGTGACACTGCTGCTACCGCTCTGGAGGAAAGCGCAAGTGCATGCCCGCATTCGAGACGAGGACTGACTCCCCTGGGGAGACTCCAGAAGTACCCCAAGATCCATGTCAGCACCGGAGAGGAATCCTCAGGTTCCGGCCCCGACTCCACACAAGGTCTTAGGCCCCGGCATCGACGGGAGAGGAATCCCGAGAGGCCCCCGAGGAACTCGCATGGGGACTGGCCTTTCCTGAGGCCACCAGAGCGGGTCCCTGAGGTCCCCGTCGTAAGTCGAGAGCACCTGCCGCAACTCGAGAAAATTCAGGAGGTTTTGCCCTCCAGGCGAGATGAGGCCCATTTCCGCTGAGGCTTCTCGAGGCTAATCACGTCTAACCACTGGAACTTCCAAAGGGTCCTTCACACCCTTGTTGCAACTCAAGAAGTTCCCCGACATACCCGTCTCCACTCGAGAGGAAGCACGTGGGGTCCCGCACACATCCAGCGGAGCCCCGTTTCCGCCTCCTAGCTCGAGATGAGGGATCCTTTCCCTGTTTCGTAGGGAAAGAATTCCCGGCGTTCCCGTCGCATCTCAAGAGGAGGCGATCTCCACAGGAAAGGCGAGAGGAACTCCAGGGTCGTGCCACCATTCCAGGAGTCCCCCAAATGTGTCAGTCCATTCCAGAGGAACCTGTTTTCCCTGCACTGCCTTGACGTTCAAGCCGAGGATCCACTCCCACCACGTGTGCACGTGGGACAGCCCTGTGGGAAAGCCTCGTGGGAAAGCCTCGTGGGAAAGACTCGAGGGAAAACCATAGATCCTTTGATCCACGCGGCGGACTGCGTGACACTGCTGCTACCGCTCTGGAGGAAAGCGCAAGTGCATGCCCGCATTCGAGACGAGGACTGACTCCCCTGGGGAGACTCCAGAAGTACCCCAAGATCCATGTCAGCACTGGAGAGGAATCCTCAGGTTCCGGCCCCGACTCCACACAAGGTCTTAGGCCCCGGCATTGACGGGAGAGGAATCCCGAGAGGCTCCCGAGGAACTCCCATGGGGACTGGCCTTTCCTGAGGCCACCAGAGCGGGTCCCTGAGGTCCCCGTCGTAAGTCGAGAGCACCTGCCGCAACTCGAGAAAATCCAGGAGGTTCTGCCCTCCAGGCGAGATGAGGCCCATTTCCGCTGAGGCTTCTCGAGGCTAATCACGTCTAACCACTGGAACTTCCAAAGGGTCCTTCACACCCTTGCTGCAACTCAAGATGTTCCCCGACATACCCGTCTCCACACGAGAGGAAGCACGTGGGGTCCCGCACACATCCAGGGGAGCCCCGTTTCCGCCTCCTAGCTCGAGATGAGGGATCCTTTCCCTGTTTCGTACGTAAAGAATTCCCGGCGTTCCCGTCGCATCTCAAGAGGAGGCGCTCTCCACAGGAAAGGCGAGAGGAACTCCAGGGTCGTGCCACCATTCCAAGAGTCCCCCAGATGTGTCAGTCCATTCCAGAGGAACCTGTTTTCCCTGCACTGCCTTGACGTTCAAGCCGAGGATCCACTCCCACCACGTGTGCACGTGGGACAGCCCTGTGGGAAAACCTCGTGGGAAAGCCTCGTGGGAAAGACTCGAGGGAAAACCATAGATCCTTTGATCCACGCGGCGGACTGCATGACAAGCTGCTACCGCTCTGGAGGAAAGCGCAAGTGCATGCCCGCATTCGAGACGAGGACTGACTCCCCTGGGGAGAATCCAGAAGTACCCCAAGATCCATGTCAGCACTGGAGAGGAATCCTCAGGTTCCGGCCCCGACTCCACACAAGGTCTTAGGCCCCGGCAACGACAGGAGAGGAATCCTGAGAGGCCCCCGAGGAACTCGCATGGGGACTGGCCTTTCCTGAGGCCACCAGAGCGGGTCCCTGAGGTCCCCGTCGTAAGTCGAGAGCACCTGCCGCAACTCGAGAAAATCCAGGAGGTTTTGCCCTCCAGGCGAGATGAGGCCCATTTCCGCTGAGGCTTCTCGAGGCTAATCACGTCTAACCACTGGAACTTCCAAAGGGTCCTTCACACCCTTGCTGCAACTCAAGAAGTTCCCCGACATACCCGTCTCCACTCGAGAGGAAGCACGTGGGGTCCCGCACACATCCAGCGGAGCCCCGTTTCCGCCTCCTAGCTCGAGATGAGGGATCCTTTCCCTGTTTCGTAGGGAAAGAATTCCCGGCGTTCCCGTCGCAACTCAAGAGGAGGCGCTCTCCACAGGAAAGGCGAGAGGAACTCCAGGGTCGTGCCACCATTCCAAGAGTCCCCCAGATGTGTCAGTCCATTCCAGAGGAACCTGTTTTCCCTGCACTGCCTTGACGTTCAAGCCGAGGATCCACTCCCACCACGTGTGCACGTGGGACAGCCCTGTGGGAAAGCCTCGTGGGAAAGCCTCGTGGGAAAGACTCGAGGGAAAACCATAGATCCTTTGATCCACGCGGCGGACTGCGTGACACTGCTGCTACCGCTCTGGAGGAAAGCGCAAGTGCATGCCCGCATTCGAGACGAGGACTGACTCCCCTGGGGAGACTCCAGAAGTACCCCAAGATCCATGTCAGCACTGGAGAGGAATCCTCAGGTTCCGGCCCCGACTCCACACAAGGTCTTAGGCCCCGGCATCGATGGGAGAGTAATCCCGAGAGGCCCCCGAGGAACTCGCATGGGGACTGGCATTTCCTGAGGTCACCAGAGCGGGACCCCGAGGTCCCCGTCGTAAGTCGAGAGCACATTCCGCAACTCGAGAAAATCCAGGAGGTTTTGCCCTCCAGGCGAGATGAGGCCCATTTCCGCTGAGGCTTCTCGAGGCTAATCACATCTAACCACTGGAACTTCCAAAGGGTCCTTCACACCCTTGCTGCAACTCAAGAAGTTCCTCGACATACCCGTCTCCACTCGAGAGGAAGCACGTGGTGTCCCGCACACATCCAGGGGAGCCCCGTTTCCGCCTCCTAGCTCGAGATGAGGGATCCTTTCCCTGTTTCTTAGGGAAAGAATTCCCGGCGTTCCTGTCGCATCTCAAGAGGAGGCGCTCTCCACAGGAGAGGCGAGAGGAACTCCAGGGTCGTGCCACCATTCCAAGAGACGCCCAGATGGGTCAGTCCATTCCAGAAGAACCTGTTTTCCCTGCACTGCCTTGACGTTCAAGCCGAGGATCGACTCCCACCACGTGTGCACGTGGGACAGCCCTGTGGGAAAGCCTCGTGGGAAAGCCTCGTGGGAAAGACTCGAGGGAAAAACATAGATCCTTTGATCCACGCGGCGGACTGCGTGACACTGCTGCTACCGCTCTGGAGGAAAGCGCAAGTGCATGCCCGCATTCGAGACGAGGACTGACTCCCCTGGGGAGACTCCAGAAGTACCCCAAGATCCATGTCAGCACCGGAGAGAAATCCTCAGGTTCCGGCCCCGACTCCACACAAGGTCTTAGGCCCCGGCATCGACGGGAGAGGAATCCCGAGAGGCCCCCGAGGAACTCGCATGGGGACTGGCCTTTCCTGAGGCCACCAGAGCGGGTCCCTGAGGTCCCCGTCGTAAGTCGAGAGCACCTGCCGCAACTCGAGAAAATTCAGGAGGTTTTGCCCTCCAGGCGAGATGAGGCCCATTTCCGCTGAGGCTTCTCGAGGCTAATCACGTCTAACCACTGGAACTTCCAAAGGGTCCTTCACACCCTTGTTGCAACTCAAGAAGTTCCCCGACATACCCGTCTCCACTCGAGAGGAAGCACGTGGGGTCCCGCACACATCCAGCGGAGCCCCGTTTCCGCCTCCTAGCTCGAGATGAGGGATCCTTTCCCTGTTTCGTAGGGAAAGAATTCCCGGCGTTCCCGTCGCATCTCAAGAGGAGGCGATCTCCACAGGAAAGGCGAGAGGAACTCCAGGGTCGTGCCACCATTCCAGGAGTCCCCCAAATGTGTCAGTCCATTCCAGAGGAACCTGTTTTCCCTGCACTGCCTTGACGTTCAAGCCGAGGATCGACTCCCACCACGTGTGCACGTGGGACAGCCCTGTGGGAAAGCCTCGTGGGAAAGCCTCGTGGGAAAGACTCGAGGGAAAACCATAGATCCTTTGATCCACGCGGCGGACTGCGTGACACTGCTGCTACCGCTCTGGAGGAAAGCGCAAGTGCATGCCCGCATTCGAGACGAGGACTGACTCCCCTGGGGAGACTCCAGAAGTACCCCAAGATCCATGTCAGCACTGGAGAGGAATCCTCAGGTTCCGGCCCCGACTCCACACAAGGTCTTAGGCCCCGGCATCGATGGGAGAGTAATCCCGAGAGGCCCCCGAGGAACTCGCATGGGGACTGGCATTTCCTGAGGTCACCAGAGCGGGACCCCGAGGTCCCCGTCGTAAGTCGAGAGCACATGCCGCAACTCGAGAAAATCCAGGAAGTTTTGCCCTCCAGGCGAGATGAGGCCCATTTCCGCTGAGGCTTCTCGAGGCTAATCACATCTAACCACTGGAACTTCCAAAGGGTCCTTCACACCCTTGCTGCAACTCAAGAAGTTCCCCTACATACCCGTCTCCACTCGAGAGGAAGCACGTGGGGTCCCGCACACATCCAGGGGAGCCGCGTTTCCGCCTCCTAGCTCGAGATGAGGGATCCTTTCCCTGTTTCTTAGGGAAAGAATTCCCGGCGTTCCCGTCGCATCTCAAGAGGAGGCGCTCTCCACAGGAGAGGCGAGAGGAACTCCAGGGTCGTGCCACCATTCCAAGAGACGCCCAGATGGGTCAGTCCATTCCAGAGGAACCTGTTTTCCCTGCACTGCCTTGACGTTCAAGCCGAGGATCGACTCCCACCACCTGTGCACGTGGGACAGCCCTGTGGGAAAGCCTCGTGGGAAAGCCTCGTGGGAAAGACTCGAGGGAAAACCATAGATCCTTTGATCCACGCGGCGGACTGCGTGACACTGCTGCTACCGCTCTGGAGGAAAGCCAAGTGCATGCCCGCATTCGAGACGAGGACTGACTCCCCTGGGGAGACTCCAGAAGTACCCCAAGATCCATGTCAGCACTGGAGAGGAATCCTCAGGTTCCGGCCCCGACTCCACACAAGGTCTTAGGCCCCGGCATCGACGGGAGAGGAATCCCGAGAGGCCCCCGAGGAACTCGCATGGGGACTGGCTTTTCCTGAGGCCACCAGAGCGGGTCCCTGAGGTCCCCGTCGTAAGTCGAGAGCACTTGCCACAACTCGAGAAAATCCAGGAGGTTTTGCCCTCCAGGCGAGATGAGGCCCATTTCCGCTGAGGCTTCTCGAGGCTAATCACGTCTAACCACTGGAACTTCCAAAGGGTCCTTCACACCCTTGTTGCAACTCAAGAAGTTCCCCGACATACCCGTCTCCACTCGAGAGGAAGCACGTGGGGTCCCGCACACATCCAGGGGAGCCCCGTTTCCGCCTCCTAGCTCGAGATGAGGGATCCTTTCCCTGTTTCGTAGGAAAGAATTCCCGGCGTTCCCGTCGCATCTCAAGAGGAGGCGCTCTCCACAGGAAAGGCGAGAGGAACTCCAGGGTCGTGCCACCATTCCAAGAGTCCCCCAGATGTGTCAGTCCATTCCAGAGGAACCTGTTTTCCCTGCACTGCCTTGACGTTCAAGCCGAGGATCCACTCCCACCACGTGTCCACGTGGGACAGCCCTGTGGGAAAGCCTCGTGGGAAAGCCTCGTGGGAAAGACTCGAGGGAAAACCATAGATCCTTTGATCCACGCGGCGGACTGCGTGACACTGCTGCTACCGCTCTGGAGGAAAGCGCAAGTGCATGCCCGCATTCGAGACGAGGACTGACTCCCCTGGGGAGACTCCAGAAGTACCCCAAGATCCATGTCAGCACTGGAGAGGAATCCTCAGGTTCCGGCCCCGACTCCACACAAGGTCTTAGGCCCCGGCATCAATGGGAGAGGAATGCCGAGAGGCCCCCGAGGAACTCGCATGGGGACTGGCCTTTCCTGAGGTCACCTGAGCGGGTCCCTGAGGTCCCCGTCGTAAGTCGAGAGCACATGCCGCAACTCGAGAAAATCCAGGAGGTTTTGCCCTCCAGGCGAGATGAGGCCCATTTCCGCTGAGGCTTCTCGAGGCTAATCACATCTAACCACTGGAACTTCCAAAGGGTCCTTCACACCCTTGCTGCAACTCAAGAAGTTCCTCGACATACCCGTCTCCACTCGAGAGGAAGCACGTGGTGTCCCGCACACATCCAGGGGAGCCCCGTTTCCGCCTCCTAGCTCGAGATGAGGGATCCTTTCCCTGTTTCTTAGGGAAAGAATTCCCGGCGTTCCTGTCGCATCTCAAGAGGAGGCGCTCTCCACAGGAGAGGCGAGAGGAACTCCAGGGTCGTGCCACCATTCCAAGAGACGCCCAGATGGGTCAGTCCATTCCAGAGGAACCTGTTTTCCCTGCACTGCCTTGACGTTCAAGCCGAGGATCGACTCCCACCACGTGTGCACGTGGGACAGCCCTGTGGGAAAGCCTCGTGGGAAAGCCTCGTGGGAAAGACTCGAGGGAAAAACATAGATCCTTTGATCCACGCGGCGGACTGCGTGACACTGCTGCTACCGCTCTGGAGGAAAGCGCAAGTGCATGCCCGCATTCGAGACGAGGACTGACTCCCCTGGGGAGACTCCAGAAGTACCCCAAGATCCATGTCAGCACCGGAGAGGAATCCTCAGGTTCCGGCCCCGACTCCACACAAGGTCTTAGGCCCCGGCATCGACGGGAGAGGAATCCCGAGAGGCCCCCGAGGAACTCGCATGGGGACTGGCCTTTCCTGAGGCCACCAGAGCGGGTCCCTGAGGTCCCCGTCGTAAGTCGAGAGCACCTGCCGCAACTCGAGAAAATTCAGGAGGTTTTGCCCTCCAGGCGAGATGAGGCCCATTTCCGCTGAGGCTTCTCGAGGCTAATCACGTCTAACCACTGGAACTTCCAAAGGGTCCTTCACACCCTTGTTGCAACTCAAGAAGTTCCCCGACATACCCGTCTCCACTCGAGAGGAAGCACGTGGGGTCCCGCACACATCCAGCGGAGCCCCGTTTCCGCCTCCTAGCTCGAGATGAGGGATCCTTTCCCTGTTTCGTAGGGAAAGAATTCCCGGCGTTCCCGTCGCATCTCAAGAGGAGGCGATCTCCACAGGAAAGGCGAGAGGAACTCCAGGGTCGTGCCACCATTCCAGGAGTCCCCCAAATGTGTCAGTCCATTCCAGAGGAACCTGTTTTCCCTGCACTGCCTTGACGTTCAAGCCGAGGATCCACTCCCACCACGTGTGCACGTGGGACAGCCCTGTGGGAAAACCTCGTGGGAAAGCCTCGTGGGAAAGACTCGAGGGAAAACCATAGATCCTTTGATCCTCGCGGCGGACTGCATGACACTGCTGCTACCGCTCTGGAGGAACGCGCAAGTGCATGCCCGCATTCGAGACGAGGACTGACTCCCCTGGGGAGAATCCAGAAGTACCCCAAGATCCATGTCAGCACTGGAGAGGAATCCTCAGGTTCCGGCCCCGACTCCACACAAGGTCTTAGGCCCCGGCAACGACAGGAGAGGAATCCTGAGAGGCCCCCGAGGAACTCGCATGGGGACTGGCCTTTCCTGAGGGCACCAGAGCGGGTCCCTGAGGTCCCCGTCGTAAGTCGAGAGCACCTGCCGCAACTCGAGAAAATCCAGGAGGTTTTGCCCTCCAGGCGAGATGAGGCCCATTTCCGCTGAGGCTTCTCGAGGCTAATCACGTCTAACCACTGGAACTTCCAAAGGGTCCTTCACACCCTTGCTGCAACTCAAGAAGTTCCCCGACATACCCGTCTCCACTCGAGAGGAAGCACGTGGGGTCCCGCACACATCCAGCGGAGCCCCGTTTCCGCCTCCTAGCTCGAGATGAGGGATCCTTTCCCTTTTTCGTACGTAAAGAATTCCCGGCGTTCCCGTCGCAACTCAAGAGGAGGCGCTCTCCACAGGAAAGGCGAGAGGAACTCCAGGGTCGTGCCACCATTCCAAGAGTCCCCCAGATGTGTCAGTCCATTCCAGAGGACCCTGTTTTCCCTGCACTGCCTTGACGTTCAAGCCGAGGATCCACTCCCACCACGTGTGCACGTGGGACAGCCCTGTGGGAAAGCCTCGTGGGAAAGCCTCGTGGGAAAGACTCGAGGGAAAACCATAGATCCTTTGATCCACGCGGCGGACTGCGTGACACTGCTGCTACCGCTCTGGAGGAAAGCGCAAGTGCATGCCCGCATTCGAGACGAGGACTGACTCCCCTGGGGAGACTCCAGAAGTACCCCAAGATCCATGTCAGCACTGGAGAGGAATCCTCAGGTTCCGGCCCCGACTCCACACAAGGTCTTAGGCCCCGGCATCGATGGGAGAGTAATCCCGAGAGGCCCCCGAGGAACTCGCATGGGGACTGGCATTTCCTGAGGTCACCAGAGCGGGACCCCGAGGTCCCCGTCGTAAGTCGAGAGCACATGCCGCAACTCGAGAAAATCCAGGAGGTTTTGCCCTCCAGGCGAGATGAGGCCCATTTCCGCTGAGGCTTCTCGAGGCTAATCACATCTAACCACTGGAACTTCCAAAGGGTCCTTCACACCCTTGCTGCAACTCAAGAAGTTCCCCTACATACCCGTCTCCACTCGAGAGGAAGCACGTGGGGTCCCGCACACATCCAGGGGAGCCGCGTTTCCGCCTCCTAGCTCGAGATGAGGGATCCTTTCCCTGTTTCTTAGGGAAAGAATTCCCGGCGTTCCCGTCGCATCTCAAGAGGAGGCGCTCTCCACAGGAGAGGCGAGAGGAACTCCAGGGTCGTGCCACCATTCCAAGAGACGCCCAGATGGGTCAGTCCATTCCAGAGGAACCTGTTTTCCCTGCACTGCCTTGACGTTCAAGCCGAGGATCGACTCCCACCACCTGTGCACGTGGGACAGCCCTGTGGGAAAGCCTCGTGGGAAAGCCTCGTGGGAAAGACTCGAGGGAAAACCATAGATCCTTTGATCCACGCGGCGGACTGCGTGACACTGCTGCTACCGCTCTGGAGGAAAGCCAAGTGCATGCCCGCATTCGAGACGAGGACTGACTCCCCTGGGGAGACTCCAGAAGTACCCCAAGATCCATGTCAGCACTGGAGAGGAATCCTCAGGTTCCGGCCCCGACTCCACACAAGGTCTTAGGCCCCGGCATCGACGGGAGAGGAATCCCGAGAGGCCCCCGAGGAACTCGCATGGGGACTGGCTTTTCCTGAGGCCACCAGAGCGGGTCCCTGAGGTCCCCGTCGTAAGTCGAGAGCACTTGCCACAACTCGAGAAAATCCAGGAGGTTTTGCCCTCCAGGCGAGATGAGGCCCATTTCCGCTGAGGCTTCTCGAGGCTAATCACGTCTAACCACTGGAACTTCCAAAGGGTCCTTCACACCCTTGTTGCAACTCAAGAAGTTCCCCGACATACCCGTCTCCACTCGAGAGGAAGCACGTGGGGTCCCGCACACATCCAGGGGAGCCCCGTTTCCGCCTCCTAGCTCGAGATGAGGGATCCTTTCCCTGTTTCGTAGGAAAGAATTCCCGGCGTTCCCGTCGCATCTCAAGAGGAGGCGCTCTCCACAGGAAAGGCGAGAGGAACTCCAGGGTCGTGCCACCATTCCAAGAGTCCCCCAGATGTGTCAGTCCATTCCAGAGGAACCTGTTTTCCCTGCACTGCCTTGACGTTCAAGCCGAGGATCGACTCCCACCACGTGTGCACGTGGGACAGCCCTGTGGGAAAGCCTCGTGGGAAAGACTCAAGGGAAAACCATAGATCCTTTGATCCACGCGGCGGACTGCGTGACACTGCTGCTACCGCTCTGGAGGAAAGCGTAAGTGCATGCCCGCATTCGAGACGAGGACTGACTCCCCTGGGGAGACTCCAGAAGTACCCCAAGATCCATGTCAGCACTGGAGAGGAATCCTCAGGTTCCGGCCCCGAATCCACACAAGGTCTTAGGCCCCGGCATCGACGGGAGAGGAATCCCGAGAGGCTCCCGAGGAACTCGCATGGGGACTGGCCTTTCCTGAGGCCACCAGAGCGGGTCCCTGAGGTCCCCGTCGTAAGTCGAGAGCACCTGCCGCAACTCGAGAAAATCCAGGAGGTTTTGCCCTCCAGGCGAGATGAGGCCCATTTCCGCTGAGGCTTCTCGAGGCTAATCACGTCTAACCACTGGAACTTCCAAAGGGTCCTTCACACCCTTGCTGCAACTCAAGATGTTCCCCGACATACACGTCTCCACTCGAGAGGAAGCACGTGGGGTCCCGCACACATCCAGGGGAGCCCCGTTTCCGCCTCCTAGCTCGAGATGAGGGATCCTTTCCCTGTTTCGTAGGGAAAGAATTCCCGGCGTTCCCGTCGCATCTCAAGAGGAGGCGCTCTCCACAGGAAAGGCGAGAGGAACTCCAGGGTCGTGCCACCATTCCAAGAGTCCCCCAGATGTGTCAGTCCATTCCAGAGGAACCTGTTTTCCCTGCACTGCCTTGACGTTCAAGCCGAGGATCGACTCCCACCACGTGTCCACGTGGGACAGCCCTGTGGGAAAGCCTCGTGGGAAAGCCTCGTGGGAAAGACTCGAGGGAAAACCATAGATCCTTTGATCCACGCGGCGGACTGCATGACACTGCTGCTACCGCTCTGGAGGAAAGCGCAAGTGCATGCCCGCATTCGAGACGAGGACTGACTCCCCTGGGGAGACTCCAGAAGTACCCCAAGATCCATGTCAGCACTGGAGAGGAATCCTCAGGTTCCGGCCCCGACTCCACACAAGGTCTTAGGCCCCATCAACGACAGGAGAGGAATCCCGAGAGGACCCCGAGGAACTCGCATGGGGACTGGCCTTTCCTGAGGCCACCAGAGCGGGTCCCTGAGGTCCCCGTCGTAAGTCGAGAGCACCTGCCGCAACTCGAGAAAATCCAGGAGGTTTTGCCCTCCAGGCGAGATGAGGCCCATTTCCGCTGAGGCTTCTCGAGGCCAATCACATCTAACCACTGGAACTTCCAAAGGGTCCTTCACACCCTTGCTGCTACTCAAGAAGTTCCCCGACACACCAGTCTCCACTCGATAGGAAGCATGTGGTATCCCGCACACATCCAGGGGAGCCCCGTTTCCGCCTCCTAGCTCGAGATGAGGGATCCTTTCACTGTTTCGTAGGGAAAGAATTCCCGGCGTTCCCGTCGCATCTCAAGAGGAGGCGCTCTCCACAGGAAAGGCGAGAGGAACTCCAGGGTCGTGCCACCATTCCAAGAGTCCCCCAGATGTGTCAGTCCATTCCAGAGGAACCTGTTTTCCCTGAACTGCCTTGACGTTCAAGCCGAGGATCCACTCCCACCACGTGTGCACGTGGGACAGCCCTGTGGGAAAGCCTCGTGGGAAAGCCTCGTGGGAAAGACTCGAGGGAAAACCATAGATCCTTTGATCCACGCGGCGGACTGCGTGACACTGCTGCTACCGCTCTGGAGGAAAGCGTAAGTGCATGCCCGCATTCGAGACGAGGACTGACTCCCCTGGGGAGGCTCCAGAAGTACCCCAAGATCCATGTCAGCACTGGAGAGGAATCCTCAGGTTCCGGCCCCGACTCCACACAAGGTCTTAGGCCCCGGCATCAATGGGAGAGGAATGCCGAGAGGCCCCCGAGGAACTCGCATGGGGACTGGCCTTTCCTGAGGTCACCTGAGCGGGTCCCTGAGGTCCCCGTCGTAAGTCGAGAGCACATGCCGCAACTCGAGAAAATCCAGGAGGTTTTGCCCTCCAGGCGAGATGAGGCCCATTTCCGCTGAGGCTTCTCGAGGCTAATCACATCTAACCACTGGAACTTCCAAAGGGTCCTTCACACCCTTGCTGCAACTCAAGAAGTTCCCCGACATACCCGTCTCCACTCGAGAGGAAGCACGTGGGGTCCCGCACACATCCAGGGGAGCCCCGTTTCCGCCTCCTAGCTCGAGATGAGGGATCCTTTCCCTGTTTCTTAGGGAAAGAATTCCCGGCGTTCCTGACGCATCTCAAGAGGAGGCGCTCTCCACAGGAGAGGCGAGAGGAACTCCAGGGTCGTGCCACCATTCCAAGAGACGCCCAGATGGGTCAGTCCATTCCAGAAGAACCTGTTTTCCCTGCACTGCCTTGACGTTCAAGCCGAGGATCGACTCCCACCACGTGTGCACGTGGGACAGCCCTGTGGGAAAGCCTCGTGGGAAAGCCTCGTGGGAAAGACTCGAGGGAAAACCATAGATCCTTTGATCCACGCGGCGGACTGCGTGACACTGCTGCTACCGCTCTGGAGGAAAGCGCAAGTGCATGCCCGCATTCGAGACGAGGACTGACTCCCGTGGGGAGACTCCAGAAGTACCCCAAGATCCATGTCAGCACCGGAGAGGAATCCTCAGGTTCCGGCCCCGACTCCACACAAGGTCTTAGGCCCCGGCATCGACGGGAGAGGAATCCCGAGAGGCCCCCGAGGAACTCGCAGGGGACTGGCCTTTCCTGAGGCCACCAGAGCGGGTCCCTGAGGTCCCCGTCGTAAGTCGAGAGCACCTGCCGCAACTCGAGAAAATTCAGGAGGTTTTGCCCTCCAGGCGAGATGAGGCCCATTTCCGCTGAGGCTTCTCGAGGCTAATCACGTCTAACCACTGGAACTTCCAAAGGGTCCTTCACACCCTTGTTGCAACTCAAGAAGTTCCCCGACATACCCGTCTCCACTCGAGAGGAAGCACGTGGGGTCCCGCACACATCCAGCGGAGCCCCGTTTCCGCCTCCTAGCTCGAGATGAGGGATCCTTTCCCTGTTTCGTAGGGAAAGAATTCCCGGCGTTCCCGTCGCATCTCAAGAGGAGGCGATCTCCACAGGAAAGGCGAGAGGAACTCCAGGGTCGTGCCACCATTCCAGGAGTCCCCCAAATGTGTCAGTCCATTCCAGAGGAACCTGTTTTCCCTGCACTGCCTTGACGTTCAAGCCGAGGATCGACTCCCACCACGTGTGCACGTGGGACAGCCCTGTGGGAAAGCCTCGTGGGAAAGCCTCGTGGGAAAGACTCGAGGGAAAACCATAGATCCTTTGATCCACGCGGCGGACTGCGTGACACTGCTGCTACCGCTCTGGAGGAAAGCGCAAGTGCATGCCCGCATTCGAGACGAGGACTGACTCCCCTGGGGAGACTCCAGAAGTACCCCAAGATCCATGTCAGCACTGGAGAGGAATCCTCAGGTTCCGGCCCCGACTCCACACAAGGTCTTAGGCCCCGGCATCGATGGGAGAGTAATCCCGAGAGGCCCCCGAGGAACTCGCATGGGGACTGGCATTTCCTGAGGTCACCAGAGCGGGACCCCGAGGTCCCCGTCGTAAGTCGAGAGCACATGCCGCAACTCGAGAAAATCCAGGAGGTTTTGCCCTCCAGGCGAGATGAGGCCCATTTCCGCTGAGGCTTCTCGAGGCTAATCACATCTAACCACTGGAACTTCCAAAGGGTCCTTCACACCCTTGCTGCAACTCAAGAAGTTCCCCTATATACCCGTCTCCACTCGAGAGGAAGCACGTGGGGTCCCGCACACATCCAGGGGAGCCCCGTTTCCGCCTCCTAGCTCGAGATGAGGGATCCTTTCCCTGTTTCTTAGGGAAAGAATTCCCGGCGTTCCCGTCGCATCTCAAGAGGAGGCGCTCTCCACAGGAGACGCGAGAGGAACTCCAGGGTCGTGCCACCATTCCAAGAGACGCCCAGATGGGTCAGTCCATTCCAGAGGAACCTGTTTTCCCTGCACTGCCTTGACGTTCAAGCCGAGGATCGACTCCCACCACCTGTGCACGTGGGACAGCCCTGTGGGAAAGCCTCGTGGGAAAGCCTCGTGGGAAAGACTCGAGGGAAAACCATAGATCCTTTGATCCACGCGGCGGACTGCGTGACACTGCTGCTACCGCTCTGGAGGAAAGCGCAAGTGCATGCCCGCATTCGAGACGAGGACTGACTCCCCTGGGGAGAATCCAGAAGTACCCCAAGATCCATGTCAGCACTGGAGAGGAATCCTCAGGTTCCGGCCCCGACTCCACACAAGGTCTTAGGCCCCGGCAACGACAGGAGAGGAATCCTGAGAGGCCCCCGAGGAACTCGCATGGGGACTGGCCTTTCCTGAGGCCACCAGAGCGGGTCCCTGAGGTCCCCGTCGTAAGTCGAGAGCACCTGCCGCAACTCGAGAAAATCCAGGAGGTTTTGCCCTCCAGGCGAGATGAGGCCCATTTCCGCTGAGGCTTCTCGAGGCTAATCACGTCTAACCACTGGAACTTCCAAAGGGTCCTTCACACCCTTGCTGCAACTCAAGAAGTTCCCCGACATACCCGTCTCCACTCGAGAGGAAGCACGTGGGGTCCCGCACACATCCAGGGGAGCCCCGTTTCCGCCTCCTAGCTCGAGATGAGGGATCCTTTCCCTGTTTCGTAGGAAAGAATTCCCGGCGTTCCCGTCGCATCTCAAGAGGAGGCGCTCTCCACAGGAAAGGCGAGAGGAACTCCAGGGTCGTGCCACCATTCCAAGAGTCCCCCAGATGTGTCAGTCCATTCCAGAGGAACCTGTTTTCCCTGCACTGCCTTGACGTTCAAGCCGAGGATCGACTCCCACCACGTGTGCACGTGGGACAGCCCTGTGGGAAAGCCTCGTGGGAAAGCCTCGTGGGAAAGACTCAAGGGAAAACCATAGATCCTTTGATCCACGCGGCGGACTGCGTGACACTGCTGCTACCGCTCTGGAGGAAAGCGTAAGTGCATGCCCGCATTCGAGACGAGGACTGACTCCCCTGGGGAGACTCCAGAAGTACCCCAAGATCCATGTCAGCACTGGAGAGGAATCCTCAGGTTCCGGCCCCGAATCCACACAAGGTCTTAGGCCCCGGCATCGACGGGAGAGGAATCCCGAGAGGCTCCCGAGGAACTCGCATGGGGACTGGCCTTTCCTGAGGCCACCAGAGCGGGTCCCTGAGGTCCCCGTCGTAAGTCGAGAGCACCTTCCGCAACTCGAGAAAATCCAGGAGGTTTTGCCCTCCAGGCGAGATGAGGCCCATTTCCGCTGAGGCTTCTCGAGGCTAATCACGTCTAACCACTGGAACTTCCAAAGGGTCCTTCACACCCTTGCTGCAACTCAAGATGTTCCCCGACATACACGTCTCCACTCGAGAGGAAGCACGTGGGGTCCCGCACACATCCAGGGGAGCCCCGTTTCCGCCTCCTAGCTCGAGATGAGGGATCCTTTCCCTGTTTCGTAGGGAAAGAATTCCCGGCGTTCCCGTCGCATCTCAAGAGGAGGCGCTCTCCACAGGAAAGGCGAGAGGAACTCCAGGGTCGTGCCACCATTCCAAGAGTCCCCCAGATGTGTCAGTCCATTCCAGAGGAACCTGTTTTCCCTGCACTGCCTTGACGTTCAAGCCGAGGATCCACTCCCACCACGTGTCCACGTGGGACAGCCCTGTGGGAAAGCCTCGTGGGAAAGCCTCGTGGGAAAGACTCGAGGGAAAACCATAGATCCTTTGATCCACGCGGCGGACTGCGTGACACTGCTGCTACCGCTCTGGAGGAAAGCGCAAGTGCATGCCCGCATTCGAGACGAGGACTGACTCCCCTGGGGAGACTCCAGAAGTACCCCAAGATCCATGTCAGCACTGGAGAGGAATCCTCAGGTTCCGGCCCCGACTCCACACAAGGTCTTAGGCCCCATCAACGACAGGAGAGGAATCCCGAGAGGACCCCGAGGAACTCGCATGGGGACTGGCCTTTCCTGAGGCCACCAGAGCGGGTCCCTGAGGTCCCCGTCGTAAGTCGAGAGCACCTGCCGCAACTCGAGAAAATCCAGGAGGTTTTGCCCTCCAGGCGAGATGAGGCCCATTTCCGCTGAGGCTTCTCGAGGCCAATCACATCTAACCACTGGAACTTCCAAAGGGTCCTTCACACCCTTGCTGCTACTCAAGAAGTTCCCCGACACACCAGTCTCCACTCGATAGGAAGCATGTGGTATCCCGCACACATCCAGGGGAGCCCCGTTTCCGCCTCCTAGCTCGAGATGAGGGATCCTTTCACTGTTTCGTAGGGAAAGAATTCCCGGCGTTCCCGTCGCATCTCAAGAGGAGGCGCTCTCCACAGGAAAGGCGAGAGGAACTCCAGGGTCGTGCCACCATTCCAAGAGTCCCCCAGATGTGTCAGTCCATTCCAGAGGAACCTGTTTTCCCTGAACTGCCTTGACGTTCAAGCCGAGGATCCACTCCCACCACGTGTGCACGTGGGACAGCCCTGTGGGAAAGCCTCGTGGGAAAGCCTCGTGGGAAAGACTCGAGGGAAAACCATAGATCCTTTGATCCACGCGGCGGACTGCGTGACACTGCTGCTACCGCTCTGGAGGAAAGCGCAAGTGCATGCCCGCATTCGAGACGAGGACTGACTCCCCTGGGGAGGCTCCAGAAGTACCCCAAGATCCATGTCAGCACTGGAGAGGAATCCTCAGGTTCCGGCCCCGACTCCACACAAGGTCTTAGGCCCCGGCATCAATGGGAGAGGAATGCCGAGAGGCCCCCGAGGAACTCGCATGGGGACTGGCCTTTCCTGAGGTCACCTGAGCGGGTCCCTGAGGTCCCCGTCGTAAGTCGAGAGCACATGCCGCAACTCGAGAAAATCCAGGAGGTTTTGCCCTCCAGGCGAGATGAGGCCCATTTCCGCTGAGGCTTCTCGAGGCTAATCACATCTAACCACTGGAACTTCCAAAGGGTCCTTCACACCCTTGCTGCAACTCAAGAAGTTCCCCGACATACCCGTCTCCACTCGAGAGGAAGCACGTGGGGTCCCGCACACATCCAGGGGAGCCCCGTTTCCGCCTCCTAGCTCGAGATGAGGGATCCTTTCCCTGTTTCTTAGGGAAAGAATTCCCGGCGTTCCTGTCGCATCTCAAGAGGAGGCGCTCTCCACAGGAGAGGCGAGAGGAACTCCAGGGTCGTGCCACCATTCCAAGAGACGCCCAGATGGGTCAGTCCATTCCAGAGGAACCTGTTTTCCCTGCACTGCCTTGACGTTCAAGCCGAGGATCCACTCCCACCACGTGTGCACGTGGGACAGCCCTGTGGGAAAGCCTCGTGGGAAAGCCTCGTGGGAAAGACTCGAGGGAAAACCATAGATCCTTTGATCCACGCGGCGGACTGCGTGACACTGCTGCTACCGCTCTGGAGGAAAGCGCAAGTGCATGCCCGCATTCGAGACGAGGACTGACTCCCCTGGGGAGACTCCAGAAGTACCCCAAGATCCATGTCAGCACCGGAGAGGAATCCTCAGGTTCCGGCCCCGACTCCACACAAGGTCTTAGGCCCCGGCATCGACGGGAGAGGAATCCCGAGAGGCCCCCGAGGAACTCGCAGGGGACTGGCCTTTCCTGAGGCCACCAGAGCGGGTCCCTGAGGTCCCCGTCGTAAGTCGAGAGCACCTGCCGCAACTCGAGAAAATTCAGGAGGTTTTGCCCTCCAGGCGAGATGAGGCCCATTTCCGCTGAGGCTTCTCGAGGCTAATCACGTCTAACCACTGGAACTTCCAAAGGGTCCTTCACACCCTTGTTGCAACTCAAGAAGTTCCCCGACATACCCGTCTCCACTCGAGAGGAAGCACGTGGGGTCCCGCACACATCCAGCGGAGCCCCGTTTCCGCCTCCTAGCTCGAGATGAGGGATCCTTTCCCTGTTTCGTAGGGAAAGAATTCCCGGCGTTCCCGTCGCATCTCAAGAGGAGGCGATCTCCACAGGAAAGGCGAGAGGAACTCCAGGGTCGTGCCACCATTCCAGGAGTCCCCCAAATGTGTCAGTCCATTCCAGAGGAACCTGTTTTCCCTGCACTGCCTTGACGTTCAAGCCGAGGATCGACTCCCACCACGTGTGCACGTGGGACAGCCCTGTGGGAAAGCCTCGTGGGAAAGCCTCGTGGGAAAGACTCGAGGGAAAACCATAGATCCTTTGATCCACGCGGCGGACTGCGTGACACTGCTGCTACCGCTCTGGAGGAAAGCGCAAGTGCATGCCCGCATTCGAGACGAGGACTGACTCCCCTGGGGAGACTCCAGAAGTACCCCAAGATCCATGTCAGCACTGGAGAGGAATCCTCAGGTTCCGGCCCCGACTCCACACAAGGTCTTAGGCCCCGGCATTGACGGGAGAGGAATCCCGAGAGGCTCCCGAGGAACTCCCATGGGGACTGGCCTTTCCTGAGGCCACCAGAGCGGGTCCCTGAGGTCCCCGTCGTAAGTCGAGAGCACCTGCCGCAACTCGAGAAAATCCAGGAGGTTCTGCCCTCCAGGCGAGATGAGGCCCATTTCCGCTGAGGCTTCTCGAGGCTAATCACGTCTAACCACTGGAACTTCCAAAGGGTCCTTCACACCCTTGCTGCAACTCAAGAAGTTCCCCGACATACCCGTCTCCACTCGAGAGGAAGCACGTGGGGTCCCGCACACATCCAGCGGAGCCCCGTTTCCGCCTCCTAGCTCGAGATGAGGGATCCTTTCCCTGTTTCGTAGGGAAAGAATTCCCGGCGTTCCCGTCGCAACTCAAGAGGAGGCGCTCTCCACAGGAAAGGCGAGAGGAACTCCAGGGTCGTGCCACCATTCCAAGAGCCCCCCAGATGTGTCAGTCCATTCCAGAGGAACCTGTTTTCCCTGCACTGCCTTGACGTTCAAGCCGAGGATCCACTCCCACCACGTGTGCACGTGGGACAGCCCTGTGGGAAAGCCTCGTGGGAAAGCCTCGTGGGAAAGACTCGAGGGAAAACCATAGATCCTTTGATCCACGCGGCGGACTGCGTGACACTGCTGCTACCGCTCTGGAGGAAAGCGCAAGTGCATGCCCGCATTCGAGACGAGGACTGACTCCCCTGGGGAGACTCCAGAAGTACCCCAAGATCCATGTCAGCACTGGAGAGGAATCCTCAGGTTCCGGCCCCGACTCCACACAAGGTCTTAGGCCCCGGCATCGATGGGAGAGTAATCCCGAGAGGCCCCCGAGGAACTCGCATGGGGACTGGCCTTTCCTGAGGTCACCAGAGCGGGACCCCGAGGTCCCCGTCGTAAGTCGAGAGCACATGCCGCAACTCGAGAAAATCCAGGAGGTTTTGCCCTCCAGGCGAGATGAGGCCCATTTCCGCTGAGGCTTCTCGAGGCTAATCACATCTAACCACTGGAACTTCCAAAGGGTCCTTCACACCCTTGCTGCAACTCAAGAAGTTCCCCTACATACCCGTCTCCACTCGAGAGGAAGCACGTGGGGTCCCGCACACATCCAGGGGAGCCCCGTTTCCGCCTCCTAGCTCGAGATGAGGGATCCTTTCCCTGTTTCGTAGGAAAGAATTCCCGGCGTTCCCGTCGCATCTCAAGAGGAGGCGCTCTCCACAGGAAAGGCGAGAGGAACTCCAGGGTCGTGCCACCATTCCAAGAGTCCCCCAGATGTGTCAGTCCATTCCAGAGGAACCTGTTTTCCCTGCACTGCCTTGACGTTCAAGCCGAGGATCGACTCCCACCACGTGTGCACGTGGGACAGCCCTGTGGGAAAGCCTCGTGGGAAAGCCTCGTGGGAAAGACTCAAGGGAAAACCATAGATCCTTTGATCCACGCGGCGGACTGCGTGACACTGCTGCTACCGCTCTGGAGGAAAGCGTAAGTGCATGCCCGCATTCGAGACGAGGACTGACTCCCCTGGGGAGACTCCAGAAGTACCCCAAGATCCATGTCAGCACTGGAGAGGAATCCTCAGGTTCCGGCCCCGAATCCACACAAGGTCTTAGGCCCCGGCATCGACGGGAGAGGAATCCCGAGAGGCTCCCGAGGAACTCGCATGGGGACTGGCCTTTCCTGAGGCCACCAGAGCGGGTCCCTGAGGTCCCCGTCGTAAGTCGAGAGCACCTGCCGCAACTCGAGAAAATCCAGGAGGTTTTGCCCTCCAGGCGAGATGAGGCCCATTTCCGCTGAGGCTTCTCGAGGCTAATCACGTCTAACCACTGGAACTTCCAAAGGGTCCTTCACACCCTTGCTGCAACTCAAGATGTTCCCCGACATACACGTCTCCACTCGAGAGGAAGCACGTGGGGTCCCGCACACATCCAGGGGAGCCCCGTTTCCGCCTCCTAGCTCGAGATGAGGGATCCTTTCCCTTTTTCGTAGGGAAAGAATTCCCGGCGTTCCCGTCGCATCTCAAGAGGAGGCGCTCTCCACAGGAAAGGCGAGAGGAACTCCAGGGTCGTGCCACCATTCCAAGAGTCCCCCAGATGTCTCAGTCCATTCCAGAGGAACCTGTTTTCCCTGCACTGCCTTGACGTTCAAGCCGAGGATCCACTCCCACCACGTGTCCACGTGGGACAGCCCTGTGGGAAAGCCTCGTGGGAAAGCCTCGTGGGAAAGACTCGAGGGAAAACCATAGATCCTTTGATCCACGCGGCGGACTGCGTGACACTGCTGCTACCGCTCTGGAGGAAAGCGCAAGTGCATGCCCGCATTCGAGACGAGGACTGACTCCCCTGGGGAGACTCCAGAAGTACCCCAAGATCCATGTCAGCACTGGAGAGGAATCCTCAGGTTCCGGCCCCGACTCCACACAAGGTATTAGGCCCCATCAACGACAGGAGAGGAATCCCGAGAGGACCCCGAGGAACTCGCATGGGGACTGGCCTTTCCTGAGGCCACCAGAGCGGGTCCCTGAGGTCCCCGTCGTAAGTCCAGAGCACCTGCCGCAACTCGAGAAAATCCAGGAGGTTTTGCCCTCCAGGCGAGATGAGGCCCATTTCCGCTGAGGCTTCTCGAGGCTAATCACGTCTAACCACTGGAACTTCCAAAGGGTCCTTCACACCCTTGCTGCAACTCAAGATGTTCCCCGACATACCCGTCTCCACTCGAGAGGAAGCACGTGGGGTCCCGCACACATCCAGGGGAGCCACGTTTCCGCCTCCTAGCTCGAGATGAGGGATCCTTTCCCTGTTTCGTAGGGAAAGAATTCCCGGCGTTCCCGTCGCAACTCAAGAGGAGGCGCTCTCCACAGGAAAGGCGAGAGGAACTCCAGGGTCGTGCCACCATTCCAAGAGACGCCCAGATGGGTCAGTCCATTCCAGAGGAACCTGTTTTCCCTGCACTGCCTTGACGTTCAAGCCGAGGATCGACTCCCACCACGTGTGCACGTGGGACAGCCCTGTGGGAAAGCCTCGTGGGAAAGCCTCGTGGGAAAGACTCGAGGGAAAACCATAGATCCTTTGATCCACGCGGCGGACTGCGTGACACTGCTGCTACCGCTCTGGAGGAAAGCGCAAGTGCATGCCCGCATTCGAGACGAGGACTGACTCCCCTGGGGAGAATCCAGAAGTACCCCAAGATCCATGTCAGCACTGGAGAGGAATCCTCAGGTTCCGGCCCCGACTCCACACAAGGTCTTAGGCCCCGGCAACGACAGGAGAGGAATCCTGAGAGGCCCCCGAGGAACTCGCATGGGGACTGGCCTTTCCTGAGGCCACCAGAGCGGGTCCCTGAGGTCCCCGTCGTAAGTCGAGAGCACCTGCCGCAACTCGAGAAAATCCAGGAGGTTTTGCCCTCCAGGCGAGATGAGGCCCATTTCCGCTGAGGCTTCTCGAGGCTAATCACGTCTAACCACTGGAACTTCCAAAGGGTCCTTCACACCCTTGCTGCAACTCAAGAAGTTCCCCGACATACCCGTCTCCACTCGAGAGGAAGCACGTGGGGTCCCGCACACATCCAGCGGAGCCCCGTTTCCGCCTCCTAGCTCGAGATGAGGGATCCTTTCCCTGTTTCGTAGGGAAAGAATTCCCGGCGTTCCCGTCGCAACTCAAGAGGAGGCGCTCTCCACAGGAAAGGCGAGAGGAACTCCAGGGTCGTGCCACCATTCCAAGAGTCCCCCAGATGTGTCAGTCCATTCCAGAGGAACCTGTTTTCCCTGCACTGCCTTGACGTTCAAGCCGAGAATCCACTCCCACCACATGTGCACGTGGGACAGCCCTGTGGGAAAGCCTCGTGGGAAAGCCTCGTGGGAAAGACTCGAGGGAAAACCATAGATCCTTTGATCCACGCGGCGGACTGCGTGACACTGCTGCTACCGCTCTGGAGGAAAGCGCAAGTGCATGCCCGCATTCGAGACGAGGACTGACTCCCCTGGGGAGACTCCAGAAGTACCCCAAGATCCATGTCAGCACTGGAGAGGAATCCTCAGGTTCCGGCCCCGACTCCACACAAGGTCTTAGGCCCCGGCATCGATGGGAGAGTAATCCCGAGAGGCCCCCGAGGAACTCGCATGGGGACTGGCATTTCCTGAGGTCACCAGAGCGGGACCCCGAGGTCCCCGTCGTAAGTCGAGAGCACATGCCGCAACTCGAGAAAATCCAGGAGGTTTTGCCCTCCAGGCGAGATGAGGCCCATTTCCGCTGAGGCTTCTCGAGGCTAATCACATCTAACCACTGGAACTTCCAAAGGGTCCTTCACACCCTTGCTGCAACTCAAGAAGTTCCCCTACATACCCGTCTCCACTCGAGAGGAAGCACGTGGGGTCCCGCACACATCCAGGGGAGCCCCGTTTCCGCCTCCTAGCTCGAGATGAGGGATCCTTTCCCTGTTTCTTAGGGAAAGAATTCCCGGCGTTCCCGTCGCATCTCAAGAGGAGGCGCTCTCCACAGGAGAGGCGATAGGAACTCCAGGGTCGTGCCACCATTCCAAGAGACGCCCAGATGGGTCAGTCCATGCCAGAGGAACCTGTTTTCCCTGCACTGCCTTGACGTTCAAGCCGAGGATCGACTCCCACCACGTGTCCACGTGGGACAGCCCTGTGGGAAAGCCTCGTGGGAAAGCCTCGTGGGAAAGACTCGAGGGAAAACCATAGATCCTTTGATCCACGCGGCGGACTGCGTGACACTGCTGTTACCGCTCTGGAGGAAAGCGCAAGTGCATGCCCGCATTCGAGACGAGGACTGACTCCCCTGGGGAGACTCCAGAAGTACCCCAAGATCCATGTCAGCACTGGAGAGGAATCCTCAGGTTCCGGCCCCGACTCCACACAAGGTCTTAGGCCCCATCAACGACAGGAGAGGAATCCCGAGAGGACCCCGAGGAACTCGCATGGGGACTGGCCTTTCCTGAGGCCACCAGAGCGGGTCCCTGAGGTCCCCGTCGTAAGTCCAGAGCACCTGCCGCAACTCGAGAAAATCCAGGAGGTTTTGCCCTCCAGGCGAGATGAGGCCCATTTCCGCTGAGGCTTCTCGAGGCTAATCACGTCTAACCACTGGAACTTCCAAAGGGTCCTTCACACCCTTGCTGCAACTCAAGATGTTCCCCGACATACCCGTCTCCACTCGAGAGGAAGCACGTGGGGTCCCGCACACATCCAGGGGAGCCACGTTTCCGCCTCCTAGCTCGAGATGAGGGATCCTTTCCCTGTTTCGTAGGGAAAGAATTCCCGGCGTTCCCGTCGCAACTCAAGAGGAGGCGCTCTCCACAGGAAAGGCGAGAGGAACTCCAGGGTCGTGCCACCATTCCAAGAGACGCCCAGATGGGTCAGTCCATTCCAGAGGAACCTGTTTTCCCTGCACTGCCTTGACGTTCAAGCCGAGGATCGACTCCCACCACGTGTGCACGTGGGACAGCCCTGTGGGAAAGCCTCGTGGGAAAGCCTCGTGGGAAAGACTCGAGGGAAAACCATAGATCCTTTGATCCACGCGGCGGACTGCGTGACACTGCTGCTACCGCTCTGGAGGAAAGCGCAAGTGCATGCCCGCATTCGAGACGAGGACTGACTCCCCTGGGGAGACTCCAGAAGTACCCCAAGATCCATGTCAGCACTGGAGAGGAATCCTCAGGTTCCGGCTCCGACTCCACACAAGGTCTTAGGCCCCGGCATCGACGGGAGAGGAATCCCGAGAGGCCCCCGAGGAACTCGCATGGGGACTGGCCTTTCCTGAGGCCACCAGAGCGGGTCCCTGAGGTCCCCGTCGTAAGTCGAGAGCACCTGCCGCAACTCGAGAAAATTCAGGAGGTTTTGCCGTCCAGGCGAGATGAGGCCCATTTCCGCTGAGGCTTCTCGAGGCTAATCACGTCTAACCACTGGAACTTCCAAAGGGTCCTTCACACCCTTGTTGCAACTCAAGAAGTTCCCCGACATACCCGTCACCACTCGAGAGGAAGCACGTGGGGTCCCGCACACATCCAGCGGAGCCCCGTTTCCGCCTCCTAGCTCGAGATGAGGGATCCTTTCCCTGTTTCGTAGGGAAAGAATTCCCGGCGTTCCCGTCGCATCTCAAGAGGAGGCGCTCTCCACAGGAAAGGCGAGAGGAACTCCAGGGTCGTGCCACCATTCCAGGAGTCCCCCAAATGTGTCAGTCCATTCCAGAGGAACCTGTTTTCCCTGCACTGCCTTGACGTTTAAGCCGAGGATCGACTCCCACCACGTGTGCACGTGGGACAGCCCTGTGGGAAAGCCTCGTGGGAAAGCCTCGTGGGAAAGACTCGAGGGAAAACCATAGATCCTTTGATCCACGCGGCGGACTGCGTGACACTGCTGCTACCGCTCTGGAGGAAAGCGCAAGTGCATGCCCGCATTCGAGACGAGGACTGACTCCCCTGGGGAGACTCCAGAAGTACCCCAAGATCCATGTCAGCACTGGAGAGGAATCCTCAGGTTCCGGCCCCGACTCCACACAAGGTCTTAGGCCCCGGCATCGACGGGAGAGGAATCCCGAGAGGCTCCCGAGGAACTCCCATGGGGACTGGCCTTTCCTGAGGCCACCAGAGCGGGTCCCTGAGGTCCCCGTCGTAAGTCGAGAGCACCTGCCGCAACTCGAGAAAATCCAGGAGGTTTTGCCCTCCAGGCGAGATGAGGCCCATTTCCGCTGAGGCTTCTCGAGGCTAATCACGTCTAACCACTGGAACTTCCAAAGGGTCCTTCACACCCTTGCTGCAACTCAAGATGTTCCCCGACATACACGTCTCCACTCGAGAGGAAGCACGTGGGGTCCCGCACACATCCAGGGGAGCCCCGTTTCCGCCTCCTAGCTCGAGATGAGGGATCCTTTCCCTGTTTCGTAGGGAAAGAATTCCCGGCGTTCCCGTCGCATCTCAAGAGGAGGCGCTCTCCACAGGAAAGGCGAGAGGAACTCCAGGGTCGTGCCACCATTCCAAGAGTCCCCCAGATGTGTCAGTCCATTCCAGAGGAACCTGTTTTCCCTGCACTGCCTTGACGTTCAAGCCGAGGATCGACTCCCACCACGTGTGCACGTGGGACAGCCCTGTGGGAAAGCCTCGTGGGAAAGCCTCGTGGGAAAGACTCGAGGGAAAACCATAGATCCTTTGATCCACGCGGCGGACTGCGTGACACTGCTGTTACCGCTCTGGAGGAAAGCGCAAGTGCATGCCCGCATTCGAGACGAGGACTGACTCCCCTGGGGAGACTCCAGAAGTACCCCAAGATCCATGTCAGCACTGGAGAGGAATCCTCAGGTTCCGGCCCCGACTCCACACAAGGTCTTAGGCCCCATCAACGACAGGAGAGGAATCCCGAGAGGACCCCGAGGAACTCGCATGGGGACTGGCCTTTCCTGAGGCCACCAGAGCGGGTCCCTGAGGTCCCCGTCGTAAGTCCAGAGCACCTGCCGCAACTCAAGAAAATCCAGGAGGTTTTGCCCTCCAGGCGAGATGAGGCCCATTTCCGCTGAGGCTTCTCGAGGCTAATCACGTCTAACCACTGGAACTTCCAAAGGGTCCTTCACACCCTTGCTGCAACTCAAGATGTTCCCCGACATACCCGTCTCCACTCGAGAGGAAGCACGTGGGGTCCCGCACACATCCAGGGGAGCCACGTTTCCGCCTCCTAGCTCGAGATGAGGGATCCTTTCCCTGTTTCGTAGGGAAAGAATTCCCGGCGTTCCCGTCGCAACTCAAGAGGAGGCGCTCTCCACAGGAAAGGCGAGAGGAACTCCAGGGTCGTGCCACCATTCCAAGAGACGCCCAGATGGGTCAGTCCATTCCAGAGGAACCTGTTTTCCCTGCACTGCCTTGACGTTCAAGCCGAGGATCGACTCCCACCACGTGTGCACGTGGGACAGCCCTGTGGGAAAGCCTCGTGGGAAAGCCTCGTGGGAAAGACTCGAGGGAAAACCATAGATCCTTTGATCCACGCGGCGGACTGCGTGACACTGCTGCTACCGCTCTGGAGGAAAGCGCAAGTGCATGCCCGCATTCGAGACGAGGACTGACTCCCCTGGGGAGACTCCAGAAGTACCCCAAGATCCATGTCAGCACTGGAGAGGAATCCTCAGGTTCCGGCTCCGACTCCACACAAGGTCTTAGGCCCCGGCATCGACGGGAGAGGAATCCCGAGAGGCCCCCGAGGAACTCGCATGGGGACTGGCCTTTCCTGAGGCCACCAGAGCGGGTCCCTGAGGTCCCCGTCGTAAGTCGAGAGCACCTGCCGCAACTCGAGAAAATTCAGGAGGTTTTGCCGTCCAGGCGAGATGAGGCCCATTTCCGCTGAGGCTTCTCGAGGCTAATCACGTCTAACCACTGGAACTTCCAAAGGGTCCTTCACACCCTTGTTGCAACTCAAGAAGTTCCCCGACATACCCGTCTCCACTCGAGAGGAAGCACGTGGGGTCCCGCACACATCCAGCGGAGCCCCGTTTCCGCCTCCTAGCTCGAGATGAGGGATCCTTTCCCTGTTTCGTAGGGAAAGAATTCCCGGCGTTCCCGTCGCATCTCAAGAGGAGGCGCTCTCCACAGGAAAGGCGAGAGGAACTCCAGGGTCGTGCCACCATTCCAGGAGTCCCCCAAATGTGTCAGTCCATTCCAGAGGAACCTGTTTTCCCTGCACTGCCTTGACGTTTAAGCCGAGGATCGACTCCCACCACGTGTGCACGTGGGACAGCCCTGTGGGAAAGCCTCGTGGGAAAGCCTCGTGGGAAAGACTCGAGGGAAAACCATAGATCCTTTGATCCACGCGGCGGACTGCGTGACACTGCTGCTACCGCTCTGGAGGAAAGCGCAAGTGCATGCCCGCATTCGAGACGAGGACTGACTCCCCTGGGGAGACTCCAGAAGTACCCCAAGATCCATGTCAGCACTGGAGAGGAATCCTCAGGTTCCGGCCCCGACTCCACACAAGGTCTTAGGCCCCGGCATCGACGGGAGAGGAATCCCGAGAGGCTCCCGAGGAACTCCCATGGGGACTGGCCTTTCCTGAGGCCACCAGAGCGGGTCCCTGAGGTCCCCGTCGTAAGTCGAGAGCACCTGCCGCAACTCGAGAAAATCCAGGAGGTTTTGCCCTCCAGGCGAGATGAGGCCCATTTCCGCTGAGGCTTCTCGAGGCTAATCACGTCTAACCACTGGAACTTCCAAAGGGTCCTTCACACCCTTGCTGCAACTCAAGATGTTCCCCGACATACCCGTCTCCACTCGAGAGGAAGCACGTGGGGTCCCGCACACATCCAGGGGAGCCCCGTTTCCGCCTCCTAGCTCGAGATGAGGGATCCTTTCCCTGTTTCGTAGGTAAAGAATTCCCGGCGTTCCCGTCGCATCTCAAGAGGAGGCGCTCTCCACAGGAAAGGCGAGAGGAACTCCAGGGTCGTGCCACCATTCCAAGAGTCCCCCAGATGTGTCAGTCCATTCCAGAGGAACCTGTTTTCCCTGCACTGCCTTGACGTTCAAGCCGAGGATCCACTCCCAACACGTGTGCACGTGGGACAGCCCTGTGGGAAAGCCTCGTGGGAAAGCCTCGTGGGAAAGACTCGAGGGAAAACCATAGATCCTTTGATCCACGCGGCGGACTGCGTGACACTGCTGCTACCGCTCTGGAGGAAAGCGCAAGTGCATGCCCGCATTCGAGACGAGGACTGACTCCCCTGGGGAGACTCCAGAAGTACCCCAAGATCCATGTCAGCACTGGAGAGGAATCCTCAGGTTCCGGCCCCGACTCCACACAAGGTCTTAGGCCCGGGCAACGACAGGAGAGGAATCCTGAGAGGCCCCCGAGGAACTCGCATGGGGACTGGCCTTTCCTGAGGCCACCAGAGCGGGTCCCTGAGGTCCCCGTCGTAAGTCGAGAGCACCTGCCGCAACTCGAGAAAATCCAGGAGGTTTTGCCCTCCAGGCGAGATGAGGCCCATTTCCGCTGAGGCTTCTCGAGGCTAATCACGTCTAACCAATGGAACTTCCAAAGGGTCCTTCACACCCTTGCTGCAACTCAAGAAGTTCCCCGACATACCCGTCTCCACTCGAGAGGAAGCACGTGGGGTCCCGCACACATCCAGCGGAGCCCCGTTTCCGCCTCCTAGCTCGAGATGAGGGATCCTTTCCCTGTTTCGTAGGGAAAGAATTCCCGGCGTTCCCGTCGCAACTCAAGAGGAGACGCTCTCCACAGGAAAGGCGAGAGGAACTCCAGGGTCGTGCCACCATTCCAAGAGTCCCCCAGATGTGTCAGTCCATTCCAGAGGAACCTGTTTTCCCTGCACTGCCTTGACGTTCAAGCCGAGGATCCACTCCCACCACGTGTGCACGTGGGACAGCCCTGTGGGAAAGCCTCGTGGGAAAGCCGCGTGGGAAAGACTCGAGGGAAAACCATAGATCCTTTGATCCACGCGGCGGACTGCGTGACACTGCTGCTACCGCTCTGGAGGAAAGCGCAAGTGCATGCCCGCATTCGAGACGAGGACTGACTCCCCTGGGGAGACTCCAGAAGTACCCCAAGATCCATGTCAGCACTGGAGAGGAATCCTCAGGTTCCGGCCCCGACTCCACACAAGGTCTTAGGCCCCGGCATCGATGGGAGAGGAATCCCGAGAGGCCCCCGAGGAACTCGCATGGGGACTGGCATTTCCTGAGGTCACCAGAGCGGGACCCCGAGGTCCCCGTCGTAAGTCGAGAGCACATGCCGCAACTCGAGAAAATCCAGGAGGTTTTGCCCTCCAGGCGAGATGAGGCCCATTTCCGCTGAGGCTTCTCGAGGCTAATCACATCTAACCACTGGAACTTCCAAAGGGTCCTTCACACCCTTGCTGCAACTCAAGATGTTCCCCGACATACACGTCTCCACTCGAGAGGAAGCACGTGGGGTCCCGCACACATCCAGGGGAGCCCCGTTTCCGCCTCCTAGCTCGAGATGAGGGATCCTTTCCCTGTTTCGTAGGGAAAGAATTCCCGGCGTTCCCGTCGCATCTCAAGAGGAGGCGCTCTCCACAGGAAAGGCGAGAGGAACTCCAGGGTCGTGCCACCATTCCAAGAGTCCCCCAGATGTGTCAGTCCATTCCAGAGGAACCTGTTTTCCCTGCACTGCCTTGACGTTCAAGCCGAGGATCGATTCCAACCACGTGTGCACGTGGGACAGCCCTGTGGGAAAGCCTCGTGGGAAAGCCTCGTGGGAAAGACTCGAGGGAAAACCATAGATCCTTTGATCCACGCGGCGGACTGCGTGACACTGCTGCTACCGCTCTGGAGGAAAGCGCAAGTGCATGCCCGCATTCGAGACGAGGACTGACTCCCCTGGGGAGACTCCAGAAGTACCCCAAGATCCATGTCAGCACTGGAGAGGAATCCTCAGGTTCCGGCCCCGACTCCACACAAGGTCTTAGGCCCCGGCATCGACGGGAGAGGAATCCCGAGACGCCCCCGAGGAACTCGCATGGGGACTGGCCTTTCCTGAGGCCACCAGAGCGGGTCCCTGAGGTCCCCGTCGTAAGTCGAGAGCACCTGCCGCAACTCGAGAAAATCCAGGAGGTTTTGCCCTCCAGGCGAGATGAGGCCCATTTCCGCTGAGGCTTCTCGAGGCCAATCACATCTAACCACTGGAACTTCCAAAGGGTCCTTCACACCCTTGCTGCAACTCAAGAAGTTCCCCGACATACCAGTCTGCACTCGAGAGGAAGCACGTGGGGTCGCGCACACATCCAGGGGAGCCCCGTTTCCGCCTCCTAGCTCGAGATGAGGGATCCTTTCCCTGTTTCGTAGGGAAAGAATTCCCGGCGTTCCCGTCGCATCTCAAGAGGAGGCGCTCTCCACAGGAAAGGCGAGAGGAACTCCAGGGTCTTGCCACCATTCCAAGAGTCCCCCAGATGTGTCAGTCCATTCCAGAGGAACCTGTTTTCCCTGCACTGCCTTGACGTTCAAGCCGAGGATCGACTCCCACCACGTGTGCACGTGGGACAGCCCTGTGGGAAAGCCTCGTGGGAAAGCCTCGTGGGAAAGACTCGAGGGAAAACTATACATCCTTTGATCCACGCGGCGGACTGCGTGACACTGCTGCTACCGCTCTGGAGGAAAGCGCAAGTACATGCCCGCATTCGAGACGAGGACTGACTCCCCTGGGGAGACTCCAGAAGTACCCCAAGATCCATGTCAGCACTGGAGAGGAATCCTCAGGTTCCGGCCCCGACTCCACACAAGGTCTTAGACCCCGGCATCGAAGGGAGAGGAATGCCGAGAGGCCCCCGAGGAACTCGCATGGGGACTGGCCTTTCCTGAGGCCACCAGATCGGGTCCCTGAGGTCCCCGTCGTAAGTCGAGAGCACCTGCCGCAACTCGAGAAAATCCAGGAGGTTTTGCCCTCCAGACGAGATGAGGCCCATTTCCGCTGAGGCTTCTCGAGGCCAATCACATCTAACCACTGGAACTTCCAAAGGGTCCTTCACACCCTTGCTGCAACTCAAGAAGTTCCCCGACATACCCGTCTCCGCTCGAGAGGAAGCACGTGGGGTCCCGCACACATCCAGGGGAGCCCCGTTTCCGCCTCCTAGCTCGAGATGAGGGATCCTTTCCCTGTTTCGTAGGGAAAGAATTCCCGGCGTTCCCGTCACATCTCAAGAGGAGGTGCTCTCCACAGGAAAGACGAGAGGAACTCCAGGGTCGTGCCACCATTCCAAGAGTCCCCCAGATGTGTCAGTCCATTCCAGAGGAACCTGTTTTCCCTGCACTGCCTTGACGTTCAAGCCGAGGATCGACTTCCACCACGTGTGCACGTGGGACAGCCCTGTGGGAAAGCCTCGTGGGAAAGCCTCGTGGGAAAGACTCGAGGGAAAACCATAGATCCTTTGATCCACGCGGCGGACTGCGTGACACTGCTGCTACCGCTCTGGAGGAAAGCGCAAGTGCATGCCCGCATTCGAGACGAGGACTGACTCCCGTGGGGAGACTCCAGAAGTACCCCAAGATCCATGTCAGCACTGGAGAGGAATCCTCAGGTTCCGGCCCCGACTCCACACAAGGTCTTAGGCCCCGGCATCGACGGGAGAGGAATCCCGAGACGCCCCCGAGGAACTCGCATGGGGACAGGCCTTTCCTGAGGCCACCAGAGCGGTTCCCTGAGATCCCCGTCGTAAGTCGAGAGCACCTGCCGCAACTCGAGAAAATCCAGGAGGTTTTGCCCTCCAGGCGAGATGAGGCCCATTTCCGCTGAGGCTTCTCGAGGCTAATCACGTCTAACCACTGGAACTTCCAAAGGGTCCTTCACACCCTTGCTGCAACTCAAGATGTTCCCCGACATACCCGTCTCCACTCGAGAGGAAGCACGTGGGGTCCCGCACACATCCAGGGGAGCCACGTTTCCGCCTCCTAGCTCGAGATGAGGGATCCTTTCCCTGTTTCGTAGGGAAAGAATTCCCGGCGTTCCCGTCGCAACTCAAGAGGAGGCGCTCTCCACAGGAAAGGCGAGAGGAACTCCAGGGTCGTGCCACCATTCCAAGAGACGCCCAGATGGGTCAGTCCATTCCAGAGGAACCTGTTTTCCCTGCACTGCCTTGACGTTCAAGCCGAGGATCGACTCCCACCACGTGTGCACGTGGGACAGCCCTGTGGGAAAGCCTCGTGGGAAAGCCTCGTGGGAAAGACTCGAGGGAAAACTATACATCCTTTGATCCACGCGGCGGACTGCGTGACACTGCTGCTACCGCTCTGGAGGAAAGCGCAAGTACATGCCCGCATTCGAGACGAGGACTGACTCCCCTGGGGAGACTCCAGAAGTACCCCAAGATCCATGTCAGCACTGGAGAGGAATCCTCAGGTTCCGGCCCCGACTCCACACAAGGTCTTAGACCCCGGCATCGAAGGGAGAGGAATGCCGAGAGGCCCCCGAGGAACTCGCATGGGGACTGGCCTTTCCTGAGGCCACCAGATCGGGTCCCTGAGGTCCCCGTCGTAAGTCGAGAGCACCTGCCGCAACTCGAGAAAATCCAGGAGGTTTTGCCCTCCAGACGAGATGAGGCCCATTTCCGCTGAGGCTTCTCGAGGCCAATCACATCTAACCACTGGAACTTCCAAAGGGTCCTTCACACCCTTGCTGCAACTCAAGAAGTTCCCCGACATACCCGTCTCCGCTCGAGAGGAAGCACGTGGGGTCCCGCACACATCCAGGGGAGCCCCGTTTCCGCCTCCTAGCTCGAGATGAGGGATCCTTTCCCTGTTTCGTAGGGAAAGAATTCCCGGCGTTCCCGTCACATCTCAAGAGGAGGTGCTCTCCACAGGAAAGACGAGAGGAACTCCAGGGTCGTGCCACCATTCCAAGAGTCCCCCAGATGTGTCAGTCCATTCCAGAGGAACCTGTTTTCCCTGCACTGCCTTGACGTTCAAGCCGAGGATCGACTTCCACCACGTGTGCACGTGGGACAGCCCTGTGGGAAAGCCTCGTGGGAAAGCCTCGTGGGAAAGACTCGAGGGAAAACCATAGATCCTTTGATCCACGCGGCGGACTGCGTGACACTGCTGCTACCGCTCTGGAGGAAAGCGCAAGTGCATGCCCGCATTCGAGACGAGGACTGACTCCCGTGGGGAGACTCCAGAAGTACCCCAAGATCCATGTCAGCACTGGAGAGGAATCCTCAGGTTCCGGCCCCGACTCCACACAAGGTCTTAGGCCCCGGCATCGACGGGAGAGGAATCCCGAGACGCCCCCGAGGAACTCGCATGGGGACAGGCCTTTCCTGAGGCCACCAGAGCGGTTCCCTGAGATCCCCGTCGTAAGTCGAGAGCACCTGCCGCAACTCGAGAAAATCCAGGAGGTTTTGCCCTCCAGGCGAGATGAGGCCCATTTCCGCTGAGGCTTCTCGAGGCTAATCACGTCTAACCACTGGAACTTCCAAAGGGTCCTTCACACCCTTGCTGCAACTCAAGATGTTCCCCGACATACCCGTCTCCACTCGAGAGGAAGCACGTGGGGTCCCGCACACATCCAGGGGAGCCACGTTTCCGCCTCCTAGCTCGAGATGAGGGATCCTTTCCCTGTTTCGTAGGGAAAGAATTCCCGGCGTTCCCGTCGCAACTCAAGAGGAGGCGCTCTCCACAGGAAAGGCGAGAGGAACTCCAGGGTCGTGCCACCATTCCAAGAGACGCCCAGATGGGTCAGTCCATTCCAGAGGAACCTGTTTTCCCTGCACTGCCTTGACGTTCAAGCCGAGGATCGACTCCCACCACGTGTGCACGTGGGACAGCCCTGTGGGAAAGCCTCGTGGGAAAGCCTCGAGGGAAAACCATAGATCCTTTGATCCACGCGGCGGACTGCGTGACACTGCTGCTACCGCTCTGGAGGAAAGCGCAAGTGCATGCCCGCATTCGAGACGAGGACTGACTCCCCTGGGGAGACTCCAGAAGTACCCCAAGATCCATGTCAGCACTGGAGAGGAATCCTCAGGTTCCGGCCCCGACTCCACACAAGGTCTTAGGCCCCGGCATCGAAGGGAGAGGAATCCCGAGAGGCCCCCGAGGAACTCGCATGGGGACTGGCCTATCCTGAGGCCACCAGAGCGGGTCCCTGAGGTCCCCGTCGTAAGTCGAGAGCACCTGCCGCAACTCGAGAAAATCCAGGAGGTTTTGCCCTCCAGGCGAGATGAGGCCCATTTCCGCTGAGGCTTCTCGAGGCCAATCACATCTAACCACTGGAACTTCCAAAGGGTCCTTCACACCCTTGCTGCAACTCAAGAAGTTCCCCGACATACCAGTCTGCACTCGAGAGGAAGCACGTGGGGTCCCGCACACATCCAGGGGAGCCCCGTTTCCGCCTCCTAGCTCGAGATGAGGGATCCTTTCCCTGTTTCGTAGGGAAAGAATTCCCGGCGTTCCCGTCGCATCTCAAGAGGAGGCGCTCTCCACAGGAAAGGCGAGAGGAACTCCAGGGTCGTGCCACCATTCCAAGAGTCCCCCAGATGTGTAGGTCCATTCCAGAGGAACCTGTTTTCCCTGCACTGCCTTGACGTTCAAGCCGAGGATCGACTCCAACCACGTGTGCACGTGGGACAGCCCTGTGGGAAAGCCTCGTGGGAAAGCCTCATGGGAAAGACTCGAGGGAAAACCATAGATCCTTTGATCCACGCGGCGGACTGCGTGACACTGCTGCTACCGCTCTGGAGGAAAGCGCAAGTGCATGCCCGCATTCGAGACGAGGACTGACTCCCCTGGGGAGACTCCAGAAGTACCCCAAGATCCATGTCAGCACTGGAGAGGAATCCTCAGGTTCCGGCCCCGACTCCACACAAGGTCTTAGGCCCCGGCATCGACGGGAGAGGAATCCCGAGACGCCCCCGAGGAACTCGCATGGGGACTGGCCTTTCCTGAGGCCACCAGAGCGGGTCCCTGAGGTCCCCGTCGTAAGTCGAGAGCACCTGCCGCAACTCGAGAAAATCCAGGAGGTTTTGCCCTCCAGGCGAGATGAGGCCCATTTCCGCTGAGGCTTCTCGAGGCCAATCACATCTAACCACTGGAACATCCAAAGGGTCCTTCACACCCTTGCTGCAACTCAAGAAGTTCCCCGACATACCAGTCTGCACTCGAGAGGAAGCACGTGGGGTCGCGCACGCATCCAGGGGAGCCCCGTTTCCGCCTCCTAGCTCGAGATGAGGGATCCTTTCCCTGTTTCGTAGGGAAAGAATTCCCGGCGTTCCCGTAGCATCTCAAGAGGAGGCGCTCTCCACAGGAAAGGCGAGAGGAACTCCAGGGTCTTGCCACCATTCCAAGAGTCCCCCAGATGTGTCAGTCCATTCCAGAGGAACCTGTTTTCCCTGCACTGCCTTGACGTTCAAGCCGAGGATCGACTCCCACCACGTGTGCACGTGGGACAGCCCTGTGGGAAAGCCTCGTGGGAAAGCCTCGTGGGAAAGACTCGAGGGAAAACTATACATCCTTTGATCCACGCGGCGGACTGCGTGACACTGCTGCTACCGCTCTGGAGGAAAGCGCAAGTGCATGCCCGCATTCGAGACGAGGACTGACTCCCCTGGGGAGACTCCAGAAGTACCCCAAGATCCATGTCAGCACTGGAGAGGAATCCTCAGGTTCCGGCCCCGACTCCACACAAGGTCTTAGGCCCCGGCATCGACGGGAGAGGAATCCCGAGACGCCCCCGAGGAACTCGCATGGGGACTGGCCTTTCCTGAGGCCACCAGAGCGGGTCCCTGAGGTCCCCGTCGTAAGTCGAGAGCACCTGCCGCAACTCGAGAAAATCCAGGAGGTTTTGCCCTCCAGGCGAGATGAGGCCCATTTCCGCTGAGGCTTCTCGAGGCTAATCACGTCTAACCACTGGAACTTCCAAAGGGTCCTTCACACCCTTGTTGCAACTCAAGAAGTTCCCCGACATACCCGTCTCCACTCGAGAGGAAGCACGTGGGGTCCCGCACACATCCAGGGGAGCCCCGTTTCCGCCTCCTAGCTCGAGATGAGGGATCCTTTCCCTGTTTCGTAGGAAAGAATTCCCGGCGTTCCCGTCGCATCTCAAGAGGAGGCGCTCTCCACAGGAAAGGCGAGAGGAACTCCAGGGTCGTGCCACCATTCCAAGAGTCCACCAGATGTGTCAGTCCATTCCAGAGGAACCTGTTTTCCCTGCACTGCCTTGACGTTCAAGCCGAGGATCCACTCCCACCACGTGTGCACGTGGGACAGCCCTGTGGGAAAGCCTCGTGGGAAAACCTCGTGGGAAAGACTCAAGGGAAAACCATAGATCCTTTGATCCACGCGGCGGACTGCGTGACACTGCTGCTACCGCTCTGGAGGAAAGCGTAAGTGCATGCCCGCATTCGAGACGAGGACTGACTCCCCTGGGGAGACTCCAGAAGTACCCCAAGATCCATGTCAGCACTGGAGAGGAATCCTCAGGTTCCGGCCCCGACTCCACACAAGGTCTTAGGCCCCGGCATCGACGGGAGAGGAATCCCAAGAGGCTCCCGAGGAACTCGCATGGGGACTGGCCTTTCCTGAGGCCACCAGAGCGGGTCCCTGAGGTCCCCGTCGTAAGTCGAGAGCACCTGCCGCAACTCGAGAAAATCCAGGAGGTTTTGCCCTCCAGGCGAGATGAGGCCCATTTCCGCTGAGGCTTCTCGAGGCTAATCACGTCTAACCACTGGAACTTCCAAAGGGTCCTTCACACCCTTGCTGCAACTCAAGATGTTCCCCGACATACACGTCTCCACTCGAGAGGAAGCACGTGGGGTCCCGCACACATCCAGGGGAGCCCCGTTTCCGCCTCCTAGCTCGAGATGAGGGATCCTTTCCCTGTTTCGTAGGGAAAGAATTCCTGGCGTTCCCGTCGCATCTCAAGAGGCGGCGCTCTCCACAGGGAAGGCGAGAGGAACTCCAGGGTCGTGCCACCATTCCAAGAGTCCCCCAGATGTGTCAGTCCATTCCAGAGGAACCTGTTTTCCCTGCACTGCCTTGACGTTCAAGCCGAGGATCCACTCCCACCACGTGTGCACGTGGGACAGCCCTGTGGGAAAGCCTCGTGGGAAAGCCTCGTGGGAAAGACTCGAGGGAAAATCATAGATCCTTTGATCCACGCGGCGGACTGCGTGACACTGCTGCTACCGCTCTGGAGGAAAGCGCAAGTGCATGCCCGCATTCGAGACGAGGACTGACTCCCCTGGGGAGACTCCAGAAGTACCCCAAGATCCATGTCAGCACTGGAGAGGAATCCTCAGGTTCCGGCCCCGACTCCACACAAGGTCTTAGGCCCCATCAACGACAGGAGAGGAATCCTGAGAGGCCCCCGAGGAACTCGCATCGGGACTGGCCTTTCCTGAGGCCACCAGAGCGGGTCCCTGAGGTCCCCGTCGTAAGTCGAGAGCACCTGCCGCAACTCGAGAAAATCCAGGAGGTTTTGCCCTCCAGGCGAGATGAGGCCCATTTCCGCTGAGGCTTCTCGAGGCTAATCACGTCTAACCACTGGAACTTCCAAAGGATCCTTCACACCCTTGCTGCAACTCAAGATGTTCCCCGACATACCCGTCTCCACTCGAGAGGAAGCACGTGGGGTCCCGCACACATCCAGGGGAGCCACGTTTCCGCCTCCTAGCTCGAGATGAGGGATCCTTTCCCTGTTTCGTAGGAAAGAATTCCCGGCGTTCCCGTCGCATCTCAAGAGGAGGCGCTCTCCACAGGAAAGGCGAGAGGAACTCCAGGGTCGTGCCACCATTCCAAGAGTCCCCCAGATGTGTCAGTCCATTCCAGAGGAACCTGTTTTCCCTGCACTGCCTTGACGTTCAAGCCGAGGATCGACTCCCACCACGTGTGCACGTGGTACAGCCCTGTGGAAAAGCCTCGTGGGAAAGACTCGAGGGAAAACCATAGATCCTTTGATCCACGCGGCGGACGGCGTGACACTGCTGCTACCGCTCTGGAGGAAAGCGCAAGTGCATGCCCGCATTCGAGACGAGGACTGACTCCCCTGGGGAGACTCCAGAAGTACCCCAAGATCCATGTCAGCACTGGAGAGGAATCCTCAGGTTCCGGCCCCGACTCCACACAAGGTCTTAGGCCCCGGCATCGAAGGGAGAGGAATCCCGAGAGGCCCCCGAGGAACTCGCATGGGGACTGGCTTTCCTGAGGCCACCAGAGCGGGTCCCTGAGGTCCCCGTCGTAAGTCGAGAGCACCTGCCGCAACTCGAGAAAATCCAGGAGGTTTTGCCCTCCAGGCGAGATGAGGCCCATTTCCGCTGAGGCTTCTCGAGGCCAATCACATCTAACCACTGGAACTTCCAAAGGGTCCTTCACACCCTTGCTGCAACTCAAGAAGTTCCCCGACATACCAGTCTGCACTCGAGAGGAAGCACGTGGGGTCCCGCACACATCCAGGGGAGCCCCGTTTCCGCCTCCTAGCTCGAGATGAGGGATCCATTCCCTGTTTCGTAGGGAAAGAATTCCCGGCGTTCCCGTCGCATCTCAAGAGGAGGCGCTCTCCACAGGAAAGGCGAGAGGAACTCCAGGGTCGTGCCACCATTCCAAGAGTCCCCCAGATGTGTCAGTCCATTCCAGAGGAACCTGTTTTCCCTGCACTGCCTTGACGTTCAAGCCGAGGATCGACTCCAACCACGTGTGCACGTGAGACAGCCCTGTGGGAAAGCCTCGTGGGAAAGCCTCATGGGAAAGACTCGAGGGAAAACCATAGATCCTTTGATCCACGCGGCGGACTGCGTGACACTGCTGCTACCGCTCTGGAGGAAAGCGCAAGTGCATGCCCGCATTCGAGACGAGGACTGACTCCCCTGGGGAGACTCCAGAAGTACCCCAAGATCCATGTCAGCACTGGAGAGGAATCCTCAGGTTCTGGCCCCGACTCCACACAAGGTCTTAGGCCCCGGCATCGACGGGAGAGGAATCCCGAGACGCCCCCGAGGAACTCGCATGGGGACTGGCCTTTCCTGAGGCCACCAGAGCGGGTCCCTGTGGTCCCCGTCGGAAGTCGAGAGCACCTGCCGCAACTCGAGAAAATCCAGGAGGTTTTGCCCTCCAGGCGAGATGAGGCCCATTTCCGCTGAGGCTTCTCGAGGCCAATCACATCTAACCACTGGAACTTCCAAAGGGTCCTTCACACCCTTGCTGCAACTCAAGAAGTTCCCCGACATACCAGTCTGCACTCGAGAGGAAGCACGTGGGGTCGCGCACACATCCAGGGGAGCCCCGTTTCCGCCTCCTAGCTCGAGATGAGGGATCCTTTCCCTGTTTCGTAGGGAAAGAATTCCCGGCGTTCCCGTCGCATCTCAAGAGGAGGCGCTCTCCACAGGAAAGGCGAGAGGAACTCCAGGGTCTTGCCACCATTCCAAGAGTCCCCCAGATGTGTCAGTCCATTCCAGAGGAACCTGTTTTCCCTGCACTGCCTTGACGTTCAAGCCGAGGATCGACTCCCACCACGTGTGCACGTGGGACAGCCCTGTGGGAAAGCCTCGTGGGAAAGCCTCGTGGGAAAGACACGAGGGAAAACTATACATCCTTTGATCCACGCGGCGGACTGCGTGACACTGCTGCTACCGCTCTGGAGGAAAGCGCAAGTGCATGCCCGCATTCGAGACGAGGACTGACTCCCCTGGGGAGACTCCAGAAGTACCCCAAGATCCATGTCAGCACTGGAGAGGAATCCTCAGGTTCCGGCCCCGACTCCACACAAGGTCTTAGACCCCGGCATCGACGGGAGAGGAATGCCGAGAGGCCCCCGAGGAACTCGCATGGGGACTGGCCTTTCCTGAGGCCACCAGATCGGGTCCCTGAGGTCCCCGTCGTAAGTCGAGAGCACCTGCCGCAACTCGAGAAAATCCAGGAGGTTTTGCCCTCCAGACGAGATGAGGCCCATTTCCGCTGAGGCTTCTCGAGGCCAATCACATCTAACCACTGGAACTTCCAAAGGGTCCTTCACACCCTTGCTGCAACTCAAGAAGTTCCCCGACATACCCGTCTCCGCTCGAGAGGAAGCACGTGGGGTCCCGCACACATCCAGGGGAGCCCCGTTTCCGCCTCCTAGCTCGAGATGAGGGATCCTTTCCCTGTTTCGTAGGGAAAGAATTCCCGGTGTTCCCGTCACATCTCAAGAGGAGGCGCTCTCCACAGGAAAGACGAGAGGAACTCCAGGGTCGTGCCACCATTCCAAGAGTCCCCCAGATGTGTCAGTCCATTCCAGAGGAACCTGTTTTCCCTGCACTGCCTTGACGTTCAAGCCGAGGATCGACTTCCACCACGTGTGCACGTGGGACAGCCCTGTGGGAAAGCCTCGTGGGAAAGCCTCGTGGGAAAGACTCGAGGGAAAACCATAGATCCTTTGATCCACGCGGCGGACTGCGTGACACTGCTGCTACCGCTCTGGAGGAAAGCGCAAGTGCATGCCCGCATTCGAGACGAGGACTGACTCCCGTGGGGAGACTCCAGAAGTACCCCAAGATCCATGTCAGCACTGGAGAGGAATCCTCAGGTTCCGGCCCCGACTCCACACAAGGTCTTAGGCCCCGGCATCGACGGGAGAGGAATCCCGAGACGCCCCCGAGGAACTCGCATGGGACAGGCCTTTCCTGAGGCCACCAGAGCGGTTCCCTGAGATCCCCGTCGTAAGTCGAGAGCACCTGCCGCAACTCGAGAAAATCCAGGAGGTTTTGCCCTCCAGGCGAGATGAGGCCCATTTCCGCTGAGGCTTCTCGAGGCCAATCACATCTAACCACTGGAACTTCCAAAGGGTCCTTCACACCATTGCTGCAACTCAAGAAGTTCCCCGACATACCCGTCTCCACTCGAGGGGAAGCACGTGGGGTCCCCCACACATCCAGGGGAGCCCCGTTTCCACCTCCTAGCTCGAGATGAGGGATCCTTTCCCTGTTTCGTAGGGAAAGAATTCCCGGCGTTCCCGTCGCATCTCAAGAGGAGGCGCTCTCCACAGGAAAGGCGAGAGGAACTCCAGGGTCTTGCAACCATTCCAAGAGTCCCCCAGATGTGTCAGTCCATTCCAGAGGAACCTGTTTTCCCTGCACTGCCTTGACGTTCAAGCCGAGGATCGACTCCCACCACGTGTGCACGTGGGACAGCCCTGTGGGAAAGCCTCGTGGGAAAGCCTCGTGGGAAAGACTCGAGGGAAAACCATAGATCCTTTGATCCACGCGGCGGACTGCGTGACACTGCTGCTACCGCTCTGGAGGAAAGCGCAAGTGCATGCCCGCATTCGAGACGAGGACTGACTCCCCTGGTGAGACTCCAGAAGTACCCCAAGATCCATGTCAGCACTGGAGAGGAATCCTCAGGTTCCGGCCCCGACTCCACACAAGGTCTTAGACCCCGGCATCGAAGGGAGAGGAATGCCGAGAGGCCCCCGAGGAACTCGCATGGGGACTGGCCTTTCCTGAGGCCACCAGATCGGGTCCCTGAGGTCCCCGTCGTAAGTCGAGAGCACCTGCCGCAACTCGAGAAAATCCAGGAGGTTTTGCCCTCCAGACGAGATGAGGCCCATTTCCGCTGAGGCTTCTCGAGGCCAATCACATCTAACCACTGGAACTTCCAAAGGGTCCTTCACACCCTTGCTGCAACTCAAGAAGTTCCCCGACATACCCGTCTCCGCTCGAGAGGAAGCACGTGGGGTCCCGCACACATCCAGGGGAGCCCCGTTTCCGCCTCCTAGCTCGAGATGAGGGATCCTTTCCCTGTTTCGTAGGGAAAGAATTCCCGGCGTTCCCGTCACATCTCAAGAGGAGGTGCTCTCCACAGGAAAGACGAGAGGAACTCCAGGGTCGTGCCACCATTCCAAGAGTCCCCCAGATGTGTCAGTCCATTCCAGAGGAACCTGTTTTCCCTGCACTGCCTTGACGTTCAAGCCGAGGATCGACTTCCACCACGTGTGCACGTGGGACAGCCCTGTGGGAAAGCCTCGTGGGAAAGCCTCATGGGAAAGACTCGAGGGAAAACCATAGATCCTTTGATCCACGCGGCGGACTGCGTGACACTGCTGCTACCGCTCTGGAGGAAAGCGCAAGTGCATGCCCGCATTCGAGACGAGGACTGACTCCCGTGGGGAGACTCCAGAAGTACCCCAAGATCCATGTCAGCACTGGAGAGGAATCCTCAGGTTCCGGCCCCGACTCCACACAAGGTCTTAGGCCCCGGCATCGACGGGAGAGGAATCCCGAGACGCCCCCGAGGAACTCGCATGGGGACAGGCCTTTCCTGAGGCCACCAGAGCGGTTCCCTGAGATCCCCGTCGTAAGTCGAGAGCACCTGCCGCAACTCGAGAAAATCCAGGAGGTTTTGCCCTCCAGGCGAGATGAGGCCCATTTCCGCTGAGGCTTCTCGAGGCTAATCACGTCTAACCACTGGAACTTCCAAAGGGTCCTTCACACCCTTGCTGCAACTCAAGATGTTCCCCGACATACCCGTCTCCACTCGAGAGGAAGCACGTGGGGTCCCGCACACATCCAGGGGAGCCACGTTTCCGCCTCCTAGCTCGAGATGAGGGATCCTTTCCCTGTTTCGTAGGGAAAGAATTCCCGGCGTTCCCGTCGCAACTCAAGAGGAGGCGCTCTCCACAGGAAAGGCGAGAGGAACTCCAGGGTCGTGCCACCATTCCAAGAGACGCCCAGATGGGTCAGTCCATTCCAGAGGAACCTGTTTTCCCTGCACTGCCTTGACGTTCAAGCCGAGGATCGACTCCCACCACGTGTGCACGTGGGACAGCCCTGTGGGAAAGCCTCGTGGGAAAGCCTCGTGGGAAAGACTCGAGGGAAAACCATAGATCCTTTGATCCACGCGGCGGACTGCGTGACACTGCTTCTACCGCTCTGGAGGAAAGCGCAAGTGCATGCCCGCATTCGAGACGAGGACTGACTCCCCTGGGGAGACTCCAGAAGTACCCCAAGATCCATGTCAGCACTGGAGAGGAATCCTCAGGTTCCGGCCCCGACTCCACACAAGGTCTTAGGCCCCGGCATCGACGGGAGAGGAATCCCGAGACGCCCCCGAGGAACTCGCATGGGGACTGGCCTTTCCTGAGGCCACCAGAGCGGGTCCCTGAGGTCCCCGTCGTAAGTCGAGAGCACCTGCCGCAACTCGAGAAAATCCAGGAGGTTTTGCCCTCCAGGCGAGATGAGGCCCATTTCCGCTGAGGCTTCTCGAGGCTAATCACGTCTAACCACTGGAACTTCCAAAGGGTCCTTCACACCCTTGTTGCAACTCAAGAAGTTCCCCGACATACCCGTCTCCACTCGAGAGGAAGCACGTGGGGTCCCGCACACATCCAGGGGAGCCCCGTTTCCGCCTCCTAGCTCGAGATGAGGGATCCTTTCCCTGTTTCGTAGGAAAGAATTCCCGGCGTTCCCGTCGCATCTCAAGAGGAGGCGCTCTCCACAGGAAAGGCGAGAGGAACTCCAGGGTCGTGCCACCATTCCAAGAGTCCACCAGATGTGTCAGTCCATTCCAGAGGAACCTGTTTTCCCTGCACTGCCTTGACGTTCAAGCCGAGGATCCACTCCCACCACGTGTGCACGTGGGACAGCCCTGTGGGAAAGCCTCGTGGGAAAACCTCGTGGGAAAGACTCAAGGGAAAACCATAGATCCTTTGATCCACGCGGTGGACTGCGTGACACTGCTGCTACCGCTCTGGAGGAAAGCGTAAGTGCATGCCCGCATTCGAGACGAGGACTGACTCCCCTGGGGAGACTCCAGAAGTACCCCAAGATCCATGTCAGCACTGGAGAGGAATCCTCAGGTTCCGGCCCCGACTCCACACAAGGTCTTAGGCCCCGGCATCGACGGGAGAGGAATCCCGAGAGGCTCCCGAGGAACTCGCATGGGGACTGGCCTTTCCTGAGGCCACCAGAGCGGGTCCCTGAGGTCCCCGTCGTAAGTCGAGAGCACCTGCCGCAACTCGAGAAAATCCAGGAGGTTTTGCCCTCCAGGCGAGATGAGGCCCATTTCCGCTGAGGCTTCTCGAGGCTAATCACGTCTAACCACTGGAACTTCCAAAGGGTCCTTCACACCCTTGCTGCAACTCAAGATGTTCCCCGACATACACGTCTCCACTCGAGAGGAAGCACGTGGGGTCCCGCACACATCCAGGGGAGCCCCGTTTCCGCCTCCTAGCTCGAGATGAGGGATCCTTTCCCTGTTTCGTAGGGAAAGAATTCCTGGCGTTCCCGTCGCATCTCAAGAGGCGGCGCTCTCCACAGGGAAGGCGAGAGGAACTCCAGGGTCGTGCCACCATTCCAAGAGTCCCCCAGATGTGTCAGTCCATTCCAGAGGAACCTGTTTTCCCTGCACTGCCTTGACGTTCAAGCCGAGGATCCACTCCCACCACGTGTGCACGTGGGACAGCCCTGTGGGAAAGCCTCGTGGGAAAGCCTCGTGGGAAAGACTCGAGGGAAAATCATAGATCCTTTGATCCACGCGGCGGACTGCGTGACACTGCTGCTACCGCTCTGGAGGAAAGCGCAAGTGCATGCCCGCATTCGAGACGAGGACTGACTCCCCTGGGGAGACTCCAGAAGTACCCCAAGATCCATGTCAGCACTGGAGAGGAATCCTCAGGTTCCGGCCCCGACTCCACACAAGGTCTTAGGCCCCATCAACGACAGGAGAGGAATCCTGAGAGGCCCCCGAGGAACTCGCATCGGGACTGGCCTTTCCTGAGGCCACCAGAGCGGGTCCCTGAGGTCCCCGTCGTAAGTCGAGAGCACCTGCCGCAACTCGAGAAAATCCAGGAGGTTTTGCCCTCCAGGCGAGATGAGGCCCATTTCCGCTGAGGCTTCTCGAGGCTAATCACGTCTAACCACTGGAACTTCCAAAGGATCCTTCACACCCTTGCTGCAACTCAAGATGTTCCCCGACATACCCGTCTCCACTCGAGAGGAAGCACGTGGGGTCCCGCACACATCCAGGGGAGCCACGTTTCCGCCTCCTAGCTCGAGATGAGGGATCCTTTCCCTGTTTCGTAGGAAAGAATTCCCGGCGTTCCCGTCGCATCTCAAGAGGAGGCGCTCTCCACAGGAAAGGCGAGAGGAACTCCAGGGTCGTGCCACCATTCCAAGAGTCCCCCAGATGTGTCAGTCCATTCCAGAGGAACCTGTTTTCCCTGCACTGCCTTGACGTTCAAGCCGAGGATCGACTCCCACCACGTGTGCACGTGGGACAGCCCTGTGGAAAAGCCTCGTGGGAAAGACTCGAGGGAAAACCATAGATCCTTTGATCCACGCGGCGGACGGCGTGACACTGCTGCTACCGCTCTGGAGGAAAGCGCAAGTGCATGCCCGCATTCGAGACGAGGACTGACTCCCCTGGGGAGACTCCAGAAGTACCCCAAGATCCATGTCAGCACTGGAGAGGAATCCTCAGGTTCCGGCCCCGACTCCACACAAGGTCTTAGGCCCCGGCATCGAAGGGAGAGGAATCCCGAGAGGCCCCCGAGGAACTCGCATGGGGACTGGCTTTCCTGAGGCCACCAGAGCGGGTCCCTGAGGTCCCCGTCGTAAGTCGAGAGCACCTGCCGCAACTCGAGAAAATCCAGGAGGTTTTGCCCTCCAGGCGAGATGAGGCCCATTTCCGCTGAGGCTTCTCGAGGCCAATCACATCTAACCACTGGAACTTCCAAAGGGTCCTTCACACCCTTGCTGCAACTCAAGAAGTTCCCCGACATACCAGTCTGCACTCGAGAGGAAGCACGTGGGGTCCCGCACACATCCAGGGGAGCCCCGTTTCCGCCTCCTAGCTCGAGATGAGGGATCCATTCCCTGTTTCGTAGGGAAAGAATTCCCGGCGTTCCCGTCGCATCTCAAGAGGAGGCGCTCTCCACAGGAAAGGCGAGAGGAACTCCAGGGTCGTGCCACCATTCCAAGAGTCCCCCAGATGTGTCAGTCCATTCCAGAGGAACCTGTTTTCCCTGCACTGCCTTGACGTTCAAGCCGAGGATCGACTCCAACCACGTGTGCACGTGAGACAGCCCTGTGGGAAAGCCTCGTGGGAAAGCCTCATGGGAAAGACTCGAGGGAAAACCATAGATCCTTTGATCCACGCGGCGGACTGCGTGACACTGCTGCTACCGCTCTGGAGGAAAGCGCAAGTGCATGCCCGCATTCGAGACGAGGACTGACTCCCCTGGGGAGACTCCAGAAGTACCCCAAGATCCATGTCAGCACTGGAGAGGAATCCTCAGGTTCTGGCCCCGACTCCACACAAGGTCTTAGGCCCCGGCATCGACGGGAGAGGAATCCCGAGACGCCCCCGAGGAACTCGCATGGGGACTGGCCTTTCCTGAGGCCACCAGAGCGGGTCCCTGTGGTCCCCGTCGGAAGTCGAGAGCACCTGCCGCAACTCGAGAAAATCCAGGAGGTTTTGCCCTCCAGGCGAGATGAGGCCCATTTCCGCTGAGGCTTCTCGAGGCCAATCACATCTAACCACTGGAACTTCCAAAGGGTCCTTCACACCCTTGCTGCAACTCAAGAAGTTCCCCGACATACCAGTCTGCACTCGAGAGGAAGCACGTGGGGTCGCGCACACATCCAGGGGAGCCCCGTTTCCGCCTCCTAGCTCGAGATGAGGGATCCTTTCCCTGTTTCGTAGGGAAAGAATTCCCGGCGTTCCCGTCGCATCTCAAGAGGAGGCGTTCTCCACAGGAAAGGCGAGAGGAACTCCAGGGTCTTGCCACCATTCCAAGAGTCCCCCAGATGTGTCAGTCCATTCCAGAGGAACCTGTTTTCCCTGCACTGCCTTGACGTTCAAGCCGAGGATCGACTCCCACCACGTGTGCACGTGGGACAGCCCTGTGGGAAAGCCTCGTGGGAAAGCCTCGTGGGAAAGACACGAGGGAAAACTATACATCCTTTGATCCACGCGGCGGACTGCGTGACACTGCTGCTACCGCTCTGGAGGAAAGCGCAAGTGCATGCCCGCATTCGAGACGAGGACTGACTCCCCTGGGGAGACTCCAGAAGTACCCCAAGATCCATGTCAGCACTGGAGAGGAATCCTCAGGTTCCGGCCCCGACTCCACACAAGGTCTTAGACCCCGGCATCGACGGGAGAGGAATGCCGAGAGGCCCCCGAGGAACTCGCATGGGGACTGGCCTTTCCTGAGGCCACCAGATCGGGTCCCTGAGGTCCCCGTCGTAAGTCGAGAGCACCTGCCGCAACTCGAGAAAATCCAGGAGGTTTTGCCCTCCAGACGAGATGAGGCCCATTTCCGCTGAGGCTTCTCGAGGCCAATCACATCTAACCACTGGAACTTCCAAAGGGTCCTTCACACCCTTGCTGCAACTCAAGAAGTTCCCCGACATACCCGTCTCCGCTCGAGAGGAAGCACGTGGGGTCCCGCACACATCCAGGGGAGCCCCGTTTCCGCCTCCTAGCTCGAGATGAGGGATCCTTTCCCTGTTTCGTAGGGAAAGAATTCCCGGTGTTCCCGTCACATCTCAAGAGGAGGCGCTCTCCACAGGAAAGACGAGAGGAACTCCAGGGTCGTGCCACCATTCCAAGAGTCCCCCAGATGTGTCAGTCCATTCCAGAGGAACCTGTTTTCCCTGCACTGCCTTGACGTTCAAGCCGAGGATCGACTTCCACCACGTGTGCACGTGGGACAGCCCTGTGGGAAAGCCTCGTGGGAAAGCCTCGTGGGAAAGACTCGAGGGAAAACCATAGATCCTTTGATCCACGCGGCGGACTGCGTGACACTGCTGCTACCGCTCTGGAGGAAAGCGCAAGTGCATGCCCGCATTCGAGACGAGGACTGACTCCCGTGGGGAGACTCCAGAAGTACCCCAAGATCCATGTCAGCACTGGAGAGGAATCCTCAGGTTCCGGCCCCGACTCCACACAAGGTCTTAGGCCCCGGCATCGACGGGAGAGGAATCCCGAGACGCCCCCGAGGAACTCGCATGGGACAGGCCTTTCCTGAGGCCACCAGAGCGGTTCCCTGAGATCCCCGTCGTAAGTCGAGAGCACCTGCCGCAACTCGAGAAAATCCAGGAGGTTTTGCCCTCCAGGCGAGATGAGGCCCATTTCCGCTGAGGTTTCTCGAGGCTAATCACGTCTAACCACTGGAACTTCCAAAGGGTCCTTCACACCCTTGCTGCAACTCAAGAAGTTCCCCGACATACCCGTCTCCACTCGAGAGGAAGCACGTGGGGTCCCGCACACATCCAGGGGAGCCCCGTTTCCGCCTCCTAGCTCGAGATGAGGGATCCTTTCCCTGTTTCGTAGGGAAAGAATTCCCGGCGTTCCCGTCGCATCTCAAGAGGAGGCGCTCTCCACAGGAAAGGCGAGAGGAACTCCAGGGTCGTGCCACCATTCCAAGAGTCCCCCAGATGTGTCAGTCCATTCCAGAGGAACCTGTTTTCCCTGCACTGCCTTGACGTTCAAACCGAGGATCCACTCCCACCACGTGTGCACGTGGGACAGCCCTGTGGGAAAGCCTCGTGGGAAAGCCTCGTGGGAAAACTCGAGGGAAAACCATAGATCCTTTGATCCACGCGGCGGACTGCGTGACACTGCTGCTACCGCTCTGGAGGAAAGCGCAAGTGCATGCCCGCATTCGAGACGAGGACTGACTCCCCTGGGGAGACTCCAGAAGTACCCCAAGATCAATGTCAGCACTGGAGAGGAATCCTCAGTTTCCGGCCCCGACTCCACACAAGGTCTTAGGCCCCGGCATCGACGGGAGAGTAATCCCGAGAGGCCCCCGAGGAATTCGCATGGGGACTGGCCTTTCCTGAGGCCACCAGAGCGGGTCCCTGAGGTCCCCGTCGTAAGTCGAGAGCACCTGCCGTAACTCGAGAAAATCCAGGAGGTTTTGCCCTCCAGGCGAGATGAGGCCCATTTCCGCTGAGGTTTCTCGAGGCTAATCACGTCTAAACACTGGAACTTCCAAAGGGTCCTTCACACCCTTGCTGCAACTCAAGAAGTTCCCCGACATACCCGTCTCCACTCGAGAGGAAGCACGTGGGGTCCCGCACACATCCAGGGGAGCCCCGTTTCCGCCTCCTAGCTCGAGATGAGGGATCCTTTCCCTGTTTCGTAGGGAAAGAATTCCCGGCATTCCCGTCGCAACTCAAGAGGAGGCGCTCTGCACAGGAAAGGCGAGAGGAACTCCAGGGTCGTGCCACCAATCCAAGAGTCCCCCAGATGTGTCAGTCCATTCCAGAGGAACCTGTTTTCCCTGCACTGCCTTGACGTTCAAGCCGAGGATCCACTCCCACCACGTGTGCACGTGGGACAGCCCTGTGGGAAAGCCTCGTGGGAAAGCCTCGTGGGAAAGACTCGAGGGAAAACCATAGATCCTTTGATCCACGCGGCGGACTGCGTGACACTGCTGCTACCGCTCTGGAGGAAAGCGCAAGTGAATGCCCGCATTCGAGACGAGGACTGACTCCCCTGAGGAGACTCCAGAAGTACCCCAAGATCCATGTCAGCACTGGAGAGGAATCCTCAGGTTCCGGCCCCGACTCCACACAAGGTCTTAGGCCCCGGCATCGACGGGAGAGGTATCCCGAGAGGCCTCCGAGGAACTCGCATGGGGACTGGCCTTTCCTGAGGCCACCAGAGCGGGTCCCTGAGGTCCCCGTCGTAACTCGAGAGCACCTGCCGCAACTCGAGAAAATCCAGGAGGTTTTGCCCTCCAGGCGAGATGAGGCCCATTTCCGCTGAGGCTTCTCGAGGTGAATCATGTCTAACCACTGGAACTTCCAAAGGGTCCTTCACACCCTTGCTGCAACTCAAGAAGTTCCCCGACATACCCGTCTCCACTCGAGAGGAAGCACGTGGGGTCCCGCACACATCCAGGGGAGCCCCGTTTCCGCCTCCTAGCTCGAGATGAGGGATCCTTTCCCTGTTTCGTAGGGAAAGAATTCCCGGCGTTCCCGTCGCATCTCAAGAGGAGGCGCTCTCCACAGGAAAGGCGAGAGGAACTCCAGGGTCGTGCCACCATTCCAAGAGTCCCCCAGATGTGTCAGTCCATTCCAGAGGAACCTGTTTTCGCTGCACTGCCTTGACGTTCAAGCCGAGGATCCACTCCCACCACATGTGCACGTGGGACAGCCCTGTGGGAAAGCCTCGTGGGAAAGCCTCGTGGGAAAGACTCGAGGGAAAACCATAGATCCTTTGATCCACGCGGCGGACTGCGTGACACTGCTGCTACCGCTCTGGAGGAAAGCGCAAGTGCATGCCCGCATTCGAGACGAGGACTGACTCCCCTGGGGAGACTCCAGAAGTACCCCAAGATCCATGTCAGCACGGGAGAGGAATCCTCAGGTTCCGGCCCCGACTCCACACAAGGTCTTAGGCCCCGGCATCGACGGGAGAGGAATCCCAAGAGGCCCCCTAGGAACTCGCATGGGGTCTGGCCTTTCCTGAGGCCACCAGAGCGGGTCCCTGAGGTCCCCGTCGTAAGTCGAGAGCACCTGCCGCAACTCGGGAAAATCCAGGAGGTTTTGCCCTCCAGGCGAGATGAGGCCCATTTCCGCTGAGGCTTCTCGAGGCTAATCACGTCTAACCACTGGAACTTACAAAGGGTGTTTCACACCCTTGCTGCAACTCAAGAAGTTCCCCGACATACCCGTCTCCACTCGAGAGGAAGCACGTGGTGTCCCGCACACATCCAGGGGAGCCCCGTTTCCGCCTCCTAGCTCGAGATGAGGGATCCGTTCCCTGTTTCATAGGGAAAGAATTCCCGGCTTTCCCGTCGCATCTCAAGAGGAGGCGCTCTCCACAGGAAAGGCGAGAGGAACTCCAGGGTCGTGCCACCATTCCAAGTGTCCCCCAGATGTGTCAGTCTATTCCAGAGGAACCTGTTTTCCCTGCACTGCCTTGACGTTCAAGCCGAGGATCCACTCCCACCACGTGTGCACGTGGGACAGCCCTGTGGGAAAGCCTCGTGGGAAAGCCTCGTGGGAAAGACTCGAGGGAAAACCATAGATCCTTTGATCCACGCGGCGGACTGCGTGACACTGCTGCTACCGCTTTGGAGGAAAGCGCAAGTGCATGCCCGCATTCGAGACGAGGACTGACTCCCCTGGGGAGACTCCAGAAATACCCCAAGATCCATGTCAGCACGGGAGAGGAATCCTCAGGTTCCGGCCCCGACTCCACACAAGGTCTTAGGCCCCGGCATCGACGGGAGAGGAATCCCGAGAGGCCCCCTAGGAACTCGCATGGGGACTGGCCTTTCCTGAGGTCACCAGAGCGGGTCCCTGAGGTCCCCGTCGTAAGTCGAGAGCACCTGCCGCAACTCGAGAAAATCCAGGAGGTTTTGCCCTCCAGGCGAGATGAGGCCCATTTCCGCTGAGGCTTCTCGAGGTGAATCACGTCTAACCACTGGAACTTCCAAAGGGTCCTTCACACCCTTGCTGCAACTCAAGAAGTTCCCCGACATACCCGTCTCCACTCGGGAGGAAGCACGTGGGGTCCCGCACACATCCAGGGGAGCCCCGTTTCCGCCTCCTAGCTCGAGATGAGGGATCCTTTCCCTGTTTCGTAGGGAAAGAATTCCCGGCGTTCCCATCGCATCTCAAGAGGAGGCGCTCTCCACAGGAAAGGCGAGAGGAACTCCAGGGTCGTGCCACCATTCCAAGAGTCCCCCAGATGTGTCAGTCCATTCCAGAGGAACCTGTTTTCCCTGCACTGCCTTGACGTTCAAGCCGAGGATCCACTCCCACCACGTGTGCACGTGGGACAGCCCTGTGGGAAAGCCTCGTGGGAAAGCCTCGTGGGAAAGACTCGAGGGAAAACCATAGATCCTTTGATCCACGCGGCGGACTGCGTGACACTGCTGCTACCGCTCTGGAGGAAAGCGCAAGTGCATGCCCGCATTCGAGACGAGGACTGACTCCCCAGGGGAGACTCCAGAAGTACCCCAAGATCCATGTCAGCACTGGAGAGGAATCCTCAGGTTCCGGCCCCGACTCCACACAAGGTCTTAGGCCCCGGCATCGACGGGAGAGGTATCCCGAGAGGCCCCCGAGGAACTCGCATGGGGACTGGCCTTTCCTGAGGCCACCAGAGCGGGTCCCTGAGGTCCCCGTCGTAAGTCGAGAGCACGTGCCGCAACTCGAGAAAATCCAGGAGGTTTTGCCCTCCAGGCGAGATGAGGCCCATTTCCGCTGAGGCTTCTCGAGGCTAATCACGTCTAACCACTGGAACTTCCAAAGGGTCCTTCACACCCTTGCTGCAACTCAAGAAGTTCCCCGACATACCCGTCTCCACTCGGGAGGAAGCACGTGGGGTCCCGCACACATCCAGGGGAGCCCCGTTTCCGCCTCCTAGCTCGAGATGAGGGATCCTTTCCCTGTTACGTAGGGAAAGAATTCCCGGCGTTCCCGTCGCATCTCAAGAGGAGGCGCTCTCCACAGGAAAGGCGAGAGGAACTCCAGGGTCGTGCCACCATTCCAAGAGTCCCCCAGATGTGTCAGTCCATTCCAGAGGAACCTGTTTTCCCTGCACTGCCTTGACATTCAAACCGAGGATCCACTCCCACCACGTGTGCACGTGGGACAGCCCTGTGGGAAAGCCTCGTGGAAAAGCCTCGTGGGAAAGACACGAGGGAAAACAATAGATCCTTTGATCCACGCGGCGGACTGCGTGACACTGCTGCTACCGCTCTGGAGGAAATCGCAAGTGCATGCCCGCATTCGAGACGAGGACTGACTCCCCTAGGGAGACTCCAGAAGTACCCCAAGATCCATGTCAGCACTGGAGAGGAAACCTCAGGTTCCGGCACCGACTCCACACAAGGTCTTAGGCCCCGGCATCGACGGGAGAGGAATGCCGAGAGGTCCCCGAGGAACTCGCATGGGGACTGGCCTTTCCTGAGGCCACCAGAGCGGGTCCCTGAGGTCCCCGTCGTAAGTCGAGAGCACCTGCCGCAACTCGAGAAAATCCAGGAGGTTTTGCCCTCCAGGCGAGATGAGGCCCATTTCCGCTGAGGCTTCTCGAGGCTAATCACGTCTAAACACTGGAACTTCCAAAGGGTCCTTCACACCCTTGCTGCAACTCAAGAAGTTCCCCGACATACCCGTCTCCACTCGAGAGGAAGCACGAGGGTCCCGCACACATCCAGGGGAGCCCCGTTTCCGCCTCCTAGCTCGAGATGAGGGATCCTTTCCCTGTTTCGTAGGGAAAGAATTCCCGGCGTTCCCGTCGCATCTCAAGAGGAGGCGCTCTCCACAGGAAAGGCGAGAGGACTCCAGCGTCGTGCCACCATTCAAAGAGTCTCCCAGATATGTCAGTCCATTCCAGAGGACATGTTTTCCCTGCACTGCCTTGACGTTCAAGCCGAGGATCGAGTCCCACCACGTGTGCACGTGGGACAGCCCTGTGGAAAGCCTCGTGGGAAAGCCTCGTGGGAAAGACTCGAGGGAAAACCATAGATCCTTTGATCCACGAGGCGGACTGCGTGACACTGCTGCTACCGCTCTGGAGGAAAGCGCAAGTGCATGCCCGCATTCGAGACGAGGACTGACTCCCCTGGGGAGACTCCAGAAGTACCCCAAGATCCATGTCAGCACTGGAGAGGAATCCTCAGGTCCCGGCCCCGACTCCACACAAGGTCTTAGGCCCCGGTATCGACGGGAGAGGAATACCGAGAGGCCCCCGAGGAACTCGCATGGGGACTGGCCTTTCCTGAGGCCACCAGAGCGGGTCCCTGAGGTCCCCGTCGTAAGTCGAGAGCACCTGCCGCAACTCGGGAAAATCCAGGAGGTTTTGCCCTCCAGGCGAGATGAGGCCCATTTCCGCTGAGGCTTCTCGAGGCTAATCACGTCTAACCACTGGAACTTCCAAAGGGTGCTTCACACCCTTGCTGCAACTCAAGAAGTTCCCCGACATACCCGTCTCCACTCGAGAGGAAGCACATGGTGTCCCGCACACATCCAGGGGAGCCCCGTTTCCGCCTCCTAGCTCGAGATGAGGGATCCTTTCCCTGTTTCGAAGGGAAAGAATTCCCGGCGTTCCCGTCGCAACTCAAGAGGAGGCGCTCTCTACAGGAAAGGCGAGAGGAACTCCAGGGTCGTGCCACCATTCCAAGTGTCCCCCAGATGTGTCAGTCCATTCCAGAGGAACCTGTTTTCCCTGCACTGCCTTGACGTTCAAGCCGAGGATCGACTCCCACCACGTGTGCACGTGGGACAGCCCTGTGGGAAAGCCTCGTGGGAAAGCCTCGTGGGAAAGACTCGAGGGAAAACCATAGATCCTTTGATCCACGCGGCGGACTGCGTGACACTGCTGCTACCGCTCTGGAGGAAAGCGAAAGTGCATGCCCGCATTCGAGACGAGGACTGACTCCCCTGGGGAGACTCCAGAAGTACCCCAAGATCCATGTCAGCACTGGAGAGGAATCCTCAGGTTCCGGCCCAGACTCCACACAAGGTCTTAGGCCCCGGCATCGACGGGAGAGTAATCCCGAGAGGCCCCCGAGGTATTCGCATGGGGACTGGTCTTTCCTGAGGCCACCAGAGCGGGTCCCTGAGGTCCCCGTCGTAAGTCGAGAGCACCTGCCGCAACTCGAGAAAATCCAGGAGGTTTTGCCCTCCAGGCTAGATGAGGCCCATTTCCGCTGAGGCTTCTCGAGGCGAATCACGTCTAAATACTGGAACTTCCAAAGGGTCCTTCACACCCTTGCTGCAACTCAAGACGTTCCCCGACATACCCGTCTCCACTCGAGAGGAAGCACGTGGGGTCCCGCACACATCCAGGGGAGCCCCGTTTCCGCCTCCTAGCTCGAGATGAGGGATCCTTTCCCTGTTTCGTAGGGAAAGAATTCCCGGCATTCCCGTCGCATCTCAAGAGGAGGCGCTCTGCACAGGAAAGGCGAGAGGAACTCCAGGGTCGTGCCACCATTCCAAGAGTCCCCCAGATGTGTCAGTCCATTCCAGAGGAACCTGTTTTCCCTGCACTGCCTTGACGTTCAAGCCGAGGATCGACTCCCACCACGTGTGCACGTGGGACAGCCCTGTGGGAAAGCCTCGTGGGAAAGCCTCGTGGGAAAGACTCGAGGGAAAACCATAGATCCTTTGATCCACTCCGCGGACTGCGTGACACTGCTGCTACCGCTCTGGAGGAAAGCGCAAGTGCATGCCCGCATTCGAGACGAGGACTGACTCCCCTGGGGAGACTCCAGAAGTACCCCAAGATCCATGTCAGCACTGGAGAGGAATCCTCAGGTTCCGGCCCCGACTCCACACAAGGTCTTAGGCCCCGGCATCGACGGGAGAGGTATCCCGAGAGGGCCCCGAGGAACTCGCATGGGGACTGGCCTTTCCTGAGGCCACCAGAGCGGGTCCCTGAGGTCCCCGTCGTAAGTCGAGAGCACCTGCCGCAACTCGAGAAAATCCAGGAGGTTTTGCCCTCCAGGCGAGATGAGGCCCATTTCCGCTGAGGCTTCTCGAGGTGAATCATGTCTAACCACTGGAACTTCCAAAGGGTCCTTCACACCCTTGCTGCAACTCAAGAAGTTCCCCGACATACCCGTCTCCACTCGAGAGGAAGCACGTGGGGTCCCGCACACATCCAGGGGAGCCCCGTTTCCGCCTCCTAGCTCGAGATGAGGGATCCTTTCCCTGTTTCGTAGGGAAAGAATTCCCGGCGTTCCCGTCGCATCTCAAGAGGAGGCGCTCTCCACAGGAAAGGCGAGAGGAACTCCAGGGTCGTGCCACCATTCCAAGAGTCCCCCAGATGTGTCAGTCCATTCCAGAGGAACCTGTTTTCCCTGCACTGCCTTGACGTTCAAGCCGAGGATCCACTCCCACCACGTGTGCACGTGGGACAGCCCTGTGGGAAAGCCTCGTGGGAAAGCCTCGTGGGAAAGACTCGAGGGAAAACCATAGATCCTTTGATCCACTCCGCGGACTGCGTGACACTGCTGCTACCGCTCTGGAGGAAAGCGCAAGTGCATGCCCGCATTCGAAACGAGGACTGACTCCCCTGGGGAGACTCCAGAAGTACCCCAAGATCCATGTCAGCACTGGAGAGGAATCCTCAGGTTCCGGCCCCGACTCCACACAAGGTCTTAGGCCCCGGCATCGACGGGAGAGGTATCCCGAGAGGGCCCCGAGGAACTCGCATGGGGACTGGCCTTTCCTGAGGCCACCAGAGCGGGTCCCTGAGGTCCCCGTCGTAAGTCGAGAGCACCTGCCGCAACTCGAGAAAATCCAGGAGGTTTTGCCCTCCAGGCGAGATGAGGCCCATTTCCGCTGAGGCTTCTCGAGGTGAATCATGTCTAACCACTGGAACTTCCAAAGGGTCCTTCACACCCTTGCTGCAACTCAAGAAGTTCCCCGACATACCCGTCTCCACTCGAGAGGAAGCACGTGGGGTCCCGCACACATCCAGGGGAGCCCCGTTTCCGCCTCCTAGCTCGAGATGAGGGATCCTTTCCCTGTTTCGTAGGGAAAGAATTCCCGGCGTTCCCGTCGCATCTCAAGAGGAGGCGCTCTCCACAGGAAAGGCGAGAGGAACTCCAGGGTCGTGCCACCATTCCAAGAGTCCCCCAGATGTGTCAGTCCATTCCAGAGGAACCTGTTTTCCCTGCACTGCCTTGACGTTCAAGCCGAGGATCCACTCCCACCACGTGTGCACGTGGGACAGCCCTGTGGGAAAGCCTCGTGGGAAAGCCTCGTGGGAAAGACTCGAGGGAAAACCATAGATCCTTTGATCCACGCCGCGGACTGCGTGACACTGCTGCTACCGCTCTGGAGGAAAGCGCAAGTGCATGCCCGCATTCGAGACGAGGACTGACTCCCCTGGGGAGACTCCAGAAGTACCCCAAGATCCATGTCAGCACTGGAGAGGAATCCTCAGGTTCCGGCCCCGACTCCACACAAGGTCTTAGGCCCCGGCATCGACGGGAGAGTAATCCCGAGAGGCCCCCGAGGAATTCGCATGGGGACTGGCCTTTCCTGAGGCCACCAGAGCGGGTCCCTGAGGTCCCCGTCGTAAGTCGAGAGCACCTGCCGTAACTCGAGAAAATCCAGGAGGTTTTGCCCTCCAGGCGAGATGATGCCCATTTCCGCTGAGGCTTCTCGAGGCTAATCACGTCTAACCACTGGAACTTCCAAAGGGTCCTTCACACCCTTGCTGCAACTCAAGAAGTTCCCCGACATACCCGTCTCCACTCGGGAGGAAGCACGTGGGGTCCCGCACACATCCAGGGGAGCCCCGTTTCCGCCTCCTAGCTCGAGATGAGGGATCCTTTCCCTGTTTCGTAGGGAAAGAATTCCCGGCGTTCCCGTCGCATCTCAAGAGGAGGCGCTCTCCACAGGAAAGGCGAGAGGAACTCCAGGGTCGTGCCACCATTCCAAGAGTCCCCCAGATGTGTCAGTCCATTCCAGAGGAACCTGTTTTCCCTGCACTGCCTTGACGTTCAAACCGAGGATCGACTCCCACCACGTGTGCACGTGGGACAGCCCTGTGGGAAAGCCTCGTGGGAAAGCCTCGTGGGAAAGACACGAGGGAAAACAATAGATCCTTTGATCCACGCGGCGGACTGCGTGACACTGCTGCTACCGCTCTGGAGGAAATCGCAAGTGCATGCCTGCATTCGAGACAAGGACTGACTCCCCTAGGGAGACTCCAGAAGTACCCCAAGATCCATGTCAGCACTGGAGAGGAATCCTCAGGTTCCGGCCCCGACTCCACACAAGGTCTTAGGCCCCGGCATCGACGGGAGAGGTATCCCGAGAGGCCCCCGAGGAACTCGCATGGGGACTGGCCTTTCCTGAGGCCACCAGAGGGGGTCCCTGAGGTCCCCGTCGTAACTCGAGAGCACCTGCCGCAACTCGAGAAAATCCAGGAGGTTTTGCCCTCCAGGCGAGATGAGGCCCATTTCCGCTGAGGCTTCTCGAGGTGAATCATGTCTAACCACTGGAACTTCCAAAGGGTCCTTCACACCCTTGCTGCAACTCAAGAAGTTCCCCGACATACCCGTCTCCACTCGAGAGGAAGCACGTGGGGTCCCGCACACATCCAGGGGAGCCCCGTTTCCGCCTCCTAGCTCGAGATGAGGGATCCTTTCCCTGTTTTGTAGGGAAAGAATTCCCGGCGTTCCCGTCGCATCTCAAGAGGAGGCGCTCTCCACAGGAAAGGCGAGAGGAATTCCAGGGTCGTGCCACCATTCCAAGAGTCCCCCAGATGTGTCAGTCCATTCCAGAGGAACCTGTTTTCCCTGCACTGCCTTGACGTTCAAGCCGAGGATCCACTCCCACCACGTGTGCACGTGGGACAGCCCTGTGGGAAAGCCTCGTGGGAAAGCCTCGTGGGAAAGACTCGAGGGAAAACCATAGATCCTTTGATCCACGCGGCGGACTGCGTGACACTGCTGCTACCGCTCTGGAGGAAAGCGCAAGTGCATGCCCGCATTCGAGACGAGGACTGACTCCCCTGGGGAGACTCCAGAAGTACCCCAAGATCCATGTCAGCACGGGAGAGGAATCCTCAGGTTCCGGCCCCGACTCCACACAAGGTCTTAGGCCCCGGCATCGACGGGAGAGGAATCCCAAGAGGCCCCCTAGGAACTCGCATGGGGACTGGCCTTTCCTGAGGCCACCAGAGCGGGTCCCTGAGGTCCCCGTCGTAAGTCGAGAGCACCTGCCGCAACTCGGGAAAATCCAGGAGGTTTTGCCCTCCAGGCGAGATGAGGCCCATTTCCGCTGAGGCTTCTCGAGGCTAATCACGTCTAACCACTGGAACTTCCAAAGGGTGCTTCACACCCTTGCTGCAACTCAAGAAGTTCTCCGACATACCCGTCTCCACTCGAGAGGAAGCACGTGGTGTCCCGCACACATCCAGGGGAGCCCCGTTTCCGCCTCCTAGCTCGAGATGAGGGATCCTTTCCCTGTTTCGTAGGGAAAGAATTCCCGGCTTTCCCGTCGCATCTCAAGAGGAGGCGCTCTCCACAGGAAAGGCGAGAGGAACTCCAGGGTCGTGCCACCATTCCAAGTGTCCCCCAGATGTGTCAGTCCATTCCAGAGGAACCTGTTTTCCCTGCACTGCCTTGACGTTCAAGCCGAGGATCCACTCCCACCACGTGTGTACGTGGGACAGCCCTGTGGGAAAGCCTCGTGGGAAAGCCTCGTGGGAAAGACTCGAGGGAAAACCATAGATCCTTTGATCCACGGGGCGGACTGCGTGACACTGCTGCTACCGCTTTGGAGGAAAGCGCAAGTGCATGCCCGCATTCGAGACGAGGACTGACTCCCCTGGGTAGACTCCAGAAATATCCCAAGATCCATGTCAGCACTGGAGAGGAATCCTCAGGTTCCGGCCCCGACTCAACACAAGGTCTTAGGCCCCGGCATCGACGGGAGAGTAATCCCGAGAGGCCCCCGAGGAATTCGCATGGGGACTGGCCTTTCCTGAGGCCACCAGAGCGGGTCCCTGAGGTCCCCGTCGTAAGTCGAGAGCACCTGCCCCAACTCGAGAAAATCCAGGAGGTTTTGCCCTCCAGGCGAGATGAGGTCCATTTCCGCTGAGGCTTCTCGAGGTGAATCATGTCTAACCACTGGAACTTCCAAAGGGTCCTTCACACCCTTGCTGCAACTCAAGAAGTTCCCCGACATACCCGTCTCCACTCGGGAGGAAGCACGTGGGGTCTCGCACACATCCAGGGGAGCCCCGTTTCCGCCACCTAGCTCGAGATGAGGGATCCTTTCCCTGTTTCGTAGGGAAAGAATTCCCGGCGTTCCCGTCGCATCTCAAGAGGAGGCGCTCTCCACAGGAAAGGCGAGAGGAACTCCAGGGTCGTGCCACCATTCCAAGAGTCCCCCAGATGTGTCAGTCCATTCCAGAGGAACCTGTTTTCCCTGCACTGCCTTGACGTTCAAACCGAGGATCCACTCCCACCACGTGTGCACGTGGGACAGCCCTGTGGGAAAGCCTCGTGGAAAAGCCTCGTGGGAAAGACACGAGGGAAAACAATAGATCCTTTGATCCACGCGGCGGACTGCGTGATACTGCTGCTACCGCTCTGGAGGAAAGCGCAAGTGCATGCCCGCATTCGAGACGAGGACTGACTCCCCTGGGTAGACTCCAGAAATATCCCAAGATCCATGTCAGCACTGGAGAGGAATCCTCAGGTTCCGGCCCCGACTCAACACAAGGTCTTAGGCCCCGGCATCGACGGGAGGGGAATGCCGAGAGGCCCCCGAGGAACTCGCATGGGGACTGGCCTTTCCTGAGGCCACCAGAGCGGGTCCCTGAGGTCCCCGTCGTAAGTCGAGAGCACCTGCCGCAACTCGAGAAAATCCAGGAGGTTTTGCCCTCCAGGCGAGATGAGGCCCATTTCCGCTGAGGCTTCTCGAGGCTAATCACGTCTAACCACTGGAACTTCCAAAGGGTCCTTCACACCCTTGCTGCAACTCAAGAAGTTCCCCGACATACCCGTCTCCACTCGAGAGGAAGCACGAGGGTCCCGCACACATCCAGGGGAGCCCCGTTTCCGCCTCCTAGCTCGAGATGAGGGATCCTTTCCCTGTTTCGTAGGGAAAGAATTCCCGGAGTTCCCGTCGCATCTCAAGAGGAGGCGCTCTCCACAGGAAAGGCGAGAGGACTCCAGCGTCGTGCCACCATTCAAAGAGTCTCCCAGATATGTCAGTCCATTCCAGAGGACATGTTTTCCCTGCACTGCCTTGACGTTCAAGCCGAGGATCGAGTCCCACCACGTGTGCACGTGGGACAGCCCTGTGGAAAGCATCGTGGGAAAGCCTCGTGGGAAAGACTCGAGGGAAAACCATAGATCCTTTGATCCACGAGGCGGACTGCGTGACACTGCTGCTACCGCTCTGGAGGAAAGCGCAAGTGCATGCCCGCATTCGAGACGAGGACTGACTCCCCTGGGGAGACTCCAGAAGTACCCCAAGATCCATGTCAGCACTGGAGAGGAATCCTCAGGTCCCGGCCCCGACTCCACACAAGGTCTTAGGCCCCGGTATCGACGGGAGAGGAATACCGAGAGGCCCCCGAGGAACTCGCATGGGGACTGGCCTTTCCTGAGGCCACCAGAGCGGGTCCCTGAGGTCCCCGTCGTAAGTCGAGAGCACCTGCCGCAACTCGGGAAAATCCAGGAGGTTTTGCCCTCCAGGCGAGATGAGGCCCATTTCCGCTGAGGCTTCTCGAGGCTAATCACGTCTAACCACTGGAACTTCCAAAGGGTGCTTCACACCCTTGCTGCAACTCAAGAAGTTCCCCGACATACCCGTCTCCACTCGAGAGGAAGCACATGGTGTCCCGCACACATCCAGGGGAGCCCCGTTTCCGCCTCCTAGCTCGAGATGAGGGATCCTTTCCCTGTTTCGAAGGGAAAGAATTCCCGGCGTTCCCGTCGCATCTCAAGAGGAGGCGCTCTCCACAGGAAAGGCGAGAGGAACTCCAGCGTCGTGCCACCATTCCAAGTGTTCCCCAGATGTGTCAGTCCATTCCAGAGGAACGTGTTTTCCCTGCACTGCCTTGACGTTCAAGCCGAGGATCCACTCCCACCACGTGTGCACGTGGGACAGCCCTGTGGGAAAGCCTCGTGGGAAAGCCTCGTGGGAAAGACTCGAGGGAAAACCATAGATCCTTTGATCCACGCGGCGGACTGCGTGACACTGCTGCTACCGCTCTGGAGGAAAGCGCAAGTGCATGCCCGCATTCGAGACGAGGACTGACTCCCCTGGGGAGACTCCAGAAGTACCCCAAGATCCATGTCAGCACTGGAGAGGAATCCTCAGGTTCCGGCCCCGACTCCACACAAGGTCTTAGGCCCCGGCATCGACGGGAGAGGAATCCCGAGAGGCCCCCGAGGTATTCGCATGGGGACTGGTCTTTCCTGAGGCCACCAGAGCGGGTCCCTGAGGTCCCCGTCGTAAGTCGAGAGCACCTGCCGCAACTCGAGAAAATCCAGGAGGTTTTGCCCTCCAGGCTAGATGAGGCCCATTTCCGCTGAGGTTTCTCGAGGCGAATCACGTCTAAATACTGGAACTTCCAAAGGGTCCTTCACACCCTTGCTGCAACTCAAGAAGTTCCCCGACATACCCGTCTCCACTCGAGAGGAAGCACGTGGGGTCCCGCACACATCCAGGGGAGCCCCGTTTCCGCCTCCTAGCTCGAGATGAGGGATCCTTTCCCTGTTTCGTAGGGAAAGAATTCCCGGCGTTCCCGTCGCATCTCAAGAGGAGGCGCTCTGCACAGGAAAGGCGAGAGGAACTCCAGGGTCGTGCCACCATTCCAAGAGTCCCCCAGATGTGTCAGTCCATTCCAGAGGAACCTGTTTTCCCTGCAGTGCCTTGACGTTCAAGCCGAGGATCGACTCCCACCACTTGTGCACGTGAGACAGCCCTGAGGGAAAGCCTCGTGGGAAAGCCTCGTGGGAAAGACTCGAGGGAAAACCATAGATCCTTTGATCCACGCCGCGGACTGCGTGACACTGCTGCTACCGCTCTGGAGGAAAGCGCAAGTGCATGCCCGCATTCGAGACGAGGACTGACTCCCCTGGGGAGACTCCAGAAGTACCCCAAGATCCATGTCAGCACTGGAGAGGAATCCTCAGGTTCCGGCCCCGACTCCACACAAGGTCTTAGGCCCCGGCATCGACGGGAGAGGTATCCCGAGAGGGCCCCGAGGAACTCGCATGGGGACTGGCCTTTCCTGAGGCCACCAGAGCGGGTCCCTGAGGTCCCCGTCGTAACTCGAGAGCACCTGCCGCAACTCGAGAAAATCCAGGAGGTTTTGCCCTCCAGGCGAGATGAGGCCCATTTCCGCTGAGGCTTCTCGAGGTGAATCATGTCTAACCACTGGAACTTCCAAAGGGTCCTTCACACCCTTGCTGCAACTCCAGAAGTTCCCCGACATACCCGTCTCCACTCGAGAGGAAGCACGTGGGGTCCCGCACACATCCAGGGGAGCCCCGTTTCCGACTCCTAGCTCGAGATGAGGGATCCTTTCCCTGTTTCGTAGGGAAAGAATTCCCGGCGTTCCCGTCGCATCTCAAGAGGAGGCGCTCTCCACAGGAAAGGCGAGAGGAACTCCAGGGTCGTGCCACCATTCCAAGAGTCCCCCAGATGTGTCAGTCCATTCCAGAGGAACCTGTTTTCCCTGCACTGCCTTGACGTTCAAGCCGAGGATCCACTCCCACCACGTGTGCACGTGGGACAGCCCTGTGGGAAAGCCTCGTGGGAAAGCCTCGTGGGAAAGACTCGAGGGAAAACCATAGATCCTTTGATCCACGCGGCGGACTGCGTGACACTGCTGCTACCGCTCTGGAGGAAAGCGCAAGTGCATGCCCGCATTCGAGACGAGGACTGACTCCCCTGGGGAGACTCCAGAAGTACCCCAAGATCCATGTCAGCACTGGAGAGGAATCCTCAGGTTCCGGCCCCGACTCCACACAAGGTCTTAGGCCCCGGCATCGACGGGAGAGTAATCCCGAGAGGTCCCCGAGGTATTCGCATGGGGACTGGTCTTTCCTGAGGCCACCAGAGCGGGTCCCTGAGGTCCCCGTCGTAAGTCGAGAGCACCTGCCGCAACTCGAGAAAATCCAGGAGGTTTTGCCCTCCAGGCTAGATGAGGCCCATTTCCGCTGAGGCTTCTCGAGGCGAATCACGTCTAAATACTGGAACTTCCAAAGGGTCCTTCACACCCTTGCTGCAACTCAAGAAGTTCCCCGACATACCCGTCTCCACTCGAGAGGAAGCACGTGGGGTCCCGCACACATCCAGGGGAGCCCCGTTTCCGCCTCCTAGCTCGAGATGAGGGATCCTTTCCCTGTTTCGTAGGGAAAGAATTCCCGGCATTCCCGTCGCATCTCAAGAGGAGGCGCTCTGCACAGGAAAGGCGAGAGGAACTCCAGGGTCGTGCCACCATTCCAAGAGTCCCCCAGATGTGTCAGTCCATTCCAGAGGAACCTGTTTTCCCTGCAGTGCCTTGACGTTCAAGCCGAGGATCGACTCCCACCACTTGTGCACGTGGGACAGCCCTGAGGGAAAGCCTCGTGGGAAAGCCTCGTGGGAAAGACTCGAGGGAAAACCATAGATCCTTTGATCCACGCCGCGGACTGCGTGACACTGCTGCTACCGCTCTGGAGGAAAGCGCAAGTGCATGCCCGCATTCGAGACGAGGACTGACTCCCCTGGGGAGACTCCAGAAGTACCCCAAGATCCATGTCAGCACTGGAGAGGAATCCTCAGGTTCCGGCCCCGACTCCACACAAGGTCTTAGGCCCCGGCATCGACGGGAGAGGTATCCCGAGAGGGCCCCGAGGAACTCGCATGGGGACTGGCCTTTCCTGAGGCCACCAGAGCGGGTCCCTGAGGTCCCCGTCGTAACTCGAGAGCACCTGCCGCAACTCGAGAAAATCCAGGAGGTTTTGCCCTCCAGGCGAGATGAGGCCCATTTCCGCTGAGGCTTCTCGAGGTGAATCATGTCTAACCACTGGAACTTCCAAAGGGTCCTTCACACCCTTGCTGCAACTCAAGAAGTTCCCCGACATACCCGTCTCCACTCGAGAGGAAGCACGTGGGGTCCCGCACACATCCAGGGGAGCCCCGTTTCCGACTCCTAGCTCGAGATGAGGGATCCTTTCCCTGTTTCGTAGGGAAAGAATTCCCGGCGTTCCCGTCGCATCTCAAGAGGAGGCACTCTCCACAGGAAAGGCGAGAGGAACTCCAGGGTCGTGCCACCATTCCAAGAGTCCCCCAGATGTGTCAGTCCATTCCAGAGGAACCTGTTTTCCCTGCACTGCCTTGACGTTCAAGCCGAGGATCGACTCCCACCACGTGTGCACGTGGGACAGCCCTGTGGGAAAGCCTCGTGGGAAAGCCTCGTGGGAAAGACTCGAGGGAAAACCATAGATCCTTTGATCCACGCGGCGGACTGCGTGACACTGCTGCTACCGCTCTGGAGGAAAGCGCAAGTGCATGCCCGCATTCGAGACGAGGACTGACTCCCCTGGGGAGACTCCAGAAGTACCGCAAGATCCATGTCAGCACTGGAGAGGAATCCTCAGGTTCCGGCCCCGACTCCACACAAGGTCTTAGGCCCCGGCATCGACGGGAGAGGGATTCCGAGAGGCCCCCGAGGAACTCGCATGGGGACTGGCCTTTCCTGAGGCCACCAGAGCGGGTCCCTGAGGTCCCCGTCGTAAGTCGAGAGCACCTGCCGCAACTCGAGAAAATCCAGGAGGTTTTGCCCTCCAGGCGAGATGAGGCCCATTTCCGCTGAGGCTTCTCGAGGCTAATCACGTCTAACCACTGGAACTTCCAAAGGGTCCTTCACACCCTTGCTGCAACTCAAGAAGTTCCCCGACATACCCGTCTCCACTCGAGAGGAAGCACGTGAGGTCCCGCACTCATCCAGGGGAGCCCCGTTTCCGCCTCCTAGCTCGAGATGAGGGATCCTTTCCCTGTTTCGTAGGGAAAGAATTCCCGGCGTTCCCGTCGCATCTCAAGAGGAGGCGCTCTCCACAGGAAAGCCGAGAAGAACTCCAGGGTCATGCCACCATTCCAAGAGTCCCCCAGATGTGTCAGTCCATTCCAGAGGAACCTGTTTTCCCTGCACTGCCTTGACGTTCAAGCCGAGGATCGACTCCCACCACGTGTGCACGTGGGACAGCCCTGTGGGAAAGCCTCGTGGGAAAGCTTCGTGGGAAAACTCGAGGGAAAACCATAGATCCTTTGATCCACGCGGCGGACTGCGTGACACTGCTGCTACCCCTCTGGAGGAAAGCGCAAGTGCATGCCCGCATTCGAGACGAGGACTGACTCACCTGGGGAGACTCCAGAAGTACCCCAAGATCCATGTCAGCACTGGAGAGGAATCCTCAGGTTCCGGCCCCGACTCCACACAAGGTCTTAGGCCCCGGCATCGACGGGAGAGTAATCCCGAGAGGCCCCCGAGGAATTCGCATGGGGACTGGCCTTTCCTGAGGCCACCAGAGCGGGTCCCTGAGGTCCCCGTCGTAAGTCGAGAGCACCTGCCGCAACTCGAGAAAATCCAGGAGGTTTTGCCCTCCAGGCGAGATGAGGCCCATTTCCGCTGAGGCTTCTCGAGGCTAATCACGTCTAACAACTGGAACTTCCAAAGGGTCCTTCACACCCTTGCTGCAACTCAAGAAGTTCCCCGACATACCCGTCTCCACTCGGGAGGAAGCACGTGGGGTCCCGCACACATCCAGGGGAGCCCCGTTTCCGCCTCCTAGCTCGAGATGAGGGATCCTTTCCCTGTTTCGTAGGGAAAGAATTCCCGGCGTTCCCGTCGCATCTCAAGAGGAGGCGCTCTCCACAGGAAAGGCGAGAGGAACTCCAGGGTCGTGCCACCATTCCAAGAGTCCCCCAGATGTGTCAGTCCATTCCAGAGGAACCTGTTTTCCCTGCACTGCCTTGACGTTCAAACCGAGGATCCACTCCCACCACGTGTGCACGTGGGACAGCCCTGTGGGAAAGCCTCGTGGGAAAGCCTCGTGGGAAAGACACGAGGGAAAACAATAGATCCTATGATCCACGCGGCGGACTGCGTGACACTGCTGCTACCGCTCTGGAGGAAATCGCAAGTGCATGCCCGCATTCGAGACGAGGACTGACTCCCCTGGGGAGACTCCAGAAGTACCCCAAGATCCATGTCAGCACTGGAGAGGAATCCTCAGGAACCGGCCCCGACTCCACACAAGGTCTTAGGCCCTGGCATCGACGGGAGAGGAATCCCGAGAGGCCCCCGAGGAACTCGCATGGGGACTGGCCTTTCCTGAGGCCACCAGAGCGGGTCCCTGAGGTCCCCGTCGTAAGTCGAGAGCACCTGCCGCAACTCGAGAAAATCCAGGAAGTTTTGCCCTCCAGGCGAGATGAGGCCCATTTCCGCTGAGGCTTCTCGAGGCTAATCACGTCTAACCACTGGAACTTCCAAAGGGTCCTTCACACCCTTGCTGCAACTCAAGAAGTTCCCCGACATACCCGTCTCCACTCGAGAGGAAGCACGAGGGTCCCGCACACAACCAGGGGAGCCCCGTTTCCGCCTCCTAGCTCGAGATGAGGGATCCTTTCCCTGTTTCGTAGGGAAAGAATTCCCGGTGTTCCCGTCGCATCTCAAGAGGAGGCGCTCTCCACAGGAAAGGCGAGAGGACTCCAGCGTCGTGCCACCATTCCAAGAGTGCCCCAGATGTGTCAGTCCATTCCAGAGGAACCTGTTTTCCCTGCACTGCCTTGACGTTCAAGCCGAGGATCGACTCCCACCACGTGTGCACGTGGGACAGCCCTGTGGGAAAGCCTCGTGGGAAAGCCTCGTGGGAAAGACTCGAGGGAAAACCATAGATCCTTTGATCCATTGGGCGGACTGCGTGACACTGCTGTTACCGCTCTGGAGGAAAGCGCAAGTGCATGCCCGCATTCGAGACGAGGACTGACTCCCCTGGGGAGACTCCAGAAGTACCCCAAGATCCATGTCAGCACTGGAGAGGAATCCTCAGGTTCCGGCCCCGACTCCACACAAGGTCTTAGGCCCCGGCATCGACGGGAGAGGTATCCCGAGAGGCCCCCGAGGAACTCGCATGGGGACTGGCCTTTCCTGAGGCCACCAGAGCGGGTCCCTGAGGTCCCCGTCGTAACTCGAGAGCACCTGCCGCAACTCGAGAAAATCCAGGAGGTTTTGCCCTCCAGGCGAGATGACGCCCATTTCCGATGAGGCTTCTCGAGGCTAATCACGTCTAACCACTGGAACTTCCAAAGGGTCCTTCACACCCTTGCTGCAACTCAAGAAGTTCCCCGACATACCCGTCTCCACTCGAGAGGAAGCACGTGGGGTCCCGCACACATCCAGGGGAGCCCCGTTTTCGCCTCCTAGCTCGAGATGAGGGATCCTTTGCCTGTTTCGTAGGGAAAGAATTCCCGGCGTTCCCGTCGCATCTCAAGAGGAGGCGCTCTCCACAGGAAAGGCGAGAGGAACTCCAGGGTCGTGCCACCATTCCAAGAGTCCCCCAGATGTGTCAGTCCATTCCAGAGGAACCTGTTTTCCCTGCACTGCCTTGACGTTCAAGCCGAGGATCCACTCCCACCACGTGTGCACGTGGGACAGCCCTGTGGGAAAACCTCGTGGGAAAGCCTCGTGGGAAAGACTCGAGGGAAAACCATAGATCCTTTGATCCACGCGGCGGACTGCGTGACACTGCTGCTACCGCTCTGGAGGAAAGCGCAAGTGCATGACCGCATTCGAGACGAGGACTGACTCCCCTGGGGAGACTCCAGAAGTACCCCAAGATCCATGTCAGCACTGGAGAGGAATCCTCAGGAACCGGCCCCGACTCCACACAAGGTCTTAGGCGCCGGCATCGACGGGAGAGGTATCCCGAGAGGCCCCCGAGGAACTCGCATGGGGACTGGCCTTTCCTGAGGCCACCAGAGCGGGTCCCTGAGGTCCCCGTCGTAAGTCGAGAGCACCTGCCGCAACTCGAGAAAATCCAGGAGGTTTTGCCCTCCAGGCGAGATGAGGCCCATTTCCGCTGAGGCTTCTCGAGGCTAATCACGTCTAACCACTGGAACTTCCAAAGGGTCCTTCACACCCTTGCTGCAACTCAAGAAGTTCCCCGACATACCCGTCTCCACTCGAGAGGAAGCACGTGGGTCCCGCACACATCCAGGGGAGCCCCGTTTCCGCCTCCTAGCTCGAGATGAGGGATCCTTTCCCTGTTTCGTAGGGAAAGAATTCCCGGCGTTCCCGTCGCATCTCAAGAGGAGGCGCTCTCCTCAGGAAAGGCGAGAGGAACTCCAGGGTCGTGCCACCATTCCAAGAGTCCCCCAGATGTGTCAGTCCATTCCAGAGGAACCTGTTTTCCCTGCACTGCCTTGACGATCAAGCCGAGGATCGACTCCCACCACGTGTGCACGTGGGACAGCCCTGTGGGAAAGCCTCGTGGGAAAGCCTCGTGGGAAAGACTCGAGGGAAAACCATAGATCCTTGGATCCACGAGGCGGACTGCGTGACACTGCTGCTACCGCACTGGAGGAAAGCGCAAGTGCATGCCCGCATTCGAGACGAAGACTGACTCCCCTGGGGAGACTCCAGAAGTACCCCAAGATCCATGTCAGCACTGGAGAGGAATCCTCAGGTTCCAGCCCCGACTCCACACAAGGACTAAGGCCCCGGCATCGACGGGAGAGGAATCCCCAGAGGCCCCCGAGGAACTCGCATGGGGACTGGCCTTTCCTGAGGTCACCAGAGCGGGTCCCCGAGGTCCCCGTCGTAAGTCGAGAGCACATGCCGCAACTCGAGAAAATCCAGGAGGTTTTGCCCTCCAGGCGAAGTGAGGCCCATTTCCGCTGAGGCTTCTCGAGGCTAATCACATCTAACCACTGGAACTTCCAAAGGGTCCTTCACACCCTTGCTGCAACTCAAGAAGTTCCCCGACATACCCGTCTCCACTCGAGAGGAAGCACGTGGGGTCCCGCACACATCCAGGGGAGCCCCATTTCCGCCTCCTAGCTCGAGATGAGGGATCCTTTCCCTGTTTCGTAGGGAAAGAATTCCCGGCGTTCCCGTCGCATCTCAAGAGGAGGCGCTCTCCACAGGAAAGGCGAGAGGAACTCCAGGGTCGTGCCACCATTCCAAGAGTCCCCCAGATGTGTCAGTCCATTCCAGAGGAACATGTTTTCCTGCACTGCCTTGACGTTCAAGCCGAGGATCCACTCCCACCACGTGTGCACGTGGGACAGGCCTGTGGGAAAGCCTCGTGGGAAAGCCTCGTGGGAAAGACACGAGGGAAAACAATAGATCCTTTGATCCACGCGGCGGACTGCGTGACACTGCTGCTACCGCTCTGGAGGAAAGCGCAAGTGCATGCCCGCATTCGAGGCGAGGACTGACTCCCCTAGGGAGACTCCAGAAGTACCCCAAGATCCATGTCAGCACTGGAGAGGAATCCTCAGGTTCCGGCCCCGACTCCACACAAGGTCTTAGGCCCCGGCATCGACGGGAGAGGAATCCCGAGAGGCCCCCGAGGAACTCGCATGGGGACTGGCCTTTCCTGAGGCCACCAGAGCGGGTCCCTGAGGTCCCCGTCGTAAGTCGAGAGCACCTGCCGCAACTCGAGAAAATCCAGGAGGTTTTGCCCTCCAGGCGAGATGAGGCCCATTTCCGCTGAGGCTTCTCGAGGCTAATCACGTCTAACCACTGGAACTTCCAAAGGGTCCTTCACACCCTTGCTGCAACTCAAGAAGTTCCCCGACATACCCGTCTCCACTCGAGAGGAAGCACGAGGGTCCCGCACACATCCAGGGGAGCCCCGTTTCCGCCTCCAAGCTCGAGATGAGGGATCCTTTCCCTGTTTCGTAGGGAAAGAATTCCCGGCGTTCCCGTCGCATCTCAAGAGGAGGCGCTCTCCACAGGAAAGGCGAGAGGACTCCAGCGTCGTGCCACCATTCAAAGAGTCCCCCAGATATGTCAGTCCATTCCAGAGGACATGTTTTCCCTGCACTGCCTTGACGTTCAAGCCGACGATCGAGTCCCACCACGTGTGCACGTGGGACAGCCCTGTGGGAAAGCCTCGTGGGAAAGCCTCGTGGGAAAGACTCGAGGGAAAAACATAGATCCTTTGATCCACGCGGCGGACTGCGTGACACTGCTGCTACCGCTCTGGAGGAAAGCGCAAGTGCATGCCCGCATTCGAGACGAGGACTGACTCCCCTGGGGAGACTCCAGAAGTACCCCAAGATCCATGTCAGCACTGGAGAGGAATCCTCAGGTCCCGGCCCCGACTCCACACAAGGTCTTAGGCCCCGGCATCGACGGGAGAGGAATCCCGAGAGGCCCCCGAGGAACTCGCATGGGGACTGGCCTTTCCTGAGGCCACCAGAGCGGGTCCCTGAGGTCCCGGTCATAAGTCGAGAGCAACTGCCGCAACTCGAGAAAATCCATTAGGTTTTGCCCTCCAGGCGAGATTAGGCCCATTTCCGCTGAGGTTTCTCGAGGCCAATCACATCTAAACACTGGAAATTCCAAAGGGTCCTTCACACTCTTGCTGCAACTCAAGAAGTTCCCCGACATACCCGTCTCCACTCGAGAGGAAGCACGTGGTTTCCCGCCCACATCCAGGGGAGCTCCGTTTCCGACTCCTAGCTCGAGATGAGGGATCCTTTCCCTGTTTCGTAGGGAAAGAATTCCCGGCGTTCCCGTCGCATCTCAAGAGGAGGCGCTCTCCACAGGAAAGGCGAGAGGAACTCCAGCGTCGTGCCACCATTCCAAGAGTCCCCCAGATGTGTCAGTCCATTCAGAGGAACCTGTTTTCCCTGCACTGCCTTGACGTTCAAGCCCAGGATCGACTAACACCACGTGTGCACGTGGGACAGCCCTGTGGGAAAGCCTCGTGGGAAAGCCTCGTGGAAAAGACTCGAGGGAAAACCATAGATCCTTTGATCCACGAAGCGGACTGCGTGACACTGCTGCTACCGCTCTGGAGGAAAGCGCAAGTGCATGCCCGCATTCGAGACGAGGACTGACTCCCCTAGGGAGACTCCAGAAGTACCCCAAGATCCATGTCAGCACTGGAGAGGAATCCTCAGGTTCCGGCCCCGACTCCACACAAGGTCTTAGGCCCCGGCATCGACGGGAGAGGAATCCCGAGAGGACCCCGAGGAACTCGCATGGGGACTGGCCTTTCCTGAGGCCACCAGAGCGGGTCCCTGAGGTCCCCGTCGTAAGTCGAGAGCACCTGCCGCAACTCGAGAAAATCCAGGAGGTTTTGCCCTCCAGGCGAGATGACGCCCATTTCCGCTGAGGCTTCTCGAGGCTAATCACGTCTAACCACTGGAACTTCCAAAGGGTCCTTCACACCCTTGCTGCAACTCAAGAAGTTCCCCGACATACCCGTCTCCACTCGAGAGGAAGCACGAGGGTCCCGCACACATCCAGGGGAGCCCCGTTTCCGCCTCCTAGCTCGAGATGAGGGATCCTTTCCCTGTTTCGTAGGGAAAGAATTCCCGGCGTTCCCGTCGCATCTCAAGAGGAGGCGCTCTCCACAGGAAAGGCGAGAGGACTCCAGCGTCGTGCCACCATTCCAAGAGTCCCCCAGATATGTCAGTCCATTCCAGAGGACATGTTTTCCCTGCACTGCCTTGACGTTCAAGCCGAGGATCGACTCCCACCACGTGTGCACGTGGGACAGCCCTGTGGGAAAGCCTCGTGGGAAAGCCTCGTGGGAAAGACTCGAGGGAAAAACATAGATCCTTTGATCCACGCGGCGGACTGCGTGACACTGCTGCTACCGCTCTGGAGGAAAGCGCAAGTGCATGCCCGCATTCGAGACGAGGACTGACTCCCCTGGGGAGACTCCAGAAGTACCCCAAGATCCATGTCAGCACTGGAGAGGAATCCTCAGGTTCCGGCCCCGACTCCACACAAGGTCTTAGGCCCCGGCATCGACGGGAGAGGAATCCGAGAGGCCCCCGAGGAACTCGCATGGGGACTGGCCTTTCCTGAGGCCACCAGAGCGGGTCCCTGAGGTCCCCGTCGTAAGTCGAGAGCACCTGCCGAAACTCGAGAAAATCCAGGAGGTTTTGCCCTCCAGGTGAGATGAGGCCCATTTCCGCTGAGACTTCTCGAGGCTAATCATGTCTAACCACTGGAACTTCCAAAGGGTCCTTCACACCCTTGCTGCAACTCAAGAAGTTCCCCGACATACCCGTCTCCACTCGAGAGGAAGCACGAGGGTCCCGCACACATCCAGGGGAGCCCCGTTTCCGCCTCCTAGCTCGAGATGAGGGATCCTTTCCCTGTTTCGTAGGGAAAGAATTCCCGGCGTTCCCGTCGCATCTCAAGAGGAGGCGCTCTCCACAGGAAAGGCGAGAGGAACTCCAGGGTCGTGCCACCATTCCAAGAGACCCCCAGATGTGTCAGTCCATTCCAGAGGAACCTGTTTTCCCTGCACTGCCTTGACGTTCAAGCCGAGGATAGAGTCCCACCACGTGTGCACGTGGGACAGCCCTGAGGGAAAGACTCGTGGGAAAGCTTCATGGGAAAGATTCGAGGGAAAACCATAGATCCTTTGATCCACGCGGCGGACTGCGTGACACTGCTGCTACCGCTCTGGAGGAAAGCGCAAGTGCATGCCCGCATTTGAGACAAGGACTGACTCCCCTGGGGAGACTCCAGAAGTACCCCAAGAACCATGTGAGCACTGGAGAGGAATCCTCAGGTTCCGGCCCCGACTTCACACAAGGTCTTAGGCCCCGGCATCGACGGGAGAGGAATCCCCAGATTAACTCGCATGGGGACTGGCCTTTCCTGAGGCCACCAGAGCGGGTCCCTGAGGTCCCCGTCGTAAGTCGAGAGCACCTGCCGCAACTCGAGAAAATCCAGGAGGTTTTGCCCTCCAGGCGAGATGAGGCCCATTTCTGCTGAGGCTTCTCGAGGCCAATCACATCTAACCACTGGAACTTCCAAAGGTTCCTTCACACCCTTGCTGCAACTCAAGAAGTTCCCCGACATACCCGTCTCCATTCGAAAGGAAGCAGGTGGTGTCCCGCACACAACCAGGGGAGCCCCGTTTCCGCCTTCTAGCTCGAGATGAGGGATCCTTTCCCTGTTTCGTAGGGAAAGAATTCCCGCGTTCCCGTCGCATCTCAAGAGGAGGCGCTCTCCACAGGAAAGGCGAGAGGAACTCCAGGGTCGTGCCACCATTCCAAGAGTCCCCCAGATGTGTCAGTCCATTCCAGAGGAACCTGTTTTCCCTGCACTGCCTTGACGTTCAAGCCGAGGATCCACTCCCACCACGTGTGCACGTGGGACAGCCCTGTGGGAAAGCCTCGTGGGAAAGCCTCGTGGGAAAGACTCGAGGGAAATCCATAGATCCTTTGATCCACGCGGCGGACTGCGTGACACTGCTGCTACCGCTCTGGAGGAAAGCGCAAGTGCATGCCCGCATTCGAGACGAGGACTGACTCCCCTGGGGAGACTCCAGAAGTACCCCAAGATCCATGTCAGCACTGGAGAGGAATCCTCAGGTTACGGCCCCGACTCCACACAAGGTCTTCGGCCCCGGCATCGACGGGAGAGGAATCCCGAGAGGCCCCCGAGGAACTCGCATGGGGACTGGCCTTTCCTGAGGCCACCAGAGCGGGTCCCTGAGGTCCCCGGCGTAAGTCGAGAGCACCTGCCGCAACTCGAGAAAATCCAGGAGGTTTTGCCCTCCAGGCGAGATGAGGCCCGTTTCCGCTGAGGCTTCTCGAGGCTAATCACGTCTAACCACTGGAACTTCCAAAGGGTCCTTCACACCCTTGCTGCAACTCAAGAAGTTCCCCGACATACCCGTCTCCACTCGAGAGGAAGCACGTGGGTCCCGCACACATCCAGGGGAGCCCCGTTTCCGCCTCCTAGCTCGAGATGAGGGATCCTTTCCCTGTTTCGTAGGGAAAGAATTCCCGGCGTTCCCGTCGCATCTCAAGAGGAGGCGCTCTCCACAGGAAAGGCGAGAGGAACTCCAGGGTCGAGACACCATTCCAAGAGTCCCCCAGATGTGTCAGTCCATTCCAGAGGAACCTGTTTTCCCTGCACTGCCTTGACGTTCAAGCCGAGGATCGACTCCCACCACGTGTGCACGTGGGACAGCCCTGTGGGAAAGCCTCGTGGGAAAGCCTCGTGGGAAAGACTCGAGGGAAAAACATAGATCCTTTGATCCACGCGGCGGACTGCGTGACACTGCTGCTACCGCTCTGGAGGAAAGCGCAAGTGCATGCCCGCATTCGAGACGAGGACTGACTCCCCTGGGGAGACTCCAGAAGTACCCCAAGATCCATGTCAGCACTGGAGAGGAATCCTCAGGTTCCGGCCCCGACTCCACACAAGGTCTTAGGCCCCGGCATCGACAGGAGAGGAATCCCGAGAGGCCCCCGAGGAACTCGCATGGGGACTGGCCTTTCCTGAGGCCACCAGATCGGGTCCCTGAGGTCCCCGTCGTAAGTCGAGAGCACCTGCCGCAACTCAAGAAAATCCAGGAGGTTTTGCCCTCCAGGCGAGATGAGGCCCATTTCCGCTGAGGCTTCTCGAGGCCAATCACATCTAACCACTGGAACTTCCAAAGGGTCCTTCACACCCTTGCTGCAACTCAAGAAGTTCCCCGACATACCCGTCTCCACGCGAGAGAAAGCACGTGGGTCCCGCACACATCCAGGGGAGCCCCGTTTCCGCCTCCTAGCTCGAGATGAGGGATCCTTTCCCTGTTTCGTAGGGAAAGAATTCCCGGCGTTCCCGTCGCATCTCAAGAGGAGGCGCTCTCCACAGGAAAGGCGAGAGGAACTCCAGGGTCGTGCCACCATTCCAAGAGTCCCCCAGATGTGTCAGTCCATTCCAGAGGAACCTGTTTTCCCTGCACTGCCTTGACGATCAAGCCGAGGATCCACTCCCACCACGTGTGCACGTGGGACAGCCCTGTGGGAAAGCCTCGTGGGAAAGCCTCGTGGGAAAGACTAGAGGGAAAACCATAGATCCTTTGATCCACGAGGCGGACTGCGTGACACTGCTGCTACCGCTATGGAGGAAAGCGCAAGTGCATGCCCGCATTCGAGACGAAGACTGACTCCCCTGGGGAGACTCCAGAAGTACCCCAAGATCCATGTCAGCACTGGAGAGGACTCCTCAGGTTCCGGCCCCGACTCCACACAAGGACTAAGGCCCCGGCATCGACGGGAGAGGAATCCCCAGAGGCCCCCGAGGAACTCGCATGGGGACTGGCCTTTCCTGAGGCCACCAGAGCGGGTCCCTGAGGTGCCCGTCGTTAGTCGAGAGCACCTGCCGCAACTCGAGAAAATCCAGGAGGTTTTGCCCTCCAGGCGAGATGAGGCCCATTTCCGCTGAGGCTTCTCGAGGCTAATCACCTCTAACCACTGGAACTTCCAAAGGGTCCTTCACACCCTTGCTGCAACTCAAGAACTTCCCCGACATACCAGTCTCCCCTCGAGAGGAAGCACGTGGGGTCCCGCACACATCCAGGGGAGCCCCGTTTCCACCTCCTAACTCGAGATGAGGGATCCTTTCCCTGTTTCGTAGGGAAAGAATTCCCGGCGTTCCCGTCGCACCTCAAGAGGAGGCGCTCTCCACAGGAAAGGGGAGAGGAACTCCAGGGTCGTGCCACCATTCAAAGAGTCCCCCAGATGTGTCAGTCCATTACAGAGGAACCTGTTTTCCCTGCACTGCCTTGACGTTCAAGCGGAGGATCGACTCCCACCACGTGTGCACGTGGGACAGCCCTGTGGGAAAGCCTCGTGGGAAAGCCTCGTGGGAAAGACTCGAGGGAAAACCATAGATCCTTTGATCCACGCGGCAGACTGCGTGACACTGCTGCTACCGCTCTGGAGGAAAGCGTAAGTGCATGTCCGCATTCGAGATGAGGACTGACTCCCCTGGGGAGACTCCAGAAGTACCCCAAGATCCATGTCAGCACTGGAGAGGAATCCTCAGGTTCCGGCCCCGACTCCACACAAGGTCTTAGGCCCCGGCATCGACGGGAGAGGAATCCCGAGAGGCCCCCAAGGACCTCGCATGGGGACTGGCCTTTCCTGAGGCCACCAGAGCGGGTCCCTGAGGTCCCCGTCGTAAGTCGAGAGCACGTGCCGCAACTCGAGAAAATCCAGGAGGTTTTGCCCTCCAGGCGAGATGAGGCCCATTTTCACTGAGGCTTCTCGAGGCTAATCACGTCAAACCACTGGAACTTCCAAAGGGTCCTTCACACCCTTGCTGCAACTCAAGAAGTTCCCTGACATACCCGTCTCCACTCGAGAGGAAGCACGTGGGTCCCGCACACATTAAGGGTAGCCCCGTTTCCGCCTCCTAGCTCGAGATGAGGGATCCTTTCCCTGTTTCGTAGGGAAAGAATTCCCGGCGTTCCCGTCGCATCTCAAGAGGAGGCGCTCTCCACAGGAAAGGCGAGAGGAACTCCAGGGTCGTGCCACCATTCCTAGAGTCCCCCAGATGTGTCAGTCCATTCCAGAGGAACCTGTTTTCCCTGCACTGCCTTGACGTTCAAGCCGAGGATCGACTCCCACCACGTGTGCACGTGGGACAGCCCTGTGGGAAAGCCTCGTGGGAAAGCCTCGTGGGAAAGACTCGAGGGAAAACCATAGATCCTTTGATCCATTGGGCGGACTGCGTGACACTGCTGCTACCGCTCTGGAGGAAAGCGCAATGCATGCCCGCATTCGAGACGAGGACTGACTCCCCTGGGGAGACTCCAGAAGTACCCCAAGATCCATGTCAGCACTGGAGAGGAATCCTGAGGTTCCGCCCCCGACTCCACACAAGGTCTTAGGCCCCGGCATCGACGGGAGAGGAATCCCGAGAGGCCCCCGAGGAACTCGCATGGGGACTGGCCTTTCCTGAGGCCACCAGAGCGGTTCCCTGAGGTCCCCGTCGTAAGTCGAGAGCACCTGCCGCAACACGAGAAAATCCAGGAGGTTTTGCCCTCCAGGCGAGATGAGGCCCATTTCCGCTGAGGCTTCTCGAGGCCAATCACATCTAACCACTGGAACTTCCAAAGGGTCCTTCACACCATTGCTGCAACTCAAGAAGTTCCCCGACATACTCGTCTGCACTCGAGAGGAAGCACGTGGGGTCCCGCACACATCCAGGGGAGCCCCGTTTCCGCCTCCTAGCTCGAGATGAGGGATCCTTTCCCTGTTTCGTAGGGAAAGAATTACCGGCGTTCCCGTCGCATCTCAAGAGGAGGCGCTCTCCACAGGAAATGCGAGAGGAACTCCAGGGTCGTGACACCATTCCAAGAGTCCCCCAGATGTGTCAGTCCATTCCAGAGGAACCTGTTTTCCCTGCACTGCCTTGACGTTCAAGCCGAGGATCGACTCCCACCACGTGTGCACGTGGGACAGCCCTGTGGGAAAGCCTCGTGGGAAAGCCTCGTGGGAAAGACTCGAGGGAAAACCATAGATCTTTGATCCACGCGGGGGACTGCGTGACACTGCTGCTACCGCTCTGGAGGAAAGCGCAAGTGCATGCCCGCATTCGAGAGGAGGACTGACTCCCCTGGGGAGACTCCAGAAGTACCCCAAGATCCATGTCAGCACTGGAGAGGAATCCACAGGTTCCGGCCCCGACTCTACACAAGGTCTTAGGCCCCGGCATCGACGGGAGAGGAATCCCGAGAGGCCCCCGAGGAACTCGCATGGGGACTGGCCTTTCCTGAGGCCACCAGAGCGGGTCCCTGAGGTCCCCGTCGTAAGTCGAGAGCACCTGCCGCAACTCGAGAAAATCCAGGAGGTTTTGCCCTCCAGGCGAGATGACGCCCATTTCCGCTGAGGCTTCTCGAGGATAATCACCTCTAACCACTGGAACTTCCAAAGGGTCCTTCACACCCTTGCTGCAACTCAAGAACTTCCCCGACATACCAGTCTCCCCTCGAGAGGAAGCACGTGGGGTCCCGCACACATCCAGGGGAGCCCCGTTTCCACCTCCTAGCTCGAGATGAGGGATCCTTTCCCTGTTTCGTAGGGAAAGAATTCCCGGCGTTCCCGTCGCATCTCAAGAGGAGGCGCTCTCCGCAGGAAAGGGGAGAGGAACTCCAGGGTCGTGCCACCATTCAAAGAGTCCCCCAGATGTGTCAGTCCATTACAGAGGAACCTGTTTTCCCTGCACTGCCTTGACGTTCAAGCCGAGGATCGACTCCCACCACGTGTGCACGTGGGACAGCCCTGTGGGAAAGCCTCGTGGGAAAGCCTCGTGGGAAAGACTCGAGGGAAAACCATAGATCCTTTGATCCACGCGGCGGACTGCGTGACACTGCTGCCACCGCTCTGGAGGAAAGCGCAAGTGCATGCCCGCATTCGAGACGAGGACTGACTCCCCTGGGGAGACTCCAGAAGTACCCCAAGATCCATGTCAGCACTGGAGAGGAATCCTCAGGTTCCGGCCCCGACTCCACACAAGGTCTTAGGCCCCGGCATCGACGGGAGAGGAATCCCGAGAGGCCCCCAAGGAACTCGCATGGGGACTGGCCTTTCCTGAGGCCACCAGAGCGGGTTCCTGAGGTCCCCGTCGTAAGTCGAGAGCACCTGCCGCAACTCGAGAAAATCCAGGAGGTTTTGCCCTCCAGGCGAGATGAGGCCCATTTTCACTGAGGCTTCTCGAGGCTAATCACGTCTAACCACTGGAACTTCCAAAGGGTCCTTCACACCCTTGCTGCAACTCAAGAAGTTCCCTGACATACCCGTCTCCACTCGAGAGGAAGCACGTGGGTCCCGCACACATTAAGGGTAGCCCCGTTTCCGCCTCCTAGCTCGAGATGAGGGATCCTTTCCCTGTTTCGTAGGGAAAGAATTCCCGGCGTTCCCGTCGCATCTCAAGAGGAGGCGCTCTCCACAGGAAAGGCGAGAGGAACTCCAGGGTCTTGCCACCATTCCAAGAGTCCCCCAGATGTGTCAGTCCATTCCAGAGGAACCTGTTTTCCCTGCACTGCCTTGACGTTCAAGCCGAGGATCGACTCCCACCACGTGTGCACGTGGGACAGCCCTGTGGGAAAGTCTCGTGGGAAAGCCTCGTGGGAAAGACTCGAGGGAAAACCATAGATCCTTTGATCCACGCGGCGGACTGCGTGACACTGCTGCTACCGCTCTGGAGGAAAGCGCAATGCATGCCCGCATTCGAGACAAGGACTGACTCCCCTGGGGAGACTCCAGAAGTACCCCAATATCCATGTCAGCACTGGAGAGGAATCCTCAGGTTCCGGCCCCGACTCCACACAAGGTCTTAGGCCCCGGCATCAACGGGAGAGGAAACCCGAGAGGCCCCCGAGGAACTCGCATGGGGACTGGCCTTTCCTGAGGCCACCAGAGCGGTTCCCTGAGGTCCCCGTCGTAAGACCAGAGCACCTGCCGCAACACGAGAAAATCCAGGAGGTTTTGCCCTCCAGGCGAGTTGAGGCCCATTTCCGCTGAGGCTTCTCGAGGCCAATCTCATCTAACCACTGGAACTTCCAAAGGGTCCTTCACACCATTGCTGCAACTCAAGAAGTTCCCCGACATACTCGTCTGCACTCGAGAGGAAGCACGTGGTGTCCCGCACACATCCAGGGGAGCCCCGTTTCCGCCTCCTAGCTCGAGATGAGGGATCCTTTCCGTGTTTCGTAGGGAAAGAATTCCCGGCGTTCCCGTCGCATCTCAAGAGGAGGCGCTCTCCACAGGAAATGCGAGAGGAACTCCAGGGTCCTGACACCATTCCAAGAGTCCCCCAGATGTGTCAGTCCATTCCAGAGGAACCTGTTTTCCCTGCACTGCCTTGACGTTCAAGCCGAGGATCGACTCCCACCAAGTGTGCACGTGGGACAGCCCTGTGGGAAAGCCTCGTGGGAAAGCATCGTGGGAAAGACTCGAGGGAAAAACATAGATCCTTTGATCCACGCGGCGGACTGCGTGACACTGCTGCTACCGCTCTGGAGGAAAGCGCAAGTGCATGCCCGCATTCGAGACGAGGACTGACTCCCCTGGGGAGACTCCAGAAGTACCCCAAGATCCATGTCAGCACTGGAGAGGAATCCTCAGGTTCCGGCCCCGACTCCACACAAGGTCTTAGGCCCCAGCATCGACGGGAGAGGAATCCCGAGAGGCCCCCGAGGAACTCGCATGGGGACTGGCCTTTCCTGAGGCCACCAGAGCGGGTCCCTGAGGTCCCCGTCGTAAGTCGAGAACACCTGCCGCAACTCGAGAAAATCCAGGAGGTTTTGCCCTCCAGGCGAGATGAGGCCCATTTCCGCTGAGGCTTCTCGAGGCTAATCACGTCAAACCACTGGAACTTCCAAAGGGTCCTTCACAGCCTTGCTGCAACTCAAGAAGTTCCCCGACATACCCGTCTCCACTCGAGAGGAAGCACGTGGGTCCCGCACACATCCAGGGGAGCCCCGTTTCCGCCTCCTAGCTCGAGATGAGGGATCCTTTCCCTGTTTCGTAGGGAAAGAATTCCCGGCGTTCCCGTCGCATCTCAAGAGGAGGCGCTCTCCACAGGAAAGGCGAGAGGAACTCCAGGGTCGTGCCACCATTCCAAGAGTCCCCCAGATGAGTCAGTCCATTCCAGAGGAACCTGTTTTCCCTGCACTGCCTTGACGTTCAAGCCGAGGATCGACTCCCACCACGTGTGCACGTGGGACAGCCCTGTGGGAAAGCCTCGTGGGAAAGCCTCGTGGGAAAGACTCGAGGGAAAACCATAGATCCTTTGATCCACGCGGGGGACAGCGTGACACTGCTGCTACCGCTCTGGAGGAAAGCGCAATGCATGCCCGCATTCGAGACGAGGACTGACTCCCCTGGGGAGACTCCAGAAGTACCCCAAGATCCATGTCAGCACTGGAGAGGAATCCTGAGGTTCCGGCCCCGACTCCACACAAGGTCTTAGGCCCCGGCATCGACGGGAGAGTAATCCCGAGAGGCCCCCGAGGAACTCGCATGGGGACTGGCCTTTCCTGAGGCCACCAGAGCGGTTCCCTGAGGTCCCCGTCGTAAGTCGAGAGCACCTGCCGCAACACGAGAAAATCCAGGAGGTTTTGCCCTCCAGGCGAGATGAGGCCCATTTCCGCTGAGGCTTCTCGAGGCCAATCACATCTAACCACTGGAACTTCCAAAGGGTCCTTCACACCCTTGCTGCAACTCAAGAAGTTCCCCGACATACTCGTCTGCACTCGAGAGGAAGCACGTGGTGTCCCGCACACATCCAGGGGAGCCCCGTTTCCGCCTCCTAGCTCGAGATGAGGGATCCTTTCCCTGTTTCGTAGGGAAAGAATTCCCGGCGTTCCCGTCGCATCTCAAGAGGAGGCGCTCTCCACAGGAAATGCGAGAGGAACTCCAGGGTCGTGCCACCATTCCAAGAGTCCCCCAGTTGTGTCAGTCCATTCCAGAGGAACCTGTTTTCCCTGCACTGCCTTGACGTTCAAGCCGAGGATCCACTCCCACCACGTGTGCACGTGGGACAGCCCTGTGGGAAAGCCTCGTGGGAAAGCCTCTTGGGAAAGACTCGAGGGAAAACCATAGATCCTTTGATCCACGCAGCGGACTGCGTGACACTGCTGCTACCGCTCTGGAGGAAAGCGCAAGTGCATGCCCGCATTCGAGACGAGGACTGACTCCCCTGGGGAGACTCCAGAAGTACCCCAAGATCCATGTCAGCACTGGAGAGGAATCCTCAGGTTCCGGCCCCGACTCCACACAAGGTCTTAGGCCCCGGCATCGACGGGAGAGGAATCCCGAGAGGCCCCCAAGGAACTCGCATGGGGACTGGCCTTTCCTGAGGCCACCAGAGCGGGTCCCTGAGGTCCCCGTCGTAAGTAGAGAGCACCTGCCGCAACTCGAGAAAATCCAGGAGGTTTTGCCCTCCAGGCGAGATGAGGCCCTTTTCCGCTGAGGCTTCTCGAGGCTAATCACCTCTAACCACTGGAACTTCCAAAGGGTCCTTCACACCTTTGCTGCAACTCAAGAAGTTCCCCAACATACCCGTCTCCACTCGAGAGGAAGCACGTGGGGTCCCGCACACATCCAGGGGAGCCCCGTTTCCACCTCCTAGCTCGAGATGAGGGATCCTTTCCCTGTTTCGTAGGGAAAGAATTCCCGGCGTTCCCGTCGCATCTCAAGAGGAGGCGCTCTCCACAGGAAAGGCGAGAGGAACTTCAGGGTCGTGCCACCATTCCAAGAGTCCCCCAGATGTGTCAGTCCATTCCAGCGGAACCTGTTTTCCCTGCACTGCCTTGACGTTCAAGCCGAGGATCCACTCCCACCACGTGTGGACGTGGGACAGCCCTGTGGGAAAGCCTCGTGGGAAAGCCTCGTGGGAAAGACTCGAGGGAAAACCATAGATCCTTTGATCCACGCGGCGGACTGCGTAACACTGCTGCTACCGCTCTGGAGGAAAGCGCAAGTGCATGCCCGCATTCGAGACGAGGACTGACTCCCCTGTGGAGACTCCAGAAGTACCCCAAGATCCATGTCAGCACTGGAGAGGAATCCGCAGGTTCCGGCCCCGACTCCACACAAGGTCTTAGGACCCTCATCGACGGGAGAGGAATCCCGAGAGGCCCACGAGGAACTCGCATGGGGACTGGCCTTTCCTGAGGCCACCAGAGCGGGTCCCTGAGGTCCCTGTCGTAAGTCAAGAGCACCTGCCGCAACTCGAGAAAATCCAGGAAGTTTTGCCCTCCAGGCGAGATGAGGCCCATTTCCGCTGAGGCTTCTCGAGGCTAATCACGTCTAACCACTGGAACTTCCAAAGGGTCCTTCACACCCTTGCTGCAACTAAAGAAGTTCCCCGACATACCCGTCTCCACTCGAGAGGAAGCACGTGGGGTCCCGCACACATCCAGGGGAGCCCCGTTTCCGCCTCCTAGCTCGAGATGAGGGATCCTTTCCCTGTTTCGCAGGGAAAGAATTCCCGGCGTTCCCGTCGCATCTCAAGGGGAGGCGCTCTCCACAGGAAAGGCGAGAGGAACTCCAGGGTCGTGCCACCATTCCAAGAGTCCCCCAGATGTGTCAGTCCATTCCAGAGGAACCTGTTTTCCCTGCACTGCCTTGACGTTCAAGCCGAGGATCCACTCCCACCACGTGTGGACGTGGGACAGCCCTGTGGGAAAGCCTCGTGGGAAAGCCTCGTGGGAAAGACTCGAGGGAAAACCATAGATCCTTTGATCCACGCGGCGGACTGCGTGACACTGCTGCTACCGCTCTGGAGGAAAGCGCAAGTGCATGCCCGCATTCGAGACGAGGACTGACTCCCCTGGGGAGACTCCAGAAGTACCCCAAGATCCATGTCAGCACTGGAGAGGAATCCGCAGGTTCCGGCCCCGATTCCACACAAGGTCTTAGGCCCCGGCATCGACGGGAGAGGAATCCCGAGAGGCCCCCGAGGAACTCGCATGGGGACTGGCCTTTCCTGAGGCCACCAGAGGGGGTCCCTGAGGTCCCTGTCGTAAGTCGAGAGCACCTGCAGCAACTCGAGAAAATCCAGGAGGTTTTGCCCTCCAGGCGAGATGAGGCCCATTTCCGCTGAGGCTTCTCGAGGCTAATCACGTCTAACCACTGGAACTTCCAAAGGGTCCTTCACACCCTTGCTGCAACTCAAGAAGTTCCCCGACATACCCGTCTCCACTCGAGAGGAAGCACGTGGGGTCCCGCACACATCCAGGGGAGCCCCGTTTCCGCCTCCTAGCTCGAGATGAGGGATCCTTTCCCTGTTTCGTAGGGAAAGAATTCCCGGCGTTCCCGTCGCATCTCAAGAGGAGGCGCTCTCCACAGGAAAGGCGAGAGGAACTCCAGGGTGGTGCCAACATTCCAAGAGTCCCCCAGATGTGTCAGTCCATTCCAGAGGAACATGTTTACCCTGCACTGCCTTGACGTTCAAGCCGAGGATCCACTCCCACCACGTGTGCACGTGGGACAGCCCTGTGGGAAAGCCTCGTGGGAAAGCCTCGTGGGAAAGACTCGAGGGAAAACAATAGATCCTTTGATCCACGCGGCGGACTGCGTGACACTGCTGCTACCGCTCTGGAGGAAAGCGCAAGTGCATGCCCGCATTCGAGACGAGGACTGACTCCCCTAGGGAGACTCCAGAAGTACCCCAAGATCCATGTCAGCACTGGAGAGGAATCCTCAGGTTCCGGCCCCGACTCCACACAAGGTCTTAGGCCTCGGCATCGACGGGAGAGGAATCCCGAGAGGCCCCCGAGGAACTCGCATGGGGACTGGCCTTTCCTGAGGCCACCAGAGCGGGTCCCTGAGGTCCCCGTCGTAAGTCGAGAGCACCTGCCACAACTCGAGAAAATCCAGGAGGTTTTGCCCTCCAGGCGAGATGAGGCCCATTTCCGCTGAGGCTTCTCGAGGCTAATCACGTCAAACCACTGGAACTTCCAAAGGGTCCTTCACACCCTTGCTGCAACTCAAGAAGTTCCCCGACATACCCGTCTCCACTCGAGAGGAAGCACGTGGGGTCCCGCACACATCCAGGGGAGCCCCGTTTCCGCCTCCTAGCTCGAGATGAGGGATCCTTTCCCTGTTTCGTAGGGAAAGAATTCCCGGCGTTCCCGTCGCATCTCAAGAGGAGGCGCTCTCCACAGGAAAGGCGAGAGGAACTCCAGGGTCGTGCCACCATTCCAAGAGTCCCCCAGATGTGTCAGTCCATTCCAGAGGAACCTGTTTTCCCTGCACTGCCTTGACGTTCAAGCCGAGGATCCACTCCCACCACGTGTGCACGTGGGACAGCCCTGTGGGAAAGCCTCGTGGGAAAGCCTCGTGGGAAAGACTCGAGGGAAAACCATAGATCCTTTGATCCACGCGGCGGACTGCGTGACACTGCTGCTACCGTTCTGGAGGAAAGCGCAAGTGCATGCCCGCATTCGAGACGAGGAATGACTCCCCTGGGGAGACTCCAGAAGTACCCCAAGATCCATGTCAGCACGGGAGAGGAATCCTCAGGTTTCGGCCCCGACTCCACACAAGGTCTTAGGCCCCGGCATCGACGGGAGAGGAATCCCAAGAGGCCCCCGAGGAACTCGCATGGGGACTGGCCTTTCCTGAGGCCACCAGAGCGGGTCCCTGAGGTCCCCGTCGTAAGTCGAGAGCACCTGCCGCAACTCGGGAAAATCCAGGAGGTTTTGCCCTCCAGGCGAGATGAGGCCCATTTCCGCTGAGGCTTCTCGAGGCTAATCACGTCTAACCACTGGAACTTCCAAAGGGTCCTTCACACCCTTGCTGCAACTCAAGAAGTTCCCCGACATACCCGTCTCCACTCGAGAGGAAGCACGTGGTGTCCCGCACACATCCAGGGGAGCCCCGTTTCCGCCTCCTAGCTCGAGATGAGGGATCCTTTCCCTGTTTCGTAGGGAAAGAATTCCCGGCTTTCCCGTCGCATCTCAAGAGGAGGCGCTCTCCACAGGAAAGGCGAGAGGAACTCCAGGGTCGTGCCACCATTCCAAGTGTCCCCCAGATGTGTCAGTCTATTCCAGAGGAACCTGTTTTCCCTGCACTGCCTTGACGTTCAAGCCGAGGATCCACTCCCACCACGTGTGCACGTGGGACAGCCCTGTGGGAAAGCCTCGTGGGAAAGCCTCGTGGGAAAGACTCGAGGGAATACCATAGATCCTTTGATCCACGCGGCGGACTGCGTGACACTGCTGCTACCGCTTTGGAGGAAAGCGCAAGTGCATGCCCGCATTCGAGACGAGGACTGACTCCCCTGGGGAGACTCCAGAAGTACCCCAAGATCCATGTCAGCACTGGAGAGGAATCCTCAGGTTCCGGCCCCGACTCCACACAAGGTCTTAGGCCCCGGCATCGACGGGAGAGTAATCCCGAGAGGCCCCCGAGGAATTCGCATGGGGACTGGCCTTTCCTGAGGCCACCAGAGCGGGTCCCTGAGGTACCCGTCGTAAGTCGAGAGCACCTGCCGCAACTCGAGAAAATACAGGAGGTTTTGCCCTCCAGGCGAGATGAGGCCCATTTCCGCTGAGGCTTCTCGAGGCGAATCATGTCTAACCACTGGAACTTCCAAAGGGTCCTTCACACCCTTGCTGCAACTCAAGAAGTTCCCCGACATACCCGTCTCCACTCGAGAGGAAGCACGTGGGGTCCCGAACACATCCAGGGGAGCCCCGTTTCCGCCTCCTAGCTCGAGATGAGGGATCCTTTCCCTGTTTCGTAGGGAAAGAATTCCCGGCGTTCCCGTCGCATCTCAAGAGGAGGCGCTCTCCACAGGAAAGGCGAGAGGAACTCCAGGGTCGTGCCACCATTCCAAGAGTCCCCCAGATGTGTCAGTCCATTCCAGAGGAACCTGTTTTCCCTGAACTGCCTTGACGTTCAAGCCGAGGATCCACTCCCACCACGTGTGCACGTGGGACAGTCCTGTGGGAAAGCCTCGTGGGAAAGCCTCGTGGGAAAGACTCGAGGGAAAACCATAGATCCTTTGATCCACGCGGTGGACTGCGTGACACTGCTGCTACCGCTCTGGAGGAAAGCGCAAGTGCATGCCCGCATTCGAGACGAGGACTGACTCCCCTGGGGAGACTCCAGAAGTACCCCAAGATCCATGTCAGCACTGGAGAGGAATCCTCAGGTTCCGGCCCCGACTCCACACAAGGTCTTAGGCCACGGCATGGACGGGAGAGGGATCCCGAGAGGCCCCCGAGGAACTCGCCTGGGGACTGGCCTTTCCTGAGGCCACCAGAGCGGGTCCCTGAGGTCCTCGTCGTAAGTCGAGAGCACCTGCCGCAACTCGAGAAAATCCAGGAGGTTTTGTCCTCCAGGCGAGATGAGGCCCATTTCCGCTGAGGCTTCTCGAGGCTAATCACGTCTAACCACTGGAACTTCCAAAGGGTGCTTCACACCCTTGCTGCAACTCAAGAAGTTCCCCGACATACCCGTCTCCACTCGAGAGGAAGCACGTGGTGTCCCGCACACATCCAGGGGAGCCCCGTTTCCGCCTCCTAGCTCGAGATGAGGGATCCTTTCCCTGTTTCGTAGGGAAAGAATTCCCGGCTTTCCCGTCGCATCTCAAGAGGAGGCGCTCTCCACAGGAAAGGCGAGAGGAACTCCAGGGTCGTGCCACCATTCCAAGTGTCCCCCAGATGTGTCAGTCTATTCCAGAGGAACCTGTTTTCCCTGCACTGCCTTGACGTTCAAGCCGAGTATCCACTCCCACCACGTGTGCACGTGGGACAGCCCTGTGGGAAAGCCTCGTGGGAAAGCCTCGTGGGAAAGACTCGAGGGAGAACCATAGATCCTTTGATCCACGCGGCGGACTGCGTGACACTGCTGCTACCGCTTTGGAGGAAAGCGCAAGTGCATGCCCGCATTCGAGACGAGGACTGACTCCCCTGGGGAGACTCCAGAAGTACCCCAAGATCCATGTCAGCACTGGAGAGGAATCCTCAGGTTCCGGCCCCAACTCCACACAAGGTCTTAGGCCCCGGCATCGATGGGAGAGTAATCCCGAGAGGCCCCCGAGGAATTCGCATGGGGACTGGCATTTCCTGAGGCCACCAGAGCGGGTCCCTGAGGTCCCCGTCGTAAGTCGAGAGCACCTGCCGCAACTCGAGAAAATCCAGGAGGTTTTGCCCTCCAGGCGAGATGAGGCCCATTTCCAGTGAGGCTTCTCGAAGCTAATCACGTCTAACCACTGGAACTTCCAAAGGGTCCTTCACACCCTTGCTGCAACTCAAGAAGATCCCCGACATACCCGTCTCCACTCGAGAGGAAGCACGTGGGGTCCCGCACACATCCAGGGGAGCCCCGTTTCCGCCTCCTAGCTCGAGATGAGGGATCCTTTCCCTGTTTCGTAGGGAAAGAATTCCCGGCGTTCCCGTCGCATCTCAAGAGGAGGCGCTCTCCACAGGAAAGGCGAGAGGAACTCCAGGGTCGTGCCACCATTCCAAGAGTCCCCCAGATGTGTCAGTCCATTCCAGAGGAACCTGTTTTCCCTGCACTGCCTTGACGTTCAAGCCGAGGATCGACTCGCACCACGTGTGCACGTGGGAGAGCCCTGTGGGAAAGCCTCGTGGGAAAGCCTCGTGGGAAAGACTCGAGGGAAAACCATAGATCCTTTGATCCACGCAGCGGACTGCGTGACACTGCTGCTACCGCTCTGGAGGAAAGTGCAAGTGCATGCCCGCATTCGAGACGAGGACTGACTCCCCTGGGGAGACTCCAGAAGTACCCCAAGATCCATGTCAGCACTGGAGAGGAATCCTCAGGTTCCGGCCCCGACTCCACACAAGGTCTTAGGCCCCGGCATCGACGGGAGAGGGATCCCGAGAGGCCCCCGAGGAACTCGCATGGGGACTGGCCTTTCCTGAGGCCACCAGAGCGGGTCCCTGAGGTCCCCGTCGTAAGTCGAGAGCACCTGCCACAACTCGAGAAAATCCAGGAGGTTTTGCCCTCCAGGCGAGATGAGGCCCATTTCCGCTGAGGCTTCTCGAGGCTAATCACGTCTAACCACTGGAACTTCCAAAGGGTGCTTCACACCCTTGCTGCAACTCAAGAAGTTCCCCGACATACCCGTCTCCATTCGAGAGGAAGCACATGGTGTCCCGCACACATCCAGGGGAGCCCCGTTTCCGCCTCCTAGCTCGAGATGAGGGATCCTTTCCCTGTTTCGTAGGGAAAGAATGCCCGGCTTTCCCGTCGCATCTCAAGAGGAGGCGCTCTCCACAGGAAAGGCGAGAGGAACTCCAGGGTCGTGCCACCATTCCAAGTGTCCCCCAGATGTGTCAGTCTATTCCAGAGGAACCTGTTTTCCCTGCACTGCCTTGACGTTCAAGCCGAGGATCCACTCCCACCACGTGTGCACGTGGGACAGCCCTGTGGGAAAGCCTCGTGGGAAAGCCTCGTGGGAAAGACTCGAGGGAAAACCATAGATCCTTTGATCCACGCGGCGGACTGCGTGACACTGCTGCTACCGCTTTGGAGGAAAGCGCAAGTGCATGCCCGCATTCGAGACGAGGACTGACTCCCCTGGGGAGACTCCAGAAGTACCCCAAGATCCATGTCAGCACTGGAGAGGAATCCTCAGGTTCCGGCCCCGACTCCACACAAGGTCTTAGGCCCCGGCATCGACGGGAGAGTAATCCCGAGAGGCCCCCGAGGAATTCGCATGGGGACTGGCCTTTCCTGAGGCCACCAGAGCGGGTCCCTGAGGTCCCCGTCGTAAGTCGAGAGCACCTGCCGCAACTCGAGAAAATCCAGGAGGTTTTGCCCTCCAGGCGAGATGAGGCCCATTTCCGCTGAGGCTTCTCGAGGCTAATCACGTCTAACCACTGGAACTTCCAAAGGGTCCTTCACACCCTTGCTGCAACTCAAGAAGTTCCCCGACATACCCGTCTCCACTCGAGAGGAAGCACGTGGGGTCCCGCACACATCCAGGGGAGCCCCGTTTCCGCCTCCTAGCTCGAGATGAGTGATCCTTTCCCTGTTTCGTAGGGAAAGAATTCCCGGCGTTCCCGTCGCATCTCAAGAGGAGGCGCTCTCCACAGGAAAGGCGAGAGGAACTCCAGGGTCGTGCCACCATTCCAAGAGTCCCCCAGATGTGTCAGTCCATTCCCGAGGAACCTGTTTTCCCTGCACTGCCTTGACGTTCAAGCCGAGGATCGACTCCCACAACGTGTGCACGTGGGACAGCCCTGTGGGAAAGCCTCGTGGGAAAGCCTCGTGGGAAAGACTCGAGGGAAAACCATAGATCATTTGATCCACGCGGCGGACTGCGTGACACTGCTGCTACCGCTCTGGAGGAAAGCGCAAGTGCATGCCCGCATTCGAGACGAGGACTGACTCCCCTGGGGAGACTCCAGAAGTACCCCAAGATCCATGTCAGCACTGGAGATGAATCCTCAGGTTCCGGCCCCGACTCCACACAAGGTCTTAGGCCCCGGCATCGACGGGAGAGGGATCCCGAGAGGCCCCCGAGGAACTCGCATGTGGACTGGCCTTTCCTGAGGCCACCAGAGCGGGTCCCTGCGGTCCCCGTCGTAAGTCGAGAGCACCTGCCGCAACTCGAGAAAATCCAGGAGGTTTTGCCCTCCAGGCGAGATGAGGCCCATTTCCGCTGAGGCTTCTCGAGGCTAATCACGTCTAACCACTGGAACTTCCAAAGGGTCCTTCACACCCTTGCTGCAACTCAAGAAGTTCCCCGACATACCCGTCTCCACTCGAGAGGAAGCACGTGGGGTCCCGCACACATCCAGGGGAGCCCCGTTTCCGCCTCCTAGCTCGAGATGAGGGATCCTTTCCCTGTTTCGTAGGGAAAGAATTCCCGGCGTTCCCGTCGCATCTCAAGAGGAGGCGCTCTCCACAGGAAAGGCGAGAGGAACTCCAGGGTCATGCCACCATTCCAAGAGTCCCCTAGATGTGTCAGTCCATTCCAGAGGAACCTGTTTTCCCTGCACTGCCTTGACGTTCAAGCCGAGGATCCACTCCCACCACGTGTGCACGTGGGACAGCCCTGTGGGAAAGCCTCATGGGAAGGCCTCGTGGGAAAACTCTAGGGAAAATCATAGATCCTTTGATCCACGCGGCGGACTGCGTGACACTGCTGCTACCGCTCTGGAGGAAATCGCAAGTGCATGCCCGCATTCGAGACGAGGACTGACTCCCCTAGGGAGACTCCAGAAGTACCCCAAGATCCATGTCAGCACTGGAGAGGAATCCTCAGGTTCCGGCACCGACTCCACACAAGGTCTTAGGCCCCGGCATCGACGGGAGAGGAATGCCGAGAGGCCCCCGAGGAACTCGCATGGGGACTGGCCTTTCCTGAGGCCACCAGAGCGGGTCCCTGAGGTCCCCGTCGTAAGTCAAGAGCACCTGCCGCAACTCGAGAAAATCCAGGAGGTTTTGCCCTCCAGGCGAGATGAGGCCCATTTCCGCTGAGGCTTCTCGAGGCTAATCACGTCTAACAACTGGAACTTCCAAAGGGTCCTTCACACCCTTGCTGCAACTCAAGAAGTTCCCCGACATACCCGTCTCCACTCGAGAGGAAGCACGAGGGTCCCGCACACATCCAGGGGAGCCCCGTTTCCGCCTCCTAGCTCGAGATGAGGGATCCTTTCCCTGTTTCGTAGGGAAAGAATTCCCGGCGTTCCCGTCGCATCTCAAGAGGAGGCGCTCTCCACAGGAAAGGCGAGAGGACTCCAGCGTCGTGCCACCATTCAAAGAGTCCCCCAGATATGTCAGTCCATTCCAGAGGACATGTTTTCCCTGCACTGCCTTGACGTTCAAGCCGAGGATCGAGTCCCACCACGTGTGCACGTGGGACAGCCCTGTGGAAAGCCTCGTGGGAAAGCCTCGTGGGAAAGACTCGAGGGAAAACCATAGATCCTTTGATCCACGAGGCGGACTGCGTGACACTGCTGCTACCGCTCTGGAGGAAAGCGCAAGTGCATGCCCGCATTCGAGACGAGGACTGACTCCCCTGGGGAGACTCCAGAAGTACCCCAAGATCCATGTCAGCACTGGAGAGGAATCCTCAGGTCCCGGCCCCGACTCCACACAAGGTCTTAGGCCCCGGTATCGACGGGAGAGGAATACCGAGAGGCCCCCGAGGAACTCGCATGGGGACTGGCCTTTCCTGAGGTCACCAGAGCGGGTCCCTGAGGTCCCCGTCGTAAGTCGAGAGCACCTGCCACAACTCGAGAAAATCCAGGAGATTTTGCCCTCCAGGCGAGATGAAGCCCATTTCTGCTGAGGCTTCTCGAGGCTAATCACATCTAACCACTGGAACTTCCAAAAGGTGCTTCACACCCTTGCTGCAACTCTAGAAGTTCCCCGACATACCCGTCTCCACTCGAGAGGAAGCACGAGGGTCCCGCACACATCCAGGGTAGCCCCGTTTCCACCTCCTAGCTCGAGATGAGGGATCCTTTCCCTGTTTCGGAGGGAAAGAATTCCCGGCGTTCCCGTCGCATCTCAAGAGGAGGCGCTCCCACAGGAAAGGCGAGAGGAACTCCAGGGTCGTGCCACCATCCCAAGAGACCCCATATGTGTCAGTCCATTCCAGAGGAACCTGTTTTCCCTGCACTGCCTTGACGTTCAAGCCGAGGATCGACTCCCACCACGTGTGCACGTGGGACAGCCCTGTGGGAAAGCCTCGTGGGAAAGCCTCGTGGGAAAGACTCGACGGAAAACCATAGATCCTTTGATCCACGCGGCGGACTGCGTGACACTGCTGCTACCGCTTTGGAGGAAAGCGCAAGTGCATGCCCGCATTCGAGACGAGGACTGACTCCCCTGGGGAGACTCCAGAAGTACCCCAAGATCCATGTCAGCACTGGAGAGGAATCCTCAGGTTCCGGCCCCGACTCCACACAAGGTCTTAGGCCCCGGCATCGACGGGAGAGTAATCCCGAGAGGCCCCCGAGGAATTCGCATGGGGACTGGCCTTTCCTGAGGCCACCAGAGCGGGTCCCTGAGGTCCCCGTCGTAAGTCGAGAGCACCTGCCGCAACTCGAGAAAATCCAGGAGGTTTTGCCCTCCAGGCGAGATGAGGCCCATTTCCACTGAGGCTTCTCGAGGCGAATCATGTCTAACCACTGGAACTTCCAAGGGGTCCTTCACACCCTTGCTGCAACTCAAGAAGTTCCCCGACATACCCGTCTCCACTCGAGAGGAAGCACGTGGGGTCCCGCACACATCCAGGGGAGCCCCGTTTCCGCCTCCTAGCTCGAGATGAGGGATCCTTTCCCTGTTTCGTAGGGAAAGAATTCCCGGCGTTCCCGTCGCATCTCAAGAGGAGGCGCTCTCCACAGGAAAGGCGAGAGGAACTCGAGGGTCGTGCCACCATTCCAAGAGTCCCCCAGATGTGTCAGTCCATTCCAGAGGAACCTGTTTTCCCTGCACTGCCTTGACGTTCAAGCCGAGGATCCACTCCCACCACGTGTGCACGTGGGGCAGCCCTGTGGGAAAGCCTCGTGGGAAAGCCTCGTGGGAAAGACTCGAGGGAAAACCATAGATCCTTTGATCCACGCGGCGGACTGCGTGACACTGCTGCTACCGCTCTGGAGGAAAGCGCAAGTGCATGCCCGCATTCGAGACGAGGACTGACTCCCCTGGGGAGACTCCAGAAATACCCCAAGATCCATGTCAGCACTGGAGAGGAATCCTCAGGTTCCGGCCCCGACTCCACACAAGGTCTTAGGCCCCGGCATCGACGGGAGAGGGATCCCGAGAGTCCCCCGAGGAACTCGCATGGGGACTGGCCTTTCCTGAGGCCACCAGAGCGGGTCCCTGAGGTCCCCGTCGTAAGTCGAGAGCACCTGCCGCAACTCGAGAAAATCCAGGAGGTTTTGCCCTCCAGGCGAGATGAGGCCCATTTCCGCTGATGCTTCTCGAGGCTAATCACGTCTAACCACTGGAACTTCCAAAGGGTCCTTCACACCCTTGCTGCAACTCAAGAAGTTCCCCGACATACCCGTCTCCACTCGAGAGGAAGCACTTGGGGTCCCGCACACATCCAGGGGAGCCCCGTTTCCGCCTCCTAACTCGAGATGAGGGATCCTTTCCCTGTTTCGTAGGGAAAGAATTCCCGGCGTTCCCGTCGCATCTCAAGAGGAGGCGCTCTCCACAGGAAAGGCGAGAGGAACTCCAGGGTCGTGCCACCATTCCAAGAGTCCCCCAGATGTGTCAGTCCATTCCAGAGGAACCTGTTTTCCCTGCACTGCCTTGACGTTCAAGCCGAGGATCCACTCCCACCACGTGTGCACGTGGGACAGCCCTGTGGGAAAGCCTCGTGGGAAAGCCTCGTGGGAAAGACTCGAGGGAAAACCATAGATCCTTTGATCCATTGGGCGGACTGCGTGACACTGCTGCTACCGCTCTGGAGGAAAGCCCAAGTGCATGCCCGCATTCGAGACGAGGACTGACTCCCCTGGGGAGACTCCAGAAATACCCCAAGATCCATGTCAGCACTGGAGAGGAATCCTCAGGTTCCGGCCCCGACTCCAGACAAGGTCTTAGGCCCCGGCATCGACGGGAGAGGGATCCCGAGAGGCCCCCGAGGAACTCGCATGGGGACTGGCCTTTCCTGAGGCCACCAGAGCGGGTCCCTGAGGTCCCCGTCGTAAGTCGAGAGCACCTGCCGCAACTCGAGAAAATCCAGGAGGTTTTGCCCTCCAGGCGAGATGAGGCCCATTTCCGCTGAGGCTTCTCGAGGCTAATCACGTCTAACCACTGGAACTTCCAAAGGGTCCTTCACATCCTTGCTGAAACTCAAGAAGTTCCCCGACATACCCGTCTCCACTCGAGAGGAAGCACGTGGGGTCCCGCACACATCCAGGGGAGCCCCGTTTCCGCCTCCTAGCTCGAGATGAGGGATCCTTTCCCTGTTTCGTAGGGAAAGAATTACCGGCGTTCCCGTCGCATCTCAAGAGGAGGCGCTCTCCACAGGAAAGGCGAGAGGAACTCCAGGGTCGTGCCACCATCCCAAGAGACCCCATATGTGTCAGTCCATTCCAGAGGAACCTGTTTTCCCTGCACTGCCTTGACGTTCAAGCCGAGGATCGACTCCCACCACGTGTGCACGTGGGACAGCCCTGTGGGAAAGCCTCGTGGGAAAGCCTCGTGGGAAAGACTCGAGGGAAAACCATAGATCCTTTGATCCACGCGGCGGACTGCGTGACACTGCTGCTACCGCTTTGGAGGAAAGCGCAAGTGCATGCCCGCATTCGAGACGAGGACTGACTCCCCTGGGGAGACTCCAGAAGTACCCCAAGATCCATGTCAGCACTGGAGAGGAATCCTCAGGTTCCGGCCCCGACTCCACACAAGGTCTTAGGCCCCGGCATCGACGGGAGAGTAATCCCGAGAGGCCCCCGAGGAATTCGCATGGGGACTGGCCTTTCCTGAGGCCACCAGAGCGGGTCCCTGAGGTCCCCGTCGTAAGTCGAGAGCACCTGCCGCAACTCGAGAAAATCCAGGAGGTTTTGCCCTCCAGGCGAGATGAGGCCCATTTCCACTGAGGCTTCTCGAGGCGAATCATGTCTAACCACTGGAACTTCCAAAGGGTCCTTCACACCCTTGCTGCAACTCAAGAAGTTCCCCGACATACCCGTCTCCACTCGAGAGGAAGCACGTGGGGTCCCGCACACATCCAGGGGAGCCCCTTTTCCGCCTCCTAGCTCGAGATGAGGGATCCTTTCCCTGTTTCGTAGGGAAAGAATTCCCGGCGTTCCCGTCGCATCTCAAGAGGAGGCGCTCTCCACAGGAAAGGCGAGAGGAACTCCAGGGTCGTGCCACCATTCCAAGAGTCCCCCAGATGTGTCAGTCCATTCCAGAGGAACCTGTTTTCCCTGCACTGCCTTGACGTTCAAGCCGAGGATCCACTCCCACCACGTGTGCACGTGGGACAGCCCTGTGGGAAAGCCTCGTGGGAAAGCCTCGTGGGAAAGACTCGAGGGAAAACCATAGATCCTTTGATCCACGCGGCGGACTGCGTGACACTGCTGCTACCGCTCTGGAGGAAAGCGCAAGTGCATGCCCGCATTCGAGACGAGGACTGACTCCCCTGGGGAGACTCCAGAAATACCCCAAGATCCATGTCAGCACTGGAGAGGAATCCTCAGGTTCCGGCCCCGACTCCCCACAAGGTCTTAGGCCCCGGCATCGACGGGAGAGGGATCCCGAGAGGCCCCCGAGGAACTCGCATGGGGACTGGCCTTTCCTGAGGCCACCAGAGCGGGTCCCTGAGGTCCCCGTCGTAAGTCGAGAGCACCTGCCGCAACTCGAGAAAATCCAGGAGGTTTTGCCCTCCAGGCGAGATGAGGCCCATTTCCGCTGATGCTTCTCGAGGCTAATCACGTCTAACCACTGGAACTTCCAAAGGGTCCTTCACACCCTTGCTGCAACTCAAGAAGTTCCCCGACATACCCGTCTCCACTCGAGAGGAAGCACGTGGGGTCCCGCACACATCCAGGGGAGCCCCGTTTCCGCCTCCTAGCTCGAGATGAGGGATCCTTTCCCTGTTTCGTAGGGAAAGAATTCCCGGCTTTCCCGTCGCATCTCAAGAGGAGGCGCTCTCCACAGGAAAGGCGAGAGGAACTCCAGGGTCGTGCCACCATTCCAAGAGTCCCCCAGATGTGTCAGTCCATTCCAGAGGAACCTGTTTTCCCTGCACTGCCTTGACGTTCAAGCCGAGGATCCACTCCCACCACGTGTGCACGTGGGACAGCCCTGTGGGAAAGCCTCGTGGGAAAGCTTCGAGGGAAAGACTCGAGGGAAAACCATAGATCCTTTGATCCATTGGGCGGACTGCGTGACACTGCTGCTACCGCTCTGGAGGAAAGCCCAAGTGCATGCCCGCATTCGAGACGAGGACTGACTCCCCTGGGGAGACTCCAGAAATACCCCAAGATCCATGTCAGCACTGGAGAGGAATCCTCAGGTTCCGGCCCCGACTCCAGACAAGGTCTTAGGCCCCGGCGTCGACGGGAGAGGGATCCCGAGAGGCCCCCGAGGAACTCGCATGGGGACTGGCCTTTCCTGAGGCCACCAGAGCGGGTCCCTGAGGTCCCCGTCGTAAGTCGAGAGCACCTGCCGCAACTCGAGAAAATCCAGGAGGTTTTGCCCTCCAGGCGAGATGAGGCCCATTTCCGCTGAGGCTTCTCGAGGCTAATCTCGTCTAACCACTGGAACTTCCAAAGGGTCCTTCACACCCTTGCTGCAACTCAAGAAGTTCCCCGACATACCCGTCTCCACTCGAGAGGAAGCACGTGGGGTCCCGCACACATCCAGGTGAGCCCCGTTTCCGCCTCCTAGCTCGAGATGAGGGATCCTTTCCCTGTTTCGTAGGGAAAGAATTCCCGGCGTTCCCGTCGCATCTCAAGAGGTGGCGCTCTCCACAGGAAAGCCGAGAGGAACTCCAGGGTCATGCCACCATTCCAAGAGACCCCCAGATGTGTCAGTCCATTCCAGGGGAACCTGTTTTCCCTGCACTGCCTTGACGTTCAAGCCGAGGATCGACTCCCACCACGTGTGCACGTGGGACAGCCCTGTGGGAAAGCCTCGTGGGAAAGCCTCGTGGGAAAACTCGAGGGAAAACCATAGATCCTTTGATCCACGCGGCGGACTGCGTGACACTGATGCTACCGCTCTGGAGGAAAGCGCAAGTGCATGCCCGCATTCGAGACGAGGACTGACTCCCCTGGGGAGACTCCAGAAGTACCCCAAGATCCATGTCAGCAATGGAGAGGAATCCTCAGTTTCCGGCCCCGACTCCACACAAGGTCTTAGGCCCCGGCATCGACGGGAGAGTAATCCCGAGAGGCCCCCGAGGAATTCGCATGGGGACTGGCCTTTCCTGAGGCCACCAGAGCGGGTCCCTGAGGTCCCCGTCGTAAGTCGAGAGCACCTGCCGTAACTCGAGAAAATCCAGGAGGTTTTGCCCTCCAGGCGAGATGAGGCCCATTTCCGCTGAGGCTTCTCGAGGCTAATCACGTCTAACAACTGGAACTTCCAAAGGGTCCTTCACACCCTTGCTGCAACTCAAGAAGTTCCCCGACATACCCGTCTCCCCTCGGGAGGAAGCACGTGGGGTCCCGCACACATCCAGGGGAGCCCCGTTTCCGCCTCCTAGCTCGAGATGAGGGATCCTTTCCCTGTTTCGTAGGGAAAGAATTCCCGGCGTTCCCGTCGCATCTCAAGAGGAGGCGCTCTCCACAGGAAAGGCGAGAGGACTCCAGCGTCGTGCCACCATTCAAAGAGTCTCCCAGATATGTCAGTCCATTCCAGAGGACATGTTTTCCCTGCACTGCCTTGACGTTCAAGCCGAGGATCGAGTCCCACCACGTGTGCACGTGGGACAGCCCTGTGGAAAGCCTCGTGGGAAAGCCTCGTGGGAAAGACTCGAGGGAAAACCATAGATCCTTTGATCCACGCGGCGGACTGCGTGACACTGCTGCTACCGCTCTGGAGGAAAGCGCAAGTGCTTGCCCGCATTCGAGACGAGGACTGACTCCCCTGGGGAGACTCCAGAAGTACCCCAAGATCCATGTCAGCACTGGAGAGGAATCCTCAGGTCCCGGCCCCGACTCCACACAAGGTCTTAGGCCCCGGTATCGACCGGAGAGGAATACCGAGAGGCCCCCGAGGAACTCGCATGGGGACTGGCCTTTCCTGAGGTCACCAGAGCGGGTCCCTGAGGTCCCCGTCGTAAGTCGAGAGCACCTGCCACAACTCGAGAAAATCCAGGAGGTTTTGCCCTCCAGGCGAGATGAAGCCCATTTCCGCTGAGGCTTCACGAGGCTAATCACATCTAACCACTGGAACTTCCAAAAGGTCCTTCACACCCTTGCTGCAACTCTAGAAGTTCCCCGACATACCCGTCTCCACTCGAGAGGAAGCACGAGGGTCCCGCACACATCCAGGGTAGCCGCGTTTCCACCTCCTAGCTCGAGATGAGGGATCCTTTCCCTGTTTCGGAGGGAAAGAATTCCCGGCGTTCCCGTCGCATCTCAAGAGGAGGCGCTCCCACAGGAAAGGCGAGAGGAACTCCAGGGTCGTGCCACCATCACAAGAGACCCCATATGTGTCAGTCCATTCCAGAGGAACCTGTTTTCCCTGCACTGCCTTGACGTTCAAGCCGAGGATCCACTCCCACCACGTGTGCACGTGGGACAGCCCTGTGGGAAAGCCTCGTGGGAAAGCCTCGTGGGAAAGACTCGAGGGAAAACCATAGATCCTTTGATCCACGCGGCGGACTGCGTGACACTGCTGCTACCGCTTTGGAGGAAAGCGCAAGTGCATGCCCGCATTCGAGACGAGGACTGACTCCCCTGGGGAGACTCCAGAAGTACCCCAAGATCCATGTCAGCACTGGAGAGGAATCCTCAGTTTCCGGCCCCGACTCCACACAACGTCTTAGGCCCCGGCATCGACGGGAGAGTAATCCCGAGAGGCCCTCGAGGAATTCGCATGGGGACTGGCCTTTCCTGAGGCCACCAGAGCGGGTCCCTGAGGTCCCCGTCGTAAGTCGAGAGCACCTGCCGCAACTCGAGAAAATCCAGGAGGTTTTGCCCTCCAGGCGAGATGAGGCCCATTTCCACTGAGGCTTCTCGAGGCGAATCATGTCTAACCACTGGAACTTCCAAAGGGTCCTTCACACCCTTGCTGCAACTCAAGAAGTTCCCCGACATACCCGTCTCCACTCGAGAGGAAGCACGTGGGGTCCCGCACACATCCAGGGGAGCCCCGTTTCCGCCTCCTAGCTCGAGATGAGGGATCCTTTCCCTGTTTCGTAGGGAAAGAATTCCCGGCGTTCCCGTCGCATCTCAAGAGGAGGCGCTCTCCACAGGAAAGGCGAGAGGAACTCCAGGGTCGTGCCACCATTCCAAGAGTCCCCCAGATGTGTCAGTCCATTCCAGAGGAACGTGTTTTCCCTGCACTGCCTTGACGTTCAAGCCGAGGATCCACTCCCACCACGTGTGCACGTGGGACAGCCCTGTGGGAAAGCCTCGTGGGAAAGCCTCGTGGGAAAGACTCGAGGGAAAACCATAGATCCTTTGATCCACGCGGCGGACTGCGTGACACTGCTGCTACCGCTCTGGAGGAAAGCGCAAGTGCATGCCCGCATTCGAGACGAGGACTGACTTCCCTGGGGAGACTCCAGAAATACCCCAAGATCCATGTCAGCACTGGAGAGGAATCCTCAGGTTCCGGCCCCGACTCCACACAAGGTCTTAGGCCCCGGCATCGACGGGAGAGGGATCCCGAGAGGCCCCCGAGGAACTCGCATGGGGACTGGCCTTTCCTGAGGCCACCAGAGCGGGTCCCTGAGGTCCCCGTCGTAAGTCGAGAGCACCTGCCGCAACTCGAGAAAATCCAGGAGGTTTTGCCCTCCAGGCGAGATGAGGCCCATTTCCGCTGAGGCTTCTCGAGGCTAATCACGTCTAACCACTGGAACTTCCAAAGGGTCCTTCACACCCTTGCTGCAACTCAAGAAGTTCCCCGACATACCCGTCTCCACTCGAGAGGAAGCACGTGGGGTCCCGCACACATCCAGGGGAGCCCCGTTTCCGCCTCCTAGCTCGAGATGAGGGATCCTTTCCCTGTTTCGTAGGGAAAGAATTCCCGGCGTTCCCGTCGCATCTCAAGAGGAGGCGCTCTCCACAGGAAAGGCGAGAGGAACTCCAGGGTCGTGCCACCATTCCAAGAGTCCCCCAGATGTGTCAGTCCATTCCAGAGGAACGTGTTTTCCCTGCACTGCCTTGACGTTCAAGCCGAGGATCCACTCCCACCACGTGTGCACGTGGGACAGCCCTGTGGGAAAGCCTCGTGGGAAAGCCTCGTGGGAAAACTCGAGGGAAAACCATAGATCCTTTGATCCACGCGGCGGACTGCGTGACACTGCTGCTACCGCTCTGGAGGAAAGCGCAAGTGCATGCCCGCATTCGAGACGAGGACTGACTCCCCTGGGGAGACTCCAGAAGTACCCCAAGATCCATGTCAGCACTGGAGAGGAATCCTCAGGTCCCGGCCCCGACTCCACACAAGGTCTTAGGCCCCGGTATCGACGGGAGAGGAATACCGAGAGGCCCCCGAGGAACTCGCATGGGGACTGGCCTTTCCTGAGGTCACCAGAGTGGGTCCCTGAGGTCCCCGTCATAAGTCGAGAGCACCTGCCACAACTCGAGAAAATCCAGGAGGTTTTGCCCTCCAGGCGAGATGAAGCCCATTTCCGCTGAGGCTTCAGGAGGCTAATCACATCTAACCACTGGAACTTCCAAAAGGTCCTTCACACCCTTGCTGCAACTCTAGAAGTTCCCCGACATACCCGTCTCCACTCGAGAGGAAGCACGAGGGTCCCGCACACATCCAGGGTAGCCCCGTTTCCACCTCCTAGCTCGAGATGAGGGATCCTTTCCCTGTTTCGGAGGGAAAGAATTCCCGGCGTTCCCGTCGCATCTCAAGAGGAGGCGCTCCCACAGGAAAGGCGAGAGGAACTCCAGGGTCGTGCCACCATCGCAAGAGACCCCATATGTGTCAGTCCATTCCAGAGGAACCTGTTTTCCCTGCACTGCCTTGACGTTCAAGCCGAGGATCCACTCCCACCACGTGTGTACGTGGGACAGCCCTGTGGGAAAGCCTCGTGGGAAAGCCTCGTGGGAAAACTCGAGGGAAAACCATAGATCCTTTGATCCACGCGGCGGACTGCGTGACACTGCTGCTACCGCTCTGGAGGAAAGCGCAAGTGCATGCCCGCATTCGAGACGAGGACTGACTCCCCTGGGGAGACTCCAGAAGTACCCCAAGATCCATGTCAGCACTGGAGAGGAATCCTCAGTTTCCGGCCCCGACTCCACACAAGGTCTTAGACCCCGGCATCGACGGGAGAGTAATCCCGAGAGGCCCCCGAGGAATTCGCATGGGGACTGGCCTTTCCTGAGGCCACCAGAGCGGGTCCCTGAGGTCCCCGTCGTAAGTCGAGAGCACCTGCCGCAACTCGGGAAAATCCAGGAGGTTTTGCCCTCCAGGCGAGATGAGGCCCATTTCCGCTGAGGCTTCTCGAGGCTAATCACGTCTAACCACTGGAACTTCCAAAGGGTGCTTCACACCCTTGCTGCAACTCAAGAATTTCCCCGACCTACCCGTCTCCACTCGAGAGGAAGCACGTGGTGTCCCGCACACATCCAGGGGAGCCCCGTTTCCGCCTCCTAGCTCGAGATGAGGGATCCTTTCCCTGTTTCGTAGGGAAAGAATTCCCGGCTTTCCCGTCGCATCTCAAGAGGAGGCGCTCTCCACAGGAAAGGCGAGAGGAACTCCAGGGTCGTGCCACCATTCCAAGTGTCCCCCAGATGTGTCAGTCTATTCCAGAGGAACCTGTTTTCACTGCACTGCCTTGACTTTCAAGCCGAGGATCCACTCCCACCACGTGTGCACGTGGGACAGCCCTGTGGGAAAGCCTCGTGGGAAAGCCTCGTGGGAAAGACTCGAGGGAAAACCATAGATCCTTTGATCCACGCGGCGGACTGCGTGACACTGCTGCTACCGCTTTGGAGGAAAGCGCAAGTGCATGCCCGCATTCGAGACGAGGACTGACTCCCCTGGGTAGACTCCAGAAATACCCCAAGATCCATGTCAGCACTGGAGAGGAATCCTCAGGTTCCGGCCCCGACTCCACACAAGGTCTTAGGCCCCGGCATCGACGGGAGAGTAATCCCGAGAGGCCCCCGAGGAATTCGCATGGGGACTGGCCTTTCCTGAGGCCACCAGAGCGGGTCCCTGAGGTCCCCGTCGTAAGTCGAGAGCACCTGCCGCAACTCGAGAAAATCCAGGAGGTTTTGCCCTCCAGGCGAGATGAGGCCCATTTCCGCTGAGGCTTCTTGAGGTGAATCATGTCTAACCACTGGAACTTCCAAAGGGTCCTTCACACCCTTGCTGCAACTCAAGAAGTTCCCCGACATACCCGTCTCCACTCGAGAGGCAGCACGTGGGGTCCCGCACACACCCAGGGGAGCCCCGTTTCCGCCTCCTAGCTCGAGATGAGGGATCCTTTCCCTGTTTCGTAGGGAAAGAATTCCCGGCGTTCCCGTCGCATCTCAAGAGGAGGCGCTCTCCACAGGAAAGGCGAGAGGAACTCCAGGGTCGTGCCACCATTCCAAGAGTCCCCCAGATGTGTCAGTCCATTCCAGAGGAACGTGTTTTCCCTGCACTGCCTTGACGTTCAAGCCGAGGATCCACTCCCACCACGTGTGCACGTGGGACAGCCCTGTGGGAAAGCCTCGTGGGAAAGCCTCTTGGGAAAGACTCGAGGGAAAACCATAGATCCTTTGATCCACGCGGCGGACTGGGTGACACTGCTGCTACCGCTCTGGAGGAAAGCGCAAGTGCATGCCCGCATTCGAGACGAGGACTGACTCCCCTGGGGAGACTCCAGAAGTACCCCAAGATCCATGTCAGCACTGGAGAGGAATCCTCAGGTTCCGGCCCCGACTCCACACAAGGTCTTAGGCCCCGGCATCGACGGGAGAGGGATCCCGAGAGGCCCCCGAGGAACTCGCATGGGGACTGGCCTTTCCTGAGGCCACCAGAGCGGGTCCCTGAGGTCCCCGTCGTAAGTCGAGAGCACCTGCCGCAACTCGAGAAAATCCAGGAGGTTTTGCCCTCCAGGCGAGATGAGGCCCATTTCCGCTGAGGCTTCTCGAGGCTAATCAGGTCTAACCACTGGAACTTCCAAAGGGTCCTTCACACCCTTGCTGCAACTCAAGAAGTTCCCCGACATACCCTTCTCCACTCGAGAGGAAGCACGTGGGGTCCCGCACACATCCAGGGGAGCCCCGTTTCCGCCTCCTAGCTCGAGATGAGGGATCCTTTCCCTGTTTCGTAGGGAAAGAATTCCCGGCGTTCCCGTCGCATCTCAAGAGGAGGCGCTCTCCACAGGAAAGCCGAGAGGAACTCCAGGGTCATGCCACCATTCCAAGAGACCCCCAGATGTGTCAGTCCATTCCAGAGGAACCTGTTTTCCCTGCACTGCCTTGACGTTCAAGCCGAGGATCGACTCCCACCACGTGTGCACGTGGGACAGCCCTGTGGGAAAGCCTCGTGGGAAAGCCTCGTGGGAAAACTCGAGGGAAAACCATAGATCCTTTGATCCACGCGGCGGACTGCGTGACACTGATGCTACCGCTCTGGAGGAAAGCGCAAGTGCATGCCCGCATTCGAGACGAGGACTGACTCCCCTGGGGAGACTCCAGAAGTACCCCAAGATCCATGTCAGCACTGGAGAGGAATCCTCAGGTTCCGGCCCCGACTCCACACAAGGTCTTAGGCCCCGGCATCGACGGGAGAGTAATCCCGAGAGGCCCCCGAGGAATTCGCATGGGGACTGGCCTTTCCTGAGGCCACCAGAGCGGGTCCCTGAGGTCCCCGTCGTAAGTCGAGAGCACCTGCCGTAACTCGAGAAAATCCAGGAGGTTTTGCCCTCCAGGCGAGATGAGGCCCATTTCCGCTGAGGCTTCTCGAGGCTAATCACGTCTAACAACTTGAACTTCCAAAGGGTCCTTCACACCCTTGCTGCAACTCAAGAAGTTCCCCGACATACCCGTCTCCACTCGGGAGGAAGCACGTCGTGTCCCGCACACATCCAGGGGAGCCCCGTTTCCGCCTCCTAGCTCGAGATGAGGGATCCTTTCCCTGTTTCGTAGGGAAAGAATTCCCGGCGTTCCCGTCGCATCTCAAGAGGAGGCGCTCTCCACAGGAAAGGCGAGAGGACTCCAGCGTCGTGCCACCATTCAAAGAGTCTCCCAGATATGTCAGTCCATTCCAGAGGACATGTTTTCCCTGCACTGCCTTGACGTTCAAGCCGAGGATCGAGTCCCACCACGTGTGCACGTGGGACAGCCCTGTGGAAAGCCTCGTGGGAAAGCCTCGTGGGAAAGACTCGAGGGAAAACCATAGATCCTTTGATCCACGCGGCGGACTGCGTGACACTGCTGCTACCGCTCTGGAGGAAAGCGCAAGTGCATGCCCGCATTCGAGACGAGGACTGACTCCCCTGGGGAGACTCCAGAAGTACCCCAAGATCCATGTCAGCACTGGAGAGGAATCCTCAGGTCCCGGCCCCGACTCCACACAAGGTCTTAGGCCCCGGTATCGACGGGAGAGGAATACCGAGAGGCCCCCGAGGAACTCGCATGGGGACTGGCCTTTCCTGAGGCCACCAGAGCGGGTCCCTGAGGTCCCCGTCGTAAGTCGAGAGCACCTGCCACAACTCGAGAAAATCCAGGAGGTTTTGCCCTCCAGGCGAGATGAAGCCCATTTCCGCTGAGGCTTCACGAGGCTAATCACATCTAACCACTGGAACTTCCAAAAGGTCCTTCACACCCTTGCTGCAACTCTAGAAGTTCCCCGACATACCCGTCTCCACTCGAGAGGAAGCACGAGGGTCCCGCACACATCCAGGGTAGCCCCGTTTCCACCTCCTAGCTCGAGATGAGGGATCCTTTCCCTGTTTCGGAGGGAAAGAATTCCCGGCGTTCCCGTCGCATCTCAAGAGGAGGCGCTCCCACAGGAAAGGCGAGAGGAACTCCAGGGTCGTGCCACCATCCCAAGAGACCCCATATGTGTCAGTCCATTCCAGAGGAACCTGTTTTCCCTGCACTGCCTTGACGTTCAAGCCGAGGATCGACTCCCACCACGTGTGCACGTGGGACAGCCCTGTGGGAAAGCCTCGTGGGAAAGCCTCGTGGGAAAGACTCGAGGGAAAACCATAGATCCTTTGATCCACGCGGCGGACTGCGTGACACTGCTGCTACCGCTTTGAAGGAAAGCGCAAGTGCATGCCCGCATTCGAGACGAGGACTGACTCCCCTGGGGAGACTCCAGAAGTACCCCAAGATCCATGTCAGCACTGGAGAGGAATCCTCAGGTTCCGGCCCCGACTCCACACAAGGTCTTAGGCCCCGGCATCGACGGGAGAGTAATCCCGAGAGGCCCTCGAGGAATTCGCATGGGGACTGGCCTTTCCTGAGGCCACCAGAGCGGGTCCCTGAGGTCCCCGTCGTAAGTGGAGAGCACCTGCCGCAACTCGAGAAAATCCAGGAGGTTTTGCCCTCCAGGCGAGATGAGGACCATTTCCACTGAGGCTTCTCGAGGCGAATCATGTCTAACCACTGGAACTTCCAAAGGGTCCTTCACACCCTTGCTGCAACTCAAGAAGTTCCCCGACATACCCGTCTCCACTCGAGAGGAAGCACGTGGGGTCCCGCACACATCCAGGGGAGCCCCGTTTCCGCCTCCTAGCTCGAGATGAGGGATCCTTTCCCTGTTTCGTAGGGAAAGAATTCCCGGCGTTCCCGTCGCATCTCAAGAGGAGGCGCTCTCCACAGGAAAGGCGAGAGGAACTCCAGGGTCGTGCCACCATTCCAAGAGTCCCCCAGATGTGTCAGTCCATTCCAGAGGAACCTGTTTTCCCTGCACTGCCTTGACGTTCAAGCCGAGGATCGACTCCCACCACGTGTGCACGTGGGACAGCCCTGTGGGAAAGCCTCGTGGGAAAGCCTCGTGGGAAAGACTCGAGGGAAAACCATAGATCCTTTGATCCACGCGGCGGACTGCGTGACACTGCTGCTACCGCTCTGGAGGAAAGCGCAAGTGCATGCCCGCATTCGAGACGAGGACTGACTCCCCTGGGGAGACTCCAGAAGTACCCCAAGATCCATGTCAGCACTGGAGAGGAATCCTCAGGTTCCGGCCCCGACTCCACACAAGGTCTTAGGCCCCGGCATCGACGGGAGAGGGATCCCGAAAGGCCCCCGAGGAACTCGCATGGGGACTGGCCTTTCCTGAGGCCACCAGAGCGGGTCCCTGAGGTCCCCGTCGTAAGTCGAGAGCACCTGCCGCAACTCGAGAAAATCCAGGAGGTTTTGCCCTCCAGGCGAGATGAGGCCCATTTCCGCTGAGGCTTCTCGAGGCTAATCACGTCTAACCACTGGAACTTCCAAAGGGTCCTTCACACCCTTGCTGCAACTCAAGAAGTTCCCCGACATACCCGTCTCCACTCGAGAGGAAGCACGTGGGGTCCCGCACACATCCAGGTGAGCCCCGTTTCCGCCTCCTAGCTCGAGATGAGGGATCCTTTCCCTGTTTCGTAGGGAAAGAATTCCCGGCGTTCCCGTCGCATCTCAAGAGGAGGCGCTCTCCACAGGAAAGCCGAGAGGAACTCCAGGGTCATGCCACCATTCCAAGAGTCCCCCAGATGTGTCAGTCCATTCCAGAGGAACCTGTTTTCCCTGCACTGCCTTGACGTTCAAGCCGAGGATCGACTCCCAACACGTGTGCACGTGGGACAGTCCTGTGGGAAAGCCTCGTGGGAAAGCCTCGTGGGAAAACTCGAGGGAAAACCATAGATCCTTTGATCCACGCGGCCGACTGCGTGACACTGATGCTACCGCTCTGGAGGAAAGCGCAAGTGCATGCCCGCATTCGAGACGAGGACTGACTCCCCTGGGGAGACTCCAGAAATACCCCAAGATCCATGTCAGCAATGGAGAGGAATCCTCAGTTTCCGGCCCCGACTCCACACAAGGACTTAGGCCCCGGCATCGACGGGAGAGTAATCCCGAGAGGCCCCCGAGGAATTCGCATGGGGACTGGCCTTTCCTGAGGCCACCAGAGCGGGTCCCTGAGGTCCCCATCGTAAGTCGAGAGCACCTGCCGTAACTCGAGAAAATCCAGGAGGTTTTGCCCTCCAGGCGAGATGAGGCCCATTTCCGCTGAGGCTTCTCGAGGCTAATCACGTCTAACAACTGGAACTTCCAAAGGGTCCTTCACACCCTTGCTGCAACTCAAGAAGTTCCCCGACATACCCGTCTCCACTCGGGAGGAAGCACGTGGGGTCCCGCACACATCCAGGGGAGCCTCGTTTCCGCCTCCTAGCTCGAGATGAGGGATCCTTTCCCTGTTTCGTAGGGAAAGAATTCCCGGCGTTCCCGTCGCATCTCAAGAGGAGGCGCTCTCCACAGGAAAGGCGAGAGGACTCCAGCGTCGTGCCACCATTCAAAGAGTCTCCCAGATATGTCAGTCCATTCCAGAGGACATGTTTTCCCTGCACTGCCTTGACGTTCAAGCCGAGGATCGAGTCCCACCACGTGTGCACGTGGGACAGCCCTGTGGAAAGCCTCGTGGGAAAGCATCGTGTTAAAGACTCGAGGGAAAACCATAGATCCTTTGATCCACGAGGCGGACTGCGTGACACTGCTGCTACCGCTCTGGAGGAAAGCGCAAGTGCATGCCCGCATTCGAGACGAGGACTGACTCCCCTGGGGAGACTCCAGAAGTACCCCAAGATCCATGTCAGCACTGGAGAGGAATCCTCAGGTCCCGGCCCCGACTCCACACAAGGTCTTAGGCCCCGGTATCGACGGGAGAGGAATACCGAGAGGCCCCCGAGAACTCGCATGGGGACTGGCCTTTCCTGAGGTCACCAGAGCGGGTCCCTGAGGTCCCCGTCGTAAGTCGAGAGCACCTGCCACAACTCGAGAAAATCCAGGAGGTTTTGCCCTCCAGGCGAGATGAAGCCCATTTCCGCTGAGGCTTCACGAGGCTAATCACATCTAACCACTGGAACTTCCAAAAGGTCATTCACACCCTTGCTGCAACTCTAGAAGTTCCCCGACATACCCGTCTCCACTCGAGAGGAAGCACGAGGGTCCCGCACACATCCAGGGTAGCCCCGTTTCCACCTCCTAGCTCGAGATGAGGGATCCTTTCCCTGTTTCGGAGGGAAAGAATTCCCGGCGTTCCCGTCGCATCTCAAGAGGAGGCGCTCCCACAGGAAAGGCGAGAGGAACTCCAGGGTCGTGCCACCATCCCAAGAGACCCCATATGTGTCAGTCCATTCCAGAGGAACCTGTTTTCCCTGCACTGCCTTGACGTTCAAGCCGAGGATCCACTCCCACCACGTGTGCACGTGGGACAGCCCTGTGGGAAAGCCTCGTGGGAAAGCCTCGTGGGAAAGACTCGAGGGAAAACCATAGATCCTTTGATCCACGCGGCGGACTGCGTGACACTGCTGCTACCGCTCTGGAGGAAAGCGCAAGTGCATGCCCGCATTCGAGACGAGGACTGACTCCCCTGGGGAGACTCCAGAAGTACCCCAAGATCCATGTCAGCACGGGAGAGGAATCCTCAGGTTCCGGCCCCGACTCCACACAAGGTCTTAGGCCCCGGCATCGACGGGAGAGGAATCCCAAGAGGCCCCCTAGGAACTCGCATGGGGACTGGCCTTTCCTGTGGCCACCAGAGCGGGTCCCTGAGGTCCCCGTCGTAAGTCGAGAGCACCTGCCGCAACTCGGGAAAATCCAGGAGGTTTTGCCCTCCAGGCGAGATGAGGCCCATTTCCGCTGAGGCTTCTCGAGGCTAATCACCTCTAACCACTGGAACTTCCAAAGGGTGCTTCACACCCTTGCTGCAACTCAAGAAGTTCCCCGACATACCCGTCTCCACTCGAGAGGAAGCACGTGGGGTCCCGCACACATCCAGGGGAGCCCCGTTTCCGCCTCCTAGCTCGAGATGAGGGATCCTTTCCCTGTTTCATAGGGAAAGAATTCCCGGCTTTCCCGTCGCATCTCAAGAGGAGGCGCTCTCCACAGGAAAGGCGAGAGGAACTCCAGGGTCGTGCCACCATTCCAAGTGTCCCCCAGATGTGTCAGTCTATTCCAGAGGAACCTGTTTTCCCTGCACTGCCTTGACGTTCAAGCCGAGGATCCACTCCCACCACGTGTGCACGTGGGACAGCCCTGTGGGAAAGCCTCGTGGGAAAGCCTCGTGGGAAAGACTCGAGGGAAAACCATAGATCATTTGATCCACGAGGCGGACTGCGTGACACTGCTGCTACCGCTTTGGAGGAAAGCGCAAGTGCATGCCCGCATTCGAGACGAGGACTGACTCCCCTGGGTAGACTCCAGAAATACCCCAAGATCCATGTCAGCACTGGAGAGGAATCCTCAGGTTCCGGCCCCGACTCCACACAAGGTCTTAGGCCCCGGCATCGACGGGAGAGTAATCCCGAGAGGCCCCCGAGGAATTCGCATGGGGACTGGCCTTTCCTGAGGCCACCAGAGCGGGTCCCTGAGGTCCCCGTCGTAAGTCGAGAGCACCTGCCCCAACTCGAGAAAATCCAGGAGGTTTTGCCCTCCAGGCGAGATGAGGCCCATTTCCGCTGAGGCTTCTCGAGGTGAATCATGTCTAACCACTGGAACTTCCAAAGGGTCCTTCACACCCTTGCTGCAACTCAAGAAGTTCCCCGACATACCCGTCTCCACTCGAGAGGAAGCACGTGGGGTCCCGCACACATCCAGGGGAGCCCCGTTTCCGCCTCCTAGCTCGAGATGAGGGATCCTTTCCCTGTTTCGTAGGGAAAGAATTCCCGGCGTTCCCGTCGCATCTCAAGAGGAGGCGCTCTCCACAGGAAAGGCGAGAGGAACTCCAGGGTCGTGCCACCATTCCAAGAGTCCCCCAGATGTGTCAGTCCATTCCAGAGGAACCTGTTTTCCCTGCACTGCCTTGACGTTCAAGCCGAGGATCCACTCCCACCACGTGTGCACGTGGGACAGCCCTGTGGGAAAGCCTCGTGGGAAAGCCTCGTGGGAAAGACTCGAGGGAAAACCATAGATCCTTTGATCCACGCGGCGGACTGCGTGACACTGCTGCTACCGCTCTGGAGGAAAGCGCAAGTGCATGCCCGCATTCGAGACGAGGACTGACTCCCCTGGGGAGACTCCAGAAGTACCCCAAGATCCATGTCCCCACTGGAGAGGAATCCTCAGGTTCCGGCCCCGACTCCACACAAGGTCTTAGGCCCCGGCATCGACGGGAGAGGGATCCCGAGAGGCCCCCGAGGAACTCGCATGGGGACTGGCCTTTCCTGAGGCCACCAGAGCGGGTCCCTGAGGTCCCCGTCGTAAGTCGAGAGCACCTGCCGCAACTCGAGAAAATCCAGGAGGTTTTGCCCTCCAGGCGAGATGAGGCCCATTTCCGCTGAGGCTTCTCGAGGCTAATCACGTCTAACCACTGGAACTTCCAAAGGGTCCTTCACACCCTTGCTGCAACTCAAGAAGTTCCCTGACATACCCGTCTCCACTCGAGAGGAAGCACGAGGGTCCCGCACACATCCAGGGGAGCCCCGTTTCCGCCTCCTAGCTCGAGATGAGGGATCCTTTCCCTGTTTCGTAGGGAAAGAATTCCCGGCGTTCCCGTCGCATCTCAAGAGGAGGCGCTCTCCACAGGAAAGGCGAGAGGACTCCAGCGTCGTGCCACCATTCAAAGAGTCCCCCAGATATGTCAGTCCATTCCAGAGGACATGTTTTCCCTGCACTGCTTTGACGTTCAAGCGAGGATCGAGTCCCACCACGTGTGCACGTGGGACAGCCCTGTGGAAAGCCTCGTGGGAAAGCCTCGTGGGATAGACTCGAGGGAAAACCATAGATCCTTTGATCCACGAGGCGGACTGCGTGACACTGCTGCTACCGCTCTGGAGGAAAGCGCAAGTGCATGCCCGCATTCGAGACGAGGACTGACTCCCCTGTGGAGACTCCAGAAGTACCCCAAGATCCATGTCAGCACTGGAGAGGAATCCTCAGGTCCCGGCCCCGACTCCACACAAGGTCTTAGGCCCCGGTATCGACGGGAGAGGAATACCGAGAGGCCCCCGAGGAACTCGCATGGGGACTGGCCTTTCCTGAGGTCACCAGAGCGGGTCCCTGAGGTCCCCGTCGTAAGTCGAGAGCACCTGCCGCAACTCGAGAAAATCCAGGAGATTTTGCCCTCCAGGCGAGATGAGGCCCATTTCCGCTGAGGCTTCTCGAGGCTAATCACGTCTAACCACTGGAACTTCCAAAGGGTGCTTCACAGCCTTGCTGCAACTCAAGAAGTTCCCCGACCTACCCGTCTCCACTCGAGAGGAAGCACGTGGTGTCCCGCACACATCCAGGGGAGCCCCGTTTCCGCCTCCTAGCTCGAGATGAGGGATCCTTTCCCTGTTTCGTAGGGAAAGAATTCCCGGCTTTCCCTTCGCATCTCAAGAGGAGGCGCTCTCCACAGGAAAGGCGAGAGGAACTCCAGGGTCGTGCCACCATTCCAAGTGTCCCCCAGATGTGTCAGTCTATTCCAGAGGAACCTGTTTTCCCTGCACTGCCTTGACGTTCAAGCCGAGGATCCACTCCCACCACGTGTGCACGTGGGACAGCCCTGTGGGAAAGCCTCGTGGGAAAGCCTCGTGGGAAAGACTCGAGGGAAAACCATAGATCCTTTGATCCACGCGGCGGACTGCGTGACACTGCTGCTACCGCTTTGGAGGAAAGCGCAAGTGCATGCCCGCATTCGAGACGAGGACTGACTCCCCTGGGTAGACTCCAGAAATACCCCAAGATCCATGTCAGCACTGGAGAGGAATCCTCAGGTTCCGGCCCCGACTCCACACAAGGTCTTAGGCCCCGGCATCGACGGGAGAGTAATCCCGAGAGGCCCCCGAGGAATTCGCATGGGGACTGGCCTTTCCTGAGGCCACCAGAGCGGGTCCCTGAGGTCCCCGTCGTAAGTCGAGAGCACCTGCCGCAACTCGAGAAAATCCAGGAGGTTTTGCCCTCCAGGCGAGATGAGGCCCATTTCCGCTGAGGCTTCTCGAGGCTAATCACGTCTAACCACTGGAACTTCCAAAGGGTCCTTCACACCCTTGCTGCAACTCAAGAAGTTCCCCGACATACCCGTCTCCACTCGAGAGGAAGCACGTGGGGTCCCGCACACATCCAGGGGAGCCCCGTTTCCGCCTCCTAGCTCGAGATGAGGGATCCTTTCCCTGTTTCGTAGGGAAAGAATTCCCGGCGTTCCCGTCGCATCTCAAGAGGAGGCGCTCTCCACAGGAAAGGCGAGAGGAACTCCAGGGTCGTGCCACCATTCCAAGAGTCCCCCAGATGTGTCAGTCCATTCCAGAGGAACCTGTTTTCCCTGCACTGCCTTGACGTTCAAGCCGAGGATCCACTCCCACCACGTGTGCACGTGGGACAGCCCTGTGGGAAAGCCTCGTGGGAAAGCCTCGTGGGAAAGACTCGAGGGAAAACCATAGATCCTTTGATCCACGCGGCGGACTGCGTGACACTGCTGCTACCGCTCTGGAGGAAAGCGCAAGTGCATGCCCGCATTCGAGACGAGGACTGACTCCCCTGGGGAGACTCCAGAAGTACCCCAAGATCCATGTCAGCACTGGAGAGGAATCCTCAGGTCCCGGCCCCGACTCCAAACAAGGTCTTAGGCCCCGGTATCGACGGGAGAGGAATACCGAGAGGCCCCCGAGAACTCGCATGGGGACTGGCCTTTCCTGAGGTCACCAGAGCGGGTCCCTGAGGTCCCCGTCGTAAGTCGAGAGCACCTGCCACAACTCGAGAAAATCCAGGAGGTTTTGCCCTCCAGGCGAGATGAAGCCCATTTCCGCTGAGGCTTCACGAGGCTAATCACATCTAACCACTGGAACTTCCAAAAGGTCATTCACACCCTTGCTGCAACTCTAGAAGTTCCCCGACATACCCGTCTCCACTCGAGAGGAAGCACGAGGGTCCCGCACACATCCAGGGTAGCCCCGTTTCCACCTCCTAGCTCGAGATGAGGGATCCTTTCCCTGTTTCGGAGGGAAAGAATTCCCGGCGTTCCCGTCGCATCTCAAGAGGAGGCGCTCCCACAGGAAAGGCGAGAGGAACTCCAGGGTCGTGCTACCATCCCAAGAGACCCCATATGTGTCAGTCCATTCCAGAGGAACCTGTTTTCCCTGCACTGCCTTGACGTTCAAGCCGAGGATCCACTCCCACCACGTGTGCACGTGGGACAGCCCTGTGGGAAAGCCTCGTGGGAAAGCCTCGTGGGAAAGACTCGAGGGAAAACCATAGATCCTTTGATCCACGCGGCGGACTGCATGACACTGCTGCTACCGCTCTGGAGGAAAGCGCAAGTGCATGCCCGCATTCGAGACGAGGACTGACTCCCCTGGGGAGACTCCAGAAGTACCCCAAGATCCATGTCAGCACTGGAGAGGAATCCTCAGGTTCCGGCCCCGACTCCACACAAGGTCTTAGGCCCCGGCATCGACGGGAGAGGAATCCCAAGAGGCCCCTTAGGAACTCGCATGGGGACTGGCCTTTCCTGAGGCCACCAGAGCGGGTCCCTGAGGTCCCCGTCGTAAGTCGAGAGCACCTGCCGCAACTCGGGAAAATCCAGGAGGTTTTGCCCTCCAGGCGAGATGAGGCCCATTTCCGCTGAGGCTTCTCGAGGCTAATCACCTCTAACCACTGGAACTTCCAAAGGGTGCTTCACACCCTTGCTGCAACTCAAGAAGTTCCCCGACATACCCGTCTCCACTCGAGAGGAAGCACGTGGTGTCCCGCACACATCCAGGGGAGCCCCGTTTCCGCCTCCTAGCTCGAGATGAGGGATCCTTTCCCTGTTTCGTAGGGAAAGAATTCCCGGCTTTCCCGTCGCATCTCAAGAGGAGGCGCTCTCCACAGGAAAGGCGAGAGGAACTCCAGGGTCGTGCCACCATTCCAAGTGTCCCCCAGATGTGTCAGTCTATTCCAGAGGAACCTGTTTTCCCTGCACTGCCTTGACGTTCAAGCCGAGGATCCACTCCCACCACGTGTGCACGTGGGACAGCCCTGTGGGAAAGCCTCGTGGGAAAGCCTCGTGGGAAAGACTCGAGGGAAAACCATAGATCCTTTGATCCACGAGGCGGACTGCGTGACACTGCTGCTTCCGCTTTGGAGGAAAGCGCAAGTGCATGCCCGCATTCGAGACGAGGACTGACTACCCTGGGTAGACTCCAGAAATACCCCAAGATCCATGTCAGCACTGGAGAGGAATCCTCAGGTTCCGGCCCCGACTCAACACAAGGTCTTAGGCCCCGGCATCGACGGGAGAGTAATCCCGAGAGGCCCCCGAGGAATTCGCATGGGGACTGGCCTTTCCTGAGGCCACCAGAGCGGGTCCCTGAGGTCCCCGTCGTAAGTCGAGAGCACCTGCCCCAACTCGAGAAAATCCAGGAGGTTTTGCCCTCCAGGCGAGATGAGGCCCATTTCCGCTGAGGCTTCTCGAGGTGAATCATGTCTAACCACTGGAACTTCCAAAGGGTCCTTCACACCCTTGCTGCAACTCAAGAAGTTCCCCGACATACCCGTCTCCACTCGAGAGGAAGCACGTGGGGTCCCGCACACATCCAGGGGAGCCCCGTTTCCGCCTCCTAGCTCGAGATGAGGGATCCTTTCCCTGTTTCGTAGGGAAAGAATTCCCGGCGTTCCCGTCGCATCTCAAGAGGAGGCGCTCTCCACAGGAAAGGCGAGAGGAACTCCAGGGTCGTGCCACCATTCCAAGAGTCCCCCAGATGTGTCAGTCCATTCCAGAGGAACCTGTTTTCCCTGCACTGCCTTGACGTTCAAGCCGAGGATCCACTCCCACCACGTGTGCACGTGGGACAGCCCTGTGGGAAAGCCTCGTGGGAAAGCCTCGTGGGAAAGACTCGAGGGAAAACCATAGATCCTTTGATCCACACGGCGGACTGCGTGACACTGCTGCTACCGCTCTGGAGGAAAGCGCAAGTGCATGCCCGCATTCGAGACGAGGACTGACTCCCCTGGGGAGACTCCAGAAGTACCCCAAGATCCATGTCAGCACTGGAGAGGAATCCTCAGGTTCCGGCCCCGACTCCACACAAGGTCTTAGGCCCCGGCATCGACGGGAGAGGGATCCCGAGAGGCCCCCGAGGAACTCGCATGGGGACTGGCCTTTCCTGAGGCCACCAGAGCGGGTCCCTGAGGTCCCCGTCGTAAGTCGAGAGCACCTGCCGCAACTCGAGAAAATCCAGGAGGTTTTGCCCTCCAGGCGAGATGAGGCCCATTTCCGCTGAGGCTTCTCGAGGCTAATCACGTCTAACCACTGGAACTTCCAAAGGGTCCTTCACACCCTTGCTGCAACTCAAGAAGTTCCCTGACATACCCGTCTCCACTCGAGAGGAAGCACGAGGGTCCCGCACACATCCAGGGGAGCCCCGTTTCCGCCTCCTAGCTCGAGATGAGGGATCCTTTCCCTGTTTCGTAGGGAAAGAATTCCCGGCGTTCCCGTCGCATCTCAAGAGGAGGCGCTCTCCACAGGAAAGGCGAGAGGACTCCAGCGTCGTGCCACCATTCAAAGAGTCCCCCAGATATGTCAGTCCATTCCAGAGGACATGTTTTCCCTGCACTGCTTTGACGTTCAAGCGAGGATCGAGTCCCACCACGTGTGCACGTGGGACAGCCCTGTGGAAATCCTCGTGGGAAAGCCTCGTGGGAAAGACTCGAGGGAAAACCATAGATCCTTTGATCCACGAGGCGGACTGCGTGACACTGCTGCTACCGCTCTGGAGGAAAGCGCAAGTGCATGCCCGCATTCGAGACGAGGACTGACTCCCCTGTGGAGACTCCAGAAGTACCCCAAGATCCATGTCAGCACTGGAGAGGAATCCTCAGGTCCCGGCCCCGACTCCACACAAGGTCTTAGGCCCCGGCATCGACGGGAGAGGTATCCCGTGAGGCCCCCGAGGAACTCGCATGGGGACTGGCCTTTCCTGAGGCCACCAGAGCGGGTCCCTGAGGTCCCCGTCGTAAGTCGAGAGCACCTGCCGCAACTCGGGAAAATCCAGGAGGTTTTGCCCTCCAGGCGAGATGAGGCCCATTTCCGCTGAGGCTTCTCGAGGCTAATCACGTCTAACCACTGGAACTTCCAAAGGGTGCTTCACACCCTTGCTGCAACTCAAGAAGTTCCCCGACCTACCCGTCTCCACTCGAGAGGAAGCACGTGGTGTCCCGCACACATCCAGGGGAGCCACGTTTCCGCCTCCTAGCTCGAGATGAGGGATCCTTTCCCTGTTTCGTAGGGAAAGAATTCCCGGCTTTCCCGTCGCATCTCAAGAGGAGGCGCTCTCCACAGGAAAGGCGGGAGGAACTCCAGGGTCGTGCCACCATTCCAAGTGTCCCCCAGATGTGTCAGTCTATTCCAGAGGAACCTGTTTTCCCTGCACTGCCTTGACGTTCAAGCCGAGGATCCACTCCCACCACGTGTGCACGTGGGACAGCCCTGTGGGAAAGCCTCGTGGGAAAGCCTCGTGGGAAAGACTCGAGGGAAAACCATAGATCCTTTGATCCACGCGGCGGACTGCGTGACACTGCTGCTACCGCTTTGGAGGAAAGCGCAAGTGCATGCCCGCATTCGAGACGAGGACTGACTCCCCTGGGTAGACTCCAGAAATACCCCAAGATCCATGTCAGCACTGGAGAGGAATCCTCAGGTTCCGGCCCCGACTCCACACAAGGTCTTAGGCCCCGGCATCGACGGGAGAGTAATCCCGAGAGGCCCCCGAGGAATTCGCATGGGGACTGGCCTTTCCTGAGGCCACCAGAGCGGGTCCCTGAGGTCCCCGTCGTAAGTCGAGAGCACCTGCCCCAACTCGAGAAAATCCAGGAGGTTTTGCCCTCCAGGCGAGATGAGGCCCATTTCCGCTGAGGCTTCTCGAGGTGAATCATGTCTAACCACTGGAACTTCGAAAGGGTCCTTCACACCCTTGCTGCAACACAAGAAGTTCCCCGACATACCCGTCTCCACTCGAGAGGAAGCACGTGGGGTCCCGCACACATCCAGGGGAGCCCCGTTTCCGCCTCCTAGCTCGAGATGAGGGATCCTTTCCCTGTTTCGTAGGGAAAGAATTCCCGGCGTTCCCGTCGCATCTCAAGAGGAGGCGCTCTCCACAGGAAAGGCGAGAGGAACTCCAGGGTCGTGCCACCATTCCAAGAGTCCCCCAGATGTGTCAGTCCATTCCAGAGGAACGTGTTTTCCCTGCACTGCCTTGACGTTCAAGCCGAGGATCCACTCCCACCACGTGTGCACGTGGGACAGCCCTGTGGGAAAGCCTCGTGGGAAAGCCTCGTGGGAAAGACTCGAGGGAAAACCATAGATCCTTTGATCCACGCGGCGGACTGCGTGACACTGCTGCTACCGCTCTGGAGGAAAGCGCAAGTGCATGCCCGCATTCGAGACGAGGACTGACTCCCCTAGGGAGACTCCAGAAGTACCCCAAGATCCATGTCAGCACTGGAGAGGAATCCTCAGGTTCCGGCCCCGACTCCACACAAGGTCTTAGGCCCCGGCATCGACGGGAGAGGGATCCCGAGAGGCCCCCGAGGAACTCGCATGGGGACTGGCCTTTCCTGAGGCCACCAGAGCGGGTCCCTGAGGTCCCCGTCGTAAGTCGAGAGCACCTGCCGCAACTCGAGAAAATCCAGGAGGTTTTGCCCTCCAGGCGAGATGAGGCCCATTTCCGCTGAGGCTTCTCGAGGCTAATCACGTCTAACCACTGGAACTTCCAAAGGGTCCTTCACACCCTTGCTGCAACTCAAGAAGTTCCCCGACATACCCGTCTCCACTCGAGAGGAAGCACGAGGGTCCCGCACACATCCAGGGGAGCCCCGTTTCCGCCTCCTAGCTCGAGATGAGGGATCCTTTCCCTGTTTCGTAGGGAAAGAATTCCCGGCGTTCCCGTCGCATCTCAAGAGGAGGCGCTCTCCACAGGAAAGGCGAGAGGACTCCAGCGTCGTGCCACCATTCAAAGAGTCCCCCAGATATGTCAGTCCATTCCAGAGGACATGTTTTCCCTGCACTGCTTTGACGTTCAAGCGAGGATCGAGTCCCACCACGTGTGCACGTGGGACAGCCCTGTGGAAAGCCTCGTGGGAAAGCCTCGTGGGAAAGACTCGAGGGAAAACCATAGATCCTTTGATCCACGAGGCGGACTGCGTGACACTGCTGCTACCGCTCTGGAGGAAAGCGCAAGTGCATGCCCGCATTCGAGACGAGGACTGACTCCCCTGTGGAGACTCCAGAAGTACCCCAAGATCCATGTCAGCACTGGAGAGGAATCCTCAGGTCCCGGCCCCGACTCCACACAAGGTCTTAGGCCCCGGCATCGACGGGAGAGGTATCCCGTGAGGCCCCCGAGGAACTCGCATGGGGACTGGCCTTTCCTGAGGCCACCAGAGCGGGTCCCTGAGGTCCCCGTCGTAAGTCGAGAGCACCTGCCGCAACTCGGGAAAATCCAGGAGGTTTTGCCCTCCAGGCGAGATGAGGCCCATTTCCGCTGAGGCTTCTCGAGGCTAATCACGTCTAACCACTGGAACTTCCAAAGGGTGCTTCACACCCTTGCTGCAACTCAAGAAGTTCCCCGACCTACCCGTCTCCACTCGAGAGGAAGCACGTGGTGTCCCGCACACATCCAGGGGAGCCACGTTTCCGCCTCCTAGCTCGAGATGAGGGATCCTTTCCCTGTTTCGTAGGGAAAGAATTCCCGGCTTTCCCGTCGCATCTCAAGAGGAGGCGCTCTCCACAGGAAAGGCGGGAGGAACTCCAGGGTCGTGCCACCATTCCAAGTGTCCCCCAGATGTGTCAGTCTATTCCAGAGGAACCTGTTTTCCCTGCACTGCCTTGACGTTCAAGCCGAGGATCCACTCCCACCACGTGTGCACGTGGGACAGCCCTGTGGGAAAGCCTCGTGGGAAAGCCTCTTGGGAAAGACTCGAGGGAAAACCATAGATCCTTTGATCCACGCGGCGGACTGCGTGACACTGCTGCTACCGCTTTGGAGGAAAGCGCAAGTGCATGCCCGCATTCGAGACGAGGACTGACTCCCCTGGGTAGACTCCAGAAATACCCCAAGATCCATGTCAGCACTGGAGAGGAATCCTCAGGTTCCGGCCCCGACTCCACACAAGGTCTTAGGCCCCGGCATCGACGGGAGAGTAATCCCGAGAGGCCCCCGAGGAATTCGCATGGGGACTGGCCTTTCCTGAGGCCACCAGAGCGGGTCCCTGAGGTCCCCGTCGTAAGTCGAGAGCACCTGCCCCAACTCGAGAAAATCCAGGAGGTTTTGCCCTCCAGGCGAGATGAGGCCCATTTCCGCTGAGGCTTCTCGAGGTGAATCATGTCTAACCACTGGAACTTCCAAAGGGTCCTTCACACCCTTGCTGCAACACAAGAAGTTCCCCGACATACCCGTCTCCACTCGAGAGGAAGCACGTGGGGTCCCGCACACATCCAGGGGAGCCCCGTTTCCGCCTCCTAGCTCGAGATGAGGGATCCTTTCCCTGTTTCGTAGGGAAAGAATTCCCGGCGTTCCCGTCGCATCTCAAGAGGAGGCGCTCTCCACAGGAAAGGCGAGAGGAACTCCAGGGTCGTGCCACCATTCCAAGAGTCCCCCAGATGTGTCAGTCCATTCCAGAGGAACGTGTTTTCCCTGCACTGCCTTGACGTTCAAGCCGAGGATCCACTCCCACCACGTGTGCACGTGGGACAGCCCTGTGGGAAAGCCTCGTGGGAAAGCCTCGTGGGAAAGACTCGAGGGAAAACCATAGATCCTTTGATCCACGCGGCGGACTGCGTGACACTGCTGCTACCGCTCTGGAGGAAAGCGCAAGTGCATGCCCGCATTCGAGACGAGGACTGACTCCCCTAGGGAGACTCCAGAAGTACCCCAAGATCCATGTCAGCACTGGAGAGGAATCCTCAGGTTCCGGCCCCGACTCCACACAAGGTCTTAGGCCCCGGCATCGACGGGAGAGGGATCCCGAGAGGCCCCCGAGGAACTCGCATGGGGACTGGCCTTTCCTGAGGCCACCAGAGCGGGTCCCTGAGGTCCCCGTCGTAAGTCGAGAGCACCTGCCGCAACTCGAGAAAATCCAGGAGGTTTTGCCCTCCAGGCGAGATGAGGCCCATTTCCGCTGAGGCTTCTCGAGGCTAATCACGTCTAACCACTGGAACTTCCAAAGGGTCCTTCACACCCTTGCTGCAACTCAAGAAGTTCCCCGACATACCCGTCTCCACTCGAGAGGAAGCACGAGGGTCCCGCACACATCCAGGGGAGCCCCGTTTCCGCCTCCTAGCTCGAGATGAGGGATCCTTTCCCTGTTTCGTAGGGAAAGAATTCCCGGCGTTCCCGTCGCATCTCAAGAGGAGGCGCTCTCCACAGGAAAGGCGAGAGGACTCCAGCGTCGTGCCACCATTCAAAGAGTCCCCCAGATATGTCAGTCCATTCCAGAGGACATGTTTTCCCTGCACTGCTTTGACGTTCAAGCGAGGATCGAGTCCCACCACGTGTGCACGTGGGACAGCCCTGTGGAAAGCCTCGTGGGAAAGCCTCGTGGGAAAGACTCGAGGGAAAACCATAGATCCTTTGATCCACGAGGCGGACTGCGTGACACTGCTGCTACCGCTCTGGAGGAAAGCGCAAGTGCATGCCCGCATTCGAGACGAGGACTGACTCCCCTGTGGAGACTCCAGAAGTACCCCAAGATCCATGTCAGCACTGGAGAGGAATCCTCAGGTCCCGGCCCCGACTCCACACAAGGTCTTAGGCCCCGGCATCGACGGGAGAGGTATCCCGTGAGGCCCCCGAGGAACTCGCATGGGGACTGGCCTTTCCTGAGGCCACCAGAGCGGGTCCCTGAGGTCCCCGTCGTAAGTCGAGAGCACCTGCCGCAACTCGGGAAAATCCAGGAGGTTTTGCCCTCCAGGCGAGATGAGGCCCATTTCCGCTGAGGCTTCTCGAGGCTAATCACGTCTAACCACTGGAACTTCCAAAGGGTGCTTCACACCCTTGCTGCAACTCAAGAAGTTCCCCGACCTACCCGTCTCCACTCGAGAGGAAGCACGTGGTGTCCCGCACACATCCAGGGGAGCCACGTTTCCGCCTCCTAGCTCGAGATGAGGGATCCTTTCCCTGTTTCGTAGGGAAAGAATTCCCGGCTTTCCCGTCGCATCTCAAGAGGAGGCGCTCTCCACAGGAAAGGCGGGAGGAACTCCAGGGTCGTGCCACCATTCCAAGTGTCCCCCAGATGTGTCAGTCTATTCCAGAGGAACCTGTTTTCCCTGCACTGCCTTGACGTTCAAGCCGAGGATCCACTCCCACCACGTGTGCACGTGGGACAGCCCTGTGGGAAAGCCTCGTGGGAAAGCCTCGTGGGAAAGACTCGAGGGAAAACCATAGATCCTTTGATCCACGCGGCGGACTGCGTGACACTGCTGCTACCGCTTTGGAGGAAAGCGCAAGTGCATGCCCGCATTCGAGACGAGGACTGACTCCCCTGGGTAGACTCCAGAAATACCCCAAGATCCATGTCAGCACTGGAGAGGAATCCTCAGGTTCCGGCCCCGACTCCAAACAAGGTCTTAGGCCCCGGCATCGACGGGAGAGTAATCCCGAGAGGCCCCCGAGGAATTCGCATGGGGACTGGCCTTTCCTGAGGCCACCAGAGCGGGTCCCTGAGGTCCCCGTCGTAAGTCGAGAGCCCCTGCCCCAACTCGAGAAAATCCAGGAGGTTTTGCCCTCCAGGCGAGATGAGGCCCATTTCCGCTGAGGCTTCTCGAGGTGAATCATGTCTAACCACTGGAACTTCCAAAGGGTCCTTCACACCCTTGCTGCAACACAAGAAGTTCCCCGACATACCCGTCTCCACTCGAGAGGAAGCACGTGGGGTCCCGCACACATCCAGGGGAGCCCCGTTTCCGCCTCCTAGCTCGAGATGAGGGATCCTTTCCCTGTTTCGTAGGGAAAGAATTCCCGGCGTTCCCGTCGCATCTCAAGAGGAGGCGCTCTCCACAGGAAAGGCGAGAGGAACTCCAGGGTCGTGCCACCATTCCAAGAGTCCCCCAGATGTGTCAGTCCATTCCAGAGGAACGTGTTTTCCCTGCACTGCCTTGACGTTCAAGCCGAGGATCCACTCCCACCACGTGTGCACGTGGGACAGCCCTGTGGGAAAGCCTCGTGGGAAAGCCTCGTGGGAAAGACTCGAGGGAAAACCATAGATCCTTTGATCCACGCGGCGGACTGCGTGACACTGCTGCTACCGCTCTGGAGGAAAGCGCAAGTGCATGCCCGCATTCGAGACGAGGACTGACTCCCCTAGGGAGACTCCAGAAGTACCCCAAGATCCATGTCAGCACTGGAGAGGAATCCTCAGGTTCCGGCCCCGACTCCACACAAGGTCTTAGGCCCCGGCATCGACGGGAGAGGGATCCCGAGAGGCCCCCGAGGAACTCGCATGGGGACTGGCCTTTCCTGAGGCCACCAGAGCGGGTCCCTGAGGTCCCCGTCGTAAGTCGAGAGCACCTGCCGCAACTCGAGAAAATCCAGGAGGTTTTGCCCTCCAGGCGAGATGAGGCCCATTTCCGCTGAGGCTTCTCGAGGCTAATCACGTCTAACCACTGGAACTTCCAAAGGGTCCTTCACACCCTTGCTGCAACTCAAGAAGTTCCCCGACATACCCGTCTCCACTCGAGAGGAAGCACGTGGGGTCCCGCACACATCCAGGTGAGCCCCGTTTCCGCCTCCTAGCTCGAGATGAGGGATCCTTTCCCTGTTTCGTAGGGAAAGAATTCCCGGCGTTCCCGTCGCATCTCAAGAGGAGGCGCTCACCACAGGAAAGCCGAGAGGAACTCCAGGGTCATGCCACCATTCCAAGAGACCCCCAGATGTGTCAGTTCATTCCAGAGGAACCTGTTTTCCCTGCACTGCCTTGACGTTCAAGCCGAGGATCGACTCCCACCACGTGTGCACGTGGGACAGCCCTGTGGGAAAGCCTCGTGGGAAAGCCTCGTGGGAAAACTCGAGGGAAAACCATAGATCCTTTGATCCACGAGGCGGACTGCGTGACACTGCTGCTACCGCTCTGGAGGAAAGCGCAAGTGCATGCCCGCATTCGAGACGAGGACTGACTCCCCTGGGGAGACTCCAGAAGTACCCCAAGATCCATGTCAGCACTGGAGAGGAATCCTCAGATCCCGGCCCCGACTCCACACAAGGTCTTAGGCCCCGGTATCGACGGGAGAGGAATACCGAGAGGCCCCCGAGAACTCGCATGGGGACTGGCCTTTCCTGAGGTCACCAGAGCGGGTCCCTGAGGTCCCCGTCGTAAGTCGAGAGCACCTGCCACAACTCGAGAAAATCCAGGAGGTTTTGCCCTCCAGGCGAGATGAAGCCCATTTCCGCTGAGGCTTCACGAGGCTAATCACATCTAACCACTGGAACTTCCAAAAGGTCATTCACACCCTTGCTGCAACTCTAGAAGTTCCCCGACATACCCGTCTCCACTCGAGAGGATGCACGAGGGTCCCGCACACATCCAGGGTAGCCCCGTTTCCGCCTCCTAGCTCGAGATGAGGGATCCTTTCCCTGTTTCGGAGGGAAAGAATTCCCGGCGTTCCCGTCGCATCTCAAGAGGAGGCGCTCCCACAGGAAAGGCGAGAGGAACTCCAGGGTCGTGCCACCATCCCAAGAGACCCCATATGTGTCAGTCCATTCCAGAGGAACCTGTTTTCCCTGCACTGCCTTGACGTTCAAGCCGAGGATTGACTACAACCACGTGTGCTCGTGGGACAGCCCTGTGGGAAAGCCTCGTGGGAAAGCCTCGTGGGAAAGACTCGAGGGAAAACCATAGATCCTTTGATCCACGCGGCGGACTGCGTTACACTGCTGCTACCACTCTGGAGGAAAGCGCAAGTGCATGACCGCATTCGAGACGAGGACTGACTCCCCTGGGGAGACTTCAGAAGTACCCCAAGATCCATGTCAGCACTGGAGAGGAAACCTCAGGTTCCGGCCCCGACTCCACACAAGGTCTTAGGCCCCGGCATCGACGGGAGAGGTATCCCGAGAGGCCCCCGAGGAACTCGCATGGGGACTGGCCTTTCCTGAGGCCACCAGAGCGGGTCCCTGAGGTCCCCGTCGTAAGTCGAGAGCACCTGCCCCAACTCGAGAAAATCCAGGAGGTTTTGCCCTCCAGGCGAGATGAGGCCCATTTCCGCTGAGGCTTCTCGAGGTGAATCACGTCTAACCACTGGAACTTCCAAAGGGTCCTTCACACCCTTGCTGCAACTCAAGAAGTTCCCCGACATACCCGTCTCCACTCGAGAGGAAGCACGTGGGGTCCCGCACACATCCAGGGGAGCCCCGCTTCCGCCTCCTAGCTCGAGATGAGGGATCCTTTCCCTGTTTCGTAGGGAAAGAATTCCCGGCGTTCCCGTCGCATCTCAAGAGGAGGCGCTCTCCACAGGAAAGGCGAGAGGAACTCCAGGGTCGTGCCACCATTCCAAGAGTCCCCCAGATGTGTCAGTCCATTCCAGAGGAACCTGTTTTCCCTGCACTGCCTTGACGTTCAAGCCGAGGATCCACTCCCACCACGTGTGCACGTGGGACAGCCCTGTGGGAAAGCCTCGTGGGAAAGCCTCGTGGGAAAACTCGAGGGAAAACCATAGATCCTTTGATCCACGCGGCGGACTGCGTGACACTGCTGCTACCGCTCTGGAGGAAAGCGCAAGTGCATGCCCGCATTCGAGACGAGGACTGACTCCCCTGGGGAGACTCCAGAAGTACCCCAAGATCCATGTCAGCACTGGAGAGGAATCCTCAGTTTCCGGCCCCGACTCCACACAAGGTCTTAGGCCCCGGCATCGACGGGAGAGTAATCCCGAGAGGCCCCCGAGGAATTCGCATGGGGCTGGCCTTTCCTGAGGCCACCAGAGCGGGTCCCTGAGGTCCCCGTCGTAAGTCGAGAGCACCTGCCGTAGCTCGAGAAAATCCAGGAGGTTTTGCCCTCCAGGCGAGATGAGGCCCATTTCCGCTGAGGTTTCTCGAGGCTAATCACGTCTAAACACTGGAACTTCCAAAGGGTCCTTCACACCCTTGCTGCAACTCAAGAAGTTCCCCGACATACCCGTCTCCACTCGAGAGGAAGCACGAGGGTCCCGCACACATCCAGGGTAGCCCCGTTTCCACCTCCTAGCTCGAGATGAGGGATCCTTTCCCTGTTTCGTAGGGAAAGAATTCCCGGCGTTCCCGTCGCATCTCAAGAGGAGGCGCTCTCCACAGGAAAGGCGAGAGGAACTCCAGGGTCGTGCCACCATTCCAAGAGTCCCCCAGATGTGTCAGTCCATTCCAGAGGAACGTGTTTTCCCTGCACTGCCTTGACGTTCAAGCCGAGGATCCACTCCCACCACGTGTGCACGTGGGACAGCCCTGTGGGAAAGCCTCGTGGGAAAGCCTCGTGGGAAAGACTCGAGGGAAAACCATAGATCCTTTGATCCACGCGGCGGACTGCGTGACACTGCTGCTACCGCTCTGGAGGAAAGCGCAAGTGCATGCCCGCATTCGAGACGAGGACTGACTCCCCTAGGGAGACTCCAGAAGTACCCCAAGATCCATGTCAGCACTGGAGAGGAATCCTCAGGTTCCGGCCCCGACTCCACACAAGGTCTTAGGCCCCGGCATCGACGGGAGAGGGATCCCGAGAGGCCCCCGAGGAACTCGCATGGGGACTGGCCTTTCCTGAGGCCACCAGAGCGGGTCCCTGAGGTCCCCGTCGTAAGTCGAGAGCACCTGCCGCAACTCGAGAAAATCCAGGAGGTTTTGCCCTCCAGGCGAGATGAGGCCCATTTCCGCTGAGGCTTCTCGAGGCTAATCACGTCTAACCACTGGAACTTCCAAAGGGTCCTTCACACCCTTGCTGCAACTCAAGAAGTTCCCCGACATACCCGTCTCCACTCGAGAGGAAGCACGAGGGTCCCGCACACATCCAGGGGAGCCCCGTTTCCGCCTCCTAGCTCGAGATGAGGGATCCTTTCCCTGTTTCGTAGGGAAAGAATTCCCGGCGTTCCCGTCGCATCTCAAGAGGAGGCGCTCTCCACAGGAAAGGCTTGAGGACTCCAGCGTCGTGCCACCATTCAAAGAGTCCCCCAGATATGTCAGTCCATTCCAGAGGACATGTTTTCCCTGCACTGCTTTGACGTTCAAGCGAGGATCGAGTCCCACCACGTGTGCACGTGGGACAGCCCTGTGGAAAGCCTCGTGGGAAAGCCTCGTGGGAAAGACTCGAGGGAAAACCATAGATCCTTTGATCCACGAGGCGGACTGCGTGACACTGCTGCTACCGCTCTGGAGGAAAGCGCAAGTGCATGCCCGCATTCGAGACGAGGACTGACTCCCCTGTGGAGACTCCAGAAGTACCCCAAGATCCATGTCAGCACTGGAGAGGAATCCTCAGGTCCCGGCCCCGACTCCACACAAGGTCTTAGGCCCCGGCATCGACGGGAGAGGTATCCCGTGAGGCCCCCGAGGAACTCGCATGGGGACTGGCCTTTCCTGAGGCCACCAGAGCGGGTCCCTGAGGTCCCCGTCGTAAGTCGAGAGCACCTGCCGCAACTCGGGAAAATCCAGGAGGTTTTGCCCTCCAGGCGAGATGAGGCCCATTTCCGCTGAGGCTTCTCGAGGCTAATCACGTCTAACCACTGGAACTTCCAAAGGGTGCTTCACACCCTTGCTGCAACTCAAGAAGTTCCCCGACCTACCCGTCTCCACTCGAGAGGAAGCACGTGGTGTCCCGCACACATCCAGGGGAGCCACGTTTCCGCCTCCTAGCTCGAGATGAGGGATCCTTTCCCTGTTTCGTAGGGAAAGAATTCCCGGCGTTCCCGTCGCATCTCAAGAGGAGGCGCTCTCCACAGGAAAGGCGAGAGGAACTCCAGGGTCGTGCCACCATTCCAAGAGTCCCCCAGATGTGTCAGTCCATTCCAGAGGAACCTGTTTTCCCTGCACTGCCTTGACGTTCAAGCCGAGGATCCACTCCCACCACGTGTGCACGTGGGACAGCCCTGTGGGAAAGCCTCGTGGGAAAGCCTCGTGGGAAAACTCGAGGGAAAACCATAGATCCTTTGATCCACGCGGCGGACTGCGTGACACTGCTGCTACCGCTCTGGAGGAAAGCGCAAGTGCATGCCCGCATTCGAGACGAGGACTGACTCCCCTGGGGAGACTCCAGAAGTACCCCAAGATCCATGTCAGCACTGGAGAGGAATCCTCAGTTTCCGGCCCCGACTCCACACAAGGTCTTAGGCCCCGGCATCGACGGGAGAGTAATCCCGAGAGGCCCCCGAGGAATTCGCATGGGGCTGGCCTTTCCTGAGGCCACCAGAGCGGGTCCCTGAGGTCCCCGTCGTAAGTCGAGAGCACCTGCCGTAGCTCGAGAAAATCCAGGAGGTTTTGCCCTCCAGGCGAGATGAGGCCCATTTCCGCTGAGGTTTCTCGAGGCTAATCACGTCTAAACACTGGAACTTCCAAAGGGTCCTTCACACCCTTGCTGCAACTCAAGAAGTTCCCCGACATACCCGTCTCCACTCGAGAGGAAGCACGAGGGTCCCGCACACATCCAGGGTAGCCCCGTTTCCACCTCCTAGCTCGAGATGAGGGATCCTTTCCCTGTTTCGTAGGGAAAGAATTCCCGGCGTTCCCGTCGCATCTCAAGAGGAGGCGCTCTCCACAGGAAAGGCGAGAGGAACTCCAGGGTCGTGCCACCATTCGAAGAGTCCCCCAGATGTGTCAGTCCATTCCAGAGGAACGTGTTTTCCCTGCACTGCCTTGACGTTCAAGCCGAGGATCCACTCCCACCACGTGTGCACGTGGGACAGCCCTGTGGGAAAGCCTCGTGGGAAAGCCTCGTGGGAAAGACTCGAGGGAAAACCATAGATCCTTTGATCCACGCGGCGGACTGCGTGACACTGCTGCTACCGCTCTGGAGGAAAGCGCAAGTGCATGCCCGCATTCGAGACGAGGACTGACTCCCCTAGGGAGACTCCAGAAGTACCCCAAGATCCATGTCAGCACTGGAGAGGAATCCTCAGGTTCCGGCCCCGACTCCACACAAGGTCTTAGGCCCCGGCATCGACGGGAGAGGGATCCCGAGAGGCCCCCGAGGAACTCGCATGGGGACTGGCCTTTCCTGAGGCCACCAGAGCGGGTCCCTGAGGTCCCCGTCGTAAGTCGAGAGCACCTGCCGCAACTCGAGAAAATCCAGGAGGTTTTGCCCTCCAGGCGAGATGAGGCCCATTTCCGCTGAGGCTTCTCGAGGCTAATCACGTCTAACCACTGGAACTTCCAAAGGGTCCTTCACACCCTTGCTGCAACTCAAGAAGTTCCCCGACATACCCGTCTCCACTCGAGAGGAAGCACGAGGGTCCCGCACACATCCAGGGGAGCCCCGTTTCCGCCTCCTAGCTCGAGATGAGGGATCCTTTCCCTGTTTCGTAGGGAAAGAATTCCCGGCGTTCCCGTCGCATCTCAAGAGGAGGCGCTCTCCACAGGAAAGGCTTGAGGACTCCAGCGTCGTGCCACCATTCAAAGAGTCCCCCAGATATGTCAGTCCATTCCAGAGGACATGTTTTCCCTGCACTGCTTTGACGTTCAAGCGAGGATCGAGTCCCACCACGTGTGCACGTGGGACAGCCCTGTGGAAAGCCTCGTGGGAAAGCCTCGTGGGAAAGACTCGAGGGAAAACCATAGATCCTTTGATCCACGAGGCGGACTGCGTGACACTGCTGCTACCGCTCTGGAGGAAAGCGCAAGTGCATGCCCGCATTCGAGACGAGGACTGACTCCCCTGTGGAGACTCCAGAAGTACCCCAAGATCCATGTCAGCACTGGAGAGGAATCCTCAGGTCCCGGCCCCGACTCCACACAAGGTCTTAGGCCCCGGCATCGACGGGAGAGGTATCCCGTGAGGCCCCCGAGGAACTCGCATGGGGACTGGCCTTTCCTGAGGCCACCAGAGCGGGTCCCTGAGGTCCCCGTCGTAAGTCGAGAGCACCTGCCGCAACTCGGGAAAATCCAGGAGGTTTTGCCCTCCAGGCGAGATGAGGCCCATTTCCGCTGAGGCTTCTCGAGGCTAATCACGTCTAACCACTGGAACTTCCAAAGGGTGCTTCACACCCTTGCTGCAACTCAAGAAGTTCCCCGACCTACCCGTCTCCACTCGAGAGGAAGCACGTGGTGTCCCGCACACATCCAGGGGAGCCACGTTTCCGCCTCCTAGCTCGAGATGAGGGATCCTTTCCCTGTTTCGTAGGGAAAGAATTCCCGGCTTTCCCGTCGCATCTCAAGAGGAGGCGCTCTCCACAGGAAAGGCGGGAGGAACTCCAGGGTCGTGCCACCATTCCAAGTGTCCCCCAGATGTGTCAGTCTATTCCAGAGGAACCTGTTTTCCCTGCACTGCCTTGACGTTCAAGCCGAGGATCCACTCCCACCACGTGTGCACGTGGGACAGCCCTGTGGGAAAGCCTCGTGGGAAAGCCTCGTGGGAAAGACTCGAGGGAAAACCATAGATCCTTTGATCCACGCGGCGGACTGCGTGACACTGCTGCTACCGCTTTGGAGGAAAGCGCAAGTGCATGCCCGCATTCGAGACGAGGACTGACTCCCCTGGGTAGACTCCAGAAATACCCCAAGATCCATGTCAGCACTGGAGAGGAATCCTCAGGTTCCGGCCCCGACTCCACACAAGGTCTTAGGCCCCGGCATCGACGGGAGAGTAATCCCGAGAGGCCCCCGAGGAATTCGCATGGGGACTGGCCTTTCCTGAGGCCACCAGAGCGGGTCCCTGAGGTCCCCGTCGTAAGTCGAGAGCACCTGCCCCAACTCGAGAAAATCCAGGAGGTTTTGCCCTCCAGGCGAGATGAGGCCCATTTCCGCTGAGGCTTCTCGAGGTGAATCATGTCTAACCACTGGAACTTCCAAAGGGTCCTTCACACCCTTGCTGCAACACAAGAAGTTCCCCGACATACCCGTCTCCACTCGAGAGGAAGCACGTGGGGTCCCGCACACATCCAGGGGAGCCCCGTTTCCGCCTCCTAGCTCGAGATGAGGGATCCTTTCCCTGTTTCGTAGGGAAAGAATTCCCGGCGTTCCCGTCGCATCTCAAGAGGAGGCGCTCTCCACAGGAAAGGCGAGAGGAACTCCAGGGTCGTGCCTCCATTCCAAGAGTCCCCCAGATGTGTCAGTCCATTCCAGAGGAACGTGTTTTCCCTGCACTGCCTTGACGTTCAAGCCGAGGATCCACTCCCACCACGTGTGCACGTGGGACAGCCCTGTGGGAAAGCCTCGTGGGAAAGCCTCGTGGGAAAGACTCGAGGGAAAACCATAGATCCTTTGATCCACGCGGCGGACTGCGTGACACTGCTGCTACCGCTCTGGAGGAAAGCGCAAGTGCATGCCCGCATTCGAGACGAGGACTGACTCCCCTAGGGAGACTCCAGAAGTACCCCAAGATCCATGTCAGCACTGGAGAGGAATCCTCAGGTTCCGGCCCCGACTCCACACAAGGTCTTAGGCCCCGGCATCGACGGGAGAGGGATCCCGAGAGGCCCCCGAGGAACTCGCATGGGGACTGGCCTTTCCTGAGGCCACCAGAGCGGGTCCCTGAGGTCCCCGTCGTAAGTCGAGAGCACCTGCCGCAACTCGAGAAAATCCAGGAGGTTTTGCCCTCCAGGCGAGATGAGGCCCATTTCCGCTGAGGCTTCTCGAGGCTAATCACGTCTAACCACTGGAACTTCCAAAGGGTCCTTCACACCCTTGCTGCAACTCAAGAAGTTCCCCGACATACCCGTCTCCACTCGAGAGGAAGCACGTGGGGTCCCGCACACATCCAGGTGAGCCCCGTTTCCGCCTCCTAGCTCGAGATGAGGGATCCTTTCCCTGTTTCGTAGGGAAAGAATTCCCGGCGTTCCCGTCGCATCTCAAGAGGAGGCGCTCACCACAGGAAAGCCGAGAGGAACTCCAGGGTCATGCCACTATTCCAAGAGACCCCCAGATGTGTCAGTTCATTCCAGAGGAACCTGTTTTCCCTGCACTGCCTTGACGTTCAAACCGAGGATCGACTCCCACCACGTGTGCACGTGGGACAGCCCTGTGGGAAAGCCTCGTGGGAAAGCCTCGTGGGAAAACTCGAGGGAAAACCATAGATCCTTTGATCCACGAGGCGGACTGCGTGACACTGCTGCTACCGCTCTGGAGGAAAGCGCAAGTGCATGCCCGCATTCGAGACGAGGACTGACTCCCCTGGGGAGACTCCAGAAGTACCCCAAGATCCATGTCAGCACTGGAGAGGAATCCTCAGATCCCGGCCCCGACTCCACACAAGGTCTTAGGCCCCGGTATCGACGGGAGAGGAATACCGAGAGGCCCCCGAGAACTCGCATGGGGACTGGCCTTTCCTGAGGTCACCAGAGCGGGTTCCTGAGGTCCCCGTCGTAAGTCGAGAGCACCTGCCACAACTCGAGAAAATCCAGGAGGTTTTGCCCTCCAGGCGAGATGAAGCCCATTTCCGCTGAGGCTTCACGAGGCTAATCACATCTAACCACTGGAACTTCCAAAAGGTCATTCACACCCTTGCTGCAACTCTAGAAGTTCCCCGACATACCCGTCTCCACTCGAGAGGATGCACGAGGGTCCCGCACACATCCAGGGTAGCCCCGTTTCCGCCTCCTAGCTCGAGATGAGGGATCCTTTCCCTGTTTCGGAGGGAAAGAATTCCCGGCGTTCCCGTCGCATCTCAAGAGGAGGCGCTCCCACAGGAAAGGCGAGAGGAACTCCAGGGTCGTGCCACCATCCCAAGAGACCCCATATGTGTCAGTCCATTCCAGAGGAACCTGTTTTCCCTGCACTGCCTTGACGTTCAAGCCGAGGATCCACTCCCACCACGTGTGCACGTGGGACAGCCCTGTGGGAAAGCCTCGTGGGAAAGCCTCGTGGGAAAGACTCGAGGGAAAACCATAGATCCTTTGATCCACGCGGCGGACTGCGTGACACTGCTGCTACCGCTTTGGAGGAAAGCGCAAGTGCATGCCCGCATTCGAGACGAGGACTGACCCCCCTGGGGAGACTCCAGAAGTACCCCAAGATCCATGTCAGCACTGGAGAGGAATCCTCAGGTTCCGGCCCCGACTCCACACAAGGTCTTAGGCCCCGGCATCGACGGGAGAGTAATCCCGAGAGGCCCCCGAGGAATTCGCATGGGGACTGGCCTTTCCTGAGGCCACCAGAGCGGGTCCCTGAGGTCCCCGTCGTAAGTCGAGAGCACCCGCCGCAACTCGAGAAAATCCAGGAGGTTTTGCCCTCCAGGCGAGATGAGGCCCATTTCCACTGAGGCTTCTCGAGGCGAATCATGTCTAACCACTGGAACTTCCAAAGGGTCCTTCACACCCTTGCTGCAACTCAAGAAGTTCCCCGACATACCCGTCTCCACTCGAGAGGAAGCACGTGGGGTCCCGCACACATCCAGGGGAGCCCCGTTTCCGCCTCCTAGCTCGAGATGAGGGATCCTTTCCCTGTTTCGTAGGGAAAGAATTCCCGGCGTTCCCGTCGCATCTCAAGAGGAGGCGCTCTCCACAGGAAAGGCGAGAGGAACTCCAGGGTCGTGCCACCATTCCAAGAGTCCCCCAGATGTGTCAGTCCATTCCAGAGGAACCTGTTTTCCCTGCACTGCCTTGACGTTCAAGCCGAGGATCCACTTCCACCACGTGTGCACGTGGGACAGCCCTGTGGGAAAGCCTCGTGGGAAAGCCTCGTGGGAAAGACTCGAGGGAAAACCATAGATCCTTTGATCCACGCGGCGGACTGCGTGACACTGCTGCTACCGCTCTGGAGGAAAGCGCAAGTGCATGCCCGCATTCGAGACGAGGACTGACTCCCCTGGGGAGACTCCAGAAATACCCCAAGATCCATGTCAGCACTGGAGAGGAATCCTCAGGTTCCGGCCCCGACTCCACACAAGGTCTTAGGCCCCGGCATCGACGGGAGAGGGATCCCGTGAGGCCCCCGAGGAACTCGCATGGGGACTGGCCTTTCCTGAGGCCACCAGAGCGGGTCCCTGAGGTCCCCGTCGTAAGTCGAGAGCACCTGCCGCAACTCGAGAAAATCCAGGAGGTTTTGCCCTCCAGGCGAGATGAGGCCCATTTCCACTGAGGCTTCTCGAGGCTAATCACGTCTAACCACTGGAACTTCCAAAGGGTCCTTCACACCCTTGCTGCAACTCAAGAAGTTCCCCGACATACCCGTCTCCACTCGAGAGGAAGCACGTGGGGTCCCGCACACATCCAGGGGAGCCCCGCTTCCGCCTCCTAGCTCGAGATGAGGGATCCTTTCCCTGTTTCGTAGGGAAAGAATTCCCGGGGTTCCCGTCGCATCTCAAGAGGAGGCGCTCTCCACAGGAAAGGCGAGAGGAACTCCAGGGTCGTGCCACCATTCCAAGAGTCCCCCAGATGTGTCAGTCCATTCCAGAGGAACCTGTTTTCCCTGCACTGCCTTGACGTTCAAGCCGAGGATCCACTCCCACCACGTGTGCACGTGGGACAGCCCTGTGGGAAAGCCTCGTGGGAAAGCCTCGTGGGAAAACTCGAGGGAAAACCATAGATCCTTTGATCCACGCGGCGGACTGCGTGACACTGCTGCTACCGCTCTGGAGGAAAGCGCAAGTGCATGCCCGCATTCGAGACGAGGACTGACTCCCCTGGGGAGACTCCAGAAGTACCCCAAGATCCATGTCAGCACTGGAGAGGAATCCTCAGTTTCCGGCCCCGACTCCACACAAGGTCTTAGGCCCCGGCATCGACGGGAGAGTAATCCCGAGAGGCCCCCGAGGAATTCGCATGGGGACTGGCCTTTCCTGAGGCCACCAGAGCGGGTCCCTGAGGTCCCCGTCGTAAGTCGAGAGCACCTGCCGTAACTCGAGAAAATCCAGGAGGTTTTGCCCTCCAGGCGAGATGAGGCCCATTTCCGCTGAGGTTTCTCGAGGCTAATCACGTCTAAACACTGGAACTTCCAAAGGGTCCTTCACACCCTTGCTGCAACTCAAGAAGTTCCCCGACATACCCGTCTCCACTCTAGAGGAAGCACGTGGGGTCGCGCACACATCCAGGGGAGCCCCGTTTCCGCCTCCTAGCTCGAGATGAGGGATCCTTTCCCTGTTTCGTAGGGAAAGAATGCCCGGCTTTCCCGTCGCATCTCAAGAGGAGGCGCTCTCCACAGGAAAGGCGAGAGGAACTCCAGGGTCGTGCCACCATTCCAAGAGTCCCCCAGATGTGTCAGTCCATTCCAGAGGAACCTGTTTTCCCTGCACTGCCTTGACGTTCAAGCCGAGGATCCACTCCCACCACGTGTGCACGTGGGACAGCCCTGTGGGAAAGCCTCGTGGGAAAGCCTCGTGGGAAAGACTCGAGGGAAAACCATAGATCCTTTGATCCACGCGGCGGACTGCGTGACACTGCTGCTACCGTTCTGGAGGAAAGCGCAAGTGCATGCCCGCATTCGAGACGAGGACTGACTCCCCTGGGGAGACTCCAGAAGTACCCCAAGATCCATGTCAGTTCTGGAGAGGAATCCTCAGGTTCCGGCCCCGACTCCACACAAGGTCTTAGGCCCCGGCATCGACGGGAGAGGAATCCCAAGAGGCCCCCGAGGAACTCGCATGGGGACTGGCCTTTCCTGAGGCCACCAGAGCGGGTCCCTGAGGTCCCCGTCGTAAGTCGAGAGCACCTGCCGCAACTCGGGAAAATCCAGGAGGTTTTGCCCTCCAGGCGAGTAGAGGCCCATTTCCGCTGAGGCTTCTCGAGGCTAATCACGTCAAACCACTGGAACTTCCAAAGGGTCCTTCACACCCTTGCTGCAACTCAAGAAGTTCCCCGACATACCCGTCTCCACTCGAGAGGAAGCACGTGGGGTCCCGCACACATCCAGGGGAGCCCCGTTTCCGCCTCCTAGCTCGAGATGAGGGATCCTTTCCCTGTTTCGTAGGGAAAGAATTCCCGGCGTTCCCGTCGCATCTCAAGAGGAGGCGCTCTCCACAGGAAAGGCGAGAGGAACTCCAGGGTCGTGCCACCATTCCAAGAGTCCCCCAGATGTGTCAGTCCATTCCAGAGGAACCTGTTTTCCCTGCACTGCCTTGACGTTCAAGCCGAGGATCGACTCCCACCACGTGTGCACGTGGGACAGCCCTGTGGGAAAGCCTCGTGGGAAAGCCTCGTGGGAAAGACTCGAGGGAAAACCATAGATCCTTTGATCCACGCGGCGGACTGCGTGACACTGCTGCTACCGCTCTGGAGGAAAGCGCAAGTGCATGCCCGCATTCGAGACGAGGACTGACTCCCCTGGGGAGACTCCAGAAGTACCCCAAGATCCATGTCAGCACGGGAGAGGAATCCTCAGGTTCCGGCCCCGACTCCACACAAGGTCTTAGGCCCCGGCATCGACGGGAGAGGAATCCCAAGAGGCCCCCTAGGAACTCGCATGGGGACTGGCCTTTCCTGAGGCCACCAGAGCGGGTCCCTGAGGTCCCCGTCGTAAGTCGAGAGCACCTGCCGCAACTCGGGAAAATCCAGGAGGTTTTGCCCTCCAGGCGAGATGAGGCCCATTTCTGCTGAGGCTTCTCGAGGCTAATCACGTCTAACCACTGGAACTTCCAAAGGGTGCTTCACACCCTTGCTGCAACTCAAGAAGTTCCCCGACCTACCCGTCTCCACTCGAGAGGAAGCACGTGGTGTCCCGCACACATCCAGGGGAGCCCCGTTTCCGCCTCCTAGCTCGAGATGAGGGATCCTTTCCCTGTTTCGTAGGGAAAGAATTCCCGGCTTTCCCGTCGCATCTCAAGAGGAGGCGCTCTCCACAGGAAAGGCGAGAGGAACTCCAGGGTCGTGCCACCATTCCAAGTGTCCCCCAGATGTGTCAGTCTATTCCAGAGGAACCTGTTTTCCCTGCACTGCCTTGACATTCAAGCCGAGGATCCACTCCCACTACGTGTGCACGTGGGACAGCCCTGTGGGAAAGCCTCGTGGGAAAGCCTCGTGGGAAAGACTCGAGGGAAAAGCATAGATCCTTTGATCCACGCGGCGGACTGCGTGACACTGCTGCTACCGCTTTGGAGGAAAGCGCAAGTGCATGCCCGCATTCGAGACGAGGACTGACTCCCCTGGGTAGACTCCAGAAATACCCCAAGATCCATGTCAGCACTGGAGAGGAATCCTCAGGTTCCGGACCCGACTCCACACAAGGTCTTAGGCCCCGGCATCGACGGGAGAGTAATCCCGAGAGGCCCCCGAGGAATTCGCATGGGGACTGGCCTTTCCTGAGGCCACCAGAGCGGGTCCCTGAGGTCCCCGTCGTAAGTCGAGAGCACCTGCCCCAACTCGAGAAAATCCAGGAGGTTTTGCCCTCCAGGCGAGATGAGGCCCATTTCCGCTGAGGCTTCTCGAGGTGAATCATGTCTAACCACTGGAACTTCCAAAGGGTCCTTCACACCCTTGCTGCAACTCAAGAAGTTCCCCGACATACCCGTCTCCACTCGAGAGGAAGCACGTGGGGTCCCGCACACATCCAGGGGAGCCCCGTTTCCGCCTCCTAGCTCGAGATGAGGGATCCTTTCCCTGTTTGGTAGGGAAAGAATTCCCGGCGTTCCCGTCGCATCTCAAGAGGAGGCGCTCTCCACAGGAAAGGCGAGAGGAACTCCAGGGTCGTGCCACCATTCCAAGAGTCCCCCAGATGTGTCAGTCCATTCCAGAGGAACCTGTTTTCCCTGCACTGCCTTGACGTTCAAGCCGAGGATCGACTCCCACCACGTGTGCACGTGGGACAGCCCTGTGGGAAAGCCTCGTGGGAAAGCCTCGTGGGAAAGACTCGAGGGAAAACCATAGATCCTTTGATCCACGCGGCGGACTGCGTGACACTGCTGCTACCGCTCTGGAGGAAAGCGCAAGTGCATGCCCGCATTCGAGACGAGGACTGACTCCCCTCGGGAGACTCCAGAAGTACCCCAAGATCCATGTCAGCACTGGAGAGGAATCCTCAGGTTCCGGCCCCGACTCCACACAAGGTCTTAGGCCCCGGCATCGACGGGAGAGGGATCCCGAGAGGCCCCCGAGGAACTCGCATGGGGACTGGCCTTTCCTGAGGCCACCAGAGCGGGTCCCTGAGGTCCCCGTCGTAAGTCGAGAGCACCTGCCGCAACTCGAGAAAATCCAGGAAGTTTTGCCCTCCAGGCGAGATGAGGCCCATTTCCGCTGAGGCTTCTCGAGGCTAATCACGTCTAACCACTGGAACTTCCAAAGGGTCCTTCACACCCTTGCTGCAACTCAAGAAGTTCCCCGACATACCCGTCTCCACTCGAGAGGAAGCACGTGGGGTCCCGCACACATCCAGGTGAGCCCCGTTTCCGCCTCCTAGCTCGAGATGAGGGATCCTTTCCCTGTTTCGTAGGGAAAGAATTCCCGGCATTCCCATCGCATCTCAAGAGGAGGCGCTCTCCACAGGAAAGCCGAGAGGAACTCCAGGGTCATGCCACCATTCCAAGAGTCCCCCAGATGTGTCAGTCCATTCCAGAGGAACCTGTTTTCCCTGCACTGCCTTGACGTTCAAGCCGAGGATCGACTCCCACCACGTGTGCACGTGGGACAGCCCTGTGGGAAAGCCTCGTGGGAAAGCCTCGTGGGAAAACTCGAGGGAAAACCATAGATCCTTTGATCCACGCGGCGGACTGCGTGACACTGATGCTACCGCTCTGGAGGAAAGCGCAAGTGCATGCCCGCATTCGAGACGAGGACTGACTCCCCTGGGGAGACTCCAGACGTACCCCAAGATCCATGTCAGCAATGGAGAGGAATCCTCAGTTTCCGGCCCCGACTCCACACAAGGTCTTAGGCCCCGGCATCGACGGGAGAGTAATCCCGAGAGGCCCCCGAGGAATTCGCATGGGGACTGGCCTTTCCTGAGGCCACCAGAGCGGGTCCCTGAGGTCCCCGTCGTAAGTCGAGAGCACCTGCCGTAACTCGAGAAAATCCAGGAGGTTTTGCCCTCCAGGCGAGATGAGGCCCATTTCCGCTGAGGCTTCTCGAGGCTAATCACGTCTAACCACTGGAACTTCCAAAGGGTCCTTCACACCCTTGCTGCAACTCAAGAAGTTCCCCGACATACCCGTCTCCACTCGGGAGGAAGCACGTGGGGTCCCGCACACATCCAGGGGAGCCCCGTTTCCGCCTCCTAGCTCGAGATGAGGGATCCTTTCCCTGTTTCGTAGGGAAAGAATTCCCGGCGTTCCCGTCGCATCTCAAGAGGAGGCGCTCTCCACAGGAAAGGCGAGAGGACTCCAGCGTCGTGCCACCATTCAAAGAGTCTCCCAGATATGTCAGTCCATTCCAGAGGACATGTTTTCCCTGCACTGCCTTGACGTTCAAGCCGAGGATCGAGTCCCACCACGTGTGCACGTGGGACAGCCCTGTGGAAAGCCTCGTGGGAAAGCCTCGTGGGAAAGACTCGAGGGAAAACCATAGATCCTTTGATCCACGAGGCGGACTGCGTGACACTGCTGCTACCGCTCTGGAGGAAAGCGCAAGTGCATGCCCGCATTCGAGACGAGGACTGACTCCCCTGGGGAGACTCCAGAAGTACCCTAAGATCCATGTCAGCACTGGAGAGGAATCCTCAGGTTCCGGCCCCGACTCCACACAAGGTCTTAGGCCCCGGCATCGACGGGAGAGGTATCCCGAGAGGCCCCCGAGGAACTCGCATGGGGACTGGCCTTTCCTGAGGCCACCAGAGCGGGTCCCTGAGGTCCCCGTCGTAACTCGAGAGCACCTGCCGCAACTCGAGAAAATCCAGGAGGTTTTGCCCTCCAGGCGAGATGAGGCCCATTTCCGCTGAGGCTTCTCGAGGTGAATCATGTCTAACCACTGGAACTTCCAAAGGGTCCTTCACACCCTTGCTGCAACTCAAGAAGTTCCCCGACATACCCGTCTCCACTCGAGAGGAAGCACGTGGGGTCCCGCACACATCCAGGGGAGCCCCGTTTCCGCCTCCTAGCTCGAGATGAGGGATCCTTTCCCTGTTTCGTAGGGAAAGAATTCCCGGCGTTCCCGTCGCATCTCAAGAGGAGGCGCTCTCCACAGGAAAGGCGAGAGGACTCCAGCGTCGTGCCACCATTCAAAGAGTCTCCCAGATATGTCAGTCCATTCCAGAGGACATGTTTTCCCTGCACTGCCTTGACGTTCAAGCCGAGGATCGAGTCCCACCACGTGTGCACGTGGGACAGCCCTGTGGAAAGCCTCGTTGGAAAGCCTCGTGGGAAAGACTCGAGGGAAAACCATAGATCCTTTGATCCACGAGGCGGACTGCGTGACACTGCTGCTACCGCTCTGGAGGAAAGCGCAAGTGCATGCCCGCATTCGAGACGAGGACTGACTCCCCTGGGGAGACTCCAGAAGTACCCCAAGATCCATGTCAGCACTGGAGAGGAATCCTCAGGTCCCGGCCCCGACTCCACACAAGGTCTTAGGCCCCGGTATCGACGGGAGAGGAATACCGAGAGGCCCCCGAGGAACTCGCATGGGGACTGGCCTTTCCTGAGGTCACCAGAGCGGGTCCCTGAGGTCCCCGTCGTAAGTCGAGAGCACCTGCCACAACTCGAGAAAATCCAGGAGATTTTGCCCTCCAGGCGAGATGAAGCCCATTTCCGCTGAGGCTTCACGAGGCTAATCACATCTAACCACTGGAACTTCCAAAAGGTCCTTCACAACTTGCTGCAACTCTAGAAGTTCCCCGACATACCCGTCTCCACTCGAGAGGAAGCACGAGGGTCCCGCACACATCCAGGGTAGCCCCGTTTCCACCTCCTAGCTCGAGATGAGGGATCCTTTCCCTGTTTCGGAGGGAAAGAATTCCCGGCGTTCCCGTCGCATCTCAAGAGGAGGCGCTCCCACAGGAAAGGCGAGAGGAACTCCAGGGTCGTGCCACCATCCCAAGAGACCCCATATGTGTCAGTCCATTCCAGAGGAACCTGTTTTCCCTGCACTGCCTTGACGTTCAAGCCGAGGATCGACTCCCACCACGTGTGCTCGTGGGACAGCCCTGTGGGAAAGCCTCGTGGGAAAGACTCGTGGGAAAGACTCGAGGGAAAACCATAGATCCTTTGATCCACGCGGCGGACTGCGTTACACTGCTGCTACCGCTCTGGAGGAAAGCGCAACTGCATGCCCGCATTCGAGACGAGGACTGACTCCCCTGGGGAGACTTCAGAAGTACCCCAAGATCCATGTCAGCACTGGAGAGGAAACCTCAGGTTCCGGCCCCGACTCCACACAAGGTCTTAGGCCCCGGCATCGACGGGAGAGGTATCCCGAGAGGCCCCCGAGGAACTCGCATGGGGACTGGCCTTTCCTGAGGCCACCAGAGCGGGTCCCTGAGGTCCCCGTCGTAAGTCGAGAGCACCTGCCGCAACTCGGGAAAATCCAGGAGGTTTTGCCCTCCAGGCGAGATGAGGCCCATTTCCGCTGAGGCTTCTCGAGGCTAATCACGTCTAACCACTGGAACTTCCAAAGGGTGCTTCACACCCTTGCTGCAACTCAAGAAGTTCCCCGACATACCCGTCTCCACTCGAGAGGAAGCACATGGTGTCCCGCACACATCCAGGGGAGCCCCGTTTCCGCCTCCTAGCTCGAGATGAGGGATCCTTTCCCTGTTTCGAAGGGAAAGAATTCCCGGCGTTCCCGTCGCATCTCAAGAGGAGGCGCTCTCTACAGGAAAGGCGAGAGGAATTCCAGGGTCGTGCCACCATTCCAAGAGTCCCCCAGATGTGTCAGTCCATTCCAGAGGAACCTGTTTTCCCTGCACTGCCTTGACGTTCAAGCCGAGGATCGACTCCCACCACGTGTGCACGTGGGACAGCCCTGTGGGAAAGCCTCGTGGGAAAGCCTCGTGGGAAAGACTCGAGGGAAAACCATAGATCCTTTGATCCACGCGGCGGACTGCGTGACACTGCTGCTACCGCTCTGGAGGAAAGCGCAAGTGCATGCCCGCATTCGAGACGAGGACTGACTCCCCTGGGGAGACTCCAGAAGTACCCCAAGATCCATGTCTGCACTGGAGAGGAATCCTCAGGTTCCGGCCCCGACTCCACACAAGGTCTTAGGCCCCGGCATCGACGGGAGAGTAATCCCGAGAGGCCCCCGAGGAATTCGCATGGGGACTGGTCTTTCCTGAGGCCACCAGAGCGGGTCCCTGAGGTCCCCGTCGTAAGTCGAGAGCACCTGCCGCAACTCGAGAAAATCCAGGAGGTTTTGCCCTCCAGGCTAGATGAGGCCCATTTCCGCTGAGGCTTCTCGAGGCGAATCACGTCTAACTACTGGAACTTCCAAAGGGTCCTTCACACCCTTGCTGCAACTCAAGAAGTTCCCCGACATACCCGTCTCCACTCGAGAGGAAGCACGTGGGGTCCCGCACACATCCAGGGGAGCCCCGTTTCCGCCTCCTAGCTCGAGATGAGGGATCCTTTCCCTGTTTCGTAGGGAAAGAATTCCCGGCATTCCCGTCGCATCTCAAGAGGAGGCGCTCTCCACAGGAAAGGCGAGAGGAACTCCAGGGTCGTGCCACCATTCCAAGAGTCCCCCAGATGTGTCAGTCCATTCCAGAGGAACCTGTTTTCCCTGCACTGCCTTGACGTTCAAGCCGAGGATCGACTCCCACCACGTGTGCACGTGGGACAGCCCTGTGGGAAAGCCTCGTGGGAAAGCCTCGTGGGAAAGACTCGAGGGAAAACCATAGATCCTTTGATCCACGCCGCGGACTGCGTGACACTGCTGCTACCGCTCTGGAGGAAAGCGCAAGTGCATGCCCGCATTCGAGACGAGGACTGACTCCCCTGGGGAGACTCCAGAAGTACCCCAAGATCCATGTCAGCACTGGAGAGGAATCCTCAGGTTCCGGCCCCGACTCCACACAAGGTCTTAGGCCCCGGCATCGACGGGAGAGGTATCCCGAGAGGCCCCCGAGGAACTCGCATGGGGACTGGCCTTTCCTGAGGCCACCAGAGCGGGTCCCTGAGGTCCCCGTCGTAAGTCGAGAGCACCTGCCGCAACTCGAGAAAATCCAGGAGGTTTTGCCCTCCAGGCGAGATGAGGCCCATTTCCGCTGAGGCTTCTCGAGGTGAATCACGTCTAACCACTGGAACTTCCAAAGGGTCCTTCACACCCTTGCTGCAACTCAAGAAGTTCCCCGACATACCCGTCTCCACTCGGGAGGAAGCACCTGGGGTCCCGCACACATCCAGGGGAGCCCCGTTTCCGCCTCCTAGCTCGAGATGAGGGATCCTTTCCCTGTTTCGTAGGGAAAGAATTCCCGGCGTTCCCGTCGCATCTCAAGAGGAGGCGCTCTCCACAGGAAAGGCGAGAGGAACTCCAGGGTCGTGCCACCATTCCAAGAGTCCCCCAGATGTGTCAGTCCATTCCAGAGGAACCTGTTTTCCCTGCACTGCCTTGACGTTCAAGCCGAGGATCGACTCCCACCACGTGTGCACGTGGGACAGCCCTGTGGGAAAGCCTCGTGGGAAAGCCTCGTGGGAAAGACTCGAGGGAAAACCATAGATCCTTTGATCCACGCGGCGGACTGCGTGACACTGCTGCTACCGCTCTGGAGGAAAGCGCAAGTGCATGCCCGCATTCGAGACGAGGACTGACTCCCCTGGGGAGACTCCAGAAGTACCCCAAGATCCATGTCAGCACTGGAGAGGAATCCTCAGGTTCCGGCCCCGACTCCACACAAGGTCTTAGGCCCCGGCATCGACGGGAGAGGTATCCCGAGAGGCCCCCGAGGAACTCGCATGGGGACTGGCCTTTCCTGAGGCCACCAGAGCGGGTCCCTGAGGTCCCCGTCGTAACTCGAGAGCACCTGCCGCAACTCGAGAAAATCCAGGAGGTTTTGCCCTCCAGGCGAGATGAGGCCCATTTCCGCTGAGGCTTCTCGAGGTGAATCATGTCTAACCACTGGAACTTCCAAAGGGTCCTTCACACCCTTGCTGCAACTCAAGAAGTTCCCCGACATACCCGTCTCCACTCGAGAGGAAGCACGTGGTGTCCCGCACACATCCAGGGGAGCCCCGTTTCCGCCTCCTAGCTCGAGATGAGGGATCCTTTCCCTGTTTCGTAGGGAAAGAATTCCCGGCGTTCCCGTCGCATCTCAAGAGGAGGCGCTCTCCACAGGAAAGGCGAGAGGAACTCCAGGGTCGTGCCACCATTCCAAGAGTCCCCCAGATGTGTCAGTCCATTCCAGAGGAACCTGTTTTCCCTGCACTGCCTTGACGTTCAAGCCGAGGATCCACTCCCACCACGTGTGCACGTGGGACAGCCCTGTGGGAAAGCCTCGTGGGAAAGCCTCGTGGGAAAGACTCGAGGGAAAACCATAGATCCTTTGATCCACGCGGCGGACTGCGTGACACTGCTGCTACCGCTCTGGAGGAAAGCGCAAGTGCATGCCCGCATTCGAGACGAGGACTGACTCCCCTGGGGAGACTCCAGAAGTACCCTAAGATCCATGTCAGCACTGGAGAGGAATCCTCAGGTTCCGGCCCCGACTCCACACAAGGTCTTAGGCCCCGGCATCGACGGGAGAGGTATCCCGAGAGGCCCCCGAGGAACTCGCATGGGGACTGGCCTTTCCTGAGGCCACCAGAGCGGGTCCCTGAGGTCCCCGTCGTAACTCGAGAGCACCTGCCGCAACTCGAGAAAATCCAGGAGGTTTTGCCCTCCAGGCGAGATGAGGCCCATTTCCGCTGAGGCTTCTCGAGGTGAATCATGTCTAACCACTGGAACTTCCAAAGGGTCCTTCACACCCTTGCTGCAACTCAAGAAGTTCCCCGACATACCCGTCTCCACTCGAGAGGAAGCACGTGGGGTCCCGCACACATCCAGGGGAGCCCCGTTTCCGCCTCCTAGCTCGAGATGAGGGATCCTTTCCCTGTTTCGTAGGGAAAGAATTCCCGGCGTTCCCGTCGCATCTCAAGAGGAGGCGCTCTCCACAGGAAAGGCGAGAGGACTCCAGCGTCGTGCCACCATTCAAAGAGTCTCCCAGATATGTCAGTCCATTCCAGAGGACATGTTTTCCCTGCACTGCCTTGACGTTCAAGCCGAGGATCGAGTCCCACCACGTGTGCACGTGGGACAGCCCTGTGGAAAGCCTCGTTGGAAAGCCTCGTGGGAAAGACTCGAGGGAAAACCATAGATCCTTTGATCCACGAGGCGGACTGCGTGACACTGCTGCTACCGCTCTGGAGGAAAGCGCAAGTGCATGCCCGCATTCGAGACGAGGACTGACTCCCCTGGGGAGACTCCAGAAGTACCCCAAGATCCATGTCAGCACTGGAGAGGAATCCTCAGGTCCCGGCCCCGACTCCACACAAGGTCTTAGGCCCCGGTATCGACGGGAGAGGAATACCGAGAGGCCCCCGAGGAACTCGCATGGGGACTGGCCTTTCCTGAGGTCACCAGAGCGGGTCCCTGAGGTCCCCGTCGTAAGTCGAGAGCACCTGCCACAACTCGAGAAAATCCAGGAGATTTTGCCCTCCAGGCGAGATGAAGCCCATTTCCGCTGAGGCTTCACGAGGCTAATCACATCTAACCACTGGAACTTCCAAAAGGTCCTTCACAACTTGCTGCAACTCTAGAAGTTCCCCGACATACCCGTCTCCACTCGAGAGGAAGCACGAGGGTCCCGCACACATCCAGGGTAGCCCCGTTTCCACCTCCTAGCTCGAGATGAGGGATCCTTTCCCTGTTTCGGAGGGAAAGAATTCCCGGCGTTCCCGTCGCATCTCAAGAGGAGGCGCTCCCACAGGAAAGGCGAGAGGAACTCCAGGGTCGTGCCACCATCCCAAGAGACCCCATATGTGTCAGTCCATTCCAGAGGAACCTGTTTTCCCTGCACTGCCTTGACGTTCAAGCCGAGGATCGACTCCCACCACGTGTGCTCGTGGGACAGCCCTGTGGGAAAGCCTCGTGGGAAAGCCTCGTGGGAAAGACTCGAGGGAAAACCATAGATCCTTTGATCCACGCGGCGGACTGCGTTACACTGCTGCTACCGCTCTGGAGGAAAGCGCAACTGCATGCCCGCATTCGAGACGAGGACTGACTCCCCTGGGGAGACTTCAGAAGTACCCCAAGATCCATGTCAGCACTGGAGAGGAAACCTCAGGTTCCGGCCCCGACTCCACACAAGGTCTTAGGCCCCGGCATCGACGGGAGAGGTATCCCGAGAGGCCCCCGAGGAACTCGCATGGGGACTGGCCTTTCCTGAGGCCACCAGAGCGGGTCCCTGAGGTCCCCGTCGTAAGTCGAGAGCACCTGCCGCAACTCGGGAAAATCCAGGAGGTTTTGCCCTCCAGGCGAGATGAGGCCCATTTCCGCTGAGGCTTCTCGAGGCTAATCACGTCTAACCACTGGAACTTCCAAAGGGTGCTTCACACCCTTGCTGCAACTCAAGAAGTTCCCCGACATACCCGTCTCCACTCGAGAGGAAGCACATGGTGTCCCGCACACATCCAGGGGAGCCCCGTTTCCGCCTCCTAGCTCGAGATGAGGGATCCTTTCCCTGTTTCGAAGGGAAAGAATTCCCGGCGTTCCCGTCGCATCTCAAGAGGAGGCGCTCTCTACAGGAAAGGCGAGAGGAATTCCAGGGTCGTGCCACCATTCCAAGAGTCCCCCAGATGTGTCAGTCCATTCCAGAGGAACCTGTTTTCCCTGCACTGCCTTGACGTTCAAGCCGAGGATCGACTCCCACCACGTGTGCACGTGGGACAGCCCTGTGGGAAAGCCTCGTGGGAAAGCCTCGTGGGAAAGACTCGAGGGAAAACCATAGATCCTTTGATCCACGCGGCGGACTGCGTGACACTGCTGCTACCGCTCTGGAGGAAAGCGCAAGTGCATGCCCGCATTCGAGACGAGGACTGACTCCCCTGGGGAGACTCCAGAAGTACCCCAAGATCCATGTCTGCACTGGAGAGGAATCCTCAGGTTCCGGCCCCGACTCCACACAAGGTCTTAGGCCCCGGCATCGACGGGAGAGTAATCCCGAGAGGCCCCCGAGGAATTCGCATGGGGACTGGTCTTTCCTGAGGCCACCAGAGCGGGTCCCTGAGGTCCCCGTCGTAAGTCGAGAGCACCTGCCGCAACTCGAGAAAATCCAGGAGGTTTTGCCCTCCAGGCTAGATGAGGCCCATTTCCGCTGAGGCTTCTCGAGGCGAATCACGTCTAACTACTGGAACTTCCAAAGGGTCCTTCACACCCTTGCTGCAACTCAAGAAGTTCCCCGACATACCCGTCTCCACTCGAGAGGAAGCACGTGGGGTCCCGCACACATCCAGGGGAGCCCCGTTTCCGCCTCCTAGCTCGAGATGAGGGATCCTTTCCCTGTTTCGTAGGGAAAGAATTCCCGGCATTCCCGTCGCATCTCAAGAGGAGGCGCTCTCCACAGGAAAGGCGAGAGGAACTCCAGGGTCGTGCCACCATTCCAAGAGTCCCCCAGATGTGTCAGTCCATTCCAGAGGAACCTGTTTTCCCTGCACTGCCTTGACGTTCAAGCCGAGGATCGACTCCCACCACGTGTGCACGTGGGACAGCCCTGTGGGAAAGCCTCGTGGGAAAGCCTCGTGGGAAAGACTCGAGGGAAAACCATAGATCCTTTGATCCACGCCGCGGACTGCGTGACACTGCTGCTACCGCTCTGGAGGAAAGCGCAAGTGCATGCCCGCATTCGAGACGAGAACTGACTCCCCTGGGGAGACTCCAGAAGTACCCCAAGATCCATGTCAGCACTGGAGAGGAATCCTCAGGTTCCGGCCCCGACTCCACACAAGGTCTTAGGCCCCGGCATCGACGGGAGAGGTATCCCGAGAGGCCCCCGAGGAACTCGCATGGGGACTGGCCTTTCCTGAGGCCACCAGAGCGGGTCCCTGAGGTCCCCGTCGTAAGTCGAGAGCACCTGCCGCAACTCGAGAAAATCCAGGAGGTTTTGCCCTCCAGGCGAGATGAGGCCCATTTCCGCTGAGGCTTCTCGAGGTGAATCACGTCTAACCACTGGAACTTCCAAAGGGTCCTTCACACCCTTGCTGCAACTCAAGAAGTTCCCCGACATACCCGTCTCCACTCGGGAGGAAGCACGTGGGGTCCCGCACACATCCAGGGGAGCCCCGTTTCCGCCTCCTAGCTCGAGATGAGGGATCCTTTCCCTGTTTCGTAGGGAAAGAATTCCCGGCGTTCCCGTCGCATCTCAAGAGGAGGCGCTCTCCACAGGAAAGGCGAGAGGAACTCCAGGGTCGTGCCACCATTCCAAGAGTCCCCCAGATGTGTCAGTCCATTCCAGAGGAACCTGTTTTCCCTGCACTGCCTTGACGTTCAAGCCGAGGATCGACTCCCACCACGTGTGCACGTGGGACAGCCCTGTGGGAAAGCCTCGTGGGAAAGCCTCGTGGGAAAGACTCGAGGGAAAACCATAGATCCTTTGATCCACGCGGCGGACTGCGTGACACTGCTGCTACCGCTCTGGAGGAAAGCGCAAGTGCATGCCCGCATTCGAGACGAGGACTGACTCCCCTGGGGAGACTCCAGAAGTACCCCAAGATCCATGTCAGCACTGGAGAGGAATCCTCAGGTTCCGGCCCCGACTCCACACAAGGTCTTAGGCCCCGGCATCGACGGGAGAGGTATCCCGAGAGGCCCCCGAGGAACTCGCATGGGGACTGGCCTTTCCTGAGGCCACCAGAGCGGGTCCCTGAGGTCCCCGTCGTAACTCGAGAGCACCTGCCGCAACTCGAGAAAATCCAGGAGGTTTTGCCCTCCAGGCGAGATGAGGCCCATTTCCGCTGAGGCTTCTCGAGTTGAATCATGTCTAACCACTGGAACTTCCAAAGGGTCCTTCACACCCTTGCTGCAACTCAAGAAGTTCCCCGACATACCCGTCTCCACTCGAGAGGAAGCACGTGGTGTCCCGCACACATCCAGGGGAGCCCCGTTTCCGCCTCCTAGCTCGAGATGAGGGATCCTTTCCCTGTTTCGTAGGGAAAGAATTCCCGGCGTTCCCGTCGCATCTCAAGAGGAGGCGCTCTCCACAGGAAAGGCGAGAGGAACTCCAGGGTCGTGCCACCATTCCAAGAGTCCCCCAGATGTGTCAGTCCATTCCAGAGGAACCTGTTTTCCCTGCACTGCCTTGACGTTCAAGCCGAGGATCCACTCCCACCACGTGTGCACGTGGGACAGCCCTGTGGGAAAGCCTCGTGGGAAAGCCTCGTGGGAAAGACTCGAGGGAAAACCATAGATCCTTTGATCCACGCGGCGGACTGCGTGACACTGCTGCTACCGCTCTGGAGGAAAGCGCAAGTGCATGCCCGCATTCGAGACGAGGACTGACTCCCCTGGGGAGACTCCAGAAGTACCCCAAGATCCATGTCAGCACTGGAGAGGAATCCTCAGGTTCCGGCCCCGACTCCACACAAGGTCTTAGGCCCCGGCATCGACGGGAGAGGGATCCCGAGAGGCCCCCGAGGAACTCGCATGGGGACTGGCCTTTCCTGAGGCCACCAGAGCGAGTCCCTGAGGTCCCCGTCGTAAGTCGAGAGCACCTGCCGCAACTCGAGAAAATCCAGGAGGTTTTGCCCTCCAGGCGAGATGAGGCCCATTTCCGCTGAGGCTTCTCGAGGCTAATCACGTCTAACCACTGGAACTTCCAAAGGGTCCTTCACACCCTTGCTGCAACTCAAGAAGTTCCCCGACATACCCGTCTCCACTCGAGAGGAAGCACGTGGGGTCCCGCACACATCCAGGGGAGCCCCGTTTCCGCCTCCTAGCTCGAGATGAGGGATCCTTTCCCTGTTTCGTAGGGAAAGAATTCCCGGCGTTCCCGTCGCATCTCAAGAGGAGGCGCTCTCCACAGGAAAGCCGAGAAGAACTCCAGGGTCATGCCACCATTCCAAGAGTCCTCCAGATGTGTCAGTCCATTCCAGAGGAACCTGTTTTCCCTGCACTGCATTGACGTTCAAGCCGAGGATCGACTCCCACCACGTGTGCACGTGGGACAGCCCTGTGGGAAAGCCTCGTGGGAAAGCTTCGTGGGAAAACTCGAGGGAAAACCATAGATCCTTTGATCCACGCGGCGGACTGCGTGACACTGCTGCTACCGCTCTGGAGGAAAGCGCAAGTGCATGCCCGCATTCGAGACGAGGACTGACTCACCTGGGGAGACTCCAGAAGTACCCCAAGATCCATGTCAGCACTGGAGAGGAATCCTCAGTTTCCGGCCCCGACTCCACACAAGGTCTTAGGCCCCGGCATCGACGGGAGAGTAATCCCGAGAGGCCCCCGAGGAATTCGCATGGGGACTGGCCTTTCCTGAGGCCACCAGAGCGGGTCCCTGAGGTCCCCGGCGTAAGTCGAGAGCACCTGCCGTAACTCGAGAAAATCCAGGAGGTTTTGCCCTCCAGGCGAGATGAGGCCCATTTCCGCTGAGGCTTCTCGAGGCTAATCACGTCTAACAACTGGAACTTCCAAAGGGTCCTTCACACCCTTGCTGCAACTCAAGAAGTTCCCCGACATACCCGTCTCCACTCGGGAGGAAGCACGTGGGGTCCCGCACACATCCAGGGGAGCCCCGTTTCCGCCTCCTAGCTCGAGATGAGGGATCCTTTCCCTGTTTCGTAGGGAAAGAATTCCCGGCGTTCCCGTCGCATCTCAAGAGGAGGCGCTCTCCACAGGAAAGGCGAGAGGAACTCCAGGGTCGTGCCACCATTCCAAGAGTCCCCCAGATGTGTCAGTCCATTCCAGAGGAACCTGTTTTCCCTGCACTGCCTTGACGTTCAAGCCGAGGATCCACTCCCACCACGTGTGCACGTGGGACAGCCCTGTGGGAAAGCCTCGTGGGAAAGCCTCGTGGGAAAGACTCGAGGGAAAACCATAGATCCTTTGATCCACGCCGCGGACTGCGTGACACTGCTGCTACCGCTCTGGAGGAAAGCGCAAGTGCATGCCCGCTTTCGAGACGAGGACTGACTCCTCTGGGGAGACTCCAGAAGTACCCCAAGATCCATGTCAGCACTGGAGAGGAATCCTCAGGTTCCGGCCCCGACTCCACACAAGGTCTTAGGCCCCGGCATCGACGGGAGAGGTATCCCGTGAGGCCCCGGAGGAACTCGCATGGGGACTGGCCTTTACTGAGGCCACCAGAGCGGGTCCCTGAGGTCCCCGTCGTAACTCGAGAGCACCTGCCGCAACTCGAGAAAATCCAGGAGGTTTTGCCCTCCAGGCCAGATGACGCCCATTTCCGATGAGGCTCTTCGAGGCGAATCACGTCTAACCACTGGAACTTCCAAAGGGTCCTTCACACCCGTGCTGCAACTCAAGAAGTTCCCCGACATACCCGTCTCCACTCGAGAGGAAGCACGTGGGGTCCCGCACACATCCAGGGGAGCCCCGTTTTCGCCTCCTAGCTCGAGATGAGGGATCCTTTCCCTGTTTCGTAGGGAAAGAATTCCCGGCGTTCCCGTCGCATCTCAAGAGGAGGCGCTCTCCACAGGAAAGGCGAGAGGAACTCCAGGGTCGTGCCACCATTCCAAGAGTCCCCCAGATGTGTCAGTCCATTCCAGAGGAACCTGTTTTCCCTGCACTGCCTTGACGTTCAAGCCGAGGATCCAATCCCACCACGTGTGCACGTGGGACAGCCCTGTGGGATAACCTCGTGGGAAAGCCTCGTGGAAAGACTCGAGGGAAAACCATAGATCCTTTGATCCACGCGGCGGACTGCGTGACACTGCTGCTACCGCTCTGGAGGAAAGCGCAAGTGCATGCCCGCATTCGAGACGAGGACTGACTCCCCTGGGGAGACCCCAGAAGTACCCCAAGATCCATGTCAGCACTGGAGAGGAATCCTCAGGAACCGGCCCCGACTCCACACAAGGTCTTAGGCCCCGGCATAGAGGGGAGAGGTATCCCGAGAGGCCCCCGAGGAACTCGCATGGGGACTGGCCTTTCCTGAGGCCACCAGAGCGGGTCCCTGAGGTCCCCGTCGTAAGTCGAGAGCACCTGCCGCAACTCGAGAAAATCCAGGAGGTTTAGCCCTCCAGGCGAGATGAGGCCCATTTCCGCTGAGGCTTCTCGAGGCTAATCACGTCTAACCACTGGAACTTCCAAAGGGTCCTTCACACCCTTGCTGCAACTCAAGAAGTTCCCCGACATACCCGTCTCCACTCGAGAGGAAGCACGAGGGTCCCGCACACATCCAGGGTAGGCCCGTTTCCGCCTCCTAGCTCGAGATGAGGGATCCTTTCCCTGTTTCTTAGGGAAAGAATTCCCGGCGTTCCCGTCGCATCTCAAGAGGAGGCGCTCCCACAGGAAAGGCGAGAGGAACTCCAGGGTCATGCCACCATTCCAAGAGACACCATATGTGTCAGTCCATTCCAGAGGAACCTGTTTTCCCTGCACTGCCTTGACGTTCAAGCCGAGGATCGACTCCCACCACGTGTGCACGTGGGACAGCCCTGTGGGAAAGCCTCGCGGGAAAGCCTCGTGGGAAAGACTCGAGGGAAAACCATAGATCCTTTGATGCACGCGGCGGACTGCTTGACACTGCTGCTACCGCTCTGGAGGATAGCGCAAGTGCATGCCCGCATTCGAGACGAGGACTGACTCCCCTGGGGAGACTCCAGAAGTACCCCAAGATCCATGTCAGCACTGGAGAGGAATCCTCAGGTTCCAGCCCCGACTCCACACAAGGTCTTAGGCCCCGGCATCGACGGGAGAGGAATCCCGAGAGGCCCCCGAGGAACTCGCATGGGGACTGGCCTTTCCTGAGGCCACCAGAGCGGGTCCCTGAGGTCCCCGTCGTAAGTCGAGAGCACCTGCCGCAACTCGAGAAAATCCAGGAGGTTTTGCCCTCCAGTCGAGATGAGGCCCATTTCCGCTGAGGCTTCTCGAGGCCAATCACACCTAACCACTGGAACTTCCAAAGGGTCCTTCACACCATTGCTGCAACTCAAGAAGTTCCCCGACATACCCGGCTGCACTCGAGAGGAAGCACGTGGTGTCCCGCACACATCCAGGGGAGCCCCGTTTCCGCCTCCTAGCTCGAGATGAGGGATCCTTTCCCTGTTTCGTAGGGAAAGAATTCCCGGCGTTCCCGTCGCATCTCAAGAGGAGGCGCTCTCCACAGGAAAGGCGAGAGGAACTCCAGGGTCGAGACACCATTCCAAGAGTCCCCCAGATGTGTCAGTCCATTCCAGAGGAACCTGTTTTCCCTGCACTGCCTTGACGTTCAAGCCGAGGATCGACTCCCACCACGTGTGCACGTGGGACAGCCCTGTGGGAAAGCCTCGTGGGAAAGCCTCGTGGGAAAGACTCGAGGGAAAACCATAGATCCTTTGATCCACGCGGCGAACTGCGTGACACTGCTGCTACCGCTCTGGAGGAAAGCGCAAGTGCATGCCCGCATTCGAGACGAGGACTGACTCCCCTGGGGAGACTCCAGAAGTACCCCAAGATCCATGTCAGCACTGGAGAGGAATCCTCAGGTTCCGGCCCCGACTCCACACAAGGTCTTAGGCCCCGGCATCGACGGGAGAGGAATGGCGAGAGGCCCCCGTGGAACTCACATGGGGATTGGCCTTTCCTGAGGCCACCAGAGCGGGTCCCTGAGGTCCCCGTCGTAACTCGAGAGCACCTGCCGGAACTCGAGAAAATCCAGGAGGTTTTGCCCTCCAGGCTAGATGAGGCCCATTTCCGCTGAGGCTTCTCAAGGCCAATCACATCTAACCACTGGAACTTCCAAAGGGTCCTTCACACCCTTGCTGCAACTCAAGAAGTTCCCCGACATACCCGGCTGCACTCGAGAGGAAGCACGTGGTGTCCCGCAAACATCCAGGGGAGCCCCGTTTCCGCCTCCTAGCTCGAGATGAGGGATCCTTTCCCTGTTTCGTAGGGAAAGAATTCCCGGCGTTCCCATCGCATCTCAAGAGGAGGCGCTCTCCACAGGAAAGGCGAGAGGAACTCCAGGGTTGTGACACCATTCCAAGAGTCCCCCAGATGTGTCAGTCCATTCCAGAGGAACCTGTTTTCCCTGCACTGCCTTGACGTTCAAGCCGAGGATCGACTCCCACCACGTGTGCACGTGGGACAGCCCTGTGGGAAAGCCTCCTGGGAAAGACTCGAGGGAAAACCATAGATCCTTTGATCCACGCGGCGGACTGCGTGACACTGCTGCTACCGCTCTGGAGGAAAGCGCAATGCATGCCCGCATTAGAGACGAGGACTGACTCCCCTGGGGAGACTCCAGAAGTACCCCAAGATCCATGTCAGCACTGGAGAGGAATCCTCAGGTTCCGGCCCCGACTCCACACAAGGTCTTAGGCCCCGGCCTCGACGGGAGAGGAATCCCGAGAGGCCCCCGAGGAACTCGCAAGGGGACTGGCCTTTCCTGAGGCCACCAGAGCGGGTCCCTGAGGTCCCCGTCGTAAGTCGAGAGCACCTGCCGCAACTCGAGAAAATCCAGGAGGTTTTGCCCTCCAGTCGAGAGGAGGCCCATTTCCGCTGAGGCTTCTCGAGGCCAATCACATCTAACCACTGGAACTTCCAAAGGGTCCTTCACACCATTGCTGCAACTCAAGAAGTTCCCCGACATACCCGGCTGCACTGGAGAGGAAGCACGTGGTGTCCCGCACACATCCAGGGGAGCCCCGTTTCCGCCTCCTAGCTCGAGATGAGGGATCCTTTCCCTGTTTAGTAGGGAAACAATTCCCGGCGTTCCCGTCGCATCTCAAGAGGAGGCGCTCTCCACAGGAAAGGCGAGAGGAACTCCAGGGTCGAGACACCATTCCAAGAGTCCCCCAGATGTGTCAGTCCATTCCAGAGGAACCTGTTTTCCCTGCACTGCCTTGACGTTCAAGCCGAGGATCGACTCCCACCACGTGTGCACGTGGGACAGCCCTGTGGGAAAGCCTCGTGGGAAAGCCTCGTGGGAAAGACTCGAGGGAAAACCATAGATCCTTTGATCCACGCGGCGGACTGTGTGACACTGCTGCTACCGCTCTGGAGGAAAGCGCAAGTGCATGCCCGCATTCGAGACGAGGACTGACTCCCCTGGGGAGACTCCAGAAGTACCCCAAGATCCATGTCAGCACTGGAGAGGAATCCTCAGGTTCCGGCCCCGACTCCACACAAGGTCTTAGGCCCCGGCATCGACGGGAGAGGAATGGCGAGAGGCCCCCGTGGAACTCACATGGGGATTGGCCTTTCCTGAGGCCACCAGAGCGGGTCCCTGAGGTCCCCGTCGTAAGTCGAGAGCACCTGCCGGAACTCGAGAAAATCCAGGAGGTTTTGCCCTCCAGGCTAGATGAGGCCCATTTCCGCTGAGGCTTCTCAAGGCCAATCACATCTAACCACTGGAACTTCCAAAGGGTCCTTCACACCCTTGCTGCAACTCAAGAAGTTCCCCGACATACCCGTCTCCACTCGAGAGGAAGCACGTGGTGTCCCGCAAACATCCAGGGGAGCCCCGTTTCCGCCTCCTTGCTCGAGATGAGGGATCCTTTCCCTGTTTCGTAGGGAAAGAATTCCCGGCGTTCCCGTCGCATCTCAAGAGGAGGCGCTATCCACAGGAAAGGCGAGAGGAACTCCAGGGTTGTGACACCATTCCAAGAGTCCCGCAGATGTGTCAGTCCATTCCAGAGGAACCTGTTTTCCCTGCACTGCCTTGACGTTCAAGCCGAGGATCGACTCCCACCACGTGTGCACGTGGGACAGCCCTGTGGGAAAGCCTCGTGGGAAAGACTCGAGGGAAAACCATAGATCCTTTGATCCACGCGGCGGATTGCGTGACACTGCTGCTACCGCTCTGGAGGAAAGCGCAAAGGATGCCCGCATTAGAGACGAGGACTGACTCCCCTGTGGAGACTCCAGAAGTACCCCAAGATCCATGTCAGCACTGGAGAGGAATCCTCAGGTTCCGGCCCCGACTCCACACAAGGTCTTAGGCCCTGGCATCGACGGGAGAGGAATCCCGAGAGGCCCCCGAGGAACTCGCAAGGGGACTGGCCTTTCCTGAGGCCACCAGAGCGGGTCCCTGAGGTCCCCGTCGTAAGTCGAGAGCACCTGCCGCAACTCGAGAAAATCCAGGAGCTTTTGCCCTCCAGGCGAGATGAGGCCCATTTCCGCTGAGGCTTCTCGAGGCCAATCACATCTAACCACTGGAACTTCCAAAGCGTCCTTCACACCATTGCTGCAACTCAAGAAGTTCCCCGACATACCCGGCTGCACTCGAGAGGAAGCACGTGGTGTCCCGCACACATCCAGGGGAGCCCCGTTTCCGCCCCCTAGCTCGAGATGAGGGATCCTTTCCCTGTTTCCTAGGGAAAGAATTCCCGGCGTTCCCGTCGCATCTCAAGAGGAGGCGCTCTCCACAGGAAAGGCGAGAGGAACTCCAGGGTCGAGACACCATTCCAAGAGTCCCCCAGATGTGTCAGTCCATTCCAGAGGAACCTGTTTTCCCTGCACTGCCTTGACGTTCAAGCCGAGGATCGACTCCCACCACGTGTGCACGTGGGACAGCCCTGTGTGAAAGCCTCGTGGGAAAGCCTCGTGGGAAAGACTCGAGGGAAAACCATAGATCCTTTGATCCACGCGGCGGACTGTGTGACACTGCTGCTACCGCTCTGGAGGAAAGCGCAAGTGCATGCCCGCATTCGAGACGAGGACTGACTCCCCTGGGGAGACTCCAGAAGTACCCCAAGATCCATGTCAGCACTGGAGAGGAATCCTCAGGTTCCGGCCCCGACTCCACACAAGGTCTTAGGCCCCGGCATCGACGGGAGAGGAATGGCGAGAGGCCCCCGTGGAACTCACATGGGGATTGGCCTTTCCTGAGGTCACCAGAGCGGGTCCCTGAGGTCCCCGTCGTAAGTCGAGAGCACCTGCCGGAACTCGAGAAAATCCAGGAGGTTTTGCCCTCCAGGCTAGATGAGGCCCATTTCCGCTGAGGCTTCTCAAGGCCAATCACATCTAACCACTGGAACTTCCAAAGGGTCCTTCACACCCTTGCTGCAACTCAAGAAGTTCCCCGACATACCCGTCTGCACTCGAGAGGAAGCACGTGGTGTCCCGCAAACATCCAGGGGAGCCCCGTTTCCGCCTCCTAGCTCGAGATGAGGGATCCTTTCCCTGTTTCGTAGGGAAAGAATTCCCGGCGTTCCCGTCGCATCTCAAGAGGAGGCGCTCTCCACAGGAAAGGCGAGAGGAACTCCAGGGTTGTGACACCATTCCAAGAGTCCCCCAGATGTGTCAGTCCATTCCAGAGGAACCTGTTTTCCCTGCACTGCCTTGACGTTCAAGCCGAGGATCGACTCCCACCACGTGTGCACGTGGGACAGCCCTGTGGGAAAGCCTCGTGGGAAAGACTCGAGGGAAAACCATAGATCCTTTGATCCACGCGGCGGACTGCGTGACACTGCTGCTACCGCTCTGGAGGAAAGCGCAAGTGCATGCCCGCCTTCGAGACGAGGACTGACTCCCCTGGGGAGACTCAAGAAGTACCCCAAGATCCATGTCAGCACTGGAGAGGAATCCTCAGGTTCCGGCCCTGAGTCCACACAAGGTCTTAGGCCCCGGCATCGACGGGAGAGGAATGCCGAGAGGCCCCCGTGGAACTCGCATGGGGACTGGCCTTTCCTGAGGCCACCAGGGCGGGTCCCTGAGGTCCCCGTCGTAAGTCGAGAGCACCTGCCGCAACTCGAGAAAATCCAGGAGGTTTTCACCTCCAGGCGAGATGAGGCCCATTTCCGCTGAGGCTTCTCGAGGCCAATCACATCTAACCACTGGAACTTCCAAAGGGTCCTTCACACCTTGCTGCAACTCAAGCAGTTCCCCGACATACCCGTCTCCACTCGAGAGGAAGCACGTGGTGTCCCGCACACATCCAGGGGAGCCCCGTTTCCGCCTCCTAGCTCGAGATGAGGGATCCTTTCCCTGTTTCGTAGGGAAAGAATTCCTGGCGTTCCCGTCGCATCTCAAGAGGAGGCGCTCTCCACAGGAAAGGCGAGAGGAAATCCAGGGTCGAGACACCATTCTAAGAGTCCCCCAGATGTGTCAGTCCATTCCAGAGGAACCTGTTTTCCCTGCACTGCCTTGACGTTCAAGCCGAGGATCGACTCCCACCACGTGTGCACGTGTGACAGCCCTGTGGGAAAGCCTCGTGGGAAAGCCTCGTGGGAAAGACTCGAGGGAAAACCATAGATCCTTTGATCCACGCGGCGGACTGCGTGACACTGCTGCTACCGCTCAGGAGGAAAGCGCAATTGCATGCCCGCATTCGAGACGAGGACTGACTCCCCTGGGGAGACTCCAGAAGTACCCCAAGATCCATGTCAGCACTGGAGAGGAATCCTCAAGTTCCGGCCCCGACTCCACACAAGGTCTTAGGCCCCGGCATCGACGGGAGAGGAATCCCGAGAGGCCCCCGAGGAACTCGCATGGGGACTGGCCTTTCCTGAGGCCACCAGAGCGGGTCCCTGAGGTCCCCGTCGTAAGTCGAGGGCACCTGCCGCAACTCGAGAAAATCCAGGAGGTTTTGCCCTCCAGGCGAGATGAGGCCCATTTCCGCTGAGGCTTCTCGAGGCCAATCACATCTAACCACTGGAACTTCCAAACGGTCCTTCACACCCTTGCTGCAACTCAAGAAGTTCCCCGACATACCCGGCTGCACTCGAGAGGAAGCACGTGGGGTCCCGCACACATCCAGGGGAGCCCCGTTTCCGCCTCCTAGCTCGAGATGAGGGATCCTTTCCCTGTTTCGTAGGGAAAGAATTCCCGGCGTTCCCGTCGCATCTCAAGAGGAGGCGCTCTGCACAGGAAAGGCGAGAGGAACTCCAGGGTCGTGCCACCATTCCAAGAGTCCCCCAGATGTGTCAGTCCATTCCAGAGGAACCTGTTTTCCCTGCACTGCCTTGACGTTCAAGCCGAGGATCGACTCCCAACACGTGTGCACGTGGGACAGCCCTGTGGGAAAGCCTCGTGGGAAAGCCTCGTGGGAAAGACTCGAGGGAAAACCATAGATCCTTTGATCCACGCCGCGGACTGCGTGACACTGCTGCTACCGCTCTGGAGGAAAGCGCAAGTGCATGCCCGCATTCGAGACGAGGACTGACTCCCCTGGGGAGACTCCAGAAGTACCCCAAGATCCATGTCAGCACTGGAGAGGAATCCTCAGGTTCCGGCCCCGACTCCACACAAGGTCTTAGGCCCCGGCATCGACGGGAGAGGTATCCCGTGAGGCCCCCGAGGAACTCGCATGGGGACTGGCCTTTCCTGAGGCCACCAGAGCGGGTCCCTGAGGTCCCCGTCGTAACTCGAGAGCACCTGCCGCAACTCGAGAAAATCCAGGAGGTTTTGCCCTCCAGGCGAGATGACGCCCATTTCCGATGAGGCTTCTCGAGGCGAATCACGTCTAACCACTGGAACTTCCAAAGGGTCCTTCACACCCTTGCTGCAACTCAAGAAGTTCCCCGACATACCCGTCTCCACTCGAGAGGAAGCACGTGGGGTCCCGCACACATCCAGGGGAGCCCCGCTTCCGCCTCCTAGCTCGAGATGAGGGATCCTTTCCCTGTTTCGTAGGGAAAGAATTCCCGGCGTTCCCGTCGCATCTCAAGAGGAGGCGCTCTCCACAGGAAAGGCGAGAGGAACTCCAGGGTCGTGCCACCATTCCAAGAGTCCCCCAGATGTGTCAGTCCATTCCAGAGGAACCTGTTTTCCCTGCACTGCCTTGACGTTCAAGCCGAGGATCCACTCCCACCACGTGTGCACGTGGGACAGCCCTGTGGGAAAACCTCGTGGGAAAGCCTCGTGGGAAAGACTCGAGGGAAAACCATAGATCCTTTGATCCACGCGGCGGACTGCGTGACACTGCTGCTACCGCTCTGGAGGAAAGCGCAAGTGCATGCCCGCATTCGAGACGAGGACTGACTCCCCTGGGGAGACTCCAGAAGTACCCCAAGATCCATGTCAGCACTGGAGAGGAATCCTCAGGAACCGGCCCCGACTCCACACAAGGTCTTAGGCCCCGGCATAGAGGGGAGAGGTATCCCGAGAGGCCCCCGAGGAACTCGCATGGGGACTGGCCTTTCCTGAGGCCACCAGAGCGGGTCCCTGAGGTCCCCGTCGTAAGTCGAGAGCACCTGCCGCAACTCGAGAAAATCCAGGAGGTTTAGCCCTCCAGGCGAGATGAGGCCCATTTCCGCTGAGGCTTCTCGAGGCTAATCACGTCTAACCACTGGAACTTCCAAAGGGTCCTTCACACCCTTGCTGCAACTCAAGAAGTTCCCCGACATACCCGTCTCCACTCGAGAGGAAGCACGAGGGTCCCGCACACATCCAGGGTAGGCCCGTTTCCGCCTCCTAGCTCGAGATGAGGGATCCTTTCCCTGTTTCGTAGGGAAAGAATTCCCGGCGTTCCCGTCGCATCTCAAGAGGAGGCGCTCCCACAGGAAAGGCGAGAGGAACTCCAGGGTCATGCCACCATTCCAAGAGACACCATATGTGTCAGTCCATTCCAGAGGAACCTGTTTTCCCTGCACTGCCTTGACGTTCAAGCCGAGGATCGACTCCCACCACGTGTGCACGTGGGACAGCCCTGTGGGAAAGCCTCGCGGGAAAGCCTCGTGGGAAAGACTCGAGGGAAAACCATAGATCCTTTGATGCACGCGGCGGACTGCTTGACACTGCTGCTACCGCTCTGGAGGATAGCGCAAGTGCATGCCCGCATTCGAGACGAGGACTGACTCCCCTGGGGAGACTCCAGAAGTACCCCAAGATCCATGTCAGCACTGGAGAGGAATCCTCAGGTTCCAGCCCCGACTCCACACAAGGTCTTAGGCCCCGGCATCGACGGGAGAGGAATCCCGAGAGGCCCCCGAGGAACTCGCATGGGGACTGGCCTTTCCTGAGGCCACCAGAGCGGGTCCCTGAGGTCCCCGTCGTAAGTCGAGAGCACCTGCCGCAACTCGAGAAAATCCAGGAGGTTTTGCCCTCCAGTCGAGATGAGGCCCATTTCCGCTGAGGCTTCTCGAGGCCAATCACACCTAACCACTGGAACTTCCAAAGGGTCCTTCACACCATTGCTGCAACTCAAGAAGTTCCCCGACATACCCGGCTGCACTCGAGAGGAAGCACGTGGTGTCCCGCACACATCCAGGGGAGCCCCGTTTCCGCCTCCTAGCTCGAGATGAGGGATCCTTTCCCTGTTTCGTAGGGAAAGATTTCCCGGCGTTCCCGTCGCATCTCAAGAGGAGGCGCTCTCCACAGGAAAGGCGAGAGGAACTCCAGGGTCGAGACACCATTCCAAGAGTCCCCCAGATGTGTCAGTCCATTCCAGAGGAACCTGTTTTCCCTGCACTGCCTTGACGTTCAAGCCGAGGATCGACTCCCACCACGTGTGCACGTGGGACAGCCCTGTGGGAAAGCCTCGTGGGAAAGCCTCGTGGGAAAGACTCGAGGGAAAACCATAGATCCTTTGATCCACGCGGCGAACTGCGTGACACTGCTGCTACCGCTCTGGAGGAAAGCGCAAGTGCATGCCCGCATTCGAGACGAGGACTGACTCCCCTGGGGAGACTCCAGAAGTACCCCAAGATCCATGTCAGCACTGGAGAGGAATCCTCAGGTTCCGGCCCCGACTCCACACAAGGTCTTAGGCCCCGGCATCGACGGGAGAGGAATGGCGAGAGGCCCCCGTGGAACTCACATGGGGATTGGCCTTTCCTGAGGCCACCAGAGCGGGTCCCTGAGGTCCCCGTCGTAACTCGAGAGCACCTGCCGGAACTCGAGAAAATCCAGGAGGTTTTGCCCTCCAGGCTAGAAGAGGCCCATTTCCGCTGAGGCTTCTCAAGGCCAATCACATCTAACCACTGGAACTTCCAAAGGGTCCTTCACACCCTTGCTGCAACTCAAGAAGTTCCCCGACATACCCGGCTGCACTCGAGAGGAAGCACGTGGTGTCCCGCAAACATCCAGGGGAGCCCCGTTTCCGCCTCCTAGCTCGAGATGAGGGATCCTTTCCCTGTTTCGTAGGGAAAGAATTCCCGGCGTTCCCATCGCATCTCAAGAGGAGGCGCTCTCCACAGGAAAGGCGAGAGGAACTCCAGGGTTGTGACACCATTCCAAGAGTCCCCCAGATGTGTCAGTCCATTCCAGAGGAACCTGTTTTCCCTGCACTGCCTTGACGTTCAAGCCGAGGATCGACTCCCACCACGTGTGCACGTGGGACAGCCCTGTGGGAAAGCCTCCTGGGAAAGACTCGAGGGAAAACCATAGATCCTTTGATCCACGCGGCGGACTGCGTGACACTGCTGCTACCGCTCTGGAGGAAAGCGCAATGCATGCCCGCATTAGAGACGAGGACTGACTCCCCTGGGGAGACTCCAGAAGTACCCCAAGATCCATGTCAGCACTGGAGAGGAATCCTCAGGTTCCGGCCCCTACTCCACACAAGGTCTTAGGCCCCGGCCTCGACGGGAGAGGAATCCCGAGAGGCCCCCGAGGAACTCGCAAGGGGACTGGCCTTTCCTGAGGCCACCAGAGCGGGTCCCTGAGGTCCCCGTCGTAAGTCGAGAGCACCTGCCGCAACTCGAGAAAATCCAGGAGGTTTTGCCCTCCAGTCGAGAGGAGGCCCATTTCCGCTGAGGCTTCTCGAGGCCAATCACATCTAACCACTGGAACTTCCAAAGGGTCCTTCACACCATTGCTGCAACTCAAGAAGTTCCCCGACATACCCGGCTGCACTGGAGCGGAAGCACGTGGTGTCCCGCACACATCCAGGGGAGCCCCGTTTCCGCCTCCTAGCTCGAGATGAGGGATCCTTTCCCTGTTTAGTAGGGAAACAATTCCCGGCGTTCCCGTCGCATCTCAAGAGGAGGCGCTCTCCACAGGAAAGGCGAGAGGAACTCCAGGGTCGAGACACCATTCCAAGAGTCCCCCAGATGTGTCAGTCCATTCCAGAGGAACCTGTTTTCCCTGCACTGCCTTGACGTTCAAGCCGAGGATCGACTCCCACCACGTGTGCACGTGGGACAGCCCTGTGGGAAAGCCTCGTGGGAAAGCCTCGTGGGAAAGACTCGAGGGAAAACCATAGATCCTTTGATCCACGCGGCGGACTGTGTGACACTGCTGCTACCGCTCTGGAGGAAAGCGCAAGTGCATGCCCGCATTCGAGACGAGGACTGACTCCCCTGGGGAGACTCCAGAAGTACCCCAAGATCCATGTCAGCACTGGAGAGGAATCCTCAGGTTCCGGCCCCGACTCCACACAAGGTCTTAGGCCCCGGCATCGACGGGAGAGGAATGGCGAGAGGCCCCCGTGGAACTCACATGGGGATTTGCCTTTCCTGAGGCCACCAGAGCGGGTCCCTGAGGTCCCCGTCGTAAGTCGAGAGCACCTGCCGGAACTCGAGAAAATCCAGGAGGTTTTGCCCTCCAGGCTAGATGAGGCCCATTTCCGCTGAGGCTTCTCAAGGCCAATCACATCTAACCACTGGAACTTCCAAAGGGTCCTTCACACCCTTGCTGCAACTCAAGAAGTTCCCCGACATACCCGTCTCCACTCGAGAGGAAGCACGTGGTGTCCCGCAAACATCCAGGGGAGCCCCGTTTCCGCCTCCTAGCTCGAGATGAGGGATCCTTTCCCTGTTTCGTAGGGAAAGAATTCCCGGCGTTCCCGTCGCATCTCAAGAGGAGGCGCTATCCACAGGAAAGGCGAGAGGAACTCCAGGGTTGTGACACCATTCCAAGAGTCCCGCAGATGTGTCAGTCCATTCCAGAGGAACCTGTTTTCCCTGCACTGCCTTGACATTCAAGCCGAGGATCGACTCCCACCACGTGTGCACGTGGGACAGCCCTGTGGGAAAGCCTCGTGGGAAAGACTCGAGGGAAAACCATAGATCCTTTGATCCACGCGGCGGATTGCGTGATACTGCTGCTACCGCTCTGGAGGAAAGCGCAAAGGATGCCCGCATTAGAGACGAGGACTGACTCCCCTGTGGAGACTCCAGAAGTACCCCAAGATCCATGTCAGCACTGGAGAGGAATCCTCAGGTTCCGGCCCCGACTCCACACAAGGTCTTAGGCCCTGGCATCGACGGGAGAGGAATCCCGAGAGGCCCCCGAGGAACTCGCAAGGGGACTGGCCTTTCCTGAGGCCACCAGAGCGGGTCCCTGAGGTCCCCGTCGTAGTCGAGAGCACCTGCCGCAACTCGAGAAAATCCAGGAGCTTTTGCCCTCCAGGCGAGATGAGGCCCATTTCCGCTGAGGCTTCTCGAGGCCAATCACATCTAACCACTGGAACTTCCAAAGCGTCCTTCACACCATTGCTGCAACTCAAGAAGTTCCCCGACATACCCGGCTGCACTCGAGAGGAAGCACGTGGTGTCCCGCACACATCCAGGGGAGCCCCGTTTCCGCCTCCTAGCTCGAGATGAGGGATCCTTTCCCTGTTTCGTAGGGAAAGAATTCCCGGCGTTCCCGTCGCATCTCAAGAGGAGGCGCTCTCCACAGGAAAGGCGAGAGGAACTCCAGGGTCGAGACACCATTCCAAGAGTCCCCCAGATGTGTCAGTCCATTCCAGAGGAACCTGTTTTCCCTGCACTGCCTTGACGTTCAAGCCGAGGATCGACTCCCACCACGTGTGCACGTGGGACAGCCCTGTGTGAAAGCCTCGTGGGAAAGCCTCGTGGGAAAGACTCGAGGGAAAACCATAGATCCTTTGATCCACGCGGCGGACTGTGTGACACTGCTGCTACCGCTCTGGAGGAAAGCGCAAGTGCATGCCCGCATTCGAGACGAGGACTGACTCCCCTGGGGAGACTCCAGAAGTACCCCAAGATCCATGTCAGCACTGGAGAGGAATCCTCAGGTTCCGGCCCCGACTCCACACAAGGTCTTAGGCCCCGGCATCGACGGGAGAGGAATGGCGAGAGGCCCCCGTGGAACTCACATGGGGATTGGCCTTTCCTGAGGCCACCAGAGCGGGTCCCTGAGGTCCCCGTCGTAAGTCGAGAGCACCTGCCGGAACTCGAGAAAATCCAGGAGGTTTTGCCCTCCAGGCTAGATGAGGCCCATTTCCGCTGAGGCTTCTCAAGGCCAATCACATCTAACCACTGGAACTTCCAAAGGGTCCTTCACACCCTTGCTGCAACTCAAGAAGTTCCCCGACATACCCCTCTGCACTCGAGAGGAAGCACGTGGTGTCCCGCAAACATCCAGGGGAGCCCCGTTTCCGCCTCCTAGCTCGAGATGAGGGATCCTTTCCCTGTTTCGTAGGGAAAGAATTCCCGGCGTTCCCGTCGCATCTCAAGAGGAGGCGCTCTCCACAGGAAAGGCGAGAGGAACTCCAGGGTTGTGACACCATTCCAAGAGTCCCCCAGATGTGTCAGTCCATTCCAGAGGAACCTGTTTTCCCTGCACTGCCTTGACGTTCAAGCCGAGGATCGACTCCCACCACGTGTGCACGTGGGACAGCCCTGTGGGAAAGCCTCGTGGGAAAGACTCGAGGGAAAACCATAGATCCTTTGATCCACGCGGCGGAATGCGTGACACTGCTGCTACCGCTCTGGAGGAAAGCGCAAGTGCATGCCCGCCTTCGAGACGAGGACTGACTCCCCTGGGGAGACTCAAGAAGTACCCCAAGATCCATGTCAGCACTGGAGAGGAATCCTCAGGTTCCGGCCCCGACTCAACACAAGGTCTTAGGCCCCGGCATCGACGGGAGAGGAATGCCGAGAGGCCCCCGTGGAACTCGCATGGGGACTGGCCTTTCCTGAGGCCACCAGAGCGGGTCCCTGAGGTCCCCGTCGTAAGTCGAGAGCACCTGCCGCAACTCGAGAAAATCCAGGAGGTTTTGCCCTCCAGGCGAGATGAGGCCCATTTCCGCTGAGGCTTCTCGAGGCCATTCACATCTAACCACTGGAACTTCCAAAGGGTCCTTCACACCTTGCTGCAACTCAAGCAGTTCCCCGACATACCCGTCTCCACTCGAGAGGAAGCACGTGGTGTCCCGCACACATCCAGGGGAGCCCGGTTTCCGCCTCCTAGCTCGAGATGAGGGATCCTTTCCCTGTTTCGTAGGGAAAGAATTCCCGGCGTTTCCGTCGCATCTCAAGAGGAGGCGCTCTCCACAGGAAAGGCGAGAGGAACTCCAGGGTCGAGACACCATTCTAAGAGTCCCCCAGATGTGTCAGTCCATTCCAGAGGAACCAGTTTTCCCTGCACTGCCTTGACGTTCAAGCCGAGGATCGACTCCCACCACGTGTGCACGTGGGACAGCCCTTGGGAAAGCCTCGGGGGAAAGCCTCGTGGGAAAGACTCGAGGGAAAACCATAGATCCTTTGATCCACGCGGCGGACTGCGTGACACTGCTGCTACCGCTCTGGAGGAAAGCGCAAGTGCATGCCGGCATTAGAGACTAGGACTGACTCCCCTGGGGAGACTCCAGAAGTACCCCAAGATCCATGTCAGCACTGGAGAGGAATCCTCAGGTTCCGGCCCCGACTCCACACAAGGTCTTAGGCCCCGGCATCGACGGGAGAGGAATCCCGAGAGGCCCCCGAGGAACTCGCATGGGGACTGGCCTTTCCTGAGGCCACCAGAGCGTGTCCCTGAGGTCCCCGTCGTAAGTCGAGAGCACCTGCCGCAACTCGAGAAAATCCAGGAGGTTTTGCCCTCCAGGCGAGATGAGGCCCATTTCCGCTGAGGCTTCTCGAGGCCAATCACATCTAACCACTGGAACTTCCAAAGGGTCCTTCACACCCTTGCTGCAACTCAAGAAGTTCCCCGACATACCCGTCTCTACTCGAGAGGAAGCACGTGGGGTCCCGCACACATCCAGGGGAGCCCCGTTTCCGCCTCTTAGCTCGAGATGAGGGATCCTTTCCCTGTTTCGTAGGGAAAGAATTCCCGGCGTACCCGTCGCATCTCAAGAGGAGGCGCTCTCCACAGGAAAGGCGAGAGGAACTCCAGGGTCGTGCCACCATTCCAAGAGTCCCCCAGATGTGTCAGTCCATTCCAGAGGAACCTGTTTTCCCTGCACTGCCTTGACGTTCAAGCCGAGGATCGACTCCGAACACGTGTGCACGTGGGACAGCCCTGTGGGAAAGCCTCGTGGGAAAGCCTCGTGGGAAAGACTCGAGGGAAAACCATAGATCCTTTGATCCAAGCGGCGGACTGCTTGACACTGTTGCTACCGCTCTGGAGGAAAGCGCAAGTGCATGCCCGCATTCGAGACGAGGACTGACTCCGCTGGGGAGACTCCAGAAGTACCCTAAGATCCATGTCAGTACTGGAGAGGAATCCTCAGGTTCCGGCCCCGACTCCACACAAGGTCTTAGGCCCCGGCATCGACGGGAGAGGAATCCGGAGAGGCACCCGAAGAACTCTCATGGGGACTGGCCTTTCCTGAGGCCACCAGAGCGGGTCCCCGAAGTCCCCGTCGTAAGTCGAGAGCACATGCCGCAACTCGAGAAAATCCAGGAGGTTTTGCCCTCCAGGCGAGATGAGGCCCATTTCCGCTGAGGCTTCTCGAGGCTAATCACGTCTAACCACTGGAACTTCCAAAGGGTCCTTCACACCCTTGCTGCAACTCAAGAAGTTCCCCGACATACCCGTCTCCACTCGAGAGGAAGCACGTGGGGTCCCGCACACATCCAGGGGAGCCCCGTTTCCGCCTCCTAGCTCAAGATGAGGGATCCTTTCCCTGTTTCGTAGGGAAAGAATTCCCGGCGTTCCCGTCGCATCTCAAGAGGAGGCGCTCTCCACAGGAGAGGCGAGAGGAACTCCAGGGTCGTGCCACAATTCCAAGAGACGCCCAAATGTGTCACTCCATTCTAGAGGAACCTGTTTTCCCTGCACTGCCTTGACGTTCAAGCCGAGGATCGACTCCCACCACGTGTGCACGTGGGACAGCCCTGTGGGAAAGCCTCGTGGGAAAGCCTCGTGGGAAAGACTCGAGGGAAAACCATAGATCCTTTGATCCACGCGGCGGACTGCGTGACACTGCTGCTACCGATCTGGAGGAAAGCGCAAGTACATGCCCGCATTCGAGACGAGGACTGACTCCCCTGGGGAGACTCCAGAAGTACCCCAAGATCCATGTCAGCACTGGAGAGGAATCCTCAGGTTCCGGCCCCGACTCCACACAAGGTCTTAGGCCCCGGCATCGACGGGAGAGGAATCCCGAGAGGCCCCCGAGGAATTCGCATGGGGACTGGCCTTTCCTGAGGCCACCAGAGCGGGTCCCTGAGGTCCCCGTCGTAAGTCGAGAGCACCTGCCGCAACTCGAGAAAATCCAGGAGGTTTTGCCCTCCAGGCGAGATGAGGCCCATTTCCGCTGAGGCTTCTCGAGGCTAATCACGTCTAACCACTGGAACTTCCAAAGGGTCCTTCACACCCTTGCTACAACTCAAGAAGTTCCCCGACATACCCGTCTCCACTCGAGAGGAAGCACGTGGGGTCCCGCACACATCCAGGGGAGCCCCGTTTCCGCCTCCTAGCTCGAGATGAGGGATCCTTTCCCTGTTTCGTAGGGAAAGAATTCCCGGCGTTCCCGTCGCATCTCAAGAGGAGGCGCTCTCCACAGGAAAGGCGAGAGGAACTCCAGGGTCGTGACACCATTCCAAGAGTCCCCCAGATGTGTCAGTCCATTCCAGAGGAACCTGTTTTCCCTGCACTGTCTTGACGTTCAAGCCGAGGATCGACTCCCACCACGTGTGCACGTGGGACAGCCCTGTGGGAAAGCCTCGAGGGAAAGCCTCGTGGGAAAGACTCGAGGGAAAACCATAGATCCTTTGATCCTCGCGGCGGACTGCGGACACTGCTGCTACCGCTCTGGAGGAAAGCGCAAGTGCATGCACGCATTCCAGACGAGGACTGACTCCCCTGGGGAGACTCCAGAAGTACCCCAAGATCCATGTCAGCACTGGAGAGGAATCCTCAGGTTCCGGCCCCGACTCCACACAAGGTCTTAGGCCCCTCATCGACGGGAGAGGAATCCCGAGAGGCCCCCGAGGAACTCGCATGGGGACTGGCCTTTCCTGAGGCCACCAGAGAGGGTCCCTGAGATCCCCATCGTAAGTCGAGAGCACCTGCCGCAACTCGAGAAAATCCAGGAGGTTTTGCCCTCCAGGCGAGATGAGGCCCATTTCCGCTGAGGCTTCTCGAGGCTAATCACGGCTAACCACTGGAACATCCAAAGGGTCCTTCACACCCTTGCTGCAACTCAAGCAGTTCCGCGACATACCCGTCTCCACTCGAGAGGAAGCACGTGGGGTGCCGCACACATCCAGGGGAGCCCCGTTTCCGCCTCCTTGCTCGAGATGAGGGATCCTTTCCCTGTTTCGTAGGGAAAGAATTCCCGGCGTTCCCGTCGCAACTCAAGAGGTGGCGCTCTCCACAGGAAAGGCGAGAGGAACTCCAGGGTCGTGCCACCATTCCAAGAGACCCCCAGATGTGTCAGTCCATTCCAGAGGAACCTGTTTTCAATGCACTGCCTTGACGTTCCAGCCGAGGATCGACTCCCAACAGTGTGCACGTGGGACAGCCCTGTGGGAAAGCCTCGTGGGAAAGCCTCGTGGGAAAGACTCGAGGGAAAACCATAGATCCTTTGATCCACGCGGCGGACTGCCTGACACTGCTGCTACCTCTCTGGAGGAAAGCGCAAGTGCATACCCGCATTCGAGACGAGGACTGACTCCCCTGGGGAGACTCCAGAATTACCCCAAGATCCATGTCAGCACTGGAGAGGAATCCTCAGGTTCCGGCCCCGACTCCACACAAGGTCTTAGGCCCCGGCATCGACGGGAGAGGAATCCCGAGAGGCCCCCGAGGAACTCGCATGGGGACTGGCCTTTCCTGAGGCCACCAGAGCGGGTCCCTGAGGTCCCCGTCGTAAGTCGAGAGCACCTGCCGCAACTCGAGAAAATCCAGGAGGTTTTGCCCTCCAGGCGAGATGAGGCCCATTTCCGCTGAGGCTTCTCGAGGCTAATCACGTCTAACCACTGGAACTTCCAAAGGGTCCTTCACACCCTTGCTGCAACTCAAGAAGTTCCCCGACATACCCGTCTCCACTCGAGAGGAAGCACGTGGGGTCCCGCACACATCCAGGGGAGCCCCGTTTCCGCCTCCTAGCTCGAGATGAGGGATCCTTTCCCTGTTTCGTAGGGAAAGAATTCCCGGCGTTCCGTCGCATCTCAAGAGGAGGCGCTCTCCACAGGAAAGGCGAGAGGAACTGCAGGGTCGTGCCACCATTCCAAGAGTCCCCCAGATGTGTCAGTCCATTCCAGAGGAACCTGTTTTCCCTGCACTGCCTTGACGTTCAAGCCGAGGATCCACTCCCACCACGTGTGCACGTGGTACAGCCCTGAGGGAAAGCCTCGTGGGAAAGCCTCGTGGGAAAGACTCGAGGGAAAACCATAGATCCTTTGATCTACGCGGCGGACTGCGTGACACTGCTGCTACCGCTCTGGAGGAAAGCGCAAGTGCATGCCCGCATTCGAGACGAGGACTGACTCCCCTGGGGAGACTCCAGAAGTACCCCAAGATCCATGTCAGCACTGGAGAGGAATCCTCAGGTTCCTGCCCCGACTCCACACAAGGTCTTAGGACCCGGCATCGACGGGTGAGCAATCCCGAGAGGCCCCCGAGGAACTCGCATGGGGACTGGCCTTTCCTGAGGCCACCAGAGCGGGTCCCTGAGGTCCCCGTCGTAAGTGGAGAGCACCTGCCGCAACTCGAGAAAATCCAGGAGGTTTTGCCCTCCAGGCGAGATGAGGCCCATTTCCGCTGAGGCTTCTCGAGGCTAATCACGTCTAACCACTGGAACTTCCAAAGAGTCCTTCACACCCTTGCTGCAACTGAAGAAGTTCCCCGACATACCCGTCTTCACTCGAGAGGAAGCACGTGGTGTCCCGCACACATCCAGGGGAGCCCCGTTTCCGCCTCCTAGCTCGAGATGAGGGATCCTTTCCCTGTTTCGTAGGGAAAGAATTCCCGGCGTTCCCGTCGCATCTCAAGAGGAGGCGCTCTCCACAGGAAAGGCGAGAGGAACTCCAGGGTCGTGCCACCATTCCAAGAGTCCCCAGGATGTCAGTCCATTCCAGAGGAACCTGTTTTCCCTGCACTGCCTTGACGTTCAAGCCGAGGATAGACTCCCACCACGTGTGCACGTGGGACAGCCCTGTGGGAAAGCCTCGTGGGAAAGCCTCGTGGGAAATCTCGAGGGAAAACCATAGATCCTTTGATCCACGCGGCGGACTGCGTGACACTGCTGCTACCGCTCTGGAGGAAAGCGCAAGTGCATGCCCGCATTCGAGACGAGGACTGACTCCCCTGGGTAGACTCCAGAAGTACCCCAAGATCCATGTCAGCACTGGAGAGGAATCCTCAGGTTCCGGCCCCGACTCCACACAAGGTCTTAGGACCCGGCATCGACGGGAGAGGAATGCCGAGAGGCCCCCGAGGAACTCCCATGGGGACTGGCCTTTCCTGAGGCCACCAGAGCGGGTCCCTGAGGTCCCCATCGTAAGTCGAGAGCACCTGCCGCAACTCGAGAAAATCCAGGAGGTTTTGCCCTCCAGGCGAGATGAGGCCCATTTCCGCTGAGGCTTCTCGAGGCTAATCACATCTAACCGCTGGAACTTCCAAAGGGTCCTTCACACCATTGCTGCAACTCAAGCAGTTCCGCGACGTACCCGTCTCCACTCGAGAGGAAGCACGTGGGGTCCCGCACCCATCCAGGGGAGCCCCTTTTCCGCCTCCTAGCTGGAGATGAGGGATCCTTTCCCTGTTTCGTAGGGAAAGAATTCCCGTCGTTCCCGTCGCATCTCAAGAGGAGGCGCTCTCCACAGGAGAGGCGAGAGGAACTCCAGGGTCGTGCCACCATTCCAAGAGACGCCCAGATGTGTCAGTCCATTTCAGAGGAATCTGTTTTCCCTGCACTGCCTTGACGTTCAAGCCGAGGATCGACTCCCACCACGTGTGCACGTGGGACAGCCCTGTGGGAAAGCCTCGTGGGAAAGCCTCGTGGGAAAGACTCGAGGAAAAACCATAGATCCTTTGATCCACGCGGCGGACTGCGTGACACTGCTGCTACCGCTCTGGAGAAAAGCGCAAGTGCATGCCCGCATTCGAGACGAGGACTGACTCCCCTGGGGAGACTCCAGAAGTACCCCAAGATCCATGTCAGGACTGGAGAGGAATCCTCAGGTTCCGGCCCCGACTCCACACAAGGTCTTAGGCCCCGGCATCGACGGGAGCGGAATCCCGAGAGGCCCCCGAGGAACTCGCATGGGGACTGGCCTTTCCTGAGGCCACCAGAGCGGGTCCCTGAGGTCCCCGTCGTAAGTCGAGAGCACCTGCCGCAACTCGAGAAAATCCAGGAGGTTTTGCCCTCCAGGCGAGATGAGGCCCATTTCCGCTGAGGCTTCTCGAGGCCAATCACATCTAACCACTGGAACTTCCAAAGGGTCCTTCACACCCTTGCTGCAACTCAAGAAGTTCCCCGACATACCCATCTCCACTCGAGAGGAAGCACGTGGGGTCCCGCACACATCCAGGGGAGCCCCGTTTCCGCCTCCTAGCTCGAGATGAGGGATCCTTTCCCTGTTTCGTAGGGAAAGAATTCCCGGCGTTCCCGTCGCAACTCAAGAGGAGGCGCTCTCCACAGGAAAGGCGAGAGGAACTCCAGGGTCGTGCCACCTTTCCAAGAGTCCCCCAGATGTGTCAGTCCATTCCAGAGAAACCTGTTTTCCCTGCACTGCCTTGACGTTCAAGCCGAGGATCGACTCCCACCACGTGTGCACGTGGGACAGCCCTGTGGGAAAGCCTCGTGCGAAAGCCTCGTGGGAAAGACTCGAGGGAAAACCATAGATCCTTTGATCCACGCGGCGGACTGCGTGACACTGCTGCTACCGCTCTGGAGGAAAGCGCAAGTGCATGCCCGCATTCGAGACGAGGACTGACTCCCCTGGGGAGACTCCAGAAGTACCCCAAGATCCATGTCAGCACTGGAGAGGAATCCTCAGGTTCCGGCCCCGACTCCACACAAGGTCTTAGGCCCTGGCATCGACGGGAGAGAAATCCCGAGAGGCCCCCGAAGAACTTGCATGGGGACTGGGCTTTCCTGAGGCCACCAGAGCGGGTCCCTGTGGTCCACGTCGTAAGTCGAGAGCACCTGCCGCAACTCGAGAAAATCCAGGAGGTTTTCACCTCCAGGCGAGATGAGGCCCATTTCCGCTGAGGCTTCTCGAGGCTAATCACATCTAACCACTGGAATTTCCAAAGGGTCCTTCACACCCTTGCTACAACTCAAGAAGTTCCCCGACATACCCGTCTCCCCTCGAGAGGAAGCACAAGGGTTCCGCACACATCCAGTGAAGCCCCGTTTCCGCCTCCCACCTCGAGATGAGGGATCCTTTCCCTGTTTCGTAGGGAAAGAATTCCCGGCATTCCCGTCGCATCTCAAGAGGAGGCGCTCTCCACAGGAAAGGTGAGAGGAACTCCAGGGTCGTGCCACCATTGCAAGAGTCCCCCAGATGTGTCAGTCCATTCCAGAGGAACCTGTTTTCCCTGCACTGCCTTGACGTTCAAGCCGAGGATCGACTCCCACCACGTGTGCACGTGGGACAGCCCTGTGGGAAAGCCTCGTGGGAACCCCTCGTGGGAAAGACTCGAGGGAAAACCATAGATCCTTTGATGCACGCGGCGGACTGCGTGACACTGCTGCTACCGCTCTGGAGGAAAGAACAAGTGCATGCCCGCATTCGAGACGAGGACTGACTCCCCTGGGGAGACTCCAGAAGTACCCCAAGATCCATGTCAGCACTGGAGAGAAATCCTCACTTTCGGACCCCGACTCCACACAAGGTCGTAGGCCCCGTCATCGACGGGAGAGGAATCCCGAGAGGCCCCCGAGGAACTCGCATGCGGACTGGCCTTTCCTGAGGCCACCAGAGTGGGTCCCCGAGGTCCCCATCGTAAGTCGAGAGCACCTGCCGCAACACGAGAAATTCCAGGAGGTTTTGCCCTCCAGGCGAGATGAGGCCCATTTCCGCTGAGGCTTCTCGAGGCTAATCACATCTAACCACTGGAACTTCCAAAGGGTCCTTCACACCCTTGCTGCAACTCAAGAAGTTCCCCGACATACACGTCTCCACTCGAGAGGAAGCACGAGGGTCCCTCACACATCCAGGGGAGCCCCGTTTCCGCCTCCTAGCTCGAGATGAGGGATCCTTTCCCTGTTTCATAGGGAAAGAATTCCCGGCGTTCCCGTCGCATATCAAGAGGAGGCGCTCTACACAGGAAAGGCGAGAGGAACTCCAGGGTCGTGCCACCATTCCAAGAGTCCCCCACATGTGTCAGTCCATTCCAGAGGAACCTGTTTTCCCTTCACTGCCTTGACGTTCAAGCCGAGGATCGACTCCCACCACGTGTGCACGTGGGACAGCCCTGTGGGAAAGACTCGTGGGAAAGCCTCGTGGGAAAGTCTGGAGAGAAAACCATCGATCCTTTGATCCACGCGGCGGACTGCGTGACACTGCTGCTACCGCTCTGGAGGAAAGCGCAAGTGCATGCCCGCATTCGAGACGAGGACTGACTCCCCTGGGGAGACTCCAGAAGTACCCCAAGATCCATGTCAGCACTGGAGAGGAATCCTCAGTTTCCGGCCCCGACTCCACACAAGGTCTTAGGCCACGGCATCGACGGGAGAGGAATCCCGAGAGGCCCCCGAGGAACTCGCATGCGGACTGGCCTTTCCTGATGCCACCAGAGCGGGTCCCTGAGGTCCTCGTCGAAAGTCGAGAGTACCTGCCGCAACTCGAGAAAATACAGGAAGGTTTTGCCCTCCAGGCGAGATGAGGCCCATTTCCATTGAGGCTTCTCGAGGCTAATCACGTCTAACCACTGGAACTTCCAAAGGGTCCTTCACACCCTTGCTGCTACTCAAGCAGTTCCGGGACATACCTGTCTCCACTCGAGAGAAAACAAGTGGGGTCCCGCACACATCCAGGGGAGCCCCGTTTCCGCCTCATAGCTCGAGATGAGGGATCCTTTCCCTGTTTCGTAGGGAAAGAATTCCCGGCGTTCCCGAAGAGTTGGGGCTCTCCACAGGAAAGGCGAGAGGAACTCCAGGGTCGTGACACCATTCCAAGAGGCCCCCAGATGTGTCAGTCCATTCCAGAGGAACCTGTTTTCCCTGCACTGCCTTGACGTTCAAGCCGAGGATCGACTCCCAGCACGTGTGCACGTGGGACAGCCCTGTGGGAAAGCCTCGTGGGAAAGCCTCGTGGGAAAGACTCGAGGAAAAACCATAGATCATTTGATCCACGCGGCGGACTGCGTAACACTGCTGCTACCGCTCTGGAGGAAAGCGCAAGTGCATGCCCGCATTCGAGACGAGGACTGACTCCCCTGGGGAGACTCCAGAAGTACCCCAAGATCCATGTCAGCACTGGAGAGGAATCCTCAGGTTCCGGCCCCGACTCCACGCAAGGTCTTAGGCCCTGGCATTGACGGGAGAGGAATCCCGAGAGGCCCCCGAGGAGCTCGCATGGGGACTGGCCATTCCTGAGGCCACCAGAGCGGGTCCCTGAGGTCCCCGTCGTAAGTCGAGAGCACCTGCCGCAACTCGAGAAAATCCAGGAGGTTTTGCCATCCAGGCGAGATGATGACCATTTCCGCTGAGGCTTCTCGAGGATAATCACATCTAACCATTGGTACTTCCAAAGGGTCCTTCACACCCTTGCTGCAACTCAAGAAGTTCCCCGACATACCCGTCTCCACTCGAGAGGAAGCACGTGGGGTCCCGCACACATCCAGGGGAGCCCCGTTTCCGCCTCCTAGCTCGAGATGAGGGATCCTTTCCCTGTTTCGTAGGGAAAGAATTCCCGGCGTTCCCGTCGCATCTCAAGAGGAGACACTCTCCACAGGAGAGGCGAGAGGAACTCCAGGGTCGTGCCACCATTCCAAGAGACCCCCAGATGTGTCAGTCCATACGAGAGGAACCTGTTTTCCCTGCACTGCCTTGACGTTCAAGCCGAGGATCGACTCCCACCACGTGTGCACTTGGGACAGCCCTGTGGGAAAGCCTCGTGGGAAAGCCTCGTGGGAAAGACTCGAGGGAAAACCATAGATCCTTTGATCCATGCGGCGGACTGCGTGACACTGCTGCTACTGCTCTGGAGGATAGCGCAAGTGCATGCCCGCATTCCAGACGAGGACTGACTCCCTAGGGAGACTCCAGAAGTACCCCAAGATCCATGTCAGCACTGGAGAGGAATCCTCAGGTTCCAGCCCCGACTCCACACAAGGTCTTAGGCCCCGGCATCGACGGGAGAGGAATCCCGAGAGGCCCCTGTGGAAGTCGCATGGGGACTGGCCTTTCCTGAGGCCACCAAAGCGGGTCCCTGAGGTCCCGTCATAAGTCGAGAGCACCTGCCGCAACTCGAGAAAATCCAGGAGGTTTTGCCCTCCAGGCGAGATGAGGCCCATTTCCGCTGAGGCTTCTCGAGGCTAATCACATCTAACCACTGGAACTTCCAAAGGGTCCTTCACACCCTTGCTGCAAATCAAGAAGTTCCCCGACATACCCGTCTCCACTCGAGAGGAAGCACGAGGGTCCCGCACACATCCAGGGGAGCCCGGTTTCCGCCTCCTAGCTCGAGATGAGGGATCCTTTCCCTGTTTCGTAGGGAAAGAATTCCCGGCATTCCCGTCGCATCTCAAGAGGAGGCGCTCTCCACAGGAAAGGCGAGAGGAACTCCAGGGTCGTGGCACCATTCCAAGAGACCCCCAGATGTGTCAGTCCATTCCAGAGGAACCTGTTTTCCCTACACTGCCTTGACGTTCAAGCCGAGGATCGACTCCCACCACGTGTGCACGTGGGACAGCCCTGTGGGAAAGCCTCGTGGGAAAGCCTCGTGGGAAAGACTCGAGGGAAAACCATAGATCCTTTGATCCACGCGGCGGACCTCGTGACATTGCTGCTACCGCTCTGGAGGAAAGCGCAAGTGCATGCCCGCATTCGAGACAAGGACTGACTCCCCTGGGGAGACTCCAGAATTACCCCAAGATCTATGTCAGCACTGGAGAGGAATCCTCAGGTTCCGGAGCCGACTCCACACAAGGTCTTAGGCCCCGGCATCGATGGGAGAGGAATCCCGCGAGGCCCCCGAGGAACTCGCATGGGGACTGGCCTTTCCTGAGGTCACCAGAGCGGGTCCCCGAGGTCCCCGTCGTAAGTCGAGAGCACATGCCGCAACTCGAGAAAATCCAGGAGGTTTTGCCCTCCAGGCGAGATGAGGCCCATTTCCGCTGAGGCTTCTCGAGGCTAATCAAATCTAACCACTGGAACTCCCAAAGGGTCCTTCACACCCTTGCTGCAACTCAAGAAGTTCCCCGACATACCCGTCTCCACTCGAGAGGAAGCACGTGTGGTCCCGCACACATCCAGGGGAGCCCCGTTTCCGCCTCCTAGCTCGAGATGAGGGATCCTTTCCCTGTTTCTTAGGGAAAGAATTCCCGGCGTTACCGTCGCATCTCAAGAGGAGGCGCTCTCCACAGGAGAGGCGAGAGGAACTCCAGAGTCGTGCCACCATTCCAAGAGTCCCCCAGATGTGTCAGTCCATTCCAGAGGAACCTGTTTTCCCTGCACTGCCTTGACGTTCAAGCCGAGGATCGAGTCCCACCACATGTGCACGTGGGACAGCCCTGTGGGAAAGCCTCGTAGGAAAGCCTCGTGGGAAAGACTCGAGGGAAAACCATAGATCCTTTGACCCACGCGGCGGACTGCGTGACACTGCTGCTACCGCTCTGGAGGAAAGCGCAAGTGCATGCCCGCATTCGAGACGAGGACTGACTCCCCTGGGGAGACTCCAGAAGTACCCCAGGATCCATGTCAGCACTGGAGAGGAATCCTCAGGTTCCGGCCCCGACTCCACACAAGGTCTTAGGCCCCGGCATCGACGGGAGAGGAATCCCGAGAGGCCCCCGAGGAACTCGCATGGGGACTGGCCTTTCCTGAGGCCACCAGAGCGGGTCCCTGAGGTCCCCGTCGTAAGTCGAGAGCACCTGCCGCAACTCGAAAATCCAGGGGGTTTTGCCCTCCAGGCGAGATGAGGCCCATTTCCGCTGAGGCTTCTCGAGGCCAATCACATCTAACCACTGGAACTTCCAAAGGGTCCTTCACACCCATGCTGCAACTCAAGAAGTTCCCCGACATATCCGTCTCCAATCGAGAGGAAGCACGTGGGGTCCCACACACATCCAGGGGAGCCCCGTTTCCGCCTCCTAGCTCGAGATGAGGGATCCTTTCCCTGTTTCGTATGGAAAGAATTCCCGGCGTTCCCGTCGCATCTCAAGAGGAGGCGCTCACCACAGGAGAGGCGAGAGGAACTCCAGGGTCGTGCCACCATTCCAAGAGACGCCCAGATGTGTCAGTCCATTACAGAGGAACCTGTTTTCCCTGCACTGCCGTGACGTTCAAGCCGAGGATCGACTCCCACCACCTGTGCACATGGGACAGCCCTGTGGGAAAGCCTCGTGGGAAAGACTCGAAGGAAAACCATAGATCCTTTGATCCACGCGGAGGACTGCGTGACACTGCTGCTACCGCTCTGGAGGAAAGCGCAAGTGCATGCCCGCATTCGAGACGAGGACTGACTCCCCTGGGGAGACTCCAGAAGTACCCCAAGATCCATGTCAGCACTGGAGAGGAATCCTCAGGTTCCGGCCCCGACTCCACACAAGGTCTTAGGCCCCGGCATCGACGGGAGAGGAATCCCGAGAGGCCCCCAAGGAATTAGCATGGGGACGGGCCTTTCCTGAGGCCACCAGAGCGAGTACCTGAGGTCCCCGTCTTAAGTCGAGAGCACCTACCGCAACTCGAGAAAATCCAGGAGGTTTTGCCCTCCAGGCGAGATGAGGCCCATTTCCGCTGAGGCTTCTCGAGGCCAATCACGTCTAACCACTGGAACTTCCAAAGGGTCCTTCACACCCATGCTGCAACTCAAGAAGTTCCCCGACATACCCATCTCCACTCGAGAGGAAGCACGTGGGGTCCCGCACACATCCAGGGGACCCCCGTTTCCGCCTCCTAGCTCGAGATGAGGGATCCTTTCCCTGTTTCGTAGGGAAAGAATTCCCGGCGTTCCCGTCGCATCTCAAGAGGTGGCGCTCTCCACAGGAAAGGCGAGAGGAACTCCAGGGTCGTGGCACCATTCCAAGAGACCCCCAGATGTGTCAGTCCATTCCAGAGGAACCTGTTTTCCCTTCACTGCCTTGACGTTCAAGCCGAGGATCGACTCCCACCACGTGTGCACGTGGGACAGCCCTGTTTGAAAGCCTCGTGGGAAAGCCTCGTGGGAAAGACTCGAGGGAAAACCATAGATCCTTTGATCCACGCGGCGGACTGCGTGACACTGCTGCTACCGCTCTGGAGGAAAGCGCAAGTACATGCCCGCATTCGAGACAAGGACTGACTCCCCTGGGGAGACTCCAGAAGTACCCCAAGATCCATGTCAGCACTGGAGAGGAATCCTCAGGTTCCGGCCCCGACTCCACACAAGGTCTTAGGCCCCGGCATCGGTGGGAGAGGAATGCCGAGCGGCCCCCGAGGAACTCGCATGGGGACTGGCCTTTCCTGAGGCCACCAGAGCGGGTCCCCGAGGTCCCCGTAGTAAGTCGAGAGCACATGCCGCAACTCGAGAAAATCCAGGAGGTTTTGCCCTCCAGGCGAGATGAGGCCCATTTCCGCTGAGGCTTCTCGAGGCTAATCACATCTAACCACGGGAACTTCCAAAGGGTCCTTCACACCCGGGCTGCAACTCAAGAAGTTCCCCGACATACCCGTCTCCACTCGAGAGGAAGCACGTGGGGTCCCGCACACATCCAGGGGAGCCCCGTTTCCGCCTCCTAGCTGGAGATGAGGGATCTTTTCCCTGTTTCGTAGGGAAAGAATTCCCGTCGTTCCCGTCGCATCTCAAGAGGAGGCGCTCTCCACAGGAGAGGCGAGAGGAACTCCAGGGTCGTGCCACCATTCCAAGAGACGCCCAGATGTGTCAGTCCATTTCAGAGGAATCTGTTTTCCCTGCACTGCCTTGACGTTCAAGCCGAGGATCGACTCCCACCACGTGTGCACGTGGGACAGCCCTGTGGGAAAGCCTCGTGGGAAAGCCTCGTGGGAAAGACTCGAGGAAAAACCATAGATCCTTTGATCCACGCGGCGGACTGCGTGACACTGCTGCTACCGCTCTGGAGAAAAGCGCAAGTGCATGCCCGCATTCGAGACGAGGACTGACTCCCCTGGGGAGACTCCAGAAGTACCCCAAGATCCATGTCAGCACTGGAGAGGAATCCTCAGGTTCCGGCCCCGACTCCACACAAGGTCTTAGGCCCCGGCATCGACGGGAGCGGAATCCCGAGAGGCCCCCGAGGAACTCGCATGGGGACTGGCCTTTCCTGAGGCCACCAGAGCGGGTCCCTGAGGTCCCCGTCGTAAGTCGAGAGCACCTGCCGCAACTCGAGAAAATCCAGGAGGTTTTGCCCTCCAGGCGAGATGAGGCCCATTTCCGCTGAGGCTTCTCGAGGCCAATCACATCTAACCACTGGAACTTCCAAAGGGTCCTTCACACCCTTGCTGCAACTCAAGAAGTTCCCCGACATACCCGTCTCCACTCGAGAGGAAGCACGTGGGGTCCCGCACACATCCAGGGGAGCCCCGTTTCCGCCTCCTAGCTCGAGATGAGGGATCCTTTCCCTGTTTCGTAGGGAAAGAATTCCCGGCGTTCCCGTCGCAACTCAAGAGGAGGCGCTCTCCACAGGAAAGGCGAGAGGAACTCCAGGGTCGTGCCACCTTTCCAAGAGTCCCCCAGATGTGTCAGTCCATTCCAGAGAAACCTGTTTTCCCTGCACTGCCTTGACGTTCAAGCCGAGGATCGACTCCCACCACGTGTGCACGTGGGACAGAACTGTGGGAAAGCCTCGTGCGAAAGCCTCGTGGGAAAGACTCGAGGGAAAACCATAGATCCTTTGATCCACGCGGCGGACTGCGTGACACTGCTGCTACCGCTCTGGAGGAAAGCGCAAGTGCATGCCCGCATTCGAGACGAGGACTGACTCCCCTGGGGAGACTCCAGAAGTACCCCAAGATCCATGTCAGCACTGGAGAGGAATCCTCAGGTTCCGGCCCCGACTCCACACAAGGTCTTAGGCCCTGGCATCGACGGGAGAGAAATCCCGAGAGGCCCCCGAAGAACTTGCATGGGGACTGGGCTTTCCTGAGGCCACCAGAGCGGGTCCCTGTGGTCCACGTCGTAAGTCGAGAGCACCTGCCGCAACTCGAGAAAATCCAGGAGGTTTTCACCTCCAGGCGAGATGAGGCCCATTTCCGCTGAGGCTTCTCGAGGCTAATCACATCTAACCACTGGAATTTCCAAAGGGTCCTTCACACCCTTGCTACAACTCAAGAAGTTCCCCGACATACCCGTCTCCCCTCGAGAGGAAGCACAAGGGTTCCGCACACATCCAGTGAAGCCCCGTTTCCGCCTCCCACCTCGAGATGAGGGATCCTTTCCCTGTTTCGTAGGGAAAGAATTCCCGGCATTCCCGTCGCATCTCAAGAGGAGGCGCTCTCCACAGGAAAGGTGAGAGGAACTCCAGGGTCGTGCCACCATTGCAAGAGTCCCCCAGATGTGTCAGTCCATTCCAGAGGAACCTGTTTTCCCTGCACTGCCTTGACGTTCAAGCCGAGGATCGACTCCCACCACGTGTGCACGTGGGACAGCCCTGTGGGAAAGCCTCGTGGGAACCCCTCGTGGGAAAGACTCGAGGGAAAACCATAGATCCTTTGATGCACGCGGCGGACTGCGTGACACTGCTGCTACCGCTCTGGAGGAAAGAACAAGTGCATGCCCGCATTCGAGACGAGGACTGACTCCCCTGGGGAGACTCCAGAAGTACCCCAAGATCCATGTCAGCACTGGAGAGAAATCCTCACTTTCGGACCCCGACTCCACACAAGGTCGTAGGCCCCGTCATCGATGGGAGAGGAATCCCGAGAGGCCCACGAGGAACTCGCATGCGGACTGGCCTTTCCTGAGGCCACCAGAGTGGGTCCCCGAGGTCCCCATCGTAAGTCGAGAGCACCTGCCGCAACACGAGAAATTCCAGGAGGTTTTGCCCTCCAGGCGAGATGAGGCCCATTTCCGCTGAGGCTTCTCGAGGCTAATCACATCTAACCACTGGAACTTCCAAAGGGTCCTTCACACCCTTGCTGCAACTCAAGAAGTTCCCCGACATACACGTCTCCACTCGAGAGGAAGCACGAGGGTCCCTCACACATCCAGGGGAGCCCCGTTTCCGCCTCCTAGCTCGAGATGAGGGATCCTTTCCCTGTTTCATAGGGAAAGAATTCCCGGCGTTCCCGTCGCATTTCAAGAGGAGGCGCTCTACACAGGAAAGGCGAGAGGAACTCCAGGGTCGTGCCACCATTCCAAGAGTCCCCCACATGTGTCAGTCCATTCCAGAGGAACCTGTTTTCCCTGAACTGCCTTGACGTTCAAGCCGAGGATCGACTCCCACCACGTGTGCACGTGGGACAGCCCTGTGGGAAAGACTCGTGGGAAAGCCTCGTGGGAAAGTCTGGAGAGAAAACCATCGATCCTTTGATCCACGCGGCGGACTGCGTGACACTGCTGCTACCGCTCTGGAGGAAAGCGCAAGTGCATGCCCGCATTCGAGACGAGGACTGACTCCCCTGGGGAGACTCCAGAAGTACCCCAAGATCCATGTCAGCACTGGAGAGGAATCCTCAGTTTCCGGCCCCGACTCCACACAAGGTCTTAGGCCACGGCATCGACGGGAGAGGAATCCCGAGAGGCCCCCGAGGAACTCGCATGCGGACTGGCCTTTCCTGATGCCACCAGAGCGGGTCCCTGAGGTCCTCGTCGTAAGTCGAGAGTACCTGCCGCAAGTCGAGAAAATACAGGAAGGTTTTGCCCTCCAGGCGAGATGAGGCCCATTTCCATTGAGGCTTCTCGAGGCTAATCACGTCTAACCACTGGAACTTCCAAAGGGTCCTTCACACCCTTGCTGCTACTCAAGCAGTTCCGGGACATACCCGTCTCCACTCGAGAGAAAACAAGTGGGGTCCCGCACACATCCAGGGGAGCCCCGTTTCCGCCTCATAGCTCGAGATGAGGGATCCTTTCCCTGTTTCGTAGGGAAAGAATTCCCGGCGTTCCCGAAGAGTTGGCGCTCTCCACAGGAAAGGCGAGAGGAACTCCAGCGTCGTGACACCATTCCAAGAGGCCCCCAGATGTGTCAGTCCATTCCAGAGGAACCTGTTTTCCCTGCACTGCCTTGACGTTCAAGCCGAGGATCGACTCCCAGCACGTGTGCACGTGGGACAGCCCTGTGGGAAAGCCTCGTGGGAAAGCCTCGTGGGAAAGACTCGAGGGAAAACCATAGATCCTTTGATCCACGCGGCGGACTGCGTAACACTGCTGCTACCGCTCTGGAGGAAAGCGCAAGTGCATGCCCGCATTCGAGACGAGGACTGACTCCCCTGGGGAGACTCCAGAAGGACCCCAAGATCCATGTCAGCACTGGAGAGGAATCCTCAGGTTCCGGCCCCGACTCCACGCAAGGTCTTAGGCCCTGGCATTGACGGGAGAGGAATCCCGAGAGGCCCCCGAGGAACTCGCATGGGGACTGGCCATTCCTGAGGCCACCAGAGCGGGTCCCTGAGGTCCCCGTCGTAAGTCGAGAGCACCTGCCGCAACTCGAGAAAATCCAGGAGGTTTTGCCATCCAGGCGAGATGATGACCATTTCCGCTGAGGCTTCTCGAGGATAATCACATCTAACCATTGGTACTTCCAAAGGGTCCTTCACACCCTTGCTGCAACTCAAGAAGTTCCCCGACATACCCGTCTCCACTCGAGAGGAAGCACGTGGGGTCCTGCACACATCCAGGGGAGCCCCGTTTCCGCCTCCTAGCTCGAGATGAGGGATCCTTTCCCTGTTTCGTAGGGAAAGAATTCCCGGCGTTCCCGTCGCATCTCAAGAGGAGACACTCTCCACAGGAGAGGCGAGAGGAACTCCAGGGTCGTGCCACCATTCCAAGAGACCCCCAGATGTGTCAGTCCATACGAGAGGAACCTGTTTTCCCTGCACTGCCTTGACGTTCAAGCCGAGGATCGACTCCCACCACGTGTGCACTTGGGACAGCCCTGTGGGAAAGCCTCGTGGGAAAGCCTCGTGGGAAAGACTCGAGGGAAAACCATAGATCCTTTGATCCATGCGGCGGACTGCGTGACACTGCTGCTACTGCTCTGGAGGATAGCGCAAGTGCATGCCCGCATTCCAGACGAGGACTGACTCCCTAGGGAGACTCCAGAAGTACCCCAAGATCCATGTCAGCACTGGAGAGGAATCCTCAGGTTCCAGCCCCGACTCCACACAAGGTCTTAGGCCCCGGCATCGACGGGAGAGGAATCCCGAGAGGCCCCTGAGGAAGTCGCATGGGGACTGGCCTTTCCTGAGGCCACCAAAGCGGGTCCCTGAGGTCCCGTCATAAGTCGAGAGCACCTGCCGCAACTCGAGAAAATCCAGGAGGTTTTGCCCTCCAGGCGAGATGAGGCCCATTTCCGCTGAGGCTTCTCGAGGCTAATCACATCTAACCACTGGAACTTCCAAAGGGTTCTTCACACCCTTGCTGCAAATCAAGAAGTTCCCCGACATACCCGTCTCCACTCGAGAGGAAGCACGAGGGTCCCGCACACATCCAGGGGGGCCCCGTTTTCGCCTCCTAGCTCGAGATGCGGATCCTTTCCCTGTTTCGTAGGGAAAGAATTCCCGGCGTTCCCGTCGCATCTCAAGAGGAGGCGCTCTCCACAGGAAAGGCGAGAGGAACTCCAGGGTCGTGCCACCGTTCCAAGAGACGCCCAGATGTGTCAGTCCATTCCAGAGGAACCTGTTTTCCCTGCACTGCCTTGACGTTCAAGCCGAGGATCGACTCCCACCACGTGTGCACGTCTGACAGCCCTGTGGGAAAGCCTCGTGGGAAAGCCTCGGGGGAAATAGTCGAGGGAAAATCATAGATCCTTTGATCCACGCGGCGGACTGCGTGACACTGCTGCTACCGCTCTGGAGGAAAGCGCAAGTGCATGCCCGCATTCGAGACGAGGACTGACTCCCCTGGGGAGACTCCAGAAGTACCCCAAGATCCATGTCAGCAGTGGAGAGGAATCCTCAGGTTCCGGCCCCGACTCCACACAAGGTCTTAGGCCCCGGCATCGACGGGAGAGGAATCCCGAGAGGCCCCCGAGGAACTCGCATGGGGACTGGCCTTTCCTGAGGCCACCAGAGCGGGTCCCTGAGGTCCCCGTCGTAAGTCGAGAGCACCTGCCGCAACTCGAAAATCCAGGGGGTTTTGCCCTCCAGGCGAGATGTAGCCCATTTCCGCTGAGGCTTCTCGAGGCCAATCACATCTAACCACTGGAACTTCCAAAGGGTCCTTCACACCCATGCTGCAACTCAAGAAGTTCCCCGACATACCCGTCTCCAATCGAGAGGAAGCACGTGGGGTCCCACACACATCCAGGGGAGCCCCGTTTCCGCCTCCTAGCTCGAGATGAGGGATCCTTTCCCTGTTTCGTATAGAAAGAATTCCCGGCGTTCCCGTCGCATCTCAAGAGGAGGCGCTCTCCACAGGAGAGGCGAGAGGAACTCCAGGGTCGTGCCACCATTCCAAGAGACGCCCAGATGTGTCAGTCCATTACAGAGGAACCTGTTTTCCCTGCACTTCCGTGACGTTCAAGCCGAGGATCGACTCCCACCACCTGTGCACATGGGACAGCCCTGTGGGAAAGCCTCGTGGGAAAGACTCGAAGGAAAACCATAGATCCTTTGATCCACGCGGCGGACTGCGTGACACTGCTGCTACCGCTCTGGAGGAAAGCGCAAGTGCATGCCCGCATTCGAGACGAGGACTGACTCCCCTGGGGAGACTCCAGAAGTACCCCAAGATCCATGTCAGCACTGGAGAGGAATCCTCAGGTTCCGGCCCCGACTCCACACAAGGTCTTAGGCCCCGGCATCGAATGGAGAGTAATCCCGAGAGGCCCCCAAGGAATTAGCATGGCGACGGGCCTTTCGTGAGGCCACCAGAGCGAGTCCCTGAGGTCCCCGTCTTAAGTCGAGAGCACCTACCGCAACTCGAGAAAATCCAGGAGGTTTTGCCCTCCAGGCGAGATGAGGCCCATTTCCGCTGAGGCTTCTCGAGGCCAATCACGTCTAACCACTGGAACTTCCAAAGGGTCCTTCACACCCATGCTGCAACTCAAGAAGTTCCCCGACATACCCGTCTCCCCTAGAGAGGAAGCACAAGGGTTCCGCACACATCCAGTGAAGCCCCGTTTCCGCCTCCCACCTCGAGATGAGGGATCCTTTCCCTGTTTCGTAGGGAAAGAATTCCCGGCGTTCCCGTCGCATCTCAAGAGGAGGCGCTCTCCACAGGAAAGGTGAGAGGAACTCCAGGGTCGTGCCACCATTGCAAGAGTCCCCCAGATGTGTCAGTCCATTCCAGAGGAACCTGTTTTCCCTGCACTGCCTTGACGTTCAAGCCGAGGATCGACTCCCACCACGTGTGCACGTGGGACAGCCCTGTGGGAAAGCCTCGTGGGAACCCCTCGTGGGAAAGACTCGAGGGAAAACCATAGATCCTTTGATCCACGCGGCGGACTGCGTGACACTGCTGCTACCGCTCTGGAGGAAAGCGCAAGTGCATGCCCGCATTCGAGACGAGGACTGACTCCCCTGGGGAGACTCCAGAAGTACCCCAAGATCCATGTCAGCACTGGAGAGGAATCCTCAGGTTCCGGCCCCGACTCCACACAAGGTCTTAGGCCCCGGCATCGACGGGAGAGGAATCCCGAGAGGCCCCCGAGGAACTCGCATGGGGACTGGCCTTTCCTGAGGCCACCAGAGCGGGTCCCTGAGGTGTCCGTCATAAGTCGAGAGCACCTGCCGCAACTCGAGAAAATCCAGGAGGTTTTGCCCTCCAGGCGAGATGAGGTCCATTTCCGCTGAGGCTTCTCGAGGCCAATCACATCTAACCACTGGAAATTCCAAAGGGTCCTTCACACCCTTGCTGCAACTCAAGAAGTTCCCCGACATACCCGTCTCCACTCGAGAGGAAGTACGTGGGGTCCCGCACACATCCAGGGCAGCCCAGTTTCCGCCTCCTAGCTCGAAATGAGGGATACTTTCCCTGTTTCGTAGGGAAAGAATTCCCGGCGTTCCCGTCGCATCTCAAGAGGAGGCGCTCTCCACAGGAAAGGCGAGAGGAACTCCAGGGTCGTGCCACCATTCCACGAATCCCCCAGATGTGTCAGTCCATTCCAGAGGAACCTGTTATCCCTGCACTGCCTTTACGTTCAAGCCGAGGATCGACTCCCACCACGTGTGCACGTGGGACAGCCCTGGGGGAAAGCCTCGTGGGAAAGCTTCGTGGGAAAGACTCGAGGGAAAACCATAGATCCTTTGATCCACGCGGCGGACTGCGTGACACTGCTGCTACCGCTCTGGAGGAAAGCGCAAGTGCATGCCCGCATTCGAGACAAGGACTGACTCCTCTGGGGAGACTCCAGAAGTACCCCAAGATCCATGTCAGCACTGGAGAGGAATCCTCAGGTTCCGGCCCCGACTCCACACAAGGTCTTAGGCCCCGGCATCTACGGGAGAGGAATGCCGAGAGGCCCCCGAGGAACTCGCATGGGGACTGGCCTTTCCTGAGGCCACCAGAGCGGGTCCCTGAGGTCCCCGTCGTAAGTCGAGAGCACCTGCCGCAACTCGAGAAAATCCAGGAGGTTTTGCCCTCCAGGCGAGATGAGGCCCATTTCCGCTGAGGCTTCTCGAGGCTAATCACGTCTAAGCACTGGAACTTCCAAAGGGTCCTTCACACCCTTGCTGCAACTCAAGAAGTTCCCCGACATACCCGTCTCCACTCGAGAGGAAGCACGTGGGGACCCGCACACATCCAGGGGAGCCCCGTTTCCGCCTCCTAGCTCGAGATGAGGGATCCTTTCCCTGTTTCGTAGGGAAAGAATTCCCGGCGTTCCCGTCGCATCTCAAGAGGAGGCGCTCTCCACAGGAAAGGCGAGAGGAACTCCAGGGTCGTGCCACCATTCCAAGAGTCCCCCAGATGTGTCAGTCCATTCCAGAGGAACCTGTTTTCCCTGCACTGCCTTGACGTTCAAGCCGAGGATCGACTCCCACCACGTGTGCACGTGGGACAGCCCTGTGGGAAAGCCTCGTGGGAAAGCCTCGTGTGAAAGACTCGAGGGAAAACCATAGATCCTTTGATCCATTGGGCGGACTGCGTGACACTGCTGCTACCGCTCTGGAGGAAAGCGCAAGTGCATGCCCGCATTCGAGACGAGGACTGACTCCCCTGGGGAGACTCCAGAAGTACCCCAAGATCCATGTCAGCACTGGAGAGGAATCCTCAGGTTCCGGCCCCGACTCCACACAAGGTCTTAGGCCCCGGCATCGACGGGAGAGGAATCCCGAGAGGCCCCCGAGGAACTCGCATGGGGACTGGCCTTTCCTGAGGCCACCAGAGCGGGTCCCTGAGGTCCCCGTCGTAAGTCGAGAGCACCTGCCGCAACTCGAGAAAATCCAGGAGGTTTTGCCCTCCAAGCGAGAAGAGGCCCATTTCCGCTGAGGCTTCTCGAGGATAATCACGTCTAACCACTGGAACTTCCAAAGGGTCCTTCACACCCTTGCTGCAACTCAAGAAGTTCCCCGACATACCCGTCTCCACTCGAGAGGAAGCACGTGGGGTCCCGCACACATCCAGGGGAGCCCCGTTTCCGCCTCCTAGCTCGAGTTGAGGGATCCTTTCCCTGTTTCGTAGGGAAAGAATTCCCGGCGTTCCCGTCGCATCTCAAGAGGAGGCGCTCTCCACAGGAAAGGCGAGAGGAACTCCAGGGTCGTGCCACCATTCCAAGAGTCCCCCAGATATGTCAGTCCATTCCAGAGGAACCTGTTTTCCCTGCACTGCCTTGACGTTCAAGCCGAGGATCGACTCCCACCACGTGTGCACGTGGGACAGCCCTGTGGGAAAGCCTCGTGGGAAAGCCTCGTGGGAAAGACTCGAGAGAAAACCATAGATCCTTTGATCCACGCGGCGGACTGCGTGACACTGCTGCTACCGCTCTGGAGGAAAGCGCAAGTGCATGCCCGCATTCGAGACAAGGACTGACTCCTCTGGGGAGACTCCAGAAGTACCCCAAGATCCATGTCAGCACTGGAGAGGAATCCTCAGGTTCCGGCCCCGACTCCACACAAGGTCTTAGGCCCCGGCATCGACGGGAGAGGAATGCCGAGAGGCCCCCGAGGAACTCGCATGGGGACTGGCCTTTCCTGAGGCCACCAGAGCGGGTCCCTGAGGTCCCCGTCGTAAGTCGAGAGCACCTGCCGCAACTCGAGAAAATCCAGGAGGTTTTGCCCTCCAGGCGAGATGAGGCCCATTTCCGCTGAGGCTTCTCGAGGCTAATCACGTCTAAGCACTGGAACTTCCAAAGGGTCCTTCACACCCTTGCTGCAACTCAAGAAGTTCCCCGACATACCCGTCTCCACTCGAGAGGAAGCACGTGGGGACCCGCACACATCCAGGGGAGCCCCGTTTCCGCCTCCTAGCTCGAGATGAGGGATCCTTTCCCTGTTTCGTAGGGAAAGAATTCCCGGCGTTCCCGTCGCATCTCAAGAGGAGGCGCTCTCCACAGGAAAGGCGAGAGGAACTCCAGGGTCGTGCCACCATTCCAAGAGTCCCCCAGATGTGTCAGTCCATTCCAGAGGAACCTGTTTTCCCTGCACTGCCTTGACGTTCAAGCCGAGGATCGACTCCCACCACGTGTGCACGTGGGACAGCCCTGTGGGAAAGCCTCGTGGGAAAGCCTCGTGTGAAAGACTCGAGGGAAAACCATAGATCCTTTGATCCATTGGGCGGACTGCGTGACACTGCTGCTACCGCTCTGGAGGAAAGCGCAAGTGCATGCCCGCATTCGAGACGAGGACTGACTCCCCTGGGGAGACTCCAGAAGTACCCCAAGATCCATGTCAGCACTGGAGAGGAATCCTCAGGTTCCGGCCCCGACTCCACACAAGGTCTTAGGCCCCGTCATCGACGGGAGAGTAATCCCGAGAGGCCCCCGAGGAACTCGCATGGGGACTGGCCTTTCCTGAGGCCACCAGAGCGGGTCCCTGAGGTCCCCGTCGTAAGTCGAGAGCACCTGCCGCAACTCGAGAAAATCCAGGAGGTTTTGCCCTCCAAGCGAGAAGAGGCCCATTTCCGCTGAGGCTTCTCGAGGATAATCACGTCTAACCACTGGAACTTCCAAAGGGTCCTTCACACCCTTGCTGCAACTCAAGAAGTTCCCCGACATACCCGTCTCCACTCGAGAGGAAGCACGTGGGGTCCCGCACACATCCAGGGGAGCCCCGTTTCCGCCTCCTAGCTCGAGATGAGGGATCCTTTCCCTCTTTCATAGGGAAAGAATTCCCGGCGTTCCCGTCGCATCTCAAGAGGAGGCGCTCTCCACAGGAAAGGCGAGAGGAACTCCAGGGTCGTGCCACCATTCCAAGAGTCCCCCAGATGTGTCAGTCCATTCCAGAGGAACCTGTTTTCCCTGCACTGCCTTGACGTTCAAGCCGAGGATCGACTCCCACCACGTGTGCACGTGGGACAGCCCTGTGGGAAAGCCTCGTGGGAAAGCCTCGTGGGAAAGACTCGAGGGAAAACCATAGATGCTTTGATCCACGCGGCGGACTGCGTGACACTGCTGCTACCGCTCTGGAGGAAAGCCCAAGTGCATGCCCGCATTCGAGACGAGGACTGACTCCCCTGGGGAGGCTCCAGAAGTACCCCAAGATCCATGTCAGCACTGGAGAGGAATCCTCAGGATCCGGCCCCGACTCCACACAAGGTCTTAGGCCCCGGCATCGAAGGGAGAGGAATGCCGAGAGGCCCCCGAGGAACTCGCATGGGGACTGGCCTTTCCTGAGGCCACCAGAGCGGGTCCCTGAGGTCCCCATCGTAGGTCGAGAGAACCTGCCGCAACTCGAGAAAATCCAGGAGTTTTTGCCCTCCAGGCGAGATGAGGCCCATTTCCGCTGAGGCTTCTCAAGGCTAATCACGTCTAACCACTGGAACTTCCAAAGGGTCCTTCACACCCTTGCTGCAACTCAAGAATTTCCCCGACATACCCGTCTCCACTCGAGAGGAAGCACGTGGGGTCCCGCACACATCCAGGGGAGCCCCGTTTCCGCCTCCTAGCTCGAGATGAGGGATCCTTTCCCTGTTTCGTAGGGAAAGAATTCCCGGCGTTCCCGTCGCATCTCAAGAGGAGGCGCTCTCCACAGGAAAGGCGAGAGGAACTCCAGGGTCGTGCCACCATTCCAAGAGTCCCCCAGATGTGTCAGTCCATTCCAGAGGAACCTGTTTTCCCTTCACTGCCTTGACGTTCAAGCCGAGGATCGACTCCCACCACGTGTGCACGTGGGACAGCCCTGTGGGAAAGCCTCGTGGGAAAGCCTCGTGGGAAAGACTCGAGGGAAAACCAAAGATCCTTTGATCTACGCGGCGGACTGCGTGACACTGCTGCTACCGCTCTGGAGGAAAGCGCAAGTGCATGCCCGCATTGGAGACGAGGACTGACTCCCCTGGGGAGGCTCCAGAAGTACCCCAAGATCCATGTCAGCACTGGAGAGGAATCCTCAGGTTCCGGCCCCGTCTCCACACAAGGTCTTAGGCCCCAGCATCGACGGGAGAGGAATGCCGAGAGGCCCCCGAGGAACTCGCATGGGGACTGGCCTTTCCTGAGGCCACCAGAGCGGGTCCCTGAGGTCCCCATCGTAAGTCGAGAGCACCTGCCGCAACACGAGAAAATCCAGGAGATTTTGCCCTCCAGGCGAGATGAGGCCCATTTCCGCTGAGGCTTCTCGAGGCTAATCACGTCTACCCACTGGAACTTCCAAAGGGTCCTTCACACCCTTGCTGCAACTCAAGAATTTCCCCGACATACCCGTCTCCAATCGAGAGGAAGCACGTGGGGTCCCGCACACATCCAGGGGAGCCCCGTTTCCGCCTCCTAGCTCGAGATGAGGGATCCTTTCCCTGTTTCGTAGGGAAAGAATTCCCGGCGTTCCCGTCGCATCTCAAGAGGAGGCGCTCTCCACAGGAAAGGCGAGAGGAACTCCAGGGTCGTGCCACCATTCCAAGAGTCCCCCAGATGTGTCAGTCCATTCCAGAGGAACCTGTTTTCCCTGCACTGCCTTGACGTTCAAGCCGAGGATCGACTCCCACCACGTGTGCACGTGGGACAGCCCTGTGGGAAAGCCTCGTGGGAAAGCCTCGTGGGAAAGTCTCGAGGGAAAAACATAGATCCTTTGATCCATTGGGCGGACTGCGTGACACTGCTGCTACCGCTCTGGAGGAAAGCGCAAGTGCATGCCCGCATTCGAGACGAGGACTGACTCCCCTGGGGAGACTCCAGAAGTTCCCCAAGATCCATGTCAGCACTGGAGAGGAATCCTCAGGTTCCGGCCCCGACTCCACACAAGGTCTTAGGCCCCGGCATCGACGGGAGAGGAATCCCGAGAGGCCCCCGAGGAACTCGCATGGGGACTGGCCTTTCCTGAGGCCACCAGAGCGGGTCCCTGAGGTCCCCGTCGTAAGTCGAGAGCACCTGCCGCAACTCGAGAAAATCCAGGAGGTTTTGCCCTCCAGGCGAGATGAGGCCCATTTCCGCTGAGGCTTCTCGAGGCTAATCACGTCTAACCACTGGAACTTCCAAAGGGTCCTTCACACCCTTGCTGCAACTCAAGAAGTTCCCGGACATACCCGTCTCCACTCGAGAGGAAGCACGTGGGGTCCCGCACACATCCAGGGGAGCCCCGTTTCCGCCTCCTAGCTCGAGATGAGGGATCCTTTCCCTGTTTCGTAGGGAAAGAATTCCCGGCGTTCCCGTCGCATCTCAAGAGGAGGCGCTCTCCACAGGAAAGGCGAGAGGAACTCCAGGGTCGTGCCACCATTCCAAGAGTCCCCCAGATGTGTCAGTCCATTCCAGAGGAACCTGTTTTCCCTGCACTGCCTTGACGTTCAAGCCGAGGATCGACTCCCACCACGTGTGCACGTGGGACAGCCCTGTGGGAAAGCCTCGTGGGAAAGCCTCGTGGGAAAGACTCGAGGGAAAACCATAGATGCTTTGATCCACGCGGCGGACTGCGTGACACTGCTGCTACCGCTCTGGAGGAAAGCCCAAGTGCATGCCCGCATTCGAGACGAGGACTGACTCCCCTGGGGAGGCTCCAGAAGTACCCCAAGATCCATGTCAGCACTGGAGAGGAATCCTCAGGATCCGGCCCCGACTCCACACAAGGTCTTAGGCCCCGGCATCGAAGGGAGAGGAATGCCGAGAGGCCCCCGAGGAACTCGCATGGGGACTGGCCTTTCCTGAGGCCACCAGAGCGGGTCCCTGAGGTCCCCATCGTAGGTCGAGAGAACCTGCCGCAACTCGAGAAAATCCAGGAGTTTTTGCCCTCCAGGCGAGATGAGGCCCATTTCCGCTGAGGCTTCTCAAGGCTAATCACGTCTAACCACTGGAACTTCCAAAGGGTCCTTCACACCCTTGCTGCAACTCAAGAATTTCCCCGACATACCCGTCTCCACTCGAGAGGAAGCACGTGGGGTCCCGCACACATCCAGGGGAGCCCCGTTTCCGCCTCCTAGCTCGAGATGAGGGATCCTTTCCCTGTTTCGTAGGGAAAGAATTCCCGGCGTTCCCGTCGCATCTCAAGAGGAGGCGCTCTCCACAGGAAAGGCGAGAGGAACTCCAGGGTCGTGCCACCATTCCAAGAGTCCCCCAGATGTGTCAGTCCATTCCAGAGGAACCTGTTTTCCCTTCACTGCCTTGACGTTCAAGCCGAGGATCGACTCCCACCACGTGTGCACGTGGGACAGCCCTGTGGGAAAGCCTCGTGGGAAAGCCTCGTGGGAAAGACTCGAGGGAAAACCAAAGATCCTTTGATCTACGCGGCGGACTGCGTGACACTGCTGCTACCGCTCTGGAGGAAAGCGCAAGTGCATGCCCGCATTGGAGACGAGGACTGACTCCCCTGGGGAGGCTCCAGAAGTACCCCAAGATCCATGTCAGCACTGGAGAGGAATCCTCAGGTTCCGGCCCCGTCTCCACACAAGGTCTTAGGCCCCGGCATCGACGGGAGAGGAATGCCGAGAGGCCCCCGAGGAACTCGCATGGGGACTGGCCTTTCCTGAGGCCACCAGAGCGGGTCCCTGAGGTCCCCATCGTAAGTCGAGAGCACCTGCCGCAACACGAGAAAATCCAGGAGATTTTGCCCTCCAGGCGAGATGAGGCCCATTTCCGCTGAGGCTTCTCGAGGCTAATCACGTCTACCCACTGGAACTTCCAAAGGGTCCTTCACACCCTTGCTGCAACTCAAGAATTTCCCCGACATACCCGTCTCCAATCGAGAGGAAGCACGTGGGGTCCCGCACACATCCAGGGGAGCCCCGTTTCCGCCTCCTAGCTCGAGATGAGGGATCCTTTCCCTGTTTCGTAGGGAAAGAATTCCCGGCGTTCCCGTCGCATCTCAAGAGGAGGCGCTCTCCACAGGAAAGGCGAGAGGAACTCCAGGGTCGTGCCACCATTCCAAGAGTCCCCCAGATGTGTCAGTCCATTCCAGAGGAACCTGTTTTCCCTGCACTGCCTTGACGTTCAAGCCGAGGATCGACTCCCACCACGTGTGCACGTGGGACAGCCCTGTGGGAAAGCCTCGTGGGAAAGCCTCGTGGGAAAGACTCGAGGGAAAACTATAGATCCTTTGATCCACGCGGCGGACTGCGTGACACTGCTGCTACCGCTCTGGAGGAAAGCGCAAGTGCATGCCCGCATTCGAGACGAGGACTGACTCCCCTGGGGAGACTCCAGAAGTACCCCAAGATCCATGTCAGCACTGGAGAGGAATCCTGAGGTTCCGGCCCCGACTCCACACAAGGTCTTAGGCCCCGGCATCGACGGGAGAGGAATGCCGAGAGGCCCCCGAGGAACTCGCATAGGGACTGGCCTTTCCTGAGGCCACCAGAGCGGGTCCCTGAGGTCCCCGTCGTAAGTCGAGAGCACCTGCCGCAACTCGAGAAAATCCAGGAGGTTTTGCCCTCCAGGCGAGATGAGGCCCATTTCCGCTGAGGCTTCTCGAGGCTAATCACGTCTAACCACTAGAACTTCCAAAGGGTCCTTCACACCCTTGCTGCAACTCAAGAAGTTCCCCGACATACCCGTCTCCACTCGAGAGGAAGCACGTGGGGTCCCGCACACATCCAGGGGAGCCCCGTTTCCGCCTCCTAGCTCGAGATGAGGGATCCTTTCCCTGTATCGTAGGGAAAGAATTCCCGGCGTTCCCGTCGCATCTCAAGAGGAGGCCCTCTCCACAGGAAAGGCGAGAGGAACTCCAGGGTCGTGCCACCATTCCAAGAGTCCCCCAGATGTGTCAGTCCATTCCACAGGAACCTGTTTTCCCTGCACTGCCTTGACGTTCAAGCCGAGGATCCACTCCCACCACGTGTGCACGTGGGACAGCCCTGTGGGAAAGCTTCGTGGGAAAGACTCGTGGGAAAGACTCGAGGGAAAACCATAGATCCTTTGATCCACGCGGCGGACTGCGTGACACTGCTGCTACCGCTCTAGAGGAAAGCGCAAGTGCATGCCCGCATTCGAGACGAGGACTGACTCCCCTGGGGAGACTCCAGAAGTACCCCAAGATCCATGTCAGCACTGGAGAGGAATCCTCAGGTTCCGGCCCCGACTCCACACAAGGTCTTAGGCCCCGGCATCGACGGGAGAGGAATCCCGAGAGGCCCCCGAGGAACTCGCATGGGGACTGGCCTTTCCTGAGGCCACCAGAGCGGGTCCCTGAGGTCCCCGTCATAAGTCGAGAGCACCTGCCGCAACTCGAGAAAATCCAGGAGGTTTTGCCCTCCAGGCGAGATGAGGCCCATTTCCGCTGAGGCTTCTCGAGGCGAATCACGTCTAACCACTGGAACTTCCAAAGGGTCCTTCACACCCTTGCTGCAACTCAAGAAGTTCCCCGACATACCCGTCTCCACTCGAGAGGAAGCACGTGGGGTCCCGCACACATCCAGGGGAGCCCCGTTTCCGCCTCCTAGCTCGAGATGACGGATCCTTTCCCTGTTTCGTAGGGAAAGAATTCCCGGCGTTCCCGTCGCATCTCAAGAGGAGGCGCTCTCCACAGGAAAGGCGAGAGGAACTCCAGGGTCGTGCCACCTTTCCAAGAGTCCCCCAGATGTGTCAGTTCATTCCAGAGGAACCTGTTTTCCCTTCACTGCATTGACGTTCAAGCCGAGTATCCACTCACACCACGTGTGCACGTGAGACAGCCCTGTGGGAAAGCCTCGTGGGAAAGCCTCGTGGGAAAGACTCGAGGGAAAACCATAGATCCTTTGATCCACGCGGCGGACTACGTGACACTGCTGCTACCGCTCTGGAGGAAAGCCCAAGTGCATGCCCGCATTCGAGACAAGGACTGACTCCCCTGGGGAGACTCCAGAAGTACCCCAAGATCCATGTCAGCACTGGAGAGGAATCCTCAGGTTCCGGCCCCGACTCCACACAAGGTCTTAGGCCCCGGCATCGACGGGAGAGGAATCCCGAGAGGCCCCCGAGGAACTCGCATGGGGACTGGCCTTTCCTGAGGCCACCAGAGCGGGTCCCTGAGGTCCCCGTCGTAAGTCGAGAGCACCTGCCGCAACTCGAGAAAATCCAGGAGGTTTTGCCCTCCAGGCGAGATGAGGCCCATTTCCGCTGAGGCTTCTCGAGGCTAATCACGTCTAACCACTGGAACTTCCAAAGGGTCCTTCACACACTTGCTGCATCTCAAGAAGTTCCCCGACATACCCGTCTCCACTCGAGAGGAAGCACGTGGGGTCCCGCACACATCCAGGGGAGCCCCGTTTCCGCCTCCTAGCTCGAGATGAGGGATCCTTTCCCTGTTTCGTAGGGAAAGAATTCCCGGCGTTCCCGTCGCATCTCAAGAGGAGGCGCTCTCCAAAGGAAAGGCGAGAGGAACTCCAGGGTCGTGCCACCATTCCAAGAGTCCCCCAGATGTGTCAGTCCATTCCAGAGGAACCTGTTTTCCCTGCACTGCCTTGACGTTCAAGCCGAGGATCGACTCCCACCACGTGTGCACGTGGGACAGCCCTGTGGGAAAGCCTCGTGGGAAAGCCTCGTGGGAAAGACTCGAGGGAAAACCATAGATCCTTTGATCCACGCGGCGGACTGCGTGACACTGCTGCTACCGCTCTGGAGGAAAGCCCAAGTGCATGCCCGCATTCGAGACGAGGACTGACTCCCCTGGGGAGGCTCCAGAAGTACCCCAAGATCCATGTCAGCACTGGAGAGGAATCCTCAGGTTCCGGCCCCGACTCCACACAAGGTCTTAGGTCCCGGCATCGATGGGAGAGGAATCCCGCGAGGCCCCCGAGGAACTCGCATGGGGACTGGCCTTTCCTGAGGCCACCAGAGCGGGTCCCTGAGGTCCTCATCGTAAGTCGAGAGAACCTGCCGCAACTCGAGAAAATCCAGGAGGTTTTGCCCTCCAGGCGAGATGAGGCCCATTTCCGCTGAGGCTTCTCGAGGCTAATCACGTCTAACCACTGGAACTTCCAAAGGGTCCTTCACACCCTAGCTGCAACTCAAGAATTTCCCCGACATACCCGTCTCCACTCGAGAGGAAGCACGTGGGGTCCCGCACACATCCAGGGGAGCCCCGTTTCCGCCTCCTAGCTCGAGATGAGGGATCCTTTCCCTGTTTCGTAGGGAAAGAATTCCCGGCGTTCCCGTCGCATCTCAAGAGGAGGCGCTCTCCACAGGAAAGGCGAGAGGAACTCCAGGGTCGTGCCACCATTCCAAGAGTCCCCCAGATGTGTCAGTCCATTCCAGAGGAACCTGTTTTCCCTTCACTGCCTTGACGTTCAAGCCGAGGATCCACTCCCACCACGTGTGCACGTGGGACAGCCCTGTGGGAAAGCCTCGTGGGAAAGCCTCGTGGGAAAGACTCGAGGGAAAACCATAGATCCTTTGATCCACGCGGCGGACTGCGTGACACTGCTGCTACCGCTCTGGAGGAAAGCGCAAGTGCATGCCCGCATTCGAGACGAGGACTGACTCCCCTGGGGAGGCTCCAGAAGTACCCCAAGTTCCATGTCAGCACTGGAGAGGAATCCTCAGGTTCCGGCCCCGACTCCACACAAGGTCTTAGGCCCCGGCATCGACGGGAGAGGAATGCCGAGAGGCCCCCGAGGAACTCGCATGGGGACTGGCCTTTCCTGAGGCCACCAGAGCGGGTCCCTGAGGTCCCCATTGTAAGTCGAGAGAACCTGCAGCAACTCGAGAATATCCAGGAGGTTTTGCCCTCCAGGCGAGATGAGGCCCATTTCCGCTGAGGCTTCTCGAGGCTAATCACGTCTAACCACTGGAACTTCCAAAGGGTCCTTCACACCCTTGCTGCAACTCAAGAATTTCCCCGACATACCCGTCTCCACTCGAGAGGAAGCACGTGGGGTCCCGCACACATCCAGGGTAGCCCCGTTTCCGCCTCCTAGCTCGAGATGAGGGATCCTTTCCCTGTTTCGTAGGGAAAGAATTCCCGGCGTTCCCGTCGCATCTCAAGAGGAGGCGCTCTCCACAGGAAAGGCGAGAGGAACTCCAGGGTCGTGCCACCATTCCAAGAGTCCCCCAGATGTGTCAGTCCATTCCAGAGGAACCTGTTTTCCCTTCACTGCCTTGACGTTCAAGCCGAGGATCGACTCCCACCACGTGTGCACGTGGGACAGCCCTGTGGGAAAGCCTCGTGGGAAAGCCTCGTGGGAAAGACTCGAGGGAAAACCATAGATCCTTTGATCCACGCGGCGGACTGCGTGACACTGCTGCTACCGCTCTGGAGGAAAGCGCAAGTGCATGCCCGCATTCGAGACGAGGACTGACTCCCCTGGGGAGACTCCAGAAGTACCCCAAGATCCATGTCAGCACTGGAGAGGAATCCTCAGGTCCCGGCCCCGACTCCACACAAGGTCTTAGGCCCCGGTATCGACGGGAGAGGAATACCGAGAGGCCCCCGAGGAACTCGCATGGGGACTGGCCTTTCCTGAGGTCACCAGAGTGGGTCCCTGAGGTCCCCGTCATAAGTCGAGAGCACCTGCCACAACTCGAGAAAATCCAGGAGGTTTTGCCCTCCAGGCGAGATGAAGCCCATTTCCGCTGAGGCTTCAGGAGGCTAATCACATCTAACCACTGGAACTTCCAAAAGGTCCTTCACAACTTGCTGCAACTCTAGAAGTTCCCCGACATACCCGTCTCCACTCGAGAGGAAGCACGAGGGTCCCGCACACATCCAGGGTAGCCCCGTTTCCACCTCCTAGCTCGAGATGAGGGATCCTTTCCCTGTTTCGGAGGGAAAGAATTCCCGGCGTTCCCGTCGCATCTCAAGAGGAGGCGCTCCCACAGGAAAGGCGAGAGGAACTCCAGGGTCGTGCCACCATCGCAAGAGACCCCATATGTGTCAGTCCATTCCAGAGGAACCTGTTTTCCCTGCACTGCCTTGACGTTCAAGCCGAGGATCCACTCCCACCACGTGTGTACGTGGGACAGCCCTGTGGGAAAGCCTCGTGGGAAAGCCTCGTGGGAAAACTCGAGGGAAAACCATAGATCCTTTGATCCACGCGGCGGACTGCGTGACACTGCTGCTACCGCTCTGGAGGAAAGCGCAAGTGCATGCCCGCATTCGAGACGAGGACTGACTCCCCTGGGGAGACTCCAGAAGTACCCCAAGATCCATGTCAGCACTGGAGAGGAATCCTCAGTTTCCGGCCCCGACTCCACACAAGGTCTTAGACCCCGGCATCGACGGGAGAGTAATCCCGAGAGGCCCCCGAGGAATTCGCATGGGGACTGGCCTTTCCTGAGGCCACCAGAGCGGGTCCCTGAGGTCCCCGTCGTAAGTCGAGAGCACCTGCCGCAACTCGGGAAAATCCAGGAGGTTTTGCCCTCCAGGCGAGATGAGGCCCATTTCCGCTGAGGCTTCTCGAGGCTAATCACGTCTAACCACTGGAACTTCCAAAGGGTGCTTCACACCCTTGCTGCAACTCAAGAATTTCCCCGACCTACCCGTCTCCACTCGAGAGGAAGCACGTGGTGTCCCGCACACATCCAGGGGAGCCCCGTTTCCGCCTCCTAGCTCGAGATGAGGGATCCTTTCCCTGTTTCGTAGGGAAAGAATTCCCGGCTTTCCCGTCGCATCTCAAGAGGAGGCGCTCTCCACAGGAAAGGCGAGAGGAACTCCAGGGTCGTGCCACCATTCCAAGTGTCCCCCAGATGTGTCAGTCCATTCCAGAGGAACCTGTTTTCACTGCACTGCCTTGACGTTCAAGCCGAGGATCGACTCCACACCACGTGTGCACGTGGGACAGCCCTGTGGGAAAGCCTCGTGTGAAAGCCTCGTGGGAAAGACTCGAGGGAAAACCATAGATCCTTTGATCCACGCGGCGGACTGCGTGACACTGCTGCTACCGCTTTGGAGGAAAGCGCAAGTGCATGCCCGCATTCGAGACGAGGACTGACTCCCCTGGGTAGACTCCAGAAATACCCCAAGATCCATGTCAGCACTGGAGAGGAATCCTCAGGTTCCGGCCCCGACTCCACACAAGGTCTTAGGCCCCGGCATCGACGGGAGAGTAATCCCGAGAGGCCCCCGAGGAATTCGCATGGGGACTGGCCTTTCCTGAGGCCACCAGAGCGGGTCCCTGAGGTCCCCGTCGTAAGTCGAGAGCACCTGCCCCAACTCGAGAAAATCCAGGAGGTTTTGCCCTCCAGGCGAGATGAGGCCCATTTCCGCTGAGGCTTCTTGAGGTGAATCATGTCTAACCACTGGAACTTCCAAAGGGTCCTTCACACCCTTGCTGCAACTCAAGAAGTTCCCCGACATACCCGTCTCCACTCGAGAGGCAGCACGTGGGGTCCCGCACACATCCAGGGGAGCCCCGTTTCCGCCTCCTAGCTCGAGATGAGGGATCCTTTCCCTGTTTCGTAGGGAAAGAATTCCCGGCGTTCCCGTCGCATCTCAAGAGGAGGCGCTCTCCACAGGAAAGGCGAGAGGAACTCCAGGGTCGTGCCACCATTCCAAGAGTCCCCCAGATGTGTCAGTCCATTCCAGAGGAACGTGTTTTCCCTGCACTGCCTTGACGTTCAAGCCGAGGATCCACTCCCACCACGTGTGCACGTGGGACAGCCCTGTGGGAAAGCCTCGTGGGAAAGCCTCTTGGGAAAGACTCGAGGGAAAACCATAGATCCTTTGATCCACGGGGCGGACTGGGTGACACTGCTGCTACCGCTCTGGAGGAAAGCGCAAGTGCATGCCCGCATTCGAGACGAGGACTGACTCCCCTGGGGAGACTCCAGAAGTACCCCAAGATCCATGTCAGCACTGGAGAGGAATCCTCAGGTTCCGGCCCCGACTCCACACAAGGTCTTAGGCCCCGGCATCGACGGGAGAGGGATCCCGAGAGGCCCCCGAGGAACTCGCATGGGGACTGGCCTTTCCTGAGGCCACCAGAGCGGGTCCCTGAGGTCCCCGTCGTAAGTCGAGAGCACCTGCCGCAACTCGAGAAAATCCAGGAGGTTTTGCCCTCCAGGCGAGATGAGGCCCATTTCCGCTGAGGCTTCTCGAGGCTAATCACGTCTAACCACTGGAACTTCCAAAGGGTCCTTCACACCCTTGCTGCAACTCAAGAAGTTCCCCGACATACCCTTCTCCACTCGAGAGGAAGCACGTGGGGTCCCGCACACATCCAGGGGAGCCCCGTTTCCGCCTCCTAGCTCGAGATGAGGGATCCTTTCCCTGTTTCGTAGGGAAAGAATTCCCGGCGTTCCCGTCGCATCTCAAGAGGAGGCGCTCTCCACAGGAAAGCCGAGAGGAACTCCAGGGTCATGCCACCATTCCAAGAGACCCCCAGATGTGTCAGTCCATTCCAGAGGAACCTGTTTTCCCTGCACTGCCTTGACGTTCAAGCCGAGGATCGACTCCCACCACGTGTGCACGTGGGACAGCCCTGTGGGAAAGCCTCGTGGGAAAGCCTCGTGGGAAAACTCGAGGGAAAACCATAGATCCTTTGATCCACGCGGCGGACTGCGTGACACTGATGCTACCGCTCTGGAGGAAAGCGCAAGTGCATGCCCGCATTCGAGACGAGGACTGACTCCCCTGGGGAGACTCCAGAAGTACCCCAAGATCCATGTCAGCACTGGAGAGGAATCCTCAGGTTCCGGCCCCGACTCCACACAAGGTCTTAGGCCCCGGCATCGACGGGAGAGTAATCCCGAGAGGCCCCCGAGGAATTCGCATGGGGACTGGCCTTTCCTGAGGCCACCAGAGCGGGTCCCTGAGGTCCCCGTCGTAAGTCGAGAGCACCTGCCGTAACTCGAGAAAATCCAGGAGGTTTTGCCCTCCAGGCGAGATGAGGCCCATTTCCGCTGAGGCTTCTCGAGGCTAATCACGTCTAACAACTTGAACTTCCAAAGGGTCCTTCACACCCTTGCTGCAACTCAAGAAGTTCCCCGACATACCCGTCTCCACTCGGGAGGAAGCACGTCGTGTCCCGCACACATCCAGGGGAGCCCCGTTTCCGCCTCCTAGCTCGAGATGAGGGATCCTTTCCCTGTTTCGTAGGGAAAGAATTCCCGGCGTTCCCGTCGCATCTCAAGAGGAGGCGCTCTCCACAGGAAAGGCGAGAGGACTCCAGCGTCGTGCCACCATTCAAAGAGTCTCCCAGATATGTCAGTCCATTCCAGAGGACATGTTTTCCCTGCACTGCCTTGACGTTCAAGCCGAGGATCGAGTCCCACCACGTGTGCACGTGGGACAGCCCTGTGGAAAGCCTCGTGGGAAAGCCTCGTGGGAAAGACTCGAGGGAAAACCATAGATCCTTTGATCCACGCGGCGGACTGCGTGACACTGCTGCTACCGCTCTGGAGGAAAGCGCAAGTGCATGCCCGCATTCGAGACGAGGACTGACTCCCCTGGGGAGACTCCAGAAGTACCCCAAGATCCATGTCAGCACTGGAGAGGAATCCTCAGGTCCCGGCCCCGACTCCACACAAGGTCTTAGGCCCCGGTATCGACGGGAGAGGAATACCGAGAGGCCCCCGAGGAACTCGCATGGGGACTGGCCTTTCCTGAGGCCACCAGAGCGGGTCCCTGAGGTCCCCGTCGTAAGTCGAGAGCACCTGCCACAACTCGAGAAAATCCAGGAGGTTTTGCCCTCCAGGCGAGATGAAGCCCATTTCCGCTGAGGCTTCACGAGGCTAATCACATCTAACCACTGGAACTTCCAAAAGGTCATTCACACCCTTGCTGCAACTCTAGAAGTTCCCCGACATACCCGTCTCCACTCGAGAGGAAGCACGAGGGTCCCGCACACATCCAGGGTAGCCCCGTTTCCACCTCCTAGCTCGAGATGAGGGATCCTTTCCCTGTTTCGGAGGGAAAGAATTCCCGGCGTTCCCGTCGCATCTCAAGAGGAGGCGCTCCCACAGGAAAGGCGAGAGGAACTCCAGGGTCGTGCCACCATCCCAAGAGACCCCATATGTGTCAGTCCATTCCAGAGGAACCTGTTTTCCCTGCACTGCCTTGACGTTCAAGCCGAGGATCGACACCCACCATGTGTGCACGTGGGACAGCCCTGTGGGAAAGCCTCGTGGGAAAGCCTCGTGGGAAAGACTCGAGGGAAAACCATAGATCCTTTGATCCACGCGGCGGACTGCGTGACACTGCTGCTACCGCTTTGAAGGAAAGCGCAAGTGCATGCCCGCATTCGAGACGAGGACTGACTCCCCTGGGGAGACTCCAGAAGTACCCCAAGATCCATGTCAGCACTGGAGAGGAATCCTCAGGTTCCGGCCCCGACTCCACACAAGGTCTTAGGCCCCGGCATCGACGGGAGAGTAATCCCGAGAGGCCCTCGAGGAATTCGCATGGGGACTGGCCTTTCCTGAGGCCACCAGAGCGGGTCCCTGAGGTCCCCGTCGTAAGTGGAGAGCACCTGCCGCAACTCGAGAAAATCCAGGAGGTTTTGCCCTCCAGGCGAGATGAGGCCCATTTCCACTGAGGCTTCTCGAGGCGAATCAGGTCTAACCACTGGAACTTCCAAAGGGTCCTTCACACCCTTGCTGCAACTCAAGAAGTTCCCCGACATACCCGTCTCCACTCGAGAGGAAGCACGTGGGGTCCCGCACACATCCAGGGGAGCCCCGTTTCCGCCTCCTAGCTCGAGATGAGGGATCCTTTCCCTGTTTCGTAGGGAAAGAATTCCCGGCGTTCCCGTCGCATCTCAAGAGGAGGCGCTCTCCACAGGAAAGGCGAGAGGAACTCCAGGGTCGTGCCACCATTCCAAGAGTCCCCCAGATGTGTCAGTCCATTCCAGAGGAACCTGTTTTCCCTGCACTGCCTTGACGTTCAAGCCGAGGATCCACTCCCACCACGTGTGCACGTGGGACAGCCCTGTGGGAAAGCCTCGTGGGAAAGCCTCGTGGGAAAGACTCGAGGGAAAACCATAGATCCTTTGATCCACGCGGCGGACTGCGTGACACTGCTGCTACCGCTCTGGAGGAAAGCGCAAGTGCATGCCCGCATTCGAGACGAGGACTGACTCCCCTGGGGAGACTCCAGAAGTACCCCAAGATCCATGTCAGCACTGGAGAGGAATCCTCAGGTTCCGGCCCCGACTCCACACAAGGTCTTAGGCCCCGGCATCGACGGGAGAGGGATCCCGAAAGGCCCCCGAGGAACTCGCATGGGGACTGGCCTTTCCTGAGGCCACCAGAGCGGGTCCCTGAGGTCCCCGTCGTAAGTCGAGAGCACCTGCCGCAACTCGAGAAAATCCAGGAGGTTTTGCCCTCCAGGCGAGATGAGGCCCATTTCCGCTGAGGCTTCTCGAGGCTAATCACGTCTAACCACTGGAACTTCCAAAGGGTCCTTCACACCCTTGCTGCAACTCAAGAAGTTCCCCGACATACCCGTCTCCACTCGAGAGGAAGCACGTGGGGTCCCGCACACATCCAGGTGAGCCCCGTTTCCGCCTCCTAGCTCGAGATGAGGGATCCTTTCCCTGTTTCGTAGGGAAAGAATTCCCGGCTTTCCCGTCGCATCTCAAGAGGAGGCGCTCTCCACAGGAAAGCCGAGAGGAACTCCAGGGTCATGCCACCATTCCAAGAGTCCCCCAGATGTGTCAGTCCATTCCAGAGGAACCTGTTTTCCCTGCACTGCCTTGACGTTCAAGCCGAGGATCGACTCCCACCACGTGTGCACGTGGGACAGCCCTGTGGGAAAGCCTCGTGGGAAAGCCTCGTGGGAAAGACTCGAGGGAAAACTATAGATCCTTTGATCCACGCGGCGGACTGCGTGACACTGCTGCTACCGCTCTGGAGGAAAGCGCAAGTGCATGCCCGCTTTCGAGACGAGGACTGACTCCCCTGGGGAGACTCCAGAAGTACCCCAAGATCCATGTCAGCACTGGAGAGGAATCCTGAGGTTCCGGCCCCGACTCCACACAAGGTCTTAGGCCCCGGCATCGACGGGAGAGGAATGCCGAGAGGCCCCCGAGGAACTCGCATAGGGACTGGCCTTTCCTGAGGCCACCAGAGCGGGTCCCTGAGGTCCCCGTCGTAAGTCGAGAGCACCTGCCGCAACTCGAGAAAATCCAGGAGGTTGTGCCCTCCAGGCGAGATGAAGCCCATTTCCGCTGAGGCTTCAGGAGGCTAATCACATCTAACCACTGGAACTTCCAAAAGGTCCTTCACACCCTTGCTGCAACTCTAGAAGTTCCCCGACATACCCGTCTCCACTCGGGAGGAAGCACGTCGTGTCCCGCACACATCCAGGGGAGCCCCGTTTCCGCCTCCTAGCTCGAGATGAGGGATCCTTTCCCTGTTTCGTAGGGAAAGAATTCCCGGCGTTCCCGTCGCATCTCAAGAGGAGGCGCTCTCCACAGGAAAGGCGAGAGGACTCCAGCGTCGTGCCACCATTCAAAGAGTCTCCCAGATGTGTCAGTCCATTCCAGAGGACATGTTTTCCCTGCACTGCCTTGACGTTCAAGCCGAGGATCGAGTCCCACCACGTGTGCACGTGGGACAGCCCTGTGGAAAGCCTCGTGGGAAAGCCTCGTGGGAAAGACTCGAGGGAAAACCATAGATCCTTTGATCCACGCGGCGGACTGCGTGACACTGCTGCTACCGCTCTGGAGGAAAGCGCAAGTGCATGCCCGCATTCGAGACGAGGACTGACTCCCCTGGGGAGACTCCAGAAGTACCCCAAGATCCATGTCAGCACTGGAGAGGAATCCTCAGGTCCCGGCCCCGACTCCACACAAGGTCTTAGGCCCCGGTATCGACGGGAGAGGAATACCGAGAGGCCCCCGAGGAACTCGCATGGGGACTGGCCTTTCCTGAGGCCACCAGAGCGGGTCCCTGAGGTCCCCGTCGTAAGTCGAGAGCACCTGCCACAACTCGAGAAAATCCAGGAGGTTTTGCCCTCCAGGCGAGATGAAGCCCATTTCCGCTGAGGCTTCACGAGGCTAATCACATCTAACCACTGGAACTTCCAAAAGGTCCTTCACACCCTTGCTGCAACTCTAGAAGTTCCCCGACATACCCGTCTCCACTCGAGAGGAAGCACGAGGGTCCCGCACACATCCAGGGTAGCCCCGTTTCCACCTCCTAGCTCGAGATGAGGGATCCTTTCCCTGTTTCGGAGGGAAAGAATTCCCGGCGTTCCCGTCGCATCTCAAGAGGAGGCGCTCCCACAGGAAAGGCGAGAGGAACTCCAGGGTCGTGCCACCATCCCAAGAGACCCCATATGTGTCAGTCCATTCCAGAGGAACCTGTTTTCCCTGCACTGCCTTGACGTTCAAGCCGAGGATCGACTCCCACCACGTGTGCACGTGGGACAGCCCTGTGGGAAAGCCTCGTGGGAAAGCCTCGTGGGAAAGACTCGAGGGAAAACCATAGATCCTTTGATCCACGCGGCGGACTGCGTGACACTGCTGCTACCGCTCTGGAGGAAAGCGCAAGTGCATGCCCGCATTCGAGACGAGGACTGACTCCCCTGGGGAGACTCCAGAAGTACCCCAAGATCCATGTCAGCACTGGAGAGGAATCCTCAGGTTCCGGCCCCGACTCCACACAAGGTCTTAGGCCCCGGCATCGACGGGAGAGGGATCCCGAAAGGCCCCCGAGGAACTCGCATGGGGACTGGCCTTTCCTGAGGCCACCAGAGCGGGTCCCTGAGGTCCCCGTCGTAAGTCGAGAGCACCTGCCGCAACTCGAGAAAATCCAGGAGGTTTTGCCCTCCAGGCGAGATGAGGCCCATTTCCGCTGAGGCTTCTCGAGGCTAATCACGTCTAACCACTGGAACTTCCAAAGGGTCCTTCACACCCTTGCTGCAACTCAAGAAGTTCCCCGACATACCCGTCTCCACTCGAGAGGAAGCACGTGGGGTCCCGCACACATCCAGGTGAGCCCCGTTTCCGCCTCCTAGCTCGAGATGAGGGATCCTTTCCCTGTTTCGTAGGGAAAGAATTCCCGGCGTTCCCGTCGCATCTCAAGAGGAGGCGCTCTCCACAGGAAAGCCGAGAGGAACTCCAGGGTCATGCCACCATTCCAAGAGTCCCCCAGATGTGTCAGTCCATTCCAGAGGAACCTGTTTTCCCTGCACTGCCTTGACGTTCAAGCCGAGGATCGACTCCCAACACGTGTGCACGTGGGACAGCCCTGTGGGAAAGCCTCGTGGGAAAGCCTCGTGGGAAAACTCGAGGGAAAACCATAGATCCTTTGATCCACGCGGCCGACTGCGTGACACTGATGCTACCGCTCTGGAGGAAAGCGCAAGTGCATGCCCGCATTCGAGACGAGGACTGACTCCCCTGGGGAGACTCCAGAAGTACCCCAAGATCCATGTCAGCAATGGAGAGGAATCCTCAGTTTCCGGCCCCGACTCCACACAAGGACTTAGGCCCCGGCATCGACGGGAGAGTAATGCCGAGAGGCCCCCGAGGAATTCGCATGGGGACTGGCCTTTCCTGAGGCCACCAGAGCGGGTCCCTGAGGTCCCCATCGTAAGTCGAGAGCACCTGCCGTAACTCGAGAAAATCCAGGAGGTTTTGCCCTCCAGGCGAGATGAGGCCCATTTCCGCTGAGGCTTCTCGAGGCTAATCACGTCTAACAACTGGAACTTCCAAAGGGTCCTTCACACCCTTGCTGCAACTCAAGAAGTTCCCCGACATACCCGTCTCCACTCGGGAGGAAGCACGTGGGGTCCCGCACACATCCAGGGGAGCCTCGTTTCCGCCTCCTAGCTCGAGATGAGGGATCCTTTCCCTGTTTCGTAGGGAAAGAATTCCCGGCGTTCCCGTCGCATCTCAAGAGGAGGCGCTCTCCACAGGAAAGGCGAGAGGACTCCAGCGTCGTGCCACCATTCAAAGAGTCTCCCAGATATGTCAGTCCATTCCAGAGGACATGTTTTCCCTGCACTGCCTTGACGTTCAAGCCGAGGATCGAGTCCCACCACGTGTGCACGTGGGACAGCCCTGTGGAAAGCCTCGTGGGAAAGCATCGTGGGAAAGACTCGAGGGAAAACCATAGATCCTTTGATCCACGAGGCGGACTGCGTGACACTGCTGCTACCGCTCTGGAGGAAAGCGCAAGTGCATGCCCGCATTCGAGACGAGGACTGACTCCCCTGGGGAGACTCCAGAAGTACCCCAAGATCCATGTCAGCACTGGAGAGGAATCCTCAGGTCCCGGCCCCGACTCCACACAAGGTCTTAGGCCCCGGTATCGACGGGAGAGGAATACCGAGAGGCCCCCGAGAACTCGCATGGGGACTGGCCTTTCCTGAGGTCACCAGAGCGGGTCCCTGAGGTCCCCGTCGTAAGTCGAGAGCACCTGCCACAACTCGAGAAAATCCAGGAGGTTTTGCCCTCCAGGCGAGATGAAGCCCATTTCCGCTGAGGCTTCACGAGGCTAATCACATCTAACCACTGGAACTTCCAAAAGGTCATTCACACCCTTGCTGCAACTCTAGAAGTTCCCCGACATACCCGTCTCCACTCGAGAGGAAGCACGAGGGTCCCGCACACATCCAGGGTAGCCCCGTTTCCACCTCCAAGCTCGAGATGAGGGATCCTTTCCCTGTTTCGGAGGGAAAGAATTCCCGGCGTTCCCGTCGCATCTCAAGAGGAGGCGCTCCCACAGGAAAGGCGAGAGGAACTCCAGGGTCGTGCCACCATCCCAAGAGACCCCATATGTGTCAGTCCATTCCAGAGGAACCTGTTTTCCCTGCACTGCCTTGACGTTCAAGCCGAGGATCCACTCCCACCACGTGTGCACGTGGGACAGCCCTGTGGGAAAGCCTCGTGGGAAAGCCTCGTGGGAAAGACTCGAGGGAAAACCATAGATCCTTAGATCCACGCGGCGGACTGCGTGACACTGCTGCTACCGCTCTGGAGGAAAGCGCAAGTGCATGCCCGCATTCGAGACGAGGACTGACTCCCCTGGGGAGACTCCAGAAGTACCCCAAGATCCATGTCAGCACGGGAGAGGAATCCTCAGGTTCCGGCCCCGACTCCACACAAGGTCTTAGGCCCCGGCATCGACGGGAGAGGAATGCCGAGAGGCCCCCTAGGAACTCGCATGGGGACTGGCCTTTCCTGAGGCCACCAGAGCGGGTCCCTGAGGTCCCCGTCGTAAGTCGAGAGCACCTGCCGCAACTCGGGAAAATCCAGGAGGTTTTGCCCTCCAGGCGAGATGAGGCCCATTTCCGCTGAGGCTTCTCGAGGCTAATCACCTCTAACCACTGGAACTTCCAAAGGGTGCTTCACACCCTTGCTGCAACTCAAGAAGTTCCCCGACATACCCGTCTCCACTCGAGAGGAAGCACGTGGTGTCCCGCACACATCCAGGGGAGCCCCGTTTCCGCCTCCTAGCTCGAGATGAGGGATCCTTTCCCTGTTTCGTAGGGAAAGAATTCCCGGCTTTCCCGTCGCATCTCAAGAGGAGGCGCTCTCCACAGGAAAGGCGAGAGGAACTCCAGGGTCGTGCCACCATTCCAAGTGTCCCCCAGATGTGTCAGTCTATTCCAGAGGAACCTGTTTTCCCTGCACTGCCTTGACGTTCAAGCCGAGGATCCACTCCCACCACGTGTGCACGTGGGACAGCCCTGTGGGAAAGCCTCGTGGGAAAGCCTCGTGGGAAAGACTCGAGGGAAAACCATAGATCATTTGATCCACGAGGCGGACTGCGTGACACTGCTGCTACCGCTTTGGAGGAAAGCGCAAGTGCATGCCCGCATTCGAGACGAGGACTGACTCCCCTGGGTAGACTCCAGAAATACCCCAAGATCCATGTCAGCACTGGAGAGGAATCCTCAGGTTCCGGCCCCGACTCCACACAAGGTCTTAGGCCCCGGCATCGACGGGAGAGTAATCCCGAGAGGCCCCCGAGGAATTCGCATGGGGACTGGCCTTTCCTGAGGCCACCACAGCGGGTCCCTGAGGTCCCCGTCGTAAGTCGAGAGCACCTGCCCCAACTCGAGAAAATCCAGGAGGTTTTGCCCTCCAGGCGAGATGAGGCCCATTTCCGCTGAGGCTTCTCGAGGTGAATCATGTCTAACCACTGGAACTTCCAAAGGGTCCTTCACACCCTTGCTGCAACTCAAGAAGTTCCCCGACATACCCGTCTCCACTCGAGAGGAAGCACGTGGGGTCCCGCACACATCCAGGGGAGCCCCGTTTCCGCCTCCTAGCTCGAGATGAGGGATCCTTTCCCTGTTTCGTAGGGAAAGAATTCCCGGCGTTCCCGTCGCATCTCAAGAGGAGGCGCTCTCCACAGGAAAGGCGAGAGGAACTCCAGGGTCGTGCCACCATTCCAAGAGTCCCCCAGATGTGTCAGTCCATTCCAGAGGAACCTGTTTTCCCTGCACTGCCTTGACGTTCAAGCCGAGGATCCACTCCCACCACGTGTGCACGTGGGACAGCCCTGTGGGAAAGCCTCGTGGGAAAGCCTCGTGGGAAAGACTCGAGGGAAAACCATAGATCCTTTGATCCACGCGGCGGACTGCGTGACACTGCTGCTACCGCTCTGGAGGAAAGCGCAAGTGCATGCCCGCATTCGAGACGAGGACTGACTCCCCTGGGGAGACTCCAGAAGTACCCCAAGATCCATGTCAGCACTGGAGAGGAATCCTCAGGTTCCGGCCCCGACTCCACACAAGGTCTTAGGCCCCGGCATCGACGGGAGAGGAATCCCGAGAGGCCCCCGAGGAACTCGCATGGGGACTGGCCTTTCCTGAGGCCACCAGAGCGGGTCCCTGAGGTCCCCGTCGTAAGTCGAGAGCACCTGCCGCAACTCGAGAAAATCCAGGAGGTTTTGCCCTCCAGGCGAGTTGAGGCCCATTTCCGCTGAGGCTTCTCGAGGCGAATCACGTCTAAACACTGGAACTTCCAAAGGGTCCTTCACACCCTTGCTGCATCTCAAGAAGTTCCCCGACATACCCGTCTCCACTCGAGAGGAAGCACATGGGGTCCCGCACACATCCAGGGGAGCCCCGTTTCCGCCTCCTAGCTCGAGATGAGGGATCCTTTCCCTGTTTCATAGGGAAAGAATTCCCGGCGTTCCCGTCGCATCTCAAGAGGAGGCGCTCTCCACAGGAAAGGCGAGAGGAACTCCAGGGTCGTTCCAAGAGTCCCCCAGATGTGTCAGTCCATTCCAGAGGAACCTGTTTTCCCTGCACTGCCTTGACGTTCAAGCCGAGGATCGACTCCCACCACGTGTGCACGTGGGAGAGCCCTGTGGGAAAGCCTCGTGGGAAAGCCTCGTGGGAAAGACTCGAGGGAAAACAATAGATCCTTTGATCCACGCGGCGGACTGCGTGACACTGCTGCTACCGCTCTGGAGAAAAGCCCAAGTGCATGCCCGCATTCGAGACGAGGACTGACTCCCCTGGGGAGGCTCCAGAATTACCCCAAGATCCATGTCAGCACTGGAGAGGAATCCTCAGGTTCCGGCCCCGACTCCACACAAGGTCTTAGGCCCCGGCATCGACGGGAGAGGAATGCCGAGAGGCCCCCGAGGAACTCGCATGGGGACTGGCCTTTCCTGAGGCCACCAGAGCGGGTCCCTGAGGTCCCCGTCGTAAGTCGAGAGCACCTGCCGCAACTCGAGAAAATCCAGGAGGTTTTGCCCTCCAGGCGAGATGAGGCCCATTTCCGCTGAGGCTTCTCGAGGCGAATCACGTCTAAACACTGGAACTTCCAAAGGGTTCTTCACACCCTTGCTGCAACTCAAGAAGTTCCCCGACATACCCGTCTCCACTCGAGAGGAAGCACGTGGGGTCCCGCACACATCCAGGGGAGCCCCGTTTCCGCCTCCTAGCTCGAGATGAGGAATCCTTTCCCTGTTTCGTAGGGAAAGAATTCCCGGCGTTCCCGTCGCATCTCAAGAGGAGGCGCTCTCCACAGGAAAGGCGAGAGGAACTCCAGTGTCGTGCCACCTTTCCAAGAGTCCCCCAGATGTGTCAGTCCATTCCAGAGGAACCTGTTTTCCCTTCACTGCATTGACGTTCAAGCCGAGGATCCACTCCCACCACGTGTGCACGTGAGACAGCCCTGTGGGAAAGCCTAGTGGGAAAGCCTCGTGGGAAAGACTTGAGGGAAAACCATAGATCCTTTGATCCACGCGGCGGACTGCGTGACACTGCTGCTACCGCTCTGGAGGAAAGCCCAAGTGCATGCCCGCATTCGAGACGAGGACTGACTCCCCTGGGGAGACTCCAGAAGTACCCCAAGATCCATGTCAGCACTGGAAAGGAATCCTCAGGTTCCGGCCCCGACTCCACACAAGGTCTTAGGCCCCGGCATCGACGGGAGAGGAATCCCGAGAGGCCCGCGAGGAACTCGCATGGGGACTGGCCTTTCCTGAGGCCACCAGAGCGGTCCCTGAGGTCCCCGTCGTAAGTCGAGAGCACCTGCCGCAACTCGAGAAAATCCAGGAGGTTTTGCCCTCCAGGCGGGATGAGGCCCATTTCCGCTGAGGCTTCTCGAGGCTAATCACGTCTAACCACTGGAACTTCCAAAGGGTCCTTCACACACTTGCTGCATCTCAAGAAGTTCCCCGACATACCCGTCTCCACTCGAGAGGAAGCACGTGGGGTCCCGCACACATCCAGGGGAGCCCCGTTTCCGCCTCCTAGCTCGAGATGAGGGATCCTTTCCCTGTTTCGTAGGGAAAGAATTCCCGGCGTTCCCGTCGCATCTCAAGAGGAGGCGCTCTCCAAAGGAAAGGCGAGAGGAACTCCAGGGTCGTGCCACCATTCCAAGAGTCCCCCAGATGTGTCAGTCCATTCCAGAGGAACCTGTTTTCCCTGCACTGCCTTGACGTTCAAGCCGAGGATCGACTCCCACCACGTGTGCACGTGGGACAGCCCTGTGGGAAAGCCTCGTGGGAAAGCCTCGTGGGAAAGACTCGAGGGAAAACCATAGATCCTTTGATCCACGCGGCGGACTGCGTGACACTGCTGCTACCGCTCTGGAGGAAAGCCCAAGTGCATGCCCGCATTCGAGACGAGGACTGACTCCCCTGGGGAGGCTCCAGAAGTACCCCTAGATCCATGTCAGCACTGGAGAGGAATCCTCAGGTTCCGGCCCCGACTCCACACAAGGTCTTAGGCCCCGGCATCGACGGGAGAGGAATGCCGAGAGGCCCCCGAGGAACTCGCATGGGGACTGGCCTTTCCTGAGGCCACCAGAGCGGGTCCCTGAGGTCCTCATCGTAAGTCGAGAGAACCTGCCGCAACTCGAGAAAATCCAGGAGGTTTTGCCCTCCAGGCGAGATGAGGCCCATTTCCGCTGAGGCTTCTCGAGGCTAATCACGTCTAACCACTGGAACTTCCAAAGGGTCCTTCACACCCTAGCTGCAACTCAAGAATTTCCCCGACATACCCGTCTCCACTCGAGAGGAAGCACGTGGGGTCCCGCACACATCCAGGGGAGCCCCGTTTCCGCCTCCTAGCTCGAGATGAGGGATCCTTTCCCTGTTTCGTAGGGAAAGAATTCCCGGCGTTCCCGTCGCATCTCAAGAGGAGGCGCTGTCCACAGGAAAGGCGAGAGGAACTTCAGGGTCGTGCCACCATTCCAAGAGTCCCCTAGATGTGTCAGTCCATTCCAGAGGAACCTGTTTTCCCTTCACTGTCTTGACGTTCAAGCCGAGGATCCACTCCCACCACGTGTGCACGTGGGACAGCCCTGTGGGAAAGCCTCGTGGGAAAGCCTCGTGGGAAAGACTCGAGGGAAAACCATAGATCCTTTGATCCACGCGGCGGACTGCGTGACACTGCTGCTACCGCTCTGGAGGAAAGCGCAAGTGCATGCCCGCATTCGAGACGAGGACTGACTCCCCTGGGGAGGCTCCAGAAGTACCCCAAGATCCATGTCAGCACTGGAGAGGAATCCTCAGGTTCCGGCCCCGACTCCACACAAGGTCTTAGGCCCCGGCATCGACGGGAGAGGAATGCCGAGAGGCCCCCGAGGAACTCGCATGGGGACTGGCCTTTCCTGAGGCCACCAGAGCGGGTCCCTGAGGTCCCCATCGTAAGTCGAGAGAACCTGCCGCAACTCGAGAAAATCCAGGAGGTTTTGCCCTCCAGGCGAGATGAGGCCCATTTCCGCTGAGGCTTCTCGAGGCTAATCACGTCTAACCACTGGAACTTCCAAAGAGTCCTTCACACCCTTGCTGCAACTCAAGAATTTCCCCGACATACCCGTCTCCACTCGAGAGGAAGCACGTGGGGTCCCGCACACATCCAGGGGAGCCCCGTTTCCGCCTCCTAGCTCGAGATGAGGGATCCTTTCAATGTTTCATAGAGAAAGAATTCCCGGCGTTCCCGTCGCACCTCAAGAGGAGGCGCTCTCCACAGGAAAGGCGAGAGGAACTCCAGGGTCGTGCCACCATTCCAAGAGTCCCCCAGATGTGTCAGTCCATTCCAGAGGAACCTGTTTTCCCTTCACTGCCTTGACGTTCAAGCCGAGGATCGACTCCCACCACGTGTGCACGTGGGACAGCCCTGTGGGAAAGCCTTGTGGGAAAGCCTCGTGGGAAAGACTCGAGGGAAAACCATAGATCCTTTGATCCACGCGGCGGTCTGCGTGACACTGTTGCTACCGCTCTGCAGGAAAGCCCAAGTGCATGCCCGCATTCGAGACGAGGACTGACTCCCCTGGGGAGGCTCCAGAAGTACCCCAAGATCCATGTCAGCACTGGAGAGGAATCCTCAGGTTCCGGCCCCGACTCCACACAAGGTCTTAGGCCCCGGCATCGACGGGAGAGGAATGCCGAGAGGGCCCCGAGGAACTCGCATGGGGACTGGCCTTTCCTGAGGCCACCAGAGCGGGTCCCTGAGGTCCCCATCGTAAGTCGAGAGAACCTGCCGCAACTCGAGAAAATCCAGGAGGTTTTGCCCTCCAGGCGAGATGAGGCCCATTTCCGCTGAGGCTTCTCGAGGCTAATCACGTCTAACCACTGGAACTTCAAAAGGGTCCTTCACACCCTTGCTGCAACTCAAGAATTTCCCCGACATACCCGTCTCCACTCGAGAGGAAGCACGTGGGGTCCCGCACACATCCAGGGTAGCCCCGTTTCCGCCTCCTAGCTCGAGATGAGGGATCCTTTCCCTGTTTCGTAGGGAAAGAATTCCCGGCGTTCCCGTCGCATCTCAAGAGGAGGCGCTCTCCACAGGAAAGGCGAGAGGAACTCCAGGGTCGTGCCACCATTCCAAGAGTCCCCCAGATGTGTCAGTCCATTCCAGAGGAACCTGTTTTCCCTGCACTGCCTTGACGTTCAAGCCGAGGATCGACTCCCACCACGTGTGCACGTGGGACAGCCCTGTGGGAAAGCCTCGTGGGAAAGCCTCGTGGGAAAGACTCGAGGGAAAACCATAGATCCTTTGATCCACGCGGCGGACTGCGTGACACTGCTGCTACCGCTCTGGAGGAAAGCGCAAGTGCATGCCCGCATTCGAGACGAGGACTGACTCCCCTGGGGAGACTCCAGAAGTACCCCAAGATCCATGTCAGCACTGGAGAGGAATCCTCAGGTTCCGGCCCCGACTCCACACAAGGTCTTAGGCCCCGGCATCGACGGGAGCGGAATCCCGAGAGGCCCCCGAGGAACTCGCATGGGGACTGGCCTTTCCTGAGGCCACCAGAGCGGGTCCCTGAGGTCCCCGTCGTAAGTCGAGAGCACCTGCCGCAACTCGAGAAAATCCAGGAGGTTTTGCCCTCCAGGCGAGATGAGGCCCATTTCCGCTGAGGCTTCTCGAGGCTAATCACGTCTAACCACTGGAACTTCCAAAGGGTCCTTCACACCCTTGCTGCATCTCAAGAAGTTCCCCGACATACCCGTCTCCACTCGAGAGGAAGCACATGGGGTCCCGCACACATCCAGGGGAGCCCCGTTTCCGCCTCCTAGCTCGAGATGAGGGATCCTTTCCCTGTTTCGTAGGGAAAGAATTCCCGGCGTTCCCGTCGCATCTCAAGAGGAGGCGCTCTCCACAGGAAAGGCGAGAGGAACTCCAGGGTCGTTCCAAGAGTACCCCAGATGTGTCAGTCCATTCCAGAGGAACCTGTTTTCCCTGCACTGCCTTGACGTTCAAGCCGAGGATCGACTCCCACCACGTGTGCACGTGGGACAGCCCTGTGGGAAAGCCTCGTGGGAAAGCCTCGTGGGAAAGACTCGAGGGAAAACCATAGATCCTTTGATCCACGCGGCGGACTGCGTGACACTGCTGCTACCGCTCTGGAGTAAAGCCCAAGTGCATGCCCGCATTCGAGACGAGGACTGACTCCCCTGGGGAGGCTCCAGAATAACCCCATGATCCATGTCAGCACTGGAGAGGAATCCTCAGGTTCCGGCCCCGACTCCACACAAGGTCTTAGGCCCCGGCATCGACGGGAGAGGAATGCCGAGAGGCCCCCGAGGAACTCGCATGGGGACTGGCCTTTCCTGAGGCCACCAGAGCGGGTCCCTGAGGTCCCCATCGTAAGTCGAGAGAACCTGCCGCAACTCGAGAAAATCCAGGAGGTTTTGCCCTCCAGGCGAGATGAGGCCCATTTCCGCTGAGGCTTCTCGAGGCTAATCACGTCTAAGCACTGGAACTTCCAAAGGGTCCTTCACACCCTTGCTGCAACTCAAGAAGTTCCCCGACATACCCGTCTCCACTCGAGAGGAAGCACGTGGGGTCCCGCACACATCCAGGGGAGCCCCGTTTCCGCCTCCTAGCTCGAGATGAGGGATCCTTTCCCTGTTTCGTAGGGAAAGAATTCCCGGCGTTCCCGTCGCATCTCAAGAGGAGGCGCTCTCCACAGGAAAGGCGAGAGGAACTCCAGGGTCGTGCCACCTTTCCAAGAGTCCCCCAGATGTGTCAGTCCATTCCAGAGGAACCTGTTTTCCCTGCACTGCCGTGACGTTCAAGCCGAGGATCGACTCCTACCACCTGTGCACATGGGACAGCCCTGTGGGAAAGCCTCGTGGGAAAGACTCGAAGGAAAACCATAGATCCTTTGATCCACGCGGCGGACTGCGTGACACTGCTGCTACCGCTCTGGAGGAAAGCGCAAGTGCATGCCCGCATTCGAGACGAGGACTGACTCCCCTGGGGAGACTCCAGAAGTACCCCAAGATCCATGTCAGCACTGGAGAGGAATCCTCAGGTTCCGGCCCCGACTCCACACAAGGTCTTAGGCCCCGGCATCGAATGGAGAGTAATCCCGAGATCCCCCCAAGGAATTAGCATGGGGACGGGCCTTTCCTGAGGCCACCAGAGCGAGTCCCTGAGGTCCCCGTCTTAAGTCGAGAGCACCTACCGCAACTCGAGAAAATCCAGGAGGTTTTGCCCTCCAGGCGAGATGAGGCCCATTTCCGCTGAGGCTTCCCGAGGCCAATCACGTCTAACCACTGGAACTTCCAAAGGTTCCTCACACCCATGCTGCAACTCAAGAAGTTCCCCGACATACCCATCTCCACTCGAGAGGAAGCACGTGGGGTCCCGCACACATCCAGGGGACCCCCGTTTCCGACTCCTAGCTCGAGATGAGGGATCCTTTCCCTGTTTCGTAGGGAAAGAATTCCCGGCGTTCCCGTCGCATCTCAAGAGGTGGCGCTCTCCACAGGAAAGGCGAGAGGAACTCCAGGGTCGTGGCACCATTCCAAGAGACCCCCAGATGTGTCAGTCCATTCCAGAGGAACCTGTTTTCCCTTCACTGCCTTGACGTTCAAGCCGAGGATCGACTCCCACCACGTGTGCACGTGGGACAGCCCTGTTTGAAAGCCTCGTGGGAAAGCCTCGTGGGAAAGACTCGAGGGAAAACCATAGATCCTTTGATCCACGCGGCGGACTGCGTGACACTGCTGCTACCGCTCTGGAGGAAAGCGCAAGTACATGCCCGCATTCGAGACAAGGACTGACTCCCCTGGGGAGACTCCAGAAGTACCCCAAGATCCATGTCAGCACTGGAGAGGAATCCTCAGGTTCCGGCCCCTACTCCACACAAGGTCTTAGGCCCCGGCATCGGTGGGAGAGGAATGCCGAGCGGCCCCCGAGGAACTCGCATGGGGACTGGCCTTTCCTGAGGCCACCAGAGCGGGTCCCCGAGGTCCCCGTAGTAAGTCGAGAGCACATGCCGCAACTTGAGAAAATCCAGGAGGTTTTGCCCTCCAGGCGAGATGAGGCCCATTTCCGCTGAGGCTTCTCGAGGCTAATCACATCTAACCACGGGAACTTCCAAAGGGTCCTTCACACCCGGGCTGCAACTCAAGAAGTTCCCCGACATACCCGTCTCCACTCGAGAGGAAGCACGTGGGGTCCCGCACACATCCAGGGGAGCCCCGTTTACGCCTCCTAGCTCGAGATGAGGGATCCTTTCCCTGTTTCGTAGGGAAAGAATTCCCGGCGTTCCCGTCGCATCTCAAGAGGAGGCGCTCTCCACAGGAGAGGAGAGAGGAACTCCAGGGTCGTGCCACCATTCCAAGAGACGCCCAGATGTGTCAGTCCATTCCAGAGGAATCTGTTTTCCCTGCACTGCCTTGACGTTCAAGCCGAGGATCGAATCCCACCACGTGTGCACGTGGGACAGCCCTGTGGGAAAGCCTCGTGGGAAAGCCTCGTGGGAAAGACTCGAGGAAAAACCATAGATCCTTTGATCCACGCGGCGGACTGCGTGACACTGCTGCTACCGCTCTGGAGAAAAGCGCAAGTGCATGCCCGCATTCGAGACGAGGACTGACTCCCCTGGGGAGACTCCAGAAGTACCCCAAGATCCATGTCAGCACTGGAGAGGAATCCTCAGGTTCCGGCCCCGACTCCACACAAGGTCTTAGGGCCCGGCATCGACGGGAGCGGAATCCCGAGAGGCCCCCGAGGAACTCGCATGGGGACTGGCCTTTCCTGAGGCCACCAGAGCGGGTCCCTGAGGTCCCCGTCGTAAGTCGAGAGCACCTGCCGCAACTCGAGAAAATCCAGGAGGTTTTGCCCTCCAGGCGAGATGAGGCCCATTTCCGCTGAGGCTTCTCGAGGCCAATCACATCTAACCACTGGAACTTCCAAAGGGTCCTTCACACCCTTGCTGCAACTCAAGAAGTTCCCCGACATACCCGTCTCCACTCGAGAGGAAGCACGTGGGGTCCCGCACACATCCAGGGGAGCCCCGTTTCCGCCTCCTAGCTCGAGATGAGGGATCCTTTCCCTGTTTCGTAGGGAAAGAATTCCCGGCGTTCCCGTCGCAACTCAAGAGGAGGCGCTCTCCACAGGAAAGGCGAGAGGAACTCCAGGGTCGTGCCACCTTTCCAAGAGTCCCCCAGATGTGTCAGTCCATTCCAGAGAAACCTGTTTTCCCTGCACTGCCTTGACGTTCAAGCCGAGGATCGACTCCCACCACGTGTGCACGTGGGACAGAACTGTGGGAAAGCCTCGTGCGAAAGCCTCGTGGGAAAGACTCGAGGGAAAACCATAGATCCTTTGATCCACGCGGCGGACTGCGTGACACTGCTGCTACCGCTCTGGAGGAAAGCGCAAGTGCATGCCCGCATTCGAGACGAGGACTGACTCCCCTGGGGAGACTCCAGAAGTACCCCAAGATCCATGTCAGCACTGGAGAGGAATCCTCAGGTTCCGGCCCCGACTCCACACAAGGTCTTAGGCCCTGGCATCGACGGGAGAGAAATCCCGAGAGGCCCCCGAAGAACTTGCATGGGGACTGGGCTTTCCTGAGGCCACCAGAGCGGGTCCCTGTGGTCCACGTCGTAAGTCGAGAGCACCTGCCGCAACTCGAGAAAATCCAGGAGGTTTTCACCTCCAGGCGAGATGAGGCCCATTTCCTCTGAGGCTTCTCGAGGCTAATCACATCTAACCACTGGAATTTCCAAAGGGTCCTTCACACCCTAGCTACAACTCAAGAAGTTCCCCGACATACCCGTCTCCCCTCGAGAGGAAGCACAAGGGTTCCGCACACATCCAGTGAAGCCCCGTTTCCGCCTCCCACCTCGAGATGAGGGATCCTTTCCCTGTTTCGTAGGGAAAGAATTCCCGGCGTTCCCGTCGCATCTCAAGAGGAGGCGCTCTCCACAGGAAAGGTGAGAGGAACTCCAGGGTCGTGCCACCATTGCAAGAGTCCCCCAGATGTGTCAGTCCATTCCAGAGGAACCTGTTTTCCCTGCACTGCCTTGACGTTCAAGCCGAGGATCGACTCCCACCACGTGTGCACGTGGGACAGCCCTGTGGGAAAGCCTCGTGGGAACCCCTCGTGGGAAAGACTCGAGGGAAAACCATAGATCCTTTGATGCACGCGGCGGACTGCGTGACACTGCTGCTACCGCTCTGGAGGAAAGCGCAAGTGCATGCCCGCATTCGAGACGAGGACTGACTCCCCTGGGGAGACTCCAGAAGTACCCCAAGATCCATGTCAGCACTGGAGAGAAATCCTCACTTTCGGACCCCGACTCCACACAAGGTCGTAGGCCCCGTCATCGACGGGAGAGGAATCCCGAGAGGCCCCCGAGGAACTCGCATGCGGACTGGCCTTTCCTGAGGCCACCAGAGTGGGTCCCCGAGGTCCCCATCGTAAGTCGAGAGCACCTGCCGCAACACGAGAAATTCCAGGAGGTTTTGCCCTCCAGGCGAGATGAGGCCCATTTCCGCTGAGGCTTCTCGAGGCTAATCACATCTAACAACTGGAACTTCCAAAGGGTCCTTCACACCCTTGCTGCAACTCAAGAAGTTCCCCGACATACACGTCTCCACTCGAGAGGAAGCACGAGGGTCCCTCACACATCCAGGGGAGCCCCGTTTCCGCCTCCTAGCTCGAGATGAGGGATCCTTTCCCTGTTTCATAGGGAAAGAATTCCCGGCGTTCCCGTCGCATTTCAAGAGGAGGCACTCTACACAGGAAAGGCGAGAGGAACTCCAGGGTCGTGCCACCATTCCAATAGTCCCCCACATGTGTCAGTCCATTCCAGAGGAACCTGTTTTCCCTGAACTGCCTTGACGTTCAAGCCGAGGATCGACTCCCACCACGTGTGCACGTGGGACAGCCCTGTGGGAAAGACTCGTGGGAAAGCCTCGTGGGAAAGTCTGGAGAGAAAACCATCGATCCTTTGATCCACGCGGCGGACTGCGTGACACTGCTGCTACCGCTCTGGAGGAAAGCGCAAGTGCATGCCCGCATTCGAGACGAGGACTGACTCCCCTGGGGAGACTCCAGAAGTACCCCAAGATCCATGTCAGCACTGGAGAGGAATCCTCAGGTTCCGGCCCCGACTCCACACAAGGTCTTAGGCCCCGGCATCGACGGGAGAGGAATCCCGAGAGGCCCCCGAGGAACTCGCATGGGGACTGGCCTTTCCTGAGGCCACCAGAGCGGGTCCCTGAGGTCCCCGTCATAAGTTGAGAGCACCTGCCGCAACTCGAGAAAATCCAGGAGGTTTTGCCCTCCAGGCGAGATGAGGTCCATTTCCGCTGAGGCTTCTCGAGGCCAATCACATCTAACCACTGGAAATTCCAAAGGGTCCTTCACACCCTTGCTGCAACTCAAGAAGTTCCCCGACATACCCGTCTCCACTCGAGAGGAAGCACGTGGGGTCCCGCACACATCCAGGGCAGCCCAGTTTCCGCCTCCTAGCTCGAAATGAGGGATACTTTCCCTGTTTCATAGGGAAAGAATTCCCGGCGTTCCCGTCGCATCTCAAGAGGAGGCGCTCTCCACAGGAAAGCCGAGAGGAACTCCAGGGTCGTGCCACCATTCCACGAATCCCCCAGATGTGTCAGTCCATTCCAGAGGAACCTGTTATCCCTGCACTGCCTTGACGTTCAAGCCGAGGATCGACTCCCACCACGTGTGCACGTGGGACAGCCCTGGGGGAAAGCCTCGTGGGAAAGCTTCGTGGGAAAGACTCGAGGGAAAACCATAGATCCTTTGATCCACGCGGCGGACTGCGTGACACTGCTGCTACCGCTCTGGAGGAAAGCGCAAGTGCATGCCCGCATTCGAGACAAGGACTGACTCCTCTGGGGAGACTCCAGAAGTACCCCAAGATCCATGTCAGCACTGGAGAGGAATCCTCAGGTTCCGGCCCCGACTCCACACAAGGTCTTAGGCCCCGGCATCGACGGGAGAGGAATGCCGAGAGGCCCCCGAGGAACTCGCATGGGGACTGGCCTTTCCTGAGGCCACCAGAGCGGGTCCCTGAGGTCCCCGTCGTAAGTCGAGAGCACCTGCCGCAACTCGAGAAAATCCAGGAGGTTTTGCCCTCCAGGCGAGATGAGGCCCATTTCCGCTGAGGCTTCTCGAGGCTAATCACGTCTAAGCACTGGAACTTCCAAAGGGTCCTTCACACCCTTGCTGCAACTCAAGAAGTTCCCCGACATACCCGTCTCCACTCGAGAGGAAGCACGTGGGGTCCCGCACACATCCAGGGGAGCCCCGTTTCCGCCTCCTAGCTCGAGATGAGGGATCCTTTCCCTGTTTCGTAGGGAAAGAATTCCCGGCGTTCCCGTCGCATCTCAAGAGGAGGCGCTCTCCACAGGAAAGGCGAGAGGAACTCCAGGGTCGTGCCACCTTTCCAAGAGTCCCCCAGATGTGTCAGTCCATTCCAGAGGAACCTGTTTTCCCTGCACTGCCGTGACGTTCAAGCCGAGGATCGACTCCTACCACCTGTGCACATGGGACAGCCCTGTGGGAAAGCCTCGTGGGAAAGACTCGAAGGAAAACCATAGATCCTTTGATCCACGCGGCGGACTGCGTGACACTGCTGCTACCGCTCTGGAGGAAAGCGCAAGTGCATGCCCGCATTCGAGACGAGGACTGACTCCCCTGGGGAGACTCCAGAAGTACCCCAAGATCCATGTCAGCACTGGAGAGGAATCCTCAGGTTCCGGCCCCGACTCCACACAAGGTCTTAGGCCCCGGCATCGAATGGAGAGTAATCCCGAGATCCCCCCAAGGAATTAGCATGGGGACGGGCCTTTCCTGAGGCCACCAGAGCGAGTCCCTGAGGTCCCCGTCTTAAGTCGAGAGCACCTACCGCAACTCGAGAAAATCCAGGAGGTTTTGCCCTCCAGGCGAGATGAGGCCCATTTCCGCTGAGGCTTCCCGAGGCCAATCACGTCTAACCACTGGAACTTCCAAAGGTTCCTCACACCCATGCTGCAACTCAAGAAGTTCCCCGACATACCCATCTCCACTCGAGAGGAAGCACGTGGGGTCCCGCACACATCCAGGGGACCCCCGTTTCCGACTCCTAGCTCGAGATGAGGGATCCTTTCCCTGTTTCGTAGGGAAAGAATTCCCGGCGTTCCCGTCGCATCTCAAGAGGTGGCGCTCTCCACAGGAAAGGCGAGAGGAACTCCAGGGTCGTGGCACCATTCCAAGAGACCCCCAGATGTGTCAGTCCATTCCAGAGGAACCTGTTTTCCCTTCACTGCCTTGACGTTCAAGCCGAGGATCGACTCCCACCACGTGTGCACGTGGGACAGCCCTGTTTGAAAGCCTCGTGGGAAAGCCTCGTGGGAAAGACTCGAGGGAAAACCATAGATCCTTTGATCCACGCGGCGGACTGCGTGACACTGCTGCTACCGCTCTGGAGGAAAGCGCAAGTACATGCCCGCATTCGAGACAAGGACTGACTCCCCTGGGGAGACTCCAGAAGTACCCCAAGATCCATGTCAGCACTGGAGAGGAATCCTCAGGTTCCGGCCCCGACTCCACACAAGGTCTTAGGCCCCGGCATCGGTGGGAGAGGAATGCCGAGCGGCCCCCGAGGAACTCGCATGGGGACTGGCCTTTCCTGAGGCCACCAGAGCGGGTCCCCGAGGTCCCCGTAGTAAGTCGAGAGCACATGCCGCAACTTGAGAAAATCCAGGAGGTTTTGCCCTCCAGGCGAGATGAGGCCCATTTCCGCTGAGGCTTCTCGAGGCTAATCACATCTAACCACGGGAACTTCCAAAGGGTCCTTCACACCCGGGCTGCAACTCAAGAAGTTCCCCGACATACCCGTCTCCACTCGAGAGGAAGCACGTGGGGTCCCGCACACATCCAGGGGAGCCCCGTTTACGCCTCCTAGCTCGAGATGAGGGATCCTTTCCCTGTTTCGTAGGGAAAGAATTCCCGGCGTTCCCGTCGCATCTCAAGAGGAGGCGCTCTCCACAGGAGAGGAGAGAGGAACTCCAGGGTCGTGCCACCATTCCAAGAGACGCCCAGATGTGTCAGTCCATTCCAGAGGAATCTGTTTTCCCTGCACTGCCTTGACGTTCAAGCCGAGGATCGAATCCCACCACGTGTGCACGTGGGACAGCCCTGTGGGAAAGCCTCGTGGGAAAGCCTCGTGGGAAAGACTCGAGGAAAAACCATAGATCCTTTGATCCACGCGGCGGACTGCGTGACACTGCTGCTACCGCTCTGGAGAAAAGCGCAAGTGCATGCCCGCATTCGAGACGAGGACTGACTCCCCTGGGGAGACTCCAGAAGTACCCCAAGATCCATGTCAGCACTGGAGAGGAATCCTCAGGTTCCGGCCCCGACTCCACACAAGGTCTTAGGGCCCGGCATCGACGGGAGCGGAATCCCGAGAGGCCCCCGAGGAACTCGCATGGGGACTGGCCTTTCCTGAGGCCACCAGAGCGGGTCCCTGAGGTCCCCGTCGTAAGTCGAGAGCACCTGCCGCAACTCGAGAAAATCCAGGAGGTTTTGCCCTCCAGGCGAGATGAGGCCCATTTCCGCTGAGGCTTCTCGAGGCCAATCACATCTAACCACTGGAACTTCCAAAGGGTCCTTCACACCCTTGCTGCAACTCAAGAAGTTCCCCGACATACCCGTCTCCACTCGAGAGGAAGCACGTGGGGTCCCGCACACATCCAGGGGAGCCCCGTTTCCGCCTCCTAGCTCGAGATGAGGGATCCTTTCCCTGTTTCGTAGGGAAAGAATTCCCGGCGTTCCCGTCGCAACTCAAGAGGAGGCGCTCTCCACAGGAAAGGCGAGAGGAACTCCAGGGTCGTGCCACCTTTCCAAGAGTCCCCCAGATGTGTCAGTCCATTCCAGAGAAACCTGTTTTCCCTGCACTGCCTTGACGTTCAAGCCGAGGATCGACTCCCACCACGTGTGAACGTGGGACAGAACTGTGGGAAAGCCTCGTGCGAAAGCCTCGTGGGAAAGACTCGAGGGAAAACCATAGATCCTTTGATCCACGCGGCGGACTGCGTGACACTGCTGCTACCGCTCTGGAGGAAAGCGCAAGTGCATGCCCGCATTCGAGACGAGGACTGACTCCCCTGGGGAGACTCCAGAAGTACCCCAAGATCCATGTCAGCACTGGAGAGGAATCCTCAGGTTCCGGCCCCGACTCCACACAAGGTCTTAGGCCCTGGCATCGACGGGAGAGAAATCCCGAGAGGCCCCCGAAGAACTTGCATGGGGACTGGGCTTTCCTGAGGCCACCAGAGCGGGTCCCTGTGGTCCACGTCGTAAGTCGAGAGCACCTGCCGCAACTCGAGAAAATCCAGGAGGTTTTCACCTCCAGGCGAGATGAGGCCCATTTCCTCTGAGGCTTCTCGAGGCTAATCACATCTAACCACTGGAATTTCCAAAGGGTCCTTCACACCCTAGCTACAACTCAAGAAGTTCCCCGACATACCCGTCTCCCCTCGAGAGGAAGCACAAGGGTTCCGCACACATCCAGTGAAGCCCCGTTTCCGCCTCCCACCTCGAGATGAGGGATCCTTTCCCTGTTTCGTAGGGAAAGAATTCCCGGCGTTCCCGTCGCATCTCATGAGGAGGCGCTCTCCACAGGAAAGGTGAGAGGAACTCCAGGGTCGTGCCACCATTGCAAGAGTCCCCCAGATGTGTCAGTCCATTCCAGAGGAACCTGTTTTCCCTGCACTGCCTTGACGTTCAAGCCGAGGATCGACTCCCACCACGTGTGCACGTGGGACAGCCCTGTGGGAAAGCCTCGTGGGAACCCCTCGTGGGAAAGACTCGAGGGAAAACCATAGATCCTTTGATGCACGCGGCGGACTGCGTGACACTGCTGCTACCGCTCTGGAGGAAAGCACAAGTGCATGCCCGCATTCGAGACGAGGACTGACTCCCCTGGGGAGACTCCAGAAGTACCCCAAGATCCATGTCAGCACTGGAGAGAAATCCTCACTTTCGGACCCCGACTCCACACAAGGTCGTAGGCCCCGTCATCGACGGGAGAGGAATCCCGAGAGGCCCCCGAGGAACTCGCATGCGGACTGGCCTTTCCTGAGGCCACCAGAGTGGGTCCCCGAGGTCCCCATCGTAAGTCGAGAGCACCTGCGGCAACACGAGAAATTCCAGGAGGTTTTGCCCTCCAGGCGAGATGAGGCCCATTTCCGCTGAGGCTTCTCGAGGCTAATCACATCTAACCACTGGAACTTCCAAAGGGTCCTTCACACCCTTGCTGCAACTCAAGAAGTTCCCCGACATACACGTCTCCACTCGAGAGGAAGCACGAGGGTCCCTCACACATCCAGGGGAGCCCCGTTTCCGCCTCCTAGCTCGAGATGAGGGATCCTTTCCCTGTTTCATAGGGAAAGAATTCCCGGCGTTCCCGTCGCATTTCAAGAGGAGGCACTCTACACAGGAAAGGCGAGAGGAACTCCAGGGTCGTGCCACCATTCCAATAGTCCCCCACATGTGTCAGTCCATTCCAGAGGAACCTGTTTTCCCTGAACTGCCTTGACGTTCAAGCCGAGGATCGACTCCCACCACGTGTGCACGTGGGACAGCCCTGTGGGAAAGACTCGTGGGAAAGCCTCGTGGGAAAGTCTGGAGAGAAAACCATCGATCCTTTGATCCACGCGGCGGACTGCGTGACACTGCTGCTACCGCTCTGGAGGAAAGCGCAAGTGCATGCCCGCATTCGAGACGAGGACTGACTCCCCTGGGGAGACTCCAGAAGTACCCCAAGATCCATGTCAGCACTGGAGAGGAATCCTCAGGTTCCGGCCCCGACTCCACACAAGGTCTTAGGCCCCGGCATCGACGGGAGAGGAATCCCGAGAGGCCCCCGAGGAACTCGCATGGGGACTGGCCTTTCCTGAGGCCACCAGAGCGGGTCCCTGAGGTCCCCGTCATAAGTTGAGAGCACCTGCCGCAACTCGAGAAAATCCAGGAGGTTTTGCCCTCCAGGCGAGATGAGGTCCATTTCCGCTGAGGCTTCTCGAGGCCAATCACATCTAACCACTGGAAATTCCAAAGGGTCCTTCACACCCTTGCTGCAACTCAAGAAGTTCCCCGACATACCCGTCTCCACTCGAGAGGAAGCACGTGGGGTCCCGCACACATCCAGGGCAGCCCAGTTTCCGCCTCCTAGCTCGAAATGAGGGATACTTTCCCTGTTTCATAGGGAAAGAATTCCCGGCGTTCCCGTCGCATCTCAAGAGGAGGCGCTCTCCACAGGAAAGCCGAGAGGAACTCCAGGGTCGTGCCACCATTCCACGAATCCCCCAGATGTGTCAGTCCATTCCAGAGGAACCTGTTATCCCTGCACTGCCTTGACGTTCAAGCCGAGGATCGACTCCCACCACGTGTGCACGTGGGACAGCCCTGGGGGAAAGCCTCGTGGGAAAGCTTCGTGGGAAAGACTCGAGGGAAAACCATAGATCCTTTGATCCACGCGGCGGACTGCGTGACACTGCTGCTACCGCTCTGGAGGAAAGCGCAAGTGCATGCCCGCATTAGAGACAAGGACTGACTCCTCTGGGGAGACTCCAGAAGTACCCCAAGATCCATGTCAGCACTGGAGAGGAATCCTCAGGTTCCGGCCCCGACTCCACACAAGGTCTTAGGCCCCGGCATCGACGGGAGAGGAATGCCGAGAGGCCCCCGAGGAACTCGCATGGGGACTGGCCTTTCCTGAGGCCACCAGAGCGGGTCCCTGAGGTCCCCGTCGTAAGTCGAGAGCACCTGCCGCAACTCGAGAAAATCCAGGAGGTTTTGCCCTCCAGGCGAGATGAGGCCCATTTCCGCTGAGGCTTCTCGAGGCTAATCACGTCTAAGCACTGGAACTTCCAAAGGGTCCTTCACACCCTTGCTGCAACTCAAGAAGTTCCCCGACATACCCGTCTCCACTCGAGAGGAAGCACGTGGGGTCCCGCACACATCCAGGGGAGCCCCGTTTCCGCCTCCTAGCTCGAGATGAGGGATCCTTTCCCTGTTTCGTAGGGAAAGAATTCCCGGCGTTCCCGTCGCATCTCAAGAGGAGGCGCTCTCCACAGGAAAGGCGAGAGGAACTCCAGGGTCGTGCCACCATTCCAAGAGTCCCCCAGATGTGTCAGTCCATTCCAGAGGAACCTGTTTTCCCTGCACTGCCTTGACGTTCAAGCCGAGGATCGACTCCCACCACGTGTGCACGTGGGACAGCCCTGTGGGAAAGCCTCGTGGGAAAGCCTCGTGTGAAAGACTCGAGGGAAAACCATAGATCCTTTGATCCATTGGGCGGACTGCGTGACACTGCTGCTACCGCTCTGGAGGAAAGCGCAAGTGCATGCCCGCATTCGAGACGAGGACTGACTCCCCTGGGGAGACTCCAGAAGTACCCCAAGATCCATGTCAGCACTGGAGAGGAATCCTCAGGTTCCGGCCCCGACTCCACACAAGGTCTTAGGCCCCGGCATCGACGGGAGAGTAATCCCGAGAGGCCCCCGAGGAACTCGCATGGGGACTGGCCTTTTCTGAGGCCACCAGAGCGGGTCCCTGAGGTCCCCGTCGTAAGTCGAGAGCACCTGCCGCAACTCGAGAAAATCCAGGAGGTTTTGCCCTCCAAGCGAGATGAGGCCCATTTCCGCTGAGGCTTCTCGAGGATAATCACGTCTAACCACTGGAACTTCCAAAGGGTCCTTCACACCCTTGCTGCAACTCAAGAAGTTCCCCGACATACCCGTCTCCACTCGAGAGGAAGCACGTGGGGTCCCGCACACATCCAGGGGAGCCCCGTTTCCGCCTCCTAGCTCGAGTTGAGGGATCCTTTCCCTGTTTCGTAGGGAAAGAATTCCCGGCGTTCCCGTCGCATCTCAAGAGGAGGCGCTCTCCACAGGAAAGGCGAGAGGAACTCCAGGGTCGTGCCACCATTCCAAGAGTCCCCCAGATATGTCAGTCCATTCCAGAGGAACCTGTTTTCCCTGCACTGCCTTGACGTTCAAGCCGAGGATCGACTCCCACCACGTGTGCACGTGGGACAGCCCTGTGGGAAAGCCTCGTGGGAAAGCCTCGTGGGAAAGACTCGAGAGAAAACCATAGATGCTTTGATCCACGCGGCGGACTGCGTGACACTGCTGCTACCGCTCTGGAGGAAAGCGCAAGTGCATGCCCGCATTCGAGATGAGGACTGACTCCCCTGGGGAGACTCCAGAAGTACCCCAAGATCCATGTCAGCACTGGAGAGGAATTCTCAGGTTCCGGCCCCGACTCCACACAAGGTCTTAGGCCCCGGCATCGACGGGATAGGAATGCCGAGAGGCCCCCGAGGAACTCGAATGGGGACTGGCCTTTCCTGAGGCCACCAGAGCGGGTCCCTGAGGTCCCCGTCGTAAGTCGAGAGCACCTGCCGCAACTCGAGAAAATCCAGGAGGTTTTGCCCTCCAGGCGAGATGAGGTCCATTTCCGCTGAGGCTTCTCGAGGCTAATCACGTCTAACCACTGGAACTTCCAAACGGTCCTTCACACCCTTGCTGCAACTCAAGAATTTCCCAGACATACCCGTCTCCACTCGAGAGGAAGCACGTGGGGTCCCGCACACATCCAGGGGAGCCCCGTTTCGGCCTCCTAGCTCGAGATGAGGGATCCTTTCCCTGTTTCATAGGGAAAGAATTCCCGGCGTTCCCGTCGCATCTCAAGAGGAGGCGCTCTCCACAGGAAAGGCGAGAGGAACTCCAGGGTCGTGCCACCATTCCAAGAGTCCCCCAGATGTGTCAGTCCATTCCAGAGGAACCTGTTTTCCCTGCACTGCCTTGACGTTCAAGCCGAGGATCGACTCCCACCACGTGTGCACGTGGGACAGCCCTGTGGGAAAGCCTCGTGGGAAAGCCTCTTGGGAAAGACTCGAGGGAAAACCATAGATCCTTTGATCCACGGGGCGGACTGGGTGACACTGCTGCTACCGCTCTGGAGGAAAGCGCAAGTGCATGCCCGCATTCGAGACGAGGACTGACTCCCCTGGGGAGACTCCAGAAGTACCCCAAGATCCATGTCAGCACTGGAGAGGAATCCTCAGGTTCCGGCCCCGACTCCACACAAGGTCTTAGGCCCCGGCATCGACGGGAGAGGGATCCCGAGAGGCCCCCGAGGAACTCGCATGGGGACTGGCCTTTCCTGAGGCCACCAGAGCGGGTCCCTGAGGTCCCCGTCGTAAGTCGAGAGCACCTGCCGCAACTCGAGAAAATCCAGGAGGTTTTGCCCTCCAGGCGAGATGAGGCCCATTTCCGCTGAGGCTTCTCGAGGCTAATCACGTCTAACCACTGGAACTTCCAAAGGGTCCTTCACACCCTTGCTGCAACTCAAGAAGTTCCCCGACATACCCTTCTCCACTCGAGAGGAAGCACGTGGGGTCCCGCACACATCCAGGGGAGCCCCGTTTCCGCCTCCTAGCTCGAGATGAGGGATCCTTTCCCTGTTTCGTAGGGAAAGAATTCCCGGCGTTCCCGTCGCATCTCAAGAGGAGGCGCTCTCCACAGGAAAGCCGAGAGGAACTCCAGGGTCATGCCACCATTCCAAGAGACCCCCAGATGTGTCAGTCCATTCCAGAGGAACCTGTTTTCCCTGCACTGCCTTGACGTTCAAGCCGAGGATCGACTCCCACCACGTGTGCACGTGGGACAGCCCTGTGGGAAAGCCTCGTGGGAAAGCCTCGTGGGAAAACTCGAGGGAAAACCATAGATCCTTTGATCCACGCGGCGGACTGCGTGACACTGATGCTACCGCTCTGGAGGAAAGCGCAAGTGCATGCCCGCATTCGAGACGAGGACTGACTCCCCTGGGGAGACTCCAGAAGTACCCCAAGATCCATGTCAGCACTGGAGAGGAATCCTCAGGTTCCGGCCCCGACTCCACACAAGGTCTTAGGCCCCGGCATCGACGGGAGAGTAATCCCGAGAGGCCCCCGAGGAATTCGCATGGGGACTGGCCTTTCCTGAGGCCACCAGAGCGGGTCCCTGAGGTCCCCGTCGTAAGTCGAGAGCACCTGCCGTAACTCGAGAAAATCCAGGAGGTTTTGCCCTCCAGGCGAGATGAGGCCCATTTCCGCTGAGGCTTCTCGAGGCTAATCACGTCTAACAACTTGAACTTCCAAAGGGTCCTTCACACCCTTGCTGCAACTCAAGAAGTTCCCCGACATACCCGTCTCCACTCGGGAGGAAGCACGTCGTGTCCCGCACACATCCAGGGGAGCCCCGTTTCCGCCTCCTAGCTCGAGATGAGGGATCCTTTCCCTGTTTCGTAGGGAAAGAATTCCCGGCGTTCCCGTCGCATCTCAAGAGGAGGCGCTCTCCACAGGAAAGGCGAGAGGACTCCAGCGTCGTGCCACCATTCAAAGAGTCTCCCAGATATGTCAGTCCATTCCAGAGGACATGTTTTCCCTGCACTGCCTTGACGTTCAAGCCGAGGATCGACTCCCACCACGTGTGCACGTGGGACAGCCCTGTGGAAAGCCTCGTGGGAAAGCCTCGTGGGAAAGACTCGAGGGAAAACCATAGATCCTTTGATCCACGCGGCGGACTGCGTGACACTGCTGCTACCGCTCTGGAGGAAAGCGCAAGTGCATGCCCGCATTCGAGACGAGGACTGACTCCCCTGGGGAGACTCCAGAAGTACCCCAAGATCCATGTCAGCACTGGAGAGGAATCCTCAGGTCCCGGCCCCGACTCCACACAAGGTCTTAGGCCCCGGTATCGACGGGAGAGGAATACCGAGAGGCCCCCGAGGAACTCGCATGGGGACTGGCCTTTCCTGAGGCCACCAGAGCGGGTCCCTGAGGTCCCCGTCGTAAGTCGAGAGCACCTGCCACAACTCGAGAAAATCCAGGAGGTTTTGCCCTCCAGGCGAGATGAAGCCCATTTCCGCTGAGGCTTCACGAGGCTAATCACATCTAACCACTGGAACTTCCAAAAGGTCCTTCACACCCTTGCTGCAACTCTAGAAGTTCCCCGACATACCCGTCTCCACTCGAGAGGAAGCACGAGGGTCCCGCACACATCCAGGGTAGCCCCGTTTCCACCTCCTAGCTCGAGATGAGGGATCCTTTCCCTGTTTCGGAGGGAAAGAATTCCCGGCGTTCCCGTCGCATCTCAAGAGGAGGCGCTCCCACAGGAAAGGCGAGAGGAACTCCAGGGTCGTGCCACCATCCCAAGAGACCCCATATGTGTCAGTCCATTCCAGAGGAACCTGTTTTCCCTGCACTGCCTTGACGTTCAAGCCGAGGATCGACTCCCACCACGTGTGCACGTGGGACAGCCCTGTGGGAAAGCCTCGTGGGAAAGCCTCGTGGGAAAGACTCGAGGGAAAACCATAGATCCTTTGATCCACGAGGCGGACTGCGTGACACTGCTGCTACCGCTTTGAAGGAAAGCGCAAGTGCATGCCCGCATTCGAGACGAGGACTGACTCCCCTGGGGAGACTCCAGAAGTACCCCAAGATCCATGTCAGCACTGGAGAGGAATCCTCAGGTTCCGGCCCCGACTCCACACAAGGTCTTAGGCCCCGGCATCGACGGGAGAGGAATCCCGAGAGGCCCTCGAGGAATTCGCATGGGGACTGGCCTTTCCTGAGGCCACCAGAGCGGGTCCCTGAGGTCCCCGTCGTAAGTGGAGAGCACCTGCCGCAACTCGAGAAAATCCAGGAGGTTTTGCCCTCCAGGCGAGATGAGGCCCATTTCCACTGAGGCTTCTCGAGGCGAATCATGTCTAACCACTGGAACTTCCAAAGGGTCCTTCACACCCTTGCTGCAACTCAAGAAGTTCCCCGACATACCCGTCTCCACTCGAGAGGAAGCACGTGGGGTCCCGCACACATCCAGGGGAGCCCCGTTTCCGCCTCCTAGCTCGAGATGAGGGATCCTTTCCCTGTTTCGTAGGGAAAGAATTCCCGGCGTTCCCGTCGCATCTCAAGAGGAGGCGCTCTCCACAGGAAAGGCGAGAGGAACTCCAGGGTCGTGCCACCATTCCAAGAGTCCCCCAGATGTGTCAGTCCATTCCAGAGGAACCTGTTTTCCCTGCACTGCCTTGACGTTCAAGCCGAGGATCCACTCCCACCACGTGTGCACGTGGGACAGCCCTGTGGGAAAGCCTCGTGGGAAAGCCTCGTGGGAAAGACTCGAGGGAAAACCATAGATCCTTTGATCCACGCGGCGGACTGCGTGACACTGCTGCTACCGCTCTGGAGGAAAGCGCAAGTGCATGCCCGCATTCGAGACGAGGACTGACTCCCCTGGGGAGACTCCAGAAGTACCCCAAGATCCATGTCAGCACTGGAGAGGAATCCTCAGGTTCCGGCCCCGACTCCACACAAGGTCTTAGGCCCCGGCATCGACGGGAGAGGGATCCCGAAAGGCCCCCGAGGAACTCGCATGGGGACTGGCCTTTCCTGAGGCCACCAGAGCGGGTCCCTGAGGTCCCCGTCGTAAGTCGAGAGCACCTGCCGCAACTCGAGAAAATCCAGGAGGTTTTGCCCTCCAGGCGAGATGAGGCCCATTTCCGCTGAGGCTTCTCGAGGCTAATCACGTCTAACCACTGGAACTTCCAAAGGGTCCTTCACACCCTTGCTGCAACTCAAGAAGTTCCCCGACATACCCGTCTCCACTCGAGAGGAAGCACGTGGGGTCCCGCACACATCCAGGTGAGCCCCGTTTCCGCCTCCTAGCTCGAGATGAGGGATCCTTTCCCTGTTTCGTAGGGAAAGAATTCCCGGGGTTCCCGTCGCATCTCAAGAGGAGGCGCTCTCCACAGGAAAGCCGAGAGGAACTCCAGGGTCATGCCACCATTCCAAGAGTCCCCCAGATGTGTCAGTCCATTCCAGAGGAACCTGTTTTCCCTGCACTGCCTTGACGTTCAAGCCGAGGATCGACTCCCAACACGTGTGCACGTGGGACAGCCCTGTGGGAAAGCCTCGTGGGAAAGCCTCGTGGGAAAACTCGAGGGAAAACCATAGATCCTTTGATCCACGCGGCCGACTGCGTGACACTGATGCTACCGCTCTGGAGGAAAGCGCAAGTGCATGCCCGCATTCGAGACGAGGACTGACTCCCCTGGGGAGACTCCAGAAGTACCCCAAGATCCATGTCAGCAATGGAGAGGAATCCTCAGTTTCCGGCCCCGACTCCACACAAGGACTTAGGCCCCGGCATCGACGGGAGAGTAATGCCGAGAGGCCCCCGAGGAATTCGCATGGGGACTGGCATTTCCTGAGGCCACCAGAGCGGGTCCCTGAGGTCCCCATCGTAAGTCGAGAGCACCTGCCGTAACTCGAGAAAATCCAGGAGGTTTTGCCCTCCAGGCGAGATGAGGCCCATTTCCGCTGAGGCTTCTCGAGGCTAATCACGTCTAACAACTGGAACTTCCAAAGGGTCCTTCACACCCTTGCTGCAACTCAAGAAGTTCCCCGACATACCCGTCTCCACTCGGGAGGAAGCACGTGGGGTCCCGCACACATCCAGGGGAGCCTCGTTTCCGCCTCCTAGCTCGAGATGAGGGATCCTTTCCCTGTTTCGTAGGGAAAGAATTCCCGGCGTTCCCGTCGCATCTCAAGAGGAGGCGCTCTCCACAGGAAAGGCGAGAGGACTCCAGCGTCGTGCCACCATTCAAAGAGTCTCCCAGATATGTCAGTCCATTCCAGAGGACATGTTTTCCCTGCACTGCCTTGACGTTCAAGCCGAGGATCGAGTCCCACCACGTGTGCACGTGGGACAGCCCTGTGGAAAGCCTCGTGGGAAAGCATCGTGGGAAAGACTCGAGGGAAAACCATAGATCCTTTGATCCACGAGGCGGACTGCGTGACACTGCTGCTACCGCTCTGGAGGAAAGCGCAAGTGCATGCCCGCATTCGAGACGAGGACTGACTCCCCTGGGGAGACTCCAGAAGTACCCCAAGATCCATGTCAGCACTGGAGAGGAATCCTCAGGTCCCGGCCCCGACTCCACACAAGGTCTTAGGCCCCGGTATCGACGGGAGAGGAATACCGAGAGGCCCCCGAGAACTCGCATGGGGACTGGCCTTTCCTGAGGTCACCAGAGCGGGTCCCTGAGGTCCCCGTCGTAAGTCGAGAGCACCTGCCACAACTCGAGAAAATCCAGGAGGTTTTGCCCTCCAGGCGAGATGAAGCCCATTTCCGCTGAGGCTTCACGAGGCTAATCACATCTAACCACTGGAACTTCCAAAAGGTCATTCACACCCTTGCTGCAACTCTAGAAGTTCCCCGACATACCCGTCTCCACTCGAGAGGAAGCACGAGGGTCCCGCACACATCCAGGGTAGCCCCGTTTCCACCTCCAAGCTCGAGATGAGGGATCCTTTCCCTGTTTCGGAGGGAAAGAATTCCCGGCGTTCCCGTCGCATCTCAAGAGGAGGCGCTCCCACAGGAAAGGCGAGAGGAACTCCAGGGTCGTGCCACCATCCCAAGAGACCCCATATGTGTCAGTCCATTCCAGAGGAACCTGTTTTCCCTGCACTGCCTTGACGTTCAAGCCGAGGATCCACTCCCACCACGTGTGCACGTGGGACAGCCCTGTGGGAAAGCCTCGTGGGAAAGCCTCGTGGGAAAGACTCGAGGGAAAACCATAGATCCTTTGATCCACGCGGCGGACTGCGTGACACTGCTGCTACCGCTCTGGAGGAAAGCGCAAGTGCATGCCCGCATTCGAGACGAGGACTGACTCCCCTGGGGAGACTCCAGAAGTACCCCAAGATCCATGTCAGCACGGGAGAGGAATCCTCAGGTTCCGGCCCCGACTCCACACAAGGTCTTAGGCCCCGGCATCGACGGGAGAGGAATCCCAAGAGGCCCCCTAGGAACTCGCATGGGGACTGGCCTTTCCTGAGGCCACCAGAGCGGGTCCCTGAGGTCCCCGTCGTAAGTCGAGAGCACCTGCCGCAACTCGGGAAAATCCAGGAGGTTTTGCCCTCCAGGCGAGATGAGGCCCATTTCCGCTGAGGCTTCTCGAGGCTAATCACCTCTAACCACTGGAACTTCCAAAGGGTGCTTCACACCCTTGCTGCAACTCAAGAAGTTCCCCGACATACCCGTCTCCACTCGAGAGGAAGCACGTGGTGTCCCGCACACATCCAGGGGAGCCCCGTTTCCGCCTCCTAGCTCGAGATGAGGGATCCTTTCCCTGTTTCGTAGGGAAAGAATTCCCGGCTTTCCCGTCGCATCTCAAGAGGAGGCGCTCTCCACAGGAAAGGCGAGAGGAACTCCAGGGTCGTGCCACCATTCCAAGTGTCCCCCAGATGTGTCAGTCTATTCCAGAGGAACCTGTTTTCCCTGCACTGCCTTGACGTTCAAGCCGAGGATCCACTCCCACCACGTGTGCACGTGGGACAGCCCTGTGGGAAAGCCTCGTGGGAAAGCCTCGTGGGAAAGACTCGAGGGAAAACCATAGATCATTTGATCCACGAGGCGGACTGCGTGACACTGCTGCTACCGCTTTGGAGGAAAGCGCAAGTGCATGCCCGCATTCGAGACGAGGACTGACTCCCCTGGGTAGACTCCAGAAATACCCCAAGATCCATGTCAGCACTGGAGAGGAATCCTCAGGTTCCGGCCCCGACTCCACACAAGGTCTTAGGCCCCGGCATCGACGGGAGAGTAATCCCGAGAGGCCCCCGAGGAATTCGCATGGGGACTGGCCTTTCCTGAGGCCACCAGAGCGGGTCCCTGAGGTCCCCGTCGTAAGTCGAGAGCACCTGCCCCAACTCGAGAAAATCCAGGAGGTTTTGCCCTCCAGGCGAGATGAGGCCCATTTCCGCTGAGGCTTCTCGAGGTGAATCATGTCTAACCACTGGAACTTCCAAAGGGTCCTTCACACCCTTGCTGCAACTCAAGAAGTTCCCCGACATACCCGTCTCCACTCGAGAGGAAGCACGTGGGGTCCCGCACACATCCAGGGGAGCCCCGTTTCCGCCTCCTAGCTCGAGATGAGGGATCCTTTCCCTGTTTCGTAGGGAAAGAATTCCCGGCGTTCCCGTCGCATCTCAAGAGGAGGCGCTCTCCACAGGAAAGGCGAGAGGAACTCCAGGGTCGTGCCACCATTCCAAGAGTCCCCCAGATGTGTCAGTCCATTCCAGAGGAACCTGTTTTCCCTGCACTGCCTTGACGTTCAAGCCGAGGATCCACTCCCACCACGTGTGCACGTGGGACAGCCCTGTGGGAAAGCCTCGTGGGAAAGCCTCGTGGGAAAGACTCGAGGGAAAACCATAGATCCTTTGATCCACGCGGCGGACTGCGTGACACTGCTGCTACCGCTCTGGAGGAAAGCGCAAGTGCATGCCCGCATTCGAGACGAGGACTGACTCCCCTGGGGAGACTCCAGAAGTACCCCAAGATCCATGTCAGCACTGGAGAGGAATCCTCAGGTTCCGGCCCCGACTCCACACAAGGTCTTAGGCCCCGGCATCGACGGGAGAGGAATCCCGAGAGGCCCCCGAGGAACTCGCATGGGGACTGGCCTTTCCTGAGGCCACCAGAGCGGGTCCCTGAGGTCCCCGTCGTAAGTCGAGAGCACCTGCCGCAACTCGAGAAAATCCAGGAGGTTTTGCCCTCCAGGCGAGATGAGGCCCATTTCCGCTGAGGCTTCTCGAGGCGAATCACGTCTAAACACTGGAACTTCCAAAGGGTCCTTCACACCCTTGCTGCATCTCAAGAAGTTCCCCGACATACCCGTCTCCACTCGAGAGGAAGCACATGGGGTCCCGCACACATCCAGGGGAGCCCCGTTTCCGCCTCCTAGCTCGAGATGAGGGATCCTTTCCCTGTTTCATAGGGAAAGAATTCCCGGCGTTCCCGTCGCATCTCAAGAGGAGGCGCTCTCCACAGGAAAGGCGAGAGGAACTCCAGGGTCGTTCCAAGAGTCCCCCAGATGTGTCAGTCCATTCCAGAGGAACCTGTTTTCCCTGCACTGCCTTGACGTTCAAGCCGAGGATCGACTCCCACCACGTGTGCACGTGGGACAGCCCTGTGGGAAAGCCTCGTGGGAAAGCCTCGTGGGAAAGACTCGAGGGAAAACAATAGATCCTTTGATCCACGCGGCGGACTGCGTGACACTGCTGCTACCGCTCTGGAGTAAAGCCCAAGTGCATGCCCGCATTCGAGACGAGGACTGACTCCCCTGGGGAGGCTCCAGAATTACCCCAAGATCCATGTCAGCACTGGAGAGGAATCCTCAGGTTCCGGCCCCGACTCCACACAAGGTCTTAGGCCCCGGCATCGACGGGAGAGGAATGCCGAGAGGCCCCCGAGGAACTCGCATGGGGACTGGCCTTTCCTGAGGCCACCAGAGCGGGTCCCTGAGGTCCCCGTCGTAAGTCGAGAGCACCTGCCGCAACTCGAGAAAATCCAGGAGGTTTTGCCCTCCAGGCGAGATGAGGCCCATTTCCGCTGAGGCTTCTCGAGGCGAATCACGTCTAACCACTGGAACTTCAAAAGGGTCCTTCACACCCTTGCTGCAACTCAAGAATTTCCCCGACATACCCGTCTCCACTCGAGAGGAAGCACGTGGGGTCCCGCACACATCCAGGGTAGCCCCGTTTCCGCCTCCTAGCTCGAGATGAGGGATCCTTTCCCTGTTTCGTAGGGAAAGAATTCCCGGCGTTCCCGTCGCATCTCAAGAGGAGGCGCTCTCCACAGGAAAGGCGAGAGGAACTCCAGGGTCGTGCCACCATTCCAAGAGACCCCCAGATGTGTCAGTCCATTCCAGAGGAACCTGTTTTCCCTTCACTGCCTTGACGTTCAAGCCGAGGATCGACTCCCACCACGTGTGCACGTGGGACAGCCCTGTGGGAAAGCCTCGTGGGAAAGCCTCGTGGGAAAGACTCGAGGGAAAACCATAGATCCTTTGATCCACGCGGCGGACTGCGTGACACTGTTGCTACCGCTCTGCAGGAAAGCCCAAGTGCATGCCCGCATTCGAGACGAGGACTGACTCCCCTGGGGAGGCTCCAGAAGTACCCCAAGATCCATGTCAGCACTGGAGAGGAATCCTCAGGTTCCGGCCCCGACTCCACACAAGGTCTTAGGCCCCGGCATCGACGGGAGAGGAATGCCGAGAGGGCCCCGAGGAACTCGCATGGGGACTGGCCTTTCCTGAGGCCACCAGAGCGGGTCCCTGAGGTCCCCATCGTAAGTCGAGAGAACCTGCCGCAACTCGAGAAAATCCAGGAGGTTTTGCCCTCCAGGCGAGATGAGGCCCATTTCCGCTGAGGCTTCTCGAGGCTAATCACGTCTAACCACTGGAACTTCAAAAGGGTCCTTCACACCCTTGCTGCATCTCAAGAAGTTCCCCGACATACCCGTCTCCACTCGAGAGGAAGCACATGGGGTCCCGCACACATCCAGGGGAGCCCCGTTTCCGCCTCCTAGCTCGAGATGAGGGATCCTTTCCCTGTTTCGTAGGGAAAGAATTCCCGGAGTTCCCGTCGCATCTCAAGAGGAGGCGCTCTCCACAGGAAAGGCGAGAGGAACTCCAGGGTCGTTCCAAGAGTACCCCAGATGTGTCAGTCCATTCCAGAGGAACCTGTTTTCCCTGCACTGCCTTGACGTTCAAGCCGAGGATCGACTCCCACCACGTGTGCACGTGGGACAGCCCTGTGGGAAAGCCTCGTGGGAAAGCCTCGTGGGAAAGACTCGAGGGAAAACCATAGATCCTTTGATCCACGCGGCGGACTGCGTGACACTGCTGCTACCGCTCTGGAGTAAAGCCCAAGTGCATGCCCGCATTCGAGACGAGGACTGACTCCCCTGGGGAGGCTCCAGAATTACCCCAAGATCCATGTCAGCACTGGAGAGGAATCCTCAGGTTCCGGCCCCGACTCCACACAAGGTCTTAGGCCCCGGCATCGACGGGAGAGGAATGCCGAGAGGCCCCCGAGGAACTCGCATGGGGACTGGCCTTTCCTGAGGCCACCAGAGCGGGTCCCTGAGGTCCCCATCGTAAGTCGAGAGAACCTGCCGCAACTCGAGAAAATCCAGGAGGTTTTGCCCTCCAGGCGAGATGAGGCCCATTTCCGCTGAGGCTTCTCGAGGCTAATCACGTCTAAGCACTGGAACTTCCAAAGGGTCCTTCACACCCTTGCTGCAACTCAAGAAGTTCCCCGACATACCCGTCTCCACTCGAGAGGAAGCACGTGGGGTCCCGCACACATCCAGGGGAGCCCCGTTTCCGCCTCCTAGCTCGAGATGAGGGATCCTTTCCCTGTTTCGTAGGGAAAGAATTCCCGGCGTTCCCGTCGCATCTCAAGAGGAGGCGCTCTCCACAGGAAAGGCGAGAGGAACTCCAGGGTCGTGCCACCTTTCCAAGAGTCCCCCAGATGTGTCAGTCCATTCCAGAGGAACCTGTTTTCCCTGCACTGCCGTGACGTTCAAGCCGAGGATCGACTCCTACCACCTGTGCACATGGGACAGCCCTGTGGGAAAGCCTCGTGGGAAAGACTCGAAGGAAAACCATAGATCCTTTGATCCACGCGGCGGACTGCGTGACACTGCTGCTACCGCTCTGGAGGAAAGCGCAAGTGCATGCCCGCATTCGAGACGAGGACTGACTCCCCTGGGGAGACTCCAGAAGTACCCCAAGATCCATGTCAGCACTGGAGAGGAATCCTCAGGTTCCGGCCCCGACTCCACACAAGGTCTTAGGCCCCGGCATCGAATGGAGAGTAATCCCGAGATCCCCCCAAGGAATTAGCATGGGGACGGGCCTTTCCTGAGGCCACCAGAGCGAGTCCCTGAGGTCCCCGTCTTAAGTCGAGAGCACCTACCGCAACTCGAGAAAATCCAGGAGGTTTTGCCCTCCAGGCGAGATGAGGCCCATTTCCGCTGAGGCTTCCCGAGGCCAATCACGTCTAACCACTGGAACTTCCAAAGGTTCCTCACACCCATGCTGCAACTCAAGAAGTTCCCCGACATACCCATCTCCACTCGAGAGGAAGCACGTGGGGTCCCGCACACATCCAGGGGACCCCCGTTTCCGACTCCTAGCTCGAGATGAGGGATCCTTTCCCTGTTTCGTAGGGAAAGAATTCCCGGCGTTCCCGTCGCATCTCAAGAGGTGGCGCTCTCCACAGGAAAGGCGAGAGGAACTCCAGGGTCGTGGCACCATTCCAAGAGACCCCCAGATGTGTCAGTCCATTCCAGAGGAACCTGTTTTCCCTGCACTGCCTTGACGTTCAAGCCGAGGATCGACTCCCACCACGTGTGCACGTGGGACAGCCCTGTTTGAAAGCCTCGTGGGAAAGCCTCGTGGGAAAGACTCGAGGGAAAACCATAGATCCTTTGATCCACGCGGCGGACTGCGTGACACTGCTGCTACCGCTCTGGAGGAAAGCGCAAGTACATGCCCGCATTCGAGACAAGGACTGACTCCCCTGGGGAGACTCCAGAAGTACCCCAAGATCCATGTCAGCACTGGAGAGGAATCCTCAGGTTCCGGCCCCGACTCCACACAAGGTCTTAGGCCCCGGCATCGGTGGGAGAGGAATGCCGAGCGGCCCCCGAGGAACTCGCATGGGGACTGGCCTTTCCTGAGGCCACCAGAGCGGGTCCCCGAGGTCCCCGTAGTAAGTCGAGAGCACATGCCGCAACTTGAGAAAATCCAGGAGGTTTTGCCCTCCAGGCGAGATGAGGCCCATTTCCGCTGAGGCTTCTCGAGGCTAATCACATCTAACCACGGGAACTTCCAAAGGGTCCTTCACACCCGGGCTGCAACTCAAGAAGTTCCCCGACATACCCGTCTCCACTCGAGAGGAAGCACGTGGGGTCCCGCACACATCCAGGGGAGCCCCGTTTCCGCCTCCTAGCTCGAGATGAGGGATCCTTTCCCTGTTTCGTAGGGAAAGAATTCCCGGCGTTCCCGTCGCATCTCAAGAGGAGGCGCTCTCCACAGGAAAGGCGAGAGGAACTCCAGGGTCGTGCCACCATTCCAAGAGTCCCCCAGATGTGTCAGTCCATTCCAGAGGAACCTGTTTTCCCTGCACTGCCTTGACGTTCAAGCCGAGGATCGACTCCCACCACGTGTGCACGTGGGACAGCCCTGTGGGAAAGCCTCGTGGGAAAGCCTCGTGGGAAAGACTCGAGGGAAAACTATAGATCCTTTGATCCACGCGGCGGACTGCGTGACACTGCTGCTACCGCTCTGGAGGAAAGCGCAAGTGCATGCCCGCATTCGAGACGAGGACTGACTCCCCAGGGGAGACTCCAGAAGTACCCCAAGATCCATGTCAGCACTGGAGAGGAATCCTGAGGTTCCGGCCCCGACTCCACACAAGGTCTTAGGCCCCGGCATCGACGGGAGAGGAATGCCGAGAGGCCCCCGAGGAACTCGCATAGGGACTGGCCTTTCCTGAGGCCACCAGAGCGGGTCCCTGAGGTCCCCGTCGTAAGTCGAGAGCACCTGCCGCAACTCGAGAAAATCCAGGAGGTTTTGCCCTCCAGGCGAGATGAGGCCCATTTCCGCTGAGGCTTCTCGAGGCTAATCACGTCTAACCACTGGAACTTCCAAAGGGTCCTTCACACCCTTGCTGCAACTCAAGAAGTTCCCCGACATACCCGTCTCCAATCGAGAGGAAGCACGTGGGGTCCCGCACACATCCAGGGGAGCCCCGTTTCCGCCTCCTAGCTCGAGATGAGGGATCCTTTCCCTGTATCGTAGGGAAAGAATTCCCGGCGTTCCCGTCGCATCTCAAGAGGAGGCCCTCTCCACAGGAAAGGCGAGAGGAACTCCAGGGTCGTGCCACCATTCCAAGAGTCCCCCAGATGTGTCAGTCCATTCCAGAGGAACCTGTTTTCCCTGCACTGCCTTGACGTTCAAGCCGAGGATCCACTCCCACCACGTGTGCACGTGGGACAGCCCTGTGGGAAAGCTTCGTGGGAAAGACTCGTGGGAAAGACTCGAGGGAAAACCATAGATCCTTTGATCCACGCGGCGGACTGCGTGACACTGCTGCTACCGCTCTAGCGGAAAGCGCAAGTGCATGCCCGCATTCGAGACGAGGACTGACTCCCCTGGGGAGATTCCAGAAGTACCCCAAGATCCATGTCAGCACTGGAGAGGAATCCTCAGGTTCCGGCCCCGACTCCACACAAGGTCTTAGGCCCCGTCATCGACGGGAGAGGAATCCCGAGAGGCCCCCGAGGAACTCGCATGGGGACTGGCCTTTCCTGAGGCCACCAGAGCGGGTCCCTGAGGTCCCCGTCATAAGTCGAGAGCACCTGCCGCAACTCGAGAAAATCCAGGAGGTTTTGCCCTCCAGGCGAGATGAGGCCCATTTCCGCTGAGGCTTCTCGAGGCGAATCACGTCTAACCACTGGAACTTCCAAAGGGTCCTTCACACCCTTGCTGCAACTCAAGAAGTTCCCCGACATACCCGTCTCCACTCGAGAGGAAGCACGTGGGGTCCCGCACACATCCAGGGGAGCCCCGTTTCCGCCTCCTAGCTCGAGATGAGGGATCCTTTCCCTGTTTCGTAGGGAAAGAATTCCCGGCGTTCCCGTCGCATCTCAAGAGGAGGCGCTCTCCACAGGAAAGGCGAGAGGAACTCCAGGGTCGTGCCACCTTTCCAAGAGTCCCCCAGATGTGTCAGTCCATTCCAGAGGAACCTGTTTTCCCTTCACTGCATTGACGTTCAAGCCGAGGATCCACTCCCACCACGTGTGCACGTGAGACAGCCCTGTGGGAAAGCCTCGTGGGAAAGCCTCGTGGGAAAGACTCGAGGGAAAACCATAGATCCTTTGATCCACGCGGCGGACTACGTGACACTGCTGCTACCGCTCTGGAGGAAAGCCCAAGTGCATGCCCGCATTCGAGACAAGGACTGACTCCCCTGGGGAGACTCCAGAAGTACCCCAAGATCCATGTCAGCACTGGAGAGGAATCCTCAGGTTCCGGCCCCGACTCCACACAAGGTCTTAGGCCCCGGCATCGACGGGAGAGGAATCCCGAGAGGCCCCCGAGGAACTCGCATGGGGACTGGCCTTTCCTGAGGCCACCAGAGCGGGTCCCTGAGGTCCCCGTCGTAAGTCGAGAGCACCTGCCGCAACTCGAGAAAATCCAGGAGGTTTTGCCCTCCAGGCGAGATGAGGCCCATTTCCGCTGAGGCTTCTCGAGGCTAATCACGTCTAACCACTGGAACTTCCAAAGGGTCCTTCACACACTTGCTGCATCTCAAGAAGTTCCCCGACATACCCGTCTCCACTCGAGAGGAAGCACGTGGGGTCCCGCACACATCCAGGGGAGCCCCGTTTCCGCCTCCTAGCTCGAGATGAGGGATCCTTTCCCTGTTTCGTAGGGAAAGAATTCCCGGCGTTCCCGTCGCATCTCACGAGGAGGCGCTCTCCAAAGGAAAGGCGAGAGGAACTCCAGGGTCGTGCCACCATTCCAAGAGTCCCCCAGATGTGTCAGTCCATTCCAGAGGAACCTGTTTTCCCTGCACTGCCTTGACGTTCAAGCCGAGGATCGACTCCCACCACGTGTGCACGTGGGACAGCCCTGTGGGAAAGCCTCGTGGGAAAGCCTCGTGGGAAAGACTCGAGGGAAAACCATAGATCCTTTGATCCACGCGGCGGACTGCGTGACACTGCTGCTACCGCTCTGGAGGAAAGCCCAAGTGCATGCCCGCATTCGAGACGAGAACTGACTGCCCTGGGGAGGCTCCAGAAGTACCCCAAGATCCATGTCAGCACTGGAGAGGAATCCTCAGGTTCCGGCCCCGACTCCACACAAGGTCTTAGGCCCCGGCATCGACGGGAGAGGAATCCCGAGAGGCCCCCGAGGAACTCGCATGGGGACTGGCCTTTCCTGAGGCCACCAGAGCGGGTCCCTGAGGTCCTCATCGTAAGTCGAGAGAACCTGCCGCAACTCGAGAAAATCCAGGAGGTTTTGCCCTCCAGGCGAGATGAGGCCCATTTCCGCTGAGGCTTCTCGAGGCTAATCACGTCTAACCACTGGAACTTCCAAAGGGTCCTTCACACCCTAGCTGCAACTCAAGAATTTCCCCGACATACCCGTCTCCACTCGAGAGGAAGCACGTGGGGTCCCGCACACATCCAGGGGAGCCCCGTTTCCGCCTCCTAGCTCGAGATGAGGGATCCTTTCCCTGTTTCGTAGGGAAAGAATTCCCGGCGTTCCCGTCGCATCTCAAGAGGAGGCGCTCTCCACAGGAAAGGCGAGAGGAACTCCAGGGTCGTTCCAAGAGTCCCCCAGATGTGTCAGTCCATTCCAGAGGAACCTGTTTTCCCTGCACTGCCTTGACGTTCAAGCCGAGGATCGACTCCCACCACGTGTGCACGTGGGACAGCCCTGTGGGAAAGCCTCGTGGGAAAGCCTCGTGGGAAAGACTCGAGGGAAAACAATAGATCCTTTGATCCACGCGGCGGACTGCGTGACACTGCTGCTACCGCTCTGGAGTAAAGCCCAAGTGCATGCCCGCATTCGAGACGAGGACTGACTCCCCTGGGGAGGCTCCAGAATTACCCCAAGATCCATGTCAGCACTGGAGAGGAATCCTCAGGTTCCGGCCCCGACTCCACACAAGGTCTTAGGCCCCGGCATCGACGGGAGAGGAATGCCGAGAGGCCCCCGAGGAACTCGCATGGGGACTGGCCTTTCCTGAGGCCACCAGAGCGGGTCCCTGAGGTCCCCATCGTAAGTCGAGAGAACCTGCCGCAACTCGAGAAAATCCAGGAGGTTTTGCCCTCCAGGCGAGATGAGGCCCATTTCCGCTGAGGCTTCTCGAGGCTAATCACGTCTAACCACTGGAACTTCCAAAGGATCCTTCACACCCTTGCTGCAACTCAAGAAGTTCCCCGACATACCCGTCTCCACTCGAGAGGAAGCACGTGGGGTCCCGCACACATCCAGGGGAGCCCCGTTTCCGCCTCCTAGCTCGAGATGAGGGATCCTTTCCCTGTTTCGTAGGGAAAGAATTCCCGGCGTTCCCGTCGCATCTCAAGAGGAGGCGCTCTCCACAGGAAAGGCGAGAGGAACTCCAGGGTCGTGCCACCTTTCCAAGAGTCCCCCAGATGTGTCAGTCCATTCCAGAGGAACCTGTTTTCCCTTCACTGCATTGACGTTCAAGCCGAGGATCCACTCCCACCACGTGTGCACGTGAGACAGCCCTGTGGGAAAGCCTCGTGGGAAAGCCTCGTGGGAAAGACTCGAGGGAAAACCATAGATCCTTTGATCCACGCGGCGGACTGCGTGACACTGCTGCTACCGCTCTGGAGGAAAGCCCAAGTGCATGCCCGCATTCGAGACGAGGACTGACTCCCCTGGGGAGACTCCAGAAGTACCCCAAGATCCATGTCAGCACTGGAGAGGAATCCTCAGGTTCCGGCCCCGACTCCACACAAGGTCTTAGGCCCCGGCATCGACGGGAGAGGAATCCCGAGAGGCCCGCGAGGAACTCGCATGGGGACTGGCCTTTCCTGAGGCCACCAGAGCGGTCCCTGAGTTCCCCGTCGTAAGTCGAGAGCACCTGCCGCAACTCGAGAAAATCCAGGAGGTTTTGCCCTCCAGGCGAGATGAGGCCCATTTCCGCTGAGGCTTCTCGAGGCTAATCACGTCTAACCACTGGAACTTCCAAAGGGTCCTTCACACACTTGCTGCATCTCAAGAAGTTCCCCGACATACCCGTCTCCACTCGAGAGGAAGCACGTGGGGTCCCGCACACATCCAGGGGAGCCCCGTTTCCGCCTCCTAGCTCGAGATGAGGGATCCTTTCCCTGTTTCGTAGGGAAAGAATTCCCGGCGTTCCCGTCGCATCTCAAGAGGAGGCGCTCTCCAAAGGAAAGGCGAGAGGAACTCCAGGGTCGTGCCACCATTCCAAGAGTCCCCCAGATGTGTCAGTCCATTCCAGAGGAACCTGTTTTCCCTGCACTGCCTTGACGTTCAAGCCGAGGATCGACTCCCACCACGTGTGCACGTGGGACAGCCCTGTGGGAAAGCCTCGTGGGAAAGCCTCGTGGGAAAGACTCGAGGGAAAACCATAGATCCTTTGATCCACGCGGCGGACTGCGTGACACTGCTGCTACCGCTCTGGAGGAAAGCCCAAGTGCATGCCCGCATTCGAGACGAGGACTGACTCCCCTGGGGAGGCTCCAGAAGTACCCCAAGATCCATGTCAGCACTGGAGAGGAATCCTCAGGTTCCGGCCCCAACTCCACACAAGGTCTTAGGCCCCGGCATCGACGGGAGAGGAATGCCGAGAGGCCCCCGAGGAACTCGCATGGGGACTGGCCTTTCCTGAGGCCACCAGAGCGGGTCCCTGAGGTCCTCATCGTAAGTCGAGAGAACCTGCCGCAACTCGAGAAAATCCAGGAGGTTTTGCCCTCCAGGCGAGATGAGGCCCATTTCCGCTGAGGCTTCTCGAGGCTAATCACATCTAACCACTGGAACTTCCAAAGGGTCCTTCACACCCTAGCTGCAACTCAAGAATTTCCCCGACATACCCGTCTCTACTCGAGAGGAAGCACGTGGGGTCCCGCACACATCCAGGGGAGCCCCGTTTCCGCCTCCTAGCTCGAGATGAGGGATCCTTTCCCTGTTTCGTAGGGAAAGAATTCCCGGCGTTCCCTTCGCATCTCAAGAGGAGGCGCTCTCCACAGGAAAGGCGAGAGGAACTCCAGGGTCGTTCCAAGAGTCCCCCAGATGTGTCAGTCCATTCCAGAGGAACCTGTTTTCCCTGCACTGCCTTGACGTTCAAGCCGAGGATCGACTCCCACCACGTGTGCACGTGGGACAGCCCTGTGGGAAAGCCTCGTGGGAAAGCCTCGTGGGAAAGACTCGAGGGAAAACCATAGATCCTTTGATCCACGCGGCGGACTGCGTGACACTGCTGCTACCGCTCTGGAGTAAAGCCCAAATGCATGCCCGCATTCGAGACGAGGACTGACTCCCCTGGGGAGGCTCCAGAATTACCCCAAGATCCATGTCAGCACTGGAGAGGAATCCTCAGGTTCCGGCCCCGACTCCACACAAGGTCTTAGGCCCCGGCATCGACGGGAGAGGAATGCCGAGAATCCCCCGAGGAACTCGCATGGGGACTGGCCTTTCCTGAGGCCACCAGAGCGGGTCCCTGAGGTCCCCATCGTAAGTCGAGAGAACCTGCCGCAACTCGAGAAAATCCAGGAGGTTTTGCCCTCCAGGCGAGATGAGGCCCATTTCCGCTGAGGCTTCTCGAGGCTAATCACGTATAACCACTGGAACTTCCAAAGGGTCCTTCACACCCTTGCTGCAACTCAAGAAGTTCCCCGACATACCCGTCTCCACTCGAGAGGAAGCACGTGGGGTCCCGCACACATCCAGGGGAGCCCCGTTTCCGCCTCCTAGCTCGAGATGAGGGATCCTTTCCCTGTTTCGTAGGGAAAGAATTCCCGGCGTTCCCGTCGCATCTCAAGAGGAGGCGCTCTCCACAGGAAAGGCGAGAGGAACTCCAGGGTCGTGCCACCTTTCCAAGAGTCCCCCAGATGTGTCAGTCCATTGCAGAGGAACCTGTTTTCCCTTCACTGCATTGACGTTCAAGCCGAGGATCCACTCCCACCACGTGTGCACGTGAGACAGCCCTGTGGGAAAGCCTCGTGGGAAAGCCTCGTGGGAAAGACTCGAGGGAAAACCATAGATCCTTTGATCCACGCGGCGGACTGCGTGACACTGCTGCTACCGCTCTGGAGGAAAGCCCAAGTGCATGCCCGCATTCGAGTCGAGGACTGACTCCCCTGGGGAGACTCCAGAAGTACCCCAAGATCCATGTCAGCACTGGAGAGGAATCCTCAGGTTCCGGCCCCGACTCCACACAAGGTCTTAGGCCCCGGCATCGACGGGAGAGGAATCCCGAGAGGCCCCCGAGGAACTCGCATGGGGACTGGCCTTTCCTGAGGCCACCAGAGCGGGTCCCTGAGGTCCCCGTCGTAAGTCGAGAGCACCTGCCGCAACTCGAGAAAATCCAGGAGGTTTTGCCCTCCAGGCGAGATGAGGCCCATTTCCGCTGAGGCTTCTCGAGGCTAATCACGTCTAACCACTGGAACTTCCAAAGGGTCCTTCACACCCTTGCTGCATCTCAAGAAGTTCCCCGACATACCCGTCTCCACTCGAGAGGAAGCACGTGGGGTCCCGCACACATCCAGGGGAGCCCCGTTTCCGCCTCCTAGCTCGAGATGAGGGATCCTTTCCCTGTTTCGTAGGGAAAGAATTCCCGGCGTTCCCGTCGCATCTCAAGAGGAGGCGCTCTCCACAGGAAAGGCGAGAGGAACTCCAGGGTCGTGCCACCATTCCAAGAGTCCCCCAGATGTGTCAGTCCATTCCAGAGGAACCTGTTTTCCCTGCACTGCCTTGACGTTCAAGCCGAGGATCGACTCCCACCACGTGTGCACGTGGGACAGCCCTGTGGGAAAGCCTCGTGGGAAAGCCTCGTTGGAAAGACTCGAGGGAAAACCATAGATCCTTTGATCCACGCGGCGGACTGCGTGACACTGCTGCTACCGCTCTGGAGGAAAGCCCAAGTGCATGCCCGCATTCGAGACGAGGACTGACTCCCCTGGGGAGGCTCCAGAAGTACCCCAAGATCCATGTCAGCACTGGAGAGGAATCCTCAGGATCCGGCCCCGACTCCACACAAGGTCTTAGGCGCCGGCATCGAAGGGAGAGGAATGCCGAGAGGCCCCCGAGGAACTCGCATGGGGACTGGCCTTTCCTGAGGCCACCAGGGCGGGTCCCTGAGGTCCCCATCGTAGGTCGAGAGAACCTGCCGCAACTCGAGAAAATCCAGGAGGTTTTGCCCTCCAGGCGAGATGAGGCCCATTTCCGCTGAGGCTTCTCGAGGCTAATCACGTCTAACCACTGGAACTTCCAAAGGGTCCTTCACACCCTTGCTGCAACTCAAGAATTTCCCCGACATACCCGTCTCCACTCGAGAGGAAGCACGTGGGGTCCCGCACACATCCAGGGGAGCCCCGTTTCCGCCTCCTAGCTCGAGATGAGGGATCCTTTCCCTGTTTCGTAGGGAAAGAATTCCCGGCGTTCCCTTCGCATCTCAAGAGGAGGCGCTCTCCACAGGAAAGGCGAGAGGAACTCCAGGGTCGTTCCAAGAGTCCCCCAGATGTGTCAGTCCATTCCAGAGGAACCTGTTTTCCCTGCACTGCCTTGACGTTCAAGCCGAGGATCGACTCCCACCACGTGTGCACGTGGGACAGCCCTGTGGGAAAGCCTCGTGGGAAAGCCTCGTGGGAAAGACTCGAGGGAAAACCATAGATCCTTTGATCCACGCGGCGGACTGCGTGACACTGCTGCTACCGCTCTGGAGTAAAGCCCAAATGCATGCCCGCATTCGAGACGAGGACTGACTCCCCTGGGGAGGCTCCAGAATTACCCCAAGATCCATGTCAGCACTGGAGAGGAATCCTCAGGTTCCGGCCCCGACTCCACACAAGGTCTTAGGCCCCGGCATCGACGGGAGAGGAATGCCGAGAATCCCCCGAGGAACTCGCATGGGGACTGGCCTTTCCTGAGGCCACCAGAGCGGGTCCCTGAGGTCCCCATCGTAAGTCGAGAGAACCTGCCGCAACTCGAGAAAATCCAGGAGGTTTTGCCCTCCAGGCGAGATGAGGCCCATTTCCGCTGAGGCTTCTCGAGGCTAATCACGTATAACCACTGGAACTTCCAAAGGGTCCTTCACACCCTTGCTGCAACTCAAGAAGTTCCCCGACATACAAGTCTCCACTCGAGAGGAAGCACGTGGGGTCCCGCACACATCCAGGGGAGCCCCGTTTCCGCCTCCTAGCTCGAGATGAGGGATCCTTTCCCTGTTTCGTAGGGAAAGAATTCCCGGCGTTCCCGTCGCATCTCAAGAGGAGGCGCTCTCCACAGGAAAGGCGAGAGGAACTCCAGGGTCGTGCCACCTTTCCAAGAGTCCCCCAGATGTGTCAGTCCATTGCAGAGGAACCTGTTTTCCCTTCACTGCATTGACGTTCAAGCCGAGGATCCACTCCCACCACGTGTGCACGTGAGACAGCCCTGTGGGAAAGCCTCGTGGGAAAGCCTCGTGGGAAAGACTCGAGGGAAAACCATAGATCCTTTGATCCACGCGGCGGACTGCGTGACACTGCTGCTACCGCTCTGGAGGAAAGCCCAAGTGCATGCCCGCATTCGAGTCGAGGACTGACTCCCCTGGGGAGACTCCAGAAGTACCCCAAGATCCATGTCAGCACTGGAGAGGAATCCTCAGGTTCCGGCCCCGACTCCACACAAGGTCTTAGGCCCCGGCATCGACGGGAGAGGAATCCCGAGAGGCCCCCGAGGAACTCGCATGGGGACTGGCCTTTCCTGAGGCCACCAGAGCGGGTCCCTGAGGTCCCCGTCGTAAGTCGAGAGCACCTGCCGCAACTCGAGAAAATCCAGGAGGTTTTGCCCTCCAGGCGAGATGAGGCCCATTTCCGCTGAGGCTTCTCGAGGCTAATCACGTCTAACCACTGGAACTTCCAAAGGGTCCTTCACACCCTTGCTGCATCTCAAGAAGTTCCCCGACATACCCGTCTCCACTCGAGAGGAAGCACGTGGGGTCCCGCACACATCCAGGGTAGCCCCGTTTCCGCCTCCTAGCTCGAGATGAGGGATCCTTTCCCTGTTTCGTAGGGAAAGAATTCCCGGCGTTCCCGTCGCATCTCAAGAGGAGGCGCTCTCCACAGGAAAGGCGAGAGGAACTCCAGGGTCGTGCCACCATTCCAAGAGTCCCCCAGATGTGTCAGTCCATTCCAGAGGAACCTGTTTTCCCTGCACTGCCTTGACGTTCAAGCCGAGGATCGACTCCCACCACGTGTGCACGTGGGACAGCCCTGTGGGAAAGCCTCGTGGGAAAGCCTCGTTGGAAAGACTCGAGGGAAAACCATAGATCCTTTGATCCACGCGGCGGACTGCGTGACACTGCTGCTACCGCTCTGGAGGAAAGCCCAAGTGCATGCCCGCATTCGAGACGAGGACTGACTCCCCTGGGGAGGCTCCAGAAGTACCCCAAGATCCATGTCAGCACTGGAGAGGAATCCTCAGGATCCGGCCCCGACTCCACACAAGGTCTTAGGCGCCGGCATCGAAGGGAGAGGAATGCCGAGAGGCCCCCGAGGAACTCGCATGGGGACTGGCCTTTCCTGAGGCCACCAGGGCGGGTCCCTGAGGTCCCCATCGTAGGTCGAGAGAACCTGCCGCAACTCGAGAAAATCCAGGAGGTTTTGCCCTCCAGGCGAGATGAGGCCCATTTCCGCTGAGGCTTCTCGAGGCTAATCACGTCTAACCACTGGAACTTCCAAAGGGTCCTTCACACCCTTGCTGCAACTCAAGAATTTCCCCGACATACCCGTCTCCACTCGAGAGGAAGCACGTGGGGTCCCGCACACATCCAGGGGAGCCCCGTTTCCGCCTCCTAGCTCGAGATGAGGGATCCTTTCCCTGTTTCGTAGGGAAAGAATTCCCGGCGTTCCCGTCGCATCTCAAGAGGAGGCGCTCTCCACAGGAAAGGCGAGAGGAACTCCAGGGTCGTGCCACCATTCCAAGAGTCCCCCAGATGTGTCAGTCCATTCCAGAGGAACCTGTTTTCCCTTCACTGCCTTGACGTTCAAGCCGAGGATCGACTCCCACCACGTGTGCACGTGGGACAGCCCTGTGGGAAAGCCTCGTGGGAAAGCCTCGTGGGAAAGACTCGAGGGAAAACCATAGATCCTTTGATCTACGCGGCGGACTGCGTGACACTGCTGCTACCGCTCTGGAGGAAAGCGCAAGTGCATGCCCGCATTCGAGACGAGGACTGACTCCCCTGGGGAGGCTCCAGAAGTACCCCAAGATCCATGTCAGCACTGGAGAGGAATCCTCAGGTTCCGGCCCCGACTCCACACAAGGTCTTAGGCCCCGGCATCGACGGGAGAGGAATCCCGAGAGGCCCCCGAGGAACTCGCATGGGGACTGGCCTTTCCTGGGGCCACCAGAGCGGGTCCCTGAGGTCCCCGTCGTAAGTCGAGAGCACCTGCCGCAACTCGAGAAAATCCAGGAGGTTTTGCCCTCCAGGCGAGATGAGGCCCATTTCCGCTGAGGCTTCTCGAGGCGAATCACGTCTAACCACTGGAACTTCCAAAGGGTCCTTCACACCCTTGCTGCAACTCAAGAAGTTCCCCGACATACCCGTCTCCACTCGAGAGGAAGCACGTGGGGTCCCGCACACATCCAGGGGAGCCCCGTTTCCGCCTCCTAGCTCGAGATGAGGGATCCTTTCCCTGTTTCGTAGGGAAAGAATTCCCGGCGTTCCCGTCGTATCTCAAGAGGAGGCGCTCTCCACAGGAAAGGCGAGAGGAACTCCAGGGTCGTGCCACCTTTCCAAGAGGCCCCCAGATGTGTCAGTCCATTCCAGAGGAACCTGTTTTCCCTTCACTGCATTGACGTTCAAGCCGAGGATCCACTCCCACCACGTGTGCACGTGAGACAGCCCTGTGGGAAAGCCTCGTGGGAAAGCCTCGTGGGAAAGACTCGAGGGAAAACCATAGATCCTTTGATCCACGCGGCGGACTGCGTGACACTGCTGCTACCGCTCTGGAGGAAAGCCCAAGTGCATGCCCGCATTCGAAACGAGGACTGACTCCCCTGGGGAGACTCCAGAAGTACCCCAAGATCCATGTCAGCACTGGAGAGGAATCCTCAGGTTCCGGCCCCGACTCCACACAAGGTCTTAGGCCCCGGCATCGACGGGAGAGGAATCCCGAGAGGCCCCCGAGGAACTCGCATGGGGACTGGCCTTTCCTGAGGCCACCAGAGCGGGTCCCTGAGGTCCCCGTCGTAAGTCGAGAGCACCTGCCGCAACTCGAGAAAATCCAGGAGGTTTTGCCCTCCAGGCGAGATGAGGCCCATTTCCGCTGAGGCTTCTTGAGGCTAATCACGTCTAACCACTGGAACTTCCAAAGGGTCCTTCACACACTTGCTGCATCTCAAGAAGTTCCCCGACATACCCGTCTCCACTCGAGAGGAAGCACGTGGGGTCCCGCACACATCCAGGGGAGCCCCGTTTCCGCCTCCTAGCTCGAGATGAGGGATCCTTTCCCTGTTTCGTAGGGAAAGACTTCCCGGCGTTCCCGTCGCATCTCAAGAGGAGGCGCTCTCCAAAGGAAAGGCGAGAGGAACTCCAGGGTCGTGCCACCATTCCAAGAGTCCCCCAGATGTGTCAGTCCATTCCAGAGGAACCTGTTTTCCCTGCACTGCCTTGACGTTCAAGCCGAGGATCGACTCCCACCACGTGTGCACGTGGGACAGCCCTGTGGGAAAGCCTCGTGGGAAAGCTTCGTGGGAAAGACTCCAGGGAAAACCATAGATCCTTTGATCCACGCGGCGGACTGCGTGACACTGCTGCTACCGCTCTGGAGGAAAGCCCAAGTGCATGCCCGCATTCGAGACGAGGACTGACTCCCCTGGGGAGGCTCCAGAAGTACCCCAAGATCCATGTCAGCACTGGAGAGGAATCCTCAGGTTCCGGCCCCGACTCCACACAAGGTCTTAGGCCCCGGCATCGACGGGAGAGGAATGCCGAGAGGCCCCCGAGGAACTCGCATGGGGACTGGCCTTTCCTGAGGCCACCAGAGCGGGTCCCTGAGGTCCCCATCGTAAGTCGAGAGAACCTGCCGCAACTCGAGAAAATCCAGGAGGTTTTGCCCTCCAGGCGAGATGAGGCCCATTTCCGCTGAGGCTTCTCGAGGCTAATCACGTCTAACCACTGGAACTTCCAAAGGGTCCTTCACACCCTAGCTGCAACTCAAGAATTTCCCCGACATACCCGTCTCCACTCGAGAGGAAGCACGTGGGGTCCCGCACACATCCAGGGGAGCCCCGTTTCCGCCTCCTAGCTCGAGATGAGGGATCCTTTCCCTGTTTCGTAGGGAAAGAATTCCCGGCGTTCCCGTCGCATCTCAAGAGGAGGCGCTCTCCACAGGAAAGGCGAGAGGAACTCCAGGGTCGTGCCACCATTCCAAGAGTCCCCCAGATGTGTCAGTCCATTCTAGAGGAACCTGTTTTCCCTTCACTGCCTTGACGTTCAAGCCGAGGATCCACTCCCACCACGTGTGCACGTGGGACAGCCCTGGGGGAAAGCCTCGTGGGAAAGCCTCGTGGGAAAGACTCGAGGGAAAACCATAGATCCTTTGATCCACGCGGCGGACTGCGGGACACTGCTGCTGCCGCTCTGGAGGAAAGCGCAAGTGCATGCCCGCATTCGAGACGAGGACTGACTCCCCTGGGGAGGCTCCAGAAGTACCCCAAGATCCATGTCAGCACTGGAGAGGAATCCTCAGGTTCGGGCCCCGACTCCACACAAGGTCTTAGGCCCCGGCATCGACGGGAGAGGAATGCCGAGAGGCCCCCGAGGAACTCGCATGGGGACTGGCCTTTCCTGAGGCCACCAGAGCGGGTCCCTGAGGTCCCCATCGTAAGTCGAGAGAACCTGCCGCAACTCGAGAAAATCCAGGAGGTTTTGCCCTCCAGGCGAGATGAGGCCCATTTCCGCTGAGGCTTCTCGAGGCTAATCACGTATAACCACTGGAACTTCCAAAGGGTCCTTCACACCCTTGCTGCAACTCAAGAAGTTCCCCGACATACCCGTCTCCACTCGAGAGGAAGCACGTGGGGTCCCGCACACATCCAGGGGAGCCCCGTTTCCGCCTCCTAGCTCGAGATGAGGGATCCTTTCCCTGTTTCGCAGGGAAAGAATTCCCGGCGTTCCCGTCGCATCTCAAGAGGAGGCGCTCTCCACAGGAAAGGCGAGAGGAACTCCAGGGTCGTGCCACCATTCCAAGAGTCCCCCAGATGTGTCAGTCCATTCCAGAGGAACATGTTTTCCCTGCACTGCCTTGACGTTCAAGCCGAGGATCCACTCCCTCCACGTGTGCACGTGGGACAGCCCTGTGGGAAAGCCTCGTGGGAAAGCCTCGTGGGAAAGACTCGAGGGAAAACCATAGATCCTTTGATCCACGCGGCGGACTGCGTGACACTGCTGCTACCGCTCTGGAGGAAAGCGCAAGTGCATGCCCGCATTCGAGACGAGGACTGACTCCCCTGGGGAGACTCCAGAAGTACCCCAAGATCCATCTCAGCACTGGAGAGGAATTCTCAGGTTCCGGCCCCGACTCCACACAAGGTCTTAGGCCCCGGCATCGACGGGAGAGGAATCCCGAGAGGCCCCCGAGGAACTCGCATGGGGACTGGCCTTTCCTGAGGCCACCAGAGCGGGTCCCTGAGGTCCCCGTCGTAAGTCGAGAGCACCTGCCGCAACTCGAGAAAATCCAGGAGGTTTTGCCCTCCAGGCGAGATGAGGCCCATTTCCGCTGAGGCTTCTCGAGGCTAATCACGTCTAACCACTGGAACTTCCAAAGGGTCCTTCACACCCTTGCTGCAACTCAAGAAGTTCCCCGACATACCCGTCTCCACTCGAGAGGAAGCACGTGGGGTCCCGCACACATCCAGGGGAGCCCCGTTTCTGCCTCCTAGCTCGAGATGAGGGATCCTTTCCCTGTTTCGTAGGGAAAGAATTCCCGGCGTTCCCGTCGCATCTCAAGAGGAGGCGCTCTCCACAGGAAAGGCGAGAGGAACTCCAGGGTCGTGCCACCATACCAAGAGTCCCCCAGATGTGTCAGTCCATTCCAGAGGAACCTGTTTTCCCTGCACTGCCTTGACGTTCAAGCCGAGGATCGACTCCCACCACGTGTGCACGTGGGACAGCCCTGTGGGAAAGCCTCGTGGGAAAGCCTCATGGGAAAGACTCGAGGGAAAACCATAGATCCTTTGATCCACGCGGCGGACTGCGTGACACTGCTGCTACAGCTCTGGAGGAAAGCGCAAGAGCATGCCCGCATTTGAGACGAGGACTGACTCCCCTGGGGAGACTCTAGAAGTACCCCAAGATCCATGTCAGCACTGGAGAGGAATCCTCAGGTCCCGGCCCCGAATCCACACAAGGTCTTAGGCCCCGGCATCGACGGGAGAGGAATCCCGAGAGGCCCCCGAGGAACTCGCATGGGGACTGGCCTTTCCTGAGGTCACCAGAGCGGGTCCCTGAGGTCCCCGTCGTAAGTCGAGAGCACCTGCCGCAACTCGAGAAAATCCAGGAGATTTTGCCCTCCAGGCGAGTTGAAGCCCATTTCCGCTGAGGCTTCTCGAGGGTAATCACATCTAACCACTGGAACTTCCAAAGCGTCCTTCACACCCTTGCTGCAACTCTAGAAGTTCCCCGACATACCTGTCTCCACTCGAGAGGAAGCACGAGGGTCCCGCACACATCCAGGGTAGCCCCGTTTCCACCTCCTAGCTCGAGATGTGGGATCCATTCCCTGTTTCGTACGGAAAGAATTCCCGGCGTTCCCGTCGCATCTCAAGAGGAGGCACTCCCACAGGAAAGACGAGAGGAACTCCAGGGTCGTGCCACCATTACAAGAGACCCCATATGTGTCAGTCCATTACAGAGGAACCTGTTTTCCCTGCACTGCCTTGACGTTCAAGCCGAGGATCGACTCCCACCACGTGTGCTCGTGGGACAGCCCTGTGGGAAAGCCTCGTGGGAAAGCCTCGTGGGAAAGACTCGAGGGAAAACCATAGATCCTTTGATCCACACGGCGGTCTGCGTGACACTGCTGCTACCGCTCTGGAGGAAAGCGCAAGTGCATGCCCGCATTCGAGACGAGGACTGACTCCCCTGGGGAGACTCCAGAAGTACCCCAAGATCCATGTCAGCACTGGAGAGGAATCCTCAGGTTCCGGCCCCGACTCCACACAAGGTCTTAGGCCCCGGCATCGACGGGAGAGGAATCCCCTGAGGCCCCCGTGGAACTCGCATGGGGACTGGCCATTGCTGAGGCCACCAGAGCGGGTCCCTGAGGTCCCCGTCGTAAGTCGAGAGCACCTGCCGCAACTCGAGAAAATCCAGGAGGTTTTGCCCTCCAGGCGAGATGAGGCCCATTTCCGTTGAGGCTTCTCGAGGCTAATCACATCTAACCACTGGAACTTCCAAAGGGTCCTTCACACCCTTGCTGCAACTCAAGCAGTTCCGCGACATACCCGTCTCCACTCGAGAGGAAGCACGTGGGGTCCCGCACACATCGAGGGGAGCCCGGTTTCCGCCTCCTAGCTCGAGATGAGGGATCCTTTCCCTGTTTCGTAGGGAAAGAATTCCCGGCATTCCCGTCGCATCTCAAGAGGAGGCGCTCTCCACAGGAAAGGCGAGAGGAACTCCAGGGTCGTGCCACCATTCCAAGAGACCCCCAGATGTGTCAGTCCATTCCAGAGGAACCTGTTTTCCCTGCACTGCCTTGACATTCAAGCCGAGGATCGACTCCCACCACGTGTGCACGTGGGACAGCCCTGTGGGAAACCCTCGTGGGAAAGCCTCGGGGGAAAGACTCGAGGGAAAACCATAGATCCTTTGATCCACGTGGTGGATTGCGTGACACTGCTGCGACCGCTCTGGAGGAAAGCGCAAGTGCATGCCCGCATTCGAAACGAGGACTGACTCCCCTGGGGAGACTCCAGAAGTACTCCAAGATCCATGTCAGCACTGGAGAGGAATCCTCAGGTTCCGGCCCCGACTCCACACAAGGACTTAGGCCCCGGCATCGACGGGAGAGGAATCCCGAGAGGCCCCCGAGGAACTCGCATGGGGACTGGCCTTTCCTGAGGCCACCAGAGCCAGTCCCTGAGGTCCCGGTCGTAAGTCGAGAGCACCTGCCGCAACTCGAGAAAATCCAGGAGGTTTTGCCCTCCAGGCGAGATGAGGCCCATTTCCGCTGAGGCTTCTCGAGGATAATCACATCTAAACACTGGAACTTCCAAAGGGTCCTTCACACCCTTGCTGCAACTCAAGACATTCCCCGACAAAGCCGTCTCCACTCGAGAGGAAGCACGTGGGGTCCCGCACACATCCAGGGGAGCCCCGTTTCCGCCTCCTAGCTCGAGATGAGGGATCCTTTCCCTGTTTCGTAGGGAAAGAATTCCCGACGTTCCCGTCGCATCTCAAGAGGATGCGCTCTCCACAGGAGAGGCGAGAGGAACTCCAGGGTCGTGCCACCATTCCAAGAGACGCCCAGATGGGTCAGTCCATTCCAGAGGAACCTGTTTTCCCTGCACTGCCTTGACGTTCAAGCCGAGGATCGACTCCCACCACCTGTGCACGTGGGACAGCCCTGTGGGAAAGCCTCGTGGGAAAGCCTCGTGGGAAAGACTCGAGGGAAAACCATAGATCCTTTGATCCATGCGGCGGACTGCGTGACACTGCTGCTACCGCTCTGGAGGAAAGCGCAAGTGCATGCCCGCATTCGAGACGAGGACTGACTCCCCTGGGGAGACTCCAGAAGTACCCCAAGATCCATGTCAGCACTGGAGAGGAATCCTCAGGTTCCGGCCCCGACTCCACACAAGGTCTTAGGCCCCGGCATCGACGGGAGAATAATCCCGAGAGGCCCCCGAGGAATTCGCATGGGGACTGGCCTTTCCTGAGGCCACCAGAGCGGGTCCCTGAGGTCCCCGTCGTAAGTCGAGAGCACCTGCCGCAACTCGAGAAAATCCAGGAGGTTTTGCCCTCCAGGCGAGATGAGGCCCATTTCCGCTGAGGCTTCTCGAGGCTAATCACGTCTAACCACTGGAACTTCCAAAGGGTCCTTCACACCCTTGCTGCAACTCAAGAAGTTCCCCGACATACCCGTCTCCACTCGAGAGGAAGCACGTGGTTTCCCGAACACATCCAGGGGAGCCCCGTTTCCGCCTCCTAGCTCGAGATGAGGGATCCTTTCCCTGTTTCGTAGGGAAAGAATTCCCGGCGTTCCCGTCGCATCTCAAGAGGAGGCGCTCTCCACAGGAAAGGCGAGAGGAACTCCAGGGTCGTGGCACCATTTCAAGAGACCCCCAGATGTGTCAGTCCACTCCAGAGGAACCTGTTTTCCCTGCACTGCCTTGACGTTCACGCCGAGGATCGACTCCCACCACGTGTGCACTTGGGACAGCCCTGTGGGAAAGCCTCGTGGGAAAACCTCGTTGGAAAGACTCGAGGGAAAACCATAGATCCTTTGATCCACGCGGTGGACTGGGTGACACTGCTGCTACAGCTCTGGAGGAAAGCGCAAGTGCATGCCCGCATTCGAGACGAGGACTGACTCCCCTGGGGAGACTCCAGAAGTACCCCAAGATCCATGTCAGCACTGGAGAGGAATCCTCAGGTTCCGGCCCCGACTCCACACAAGGTCTTAGGCCCCAGCATCGACGGGAGAGGAATCCCGAGAGGACCCGAGGAACTCGCATGGGGACTGGCCTTTCCTGAGGCCACCAGAGCGGGTCTCTGAGGTCCCCGTCGTAAGTCGAGAGCACCTGCCGCAACTCGAGAAAATCCAGGAGGTTTTGCCCTCCAGGCGAGATGAGGCCCATTTCCGCTGAGGCTTCTCGAGGCTGATCACATCTAACCACTGGAACTTCCAAAGGGTCCTTCATACCCTTGCTGCAACTCAAGAAGTTCCCCGACATACCTGTCTCCACTCGAGAGGAAGCACGTGGGGTCCTGCACACATCCAGGGGAGCCCCGTTTCTGCCTCCAAGCTCGAAATGAGGGATCCTTTCCCTGTTTCGTAGGGAAAGAATTCCGGCATTCCCGTCGCATCTCAAGAGGAGGCGCTCTCCACAGGAAAGGCGAGAGGAACTCCAGGGTCGTGCCACCATTTCAAGAGTCCCCCAGATGTGTCAGTCCATTCCAGAGGAACCTGTTTTCCCTGCACTGCCTTGACGTTCAAGCCGAGGATCGACTCCCACCACGTGTGCACGTGGGACAGCCCTGTGGGAAAGCCTCGTGGGAAAGCCTCGTGGGAAAGACTCGAGGGAAAACCATAGATCCTTTGATGCACGCGGCGGACTGCTTGACACTGCTGCTACCGCTCTGGAGGATAGCGCAAGTGCATGCCCGCATTCGAGACGAGGACTGACTCCCCTGGGGAGACTCCAGAAGTACCCCAAGATCCATGTCAGCACTGGAGAGGAATCCTCAGGTTCCGGCCCCGACTCCACACAAGGTCTTCGGCCCCGGCATCGACGGGAGAGGAATCCCGAGAGGCCCCCGAGGAACTCGCATGGAGACTGGCCTTTCCTGAGGCAACCAGAGCGGGTCCCTGAGGTCCCGGTCGTAAGTCGAGAGCACCTGCCGCAACTCGAGAAAATCCAGGAGGTTTTGCCCTCCAGGCGAGATGAGGCCCATTTCCGCTGAGGCTTCTCGAGGCTAATCACGTCTAACCACTGGAACTTCCAAAGGGTCCTTCACACCCTTGCTGCAACTCAAGAAGTTCCCCGACATACCCGTCTCCACTCGAGAGGAAGCACGAGGGTCCCGCACACATCCAGGGGAGCCCCGTTTCCGCCTCCTAGCTCGAGATGAGGGATCCTTTCCCTGTTTCGTAGGGAAAGAATTCCCGGTGTTCCCGTCGCATCTCAAGAGGAGGCGCTCTCCACAGGAAAGGCGAGAGGACTCCAGCGTCGTGCCACCATCCAAAGTGTCCCCCAGATGTGTCAGTCCATTCCAGAGGAACCTGTTTTCCCTGCACTGCCTTGACGTTCAAGCCGAGGATCGACTCCCACCACGTGTGCACGTGGGACAGCCCTGTGGAAAGCCTCGTGGGAAAGCCTCGTGGGAGAGACTCGAGGGAAAACCATAGATCCTTTCATCCACGCGGCGGACTGCGTGACACTGCTGCTACCGCTCTGGAGGAAAGCGCAAGTGCATGCTCGCATTCGAGACGAAGACTGACTCCCCTGGGGAGACTCCAGAAGTACCCCAAGATCCATGTCAGCACTGGAGAGGAATCCTCAGGTTCCGGCCCCGACTCCACACAAGGTCTTAGGCCCCGTCATCGACGGATGAGGAATCCCCAGAGGCCCCTGAGGAACTCGCATGGGGACTGGCCTTTCCTGAGGCCACCAGAGCGGGTCCCTGAGGTCCCGGTCGTAAGTCGAGAGCACCTGCCGCAACTCGAGAAAATCCAGGAGGTTTTGCCCTCCAGGCGAGATGAGGCCCATTTCCGCTGAGGCTTCTCGAGGCTAATCACGTCTAACCACTGGAACTTCCAAAGGGTCCTTGACACCCTTGCTGCAACTCAAGAAGTTCCCCGACATACCCGTCTCCACTCGGGAGGAAGCACGAGGGTCCCGCACACATCCAGGGGAGCCCCGTTTCCGCCTCCTAGCTCGAGATGAGGGATCCTTTCCCTGTTTCGTAGGGAAAGAATTCCCGGTGTTCCCGTCACATCTCAAGAGGAGGCGCTCTCCACAGGAAAGGCGAGAGGACTCCAGCGTCGTGCCACCATCCAAAGTGTCCCCCAGATATGTCAGTCCATTCCAGAGGAACCTGTTTTCCCTGCACTGCCTTCACGTTCAAGCCGAGGATCGACTCCTACCACGTGTTCACGTGGAACAGCCCTTGGGAAGGCCTCGTGGGAAAGCCTCGTGGGAAAGACTAGAGGGAAAACCATAGATACTTTTATGCACGCGGCGGACTGCGTGACACTGCTGCTACCGCTCTGGAGGATAGCGCAAGTGCATGCCCGCATTCCAGACGAGGACTGACTCCCCTGGGGAGACTCCAGAAGTACCCCAAGATCCATGTCAGCACTGGAGAGGAATCCTCAGGTTCCGGCCCCGACTCCACACAAGGTCTTAGGCCCCGGCATCGACGGGAGAGGAATCCCGAGAGGCCCCCGAGGAACTCGCATGGGGACTGGCCTTTCCTGAGGCCACCAGAGCGGGTCCCTGAGGTCCCCGTCGTAAGTCGAGAGCACCTGCTGCAACTTGAGAAAATCCAGGAGGTTTTGCCCTCCAGGCGAGATGAGGCCCATTTCCGATGAGGCTTCTCGAGGCTAATCACATCTAACCACTGGAACTTCCAAAAGGTCCTTCACACCCTTGCTGCAACTCAAGAAGTTCCCCGACATACCCGTCTCCACTCGAGAGGAAGCACGTGGGTTCCCGCACACATCCAGGGGAGCCCCGTTTCCGCCTCCTAGCTCGAGATGAGGGATCCTTTCCCTGTTTCGTAGGGAAAGAATTCCCGGCGTTCCCGTCGCATCTCAAGAGGAGGCGCTCTCCACAGGAAAGGCGAGAGGAACTCCAGGGTCGTGCCACCATTCCAAGAGTCCCCCAGATGTGTCGGTCCATTCCAGAGGAACCTGTTTTCCCTGCACTGCCTTGACGTTCAAGCCGAGGATCGACTCCCACCACGTGTGCACGTGGGACAGCCCTGTGGGAAAGCCTCGTGGGAAAGCCTCGTGGGAAAGACTCGAGGGAAAACCATAGATCCCTTGATCCACGCGGCGGACTGGGTGACACTGCTGCTACCGCTCTGGAGGAAAGCGCAAGTGCATGCCCGCATTCGAGACGAGGACTGACTCCCCTGGGGAGACTCCAGAAGTACCCCAAGATCCATGTCAGCACTGGAGAGGAATCCTCAGGTTACGGCCCCGACTCCACACAAGGTCTTAGGCCCCGGCATCGACGGGAGAGGAATGCCGAGAGGCCCCCGAGGAACTCGCATGGGGACTGGCCTTTCCTGAGGCCACCAGAGCGGGTCCCTGAGGTCCCCGTCGTAAGTCGAGAGCACCTGCCGCAACTCGAGAAAATCCAGGAGGTTTTGCTCTCCAGGCGAGATGAGGCCCATTTCCGCTGAGGCTTCTCGAGGCCAATCACATCTAACCACTGGAACTTCCAAAGGGTCCTTCACACCCTTGCTGCAACTCAAGAAGTTCCCCGACATACCCGTCTCCACTCGAGAGGAAGCACGTGGGGTCCCGCACACATCCAGGGGAGCCTCGTTTCCGCCTCCTAGCTCGAGATGATGGATCCTTTCCCTGTTTCTTAGGGAAAGAATTCCGGCGTTCCCGTCGCATCTCAAGAGGAGGCGCTCTCCATAGGAAAGGCGAGAAGAACTCCAGGGTCGTGACACCAGTCCAAGAGTCCCGCAGATGTGTCAGTCCATTCCAGAGGAACCTGTTTTCCCTGCACTTCCTTGACGTTCAAGCCGAGGATCAACTCCCACCACGTGTGCACGTGGGACAGCCCTGTGGGAAAGCCTCTTGGGAAAGCCTCGTGGGAAAGACTCGAGGGAAAACCATAGATCCTTTGATCCACGTGGCGGACTGCGTGACACTGCTGCTACCGCTCTGGAGTAAAGCGCAAGTGCATGCCCGCATTCGAGACGAGGACTGATCCCCTGGGGAGATTCCAGAATTACCCCAAGATCCATGTCAGCACTGGAGAGGAATCCTCAGGTTCCGGCCCCGACTCCACACAAGGTCTTAGGCCCCGGCATTGACGGGAGAGGAATCCCGAGAGGCCCCCGAGGAACTCGCATGGGGACTGGCCTTTCCTGAGGCCACCAGAGCGGGTCCCTGAGGTCCCCGTCGTAAGTCGAGAGCACCTGCCGCAACTCGAGAAAATCCAGGAGGTTTCGCCCTCGAGGGGAGATGAGGCCCATTTCCGCTGAGGCTTCTCGAGGCCAATCACATCTAACCACTGGAACTTCCAAACGGTCCTTCACACCCTTGCTGCAACTCAAGAAGTTCCCCGACATACCCGTCTCCACTCGAGAGGAAGCACGTGGGGTCCCGCACACATCCAGGGTAGCCCCGTTTCCGACTCCTAGCTCGAGATGAGGGATCCTTTCCCTGTTTCGTAGGGAAAGAATTCCCGGCGTTCCCGTCGCATCTCAAGAGGAGGCGCTCTCCATAGGAAAGGCGAGAGGAACTCCAGGGTCGTGCCACCATTCCACGAGTCCCCCAGATGTGTCAGTCCATTCCAGAGGAACCTGTTTTCCCTGCACTGCCTTGACGTTCAAGCCCAGGATCGACTCCCACCACGTATGCTCGTGGGACAGCCCTGTGGGAAAGCCTCGTGGGAAAGCCTCGTGGGAAAGACTCGAGGGTAAACCATAGATCCTTTGATCCACGCGGCGGACTGCGTGACACTGCTGCTACCGCTCTGGAGGAAAGCGCAAGTGCATGCCGGCATTGGAGACGAGGACGACTCCCCTTGGGAGACTCCAGAAGTACCCCAAGATCCATGTCAGCACTGGAGAGGAATCCTCAGGTTCCGGCTCCGACTCCACACAAGGTCTTAGGCCCCGGCATCGACGGGAGAGGAATCCCGAGAGGCCCCCGCGGAACTCGCAAGGGGACTGGCCTTTCCTGAGGCCACCAGAGCGGGTCCCTGAGGTCCCCGTCGTAAGTCGAGAGCACCTGCCGCAACTCGAGAAAATCCAGGAGGTTTTGCCCTCCAGGCGAGATGAGGCCCATTTCCAAAGAGGCTTCTCGAGGCCAATCACATCTAACCGCTGGAACTTCCAAAGTGTCCTTCACACCCTTGCTGCAACTCAAGAAGTTCCCCGACATACCCGTCTCCACTAGAGAGGAAGCACGTGGGTCCCGCACACATCCAGGTGAGCCCCGTTTCCGCCTCCTAGCTCGAGATGAGGGATCCTTTCCCTGTTTCGTAGGGAAAGAATTCCCGGCGTTCCCGTCGCATCTCAAGAGGAGGCGCTCTCCACAGGAAAGACGAGAGGAACTCCAGGGTCGTGCCACCATTCCAAGAGTCCCCCAGATGTGTCAGTCCATTCCAGAGGAACCTGTTTTCCCTGCACTGCCTTGACGTTCAAGCCGAGGATCGACTCCCACCACGTGTGCACGTGGGACAGCCCTGTGGGAAAGCCTCGTGGGAAAGCCTCGTGGGAAAGACTCGAGGGAAAACCATAGATCCTTTGATCCACGTGGCGGACTGCGTGACACTGCTGCTACCGCTCTGGAGGAAAGCGCAAGTGCATGCCCGCATTCGAGACGAGGACTGACTCCCCTGGGGAGACTCCAGAAGTACCCCAAGATCCATGTCAGCACTGGAGAGGAATCCTCAGGTTCCGGCCCCGACTCCACACAAGGAATTAGGCCCTGGCATTGACTGGAGAAGAATCCCGAGAGGCCCCCGAGGAACTCGCATGGGGACTGGCCTTTTCTGAGGCCACCAGAGCGGGTCCCTGAGGTCCCCGTCGTAAGTCGAGAGCACCTGCCACAACTCGAGAAAATCCAGGAGGTTTTGCCCTCCAGGTGAGATGAGGCCCATTTCCGCTGAGGCTTCTCGAGGCCAATCACATCTAACCACTGGAATTTCCAAACGGTCCTTCACACCCTTGCTGCAACTCAAGAAGTTCCCCGACATACCCGTCTCCACTCGAGAGGAAGCACGTGGGGTCCCGCACACATCCAGGGGAGCCCCGTTTCCGACTCCTCGCTCGAGATGAGGGATCCTTTCCCTGTTTCGTAGGGAAAGAATTCCCGGCGTTCCCGTCGCATCTCAAGAGGAGGCGCTCTCCACAGGAAAGGCGAGAGGAACTCCAGGGTCATGCCACCATTCCAAGAGTCCCCCAGAGGTGTCAGTCCATTCCAGAGGAACCTGTTTTCCCTGCACTGCCTTGACATTCAAGCCGAGGATCGACTCCCACCACGTGTGCTCGTGGGAGAGCCCTGTGGGAAAGCTTCGTGGGAAAGCCTCGTGGGAAAGACTCGAGGGAAAACCATAGATCCTTTGATCCACGCGGCGGACTGCGTGACACTGCTGCTAACGCTCTGGAGGAAAGCGCAAGTGCATGCCCGCATTCGAGACGAGGACGACTCCCCTTGGGAGACTCCAGAAGTACCCCAAGATCCATGTCAGCACTGTAGAGGAATCCTCAGGTTTCAGCCCCGACTCCACACAAGGTCTTAGGCCCCGGCATCGACGGGAGAGGAATCCCGAGAGGCCCCCGAGGAACTCGCATGGGGACTGGCCTTTCCTGAGGCCACGAGAGCGGGTCCCTGAGGTCCCCGTCGTAAGTCGAGAGCACCTGCCACAACTCGAGAAAATCTAGGAGGTTTTGCCCTCCAGGCGAGTTGAGGCCCATTTCCGCTGAGGCTTCTCGAGGCTCATCACATCTAACCACTGGAACTTCCAAAGGGTCCTTCATACCCTTGCTGCAACTCAAGCAGTTCCGCGACATACCCGTCTCCACTCGAGAGGAAGCACGTGGTGTCCCGCACACATCCAAGGGAGCCCCGTTTCCGCCTCCTAGCTCGAGATGAGGGATCCTTTCCCTGTTTCGTAGGGAAAGAATTCCCGGCGTTCCCGTCGCATCTCAAGAGGAGGCGCTCTCCACAGGAAAGGCGAGAGGAACTCCAGGGTCGTGCCACCATTCCAAGAGTCCCCCAGATGTGTCAGTCCATTCCAGAGGAACCTGTTTTCCCTGCACTGCCTTGACGTTCAAGCCGAGGATCGACTCCCACCACGTGTGCTCGTGGGACAGCCCTGTGGGAAAGCCTCGTGGGAAAGCCTCGTGGGAAAGACTCGAGGGAAAACCATAGATCCTTTGATCCACGCGGCGGACTGCGTGACACTGCTGCTACCGCTCTGGAGGAAAGCGCAAGTGCATGCCCGCATTCGAGACGAGGACTGACTCCCCTGGGGAGACTCCAGAAGTACCCCAAGATCCATGTCAGCACTGGAGAGGAATCCTCAGGTTCCGGCCCCGACTCCACACAAGGTCTTAGGCCCCGGCATCGACGGGAGAGGAATCCCGAGAGGCCCCCGAGGAACTCGCATGGGGACTGGCCTTTCCTGAGGCCACCAGAGCGGGTCCCTGAGGTCCCCGTCGTAAGTCGAGAGCACCTGCCGCAACTCGAGAAAATCCAGGAGGTTTTGCCCTCCAGGCGAGATGAGGCCCATTTCCAAAGACGCTTCTCGAGGCTAATCACATCTAACCACTGGAACTTCCAAAGGGTCCTTCACACCCTTGCTGCAACTCAAGAAGTTCCCCGACATACCCGTCTCCACTGGAGAGGAAGCACGTGGGTCCCGCACACATCCAGGGGAGCCCCGTTTCCGCCTCCTAGCTCGACATGAGGGATCCTTTCCCTGTTTCGTAGGGAAAGAATTCCCGGCGTTCCCGTCGCATCTCAAGAGGAGGCGCTCTCCACTGGAAAGGCGAGAGGAACTCCAGGGTCGTGCCACCATTCCAAGTGTCCCCCAGATGTGTCAGTCCATTCCAGAGGAACCTGTTTTCCCTGCACTGCCTTGACATTCCATCCGAGGATCGACTCCCACCACGTGTGCACGTGGGACAGCCCTGTGGGAAAGCCTCGTGGGAAAGACTCGAGGGAAAACCATAGATACTTTGATCCACGCGGCGGACTGCGTGACACTGCTGCTACCGCTCTGGAGGAAATCGCAATGCATGCCCGCATTCGAGACGAGAACTGACTCCCCTGGGGAGACTCCAGAAGTACCCCAAGATCCATGTCAGCACTGGAGAGGAATCCTCAGGTTCCGGCCCCGACTCCACACAAGGTCTTAGGCCCCGGCATCGACGGGAGAGGAATCCCGAGACGCCCCCGAGGAACCCGCATGGGGACTGGCTTTTCCTGAGGCCAACAGAGCGGTTCCCTGACGTCCCCGTCGTAAGTCGAGAGCAGCTGCCCCAACTCGAGAAAATTCAGGAGGTTTTGCCCTCCAGGCGAGATGAGGCCCATTTCTGCTGAGGCTTCTCGAGGCCAATCACTCTAACCGCTGGAAATTCCAAAGGGTCATTCACACCATTGCTGCAACTCAAGAAGTTCCCCGACATACCCGTCTCCACTCAAGAGGAAGCACGTGGGGTCCCGCACACATCCAGGGGAGCCCCGTTTCCGCCTCCTAGCTCGAGATGAGGGATCCTTTCCCTGTTTCGTAGGGAAAGAATTCCCTGCGTTCCCGTCGCATCTCAAGAGGAGGCGCTCTCCACAGGAAAGGCGAGAGGAACTCCAGGGACATGCCACCATTCCAAGAGTCCCCCAGTTGTGTCAGTCCATTCCAGAGGAACCTGTTTTCCCTGCACTGCCTTGACGTTCAAGCCGAGGATCGACTCCCACCACGTGTGCACGTGGGACAGCCCTGTGGGAAAGCCTCGTGGGAAAGCCTCGTGGGAAAGACTCGAGGGAAAACCATAGATCCTTTGATCCACGTGGCGGACTGCGTGACACTGCTGCTACCGCTCTGGAGGAAAGCGCAAGTGCATGCCCGCATTCGAGACGAGGACTGACTCCCCTGGGGAGACTCCAGAAGTACCCCAAGATCCATGTCAGCACTGGAGAGGAATCCTCAGGTTCCGGCCCCGACTCCACACAAGGTCTTAGGCCCCGGCATCGACGGGAGAGGAATCCCGATAGGCCCCCGAGGAACTCGCATGGGGACTGGCCTTTCCTGAGGCCACCAGAGCGGGTCCCTGAGGTCCCCGTCGTAAGTCGAGAGCACCTGCCGCAACTCGAGAAAATCCAGGAGGTTTCGCCCTCCAGACGAGATGAGGCCCATTTCCGCTGAGGTTTCTCGAGGCTAATCACGTCTAACCACTGGAACTTCCAAAGGGTCATTCACACCTGTGCTGCAACTCAAGAAGTTCCCCGACATACACGTCTCCACTCGAGAGGAAGCACGTGGGGTCCCGCACACATCCAGGGGAGCCCCGTTCCCGCCTCCTAGCTCGAGATGAGGGATCCTTTCCCTGTTTCGTAGGGAAAGAATTCCCGGCGTTCCCGTCGCATCTCAAGAGGAGGCGCTCTCCACAGGAAAGGCGAGAGGAACTCCAGGGTCGTGCCACCATTCCAAGAGTCCCCCAGATGTGTCAGTCCATTCCAGAGGAACCTGTTTTCCCTGCACTGCCTTGACGTTCAAGCCGAGGATCGACTCCCACCACGTGTGCACGTGGGACAGCCCTGTGGGAAAGCCTCGTGGGAAAGCCTAGTGGGAAAGACTCGAGGGAAAACCATAGATCCTTTGATCCACGCGGCGGACTGCGTGACACTGCTGCTACCGCTCTGGAGGAAAGCACAAGTGCATGCCCGCATTCGAGACGAGGACTGACTCCCCTGGGGAGACTCCAGAAGTACCCAAATATCCATGTCAGCACTGGAGAGGAATCCTCAGGTTCCGGCCCCGACTCCACACAAGGTCTTAGGCCCCGGGATCGACGGGAGAGGAATCCCGAGAGGCCCCCGAGGAACTCGCATGGGGACTGGCCTTTCCTGAGGCCACCAGAGCGGGTCCCTGAGGTCCCCGTCGTAAGTCGAGAGCACCTGCCGCAACTCGAGAAAATCCAGGAGATTTTGCCCTCCAGGCGAGATGAAGCCCATTTCCGCTGAGGCTTCTCGAGGCTAATCACATCTAACCACTTGAACTTCCAAAGGGTCCTTCACACCCTTGCTGCAACTCTAGAAGTTCCCCGACATACCCGTCTCCACTCGAGAGGAAGCACGAGGGTCCCGCACACATCCAGGGTAGCCCCGTTTCCGCCTCCTAGCTCGAGATGAGGGATCCTTTCCCTGTTTCGTAGGAAAGAATTCCCGGCATTCCCGTCGCATCTCAAGAGGAGGCGCTCTCCACAGGAAAGGCGAGAGGAACTCCAGGGTCGTGCCACCATTCCAAGAGACCGCCAGATGTGTCAGTCCATTCCAGAGGAACCTGTTTTCCCTGCACTGCCTTGACGTTCAAGCCGAGGATCGACTCCCACCACGTGTGCACGTGGGACAACCCAGTGGGAAAGCCTCGTGGGAAAGCCTCGTGGGAAAGACTCGAGGGAAAACCATAGATCCTTTGATGCACGCGGCGGACTGCGTGACACTGCTGCTACCGCTCTGGAGGATAGCGCAAGTGCATGCCCGCATTCGAGACGAGGACTGACTCCCCTGGGGAGACTCCAGAAGTACCCCAAGATCCATGTCAGCACTGGAGAGGAATCCTCAGGTTCCGGCCCCGACTCCACACAAGGTCTTAGGCCCTGGCATTGACGGGAGAGGAATCCCGAGAGGCCCCCGAGGAAATCGCATGGGGACTGGCCTTTCCTGAGGCCACCAGAGCGGGTCCCTGAGGTCCCCGTCGTAAGTCGAGAGCACCTGCCGCAACTCGAGAAAATCCAGGAGGCTTCGCCCTCCAGGCGAGATGAGGCCCATTTCCGCTGAGGCTTCTCGAGGCCAATCACATCTAACCACTGGAACTTCCAAACGGTCCTTCACACCCTTGCTGCAACTCAAGAAGTTCCCCAACATACCCGTCTCCACTCGAGAGGAAGCACGTGGGGTCCCGCACACATCCAGGGGAGCTCCGTTTCCGACTCCTAGCTCGAGATGAGGGATCCTTTCCCTGTTTCGTAGGGAAAGAATTCCCGGCGTTCCCGTCGCATCTCAAGAGGAGGCGCTCTCCACAGGAAAGGCGAGAGGAACTCCAGGTTCGTGCCACCATTCCAAGAGTCCCCCAGATGTGTCAGTCCATTCCAGAGGAACCAGTTTTCCCTCACTGCCATGACGTTCAAGCCCAGGATCGACTCCCAGCACGTGTGCTCGTGGGACAGCCCTGTGGGAAAGCCTCGTGGGAAAGCCTCGTGGGAAAGACTCGAGGGAATACCATAGATCCTTTGATCCACGCGGCGGACTGCGTGACACTGCTGCTACCGCTCTGGAGGAAAGCGCAAGTGCATGCCCGCATTCGAGACGAGGACGACTCCCCTTGGGAGACTCCAGAAGTACCCCAAGATCCATGTCAGCACTGGAGAGGAATCCTCAGGTTCTGGCTCCGACTCCACACGAGGTCTTAGGCCCCGGCATCGACGGCAGAGGAATCCCGAGAGGCCCCCGAGGAACTCGCATGGGGACTGGCCTTTCCTGAGGCCACCAGAGCGGGTCCCTGAGGTCCCCGTCGTAAGTCGAGAGCACCTGCCGCAACTCGAGAAAATCCAGGAGGTTTTGCCCTCCATGCGAGATGAGGCCCATTTCCGCTGAGGCTTCTCGTGGCTAATCATGTCTAACCACTGGAACTTCCAAAGGGTCCTTGACACCCTTGCTGCAACTCAAGAAGTTCCCCGACATACCCGTCTCCACTCGTGAGGAAGCACGTGGGTCCCGCACACATCCAGGGGAGCCCCGTTTCCGCCTCCTAGCTCGAGATGTGGGATCCTTTCCCTGTTTCGAAGGGAAAGAATTCCCGGCGTTCCCGTCGCATCTCAAGAGGAGGCGTCTCCACAGGAAAGGCGAGAGGAACTCCAGGGTCGTGCCACCATTCCAAGAGTCCCCCAGATGTGTCAGTCCATTCCAGAGGAACCTGTTTTCCCTGCACTGCCTTGACGTTCAAGCCGAGGATCGACTCCCACCACGTGTGCACGTGGGACAGCCCTGTGGGAAAGCCTCGTGGGAAAGCCTCGTGGGAAAGACTCGAGGGAAAACCATAGATCCTTTGATCCACGCGGCGGACTGCGTGACACTGCTGCTACCGCTCTGGAGGAAAGCGCAAGTGCATGCCCGCATTCGAGACGAGGACTGACTCCCCTGGGGAGTCTCCAGAAGTACCCCAAGATCCATGTCAGCACTGGAGAGGAATCCTCAGGTTCCAGCCCCGAATCCACACAAGGTCTTAGGCCCCGGCATCGACGGGAGAGGAATCCCGAGAGGCCCCCGAGGAACTCGCATGGGGACTGGCCTTTCCTGAGGCCACCAGAGCGGGTCCCTGAGGTCCCCGTCATAAGTCGAGAGCACCTGCCGCAACTCGAGAAAATCCAGGAGGTTTTGCCCTCCAGGCGAGATGAGGCCCATTTCCGCTGAGGCGTCTCGAGGCCAATCACATCTAACCACTGGAACTTCCAAAGGGTCCTTCACACCCTTGCTGCAACTCAAGAAGTTCCCCGACATACCCGTTTCCACTCGAGAGGAAGCACGTGGGGTCCCGCAAACATCCAGGGGAGTCCGATTTCCGCCTCCTAGCTCGAGATGAGGGATCCTTTCCCTGTTTCTTAGGGAAAGAATTCCCGGCGTTCCCGTCGCATCTCAAGAGGAGGCGCTCTCCACAGGAAAGGCGAGAGGAACTCCAGGGTCGTGCCACCATTCCAAGAGTCCCCCAGATGTGTCAGTCCATTCCAGAGGAACCTGTTTTCCCTGCACTGCCTTGACGTTCAAGCCGAGGATCGAGTCCCACCACGTGTGCACGTGGGACAGCTCTGTGGAAAGCCTCGTGGGAAAGCCTCGTGGGAAAGACTCGAGGGAAAACCATAGATCCTTTGATCCACGCGGCGGACTGCGTGACACTGCTGCTACCGCTCTGGAGGAAAGCGCAAGTGCATGCCCGCATTCGAGACGAGGACTGACTCCCCTGGGGAGACTCCAGAAGTACCCCAAGATCCATGTCAGCACTGGAGAGGAATCCTCAGGTTCCGGCCCCGACTCCACACAAGGTCTTAGGCCCCGGCATCGACGGGAGAGGAATCCCGAGAGGCCCCCGAGGAACTCGCATGGGGACTGGCCTTTCCTGAGGTCACCAGAGCGGGTCCCTGAGGTCCCCGTCGTAAGTCGAGAGCACCTGCCGCAACTCGAGAAAATCCAGGAGATTTTGCCCTCCAGGCGAGATGAAGCCCATTTCCGCTGAGGCTTCTCGAGGCTAATCACATCTAACCACTTGAACTTCCAAAGGGTCCTTCACACCCTTGCTGCAACTCTAGAAGTTCCCCGACATACCCGTCTCCACTCGAGAGGAAGCACGAGGGTCCCGCACACATCCAGGGTAGCCCCGTTTCCACCTCCTAGCTCGAGATGAGGGATCCTTTCCCTGTTTCGTAGGAAAGAATTCCCGGCATTCCCGTCGCATCTCAAGAGGAGGCGCTCTCCACAGGAAAGGCGAAAGGAACTCCAGGGTCGTGCCACCATTCCAAGAGACCCCCAGATGTGTCAGTCCATTCCAGAGGAACCTGTTTTCCCTGCACTGCCTTGACGTTCAAGCCGAGGATCGACTCCCACCACGTGTGCACGTGGGACAACCCAGTGGGAAAGCCTCGTGGGAAAGCCTCGTGGGAAAGACTCGAGGGAAAACCATAGATCCTTTGATGCACGCGGCGGACTGCGTGACACTGCTGCTACCGCTCTGGAGGATAGCGCAAGTGCATGCCCGCATTCGAGACGAGGACTGACTCCCCTGGGGAGACTCCAGAAGTACCCCAAGATCCATGTCTGCACTGGAGAGGAATCCTCAGGTTCCGGCCCCGACTCCACACAAGGTTTTAGGCCCTGGCATTGACGGGAGAGGAATCCCGAGAGGCCCCGGAGGAACTCGCATGGGGACTGGCCTTTCCTGAGGCCACCAGAGCGGGTCCCTGAGGTCCCCGTCGTAAGTCGAGAGCACCTGCCGCAACTCGAGAAAATCCAGGAGGCTTCGCCCTCCAGGCGAGATGAGGCCCATTTCCGCTGAGGCTTCTCGAGGCCAATCACATCTAACCACTGGAACTTCCAAACGGTCCTTGACACCCTTGCTGCAACTCAAGAAGTTCCCCGACATACCCGTCTCCACTCGAGAGGAAGCACGTGGGGTCCCGCACACATCCAGGGGAGCTCCGTTTCCGACTCCTAGCTCGAGATGAGGGATCCTTTCCCTGTTTCCTAGGGAAAGAATTCCCGGCGTTCCCGTCGCATCTCAAGAGGAGGCGCTCTCCACAGGAAAGGCGAGAGGAACTCCAGGGTCATGCCACCATTCCAAGAGTCCCCCAGATGTGTCAGTCCATTCCAGAGGAACCAGTTTTCCCTCACTGCCATGACGTTCAAGCCCAGGATCGACTCCCACCACGTGTGCTCGTGGGACAGCCCTGTGGGAAAGCCTCGTGGGAAAGCCTCGTGGGAAAGACTCGAGGGAAAACCATAGATGCTTTGATCCACGCGGCGGACTGCGTGACACTGCTGCTACCGCTCTGGAGGAAAGCGCAAGTGCATGCCCGCATTCGAGACGAGGACGACTCCCCTTGGGAGACTCCAGAAGTACCCCAAGATCCATGTCAGCACTGGAGAGGAATCCTCAGGTTCTGGCTCCGACTCCACACGAGGTCTTAGGCCCCGGCATCGACGGGAGAGGAATCCCGAGAGGCCCCCGAGGAACTCGCATGGGGACTGGCCTTTCCTGAGGCCACCAGAGCGGGTCCCTGAGGTCCCCGTCGTAAGTCGAGAGCACCTGCCGCAACTCGAGAAAATCCAGGAGGTTTTGCCCTCCAGGCGAGTTGAGGCCCATTTCCGCTGAGGCTTCTCGAGGCTGATCACATCTAACCACTGGAACTTCCAAAGGGTCCTTCACACCCTTGCTGCAACTCAAGCAGTCCCGCGACATACCCGTCTCCACTCGAGAGGAAGCACGAGGTGTCCCGCACACATCCAGGGGAGCCCCGTTTCCGCCTCCTAACTCGAGATGAGTGATCCTTTCCCTGTTTCGTAGGGAAAGAATTCCCGGCGTTCCCGTCGCATCTCAAGAGGAGGCGCTCTCCACAGGAAAGGCGAGAGGAACTCCAGGGTCGTGCCACCATTCCAAGAGTCCCCCAGATGTGTCAGTCCATTCCAGAGGAACCTGTTTTCCCTGCACTGCCTTGACGTTCAAGCCGAGGATCGACTCCCACCACGTGTGCACGAGGGACAGCCCTGTGGGAAAGCCTCGTGGGAAAGCCTCGTGGGAAAGACTCGAGGGAAAACCATAGATCCTTTGATCCACGCGGCGGACTGCGTGACACTGCTGCTACCGCTCTGGAGGAAAGCGCAAGTGCATGTCCGCATAAGAGACGAGGACTGACTCCCCTGGGGAGACTCCAGAAGTACCCCAAGATCCATGTCAGCACTGGAGAGGAATCCTCAGGTTCCGGCCCCGACTCCACACAAGGTCTTAGGCCCCGGCATCGACGGGAGAGGAATCCCGAGAGGCCCCCGAGGAACTCGCATGGGGACTGGCCTTTTCTGAGGCCACCAGAGCGGGTCCCTGAGGTCCCCGTCGTAAGTCGAGAGCACCTGCCACAACTCGAGAAAATCCAGGAGGTTTCGCCCTCCAGGCGAGATGAGGCCCATTTCCGCTGAGGCTTCTCGAGGCCAATCACATCTAACCACTGGAACTTCCAAAGGGTCCTTCACAACCTTGCTGCAACTCAAGAAGTTCCCCGACATACCCGTCTCCACTCGAGAGGAAGCACGTGCGGTCCCGCACACATCCAGGGGAGCCCCGTTTCCGACTCCTAGCTCGAGATGAGGGATCCTTTCCCTGTTTCGTAGGGAAAGAATTCCCGGCGTTCCCGTCGCATCTCAAGACGAGGCGCTCTCCACAGGAAAGGAGAGAGGAACTCCAGGGTCATGCCACCATTCCAAGTGTCCCCCAGATGTGTCAGTCCATTCGAGAGGAACATGTTTTCCCTGCACTGCCTTGACGTTCAAGCCCAGGATCGACTCCCACCACGTGTGCTCGTGGGACAGCCCTGTGGGAAAGCTTCGTGGGAAAGCCTCGTGGGAAAGACTCGAGGGAAAAACATAGATCCTTTGATCCACGCGGCGGACTGCGTGACACTGCTGCTACCGCTCTGGAGGAAAGCGCAAGTGCATGCCCGCATTCGAGACGAGGACGACTCCCCTTGGGAGACTCCAGAAGTATCCCAAGATCCATGTCAGCACTGGAGAGGAATCCTCAGGTTCCGGCCCCGACTCCACACAAGGTCTTAGGCCCCGGCATCGACGGGAGAGGAATCCCGAGAGGCCCCCGAGGAACTCGCATGGGGACTGGCCTTTCCTGAGGCCACCAGAGCGGGTCCCTGAGGTCCCCGTCGTAAGTCGAGAGCACCTGCCGCAACTCGAGAAAATCCAGGAGGTTTTGCCCTCCAGGCGAGATGAGGCCCATTTCCGCTGAGGCTTCTCGAGGCCAATCACATCTAACCACTGGAACTTCCAAAGGGTCCTTCACACCCTTGCTGCAACTTAAGAAGTTCCCCCACATACCCGTCTGCACTCGAGAGGAAGCACGTGGTGTCCCGCACACATCCAGGGGAGCCCCGTTTCCGCCTCCTAGCTCGAGATGAGGGATCCTTTCCCTGTTTCGCAGGGAAAGAATTCCCGGCGTTCCCGTCGCATCTCAAGAGGAGGCGCTCTCCACAGGAAAGGCGAGAGGAACTCCAGGGTCGTGCCACCATTCCAAGAGTCCCCCAGATGTGTCAGTCCATTCCAGAGGAACCTGTTTTCCCTGCACTTCCTTGACGTTCAAGCCGAGGATCGAGTCCCACCACGTGTGCACGTGGGACAGCCCTGTGGGAAAGCCTCTTGGGAAAGCCTAGTGGGAAAGACTCGAGGGAAAACCATAGATCCTTTGATCCACGCGGCGGACTGCGTGACACTGCTGCTACCGCTCTGGAGGAAAGCGCAAGTGCATGCCCGCATTCGAGACGAGGACTGACTCCCCTGGGGAGACTCCAGAAGTACCCCAAGATCCATGTCAGCACTGGAGAGGAATCCTCAGGTTCCGGCCCCGACTCCACACAAGGTCTTAGGCCCCGGCATCGACGGGAGAGGAATCCCGAGAGGCCCCCGAGGAACTCGCATGGGGACTGGCATTTCCTGAGGCCACCAGAGCGGATCCCTGAGGTCCACGTCGTAAGTCGAGAGCACTTGCCGCAACTCGAGAAAATCCAGGACGTTTTGACCTCCAGGCGAGATGAGGCCCATTTCCGCTGAGGCTTCTCGAGGCTAATCACGTCTATCCACTGGAACTTCCAAAGGGTCCTTCACGCCCTTGCTGCAACTCAAGAAGTTCCCCGACATACCCGTCTCCACTCGAGAGGAAGCACGTGGGGTCCCGCACACATCCAGGGGAGCCCCGTTTCCGCCTCCTAGCTCGAGATGAGGGATCCTTTCCCTGTTTCGTAGGGAAAGAATTCCCGGCGTTCCCGTCGCATCTCAAGAGGAGGCGCTCTCCACAGGAAAGGCGAGAGGAACTCCAGGGTCGTGCCACCATTCCAAGAGTCCCCCAGATGTGTCAGTCCATTCCAGAGGAACCTGTTTTCCCTGCACTGCCTTGACGTTCAAGCCGAGGATCGACTCCCACCTCGTGTGCACGTGGGACAGCCCTGTGGGAAAGCCTCGTGGGAAAGCCTCGTGGGAAAGACTCGAGGGAAAACCATAGATCCTTTGATCCACGCGGCGGACTGCGTGACACTGCTGCTACCGCTCTGGAGGAAAGCGCAAGTGCATGCCCGCATTCGAGACGAGGACTGACTCCCCTGGGGAGACTCCAGAAGTACCCCAAGATCCATGTCAGCACTGGAGAGGAATCCTCAGGTTCCGGCCCCGACTCCACACAAGGTCTTAGGCCCCAGCATAGACGGGAGAGGAATCCCGAGACGCCCCCGAGGAACTCGCATGGGGACTGGCCTTTCCTGAGGCCACCAGAGCGGGTCCCTGAGGTCCCCGTCGTAAGTCGAGAGCACCTGCCGCTACTCGGGAAAATCCAGGAGGTTTTGCCCTCCAGGCGAGATGAGGCCCATTTCCGCTGAGGCTTCTCGAGGCCAATCACGTCTAACCACTGGAACTTCCAAAGGGTCCTTCACACCCTTGCTGCAACTAAAGAAGTTCCCCGACATACACGTCTCCACTCGAGAGGAAGCATGTGGTGTCCCGCACACATCCAGGGGAGCCCCGTTTCCGCCTCCTAGCTCGAGATGAGGGATCCTTTCCCTGTTTCGTAGGGAAAGAATTCCCGGCGTTCCCCTCGCATCTCAAGAGGAGGCGCTCTCCACAGGAAAGGCGAGAGGAACTCCAGGGTCGTGCCACCATTCCAAGAGTCCCCCAGATGTGTCAGTCCATTCCAGAGGAACCTGTTTTCCCTGCACTGCCTTGACGTTCAAGCCGAGGATCGACTCCCACCACGTGTGCACGTGGGACAGCCCTGTGGGAAAGCCTCGTGGGAAAGCCTCGTGGGAAAGACTCGAGGGAAAACCATAGATCCTTTGATCCACGCGGCGGACTGCGTGACACTGCTGCTACCGCTCTGGAGGAAAGCGCAAGTGCATGCCCGCATTCGAGACGAGGACTGACTCCCCTGGGGAGACTCCAGAAGTACCCCAAGATCCATGTCAGCACTGGAGAGGAATCCTCAGGTTCCGGCCCCGACTCCACACAAGGTCTTAGGCCCCGGCATCGACGGGAGAGGAATCCCGAGACGCCCCCGAGGAACTCGCATGGGGTCTGGCCTTTCCTGAGGCCACCAGAGCGGGTCCCTGAGGTCCCCGTCGTAAGTCGAGAGCACCTGCCGCAACTCGAGAAAATCCAGGAGGTTTTGCCCTCCAGGCGAGATGAGGCCCATTTCCGCTGAGGCTTCTCGAGGCCAATCACATCTAACCACTGGAACTTCCAAAGGGTCCTTCACACCCTTGCTGCAACTCAAGAAGTTCCCCGACATACCCGTCTGCACTCGTGGGGAAGCACGTGGTGTCCCGCACACATCCAGGGGAGCCCCATTTCCGCCTCCTAGCTCGAGATGAGGGATCCTTTCCCTGTTTCGTAGGGAAAGAATTCCCGGCGTTCCCGTCGCATCTCAAGAGGAGGCGCTCTCCACAGGAAAGGCGAGAGGAACTCCAGGGTCGTGCCACCATTCCAAGAGTCCCCCAGATGTGTCAGTCCATTCCAGAGGAACCTGTTTTCCCTGCACTGCCTTGACGTTCAAGCCGAGGATCGACTCCCACCACGTGTGCACGTGGGACAGCCCTGTGGGAAAGCCTCGTGGGAAAGCCTCGTGGGAAAGACTCGAGGGAAAACCATAGATCCTTTGATCCACGCGGCGGACTGCGTGACACTGCTGCTACCGCTCTGGAGGAAAGCGCAAGTGCATGCCCGCATTCGAGACGAGGACTGACTCCCCTGGGGAGACTCCAGAAGTACCCCAAGATCCATGTAAGCACTGGAGAGGAATCCTCAGGTTCCGGCCCCGACTCCACACAAGGTCTTAGGCCCCGGCATCGATGGGAGAGGAATCCCGAGAGGCCCCCGAGGAACTCGCATGGGGACTGGCCTTTCCTGAGGCCACCAGAGCGGGTCCCTGAGGTCCCCGTCGTAAGTCGAGAGCACCTGCCGCAACTCGAGAAAATCCAGGAGGTTTTGCCCTCCAGGCGAGATGAGGCCCATTTCCGCTGAGGCTTCTCGAGGCCAATCACATCTAACCACTGGAACTTCCAAAGGGTCCTTCACACCATTGCTGCAACTCAAGAAGTTCCCCGACATACCCGTCTCCACTCGAGAGGAAGCACGTGGGGTCCCGCACACATCCAGGGGAGCCCCGTTTCCGCCTCCCAGCTCGAGATGAGGGATCCTTTCCCTGTTTCGTAGGGAAAGAATTCCCGGCGTTCCCGTCGCATCTCAAGAGGAGCGCTCTCCACAGGAAAGGCGAGAGGAACTCCAGGGTCGTGACACCATTCCAAGAGTCCCCCAGATGTGTCAGTCCATTCCAGAGGAACCTGTTTTCCCTGCACTGCCTGGACGTTCAAGTCGAGGATCGACTCCCACCACGTGTGCACGTGGGACAGCCCTGTGGGAAAGCCTCTTGGGAAAGCCTCGTGGGAAAGACTCGAGGGAAAACCATAGACCCTTTGATCCACGCGGCGGACTGCGTGACACTGCTGCTACCGCTCTGGAGGAAAGCGCAAGTGCATGCCCGCATTCGAGACGAGGACTGACTCCCCTGGGGAGACTCCAGAAGTACCCCAAGATCCATGTCAGCACTGGAGAGGAATCCTCAGGTTCCGGCCCCGACTCCACACAAGGTCTTAGGCCCCGGCATCGACGGGAGAGGAATCCCGAGACGCCCCCGAGGAACTCGCATGGGGACTGGCCTTTCCTGAGGCCACCAGAGCGGTTCCCTGAGATCCCCGTCGTAAGTCGAGAGCACCTGCCGGAACTCGAGAAAATCCAGGAGATTTTGCCCTCCAGGCGAGATGAGGCCCATTTCCGCTGAGGCTTCTCGAGGCCAATCACATCTAACCACTGGAACTTCCAAAGGGTCCTTCACACCCTTGCTGCAACTCAAGAAGTTCCCCGACATACCCGTCTCCACTCGAGAGGAAGCACGTGGTGTCCCGCACACATCCAGGGGAGCCCCGTTTCCGCCTCCTAGCTCGAAATGAGGGATCCTTTCCCTGTTTCCTAGGGAAAGAATTCCCGGCATTCCCGTCGCATCTCAAGACGAGGCGCTCTCGACAGGAAAGGCGAGAGGAACTCCAGGGTCATGCCACCATTCCAAGAGTCCCCCAGATGTGTCAGTCCATTCCAGAGGAACCTGTTTTCCCTGCACTGCCTTGACGTTCAAGCCGAGGATCGACTCCCACCACGTGTGCACGTGGGAAAGCCCTGTGGGAAAGCCTCGTGGGAAAGCCTCGTGGGAAAGACTCGAGGGAAAACCATAGATCCTTTGATCCACGCGGCGGACTGCGTGACACTGCTGCTACCGCTCTGGAGGAAAGCGCAAGTGCATGCCCGCATTCGAGACGAGGACTGACTCCCCTGGGGAGACTCCAGACGTACCCCAAGATCCATGTCAGCACTGGAGAGGAATCCTCAGGTTCCGGCCCCGACTCCACACAAGGTCTTAGGCCCCGACATCGACGGGAGAGGAATCCCGAGACGCCCCCGAGGAACTCCCATGGGGACTGGCCTTTCCTGAGGCCACCAGAGCGGGTCCCTGAGGTCCCCGTCGTAAGTCGAGAGCACCTGCCGCAACTCGAGAAAATCCAGGAGGTTTTGCCCTCCAGGCGAGATGAGGCCCATTTCCTCTGAGGCTTCTCGAGGCTAATCACGTCTAACCACTGGAACTTCCAAAGGGTCCTTCACACCATTGCTGCAACTCAAGAAGTTCCCCGACATACCCGTCTCCACTCGAGAGGAAGCACGTGGTGTCCCGCCCACATCCAGGGGAGCTCCGTTTCCGATTCCTAGCTCGAGATGAGGGATCCTTTCCCTGTTTCGTAGGGAAAGAATTCCCGGCGTTCCCGTCGCATCTCAAGAGGAGGCGCTCTCAACACGAAAGGCGAGAGGAACTCCAGGGTCGTGCCACCATTCCAAGAGTCCCCCAGATGTGTCAGTCCGTCCCAGAGGAACCTGATTTCCCTGCACTGCCTTGACGTTCAAGCCAAGGATCGACTCCCACCACGTGTGCACTTGGGACAGCCCTGTGGGAAAGCCTCTGGGAAAGCCTCGGGGAAAAGACTCGAGGGAAAACCATAGATCCTTTGATCCACGCGGCGGACTGCGTGACACTGCTGCTACCGCTCTGGAGGAAAGCGCAAGTGCATGCCCGCATTCGAGACGAAGACTGACTCCCCTGGGGAGACTCCAGAAGTACCCCAAGATCCATGTCAGCACTGGAGAGGAATCCTCAAGTTCCGACCCCGACTCCACACAAGGACTTAGGCCCCGGCATCGACGGGAGAGGAATCCCCAGAGGCCCCCGAGGAACTCGCATGGGGACTGGCCTTTCCTGAGGCCACCAGAGCGGGTCCCTGAGGTCCCCGTCGTAAGTCGAGAGCACCTGCCGCAACTCGAGAAAATCCAGGAGGTTTTGCCCTCCAGGCGAGATGAGGCCCATTTCCGCTGAGGCTTCTCGAGGCTAATCACGTCTAACCACTGGAACTTCCAAAGGGTCCTTCACACCCTTGCTGCAACTCAAGAACTTCCCCGACATACCCGTCTCCACTCGAGAGGAAGCACGTGGGGTCCCGCACACATCCAGGGGAGCCCCGTTTCCGCCTCCTAGCTCGAGATGAGGGATCCTTTCCCTGTTTCGTAGGGAAAGATTTCCCGGCGTTCCCGTCGCATCTCAAGAGGAGGCGCTCTCCACAGGAAAGTCGAGAGGAACTCCAGGGTCGTGCCACCATTCCAAGAGTCCCCCAGATGTGTCAGTCCATTCCAGAGGAACCTGTTTTCCCTGCACTGCCTTGACGTTCAAGCCGAGGATCGACTCACACCACGTGTGCACGTGGGACAGCCCTGTGGGAAAGCCTCGTGGGAAAGCCTCGTGGAAAGACTCGAGGGAAAACCATAGATCCTTTGATCCACGCGGGGACTGCGTGACACTGCTGCTACCGCTCTGGAGGAAAGCGCAAGTGCATGCCCGCATTCGAGACGAGGACTGACTCTCCTGGGGAGACTCCAGAAGTACCCCAAGATCCAGGTCAGCACTGGAGAGGAATCCTCAGGTTCCGGCCCCGACTCCACACAAGGTCTTAGGCCCCGGCATCGACGGGAGAGGAATCCCGAGACGCCCCCGAGGAACTCGCATGGGGACTGGCCTTTCCTGAGGCCACCAGAGCGGTTCCCTGAGGTCCCTGTCGTAAGTCGAGAGGACCTGCCGCAACTCGAGAAAATCCAGGAGGTTTTGCCCTCCAGGCGAGATGAGGCCCATTTCCGCTGAGGCTTCTCGAGGCCAATCACATCTAACCACTGGAACTTCCAAAGGGTCCTTCACACCCTTGCTGCAACTCAAGAAGTTCCCGGACATACCCGTCTCCACTCGAGAGGAAGCACGAGGGGTCCCGCACACATCCAGGGGAGCCCCGTTTCCGTCTCCTAGCTCGAGATGAGGGATCCTTTCCCTGTTTCGTAGGGAAAGAATTCCCGGCGTTCCCGTGGCATCTCAAGAGGAGGCGCTCTCCACAGGAGAGGCGAGAGGAACTCCAGGGTCGTGCCACCATTCCAAGAGACGCCCAGATGTGTCAGTCCATTACAGAGAAACCTGTTTTCCCTGCATTGCCTTGACGTTCAAGCCGAGGATCGACTCCCACCACCTGTCCCCGTGGGACAGCCCTGTGGGAAAGCCTCGTGGGAAAGCCTCGTGGGAAAGACTCGAGGGAAAACCATAGATCCTTTGATCCACACGGCGGACTGCCTGACACTGCTCCTACCGCTCTGGAGGAAAGCGCAAGTGCATGCTCGCATTCGAGACGAGGACTGACTCCCCTGGGGAGACTCCAGAAGTACCCCAAGATCCATGTCAGCACTGGAGAGGAATCCTCAGGTTCCGGCCCTGACTCCACACAAGGTCTTAGGCCCCGGCATCGACGGGAGACGAATCCCGAGACGCCCCCGAGGAACTCGCATGGGGACTGGCCTTTCCTGAGGCCACCAGAGCGGTTCCCTGAGATCCCCGTCGTAAGTCGAGAGCACCTGCCGGAACTCGAGAAAATCCAGGAGGTTTTGCCCTCCAGGCGAGATGAGGCCCATTTCCGCTGAGGCTTCTCGAGGCCAATCACATCTAACCACTGGAACTTCCAAAGGGTCCTTCACACCCTTGCTGCAACTCAAGAAGTTCCCCGACATATCCGTCTCCACTCGAGAGGAAGCACGTGGTGTCCCGCACACATCCAGGGGAGCCCCGTTTCCGCCTCCTACCTCGAGATGAGGGATCCTTTCCCTGTTTCGTAGGGAAAGAATTCCCGGCGTTCCCGTCGCATCTCAAGAGGAGGCGCTCTCCACAGGAAAGTCGAAAGGAACTCCAGGGTCGTGCCACCATTCCAAGAGTCGCCCAGATGTGTCAGTCCATTCCAGAGGAACCTGTTTTCCCTGCACTGCCTTGACGTTCAAGCCGAGGATCGAGTCCCACCACGTGTGCACGTGGGACAGCCCTGTGGGAAAGCCTCGTGGGAAAGCCTCGTGGGAAAGACTCGAGGGAAAACCATAGATCCTTTGATCCACGCGGCGGACTGCGTGACACTGCTGCTACCGCTCTGGAGGAAAGCGCAAGTGCATGCCCGCATTCGAGACGAGGCCTGACTCCCCTGGGGAGACTCCAGAAGTACCCCAAGATCCATGTCAGCACTGGAGAGGAATCCTCAGGTTCCGGCCCCGACTCCACACAAGGTCTTAGGCCCCGGCATCGACGGGAGAGGAATCCCGAGAGGCCCCCGAGGAACTCGCATGGGGACTGGCCTTTCCTGAGGCCACCAGAGCGGTTCCCTGAGGTCCCTGTCGTAAGTCGAGAGGACCTGCCGCAACTCGAGAAAATCCAGGAGGTTTTGCCCTCCAGGCGAGATGAGGCCCATTTCCGCTGAGGCTTCTCGAGGCCAATCACATCTAACCACTCGAACTTCCAAAGGGTCCTTCACACCATTGCTGCAACTCAAGAAGTTCCCCGACATACCCGTCTCCACTCGAGAGGAAGCACGTGGGGTCCCGCACACATCCAGGGGAGCCCCGTTTCCGTCTCCTAGCTCGAGATGAGGGATCCTTTCCCTGTTTCGTAGGGAAAGAATTCCCGGCGTTCCCGTGGCATCTCAAGAGGAGGCGCTCTCCACAGGAGAGGCGAGAGGAACTCCAGGGTCGTGCCACCATTCCAAGAGACGCCCAGATGTGTCAGTCCATTACAGAGAAACCTGTTTTCCCTGCATTGCCTTGACGTTCAAGCCGAGGATCGACTCCCACCACCTGTCCCCGTGGGACAGCCCTGTGGGAAAGCCTCGTGGGAAAGCCTCGTGGGAAAGACTCGAGGGAAAACCATAGATCCTTTGATCCACACGGCGGACTGCCTGACACTGCTCCTACCGCTCTGGAGGAAAGCGCAAGTGCATGCTCGCATTCGAGACGAGGACTGACTCCCCTGGGGAGACTCCAGAAGTACCCCAAGATCCATGTCAGCACTGGAGAGGAATCCTCAGGTTCCGGCCCTGACTCCACACAAGGTCTTAGGCCCCGGCATCAACGGGAGACGAATCCCGAGACGCCCCCGAGGAACTCGCATGGGGACTGGCCTTTCCTGAGGCCACCAGAGCGGTTCCCTGAGATCCCCGTCGTAAGTCGAGAGCACCTGCCGGAACTCGAGAAAATCCAGGAGGTTTTGCCCTCCAGGCGAGATGAGGCCCATTTCCGCTGAGGCTTCTCGAGGCCAATCACATCTAACCACTGGAACTTCCAAAGGGTCCTTCACACCCTTGCTGCAACTCAAGAAGTTCCCCGACATACCCGTCTCCACTCGAGAGGAAGCACGTGGTGTCCCGCACACATCCAGGGGAGCCCCGTTTCCGCCTCCTACCTCGAGATGAGGGATCCTTTCCCTGTTTCGTAGGGAAAGAATTCCCGGCGTTCCCGTCGCATCTCAAGAGGAGGCGCTCTCCACAGGAAAGTCGAGAGGAACTCCAGGGTCGTGCCACCATTCCAAGAGTCGCCCAGATGTGTCAGTCCATTCCAGAGGAACCTGTTTTCCCTGCACTGCCTTGACGTTCAAGCCGAGGATCGAGTCCCACCACGTGTGCACGTGGGACAGCCCTGTGGGAAAGCCTCGTGGGAAAGCCTCGTGGGAAAGACTCGAGGGAAAACCATAGATCCTTTGATCCACGCGGCGGACTGCGTGACACTGCTGCTACCGCTCTGGAGGAAAGCGCAAGTGCATGCCCACATTCGAGACGAGGACTGACTCCCCTGGGGAGACTCCAGAAGTACCCCAAGATCCATGTCAGCACTGGAGAGGAATCCTCAGGTTCCGGCCCCGACTCCACACAAGGTCTTAGGCCCCGGCATCGACGGGAGAGGAATCCCGAGAGGCCCCCGAGGAACTCGCATGGGGACTGGCCTTTCCTGAGGCTACCAGACTGGGTCCCTGAGGTCCCCGTCGTAAGTCGAGAGCACCTGCCGCAACTCGAGAAAATCCAGGAGGTTTTGCCCTCCAGGCGAGAGGAGGCCCATTTCCGCTGAGGCTTCTCGAGGCCAATCACATCTAACCACTGGAACTTCCAAAGGGTCCTTCACACCCTTGCTGCAACTCAAGAAGTTCCCCGACCTACCCGTCTCCACTCGAGAGGAAGCACGTGGTGTACCGCACACATCCAGGGGAGCCCCGTTTCCGCCTCCTAGCTCGAGATGAGGGATCCTTTCCCTGTTTCGTAGGGAAAGAATTCCCGGCGTTCCCGTCGCATCTCAAGAGGAGGCGCTCTCCACAGGAAAGGCGAGAGGAACTCCATGGTCATGCCACCATTTCAAGAGTCCCCCAGATGTGTCAGTCCATTCCAGAGGAACCTGTTTTCCCTGCACTGCCTTGACGTTCAAGCCGAGGATCCACTCCCACCACGTGTGCACGTGGGACAGCCCTGTGGGAAAGCCTCGTGGGAAAGCCTCGTGGGAAAGACTCGAGGGAAAACCATAGATCCTTTGATCCACGCGGCGGACTGCGTGACACTGCTGCTACCGCTCTGGAGGAAAGCGCAAGTGCATGCCCGCATTCGAGACGAGGACTGACTCCCCTGGGGAGACTCCAGAAGTACCCCCAAGATCCATGTCAGCACTGGAGAGGAATCCTCAGTTTCCGGCCCCGACTGCACACAAGGTCTTAGGACCCGGCATCGTCGGGAGAGTAATCCCGAGAGGCCCCCGAGGAACTCGCATGGGGACTGGCCTTTCCTGAGGCCACCAGAGCGGGTCCCTGAGGTCCCCGTCGTAAGTCGAGAGCACCTGCCGCAACTCGAGAAAATCCAGGCGGTTTTGCCCTCCAGGCGAGATGAGGCCCATTTCCGCTGATGCTTCTCGAGGCTAATCACGTAAAACCACTGGAACTTCCAAAGGGTCCTTCACACCCTTGCTGCAACTCAAGAAGTTCCCCGACATACCCGTCTCCACTCGAGAGGAAGCACGTGGTGTCCCGCCCACATCCAGGGGAGCTCCGTTTCCGACTCCTAGCTCGAGATGAGGGATCCTTTCCCTGTTTCGTAGGGAAAGAATTCCCGGCGTTCCCGTCGCATCTCAAGAGGAGGCGCTCTCCACAGGAAAGGCGAGAGGAACTCCAGGGTCGTGCCACCATTCCAAGAGTCCCCCAGATGTGTCAGTCCATTCCAGAGGAACCTGATTTCCCTGCACTGCCTTGACGTTCAAGCCAAGGATCGACTCCCACCACGTGTGCACGTGGGACAGCCCTGTGGGAAAGCCTCTGGGAAAACCTCGGGGAAAAGACTCGAGGGAAAACCATAGATCCTTTGATCCACGCGGCGGACTGCGTGACACTGCTGCTACCGCTCTGGAGGAAAGCGCAAGTGCATGCCTGCATTCGAGACGAAGACTGACTCCCCTGGGGAGACTCCAGAAGTACCCCAAGATCCATGTCAGCACTGGAGAGGAATCCTCAGGTTCCGACCCCGACTCCACACAAGGACTTAGGCCCCGGCATCGACGGGAGAGGAATCCCCAGAGGTCCCCGAGGAACTCGCATGGGGACTGGCCTTTCCTGAGGCCACCAGAGCGGGTCCCTGAGGTCCCCGTCGTAAGTCGAGAGCACCTGCCGCAACTCGAGAAAATCCAGGAGGTTTTGCCCTCCAGGCGAGATGAGGCCCATTTCCGCTGAGGCTTCTCGAGGCCAATCACATCTAACCACTGGAACTTCCAAAGGGTCCTTCACACCCTTGCTGCAACTCAAGAAGTTCCCCGACATACCCGTCTCCACTCGAGAGGAAGCACGTGGGGTCCCGCACACATCCAGGGGAGCCCCGTTTCCGCCTCCTACCTCGAGATGAGGGATCCTTTCCCTGTTTCGTAGGGAAAGAATTCCCGGCGTTCCCGTCGCATCTCAAGAGGAGGCGCTCTCCACAGGAAAGGCGAGAGGAACTCCAGGGTCTTGCCACCATTCCAAGAGTCCCCCAGATGTGTCAGTCCATTCCAGAGGAACCTGTTTTCCCTGCACTGCCTTGACGTTCAAGCCGAGGTTCGACTCCCACCACGTGTGCACGTGGGACAGCCCTGTGGGAAAGCCTCGTGGGAAAGCATCCTGGGAAAGACTCGAGGGAATACCATAGATCCTTTGATCCACGCGGCGGACTGCGTGACACTGCTGCTACCGCTCTGGAGGAAAGCGCAAGTGCATGCCCGCATTCGAGACGAGGACTGACTCCCCTGGGGAGACTCCAGAAGTACCCCATGATCCATGTCAGCACTGGAGAGGAATCCTCAGGTTCCGGCCCCGACACCACACAAGGTCTTAGGCCCCGGCATCGACGGGAGAGGAATCCCGAGAGGCCCCCGAGGAACTCGCATGGGGACTGGCCTTTCCTTAGGCCACCAGAGCGGGTCCCTGAGGTCCCCGTCGTAAGTCGAGAGCACCTGCCGCAACTCGAGAAAATCCAGGAGGTTTTGCCCTCCAGGCGAGATGAGGCCCATTTCCGCTGAGGCTTCTCGAGGCTAATCACGTCTAACCACTGGAACTTCCAAAGGGTCCTTCACACCCTTGCTGCAACTCAAGAAGGTCCCCGACATACCCGTCTCCACTCGAGAGGAAGCACGTGGGGTCCCGCACACATCCAGGGGAGCCCCGTTTCCGCCTCCTAGCTCGAGATGAGGGATCCTTTCCCTGTTTCGTAGGGAAAGAATTCCCGGCGTTCCCGTCGCATCTCAAGAGGAGGCGCTCTCCACAGGAAAGGCGAGAGGAACTCCAGGGTCGTGCCACCATTCCAACAGTCCCCCAGATGTGTCAGTCCATTCCAGAGGAACCTGTTTTCCCTGCACTGAATTGACGTTCAAGCCGAGGATCGACTCCCACCACGTGTGCACGTGGGACAGCCCTGTGGGAAAGCCTCGTGGGAAAGACTCGAGGGAAAACCATAGATCCTTTGATCCACGCGGCGGACTGCGTGACACTGCTGCTACCGCTCTGGAGGAAAGCGCAAGTGCATGCCCGCATTCGAGACGAGGACTGACTCCCCTGGGGAGACTCCAGAAGTACCCCAAGATCCATGTCAGCACTGGAGAGGAATCCTCAGGTTCCGGCCCCGACTCCACACAAGGTCTTAGGCACCGGCATCGACGGGAGAGGAATCCCGAGAGGCCCCCGAGGAACTCGCATGGGGACTGGCTTTTCCTGAGGCTACCAGATCGGGTCCCTGAGGTCCCCGTCGTAAGTCGAGAGCACCTGCCGCAACTCGAGAAAATCCAGGAGGTTTTGCCCTCCAGGCGAGATGAGGCCCATTTCCGATGAGGCTTCTCGAGGCTAATCACGTCTAACCACTCGAACTTCCAAAGGGTCCTTCACACCCTTGCTGCAACTCAAGAAGTTCCCCGACATACCCGTCTCCACTCGAGAGGAAGCACGTGGGTCCCGCACACATCCAGGGGAGCCCCGTTTCCGCCTCCTAGCTCGAGATGAGGGATCCTTTCCCTGTTTCGTAGGGAAAGAATTCCCGGTGTTCCCGTCGCATCTCAAGAGGAGGCGCTCTCCACAGGAAAGGCGAGAGGAACTCCAGGGTCGTGCCACCATTCCAAGAGTCCCCCAGATGTGTCAGTCCATTCCAGAGGAACCTGTTTTCCCTGCACTGCCTTGACGTTCAAGCCGAGGATAGACTCCCACCACGTGTGCACGTGGGACAGCCCTGTGGGAAAGCCTCGTGGGAAAGCCTCGTGGGAAAGACTTGAGGGAAAACCATAGATCCTTTGATCCACGCGGCGGACTGCGTGACACTGCTGCTACCGCTCCGGAGGAAAGCGCAAGTGCATGCCCGCATTCGAGACGAGGACTGACTCCCCTGGGGAGACTCCAGAAATACCCCAAGATCCATGTCAGCACTGGAGAGGAATCCTCAGGTTCCGGCCCCGACTCCACACAAGGTCTTAGGCCCCGGCATCGACGGGAGAGGAATCCCGAGAGGCCCCCGAGGAACTCGCATGGGGACTGGCCTTTCCTGAGGCCACCAGAGCGGGTCCCTGAGGTCCCCGTCGTAAGTCGAGAGCACCTGCCGTAGCTCGAGAAAATCCAGGAGGTTTTGCCGTCCAGGCGAGATGAGGCCCATTTCCGCTGAGGCTTCTCGAGGCCAATCACATCTGACCACTGGAACTTCCAAAGGGTCCTTCACACCATTGCTGCACCTCAAGAAGTTCCCCGACATACCCGTCTCCACTCGAGAGGAAGCACGTGGGTTCCCGCACACATCCAGTGGAGCCCCGTTTCCGCCTCCTAGCTCGAGATGAGGGATCCTTTCCCTGTTTGGTAGGGAAAGAATTCCCGGCGTTCCCGTCGCATCTCAAGAGGAGGCGCTCTCCACAGGAAAGGCGAGAGGAACTGAAGGGTCGTGCCACCATTCCAAGAGTCCACCAGATGTGTCAGTCCATTCCAGAGGATCATGTTTTCCCTGCACTGCCTTGACGTTCAAGCCGAGAATCGACTCCCACCACGTGTGCACGTGGGACAGCCCTGTGAGAAAGCCTCGTGGGAAAGCCTCGTGGAAAAGACTCGATGGAAAACCATAGATCCTTTGATCCATTGGGCGGACTGCGTCACACTGCTGCTACCGCTCTGGAGGAAAGCGCAAGTGCATGCCCGCATTCGAGACGAGGACTGACTCCCCTGGGGAGACTCCAGAAGTACCCCAAGATCCATGTCAGCACTGGAGAGGAATCCTCAGGTTCCGGCCCCGACTCCACACAAGGTCTTAGGCCCCGGCATCGACGGGAGAGGAATCCCGAGAGGCCCCCGAGGAACTCGCATGGGGACTGGCCTTTCCTGAGGCCACCAGAGCGGGTCCCTGAGGTCCCCGTCGTAAGTCGAGAGCACCTGCCGCAACTCGAGAAAATCCAGGAGGTTTTGCCCTCCAGGCGAGATGAGGCCCATTTCCGCTGAGGCTTCTCGAGGCCAATCACGTCTAACCACTGGAACTTCCAAATGGTCCTTCACACCCTTGATGCAACTCAAGAAGTTCCCCGACATACCCGTCTCCACTCGAGAGGAAGCACGTGGGGTCCCGCACACATCCAGGGTAGCCCCGTTTCCGCCTCCTAGCTCGAGATGAGGGATCCTTTCTCTGTTTCGTAGGGAAAGAATTGCCGGGGTTCCCGTCGCATATCAAGAGGAGGCGCTCTCCACAGGAAAGGCGAGAGGAACTCCAGGGTCGTGCCACCATTCCAAGAGTCCCCCAGATGTGTCAGTCCATTCCAGAGGAACCTGTTTTCCCTGCACTGCGTTGACGTTCAAGCCGAGGATCGACTCCCACGACGTGTGCACGTGGGACAGCCCTGTGGGAAAGCCTCGTGGGAAAGCCTCGTGGGAAAGACTCGAGGGAAAACCATAGATCCTTTGATCCACGCGGCGGTCTGCGTGACACTGCTGCTACCGTTCTGGAGGAAAGCGCAAGTGCATGCCCGCATTCGAGACGAGGACTGACTCCCCTGGTGAGACTCCAGAAGTACCCCAAGATCCATGTCAGCACTGGAGAGGAATCCTCAGGTTCCGGCCCCGACTCCACACAAGGTCTTAGGCCCCGGCATCGACGGGAGAGGAATCCCGAGAGGCCCCCGAGGAACTCGCATGGGGACTGGCCTTTCCTGAGGCCACCAGAGCGGGTCCCTGAGGTCCCCGTCGTAAGTCGAGAGCACCTGCCGCAACTCGAGAAAATCCAGGAGGTTTTGCCCTCCAGGCGAGATGAGGCCCATTTCCGCTGAGGCTTCTCGAGGCCAATCACATCTAACCACTGGAACTTCCAAAGGGTCCTTCACACCATTGCTGCAACTCAAGAAGTTCCCCGACATACCCGTCTCCACTCGAGAGGAAGCACGTGGGTTCCCGCACACATCCAGGGGAGCCCCGTTTCCGCCTCCTAGCTCGAGATGAGGGATCCTTTCTCTGTTTCGTAGGGAAAGAATTCCCGGCGTTCCCGTCGCATCTCAAGAGGAGGCGCTCTCCACAGGAAAGGCGAGAGGAACTCCAGGGTCGAGCCACCATTCCAAGAGTACCCCGGATGTGTCAGTCCATTCCAGAGGAACCTGTTTTCCCTGCACTGCCTTGACGTTCAAGCCGAGGATCGACTCCCACCACGTGTGCACGTGGGACAGCCCTGTGGGAAAGCCTCGTGGGAAAGCCTCGTGGGAAAGACTCGAGGGAAAACCATACATCCTTTGATCCACGCGGCGGACTGCGTGACACTGCTGCTACCGCTCTGGAGGAAAGCGCAAGTGCATGCCCGCATTCGAGACAAGGACTGACTCCCCTGGGGAGACTCCAGAATTACCCCAAGATCCATGCCAGCACTGGAGAGGAATCCTCAGGTTCCGGCCCCGACTCCACACAAGGTCTTAGGCCCCGGCATCGACGGGAGAGGAATCCCGAGGCGCCCCCGAGGAACTCGCATGGGGACTGGCCTTTCCTGAGGCCACCAGAGCGGGTCCCTGAGGTCCCCGTCGTAAGTCGAGAGCACCTGCCGCAACTCGAGAAAATCCAGGAGGTTTTGCCGTCCAGGCGAGATGAGGCCCATTTCCGCTGAGGCTTCTCGAGGCCAATCACATCTAACCACTGGAACTTCCAAAGGGTCCTTCACACCATTGCTGCAACTCAAGAAGTTCCCCGACATACCCATCTCCACTCGAGAGGAAGCACGTGGGGTCCCTCACACATCCAGGGGAACCCCGTTTCCGCCTCCTAGCTCGAGATGAGGGATCCTTCCCTTTTTCATAGGGAAAGAATTCCCGGCGTTCCAGTCGCATCTCAGGAGGCGCTCTCCACAGGAAAGGCGAGAGGAACTCCAGGGTCGTGACACCATTCCAAGAGTCGCCCAGATGTGTCAGTCCCTTCCAGAGGAACCTGTTTTCCCTGCACTGCCTTGACGTTCAAGCCGAGGATCGACTCCCACCACGTGTGCACGTGGGACAGCCCTGTGGGAAAGCCTCGTGGGAAAGCCTCGTGGGAAAGACTCGAGGGAAAACCATAGATATTTTGATCCACGCGGCGGACTGCGTGACACTGCTGCTACCGCTCTGGAGGAAAGCGCAAGTGCATGCCCGCATTCGAGACGAGGACTGACTCCCCAGGGGAGACTCCAGAAGTACCCCAAGATCCATGTCAGCACTGGAGAGGAATCCTCAGGTTCCGGCCCCGACTCCACACAAGGCCTTAGGCCCCGGCATCGACGGGAGAGGAATCCCGAGAGGCCCCCGAGGAACTTGCATGGGGACTGGCCTTTCCTGAGGCCACCAGAGCGGGTCCCTGAGGTCCCCGTCGTAAGTCGAGAGCACCTGCCGCAACTCGAGAAAATCCAGGAGGTTTTGCCCTCCAGGCGAGATGAGGCCCATTTCCGCTGAGGCTTCTCGAGGCCAATCACATCTAACCACTGGAACTTCCAAAGGGTCCTTCGCACCCTTGCTGCAACTTAAGAACTTCCCCGACATACCCGTCTGCACTCGAGAGGAAGCACGTGGTGTCCCGCACACATCCAGGGGAGCCCCGTTTCCGCCTCCTAGCTCGAGATGAGGGATTCTTTCCCTGTTTCGTAGGGAAAGAATTCCCGGCCTTCCCGTCGCATCTCAAGACGAGGCGCTCTCCACAGGAAAGGCGAGAGGAACTCCAGGGTCATGCCACCATTCCAAGAGTCCCCCAGATGTGTCAGTCCATTCCAGAGGAACCTGTTTTCCCTGCACTGCCTTGACGTTCAAGCCGAGGATCGACTCCCACCACGTGTGCACGTGGGACAGCCCTGTGGGAAAGCCTCGTGGGAAAGCCTCGTGGGAAAGACTCGAGGGAAAACCATAGATCCTTTGATCCACACGGCGGACTGCGTGACACTGCTGCTACCGCTCTGGCGGAAAGCACAAGTGCATGCCCGCATTCGAGACAAGGACTGACTCCCCTGGGGAGACTCCAGAAGTACCCCAAGATCCATGTCAGCACTGGAGAGGAATCCTCAGGTTCCGGCCCCGACTCCACACAAGGTCTTAGGCCCCGGCATCGACGGGAGAGGAATCCCGAGAGGCCCCCGAGGAACTTGCATGGGGACTGGCCTTTCCTGAGGCCACCAGAGCGTGTCCCTGAGGTCCCCGTCGTAAGTCGAGAGCACCTGCCGCAACTCAAGAAAATCCAGGCTGTTTTGCCCTCCAGGCGAGATGAGGCCCATTTCCTCTGAGGCTTCTCGAGGCTAATCCCGTCTAACCACTGGAACTTCCAAAGGGTCCTTCACACCCTTGCTGCAACTCAAGAAGTTCCCCGACATACTCGTCTCCACTCGAGAGGAAGCACGTGGGTCCCGCACACATCCAGGGGAGCCCCGTTTCCGCCTCCTAGCTCGAGATGAGGGATCCTTTCCCTGTTTCGTAGGGAAAGAATTCCCGGCGTTCCCGTCGCATCTCAAGAGGAGGCGCTCTCCACAGGAAAGGCGAGAGGAACTCCAGGGTCGTGCCACCATTCCAAGAGTCCCCCAGATGTGTCAGTCCATTCCAGAGGAACCTGTTTTCCCTGCACTGCCTTGACGTTCAAGCCGAGGATCGACTCCCACCACGTGTGCACGTGGGACAGCCCTGTGGGAAAGCCTCGTGGGAAAGCCTCGTGGGAAAGACTCGTGGGAAAAACATAGATCCTTTGATCCACGCGGCGGACTGCGTGACACTATTGCTACCGCTCTGGAGGAAAGCGCAAGTGCATGCCCGCATTCGAGACAAGGACTGACTCCCCTGGGGAGACTCCAGAAGTACCCCAAGATCCATGTCAGCACTGGAGAGGAATCCTCAGGTTCCGGCCCCGACTCCACACAAGGTCTTAGGCCCCGGCATCGACGGGAGAGGAATCCCGAGAGGCCCCCGAGGAACTCGCATGGGGACTGGCCTTTCCTGAGGCCACCAGAGCGGGTCCCTGAGGTCCCCGTCGTAAGTCGAGAGCACCTGCCGCAACTCGAGAAAATCCAGGAGGTTTTGCCCTCCAGGCGAGATGAGGCCCATTTCCGCTGAGGCTTCTCGAGGCTAATCACATCTAACCACTGGAGTTTCCAAAGGGTCCTTCACACCCTTGCTGCAACTCAAGAAGGTCCCCGACATACCAGTCTCCACTCGAGAGGAAGCACGTGGGGTCCCGCACACATCCAGGGGAGCCCCATTTCCGCCTCCTAGCTCGAGAAGAGGGATCCTTTCCCTGTTTCGTAGGGAAAGAATTCCCGGCGTTCCCGTCGCATCTCAAGAGGAGGCGCTCTCCACAGGAAAGGCGAGAGGAACTCCAGGGTCGTGCCACCATTCCAAGAGTCCCCCAGATGTGTCAGTCCATTCCAGAGGAACCTGTTTTCCCTGCACTGCCTTGACGTTCAAGCAGAGGATCGACTCCCACCACGTGTGCACGTGGGACAGCCCTGTGGGAAAGCCTCGTGGGAAAGCCTCGTGGGAAAGACTCGAGGGAAAACCATAGATCCTTTGATCCACGCGGAGGACTGCGTGACACTGCTGCTACCGCTCCGGAGGAAAGCGCAAGTGCATGCCCGCATTCGAGACGAGGACTGACTCCCCTGGGGAGACTCCAGAAGTACCCCAAGATCCATGTCAGCACTGGAGAGGAATCCTCAGGTTCCGGCCCCGACTCCACACAAGGTCTTAGGCCCCGGCATCGACGGGAGAGGAATCCCGAGAGGCCCCCGAGGAACTCGCATGGGGACTGGCCTTTCCTGAGGCCACCAGAGCGGGTCCCTGAGGTCCCCGTCGTAAGTCGAGAGCACCTGCCGCAACTCGAGAAAATCCAGGAGGTTTTGCCCTCCAGGGGAGATGAGGCCCATTTCAGCTGAGGCTTCTCGAGGCCAATCACATCTAACCACTGGAACTTCCAAAGGGTCCTTCGCACCATTTCTGCAACTCAAGAAGTTCACCGACATACCCGTCTCCACTCGAGAGGAAGCACGTGGGGTCCCGCACACATCCAGGGGAGCCCCGTTTCTGCCTCCTAGCTCGAGATGAGGGATCCTTTCCCTGTTTGGCAGGGAAAGAATTCCCGGCGTTCCCGTCGCATCTCAAGAGGAGGCGCTCTCCACAGGAAAGGCGAGAGGAACTCCAGGGTCGTGCCACCATTCCAAGAGTCCCCCAGATGTGTCAGTCCATTCCAGAGGAACCTGTTTTCCCTGCACTGCCTTGACGTTCAAGCCGAGGATCGACTCCCACCACGTGTGCACGTGGGACAGCCCTGTGGGAAAGCCTCGTGGGAAAGCCTCGTGGGAAAGACTCGAGGGAAAACCATAGATCCTTTAATCCATTGGGCGGACTGCGTGACACTGCTGCTACCGCTCTGGAGGAAAGCGCAAGTGCATGCCCGCATTCGAGACGGGGACTGACTCCCCTGGGGAGACTCCAGAAGTACCCCAAGATCCATGTCAGCACTGGAGAGGAATCCTCAGGTTCCGGCCCCGACTCCACACAAGGTCTTAGGCCCCGGCATCGACGGGAGAGGAATCCCGAGAGGCCCCCGAGGAACTCGCATGGGGACTGGCCTTTCCTGAGGCCACCAGAGCGGATCCCTGAGGTCCCCATCGTAAGTCGAGAGCACCTGCCGCAACTCGAGAAAATCCAGGAGGTTTTGCCCTCCAGGCGAGATGAGGCCCATTTCCGCTGAGGCTTCTCGAGGCCAATCACATCTAACCACTGGAACTTCCAAAGGGTCCTTCACACCATTGCTGCAACTCAAGAAGTTCCCCGACATACCCGTCTCCACTCGAGAGGAAGCACGTGGGGTCTCGCACACATCCAGGGGAGCCCCGTTTCCGCCTCCTAGCTCGAGATGAGGGATCCTTTCCCTGTTTCGTAGGGAAAGAAATCCCGGCGTTCCCGTCGCATCTCAAGAGGAGGCGCTCTCCACAGGAAAGGCGAGAGGAACTCCAGGGTCGTGCCACCATTCCAAGAGTCCCCCAGATGTGTCAGTCCATTCCAGAGGAACCTGTTTTCCCTGAACTGCCTTGATGTTCAAGCCGAGGATCGACTCCCACCACGTGTGCTCCTGGGACAGCCCTGTGGGAAAGCCTCGTGGGAAAGCCTCGTGGGAAAGACTCGAGGGAAAACCATAGATCCTTTGATCCACGCGGCGGACTGCGTGACACTGCTGCTACCGCTCTGGAGGAAAGCGCAAGTGCATGCCCGCATTCGAGACAAGGACTGACTCCCCTGGGGAGACTCCAGAATTACCCCAAGATCCATGCCAGCACTGGAGAGGAATCCTCAGGTTCCGGCCCCGACTCCACACAAGGTCTTAGGCCCCGGCATCGACGGGAGAGGAATCCCGAGATGCCCCCGAGGAACTCGCATGGGGACTGGCCTTTCCTGAGGCCACCAGAGCGGGTCCCTGAGGTCCCCGTCGTAAGTCGAGAGCACCTGCCGCAACTCGAGAAAATCCAGGAGGTTTTGCCCTCCAGGCGAGATGAGGCCCATTTCCGCTGAGGCTTCTCGAGGCCAATCACATCTAACCACTGGAACTTCCAAAGGGTCCTTCACTCCATTGCTGCAACTCAAGAAATTCCCCGACATAACCGTCTCCACTCGAGAGGAAGCACGTGGGGTCCCTCACACATCCAGGGGAGCCCCGTTTCCGCCTCCTAGCTCGAGATGAGGGATCCTTCCGTTTTTCGTAGGGAAAGAATTCCCGGCGTTCCAGTCGCATCTCAGGAGGCGCTCTCCACAGGAAAGGCGAGAGGAACTCCAGGGTCGTGACACCATTCCAAGAGTCGCCCAGATGTGTCAGTCCATTCCAGAGGAACCTGTTTTCCCTGCACTGCCTTGACGTTCAAGCCGAGGATCGACTCCCACCACGTGTGCACGTGGGACAGCCCTGTGGGAAAGCCTCGTGGGAAAGCCTCGTGGGAAAGACTCGAGGGAAAACCATAGATCCTTTGATCCACGCGGCGGACTGCCTGACACTGCTGCTACCGCTCTGGAGACAAGCGCAAGTGCATGCTCGCAATCGAGACGAGGACTGACTCCCCTGGGGAGACTCCAGAAGTACCCCAAGATCCATGTCAGCACTGGAGAGGAATCCTCAGGTTCCGGCCCCGACTCCACACAAGGTCTTAGGCCCCGGCATCGACGGGAGAGGAATCCCGAGGCGCCCCCGAGGAACTCGCATGGGGACTGGCCTTTCCTGAGGCCACCAGAGCGGGTCCCTGAGGTCCCCGTCGTAAGTCGAGAGCACCTGCCGCAACTCGAGAAAATCCAGGAGGTTTTGCCCTCCAGGCGAGATGAGGCACATTTCCGCTGAGGCTTCTCGAGGCCAATCACATCTAACCACTGGAACTTCCAAAGGGTCCTTCACACCCTTGCTGCAACTTAAGTACTTCCCCGACATACCCTTCTGCACTCGAGAGGAAGCACGTGGTGTCCCGCACACATCCAGGGGAGCCCCGTTTCCGCCTCCTAGCTCGAGATGAGGGATCCTTTCCCTGTTTCGTAGGGAAAGAATTCCCGGCGTTCGCGTCGCATCTCAAGACGAGGCGCTCTCCACAGGAAAGGCGAGAGGAACTCCAGGGTCATGCCACCATTCCAAGAGTCCCCCAGATGTGTCAGTCCATTCCAGAGGAACCTGTTTTCCCTGCACTGCCTTGACGTTCAAGCCGAGGATCGACTCCCACCACGTGTGCACGTGGGACAGCCCTGTGGGAAAGCCTCGTGGGAAAGCCTCGTGGGAAAGACTCGAGGGAAAACCATAGATCCTTTGATCCACGCGGCGGACTGCGTGACACTGCTGCTACCACTCTGGCGGAAAGCACAAGTGCATGCCAGCATTCGAGACAAGGACTGACTTCCCTGGGGAGACTCCAGAAGTACCCCAAGATCCATGTCAGCACTGGAGAGGAATCCTCAGGTTCCGGCCCCGACTCCACACAAGGTCTTAGGCCCCGGCATCGACGGGAGAGGAATCCCGAGAGGCCCCCGAGGAACTCGCATGGGGACTGGCCTTTCCTGAGGCCACCAGAGCGGGTCCCTGAGGTCCCCGTCGTAAGTCGAGAGAACCTGCCGCAACTCAAGAAAATCCAGGCTGTTTTGCCCTCCAGGCGAGATGAGGCCCATTTCCGCTGAGGCTTCTCGAGGCTAATCCCGTCTAACCACTGGAACTTCCAAAGGGTCCTTCACACCCTTGCTGCAACTCAAGAAGTTCCCCGACATACTCGTCTCCACTCGAGAGGAAGCATGTGGGTCCCGTACACATCCAGGGGAGCCCCGTTTCCGCCTCCTAGCTCGAGATGTGGGATCCTTTCCCTGTTTCGTAGGGAAAGAATTCCCGGCGTTCCCGTCGCATCTCAAGAGGAGGCGCTCTCCACAGGAAAGGCGAGAGGAACTGAAGGGTCGTGCCACCATTCCAAGAGGCCCCCAGATGTGTCAGTCCATTCCAGAGGAACCTGTTTTCCCTGCACTGCCTTGACGTTCAAGCCGAGGATCGACTCCCACCACGTGTGCACGTGGGACAGCCCTGTGGGAAAGCCTCGTGGGAAAGCCTCGTGGGAAAGACTCGAGGGAAAACCATAGATCCTTTGATCCACGCGGCGGACTGCGTGACACTGCTGCTACCGCTCTGGAGGAAAGCGCAAGTGCATGCCCGCAATCGAGACGAGGACTGACTCCCCTGGGGAGACTCCAGAAGTACCCCAAGATCCATGTCAGCACTGGAGAGGAATCCTCAGGTTCCGGCCCCGACTCCACACAAGGTCTTAGGCCCCGGCATCGACGTGAGAGGAATCCCGAGAGGCCCCCGAGGAACTCGCATGGGGACTGACCTTTCCTGAGGCCACCAGAGCGGGTCCCTGAGGTCCCCGTCGTAAGTCGAGAGCACCTGCCGCAACTCGAGAAAATCCAGGAGGTTTTGCCCTCCAGGCGAGATGAGGCCCATTTCCGCTGAGGCTTCTCGAGGCTAATCACATCTAACCACTGGAACTTCCAAAGGGTCCTTCACACCCTTGCTGCAACTCAAGAAGGTCCCCGACATACCCGTCTCCACTCGAGAGGAAGCACGTGGGGTCCCGCACACATCCAGGGGAGCCCCATTTCCGCCTCCTAGCTGGAGAAGAGGGATCCTTTCCCTGTTTCGTAGGGAAAGAATTCCCGGCGTTCCCGTCGCATCTCAAGAGGAGGCGCTCTCCACAGGAAAGGCGAGAGGAACTCCAGGGTCGTGCCACCATTCCAAGAGTCCCCCAGATGTGTCAGTCCATTCCAGAGGAACCTGTTTTCCCTGCACTGCCTTGACGTTCAAGCAGAGGATCGACTCCCACCACGTGTGCACGTGGGACAGCCCTGTGGGAAAGCCTCGTGGGAAAGCCTCGTGGGAAAGACTCGAGGGAAAACCATAGATCCTTTGATCCATGCGGCGGACTGCGTGACACTGCTGCTACCGCTCTGGAGGAAAGCGCAAGTGCATGCCCGCATTCGAGACGAGGACTGACTCCCCTGGGGAGACTCCAGAAGTACCCCAAGATCCATGTCAGCACTGGAGAGGAATCCTCAGGTTCCGGCCCCGACTCCACACAAGGTCTTAGGCCCCGGCATCGACGGGAGAGGAATCCCGAGAGGCCCCCGATGAACTCGCATGGGGACTGGCCTTTCCTGAGGCCACCAGAGCGGGTCCCTGAGGTCCCCGTCGTAAGTCGAGAGCACCTGCCGCAACTCGAGAAAATCCAGGAGGTTTTGCCCTCCAGGCGAGTTGAGGCCCATTTCCGCTGAGGCTTCTCGAGGCTGATCACATCTAACCACTGGAGCTTCCAAAGGGTCCTTCACACTCTTGCTGCAACTCAAGAAGGTCCCCGACATACCCGTCTCCACTCGAGAGGAAGCACGTGGGGTCCCGCACACATCCAGGGGAGCCCCATTTCCGCCTCCTAGCTCGAGAAGAGGGATCCTTTCCCTGTTTCGTAGGGAAAGAATTCCCGGCGTTCCCGTCGCATCTCAAGAGGAGGCGCTCTCCACAGGAAAGGCGAGAGGAACTCCAGGGTCGTGCCACCATTCCAAGAGTCCCCCAGATGTGTCAGTCCATTCCAGAGGAACCTGTTTTCCCTGCACTGCCTTGACGTTCAAGCAGAGGATCGACTCCCACCACGTGTGCACGTGGGACAGCCCTGTGGGAAAGCCTCGTGGGAAAGCCTCGTGGGAAAGACTCGAGGGAAAACCATAGATCCTTTGATCCATGCGGCGGACTGCGTGACACTGCTGCTACCGCTCTGGAGGAAAGCGCAAGTGCATGCCCGCATTCGAGACGAGGACTGACTCCCCTGGGGAGACTCCAGAAGTACCCCAAGATCCATGTCAGCACTGGAGAGGAATCCTCAGGTTCCGGCCCCGACTCCACACAAGGTCTTAGGCCCCGGCATCGACGGGAGAGGAATCCCGAGAGGCCCCCGAGGAACTCGCATGGGGACTGGCCTTTCCTGAGGCAACCAGAGCGGGTCCCTGAGGTCCCCGTCGTAAGTCGAGAGCACCTGCCGCAACTCGAGAAAATCCAGGAGGTTTTGCCCTCCAGGCGAGATGAGGCCCATTTCCGCTGAGGCTTCTCGAGGCCAATCACATCTAAACACTGGAACTTCCAAAGGGTCCTTCGCACCATTGCTGCAACTCAAGAAGTTCACCGACATACCCGTCTCCACTCGAGAGGAAGCACGTGGGGTCCCGCACACATCCAGGGGAGCCCCGTTTCTGCCTCCTAGCTCGAGATGATGGATCCTTTCCCTGTTTGGTAGGGAAAGAATTCCCGGCGTTCCCGACGCATCTCAAGAGGAGGCGCTCTCCACAGGAAAGGCGAGAGGAACTCCAGGGTCGTGCCACCATTCCAAGAGTCCCCCAGATGTGTCAGTCCATTCCAGAGGAACCTGTTTTCCCTGCACTGCCTTGACGTTCAAGCCGAGGATCGACTCCCACCACGTGTGCACGTGGGACAGCCCTGTGGGAAAGCCTCGTGGGAAAGCCTCGTGGGAAAGACTCGAGGGAAAACCATAGATCCTTTGATCCACGCGGCGGACTGCGTGACACTGCTGCTACCGCTCTGGAGGAAAGCGCAAGTGCATGCCCGCATTCGAGACGAGGACTGACTCCCCTGGGGAGACTCCAGAAGTACCCCAAGATCCATGTCAGCACTGGAGAGGAATCCTCAGGTTCCGGCCCCGACTCCACACAAGGTCTTAGGCCCCGGCATCGACGGGAGAGGAATCCCGAGAGGCCCCCGAGGAACTCGCATGGGGACTGGCCTTTCCTGAGGCCACCAGAGCGGGTCCCTGAGGTCCCCGTCGTAAGTCGAGAGCACCTGCCGCAACTCGAGAAAATCCAGGAGGTTTTGCCCTCCAGGCGAGATGAGGCCCATTTCCGCTGAGGCTTCTCGAGGCCAATCACATCTAACCACTGGAACTTCCAAAGGGTCCTTCACACCCTTGCTGCAACTCAAGAAGTTCCCCGACATACCCGTCTCCACTCGAGAGGAAGCACGTGGTGTCCCGCACACATCCAGGGGAGCCCCGTTTCCGCCTCCTTGCTTGAGATGAGGGATCCTTTCCCTGTTTCGTAGGGAAAGAATTCCCGGCGTTCCCGTCGCATCTCAAGAGGAGGCGCTCTCCACAGGAAAGGCGAGAGGAACTGAAGGGTCGTGCCACCATTCCAAGAGTCCCCCAGATGTGTCAGTCCATTCCAGAGGAACCTGTTTTCCCTGAACTGCCTTGATGTTCAAGCCGAGGATCGACTCCCACCACGTGTGCACGTGGGACAGCCCTGTGGGAAAGCCTCGTGGGAAAGCCTCGTGGGAAAGACTCGAGGGAAAGCCATACATCCTTTGATCCACGCGGCGGACTGCGTGACACTGCTGCTACCGCTCTGGCGGAAAGCGCAAGTGCATGCCCGCATTCGAGACAAGGACTGACTCCCCTGGGGAGACTCCAGAATTACCCCAAGATCCATGCCAGCACTGGAGAGGAATCCTCAGGTTCCGGCCCCGACTCCACACAAGGTCTTAGGCCCCGGAATCGACGGGAGAGGAATCCCGAGAGGCCCCCGAGGAACTCGCATGGGGACTGGCCTTTCCTGAGGCCACCAGAGCGGGTCCCTGAGGTCCCCGTCGTAAGTCGAGAGCACCTGCCGCAACTCGAGAAAATCCAGGAGGTTTTGCCCTCCAGGCGAGATGAGGCCCATTTCCGCTGAGGCTTCTCGAGGCCAATCACATCTAACCACTGGAACTTCCAAAGGGTCCTTCACACCCTTGCTGCAACTTAAGTACTTCCCCGACATACCCTTCTGCACTCGAGAGGAAGCACGTGGTGTCCCGCACACATCCAGGGGAGCCCCGTTTCCGCCTCCTAGCTCGAGATGAGGGATCCTTCCGTTTTTCGTAGGGAAAGAATTCCCGGCGTTCCAGTCGCATCTCAGGAGGCGCTCTCCACAGGAAAGGCGAGAGGAACTCCAGGGTCGTGACACCATTCCAATAGTCGCCCAGATGTGTCAGTCCATTCCAGAGGAACCTGTTTTCCCTGCACTGCCTTGACGTTCAAGCCGAGGATCGACTCCAACCACGTGTGCACGTGGGACAGCCCTGTGGGAAAGCCTCGTGGGAAAGCCTCGTGGGAAAGACTCGAGGGAAAAACATAGATCCTTTGATCCACGCGGCGGACTGCGTGACACTGCTGCTACCGCTCTGGAGGAAAGCGCAAGTGCATGCCCGCAATCGAGACGAGGACTGACTCCCCTGGGGAGACTCCAGAAGTACCCCAAGATCCATGTCAGCACTGGAGAGGAATCCTCAGGTTCCGGCCCCGACTCCACACAAGGTCTTAGGCCCCGGCATCGACGGGAGAGTAATCCCGAGACGCCCCCGTGGAACTCGCATGGGGACTGGCCTTTCCTGAGGCCACCAGAGCGGGTCCCTGAGGTCCCCGTCGTAAGTCGAGAGCACCTGCCGCAACTCGAGAAAATCCAGGAGGTTTTGCCCTCCAGGCGAGATGAGGCCCATTTCCGCTGAGGCTTCTCGAGGCCAATCACATCTAACCACTGGAACTTCCAAAGGGTCCTTCACACCCTTGCTGCAACTTAAGAACTTCCCCGACATACCCGTCTGCACTCGAGAGGAAGCACGTGGTGTCCCGCACACATCCAGGGGAGCCCCGTTTCCACCTCCTAGCTCGAGATGAGGGATCCTTTCCCTGTTTCGTAGGTAAAGAATTCCCGGCGTTCCCGTCGCATCTCAAGACGAGGCGCTCTCCACAGGAAAGGCGAGAGGAACTCCAGGGTCGTGCCACCATTCCAAGAGTCCCCCAGATGTGTCAGTCCATTCCAGAGGAACCTGTTTTCCCTGCACTGCCTTGACGTTCAAGCCGAGGATCGACTCCCACCACGTGTGCACGGGGGACAGCCCTGTGGGAAAGCCTCGTGGGAAAGCCTCGTGGGAAAGACTCGAGGGAAAACCATAGATCCTTTGATCCACGCGGCGGACTGCGTGACACTATTGCTACCGCTCTGGAGGAAAGCGCAAGTGCATGCCCGCATTCGAGACGAGGACTGACTCCCCTGGGGAGACTCCAGAAGTACCCCAAGATCCATGTCAGCACTGGAGAGGAATCCTCAGGTTCCGGCCCCGACTCCACACAAGGTCTTAGGCCCCGGCATCGACGGGAGTGGAATCCCGAGAGGCCCCCGAGGAACTCGCATGGGGACTGGCCTTTCCTGAGGCCACCAGAGCGGGTCCCTGAGGTCCCCGTCGTAAGTCGAGAGCACCTGCCGCAACTCGAGAAAATCCAGGAGGTTTTGCCCTCCAGGCGAGATGAGGCCCATTTCCACTGAGGCTTCTCGAGGCCAATCACATCTAACCACTGGAACTTCCAAAGGGTCCTTCCCACCATTGCTGCAACTCATGAAGTTCCCCGACATACCCGTCTCCACTCGAGAGGAAGCACGTGGGGTCCCGCACACATCCAGGGGAGCCCCGTTTCCGCCTCCTAGCTCGAGATGAGGGATCCTTTCCCTGTTTGGTAGGGAAAGAATTCCCGGCGTTCCCGTCGCATCTCAAGAGGAGGCGCTCTCCACAGGAAAGGCGAGAGGAACTCCAGGGTCGTGGCACCATTCCAAGAGAGGCCCAGATGTGTCAGTCCATTCCAGAGGAACCTGTTTTCCCTGCACTGCCTTGACGTTCAAGCCGAGGATCGACTCCCACCACGTGTGCACGTGGGACAGCCCTGTGGGAAAGCCTCGTGGGAAAGACTCGTGGGAAAGACTCGAGGGAAAACCATAGATCCTTTGATGCACGCGGCGGACTGCGTCACACTGCTGCTACCGCTCTGGAGGAAAGCGCAAGTGCATGCCCGCATTCGAGACGAGGACTGACTCCCCTGGGGAGACTCCAGAAGTACCCCAAGATCCATGTCAGCACTGGAGAGGAATCCTCAGGTTCCGGCCCCGACTCCACACAAGGTCTTAGGCCCCGGCATCGACGGGAGAGGAATCCCGAGAGGCCCCCGAGGAATTCGCATGGGGACTGGCCTTTCCTGAGGCCACCAGAGCGGGTCCCTGAGGTCCAAGTCTTAAGTCGAGAGCACCTGCCGTAACTCGAGAAAATCCAGGAGGTTTTGCCCTCCAGGCGAGATGAGGCCCATTTCCGCTGAGGCTTCTCGAGGCTAATCACGTCTAACAACTGGAACTTCCAAAGGGTCCTTCACACCCTTGCTGCAACTCAAGAAGTTCCCCGACATACCCGTCTCCACTCGAGAGCAAGCACGTGGGGTCCCGCACACATCCAGGAGAGCCCCGTTTCCGCCTCCTAGCTCGAGGTGAGGTTTCCTTTCCCTGTTTTGTAGGGAAAGAATTCCCGGCGTTCCCGTCACATCTCAAGAGGAGGCGCTCTCCACAGGAAAGGCGAGAGAAACTCCAGGGTAGTGGCACCATTCCAAAAGACCCCCAGATGTGTCAGTCCATTCCAGAGGAACCTGTTTTCCCTGCACTGCCTTGACGTTCAAGCCGAGGATCCACTCCCACCACGTGTGCACGTGGGACAGCCCTGTGGGAAAGCCTCGTGGGAAAGCCTCGTGGGAAAGACTCGAGGGAAAACCATAGATCCTTTCATCCACGCGGTGGACTGCGTGACACTGCTGCTACCGCTCTGGAGGAAAGCGCAAGTGCATGCCCGCATTCGAGACGAGGACTGACTCCCCTGGGGAGACTCCAGAAGTACCCCAAGATCCATGTCAGCACTGGAGAGGAATCCTCAGGTTCCGGCCCCGACTCCACACAAGGACTTAGGCCCCAGCATCGACGGGAGAGGAATCCCGAGAAGACCCGAGGAACTCGCATGGGGACTGGCCTTTCCTGAGGCCATCAGAGCGGGTCCCTGAGGTCCCCGTCGTAAGTCGAGAGTACCTGCCGCAACTCGAGAAAATCCAGGAGGTTTTGCTCTCCAGGCGAGATGAGGCCCATTTCCGCTGAGGCTTCTCGGGGCTAATCACTTCTAACCACTGGTACTTCCAATGGGTCGTTCACACCCTTACTGCAACTCAAGAAGTTCCCCGACATACCCGTCTCCACTCGAGAGGAAGCACGTGGGGTCCCGCACACATCCAGGGGAGCCCCGTTTCCGCCTCCTAGCTCGAGATGAGGGATCCTTTCCCTGTTTCGTAGGGAAAGAATTCCCGGCGTTCCCGTCGCATCTCAAGAGGAGGCGCTCACCACAGGAAAGGCGAGAGGAACTCCAGGGTCGTGCCACCATTCCAAGAGTCCCCCCGATGTGTCAGTCCCATTCCAGAGGAACCTGTTTTCCCTGCACTGCCTTGACGTTCAAGCCGAGGATCGACTCCCACCACGTGTGCACGTGGGACAGCCCTGTGGGAAAGCCTCGTGGGAAAACCTCGTGGGAAAGACACGAGGGAAAACAATAGATCCTTTGATCCACGCGGCGGACTTGGTGACACTGCTGCTACCGCTCTGGAGGAAAGCGCAAGTGCATGCCCGCATTCGAGACGAGGACTGACTCCCCTGGGGAGACTCCAGAAGTACCCCAAGATCCATGTCAGCACTGGAGAGGAATCCTCAGGTTCCGGCCCCGACTCCACACAAGGTCTTAGGCCCCGGCATCGACGGGAGAGGAATGCCGAGAGGCCCCCAAGGAACTCGCATGGGGACTGGCCTTTCCTGAGGCCACCATAGCGGGTCCCTGAGGTCCCCGTCGTAAGTCGAGAGCACCTGCAGAAACTCGAGAAAATCCAGGAGGTTTTGCCCTCCAGGCGAGATGAGGCCCATTTCCGCTGAGGCTTCTCGAGGCCAATCACATCTAACCACTGGAACTTCCAAAGGGTCCTTCACACCCTTGCTGCAACTCAAGAAGTTCCCCGACATACCCGTCTCCACTCGAGAGGAAGCACGTGGGGTCCCGCACACATCCAGGGGAGCCCCGTTTCCGCCTCCTAGCTCGAGATGAGGGATCCTTTCCCTGTTTCGTAGGGAAAGAATTCCCGGCGTTCCCGTCGCATCTCAAGAGGAGGCGCTCTCCACAGGAAAGGCGAGAGGACTCCAGCGTCGTGCCACCATTCAAAGAGTCCCCCAGATATGTCAGTCCATTCCAGAGGACATGTTTTCCCTGCACTGCCTTGACGTTCAAGCCGAGGATCGATTCCCACCACGTGTGCACGTGGGACAGCCCTGTGGGAAAGCCTCGTGGGAAAGCCTCGTGGGAAAGACTCGAGGGAAAACCATAGATCCTTTGATCCACGCGGCGGACTGCGTGACACTGCTGCTACCGCTCTGGAGGAAAGAACAAGTGCATGCCCGCATTCGAGACCAGGACTGACTCCCCTGGGGAGACTCCAGAAGTACCCCAAGATCCATGTCAGCACTGGAGAGGAATCCTCAGGTTCCGGCCCCGACTCCACACAAGGTCTTAGGCCCCGGCATCGACGGGAGAGGAATGCCGAGAGGCCCCCGAGGAACTCGCATGGGGACTGGCCTTTCCTGAGGCCACCAGAGCGGGTCCCTGAGGTCCCCGTCGTAAGTTGAGAGCACCTGCCGCAACTCGAGAAAATCCAGGAGGTTTTGCCCTCCAGGCGAGATGAGGTCCATTTCCGCTGAGGCTTCTCGAGGCTAATCACGTCTAACCACTGGAACTTCCAAAGGGTCCTTCACACCCTTGCTGCAACTCAAGAAGTTCCCCAACATACCCGTCTCCACTCGAGAGGAAGCACGTGGGGTCCCGCACACATCCAGGGGAGCCCCGTTTCCGCCTCCTAGCTCGAGATGAGGGATTCTTTCCCTGTTTCGTAGGGAAAGAATTCCCGGCGTTCCCGTCGCATCTCAAGAGGAGGCGCTCTCCACAGGAAAGGCGAGAGGAACTCCAGGGTCGTGCCACCATTCCAAGAGTCCCCCAGATGTGACAGTCCATTCCAGAGGAACCTGTTTTCCCTGCACTGCCTTGACGTTCAAGCCGAGGATCGACTCCCACCATGTGTGCACGTGGGACAGCCCTGTGGGAAAGCCTCGTGGGAAAGCCTCGTGGGAAAGACTCGAGGGAAAACCATAGATCCTTTGATCCACGCGGCGGACTGCGTGACACTGCTGCTACCGCTCTGGAGGAAAGCGCAAGTGCATGCCCGCATTCGAGACGAGGACTGACTCCCCTGGGGAGACTCCAGAAGTACCCCAAGATCCATGTCAGCACTGGAGAGGAATCCTCAGGTTCCGGCCCCGACTCCACACAAGGTCTTAGGCCCCGGCATCGACGGGAGAGTAATCCCGAGAGGCCCCCGAGGAACTCGCATGGGGACTGGCCTTTCCTGAGGCCACCAGAGCGGGTCCCTGAGGTCCCCGTCGTAAGTCGACAGCACCTGCCGCAACTCGAGAAAATCCAGGAGGTTTTGCCCTCCAGGCGAGATGAGGCCCATTTCCGCTGAGGCTTCTCGAGGCTAATCACGTCTAACCACTGGAACTTCCAAAGGGTCCTTCACACCCTTGCTGCATCTCAAGAAGTTCCCCGACATACCCGTCTCCACTCGAGAGGAAGCACGTGGGGTCCCGCACACATCCAGGGGAGCCCCGTTTCCGCCTCCTAGCTCGAGATGAGGGATCCTTTCCCTGTTTCGTAGGGAAAGAATTCCCGGCGTTCCCGTCGCATCTCAAGAGGAGGCGCTCTCCACAGGAAAGGCGAGAGGAACTCCAGGGTCGTGCCACCATTCCAAGAGTCCCCCAGATGTGTCAGTCCATTCCAGAGGAACCTGTTTTCCCTGCACTGCCTTGACGTTCAAGCCGAGGATCGACTCCCACCACGTGTGCACGTGGGACAGCCCTGTGGGAAAGCCTCGTGGGAAAGCCTCGTGGGAAAGACTCGAGGGAAAACCATAGATCCTTTGATCCACGCGACGGTCTGCGTGACACCGCTGCTACCGCTCTGGAGGAAAGCGCAAGTGCATGCCCGCATTCGAGACGAGGACTGACTCCCCTGGGGAGACTCCAGAAGTACCCCAAGATCCATGTCAGCACTGGAGAGGAATCCTCAGGTTCCGGCCCCGACTCCACACAAGGTCTTAGGCCTCGGCATCGACGGGAGAGGAATCCCGAGACGCCCCCGAGGAACTCGCATGGGGACTGGCCTTTCCTGAGGCCACCAGAGCGGGTCCCTGAGGTCCCCGTCATAAGTCGAGAGCACCAGCCGCAACTCGAGAAAATCCAGGAGGTTTTGCCCACCAGGCGAGATGAGGCCCATTTCCGCTGAGGCTTCTCGAGGCTAATCACGTCTAACCACTGGAACTTCCAAAGGGTCCTTCACACCCTTGCTGCAACTCAAGAAGTTCCCCGACATACCCGTCTCCACTCGAGAGGAAGCACGTGGGGTCCCGCACACATCCAGGGGAGCCCCGTTTCCGCCTCCTAGCTCGAGATGAGGGATCCTTTCCCTGTTTCGTAGGGAAAGAATTCCCGGCGTTCCCGTCGCATCTCAAGAGGAGGCGCTCTCCACAGGAAAGGCGAGAGGAACTCCAGGGTCGTGCCACCATTCCAAGAGTCCCCCAGATGTGTCAGTCCATTCCAGAGGAACCTGTTTTCCCTGCACTGCCTTGACGTTCAAGCCGAGGATCCACTCCCACCACGTGTGCACGTGGGACAGCCCTGTGGGAAAGCCTCGTGGGAAAGCCTCGTGGGAAAGACTCGAGGGAAAACCATAGATCCTTTGATCCACGCGGCGGACTGCGTGACACTGCTGCTACCGCTCTGGAGGAAAGCGCAAGTGCATGCCCGCATTCGAGACGAGGACTGACTCCCCTGGGGAGACTCCAGAAGTACCCCAAGATCCATGTCAGCACTGGAGAGGAATCCTCAGGTTCCGGCCCCGACTCCACACAAGGTCTTAGGCCCCGGCACCGACGGGAGAGGAATCCCGAGAGGCCCCCGAGGAACTCGCATGGGGACGGGCCTTTCCTGAGGCCACCAGAGCGGGTTCCTGAGGTCCCCGTCGTAAGTCGAGAGCACCTGCCGCAACTCGAGAAAATCCAGGAGGTTTTGCCCTCCAGGCGAGATGAGGCCCATTTCCGCTGAGGCTTCTCGAGGCTAATCACGTCTAACCACTGGAACTTCCAAAGGGTCCTTCACACCCTTGCTGCAACTCAAGAAGTTCCCAGACATACCTGTCTCCACTCGAGAGGAAGCACGTGGGGTCCCGCACACATCCAAGGGAGCCCCGTTTCCGCCTCCTAGGTCGAGATGAGGGATCCTTTCCCTGTTTCGTAGGGAAAGAATTCCCGGCGTTCCCGTCGCATCTCCAGAGGAGGCGCTCTCCACAGGAAAGGCGAGAGGAACTCCAGGGTCGTGACACCATTCCAAGAGTCCCCCAGATGTGTCAGTCCATTCCAGAGGAACCTGTTTTCCCTGCACTGCCTTGACGTTCAAGCCGAGGATCCACTCCCACCACGTGTGCACGTGGGACAGCCCTGTGGGAAAGCCTCGTGGGAAAGCCTCGTGGGAAAGACTCGAGGGAAAACCATAGATCCTTTGATCCACGCGGCGGACTGCGTGACACTGCTGCTACCGCTCTGGAGGAAAGCGCAAGTGCATGCCCGCATTCGAGACGAGGACTGACTCCCCTGGGGAGACTCCAGAAGTACCCCAAGATCCATGTCAGCACTGGAGAGGAATCCTCAGGTTCCGGCCCCGACTCCACACAAGGTCTTAGGCCACGGGATCCACGGGAGAGGAATCCCGAGAGGCCCCCGAGGAACTCGCATGGGACTGGCCTTTCCTGAGGCCACCAGAGCGGGTCCCTGAGGTCCCCGTCGTAAGTAGAGAGCACCTGCCGCAACTCGAGAAAATCCAGGAGGTTTTGCCCTCCAGGCGAGATGAGGCCCATTTCCGCTGAGGCTTCTCGAGGCTAATCACGTCTAACCACTGGAACTTCCAAAGGGTCCTTCACACCCTTGCTGCAACTCAAGAAGTTCCCCGACATACCCGTCTCCACTCGAGAGGAAGCACGTGGGGTCCCGCACACATCCAGGGGAGCCACGTTTCCGCCTCCTAGCTCGAGATGAGGGATCCTTTCCCTGTTTCGTAGGGAAAGAATTCCCGGCGTTCCGTCGCATCTCAAGAGGAGGCGCTCTCCACAGGAAAGGCGAGAGGACCTCCAGGGTCGTGCCACCATTCCAAGAGTCCCCCAGATGTGTCAGTCCATTCCAGAGGAACCTGTTTTCCCTGCACTGCCTTGACGTTCAAGCCGAGGATCCACTCCCACCACGTGTGCACGTGGGACAGCCCTGTGGGAAAGCCTCGTGGGAAAGCCTCGTGGGAAAGACTCGAGGGAAAACCATAGATCCTTTGATCCATGCGGCGGACTGCGTGACACTGCTGCTACCGCTCTGGAGGAAAGCGCAAGTGCATGCCCGCATTCGAGACGAGGACTGACTCCCCTGGGGAGACTCCAGAAGTACCCCAAGATCCATGTCAGCACTGGAGAGGAATCCTCAGGTTCCGGCCCCGACTCCACACAAGGTCTTAGGCCCCGGCATCGACGGGAGAGGAATCCCGAGAGGCCCCCGAGGAACTCGCATGGGGACTGGCCTTTCCTGAGGCCACCAGAGCGGGTCCCTGAGGTCCCCGTCGTAAGTCGAGAGCACCTGCCGCAACTCGAGAAAATCCAGGAGGTTTTGCACTCCAGGCGAGATGAGGCCCATTTCCGCTGAGGCTTCTCGAGGCTAATCACGTCTAACCACTGGAACTTCCAAAGGGTCCTTCACACCCTTGCTGCAACTCAAGAAGTTCCCCGACATACCCGTCTCCACTCGAGAGGAAGCACGTGGGGTCCCGCACACATCCAGGGGAGCCCCGATTCTGCCTCCTAGCTCGAGATGAGGGATCCTTTCCCTGTTTCGTAGGGAAAGAATTCCAGGCGTTCCCGTCGCATCTCAAGAGGAGGCGCTCTCCACAGGAAAGGCGATAGGAACTCCAGGGTCGTGCCACCATTCCAAGAGTCCCCCAGATGTGTCAGTCCATTCCAGAGGAACCTGTTTTCCCTGCACTGCTTTGACGTTCAAGCCGAGGATCCACTCCCACCACGTGTGCACGTGGGACAGCCCTGTGGGAAAGCCTCGTGGGAAAGCCTCGTGGGAAAGACTCGAGGGAAAACCATAGATCCTTTGATCCACGCGGCGGACTGGGTGACACTGCTGCTACCGCTCTGGAGGAAAGCGCAAGTGCATGCCCGCATTCGAGACGAGGACTGACTCCCCTGGGGAGACTCCAGAAGTACCCCAAGATCCATGTCAGCACTGGAGAGGAATCCTCAGGTTCCGGCCCCGACTCCACACAAGGTCTTAGGCCCCAGCATCGACGGGAGAGGAATCCCGAGAGGCCCCTGAGGAACTCGCATGGGGACTGGCCTTTCCTGAGGCCACCAGAGCAGGTCCCTGAGGTCCCCGTCGTAAGTCGAGAGCACCTGCCGCAACTCGAGAAAATCCAGGAGGTTTTGCCCTCCAGGCGAGATGAGGCCCATTTCCGCTGAGGCTTCTCGAGGCTAATCACGTCTAACCACTGGAACTTCCAAAGGGTCCTTCACACCCTTGCTGCAACTCAAGAAGTTCCCCGACATACCCGTCTCCACTCGAGAGGAAGCACGTGGGGTCCCGCACACATCCAAGGGAGCCCCGTTTCCGCCTCCTAGCTCGAGATGAGAGATCCTTTCCCTGTTTCGTAGGGAAAGAATTCCCGGCGTTCCAGTCGCATCTCCAGAGGAGGCGCTCTCCACAGGAAAGGCGAGAGGAACTCCAGGGTCGTGCCACCATTCCAAGAGTCCCCCAGATGTGTCAGTCCATTCCAGAGGAACCTGTTTTCCCTGCACTGCCTTGACGTTCAAGCCGAGGATCGACTCCCACCACGTGTGCACGTGGGACAGCCCTGTGGGAAAGCCTCGTGGGAAAGCCTCGTGGGAAAGACTCGAGGGAAAACCATAGATCCTTTGATCCACGCGGCGGACTGCGTGACACTGCTGCTACCGCTCTGGAGGAAAGCGCAAGTGCATGCCCGCATTCGAGACGAAGACTGACTCCCCTGGGGAGACTCCAGAAGTACCCCAAGATCCATGTCAGCACTGGAGAGGAATCCTCAGGTTCCGGCCCCGACTCCACACAAGGTCTTAGGCCACGGCATCCACGGGAGAGGAATGCCGAGAGGCCCCCGAGGAACTCGCATGGGACTGGCCTTTCCTGAGGCCACCAGAGCGGGTCCCTGAGGTCCCCGTCGTAAGTCGAGAGCACCTGCCGCAACTCGAGAAAATCCAGGAGGTTTTGCCCTCCAGGCGAGATGAGGCCCATTTCCGCTGAGGCTTCTCGAGGCTAATCACGTCTAACCACTGGAACTTCCAAAGGGTGCTTCACACCCTTGCTGCAACTCAAGAAGTTCCCCGACATACCCGTCTCCACTCGAGAGGAAGCACGTGGGGTCCCGCACACATCCAGGGGAGCCACGTTTCCGCCTCCTAGCTCGAGATGAGGGATCCTTTCCCTGTTTCGTAGGGAAAGAATTCCCGGGGTTCCCGTCGCAACTCAAGAGGAGGCGCTCTCCACAGGAAAGGCGAGAGGACCTCCAGGGTCGTGCCACCATTCCAAGAGTCCCCCAGATGTGTCAGTCCATTCCAGAGGAACCTGTTTTCCCTGCACTGCCTTGACGTTCAAGCTGAGGATCCACTCCCACCACGTGTGCACGTGGGACAGCCCTGTGGGAAAGCCTCGTGGGAAAGCCTCGTGGGAAAGACTCGAGGGAAAACCATAGATCCTTTGATCCACGCGGCGGACTGCGTGACACTCCTGCTACCGCTCTGGAGGAAAGCACAAGTGCATGCCCGCATTCGAGACGAGGACTGACTCCCCTGGGGAGACTCCAGAATTACCCGAAGATCCATGTCAGCACTGGAGAGGAATCCTCAGGTTCCGGCCCCGACTCCTCACAAGGTCTTAGGCCCCATCATCGATGGGAGAGTAATCCCGAGAGGCCCCCGAGGAACTCGCATGGGGACTGGCCTTTCCTGAGGCCACCAGAGCGGGTCCCTGAGGTCCCCGTCGTAAGTCGAGAGCACCTGCCGCAACTCGAGAAAATCCAGGAGGTTTTGCCCTCCAGGCGAGATGAGGCCCATTTCCGCTGAGGCTTCTCGAGGCTAATCACGTCTAACCACTGGAACTTCCAAAGGGTCCTTCACACCCTTGCTGCAACTCAAGAAGTTCCCCGACATACCAGTCTCCACTCGAGAGGAAGCACGTGGGGTCCCGCACACATCCAGGGGAGCCCCGTTTCCGCCTCCTAGCTCGAGATGAGGGATCCTTTCCCTGTTTCGTAGGGAAAGAATTCCCGGCATTCCCGTCGCATCTCAAGAGGAGGCACTCTCCACAGGAAAGGCGAGAGGAACTCCAGGGTCGTGCCACCATTCCAAGAGTCCCCCAGATGTGTCAGTCCATTGCAGAGGAACCTGTTTTCCCTGCCCTGCCTTGACGTTCAAGCCGTGGATCCACTCCCACCACGTGTGCACGTGGGACAGCCCTGTGGGAAAGCCTCGTGGGAAAGCCTCGTGGGAAAGACTCGAGGGAAAACCATAGATCCTTTGATCCACGCGGCGGACTGCGTGACACTGCTGCTACCGCTCTGGAGGAAAGCACAAGTGCATGCCCGCATTCGAGACGAGGACTGACTCCCCTGGGGAGACTCCAGAAGTACCCCAAGATCCATGTCAGCACTGGAGAGGAATCCTCAGGTTCCGGCCCCGACTCCACACAAGGTCTTAGGCCCCGGCATCGACGGGAGAGGAATCCCGAGAGGCCCCCGAGGAACTCGCATGGGGACTGGCCTTTCCTGAGGCCACCAGAGCGGGTCCCTGAGGTCCCCGTCGTAAGTCGAGAGCACCTGCCGCAACTCGAGAAAATCCAGGAGGTTTTGCCCTCCAGGCGAGATGAGGCCCATTTCCGCTGAGGCTTCTCGAGGCTAATCACGTCTAACCACTGGAACTTCCAAAGGGTCCTTCACACCCTTGCTGCAACTCAAGAAGTTCCCCGACATACCCGTCTCCACTCGAGAGGAAGCACGTGGGGTCCCGCACACATCCAGGGGAGCCCCGTTTCCGCCTCCTAGCTCGAGATGAGGGATCCGTTCCATGTTTCGTAGGGAAAGAATTCCCGGCGTTCCCGTCGCATCTCAAGAGGAGGCGCTCTCCACAGGAAAGGCGAGAGGAACTCCAGGGTCGTGCCACCATTCCAAGAGTCCCCCAGATGTGTCAGTCCATTCCAGAGGAACCTGTTTTCCCTGCACTGCCTTGACGTTCAAGCCGAGAATCGACTCCCACCACGTGTGCACGTGGGACAGCCCTGTGGGAAAGCCTCGTGGGAAAGCCTCGTGGGAAAGACTCGAGGGAAAACCACAGATTCTTTGATCCACGCGGCGGACTGCGTGACACTGCTGCTGCCGCTCTGGAGGAAAGCGCAAGTGCATGCCCGCATTCGAGACGAGGACTGACTCCCCTGGGTAGACTCCAGAAGTACCCCAAGATCCATGTCAGCACTGGAGAGGAATCCTCAGGTTCCGGCCCCGACTCCACACAAGGTCTTAGGCCCCGGCATCGACGGGAGAGGAATCCCGAGAGGCCCCCGAGGAACTCGCATGGGGACTGGCCTTTCCTGAGGCCACCAGAGCGGGTCCCTGAGGTCCCCGTCGTAAGTCGAGAGCACCTGCCGCAACTCGAGAAAATCCAGGAGGTTTTGCCCTCCAGGCGAGATGAGGCCCATTTCCTCTGAGGCTTCTTGAGGCTAATCACGTCTAACAACTGGAACTTCCAAAGGGTCCTTCACACCCTTGCTGCAACTCAAGAAGTTCCCCGACATACCCGTCCCCACTCGAGAGGAAGCACGTGGGGTCCCGCACACATCCAGGGGAGCCCCGTTTCCGCCTCCTAGCTCGAGATGAGGGATCCTTTCCCTGTTTCGTAGGGAAAGAATTCCCGGCGTTCCCGTCGCATCTCAAGAGGAGGCGCTCTCCACAGGAAAGGCGACAGGAACTCCAGGGTCGTGCCACCATTCCAAGAGTCCCCCAGATGTGTCAGTCCATTCCAGAGGAACCTGTTTTCCCTGCACTGCCTTGACGTTCAAGCCGAGGATCCACTCCCACCACGTGTGCACGTGGGACAGCCCTGTGGGAAAGCCTCGTGGGAAAGCCTCGTGGGAAAGACTCGAGGGAAAACCATAGATCCTTTGATCCACGCGGCGGACTGCGTGACACTGCTGCTACCGCTCTGGAGGAAAGCGCAAGTGCATGCCCGCATTCGAGACGAGGACTGACTCCCCTGGGGAGACTCCAGAAGTACCCCAAGATCCATCTCAGCACTGGAGAGGAATTCTCAGGTTCCGGCCCCGACTCCACACAAGGTCTTAGGCCCCGGCATCGACGGGAGAGGAATCCCGAGAGGCCCCCGAGGAACTCGCATGGGGACTGGCCTTTCCTGAGGCCACCAGAGCGGGTCCCTGAGGTCCCCGTCGTAAGTCGAGAGCACCTGCCGCAACTCGAGAAAATCCAGGAGGTTTTGCCCTCCAGGCGAGATGAGGCCCATTTCCGCTGAGGCTTCTCGAGGCCAATCACATCTAACCACTGGAACTTCCAAAGGGTCCTTCACACCCTTGCTGCTACTCAAGAAGTTCCCCGACATACCCGTCTCCACTCGAGAGGAAGCACGTGGGTTCCCGCACACATCCAGGGGAGCCTGTTTCCGCCTCCTAGCTCGAGATGAGGGATCCTTTCCCTGTTTCGTAGGGAAAGAATTCCCGGCGTTCCCGTCGCATCTCAAGAGGAGGCGCTCTCCACAGGAAAGGCGAGAGGAACTCCAGGGTCGTGCCACCATTCCAAGAGTCCCCCAGATGTGTCAGTCCATTCCAGAGGAACCTGTTTTCCCTGCACTGCCTTGACGTTCAAGCCGAGGATCGACTCCCACCACGTGTACACGTGGGACAGCCCTGTGGGAAAGCCTCGTGGGAAAGACTCGTGGGAAAGACTCGAAGGAAAACCATAGATCCTTTGATCCACGCGGCGGACTGCGTGACACTGCTGCTACCGCTCTGGAGGAAAGCAAAAGTACATGCCCGCATTCGAGACGAGGACTGACTCCCCTGGGGAGACTCCAGAAGTACCCCATGATCCATGTCAGCACTGGAGAGGAATCCTCAGGTTCCGGCCCCGACTCCACACAAGGTCTTAGGCCCCGGCATCAATGGGAGAGGAATCTCGAGAGGCCCCCGAAGAACTCGCATGGGGACTGGCCTTTCCTGAGGTCACCAGAGCGGGTCACTGAGGTCCCCGTCGTAAGTCGAGAGCACATGCCGCAACTCGAGAAAATCCAGGAGGTTTTGCCCTCCAGGCGAGATGAGGCCCATTTCCGCTGAGGCTTCTCGAGGCTAATCACATCTAACCACTGGAACTTCCAAAGGGTCCTTCACACCCTTGCTGCAACTCAAGAAGTTCCCCGACATACCCGTCTCCACTCGAGAGGAAGCACGTGGCGTCCCGCACACATCCAGGGGAGTCCCGTTTCCGCCTCCTAGCTCGAGATGAGGGATCCTTTCCCTGTTTCTTAGGGAAAGAATTTCCGGCGTTCCCATCGCATCTCAAGAGGAGGCGCTCTCCACAGGAGAGGCGAGCGGAACTCCAGGGTCGTGCCACCATTCCAAGAGACGCCCAGATGGGTCAGTCCATTCCAGAGGAACCTGTTTTCCCTGCACTGCCTTGACGCTCAAGCCGAGGATCGACTCCCACCACCTGTGCACGTGGGACAGCCCTGTGGGAAAGCCTCGTGGGAAAGCCTCGTGGGAAAGACTCGAGGGAAAACCATAGATCCTTTGATCCACGCGGCGGACTGCGTGACACTGCTGCTACCGCTCTGGAGGAAAGCACAAGTGCATGCCCGCATTCGAGACGAGGACTGACTCCCCTGGGGAGACTCCAGAAGTACCCCAAGATCCATGTCAGCACTGGAGAGGAATCCTCAGGTTCCGGCCCCGACTCCACACAAGGTCTTAGGCCCCGGCATCGACGGGAGAGGAATCCCGAGAGGCCCCCGAGGAACTCGCATGGGGACTGGCCTTTCCTGAGGCCACCAGAGCGGGTCCCTGAGGTCCCCGTCGTAAGTCGAGAGCACCTGCCACAACTCGAGAAAATCCAGGAGGTTTTGCCCTCCAGGCGAGATGAGGCCCATTTCCGCTGAGGCTTCTCGAGGCTAATCACGTCTAACCACTGGAACTTCCAAAGGGTCCTTCACACCCTTGCTGCAACTCAAGAAGTTCCCCGACATACCCGTCTCCACTCGAGAGGAAGCACGTGGGGTCCCGCACACATCCAGGGGAGCCCCGTTTCCGCCTCCTAGCTCGAGATGAGGGATCCGTTCCATGTTTCGTAGGGAAAGAATTCCCGGCGTTCCCGTCGCATCTCAAGAGGAGGCGCTCTCCACAGGAAAGGCGAGAGGAACTCCAGGGTCGTGCCACCATTCCAAGAGTCCCCCAGATGTGTCAGTCCATTCCAGAGGAACCTGTTTTCCCTGCACTGCCTTGACGTTCAAGCCGAGGATCGACTCCCACCACGTGTGCACGTGGGACAGCCCTGTGGGAAAGCCTCGTGGGAAAGCCTCGTGGGAAAGACTCGAGGGAAAACCACAGATTCTTTGATCCACGCGGCGGACTGCGTGACACTGCTGCTGCCGCTCTGGAGGAAAGCGCAAGTGCATGCCCGCATTCGAGACGAGGACTGACTCCCCTGGGTAGACTCCAGAAGTACCCCAAGATCCATGTCAGCACTGGAGAGGAATCCTCAGGTTCCGGCCCCGACTCCACACAAGGTCTTAGGCCCCGGCATCGACGGGAGAGGAATCCCGAGAGGCCCCCGAGGAACTCGCATGGGGACTGGCCTTTCCTGAGGCCACCATAGCGGGTCCCTGAGGTCCCCGTCGTAAGTCGAGAGCACCTGCAGAAACTCGAGAAAATCCAGGAGGTTTTGCCCTCCAGGCGAGATGAGGCCCATTTCCGCTGAGGCTTCTCGAGGCCAATCACATCTAACCACTGGAACTTCCAAAGGGTCCTTCACACCCTTGCTGCAACTCAAGAAGTTCCCCGACATACCCGTCTCCACTCGAGAGGAAGCACGTGGGGTCCCGCACACATCCAGGGGAGCCCCGTTTCCGCCTCCTAGCTCGAGATGAGGGATCCTTTCCCTGTTTCGTAGGGAAAGAATTCCCGGCGTTCCCGTCGCATCTCAAGAGGAGGCGCTCTCCACAGGAAAGGCGAGAGGACTCCAGCGTCGTGCCACCATTCAAAGAGTCCCCCAGATATGTCAGTCCATTCCAGAGGACATGTTTTCCCTGCACTGCCTTGACGTTCAAGCCGAGGATCGATTCCCACCACGTGTGCACGTGGGACAGCCCTGTGGGAAAGCCTCGTGGGAAAGCCTCGTGGGAAAGACTCGAGGGAAAACCATAGATCCTTTGATCCACGCGGCGGACTGCGTGACACTGCTGCTACCGCTCTGGAGGAAAGAACAAGTGCATGCCCGCATTCGAGACCAGGACTGACTCCCCTGGGGAGACTCCAGAAGTACCCCAAGATCCATGTCAGCACTGGAGAGGAATCCTCAGGTTCCGGCCCCGACTCCACACAAGGTCTTAGGCCCCGGCATCGACGGGAGAGGAATGCCGAGAGGCCCCCGAGGAACTCGCATGGGGACTGGCCTTTCCTGAGGCCACCAGAGCGGGTCCCTGAGGTCCCCGTCGTAAGTTGAGAGCACCTGCCGCAACTCGAGAAAATCCAGGAGGTTTTGCCCTCCAGGCGAGATGAGGTCCATTTCCGCTGAGGCTTCTCGAGGCTAATCACGTCTAACCACTGGAACTTCCAAAGGGTCCTTCACACCCTTGCTGCAACTCAAGAAGTTCCCCAACATACCCGTCTCCACTCGAGAGGAAGCACGTGGGGTCCCGCACACATCCAGGGGAGCCCCGTTTCCGCCTCCTAGCTCGAGATGAGGGATTCTTTCCCTGTTTCGTAGGGAAAGAATTCCCGGCGTTCCCGTCGCATCTCAAGAGGAGGCGCTCTCCACAGGAAAGGCGAGAGGAACTCCAGGGTCGTGCCACCATTCCAAGAGTCCCCCAGATGTGTCAGTCCATTCCAGAGGAACCTGTTTTCCCTGCACTGCCTTGACATTCAAGCCGAGGATCGACTCCCACCATGTGTGCACGTGGGACAGCCCTGTGGGAAAGCCTCGTGGGAAAGCCTCGTGGGAAAGACTCGAGGGAAAACCATAGATCCTTTGATCCACGCGGCGGACTGCGTGACACTGCTGCTACCGCTCTGGAGGAAAGCGCAAGTGCATGCCCGCATTCGAGACGAGGACTGACTCCCCTGGGGAGACTCCAGAAGTACCCCAAGATCCATGTCAGCACTGGAGAGGAATCCTCAGGTTCCGGCCCCGACTCCACACAAGGTCTTAGGCCCCGGCATCGACGGGAGAGTAATCCCGAGAGGCCCCCGAGGAACTCGCATGGGGACTGGCCTTTCCTGAGGCCACCAGAGCGGGTCCCTGAGGTCCCCGTCGTAAGTCGACAGCACCTGCCGCAACTCGAGAAAATCCAGGAGGTTTTGCCCTCCAGGCGAGATGAGGCCCATTTCCGCTGAGGCTTCTCGAGGCTAATCACGTCTAACCACTGGAACTTCCAAAGGGTCCTTCACACCCTTGCTGCATCTCAAGAAGTTCCCCGACATACCCGTCTCCACTCGAGAGGAAGCACGTGGGGTCCCGCACACATCCAGGGGAGCCCCGTTTCCGCCTCCTAGCTCGAGATGAGGGATCCTTTCCCTGTTTCGTAGGGAAAGAATTCCCGGCGTTCCCGTCGCATCTCAAGAGGAGGCGCTCTCCACAGGAAAGGCGAGAGGAACTCCAGGGTCGTGCCACCATTCCAAGAGTCCCCCAGATGTGTCAGTCCATTCCAGAGGAACCTGTTTTCCCTGCACTGCCTTGACGTTCAAGCCGAGGATCGACTCCCACCACGTGTGCACGTGGGACAGCCCTGTGGGAAAGCCTCGTGGGAAAGCCTCGTGGGAAAGACTCGAGGGAAAACCATAGATCCTTTGATCCACGCGACGGTCTGCGTGACACTGCTGCTACCGCTCTGGAGGAAAGCGCAAGTGCATGCCCGCATTCGAGACGAGGACTGACTCCCCTGGGGAGACTCCAGAAGTACCCCAAGATCCATGTCAGCACTGGAGAGGAATCCTCAGGTTCTGGCCCCGACTCCACACAAGGTCTTAGGCCTCGGCATCGACGGGAGAGGAATCCCGAGACGCCCCCGAGGAACTCGCATGGGGACTGGCCTTTCCTGAGGCCACCAGAGCGGGTCCCTGAGGTCCCCGTCATAAGTCGAGAGCACCAGCCGCAACTCGAGAAAATCCAGGAGGTTTTGCCCACCAGGCGAGATGAGGCCCATTTCCGCTGAGGCTTCTCGAGGCTAATCACGTCTAACCACTGGAACTTCCAAAGGGTCCTTCACACCCTTGCTGCAACTCAAGAAGTTCCCCGACATACCCGTCTCCACTCGAGAGGAAGCACGTGGGGTCCCGCACACATCCAGGGGAGCCCCGTTTCCGCCTCCTAGCTCGAGATGAGGGATCCTTTCCCTGTTTCGTAGGGAAAGAATTCCCGGCGTTCCCGTCGCATCTCAAGAGGAGGCGCTCTCCACAGGAAAGGCGAGAGGAACTCCAGGGTCGTGCCACCATTCCAAGAGTCCCCCAGATGTGTCAGTCCATTCCAGAGGAACCTGTTTTCCCTGCACTGCCTTGACGTTCAAGCCGAGGATCCACTCCCACCACGTGTGCACGTGGGACAGCCCTGTGGGAAAGCCTCGTGGGAAAGCCTCGTGGGAAAGACTCGAGGGAAAACCATAGATCCTTTGATCCACGCGGCGGACTGCGTGACACTGCTGCTACCGCTCTGGAGGAAAGCGCAAGTGCATGCCCGCATTCGAGACGAGGACTGACTCCCCTGGGGAGACTCCAGAAGTACCCCAAGATCCATGTCAGCACTGGAGAGGAATCCTCAGGTTCCGGCCCCGACTCCACACAAGGTCTTAGGCCCCGGCACCGACGGGAGAGGAATCCCGAGAGGCCCCCGAGGAACTCGCATGGGGACGGGCCTTTCCTGAGGCCACCAGAGCGGGTTCCTGAGGTCCCCGTCGTAAGTCGAGAGCACCTGCCGCAACTCGAGAAAATCCAGGAGGTTTTGCCCTCCAGGCGAGATGAGGCCCATTTCCGCTGAGGCTTCTCGAGGCTAATCACGTCTAACCACTGGAACTTCCAAAGGGTCCTTCACACCCTTGCTGCAACTCAAGAAGTTCCCAGACATACCTGTCTCCACTCGAGAGGAAGCACGTGGGGTCCCGCACACATCCAAGGGAGCCCCGTTTCCGCCTCCTAGGTCGAGATGAGGGATCCTTTCCCTGTTTCGTAGGGAAAGAATTCCCGGCGTTCCCGTCGCATCTCCAGAGGAGGCGCTCTCCACAGGAAAGGCGAGAGGAACTCCAGGGTCGTGACACCATTCCAAGAGTCCCCCAGATGTGTCAGTCCATTCCAGAGGAACCTGTTTTCCCTGCACTGCCTTGACGTTCAAGCCGAGGATCCACTCCCACCACGTGTGCACGTGGGACAGCCCTGTGGGAAAGCCTCGTGGGAAAGCCTCGTGGGAAAGACTCGAGGGAAAACCATAGATCCTTTGATCCACGCGGCGGACTGCGTGACACTGCTGCTACCGCTCTGGAGGAAAGCGCAAGTGCATGCCCGCATTCGAGACGAGGACTGACTCCCCTGGGGAGACTCCAGAAGTACCCCAAGATCCATGTCAGCACTGGAGAGGAATCCTCAGGTTCCGGCCCCGACTCCACACAAGGTCTTAGGCCACGGGATCCACGGGAGAGGAATCCCGAGAGGCCCCCGAGGAACTCGCATGGGACTGGCCTTTCCTGAGGCCACCAGAGCGGGTCCCTGAGGTCCCCGTCGTAAGTAGAGAGCACCTGCCGCAACTCGAGAAAATCCAGGAGGTTTTGCCCTCCAGGCGAGATGAGGCCCATTTCCGCTGAGGCTTCTCGAGGCTAATCACGTCTAACCACTGGAACTTCCAAAGGGTCCTTCACACCCTTGCTGCAACTCAAGAAGTTCCCCGACATACCCGTCTCCACTCGAGAGGAAGCACGTGGGGTCCCGCACACATCCAGGGGAGCCACGTTTCCGCCTCCTAGCTCGAGATGAGGGATCCTTTCCCTGTTTCGTAGGGAAAGAATTCCCGGCGTTCCGTCGCATCTCAAGAGGAGGCGCTCTCCACAGGAAAGGCGAGAGGACCTCCAGGGTCGTGCCACCATTCCAAGAGTCCCCCAGATGTGTCAGTCCATTCCAGAGGAACCTGTTTTCCCTGCACTGCCTTGACGTTCAAGCCGAGGATCCACTCCCACCACGTGTGCACGTGGGACAGCCCTGTGGGAAAGCCTCGTGGGAAAGCCTCGTGGGAAAGACTCGAGGGAAAACCATAGATCCTTTGATCCATGCGGCGGACTGCGTGACACTGCTGCTACCGCTCTGGAGGAAAGCGCAAGTGCATGCCCGCATTCGAGACGAGGACTGACTCCCCTGGGGAGACTCCAGAAGTACCCCAAGATCCATGTCAGCACTGGAGAGGAATCCTCAGGTTCCGGCCCCGACTCCACACAAGGTCTTAGGCCCCGGCATCGACGGGAGAGGAATCCCGAGAGGCCCCCGAGGAACTCGCATGGGGACTGGCCTTTCCTGAGGCCACCAGAGCGGGTCCCTGAGGTCCCCGTCGTAAGTCGAGAGCACCTGCCGCAACTCGAGAAAATCCAGGAGGTTTTGCACTCCAGGCGAGATGAGGCCCATTTCCGCTGAGGCTTCTCGAGGCTAATCACGTCTAACCACTGGAACTTCCAAAGGGTCCTTCACACCCTTGCTGCAACTCAAGAAGTTCCCCGACATACCCGTCTCCACTCGAGAGGAAGCACGTGGGGTCCCGCACACATCCAGGGGAGCCCCGTTTCTGCCTCCTAGCTCGAGATGAGGGATCCTTTCCCTGTTTCGTAGGGAAAGAATTCCAGGCGTTCCCGTCGCATCTCAAGAGGAGGCGCTCTCCACAGGAAAGGCGATAGGAACTCCAGGGTCGTGCCACCATTCCAAGAGTCCCCCAGATGTGTCAGTCCATTCCAGAGGAACCTGTTTTCCCTGCACTGCTTTGACGTTCAAGCCGAGGATCCACTCCCACCACGTGTGCACGTGGGACAGCCCTGTGGGAAAGCCTCGTGGGAAAGCCTCGTGGGAAAGACTCGAGGGAAAACCATAGATCCTTTGATCCACGCGGCGGACTGGGTGACACTGCTGCTACCGCTCTGGAGGAAAGCGCAAGTGCATGCCCGCATTCGAGACGAGGACTGACTCCCCTGGGGAGACTCCAGAAGTACCCCAAGATCCATGTCAGCACTGGAGAGGAATCCTCAGGTTCCGGCCCCGACTCCACACAAGGTCTTAGGCCCCAGCATCGACGGGAGAGGAATCCCGAGAGGCCCCTGAGGAACTCGCATGGGGACTGGCCTTTCCTGAGGCCACCAGAGCAGGTCCCTGAGGTCCCCGTCGTAAGTCGAGAGCACCTGCCGCAACTCGAGAAAATCCAGGAGGTTTTGCCCTCCAGGCGAGATGAGGCCCATTTCCGCTGAGGCTTCTCGAGGCTAATCACGTCTAACCACTGGAACTTCCAAAGGGTCCTTCACACCCTTGCTGCAACTCAAGAAGTTCCCCGACATACCCGTCTCCACTCGAGAGGAAGCACGTGGGGTCCCGCACACATCCAAGGGAGCCCCGTTTCCGCCTCCTAGCTCGAGATGAGAGATCCTTTCCCTGTTTCGTAGGGAAAGAATTCCCGGCGTTCCAGTCGCATCTCCAGAGGAGGCGCTCTCCACAGGAAAGGCGAGAGGAACTCCAGGGTCGTGCCACCATTCCAAGAGTCCCCCAGATGTGTCAGTCCATTCCAGAGGAACCTGTTTTCCCTGCACTGCCTTGACGTTCAAGCCGAGGATCGACTCCCACCACGTGTGCACGTGGGACAGCCCTGTGGGAAAGCCTCGTGGGAAAGCCTCGTGGGAAAGACTCGAGGGAAAACCATAGATCCTTTGATCCACGCGGCGGACTGCGTGACACTGCTGCTACCGCTCTGGAGGAAAGCGCAAGTGCATGCCCGCATTCGAGACGAAGACTGACTCCCCTGGGGAGACTCCAGAAGTACCCCAAGATCCATGTCTGCACTGGAGAGGAATCCTCAGGTTCCGGCCCCGACTCCACACAAGGTCTTAGGCCACGGCATCCACGGGAGAGGAATGCCGAGAGGCCCCCGAGGAACTCGCATGGGACTGGCCTTTCCTGAGGCCACCAGAGCGGGTCCCTGAGGTCCCCGTCGTAAGTCGAGAGCACCTGCCGCAACTCGAGACAATCCAGGAGGTTTTGCCCTCCAGGCGAGATGAGGCCCATTTCCGCTGAGGCTTCTCGAGGCTAATCACGTCTAACCACTGGAACTTCCAAAGGGTGCTTCACACCCTTGCTGCAACTCAAGAAGTTCCCCGACATACCCGTCTCCACTCGAGAGGAAGCACGTGGGGTCCCGCACACATCCAGGGGAGCCACGTTTCCGCCTCCTAGCTCGAGATGAGGGATCCTTTCCCTGTTTCGTAGGGAAAGAATTCCCGGGGTTCCCGTCGCAACTCAAGAGGAGGCGCTCTCCACAGGAAAGGCGAGAGGACCTCCAGGGTCGTGCCACCATTCCAAGAGTCCCCCAGATGTGTCAGTCCATTCCAGAGGAACCTGTTTTCCCTGCACTGCCTTGACGTTCAAGCTGAGGATCCACTCCCACCACGTGTGCACGTGGGACAGCCCTGTGGGAAAGCCTCGTGGGAAAGCCTCGTGGGAAAGACTCGAGGGAAAACCATAGATCCTTTGATCCACGCGGCGGACTGCGTGACACTCCTGCTACCGCTCTGGAGGAAAGCACAAGTGCATGCCCGCATTCGAGACGAGGACTGACTCCCCTGGGGAGACTCCAGAATTACCCGAAGATCCATGTCAGCACTGGAGAGGAATCCTCAGGTTCCGGCCCCGACTCCTCACAAGGTCTTAGGCCCCATCATCGATGGGAGAGTAATCCCGAGAGGCCCCCGAGGAACTCGCATGGGGACTGGCCTTTCCTGAGGCCACCAGAGCGGGTCCCTGAGGTCCCCGTCGTAAGTCGAGAGCACCTGCCGCAACTCGAGAAAATCCAGGAGGTTTTGCCCTCCAGGCGAGATGAGGCCCATTTCCGCTGAGGCTTCTCGAGGCTAATCACGTCTAACCACTGGAACTTCCAAAGGGTCCTTCACACCCTTGCTGCAACTCAAGAAGTTCCCCGACATACCAGTCTCCACTCGAGAGGAAGCACGTGGGGTCCCGCACACATCCAGGGGAGCCCCGTTTCCGCCTCCTAGCTCGAGATGAGGGATCCTTTCCCTGTTTCGTAGGGAAAGAATTCCCGGCATTCCCGTCGCATCTCAAGAGGAGGCACTCTCCACAGGAAAGGCGAGAGGAACTCCAGGGTCGTGCCACCATTCCAAGAGTCCCCCAGATGTGTCAGTCCATTGCAGAGGAACCTGTTTTCCCTGCCCTGCCTTGACGTTCAAGCCGTGGATCCACTCCCACCACGTGTGCACGTGGGACAGCCCTGTGGGAAAGCCTCGTGGGAAAGCCTCGTGGGAAAGACTCGAGGGAAAACCATAGATCCTTTGATCCACGCGGCGGACTGCGTGACACTGCTGCTACCGCTCTGGAGGAAAGCACAAGTGCATGCCCGCATTCGAGACGAGGACTGACTCCCCTGGGGAGACTCCAGAAGTACCCCAAGATCCATGTCAGCACTGGAGAGGAATCCTCAGGTTCCGGCCCCGACTCCACACAAGGTCTTAGGCCCCGGCATCGACGGGAGAGGAATCCCGAGAGGCCCCCGAGGAACTCGCATGGGGACTGGCCTTTCCTGAGGCCACCAGAGCGGGTCCCTGAGGTCCCCGTCGTAAGTCGAGAGCACCTGCCGCAACTCGAGAAAATCCAGGAGGTTTTGCCCTCCAGGCGAGATGAGGCCCATTTCCGCTGAGGCTTCTCGAGGCTAATCACGTCTAACCACTGGAACTTCCAAAGGGTCCTTCACACCCTTGCTGCAACTCAAGAAGTTCCCCGACATACCCGTCTCCACTCGAGAGGAAGCACGTGGGGTCCCGCACACATCCAGGGGAGCCCCGTTTCCGCCTCCTAGCTCGAGATGAGGGATCCGTTCCATGTTTCGTAGGGAAAGAATTCCCGGCGTTCCCGTCGCATCTCAAGAGGAGGCGCTCTCCACAGGAAAGGCGAGAGGAACTCCAGGGTCGTGCCACCATTCCAAGAGTCCCCCAGATGTGTCAGTCCATTCCAGAGGAACCTGTTTTCCCTGCACTGCCTTGACGTTCAAGCCGAGAATCGACTCCCACCACGTGTGCACGTGGGACAGCCCTGTGGGAAAGCCTCGTGGGAAAGCCTCGTGGGAAAGACTCGAGGGAAAACCACAGATTCTTTGATCCACGCGGCGGACTGCGTGACACTGCTGCTGCCGCTCTGGAGGAAAGCGCAAGTGCATGCCCGCATTCGAGACGAGGACTGACTCCCCTGGGTAGACTCCAGAAGTACCCCAAGATCCATGTCAGCACTGGAGAGGAATCCTCAGGTTCCGGCCCCGACTCCACACAAGGTCTTAGGCCCCGGCATCGACGGGAGAGGAATCCCGAGAGGCCCCCGAGGAACTCGCATGGGGACTGGCCTTTCCTGAGGCCACCAGAGCGGGTCCCTGAGGTCCCCGTCGTAAGTCGAGAGCACCTGCCGCAACTCGAGAAAATCCAGGAGGTTTTGCCCTCCAGGCGAGATGAGGCCCATTTCCTCTGAGGCTTCTTGAGGCTAATCACGTCTAACAACTGGAACTTCCAAAGGGTCCTTCACACCCTTGCTGCAACTCAAGAAGTTCCCCGACATACCCGTCCCCACTCGAGAGGAAGCACGTGGGGTCCCGCACACATCCAGGGGAGCCCCGTTTCCGCCTCCTAGCTCGAGATGAGGGATCCTTTCCCTGTTTCGTAGGGAAAGAATTCCCGGCGTTCCCGTCGCATCTCAAGAGGAGGCGCTCTCCACAGGAAAGGCGACAGGAACTCCAGGGTCGTGCCACCATTCCAAGAGTCCCCCAGATGTGTCAGTCCATTCCAGAGGAACCTGTTTTCCCGGCACTGCCTTGACGTTCAAGCCGAGGATCCACTCCCACCACGTGTGCACGTGGGACAGCCCTGTGGGAAAGCCTCGTGGGAAAGCCTCGTGGGAAAGACTCGAGGGAAAACCATAGATCCTTTGATCCACGCGGCGGACTGCGTGACACTGCTGCTACCGCTCTGGAGGAAAGCGCAAGTGCATGCCCGCATTCGAGACGAGGACTGACTCCCCTGGGGAGACTCCAGAAGTACCCCAAGATCCATCTCAGCACTGGAGAGGAATTCTCAGGTTCCGGCCCCGACTCCACACAAGGTCTTAGGCCCCGGCATCGACGGGAGAGGAATCCCGAGAGGCCCCCGAGGAACTCGCATGGGGACTGGCCTTTCCTGAGGCCACCAGAGCGGGTCCCTGAGGTCCCCGTCGTAAGTCGAGAGCACCTGCCGCAACTCGAGAAAATCCAGGAGGTTTTGCCCTCCAGGCGAGATGAGGCCCATTTCCGCTGAGGCTTCTCGAGGCCAATCACATCTAACCACTGGAACTTCCAAAGGGTCCTTCACACCCTTGCTGCTACTCAAGAAGTTCCCCGACATACCCGTCTCCACTCGAGAGGAAGCACGTGGGTTCCCGCACACATCCAGGGGAGCCTGTTTCCGCCTCCTAGCTCGAGATGAGGGATCCTTTCCCTGTTTCGTAGGGAAAGAATTCCCGGCGTTCCCGTCGCATCTCAAGAGGAGGCGCTCTCCACAGGAAAGGCGAGAGGAACTCCAGGGTCGTGCCACCATTCCAAGAGTCCCCCAGATGTGTCAGTCCATTCCAGAGGAACCTGTTTTCCCTGCACTGCCTTGACGTTCAAGCCGAGGATCGACTCCCACCACGTGTACACGTGGGACAGCCCTGTGGGAAAGCCTCGTGGGAAAGACTCGTGGGAAAGACTCGAAGGAAAACCATAGATCCTTTGATCCACGCGGCGGACTGCGTGACACTGCTGCTACCGCTCTGGAGGAAAGCAAAAGTACATGCCCGCATTCGAGACGAGGACTGACTCCCCTGGGGAGACTCCAGAAGTACCCCATGATCCATGTCAGCACTGGAGAGGAATCCTCAGGTTCCGGCCCCGACTCCACACAAGGTCTTAGGCCCCGGCATCAATGGGAGAGGAATCTCGAGAGGCCCCCGAAGAACTCGCATGGGGACTGGCCTTTCCTGAGGTCACCAGAGCGGGTCACTGAGGTCCCCGTCGTAAGTCGAGAGCACATGCCGCAACTCGAGAAAATCCAGGAGGTTTTGCCCTCCAGGCGAGATGAGGCCCATTTCCGCTGAGGCTTCTCGAGGCTAATCACATCTAACCACTGGAACTTCCAAAGGGTCCTTCACACCCTTGCTGCAACTCAAGAAGTTCCCCGACATACCCGTCTCCACTCGAGAGGAAGCACGTGGCGTCCCGCACACATCCAGGGGAGTCCCGTTTCCGCCTCCTAGCTCGAGATGAGGGATCCTTTCCCTGTTTCTTAGGGAAAGAATTTCCGGCGTTCCCATCGCATCTCAAGAGGAGGCGCTCTCCACAGGAGAGGCGAGCGGAACTCCAGGGTCGTGCCACCATTCCAAGAGACGCCCAGATGGGTCAGTCCATTCCAGAGGAACCTGTTTTCCCTGCACTGCCTTGACGCTCAAGCCGAGGATCGACTCCCACCACCTGTGCACGTGGGACAGCCCTGTGGGAAAGCCTCGTGGGAAAGCCTCGTGGGAAAGACTCGAGGGAAAACCATAGATCCTTTGATCCACGCGGCGGACTGCGTGACACTGCTGCTACCGCTCTGGAGGAAAGCACAAGTGCATGCCCGCATTCGAGACGAGGACTGACTCCCCTGGGGAGACTCCAGAAGTACCCCAAGATCCATGTCAGCACTGGAGAGGAATCCTCAGGTTCCGGCCCCGACTCCACACAAGGTCTTAGGCCCCGGCATCGACGGGAGAGGAATCCCGAGAGGCCCCCGAGGAACTCGCATGGGGACTGGCCTTTCCTGAGGCCACCAGAGCGGGTCCCTGAGGTCCCCGTCGTAAGTCGAGAGCACCTGCCACAACTCGAGAAAATCCAGGAGGTTTTGCCCTCCAGGCGAGATGAGGCCCATTTCCGCTGAGGCTTCTCGAGGCTAATCACGTCTAACCACTGGAACTTCCAAAGGGTCCTTCACACCCTTGCTGCAACTCAAGAAGTTCCCCGACATACCCGTCTCCACTCGAGAGGAAGCACGTGGGGTCCCGCACACATCCAGGGGAGCCCCGTTTCCGCCTCCTAGCTCGAGATGAGGGATCCGTTCCATGTTTCGTAGGGAAAGAATTCCCGGCGTTCCCGTCGCATCTCAAGAGGAGGCGCTCTCCACAGGAAAGGCGAGAGGAACTCCAGGGTCGTGCCACCATTCCAAGAGTCCCCCAGATGTGTCAGTCCATTCCAGAGGAACCTGTTTTCCCTGCACTGCCTTGACGTTCAAGCCGAGGATCGACTCCCACCACGTGTGCACGTGGGACAGCCCTGTGGGAAAGCCTCGTGGGAAAGCCTCGTGGGAAAGACTCGAGGGAAAACCACAGATTCTTTGATCCACGCGGCGGACTGCGTGACACTGCTGCTGCCGCTCTGGAGGAAAGCGCAAGTGCATGCCCGCATTCGAGACGAGGACTGACTCCCCTGGGTAGACTCCAGAAGTACCCCAAGATCCATGTCAGCACTGGAGAGGAATCCTCAGGTTCCGGCCCCGACTCCACACAAGGTCTTAGGCCCCGGCATCGACGGGAGAGGAATCCCGAGAGGCCCCCGAGGAACTCGCATGGGGACTGGCCTTTCCTGAGGCCACCAGAGCGGGTCCCTGAGGTCCCCGTCGTAAGTCGAGAGCACCTGCCGCAACTCGAGAAAATCCAGGAGGTTTTGCCCTCCAGGCGAGATGAGGCCCATTTCCTCTGAGGCTTCTTGAGGCTAATCACGTCTAACAACTGGAACTTCCAAAGGGTCCTTCACACCCTTGCTGCAACTCAAGAAGTTCCCCGACATACCCGTCCCCACTCGAGAGGAAGCACGTGGGGTCCCGCACACATCCAGGGGAGCCCCGTTTCCGCCTCCTAGCTCGAGATGAGGGATCCTTTCCCTGTTTCGTAGGGAAAGAATTCCCGGCGTTCCCGTCGCATCTCAAGAGGAGGCGCTCTCCACAGGAAAGGCGACAGGAACTCCAGGGTCGTGCCACCATTCCAAGAGTCCCCCAGATGTGTCAGTCCATTCCAGAGGAACCTGTTTTCCCTGCACTGCCTTGACGTTCAAGCCGAGGATCCACTCCCACCACGTGTGCACGTGGGACAGCCCTGTGGGAAAGCCTCGTGGGAAAGCCTCGTGGGAAAGACTCGAGGGAAAACCATAGATCCTTTGATCCACGCGGCGGACTGCGTGACACTGCTGCTACCGCTCTGGAGGAAAGCGCAAGTGCATGCCCGCATTCGAGACGAGGACTGACTCCCCTGGGGAGACTCCAGAAGTACCCCAAGATCCATCTCAGCACTGGAGAGGAATTCTCAGGTTCCGGCCCCGACTCCACACAAGGTCTTAGGCCCCGGCATCGACGGGAGAGGAATCCCGAGAGGCCCCCGAGGAACTCGCATGGGGACTGGCCTTTCCTGAGGCCACCAGAGCGGGTCCCTGAGGTCCCCGTCGTAAGTCGAGAGCACCTGCCGCAACTCGAGAAAATCCAGGAGGTTTTGCCCTCCAGGCGAGATGAGGCCCATTTCCGCTGAGGCTTCTCGAGGCCAATCACATCTAACCACTGGAACTTCCAAAGGGTCCTTCACACCCTTGCTGCTACTCAAGAAGTTCCCCGACATACCCGTCTCCACTCGAGAGGAAGCACGTGGGTTCCCGCACACATCCAGGGGAGCCTGTTTCCGCCTCCTAGCTCGAGATGAGGGATCCTTTCCCTGTTTCGTAGGGAAAGAATTCCCGGCGTTCCCGTCGCATCTCAAGAGGAGGCGCTCTCCACAGGAAAGGCGAGAGGAACTCCAGGGTCGTGCCACCATTCCAAGAGTCCCCCAGATGTGTCAGTCCATTCCAGAGGAACCTGTTTTCCCTGCACTGCCTTGACGTTCAAGCCGAGGATCGACTCCCACCACCTGTGCACGTGGGACAGCCCTGTGGGAAAGCCTCGTGGGAAAGCCTCGTGGGAAAGACTCGAGGGAAAACCATAGATCCTTTGATCCACGCGGCGGACTGCGTGACACTGCTGCTACCGCTCTGGAGGAAAGCGCAAGTGCATGCCCGCATTCGAGACGAGGACTGACTCCCCTGGGGAGACTCCAGAAGTACCCCAAGATCCATGTCAGCACTGGAGAGGAATCCTCAGGTTCCGGCCCCGACTCCACACAAGGTCTTAGGCCCCGGCATCGACGGGAGAGGAATCCCGAGAGGCCCCCGAGGAACTCGCATGGGGACTGGCTTTTCCTGAGGCCACCAGAGCGGGTCCCTGAGGTCCCCGTCGTAAGTCGAGAGCACCTGCCGCAACTCGAGAAAATCCAGAAGGTTTTGCCCTCCAGGCGAGATGAGGCCCATTTCCGCTGAGGCTTCTCGAGGCTAATCACGTCTAACCACTGGAACTTCCAAAGGGTCCTTCACACCCTTGCTGCAACTCAAGAAGTTCCCCGACATACCCGTCTCCACTCGAGAGGAAGCACGTGGGGTCCCGCACACATCCAGGGGAGCCCCGTTTCCGCCTCCTAGCTCGAGATGAGGGATCCTTTCCCTGTTTCGTAGGGAAAGAATTCCCGGCGTTCCCGTCGCATCTCAAGAGGAGGCGCTCTCCACAGGAAAGGCGACAGGAACTCCAGGGTCGTGCCACCATTCCAAGAGTCCCCCAGATGTGTCAGTCCATTCCAGAGGAACCTGTTTTCCCTGCACTGCCTTGACGTTCAAGCCGAGGATCGACTCCCACCACGTGTGCACGTGGGACAGCCCTGTGGGAAAGCCTCGTGGGAAAGCCTCGTGGGAAAGACTCGAGGGAAAACCATAGATCCTTTGATCCACGCGGCGGACTGCGTGACACTGCTGCTACCGCTCTGGAGGAAAGCGCAAGTGCATGCCCGCATTCGAGACGAGGACTGACTCCCCTGGGGAGACTCCAGAAGTACCCCAAGATCCATGTCAGCACTGGAGAGGAATCCTCAGGTTCCGGCCCCGACTCCACACAAGGTCTTAGGCCCCGGCATCGACGGGAGAGGAATCCCGAGAGGCCCCCGAGGAACTCGCATGGGGACTGGCCTTTCCTGAGGCCACCAGAGCGGGTCCCTGAGGTCCCCGTCGTAAGTCGAGAGCACCTGCCGCAACTCGAGAAAATCCAGGAGGTTTTGCCCTCCAGGCGAGATGAGGCCCATTTCCGCTGAGGCTTCTCGAGGCTAATCACGTCTAACCACTGGAACTTCCAAAGGGTCCTTCACACCCTTGCTGCAACTCAAGACGTTCCCCGACATACCCGTCTCCACTCGAGAGGAAGCACGTGGGGTCCCGCACACATCCAGGGGAGCCCCGTTTCCGCCTCCTAGCTCGAGATGAGGGATCCGTTCCATGTTTCGTAGGGAAAGAATTCCCGGCGTTCCCGTCGCATCTCAAGAGGAGGCGCTCTCCACAGGAAAGGCGAGAGGAACTCCAGGGTCGTGCCACCATTCCAAGAGTCCCCCAGATGTGTCAGTCCATTCCAGAGGAACCTGTTTTCCCTGCACTGCCTTGACGTTCAAGCCGAGGATCGACTCCCACCACGTGTGCACGTGGGACAGCCCTGTGGGAAAGCCTCGTGGGAAAGCCTCGTGGGAAAGACTCGAGGGAAAACCATAGATCCTTTGATCCACGCGGCGGACTGCGTGACACTGCTGCTACCGCTCTGGAGGAAAGCGCAAGTGCATGGCCGCATTCGAGACGAGGACTGACTCCCCTGGGGAGACTCCAGAAGTACCCCAAGATCCATGTCAGCACTGGAGAGGAATCCTCAGGTTCCGGCCCCGACTCCACACAAGGTCTTAGGCCCCGGCATCGACGGGAGAGGAATCCCGAGAGGCCCCCGAGGAACTCGCATGGGGACTGGCCTTTCCTGAGGCCACCAGAGCGGGTCCCTGAGGTCCCCGTCGTAAGTCGAGAGCACCTGCCGCAACTCGAGAAAATCCAGGAGGTTTTGCCCTCCAGGCGAGATGAGGCCCATTTCCGCTGAGGCTTCTCGAGGCTAATCACGTCTAACAACTGGAACTTCCAAAGGGTCCTTCACACCCTTGCTGCAACTCAAGACGTTCCCCGACAAAGCCGTCTCCACTCGAGAGGAAGCACGTGGGGTCCCGCACACATCCAGGGGAGCCCCGTTTCCGCCTCCTAGCTCGAGATGAGGGATCCTTTCCCTGTTTCGTAGGGAAAGAATTCCCGGCGTTCCCGTCGCATCTCAAGAGGAGGCGCTCTCCACAGGAAAGGCGAGAGGAACTCCAGGGTCGTGGCACCATTTCAAGAGACCCCCAGATGTGTCAGTCCACTCCAGAGGAACCTGTTTTCCCTGCACTGCCTTGACGTTCACGCCGAGGATCGACTCCCACCACGTGTGCACTTGGGACAGCCCTGTGGGAAAGCCTCGTGGGAAAGCCTCGTTGGAAAGACTCGAGGGAAAACCATAGATCCTTTGATCCAGGCGGTGGACTGCGTGACACTGCTGCTACAGCTCTGGAGGAAAGCGCAAGTGCATGCCCGCATTCGAGACGAGGACTGACTCCCCTGGGGAGACTCCAGAAGTACCCCAAGATCCATGTCAGCACTGGAGAGGAATCCTCAGGTTCCGGCCCCGACTCCACACAAGGTCTTAGGCCCCAGCATCGACGGGAGAGGAATCCCGAGAGGACCCGAGGAACTCGCATGGGGACTGGCCTTTCCTGAGGCCACCAGAGCGGGTCCCTGAGGTCCCCGTCGTAAGTCGAGAGCACCTGCCGCAACTCGAGAAAATCCAGGAGGTTTTGCCCTCCAGGCGAGATGAGGCCCATTTCCGCTGAGGCTTCTCGAGGCTGATCACATCTAACCACTGGAACTTCCAAAGGGTCCTTCACACCCTTGCTGCAACTCAAGAAGTTCCCCGACATACCTGTCTCCACTCGAGAGGAAGCACGTGGGGTCCTGCACACATCCAGGGGAGCCCCGTTTCTGCCTCCAAGCTCGAAATGAGGGATCCTTTCCCTGTTTCGTAGGGAAAGAATTCTGGCGTTCCCGTCGCATCTCAAGAGGAGGCGCTCTCCACAGGAAAGGCGAGAGGAACTCCAGGGTCGTGCTACCATTCCAAGAGTCCCCCAGATGTGTCAGTCCATTCCAGAGGAACCTGTTTTCCCTGCACTGCCTTGACGTTCAAGCCGAGGATCGACTCCCACCACGTGTGCACGTGGGACAGCCCTGTGGGAAAGCCTCGTGGGAAAGCCTCGTGGGAAAGACTCGAGGGAAAACCATAGATCCTTTGATCCACGCGGCGGACTGCGTGACACTGCTGCTACCGCTCTGGAGGATAGCGCAAGTGCATGCCCGCATTCGAGACGAGGACTGACTCCCCTGGGGAGACTCCAGAAGTACCCCAAGATCCATGTCAGCACTGGAGAGGAATCCTCAGGTTCCGGCCCCGACTCCCCACAAGGTCTTCGGCCCAGGCATCGACGGGAGAGGAATCCCGAGAGGCCCCCGAGGAACTCGCATGGAGACTGGCCTTTCCTGAGGCCACCAGAGCGGGTCCCTGAGGTCCCGGTCGTAAGTCGAGAGCACCTGCCGCAACTCGAGAAAATCCAGGAGGTTTTGCCCTCCAGGCGAGATGAGGCCCATTTCCGCTGAGGCTTCTCGAGGCTAATCACGTCTAACCACTGGAACTTCCAAAGGGTCCTTGACACCCTTGCTGCAACTCAAGAAGTTCCCCGACATACCCGTCTCCACTCGGGAGGAAGCACGAGGGTCCCGCACACATCCAGGGGAGCCCCGTTTCCGCCTCCTAGCTCGAGATGAGGGATCCTTTCCCTGTTTCGTAGGGAAAGAATTCCCGGTGTTCCCGTCGCATCTCAAGAGGAGGCGCTCTCCACAGGAAAGGCGAGAGGACTCCAGCGTCGTGCCACCATCCAAAGTGTCCCCCAGATATGTCAGTCCATTCCAGAGGAACCTGTTTTCCCTGCACTGCCTTCACGTTCAAGCCGAGGATCGACTCCCACCACGTGTGCACGTGGAACAGCCCTTGGGAAGGCCTCGTGGGAAAGCCTCGTGGGAAAGACTAGAGGGAAAACCATAGATACTTTGATGCACGCGGCGGAGTGCGTGACACTGCTGCTACCGCTCTGGAGGATAGCGCAAGTGCATGCCCGCATTCCAGACGAGGACTGACTCCCCTGGGGAGACTCCAGAAGTACCCCAAGATCCATGTCAGCACTGGAGAGGAATCCTCAGGTTCCGGCCCCGACTCCACACAAGGTCTTCGGCCCCGGCATCGACGGGAGAGGTATCCCGAGAGGCCCCCGAGGAACTCGCATGGGGACTGGCCTTTCCTGAGGCCACCAGAGCGGGTCCCTGAGGTCCCCGTCGTAAGTCGAGAGCACCTGTTGCAACTTGAGAAAATCCAGGAGGTTTTGCCCTCCAGGCGAAATGAGGCCCATTTCCGATGAGGCTTCTCGAGTCTAATCACATCTAACCACTGGAACTTCCAAAGGGTCCTTCACACCCTTGCTGCAACTCAAGAAGTTCCCCGACATACCCGTCTCCACTCGAGAGGAAGCACGTGGGTTCCCGCACACATCCAGGGGAGCCCCGTTTCCGCCTCCTAGCTCGAGATGAGGGATCCTTTCCCTGTTTCGTAGGGAAAGAATTCCCGGCGTTCCCGTCGCATCTCAAGAGGAGGCGCTCTCCACAGGAAAGGCGAGAGGAACTCCAGGGTCGTGCCACCATTCCAAGAGTCCCCCAGATGAGTCAGTCCATTCCAGAGGAACCTGTTTTCCCTGCACTGCCTTGACGTTCAAGCCGAGGATCGACTCCCACCACGTGTGCACGGGGGACAGCCCTGTGGGAAAGCCTCGTGGGAAAGCCTCGTGGGAAAGACTCGAGGGAAAACCATAGATCCTTTGATCCACGCGGCGGACTGCGTGACACTGCTGCTACCGCTCTGGAGGAAAGCGCAAGTGCATGCCCGCATTCGAGACGAGGACTGACTCCCCTGGGGAGACTCCAGAAGTACCCCATGATCCATGTCAGCACTGGAGAGGAATCCTCAGGTTACGGCCCCGACTCCACACAAGGTCTTAGGCCCCGGCATCGACGGGAGAGGAATGCCGAGAGGCCCCCGAGGAACTCGCATGGGGACTGGCCTTTCCTGAGGCCACCAGAGCGGGTCCCTGAGGTCCCCGTCGTAAGTCGAGAGCACCTGCCGCAACTCGAGAAAATCCAGGAGGTTTTGCTCTCCAGGCGAGATGAGGCCCATTTCCGCTGAGGCTTCTCGAGGCCAATCACATCTAACCACTGGAACTTCCAAAGGGTCCTTCACACCCTTGCTGCAACTCAAGAAGTTCCCCGACATACCCGTCTCCACTCGAGAGGAAGCACGTGGGGTCCCGCACACATCCAGGGGAGCCTCGTTTCCGCCTCCTAGCTCGAGATGATGGATCCTTTCCCTGTTTCTTAGGGAAAGAATTCCGGCGTTCCCGTCGCATCTCAAGAGGAGGCGCTCTCCATAGGAAAGGCGAGAAGAACTCCAGGGTCGTGACACCAGTCCAAGAGTCCCGCAGATGTGTCAGTCCATTCCAGAGGAACCTGTTTTCCCTGCACTGCCTTGACGTTCAAGCCGAGGATCGACTCCCACCACGTGTGCTCGTGGGACAGCCCTGTGGGAAAGCCTCGTGGGAAAGCCTCGTGGGAAAGACTCGAGGGAAAACCATAGATCCTTTGATCCACGCGGCGGACTGCGTAACACTGCTGCTACCGCTCTGGAGGAAAGCGCAAGTGAATGCCCGCATTCGAGACGAGGACTGACTCCCCTGGGGAGACTCCAGAAGTACCCCAAGATCCATGTCAGCACTGGAGAGGAATCCTCAAGTTCAGGCCCCGACTCCACACAAGGTCTTAGGCCCCGGCATCGACGGGAGAGGAATCCCGAGAGGCCCCCGAGGAACTCGCATGGGGACTGGCCTTTCCTGAGGCCACCAGAGCGGGTCCCTGAGGTCCCCGTCGTAAGTCGAGAGCACCTGCCGCAACTCGAGAAAATCCAGGAGGTTTTGCCCTCCAGGCGAGATGAGGCCCATTTCCAAAGACGCTTCTCGAGGCTAATCACATCTAACCACTGGAACTTCCAAAGGGTCCTTCACACCCTTGCTGCAACTCAAGAAGTTCCCCGACATACCCGTCTCCACTGGAGAGGAAGCACGTGGGTCCGGCACACATCCAGGGGAGCCCCGTTTCCGCCTACTAGCTCGACATGAGGGATCCTTTCCCTGTTTCGTAGGGAAAGAATTCCCGGCGTTCCCGTCGCATCTCAAGAGGAGGCGCTCTCCACAGGAAAGGCGAGAGGAACTCCAGGGTCGTGCCACCATTCCAAGAGTCCCCCAGATGTGTCAGTCCATTCCAGAGGAACCTGTTTTCCCTGCACTGCCTTGACGTTCAAGCCGAGGACCGACTCCCACCACGTGTGCACGTGGGACAGCCCTGTGGGAAAGCCTCGTGGGAAAGCCTCGTGGGAAAGACTCGATGGAAAACCATAGATCCTTTGATCCACGCGGCGGACTGCGTGACACTGCTGCTACCGCTCTGGAGGAAAGCGCAAGTGCATGCCCGCATTCGAGACTAGGACTGACTCCCCTGGGGAGACTCCAGAAGTACCCCAAGACCATGTCAGCACTGGAGAGGAATCCTCAGGTTCCGGCCCCGACTCCACACAAGGTCTTAGGCTCCGGCATCGACGGGAGAGGAATCCCGAGAGGCCCCCGAGGAACTCGCATGGGGACTGGCCTTTCCTGAGGCCACCAGAGAGGGTCCCTGAGGTCCCCGTCGTAAGTCGAGAGCACCTGCCGCAACTCGAGAAAATCCAGGAGGTTTTGCCCTCCAGACGAGATGAGGCCCATTTCCGCTGAGGCTTCTCGAGGCTAATCACGTCTAACCACTGGAACTTCCAAAGGGTCATTCACACCCTTGCTGCAACTCAAGAAGTTCCCCGACATACACGTCTCCACTCGAGAGGAAACACGTGGGGTCAAGCACACATCCAGGGGAGCCCCGTTCCCGCCTCCTAGCTCGAGATGAGGGATCCTTTCCCTGTTTCGTAGGGAAAGAATTCCCGGCGTTCCCGTCGCATCTCAAGAGGAGGCGCTCTCCACAGGAAAGGCGAGAGGAACTCCAGGGTCGTGCCACCATTCCAAGAGTCCCCCAGATGTGTCAGTCCATTCCAGAGGAACCTGTTTTCCCTGCACTGCCTTGACGTTCAAGCCGAGGATCGACTCCCACCACATGTGCACGTGGGACAGCCCTGTGGGAAAGCCTCGTGGGAAACCCTCGTGGGAAAGACTCGAGGGAAAACCATAGATCCTTTGATGCACGCGGCGGACTGCTTGACACTGCTGCTACCGCTCTGGAGGAAAGCGCAAGTGCATGCCCGCATTCGAGACGAGGACTGACTCCCCTGGGGAGACTCCAAAAGTACCCCAAGATCCATGTCAGCACTGGAGAGGAATCCTCAGGTTCCGGCCCCGACTCCACACAAGGTCTTAGGCCCTGGCATCGACGGGAGAGGAATCCCGAGAGGCCCCCGAGGAACTCGCATGGGGACTGGCCTTTCCTGAGGCCACCAGAGCGGGTCCCTGAGGTCCCCGTCGTAAGTCGAGAGCACCTGCCGAAACTCGAGAAAATCCAGGAGGTTTTGCCCTCCAGGCGAGATGAGGCCCATTTCTGCTGAGGCTTCTCGAGGCCAATCACATCTAACCACTGGAACTTCCAAAGGGTCCTTCACACCCTTGCTGCAACTCAAGAAGTTCCCCGACATACCCGTCTCCACTCGAGAGGAAGCACGTGGGGTCCCGCACACATCCAGGGGAGCCCCGTTTCCGCCTCCTAGCTCAAGATGAGGGATCCTTTCCCTGTTTCGTAGGGAAAGAATTCCCGGTGTTCCCGTCGCATCTCAAGAGGAGGCGCTCTCCACAGGAAAGGCGAGAGGAACTCCAGGGTCATGCCACCATTCCAAGAGTCCCCCAGATGTGTCAGTCCATTCCAGAGGAACCTGTTTTCCCTGCACTGCCTTGACGTTCAAGCCGAGGATCGACTCCCACCACGTGTGCACGTGGGACAGCCCTGTGGGAAAGCCTCGTGGGAAACCCTCGTGGGAAAGACTCGAGGGAAAACCATAGATCCTTTGATCCACGCGGCGGACTGCGTGACACTGCTGCTACCGCTCTGGAGGAAAGCGCAAGTGCATGCCCGCATTCGAGACGAGGACTGACTCCCCTGGGGAGACTCCAGAAGTACCCCAAGATCCATGTCAGCACTGGAGAGGAATCCTCAGGTTCCGGCCCCGACTCCACACGAGGTCTTAGGCCCCGGCATCGACGGGAGAGGAATCCCCAGAGGAACTCGCATGGGGACTGGCCTTTTCTGAGGCGACCAAAGCGGGTCCCTGAGGTCCTCGTCGTAAGTCGAGAGCACATGCCGCAACTCGAGAAAATCTCGGAGGTTTTGCCCTCCAGGCGAGATGAGGACCATTTCCGCTGAGCCTTCTCGAGGCCAATCACATCTAACCACTGGAACTTCCAAAGGGTCCTTCACACCCTTGCTGCAACTCAAGAAGGTCCCCGACATACCCGTCTCCAATCGAGAGGAAGCACGTGGGGTCCCGCACACATCCAGGGGAGCCCCGTTTCCGCCTCCTAGCTCGAGATGAGGGATCCTTTCCCTGTTTCGTAGGGAAAGAAATCCCGGCGTTCCCGTCGCATCTCAAGAGGAGGCGCTCTCCACAGGAAAGGCGAGAGGAACTCCAGGGTCGTGACACCATTCCAAGAGTCCCCCAGATGTGTCAGTCCATTCCAGAGGAACCTGTTTTCCCTTCACTGCCTTGACGTTCAAGCCGAGGATCGACTCCCACCACGTGTGCACGTGGGACAGCCCTGTGGGAAAGCCTCGTGGGAAAGCCTCGTGGGAAAGACTCGAGGGAAAACCACAGATCCTTTGATCCACGCGGCGGACTGCGTGACACTGCTGCTACCGCTCTGGAGGAAAGCGCAAGTGCATGCCCGCATTCGGGACGAGGACTGACTCCCCTGGGGAGACTCCAGAAGTACCCCAAGATCCATGTCAGCACTGGAGAGGAATCCTCAGGTTCCGGCCCCGACTCCACACAAGGTCTTAGGCCCCGGCATCGACGGGAGTGGAATCCTGAGAGGCCCCCGAGGAACTCGCATGGGTACTGGCCTTTCCTGAGGCCACCAGAGCGGGTCCCTGAGGTCCCCGTCGTAAGTCGAGAGCACCTGTCGCAACTCGAGAAAATCCTGGAGGTTTTGCCCTCCAGGCGAGATGAGGCCCATTTCCGCTGAGGCTTCTCGAGGCTAATCACGTTTAACCACTGGAACTTCCAAAGCGTCCTTGACACCCTTGCTGCAACTCAAGAAGTTCCCCGACATACCCGTCTCCACTCGTGAGGAAGCACGTGGGTCCCGCACACATCCAGGGGAGCCCCGTTTCCGCCTCCTAGCTCGAGATGAGAGATCCTTTCCCTGTTTCGTAGGGAAAGAATTCCCTGCGTTCCCGTCGCATCTCAAGAGGAGGCGCTCTCCACAGGAAAGGGAGAGGAACTCCAGGGTCGTGACACCATTCCAAGAGTCCCCCAGATGTGTCAGTCCATTCCAGAGGAACCTGTTTTTCCTGCACTGCCTTGACGTTCAAGCCGAGGATCGACTCCCACCACGTGTGCACGTGGGACAGCCCTGTGGGAAAGCCTCGTGGGAAAGCCTCGTGGGAAAGACTCGAGGGAAAACCATAGATCCTTTGATCCACGCGGCGGACTGCGTGACACTGCTGCTACCGCTCTGGAGGAAAGCGCAAGTGCATGCCGGCATTCGAGACGAGGACTGACTCCCCTGGGGAGACTCCAGAAGTACCCCAAGATCCATGTCAGCACTGGAGAGGAATCCTCAGGTTCCGGCCCCGACTCCACACAAGGTCTTAGGCCCCGGCATCGACGGGAGAGGAATCCCGAGAGGCCCCCGAGGAACTCGCATGGGGACTGGCCTTTCCTGAGGCCACCAGAGCGGTTCCCTGAGGTCCCCGTCGTAAGTCGAGAGCACCTGCCGCAACTCGAGAAAATCCAGGAGGTTTTGCCCTCCAGGCGAGATGAGGCCCATTTCCGCTGAGGCTTCTCGAGGCCAATCACATCTCACCACTGGAACTTCCAAAGGGTCCTTCACACCATTGCTGCAACTCAAGAAGTTCCCCGACATAACGTCTCCACTCGAGAGGAAGCACTTGGGGTCCCGCACACATCCAGGGGAGCTCCGTTTCCGCCCCCTAGCTCGAGATGAGGGATCCTTTCCCTGTTTCGTAGGGAAAGAATTCCCGGCGTTCCCGTCGCATCTCAAGAGGAGGCGCTCTCCACAGGAAAGGGAGAGGAACTCCAGGGTCGTGACACCATTCCAAGAGTCCCCCAGATGTGTCAGTCCATTCCAGAGGAACCTGTTTTCCCTGCACTGCCTTGACGTTCAAGCCGAGGATCCACTCCCACCACGTGTGCACGTGGGACAGCCCTGTGGGAAAGCCTCGTGGGAAAGCCTCGTGGGAAAGACTCGAGGGAAAACCATACATCCTTTGATCCACGGGGCGGACTGCGTGACACTGCTGCTACCGCTCTGGAGGAAAGCACAAGTGCATGCCCGCATTCGAGACGAGGACTGACTCCCCTGGGGAGACTCCAGAAGTACCCCAAGATCCATGTCAGCACTGGAGAGGAATCCTCAGGTTCCGGCCCCGACTCCACACAAGGTCTTAGGCCCCGGCATCGACGGGAGAGGAATCCCGAGAGGCCCCCGTGGAACTCGCATGGGGACTGGCCTTTCCTGAGGCCACCAGAGCGGGTCCCTGAGGTCCCCGTCGTAAGTCGAGAGCACCTGTTGCAACTTGAGAAAATCCAGGAGGTTTTGCCCTCCAGGCGAAATGAGGCCCATTTCCGATGAGGCTTCTCGAGTCTAATCACATCTAACCACTGGAACTTCCAAAGGGTCCTTCACACCCTTGCTGCAACTCAAGAAGTTCCCCGACATACCCGTCTCCACTCGAGAGGAAGCACGTGGGTTCCCGCACACATCCAGGGGAGCCCCGTTTCCGCCTCCTAGCTCGAGATGAGGGATCCTTTCCCTGTTTCGTAGGGAAAGAATTCCCGGCGTTCCCGTCGCATCTCAAGAGGAGGCGCTCTCCACAGGAAAGGCGAGAGGAACTCCAGGGTCGTGCCACCATTCCAAGAGTCCCCCAGATGAGTCAGTCCATTCCAGAGGAACCTGTTTTCCCTGCACTGCCTTGACGTTCAAGCCGAGGATCGACTCCCACCACGTGTGCACGGGGGACAGCCCTGTGGGAAAGCCTCGTGGGAAAGCCTCGTGGGAAAGACTCGAGGGAAAACCATAGATCCTTTGATCCACGCGGCGGACTGCGTGACACTGCTGCTACCGCTCTGGAGGAAAGCGCAAGTGCATGCCCGCATTCGAGACGAGGACTGACTCCCCTGGGGAGACTCCAGAAGTACCCCATGATCCATGTCAGCACTGGAGAGGAATCCTCAGGTTACGGCCCCGACTCCACACAAGGTCTTAGGCCCCGGCATCGACGGGAGAGGAATGCCGAGAGGCCCCCGAGGAACTCGCATGGGGACTGGCCTTTCCTGAGGCCACCAGAGCGGGTCCCTGAGGTCCCCGTCGTAAGTCGAGAGCACCTGCCGCAACTCGAGAAAATCCAGGAGGTTTTGCTCTCCAGGCGAGATGAGGCCCATTTCCGCTGAGGCTTCTCGAGGCCAATCACATCTAACCACTGGAACTTCCAAAGGGTCCTTCACACCCTTGCTGCAACTCAAGAAGTTCCCCGACATACCCGTCTCCACTCGAGAGGAAGCACGTGGGGTCCCGCACACATCCAGGGGAGCCTCGTTTCCGCCTCCTAGCTCGAGATGATGGATCCTTTCCCTGTTTCTTAGGGAAAGAATTCCGGCGTTCCCGTCGCATCTCAAGAGGAGGCGCTCTCCATAGGAAAGGCGAGAAGAACTCCAGGGTCGTGACACCAGTCCAAGAGTCCCGCAGATGTGTCAGTCCATTCCAGAGGAACCTGTTTTCCCTGCACTGCCTTGACGTTCAAGCCGAGGATCGACTCCCACCACGTGTGCTCGTGGGACAGCCCTGTGGGACAGCCTCGTGGGAAAGCCTCGTGGGAAAGACTCGAGGGAAAACCATAGATCCTTTGATCCACGCGGCGGACTGCGTAACACTGCTGCTACCGCTCTGGAGGAAAGCGCAAGTGAATGCCCGCATTCGAGACGAGGACTGACTCCCCTGGGGAGACTCCAGAAGTACCCCAAGATCCATGTCAGCACTGGAGAGGAATCCTCAAGTTCAGGCCCCGACTCCACACAAGGTCTTAGGCCCCGGCATCGACGGGAGAGGAATCCCGAGAGGCCCCCGAGGAACTCGCATGGGGACTGGCCTTTCCTGAGGCCACCAGAGCGGGTCCCTGAGGTCCCCGTCGTAAGTCGAGAGCACCTGCCGCTACTCGAGAAAATCCAGGAGGTTTTGCCCTCCAGGCGAGATGAGGCCCATTTCCAAAGACGCTTCTCGAGGCTAATCACATCTAACCACTGGAACTTCCAAAGGGTCCTTCACACCCTTGCTGCAACTCAAGAAGTTCCCCGACATACCCGTCTCCACTGGAGAGGAAGCACGTGGGTCCGGCACACATCCAGGGGAGCCCCGTTTCCGCCTACTAGCTCGACATGAGGGATCCTTTCCCTGTTTCGTAGGGAAAGAATTCCCGGCGTTCCCGTCGCATCTCAAGAGGAGGCGCTCTCCACAGGAAAGGCGAGAGGAACTCCAGGGTCGTGCCACCATTCCAAGAGTCCCCCAGATGTGTCAGTCCATTCCAGAGGAACCTGTTTTCCCTGCACTGCCTTGACGTTCAAGCCGAGGACCGACTCCCACCACGTGTGCACGTGGGACAGCCCTGTGGGAAAGCCTCGTGGGAAAGCCTCGTGGGAAAGACTCGATGGAAAACCATAGATCCTTTGATCCACGCGGCGGACTGCGTGACACTGCTGCTACCGCTCTGGAGGAAAGCGCAAGTGCATGCCCGCATTCGAGACTAGGACTGACTCCCCTGGGGAGACTCCAGAAGTACCCCAAGACCATGTCAGCACTGGAGAGGAATCCTCAGGTTCCGGCCCCGACTCCACACAAGGTCTTAGGCTCCGGCATCGACGGGAGAGGAATCCCGAGAGGCCCCCGAGGAACTCGCATGGGGACTGGCCTTTCCTGAGGCCACCAGAGAGGGTCCCTGAGGTCCCCGTCGTAAGTCGAGAGCACCTGCCGCAACTCGAGAAAATCCAGGAGGTTTTGCCCTCCAGACGAGATGAGGCCCATTTCCGCTGAGGCTTCTCGAGGCTAATCACGTCTAACCACTGGAACTTCCAAAGGGTCATTCACACCCTTGCTGCAACTCAAGAAGTTCCCCGACATACACGTCTCCACTCGAGAGGAAACACGTGGGGTCCCGCACACATCCAGGGGAGCCCCGTTCCCGCCTCCTAGCTCGAGATGAGGGATCCTTTCCCTGTTTCGTAGGGAAAGAATTCCCGGCGTTCCCGTCGCATCTCAAGAGGAGGCGCTCTCCACAGGAAAGGCGAGAGGAACTCCAGGGTCGTGCCACCATTCCAAGAGTCCCCCAGATGTGTCAGTCCATTCCAGAGGAACCTGTTTTCCCTGCACTGCCTTGACGTTCAAGCCGAGGATCGACTCCCACCACGTGTGCACGTGGGACAGCCCTGTGGGAAAGCCTCGTGGGAAACCCTCGTGGGAAAGACTCGAGGGAAAACCATAGATCCTTTGATGCACGCGGCGGACTGCTTGACACTGCTGCTACCGCTCTGGAGGAAAGCGCAAGTGCATGCCCGCATTCGAGACGAGGACTGACTCCCCTGGGGAGACTCCAAAAGTACCCCAAGATCCATGTCAGCACTGGAGAGGAATCCTCAGGTTCCGGCCCCGACTCCACACAAGGTCTTAGGCCCTGGCATCGACGGGAGAGGAATCCCGAGAGGCCCCCGAGGAACTCGCATGGGGACTGGCCTTTCCTGAGGCCACCAGAGCGGGTCCCTGAGGTCCCCGTCGTAAGTCGAGAGCACCTGCCGAAACTCGAGAAAATCCAGGAGGTTTTGCCCTCCAGGCGAGATGAGGCCCATTTCTGCTGAGGCTTCTCGAGGCCAATCACATCTAACCACTGGAACTTCCAAAGGGTCCTTCACACCCTTGCTGCAACTCAAGAAGTTCCCCGACATACCCGTCTCCACTCGAGAGGAAGCACGTGGGGTCCCGCACACATCCAGGGGAGCCCCGTTTCCGCCTCCTAGCTCAAGATGAGGGATCCTTTCCCTGTTTCGTAGGGAAAGAATTCCCGGTGTTCCCGTCGCATCTCAAGAGGAGGCGCTCTCCACAGGAAAGGCGAGAGGAACTCCAGGGTCATGCCACCATTCCAAGAGTCCCCCAGATGTGTCAGTCCATTCCAGAGGAACCTGTTTTCCCTGCACTGCCTTGACGTTCAAGCCGAGGATCGACTCCCACCACGTGTGCACGTGGGACAGCCCTGTGGGAAAGCCTCGTGGGAAACCCTCGTGGGAAAGACTCGAGGGAAAACCATAGATCCTTTGATCCACGCGGCGGACTGCGTGACACTGCTGCTACCGCTCTGGAGGAAAGCGCAAGTGCATGCCCGCATTCGAGACGAGGACTGACTCCCCTGGGGAGACTCCAGAAGTACCCCAAGATCCATGTCAGCACTGGAGAGGAATCCTCAGGTTCCGGCCCCGACTCCACACGAGGTCTTAGGCCCCGGCATCGACGGGAGAGGAATCCCCAGAGGAACTCGCATGGGGACTGGCCTTTTCTGAGGCGACCAAAGCGGGTCCCTGAGGTCCTCGTCGTAAGTCGAGAGCACATGCCGCAACTCGAGAAAATCTCGGAGGTTTTGCCCTCCAGGCGAGATGAGGACCATTTCCGCTGAGGCTTCTCGAGGCCAATCACATCTAACCACTGGAACTTCCAAAGGGTCCTTCACACCCTTGCTGCAACTCAAGAAGGTCCCCGACATACCCGTCTCCAATCGAGAGGAAGCACGTGGGGTCCCGCACACATCCAGGGGAGCCCCGTTTCCGCCTCCTAGCTCGAGATGAGGGATCCTTTCCCTGTTTCGTAGGGAAAGAAATCCCGGCGTTCCCGTCGCATCTCAAGAGGAGGCGCTCTCCACAGGAAAGGCGAGAGGAACTCCAGGGTCGTGACACCATTCCAAGAGTCCCCCAGATGTGTCAGTCCATTCCAGAGGAACCTGTTTTCCCTTCACTGCCTTGACGTTCAAGCCGAGGATCGACTCCCACCACGTGTGCACGTGGGACAGCCCTGTGGGAAAGCCTCGTGGGAAAGCCTCGTGGGAAAGACTCGAGGGAAAACCACAGATCCTTTGATCCACGCGGCGGACTGCGTGACACTGCTGCTACCGCTCTGGAGGAAAGCGCAAGTGCATGCCCGCATTCGGGACGAGGACTGACTCCCCTGGGGAGACTCCAGAAGTACCCCAAGATCCATGTCAGCACTGGAGAGGAATCCTCAGGTTCCGGCCCCGACTCCACACAAGGTCTTAGGCCCCGGCATCGACGGGAGTGGAATCCTGAGAGGCCCCCGAGGAACTCGCATGGGTACTGGCCTTTCCTGAGGCCACCAGAGCGGGTCCCTGAGGTCCCCGTCGTAAGTCGAGAGCACCTGTCGCAACTCGAGAAAATCCTGGAGGTTTTGCCCTCCAGGCGAGATGAGGCCCATTTCCGCTGAGGCTTCTCGAGGCTAATCACGTTTAACCACTGGAACTTCCAAAGCGTCCTTGACACCCTTGCTGCAACTCAAGAAGTTCCCCGACATACCCGTCTCCACTCGTGAGGAAGCACGTGGGTCCCGCACACATCCAGGGGAGCCCCGTTTCCGCCTCCTAGCTCGAGATGAGAGATCCTTTCCCTGTTTCGTAGGGAAAGAATTCCCTGCGTTCCCGTCGCATCTCAAGAGGAGGCGCTCTCCACAGGAAAGGGAGAGGAACTCCAGGGTCGTGACACCATTCCAAGAGTCCCCCAGATGTGTCAGTCCATTCCAGAGGAACCTGTTTTTCCTGCACTGCCTTGACGTTCAAGCCGAGGATCGACTCCCACCACGTGTGCACGTGGGACAGCCCTGTGGGAAAGCCTCGTGGGAAAGCCTCGTGGGAAAGACTCGAGGGAAAACCATAGATCCTTTGATCCACGCGGCGGACTGCGTGACACTGCTGCTACCGCTCTGGAGGAAAGCGCAAGTGCATGCCGGCATTCGAGACGAGGACTGACTCCCCTGGGGAGACTCCAGAAGTACCCCAAGATCCATGTCAGCACTGGAGAGGAATCCTCAGGTTCCGGCCCCGACTCCACACAAGGTCTTAGGCCCCGGCATCGACGGGAGAGGAATCCCGAGAGGCCCCCGAGGAACTCGCATGGGGACTGGCCTTTCCTGAGGCCACCAGAGCGGTTCCCTGAGGTCCCCGTCGTAAGTCGAGAGCACCTGCCGCAACTCGAGAAAATCCAGGAGGTTTTGCCCTCCAGGCGAGATGAGGCCCATTTCCGCTGAGGCTTCTCGAGGCCAATCACATCTCACCACTGGAACTTCCAAAGGGTCCTTCACACCATTGCTGCAACTCAAGAAGTTCCCCGACATAACGTCTCCACTCGAGAGGAAGCACTTGGGGTCCCGCACACATCCAGGGGAGCTCCGTTTCCGCCCCCTAGCTCGAGATGAGGGATCCTTTCCCTGTTTCGTAGGGAAAGAATTCCCGGCGTTCCCGTCGCATCTCAAGAGGAGGCGCTCTCCACAGGAAAGGGAGAGGAACTCCAGGGTCGTGACACCATTCCAAGAGTCCCCCAGATGTGTCAGTCCATTCCAGAGGAACCTGTTTTCCCTGCACTGCCTTGACGTTCAAGCCGAGGATCCACTCCCACCACGTGTGCACGTGGGACAGCCCTGTGGGAAAGCCTCGTGGGAAAGCCTCGTGGGAAAGACTCGAGGGAAAACCATACATCCTTTGATCCACGGGGCGGACTGCGTGACAATGCTGCTACCGCTCTGGAGGAAAGCACAAGTGCATGCCCGCATTCGAGACGAGGACTGACTCCCCTGGGGAGACTCCAGAAGTACCCCAAGATCCATGTCAGCACTGGAGAGGAATCCTCAGGTTCCGGCCCCGACTCCACACAAGGTCTTAGGCCCCGGCATCGACGGGAGAGGAATCCCGAGAGGCCCCCGTGGAACTCGCATGGGGACTGGCCTTTCCTGAGGCCACCAGAGCGGTTCCCTGAGGTCCCCGTCGTAAGTCGAGAGCACCTGCCGCAACTCGAGAAAATCCAGGAGGTTTTGCCCTCCAGGCGAGATGAGGCCCATTTCCGCTGAGGCTTCTCGAGGCCAATCACATCTCACCACTGGAACTTCCAAAGGGTCCTTCACACCATTGCTGCAACTCAAGAAGTTCCCCGACATACCGTCTCCACTCGAGAGGAAGCACTTGGGGTCCCGCACACATCCAGGGGAGCTCCGTTTCCGCCCCTTAGCTCGAGATGAGGGATCCTTTCCCTGTTTCGTAGGGAAAGAATTCCCGGCGTTCCCGTCGCATCTCAAGAGGAGGCGCTCTCCACAGGAAAGGCGAGAGGAACTCCAGGGTCGTGCCACCATTCCAAGAGTCCCCCAGATGTGTCAGTCCATTCCAGAGGAACCTGTTTTCCCTGCACTGCCTTGACGTTCAGGCCGAGGATCGACTCCCACCACGTGTGCACGTGGGACAGCCCTGTGGGAAAGCCTCGTGGGAAAGCCTCGTGGGAAAGACTCGAGGGAAAACCATAGATCCTTTGATCCACGCTGCGGACTGCGTGACACTGCTGCTACCGCTCTGGAGGAAAGCGCAAGTGCATGCCCGCATTCGAGACGAGGACTGACTCCCCTGGGGAGACTCCAGAAGTACCCCAAGATCCATGTCAGCACTGGAGAGGAATCCTCAGGTTCCGGCCCCGACTCCACACAAGGTCTTAGGCCCCGGCATCGACGGGAGTGGAATCCTGAGAGGCCCCCGAGGAACTCGCATGGGGACTGGCCTTTCCTGAGGCCACCAGAGCGGGTCCCTGAGGTCCCCGTCGTAAGTCGAGAGCACCTGCCGCAACTCGAGAAAATCCAGGAGGTTTTGCCCTCCAGGCGAGATGAGGCCCATTTCCGCTGAGGCTTCTCGTGGCTAATCATGTCTAACCACTGGAACTTCCAAAGGGTCCTTGACACCGTTGCTGCAACTCAAGAAGTTCCCCGACATACCCGTCTCCACTCGAGAGGAAGCACGTGGGTCCCGCACACACCCAGGGGAGCCCCGTTTCCGCCTCCTAGCTCGAGATGAGGGATCCTTTCCCTGTTTCGTAGGGAAAGAATTCCCGGCGTTCCCGTCGCATCTCAAGAGGAGGCGCTCTCCACAGGAAAGGCGAGAGGAACTCCAGGGTCGTGACACCATTCCAAGAGTCCCCCAGATGTGTCAGTCCATTCCAGAGGAACCTGTTTTCCCTGCACTGCCTTGACGTTCAAGCCGAGGATCGACTCCCACCACGTGTGCACGTGGGACAGCCCTGTGGGAAAGCCTCGTGGGAAAGCCTCGTGGGAAAGACTCGAGGGAAAACCATAGATCCTTTGATCCACGCGGCGGACTGCGTGACACTGCTGCTACCGCTCTGGAGGAAAGCGCAAGTGCATGCCCGCATTCGAGACGAGGACTGACTCCCCTGGGGAGACTCCAGAAGTACCCCAAGATCCATGTCAGCACTGGAGAGGAATCCTCAGGTTCCAGCCCCGAATCCACACAAGGTCTTAGGCCCCAGCATCGACGGGAGAGGAATCCCGAGAGGCCCCCGAGGAACTCGCATGGGGACTGGCCTTTCCTGAGGCCACGAGAGCTGGTCCCTGAGGTCCCCGTCATAAGTCGAGAGCACCTGCCGCAACTCGAGAAAATCCAGGAGGTTTTGCCCTCCAGGCGAGATGAGGCCCATTTCCAATGAGGCTTCTCGAGGCCAATCACATCTAACCACTGGAACTTCCAAAGGGTCCTTCACACCCTTGCTGCAACTCAAGAAGTTCCCCGACATACCCGTCTCCACTCGAGAGGAAGCACGTGGGGTCCCGCAAACATCCAGGGGAGTCCGATTTCCGCCTCCTAGCTCGAGATGAGGGATCCTTTCCCTGTTTCTTAGGGAAAGAATTCCCGGCGTTCCCGTCGCATCTCAAGAGGAGGCGCTCTCCACAGGAAAGGCGAGAGGAACTCCAGGGTCATGCCACCATTCCAAGAGTCCCCCAGATGTGTCAGTCCATTCCAGAGGAACCTGTTTTCCCTGCACTGCCTTGACGTTCAAGCCGAGGATCGAGTCCCACCACGTGTGCACGTGGGACAGCCCTGTGGAAAGCCTCGTGGGAAAGCCTCGTGGGAAAGACTCGAGGGAAAACCATAGATCCTTTGATCCACGCGGCGGACTGCGTGACACTGCTGCTACCGCTCTGGAGGAAAGCGCAAGTGCATGCCCGCATTCGAGACGAGGACTGACTCCCCTGGGGAGACTCCAGAAGTACCCCAAGATCCATGTCAGCATTGGAGAGGAATACTCACGTTCCGGCCCCGATTCCACACAAGGTCTTAGGCCCCGGCATCGTCGGGAGAGGAATCCCGAGAGGCCCCCGAGGAACTCGCATGGGGACTGGCTTTTCCTGAGGTCACCAGAGCGGGTCCCTGAGGTCCCCGTCGTAAGTCGAGAGCACCTGCCGCAACTCGAGAAAATCCAGGAGATTTTGCCCTCCAGGCGAGATGAAGCCCATTTCCGCAGAGGCTTCTCGAGGCTAATCACATCTAACCACTTGAACTTCCAAAGGGTCCTTCACACCCTTGCTGCAACTCTAGAAGTTCCCCGACATACCCGTCTCCACTCGAGAGGAAGCACGAGGGTCCCGCACACATCCAGGGTAGCCCCGTTTCCGCCTCCTAGCTCGAGATGAGGGATCCTTTCCCTGTTTCGTAGGGAAAGAATTCCCGGCATTCCCGTTGCATCTCAAGAGGAGGCGCTCTCCACAGGAAAGGCGAGAGGAACTCCAGGGTCGTGCCACCATTCCAAGAGACCCCCAGATGTGTCAGTCCATTCCAGAGGAACCTGTTTTCCCTGCACTGCCTTGACGTTCAAGCCGAGGATCGACTCCCACCACGTGTGCACGTGGGACAACCCAGTGGGAAAGCCTCGTGGGAAAGCCTCGTGGGAAAGACTCGAGGGAAATCCATAGATCCTTTGATCCACGCGGCGGACTGCGTGACACTGCTGCTACCGCTCTGGAGGAAAGCGCAAGTGCATGCCTGCATTCGAGACGAGGACGACTCCCCTTGGGAGACTCCAGAAGTACCCCAAGATCCATGTCAGCACTGGAGAGGAATCCTCAGGTTCTGGCTCCGACTCCACACGAGGTCTTAGGCCCCGGCATCGACGGGAGAGGAATCCCGAGAGGCCCCCGAGGAACTCGCATGGGGACTGGCCTTTCCTGAGGCCACCAGAGCGGGTCCCTGAGGTCCACGTCGTAAGTCGAGAGCACCTGCCGCAACTCGAGAAAATCCAGGAGGTTTTGCCCTCCAGGCGAGTTGAGGTCCATTTCCGCTGAGGCTTCTCGAGGCTGATCACATCTAACCACTGGAACTTCCAAAGGGTCCTTCACACCCTTGTTGCAACTCAAGCAGTCCCGCGACATACCCGTCTCCACTCGAGAGGAAGCACGAGGTGTCCCGCACACATCCAGGGGAGCCCCGTTTCCGCCTCCTAACTCGAGATGAGTGATCCTTTCCCTGTTTCGTAGGGAAAGAATTCCCGGCGTTCCCGTCGCATCTCAAGAGGAGGCGCTCTCCACAGGAAAGGCGAGAGGAACTCCAGGGTCGTGCCACCATTCCAAGAGTCCCCCAGATGTGTCAGTCCATTCCAGAGGAACCTGTTTTCCCTGCACTGCCTTGACGTTCAAGCCGAGGATCGACTCCCACCACGTGTGCACGAGGGACAGCCTGTGGGAAAGCCTCGTGGGAACGCCTCGTGGGAAAGACTCGAGGGAAAACCATAGATCCTTTGATCCACGAGGCGGACTGCGTGACACTGCTGCTACCGCTCTGGAGGAAAGCGCAAGTGCATGTCCGCATTCGAGACGAGGACTGACTCCCCTGGGGAGACTCCAGAAGTACCCCAAGATCCATGTCAGCACTGGAGAGGAATCCTCAGGTTCCGGCCCCGACTCCACACAAGGTCTTAGGCCCCGGCATCGACGGGAGAGGAATCCCGAGAGGCCCCCGAGGAACTCGCATGGGGACTGGCCTTTCATGAGGCCACCAGAGCGGGTCCCTGAGGTCCCCGTCGTAAGTCGAGAGCACCTGCTGCAACTCGAGAAAATCCAGGAGGTTTTGACCTCCAGGCGAGATGAGGCCCATTTCCGCTGAGGCTTCTCGAGGCCAATCACATCAAACCACTGGAACTTCCAAAGGGTCCTTCACACCCTTGCTGCAACTCAAGAAGTTCCCCCACATACCCGTCTGCACTCGAGAGGAAGCACGTGGTGTCCCGCACACATCCAGGGGAGCCCCGTTTCCGCCTCCTAGCTCGAGATGAGGGATCCTTTCCCTGTTTCATAGGGAAAGAATTCCCGGCGTTCCCGTCGTATCTCAAGAGGAGGCGCTCTCCACAGGAAAGGCGAGAGGAACTCCAGGGTCGTGACACCATTCCAAGAGTCCCCCAGATGTGTCAGTCCATTCCAGAGGAACCTGTTTTCCCTGCACTGCCTTGACGTTCAAGCCGAGGATCCACTCCCACCACGTGTGCACGTGGGACAGCCCTGTGGGAAAGCCTCGTGGGAAAGCCTCGTGGGAAAGACTCGAGGGAAAACCATAGATCCTTTGATCCACGCGGCGGACTGCGTGACACTGCTGCTACCGCTCTGGAGGAAAGCGCAAGAGCATGCCCGCATTCGAGACGAGGACTGACTCCCCTGGGGAGACTCCAGAAGTACCCCAAGATCCATGTCAGCACTGGAGAGGAATCCTCAGGTTCCGGCCCCGACTCCACACAAGGTCTTAGGCCCCGGCATCGACGGGAGAGGAATCCCGAGAGGCCCCCGAGGAACTCTCAAGGGGACTCGCCTTTCCTGAGGCCACCAGAGCGGGTCCCTGAGGTTCCCGTCGTAAGTCGAGAGCACCTGCGGCAACTCCAGAAAATCCAGGAGGTTTTGCCCTCCAGGGGAGATGAGGCCCATTTCCAAAGAGGCTTCTCGAGGCTAATCACATCTAACCACTGGAACTTCCAAACGGTCCTTCACACCCTTGCTGCAACTCAAGAAGTTCCCCGACATACCCGTCTCCACTCGAGAGGAAGCACGTGCGGTCCCGCACACATCCAGGGGAGCCCCGTTTCCGACTCCTAGCTCGAGATGAGGGATCCTTTCCCTGTTTCGTAGGGAAAGAATTCCCAGCGTTCCCGTCGCATCTCAAGACGAGGCGCTCTCCACAGGAAAGGAGAGAGGAACTCCAGGGTCATGCCACCATTCCAAGTGTCCCCCAGATGTGTCACTCCATTCCAGAGGAACATGTTTTCCCTGCACTGCCTTGACGTTCAAGCCCAGGATCGATCCCACCACGTGTGCTCGTGGGACAGCCCTGTGGGAAAGCTTCGTGGGAAAGCCTCGTGGGAAAGACTCGAGGGAAAAACATAGATCCTTTGATCCACGCGGCGCACTGCGTGACACTGCTGCTACCTCTCTGGAGGAAAGCGCAAGTGCATGCCCGCATTCGAGACGAGGACGACTCCCCTTTGGAGACTCCAGAAGTACCCCCAAGATCCATGTCAGCACTGGAGAGGATTCCTCAGGTTCCGGCCCCGACTCCACACAAGGTCTTAGGCCCCGGCATCGACGGGAGAGGAATCCCGAGAGGCCCCCGAGGAACTCGCATGGGGACTGGCCTTTCCTGAGGCCACCAGAGCGGGTCCCTGAGGTCCCCGTCGTAAGTCGAGAGCACCTGCCGCAACTCGAGAAAATCCAGGAGGTTTTGCCCTCCAGGCGAGATGAGGCCCATTTCCGCTGAGGCTTCTCGAGGCCAATCACATCTAACCACTGGAACTTCCAAAGGGTCCTTCACACCCTTGCTGCAACTTAAGAAGTTCCCCCACGTACCCGTCTGCACTCGAGAGGAAGCACGTGGTGTCCCGCACACATCCAGGGGAGCCCCGTTTCCGCCTCCTAGCTCGAGATGAGGGATCCTTTCCCTGTTTCGCAGGGAAAGAATTCCCGGCGTTCCCGTCGCATATCAAGAGGAGGCGCTCTCCACAGGAAAGGCGAGAGGAACTCCAGGGTCGTGCCACCATTCCAAGAGTCCCCCAGATGTGTCAGTCCATTCCAGAGGAACCTGTTTTCCCTGCACTGCCTTGACGTTCAAGCCGAGGATCGACTCCCACCACGTGTGCACGAGGGACAGCCCTGTGGGAAAGCCTCGTGGGAAAGCCTCGTGGGAAAGACTCGAGGGAAAACCATAGATCCTTTGATCCACGCGGCGGACTGCGTGACACTGCTGCTACCGCTCTGGAGAAAAGCGCAAGTGCATGCCCGCATTCGAGACGAGGACTGACTCCCCTGGGGAGACTCCAGAAGTACCCCAAGATCCATGTCAGCACTGGAGAGGAATCCTCAGGTTCCGGCCCCGACTCCACACAAGGTCTTAGGCCCCGGCATCGACGGGAGTGGAATCCTGAGCGGCCCCCGAGGAACTCGCATGGGGACTGGCCTTTCCTGAGGCCACCAGAGCGGGTCCCTGAGGTCCCCGTCGTAAGTCGAGAGCACCTGCCGCAACTCGAGAAAATCCAGGAGGTTTTGCCCTCCAGGCGAGATGAGGCCCATTTCCGCTGAGGCTTCTCGAGGCCAATCACATCTAACCACTGGAACTTCCAATGGGTCCTTGACACCCTTGCTGAAACTCAAGAAGTTCCCCGACATACCCGTCTCCACTCGAGAGGAAGCACGTGGGTCCCGCACACATCCAGGGGAGCCCCGTTTCCGCCTCCTAGCTCGAGATGAGGGATCCTTTCCCTGTTTCGAAGGGAAAGAATTCCCGGCGTTCCCGTCGCATCTCAAGAGGAGGCGCTCTCCACAGGAAAGGCGAGAGGAACTCCAGGGTCGTGACACCATTCCAAGAGTCCCCCAGATGTGTCAGTCCATTCCAGAGGAACCTGTTTTCCCTGCACTGCCTTGACGTTCAAGCCGAGGATCGACTCCCACCACGTGTGCACGTGGGACAGCCCTGTGGGAAAGCCTCGTGGGAAAGCCTCGTGGGAAAGACTCGAGGGAAAACGATAGATCCTTTGATCCACGCGGCGGACTGCGTGACACTGCTGCTACCGCTCTGGAGGAAAGCGCAAGTGCATGCCCGCATTCGAGACGAGGACTGACTCCCCTGGGGAGACTCCAGAAGTACCCCAAGATCCATGTCAGCACTGGAGAGGAATCCTCAGGTTCCAGCCCCGAATCCACACAAGGTCTTAGGCCCCGGCATCGACGGGAGAGGAATCCCGAGAGGCCCCGGAGGAACTCGCATGGGGACTGGCCTTTCCTGAGGCCACCAGAGCGGGTCCCTGAGGTCCCCGTCATAAGTCGAGAGCACCTGCCGCAACTCGAGAATATCCAGGAGGTTTTGCCCTCCAGGCGAGATGAGGCCCATTTCCGCTGAGGCTTCTCGAGGCCAATCACATCTAACCACTGGAACTTCCAAAGGGTCCTTCACACCCTTGCTGCAACTCAAGAAGTTCCCCGACATACCCGTCTCCACTCGAGAGGAAGCACGTGGGGTCCCGCAAACATCCAGGGGAGTCCGATTTCCGCCTCCTAGCTCGAGATGAGGGATCCTTTCCCTGTTTCGTAGGGAAAGAATTCCCGGCGTTCCCGTCGCATCTCAAGAGGAGGCGCTCTCCACAGGAAAGGCGAGAGGAACTCCAGGGTCGTGCCACCATTCCAAGAGTCCCCCAGATGTGTCAGTCCATTCCAGAGGAACCTGTTTTCCCTGCACTGCCTTGACGTTCAAGCCGAGGATCGAGTCCCACCACGTGTGCACGTGGGACAGCCCTGTGGAAAGCCTCGTGGGAAAGCCTCGTGGGAAAGACTCGAGGGAAAACCATAGATCCTTTGATCCACGCGGCGGACTGCGTGACACTGCTGCTACCGCTCTGGAGGAAAGCGCAAGTGCATGCCCGCATTCGAGACGAGGACTGACTCCCCTGGGGAGACTCCAGAAGTACCCCAAGATCCATGTCAGCACTGGAGAGGAATCCTCAGGTTCCGGCCCCGACTCCACACAAGGTCTTAGGCCCCGGCATCGACGGGAGAGGAATCCCGAGAGGCCCCCGAGGAACTCGCATGGGGACTGGCCTTTCCTGAGGTCACCAGAGCGGGTCCCTGAGGTCCCCGTCGTAAGTCGAGAGCACCTGCCGCAACTCGAGAAAATCCAGGAGATTTTGCCCTCCAGGCGAGATGAAGTCCATTTCCGCTGAGGCTTCTCGAGGCTAATCACATCTAACCACTTGAACTTCCAAAGGGTCCTTCACACCCTTGCTGCAACTCTAGAAGTTCCCCGACATACCCGTCTCCACTCGAGAGGAAGCACGAGGGTCCCGCACACATCCAGGGTAGCCCCTTTTCCGCCTCCTAGCTCGAGATGAGGGATCCTTTCCCTGTTTCGTAGGAAAGAATTCCCGGCATTCCCGTCGCATCTCAAGAGGAGGCGCTCTCCACAGGAAAGGCGAGAGGAACTCCAGGGTCGTGCCACCATTCCAAGAGACCCCCAGATGTGTCAGTCCATTCCAGAGGAACCTGTTTTCCCTGCACTGCCTTGACGTTCAAGCCGAGGATCGACTCCCACCACGTGTGCACGTGGGACAACCCAGTGGGAAAGCCTCGTGGGAAAGCCTCGTGGGAAAGACTCGAGGGAAAACCATAGATCCTTTGATGCACGCGGCGGACTGCGTGACACTGCTGCTACCGCTCTGGAGGATAGCGCAAGTGCATGCCCGCATTCGAGACGAGGACTGACTCCCCTGGGGAGACTCCAGAAGTACCCCAAGATCCATGTCAGCACTGGAGAGGAATCCTCAGGTTCCGGCCCCGACTCCACACAAGGTCTTAGGCCCTGGCATTGACGGGAGAGGAATCCCGAGAGGCCCCCGAGGAACTCGCATGGGGACTGGCCTTTCCTGAGGCCACCAGAGCGGGTCCCTGAGGTCCCCGTCGTAAGTCGAGAGCACCTGCCGCAACTCGAGAAAATCCAGGAGGCTTCGCCCTCCAGGCGAGATGAGGCCCATTTCCGCTGAGGCTTCTCGAGGCCAATCACATCTAACCACTGGAACTTCCAAAGGGTCCTTCACACCCTTGCTGCAACTCAAGAAGTTCCCCGACATACCCGTCTCCACTCGAGAGGAAGCACGTGGGGTCCCGCACACATCCAGGGGAGCTCCGTTTCCGACTCCTAGCTCGAGATGAGGGATCCTTTCCCTGTTTCGTAGGGAAAGAATTCCGGGCGTTCCCGTCGCATCTCAAGAGGAGGAGCTCTCCACAGGAAAGGCGAGAGGAACTCCAGGTTCGTGCCACCATTCCAAGAGTCCCCCAGATGTGTCAGTCCATTCCAGAGGAACCAGTTTTCCCTCACTGCCATGACGTTCAAGCCCAGGATCGACTCCCAGCACGTGTGCTCGTGGGACAGCCCTGTGGGAAAGCCTCGTGGGAAAGCCTCGTGGGAAAGACTCGAGGGAAAACCATAGATCCTTTGATCCACGCGGCGGACTGCGTGACACTGCTGCTACCGCTCTGGAGGAAAGCGCAAGTGCATGCACGCATTCGAGACGAGGACGACTCCCCTTGGGAGACTCCAGAAGTACCCCAAGATCCATGTCAGCACTGGAGAGGAATCCTCAGGTTCTGGCTCCGACTCCACACGAGGTCTTAGGCCCCGGCATCGACGGGAGAGGAATCCCGAGAGGCCCCCGAGGAACTCGCATGGGGACTGGCCTTTCCTGAGGCCACCAGAGCGGGTCCCTGAGGTCCCCGTCGTAAGTCGAGAGCACCTGCCGCAACTCGAGAAAATCCAGGAGGTTTTGCCCTCCAGGCGAGATGAGGCCCATTTCCGCTGAGGCTTCTCGAGGCTAATCATGTCTAACCACTGGAACTTCCAAAGGGTCCTTGACACCCTTGCTGCAACTCAAGAAGTTCCCCGACATACCCGTCTCCACTCGTGAGGAAGCACGTGGTTCCCGCACACATCCAGGGGAGCCCCGTTTCCGCCTCCTAGCTCGAGATGAGGGATCCTTTCCCTGTTTCGAAGGGAAAGAATTCCCGGCGTTCCCGTCGCATCTCAAGAGGAGGCGCTCTCCACAGGAAAGGCGAGAGGAACTCCAGGGTCGTGACACCATTCCAAGAGTCCCCCAGATGTGTCAGTCCATTCCAGAGGAACCTGTTTTCCCTGCACTGCCTTGACGTTCAAGCCGAGGATCGACTCCCACCACGTGTGCACGTGGGACAGCCCTGTGGGAAAGCCTCGTGGGAAAGCCTCGTGGGAAAGACTCGAGGGAAAACCATAGATCCTTTGATCCACGCGGCGGACTGCGTGACACTGCTGCTACCGCTCTGGAGGAAAGCGCAAGTGCATGCCCGCATTCGAGACGAGGACTGACTCCCCTGGGGAGACTCCAGAAGGACCCCAAGATCCATGTCAGCACTGGAGAGGAATCCTCAGGTTCCAGCCCCGAATCCACACAAGGTCTTAGGCCCCGGCATCGACGGGAGAGGAATCCCGAGAGGCCCCCGAGGAACTCGCATGGGGACTGGCCTTTCCTGAGGCCACCAGAGCGGGTCCCTGAGGTCCCCGTCATAAGTCGAGAGCACCTGCCGCAACTCGAGAAAATCCAGGAGGTTTTGCCCTCCAGGCGAGATGAGGCCCATTTCCGCTGAGGCTTCTCGAGGCCAATCACATCTAACCACTGGAACTTCCAAAGGGTCCTTCACACCCTTGCTGCAACTCAAGAAGTTCCCCGACATACCCGTCTCCACTCGAGAGGAAGCACGTGGGGTCCCGCACACATCCAGGGGAGCTCCGTTTCCGACTCCTAGCTCGAGATGAGGGATCCTTTCCCTGTTTCTTAGGGAAAGAATTCCGGGCGTTCCCGTCGCATCTCAAGAGGAGGCGCTCTCCACAGGAAAGGCGAGAGGAACTCCAGGTTCGTGCCACCATTCCAAGAGTCCCCCAGATGTGTCAGTCCATTCCAGAGGAACCAGTTTTCCCTCACTGCCATGACGTTCAAGCCCAGGATCGACTCCCAGCACGTGTGCTCGTGGGACAGCCCTGTGGGAAAGCCTCGTGGGAAAGCCTCGTGGGAAAGACTCGAGGGAAAACCATAGATCCATTGATCCACGCGGCGGACTGCGTGACACTGCTGCTACCGCTCTGGAGGAAAGCGCAAGTGCATGCCCGCATTCGAGACGAGGACGACTCCCCTTGGGAGACTCCAGAAGTACCCCAAGATCCATGTCAGCACTGGAGAGGAATCCTCAGGTTCTGGCTCCGACTCCACACGAGGTCTTAGGCCCCGGCATCGACGGGAGAGGAATCCCGAGAGGCCCCCGAGGAACTCGCATGGGGACTGGCCTTTCCTGAGGCCACCAGAGCGGGTCCCTGAGGTCCCCGTCGTAAGTCGAGAGCACCTGCCGCAACTCGAGAAAATCCAGGAGGTTTTGCCCTCCAGGCGAGATGAGGCCCATTTCCGCTGAGGCTTCTCGTGGCTAATCATGTCTAACCACTGGAACTTCCAAAGGGTCCTTGACACCCTTGCTGCAACTCAAGAAGTTCCCCGACATACCCGTCTCCACTCGTGAGGAAGCACGTGGGTCCCGCACACATCCAGGGGAGCCCCGTTTCCGCCTCCTAGCTCGAGATGAGGGATCCTTTCCCTGTTTCGAAGGGAAAGAATTCCCGGCGTTCCCGTCGCATCTCAAGAGGAGGCGCTCTCCACAGGAAAGGCGAGAGGAACTCCAGGGTCGTGACACCATTCCAAGAGTCCCCCAGATGTGTCAGTCCATTCCAGAGGAACCTGTTTTCCCTGCACTGCCTTGACGTTCAAGCCGAGGATCGACTCCCACCACGTGTGCACGTGGGACAGCCCTGTGGGAAAGCCTCGTGGGAAAGCCTCGTGGGAAAGACTCGAGGGAAAACCATAGATCCTTTGATCCACGCGGCGGACTGCGTGACACTGCTGCTACCGCTCTGGAGGAAAGCGCAAGTGCATGCCCGCATTCGAGACGAGGACTGACTCCCCTGGGGAGACTCCAGAAGTACCCCAAGATCCATGTCAGCACTGGAGAGGAATCCTCAGGTTCCGGCCCCGAATCCACACAAGGTCTTAGGCCCCGGCATCGACGGGAGAGGAATCCCGAGAGGCCCCCGAGGAACTCGCATGGGGACTGGCCTTTCCTGAGGCCACCAGAGCGGGTCCCTGAGGTCCCCGTCATAAGTCGAGAGCACCTGCCGCAACTCGAGAAAATCCAGGAGGTTTTGCCCTCCAGGCGAGATGAGGCCCATTTCCAATGAGGCTTCTCGAGGCCAATCACATCTAACCACTGGAACTTCCAAAGGGTCCTTCACACCCTTGCTGCAACTCAAGAAGTTCCCCGACATACCCGTCTCCACTCGAGAGGAAGCACGTGGGGTCCCGCAAACATCCAGGGGAGTCCGATTTCCGCCTCCTAGCTCGAGATGAGGGATCCTTTCCCTGTTTCTTAGGGAAAGAATTCCCGGCGTTCCCGTCGCATCTCAAGAGGAGGCGCTCTCCACAGGAAAGGCGAGAGGAACTCCAGGGTCGTGCCACCATTCCAAGAGTCCCCCAGATGTGTCAGTCCATTCCAGAGGAACCTGTTTTCCCTGCACTGCCTTGACGTTCAAGCCGAGGATCGAGTCCCACCACGTGTGCACGTGGGACAGCCCTGTGGAAAGCCTCGTGGGAAAGCCTCGTGGGAAAGACTCGAGGGAAAACCATAGATCCTTTGATCCACGCGGCGGACTGCGTGACACTGCTGCTACCGCTCTGGAGGAAAGCGCAATGGCATGCCCGCATTCGAGACGAGGACTGACTCCCCTGGGGAGACTCCAGAAGTACCCCAAGATCCATGTCAGCACTGGAGAGGAATCCTCAGGTTCCGGCCCCGACTCCACACAAGGTCTTAGGCCCCGGCATCGACGGGAGAGGAATCCCGAGAGGCCCCCGAGGAACTCGCATGGGGACTGGCCTTTCCTGAGGTCACCAGAGCGGGTCCCTGAGGTCCCCGTCGTAAGTCGAGAGCACCTGCCGCAACTCGAGAAAATCCAGGAGATTTTGCCCTCCAGGCGAGATGAAGCCCATTTCCGCTGAGGCTTCTCGAGGCTCATCACATCTAACCACTTGAACTTCCAAAGGGTCCTTCACACCCTTGCTGCAACTCTAGAAGTTCCCCGACATACCCGTCTCCACTCGAGAGGAAGCACGAGGGTCCCGCACACATCCAGGGTAGCCCCGTTTCCGCCTCCTAGCTCGAGATGAGGGATCCTTTCCCTGTTTCGTAGGAAAGAATTCCCGGCATTCCCGTCGCATCTCAAGAGGAGGCGCTCTCCACAGGAAAGGCGAGAGGAACTCCAGGGTCGTGCCACCATTCCAAGAGACCCCCAGATGTGTCAGTCCATTCCAGAGGAACCTGTTTTCCCTGCACTGCCTTGACGTTCAAGCCGAGGATCGACTCCCACCACGTGTGCACGTGGGACAACCCAGTGGGAAAGCCTCGTGGGAAAGCCTCGTGGGAAAGACTCGAGGGAAAACCATAGATCCTTTGATGCACGCGGCGGACTGCGTGACACTGCTGCTACCGCTCTGGAGGAAAGCGCAAGGGCATGCCCGCATTCGAGACGAGGACTGACTCCCCTGGGGAGACTCCAGAAATACCCCAAGATCCATGTCAGCACTGGAGAGGAATCCTCAGGTTCCGGCCCCGACTCCACACAAGGTCTTAGGCCCCAGCATAGACGGGAGAGGAATCCAGAGACGCCCCCGAGGAACTCGCATGGGGACTGGCCTTTCCTGAGGCCACCAGAGCGGGTCCCTGAGGTCCCCGTCGTAAGTCGAGAGCACCTGCCGCAACTCGAGAAAATCCAGGAGGTTTTGCCCTCCAGGCGAGATGAGGCCCATTTCCGCTGAGGCTTCTCGAGGCCAATCACGTCTAACCACTGGAACTTCCAAAGGGTCCTTCACACCCTTGCTGCAACTCAAGAAGTTCCCCGACATACCCGTCTCCACTCGAGAGGAAGCATGTGGTGTCCCGCACACATCCAGGGGAGCCCCGTTTCCGCCTCCTAGCTCGAGATGAGGGATCCTTTCCCTGTTTCGTAGGGAAAGAATTCCCGGCATTCCCGTCGCATCTCAAGAGGAGGCGCTCTCCACAGGAAAGGCGAGAGGAACTCCAGGGTCGTGCCACCATTCCAAGAGTCCCCCAGATGTGTCAGTCCATTCCAGAGGAACCTGTTTTCCCTGCACTGCCTTGACGTTCAAGCCGAGGATCGACTCCCACCACGTGTGCACGTGGGACAGCCCTGTGGGAAAGCCTCGTGGGAAAGCCTCGTGGGAAAGACTCGAGGGAAAACCATAGATCCTTTGATTCACGCGGCGGACTGCGTGACACTGCTGCTACCGCTCTGGAGGAAAGCGCAAGTGCATGCCCGCATTCGAGACGAGGACTGACTCCCCTGGGGAGACTCCAGAAATACCCCAAGATCCATGTCAGCACTGGAGAGGAATCCTCAGGTTCCGCCCCCGACTCCACACAAGGTCTTAGGCCCCGGCATAGACGGGAGAGGAATCCCGAGAGGCCCCCGAGGAACTCGCATGGGGACTGGCCTTTCCTGAGGCCACCAGAGAGGGTCCCTGAGGTCCCCGTCGTAAGTCGAGAGCACCTGCCGCAACTCGAGAAAATCCAGGAGGTTTTGCCCTCCAAGCGAGATGAGGCCCATTTCCGCTGAGGCTTCTCGAGGCCAATCACGTCTAACCACTGGAACTTCCAAAGGGTCCTTCACACCCTTGCTGCAACTCTAGAAGTTCCCCGACATACCCGTCTCCAATCGAGAGGAAGCACGTGGGGTCCCGCACACCTCCAGGGGAGCCCCGTTTCCGCCTCCTAGCTCGAGATGAGGGATCCTTTCCCTGTTTCGTAGGGAAAGAATTCCCGGCGATCCCGTCGCATCTCAAGAGGAGGCGCTCTCCACAGGAAAGGCGAGAGGAACTCCAGGGTCGTGCCACCATTCCAAGAGTCCCCCAGATGTGTCAGTCCATTCCAGAGGAACCTGTTTTCCCTGCACTGCCTTGACGTTCAAGCCGAGGATCGACTCCCACCACGTGTGCACGTGGGACAGCCCTGTGGGAAAGCCTCGTGGGAAAGCCTCGTGGGAAAGACTCGAGGGAAAACCATAGAACCTTTGATCCAGGCGGCGGACTGCGTGACACTGCTGCTACCGCTCTGGAGGAAAGCGCAAGTGCATGCCCGCATTCGAGACGAGGACTGACTCCCCTGGGGAGACTCCAGAAGTACCCCAAGATCCATGTCAGCACTGGAGAGGAATCCTCAGGTTCCGGCCCCGACTAAACACAAGGTCTTAGGCCCCAGCATCGACGGGAGAGGAATCCCGAGAGGCCCCCGAGGAACTCGCATGGGGACTGGCCTTTCCTGAGGCCACCAGAGAGGGTCCCTGAGGTCCCCGTCGTAAGTCGAGAGCACCTGCCTCAACTCGAGAAAATCCAGGAGGTTTTGCCCTCCAGGCGAGATGAGGCCCATTTCCGCTGAGGCTTCTCGAGGCCAATCACGTCTAACCACTGGAACTTCCAAAGGGTCCTTCACACCCTTGCTGCAACTCAAGAAGTTCCCCGACATACCCGTCTGCACTCGAGAGGAAGCATGTGGTGTCCCGCACACATCCAGGGGAGCCCCGTTTCCGCCTCCTAGCTCGAGATGAGGGATCCTTTCCCTGTTTCGTAGGGAAAGAATTCCCGGCGTTCCCGTCGCATCTCAAGAGGAGGCGCTCTCCACAGGAAAGGCGAGAGGAACTCCAGGGTCGTGCCACCATTCCAAGAGTCCCCCAGATGTGTCAGTCCATTCCAGAGGAACCTGTTTTCCCTGCACTGCCTTGACGTTCAAGCCGAGGATCGACTCCCACGACGTGTGCACGTGGGACAGCCCTGTGGGAAAGCCTCGTGGGAAAGCCTCGTGGGAAAGACTCGAGGGAAAACCATAGATCCTTTGATCCACGCGGCGGACTGCGTGACACTGCTGCTACCGCTCTGGAGGAAAGCGCAAGTGCATGCCCGTATTCGAGACGAGGACTGACTCCCCTGGGGAGACTCCAGAAGTACCCCAAGATCCATGTCAGCAGTGGAGAGGAATCCTCAGGTTCCGGCCCCGACTCCACACAAGGTTTTAGGCCCCGGCATCGACCGGAGAGGAATGCCGAGAGGCCCCCGAGGAACTCGCATGGGGACTGGCCTTTCCTGAGGCCACCAGAGCGGGACCCTGAGGTCCCCGTCGTAAGTCGAGAGCACCTGCCGCAACTCGAGAAAATCCAGGAGGTTTTGCCCTCCAGGCGAGATGAGGCCCATTTCCGCTGAGGCTTCTCGAGGCCAATCACATCTAACCACTGGAACTTCCAAAGGGTCCTTCACACCCTTGCTGCAACTCAAGAACTTCCCCGACATACCCGTCTCCACTCGAGAGGAAGCACGTGGGGTCCCGCACACATCCAGGGGAGCCCCGTTTCCGCCTCCTTGCTCGAGATGAGGGATCCTTTCCCTGTTTCGTAGGGAAAGATTTCCCGGCGTTCCCGTCGCATCTCAAGAGGAGGCGCTCTCCACAGGATAGGCGAGAGGAACTCCAGGGTCGTACCACCATTCCAAGAGACCCCCAGATGTGTCAGTCCATTCCAGAGGAACCTGTTTTCCCTGCACTGCCTTGACGTTCAAGCCGAGGATCGAGTCCCACCACGTGTGCACGTGGGACAGCCCTGAGGGAAAGCCTCGTGGGAAAGCCTCGTGGGAAAGACTCGAGGGAAAGCCATAGATCCTTTGATCCATTGGGCGGACTGCGTGACACTGCTGCTACCGCTCTGGAGGAAAGCGCAAGTGCATGCCCGCATTCGAGACGAGGACTGACTCCCCTGGGGAGACTCCAGAAGTACCCCAAGATCCATGTCAGCACTGGAGAGGAATCCTCAGGTTCCGGCCCCGACTCCACACAAGGTCTTAGGCCCCGGCTTCGACGGGAGAGGAATCCCGAGAGGCCCCCGAGGAACTCGCATGGGGACTGGCCTTTCCTGAGGCCACCAGAGCGGGTCCCTGAGGTCCCCGTCGTAAGTCGAGAGCACCTGCCGCAACTCGAGAAAATCCAGGCGGTTTTGCCCTCCAGGCGAGATGAGGCCCATTTCCGCTGAGGCTTCTCGAGGCTAATCCCGTCTAACCACTGGAACTTCCAAAGGGTCCTTCACACCCTTGCTGCAACTCAAGAAGTTCTCCGACATACTCGTCTCCACTCGAGAGGAAGCACGTGGGTCCCGCACACATCCAGGGGAGCCCCGTTTCCGCCTCCTAGCTCGAGATGAGGGATCCTTTCCCTGTTTCGTAGGGAAAGAATTCCCGGCGTTCCCGTCGTATCTCAAGAGGAGGCGCTCTCCACAGTAAAGGCGAGAGGAACTGAAGGGTCGTGCCACCATTCCAAGAGTCCCCCAGATGTGTCAGTCCATTCCAGAGGAACCTGTTTTCCCTGCACTGCCTTGACGTTCAAGCCGAGGATCGACTCCCACCACGTGTGCACGTGGGACAGCCCTGTGGGAAAGCCTCGTGGGAAAGCCTCGTGGGAAAGACTCGAGGGAAAACCATAGATCCTTGGATCCACGCGGCGGACTGCGTGACACTATTGCTACCGCTCTGGAGGAAAGCGCAAGTGCATGCCCGCATTCGAGACGAGGACTGACTTCCCTGGGGAGACTCCAGAAGTACCCAAAGATCCATGTCAGCACTGGAGAGGAATCCTCAGGTTCCGGCCCCGACTCCACACAAGGTCTTAGGCCCCGGCATCGACGGGAGAGGAATCCCGAGAGGCCCCCGAGGAACTCGCATGGGGACTGGCCTTTCCTGAGGCCACCAGAGCGGGTCCCTGAGGTCCCCGTCGTAAGTCGAGACCACCTGCCGCAACTCGAGAAAATCCAGGAGGTTTTGCCCTCCAGGCGAGATGAGGCCCATTTCCGCTGAGGCTTCTCGAGGCCCATCACATCTAACCACTGGAACTTCCATAGGGTCCTTCACACCATTGCTGCAACTCAAGAAGTTCCCCGACCTACCCGTCTCCACTCGAGAGGAAGCACGTGGGGTCCCGCACACATCCAGGGGAGCCCCGTTTCCGCCTCCTAGCTCGAGATGAGGGATCCTTACCTTTTTCGTAGGGAAAGAATTCCCGGCGTTCCAGTCGCATCTCAAGAGGAGGCGCTCTCCACAGGAAAGGCGAGAGGAACTCCAGGGTCGTGCCACCATTCCAAGAGTCCCCCAGATGTGTCAGTCCATTCCAGAGGAACCTGTTTTCCCTGCACTGCCTTGACGTTCAAGCCGAGGATCGACTCCCACCACGTGTGCACGTGGGACAGCCCTGTGGGAAAGCCTCGTGGGAAAGCCTCGTGGGAAAGACTCGAGGGAAAAACATAGATCCTTTGATCCACGAGGCGGACTGCGTGACACTGCTGCTACCGCTCTGGAGGAAAGCGCAAGTGCATGCCCGCATTCGAGACGAAGACTGACTCCCCTGGGGAGACTCCAGAAGTACCCCAAGATCCATGTCAGCACTGGAGAGGAATCCTCAGGTTCCGGCCCCGACTCCACACAAGGACTTAGGCCCCGGAATCGACGGGAGAGGAATCCCCAGAGGCCCCCGAGGAACTCGCATGGGGACTGGCCTTTCCCGTCGTAAGTCGAGAGCACCTGCCGCAACTCGAGAAAATGCAGGAGGTTTTGCCCTCCAGGCGAGATGAGGCCCATTTCCGCTGAGGCTTCTCGAGGCCAATCACATCTAACCACTGGAACTTCCAAAGGGTCCTTCACACCCTTGCTGCAACTCAAGAAGTTCCCCGACATACCCGTCTCCACTCAAGAGGAAGCACGTGGGGTCCCGCACACATCCAGGGGAGCCCCGTTTCTGCCTCCTAGCTCGAGATGAGGGATCCTTTCCCTGTTTCGTAGGGAAAGATTCCCGGCGTTCCCGTCGCATCTCAAGAGGAGGCGCTCTCCACAAGAAAGGCGAGAGGAACTCCAGGGTCGTGCCACCATTCCAAGAGTCCCCCAGATGTGTCAGTCCATTCCAGAGGAACCTGTTTTCCCTGCACTGCCTTGACGTTCAAGCCGAGGATAGACTCCCACCACGTGTGCACGTGGGACAGCCCTGTGGGAAAGCCTCGTGGGAAAGCCTCGTGGGAAAGACTCGAGGGAAAACCATAGATCCTTTGATCCACGTGGAGGAATGCGTGACACTGCTGCTACCGCTCTGGAGGAAAGCGCAAGTGCATGCCCGCATTCGAGACGAGGACTGACTCCCCTGGGGAGACTCCAGAAGTACCCTAAGATCCATGTCAGCACTGGAGAGGAATCCTCAGTTTCCGGCCCCGACTCCACACGAGGTCTTAGGCCCCGGTATCGACGGGAGAGGAATCCCGAGAGGCCCCCGAGGAACTCGCCTGGGGACTGGCCTTTCCTGAGGCCACCAGAGCGGGTCCCTGAGGTCCCCGTCGTAAGTCGAGAGCACCTGCCGCAACTCGAGAAAATCCAGGAGGTTTTGCCCTCCAGGCGAGATGAGGCCCATTTCCGCTGAGGCTTCTCGAGGCTAATCACGTCTAACCACTGGAACTTCCAAAGGGTCCTTCACACCCTTGCTGCAACTCAAGAAGTTCCCCGACATACCCGTCTCCACTCGAGAGGAAGCACGTGGGGTCCCGCACACATCCAGGGCAGCCCCGTTTCCGCCTCCTAGCTCGAGATGAGGGATCCTTTCCCTGTTTTGTAGGGAAAGAATTCCTGGCGTTCCCGTCGCATCTCAAGAGTAGGCGCTCTCCACAGGAAAGGCGAGAGGAACTCCAGGCTCGTGGCACCATATCAAGAGTCGCCCAGATGTGTCAGTCCATTCTAGAGGAACCTGTTTTCCCTGCACTGCCTTGACGTTCAAGCCGAGGATCGACTCCCACCACGTGTGCACGTGGGACAGCCCTGTGGGAAAGCCTCGTGGGAAAGACTCGTGGGAAAGACTCGAGGGAAAACCATAGATCCTTTGATCCACGCGGCGGACTGCGTGACACTGCTGCTACCGCTCTGGAGGAAAGCGCAAGTGCATGCCCGCATTCGAGACGAGGACTGACTCCCCTGGGGAGACTCCAGAAGTACCCCAAGATCCATGTCAGCACTGGAGAGGAATCCTCAGGTTCCGGCCCCGACTCCACACAAGGTCTTAGGCCCCGGCATCGACGGGAGAGGAATCCCGAGAGGCCCCCGAGGAACTCGCATGGGGACTGGCCTTTCCTGAGGCCACCAGAGCGGGTCCCTGAGGTCCCCGTCGTAAGTCGAGAGCACCTGCCGCAACTCGAAAAATCCAGGAGGCTTTGCCCTCCAGGCGAGCTGAGGCCCATTTCCGCTGAGGCTTCTCGAGGCTAATCACGTCTAAACACTGGAACTTCCAAAGGGTCCTTCACACCCTTGCTGCAACTCAAGAATTTCCCCGACATACCCGTCTCCACTCGAGAGGAAGCACGTGGGGTCCCGCACACATCCAGGAGAGCCCCGTTTCCGCCTCCTAGCTCGAGGTGAGGTTTCCTTTCCCTGTTTTGTAGGGAAAGAATTCCCGGCGTTCCCGTCGCATCTCAAGAGGAGGCGCTCTCCACAGGAAAGGCGAGAGAAACTCCAGGGTAGTGGCACCATTCCAAAAGACCCCCAGATGTGTCAGTCCATTCCAGAGGAACCTGTTTTCCCTGCACTGCCTTGACGTTCAAGCCGAGGATCCACTCCCACCACGTGTGCACGTGGGACAGCCCTGTGGGAAAGCCTCGTGGGAAAACCTCGTGGGAAAGACTCGAGGGAAAACCATAGATCCTTTTATCCACGCGGTGGACTGCGTGACACTGCTGCTACCGCTCTGGAGGAAAGCGCAAGTGCATGCCCGCATTCGAGACGAGGACTGACTCCCCTGGGGAGACTCCAGAAGTACCCCAAGATCCATGTCAGCACTGGAGAGGAATCCTCAGGTTCCGGCCCCGACTCCACACAAGGTCTTAGGCCCCCTCATGGACGGGAGAGGAATCCCGAGAGGCCCCCGAGGAACTCGCATGGGGACTGGCCTTTCCTGAGGCCAACAGAGCGGGTCCCTGATGTCCCCATCGTAAGTCGAGAGCACCTGCCCCAACTCGAGAAAATCCAGGAGGTTTTGCCCTCCAGGCGAGATGAGGCCCATTTCCGCTGAGGCTTCTCGAGGCTAATCATGTCTAACCACTGGAACTTCCAAAGGGTCCTTCACACCCTTGCTGCAACTCAAGAAGTTCCCCGACATACCCGTCTCCACTCGAGAGGAAGCACGAGGGTCCCGCACACATCCAGGGGAGCCACGTTTCCGCCTCCTAGCTCGAGATGAGGGATCCTTTCCCTGTTTCGTAGGGAAAGAATTCCCGGCGTTCCCGTCGCATCTCAAGAGGAGGCGCTCTCCACAGGAAAGGCGAGAGGACTCCAGCGTCGTGCCACCATTCAAAGAGTCCCCCAGATATGTCAGTCCATTCCAGAGGACATGTTTTCCCTGCACTGCCTTGACGTTCAAGCCGAGGATCGACTCCCACCACGTGTGCACGTGGGACAGCCCTGTGGGAAAGCCTCGTGGGAAAGCCTCGTGGGAAAGACTCGAGGGAAAACCATAGATCCTTTGATCCACGCGGCGGACTGCGTGACACTGCTGCTACCGCTCTGGAGGAAAGCACGAGTGCATGCCCGCATTCGAGACGAGGACTGACTCCCCTGGGGAGACTCCAGAAGTACCCCAAGATCCATGTCAGCACTGGAGAGGAATCCTCAGGTTCCGGCCCCGACTCCACACAAGGTCTTAGGCCCCGGCATCGACGGGACAGGAATCCCGAGAGGCCCCCGAGGAACTCGCATGGGGACTGGTCTTTCCTGAGGCCACCAGAGCGGGTCCCTGAGGTCCCCGTCGTAAGTCGAGAGCACCTGCCGCAACTCGAGAAAATCCAGGAGGTTTTGCCCTCCAGGCGAGATGAGGCCCATTTCCGCTGAGGCTTCTCGAGGCTAATCACGTCTAACCACTGGAACTTCCAAAGGGTCCTTCACACCCTTGCTGCATCTCAAGAAATTCCCCGACATACCCGTCTCCACTCGAGAGGAAGCACGTGGGGTCCCGCACACATCCAGGGGAGCCCCGTTTCCGCCTCCTAGCTCGAGATGAGGGATCCTTTCCCTGTTTCGTAGGGAAAGAATTCCCGGCGTTCCCGTCGCATCTCAAGAGGAGGCGCTCTCCACAGGAAAGGCGAGAGGAACTCCAGGGTCGTGCCACCATTCCAAGAGTCCCCCAGATGTGTCAGTCCATTCCAGGGGAACCTGTTTTCCCTGCACTGCCTTGACGTTCAAGCCGTGGATCGACTCCCACCACGTGTGCACGTGGGACAGCCCTGTGGGAAAGCCTCGTGGGAAAGCCTCATGGGAAAGACTCGAGGGAAAACCATAGATCCTTTCATCCACGCGGCGGACTGCGTGACACTGCTGCTACCGCTCTGGAGGAAAGCGCAAGTGCATGCCCGCATTCGAGACGAGGACTGACTCCCCTGGGGAGACTCCAGAAGTACCCCAAGATCCATGTCAGCACTGGAGAGGAATCCTCAGGTTCCGGCCCCGACTCCACACAAGGTCTTAGGCCCCGGCATCGACGGGAGAGGAATGCCGAGAGGCCCCCGAGGAACTCGCATGGGGACTGGCCTTTCCTGAGGCCACCATAGCGGGTCCCTGAGGTCCCCGTCGTAAGTCGAGAGCACCTGCCGCAACTCGAGAAAATCCAGGAGGTTTTGCCCTCCAGGCGAGATGAGGCCCATTTCCGCTGAGGCTTCTCGAGGCTAATCACGTCTAACCACTGGAACTTCCAAAGGGTCCTTCACACCCTTGCTGCAACTCAAGAAGTTCCCCGACATACCCGTCTCCACTCGAGAGGAAGCACGTGGTATCCCGCACACATCCAGGGGAGCCCCGTTTCCGCCTCCTGGCTCGAGATGAGGGATCCTTTCCCTGTTTCGTAGGGAAAGAATTCCCGGCGTTCCCGTCGCATCTCAAGAGGAGGAGCTCTCCACAGGAAAGGCGAGAGGAACTCCAGGGTCGTGCCACCATTCCAAGAGTCCCCCAGATGTGTCAGTCCATTCCAGAGGAACCTGTTTTCCCTGCACTGCCTTGACGTTCAAGCCGAGGATCGACTCCCACCACGTGTGCACGTGGGACAGCCCTGTGGGAAAGCCTCGTGGGAAAGCCTCGTGGGAAAGACTCGAGGGAAAACCATAGATCCTTTGATCCACGCGGCGGACTGCGTGACACTGCTGCTACCGCTCTGGAGGAAAGTGCAAGTGCATGTCCGCATTCGAGACGAGGACTGACTCCCCTGGGGAGACTCCAGAAGTACCCCAAGATCCATGTCAGCACTGGAGAGGAATCCTCAGGTTCCGGCCCCGACTCCACACAAGGTCTTAGGCCCCGGCATCGACGGGAGAGGAATGCCGAGAGGCCTCCGAGGAACTCGCATGGGGACTGGCCTTTCCTGAGGCCACCAGAGCGGGTCCCTGAGGTCCCCGTCGTAAGTTGAGAGCACCTGCCGCAACTCGAGAAAATCCAGGAGGTTTTGCCCTCCAGGCGAGATGAGGCCCATTTCCGCTGAGGCTTCTCGAGGCTAATCACGTCTAACCACTGGAACTTCCAAAGGGTCCTTCACACCCTTGCTGCAACTCAAGAAGTTCCCCGACATACCCGTCTCCACTCGAGAGGAAGCACGTGGGGTCCCGCACACATCCAGGGGAGCCCCGTTTCCGCCTCCTAGCTCGAGATGAGGGATTCTTTCCCTGTTTCGTAGGGAAAGAATTCCCGGCGTTCCCGTCGCATCTCAAGAGGAGGCGCTCTCCACAGGAAAGGCGAGAGGAACTCCAGGGTCGTGCCACCATTCCAAGAGTCCCCCAGATGTGTCAGTCCATTCCAGAGGAACCTGTTTTCCCTGCACTGCCTTGACATTCAAGCCGAGGATCGACTCCCACCACGTGTGCACGTGGGACAGCCCTGTGGGAAAGCCTCGTGGGAAAGCCTCGTGGGAAAGACTCGAGGGAAAACCATAGATCCTTTGATCCACGCGGCGGACTGCGTGACACTGCTGCTACCGCTCTGGAGGAAAGCGCAAGTGCATGCCCGCATTCGAGACGAGGACTGACTCCCCTGGGGAGACTCCAGAAGTACCCCAAGATCCATGTCAGCACTGGAGAGGAATCCTCAGGTTCCGGCCCCGACTCCACACAAGGTCTTAGGCCCAGGCATCGACGGGAGAGTAATCCCGAGAGGCCCCCGAGGAACTCGCATGGGGACTGGCCTTTCCTGAGGCCACCAGAGCGGGTCCCTGAGGTCCCCGTCGTAAGTCGAGAGCACCTGCCGCAACTCGAGAAAATCCAGGAGGTTTTGCCCTCCAGGCGAGATGAGGCCCATTTCCGCTGAGGCTTCTCGAGGCTAATCACGTCTAACCACTGGAACTTCCAAAGGGTCCTTCACACCCTTGCTGCATCTCAAGAAGTTCCCCGACATACCCGTCTCCACTCGAGAGGAAGCACGTGGGGTCCCGCACACATCCAGGCGAGCCCCGTTTCCGCCTCCTAGCTCGAGATGAGGGATCCTTTCCCTGTTTCTTAGGGAAAGAATTCCCGGCGTTCCCGTCGCATCTCAAGAGGAGGCGCTCTCCACAGGAAAGGCGAGAGGAACTCCAGGGTCGTGCCACCATTCCAAGAGTCCCCCAGATGTGTCAGTCCATTCCAGAGGAACCTGTTTTCCCTGCACTGCCTTGACGTTCAAGCCGAGGATCGACTCCCACCACGTGTGCACGTGGGACAGCCCTGTGGGAAAGCCTCGTGGGAAAGCCTCGTGGGAAAGACTCGAGGGAAAACCATAGATCCTTTGATCCACGCGGCGGACTGCGTGACACTGCTGCTACCGCTCTGGAGGAAAGCGCAAGTGCATGCCCGCATTCGAGACGAGGACTGACTCCCCTGGGGAGACTCCAGAAGTACCCCAAGATCCATGTCAGCACTGGAGAGGAATCCTCAGGTTCCGGCCCCGACTCCACACAAGGTCTTAGACCACGGGATCCACGGGAGAGGAATCCCGAGAGGCCCCCGAGGAACTCGCATGGGACTGGCCTTTCCTGAGGCCACCAGAGCGGGTCCCTGAGGTCCCCGTCGTAAGTCGAGAGCACCTGCCGCAACTCGAGAAAATCCAGGAGGTTTTGCCCTCCAGGCGAGATGAGGCCCATTTCCGCTGAGGCTTCTCGAGGCTAATCACGTCTAACCCCTCGAACTTCCAAAGGGTCCTTCACACCCTTGCTGCAACTCAAGAAGTTACCCGACATACCCGTCTCCACTCGAGAGGAAGCACGTGGGGTCCCGCACACATCCAGGGGAGCCACGTTTCCGCCTCCTAGCTCGAGATGAGGCATCCTTTCCCTGTTTCGTAGGGAAAGAATTCCCGGCATTCCCGTCGCATCTCAAGAGGAGGCGCTCTCCACAGGAAAGGCGAGAGGAACTCCAGGGTCGTGCCACCATTCCAAGAGTCCCCCAGATGTGTCAGTCCATTGCAGAGGAACCTGTTTTCCCTGCCCTGCCTTGACGTTCAAGCCGTGGATCCACTCCCACCACGTGTGCACGTGGGACAGCCCTGTGGGAAAGCCTCGTGGGAAAGCCTCGTGGGAAAGACTCGAGGGAAAACCATAGATCCTTTGATCCACGCGGCGGTCTGCGTGACACTGCTGCTACCGCTCTGGAGGAAAGCGCAAGTGCATGCCCGCATTCGAGACGAGGACTGACTCCCCTGGGGAGACTCCAGAAGTACCCCAAGATCCATGTCAGCACTAGAGAGGAATCCTCAGGTTCCGGCCCCGACTCCACACAAGGTCTTAGGCCCCGGCATCGACGGGAGAGGAATCCCGAGACGCCCCCGAGGAACTCGCATGGGGACTGGCCTTTCCTGAGGCCACCAGAGCGGGTCCCTGAGGTCCCCGTCGTAAGTCGAGAGCACCTGCCGCAACTCGAGAAAATCCAGGAGGTTTTGCCCTCCAGGCGAGATGAGGCCCATTTCCGCTGAGGCTTCTCGAGGCTAATCACGTCTAACCACTGGAACTTCCAAAGGGTCCTTCACACCCTTGCTGCATCTCAAGAAATTCCCCGACATACCCGTCTCCACTCAAGAGGAAGCACGTGGGGTCCCGCACACATCCAGGGGAGCCCCGTTTCCGCCTCCTAGCTCGAGATGAGGGATCCTTTCCCTGTTTCGTAGGGAAAGAATTCCCGGCGTTCCCGTCGCATCTCAAGAGGAGGCGCTCTCCACAGGAAAGGCGAGAGGAACTCCAGGGTCGTGCCACCATTCCAAGAGTCCCCCAGATGTGTCAGTCCATTCCAGAGGAACCTGTTTTCCCTGCACTGCCTTGACGTTCAAGCCGAGGATCGAGTCCCACCACGTGTGCACGTGGGACAGCCCTGTGGGAAAGCCTCGTGGGAAAGCCTCGTGGGAAAGACTCGAGGGAAAACCATAGATCCTTTGATCCACGCGGCGGACTGCGTGACACTGCTGCTACCGCTCTGGAGGAAAGCGCAAGTGCATGCCCGCATTCGAGACGAGGACTGACTCCCCTGGGGAGACTCCAGAAGTACCCCAAGATCCATGTCAGCACTGGAGAGGAATCCTCAGGTTCCGGCCCCGACTCCACACAAGGTCTTAGGCCCCGGCATCGACGGGAGAGGAATCCCGAGAGGCCCCCGAGGAACTCGCATGGGGACTGGCCTTTCCTGAGGCCACCAGAGCGGGTCCCTGAGGTCCCCGTCGTAAGTCGAGAGCACCTGCCGCAACTCGAGAAAATCCAGGAGGTTTTGCCCTCCAGGCGAGATGAGGCCCATTTCCGCTGAGGCTTCTCGTGGCTAATCACGTCTAACCACTGGAACTTCCAAAGGGTCCTTCACACCCTTGCTGCAACTCAAGACGTTCCCCGACATACCCGTCTCCACTCGAGAGGAAGCACGTGGGGTCCCGCACACATCCAGGGGAGACCCGTTTCCGCCTCCTAGCTCTAGATGAGGGATCCGTTCCATGTTTCGTAGGGAAAGAATTCCCGGCGTTCCCGTCGCATCTCAAGAGGAGGCGCTCTCCACAGGAAAGGCGAGAGGAACTCCAGGGTCGTGCCACCATTCCAAGAGTCCCCCAGATGTGTCAGTCCATTCCAGAGGAACCTGTTTTCCCTGCACTGCCTTGACGTTCAAGCCGAGGATCGACTCCCACCACGTGTGCACGTGGGACAGCCCTGTGGGAAAGCCTCGTGGGAAAGCCTCGTGGGAAAGACTCGAGGGAAAACCATAGATCCTTTGATCCACGCGGCGGACTGCGTGACACTGCTGCTACCGCTCTGGAGGAAAGCGCAAGTGCATGCCCGCATTCGAGACGAGGACTGACTCCCCTGGGGAGACTCCAGAAGTACCCCAAGATCCATGTCAGCACTGGAGAGGAATCCTCAGGTTCCGACCCCGACTCCACACAAGGTCTTAGGCCCCGGCATCGACGGGAGAGGAATCCCGAGAGGCCCCCGAGGAACTCGCATGGGGACTGGCCTTTCCTGAGGCCACCAGAGCGGGTCCCTGAGGTCCCCGTCGTAAGTCGAGAGCACCTGCCGCAACTCGAGAAAATCCAGGAGGTTTTGCCCTCCAGGCGAGGTGAGGCCCATTTCCGCTGAGGCTTCTCGAGGCTAATCACGTCTAACAACTGGAACTTCCAAAGGGTCCTTCACACCCTTGCTGCAACTCAAGAAGTTCCCCGACATACCCGTCTCCACTCGAGAGGAAGCACGTGGGGTCCCGCACACATCCAGGGGAGACCCGTTTCCGCCTCCTAGGTCAGGATGAGGGATCCTTTCCCTGTTTCGTAGGGAAAGAATTCCCGGCGTTCCCGTCGCATCTCAAGAGGAGGCGCTCTCCACAGGAAAGGCGAGAGGAACTCCAGGGTCGTGCCACCATTCCAAGAGTCCCCCAGATGTGTCAGTCCATTGCAGAGGAACCTGTTTTCCCTGCACTGCCTTGACGTTCAAGCCGAGGATCGACTCCCACCACGTGTGCACGTGGGACAGCCCTGTGGGAAAGCCTCGTGGGAAAGCCTCGTGGGAAAGACTCGAGGGAAAACCATAGATCCTTTGATCCACGCGGCGGACTGCGTGACACTGCTGCTACCGCTCTGGAGGAAAGCGCAAGTGCATGCCCGCATTCGAGACGAGGACTGACTCCCCTGGGGAGACTCCAGAAGTACCCCAAGATCCATGTCAGGACTGGAGAGGAATCCTCAGGTTCCGGCCCCGACTCCACACAAGGTCTTAGGCCACGGCATCCACGGGAGAGGAATCCCGAGAGGCCCCCGAGGCTCGCATGGGACTGGCCTTTCCTGAGGCCACCAGAGCGGGTCCCTGAGGTCCCCGTCGTAAGTCGAGAGCACCTGCCGCAACTCGAGAAAATCCAGGAGGTTTTGCCCTCCAGGCGAGATGAGGCCCATTTCCGCTGAGGCTTCTCGAGGCTAATCACGTCTAACCACTGGAACTTCCAAAGGGTCCTTCACACCCTTGCTGCATCTCAAGAAGTTCCCCGACATACCCGTCTCCACTCCAGAGGAAGCACGTGGGGTCCCGCACACATCCAGGGGAGCCCCGTTTCCGCCTCCTAGCTCGAGATGAGGGATCCTTTCCCTCTTTCGTAGGGAAAGAATTCCCGGCGTTCCCGTCGCATCTCAAGACGAGGCGCTCTCCACAGGAAAGGCGAGAGGAACTCCAGGGTCGTGCCACCATTCCAAGAGTCCCCCAGATGTGTCAGTCCATTCCAGAGGAACCTGTTTTCCCTGCACTGCCTTGACGTTCAAGCCGAGGATCGACTCCCACCACGTGTGCACGTGGGACAGCCCTGTGGGAAAGCCTCGTGGGAAAGCTTCGTGGGAAAGACTCGAGGGAAAAGCATAGATCCTTTGATCCACGCGGCGGAATGCGTGACACTGCTGCTACCGCTCTGGAGGAAAGCGCAAGTGCATGCCCGCATTCGAGACGAGGACTGACTCCCCTGGGGAGACTCCAGAAGTACCCCAAGATCCATGTCAGCACTGGAGAGGAATCCTCAGGTTCCGGCCCCGACCCACACAAGGTGTTAGGCCCCGGCTTCGACGGGAGAGGAATGCCGAGAAACCCCCGAGGAACTCGCATGGGGACTGGCCTTTCCTGAGGCCACCAGAGCGGGTCCCTGAGGTCCCCATCGTAAGTCGAGAGCACCTGCCGCAACTCGAGAAAATCCAGGAGGTTTTGCCCTCCAGGCGAGATGAGGCCCATTTCCGCTGAGGCTTCTCGAGGCTAATCACGTCTAACCACTGGAACTTCCAAAGGGTCCTTCACACCCTTGCTGCAACTCAAGAATTTCCCCGACATACCCGTCTCCACTCGAGAGGAAGAACGTGGGGTTCCGCACACATCCAGGGGAGCCCCGTTTCCGCCTCCTAGCTCGAGATGAGGGATCCTTTCCCTGTTTCGTAGGGAAAGAATTCCCGGCGTTCCCGTCGCATCTCAAGAGGAGGCGCTCTCCACAGGAAAGGCGAGAGGAACTCCAGGGTCGTGCCACCATTCCAAGAGTCCCCCAGATGTGTCAGTCCATTCCAGAGGAACCTGTTTTCCCTGCACTGCCTTGACGTTCAAGCCGAGGATCGACTCCCACCACGTGTGCACGTGGGACAGCCCTGTGGGAAAGCCTCGTGGGAAAGCCTCGTGGGAAAGACTCGAGGGAAAACCATAGATCCTTTGATCCACGCGGCGGACTGCGTGACACTGCTGCTACCGCTCTGGAGGAAAGCGCAAGTGCATGCCCGCATTCGAGACGAGGACTGACTCCCCTGGGGAGACTCCAGAAGTACCCCAAGATCCATGTCAGCACTGGAGAGGAATCCTCAGGTTCCGGCCCCGACTCCACACAAGGTCTTAGGCCCCGGCATCGACGGGAGAGGAATCCCGAGAGGCCCCCGAGGAACTCGCATGGGGACTGGCCTTTCCTGAGGCCACCAGAGCGGGTCCCTGAGGTCCCCGTCGTAAGTCGAGAGCACCTGCCGCAACTCGAGAAAATCCAGGAGGTTTTGCCCTCCAGGCGAGATGAGGCCCATTTCCGCTGAGGCTTCTCGTGGCTAATCACGTCTAACCACTGGAACTTCCAAAGGGTCCTTCACACCCTTGCTGCAACTCAAGACGTTCCCCGACATACCCGTCTCCACTCGAGAGGAAGCACGTGGGGTCCCGCACACATCCAGGGGAGACCCGTTTCCGCCTCCTAGCTCTAGATGAGGGATCCGTTCCATGTTTCGTAGGGAAAGAATTCCCGGCGTTCCCGTCGCATCTCAAGAGGAGGCGCTCTCCACAGGAAAGGCGAGAGGAACTCCAGGGTCGTGCCACCATTCCAAGAGTCCCCCAGATGTGTCAGTCCATTCCAGAGGAACCTGTTTTCCCTGCACTGCCTTGACGTTCAAGCCGAGGATCGACTCCCACCACGTGTGCACGTGGGACAGCCCTGTGGGAAAGCCTCGTGGGAAAGCCTCGTGGGAAAGACTCGAGGGAAAACCATAGATCCTTTGATCCACGCGGCGGACTGCGTGACACTGCTGCTACCGCTCTGGAGGAAAGCGCAAGTGCATGCCCGCATTCGAGACGAGGACTGACTCCCCTGGGGAGACTCCAGAAGTACCCCAAGATCCATGTCAGCACTGGAGAGGAATCCTCAGGTTCCGACCCCGACTCCACACAAGGTCTTAGGCCCCGGCATCGACGGGAGAGGAATCCCGAGAGGCCCCCGAGGAACTCGCATGGGGACTGGCCTTTCCTGAGGCCACCAGAGCGGGTCCCTGAGGTCCCCGTCGTAAGTCGAGAGCACCTGCCGCAACTCGAGAAAATCCAGGAGGTTTTGCCCTCCAGGCGAGGTGAGGCCCATTTCCGCTGAGGCTTCTCGAGGCTAATCACGTCTAACAACTGGAACTTCCAAAGGGTCCTTCACACCCTTGCTGCAACTCAAGAAGTTCCCCGACATACCCGTCTCCACTCGAGAGGAAGCACGTGGGGTCCCGCACACATCCAGGGGAGACCCGTTTCCGCCTCCTAGTTCAGGATGAGGGATCCTTTCCCTGTTTCGTAGGGAAAGAATTCCCGGCGTTCCCGTCGCATCTCAAGAGGAGGCGCTCTCCACAGGAAAGGCGAGAGGAACTCCAGGGTCGTGCCACCATTCCAAGAGTCCCCCAGATGTGTCAGTCCATTGCAGAGGAACCTGTTTTCCCTGCACTGCCTTGACGTTCAAGCCGAGGATCGACTCCCACCACGTGTGCACGTGGGACAGCCCTGTGGGAAAGCCTCGTGGGAAAGCCTCGTGGGAAAGACTCGAGGGAAAACCATAGATCCTTTGATCCACGCGGCGGACTGCGTGACACTGCTGCTACCGCTCTGGAGGAAAGCGCAAGTGCATGCCCGCATTCGAGACGAGGACTGACTCCCCTGGGGAGACTCCAGAAGTACCCCAAGATCCATGTCAGGACTGGAGAGGAATCCTCAGGTTCCGGCCCCGACTCCACACAAGGTCTTAGGCCACGGCATCCACGGGAGAGGAATCCCGAGAGGCCCCCGAGGCTCGCATGGGACTGGCCTTTCCTGAGGCCACCAGAGCGGGTCCCTGAGGTCCCCGTCGTAAGTCGAGAGCACCTGCCGCAACTCGAGAAAATCCAGGAGGTTTTGCCCTCCAGGCGAGATGAGGCCCATTTCCGCTGAGGCTTCTCGAGGCTAATCACGTCTAACCACTGGAACTTCCAAAGGGTCCTTCACACCCTTGCTGCAACTCAAGAAGTTCCCCGACATACCCGTCTCCACTCCAGAGGAAGCACGTGGGGTCCCGCACACATCCAGGGGAGCCCCGTTTCCGCCTCCTAGCTCGAGATGAGGGATCCTTTCCCTCTTTCGTAGGGAAAGAATTCCCGGCGTTCCCGTCGCATCTCAAGACGAGGCGCTCTCCACAGGAAAGGCGAGAGGAACTCCAGGGTCGTGCCACCATTCCAAGAGTCCCCCAGATGTGTCAGTCCATTCCAGAGGAACCTGTTTTCCCTGCACTGCCTTGACGTTCAAGCCGAGGATCGACTCCCACCACGTGTGCACGTGGGACAGCCCTGTGGGAAAGCCTCGTGGGAAAGCTTCGTGGGAAAGACTCGAGGGAAAAGCATAGATCCTTTGATCCACGCGGCGGAATGCGTGACACTGCTGCTACCGCTCTGGAGGAAAGCGCAAGTGCATGCCCGCATTCGAGACGAGGACTGACTCCCCTGGGGAGACTCCAGAAGTACCCCAAGATCCATGTCAGCACTGGAGAGGAATCCTCAGGTTCCGGCCCCGACCCACACAAGGTGTTAGGCCCCGGCTTCGACGGGAGAGGAATGCCGAGAAACCCCCGAGGAACTCGCATGGGGACTGGCCTTTCCTGAGGCCACCAGAGCGGGTCCCTGAGGTCCCCATCGTAAGTCGAGAGCACCTGCCGCAACTCGAGAAAATCCAGGAGGTTTTGCCCTCCAGGCGAGATGAGGCCCATTTCCGCTGAGGCTTCTCGAGGCTAATCACGTCTAACCACTGGAACTTCCAAAGGGTCCTTCACACCCTTGCTGCAACTCAAGAATTTCCCCGACATACCCGTCTCCACTCGAGAGGAAGAACGTGGGGTTCCGCACACATCCAGGGGAGCCCCGTTTCCGCCTCCTAGCTCGAGATGAGGGATCCTTTCCCTGTTTCGTAGGGAAAGAATTCCCGGCGTTCCCGTCGCATCTCAAGAGGAGGCGCTCTCCACAGGAAAGGCGAGAGGAACTCCAGGGTCGTGCCACCATTCCAAGAGTCCCCCAGATGTGTCAGTCCATTCCAGAGGAACCTGTTTTCCCTGCACTGCCTTGACGTTCAAGCCGAGGATCCACTCCCACCACGTGTGCACGTGGGACAGCCCTGTGGGAAAGCCTCGTGGGAAAGCCTCGTGGGAAAGACTCGAGGGAAAACCATAGATCCTTTGATCCACGCGGCGGACTGTGTGACACTGCTGCTACCGCTCTGGAGGAAAGCGCAAGTGCATGCCCGCATTCGAGACGAGGACTGACTCCCCTGGGGAGACTCCAGAAGTACCCCAAGATCCATGTCAGCACTGGAGAGGAATCCTCAGGTTCCGGCCCCGACTCCACACAAGGTCTTAGGCCCCGGCATCGACGGGAGAGGAATCCCGAGAGGCCCCCGAGGAACTCGCATGGGGACTGGCCTTTCCTGAGGCCACCAGAGCGGGTCCCTGAGGTCCCCGTCGTAAGTCGAGAGCACCTGCCGCAACTCGAGAAAATCCAGGAGGTTTTGCCCTCCAGGCGAGATGAGGCCCATTTCCGCTGAGGCTTCTCGAGGCTAATCACGTCTAACCACTGGAACTTCCAAAGGGTCCTTCACACCCTTGCTGCAACTCAAGAAGTTCCCCGACACACCCGTCTCCACTCGAGAGGAAGCACGTGGGGTCCCGCACACATCCAAGGGAGCCCCGTTTCCGCCTCCTAGCTCGAGATGAGGGATCCTTTCCCTGTTTCGTAGGGAAAGAATTCCCGGCGTTCCCGTCGCATCTCCAGAGGAGGCGCTCTCCACAGGAAAGGCGAGAGGAACTCCAGGTTCGTGCCACCATTCCAAGAGTCCCCCAGATGTGTCAGTCCATTCCAGAGGAACCTGTTTTCCCTGCACTGCCTTGACATTCAAGCCGAGGATCGACTCCCACCACGTGTGCACGTGGGACAGCCCTGTGGGAAAGCCTCGTGGGAAAGCCTCGTGGGAAAGACTCGAGGGAAAACCATAGATCCTTTGATCCACGCGGCGGACTGCGTGACACTGCTGCTACCGCTCTGGAGGAAAGCGCAAGTGCATGCCCGCATTCGAGACGAGGACTGACTCCCCTGGGGAGACTCCAGAAGTACCCCAAGATCCATGTCAGCACTGGAGAGGAATCCTCAGGTTCCGGCCCCGACTCCACACAAGGTCTTAGGCCACGGCATCCACGGGAGAGGAATCCCGAGAGGCCCCCGAGGAACTCGCATGGGGACTGGCCTTTCCTGAGGCCACCAAAGCGGGTCCCTGAGGTCCCCGTCGTAGGTCGAGAGCACCTGCCGCAACTCGAGAAAATCCAGGAGGTTTTGCCCTCCAGGCGAGATGAGGCCCATTTCCACTGAGGCTTCTCGAGGCTAATCACGTCTAACCACTGGAACTTCCAAAGGGTGCTTCACACCCTTGCTGCAACTCAAGAAGTTCCCCGACATACCCGTCTCCACTCGAGAGGAAGCACGTGGGGTCCCGCACACATCCAGGGGAGCCCCGTTTCCGCCTCCTAGCTGGAGATGAGGGATCCTTTCCCTGTTTCGTAGGGAAAGAATTCCCGGCGTTCCCGTCGCATCTCAAGAGGAGGCGCTCTCCACAGGAAAGGCGAGAGGAACTCCAGGGTCGTGCCACCATTCCAAGAGTCCCCCAGATGTGTCAGTCCATTCCAGAGGAACCTGTTTTCCCTGCACTGCCTTGACGTTCAAGCCGAGGATCCACTCACACCACGTGTGCACGTGGGACAGCCCTGTGGGAAAGCCTCGTGGGAAAGCCTCGTGGGAAAGACTCGAGGGAAAACCATAGATCCTTTGATCCACGTGGCGGACTGCGTGACACTCCTGCTACCGCTCTGGAGGAAAGCGCAAGTGCATGCCCGCATTCGAGACGAGGACTGACTCCCCTGGGGAGACTCCAGAATTACCCGAAGATCCATGTCAGCACTGGAGAGGAATCCTCAGGTTCCGGCCCCGACTCCACACAAGGTCTTAGGCCCCATCATCGATGGGAGAGTAATCCCGAGAGGCCCCCGAGGAACTCGCATGGGGACTGGCCTTTCCTGAGGCCACCAGAGCGGGTCCCTGAGGTCCCCGTCGTAAGTCGAGAGCACCTGCCGCAACTCTAGAAAATCCAGGAGGTTTTGCCCTGAAGGCGAGATGAGGCCCATTTCCGCTGAGGCTTCTCGAGGCTAATCACGTCTAACCACTGGAACTTCCAAAGGGTCCTTCACACCCTTGCTGCATCTCAAGAAGTTCCCCGAGATACCCGTCTCCACTCGAGAGGAAGCACGTGGGGTCCCGCACACATCCAGGGGAGCCCCGTTTCCGCCTCCTAGCTCGAGATGAGGGATCCTTTCCCTCTTTCGTAGGGAAAGAATTCCCGGCGTTCCCGTCGCATCTCAAGACGAGGCGCTCTCCACAGGAAAGGCGAGAGGAACTCCAGGGTCGTGCCACCATTCCAAGAGTCCCCCAGATGTGTCAGTCCATTCCAGAGGAACCTGTTTTCCCTGCACTGCCTTGACGTTCAAGCCGAGGATCGACTCCCACCACGTGTGCAGGTGGGACAGTCCTGTGGGAAAGCCTCGTGGGAAAGCCTCGTGGGAAAGACTCGAGGGAAAACCATAGATCCTTTGATCCACGCGGCAGACTGCGTGACACTGCTGCTACCGCTCTGGAGGAAAGCGCAAGTGCATGCCCGCATTCGAGACGAGGACTGACTCCCCTGGGGAGACTCCAGAAGTACCCCAAGATCCATGTCAGCACTGGAGAGGAATCCTCAGGTTCCGGCCCCGACTCCACACAAGGTCTTAGGCCCCGGCATCGACGGGAGAGGAATCCCGAGAGGCCCCGAGGAACTCGCATGGGGACTGGCCTTTCCTGAGGCCACCAGAGCGGGTCCCTGAGGTCCCCGTCGTAAGTCGAGAGCACCTGCCGCAACTCGAGAAAATCCAGGAGGTTTTGCCCTCCAGGCGAGATGAGGCCCATTTCCGCTGAGGCTTCTCGAGGCTAATCACGTCTAACCACTGGAACTTCCAAAGGGTCCTTCACACCCTTGCTGCAACTCAAGAAGTTCCCAGACATACCCGTCTCCACTCAAGAGGAAGCACGTGGGGTCCCGCACACATCCAAGGGAGCCCCGTTTCCGCCTCCTAGCTCGAGATGAGGGATCCTTTCCCTGTTTCGTAGGGAAAGAATTCCCGGCGTTCCCGTCGCATCTCAAGAGGAGGCGCTCTCCACAGGAAAGGCGAGAGGAACTCCAGGGTCGTGCCACCATTCCAAGAGTCCCCCAGATGTGTCAGTCCATTCCAGAGGAACCTGTTTTCCCTGCACTGCCTTGACGTTCAAGCCGAGGATCGACTCCCACCACGTGTGCACGTGGGACAGCCCTGTGGGAAAGCCTCGTGGGAAAGCCTCGTGGGAAAGACTCGAGGGAAAACCATAGATCCTTTGATCCACGCGGAGGACTGCGTGACACTGTTGCTACCGCTCTGGAGGAAAGCGCAAGTGCATGCCCGCATTCGAGACGAGGACTGACTCCCCTGGGGAGACTCCAGAAGTACCCCAAGATCCATGTCAGCACTGGAGAGGAATCCTCAGGTTCCGGCCCCGACTCCACACAAGGTCTTAGGCCCCGGCATCCACGGGAGAGGAATCCCGAGAGGCCCCCGAGGAACTCGCATGGGACTGGCCTTTCCTGAGGCCACCAGAGCGGGTCCCTGATGTCCCCGTCGTAAGTCGAGAGCACCTGCCGCAACTCGAGAAAATCCAGGAGGTTTTGCCCTCCAGGCGAGATGAGGCCCATTTCCGCTGAGGCTTCTCGAGGCTAATCACGTCTAACCACTGGAACATCCAAAGGGTCCTTCACACCCTTGCTGCAACTCAAGAAGTTCCCCGACATACCCGTCTCCACTCCAGAGGAAGCACGTGGGGTCCCGCACACATCCAGGGGAGCCCCGTTTCCGCCTCCTAGCTCGAGATGAGGGATCCTTTCCCTCTTTCGTAGGGAAAGAATTCCCGGCGTTCCCGTCGCATCTCAAGTGGAGGCCCTCTCCACAGGAAAGGCGAGAGGAACTCCAGGGTCGTGCCACCATTCCAACAGTCCCCCAGATGTGTCAGTCCATTCCAGAGGAACCTGTTTTCCCTGCACTGCCTTGACGTTCAAGCCGAGGATCGACTCCCACCACGTGTGCACGTGGGACAGCCCTGTGGGAAAGCCTCTTGGGAAAGCTTCGTGGGAAAGACTCGAGGGAAAAGCATAGATCCTTTGATCCACGCGGCGGACTGCGTGACACTGCTGCTACCGCTCTGGAGGAAAGCGCAAGTGCATGCCCGCATTCGAGACGAGGACTGACTCCCCTGGGGAGACTCCAGAAGTACCCCAAGATCCATGTCAGCACTGGAGGGGAATCCTCAGGTTCTGGCCCCGACCCACACAAGGTGTTAGGCCCCGGCTTCGACGGGAGAGGAATGCCGAGAGGCCCCCGAGGAACTCGCATGGGGACTGGCCTTTCCTGAGGCCACCAGAGCGGGTCCCTGAGGTCCCCATCGTAAGTCGAGAGCACCTGCCGCAACTCGAGAAAATCCAGGAGGTTTTGCCCTCCAGGCGAGATGAGGCCCATTTCCGCTGAGGCTTCTCGAGGCTAATCACGTCTAACCACTGGAACTTCCAAAGGGTCCTTCACACCCTTGCTGCAACTCAAGAAGTTCCCCGACATACTCGTCTCCACTCGAGAGGAAGAACGTGGGGTTCCGCACACATCCAGGGGAGCCCCGTTTCCGCCTCCTAGCTCGAGATGAGGGATCCTTTCCCTGTTTCGTAGGGAAAGAATTCCCGGCGTTCCCGTCGCATCTCAAGAGGAGGCGCTCTCCACAGGAAAGGCGAGAGGAACTCCAGGGTCGTGCCACCATTCCAAGAGTCCCCCAGATGTGTCAGTCCATTCCAGAGGAACCTGTTTTCCCTGCACTGCCTTGACGTTCAAGCCGAGGATCGACTCCCACCACGTGTGCACGTGGGACAGCCCTGTGGGAAAGCCTCGTGGGAAAGCCTCGTGGGAAAGACTCGAGGGAAAACCATAGATCCTTTGATCCACGCGGCGGACTGCGTGACACTGCTGCTACCGCTCTGGAGGAAAGCGCAAGTGCATGCCCGCATTCGAGACGAGGACTGACTCCCCTGGGGAGACTCCAGAAGTACCCCAAGATCCATGTCAGCACTGGAGAGGAATCCTCAGGTTCCGGCCCCGACTCCACACAAGGTCTTAGGCCCCGGCATCGACGGGAGAGGAATCCCGAGAGGCCCCCGAGGAACTCGCATGGGGACTGGCCTTTCCTGAGGCCACCAGAGCGGGTCCCTGAGGTCCCCGTCGTAAGTCGAGAGCACCTGCCGCAACTCGAGAAAATCCAGGAGGTTTTGCCCTCCAGGCGAGATGAGGCCCATTTCCGCTGAGGCTTCTCGAGGCTAATCACGTCTAACCACTGGAACTTCCAAAGGGTCCTTCACACCCTTCCTGCAACTCAAGAAGTTCCCCGACATACCAGTCTCCACTCGAGAGGAAGCACGTGGGGTCCCGCACACATCCAGGGGAGCCCCGTTTCCGCCTCCTAGCTCGAGATGAGGGATCCTTTCCCTGTTTCGTAGGGAAAGAATTCCCGGCGTTCCCGTCGCATCTCAAGAGGAGGCGCTCTCCACAGGAAAGGCGAGAGAAACTCCAGGGTCGTGCCACCATTCCAAGAGTCCCCCAGATGTGTCAGTCCATTCCAGAGGAACCTGTTTTCCCTGCACTGCCTTGACGTTCAAGCCGAGGATCCACTCCCACCACGTGTGCACTTGGGAGAGCCCTGTGGGAAAGCCTCGTGGGAAAGCCTCGTGGGAAAGACTCGAGGGAAAACAATAGATCCTTTGATCCACGCGGCGGACTGCGGGACACTGCTGCTACCGCTCTGGAGGAAAGCTCAAGTGCATGCCCACATTCGAGACGAGGACTGACTCCCCTGGGGAGACTCCAGAATTACCCCAAGATCCATGTCAGCACTGGAGAGGAATCCTCAGGTTCCGGCCCCGACTCCACTCAAGGCCTTAGGCCCCGGCATCGACGGGAGAGGAATCCCGAGAGGCCCCCGAGGAACTCGCATGGGGACTGGCCTTTCCTGAGGCCACCAGAGCGGGTCCCTGAGGTCCCCGTCGTAAGTCGAGAGCACCTGCCGCAACTCGAGAAAATCCAGGAGGTTTTGCCCTCCAGGCGAGATGAGGCAAATTTCCGCTGAGGCTTCTCGAGGCTAATCACGTCTAACCACTGGAACTTCTAAAGGGTCCTTCACACCCTTGCTGCAAATCAAGAAGTTCCCCGACATACCCGTCTCCACTCGAGAGGAAGCACGTGGGGTCCCGCACACATCCAGGGGAGTCCCGTTTCCGCCTCCTAGCTCGAGATGAGGGATCCTTTCCCTGTTTCGTAGGGAAAGAATTCCCGGCGTTCCCGTCGCATCTCAAGAGGAGGCGCTCTCCACAGGAAAGGCGAGAGGTACTCCAGGGTCGTGCCACCATTCCAAGAGTCCCCCAGATGTGTCAGTCCATTCCAGAGGAACCTGTTTTCCCTGCACTGCCTTGACGTTCAAGCCGAGGATCGACTCCCACAACGTGTGCACGTGGGACAGCCCTGTGGGAAAGCCTCGTGGGAAAGCCTCGTGGGAAAGACTCGAGGGAAAACCATAGATCCTTTGATCCACGCGGCGGACTGCGTGACACTGCTGCTACCGCTCTGGAGGAAAGCGCAAGTGCATGCCCGCATTCGAGACGAGGACTGACTCCCCTGGGGAGACTCCAGAAGTACCCCAAGATCCATGTCAGCACTGGAGAGGAATCCTCAGGTTCCGGCCCCGACTCCACACAAGGTCTTAGGCCCCGGCATCGACGGGAGAGGAATCCCGAGAGGCCCCCGAGGAACTCGCATGGGGACTGGCCTTTCCTGAGGCCACCAGAGCGGGTCCCTGAGGTCCCCGTCGTAAGTCGAGAGCACCTGCCGCAACTCGAGAAAATCCAGGAGGTTTTGCCCTCCAGGCGAGATGAGGCCCATTTCCGCTGAGGCTTCTCGAGGCTAATCACGTCTAACCACTGGAACTTCCAAAGGGTCCTTCACACCCTTGCTGCAACTCAAGAAGTTCCCCGACATACCCGTCTCCACTCGAGAGGAAGCACGTGGGGTTCCGCACACATCCAGGGAAGCCCCGTTTCCGCCTCCTAGCTCGAGATGAGGGATCCTTTCCCTTTTTCGTAGGGAAAGAATTCCCGGCGTTCCCGTCGCATCTCAAGAGGAGGCGCTCTCCACAGGAAAGGCGAGAGGAACTCCAGGGTCGTGCCACCATTCCAAGAGTCCCCCAGATGTGTCAGTCCATTCCAGAGGAACCTGTTTTCCCTGCACTGCCTTGACGTTCAAGCCGAGGATCCACTCCCACCACGTGTGCACGTGGGACAGCCCTGTGGGAAAGCCTCGTGGGTAAGCCTCGTGGGAAAGACTCGAGGGAAAACCATAGATCCTTTGATCCACGCGGCGGACTCCGTGACACTGCTGCTACCGCTCTGGAGGAAAGTGCAAGTGCATGCCCGCATTCGAGACGAGGACTGACTCCCCTGGGGAGACTCCAGAAGTACCCCAAGATCCATGTCAGCACTGGAGAGGAATCCTCAGGTTCCGGCCCCGACTCCACACAAGGTCTTAGGCCCCGGCATCGACGGGAGAGGAATCCCGAGAGGCCCCCGAGGAACTCGCATGGGGACTGGCCTTTCCTGAGGCCACCAGAGCGGGTCCCTGAGGTCCCCGTCGTAAGTCGAGAGCACCTGCCGCAACTCGAGAAAATCCAGGACTTTTGCCCTCCAGGCGAGATGAGGCCCATTTCCGCTGAGGCTTCTCGAGGCTAATCACGTCTAACCACTGGAACTTCCAAAGGGTCCTTCACACCCTTGCTGCAACTCAAGAAGTTCCCCGACATACCCGTCTCCACTCGAGAGGAAGCACGTGGGGTCCCGCACACATCCAGGGGAGCCCCGTTTCCGCCTCCTAGCTCGAGATGAGGGATCCTTTCCCTGTTTCGTAGGGAAAGAATTCCCGGCGTTCCCGTCGCATCTCAAGAGGAGGCGCTCTCCACAGGAAAGGCGAGAGGAACTCCAGGGTCGTGCCACCATTCCAAGAGTCCCCCAGATGTGTCAGTCCATTCCAGAGGAACCTGTTTTCCCTGCACTGCCTTGACGTTCAAGCCGAGGATCCACTCCCACCACGTGTGCACGTGGGACAGCCCTGTGGGAAAGCCTCGTGGGAAAGCCTCGTGGGAAAGACTCGAGGGAAAACCATAGATCCTTTGATCCACGCGGCGGACTGTGTGACACTGCTGCTACCGCTCTGGAGGAAAGCGCAAGTGCATGCCCGCATTCGAGACGAGGACTGACTCCCCTGGGGAGACTCCAGAGGTACCCCAAGATCCATGTCAGCACTGGAGAGGAATCCTCAGGTTCCGGCCCCGACTCCACACAAGGTATTAGGCCCCGGCATCGACGGGAGAGGAATCCCGAGAGGCCCCCAAGAAACTCGCATGGGGACTGGCCTTTCCTGAGGCCACCAGAGCGGGTCCCTGAGGTCCCCGTCGTAAGTCGAGAGCACCTGCCGCAACTCAGGAAAATCCAGGAGGTTTTGCCCTCCAGGCGAGATGAGGCCCATTTCCGCTGAGGCTTCTCGAGGCTAATCACGTCTAACCACTGGAACTTCCAAAGGGTCCTTCACACGCTAGCTGCAACTCAAGAAGTTCCCCGACATACCCGTCTCCACTCGAGAGGAAGCACGTGGGGTCCCGCACACATCCAGGGGAGCCCCGTTTCCGCCTCCTAGCTCGAGATGAGGGATCCTTTCCCTGTTTCGTAGGGAAAGAATTCCCGGCGTTCCCGTCGCATCTCAAGAGGAGGCGCTCTCCACAGGAAAGGCGAGAGGAACTCCAGGGTCGTGCCACCATTCCAAGAGTCCCCCAGATGTGTCAGTCCATTCCAGAGGAACCTGTTTTCCCTGCACTGCCTTGACGTTCAAGCCGAGGATCCACTCCCACCACGTGTGCACGTGGGACAGCCCTGTGGGAAAGCCTCGTGGGAAAGCCTCGTGGGAAAGACTCGAGGGAAAACCATAGATCCTTTGATCCACGCGGCGGACTGCGTGACACTGCTGCTACCGCTCTGGAGGAAAGCGCAAGTGCATGCCCGCATTCGAGACGAGGACTGACTCCCCTGGGGAGACTCCAGAAGTACCCCAAGATCCATGTCAGCACTGGAGAGGAATCCTCAGGTTCCGGCCCCGACTCCACACAAGGTCTTAGGCCCCGGCATCGACGGGAGAGGAATGCCGAGAGGCCCCCGAGGAACTCGCATGGGGACTGGCCTTTCCTGAGGCCACCAGAGCGGGTCCCTGAGGTCCCCGTCATAAGTCGAGAGCACCTGCCGCAACTCGAGAAAATCCAGGAGGTTTTGCCCTCCAGGCGAGATGAGGCCCATTTCCGCTGAGGCTTCTCGAGGCTAATCACGTCTAACCACTGGAACTTCCAAAGGGTCCTTCACACCCTTGCTGCATCTCAAGATGTTCCCCGACATACCCGTCTCCACTCGAGAGGAAGCACTTGGGGTCCCGCACACATCCAGGGGAGCCCCGTTTCCGCCTCCTAGCTCGAGATGAGGGATCCTTTCCCTGTTTGGTAGGGAAAGAATTCCCGGCGTTCCCGTCGCATCTCAAGAGGAGGCGCTCTCCACAGGAAAGGCGAGAGGAACTCCAGGGTCGTGCCACCATTCCAAGAGTCCCCCAGATGTGTCAGTCCATTCCAGAGGAACCTGTTTTCCCTGCACTGCCTTGACGTTCAAGCCGAGGATCGACTCCCACAACGTGTGCACGTGGGACAGCCCTGTGGGAAAGCCTCGTGGGAAAGCCTCGTGGGAAAGACTCGAGGGAAAACCATAGATCCTTTGATCCACGCGGAGGACTGCGTGACACTGCTGCTACCGCTCTGGAGGAAAGCGCAAGTGCATGCCCGCATTCGAGACGAGGACTGACTCCCCTGGGGAGACTCCAGAAGTACCCCAAGATCCATGTCAGCACTGGAGAGGAATCCTCAGGTTCCGGCCCCGACTCCACACAAGGTCTTAGGCCCCGGCATCGAAGGGAGAGGAATCCCGAGAGGCCCCCGAGGAACTCGCATGGGGACTGGCCTTTCCTGAGGCCACCAGAGCGGGTCCCTGAGGTCCCCGTCGTAAGTCGAGAGCCCCTGCCGCAACTCGAGAAAATCCAGGACTTTTGCCCTCCAGGCGAGATGAGGCCCATTTCCGCTGAGGCTTCTCGAGGCTAATCACGTCTAACCACTGGAACTTCCAAAGGTTCCTTCACACCCTTGCTTCAACTCAAGAAGTTCCCCGACATACCCGTCTCCACTCGAGAGGAAGCACGTGGGGTCCCGCACACATCCAGGGGAGCCCCGTTTCCGCCTCCTAGCTCGAGATGAGGGATCCTTTCCCTGTTTCGTAGGGAAAGAATTCCCGGCGTTCCCGTCGCATCTCAAGAGGAGGCGCTCTCCACAGGAAAGGCGAGAGGAACTCCAGGGTCGTGCCACCATTCCAAGAGTCCCCCAGATGTGTCAGTCCATTCCAGAGGAACCTGTTTTCCCTGCACTGCCTTGACGTTCAAGCCGAGGATCCACTCCCACCACGTGTGCACGTGGGACAGCCCTGTGGGAAAGCCTCGTGGGAAAGCCTCGTGGGAAAGACTCGAGGGAAAACCATAGATCCTTTGATCCACGCGGCGGACTGTGTGACACTGCTGCTACCGCTCTGGAGGAAAGCGCAAGTGCATGCCCGCATTCGAGACGAGGACTGACTCCCCTGGGGAGACTCCAGAGGTACCCCAAGATCCATGTCAGCACTGGAGAGGAATCCTCAGGTTCCGGCCCCGACTCCACACAAGGTCTTAGGCCCCGGCATCGACGGGAGAGGAATCCCGAGAGGCCCCCAAGGAACTCGCATGGGGACTGGCCTTTCCTGAGGCCACCAGAGCGGGTCCCTGAGGTCCCCGTCGTAAGTCGAGAGCACCTGCCGCAACTCAGGAAAATCCAGGAGGTTTTGCCCTCCAGGCGAGATGAGGCCCATTTCCGCTGAGGCTTCTCGAGGCTAATCACGTCTAACCACTGGAACTTCCAAAGGGTCCTTCACACCCTAGCTGCAACTCAAGAAGTTCCCCGACATACCCGTCTCCACTCGAGAGGAAGCACGTGGGGTCCCGCACACATCCAGGGGAGCCCCGTTTCCGCCTCCTAGCTCGAGATGAGGGATCCTTTCCCTGTTTCGTAGGGAAAGAATTCCCGGCGTTCCCGTCGCATCTCAAGAGGAGGCGCTCTCCACAGGAAAGGCGAGAGGAACTCCAGGGTCGTGCCACCATTCCAAGAGTCCCCCAGATGTGTCAGTCCATTCCAGAGGAACCTGTTTTCCCTGCACTGCCTTGACGTTCAAGCCGAGGATCCACTCCCACCACGTGTGCACGTGGGACAGCCCTGTGGGAAAGCCTCGTGGGAAAGCCTCGTGGGAAAGACTCGAGGGAAAACCATAGATCCTTTGATCCACGCGGCGGACTGCGTGACACTGCTGCTACCGCTCTGGAGGAAAGCGCAAGTGCATGCCCGCATTCGAGACGAGGACTGACTCCCCTGGGGAGACTCCAGAAGTACCCCAAGATCCATGTCAGCACTGGAGAGGAATCCTCAGGTTCCGGCCCCGACTCCACACAAGGTCTTAGGCCCCGGCATCGACGGGAGAGGAATGCCGAGAGGCCCCCGAGGAACTCGCATGGGGACTGGCCTTTCCTGAGGCCACCAGAGCGGGTCCCTGAGGTCCCCGTCATAAGTCGAGAGCACCTGCCGCAACTCGAGAAAATCCAGGAGGTTTTGCCCTCCAGGCGAGATGAGGCCCATTTCCGCTGAGGCTTCTCGAGGCATAATACGTCTAACCACTAGAACTTCCAAAGGGTCCTTCACACCCTTGCTGCAACTCAAGAAGTTCCCCGACATACCCGTCTCCACTCGAGAGGAAGCACGTGGGGTCCCGCACACATCCAGGGGAGCCCCGTTTCCGCCTCCTAGCTCGAGATGAGGGATCCTTTCCCTGTTTCGTAGGGAAAGAATTCCCGGCGTTCCCGTCGCATCTCAAGAGGAGGCGCTCTCCACAGGAAAGGCGAGAGGAACTCCAGGGTCGTGCCACCATTCCAAGAGTCCCCCAGATGTGTCAGTCCATTCCAGAGGAACCTGTTTTCCCTGCACTGCCTTGACGTTCAAGCCGAGGTTCGACTCCCACCACGTGTACACGTGGGACAGCCCTGTGGGAAAGCCTCGTGGGAAAGCCTCGTGGGAAAGACTCGAGGGAAAACCATAGATCCTTTGATCCACGCGGCGGACTGCGTGACACTGCTGCTACCGCTCTAGAGGAAAGCGCAAGTGCATGCCCGCATTCGAGACGAGGACTGACTCCCCTGGGGAGACTCCAGGAGTACCCCAAGATCCATGTCAGCACTGGAGAGGAATCCTCAGGTTCCGGCCCCGACTCCACACAATGTCTTAGGCCCCGGCATCGACGGGAGAGGAATCCCGAGAGGCCCCCGAGGAACTCGCATGGGGACTGGCCTTTCCTGAGGCCACCAGAGCGGGTCCCTGAGGTCCCCGTCGTAAGTCGAGAGCACCTGCCGCAACTCGAGAAAATCCAGGAGGTTTTGCCCTCCAGGCGAGATGAGGCCCATTTCCGCTGAGGCTTCTCGAGGCTAATCACGTCTAACCACTGGAACTTCCAAAGGGTCCTTCACACCCTTGCTGCAACTCAAGAAGTTCCCCGACATACCCGTCTCCACTCGAGAGGAAGCACGTGGGGTCCCGCACACATCCAGGGGAGCCCCGTTTCCGCCTCCTAGCTCGAGATGAGGGATCCTTTCCCTGTTTCGTAGGGAAAGAATTCCCGGCGTTCCCGTCGCATCTCAAGAGGAGGCGCTCTCCACAGGAAAGGCGAGAGGAACTCCAGGGTCGTGCCACCATTCCAAGAGTCCCCAGATGTGTCAGTCCATTCCAGAGGAACCTGTTTTCCCTGCACTGCCTTGACGTTGAAGCCGAGGATCCACTCCCACCACGTGTGCACGTGGCACAGCCCTGTGGGAAAGCCTCGTGGGAAAGCCTCGTGGGAAAGACTCGAGGGAAAACCATAGATCCTTTGATCCACGCGGCGGACTGCGTGACACTGCTGCTACCGCTCTGGAGGAAAGCGCAAGTGCATGCCCGCATTCGAGACGAGGACTGACTCCCTTGTGGACACTACAGAATTACCCCAAGATCCATGTCAGCACTGGAGAGGAATCCTCAGGTTCCGGCCCCGACTCCACACAAGGTCTTAGGCCCCGGCATCGACGGGAGAGGAATCCCGAGAGGCCCCTGAGGAACTCGCATGGGGACTGGCCTTTCCTGAGGCCACCAGAGCGGGTCCTTGAGGTCCCCGTCGTAAGTCGACAGCACCTGCCGCAACTCGAGAAAATCCAGGAGGTTTTGCCCTCCAGGCGAGATGAGGCCCATTTCCGCTGAGGCTTCTCGAGGCTAATCACGTCTAACCACTGGAACTTCCAAAGGGTCCTTCACACCCTAGCTGCAACTCAAGAAGTTCCCCGACATTCCCGTCTCCACTCGAGAGGAAGCACGTGGGGTCCCGCACACATCCAGGGGAGCCCCGTTTCCGCCTCCTAGCTCGAGATGAGGGATCCTTTCCCTGTTTCGTAGGGAAAGAATTCCCGGCGTTCCCGTCGCATCTCAAGAGGAGGCGCTCTCCACAGGAAAGGCGAGAGGATCTCCAGGGTCGTGCCACCATTCCAAGAGTCCCCCAGATGTGTCAGTCCATTCCAGAGGAACCTGTTTTCCCTGCACTGCCTTGACGTTCAAGCCGAGGATCGACTCCCACCACGTGTGCACGTGGGACAGCCCTGTGGGAAAGCCTCGTGGGAAAGCCTCGTGGGAAAGACTCGAGGGAAAACCATAGATCCTTTGATCCACGCGGCGGACTGCGTGACACTGCTGCTACCGCTCTGGAGGAAAGCGCAAGTGCATGCCCGCATTCGAGACGAGGACTGACTCCCCTGGGGAGACTCCAGAAGTACCCCAAGATCCATGTCAGCACTGGAGAGGAATCCTCAGGTTCCGGCCCCGACTCCACACTAGGTCTTAGGCCCCGGCATCGACGGGAGAGGAATCCCGAGAGGCCCCCGAGGAACTCGCATGGGGACTGGCCTTTCCTGAGGCCACCAGAGCGGGTCCCTGAGGTACCCGTCGTAAGTCGAGAGCACCTGCCGCAACTCGAGAAAATCCAGGAGGTTTTGCCCTCCAGGCGAGATGAGGCCCATTTCCGCTGAGGCTTCTCGAGGCTAATCACGTCTAACCACTGGAACTTCCAAAGGGTCCTTCACACCCTTGCTGCAACTCAAGAAGTTCCCCGACATACCCGTCTCCACTCGAGAGGAAGCACGTGGGGTTCCGCACACATCCAGGGGAGCCCCGTTTCCGCCTCCTAGCTCGAGATGAGGGATCCTTTCCCTGTTTCGTAGGGAAAGTATTCCCGGCATTCCCGTCGCATCTCAAGAGGAGGCGCTCTCCACAGGAAAGGCGAGAGGAACTCCAGGGTCTTGCCACCATTCCAAGAGTCCCCCAGATGTGTCAGTCCATTCCAGAGGAACCTGTTTTCCCTGCACTGCCTTGACGTTCAAGCCGAGGATCGACTCCCACAACGTGTGCACGTGGGACAGCCCTGTGGGAAAGCCTCGTGGGAAAGACTCGAGGGAAAACCATAGATCCTTTGATCCACGCGGCGGACTGCGTGACACTGCTGCTACCGCTCTGGAGGAAAGCGCAAGTGCATGCCCGCATTCGAGACGAGGACTGACTCCCCTGGGGAGACTCCAGAAGTACCCCAAGATCCATGTCAGCACTGGAGAGGAATCCTCAGGTTCCGGCCCCGACTCCACACAAGGTCTTAGGCCCCGGCATCGACGGGAGAGGAATCCCGAGAGGCCCCCAAGGAACTCGCATGGGGACTGGCCTTTCCTGAGGCCACCAGAGCGGGTCCCTGAGGTCCCCGTCGTAAGTCGAGAGCACCTGCCGCAACTCAGGAAAATCCAGGAGGTTTTGCCCTCCAGGCGAGATGAGGCCCATTTCCGGAGAGGCTTCTCGAGGCTAATCACGTCTAACCACTGGAACTTCCAAAGGGTCCTTCACACCCTAGCTGCAACTCAAGAAGTTCCCCGACATACCCGTCTCCACTCGAGAGGAAGCACGTGGGGTCCCGCACACATCCAGGGGAGCCCCGTTTCCGCCTCCTAGCTCGAGATGAGGGATCCTTTCCCTGTTTCGTAGGGAAAGAATTCCCGGCGTTCCCGTCGCATCTCAAGAGGAGGCGCTCTCCACAGGAAAGGCGAGAGGAACTCCAGGGTCGTGCCACCATTCCAAGAGTCCCCCAGAGGTGTCAGTCCATTCCAGAGGAACCTGTTTTCCCTGCACTGCCTTGACGTTCAAGCCGAGGATCGACTCCCACCACGTGTGCACGTGGGACAGCCCTGTGGGAAAGCCTCGTGGGAAAGCCTCGTGGGAAAGACTCGAGGGAAAACCATAGATCCTTTGATCCACGCGGCGGACTGCGTGACACTGCTGCTACCGCTGTGGAGGAAAGCGCAAGTGCATGCCCGCATTCGAGACGAGGACTGACTCCCCTGGGGAGACTCCAGAAGTACCCCAAGATCCATGTCAGCACTGGAGAGGAATCCTCAGGTTCCGGCCCCGACTCCACACAAGGTCTTAGGCCCCGGCATCGAAGGGAGAGGAATCCCGAGAGGCCCCCGAGGAACTCGCATGGGGACTGGCCTTTCCTGAGGCCACCAGAGCGGGTCCCTGAGGTCCCCGTCGTAAGTCGAGAGCCCCTGCCGCAACTCGAGAAAATCCAGGACTTTTGCCCTCCAGGCGAGATGAGGCCCATTTCCGCTGAGGCTTCTCGAGGCTAATCACGTCTAACCACTGGAACTTCCAAAGGTTCATTCACACCCTTGCTTCAACTCAAGAAGTTCCCCGACATACCCGTCTCCACTCGAGAGGAAGCACGTGGGGTCCCGCACACATCCAGGGGAGCCCCGTTTCCGCCTCCTAGCTCGAGATGAGGGATCCTTTCCCTGTTTCGTAGGGAAAGAATTCCCGGCGTTCCCGTCGCATCTCAAGAGGAGGCGCTCTCCACAGGAAAGGCGAGAGGAACTCCAGGGTCGTGCCACCATTCCAAGAGTCCCCCAGATGTGTCAGTCCATTCCAGAGGAACCTGTTTTCCCTGCACTGCCTTGACGTTCAAGCCGAGGATCCACTCCCACCACGTGTGCACGTGGGACAGCCCTGTGGGAAAGCCTCGTGGGAAAGCCTCGTGGGAAAGACTCGAGGGAAAACCATAGATCCTTTGATCCACGCGGCGGACTGCGTGACACTGCTGCTACCGCTCTGGAGGAAAGCGCAAGTGCATGCCCGCATTCGAGACGAGGACTGACTCCCTTGTGGACACTACAGAATTACCCCAAGATCCATGTCAGCACTGGAGAGGAATCCTCAGGTTCCGGCCCCGACTCCACACAAGGTCTTAGGCCCCGGCATCGACGGGAGAGGAATCCCGAGACGCCCCTGAGGAACTCGCATGGGGACTGGCCTTTCCTGAGGCCACCAGAGCGGGTCCTTGAGGTCCCCGTCGTAAGTCGACAGCACCTGCCGCAACTCGAGAAAATCCAGGAGGTTTTGCCCTCCAGGCGAGATGAGGCCCATTTCCGCTGAGGCTTCTCGAGGCTAATCACGTCTAACCACTGGAACTTCCAAAGGGTCCTTCACACCCTAGCTGCAACTCAAGAAGTTCCCCGACATTCCCGTCTCCACTCGAGAGGAAGCACGTGGGGTCCCGCACACATCCAGGGGAGCCCCGTTTCCGCCTCCTAGCTCGAGATGAGGGATCCTTTCCCTGTTTCGTAGGGAAAGAATTCCCGGCGTTCCCGTCGCATCTCAAGAGGAGGCGCTCTCCACAGGAAAGGCGAGAGGAACTCCAGGGTCGTGCCACCATTCCAAGAGTCCCCCAGATGTGTCAGTCCATTCCAGAGGAACCTGTTTTCCCTGCACTGCCTTGACGTTCAAGCCGAGGATCGACTCCCACCACGTGTGCACGTGGGACAGCCCTGTGGGAAAGCCTCGTGGGAAAGCCTCGTGGGAAAGACTCGAGGGAAAACCATAGATCCTTTGATCCACGCGGCGGACTGCGTGACACTGCTGCTACCGCTCTGGAGGAAAGCGCAAGTGCATGCCCGCATTCGAGACGAGGACTGACTCCCCTGGGGAGACTCCAGAAGTACCCCAAGATCCATGTCAGCACTGGAGAGGAATCCTCAGGTTCCGGCCCCGACTCCACACTAGGTCTTAGGCCCCGGCATCGACGGGAGAGGAATCCCGAGAGGCCCCCGATGAACTCGCATGGGGACTGGCCTTTCCTGAGGCCACCAGAGCGGGTCCCTGAGGTCCCCGTCGTAAGTCGAGAGCACCTGCCGCAACTCGAGAAAATCCAGGAGGTTTTGCCCTCCAGGCGAGATGAGGCCCATTTCCGCTGAGGCTTCTCGAGGCTAATCACGTCTAACCACTGGAACTTCCAAAGGGTCCTTCACACCCTTGCTGCAACTCAAGAAGTTCCCCGACATACCCGTCTCCACTCGAGAGGAAGCACGTGGGGTTCCGCACACATCCAGGGGAGCCCCGTTTCCGCCTCCTAGCTCGAGATGAGGGATCCTTTCCCTGTTTCGTAGGGAAAGTATTCCCGGCATTCCCGTCGCATCTCAAGAGGAGGCGCTCTCCACAGGAAAGGCGAGAGGAACTCCAGGGTCGTGCCACCATTCCAAGAGTCCCCCAGATGTGTCAGTCCATTCCAGAGGAACCTGTTTTCCCTGCACTGCCTTGACGTTCAAGCCGAGGATCGACTCCCACCACGTGTGCACGTGGGACAGCCCTGTGGGAAAGCCTCGTGGGAAAGACTCGAGGGAAAACCATAGATCCTTTGATCCACGCGGCGGACTGCGTGACACTGCTGCTACCGCTCTGGAGGAAAGCGCAAGTGCATGCCCGCATTCGAGACGAGGACTGACTCCCCTGGGGAGACTCCAGAAGTACCCCAAGATCCATGTCAGCACTGGAGAGGAATCCTCAGGTTCCGGCCCCGACTCCACACAAGGTCTTAGGCCCCGGCATCGACGGGAGAGGAATCCCGAGAGGCCCCCAAGGAACTCGCATGGGGACTGGCCTTTCCTGAGGCCACCAGAGCGGGTCCCTGAGGTCCCCGTCGTAAGTCGAGAGCACCTGCCGCAACTCGAGAAAATCCAGGAGGTTTTGCCCTCCAGGCGAGATGAGGCCCATTTCCGCTGAGGCTTCTCGAGGCTAATCACGTCTAACCACTGGAACTTCCAAAGGGTCCTTCACACCCTAGCTGCAACTCAAGAAGTTCCCCGACATACCCGTCTCCACTCGAGAGGAAGCACGTGGGGTCCCGCACACATCCAGGGGAGCCCCGTTTCCGCCTCCTAGCTCGAGATGAGGGATCCTTTCCCTGTTTCGTAGGGAAAGAATTCCCGGCGTTCCCGTCGCATCTCAAGAGGAGGCGCTCTCCACAGGAAAGGCGAGAGGAACTCCAGGGTCGTGCCACCATTCCAAGAGTCCCCCAGAGGTGTCAGTCCATTCCAGAGGAACCTGTTTTCCCTGCACTGCCTTGACGTTCAAGCCGAGGATCGACTCCCACCACGTGTGCACGTGGGACAGCCCTGTGGGAAAGCCTCGTGGGAAAGCCTCGTGGGAAAGACTCGAGGGAAAACCATAGATCCTTTGATCCACGCGGCGGACTGCGTGACACTGCTGCTACCGCTGTGGAGGAAAGCGCAAGTGCATGCCCGCATTCGAGACGAGGACTGACTCCCCTGGGGAGACTCCAGGAGTACCCCAAGATCCATGTCAGCACTGGAGAGGAATCCTCAGGTTCCGGCCCCGACTCCACACAATGTCTTAGGCCCCGGCATCGACGGGAGAGGAATCCCGAGAGGCCCCCGAGGAACTCGCATGGGGACTGGCCTTTCCTGAGGCCACCAGAGCGGGTCCCTGAGGTCCCCGTCGTAAGTTGAGAGCACCTGCCGCAACTCGAGAAAATCCAGGAGGTTTTGCCCTCCAGGCGAGATGAGGCCCATTTCCGCTGAGGCTTCTCGAGGCTAATCACGTCTAACCACTGGAACTTCCAAAGGGTCCTTCACACCCTTGCTGCATCTCAAGAAGTTCCCCGACATACCCGTCTCCACTCGAGAGGAAACACTTGGGGTCCCGCACACATCCAGGGGAGCCCCGTTTCCGCCTCCTAGCTCGAGATGAGGGATCCTTTCCCTGTTTGGTTGGGAAAGAATTCCCGGCGTTCCCGTCGCATCTCAAGAGGAGGCGCTCTCCACAGGAAAGGCGAGAGGAACTCCAGGGTCGTGCCACCATTCCAAGAGTCCCCCAGATGTGTCAGTCCATTCCAGAGGAACCTGTTTTCCCTGCACTGCCTTGACGTTCAAGCCGAGGATCGACTCCCACCACGTGTGCACGTGGGACAGCCCTGTGGGAAAGCCTCGTGGGAAAGCCTCGTGGGAAAGACGCGAGGGAAAACCATAGATCCTTTGACCCACGCGGCGGACTGCGTGACACTGCTGCTACCGCTCTGGAGGAAAGCGCAAGTGCATGCCCGCATTCGAGACGAGGACTGACTCCCCTGGGGAGACTGCAGAAGTTCCCCAAGATCCATGTCAGCACTGGAGAGGAATCCTCAGGTTCCGGCCCCGACTCCACACTAGGTCTTAGGCCCCGGCATCGACGGGAGAGGAATCCCGAGAGGCCCCCGAGGAACTCGCATGGGGACTGGCCTTTCCTGAGGCCACCAGAGCGGGTCCCTGAGGTCCCCGTCGTAAGTCGAGAGCACCTGCCGCAACTCGAGAAAATCCAGGAGGTTTTGCCCTCCAGGCGAGATGAGGCCCATTTCCGCTGAGGCTTCTCGAGGCTAATCACGTCTAACCACTGGAACTTCCAAAGGGTCCTTCACACCCTAGCTGCAACTCAAGAAGTTCCCCGACATTCCCGTCTCCACTCGAGAGGAAGCACGTGGGGTCCCGCACACATCCAGGGGAGCCCCGTTTCCGCCTCCTAGCTCGAGATGAGGGATCCTTTCCCTGTTTCGTAGGGAAAGAATTCCCGGCGTTCCCGTCGCATCTCAAGAGGAGGCGCTCTCCACAGGAAAGGCGAGAGGAACTCCAGGGTCGTGCCACCATTCCAAGAGTCCCCCAGATGTGTCAGTCCATTCCAGAGGAACCTGTTTTCCCTGCACTGCCTTGACGTTCAAGCCGAGGATCGACTCCCACCACGTGTGCACGTGGGACAGCCCTGTGGGAAAGCCTCGTGGGAAAGCCTCGTGGGAAAGACTCGAGGGAAAACCATAGATCCTTTGATCCACGCGGCGGACTGCGTGACACTGCTGCTACCGCTCTGGAGGAAAGCGCAAGTGCATGCCCGCATTCGAGACGAGGACTGACTCCCCTGGGGAGACTCCAGAAGTACCCCAAGATCCATGTCAGCACTGGAGAGGAATCCTCAGGTTCGGGCCCCGACTCCACACAAGGTCTTAGGCCCCGGCATCGACGGGAGAGGAATCCCGAGAGGCCCCCGAGGAACTCGCATGGGGACTGGCCTTTCCTGAGGCCACCAGAGCGGGTCCCTGAGGTCCCCGTCGTAAGTCGAGAGCACCTGCCGCAACTCGAGAAAATCCAGGAGGTTTTGCCCTCCAGGCGAGATGAGGCCCATTTCCGCTGAGGCTTCTCGAGGCTAATCACGTCTAACCACTGGAACTTCCAAAGGGTCCTTCACACCCTTGCTGCAACTCAAGAAGTTCCCCGACATACCCGTCTCCACTCGAGAGGAAGCACGTGGGGTCCCGCACACATCCAGGGGAGCCCCGTTTCCGCCTCCTAGCTCGAGATGAGGGATCCTTTCCCTGTTTCGTAGGGAAAGAATTCCCGGCGTTCCCGTCGCATCTCAAGAGGAGGCGCTCTCCACAGGAAAGGCGAGAGGAACTCCAGGGTCGTGCCACCATTCCAAGAGTCCCCCAGATGTGTCAGTCCATTCCAGAGGAACCTGTTTTCCCTGCACTGCCTTGACGTTCAAGCCGAGGATCGACTCCCACCACGTGTGCACGTGGGACAGCCCTGTGGGAAAGCCTCGTGGGAAAGCCTCGTGGGAAAGACTCGAGGGAAAACCATAGATCCTTTGATCCACGCGGCGGACTGCGTGACACTGCTGCTACCGCTCTGGAGGAAAGCGCAAGTGCATGCCCGCATTCGAGACGAGGACTGACTCCCCTGGGGAGACTCCAGGAGTACCCCAAGATCCATGTCAGCACTGGAGAGGAATCCTCAGGTTCCGGCCCCGACTCCACACAATGTCTTAGGCCCCGGCATCGACGGGAGAGGAATCCCGAGAGGCCCCCGAGGAACTCGCATGGGGACTGGCCTTTCCTGAGGCCACCAGAGCGGGTCCCTGAGGTCCCCGTCGTAAGTCGAGAGCACCTGCCGCAACTCGAGAAAATCCAGGAGGTTTTGCCCTCCAGGCGAGATGAGGCCCATTTCCGCTGAGGCTTCTCGAGGCTAATCACGTCTAACCACTGGAACTTCCAAAGGGTCCTTCACCCCCTTGCTGCAACTCAAGAAGTTCACCGACATACCCGTCTCCACTCGAGAGGAAGCACGTGGGGTCCCGCACACATCCAGGGGAGCCCCGTTTCCGCCTCCTAGCTCGAGATGAGGGATCCTTTCCCTGTTTCGTAGGGAAAGAATTCCCGGCGTTCCCGTCGCATCTCAAGAGGAGGCGCTCTCCACAGGAAAGGCGAGAGGAACTCCAGGGTCGTGCCACCATTCCAAGAGTCCCCCAGATGTGTCAGTCCATTCCAGAGGAACCTGTTTTCCCTGCACTGCCTTGACGTTCAAGCCGAGGATCGACTCCCACCACGTGTGCACGTGGGACAGCCCTGTGGGAAAGCCTCGTGGGAAAGCCTCGTGGGAAAGACGCGAGGGAAAACCATAGATCCTTTGACCCACGCGGCGGATTGCGTGACACTGCTGCTACCGCTCTGGAGGAAAGCGCAAGTGCATGCCCGCATTCGAGACGAGGACTGACTCCCCTGGGGAGACTCCAGAAGATCCCCAAGATCCATGTCAGCACTGGAGAGGAATCCTCAGGTTCCGGCCCCGAATCCACACAAGGTCTTAGGCCCCGGCATCGACGGGAGAGGAATCCCGAGAGGCCCCCGAGGAACTCGCATGGGGACTGGCCTTTCCTGAGGCCACCAGAGCGGGTCCCTGAGGTCCCCGTCGTAAGTCGAGAGCACCTGCCGCAACTCGAGAAAATCCAGGAGGTTTTGCCCTCCAAGCGAGATGAGGCCCATTTCCGCTGAGGCTTCTCGAGGCTAATCACGTCTAACCACTGGAACTTCCAAAGGGTCCTTCACACCCTTGCTGCAACTCAAGAAGTTCCCCGACATACCCGTCTCCACTCGAGAGGAAGCACGTGGGGTCCCGCACACATCCAGGGGAGCCCCGTTTCCGCCTCCTAGCTCGAGATGAGGGATCCTTTCCCTGTTTCGTAGGGAAAGAATTCCCGGCGTTCCCGTCGCATCTCAAGAGGAGGCGCTCTCCACAGGAAAGGCGAGAGGAACTCCAGGGTCGTGCCACCATTCCAAGAGTCCCCCAGATGTGTCAGTCCATTCCAGAGGAACCTGTTTTCCCTGCACTGCCTTGACGTTCAAGCCGAGGATCGACTCCCACCACGTGTGCACGTGTGACAGCCCTGTGGGAAAGCCTCTTGGGAAAGCCTCGTGGGAAAGACTCGAGGGAAAACCATAGATCCTTTGATCCACGCGGCGGACTGCGTGACACTGCTGCTACCGCTCTGGAGGAAAGCGCAAGTGCATGCCCGCATTCGAGACGAGGACTGACTCCCCTGGGGAGACTCCAGAAGTACCCCAAGATCCATGTCAGCACTGGAGAGGAATCCTCAGGTTCCGGCCCCGACTCCACACAAGGTCTTAGGCCCCGGCATCGACGGGAGAGGAATCCCGAGAGGCCCCCAAGGAACTCGCATGGGGACTGGCCTTTCCTGAGGCCACCAGAGCGGGTCCCTGAGGTCCCCGTCGTAAGTCGAGAGCACCTGCCGCAACTCAGGAAAATCCAGGAGGTTTTGCCCTCCAGGCGAGATGAGGCCCATTTCCGCTGAGGCTTCTCGAGGCTAATCACGTCTAACCACTGGAACTTCCAAAGGGTCCTTCACACCCTAGCTGCAACTCAAGAAGTTCCCCGACATACCGGTCTCCACTCGAGAGGAAGCACGTGGGGTCCCGCACACATCCAGGGGAGCCCCGTTTCCGCCTCCTAGCTCGAGATGAGGGATCCTTTCCCTGTTTCGTAGGGAAAGAATTCCCGGCGTTCCCGTCGCATCTCAAGAGGAGGCGCTCTCCACAGGAAAGGCGAGAGGAACTCCAGGGTCGTGCCACCATTCCAAGAGTCCCCCAGAGGTGTCAGTCCATTCCAGAGGAACCTGTTTTCCCTGCACTGCCTTGACGTTCAAGCCGAGGATCGACTCCCACCACGTGTGCACGTGGGACAGCCCTGTGGGAAAGCCTCGTGGGAAAGCCTCGTGGGAAAGACTCGAGGGAAAACCATAGATCCTTTGATCCACGCGGCGGACTGCGTGACACTGCTGCTACCGCTGTGGAGGAAAGCGCAAGTGCATGCCCGCATTCGAGACGAGGACTGACTCCCCTGGGGAGACTCCAGGAGTACCCCAAGATCCATGTCAGCACTGGAGAGGAATCCTCAGGTTCCGGCCCCGACTCCACACAATGTCTTAGGCCCCGGCATCGACGGGAGAGGAATCCCGAGAGGCCCCCGAGGAACTCGCATGGGGACTGGCCTTTCCTGAGGCCACCAGAGCGGGTCCCTGAGGTCCCCGTCGTAAGTTGAGAGCACCTGCCGCAACTCGAGAAAATCCAGGAGGTTTTGCCCTCCAGGCGAGATGAGGCCCATTTCCGCTGAGGCTTCTCGAGGCTAATCACGTCTAACCACTGGAACTTCCAAAGGGTCCTTCACACCCTTGCTGCATCTCAAGAAGTTCCCCGACATACCCGTCTCCACTCGAGAGGAAACACTTGGGGTCCCGCACACATCCAGGGGAGCCCCGTTTCCGCCTCCTAGCTCGAGATGAGGGATCCTTTCCCTGTTTGGTTGGGAAAGAATTCCCGGCGTTCCCGTCGCATCTCAAGAGGAGGCGCTCTCCACAGGAAAGGCGAGAGGAACTCCAGGGTCGTGCCACCATTCCAAGAGTCCCCCAGATGTGTCAGTCCATTCCAGAGGAACCTGTTTTCCCTGCACTGCCTTGACGTTCAAGCCGAGGATCGACTCCCACCACGTGTGCACGTGGGACAGCCCTGTGGGAAAGCCTCGTGGGAAAGCCTCGTGGGAAAGACGCGAGGGAAAACCATAGATCCTTTGACCCACGCGGCGGACTGCGTGACACTGCTGCTACCGCTCTGGAGGAAAGCGCAAGTGCATGCCCGCATTCGAGACGAGGACTGACTCCCCTGGGGAGACTGCAGAAGTTCCCCAAGATCCATGTCAGCACTGGAGAGGAATCCTCAGGTTCCGGCCCCGACTCCACACTAGGTCTTAGGCCCCGGCATCGACGGGAGAGGAATCCCGAGAGGCCCCCGAGGAACTCGCATGGGGACTGGCCTTTCCTGAGGCCACCAGAGCGGGTCCCTGAGGTCCCCGTCGTAAGTCGAGAGCACCTGCCGCAACTCGAGAAAATCCAGGAGGTTTTGCCCTCCAGGCGAGATGAGGCCCATTTCCGCTGAGGCTTCTCGAGGCTAATCACGTCTAACCACTGGAACTTCCAAAGGGTCCTTCACACCCTTGCTGCAACTCAAGAAGTTCCCCGACATACCCGTCTCCACTCGAGAGGAAGCACGCGGGGTCCCGCACACATCCAGGGGAGCCCCGTTTCCGCCTCCTAGCTCGAGATGAGGGATCCTTTCCCTGTTTCGTAGGGAAAGAATTCCCGGCGTTCCCGTCGCATCTCAAGAGGAGGCGCTCTCCACAGGAAAGGCGAGAGGAACTCCAGGGTCGTGCCACCATTCCAAGAGTCCCCAGATGTGTCAGTCCATTCCAGAGGAACCTGTTTTCCCTGCACTGCCTTGACGTTCAAGCCGAGGATCCACTCCCACCACGTGTGCACGTGGCACAGCCCTGTGGGAAAGCCTCGTGGGAAAGCCTCGTGGGAAAGACTCGAGGGAAAACCATAGATCCTTTGATCCACGCGGCGGACTGCGTGACACTGCTGCTACCGCTCTGGAGGAAAGCGCAAGTGCATGCCCGCATTCGAGACGAGGACTGACTCCCTTGTGGACACTACAGAATTACCCCAAGATCCATGTCAGCACTGGAGAGGAATCCTCAGGTTCCGGCCCCGACTCCACACAAGGTCTTAGGCCCCGGCATCGACGGGAGAGGAATCCCGAGAGGCCCCTGAGGAACTCGCATGGGGACTGGCCTTTCCTGAGGCCACCAGAGCGGGTCCTTGAGGTCCCCGTCGTAAGTCGACAGCACCTGCCGCAACTCGAGAAAATCCAGGAGGTTTTGCCCTCCAGGCGAGATGAGGCCCATTTCCGCTGAGGCTTCTCGAGGCTAATCACGTCTAACCACTGGAACTTCCAAAGGGTCCTTCACACCCTAGCTGCAACTCAAGAAGTTCCCCGACATTCCCGTCTCCACTCGAGAGGAAGCACGTGGGGTCCCGCACACATCCAGGGGAGCCCCGTTTCCGCCTCCTAGCTCGAGATGAGGGATCCTTTCCCTGTTTCGTAGGGAAAGAATTCCCGGCGTTCCCGTCGCATCTCAAGAGGAGGCGCTCTCCACAAGAAAGGCGAGAGGAACTCCAGGGTCGTGCCACCATTCCAAGAGTCCCCCAGATGTGTCAGTCCATTCCAGAGGAACCTGTTTTCCCTGCACTGCCTTGACGTTCAAGCCGAGGATCGACTCCCACCACGTGTGCACGTGGGACAGCCCTGTGGGAAAGCCTCGTGGGAAAGCCTCGTGGGAAAGACTCGAGGGAAAACCATAGATCCTTTGATCCACGCGGCGGACTGCGTGACACTGCTGCTACCGCTCTGGAGGAAAGCGCAAGTGCATGCCCGCATTCGAGACGAGGACTGACTCCCCTGGGGAGACTCCAGAAGTACCCCAAGATCCATGTCAGCACTGGAGAGGAATCCTCAGGTTCCGGCCCCGACTCCACACAAGGTCTTAGGCCCCGGCATCGACGGGAGAGGAATCCCGAGAGGCCCCCAAGGAACTCGCATGGGGACTGGCCTTTCCTGAGGCCACCAGAGCGGGTCCCTGAGGTCCCCGTCGTAAGTCGAGAGCACCTGCCGCAACTCAGGAAAATCCAGGAGGTTTTGCCCTCCAGGCGAGATGAGGCCCATTTCCGCTGAGGCTTCTCGAGGCTAATCACGTCTAACCACTGGAACTTCCAAAGGGTCCTTCACACCCTAGCTGCAACTCAAGAAGTTCCCCGACATACCCGTCTCCACTCGAGAGGAAGCACGTGGGGTCCCGCACACATCCAGGGGAGCCCCGTTTCCGCCTCCTAGCTCGAGATGAGGGATCCTTTCCCTGTTTCGTAGGGAAAGAATTCCCGGCGTTCCCGTCGCATCTCAAGAGGAGGCGCTCTCCACAGGAAAGGCGAGAGGAACTCCAGGGTCGTGCCACCATTCCAAGAGTCCCCCAGAGGTGTCAGTCCATTCCAGAGGAACCTGTTTTCCCTGCACTGCCTTGACGTTCAAGCCGAGGATCGACTCCCACCACGTGTGCACGTGGGACAGCCCTGTGGGAAAGCCTCGTGGGAAAGCCTCGTGGGAAAGACTCGAGGGAAAACCATAGATCCTTTGATCCACGCGGCGGACTGCGTGACACTGCTGCTACCGCTGTGGAGGAAAGCGCAAGTGCATGCCCGCATTCGAGACGAGGACTGACTCCCCTGGGGAGACTCCAGGAGTACCCCAAGATCCATGTCAGCACTGGAGAGGAATCCTCAGGTTCCGGCCCCGACTCCACACAATGTCTTAGGCCCCGGCATCGACGGGAGAGGAATCCCGAGAGGCCCCCGAGGAACTCGCATGGGGACTGGCCTTTCCTGAGGCCACCAGAGCGGGTCCCTGAGGTCCCCGTCGTAAGTTGAGAGCACCTGCCGCAACTCGAGAAAATCCAGGAGGTTTTGCCCTCCAGGCGAGATGAGGCCCATTTCCGCTGAGGCTTCTCGAGGCTAATCACGTCTAACCACTGGAACTTCCAAAGGGTCCTTCACACCCTTGCTGCATCTCAAGAAGTTCCCCGACATACCCGTCTCCACTCGAGAGGAAACACTTGGGGTCCCGCACACATCCAGGGGAGCCCCATTTCCGCCTCCTAGCTCGAGATGAGGGATCCTTTCCCTGTTTGGTTGGGAAAGAATTCCCGGCGTTCCCGTCGCATCTCAAGAGGAGGCGCTCTCCACAGGAAAGGCGAGAGGAACTCCAGGGTCGTGCCACCATTCCAAGAGTCCCCCAGATGTGTCAGTCCATTCCAGAGGAACCTGTTTTCCCTGCACTGCCTTGACGTTCAAGCCGAGGATCGACTCCCACCACGTGTGCACGTGGGACAGCCCTGTGGGAAAGCCTCGTGGGAAAGCTTCGTGGGAAAGACTCGAGGGAAAACCATAGATCCTTTGATCCACGCGGCGGACTGCGTGACACTGCTGCTACCGCTCTGGAGGAAAGCGCAAGTGCATGCCCGCATTCGAGACGAGGACTGACTCCCCTGGGGAGACTCCAGAAGTACCCCAAGATCCATGTCAGCACTGGAGACGAATCCTCAGGTTCCGGCCCCGACTCCACACAAGGTCTTAGGCCCCGGCATCGACGGGAGAGGAATGCCGAGAGGCCCCCGAGGAACTCGCATGGGGACTGGCCTTTCCTGAGGCCACCAGAACAGGTCCCTGAGGTCCCCGTCTTAAGTCGAGAGCACCTGCCAAACTCGAGAAAATCCAGGAGGTTTTGCCCTCCAGGCGAGATGAGGCCCATTTCCGCTGAGGCTTCTCGAGGCCAATCACATCTAACCACTGGAACTTCCAAAGGGTCTTTCACACCCTTGCTGCAACTCAAGCAGTTCCGCGACATACCCGTCTCCACTCGAGAGGAAGCACGTGGGGTCCCGCACACATCCAGGGGAGCCCCGTTTCCGCCTCCTAGCTCGAGATGAGGGATCCTTTCCCTGTTTCGTAGGGAAAGAATTCCCGGCGTTCCCGTCGCATCTCAAGAGGAGGCGCTCTCCACAGGAAAGGCGAGAGGAACTCCAGGGTCGTGCCACCATTCCAAGAGTCCCCCAGATGTGTCAGTCCATTCCAGAGGAACCTGTTTTCCCTGCACTGCCTTGACGTTCAAGCCGAGGATCGACTCCCACCACGTGTGCACGTGGGACAGCCCTGTGGGAAAGCCTCGTGGGAAAGCCTCGTGGGAAAGACGCGAGGGAAAACCATAGATCCTTTGACCCACGCGGCGGATTGCGTGACACTGCTGCTACCGCTCTGGAGGAAAGCGCAAGTGCATGCCCGCATTCGAGACGAGGACTGACTCCCCTGGGGAGACTCCAGAAGATCCCCAAGATCCATGTCAGCACTGGAGAGGAATCCTCAGGTTCCGGCCCCGAATCCACACAAGGTCTTAGGCCCCGGCATCGACGGGAGAGGAATCCCGAGAGGCCCCCGAGGAACTCGCATGGGGACTGGCCTTTCCTGAGGCCACCAGAGCGGGTCCCTGAGGTCCCCGTCGTAAGTCGAGAGCACCTGCCGCAACTCGAGAAAATCCAGGAGGTTTTGCCCTCCAAGCGAGATGAGGCCCATTTCCGCTGAGGCTTCTCGAGGCTAATCACGTCTAACCACTGGAACTTCCAAAGGGTCCTTCACACCCTTGCTGCAACTCAAGAAGTTCCCCGACATACCCGTCTCCACTCGAGAGGAAGCACGTGGGGTCCCGCACACATCCAGGGGAGCCCCGTTTCCGCCTCCTAGCTCGAGATGAGGGATCCTTTCCCTGTTTCGTAGGGAAAGAATTCCCGGCGTTCCCGTCGCATCTCAAGAGGAGGCGCTCTCCACAGGAAAGGCGAGAGGAACTCCAGGGTCGTGCCACCATTCCAAGAGTCCCCCAGATGTGTCAGTCCATTCCAGAGGAACCTGTTTTCCCTGCACTGCCTTGACGTTCAAGCCGAGGATCGACTCCCACCACGTGTGCACGTGTGACAGCCCTGTGGGAAAGCCTCTTGGGAAAGCCTCGTGGGAAAGACTCGAGGGAAAACCATAGATCCTTTGATCCACGCGGCGGACTGCGTGACACTGCTGCTACCGCTCTGGAGGAAAGCGCAAGTGCATGCCCGCATTCGAGACGAGGACTGACTCCCCTGGGGAGACTCCAGAAGTACCCCAAGATCCATGTCAGCACTGGAGAGGAATCCTCAGGTTCCGGCCCCGACTCCACACAAGGTCTTAGGCCCCGGCATCGACGGGAGAGGAATCCCGAGAGGCCCCCAAGGAACTCGCATGGGGACTGGCCTTTCCTGAGGCCACCAGAGCGGGTCCCTGAGGTCCCCGTCGTAAGTCGAGAGCACCTGCCGCAACTCAGGAAAATCCAGGAGGTTTTGCCCTCCAGGCGAGATGAGGCCCATTTCCGCTGAGGCTTCTCGAGGCTAATCACGTCTAACCACTGGAACTTCCAAAGGGTCCTTCACACCCTAGCTGCAACTCAAGAAGTTCCCCGACATACCGGTCTCCACTCGAGAGGAAGCACGTGGGGTCCCGCACACATCCAGGGGAGCCCCGTTTCCGCCTCCTAGCTCGAGATGAGGGATCCTTTCCCTGTTTCGTAGGGAAAGAATTCCCGGCGTTCCCGTCGCATCTCAAGAGGAGGCGCTCTCCACAGGAAAGGCGAGAGGAACTCCAGGGTCGTGCCACCATTCCAAGAGTCCCCCAGAGGTGTCAGTCCATTCCAGAGGAACCTGTTTTCCCTGCACTGCCTTGACGTTCAAGCCGAGGATCGACTCCCACCACGTGTGCACGTGGGACAGCCCTGTGGGAAAGCCTCGTGGGAAAGCCTCGTGGGAAAGACTCGAGGGAAAACCATAGATCCTTTGATCCACGCGGCGGACTGCGTGACACTGCTGCTACCGCTGTGGAGGAAAGCGCAAGTGCATGCCCGCATTCGAGACGAGGACTGACTCCCCTGGGGAGACTCCAGGAGTACCCCAAGATCCATGTCAGCACTGGAGAGGAATCCTCAGGTTCCGGCCCCGACTCCACACAATGTCTTAGGCCCCGGCATCGACGGGAGAGGAATCCCGAGAGGCCCCCGAGGAACTCGCATGGGGACTGGCCTTTCCTGAGGCCACCAGAGCGGGTCCCTGAGGTCCCCGTCGTAAGTTGAGAGCACCTGCCGCAACTCGAGAAAATCCAGGAGGTTTTGCCCTCCAGGCGAGATGAGGCCCATTTCCGCTGAGGCTTCTCGAGGCTAATCACGTCTAACCACTGGAACTTCCAAAGGGTCCTTCACACCCTTGCTGCATCTCAAGAAGTTCCCCGACATACCCGTCTCCACTCGAGAGGAAACACTTGGGGTCCCGCACACATCCAGGGGAGCCCCGTTTCCGCCTCCTAGCTCGAGATGAGGGATCCTTTCCCTGTTTGGTTGGGAAAGAATTCCCGGCGTTCCCGTCGCATCTCAAGAGGAGGCGCTCTACACAGGAAAGGCGAGAGGAACTCCAGGGTCGTGCCACCATTCCAAGAGTCCCCCAGATGTGTCAGTCCATTCCAGAGGAACCTGTTTTCCCTGCACTGCCTTGACGTTCAAGCCGAGGATCGACTCCCACCACGTGTGCACGTGGGACAGCCCTGTGGGAAAGCCTCGTGGGAAAGCCTCGTGGGAAAGACGCGAGGGAAAACCATAGATCCTTTGACCCACGCGGCGGACTGCGTGACACTGCTGCTACCGCTCTGGAGGAAAGCGCAAGTGCATGCCCGCATTCGAGACGAGGACTGACTCCCCTGGGGAGACTGCAGAAGTTCCCCAAGATCCATGTCAGCACTGGAGAGGAATCCTCAGGTTCCGGCCCCTACTCCACACTAGGTCTTAGGCCCCGGCATCGACGGGAGAGGAATCCCGAGAGGCCCCCGAGGAACTCGCATGGGGACTGGCCTTTCCTGAGGCCACCAGAGCGGGTCCCTGAGGTCCCCGTCGTAAGTCGAGAGCACCTGCCGCAACTCGAGAAAATCCAGGAGGTTTTGCCCTCCAGGCGAGATGAGGCCCATTTCCGCTGAGGCTTCTCGAGGCTAATCACGTCTAACCACTGGAACTTCCAAAGGGTCCTTCACACCCTTGCTGCAACTCAAGAAGTTCCCCGACATACCCGTCTCCACTCGAGAGGAAGCACGCGGGGTCCCGCACACATCCAGGGGAGCCCCGTTTCCGCCTCCTAGCTCGAGATGAGGGATCCTTTCCCTGTTTCGTAGGGAAAGAATTCCCGGCGTTCCCGTCGCATCTCAAGAGGAGGCGCTCTCCACAGGAAAGGCGAGAGGAACTCCAGGGTCGTGCCACCATTCCAAGAGTCCCCAGATGTGTCAGTCCATTCCAGAGGAACCTGTTTTCCCTGCACTGCCTTGACGTTCAAGCCGAGGATCCACTCCCACCACGTGTGCACGTGGCACAGCCCTGTGGGAAAGCCTCGTGGGAAAGCCTCGTGGGAAAGACTCGAGGGAAAACCATAGATCCTTTGATCCACGCGGCGGACTGCGTGACACTGCTGCTACCGCTCTGGAGGAAAGCGCAAGTGCATGCCCGCATTCGAGACGAGGACTGACTCCCTTGTGGACACTACAGAATTACCCCAAGATCCATGTCAGCACTGGAGAGGAATCCTCAGGTTCCGGCCCCGACTCCACACAAGGTCTTAGGCCCCGGCATCGACGGGAGAGGAATCCCGAGAGGCCCCTGAGGAACTCGCATGGGGACTGGCCTTTCCTGAGGCCACCAGAGCGGGTCCTTGAGGTCCCCGTCGTAAGTCGACAGCACCTGCCGCAACTCGAGAAAATCCAGGAGGTTTTGCCCTCCAGGCGAGATGAGGCCCATTTCCGCTGAGGCTTCTCGAGGCTAATCACGTCTAACCACTGGAACTTCCAAAGGGTCCTTCACACCCTAGCTGCAACTCAAGAAGTTCCCCGACATTCCCGTCTCCACTCGAGAGGAAGCACGTGGGGTCCCGCACACATCCAGGGGAGCCCCGTTTCCGCCTCCTAGCTCGAGATGAGGGATCCTTTCCCTGTTTCGTAGGGAAAGAATTCCCGGCGTTCCCGTCGCATCTCAAGAGGAGGCGCTCTCCACAAGAAAGGCGAGAGGAACTCCAGGGTCGTGCCACCATTCCAAGAGTCCCCCAGATGTGTCAGTCCATTCCAGAGGAACCTGTTTTCCCTGCACTGCCTTGACGTTCAAGCCGAGGATCGACTCCCACCACGTGTGCACGTGGGACAGCCCTGTGGGAAAGCCTCGTGGGAAAGCCTCGTGGGAAAGACTCGAGGGAAAACCATAGATCCTTTGATCCACGCGGCGGACTGCGTGACACTGCTGCTACCGCTCTGGAGGAAAGCGCAAGTGCATGCCCGCATTCGAGACGAGGACTGACTCCCCTGGGGAGACTCCAGAAGTACCCCAAGATCCATGTCAGCACTGGAGAGGAATCCTCAGGTTCCGGCCCCGACTCCACACAAGGTCTTAGGCCCCGGCATCGACGGGAGAGGAATCCCGAGAGGCCCCCAAGGAACTCGCATGGGGACTGGCCTTTCCTGAGGCCACCAGAGCGGGTCCCTGAGGTCCCCGTCGTAAGTCGAGAGCACCTGCCGCAACTCAGGAAAATCCAGGAGGTTTTGCCCTCCAGGCGAGATGAGGCCCATTTCCGCTGAGGCTTCTCGAGGCTAATCACGTCTAACCACTGGAACTTCCAAAGGGTCCTTCACACCCTAGCTGCAACTCAAGAAGTTCCCCGACATACCCGTCTCCACTCGAGAGGAAGCACGTGGGGTCCCGCACACATCCAGGGGAGCCCCGTTTCCGCCTCCTAGCTCGAGATGAGGGATCCTTTCCCTGTTTCGTAGGGAAAGAATTCCCGGCGTTCCCGTCGCATCTCAAGAGGAGGCGCTCTCCACAGGAAAGGCGAGAGGAACTCCAGGGTCGTGCCACCATTCCAAGAGTCCCCCAAAGGTGTCAGTCCATTCCAGAGGAACCTGTTTTCCCTGCACTGCCTTGACGTTCAAGCCGAGGATCGACTCCCACCACGTGTGCACGTGGGACAGCCCTGTGGGAAAGCCTCGTGGGAAAGCCTCGTGGGAAAGACTCGAGGGAAAACCATAGATCCTTTGATCCACGCGGCGGACTGCGTGACACTGCTGCTACCGCTGTGGAGGAAAGCGCAAGTGCATGCCCGCATTCGAGACGAGGACTGACTCCCCTGGGGAGACTCCAGGAGTACCCCAAGATCCATGTCAGCACTGGAGAGGAATCCTCAGGTTCCGGCCCCGACTCCACACAATGTCTTAGGCCCCGGCATCGACGGGAGAGGAATCCCGAGAGGCCCCCGAGGAACTCGCATGGGGACTGGCCTTTCCTGAGGCCACCAGAGCGGGTCCCTGAGGTCCCCGTCGTAAGTTGAGAGCACCTGCCGCAACTCGAGAAAATCCAGGAGGTTTTGCCCTCCAGGCGAGATGAGGCCCATTTCCGCTGAGGCTTCTCGAGGCTAATCACGTCTAACCACTGGAACTTCCAAAGGGTCCTTCACACCCTTGCTGCATCTCAAGAAGTTCCCCGACATACCCGTCTCCACTCGAGAGGAAACACTTGGGGTCCCGCACACATCCAGGGGAGCCCCGTTTCCGCCTCCTAGCTCGAGATGAGGGATCCTTTCCCTGTTTGGTTGGGAAAGAATTCCCGGCGTTCCCGTCGCATCTCAAGAGGAGGCGCTCTCCACAGGAAAGGCGAGAGGAACTCCAGGGTCGTGCCACCATTCCAAGAGTCCCCCAGATGTGTCAGTCCATTCCAGAGGAACCTGTTTTCCCTGCACTGCCTTGACGTTCAAGCCGAGGATCGACTCCCACCACGTGTGCACGTGGGACAGCCCTGTGGGAAAGCCTCGTGGGAAAGCTTCGTGGGAAAGACTCGAGGGAAAACCATAGATCCTTTGATCCACGCGGCGGACTGCGTGACACTGCTGCTACCGCTCTGGAGGAAAGCGCAAGTGCATGCCCGCATTCGAGACGAGGACTGACTCCCCTGGGGAGACTCCAGAAGTACCCCAAGATCCATGTCAGCACTGGAGACGAATCCTCAGGTTCCGGCCCCGACTCCACACAAGGTCTTAGGCCCCGGCATCGACGGGAGAGGAATGCCGAGAGGCCCCCGAGGAACTCGCATGGGGACTGGCCTTTCCTGAGGCCACCAGAACAGGTCCCTGAGGTCCCCGTCTTAAGTCGAGAGCACCTGCCACACTCGAGAAAATCCAGGAGGTTTTGCCCTCCAGGCGAGATGAGGCCCATTTCCGCTGAGGCTTCTCGAGGCCAATCACATCTAACCACTGGAACTTCCAAAGGGTCTTTCACACCCTTGCTGCAACTCAAGCAGTTCCGCGACATACCCGTCTCCACTCGAGAGGAAGCACGTGGGGTCCCGCACACATCCAGGGGAGCCCCGTTTCCGCCTCCTAGCTCGAGATGAGGGATCCTTTTCCTGTTTCGTAGGGAAAGAATTCCCGGCGTTCCCGTCGCATCTCAAGAGGAGGCGCTCTCCACAGGAAAGGCGAGAGGAACTCCAGGGTCGTGCCACCATTCCAAGAGTCCCCCAGATGTGTCAGTCCATTCCAGAGGAACCTGTTTTCCCTGCACTGCCTTGACGTTCAAGCCGAGGATCCACTCCCACCACGTGTGCACTTGGGACAGCCCTGTGGGAAAGCCTCGTGGGAAAGCCTCGTGGGAAAGACTCGAGGGAAAACAATAGATCCTTTGATCCACACGGCGGACTGCGTGACACTGCTGCTACCGCTCTGGAGGAAAGCGTAAGTGCATGCCCGCATTCGAGACGACGACTGACTCCCCTGGGGAGACTCCAGAAGTACCCCAAGATCCATGTCAGGACTGCAGAGGAATCCTCAGGTTCCGGCCCCGACTCCACACAAGGTCTTAGGCCCCGGCATCGACGGGAGAGGAATCCCGAGAGGCCCCCGAGGAACTCGCATGGGGACTGGCCTTTCCTGAGGCCACCAGAGCGGGTCCCTGAGGTCCCCGTCGTAAGTCGAGAGCACCTGCCGCAACTCGAGAAAATCCAGGAGGTTTTGCCCTCCAGGCGAGATGAGGCCCATTTCCGCTGAGGCTTCGCGAGGCTAATCACGTCTAACCACTGGAACTTCCAAAGGGTCCTTCACACCCTTGCTGCAACTCAAGAAGTTCCCCTACATACCCGTCTCCACTCGAGAGGAAGCACGTGGGGTCCCGCACACATCAAGGGGAGCCCCGTTTCCGCCTCCTAGCTCGAGATGAGGGATCCTTTCCCTGTTTCGTAGGGAAAGAATTCCCGGCGTTCCCGTCGCATCTCAAGAGGAGGCGCTCTCCACAGGAAAGGCGAGAGGAACTCCAGGGTCGTGCCACCATTCCAAGAGTCCCCCAGATGTGTCAGTCCATTCCAGAGGAACCTGTTTTCCCTGCACTGCCTTGACGTTCAAGCCGAGGATCCACTCCCACCACGTGTGCACGTGGGACAGCCCTGTGGGAAAGCCTCGTGGGAAAGCCTCGTGGGAAAGACTCGAGGGAAAACCATAGATCCTTTGATCCACGCGGCGGACTGCGTGACACTGCTGCTACCGCTCTGGAGGAAAGCGCAAGTGCATGCCCGCATTCGAGACGAGGACTGACTCCCCTGGGGAGACTCCAGAAGTACCCCAAGATCCATGTCAGCACTGGAGAGGAATCCTCAGGTTCCGGCCCCGACTCCACACAAGGTCTTAGGCCCCGGCATCGACGGGAGAGGAATCCCGAGAGGCCCCCGAGGAACTCGCATGGGGACTGGCCTTTCCTGAGGCCACCAGAGCGGGTCCCTGAGGTCCCCGTCGTAAGTCGAGAGCACCTGCCGCAACTCGAGAAAATCCAGGAGGTTTTGCCCTCCAGGCGAGATGAGGCCCATTTCCGCTGAGGCTTCTCGAGGCTAATCACGTCTAACCACTGGAACTTCCAAAGGGTCCTTCACACCCTTGCTGCAACTCAAGAAGTTCCCCGACATACCCGTCTCCACTCGAGAGGAAGCACGTGGGGTCCCGCACACATCCAGGGGAGCCCCGTTTCCGCCTCCTAGCTCGAGATGAGGGATCCTTTCCCTGTTTCGTAGGGAAAGAATTCCCGGCGTTCCCGTCGCATCTCAAGAGGAGGCGCTCTCCACAGGAAAGGCGAGAGGAACTCCAGGGTCGTGCCACCATTCCAAGAGTCCACCAGATGTGTCAGTCCATTCCAGAGGAACCTGTTTTCCCTGCACTGCCTTGACGTTCAAGCCGAGGATCGACTCCCACCACGTGTGCACGTGGGACAGCCCTGTGGGAAAGCCTCGTGGGAAAGCCTCGTGGGAAAGACTCGAGGGAAAACCATAGATCCTTTGATCCACGCGGCGGACTGCGTGACACTGCTGCTACCGCTCTGGAGGAAACCGCAAGTGCATGCCCGCATTCAAGACGAGGACTGACTCCCCTGGGGAGACTCCAGAAGTACCCCAAGATCCATGTCAGCACTGGAGAGGAATCCTCAGGTTCCGGCCCCGACTCCACACAAGGTCTTAGGCCCCGGCATCAACGGGAGAGGAATCCCGAGAGGCCCCCGAGGAACTCGCATGGGAATGGCCTTTCCTGAGGCCACCAGAGCGGGTCCCTGAGGTCCCCACCGTAAGTCGAGAGCACCTGCCGCAACTCGAGAAAATCCAGGAGGTTTTGCCCTCCAGGCGAGATGAGGCCCATTTCCGCTGAGGCTTCTCGAGGCTAATCACATCTAACCGCTGGAACTTCCAAAGGGTCCTTCACACCATTGCTGCAACTCAAGCAGTTCCGCGATATACCCGTCTCCACTCGAGAGGAAGCACGTGGGGTCCCGCACCCATCCAGGGGAGCCCCGTTTCCGCCTCCTAGCTCGAGATGAGGGATCCTTTCCCTGTTTCGTAGGGAAAGAATTCCCGGCGTTCCCGTCGCATCTCAAGAGGTGGCGCTCTCCACAGGAAAGGCGAGAGGAACTCCAGGGTCGTGGCACCATTCCAAGAGACCCCCAGATGTGTCAGTCCATTCCAGAGGAACCTGTTTTCCCTGCACTGCCTGACGTTCAAGCCGAGGATCGACTCCCACCACGTGTGCACGTGGGACAGCCCTGTGGTAAAGCCTCGTGGGAAAGCCTCGTGGGAAAGACTCGAGGGAAAACCATAGATCCTTTGATCCACGCGGCGGACTGCGTGACACTGCTGCTACCGCTCTGGAGGAAAGCGCAAGTGCATGTCCGCATTCGAGACGAGGACTGACTCCCCTGGGGAGACTCCAGAAGTACCCCAAGATCCATGTCAGCACTGGAGAGGAATCCTCAGGTTCCGGCCCCGACTCCACACAAGGTCTTAGGCCCCGGCATCGACGGGAGAGGAATGCCGAGAGGCCCCCGAGGAACTCGCATGGGTACTGGCCTTTCTGGCGCCACCAGAGCGGGTACCTGAGGTCCCCGTCGTAAGTCGAGAGCACCTGCCGCAACTCGAGAAAATCCAGGAGGTTTTGCCCTCCAGGCGAGATGAGGCCCATTTCCGCTGAGGCTTCTCGAGGCCAATCACATCTAACCACTGGAACTTCCAAAGGGTCCTTCACACCCTTGCTGCTACTCAAGAAGTTCCCCGACATACCCGTCTCCACTCGATAGGAAGCACGTGGTGTCCCGCACACATCCAGGGGAGCCCCGTTTCCGCCTCCTAGCTCGAGATGAGGGATCCTTTCCCTGTTTCGTAGGGAAAGAATTCCCGGCGTTCCCGTCGCATCTCAAGAGGAGGCGCTCTCCACAAGAAAGGCGAGAGGAACTCCAGGGTCGTGCCACCATTCCAAGAGTCCCCCAGATGTGTCAGTCCATTCCAGAGGAACCTGTTTTCCCTGCACTGCCTTGACGTTCAAGCCGAGGATCGACTCCCACCACCTGTGCACGTGGGACAGCCCTTTGGGAAAGCCTCGTGGGAAAGCCTCGTGGGAAAGACTCGAGGGAAAACCATAGATCCTTTGATCCACGCGGCGGACTGCGTGACACTGCTGCTACCGCTCTAGAGGAAAGCGCAAGTGCATGCCCGCTTTTGAGACGAGGACTGACTCCCCTGGGGAGACTCCAGATGTACCCCAAGATCCATGTCAGCACTGGAGAGGAATCCTCAGGTTCCGGCCCCGACTCCACACAAGGTCTTCGGCCCCGGCATCGACGGGAGAGGAATGCCGAGAGGCCCCCGAGGAACTCGCATGGGGACTGGCCTTTCCTGAGGCCACCAGAGCGGGTCCCTGACGTCCCCGTCGTAAGTCGACAGCACCTGCCGCAACTCGAGAAAATCCAGGAGGTTTTGCCCTCCAGGCGAGATGAGGCCCATTTCCGCTGAGGCTTCTCGAGGCTAATCACGTCTAACCACTGGAACTTCCAAAGGGTCCTTCACAGCCTTGCTGCAACTCAAGAAGTTCCCCGACATACCCGTCTCCACTCGAGAGGAAGCACGTGGGGTCCCGCACACATCCAGGGGAGCCCCGTTTCCGCCTCCTAGCTCGAGATGAGGGATCCTTTCCCTGTTTCGTAGGGAAAGAATTCCCGGCGTTCCCGTCGCATCTCAAGAGGAGGCGCTCTCCACAGGAAAGGCGAGAGGAACTCCAGGGTCGTGCCACCATTCCAAGAGTCCCCCAGATATGTCAGTCCATTCCAGAGGAACCTGTTTTCCCTGCACTGCCTAGACGTTCAAGCCGAGGATCCACTCCCACCACGTGTGCACGTGGGACAGCCCTGTGGGAAAGCCTCGTGGGAAAGCCTCGTGGGAAAGACTCGAGGGAAAACCATAGATCCTTTGATCCACGCGGCGGACTGCGTGACACTGCTGCTACCGCTCTGGAGGAAAGCGCAAGTGCATGCCCGCATTCGAGACGAGGACTGACTCCCCTGGGGAGACTCCAGAAATACCCCAAGATCCATGTCAGCACTGGAGAGGAATCCTCAGGTTCCGGCCCCGACTCCACACAAGGTCTTCGGCCCCGGCATCGACGGGAGATGAATCCCGAGAGGCCCCCGAGGAACTCGCATGGGGACTGGCCTTTCCTGAGGCCACCAGAGCGGGTCCCTGAGGTCCCCGTCGTAAGTCGAGAGCACCTGCCGCAACTCGAGAAAATCCAGGAGGTTTTGCCCTCCAGGCGAGATTAGGCCCATTTCCGCTGAGGCTTCTCGAGGCGAACCACGTCTAACCACTGGAACTTCCAAAGGGTCCTTCACACCCTTGCTGCAACTCAAGAAGTTCCCGACATACCCGTCTCCACTCGAGAGGAAGCACGTGGGGTCCCGCACACATCCAGGGGAGCCCCGTTTCCGCCTCCTAGCTCGAGATGAGGGATCCTTTCCCTGTTTCGTAGGGAAAGAATTCCCGGCGTTCCCGTCGCATCTCATGTGGAGGGGCTCTCCACAGGAGAGGCGAGAGGAACTCCAGGGTCGTGCCACCATTCCAAGAGTCCCCCAGATGTGTCAGTCCATTCCAGAGGAACCTGTTTTCCCTGCACTGCCTTGACGTTCAAGCCGAGGATCCACTCCCACCACGTGTGCACGTGGGACAGCCCTGTGGGAAAGCCTCGTGGGAAAGCCTCGTGGGAAAGACTCGAGGGAAAACCATAGATCCTTTGATCCACGCGGCGGACTGCGTGACACTGCTGCTACCGCTCTGGAGGAAAGCGCAAGTGCATGCCCGCATTCGAGACGAGGACTGACTCCCCTGGGGAGACTCCAGAAGTACCCCAAGATCCATGTCAGCACTGGAGAGGAATCCTCAGGTTCCGGCCCCGACTCCACACAAGGTCTTAGGCCCCGGCATCGACGGGAGAGGAATCCCGAGAGGCCCCCGACGAACTCGCATGGGGACTGGCCTTTCCTGAGGCCACCAGAGCGGGTCCCTGAGGTCCCCGTCGTAAGTCGAGAGCACCTGCCGCAACTCGAGAAAATCCAGGAGGTTTTGCCCTCCAGGCGAGATGAGGCCCATTTCTGCTGAGGCTTCTCGAGGCTAATCACGTCTAACCACTGGAACTTCCAAAGGGTCTTTCACACCCTTGCTGCAACTCAAGAAGTTCCCCGACATACCCGTCTCCACTCGAGAGGAAGCACGTGGGGTCCCGCACACATCCAGGGGAGCCCCGATTCCGCCTCCTAGCTCGAGATGAGGGATCCTTTCCCTGTTTCGTAGGGAAAGAATTCCCGGCGTTCCCGTCGCATCTCAAGAGGAGGCGCTCTCCACAGGAAAGGCGAGAGGAACTCCAGGGTCGTGCCACCAATCCAAGAGTCCCCCAGATGTGTCAGTCCATTCCAGAGGAACCTGTTTTCCCTGCACTGCCTTGACGTTCAAGCCGAGGATCGACTCCCACCACGTGTGCACGTGGGACAGCCCTGTGGGAAAGCCTCGTGGGAAAGCCTCGTGGGAAAGACTCGAGGGAAAACCATAGATCCTTTGATCCACGCGGCGGACTGCGTGACACTGCTGCTACCGCTCTGGAGGAAAGCGCAAGTGCATGCCCGCATTCGAGACGAGGACTGACTCCCCTGGGGAGACTCCAGAAGTACCCCAAGATCCATGTCAGCACTGGAGAGGAATCCACAGGTTCCGGCCCCGACTCCACACAAGGTCTTAGGCCCCGGCATCGACGGGAGAGGAATCCCGAGAGGCCCCTGAGGAACTCCCATGGGGACTGGCCTTTCCTGAGGCCACCAGAGCGGGTCCCTGAGGTCCCCGTCGTAAGTCGAGAGCACCTGCCGCAACTCGAGAAAATCCAGGAGGTTTTGCCCTCCAGGCGAGATGAGGCCCATTTCCGCTGAGGCTTCTCGAGGCTAATCACATCTAACCACTGGAACTTCCAAAGGGTCCTTCACCCCCTTGCTGCAACTCAAGAAGTTCCCCGACATACCCGTCTCCACTCGAGAGGAAGCACGTGGGGTCCCGCACACATCCAGGGGAGCCCCGTTTCCGCCTCCTAGCTCGAGATGAGGGATCCTTTCCCTGTTTCGTAGGGAAAGAATTCCCGGCGTTCCCGTCGCATCTCAAGAGGAGGCGCTCTCCACAGGAAAGGCGAGAGGAACTCCAGGGTCGTGCCACCATTCCAACAGTCCCCCAGATGTGTCAGTCCATTCCAGAGGAACCTGTTTTCCCTGCACTGCCTTGACGTTCAAGCCGAGGATCGACTCCCACCACGTGTGCACGTGGGACAGCCCTGTGGGAAAGCCTCGTGGGAAAGCCTCGTGGGAAAGACTCGAGGGAAAAGCATAGATCCTTTGATCCACGCGGCGGACTGCGTGACACTGCTGCTACCGCTCTGGAGGAAACCGCAAGTGCATGCCCGCATTCAAGACGAGGACTGACTCCCCTGGGGAGACTCCAGAAGTACCCCAAGATCCATGTCAGCACTGGAGAGGAATCCTCAGGTTCCGGCCCCGACTCCACACAAGGTCTTAGGCCCCGGCATCGACGGGAGAGGAATGCCGAGAGGCCCCCGAGGAACTCGCATGGGGACTGGCCTTTCCTGAGGCCACCAGAGCGGGTCCCTGACGTCCCCGTCGTAAGTCGACAGCACCTGCCGCAACTCGAGAAAATCCAGGAGGTTTTGCCCTCCAGGCGAGATGAGGCCCATTTCCGCAGAGGCTTCTCGAGGCTAATCACGTCTAACCACTGGAACTTCCAAAGGGTCCTTCACAGCCTTGCTGCAACTCAAGAAGTTCCCCGACATACCCGTCTCCACTCGAGAGGAAGCACGTGGGGTCCCGCACACATCCAGGGGAGCCCCGTTTCCGCCTCCTAGCTCGAGATGAGGGATCCTTTCCCTGTTTCGTAGGGAAAGAATTCCCGGCGTTCCCGTCGCATCTCAAGAGGAGGCGCTCTCCACAGGAAAGGCGAGAGGAACTCCAGGGTCGTGCCACCATTCCAAGAGTCCCCCAGATATGTCAGTCCATTCCAGAGGAACCTGTTTTCCCTGCACTGCCTAGACGTTCAAGCCGAGGATCCACTCCCACCACGTGTGCACGTGGGACAGCCCTGTGGGAAAGCCTCGTGGGAAAGCCTCGTGGGAAAGACTCGAGGGAAAACCATAGATCCTTTGATCCACGCGGCGGACTGCGTGACACTGCTGCTACCGCTCTGGAGGAAAGCGCAAGTGCATGCCCGCATTCGAGACGAGGACTGACTCCCCTGGGGAGACTCCAGAAATACCCCAAGATCCATGTCAGCACTGGAGAGGAATCCTCAGGTTCCGGCCCCGACTCCACACAAGGTCTTCGGCCCCGGCATCGACGGGAGATGAATCCCGAGAGGCCCCCGAGGAACTCGCATGGGGACTGGCCTTTCCTGAGGCCACCAGAGCGGGTCCCTGAGGTCCCCGTCGTAAGTCGAGAGCACCTGCCGCAACTCGAGAAAATCCAGGAGGTTTTGCCCTCCAGGCGAGATTAGGCCCATTTCCGCTGAGGCTTCTCGAGGCGAACCACGTCTAACCACTGGAACTTCCAAAGGGTCCTTCACACCCTTGCTGCAACTCAAGAAGTTCCCGACATACCCGTCTCCACTCGAGAGGAAGCACGTGGGGTCCCGCACACATCCAGGGGAGCCCCGTTTCCGCCTCCTAGCTCGAGATGAGGGATCCTTTCCCTGTTTCGTAGGGAAAGAATTCCCGGCGTTCCCGTCGCATCTCATGTGGAGGGGCTCTCCACAGGAGAGGCGAGAGGAACTCCAGGGTCGTGCCACCATTCCAAGAGTCCCCAAGATGTGTCAGTCCATTCCAGAGGAACCTGTTTTCCCTGCACTGCCTTGACGTTCAAGCCGAGGATCGACTCCCACCACGTGTGCACGTGGGACAGCCCTGTGGGAAAGCCTCGTGGGAAAGCCTCGTGGGAAAGACTCGAGGGAAAACCATAGATCCTTTGATCCACGCGGCGGACTGCGTGACACTGCTGCTACCGCTTTGGAGGAAAGCGCAAGTGCATGCCCGCATTCGAGACGAGGACTGACTCCCCTGGGGAGACTCCAGAAGTACCCCAAGATCCATGTCAGCACTGGAGAGGAATCCTCAGGTTCCGGCCCCGACTCCACACAAGGTCTTAGGCCCCAGCATCGACGGGAGAGGAATCCCGAGAGGCCCCCGAGGAACTCACATGGGGACTGGCCTTTCCTGAGGCCACCAGAGCGGGTCCCTGAGGTCCCCGTCGTAAGTCGACAGCACCTGCCGCAACTCGAGAAAATCCAGGAGGTTTTGCCCTCCAGGCGAGATGAGGCCCATTTCCGCTGAGGCTTCTCGAGGCTAATCACGTCTAACCACTGGAACTTCCAAAGGGTCCTTCACACCCTTGCTGCAACTCAAGAAGTTCCCCGACATACCCGTCTCCACTCGAGAGGAAGCACGTGGGGTCCCGCACACATCCAGGGGAGCCCCGTTTCCGCCTCCTAGCTCGAGATGATGGATCCTTTCCCTGTTTCGTAGGGAAAGAATTCCCGGCGTTCCCGTCGCATCTCATGTGGAGGGGCTCTCCACAGGAAAGGCGAGAGGAACTCCAGGGTCGTGCCACCATTCCAAGAGTCCCCCAGATGTGTCAGTCCATTCCAGAGGAACCTGTTTTCCCTGCACTGCCTTGACGTTCAAGCCGAGGATCCACTCCCACCACGTGTGCACGTGGGAAAGCCCTGTGGGAAAGCCTCGTGGGAAAGCCTCGTGGGAAAGACTCGAGGGAAAACCATAGATCCTTTGATCCACGCGGCAGACTGCGTGACACTGCTGCTACCGCTCTGGAGGAAAGCGCAAGTGCATGCCCGCATTCGAGACGAGGACTGACTCCCCTGGGGAGACTCCAGAAGTACCCCAAGATCCATGTCAGCACTGGAGAGGAATCCTCAGGTTCCGGCCCCAACTCCACACAAGGTCTTAGGCCCCGGCATCGAAGGGAGAGGAATCCCGAGAGGCCCCCGAGGAACTCGCATGGGGACTGGCCTTTCCTGAGGCCACCAGAGCGGTTCCCTGAGGTCCCCGTCGTAAGTCGAGAGCACCTGCCGCAACTCGAGAAAATCCAGGAGGTTTTGCCCTCCAGGCGAGATGAGGCCCATTTCCGCTGAGGCTTCTCGAGGCCAATCACATCTAACCACTGGAACTTCCAAAGGGTCCTTCACACCCTTGCTGCAACTGAAGAAGTTCCCCGACATACCCGTCTGCACTCGAGAGGAAGCACGTGGGGTCCCGCACACATCCAGGGGAGCCCCGTTTCCGCCTCCTAGCTCGAGATGAGGGATCCTTTCCCTGTTTCGTAGGGAAAGAATTCCCGGCGTTCCCGTCGCATCTCAAGAGGAGGCGCTCTACACAGGAAAGGCGAGAGGAACTCCAGGGTCGAGACACCATTCCAAGAGCCCCCAAATGTGTCAGTCCATTCCAGAGGAACCTGTTTTCCCTGCACTGCCTTGACGTTCAAGCCGAGGATCGACTCCCACCACGTGTAGACGTGGGACAGCCCTGTGGGAAAGCCTCGTGGGAAAGCCTCGTGAGAAAGACTCGAGGGAAAACCAAGGATCCTTTGATCCACGCGGCGGACTGTGTGACACTGCTGCTACCGCTCTGGAGGAAAGCGCAAGTGCATGCCCGCATTCGAGACGAGGACTGACTCCCCTGGGGAGACTCCAGAAGTACCCCAAGATTCATGTCAGCACTGGAGAGGAATCCTCAGTTTCCGGCCCCGACTCCACACAAGGTCTTAGGCCCCGGCATCGACGGGAGAGGAATCCCGAGAGGCCCCCGAGGAACTCGCATGGGGACTGGCCTTTCCTGAGGCCACCAGAGCGGGTCCCTGAGGTCCCCGTCGTAAGTCGAGAGCACCTGCCGAAACTCGAGAAAATCCAGGAGGTTTTGCCCTCCAGGCGAGATGAGGCTCATTTCCGCTGAGGCTTCTCGAGGCTAATCACGTCTAAACACTGGAACTTCCAAAGGGTCCTTCACACCCTTGCTGCAACTCAAGAAGTTCCCTGACATACCCGTCTTCAATCGAGAGGAAGCACGTGGGGTCCCGCACACATCCAGGGGAGCCCCGTTTCCCCTCCTAGATCGAGATGAGGGGTCCTTTCCCTGTTTCGTAGGGAAAGAATTCCCGGCGTTCCCGTCGCATTTCAAGAGGAGGCGCTCTCCACAGGAAAGGCGAGAGGAACTCCAGGGTCGTGCCACCATTCCAAGAGTCCCCCAGATGTGTCAGTCCATTCCAGAGGAACCTGTTTTCCCTGCACTGCCTTGACGTTCAAGCCGAGGATCGACTCCCACCACGTGTGCACGTGGGACAGCCCTGTGGGAAAGCCTCGTGGGAAAGCCTCGTGGGAAAGACTCGAGGGAAAACCATAGATCCTTTGATCCACGCGGCGGACTGCGTGACACTGCTGCTACCGCTCTGGAGGAAAGAACAAGTGCATGCCCGCATTCGAGACGAGGACTGACTCCCCTGGGGAGACTCCAGAAGTACCCCAAGATCCATGTCAGCACTGGAGAGGAATCCTCAGGTTCCGGCCCCGACTCCACACAAGGTCTTAGGCCCCGGCATCAACGGGAGAGGAATCCCGAGACACCCCCGAGGAACTTGCATGGGGACTGGCCTTTCCTGAGGCCACCAGAGCGGGTCCCTGAGGTCCCCTTCGTAAGTCGAGAGCACCTGCCGCAACTCGAGAAAATCCAGGAGGTTTTGCCCTCCAGGCGAGATGAGGCCCATTTCCGCTGAGGCTTCTCGAGGCCAATCACGTCTAACCACTGGAACTTCCAAAGGGTCCTTCACACCCTTGCTGCAACTCAAGAAGTTCCCCGACATACCCGTCTCCACTCGAGAGGAAGCACGTGGTGTCCCGCACACATCCAGGGGAGCCCCGTTTCCGCCTCCTAGCTCGAGATGAGGGATCCTTTCCCTGTTTCGTAGGGAAAGAATTCCCGGCGTTCCCGTCGCATCTCAAGAGGAGGCGCTCTCCACAGGAAAGGCGAGAGGAACTCCAGGGTCGTGCCACCATTCCAAGAGTCCCCCAGATATGTCAGTCCATTTCAGAGGAACCTGTTTTCCCTGCACTGCCTTGACGTTCAAGCCGAGGATCGACTCCCACCACGTGTGCACGTGGGACAGCCCTGTGGGAAAGCCTCGTGGGAAAGCCTCGTGGGAAAGACTCGAGGGAAAACCATAGATCCTTTGATCCACGCGGCGGACTGCGTGACACTGCTGCTACCGCTCTGGAGGAAAGCGCAAGTGCATGCCCGCATTCGAGACGAGGACTGACTCCTCTGGGGAGACTCCAGAAGTACCCCAAGATCCATGTCAGCACTGGAGAGGAATCCTCAGGTTCCGGCCCCGACTCCACACAAGGTCTTAGGCCCCGGCATCGACGGGAGAGGAATCCCGAGTGGCCCCCGAGGAACTCGCATGGGGACTGGCCTTTCCTGAGGCCACCAGAGCGGGTCCCTGAGGTCCCCGTCGTAAGTTGAGAGCACCTGCCGCAACTCGAGAAAATCCAGGAGGTTTTGCCCTCCAGGCGAGATGAGGCCCATTTCCGCTGAGGCTTCTCGAGGCCAATCACGTCTAACCACTGGAACTTCCAAAGGGTCCTTCACACCCTTGCTGCAACTCAAGAATTTCCCCGACATACCCGTCTCCACTCGAGAGGAAGCACGTGCGGTCCCGCACACATCCAGGGGAGCCCCGTTTCCGCCTCCTAGCTCGAGATGAGGGATCCTTTCCCTGTTTCGTAGGGAAAGAATTCCCGGCTTTCCCGTCGCATCTCAAGAAGAGGCGCTCTCCACAGGAAAGGCGAGAGGAACTCCAGGGTCGTGCCACCATTCCAAGAGTCCCCCAGATGTGTCAGTCCATTCCAGAGGAACCTGTTTTCCCTGCACTGCCTTGACGTTCAAGCCGAGGATCGACTCCCACCACGTGTGCACGTGGGACAGCCCTGTGGGAAAGCCTCGTGGGAAAGCCTCGTGGGAAAGACTCGAGGGAAAACCATAGATCCTTTGATCCACGCGGCGGACTGCGTGACACTGCTGCTACCGCTCTGGAGGAAAGCGCAATGCATGCCCGCATTCGAGACGAGGACTGACTCCCCTGGGGAGACTCCAGAAGTACCCCAAGATCCATGTCAGCACTGGAGAGGAATCCTCAGGTTCCGGCCCCGACTCCACACAAGGTCTTAGGCCCCGGCATCGACGGGAGAGGAATCCCGAGAGGCCCCCGAGGAACTCGCATGGGGACTGGCCTTTCCTGAGGCCACCAGAGCGGGTTCCTGAGGTCCCCGTCGTAAGTCGAGAGCACCTGCCGCAACTCGAGAAAATCCAGGAGGTTTTGCCCTCCAGGCGAGATGAGGCCCATTTCCGCTGAGGCTTCTCGAGGCCAAACACGTCTAACCACTGGAACTTCCAAAGGGTCCTTCACACCCTTGCTGCAACTCAAGAAGTTCCCCGACATACCCGTCTCCACTGTAGAGGAATCATGTGGTGTCCCGCACACATCCAGGGGAGCCCCGTTTCCGCCTCCCAGCTCGAGATGAGGGATCCTTTCCCTGTTTCGTAGGGAAAGAATTCCCGGCGTTCCCGTCGCATCTCAAGAGGAGGCGCTCTCCACAGGAAAGGCGAGAGGAACTCCAGGGTCGTGCCACCATTCCAAGAGTCCCCCAGATGTGTCAGTCCATTCCAGAGGAACCTGTTTTCCCTGCACTGCCTTGACGTTCAAGCCGAGGATCGACTCCCACCACGTGTGCACGTGGGACAGCCCTGTGGGAAAGCCTCGTGGGAAAGCCTCGTGGGAAAGACTCGAGGGAAAACCATAGATCCTTTGATCCACGCGGCGGACTGCGTGACACTGCTGCTACCGCTCTGGAGGAAAGCGCAAGTGCATGCCCGCATTCGAGACGAGGACTGACTCCCCTGGGGAGACTCCAGAAGTACCCCAAGATCCATGTCAGCACTGGAGAGGAATCCTCAGGTTCCGGCCCCGACTCCTCACAAGGTCTTAGGCCCCGGCATCGACGGGAGAGGAATCCCGAGACGCCCCCGAGGAACTCGCATGGGGACTGGCCTTTCCTGAGGCCACCAGAGCGGTTCCCTGAGGTCCCCGTCGTAAGTCGAGAGCACCTGCCGCAACTCGAGAAAATCCAGGAGGTTTTGCCCTCCAGGCGAGATGAGGCCCATTTCCGCTGAGGCTTCTCGAGGCCAATCACGTCTAACCACTGGAACTTCCAAAGGGTCCTTCACATCCTTGCTGCAACTCAAGAAGTTCCCCGACATACCCGTCTCCACTCGAGAGGAAGCACGTGGGGTCCCGCGCACATCCAGGGGAGCCCCGTTTCCGCCTCCTAGCTCGAGATGAGGGATCCTTTCCCTGTTTCGTAGGGAAAGAATTCCCGGCGTTCCCGTCGCATCTCAATAGGAGGCGCTCTCCACAGGAAAGGCGAGAGGAACTCCAGGGTCGAGACACCATTCCAAGAGTCCCCCAGATGTGTCAGTCCATTCCAGAGGAACCTGTTTTCCCTGCACTGCCTTGACGTTCAAGCCGAGGATCGACTCCCACCACGTGTGCACGTGGAACAGCCCTGTGTGAAAGCCTCGTGGGAAAGCCTCATGGGAAAGACTCGAGGGAAAACCATAGATCCTTTGATCCACGCGGCGGACTGCGTGACACTGCTGCTACCGCTCTGGAGGAAAGCGAAGTGCATGCCCGCATTCGAGACGAGGACTGACTCCCCTGGGGAGACTCCAGAAGTACCCCAAGATCCATGTCAGCACTGGAGAGGAATCCTCAGGTTCCGGCCCCGACTCCACACAAGGTCTTAGGCCCCGGCATCGACGGGAGAGGAATCCCGAGAGGCCCCCGAGGAACTCGCATGGGGACTGGCCTTTCCTGAGGCCACCAGAGCGGTTCCCTGAGGTCCCCGTCGTAAGTCGAGAGCACCTGCCGCAACTCGAGAAAATCCAGGAGGTTTTGCCCTCCAGGCGAGATGAGGCCCATTTCCGCTGAGGCTTCTCGAGGCCAATCACATCTAACCACTGGAACTTCCAAAGGGTCCTTCACACCATTGCTGCAACTCAAGAAGTTCCCCGACATACCCGTCTCCACTCGAGAGGAAGCACGTGGGGTCCCGCACACATCCAGGGGAGCCCCGTTTCCGCCTCCTAGCTCGAGATGAGGGATCCTTTCCCTGTTTCATAGGGAAAGAATTCCCGGCGTTCCCGTCGCATCTCAAGAGGAGGCGCTCTCCACAGGAAAGGCGAGAGGAACTCCAGGGTCGAGACACCATTCCAAGAGTCCCCCAGATGTGTCAGTCCATTCCAGAGGAACCTGTTTTCCCTGCACTGCCTTGACGTTCAAGCCGAGGATCGACTCCCACCACGTGTGCACGTGGGACAGCCCTGTGGGAAAGCCTCGTGGGAAAGCCTCGTGGGAAAGACTCGAGGGAAAACCATAGATCCTTTGATCCACGCGGCGGACTGCGTGACACTGCTGCTACCGCTCTGGAGGAAAGCGCAAGTGCATGCCCGCATTCGAGACGAGGACTGACTCCCCTGGGGAGACTCCAGAAGTACCCCAAGATCCATGTCAGCACTGGAGAGGAATCCTCAGGTTCCGGCCCCGACTCCACACAAGGTTTAGGCCCCGGCATCGACGGGAGAGGAATCCCGAGAGGCCCCCGAGGAACTCGCATGGGGACTGGCCTTTCCTGAGGCCACCAGAGCGGGTCCCTGAGGTCCCCGTCGTAAGTCAAGAGCACCTGCCGCAACTCGAGAAAATCCAGGAGGTTTTGCCCTCCAGGCGAGATGAGGCCCATTTCCGCTGAGGCTTCTCGAGGCCAATCACATTTAACCACTGGAACTTCCAAGGGGTCCTTCACACCATTGCTGCAACTCAAGAAGTTCCCCGACATACCCGCCTCCACTCGAGAGGAAGCACGTGGGGTCCCGCACACATCGAGGGGAGCCCCGTTTCCGCCTCATAGCTCGAGATGAGGGATCCTTTCCCTGTTTCGTAGGGAAAGAATTCCCGGCGTTCCCGTCGCATCTCAAGAGGAGGCGCTCTCCACAGGAAAGGCGAGAGGAACTCCAGGGTCGAGACACCATTCCAAGAGTCCCCCAGATGTGTCAGTCCATTCCAGAGGAACCTGTTTTCCCTGCACTGCCTTGACGTTCAAGCCGAGGATCGACTCCCACCACGTGTGCACGTGGGACAGCCCTGTGGGAAAGCCTCGTGGGAAAGCCTCGTGGGAAAGACTCGAGGGAAAACCATAGATCCTTTGATCCACGCGGCGGACTGCGTGACACTGCTGCTACTGCTTTGGAGGAAAGCGCCAGTGCATGCCCGCATTCGAGACGAGGACTGACTCCCCTGGGGAGACTCCAGAAGTACCCCAAGATCCATGTCAGCACTGGAGAGGAATCCTCAGGTTCCGGCCCCGACTCCACACAAGGTCTTAGGCCCCGGCATTGACGGGAGAGGAATCCCGAGACGCCCCCGAGGAACTCGCATGGGGACTGGCCTTTCCTGAGGCCACCAGAGCGGGTCCCTGAAGTCCCCGTCGTAAGTCGAGAGCACCTGCCGCAACTCGAGAAAATCCAGGAGGTTTTGCCCTCCAGGCGAGATGAGGCCCATTTCCGCTGAGGCTTCTCGAGGCCAATCACATCTAACCACTGGAACTTCCAAAGGGTCCTTCACACCCTTGCTGCAACTCAAGAAGTTCCCCGACATACACGTCTCCACTCGAGAGGAAGCACGTGGTGTCCCGCACACATCCAGGGGAGCCCCGTTTCCGCCTCCTAGCTCGAGATGAGGGATCCTTTCCCTGTTTCGTAGGGAAAGAATTCCCGGCGTTCCCGTCGCATCTCAAGAGGAGGCTCTCTCCACAGGAAAGGGGAGAGGAACTCCAGGGTCGTGCCACCATTCCAAGAGTCCCCCAGATGTGTCAGCCCATTCCAGAGGAACCTGTTTTCCCTGCACTGCCTTGACGTTCAAGCCGAGGATCGACTCCCACCACGTGTGCACGTGGGACAGCCCTGTGGGAAAGCCTCGTGGGAAAGCCTCGTGGGAAAGACTCGAGGGAAAACCATAGATCCTTTGATCCACGTGCGGACTGCGTGACACTGCTGCTACCGCTCTGGAGGAAAGCGCAAGTGCATGCCCGCATTCAAGACGAGGACTGACTCCCCTGGGGAGACTCCAGAAGTACCCCAAGATCCATGTCAGCACTGGAGAGGAATCCTCAGGTTCCGGCCCCGACTCCACACAAGGTCTTAGGCCCCGGCATCGACGGGAGAGGAATCCCGAGAGGCCCCCGAGGAACTCGCATGGGGACTGGCCTTTCCTGAGGCCACCAGAGCGGGTCCCTGAGGTCCCCGTCGTAAGCCGAGAGCACCTGCCGCAACTCGAGAAAATCCAGGAGGTTTTGCCCTCCAGGCGAGATGAGGCCCATTTCCGCTGAGGCTTCTCGAGGCCAACCACATCTAACCACTGGAACTTCCAAAGGGTCCTTCACACCATTGCTGCAACTCAAGAAGTTCCCCGACATACCCGTCTCCACTCGAGAGGAAGCACGTGGGGTACCGCACACATCCAGGGGACCCCCGTTTCTGCCTCCTAGCTCGAGATGAGGGATCCTTTCCCTGTTTCGTAGGGAAAGAATTCCCGGCGTTCCCGTCGCATCTCAAGAGGAGGCGCTCTCCACAGGAAAGGCTAGAGAAACTCCAGGGTCGTGACACCATTCCAAGAGTCCCCCAGATGTGTCAGTCCATTCCAGAGGAACCTGTTTTCCCTGCACTGCCTTGACGTTCAAGCCGAGGATCGACTCCCACCACGTGTGCACGTGGGACAGCCCTGTGGGAAAGCCTCGTGGTAAAGCCTCGTGGAAAAGACTCGAGGGAAAACCATAGATCCTTTGATCCACGCGGCGGACTGCGTGACACTGCTGCTACCACTCTGGAGGAAAGCGCAAGTGCATGCCCGCATTCGAGACGAGGACTGACTCCCCTGGGGAGACTCCAGAAGTACCCCAAGATCCATGTCAGCACTGGAGAGGAATCCTCAGGTTCCGGCCCCGACTCCACACAAGGTCTTAGGCCCCGGCATCGACGGGAGAGGAATCCCGAGAGGCCCCCGAGGAACTCGCATGGGGACTGGCCTTTCCTGAGGCCACAAGAGCGGGTTCCTGAGGTCCCCGTCGTAAGTCGAGAGCACCTGCCGCAACTCGAGAAAATCCAGGAGGTTTTGCCCTCCAGGCGAGATGAGGCCCATTTCCGCTGAGGCTTCTCGAGGCCAATCACGTCTAACCACTGGAACTTCCAAAGGGTCCTTCACACCCTTGCTGCAACTCAAGAAGTTCCCCGACATACCCGTCTCCACTGGAGAGGAATCATGTGGTGTCCCGCACACATCCAGGGGAGGCCCGTTTCCGCCTCCCAGCTCGAGATGAGGGATCCTTTCCCTGTTTCGTAGGGAAAGAATTCCCGGCGTTCCCGTCGCATCTCAAGAGGAGGCGCTCTCCACAGGAAAGGCGAGAGGAACTCCAGGGTCGTGCCACCATTCCAAGAGTCCCCCAGATGTGTCAGTCCATTCCAGAGGAACCTGTTTTCCCTGCACTGCCTTGACGTTCAAGCCGAGGATCGACTCCCACCACGTGTGCACGTGGGACAGCCCTGTGGGAAAGCCTCGTGGGAAAGCCTCGTGGGAAAGACTCGAGGGAAAACCATAGATCCTTTGATCCACGCGGCGGACTGCGTGACACTGCTGCTACCGCTCTGGAGGAAAGCGCAAGTGCATGCCCGCATTCGAGACGAGGACTGACTCCCCTGGGGAGACTCCAGAAGTACCCCAAGATCCATGTCAGCACTGGAGAGGAATCCTCAGGTTCCGGCCCCGACTCCTCACAAGGTCTTAGGCCCCGGCATCGACGGGAGAGGAATCCCGAGACGCCCCCGAGGAACTCGCATGGGGACTGGCCTTTCCTGAGGCCACCAGAGCGGTTCCCTGAGGTCCCCGTCGTAAGTCGAGAGCACCTGCCGCAACTCGAGAAAATCCAGGAGGTTTTGCCCTCCAGGCGAGATGAGGCCCATTTCCGCTGAGGCTTCTCGAGGCCAATCACGTCTAACCACTGGAACTTCCAAAGGGTCCTTCACATCCTTGCTGCAACTCAAGAAGTTCCCCGACATACCCGTCTCCACTCGAGAGGAAGCACGTGGGGTCCCGCGCACATCCAGGGGAGCCCCGTTTCCGCCTCCTAGCTCGAGATGAGGGATCCTTTCCCTGTTTCGTAGGGAAAGAATTCCCGGCGTTCCCGTCGCATCTCAATAGGAGGCGCTCTCCACAGGAAAGGCGAGAGGAACTCCAGGGTCGAGACACCATTCCAAGAGTCCCCCAGATGTGTCAGTCCATTCCAGAGGAACCTGTTTTCCCTGCACTGCCTTGACGTTCAAGCCGAGGATCGACTCCCACCACGTGTGCACGTGGAACAGCCCTGTGTGAAAGCCTCGTGGGAAAGCCTCATGGGAAAGACTCGAGGGAAAACCATAGATCCTTTGATCCACGCGGCGGACTGCGTGACACTGCTGCTACCGCTCTGGAGGAAAGCGAAGTGCATGCCCGCATTCGAGACGAGGACTGACTCCCCTGGGGAGACTCCAGAAGTACCCCAAGATCCATGTCAGCACTGGAGAGGAATCCTCAGGTTCCGGCCCCGACTCCACACAAGGTCTTAGGCCCCGGCATCGACGGGAGAGGAATCCCGAGAGGCCCCCGAGGAACTCGCATGGGGACTGGCCTTTCCTGAGGCCACCAGAGCGGTTCCCTGAGGTCCCCGTCGTAAGTCGAGAGCACCTGCCGCAACTCGAGAAAATCCAGGAGGTTTTGCCCTCCAGGCGAGATGAGGCCCATTTCCGCTGAGGCTTCTCGAGGCCAATCACATCTAACCACTGGAACTTCCAAAGGGTCCTTCACACCATTGCTGCAACTCAAGAAGTTCCCCGACATACCCGTCTCCACTCGAGAGGAAGCACGTGGGGTCCCGCACACATCCAGGGGAGCCCCGTTTCCACCTCCTAGCTCGAGATGAGGGATCCTTTCCCTGTTTCATAGGGAAAGAATTCCCGGCGTTCCCGTCGCATCTCAAGAGGAGGCGCTCTCCACAGGAAAGGCGAGAGGAACTCCAGGGTCGAGACACCATTCCAAGAGTCCCCCAGATGTGTCAGTCCATTCCAGAGGAACCTGTTTTCCCTGCACTGCCTTGACGTTCAAGCCGAGGATCGACTCCCACCACGTGTGCACGTGGGACAGCCCTGTGGGAAAGCCTCGTGGGAAAGCCTCGTGGGAAAGACTCGAGGGAAAACCATAGATCCTTTGATCCACGAGGCGGACTGCGTGACACTGCTGCTACCGCTCTGGAGGAAAGCGCAAGTGCATGCCCGCATTCGAGACGAGGACTGACTCCCCTGGCGAGACTCCAGAAGTACCCCAAGATCCATGTCAGCACTGGACAGGAATCCTCAGGTTCCGGCCCCGACTCCACACAAGGTTTAGGCCCCGGCATCGACGGGAGAGGAATCCCGAGAGGCCCCCGAGGAACTCGCATGGGGACTGGCCTTTCCTGAGGCCACCAGAGCGGGTCCCTGAGGTCCCCGTCGTAAGTCAAGAGCACCTGCCGCAACTCGAGAAAATCCAGGAGGTTTTGCCCTCCAGGCGAGATGAGGCCCATTTCCGCTGAGGCTTCTCGAGGCCAATCACATTTAACCACTGGAACTTCCAAGGGGTCCTTCACACCATTGCTGCAACTCAAGAAGTTCCCCGACATACCCGTCTCCACTCGAGAGGAAGCACGTGGGGTCCCGCACACATCGAGGGGAGCCCCGTTTCCGCCTCCTAGCTCGAGATGAGGGATCCTTTCCCTGTTTCGTAGGGAAAGAATTCCCGGCGTTCCCGTCGCATCTCAAGAGGAGGCGCTCTCCACAGGAAAGGCGAGAGGAACTCCAGGGTCGAGACACCATTCCAAGAGTCCCCCAGATGTGTCAGTCCATTCCAGAGGAACCTGTTTTCCCTGCACTGCCTTGACGTTCAAGCCGAGGATCGACTCCCACCACGTGTGCACGTGGGACAGCCCTGTGGGAAAGCCTCGTGGGAAAGCCTCGTGGGAAAGACTCGAGGGAAAACCATAGATCCTTTGATCCACGCGGCGGACTGCGTGACACTGCTGCTACTGCTTTGGAGGAAAGCGCCAGTGCATGCCCGCATTCGAGACGAGGACTGACTCCCCTGGGGAGACTCCAGAAGTACCCCAAGATCCATGTCAGCACTGGAGAGGAATCCTCAGGTTCCGGCCCCGACTCCACACAAGGTCTTAGGCCCCGGCATTGACGGGAGAGGAATCCCGAGACGCCACCGAGGAACTCGCATGGGGACTGGCCTTTCCTGAGGCCACCAGAGCGGGTCCCTGAAGTCCCTATCGTAAGTCGAGAGCACCTGCCGCAACTCGAGAAAATCCAGGAGGTTTTGCCCTCCAGGCGAGATGAGGCCCATTTCCGCTGAGGCTTCTCGAGGCCAATCACATCTAACCACTGGAACTTCCAAAGGGTCCTTCACACCCTTGCTGCAACTCAAGAAGTTCCCCGACATACACGTCTCCACTCGAGAGGAAGCACGTGGTGTCCCGCACACATCCAGGGGAGCACCGTTTCCGCCTCCTAGCTCGAGATGAGGGATCCTTTCCCTGTTTCGTAGGGAAAGAATTCCCGGCGTTCCCGTCGCATCTCAAGAGGAGGCTCTCTCCACAGGAAAGGCGAGAGGAACTCCAGGGTCGGGCCACCATTCCAAGAGTCCCCCAGATGTGTCAGCCCATTCCAGAGGAACCTGTTTTCCCTGCACTGCCTTGACGTTCAAGCCGAGGATCGACTCCCACCACGTGTGCACGTGGGACAGCCCTGTGGGAAAGCCTCGTGGGAAAGCCTCGTGGGAAAGACTCGAGGGAAAACCATAGATCCTTTGATCCACGTGCGGACTGCGTGACACTGCTGCTACCGCTCTGGAGGAAAGCGCAAGTGCATGCCCGCATTCGAGACGAGGACTGACTCCCCTGGGGAGACTCCAGAAGTACCCCAAGATCCATGTCAGCACTGGAGAGGAATCCTCAGGTTCCGACCCCGACTCCACACAAGGTCTTAGGCCCCGGCATCGACGGGAGAGGAATCCCGAGAGGCCCCCGAGGAACTCGCATGGGGACTGGCCTTTCCTGAGGCCACCAGAGCGGGTCCCTGAGGTCCCCGTCGTAAGTCGAGAGCACCTGCCGCAACTCGAGAAAATCCAGGAGGTTTTGCCCTCCAGGCGAGATGAGGCCCATTTCCGCTGAGGCTTCTCGAGGCCAACCACATCTAACCACTGGAACTTCCAAAGGGTCCTTCACACCATTGCTGCAACTCAAGAAGTTCCCCGACATACACGTCTCCACTCGAGAGGAAGCACGTGGTGTCCCGCACACATCCAGGGGAGCCCCGTTTCCGCCTCCTAGCTCGAGATGAGGGATCCTTTCCCTGTTTCGTAGGGAAAGAATTCCCGGCGTTCCCGTCGCATCTCAAGAGGAGGCTCTCTCCACAGGAAAGGCGAGAGGAACTCCAGGGTCGTGCCACCATTCCAAGAGTCCCCCAGATGTGTCAGCCCATTCCAGAGGAACCTGTTTTCCCTGCACTGCCTTGACGTTCAAGCCGAGGATCGACTCCCACCACGTGTGCACGTGGGACAGCCCTGTGGGAAAGCCTCGTGGGAAAGCCTCGTGGGAAAGACTCGAGGGAAAACCATAGATCCTTTGATCCACGCGGCGGACTGCGTGACACTGCTGCTACCGCTCTGGAGGAAAGCGCAAGTGCATGCCCGCATTCGAGACGAGGACTGACTCCCCTGGGGAGACTCCAGAAGTACCCCAAGATCCATGTCAGCACTGGAGAGGAATCCTCAGGTTCCGGCCCCGACTCCACACAAGGTCTTAGGCCCCGGCATCGACGGGAGAGGAATCCCGAGAGGCCCCCGAGGAACTCGCATGGGGACTGGCCTTTCCTGAGGCCACCAGAGCGGGTCCCTGAGGTCCCCGTCGTAAGTCGAGAGCACCTGCCGCAACTCGAGAAAATCCAGGAGGTTTTGCCCTCCAGGCGAGATGAGGCCCATTTCCGCTGAGGCTTCTCGAGGCCAACCACATCTAACCACTGGAACTTCCAAAGGGTCCTTCACACCATTGCTGCAACTCAAGAAGTTCCCCGACATACCCGTCTCCACTCGAGAGGAAGCACGTGGGGTACCGCACACATCCAGGGGACCCCCGTTTCTGCCTCCTAGCTCGAGATGAGGGATCCTTTCCCTGTTTCGTAGGGAAAGAATTCCCGGCGTTCCCGTCGCATCTCAAGAGGAGGCGCTCTCCACAGGAAAGGCTAGAGAAACTCCAGGGTCGTGACACCATTCCAAGAGTCCCCCAGATGTGTCAGTCCATTCCAGAGGAACCTGTTTTCCCTGCACTGCCTTGACGTTCAAGCCGAGGATCGACTCCCACCACGTGTGCACGTGGGACAGCCCTGTGGGAAAGCCTCGTGGTAAAGCCTCGTGGAAAAGACTCGAGGGAAAACCATAGATCCTTTGATCCACGCGGCGGACTGCGTGACACTGCTGCTACCACACTGGAGGAAAGCGCAAGTGCATGCCCGCATTCGAGACGAGGACTGACTCCCCTGGGGAGACTCCAGAAGTACCCCAACATCCATGTCAGCACTGGAGAGGAATCCTCAGGTTCCGGCCCCGACTCCACACAAGGTCTTAGGCCCCGGCATCGACGGGAGAGGAATCCCGAGAGGAGCCCGTGGAACTCGCATGGGGACTGGCCTTTCCTGAGGCCACCAGAGCGGGTCCCTGAGGTCCCCGTCGTAAGTCGAGAGCACCTGCCGCAACTCGAGAAAATCCAGGAGGTTTTGCCCTCCAGGCGAGATGAGGCCCATTTCCGCTGAGGCTTCTAGAGGCCAATCACATCTAACCACTGGAACTTCCAAAGGGTCCTTCACACCCTTGCTGCAACTCAAGAAGTTCCCCGACATACCCATCTCCACTCGAGAGGAAGGACGTGGGGTCCCGCACACATCCAGGGAAGCCCCGTTTCGCCTCCTAGCTCGAGATGAGGGATCCTTTCCCTGTTTCGTAGGGAAAGAATTCCCGGCGTTCCCGTCGCATCTCAAGAGGAGGCGCTCTCCACAGGAAAGGCGAGAGGAACTCCAGGGTCGTGCCACCATTCCAAGAGTCCCCCAGATGTGTCAGTCCATTCCAGAGGAACCTGTTTTCCCTGCACTGCCTTGACGTTCAAGCCGAGGATCGACTCCCACCACGTGTGCACGTGGAACAGCCCTGTGGGAAAGCCTCGTGGGAAAGCCTCGTGGGAAAGACTCGAGGGAAAACCATAGATCCTTTGATCCACGCGGCGGACTGCGTGACACTGCTGCTACCGCTCTGGAGGAAAGCGCAAGTGCATGCCCGCATTCGAGACGAGGACTGACTCCCCTGGGGAGACTCCAGAAGTACCCCAAGATCCATGTCAGCACTGGAGAGGAATCCTCAGGTTCCGGCCCCGACTCCACACAAGGTCTTAGGCCCCGGCATCGACGGGAGAGGAATCCCGAGAGGCCCCCGAGGAACTCGCATGGGGACTGGCCTTTCCTGAGGCCACCAGAGCGGGTCCCTGAGGTCCCCGTCGTAAGTCGAGAGCACCTGCCGCAACTCGAGAAAATCCAGGAGGTTTTGCCCTCCAGGCGAGATGAGGCCCATTTCCGCTGAGGCTTCTCGAGGCCAATCACATCTAACCACTGGAACTTCAAAAGGGTCCTTCACACCCTTGCTGCAACTCAAGAAGTTCCCCGACATACCCGTCTCCACTCGAGAGGAAGCACGTGGGGGCCCGCACACATCCAGGGGAGCCCCGTTTCGCCTCCTAGCTCGAGATGAGGTATCCTTTCCCTGTTTCGTATGGAAAGAATTCCTGGCGTTCCCGTCGCATCTCAAGAGGAGGCGCTCTCCACAGGAAAGGCGAGAGGAACTCCAGGGTCGTGCCACCATTCCAAGAGTCCCCCAGATGTGTCAGTCCATTCAAAGGAACCTGTTTTCCCTGCACTGCCTTGACGTTCAAGCTGAGGATCGACTCCCACCACGTGTGCACGTGGGACAGCCCTGTGGGAAAGCCTCGTGGGAAAGCCTCGTGGGAAAGACGCGAGGGAAAACCATAGATCCTTTGATCCACGCGGCGGACTGCGTGACACTGCTGCTACCGCTCTGGAGGAAAGCGCAAGTGCATGCCCGCATTCGAGACGAGGACTGACTCCCCTGGGGAGGCTCCAGAAGTACCCCAAGATCCATGTCAGCACTGGAGAGGAATTCTCAGGTTCCGGCCCCGACTCCACACAAGGTCTTAGGCCCCGGCATCGACGGGAGAGGAATCCCGAGACGCCCCCGAGGAACTCGCATGGGGACTGGCCTTTCCTGAGGCCACCAGAGCGGGTCCCTGAGGTCCCCGTCGTAAGTCGAGAGCACCTGCCGCAACTCGAGAAAATCCAGGAGGTTTTGCCCTCCAGGCGAGATGAGGCCCATTTCCGCTGAGGCTTCTCGAGGCCAATCACATCTAACCACTGGAACTTCAAAAGGGTCCTTCACACCCTTGCTGCAACTCAAGAAGTTCCCCGACATACCCGTCTCCACTCGAGAGGAAGCACGTGGTGCCCCGCACACATCCAGGGGAGCCCCGTTTCCGCCTCCTAGCTCGAGATGAGGGATCCTTTCCCTGTTTCGTAGAGAAAGAATTCCCGGCGTTCCCGTCGCATCTCAAGAGGAGGCGCTCTCCACAGGAAAGGCGAGAGGAACTCCAGGGTCGAGACACCATTCCAAGAGTACCCCAGATGTGTCAGTCCATTCCAGAGGAACCTGTTTTCCCTGCACTGCCTTGACGTTCAAGCCGAGGATCGACTCCCACCACGTGTGCACGTGGGACAGCCCTGTGGGAAAGCCTCGTGGGAAAGCCTCGTGGGAAAGACTAGAGGGAAAACCATAGACCCTTTGATCCACGCGGCGGACTGCGTGACACTGCTGCTACCGCTCTGGAGGAAAGCGCAAGTGCATGCCCGCATTCGAGACGAGGACTGACTCCCCTGGGGAGACTCCAGAAGTACCCCAAGATCCATGTCAGCACTGGAGAGGAATCCTCAGGTTCCGGCCCCGACTCCACACAAGGTCTTAGGCCCCGGCATCGACCGGAGAGGAATCCCGAGAGGGCCCCGAGGAACTCGCATGGGGACTGGCCTTTCCTGAGGCCACCAGAGCGGGTCCCTGAGGTCCCCATCGTAAGTCGAGAGCACCTGCCGCAACTCGAGAAAATCCAGGAGGTTTTGCCCTCCAGGCGAGATGAGGCCCATTTCCGCTGAGGCTTCTCGAGGCCAATCACATCTAACCACTGGAACTTCCAAAGGGTCCTTCACATCCTTTCTGCAACTCAAGAAGTTCCCCGACATACCCGTCTCCACTCGAGAGGAAGCACGTGGTGTCCCGCACACATCCAGGGGAGCCCCGTTTCCGCCTCCTAGCTCGAGATGAGGGATCCTTTCCCTGTTTCTTAGGGAAAGAATTCCCGGCGTTCCCGTCGCATCTCAAGAGGAGGCGCTCTGCACAGGAAAGGCGAGAGGAACTCCAGGGTCGTGCCACCATTCCAAGAGACCCCCAGATGTGTCAGCCCATTCCAGAGGAACCTGTTTTCCCTGCACTGCCTTGACGTTCAAGCCGAGGATCGACTCCCACCACGTGTGCACGTGGGACAGCCCTGTGGGAAAGCCTCGTGGGAAAGCCTCGTGGGAAAGACTCGAGGGAAAACCATAGATCCTTTGATCCACGCGGCGGACTGCGTGACACTGCTGCTACCGCTCTGGAGGAAAGCGAAGTGCATGCCCGCATTCGAGACGAGGACTGACTCCCCTGGGGAGACTCCAGAAGTACCCCAAGATCCATGTCAGCACTGGAGAGGAATCCTCAGGTTCCGGCCCCGACTCCACACAAGGTCTTAGGCCCCGGCATCGACGGGAGAGGAATCCCGAGAGGGCCCCGAGGAACTCACATGGGGACTGGCCTTTCCTGAGGCCACCAGAGCGGGTCCCTGAGGTCCCCATCGTAAGTCGAGAGCACCTGCCGCAACTCGAGAAAATCCAGGAGGTTTTGCCCTCCAGGCGAGATGAGGCCCATTTCCGCTGAGGCTTCTCGAGGCCAATCACATCTAACCACTGGAACTTCCAAAGGGTCCTTCACACCATTGCTGCAACTCAAGAAGTTCCCCGACATACCCGTCTCCACTCGAGAGGAAGCACGTGGGGTCCCGCACACATCCAGGGGAGCCCCGTTTCCGCCTCCTAGCTCGAGATGAGGGATCCTTTCCCTGTTTCGTAGGGAAAGAATTCCCGGCGTTCCCGTCGTATCTCAAGAGGAGGAGCTCTCCACAGGAAAGGCGAGAGGAACTCCAGGGTCGAGACACCATTCCAAGAGTCCCCCAGATGTGTCAGTCCATTCCAGAGGAACCTGTTTTCCCTGCACTGCCTTGACGTTCAAGCCGAGGATCGACTCCCACCACGTGTGCACGTGGGACAGCCCTGTGGGAAAGCCTCGTGGGAAAGCCTCGTGGGAAAGACTCGAGGGAAAAACATAGATCCTTTGATCCACTCGGCGGACTGCGTGACACTGCTGCTACCGCTCTGGAGGAAAGCGCAAGTGCATGCCCGCATTCGAGACGAGGACTGACTCCCCTGGGGAGACTCCAGAAGTACCCCAAGATCCATGTCAGCACTGGAGAGGAATCCTCAGGTTCCGGCACCGACTCCACACAAGGTCTTAGGCCCCGGCATCGACGGGAGAGGAATCCCGAGACGCCCCCGAGGAACTCGCATGGGGACTGGCCTTTCCTGAGGCCACCAGATCGGGTCCCTGAGGTCCCCGTCGTAAGTCGAGAGCACCTGCCGCAACTCGAGAAAATCCAGAAGGTTTTGCCCACCAGGCGAGATGAGGCCCATTTCCGCTGAGGCTTCTCGAGGCCAATCACATCTAACCACTGGAACTTCCAAAGGGTCCTTCACACCATTGCTGCAACTCAAGAAGTTCCCCGACATACCCGTCTCCACTCGAGAGGAAGCACGTGGGGTCCCGCACATATCCAGGGGAGCCCCGTTTCTGCCTCCTAGCTCGAGATGAGGGATCCTTTCCCTGTTTCGTAGGGAAAGAATTCCCGGCGTTCCCGTCGCTTCTCAAGAGGAGGCGCTCTCCACAGGAAAGGCGAGAGGAACTCCAGGGTCGTGCCACCATTCCAAGAGTCCCCCAGATGTGTCAGTCCATTCCAGAGGAACCTGTTTTAACTGCACTGCCTTGACGTTCAAGCCAAGGATCGACTGCCACCACGTGTGCACGTGGGACAGCCCTGTGGGAAAGCCTCGTGGGAAAGCCTCGTGGGAAAGACTTGAGGGAAAACCAAAGATCCTTTGATCCACCCGGCGGACTGCGTGACACTGCTGCTACCGCTCTGGAGGAAAGCGGAAGTGCATGCCCGCATTCGAAACGAGGACTGACTCCCCTGGGGAGACTCCAGAAGTACCCCAAGATCCATGTCAGCACTGGAGAGGAATCCTCAGGTTCCGGCCCCGACTCCACACAAGGTCTTAGGCCCCGGCATCGACGGGAGAGGAATCCCGAGAGGCCCCCGAGGAACTCGCATGGGGACTGGCCTTTCCTGAGGCCACCAGAGCGGGTCCCTGAGGTCCCCGTCGTAAGTCGAGAGCACCTGCCACAACTCGAGAAAATCCAGGAGGTTTTGCCCTCCAGGCGAGATGAGGCCCATTTCCGCTGAGGCTTCTCGAGGCCAATCACATCTAACCACTGGAACTTCCAAAGGGTCCTTCACACCCTTGCTGCAACTCAAGAAGTTCCCCGACATACCCGTCTCCACTCGAGAGGAAGCACGTGGGGTCCCGCACACATCCAGGGGAGCCCCGTTTCCACCTCCTAGCTCGAGATGAGGAATCCTTTCCCTGTTTCGTAGGGAAAGAATTCCCGGCGTTCCCGTCGCATCTCAAGAGGAGGCGCTCTCCACAGGAAAGGCGAGAGAAACTCCAGGGTCATGACACCATTCCAAGAGTCCCCCAGATGTGTCAGTCCATTCCAGAGGAACCTGTTTTCCCTGCACTGCCTTGACGTTCAAGCCGAGGATCGACTCCCACCACGTGTGCACGTGGGACAGCCCTGTGGGAAAGCCTCGTGGGAAAGCCTCGTGGGAAAGACTCGAGGGAAAACCATAGATCCTTTGATCCACGCGGCGGTCTGCGTGACACTGCTGCTACCGCTCTGGAGGAAAGCGCAAGTGCATGCCCGCATTCGAGACGAGGACTGACTCCCCTGGGGAGACTCCAGAAGTACCCAAAGATCCATGTCAGCACTGGAGAGGAATCCTCAGGTTCCGGCCCCGACTCCACACAAGGTCTTAGGCCCCGGCATCGACGGGAGAGGAAAACCGAGAGGCCCCCGAGGAACTCGCATGGGGTCTGGCCTTTCCTGAGGCCACCAGAGCGGGTCCCTGAAGTCCCCGTCGTAAGTCGAGAGCACCTGCCGCAACTCGAGAAAATCCAGGAGGTTTTGCCCTCCAGGCGAGATGAGGCCCATTTCCGCTGAGGCTTCTCGAGGCCAATCACATCTAACCACTGGAACTTCAAAAGGGTCCTTCACACCCTTGCTGCAACTCAAGAAGTTCCCCGACATACCCTTCTCCACTCGAGAGGAAGCACGTGGGGGCCCGCACACATCCAGGGGAGCCCCGTTTCCGCCTCCTAGCTCGAGATGAGGGATCCTTTCCCTGTTTCGTAGGGAAAGAATTCCCGGCGTTCCCGTCGCATCTCAAGAGGAGGCGCTCTCCACAGGAAAGGCGAGAGGAACTCCAGGGTCGAGACACCATTCCAAGAGTCCCCCAGATGTGTCAGTCCATTCCAGAGGAACCTGTTTTCCCTGCACTGCCTTGACGTTCAAGCCGAGGATCCACTCCCACCAAGTGTGCACGTGGGACAGCCCTGTGGGAAAGCCTCGTGGGAAAGCCTCGTGGGAAAGACTCGAGGGAAAACCATAGATCCTTTGATCCACGCGGCGGACTGTGTGACACTGCTGCTACCGCTATGGAGGAAAGCACAAGTGCATGCCCGCATTCGAGACGAGGACTGACTCCCCTGGGGAGACTCCAGAAGTACCCTAAGATCCATGTCAGCACTGGAGAGGAATCCTCAGGTTCCGGCCCCGACTCCACACAAGGTCTTAGGCCCCGGCATCGACGGGAGAGGAATCCCGAGAGGGCCCGGAGGAACTCGCATGGGGACTGGCCTTTCCTGAGGCCACCAGAGCGGGTCCCTGAGGTCCCCGTCGTAAGTCGAGAGCACCTGCCGCAACTCGAGAAAATCCAGGAGGTTTTGCCCTCCAGGCGAGATGAGGCCCATTTCCGCTGAGGCTTCTCGAGGCCAATCACATCAAACCACTGGAACTTCCAAAGGGTCCTTCACACCCTTTCTGCAACTCAAGAAGTTCCCCGACATACCCGTCTCCACTCGAGAGGAAGCACGTGGTGTCCCGCACACATCCAGGGGAGCCCCTTTTCCGCCTCCTAGCTCGAGATGAGGGATCCTTTCCCTGTTTCGTAGGGAAAGAATTCCCGGCGTTCCCGTCGCATCTCAAGAGGAGGCGCTCTCCACAGGAAAGGGGAGAGGAACTCCAGGGTCGTGCCACCATTCCAAGAGTCCCCCAGATGTGTCAGTCCATTCCAGAGGAACCTGTTTTCCCTGCACTGCCTTGACGTTCAAGCCGAGGATCGACTCCCACCACGTGTGCAGGTGGGACAGCCCTGTGGGAAAGCCTCGTGGGAAAGCCTCGTGGGAAAGACTCGAGGGAAAACCATAGATCCTTTGATCCACGCGGCGGACTGCGTGACACTGCTGCTACCGCTCTGGAGGAAAGTGCAAGTGCATGCCCGCATTCGAGACGAGGACTGACTCCCCTGGGGAGACTCCAGAAGTACCCCAAGATCCATGTCAGCACTGGAGAGGAATCCTCAGGTTCCGGCCCCGACTCCACACAAGGTCTTAGGCCCCGGCATCGACGGGAGAGGAATCCCGAGACGCCCCCGAGGAACTCGCATGGGGACTGGCCTTTCCTGAGGCCACCAGAGCGGTTCCCTGAGGTCCCCGTCGTAAGTCGAGAGCACCTGCCGCAACTCGAGAAAATCCAGGAGGTTTTGCCCTCCAGGCGAGATGAGGCCCATTTCCGCTGAGCCTTCTCGAGGCCAATCACATCTAACCACTGGAACTTCCAAAGGGTCCTTCACACCATTGCTGCAACTCAAGAAGTTCCCCGACATACCCGTCTCCACTCGAGAGGAAGCACGTGGTGTCCCGCACACAACCAGGGGAGCCCCGTTTCGCCTCCTAGCTCGAGATGAGGGATCCTTTCCCTGTTTCGTAGGGAAAGAATTCCCGGCGTTCCCGTCGCATCTCAAGAGGAGGCGCTCTCCACAGGAAAGGCGAGAGGAACTCCAGGGTCGTGCCACCATTCCAAGAGTCCCCCAGATGTGTCAGTCCATTCCAGAGGAACCTGTTTTCCCTGCACTGCCTTGACGTTCAAGCCGAGGATCGACTCCCACCACGTGTGCACGTGGGACAGCCCTGTGGAAAGCCTCGTGGGAAAGCCTCGTGGGAAAGACTTGAGGGAAACCATAGATCCTTTGATCCACGCGGCGGACTGTGTGACACTGCTGCTACCGCTCTGGAGGAAAGCGCAAGTGCATGCCCGCATTCGAGACGAGGACTGACTCCCCTGGGGAGACTCCAGTAGTACCCCAAGATCCATGTCAGCACTGGAGAGGAATCCTCAGGTTCCGGCCCCGACTCCACACAAGGTCTTAGGCCCCGGCATCGACGGGAGAGGAATCCCGAGAGGCCTCCGAGGAACTCGCATGGGGACTGGCCTTTCATGAGGCCACCAGAGCGGGTCCCTGAGGTCCCCGTCGTAAGTCGAGAGCACCTGCCGCAACTCGAGAAAATCCAGAAGGTTTTGCCCTCCAGGCGAGATGAGGCCCATTTCCGCTGAGGCTTCTCAAGGCCAATCACATCTAACCACTGGAACTTCCAAAGGGTCTTTCACACCATTGCTGCAACTCAAGAAGTTCCCCGACATACCCGTCTCCACTCGAAAGGAAGCACGTGGGGTCCCGCACACATCCAGGGGAGCCCCGTTTCCGCCTCCTAGCTCGAGATGAGGGATCCTTTCCCTGTTTCGTAGGGAAAGAATTCCCGGCGTTCCCGTCGCATCTCAAGAGGAGGCGCTCTCCACAGGAAAGGCGAGAGGAACTCCAGGGTCGTGCCACCATTCCAAGAGTCCCCCAGATGTGTCAGTCCATTCCAGAGGAACCTGTTTTCCCTGCACTGCCTTGACGTTCAAGCCGAGGATCGACTCCCACCACGTGTGCACGTGGGACAGCCCTGTGGGAAAGCCTCGTGGGAAAGCCTCGTGGGAAAGACTCGAGGGAAAACCATAGATCCTTTGATCCACGCGGCGGACTGCGTGACACTGCTGCTACCGCTCTGGAGGAAAGCGCAAGTGCATGCCCGCATTCGAGACGAGGACTGACTCCCCTGGGGAGACTCCAGAAGTACCCCAAGATCCATGTCAGCACTGGAGAGGAATCCTCAGGTTCCGGCCCCGACTCCACACAAGGTCGTAGGCCCCGGCATCGACGGGAGAGGAATCCCGAGAGGCCCCTGAGGAACTCGCATGGGGACTGGCCTTTCCTGAGGCCACCAGAGCGGGTCCCTGAGGTCCCCGTCGTAAGTCGAGAGCACCTGCCGCAACTCGAGAAAATCCAGGAGGTTTTGCCCTACAGGCGAGATGAGGCCCATTTCCGCTGAGGCTTCTCGAGGCCAATCACATCTAACCACTGGAACTTCCAAAGGGTCTTTCACACCATTGCTGCAACTCAAGAAGTTCCCCGACATACCCGTCTCCACTCGAGAGGAAGCACGTGGGGTCCCGCACACATCCAGGGGAGCCCCGTTTCCGCCTCCGAGCTCGAGATGAGGGATCCTTTCCCTGTTTCGTAGGGAAAGAATTCCCGGCGTTCCCGTCGCATCTCAAGAGGAGGTGCTCTCCACACGAAAGGCGAGAGGAACTCCAGGGTCATGACACCATTCCAAGAGTCCCCCAGATATGTCAGTCCATTCCAGAGGAACCTGTTTTCCCTGCACTGCCTTGACGTTCAAGCCGAGGATCGACTCCCACCACGTGTGCACGTGGGACAGCCCTGTGGGAAAGCCTCGTGGGAAAGCCTCGTGGGAAAGACTCGAGGGAAAACCATAGATCCTTTGATCCACGCGGCAGACTGCGTGACACTGCTGCTATCGCTCTGGAGGAAAGCGCAAGTGCATGCCCGCATTCGAGACGAGGACTGACTCCCCTGGGGAGACTCCAGAAATACCCCAAGATCCATGTCAGCACTGGAGAGGAATCCTCAGGTTCCGGCCCCGACTCCACACAAGGACTTAGGCCCTGGCATCGACGGGAGAGGAATCCCGAGAGGCCCCCGAGGAACTCGCATGGGGACTGGCCTTTCCTGAGGCCACCAGAGCGGTTCCCTGAGGTCCCCGTCGTAAGTCGAGAGCACCTGCCACAACTCGAGAAAATCCAGGAGGTTTTGCCCTCCAGGCGAGATGAGGCCCATTTCCGCTGAGGCTTCTCGAGGCCAATCACATCTAACCACTGGAACTTCCAAAGGGTCCTTCACACCATTGCTGCAACTCAAGAAGTTCCCCGACATACCCGTCTCCACTCGAGAGGAAGCACGTGGGGTCCCGCACACATCCAGGGGAGCCCCATTTCCGCCTCCTAGCTCGAGATGAGGGATCCTTTCCCTGTTTCGTACGGAAAGAATTCCCGGCGTTCCCGTCGCATCTCAAGAGGAGGCGCTCTCCACAGGAAAGGCGAGAGGAACTCCAGGGTCGTGCCACCATTCCAAGAGTCCCCCAGATGTGTCAGTCCATTCCAGAGGAACCTGTTTTCCCTGCACTGCCTTGACGTTCAAGCCGAGGATCGACTCCCACCACGTGTGCACGTGGGACAGCCCTGTGGGAAAGCCTCGTGGGAAAGCCTCGTGGAAAAGACTCGAGGGAAAACCATAGATCCTTTGATCCACGCGGCGGACTGCGTGACACTGCTGCTACCGCTCTGGAGGAAAGCGCAAGTGCATGCCCGCATTCGAGACGAGGACTGACTCCCCTGGCGAGACTCCAGAAGTACCCCAAGATCCATGTCAGCACTGGACAGGAATCCTCAGGTTCCGGCCCCGACTCCACACAAGATCTTAGGCCCCGGCATCGACGGGAGAGGAATCCCGAGAGGAGCCCGTGGAACTCGCATGGGGACTGGCCTTTCCTGAGGCCACCAGAGCGGGTCCCTGAGGTCCCCGTCGTAAGTCGAGAGCACCTGCCGCAACTCGAGAAAATCCAGGAGGTTTTGCCCTCCAGGCGAGATGAGGCCCATTTCCGCTGAGGCTTCTCGAGGCCAATCACATCTAACCACTGGAACTTTCAAAGGGTCCTTCACACCATTGCTGCAACTCAAGAAGTTCCCCGACATACCCGTCTCCACTCGAGAGGAAGCACGTGGGGTCCCGCACACATCCAGGGGAGCCCCGTTTCCGCCTCCTAGCTCGAGATGAGGGATCCTTTCCCTGTTTCGTAGGGAAAGAATTCCCGGCGTTCCCGTCGCATCTCAAGAGGAGGCGCTCTCCACAGGAAAGGCGAGAGGAACTCCAGGGTCGTGCCACCAGTCCAAGAGTCCCCCAGATGTGTCAGTCCATTCCAGAGGAACCTGTTTTCCCTGCACTGCCTTGACGTTCAAGCCGAGGATCGACTCCCACCACGTGTGCACGTGGGACAGCCCTGTGGGAAAGCCTCGTGGGAAAGCCTCGTGGGAAAGACTCGAGGGAAAACCATAGATCCTTTGATCCACGCGGAGGACTGCGTGACACTGCTGCTACCGCTCTGGAGGAAAGCGCAAGTGCATGCCCGCATTCGAGACGAGGACTGACTCCCCTGGGGAGACTCCAGAAGTACCCCAAGATCCATGTCAGCACTGGAGAGTAATCCTCAGGTTCCGGCCCCGACTCCACACAAGGTCTTAGGCCCCGGCATCGACGGGAGAGGAATCCTGAGAGGCCCCCGAGGAACTCGCATGGGGACTGGCCTTTCCTGAGGCCACCAGAGCGGTTCCCTGAGGTCCCCGTCGTAAGTCAAGAGCACATGCCGCAACTCGAGAAAATCCAGGAGGTTTTGCCCTCCAGGCGAGATGAGGCCCATTTCCGCTGAGGCTTCTCGAGGCCAATCACATCTAACCACTGGAACTTCCAAAGGGTCCTTCACACCATTGCTGCAACTCAAGAAGTTCCCCGACATACCCGTCTCCACTCGAGAGGAAGCACGTGGGGTCCCGCACACATCCAGGGGAGCCCCATTTCCGCCTCCTAGCTCGAGATGAGGGATCCTTTCCCTGTTTCGTAGGGAAAGAATTCCCGGCGTTCCCGTCGCATCTCAAGAGGAGGCGCTCTCCACAGGAAAGGCGAGAGGAACTCCAGGGTCGTGACACCATTCCAAGAGTCCCCCAGATGTGTCAGTCCATTCCAGAGGAACCTGTTTTCCCTGCACTGCCTTGACGTTCAAGCCGAGGATCGACTCCCACCACGTGTGCACGTGGGACAGCCCTGTGGGAAAGCCTCGTGGGAAAGCCTCGTGGGAAAGACTCGAGGGAAAACCATAGATCCTTTGATCCACGCGGCGGACTGCGTGACACTGCTGCTACCGCTCTGGAGGTAAGCGCAAGTGCATGCCCGCATTCGAGACGAGGACTGACTCCCCTGGGGAGACTCCAGAAGTACCCCAAGATCCATGTCAGCACTGGAGAGGAATCCTCAGGTTCCGGCCCCGACTCCACACAAGGTCTTAGGCCCCGGCATCGACGGGAGAGGAATCCCGAGAGCCCCCCGAGGACTCGCATGGGGACTGGCCTTTCCTGAGGCCACCAGAGCGGGTCCCTGAGGTCCCCGTCGTAAGTCGAGAGCACCTGCCGCAACTCGAGAAAATCCAGGAGGTTTTGCCCTCCAGGCGAGATGAGGCCCATTTCCGCTGAGGCTTCTCGAGGCCAATCACATCTAACCACTGGAACTTCCAAAGGGTCTTTCACACCATTGCTGCAACTCAAGAAGTTCCCCGACATACCCGTCTCCACTCGAGAGGAAGCACGTGGGGTCCCGCACACATCCAGGGGAGCCCCGTTTCCGCCTCCTAGCTCGAGATGAGGGATCCTTTCCCTGTTTCGTAGGGAAAGAATTCCCGGCATTCCCGTCGCATCTCAAGAGGAGGCGCTCTCCACACGAAAGGCGAGAGGAACTCCAGGGTCGTGCCACCATTCCAAGAGTCCCCCAGATGTGTCAGTCCATTCCAGAGGAACCTGTTTTCCCTGCACTGCCTTGACGTTCAAGCCGAGGATCGACTCCCACCACGTGTGCACGTGGGACAGCCCTGTGGGAAAGCCTCGTGGGAAAGCCTCGTGGGAAAGACTCGAGGGAAAACCATAGATCCTTTGATCCACGCGGCAGACTGCGTGACACTGCTGCTATCGCTCTGGAGGAAAGCGCAAGTGCATGCCTGCATTCGAGACGAGGACTGACTCCCCTGGGGTGACTCCAGAAGTACCCCAAGATCCATGTCAGCACTGGAGAGGAATCCTCAGGTTCCGGCCCCGACTCCACACAAGGACTTAGGCCCTGGCATCGACGGGAGAGGAATCCCGAGAGGCCCCCGAGGAACTCGCATGGGGACTGGCCTTTCCTGAGGCCACCAGAGCGGTTCCCTGAGGTCCCCGTCGTAAGTCGAGAGCACCTGCCACAACTCGAGAAAATCCAGGAGATTTTGCCCTCCAGGCGAGATGAGGCCCATTTCCGCTGAGGCTTCTCGAGGCCAATCACATCTAACCACTGGAACTTCCAAAGGGTCCTTCACACCCTTGCTGCAACTCAAGAAGTTCCCCGACATACCCGTCTCCACTCGAGAGGAAGCACGTGGTGTCCCGCACACATCCAGGGGAGCCCCGTTTCGCCTCCTAGCTCGAGATGAGGGATCCTTTCCCTGTTTCGTAGGGAAAGAATTCCCGGCGTTCCCGTCGCATCTCAAGAGGAGGCGCTCTCCACAGGAAAGGCGAGAGGAACTCCAGGGTCGTGACACCATTCCAAGAGTCCCCCAGATGTGTCAGTCCATTCCAGAGGAACCTGTTTTCCCTTCACTGCCTTGACGTTCAAGCCGAGGATCGACTCCCACCACGTGTGCACGTGGGACAGCCCTGTGGGAAAGCCTCGTGGGAAAGACTCGAGGGAAAACCATAGATCCTTTGATCCACGCGGCGGACTGCGTGACACTGCTGCTACCGCTCTGGAGGAAAGCGCAAGTGCATGCCCGCATTCGAGACGAGGACTGACTCCCCTGGCGAGACTCCAGAAGTACCCCAAGATCCATGTCAGCACTGGACAGGAATCCTCAGGTTCCGGCCCCGACTCCACACAAGATCTTAGGCCCCGGCATCGACGGGAGAGGAATCCCGAGAGGAGCCCGTGGAACTCGCATGGGGACTGGCCTTTCCTGAGGCCACCAGAGCGGGTCCCTGAGGTCCCCGTCGTAAGTCGAGAGCACCTGCCGCAACTCGAGAAAATCCAGGAGGTTTTGCCCTCCAGGCGAGATGAGGCCCATTTCCGCTGAGGCTTCTCGAGGCCAATCACATCTAACCACTGGAACTTCCAAAGGGTCCTTCACACCATTGCTGCAACTCAAGAAGTTCCCCGACATACCCGTCTCCACTCGAGAAGAAGCACGTGGGGTCCCGCACACATCCAGGGGAGCCCCATTTCCGCCTCCTAGCTCGAGATGAGGGATCCTTTCCCTGTTTCGTAGGGAAAGAATTCCCGGCGTTCCCGTCGCATCTCAAGAGGAGGCGCTCTCCACAGGAAAGGCGAGAGGAACTCCAGGGTCGTGACACCATTCCAAGAGTCCCCCAGATGTGTCAGTCCATTCCAGAGGAACCTGTTTTCCCTGCACTGCCTTGACGTTCAAGCCGAGGATCGACTCCCACCACGTGTGCACGTGGGACAGCCCTGTGGGAAAGCCTCGTGGGAAAGCCTCGTGGGAAAGACTCGAGGGAAAACCATAGATCCTTTGATCCACGCGGCGGACTGCGTGACACTGCTGCTACCGCTCTGGAGGAAAGCGCAAGTGCATGCCCGCATTCGAGACGCGGACTGACTCCCCTGGGGAGACTCCAGAAGTACCCCAAGATCCATGTCAGCACTGGAGAGGAATCCTCAGGTTCCGGCCCCGACTCCACACAAGGTCTTAGGCCCCGGCATCGACGGGAGAGGAATCCCGAGAGGCCCCCGAGGAACTCGCATGGGGACTGGCCTTTCCTGAGGCCACTAGAGCGGTTCCCTGAGGTCCCCGTCGTAAGTCAAGAGCACCTGCCGCAACTCGAGAAAATCCAGGAGGTTTTGCCCTCCAGGCGAGATGAGGCCCATTTCCGCTGAGGCTTCTCGAGGCCAATCACATCTAACCACTGGAACTTCCAAAGGGTCCTTCACACCATTGCTGCAACTCAAGAAGTTCCCCGACATACCTGTCTCCACTCGAGAGGAAGCACGTGGGGTCCCGCACACATCCAGGGGAGCCCCATTTCCGCCTCCTAGCTCGAGATGAGGGATCCTTTCCCTGTTTCGTAGGGAAAGAATTCCCGGCGTTCCCGTCGCATCTCAAGAGGAGGCGCTCTCCACAGGAAAGGCGAGAGGAACTCCAGGGTCGTGACACCATTCCAAGAGTCCCCAGATGTGTCAGTCCATTCCAGAGGAACCTGTTTTCCCTGCACTGCCTTGACGTTCAAGCCGAGGATCGACTCCCACCACGTGTGCACGTGGGACAGCCCTGTGGGAAAGCCTCGTGGGAAAGCCTCGTGGGAAAGACTCGAGGGAAAACCATAGATCCTTTGATCCACGCGGCGGACTGCGTGACACTGCTGCTACCGCTCTGGAGGAAAGCGCAAGTGCATGCCCGCATTCGAGACGAGGACTGACTCCCCTGGGGAGACTCCAGAAGTACCTCAAGATCCATGTCAGCACTGGAGAGGAATCCTCAGGTTCCGGCCCCGACTCCACACAAGGTCTTAGGCCCTGGCATCGACGGGAGAGGAATCCCGAGAGGCCCCCGAGGAACTCGCATGGGGACTGGCCTTTCCTGAGGCCACCAGAGCGGGTCCCTGAGGTCCCCGTCGTAAGTCGAGAGCACCTGCCACAACTCGAGAAAATCCATGAGGTTTTGCCCTCCAGGCGAGATGAGGCCCATTTCCGCTGAGGCTTCACGAGGCCAATCACATCTAACCACTGGAACTTCCAAAGGGTCCTTCACACCATTGCTGCAACTCAAGAAGTTCCCCGACATACCCATCTCCACTCGAGAGGAAGCACGTGGGTCCCGCACACATCCAGGGGAGCCCCGTTTCCGCCTCCTAGCTCGAGATGAGGGATCCTTTCCCTGTTTCGTAGGGAAAGAATTCCCGGCGTTCCCGTCGCATCTCAAGAGGAGGCGCTCTCCACACGAAAGGCGAGAGGAACTCCAGGGTCGTGCCACCATTCCAAGAGTCCCCCAGATGTGTCAGTCCATTCCAGAGGAACCTGTTTTCCCTGCACTGCCTTGACGTTCAAGCCGAGGATCGACTCCCACCACGTGTGCACGTGGGACAGCCCTGTGGGAAAGCCTCGTGGGAAAGCCTCGTGGGAAAGACTCGAGGGAAAACCATAGATCCTTTGATCCACGCGGCAGACTGCGTGACACTGCTGCTATCGCTCTGGAGGAAAGCGCAAGTGCATGCCCGCATTCGAGACGAGGACTGACTCCCCTGGGGTGACTCCAGAAGTACCCCAAGATCCATGTCAGCACTGGAGAGGAATCCTCAGGTTCCGGCCCCGACTCCACACAAGGACTTAGGCCCTGGCATCGACGGGAGAGGAATCCCGAGAGGCCCCCGAGGAACTCGCATGGGGACTGGCCTTTCCTGAGGCCACCAGAGCGGGTCCCTGAGGTCCCTGTCGTAAGTCGAGAGCACCTGCCACAACTCGAGAAAATCCAGGAGGTTTTGCCCTCCAGGCGAGATGAGGCCCATTTCCGCTGAGGCTTCTCGAGGCCAATCACATCTAACCACTGGAACTTCCAAAGGGTCCTTCACACCCTTGCTGCAACTCAAGAAGTTCCCCGACATACCCGTCTCCACTCGAGAGGAAGCACGTGGTGTCCCGCACACATCCAGGGGAGCCCCGTTTCGCCTCCTAGCTCGAGATGAGGGATCCTTTCCCTGTTTCGTAGGGAAAGAATTCCCGGCGTTCCCGTCGCATCTCAAGAGGAGGCGCTCTCCACAGGAAAGGCGAGAGGAACTCCAGGGTCGTGACACCATTCCAAGAGTCCCCCAGATGTGTCAGTCCATTCCAGAGGAACCTGTTTTCCCTTCACTGCCTTGACGTTCAAGCCGAGGATCGACTCCCACCACGTGTGCACGTGGGACAGCCCTGTGGGAAAGCCTCGTGGGAAAGCCTCGTGGGAAAGACTCGAGGGAAAACCATAGATCCTTTGATCCACGCGGCGGACTGCGTGACACTGCTGCTACCGCTCTGGAGGAAAGCGCAAGTGCATGCCCGCATTCGAGACGAGGACTGACTCCCCTGGCGAGACTCCAGAAGTACCCCAAGATCCATGTCAGCACTGGACAGGAATCCTCAGGTTCCGGCCCCGACTCCACACAAGATCTTAGGCCCCGGCATCGACGGGAGAGGAATCCCGAGACGCCCCCGAGGAACTCGCATGGGGACTGGCCTTTCCTGAGGCCACCAGAGCGGTCCCTGAGGTCCCCGTCGTAAGTCGAGAGCACCTGCCGCAACTCGAGAAAATCCAGGAGGTTTTGCCCTCCAGGCGAGATGAGGCCCATTTCCGCTGAGGCTTCTCGAGGCCAATCACATCTAACCACTGGAACTTCCAAAGGGTCCTTCACACCATTGCTGCAACTCAAGAAGTTCCCCGACATACCCGTCTCCACTCGAGAGGAAGCACGTGGGGTCCCGCACACATCCAGGGGAGCCCCGTTTCCGCCTCCTAGCTCGAGATGAGGGATCCTTTCCCTGTTTCGTAGGGAAAGAATTCCCGGCGTTCCCGTCGCATCTCAAGAGGAGGCGCTCTCCACAGGAAAGGCGAGAGGAACTCCAGGGTCGTGCCACCATTCCAAGAGTCCCCCAGATGTGTCAGTCCATTCCAGAGGAACCTGTTTTCCCTGCACTGCCTTGACGTTCAAGCCGAGGATCGACTCCCACCACGTGTGCACGTGGGACAGCCCTGTGGGAAAGCCTCGTGGGAAAGCCTCGTGGGAAAGACTCGAGGGAAAACCATAGATCCTTTGATCCACGCGGCGGACTGCGTGACACTGCTGCTACCGCTCTGGAGGAAAGCGCAAGTGCATGCCCGCATTCGAGACGAGGACTGACTCCCCTGGGGAGACTCCAGAAGTACCCCAAGATCCATGTCAGCACTGGAGAGGAATCCTCAGGTTCCGGCCCCGACTCCACACAAGGTCTTAGGCCCCGGCATCGACGGGAGAGGAATCCCGAGAGGCCCCCGAGGAACTCGCATGGGGACTGGCCTTTCCTGAGGCCACCAGAGAGGTTCCCTGAGGTCCCCGTCGTAAGTCAAGAGCACATGCCGCAACTCGAGAAAATCCAGGAGGTTTTGCCCTCCAGGCGAGATGAGGCCCATTTCCGCTGAGGCTTCTCGAGGCCAATCACATCTAACCACTGGAACTTCCAAAGGGTCCTTCACACCATTGCTGCAACTCAAGAAGTTCCCCGACATACCCGTCTCCACTCGAGAGGAAGCACGTGGGGTCCCGCACACATCCAGGGGAGACCCATTTCCGCCTCCTAGCTCGAGATGAGGGATCCTTTCCCTGTTTCGTAGGGAAAGAATTCCCGGCGTTCCCGTCGCATCTCAAGAGGAGGCGCTCTCCACAGGAAAGGCGAGAGGAACTCCAGGGTCGTGACACCATTCCAAGAGTCCCCCAGATGTGTCAGTCCATTCCAGAGGAACCTGTTTTCCCTGCACTGCCTTGACGTTCAAGCCGAGGATCCACTCCCACCACGTGTGCACGTGGGACAGCCCTGTGGGAAAGCCTCGTGGGAAAGCCTCGTGGGAAAGACTCGAGGGAAAACCATAGATCCTTTGATCCACGCGGCAGACTGCGTGACACTGCTGCTATCGCTCTGGAGGAAAGCGCAAGTGCATGCCCGCATTCGAGACGAGGACTGACTCCCCTGGCGAGACTCCAGAAGTACCCCAAGATCCATGTCAGCACTGGACAGGAATCCTCAGGTTCCGGCCCCGACTCCACACAAGATCTTAGGCCCCGGCATCCACGGGAGAGGAATCCCGAGAGGCCCCCGAGGAACTCGCATGGGGACTGGCCTTTCCTGAGGCCACCAGAGCGGGTCCCTGAGGTCCCCGTCGTAAGTCGAGAGCACCTGCCGCAACTCGAGAAAATCCAGGAGGTTTTGCCCTCCAGGCGAGATGAGGCCCATTTCCGCTGAGGCTTCTCGAGGCCAATCACATCTAACCACTGGAACTTCCAAAGGGTCCTTCACACCATTGCTGCAACTCAAGAAGTTCCCCGACATACCCGTCTCCACTCGAGAGGAAGCACGTGGGGTCCCGCACACATCCAGGGGAGCCCCGTTTCCGCCTCCTAGCTCGAGATGAGGGATCCTTTCCCTGTTTCGTAGGGAAAGAATTCCCGGCGTTCCCGTCGCATCTCAAGAGGAGGCGCTCTCCACAGGAAAGGCGAGAGGAACTCCAGGGTCGTGCCACCATTCCAAGAGTCCCCCAGATGTGTCAGTCCATTCCAGAGGAACCTGTTTTCCCTGCACTGCCTTGACGTTCAAGCCGAGGATCGACTCCCACCACGTGTGCACGTGGGACAGCCCTGTGGGAAAGCCTCGTGGGAAAGCCTCGTGGGAAAGACTCGAGGGAAAACCATAGATCCTTTGATCCACGCGGCGGACTGCGTGACACTGCTGCTACCGCTCTGGAGGAAAGCGCAAGTGCATGCCCGCATTCGAGACGAGGACTGACTCCCCTGGGGAGACTCCAGAAGTACCCCAAGATCCATGTCAGCACTGGAGAGGAATCCTCAGGTTCCGGCCCCGACTCCACACAAGGTCTTAGGCCCCGGCATCGACGGGAGAGGAATCCCGAGAGGCCCCCGAGGAACTCGCATGGGGACTGGCCTTTCCTGAGGCCACCAGAGCGGTTCCCTGAGGTCCCCGTCGTAAGTCAAGAGCACATGCTGCAACTCGAGAAAATCCAGGAGGTTTTGCCCTCCAGGCGAGATGAGGCCCATTTCCGCTGAGGCTTCTCGAGGCCAATCACATCTAACCACTGGAACTTCCAAAGGGTCCTTCACACCATTGCTGCAACTCAAGAAGTTCCCCGACATACCCGTCTCCACTCGAGAGGAAGCACGTGGGGTCCCGCACACATCCAGGGGAGACCCATTTCCGCCTCCTAGCTCGAGATGAGGGATCCTTTCCCTGTTTCGTAGGGAAAGAATTCCCGGCGTTCCCGTCGCATCTCAAGAGGAGGCGCTCTCCACAGGAAAGGCGAGAGGAACTCCAGGGTCGTGACACCATTCCAAGAGTCCCCCAGATGTGTCAGTCCATTCCAGAGGAACCTGTTTTCCCTGCACTGCCTTGACGTTCAAGCCGAGGATCGACTCCCACCACGTGTGCACGTGGGACAGCCCTGTGGGAAAGCCTCGTGGGAAAGCCTCGTGGGAAAGACTCGAGGGAAAACCATAGATCCTTTGATCCACGCGGCGGACTGCGTGACACTGCTGCTACCGCTCTGGAGGAAAGCGCAAGTGCATGCCCGCATTCGAGACGAGGACTGACTCCCCTGGGGAGACTCCAGAAGTACCCCAAGATCCATGTCAGCACTGGAGAGGAATCCTCAGGTTCCGGCCCCGACTCCACACAAGGTCTTAGGCCCCGGCATCGACGGGAGAGGAATCCCGAGAGGCCCCCGAGGAACTCGCATGGGGACTGGCCTTTCCTGAGGCCACCAGAGCGGTTCCCTGAGGTCCCCGTCGTAAGTCAAGAGCACCTGCCGCAACTCGAGAAAATCCAGGAGGTTTTGCCCTCCAGGCGAGATGAGGCCCATTTCCGCTGAGGCTTCTCGAGGCCAATCACATCTAACCACTGGAACTTCCAAAGGGTCCTTCACACCATTGCTGCAACTCAAGAAGTTCCCCGACATACCTGTCTCCACTCGAGAGGAAGCACGTGGGGTCCCGCACACATCCAGGGGAGCCCCATTTCCGCCTCCTAGCTCGAGATGAGGGATCCTTTCCCTGTTTCGTAGGGAAAGAATTCCCGGCGTTCCCGTCGCATCTCAAGAGGAGGCGCTCTCCACAGGAAAGGCGAGAGGAACTCCAGGGTCGTGACACCATTCCAAGAGTCCCCAGATGTGTCAGTCCATTCCAGAGGAACCTGTTTTCCCTGCACTGCCTTGACGTTCAAGCCGAGGATCGACTCCCACCACGTGTGCACGTGGGACAGCCCTGTGGGAAAGCCTCGTGGGAAAGCCTCGTGGGAAAGACTCGAGGGAAAACCATAGATCCTTTGATCCACGCGGCGGACTGCGTGACACTGCTGCTACCGCTCTGGAGGAAAGCGCAAGTGCATGCCCGCATTCGAGACGAGGACTGACTCCCCTGGGGAGACTCCAGAAGTACCTCAAGATCCATGTCAGCACTGGAGAGGAATCCTCAGGTTCCGGCCCCGACTCCACACAAGGTCTTAGGCCCTGGCATCGACGGGAGAGGAATCCCGAGAGGCCCCCGAGGAACTCGCATGGGGACTGGCCTTTCCTGAGGCCACCAGAGCGGGTCCCTGAGGTCCCCGTCGTAAGTCGAGAGCACCTGCCACAACTCGAGAAAATCCATGAGGTTTTGCCCTCCAGGCGAGATGAGGCCCATTTCCGCTGAGGCTTCACGAGGCCAATCACATCTAACCACTGGAACTTCCAAAGGGTCCTTCACACCATTGCTGCAACTCAAGAAGTTCCCCGACATACCCGTCTCCACTCGAGAGGAAGCACGTGGGTCCCGCACACATCCAGGGGAGCCCCGTTTCCGCCTCCTAGCTCGAGATGAGGGATCCTTTCCCTGTTTCGTAGGGAAAGAATTCCCGGCGTTCCCGTCGCATCTCAAGAGGAGGCGCTCTCCACAGGAAAGGCGAGAGGAACTCCAGGGTCGTGCCACCATTCCAAGAGTCCCCCAGATGTGTCAGTCCATTCCAGAGGAACCTGTTTTCCCTGCACTGCCTTGACGTTCAAGCCGAGGATCGACTCCCACCACGTGTGCACGTGGGACAGCCCTGTGGGAAAGCCTCGTGGGAAAGCCTCGTGGGAAAGACTCGAGGGAAAACCATAGATCCTTTGATCCACGCGGCGGACTGCGTGACACTGCTGCTACCGCTCTGGAGGAAAGCGCAAGTGCATGCCCGCATTCGAGACGAGGACTGACTCCCCTGGGGAGACTCCAGAAGTACCCCAAGATCCATGTCAGCACTGGAGAGGAATCCTCAGGTTCCGGCCCCGACTCCACACAAGGTCTTAGGCCCCGGCATCGACGGGAGAGGAATCCCGAGAGCCCCCCGAGGAACTCGCATGGGGACTGGCCTTTCCTGAGGCCACCAGAGCGGGTCCCTGAGGTCCCCGTCGTAAGTCGAGAGCACCTGCCGCAACTCGAGAAAATCCAGGAGGTTTTGCCCTCCAGGCGAGATGAGGCCCATTTCCGCTGAGGCTTCTCGAGGCCAATCACATCTAACCACTGGAACTTCCAAAGGGTCTTTCACACCATTGCTGCAACTCAAGAAGTTCCCCGACATACCCGTCTCCACTCGAGAGGAAGCACGTGGGGTCCCGCACACATCCAGGGGAGCCCCGTTTCCGCCTCCTAGCTCGAGATGAGGGATCCTTTCCCTGTTTCGTAGGGAAAGAATTCCCGGCGTTCCCGTCGCATCTCAAGAGGAGGCGCTCTCCACACGAAAGGCGAGAGGAACTCCAGGGTCGTGCCACCATTCCAAGAGTCCCCCAGATGTGTCAGTCCATTCCAGAGGAACCTGTTTTCCCTGCACTGCCTTGACGTTCAAGCCGAGGATCGACTCCCACCACGTGTGCACGTGGGACAGCCCTGTGGGAAAGCCTCGTGGGAAAGCCTCGTGGGAAAGACTCGAGGGAAAACCATAGATCCTTTGATCCACGCGGCAGACTGCGTGACACTGCTGCTATCGCTCTGGAGGAAAGCGCAAGTGCATGCCCGCATTCGAGACGAGGACTGACTCCCCTGGGGTGACTCCAGAAGTACCCCAAGATCCATGTCAGCACTGGAGAGGAATCCTCAGGTTCCGGCCCCGACTCCACACAAGGACTTAGGCCCTGGCATCGACGGGAGAGGAATCCCGAGAGGCCCCCGAGGAACTCGCATGGGGACTGGCCTTTCCTGAGACCACCAGAGCGGGTCCCTGAGGTCCCCGTCGTAAGTCGAGAGCACCTGCCACAACTCGAGAAAATCCAGGAGGTTTTGCCCTCCAGGCGAGATGAGGCCCATTTCCGCTGAGGCTTCTCGAGGCCAATCACATCTAACCACTGGAACTTCCAAAGGGTCCTTCACACCCTTGCTGCAACTCAAGAAGTTCCCCGACATACCCGTCTCCACTCGAGAGGAAGCACGTGGTGTCCCGCACACATCCAGGGGAGCCCCGTTTCGCCTCCTAGCTCGAGATGAGGGATCCTTTCCCTGTTTCGTAGGGAAAGAATTCCCGGCGTTCCCGTCGCATCTCAAGAGGAGGCGCTCTCCACAGGAAAGGCGAGAGGAACTCCAGGGTCGTGACACCATTCCAAGAGTCCCCCAGATGTGTCAGTCCATTCCAGAGGAACCTGTTTTCCCTTCACTGCCTTGACGTTCAAGCCGAGGATCGACTCCCACCACGTGTGCACGTGGGACAGCCCTGTGGGAAAGCCTCGTGGGAAAGCCTCGTGGGAAAGACTCGAGGGAAAACCATAGATCCTTTGATCCACGCGGCGGACTGCGTGACACTGCTGCTACCGCTCTGGAGGAAAGCGCAAGTGCATGCCCGCATTCGAGACGAGGACTGACTCCCCTGGCGAGACTCCAGAAGTACCCCAAGATCCATGTCAGCACTGGACAGGAATCCTCAGGTTCCGGCCCCGACTCCACACAAGATCTTAGGCCCCGGCATCGACGGGAGAGGAATCCCGAGAGGCCCCCGAGGAACTCGCATGGGGACTGGCCTTTCCTGAGGCCACCAGAGCGGTCCCTGAGGTCCCCGTCGTAAGTCGAGAGCACCTGCCGCAACTCGAGAAAATCCAGGAGGTTTTGCCCTCCAGGCGAGATGAGGCCCATTTCCGCTGAGGCTTCTCGAGGCCAATCACATCTAACCACTGGAACTTCCAAAGGGTCCTTCACACCATTGCTGCAACTCAAGAAGTTCCCCGACATACCCGTCTCCACTCGAGAGGAAGCACGTGGGGTCCCGCACACATCCAGGGGAGCCCCGTTTCCGCCTCCTAGCTCGAGATGAGGGATCCTTTCCCTGTTTCGTAGGGAAAGAATTCCCGGCGTTCCCGTCGCATCTCAAGAGGAGGCGCTCTCCACAGGAAAGGCGAGAGGAACTCCAGGGTCGTGCCACCATTCCAAGAGTCCCCCAGATGTGTCAGTCCATTCCAGAGGAACCTGTTTTCCCTGCACTGCCTTGACGTTCAAGCCGAGGATCGACTCCCACCACGTGTGCACGTGGGACAGCCCTGTGGGAAAGCCTCGTGGGAAAGCCTCGTGGGAAAGACTCGAGGGAAAACCATAGATCCTTTGATCCACGCGGCGGACTGCGTGACACTGCTGCTACCGCTCTGGAGGAAAGCGCAAGTGCATGCCCGCATTCGAGACGAGGACTGACTCCCCTGGGGAGACTCCAGAAGTACCCCAAGATCCATGTCAGCACTGGAGAGGAATCCTCAGGTTCCGGCCCCGACTCCACACAAGGTCTTAGGCCCCGGCATCGACGGGAGAGGAATCCCGAGAGGCCCCCGAGGAACTCGCATGGGGACTGGCCTTTCCTGAGGCCACCAGAGAGGTTCCCTGAGGTCCCCGTCGTAAGTCAAGAGCACATGCCGCAACTCGAGAAAATCCAGGAGGTTTTGCCCTCCAGGCGAGATGAGGCCCATTTCCGCTGAGGCTTCTCGAGGCCAATCACATCTAACCACTGGAACTTCCAAAGGGTCCTTCACACCATTGCTGCAACTCAAGAAGTTCCCCGACATACCCGTCTCCACTCGAGAGGAAGCACGTGGGGTCCCGCACACATCCAGGGGAGACCCATTTCCGCCTCCTAGCTCGAGATGAGGGATCCTTTCCCTGTTTCGTAGGGAAAGAATTCCCGGCGTTCCCGTCGCATCTCAAGAGGAGGCGCTCTCCACAGGAAAGGCGAGAGGAACTCCAGGGTCGTGACACCATTCCAAGAGTCCCCCAGATGTGTCAGTCCATTCCAGAGGAACCTGTTTTCCCTGCACTGCCTTGACGTTCAAGCCGAGGATCCACTCCCACCACGTGTGCACGTGGGACAGCCCTGTGGGAAAGCCTCGTGGGAAAGCCTCGTGGGAAAGACTCGAGGGAAAACCATAGATCCTTTGATCCACGCGGCAGACTGCGTGACACTGCTGCTATCGCTCTGGAGGAAAGCGCAAGTGCATGCCCGCATTCGAGACGAGGACTGACTCCCCTGGCGAGACTCCAGAAGTACCCCAAGATCCATGTCAGCACTGGACAGGAATCCTCAGGTTCCGGCCCCGACTCCACACAAGATCTTAGGCCCCGGCATCCACGGGAGAGGAATCCCGAGAGGCCCCCGAGGAACTCGCATGGGGACTGGCCTTTCCTGAGGCCACCAGAGCGGGTCCCTGAGGTCCCCGTCGTAAGTCGAGAGCACCTGCCGCAACTCGAGAAAATCCAGGAGGTTTTGCCCTCCAGGCGAGATGAGGCCCATTTCCGCTGAGGCTTCTCGAGGCCAATCACATCTAACCACTGGAACTTCCAAAGGGTCCTTCACACCATTGCTGCAACTCAAGAAGTTCCCCGACATACCCGTCTCCACTCGAGAGGAAGCACGTGGGGTCCCGCACACATCCAGGGGAGCCCCGTTTCCGCCTCCTAGCTCGAGATGAGGGATCCTTTCCCTGTTTCGTAGGGAAAGAATTCCCGGCGTTCCCGTCGCATCTCAAGAGGAGGCGCTCTCCACAGGAAAGGCGAGAGGAACTCCAGGGTCGTGCCACCATTCCAAGAGTCCCCCAGATGTGTCAGTCCATTCCAGAGGAACCTGTTTTCCCTGCACTGCCTTGACGTTCAAGCCGAGGATCGACTCCCACCACGTGTGCACGTGGGACAGCCCTGTGGGAAAGCCTCGTGGGAAAGCCTCGTGGGAAAGACTCGAGGGAAAACCATAGATCCTTTGATCCACGCGGCGGACTGCGTGACACTGCTGCTACCGCTCTGGAGGAAAGCGCAAGTGCATGCCCGCATTCGAGACGAGGACTGACTCCCCTGGGGAGACTCCAGAAGTACCCCAAGATCCATGTCAGCACTGGAGAGGAATCCTCAGGTTCCGGCCCCGACTCCACACAAGGTCTTAGGCCCCGGCATCGACGGGAGAGGAATCCCGAGAGGCCCCCGAGGAACTCGCATGGGGACTGGCCTTTCCTGAGGCCACCAGAGCGGTTCCCTGAGGTCCCCGTCGTAAGTCAAGAGCACATGCTGCAACTCGAGAAAATCCAGGAGGTTTTGCCCTCCAGGCGAGATGAGGCCCATTTCCGCTGAGGCTTCTCGAGGCCAATCACATCTAACCACTGGAACTTCCAAAGGGTCCTTCACACCATTGCTGCAACTCAAGAAGTTCCCCGACATACCCGTCTCCACTCGAGAGGAAGCACGTGGGGTCCCGCACACATCCAGGGGAGACCCATTTCCGCCTCCTAGCTCGAGATGAGGGATCCTTTCCCTGTTTCGTAGGGAAAGAATTCCCGGCGTTCCCGTCGCATCTCAAGAGGAGGCGCTCTCCACAGGAAAGGCGAGAGGAACTCCAGGGTCGTGACACCATTCCAAGAGTCCCCCAGATGTGTCAGTCCATTCCAGAGGAACCTGTTTTCCCTGCACTGCCTTGACGTTCAAGCCGAGGATCGACTCCCACCACGTGTGCACGTGGGACAGCCCTGTGGGAAAGCCTCGTGGGAAAGCCTCGTGGGAAAGACTCGAGGGAAAACCATAGATCCTTTGATCCACGCGGCGGACTGCGTGACACTGCTGCTACCGCTCTGGAGGAAAGCGCAAGTGCATGCCCGCATTCGAGACGAGGACTGACTCCCCTGGGGAGACTCCAGAAGTACCCCAAGATCCATGTCAGCACTGGAGAGGAATCCTCAGGTTCCGGCCCCGACTCCACACAAGGTCTTAGGCCCCGGCATCGACGGGAGAGGAATCCCGAGAGGCCCCCGAGGAACTCGCATGGGGACTGGCCTTTCCTGAGGCCACCAGAGCGGTTCCCTGAGGTCCCCGTCGTAAGTCAAGAGCACCTGCCGCAACTCGAGAAAATCCAGGAGGTTTTGCCCTCCAGGCGAGATGAGGCCCATTTCCGCTGAGGCTTCTCGAGGCCAATCACATCTAACCACTGGAACTTCCAAAGGGTCCTTCACACCATTGCTGCAACTCAAGAAGTTCCCCGACATACCTGTCTCCACTCGAGAGGAAGCACGTGGGGTCCCGCACACATCCAGGGGAGCCCCATTTCCGCCTCCTAGCTCGAGATGAGGGATCCTTTCCCTGTTTCGTAGGGAAAGAATTCCCGGCGTTCCCGTCGCATCTCAAGAGGAGGCGCTCTCCACAGGAAAGGCGAGAGGAACTCCAGGGTCGTGACACCATTCCAAGAGTCCCCAGATGTGTCAGTCCATTCCAGAGGAACCTGTTTTCCCTGCACTGCCTTGACGTTCAAGCCGAGGATCGACTCCCACCACGTGTGCACGTGGGACAGCCCTGTGGGAAAGCCTCGTGGGAAAGCCTCGTGGGAAAGACTCGAGGGAAAACCATAGATCCTTTGATCCACGCGGCGGACTGCGTGACACTGCTGCTACCGCTCTGGAGGAAAGCGCAAGTGCATGCCCGCATTCGAGACGAGGACTGACTCCCCTGGGGAGACTCCAGAAGTACCTCAAGATCCATGTCAGCACTGGAGAGGAATCCTCAGGTTCCGGCCCCGACTCCACACAAGGTCTTAGGCCCTGGCATCGACGGGAGAGGAATCCCGAGAGGCCCCCGAGGAACTCGCATGGGGACTGGCCTTTCCTGAGGCCACCAGAGCGGGTCCCTGAGGTCCCCGTCGTAAGTCGAGAGCACCTGCCACAACTCGAGAAAATCCATGAGGTTTTGCCCTCCAGGCGAGATGAGGCCCATTTCCGCTGAGGCTTCACGAGGCCAATCACATCTAACCACTGGAACTTCCAAAGGGTCCTTCACACCATTGCTGCAACTCAAGAAGTTCCCCGACATACCCGTCTCCACTCGAGAGGAAGCACGTGGGTCCCGCACACATCCAGGGGAGCCCCGTTTCCGCCTCCTAGCTCGAGATGAGGGATCCTTTCCCTGTTTCGTAGGGAAAGAATTCCCGGCGTTCCCGTCGCATCTCAAGAGGAGGCGCTCTCCACAGGAAAGGCGAGAGGAACTCCAGGGTCGTGCCACCATTCCAAGAGTCCCCCAGATGTGTCAGTCCATTCCAGAGGAACCTGTTTTCCCTGCACTGCCTTGACGTTCAAGCCGAGGATCGACTCCCACCACGTGTGCACGTGGGACAGCCCTGTGGGAAAGCCTCGTGGGAAAGCCTCGTGGGAAAGACTCGAGGGAAAACCATAGATCCTTTGATCCACGCGGCGGACTGCGTGACACTGCTGCTACCGCTCTGGAGGAAAGCGCAAGTGCATGCCCGCATTCGAGACGAGGACTGACTCCCCTGGGGAGACTCCAGAAGTACCCCAAGATCCATGTCAGCACTGGAGAGGAATCCTCAGGTTCCGGCCCCGACTCCACACAAGGTCTTAGGCCCCGGCATCGACGGGAGAGGAATCCCGAGAGCCCCCCGAGGAACTCGCATGGGGACTGGCCTTTCCTGAGGCCACCAGAGCGGGTCCCTGAGGTCCCCGTCGTAAGTCGAGAGCACCTGCCGCAACTCGAGAAAATCCAGGAGGTTTTGCCCTCCAGGCGAGATGAGGCCCATTTCCGCTGAGGCTTCTCGAGGCCAATCACATCTAACCACTGGAACTTCCAAAGGGTCTTTCACACCATTGCTGCAACTCAAGAAGTTCCCCGACATACCCGTCTCCACTCGAGAGGAAGCACGTGGGGTCCCGCACACATCCAGGGGAGCCCCGTTTCCGCCTCCTAGCTCGAGATGAGGGATCCTTTCCCTGTTTCGTAGGGAAAGAATTCCCGGCGTTCCCGTCGCATCTCAAGAGGAGGCGCTCTCCACACGAAAGGCGAGAGGAACTCCAGGGTCGTGCCACCATTCCAAGAGTCCCCCAGATGTGTCAGTCCATTCCAGAGGAACCTGTTTTCCCTGCACTGCCTTGACGTTCAAGCCGAGGATCGACTCCCACCACGTGTGCACGTGGGACAGCCCTGTGGGAAAGCCTCGTGGGAAAGCCTCGTGGGAAAGACTCGAGGGAAAACCATAGATCCTTTGATCCACGCGGCAGACTGCGTGACACTGCTGCTATCGCTCTGGAGGAAAGCGCAAGTGCATGCCCGCATTCGAGACGAGGACTGACTCCCCTGGGGTGACTCCAGAAGTACCCCAAGATCCATGTCAGCACTGGAGAGGAATCCTCAGGTTCCGGCCCCGACTCCACACAAGGACTTAGGCCCTGGCATCGACGGGAGAGGAATCCCGAGAGGCCCCCGAGGAACTCGCATGGGGACTGGCCTTTCCTGAGACCACCAGAGCGGGTCCCTGAGGTCCCCGTCGTAAGTCGAGAGCACCTGCCACAACTCGAGAAAATCCAGGAGGTTTTGCCCTCCAGGCGAGATGAGGCCCATTTCCGCTGAGGCTTCTCGAGGCCAATCACATCTAACCACTGGAACTTCCAAAGGGTCCTTCACACCCTTGCTGCAACTCAAGAAGTTCCCCGACATACCCGTCTCCACTCGAGAGGAAGCACGTGGTGTCCCGCACACATCCAGGGGAGCCCCGTTTCGCCTCCTAGCTCGAGATGAGGGATCCTTTCCCTGTTTCGTAGGGAAAGAATTCCCGGCGTTCCCGTCGCATCTCAAGAGGAGGCGCTCTCCACAGGAAAGGCGAGAGGAACTCCAGGGTCGTGACACCATTCCAAGAGTCCCCCAGATGTGTCAGTCCATTCCAGAGGAACCTGTTTTCCCTTCACTGCCTTGACGTTCAAGCCGAGGATCGACTCCCACCACGTGTGCACGTGGGACAGCCCTGTGGGAAAGCCTCGTGGGAAAGCCTCGTGGGAAAGACTCGAGGGAAAACCATAGATCCTTTGATCCACGCGGCGGACTGCGTGACACTGCTGCTACCGCTCTGGAGGAAAGCGCAAGTGCATGCCCGCATTCGAGACGAGGACTGACTCCCCTGGCGAGACTCCAGAAGTACCCCAAGATCCATGTCAGCACTGGACAGGAATCCTCAGGTTCCGGCCCCGACTCCACACAAGATCTTAGGCCCCGGCATCGACGGGAGAGGAATCCCGAGAGGCCCCCGAGGAACTCGCATGGGGACTGGCCTTTCCTGAGGCCACCAGAGCGGGTCCCTGAGGTCCCCGTCGTAAGTCGAGAGCACCTGCCGCAACTCGAGAAAATCCAGGAGGTTTTGCCCTCCAGGCGAGATGAGGCCCATTTCCGCTGAGGCTTCTCGAGGCCAATCACATCTAACCACTGGAACTTCCAAAGGGTCCTTCACACCATTGCTGCAACTCAAGAAGTTCCCCGACATACCCGTCTCCACTCGAGAGGAAGCACGTGGGGTCCCGCACACATCCAGGGGAGCCCCGTTTCCGCCTCCTAGCTCGAGATGAGGGATCCTTTCCCTGTTTCGTAGGGAAAGAATTCCCGGCGTTCCCGTCGCATCTCAAGAGGAGGCGCTCTCCACAGGAAAGGCGAGAGGAACTCCAGGGTCGTGCCACCATTCCAAGAGTCCCCCAGATGTGTCAGTCCATTCCAGAGGAACCTGTTTTCCCTGCACTGCCTTGACGTTCAAGCCGAGGATCGACTCCCACCACGTGTACACGTGGGACAGCCCTGTGGGAAAGCCTCGTGGGAAAGCCTCGTGGGAAAGACTCGAGGGAAAACCATAGATCCTTTGATCCACGCGGCGGACTGCGTGACACTGCTGCTACCGCTCTGGAGGAAAGCGCAAGTGCATGCCCGCATTCGAGACGAGGACTGACTCCCCTGGGGAGACTCCAGAAGTACCCCAAGATCCATGTCAGCACTGGAGAGGAATCCTCAGGTTCCGGCCCCGACTCCACACAAGGTCTTAGGCCCCGGCATCGACGGGAGAGGAATCCCGAGAGGCCCCCGAGGAACTCGCATGGGGACTGGCCTTTCCTGAGGCCACCAGAGCGGGTCCCTGAGGTCCCCGTCGTAAGTCGAGAGCACCTGCCACAACTCGAGAAAATCCAGGAGGTTTTGCCCTCCAGGCGAGATGAGGCCCATTTCCGCTGAGGCTTCTCGAGGCCAATCACATCTAACCACTGGAACTTCCAAAGGGTCCTTCACACCCTTGCTGCAACTCAAGAAGTTCCCCGACATACCCGTCTCCACTCGAGAGGAAGCACGTGGTGTCCCGCACACATCCAGGGGAGCCCCGTTTCGCCTCCTAGCTCGAGATGAGGGATCCTTTCCCTGTTTCGTAGGGAAAGAATTCCCGGCGTTCCCGTCGCATCTCAAGAGGAGGCGCTCTCCACAGGAAAGGCGAGAGGAACTCCAGGGTCGTGACACCATTCCAAGAGTCCCCCAGATGTGTCAGTCCATTCCAGAGGAACCTGTTTTCCCTTCACTGCCTTGACGTTCAAGCCGAGGATCGACTCCCACCACGTGTGCACGTGGGACAGCCCTGTGGGAAAGCCTCGTGGGAAAGCCTCGTGGGAAAGACTCGAGGGAAAACCATAGATCCTTTGATCCACGCGGCGGACTGCGTGACACTGCTGCTACCGCTCTGGAGGAAATCGCAAGTGCATGCCCGCATTCGAGACGAGGACTGACTCCCCTGGCGAGACTCCAGAAGTACCCCAAGATCCATGTCAGCACTGGACAGGAATCCTCAGGTTCCGGCCCCGACTCCACACAAGATCTTAGGCCCCGGCATCCACGGGAGAGGAATCCCGAGAGGCCCCCGAGGAACTCGCATGGGGACTGGCCTTTCCTGAGGCCACCAGAGCGGGTCCCTGAGGTCCCCGTCGTAAGTCGAGAGCACCTGCCGCAACTCGAGAAAATCCAGGAGGTTTTGCCCTCCAGGCGAGATGAGGCCCATTTCCGCTGAGGCTTCTCGAGGCCAATCACATCTAACCACTGGAACTTCCAAAGGGTCCTTCACACCATTGCTGCAACTCAAGAAGTTCCCCGACATACCCGTCTCCACTCGAGAGGAAGCACGTGGTGTCCCGCACACATCCAGGGGAGCCCCGTTTCCGCCTCCTAGCTCGAGATGAGGGATCCTTTCCCTGTTTCGTAGGGAAAGAATTCCCGGCGTTCCCGTCGCATCTCAAGAGGAGGCGCTCTCCACAGGAAAGGCGAGAGGAACTCCAGGGTCGTGCCACCATTCCAAGAGTCCCCCAGATGTGTCAGTCCATTCCAGAGGAACCTGTTTTCCCTGCACTGCCTTGACGTTCAAGCCGAGGATCGACTCCCACCACGTGTGCACGTGGGACAGCCCTGTGGGAAAGCCTCGTGGGAAAGCCTCGTGGGAAAGACTCGAGGGAAAACCATAGATCCTTTGATCCACGCGGCAGACTGCGTGACACTGCTGCTATCGCTCTGGAGGAAAGCGCAAGTGCATGCCCGCATTCGAGACGAGGACTGACTCCCCTGGGGTGACTCCAGAAGTACCCCAAGATCCATGTCAGCACTGGAGAGGAATCCTCAGGTTCCGGCCCCGACTCCACACAAGGACTTAGGCCCTGGCATCGACGGGAGAGGAATCCCGAGAGGCCCCCGAGGAACTCGCATGGGGACTGGCCTTTCCTGAGGCCACCAGAGCGGGTCCCTGAGGTCCCCGTCGTAAGTCGAGAGCACCTGCCACAACTCGAGAAAATCCAGGAGGTTTTGCCCTCCAGGCGAGATGAGGCCCATTTCCGCTGAGGCTTCTCGAGGCCAATCACATCTAACCACTGGAACTTCCAAAGGGTCCTTCACACCCTTGCTGCAACTCAAGAAGTTCCCCGACATACCCGTCTCCACTCGAGAGGAAGCACGTGGTGTCCCGCACACATCCAGGGGAGCCCCGTTTCGCCTCCTAACTCGAGATGAGGGATCCTTTCCCTGTTTCGTAGGGAAAGAATTCCCGGCGTTCCCGTCGCATCTCAAGAGGAGGCGCTCTCCACAGGAAAGGCGAGAGGAACTCCAGGGTCGTGACACCATTCCAAGAGTCCCCCAGATGTGTCAGTCCATTCCAGAGGAACCTGTTTTCCCTTCACTGCCTTGACGTTCAAGCCGAGGATCGACTCCCACCACGTGTGCACGTGGGACAGCCCTGTGGGAAAGCCTCGTGGGAAAGCCTCGTGGGAAAGACTCGAGGGAAAACCATAGATCCTTTGATCCACGCGGCGGACTGCGTGACACTGCTGCTACCGCTCTGGAGGAAAGCGCAAGTGCATGCCCGCATTCGAGACGAGGACTGACTCCCCTGGCGAGACTCCAGAAGTACCCCAAGATCCATGTCAGCACTGGACAGGAATCCTCAGGTTCCGGCCCCGACTCCACACAAGGTCTTAGGCCCCGGCATCAGCGGGAGAGGAATTCCGAAAGGCCCCCGAGGAACTCGCATGGGGACTGGCCTTTCCTGAGGCCACCAGAGCGGGTCCCTGAGGTCCCCGTCGTAAGTCGAGAGCACCTGCCGCAACTCGAGAAAATCCAGGAGGTTTTGCCCTCCAGGCGAGATGAGGCCCATTTCCGCTGAGGCTTCTCGAGGCCAATCACATCTAACCACTGGAACTTCCAAAGGGTCCTTCACACCATTGCTGCAACTCAAGAAGTTCCCCGACATACCCGTCTCCACTCGAGAGGAAGCACGTGGGGTCCCGCACACATCCAGGGGAGCCCCGTTTCCGCCTCCTAGCTCGAGATGAGGGATCCTTTCCCTGTTTCGTAGGGAAAGAATTCCCGGCGTTCCCGTCGCATCTCAAGAGGAGGCGCTCTCCACAGGAAAGGCGAGAGGAACTCCAGGGTCGTGCCACCATTCCAAGAGTCCCCCAGATGTGTCAGTCCATTCCAGAGGAACCTGTTTTCCCTGCACTGCCTTGACGTTCAAGCCGAGGATCGACTCCCACCACGTGTGCACGTGGGACAGCCCTGTGGGAAAGCCTCGTGGGAAAGCCTCGTGGGAAAGACTCGAGGGAAAACCATAGATCCTTTGATCCACGCGGCGGACTGCGTGACACTGCTGCTACCGCTCTGGAGGAAAGCGCAAGTGCATGCCCGCATTCGAGACGAGGACTGACTCCCCTGGGGAGACTCCAGAAGTACCCCAAGATCCATGTCAGCACTGGAGAGGAATCCTCAGGTTCCGGCCCCGACTCCACACAAGGTCTTAGGCCCCGGCATCGACGGGAGAGGAATCCCGAGAGGCCCCCGAGGAACTCGCATGGGGACTGGCCTTTCCTGAGGCCACCAGAGCGGGTCCCTGAGGTCCCCGTCGTAAGTCGAGAGCACCTGCCACAACTCGAGAAAATCCAGGAGGTTTTGCCCTCCAGGCGAGATGAGGCCCATTTCCGCTGAGGCTTCTCGAGGCCAATCACATCTAACCACTGGAACTTCCAAAGGGTCCTTCACACCCTTGCTGCAACTCAAGAAGTTCCCCGACATACCCGTCTCCACTCGAGAGGAAGCACGTGGTGTCCCGCACACATCCAGGGGAGCCCCGTTTCGCCTCCTAGCTCGAGATGAGGGATCCTTTCCCTGTTTCGTAGGGAAAGAATTCCCGGCGTTCCCGTCGCATCTCAAGAGGAGGCGCTCTCCACAGGAAAGGCGAGAGGAACTCCAGGGTCGTGACACCATTCCAAGAGTCCCCCAGATGTGTCAGTCCATTCCAGAGGAACCTGTTTTCCCTTCACTGCCTTGACGTTCAAGCCGAGGATCGACTCCCACCACGTGTGCACGTGGGACAGCCCTGTGGGAAAGCCTCGTGGGAAAGCCTCGTGGGAAAGACTCGAGGGAAAACCATAGATCCTTTGATCCACGCGGCGGACTGCGTGACACTGCTGCTACCGCTCTGGAGGAAATCGCAAGTGCATGCCCGCATTCGAGACGAGGACTGACTCCCCTGGCGAGACTCCAGAAGTACCCCAAGATCCATGTCAGCACTGGACAGGAATCCTCAGGTTCCGGCCCCGACTCCACACAAGATCTTAGGCCCCGGCATCCACGGGAGAGGAATCCCGAGAGGCCCCCGAGGAACTCGCATGGGGACTGGCCTTTCCTGAGGCCACCAGAGCGGGTCCCTGAGGTCCCCGTCGTAAGTCGAGAGCACCTGCCGCAACTCGAGAAAATCCAGGAGGTTTTGCCCTCCAGGCGAGATGAGGCCCATTTCCGCTGAGGCTTCTCGAGGCCAATCACATCTAACCACTGGAACTTCCAAAGGGTCCTTCACACCATTGCTGCAACTCAAGAAGTTCCCCGACATACCCGTCTCCACTCGAGAGGAAGCACGTGGTGTCCCGCACACATCCAGGGGAGCCCCGTTTCCGCCTCCTAGCTCGAGATGAGGGATCCTTTCCCTGTTTCGTAGGGAAAGAATTCCCGGCGTTCCCGTCGCATCTCAAGAGGAGGCGCTCTCCACAGGAAAGGCGAGAGGAACTCCAGGGTCGTGCCACCATTCCAAGAGTCCCCCAGATGTGTCAGTCCATTCCAGAGGAACCTGTTTTCCCTGCACTGCCTTGACGTTCAAGCCGAGGATCGACTCCCACCACGTGTGCACGTGGGACAGCCCTGTGGGAAAGCCTCGTGGGAAAGCCTCGTGGGAAAGACTCGAGGGAAAACCATAGATCCTTTGATCCACGCGGCAGACTGCGTGACACTGCTGCTATCGCTCTGGAGGAAAGCGCAAGTGCATGCCCGCATTCGAGACGAGGACTGACTCCCCTGGGGTGACTCCAGAAGTACCCCAAGATCCATGTCAGCACTGGAGAGGAATCCTCAGGTTCCGGCCCCGACTCCACACAAGGACTTAGGCCCTGGCATCGACGGGAGAGGAATCCCGAGAGGCCCCCGAGGAACTCGCATGGGGACTGGCCTTTCCTGAGGCCACCAGAGCGGGTCCCTGAGGTCCCCGTCGTAAGTCGAGAGCACCTGCCACAACTCGAGAAAATCCAGGAGGTTTTGCCCTCCAGGCGAGATGAGGCCCATTTCCGCTGAGGCTTCTCGAGGCCAATCACATCTAACCACTGGAACTTCCAAAGGGTCCTTCACACCCTTGCTGCAACTCAAGAAGTTCCCCGACATACCCGTCTCCACTCGAGAGGAAGCACGTGGTGTCCCGCACACATCCAGGGGAGCCCCGTTTCGCCTCCTAGCTCGAGATGAGGGATCCTTTCCCTGTTTCGTAGGGAAAGAATTCCCGGCGTTCCCGTCGCATCTCAAGAGGAGGCGCTCTCCACAGGAAAGGCGAGAGGAACTCCAGGGTCGTGACACCATTCCAAGAGTCCCCCAGATGTGTCAGTCCATTCCAGAGGAACCTGTTTTCCCTTCACTGCCTTGACGTTCAAGCCGAGGATCGACTCCCACCACGTGTGCACGTGGGACAGCCCTGTGGGTAAGCCTCGTGGGAAAGCCTCGTGGGAAAGACTCGAGGGAAAACCATAGATCCTTTGATCCACGCGGCGGACTGCGTGACACTGCTGCTACCGCTCTGGAGGAAAGCGCAAGTGCATGCCCGCATTCGAGACGAGGACTGACTCCCCTGGCGAGACTCCAGAAGTACCCCAAGATCCATGTCAGCACTGGACAGGAATCCTCAGGTTCCGGCCCCGACTCCACACAAGATCTTAGGCCCCGGCATCCACGGGAGAGGAATCCCGAGAGGCCCCCGAGGAACTCGCATGGGGACTGGCCTTTCCTGAGGCCACCAGAGCGGGTCCCTGAGGTCCCCGTCGTAAGTCGAGAGCACCTGCCGCAACTCGAGAAAATCCAGGAGGTTTTGCCCTCCAGGCGAGATGAGGCCCATTTCCGCTGAGGCTTCTCGAGGCCAATCACATCTAACCACTGGAACTTCCAAAGGGTCCTTCACACCATTGCTGCAACTCAAGAAGTTCCCCGACATACCCGTCTCCACTCGAGAGGAAGCACGTGGGGTCCCGCACACATCCAGGGGAGCCCCGTTTCCGCCTCCTAGCTCGAGATGAGGGATCCTTTCCCTGTTTCGTAGGGAAAGAATTCCCGGCGTTCCCGTCGCATCTCAAGAGGAGGCGCTCTCCACAGGAAAGGCGAGAGGAACTCCAGGGTCGTGCCACCATTCCAAGAGTCCCCCAGATGTGTCAGTCCATTCCAGAGGAACCTGTTTTCCCTGCACTGCCTTGACGTTCAAGCCGAGGATCGACTCCCACCACGTGTGCACGTGGGACAGCCCTGTGGGAAAGCCTCGTGGGAAAGCCTCGTGGGAAAGACTCGAGGGAAAACCATAGATCCTTTGATCCACGCGGCGGACTGCGTGACACTGCTGCTACCGCTCTGGAGGAAAGCGCAAGTGCATGCCCGCATTCGAGACGAGGACTGACTCCCCTGGGGAGACTCCAGAAGTACCCCAAGATCCATGTCAGCACTGGAGAGGAATCCTCAGGTTCCGGCCCCGACTCCACACAAGGTCTTAGGCCCCGGCATCGACGGGAGAGGAATCCCGAGAGGCCCCCGAGGAACTCGCATGGGGACTGGCCTTTCCTGAGGCCACCAGAGCGGTTCCCTGAGGTCCCCGTCGTAAGTCAAGAGCACATGCCGCAACTCGAGAAAATCCAGGAGGTTTTGCCCTCCAGGCGAGATGAGGCCCATTTCCGCTGAGGCTTCTCGAGGCCAATCACATCTAACCACTGGAACTTCCAAAGGGTCCTTCACACCATTGCTGCAACTCAAGAAGTTCCCCGACATACCCGTCTCCACTCGAGAGGAAGCACGTGGGGTCCCGCACACATCCAGGGGAGACCCATTTCCGCCTCCTAGCTCGAGATGAGGGATCCTTTCCCTGTTTCGTAGGGAAAGAATTCCCGGCGTTCCCGTCGCATCTCAAGAGGAGGCGCTCTCCACAGGAAAGGCGAGAGGAACTCCAGGGTCGTGACACCATTCCAAGAGTCCCCCAGATGTGTCAGTCCATTCCAGAGGAACCTGTTTTCCCTGCACTGCCTTGACGTTCAAGCCGAGGATCGACTCCCACCACGTGTGCACGTGGGACAGCCCTGTGGGAAAGCCTCGTGGGAAAGCCTCGTGGGAAAGACTCGAGGGAAAACCATAGATCCTTTGATCCACGCGTCGGACTGCGTGACACTGCTGCTACCGCTCTGGAGGAAAGCGCAAGTGCATGCCCGCATTCGAGACGAGGACTGACTCCCCTGGGGAGACTCCAGAAGTACCCCAAGATCCATGTCAGCACTGGAGAGGAATCCTCAGGTTCCGGCCCCGACTCCACACAAGGTCTTAGGCCCCGGCATCGACGGGAGAGGAATCCCGAGAGGCCCCCGAGGAACTCGCATGGGGACTGGCCTTTCCTGAGGCCACCAGAGCGGTTCCCTGAGGTCCCCGTCGTAAGTCAAGAGCACCTGCCGCAACTCGAGAAAATCCAGGAGGTTTTGCCCTCCATTCGAGATGAGGCCCATTTCCGCTGAGGCTTCTCGAGGCCAATCACATCTAACCACTGGAACTTCCAAAGGGTCCTTCACACCATTACTGCAACTCAAGAAGTTCCCCGACATACCCGTCTCCACTCGAGAGGAAGCACGTGGGGTCCCGCACACATCCAGGGGAGCCCCATTTCCGCCTCCTAGCTCGAGATGAGGGATCCTTTCCCTGTTTCGTAGGGAAAGAATTCCCGGCGTTCCCGTCGCATCTCAAGAGGAGGCGCTCTCCACAGGAAAGGCGAGAGGAACTCCAGGGTCGTGACACCATTCCAAGAGTCCCCCAGATGTGTCAGTCCATTCCAGAGGAACCTGTTTTCCCTGCACTGCCTTGACGTTCAAGCCGAGGATCGACTCCCACCACGTGTGCACGTGGGACAGCCCTGTGGGAAAGCCTCGTGGGAAAGCCTCGTGGGAAAGACTCGAGGGAAAACCATAGATCCTTTGATCCACGCGGCGGACTGCGTGACACTGCTGCTACCGCTCTGGAGGAAAGCGCAAGTGCATGACCGCATTCGAGACGAGGACTGACTCCCCTGGGGAGACTCCAGAAGTACCCCAAGATCCATGTCAGCACTGGAGAGGAATCCTCAGGTTCCGGCCCCGACTCCACACAAGGTCTTAGGCCCCGGCATCGACGGGAGAGGAATCCCGAGAGGCCCCCGAGGAACTCGCATGGGGACTGGCCTTTCCTGAGGCCACCAGAGCGGGTCCCTGAGGTCCCCGTCGTAAGTGGAGAGCACCTGCTGCAACTAGAGAAAATCCAGGAGGTTTTGCCCTCCAGGCGAGATGAGGCCCATTTCCGCTGAGGCTTTTCGAGGCCAATCACATCTAAACACTGGAACTTCCAAAGGGTCCTTCACACCCTTGCTGCAACTCAAGAAGTTCCCCGACATACCCGTCTCCACTCGAGAGGAAGCACGTGGGGTCCCGCACACATCCAGGGGAGCCCCGTTTCCGCCTCCTAGCTCGAGATGAGGAATCCTTTCCCTGTTTCGTAGGGAAAGAATTCCCGGCGTTCCCGTCGCATCTCAAGAGGAGGCGCTCTCCACAGGAAAGGCGAGAGGAACTCCAGTGTCTTGACACCATTCCAAGAGTCCCCCAGATGTGTCAGTCCATTCCAGAGGAACCTGTTTTCCCTGCACTGCCTTGACGTTCAAGCCGAGGATCGACTCCCACCACGTGTGCACGTGGGACAGCCCTGTGGGAAAGCCTCGTGGGAAAGCCTCGTGGGAAAGACTCGAGGGAAAACCATAGATCCTTTGATCCACGCGGCGGACTGTGTGACACTGCTGCTACCGCTCTGGAGGAAAGCGCAAGTGCATGCCCGCATTCGAGACGAGGACTGACTCCCCTGGGGAGACTCCAGAAGTACCCCAAGATCCATGTCAGCACTGGAGAGGAATCCTCAGGTTCCGACCCCGACTCCACACAAGGTCTTAGGCCCCGGCATCGACGGGAGAGGAATCCCGAGAGGCCACCGAGGAACTCGCATGGGGACTGGCCTTTCCTGAGGCCACCAGAGCGGGTCCCTGAGGTCCCCGTCGTAAGTCGAGAGCACCTGCCGCAACTCGAGAAAATCCAGGAGGTTTTGCCCTCCAGGCGAGATGAGGCCCATTTCCGCTGTGGCTTCTCGAGGCCATTCACATCTAACCACTGGAACTTCCAAAGGGTCCTTCACACCCTTGCTGCAACTCAAGAAGTTCCCCGACATACCCGTCTCCACTCGAGAGGAAGCACGTGGGGTCCCGCACACATCCAGGGGAGCCCCGTTTCGCCTCCTAGCTCGAGATGAGGGATCCTTTCCCTGTTTCGTAGGGAAAGAATTCCCGGCGTTCCCGTCGCATCTCAAGAGGAGGCGCTCTCCACAGGAAAGGCGAGAGGAACTCCAGGGTCGTGCCACCATTCCAAGAGTCCCCCAGATGTGTCAGTCCATTCCAGAGGAACCTGTTTTCCCTGCACTGCCTTGACGTTCAAGCCGAGGATCGACTCCCACCACGTGTGCACGTGGGACAGCCCGGTGGGAAAGCCTCGTGGGAAAGCCTCGTGGGAAAGACTCGAGGGAAAACCATAGATCCTTTGATCCACGCGGCGGACTGTGTGACACTGCTGCTACCGCTCTGGAGGAAAGCGCAAGTGCATGCCCGCATTCGAGACGAGGACTGACTCCCCTGGGGAGACTCCAGAAGTACCCCAAGATCCATGTCAGCACTGGAGAGGAATCCTCAGGTTCCGGCCCCGACTCCACACAAGGTCTTAGGCCCCGGCATCGACGGGAGAGGAATCCCGAGAGGCCCCCGAGGAACTCGCATGGGGACTGGCCTTTCCTGAGGCCACTAGAGCGGGTCCCTGAGGTCCCCGTCGTACGTCGAGAGCACCTGCCGCAACTCGAGAAAATCCAGGAGGTTTTGCCTTCCAGGCGAGATGAGGCCCATTTCCGCTGAGGCTTCTCGAGGCTAATCACGTCTAACCACTGGAACTTCCAAAGGGTCCTTCACACCCTTGCTGCAACTCAAGAAGTTCCCCGACATACCCGTCTCCACTCGAGAGGAAGCACGTGGGTCCCGCACACATCCAGGGGAGCCCCGTTTCCGCCTCCTAGCTCGAGATGAGGGATCCTTTCCCTGTTTCGTAGGGAAAGAATTCCCGGCGTTCCCGTCGCATCTCAAGAGGAGGCGCTCTCCACAGGAAAGGCGAGAGGAACTCCAGGGTCGTGCCACCATTCCAAGAGTCCCCCAGATGTGTCAGTCCATTCCAGAGGAACCTGTTTTCCCTGCACTGCCTTGACGTTCAAGCCGAGGATCGACTCCCACCACGTGTGCACGTGGGACAGCCCTGTGGGAAAGCCTCGTGGGAAAGCCTCGTGGGAAAGACTCGAGGGAAAACCATAGATCCTTTGATCCACGCGGCGGACTGTGTGACACTGCTGCTACCGCTCTGGAGGAAAGCGCAAGTGCATGCCCGCATTCGAGACGAGGACTGACTCCCCTGGGGAGACTCCAGAAGTACCCTAAGATCCATGTCAGCACTGGAGAGGAATCCTCAGGTTCCGGCCCCGACTCCACACAAGGTCTTAGGCCCCGGCATCGACGGGAGAGGAATCCCCAGAGGCCCCCGAGGAACTCGCATGGGGACTGGCCTTTCCTGAGGCCACCAGAGCGGGTCCCTGAGGTCCCCGTCGTAAGTCGACAGCACCTGCCGCAACTCGAGAAAATCCAGGAGGTTTTGCCCTCCAGGCGAGATGAGGCCCATTTCCGCTGAGGCTTCTAGAGGCCAATCACATCTAACCACTGGAACTTCCAAAGGGTCCTTCACACCCTTGCTGCAACTCAAGAAGTTCCCGGACATACCCGTCTCCACTCGAGAGGAAGCACGTGGTGTCCCGCACACATCCAGGGGAGCCCCGTTTCCGCCTCCTAGCTCGAGATGAGGGATCCTTTCCCTGTTTCGTAGGTAAAGAATTCCCGGCGTTCCCGTCGCATCTCAAGAGGAGGCGCTCTCCACAGGAAAGGCGAGAGGAACTCCAGGGTCGTGCCACCATTCCAAGAGTCCCCCAGATGTGTCAGTCCATTCCAGAGGAACCTGTTTTCCCTGCACTAGCTTGACGTTCAAGCCGAGGATCGACTCCCACCACGTGTGCACGTGGGACAGCCCTGTGGGAAAGCCTCGTGGGAAAGCCTCGTGGGAAAGACTCGAGGGAAAACCATAGATCCTTTGATCCACGCGGCGGACTGCGTGACACTGCTGCTACCGCTCTGGAGGAAAGCGCAAGTGCATGCCCGCATTCGAGACGAGGACTGACTCCCCTGGGGAGACTCCAGAAGTACCCCAAGATCCATGTCAGCACTGGAGAGGAATCCTCAGGTTCCGGCCCCGACTCCACACAAGGTCTTAGGCCCCGGCATCGACGGGAGAGGAATCCCGAGAGGCCCCTGAGGAACTCGCATGGGGACTGGCCTTTCCTGAGGCCACCAGAGCGGGTCCCTGAGGTCCCCGTCGTAAGTCGAGAGCACCTGCCGCAACTCGAGAAAATCCAGGAGGTTTTGCCCTCCAGGCGAGATGAGGCCTATTTCCGCTGAGGCTTCTCGAGGCCAATCACATCTAACCACTGGAACTTCCAAAGGGTCCTTCACACCCTTGCTGCAACTCAAGAAGTTCCCCGACATACCCGTCTCCACTCGAGAGGAAGCACGTGGGGTCCCGCACACATCCAGGGGAGCCCCGTTTCGCCTCCTAGCTCGAGATGAGGGATCCTTTCCCTGTTTCGTAGGGAAAGAATTCCCGGCGTTCCCGTCGCATCTCAAGAGGAGGCGCTCTCCACAGGAAAGGCGAGAGGAACTCCAGGGTCGTGCCACCATTCCAAGAGTCCCCCAGATGTGTCAGTCCATTCCAGAGGAACCTTTTTTCCCTGCACTGCCTTGACGTTCAAGCCGAGGATCGACTCCCACCACGTGTGCACGTGGGACAGCCCTGTGGGAAAGCCTCGTGGGAAAGCCTCGTGGGAAAGACTCGAGGGAAAACCATAGATCCTTTGATCCACGCGGCGGACTGCGTGACACTGCTGCTACCGCTCTGGAGGAAAGCGCAAGTGCATGCCCGCATTCGAGACGAGGACTGACTCCCCTGGGGAGACTCCAGAAGTACCCCAAGATCCATGTCAGCACTGGAGAGGAATCCTCAGGTTCCGGCCCCGACTCCACACAAGGTCTTAGGCCCCGGCATCGACGGGAGAGGAATCCCGAGAGGCCCCCGAGGAACTCGCATGGGGACTGGCCTTTCCTGAGGCCACCAGAGCGGGTCCCTGAGGTCCCCGTCGTAAGTCGAGAGCACCTGCCGCTACTCGAGAAAATCCAGGAGGTTTTGCCCTCCAGGCGAGATGAGGCCCATTTCCGCTGAGGCTTCTAGAGGCTAATCACGTCTAACCACTGGAACTTCCAAAGGGTCCTTCACACCCTTGCTGCAACTCAAGAAGTTCCCCGACATACCCGTCTCCACTCGAGAGGAAGCACGTGGTGTCCCCCCCACATCCAGGGGAGCTCCGTTTCCGACTCCTAGCTCGAGATGAGGGATCCTTTCCCTGTTTCGTAGGGAAAGAATTCCCCGCGTTCCCGTCGCATCTCAAGAGGAGGCGCTCTCCACAGGAAAGGCGAGAGGAACTCCAGGGTCGTGCCACCATTCCAAGAGTCCCCCAGATGTGTCAGTCCATTCCAGAGGAATCTGTTTTCCCTGCACTGCCTTGACGTTCAAGCCGAGGATCGACTCCCACCACGTGTGCACGTGGGACAGCCCTGTGGGAAAGCCTCGTGGAAAGCCTCGTGGAAAAGACTCGAGGGAAAACCATAGATCCTTTGATCCACGCGGCGGACTGCGTGACACTGCTGCTACCGCTCTGGAGGAAAGCGCAAGTGCATGCCCGCATTCGAGACGAGGACTGACTCCCCTGGGGAGACTCCAGAAGTACCCCAAGATCCATGTCAGCACTGGAGAGGAATCCTCAGGTTCCGGCCCCGACTCCACACAAGGTCTTAGGCCCCGGCATCGACGGGAGAGGAATCCACAGAGGAACTCGCATGGGGACTGGCCTTTCCTGAGGCCACCAGAGCGGGTCCCTGAGGTCCTCGTCGTAAGTCGAGAGCACCTGCCGCAACTCGAGAAAATCCAGGAGGTTTTGCCCTCCAGGCGAGATGAGGCCCATTTCCGCTGAGGCTTCTCGAGGCCAATCACATCTAACCACTGGAACTTCCAAAGGGTCCTTCACACCCTTGCTGCAACTCAAGAAGTTCCCGGACATACCCGTCTCCACTCGAGAGGAAGCACGTGGTGTCCCGCACACATCCAGGGGAGCCCCGTTTCCGCCTCCTAGCTCGAGATGAGGGATCCTTTCCCTGTTTCGTAGGGAAAGAATTCCCGGCGTTCCCGTCGCATCTCAAGAGGAGGCGCTCTCCACAGGAAAGGCGAGAGGAATTCCAGGGTCGTGCCACCATTCCAAGAGTCCCCCAGATGTGTCAGTCCATTCCAGAGGAACCTGTTTTCCCTGCACTAGCTTGACGTTCAAGCCGAGGATCGACTCCCACCACGTGTGCACGTGGGACAGCCCTGTGGGAAAGCCTCGTGGGAAAGCCTCGTGGGAAAGACTCGAGGGAAAACCATAGATCCTTTGATCCACGCGGCGGACTGCGTGACACTGCTGCTACCGCTCTGGAGGAAAGCGCAAGTGCATGCCCGCATTCGAGACGAGGACTGACTCCCCTGGGGAGACTCCAGAAGTACCCCAAGATCCATGTCAGCACTGGAGAGGAATCCTCAGGTTCCGGCCCCGACTCCACACAAGGTCTTAGGCCCCGGCATCGACGGGAGAGGAATCCCGAGAGGCCCCTGAGGAACTCGCATGGGGACTGGCCTTTCCTGAGGCCACCAGAGCGGGTCCCTGAGGTCCCCGTCGTAAGTCGAGAGCACCTGCCGCAACTCGAGAAAATCCAGGAGGTTTTGACCTCCTGGCGACATGAGGCCCATTTCCGCTGAGGCTTCTAGAGGCCAATCACATCTAACCACTGGAACTTCCAAGGGGTCCTTCACACCCTTGCTGCAACTCAAGAAGTTCCCCGACATACCCGTCTCCACTCGAGAGGAAGCACGTGGGGTCCCGCACACATCCAGGGGAGCCCCGTTTCGTCTCCTAGCTCGAGATGAGGGATCCTTTCCCTGTTTCGTAGGGAAAGAATTCCCGGCGTTCCCGTCGCATCTCAAGAGGAGGCGCTCTCCACAGGAAAGGCGAGAGGAACTCCAGGGTCGTGCCACCATTCCAAGAGTCCCCCAGATGTGTCAGTCCATTCCAGAGGAACCTATTTTCCCTGCACTGCCTTGACGTTCAAGCCGAGGATCGACTCCCACCACGTGTGCACGTGGGACAGCCCTGTGGGAAAGCCTCGTGGGAAAGCCTCGTGGAAAATACTCGAGGGAAAACCATAGATCCTTTGATCCACGCGGCGGACTGCGTGACACTGCTGCTACCGCTCTGGAGGAAAGCGCAAGTGCATGCCCGCATTCGAGACGAGGACTGACTCCCCTGGGGAGACTCCAGAAGTACCCCAAGATCCATGTCAGCACTGGAGAGGAATCCTCAGGTTTCGGCCCCGACTCCACACAAGGTCTTAGGCCCCGGCATCGACGGGAGAGGAATCCCGAGAGGCCCCCGAGGAACTCGCATGGGGACTGGCCTTTCCTGAGGCCACCAGAGCGGGTCCCTGAGGTCCCCGTCGTAAGTCGAGAGCACCTGCCGCAACTCGAGAAAATCCAGGAGGATTTGCCCTCCAGGCGAGATGAGGCCCATTTCCGCTGAGGCTTCTCGAGGCCAATCACATCTAACCACTGGAACTTCCAAAGGGTCCTTCACACCCTTGCTGCAACTCAAGAAGTTCCCGGACATACCCGTCTCCACTCGAGAGGAAGCACGTGGGGTCCCGCACACATCCAGGGGAGCCCCGTTTCCGCCTCCTAGCTCGAGATGAGGGATCCTTTCCCTGTTTCGTAGGGAAAGAATTCCCGGCATTCCCGTCGCATCTCAAGAGGAGGCGCTCTCCACAGGAAAGGCGAGAGGAACTCCAGTGTCGTGACACCATTCCAAGAGTCCCCCAGATGTGTCAGTCCATTCCAGAGGAACCTGTTTTCCCTGCACTGCCTTGACGTTCAAGCCGAGGATCGACTCCCACCACGTGTGCACGTGGGACAGCCCTGTGGGAAAGCCTCGTGGGAAAGCCTCGTGGGAAAGCCTCGAGGGAAAACCATAGATCCTTTGATCCACGCGGCGGACTGTGTGACACTGCTGCTACCGCTCTGGAGGAAAGCGCAAGTGCATGCCCGCATTCGAGACGAGGACTGACTCCCCTGGGGAGACTCCAGAAGTACCCCAAGATCCATGTCAGCACTGGAGAGGAATCCTCAGGTTCCGGCCCCGACTCCACACAAGGTCTTAGGCCCCGGCATCGACGGGAGAGGAATCCCGAGAGGCCCCCGAGGAACTCGCATGGGGACTGGCCTTTCCTGAGGCCACCAGAGCGGTTCCCTGAGGTCCCCGTCGTAAGTCGAGAGCACCTGCCGCAACTCGAGAAAATCCAGGAGCTTTTGCCCTCCAGGCGAGATGAGGCCCATTTCCGCTGAGGCTTCTCGAGGCCAATCACATCTAACCACTGGAACTTCCAAAGGGTCCTTCACACCATTGCTGCAACTCAAGAAGTTCCCCGACATACCCGTCTCCACTCGAGAGGAAGCACGTGGGGTCCCGCACACATCCAGGGGAGCCCCGTTTCCGCCTCCTAGCTCGAGATGAGGGATCCTTTCCCTGTTTCGTAGGGAAAGAATTCCCGGCGTTCCCGTCGCATCTCAAGAGGAGGCGCTCTCCACAGGAAAGGCGAGAGGAACTCCAGGGTTGTGACACCATTCCAAGAGTCCCCCAGATGTGTCAGTCCATTCCAGAGGAACCTGTTTTCCCTGCACTGCCTTGACGTTCAAGCCGAGGATCGACTCCCACCACGTGTGCACGTGGGACAGCCCTGTGGGAAAGCCTCGTGGGAAAGCCTCGTGGGAAAGACTCGAGGGAAAACCATAGATCCTTTGATCCACGCGGCGGACTGCGTGACACTGCTGCTACCGCTCTGGAGGAAAGCGCAAGTGCATGCCCGCATTCGAGACGAGGACTGACTCCCCTGGGGAGACTCCAGAAGTACCCCAAGATCCATGTCAGCACTGGAGAGGAATCCTCAGGTTCCGGCCCCGACTCCACACAAGGTCTTAGGCCCCGGCATCGACGGGAGAGGAATCCCGAGAGGCCCCTGAGGAACTCGCATGGGGACTGGCCTTTCCTGAGGCCACCAGAGCGGGTCCCTGAGGTCCCCGTCGTAAGTCGAGAGCACCTGCCGCAACTCGAGAAAATCCAGGAGGTTTTGCCCTCCAGGCGAGATGAGGCCTATTTCCGCTGAGGCTTCTCGAGGCCAATCACATCTAACCACTGGAACTTCCAAAGGGTCCTTCACACCCTTGCTGCAACTCAAGAAGTTCCCCGACATACCCGTCTCCACTCGAGAGGAAGCACGTGGGGTCCCGCACACATCCAGGGGAGCCCCGTTTCGCCTCCTAGCTCGAGATGAGGGATCCTTTCCCTGTTTCGTAGGGAAAGAATTCCCGGCGTTCCCGTCGCATCTCAAGAGGAGGCGCTCTCCACAGGAAAGGCGAGAGGAACTCCAGGGTCGTGCCACCATTCCAAGAGTCCCCCAGATGTGTCAGTCCATTCCAGAGGAATCTGTTTTCCCTGCACTGCCTTGACGTTCAAGCCGAGGATCGACTCCCACCACGTGTGCACGTGGGACAGCCCTGTGGGAAAGCCTCGTGGGAAAGACTCGTGGGAAAGACTCGAGGGAAAACCATAGATCCTTTGATCCACGCGGCGGACTGCGTGACACTGCTGCTACCGCTCTGGAGGAAAGCGCAAGTGCATGCCCGCATTCGAGACGAGGACTGACTCCCCTGGGGAGACTCCAGAAGTACCCCAAGATCCATGTCAGCACTGGAGAGGAATCCTCAGGTTCCGGCCCCGACTCCACACAAGGTCTTAGGCCCCGGCATCGACGGGAGAGGAATCCCGAGAGGCCCCCGAGGAACTCGCATGGGGACTGGCCTTTCCTGAGGCCACCAGAGCGGGTCCCTGAGGTCCCCGTCGTAAGTCGAGAGCACCTGCCGCAACTCGAGAAAATCCAGGAGGTTTTGCCCTCCAGGCGAGATGAGGCCCATTTCCGCTGAGGCTTCTCGAGGCTAATCACGTCTAACCACTGGAACTTCCAAAGGGTCATTCACACCCTTGCTGCAACTCAAGAAGTTCCCCGACATACCCGTCTCCACTCGAGAGGAAGCACGTGGTGTCCCGCCCACATCCAGGGGAGCTCCGTTTCCGACTCCTAGCTCGAGATGAGGGATCCTTTCACTGTTTCGTAGGGAAAGAATTCCCCGCGTTCCCGTCGCATCTCAAGAGGAGGCGCTCTCCACAGGAAAGGCGAGAGGAACTCCAGGGTCGTGCCACCATTCCAAGAGTCCCCCAGATGTGTCAGTCCATTCCAGAGGAATCTGTTTTCCCTGCACTGCCTTGACGTTCAAGCCGAGGATCGACTCCCACCACGTGTGCACGTGGGACAGCCCTGTGGGAAAGCCTCGTGGGAAAGCCTCGTGGAAAAGACTCGAGGGAAAACCATAGATCCTTTGATCCACGCGGCGGACTGCGTGACACTGCTGCTACCGCTCTGGAGGAAAGCGCAAGTGCATGCCCGCATTCGAGACGAGGACTGACTCCCCTGGGGAGACTCCAGAAGTACCCCAAGATCCATGTCAGCACTGGAGAGGAATCCTCAGGTTCCGGCCCCGACTCCACACAAGGTCTTAGGCCCCGGCATCGACGGGAGAGGAATCCACAGAGAAACTCGCATGGGGACTGGCCTTTCCTGAGGCCACCAGAGCGGGTCCCTGAGGTCCCCGTCGTAAGTCGAGAGCACCTGCCGCAACTCGAGAAAATCCAGGCGGTTTTGCCCTCCAGGCGAGATGAGGCCCATTTCCGCTGAGGCTTCTCGAGGCCAATCACATCTAACCACTGGAACTTCCAAAGGGTCCTTCACACCCTTGCTGCAACTCAAGAAGTTCCCGGACATACCCGTCTCCACTCGAGAGGAAGCACGTGGTGTCCCGCACACATCCAGGGGAGCCCCGTTTCCGCCTCCTAGCTCGAGATGAGGGATCCTTTCCCTGTTTCGTAGGGAAAGAATTCCCGGCGTTCCCGTCGCATCTCAAGAGGAGGCGCTCTCCACAGGAAAGGCGAGAGGAACTCCAGGGTCGTGCCACCATTCCAAGAGTCCCCCAGATGTGTCAGTCCATTCCAGAGGAACCTGTTTTCCCTGCACTGCCTTGACGTTCAAGCCGAGGATCCACTCCCACCACGTGTGCACGTGGGACAGCCCTGTGGGAAAGCCTCGTGGGAAAGCCTCGTGGGAAAGACTCGAGGGAAAACCATAGATCCTTTGATCCACGCGGCGGACTGCGTGACACTGCTGCTACCGCTCTGGAGGAAAGCGCAAGTGCATGCCCGCATTCGAGACGAGGACTGACTCCCCTGGGGAGACTCCAGAAGTACCCCAAGATCCATGTCAGCACTGGAGAGGAATCCTCAGGTTCCGGCCCCGACTCCACACAAGGTCTTAGGCCCCGGCATCGACGGGAGAGGAATCCCGAGAGGCCCCCGAGGAACTCGCATGGGGACTGGCCTTTCCTGAGGCCACCAGAGCGGGTCCCTGAGGTCCCCGTCGTAAGTCGAGAGCACCTGCCGCAACTCGAGAAAATCCAGGAGGTTTTGCCCTCCAGGCGAGATGAGGCCCATTTCCGCTGAGGCTTCTCGAGGCCAATCACATCTAACCACTGGAACTTCCAAAGGGTCCTTCACACCCTTGCTGCAACTCAAGAAGTTCCCCGACATACCCGTCTCCACTCGAGAGGAAGCACGTGGGGTCCCGCACACATCCAGGGGAGCCCCGTTTCGCCTCCTAGCTCGAGATGAGGGATCCTTTCCCTGTTTCGTAGGGAAAGAATTCCCGGCGTTCCCGTCGCATCTCAAGAGGAGGCGCTCTCCACAGGAAAGGCGAGAGGAACTCCAGGGTCGTGCCACCATTCCAAGAGTCCCCCAGATGTGTCAGTCCATTCCAGAGGAACCTGTTTTCCCTGCACTGCCTTGACGTTCAAGCCGAGGATCCACTCCCACCACGTGTGCACGTGGGACAGCCCTGTGGGAAAGCCTCGTGGGAAAGCCTCGTGGGAAAGACTCGAGGGAAAACCATAGATCCTTTGATCCACGCGGCGGACTGCGTGACACTGCTGCTACCGCTCTGGAGGAAAGCGCAAGTGCATGCCCGCATTCGAGACGAGGACTGACTCCCCTGGGGAGACTCCAGAAGTACCCCAAGATCCATGTCAGCACTGGAGAGGAATCCTCAGGTTCCGGCCCCGACTCCACACAAGGTCTTAGGCCCCGGCATCGACGGGAGAGGAATCCCGAGAGGCCCCCGAGGAACTCGCATGGGGACTGGCCTTTCCTGAGGCCACCAGAGCGGGTCCCTGAGGTCCCCGTCGTAAGTCGAGAGCACCTGCCGCAACTCGAGAAAATCCAGGAGGTTTTGCCCTCCAGGCGAGATGAGGCCCATTTCCGCTGAGGCTTCTCGAGGCTAATCACGTCTAACCACTGGAACTTCCAAAGGGTCATTCACACCCTTGCTGCAACTCAAGAAGTTCCCCGACATACCCGTCTCCACTCGAGAGGAAGCACGTGGTGTCCCGCCCACATCCAGGGGAGCTCCGTTTCCGACTCCTAGCTCGAGATGAGGGATCCTTTCACTGTTTCGTAGGGAAAGAATTCCCCGCGTTCCCGTCGCATCTCAAGAGGAGGCGCTCTCCACAGGAAAGGCGAGAGGAACTCCAGGGTCGTGCCACCATTCCAAGAGTCCCCCAGATGTGTCAGTCCATTCCAGAGGAATCTGTTTTCCCTGCACTGCCTTGACGTTCAAGCCGAGGATCGACTCCCACCACGTGTGCACGTGGGACAGCCCTGTGGGAAAGCCTCGTGGGAAAGCCTCGTGGAAAAGACTCGAGGGAAAACCATAGATCCTTTGATCCACGCGGCGGACTGCGTGACACTGCTGCTACCGCTCTGGAGGAAAGCGCAAGTGCATGCCCGCGTTCGAGACGAGGACTGACTCCCCTGGGGAGACTCCAGAAGTACCCCAAGATCCATGTCAGCACTGGAGAGGAATCCTCAGGTTCCGGCCCCGACTCCACACAAGGTCTTAGGCCCCGGCATCGACGGGAGAGGAATCCACAGAGAAACTCGCATGGGGACTGGCCTTTCCTGAGGCCACCAGAGCGGGTCCCTGAGGTCCTCGTCGTAAGTCGAGAGCACCTGCCGCAACTCGAGAAAATCCAGGCGGTTTTTCCCTCCAGGCGAGATGAGGCCCATTTCCGCTGAGGCTTCTCGAGGCCAATCACATCTAACCACTGGAACTTCCAAAGCGTCCTTCACACCCTTGCTGCAACTCAAGAAGTTCCCCGACATACCCGTCTCCACTCGAGAGGAAGCACGTGGGGTCCCGCACACATCCAGGGGAGCCCCGTTTCCGCCTCCTAGCTCGAGATGAGGGATCCTTTCCCTGTTTCGTAGGGAAAGAATTCCCGGCGTTCCCGTCGCATCTCAAGGGGAGGCGCTCTCCACAGGAAAGGCGAGAGGAACTCCAGGGTCGTGACACCATTCCAAGAGTCCCCCAGATGTGTCAGTCCATTCCAGAGGAACCTGTTTTCCCTGCACTGCCTTGACGTTCAAGCCGAGGATCGACTCCCACCACGTGTGCACGTGGGACAGCCCTGTGGGAAAGCCTCGTGGGAAAGCCTCGTGGGAAAGACTCGAGGGAAAACCATAGATCCTTTGATCCACGCGGCGGACTGCGTGACACTGCTGCTACCGCTCTGGAGGAAAGCGCAAGTGCATGCCCGCATTCGAGACGAGGACTGACTCCCATGGGGAGACTCCAGAAGTACCCCAAGATCCATGTCAGCACTGGAGAGGAATCCTCAGGTTCCGGCCCCGACTCCACACAAGGTCTTAGGCCCCGGCATCGACGGGAGAGGAATCCCGAGAGGCCCCCGACGAACTCGCATGGGGACTGGCCTTTCCTGAGGCCACCAGAGCGGGTCCCTGAGGTCCCCGTCGTAAGTCGAGAGCACCTGCCGCAACTCGAGAAAATCCAGGCGGTTTTGCCCTCCAGGCGAGATGAGGCCCATTTCCGCTGAGGCTTCTCGAGGCCAATCACATCTAACCACTGGAACTTCCAAAGGGTCCTTCACACCCTTGCTGCAACTCAAGAAGTTCCCGGACATACCCGTCTCCACTCGAGAGGAAGCACGTGGTGTCCCGCACACATCCAGGGGAGCCCCGTTTCCGCCTCCTAGCTCGAGATGAGGGATCCTTTCCCTGTTTCGTAGGGAAAGAATTCCCGGCGTTCCCGTCGCATCTCAAGAGGAGGCGCTCTCCACAGGAAAGGCGAGAGGAACTCCAGGGTCGTGCCACCATTCCAAGAGTCCCCCAGATGTGTCAGTCCATTCCAGAGGAACCTGTTTTCCCTGCACTGCCTTGACGTTCAAGCCGAGGATCCACTCCCACCACGTGTGCACGTGGGACAGCCCTGTGGGAAAGCCTCGTGGGAAAGCCTCGTGGGAAAGACTCGAGGGAAAACCATAGATCCTTTGATCCACGCGGCGGACTGCGTGACACTGCTGCTACCGCTCTGGAGGAAAGCGCAAGTGCATGCCCGCATTCGAGACGAGGACTGACTCCCATGGGGAGACTCCAGAAGTACCCCAAGATCCATGTCAGCACTGGAGAGGAATCCTCAGGTTCCGGCCCCGACTCCACACAAGGTCTTAGGCCCCGGCATCGACGGGAGAGGAATCCCGAGAGGCCCCCGACGAACTCGCATGGGGACTGGCCTTTCCTGAGGCCACCAGAGCGGGTCCCTGAGGTCCCCGTCGTAAGTCGAGAGCACCTGCCGCAACTCGAGAAAATCCAGGCGGTTTTGCCCTCCAGGCGAGATGAGGCCCATTTCCGCTGAGGCTTCTCGAGGCCAATCACATCTAACCACTGGAACTTCCAAAGGGTCCTTCACACCCTTGCTGCAACTCAAGAAGTTCCCGGACATACCCGTCTCCACTCGAGAGGAAGCACGTGGTGTCCCGCACACATCCAGGGGAGCCCCGTTTCCGCCTCCTAGCTCGAGATGAGGGATCCTTTCCCTGTTTCGTAGGGAAAGAATTCCCGGCGTTCCCGTCGCATCTCAAGAGGAGGCGCTCTCCACAGGAAAGGCGAGAGGAACTCCAGGGTCGTGCCACCATTCCAAGAGTCCCCCAGATGTGTCAGTCCATTCCAGAGGAACCTGTTTTCCCTGCACTGCCTTGACGTTCAAGCCGAGGATCCACTCCCACCACGTGTGCACGTGGGACAGCCCTGTGGGAAAGCCTCGTGGGAAAGCCTCGTGGGAAAGACTCGAGGGAAAACCATAGATCCTTTGATCCACGCGGCGGACTGCGTGACACTGCTGCTACCGCTCTGGAGGAAAGCGCAAGTGCATGCCCGCATTCGAGACGAGGACTGACTCCCCTGGGGAGACTCCAGAAGTACCCCAAGATCCATGTCAGCACTGGAGAGGAATCCTCAGGTTCCGGCCCCGACTCCACACAAGGTCTTAGGCCCCGGCATCGACGGGAGAGGAATCCCGAGAGGCCCCCGAGGAACTCGCATGGGGACTGGCCTTTCCTGAGGCCACCAGAGCGGGTCCCTGAGGTCCCCGTCGTAAGTCGAGAGCACCTGCCGCAACTCGAGAAAATCCAGGAGGTTTTGACCTCCAGGCGAGATGAGGCCCATTTCCGCTGAGGCTTCTCGAGGCCAATCACATCTAACCACTGGAACTTCCAAAGGGTCCTTCACACCCTTGCTGCAACTCAAGAAGTTCCCCGACATACCCGTCTCCACTCGAGAGGAAGCACGTGGGGTCCCGCACACATCCAGGGGAGCCCCGTTTCGCCTCCTAGCTCGAGATGAGGGATCCTTTCCCTGTTTCGTAGGGAAAGAATTCCCGGCGTTCCCGTCGCATCTCAAGAGGAGGCGCTCTCCACAGGAAAGGCGAGAGGAACTCCAGGGTCGTGCCACCATTCCAAGAGTCCCCCAGATGTGTCAGTCCATTCCAGAGGAACCTGTTTTCCCTGCACTGCCTTGACGTTCAAGCCGAGGATCCACTCCCACCACGTGTGCACGTGGGACAGCCCTGTGGGAAAGCCTCGTGGGAAAGCCTCGTGGGAAAGACTCGAGGGAAAACCATAGATCCTTTGATCCACGCGGCAGACTGCGTGACACTGCTGCTATCGCTCTGGAGGAAAGCGCAAGTGCATGCCCGCATTCGAGACGAGGACTGACTCCCCTGGGGTGACTCCAGAAGTACCCCAAGATCCATGTCAGCACTGGAGAGGAATCCTCAGGTTCCGGATCCGACTCCACACAAGGTCTTAGGCCCCGGCATCGACGGGAGAGGAATCCCGAGAGGCCCCCGAGGAACTCGCATGGGGACTGGCCTTTCCTGAGGCCACCAGAGCGGGTCCCTGAGGTCCCCGTCGTAAGTCGAGAGCACCTGCCGCAACTCGAGAAAATCCAGGAGGTTTTGCCCTCCAGGCGAGATGAGGCCCATTTCCGCTGAGGCTTCTAGAGGCTAATCACGTCTAACCACTGGAACTTCCAAAGGGTCATTCACACCCTTGCTGCAACTCAAGAAGTTCCCCGACATACCCGTCTCCACTCGAGAGGAAGCACGTGGTGTCCCGCCCACATCCAGGGGAGCTCCGTTTCCGACTCCTAGCTCGAGATGAGGGATCCTTTCCCTGTTTCGTAGGGAAAGAATTCCCCGCGTTCCCGTCGCATCTCAAGAGGAGGCGCTCTCCAAAGGAAAGGCGAGAGGAACTCCAGGGTCGTGCCACCATTCCAAGAGTCCCCCAGATGTGTCAGTCCATTCCAGAGGAATCTGTTTTCCCTGCACTGCCTTGACGTTCAAGCCGAGGATCGACTCCCACCACGTGTGCACTTGGGACAGCCCTGTGGGAAGCCTCGTGGGAAAGCCTCGTGGAAAAGACTCGAGGGAAAACCATAGATCCTTTGATCCACGCGGCGGACTGCGTGACACTGCTGCTACCGCTCTGGAGGAAAGCGCAAGTGCATGCCCGCGTTCGAGACGAGGACTGACTCCCCTGGGGAGACTCCAGAAGTACCCCAAGATCCATGTCAGCACTGGAGAGGAATCCTCAGGTTCCGGCCCCGACTCCACACAAGGTCTTAGGCCCCGGCATCGACGGGAGAGGAATCCACAGAGGAACTCGCATGGGGACTGGCCTTTCCTGAGGCCACCAGAGCGGGTCCCTGAGGTCCTCGTCGTAAGTCGAGAGCACCTGCCGCAACTCGAGAAAATCCAGGCGGTTTTGCCCTCCAGGCGAGATGAGGCCCATTTCCGCTGAGGCTTCTCGAGGCCAATCACATCTAACCACTGGAACTTCCAAAGGGTCCTTCACACCCTTGCTGCAACTCAAGAAGTTCCCCGACATACCCGTCTACACTCGAGAGGAAGCACGTGGGGTCCCGCCCACATCCAGGGGAGCCCCGTTTCCGCCTCCTATCTCGAGATGAGGGATCCTTTCCCTGTTTCGTAGGGAAAGAATTCCCGGCGTTCCCGTCGCATCTCAAGGGGAGGCGCTCTCCACAGGAAAGGCGAGAGGAACTCCAGGGTCGTGACACCATTCCAAGAGTCCCCCAGATGTGTCAATCAATTCCAGAGGAACCTGTTTTCCCTGCACTGCCTTGACGTTCAAGCCGAGGATCGACTCCCACCACGTGTGCACGTGGGACAGCCCTGTGGGAAAGCCTCGTGGGAAAGCCTCGTGGGAAAGACTCGAGGGAAAACCATAGATCCTTTGATCCACGCGGCGGACTGCGTGACACTGCTGCTACCGCTCTGGAGGAAAGCGCAAGTGCATGCCCGCATTCGAGACGAGGACTGACTCCCCTGGGGAGACTCCAGAAGTAACCCAAGATCCATGTCAGCACTGGAGAGGAATCCTCAGGTTCCGGCCCCGACTCCACACAAGGTCTTAGGCCCCGGCATCGACGGGAGAGGAATCCACAGAGGAACTCGCATGGGGACTGGCCTTTCCTGAGGCCACCAGAGCGGGTCCCTGAGGTCCTCGTCGTAAGTCGAGAGCACCTGCCGCAACTAGAGAAAATCCAGGCGGTTTTGCCCTCCAGGCGAGATGAGGTCCATTTCCGCTGAGGCTTCTCGAGGCCAATCACATCTAACCACTGGAACTTCCAAAGGGTCCTTCACACCCTTGCTGCAACTCAAGAAGTTCCCCGACATACCCGTCTACACTCGAGAGGAAGCACGTGGGGTCCCGCACACATCCAGGGGAGCCCCGTTTCCCCCTCCTAGCTCGAGATGAGGGATCCTTTCCCTGTTTCGTAGGGAAAGAATTCCCGGCGTTCCCGTCGCATCTCAAGGGGAGGCGCTCTCCACAGGAAAGGCGAGAGGAACTCCAGGGTCGTGACACCATTCCAAGAGTCCCCCAGATGTGTCAGTCCATTGCAGAGGAACCTGTTTTCCCTGCACTGCCTTGACGTTCAAGCCGAGGATCGACTCCCACCAAGTGTGCACGTGGGGCAGCCCTGTGGGAAAGCCTCGTGGGAAAGCCTCGTGGGAAAGACTCGAGGGAAAACCATAGATCCTTTGATCCACGCGGCGGACTGCGTGACACTGCTGCTACCGCTCTGGAGGAAAGCGCAAGTGCATGCCCGCATTCGAGACGAGGACTGACTCCCCTGGGGAGACTCCAGAAGTACCCCAAGATCCATGTCAGCACTGGAGAGGAATCCTCAGGTTCCGGCCCCGACTCCACACAAGGTCTTAGGCCCCGGCATCGACGGGAGAGGAATCCCGAGAGGCCCCCGAGGAACTCGCATGGGGACGGGCCTTTCCTGAGGCCACCAGAGCGGGTCCCTGAGGTCCCCGTCGTAAGTCGAGAGCACCTGCCGCAACTCGAGAAAATCCAGGAGGTTTTGCCCTCCAGGCGAGATGAGGCCCATTTCCGCTGAGGCTTCTCGAGGCCAATCACATCTAACCACTGGAACTTCCAAAGGGTCCTTCACACCCTTGCTGCAACTCAAGAAGTTCCCGGACATACCCGTCTGCACTCGAGAGGAAGCACGTGGTGTCCCGCACACATCCAGGGGAGCCCCGTTTCCGCCTCCTAGCTCGAGATGAGGGATCCTTTCCCTGTTTCGTAGGGAAAGAATTCCCGGCATTCCCGTCGCATCTGAAGAGGAGGCGCTCTCCACAGGAAAGGCGAGAGGAACTCCAGGGTCGTGCCACCATACCAAGAGTCCCCCAGATGTGTCAGTCCATTCCAGAGGAACCTGTTTTCCCTGCACTGCCTTGACGTTCAAGCCGAGGATCGACTCCCACCACGTGTGCACGTGGGACAGCCCTGTGGGAAAGCCCCGTGGGAAAGCCTCGTGGGAAAGACTCGAGGGAAAACCATAGATCCTTTGATCCACGCGGCGGACTGCGTGACACTGCTGCTACCGCTCTGGAGGAAAGCGCAAGTGCATGCCCGCATTCGAGACGAGGACTGACTCCCCTGGGGAGACTCCAGAAGTACCCCAAGATCCATGTCAGCACTGGAGAGGAATCCTCAGGTTCCGGCCCCGACTCCACACAAGGTCTTAGGCCCCGGCATCGACGGGAGAGGAATCCCGAGAGGCCCCCGAGGAACTCGCATGGGGACTGGCCTTTCCTGAGGCCACCAGAGCGGGTCCCTGAGGTCCCCGTCGTAAGTCGAGAGCACCTGCCGCAACTCGAGAAAATCCAGGAGGTTTTGCCCTCCAGGCGAGATGAGGCCCATTTCCGCTGAGGCTTCTAGAGGCTAATCACGTCTAACCACTGGAACTTCCAAAGGGTCATTCACACCCTTGCTGCAACTCAAGAAGTTCCCGGACATACCCGTCTGCACTCGAGAGGAAGCACGTGGTGTCCCGCCCACATCCAGGGGAGCTCCGTTTCCGACTCCTAGCTCGAGATGAGGGATCCTTTCCCTGTTTCGTAGGGAAAGAATTCCCCGCGTTCCCGTCGCATCTCAAGAGGAGGCGCTCTCCACAGGAAAGGCGAGAGGAACTCCAGGGTCGTGCCAACATTCCAAGAGTCCCCCAGATGTGTCAGTCAATTCCAGAGGAATCTGTTTTCCCTGCACTGCCTTGACGTTCAAGCCGAGGATCGACTCCCACCACGTGTGCACGTGGGACAGCCCTGTGGGAAAGCCTCGTGGGAAAGCCTCGTGGAAAAGACTCGAGGGAAAACCATAGATCCTTTGATCCACGCGGCGGACTGCGTGACACTGCTGCTACCGCTCTGGAGGAAAGCGCAAGTGCATGCCCGCATTCGAGACGAGGACTGACTCCCCTGGGGAGACTCCAGAAGTACCCCAAGATCCATGTCAGCACTGGAGAGGAATCCTCAGGTTCCGGCCCCGACTCCACACAAGGTCTTATGCCCCGGCATCGACGGGAGAGGAATCCACAGAGGAACTCGCATGGGGACTGGCCTTTCCTGAGGCCACCAGAGCGGGTCCCTGAGGTCCTCGTCGTAAGTCGAGAGCACCTGCCGCAACTCGAGAAAATCCAGGCGGTTTTGCCCTCCAGGCGAGATGAGGCCCATTTCCGCTGAGGCTTCTCGAGGCCAATCACATCTAACCACTGGAACTTCCAAAGGGTCCTTCACACCCTTGCTGCAACTCAAGAAGTTCCCCGACATACCCGTCTCCACTCGAGAGGAAGCACGTGGGGTCCCGCCCACATCCAGGGGAGCCCCGTTTCCGCCTCCTAGCTCGAGATGAGGGATCCTTTCCCTGTTTCGTAGGGAAAGAATTCCCGGCGTTCCCGTCGCATCTCAAGGGGAGGCGCTTTCCACAGGAAAGGCGAGAGGAACTCCAGGGTCGTGACACCATTCCAAGAGTCCCCCAGATGTGTCAGTCCATTCCAGAGGAACCTGTTTTCCCTGCACTGCCTTGACGTTCAAGCCGAGGATCGACTCCCACCACGTGTGCACGTGGGACAGCCCTGTGGGAAAGCCTCGTGGGAAAGCCTCGTGGGAAAGACTCGAGGGAAAACCATAGATCCTTTGATCCACACGGCGGACTGCGTGACACTGCTGCTACCGCTCTGGAGGAAAGCGCAAGTGCATGCCCGCATTCGAGACGAGGACTGACTCCCCTGGGGAGACTCCAGAAGTAACCCAAGATCCATGTCAGCACTGGAGAGGAATCCTCAGGTTCCGGCCCCGACTCCACACAAGGTCTTAGGCCCCGGCATCGACGGGAGAGGAATCCCGAGAGGCCCCCGAGGAACTCGCATGGGGACTGGCCTTTCCTGAGGCCACCAGAGCGGGTCCCTGAGGTCCCCGTCGTAAGTCGAGAGCACCTGCCCCAACTCGAGAAAATCCATCCGGTTTTGCCCTCCAGGCGAGATGAGGCCCATTTCCGCTGAGGCTTCTCGAGGCTAATCACATCTAACCACTGGAACTTCCAAAGGGTCCTTCACACCCTTGCTGCAACTCAAGAAGTTCCCGGACATACCCGTCTGCACTCGAGAGGAAGCACGTGGTGTCCCGCACACATCCAGGGGAGCCCCGTTTCCGCCTCCTAGCTCGAGATGAGGGATCCTTTCCCTGTTTCGTAGGGAAAGAATTCCCGGCGTTCCCGTCGCATCTCAAGAGGAGGCGCTCTCCACAGGAAAGGCGAGAGGAACTCCAGGGTCGTGCCACCATTCCAAGAGTCCCCCAGATGTGTCAGTCCATTCCAGAGGAACCTGTTTTCCCTGCACTGCCTTGACGTTCAAGCCGAGGATCGACTCCCACCACGTGTGCACGTGGGACAGCCCTGTGGGAAAGCCTCGTGGGAAAGCCTCGTGGGAAAGACTCGAGGGAAAACCATAGATCCTTTGATCCACGCGGCAGACTGCGTGACACTGCTGCTACCGCTCTGGAGGAAAGCGCAAGTGCATGCCCGCCTTCGAGACGAGGAGTGACTCCCCTGGGGAGACTCCAGAAGTACCGCAAGATCCATGTCAGCACTGGAGAGGAATCCTCAGGTTCCGGCCCCGACTCCACACAAGGTCTTAGGCCCCGGCATCGACGGGAGAGGAATCCCGAGAGGCCCCCGAGGAACTCGCATGCGGACTGGCCTTTCCTGAGGCCACCAAAGCGGGTCCCTGAGGTCCCCGTCGTAAGTCGAGAGCACCTGCCGCAACTCGAGAAAATCCAGGAGGTTTTGCCCTCCAGGCGAGATGAGGCCCATTTCCGCTGAGGCTTCTCGAGGCCAATCACATCTAACCACTGGAACTTCCAAAGGGTCCTTCACACCCTTGCTGCAACTCAAGAAGTTCCCCGACATACCCGTCTCCACTCGAGAGGAAGCACGTGGGTCCCGCACACATCCAGGGGAGCCCCGTTTCCGCCTCCTAGCTCGAGATGAGGGATCCTTTCACTGTTTCGTAGGGAAAGAATTCCCGGCGTTCCCGTCGCATCTCAAGAGGAGGCGCTCTCCACAGGAAAGGCGAGAGGAACTCCAGGGTCGTGCCACCATTCCAAGAGTCCCCCAGATGTGTCAGTCCATTCCAGAGGAACCTGTTTTCCCTGCACTGCCTTGACGTTCAAGCCGAGGATCGACTCCCACCACGTGTGCACGTGGGACAGCCCTGTGGGAAAGCCTCGTGGGAAAGCCTCGTGGGAAAGACTCGAGGGAAAACCATAGATCCTTTGATCCACGCGGCGGACTGCGTGACACTGCTGCTACCGCTCTGGAGGAAAGCGCAAGTGCATGCCCGCATTCGAGACGAGGACTGACTCCCCTGGGGAGACTCCAGAAGTACCCCAAGATCCATGTCAGCACTGGAGAGGAATCCTCAGGTTCCGGCCCCGACTCCACACAAGGTCTTAGGCCCCGGCATCGACGGGAGAAGAATCCCGAGAGGCCCCCGAGGAACTCGCATGGGGACTGGCCTTTCCTGAGGCGACCAGAGCGGGTCCCTGAGGTCCCCGTCGTAAGTCGAGAGCACCTGCCGCAACTCGAGAAAATCCAGGAGGTTTTGCCCTCCAGGCGAGATGAGGCCCATTTCCGCTGAGGCTTCTAGAGGCTAATCACGTCTAACCACTGGAACTTCCAAAGGGTCATTCACACCCTTGCTGCAACTCAAGAAGTTCCCCGACATACCCGTCTACACTCGAGAGGAAGCACGTGGGGTCCCGCCCACATCCAGGGGAGCTCCGTTTCCGACTCCTAGCTCGAGATGAGGGATCCTTTCCCTGTTTCGTAGGGAAAGAATTCCCCGCGTTCCCGTCGCATCTCAAGAGGAGGCGCTCTCCACAGGAAAGGCGAGAGGAACTCCAGGGTCGTGCCACCATTCCAAGAGTCCCCCAGATGTGTCAGTCCATTCCAGAGGAATCTGTTTTCCCTGCACTGCCTTGACGTTCAAGCCGAGGATCGACTCCCACCACGTGTGCACGTGGGACAGCCCTGTGGGAAGCCTCGTGGGAAAGCCTCGTGGAAAAGACTCGAGGGAAAACCATAGATCCTTTGATCCACGCGGCGGACTGCGTGACACTGCTGCTATCGCTCTGGAGGAAAGCGCAAGTGCATGCCCGCATTCGAGACGAGGACTGACTCCCCTGGGGAGACTCCAGAAGTACCCCAAGATCCATGTCAGCACTGGAGAGGAATCCTCAGGTTCCGGCCCCGACTCCACACAAGGTCTTAGGCCCCGGCATCGACGGGAGAGGAATCCACAGAGGAACTCGCATGGGGACTGGCCTTTCCTGAGGCCACCAGAGCGGGTCCCTGAGGTCCTCGTCGTAAGTCGAGAGCACCTGCCGCAACTCGAGAAAATCCAGGCGGTTTTGCCCTCCAGGCGAGATGAGGCCCATTTCCGCTGAGGCTTCTCGAGGCCAATCACATCTAACCACTGGAACTTCCAAAGGGTCCTTCACACCCTTGCTGCAACACAAGAAGTTCCCCGACATACCCGTCTACACTCGAGAGGAAGCACGTGGGGTCCCGCACACATCCAGGGGAGCCCCGTTTCCGCCTCCTAGCTCGAGATGAGGGATCCTTTCCCTGTTTCGTAGGGAAAGAATTCCCGGCGTTCCCGTCGCATCTCAAGGGGAGGCGCTCTCCACAGGAAAGGCGAGAGGAACTCCAGGGTCGTGACACCATTCCAAGAGTCCCCCAGATGTGTCAGTCCATTCCAGAGGAACCTGTTTTCCCTGCACTGCCTTGACGTTCAAGCCGAGGATCGACTCCCACCACGTGTGCACGTGGGACAGCCCTGTGGGAAAGCCTCGTGGGAAAGCCTCGTGGGAAAGACTCGAGGGAAAACCATAGATCCTTTGATCCACGCGGCGGACTGCGTGACACTGCTGCTACCGCTCTGGAGGAAAGCGCAAGTGCATGCCCGCATTCGAGACGAGGACTGACTCCCCTGGGGAGACTCCAGAAGTACCCCAAGATCCATGTCAGCACTGGAGAGGAATCCTCAGGTTCCGGCCCCGACTCCACACAAGGTCTTAGGCCCCGGCATCGACGGGAGAGGAATCCACAGAGGAACTCGCATGGGGACTGGCCTTTCCTGAGGCCACCAGAGCGGGTCCCTGAGGTCCTCGTCGTAAGTCGAGAGCACCTGCCGCAACTCGAGAAAATCCAGGCGGTTTTGCCCTCCAGGCGAGATGAGGTCCATTTCCGCTGAGGCTTCTCGAGGCCAATCACATCTAACCACTGGAACTTCCAAAGGGTCCTTCACACCCTTGCTGCAACTCAAGAAGTTCCCCGACATACCCGTCTACACTCGAGAGGAAGCACGTGGGGTCCCGCACACATCCAGGGGAGCCCCGTTTCCGCCTCCTAGCTCGAGATGAGGGATCCTTTCCCTGTTTCGTAGGGAAAGAATTCCCGGCGTTCCCGTCGCATCTCAAGGGGAGGCGCTCTCCACAGGAAAGGCGAGAGGAACTCCAGGGTCGTGACACCATTCCAAGAGTCCCCCAGATGTGTCAGTGCATTGCAGAGGAACCTGTTTTCCCTGCACTGCCTTGACGTTCAAGCCGAGGATCGACTCCCACCACGTGTGCAAGTGGGACAGCCCTGTGGGAAAGCCTCGTGGGAAAGCCTCGTGGGAAAGACTCGAGGGAAAACCATAGATCCTTTGATCCACGCGGCGGACTGCGTGACACTGCTGCTACCGCTCTGGAGGAAAGCGCAAGTGCATGCCCGCATTCGAGACGAGGACTGACTCCCCTGGGGAGACTCCAGAAGTACCCCAAGATCCATGTCAGCACTGGAGAGGAATCCTCAGGTTCCGGCCCCGACTCCAGAGAAGGACTTAGGCCCCGGCATCGACGGGAGAGGAATCCCGAGAGGCCCCCGAGGAACTCGCATGGGGACTGGCCTTTCCTGAGGCCACCAGAGCGGGTCGCTGAGGTCCCCGTCGTAAGTCGAGAGCACCTGCCGCAACTCGAGAAAATCCATCCGGTTTTGCCCTCCAGGCGAGATGAGGCCCATTTCCGCTGAGGCTTCTCGAGGCTAATCACATCTAACCACTGGAACTTCCAAAGGGTCCTTCACACCCTTGCTGCAACTCAAGAAGGTCCCCGACATACCCGTCTCCACTCGAAAGGAAGCACGTGGGGTCCCGCACACATCCAGGGGAGCCCCGTTTCCGCCTCCTAGCTTGAGATGAGGGATCCTTTCCCTGTTTCGTAGGGAAAGAATTCCCGGCGTTCCCGTCGCATCTCAAGAGGAGGCGCTCTCCACAGGAAAGGCGAGAGGAACTCCAGGGTCGTGCCACCATTCCAAGAGTCCCCCAGATGTGTCAGTCCATTCCAGAGGAACCTGTTTTCCCTGCACTGCCTTGACGTTCAAGCCGAGGATCGACTCCCACCACGTGTGCACGTGGGACAGCCCTGTGGGAAAGCCTCGTGGGAAAGCCTCGTGGGAAAGACTCGAGGGAAAACCATAGATCCTTTGATCCACGCGGCAGACTGCGTGACACTGCTGCTACCGCTCTGGAGGAAAGCGCAAGTGCATGCCCGCCTTCGAGCCGAGGACTGACTCCCCTGGGGAGACTCCAGAAGTACCGCAAGATCCATGTCAGCACTGGAGAGGAATCCTCAGGTTCCGGCCCCGACTCCACACAAGGTCTTAGGCCCCGGCATCGACGGGAGAGGAATCCCGAGAGGCCCCCGAGGAACTCGCATGCGGACTGGCCTTTCCTGAGGCCACCAAAGCGGGTCCCTGAGGTCCCCGTCGTAAGTCGAGAGCACCTGCCGCAACTCGAGAAAATCCAGGAGGTTTTGCCCTCCAGGCGAGATGAGGCCCATTTCCGCTGAGGCTTCTCGAGGCCAATCACATCTAACCACTGGAACTTCCAAAGGGTCCTTCACACCCTTGCTGCAACTCAAGAAGTTCCCCGACATACCCGTCTCCACTCGAGAGGAAGCACGTGGGGTCCCGCACACATCCAGGGGAGCCCCGTTTCCGCCTCCTAGCTCGAGATGAGGGATCCTTTCACTGTTTCGTAGGGAAAGAATTCCCGGCGTTCCCGTCGCATCTCAAGAGGAGGCGCTCTCCACAGGAAAGGCGAGAGGAACTCCAGGGTCGTGCCACCATTCCAAGAGTCCCCCAGATGTGTCAGTGCATTGCAGAGGAACCTGTTTTCCCTGCACTGCCTTGACGTTCAAGCCGAGGATCGACTCCCACCACGTGTGCACGTGGGACAGCCCTGTGGGAAAGCCTCGTGGGAAAGCCTCGTGGAAAAGACTCGAGGGAAAACCATAGATCCTTTGATCCACGCGGCGGACTGCGTGACACTGCTGCTACCGCTCTGGAGGAAAGCGCAAGTGCATGCCCGCATTCGAGACGAGGACTGACTCCCCTGGGGAGACTCCAGAAGTACCCCAAGATCCATGTCAGCACTGGAGAGGAATCCTCAGGTTCCGGCCCCGACTCCACACAAGGTCTTAGGCCCCGGCATCGACGGGAGAGGAATCCACAGAGGAACTCGCATGGGGACTGGCCTTTCCTGAGGCCACCAGAGCGGGTCCCTGAGGTCCTCGTCGTAAGTCGAGAGCACCTGCCGCAACTCGAGAAAATCCAGGCGGTTTTGCCCTCCAGGCGAGATGAGGCCCATTTCCGCTGAGGCTTCTCGAGGCCAATCACATCTAACCACTGGAACTTCCAAAGGGTCCTTCACACCCTTGCTGCAACTCAAGAAGTTCCCCTACATACCCGTCTACACTCGAGAGGAAGCACGTGGGGTCCCGCCCACATCCAGGGGAGCCCCGTTTCCACCTCCTAGCTCGAGATGAGGGATCCTTTCCCTGTTTCGTAGGGAAAGAATTCCCGGCGTTCCCGTCGCATCTCAAGGGGAGGCGCTCTCCACAGGAAAGGCGAGAGGAACTCCAGGGTCGTGACACCATTCCAAGAGTCCCCCAGATGTGTCAGTCCATTCCAGAGGAACCTGTTTTCCCTGCACTGCCTTGACGTTCAAGCCGAGGATCGACTCCCACCACGTGTGCACGTGGGACAGCCCTGTGGGAAAGCCTCGTGGTAAAGCCTCGTGGGAAAGACTCGAGGGAAAACCATAGATCCTTTGATCCACGCGGCGGACTGCGTGACACTGCTGCTACCGCTCTGGAGGAAAGCGCAAGTGCATGCCCGCATTCGAGACGAGGACTGACTCCCCTGGGGAGACTCCAGAAGTACCCCAAGATCCATGTCAGCACTGGAGAGGAATCCTCAGGTTCCGGCCCCGACTCCACACAAGGTCTTAGGCCCCGGCATCGACGGGAGAGGAATCCCGAGAGGCCCCCGAGGAACTCGCATGGGGACTGGCCTTTCCTGAGGCCACCAGAGCGGGTCCCTGAGGTCCCCGTCGTAAGTCGAGAGCACCTGCCGCAACTCGAGAAAATCCAGGAGGTTTTGCCCTCCAGGCGAGATGAGGCCCATTTCCTCTGAGGCTTCTCGAGGCCAATCACATCTAACCACTGGAACTTCCAAAGGGTCCTTCACACCCTTGCTGCAACTCAAGAAGTTCCCCGACATACCCGTCTCCACTCGAGAGGAAGCACGTGGGATCCCGCACACATCCAGTGGAGCCCCGTTTCGCCTCCTAGCTCGAGATGAGGGATCCTTTCCCTGTTTCGTAGGGAAAGAATTCCCGGCATTCCCGTCGCATCTCAAGAGGAGGCGCTCTCCACAGGAAAGGCGAGAGGAACTCCAGGGTCGTGCCACCATTCCAAGAGTCCCCCAGATGTGTCAGTCCATTCCAGAGGAATCTGTTTTCCCTGCACTGCCTTGACGTTCAAGCCGAGGATCGACTCCCACCACGTGTGCACGTGGGACAGCCCTGTGGGAAAGCCTCGTGGGAAAGCCTCGTGGAAAAGACTCGAGGGAAAACCATAGATCCTTTGATCCACGCGGCGGACTGCGTGACACTGCTGCTACCGCTCTGGAGGAAAGCGCAAGTGCATGCCCACATTCGAGACGAGGACTGACTCCCCTGGGGAGACTCCAGAAGTACCCCAAGATCCATGTCAGCACTGGAGAGGAATCCTCAGGTTCCGGCCCCGACTCCACACAAGGTCTTAGGCCCCGGCATCGACGGGAGAGGAATCCACAGAGGAACTCGCATGGGGACTGGCCTTTCCTGAGGCCACCAGAGCGGGTCCCTGAGGTCCTCGTCGTAAGTCGAGAGCACCTGCCGCAACTCGAGAAAATCCAGGCGGTTTTGCCCTCCAGGCGAGATGAGGCCCATTTCCGCTGAGGCTTCTCGAGGCCAATCACGTCTAACCACTGGAACTTCCAAAGGGTCCTTCACACCCTTGCTGCAACTCAAGAAGTTCCCCGACATACCCGTCTACACTCGAGAGGAAGCACGTGGGGTCCCGCACACATCCAGGGGAGCCCCGTTTCCGCCTCCTAGCTCGAGATGAGGGATCCTTTCCCTGTTTCGTAGGGAAAGAATTCCCGGCGTTCCCGTCGCATCTCAAGGGGAGGCGCTCTCCACAGGAAAGGCGAGAGGAACTCCAGGGTCGTGACACCATTCCAAGAGTCCCCCAGATGTGTCAGTCCATTCCAGAGGAACCTGTTTTCCCTGCACTGCCTTGACGTTCAAGCCGAGGATCGACTCCCACCACGTGTGCACGTGGGACAGCCCTGTGGGAAAGCCTCGTGGGAAAGCCTCGTGGGAAAGACTCGAGGGAAAACCATAGATCCTTTGATCCACGCGGCAGACTGCGTGACACTGCTGCTACCGCTCTGGAGGAAAGCGCAAGTGCATGCCCGCCTTCGAGACGAGGACTGACTCCCCTGGGGAGACTCCAGAAGTACCCCAAGATCCATGTCAGCACTGGATAGGAATCCTCAGGTTCCGGCCCCGACTGCACACAAGGTCTTAGGCCCCGGCATCGACGGGAGAGGAATCCCCAGAGGCCCCTGAGGAACTCGCATGGGGACTGGCCTTTCCTGAGGCCACCAGAGCGGGTCCCTGAGGTCCCCGTCGTAAGTCGAGAGCACCTGCCGCAACTCGAGAAAATCCAGGAGGTTTTGACCTCCAGGCGAGATGAGGTCCATTTCCGCTGAGGCTTCTAGAGGCTAATCACGTCTAACCACTGGAACATCCAAAGGGTCCTTCACACCCTTGCTGCAACTCAAGAAGTTCCCCGACATACCCGTCTCCACTCGAGAGGAAGCACGTGGGGTCCCGCACACATCCAGGGGAGCCCCGTTTCCGCCTCCTAGGTCGAGATGAAGGATCCTTTCCCTGTTTCGTAGGGAAAGAATTCCCGGCGTTCCGGTCGCATCTCAAGAGGAGGCGCTCTCCACAGGAAAGGGGAGAGGAACTCCAGGGTCGTGCCACCATTCCAAGAGACCCCCAGATGTGTCAGTCCATTACAGAGGAACCTGTTTTCACTGCACTGCCTTGATGTTCAAGCCGAGGATCGACTCCCACCACGTGTGCACGTGGGACAGCCCTGTGGGAAAGCCTCGTGGGAAAGCCTCGTGGGAAAGACTCGAGGGAAAACCATAGATCCTTTGATCCACGCGGCAGACTGCGTGACACTGCTGCTACCGCTCTGGAGGAAAGCGCAAGTGCATGCCCGCCTTCGAGACGAAGACTGACTCCCCTGGGGAGACTCCAGAAGTACCCCAAGATCCATGTCAGCACTGGAGAGGAATCCTCAGGTTCCGGCCCCGACTGCACACAAGGTCTTAGGCCCCGGCATCGACGGGAGAGGAATCCCGAGAGGCCCCCGAGGAACTCGCATGGGGACTGGCCTTTCCTGAGGCCACCAGAGCGGGTCCCTGAGGTCCCCGTCGTAAGTCGAGAGCACCTGCCGCAACTCGAGAAAATCCAGGAGGTTTTGCCCTCCAGGCGAGATGAGGCCCATTTCCGCTGAGGCTTCTCGAGGCCAATCACATCTAAGCACTGGAACTTCCAAAGGGTCCTTCACACCCTTGCTGCAACTCAAGAAGTTCCCCGACATACCCGTCTCCACTCGAGAGGAAGCACGTGGGTCCCGCATACATCCAGGGGAGCCCCGTTTCCGCCTCCTAGCTCGAGATGAGGGATCCTTTCACTGTTTCGTAGGGAAAGAATTCCCGGCGTTCCCGTCGCATCTCAAGAGGAGGCGCTCTCCACAGGAAAGGCGAGAGGAACTGAAGGGTCGTGCCACCATTCCAAGAGTCCCCCAGATGTGTCAGTCCATTCCAGAGGAACCTGTTTTCCCTGCACTGCCTTGACGTTCAAGCCGAGGATCGACTCCCACCACGTGTGCACGTGGGACAGCCCTGTGGGAAAGCCTCGTGGGAAAGACTCGTGGGAAAGACTCGAGGGAAAACCATAGATCCTTTGATCCACGCGGCGGACTGCGTGACACTGCTGCTACCGCTCTGGAGGAAAGCGCACGTGCATGCCCGCATTCGAGACGAGGACTGACTCCCCTGGGGAGACTCCAGAAGTACCCCAAGATCCATGTCAGCACTGGAGAGGAATCCTCAGGTTCCGGCCCCGACTCCACACAAGGTCTTAGGCCCTGGCATCGACGGGAGAGGAATCCCGAGAGGCCCCCGAGGAACTCGCATGGGGACTGGCCTTTCCTGTGGCCACCAGAGCGGGTCCCTGAGGTCCCCGTCGTAAGTCGAGAGCACCTGCCGCAACTCGAGAAAATCCAGGAGGTTTTGCCCTCCAGGCGAGATGAGGCCCATTTCCGCTGAGGCTTCTGGAGGCTAATCACATCTAACCACTGGAACTTCCAAAGGGTCCTTCACACACTTGCTGCAACTCAAGAAGTTCCCCGACATACCCGTCTCCACTCGAGAGGAAGCACGTGGGGTCCCGCCCACATCCAGGGGAGCCCCGTTTCCGACTCCTAGCTCGAGATGAGGGATCCTTTCCCTGTTTCGTAGGGAAAGAATTCCCGGCGTTCCCGTCGCATCTCAAGAGGAGACGCTCTCCACAGGAAAGGCGAGAGGAACTCCAGGGTCGTGCCACCATTCCAAGAGTCCCCCAGATGTGTCAGTCCATTCCAGAGGAACCTGTTTTCCCTGCACTGCCTTGACGTTCAAGCCGAGGATCGACTCCCACCACGTGTGCACGTGGGACAGCCCTGTGGGAAAGCCTCGTGGGAAAGCCTCGTGGGAAAGACTAGAGGGAAAACCATAGATCCTTTGCTCCACGCGGCGGACTGCGTGACACTGCTGCTACCGCTCTGGAGGAAAGCGCAAGTGCATGCCCGCATTCGAGACGAAGACTGACTCCCCTGGGGAGACTCCAGAAGTACCCCAAGATCCATGTCAGCACTGGAGAGGAATCCTCAGGTTCCGGCCCCGACTGCACACAAGGTCTTAGGCCCCGGCATCGACGGGAGAGGAATCCCCAGAGGCCCCTGAGGAACTCGCATGGGGACTGGCCTTTCCTGAGGCCACCAGAGCGGGTCCCTGAGGTCCCCGTCGTAAGTCGAGAGCACCTGCCGCAACTCGAGAAAATCCAGGAGGTTTTGACCTCCAGGAGAGATGAGGTCCATTTCCGCTGAGGCTTCTAGAGGCTAATCACGTCTAACCACTGGAACATCCAAAGGGTCCTTCACACCCTTGCTGCAACTCAAGAAGTTCCCCGACATACCCGTCTCCACTCGAGAGGAAGCACGTGGGGTCCCGCACACATCCAGGGGAGCCCCGTTTCCGCCTCCTAGGTCGAGATGAAGGATCCTTTCCCTGTTTCGTAGGGAAAGAATTCCCGGCGTTCCCGTCGCATCTCAAGAGGAGGCGCTCTCCACAGGAAAGGGGAGAGGAACTCCAGGGTCGTGCCACCATTCCAAGAGACCCCCAGATGTGTCAGTCCATTCCAGAGGAACCTGTTTTCCCTGCACTGCCTTGATGTTCAAGCCGAGGATCGACTCCCACCACGTGTGCACGTGGGACAGCCCTGTGGGAAAGCCTCGTGGGAAAGCCTCGTGGGAAAGACTCGAGGGAAAACCATAGATCCTTTGATCCACGCGGCAGACTGCGTGACACTGCTGCTACCGCTCTGGAGGAAAGCGCAAGTGCATGCCCGCCTTCGAGACGAAGACTGACTCCCCTGGGGAGACTCCAGAAGTACCCCAAGATCCATGTCAGCACTGGAGAGGAATCCTCAGGTTCCGGCCCCGACTCCACACAAGGTCTTAGTCCCCGGCATCGACGGGAGAGGAATCCCGAGAGGCCCCCGAGGAACTCGCATGCGGACTGGCCTTTCCTGAGGCCACCAGAGCGGGTCCCTGAGGTCCCCGTCGTAAGTCGAGAGCACCTGCCGCAACTCGAGAAAATCCAGGAGGTTTTGCCCTCCAGGCGAGATGAGGCCCATTTCCGCTGAGGCTTCTCGAGGCCAATCACATCTAAGCACTGGAACTTCCAAAGGGTCCTTCACACCCTTGCTGCAACTCAAGAAGTTCCCCGACATACCCGTCTCCACTCGAGAGGAAGCACGTGGGTCCCGCACACATCCAGGGGAGCCCCGTTTCCGCCTCCTAGCTCGAGATGAGGGATCCTTTCACTGTTTCGTAGGGAAAGAATTCCCGGCGTTCCCGTCGCATCTCAAGAGGAGGCGCTCTCCACAGGAAAGGCGAGAGGAACTGAAGGGTCGTGCCACCATTCCAAGAGTCCCCCAGATGTGTCAGTCCATTCCAGAGGAACCTGTTTTCCCTGCACTGCCTTGACGTTCAAGCCGAGGATCGACTCCCACCACGTGTGCACGTGGGACAGCCCTGTGGGAAAGCCTCGTGGGAAAGCCTCGTGGGAAAGACTCGAGGGAAAACCATAGATCCTTTGATCCACGCGGCGGACTGCGTGACACTGCTGCCACCGCTCTGGAGGAAAGCGCAAGTGCATGCCCGCATTCGAGACGAGGACTGACTCCCCTGGGGAGACTCCAGAAGTACCCCAAGATCCATGTCAGCACTGGAGAGGAATCCTCAGGTTCCGGCCCCGACTCCAGAGAAGGACTTAGGCCCCGGCATCGACGGGAGAGGGATCCCGAGAGGCCCCCGAGGAACTCGCATGGGGACTGGCTTTTCCTAAGGCCACCAGAGCGGGTCCCTGAGGTCCCCGTCGTAAGTCGAGATCACCTGCGCAACTCGAGAAAATCCAGGAGGTTTTGCCCTCCAGGCGAGATGAGGCTCATTTCCAATGAGGCTTCTCGAGGCTAATCACGTCTAAACACTGGAACTTCCAAAGCGTCCTTCACACCCTTGCTGCAACTCAAGAAGTTCCCCGACATACCCGTCTCCACTCTATAGGAAGCACAACGGTCCCGGCCACATCCAGAGGAGACCCGTTTCCGCCTCGAGATGAGGGACATTTCGCTGCTTTGTCGGGAAAGAATTCCCGGCGTTCCACTCTCACCTCAAGAGGAGGTGCTCTCCACAGGAAAGGCGAGAGGAACTCCAGCGTCGTGCCACCATTCCAAGAGTTCCCCAGAAGTCTCAGTCCATTCCAGTAGAACCTGTTTTACCTGCACTGCCTCGACTTTCACGCCGAGGATTGACTCCCATCACAGTGGCACGTGTGACAGCCCTGTGGGAAAGCCTCATGGGAAAGCCTCGAGGGAAAGCCACAGATCCCTTGTTCCAGGCGATGGAAAGCATGACACTGCTGCTACTGCTCTGGAGGAAAGCACACGTGCATGCCCCCATTTGAGACGAGGACTTACTCCCCTGGGGAGACTCCAGAATTACCCCATTATCCATGTCAGCACTGGAGAGGAATCCTCCGATTCCGGCCCCGCCTCCACACAAGGTATTAGGCGCAGGCATCGAAGGGAGAGGTATCCCGAGAGGCCCACGTGCAACTCGCATGGGGACTGGCCTTTCCTGAGGCCACCAGAGCGGTTCCCAGAGGTCCCCGTCGTATGTCGAGAGCACCTGCGGCAACTTCAGAAAATCCAGGAGGATTTGCCCTCCAGGCGAGATGAGGACCATTTCCGCTGAGGCTTCTCAAGGCTAATCACACCTAAGCTCTGGAACTTTCAAAGGGTCCTTGACACCCTTGCTGCAACTCAAGAAGTTCCCCGAGATACCCCTCTCCACTCGAGAGGAAGCACGTGGGTCCCACCCACATCCAGAAGAGCTCCATTTCTGCCTCGTAGGTCGAGATGAGGAATCCTTTCGCTGCTTGTTCAGGAGAGATTCCTGGGCGTTCCCGTCGCATCTCAAGAGTAGGGGCTCTCCACAGGAAAGCTGAGAGCAACTCCAGCGTAGTGCCACCATTCCAAGAGTCCCCCAGATGTCTCAGAACATTCCTGAGGAAACTGTTTTCCCTGCACTGCCTTGACTTTCACGAGGAGGATCGACTCCAACCACGGTCTCACGTGGGACAGCCCTGTGGGAAAGCCTCGTGGGAAAGCCTCGAGGGAAAGCCACAGATCCCTTGATCCACGCGACAGGAATCGTGACGCTGGTGCTACAGCTCGGAGGAAAGCGCACGTGCATGACCCCATTCGAGACGAGGACTTACTCCCTTGGGGAGACTCCAAAAGTACTCCAAGATCCATGCCAGTACTGGAGAGGAATCCTCATGTTCCGGCCCCGACTCCACACAAGGACTTAGGCCCTGGCATCTACGGAAGAGGAAACCCGAGAGGACCCCGAGCAATTCGGATGGGGACGGGCCAGTCTTGAGGCCACCAGAGCTGGTCCCTAAAGTCCCCGTCGTAAGTCGAGAGCACCTGCGGCAACTCGGGAAAATCAAGGAGGTTTGGCACTCCAGGCGAGATGACGCCCATTTCCGCTGAGGCTTCTGGAAGGTAATCACATCTAACCTCTAGAACTTCTAAAAGGTCCTTCACACCCTTGCTGCAACTCAAGAAGTTCCCTAACATACCCATCTCCACTCGAGAGGAAGCACGACGGTCCCGCCCACATCCAGAGGAGCCCCGTGTCCGCCTCGTAGCTCAAGATGAGGGATCCTTTCGCAGCTTTTTCGGGAAATAATTCTGGGAGTTCCTGTTGCATCTCAAGTGGAGGCGCTCCCCACAGGAAAGGCGAGAGGAACTCCAGCGTCGTGCCACCATTCCCAGAGTCCCCCAGATATCTCAGTCCATTCCAGAGGAACCTGTTTTCCCTGCATTGCCTCGAGTTTCACACCGAGCATCGACTCACACCACGGTGGCACGTGGGACAGCCCTGTGGGAAAGCCTCATGGGAAAGCCTCGTGGGTAAGCCACAGATCCCATGATCGGCGTGCCAGGAGGCGTGACACTGTTGTTACACCTCGGGATGAAAGCGAACGTGCATGCCCCCTCTAAGGACGAGTACTGCCTCCCCTCGGGGGACTTCAGAAGAACCCCAAGATCCATGTCAGCACTGGAGTGGAATCTTCACTTTCCGGCCCCGACTCCACACAAGGTCTTAGACCCCGGCAAGGACGGGAGAGGAATCCCGAGAGGCCCCCGAGCAACTCGCATGGGGACTGGCCTTTCCTGAAGTCACCAGAGCGGGTCCCTGAGGTCCCCATCGTAAGTCGAGAGCACCTGCCCCAACTCGAGAAAATCCAGGAGGTTTTGCCCTCCAGGCGAGATGAGGCCCATTTCCTCTGAGGCTTCTCAAGGCTAATCACACCTAATTTGTGGAAATTCTAAAAGGTCCTTCACACACTTGCCGCAACTCAAGAAGGACCCCGACATACCTGTATCCACTCTAGAGGGAGCACGAGGCTCCCTCGCACATCCAGGGGAGCCCCGTTTCTGCCTCATAGCTCGAGATGAGGGATCCTTTCCCTGCTTGGTTGGGAAAGAATTCCCGTCGTTCCCGTTGCATCTCAAGAGGAGGCCGTCTCCACAGGAAAGGCAAGAGGAACTCCAGGGCCGCGCCACCATTCCGAGTCCCCCAGATTTCTCAGTTCATTTCAGAGGAACCTGTTTTCCCTGCACTGCCTCGACTTTCTCGCCGAGGATCGACAGCCACAACGGTGGCACGTGAAGCAGCCCTGTGGGAAAGCCTAGTGGAAAGCCTCGTGGGAAAGCCTCGAGGGAAAGCCACAGATCCCTTGATCCACGGGACGGGAAGAGTGACACTGCAGCTACAGCTCTGGAGGAAAGCACACGTGCATGCACCCATTCGAGACGAGGACTGACTCTCCTGGGCAGACTCCAGAAGTACCGCAAGATCCATGTCAGCACTGGAGAGGAATCCTCAGGTTCCGCCTCCGACTCCACACAAGGTCTTTGGCCCCGGCATCGAAGGGAGAGGAATCCCGAGCGGCCCCCGAGCAAGTCGAATGGGGACTGGCCAGTCCTGAGGCCACCAGAGCGGGTGCCTTAAGTCACCGTCGTAAGACGAGAGCACCTGCCGCAACTCGAGAAAATCCAGGAGGTACTCGCCTCCAGGCGAAATGAGGCCCATTTCCGCCGATGCTTCTCGACACTAATCACAACTAACCTCTGGAACTTCCAAAAGGTCCTTCACACCCGTGCTGCAACTCAAGAAGTTCCCCGACTACCCCTGTCCACTCTAGAGGAAGCACAATGGTCCCGCCCACATCAAGAGGAGCCCCGTTTCCGCATTGTAGTTCCAGATGAGGGATCCTTTCCCTGCTTGGTCGGGAAAGAATTCTGGGCCTTCCTGTCGCATCTCAAGAGGAGGCGCTCTCCACAGGAAAGGCGAGAGGAACTCCAGGGTCGTGCCACCATTCTCAGAGTCCCCCAGATGTCCCAGTCCATTCCAGAGGAAGGTGTTTTCCCTCCACTGCCTCGACTTTCACACCGCAGATCGACTCACACCACGGTGGCACATGGGACAGCCCTGTGGGAAAGCCTCATGGGAAAGCCTTGTGGGAAAACCTCGAGGGAAAGCCACAGATACCATGATGCAGTTGATAGGAAGCGTGACACTGCTGCTACAGCTCTGGAGGAAAGGGCACGTGCATGCCCCCATTCGAAACGAGGACTTACTTCCCTGGGGAGACTCCAGAAGTACCCCAAGATCCATGTCAGCACTGGAGAGGAATCCTCAGGTTCCGGGCCCGACTCCACACAAGGTCTTAGGCTCCAGCATCCAAGGGAGAGGAATCCCGAGAGGCCCGCGAGGAACTCACATGGGGACTGGCCTTTCCTGAGGCCACCAGAGCGGGTCCCTGAGGTCCCTGTCATAAGTAGAGAGCACCTGCCGCAACTCGAGAAAATCCAGGAGGTTTTGCCCTCCAGGCAAGATGAGGCCCATTTCCGCTGTTCCTTTTGAAGGCTACTCACACCTAACCTCTGGAACTTCCAAAAGGTCCTTCACACCCTTGCTGCAACTCAAGAAGCTCCCCGACATACCCGTCTCCACTCGAGAGGAAGCACGCGGGTCCTGCACACATCCAGAGGAGTCCCGTTTCCGCCTCGTAGCTCGAGATGAGGGATCCTTTCGCTGCTTGCCCGGGAAAGATTTCTGGGCGTTCCTGGCGCATCTCAAGAGGAGGCGCTCTCCACAGGAAAGGCGAGAGGAACTCCAGGGTCTTTGCGAAATTCCCAGAGTCCCCCAGATGTCTCAGTCCATTCCAGCGGAACCTGTTTTCCCTGCACTGCCTCGAGTTTCACGCCGAGGATCGACTCCCACCACGGTGGCACGTGGGACAGCCCTGTGGGAAAGCCTCGTGGGAAAGCCACAGATTCCTTGATCCACGCGACAGGAAGGGTGTCACTGCTGCTACTGCTCTGGAGGAAAGCGCACGTGCATGCCCCCATTCGAGACGAGGACTTACTCCCCTGGGGAGACTCCAGAAGTACCCCAAGATCCATGTCAGCCCTGGAGAGGAATCCTCAGGTTCTGGCCCCGACTCCACACAAGGTCTTAGGCCCCGGCATCGAAAGGAGAGGAATGCCGAGAGGCCCCCGAGCAACTCGCATGGGGATTGGCCTTTCCTGAGGCCACCAGAGAGGGTCCCTGAGGTCCCCGTCGTAAGTCGAGAGCACCTGCCGCAACTCGAGAAAATCCAGGAGGTTTTGCCCTCCAGGCGAGATGAGGCCCATTTCCGTTGAGGCTTCTCGAAGCTAATCAAACCTACAGTCTGTAACTTCCAAAAGGCCCTTCACACCCTTGCTGCAACTCAAGAAGTTGCCTGACATACCCGTCTCCACTCGAGAGGAAGCACGAGGGTCCGGCCCACATCCAGAAGAGCCCCATTTCCGCTCGTAGCTCGTGATGAGGGATCCTTTCGCTGGTGGCCGGGAAAGAATTCTGCGCGTTCCCGTCGCATCTCAAGAGGAGGCACTCTCCACAGGAAAGGCGAGAGGTACGCCAGCGTCGTTCCACCATTCCAAGAGTCCCCCAGATGTCTCAGTCCATTCCAGAGGAACCTGTTTTCCCTGCACTGCCTCGACTTTCACGCCGAGGATCGACTGCCACCAAGGTGGCACGTGAGACAGCCCTGTGCGAAAGCCTCCTGGGACAGCCCTGTGGGAAAGCCTCGTGGGAAAGACTCGTGGAAAATCCTGGAGGGAAAGCCACAGATCCCATGACTCACGAGATGGGAAGCGTGACACTACTGCTACAGATCAGGAGGAAAGCGCACCTGCATGCCCCCTCTCGAGACGAGGACTGACTCCCCTGGGGAGACTCCATAATTACCCCAAGATCCATGTCGGCATTGGTGAGGAATCCTCAGGTTCCGGCCCCGACTCCACACAACGTCTTAGGCCCCGGCACCGACGGGAGAGGAATCACGAGAGGCCCCCTAGCAACACGCATGATGACTGGCCTTTCCTGAGGCCGCCAGAGCGGGTCCCTGAAGTCCCCGTGGTAACTTGAGAGCACCTGCTGAAACTGGGGAATATCTAGAAGCCTCTCCATTCCAGGCGCCATGAGGCCCATTTCTGCTGAGGCATCTCGAGACTAACCACACCTAACCTCTGGAACTTCGAAAGGGTCCTTCACACCTTTGCTGCAACTCAAGAAGTTCCCCGACATACGCGTTCCTCTTCCCATTCTGCCATAATGGTGGTGACATCTGCATATCTAAGTTTATTGCTATTTCTTCCGGCAATCTTGATTCCAGCTCAGGTATCTTCCATCCCAGCATTTTTCATGATGTAGTCTGCATATAAGTTAAATAAACAGGGTGACAATATACAGCCTTGACATACTCCTTTTCCTTTTTGGAACCAGTATGTTGTTCCATGTCCTGCTCTAACTGTTGCTTCCTGACCTTCATACAGATTTCTCAAGAGGCAGGTTAGGTGGTCTAGTATTCCCTTCTCTTTCAGAATTGTGGCTAAAACAACAGTATAAGGACCTTTCCGATGTCAGGCCAAGGAATTGTGTTTCCAGTCATTGAGCCACACCTGATCACTGAGCACAAATTCATGAATCTGTTCCTCAAGGGGGAATGATATTTTTTTTACACAAACTTAGTTACCTGATTTATTACCTTACCTAATTGTTCCAGCTGCTGTGAAATCCCACCTCCTTACTTGTGGCAAATCTGCTAACACCTGCCTCATTTGGGGTGGGGGGTTCTCCCATAGAAAATTTCATAAGGACAACAACAATGGGAACGTGCAGTTACCCGTAATATGAGTAAGTCTGCCAGAAGCAAGCCCATCCATGTACAGTCAGTCTCTATGATCCATTTTGAAAGAGTCTCTTCAAGAGTTTGGTTGTTTCTTTCCACCATTCCAGAACACTGGGGCCTATATGCTGTATGTAATTTCCACTGATATTTAGAGCTTCACATACCTGTTAATTAACGCGGCTACAAAGACAGGGCCATTGTCGGATTCTATACTGGTTGGAAACCCAAGTCTGGGAATTATTTCTCAAATCAGCGAGCTACTTCATTTTCTTTTTCAGATCAGGTAGGGAAGGCCTCTGCCCAACCAGAGAAGGTACCTACTATTCTAGTAAGTAATGATAACAGGTGACTGCCTTTGCTTCCCCGAAGGGACACTCGCTTTCCCTGCATCCTGAGAACTCCACGTCTCAGCCAGTTGGAAAAGCGCTTCTTGGAGGTCATTATTCAGGGGCAATTTCCCCTGGAGCCCGGGGCCATAGGGAGTGGCTCCACACTCCCAGGGAAAGGCAGAGCCACAGCCACACATCTGTCCCATCCCCTTTGCTCTGTAGGAGAGCTCTAGTGAGCCTAGGTCTGTCAGGAAAATTCTTGGCTCCTATGGGGACACATTCTATGTGTGAAACTGCATACAGGACCGAGGGGCCACAGGGCGCCTGTTTCTCTCGGGGCCGGAGGGGTGGGGGGCCTGAAGCAGTGCGGCCCAGCAACAGCTTCCACATCCATCCAATTGCTCTTTTCTTACCTCTGATAGAACTAGCTTTGTTCCAGCCTTTGGCAATTTGGAGGCAAGCGGGCCCCACTTCCTCCCCAAGGAGGCATGGGACCTACTTTGAGTGGAAAGGCCCCTCACGGAGCTGAACCCAGGAAGGCACCCAGTCATGTCTGACACATTCCTGCATCCTGCTTCTTCATGAGCAATACCGCTATAAGCTAGGAATGTCTTTCCAAGGCTCAGAAAGGACAGGGGAGATGCATGGTGCTGCCTCTGGAATTTCGGTCCTCTGAGCAGACCTGGAGGTCTCCCCTTGAAGAAGCAAACCAGTTTCTTCCAAATACAGGCTTGCAAACACACACTGGGTGGCTGCCTCTTCTTCCCTGAAGGACGATCACTTTCCCCACATCCTGTGAACTCTGCATCCCAGCCTGCTGGAAAAGCGCTTCTTGGAGGTCATTTTTCAGGGACAATTTTCCCTGGAGCCCGGGGCCGTAGGGAGGGCCCCATGCTCGCTGGGAAAGGCAGAGTCACATCCACAGTCTGTTCTATCCCTTTTGCCCTGTAGGAGAGCTCTAGTGAGCCTAGGTCTGTCAGGAAAATTCTTGGCTCCTATGGGGACACATCCTGTGTGTTAACCTGCATATGGGACCGAGGGGCCACAGGGCGCCTGCTCCTCTCGGGGGGTAACCTGAAGTGGTGCGGCCCAGCAACAGCCTGAACATCCATCTAATTGCTCTTTTCTTCCTTCTGATAGAGCTAGCTTTGCTTCTCGCTTTGGCATTTCGGAAGCCAGGGGGAGCCCCACCGCTGTTGTCCTGGGGTCTATTGGAGGTACCAGGTCTACTGGACCCCAGCATGGCACCCGACCCCCTCAGACACACTCCCGCAGCCTCCTTCCCCATGGGCAGGACTGTTCTGACCTAGGAATGTGTTCCCAAGGCTCAGAAAATGCAGGGAGACACACGGCCCTGACTCTGGAACTGAGGCCGTTGGAGCAGGCCTGGAGGTCTGACGTCTGAGACGGCAAACGCTTGCTGCGAGATACAGGTGTGAAAACACACTCTCTGGGGCTGCCTTTCCTTCCTCCAAGGAAGATAGCTTTTCCAGTCTCCTCCGTGCTGAGTCATACAAGGCTGGAAAGGTCTGGCTTAGAGGGCATTTCTCAGCGGCAATGGCCCCTGAGGCCCTGCACCCAGGGAGGGATCCTACCCTCCCAGGGGAAGTCAAAGCAACCTCCAAACAGCTGTTCTATCATGTTTCCTCTGCAGGAGGGAGCTAGTGAGCCCAGGTCTGTCTGGAACGTTCTTGGATCCTGCGGGGAAATCATCCTGGGAGCCCACCTGGATACCAGTCGTAGGGGCTAACATCTGCATTTTTCTTCCTTGGAGCCCTAACGCAGTACAGCCTAGCAACTGCTTGAAAATCCATCCTGTTGCTGTTTTCTTCCCTCTGACAGAGCGAGCTTTGCTCCCCACTTTGGGATTTCAGAAGCAAGGTGGTGGCCTGCAACTCCTTGCCTGGGGTCCATTGGAGGTGCAAGGTGCCCTCGACCAGGTGACCCCAGCATGGCACCTGGCCCCCTCAGACACACTCCCGCAGCCTGCTTCCCCATGGGCAGGACTGCTCTCCCCTAGGAATGTGTTTGCGAGGCCAGGAAACTGCAGGGAGACACAAGGCCCTGATTCTGGAATGGAGTCTGTTGGAGCAGGCCTGCAGGTCTTATGTCTAACAAGCCAAACACTTGCTGCAAGATACAGGCCTGAAAACACACTCTTGGGCTGCCTTTCCTTCCTCCAAGGAAGAGAGTTTTCTCAGCCTCCTGTGGGCTGAGAGTCACACAGGGCTGAAAAGCACTTACTGGGAGATTAGTTTTCATTGGCCATGGCCCCTGAGGCCCTGTGCTCAGGGAGGGCTCCCTCCCTCCCAGGGAAAGTCAAAGGAAGCTCCAAACGGCTGTTCAATCATGTTTCGGAGAGAGTCATTGCCAAGGCAGGTTTATAAGAAGTTCCAGGGTCCCCAAGGAGAGAGGGGTCTAGAATTCTCAAGGAGGAAGAAAGGGCACACTTTTTTCCCTCTACATTCCTTCGGATTACATAACAATCATGCATCCTTCTTGAGGACGGTCTCTGGAAAAACCTTCTGGCTAATCCTGTTATCTTAAAATGTAAATGATGGGAGTAGGTCTAGTGAGTCTTTACAACCTCCAGACATTCTTTTGTTCGTTGTAATAACTTATTGGAGAGTATATAACTCCATTACTAACACTAGCAAGGGGGTACACTTTCTGCCCCTTGTGATGTCTCTGTCAGAAGCTTTCTCTATCTCCTTTCTACTTGAATAAGACTCGATTGCACAAAAGCTCTGAGCAATCAAGCCTCGTCTTGGGCCCTGGATTGAATTCTTCTCCTCCATAAGCCAAGAATCCCAGCATCTTTTCGTGGTTCAGCAACAATATTTCATTTCCTCTGCAGGAGAGAGCTAGTGAGCTTAGGTCTGTCTGGAACATTCTTGGATCCTGTGGGGAAAATATCCTGTGCACACATCTGGATACTGGGCCTAGAGGCCAAAATTCGCATTTCTTTCCCGCGGAGCCCTCACGTGGTGTGACTGAGCAACTGCTTGAAAATCCATCCCATTGCTGTTTTCCTCCTTCTGACAGACAGAGCTAGCTTTGTTCCCTGCTTTGGGATATCTCAACCGAGGGGCCGGTCCATAGCTACTCGCCTGGGGCCCATTGGATGTGCAAGGTGCCCTCGACTAGGTGACCCTAGCATGGCACTCAGCCCGCTCAGACACACTCCCGAGGCTTCTTTCTCATGGGAAGCACTGCTCCAACCTAGGAATGTGTCTGCAATGCTTGGAAAGTGCAGTGAGACACACAGCCCTGACTCTGGAATTGAGGCCCTCAGAGCAAGCCTGCAGCTCTGATGTCTGAGAAGCAAAACACTTGCTGCAAAGAGAGGCCTGAAAACACACTCTCTGTGGATGACTTTCCTTCCTCTAAGGAAGACAGATGTCCCAGTCTCCTGCTTCCTGCATGTCACACAGCTGGAATGCGCTTGCTTGGATGTCATGATTCAGTGGCAATGACCCCTGAGGCCCTTTGCCCAGGGAGGGCTCCCACACTCATAGGCAAATCAAAGCAACTTCCAAGTGAGTCAGCTCTTCACATCAAGTGGCCAAAGTATTGGAGTTTCAGGTTCAGTATTAGTCCTTCCAATGGATATTCAGACCTGATTTCCTTTAGGATGGAGTGGTTGCGTCTCCTTGTAGTCTAAGCGACCTACAAGCATCTTCTCCAACACCACTGTTCAAAAGCATCAAATTTTCAGCTGTCACTTTCTTTATAGTACATCTTTCATATCCATCCATGACATATGGAAAAACCATAGCCTTGACCGGATGGGTCTTTGTTGGCAAAGCAACGTCTCGGCTTTTTAATATGCTGTCTAGTTTGGTCATCACTTTTCTTCCAAGTCATAAATATGTTTTAAGTTCATGGAGGCAGCCATCACCTGCAGTGATTTCCAAGCCCCCCAAAATAGTCTGCTGCTGTTTCCAATGTTTTCCCATCTATTTGCCATGAAGTGATGAGACTGGATGCAATGATTGTAGTTTTCTGAATGCTGAGCTTTAAGCTAACTTTTTCACTCTCCTCTTTCACTTTCATCAGGAGACTCTTTAGCTCTTCTTCACTTTCTGCCATAAGGGTGGTGTCATCTGAATATCTGAGATTATTGATATTTCTCCCAGCAACCTTGATTCCAGCGTGTGCTTCCTCCAGCCCAGTGTTTCTCATGCTGTACTCTGCATATAAGTTAAATAAGCAGGGTGACAATATACAGCCTTGACATGTTCCTTTTCCTATGTAGAACCAGTCTGTTGTTCCATGTCCAGTTCGAACTGTTTCTTCCTGACCTGCATACAGGTTTCTCAAGAGACAGGTCAGGTGGTCTGGTATTCCCATCTCTTTCAGAATTTTTCCCAGTTTCTTGTGATCCACACAGTCAAAGGCTTTGGCATTGTCAATAAAGCAGAAATAGATGGTTTTTTTTTTCCGGAACTCTCTTGCTTTTTCAATGATCCAGTGGATGTTGGCAATTTGATCTCTGGTTTCTCTGCATTTTTTAAATCCCTCTTGAACATCTGGAAGTTCACAGTTCATGTGAACTTGGAGAATTTTGAGCATTACTTTACTAGTGTGTGAGATGAGTGCAATTGTGCAGCAGCTTGAATAGTGTTTGTCATTGCCTTTCTTTGGGATTGGAATGAAAACTGACCTAATGACTAGATGTTTTCAATTGCATATGCTGAAAGAACTGGGTGTGCAGTTTTGAAGGAAAAAAAAAATCATTTTAACCCATTTTCTCTGAAGTGCAAGGCATATCATGGCCATCCCTGAATCATAAAGTCACCTTTTCTTTATGTAGTCATAGTTTCATGCCTAAATTATAGGCCAACTCGTGCTCAACTTGACTCTGATGTCAGGGGCAGATCAACTGATAAAAAGCTTGGATTGTCCCTCTGGAGGAAAGTGAGATCTTGGTCCCACGAGAAGAATCTGAAGGGTTAAGGGAACTTGCAAGAGTGGGGAAAGCTTAGTCCATCCTACATGTACCAAAATCTTAAATAAGGCTTATTTACTTTACCGAAGTAAAAAAACAGATGATGAAAACAATTATAAATCAATGAAAGGTAGAGAAACTCATAGTCTGTGATCAAAAATTGCATTCTAAGAAAACTTAGTTCTCTTAACCTAGAGAGGAGACTAAATTCCATCTGGTAGCAGCTTACCAGAAGACAAGCAAACAAACAAACAAATTATCAGTAAGCTTAAAAAAAGTATTTTCCATGTATCTTGAAGTAGCAGTATTTCTGCAAAGGCATCAGTGTGAAACCACAGAGGACATGGTTAAAACCTGATGAAATAGAAATTGACAATGTCATCTGGTCACTGCTGCGACTTGAAATGCTTTAATATGATAACTAGAATGATAACTGACAGCATTTGACCAGGACATATCAGATTTTCACGGATGTCATATCATTTCTAGGATATCTATATTAGGAACTGAAGGAATCTTTGAACCTAGGAAAGAAAACAACAGTCTCAAAGGCCCTTGCTGAGTCATCTAGCAGCAAGGAATGTCTTTGCAAGGATCGCAAAGTGAAGGGAAGATACACCGACCTGCCTCTGCAACTTCGGTCCTCTGAGCAGATCTGGAGGTCTCCCTTTGTATAAGCTAACCTGTTCCTTCCAAATAGAGGTTTGCAACACAAAACAAGTGGCCGCCTATTCTTCCCCGAAGGAGGCTCTCTTTCCCCACATCCTGCAAACTCCCTTTCCCAGCCTCCTGGAAAAGTGCTTCTTGCAGTTCCTTTCAGAAAATCCTATGGACAGAGAAGCCTGGTAGGCTGCAGTCCATGGGGTCGCTGAGGGTCGGACACGACTGAGCGACTGCACTTTCATTTTCACTTTCATGCATTGGAGAAGGCAATGGCAACCCACTTACTGTTCTTGCCTGGAGAATCCCAGGGACGGGGGAGCCTAGTGGGCTACCGTCTATGGCGTCGCACAGAGTCGAACACGACTGAACCAACTTAGCAGCAGCAGCAGCAGCAGCAGCAGCAGCAGTTCCTTTCTTAGGGGCAGTTATCCCTGAGATTGGGACCTGGAAAGGCAGAGCCACCTCCACACACACATCTTTTCTGTCCCCTTTCCTCTGGAGGAGAGCTCTAGTGAGCCTAGGTCTGTCAGGAAAATTCTTGGCTTTGACGGGATCACACCCGGTGTGTGAACCTGCATACCCGACCTAGGGGCCACAGGGCACCTGTTTTGCTCGAGTGGGTCCTGGAGGGGTGCAGCATAGCAAGAGCTTAAAGATCCATCCAATTTGTCTTTCTTTTACCTCGGAGAGAACGAGTTTGCTCCACCTCCACCCTTTGGCAGTGTGGAGGGAAGAGGGCACAACCCTCTCCCAAAGGGGACATAGGGCCTACCAGGAGAGAAAGGCCCCTTGAGGAGCTGAGCCCAGGTAGGCAGCCAGTGATGTCAAGCACACTCCCGCTGCTTGCTTCTTCATGGGCACTCCGACAATCTGCTAGGAATGTCTTGGCAAGGATCTCAAAGGGAAGGGGAGATACATGGCCCTGTCTCTGGAACTTCAGTCCTCTGAGCAGATCTGGAGGTCTTGAGTTGTATAAGCAAACGTGTTCCTTCCAAATAGAGGCTTGCGAACACACCCCCGGTGGTTGCCTCTTCTTCCCCGAAGAAGTCTTTCTTTCCCCACATGCTGCGAACTCCCTGTCCCAACCTCCAAGATTAGTGCTTCTTGCCATTCCTTTCTTAGAGGCAGTTATCCCTGAGCTTGGGGCCGTAGGGAGTAGCCCCACACTCACAGGGAAAGGCAAAGACTCCTCCATACATCTCCTCTATCCCCTTTGCTCTGGAGGAGAGCTTTAGTGAGCCTAGGTCTTTCAGGAAAATTGTTGGCTTGGACAGGATCTCACCCTGTTTGTGAACCTGCATACCCAACCGGGGGCCACAGAGCACCTGTTTCAGTAAAGTGGGCCCTGAAAGGGTGCAGCCTAGCAAGAGCTTGAAAATCCATTCAATTGCTGTTTTTGTACCTCTGACAGAGCGAGCTTTGCTCCACCCTTTGGCAGTGTGGAGAAAAGAGGCATGACACCCTCCCCAAGGGGACATGGGGCCTACTTCGAGAGGAAAGGCCCCTTGTGGAGTTGAGGCACACAGTCGTGTCAAACACACTCCCACTGCTTGCTTCTTCATGGGCACTCCCGCTATCAGCTAGGAATGTCTTTGCAATGATCACAAAGGGAAGGGGAGATACACGGCCCTGCCTCTGGACCTCCGGTGCTCTGAGCAAATCTGGTCTCCCGTTGTTGGTCAAGTTCAAGTTCAAGGTCAAGGTCAAGTTCAAGGTCAAGGTCAAAGTCAAGGTCAAGTTCAAGTTCAAGTTCAAGTTCAAGGTCAAAGTCAAGGTCAAGTTCAAGTTCAAGTTCAAGGTCAAGGTCAAGTTCAAGTTCAAGGTCAAGTTCAAGTTCAAGGTCAAAGTCAAGGTCAAGTTCAAGTTCAAGTTCAAGGTCAAGTTCAAGTTCAAGTTCAAGGTCAAGTTCAAGTTCAAGGTCAAGGTCAAGTTCAAGTTCAAGTTCAAGGTCAAGGTCAAAGTCAAGGTCAAGTTCAAGTTCAAGTTCAAGTTCAAGGTCAAAGTCAAGTTCAAGTTCAAGTTCAAGTTCAAGTTCAAGGTCAAAGTCAAGTTCAAGTTCAAGTTCAAGTTCAAGGTCAAGGTCAAAGTAAAGGTCAAAGTCAAGTTCAAGTTCAAGTTCAAGGTCAAGGTCAAAGTCAAGGTCAAAGTCAAGTTCAAGTTCAAGTTCAAGTTCAAGGTCAAAGTCAAGGTCAAGTTCAAGTTCAAGTTCAAGTTCAAGGTCAAAGTCAAGGTCAAGTTCAAGTTCAAGTTCAAGTTCAAGGTCAAAGTCAAGGTCAAAGTCAAGGTCAAGTTCAAGTTCAAGGTCAAGGTCAAGTTCAAGTTCAAGTTCAAGTTCAAGGTCAAAGTCAAGGTCAAGGTCAAGGTCAAGTTCAAGTTCAAGGTCAAAGTCAAGGTCAAGTTCAAGTTCAAGTTCAAGGTCAAAGTCAAGGTCAAGTTCAAGTTCAAGTTCAAGGTCAAAGTCAAGGTCAAGTTCAAGTTCAAGTTCAAGGTCAAAGTCAAGGTCAAGTTCAAGTTCAAGGTCAAAGTCAATGCCCACAGGAAGATGTGAGGATAAAGGGCCTCATCCCAGCACAGCACCCGCTCCCACCGGCCCCTGACTCCCGCAGCACGCCCCCTAAAACAACACTGTCTTCCCAGAAAAGAGAACGGAGAAGCCATGTGTGTGCCAAAGGAGCAAGATGAACGAACGATGCAACGCCCTCCAACTTTGGGCACACCTGACGCCTGGGAACCCCGGGCCCGGCCGATGGGTCCCCGCCGTTCTCGGGCGGGAGCGGGGGTAGACACGTGGGCCGAGAGCCCTTGCCCGGGCCACCCGCAAATCCCCTGAGACGTGATCCGACCCCAGGGACCGAGGGCAAACGTACCGCTTGAGGTGCTGGAGGAGCTGGACGAAGCCATGGTGGGAGAGGCACACAGGAGCGCTGCAGACTGCTGGCCGAGTGGGCGGGGACCCAGCAGCCCAGGACTCTGGAGAGCGGGAGGCGTCTCCACCCCCATTGACGTCAATAGGGTTTGGGTGCGTAGATGGAGGGGGCCGCCCCTGGCCTCTTTCCAAGCAGAGACCCTGGACGGAGTCCCGTGGAGTGAGTGGGCTTTTCCCGGGCACAGCTGTGCCCCGGACCGCCAAGATCCCCGTTGGGGTGGGTGGGCAGTTCGGGGGCTTTGGTTTGTGGCCCTCCCTCGCAGCGGATGGTGGGATCAACCCCGGGTGGATCAATCAGGGGCCCTCAGCAGTGCCAAGGGAGCTCACCGCCCAGGAAACGCCCCCTAGGTCCCTTTGAATTGGCCGCCCACGCCCCCTTTCCCAGCCTGCCTTGTTCTGGGGTTTCCCACCTTTTCACATACCACAGGTCCCTGGGCCTGGACTGTCCCCCGCTGGCTCCTCCGAGGCATTCCGGGACAACGGACGCTCTCTCCAGCGCCTCCACCTAGATCCCACGCTGTCCTCGCCTCCATATGCCACCTGCGCCTCCCCAACTCCTCCGTGGGCTCCTGGCGTCCTTTCCCTACAGCAGTCCCAGAGCACCAGCCCCGAGGGCTTTGAGTTGCCTGACCTGAGGGGCCAGCGTCTGGACCGGCAGCTAATGCCATTAGGGGCTTTTCTCATGTGGAGCCTGAGGCCAACATCCGTGGCAACCCCCAAGCGCGAATGCCCCGGAGATACACGCCCAAGGGGACAGTGTACCCCCTATGTGGGGAAGGAGGTTCCTGTTTTCCCAGCACTGCATGGTGGCACGTGGAATAGCCCTGTGGGAAAGCCCATGGAAAAGCCTCGAGGGAAAGACACAGATCCCTTGATCCACAAGACGGGAAGCGAGACACTGCTGCTACTGCTCAGGAGGAAAGCACACCTGCATGACCCCACTCGAGACGAGGACTGACGCCCCTTGGGAGACTCCAGAAGTACGCCAAGATCCATGTGAGCACGGGAGAGGAATCCTCAGGTTCTGGTCCGACTCCACACAAGGTCTTAGGCGCCGGCATCGACGGGCGAGGAATCCTGAGAGGCCACCGAGCAACTCGCATGGGGAATGACCTTTCCTGAGGCCAACAGAGCGGGTCCATGAGGTCCCCGTCGTAAGTCGAGAGCACAAGCCGCAACTCGAGAAAACCAGGAGGTTCCCCCCTCCGGGCGAGATGTGGCCCATTTTGGCTGAGGCGTCTCGAGGCTAATCACATCTAACCTCTGGAACTTCCAAAGGGTCCTTGACACCCTTACTGCAACTCAAGAAGTTCCCCGACATACCCGTCTCCAGTCGAAAGAAAGCACGGCGTTCGGCCCACATCCAGAGGAGCCCCGTTTCCACCTCGTAGCTCGAGATGAGGGATCCTTTCCCTGCTTCGTCGGGAAAGAATTCCCGGCGTTCCCGTCGCATCTCAAGAGCAGGCACTCTCCAAAGGAAAGGCGAGAGGAACTCCAGGGTCGTGCCACCATTCCCAGAGTCCCCCAGATGTCCCAGTCCATTCCTGAGGAACCTCCTTTCCCTGCACTGCCTCGACTTTCACGCCGAGGATCGACTCACACCAGGGTGGCACGTGAGACAGCCCTGTGGGAAAGCCTCGTGGGAAAGCCTCATGGGAAAGCCTCGAGGGAAAGCCACAGATCCCATGATCGACACGACGGGAAGCGTGACACTGCTACTACAGCTCGGGAGGAAAGCGCACGTGCATGCCCCCTCTCGAGACGAGGACTGACTCTCCTGGGCAGACTCCAGAAGTACCGCAAGATCCATGTCAGCACTGGAGAGGAATCCTCAGGTTCCGCCTCCGACTCCACACAAGGTCTTAGGCCCCGGCATCGAAGGGAGAGGAATCCCGAGCGGCCCCCGAGCAACTCGAATGGGGACTGGCCAGTCCTGAGGCCACCAGAGCGGGTGCCTTAAGTCACCGTCGTAAGACGAGAGCACCTGCCGCAACTCGAGAAAATCCAGGAGGTACTCCCCTCCAGGCGAAATGAGGCCCATTTCCGCCGATGCTTCTCGACACTAATCACAACTAACCTCTGGAACTTCCAAAAGGTCCTTCACACCCTTGCTGCAACTCAAGAAGTTCCCCGACTACCCCTGTCCACTCTAGAGGAAGCACAATGGTCCCGCCCACATCAAGAGGAGCCCCGTTTCCGCATTGTAGTTCCAGATGAGGGATCCTTTCCCTGCTTGGTCGGGAAAGAATTCTGGGCGTTCCTGTTGCATCTCAAGAGGAGGCGCTCTCCACAGGAAAGGCGAGAGGAACTCCAGGGTCGTGCCACCATTCTCAGAGTCCCCCAGATGTCCCAGTCCATTCCAGAGGAAGGTGTTTTCCCTCCACTGCCTCGACTTTCACGCCGCAGATCGACTCACACCACGGTGGCACATGGGACAGCCCTGTGGGAAAGCCTCATGGGAAAGCCTTGTGGGAAAACCTCGAGGGAAAGCCACAGATACCATGATGCAGTTGATAGGAAGCGTGACACTGCTGCTACAGCTCTGGAGGAAAGGGCACGTGCATGCCCCCATTCGAAACGAGGACTTACTTCCCTGGGGAGACTCCAGAAGTACCCCAAGATCCATGTCAGCACTGGAGAGGAATCCTCAGGTTCCGGGCCCGACTCCACACAAGGTCTTAGGCTCCAGCATCCAAGGGAGAGGAATCCCGAGAGGCCCGCGACCAACTCACATGGGGACAGGCCTTTCCTGAGGCCACCAGAGCGGGTCCCTGAGGTCCCTATCATAAGTACAGAGCACCTGCCACAACTCGAGAAAATCCAGGAGGTTTTGCCCTCCAGGCAAGATGAGGCCCATTTCCGCTGTTCCTTTTGAAGGCTACTCACACCTAACCTCTGGAACTTCCAAAAGGTCCTTCACACCCTTGCTGCAACTCAAGAAGCTCCCCGACATACCCGTGTCCACTCGAGAGGAAGCACGCGGGTCCTGCACACATCCAGAGGAGCCCCGTTTTCGCCTCCTAGCTCGAGATGAGGGATCCTTTCGCTGCTTGCCCGGGAAAGATTTCTGGGCGTTCCTGGCGCATCTCAAGAGGAGGCGCTCTCCACAGGAAAGGTGAGAGGAACTCCAGGGTCGTTGCGCCATTCCGGAGTCCCCCAGATGTCTCAGTCCATTCCAGCGGAACCTGTTTTCCCTGCACTGCCTCGACTTTCACGCCGAGGATCGACTCCCACCACGGTGGCACGTGGGACAGACCTGTGGGAAAGCCTCGTGGGAAAGCCTCGAGGCAAAGCCACAGATCCCTTGATCCACGCGACGGGAAGCGTGACATTGCTGCTGCCACTCTGGAGGAAAGCGCACGTGCATGCCCCCATTCGAGATGAGGACTTACTCCCCTGGGGAGACTCCAGAAGTATCCCCAAGGTCCATGTCAGCACTGGAGAGGAATCCTCAGGTTCCAGTCCCGCCTGCACACAAGGTCTCAGGCCCCGGCATCAAAGGGAGAAGAATCCCAAGAGGCCCCCGAGCAACTCGCCTGGGGACTGGCCTTTCCTGAGACCACCAGAGCGGGTCTCTGAGGTCCCCGTCATAAGTCGAGAGCACCTGCCACAACTCGAGATAATCCACGAGGTTTTGCCCTCCAGGCGGGATGAGGCCCATTTCCGCTGAGGCTTCTCGAGGCTAATCACACCTAACATCTGGAACTTCCAAAAGGTCCTTCACACCCTTGCTGCAACTCAAGAAGTTCCCCGACATCCCTGTCTCCGCTTTAGAGGAAGCACGAGGGTCCCGCCCACATCCAAAGTAGCGCCGTTTCCGCCTCGTAGCTCAAGATGAGGATTCCTTTCGCTGCTTTGTCTGGAAAGAATTCTGGGCATTCCCGTCCCATCTCAAGAGAAGCCGCTCTCGACAGGAAAGTCGAGAGGAACTCAGGCGTCATGCCACCATGCCAAGAGTCCCCCAGATATCTCACTCTATTCCAAAAGAACCTGTTTTCCCTGCACTGTCTCGACTTTCGCGCCGAGGATCCACTCCCATCAAGGTGGCACGTGGGACAGCCCTGTGGGAAAGCCGCGTGGGAAAGCAGCGAGGGAAAGCCACAGATCCCTTGATCCACGCGACAGGAAGTGTGACACTGCTGCTACAGATCGGGAGGAAAGTGCACGTGCATGCCCCCATTCGAGACGAGGACTTACTCCCCTGGGGATACTCCAGAAGTACCCCAAGATCCATGTCAGCACTGGAGAGGAATCCTCAGTTTCCGGCGCCGCCTCCACTCAAGTTCTTTGGCGCCGGCATCGAAGGAAGAGGAATCCCGAGAGGCCCGGAGGAACTCACATGGGAACTGGCCTTGCCTGAGGCCACCAGAGCGTGTCCCTGAGTTCCCCGTCGTAAGTCGAGAGCACCTTCCAAAACTCGAGAAGATCCAGGAGGTTTTGCCCTCCAGGCGAGATGAGGCCCATTTTCGCAGAGGCTTCACAATGCTAATCACATCTAAGCTCTGGAATTCCAAAAGGTCCATCACACCCTTGCTGCAAATCAAGAAGTTCCCTGACATACCCGTCTCCACTATAGAGGAAGCACGAGGGTCCCGCCCACATCGAGAGGAGCCCCGTTTCCGCCTCGTAGCTCGAGATGAGGGATTCTTTCCCTGCTTGGTCGGGAAAGAATTCTGGGCATTCCCCTCGCATCTCAAGAGGAGGCGCTCTCCACAGGAAAGGCGAGAGGAACTCCAGGGTCGTGCCACCATTCCAAGAGTCCCCCAGAAGTCTCAGTCCATTGCAGAGGAACCTGTTTTCCCTGCACTGCCTCGACTTTCACGGTGAGGATCGACTCCCACCATGGTGGCACGTGGGACAGCCCTGTGGGTAAGCCTCGTGGGAAAGTCTCGAGGGAAAGCCACAGATCCCTTGATCAAGGCGAAGGGAAGCATGACACGGCTGCTGCCGATCTGGAGGAAAGCACACGTGCATGCCCCCATTCGAAACGAGGACTTACTCCCCTGGGGAGACTCCTGAAGTACCCCAAGATCAATGTGAGCACTGGAGAGGAACCCTCAGGTCCCGGACCTGACTCCACACAAGGACTTAGGCCCTGGCATCGACGGGAGAGGAACCCCGAGAGGCCCCCGAGCAACTCGCATGGGGACTGGCCTTTCCTGAGGCCACCAGAGCGGGTCCCTGAGGTCCCCGTCGTGAGTCGAGAGCACCTGCCGCAACTCGAGAAAATCCAGGAGGTTTTGCCCTCCAGGTCAGATGAGGCCCATTTCCACTGAGGCTTCTCAAGGCTAATCACATCTAATCTCTGGAACTTCCAAAAGGTCCTTCACACCCTTGCTGCTACTCAAGAAGTTCCCGGACATCCCGGTCTCCACTCTAGTGGAAGCATGAGGGTCCCACTCACATCCAGAGGAGCCCCGTATCCACCTCGTAGCTCGAGATGCGGGATCCTTTCCCTTCTTGGTCGCGAAAGAATTCCCGGCGTTCCCGTCACTTCTCAAGAGAAGGCGTTCTCCACAGGGAAGGCGAGAGGAACTCCAGCGTCCTGCCACCATTCCAAGAGTCCCCCGGATGTCTCAGTCCGTTCCAGAGGAACCTGTTTTCCCTGCACTGCCTCGAATTTCATGCCGAGGATCGACTCCCACCACGGTGGCACGTGGGACATCCCTGTGTGAAAGCCTCGTCAGAAAGCCTCGTGGGAAAGCCTCGAGGGAAAGCCTCGAAGGAAAGCCAGAGATCCCTTAATCCAGGTGATGGGAAGCGTGACACTGCTGCTACCGCTCTGGAGGAAAGTGCACGTGCATGCCCCTATTCGAGACGAGGAGTTACTCCCCAGGGGAGACTCCAGAAGTACACCAAGATCCATGTCAGCACTGGAGAGGAATCCTCAGGTACCGGCCCCGACTCAACACAAGGTCTTAGGCCCGGGCATCGAAGGGAGAGGAATCCCGAGAGGCCCGCGAGCCACTTGCATGGGGACTGGCATTTCGTGAGGCCACCAGAGCAGGTCCCTGAGGTCCCCGTCGTAAGTCGAGAGCACCTGCCAAAACTCAAGAAAATCCACGAGGTTTTGCCCTGCAGGCGAGATGAGTCCCATTTCCGCTGAGGCTTCTCGAGGCTAATCACATCTAACCTCTGGATCTTCCAAAAGGTCCTTCACACCCTTGCTGCAATTCAAGAAGTTCTCCTACATCCCCGTCTCCACTCGAGAGGAAGCAAGAGGGTCCCGCCCACATCCAGAGGAGCCCAGTTTCCGCCTTGTAACTGGACATGGGGGATCCTTTCCCTGCTTGGTCGGGAAATAATTCCTGGGTTTCCCGGCGTATCTCAAGAGGAGGCACTCTCCACAGGAAAGGCGACAGGAACTCCAAGGTCGTGCCACCATTCCCAGAGTCCCCCAGATGTCTCAGTCCATTCCAGAGGAACCTGTTTTCCCTGCACTGCCTTTACTTTCACGCCGAGGATCGACTCACACCACAGTGGCACGTGGGACAGCCCTGTGGGAAAGCCTCGTGGGAAAGCTTCGTGGAAAATCCTTGAGGAAAAGACACAGATCCCATGACTGACGCGACGGAAAGCATGATACTGGTGCTACAGCTCGGGAGGAAAGCACACGTGCATGCACCCTCTCGAAACGAGAACTTACTCTCCTGGGGAGACTCCCGAAGTACCGCAAGTTCCATGAGAGCACTGGAGAGGAATCCTCAGGTTCGGGCCCCGACTCCACACAAAGTCTTAGGCTCTGGCATCGAAGGGAGAGGAATCCCGAGAGGCCCGCGAACAACTCGCAATGGGACTGGCCTTTCCTGAGGCCACCAGAGCGGGTCCCTGAAGTCCCCGACCAAAGTCTAGAGCACCTACCGCAACACGAGAAATTCCGGAGGATTTGCCCTCCAGGCCAGATGAGGCCCATTTCCGCTGAGGCTTCTCGAGTCTAATCACGCCTAACCTCTGGAATCTCCAAAAAGTCCTTCACACCCTTGCTGCCACTCAAGAGTTCCCCGACATACAGTCTCCATTCGAGAGGAAGCACGATGGTCCCGCGAACATCCAGAGGAGCCCCGTTGCCGCCTCGCAGCTCGAGATGAGGGATCCTTTCCCTGCGTGGTCGGGAAAGATTTCCCGGCGTTCCCGTCGCATCTCAAGTGGAGGTGCTCTCCACAGGAAATGGGAGAGGAACTCCAGGGTCGTGCCAACATTCCCAGAGTCCCCTAGATGTCTCAGTTCGTTCCAACGGAACCTGTTTTCCCTGCACTGCCTCGACTTTCATGCAGAGGATCGACTCACACCAAGGTGGCACGTGGGACAGCCCTGTGGGAAAGCCCTGTGGGAAAGCCTCGTGGGAAAGTCTCGAGGGAAAGCTACAGATCCCTTGATCCAGGCGATGGGAAACGTGACACTGCTGCTACAGTCTTGAGGAAAGATCACGTGCATGCGCCCATTCCAGACGAGGACTTACTCCCCTGGGGAGACTCAAGAAGTACCCCAAGATCCATGGCAGTACTGGAGAGGAATCCTCAGGTTCCGGGCCCGACTCCACACAACGTCTTAGGCCCCGGCATCGACGGGAAAGGAATCCCGAGAGGCCCCCGAGCAACTCGCATGCGGACTGTCCTTTCCTGAGGCCACCAGAGTGGGTCCCTGCGGTCCCCGTCGGAAGTCGAGTGCACCTGCCGCAACTCGAGAAAATCCAGGAGGTTTTACTCTCCAGGCGAGATCAGGCCCATTTCCAGTGAGGCTTCTCGAGGCTAATCACACCTAACCTCTGGAATTTCCAAAAGGTTCTTCACACCCTTGCTGCAACTCAAGAAGTTCCCTCACATACCCGTCTCCACTCTAGAGGAAGCACGAGGGTCCCGCACACATCCATGGCAGCCCCGTTTCCGCCTCGTAACTCGAGATAAGGGATCCTTTCGCTGCTTGGTCGGGAAAGAGTTCTGGGCATTCCCGTCGCATCTCAAGAGGAGCCGCTCCACAGGAAAGGCGAGTGGAACTCCAGCGTCGTGCCACCATTCCAAGAGTCCCCCAGATGCCTTAGTCCATTCCAGAGGAACATGTTTTCTCTGCACTGCCTCGACTTTCACCCGAGGATCGACTCACACAACGGTGGCACGTGGGAAAGCCCAGTGGGAAAGCCTCGAGGGAAAGCCACAGATCCCTTGATCCACGCATCGGGAAGCGTGACACTGCTGCTACCGCTATGGAGGAAAGCGCACGTGCATGCCCCCTTCGAGAGGAGGACTTACTCCCCTGGGGAGACTCCAGAATTAGCCCAAGATCCATGTCAGCACTGGAGAGGAATCCTCAGGTTCCGGTGCCGCATCCACACAAGGTCTTTGGTCCTGGCATTGAAGGGAGAGGAATCCAGAGAGGCCCGCGAGTAATTCGCATGTGGACTGTCTTTTCCTGAGGCCACCAGAGCGGGTCCCTGCGGTCCCCGTCGTAAGTTGAGAGCACCTGCTGCAACTCGAGAAAATCCAGGAGATTTTGCCCTCCAGGCGAGATCAGGCCCATTTCCACTGAGGCGTCTCGAGACTATTCACACCTAACCTCTGGAATTTCCAAAAGGTCCTTCACACACTTGCTGCAACTGAAGAAGTACCCCAACATCCCCGTCTCCACTCTAGAGGAAACACGACGGTCCCGCCCACATCGAGAGGAGCCCCGTTTCCAACTCGTAGCTCGTGATGAGGGATCCTTTCCCTGCTTGGTCGGGAAAGAATTTCCCGCGTTCCCGTCTCATCTCAAGAGGAGGCGCTCTCCACAGGAAAGGCGAGAGGAACTCCAGCGTCGTACCACCATTCCAGGAGTCCCCCAGATGTTTCAGTCCTTTCCAGAGGAACCTGTTTTCCCTGCACTGCCTCGACTTTCACGTCGAGGATCAACTCACACCATGGTGGCACGTGGGACAGCCCTGTGGGAAAGCCTCGTGGGAAGCCTCGAGGATAAGCCACAGATCCCTTGATCCAGGCGATGGGAAGCCTGACACTGCTGCTAAAGCTCCTGAGGAAAGTGCACGTGCATGCCCCCATTCGACACGAGGACTTAACCCCTGGGGAGACTCCAGACGTACCCCAAGGTCCATGTCAGCACTGCAGAGGAATCCTCAGGTTCTGGGCCCGACTCCACACAAGGTCTTAGGCCGGGCATCGAAGAGAGAGGAATCCCGAGAGGACCCCGAGCAACTCGCATGCGGACTGGCCTTTCCTGAGCCCACCAGAGCGGGTCCCTGAGGTCCCCGTCATAAGTCAAGAGCACGTGCCGCAACTCGAGAAAATCCAGGAGGTTTTGCCCTCCAGGCGAGATGAGGCCCATTTCCGCTGAGGGAACATTCGCTGCTTTGTCGGGAAAGAATTCTGGGCATTCCCGTCCCATCTCAAGGGGAGGAGCTCTCCACAGGAAAGGCGAGAGAAACTCCAGCATCGTGCCACCATTCCAAGAGTCCCCCAGAAGTCTCAGTCCATTCCAGAGGAACCTGTTTTCCCTGCACTGCCTCGACTTTCACGCGGAGGATCGCCTCCAACCATGGTGTCATGTTCGACAGCCCTGTGGGAAATCCTCGTGGGAAAGCATCGAGGGAAATCCACAGATCCCTTGATCCACGCGACTGGAAGCATGACACTGCTGCTACCCCTCTGGAGGAAAGTGCACGTGCATGCCCCCTTCGAGAGGAGGACTTACTCCGCTGGGGAGACTCCAGAAGTAGCCCAAGAACCATGTCAGCACTGGAGAGGAATCCTCAGGTTCCGGTCCCGCATCCACACAAGGTCTTTGGCCCCGGCATTGAAGGGAGAGGAATCCAGAGAGGCCCTCGAGCAATTCGCATGTGGACTGGCCTTTCCTGAGGCAGCCAGAGCGGGTCCCAGAGGTCCCCGTCGTATGTCGAGAGCACCTGCCGCAACTCGAGAAAATCCATTAGGATTTGCCCTCCAGGCGAGATGAGGACCATTTCCGCTGAGGCTTCTCAAGGCTAATCACACCTAAGCTCTGGAACTTCCAAAGGGTCCTTGACACCCTTGCTGCAACTCAAGAAGTTCCCCTATATACCCCTCTCCACTCGAGAGGAAGCACGCATGTCCCACCCACATCCAGAAGAGCTCCGTTTCCGCCTCGTAGGTCGAGATGAGGGATCCGTTCGCTGCTTGTTCAGGAGAGATTCCTTGGCGTTCCCATCGCATCTCAAGTGTAGGGGCTCTCCACAGGAAAGGTGAGAGCAACTCCAGCGTCGTGCCACCATTCCAAGAGTCCCCCAGATGTCTCAGTCCATTCCTGAGGATACTGTTTTCCCTGCACTGCCTTGACTTTAACGAGGAGGATCGACTCCCACCACGGTCTCACGTGGGACAGCCCTGTGGGAAAGCCTCATGGGAAAGCCTCGAGGGAAAGCCACAGATCCCTTGATCCACGCGACAGGAATCGTGACGCTGGTGCTACAGCTCGGAGGAAAGCGCACGTGCATGCCCCCATTCGAGACGAAGACTGACTCCCCTGGGGAGACTCCAAAAGTACTCCAAGATCCATGTCAGTACTGGAGAGGAATCCTCAGGTTCCGGCCCCGACTCCACACAAGGACTTAGGCCCCGGCATCGACGGAAGATGAATCCCGAGAGGACCCCGAGCAATTCGAATGGGGACGGGCCAGTATTGAGGCCACCAGAGCGGGTCCCTAAAGTCCCCGTCGTAAGTCAAGAGCACCTGCCGCAACTCGAGAAAATCAAGGAGGTTTTGCACTCCAGCTGAGTGAGGCCCATTTCCGCTGAGGCTTCTGGAAGCTAATCACACCTAACCTCTGGAACTTCTAAAAGGTCCTTCACACCCTTGCTGCAACTCAAGAAGATCCCTAACATACCCGTCTCCACTCCAGAGGAAGCACGAGGGTCCCGCCCACATCCAGGGGAGCCCCGTGTTCGCCTCGTAGCTCAAGATGAGGGATCCTTTCACAGCTTTTTCGGGAAATAATTCTGGGAGTTCCCGTTGCATCTCAAGTGGAGGCGCTCCTCACAGGAAAGGCGAGAGGAACTCCAGGGTCGTGCCACCGTTCCCAGAGTCCCCCAGATATCTCAGTCCATTCCAGAGGAACCTGTTATCCCTGCACTGCCTCGAGTTTCACGCTGAGCATCGACTCACACCACGGTGACACGTGGGACAGTCCTGTGGGAAAGCCTCGTGGGAAAGCCTCGTGGGAAAGCCACAGATCCCATGATCGGCGCGCCGGGAGGCATGACAGTGTTGTTACAGCTCTGGAGGAAAGTGCACGTGCATGCCCCCATTCGAGACGGGGACTTCATCCCCTGGGGAAACACCAGAAGTACTCCACGATCCATGTTAGCACTGGAGAGGAAACCTCATGTTCCAGACACGACTCCACACAAGGTCTTAGGCTCTGGCATCGAAGGGAGCGGAATCCCGAGAGGCTCCCGAGCCACTGGAATGGGGACTGGCCAGTCCTGAGGCCACCAGAGCGCGTCCCTTAGGTCACCGTCGTAAGTCGAGAGCACCTGCCGCAACTCGAGAAAATCCAGGAGGTTTTTCCCTCCAGGCGAGATGAGGCCCATTTCCGCTGAGGCTTCTCCAGGCTAATCACGTCTAGCCTCTGGAACTTCCAAAAGGTCCTTCACACCCTTGCTGCAACTCAAGAAGTTGCCTGACATACCCGTCTCCACTCTAGAAGAAGCACGAGGATCCCATCCACATCCAGAGGAGCCCCGTTTCCGCCTCGTAGCTCGAGATGAGGGACATTTCGCTGCTTTGTCCGGAAAGAAATCCCGACGTTTCCCTCTCACCTCAAGAGGAGGCGCTCTCCACAGGAAAGGCGAGAGGAACTTCAGCATCGTGCCACCATTCCAAGAGTCCCCCAGATGTCTCAGTCCATTCAGAGGAACCTGTTTGCCCTGCACTACCTCGGCTTTCACGCCGAGGATCGACTCCCACGCCGAGGATCGACTCCCACCACGCTGGCACGTGGGACAGCCCTGTGGGAAAGCCTGGTGGGAAAGCCTCGAGGGGAAGCCACAGATCCCTTGATCCAGGCGATGGGAAGCGTGACACGGCTGCTACCGCTCTGGAGAAAAGCTCACGTGCATGCCCCCATTCGAGACGAGGACTTACTCCCCTGGGGAAACCCCAGAAGTACCCCAAGATTCATGTCAGCACTGGAGAGGAATCCTGAGGTTCCGGCCCCGATTCCACACAAGGTCTTAGGCCCCGGCTTCGAAGGGAAAGGAATCCTGAGAGGCCCCCGTGCAACTCGCATAGGGACTGGCCTTTCCTGAGGCAACCAAAGCGGGTCCATGAGGTCCCCGTCGGAAGTTGAGAGCACCTGCCGCAACTCGACACAATCCAGGAGATTTTGCCCTCCAGGAGAGATGAGGCCCATTTCCACTGAGGCTTTCCGAAGCTAATCTCACCTAACCTCTGGAATTTCCAAAAGGTCCTTCACACCCTTGCTGCAACTCAAGAAGTTGCCTGACATACCCGTCTCCCATCTAGAGGAAACACGAGGGTCCCGGCCAAATCCAGAGGAGCCCCGTTTCCACTACGTAGCTCGAGATGAGGGATCCTTTCGCTGCGTGTTCGGGAAAGAATTCTGTGCATTCCTGTCGCATCTCAATTAGGAGGTGCTCTCCACAGGAAAGGCTAGAACTCCACGGTCGTGCCACCATTCCCAGAAACCCCCAGATGTTTCATTCCATTCTAGAGGAACCTGTTTTCCCTGCACTGCCTCGACTTTCACGCCGAGGATCGACTCCCACCACGGTGGCACGTGTGACAGCCCTGTGGGAAAGCCTCGTGGAAAAGCCTCGTGGGAAAGCCTCTAGGGAAAGCCACAGATCCCTTGATCGAGGCGATGGGAAGCATGACACTGCTGCTACCGCTCTGGAGGAAAGCGCACGTGCATGCCCCCATTCGAGACGAGGACTTACTCCCCTGGGGAGACTCCAGAAGCACCCCAAGATCCATGTCAGCACTGGAGAGGAATCCTCAGGTTCCAGCCCCGCCTCCACTCAAGGTCTTAGGCCCCGGCATCGACGGGAGAGGAATCCCGAGAGGCCCCCGAGCAACTCGCATTGGGAATGGCCTTTCCTGAGGACACAAGAGCGGGTCCCTGAGGTCCCTGTCATAAGTCGAGAGCACCTGCCACAACTCGAGAAAATCCAGGAGGTTTTGCCCTCCAGGCGAGATGAGGCCCATTTTCGCTGAGGCTTCTCAAGGCTAATCACATCTAAGCCCTGGAACTTCCAAAAGGTCCTTCACACCCTTGCTGCAACTCAAGACGTTCCCCGACTTCCCTGACTCCACTCTAGAGGAAGCACGAGGGTCCCGCCCACATCCAGAGGAGCACCGTTTCTTCCTCAGTGCTCAAGATGAGGGATACTTTCCCTGCTTGGTCGGGAAAGAATTCTAGGCATTCCTGTCGCATTTCAAGAGGAGGCGCTCTCCACAGAAAAGGGGAGAGGAACTCCAGCATTGTGCCGCCATTCCGAGTCCCCCAAATATCTCAGTCCATTTCAGAGGAACCTGTTTTCCCTGCACTGTCTCGACTTTCACGCCAAGGATCGATTCAAACCAAGGTGGCACGTGGGACCCCTGTGGGGAAGCCTCGTGGAAAAGCCTCCTGGGAAAGCCTGGAGTGAAAGCCACAGATCCCTTGATCCAGGCGATGGAAAGCGTGACACTGCTGCTAGGGCTCTGGGGGAAAGCGCAGGTGCATGTCCCCATTCGAGATGTGGACTTACTCCCCTGGGGAGACTCCAAAAGTACCCCAAGATCCATGTCAACACAGGAGAGGAATCCTCAGGTTCCGGCCCCGCTTCCTCACAAGGTCTTAGGCCCTGGCATCGAAGGGAGAGGAATCCCCAGAGGCCCGCGAGCAACTCGCATGGGGACTGGCCTTTCCTGAGGCCATGAGAGCGGGTCCCTGAGGTTCCCGCCGTAAGTCGAGAGCACCTGCCGCAACTCGAGAAAATCCAAAAGGTTTTGCCCTCCAGGCGAGATGAGGCCCATTTCCGCTGAGGCTTCTGAAGGCTAATCACATCTAAACCCTGGAAATTCCAAAAGGTCCTTCACACCCTTGCTGGAACTCAAGAAGTTCCCCGACATCCCTGTCTCCACTCTAGAGGAAGCACGAGGGTCCCGCCCACATCCAGAGGAGCCCCGTTTCTGCCTCGTAGCTCGAGATGAGGGATCCTTTCCCTGCTCTTCGGGAAAGCATTCCTGGCGTTCCCGTCGCATCTGAAGTGGAGGTGCTCTCCACAGGAAAGGTGAGAGTAACTCCAGGGTCGTGTCCCCATTCCAAGAGTCCCGCAGATGTCTCAGACCATTCCAGAGGAACCTGTTTTGCTCCGCTGCCTCGACTTTCACGCCGAGGATGGACTCCCACCACGGTGGCACGTGGGACAGCCCTGTTGGAAATCCTCGCGGGAAAGCCTCGGGGGAAAGGCTCGAGGGAAACCCACACATCCCATGATCGACCCGACGGGAGGCGTGACATAGCTGCTCCAGAGCGGGAGGAAAGCCCATTTGCATGTCCCCTCTGAAGACGAGGACTGACTCCCCTGAGGAGACTCCAGAAGTATGCAAAGTTATATGTCAGCACTGGAGAGGAATCCTCAGGTTCCGGCCCCGACTCCACACAAGGTCTTAGGCCCCGGCATCGACGGGAGAGGAATCCCGAGAGGCCCCGAGGAACTCGCTTGGGGACTGTCTTTTCCTGAGGCCACCAGAGCGGGTCCCTGAGGTCCCCGTCGTACGTCGAGAGTACCTGCTGCAACTCCAGAAAATCCAGGAGGTTTTGCCCTCCAGGCGAGATGAGGCTCATTTCCGCTGAGGCTTCTCGAGGCTAATCACGTCTAACCACTGGAACTTCCAAAGGGTCCTTCACACCCTTGCTGCAACTCAAGAAGTTCCCAGACATACCCGTCTCCACTCGAGAGGAAGCACGAGGGTCCCGCACACATCCAGGGGAGCCCCGTTTCCGCCTCCTAGCTCGAGATGAGGGATCCTTTCCCTGTTTCGTAGGGAAAGAATTCCCGGCGTTCCCGTCGCATCCCAAGAGGAGGCGCTCTCCACAGGAAAGGCGAGAGGAACTCCAGGGTCGTGCCACCATTCCAAGAGTGCCCCAGATGTGTCAGTCCATTCCAGAGGAACCTGTTTTCCCTGCACTGCCTTGACCTTCAAGCCGAGGATCGACTCCCACCACGTGTGCACGTGGGACAGCCCTGTGGGAAAGCCTCGTGGGAAAGCCTCGTGGGAAAGACTCGAGGGAAAACCATAGATCCTTTGATCCACGCGGCGGACTGCGTGACACTGCTGCTACCGCTCTGGAGGAAAGCGCAAGTGCATGCCCGCATTCGAGACGAGGACTGACTCCCCTGGGGAGACTCCAGAAATACCCCAAGTTCCATGTCAGCACTGGAGAGGAATCCTCAGGTTCCGGCCCCGACTCCACACAAGGTCTTAGGCCCCGGCATCGAAGGGAGAGCAATCCCGAGAGGCCCCCGAGGAACTCGCATGGGGACTGGCCTTTCCTGAGGCCACCAGAGCGGGTCCCTGAGGTCCCCGTCATAAGTCGAGAGCACCTGCCGCAACTCGAGAAAATCCAGGAGGTTTTGCCCTCCAGGCGAGATGAGGCCCATTTGCGCTGAGGCTTCTCGAGGCTAATCACATCTAACCACTGGAACTTCCAAAGGGTCCTTCACACCCTTGCTGCAACTCCAGAAGTTCCCCGACATACCCGTCTCCACTCGAGAGGAAACACAAAAGTCCCGCACACATCCAGGGGAGCCCCGATTCTGCCTCCTAGCTCGAGATGAGGGATCCTTTCCCTGTTTCATAGGGAAAGAATTCCCGGCGTTCCCGTCGCATCTCAAGAGGAGGCGCTCTCCACAGGAAAGGCGAGAGGAACTCCAGGGTCGTGCCACCATTCCAAGAGTCGCCCAGATGTGTCAGTCCATTCCAGAGGAACCTGTTTTCCCTGCACTGCCTTGATGTTCAAGCCGAGGATCGACTCCCACCAGTGTGCACGTGGGATGCCCTGTGGGAAAGCCTCGTGGGAAAGCCTCGTGGGAAAGACTCGAGGGAAAAACATAGATCCTTTGATCCAGGCGGCGGACTGCGTGACACTGCTGCTACCGCTCTGGAGTAAAGCGCACGTGCATGCCCCCTCTCGAGACGAGGACTTACTCCCCTGGAGAGACTCCAGAAGTTCCCCCAAGATCCATGTCAGCACTGGGGAGGAATCCTCATGTTCCGCCCCGACTTCACACAAGATCTCAGGCCCCGGCATCGAAGGGAGAGGAATCCCGAGAGGCACCCGAGCAACTCGCATGGGGACTGGCATTGCCTGAGGCCACCAGAGCGAGTCCCTGAGGTCCCCGTCGTAAATCGAGAGCACCTGCCGCAACTCGAAAAAATCCAGGAGGTTTTGCCCTCCAGGCGAGAAGAGCCCATTTCCGCTGAGGCTTCTCGAAGCTAATCAAACCTAACTTCTGGAACTTCCAAAAGTTCCTTCACACCCTTGCTGTAACTCAAGAAGTTGCCTGACATACCCGTCTCCACTCTAGTGGAAGCACAAGGGTCCCGGCCACATCCAGAGGAGACCCGTTTCCGCCTCGCAGCTCGAGATGAGGGACATTTCGCTGCTTTGTGGGGAAAGAATTCTCGGCGTTCCACTCTCACCTCAAGAGGAGGTGCTCTCCACAGGAAAGGCAAGAGGAACTCCAGCGTCGTGCCACCATTCCAAGAGTCCCCCAGAAGTCTCAGTCCATTCCAGAGGAACCTGTTTTCCCTGCACTGCCTCGACTTTCACACCGATGATTGACTCCCACCACAGTGGCACGTGTGACAGCCCTGTGGGACAGCCTCGTAGGAAAGCCTCGAGAGAAAGCCACAGATCCCTTGTTCCAGGTGATGGAAAGCATGACACTGCTGCTACTGCTCTGGAGGAAAGCGCACGTGCATGCCCCCATTTGAGACGAGGACTTACTCCCCTGGGGAGACTCCAGAATTACCCCAAGATCTATGTCAGCACTGGAGAGGAATCCTCAGGTTCCGGCCCCGCCTCCACACAAGGTATTAGGCCCTGGCATCGAAGGGAGAGGTATTCCGAGAGGCCCACGTGCAACTCGCATGGGGACTGGCCTTTCCTGAGGCAACCAGAGCGGGTCCCAGAGGTCCCCGTCGTATGTCGAGAGCACCTGCCGCAACTAGAGAAAATCCATTAGGATTTGCCCTCCAGGCGAGATGAGGACCATTTCCGCTGAGGCTTCTCAAGGCTAATCACACCTAAGCTCTGGAACTTCCAAAGGGTCCTTGACACCCTTGCTGCAACTCAAGAAGTTCCCCTATATACCCCTCTCCACTCGAGAGGAAGCACGCATGTCCCACCCACATCCAGAAGAGCTCCGTTTCCGCCTCGTAGGTCGAGATGAGGGATCCGTTCGCTGCTTGTTCAGGAGAGATTCCTTGGCGTTCCCATCGCATCTCAAGTGTAGGGGCTCTCCACAGGAAAGGTGAGAGCAACTCCAGCGTCGTGCCACCATTCCAAGAGTCCCCCAGATGTCTCAGTCCATTCCTGAGGATACTGTTTTCCCTGCACTGCCTTGACTTTAACGAGGAGGATCGACTCCCACCACGGTCTCACGTGGGACAGCCCTGTGGGAAAGCCTCGTGGGAAAGCCTCGAGGGAAAGCCACAGATCCCTTGATCCACGCGACAGGAATCGTGACGCTGGTGCTACAGCTCGGAGGAAAGCGCACGTGCATGCCCCCATTCGAGACGAAGACTGACTCCCCTGGGGAGACTCCAAAAGTACTCCAAGATCCATGTCAGTACTGGAGAGGAATCCTCAGGTTCCGGCCCCGACTCCACACAAGGACTTAGGCCCCGGCATCGACGGAAGATGAATCCCGAGAGGACCCCGAGCAATTCGAATGGGGACGGGCCAGTATTGAGGCCACCAGAGCGGGTCCCTAAAGTCCCCGTCGTAAGTCAAGAGCACCTGCCGCAACTCGAGAAAATCAAGGAGGTTTTGCACTCCAGCTGAGTGAGGCCCATTTCCGCTGAGGCTTCTGGAAGCTAATCACACCTAACCTCTGGAACTTCTAAAAGGTCCTTCACACCCTTGCTGCAACTCAAGAAGTTCCCTAACATACCCGTCTCCACTCGAGAGGAAGCACGAGGGTCCCGCCCACATCCAGGGGAGCCCCGTGTCCGCCTCGTAGCTCAAGATGAGGGATCCTTTCACAGCTTTTTCGGGAAATAATTCTGGGAGTTCCCGTTGCATCTCAAGTGGAGGCGCTCCTCACAGGAAAGGCGAGAGGAACGCCAGGGTCGTGCCACCGTTCCCAGAGTCCCCCAGATATCTCAGTCCATTCCAGAGGGACCTGTTTTCCCTGCACTGCCTCGAGTTTCACGCCGAGCATCGACTCACACCACGGTGACACGTGGGACAGTCGTGTGGGAAAGCCTCGTGGGAAAGCCTCGTGGGAAAGCCACAGATCCCATGATCGGCGCGCCGGGAGGCATGACAGTGTTGTTACAGCTCTGGAGGAAAGCGCACGTGCATGCCCCCATTCGAGACGGGGACTTACTCCCCTGGGGAAACACCAGAAGTACTCCACGATCCTTGTCAGCACTGGAGAGGAAACCTCATGTTCCAGACACGACTCCACACAAGGTCTTAGGCTCTGGCATCGAAGGGAGCGGAATCCCGAGAGGCTCCCGAGCCACTGGAATGGGGACTGGCCAGTCCTGAGGCCACCAGAGCGCGTCCCTTAGGTCACCGTCGTAAGTCGAGAGCACCTGCCGCAACTCGAGAAAATCCAGGAGGTTTTTCCCTCCAGGCGAGATGAGGCCCATTTCCGCTGAGGCTTCTCCAGGCTAATCACGTCTAGCCTCTGGAACTTCCAAAAGGTCCTTCACACCCTTGCTGCAACTCAAGAAGTTGCCTGACATACCCGTCTCCACTCTAGAAGAAGCACGAGGATCCCATCCACATCCAGAGGAGCCCCGTTTCCGCCTCGTAGCTCGAGATGAGGGACATTTCGCTGCTTTGTCCGGAAAGAAATCCCGACGTTTCCCTCTCACCTCAAGAGGAGGCGCTCTCCACAGGAAAGGCGAGAGGAACTCCAGCATCATGCCACCATTCCAAGAGTCCCCCAGATGTCTCAGTCCATTCAGAGGAACCTGTTTGCCCTGCACTACCTCGGCTTTCACGCCGAGGATCGACTCCCACGCCGAGGATCGACTCCCACCACGCTGGCACGTGGGACAGCCCTGTGGGACAGCCCTGTGGGAAAGCCTCGTGGGAAAGCCTCATGGGATAGACTCGAGGGAAAACCATAGATCCTTTGATCCACGCGGCGGACAGCGTGACACTGCTGCTGCCGCTCTGGAGGAAAGCGCAAGTGCATGCCCGCATTCGAGACGAGGACTGACTCCCCTGGGGAGACTCCAGAAGTACCCCAAGATCCATATCAGCACTGGAGAGGAATCCTCAGGTTCCGTTCCCGACTCCACACAACGTCTTAGGCCCCGGCATGGACGGGAGAGGAATCCCGAGAGGACCCCGAGGAACTCGCATGGGGACTGGCCTTTCCTGAGGCCACCAGAGCGGGTCCCTGAGGTCCCCGTCGTAAGTCGAGAGCACCTGCCGCAACTCGAGAAAATCCAGGAGGTTTTGCACTCCAGGCGAGATGAGGCCCATTTCCGCTGAGGCTTCTCGAGGCTAATCACATCTAACCACTGGAACTTCCAAAGGGTCCTTCACACCCTTGCTGCAACTCAAGAAGTTCCCCCACATACCCATCTCCACTCGAGAGGAAGCACGAGGGTCCCGCACACATCCAGGGGACCCCGTTTCCGCCTCCTAGCTCGAGATGAGGGATCCTTTCCCTGTTTCGTAGGGAAAGAATTCGCGGCGTTCCCGTCGCATCTCAAGAGGAGGCGCTCTCCACAGGAAAGGCGAGAGGAACTCCAGGGTCGTGCCACCATTCCAAGAGTCCCCCAGATGTGTCAGTCCATTCCAGAGGAACCTGTTTTCCCTGAACTGCCTTGACGTTCAAGCCGAGGATCGACTCCCACCACGTGTGCACGTGGGACAGACCTGTGGGAAAGCCTCGTGGGAAAGACTCGAGGGAAAACCATAGATCCTTTGATCCAAGCGGCAGACTGCTTGACACTGCTGATACCGCTCTGGAGGAAAGCGCAAGTGCATGCCCGCCTTCGAGACGAGGACTGACTCCCCTGGGGAGACTCCAGAGTACCACAAGATCCATGTCAGCACTGGAGAGGAAACCACAGGTTTTGGCCCCGACTCCACACAAAGTCTTAGGCCCCGGCATCGACGGGAGAGGAATGCCGAGAGGCCCCCGTGGAGCTCAAATGGGGACTGGCGTTTCCTGAGGCCACCATAGCGGGTCCCTGAGGTCCCCGTCGTAAGTCGAGAGCACCTGCCGCAACTCGAGAAAATCCAGGAGGTTTTGCCATCCAGGCGAGATGAGGCCCATTTCCGCTGAGGCTTCTCGAGGCTAATCACATTTAACCACTGGAAATTCCAAAGGGTCCTTCACATCCTTGCTGCAACTCAAGAAGTTCCCCGACATAACCGTGTCCACTCGAGAGGAAGCACGAGTGTCCCGCACACATCCAGGGGAGACCCGTTTCCGCTTCCTAGCTCGAGATGAGGGATCCTTTCCCTGTTTCGTAGGGAAAGATTTCCCGGCGTTCCCGTCGCATCTCAAGAGGAGGCGCTCTCCACAGGAAAGGCGAGAGGAACTCCAGGGTCGTGCCACCATTCCAAGAGTCGCCCAGATGTGTCAGTCCATTCCAGAGGAACCTGTTTTCCCTGCACTGCCTTGACGTTCAAGCCGAGGATCGACTCCCACCACGTGTGCACGTGGGACAGCCCTGTGGGAAAGCCTCGTGGGAAAGCCTCGTGGGAAGGACTCGAGGGAAAACCATAGATCCTTTGATCCACGCGGCGGACTGCGTGACACTGCTGCTACCGCTCTGGAGGAAAGCGCAAGTGCATGCCCGCATTAGAGGCGAGGACTGACTCCCCTGGGGAGACTCCAGAAGTACCCCAAGATCCATGTCAGCACTGGAGAGGAATCCTCAGGTTCCGGCCCCGACTTCACACAAGGTCTTAGGCCCCGGCATCGACGGGAGAGAAATCCCGAGAGGCCCCTGAGGAACTCGCATGGGACTGGCCTTTCCTGAGGCCACCAGAGCGGGTCCCTGAGGTCCCCGTCGTAAGTCGAGAGCACCTGCCGCAACTCGAGAAAATCCAGGAGGTTTTGCCCTCCAGGCGAGATGAGGCCCATTTCCGCTGAGGCTTCTCGAGGCTAATCACATTTAACGACTGGAACTTACAAAGGGTCCTTCACACCCTTGCTGCAACTCAAGAAGTTCCCCGACATACCCGTCTCCACTCGACAGGAAGCACGAGGATCCCGCACACATCCAGGGGAGCCCCGTTTCCGCCTCCTAGCTCGAGATGAGGGATCCTTTCCCTGTTTCGTAGGGAAAGAATTCCCGGCATTCCCGTCGCATCTCAAGAGGAGGCGCTCTCCACAGGAAAGGCGAGAGGAACTCCAGGGTCGTGCCACCATTCCAAGAGTCCCCCAGATGTGTCAGTCAATTGCAGAGGAACCTGTTTTTCCTGCACTGCCTTGACGTTCAAGCCGAGGATCGACTCCCACCATGTGTGCATGTGGGACAGCGCTGTGGGAAAGCCTCGTGGGAAAGCCTCGTGGGAAGGACTCGAGGGAAAACCATAGATCCTTTGATCCACGCGGCGGACTGCGTGACACTGCTGCTACCGCTCTGGTGGAAAGCGCAAGTGCATCCCAGCATTCGAGACGAGGACTGACTCCCCTGGGAGACTCCAGAAGTACCCCAAGATCCATGTCAGCACTGGAGAGGAATCCTCAGGTTCCGGCCCCGACTCCACACAAGGACTTAGCCCCGGCATCGACGGGAGAGGAATCCCGAGAGGCCCCCGAGGAACTCGCATGGGGACTGGCCTTTCCTTAGGCCACCAGAGCGGGCCCCGAGTTCCCCGTCGTAAGTCGAGAGCACCTGCCGCAACTCGAGAAAATCCAGGAGGTTTTGGCCTCCAGGCGAGATGAGGCCCATTTCCACTGAGGCTTCTCGAGGCTAATCACATCTAACCACTGGAACTTCCAAAGGGTCCTTCACACCCTTGCTTCAACTCAAGAAGTTCCCCGACTTACCCGTCTCCACTCGAGAGGAAGCACGAGGGTCCCGCACACATCAAGGGGAGCCCCTTTCCGCCTCCTAGCTCGAGATGAGGGATCCTTTCCCTGTTTCATAGGGAAAGAATTCAAGGCGTTCCCGTCACATCTCAAGAGGAGGCGCTCTCCACAGGAAAGGCGAGAGGAACTCCAGGGTCGTGCCAACATTCCAAGAGTCCCCCAGAAGTGTCAGTCCATTCCAGAGGAACCTCTTTTTCCTGCACTGCCTTGACGTAGAAGCCGAGGATCGACTCCCACCACGTGTGCACGTGGGACAGCCCTGTGGGAAAGCCTCGTGGGAAAGCCTCGTGGGAAAGACTCGAGGGAAAACCATAGATCCTTTGATGACGCGGCGGACTGCGTGACACTGCTGCTACCGCTCTGGAGGAAAGCGCAAGTGCATGCCCGCATTCGAGACGAGGACTGACTCCCCTGGGGAGACTCCAGAAGTACCCCAAGATCCATGGCAGCACTGGAGAGGAATCCTCAGGTTCCGGCCCCGACTCCACACAAGGTCTTAGGCCCCGGCATCGACGGGAGAGGAATCCCGAGAGGCCCCCGAGGAACTCGCATGGGGACTGGCCTTTCCTGAGGCCACCAGAGCGGGTCCCTGAGGTCCCCGTCGTAAGTCGAGAGCACCTGCCGCAACTCGAGAATATCCAGGAGGTTTTGCCCTCCAGGCGAGATGAGGCCCATTTCCGCTGAGGCTTCTCGAGGCTAATCACATCTAACCACTGGAACTTCCAAAGGGTCCTTCACACCTTTGCTGCAACTCAAGAAGTTCCCCGACATACCCGTCTCCACTCGAGAGGAAGCAGGAGGGTCCCGCACACATCCAGGGGAGCCCCGTTTCCGCCTCCTAGCTCGAGATGAGGGATCCTTTCCCTGTTTCCTAGGGAATGAATTCCCGGCGTTCCCGTCGCATCTCAAGAGGATGCGCTCTCCACAGGAAAGGCGAGAGGAACTCCAGGGTCGTGCCTCCATTCCAAGAGTCGCCCAGATGTTTCAGTCCATTCCAGAGGAACCTGTTTTCCCTGCACTGCCTTGACGTTCAAGCTGAGGATCGACTCCCACCACGTGTGCACGTGGGACAGCCCTGTGGGAAAGCCTCGTGGGAAAGCCTAGTGGGATAGACTCGAAGGAAAACCATAGATCCTTTGATCCACGCGGCGGACTGCGTGATACTGCTGCTACCGCTCTGGAGGAAAGCGCAAGTGCATGCCCGCATTCGAGACGACGACTGACTCCCCTTTGGAGGCTCCAGAAGTACCCCAAGTTCCATGTCAGCACTGGAGAGGAATCCTCAGGTTACGGCCCCGACTCGACACAAGGTCTTAGGCCCCGACATCAACGGGAGAGGAATCCCGAGAAGCCCCCGAGGAACTGGCATGAGGACTGGCCTTTCCTGAGGCCACCAGAGCGGGTCCCTGAGGTCCCCGTCGTAAGTCGAAAGCACCTGCCTCAACTCGAGAAAATCCAGGAGGTTTTGCCCTCCAGGCGAGATGAGGCCCATTTCCGCTGAGGCTTCTGGAGGCTAATCACATCTAACCCCTGGAACTTCCAAAGGGTCCTTCACACCCTTGCTGCAAGTCCAGAAGTTCCCCGACATACCCGTCTCCACTCGAGAGGAAGCACGAGGGTCCCGCACACATCCAGGGGAGCCCCGTTTCCGCCTCCTAGCTCGAGATGAGGGATCCTTTCCCTGTTTCGTAGGGAAAGAATTCCCGGCGTTCCCGTCGCATCTCAAGAGGAGGCGCTCTCCACAGGAAAGGCGAGAGGAACTCCAGGGTCGTGCCACCATTCCAAGAGTCCCCCAGATGTGTCAGTCCATTCCAGAGGAACCTCTTTTCCCTGCACTGCCTTGACGTTCAAGCCGAGGATCGACTCCCACCACGTGTGCACGTGGGACAGCCCTGTTGGGAAGCCTCGTGGGAAAGCCTCGTGGGAAAGACTCGAGGGAAAACCATAGATCCTTTGATCCACGCAGCGGACTGCGTGACACTGCTGCTACCGCTCTGGAGGAAAGCACAAGTGCATGCCCGCATTCGAGACGAGGACTGACTCCCCTGGGGAGACTCGAGAAGTACCCCAAGATCCATGGCAGCACTGGAGAGGAATCCTCAGGTTCCGGCCCCGACTCCACACAAGGTCTTAGGCCCCGGCATCGACGGGAGAGGAATCCCGAGAGGCCCCCGAGGAACTCGCATGGGGACTGGCCTTTCCTGAGGCCACCAGAGCGGTTCCCTGATGTCCCCGTGGTCCCCGTCGTAAGTCGAGAGCACCAGCCGCATCTCGAGAAAATCCAGCAGGTTTTGCCCTCCAGGCGAGATCAGGCCCATTTCCGCTGAGGCTTCTCCAGGCTAATCACATCTAACCACTGGAACTTCCAAAGGGTCCTTCATACCCTTGCTGCAAGTCCAGAAGTTCCCCGACATACCCGTCTCCACTCGAGAGGAAACACGAGGGTCCCGCACACATCCAGGGGAGCCCAGTTTCCGCCTCCTAGCTCGAGATGAGGGATCCTTTCCCTGTTTCGTAGGGAAAGAATTCCCGGCGTTCCCGTCTCATCTCAAGAGGAGGCGCACTCCACAGGAAAGGCGAGAGGAACTCCAGGGTCATGCCACCATTCCAAAAGTCCCCCAGATGTGTCAGTCCTTTCCAGAGGAACCTGTTTTCCCTGCACTACCTTCACGTTCAAGCCGAGGATCGACTTCCACAATGTGTGCATGATGGACAGCCCTGTGGGAAAGCCTCCTGGGAAAGACTCGTGGGATAGCCTCGTGGGAAAGACTCGAGGGAAAACCATAGATCCTTTGATCCAAGCGGCAGACTGCTTGACACTGCTGATACCGCTCTGGAGGAAAGCGCAAGTGTATGCCCGCATTCGAGACGAGGACTGACTCCCCTGGGGAGACTCCAGAGTACCACAAGATCCATGTCAGCAATGGAGAGGAAACCTCAGGTTCTGGCCCCGACTCCACACAAGGTCTTAGGCCCCGGCATCGACGGGAGAGGAATCCCGAGAGGCCCCCGTGGAGCTCAAATGGGGACTGGCGTTTCCTGAGGCCACCATAGCGGATCCCTGAGGTCCCCGTCGTAAGTCGAGAGCACCTGCCGCAACTCGAGAAAATCCAGGAGGTTTTGCCCTCCAGGCGAGATGAGGCCCATTTCCGCTGAGGCTTCTCGAGGCTAATCACATTTAACCACTGGAAATTCCAAAGGGTCCTTCACACCCTTGCTGCAACTCAAGAAGTTCCCCGACATACCCGTGTCCAATCGAGAGGAAGCACGAGTGTCCCGCACACATCCAGGGGAGACCCGTTTCCGCCTCCTAGCTCGAGATGAGGGATCCCTTCCCTGTTTCGTAGGGAAAGATTTCCCGGCGTTCCTGTCGCATCTCAAGAGGAGGCGTTCTCCACAGGAAAGGCGAGAGGAACTCCAGGGTCGTGCCACCATTCCAAGAGTCCCCCAGATGTGTCAGTCCGTTCCAGAGGAACCTGTTTTCCCTGCACTGCCTTGACGTTCAAGCCGAGGATCGACTCCCACCACGTGTGCACGAGGGACAGCCCTGTGGGAAAGCCTCGTGGGAAAGCCTCGTGGAAAACTCACGAGGGAAAACCATAGATCCTTTGATCCACCCGGCGGACTGCGTGACACTGCTGCTACCGCTCAGGAGGAAAGCGCAAGTGCATGCCCGCATTGGAGGCGAGGACTGACTCCCCTGGGGAGACTCCAGAGGAACCCCAGGATCCATGTCAGCACTGGAGAGGAATCCTCAGGTTCCGGCCCCGACTTCACACAAGGTCTTAGGCCCCGGCATCGACGGGAGAGAAATCCCGAGAGGCCCCTGAGGAACTCGCATGGGACTGGCCTTTCCTGAGGCCACCAGAGCGGGTCCCTGAGGTCCCCGTCGTAAGTCGAGAGCACCTGCCGCAACTCGAGAAAATCCAGGAGGTTTTGCCCTCCAGGCGAGATGAGGCCCATTTCCGCTGAGGCTTCTCGAGGCTAATCACATTTAACGACTGGAACTTACAAAGGGTCCTTCACACCCTTGCTGCAACTCAAGAAGTTCCCCGACATACCCGTCTCCACTCGACAGGAAGCACGAGGATCCCGCACACATCCAGGGGAGCCCCGTTTCCGCCTCCTAGCTCGAGATGAGGGATCCTTTCCCTGTTTCGTAGGGAAAGAATTCCCGGCATTCCCGTCGCATCTCAAGAGGAGGCGCTCTCCACAGGAAAGGCGAGAGGAACTCCAGGGTCGTGCCACCATTCCAAGAGTCCCCCAGATGTGTCAGTCAATTGCAGAGGAACCTGTTTTTCCTGCACTGCCTTGACGTTCAAGCCGAGGATCGACTCCCACCATGTGTGCATGTGGGACAGCGCTGTGGGAAAGCCTCGTGGGAAAGCCTCGTGGGAAGGACTCGAGGGAAAACCATAGATCCTTTGATCCACGCGGCGGACTGCGTGACACTGCTGCTACCGCTCTGGTGGAAAGCGCAAGTGCATCCCAGCATTCGAGACGAGGACTGACTCCCCTGGGAGACTCCAGAAGTACCCCAAGATCCATGTCAGCACTGGAGAGGAATCCTCAGGTTCCGGCCCCGACTCCACACAAGGACTTAGCCCCGGCATCGACGGGAGAGGAATCCCGAGAGGCCCCCGAGGAACTCGCATGGGGACTGGCCTTTCCTTAGGCCACCAGAGCGGGCCCCGAGGTCCCCGTCGTAAGTCGAGAGCACCTGCCGCAACTCGAGAAAATCCAGGAGGTTTTGGCCTCCAGGCGAGATGAGGCCCATTTCCACTGAGGCTTCTCGAGGCTAATCACATCTAACCACTGGAACTTCCAAAGGGTCCTTCACACCCTTGCTTCAACTCAAGAAGTTCCCCGACTTACCCGTCTCCACTCGAGAGGAAGCACGAGGGTCCCGCACACATCAAGGGGAGCCCCTTTCCGCCTCCTAGCTCGAGATGAGGGATCCTTTCCCTGTTTCATAGGGAAAGAATTCAAGGCGTTCCCGTCACATCTCAAGAGGAGGCGCTCTCCACAGGAAAGGCGAGAGGAACTCCAGGGTCGTGCCAACATTCCAAGAGTCCCCCAGAAGTGTCAGTCCATTCCAGAGGAACCTCTTTTTCCTGCACTGCCTTGACGTAGAAGCCGAGGATCGACTCCCACCACGTGTGCACGTGGGACAGCCCTGTGGGAAAGCCACGTGGGAAAGCCTCGTGGGAAAGACTCGAGGGAAAACCATAGATCCTTTGATGACGCGGCGGACTGCGTGACACTGCTGCTACCGCTCTGGAGGAAAGCGCAAGTGCATGCCCGCATTCGAGACGAGGACTGACTCCCCTGGGGAGACTCCAGAAGTAACCCAAGATCCATGGCAGCACTGGAGAGGAATCCTCAGGTTCCGGCCCCGACTCCACACAAGGTCTTAGGCCCCGGCATCGACAGGAGAGGAATCCCGAGAGGCCCCCGAGGAACTCGCATGGGGACTGGCCTTTCCTGAGGCCACCAGAGCGGGTCCCTGAGGTCCCCGTCGTAAGTCGAGAGCACCTGCCGCAACTCGAGAATATCCAGGAGGTTTTGCCCTCCAGGCGAGATGAGGCCCATTTCCGCTGAGGCTTCTCGAGGCTAATCACATCTAACCACTGGAACTTCCAAAGGGTCCTTCACACCTTTGCTGCAACTCAAGAAGTTCCCCGACATACCCGTCTCCACTCGAGAGGAAGCAGGAGGGTCCCGCACACATCCAGGGGAGCCCCGTTTCCGCCTCCTAGCTCGAGATGAGGGATCCTTTCCCTGTTTCCTAGGGAATGAATTCCCGGCGTTCCCGTCGCATCTCAAGAGGATGCGCTCTCCACAGGAAAGGCGAGAGGAACTCCAGGGTCGTGCCTCCATTCCAAGAGTCGCCCAGATGTTTCAGTCCATTCCAGAGGAACCTGTTTTCCCTGCACTGCCTTGACGTTCAAGCTGAGGATCGACTCCCACCACGTGTGCACGTGGGACAGCCCTGTGGGAAAGCCTCGTGGGAAAGCCTAGTGGGATAGACTCGAAGGAAAACCATAGATCCTTTGATCCACGCGGCGGACTGCGTGATACTGCTGCTACCGCTCTGGAGGAAAGCGCAAGTGCATGCCCGCATTCGAGACGAGGACTGACTCCCCTGGGGAAACTCCAGAAGTACCCCAAGATCCATGTCAGCACTTGGAGAGGAATCCTCAGGTTCCGGCCCCGACTCCACACAAGGTCTTAGGCCCCGGCATGGACGGGAGAGGAATCCCGAGAGGACCCCGAGGAACTCGCATGGGGACTGGCCTTTCCTGAGGCCACCAGAGCGGGTCCCTGAGGTCCCCGTCGTAAGTCGAGAGCACCTGCCCCAACTCGAGAAAATCCAGGAGGTTTTGCCCTCCAGGCGAGATGAGGCCCATTTCCGCTGAGGCTTCTCGAGGCTAATCACATCTAACCACTGGAATTTTCAAAGGGTCCTTCACACACTTGCTGCAACTCAAGAAGTTCCGCGACATACCCGTCTCCACTCGAGAGGGAGCAAGAGGGTCCCGCACACATCCAGGGGAGCCCCTTTTCCGCCTCCTAGCTCGAGATGAGGGATCCTTTCCCTTTTTCGTAGGGAAAGAATTCCCGGCGTTCCCGTCGCATCTCAAGAGGAGGCGCTCTCCACAGGAAGGTGAGAGGAACTCCAGGGTCGTGCCACCATTCCCAGAGTCCCCCAGATGTGTCAGTCCATTCCAGAGGAACCTGTTTTCCCTGCACTGCCTCGACGTTCAAGCCGAGGATCGACTACCACCACGTGTGCACGTGGGACAGACCTGTGGGAAAGCCGCGTGGGAAAGCCTCGTGGGAAAGACTCGAGGGAAAACCATAGATCCTTTGATCCACGCAGCGGACTGCGTGACTCTGCTGTTACCGCTCTGGAGGAAAGCGCAAGTGCATGCCCGCATTCGAGACGACGACTGACTCCCCTTTGGAGGCTCCAGAAGTACCCCAAGTTCCATGTCAGCACTGGAGAGGAATCCTCAGGTTCCGGCCCCGACTCCACACAAGGTCTTAGGCCCCGACATCAACGGGAGAGGAATCCCGAGAAGCCCCCGAGGAACTGGCATGAGGACTGGCCTTTCCTGAGGCCACCAGAGCGGGTCCCTGAGGTCCCCGTCGTAAGTCGAAAGCACCTGCCTCAACTCGAGAAAATCCAGGAGGTTTTGCCCTCCAGGCGAGATGAGGCCCATTTCCGCTGAGGCTTCTGGAGGCTAATCACATTTAACCACTGGAACTTACAAAGGGTCCTTCACACCCTTGCTGCAACTCAAGAAGTTCCCCGACATACCCGTCTCCACTCGACAGGAAGCACGAGGATCCCGCACACATCCAGGGGAGCCCCGTTTCCGCCTCCTAGCTCGAGATGAGGGGCCTTTCCCTGTTTCGTAGGGAAAGAATTCCCGGCTTTCCCGTCGCATCTCAAGACGAGGCGCTCTCCACAGGAAAGGCGAGAGGAACTCCAGGGTGTTACCACCATTCCAAGAGTCGCCCAGATGTGTCAGTCCATTCCAGAGGAACCTGTTTTCCCTGCACTGCCTTGACGTTCAAGCCGAGGATCGACTCCCACCACGTGTGCACGTGGGACAGCCCTGTGGGAAAGCCTCGTGGGAAAGCCTCGTGGGAAGGACTCGAGGGAAAACCATAGATCCTTTGATCCACGCGGCGGACTGCGTGACACTGCTGCTACCGCTCTGGAGGAAAGCGCAAGTGCATGCCTGCATTAGAGGCGAGGACTGACTCCCCTGGGGAGACTCCAGAAGTACCCCAAGATCCATGTCAGCACTGGAGAGGAATCCTCAGGTTCCGGCCCTGACTTCACACAAGGTCTTAGGCCCCGGCATCGACGGGAGAGAAATCCCGAGAGGCCCCTGAGGAACTCGCATGGGACTGGCCTTTCCTGAGGCCACCAGAGCGGGTCCCTGAGGTCCCCGTCGTAAGTCGAGAGCACCTGCCGCAACTCGAGAAAATCAAGGAGGTTTTGCCCTCCAGGCGAGATGAGGCCCATTTCCGCTGAGGCTTCTCGAGGCTAATCACATTTAACGACTGGAACTTACAAAGGGTCCTTCACACCCTTGCTGCAACTCAAGAAGTTCCCCGACATACCCGTCTCCACTCGACAGGAAGCACGAGGATCCCGCACACATCCAGGGGAGCCCCGTTTCCGCCTCCTAGCTCCAGATGAGGGATCCTTTCCCTGTTTCGTAGGGAAAGAATTCCCGGCATTCCCGTCGCATCTCAAGAGGAGGCGCTCTCCACAGGAAAGGCGAGAGGAACTCCAGGGTCGTGCCACCATTCCAAGAGTCCCCCAGATGTGTCAGTCCATTCCAGAGGAACCTGTTTTCCCTGCACTGCCTTGACGTTCAAGCCGAGGATCGACTCCCACCACGTGTGCACGTGGGACAGCCCTGTGGGAAAGCCTCGTGGGAAAGCCTCGTCGGAAGGACTCGAGGGAAAACCATAGATCCTTTGATCCACGCGGCGGACTGCGTGACACTGCTGCTACCGCTCTGGAGGAAAGCGCAAGTGCATGCCCGCATTAGAGGCGAGGACTGACTCCCCTGGGGAGACTCCAGAAGTACCCCAAGATCCATGTCAGCACTGGAGAGGAATCCTCAGGTTCCGGCCCCCACTCCACACAAGGTCTTAGGCCCCGGCATCGACGGGAGAGAAATCCCGAGAGGCCCATGAGGTACTCGCATGGGGACTGGCCTTTCCGGTTGCCACCAGAGCGGATCCCTGAGGTCCCCGTCGTAAGTGGAGAGCACCTGCCGCAACTCGAGAAAATCCAGGAGGTTTTGCCCTCCAGGCGAGATGAGGCCCATTTCCGCTGAGGCTTCTAGAGGCTCATCACATCTCACCACTGGAACTTCCAAAGGGTCCTTCACACCCTTGCTGCAACTCAAGAAGTTCCCCGACATACCCGTCTTCCCTCGAGAGGAAGCACGAGGGTCCCGCACACATCCAGGTGAGCTCCGTTTCCGCCTCCTGGCTCGAGATGAGGGATCCTTTCCCTGTTTCGTAGGGAAAGATTTCCCGGCGTTCCCGTCGCATCTCAAGGGGAGACGATCTCCACAGGAAAGGCTAGAGGAACTCCAAGGTCGTGCCACCATTTCAAGAGTCGGCCAGATGTGTCAGTCCATTCCAGAGGAACCTGTTTTCCCTGCACTGCCTTGACGTTCAAGCCGAGGATCGACTCCCACCACGTGTTCCCCCTTCGACAGCCCTGTGGGAAAGCCTCGTGGGAAAGCCTAGTGGGAAAGACTCGAGGGAAAACCATAGATCCTTTGATCCACGCGGCGGACTGCGTGACACTGCTGCTACCGCTCTGGAGGAAAGCGCAAGTGCATGTCCGCATTCGAGACGAGGACTGACTCCCTGGGGAGACTCCAGAAGTACCCCAAGATCCATGTCAGCACTGGAGAGGAATCCTCAGGTTCCGGCCCCGACTACACACAAGGTCTTAGGTCCCAGCATCGACGGGAGAGGAATCCCGAGAGGCCCCCGAGGAACTCGCATGGGGACTGGCCTTTCCTGAGGCCACCAGAGCGGATCCCCGATGTCCCCGTCGGAAGTCGAGAGCACCTGCCGCAACTAGAGAAAATCCAGGAGGTTTTGCCCTCCAGGCGATATGAGGCCCATTCCCGCTGAGGCTTCTCGAGGCTAATCTCATCTAACCACTTTAACTTCCAAAGGGTCCTTCACACCCTTGCTGCAACTCAAGAAGTTCCCCGACATAGCCGTCTCCACTCGAGAGGAAGCACGAGGGTCCCGCACACATCCAGGGGAGCCCCGTTTCCGCCTCCTAGCTCGAGATGAGGGATCCTTTCTCTGTTTCATAGGGAAAGATTTCCCGGTGTTCCCGTCGCATTTCAAGAGGAGGCGCTCTCCACAGGAAAGCCGAGAGGAACTCCAGGGTCGTGCCACCATTCCAAGAGTCCCCCAGATGTGTCAGTCCATTCCAGAGGAACCTGTTTTCCCTGCACTGCCTTGACGTTCAAGCCGAGGATCGACTACCACCACGTGTGCAAGTGGGAAAGCCCTGTGGGAAAGCCTCGTGGGAAAGCCTCGTGGGAAAGCCTCGTGGGAAAGCCTCGTGGGAATGTCTCGTGGGAAAGACTCGAGGGAAAACCATAGATCCTTTGATCCACGCGGCGGAATGCGTGACACTGCTGCTACCGCTCTGGAGGAAAGCGCAAGTGCATGCCCGCATTCGAGACGAGGACTGACTCCCCTCGGGAGCCTCCAGAAATACCCCAAGATCCATGTTAGCACTGGAGAGGAATCCTCAGGTTCCGAGCCCGACTCCACACTAGGTCTTAGGCCCCGGCATCGATGGGAGATGAATCCCGAGAGGCCCCCGAGGAACTCGCATGGGGACTGGCCTTTCCTGAGGCCACCAGAGCGGGTCCCTGAGGTCCCCGTCGTAAGTCGAAAGGACCTGCGGCAACTCGAGAAAATCCAGCAGGTTTTGCCCTCCAGGCGAGATGAGGCCCATTTCCGCTGAGGCTTCTCGAGGCTAATCATATCTAACCACTGGAACTTCTAAAGGGTCCTTCACTCCCTTGCTGCAACTCAAGAAGTTCCCCGACATACCCGTCTCCACTCGAGAGGAAGCACGAGGGTCCCGCACACATCCAGGGGAGACCCGTTTCCGCCTCCTAGCTCGAGATGAGGGATCCTTTCCCTGTTTCTTAGGGAAAGAATTCCCGGCGTTCCCGTCGCATCTCAAGAGGAGGCGCTCTCCACAGGAAAGGCGAGAGGAACTCCAGGGTCGTGCCACCATTCCAAGAGTCCCTCAGATGTGTCAGTCCATTCCAGAGGAATGTATTTTCCCTGCACTGCCTCGACGTTCATTCCGAGGATCGACTCCCACCACGGTGGCACGTGGGACAGCCCTGTGGGAAAGCCTCGGGGGAAAGCCTCGAGGGAAAGCCATAGATTCCTTGATCCACGCGGCGGAATGCCTGACACTGCTGCTACCTCTCTGAAGGAAAGCGCACGTGCATGCCCGCATTCGAGACGAGGACTGACTCCCCTGGGGAGACTCCAGAACTACCCCAAGATCCATGTCACCACTGGAGAGGAATCCTCAGGTTCCGGCCTCGACTCTACACAAGGTCTTAGGCCCTGGCATCGACGGGAGAGGAACCCCGAGAGGCCCCCGAGGAACTCGCATGGGGAATGGCCTTTCCTGAGGCCACCAGAGCGGGTCCCTGAGGTCCCCGTCGTAAGTCGAGAGCACCTGCCGCAACTCCAGAAAATCAAGGAGGTTTTGCCCTCCAGGCGAGATGAGGCCCATTTCCGCTGAGGCTTCTCGAGGCTAATCACATCTAACGACTGGAACTTCCAAAGGGTCCTTCGCACCTTGCTGCAAGTCAAGAAGGTCCCCGACATACCCGTCTCCACTCGAGAGGAAGCACGTGGGTCCCGCACACATCCAGGGGAGCCCCGTTTCCGCCTCCTAGCTCGAGATGAGGGATCCTTTCCCTGTTTCGTAGGGAAAGAATTCCCGGCGTTCCGGTCGCGTCTCAAGAGGAGGCGCTCTTCACAGGAAAGGCGAGAGGAACTCCAGGGTCGTGTCACCATTCCAAGAGTCCCCCAGATGTGTCAGTCCATTCCAGAGGAACCTGTTTTCCCTGCACTGCCTTGACGTTCAAGCCGAGGATCGACTCCCACCACGTGTGCACGTGGGACAGCCCTGTGGGAAAGCCTCTTGGGAAAGCCTCGTGGGAAAGCCTCGTGGGAAAGACTCGAGGAAAAACCATAGATCCCTTGATCCACGCATCGGAATGCGTGACAATGCTGCTACCGCTCTGGAGGAAAGCGCAAGTGCAAGCCCGCATTCGAGACGAGCACTGACTCCCCTGGGGAGACTCCAGAAGTACCCGAAGATCCATGTCAGCACTGGAGAGGAATCCTCAGGTTCCGACCCCGAGTCCACACAAGGCCTTAGGCCCCGGAATCGACGGGAGAGGAATCCCGAGAGGCCCCCGAGGAACTCGGATGGGGACTGGCCTTTCCTGAGGCCACCAGAGCGGGTCCCTGAGGTCCCCGTCGTAAGTTGAGAGCACCTACCGCAACTGGAGAAAATCCAGGAGGTTTTGTCCTGCAGGCGAGATAAGGCCCATTTCCGCTGAGGCTTCTCGAGGCTAATCACATCTAACGACTGGAAATTCCAAAGGGTCCTTCACACCCTTGCTGCAACTCAAGAAGTTCCCCGACATACCCGTCTCCACTCGGGAGGAAGCACGAGGGTCCCGCACACATCCAGGGGAGCCCCGATTCCGCCTCCTAGCTCGAGATGAGGGATCCTTTCCGTGTTTCGTAGGGAAAGAATTCCCGGCGTTCCCGTCACATCTCAAGAGGAGGCGCTCTCCACAGGAAAGGCGAGATGAACTCCAGGGTCGTGCCACCATTCCAAGAGTCCCCCAGATGTGTCAGTCCATTCCAGAGGAACCTGTTTTCCTTGCACTGCCTTGACGTTCAAGCAGAGGATCGACTCCCACCACTTGTGCACTTGGGACAGCCCTGTGGGAAAGCCTCGTGGGGAAACCTCGAGGGAAAGCCATAGATCCCTTGATCCACGCGGCGGACTGCGTGACACTGCTGCTACTGCTCTAGAGGAAAGCGCAAGTGCATGCCCCCATTCGAGACGAGGACTGACTCCATTGGGGAGCCTCCAGAAGTACCCCAAGATCCATGTCAGCACTGGAGAGGAATCCTCAGGTTCCGGCCCCGACTCCACACAAGGTCTTAGGCCCCGGCATCGACGGGAGAGGAATCCCGAGAGGCCCCCGAGGAACTCGCATGGGGACTGGCCTTTCCTGAGGCCACCAGAGCGGGTCCCTGAGGTCCCCGTCGTAAGTCGAGAGCACCTGCCGCAACTCGAGAAAATCCAGGAGGTTTTGCCCTCCAGGCGAAATGAGGCCCATTTCCCCTGAGGCTTCTCGAGGCTAATCACATCAAACCACTGGAACTTCCAAAGGGTCCTTCACACCCTTGTTGCAACTCAAAAAGTTCCCCGACATAGCCGTCTCCACTGGAGAGGAAGCACGAGGGTCCCGCACACATCCAGGGGAACCCCGTTTCCGCCTCCGAGCTCGAGATGAGAGATCCTTTCACTGTTTCGTAGAGAAAGAATTCCCGGCGTTCCCTTCGCATCTCAAGAGGAGGCGCTCTCCACAGGAAAAGCGAGAGGAACTCCAGGGTCATGCCACCAATCCAAGAGTCCCCTAGATGTGTCAGTCCATTCCAGAGGAACCTGTTTTCCCTGCCCTGCCTTGACGTTCAAGCCGAGGATCGACTCCCACCACGTGTGCACGTGGGACAGCCCTCTGGGAAAGCCTCGTGGGAAAGACTCGAGGGAAAACCATAGATCCTTTGATCCACGCGGCGGACTGCGTGACACTGCTGCTACAGCTCTTGACTAAAGCGCAAGTGCATGCCCGCATTCGAGACGAGGACTGACTCCCCTGGGTAGACTCCAGAAATACCCCAAGATCCATGTCAGCACTGGAGAGGAATCCTCAGATTCCGGCCCGGACTCCACACAAGGTCTTAGGCCCCGGCATCGACGGGAGAAGAATCCCGAGAGGCCCCAGAGGAACTCGCATGGGGACTGGCCTTTCCTGAGGCCACCAGAGCGGGTCCCTGAGGTCCCCGTCATAAGTCGAGAGCACCTGCCGCAACTCGAGAAAATCCAGGAGGTTTTGCCCTCCAGGCGAGATGAGGCCCATTTCCGCTGAGGCTTCTCGAGGCTATTCACATCTAACCACTGGAACTTCCAAAGGGTCCTTCACACCCTTGTTGCAACTCAAAAAGTTCCCCGACATAGCCGTCTCCACTCGAGAGGAAGCACGAGGTTCCCGCACACATCCAGGGGAACCCCGTTTCCGCCTCCTAGCTCGAGATGAGTGATCCTTTCCCTGTTTCGTAAGGAAAGAATTCCCGGGGTTCCCGACGCATCTCAAGAGGAGACGCTCTCCACAGGAAAAGCGAGAGGAACTCCAGGGTCGTGCCACCAATCCAAGAGTCCCCTAGATGTGTCAGTCCATTCCAGAGGAACCTGTTTTCCCTTCCCTGCCTTGACGTTCAAGCCGAGGATCGACTCCCAACACGTGTGCACGTGGGACAGCCCTGTGGGAAAGCCTCGTGGGAAAGCCTCGTGGGAAAGACTCGAGGGAAAACCATAGATCCTTTGATCCACGCGGCGGACTGCGTGACACTGCCTCTACCGCTCTTGACTAAAGCGCAAGTGCATGCCCCATTCGAGACGAGGACTGACTCCCCTGGGGAGACTCCAGAAGTACCCCAAGATCCATGTCAGCACTGGAGAGGAATCCTCAGGTGCCGGCCCCGAATCCACACAAGGTCTTAGGCCCCGGCATCGACGGGAGAGCAATCCCGAGAGGCCCCCGTGGAACTCGCATGGAGACTGGGTTTTTATGAGGCCACCAGAGCGGGTCCCTGAGGTCCCCGTCGTAAGTCGAGAGCACCTGCCGCAACTCGAGAAAATCCAGGAGGTTTTGCCCTCCAGGCGAGATGAGGCCCATTTCCGCTGAGGCTTCTCGAGGCTAATCATATCTAACCACTGGAACTTCCAAAGGGTCCTTCACACCCTTGCTGCAACTCAAGAAGTTCCCCGACATACCCATCTCCACTCGAGAGGAAGCACGAGGATCCCGCACACATCCAGGGGAGCCCCTTTTCCGCCTCCCAGCTGGAGATGAGGGATCCTTTTCCTGATTCGTAGGGAAAGAATTCCCGGCGTTCCCGTCGCATCTCAAGAGGAGGCGCTCCCACAGGAAAGGCGAGAGGAACTCCAGGGTCCTGCCACCATTCCAAGAGTCCCCCAGATGTGTCAGTCCATTCCAGAGGAACCTGTATTCCCTGCACTGCCTTGACGTTCAAGCCGAGGATCGACTCCCACCACGTGTGCACGTGGGACAGCCCTGTGGGAAAGCCTCGTGGGAAAGCCTCGTGGGAAAGACTCGAGGGAAAACCATAGATCCTTTGATCCACGCAGTGAACTGCGTGACTCTGCTGCTACCGCTCTGGAGGAAAGCGCAAGTGCATGCCCGCATTCGAGACGAGGACTGACTCCCCTGGGGAGACTCCAGAAGTACCCCAAGATCCATGTCAGCACTGGAGAGGAATCCTCAGGTTCCGGCCCCGACTCCACACAATGCCTTAGGCCCCGGCATTGACAGGAGAGGAATCCCGAGAGGCCCCCGAGGAACTCGCATGGGGACTGGCCTTTCCTGAGGCCACCAGAGCGGGTCCCTGAGGTCCCCGTCGTAAGTCGAGAGCACCTGCCGCAACTCGAGAAATCCAGGAGGTTTTGCCCTCCAGGCGAGATGAGGCCCATTTCCGCTGAGGCTTCTCGAGGCTAATCACATCTAACCACTGGAACTTCCAAAGGGTCCTTCACACACTTGCTGCAACTCAAGAAGTTCCCCGACACACCCGTCTCCAATCGAGAGGAAGCACGAGGGCCCGCACACATCCAGGGGATCCCCGTTTCCTCCTCCTAGCTCGAGATGAGGGATCCTTTCCCTGTTACGTAGGGAAAGAATTTCCGGCGTTCCTGTCGCATCTCAAGAGGAGGCGCTCTCCACAGGAAAGGCGAGAGGAACTCCAGGGTCGTGCCACCATTCCAAGAGTCCCCCAGATGTGTCAGTCCATTCCAGAGGAACCTGTTTTCCCTGCACTGCCTTGACGTTCAAGCCGAGGATCGACTCCCTCCACGTGTGCACGTGGGAGAGCCCTGTGGGAAAGCCTCGTGGGAAAGCCTCGTGAAAAGACTCGAGGGAAAACCATACATCCTTTGATCCACGCGGCGGACTGCGTGACAGTGCTGCTACCGCTCTGCGGGAAAGCGCAAGTGCATGCCCGCATTCGAGACGAGGACTGACTCCCCTGGGGAGACTCCAGAAGTACCCCAAGATCCATGTCAGCACTGGAGAGGAATCCTCAGGTTCCGGCCCCGACTCCACACAAGGTCTTAGGCCCCAGCATGGACGGGAGAGGAATCCCGAGAGGCCCCCGAGGAACTCGCATGGGGACTGGCCTTTCCTGAGGCCACCAGAGAGGGTCCCTGAGGTCCCCGTCGTAAGTCGAGGGCACCTGCCGCAACTCGAGAAAATCCAGGAGGTTTTGCCCTCCAGGCGAGATGAGGCCCATTTCCGCTCAGGCTTCTCAAGGCTAATCACATCTAATTGCTGGAACTTCCAAAGGGTCCTTCACACCCTTGCTGCAACTCAAGAAGTTCCCCGACATACCCGTCTCCACTCGAGAGGAAGCACGAGGGTCCCGCACACTTCCAGGGGAGCCCCGTTTCCGCCTCCTAGCTCGAGATGAGGGATCCTTTGCCTGTTTCATAGGGAAAGAATTTCCGGCGTTCCCGTCGCATCTCAAGAGGAGGCGCTCTCCACAGGAAAGGCGAGAGGAACTCCAGGGTCGTGCCACCATTCCAAGAGTCCCCCAGATGTGTCAGTCCATTCCAGAGGAACCTGTTTTCCCTGCCCTGCCTTGACGTTCAAGCCGAGGATCGACTCCCACCACGTGTGCACGTGGGACAGCCCTGTGGGAAAGCCTCGTGGGAAAGCCTCGAGGGAAAGACTCGAGGGAAAACCATAGATCCTTTGATCCACGCGGCGGACTGGGTGACACTGCTGCTACCGCTCTGGAGGAAAGCGCAAGTGCATGCCCGCATTCGAGACGAGGACTGACTCCCCTGGGGAGACTCCAGAAGTACCCCAAGATCCATGTCAGCACTGGAGAGGAATCCTCAGGTTCTGGCCCCGACTCCACACTAGGTCTTAGGCCCCGGCATCGACGGGAGAGGAATCCCGAGAGGCCCCCGAGGAACTCGCATGGGGACTGGCCTTTTCTGAGGCCACCAGAGCGGGTCCCTGTGGTCCCCGTCGTAAGTTGAGAGCACCTGCCGCAACTCGAGAAAATCCAGGAGGTTTTGCCCTCCAGGCGAGATGAGGCCCATTTCCGCTGAGGCTTCTCGAGGCCAATCACATCTAACGACTGGAACTTCCAAAGGGTCCTTCACACCCTTACTGCAAGTCCAGAAGTTCCCCGACATAGCTGTCTCCACTCGAGAGGAAGCACGAGGGTCCCGCACACATCCAGGGTAGCCCGGTTTCCACCTCCTAGCTCGAGATGAGGGATCCTTTCCCTGTTTCGTAGGGAAAGAATTCCCAGCGTTCCCGTCGCATCTCAAGAGGAGGCGCTCTCCAAAGGAAAGGCGAGAGGAACTGCAGGGTCGTGCCACCATTCCAAGAGTCCCCCAGATGTGTCAGTCCATTCCAGAGGAACCTGTTTTCCCTGCACTGCCTTCACGTTCAAGCCGAGGATCGACTCCCGCCACATATGCACGTGGGACAGCCCTGTGGGAAAGCCTCGTGGGAAAGCCTCGTGGGAAAGACTCGAGAGAAAACCATAGATCCTTTCATCCACGTGGCGGACTGCGTGACACTGCTGCTACCGCTCTGGGGGAAAGCGCAAGTGCATGCCCGTATTCGAGACGAGGACTGACTCTCCTGGGGAGACTCCAGAAGTACCCCCAAGATCCATGTCAGCACTGGAGAGGAATCCTCAGGTTCCGGCCCCGACACCACACATGGTCTTAGGCCCCGGCATCGACGGGAGAGAAATCCCGAGAGGCCCCCGTGGAACTCGCATGGGGACTGGCCTTTCCTGTGGCCACCAGAGCGTGTCCCTGAGGTCCCCGTCATAAGTCGAGAGCACCTGGTGCAACTCGAGAAAATCCAGGAGGCTTTGCCCTCCAGGCGAGATGAGGCCCATTTCCACTGAGGCTTCTCGAGGCTAATCACATCTAACCACTGGAACTTCCAAAGGGTCCTTCACACCCTTGCTGCAACTCAAGAAGTTCCCCGACACACCCGTCTCCACTCCAGAGGAAGCACGAGGGTCCCGCACACATCCAGGGGAGCCCCGTTTCTGCCTCCTAGCTCGAGATGAGGGATCCTTTCCCTGTTTCGTAGGGAAAGAATTCCCGGCGTTCCCGTCGCATCTCAAGAGGAGGTGCTCTCCACACGAAAGGCGAGAGGAACTCCAGGGTCGTGCCACCATTCCAAGAGTCACCCAGATGTGTCAGTCCATTCCAGAGGAACCTGTTTTCCCTGCACTGCCTTGACGTTCAAGCCGAGGATCGACTCCCTCCACGTGTGCACGTGGGACAGCCCTGTGGGAAAGCCTCGTGGGAAAGCCTCGTGGGAAAGACTCGAGAGAAAACCATATATCCTTTCATCCACGTGGCGGACTGCGTGACACTGCTGCTACCGCTGTTTAGGAAAGCTCAAGTGCATGCCCGCATTCGAGACGAGGACTGACTCCGCTGGAGAGACTCCAGAAGTACCCCAAATCCATGTCAGCACTGGAGAGGAATCATCAGGTTCCGGACCCGACTCCACACAAGGTATTAGGCCCCGGCATCGACGGGAGAGGAATCCCGAGAGGCCTCCGAGGAACTCGCATGGGGACTGGCTTTTCCTGAGGCCACCAGAGTGGGTCCCCGAGGTCCCCGTCGTAAGTCGAGAGCACCTGCCGCAACTCGAGAAAATGGAGGAGGTTTTGCCCTCCAGGCGAGATGAGGCCCATTTCCGCTGAGGCTTCTCGAGGCTAATCACATCTAACCACTGGAACTTCCAAAGGGTCCTTCACACCCTTGCTGCAACTCAAGAAGTTCCCCGACATACCCCTCTCCACTCGAGAGGAAGCACGAGGGTCCTGCACACATCCAGGGGAGACCTGTTTCCACCTCCTAGCTCGAGATGAGGGATCCTTTCCCTGTTTCGTAGGGAAAGAATTCCCCGCGTTCCCGTCACATCTCAAGAGGAGGCGCTCTCCACAGGAAAGGCGAGAGGAACTCCAGGGTCGTGCCACCATTCCAAGAGTCCCCCAGATGTGTCAGTCCATTCCAGAGGAACCTGTTTTCCCTGCACTGCCTTGACGTTCAAGCCGAGGATCGACTCCCACCACGTGTGCACGTGGGACAGCCCTGTGGGAAAGCCTCGTGGGAAAGCCTCATGGGAAAGTCTCGAGGGAAAACCATAGATCCTTTGATCCACGCGGTGGACTGCGTGACACTGCTGCTACCGCTCTGGAGGAAAGCGCAAGTGCATGCCCGCATTCGAGACGAGGACTGACTCCCCTGGGGAGACTCCAGAAGTACCCCAAGATCCATGTCAGCACTGGAGAGGAATCCTCAGATTCCGGCCCCCACTCCACACAAGGTCTTAGGCCCCGGCATCGCCGGGAGAGGAATCCCGAGAGGCCCCCGAGGAACTCGCATTGGGAATGGCCTTTCCTGAGGCCACCAGAGCGGGTCCCTGAGGTCCCCGTCGTAATTCGAGAGCAGCTGCCGCAACTCGAGAAAATCCAGGAGGTTTTGCCCTCCAGGCCAGATGAGGCCCATTTCCGCTGAGGCTTCTCGAGGCCAATCACATCTAACCACTGGAACTTCCAAAGGGTCCTTCACACCATTGCTGCAACTCAAGAAGTTCCCCGACATACCCGTCTCCACTCGAGAGGAAGCACGTGGGGTCCCTCACACATCCAGGGGAGCCCCGTTTCCGCCTCCTAGCTCGAGATGAGGGATCCTTCCCTGTTTCGTAGGGAAAGAATTCCCGGCGTTCCAGTCGCATCTCAAGAGGAGGCGCTCTCCACAGGAAAGGCGAGAGGAACTCCAGGGTCGTGACACCATTCCAAGAGTTCCCCTGATGTGTCAGTCCATTCCAGAGGAACCTGTTTTCCCTGCACTGCCTTGACGTTCAAGCCGAGGATCGACTCCCACCACGTGTGCACGTGGGACAGCCCTGTGGAAAGCCTCGTGGGAAAGCCTCGTGGGAAAGACTCGAGGGAAAACCATAGATCCTTTGATCCACGCGGTGGACTGCGTGACACTGCTGCTACCGCTCTGGAGGAAAGCGCAAGTGCATGCCCGCATTCGAGACGAGGACTGACTCCCCTGGGGAGACTCCAGAAGTACCCCAAGATCCACGTCAGCACTGAAGAGGAATCCTCAGGTTCCGGCCCCGACTCCACACAAGGTCTTAGCCCCGGCATCGACGGGAGAGGAATCCCGAGAGGCCCCCGAGGAACTCGCATGGGGACTGGCCTTTCCTGAGGCCACCAGAGCGGGTCCCTGAGGTCCCCGTCGTAAGTCAAGAGCACCTGCCGCAACTCGAGAAAATCCAGGAGGTTTTGCCCTCCAGGCGAGATGAGGCCCATTTCCGCTGAGGCTTCTCGAGGCCAATCACATCTAACCACTGGAACTTCCAAAGGGTCCTTCACACCATTGCTGCAACTCAAGAAGTTCCCCGACATACCCGTCTCCACTCGAGAGGAAGCACGTGGGGTCCCGCACACATCCAGGGGAGCCCCGTTTCCGCCTCCTAGCTCGAGATGAGGGATCCTTTCCCTGTTTCGTAGGGAAAGAATTCCCGGCGTTCCCGTCGTATCTCAAGAGGATGCGCTCTCCACAGGAAAGGCGAGAGGAACTCCAGGGTCGTGACACCATTCCAAGAGTTCCCCTGATGTGTCAGTCCATTCCAGAGGAACCTGTTTTCCCTGCACTGCCTTGACGTTCAAGCCGAGGATCGACTCCCACCACCTGTGCACGTGGGACAGCCCTGTGGGAAAGCCTCGTGGGAAAGCCTCGTGGGAAAGACTCGAGGGAAAAACATAGATCCTTTGATCCACTCGGCGGACTGCGTGACACTGCTGCTACCGCTCTGGAGGAAAGCGCAAGTGCATGCCCGCATTCGAGACGAGGACTGACTCCCCTGGGGAGACTCCAGAAGTACCCCAAGATCCATGTCAGCACTGGAGAGGAATCCTCAGGTTCCGGCACCGACTCCACACAAGGTCTTAGGCCCCGGCATCGACGGGAGAGGAATCCCGAGACGCCCCCGAGGAACTCGCATGGGGACTGGCCTTTCCTGAGGCCACCAGAGCGGGTCCCTGAGGTCCCCGTCGTAAGTCGAGAGCACCTGCCGCAACTCGAGAAAATCCAGGAGGTTTTGCCCACCAGGGGAGATGAGGCCCATTTCCGCTGAGGCTTCTCGAGGCCAATCACATCTAACCACTGGAACTTCCAAAGGGTCCTTCACACCATTGCTGCAACTCAAGAAGTTCCCCGACATACCCGTCTCCACTCGAGAGGAAGCACGTGGGGTCCCGCACATATCCAGGGGAGCCCCGTTTCTGCCTCCTAGCTCGAGATGAGGGATCCTTTCCCTGTTTCGTAGGGAAAGAATTCCCGGCGTTCCCGTCGCTTCTCAAGAGGAGGCGCTCTCCACAGGAAAGGCGAGAGGAACTCCAGGGTCGTGCCACCATTCCAAGAGTCCCCCAGATGTGTCAGTCCATTCCAGAGGAACCTGTTTTCCCTGCACTGCCTTGACGTTCAAGCCGAGGATCGACTCCCACCACGTGTGCACGTGGGACAGCCCTGTGGGAAAGCCTCGTGGGAAAGCCTCGTGGGAAAGACTCGAGGGAAAACCATAGATCCTTTGATCCACGCGGCGGACTGCGTGACACTGCTGCTACCGCTCTGGAGGAAAGCGCAAGTGCATGCCCGCATTCGAGACGAGGACTGACTCCCCTGGGGAGACTCCAGAAGTACCCAAAGATCCATGTCAGCACTGGAGAGGAATCCTCAGGTTCGGGCCCCGACTCCACACAAGGTCTTAGGCCCCGGCATCGACGGGAGAGGAAAACCGAGAGGCCCCCGAGGAACTCGCATGGGGTCTGGCCTTTCCTGAGGCCACCAGAGCGGGTCCCTGAAGTCCCCGTCGTAAGTCGAGAGCACCTGCCGCAACTCGAGAAAATCCAGGAGGTTTTGCCCTCCAGGCGAGATGAGGCCCATTTCCGCTGAGGCTTCTCGAGGCCAATCACATCTAACCACTGGAACTTCAAAAGGGTCCTTCACACCCTTGCTGCAACTCAAGAAGTTCCCCGACATACCCTTCTCCACTCGAGAGGAAGCACGTGGGGGCCCGCACACATCCAGGGGAGCCCCGTTTCCGCCTCCTAGCTCGAGATGAGGGATCCTTTCCCTGTTTCGTAGGGAAAGAATTCCCGGCGTTCCCGTCGCATCTCAAGAGGAGGCGCTCTCCACAGGAAAGGCGAGAGGAACTCCAGGGTCGAGACACCATTCCAAGAGTCCCCCAGATGTGTCAGTCCATTCCAGAGGAACCTGTTTTCCCTGCACTGCCTTGACGTTCAAGCCGAGGATCCACTCCCACCAAGTGTGCACGTGGGACAGCCCTGTGGGAAAGCCTCGTGGGAAAGCCTCGTGGGAAAGACTCGAGGGAAAACCATAGATCCTTTGATCCACGCGGCGGACTGTGTGACACTGCTGCTACCGCTATGGAGGAAAGCACAAGTGCATGCCCGCATTCGAGACGAGGACTGACTCCCCTGGGGAGACTCCAGAAGTACCCTAAGATCCATGTCAGCACTGGAGAGGAATCCTCAGGTTCCGGCCCCGACTCCACACAAGGTCTTAGGCCCCGGCATCGACGGGAGAGGAATCCCGAGAGGGCCCCGAGGAACTCGCATGGGGATTGGCCTTTCCTGAAGCCACCAGAGCGGGTCCCTGAGGTCCCCGTCGTAAGTCGAGAGCACCTGCCGCAACTCGAGAAAATCCAGGAGGTTTTGCCCTCCAGGCGAGATGAGGCCCATTTCCGCTGAGGCTTCTCGAGGCCAATCACATCAAACCACTGGAACTTCCAAAGGGTCCTTCACACCCTTTCTGCAACTCAAGAAGTTCCCCGACATACCCGTCTCCACTCGAGAGGAAGCACGTGGTGTCCCGCACACATCCAGGGGAGCCCCTTTTCCGCCTCCTAGCTCGAGATGAGGGATCCTTTCCCTGTTTCGTAGGGAAAGAATTCCCGGCGTTCCCGTCGCATCTCAAGAGGAGGCGCTCTCCACAGGAAAGGGGAGAGGAACTCCAGGGTCGTGCCACCATTCCAAGAGTCCCCCAGATGTGTCAGTCCATTCCAGAGGAACCTGTTTTCCCTGCACTGCCTTGACGTTCAAGCCGAGGATCGACTCCCACCACGTGTGCAGGTGGGACAGCCCTGTGGGAAAGCCTCGTGGGAAAGCCTCGTGGGAAAGACTCGAGGGAAAACCATAGATCCTTTGATCCACGCGGCGGACTGCGTGACACTGCTGCTACCGCTCTGGAGGAAAGTGCAAGTGCATGCCCACATTCGAGACGAGGACTGACTCCCCTGGGGAGACTCCAGAAGTACCCCAAGATCCATGTCAGCACTGGAGAGGAATCCTCAGGTTCCGGCCCCGACTCCACACAAGGTCTTAGGCCCCGGCATCGACGGGAGAGGAATCCCGAGACGCCCCCGAGGAACTCGCATGGGGACTGGCCTTTCCTGAGGCCACCAGAGCGGTTCCCTGAGGTCCCCGTCGTAAGTCGAGAGCACCTGCCGCAACTCGAGAAAATCCAGGAGGTTTTGCCCTCCAGGCGAGATGAGGCCCATTTCCGCTGAGCCTTCTCGAGGCCAATCACATCTAACCACTGGAACTTCCAAAGGGTCCTTCACACCATTGCTGCAACTCAAGAAGTTCCCCGACATACCCGTCTCCACTCGAGAGGAAGCACGTGGTGTCCCGCACACAACCAGGGGAGCCCCGTTTCGCCTCCTAGCTCGAGATGAGGGATCCTTTCCCTGTTTCGTAGGGAAAGAATTCCCGGCGTTCCCGTCGCATCTCAAGAGGAGGCGCTCTCCACAGGAAAGGCGAGAGGAACTCCAGGGTCGTGCCACCATTCCAAGAGTCCCCCAGATGTGTCAGTCCATTGCAGAGGAATGTATTTTCCCTGCACTGCCTCGAAGTTCATGCCGAGGATCGAATCCCACCACGGTGGCAAGTGGGACAGCCCTGTGGGAAAGCCTCGTGGGAAAGCCTCGAGCGAAAGCCATAGATCCCTTGATCCACGCGGCGGAATGCGTGACACTGCTGCTACCACTCTGGAGGAAAGCGCAAGTGCATGCCCGCATTCGAGACGAGGACTGACTCCCCTGGGGAGACTCCAGAAGTACCCCAAGATCCATATCAGCACTGGAGAGGAATCCTCAGGTTCCGACCCCGACTCCACAAAGGTCTTAGGCCCCAGTATCGACGGGATAGGAATCCCGAGAGGCCCCCGAGGAACTGGCATGGGGACTGGCCTTTCCTGAGGCCACCAGAGCGGATCCCTGAGGTCCCCTGGTAAGTCGAGAGCACCTGCCGCAACTCGAGAAAATCCAGGAGGTTTTGCCCTCCAGGCGAGATGAGGCCCATTTCCGCTGAGTCATATCTAGGCTTATCACATCTAACCAATGGAACTTCCAAAGGGTCCTTCACACCCTTACTGCAAGTCAAGAAGTTCCCCGACATAGCCGTCTCCACTCGAGAGGAAGCACGAGGGTCCCGCACACATCCAGGGGAGCCCCGTTTCCGCCTCCTAGCTCGAGATGAGGGATCCTTTCCCTGTTTCGTAGGGAAAGAATTCCCGGCGTTCCCGTCGCATCTCAAGAGGAGGCGCTCTCCACAGGAAAGGCGAGAGGAACTCCAGGGTCGTGCCACGATTCCAAGAGTCCCCCAGATATGTCAGTTCATTCCAGAGGAACCTGTTTTCCCTGCACTGCCTTGACGTTCAAGCCTAGGATCGACTCCCACCACGTGTGCTCGTGGGACAGCCCTGTGGGACAGCCCTGTGGGAAAGCCTCGTGGGAAAGCCTCGTGGGAAAGACTCGAGGGAAAACCATAGATCCCTTGATCCACTCGTCGGAATGCGTGACACTGCTGCTACCGCTCTGGAGGAAAGCGCAAGTGCATGCCCGCATTCGAGACGAGGACTGACTCCCCTGGGAAGACTCCAGAAGTACCCCAAGATCCATGTCAGCACTGGAGAGGAATCCTCAGGTTCCGGCCCCGATTCCACACAAGGTCTTAGGCCCCGGCATCGACGGAGAGGAATCCCGAGAGGCCCCCGAGGAACTCGCATGGGGACTGGCCTTTCCTGAGGCCACCTGAGCGGGTCCCCGAGGTCCCCGTCGTACGTCGAGAGCACCTGCTGCAACTCGAGAAAATCCAGGAGGTTTTGCCCTCCAGGCGAGATGAGGCCCATTTCCGCTGAGGCTTATCTAGGCTAATCACATCTAACCAATGGAAGTTCCAAAGGGTCCTTCACACCCTTACTGCAAGTCAAGAAGTTCCCCGACATAGCCGCCTCCACTCGAGAGGAAGCACGAGGGTCCCGCACACATCCAGGGGAGCCCCGTTTCCGCCTCCTAGCTCGAGATGAGGGATTCTTTCCCTGTTTCGTAGGGAAAGAATTCCCGGCGTTCCCGTCGCATCTCAAGAGGAGGCGCTCTCCACAGGAAAGGCGAGAGGAACTCCAGGGTCGTGCCACCATTCCAAGAGTCCCCCAGATGTGTCAGTCCATTCCAGAGGAACCTGTTTTCCCTGCACTGCCTTGACGTTCAAGCCGAGGATCGACTCCCACCACGTGTGCACGTGGGACAGCCCTGTGGGAAAGCCTCGTGGGACAGCCCTGTGGGATAGCCTCGTGGGAAAGACTCCAGGGAAAGCCATAGATCCTTTGATCCACGCAGCGGACTGCGTGACACTGCTGCTACCGCTCTGGAGGAAAGCGCAAGTGCATGCCCGCATTCGAGACGAGGACTGACTCCCCTGGGGAGACTCCAGAAGTACCCCAAGATCCATGTCAGCACTGGAGAGGAATCCTCAGGTTCCGGCCCCGACTCCACACAAGGTTTTAGGCCCCGGCATCGACGGGAGAGGAATCCCGAGAGGCCCCCGAGGAACTCGCATGGGGACTGGCCTTTCCTGAGGCCACCAGAGCGTGTCCCTGAGGTCCTCGTCGTAAGTCGAGAGCACCTGCCGCAACTCGAGAAAATCCAGGAGGTTTTGCCCTCCAGGCGAGATGAGGCCCATTTCCGCGGAGGCTTCTCGAGGCTAATCACGTCTAACCACTGGAACTTCCAAACGGTCCTTCACACCCTTGCTGCAACTCAAGAAGTTCCCGGACATACCCGTCTCCACTCGAGAGGAAGCAAGAGGGTCCCGCACACATCCAGGGGAGCCCCGTTTCCGCCTCCTAGCTCGAGATGAGGGATCCTTTCCCTGTTTCGTAGGGAAAGAATTCCCGGTGTTCCCGTCGCATCTCAAGAGGAGGCGCTCTCCACAGGAAAGGCGAGAGGAACTCCAGGGTCGTGCCACCATTCCAAGAGTCCCCCAGATGTGTCAGTCCATTCCAGAGGAACCTGTTTTCTCTGCACTGCCTCGACGTTCAAGCCGAGGATCGACTGCCCCCAAGGTGGCACGTGGGACAGCCCTGTGGGAAAGCCTCGTGGGAAAGCCTCGTGGGAAAGACTCGAGGGAAAACCATAGATCCTTTGATGCACGCGGCGGACTGCGTGACACTGCTGCTACCGCTCTGGAGGAAAGCGCAAGTGCATGCCCGCATGAGACGAGGACTGACTCCCCTCGGGAGACTCCAGAAGTACCCCAAGATCCATGTCAGCACTGGAGAGGAATACTCAGGTTCCGGCCCCGACTCCACACAAGGTCTTAGGCCCCGGCATCGACGGGAGAGGAATCCCCAGAGGCCCCCGAGGAACTCGCATGGGGACTGGCCTTTCCTGAGGCCACCAGAGCGGGTCCCTGAGGTCCCCGTCGTAAGAAGAGAGCACCTGCTGCAACTCGAGAAAATCCAGGAGGTTTTGCCCTCCAGGCGAGATGAGGCCCATTTCCGCTGAGGCTTCTCGAGGCTAATCACGTCTAACCACTGGAACTTCCAAAGGGTCCTTCACACCCTTGCTGCAACTCAAGAAGTTCCCCGACATACCCGTCTCCACTCGAGAGGAAGCACGTGGGGTCCCGCACACATCCAGGGGAGCCCCGTTTCCGCCTCCTAGCTCGAGATGAGGGATTCTTTCCCTGTTTCGTAGGGAAAGAATTCCCGGCGTTCCCGTCGCATCTCAAGAGGAGGCGCTCCCACAGGAAAGGCGAGAGGAACTCAAGGGTCGTGCCACCATTCCAAGAGACCCCAGATGTGTCAGTCCATTCCAGAGGAACCTGTTTTCCCTGCACTGCCTTGACGTTCAAGCCGAGGATCGACTCCCATCACGTGTGCTCGTGGGACAGCCCTGTGGGAAAGCCTTGTGGGAAAGCCTCGTGGGAAAGACTGAAGGGAAAACCATAGATCCTTTGATCCACCCGGCGGACTGCATGACACGGCTGCTACCGCTCTGGAGGAAAGCGCAAGTGCATGCCCGCATTCGAGACGAGGACTGACTCCCCTGGGGAGACTCCAGAAGTACCCCAAGATCCATGTCAGCACTGGAGAGGAATCCTCAGGTTCCGGCCCCGACTCCACACAAGGTCTTAGGCCCCGGCATCGACGGGAGAGGAATCCCGAGAGGCCCCCGAGGAACTCGCATGGGGACTGGCCTTTCCTGAGGCCACCAGAGCGGGTCCCGGAGGTCCCCGAGGTAAGTCGATGGCACCTGCCGCAACTCGAGAAAATCCACGAGGTTTTGCCCTCCAGGCGAGATGAGGCCCATTTCCGATGAGGCTTATCGAGGCTAATCACATCTAACCACTGGAACTTCCAAAGGGTCCTTCACACCCTTGCTGCAACTCAAGAAGTTCCCCGACATACCCGTCTCCACTCGAGAGGAAGCACGTGGGGTCCCGCACACATCCAGGGGAGCCCCGTTTCCGCCTCCTAGCTCGAGATGAGGGATTCTTTCCCTGTTTCGTAGGGAAAGAATTCCCGGCGTTCCCGTCGCATCTCAAGAGGAGGCGCTCCCACAGGAAAGGCGAGAGGAACTCAAGGGTCGTGCCACCATTCCAAGAGACCCCAGATGTGTCAGTCCATTCCAGAGGAACCTGTTTTCCCTGCACTGCCTTGACGTTCAAGCCGAGGATCGACTCCCATCACGTGTGCTCGTGGGACAGCCCTGTGGGAAAGCCTCGTGGGAAAGCCTCGTGGGAAAGACTGAAGGGAAAACCATAGATCCTTTGATCCACCCGGCGGACTGCATGACACGGCTGCTACCGCTCTGGAGGAAAGCGCAAGTGCATGCCCGCATTCGAGACGAGGACTGACTCCCCTGGGGAGACTCCAGAAGTACCCCAAGATCCATGTCAGCACTGGAGAGGAATCCTCAGGTTCCGGCCCCGACTCCACACAAGGTCTTAGGCCCCGGCATCGACGGGAGAGGAATCCCGAGAGGCCCCCGAGGAACTCGCATGGGGACTGGCCTTTCCTGAGGCCACCAGAGCGGGTCCCGGAGGTCCCCGTCGTAAGTCGATGGCACCTGCCGCAACTCGAGAAAATCCACGAGGTTTTGCCCTCCAGGCGAGATGAGGCCCATTTCCGCTGAGGCTTATCGAGGCTAATCACATCTAACCACTGGAAATTCCAAAGGGTCCTTCACACCCTTGCTGCAACTCAAGAAGTTCCCCGACATACCCGTCTCCACTCGAGAGGAAGCACGTGGGGTCCCGCACACATCCAGGGGAGCCCCGTTTCCGCCTCCTAGCTCGAGATGAGGGATTCTTTCCCTGTTTCGTAGGGAAAGAATTCCCGGCGTTCCCGTCGCATCTCAAGAGGAGGCGCTCCCACAGGAAAGGCGAGAGGAACTCAAGGGTCGTGCCACCATTCCAAGAGACCCCAGATGTGTCAGTCCATTCCAGAGGAACCTGTTTTCCCTGCACTGCCTTGACGTTCAAGCCGAGGATCGACTCCCATCACGTGTGCTCGTGGGACAGCCCTGTGGGAAAGCCTCGTGGGAAAGCCTCGTGGGAAAGACTGAAGGGAAAATCATAGATCCTTTGATCCACCCGGCGGACTGCATGACACGGCTGCTACCGCTCTGGAGGAAAGCGCAAGTGCATGCCCGCATTCGAGACGAGGACTGACTCCCCTGGGGAGACTCCAGAAGTACCCCAAGATCCATGTCAGCACTGGAGAGGAATCCTCAGGTTCCGGCCCCGACTCCACACAAGGTCTTAGGCCCCGGCATCGACGGGAGAGGAATCCCGAGAGGCCCCCGAGGAACTCGCATGGGGACTGGCCTTTCCTGAGGCCACCAGAGCGGGTCCCGGAGGTCCCCGTCGTAAGTCGATGGCACCTGCCGCAACTCGAGAAAATCCACGAGGTTTTGCCCTCCAGGCGAGATGAGGCCCATTTCCGCTGAGGCTTATCGAGGCTAATCACATCTAACCACTGGAACTTCCAAAGGGTCCTTCACACCCTTGCTGCAACTCAAGCAGTTCCGCGACATACCCGTCTCCACTCGAGAGGAAGCACGTGGGGTCCCGCACACATCCAGGGGAGCCCCATTTCCGCCTCCTAGCTCGAGATGAGGGATCCTTTCCCTGTTTCGTAGGGAAAGAATTCCCGGCGTTGCCGTCGCATCTCAAGAGGAGGCGCTCTCCACAGGAAAGGCGAGAGGAACTCCAGGGTCATGCCACCATTCCAAGAGACCCCCAGATGTGTCAGTCCATTCCAGAGGAACCTGTTTTCCCTGCACTGCCTTGACGTTCAAGCCGAGGATCGACTCCCACCACGTGTGCACATGGAACAGCCCTGTGGGAAAGCCTCGTGGGAAAGCCTCGTGGGAAAGACTCGAGGGAAAACCATAGATCCTTTGCTCCACGCGGCGGACTGCGTGACACTGCTGCTACCGCTCTGGAGGAAAGCGCAAGTGCATGCCCGCATTCGAGACGAGGACTGACTCCCCTGGGGAGACTCCAGAAGTACCCCAAGATCCATGTCAGCACTGGAGAGGAATCCTCAGGTTCCGGCCCCGACTCCACACAAGGTCTTAGGCCCCGGCATCGACGGGAGAGGAATCCCGAGAGGCCCCCGAGGAACTCGCATGGGGACTGGCCTTTCCTGAGGCCACCAGAGCGGGTCCCTGAGGTCCCCGTCGTAAGTCGAGAGCACCTGCCGCAACTCGAGAAAATCCAGGAGGTTTTGCCCTCCAGGCGAGATGAGGCCCATTTCCGCTGAGGCTTCTCGAGGCTGATCACATCTAACCACTGGAACTTCCAAAGGGTCCTTCACACCCTTGCTGCAACTCAAGAAGTTCCCTGACATACCCGTCTCCACTCGAGAGGAAGCACGAGGGTCCCGCACACATCCAGGGGAGACCCGTTTCCGCTTCCTAGCGCCAGATGAGGGATCATTTCCCTGTTTCGTAGGGAAATAATTCCCGGCGTTCCCGTCGCATCTCAAGAGGAGGCGCTCTCCACAGGAAAGGAGAGAGGAACTCCAGGGTAGTGCAACCTTTGCAAGAGTCCCCCAGATGTCTCAGTCCATTCCAGAGGAACCTGTTTTCCCTGCACTGCCTTGACGATCAAGCCGAGAATCGAATCCCACCACCTGTGCACGTGGAACAGCCCTGTGGGAAAGCCTCGTGGGAAAGCCTCGTGGGAAAGACTCGAGGGAAAATCATAGATCCTTTGGTCTACGCAGCGGAGTGCGTGACACTGCTTCTACCGCTCTGGAGAAGAGCGCAAGTGCATACCCGCGTTCGAGACGAGGACTGACTCCACTGGGGAGACTCCAGAAGTAGCCCAAGATCCATGTTAGCACTGGAGAGGAATCCTCAGGTTCCGGCCCCGACTCCACCCAAGGTCTTAGGCCCCGGCATCGACGGGACAGGAAACCCCAGAGGCCCCCGAGGAACTTGCATGGGGACTGGCCTTTCCTGAGACCACCACAGCGGGTCCCTGAGGTCCCCGTCGTAAGTCGAGACCACCTGCCGCAACTCGAGAAAATCCAGGAGGTTTTGCCCTTCAGGCGAGATGAGGCCCATTTTCGCTGAGTCTTCTAGAGGCTAATCACATTTAACCACTGGAACTTCCAAAGGGTCCTTCACACCCTTGCTGCAACACAAGAAGTTCCCCGACACAGCCGTCTCCACTCGAGAGGAAGCACGTGGTTTCCCGCACACATCCAGGGGAGCCCCGTTTCCGCCTCCTAGCTCGAGATGAGGGATCCTTTCCCTGTTTCGTAGGGAAAGAATTCCCGGCTTTCCCGTCGCATCTCAAGAGGAGGCGCTCTCCAGAGGAAAGGCGAGAGGAACTCCAGGGTGTTACCACCATTTCAAGAGTCCCCCAGATGTGTCAGTCCATTCCAGAGGAACCTGTTTTCCCTGCACTGCCTTGACGTTCAAGCCGAGGATCGACTCCCACCACGTGTGCACGTGGGACAGCCCTGTGGGAAAGCCTCGTGGGAAAGCCTCGTGGGAAAGACTCGAGGGAAAACCATAGATCCTTTGATCCACGCGGCGGACTGCGTGACACTGCTGCTACCGCTCTGGAGGAAAGCGCAAGTGCGTTCCCGCATTCGAGACGAGGACTGACTCCCCTGGGGAGACTCCAGAAGTACCCCAAGATCCATGTCAGCACTGGAGAGGAAACCTCAGGTTCCGGCCCCGACTCCACACAAGGTCTTAGGCCCCGGCATCGATGGGAGAGGAATCCCGAGAGGCCCCCGAGGAACTCGCATGGGACTGGCCTTTCCTGAGGCCACCAGAGCGGGTCCCTGAGGTCCCCGTCGTAAGTCGAGAGCACCTGCCGCAACTCGAGAAAATCCAGGAGGTTTTGCCCTCCAGGCGAGATGAGGCCCATTTCCGCTGAGGCTTCTCGAGGCCAATCACATCTAACCACTGGAACTTCCAAAGGGTCCTTCACACCCTTGCTGCAACTCAAGAAGTTCCCCGACATACCCGTCTCCACTCGAGAGGAAGCACGTGGGTCCCGCACACATCCAGGGGAGCCCCGTTTCCGCCTCCTAGCTCGAGATGAGGGATCCTTTCCCTGTTTCGTAGGGAAAGAATTCCCGGCGTTCCCGTCGCATCTCAAGAGGAGGCGCTCTCCATAGGAAAGGCGAGAGGAACTCCAGGGTCGTGCCACCATTCCAAGAGTCCCCCAGATGTGTCAGTCCATTCCAGAGGAACCTGTTTTCCCTGCACTGCCTTGACGTTCAAGCCGAGGATCGACTCCCACCACGTGTGCACGTGGGACAGCCCTGTGGGAAAGCCTCGTGGGAAAGCCTCGTGGGAAAAACTCGAGGGAAAACCATAGATCCTTTGATCCACGCGGCGGACTGCGTGACACTGCTGCTACCGCTCTGGAGGAAAGCGCAAGTGCATGCCCGCATTCGAGACGAGGACTGACTCCCCTGGGGAGACTCCAGAAGTACCCCAAGATCCATGTCAGCACTGGAGAGGAATCCTCAGGTTCTGGCCCCGACTCCACACAAGGTCTTAGGCCCCGGCATCGACGGGAGAGGAATCCCGAGAGGCCCCCGAGGAACTCGCATGGGGACTGGCCTTTCCTGAGGCCACCAGAGCGGGTCCCTGAGGTCCCCGTCGTAAGTCGAGAGCACCTGCCGCAACTCGAGAAAATCCAGGAGGTTTTGCCCTCCAGGCGAGATGAGGCCCATTTCCGCTGAGGCTTCTCGAGGCCAATCACATCTAACCACTGAAACTTCCAAAGGGTCCTTCACACCATTGCTGCAACTCAAGAAGTTCCCCGACATACCCGTCTCCACTCGAGAGGAAGCACGTGGGGTCCCGCACACATCCAGGGGAGCCCCGTTTCCGCCTCCTAGCTCGAGATGAGGGATCCTTTCCCTGTTTCGTAAGGAAAGAATTCCCGGCGTTCCCGTCGCATCTCAAGAGGAGGCGCTCTCCTCAGGAAAGGCGAGAGGAACTCCAGGGTCATGACACCATTCCAAGAGTCCCCCAGATGTGTCAGTCCATTCCAGAGGAACCTGTTTTCCCTGCACTGCCTTGACGTTCAAGCCGAGGATCGACTCCCACCACGTGTGCACGTGGGACAGCCCTGTGGGAAAGCCACGTGGGAAAGCCTCGTGGGAAAGACTCGAGGGAAAACCATAGATCCTTTGATCCACGTGGCGGACTGCGTGACACTGCTGCTACCGCTCTGGAGGAAAGCGCAAGTGCATGCCCGCATTCGAGACGAGGACTGACTCCCCTGGGGAGACTCCAGAAGTACCCCAAGATCCATGTCAGCACTGGAGAGAAATCCTCAGGTTCCGGCCCCGACTCCACACAAGGTCTTAGGCCCCGGCATCGACGGGAGAGGAATCCCGAGAGGCCCCGAGGAACTCGCATGGGTACTGGCCTTTCCTGAGGCCACCAGAGCGGGTCCCTGAGGTCCCCGTCGTAAGTCGAGAGCACCTGCCGCAACTCGAGAAAATCCAGGAGGTTTTGCCCTCCAGGCGAGATGAGGCCCATTTCCGCTGAGGCTTCTCCAGGCCAATCACATCTAACCACTGGAACTTCCAAAGGGTCCTTCACACCCTTGCTGCAACTCAAGAAGTTCCCCGACATGCCCGTCTCCACTCGAGAGGAAGCACGTGGTGTCCCGCACACATTCAGGGGAGCCCCGTTTCCGCCTCCGTTTCCGCCTCCTATCTCGAGATGAGGGATCCTTTCCCTGTTTCGTAGGGAAAGAATTCCCGGCGTTCCCGTCGCATCTCAAGAGGAGGCGCTCTCCACAGGAAAGGCGAGATGAATTCCAGGGTGGTGCCACCATTCCAAGAGTCCCCCAGATGTGTCAGTCCATTCCAGAGGAACCTGTTTTCCCTGCACTGCCTTGACGTTCAAGCCGAGGATCGACTCCCACCACGTGTGCACGTGGCACAGCCCTGTGGGAAAGCCTCGTGGGAAAGCCTCGTGGGAAAGACTCGAGGGAAAAACATACATCCTTTGATCCACGCGGCGGACTGCGTGACACTGCTGCTACCGCTCTGGAGGAAAGCGCAAGTGCATGCACGCATTCGAGACGAGGACTGACTTCCCTGGGGAGACTCCAGAAGTACGCCAAGATCCATGTCAGCACTGGAGAGGAATCCTCAGGTTCCGGCCCCGACTCCACACAAGGTCTTAGGCCCCGGCATCGACGGGAGAGGAATCCCGAGAGGCCCCCGAGGAACTCGCATGGGGACTGGCCTTTCCTGAGGCCACCAGAGCGGGTCCCTGAGGTCCCCGTCGTAAGTCGAGAGCACCTGCCGCAACTCGAGAAAATCCAGGAGGTTTTGCCCTCCAGGCGAGACGAGGCCCATTTCCACTGAGGCTTCTCGAGGCCAATCACATCTAACCACTGGAACTTCCAAAGGGTCCTTCACACCATTGCTGCAACTCAAGAAGTTCCCCGACATACCCCTCTCCACTCGAGAGGAAGCACGTAGGGTCCCGCACACATCCAGGGGAGCCCCGTTTCCGCCTCCTAGCTCGAGTTGAGGGATCCTTTTCCTGTTTCGTAGGGAAAGAGTTCCCGGCATTCCCGTCGCATCTCAAGAGGAGGCGCTCTCCACAGGAAATGCGAGAGGAACTCCAGGGTCGTGCCACCATTCCAAGAGTCCCCCAGATGTGTCAGTCCATTCCAGAGGAACCTGTTTTCCCTGCACTGCCTTGACGTTCAAGCTGAGGATCGACTCCCACCACGTGTGCACGTGGGACAGCCCTGTGGGAAAGCCTCGTGGGAAAGCCTCGTGGGAAAGACTCGAGGGAAAACCATAGATCCTTTGATCCACGCGTCGGACTGCGTGACACTGCTGCTACCGCTCTGGAGGAAAGCGCAAGTGCATGCCCGCATTCGAGACGAGGACTGACTCCCCTGGGGAGACTCCAGAAGTACCCCAAGATCCATGTCAGCACTGGAGAGGAATCCTCAGGTTCTGGCCCCGACTCCACACAAGGTCTTAGGCCCCGGCATCGACGGGAGAGGAATCCCGAGAGGACCCCGAGGAACTCGCATGGGGACTGGCCTTTCCTGAGGCCACCAGAGCGGGTCCCTGAGGTCCCCGTCGTAAGTCGAGAGCACCTGCCCCAACTCGAGAAAATCCAGGAGGTTTTGCCCTCCAGGCGAGATGAGGCCCATTTCCGCTGAGGCTTCTCGAGGCCAATCACATCTAACCACTGGAACTTCCAAAGGGTCCTTCACACCCTTGCTGCAACTCAAGAAGTTCCCCGACATACCCGTCTCCACTCGAGAGGAAGCACGTGGTGTCCCGCACACATCCAGGGGAGCCCCGTTTCCGCCTCCTAGCTCGAGATGAGGGATCCTTTCCCTGTTTCGTTGGGAAAGAATTCCCGGCGTTCCCGTCGCATCTCAAGAGGAGGCGCTCTCCACAGGAAAGGGGAGAGGAACTCCAGGGTCGTGCCACCATTCCAAGAGTCCCCCAGATGTGTCAGTCCATTCCAGAGGAACCTGTTTTCCCTGCACTGCCTTGACGTTCAAGCCGAGGATCGACTCCCACCACGTGTGCACGTGGGACAGCCCTGTGGGAAAGCCTCGTGGGAAAGCCTCGTGGGAAAGACTCGAGGGAAAACCATAGATCCTTTGATCCACGCGGCGGACTGCGTGACACTGCTGCTACCGCTCTGGAGGAAAGCGCAAGTGCATGCCCGCATTCGAGACGAGGACTGACTCCCCTGGGGAGACTCCAGAAGTACCCCAAGATCCATGTCAGCACTGGAGAGGAATCCTCAGGTTCCGGCCCCGACTCCACACAAGGTCTTAGGCCCCGGCATCGACGGGAGAGGAATCCCGAGAGGCCCCCGAGGAACTCGCATGGGGACTGGCCTTTCCTGAGGCCACCAGAGCGTGTCCCTGAGGTCCCCGTCGTAAGTAGAGAGCACCTGCCGCAACTCGAGAAAATGGAGGAGGTTTTGCCCTCCAGGCGAGATGAGGCCCATTTCCGCTGAGGCTTCTCGAGGCCAATCACATTTAACCACTGGAACTTCCAAAGGGTCCTTCACACCATTGCTGCAACTCAAGAAGTTCCCCGACATACCCGTCTCCACTCGATAGGAAGCACGTGGTGTCCCGCACACATCCAGGGGAGCCCCGTTTCCGCCTCCTAGCTCGAGATGAGGGATCCTTTCCCTGTTTCGTAGGGAAAGAATTCCCGGCGTTCCCGTCGCATCTCAAGAGGAGGGGCTCTCCACAGGAAAGGCGAGAGGAACTCCAGGGTCGTGCCACCATTCCAAGAGTCCCCCAGATGTGTCAGTCCATTCCAGAGGAACCTGTTTTCCCTGCACTGCCTTGACGTTCAAGCCGAGGATCGAGTCCCACCACGTGTGCACGTGGGACAGCCCTGTGGGAAAGCCTCGTGGGAAAGCCTCGTGGGAAAGACTCGAGCGAAAACCATAGATCCTTTGATCCACGCGGCGGACTGCGTGACACTGCTGCTACCGCTCTGGAGGAAAGCGCAAGTGCATGCCCGCATTCGAGACGAGGACTGACTCCCCTGGGGAGACTCCAGAAGTACCCCAAGATCCATGTCAGAACTGGAGAGGAAAACTCAGGTTCCGGCCCCGACTCCACACAAGGTCTTAGGCCCCGGCATTGACGGGAGAGGAATCCCGAGAGGCCCCCGAGGAACTCGCATGGGGACTGGCCTTTCCTGAGGCCACCAGAGCGGGTCCCTGAGGTCCCCGTCGTAAGTCGAGAGCACCTGCCGCAACTCGAGAAAATCCAGGAGGTTTTGCCCTCCAGGCGAGATGAGGCCCATTTCCGCTGAGGCTTCTCGAGGCCAATCACATCTAACCACTGGAACTTCCAAAGCGTCCTTCACACCCTTGCTGCAACTCAAGAAGTTCCCCGACATACCCGTCTCCACTCGATAGGAAGCACGTGGTGTCCCGCACACATCCAGGGGAGCCCCGTTTCCGCCTCCTAGCTCGAGATGAGGGATCCTTTCCCTGTTTCGTAAGGAAAGAATTCCCGGCGTTCCCGTCGCATTTCAAGAGGAGGCGCTCTCCACAGGAAAGGCGAGAGGAACTCCAGGGTCGTGCCACCATTCCAAGAGTCCCCCAGATGTGTCAGTCCATTCCAGAGGAACCTGTTTTCCCTGCACTGCCTTGACGTTCAAGCCGAGGATCGACTCCTACCACGTGTGCACGTGGAACAGCCCTGTGGGAAAGCCTCGTGGGAAAGCCTCGTGGGAAAGACTCGAGGGAAAACCATAGATCCTTTGATCCACGCGGCGGACTGCGTGACACTGCTGCTACCGCTCTGGAGGAAAGCGCAAGTGCATGCCCGCATTCGAGACTAGGACTGACTCCCCTGGGGAGACTCCAGAAGTACCCCAAGATCCATGTCAGCACTGGAGAGGAAAACTCAGGTTCCGGCCCCGACTCCACACAAGGTCTTAGGCCCCGGCATCGACGGGAGAGGAATCCCGAGAGGCCCCCGAGGAACTCGCATGGGGACTGGCCTTTCCTGAGGCCACCAGAGCGGGTCCCTGAGGTCCCCGTCGTAAGTCGAGAGCACCTGCCGCAACTCGAGAAAATCCAGGAGGTTTTGCCCTCCAGGCGAGACGAGGCCCATTTCCACTGAGGCTTCTCGAGGCCAATCACATCTAACCACTGGAACTTCCAAAGGGTCCTTCACACCATTGCTGAAACTCAAGAAGTTCCCCGACATACCCCTCTCCACTCGAGAGGAAGCACGTGGGGTCCCGCACACATCCAGGTGAGCCCCGTTTCAGCCTCCTAGCTCGAGTTGAGGGATCCTTTTCCTGTTTCGTAGGGAAAGAATTCCCGGCGTTCCCGTCGCATCTCAAGAGGAGGCGCTCTCCACAGGAAATGCGAGAGGAACTCCAGGGTCGTGCCACCATTCCAAGAGTCCCCCAGATGTGTCAGTCCATTCCAGAGGAACCTGTTTTCCCTGCACTGCCTTGACGTTCAAGCTGAGGATCGACTCCCACCACGTGTGCACGTGGGACAGCCCTGTGGGAAAGCCTCGTGGGAAAGCCTCGTGGGAAAGACTCGAGGGAAAACCATAGATCCTTTGATCCACGCGTCGGACTGCGTGACACTGCTGCTACCGCTCTGGAGGAAAGCGCAAGTGCATGCCCGCATTCGAGACGAGGACTGACTCCCCTGGGGAGACTCCAGAAGTACCCCAAGATCCATGTCAGCACTGGAGAGGAAACCTCAGGTTCCGGCCCCGACTCCACACAAGGTCTTAGGCCCCGGCATCGACGGGAGAGGAATCCCGAGAGGCCCCCGAGGAACTCGCATGGGGACTGGCCTTTCCTGAGGCCACCAGAGCGGGTCCCTGAGGTCCCCGTCGTAAGTCGAGAGCACCTGCCGCAACTCGAGAAAATCCAGGAGGTTTTGCCCTCCAGGCGAGATGAGGCCCATTTCCGCTGAGGCTTCTCGAGGCCAATCACATCTAACCACTGGAACTTCCAAAGGGTCCTTCACACCCTTGCTGCAACTCAAGAAGTTCCCCGACATACCCGTCTCCACTCGAGAGGAAGCACGTGGTGTCCCGCACACATCCAGGGGAGCCCCGTTTCCGCCTCCTAGCTCGAGATGAGGGATCCTTTCCCTGTTTCGTTGGGAAAGAATTCCCGGCGTTCCCGTCGCATCTCAAGAGGAGGCGCTCTCCACAGGAAAGGGGAGAGGAACTCCAGGGTCGTGCCACCATTCCAAGAGTCCCCCAGATGTGTCAGTCCATTCCAGAGGAACCTGTTTTCCCTGCACTGCCTTGACGTTCAAGCCGAGGATCGACTCCCACCACGTGTGCACGTGGGACAGCCCTGTGGGAAAGCCTCGTGGGAAAGCCTCGTGGGAAAGACTCGAGGGAAAACCATAGATCCTTTGATCCACGCGGCGGACTGCGTGACACTGCTGCTACCGCTCTGGAGGAAAGCGCAAGTGCATGCCCGCATTCGAGACGAGGACTGACTCCCCTGGGGAGACTCCAGAAGTACCCCAAGATCCATGTCAGCACTGGAGAGGAATCCTCAGGTTCCGGCCCCGACTCCACACAAGTTCTTAGGCCCCGGCATTGACGGGAGAGGAATCCCGAGAGGCCCCCGAGGAACTCGCATGGGGACTGGCCTTTCCTGAGGCCACCAGAGCGTGTCCCTGAGGTCCGCGTCGTAAGTCGAGAGCACCTGCCGCAACTCGAGAAAATGGAGGAGGTTTTGCCCTCCAGGCGAGATGAGGCCCATTTCCGCTGAGGCTTCTCGAGGCCAATCACATTTAACCACTGGAACTTCCAAAGGGTCCTTCACACCATTGCTGCAACTCAAGAAGTTCCCCGACATACCCGTCTCCACTCGATAGGAAGCACGTGGTGTCCCGCACACATCCAGGGGAGCCCCTTTTCCGCCTCCTAGCTCGAGATGAGGGATCCTTTCCCTGTTTCGTAGGGAAAGAATTCCCGGCGTTCCCGTCGCATCTCAAGAGGAGGCGCTCTCCACAGGAAAGGCGAGAGGAACTCCAGGGTCGAGCCACCATTCCAAGAGTCCCCCAGATGTGTCAGTCCATTCGAGTGGAACCAGTTTTCCCTGCAGTGCCTTGACGTTGAAGCCGAGGATCGACTCCCACCACGTGTGCACGTGGGACAGCCCTGTGGGAAAGCCTCGTGGGAAAGCCTCGTGGGAAAGACTCGAGGGAAAACCATAGATACTTTGATCCACGCGGCGGACTGCGTGACACTGCTGCTACTGCTCTGGAGGAAAGCGCAAGTTCATGCCCGCATTCGAGACGAGGAATGACTCCCCTGGGGAGACTCCAGAAGTACCCCAAGATCCATGTCAGCACTGGAGAGGAAAACTCAAGTTCCGGCCCCGACTCCACACAAGGTCTTAGGCCCCGGCATCGACGGGAGAGGAATCCCGAGAGGCCCCCGAGGAACTCGCATGGGGACCGGCCTTTCCTGAGGCCACCAGAGCGGGTCCCTGAGGTCCCCGTCGTAAGCCGAGAGCACCTGCCGCAACTTGAGAAAATCCAGGAGGTTTTGCCCTCCAGGCGAGATGAGGCCCCTTTCCGCTGAGGCTTCTCGAGGCCAATCACATCTAACCACTGGAACTTCCAAAGGGTCCTTCACACCCTTGATGCAACTCAAGAAGTTCCCCGACATACCCGTCTCCACTCGAGAGGAAGCACGTGGGGTCCCGCACACATCCAGGGGAGCCCCGTTTCCGCCTCCTAGCTCGAGATGAGGAATCCTTTCCCTGTTTCGTAGGGAAAGAATTCCCGGCGTTGCCGTCGCATCTCAAGAGGAGGCGCTCTCCTCAGGAAAGGCGAGAGGAACTCCAGGGTCGGGACACCATTCCAAGAGTCCCCCAGATGTGTCAGTCCATTCTAGAGGAACCTGTTTTCCCTGCACTGCCTTGACGTTCAAGCCGAGGATCGACTCCCACCACGTGTGCACGTGGGACAGCCCTGTGGGAAAGCCTCGTGGGAAAGCCTCGTGGGAAAGACTCGAGGGAAAACCATAGATCCTTTGATCCACGCGGCGGACTGCGTGACACTGCTGCTACCGCTATGGAGGAAAGCGCAAGTGCATGCCCGCATTCGAGACGAGGACTGACTCCCCTGGGGAGACTCCAGAAGTACCCCAAGATCCATGTCAGCACTGGAGAGGAATCCTCAGGTTCCGGCCCCGACTCCACACAAGGTCTTAGGCCCCGTCATCGACGGGAGAGGAATCCCGAGAGGCCCCCGAGGAACTCGCATGGGGACTGGCCTTTCCTGAGGCCACCAGAGCGGGTCCCTGAGGTCCCCGTCGTAAGTCGAGAGCACCTGCCGCAACTCGAGAAAATCCACGAGGTTTTGCCCTCCAGGCGAGATGAGGCCCATTTCCGCTGAGGCTTCTCGGGGCCAATCACATCTAACCAATGGAACTTCCAAAGGGTCCTTCACACCCTTGCTGCAACTCAAGAAGTTCCCCGACATACCCGTCTCCACTCGAGAGGAAGCACGTGGGGTCCCGCACACATCCAGGGGAGCCCCGTTTCCGCCTCCTAGCTCGAGATGAGGGATCCTATCCCTGTTTCGTAGGGAAAGAATTCCCGGCGTTCCCGTCGCACCTCAAGAGGAGGCGCTCTCCAAAGGAAAGGCGAGAGGAACTCCAGGGTCGTGCCACCATTCCAAGAGTCCCCCAGATGTGTCAGTCCATTCCAGAGGAACCTGTTTTCCCTGCACTGCCTTGACGTTCAAGCCGAGGATCGACTCCCACCACGTGTGCACGTGGGACAGCCCTGTGGGAAAGCCTCGTGCGAAAGCCTCCTGGGAAAAACTCGAGGGAAAACCATAGATCCTTTGATCCACGCGGCGGACTGCGTGACACTGCTGCTACCGCTCTGGAGGAAAGCGCATGTGCATGCCCGCATTCGAGACGAGGACTGACTCCCCTGGGGAGACTCCAGAAGTACCCCAAGATCCGTGTCAGCACTGGAGAGGAATCCTCAGGTTCCGGCCCCGACTCCACACAAGATCTTAGGCCCCGGCATCGACGGGAGAGGAATCCCGAGAGGCCCCCGAGGAACTCGCATGGGGACTGGCCTGTCCTGAGGCCACCAGAGCGGGTCCCTGAGGTCCCCGTCGTAAGTCGAGAGCACCTGCCGCAACTCGAGAAAATCCAGGAGGTTTTGCCCTCCAGGCTAGATGAGGCCCATTTCCGCTGAGGCCTCTCGAGGCCAATCACATCTAACCACTGGAACTTCCAAAGGGTCCTTCACACCCTTGCTGCGACTCAAGAAGTTCCCCGACATACCCGTCTCCACTCGAGAGGAAGCACGTGGGGTCCCGCACACATCCAGGGGAGCCCCGTTTCCGCCTCCTAGCTCGAGATGAGGGATCCTTTCCCTGTTTCGTAGGGAAAGAATTCCCGGCGTTCCCGTCGCATCTCAAGAGGTGGCGCTCTCCACAGGAAAGGCGAGAGGAACTCCAGGGTCGTGCCACCATTCCAAGAGTCCCCCAGATGTGTCAGTCCATTCCAGAGGAACCTGTTTTCCCTGCACTGCCTTGACGTTCAAGCCGAGGATCGACTCCCACCACGTGTGCACGTGGGACAGCCCTGTGGGAAAGCCTCGTGGGAAAGCCTCGTGGGAAAGACTCGAGGGAAAACCATAGATCCTTTGATCCACGCGGCGGACTGCGTGACACTGCTGCTACCGCTCTGGAGGAAAGCGCAAGTGCATGCCCGCATTCGAGACGAGGACTGACTCCCCTGGGGAGACTCCAGAAGTACCCCAAGATCCATGTCAGCACTGGAGAGGAATCCTCAGGTTCCGGCCCCGACTCCACACAAGGTCTTAGGCCCCGGCATCGACGGGAGAGGAATCCCGAGAGGCCCCCGAGGAACTCGCATGAGGACTGGCCTTTCCTCAGGCCACCAGAGCGGGTCCCTGAAGTCCCTGTCGTAAGTCGAGAGCACCTGCCGCAACTCGAGAAAATCCAGGAGGTTTTGCCCTCCAGGCGAAATGAGGCCCATTTCCGCTGAGGATTCTCGAGGCCAATCACATCTAACCACTGGAACTTCCAAAGGGTCCTTCACACCCTTGCTGCAACTCAAGAAGTTCCAGGACATACCCGTCTCCACTCGAGAGGAAGCACGTGGGTTCCCGCACACATCCAGGGGAGCCCCGTTTCCGCCTCCTAGCTCGAGCTGAGGGATCCTTTCCCTGTTTCGTAGGGAAAGAATTCCCGGCGTTCCCGTCGCATCTCAAGAGGAGGCGCTCTCCACAGGAAAGGCGAGAGGAACTCCAGGGTCGTGCCACCATTCCAAGAGTTCCCCAGATGTGTCAGTCCATTCCAGAGGAACCTGTTTTCCCTGCACTGCCTTGACGTTCAAGCCGAGGATCGACTCCCACCACGTGTGCACGTGGGACAGCCCTGTGGGAAAGCCTCGTGGGAAAGCCTCGTAGGAAAGACTCGAGGGAAAAACATAGATCCTTTGATCCACGCGGCGGACTGCGTGACACTGCTGCTACCGCTCTGGAGGAAAGCGCAAGTGCATGCCCGCATTCGAGACGAGGACTGACTCCCCTGGGGAGACTCCAGAAGTACCCCAAGATCCATGTCAGCACTGGAGAGGAAACCTCAGGTTCCGGCCCCGACTCCACACAAGGTCTTAGGCCCCGGCATCGACGGGAGAGGAATCCCGAGAGGCCCCCGAGGAACTCGCATGGGGACTGGCCTTTCCTGAGGCCACCAGAGCGGGTCCCTGAGGTCCCCGTCGTATGTCGAGAGCACCTGCCGCAACTCGAGAAAATCCAGGAGGTTTTGCCCTCCAGGCGAGATGAGGCCCATTTCCGCTGAGGCTTCTCGAGGCCAATCACATCTAACCACTGGAACTTCCAAAGGGTCCTTCACACCCTTGCTGCAACTAAAGACGTTCCCCGACATACCCGTCTCCACTCGAGAGGAAGCACGTGGTGTCCCGCACACATCCAGGGGAGCCCCGTTTCCGCCTCCTAGCTCGAGATGAGGGATCCTTTCCCTGTTTCGTAGGGAAAGAATTCCCGGCGTTCCCGTCGCATCTCAAGAGGAGGCGCTCTCCACAGGAAAGGCGAGAGGAACTCCAGGGTCGTGCCACCATTCCAAGAGTCCCCCAGATGTGTCAGTCCATTCCAGAGGAACCTGTTTTCCCTGCACTGCCTTGACGTTCAAGCCGAGGATCGACTCCCACCACGTGTGCACGTGGGACAGCCCTGTGGGAAAGCCTCGTGGGAAAGCCTCGTGGGAAAGACTCGAGGGAAAACCATAGATCCTTTGATCCACGCGGCGGACTGCGTGACACTGCTGCTACCGCTCTGGAGGAAAGCGCAAGTGCATGCCCGCATTCGAGACGAGGACTGACTCCCCTGGGGAGACTCCAGAAGTACCCCAAGATCCATGTCAGCACTGGAGAGGAATCCTCAGGTTCCGGCCCCGACTCCACACAAGGTCTTAGGCCCCGGCATCGACGGGAGAGGAATCCCGAGAGGCCCCCGAGGAACTCGCATGGGGACTGGCCTTTCCTGAGGCCACCAGAGCGGGTCCCTGAGGTCCCCGTCGTAAGTCGAGAGCACCTGCCGCAACTCGAGAAAATCCAGGAGGTTTTGCCCTCCAGGCGAGATGAGGCCCATTTCCGCTGAGGCTTCTCGAGGCCAATCACATCTAACCACTGGAAATTCCAAAGGGTCCTTCACACCCTTGCTGCAACTCAAGAAGTTCCCCGACATACCCGTCTCCACTCGAGAGGAAGCACGTGGGTCCCGCACACATCCAGGGGAGCCCCGTTTCCGCCTCCTAGCTCGAGATGAGGGATCCTTTCCCTGTTTCGTAGGGAAAGAATTCCCGGCGTTCCCGTCGCATCTCAAGAGGAGGCACTCTCCACAGGAAAGGCGAGAGGAACTCCAGGGTCGTGCCACCATTCCAAGAGTCCCCCAGATGTGCCAGTCCATTCCAGAGGAACTTGTTTTCCCTGCACTGCCTTGACGTTCAAGCCGAGGATCGACTCCCACCACGTGTGCACGTGGGACAGCCCTGTGGGAAAGCCTCGTGGGAAAGCCTCGTGGGAAAGACTCGAGGGAAAACCATAGATCCTTTGATCCACGCGGCGGACTGCGTGACACTGCTGCTACTGCTCTGGAGGAAAGCGCAAGTGCATGCCCGCATTCGAGACTAGGACTGACTCCCCTGGGGAGACTCCAGAAGTACCCCAAGATCCATGTCAGCACTGGAGAGGAATCCTCAGGTTCCGGCCCCGACTCCACACAAGGTCTTAGGCCCCGGCATCGACGGGAGAGGAATCCCGAGAGGCCCCCGAGGAACTCGCATGGGGACTGGCCTTTCCTGAGGCCACCAGAGTGGGTCCCTGAGGTCCCCGTCGTAAGTCGAGAGCACCTGCCGCAACTCGAGAAAATCCAGGAGGTTTTGCCCTCCAGGCGAGATGAGGCCCATTTCCGCTGAGGCTTCTCGAGGCCAATCACGTCTAACCACTGGAACTTCCAAAGGGTCCTTCACACCCTTGCTGCAACTCAAGAAGTTCCCCGACATACCCGTCTCCACTCGAGAGGAAGCACGTGGGTCCCGCACACATCCAGGGGAGCCCCGTTTCCGCCTCCTAGCTCGAGATGAGGGATCCTTTCCCTGTTTCGTAGGGAAAGAATTCCCGGCGTTCCCGTCGCATCTCAAGAGGAGGCACTCTCCACAGGAAAGGCGAGAGGAACTCCAGGGTCGTGACACCATTCCAAGAGTCCCCCAGATGTGTCAGTCCATTCCAGAGGAACCTGTTTTCCCTGCACTGCCTTGACGTTCAAGCCGAGGATCGAATCCCACCACGTGTGAACGTGTGACAGCCCTGTGGGAAAGCCTCGTGGGAAAACCTCGTGGGAAAGACTCGAGGGAAAACCATACATCCTTTGATCCACACGGCGGACAGCGTGACACTGCTGCTACCGCTCTGGAGGAAAGCGCAAGTGCATGCCCGCATTCGAGACGAGGACTGACTCCCCTGGGGAGACTCCAGAAGTACCCCAAGATCCATGTCAGCAATGGAGAGGAATCCTCAGGTTCCGGCCCCGACTCCACACAAGGTCTTAGGCTCCGGCATCGACGGGAGAGGAATCCCGAGAGGCCCCCGAGGAACCCGCATGGGGACTGGCCTTTCCTGAGGCCACCAGAGCGGGTCCCTGAGGTTCCCGTCGTAAGTCGAGAGCACCTGCCGCAACTCGAGAAAATCCAGGAGGTTTTGCCCTCCAGGCGAGATGAGGCCCATTTCCGCTGAGGCTTCTCGAGGCCAATCACATCTAACCACTGGAACTTCCAAAGGGTCCTTCACACCATTGCTGCAACTCAAGATGTTCCCCGACATACCCGTCTGCACTCGAGAGGAAGCACGTGGTGTCCCGCACACATCCAGGGGAGCCCCGTTTCCGCCTCCTAGCTCGAGATGAGGGATCCTTTCCCTGTTTCATAGGGAAAGAATTCCCGGCGTTCCCGTCGCATCTCAAGAGGAGGCGCTCTCCACAGGAAAGGCGAGAGGAACTCCAGGGTCGTGCCACCATTCCAAGAGTCCCCCAGATGTGTCAGTCCATTCCAGAGGAACCTGTTTTCCCTGCACTGCCTTGACGTTCAAGCCGAGGATCGACTCCCACCACGTGTGCACGTGGGACAGCCCTGTGGGAAAGCCTCGTGGGAAAGCCTCGTGGGAAAGACTCGAGGGAAAACCACAGATCCTTTGATCCACGCAGCGGACTGAGTGACACTGCTGCTACCGCTCTGGAGGAAAGCGCAAGTGCATGCCCGCATTCGAGACGAGGACTGACTCCCCTGGGGAGACTCCAGAAGTACCCCAAGATCCATGTCAGCACTGGAGAGGAATCCTCAGGTTCCGGCCCCGACTCCACACAAGGTCTTAGGCCCCGGCATCGACGGGAGAGGAATCCCGAGAGGCCCCCGAGAAACTCGCATGGGGACTGGCCTTTCCTGAGGCCATCATAGCGGGTCCCTGAGGTCCCCGTCGTAAGTCGAGAGCACCTGCCGCAACTCGAGAAAATCCAGGAGGTTTTGCCCTCCAGGCGAGATGAGGCCCATTTCCGCTGAGGCTTCTCGAGGCCAATCACATCTAACTACTGGAACTTCCAAAGGGTCCTTCACACCATTGCTGCAACTCAAGAAGATCCCCGACATACCAGTCTCCACTCGAGAGGAAGCACGTGGTGTCCCGCACACATTCAGGGGAGCCCCGTTTCCGCCTCCTAGCTCGAGATGAGGGATCCTTTCCCTGTTTCGTAGGGAAAGAATTCCCGGCGTTCCCGTCGCATCTCAAGAGGAGGCGCTCTCCACAGGAAAGGCGAGAGGAACTCCAGGGTCGTGCCACCATTCCAAGGGTCCCCCAGATGTGTCAGTCCATTCCAGAGGAACCTGTTTTCCCTGCACTGCCTTGACGTTCAAGCCGAGGATCGACTCCCACCACGTGTGCACGTGGGACAGCCCTGTGGGAAAGCCTCGTGGGAAAGCCTCGTGGGAAAGACTCGAGGGAAAACCATAGATCCTTTGATCCACGCAGCGGACTGAGTGACACTGCTGCTACCGCTCTGGAGGAAAGCGCAAGTGCATGCCCGCATTCGAGACGAGGACTGACTCCCCTGGGGAGACTCCAGAAGTACCCCAAGATCCATGTCAGCACTGGAGAGGAATCCTCAGGTTCCGGCCCCGACTCCACACAAGGTCTTAGGCCCCGGCATCGACGGGAGAGGAATCCCTAGAGGCCCCCGAGGAACTCGCATGGGGACTGGCCTTTCCTGAGGCCACCAGAGCGGGTCCCTGAGGTCCCCGTCGTAACTCGAGGGCACCTGCCACAACTCGAGAAAATCCAGGAGGTTTTGCCCTCCAGGCGAGATGAGGCCCATTTCCAATGAGGCTTCTCGAGGCCAATCACGTCTAACCACTGGAACTTCCAAAGGGTCCTTCACACCCTTGCTGCAACTCAAGAAGTTCCCCGACATACCCGTCTCCACTCGAGAGGAAGCACGTGGGGTCCCGCACACATCCAGGGGAGCCCCGTTTCCGCCTCCTAGCTCGAGATGAGGGATCCTTTCCCTGTTTCGTAGGGAAAGAATTCCCGGCGTTCCCGTCGCATCTCAAGAGGAGGCGCTCTCCACAGGAAAGGCGAGAGGAACTCCAGGGTCGTGACACCATTCCAAGAGTCCCCCAGATGTGTCAGTCCATTCCAGAGGAACCTGTTTTCCCTGCACTGCCTTGACGTTCAAGCCGAGGATCGAATCCCACCACGTGTGAACGTGTGACAGCCCTGTGGGAAAGCCTCGTGGGAAAACCTCGTGGGAAAGACTCGAGGGAAAACCATACATCCTTTGATCCACACGGCGGACAGCGTGACACTGCTGCTACCGCTCTGGAGGAAAGCGCAAGTGCATGCCCGCATTCGAGACGAGGACTGACTCCCCTGGGGAGACTCCAGAAGTACCCCAAGATCCATGTCAGCACTGGAGAGGAATCCTCAGGTTCCGGCCCCGACTCCACACAAGGTCTTAGGCCCCGGCATCGACGGGAGAGGAATCCCGAGAGGCCCCCGAGGAACTCGCATGGGGACTGGCCTTTCCTGAGGCCACCAGAGCGGGTCCCTGAGGTCCCCGTCGTAAGTCGAGAGCACCTGCCGCAACTCGAGAGAATCCAGGAGGTTTTGCCCTCCAGGCGAGATGATGCCCATTTCCGCTGAGGCTTCTCGAGGCCAATCACGTCTAACCACTGGAACTTCCAAAGGGTCCTTCACACCCTTGCTGCAACTCAAGAAGTTCCCCGACATACCCGTCTCCACTCGAGAGGAAGCACGTGGGGTCCCGCACACATCCAGGGGAGCCCCGTTTCCGCCTCCTAGCTCGAGATGAGGGATCCTTTCCCTGTTTCGTAGGGAAAGAATTCCCGGCGTTCCCGTCGCATCTCAAGAGGAGGCGCTCTCCACAGGAAAGGCGAGAGGAACTCCAGGGTCGTGCCACCATTCCAAGAGTCCCCCAGATGTGTCAGTCCATTCCAGAGGAACCTGTATTCCCTGCACTGCCTTGACGTTCAAGCCGAGGATCGACTCCCACCACGTGTGCACGTGGGACAGCCCTGTGGGAAAGCCTCGTGGGAAAGACTCGTGGGAAAGACTCGATGGAAAACCATAGATCCTTTGATCCACGCGGCGGACTGCGTGACACTGCTGCTACCGCTCTGGAGGAAAGCGCAAGTGCATGCCCGCATTCGAGACGAGGACTGACTCCCCTGGGGAGACTCCAGAAGTACCCCAAGATCCATGTCAGCACTGGAGAGGAATCCTCAGGTTCCGGCCCCGACTCCACACAAGGTCTTAGGCCCCGGCATCGACGGGAGAGGAATCCCGAGAGGCCCCCGAGGAACTCGCATGGGGACTGGCCTTTCCTGAGGCCACCAGAGCGGGTCCCTGAGGTCCCCGTCGTAAGTCGAGAGCACCTGCCGCAACTCGAGAAAATCCAGGAGGTTTTGCCCTCCAGGCGAGATGAGGCCCATTTCCGCTGAGGCTTCTCGAGGCCAATCACATCTAACCACTGGAACTTCCAAAGGGTCCTTCACACCATTGCTGCAACTCAAGAAGTTCCCCGACATACCCGTCTCCACTCGAGAGGAAGCACGTGGTGTCCCGCACACATCCAGGGGAGCCCCGTTTCCGCCTCCTAGCTCGAGATGAGGGATCCTTTCCCTGTTTCGTAGGGAAAGAATTCCCGGCGTTCCAGTTGCATCTCATGAGGAGGCGCTCTCCACAGGAAAGGCGAGAGGAACTCCAGGGTCGTGCCACCATTCCAAGAGTCCCCCAGATGTGTCAGTCCATTCCAGAGGAACCTGTTTTCCCTGCACTGCATTGACGTTCAAGCCGAGGATCGACTCCCACCACGTGTGCACGTGGGACAGCCCTGTGGGAAAGCCTCGTGGGAAAGCCTCGTGGGAAAGACTCAAGGGAAAACCATACATCCTTTGATCCACGCGGCGGACTGTGTGACACTGCTGTTACCGCTCTGGAGGAAAGCGCAAGTGCATGCCCGCATTCGAGACGAGGACTGACTCCCCTGGGGAGACTCCAGAAGTACCCCAAGATCCATGTCAGCACTGGAGAGGAATCCTCAGGTTCCGGCCCCGCCTCCACACAAGGTCTTAGACCCCGGCATCGACGGGAGAGGAATCCCGAGAGGCCCCCGAGGAACTCGCATGGGGACTGGCCTTTCCTGAGGCCACCAGAGCGGGTCCCTGAGGTTCCCGTCGTAAGTCGAGAGCACCTGCCGCAACTCGAGAAAATCCAGGAGGTTTTGCCCTCCAGGCGAGATGAGGCCCATTTCCGCTGAGGCTTCTCAAGGCCAATCACATCTAACCACTGGAACTTCCAAAGGGTCCTTCACACCATTGCTGCAACTCAAGAAGTTCCCCGACATACCCGTCTCCACTCGAGAAAAAGCACGTGGGGTCACGCACACATCCAGGGGAGCCCCGTTTCCGCCTCCTAGCTCGAGATGAGGGATCCTTTCCCTGTTTCGTAGGGAAAGAATTCCCGGCGTTCCCGTCGCATCTCAAGAGGAGGCGCTCTCCACAGGAAAGGCGAGAGGAACTCCAGGGTCGTGCCACCATTCCAAGAGTCCCCCAGATGTGTCAGTCCATTCCAGAGGAACCTGTTTTCCCTGCACTGCCTTGACGTTCAAGCCGAGGATCGATTCCCACCACGTGTGCACGTGGGACAGCCCTGTGGGAAAGCCTCGTGGGAAAGCCTCGTGGGAAAGACTCGAGGGAAAACCATACATCCTTTGATCCACGCGGCGGACTGCGTGACACTGCTGCTACCGCTCTGGAGGAAAGCGCAAGTGCATTCCCGCATTCGAGACGAGGACTGACTCCCCTGGGGAGACTCCAGAAGTACCCCAAGATCCATGTCAGCACTGGAGAGGAAAACTCAGGTTCCGGCCCCGACTCCACACAAGGTCTTAGGCCCCGGCATCGACGGGAGAGGAATCCCGAGAGGCCCCCGAGGAACTCGCATGGGGACTGGCCTTTCCTGAGGCCACCAGAGCGGGTCCCTGAGGTCCCCGTCGTAAGTCGAGAGCACCTGCCGCAACTCGAGAAAATCCAGGAGGTTTTGCCCTCCAGGCGAGATGAGGCCCCTTTCCGCTGAGGCTTCTCGAGGCCAATCACATCTAACCACTGGAACTTCCAAAGGGTCCTTCACACCCTTGCTGCAACTCAAGAAGTTCCCCGACATACCCGTCTCCACTCGAGAGGAAGCACGTGGTGTCCCGCACACATCCAGGGGAGCCCCGTTTCCGCCTCCTAGCTCGAGATGAGGTATCCTTTCCCTGTTTCGTAAGGAAAGAATTCCCGGCGTTCCCGTCGCATCTCAAGAGGAGGTGCTCTCCACAGGAAAGGCGAGAGGAACTCCAGGGTCGTGCCACCATTCCAAGAGTCCCCCAGATGTGTCAGTCCATTCCAGAGGAACCTGTTTTCCCTGCACTGCCTTGACGTTCAAGCCGAGGATCGACTCCCACCACGTGTGCACGTGGGACAGCCCTGTGGGAAAGCCTCGTGGGAAAGCCTCGTGGGAAAGACTCGAGGGAAAACCATAGATCCTTTGATCCACGCGGCGGACTGCGTGACACTGCTGCTACCGCTCTGGAGGAAAGCGCAAGTGCATGCCCGCATTCGAGACGAGGACTGACTCCCCTGGGGAGACTCCAGAAGTACCCCAAGATCCATGTCAGCACTGGAGAGGAATCCTCAGTTTCCGGCCCCGACTCCACACAAGGTCTTAGGCCCCGGCATCGACGGGAGAGGAATCCCGAGAGGCCCCCGAGGAACTCGCATGGGGACTGGCCTTTCCTGAGGCCACCAGAGCGGGTCCCTGAGGTCCCCGTCGTATGTCGAGAGCACCTGCCGCAACTCGAGAAAATCCAGGAGGTTTTGCCCTCCAGGCGAGATGAGGCCCATTTCCGCTGAGGCTTCTCGAGGCCAATCACATCTAACCACTGGAACTTCCAAAGGGTCCTTCACACCCTTGCTGCAACTAAAGACGTTCCCCGACATACCCGTCTCCACTCGAGAGGAAGCACGTGGTGTCCCGCACACATCCAGGGGAGCCCCGTTTCCGCCTCCTAGCTCGAGATGAGGGATCCTTTCCCTGTTTCGTAGGGAAAGAATTCCCGGCGTTCCCGTCGCATCTCAAGAGGAGGCGCTCTCCACAGGAAAGGCGAGAGGAACTCCAGGGTCGTGCCACCATTCCAAGAGTCCCCCAGATGTGTCAGTCCATTCCAGAGGAACCTGTTTTCCCTGCACTGCCTTGACGTTCAAGCCGAGGATCGACTCCCACCACGTGTGCACGTGGGACAGCCCTGTGGGAAAGCCTCGTGGGAAAGCCTCGTGGGAAAGACTCGAGGGAAAACCATAGATCCTTTGATCCACGCGGCGGACTGCGTGACACTGCTGCTACCGCTCTGGAGGAAAGCGCAAGTGCATGCCCGCATTCGAGACGAGGACTGACTCCCCTGGGGAGACTCCAGAAGTACCCCAAGATCCATGTCAGCACTGGAGAGGAATCCTCAGGTTCCGGCCCCGACTCCACACAAGGTCTTCGGCCCCGGCATCGACGGGAGAGGAATCCCGAGAGGCCCCCGAGGAACTCGCATGGGGACTGGCCTTTCCTGAGGCCACCAGAGCGGGTCCCTGAGGTCCCCGTCGTAAGTCGAGAGCACCTGCCGCAACTCGAGAAAATCCAGGAGGTTTTGCCCTCCAGGCGAGATGAGGCCCATTTCCGCTGAGGCTTCTCGAGGCCAATCACATCTAACCACTGGAACTTCCAAAGGGTCCTTCACACCATTTCTGCAACTCAAGAAGTTCCCCGACATACCCGTCTCCACTCGAGAGGAAGCACGTGGGTCCCGCACACATCCAGGGGAGCCCCGTTTCCGCCTCCTAGCTCGAGATGAGGGATCCTTTCCCTGTTTCGTAGGGAAAGAATTCCCGGCGTTCCCGTCGCATCTCAAGAGGAGGCACTCTCCACAGGAAAGGCGAGAGGAACTCCAGGGTCGTGCCACCATTCCAAGAGTCCCCCAGATGTGCCAGTCCATTCCAGAGGAACTTGTTTTCCCTGCACTGCCTTGACGTTCAAGCCGAGGATCGACTCCCACCACGTGTGCACGTGGGACACCCCTGTGGGAAAGCCTCGTGGGAAAGCCTCGTGGGAAAGACTCGAGGGAAAACCATAGATCCTTTGATCCACGCGGCGGACTGCGTGACACTGCTGCTACTGCTCTGGAGGAAAGCGCAAGTGCATGCCCGCATTCGAGACTAGGACTGACTCCCCTGGGGAGACTCCAGAAGTACCCCAAGATCCATGTCAGCACTGGAGAGGAATCCTCAGGTTCCGGCCCCGACTCCACACAAGGTCTTAGGCCCCGGCATCGACGGGAGAGGAATCCCGAGAGGCCCCCGAGGAACTCGCATGGGGACTGGCCTTTCCTGAGGCCACCAGAGTGGGTCCCTGAGGTCCCCGTCGTAAGTCGAGAGCACCTGCCGCAACTCGAGAAAATCCAGGAGGTTTTGCCCTCCAGGCGAGATGAGGCCCATTTCCGCTGAGGCTTCTCGAGGCCAATCACGTCTAACCACTGGAACTTCCAAAGGGTCCTTCACACCCTTGCTGCAACTCAAGAAGTTCCCCGACATACCCGTCTCCACTCGAGAGGAAGCACGTGGGTCCCGCACACATCCAGGGGAGCCCCGTTTCCGCCTACTAGCTCGAGATGAGGGATCCTTTCCCTGTTTCGTAGGGAAAGAATTCCCGGCGTTCCCGTCGCATCTCAAGAGGAGGCGCTCTCCACAGGAAAGGCGAGAGGAACTCCAGGGTCGTGCCACCATTCCAAGAGTCCCCCAGATGTGTCAGTCCATTCCAGAGGAACCTGTTTTCCCTGCACTGCCTTGACGTTCAAGACGAGGATCGACTCCCACCACGTGTGCACGTGGCACAGCCCTGTGGGAAAGCCTCGTGGGAAAGACTCGTGGGAAAGACTCGATGGAAAACCATAGATCCTTTGATCCACGCGGCGGACTGCGTGACACTGCTGCTACCGCTCTGGAGGAAAGCGCAAGTGCATGCCCGCATTCGAGACGAGGACTGACTCCCCTGGGGAGACTCCAGAAATACCCCAAGATCCATGTCAGCACTGGAGAGGAATCCTCAGGTTCCGGCCCCAAATCCACACAAGGTCTTAGGCCCCGGCATCGACGGGAGAGGAATCCCGAGAGGCCCCCGAGAAACTCGCATGGGGACTGGCCTTTCCTGAGGCCATCATAGCGGGTCCCTGAGGTCCCCGTCGTAAGTCGAGAGCACCTGCCGCAACTCGAGAAAATCCAGGAGGTTTTGCCCTCCAGGCGAGATGAGGCCCATTTCCGCTGAGGCTTCTCGAGGCCAATCACATCTAACCACTGGAACTTCCAAAGGGTCCTTCACACCATTGCTGCAACTCAAGAAGATCCCCGACATACCAGTCTCCACTCGAGAGGAAGCACGTGGTGTCCCGCACACATCCAGGGGAGCCCCGTTTCCGCCTCCTAGCTCGAGATTACGGATCCTTTCCCTGTTTCGTAGGGAAAGAATTCCCGGAGTTCCCGTCGCATCTCAAGAGGAGGCGCTCTCCACAGGAAAGGCGAGAGGAACTCCAGGGTCGTGCCACCATTCCAAGGGTCCCCCAGATGTGTCAGTCCATTCCAGAGGAACCTGTTTTCCCTGCACTGCCTTGACGTTCAAGCCGAGGATCGACTCCCACCACGTGTGCACGTGGGACAGCCCTGTGGGAAAGCCTCGTGGGAAAGCCTCGTGGGAAAGACTCGAGGGAAAACCATAGATCCTTTGATCCACGCAGCGGACTGAGTGACACTGCTGCTACCGTTCTGGAGGAAAGCGCAAGTGCATGCCCGCATTCGAGACGAGGACTGACTCCCCTGGGGAGACTCCAGAAGTACCCCAAGATCCATGTCAGCACTGGAGAGGAATCCTCAGGTTCCGGCCCCGACTCCACACAAGGTCTTAGGCCCCGGCATCGACGGGAGAGGAATCCCTAGAGGCCCCCGAGGAACTCGCATGGGGACTGGCCTTTCCTGACGGCCACCAGAGCGGGTCCCTGAGGTCCCCGTCGTAAGTCGAGGGCACCTGCCACAACTCGAGAAAATCCAGGAGGTTTTGCCCTCCAGGCGAGATGAGGCCCATTTCCGCTGAGGCTTCTCGAGGCCAATCACGTCTAACCACTGGAACTTCCAAAGGGTCCTTCACACCCTTGCTGCAAATCAAGAAGTTCCCCGACATACCCGTCTCCACTCGAGAGGAAGCACGTGGGGTCCCGCACACATCCAGGGGAGCCCCGTTTCCGCCTCCTAGCTCGAGATGAGGGATCCTTTCCCTGTTTCGTAGGGAAAGAATTCCCGGCGTTCCCGTCGCATCTCAAGAGGAGGCGCTCTCCACAGGAAAGGCGAGAGGAACTCCAGGGTCGTGACACCATTCCAAGAGTCCCCCAGATGTGTCAGTCCATTCCAGAGGAACCTGTTTTCCCTGCACTGCCTTGACGTTGAAGCCGAGGATCGACTCCCACCACGTGTGCACGTGGGACAGCCCTGTGGGAAAGCCTCGTGGGAAAGCCTCGTGGGAAAGACTCGAGGGAAAACCAAACATCCTTTGATCCACGCTGCGGACTGTGTGACACTGCTGCTACCGCTCTGGAGGAAAGCGCAAGTGCATGCCCGCTTTCGAGACGAGGACTGACCACCCTGGGGAGACTCCAGAAGTACCCCAAGATCCATGTCAGCACTGGAGAGGAATCCTCAGGTTCCGGCCCCGACTCCACACAAGGTCTTAGGCTCCGGCATCGACGGGAGAGGAATCCCGAGAGGCCCCCGAGGAACCCGCATGGGGACTGGCCTTTCCTGAGGCCACCAGAGCGGGTCCCTGAGGTTCCCGTCGTAAGTCGAGAGCACCTGCCGCAACTCGAGAAAATCCAGGAGGTTTTGCCCTCCAGGCGAGATGAGGCCCATTTCCGCTGAGGCTTCTCGAGGCCAATCACATCTAACCACTGGAACTTCCAAAGGGTCCTTCACACCATTGCTGCAACTCAAGATGTTCCCCGACATACCCGTCTGCACTCGATAGGAAGCACGTCGTGTCCCGCACACATCCAGGGGAGCCCCGTTTCTGCCTCCTAGCTCGAGATGAGGGATCCTTTCCCTGTTTCATAGGGAAAGAATTCCCGGCGTTCCCGTCGCATCTCAAGAGGAGGCGCTCTCCACAGGAAAGGCGAGAGGAACTCCAGGGTCGTGCCACCATTCCAAGAGTCCCCCAGATGTGTCAGTCCATTCCAGAGGAACCTGTTTTCCCTGCACTGCCTTGACGTTCAAGCCGAGGATCGACTCCCACCACGTGTGCACGTGGGACAGCCCTGTGGGAAAGCCTCGTGGGAAAGCCTCGTGGGAAAGACTCGAGGGAAAACCATAGATCCTTTGATCCACGCAGCGGACTGATTGACACTGCTGCTACCGCTCTGGAGGAAAGCGCAAGTGCATGCCCGCATTCGAGACGAGGACTGACTCCCCTGGGGAGACTCCAGAAGTACCCCAAGATCCATGTCAGCACTGGAGAGGAATCCTCAGGTTCCGGCCCCGACTCCACACAAGGTCTTAGGCCCCGGCATCGACGGGAGAGGAATCCCGAGAGGCCCCCGAGAAACTCGCATGGGGACTGGCCTTTCCTGAGGCCATCATAGCGGGTCCCTGAGGTCCCCGTCGTAAGTCGAGAGCACCTGCCGCAACTCGAGAAAATCCAGGAGGTTTTGCCCTCCAGGCGAGATGAGGCCCATTTCCGCTGAGGCTTCTCGAGGCCAATCACATCTAACCACTGGAACTTCCAAAGGGTCCTTCACACCATTGCTGCAACTCAAGAAGATCCCCGACATACCAGTCTCCACTCGAGAGGAAGCACGTGGTGTCCCGCACACATCCAGGGGAGCCCCGTTTCCGCCTCCTAGCTCGAGATGAGGGATCCTTTCCCTGTTTCGTAGGGAAAGAATTCCCGGCGTTCCAGTCGCATCTCAAGAGGAGGCGCTCTCCACAGGAAAGGCGAGAGGAACTCCAGGGTCGTGCCACCATTCCAAGGGTCCCCCAGATGTGTCAGTCCATTCCAGAGGAACCTGTTTTCCCTGCACTGCCTTGACGTTCAAGCCGAGGATCGACTCCCACCACGTGTGCACGTGGGACAGCCCTGTGGGAAAGCCTCGTGGGAAAGCCTCGTGGGAAAGACTCGAGGGAAAACCATAGATCCTTTGATCCACGCAGCGGACTGAGTGACACTGCTGCTACCGCTCTGGAGGAAAGCGCAAGTGCATGCCCGCATTCGAGACGAGGACTGACTCCCCTGGGGAGACTCCAGAAGTACCCCAAGATCCATGTCAGCACTGGAGAGGAATCCTCAGGTTCCGGCCCCGACTCCACACAAGGTCTTAGGCCCCGGCATCGTCGGGAGAGGAATCCCGAGAGGCCCCCGAGGAACTCGCATGGGGACTGGCCTTTCCTGAGGCCACCAGAGGGGGTCCCTGAGGTCCCCGTCGTAAGTCGAGGGCACCTGCCACAACTCGAGAAAATCCAGGAGGTTTTGCCCTCCAGGCGAGATGAGGCCCATTTCCAATGAGGCTTCTCGAGGCGAATCACGTCTAACCACTGGAACTTCCAAAGGGTCCTTCACACCCTTGCTGCAACTCAAGAAGTTCCCCGACATACCCGTCTCCACTCGAGAGGAAGCACGTGGGGTCCCGCACACATCCAGGGGAGCCCCGTTTCCGCCTCCTAGCTCGAGATGAGGGATCCTTTCCCTGTTTCGTAGGGAAAGAATTCCCGGCGTTCCCGTCGCATCTCAAGAGGAGGCGCTCTCCACAGGAAAGGCGAGAGGAACTCCAGGGTCGTGACACCATTCCAAGAGTCCCCCAGATGTGTCAGTCCATTCCAGAGGAACCTGTTTTCCCTGCACTGCCTTGACGTTCAAGCCGAGGATCGAATCCCACCACGTGTGAACGTGTGACAGCCCTGTGGGAAAGCCTCGTGGGAAAACCTCTTGGGAAAGACTCGAGGGAAAACCATACATCCTTTGATCCACACGGCGGACAGCGTGACACTGCTGCTACCGCTCTGGAGGAAAGCGCAAGTGCATGCCCGCATTCGAGACGAGGACTGACTCCCCTGGGGAGACTCCAGAAGTACCCCAAGATCCATGTCAGCAATGGAGAGGAATCCTCAGGTTCCGGCCCCGACTCCACACAAGGTCTTAGGCCCCGGCATCGACGGGAGAGGAATCCCGAGAGGCCCCCGAGGAACTCGCATGGGGACTGGCCTTTCCTGAGGCCACCAGAGCGGGTCCCTGAGGTCCCCGTCGTAAGTCGAGAGCACCTGCCGCAACTCGAGAAAATCCAGGAGGTTTTGCCCTCCAGGCGAGATGAGGCCCATTTCCGCTGAGGCTTCTCGAGGCCAATCACGTCTAACCACTGGAACTTCCAAAGGGTCCTTCACACCCTTGCTGCAACTCAAGAAGTTCCCGACATTCCTGTCTCCACTCGAGAGGAAGCACGTGGGGTCCCGCACACATCCAGGGGAGCCCCGTTTCCGCCTCCTACCTCGAGATGAGGGATCCTTTCCCTGTTTCGTAGGGAAAGAATTCCCGGCGTTCCCGTCGCATCTCAAGAGGAGGCGCTCTCCACAGGAAAGGCGAGAGGAACTCCAGGGTCGTGACACCATTCCAAGAGTCCCCCAGATGTGTCAGTCCATTCCAGAGGAACCTGTTTTCCCTGCACTGCCTTGACGTTCAAGCCGAGGATCGACTCCCACCACGTGTGCACGTGGGACAGCCCTGTGGGAAAGCCTCGTGGGAAAGCCTCGTGGGAAAGACTCGAGGGAAAACCAAACATCCTTTGATCCACGCGGCGGACTGTGTGACACTGCTGCTACCGCTCTGGAGGAAAGCGCAAGTGCATGCCCGCTTTCGAGACGAGGACTGACCACCCTGGGGAGACTCCAGAAGTACCCCAAGATCCATGTCAGCACTGGAGAGGAATCCTCAGGTTCCGGCCCCGACTCCACACAAGGTCTTAGGCTCCGGCATCGACGGGAGAGGAATCCCGAGAGGCCCCCGAGGAACCCGCATGGGGACTGGCCTTTCCTGAGGCCACCAGAGCGGGTCCCTGAGGTTCCCGTCGTAAGTCGAGAGCACCTGCCGCAACTCGAGAAAATCCAGGAGGTTTTGCCCTCCAGGCGAGATGAGGCCCATTTCCGCTGAGGCTTCTCGAGGCCAATCATATCTAACCACTGGAACTTCCAAAGGGTCCTTCACACCATTGCTGCAACTCAAGATGTTCCCCGACATACCCGTCTGCACTCGAGAGGAAGCACGTGGTGTCCCACACACATCCAGGGGAGCCCCGTTTCCGCCTCCTAGCTCGAGATGAGGGATCCTTTCCTGTTTCATAGGGAAAGAATTCCCGGCGTTCCCGTCGCATCTCAAGAGGAGGCGCTCTCCACAGGAAAGGCGAGAGGAACTCCCGGGTCGTGCCACCATTCCAAGAGTCCCCCAGATGTGTCAGTCCATTCCAGAGGAACCTGTTTTCCCTGCACTGCCTTGACGTTCAAGCCGAGGATCGACTCCCACCACGTGTGCACGTGGGACAGCCCTGTGGGAAAGCCTCGTGGGAAAGCCTCGTGGGAAAGACTCGAGGGAAAACCATACATCCTTTGATCCACGCGGCGGACTGTGTGACACTGCTGCTACCGCTCTGGAGGAAAGCGCAAGTGCATGCCCGCATTCGAGACGAGGACTGACTCCCCTGGGGAGACTCCAGAAGTACCCCAAGATCCATGTCAGCACTGGAGAGGAATCCTCAGGTTCCGGCCCCGACTCCACACAAGGTCTTAGGCCCCGGCATCGACGGGAGAGGAATCCCGAGAGGCCCCCGAGGAACTCGCATGGGGACTGGCCTTTCCTGAGGCCAAAAGAGCGGGTCCCTGAGGTCCCCGTCGTAAGTCGAGGGCACCTGCCACAACTCGAGAAAATCCAGGAGGTTTTGCGCTCCAGGCGAGATGAGGCCCATTTCCAATGAGGCTTCTCGAGGCCAATCACATCTAACCACTGGAACTTCCAAAGGGTCCTTCACACCATTGCTGCAACTCAAGAAGTTCCCCGACATACCCGTCTCCACTCGAGAGGAAGCACGTGGGGTCCCGCACACATCCAGGGGAGCCCCGTTTCCGCCTCCTAGATCGAGATGAGGGATCCTTTCCCTGTTTCGTAGGGAAAGAATTCCCGGCGTTCCCGTCGCATCTCAAGAGGAGGCGCTCTCCACAGGAAAGGCGAGAGGAACTCCAGGGTCGTGCCACCATTCCAAGAGTCCCCCAGATGTGTCAGTCCATTCGAGAGGAACCTGTTTTCCCTGCACTGCCTTGACGTTCAAGCCGAGGATCGACTCCCACCACGTGTGCACGTGGGACAGCCCTGTGGGAAAGCCTCGTGGGAAAGCCTCGTGGGAAAGACTCGAGGGAAAACCATAGATCCTTTGATCCACGCGGCGGACTGCGTGACACTGCTGCTACCGCTCTGGAGGAAAGCGCAAGTGCATGCCCGCATTCGAGACGAGGACTGACTCCCCTGGGGAGACTCCAGAAGTACCCCAAGATCCATGTCAGCACTGGAGAGGAATCCTCAGTTTCCGGCCCCGACTCCACACAAGGTCTTAGGCCCCGGCATCGACGGGAGAGGAATCCCGAGAGGCCCCCAAGGAACTCGCATGGGGACTGGCCTTTCCTGAGGCCACCAGAGCGGGTCCCTGAGGTTCCCGTCGTAAGTCGAGAGCACCTGCCGCAACTCGAGAAAATCCACGAGGTTTTGCCCTCCAGGCGAGATGAGGCCCATTTCCGCTGAGGCTTCTCGAGGCCAATCACATCTAACCACTGGAACTTCCAAAGGGTCCTTCACACCATTGCTGCAACTCAAGAAGTTCCCCGACATACCCGTCTCCACTCGAGAGGAAGCACGTGGGGTCCCGCACACATCCAGGGGAGCCCCGTTTCCGCCTCCTAGCTCGAGATGAGGGATCCTTTCCCTGTTTCATAGGGAAAGAATTCCCGGCGTTCCCGTCGCATCTCAAGAGGAGGCGCTCTCCACAGGAAAGGCGAGAGGAACTCCAGGGTCGTGACACCATTCCAAGAGTCCCTCAGATGTGTCAGTCCATTCCAGAGGAACCTGTTTTCCCTGCACTGCATTGACGTTCAAGCCGAGGATCGACTCCCACCACGTGTGCACGTGGGACAGCCCTGTGGGAAAGCCTCGTGGGAAAGCCTCGTGGGAAAGACTCGAGGGAAAACCATAGATCCTTTGATCCACGCGGCGGACTGCGTGACACTGCTGCTACTGCTCTGGAGGAAAGCGCAAGTGCATGCCCGCATTCGAGACGAGGACTGACTCCCCTGGGGAGACTCCAGAAGTACCCCAAGATCCATGTCAGCACTGGAGAGGAATCCTCAGGTTCCGGCCCCGACTCCACACAAGGTCTTAGGCCCCGGCATCGACGGGAGAGGAATCCCGAGAGGCCCCCGAGGAACTCGCATGGGGACTGGCCTTTCCTGAGGCCACCAGAGCGGGTCCCTGAGGTCCCCGTCGTAAGTCGAGAGCACCTGCCGCAACTCGAGAGAATCCAGGAGGTTTTGCCCTCCAGGCGAGATGATGCCCATTTCCGCTGAGGCTTCTCGAGGCCAATCACGTCTAACCATTGGAACTTCCAAAGGGTCCTTCACACCCTTGCTGCAACTCAAGAAGTTCCCCGACATACCCGTCTCCACTCGAGAGGAAGCACGTGGGGTCCCGCACACATCCAGGGGAGCCCCGTTTCCGCCTCCTAGCTCGAGATGAGGGATCCTTTCCCTGTTTCGTAGGGAAAGAATTCCCGGCGTTCCCGTCGCATCTCAAGAGGAGGCGCTCTCCACAGGAAAGGCGAGAGGAACTCCAGGGTCGTGCCACCATTCCAAGAGTCCCCCAGATGTGTCAGTCCATTCCAGAGGAACCTGTATTCCCTGCACTGCCTTGACGTTCAAGCCGAGGATCGACTCCCACCACGTGTGCACGTGGGACAGCCCTGTGGGAAAGCCTCGTGGGAAAGACTCGTGGGAAAGACTCGATGGAAAACCATAGATCCTTTGATCCACGCGGCGGACTGCGTGACACTGCTGCTACCGCTCTGGAGGAAAGCGCAAGTGCATGCCCGCATTCGAGACGAGGACTGACTCCCCTGGGGAGACTCCAGAAGTACCCCAAGATCCATGTCAGCACTGGAGAGGAATCCTCAGGTTCCGGCCCCGACTCCACACAAGGTCTTAGGCCCCGGCATCGACGGGAGGGGAATCCCGAGAGGCCCCCGAGGAACTCGCATGGGGACTGGCCTTTCCTGAGGCCACCAGAGCGGGTCCCTGAGGTCCCCGTCGTAAGTCGAGAGCACCTGCCGCAACTCGAGAAAATCCAGGAGGTTTTGCCCTCCAGGCGAGATGAGGCCCATTTCCGCTGAGGCTTCTCGAGGCCAATCACATCTAACCACTGGAACTTCCAAAGGGTCCTTCACACCATTGCTGCAACTCAAGAAGTTCCCCGACATACCAGTCTCCACTCGAGAGGAAGCACGTGGTGTCCCGCACACATCCAGGGGAGCCCCGTTTCCGCCTCCTAGCTCGAGATGAGGGATCCTTTCCCTGTTTCGTAGGGAAAGAATTCCCGGCGTTCCAGTTGCATCTCAAGAGGAGGCGCTCTCCACAGGAAAGGCGAGAGGAACTCCAGGGTCGTGCCACCATTCCAAGAGTCCCCCAGATGTGTCAGTCCATTCCAGAGGAACCTGTTTTCCCTGCACTGCCTTGACGTTCAAGCCGAGGATCGACTCCCACCACGTGTGCACGTGGGACAGCCCTGTGGGAAAGCCTCGTGGGAAAGCCTCGTGGGAAAGACTCAAGGGAAAACCATACATCCTTTGATCCACGCAGCGGACTGTGTGACACTGCTGCTACCGCTCTGGAGGAAAGCGCAAGTGCATGCCCGCATTCGAGACGAGGACTGACTCCCCTGGGGAGACTCCAGAAGTACCCCAAGATCCATGTCAGCACTGGAGAGGAATCCTCAGGTTCCGGCCCCGCCTCCACACAAGGTCTTAGACCCCGTCATCGACGGGAGAGGAATCCCGAGAGGCCCCCGAGGAACTCGCATGGGGACTGGCCTTTCCTGAGGCCACCAGAGCGGGTCCCTGAGGTTCCCGTCGTAAGTCGAGAGCACCTGCCGCAACTCGAGAAAATCCAGGAGGTTTTGCCCTCCAGGCGAGATGAGGCCCATTTCCGCTGAGGCTTCTCAAGGCCAATCACATCTAACCACTGGAACTTCCAAAGGGTCCTTCACACCATTGCTGCAACTCAAGAAATTCCCCGACATACCCGTCTCCACTCGAGAAAAAGCACGAGGGGTCACGCACACATCCAGGGGAGCCCCGTTTCCGCCTCCTAGCTCGAGATGAGGGATCCTTTCCCTGTTTCGTAGGGAAAGAATTCCCGGCGTTCCAGTTGCATCTCAAGAGGAGGCGCTCTCCACAGGAAAGGCGAGAGGAACTCCAGGGTCGTGCCACCATTCCAAGAGTCCCCCAGATGTGTCAGTCCATTCCAGAGGAACCTGTTTTCCCTGCACTGCCTTGACGTTCAAGCCGAGGATCCACTCCCACCACGTGTGCACGTGGGACAGCCCTGTGGGAAAGCCTCGTGGGAAAGCCTCGTGGGAAAGACTCGAGGGAAAACCATAGATCCTTTGATCCACGCGGCGGACTGCGTGACACTGCTGCTACCGCTCTGGAGGAAAGCGCAAGTACATGCCCGCATTCGAGACGAGGACTGACTCCCCTGGGGAGACTCCAGAAGTACCCCAAGATCCATGTCAGCACTGGAGAGGAATCCTCATGTTCCGGCCCCGACTCCACACAAGGTCTTAGGCCCCGGCATCGACGGGAGAGGAATCCCGAGAGGCCCCCGAGGAACTCGCATGGGGACTGGCCTTTCCTGAGGCCACCAGAGCGGGTCCCTGAGGTCCCCGTCGTAAGTCGAGAGCACCTGCCGCAACTCGAGAAAATCCAGGAGGTTTTGCCCTCCAGGCGAGATGAGGCCCATTTCCGCTGAGGCTTCTCGAGGCCAATCACGTCTAACCACTGGAACTTCCAAAGGGTCCTTCACACCCTTGCTGCAACTCAAGAAGTTCCCCGACATACCCGTCTCCACTCGAGAGGAAGCACGTGGGGTCCCGCACACATCCAGGGGAGCCCCGTTTCCGCCTCCTAGCTCGAGATGAGGGATCCTTTCCCTGTTTCGTAGGGAAAGAATTCCCGGCGTTCCCCTCGCATCTCAAGAGGAGGCGCTCTCCACAGGAAAGGCGAGAGGAACTCCAGGGTCGTGACACCATTCCAAGAGTCCCCCAGATGTGTCAGTCCATTCCAGAGGAACCTGTTTTCCCTGCACTGCCTTGACGTTCAAGCCGAGTATCGAGTCCCACCACGTGTGCACGTGGGACAGCCCTGTGGGAAAGCCTCGTGGGAAAGCCTCATGGGAAAGACTCGAGGGAAAACCATAGATCCTTTGATCCACGCGGCGGACTGCGTGACACTGCTGCTACCGCTCTGGAGGAAAGCGCAAGTGCATGCCCGCATTCGAGACGAGGACTGACTCCCCTGGGGAGACTCCAGAAGTACCCCAAGATTCATGTCAGCACTGGAGAGGAATCCTCAGGTTCCGGCCCCGCCTCCACACAAGGTCTTAGGCCCCAGCATCGACGGGAGAGGAATCCCCAGAGGCCCCCGAGGAACTCGCATGGGGACTGGCCTTTCCTGAGGCCACCAGAGCGGTTCCCTGAGGTCCCCGTCGTAAGTCGAGAGCACCTGCCGCAACTCGAGAAAATCCAGGAGGTTTTGCCCTCCAGGTGCGATGAGGCCCATTTCCGCTGAGGCTTCTCGAGGCTAATCACGTCTAACCACTGGAACTTCCAAACGGTCCTTCACACCATTTCTGCAACTCAACAAGTTCCCCGACATACCCGTCTCCACTCGAGAGGAAGCACGTGGTGTCCCGCACACATCCAGGGGAGACCCGTTTCCGCCTCCTAGCTCGAGATGAGGGATCCTTTCCCTGTTTCGTAGGGAAAGAGTTCCCGGCGTTCCCGTCGCATCTCAAGAGGAGGCGCTCTCCACAGGAAAGGCGAGAGGAACTCCAGGGTCGTGCCACCATTCCAAGAGTCCCCCAGATGTGTCAGTCCATTCCAGAGGAACCTGTTTTCCCTGCACTGCCTTGACGTTCAAGCCGAGAATCGACTCCCAACACGTGTGCACGTGGGACAGCCCTGTGGGAAAGCCTCGTGGGAAAGCCTCGTGGGAAAGACTCGAGGCAAAACCATAGATCCTTTGATCCACGCGACGAACTGCATGACACTGCTGCTACCGCTCTGGAGGAAAGCGCAAGTGCATGCCCGCATTCGAGACGAGGACTGACTCCCCTGGGGAGACTCCAGAAGTACCCCAAGATCCATGTCAGCACTGGAGAGGAATCCTCAGGTTCCGGCCCCGACTCCACACAAGGTCTTAGGCCCCGGCATCGACGGGAGAGGAATCCCGAGAGGCCCCCGAGGAACTCGCATGGGGACTGGCCTTTCCTGAGGCCACCAGAGCGGGTCCCTGAGGTCCCCGTCGTAAGTCGAGAGCAACTGCCGCAACTCGAGAAAATCCAGGAGGTTTTGCCCTCCAGGCGAGATGAGGACCATTTCCGCTGAGGATTCTCGAGGCCAATCACATCTAACCACTGGAACTTCCAAAGGGTCCTTCACCCCATTGCTGCAACTCAAGAAGTTCCCCGACATACCAGTCTCCACTCGAGAGGAAGCACGTGGTGTCCCGCACACATCCAGGGGAGCCCCGTTTCCGCCTCCAAGCTCGAGATGAGGGATCCTTTCCCTGTTTCTTAGGGAAAGAATTCCCGGCGTTCCCGTCGCATCTCAAGAGGAGGCGCTCTCCACAGGAAAGGCGAGAGGAACTCCAGGGTCGTGACACCATTCCAAGAGTCCCCCAGATGTGTCAGTCCATTCCAGAGGAACCTGTTTTCCCTGCACTGCCTTGACGTTCAAACCGAGGATCGACTCCCACCACGTGTGCACGTGGGACAGCCCTGTGGGAAAGCCTCGTGGGAAAGCCTCGTGGGAAAGACTCGAGGGAAAACCATAGATCCTTTGATCCACGCGGCGGACTGCGTGACACTGCTGCTACCGCTCTGGAGGAAAACCCAAGTGCATGCCCGCATTCGAGACGAGGACTGACTCCCCTGGGGAGACTCCAGAAGTACCCCAAGATCCATGTCAGCACTGGAGAGGAATCCTCAGGTTCCGGCCCCGACTCCACACAAGGTCTTCGGCCCCGGCATCGACGGGAGAGGAATCCCGAGAGGCCCCCGAGGAACTCGCATGGGGACTGGCCTTTCCTGAGGCCACCAGAGCGGGTCCCTGAGGTCCCCGTCGTATGTCGAGAGCACCTGCCGCAACTCGAGAAAATCCAGGAGGTTTTGCCCTCCAGGCGAGATGAGGCCCATTTCCGCTGAGGCTTCTCGAGGCCAATCACATCTAACCACTGGAACTTCCAAAGGGTCCTTCACACCCTTGCTGCAACTCAAGAAGTTCCCCGACATACCCGTCTCCACTCGAGAGGAAGCACGTGGTGTCTCGCACACATCCAGGGGAGCCCCGTTTCCGCCTCCTAGCTCGAGATGAGGGATCCTTTCCCTGTTTCGTAGGGAAAGAATTCCCGGCGTTCCCGTCGCATCTCAAGAGGAGGCGCTCTCCACAGGAAAGGCGAGAGGAACTCCAGGGTCGTGCCACCATTCCAAGAGTCCCCCAGATGTGTCAGTCCATTCCAGAGGAACCTGTTTTCCCTGCACTGCCTTGACGTTCAAGCCGAGGATCGAGTCCCACCACGTGTGCACGTGGGACAGCCCTGTGGGAAAGCCTCGTGGGAAAGCCTCGTGGGAAAGACTCGAGGGAAAACCATAGATCCTTTGATCCACGCGGCGGACTGCGTGACACTGCTGCTACCGCTCTGGAGGAAAGCGCAAGTGCATGCCCGCATTCGAGACCAGGACTGACTCCCCTGGGGAGACACCAGAAGTACCCCAAGATCCATGTCAGCACTGGAGAGGAATCCTCAGGTTCCGGCCCGACTCCACACAAGGTCTTAGGCCCCGGCATCGACGGGAGAAGAATCCCGAGAGGCCCCCGAGGAACTCGCATGGGGACTGACCTTTCCTGAGGCCACCAGAGCGAGTCCCTGAGGTCCCCGTCGTAAGTCGAGAGTACCTGCCGCAACTCGAGAAAATCCAGGAGGTTTTGCCCTCCAGGCGAGATGAGGCCCATTTCCGCTGAGGCTTCTCGAGGCCAATCACATCTAACCACTGGAACTTCCAAAGGGTCCTTCACACCCTTGCTGCAACTCAAGAAGTTCCCCGACATACCCGTCTCCACTCGAGAGGAAGCACGTGGGGTCCCGCACACATCCAGGGGAGCCCCGTTTCCGCCTCCTAGCTCGAGATGAGGGATCCTTTCCCTGTTTCGTAGGGAAAGAATTCCCGGCGTTCCCGTCGCATCTCAAGAGGAGGCGCTCTCCACAGGAAAGGCGAGAGGAACTCCTGGGTCGTGCCACCATTCCAAGAGTCCCCCAGATGTGTCAGTCCATTCCAGAGGAACCTGTTTTCCCTGCACTGCCTTGACGTTCAAGCCGAGGATCGACTCCCACCACGTGTGCACGTGGGACAGCCCTGTGGGAAAGCCTCGTGGGAAAGCCTCGTGGGAAAGACTCGAGGGAAAACCATAGATCCTTTTATCCACGGGGCGGAGTGCGTGACACTGCTTCTACCGCTCTGGAGAAGAGCGCAAGTGCATACCCGCGTTCGAGACGAGGACTGACTCCACTGGGGAGACTCCAGAAGTACCCCAAGATCCATGTCAGCACTGGAGAGGAATCCTCAGGTTCCGGCCCCGACTCCACACAAGGTCTTAGGCCCCGGCATCGACGGGAGAGGAATCCCCAGAGGCCCCCGAGGAACTCGCATGGGGACTGGCCATTCCTGAGGCCACAAGAGCGGGTCCCTGAGGTCCCCGTCGTAAGTCGAGAGCACCTGCCGCAACTCGAGAAAATCCAGGAGGTTTTGCCCTCCAGGCGAGATGAGGCCCATTTCCGCTGAGGCTTCTCGAGGCCAATCACGTCTAACCACTGGAACTTCCAAAGGGTCCTTCACACCCTTGCTGCAACTCCCGAAGTTCCCCGACATACCCATCTGCACTCGAGAGGAAGCACGTGGTGTCCCGCACACATCCAGGGCAGCCCCGTTTCCCCCTCCAAGCTCGAGATGAGGGATCCTTTCCCTGTTTCGTAGGGAAAGAATTCCCGGCGTTCCCGTCGCATCTCAAGAGGAGGCGCTCTCCACAGGAAAGGCGAGAGGAACTCCAGGGTCATGCCACCATTCCAAGAGTCCCCCAGATGTGTCAGGCCATTCCAGAGGAACCTGTTTTCCCTGCACTGCCTTGACGTTCAAGCCGAGGATCGACTCCCACCACGTGTGCACGTGGGACAGCCCTGTGGGAAAGCCTCGTGGGAAAGACTCGAGGGAAAACCATAGATTCTTTGATCCACGCGGCGGACTGCGTGACACTGCTGCTACCGCTCTGGAGGAAAGCGCAAGTGCAGGCCGCATTCGAGACGAGGACTGACTCCCCTGGGGAGACTCCAGAAGTACCCCAAGATCCATGTCAGCACTGGAGAGGAATCCTCAGGTTCCGGCCCCGACTCCACACAAGGTCTTAGGCCCCGGCATCGACGGGAGAGGAATCCCGAGAGGCCCCCGAGGAACTCGCATGGGGACTGTCCTTTCCTGAGGCCACCAGAACGGGTCCCTGAGGTCCCCGTCGTAAGTCGAGAGCACCTGCCGCAACTCGAGAAAATCCAGGAGGTTTTGCCCTCCAGGCGCGATGAGGCCCATTTCCGCTGAGGCTTCTCGAGGCTAATCACGTCTAACCACTGGAACTTCCAAAGGGTCCTTCACACACTTGCTGCAACTCAAGAAGTTCCCCGACATACCCGTCTCCACTCGAGAGGAAGCACGTGGGTCCCGCACACATCCAGGGGAGCCCCGTTTCCGCCTCCTAGCTCGAGATGAGGGATCCTTTCCCTGTTTCGTAGGGAAAGAATTCCCGGGGTTCCCGTCGCATCTCAAGAGGAGGCGCTCTCCACAGGAAAGGCGAGAGGAACTCCAGGGTCGTACCACCATTCCAAGAGTCCCCCAGATGTGTCAGTCCATTCCAGAGGAAACTCTTTTCCCTGCACTGCCTTGACGTTCAAGCCAAGGATCGACTCCCACCACGTGTGCACGTGGGACAGCCCTGTGGGAAAGCCTCGTGGGAAAGCCTCGTGGGAAAGACTCGAGGGAAAACCATAGATTCTTTGATCCACGCGGCGGACTGCGTGACACTGCTGCTACCGCTCTGGAGGAAAGCGCAAGTGCATGCCCGCATTCGAGACGAGGAATGACTCCCCTGGGGAGACTCCAGAAGTACCCCAAGATCCATGTCAGCACTGGAGAGGAATCCTCAGGTTCCGGCCCGACTCCACACAAGGTCTTAGGCCCCGGCATCAACGGGAGAAGAATCCCGAGAGGCCCCCGAGGAACTCGCATGGGGACTGGCCTTTCCTGAGGCCACCAGAGCGGGTCCCTGAGGTCCCCGTCGTAAGTCGAGAGCACCTGCCGCAACTCGAGAAAATCCAGGAGGTTTTGCCCTCCAGGCGCGATGAGGCCCATTTCCGCTGAGGCTTCTCGAGGCTAATCACGTCTAACCACTGGAACTTCCAAAGGGTCCTTCACACCCTTGCTGCAACTCAAGAAGTTCCCCGACATACCCGTCTCCACTCGAGAGGAAGCACGTGGGTCCCGCACACATCCAGGGGAGCCCCGTTTCCGCCTCCTAGCTCGAGATGAGGGATCCTTTCCCTGTTTCGTAGGGAAAGAATTCCCGGCGTTCCCGTCGCATCTCAAGAGGAGGCGCTCTCCACAGGAAAGGCGAGAGGAACTCCAGGGTCGTGCCACCATTCCAAGAGTCCCCCAGATGTGTCAGTCCATTCCAGAGGAACCTGTTTTCCCTGCACTGCCTTGACGTTCAACCGAGGATCGACTCCCACCACGAGTGCACGTGGGACAGCCCTGTGGGAAAGCCTCGTGGGAAAGCCTCGTGGGAAAGACTCGAGGGAAAACCATAGATTCTTTGATCCACGCTGCGGACTGCGTGACACTGCTGCTACCGCTCTGGAGGAAAGCGCAAGTGCATGCCCGCATTCGAGACGAGGACTGACTCCCCTGGGGAGACTCCAGAAGTACCCCAAGATCCATGTCAGCACTGGAGAGGAATCCTCAGGTTCCGGCCCGACTCCACACAAGGACTTAGGCCCCGGCATCGACGGGAGAAGAATCCCGAGAGGCCCCCGAGGAACTCGCATGGGGACTGGCCTTTCCTGAGGCCACCAGAGCGGTTCCCTGAGGTCCCCGTCGTAAGTCGAGAGCACCTGCCGCAACTCGAGAAAATCCAGGAGGTTTTGCCCTCCAGGCGAGATGAGGCCCATTTCCGCTGAGGCTTCTCGAGGCCAATCACATCTAACCACTGGAACTTCCAAAGGGTCCTTCACACCCTTGCTGCAACTCAAGAAGTTCCCCGACATACCCGTCTCCACTCGAGAGGAAGCACGTGGGGTCCCGCACACATCCAGGGGAGCCCCGTTTCCGCCTCCTAGCTCGAGATGAGGGATCCTTTCCCTGTTTCGTAGGGAAAGAATTCCCGGCGTTCCCGTCACATCTCAAGACGAGGCGCTCTCCACAGGAAAGGCGAGAGGAACTCCAGGGTCCTGCCACCATTCCTAGAGTACCCCAGATGTGTCAATCCATTCCAGAGGAACCTGTTTTCCCTGCACTGCCTTGACGTTCAAGCCGAGGATCGACTCCCACCACGTGTGCACGTGGGACAGCCCTGTGGGAAAGCCTCGTGGGAAAGCCTCGTGGGAAAGACTCGAGGGAAAACCATAGATCCTTTGATCCACGCGGCGGACTGCGTGACACTGCTGCTACCGCTCTGGAGGAAAGCGCAAGTGCATGCCCGCATTCGAGACGAGGACTGACTCCCCTGGGGAGACTCCAGAAGTACCCCAAGATCCATGTCAGCACTGGAGAGGAATCCTCAGGTTCCGGCCCCGACTCCACACAAGGTCTTAGGCCCCGGCATCGACGGGAGAGGAATCCCCAGAGGCCCCCGAGGAACTCGCATGGGGACAGGCCTTTCCTGAGGCCACCAGAGCGGGTCCCTGAGGTCCCCGTCGTAAGTCGAGAGCACCTGCCGCAACTCGAGAAAATCCAGGAGGTTTTGCCCTCCAGGCGAGATGAGGCCCATTTCCGCTGAGGCTTCTCGAGGCCAATCACGTCTAACCACTGGAACTTCCAAAGGGTCCTTCACACCCTTGCTGCAACTCAAGAAGTTCCCCGACATACCCGTCTGCACTCGAGAGGAAGCACGTGGTGTCCCGCACACATCCAGGGCAGCCCCGTTTCCCCCTCCAAGCTCGAGATGAGGGATCCTTTCCCTGTTTCGTAGGGAAAGAATTCCCGGCGTTCCCGTCGCATCTCAAGAGGAGGCGCTCTCCACAGGAAAGGCGAGAGGAACTCCAGGGTCATGCCACCATTCCAAGAGTCACCCAGATGTGTCAGTCCATTCCAGAGGAACCTGTTTTCCCTGCACTGCCTTGACTTTCAAGCCGAGGATCGACTCCCACCACGTGTGCACGTGGGACAGCCCTGTGGGAAAGCCTCGTGGGAAAGACTCGAGGGAAAACCATAGATTCTTTGATCCACGCGGCGGACTGCGTGACACTGCTGCTACCGCTCTGGAGGAAAGCGCAAGTACATGCCCGCATTCGAGACGAGGACTGACTCCCCTGGGGAGACTCCAGAAGTACCCCAAGATCCATGTCAGCACTGGAGAGGAATCCTCAGGTTCCGGCCCCGACTCCACACAAGGTCTTAGGCCCCGGCATCGACGGGAGAGGAATTCCCAAAGGCCCCCGAGGAACTCGCATGGGGACTGGCCTTTCCTGAGGCCACCAGAGCGGGTCCCTGAGGTCCCCGTCGTAAGTCGAGAGCACCTGCCGCAACTCGAGAAAATCCAGGAGGTTTTGCCCTCCAGGCGAGATGAGGCCCATTTCCGCTGAGGCTTCTCGAGGCCAATCACGTCTAACCACTGGAACTTCCAAAGGGTCCTTCACACCCTTGCTGCAACTCAAGAAGTTCCCCGACATACCCGTCTGCACTCGAGAGGAAGCACGTGGTGTCCCGCACACATCCAGGGCAGCCCCGTTTCCCCCTCCAAGCTCGAGATGAGGGATCCTTTCCCTGTTTCGTAGGGAAAGAATTCCCGGCGTTCCCGTCGCATCTCAAGAGGAGGCGCTCTCCACAGGAAAGGCGAGAGGAACTCCAGGGTCATGCCACCATTCCAAGAGTCACCCAGATGTGTCAGTCCATTCCAGAGGAACCTGTTTTCCCTGCACTGCCTTGACTTTCAAGCCGAGGATCGACTCCCACCACGTGTGCACGTGGGACAGCCCTGTGGGAAAGCCTCGTGGGAAAGACTCGAGGGAAAACCATAGATTCTTTGATCCACGCGGAGGACTGCGTGACACTGCTGCTACCGCTCTGGAGGAAAGCGCAAGTGCATGCCCGCATTCGAGACGAGGACTGACTCCCCTGGGGAGACTCCAGAAGTACCCCAAGATCCATGTCAGCACTGGAGAGGAATCCTCAGGTTCCGGCCCCGACTCCACACAAGGTCTTAGGCCCCGGCATCGACGGGAGAGGAATCCCGAGAGGCCCCCGAGGAACTCGCATGGGGACTGTCCTTTCCTGAGGCCACCAGAACGGGTCCCTGAGGTCCCCGTCGTAAGTCGAGAGCACCTGCCGCAACTCGAGAAAATCCAGGAGGTTTTGCCCTCCAGGCGCGATGAGGCCCATTTCCGCTGAGGCTTTTCGAGGCTAATCACGTCTAACCACTGGAACTTCCATAGGATCCTTCACACCCTTGCTGCAACTCAAGAAGTTGCCCGACATACCCGTCTCCACTCGAGAGGAAGCACGTGGGTCCCGCACACATCCAGGGGAGCCCCGTTTCCGCCTCCTAGCACGAGATGAGGGATCCTTTCCCTGTTTCGTAGGGAAAGAATTCCCGGCGTTCCCGTCGCATCTCAAGAGGAGGCGCTCTCCACAGGAAAGGCGAGAGGAACTCCAGGGTCGTACCACCATTCCAAGAGTCCCCCAGATGTGTCAGTCCATTCCAGAGGAACCTGTTTTCCCTGCACTGCCTTGACGTTCAAGCCGAGGATCGACTCCCACCACGTGTGCACTTGGGACAGCCCTGTGGGAAAGCCTCGTGGGAAAGCCTCGTGGGAAAGACTCGAGGGAAAACCATAGATTCTTTGATCCACGCGGCGGACTGCGTGACACTGCTGCTACCGCTCTGGAGGAAAGTGCAAGTGCATGCCCGCATTCGAGACGAGGACTGACCCCCCTGGGGAGACTCCAGAAGTACCCCAAGATCCATGTCAGCACTGGAGAGGAATCCTCAGGTTCCGGCCCCGACTCCACACAAGGTCTTAGACCCCGGCATCGACGGGAGAGGAATCCCGAGAGGCCCCCGAGGAACTCGCATGGGGACTGGCCTTTCCTGAGGCCACCAGAGCGGGTCCCTGAGGTCCCCGTCGTAAGTCGAGAGCACCTGCCGCAACTCGAGAAAATCCAGGAGGTTTTGCCCTCCAGGCGAGATGAGGCCCATTTCCGCTGAGGCTTCTCGAGGCCAATCACGTCTAACCACTGGAACTTCCAAAGGGTCCTTCACACCCTTGCTGCAACTCAAGAAGTTCCCCGACATACCCGTCTGCACTCGAGAGGAAGCACGTGGTGTCCCGCACACATCCAGGGGAGCCCCGTTTCCCCCTCCTAGCTCGAGATGAGGGATCCTTTCCCTGTTTCGTAGGGAAAGAATTCCCGGCGTTCCCGTCGCATCTCAAGAGGAGGCGCTCTCCACAGGAAAGGCGAGAGGAACTCCAGGGTCATGCCACCATTCCAAGAGTCACCCAGATGTGTCAGTCCATTCCAGAGGAACCTGTTTTCCCTGCACTGCCTTGACGTTCAAGCCGAGGATCGACTCCCAACACGTGTGCACGTGGGACAGCCCTGTGGGAAAGTCTCGTGGGAAAGACTCGAAGGAAAACCATAGATTCTTTGATCCACGCTACGGACTGCGTGACACTGCTGCTACCACTCTGGAGGAAAGCGCAAGTGCATGCCCGCATTCGAGACGAGGACTGACTCCCCTGGGGAGACTCCAGAAGTACCCCAAGATCCATGTCAGCACTGGAGAGGAATCCTCAGGTTCCGGCCCCGACTCCACACAAGGTCTTAGGCCCCGGCATCGACGGGAGAGGAATCCCGAGAGGCCCCCGAGGAACTCGCATGGGGACTGTCCTTTCCTGAGGCCACCAGAGCGGGTCCCTGAGGTCCCCGTCGTAAGTCGAGAGCACCTGCCGCAACTCGAGAAAATCCAGGAGGTTTTGCCCTCCAGGCGAGATGAGGCCCATTTCCGCTGAGGCTTCTCGAGGCTAAACACATCTAACCACTGGAACTTCCAAAAGGTCCTTCACACCCTTGCTGCAACTCAAGAAGTTCCCCGACATACCCGTCTCCACTCGAGAGGAAGCACGTGGGTCCCGCACACATCTAGGGGAGCCCCGTTTCCGCCTCCTAGCTCGAGATGAGGGATCCTTTCCCTGTTTCGTAGGGAAAGAATTCCCGGCGTTCCCGTCGCATCTCAAGAGGAGGCGCTCTCCACAGGAAAGGCGAGAGGAACTCCAGGGTCGTGCCACCATTCCAAGAGTCCCCCAGATGTGTCAGTCCATTCCAGAGGAACCTGTTTTCCCTGCACTGCCTTGATGTTCAAGCCGAGGATCGACTCCCACCACGTGTGCACGTGGGACAGCCCTGTGGGAAAGCCTCGTGGGAAAGCCTCGTGGGAAAGACTCGAGGGAAAACCATAGATCCTTTGATCCACGCGGCGGACTGCGTGACACTGCTGTTACCGCTATGAAGGAAAGCGCAAGTGCATGCCCGCATTCGAGACGAGGACTGACTCCCCTGGGGAGACTCCAGAAGTACCCCAAGATCCATGTCAGCACTGGAGAGGAATCCTCAGGTTCCGGCCCCGACTCCACACAAGGTCTTAGGCCCCGGCATCGACGGGAGAGGAATCCCGAGAGGCCCCCGAGGAACTCGCATGGGGACTGGCCTTTCCTGAGGCCACCAGAGCGGGTCCCTGAGGTCCCCGTCGTAAGTCGAGAGCACCTGCCGCAACTCGAGAAAATCCAGGAGGTTTTGCCCTCCAGGCGAGATGAGGCCCATTTCCGCTGAGGCTTCTCGAGGCCAATCACATCTAACCACTGGAACTTCCAAAGGGTCCTTCACACCCTTGCTGCAACTCAAGAAGTTCCCCGACATACCCGTCTCCACTCGAGAGGAAGCACGTGGGTCCCGCACACATCTAGGGGAGCCCCGTTTCCGCCTCCTAGCTCGAGATGAGGGATCCTTTCCCTGTTTCATAGGGAAAGAATTCCCGGCGTTCCCGTCGCATCTCAAGAGGAGGCGCTCTCAACAGGAAAGGCGAGAGGAACTCCAGGGTCGTGCCACCATTCCAAGAGTCCCCCAGATGTGTCAGTCCATTCCAGAGGAACCTGTTTTCCCTGCACTGCCTTGATGTTCAAGCCGAGGATCGACTCCCACCACGTGTGCACGTGGGACAGCCCTGTGGGAAAGCCTCGTGGGAAAGCCTCGTGGGAAAGACTCGAGGGAAAACCATAGATCCTTTGATCCACGCGGCAGACTGCGTGACACTGCTGTTACCGCTATGAAGGAAAGCGCAAGTGCATGCCCGCATTCGAGACGAGGACTGACTCCCCTGGGGAGACTCCAGAAGTACCCCAAGATCCATGTCAGCACTGGAGAGGAATCCTCAGGTTCCGGCCCCGACTCCACACAAGGTCTTAGGCCCCTCCATCGACGGGAGAGGAATCCCGAGAGGCCCCCGAGGAACTCGCATGGGGACTGGCCTTTCCTGAAGCCACCAGAGCGGGTCCCTGAGGTCCCCGTCGTAAGTCGAGAGCACCTGCCGCAACTCGAGAAAATCCAGGAGGTTTTGCCCTCCAGGCGAGATGAGGCCCATTTCCGCTGAGGCTTCTCGAGGCCAATCACATCTCACCACTGGAACTTCCAAAGGGTCCTTCACACCCTTGCTGCAACTCAAGAAGTTCCCCGACATACCCGTCTCCACTCGAGAGGAAGCACGTGGGGTCCCGCACACATCCAGGGGAGCCCCGTTTCCGACTCCTAGCTCGAGATGAGGGATCCTTTCCCTGTTTCGTAGGGAAAGAATTCCCGGCGTTCCCGTCGCATCTCAAGAGGAGGCGCTCTCCACAGGACAGGCGAGAGGAACTCCAGGGTCGTGACACCATTCCAAGAGTCCCCCAGATGTGTCAGTCCATTCCAGAGGAACCTGTTTTCCCTGCACTGCCTTGACGTTCAAGCCGAGGAACGACTCCCACCACGTGTGCACATGGGACATCCCTGTGGGAAAGCCTCCTGGGAAAGCCTCGTGGGAAAGACTCGAGGGAAAACCATAGATCCTTTGCTCCACGCGGCGGACTGCGTGACACTGCTGCTACCGCTCTGGAGGAAAGCGCAAGTGCATGCCCGCATTCGAGACGAGGACTGACTCCCCTGGGGAGACTCCAGAAGTACCCCAAGATCCATGTCAGCACTGGAGAGGAATCCTCAGGTTCCGGCCCCGACTCCACACAAGGTCTTAGGCCCCGGCATCGACGGGAGTGGAATCCCGAGAGGACCCCGAGGAACTCGCATGGGGACTGGCCTTTCCTGAGGCCACCAGAGCGGGTCCCTGAGGTCCCCGTCGTAAGTCGAGAGCACCTGCCCCAACTCGAGAAAATCCAGGAGGTTTTGCCCTCCAGGCGAGATGAGGCCCATTTCCGCTGAGGCTTCTCGAGGCCAATCACATCTAACCACTGGAACTTCCAAAGGGTCCTTCACACCCTTGCTGCAACTCAAGAAGTTCCCCGACATACCCGTCTGCACTCGAGAGGAAGCACGTGGTGTCCCACACACATCCAGGGGAGACCCGTTTCCGCCTCCTAGCTCGAGATGAGGGATCCTTTCCCTGTTTCGTAGGGAAAGAATTCCCGGCGTTCCCGTCGCATCTCAAGAGGAGGCGCTCTCCACAGGAAAGGCGAGAGGAACTCCAGGGTCGTGCCACCATTCCAAGAGTCCCCCAGATGTGTCAGTCCATTCCAGAGGAACCTGTTTTCCTTGCACTGCCTTGACGTTCAAGCCGAGGATCGACTCCCACCACGTGTGCACGTGGGACAGCCCTGTGGGAGAGCCTCGTGGGAAAGCCTCGTGGGAAAGACTCGAGGGAAAACCATAGATCCTTTGATCCACGCGGCGGACTGCGTGACACTGCTGCTACCGCTCTGGAGGAAAGCGCAAGTGCATGCCCGCATTCGAGACGAGGACTGACTCCCCTGGGGAGACTCCAGAAGTACCCCAAGATCCATGTCAGCACTGGAGAGGAATCCTCAGGTTCCGGCCCCGACTCCACACAAGGTCTTAGGCCCCGGCATCGACGGGAGAGGAATCCCGAGAGGCCCCCGAGGAACTCGCATGGGGACTGGCCTTTCCTGAGGCCACCAGAGCGGGTCCCTGAGGTCCCCGTCGTAAGTCGAGAGCACCTGCCGCAACTCGAGAAAATCCAGGAGGTTTTTCCCTCCAGGCGAGATGAGGCCCATTTCCGCTGAGGCTTCTCGAGGCCAATCACATCTAACCACTGGAACTTTCAAAGGGTCCTTCACACCCTTGCTGCAACTCAAGAAGTTCCCCGACATACCAGTCTGCACTCGAGAGGAAGCACGTGGTGTCCCGCACACATCCAGGGTGCCCCGTTTCCGCCTCCTAGCTCGAGATGAGGGATCCTTTCCCTGTTTCGTAGGGAAAGAATTCCCGGCGTTCCCGTCGCATCTCAAGAGGAGGCGCTCTCCACAGGAAAGGCGAGAGGAACTCCAGGGTCGTGCCACCATTCCAAGAGTCCCCCAGATGTGTCAGTCCATTCCAGAGGAACCTGTTTTCCTTGCACTGCCTTGACGTTCAAGCCGAGGATCGACTCCCACCACGTGTGCACGTGGGACAGCCCTGTGGGAGAGCCTCGTGGGAAAGCCTCGTGGGAAAGACTCGAGGGAAAACCATAGATCCTTTGATCCACGCGGCCGACTGCGTGACACTGCTGCTACCGCTCTGGAGGAAAGCGCAAGTGCATGCCCGCATTCGAGACGAGGACTGACTCCCCTGGGGAGACTCCAGAAGTACCCCAAGATCCATGTCAGCACTGGAGAGGAATCCTCAGGTTCCGGCCCCGACTCCACACAAGGTCTTAGGCCCCGGCATCAACGGGAGAGGAATCCCGAGAGGCCCCCGAGGAACTCGCATGGGGACTGGCCTTTCCTGAGGCCACCAGAGCGGGTCCCTGAGGTCCCCGTCGTAAGTCGAGAGCACCTGCCGCAACTCGAGAAAATCCAGGAGGTTTTGCCCTCCAGGCGAGATGAGGCCCATTTCCACTGAGGCTTCTCGAGGCTAATCACGTCTAACCACTGGAACTTTCAAAGGGTCCTTCACACCCTTGCTGCAACTCAAGAAGTTCCCCGACATACCAGTCTGCACTCGAGAGGAAGCACGTGGTGTCCCGCACACATCCAGGGTGCCCCGTTTCCGCCTCCTAGCTCGAGATGAGGGATCCTTTCCCTGTTTCGTAGGGAAAGAATTCCCGGCGTTCCCGTCGCATCTCAAGAGGAGGCGCTCTCAACAGGAAAGGCGAGAGGAACTGAAGGGTCGTGCCACCATTCCAAGAGTCCCCCAGATGTGTCAGTCCATTCCAGAGGAACCTGTTTTCCCTGCACTGCCTTGACGTTCAAGCCGAGGATCGACTCCCACCACGTGTGCACGTGGGACAGCCCTGTGGGAAAGCCTTGTGGGAAAGCCTCGTGGGAAAGACTCGAGGGAAAACCATAGATCCTTTGATCCACCCGGCCGACTGCGTGACACTGCTGCTACCGCTCTGGAGGAAAGCGCAAGTGCATGCCCGCATTCGACACGAGGACTGACTCCCCTGGGGAGACTCCAGAAGTACCCCAAGATCCATGTCAGCACTGGAGAGGAATCCTCAGGTTCCGGCCCTGACTCCACACAAGGTCTTAGGCCCCGGCATCGACGGGAGAGGAATCCCGAGAGGCCCCCGAGGAACTCGCATGGGGACTGGCCTTTCCTGAGGCCACCAGAGCGGGTCTCTGAGGTCCCCGTCGTAAGTCGAGAGCACCTGCCGCAACTCGAGAAAATCCAGGAGGTTTTGCCCTCCAGGCGAGATGAGGCCCATTTCCGCTGAGGCTTCTCGAGGCCAATCACATCTAACCACTGGAACTTCCAAAGGGTCCTTCACACCCTTGCTGCAACTCAAGAAGTTCCCCGACATACCCGTCTGCACTAGAGAGGAAGCACGTGGTGTCCCGCACACATCCAGGGGAGCCCGGTTTCCACCTCCTAGCTCGAGATTAGGGATCCTTTCCCTGTTTCGTAGGGAAAGAATTCCCGGCGTTCCCGTCGCATCTCAAGAGGAGGCGCTCTCCACAGGAAAGGCGAGAGGAACTCCATGGTCGTGCCACCATTCCAAGAGTCCCCCAGATGTGTCAGTCCATTCAAGAGGAACCTGTTTTCCCTGCACTGCCTCGACGTTCAAGCCGAGGATCGACTCCCACCACGTGTGCACGTGGGACAGCCCTGTGGGAAAGCCTCGTGGGAAAGCCTCGTGGGAAAGACTCGAGGGAAAACCATAGATCCTTTGATCCACGCGGCAGACTGCGTGACACTGCTGCTACCGCTCTGGAGGAAAGCGCAAGTGCATGCCCGCATTCGAGACGAGGACTGACTCCCCTCGGGAGACTCCAGAAGTACCCCAAGATCCATGTCAGCACTGGAGAGGAATCCTCAGGTTCCGGCCTCAACTCCACACAAGGTCTTAGGCCCCGGCATCGACGGGAGAGGAATCCCGAGTGGCCCCCGAGGAACTCGCATGGGGACTGGCCTTTCCTGAGGCCACCAGAGCGGTTCCCTGAGGTCCCCCTCGTAAGCCGAGAGCACCTGCCGCAACTCGAGAAAATCCAGGAGGTTTTGCCCTCCAGGCGAGATGAGGCCCATTTCAGCTGAGGCTTCTCGAGGCCAATCACATCTAACCACTGGAACTTTCAAAGGGTCCTTCACACCCTTGCTGCAACTCAAGAAGTTCCCCGACATACCAGTCTGCACTCGAGAGGAAGCACGTGGTGTCCCGCACACATCCAGGGGTGCCCCGTTTCCGCCTCCTAGCTCGAGATGAGGGATCCTTTCCCTGTTTCGTAGGGAAAGAATTCCCGGCGTTCCCGTCGCATCTCAAGAGGAGGCGCTCTCCACAGGAAAGGCGAGAGGAACTCCAGGGTCGTGCCACCATTCCAAGAGTCCCCCAGATGTGTCAGTCCATTCCAGAGGAACCTGTTTTCCTTGCACTGCCTTGACGTTCAAGCCGAGGATCGACTCCCACCACGTGTGCACGTGGGACAGCCCTGTGGGAGAGCCTCGTGGGAAAGCCTCGTGGGAAAGACTCGAGGGAAAACCATAGATCCTTTGATCCACGCGGCCGACTGCGTGACACTGCTGCTACCGCTCTGGAGGAAAGCGCAAGTGCATGCCCGCATTCGAGACGAGGACTGACTCCCCTGGGGAGACTCCAGAAGTACCCCAAGATCCATGTCAGCACTGGAGAGGAATCCTCAGGTTCCGGCCCCGACTCCACACAAGGTCTTAGGCCCCGGCATCGACGGGAGAGGAATCCCGAGAGGCCCCCGAGGAACTCGCATGGGGACTGGCCTTTCCTGAGGCCACCAGAGCGGGTCCCTGAGGTCCCCGTCGTAAGTCGAGAGCACCTGCCGCAACTCGAGAAAATCCAGGAGGTTTTGCCCTCCAGGCGAGATGAGGCCCATTTCCGCTGAGGCTTCTCGAGGCCAATCACATCTAACCACTGGAACTTCCAAAGGGTCCTTCACACCCATGCTGCAACTCAAGAAGTTCCCCGACATACCTGTCTCCACTCGAGAGGAAGCACGTGGGGTCCCGCACACATCCAGGGGAGCCCCGTTTCCGCCTCCTAGCTCGAGATGAGGGATCCTTTCCCTGTTTCGTAGGGAAAGAATTCCCGGCGTTCCCGTCGCATCTCAAGAGGAGGCGCTCTCCGCAGGAAAGGGGAGAGGAACTCCAGGGTCGAGACACCATTCCAAGAGTCCCCCAGATGTGTCAGTCCATTTCAGAGGAACCTGTTTTCCCTGCACTGCCTTGACGTTCAAGCCGAGGATCGACTCCCACCACGTGTGCACGTGGGACAGCCCTGTGGGAAAGCCTCGTGGGAAAGCCTCGTGGGAAAGACTCGAGGGAAAACCATAGATCCTTTGATCCACGCGGCGGACTGCGTGACACTGCTGCTACCGCTCTGGAGGAAATAGCAAGTGCATGCCCGCATTCGAGAGGAGGACTGACTCCCCTGGGGAGACTCCAGAAGTACCCCAAGATCCATGTCAGCACTGGAGAGGATTCCTCAGGTTCCGGCCCCGACTCCACACAAGGTCTTAGGCCCCGGAATCGACGGGAGAGGAATCCAGAGAGGCCCCCGAGGAACTCGCATGGGGACTGGCCTTTCCTGAGGCCACCAGAGCGGGTCCCTGAGGTCCCCGTCGTAAGTCGAGAGCAACTGCCGCAATTCGAGAAATTCCAGGAGGTTTTGCCCTCCAGGCGAGATGAGGCCCATTTCCGCTGAGGCTTCTCGAGGCCAATCACATCTCACCACTGGAACTTCCAAAGGGTCCTTCACACCCTTGCTGCAACTCAAGAAGTTCCCCGACATACCCGTCTCCACTCGAGAGGAAGCACGTGGGATCCCGCACACATCCAGGGGAGCCCCGTTTCCGCCTCCTAGCTTGAGATGAGGGATCCTTTCCCTGTTTCGTAGGGAAAGAATTCCCGGCGTTCCCGTCGCATCTCAAGAGGAGGCGCTCTCCACAGGAAAGGCGAGAGGAACTCCAGGGTCGTGCCACCATTCCAAGAGACCCCCAGATGTGTCAGTCCATTGCACAGGAAACTGTTTTCCCTGCACTGCCTTGACGTTCAAGCCGAGGATCGACTCCCACCACGTGTGCACGTGGGACAGCCATGTGGGAAAGCCTCGTGGGAAAGCCTCGTGGGAAAGACCTGAGGGAAAACCATAGATCCTTTGATCCACGCGGCGGACTGCGTGACACTGCTGCTACCGCTCTGGAGGAAAGCGCAAGTGCATGCCCGCATTCGAGACGAGGACTGACTCCCCTTGGGAGACTCCAGAAGTACCCCAAGATCCATGTCAGCACTGGAGAGGAAACCTCAGGTTCCAGCTCCGACTCCACAGAAGGTCTTAGGCCCCGGCATCGACGGGAGAGGAATCCCCAGAGGCCCCCGAGGAACTCGCCTGGGGACTGGCCTTTCCTGAGGCCACCAGAGCGGGTCCCTGAGGTCCCCGTCGTAAGTCGAGAGCACCTGCCGCAACTCGAGAAAATCCAGGAGGTTTTGCCGTCCAGGCGAGATGAGGCCCATTTCCGCTGAGGCTTCTCGAGGCTAATCACATCTAACCACTGGAACTTCCAAAGGGTCCTTCACACCCTTGCTGCAACTCAAGAAGCTCCCCGACATACCCGTCTGCACTCGAGAGTAAGCACGTGGGGTCCCGCACACATCCAGGGGAGCCCCGTTTCCGCCTCCTAGCTCGAGATGAGGGATCCTTTCCCTGTTTCGTAGGGAAAGAATTCCCGGCGTTCCCGTCGCATCTCAAGAGGAGCCGCTCTCCACAGGAAAGGGGAGATTAACTCCAGGGTCGTGACACCATTCCAAGAGTCCCCCAGATGTGTCAGTCCATTCCAGAGGAACCTGTTTTCCCTGCACTGCCTTAACGTTCAAGCCGAGGATCGACTCCCGCCACGTGTGCACGTGGGACAGCCCTGTGGGAAAGCTTCGTGGGAAAGACTCGTGGGAAAGACTCGAGGGAAAACAATAGATCCTTTGATCCACGCGGCAGACTGTGTGACACTGCTGTTACCGCTCTGGAGGAAAGCGCAAGTGCATGCCCGCATTCGAGACGAGGACTGACTCCCCTGGGGAGACTCCAGAAGTACCCCAAGATCCATGTCAGCACTGGAGAGGAATCCTCAGGTTCCGGCCCCGACTCCACTCAAGGTCTTAGGCACCGGCATCGATGGGAGAGGAATCCCGAGAGGCCCCCGAGGAACTCGCATGGGGACTGGCCTTTCCTGAGGCCACCAGAGCGGGTTCCTGAGGTCCCCGTCGTAAGTCGAGAGCAACTGCCGCAACTCGAGAAAATCCAGGAGGTTTTGCCCTCCAGGCGAGATGAGGCCCATTTCCGCTGAGGCTTCTCGAGGCTAATCACGTGTAATTACTGGAACTTCCAACGGGTCTTTCACACCCTTGCTGCGACTAAAGAAGCTCCCCACCATACCCGTCTCCACTCCAGAGGAAGCACGTGGGGTCCCGCACACATCCAGGGGAGCCCCGTTTCCGCCTCCTAGCTCGAGATGAGGGATCCTTTCCCTGTTTCGTAGGGAAAGAATTCCCGGCGTTCCCGTCGCATCTCAAGAGGAGGCGCTCTCCACAGGAAAGGCGAGAGGAACTCCAGGGTCGTGCCACCATTCCAAGAGTCCCCCAGATGTGTCAGTCCATTCCAGAGGAACCTGTTTTCCCTGCACTGCCTTGACGTTCAAGCCGAGGATCGACTCCCACCACGTGTGCACGTGGGACAGCTCTGTGGGAAAGCCTCGTGGGAAAGCCTCGTGGGAAAGACTCGAGGGAAAACCATAGATCCTTTGATCCACGCGGCGGACTGCGTGACACTGCTGCTACCGCTCTGGAGGAAAGCGCAAGTGCATGCCCGCATTCGACACGAGGACTGACTCCCCTGGGGAGACTCCAGAATTACCCCTAGATCCATGTCAGCACTGGAGAGGAATCCTCAGGTTCCGGCCCCGACTCCACACAAGGTCTTAGGCCCCGGCATCGATGGGAGAGGAATCCCGAGAGGCCCCCGAGGAACTCGCATGGGGACTGGCCTTTCCTGAGGCCACCAGACCGGGTCCCTGAGGTCCCCGTCGTAAGTCGAGAGCACCTGCCGCAACTCCAATAAATTCAGGAGGTTTTGCCGTCCAGGCGAGATGAGGCCCATTTCCGCTGAGGCTTCTCGAGGCCAATCACATCTAACCACTGGAACTTCCAAAGGGTCCTTCACACCCTTGCTGCAACTCCAGAAGTTCCCCGACATACCCGTCTCCACTCGAGAGGAAGCACGTGGGGTCCCGCACACATCCAGGGGAGCCCCGTTTCCGCCTCCTAGCTCGAGATGAGGGATCCTGTCCCTGTTTCGTAGGGAAAGAATTCCCGGCGTTCCCGTCGCATCTCAAGAGGAGGCGCTCTCCACAGGAAAGGCGAGAGGAACTCCAGGGTCGTGCCACCATTCCAAGAGTCCCCCAGATGTGTCAGTCCATTCCAGAGGAACCTGTTTTCCCTGCACTGCCTTGACGTTCAAGCCGAGGATCGACTCCCACCACGTGTGCACGTGGGACAGCCCTAAGGGAAAGCCTCGTGGGAAAGCCTCATGGGAAAGACTCGAGGGAAAACCATAGATCCTTTGATCCACGCGGCGGACTGCGTGACACTGCTGCTACCGCTCTGGAGGAAAGCGCAAGTGCATGCCCGCATTCGAGACGAGGACTGACTCCCCTGGGGAGACTCCAGACGTACCCCAAGATCCATGTCAGCACTGGAGAGGAATCCTCAGGTTCCGGCCCCGACTCCACACAAGGACTTAGGCCCCGGCAACGACGGGAGAGGAATCCCCAGATGCCCCCGAGGAACTCGCATGTGGACTGGCCTTTCCTGAGGCCAACAGAGCGGGTCCCTGAGGTCCCCGTCGTAAGTCGAGAGCACCTGCCGCAACTCGAGAAAATCCAGGAGGTTTTGCCCTCCAGGCGAGATGAGGCCCATTTCCGCTGAGGCTTCTCGAGGCTAATCACGTCTAACCACTGGAACTTCCAAAGGGTCCTTCACACCCTTGCTGCAACTCAAGAAGTTCCCCAACCTACCCGTCTCCACTCGAGAGGAAGCACGTGGGTCCCGCACACATCCAGGGGAGCCTCGTTTCCGCCTCCTAGCTCGAGATGAGGGATCCTTTCCCTGTTTCGTAGGGAAAGAATTCCCGGCGTTCCCGTCCCATCTCAAGAGGAGGCGCTCTCCATAGGAAAGGCGAGAGGAACTGAAGGGTCGTGCCACCATTCCAAGAGTCCCCCAGATGTGTAAGTCCATTCCAGAGGAACCTGTTTTCCCTGCACTGCCTTGACATTCAAGCCGAGGATCGACTCCCACCACGTGTGCACGTGGGACAGCCCTGTGGGAAAGCCTCGTGGGAAAGCCTCGGGGGAAAGACTCGAGGGAAAACCATAGATCCTTTGATCCACGCGGCGGACTGCGTGACACTGCTGCAACCGCTCTGGAGGAAAGCGCAAGTGCATGCCCGCATTCGAGACGAGGACTGACTCCCCTGGGGAGACTCCAGAAATACCCCAAGATCCATGTCAGCACTGGAGAGGAATCCTCAGGTTCCGGCCCCGACTCCACACAAGGTCTCAGGCCCCGGCATCGACGGGAGAGGAATCCCGAGAGGCCCCCGAGGAACTCGCATGGGGACTGGCCTTTCCTGAGGCCACCAGAGCGGGTCCCTGAGGTCCCCGTCGTAAGTCGAGAGCACCTGCCGCAACTCGAAAAAATCCAGGAGGTTTTGCCCTCCAGGCGAGATGAGGCCCATTTCCGCTGAGGCTTCTCAAGGCTAATCACGTCTAACCACTGGAACTTCCAAAGGGTCCTTCACACCCTTGCTGCAACTCAAGAACTTCCCCGACATACCCGTCTCCACTCGAGAGGAAGCACGTGGGGTCCCTCACACATCCAGGGGAGCCCCGTTTCCGCCTCCTAGCTCGAGATGAGGGATCCTTTCCCTGTTTCGTAGGGAAAGAATTCCCGGCGTTCCCGTCGCATCTCAAGAGGAGGCGCTCTCCACAGGAAAGGCGAGAGGAACTCCAGGGTCGTGCCACCATTCCAAGAGTCCCCCAGATGTGTCAGTCCATTCCAGAGGAAACTGTTTTACCTGCACTGCATTGACGTTCAAGCCGAGGATCGAGTCCCACCACGTGTGCACGTGGGACAGCCCTGTGGGAAAGCCTCGTGGGAAAGCCTCGTGGAAAAGACTCGAGGGAAAACCAAAGATCCTTTGATCCACGCGGCGGACTGCGTGACACTGCTGCTACCGCTCTGGAGGAAAGCGCAAGTGCATGCCCGCATTCGAGACGAGGACTGACTCCCCTGGGGAGACTCCAGAAGTACCCCAAGAACCATGTGAGCACTGGAGAGGAATCCTCAGGTTCCGGCCCCGACTTCACACAAGGTCTTAGGCCCCGGCATCGACGGGAGAGGAATCCCCAGAGGAACTCGCATGGGGACTGGCCTTTCCTGAGGCCACCAGAGCGGGTCCCTGAGGTCCCCGTCGTAAGTCGAGAGCACCTGCCGCAACTCGAGAAAATCCAGGAGGTTTTGCCCTCCAGGCGAGATGAGGCCCATTTCTGCTGAGGCTTCTCGAGGCCAATCACATCTAACCACTGAAACTTCCAAAGGGTCCTTCACACCATTGCTGCAACTCAAGAAGTTCCCCGACATACCCGTCTCCACTCGAGAGGAAGCACGTGGGGTCCCTCACACATCCAGGGGAGCCCCGTTTCCGCCTCCTAGCTCGAGATGAGGGATCCTTCCCTTTTTCGTAGGGAAAGAATTCCCGACCTTCCAGTCGCATCTCAAGAGGAGGCGCTCTCCACAGGAAAGGCGAGAGGAACTCCAGGGTCGTGACACCATTCCAAGGGTCCCCCAGATGTGTCAGTCCATTCCAGAGGAACCTGTTTTCCCTGCACTGCCTTGACATGCAAGCCGAGGATCGACTCCCACCACGTGTGCACGTGGGACAGCCCTGTGGGAAAGCCTCGTGGGAAAGCCTCGTGGGAAAGACTCGAGGGAAAACCATAGATCCTTTGATCCACGCGGCGGACTGCGTGACACTGCTGCTACCGCTCTGGAGGAAAGCGCAAGTGCATGCCCGCATTCGAGACGAGGACTGACTCCCCTGGGGAGACTCCAGACGTACCCCAAGATCCATGTCAGCACTGGAGAGGAATCCTCAGGTTCCGGCCCCGACTCCACACAAGGTCTTAGGCCCCGGCATCGACGGGAGAGGAATCCCGAGACGCCCCCGAGGAACTCGCATGGGGACTGGCCTTTCCTGAGGCCACCAGAGCGGGTCCCTGAGGTCCCCGTCGTAAGTCGAGAGCACCTGCCGCAACTCGAATAAATCCAGGAGGTTTTGCCCTCCAGACGAGATGAGGCCCATTTCCGCTGAGGCTTCTCGAGGCCAATCACATCTAACCACTGGAACTTCCAAAGGGTCCTTCACACCCTTGCTGCAACTCAAGAAGGTCCCCGACATACCCGTCTCCACTCGAGAGGAAGCACGTGGGGTCCCGCACACACCCAGGGGAGCCCCGTTTCTGCTTCCTAGCTCGAGATGAGGGATCCTGTCCCTGTTTCGTAGGGAAAGAATTCCCGGCGTTCCCGTCGCATCTCAAGAGGAGGCGCTCTTCACAGGAAAGGCGAGAGGAACTCCACGGTCGTGCCACCATTCCAAGAGTCCCCCAGATGTGTCAGTCCATTCCAGAGGAACCTGTTTTGCCTGCACTGCATTGACGTTCAAGCCGAGGATCGACTCCCACCACGTGTGCACTTGGGACAGCCCTGTGGGAAAGCCTCGTGGGAAAACCTCGTGGGAAAGACTAGAGGGAAAACCATAGATCCTTTGACCCATTGGGCGGACTGCGTGACACTGCTGCTACCGCTCTCGAGGAAAGCGCAAGTGCATGCCCGCATTCGAGACGAAGACTGACTCCCCTGGGGAGACTCCAGAAGTACCCCAAGATCCATGTCAGCACTGGAGAGGAATCCTCAGGTTCCGGCCCCGACTCCACACAAGGACTAAGGCCCCGGCATCGACGGGAGAGGAATCCCCAGAGGCCCCCGAGGAACTCGCATGGGGACTGGCCTTTCCTGAGGCCACCAGAGCGGGTCCCTGAGGTCCCCGTCGTTAGTCGAGAGCACCTGCCGCAACTCGAGAAAATCCAGGAGGTTTTGCCCTCCAGGCGAGATGAGGCCCATCTCCGCTGAGGCTTCTCGAGGCTAATCACGTCTAACCACTGGAACTTCCAAAGGGTTCTTCACACCCTTGCTGCAACTCAAGAACTTCCCCGACATACCCGTCTCCCCTCGAGAGGAAGCACGTGGGGTCCCTCACACATCCAGGGGAGCCCCGTTTCCACCTCCTAGCTCGAGATGAGGGATCCTTTCCCTGTTTCGTAGGGAAAGAATTCCCGGCGTTCCCGTCGCATCTCAAGAGGAGGCGCTCTCCACAGGAAAGGGGAGAGGAACTCCAGGGTCGTGCCACCATTCAAAGAGTCCCCCAGATGTGTCAGTCCATTACAGAGGAACCTGTTTTCCCTGCACTGCCTTGACGTTCAAGCCGAGGATCGAGTCCCACCACGTGTGCACGTGGGACAGCCCTAAGGGAAAGCCTCGTGGGAAAGCCTCGTGGGAAAGACTCGAGGGAAAACCATAGATCCTTTGATCCACGCGGCGGACTGCGTGACACTGCTGCTACCGCTCTGGAGGAAAGCGCAAGTGCATGCCCGCATTCGAGACGAGGACTGACTCCCCTGGGGAGACTCCAGAAGTACCCCAAGATCCATGTCAGCACTGGAGAGGAATCCTCAGGTTCCGGCCCCGACTCCACACAAGGACTTAGGCCCCGGCAACGACGGGAGAGGAATCCCCAGATGCCCCCGAGGAACTCGCATGTGGACTGGCCTTTCCTGAGGCCAACAGAGCGGGTCCCTGAGGTCCCCGTCGTAAGTCGAGAGCACCTGCCGCAACTCGAGAAAATCCAGGAGGTTTTGCCCTCCAGGCGAGATGAGGCCCATTTCCGCTGAGGCTTCCCGAGGCCAATACGTCTAACCACTGGAACTTCCAAAGGGTCCTTCACACCCTTGCTGCAACTCAAGAAGTTCCCCGACCTACCCGTCTCCACTCGAGAGGAAGCACGTGGGTCCCGCACACATCCAGGGGAGCCTCGTTTCCGCCTCCTAGCTCGAGATGAGGGATCCTTTCCCTGTTTCGTAGGGAAAGAATTCCCGGCGTTCCCGTCGCATCTCAAGAGGAGGCGCTCTCCACAGGAAAGGGGAGAGGAACTCCAGGGTCATGCCACCATTCCAAGAGTCCCCCAGATGTGTCAGTCCATTCCAGAGGAACCTGTTTTCCCTGCACTGCCTTGACATTCAAGCCGAGGATCGACTCCCACCACGTGTGCACGTGGGACAGCCCTGTGGGAAAGCCTCGTGGGAAAGCCTCGTGGGAAAGACTCGAGGGAAAACCATAGATCCTTTGATCCACGCGGCGGACTGCGTGACACTGCTGCAACCGCTCTGGAGGAAAGCGCAAGTGCATGCCCGCATTCGAGACGAGGACTGACTCCCTTGGGGAGACTCCAGAAATACCCCAAGATCCATGTCAGCACTGGAGAGGAATCCTCAGGTTCCGGCCCCGACTCCACACAAGGTCTTAGGCCCCGGCATCGACGGGAGAGGAATCCCGAGAGGCCCCCAAGGAACTCGCATGGGGACTGGCCTTTCCTGAGGCCACCAGAGCGGGTCCCTGAGGTCCCCGTCGTAAGTCGAGAGCACCTGCCGCAACTCGAAAAAATCCAGGCGGTTTTGCCCTCCAGGCGAGATGAGGCCCATTTCCGCTGAGGCTTCTCAAGGCTAATCACGTCTAACCACTGGAACTTCCAAAGGGTCCTTCACACCCTTGCTGCAACTCAAGAACTTCCCCGACATACCCGTCTCCACTCGAGAGGAAGCACGTGGGGTCCCTCACACATCCAGGGGAGCCCCGTTTCCGGCTCCTAGCTCGAGATGAGGGATCCTTTCCCTGTTTCGTAGGGAAAGAATTCCCGGCGTTCCCGTCGCATCTCAAGAGGAGGCGCTCTCCACAGGAAAGGGGAGAGGAACTCCAGGGTCGTGCCACCATTCCAAGAGACCCCCAAATGTGTCAGTCCATTCCAGAGGAACCTGTTTTCCCTGCACTGCCTTGACGTTCAAGCCGAGGATCGAGTCCCACCACGTGTGCACGTGGGACAGCCCTGAGGGAAAGCCTCGTGGGAAAGCCTCGTGGGAAAGACTCGAGGGAAAACCATAGATCCTTTGATCCACGCGGCGGACTGCGTGACACTGCTGCTACCGCTCTGGAGGAAAGCGCAAGTGCATGCCCGCATTCGAGACGAGGACTGACTCCCCTGGGGAGACTCCAGAAGTACCCCAAGAACCATGTGAGCACTGGAGAGGAATCCTCAGGTTCCGGCCCCGACTTCACACAAGGTCTTAGGCCCCGGCATCGACGGGAGAGGAATCCCCAGAGGAACTCGCATGGGGACTGGCCTTTCCTGAGGCCACCAGAGCGGGTCCCTGAGGTCCCCGTCGTAAGTCGAGAGCACCTGCCGCAACTCGAGAAAATCCAGGAGGTTTTGCCCTCCAGGCGAGATGAGGCCCATTTCCGCTGAGGCTTCTCGAGGCCAATCACATCTAACCACTGGAACTTCCAAAGGGTCCTTCACACCATTGCTGCAACTCAGAAGTTCCCCGACATACCCGTCTCCACTCGAGAGGAAGCACGTGGGGTCCCGCACACATCCAGGGGAGCCCCGTTTCCGCCTCCTAGCTCGAGATGAGGGATCCTTTCCCTGTTTCGTAGGGAAAGAATTCCCGGCGTTCCCGTCGCATCTCAAGAGGAGGCGCTCTCCCCAGGGAAGGCGAGAAGAACTCCAGGGTCGTGCCACCATTCCAAGAGTCCCCCAGATGTGTCAGTCCATTCCAGAGGAACCTGTTTTCCCTGCACTGCCTTGACGTTCAAGCCGAGGATCGACTCCCACCACGTGTGCACGTGGGACAGCCCTGTGGGAAAGCCTCGTGGGAAAGCCTCGTGGGAAAGACTCGAGGGAAAACCATAGATGCTTTGATCCACGCGGCGGACTGCGTGACACTGCTGCTACCGCTCTGGAGGAAAGCGCAAGTGCATGCCCGCATTCGAGACGAGGACTGACTCCCCTGGGGAGACTTCAGTAGTACCCCAAGATCCATGTCAGCACTGGAGAGGAATCCTCAGGTTCCGGCCCCGACTCCACACAAGGTCTTAGGCCCCGGCATCGACGGGAGAGGAATCCCGAGAGGCCCCCGAGGAACTCGCATGGGGACTGGCCTTTCCTGAGGCCACCAGAGCGGGTCCCTGAGGTCCCCGTCGTAAGTCGAGAGCACCTGCCGCAACTCGAGAAAATCCAGGAGGTTTTGCCCTCCAGGCGAGATGAGGCCCATTTCCGCTGAGGCTTCTCGAGGCTAATCACGTCTAACCACTGGAAATTCCAAAGGGTCCTTCACACCCTTGCTGCAACTCAAGAAGTTCCCCGACATACCCGTCTGCACTCGAGAGGAAGCACGTGGGGTCCCGCACACATCCAGGGGAGCCCCGTTTCCGCCTCCTAGCTCGAGATGAGGGATCCTTTCCCTGTTTCGTAGGGAAAGAATTCCCGGCGTTCCCGTCGCATCTCAAGAGGAGGCGCTCTCCACAGGAAAGGCGAGAAGAACTCCAGGGTCGTGACACCATTCCAAGAGTCCCCCAGATGTGTCAGTCCATTCCAGAGGAACCTGTTTTCCCTGCACTGCCTTGACGTTCAAGCCGAGGATCGACTCCCACCACGTGTGCACGTGGGACAGCCCTGTGGGAAAGCCTCGTGGGAAAGCCTCGTGGGAAAGACTCGAGGGAAAACCATAGATCCTTTGATCCACGCGGCGGACTGCGTGACACTGCTGCTACCGCTCTGGAGGAAAGCGCAAGTGCATGCCCGCATTCGAGACGAGGACTGACTCCCCTGGGGAGACTTCAGAAGTACCCCAAGATCCATGTCAGCACTGGAGAGGAATCCTCAGATTCCGGCCCCGACTCCACACAAGGTCTTAGGCCCCGGCATCGACGGGAGAGGAATCCCGAGAGGCCCCAGAGGAACTCTCATGGGGACTGGCCTTTCCTGAGGCCACCAGAGCGGGTCCGTGAGGTCCCCGTCGTAAGTCGAGAGCACCTGCCGCAACTCGAGAAAATCCAGGCGGTTTTGCCCTCCAGGCGAGATGAAGCCCATTTCCCCTGAGGCTTCTCGAGGCTAATCACATCTAACCACTGGAAATTCCAAAGGGTCCTTCACACCCTTGCTGCAACTCAAGAAGTTCCCCGACATACCCGTCTCCACTCGAGAGGAAGCACGTGGTGTCCCACACACATCCAGGGGAGCCCCGTTTCCGCCTCCTAGCTCGAGATGAGTGATCCTTTCCCTGTTTCGTAGGGAAAGAATTCCCGGCATTCCCGTCGCATCTCAAGAGGAGGCGCTCTCCACAGGAAAGGCGAGAGGAACTCCAGGGTCGTGCCACCAATCCAAGAGTCCCCCAGATGTGTCAGTCCATTCCAGAGGAACCTGTTTTCCCTGCACTGCCTTGACGTTCAAGCCGAGGATCGACTCCCACCACGTGTGCACGTGGTACAGCCCTGTGGGAAAGCCTCGGGGGAAAGCCTCGTGGGAAAGACTCGAGGGAAAACCATAGATCCTTTGATCCACGCGCCGGACTGCGTGACACTGCTGCTACCGCTCTGGAGGAAAGCGCAAGTGCATGCCCGCATTCGAGACGAGGACTGACTCCCCTGGGGAGACTCCAGACGTACCCCAAGATCCATGTCAGCACTGGAGAGGAATCCTCAGGTTCCGGCCCCGACTCCACACAAGGACTTAGGCCCCGGCATCGACGGGAGAGGAATCCCGAGAGGCCCCCGAGGAACTCGCATGGGGACTGGCCTTTCCTGAGGCCACCAGAGCGGGTCCCTGAGGTCCCCGTCGTAAGTCGAGAGCACCTGCCGCAACTCGAGAAAATCCAGGAGGTTTTGCCCTCCAGGCGAGATGAGGCCCTTTTCCGCTGAGGCTTCTCGAGGCTAATCACGTCTAACCACTGGAACTTCCAAAGGGTCCTTCACACCCTTGCTGCAACTCAAGAAGTTCCCCGACATACCCGTCTCCACTCGAGAGGAAGCACGTGGTGTCCCGCCCACATACAGGGGAGCTCCGTTTCCGACTCCTAGCTCGAGATGAGGGATCCTTTCCCTGTTTCGTAGGGAAAGAATTCCCGGCGTTCCCGTCGCATCTCAAGAGGAGGCGCTCTCCACAGGAAAGGCGAGAGGAACTCCAGGGTCGTGCCACCATTCCAAGAGTCCCCCAGATGTGTCAGTCCATTCCAGAGGAACCTGTTTTCCCTGCACTGCCTTGACGTTCAAGACAAGGATCGACTCCCACCACGTGTGCACCTGGGACTGCCCTGTGGGAAAGCCTCGTGGGAAAGCCTCGTGGAAAAGACTCGAGGGAAAACCATAGATCCTTTGATCCACGCGGCGGACTGCGTGACACTGCTGCTACCGCTCTGGAGGAAAGCGCAAGTGCATGCCCGCATTCGACACGAGGACTGACTCCCCTGGGGAGACTCCAGAAGTACCCCAACATCCATGTCAGCACTGGAGAGGAATCCTCAGGTTCCGGCCCCGACTCCACACAAGGTCTTAGGCCCCGGTATCAATGGGAGAGAAATCCCGAGACGCCCCCGAGGAACTCGCATGGGGACTGGCCTTTCCTGAGGCCACCAGAGCGGGTCCCTGAGGTCCCCGTCGTAAGTCGAGAGCACCTGCCGCAACTCGAGAAAATCCAGGAGGTTTTGCCCTCCAGGCGAGATGAGGCCCATTTCCGCTGAGGCTTCTCGAGGCCAATCACATCTAACCACTGGAACTTCCAAAGGGTCCTTCACACCCTTGCTGCAACTCAAGAAGTTCCCCGACATACCCGTCTCCACTCGAGAGGAAGCACGTGGTGTCCCGCACACATCCAGGGGAGCCCCGTTTCCGCCTCCTAGCTCGAGATGAGGGATCCTTTCCCTGTTTCGAAGGGAAAGAATTCCCGGCGTTCCCGTCGCATCTCAAGAGGAGGCGCTCTCCACAGGAAAGGCGAGAGGAACTCCAGGGTCATGCCACCATTCCAAGAGTCCCCCAGATGTGTCAGTCCATTCCAGAGGAACCTGTTTTCCCTGCACTGCCTTGACGTTCAAGCCGAGGATCTACTCCCACCACGTGTGCACGTGGGACAGCCCTGTGGGAAAGCCTCGTGGGAAAGCCTCGTGGGAAAGACTCGAGGGAAAACCATAGATCCTTTGATCCGCGCGGCGGACTGCGTGACACTGCTGCTACCGCTCTGGAGGAAAGCGCAAGTGCATGCCCGCATTCGAGACGAGGACTGACTCCCCTGGGGAGACTTCAGAAGTACCCCAAGATCCATGTCAGCACTGGAGAGGAATCCTCAGGTTCCGGCCCCGAATCCACACAAGGTCTTAGGCCCCGGCATCGACGAGAGAGGAATCCCGAGAGGCCCCCGAGGAACTCGCATGGGGACTGGCCTTTCCTGAGGCCTCCAGAGCGGGTCCCTGAGGTCCCCGTCGTAAGTCGAGAGCACCTGCCGCAACTCGAGAAAATCCAGGAGGTTTTGCCCTCCAGGCGAGATGAGGCCCATTTCCGCTGAGGCTTCTCGAGGCTAATCACGTCTAACCACTGGAACTTCCAAAGGGTCCTTCACACCCTTGCTGCAACTCAAGAAGTTCCCCGACATACCCGTCTCCACTCGAGAGGAAGCACGTGGTGTCCCGCACACATCCAGGGGAGCCCCGTTTCCGCCTCCTAGCTCGAGATGAGGGATCCTTTCCCTGTTTCGTAGGGAAAGAATTCCCGGCATTCCCGTCGCATCTCAAGAGGAGGCGCTCTCCACAGGAAAGGCGAGAGGAACTCCAGGGTCGTGCCACCATTCCAAGAGTCCCCCAGATGTGTCAGTCCATTCCAGAGGAACCTGTTTTCCCTGCACTGCCTTGACGTTCAAGCCGAGGATCGACTCCCACCACGTGTGCACGTGGGACAGCCCTGTGGGAAAGCCTCGTGGGAAAGCCTCGTGGGAAAGACTCGAGGGAAAACCATAGATCCTTTGATCCACGCGGCGGACTGCGTGACACTGCTGCTACCGCTCTGGAGGAAAGCGCAAGTGCATGCCCGCATTCGAGACGAGGACTGACTCCCCTGGGGAGACTCCAGAAGTACCCCAAGATCCATGTCAGCACTGGAGAGGAATCCTCAGGTTCCGGCCCTGACTCCACACAAGGTCTTAGGCCCCGGCATCGACGGGAGAGGAATCCCGAGAGGCCCCCGAGGAACTCGCATGGGGACTGGCCTTTCCTGAGGCCACCAGAGCGGTTCCCTGAGGTCCCCGTCGTAAGTCGAGAGCACCTGCCGCAACTCGAGAAAATCCAGGAGGTTTTGCCCTCCAGGCGAGATGAGGCCCATTTCCGCTGAGGCTTCTCGAGGCCAATCACGTCTAACCACTGGAACTTCCAAAGGGTCCTTCACACCATTGCTGCAACTCAAGAAGTTCCCCGATATACCCGTCTCTTCTCGAGAGGAAGCACGTGGGGTCCCGCACACATCCAGAGGAGCCCCGTTTCCGCCTCCTAGCTCGAGATGAGGGATCCTTTCCCTGTTTCGTAGCGAAAGAATTCCCGGCGTTCCCGTCGCATCTCAAGAGGAGGCGCTCTCCACAGGAAAGGTGAGAGGAACTCCAGGGTCGTGCCACCATTCCAAGAGTCCCCCAGATGTGTCAGTCCATTCCAGAGGAACCTGTTTTCCCTGCACTGCCTTGACGTTCAAGCCGAGGATCGACTCCCACCACTTGTGCACGTGGGACTGCCCTGTGGGAAAGCCTCGTGGGAAAGACTCGAGGGAAAACCATAGATCCTTTGATCCACGCGGTGGACTGCGTGACACTGCTGCTACCGCTCTGGAGGAAAGCGCAAGTGCATGCCCGCATTCGAGACGAGGACTGACTCCCCTGGGGAGACTCCAGAAGTACCCCAAGATCCATGTCAGCACTGGAGAGGAATCCTCAGGTTCCGGCCCCGAATCCACACAAGGTCTTAGGCCCCGGCATCGACGGGAGAGGAATCCCGAGAGGCCCCCGAGGAACTCGCATGGGGACTGGCCTTTCCTGAGGCCACCAGAGCGGGTCCCTGAGGTCCCCGTCGTAAGTCGAGAGCACCTGCCGCAACTCGAGAAAATCCAGGAGGTTTTGCCCTCCAGGCGAGATGAGGCCCATTTCCGCTGAGGCTTCTCGAGGCCAATCACATCTAACCACTGGAACTTCCAAAGGGTCCTTCACACCCTTGCTGCAACTCAATAAGTTCCCCAACATACCCGTTTGCACTCGAGAGGAAGCACGAGGTGTCCCGCACACATCCAGGGGAGCCCCGTTTCCGCCTCCTAGCTCGAGATGAGGGATCCTTTCCCTGTTTCGTAGGGAAAGAATTCCCGGCGTTCTCGTCGCATCTCAAGAGGAGGCGCTCTCCACAGGAAAGGCGAGAGGAACTCCAGGGTCGTGACACCATTCCAAGAGTCCCCCAGATGTGTCAGTCCATTCCAGAGGAACCTGTTTTCCCTGCACTGCCTTGACGTTCAAGCCGAGGATCAACTCCCACCACGTGTGCACGTGGGACAGCCCTGTGGGAAAGCCTCGTGGGAAAGCCTCGTGGGAAAGACTCGAGGGAAAACCATAGATCCTTTGATCCACGCGGCGGACTGCGTGACACTGCTGCTACCGCTCTGGAGGAAAGCGCAAGTGCATGCCCGCATTCGAGACGAGGACTGACTCCCCTGGGGAGACTACAGAAGTACCCCAAGATCCATGTCAGCACTGGAGAGGAATCCTCAGGTTCCGGCCCCGAATCCACACAAGGTCTTAGGCCCCGGCATCGACGGGAGAGGAATCCCCAGAGGCCCCCGAGGAACTCGCATGGGGACTGGCCTTTCCTGAGGCCACCAGAGCGGGTCCCTGAGGTCCCCGTCGTAAGTCGAGAGCACCTGCCGCAACTCGAGAAAATCCAGGAGGTTTTGCCTTCCAGGCGAGATGAGGCCCATTTCCGCTGAGGCTTCTCGAGGCCAATCACATCTAACCACTGGAACTTCCAAAGGGTCCTTCACACCCTTGCTGCAACTCAATAAGTTCCCCAACATACCCGTTTGCACTCGAGAGGAAGCACGTGGTGTCCCGCACACATCCAGGGGAGCCCCGTTTCCGACTCCTAGCTCGAGATGAGGGATCCTTTCCCTGTTTCGTAGGGAAAGAATTCCCGGCGTTCCCGTCGCATCTCAAGAGGAGGCGCTCTCCACAGGAAAGGCGAGAGGAACTCCAGGGTCGTGCCACCATTCCAAGAGTCCCCCAGATGTGTCAGTCCATTCCAGAGGAACCTGTTTTCCCTGCACTGCCTTGACGTTCAAGCTGAGGATCAACTCCCACCACGTGTGCACGTGGGACAGCCCTGTGGGAAAGCCTCGTGGGAAAGCCTCGTGGGAAAGACTCGAGGGAAAACCATAGATCCTTTGATCCACGCGGCGGACTGCGTGACACTGCTGCTACCGCTCTGGAGGAAAGCGCAAGTGCATGCCCGCATTTGAGACGAGGACTGACTCCCCTGGGGAGACTCCAGAAGTACCCCAAGATCCATGTCAGCACTGGAGAGGAATCCTCAGGTTCCGGCCCCGACTCCACACAAGGTCTTAGGACCCGGCATCGACGGGAGAGGAATCCCGAGAGGCCCCCGAGGAACTCGCATGGGGACTGGCCTTCCTGAGGCCACCAGAGCGGGTCCCTGAGGTCCCAGTCGTAAGTCGAGAGCACCTGCCGCAACTCGAGAAAATCCAGGAGGTTTTGCCCTCCAGGCGAGATGAGGCCCATTTCCGCTGAGGCTTCTCGAGGCTAATCACGTCTAACCACTGGAACTTCCAAAGGGTCCTTCACACCCTTGCTGCAACTCAAGAAGTTCCCCGACATACCCGTCTCCACTCGAGAGGAAGCACGTGCGTCCCGCACACATCCAGGGGAGCCCCGTTTCCGCCTCCTAGCTCGAGATGAGGGATCCTTGCCCTGTTTCGTAGGGAAAGAATTCCCGGCGTTCCCATCGCATCTCAAGAGGAGGCGCTCTCCACAGGAAAGGCGAGAGGAACTCCAGGGTCATGCCACCATTCCAAGAGTCCCCCAGATGAGTCAGTCCATTCCAGAGGAACCTGTTTTCCCTGCACTGCCTTGACGTTCAAGCCGAGGATCGACTCCCACCACGTGTGCACGTGGGACAGCCCTGTGGGAAAGCCTCCTTTGAAAGCCTCGTGGGAAAGACTCGATGGAAAACCATAGATCCTTTGATCCACGCAGCGGACTGTGTGACACTGCTGCTACTGCTCTGGAGGAAAGCGCAATGCATGCCCGCATTCGAGACGAGGACTGACTCCCCTGGGGAGACTCCAGAAGTACCCCAAGATCCATGTCAGCCCTGGAGAGGAATCCTCAGGTTCCGGCCCCGACTCCACACAAGGTCTTAGGCCCCTGCATCGACGGGAGAGGAATCCCGAGAGGCCCCCGTGGAACTCGCATGGGGACTGGCCTTTCCTGAGGCCACCAGAGCGGTTCCCTGAGGTCCCCGTCGTAAGTCGAGAGCACCTGCCGCAACTCGAGAAAATCCAGGAGGTTTTGCCCTCCAGGCGAGATGAGGCCCATTTCCGCTGAGGCTTCTCGAGGCCAATCACATCAAACCACTGGAACTTCCAAAGGGTCCTTCACACCCTTGATTCAACTCAAGAAGTTCCCCGACATACCCGTCTGCACTCGAGAGGAAGCACGTGGTGTCCCGCACACATCCAGGGGAGCCCCGTTTCCGCCTCCGAGCTCGAGATGAGGGATCCTTTCCCTGTTTCGTAGGGAAAGAATTCCCGGAGTTCCCGTCGCATCTCAAGAGGAGACGCTCTCCACAGGAAAGGCGAGAGGAACTCCAGGGTCGTGCCACCATTCCAAGAGTCCCCCAGATGTGTCAGTCCATTCCAGAGGAACCTGTTTTCCCTGCACTTCCTTGACGTTCAAGCCGAGGATCGACTCCCACCACGTGTGCACGTGGGACAGCCCTGTGGGAAAGCTTCGTGGGAAAGACTCGAGGGAAAACCATAGATCCTTTGATCCACGCGGCGGACTGCGTGACACTGCTGCTACCGCTCTGGAGGAAAGCGCAAGTGCATGCCCGCATTCGAGTCGAGGACTGACTCCCCTGGGGAGACTCCAGAAGTACCCCAAGATCCATGTCAGCACTGGAGAGGAATCCTCAGGTTCCGGCCCCGACTCCACACAAGGTCTTAGGCCCCTGCATCGACGGGAGAGGAATCCCGAGAAGCCCCCGAGGAACTCGAATGGGGACTGGCCTTTCCTGAGGCCACCAGAGCGGGTCCCTGAGGTCCCCGTCGTAAGTCGAGAGCACCTGCCGCAAGTCGAGAAAATCCAGGAGGTTTTGCCCTCCAGGCGAGATGAGGCCCATTTCCCCTGAGGCTTCTCGAGGCTAATCACGTCTAACCACTGGAACTTCCAAAGGGTCCTTCACACCCTTGCTGCAACTCAAGAAGTTCCCCGACATACCCGTCTCCACTCGAGAGGAAGCACGTGGGGTCCCGCACACATCCAGGGGAGCCCCGTTTCCGCCTCCTAGCTCGAGATGAGGGATCCTTTCCCTGTTTCGTAGGGAAAGAATTCCCGGCGTTTGCCTCGCATCTCAAGAGGAGGCGCTCTCCACTGGAAAGGCGAGAGGAACTGCAGGGTCGAGACACCATTCCAAGAGTCCCCCAGATGAGTCAGTCCATTCCAGAGGAACCTGTTTTCCCTGAACTGCCTTGACGTTCAAGCCGAGGATCGACTCCCACCACGTGTGCACGTGGGACAGCCCTGTGGGAAAGCCTCGTTTGAAAGCCTCGTGGGAAAGACTCGAAGGAAAACCATAGATCCTTTGATCCACGCAGCGGACTGTGTGACACTGCTGCTACTGCTCTGGAGGAAAGCGCAATGCATGCCCGCATTCGAGACGAGGACTGACTCCCCTGGGGAGACTCCAGAAGTACCCCAAGATCCATGTCAGCCCTGGAGAGGAATCCTCAGGTTCCGGCCCCGACTCCACACAAGGTCTTAGGCCCCTGCATCGACGGGAGAGGAATCCCGAGAGGCCCCCGAGGTACTCGCATGGGGACTGGCCTTTCCTGAGGCCACCAGAGCGGTTCCCTGAGGTCCCCGTCGTAAGTCGAGAGCACTTGCCGCAACTCGAGAAAATCCAGGAGGTTTTGCCCTCCAGGCGAGATGAGGCCCATTTCCGCTGAGGCTTCTCGAGGCCAATCACATCAAACCACTGGAACTTCCAAAGGGTCCTTCACACCCTTGATTCAACTCAAGAAGTTCCCCGACATACCCGTCTGCACTCGAGAGGAAGCACGTGGTGTCCCGCACACATCCAGGGGAGCCCCGTTTCCGCCTCCTAGCTCGAGATGAGGGATCCTTTCCCTGTTTCGTAGGGAAAGAATTCCCGGCGTTCCCGTCGCATCTCAAGAGGAGACGCTCTCCACAGGAAAGGCGAGAGGAACTCCAGGGTCGTGACACCATTCCAAGAGTCCCCCAGATGTGTCAGTCCATTCCAGAGGAACCTGTTTTCCCTGCACTTCCTTGACGTTCAAGCCGAGGATCGACTCCCACCACGTGTGCACGTGGGACAGCCCTGTGGGAAAGCCTCGTGGGAAAGACTCGAGGGAAAACCATAGATCCTTTGATCCACGCGGCGGACTGCGTGACACTGCTGCTACCGCTCTGGAGGAAAGCGCAAGTGCATGCCCGCATTCAAGACGAGGACTGACTCCCCTGGGGAGACTCCAGAAGTACCCCAAGATCCATGTCAGCACTGGAGAGGAATCCTCAGGTTCCGGCCCCGACTCCACACAAGGTCTTAGGCCCCGGCATCGACGGGAGAGGAATCCCGAGAGGCCCCCGAGAAACTCGCATGGGGACTGGCCTTTCCTGAGGCCACCAGAGCGGGTCCCTGAGGTCCCCGTCGTAAGTCGAGAGCACCTGCCGCAACTCGAGAAAATCCAGGAGGTTTTGCCCTCCAGGCGAGATGAGGCCCATTTCCGCTGAGGCTTCTCGATGCCAATCACATCTAACCACTGGAACTTCCAAAGGGTCCTTCACACCATTGCTGCAACTCAAGAAGTTCCCCGACATACCCGTCTGCACTCGAGAGGAAGCACGTGGTGTCCCGCACACATCCAGGGGAGCCCCGTTTCCGCCTCCTAGCTCGAGATGAGGGATCCTTTCCCTGATTCGTAGGGAAAGAATTCCCGGCGTTCGCGCCCCATCTCAAGAGGAGGCGCTCTCCACAGGAAAGGCGAGAGGAACTCCAGGGTCATGCCACCATTCCAAGAGTCCCAAAGATGAGTCAGTCCATTCCAGAGGAACCTGTTTTCCCTGCACTGCCTTGACGTTCAAGCCGAGGATCGACTCCCACCACGTGTGCACGTGGGACAGCCCTGTGTGAAAGCCTCGTTTGAAAACCTCGTGGGAAAGACTCGAGGGAAAACCATAGATCCTTTGATCCACGCAGCGGACTGTGTGACACTGCTGCTACCGCTCTGGAGGAAAGCGCAATGCATGCCCGCATTCGAGACGAGGACTGACTCCCCTGGTGAGACTCCAGAAGTACCCCAAGATCCATGTCAGCCCTGGAGAGGAATCCTCAGGTTCCGGCCCCGACTCCACACAAGGTCTTAGGCCCCTGCATCGACGGGAGAGGAATCCCGAGAGGGCCCCGAGGAACTCGCATGGGGACTGGCCTTTCCTGAGGCCACCAGAGCGGGTCCCTGAGGTCCCCGTCGTAAGTCGAGAGCACCTGCCGCAACTCGAGAAAATCCAGGAGGTTTTGCCCTCCAGGCGAGATGAGGCCCATTTCCGCTGAGGCTTCTCGAGGCCAATCACATCAAACCACTGGAACTTCCAAAGGGTCCTTCACACCCTTGCTGCAACTCAAGAAGTGCCCCGACATACCCGTCTGCACTCGAGAGGAAGCACGTGGTGTCCCGCACACATCCATGGGAGCCCCGTTTCCGCCTCCTAGCTCGAGATGAGGGATCCTTTCCCTGTTTCGTAGGGAAAGAATTCCCGGCGTTCCCGTCGCATCTCAAGAGGAGGCGCTCTCCACAGGAAAGGCGAGAGGAACTCCAGGGTCGTGACACCATTCCAAGAGTCCCCCAGATGTGTCAGTCCATTCCAGAGGAACCTGTTTTCCCTGCACTGCCTTGACGTTCAAGCCGAGGATCGAGTCCCACCACGTGTGCACGTGGGACAGCCCTGTGGGAAAGCCTCGTGGGAAAGCCTCGTGGGAAAGACTCGAGGGAAAACCATAGATCCTTTGATCCACGCGGCGGACTGCGTGACACTGCTGCTACCGCTCTGGAGGAAAGCGCAAGTGCATGCCCGCATTCGAGACGAGGACTGACTCCCCTGGGGAGACTCCAGAAGTACCCCAAGATCCATGTCAGCACTGGAGAGGAATCCTCAGGTTCCGGCCCCGACTCCACACAAGGTCTTAGGCCCCGGCATCGACGGGAGAGGAATCCCGAGAGGCCCCCGAGGAACTCGCATGGGGACTGGCCTTTCCTGAGGCCACCAGAGCGGGTCCCTGAGGTCCCCGTCGTAAGTCGAGAGCACCTGCCGCAACTCGAGAAAATCCAGGCGGTTTTGCCCTCCAGGCGAGATGAGGCCCATTTCCCCTGAGGCTTCTCGAGGCTAATCACGTCTAACCACTGGAACTTCGAAAGGGTCCTTCACACCCTTGCTGCAACTCAAGAAGTTCCCCGACGTACCCGTCTCCACTCGAGAGGAAGCACGTGGGGTCCCGCACACATCCAGGGGAGCCCCGTTTCCGCCTCCTAGCTCGAGATGAGGGATCCTTTCCCTGTTTCGTAGGGAAAGAATTCCCGGCGTTCCCGTCGCATCTCAAGAGGAGGCGCTCTCCACAGGAAAGGCGAGAGGAACTCCAGGGTCGTGACACCATTCCAAGAGTCCCCCAGATGTGTCAGTCCATTCCAGAGGAACCTGTTTTCCCTGCACTGCCTTGACGTTCAAGCCGAGGATCGACTCCCACCACGTGTGCACGTGGGACAGCCCTGTGGGAAAGCCTCCTGGGAAAACCTCGTGGGAAGGACTCGAGGGAAAACCATAGATCCTTTGATCCACGCGGCGGACTGCGTGACACTGCTGCTACCGCTCTGGAGGAAAGCGCAAGTGCATGCTCGCATTCGAGACGAGGACTGACTCCCCTGGGGAGACTCCAGAAGTACCCCAAGATCCATGTCAGCACTGGAGAGGACTCCTCAGGTTCCGGCCCCGACTCCACACAAGGTCTTAGGCCCCGGCATCGACGGGAGAGGAATCCCGAGAGGCCCCCGAGGAACTCGCATGGGGACTGGCCTTTCCTGAGGCCACCAGAGCGGGTCCCTGAGGTCCCCGTCCTAAGTCGAGAGCACCTGCCGCAACTCGAGAAAATCCAGGAGGTTTTGCCCTCCAGGCGAGATGAGGCCCATTTCCGCTGAGGCTTCTCGAGGCCAATCACATCTAACCACTGGAACTTCCAAAGGGTCCTTCACACCCTTGCTTCAACTCAAGAAGTTCCACGACATAACCGTCTCCACTCGAGAGGAAGCACGTGGTGTCCCGCACACATCCAGGGGAGACCCGTTTCGGCCTCCTAGCTCGAGATGAGGGATCCTTTCCCTGTTTCGTAAGGAAAGAATTCCCGGCGTTCCCGTCGCATCTCAAGAGGAGGCGCTCTCCACAGGAAAGGCGAGAGGAACTCCAGGGTCATGCCACCATTCCAAGAGTCCCCCAGATGTGTCAGTCCATTCCAGAGGAACCTGTTTTCCCTGCACTGCCTTGACGTTCAAGCCGAGGATCGAGTCCCACCACGTGAGCACGTGGGACAGCCCTGTGGGAAAGCCTCGTGGGAAAGCCTCGTGGGAAAGACTCGAGGGAAAACCATAGATCCTTTAATCCACGCGGCGGACTGCGTGACACTGCTGCTACCGCTCTGGAGGAAAGCGCAAGTGCATGCCCGCATTCGAGACGAGGACTGACTCCCCTGGGGAGACTCCAGAAGTACCCCAAGATCCATGTCAGCACTGGAGCGGAATCCTCAGGTTCCGGCCCCGACTCCACACAAGGTCTTAGGCCCCGGCATCGACGGGAGAGGAATCCCGAGAGGCCCCCGAGGAACTCGCATGGGGACTGGCCTTTCCTGAGGCCACCAGAGCGGGTCCCTGAGGTCCCCGTCGTAAGTCGAGAGCACCTGCCGCAACTCGAGAAAATCCAGGAGGTTTTGCCCTCCAGGCGAGATGAGGCCCATTTCCGCTGAGGCTTCTCGAGGCCAATCACGTCTAACCTCTGGAACTTCCAAAGGGTCCTTCACACCCTTGCTGCAACTCAAGAAGTTCCCCGACATACCCGTCTGCACTCGAGAGGAAGCACGTGGGGTCCCGCACACATCCAGGGGAGCCCCGTTTCCGCCTCCTATCTCGAGATGAGGGATCCTTTCCCTGTTTCGTAGGGAAAGAATTCCCGGCGTTCTCGTCGCATCTCAAGAGGAGGCGCTCTCCACAGGAAAGGCGAGAGGAACTCCAGGGTCGTGACACCATTCCAAGAGTCCCCCAGATGTGTCAGTCCATTTCAGAGGAACCTGTTTTCCCTGCACTGCCTTGACGTTCAAGCCGAGGATCGACTCCCACCACGTGTGCACGTGGGACAGCCCTGTGGGAAAGCCTCGTGGGAAAGCCTCGTGGGAAAGACTCGAGGGAAAACCATAGATCCTTTGATCCACGCGGCGGACTGCGTGACACTGCTGCTACCGCTCTGGAGGAAAGCGCAAGTGCATGCCCGCATTCGAGACGAGGACTGACTCCCCTGGGGAGACTCCAGAAGTACCCCAAGATCCATGTCAGCACTGGAGAGGAATCCTCAGGTTCCGGCCCCGATTCCACACAAGGTCTTAGGCCCTGGCATCGACGGGAGAGGAATCCCGAGAGGCCCCCGAGGAACTCGCATGGGGACTGGCCTTTCCTGAGGCCACCAGAGCGGTTCCTGAGGTCCCCGTCGTAAGTCGAGAGCACCTGCCGCAACTCGAGAAAATCCAGGAGGTTTTGCCCTTCAGGCGAGATGAGGCCCATTTCCGCTGAGGCTTCTCGAGGCCAATCACATCTAACCACTGGAACTTCCAAAGGGTCCTTCACACCATTGCTGCAACTCAAGAAGTTCCCCGACATACCCGTCTCCACTCGAGAGGAAGCACGTGGGGTCCCTCACACATCCAGGGGAGCCCCGTTTCCGCCTCCTAGCTCGAGATGATGGATCTTTCCCTGTTTCGTAGGGAAAGAATTCCCGGCCTTCCCGTCGCATTTCAAGAGGAGGCGCTCTCCACAGGAAAGGCGAGAGGAACTCCAGGGTCGTGACACCATTCCAAGAGTCCCCCAGAGGTGTCAGTCCATTCCAGAGGAACCTGTTTTCCCTGCACTGCCTTGACGTTCAAGCCGAGGATCGACTCCCACCACGTGTGCACGTGGGACAGCCCTGTGGGAAAGCCTCGTGGGAAAGCCTGGTGGGAAAGACTCGAGGGAAAACTATAGATCCTTTGATCAACGCGGCGGACTGCGTGACACTGCTGCTACCGCTCTGGAGGAAAGCGCAAGTGCATGCCCGCATTCGAGACGAGGACTGACTCCCCTGGGGAGACTCCAGAAGTACCCCAAGATCCATGTCAGCACTGGAGAGGAATCCTCAGGTTCCGGCCGCCGACTCCACACAAGGTCTTAGGCCCCGGCATCGACGGGAGAGGAATCCCGAGAGGCCCCCCAGGAACTCGCATGGGGACTGGCCTTTCCTGAGGCCACCAGAGCGGGTCCCTGAGGTCCCGGTCGTAAGTCGAGAGCACCTGCCGCAACTCGAGAAAATCCAGGAGGTTTTGCCCTCCAGGCGAGATGAGGCCCATTTCCGCTGAGGCTTCTCGAGGCCAATCATATCTAACCACTGGAACTTCCAAAGGGTCCTTCACACCATTGCTGCAACTCAAGAAGTTCCCCGACATACCCGTCTCCACTCGAGAGGAAGCACGTGGGGTCCCTCACACATCCAGGGGAGCCCCGTTTCCGCCTCCTAGCTCGAGATGAGGGATCCTTCCCTGTTTCGTAGGGAAAGAATTCCCGGCGTTCCCGTCGCATCTCAAGAGGAGGCGCTCTCCACAGGAAAGGCGAGAGGAACTCCAGGGTCGAGACACCATTCCAAGAGTCCCCCAGATGTGTCAGTCCATTCCAGAGGAACCTGTTTTCCCTGCACTGCCTTGACGTTCAAGCCGAGGATCGACTCCCACCACGTGTGCACGTGGGACAGCCCTGTGGGAAAGCCTCGTGGGAAAGCCTCGTGGGAAAGACTCGAGGGAAAACCATAGATCCTTTGATCCACGCGGCGGACTGCGTGACACTGCTGCTACCGCTCTGGAGGAAAGCGCAAGTGCATGCCCGCATTCGAGACGAGGACTGACTCCCCTGGGGAGACTCCAGAAGTACCCCAAGATCCATGTCAGCACTGGAGAGGAATCCTCAGGTTCCGGCCCGACTCCACACAAGGTCTTAGGCCCCGGCATCGACGGGAGAGGAATCCCGAGAGGAACTCGCATGGGGACTGGCCTTTCCTGAGGCCACCAGAGCGGTTCCTGAGGTCCCCGTCGTAAGTCGAGAGCACCTGCCGCAACTCGAGAAAATCCAGGAGGTTTTGCCCTTCAGGCGAGATGAGGCCCATTTCCGCTGAGGCTTCTCGAGGCCAATCACATCTAACCACTGGAACTTCCAAAGGGTCCTTCACACCATTGCTGCAACTCAAGAAGTTCCCCGACATACCCGTCTCCACTCGAGAGGAAGCACGTGGGGTCCCTCACACATCCAGGGGAGCCCCGTTTCCGCCTCCTAGCTCGAGATGATGGATCTTTCCCTGTTTCGTAGGGAAAGAATTCCCGGCCTTCCCGTCGCATTTCAAGAGGAGGCGCTCTCCACAGGAAAGGCGAGAGGAACTCCAGGGTCGTGACACCATTCCAAGAGTCCCCCAGAGGTGTCAGTCCATTCCAGAGGAACCTGTTTTCCCTGCACTGCCTTGACGTTCAAGCCGAGGATCGACTCCCACCACGTGTGCACGTGGGACAGCCCTGTGGGAAAGCCTCGTGGGAAAGCCTGGTGGGAAAGACTCGAGGGAAAACTATAGATCCTTTGATCAACGCGGCGGACTGCGTGACACTGCTGCTACCGCTCTGGAGGAAAGCGCAAGTGCATGCCCGCATTCGAGACGAGGACTGACTCCCCTGGGGAGACTCCAGAAGTACCCCAAGATCCATGTCAGCACTGGAGAGGAATCCTCAGGTTCCGGCCGCCGACTCCACACAAGGTCTTAGGCCCCGGCATCGACGGGAGAGGAATCCCGAGAGGCCCCCCAGGAACTCGCATGGGGACTGGCCTTTCCTGAGGCCACCAGAGCGGGTCCCTGAGGTCCCGGTCGTAAGTCGAGAGCACCTGCCGCAACTCGAGAAAATCCAGGAGGTTTTGCCCTCCAGGCGAGATGAGGCCCATTTCCGCTGAGGCTTCTCGAGGCCAATCACATCTAACCACTGGAACTTCCAAAGGGTCCTTCACACCATTGCTGCAACTCAAGAAGTTCCCCGACATACCCGTCTCCACTCGAGAGGAAGCACGTGGGGTCCCTCACACATCCAGGGGAGCCCCGTTTCCGCCTCCTAGCTCGAGATGAGGGATCCTTCCCTGTTTCGTAGGGAAAGAATTCCCGGCGTTCCCGTCGCATCTCAAGAGGAGGCGCTCTCCACAGGAAAGGCGAGAGGAACTCCAGGGTCGAGACACCATTCCAAGAGTCCCCCAGATGTGTCAGTCCATTCCAGAGGAACCTGTTTTCCCTGCACTGCCTTGACGTTCAAGCCGAGGATCGACTCCCACCACGTGTGCACGTGGGACAGCCCTGTGGGAAAGCCTCGTGGGAAAGCCTCGTGGGAAAGACTCGAGGGAAAACCATAGATCCTTTGATCCACGCGGCGGACTGCGTGACACTGCTGCTACCGCTCTGGAGGAAAGCGCAAGTGCATGCCCGCATTCGAGACGAGGACTGACTCCCCTGGGGAGACTCCAGAAGTACCCCAAGATCCATGTCAGCACTGGAGAGGAATCCTCAGGTTCCGGCCCGACTCCACACAAGGTCTTAGGCCCCGGCATCGACGGGAGAGGAATCCCGAGAGGAACTCGCATGGGGACTGGCCTTTCCTGAGGCCACCAGAGCGGTTCCTGAGGTCCCCGTCGTAAGTCGAGAGCACCTGCCGCAACTCGAGAAAATCCAGGAGGTTTTGCCCTTCAGGCGAGATGAGGCCCATTTCCGCTGAGGCTTCTCGAGGCCAATCACATCTAACCACTGGAACTTCCAAAGGGTCCTTCACACCATTGCTGCAACTCAAGAAGTTCCCCGACATACCCGTCTCCACTCGAGAGGAAGCACGTGGGGTCCCTCACACATCCAGGGGAGCCCCGTTTCCGCCTCCTAGCTCGAGATGATGGATCTTTCCCTGTTTCGTAGGGAAAGAATTCCCGGCCTTCCCGTCGCATTTCAAGAGGAGGCGCTCTCCACAGGAAAGGCGAGAGGAACTCCAGGGTCGTGACACCATTCCAAGAGTCCCCCAGAGGTGTCAGTCCATTCCAGAGGAACCTGTTTTCCCTGCACTGCCTTGACGTTCAAGCCGAGGATCGACTCCCACCACGTGTGCACGTGGGACAGCCCTGTGGGAAAGCCTCGTGGGAAAGCCTGGTGGGAAAGAATCGAGGGAAAACTATAGATCCTTTGATCAACGCGGAGGACTGCGTGACACTGCTGCTACCGCTCTGGAGGAAAGCGCAAGTGCATGCCCGCATTCGAGACGAGGACTGACTCCCCTGGGGAGACTCCAGAAGTACCCCAAGATCCATGTCAGCACTGGAGAGGAATCCTCAGGTTCCGGCCGCCGACTCCACACAAGGTCTTAGGCCCCGGCATCGACGGGAGAGGAATCCCGAGAGGCCCCCCAGGAACTCGCATGGGGACTGGCCTTTCCTGAGGCCACCAGAGCGGGTCCCTGAGGTCCCGGTCGTAAGTCGAGAGCACCTGCCGCAACTCGAGAAAATCCAGGAGGTTTTGCCCTCCAGGCGAGATGAGGCCCATTTCCGCTGAGGCTTCTCGAGGCCAATCACATCTAACCACTGGAACTTCCAAAGGGTCCTTCACACCATTGCTGCAACTCAAGAAGTTCCCCGACATACCCGTCTCCACTCGAGAGGAAGCACGTGGGGTCCCTCACACATCCAGGGGAGCCCCGTTTCCGCCTCCTAGCTCGAGATGAGGGATCCTTCCCTGTTTCGTAGGGAAAGAATTCCCGGCGTTCCCGTCGCATCTCAAGAGGAGGCGCTCTCCACAGGAAAGGCGAGAGGAACTCCAGGGTCGAGACACCATTCCAAGAGTCCCACAGATGTGTCAGTCCATTCCAGAGGAACCTGTTTTCCCTGCACTGCCTTGACGTTCAAGCCGAGGATCGACTCCCACCACGTGTGCACGTGGGACAGCCCTGTGGGAAAGCCTCGTGGGAAAGCCTCGTGGGAAAGACTCGAGGGAAAACCATAGATCCTTTGATCCACGCGGCGGACTGCGTGACACTGCTGCTACCGCTCTGGAGGAAAGCGCAAGTGCATGCCCGCATTCGAGACGAGGACTGACTCCCCTGGGGAGACTCCAGAAGTACCCCAAGATCCATGTCAGCACTGGAGAGGAATCCTCAGGTTCCGGCCCCGACTCCACACAAGGTCTTAGGCCCTGGCATCGACGGGAGAGGAATCCCGAGAGGCCCCCGAGGAACTCGCATGGGGACTGGCCTTTCCTGAGGCCACCAGAGCGGTTCCTGAGGTCCCCGTCGTAAGTCGAGAGCACCTGCCGCAACTCGAGAAAATCCAGGAGGTTTTGCCCTTCAGGCGAGATGAGGCCCATTTCCGCTGAGGCTTCTCGAGGCCAATCACATCTAACCACTGGAACTTCCAAAGGGTCCTTCACACCATTGCTGCAACTCAAGAAGTTCCCCGACATACCCGTCTCCACTCGAGAGGAAGCACGTGGGGTCCCTCACACATCCAGGGGAGCCCCGTTTCCGCCTCCTAGCTCGAGATGATGGATCTTTCCCTGTTTCGTAGGGAAAGAATTCCCGGCCTTCCCGTCGCATTTCAAGAGGAGGCGCTCTCCACAGGAAAGGCGAGAGGAACTCCAGGGTCGTGACACCATTCCAAGAGTCCCCCAGAGGTGTCAGTCCATTCCAGAGGAACCTGTTTTCCCTGCACTGCCTTGACGTTCAAGCCGAGGATCGACTCCCACCACGTGTGCACGTGGGACAGCCCTGTGGGAAAGCCTCGTGGGAAAGCCTGGTGGGAAAGACTCGAGGGAAAACTATAGATCCTTTGATCAACGCGGCGGACTGCGTGACACTGCTGCTACCGCTCTGGAGGAAAGCGCAAGTGCATGCCCGCATTCGAGACGAGGACTGACTCCCCTGGGGAGACTCCAGAAGTACCCCAAGATCCATGTCAGCACAGGAGAGGAATCCTCAGGTTCCGGCCGCCGACTCCACACAAGGTCTTAGGCCCCGGCATCGACGGGAGAGGAATCCCGAGAGGCCCCCCAGGAACTCGCATGGGGACTGGCCTTTCCTGAGGCCACCAGAGCGGGTCCCTGAGGTCCCGGTCGTAAGTCGAGAGCACCTGCCGCAACTCGAGAAAATCCAGGAGGTTTTGCCCTCCAGGCGAGATGAGGCCCATTTCCGCTGAGGCTTCTCGAGGCCAATCACATCTAACCACTGGAACTTCCAAAGGGTCCTTCACACCATTGCTGCAACTCAAGAAGTTCCCCGACATACCCGTCTCCACTCGAGAGGAAGCACGTGGGGTCCCTCACACATCCAGGGGAGCCCCGTTTCCGCCTCCTAGCTCGAGATGAGGGATCCTTCCCTGTTTCGTAGGGAAAGAATTCCCGGCGTTCCCGTCGCATCTCAAGAGGAGGCGCTCTCCACAGGAAAGGCGAGAGGAACTCCAGGGTCGAGACACCATTCCAAGAGTCCCCCAGATGTGTCAGTCCATTCCAGAGGAACCTGTTTTCCCTGCACTGCCTTGACGTTCAAGCCGAGAATCGACTCCCACCACGTGTGCACGTGGGACAGCCCTGTGGGAAAGCCTCGTGGGAAAGCCTCGTGGGAAAGACTCGAGGGAAAACCATAGATCCTTTGATCCACGCGGCGGACTGCGTGACACTGCTGCTACCGCTCTGGAGGAAAGCGCAAGTGCATGCCCGCATTCGAGACGAGGACTGACTCCCCTGGGGAGACTCCAGAAGTACCCCAAGATCCATGTCAGCACTGGAGAGGAATCCTCAGGTTCCGGCCCGACTCCACACAAGGTCTTAGGCCCCGGCATCGACGGGAGAGGAATCCCGAGAGGCCCCCGAGGAACTCGCATGGGGACTGGCCTTTCCTGAGGCCACCAGAGCGGGTCCCTGAGGTCCCCGTCGAAAGTCGAGAGCACCTGACGCAACTCGAGAAAATCCAGGATGCTTTGCCCTCCAGGCGAGATGAGGCCCATTTCCCCTGAGGCTTCTCGAGGCCAATCACATCTAACGACTGGAACTTCCAAAGGGTTCTTCACACCATTGCTGCAACTCAAGAAGTTCCCCGACATACCCTTCTCCACTCGAGAGGAAGCACGTGGGGTCCCTCACACATCCAGGGGAGCCCCGTTTCCGCCTCCTAGCTCGAGATGAGGGATCCTTCCCTTTTTCGTAGGGAAAGAATTCCCGGCGTTCCCGTCGCATCTCAAGAGGAGGCGCTCTCCACAGGAAAGGCGAGAGGAACTCCAGGGTCGTGACACCATTCCAAGAGTCCCCCAGATGTGTCAGTCCATTCCAGAGGAACCTGTTTTCCCTGCACTGCCTTGACGTTCAAGCCGAGGATCGACTCCCACCACGTGTGCACGTGGGACAGCCCTGTGGGAAAGCCTCGTGGGAAAGCCTCGTGGGAAAGACTCGAGGGAAAACCATAGATCCTTTGATCCACGCGGCGGACTGCGTGACACTGCTGCTACCACTCTGGAGGAAAGCGCAAGTGCATGCCCGCATTCGAGACGAGGACTGACTCCCCTGGGGAGACTCCAGAAGTACCCCAAGATCCATGTCAGCACTGGAGAGGAATCCTCAGGTTCCGGCCCGGACTCCACACAAGGTCTTAGGCCCCGGCATCGACGGGAGAGGAATCCCGAGAGGCCCCCGAGGAACTCGCATGGGGACTGGCCTTTCCTGAGGCCACCAGAGCGGGTCCCTGAGGTCCCCGTCGTAAGTCGAGAGCACCTGCCGCAACTCGAGAAAATCCAGGAGGTTTTGCCCTCCAGGCGAGATGAGGCCCATTTCCGCTGAGGCTTCTCGAGGCCAATCACATCTAACCACTGGAACTTCCAAAGGGTCCTTCTCACCATTGCTGCAACTCAAGAAGTTCCCCGACATACCCGTCTCCACTCGAGAGGAAGCACGTGGGGTCCCGCACACATCCAGGGGAGCCCCGTTTCTGCCTCCTAGCTCGAGATGAGGGATCCTTTCCCTGTTTCGTAGGGAAAGAATTCCCGGCGTTCCCGTCGCATCTCAAGAGGAGGCCCTCTCCACAGGAAAGGCGAGAGGAACTCCACGGTCGTGCCACCATTCCAAGAATCCCACAGATGGGTCAGTCCATTCCAGAGGAACCTGTTTTCCCTGCACTGCCTTGACGTGCAAGCCGAGGATCGACTCCCACCACGTGTGCACGTGGGACAGCCCTGTGGGAAAGCCTCGGGGGAAAGCCTCGTGGGAAAGACTCGAGGGAAAACCATAGATCCTTTGATCCACGCGGCGGACTGCGTGAAACTGCTGCTACCACTCTGGAGGAAAGCGCAAGTGCATGCCCGCATTCGAGACGAGGACTGACTCCCCTGGGGAGACTCCAGAAGTACCCCAAGATCCATGTCAGCACTGGAGAGGAATCCTCAGGTTCCGGCCCCGACTCCACACAAGGTCTTAGGCCCCGGCATCGACGGGAGAGGAATCCCGAGAGGCCCCCGAGGAACTCGCATCGTGACTGGCCTTTCCTGAGGCCACCAGAGCGGGTCCCTGAGGTCCCCGTCGTAAGTCGAGAGCACCTGCCGCAACTCGAGAAAATCCAGGAGGTTTTGCCCTCCAGGCGAGATGAGGCCCATTTCCGCTGAGGCTTCTCGAGGCCAATCACATCTAACCACTGGAACTTCCAAAGGGTCCTTCTCACCATTGCTGCCACTCAAGAAGTTCCCCAACATACCCGTCTCCACTCGAGAGGAAGCACGTGGGCTCCCTCACATATCCAGGGGAGCCCCGTTTCCGCCTCCTAGCTCGAGATGATGGATCCTTCCCTGTTTCGTAGGGAAAGAATTCCCGGCGTTCCCGTCGCATCTCAAGAGGAGGCGCTCTCCACAGGAAAGGCGAGAGGAACTCCAGGGTCGTGCCACCATTCCAAGAGTCCCCCAGATGTGTCAGCCCATTCCAGAGGAACCTGTTTTCCCTGCACTGCCTTGACGTTCAAGCCGAGGATCGACTCCCACCACGTGTGCACGTGGGACAGCCCTGTGGGAAAGCCTCGTGGGAAAGCCTCGTGGGAAAGACTCGAGGGAAAACCATAGATCCTTTGATCCACGAGGCGGACTGCGTGACACTGCTGCTACCGCTCTGGAGGAAAGCGCAAGTGCATGCCCGCATTCGAGACGAGGACTGACTCCCCTGGGGAGACTCCAGAAGTACCCCAAGATCCATGTCAGCACTGGAGAGGAATCCTCAGGTTCCGGCCCCGACTCCACACAAGGTCTTAGGCCCCGGCATCGACGGGAGAGGAATCCCGAGAGGCCCCCGAGGAACGCGCATAGGGACTGGCCTTTCCTGAGGCCACCAGAGCGGGTCCCTGAGGTCCCCGTCGTAAGTCGAGAGCACCTGCCGCAACTCGAGAAAATCCAGGAGGTTTTGCCCTCCAGGCGAGATGAGGCCCATTTCCGCTGAGGCTTCTCGAGACTAATCACTTCTAACCACTGGAACTTCCAAAGGGTCCTTCACACCCTTGCTGCAACTCAAGAAGTTCCCCGACCTACCCGTTTCCACTCGAGAGGAAGCACGTGGTGTCCCGCCCACATCCAGGGGAGCTCCGTTTCCGACTCCTAGCTCGAGATGAGGGATCCTTTCCCTGTTTCGTTAGGAAAGAATTCCCGGCGTTCCCGTCGCATCTCAAGAGGAGGCGCTCTCCACAGGAAAGGCGAGAGGAACTCCAGGGTCGTGCCACCATTCCAAGAGTCCCCCAGATGTGTCACTCCATTCCAGAGGAATCTGTTTTCCCTGCACTGCCTTGACGTTCAAGCCAAGGATCGACTCCCACCACGTGTGCACGTGGGACAGCCCTGTGGGAAAGCCTCGTGGGAAAGCCTCGTGGAAAAGACTCGAGGGAAAACCATAGATCCTTTGATCCACGCGGCGGACTACGTGACACTGCTGCTACCGCTCTGGAGGAAAGCGCAAGTGCATGCCCGCATTCGAGACTAGGACTGACTCCCCTGGGGAGACTCCAGAAGTACCCCAAGATCCATGTCAGCACTGGAGAGGGATCCTCAGGTTCCGGCCCCGACTCCACACAAGGTTTTAGGCCCCGGCATCGACGGGAGAGGAATCCCCAGAGGCCCCCGCGGAACTCGCATGGGGACTGGCCTTTCCTGAGGCCACCAGAGCGGGTCCCTGAGGTCCCCGTCGTAAGTCGAGAGCACCTGCCGGAACTGGAGAAAATCCAGGAGGTTTTGCCCTCCAGGCCAGATGAGGCCCATTTCCGCTGAGGCTTCTCGAGGCCAATCACATCTAACCACTGGAACTGCCAAAGGGTCCTTCACACCCTTGCTGCAACTCAAGAAGTTCCCCGACATACCCGTCTGCACTCGAGAGGAAGCACGTGGTGTCCCGCACACATCCAGGGGAGCCCCGTTTCTGCCTCCTAGCTCGAGATGAGGGATCCTTTCCCTGTTTCGTAGGGAAAGAATTCCCGGCGTTCCCGTCGCATCTCAAGAGGAGGCGCTCTCCACAGGAAAGGCGAGAGGAACTCCAGGGTCATGCCACCATTCCAAGAGTCCCCCAGATGTGTCAGTCCATTCCAGAGGAACCTGGTTTCCCTGCACTGCCTTGACGTTCAAGCCGAGGATCGACTCCCACCACGTGTGCACGTGGGACAGCCCTGTGGGAAAGCCTCGTGGGAAAGCCTCGTGGGAAAGACTAGAGGGAAAACCATAGATCCTTTGATCCATTGGGCGGACTGCGTGACACTGCTGCTACCGCTCTGGAGGAAAGCGCAAGTGCATGCCCGCATTCTAGACGAGGACTGACTCCCCTGGGGAGACTCCAGAAGTACCCCTAGATCCATGTCAGCACTGGAGAGGAATCCTCAGGTTCTGGCCCCGACTCCACACAAGGTCTTAGGCCCCGGCATCGACGGGAGAGGAATCCCGAGAGGCCCCCGAGGAACTCGCATGGGGACTGGACTTTCCTGAGGCCACCAGAGCGGGTCCCTGAGGTCCCCGTCGTGAGTCGAGAGCACCTGCCGCAACTCGAGAAAATCCAGGAGGTTTTGCCCTCCAGGCGAGATGAGGCCCATTTCCGCTGAGGGTTCTCGAGGCTAATCACGTCTAACCACTGGAACTTCCAAAGGGTCCTTCACACCCTTGCTGCAACTCAAGAAGTTCCCCGACATACCCGTCTCCACTCGAGAGGAAGCACGTCGTGTCCCGCACACATCCAGGGGAGCCCCGTTTCCGCCTCCTAGCTCGAGATGAGGGATCCTTTCCCTGTTTCGTAGGGAAAGAATTCCCGGCGTTCCCGTCGCATCTCAAGAGGAGGCGCTCTCCACAGGAAAGGCGAGAGGAACTCCAGGGTCATGCCACCATTCCAAGAGTCCCCCAGATGTGTCAGGCCATTCCAGAGGAACCTGTTTTCCCTGCACTGCCTTGACGTTCAAGCCGAGGATCGACTCCCACCACGTGTGCACGTGGGACAGCCCTGTGGGAAAGCCTCGTGGGAAAGCCTCGTGGGAAAGACTCGAGGGAAAACCATAGATCCTTTGATCCACGCGGCGGACTGCGTGACACTGCTGCTACCGCTCTGGAGGAAAGCGCAAGTGCATGCCCGCATTCGAGACGAGGACTGACTCCCCTGGGGAGACTCCAGAAGTACCTCAAGATCCATGTCAGCACTGGAGAGGAATCCTCAGGTTCCGGCCCGACTCCACACAAGGTCTTAGGCCCCGGCATCGACGGGAGAGGAATCCCGAGAGGCCCCCGAGGAACTCGCATGGGGACTGGCCTTTCCTGAGGCCACCAGAGCGGGTCCCTGAGGTCCCCGTCGTAAGTCGAGAGCACCTGCCGCAACTCGAGAAAATCCAGGAGGTTTTGCCCTCCAGGCGAGATGAGGCCCATTTCCCCTGAGGCTTCTCGAGGCCAATCACATCTAACGACTGGAACTTGCAAAGGGTTCTTCACACCATTGCTGCAACTCAAGAAGTTCCCCGACATACCCGTCTCCACTCGAGAGGAAGCACGTGGGGTCCCTCACACATCCAGGGGAGCCCCGTTTCCGCCTCCTAGCTCGAGATGAGGGATCCTTCCCTTTTTCGTAGGGAAAGAATTCCCGGCGTTCCCGTCGCATCTCAAGAGGAGGCCCTCTCCACAGGAAAGGCGAGAGGAACTCCAGGGTCGTGACACCATTCCAAGAGTCCCCCAGATGTGTCAGTCCATTCCAGAGGAACCTGTTTTCCCTGCACTGCCTTGACGTTCAATCCGAGGATCGACTCCCACCACGTGTGCACGTGGGACAGCCCTGTGGGAAAGCCTCGTGGGAAAGCCTCGTGGGAAAGACTCGAGGGAAAACCATAGATCCTTTGATCCACGCGGCGGACTGCGTGACACTGCTGCTACCGCTCTGGAGGAAAGCGCAAGTGCATGCCCGCATTCGAGACGAGGACTGACTCCCCTGGGGAGACTCCAGAAGTACCCCAAGATCCATGTCAGCACTGGAGAGGAATCCTCAGGTTCCGGCCCCGACTCCACACAAGGTCTTAGGCCCCGGCATCGACGGGAGAGGTATCCCAAGAGGAACTCCAATGGGGACTGGCCTTTCCTGAGGCCACCAGAGCGGGTCCCTGAGGTCCTCGTCGTAAGTCGAGAGCAACTGCCGCAACTCGAGAAAATCCAGGAGGTTTTGCCCTCCAGGCGAGATGAGGCCCATTTCCGCTGAGGCTTCTCGAGGCCAATCACGTCTAACCACTGGAACTTCCAAAGGGTCCTTCACACCCTTGCTGCAACTCAAGAAGTTCCCCGACTTACCCGTCTCCACTCGAGAGGAAGCACGTGGTGTCACGCACACATCCAGGGGAGCCCCGTTTCCGCCTCCTAGCTCGAGATGAGGGATCCTTTCCCTGTTTCGTAGGGAAAGAATTCCCGACGTTCCAGTCGCATCTCAAGAGGAGGCGATCTCCACAGGAAAGGCGAGAGGAACTCCAGGGTCGTGACACCATTCCAAGAGTCCCCCAGATGTGTCAGTCCATTCCAGAGGAACCTGTTTTCCCTGCACTGCTTTGACGTTCAAGCCGAGGATCGACTCCCACCACGTGTGCACGTGGGACAGCCCTGTGGGAAAGCCTCGTGGGAAAGCCTCGAGGGAAAACCATAGATCCTTTGATCCACGTGGCGGATTGCGTGACACTGCTGCTACCGCTCTGGAGGAAAGCGCAAGTGCATGCCTGCATTCGAGACGAGGACTGACTCCCCTGGGGAGACTCCAGAAGTACCCCAAGATCCATGTCAGCACTGGAGAGGAATCCTCAGGTTCCGGCCCCGACTCCACACAAGGTCTTAGGCCCCGGCATCGACGGGAGAGGAATCCCGAGAGGCCCCCGAGGAACTCGCATGGGGACTGGCCTTTCCTGAGGCCACCAGAGCGGGTCCCTGAGGTCCCCGTCGTAAGTCGAGAGCACCTGCCGCAACTCGAGAAAATCCAGGCGGTTTTGCCCTCCAGGCGAGATGAGGCCCATTTCCGCTGAGGCTTCTCGAGGCTAATCACGTCTAACCACTGGAACTTCCAAAGGGTCCTTCACACCCTTGCTGCAACTCAAGAAGTTCCCCGACATACCCGTCTCCACTCGAGAGGAAGCACGTGGGGTCCCGCACACATCCAGGGGAGCCCCGTTTCCGCCTCCTAGCTCGAGATGAGGGATCCTTTCCCTGTTTCGTAGGGAAAGAATTCCCGGCGTTCCCGTCGCATCTCAAGAGGAGGCGCTCTCCACAGGAAAGCCGAGAGGAACTCCAGGGTCATGCCACCATTCCAAGAGTCCCCCAGATGTGTCAGTCCATTCCAGAGGAACCTGTTTTCCCTGCACTGCCTTGACGTTCAAGCCGAGGATCCACTCCCACCACGTGTGCACGTGGGACAGCCCTGTGGGAAAGCCTCGTGGGAAAGCCTCGTGGGAAAGACTCGAGGGAAAACCATAGATCCTTTGATCCACGCGGCGGACTGCGTGACACTGCTGCTACCGCTCTGGAGGAAAGCGCAAGTGCATGCCCGCATTCGAGACAAGGACTGACTCCCCTGGGGAGACTCCAGAAGTACCCCAAGATCCATGTCAGCCCTGGAGAGGAATCCTCAGGTTCCGGCCCCGACTCCACACAAGGTCTTAGGCCCCGGCATCGACGGGAGAGGAATCCCGAGAGGCCCCCGTGGAACTCGCATGGGGACGGGCCTTTCCTGAGGCCACCAGAGCGGGTCCCTGAGGTCCCCGTCGTAAGTCGAGAGCACCTGCCGCAACTCGAGAAAATCCAGGCGGTTTTGCCCTCCAGGCGAGATGAGGCCCATTTCCGCTGAGGCTTCTCGAGGCCAATCACATCTAACCACTGGAACTTCCAAAGGGTCCTTCTCACCATTGCTGCAACTCAAGAAGTTCCCCGACATACCCGTCTCCACTCGAGAGGAAGCACGTGGAGTCCCGCACACATCCAGGGGAGCCCCGTTTCTGCCTCCTAGCTCGAGATGAGGGATCCTTTCCCTGTTTCGTAGGGAAAGAATTCCCGGCGTTTCCGTCGCATCTCAAGAGGAGGCCCTCTCCACAGGAAAGGCGAGAGGAACTCCACGGTCGTGCCACCATTCCAAGAATCCCACAGATGGGTCAGTCCATTCCAGAGGAACCTGTTTTCCCTGCACTGCCTTGACGTTCAAGCCGAGGATCGACTCCCACCACGTGTGCACGTGGGACAGCCCTGTGGGAAAGCCTCGGGGGAAAGCCTCGTGGGAAAGACTCGAGGGAAAACCATAGATCCTTTGATCCACGCGGCGGACTGCGTGAAACTGCTGCTACCACTCTGGAGGAAAGCGCAAGTGCATGCCCGCATTCGAGACGAGGACTGACTCCCCTGGGGAGACTCCAGAAGTACCCCAAGATCCATGTCAGCACTGGAGAGGAATCCTCAGGTTCCGGCCCCGACTCCACACAAGGTCTTAGGCCCCGGCATCGACGGGAGAGGAATCCCGAGAGGCCCCCGAGGAACTCGCTTCGGGACTGGCCTTTCCTGAGGCCACCAGAGCGGGTCCCTGAGGTCCCCGTCGTAAGTCGAGAGCACCTGCCGCAACTCGAGAAAATCCAGGAGGTTTTGCCCTCCAGGCGAGATGAGGCCCATTTCCGCTGAGGCTTCTCGAGGCCAATCACATCTAACCACTGGAACTTCCAAAGGGTCCTTCTCACCATTGCTGCCACTCAAGAAGTTCCCCAACATACCCGTCTCCACTCGAGAGGAAGCACGTGGGGTCCCTCACACATCCAGGGGAGCCCCGTTTCCGCCTCCTAGCTCGAGATGATGGATCCTTCCCTGTTTCGTAGGGAAAGAATTCCCGGCGTTCCCGTCGCATCTCAAGAGGAGGCGCTCTCCACAGGAAAGGCGAGAGGAACTCCAGGGTCGTGCCACCATTCCAAGAGTCCCCCAGATGTGTCAGTCCATTCCAGAGGAACCTGTTTTCCCTGCACTGCCTTGACGTTCAAGCCGAGGATCGACTCCCACCACGTGTGCACGTGGGACAGCCCTGTGGGAAAGCCTCGTGGGAAAGCCTCGTGGGAAAGACTCGAGGGAAAACCATAGATCCTTTGATCCACGCGGCGGACTGCGTGACACTGCTGCTACCGCTCTGGAGGAAAGCGCAAGTGCATGCCCGCATTCGAGACGAGGACTGACTCCCCTGGGGAGACTCCAGAAGTACCCCAAGATCCATGTCAGCACTGGAGAGGAATCCTCAGGTTCCGGCCCCGACTCCACACAAGGTCTTAGGCCCCGGCATCGACGGGAGAGGAATACCGAGAGGCCCCCGAGGAACTCGCATCGGGACTGGCCTTTACTGAGGCCACCAGAGCGGGTCCCTGAGGTCCCCGTCGTAAGTCGAGAGCACCTGCCGGAACTGGAGAAAATCCAGGAGGTTTTGCCCTCCAGGCCAGATGAGGCCCATTTCCGCTGAGGCTTCTCGAGGCCAATCACATCTAACCACTGGAACTTCCAAAGGGTCCTTCACACCCTTGCTGCAACTCAAGAAGTTCCCCGACATACCCGTCTGCACTGGAGAGGAAGCACGTGGTGTCCCGCACACATCCAGGGGAGCCCCATTTCTGCCTCCTAGCTCGAGATGAGGGATCCTTTCCCTGTTTCGTAGGGAAAGAATTCCCGGCGTTCCCGTCGCATCTCAAGAGGAGGCGCTCTCCACAGGAAAGGGGAGAGGAGCTCCAGGGTCGTGACACCATTCCAAGAGTCCCCCAGATGTGTCAGTCCATTCCAGAGGAACCTGTTTTCCCTGCACTGCCTTGACGTTCAAGCCGAGGATCGACTCCCACCACGTGTGCACGTGGGACAGCCCTGTGGGAAAGCCTCGGGGGAAAGCCTCGTGGGAAAGACTCGAGGGAAAACCATAGATCCTTTGATCCACGCGGCGGACTGCGTGAAACTGCTGCTACCACTCTGGAGGAAAGCGCAAGTGCATGCCCGCATTCGAGACGAGGACTGACTCCCCTGGGGAGACTCCAGAAGTACCCCAAGATCCATGTCAGCACTGGAGAGGAATCCTCAGGTTCCGGCCCTGACTCCACACAAGGTCTTAGGCCCCGGCATCGACGGGAGAGGAATCCCGAGAGGCCCCCGAGGAACTCGCATGGGGACTGGCCTTTCCTGAGGCCACCAGAGCGGGTCCCTGAGGTCCCCGTCGTAAGTCGAGAGCACCTGCCGCAACTCGAGAAAATCCAGGAGGTTTTGCCCTCCAGGCGAGATGAGGCCCATTTCCGCTGAGGCTTCTCGATGCCAATCACATCTAACCACTGGAACTTCCAAAGGGTCCTTCTCACCATTGCTGCCACTCAAGAAGTTCCCCAACATACCCGTCTCCACTCGAGAGGAAGCACGTGGGGTCCCTCACACATCCAGGGGAGCCCCGTTTCCGCCTACTAGCTCGAGATGATGGATCCTTCCCTGTTTCGTAGGGAAAGAATTCCCGGCGTTCCCGTCGCATCTCAAGAGGAGGCGCTGTCCACAGGAAAGGGGAGAGGAACTCCAGGGTCGTGCCACCATTCCAAGAGTCCCCCAGATGTGTCAGTCCATTCCAGAGGAACCTGTTTTCCCTGCACTGCCTTGACGTTCAAGCCGAGGATCGACTCCCACCACGTGTGCACGTGGGACAGCCCTGTGGGAAAGCCTCGTGGGAAATCCTCGTGGGAAAGACACGAGGGAAAACCATAGATCCTTTGATCCACGCGGCGGACTGCGTGACACTGCTGCTACCGCTCTGGAGGAAAGCGCAAGTGCATGCCCGCATTCGAGACGAGGACTGACTCCCCTGGGGAGACTCCAGAAGTACCCCAAGATCCATGTCAGCACTGGAGAGGAATCCTCAGGTTCCGGCCCCGACTCCACACAAGGTCTTAGGCCCCGGCATCGACGGGAGAGGAATACCGAGAGGCCCCCGAGGAACTCGCATCGGGACTGGCCTTTACTGAGGCCACCAGAGCGGGTCCCTGAGGTCCCCGTCGTAAGTCGAGAGCACCTGCCGCAACTCGAGAAAATCCAGGAGGTTTTGCCCTCCAGGCGAGATGAGGCCCATTTCCGCTGAGGCTTCTCGAGGCCAATCACATCTAACCACTGGAACTGCCAAAGGGTCCTTCACACCCTTGCTGCAACTCAAGAAGTTCCCCGACATACCCGTCTGCACTCGAGAGGAAGCACGTGGTGTCCCGCACACATCCAGGGGAGCCCCGTTTCTGCCTCCTAGCTCGAGATGAGGGATCCTTTCCCTGTTTCGTAGGGAAAGAATTCCCGGCGTTCCCGTCGCATCTCAAGAGGAGGCGCTCTCCACAGGAAAGGGGAGAGGAACTCCAGGGTCATGCCACCATTCCAAGAGTCCCCCAGATGTGTCAGTCCATTCCAGAGGAACCTGTTTTCCCTGCACTGCCTTGACGTTCAAGCCGAGGATCGACTCCCACCACGTGTGCACGTGGGACAGCCCTGTGGGAAAGCCTCGTGGGAAAGCCTCGTGGGAAAGACTAGAGGGAAAACCATAGATCCTTTGATCCATTGGGCGGACTGCGTGACACTGCTGCTACCGCTCTGGAGGAAAGCGCAAGTGCATGCCCGCATTCGAGACGAGGACTGACTCCCCTGGGGAGACTCCAGAAGTACCCCTAGATCCATGTCAGCACTGGAGAGGAATCCTCAGGTTCTGGCCCCGAGTCCACACAAGGTCTTAGGCCCCGGCATCGACGGGAGAGGAATCCCGAGAGGCCCCCGAGGAACTCGCATGGGGACTGGACTTTCCTCAGGCCACCAGAGCGGGTCCCTGAGGTCCCCGTCGTGAGTCGAGAGCACCTGCCGCAACTCGAGAAAATCCAGGAGGTTTTGCCCTCCAGGCGAGATGAGGCCCATTTCCGCTGAGGGTTCTCGAGGCTAATCACGTCTAACCACTGGAACTTCCAAAGGGTCCTTCACACCCTTGCTGCAACTCAAGAAGTTCCCCGACATACCCGTCTCCACTCGAGAGGAAGCACGTGGGTCCCGCACACATCCAGGGAAGCCCCGTTTCCGCCTCCTAGCTCGAGATGAGGGATCCTTTCACTGTTTCGTAGGGAAAGAATTCCCGGCGTTCCTGTCGCATCTCAAGAGGAGGCGCTCTCCACAGGAAAGGCGAGAGGAACTCCAGGGTCGTGCCACCATTCCAAGAGTCCCCCAGATGTGTCAGTCCATTCCAGAGGAACCTGTTTTCCCTGCACTGCCTTGACGTTCAAGCCGAGGATCGACTCCCACCACGTGTGCACGTGGGACAGCCCTGTGGGAAAGCCTCGTGGGAAAGCCTCGTGGGAAAGACTCGAGGGAAAACCATAGATCCTTTGATCCACGAGGCGGACTGCGTGACACTGCTGCTACCGCTCTGGAGGAAAGCGCAAGTGCATGCCCGCATTCGAGACGAGGACTGACTCCCCTGGGGAGACTCCAGAAGTACCCCAAGATCCATGTCAGCACTGGAGAGGAATCCTCAGGTTCCGGCCCCGACTCCACACAAGGTCTTAGGCCCCGGCATCGACGGGAGAGGAATCCCGAGAGGCCCCCGAGGAACGCGCATAGGGACTGGCCTTTCCTGAGCCCACCAGAGCGGGTCCCTGAGGTCCCCGTCGTAAGTCGAGAGCACCTGCCGCAACTCGAGAAAATCCAGGAGGTTTTGCCCTCCAGGCGAGATGAGGCCCATTTCCGATGAGGCTTCTCGAGGCTAATCACGTCTAACCACTGGAACTTCCAAAGGGTCCTTCCCACCCTTGCTGCAACTCAAGAAGTTCCCCGACATACCCGTCTCCACTCGAGAGGAAGCACGTGGGGTCCCGCACACATCCAGGGGAGCCCCGTTTCCGCCTCCTAGCTCGAGATGAGGGATCCTTTCCCTGTTTCGTAGGGAAAGAATTCCCGGCGTTCCCGTCGCATCTCAAGAGGAGGCGCTCTCCACAGGAAAGGCGAGAGGAACTCCAGGGTCGTGCCACCATTCCAAGAGTCCCCCAGATGTGTCAGCCCATTCCAGAGGAACCTGTTTTCCCTGCACTGCCTTGACGTTCAAGCCAAGGATCGACTCCCACCACGTGTGCACGTGGGACAGCCCTGTGGGAAAGCCTCGTGGGAAAGCCTCGTGGGAAAGACTCGAGGGAAAACCATGGATCCTTTGATCCATGCGGCGGACTGCGTGACACTGCTGCTACCGCTCTGGAGGAAAGCGCAAGTGCATGCCCGCATTCGAGACGAGGACTGACTCCCCTGGGGAGACTCCAGAAGTACCCCAAGATCCATGTCAGCCCTGGAGAGGAATCCTCAGGTTCCGGCCCCGACTCCACACAAGGTCTTAGGCCCCGGCATCGACGGGAGAGGAATCCCAAGAGGAACTCCAATGGGGACTGGCCTTTCCTGAGGCCACCAGAGCGGGTCCCTGAGGTCCTCGTCGTAAGTCGAGAGCAACTGCCGCAACTCGAGAAAATCCAGGCGGTTTTGCCGTCCAGGCGAGATGAGGCCCATTTCCGCTGAGGCTTCTCGAGGCCAATCACGTCTAACCACTGGAACTTCCAAAGGGTCCTTCACACCCTTGCTGCAACTCAAGAAGTTCCCCGACTTACCCGTCTCCACTCGAGAGGAAGCACGTGGTGTCACGCACACATCCAGGGGAGCCCCGTTTCCGCCTCCTAGCTCGAGATGAGGGATCCTTTCCCTGTTTCGTAGGGAAAGAATTCCCGACGTTCCAGTCGCATCTCAAGAGGAGGCGCTCTCCACAGGAAAGGCGAGAGGAACTCCAGGGTCATGCCACCATTCCAAGAGTCCCCCAGATGTGTCAGGCCATTCCAGAGGAACCTGTTTTCCCTGCACTGCATTGAAGTTCAAGCCGAGGATCGACTCCCACCACGTGTGCACGTGGGACAGCCCAGTGGGAAAGCCTCGTGGGAAAGCCTCGAGGGAAAACCATAGATCCTTTGATCCACGTGGCGAATTGCGTGACACTGCTGCTACCGCTCTGGAGGAAAGCGCAAGTGCATGCCCGCATTCGAGACGAGGACTGACTCCCCTGGGGAGACTCCAGAAGTACCCCAAGATCCATGTCAGCACTGGAGAGGAATCCTCAGGTTCCGGCCCCGACTCCACACAAGGTCTTAGGCCCCGGCATCGACGGGAGAGGAATCACGAGAGGGCCCCGAGGAACTCGCATGGGGACTGGCCTTTCCTGAGGCCACCAGAGCGGGTCCCTGAGGTCCCCGTCGTAAGTCTAGAGCACCTGCCGCAACTCGAGAAAATCCAGGAGGTTTTGCCCTCCAGGCGAGATGAGGCCCATTTCCGCTGAGGCTTCTCGAGGCCAATCACGTCTAACCACTGGAACTTCCAAAGGGTCCTTCACACCCTTGCTGCAACTCAAGAAGTTCCATGACTTACCCGTCTCCACTCGAGAGGAAGCACGTGGTGTCCCGCACACATCCAGGGGAGCCCCGATTCCGCCTCCTAGCTCGAGATGAGGGATCCTTTCCCTGTTTCGTAGGGAAAGAATTCCCGGCGTTCTCGTCGCATCTCAAGAGGAGGCGCTCTCCACAGGAAAGGCGAGAGGAACTCCAGGGTCATGCCACCATTCCAAGAGTCCCCCAGATGTGTCAGGCCATTCCAGAGGAACCTGTTTTCCCTGCACTGCCTTGACGTTCAAGCCGAGGATCGACTCCCACCACGTGTGCACGTGGGACAGCCCTGTGGGAAAGCCTCGTGGGAAAGCCTCGTGGGAAAGACTCGAGGGAAAACCATAGATCCTTTGATCAACGCGGCGGACTGGGTGACACTGCTGCTACCGCTCTGGAGGAAAGCGCAAGTGCATGCCCGCATTCGAGACGAGGACTGACTCCCCTGGGGAGACTCCAGAAGTACCCCAAGATCCATGTCAGCACTGGAGAGGAATCCTCAGGTTCCGGCCCCGACTCCACACAAGGTCTTAGGCCCCGGCATCGACGGGAGAGGAATCACGAGAGGGCCCCGAGGAACTCGCATGGGGACTGGCCTTTCCTGAGGCCACCAGAGCGGGTCCCTGAGGTCCCCGTCGTAAGTCGAGAGCACCTGCCGCAACTCGAGAAAATCCAGGAGGTTTTGCCCTCCAGGCGAGATGAGGCCCATTTCCGCTGAGGCTTCTCGAGGCCAATCACATCTAACCACTGGAACTTCCAAAGGGTCCTTCACACCCTTGCTGCAACTCAAGAAGTTCCCCGACATACCCGTCTGCACTCGAGAGGAAGCACGTGGTGTCCCGCACACATCCAGGGGAGCCCCGTTTCCGCCTCCTAGCTCGAGATGAGGGATCCTTTCCCTGTTTCGTAGGGAAAGAATTCCCGGCGTTCCAGTCGCATCTCAAGAGGAGGCGCTCTCCACAGGAAAGGCGAGAGGAACTCCAGGGTCGTGACACCATTCCAAGAGTCCCCCAGATGTGTCAGTCCATTCCAGAGGAACCTGTTTTCCCTGCACTGCCATGACGTTCAAGACGAGGATCGACTCCCACCACGTGTGCACGTGGGACAGCCCTGTGGGAAAGCCTCGTGGGAAAGCCTCGTGGGAAAGACTCGACGGAAAACCATAGATCCTTTGATCCACGCGGCGGACTGCGTGACACTGCTGCTACCGCTCTGGAGGAAAGCGCAAGTGCATTACCGCATTCGAGACGAGGACTGACTCCCCTGGGGAGACTCCAGAAGTACCCCAAGATCCATGTCAGCACTGGAGAGGAATCCTCAGGTACCGGCCCCGACTCCACACAAGGTCTTAGGCCCTGGCATCGACGGGAGAGGAATCCCGAGAGGCCCCCGAGGAACTCGCATGGGGACTGGCCTTTCCTGAGGCCACCAGAGCGGTTCTTGAGGTCCCCGTCGTAAGTCGAGAGCACTTGCCGCAACTCGAGAAAATCCAGGAGGTTTTGCCCTTCAGGCGAGATGAGGCCCATTTCCGCTGAGGCTTCTCGAGGCCAATCACATCTAACCACTGGAACTTCCAAAGGGTCCTTCACACCATTGCTGCAACTCAAGAAGTTCCCCGACATACCCGTCTCCACTCGAGAGGAAGCACGTGCGATCCCTCACACATCCAGGGGAGCCCCGTTTCCGCCTCCTAGCTCGAGATGAGGGATCCTTCCCGGTTTCGTAGGGAAAGAATTCCTGGCGTTCCCGTCGCATCTCAAGAGGAGGCGCTCTCCACAGGAAAGGCGAGAGGAACTCCAGGGTCGTGACACTATTCCAAGTGTCCCCCAGATGTGTCAGTCCATTCCAGAGGAACCTGTTTTCCCTGCACTGCCTTGACGTTCAAGCCAAGGATCGACTCCCACCACGTGTGCACGTGGGACAGCCCTGTGGGAAAGCCTCGTGGGAAAGCCTCGTGGGAAAGACTCGAGGGAAAAACATAGATCCTTTGATCCACGCGGTGGACTGCGTGACACTGCTGCTACCGCTCTGGAGGAAAGGGCAAGTGCATGCCCGCATTCGAGACGAGGACTGACACCCTGGGGAGACTCCAGAAGTACCCCAAGATCCATGTCAGCACTGGAGAGGAATCCTCAGATTCCGGCCCGAATCAACACAAGGACTTAGGCCCCGCCATCGAAGGGAGAGGAATCCCGAGAGGCCCCCGAGGAACTCGCATCGGGACTGGCCTTTCCTGAGGCCACCAGAGCGGGTCCCTGAGGTCCCCGTCGTAAGTCGAGAGCACCTGCCGCAACTCGAGAAAATCCAGGAGGTTTTGCCCTCCAGGCGAGATGAGGCCCATTTCCGCTGAGGCTTCTCGAGGCCAATCACATCTAACCACTGGAACTTCCAAAGGGTCCTTCACACCCTTGCTGCAACTCAAGAAGTTCCCCGACATACCCGTCTCCACTCGAGAGGAAGCACGTGCGGTCCCTCACACATCCAGGGGAGCCCCGTTTCGCCTCCTAGCTCGAGATGAGGGATCCTTTCCCTGTTTCGTAGGGAAAGAATTCCGGGCGTTCCTGTCGCATCTCAAGAGGAGGCGCTCTCCACAGGAAAGGCGAGAGGAACTCCAGGGTCGTGACACCATTCCAAGAGTCCCCCAGATGTGTCAGTCCATTCCAGAGGAACCTGTTTTCCCTGCACTGCCTTGACGTTCAAGCCGAGGATCGACTCCCACCACGTCTGAACGTGGGACAGCCCTGTGGGAAAGCCTCGTTGGAAAGACTCGAGGGAAAACCATAGATCTTTTGATCCACGCGGCGGACTGCGTGACACTGCTGCTACCGCTCTGGAGGAAAGCGCAAGTGCATGCCCGCATTCGAGACGAGGACTGACTCCCCTGGGGAGACTCCAGAAGTACCCCAAGATCCATGTCAGCACTGGAGAGGAATCCTCAGGTTCCGGCCCCGACTCCACACAAGGTCTTAGGCCCTGGCATCGACGGGAGAGGAATCCCGAGAGGCCCCCGAGGAACTCGCATGGGGACTGGCCTTTCCTGAGGCCACCAGAGCGGTTCCTGAGGTCCCTGTCGTAAGTCGAGAGCACCTGCCGCAACTCGAGAAAATCCAGGAGGTTTTGCCCTTCAGGCGAGACGAGGCCCATTTCCGCTGAGGCTTCTCGAGGCCAATCACATCTAACCACTGGAACTTCCAAAGGGTCCTACACACCATTGCTGCAACTCAAGAAGTTCCCCGACGTACCCGTCTCCACTCGAGAGGAAGCACGTGGGGTCCCTCACACATCCAGGGGAGCCCCGTTTCCGCCTCCTAGCTCGAGATGAGGGATCTTTCCCTGTTTCGTAGGGAAAGAATTCCCGGCGTTCCCGTCGCATCTCAAGAGGAGGCGCTCTCCACAGGAAAGGCGAGAGGAACTCCAGGGTCGTGACACCATTCCAAGAGACCCCAGATGTGTCAGTCCATTCCAGAGGAACCTGTTTTCCCTGCACTGCCTTGACGTTCAAGCCGAGGATCGACTCCCACCACGTGTGCACGTGGGACAGCCCTGTGGGAAAGCCTCATTGGAAAGCCTCGTGGGAAAGACTCGAGGGAAAACTATAGATCCTTTGATCCACGCGGCGGACTGCGTGACACTGCTGCTACCGCTCTGGAGGAAAGCGCAAGTGCATGCCCGCATTCGAGACGAGGACTGACTCCCCTGGGGAGACTCCAGAAGTACCCCAAGATCCATGTCAGCACTGGAGAGGAATCCTCAGGTTCCGGCCCCGACTCCACACAAGGACTTAGGCCCCGCCATCGACGGGAGATGAATCCCGAGAGGCCCCCGAGGAACTCGCATGGGGACTGGCCTTTCCTGAGGCCACCAGAGCGGTTCCTGAGGTCCCCGTCGTAAGTCGAGAGCACCTGCCGCAACTCGAGAAAATCCAGGAGGTTTTGCCCTTCAGGCGAGATGAGGCCCATTTCCGCTGAGGCTTCTCGAGGCCAATCACATCTAACCACTGGAACTTCCAAAGGGTCCTTCACACCATTGCTGCAACTCAAGAAGTTCCCCGACGTACCCGTCTCCACTCGAGAGGAAGCACGTGGGGTCCCTCACACATCCAGGGGAGCCCCGTTTCCGCCTCCTAGCTCGAGATGAGGGATCCTTTCCCTGTTTCGTAGGGAAAGAATTCCCGGCGTTCCCGTCGCATCTCAAGAGGAGGCGCTCTCCACAGGAAAGGCGAGAGGAACTCCAGGGTCGTGACACCATTCCAAGAGTCCCCCAGATGTGTCAGTCCATTCCAGAGGAACCTGTTTTCCCTGCACTGCATTGACGTTCAAGCCGAGGATCGACTCCCACCACGTGTGCACGTGGGACAGCCCTGTGGGAAAGCCTCGTGGGAAAGCCTCGTGGGAAAGACTCGAGGGAAAACCATAGATCCTTTGATCCACGCGGCGGACTGCGTGACACTGCTGCTACCGCTCTGGTGGATAGCGCAAGTGCATGCCCGCATTCGAGACGAGGACTGACTCCCTTGGGGAGACTCCAGAAGTACCCCAAGATCCATGTCAGCACTGGAGAGGAATCCTCAGGTTCCGGCCCGACTCCACACAAGGTCTTAGGCCCCGGCATCGACGGGAGAGGAATCCCGAGAGGCCCCCGAGGAACTCGCATGGGGACGGGCCTTTCCTGAGGCCACCAGAGCGGGTCCCTGAGGTCCCCGTCGTAAGTCGAGAGCACCTGACGCAACTCGAGAAAATCCAGGAGGTTTTGCCCTCCAGGCGAGATGAGGCCCATTTCCCCTGAGGCTTCTCGAGGCCAATCACATCTAACGACTGGAACTTCCAAAGGGTTCTTCACACCATTGCTGCAACTCAAGAAGTTCCCCAACATACCCATCTCCACTCGAGAGGAAGCACGTGGGGTCCCTCACACATCCAGGGGAGCCCCGTTTCCGCCTCCTAGCTCGAGATGAGGGATCCTTCCCTGTTTCGTAGGGAAAGAATTCCCGGCGTTCCCGTCGCATCTCAAGAGGAGGCGCTCTCCACAGGAAAGGCGAGAGGAACTCCAGGGTCGTGCCACCATTCCAAGAGTCCCCCAGATGTGTCAGTCCATTCCAGAGGAACCTGTTTTCCCTGCACTGCATTGACGTTCAAGCCGAGGATCGACTCCCACCACGTGTGCACGTGGGACAGCCCTGAGGGAAAGCCTCGTGGGAAAGCCTCGTGGGAAAGACTCGAGGGAAAACCATAGATCCTTTGATCCACGCGGCGGACTGCGTGACACTGCTGCTACCGCTCTGGAGGATAGCGCAAGTGCATGTCCGCATTCGAGACGAGGACTGACTCCCTTGGGGAGACTCCAGAAGTACCCCAAGATCCATGTCAGCACTGGAGAGGAATCCTCAGGTTCCGGCCCGACTCCACACAAGGTCTTAGGCCCCGGCATCGACGGGAGAGGAATCCCGAGAGGCCCCCGAGGAACTCGCATGGGGACGGGCCATTCCTGAGGCCACCAGAGCGGGTCCCTGAGGTCCCCGTCGTAAGTCGAGAGCACCTGCCGCAACTCGAGAAAATCCAGGAGGTTTTGCCCTCCAGGCGAGATGAGGCCCATTTCCGCTGAGGCTTCTCGAGGCCAATCACATCTAACCACTGGAACTTCCAAAGGGTCCTTCTCACCATTGCTGCAACTCAAGAAGTTCCCCGACATACCCGTCTCCACTCGAGAGGAAGCACGTGGTGTCCCGCACACATCCAGGGGAGCCCCGTTTCTGCCTCCTAGCTCGAGATGAGGGATCCTTCCCTGTTTCGTAGGGAAAGAATTCCCGGCGTTCCCGTCGCATCTCAAGAGGAGGCCCTCTCCACAGGAAAGGCGAGAGGAACTCCACGGTCGTGCCACCATTCCAAGAATCCCACAGATGGGTCAGTCCATTCCAGAGGAACCTGTTTTCCCTGCACTGCCTTGACGTTCAAGCCGAGGATCGACTCCCACCACGTGTGCACGTGGGACAGCCCTGTGGGAAAGCCTCGGGGGAAAGCCTCGTGGGAAAGACTCGAGGGAAAACCATAGATCCTTTGATCCACGCGGCGGACTGCGTGAAACTGCTGCTACCACTCTGGAGGAAAGCGCAAGTGCATGCCCGCATTCGAGACGAGGACTGACTCCCCTGGGGAGACTCCAGAAGTACCCCAAGATCCATGTCAGCCCTGGAGAGGAATCCTCAGGTTCCGGCCCCGACTCCACACAAGGTCTTAGGCCCCGGCATCGACGGGAGAGGAATCCCAAGAGGAACTCCAATGGGGACTGGCCTTTCCTGAGGCCACCAGAGCGGGTCCCTGAGGTCCCCGTCGTAAGTCGAGAGCACCTGCCGCAACTCGAGAAAATCCAGGAGGTTTTGCCCTCCAGGCGAGAAGAGGCCCATTTCCGCTGAGGCTTCTCGAGGCCAATCACGTCTAACCACTGGAACTTCCAAAGGGTCCTTCACACCCTTGCTGCAACTCAAGAAGTTCCCCGACATACCCGTCTCCACTCGAGAGGAAGCACGTGGTGTCCCGCACACATCCAGGGGAGCCCCGTTTCCGCCTCCTACCTCGAGATGATGGATCCTTTCCCTGATTCGTAGGGAAAGAATTCCCGGCGTTCTCGTCGCATCTCAAGAGGAGGCGCTCTCCACAGGAAAGGCGAGAGGAACTCCAGGGTAATGCCACCATTCCAAGAGTCCCCCAGATGTGTCAGTCCATTCCAGAGGAACCTGTTTTCCCTGCACTGCCTTGAAGTTCAAGCCGAGGATCGACTCCCACCACGTGTGCACGTGGGACAGCCCTGTGGGAAAGCCTCGTGGGAAAGCCTCGAGGGAAAACCATAGATCCTTTGATCCACGTGGCGGATTGCGTGACACTGCTGCTACCGCTCTGGAGGAAAGCGCAAGTGCATGCCCGCATTCGAGACGAGGACTGACTCCCCTGGGGAGACTCCAGAAGTACCCCAAGATCCATGTCAGCACTGGAGAGGAATCCTCAGGTTCCGGCCCCGACTCCACACAAGGTCTTAGGCCCCGGCATCGACGGGAGAGGAATCACGAGAGGGCCCCGAGGAACTCGCATGGGGACAGGCCTTTCCTGAGGCCACCAGAGCGGGTCCCTGTGGTCCCCGTCGTAAGTCGAGAGCACCTGCCGCAACTCGAGAAAATCCAGGAGGTTTTGCCCTCCAGGCGAGATGACGCCCATTTCCGCTGAGGCTTCTCGAGGCCAATCACATCTAACCACTGGAACTTCCAAAGGGTCCTTCACGCCCTTGCTGCAACTCAAGAAGTGCCCCGACATACCCGTCTGCACTCGAGAGGAAGCACGTGGTGTCCCGCACACATCCAGGGGAGCCCCGTTTCCGCCTCCTAGCTCGAGATGAGGGATCCTTTCCCTGTTTCGTAGGGAAAGAATTCCCGGCGTTCCAGTCGCATCTCAAGAGGAGGCGCCCTCCACAGGAAAGGCGAGAGGAACTCCAGGGTCGTGACACCATTCCAAGAGTCCCCCAGATGTGTCAGTCCATTCCAGAGGAACCTGTTTTCCCTGCACTGCCTTGACGTTCAAGCCGAGGATCTACTCCCACCACGTGTGCACGAGGGACAGCCCTGTGGGAAAGCCTCGTGGGAAAGCCTCGAGGGAAAACCATAGATCCTTTGATCCACGCGGCGGACTGCGTGACACTGCTGCTACCGCTCTGGAGGAAAGCGCAAGTGCATGCCCGCATTCGAGACGAGGACTGACTCCCCTGGGGAGACTCCAGAAGTACCCCAAGATCCATGTCAGCACTGGAGAGGAATCCTCAGGTTCCGGACCCGACTCCACACAAGGTCTTAGTCCCCGGCATCGACAGGATAGGGATCCCGAGAGGCCCCCGAGGAACTCGCATGGGGACTGGCTTTTCCTGAGGCCACCAGAGCGGGTCCCTGAGGTCCCCATCGTCAGTCGAGATCACCTGCCGCAACTCGAGAAAATCCAGGAGGTTTTGCCCTCCAGGCGAGATGAGGCTCATTTCCGCTGAGGCTTCTGGAGGCTAATCACGTCTAAACACTGAAACTTCCAAAGGGTCCTTCACACCCTTGCTGCAACTCAAGAAGTTTCCCGACATACCCGTCTCCACTCGAAAGGAAGCACGTGGTGTCCCGCACACATCCAGTGGAGCCCCGTTTCCGCCTCCTAGCTCGAGATGAGGGATCCTTTCCCTGTTTCGTAGGGAAAGAATTCCCGGCGTTCCCGTCGCATCTCAAGAGGAGGCGCTCTCCACAGGAAAGGCGAGAGGAACTCCAGGGTCGTGCCACCATTCCAAGAGTCCCCCAGATGTGTCAGCCCATTCCAGAGGAACCTGTTTTCCCTGCACTGCCTTGACGTTCAAGCCAAGGATCGACTCCCACCACGTGTGCACGTGGGACAGCCCTGTGGGAAAGCCTCGTGGGAAAGCCTCGTGGGAAAGACTCGAGGGAAAACCATGGATCCTTTGATCCATGCGGCGGACTGCGTGACACTGCTGCTACCGCTCTGGAGGAAAGCGCAAGTGCATGCCCGCATTCGAGACGAGGACTGACTCCCCTGGGGAGACTCCAGAAGTACCCCAAGATCCATGTCAGCCCTGGAGAGGAATCCTCAGGTTCCGGCCCCGACTCCACACAAGGTCTTAGGCCCCGGCATCGACGGGAGAGGAATCCCAAGAGGAACTCCAATGGGGACTGGCCTTTCCTGAGGCCACCAGATCGGGTCCCTGAGGTCCCCGTCGTAAGTCTAGAGCACCTGCCGCAACTCGAGAAAATCCAGGAGGTTTTGCCCTCCAGGCGAGATGAGGCCCATTTCCGCTGAGGCTTCTCGAGGCCAATCACGTCTAACCACTGGAACTTCCAAAGGGTCCTTCACACCCTTGCTGCAACTCAAGAAGTTCCCTGACTTACCCGTCTCCACTCGAGAGGAAGCACGTGGTGTCCTGCACACATCCAGGGGAGCCCCGATTCCGCCTCCTAGCTCGAGATGAGGGATCTTTCCCTGTTTCGTAGGGAAAGAATTCCCGGCGTTCCCGTCGCATCTCAAGAGGAGGCGCTCTCCACAGGAAAGGCGAGAGGAACTCCAGGGTCGTGACACCATTCCAAGAGTCCCCCAGATGTGTCAGTCCATTCCAGAGGAACCTGTTTTCCCTGCACTGCCTTGACGTTCAAGCCGAGGATCGACTCCCACCACGTGTGCACGTGGGACAGCCCTGTGGGAAAGCCTCATTGGAAAGCCTCGTGGGAAAGACTCGAGGGAAAACTATAGATCCTTTGATCCACGCGGCGGACTGCGTGACACTGCTGCTACCGCTCTGGAGGAAAGCGCAAGTGCATGCCCGCATTCGAGACGAGGACTGACTCCCCTGGGGAGACTCCAGAAGTACCCCAAGATCCATGTCAGCACTGGAGAGGAATCCTCAGGTTCCGGACCCGACTCCACACAAGGACTTAGGCCCCGCCATCGACGGGAGATGAATCCCGAGAGGCCCCCGAGGAACTCGCATGGGGACTGGCCTTTCCTGAGGCCACCAGAGCGGTTCCTGAGGTCCCCGTCGTAAGTCCAGAGCACCTGCCGCAACTCGAGAAAATCCAGGAGGTTTTGCCCTTCAGGCGAGATGAGGCCCATTTCCGCTGAGGCTTCTCGAGGCCAATCACATCTAACCACTGGAACTTCCAAAGGGTCCTTCACACCATTGCTGCAACTCAAGAAGTTCCCCGACGTACCCGTCTCCACTCGAGAGGAAGCACGTGGGGTCCCTCACACATCCAGGGGAGCCCCGTTTCCGCCTCCAAGCTCGAGATGAGGGATCCTTTCCCTGTTTCGTAGGGAAAGAATTCCCGGCGTTCCCGTCGCATCTCAAGAGGAGGCGCTCTCCACAGGAAAGGCGAGAGGAACTCCAGGGTCGTGCCACCATTCCAAGAGTCCCCCAGATGTGTCAGTCCATTCCAGAGGAACCTGTTTTCCCTGCACTGCATTGACGTTCAAGCCGAGGATCGACTCCCACCACGTGTGCACGTGAGACAGCCCTGTGGGAAAGCCTCGTGGGAAAGCCTCGTGGGAAAGACTCGAGGGAAAACCATAGATCCTTTGATCCACGCGGCGGACTGCGTGACACTGCTGCTACCGCTCTGGAGGATAGCGCAAGTGCATGTCCGCATTCGAGACGAGGACTGACTCCCTTGGGGAGACTCCAGAAGTACCCCAAGATCCATGTCAGCACTGGAGAGGAATCCTCAGGTTCCGGCCCGACTCCACACAAGGTCTTAGGCCCCGGCATCGACGGGAGAGGAATCCCGAGAGGCCCCCGAGGAACTCGCATGGGGACGGGCCTTTCCTGAGGCCACCAGAGCGGGTCCCTGAGGTCCCCGTCGTAAGTCGAGAGCACCTGCCGCAACTCGAGAAAATCCAGGAGGTTTTGCCCTCCAGGCGAGATGACGCCCATTTCCGCTGAGGCTTCTCGAGGCCAATCACATCTAACCACTGGAACTTCCAAAGGGTCCTTCACACCCTTGCTGCAACTCAAGAAGTTCCCCGACATACCCGTCTGCACTCGAGAGGAAGCACGTGGTGTCCCGCACACATCCAGGGGAGCCCCGTTTCCGCCTCCTAGCTCGAGATGAGGGATCCTTTCCCTGTTTCGTAGGGAAAGAATTCCCGGCGTTCCAGTCGCATCTCAAGAGGAGGCGCTCTCCACAGGAAAGGCGAGAGGAACTCCAGGGTCGTGACACCATTCCAAGAGTCCCCCAGATGTGTCAGTCCATTCCAGAGGAACCTGTTTTCCCTGCACTGCCTTGACGTTCAAGCCGAGGATCGACTCCCACCACGTGTGCACGAGGGACAGCCCGGTGGGAAAGCCTCGTGGGAAAGCCTCGAGGGAAAACCATAGATCCTTTGATCCACGCGGCGGACTGCGTGACACTGCTGCTACCGCTCTGGAGGAAAGCGCAAGTGCATGCCCGCATTCGAGACGAGGACTGACTCCCCTGGGGAGACTCCAGAAGTACCCCAAGATCCATGTCAGCACTGGAGAGGAATCCTCAGGTTCCGGCCCCGACTCCACACAAGGTCTTAGTCCCCGGCATCGACAGGATAGGGATCCCGAGAGGCCCCCGAGGAACTCGCATGGGGACTGGCTTTTCCTGAGGCCACCAGAGCGGGTCCCTGAGGTCCCCATCGTCAGTTGAGATCACCTGCCGCAACTCGAGAAAATCCAGGAGGTTTTGCCCTCCAGGCGAGATGAGGCTCATTTCCGCTGAGGCTTCTCGAGGCTAATCACGTCTAAACACTGAAACTTCCAAAGGGTCCTTCACACCCTTGCTGCAACTCAAGAAGTTTCCCGACATACCCGTCTCCACTCGAAAGGAAGCACGTGGTGTCCCGCACACATCCAGTGGAGCCCCGTTTCCGCCTCCTAGCTCGAGATGAGGGATCCTTTCCCTGTTTCGTAGGGAAAGAATTCCCGGCGTTCCCGTCGCATCTCAAGAGGAGGCGCTCTCCACAGGAAAGGCGAGAGGAACTCCAGGGTCGTGCCACCATTCCAAGAGTCCCCCAGATGTGTCAGCCCATTCCAGAGGAACCTGTTTTCCCTGCACTGCCTTGACGTTCAAGCCAAGGATCGACTCCCACCACGTGTGCACGTGGGACAGCCCTGTGGAAAAGCCTCGTGGGAAAGCCTCGTGGGAAAGACTCGAGGGAAAACCATGGATCCTTTGATCCATGCGGCGGACTGCGTGACACTGCTGCTACCGCTCTGGAGGAAAGCGCAAGTGCATGCCCGCATTCGAGACGAGGACTGACTCCCCTGGGGAGACTCCAGAAGTACCCCAAGATCCATGTCAGCCCTGGAGAGGAATCCTCAGGTTCCGGCCCCGACTCCACACAAGGTCTTAGGCCCCGGCATCGACGGGAGAGGAATCCCAAGAGGAACTCCAATGGGGACTGGCCTTTCCTGAGGCCACCAGAGCGGGTCCCTGAGGTCCCCGTCGTAAGTCTAGAGCACCTGCCGCAACTCGAGAAAATCCAGGAGGTTTTGCCCTCCAGGCGAGATGAGGCCCATTTCCACTGAGGCTTCTCGAGGCCAATCACGTCTAACCACTGGAACTTCCAAAGGGTCCTTCACACCCTTGCTGCAACTCAAGAAGTTCCCTGACTTACCCGTCTCCACCCGAGAGGAAGCACGTGGTGTCCCGCACACATCCAGGGGAGCCCCGATTCCGCCTCCTAGCTCGAGATGAGGGATCTTTTCCCTGTTTCGTAGGGAAAGAATTCCCGGCGTTCTCGTCGCATCTCAAGAGGAGGCGCTCTCCACAGGAAAGGCGAGAGGAACTCCAGGGTCATGCCACCATTCCAAGAGTCCCCCAGATGTGTCAGGCCATTCCAGAGGAACCTGTTTTCCCTGCACTGCCTTGACGTTCAAGCCGAGGATCGACTCCCACCACGTGTGCACGTGGGACAGCCCTGTGGGAAAGCCTCGTGGGAAAGCCTCGTGGGAAAGACTCGAGAGAAAACCATAGATCCTTTGATCAACGCGGCGGACTGGGTGACACTGCTGCTACCGCTCTGGAGGAAAGCGCAAGTGCATGCCCGCATTCGAGACGAGGACTGACTCCCCTGGGGAGACTCCAGAAGTACCCCAAGATCCATGTCAGCAATGGAGAGGAATCCTCAGGTTCCGGCCCCGACTCCACACAAGGACTTAGGCCCCGCCATCGAAGGGAGAGGAATGCCGAGAGGCCCCCGAGGAACTCGCATGGGGACTGGCCTTTCCTGAGGCCACCAGAGCGGGTCCCTGAGGTCCCCGTCGTAAGTCGAGAGCACCTGCCGCAACTCGAGAAAATCCAGGAGGTTTTGCCCTCCAGGCGAGATGAGGCCCATTTCCGCTGAGGCTTCTCGAGGCCAATCACATCTAACCACTGGAACTTCCAAAGGGTCCTTCACACCCTTGCTGCAACTCAAGAAGTTCCCCGACATACCCGTCTCCACTCGAGAGGAAGCACGTGCGGTCCCTCACACATCCAGGGGAGCCCCGTTTCCGCCTCCTAGCTCGAGATGAGGGATCCTTTCCCTGTTTCGTAGGGAAAGAATTCCGGGCGTTCCCGTCGCATCTCAAGAGGAGGCGCTCTCCACAGGAAAGGCGAGAGGAACTCCAGGGTCGTGACACCATTCCAAGAGTCCCCCAGATGTGTCAGTCCATTCCAGAGGAACCTGTTTTCCCTGCACTGCCTTGACGTTCAAGCCGAGGATCTACTCCCACCACGTCTGCACGTGGGACAGCCCTGTGGGAAAGCCTCGTGGGAAAGCCTCGTGGGAAAGACTCGAGGGAAAACCATAGATCTTTTGATCCACGCGGCGGACTGCGTGACACTGCTGCTACCGCTCTGGAGGAAAGCGCAAGTGCATGCCCGCATTCGAGACGAGGACTGACTCCCCTGGGGAGACTCCAGAAGTACCCCAAGATCCATGTCAGCAATGGAGAGGAATCCTCAGGTTCCGGCCCCGACTCCACACAAGCTCTTAGGCCCTGGCATCGATGGGAGAGGAATCCCGAGAGGCCCCCGAGGAACTCGCATGGGAACTGGCCTTTCCTGAGGCCACCAGAGCGGTTCCTGAGGTCCCCGTCGTAAGTCGAGAGCACCTGCCGCAACTCGAGAAAATCCAGGAGGTTTTGCCCTTCAGGCGAGACGAGGCCCATTTCCGCTGAGGCTTCTCGAGGCCAATCACATCTAACCACTGGAACTTCCAAAGGGTCCTTCACACCATTGCTGCAACTCAAGAAGTTCCCCGACGTACCCGTCTCCACTCGAGAGGAAGCACGTGGGGTCCCTCACACATCCAGGGGAGCCCCGTTTCCGCCTCCTAGCTCGAGATGAGGGATCTTTCCCTGTTTCGTAGGGAAAGAATTCCCGGCGTTCCCGTCGCATTTCAAGAGGAGGCGCTCTCCACAGGAAAGGCGAGAGGAACTCCAGGGTCGTGACACCATTCCAAGAGTCCCCCAGATGTGTCAGTCCATTCCAGAGGAACCTGTTTTCCCTGCACTGCCTTGACGTTCAAGCCGAGGATCGACTCCCACCACGTGTGCACGTGGGACAGCCCTGTGGGAAAGCCTCATTGGAAAGCCTCGTGGGAAAGACTCGAGGGAAAACTATAGATCCTTTGATCCACGCGGCGGACTGCGTGACACTGCTGCTACCGCTCTGGAGGAAAGCGCAAGTGCATGCCCGCATTCGAGACGAGGACTGACTCCCCTGGGGAGACTCCAGAGGTACCCCAAGATCCATGTCAGCACTGGAGAGGAATCCTCAGGTTCCGGCCCCGACTCCACACAAGGACTTAGGCCCCGCCATCGACGGGAGATGAATCCCGAGAGGCCCCCGAGGAACTCGCATGGGGACTGGCCTTTCCTGAGGCCACCAGAGCGGTTCCTGAGGTCCCCGTCCTAAGTCCAGAGCACCTGCCGCAACTCGAGAAAATCCAGGAGGTTTTGCCCTTCAGGCGAGATGGGGCCCATTTCCGCTGAGGCTTCTCGAGGCCAATCACATCTAACCACTGGAACTTCCAAAGGGTCCTTCACACCCTTCCTGCAACTCAAGAAGTTCCCCGACATACCCGTCTCCACTCGAGAGGAAGCACGTGCGGTCCCTCACACATCCAGGGGAGCCCCGTTTCCGCCTCCTAGCTCGAGATGTGGGATCCTTTCCCTGTTTCGTAGGGAAAGAATTCCGGGCGTTCCCGTCGCATCTCAAGAGGAGGCGCTCTCCACAGGAAAGGCGAGAGGAACTCCAGGGTCGTGACACCATTCCAAGAGTCCCCCAGATGTGTCAGTCCATTCCAGAGGAACCTGTTTTCCCTGCACTGCCTTGACGTTCAAGCCGAGGATCTACTCCCACCACGTCTGCACGTGGGACAGCCCTGTGGGAAAGCCTCGTGGGAAAGCCTCGTGGGAAAGACTCGAGGGAAAACCATAGATCTTTTGATCCACGCGGCGGACTGCGTGACACTGCTGCTACCGCTCTGGAGGAAAGCGCAAGTGCATGCCCGCATTCGAGACGAGGACTGACTCCCCTGGGGAGACTCCAGAAGTACCCCAAGATCCATGTCAGCAATGGAGAGGAATCCTCAGGTTCCGGCCCCGACTCCACACAAGCTCTTAGGCCCTGGCATCGATGGGAGAGGAATCCCGAGAGGCCCCCGAGGAACTCGCATGGGGTCTGGCCTTTCCTGAGGCCACCAGAGCGGTTCCTGAGGTCCCCGTCGTAAGTCGAGAGCACCTGCCGCAACTCGAGAAAATCCAGGAGGTTTTGCCCTTCAGGCGAGACGAGGCCCATTTCCGCTGAGGCTTCTCGAGGCCAATCACATCTAACCACTGGAACTTCCAAAGGGTCCTTCACACCATTGCTGCAACTCAAGAAGTTCCCCGACGTACCCGTCTCCACTCGAGAGGAAGCACGTGGGGTCCCTCACACATCCAGGGGAGCCCCGTTTCCGCCTCCTAGCTCGAGATGAGGGATCTTTCCCTGTTTCGTAGGGAAAGAATTCCCGGCGTTCCCGTCGCATTTCAAGAGGAGGCGCTCTCCACAGGAAAGGCGAGAGGAACTCCAGGGTCGTGACACCATTCCAAGAGTCCCCCAGATGTGTCAGTCCATTCCAGAGGAACCTGTTTTCCCTGCACTGCCTTGACGTTCAAGCCGAGGATCGACTCCCACCACGTGTGCACGTGGGACAGCCCTGTGGGAAAGCCTCATTGGAAAGCCTCGTGGGAAAGACTCGAGGGAAAACTATAGATCCTTTGATCCACGCGGCGGACTGCGTGACACTGCTGCTACCGCTCTGGAGGAAAGTGCAAGTGCATGCCCGCATTCGAGACGAGGACTGACTCCCCTGGGGAGACTCCAGAGGTACCCCAAGATCCATGTCAGCACTGGAGAGGAATCCTCAGGTTCCGGCCCCGACTCCACACAAGGACTTAGGCCCCGCCATCGACGGGAGATGAATCCCGAGAGGCCCCCGAGGAACTCGCATGGGGACTGGCCTTTCCTGAGGCCACCAGAGCGGTTCCTGAGGTCCCCGTCCTAAGTCCAGAGCACCTGCCGCAACTCGAGAAAATCCAGGAGGTTTTGCCCTTCAGGCGAGATGAGGCCCATTTCCGCTGAGGCTTCTCGAGGCCAATCACATCTAACCACTGGAACTTCCAAAGGGTCCTTCACACCATTGCTGCAACTCAAGAAGTTCCCCGACGTACCCGTCTCCACTCGAGAGGAAGCACGTGGGGTCCCTCACACATCCAGGGGAGCCCCGTTTCCGCCTCCTAGCTCGAGATGAGGGATCCTTTCCCTGTTTCGTAGGGAAAGAATTCCCGGCGTTCCCGTCGCATCTCAAGAGGAGGCGCTCTCCACAGGAAAGGCGAGAGGAACTCCAGGGTCGTGCCACCATTCCAAGAGTCCCCCAGATGTGTCAGTCCATTCCAGAGGAACCTGTTTTCCCTGCACTGCATTGACGTTCAAGCCGAGGATCGACTCCCACCACGTGTGCACGTGGGACAGCCCTGTGGGAAAGCCTCGGGGGAAAGCCTCGTGGGAAAGACTCGAGGGAAAACCATAGATCCTTTGATCCACGCGGCGGACTGCGTGACACTGCTGCTACCGCTCTGGAGGATAGCGCAAGTGCATGCCCGCATTCGAGACGAGGACTGACTCCCTTGGGGAGACTCCAGAAGTACCCCAAGATCCATGTCAGCACTGGAGAGGAATCCTCAGGTTCCGGCCCGACTCCACACAAGGTCTTAGGCCCCGGCATCGACGGGAGAGGAATCCCGAGAGGCCCCCGAGGAACTCGCATGGGGACTGGCCTTTCCTGAGGCCACCAGAGCGGGTCCCTGAGGTCCCCGTCGTAAGTCGAGAGCACCTGACGCAACTCGAGAAAATCCAGGAGGTTTTGCCCTCCAGGCGAGATGAGGCCCATTTCCCCTGAGGCTTCTCGAGGCCAATCACATCTAACGACTGGAACTTCCAAAGGGTTCTTCACACCATTGCTGCAACTCAAGAAGTTCCCCAACATACCCATCTCCACTCGAGAGGAAGCACGTGGGGTCCCTCACACATCCAGGGGAGCCCCGTTTCCGCCTCCTAGCTCGAGATGAGGGATCCTTCCCTGTTTCGTAGGGAAAGAATTCCCGGCGTTCCCGTCGCATCTCAAGAGGAGGCGCTCTCCACAGGAAAGGCGAGAGGAACTCCAGGGTCGTGACACCATTCCAAGAGTCCCCCAGATGTGTCAGTCCATTCCAGAGGAACCTGTTTTCCCTGCACTGCCTTGACGTTCAAGCCGAGGATCGACTCCCACCACGTGTGCACGTGGGACAGCCCTGTGGGAAAGCCTCGTGGGAAAGCCTCGTGGGAAAGACTCGAGGGAAAACCATAGATCCTTTGATCCACGCGGCGGACTGTGTGACACTGCTGCTACCGCTCTGGAGGAAAGCGCAAGTGCATGCCCGCATTCGAGACGAGGACTGACTCCCCTGGGGAGACTCCAGAAGTACCCCAAGATCCATGTCAGCACTGGAGAGGAATCCTCAGGTTCCGGCCCCGACTCCACACAAGGTCTTAGGCCCCGGCATCGACGGGAGAGGAATCCCGAGAGGCCCCCGAGGAACTCGCTTGGGGACTGGCCTTTCCTGAGGCCACCAGAGCGGGTCCCTGAGGTCCCCGTGTAAGTCGAGAGCACCTGCCGCAACTCGAGAAAATCCAGGAGGTTTTGCCCTCCAGGCGAGATGAGGCCCATTTCCGCTGAGGCTTCTCGAGGCCAATCACATCTAACCACTGGAACTTCCAAAGGGTCCTTCTCACCATTGCTGCAACTCAAGAAGTTCCCCGACATACCCGTCTCCACTCGAGAGGAAGCACGTGGTGTCCCGCACACATCCAGGGGAGCCCCGTTTCTGCCTCCTAGCTCGAGATGAGGGATCCTTTCCCTGTTTCGTAGGGAAAGAATTCCCGGCGTTCCCGTCGCATCTCAAGAGGAGGCCCTCTCCACAGGAAAGGCGAGAGGAACTCCACGGTCGTGCCACCATTCCAAGAATCCCACAGATGGGTCAGTCCATTCCAGAGGAACCTGTTTTCCCTGCACTGCCTTGACGTTCAAGCCGAGGATCGACTCCCACCACGTGTGCACGTGGGACAGCCCTGTGGGAAAGCCTCGGGGGAAAGCCTCGTGGGAAAGACTCGAGGGAAAACCATAGATCCTTTGATCCACGCGGCGGACTGCGTGAAACTGCTGCTACCACTCTGGAGGAAAGCGCAAGTGCATGCCCGCATTCGAGACGAGGACTGACTCCCCTGGGGAGACTCCAGAAGTACCCCAAGATCCATGTCAGCACTGGAGAGGAATCCTCAGGTTCCGGCCCCGACTCCACACAAGGTCTTAGGCCCCGGCATCGACGGGAGAGGAATCCCGAGAGGCCCCCGAGGAACTCGCATGGGGACTGGCCTTTCCTGAGGCCACCAGAGCGGTTCCTGAGGTCCCCGTCGTAAGTCGAGAGCACCTGCCGCAACTCGAGAAAATCCAGGAGGTTTTGCCCTTCAGGCGAGATGAGGCCCATTTCCGCTGAGGCTTCTCGAGGCCAATCACATCTAACCACTGGAACTTCCAAAGGGTCCTTCACACCATTGCTGCAACTCAAGAAGTTCCCCGACGTACCCGTCTCCACTCGAGAGGAAGCACGTGGGGTCCCTCACACATCCAGGGGAGCCCCGTTTCCGCCTCCTAGCTCGAGATGAGGGATCTTTCCCTGTTTCGTAGGGAAAGAATTCCCGGCGTTCCCGTCGCATCTCAAGAGGAGGCGCTCTCCACAGGAAAGGCGAGAGGAACTCCAGGGTCGTGACACCATTCCAAGAGTCCCCCAGATGTGTCAGTCCATTCCAGAGGAACCTGTTTTCCCTGCACTGCCTTGACGTTCAAGCCGAGGATCGACTCCCACCACGTGTGCACGTGGGACAGCCCTGTGGGAAAGCCTCATTGGAAAGCCTCGTGGGAAAGACTCGAGGGAAAACTATAGATCCTTTGATCCACGCGGCGGACTGCGTGACACTGCTGCTACCGCTCTGGAGGAAAGCGCAAGTGCATGCCCGCATTCGAGACGAGGACTGACTCCCCTGGGGAGACTCCAGAGGTACCCCAAGGTCCATGTCAGCACTGGAGAGGAATCCTCAGGTTCCGGCCCCGACTCCACACAAGGACTTAGGCCCCGGCATCGACGGGAGAGGAATCCCGAGAGGCCCCCGAGGAACTCGCATGGGGACTGGCCTTTCCTGAGGCCACCAGAGCGGTTCCTGAGGTCCCCGTCCTAAGTCCAGAGCACCTGCCGCAACTCGAGAAAATCCAGGAGGTTTTGCCCTTCAGGCGAGATGAGGCCCATTTCCGCTGAGGCTTCTCGAGGCCAATCACATCTAACCACTGGAACTTCCAAAGGGTCCTTCACACCATTGCTGCAACTCAAGAAGTTCCCCGACGTACCCGTCTCCACTCGAGAGGAAGCACGTGGGGTCCCTCACACATCCAGGGGAGCCCCGTTTCCGCCTCCTAGCTCGAGATGAGGGATCCTTTCCCTGTTTCGTAGGGAAAGAATTCCCGGCGTTCCCGTCGCATCTCAAGAGGAGGCGCTCTCCACAGGAAAGGCGAGAGGAACTCCAGGGTCGCGCCACCATTCCAAGAGTCCCCCAGATGTGTCAGTCCATTCCAGAGGAACCTGTTTTCCCTGCACTGCATTGACGTTCAAGCCGAGGATCGACTCCCACCACGTGTGCACGTGGGACAGCCCTGTGGGAAAGCCTCGGGGGAAAGCCTCGTGGGAAAGACTCGAGGGAAAACCATAGATCCTTTGATCCACGCGGCGGACTGCGTGACACTGCTGCTACCGCTCTGGAGGATAGCGCAAGTGCATGCCCGCATTCGAGACGAGGACTGACTCCCTTGGGGAGACTCCAGAAGTACCCCAAGATCCATGTCAGCACTGGAGAGGAATCCTCAGGTTCCGGCCCGACTCCACACAAGGTCTTAGGCCCCGGCATCGACGGGAGAGGAATCCCGAGAGGCCCCCGAGGAACTCGCATGGGGACTGGCCTTTCCTGAGGCCACCAGAGCGGGTCCCTGAGGTCCCCGTCGTAAGTCGAGAGCACCTGACGCAACTCGAGAAAATCCAGGAGGTTTTGCCCTCCAGGCGAGATGAGGCCCATTTCCCCTGAGGCTTCTCGAGGCCAATCACATCTAACGACTGGAACTTCCAAAGGGTTCTTCACACCATTGCTGCAACTCAAGAAGTTCCCCAACATACCCATCTCCACTCGAGAGGAAGCACGTGGGGTCCCTCACACATCCAGGGGAGCCCCGTTTCCGCCTCCTAGCTCGAGATGAGGGATCCTTCCCTGTTTCGTAGGGAAAGAATTCCCGGCGTTCCCGTCGCATCTCAAGAGGAGGCGCTCTCCACAGGAAAGGCGAGAGGAACTCCAGGGTCGTGACACCATTCCAAGAGTCCCCCAGATGTGTCAGTCCATTCCAGAGGAACCTGTTTTCCCTGCACTGCCTTGACGTTCAAGCCGAGGATCGACTCCCACCACGTGTGCACGTGGGACAGCCCTGTGGGAAAGCCTCGTGGGAAAGCCTCGTGGGAAAGACTCGAGGGAAAACCATAGATCCTTTGATCCACGCGGCGGACTGTGTGACACTGCTGCTACCGCTCTGGAGGAAAGCGCAAGTGCATGCCCGCATTCGAGACGAGGACTGACTCCCCTGGGGAGACTCCAGAAGTACCCCAAGATCCATGTCAGCACTGGAGAGGAATCCTCAGGTTCCGGCCCCGACTCCACACAAGGTCTTAGGCCCCGGCATCGACGGGAGAGGAATCCCGAGAGGCCCCCGAGGAACTCGCTTGGGGACTGGCCTTTCCTGAGGCCACCAGAGCGGGTCCCTGAGGTCCCCGTGTAAGTCGAGAGCACCTGCCGCAACTCGAGAAAATCCAGGAGGTTTTGCCCTCCAGGCGAGATGAGGCCCATTTCCGCTGAGGCTTCTCGAGGCCAATCACATCTAACCACTGGAACTTCCAAAGGGTCCTTCTCACCATTGCTGCAACTCAAGAAGTTCCCCGACATACCCGTCTCCACTCGAGAGGAAGCACGTGGTGTCCCGCACACATCCAGGGGAGCCCCGTTTCTGCCTCCTAGCTCGAGATGAGGGATCCTTTCCCTGTTTCGTAGGGAAAGAATTCCCGGCGTTCCCGTCGCATCTCAAGAGGAGGCCCTCTCCACAGGAAAGGCGAGAGGAACTCCACGGTCGTGCCACCATTCCAAGAATCCCACAGATGGGTCAGTCCATTCCAGAGGAACCTGTTTTCCCTGCACTGCCTTGACGTTCAAGCCGAGGATCGACTCCCACCACGTGTGCACGTGGGACAGCCCTGTGGGAAAGCCTCGGGGGAAAGCCTCGTGGGAAAGACTCGAGGGAAAACCATAGATCCTTTGATCCACGCGGCGGACTGCGTGAAACTGCTGCTACCACTCTGGAGGAAAGCGCAAGTGCATGCCCGCATTCGAGACGAGGACTGACTCCCCTGGGGAGACTCCAGAAGTACCCCAAGATCCATGTCAGCACTGGAGAGGAATCCTCAGGTTCCGGCCCCGACTCCACACAAGGTCTTAGGCCCCGGCATCGACGGGAGAGGAATCCCGAGAGGCCCCCGAGGAACTCGCATGGGGACTGGCCTTTCCTGAGGCCACCAGAGCGGTTCCTGAGGTCCCCGTCGTAAGTCGAGAGCACCTGCCGCAACTCGAGAAAATCCAGGAGGTTTTGCCCTTCAGGCGAGATGAGGCCCATTTCCGCTGAGGCTTCTCGAGGCCAATCACATCTAACCACTGGAACTTCCAAAGGGTCCTTCACACCATTGCTGCAACTCAAGAAGTTCCCCGACGTACCCGTCTCCACTCGAGAGGAAGCACGTGGGGTCCCTCACACATCCAGGGGAGCCCCGTTTCCGCCTCCTAGCTCGAGATGAGGGATCTTTCCCTGTTTCGTAGGGAAAGAATTCCCGGCGTTCCCGTCGCATCTCAAGAGGAGGCGCTCTCCACAGGAAAGGCGAGAGGAACTCCAGGGTCGTGACACCATTCCAAGAGTCCCCCAGATGTGTCAGTCCATTCCAGAGGAACCTGTTTTCCCTGCACTGCCTTGACGTTCAAGCCGAGGATCGACTCCCACCACGTGTGCACGTGGGACAGCCCTGTGGGAAAGCCTCATTGGAAAGCCTCGTGGGAAAGACTCGAGGGAAAACTATAGATCCTTTGATCCACGCGGCGGACTGCGTGACACTGCTGCTACCGCTCTGGAGGAAAGCGCAAGTGCATGCCCGCATTCGAGACGAGGACTGACTCCCCTGGGGAGACTCCAGAAGTACCCCAAGATCCATGTCAGCACTGGAGAGGAATCCTCAGGTTCCGGCCCCGACTCCACACAAGGACTTTGGCCCCGCCATCGACGGGAGAGGAATCCTGAGAGGCCCCCGAGGAACTCGCATGGGGACTGGCCTTTCCTGAGGCCACCAGAGCGGTTCCTGAGGTCCCCGTCGTAAGTCAAGAGCACCTGCCGCAACTCGAGAAAATCCAGGAGGTTTTGCCCTTCAGGCGAGATGAGGCCCATTTCCGCTGAGGCTTCTCGAGGCCAATCACATCTAACCACTGGAACTTCCAAAGGGTCCTTCACACCATTGCTGCAACTCAAGAAGTTCCCCGACGTACCCGTCTCCACTCGAGAGGAAGCACGTGGGGTCCCGCACACATCCAGGGGAGCCCCGTTTCCGCCTCCTAGCTCGAGATGAGGGATCTTTCCCTGTTTCGTAGGGAAAGAATTCCCGGCGTTCCCGTCGCATCTCAAGAGGAGGCGCTCTCCACAGGAAAGGCGAGAGGAACTCCAGGGTCGTGACACCATTCCAAGAGTCCCCCAGATGTGTCAGTCCATTCCAGAGGAACCTGTTTTCCCTGCACTGCCTTGACGTTCAAGCCGAGGATCGACTCCCACCACGTGTGCACGTGGGACAGCCCTGTGGGAAAGCCTCGTGGGAAAGCCTCGTGGGAAAGACTCGAGGGAAAACCATAGATCCTTTGATCCACGCGGCGGACTGCGTGACACTGCTGCTACCGCTCTGGAGGAAAGAGCAAGTGCATGCCCGCATTCGAGACGAGGACTGACTCCCCTGGGGAGACTCCAGAAGTACCCCAAGATCCATGTCAGCACTGGAGAGGAATCCTCAGGTTCCGGCCCGACTCCACACAAGGTCTTAGGCCCCGGCATCGACGGGAGAGGAATCCCGAGAGGACCCCGAGGAACTCGCATGGGGACTGGCCTTTCCTGAGGCCACCAGAGCGGGTCCCTGAGGTCCCCGTCGTAAGTCGAGAGCACCTGCCGCAACTCGAGAAAATCCAGGAGGTTTTGCCCTCCAGGGGAGATGAGGCCCATTTCCGCTGAGGCTTCTCGAGGCCAATCACTTCTAACCACTGGAACTTCCAAAGGGTCCTTCACACCCTTGCTGCAACTCAAGAAGTTCCCCGACATACCCGTCTCCACTCGAGAGGAATTACGTGGTGTCCCGCACACATCCAGGGGAGCCCCGTTTCGCCTCCTAACTCGAGATGAGTGATCCTTTCCCTGTTTCGTAGGGAAAGATTTCCCGGCGTTCCCGTCGCACCTCAAGAGGAGGCCCTCTCCACAGGAAAGGCGAGAGGAACTCCAGGGTCGTGCCACCATTCCAAGAGTCCCCCAGATGTGTCAGTCCATTCCAGAGGAACCTGTTTTCCCTGCACTGCCTTGACGTTCAAGCCGAGGATCGACTCCCAACACGTGTGCACGTGGGACAGCCCTGTGGGAAAGCCTCGTGGGAAAGCCTCGTGGGAAAGACTCGAGGGAAAACCATAGATCCTTTGATCCACGCGGCGGACTGCGTGACACTGCTGCTACCGCTCTGGAGGAAAGCGCAAGTGCATGCCCGCATTCGAGACGAGGACTGACTCCCCTGGGGAGACTCCAGAAGTACCCCAAGATCCATGTCAGCACTGGAGAGGAATCCTCAGGTTCCGGCCCCGACTCCACACAAGGTCTTAGGCCCTGGCATCGACGGGAGAGGAATCCCGAGAGGCCCCCGAGGAACTCGCATGGGGACTGGCCTTTCCTGAGGCCACCAGAGCGGTTCTTGAGGTCCCCGTCGTAAGTCGAGAGCACTTGCCGCAACTCGAGAAAATCCAGGAGGTTTTGCCCTTCAGGCGAGATGAGGCCCATTTCCGCTGAGGCTTCTCGAGGCCAATCACATCTAACCACTGGAACTTCCAAAGGGTCCTTCACACCATTGCTGCAACTCAAGAAGTTCCCCGACATACCCGTCTCCACTCGAGAGGAAGCACGTGTGGTCCCTCACACATCCAGGGGAGCCCCGTTTCCGCCTCCTAGCTCGAGATGAGGGATCCTTCCCGGTTTCGTAGGGAAAGAATTCCTGGCGTTCCCGTCGCATCTCAAGAGGAGGCGCTCTCCACAGGAAAGGCGAGAGGAACTCCAGGGTCGTGACACTATTCCAAGTGTCCCCCAAATGTGTCAGTCCATTCCAGAGGAACCTGTTTTCCCTGCACTGCCTTGACGTTCAAGCCGAGGATCGACTCCCACCACGTGTGCACGTGGGACAGCCCTGTGGGAAAGCCTCGTGGGAAAGCCTCGTGGGAAAGACTCGAGGGAAAAACATAGATCCTTTGATCCACGCGGCGGACTGCGTGACACTGCTGCTACCGCTCTGGAGGAAAGCGCAAGTGCATGCCCGCATTCGAGACGAGGACTGACTCCCCTGGGGAGACTCCAGAAGTACCCCAAGATCCATGTCAGCACTGGAGAGGAATCCTCAGGTTCCGGCCCCGACTCCACACAAGGACTTAGGCCCCGCCATCGAAGGGAGAGGAATCCCGAGAGGCCCCCGAGGAACTCGCATGGGGACTGGCCTTTCCTGAGGCCACCAGAGCGGTTCCTGAGGTCCCCGTCGTAAGTCGAGAGCACCTGCCGCAACTCGAGAAAATCCAGGAGGTTTTGCCCTTCAGGCGAGATGAGGCCCATTTCCGCTGAGGCTTCTCGAGGCCAATCACATCTAACCACTGGAACTTCCAAAGGGTCCTTCACACCATTGCTGCAACTCAAGAAGTTCCCCGACGTACCCGTCTCCACTCGAGAGGAAGCACGTGGGGTCCCTCACACATCCAGGGGAGCCCCGTTTCCGCCTCCTAGCTCGAGATGAGGGATCTTTCCCTGTTTCGTAGGGAAAGAATTCCCGGCGTTCCCGTCGCATCTCAAGAGGAGGCGCTCTCCACAGGAAAGGCGAGAGGAACTCCAGGGTCGTGACACCATTCCAAGAGTCCCCCAGATGTTTCAGTCCATTCCAGAGGAACCTGTTTTCCCTGCACTGCATTGACGTTCAAGCCGAGGATCGACTCCCACCACGTGTGCACGTGGGACAGCCCTGTGGGAAAGCCTCGTGGGAAAGCCTAGTGGGAAAGACTCGAGGGAAAACCATAGATCCTTTGATCCACGCGGCGGACTGCGTGACACTGCTGCTACCGCTCTGGAGGAAAGAGCAAGTGCATGCCCGCATTCGAGACGAGGACTGACTCCCCTGGGGAGACTCCAGAAGAACCCCAAGATCCATGTCAGCACTGGAGAGGAATCCTCAGGTTCCGGCCCGACTCCACACAAGGTCTTAGGACCCGGCATCGACGGGAGAGGAATCCCGAGAGGCCCCCGAGGAACTCGCATGGGGACTGGCCTTTCCTGAGGCCACCAGAGCGGGTCCCTGAGGTCCCCGTCGTAAGTCGAGAGCACCTGCCGCAACTCGAGAAAATCCAGGAGGTTTTGCCCTCCAGGCGAGATGAGGCCCATTTCCGCTGAGGCTTCTCGAGGCCAATCACATCTAACCACTGGAACTTCCAAAGGGTCCTTCTCACCATTGCTGCAACTCAAGAAGTTCCCCGACATACCCGTCTCCACTCGAGAGGAAGCACGTGGTGTCCCGCACACATCCAGGGGAGCCCCGTTTCTGCCTCCTAGCTCGAGATGAGGGATCCTTTCCCTGTTTCGTAGGGAAAGAATTCCCGGCGTTCCCGTCGCATCTCAAGAGGAGGCCCTCTCCACAGGAAAGGCGAGAGGAACTCCACGGTAGTGCCACCATTCCAAGAATCCCACAGATGGGTCAGTCCATTCCAGAGGAACCTGTTTTCCCTGCACTGCCTTGACGTTCAAGCCGAGGATCGACTCCCACCACGTGTGCACGTGGGACAGCCCTGTGGGAAAGCCTCGGGGGAAAGCCTCGTGGGAAAGACTCGAGGGAAAACCATAGATCCTTTGATCCACGCGGCGGACTGCGTGACACTGCTGCTACCGCTCTGGAGGAAAGCGCAAGTGCATGCCCGCATTCGAGACGAGGACTGACTCCCCTGGGGAGACTCCAGAAGTACCCCAAGATCCATGTCAGCACTGGAGAGGAATCCTCAGGTTCCGGCCCCGACTCCACACAAGGTCTTAGGCCCTGGCATCGACGGGAGAGGAATCCCGAGAGGCCCCCGAGGAACTCGCATGGGGACTGGCCTTTCCTGAGGCCACCAGAGCGGTTCTTGAGGTCCCCGTCGTAAGTCGAGAGCACTTGCCGCAACTCGAGAAAATCCAGGAGGTTTTGCCCTTCAGGCGAGATGAGGCCCATTTCCGCTGAGGCTTCTCGAGGCCAATCACATCTAACCACTGGAACTTCCAAAGGGTCCTTCACACCATTGCTGCAACTCAAGAAGTTCCCCGACATACCCGTCTCCACTCGAGAGGAAGCACGTGTGGTCCCTCACACATCCAGGGGAGCCCCGTTTCCGCCTCCTAGCTCGAGATGAGGGATCCTTCCCGGTTTCGTAGGGAAAGAATTCCTGGCGTTCCCGTCGCATCTCAAGAGGAGGCGCTCTCCACAGGAAAGGCGAGAGGAACTCCAGGGTCGTGACACTATTCCAAGTGTCCCCCAAATGTGTCAGTCCATTCCAGAGGAACCTGTTTTCCCTGCACTGCCTTGACGTTCAAGCCGAGGATCGACTCCCACCACGTGTGCACGTGGGACAGCCCTGTGGGAAAGCCTCGTGGGAAAGCCTCGTGGGAAAGACTCGAGGGAAAAACATAGATCCTTTGATCCACGCGGCGGACTGCGTGACACTGCTGCTACCGCTCTGGAGGAAAGCGCAAGTGCATGCCCGCATTCGAGACGAGGACTGACTCCCCTGGGGAGACTCCAGAAGTACCCCAAGATCCATGTCAGCACTGGAGAGGAATCCTCAGGTTCCGGCCCCGACTCCACACAAGGACTTAGGCCCCGCCATCGAAGGGAGAGGAATCCCGAGAGGCCCCCGAGGAACTCGCATGGGGACTGGCCTTTCCTGAGGCCACCAGAGCGGTTCCTGAGGTCCCCGTCGTAAGTCGAGAGCACCTGCCGCAACTCGAGAAAATCCAGGAGGTTTTGCCCTTCAGGCGAGATGAGGCCCATTTCCGCTGAGGCTTCTCGAGGCCAATCACATCTAACCACTGGAACTTCCAAAGGGTCCTTCACACCATTGCTGCAACTCAAGAAGTTCCCCGACGTACCCGTCTCCACTCGAGAGGAAGCACGTGGGGTCCCTCACACATCCAGGGGAGCCCCGTTTCCGCCTCCTAGCTCGAGATGAGGGATCTTTCCCTGTTTCGTAGGGAAAGAATTCCCGGCGTTCCCGTCGCATCTCAAGAGGAGGCGCTCTCCACAGGAAAGGCGAGAGGAACTCCAGGGTCGTGACACCATTCCAAGAGTCCCCCAGATGTTTCAGTCCATTCCAGAGGAACCTGTTTTCCCTGCACTGCATTGACGTTCAAGCCGAGGATCGACTCCCACCACGTGTGCACGTGGGACAGCCCTGTGGGAAAGCCTCGTGGGAAAGCCTCGTGGGAAAGACTCGAGGGAAAACCATAGATCCTTTGATCCACGCGGCGGACTGCGTGACACTGCTGCTACCGCTCTGGAGGAAAGAGCAAGTGCATGCCCGCATTCGAGACGAGGACTGACTCCCCTGGGGAGACTCCAGAAGAACCCCAAGATCCATGTCAGCACTGGAGAGGAATCCTCAGGTTCCGGCCCGACTCCACACAAGGTCTTAGGACCCGGCATCGACGGGAGAGGAATCCCGAGAGGCCCCCGAGGAACTCGCATGGGGACTGGCCTTTCCTGAGGCCACCAGAGCGGGTCCCTGAGGTCCCCGTCGTAAGTCGAGAGCACCTGCCGCAACTCGAGAAAATCCAGGAGGTTTTGCCCTCCAGGCGAGATGAGGCCCATTTCCGCTGAGGCTTCTCGAGGCCAATCACATCTAACCACTGGAACTTCCAAAGGGTCCTTCTCACCATTGCTGCAACTCAAGAAGTTCCCCGACATACCCGTCTCCACTCGAGAGGAAGCACGTGGTGTCCCGCACACATCCAGGGGAGCCCCGTTTCTGCCTCCTAGCTCGAGATGAGGGATCCTTTCCCTGTTTCGTAGGGAAAGAATTCCCGGCGTTCCCGTCGCATCTCAAGAGGAGGCCCTCTCCACAGGAAAGGCGAGAGGAACTCCACGGTAGTGCCACCATTCCAAGAATCCCACAGATGGGTCAGTCCATTCCAGAGGAACCTGTTTTCCCTGCACTGCCTTGACGTTCAAGCCGAGGATCGACTCCCACCACGTGTGCACGTGGGACAGCCCTGTGGGAAAGCCTCGGGGGAAAGCCTCGTGGGAAAGACTCGAGGGAAAACCATAGATCCTTTGATCCACGCGGCGGACTGCGTGACACTGCTGCTACCGCTCTGGAGGAAAGCGCAAGTGCATGCCCGCATTCGAGACGAGGACTGACTCCCCTGGGGAGACTCCAGAAGTACCCCAAGATCCATGTCAGCACTGGAGAGGAATCCTCAGGTTCCGGCCCCGACTCCACACAAGGTCTTAGGCCCTGGCATCGACGGGAGAGGAATCCCGAGAGGCCCCCGAGGAACTCGCATGGGGACTGGCCTTTCCTGAGGCCACCAGAGCGGTTCTTGAGGTCCCCGTCGTAAGTCGAGAGCACTTGCCGCAACTCGAGAAAATCCAGGAGGTTTTGCCCTTCAGGCGAGATGAGGCCCATTTCCGCTGAGGCTTCTCGAGGCCAATCACATCTAACCACTGGAACTTCCAAAGGGTCCTTCACACCATTGCTGCAACTCAAGAAGTTCCCCGACATACCCGTCTCCACTCGAGAGGAAGCACGTGTGGTCCCTCACACATCCAGGGGAGCCCCGTTTCCGCCTCCTAGCTCGAGATGAGGGATCCTTTCCCTGTTTCGTAGGGAAAGAATTCCCGGCGTTCCCGTCGCATCTCAAGAGGAGGCGCTCTCCACAGGAAAGGCGAGAGGAACTCCAGGGTCGTGCCACCATTCCAAGAGTCCCCCAGATGTGTCAGTCCATTCCAGAGGAACCTGTTTTCCCTGCACTGCCTTGACGTTCAAGCCGAGGATCGACTCCCACCACTTGTGCACGTGGGACAGCCCTGTGGGAAAGCCTCGTGGGAAAGCCTCGTGGGAAAGACTCGAGGGAAAACCATAGATCCTTTGATCCCCGCGGCGGACTGCGTGACACTGCTGCTACCGCTCTGGAGGAAAGCGCAAGTGCATGCCCGCATTCGAGACGAGGACTGACTCCCCTGAGGAGACTCCAAAAGTACCCCAAGATCCATGTCAGCACTGGAGAGGAATCCTCAGGTTCCGGCCCCGAATCCACACAAGGTCTTAGGCCCTGGCATCGACGGGAGAGGAATCCCGAGAGGCCCCCGAGGAACTCGCATGGGGACTGGCCTTTCCTGAGGCCACCAGAGCGGTTCCTGAGGTCCCCGTCGTAAGTCGAGAGCACCTGCCGCAACTCGAGAAAATCCAGGAGGTTTTGCCCTTCAGGCGAGATGAGGCCCATTTCCGCTGAGGCTTCTCGAGGCCAATCACATCTAACCACTGGAACTTCCAAAGGGTCCTTCACACCATTGCTGCAACTCAAGAAGTTCCCCGACGTACCCGTCTCCACTCGAGAGGAAGCACGTGGGGTCCCTCACACATCCAGGGGAGCCCCGTTTCCGCCTCCTAGCTCGAGATGAGGGATCTTTCCCTGTTTCGTAGGGAAAGAATTCCCGGCGTTCCCGTCGCATCTCAAGAGGAGGCGCTCTCCACAGGAAAGGCGAGAGGAACTCCAGGGTCGTGACACCATTCCAAGAGTCCCCCAGATGTGTCAGTCCATTCCAGAGGAACCTGTTTTCCCTGCACTGCCTTGACGTTCAAGCCGAGGATCGACTCCCACTACGTGTGCACGTGGGACAGACCTGTGGGAAAGCCTCATTGGAAAGCCTTGTGGGAAAGACTCGAGGGAAAACTATAGATCCTTTGATCCACGCGGCGGACTGCGTGACACTGCTGCTACCGCTCTGGAGGAAAGGGCAAGTGCATGCCCGCATTCGAGACGAGGACTGACTCTCCTGGGGAGACTCCAGAAGTACCCCAAGATCCATGTCAGCACTGGAGAGGAATCCTCAGGTTCCGGCCCCGACTCCACACAAGGACTTAGGCCCCGCCATCGACGGGAGAGGAATGCCGAGAGGCCCCCGAGGAACTCGCATGGGGACTGGCCTTTCCTGAGGCCACCAGAGCGGTTCCTGAGGTCCCCGTCGTAAGTCGAGAGCACCTGCCGCAACTCGAGAAAATCCAGGAGGTTTTGCCCTTCAGGCGAGATGAGGCCCATTTCCGCTGAGGCTTCTCGAGGCCAATCACATCTAACCACTGGAACTTCCAAAGGGTCCTTCACACCATTGCTGTAACTCAAGAAGTTCCCCGACGTACCCGTCTGCACTCGAGAGGAAGCACGTGGGGTCCCTCACACATCCAGTGGAGCCCCGTTTCCGCCTCCTAGCTCGAGATGAGGGATCTTTCCCTGTTTCGTAGGGAAAGAATTCCCGGCGTTCCCGTCGCATCTCAAGAGGAGGCGCTCTCCACAGGAAAGGCGAGAGGAACTCCAGGGTCGTGACACCATTCCAAGAGTCCCCCAGATGTGTCAGTCCATTCCAGAGGAACCTGTTTTCCCTGCACTGCATTGACGTTCAAGCCGAGGATCGACTCCCACCACGTGTGCACGTGGGACAGCCCTGTGGGAAAGCCTCGTGGGAAAGCCTCGTGGGAAAGACTCGAGGGAAAACCATAGATCCTTTGATCCACGCGGCGGACTGCGTGACACTGCTGCTACCGCTCTGGAGGAAAGAGCAAGTGCATGCCCGCATTCGAGACGAGGACTGACTCCCCTGGGGAGACTCCAGAAGTACCCCAAGATCCATGTCAGCACTGGAGAGGAATCCTCAGGTTCCGGCCCGACTCCACACAAGGTCTTAGGCCCCGGCATCGACGGGAGAGGAATCCCGAGAGGCCCCCGAGGAACTCGCTTGGGGACTGGCCTTTCCTGAGGCCACCAGAGCGGGTCCCTGAGGTCCCCGTGTAAGTCGAGAGCACCTGCCGCAACTCGAGAAAATCCAGGAGGTTTTGCCCTCCAGGCGAGATGAGGCCCATTTCCGCTGAGGCTTCTCGAGGCCAATCACATCTAACCACTGGAACTTCCAAAGGGTCCTTCTCACCATTGCTGCAACTCAAGAAGTTCCCCGACATACCCGTCTCCACTCGAGAGGAAGCACGTGGTGTCCCGCACACATCCAGGGGAGCCCCGTTTCTGCCTCCTAGCTCGAGATGAGGGATCCTTTCCCTGTTTCGTAGGGAAAGAATTCCCGGCGTTCCCGTCGCATCTCAAGAGGAGGCCCTCTCCACAGGAAAGGCGAGAGGAACTCCACGGTCGTGCCACCATTCCAAGAATCCCACAGATGGGTCAGTCCATTCCAGAGGAACCTGTTTTCCCTGCACTGCCTTGACGTTCAAGCCGAGGATCGACTCCCACCACGTGTGCACGTGGGACAGCCCTGTGGGAAAGCCTCGGGGGAAAGCCTCGTGGGAAAGACTCGAGGGAAAACCATAGATCCTTTGATCCACGCGGCGGACTGCGTGAAACTGCTGCTACCACTCTGGAGGAAAGCGCAAGTGCATGCCCGCATTCGAGACGAGGACTGACTCCCCTGGGGAGACTCCAGAAGTACCCCAAGATCCATGTCAGCACTGGAGAGGAATCCTCAGGTTCCGGCCCCGACTCCACACAAGGTCTTAGGCCCCAGCATCGACGGGAGAGGAATCCCGAGAGGCCCCCGTGGAACTCGCATGGGGACTGGCCTTTCCTGAGGCCACCAGAGCGGGTCCCTGAGGTCCCCGTCGTAAGTCGAGAGCACCTGCCGCAACTCGAGAAAATCCAGGAGGTTTTGCCCTCCAGGCGAGATGAGGCCCATTTCCGCTGAGGGTTCTGGAGGCTAATCACGTCTAACCACTGGAACTTCCAAAGGGTCCTTCACACACTTGCTGCAACTCAAGAAGTTCCCCGACATACCCGTCTCCACTCGAGAGGAAGCACGTGGGTCCCGCACACATCCAGGGGAGCCCCGTTTCCGCCTCCTAGCTCGAGATGAGGGATCCTTTCCCTGTTTCGTAGGGAAAGAATTCCCGACGTTCCCGTCGCATCTCAAGAGGAGGCGCTCTCCACAGGAAAGGCGAGAGGAACTCCAGGGTCGTGCCACCATTCCAAGAGTCCCCCAGATGTGTCAGTCCATTCCAGAGGAACCTGTTTTCCCTGCACTGCCTTGACGTTCAAGCCGAGGATCGACTCCCACCACTTGTGCACGTGGGACAGCCCTGTGGGAAAGCCTCGTGGGAAAGCCTCGTGGGAAAGACTCGAGGGAAAACCATAGATCCTTTGATCCACGCGGCGGACTGCGTGACACTGCTGCTACCGCTCTGGAGGAAAGCGCAAGTGCATGCCCGCATTCGAGACGAGGACTGACTCCCCTGGGGAGACTCCAGAAGTACCCCAAGATCCATGTCAGCAATGGAGAGGAATCCTCAGGTTCCGGCCCCGAATCCACACAAGGTCTTAGGCCCTGGAATCGACGGGAGAGGAATCCCGAGAGGCCCCCGAGGAACTCGCATGGGGACTGGCCTTTCCTGAGGCCACCAGAGCGGTTCCTGAGGTCCCCGTCGTAAGTCGAGAGCACCTGCCGCAACTCGAGAAAATCCAGGAGGTTTTGCCCTTCAGGCGAGATGAGGCCCATTTCCGCTGAGGCTTCTCGAGGCCAATCACATCTAACCACTGGAACTTCCAAAGGGTCCTTCACACCATTGCTGCAACTCAAGAAGTTCCCCGACGTACCCGTCTCCACTCGAGAGGAAGCACGTGGGGTCCCTCACACATCCAGGGGAGCCCCGTTTCCGCCTCCTAGCTCGAGATGAGGGATCTTTCCCTGTTTCGTAGGGAAAGAATTCCCGGCGTTCCCGTCGCATCTCAAGAGGAGGCGCTCTCCACAGGAAAGGCGAGAGGAACTCCAGGGTCGTGACACCATTCCAAGAGTCCCCCAGATGTGTCAGTCCATTCCAGAGGAACCTGTTTTCCCTGCACTGCCTTGACGTTCAAGCCGAGGATCGACTCCCACCACGTTTGAACGTGGGACAGCCCTGTGGGAAAGCCTCATTGGAAAGCCTCGTGGGAAAGACTCGAGGGAAAACTATAGATCCTTTGATCCACGCGGCGGACTGCGTGACACTGCTGCTACCGCTCTGGAGGAAAGCGCAAGTGCATGCCCGCATTCGAGACGAGGACTGACTCCCCTGGGGAGACTCCAGAAGTACCCCAAGATCCATGTCAGCACTGGAGAGGAATCCTCAGGTTCCGTCCCCGACTCCACACAAGGACTTTGGCCCCGCCATCGACGGGAGAGGAATCCTGAGAGGCCCCCGAGGAACTCGCATGGGGACTGGCCTTTCCTGAGGCCACCAGAGCGGTTCCTGAGGTCCCCGTCGTAAGTCGAGAGCACCTGCCGCAACTCTAGAAAATCCAGGAGGTTTTGCCCTTCAGGCGAGATGAGGCCCATTTCCGCTGAGGCTTCTCGAGGCCAATCACATCTAACCACTGGAACTTCCAAAGGGTCCTTCACACCATTGCTGCAACTCAAGAAGTTCCCCGACGTACCCGTCTCCACTCGAGAGGAAGCACGTGGGGTCCCTCACACATCCAGGGGAGCCCCGTTTCCGCCTCCTAGCTCGAGATGAGGGATCTTTCCCTGTTTCGTAGGGAAAGAATTCCCGGCGTTCCCGTCGCATCTCAAGAGGAGGCGCTCTCCACAGGAAAGGCGAGAGGAACTCCAGGATCGTGACACCATTCCAAGAGTCCCCCAGATGAGTCAGTCCATTCCAGAGGAACCTGTTTTCCCTGCACTGCATTGACGTTCAAGCCGAGGATCGACTCCCACCACGTGTGCACGTGGGACAGCCCTGTGGGAAAGCCTCGTGGGAAAGCCTCGTGGGAAAGACTCGAGGGAAAACCATAGATCCTTTGATCCACGCGGCGGACTGCGTGACACTGCTGCTACCGCTCTGGAGGAAAGAGCAAGTGCATGCCCGCATTCGAGACGAGGACTGACTCCCCTGGGGAGACTCCAGAAGTACCCCAAGATCCATGTCAGCACTGGAGAGGAATCCTCAGGTTCCGGCCCGACTCCACACAAGGTCTTAGGCCCCGGCATCGACGGGAGAGGAATCCCGAGAGGCCCCCGAGGAACTCGCATGGGGACTGGCCTTTCCTGAGGCCACCAGAGCGGGTCCCTGAGGTCCCCGTCGTAAGTCGAGAGCACCTGCCGCAACTCGAGAAAATCCAGGAGGTTTTGCCCTCCAGGGGAGATGAGGCCCATTTCCGCTGAGGCTTCTCGAGGCCAATCACTTCTAACCACTGGAACTTCCAAAGGGTCCTTCACACCCTTGCTGCAACTCAAGAAGTTCCCCGACATACCCGTCTCCACTCGAGAGGAATTACGTGGTGTCCCGCACACATCCAGGGGAGCCCCCTTTCGCCTCCTAACTCGAGATGAGTGATCCTTTCCCTGTTTCGTAGGGAAAGATTTCCCGGCGTTCCCGTCGCACCTCAAGAGGAGGCCCTCTCCACAGGAAAGGCGAGAGGAACTCCAGGGTCGTGCCACCATTCCAAGAGTCCCCCAGATGTGTCAGTCCATTCCAGAGGAACCTGTTTTCCCTGCACTGCCTTGACGTTCAAGCCGAGGATCGACTCCCACCACGTGTGCACGTGGGACAGCCCTGTGGGAAAGCCTCGTGGGAAAGCCTCGTGGGAAAGACTCGAGGGAAAACCATAGATCCTTTGATCCAGGCGGCGGACTGCGTGACACTGCTGCTACCGCTCTGGAGGAAAGCGCAAGTGCATGCCCGCATTCGAGACAAGGACTGACTCCCTTGGGGAGACTCCAGAAGTACCCCAAGATCCATGTCAGCACTGGAGAGGAATCCTCAGGTTCCGGCCCCGACTCCACACAAGGTCTTAGGCCCTGGCATCGACGGGAGAGGAATCCCGAGAGGCCCCCGAGGAACTCGCATGGGGACTGGCCTTTCCTGAGGCCACCAGAGCGGTTCTTGAGGTCCCCGTCGTAAGTCGAGAGCACTTGCCGCAACTCGAGAAAATCCAGGAGGTTTTGCCCTTCAGGCGAGATGAGGCCCATTTCCGCTGAGGCTTCTCGAGGCCAATCACATCTAACCACTGGAACTTCCAAAGGGTCCTTCACACCATTGCTGCAACTCAAGAAGTTCCCCGACATACCCGTCTCCACTCGAGAGGAAGCACGTGTGGTCCCTCACACATCCAGGGGAGCCCCGTTTCCGCCTCCTAGCTCGAGATGAGGGATCCTTCCCGGTTTCGTAGGGAAAGAATTCCTGGCGTTCCCGTCGCACCTCAAGAGGAGGCGCTCTCCACAGGAAAGGCGAGAGGAACTCCAGGGTCGTGACACTATTCCAAGTGTCCCCCAGATGTGTCAGTCCATTCCAGAGGAACCTGTTTTCCCTGCACTGCCTTGACGTTCAAGCCGAGGATCGACTCCCACCACGTGTGCACGTGGGACAGCCCTGTGGGAAAGCCTCGTGGGAAAGCCTCGTGGGAAAGACTCGAGGGAAAAACATAGATCCTTTGATCCACGCGGCGGACTGCGTGACACTGCTGCTACCGCTCTGGAGGAAAGCGCAAGTGCATGCCCGCATTCGAGACGAGGACTGACTCCCCTGGGGAGACTCCAGAAGTACCCCAAGATCCATGTCAGCACTGGAGAGGAATCCTCAGGTTCCGGCCCCGACTCCACACAAGGACTTAGGCCCCGCCATCGAAGGGAGAGGAATCCCGAGAGGCCCCCGAGGAACTCGCATGGGGACTGGCCTTTCCTGAGGCCACCAGAGCGGTTCCTGAGGTCCCCGTCGTAAGTCGAGAGCACCTGCCGCAACTCGAGAAAATCCAGGAGGTTTTGCCCTTCAGGCGAGATGAGGCCCATTTCCGCTGAGGCTTCTCGAGGCCAATCACATCTAACCACTGGAACTTCCAAAGGGTCCTTCACACCATTGCTGCAACTCAAGAAGTTCCCCGACGTGCCCGTCTCCACTCGAGAGGAAGCACGTGGGGTCCCTCACACATCCAGGGGAGCCCCGTTTCCGCCTCCTAGCTCGAGATGAGGGATCTTTCCCTGTTTCGTAGGGAAAGAATTCCCGGCGTTCCCGTCGCATCTCAAGAGGAGGCGCTCTCCACAGGAAAGGCGAGAGGAACTCCAGGGTCGTGACACCATTCCAAGAGTCCCCCAGATGTTTCAGTCCATTCCAGAGGAACCTGTTTTCCCTGCACTGCATTGACGTTCAAGCCGAGGATCGACTCCCACCACGTGTGCACGTGGGACAGCCCTGTGGGAAAGCCTCGTGGGAAAGCCTCGTGGGAAAGACTCGAGGGAAAACCATAGATCCTTTGATCCACGCGGCGGACTGCGTGACACTGCTGCTACCGCTCTGGAGGAAAGAGCAAGTGCATGCCCGCATTCGAGACGAGGACTGACTCCCCTGGGGAGACTCCAGAAGTACCCCAAGATCCATGTCAGCACTGGAGAGGAATCCTCAGGTTCCGGCCCGACTCCACACAAGGTCTTAGGACCCGGCATCGACGGGAGAGGAATCCCGAGAGGCCCCCGAGGAACTCGCATGGGGACTGGCCTTTCCTGAGGCCACCAGAGCGGGTCCCTGAGGTCCCCGTCGTAAGTCGAGAGCACCTGCCGCAACTCGAGAAAATCCAGGAGGTTTTGCCCTCCAGGCGAGATGAGGCCCATTTCCGCTGAGGCTTCTCGAGGCCAATCACATCTAACCACTGGAACTTCCAAAGGGTCCTTCTCACCATTGCTGCAACTCAAGAAGTTCCCCGACATACCCGTCTCCACTCGAGAGGAAGCACGTGGTGTCCCGCACACATCCAGGGGAGCCCCGTTTCTGCCTCCTAGCTCGAGATGAGGGATCCTTTCCCTGTTTCGTAGGGAAAGAATTCCCGGCGTTCCCGTCGCATCTCAAGAGGAGGCCCTCTCCACAGGAAAGGCGAGAGGAACTCCACGGTCGTGCCACCATTCCAAGAATCCCACAGATGGGTCAGTCCATTCCAGAGGAACCTGTTTTCCCTGCACTGCCTTGACGTTCAAGCCGAGGATCGACTCCCACCACGTGTGCACGTGGGACAGCCCTGTGGGAAAGCCTCGGGGGAAAGCCTCGTGGGAAAGACTCGAGGGAAAACCATAGATCCTTTGATCCACGCGGCGGACTGCGTGACACTGCTGCTACCGCTCTGGAGGAAAGCGCAAGTGCATGCCCGCATTCGAGACGAGGACTGACTCCCCTGGGGAGACTCCAGAAGTACCCCAAGATCCATGTCAGCACTGGAGAGGAATCCTCAGGTTCCGGCCCCGACTCCACACAAGGTCTTAGGCCCCGGCATCGACGGGAGAGGAATCCCGAGAGGCCCCCGTGGAACTCGCATGGGGACTGGCCTTTCCTGATGCCACCAGAGCGGGTCCCTGAGGTCCCCGTCGTAAGTCGAGAGCACCTGCCGCAACTCGAGAAAATCCAGGAGGTTTTGCCCTCCAGGCGAGATGAGGCCCATTTCCGCTGAGGGTTCTGGAGGCTAATCACGTCTAACCACTGGAACTTCCAAAGGGTCCTTCACACCCTTGCTGCAACTCAAGAAGTTCCCCGACATACCCGTCTCCACTCGAGAGGAAGCACGTGGGTCCCGCACACATCCAGGGGAGCCCCGTTTCCGCCTCCTAGCTCGAGATGAGGGATCCTTCCCGGTTTCGTAGGGAAAGAATTCCTGGCGTTCCCGTCGCATCTCAAGAGGAGGCGCTCTCCACAGGAAAGGCGAGAGGAACTCCAGGGTCGTGACACTATTCCAAGTGTCCCCCAGATGTGTCAGTCCATTCCAGAGGAACCTGTTTTCCCTGCACTGCCTTGACGTTCAAGCCGAGGATCGACTCCCACCACGTGTGCACGTGGGACAGCCCTGTGGGAAAGCCTCGTGGGAAAGCCTCGTGGGAAAGACTCGAGGGAAAAACATAGATCCTTTGATCCACGCGGCGGACTGCGTGACACTGCTGCTACCGCTCTGGAGGAAAGCGCAAGTGCATGCCCGCATTCGAGACGAGGACTGACTCCCCTGGGGAGACTCCAGAAGTACCCCAAGATCCATGTCAGCACTGGAGAGGAATCCTCAGGTTCCGGCCCCGACTCCACACAAGGACTTAGGCCCCGCCATCGAAGGGAGAGGAATCCCGAGAGGCCCCCGAGGAACTCGCATGGGGACTGGCCTTTCCTGAGGCCACCAGAGCGGTTCCTGAGGTCCCCGTCGTAAGTCGAGAGCACCTGCCGCAACTCGAGAAAATCCAGGAGGTTTTGCCCTTCAGGCGAGATGAGGCCCATTTCCGCTGAGGCTTCTCGAGGCCAATCACATCTAACCACTGGAACTTCCAAAGGGTCCTTCACACCATTGCTGCAACTCAAGAAGTTCCCCGACGTGCCCGTCTCCACTCGAGAGGAAGCACGTGGGGTCCCTCACACATCCAGGGGAGCCCCGTTTCCGCCTCCTAGCTCGAGATGAGGGATCTTTCCCTGTTTCGTAGGGAAAGAATTCCCGGCGTTCCCGTCGCATCTCAAGAGGAGGCGCTCTCCACAGGAAAGGCGAGAGGAACTCCAGGGTCGTGACACCATTCCAAGAGTCCCCCAGATGTTTCAGTCCATTCGAGAGGAACCTGTTTTCCCTGCACTGCATTGACGTTCAAGCCGAGGATCGACTCCCACCACGTGTGCACGTGGGACAGCCCTGTGGGAAAGCCTCGTGGGAAAGCCTCGTGGGAAAGACTCGAGGGAAAACCATAGATCCTTTGATCCACGCGGCGGACTGCGTGACACTGCTGCTACCGCTCTGGAGGAAAGAGCAAGTGCATGCCCGCATTCGAGACGAGGACTGACTCCCCTGGGGAGACTCCAGAAGTACCCCAAGATCCATGTCAGCACTGGAGAGGAATCCTCAGGTTCCGGCCCGACTCCACACAAGGTCTTAGGACCCGGCATCGACGGGAGAGGAATCCCGAGAGGCCCCCGAGGAACTCGCATGGGGACTGGCCTTTCCTGAGGCCACCAGAGCGGGTCCCTGAGGTCCCCGTCGTAAGTCGAGAGCACCTGCCGCAACTCGAGAAAATCCAGGAGGTTTTGCCCTCCAGGCGAGATGAGGCCCATTTCCGCTGAGGCTTCTCGAGGCCAATCACATCTAACCACTGGAACTTCCAAAGGGTCCTTCTCACCATTGCTGCAACTCAAGAAGTTCCCCGACATACCCGTCTCCACTCGAGAGGAAGCACGTGGTGTCCCGCACACATCCAGGGGAGCCCCGTTTCTGCCTCCTAGCTCGAGATGAGGGATCCTTTCCCTGTTTCGTAGGGAAAGAATTCCCGGCGTTCCCGTCGCATCTCAAGAGGAGGCCCTCTCCACAGGAAAGGCGAGAGGAACTCCACGGTCGTGCCACCATTCCAAGAATCCCACAGATGGGTCAGTCCATTCCAGAGGAACCTGTTTTCCCTGCACTGCCTTGACGTTCAAGCCGAGGATCGACTCCCACCACGTGTGCACGTGGGACAGCCCTGTGGGAAAGCCTCGGGGGAAAGCCTCGTGGGAAAGACTCGAGGGAAAACCATAGATCCTTTGATCCACGCGGCGGACTGCGTGACACTGCTGCTACCGCTCTGGAGGAAAGCGCAAGTGCATGCCCGCATTCGAGACGAGGACTGACTCCCCTGGGGAGACTCCAGAAGTACCCCAAGATCCATGTCAGCACTGGAGAGGAATCCTCAGGTTCCGGCCCCGACTCCACACAAGGTCTTAGGCCCTGGCATCGACGGGAGAGGAATCCCGAGAGGCCCCCGAGGAACTCGCATGGGGACTGGCCTTTCCTGAGGCCACCAGAGCGGTTCCTGAGGTCCCCGTCGTAAGTCGAGAGCACCTGCCGCAACTCGAGAAAATCCAGGAGGTTTTGCCCTTCAGGCGAGATGAGGCCCATTTCCGCTGAGGCTTCTCGAGGCCAATCACATCTAACCACTGGAACTTCCAAAGGGTCCTTCACACCATTGCTGCAACTCAAGAAGTTCCCCGACGTACCCGTCTCCACTCGAGAGGAAGCACGTGGGGTCCCTCACACATCCAGGGGAGCCCCGTTTCCGCCTCCTAGCTCGAGATGAGGGATCTTTCCCTGTTTCGTAGGGAAAGAATTCCCGGCGTTCCCGTCGCATCTCAAGAGGAGGCGCTCTCCACAGGAAAGGCGAGAGGAACTCCAGGGTCGTGACACCATTCCAAGAGTCCCCCAGATGTGTCAGTCCATTCCAGAGGAACCTGTTTTCCCTGCACTGCCTTGACGTTCAAGCCGAGGATCGACTCCCACTACGTGTGCACGTGGGACAGCCCTGTGGGAAAGCCTCATTGGAAAGCCTCGTGGGAAAGACTCGAGGGAAAACTATAGATCCTTTGATCCACGCGGCGGACTGCGTGACACTGCTGCTACCGCTCTGGAGGAAAGCGCAAGTGCATGCCCGCATTCGAGACGAGGACTGACTCTCCTGGGGAGACTCCAGAAGTACCCCAAGATCCATGTCAGCACTGGAGAGGAATCCTCAGGTTCCGGCCCCGACTCCACACAAGGACTTAGGCCCCGCCATCGACGGGAGAGGAATCCCGAGAGGCCCCCGAGGAACTCGCATGGGGACTGGCCTTTCCTGAGGCCACCAGAGCGGTTCCTGAGGTCCCCGTCGTAAGTCGAGAGCACCTGCCGCAACTCGAGAAAATCCAGGAGGTTTTGCCCTTCAGGCGAGATGAGGCCCATTTCCGCTGAGGCTTCTCGAGGCCAATCACATCTAACCACTGGAACTTCCAAAGGGTCCTTCACACCATTGCTGTAACTCCAGAAGTTCCCCGACGTACCCGTCTGCACTCGAGAGGAAGCACGTGGGGTCCCTCACACATCCAGTGGAGCCCCGTGTCCGCCTCCTAGCTCGAGATGAGGGATCTTTCCCTGTTTCGTAGGGAAAGAATTCCCGGCGTTCCCGTCGCATCTCAAGAGGAGGCGCTCTCCACAGGAAAGGCGAGAGGAACTCCAGGGTCGTGACACCATTCCAAGAGTCCCTCAGATGTTTCAGTCCATTCCAGAGGAACCTGTTTTCCCTGCACTGCATTGACGTTCAAGCCGAGGATCGACTCCCACCACGTGTGCACGTGGGACAGCCCTGTGGGAAAGCCTCGTGGGAAAGCCTCGTGGGAAAGACTCGAGGGAAAACCATAGATCCTTTGATCCACGCGGCGGACTGCGTGACACTGCTGCTACCGCTCTGGAGGAAAGAGCAAGTGCATGCCCGCATTCGAGACGAGGACTGACTCCCCTGGGGAGACTCCAGAAGTACCCCAAGATCCATGTCAGCACTGGAGAGGAATCCTCAGGTTCCGGCCCGACTCCACACAAGGTCTTAGGACCCGGCATCGACGGGAGAGGAATCCCGAGAGGCCCCCGAGGAACTCGCATCGGGACTGGCCTTTCCTGAGGCCACCAGAGCGGGTCCCTGAGGTCCCCGTCGTAAGTCGAGAGCACCTGCCGCAACTCGAGAAAATCCAGGAGGTTTTGCCCTCCAGGCGAGATGAGGCCCATTTCCGCTGAGGCTTCTCGAGGCCAATCACATCTAACCACTGGAACTTCCAAAGGGTCCTTCTCACCATTGCTGCAACTCAAGAAGTTCCCCGACATACCCGTCTCCACTCGAGAGGAAGCACGTGGTGTCCCGCACACATCCAGGGGAGCCCCGTTTCTGCCTCCTAGCTCGAGATGAGGGATCCTTTCCCTGTTTCGTAGGGAAAGAATTCCCGGCGTTCCCGTCGCATCTCAAGAGGAGGCCCTCTCCACAGGAAAGGCGAGAGGAACTCCACGGTCGTGCCACCATTCCAAGAATCCCACAGATGGGTCAGTCCATTCCAGAGGAACCTGTTTTCCCTGCACTGCCTTGACGTTCAAGCCGAGGATCGACTCCCACCACGTGTGCACGTGGGACAGCCCTGTGGGAAAGCCTCGGGGGAAAGCCTCGTGGGAAAGACTCGAGGGAAAACCATAGATCCTTTGATCCACGCGGCGGACTGCGTGACACTGCTGCTACCGCTCTGGAGGAAAGCGCAAGTGCATGCCCGCATTCGAGACGAGGACTGACTCCCCTGGGGAGACTCCAGAAGTACCCCAAGATCCATGTCAGCACTGGAGAGGAATCCTCAGGTTCCGGCCCCGACTCCACACAAGGTCTTAGGCCCCGGCATCGACGGGAGAGGAATCCCGAGAGGCCCCCGTGGAACTCGCATGGGGACTGGCCTTTCCTGATGCCACCAGAGCGGGTCCCTGAGGTCCCCGTCGTAAGTCGAGAGCACCTGCCGCAACTCGAGAAAATCCAGGAGGTTTTGCCCTCCAGGCGAGATGAGGCCCATTTCCGCTGAGGGTTCTGGAGGCTAATCACGTCTAACCACTGGAACTTCCAAAGGGTCCTTCACACCCTTGCTGCAACTCAAGAAGTTCCCCGACATACCCGTCTCCACTCGAGAGGAAGCACGTGGGTCCCGCACACATCCAGGGGAGCCCCGTTTCCGCCTCCTAGCTCGAGATGAGGGATCCTTTCCCTGTTTCGTAGGGAAAGAATTCCCGGCGTTCCCGTCGCATCTCAAGAGGAGGCGCTCTCCACAGGAAAGGCGAGAGGAACTCCAGGGTCGTGCCACCATTCCAAGAGTCCCACAGATGTGTCAGTCCATTCCAGAGGAACCGGTTTTCCCTGCACTGCCTTGACGTTCAAGCCGAGGATCGACTCCCACCACTTGTGCACGTGGGACAGCCCTGTGGGAAAGCCTCGTGGGAAAGCCTCGTGGGAAAGACTCGAGGGAAAACCATAGATCCTTTGATCCCCGCGGCGGACTGCGTGACACTGCTGCTACCGCTCTGGAGGAAAGCGCAAGTGCATGCCCGCATTCGAGACGAGGACTGACTCCCCTGGGGAGACTCCAAAAGTACCCCAAGATCCATGTCAGCACTGGAGAGGAATCCTCAGGTTCCGGCCCCGACTCCACACAAGGTCTTAGGCCCTGGCATCGACGGGAGAGGAATCCCGAGAGGCCCCCGAGGAACTCGCATGGGGACTGGCCTTTCCTGAGGCCACCAGAGCGGTTCCTGAGGTCCCCGTCGTAAGTCGAGAGCACCTGCCGCAACTCGAGAAAATCCAGGAGGTTTTGCCCTTCAGGCGAGATGAGGCCCATTTCCGCTGAGGCTTCTCGAGGCCAATCACATCTAACCACTGGAACTTCCAAAGGGTCCTTCACACCATTGCTGCAACTCAAGAAGTTCCCCGACGTACCCGTCTCCACTCGAGAGGAAGCACGTGGGGTCCCTCACACATCCAGGGGAGCCCCGTTTCCGCCTCCTAGCTCGAGATGAGGGATCTTTCCCTGTTTCGTAGGGAAAGAATTCCCGGCGTTCCCGTCGCATCTCAAGAGGAGGCGCTCTCCACAGGAAAGGCGAGAGGAACTCCAGGGTCGTGACACCATTCCAAGAGTCCCCCAGATGTGTCAGTCCATTCCAGAGGAACCTGTTTTCCCTGCACTGCCTTGACGTTCAAGCCGAGGATCGACTCCCACTACGTGTGCACGTGGGACAGCCCTGTGGGAAAGCCTCATTGGAAAGCCTCGTGGGAAAGACTCGAGGGAAAACTATAGATCCTTTGATCCACGCGGCGGACTGCGTGACACTGCTGCTACCGCTCTGGAGGAAAGCGCAAGTGCATGCCCGCATTCGAGACGAGGACTGACTCTCCTGGGGAGACTCCAGAAGTACCCCAAGATCCATGTCAGCACTGGAGAGGAATCCTCAGGTTCCGGCCCCGACTCCACACAAGGACTTAGGCCCCGCCATCGACGGGAGAGGAATCCCGAGAGGCCCCCGAGGAACTCGCATGGGGACTGGCCTTTCCTGAGGCCACCAGAGCGGTTCCTGAGGTCCCCGTCGTAAGTCGAGAGCACCTGCCGCAACTCGAGAAAATCCAGGAGGTTTTGCCCTTCAGGCGAGATGAGGCCCATTTCCGCTGAGGCTTCTCGAGGCCAATCACATCTAACCACTGGAACTTCCAAAGGGTCCTTCACACCATTGCTGTAACTCAAGAAGTTCCCCGACGTACCCGTCTGCACTCGAGAGGAAGCACGTGGGGTCCCTCACACATCCAGTGGAGCCCCGTTTCCGCCTCCTAGCTCGAGATGAGGGATCTTTCCCTGTTTTGTAGGGAAAGAATTCCCGGCGTTCCCGTCGCATCTCAAGAGGAGGCGCTCTCCACAGGAAAGGCGAGAGGAACTCCAGGGTCGTGACACCACTCCAAGAGTCCCCCAGATGTGTCAGTCCATTCCAGAGGAACCTGTTTTCCCTGCACTGCATTGACGTTCAAGCCGAGGATCGACTCCCACCACGTGTGCACGTGGGACAGCCCTGTGGGAAAGCCTCGTGGGAAAGCCTCGTGGGAAAGACTCGAGGGAAAACCATAGATCCTTTGATCCACGCGGCGGACTGCGTGACACTGCTGCTACCGCTCTGGAGGAAAGAGCAAGTGCATGCCCGCATTCGAGACGAGGACTGACTCCCCTGGGGAGACTCCAGAAGTACCCCAAGATCCATGTCAGCACTGGAGAGGAATCCTCAGGTTCCGGCCCGACTCCACACAAGGTCTTAGGCCCCGGCATCGACGGGAGAGGAATCCCGAGAGGCCCCCGAGGAACTCGCATGGGGACTGGCCTTTCCTGAGGCCACCAGAGCGGGTCCCTGAGGTCCCCGTCGTAAGTCGAGAGCACCTGCCGCAACTCGAGAAAATCCAGGAGGTTTTGCCCTCCAGGCGAGATGAGGCCCATTTCCGCTGAGGCTTCTCGAGGCCAATCACATCTAACGACTGGAACTTCCAAAGGGTTCTTCACACCATTGCTGCAACTCAAGAAGTTCCCCAACCTACCCATCTCCACTCGAGAGGAAGCACGTGGGGTCCCTCACACATCCAGGGGAGCCCCGTTTCCGCCTCCTAGCTCGAGATGAGGGATCCTTTCCCTGTTTCGTAGGGAAAGATTTCCCGGCGTTCCCGTCGCATCTCAAGAGGAGGCGCTCTCCACAGGAAAGGCGAGAGGAACTCCAGGGTCGTGCCACCATTCCAAGAGTCCCCCAGATGTGTCAGTCAATTCCAGAGGAACCTGTTTTCCCTGCACTGCCTTGACGTTCAAGCCGAGGATAGACTCCCACCACGTGTGCACGTGGGACAGCCCTGTGGGAAAGCCTCGTGGGAAAGACTCGAGGGAAAACCATAGATCCTTTGATCCACGCGGCGGACTGCGTGACAATGCTGCTACCGCTCTGGAGGAAAGCGCAAGTGCATGCCCGCATTCGAGACGAGGACTGACTCCCCTGGGGAGACTCCAGAAGTACCCCAAGATCCATGTCAGCCCTGGAGAGGAATCCTCAGGTTCCGGCCCTGACTCCACACAAGGTCTTAGGCCCCGGCATCGACGGGAGAGGAATCCCGAGAGGCCCCCGAGGAACTCGCATGGGGACTGGCCTTTCCTGAGGCCACCAGAGCGGGTCCCTGAGGTCCCCGTCGTAAGTCGAGAGCACCTGCCGCAACTCGAGAAAATCCAGGAGGTTTTGCCCTCCAGGTGAGATGAGGCCCATTTCCGCTGAGGCTTCTCGAGGCCAATCACATCTAACCTCTGGAACTTCCAAAGGGTCCTTCACACCCTTGCTGCAACTCAAGAAGTTCCCCGACACACCCGTCTGCACTCGAGAGGAAGCACGTGGTGTCCCGCACACATCCAGGGGAGCCCCGTTTCCGCCTCCTAGCTCGAGATGAGGGATCCTTTCTCTGTTTCGTAGGGAAAGAATTCCCGGCGTTCCCGTCGCATCTCAAGAGGAGGCGCTCTCCACAGGAAAGGCGAGAGGAACTCCAGGGTCGTGCCACCATTCCAAGAGTCCCCCAGATGTGTCAGTCCATTCCAGAGGAACCTGTTTTCCCTGCACTGCCTTGACGTTCAAGCCTAGGATCGACTCCCACCACGTGTGCACGTGGGACAGCCCTGTGGGAAAGCCTCCTGGGAAAGCCTCGTGGGAAAGACTCGAGGGAAAACCATAGATCCTTTGATCCACGCGGTGGACTGCGTGACACTACTGCTACCGCTCTGGAGGAAAGCGCAAGTGCATGCCCGCATTCGAGACGAGGACTGACTCCCCTGGGGAGACTTCAGAAGTACCCGAAAATTAATGTCAGCACTGGAGAGGATTCCTCAGGTTCCGGCCCCGACTCCACACAAGGTCTTAGGCCCCGGAATCGACTGGAGAGGAATCCCGAGAGGCCCCCGAGGAACTCGCATGGGGACTGGCCTTTCCTGAGGCCACCAGAGCGGGTCCCTGAGGTCCCCGTCGTAAGTCGAGAGCAACTGCCGCAATTCGAGAAATTCCAGGAGGTTTTGCCCTCCAGGCGAGATGAGGCCCATTTCCGCTGAGGCTTCTCGAGGCCAATCACATCTCAACACTGGAACTTCCAAAGGGTCCTTCACACCCTTGCGGCAACTCAAGAAGTTCCCCGACATACCCGTCTCCACTCGAGAGGAAGCACGTGGGGTCCCGCACACATCCAGGGGAGCCCCGTTTCCGCCTCCTAGCTCGAGATGAGGGATCCTTTCCCTGTTTCGTAGGGAAAGAATTCCCGGCGTTCCCGTCGCATCTCAAGAGGAGGCGCTCTCCACAGGAAAGGCGAGAGGAACTCCAGGGTCGTGCCACCATTCCAAGAGACCCCCAGATATGTCAGTCCATTCCACAGGAACCTGTTTTCCCTGCACTGCCTTGACGTTCAAGCCGAGGATCGACTCCCACCACGTGTGCACATGGGACAGCCCTGTGGGAAAGCCTCTTGGGAAAGCCTCGTGGGAAAGACTCGAGGGAAAACCATAGATCCTTTGATCCACGCGGCGGACTGCGTGACACTGCTGCTACCGCACTGGAGGAAAGCGCAAGTGCATGCCCGCATTCGAGACGAGGACTGACTCCCCTGGGGAGACTCCAGAAGTACCCCAAGATCCATGTCAGCACTGGAGAGGAATCCTCAGGTTCCGGCCCCGACTCCACACAAGGTCTTAGGCCCCGGCATCGACGGGAGAGGGATCCCGAGAGGCCCCCGAGGAACTCTCATGGGGACTGGCTTTTCCTGAGGCCACCAGAGCGGGTCCCTGAGGTCCCCGTCGTAAGTCGAGAGCACCTGCCGCAACTCGAGAAAATCCAGGAGGTTTTGCCCTCCAGGCTAGATGAGGCCCATTTCCGCTGAGGCTTCTCGAGGCTAATCACGTCTAATTACTGGAACTTCCAACGGGTCTTTCACACTCTTGCTGCGACTAAAGAAGCTCCCCACCATACCCGTCTCCACTCCAGAGGAAGCACGTGGTGCCCGCACACATCCAGGGGAGCCCCGTTTCCGCCTCCTAGCTCGAGATGAGGGATCCTTTCCCTGTTTCGTAGGGACAGAATTCCCGGCGTTCCCGTCGCATCTCAAGAGGAGGCGCTCTCCACAGGAAAGGCGAGAGGAACTCCAGGGTCGTGCCACCATTCCAAGAGTCCCCCAGATGTGTCAGTCCATTCCAGAGGAACCTGTTTTCCCTGCACTGCCTTGACGTTCAAGCCGAGGATCGACTCCCACCACGTGTGCACGTGGGACAGCCCTGTGGGAAAGCCTCGTGGGAAAGCCTCGTGGGAAAGACTCGAGGGAAAACCATAGATCCTTTGATCCACGCGGCGGACTGCGTGACACTGCTGCTACCTCTCTGGAGGAAAGCGCAAGTGCATGCCCGCATTCGAGACGAGGACTGACTCCCCTGGGGAGACTCCAGAAATACCCCAAGATCCATGTCAGCACTGGAGAGGAATCCTCAGGTTCCGGCCCCGACTCCACACAAGGTCTTAGGCCCCGGCATCGACGGGAGAGGAATCCCGAGAGGCCCCCGAGGAACTCGCATGGGGACTGGCCTTTCCTGAGGCCACCAGAGCGGTTCCCTGAGGTCCCCGTCGCAAGTCGAGAGCACCTGTCGCAACTGGAGAAAATCCAGGAGGTTTTGCCCTCCAGGCGAGATGAGGCCCATTTCCGCTGAGGCTTCTCGAGGCCAATCACATCTAACCACTGGAACTTCCAAAGGGTCCTTCACACCATTGCTGCAACTCAAGAAGTTTCCCGACATACCCGTCTCCACTCGAGAGGAAGCACGTGGGGTCCCGCACACATCCAGGGGAGCCCCGTTTCCGCCTCCTAGCTCGAGATGAGGGATCCTTTCCCTGTTTCGTAGGGAAAGAATTCCCGGCGTTCCTGTCGCATCTCAAGAGGAGGCGCTCTCCACAGGAAAGGCGAGAGGAACTCCAGGGTCGTGACACCATTCCAAGAGTCCCCCAGATGTGTCAGTCCATTCCAGAGGAACCTGTTTTCCCTGCACTGCCTTGACGTTCAAGCCGAGGATCGACTCCCACCACGTGTGCACGTGGGACAGCCCTGTGGGAAAGCCTCGTGGGAAAGCCTCGTGGGAAAGACTCGAGGGAAAACCATAGATCCTTTGATCCACGCGGCGGACTGCGTGACACTGCTGCTACCGCTCTGGAGGAAAGCGCAAGTGCATGCCCGCATTCGAGACGAGGACTGACTCCCCTGGGGAGACTCCAGAAGTACCCCAAGATCCATGTCAGCACTGGAGAGGAATCCTCAGGTTCCGGCCCCGACTCCACAGAACGTCTTAGGCCCCGGCATCAACGGGAGAGGAATCCCCAGAGGCACCCGAGGAACTCGCATGGGGACTGGCCTTTCCTGAGGCCACCAGAGCGGGTCCCTGAGGTCCCCGTCCTAAGTCGAGAGCACCTGCCGCAACTCGAGAAAATCCAGGAGGTTTTGCGTCCAGGCGAGATGAGGCCCATTTCGGCTGAGGCTTCTCGAGGCTAATCACATCTAACCACTGGAACTTCCAAAGGGTCCTTCACACCCTTGCTGCAACTCAAGAAGCTCCCCGACATACCCGTCTGCACTCGAGAGGAAGCACGTGGGGTCCCGCACACATCCAGTGGAGCCCCGTTTCCGCCTCCTAGCTCGAGATGAGGGATCCTTTCCCTGTTTCGTAGGGAAAGAATTCCCGGCTTTCCCGTCGCATCTCAAGAGGAGGCGCTCTCCACAGGAAAGGCGAGAGGAACTCCAGGGTCTTGACACCATTCCAAGAGTCCCCCAGATGTGTCAGTCCATTCCAGAGGAACCTGTTTTCCCTGCACTGCCTTGACGTTCAAGCCGAGGATCGACTCCCACCACGTGTACACGTGGGACAGCCCTGTGGGAAAGCCTCATGGGAAAGCCTCGTGGGAAAGACTCGAGGGAAAACCATAGATCCTTTGATCCACGCGGCAGACTGCGTGACACTGCTGCTACCGCTCTGGAGGAAAGCGCAAGTGCATGCCCGCATTCGAGACGAGGACTGACTCCCCTGGGGAGACTCCAGAAGTACCCCAAGATCCATGTCAGCACTGGAGAGGAATCCTCAGGTTCCGGCCCCGACTACACACAAGGTCTTAGGCACCGGCATCGATGGGAAAGGAATCCCGAGAGGCCCCCGAGGAACTCGCATGGGGAATGGCCTTTCCTGAGGCCACCAGAGCGGGTCCCTGAGGTCCCCGTCGAAAGTCGAGAGCGCCTGCCGCAACTCGAGAAAATCCAGGAGGTTTTGCCCTTCAGGCGAGATGAGGCCCATTTCCGCTGAGGCTTCTCGAGGCTAATCACATCAAACCACTGGAACTTCCAACGGGTCCTTCACACCCTTGCTGCGACTAAAGAAGTTCCCCACCATACCCGTCTCCACTCCAGAGGAAGCACGTGGGGTCCCGCACACATCCAGGGGAGCACCGTTTCCGCCTCCTAGCTCGAGATGAGGGATCCTTTCCCTGTTTCATAGGGAAAGAATTCCCGGCGTTCCCGTCGCACCTCAAGAGGAGGCGCTCTCCACAGGAAAGGCGAGAGGAACTCCAGAGTCGTGCCACCATTCCAAGAGACCCCCAGATATGTCAGTCCATTCCAGAGGAACCTGTTTTCCCTGCACTGCTTTGACGTTCAAGCCGAGGATCGACTCCCACCACGTGTGCACGTGGGACAGCCCTGTGGGAAAGCCTCGTGGGAAAGCCTCGTGGGAAAGACTCGAGGGAAAACCATAGATCCTTTGATCCACGCGGCGGACTGCGTGACACTGCTGCTACCGCTCTGGAGGAAAGCGCAAGTTCATGCCCGCATTCGAAACGAAGACTGACTCCCCTGGGTAGACTCCAGAAGTACCCCAAGATCCATGTCAGCACTGGAGAGGAATCCTCAGGTTCCGGCCCCGACTCCACACAAGGAATAAGGCCCCGGCAACGACGGGAGAGGAATCCCGAGAGGCCCCCGAGGAACTCGCGTGGGGACTGGCCTTTCCTGAGGCCACCAGAGCGGGTCCCTGAGGTCCCCGTCGTAAGTCGAGAGCACCTGCCGCAACTCGAGAAAATCCAGGAGGTTTTGCCCTCCAGGCGAGATGAGGCCCATTTCCGCTGAGGCTTCTCGAGGCTAATCACGTCTAACCACTGGAACTTGCAAAGGGTCCTTCACACCCTTGCTGCTACTCAAGAAGTTCCCCGACCTACCCGTCTCCACCCGAGAGGAAGAACGTGGGTCCCACACATATCCAGGGGAGCCCCGTTTCCGCCTCCAGGCTCGAGATGAGGGATCCTTTCCCTGTTTCGTAGGGAAAGATTTCCCGGCGTTCCCGTCGCATCTCAAGAGGAGGCGCTCTCCATAGGAAAGGCGAGAGGAACTCCAGGGTCGTGACACCATTCCAAAAGTCCTCCAGATATGTCAGTCCATTCCAGAGGAACCTGTTTTCCCTGCACTGCCTTGACATTCAAGCCGAGGATCGACTCCCACCACGTGTACACGTGGGACAGCCCTGTGGGAAAGCCTCGTGGGAAAGCCTCGTGGGAAAGACTCGAGGGAAAACCATAGATCCTTTGATCCACGCGGCGGACTGCGTGACACTGCTGCCACCGCTCTGGAGGAAAGCGCAAGTGCATGCCCGCATTCGAGACGAGGACTGACTCCCCTGGGGAGACTCCAGAAATACCCCAAGATCCATGTCAGCACTGGAGAGGAATCCTCAGGTTCCGGCCCCGACTCCACACAAGGTCTTAGGCCCCGGCATCGATGGGAGAGGAATCCCGAGAGGCCCCCGAGGAACTCGCATGGGGACTGGCCTTTCCTGAGGCCACCAGAGCGGGTCCCTGAGGTCCCCGTCGTAAGTCGAGAGCACCTGCCGCAACTCGAATAAATCCAGGAGGTTTTGCCCTCCAGGCGAGATGAGGCCCATTTCCGCTGAGGCTTCTCGAGGCCAATCACATCTAACCACTGGAACTTCCAAAGGGTCCTTCACACCCTTGCTGCAACTCAAGAAGGTCCCCGACATACCCGTCTCCACTCGAGAGGAAGCACGTGGGGTCCCGCACACACCCAGGGGAGCCCCGTTTCCGCTTCCTAGCTCGAGATGAGGGATCCTGTCCCTGTTTCGTAGGGAAAGAATTCCCGGTGTTCCCGTCGCATCTCAAGAGGAGGCGCTCTCCACAGGAAAGGCGAGAGGAACTCCAGGGTCGTGCCACCATTCCAAGAGTCCCCCAGATGTGTCAGTCCATTCCATAGGAACCTGTTTTGCCTGCACTGCATTGACGTTCAAGCCGAGGATCGACTCCCACCACGTGTGCACTTGGGACAGCCCTGTGGGAAAGCCTCGTGGGAAAACCTCGTGGGAAAGACTCGAGGGAAAACCATAGATCCTTTGACCCATTGGGCGGACTGCGTGACACTGCTGCTACCGCTCTCGAGGAAAGCGCAAGTGCATGCCCGCATTCGAGACGAAGACTGACTCCCCTGGGGAGACTCCAGAAGTACCCCAAGATCCATGTCAGCACTGGAGAGGAATCCTCAGGTTCCGGCCCCGACTCCACACAAGGACTAAGGCCCCGGCATCGACGGGAGAGGAATCCCCAGAGGCCCCCGAGGAACTCGCATGGGGACTGGCCTTTCCTGAGGCCACCAGAGAGGGTCCCTGAGGTCCCCGTCGTTAGTCGAGAGCACCTGCCGCAACTCGAGAAAATCCAGGAAATTTTGCCCTCCAGGCGAGATGAGGCCCATCTCCGCTGAGGCTTCTCGAGGCTAATCACGTCTAACCCTGGAACTTCCAAAGGGTCCTTCACACCCTTACTGCAACTCAAGAACTTCCCCGACATACCCGTCTCCCCTCGAGAGGAAGCACGTGGGGTCCCGCACACATCCAGGGGAGCCCCGTTTCCACCTCCTAGCTCCAGATGAGGGATCCTTTCCCTGTTTCGTAGGGAAAGAATTCCCGGAGTTCCCGTCGCATCTCAAGAGGAGGCGCTCTCCACAGGAAAGGCGAGAGGAACTCCAGGGTCGTGCCACCATTCAAAGAGTCCCCCAGATGTGTCAGTCCATTACAGAGGAACCTGTTTTCCCTGCACTGCCTTGACGTTCAAGCCGAGTATCGAGTCCCACCACGTGTGCACGTGGGACAGCCCTAAGGGAAAGCCTCGTGGGAAAGCCTCGTGGGAAAGACTCGAGGGAAAACCATAGATCCTTTGATCCACGCGGCGGACTGCGTGACACTGCTGCTACCGCTCTGGAGGAAAGCGCAAGTGCATGCCCGCATTCGAGACGAAGACTGACTCCCCTGGGGAGACTCCAGAAGTACCCCAAGATCCATGTCAGCACTGGAGAGGAATCCTCAGGTTCCGGCCCCGACTCCACACAAGGACTTAGGCCCCGGCAACGACGGGAGAGGAATCCCCAGATGCCCCCGAGGAACTCGTATGTGGACTGGCCTTTCCTGAGGCCAACAGAGCGGGTCCCTTAGGTCCCCGTCGTAAGTCGAGAGCACCTGCCGCAACTCGAGAAAATCCAGGAGGTTTTGCCCTCCAGGCGAGATGAGGCCCATTTCCGCTGAGGCTTCTCGAGGCTAATCACGTCTAACCACTGGAACTTCCAAAGGGTCCTTCACACCCTTGCTGCAACTCAAGAAGTTCCCCGACCTACCCGTCTCCACTCGAGAGGAAGCACGTGGGTCCCGCACACATCCAGGGGAGCCTCGTTTCCGCCTCCTAGCTCGAGATGAGGGATCCCTTCCCTGTTTCGTAGGGAAAGAATTCCCGGCGTTCCCGTCGCATCTCAAGAGGAGGCGCTCTCCATAGGAAAGGCGAGAGGAACTGAAGGGTCGTGCCACCATTCCAAGAGTCCCCCAGATGTGTCAGTCCATTCCAGAGGAACCTGTTTTCCCTGCACTGCCTTGACATTCAAGCCGAGGATCGACTCCCACCACGTGTGCACGTGGGACAGCCCTGTGGGAAAGCCTCGTGGGAAAGCCTCGTGGGAAAGACTCGAGGGAAAACCATAGATCCTTTGATCCACGCGGCGGACTGCGTGACACTGCTGCAACCGCTCTGGAGGAAAGCCCAAGTGCATGCCCGCATTCGAGACGAGGACTGACTCCCTTGGGGAGACTCCAGAAATACCCCAAGATCCATGTCAGCACTGGAGAGGAATCCTCAGGTTCCGGCCCCGACTCCACACAAGGTCTTAGGCCCCGGCATCGACGGGAGAGGAATCCCGAGAGGCCCCCGAGGAACTCGCATGGGGACTGGCCTTTCCTGAGGCCACCAGAGCGGGTCCCTGAGGTCCCCGTCGTAAGTCGAGAGCACCTGCCGCAACTCGAAAAAATCCAGGAGGTTTTGCCCTCCAGGCGAGATGAGGCCCGTTTCCGCTGAGGCTTCTCAAGGCTAATCACGTCTAACCACTGGAACTTCCAAAGGGTCCTTCACACCCTTGCTGCAACTCAAGAACTTCCCCGACATACCCGTCTCCACTCGAGAGGAAGCACGTGGGGTCCCTCACACATCCAGGGGAGCCCCGTTTCCGCCTCCTAGCTCGAGATGAGGGATCCTTTCCCTGTTTCGTAGGGAAAGAATTCCCGGCGTTCCCGTCGCATCTCAAGAGGAGGCGCTCTCCACAGGAAAGGCGAGAGGAACTCCAGGGTCGTGCCACCATTCCAAGAGTCCCCCAGATGTGTCAGTCCATTCCAGAGGAACCTGTTTTCCCTGCACTGCATTGACGTTCAAGCCGAGGATCGACTCCCACCACGTGTGCACTTGGGACAGCCCTGTGGGAAAGCCTCGTGGGAAAACCTCGTGGGAAAGACTCGAGGGAAAACCATAGATCCTTTGACCCATTGGGCGGACTGCGTGACACTGCTGCTACCGCTCTCGAGGAAAGCGCAAGTGCATGCCCGCATTCGAGACGAAGACTGACTCCCCTGGGGAGACTCCAGAAGTACCCCAAGATCCATGTCAGCACTGGAGAGGAATCCTCAGGTTCCGGCCCCGACTCCACACAAGGACTAAGGCACCGGCATCGACGGGAGACGAATCCCCAGAGGCCCCCGAGGAACTCGCATGGGGACTGGCCTTTCCTGAGTCCACCAGAGCGGGTCCCTGAGGTCCCCGTCGTTAGTCGAGAGCACCTGCCGCAACTCGAGAAAATCCAGGAGGTTTTGCCCTCCAGGCGAGATGAGGCCCATCTCCGCTGAGGCTTCTCGAGGCTAATCACGTCTAACCACTGGAACTTTCAAAGGGTCCTTCACACCCTTGCTGCAACTCAAGAACTTCCCCGACATACCCGTCTCCCCTCGAGAGGAAGCACGTGGGGTCCCGCACACATCCAGGGGAGCCCCGTTTCCACCTCCTAGCTCGAGATGAGGGATCCTTTCCCTGTTTCGTAGGGAAAGAATTCCCGGCGTTCCCGTCGCATCTCAAGAGGAGGCGCTCTCCACAGGAAAGGCGAGAAGAACTCCAGGGTCGTGACACCATTCCAAGAGTCCCCCAGATGTGTCAGTCCATTCCAGAGGAACCTGTTTTCCCTGCACTGCCTTGACGTTCAAGCCGAGGATCGACTCCCACCACGTGTGCACGTGGGACAGCCCTGTGGGAAAGCCTCGTGGGAAAGCTTCGTGGGAAAGACTCGAGGGAAAACCATAGATCCTTTGATCCACGCGGCGGACTGCATGACACTGCTGCTACCGCTATGGAGGAAAGCGCAAGTGCATGCCCGCATTCGAGACGAGGACTGACTCCCCTGGGGAGACTTCAGAAGTACCCCAAGATCCATGTCAGCACTGGAGAGGAATCCTCAGGTTCCGGCCCCGACTCCACACAAGGTCTTAGGCCCCGGCATCGATGGGAGAGGAATCCCGAGAGGCCCCCGAGGAACTCGCATGGGGACTGGCCTTTCCTGAGGCCACCAGAGCGGGTCCCTGAGGTCCCCGTCGTAAGTCGAGAGCACCTGCCGCAACTCGAGAAAATCCAGGCGGTTTTACCCTCCAGGCGAGATGAGGCCCATTTCCGCTGAGGCTTCTCGAGGCTAATCACGTCTAACCACTGGAAATTCCAAAGGGTCCTTCACACCCTTGCTGCAACTCAAGAAGTTCCCCGACATACCCGTCTCCACTCGAGAGGAAGCACGTGGTGTCCCACACACATCCAGGGGAGCCCCGTTTCCGCCTCCTAGCTCGAGATGAGGGATCCTTTCCCTGTTTCGTAGGGAAAGAATTCCCGGCATTACCGTCGCATCTCAAGAGGAGGCGCTCTCCACAGGAAAGGCGAGAGGAACTCCAGGGTCGTGCCACCAATCCAAGAGTCCCCCAGATGTGTCAGTCCATTCCAGAGGAACCTGTTTTCCCTGCACTGCCTTGACGTTCAAGCCGAGGATCGACTCCCACCACGTGTGCACGTGGGACAGCCCTGTGGGAAAGCCTCGTGGGAAAGCCTCGTGGGAAAGACTCGAGGGAAAACCATAGATCCTTTGATCCACGCGGCGGACTGCGTGACACTGCTGCTACCGCTCTGGAGGAAAGCGCAAGTGCATGCCCGCATTCGAGACGAGGACTGACTCCCCTGGGGAGACTCCAGACGTACCCCAAGATCCATGTCAGCACTGGAGAGGAATCCTCAGGTTCCGGCCCCGACTCCACACAAGGACTTAGGCCCCGGCAACGACGGGAGAGGAATCCCGAGAGGCCTCCGAGGAACTCGCATGGGGACTGGCCTTTCCTGAGGCCACCAGAGCGGGTCCCTGAGGTCCCCGTCGTAAGTCGAGAGCACCTGCCGCAACTCGAGAAAATCCAGGAGGTTTTGCCCTCCAGGCGAGATGAGGCCCATTTCCGCTGAGGCTTCTCGAGGCTAATCACGTCTAACCACTGGAACTTCCAAAGGGTCCTTCACACCCTTGCTGCAACTCAAGAAGTTCCCCGACATACCCGTCTCCACTCGAGAGGAAGTACGTGGTGTCCCGCCCACATACAGGGGAGCTCAGTTTCCGACTCCTAGCTCGAGATGAGGGATCCTTTCCCTGTTTCGTAGGGAAAGAATTCCCGGCGTTCCCGTCACATCTCAAGAGGAGGCGCTCTCCACAGGAAAGGCGAGAGGAACTCCAGGGTCGTGCCACCATTCCAAGAGTCCCCCAGATGTGTCAGTCCATTCCAGAGGAACCTGTTTTCCCTGCACTGCCTTGACGTTCAAGACAAGGATCGACTCCCACCACGTGTGCACGTGGGACAGCCCTGTGGGAAAGCCTCGTGGGAAAGCCTCGTGGGAAAGACTCGAGGGAAAACCATAGATCCTTTGATCCACGCGGCGGACTGCGTGACACTGCTGCTACCGCTCTGGAGGAAAGCGCAAGTGCATGCCCGCATTTGAGACGAAGACTGACTCCCCTGGGGAGACTCCAGAAGTACCCCAAGATCCATGTCATCACTGGAGAGGAATCCTCAGGTTCCGACCCCGACTCCACACAAGGACTTAGGCCCGGCATCGACGGGAGAGGAATCCCCAGAGGCCCCCGAGGAACTCGCATGTGGACTGGCCTTTCCTGAGGCCACCAGAGCGGGTCCCTGAGGTCCCCGTCGTAAGTCGAGAGCACCTGCCGCAACTCGAGAAAATACAGGAGATTTTGCCCTCCAGGCTAGATGAGGCCCATTTCTGCTGAGGCTTCTCGAGGCTAATCATGTCTAACCACTGGAACTTCCAAAGGGTCCTTCACACCCTTGCTGCAACTCAAGAAGTTCCCCGACATACCCGTCTGCACTCGAGAGGAAGCACGTGGGGTCCCGCACACATCCAGGGGAGCCCCGTTTCCGCCTCCTAGCTCGAGATGAGGGATCCTTTCCCTGTTTCGTAGGGAAAGAATTCCCGGCGTTCCCGTCGCATCTCAAGAGGAGGCGCTCTCCACAGGAAAGGCGAGAAGAACTCCAGGGTCGTGACACCATTCCAAGAGTCCCCCAGATGTGTCAGTCCATTCCAGAGGAACCTGTTTTCCCTGCACTGCCTTGACATTCAAGCCGAGGATCGACTCCCACCACGTGTGCACGTGGGACAGCCCTGTGGGAAAGCCTCGTGGGAAAGCCTCGTGGGAAAGACTCGAGGGAAAACCATAGATCCTTTGATCCACGCGGCGGACTGCGTGACACTGCTGCTACCGCTCTGGAGGAAAGCGCAAGTGCATGCCCGCATTCGAGACGAGGACTGACTCCCCTGGGGAGACTTCAGAAGTACCCCAAGATCCATGTCAGCACTGGAGAGGAATCCTCAGGTTCCGGCCCCGACTCCACACAAGGTCTTAGGCCCCGGCATCGACGGGAGAGGAATCCCGAGAGGCCCCCGAGGAACTCGCATGGGGACTGGCCTTTCCTGAGGCCACCAGAGCGGGTCCCTGAGGTCCCCGTCGTAAGTCGAGAGCACCTGCCGCAACTCGAGAAAATCCAGGAGGTTTTGCCCTCCAGGCGAGATGAGGCCCATTTCCCCTGAGGCTTCTCAAGGCTAATCACATCTAACCACTGGAAATTCCAAAGGGTCCTTCACACCCTTGCTGCAACTCAAGAAGTTCCCCGACATACCCGTCTCCACTCGAGAGGAAGCACGTGGGGTCCCGCACACATCCAGGGGAGCCCCGTTTCCGCCTAATAGCTCGAGATGAGGGATCCTTTCCCTGTTTCGTAGGGAAAGAATTCCCGGCGTTCCCGTCGCATCTCAAGAGGAGGCGCTCTCCACAGGAAAGGCGAGAGGAACTCCAGGGTCGTGCCACCATTCCAAGAGTCCCCCAGATGTGTCAGTCCATTCCAGAGGAACCTGTTTTCCCTGCACTGCCTTGACGTTCAAGCCGAGGATCGACTCCCACCACGTGTGCACGTGGGACAGCCCTGTGGGAAAGCCTCGTGGGAAAGCCTCGTGGAAAAGACTCGAGGGAAAACCATAGATCCTTTGATCCATTGGGCGGACTGCGTGACACTGCTGCTACCGCTCTGGAGGAAAGCGCAAGTGCATGCCCGCATTCGAGACGAGGACTGACTCCCCTGGGGAGACTCCAGAAGTACCCCAAGATCCATGTCAGCACTGGAGAGGAATCCTCAGGTTCCGGCCCCGACTCCACACAAGGTCTTAGGCCCCGGCATCGACGGGAGAGGAATCCCGAGACGCCCCCGAGGAACTCGCATGGGGACTGGCCTTTCCTGAGGCCACCAGAGCAGGTCCCTGAGGTCCCCGTCGTAAGTCGAGAGCACCTGCCGCAACTCGAGAAAATCCAGGAGGTTTTGCCCTCCAGGCGAGATGAGGCCCATTTCCGCTGAGGCTTCTCGAGGCTAATCACGTCTAACCACTGGAACTTCCAAAGGGTCCTTCACACCCTTGCTGCAACTCAAGAAGTTCCCCGACATACCCGTCTCCACTCGAGAGGAAGCACGTGGTGTCCCGCCCACATACAGGGGAGCTCCGTTTCCGACTCCTAGCTCGAGATGAGGGATCCTTTCCCTGTTTCGTAGGGAAAGAATTCCCGGCGTTCCCGTCGCATCTCAAGAGGAGGCGCTCTCCACAGGAAAGGCGAGAGGAACTCCAGGGTCGTGCCACCATTCCAAGAGTCCCCCAGATGTGTCAGTCCATTCCAGAGGAACCTGTTTTCCCTGCACTGCCTTGACGTTCAAGACAAGGATCGACTCCCACCACGTGTGCACGTGGGACAGCCCTGTGGGAAAGCCTTGTGGGAAAGCCTCGTGGGAAAGACTCGAGGGAAAACCATAGATCCTTTGATCCGCGCGGCGGACTGCGTGACACTGCTGCTACCGCTCTGGAGGAAAGCGCAAGTGCATGCCCGCATTCGAGACGAGGACTGACTCCCCTGGGGAGACTTCAGAAGTACCCCAAGATCCATGTCAGCACTGGAGAGGAATCCTCAGGTTCCGGCCCCGACTCCACACAAGGACTTAGGCCCCGGCATCGACGGGAGAGGAATCCCGAGAGGCCCCCGAGGAACTCGCATGGGGACTGGCCTTTCCTGAGGCCACCAGAGCGGGTCCCTGAGGTCCCCGTCGTAAGTCGAGAGCACCTGCCGCAACTCGAGAAAATCCAGGAGGTTTTGCCCTCCAGGCGAGATGAGGCCCATTTCCGCTGAGGCTTCTCGAGGCTAATCACGTCTAACCACTGGAACTTCCAAAGGGTCCTTCACACCCTTGCTGCAACTCAAGAAGTTCCCCGACATACCCGTCTCCACTCGAGAGGAAGCACGTGGTGTCTCGCACACATCCAGGGGAGCCCCGTTTCCGCCTCCTAGCTCGAGATGAGGGATCCTTTCCCTGTTTCGTAGGGAAAGAATTCCCGGCATTCCCGTCGCATCTCAAGAGGAGGCGCTCTCCACAGGAAAGGCGAGAGGAACTCCAGGGTCGTGCCACCATTCCAAGAGTCCCCCAGATGTGTCAGTCCATTCCAGAGGAACCTGTTTTCCCTGCACTGCCTTGACGTTCAAGCCGAGGATCGACTCCCACCACGTGTGCACGTGGGACAGCCCTGTGGGAAAGCCTCGTGGGAAAGCCTCGTGGGAAAGACTCGAGGGAAAACCATAGATCCTTTGATCCACGCGGCGGACTGCGTGACACTGCTGCTACCGCTCTGGAGGAAAGCGCAAGTGCATGCCCGCATTCGAGACGAGGACTGACTCCCCTGGGGAACTCCAGAAGTACCCCAAGATCCATGTCAGCACTGGAGAGGAATCCTCAGGTTCCGACCCGACTCCACACAAGGTCTTAGGCCCCGGCATCGACGGGAGAGGAATCCCGAGAGGCCCCCGATGAACTCGCATGTGGACTGGCCTTTCCTGAGGCCACCAGAGCGGGTCCCTGAGGTCCCCGTCGTAAGTCGAGAGCACCTGACGCAACTCGAGAAAATCCAGGAGGTTTTGCCCTCCAGGCTAGATGAGGCCCATTTCCGCTGAGGCTTCTCGAGGCTAATCACGTCTAACCACTGGAACTTCCAAAGGGTCCTTCACACCCTTGCTGCAACTCAAGAAGTTCCCCGACATACCCGTCTGCACTCGAGAGGAAGCACGTGGGGTCCCGCACACATCCAGGGGAGCCCCGTTTCCGCCTCCTAGCTCGAGATGAGGGATCCTTTCCCTGTTTCGTAGGGAAAGAATTCCCGGCGTTCCCGTCGCATCTCAAGAGGAGGCGCTCTCCACAGGAAAGGCGAGAAGAACTCCAGGGTCGTGACACCATTCCAAGAGTCCCCCAGATGTGTCAGTCCATTCCAGAGGAACCTGTTTTCCCTGCACTGCCTTGACGTTCAAGCCGAGGATCGACTCCCACCACGTGTGCACGTGGGACAGCCCTGTGGGAAAGCCTCGTGGGAAAGCCTCGTGGGAAAGACTCGAGGGAAAACCATAGATCCTTTGATCCACGCGGCGGACTGCGTGACACTGCTGCTACCGCTCTGGAGGAAAGCGCAAGTGCATGCCCGCATTCGAGACGAGGACTGACTCCCCTGGGGAGACTTCAGAAGTACCCCAAGATCCATGTCAGCACTGGAGAGGAATCCTCAGGTTCCGGCCCCGACTCCACACAAGGTCTTAGGCCCCGGCATCGACGGGAGAGGAATCCCGAGAGGCCCCCGAGGAACTCGCATGGGGACTGGCCTTTCCTGAGGCCACCAGAGCGGGTCCCTGAGGTCCCCGTCGTAAGTCGAGAGCACCTGCCGCAACTCGAGAAAATCCAGGCGGTTTTGCCCTCCAGGCGAGATGAGGCCCATTTCCCCTGAGGCTTCTCGAGGCTAATCACATCTAACCACTGGAAATTCCAAAGGGTCCTTCACACCCTTGCTGCAACTCAAGAAGTTCCCCGACATACCCGTCTCCACTCGAGAGGAAGCACGTGGTGTCCCACACACATCCAGGGGAGCCCCGTTTCCGCCTCCTAGCTCGAGATGAGGGATCCTTTCCCTGTTTCGTAGGGAAAGAATTCCCGGCATTCCCGTCGCATCTCAAGAGGAGGCGCTCTCCACAGGAAAGGCGAGAGGAACTCCAGGGTCGTGCCACCAATCCAAGAGTCCCCCAGATGTGTCAGTCCATTCCAGAGGAACCTGTTTTCCCTGCACTGCCTTGACGTTCAAGCCGAGGATCGACTCCCACCACGTGTGCACGTGGGACAGCCCTGTGGGAAAGCCTCGTGGGAAAGCCTCGTGGGAAAGACTCGAGGGAAAACCATAGATCCTTTGATCCACGCGGCGGACTGCGTGACACTGATGCTACCGCTCTGGAGGAAAGCGCAAGGGCATGCCCGCATTCGAGACGAGGACTGACTCCCCTGGGGAGACTCCAGACGTACCCCAAGATCCATGTCAGCACTGGAGAGGAATCCTCAGGTTCCGGCCCCGACTCCACACAAGGACTTAGGCCCCGGCATCGACGGGAGAGGAATCCCGAGACGCCCCCGAGGAACTCGCATGGGGACTGGCCTTTCCTGAGGCCACCAGAGCGGGTCCCTGAGGTCCCCGTCGTAAGTCGAGAGCACCTGCCGCAACTCGAGAAAATCCAGGAGGTTTTGCCCTCCAGGCGAGATGAGGCCCATTTCCGCTGAGGCTTCTCGAGGCTAATCACGTCTATCCACTGGAACTTCCAAAGGGTCCTTCACACCCTTGCTGCAACTCAAGAAGTTCCCCGACATACCCGTCTCCACTCGAGAGGAAGCACGTGGTGTCCCGCACACATCCAGGGGAGCCCCGTTTCCGCCTCCTAGCTCGAGATGAGGGATCCTTTCCCTGTTTCGTAGGGAAAGAATTCCCGGCATTCCCGTCGCATCTCAAGAGGAGGCGCTCTCCACAGGAAATGCGAGAGGAACTCCAGGGTCGTGCCACCATTCCAAGAGTCCCCCAGATGTGTCAGTCCATTCCAGAGGAACCTGTTTTCCCTGCACTGCCTTGACGTTCAAGCCGAGGATCGACTCCCACCACGTGTGCACGTGGGACAGCCCTGTGGGAAAGCCTAATGGGAAAGCCTCGTGGGAAAGACTCGAGGGAAAACCATAGATCCTTTGATCCACGCGGCGGACTGCGTGACACTGCTGCTACCGCTCTGGAGGAAAGCGCAAGTGCATGCCCGCATTCGAGACGAGGACTGACTCCCCTGGGGAGACTCCAGACGTACCCCAAGATTCATGTCAGCACTGGAGAGGAATCCTCAGGTTCCGGCCCCGACTCCACACAAGGTCTTAGGCCCCGGCATCGACGGGAGAGGAATCCCGAGAGGCCCCCGAGGAACTCGCATGGGGACTGGCCTTTCCTGAGGCCACCAGAGCGGGTCCCTGAGGTCCCCGTCGTAAGTCGAGAGCACCTGCCGCAACTCGAGAAAATCCAGGCGGTTTTGCCCTCCAGGCGAGATGAGGCCCATTTCCCCTGAGGCTTCTCGAGGCTAATCACATCTAACCACTGGAAATTCCAAAGGGTCCTTCACACCCTTGCTGCAACTCAAGAAGTTCCCCGACATACCCGTCTCCACTCGAGAGGAAGCACGTGGTGTCCCACACACATCCAGGGGAGCCCCGTTTCCGCCTCCTAGCTCGAGATGAGGGATCCTTTCCCTGTTTCGTAGGGAAAGAATTCCCGGCATTCCCGTCGCATCTCAAGAGGAGGCGCTCTCCACAGGAAAGGCGAGAGGAACTCCAGGGTCGTGCCACCAATCCAAGAGTCCCACAGATGTGTCAGTCCATTCCAGAGGAACCTGTTTTCCCTGCACTGCCTTGACGTTCAAGCCGAGGATCGACTCCCACCACGTGTGCACGTGGGACAGCCCTGTGGGAAAGCCTCGTGGGAAAGCCTCGTGGGAAAGACTCGAGGGAAAACCATAGATCCTTTGATCCACGCGGCGGACTGCGTGACACTGCTGCTACCGCTCTGGAGGAAAGCGCAAGTGCATGCCCGCATTCGAGACGAGGACTGACTCCCCTGGGGAGACTCCAGACGTACCCCAAGATCCATGTCAGCACTGGAGAGGAATCCTCAGGTTCCGGCCCCGACTCCACACAAGGACTTAGGCCCCGGCATCGACGGGAGAGGAATCCCGAGAGGCCCCCGAGGAACTCGCATGGGGACTGGCCTTTCCTGAGGCCACCAGAGCGGGTCCCTGAGGTCCCCGTCGTAAGTCGAGAGCACCTGCCGCAACTCGAGAAAATCCAGGAGGTTTTGCCCTCCAGGCGAGATGAGGCCCATTTCCGCTGAGGCTTCTCGAGGCTAATCACGTCTAACCACTGGAACTTCCAAAGGATCCTTCACACCCTTGCTGCAACTCAAGAAGTTCCCCGACATACCCGTCTCCACTCGAGAGGAAGCACGTGGGGTCCCTCACACATCCAGGGGAGCCCCGTTTCCGCCTCCTAGCTCGAGATGAGGGATCCTTCCCTTTTTCGTAGGGAAAGAATTCCCGGCCTTCCAGTCGCATCTCAAGAGGAGGCGCTCTCCACAGGAAAGGCGAGAGGAACTCCAGGGTCGTGACACCATTCCAAGAGTCCCCCAGATGTGTCAGTCCATTCCAGAGGAACCTGTTTTCCCTGCACTGCCTTGACATGCAAGCCGAGGATCGACTCCCACCACGTGTGCACGTGGGACAGCCCTGTGGGAAAGCCTCGTGGGAAAGCCTCGTGGGAAAGACTCGAGGGAAAACCATAGATCCTTTGATCCACGCGGTGGACTGCGTGACACTGCTGCTACCGCTCTGGAGGAAAGCGCAAGTGCATGCCCGCATTCGAGACGAGGACTGACTCCCCTGGGGAGACTCCAGACGTACCCCAAGATCCATGTCAGCACTGGAGAGGAATCCTCAGGTTCCGGCCCCGACTCCACACAAGGTCTTAGGCCCCGGCATCGACGGGAGAGGAATCCCGAGACGCCCCCGAGGAACTCGCATGGGGACTGGCCTTTCCTGAGGCCACCAGAGCGGGTCCCTGAGGTCCCCGTCGTAAGTCGAGAACACGTGCCTCAACTCGAGAAAATCCAGGAGGTTTTGCCCTCCAGGCGAGATGAGGCCCATTTCCGCTGAGGCTTCTCGAGGCTAATCACGTCTAACCACTGGAACTTCCAAAGGGTCCTTCACACCCTTGCTGCAACTCAAGAAGTTCCCCGACATACCCGTCTCCACTCGAGAGGAAGTACGTGGTGTCCCGCACACATCCAGGGGAGCCCCGTTTCCGCCTCCTAGCTCGAGATGAGGGATCCTTTCCCTGTTTCGTAGGGAAAGAATTCCCGGCGTTCCTGTCGCATCTCAAGAGGAGGCGCTCTCCACAGGAAAGGCGAGAGGAACTGAAGGGTCGTGCCACCATTCCAAGAGTCCCCTAGATGTGTCAGTCCATTCCAGAGGAACCTGTTTTCCCTGAACTGCCTTGACGTTCAAGCCGAGGATCGACTCCCACCACGTGTGCACGTGGGACAGCCCTGTGGGAAAGCCTCGTGGGAAAGCCTCATGGGAAAGACTCGAGGGAAAACCATAGATCCTTTGATCCACGCGGCGGACTGCGTGACACTGCTGCTACCGCTCTGGAGGAAAGCGCAAGTGCATGCCCGCATTCGAGACGAGGACTGACTCCCCTGGGGATACTCCAGAAGTACCCCAAGATCCATGTCAGCACTGGAGAGGAATCCTCAGGTTCCGGCCCCGACTCCACACAAGGTCTTAGGCCCCGGCATCAACGGGAGAGAAATCCCGAGACGCCCCCGAGGAACTCGCATGGGGACTGGCCTTTCCTGAGGCCACCAGAGCGGGTCCCTGAGGTCCCCGTCGTAAGTCGAGAGCACCTGCCGCAACTCGAGAAAATCCAGGAGGTTTTTCCCTCCAGGCGAGATGAGGCCCATTTCCGCTGAGGCTTCTCGAGGCCAATCACATCTAACCACTGGAACTTCCAAAGGGTCCTTCACACCCTTGCTGCAACTCAAGAAGTTCCCCGACATACCCGTCTCCACTCGAGAGGAAGCACGTGGTGTCCCGCCCACATACAGGGGAGCTCCGTTTCTGCCTCCTAGCTCGAGATGAGGGATCCTTTCCCTGTTTCGTAGGGAAAGAATTCCCGGCGTTCCTGTCGCATCTCAAGAGGAGGCGCTCTCCACAGGAAAGGCGAGAGGAACTCCAGGGTCGTGCCACCATTCCAAGAGTCCCCCAGATGTGTCAGTCCATTCCAGAGGAACCTGTTTTCCCTGCACTGCCTTGACGTTCAAGACAAGGATCGACTCCCACCACGTGTGCACGTGGGACAGCCCTGTGGGAAAGCCTTGTGGGAAAGACTCGAGGGAAAACCATCCATCCTTTGATCCACGCGGCGGACTGCGTGACACTGCTGCTACCGCTCTGGAGGAAAGCGCAAGTGCATGCCCGCATTCGAGACGAGGACTGACTCCCCTGGGGAGACTCCAGAAGTACCCCAAGATCCATGTCAGCACTGGAGAGGAATCCTCAGGTTCCGGGCCCGACTCCACACAAGGTCTTAGGACCCGGCATCGATGGGAGAGGAATCCCGAGAGGCCCCCGAGGAACTCGCATGGGGACTGGCCTTCCTGAGGCCACCAGAGCGGGTCCCTGAGGTCCCTGTCGTAAGTCGAGAGCACCTGCCGCAACTCGAGAAAATCCAGGAGGTTTTGCCCTCCAGGCGAGATGAGGCCCATTTCCGCTGAGGCTTCTCGAGGCTAATCACGTCTAACCACTGGAACTTCCAAAGGGTCCTTCACACCCTTGCTGCAACTCAAGAAGTTCCCCGACATACCCGTCTCCACTCGAGAGGAAGCACGTGCGTCCCGCACACATCCAGGGGAGCCCCGTTTCCGCCTCCTAGCTCGAGATGAGGGATCCTTTCCCTGTTTCGTAGGGAAAGAATTCCCGGCATTCCCGTCGCATCTCAAGAGGAGGCGCTCTCCACAGGAAAGGCGAGAGGAACTCCAGGGTCATGCCACCATTCCAAGAGTCCCCCAGATGTGTCAGTCCATTCCAGAGGAACCTGTTTTCCCTGCACTGCCTTGACGTTCAAGCCGAGGATCGACTCCCACCACGTGTGCACGTGGGACAGCCCTGTGGGAAAGCCTCGTGGGAAAGCCTCGTGGGAAAGACTCGAGGGAAAACCATAGATCCTTTGATCCACGCGGCCGACTGCGTGACACTGCTGCTACCGCTCTGGAGGAAAGCGCAAGTGCATGCCCGCATTCCAGACGAGGACTGACTCCCCTGGGGAGACTCCAGAAGTACCCCAAGATCCATGTCAGCACTGGAGAGGAATCCTCAGGTTCCGGCCCCGACTCCACACAAGGTCTTAGGCCCCGGCATCGACGGGAGAGGAATCCCGAGAGGCCCCCGAGGAACTCGCATGGGGACTGGCCTTTCCTGAGGCCACCAGAGCAGGTCCCTGAGGTCCCCGTCGTAAGTCGAGAGCACCTGCCGCAACTCGAGAAAATCCAGGAGGTTTTGCCCTCCAGGCGAGATGAGGCCCATTTCCGCTGAGGCTTCTCGAGGCTAATCACGTCTAACCACTGGAACTTCCAAAGGGTCCTTCACACCCTTGCTGCAACTCAAGAAGCACCCCGACATACCCGTCTCCACTCGAGAGGAAGCACGTGGGTCCCGCACACATCCAGGGGAGCCCCGTTTCCGCCTCCTAGCTCGAGATGAGGGATCCTTTCCCTGTTTCGTAGGGAAAGAATTCCCTGCGTTCCCGTCGCATCTCAAGAGGAGGCGCTCTCCACAGGAAAGGCGAGAGGAACTCCAGGGTCATGCCACCATTCCAAGAGTCCCCCAGATGTGTCAGTCCATTCCAGAGGAAACTGTTTTCCCTGCACTGCCTTGACGTCAAGCCGAGGATCGACTCCCACCACGTGTGCACGTGGGACAGCCCTGTGGGAAAGCCTCGTGGGAAAGCCTCGTGGGAAAGACTCGAAGGAAAACCGTAGATCCTTTGATCCACGCGGCGGACTGCGTGACACTGCTGCTACCGCTCTGGAGGAAAGCGCAAGTGCATGCCCGCATTCGAGACGAGGACTGACTCCCCTGGGGAGACTCCAGAAGTACCCCAAGATCCATGTCAGCACTGGAGAGGAATCCTCAGGTTCCGGCCCCGACTCCACACAAGGTCTTAGGCCCCGGCATCGACGGGAGAGGAATCCCGAGAGGCCCCCGAGGAACTCGCATGGGGACTGGCCTTTCCTGAGGCCACCAGAGCGGGTCCCTGAGGTCCCCGTCGTAAGTCGAGAGCACCTGCCGCAACTCGAGATAATCCAGGAGGTTTTGCTCTCCAGGCGAGATGAGGCCCATTTCTGCTGAGGCTTCTCGAGGCCAATCACATCTAACCACTGGAACTTCCAAAGGGTCCTTCACACCCTTGCTGCAACTCAAGAAGTTCCCCGACATACCCGTCTCCACTCGAGAGGAAGCACGTGGGGTCCCGCACACATCCAGGGGAGCCCCGTTTCCGCCTCCTAGCTCGAGATGAGGGATCCTTTCCCTGTTTCGTAGGGAAAGAATTCCCGGCGTTCCCGTCGCATCTCAAGAGGAGGCGCACTCCACAGGAAAGGCGAGAGGAACTCCAGGGTCGTGACAACATTCCAAGAGTCCCCCAGATGTGTCAGTCCATTCCAGAGGAACCTGATTTCCCTGCACTGCCTTGACGTTCAAGCCGAGGATCGACTCCCACCACGTGTGCACGTGGGACAGCCCTGTGGGAAAGCCTCCTGGGAAAGCCTCGTGGGAAAGACTCGAAGGAAAACCATAGATCCTTTGATCCACGCGGCGGACTGCGTGACACTGCTGCTACCGCTCTGGAGGAAAGCGCAAGTGCATGCCCGCATTCGAGACGAGGACTGACTCCCCTGGGGAGACTCCAGAAGTACCCCAAGATCCATGTCAGCACTGGAGAGGAATCCTCAGGTTCCGGCCCCGACTCCACACAAGGTCTTAGGCCCCGGCATCGACGGGAGAGGAATCCCGAGAGGCCCCCGAGGAACTCGCATGGGGACTGGCCTTTCCTGAGGCCACCAGAGCGGTTCCCTGAGGTCCCCGTCGTAAGTCGAGAGCACCTGCCGCAACTCGAGAAAATCCAGGAGTTTTGCCCTCCAGGCGAGATGAGGCCCATTTCCGCTGAGGCTTCTCGAGGCCAATCACGTCTAACCACTGGAACTTCCAAAGGGTCCTTCACACCATTGCTGCAACTCAAGAAGTTCCCCGATATACCCGTCTCCTCTCGAGAGGAAGCACGTGGGGTCCCGCACACATCCAGAGGAGCCCCGTTTCCGCCTCCTAGCTCGAGATGAGGGATCCTTTCCCTGTTTCGTAGGGAAAGAATTCCCGGCGTTCCCGTCGCATCTCAAGAGTAGGCGCTCTCCACAGGAAAGGCGAGAGGAACTCCAGGGTCGTGCCACCATTCCAAGAGTCCCCCAGATGTGTCAGTCCATTCCAGAGGAACCTGTTTTCCCTGCACTGCCTTGACGTTCAAGCCGAGGATCGACTCCCACCACGTGTGCACGTGGGACTGCCCTGTGGGAAAGCCTCGTGGGAAAGACTCGAGGGAAAACCATCGATCCTTTGATCCACGCGGCGGACTGCGTGACACTGCTGCTACCGCTCTGGAGGAAAGCGCAAGTGCATGCCCGCATTCGAGACGAGGACTGACTCCCCTGGGGAGACTCCAGAAGTACCCCAAGATCCATGTCAGCACTGGAGAGGAATCCTCAGGTTCCGGGCCCGACTCCACACAAGGTCTTAGGACCCGGCATCGATGGGAGAGGAATCCCGAGAGGCCCCCGAGGAACTCGCATGGGGACTGGCCTTCCTGAGGCCACCAGAGCGGGTCCCTGAGGTCCCTGTCGTAAGTCGAGAGCACCTGCCGCAACTCGAGAAAATCCAGGAGGTTTTGCCCTCCAGGCGAGATGAGGCCCATTTCCGCTGAGGCTTCTCGAGGCTAATCACGTCTAACCACTGGAACTTCCAAAGGGTCCTTCACACCCTTGCTGCAACTCAAGAAGTTCCCCTACATACCCGTCTCCACTCGAGAGGAAGCACGTGCGTCCCGCACACATCCAGGGGAGCCCCGTTTCCGCCTCCTAGCTCGAGATGAGGGATCCTTTCCCTGTTTTGTAGGGAAAGAATTCCCGGCATTCCCGTCGCATCTCAAGAGGAGGCGCTCTCCACAGGAAAGCCGAGAGGAACTCCAGGGTCATGCCACCATTCCAAGAGTCCCCCAGATGTGTCAGTCCATTCCAGAGGAACCTGTTTTCCCTGCACTGCCTTGACGTTCAAGCCGAGGATCGACTCCCACCACGTGTGCACGTGGGACAGCCCTGTGGGAAAGCCTCGTGGGAAAGCCTCGTGGGAAAGACTCGAGGGAAAACCATAGATCCTTTGATCCACGCGGCGGACTGCGTGACACTGCTGCTACCGCTCTGGAGGAAAGCGCAAGTGCATGCCCGCATTCGAGACGAGGACTGACTCCCCTGGGGAGACTCCAGAAGTACCCCAAGATCCATGTCAGCACTGGAGAGGAATCCTCAGGTTCCGGCCCCGACTCCACACAAGGTCTTAGGCCCCGGCATCGACGGGAGAGGAATCCCGAGAGGCCCCCGAGGAACTCGCATGGGGACTGGCCTTTCCTGAGGCCACCAGAGCAGGTCCCTGAGGTCCCCGTCGTAAGTCGAGAGCACCTGCCGCAACTCGAGAAAATCCAGGAGGTTTTGCCCTCCAGGCGAGATGAGGCCCATTTCCGCTGAGGCTTCTCTAGGCCAATCACATCTAACCACTGGAACTTCCAAAGGGTCCTTCACACCATTGCTGCAACTTAAGAAGTTCCCCGACATACCCGTCTGCACTCGAGAGGAAGCACGTGGTGTCCCGCACACATCCAGGGGAGCCCCGTTTCCGCCTCCTAGCTCGAGATGAGGGATCCTTTCCCTGTTTCGTAGGGAAAGAATTCCCGGCGTTCCCGTCGCATCTCAAGAGGAGGCGCTCTCCACAGGAAAGGCGAGAGGAACTCCAGGGTCGTGACAACATTCCAAGAGTCCCCCAGATGTGTCAGTCCATTCCAGAGGAACCTGATTTCCCTGCACTGCCTTGACATTCAAGCCGAGGATCGACTCCCACCACGTGTGCACGTGGGACAGCCCTATGGGAAAGCCTCCTGGGAAAGCCTCGTGGGAAAGACTCGAGGGAAAACCATAGATCCTTTGATCCACGCGGCAGACTGCGTGACACTGCTGCTACCGCTCTGGAGGAAAGCGCAAGTGCATGCCCGCATTCGAGACGAGGACTGACTCCCCTGGGGAGACTCCAGAAGTACCCCAAGATCCATGTCAGCACTGGAGAGGAATCCTCAGGTTCCGGCCCCGACTCCACACAAGGTCTTAGGCCCCGGCATCGACGGGAGAGGAATCCCGAGAGGCCCCCGAGGAACTCGCATGGGGACTGGCCTTTCCTGAGGCCACCAGAGCGGTTCCCTGAGGTCCCCGTCGTAAGTCGAGAGCACCTGCCGCAACTCGAGAAAATCCAGGAGTTTTGCCCTCCAGGCGAGATGAGGCCCATTTCCGCTGAGGCTTCTCGAGGCCAATCAGGTCTAACCACTGGAACTTCCAAAGGGTCCTTCACACCATTGCTGCAACTCAAGAAGTTCCCCGATATACCCGTCTCCTCTCGAGAGGAAGCACGTGGGGTCCCGCACACATCCAGAGGAGCCCCGTTTCCGCCTCCTAGCTCGAGATGAGGGATCCTTTCCCTGATTCGTAGGGAAAGAATTCCCGGCGTTTGCGTCGCATCTCAAGAGGAGGCGCTCTCCACAGGTAAGGCGAGAGGAACTGCAGGGTCGAGACACCATTCCAAGAGTCCGCCAGATGAGTCAGTCCATTCCAGAGGAACCTGTTTTCCCTGCACTGCCTTGACGTTCAAGCCAAGGATCGACTCCCACCACGTGTGCACGTGGGACAGCCCTGTGGGAAAGCCTCGTGGGAAAGCCTCGTGGGAAAGACTCGAGGGAAAACCATAGATCCTTTGATCCACGCAGCGGACTGTGTGACACTGCTGCTACCGCTCTGGAGGAAATCGCAATGCATGCCCGCATTCGAGACGAGGACTGACTCCCCTGGGGAGACTCCAGAAGTACCCCAAGATCCATGTCAGCCCTGGAGAGGAATCCTCAGGTTCCGGCCCCGACTCCACACAAGGTCTTAGGCCCCGGCATCGACGGGAGAGGAATCCCGAGAGGCCCCCGAGGAACTCGCATGGGGACTGGCCTTTCCTGAGGCCACCAGAGCGGTTCCCTGAGGTCCCCGTCGTAAGTCGAGAGCACCTGCCGCAACTCGAGAAAATCCAGGAGGTTTTGCCCTCCAGGCGAGATGAGGCCCATTTCCGCTGAGGCTTCTCGAGGCCAATCACATCTAACCACTGGAACTTCCAAAGGGTCCTTCACACCATTGCTGCAACTCAAGAAGTTCCCGACATACCCGTCTGCACTCGAGAGGAAGCACGTGGTGTCCCGCACACATCCAGGGGAGCCCCGTTTCCGCCTTCTAGTTCGAGATGAGGGATCCTTTCCCTGTTTCGTAGGGAAAGAATTCCCGGCGTTCCCGTCGCATCTCAAGAGGTGGCGCTCTCCACAGGAAAGGCGAGAGGAACTCCAGGGTCATGCCACCATTCCAAGAGTCCCCCAGATGTGTCAGTCCATTCCAGAGGAACCTGTTTTCCCTGCACTGCCTTGACGTTCAAGCCGAGGATCGACTCCCACCACGTGTGCACGTGGGACAGCCCTGTGGGAAATCCTCGTGGGAAAGCCTCGTGGGAAAGACTCGAGGGAAAACCATAGATCCTTTGATCCACGCGGCGGACTGCGTGACACTGCTGCTACCGCTCTGGAGGAAAGCGCAAGTGCATGCCCGCATTCGAGACGCGGACTGACTCCCCTGGGGAGACTCCAGAAGTACCCCAAGATCCATGTCAGCACTGGAGAGGAATCCTCAGGTTCCGGCCCCGACTCCACACAAGGTCTTAGGCCCCGGCATCGACGGGAGAGGAATCCCGAGAGGCCCCCGAGGAACTCGCATGGGGACTGGCCTTTCCTGAGGCCACCAGAGCGGGTCCCTGAGGTCCCCGTCTTAAGTCGAGAGCACCTGCCGCAACTCGAGAAAATCCAGGAGGTTTTGCCCTCCAGGCGAGATGAGGCCCATTTCCGCTGTGGCTTCTCGAGGCCAATCACATCTAACCACTGGAACTTCCAAAGGGTCCTTCACACCCTTGCTGCAACTCAAGAAGTTCCCCGACATACCCGTCTCCACTCGAGAGGAAGCACGTGGGGTCCCGCACACATCCAGGGGAGCCCCGTTTCCGCCTCCTAGCTCGAGATGAGGGATCCTTTCCCTGATTCGTAGGGAAAGAATTCCCGGCGTTTGCGTCGCATCTCAAGAGGAGGCGCTCTCCACAGGTAAGGCGAGAGGAACTGCAGGGTCGAGACACCATTCCAAGAGTCCGCCAGATGAGTCAGTCCATTCCAGAGGAACCTGTTTTCCCTGCACTGCCTTGACGTTCAAGCCAAGGATCGACTCCCACCACGTGTGCACGTGGGACAGCCCTGTGGGAAAGCCTCGTTTGAAAGCCTCGTGGGAAAGACTCGAGGGAAAACCATAGATCCTTTGATCCACGCAGCGGACTGTGTGACACTGCTGCTACCGCTCTGGAGGAAATCGCAATGCATGCCCGCATTCGAGACGAGGACTGACTCCCCTGGGGAGACTCCAGAAGTACCCCAAGATCCATGTCAGCCCTGGAGAGGAATCCTCAGGTTCCGGCCCCGACTCCACACAAGGTCTTAGGCCCCGGCATCGACGGGAGAGGAATCCCGAGAGGCCCCCGAGGAACTCGCATGGGGACTGGCCTTTCCTGAGGCCACCAGAGCGGTTCCCTGAGGTCCCCGTCGTAAGTCGAGAGCACCTGCCGCAACTCGAGAAAATCCAGGAGGTTTTGCCCTCCAGGCGAGATGAGGCCCATTTCCGCTGAGGCTTCTCGAGGCCAATCACATCTAACCACTGGAACTTCCAAAGGGTCCTTCACACCATTGCTGCAACTCAAGAAGTTCCCGACATACCCGTCTGCACTCGAGAGGAAGCACGTGGTGTCCCGCACACATCCAGGGGAGCCCCGTTTCCGCCTTCTAGTTCGAGATGAGGGATCCTTTCCCTGTTTCGTAGGGAAAGAATTCCCGGCGTTCCCGTCGCATCTCAAGAGGTGGCGCTCTCCACAGGAAAGGCGAGAGGAACTCCAGGGTCATGCCACCATTCCAAGAGTCCCCCAGATGTGTCAGTCCATTCCAGAGGAACCTGTTTTCCCTGCACTGCCTTGACGTTCAAGCCGAGGATCGACTCCCACCACGTGTGCACGTGGGACAGCCCTGTGGGAAATCCTCGTGGGAAAGCCTCGTGGGAAAGACTCGAGGGAAAACCATAGATCCTTTGATCCACGCGGCGGACTGCGTGACACTGCTGCTACCGCTCTGGAGGAAAGCGCAAGTGCATGCCCGCATTCGAGACGCGGACTGACTCCCCTGGGGAGACTCCAGAAGTACCCCAAGATCCATGTCAGCACTGGAGAGGAATCCTCAGGTTCCGGCCCCGACTCCACACAAGGTCTTAGGCCCCGGCATCGACGGGAGAGGAATCCCGAGAGGCCCCCGAGGAACTCGCATGGGGACTGGCCTTTCCTGAGGCCACCAGAGCGGGTCCCTGAGGTCCCCGTCTTAAGTCGAGAGCACCTGCCGCAACTCGAGAAAATCCAGGAGGTTTTGCCCTCCAGGCGAGATGAGGCCCATTTCCGCTGTGGCTTCTCGAGGCCAATCACATCTAACCACTGGAACTTCCAAAGGGTCCTTCACACCCTTGCTGCAACTCAAGAAGTTCCCCGACATACCCGTCTCCACTCGAGAGGAAGCACGTGGGGTCCCGCACACATCCAGGGGAGCCCCGTTTCCGCCTCCTAGCTCGAGATGAGGGATCCTTTCCCTGTTTCGTAGGGACAGAATTCCCGGCGTTCCCGTCGCATCTCAAGAGGAGGCGCTCTCCACAGGAAAGCCGAGAGGAACTCCAGGGTCGTGCCACCATTCCAAGAGTCCCCCAGATGTGTCAGTCCATTCTAGATGAACCTGTTTTCCCTGCACTGCCTTGACGCTCAAGCCGAGGATCGACTCCCACCACGTGTGCACGTGGGACAGCCCTGTGGGAAAGCCTCGTGGGAAAGCCTCGTGGGAAAGACTCGAGGGAAAACCATAGATCCTTTGATCCACGCGGCGGACTGCGTGACACTGCTGCTACCGCTCTGGAGGAAAGCGCAAGTGCATGCCCGCATTCGAGACGAGGACTGACTCCCCTGGGGAGACTCCAGAAGTACCCCAAGATCCATGTCAGCACTGGAGAGGAATCCTCAGGTTCCGGCCCCGACTCCACACAAGGTCTTAGGCCCCGGCATCGACGGGAGAGGAATCCCCAGAGGCCCCCGAGGAACTCGCATGGGGACTGGCCTTTCCTGAGGCCACCAGAGCGGGTCCCTGAGGTCCCCGTCGTAAGTCGAGAGCACCTGCCGCAACTCGAGAAAATCCAGGAGGTTTTGCCCTCCAGGCGAGATGAGGCCCATTTCCGCTGAGGCTTCTCGAGGCCAATCACGTCTAACCACTGAAACTTCCAAAGGGTCCTTCACACCCTTGCTGCAACTCAAGAAGTTCCCCGACATACCCGTCTCCACTCGAGAGGAAGCACGTGGGGTCCCGCACACATCCAGGGGAGCCCCGTTTCCGCCTCCTAGTTCGCGATGAGGGATCCTTTCCCTGTTTCGTAGGGAAAGAATTCCCGGCGTTCCCGTCGCATCTCAAGAGGTGGCGCTCTCCACAGGAAAGGCGAGAGGAACTCCAGGGTCATGCCACCATTCCAAGAGTCCCCCAGATGTTTCAGTCCATTCCAGAGGAACCTGTTTTCCCTGCACTGCCTTGACGTTCAAGCCGAGGATCGACTCCCACCACGTGTGCACGTCGGACAGCCCTGTTGGAAAGCCTCGTGGGAAAGCCTCGTGGGAAAGACTCGAGGGAAAACCATAGATCCTTTGATCCACGCGGCGGACTGCGTGACACTGCTGCTACCGCTCTGGAGGAAAGCGCAAGTGCATGCCCGCATTCGAGACGAGGACTGACTCCCCTGGGGAGACTCCAGAAGTACCCCAAGATCCATGTGAGCACTGGAGAGGAATCCTCAGGTTCCGGCCCCTACTCCACACAAGGTCTTAGGCCCCGGCATCGACGGGAGAGGAATCCCGAGAGGCCCCCGAGGAACTCGCATGGGGACTGGCCTTTCCTGAGGCCACCAGAGCGGGTCCCTGAGGTCCCCGTCGTAAGTCGAGAGCACCTGCCGCAACTCGAGAAAATCCAGGAGGTTTTGCCCTCCAGGCGAGATGAGGCCCATTTCCGCTGAGGCTTCTCGAGGCCAATCACATCTAACCACTGGAACTTCCAAAGGGTCCTTCACACCCTTGCTGCAACTCAAGAACTTCCCCGACATACCCGTCTCCACTCGAGAGGAAGCACGTGGTGTCCCGCACACATCCAGGGGGCCCCGTTTCCGCCTCCTAGTTCGAGATGAGGGATCCTTTCCCTGTTTCGTAGGGAAAGAATTCCCGGCGTTTCCGTCGCATCTCAAGAGGTGGCGCTCTCCACAGGAAAGGCGAGAGGAACTCCAGGGTCATGCCACCATTCCAAGAGTCCCCCAGATGTGTCAGTCCATTCCAGAGGAACCTGTTTTCCCTGCACTGCCTTGACGTTCAAGCCGAGGATCGACTCCCACCACGTGTGCACGTGGGACAGCCCTGTGGGAAAGCCTCGTGGGAAAGCCTCGTGGGAAAGACTCGAGGGAAAACCATAGATGCTTTGATCCACGCGGCGGACTGCGTGACACTGCTGCTACCGCTCTGGAGGAAAGCGCAAGTGCATGCCCGCATTCGAGACGAGGACTGACTCCCCTGGGGAGACTCCAGAAGTACCCCAAGATCCATGTCAGCACTGGAGAGGAATCCTCAGGTTCCGGCCCCGACTCCACACAAGGTCTTAGGCCCCGGCATCGACGGGAGAGGAATCCCCAGAGGCCCCCGAGGAACTCGCATGGGGACTGGCCTTTCCTGAGGCCACCAGAGCGGGTCCCTGAGGTCCCCGTCGTAAGTCGAGAGCACCTGCTGCAACTGGAGAAAATCCAGGAGGTTTTGCCCTCCAGGCGAGATGAGGCCCATTTCCGCTGAGGCTTCTCGAGGCCAATCACATCTAACCACTGGAACTTCCAAAGGGTCCTTCACACCCTTGCTGCAAGTCCAGAAGTTCCCCGACATACCCGTCTGCACTCGAGAGGAAGCACGTGGTGTCCCGCACACATCCAGGGGAGCCCCGTTTCCGCCTTCTAGTTCGAGATGAGGGATCCTTTCCCTGTTTCGTAGGGAAAGAATTCCCGGCGTTCCCGTCGCATCTCAAGAGGTGGCGCTCTCCACAGGAAAGGCGAGAGGAACTCCAGGGTCATGCCACCATTCCAAGAGTCCCCCAGATGTGTCAGTCCATTCCAGAGGAACCTGTTTTCCCTGCACTGCCTTGACGTTCAAGCCGAGGATCGACTCCCACCACGTGTGCACGTGGGACAGCCCTGTGGGAAAGCCTCGTGGGAAAGCCTCGTGGGAAAGACTCGAGGGAAAACCATAGATCCTTTGATCAACGCGGCGGACTGCGTGACACTGCTGCTACCGCTCTGGAGGAAAGCGCAAGTGCATGCCCGCATTCGAGACGAGGACTGACTCCCCTGGGGAGACTCCAGAAGTACCCCAAGATCCATGTGAGCACTGGAGAGGAATCCTCAGGTTCCGGCCCCTACTCCACACAAGGTCTTAGGCCCCGGCATCGACGGGAGAGGAATCCCGAGAGGCCCCCGAGGAACTCGCATGGGGACTGGCCTTTCCTGAGGCCACCAGAGCGGGTCCCTGAGGTCCCCGTCGTAAGTCGAGAGCACCTGCCGCAACTCGAGAAAATCCAGGAGGTTTTGCCCTCCAGGCGAGATGAGGCCCATTTCCGCTGAGGCTTCTCGAGGCCAATCACATCTAACCACTGGAACTTCCAAAGGGTCCTTCACACCCTTGCTGCAACTCAAGAACTTCCCCGACATACCCGTCTCCACTCGAGAGGAAGCACGTGGTGTCCCGCACACATCCAGGGGAGCCCCGTTTCCGCCTCCTAGTTCGAGATGAGGGATCCTTTCCCTGTTTCGTAGGGAAAGAATTCCCGGCGTTTCCGTCGCATCTCAAGAGGTGGCGCTCTCCACAGGAAAGGCGAGAGGAACTCCAGGGTCATGCCACCATTCCAAGAGTCCCCCAGATGTGTCAGTCCATTCCAGAGGAACCTGTTTTCCCTGCACTGCCTTGACGTTCAAGCCGAGGATCGACTCCCACCACGTGTGCACGTGGGACTGCCCTGTGGGAAAGCCTCGTGGGAAAGACTCGAGGGAAAACCATCGATCCTTTGATCCACGCGGCGGACTGCGTGACACTGCTGCTACCGCTCTGGAGGAAAGCGCAAGTGCATGCCCGCATTCGAGACGAGGACTGACTCCCCTGGGGAGACTCCAGAAGTACCCCAAGATCCATGTCAGCACTGGAGAGGAATCCTCAGGTTCCGGGCCCGACTCCACACAAGGTCTTAGGACCCGGCATCGATGGGAGAGGAATCCCGAGAGGCCCCCGAGGAACTCGCATGGGGACTGGCCTTCCTGAGGCCACCAGAGCGGGTCCCTGAGGTCCCTGTCGTAAGTCGAGAGCACCTGCCGCAACTCGAGAAAATCCAGGAGGTTTTGCCCTCCAGGCGAGATGAGGCCCATTTCCGCTGAGGCTTCTCGAGGCTAATCACGTCTAACCACTGGAACTTCCAAAGGGTCCTTCACACCCTTGCTGCAACTCAAGAAGTTCCCCTACATACCCGTCTCCACTCGAGAGGAAGCACGTGCGTCCCGCACACATCCAGGGGAGCCCCGTTTCCGCCTCCTAGCTCGAGATGAGGGATCCTTTCCCTGTTTCGTAGGGAAAGAATTCCCGGCATTCCCGTCGCATCTCAAGAGGAGGCGCTCTCCACAGGATAGCCGAGAGGAACTCCAGGGTCATGCCACCATTCCAAGAGTCCCCCAGATGTGTCAGTCCATTCCAGAGGAACCTGTTTTCCCTGCACTGCCTTGACGTTCAAGCCGAGGATCGACTCCCACCACGTGTGCACGTGGGACAGCCCTGTGGGAAAGCCTCGTGGGAAAGCCTCGTGGGAAAGACTCGAGGGAAAACCATAGATCCTTTGATCCACGCGGCGGACTGCGTGACACTGCTGCTACCGCTCTGGAGGAAAGCGCAAGTGCATGCCCGCATTCGAGACGAGGACTGACTCCCCTGGGGAGACTCCAGAAGTACCCCAAGATCCATGTCAGCACTGGAGAGGAATCCTCAGGTTCCGGCCCCGACTCCACACAAGGTCTTAGGCCCCGGCATCGACGGGAGAGGAATCCCGAGAGGCCCCCGAGGAACTCGCATGGGGACTGGCCTTTCCTGAGGCCACCAGAGCAGGTCCCTGAGGTCCCCGTCGTAAGTCGAGAGCACCTGCCGCAACTCGAGAAAATCCAGGAGGTTTTGCCCTCCAGGCGAGATGAGGCCCATTTCCGCTGAGGCTTCTCGAGGCTAATCACGTCTAACCACTGGAACTTCCAAAGGGTCCTTCACACCCTTGCTGCAACTCAAGAAGCACCCCGACATACCCGTCTCCACTCGAGAGGAAGCACGTGGGTCCCGCACACATCCAGGGGAGCCCCGTTTCCGCCTGCTAGCTCGAGATGAGGGATCCTTTCCCTGTTTCGTAGGGAAAGAATTCCCTGCGTTCCCGTCGCATCTCAAGAGGAGGCGCTCTCCACAGGAAAGGCGAGAGGAACTCCAGGGTCATGCCACCATTCCAAGAGTCCCCCAGATGTGTCAGTCCATTCCAGAGGAACCTGTTTTCCCTGCACTGCCTTGACGTTCAAGCCGAGGATCGACTCCCACCACGTGTGCACGTGGGACAGCCCTGTGGGAAAGCCTCGTGGGAAAGCCTCGTGGGAAAGACTCGAGGGAAAACCGTAGATCCTTTGATCCACGCGGCGGACTGCGTGACACTGCTGCTACCGCTCTGGAGGAAAGCGCAAGTGCATGCCCGCATTCGAGACGAGGACTGACTCCCCTGGGGAGACTCCAGAAGTACCCCAAGATCCATGTCAGCACTGGAGAGGAATCCTCAGGTTCCGGCCCCGACTCCACACAAGGTCTTAGGCCCCGGAATCGACGGGAGAGGAATCCCCAGAGGCCCCCGAGAAACTCGCATGGGGACTGGCCTTTCCTGAGGCCACCAGAGCGGGTCCCTGAGGTCCCCGTCGTAAGTCGAGAGCACCTGACGCAACTCGAGAAAATCCAGGAGGTTTTGCCCTCCAGGCGAGATGAGGCCCATTTCCGCTGAGGCTTCTCTAGGCCAATCACATCTAACCACTGGAACTTCCAAAGGGTCCTTCACACCATTGCTGCAACTTAAGAAGTTCCCCGACATACCCGTCTGCACTCGAGAGGAAGCACGTGGTGTCCTGCACACATCCAGGGGAGCCCCGTTTCCGCCTCCTAGCTCGAGATGAGGGATCCTTTCCCTGTTTCGTAGGGAAAGAATTCCCGGCGTTCCCGTCGCATCTCAAGAGGAGGCGCTGTCCACAGGAAAGGCGAGAGGAACTCCAGGGTCGTTACAACATTCCAAGAGTCCCCCAGATGTGTCAGTCCATTCCAGAGGAACCTGATTTCCCTGCACTGCCTTGACGTTCAAGCCGAGGATCGACTCCCACCACGTGTGCACGTGGGACAGCCCTGTGGGAAAGCCTCGTGGGAAAGCCTCGTGGGAAAGACTCGAGGGAAAACCATAGATCCCTTGATCGACGCGGCAGACTGCGTGACACTGCTGCTACCGCTCTGGAGGAAAGCGCAAGTGCATGCCCGCATTCGAGACGAGGACTGACTCCCCTGGGGAGACTCCAGAAGTACCCCAAGATCCATGTCAGCACTGGAGAGGAATCCTCAGGTTCCGGCCCCGACTCCACACAAGGTCTTAGGCCCCGGCATCGACGGGAGAGGAATCCCGAGAGGCCCCCGAGGAACTCGCATGGGGACTGGCCTTTCCTGAGGCCACCAGAGCGGTTCCCTGAGGTCCCCGTCGTAAGTCGAGAGCACCTGCCGCAACTCGAGAAAATCCAGGAGTTTTGCCCTCCAGGCGAGATGAGGCCCATTTCCGCTGAGGCTTCTCGAGGCCAATCACGTCTAACCACTGGAACTTCCAAAGGGTCCTTCACACCATTGCTGCAACTCAAGAAGTTCCCCGATATACCCGTCTCCTCTCGAGAGGAAGCACGTGGGGTCCCGCACACATCCAGAGGAGCCCCGTTTCCGCCTCCTAGCTCGAGATGAGGGATCCTTTCCCTGATTCGTAGGGAAAGAATTCCCGGCGTTTGCGTCGCATCTCAAGAGGAGGCGCTCTCCACAGGTAAGGCGAGAGGAACTGCAGGGTCGAGACACCATTCCAAGAGTCCGCCAGATGAGTCAGTCCATTCCAGAGGAACCTGTTTTCCATGCACTGCCTTGACGTTCAAGCCAAGGATCGACTCCCACCACGTGTGCACGTGGGACAGCCCTGTGGGAAAGCCTCGTTTGAAAGCCTCGTGGGAAAGACTCGAGGGAAAACCATAGATCCTTTGATCCACGCAGCGGACTGTGTGACACTGCTGCTACCGCTCTGGAGGAAATCGCAATGCATGCCCGCATTCGAGACGAGGACTGACTCCCCTGGGGAGACTCCAGAAGTACCCCAAGATCCATGTCAGCCCTGGAGAGGAATCCTCAGGTTCCGGCCCCGACTCCACACAAGGTCTTAGGCCCCGGCATCGACGGGAGAGGAATCCCGAGAGGCCCCCGAGGAACTCGCATGGGGACTGGCCTTTCCTGAGGCCACCAGAGCGGGTCCTTGAGGTCCCCGTCTTAAGTCGAGAGCACCTGCCGCAACTCGAGAAAATCCAGGAGGTTTTGCCCTCCAGGCGAGATGAGGCCCATTTCCGCTGTGGCTTCTCGAGGCCAATCACATCTAACCACTGGAACTTCCAAAGGGTCCTTCACACCCTTGCTGCAACTCAAGAAGTTCCCCGACATACCCGTCTCCACTCGAGAGGAAGCACGTGGGGTCCCGCACACATCCAGGGGAGCCCCGTTTCCGCCTCCTAGCTCGAGATGAGGGATCCTTTCCCTGTTTCGTAGGGACAGAATTCCCGGCGTTCCCGTCTCATCTCAAGAGGAGGCGCTCTCCACAGGAAAGCCGAGAGGAACTCCAGGGTCGTGCCACCATTCCAAGAGTCCCCCAGATGTGTCAGTCCATTCTAGAGGAACCTGTTTTCCCTGCACTGCCTTGACGCTCAAGCCGAGGATCGACTCCCACCACGTGTGCACGTGGGACAGCCCTGTGGGAAAGCCTCGTGGGAAAGCCTCGTGGGAAAGACTCGAGGGAAAACCATAGATCCTTTGATCCACGCGGCGGACTGCGTGACACTGCTGCTACCGCTCTGGAGGAAAGCGCAAGTGCATGCCCGCATTCGAGACGAGGACTGACTCCCCTGGGGAGACTCCAGAAGTACCCCAAGATCCATGTCAGCACTGGAGAGGAATCCTCAGGTTCCGGCCCCGACTCCACACAAGGTCTTAGGCCCCGGCATCGACGGGAGAGGAATCCCCAGAGGCCCCCGGGAACTCGCATGGGGACTGGCCTTTCCTGAGGCCACCAGAGCGGGTCCCTGAGGTCCCCGTCGTAAGTCGAGAGCACCTGCCGCAACTCGAGAAAATCCAGGAGGTTTTGCCCTCCAGGCGAGATGAGGCCCATTTCCGCTGAGGCTTCTCGAGGCCAATCACGTCTAACCACTGAAACTTCCAAAGGGTCCTTCACACCCTTGCTGCAACTCAAGAAGTTCCCCGACATACCCGTCTCCACTCGAGAGGAAGCACGTGGGGTCCCGCACACATCCAGGGGAGCCCCGTTTCCGCCTCCTAGTTCGCGATGAGGGATCCTTTCCCTGTTTCGTAGGGAAAGAATTCCCGGCGTTCCCGTCGCATCTCAAGAGGTGGCGCTCTCCACAGGAAAGGCGAGAGGAACTCCAGGGTCATGCCACCATTCCAAGAGTCCCCCAGATGTTTCAGTCCATTCCAGAGGAACCTGTTTTCCCTGCACTGCCTTGACGTTCAAGCCGAGGATCGACTCCCACCACGTGTGCACGTGGGACAGCCCTGTGGGAAAGCCTCGTGGGAAAGCCTCGTGGGAAAGACTCGAGGGAAAACCATAGATCCTTTGATCCACGCGGCGGACTGCGTGACACTGCTGCTACCGCTCTGGAGGAAAGCGCAAGTGCATGCCCGCATTCGAGACGAGGACTGACTCCCCTGGGGAGACTCCAGAAGTACCCCAAGATCCATGTGAGCACTGGAGAGGAATCCTCAGGTTCCGGCCCCTACTCCACACAAGGTCTTAGGCCCCGGCATCGACGGGAGAGGAATCCCGAGAGGCCCCCGAGGAACTCGCATGGGGACTGGCCTTTCCTGAGGCCACCAGAGCGGGTCCCTGAGGTCCCCGTCGTAAGTCGAGAGCACCTGCCGCAACTCGAGAAAATCCAGGAGGTTTTGCCCTCCAGGCGAGATGAGGCCCATTTCCGCTGAGGCTTCTCGAGGCCAATCACATCTAACCACTGGAACTTCCAAAGGGTCCTTCACACCCTTGCTGCAACTCAAGAAGTTCCCCGACATACCCGTCTGCACTCGAGAGGAAGCACGTGGTGTCCCGCACACATCCAGGGGAGCCCCGTTTCCGCCTCCTAGTTCGCGATGAGGGATCCTTTCCCTGTTTCGTAGGGAAAGAATTCCCGGCGTTTCCGTCGCATCTCAAGAGGTGGCGCTCTCCACAGGAAAGGCGAGAGGAACTCCAGGGTCATGCCACCATTCCAAGAGTCCCCCAGATGTGTCAGTCCATTCCAGAGGAACCTGTTTTCCCTGCACTGCCTTGACGTTCAAGCCGAGGATCGACTCCCACCACGTGTGCACGTGGGACAGCCCTGTGGGAAAGCCTCGTGGGAAAGCCTCGTGGGAAAGACTGGAGGGAAAACCATAGATGCTTTGATCCACGCGGCGGACTGCGTGACACTGCTGCTACCGCTCTGGAGGAAAGCGCAAGTGCATGCCCGCATTCGAGACGAGGACTGACTCCCCTGGGGAGACTCCAGAAGTACCCCAAGATCCATGTCAGCACTGGAGAGGAATCCTCAGGTTCCGGCCCCGACTCCACACAAGGTCTTAGGCCCCGGCATCGACGGGAGAGGAATCCCCAGAGGCCCCCGAGGAACTCGCATGGGGACTGGCCTTTCCTGAGGCCACCAGAGCGGGTCCCTGAGGTCCCCGTCGTAAGTCGAGAGCACCTGCTGCAACTCGAGAAAATCCAGGAGGTTTTGCCCTCCAGGCGAGATGAGGCCCATTTCCGCTGAGGCTTCTCGAGGCCAATCACATCTAACCACTGGAACTTCCAAAGGGTCCTTCACACCCTTGCTGCAAGTCCAGAAGTTCCCCGACATACCCGTCTGCACTCGAGAGGAAGCACGTGGTGTCCCGCACACATCCAGGGGAGCCCCGTTTCCGCCTTCTAGTTCGAGATGAGGGATCCTTTCCCTGTTTCGTAGGGAAAGAATTCCCGGCGTTCCCGTCGCATCTCAAGAGGTGGCGCTCTCCACAGGAAAGGCGAGAGGAACTCCAGGGTCATGCCACCATTCCAAGAGTCCCCCAGATGTGTCAGTCCATTCCAGAGGAACCTGTTTTCCCTGCACTGCCTTGACGTTCAAGCCGAGGATCGACTCCCACCACGTGTGCACGTGGGACAGCCCTGTGGGAAATCCTCGTGGGAAAGCCTCGTGGGAAAGACTCGAGGGAAAACCATAGATCCTTTGATCCACGCGGCGGACTGCGTGACACTGCTGCTACCGCTCTGGAGTAAAGCGCAAGTGCATGCCCGCATTCGAGACGCGGACTGACTCCCCTGGGGAGACTCCAGAAGTACCCCAAGATCCATGTCAGCACTGGAGAGGAATCCTCAGGTTCCGGCCCCGACTCCACACAAGGTCTTAGGCCCCGGCATCGACGGGAGAGGAATCCCGAGAGGCCCCCGAGGAACTCGCATGGGGACTGGACTGGCCTTTCCTGAGGCCACCAGAGCGGGTCCCTGAGGTCCCCGTCTTAAGTCGAGAGCACCTGCCGCAACTCGAGAAAATCCAGGAGGTTTTGCCCTCCAGGCGAGATGAGGCCCATTTCCGCTGTGGCTTCTCGAGGCCAATCACATCTAACCACTGGAACTTCCAAAGGGTCCTTCACACCCTTGCTGCAACTCAAGAAGTTCCCCGACATACCCGTCTCCACTCGAGAGGAAGCACGTGGGGTCCCGCACACATCCAGGGGAGCCCCGTTTCCGCCTCCTAGCTCGAGATGAGGGATCCTTTCCCTGTTTCGTAGGGACAGAATTCCCGGCGTTCCCGTCGCATCTCAAGAGGAGGCGCTCTCCACAGGAAAGCCGAGAGGAACTCCAGGGTCGTGCCACCATTCCAAGTGTCCCCCAGATGTGTCAGTCCATTCTAGAGGAACCTGTTTTCCCTGCACTGCCTTGACGCTCAAGCCGAGGATCGACTCCCACCACGTGTGCACGTGGGACAGCCCTGTGGGAAAGCCTCGTGGGAAAGCCTCGTGGGAAAGACTGGAGGGAAAACCATAGATCCTTTGATCCACGCGGCGGACTGCGTGACACTGCTGCTACCGCTCTGGAGGAAAGCGCAAGTGCATGCCCGCATTCGAGACGAGGACTGACTCCCCTGGGGAGACTCCAGAAGTACCCCAAGATCCATGTCAGCACTGGAGAGGAATCCTCAGGTTCCGGCCCCGACTCCACACAAGGTCTTAGGCCCCGGCATCGACGGGAGAGGAATCCCCAGAGGCCCCCGAGGAACTCGCATGGGGACTGGCCTTTCCTGAGGCCACCAGAGCGGGTCCCTGAGGTCCCCGTCGTAAGTCGAGAGCACCTGCAGCAACTCGAGAAAATCCAGGAGGTTTTGCCCTCCAGGCGAGATGAGGCCCATTTCCGCTGAGGCTTCTCGAGGCCAATCACGTCTAACCACTGAAACTTCCAAAGGGTCCTTCACACCCTTGCTGCAACTCAAGAAGTTCCCCGACATACCCGTCTCCACTGGAGAGGAAGCACGTGGGGTCCCGCACACATCCAGGGGAGCCCCGTTTCCGCCTCCTAGTTCGCGATGAGGGATCCTTTCCCTGTTTCGTAGGGAAAGAATTCCCGGCGTTCCCGTCGCATCTCAAGAGGTGGCGCTCTCCACAGGAAAGGCGAGAGGAACTCCAGGGTCATGCCACCATTCCAAGAGTCCCCCAGATGTTTCAGTCCATTCCAGAGGAACCTGTTTTCCCTGCACTGCCTTGACGTTCAAGCCGAGGATCGACTCCCACCACGTGTGCACGTGGGACAGCCCTGTGGGAAAGCCTCGTGGGAAAGCCTCGTGGGAAAGACTCGAGGGAAAACCATAGATCCTTTGATCCACGCGGCGGACTGCGTGACACTGCTGCTACCGCTCTGGAGGAAAGCGCAAGTGCATGCCCGCATTCGAGACGAGGACTGACTCCCCTGGGGAGACTCCAGAAGTACCCCAAGATCCATGTGAGCACTGGAGAGGAATCCTCAGGTTCCGGCCCCTACTCCACACAAGGTCTTAGGCCCCGGCATCGAAGGGAGAGGAATCCCGAGAGGCCCCCGAGGAACTCGCATGGGGACTGGCCTTTCCTGAGGCCACCAGAGCGGGTCCCTGAGGTCCCCGTCGTAAGTCGAGAGCACCTGCCGCAACTCGAGAAAATCCAGGAGGTTTTGCCCTCCAGGCGAGATGAGGCCCATTTCCGCTGAGGCTTCTCGAGGCCAATCACATCTAACCACTGGAACTTCCAAAGGGTCCTTCACACCCTTGCTGCAACTCAAGAACTTCCCCGACATACCCGTCTCCACTCGAGAGGAAGCACGTGGTGTCCCGCACACATCCAGGGGAGCCCCGTTTCCGCCTCCTAGTTCGAGATGAGGGATCCTTTCCCTGTTTCGTAGGGAAAGAATTCCCGGCGTTTCCGTCGCATCTCAAGAGGTGGCGCTCTCCACAGGAAAGGCGAGAGGAACTCCAGGGTCATGCCACCATTCCAAGAGTCCCCCAGATGTGTCAGTCCATTCCAGAGGAACCTGTTTTCCCTGCACTGCCTTGACGTTCAAGCCGAGGATCGACTCCCACCACGTGTGCACGTGGGACAGCCCTGTGGGAAAGCCTCGTGGGAAAGCCTCGTGGGAAAGACTGGAGGGAAAACCATAGATGCTTTGATCCACGCGGCGGACTGCGTGACACTGCTGCTACCGCTCTGGAGGAAAGCGCAAGTGCATGCCCGCATTCGAGACGAGGACTGACTCCCCTGGGGAGACTCCAGAAGTACCCCAAGATCCATGTCAGCACTGGAGAGGAATCCTCAGGTTCCGGCCCCGACTCCACACAAGGTCTTAGGCCCCGGCATCGACGGGAGAGGAATCCCGAGAGGCCCCCGAGGAACTCGCATGGGGACTGGCCTTTCCTGAGGCCACCAGAGCGGGTCCCTGAGGTCCCCGTCGTAAGTCGAGATCACCTGCCGCAACTCGAGAAAATCCAGGAGGTTTTGCCCTCCAGGCGAGATGAGGCCCATTTCCGCTGAGGGTTCTCGAGGCCAATCACGTCTAACCACTGAAACTTCCAAAGGGTCCTTCACACCCTTGCTGCAACTCAAGAAGTTCCCCGACATACCCGTCTCCACTCGAGAGGAAGCACGTGGGGTCCCGCACACATCCAGGGGAGCCCCGTTTCCGCCTCCTAGCTCGAGATGAGGGATCCTTTCCCTGTTTCGTAGGGAAAGAATTCCCGGCGTTCCTGTCGCATCTCAAGAGGAGGCGCTCTCCACAGGAAAGGGGAAAGGAGCTCCAGGGTCGTGCCACCATTCCAAGAGTCCCCCAGATGTGTCAGTCCATTCCAGAGGAACCTGTTTTCCCTGCACTACCTTGACGTTCAAGCCGAGGATCGACTCCCACCACGTGTGCACGTGGGACAGACCTGTGGGAAAGCCTCGTGGGAAAGCCTCGTGGGAAAGACTCGAGGGAAAACCATAGATCCTTTGATCCACGCGGCGGACTGCGTGACACTGCTGCTACCGCTCTGGAGGAAAGCGCAAGTGCATGCCCGCATTCGAGACGCGGACTGACTCCCCTGGGGAGACTCCAGAAGTACCCCAAGATCCATGTCAGCACTGGAGAGGAATCCTCAGGTTCCGGCCCCGACTCCACACAAGGTCTTAGGCCCCGGCATCGACGGGAGAGGAATCCCGAGAGGCCCCCGAGGAACTCGCATGGGGACTGGCCTTTCCTGAGGCCACCAGAGCGGGTCCCTGAGGTCCCCGTCGTAAGTCGAGAGCACCTGCCGCAACTCGAGAAAATCCAGGAGGTTTTGCCCTCCAGGCGAGATGAGGCCCATTTCCGCTGAGGCTTCTCGAGGCCAATCACATCTAACCACTGGAACTTCCAAAGGGTCCTTCACACCCTTGCTGCAACTCAAGAAGTTCCCCGACATACCCGTCTCCACTCGAGAGGAAGCACGTGGGGTCCCGCACACATCCAGGGGAGCCCCGTTTCAGCCTCCTAGCTCGAGATGAGGGATCCTTTCCCTGTTTCGTAGGGAAAGAATTCCCGGCGTTCCCGTCGCATCTCAAGAGGAGGCGCTCTCCACAGGAAAGGCGAGAGGAACGCCAGGGTCGTGACACCATTCCAAGAGTCCCCCAGATGTGTCAGTCCATTCCAGAGGAACCTGTTTTCCCTGCACTGCCTTGACGTTCAAGCCGAGGATCGACTCCCACCACGTGTGCACGTGGGAGAGCCCTGTGGGAAAGCCTCGTGGGAAAGCCTCGTGGGAAAGACTCGAGGGAAAACCATAGATCCTTTGATCCACGCGGCGGACTGCGTGACACTGCTGCTTCCGCTGTGGAGGAAAGCGCAAGTGCATGCCTGCATTCGAGACGAGGACTGACTCCCCTGGGGAGACTCCAGAAGTACCCCAAGATCCATGTCAGCACTGGAGAGGAATCCTCAGGTTCCGGCCCCGACTCCACTCAAGGTCTTAGGCCCCGGCATCGAAGGGAGAGGAATCCCGAGAGGCCCCCGTGGAACTCGCATGGGGACTGGCCTTTCCTGAGGCCACCAGAGCGGTTCCCTGAGGTCCCCGTCGTAAGTCGAGAGCACCTGCCGCAACTCGAGAGAATCCAGGAGGTTTTGACCTCCAGGCGAGAGGAGGCCCATCTCCGCTGAGGCTTCTCGAGGCCAATCACATCTAACCACAGGAACTTCGAAAGGGTCCTTCACACCATTGCTGCAAGTCAAGAATTTCCCCGACATACCATCTCCACTCGAGAGGAAGCACGTGGGGTCCCGCACACATCCAGGGGAGCTCCGTTTCCGCCCCCTAGCTCGAGGTGAGGGATCCTTTCCCTGTTTCGTAGGGAAAGAATTCCCGGCGTTCCCGTCGAATGTCAAGAGGAGGCGCTCTCCACAGGAAAGGCGAGAGGAACTCCAGGGTCGTGACACCATTCCAAGAGTCCCCCAGATGTGTCAGTCCATTCCAGAGGAACCTGTTTTCCCTGCACTGCCTTGACGTTCAAGCCGAGGATCGACTCCCACCACGTGTGCACGTGGGACAGCCCTGTGGGAAACCCTCGTAGGAAAGCCTCGTGGGAAAGACTCGAGGGAAAACCATAGATCCTTTGATCCACGCGGCGGACTGCGTGACACTGCTGCTACCGCTCTGGAGGGAAGCGCAAGTGCATGCCAGCATTCGAGACGAGGACTGACTCCCCTGGGGAGACTCCAGAAGTACCCCAAGATTCATGTCAGCACTGGAGAGGAATCCTCAGGTTCCGGCCCCGACTCCACACAAGGTCTTAGGCCCCGGCATCGACGGGAGAGGAATCCCGAGAGGCCCCCGAGGAACTCGCATGGGGACTGGCCTTTCCTGAGGCCACCAGAGCGGGTCCCTGAGGTCCCCGTCGTAAGTCGAGAGCACCTGCCGCAACTCGAGAAAATCCAGGAGGTTTTGCCCTCCAGGCGAGATGAGGCCCTTTTCCTCTGAGGCTTCTCGAGGCCAATCACATCTAACCACTGGAACTTCCAAAGGGTCCTTCACACCATTGCTGCAACTCAAGAAGTTCCCCGACATACCCGTCTCCACTCGAGAGGAAGCACGTGGGGTCCCGCACACATCCAGGGGAGCCCCGTTTCCGCCTCCTAGCTCGAGATGAGGGATCCTTTCCCTGTTTCGTAGGGAAATAATTCCCGGCGTTCCCGTCGCATCTCAAGAGGAGGCGCTCTCCACAGGAAAGGCGAGAGGAACTCCAGGGTCGTGACACCATTCCAAGAGTCCCCCAGATGTGTCAGTCCATTCCAGAGGAACCTGTTTTCCCTGCACTGCCTTGACGTTCAAGCCGAGGATCGACTCCCACCACGTGTGCACGTGGGACAGCCCTGTGGGAAAGCCTCGTGGGACAGCCTCGTGGGAAAGACTCGAGGGAAAACCATAGATCCTTTGATCCACGCGGAGGACTGCGTGACACTGCTGCTACCGCTCTGGAGGAAAGCGTAAGTGCATGCCCGCATTCGAGACGAGGACTGACTCCCCTGGGGAGACTCCAGAAGTACCCCAAGATCCATGTCAGCACTGGAGAGGAATCCTCAGGTTCCGGCCCCGACTCCACACAAGGTCTTAGGCCCCGGCATCGACGGGAGAGGAATCCTGAGAGGCCCCCGAGGAACTCGCATGGGGACTGGCCTTTCCTGAGGCCACCAGAGCGGGTCCCTGAGGTCCCTGTCCTAAGTCGAGAGCACCTGCCGCAACTCGAGAAAATCCAGGAGGTTTTGCCCTCCAGGCGAGATGAGGCCCATTTCCGCTGAGGCTTCTCGAGGCCAATCACATCTAACCACTGGAACTTCCAAAGGGTCCTTCACACCATTGCTGCAACTCAAGAAGTTCCCCGACATACCCGTCTCCACTCGAGAGGAAGCACGTGGGGTCCCGCACACATCCAGGGGAGCCCCGTTTCAGCCTCCTAGCTCGAGATGAGGGATCCTTTCCCTGTTTCGTAGGGAAAGAATTCCCGGCGTTCCCGTCGCATCTCAAGAGGAGGCGCTCTCCACAGGAAAGGCGAGAGGAACTCCAGGGTCGTGACACCATTTCAAGAGTCCCCCAGATGTGTCAGTCCATTCCAGAGGAACCTGTTTTCCCTGCACTGCCTTGACGTTCAAGCCGAGGATTGACTCCCACCACGTGTGCACGTGGGACAGCCCTGTGGGAAAGCCTCGTGGGAAAGCCTCGTGGGAAAGACTCGAGGGAAAACCATAGATCCTTTGATCCACGCGGCGGACTGCGTGACACTGCTGCTACCGCTCTGGAGGAAAGCGCAAGTGCATGCCCGCATTCGAGACGAGGACTGACTCCCCTGGGGAGACTCCAGAAGTACCCCAAGATCCATGTCAGCACTGGAGAGGAATCCTCAGGTTCCGGCCCCGACTCCACACAAGGTCTTAGGCCCCGGCATCGACGGGAGAGGAATCCCCAGAGGCCCCCGAGGAACTCGCATGGGGACTGGCCTTTCCTGAGGCCACCAGAGCGGGTCCCTGAGGTCCCCGTCGTAAGTCGAGAGCACCTGCTGCAACTCGAGAAAATCCAGGAGGTTTTGCCCTCCAGGCGAGATGAGGCCCATTTCCGCTGAGGCTTCTCGAGGCCAATCACATCTAACCACTGGAACTTCCAAAGGGTCCTTCACACCCTTGCTGCAAGTCCAGAAGTTCCCCGACATACCCGTCTGCACTCGAGAGGAAGCACGTGGTGTCCCGCACACATCCAGGGGAGCCCCGTTTCCGCCTTCTAGTTCGAGATGAGGGATCCTTTCCCTGTTTCGTAGGGAAAGAATTCCCGGCGTTCCCGTCGCATCTCAAGAGGTGGCGCTCTCCACAGGAAAGGCGAGAGGAACTCCAGGGTCATGCCACCATTCCAAGAGTCCCCCAGATGTGTCAGTCCATTCCAGAGGAACCTGTTTTCCCTGCACTGCCTTGACGTTCAAGCCGAGGATCGACTCCCACCACGTGTGCACGTGGGACAGCCCTGTGGGAAAGCCTCGTGGGAAAGCCTCGTGGGAAAGACTCGAGGGAAAACCATAGATCCTTTGATCCACGCGGCGGACTGCGTGACACTGCTGCTACCGCTCTGGAGGAAAGCGCAAGTGCATGCCCGCATTCGAGACGCGGACTGACTCCCCTGGGGAGACTCCAGAAGTACCCCAAGATCCATGTCAGCACTGGAGAGGAATCCTCAGGTTCCGGCCCCGACTCCACACAAGGTCTTAGGCCCCGGCATCGACGGGAGAGGAATCCCGAGAGGCCCCCGAGGAACTCGCATGGGGACTGGACTGGCCTTTCCTGAGGCCACCAGAGCGGGTCCCTGAGGTCCCCGTCTTAAGTCGAGAGCACCTGCCGCAACTCGAGAAAATCCAGGAGGTTTTGCCCTCCAGGCGAGATGAGGCCCATTTCCGCTGTGGCTTCTCGAGGCCAATCACATCTAACCACTGGAACTTCCAAAGGGTCCTTCACACCCTTGCTGCAACTCAAGAAGTTCCCCGACATACCCGTCTCCACTCGAGAGGAAGCACGTGGGGTCCCGCACACATCCAGGGGAGCCCCGTTTCCGCCTCCTAGCTCGAGATGAGGGATCCTTTCCCTGTTTCGTAGGGACAGAATTCCCGGCGTTCCCGTCGCATCTCAAGAGGAGGCGCTCTCCACAGGAAAGCCGAGAGGAACTCCAGGGTCGTGCCACCATTCCAAGAGTCCCCCAGATGTGTCAGTCCATTCTAGAGGAACCTGTTTTCCCTGCACTGCCTTGACGCTCAAGCCGAGGATCGACTCCCACCACGTGTGCACGTGGGACAGCCCTGTGGGAAAGCCTCGTGGGAAAGCCTCGTGGGAAAGACTCGAGGGAAAACCATAGATCCTTTGATCCACGCGGCGGACTGCGTGACACTGCTGCTACCGCTCTGGAGGAAAGCGCAAGTGCATGCCCGCATTCGAGACGAGGACTGACTCCCCTGGGGAGACTCCAGAAGTACCCCAAGATCCATGTCAGCACTGGAGAGGAATCCTCAGGTTCCGGCCCCGACTCCACACAAGGTCTTAGGCCCCGGCATCGACGGGAGAGGAATCCCCAGAGGCCCCCGAGGAACTCGCATGGGGACTGGCCTTTCCTGAGGCCACCAGAGCGGGTCCCTGAGGTCCCCGTCGTAAGTCGAGAGCACCTGCAGCAACTCGAGAAAATCCAGGAGGTTTTGCCCTCCAGGCGAGATGAGGCCCATTTCCGCTGAGGCTTCTCGAGGCCAATCACGTCTAACCACTGAAACTTCCAAAGGGTCCTTCACACCCTTGCTGCAACTCAAGAAGTTCCCCGACATACCCGTCTCCACTGGAGAGGAAGCACGTGGGGTCCCGCACACATCCAGGGGAGCCCCGTTTCCGCCTCCTAGTTCGCGATGAGGGATCCTTTCCCTGTTTCGTAGGGAAAGAATTCCCGGCGTTCCCGTCGCATCTCAAGAGGTGGCGCTCTCCACAGGAAAGGCGAGAGGAACTCCATGGTCATGCCACCATTCCAAGAGTCCCCCAGATGTTTCAGTCCATTCCAGAGGAACCTGTTTTCCCTGCACTGCCTTGACGTTCAAGCCGAGGATCGACTCCCACCACGTGTGCACGTGGGACAGCCCTGTGGGAAAGCCTCGTGGGAAAGCCTCGTGGGAAAGACTCGAGGGAAAACCATAGATCCTTTGATCCACGCGGCGGACTGCGTGACACTGCTGCTACCGCTCTGGAGGAAAGCGCAAGTGCATGCCCGCATTCGAGACGAGGACTGACTCCCCTGGGGAGACTCCAGAAGTACCCCAAGATCCATGTGAGCACTGGAGAGGAATCCTCAGGTTCCGGCCCCGACTCCACACAAGGTCTTAGGCCCCGGCATCGACGGGAGAGGAATCCCGAGAGGCCCCCGAGGAACTCGCATGGGGACTGGCCTTTCCTGAGGCCACCAGAGCGGGTCCCTGAGGTCCCCGTCGTAAGTCGAGAGCACCTGCCGCAACTCGAGAAAATCCAGGAGGTTTTGCCCTCCAGGCGAGATGAGGCCCATTTCCGCTGAGGCTTCTCGAGGCCAATCACATCTAACCACTGGAACTTCCAAAGGGTCCTTCACACCCTTGCTGCAACTCAAGAAGTTCCCCGACATACCCGTCTCCACTCGAGAGGAAGCACGTGGTGTCCCGCACACATCCAGGGGAGCCCCGTTTCCGCCTCCTAGTTCGAGATGAGGGATCCTTTCTCTGTTTCGTAGGGAAAGAATTCCCGGCGTTTCCGTCGCATCTCAAGAGGTGGCGCTCTCCACAGGAAAGGCGAGAGGAACTCCAGGGTCATGCCACCATTCCAAGAGTCCCCCAGATGTGTCAGTCCATTCCAGAGGAACCTGTTTTCCCTGCACTGCCTTGACGTTCAAGCCGAGGATCGACTCCCACCACGTGTGCACGTGGGACAGCCCTGTGGGAAAGCCTCGTGGGAAAGCCTCGTGGGAAAGACTGGAGGGAAAACCATAGATGCTTTGATCCACGCGGCGGACTGCGTGACACTGCTGCTACCGCTCTGGAGGAAAGCGCAAGTGCATGCCCGCATTCGAGACGAGGACTGACTCCCCTGGGGAGACTCCAGAAGTACCCCAAGATCCATGTCAGCACTGGAGAGGAATCCTCAGGTTCCGGCCCCGACTCCACACAAGGTCTTAGGCCCCGGCATCGACGGGAGAGGAATCCCGAGAGGCCCCCGAGGAACTCGCATGGGGACTGGCCTTTCCTGAGGCCACCAGAGCGGGTCCCTGAGGTCCCCGTCGTAAGTCGAGATCACCTGCCGCAACTCGAGAAAATCCAGGAGGTTTTGCCCTCCAGGCGAGATGAGGCCCATTTCCGCTGAGGGTTCTCGAGGCCAATCACGTCTAACCACTGAAACTTCCAAAGGGTCCTTCACACCCTTGCTGCAACTCAAGAAGTTCCCCGACATACCCGTCTCCACTCGAGAGGAAGCACGTGGGGTCCCGCACACATCCAGGGGAGCCCCGTTTCCGCCTCCTAGCTCGAGATGAGGGATCCTTTCCCTGTTTCGTAGGGAAAGAATTCCCGGCGTTCCTGTCGCATCTCAAGAGGAGGCGCTCTCCACAGGAAAGGGGAAAGGAGCTCCAGGGTCGTGCCACCATTCCAAGAGTCCCCCAGATGTGTCAGTCCATTCCAGAGGAACCTGTTTTCCCTGCACTACCTTGACGTTCAAGCCGAGGATCGACTCCCACCACGTGTGCACGTGGGACAGACCTGTGGGAAAGCCTCGTGGGAAAGCCTCGTGGGAAAGACTCGAGGGAAAACCATAGATCCTTTGATCCACGCGGCGGACTGCGTGACACTGCTGCTACCGCTCTGGAGGAAAGCGCAAGTGCATGCCCGCATTCGAGACGCGGACTGACTCCCCTGGGGAGACTCCAGAAGTACCCCAAGATCCATGTCAGCACTGGAGAGGAATCCTCAGGTTCCGGCCCCGACTCCACACAAGGTCTTAGGCCCCGGCATCGACGGGAGAGGAATCCCGAGAGGCCCCCGAGGAACTCGCATGGGGACTGGCCTTTCCTGAGGCCACCAGAGCGGGTCCCTGAGGTCCCCGTCGTAAGTCGAGAGCACCTGCCGCAACTCGAGAAAATCCAGGAGGTTTTGCCCTCCAGGCGAGATGAGGCCCATTTCCGCTGAGGCTTCTCGAGGCCAATCACATCTAACCACTGGAACTTCCAAAGGGTCCTTCACACCCTTGCTGCAACTCAAGAAGTTCCCCGACATACCCGTCTCCACTCGAGAGGAAGCACGTGGGGTCCCGCACACATCCAGGGGAGCCCCGTTTCAGCCTCCTAGCTCGAGATGAGGGATCCTTTCCCTGTTTCGTAGGGAAAGAATTCCCGGCGTTCCCGTCGCATCTCAAGAGGAGGCGCTCTCCACAGGAAAGGCGAGAGGAACGCCAGGGTCGTGACACCATTCCAAGAGTCCCCCAGATGTGTCAGTCCATTCCAGAGGAACCTGTTTTCCCTGCACTGCCTTGACGTTCAAGCCGAGGATCGACTCCCACCACGTGTGCACGTGGGAGAGCCCTGTGGGAAAGCCTCGTGGGAAAGCCTCGTGGGAAAGACTCGAGGGAAAACCATAGATCCTTTGATCCACGCGGCGGACTGCGTGACACTGCTGCTTCCGCTGTGGAGGAAAGCGCAAGTGCATGCCTGCATTCGAGACGAGGACTGACTCCCCTGGGGAGACTCCAGAAGTACCCCAAGATCCATGTCAGCACTGGAGAGGAATCCTCAGGTTCCGGCCCCGACTCCACTCAAGGTCTTAGGCCCCGGCATCGACGGGAGAGGAATCCCGAGAGGCCCCCGTGGAACTCGCATGGGGACTGGCCTTTCCTGAGGCCACCAGAGCGGTTCCCTGAGGTCCCCGTCGTAAGTCGAGAGCACCTGCCGCAACTCGAGAGAATCCAGGAGGTTTTGACCTCCAGGCGAGAGGAGGCCCATCTCCGCTGAGGCTTCTCGAGGCCAATCACATCTAACCACTGGAACTTCGAAAGGGTCCTTCACACCATTGCTGCAACTCAAGAATTTCCCCGACATACCATCTCCACTCGAGAGGAAGCACGTGGGGTCCCGCACACATCCAGGGGAGCTCCGTTTCCGCCCCCTAGCTCGAGGTGAGGGATCCTTTCCCTGTTTCGTAGGGAAAGAATTCCCGGCGTTCCCGTCGAATGTCAAGAGGAGGCGCTCTCCACAGGAAAGGCGAGAGGAACTCCAGGGTCGTGACACCATTCCAAGAGTCCCCCAGATGTGTCAGTCCATTCCAGAGGAACCTGTTTTCCCTGCACTGCCTTGACGTTCAAGCCGAGGATCGACTCCCACCACGTGTGCACGTGGGACAGCCCTGTGGGAAACCCTCGTAGGAAAGCCTCGTGGGAAAGACTCGAGGGAAAACCATAGATCCTTTGATCCACGCGGCGGACTGCGTGACACTGCTGCTACCGCTCTGGAGGGAAGCGCAAGTGCATGCCAGCATTCGAGACGAGGACTGACTCCCCTGGGGAGACTCCAGAAGTACCCCAAGATTCATGTCAGCACTGGAGAGGAATCCTCAGGTTCCGGCCCCGACTCCACACAAGGTCTTAGGCCCCGGCATCGACGGGAGAGGAATCCCGAGAGGCCCCCGAGGAACTCGCATGGGGACTGGCCTTTCCTGAGGCCACCAGAGCGGGTCCCTGAGGTCCCCGTCGTAAGTCGAGAGCACCTGCCGCAACTCGAGAAAATCCAGGAGGTTTTGCCCTCCAGGCGAGATGAGGCCCTTTTCCTCTGAGGCTTCTCGAGGCCAATCACATCTAACCACTGGAACTTCCAAAGGGTCCTTCACACCATTGCTGCAACTCAAGAAGTTCCCCGACATACCCGTCTCCACTCGAGAGGAAGCACGTGGGGTCCCGCACACATCCAGGGGAGCCCCGTTTCCGCCTCCTAGCTCGAGATGAGGGATCCTTTCCCTGTTTCGTAGGGAAATAATTCCCGGCGTTCCCGTCGCATCTCAAGAGGAGGCGCTCTCCACAGGAAAGGCGAGAGGAACTCCAGGGTCGTGACACCATTCCAAGAGTCCCCCAGATGTTTCAGTCCATTCCAGAGGAACCTGTTTTCCCTGCACTGCCTTGACGTTCAAGCCGAGGATCGAATCCCACCACGTGTGCACGTGGGACAGCCCTGTGGGAAAGCCTCGTGGGAAAGCCTCGTGGGAAAGACTCGAGGGAAAACCATAGATCCTTTGATCCACGCGGAGGACTGCGTGACACTGCTGCTACCGCTCTGGAGGAAAGCGTAAGTGCATGCCCGCATTCGAGACGAGGACTGACTCCCCTGGGGAGACTCCAGAAGTACCCCAAGATCCATGTCAGCACTGGAGAGGAATCCTCAGGTTCCGGCCCCGACTCCACACAAGGTCTTAGGCCCCGGCATCGACGGGAGAGGAATCCTGAGAGGCCCCCGAGGAACTCGCATGGGGACTGGCCTTTCCTGAGGCCACCAGAGCGGGTCCCTGAGGTCCCTGTCCTAAGTCGAGAGCACCTGCCGCAACTCGAGAAAATCCAGGAGGTTTTGCCCTCCAGGCGAGATGAGGCCCATTTCCGCTGAGGCTTCTCGAGGCCAATCACATCTAACCACTGGAACTTCCAAAGGGTCCTTCACACCATTGCTGCAACTCAAGAAGTTCCCCGACATACCCGTCTCCACTCGAGAGGAAGCACGTGGGGTCCCGCACACATCCAGGGGAGCCCCGTTTCAGCCTCCTAGCTCGAGATGAGGGATCCTTTCCCTGTTTCGTAGGGAAAGAATTCCCGGCGTTCCCGTCGCATCTCAAGAGGAGGCGCTCTCCACAGGAAAGGCGAGAGGAACTCCAGGGTCGTGACACCATTTCAAGAGTCCCCCAGATGTGTCAGTCCATTCCAGAGGAACCTGTTTTCCCTGCACTGCCTTGACGTTCAAGCCGAGGATTGACTCCCACCACGTGTGCACGTGGGACAGCCCTGTGGGAAAGCCTCGTGGGAAAGCCTCGTGGGAAAGACTCGAGGGAAAACCATAGATCCTTTGATCCACGCGGCGGACTGCGTGACATTGCTGCTACCGCTCTGGAGGAAAGCGCAAGTGCATGCCCGCATTCGAGACGAGGACTGACTCCCCTGGGGAGACTCCAGAAGTACCCCAAGATCCATGTCAGCACTGGAAAGGAATCCTCAGGTTCCGGCCCCGACTCCACACAAGGTCTTAGGCCCCGGCATCGACGGGAGAGGAATCCCCAGAGGCCCCCGAGGAACTCGCATGGGGACTGGCCTTTCCTGAGGCCACCAGAGCGGGTCCCTGAGGTCCCCGTCGTAAGTCGAGAGCACCTGCCGCAACTCGAGAAAATCCAGGAGGTTTTGCCCTCCAGGCGAGATGAGGCCCTTTTCCGCTGAGGCTTCTCGAGGCCAATCACATCTAACCACTGGAACTTCCAAAGGGTCCTTCACACCCTTGCTGCAACTCAAGAAGTTCCCCGACATACCCGTCTCCACTCGAGAGGAAGCACGTGGGGTCCCGCACACATCCAGGGGAGCCCCGTTTCCGCCTCCTAGCTCGAGATGAGGGATCCTTTCCCTGTTTCGTAGGGAAAGAATTCCCGGCGTTCCCGTCGCATCTCAAGAGGAGGCGCTCTCCACAGGAAAGGCGAGAGGAACTCCAGGGTCGTGCCACCATTCCAAGAGTCCCCCAGATGTGTCAGTCCATTCCAGAGGAACCTGTTTTCCCTGCACTGCCTTGACGTTCAAGCCGAGGATCGACTCCCACCACGTGTGCACGTGGGACAGCCCTGTGGGAAAGCCTCGTGGGAAAGCCTCGTGGGAAAGACTCGAGGGAAAACCATAGATCCTTTGATCCACGCGGCGGACTGGGTGACACTGCTGCTACGGCTCTGGAGGAAAGCGCAAGTGCATGCCCGCATTCGAGACGAGGACTGACTCCCCTGGGGAGACTCCAGAAGTACCCCAAGATCCATGTCAGCACTGGAGAGGAATCCTCAGGTTCCGGCCCCCACTCCACACAAGGTCTTAGGCCCCGGCATCGACGGGAGAGGAATCACGAGAGGGCCCCGAGGAACTCGCATGGGGACTGGCCTTTCCTGAGGCCACAAGAGCGGGTCCCTGAGGTCCCCGTCGTAAGTCGAGAGCACCTGCCGCAACTCGAGAAAATCCAGGAGGTTTTGCCCTCCAGGCGAGATGAGGCCCATTTCCGCTGAGGCTTCTCGAGGCCAATCACATCTAACCACTGGAACTTCCAAAGGGTCCTTCACACCCTTGCTGCAACTCAAGAAGTTCCCCGACATACCCGTCTGCACTCGAGAGGAAGCACGTGGTGTCCCGCACAAATCCAGGGGAGCCCCGTTTCCGCCTCCTAGCTCGAGATGAGGGATCCTTTCCCTGTTTCGTAGGGAAAGAATTCCCGGCGTTCCAGTCGCATCTCAAGAGGAGGCGCTCTCCACAGGAAACCCGAGAGGAACTCCAGGGTCGTGACACCATTTCAAGAGTCCCCCAGATGTGTCAGTCCATTCCAGAGGAATCTGTTTTCCCTGCACTGCCTTGACGTTCAAGCCGAGGATCGACTCCCACCACGTGTGCACGTGGGACAGCCCTGTGGGAAAGCCTCGTGGGAAAGCCTCGAGGGAAAACCATAGATCCTTTGATCCACGTGGCGGATTGCGTGACACTGCTGCTACCGCTCTGGAGGAAAGCGCAAGTGCATGCCCGCATTCGAGACGAGGACTGACTCCCCTGGGGAGACTCCAGAAGTACCCCAAGATCCATGTCAGCACTGGAGAGGAATCCTCAGTTTCCGGCCCCGACTCCACACAAGGTCTTAGGCCCCGGCATCGACGGGAGAGGAATCACGAGAGGGCCCCGAGGAACTCGCATGGGGACTGGCCTTTCCTGAGGCCACCAGAGCGGGTCCCTGAGGTCCCCGTCGTAAGTCGAGAGCACCTGCCGCAACTCGAGAAAATCCAGGAGGTTTTGCCCTCCAGGAGAGATTAGGCCCATTTCCGCTGAGGCTTCACGAGGCCAATCACATCTAACCACTGGAACATCCAAAGGGTCCTTCACACCCTTGCTGCAACTCAAGAAGTTCCCCGACATACCCGTCTGCACTCGAGAGGAAGCACGTGGTGTCCCGCACACATCCAGGGGAGCCCCGTTTCCGCCTCCTAGCTCGAGATGAGGGATCCTTTCCCTGTTTCGTAGGGAAAGAATTCCCGACGTTCCAGTCGCATCTCAAGAGGAGGCGCTCTCCATAGGAAAGGCGAGAGGAACTCCAGGGTCGAGACACAATTCCAAGAGTCCCCCAGATGTGTCAGTCCATTTCAGAGGAACCTGTTTTCCCTGCACTGCCTTGACGTTCAAGCCGAGGATCGACTCCCACCACGTGTGCACGTGGCACAGCCCTGTGGGAAAGCCTCGTGGGAAAGCCTCGAGGGAAAACCATAGATCCTTTGATCCACGTGGCGGATTGCGTGACACTGCTGCTACCGCTCTGGAGGAAAGCGCAAGTGCATGCCCGCATTCGAGACGAGGACTGACTCCCCTGGGGAGACTCCAGAAGTACCCCAAGATCCATGTCAGCACTGGAGAGGAATCCTCAGGTTCCGGCCCCGACTCCACACAAGGTCTTAGGCCCCGGCATCGACGGGAGAGGAATCCCGAGAGGCCCCCGAGGAACTCGCATGGGGACTGGCCTTTCGTGAGGCCACCAGAGCGGGTCCCTGAGGTCCCCGTCGTAAGTCGAGAGCACCTGCCGCAACTCGAGAAAATCCAGGCGGTTTTGCCCTCCAGGCGAGATGAGGCCCATTTCCGCTGAGGCTTCTCGAGGCTAATCACGTCTAACCACTGGAACTTCCAAAGGGTCCTTCACACCCTTGCTGCAACTCAAGAAGTTCCCCGACATACTCGTCTCCACTCGAGAGGAAGCACGTGGTGTCCCGCACACATCCAGGGGAGCCCCGTTTCCGCCTCCTAGCTCGAGATGAGGGATCCTTTCCCTGTTTCGTAGGGAAAGAATTCCCGGCGTTCCCGTCGCATCTCAAGATTAGGCGCTCTCCACAGGAAAGGCGAGAGGAACTCCAGGGTCGTGCCACCATTCCAAGAGTCCCCCAGATTTGTCAGTCCATTCCAGAGGAACCTGTTTTCCCTGCACTGCCTTGACGTTCAAGCCGAGGATCGACTCCCACCACGTGTGCACGTGGGACAGCCCTGTGGGAAAGCCTCGTGGGAAAGCCTCGTGGGAAAGACTCGAGGGAAAACCATAGATCCTTTGATCCACGTGGCGGACTGCGTGACACTGCTGCTACCGCTCTGGAGGAAAGCGCAAGTGCATGCCCGCATTCGAGACGAGGACTGACTCCCCTGGGGAGACTCCAGAAGTACCCCAAGATCCATGTCAGCACTGGAGAGGAATCCTCAGGTTCCGGCCCCGACTCCACACAAGGTCTTAGGCCCCGGCATCGACGGGAGAGGAATCCCCAGAGGCCCCCGAGGAACTCGCATGGGGACTGGCCTTTCCTGAGGCCACCAGAGCGGGTCCCTGAGGTCCCCGTCGTAAGTCGAGAGCACCTGCCGCAACTCGAGAAAATCCAGGAGGTTTTGCCCTCCAGGCGAGATGAGGCCCATTTCCGCTGAGGCTTCTCGAGGCTAATCACGTCTAACCACTGGAACTTCCAAAGGGTCCTTCACACCCTTGCTGCAACTCAAGAAGTTCCCCGACATACCCGTCTCCACTCGAGAGGAAGCACGTGGGTCCCGCACACATCCAGGGGAGCCCCGTTTCCGCCTCCTAGCTCGAGATGAGGGATCCTTTCCCTGTTTCGTAGGGAAAGAATTCCCGGCGTTCCCGTCGCATCTCAAGAGGAGGCGCTCTCCACAGGAAAGGCGAGAGGAACTCCAGGGTCGAGACACCATTCCAAGAGTCCCCCAGATGTGTCAGTCCATTCCAGAGGAACCTGTTTTCCCTGCACTGCCTTGACGTTCAAGCCGAGGATCGACTCCCACCACGTGTGCACGTGGGACAGCCCTGTGGGAAAGCCTCGTGGGAAAGCCTCGTGGGAAAGACTCGAGGGAAAACCATAGATCCTTTGATCCACGCAGCGGACTTCGTGACACTGCTGCTACCGCTCTGGAGGAAAGCGCAAGTGCATGCCCGCATTCGAGACGAGGACTGACTCCCCTGGGGAGACTCCAGAAGTACCCCAAGATCCATGTCAGCACTGGAGAGGAATCCTCAGGTTCCGGCCCCGACTCCACACAAGGTCTTAGGCCCCGGCATCGACGGGAGAGGAATCCCCAGAGGCCCCCGAGGAACTCGCATGGGGACTGGCCTTTCCTGAGGCCACCAGAGCGGGTCCCTGAGGTCCCCGTCGTAAGTCGAGAGCACCTGCCGCAACTCGAGAGAATCCAGGAGGTTTTGCCCTCCAGGAGAGATTAGGCCCATTTCCGCTGAGGCTTCACGAGGCCAATCACATCTAACCACTGGAACATCCAAAGGGTCCTTCACACCCTTGCTGCAACTCAAGAAGTTCCCCGACATACCCGTCTGCACTCGAGAGGAAGCACGTGGTGTCCCGCACACATCCAGGGGAGCCCCGTTTCCGCCTCCTAGCTCGAGATGAGGGATCCTTTCCCTGTTTCGTAGGGAAAGAATTCCCGACGTTCCAGTCGCATCTCAAGAGGAGGCGCTCTCCATAGGAAAGGCGAGAGGAACTCCAGGGTCGAGACACAATTCCAAGAGTCCCCCAGATGTGTCAGTCCATTTCAGAGGAACCTGTTTTCCCTGCACTGCCTTGACGTTCAAGCCGAGGATCGACTCCCACCACGTGTGCACGTGGCACAGCCCTGTGGGAAAGCCTCGTGGGAAAGCCTCGAGGGAAAACCATAGATCCTTTGATCCACGTGGCGGATTGCGTGACACTGCTGCTACCGCTCTGGAGGAAAGCGCAAGTGCATGCCCGCATTCGAGACGAGGACTGACTCCCCTGGGGAGACTCCAGAAGTACCCCAAGATCCATGTCAGCACTGGAGAGGAATCCTCAGGTTCCGGCCCCGACTCCACACAAGGTCTTAGGCCCCGGCATCGACGGGAGAGGAATCCCGAGAGGCCCCCGAGGAACTCGCATGGGGACTGGCCTTTCGTGAGGCCACCAGAGCGGGTCCCTGAGGTCCCCGTCGTAAGTCGAGAGCACCTGCCGCAACTCGAGAAAATCCAGGCGGTTTTGCCCTCCAGGCGAGATGAGGCCCATTTCCGCTGAGGCTTCTCGAGGCTAATCACGTCTAACCACTGGAACTTCCAAAGGGTCCTTCACACCCTTGCTGCAACTCAAGAAGTTCCCCGACATACTCGTCTCCACTCGAGAGGAAGCACGTGGTGTCCCGCACACATCCAGGGGAGCCCCGTTTCCGCCTCCTAGCTCGAGATGAGGGATCCTTTCCCTGTTTCGTAGGGAAAGAATTCCCGGCGTTCCCGTCGCATCTCAAGATTAGGCGCTCTCCACAGGAAAGGCGAGAGGAACTCCAGGGTCGTGCCACCATTCCAAGAGTCCCCCAGATTTGTCAGTCCATTCCAGAGGAACCTGTTTTCCCTGCACTGCCTTGACGTTCAAGCCGAGGATCGACTCCCACCACGTGTGCACGTGGGACAGCCCTGTGGGAAAGCCTCGTGGGAAAGCCTCGTGGGAAAGACTCGAGGGAAAACCATAGATCCTTTGATCCACGTGGCGGACTGCGTGACACTGCTGCTACCGCTCTGGAGGAAAGCGCAAGTGCATGCCCGCATTCGAGACGAGGACTGACTCCCCTGGGGAGACTCCAGAAGTACCCCAAGATCCATGTCAGCACTGGAGAGGAATCCTCAGGTTCCGGCCCCGACTCCACACAAGGTCTTAGGCCCCGGCATCGACGGGAGAGGAATCCCCAGAGGCCCCCGAGGAACTCGCATGGGGACTGGCCTTTCCTGAGGCCACCAGAGCGGGTCCCTGAGGTCCCCGTCGTAAGTCGAAAGCACCTGCCGCAACTCGAGAAAATCCAGGAGGTTTTGCCCTCCAGGCGAGATGAGGCCCATTTCCGCTGAGGCTTCTCGAGGCCAATCACGTCTAACCACTGAAACTTCCAAAGGGTCCTTCACACCCTTGCTGCAACTCAAGAAGTTCCCCGACATACCCGTCTCCACTCGAGAGGAAGCACGTGGGGTCCCGCACACATCCAGGGGAGCCCCGTTTCCGCCTCCTAGTTCGCGATGAGGGATCCTTTCCCTGTTTCGTAGGGAAAGAATTCCCGGCGTTCCCGTCGCATCTCAAGAGGTGGCGCTCTCCACAGGAAAGGCGAGAGGAACTCCAGGGTCATGCCACCATTCCAAGAGTCCCCCAGATGTTTCAGTCCATTCCAGAGGAACCTGTTTTCCCTGCACTGCCTTGACGTTCAAGCCGAGGATCGACTCCCACCACGTGTGCACGTGGGACAGCCCTGTGGGAAAGCCTCGTGGGAAAGCCTCGTGGGAAAGACTCGAGGGAAAACCATAGATCCTTTGATCCACGCGGCGGACTGCGTGACACTGCTGCTACCGCTCTGGAGGAAAGCGCAAGTGCATGCCCGCATTCGAGACGAGGACTGACTCCCCTGGGGAGACTCCAGAAGTACCCCAAGATCCATGTCAGCACTGGAGAGGAATCCTCAGGTTCCGGCCCCGACTCCACACAAGGTATTAGGCCCCGGTATCGACGGGAGAGGAATCCCGAGAGGCCCCCGAGGAACTCGCATGGGGACTGGCCTTTCCTGAGGCCACCAGAGCGGGTCCCTGAGGTCCCCGTCGTAAGTCGAGAGCACCTGCCGCAACTCGAGAAAATCCAGGAGGTTTTGCCCTCCAGGCGAGATGAGGCCCATTTCCGCTGAGGCTTCTCGAGGCTAATCACGTCTAACCACTGGAACTTCCAAAGGGTCCTTCACACCCTTGCTGCAACTCAAGAACTTCCCCGACATACCCGTCTCCACACGAGAGGAAGCACGTGGTGTCCCGCACACATCCAGGGGAGCCCCGTTTCCGCCTCCTAGTTCGAGATGAGGGATCCTTTCCCTGTTTCGTAGGGAAAGAATTCCCGGCGTTTCCGTCGCATCTCAAGAGGTGGCGCTCTCCACAGGAAAGGCGAGAGGAACTCCAGGGTCATGCCACCATTCCAAGAGTCCCCCAGATGTGTCAGTCCATTCTAGAGGAACCTGTTTTCCCTGCACTGCCTTGACGTTCAAGCCGAGGATCGACTCCCACCACGTGTGCACGTGGGACAGCCCTGTGGGAAAGCCTCGTGGGAAAGCCTCGTGGGAAAGACTGGAGGGAAAACCATAGATGCTTTGATCCACGCGGCGGACTGCGTGACACTGCTGCTACCCCTCTGGAGGAAAGCGCAAGTGCATGCCCGCATTCGAGACGAGGACTGACTCCCCTGGGGAGACTCCAGAAGTACCCCAAGATCCATGTCAGCACTGGAGAGGAATCCTCAGGTTCCGGCCCCAACTCCACACAAGGTCTTAGGCCCCGGCATCGACGGGAGAGGAATCCCGAGAGGCCCCCGAGGAACTCGCATGGGGACTGGCCTTTCCTGAGGCCACCAGAGCGGGTCCCTGAGGTCCCCGTCGTAAGTCGAGAGCACCTGCCGCAACTCGAGAAAATCCAGGAGGTTTTGCCCTCCAGGCGAGATGAGGCCCATTTCCGCTGAGGGTTCTCGAGGCCAATCACGTCTAACCACTGAAACTTCCAAAGGGTCCTTCACACCCTTGCTGCAACTCAAGAAGTTCCCCGACATACCCGTCTCCACTCGAGAGGAAGCACGTGGGGTCCCGCACACATCCAGGGGAGCCCCGTTTCCGCCTCCTAGCTCGAGATGAGGGATCCTTTCCCTGTTTCGTAGGGAAAGAATTCCCGGCCTTCCCGTCGCATCTCAAGAGGTGGCGCTCTTCACAGGAAAGGCGAGAGGAACTCCAGGGTCGTGACACCATTCCAAGAGTCCCCCAGATGTGTCAGTCCATTCCAGAGGAAGCTGTTTTCCCTGCACTGCCTTGACGTTCAAGCCGAGGATCGACTCCCACCACGTGTGCACGTGGGACAGCCCTGTGGGAAAGCCTCGTGGGAAAGCCTCGTGGGAAAGACTCGAGGGAAAACCATAGATCCTTTGATCCACGCGGCAGACTGCGTGACACTGCTGCTACCGCTCTGGAGGAAAGCGCAAGTGCATGCCCGCATTCGAGACGAGGACTGACTCCCCTGAGGAGACTCCAGAAGTACCCCAAGATCCATGTCAGCACTGGAGAGGAATCCTCAGGTTCCGGCCCCGACTCCACACAAGGTCTTAGGCCCCGGCATCGACGGGAGAGGAATCCCGAGAGGCCCCCGAGGAACTCGCATGGGGACTGGCCTTTCCTGAGGCAACCAGAGCGGGTCCCTGAGGTCCCCGTCGTAAGTCGAGAGCACCTGCCGCAACTAGAGAAAATCCAGGAGGTTTTGCGCTCCAGGCGAGATGAGGCCCATTTCCGCTGAGGCTTTTCGAGGCCAATCACATCTAACCACTGGAACTTCCAAAGGGTCCTTCACACCCTTGCTGCAACTCAAGAAGTTCCCCGACATACCCGTCTCCACTCGAGAGGAAGCACGTGGGGTCCCGCACACATCCAGGGGAGCCCCGTTTCCGCCTCCTAGCTCGAGATGAGGGATCCTTTCCCTGTTTCGTAGGGAAAGAATTCCCGGCGTTCCTGTCGCATCTCAAGAGGAGGCGCTCTCCACAGGAAAGGGGAGAGGAGCTCCAGGGTCGTGACACCATTCCAAGAGTCCCCCAGATGTGTCAGTCCATTCCAGAGGAACCTGTTTTCCCTGCACTGCCTTGACGTTCAAGCCGAGGATCGACTCCCACCACGTGTGCACCTGGGACAGCCCTGTGGGAAAGCCTCCTGGGAAAGCCTCGTGGGAAGGACTCTAGGGAAAACATAGATCCTTTGATCCACGCGGCAGACTTCGTGACAGTGCTGCTACCGCTCTGGAGGAAAGCGCAAGTGCATGCTCGCATTCGAGACGAAGACTGACTCCCCTGGGGAGACTCCAGAAATACCCCAAGATCCATGTCAGCACTGGAGAGGAATCCTCAGATTCCGGCCCCGACTCCACACAAGGTCTTAGGCCCCGGCATCGACGGGAGAGGAATCCCGAGAGGCCCCCGAGGAACTCGCATGGGGACTGGCCTTTCCTGAGGCCACCAGAGCGGGTCCCTGAGGTCCCCGTCGTAAGTCGAGAGCACCTGCCGCAACTCGAGAAAATCCAGGAGGTTTTGCCCTCCAGGCGAGATGAGGCCCATTTCCGCTGAGGCTTCTCGAGGCCAATCACGTCTAACCACTGGAACTTCCAAAGGGTCCTTCACACCCTTGCTGCAACTCAAGAAGTTCCCCGACATACCCGTCTGCACTCGAGAGGAAGCACGTGGGGTCCCGCACACATCCAGGGGAGCCCCGTTTCCGCCTCCTATCTCGAGATGAGGGATCCTTTCCCTGTTTCGTAGGGAAAGAATTCCCGGCGTTCTCGTCGCATCTCAAGAGGAGGCGCTCTCCACAGGAAAGGCGAGAGGAACTCCAGGGTCATGCCACCATTCCAAGAGTCCCCCAGATGTGTCAGGCCATTCCAGAGGAACCTGTTTTCCCTGCACTGCCTTGACGTTCAAGCCGAGGATCGACTCCCACCACGTGTGCACGTGGGACAGCCCTGTGGGAAAGCCTCGTGGGAAAGCCTCGTGGGAAAGACTCGAGGGAAAACCATAGATCCTTTGATCCACGCGGCGGACTGGGTGACACTGCTGCTACGGCTCTGGAGGAAAGCGCAAGTGCATGCCCGCATTCGAGACGAGGACTGACTCCCCTGGGGAGACTCCAGAAGTACCCCAAGATCCATGTCAGCACTGGAGAGGAATCCTCAGGTTCCGGCCCCCACTCCACACAAGGTCTTAGGCCCCGGCATCGACGGGAGAGGAATCACGAGAGGGCCCCGAGGAACTCGCATGGGGACTGGCCTTTCCTGAGGCCACCAGAGCGGGTCCCTGAGGTCCCCGTCGTAAGTCGAGAGCACCTGCCGCAACTCGAGAAAATCCAGGAGGTTTTGCCCTCCAGGCGAGATTAGGCCCATTTCCGCTGAGGCTTCTCGAGGACAATCACATCTAACCACTGGAACTTCCAAAGGGTCCTTCACACCCTTGCTGCAACTCAAGAAGTTCCCCGACATACCCGTCTGCACTCGAGAGGAAGCACGTGGTGTCCCGCACAAATCCAGGGGAGCCCCGTTTCCGCCTCCTAGCTCGAGATGAGGGATCCTTTCCCTGTTTCGTAGGGAAAGAATTCCCGGCGTTCCAGTCGCATCTCAAGAGGAGGCGCTCTCCACAGGAAAGGCGAGAGGAACTCCAGGGTCGTGACACCATTTCAAGAGTCCCCCAGATGTGTCAGTCCATTCCAGAGGAATCTGTTTTCCCTGCACTGCCTTGACGTTCAAGCCGAGGATCGACTCCCACCACGTGTGCACGTGGGACAGCCCTGTGGGAAAGCCTCGTGGGAAAGCCTCGAGGGAAAACCATAGATCCTTTGATCCACGTGGCGGATTGGATGACACTGCTGCTACCGCTCTGGAGGAAAGGGCAAGTGCATGCCCGCATTCGAGACGATGACTGACTCCCCTGGGGAGACTCCAGAAGTACCCCAAGATCCATGTCAGCACTGGAGAGGAATCCTCAGTTTCCGGCCCCGACTCCACACAAGGTCTTAGGCCCCGGCATCGACGGGAGAGGAATCACGAGAGGGCCCCGAGGAACTCGCATGGGGACTGGCCTTTCCTGAGGCCACCAGAGCGGGTCCCTGAGGTCCCCGTCGTAAGTCGAGAGCACCTGCCGCAACTCGAGAAAATCCAGGAGGTTTTGCCCTCCAGGCGAGATGAGGCCCATTTCCGCTGAGGCTTCACGAGGCCAATCACATCTAACCACTGGAACTTCCAAAGGGTCCTTCACACCCTTGCTGCAACTCAAGAAGTTCCCCGACATACCCGTCTGCACTCGAGAGGAAGCACGTGGTGTCCCGCACACATCCAGGGGAGCCCCGTTTCCGCCTCCTAGCTCGAGATGAGGGATCCTTTCCCTGTTTCGTAGGGAAAGAATTCCCGACGTTCCAGTCGCATCTCAAGAGGAGGCGCTCTCCACAGGAAAGGCGAGAGGAACTCCAGGGTCTTGACACAATTCCAAGAGTCCCCCAGATGTGTCAGTCCATTTCAGAGGAAACTGTTTTCCCTGCACTGCCTTGACGTTCAAGCCGAGGATCGACTCCCACCACGTGTGCACGTGGCACAGCCCTGTGGGAAAGCCTCGTGGGAAAGCCTCGAGGGAAAACCATAGATCCTTTGATCCACGTGGCGGATTGCGTGACACTGCTGCTACCGCTCTGGAGGAAAGCGCAAGTGCATGCCCGCATTCGAGACGAGGACTGACTCCCCTGGGGAGACTCCAGAAGTACCCCAAGATCCATGTCAGCACTGGAGAGGAATCCTCAGGTTCCGGCCCCGACTCCACACAAGGTCTTAGGCCCCGGCATCGACGGGAGAGGAATCCCGAGAGGCCCCCGAGGAACTCGCATGGGGACTGGCCTTTCGTGAGGCCACCAGAGCGGGTCCCTGAGGTCCCCGTCGTAAGTCTAGAGCACCTGCCGCAACTCGAGAAAATCCAGGCGGTTTTGCCCTCCAGGCGAGATGAGGCCCATTTCCGCTGAGGCTTCTCGAGGCTAATCACGTCTAACCACTGGAACTTCCAAAGGGTCCTTCACACCCTTGCTGCAACTCAAGAAGTTCCCCGACATACTCGTCTCCACTCGAGAGGAAGCACGTGGGGTCCCGCACACATCCAGGGGAGCCCCGTTTCACCCTCCTAGCTCGAGATGAGGGATCCTTTCCCTGTTTCGTAGGGAAAGAATTCCCGGCGTTCCCGTCGCATCTCAAGAAGAGGCGCTCTCCACAGGAAAGGCGAGAGGAACTCCAGGGTCATGCCACCATTCCAAGAGTCCCCCAGATGTGTCAGTCCATTCCAGAGGAACCTGTTTTCCCTGCACTGCCTTGACGTTCAAGCCGAGGATTGACTCCCACCACGTGTGCACGTGGGACAGCCCTGTGGGAAAGCCTCGTGGGAAAGCCTCGTGGGAAAGACTCGAGGGAAAACCATAGATCCTTTGATCCACGCGGCGGACTGCGTGACACTGCTTCTACCGCTCTGGAGGAAAGCGCAAGTGCATGCCCGCATTCGAGACGAGGACTGACTCCCCTGGGGAGACTCCAGAAGTACCCCAAGATCCATGTCAGCACTGGAGAGGAACCCTCAGGTTCCGGCCCCGACTCCACACAAGGTCTAAGGCCCCGGCATCGACGGGAGAGGAATCACGAGAGGGCCCCGAGGAACTCGCATGGGGACTGGCCTTTCCTGAGGCCACCATAGCGGGTCCCTGAGGTCCCCGTCGTAAGTCGAGAGCACCTGCCGCAACTAGAGAAAATCCAGGAGGTTTTGCCCTCCAGGCGAGATGAGGCCCATTTCCGCTGAGGCTTCTCGAGGCCAATCACATCTAACCACTGGAACTTCCAAAGGGTCCTTCACACCCTTGCTGCAACTCAAGAAGTTCCCCGACATACCCGTCTGCACTCGAGAGGAAGCACGTGGTGTCCCGCACAAATCCAGGGGAGCCCCGTTTCCGCCTCCTAGCTCGAGATGAGGGATCCTTTCCCTGTTTCGTAGGGAAAGAATTCCCGGCGTTCCAGTCGCATCTCAAGAGGAGGCGCTCTCCACAGGAAAGGCGAAAGGAACTCCAGGGTCGTGACACCATTTCAAGAGTCCCCCAGATGTGTCAGTCCATTCCAGAGGAATCTGTTTTCCCTGCACTGCCTTGACGTTCAAGCCGAGGATCGACTCCCACCACGTGTGCACGTGGGACAGCCCTGTGGGAAAGCCTCGTGGGAAAGCCTCGAGGGAAAACCATAGATCCTTTGATCCACGTGGCGGATTGCGTGACACTGCTGCTACCGCTCTGGAGGAAAGCGCAAGTGCATGCCCGCATTCGAGACGAGGACTGACTCCCCTGGGGAGACTCCAGAAGTACCCCAAGATCCATGTCAGCACTGGAGAGGAATCCTCAGTTTCCGGCCCCGACTCCACACAAGGTCTTAGGCCCCGGCATCGACGGGAGAGGAATCACGAGAGGGCCCCGAGGAACTCGCATGGGGACTGGCCTTTCCTGAGGCCACCAGAGCGGGTCCCTGAGGTCCCCGTCGTAAGTCGAGAGCACCTGCCGCAACTCGAGAAAATCCAGGAGGTTTTGCCCTCCAGGCGAGATGAGGCCCATTTCCGCTGAGGCTTCACGAGGCCAATCACATCTAACCACTGGAACTTCCAAAGGGTCCTTCACACCCTTGCTGCAACTCAAGAAGTTCCCCGACATACCCGTCTGCACTCGAGAGGAAGCACGTGGTGTCCCGAACACATCCAGGGGAGCCCCGTTTCCGCCTCCTAGCTCGAGATGAGGGATCCTTTCCCTGTTTCGTAGGGAAAGAATTCCCGGCGTTCCCGTCGCATCTCAAGAGGAGGCGCTCTCCACAGGAAAGGCGAGAGGAACTCCAGGGTCGTGCCACCATTCCAAGAGTCCCCCAGATGTGTCAGTCCATTCCAGAGGAACCTGTTTTCCCTGCACTGCCTTGACGTTCAAGCCAAGGATCGACTCCCACCACGTGTGCACGTGGGACAGCCCTGTGGGAAAGCCTCGTGGGAAAGCCTCGTGGGAAAGACTCGAGGGAAAACCATGGATCCTTTGATCCATGCGGCGGACTGCGTGACACTGCTTCTACCGCTCTGGAGGAAAGCGCAAGTGCATGCCCGCATTCGAGACGAGGACTGACTCCCCTGGGGAGACTCCAGAAGTACCCCAAGATCCATGTCAGCCCTGGAGAGGAATCCTCAGGTTCCGGCCCCGACTCCACACAAGGTCTTAGGCCCCGGCATCGACGGGAGAGGAATTCCAAGAGGAACTCCAATGGGGACTGGCCTTTCCTGAGGCCACCAGAGCGGGTCCCTGAGGTCCTCGTCGTAAGTCGAGAGCAACTGCCGCAACTCGAGAAAATCCAGGAGGTTTTGCCCTCCAGGCGAGATGAGGCCCATTTCCGCTGAGGCTTCTCGAGGCCAATCACATCTAACCACTGGAACTTCCAAAGGGTCCTTCACACCCTTGCTGCAACTCAAGAACTTCCCCGACATACCCGTCTCCACTCGAGAGGAAGCACATGGGGTCCCGCACACATCCAGGGGAGCCCCGTTTCCGCCTCCTAGCTCGAGATGAGGGATCCTTTCCCTGTTTCGTAGGGAAAGAATTCCCGGCGATCCCGTCGCATCTCAAGAGGAAGCGCTCTCCACAGGAAAGGGGAGAGGAACTCCAGGGTCGTGCCACCATTCCAAGAGACCCCCTGTTGTGTCAGTCCATTACAGAGGAACCTGTTTTCCCTGCACTGCCTTGACGTTCAAGCCGAGGATCGACTCCCACCACGTGTGCACGTGAGACAGCCCTGTGGGAAAGCCTCGTGGGAAAGCCTCGTGGGAAAGACTCGAGGGAAAACCATAGATCCTTTGATCCACGCGGCGGACTGCGTGACACTGCTGCTACCGCTCTGGAGGAAAGCGCAAGTGCATGCCCGCATTCGAGACGAGGACTGACTCCCCTGGGGAGACTCCAGAAGTACCCCAAGATCCATGTCAGCACTGGAGAGGAATCCTCAGGTTCCGGCCCCGACTTCACACAAGGTCTTAGGCCCCGGCATCGACGGGAGAGGAATCCCGAGAGGCCCCCGAGAAACTCGCATGGGACGGGCCTTTCCTGAGGCCACCAGAGCGGGTCCCTGAGGTCACCGTCGTAAGTCTAGAGCACCTGCCGCAACTCGAGAAAATCCAGGAGGTTTTGCCCTCCAGGCGAGATGAGGCCCATTTCCACTGAGGCTTCTCGAGGCCAATCACGTCTAACCACTGGAACTTCCAAAGGGTCCTTCACACCCTTGCTGCAACTCAAGAAGTTCCCCGACTTACCCGTCTCCACTCGAGAGGAAGCACGTGGTGTCCCGCACACATCCAGGGGAGCCCCGTTTCCGCCTCCTAGCTCGAGATGAGGGATCCTTTCCCTGTTTCGTAGGGAAAGAATTCCCGGCGTTCTCGTCGCATCTCAAGAGGAGGCGCTCTCCACAGGAAAGGCGAGAGGAACTCCAGGGTCGTGCCACCATTCCAAGAGTCCCCCAGATGTGTCAGTCCATTCCAGAGGAACCTGTTTTCCCTGCACTGCCTTGACGTTCAAGCCGAGGATCGACTCCCACCACGTGTGCACGTGGGACAGCCCTGTGGGAAAGCCTCGTGGGAAAGCCTCGTGGGAAAGACTCGAGGGAAAACCATAGATCCTTTGATCCACGAGGCGGACTGCGTGACACTGCTGCTACCGCTCTGGAGGAAAGCGCAAGTGCATGCCCGCATTCGAGACGAGGACTGACTCCCCTGGGGAGACTCCAGAAGTACCCCAAGATCCATGTCAGCACTGGAGAGGAATCCTCAGGTTCCGGCCCCGACTCCACACAAGGTCTTAGGCCCCGGCATCGACGGGAGAGGAATCCCGAGAGGCCCCCGAGGAACTCGCATGGGGACTGGCCTTTCCTGAGGCCACCAGAGCGGGTCCCTGAGGTCCCCGTCGTAAGTCGAGAGCACCTGCCGCAACTCGAGAAAATCCTGGAGGTTTCGCCCTCCAGGCGAGATGAGGCCCATTTCCGCTGAGGCTTCTCGAGACTAATCACTTCTAACCACTGGAACTTCCAAAGGGTCCTTCACACCCTTGCTGCAACTCAAGAAGTTCCCCGACATACCCGTCTCCACTCGAGAGGAAGCACGTGGTGTCCCGCCCACATCCAGGGGAGCTTCGTTTCCGACTCCTAGCTCGAGATGAGGGATCCTTTCCCTGTTTCGTTAGGAAAGAATTCCCGGCGTTCCCGTCGCATCTCAAGAGGAGGCGCTCTCCACAGGAAAGGCGAGAGGAACTCCAGGGTCGTGCCACCATTCCAAGAGTCCCCCAGATGTGTCACTCCATTCCAGAGGAATCTGTTTTCCCTGCACTGCCTTGACGTTCAAGCCAAGGATCGACTCCCACCACGTGTGCACGTGGGACAGCCCTGTGGGAAAGCCTCGTGGGAAAGCCTCGTGGAAAAGACTCGAGGGAAAACCATAGATCCTTTGATCCACGCGGCGGACTACGTGACACTGCTGCTACCGCTCTGGAGGAAAGCGCAAGTGCATGCCCGCATTCGAGACTAGGACTGACTCCCCTGGGGAGACTCCAGAAGTACCCCAAGATCCATGTCAGCACTGGAGAGGAATCCTCAGGTTCCGGCCCCGACTCCACACAAGGTCTTAGGCCCCGGCATCGACGGGAGAGGAATCCCCAGAGGCCCCCGCGGAACTCGCATGGGGACTGGCCTTTCCTGAGGCCACCAGAGCGGGTCCCTGAGGTCCCCGTCGTAAGTCGAGAGCACCTGCCGCAACTCGAGAAAATCCAGGAGGTTTTGCCCTCCAGGCGAGATGAGGCCCATTTCCGCTGAGGCTTCTCGAGGCTAATCACGTCTAACCACTGGAACTTCCAAAGGGTCCTTCACACCCTTGCTGCAACTCAAGAAGTTCCCCGACATACCCGTCTGCACTCGAGAGGAAGCACGTGGTGTCCCGAACACATCCAGGGGAGCCCCGTTTCCGCCTCCTAGCTCGAGATGAGGGATCCTTTCCCTGTTTCGTAGGGAAAGAATTCCCGGCGTTCCCGTCGCATCTCAAGAGGAGGCGCTCTCCACAGGAAAGGCGAGAGGAACTCCAGGGTCGTGCCACCATTCCAAGAGTCCCCCAGATGTGTCAGTCCATTCCAGAGGAACCTGTTTTCCCTGCACTGCCTTGACGTTCAAGCCAAGGATCGACTCCCACCACGTGTGCACGTGGGACAGCCCTGTGGGAAAGCCTCGTGGGAAAGCCTCGTGGGAAAGACTCGAGGGAAAACCATGGATCCTTTGATCCATGCGGCGGACTGCGTGACACTGCTTCTACCGCTCTGGAGGAAAGCGCAAGTGCATGCCCGCATTCGAGACGAGGACTGACTCCCCTGGGGAGACTCCAGAAGTACCCCAAGATCCATGTCAGCCCTGGAGAGGAATCCTCAGGTTCCGGCCCCGACTCCACACAAGGTCTTAGGCCCCGGCATCGACGGGAGAGGAATTCCAAGAGGAACTCCAATGGGGACTGGCCTTTCCTGAGGCCACCAGAGCGGGTCCCTGAGGTCCTCGTCGTAAGTCGAGAGCACCTGCCGCAACTCGAGAAAATCCAGGAGGTTTTGCCCTCCAGGCGAGATGAGGCCCATTTCCGCTGAGGCTTCTCGAGGCCAATCACATCTAACCACTGGAACTTCCAAAGGGTCCTTCACACCCTTGCTGCAACTCAAGAACTTCCCCGACATACCCGTCTCCACTCGAGAGGAAGCACATGGGGTCCCGCACACATCCAGGGGAGCCCCGTTTCCGCCTCCTAGCTCGAGATGAGGGATCCTTTCCCTGTTTCGTAGGGAAAGAATTCCCGGCGATCCCGTCGCATCTCAAGAGGAAGCGCTCTCCACAGGAAAGGGGAGAGGAACTCCAGGGTCGTGCCACCATTCCAAGAGACCCCCTGTTGTGTCAGTCCATTACAGAGGAACCTGTTTTCCCTGCACTGCCTTGACGTTCAAGCCGAGGATCGACTCCCACCACGTGTGCACGTGAGACAGCCCTGTGGGAAAGCCTCGTGGGAAAGCCTCGTGGGAAAGACTCGAGGGAAAACCATAGATCCTTTGATCCACGCGGCGGACTGCGTGACACTGCTGCTACCGCTCTGGAGGAAAGCGCAAGTGCATGCCCGCATTCGAGACGAGGACTGACTCCCCTGGGGAGACTCCAGAAGTACCCCAAGATCCATGTCAGCACTGGAGAGGAATCCTCAGGTTCCGGCCCCGACTTCACACAAGGTCTTAGGCCCCGGCATCGACGGGAGAGGAATCCCGAGAGGCCCCCGAGAAACTCGCATGGGACGGGCCTTTCCTGAGGCCACCAGAGCGGGTCCCTGAGGTCACCGTCGTAAGTCTAGAGCACCTGCCGCAACTCGAGAAAATCCAGGAGGTTTTGCCCTCCAGGCGAGATGAGGCCCATTTCCACTGAGGCTTCTCGAGGCCAATCACGTCTAACCACTGGAACTTCCAAAGGGTCCTTCACACCCTTGCTGCAACTCAAGAAGTTCCCCGACTTACCCGTCTCCACTCGAGAGGAAGCACGTGGTGTCCCGCACACATCCAGGGGAGCCCCGTTTCCGCCTCCTAGCTCGAGATGAGGGATCCTTTCCCTGTTTCGTAGGGAAAGAATTCCCGGCGTTCTCGTCGCATCTCAAGAGGAGGCGCTCTCCACAGGAAAGGCGAGAGGAACTCCAGGGTCGTGCCACCATTCCAAGAGTCCCCCAGATGTGTCAGTCCATTCCAGAGGAACCTGTTTTCCCTGCACTGCCTTGACGTTCAAGCCGAGGATCGACTCCCACCACGTGTGCACGTGGGACAGCCCTGTGGGAAAGCCTCGTGGGAAAGCCTCGTGGGAAAGACTCGAGGGAAAACCATAGATCCTTTGATCCACGAGGCGGACTGCGTGACACTGCTGCTACCGCTCTGGAGGAAAGCGCAAGTGCATGCCCGCATTCGAGACGAGGACTGACTCCCCTGGGGAGACTCCAGAAGTACCCCAAGATCCATGTCAGCACTGGAGAGGAATCCTCAGGTTCCGGCCCCGACTCCACACAAGGTCTTAGGCCCCGGCATCGACGGGAGAGGAATCCCGAGAGGCCCCCGAGGAACTCGCATGGGGACTGGCCTTTCCTGAGGCCACCAGAGCGGGTCCCTGAGGTCCCCGTCGTAAGTCGAGAGCACCTGCCGCAACTCGAGAAAATCCTGGAGGTTTCGCCCTCCAGGCGAGATGAGGCCCATTTCCGCTGAGGCTTCTCGAGACTAATCACTTCTAACCACTGGAACTTCCAAAGGGTCCTTCACACCCTTGCTGCAACTCAAGAAGTTCCCCGACATACCCGTCTCCACTCGAGAGGAAGCACGTGGTGTCCCGCCCACATCCAGGGGAGCTTCTTTTCCGACTCCTAGCTCGAGATGAGGGATCCTTTCCCTGTTTCGTTAGGAAAGAATTCCCGGCGTTCCCGTCGCATCTCAAGAGGAGGCGCTCTCCACAGGAAAGGCGAGAGGAACTCCAGGGTCGTGCCACCATTCCAAGAGTCCCCCAGATGTGTCACTCCATTCCAGAGGAATCTGTTTTCCCTGCACTGCCTTGACGTTCAAGCCAAGGATCGACTCCCACCACGTGTGCACGTGGGACAGCCCTGTGGGAAAGCCTCGTGGGAAAGCCTCGTGGAAAAGACTCGAGGGAAAACCATAGATCCTTTGATCCACGCGGCGGACTACGTGACACTGCTGCTACCGCTCTGGAGGAAAGCGCAAGTGCATGCCCGCATTCGAGACTAGGACTGACTCCCCTGGGGAGACTCCAGAAGTACCCCAAGATCCATGTCAGCACTGGAGAGGAATCCTCAGGTTCCGGCCCCGACTCCACACAAGGTCTTAGGCCCCGGCATCGACGGGAGAGGAATCCCCAGAGGCCCCCGCGGAACTCGCATGGGGACTGGCCTTTCCTGAGGCCACCAGAGCGGGTCCCTGAGGTCCCCGTCGTAAGTCGAGAGCACCTGCCGCAACTCGAGAAAATCCAGGAGGTTTTGCCCTCCAGGCGAGATGAGGCCCATTTCCGCTGAGGCTTCTCGAGGCTAATCACGTCTAACCACTGGAACTTCCAAAGGGTCCTTCACACCCTTGCTGCAACTCAAGAAGTTCCCCGACATACCCGTCTCCACTCGAGAGGAAGCACGTGGGGTCCTGCACACATCCAGGGGAGCCCCGTTTCCGCCTCCTAGCTCGAGATGAGGGATCCTTTCCCTGTTTCGTAGGGAAAGAATTCCCGGCGATCCCGTCGCATCTCAAGAGGAAGCGCTCTCCACAGGAAAGGGGAGAGGAACTCCAGGGTCGTGCCACCATTCCAAGAGACCCCCAGATGTGTCAGTCCATTTCAGAGGAACCTGTTTTCCCTGCACTGCCTTGACGTTCAAGCCGAGGATCGACTCCCACCACGTGTGCACGTGAGACAGCCCTGTGGGAAAGCCTCGTGGGAAAGCCTCGTGGGAAAGACTCGAGGGAAAACCATAGATCCTTTGATCCACGCGGCGGACTGCGTGACACTGCTGCTACCGCTCTGGAGGAAAGCGCAAGTGCATGCCCGCATTCGAGACGAGGACTGACTCCCCTGGGGAGACTCCAGAAGTACCCCAAGATCCATGTCAGCACTGGAGAGGAATCCTCAGGTTCCGGCCCCGACTCCACACAAGGATTTAGGCCCCGGCATCGACGGGAGAGGAATCCCGAGAGGCCCCCGAGGAACTCGCATGGGGACTGGCCTTTCCTGAGGCCACCAGAGCGGGTCCCTGAGGTCCCCGTCGTAAGTCGAGAGCACCTGCAGCAACTCGAGAAAATCCAGGCGGTTTTGCCCTCCAGGCGAGATGAGGCCCATTTCCGCTGAGGCTTCTCGAGGCTAATCACGTCTAACCACTGGAACTTCCAAAGGGTCCTTCACACCCTTGCTGCAACTCAAGAAGTTCCCCGACTTACCCGTCTCCACTCGAGAGGAAGCACGTGGGGTCCCGCACACATCCAGGGGAGCCCCGTTTCCGCCTCCTAGCTCGAGATGAGGGATCCTTTCCCTGTTTCGTAGGGAAAGAATTCCCGGCGTTCCCGTCGCATCTCAAGAGGAGGCGCTCTCCACAGGAAAGGCGAGAGGAACTCCAGGGTCATGCCACCATTCCAAGAGTCCCCCAGATGTGTCAGTCCATTCCAGAGGAACCTGTTTTCCCTACACTGCCTTGACGTTCAAGCCGAGGATCGACTCCCACCACGTGTGCACGTGGGACAGCCCTGTGGGAAAGCCTCGTGGGAAAGCCTCGTGGGAAAGACTCGAGGGAAAACCATAGATCCTTTGATCCACGCGGCGGACTGCGTGACACTGCTGCTACCGCTCTGGAAGAAAGCGCAAGTGCATGCCCGCATTCGAGACGAGGACTGACTCCCCTGGGGAGACTCCAGAAGTACCCCAAGATCCATGTCAGCCCTGGAGAGGAATCCTCAGGTTCCGGCCCCGACTCCACACAAGGTCTTAGGCCCCGGCATCGACGGGAGAGGAATCCCGAGAGGCCCCCGAGGAACTCGCATGGGGACGGGCCTTTCCTGAGGCCACCAGAGCGGTTCCCTGAGGTCCCCGTCGTAAGTCGAGAGCACCTGCCTCAACTCGAGAAAATCCAGGAGGTTTTGCCCTCCAGGCGAGATGAGGCCCATTTCCGCTGAGGCTTCTCGAGGCCAATCACGTCTAACCACTGGAACTTCCAAAGGGTCCTTCACACCCTTGCTGCAACTCAAGAAGTTCCCCGACATACCCGTCTCCACTCGAGAGGAAGCACGTGGTGTCCCGCACACATCCAGGGGAGCCCCGTTTCCGCCTCCTAGCTCGAGATGAGGGTTCCTTTCCCTGTTTCCTAGGGAAAGAATTCCCGGCGTTCCCGTCACATCTCAAGAGGAGGCGCTCTCCACAGGAAAGGCGAGAGGAACTCCAGGGTCATGCCACCATTCCAAGAGTCCCCCAGATGTGTCAGGCCATTCCAGAGGAACGTCTTTTCCCTGCACTGCCTTGACTTTCAAGCCGAGGATCGACTCCCACCACGTGTGCACGAGGGACAGCCCTGTGGGAAAGCCTCGTGGGAAAGCCTCGAGGGAAAACCATAGATCCTTTGATCCACGTGGCGAATTGCGTGACACTGCTGCTACCGCTCTGGAGGAAAGCGCAAGTGCATGCCCGCATTCGAGACGAGGACTGACTCCCCTGGGGAGACTCCAGAAGTACCCCAAGATCCATGTCAGCACTGGAGAGGAATCCTCAGGTTCCGGCCCCGACTCCACACAAGGATTTAGGCCCCGGCATCGACGGGAGAGGAATCCCGAGAGGTCCCCGAGGAACTCGCATGGGGACTGGCCTTTCCTGAGGCCACCAGAGCGGGTCCCTGAGGTCCCCGTCGTAAGTCGAGAGCACCTGCAGCAACTCGAGAAAATCCAGGCGGTTTTGCCCTCCAGGCGAGATGAGGCCCATTTCCGCTGAGGCTTCTCGAGGCTTATCACGTCTAACCACTGGAACTTCCAAAGGGTCCTTCACACCCTTGCTGCAACTCAAGAAGTTCCCCGACATACCCGTCTCCACTCGAGAGGAAGCACGTGGGTCCCGCACACATCCAGGGGAGCCCCGTTTCCGCCTCCTAGCTCGAGATGAGGGATCCTTTCCCTGTTTCGTAGGGAAAGAATTCCCGGCGTTCCCGTCGCATCTCAAGAGGAGGCGCTCTCCACAGGAAAGGCGAGAGGAACTCCAGGGTCATGCCACCATTCCAAGAGTCCCCCAGATGTGTCAGTCCATTCCAGAGGAACCTGTTTTCCCTACACTGCCTTGACGTTCAAACCGAGGATCGACTCCCACCACGTGTGCACGTGGGACAGCCCTGTGGGAAAGCCTCGTGGGAAAGCCTCGTGGGAAAGACTCGAGGGAAAACCATAGATCCTTTGATCCACGCGGCGGACTGCGTGACACTGCTGCTACCGCTCTGGAAGAAAGCGCAAGTGCATGCCCGCATTCGAGAGGAGGACTGACTCCCCTGGGGAGACTCCAGAAGTACCCCAAGATCCATGTCAGCCCTGGAGAGGAATCCTCAGGTTCCGGCCCCGACTCCACACAAGGTCTTAGGCCCCGGCATCGACGGGAGAGGAATCCCGAGAGGCCCCCGAGGAACTCGCATGGGGACGGGCCTTTCCTGAGGCCACCAGAGCGGTTCCCTGAGGTCCCCGTCGTAAGTCGAGAGCACCTGCCGCAACTCGAGAAAATCCAGGAGGTTTTGCCCTCCAGGCGAGATGAGGCCCATTTCCGCTGAGGCTTCTCGAGGCCAATCACGTCTAACCACTGGAACTTCCAAAGGGTCCTTCACACCCTTGCTGCAACTCAAGAAGTTCCCCGACATACCCGTCTCCACTCGAGAGGAAGCACGTGGTGTCCCGCACACATCCAGGGGAGCCCCGTTTCCGCCTCCTAGCTCGAGATGAGGGTTCCTTTCCCTGTTTCCTAGGGAAAGAATTCCCGGCGTTCCCGTCACATCTCAAGAGGAGGCGCTCTCCACAGGAAAGGCGAGAGGAACTCCAGGGTCATGCCACCATTCCAAGAGTCCCCCAGATGTGTCAGGCCATTCCAGAGGAACCTGTTTTCCCTGCACTGCCTTGACGTTCAAGCCGAGGATCGACTCCCACCACGTGTGCACGTGGGACAGCCCTGTGGGAAAGCCTCGTGGGAAAGCCTCGAGGGAAAACCATAGATCCTTTGATCCACGTGGCGGATTGCGTGACACTGCTGCTACCGCTCTGGAGGAAAGCGCAAGTGCATGCCCGCATTCGAGACGAGGACTGACTCCCCTGGGGAGACTCCAGAAGTACCCCAAGATCCATGTCAGCACTGGAGAGGAATCCTCAGGTTCCGGCCCCGACTCCACACAAGGTCCTAGGCCTCGGCATCCACGGGAGAGGAATCACGAGAGGGCCCCGAGGAACTCGCATGGGGACTGGCCTTTCCTGAGGCCACCAGAGCGGGTCCCTGAGGTCCCCGTCGTAAGTCTAGAGCACCTGCCGCAACTCGAGAAAATCCAGGAGGTTTTGCCCTCCAGGCGAGATGAGGCCCATTTCCGCTGAGGCTTCTCGAGGCCAATCACATCTAACCACTGGAACTTCCAAAGGGTCCTTCACACCCTTGCTGCAACTCAAGAAGTTCCCCGACATACCCTTCTGCACTCGAGAGGAAGCACGTGGTGTCCCGCACACATCCAGGGGAGCCCCGTTTCCGCCTCCTAGCTCGAAATGAGGGATCCTTACCCTGTTTCGTAGGGAAAGAATTCCCGGCGTTCCAGTCGCATATCAAGAGGAGGCGCTCTCCACAGGAAAGGCGAGAGGAACTCCAGGGTCGTGACACCATTCCAAGAGTCCCCCAGATGTGTCAGTCCATTCCAGAGGAACCTGTTTTCCCTGCACTGCCTTGACGTTCAAGCCGAGGATCTACTCCCACCACGTCTGCACGTGGGACAGCCCTGTGGGAAAGCCTCGTGGGAAAGCCTCGTGGGAAAGACTCGAGGGAAAACCATAGATCCTTTGATCCACGCGGCGGACTGCGTGACACTGCTGCTACCGCTCTGGAGGAGAGCGCAAGTGCATGCCCGCATTCGAGACGAGGACTGACTCCACTGGGGAGACTCCAGAAGTACCCCAAGATCCATGTCAGCACTGGAGAGGAATCCTCAGGTTCCGGCCCCGACTCCACACAAGGTCTTAGGCCCTGGCATCGACGGGAGAGGAATCCCGAGAGGCCCCCGAGGAACTCGCATGGGGACTGGCCTTTCCTGAGGCCACCAGAGCGGTTCCTGAGGTCCCCGTCGTAAGTCGAGAGCACCTGCCGCAACTCGAGAAAATCCAGGAGGTTTTGCCCTTCAGGCGAGATGAGGCCCATTTCCGCTGAGGCTTCTCGATTCCAATCACATCTAACCACTGGAACTTCCAAAGGGTCCTTCACACCATTGCTGCAACTCCAGAAGTTCCCCGACATACCCGTCTCCACTCGAGAGGAAGCACGTGGGGTCCCTCACACATCCAGGGGAGCCCCGTTTCCGTCTCCTAGCTCGAGATGAGGGATCTTTCCCTGTTTCGTAGGGAAAGAATTCCGGGCCTTCCCGTCGCATCTCAAGAGGAGGCGCTCTCCACAGGAAAGGCGAGAGGAACTCCAGGGTCGTGACACCATTCCAAGAGTCCCCCAGATGTGTCAGTCCATTCCAGAGGAACCTGTTTTCCCTGCACTGCCTTGACGTTCAAGCCGAGGATCGACTCCCACCACGTGTGCACGTGGGACAGCCCTGTGGGAAAGCCTCGTGGGAAAGCCTGGTGGGAAAGACTCGAGGGAAAACTATAGATCCTTTGATCCACGCGGCGGACTGCGTGACACTGCTGCTACCGCTCTGGAGGAAAGCGCAAGTGCATGCCCGCATTCGAGACGAGGACTGACTCCCCTGGGGAGACTCCAGAAGTACCCCAAGATCCATGTCAGCACTGGAGAGGAATCCTCAGGTTCCGGCCCCGACTCCATACAAGGTCTTAGGCCCCGGCATCGACGGGAGAGGAATCCCCAGAGGCCCCCGAGGAACTCGCATGGGGACTGGCCTTTCCTGAGGCCACCAGAGCGGGTCCCTGAGGTCCCGGTCGTAAGTCGAGAGCACCTGCCGCAACTCGATAAAATCCAGGAGGTTTTGCCCTCCAGGCGAGATGAGGCCCATTTCCGCTGAGGCTTCTCGAGGCCAATCACATCTAACCACTGGAACTTCCAAAGGGTCCTTCACACCATTGCTGCAACTCCAGAAGTTCCCCGACATACCCGTCTCCACTCGAGAGGAAGCACGTGGGGTCCCTCACACATCCAGGGGAGCCCCGTTTCCGTCTCCTAGCTCGAGATGAGGGATCTTTCCCTGTTTCGTAGGGAAAGAATTCCGGGCCTTCCCGTCGCATCTCAAGAGGAGGCGCTCTCCACAGGAAAGGCGAGAGGAACTCCAGGGTCGTGCCACCATTCCAAGAGTCCCCCAGATGTGTCAGTCCATTCCAGAGGAACCTGTTTTCCCTGCACTGCCTTGACGTTCAAGCCGAGGATCGACTCCCACCACGTGTGCACGTGGGACAGCCCTGTGGGAAAGCCTCGTGGGAAAGACTCTAGGGAAAACCATAGATCCTTTGATCCACGCGGCGGACTGCGTGACACTGCTGCTACCGCTCTGGAGGAAAGCGCAAGTGCATGCCCGCATTCGAGACGAGGACTGACTCCCCTGGGGAGACTACAGAAGTACCCCAAGATCCATGTCAGCACTGGAGAGGAATCATCAGGTTCCGGCCCCGACTCCACACAAGGTCTTAGGCCCGGGCATCGACGGGAGAGGAATCCCGAGAGGCCCCCGAGGAACTCGCATGGGGACTGGCCTTTCCTGAGGCCACCAGAGCGGGTCCCTGAGGTCCCCGTCGTAAGTCGAGAGCACCTGCCGCAACTCGAGAAAATCCAGGAGGTTTTGCCCTCCAGGCGAGATGAGGCCCATTTCCGCTGAGGCTTCTCGAGGCCAATCACATATAACCACTGGAACTTCCAAAGGGTCCTTCTAACCATTGCTGCAACTCAAGAAGTTCCCCGACATACCCTTCCCACTCGAGAGGAAGCACGTGGTCTCCCGCACACATCCAGGGGAGCCCCGTTTCTGCCTCCTAGCTCGAGATGAGGGATCCTTTCCCTGTTTCGTAGGGAAAAAATTCCCGGCGTTCCCGTCGCATCTCAAGAGGAGGCCCTCTCCACAGGAAAGGCGAGAGGAACTCCACGGTCGTGCCACCATTCCAAGAATCCCACAGATGGGTCAGTCCATTCCAGAGGAACCTGTTTTCCCTGCACTGCCTTGACGTTCAAGCCGAGGATCGACTCCCACCACGTGTGCACGTGGGACAGCCCTGTGGGAAAGCCTCGTGGGAAAGCCTCGTGGGAAAGACTCGAGGGAAAACCATAGATCCTTTGATCCACGCGGCGGACTGCGTGACACTGCTGCTACCGCTCTGGAGGAAAGCGCAAGTGCATGCCCGCATTCGAGACGAGGACTGACTCCCCTGGGGAACTCCAGAAGTACCCCAAGATCCATGTCAGCACTGGAGAGGAATCTTCAGGTTCCGGCCCGACTCCACACAAGGTCTTAGGCCCCGACATCGACGGGAGAGGAATCCCGAGAGGCCCCCGAGGAACTCGCATGGGGACTGGCCTTTCCTGAGGCCACCAGAGCGGTTCTTGAGGTCCCCGTCGTAAGGCGAGAGCACTTGCCGCAACTCGAGAAAATCCAGGAGGTTTTGCCCTCCAGGCGAGATGAGGCCCATTTCCGCTGAGGCTTCTCGAGGCCAATCACATCTAACCACTGGAACTGCCAAAGGGTCCTTCACACCATTGCTGCAACTCAAGAAGTTCCCCGACATACCCGTCTCCACTCGAGAGGAAGCACGTGCGGTCCCTCACACATCCAGGGGAGCCCCGTTTCCGCCTCCTAGCTCGAGATGAGGGATCCTTCCCGGTTTCGTAGGGAAAGAATTCCTGGCGTTCCCGTCGCATCTCAAGAGGAGGCGCTCTCCACAGGAAAGGCGAGAGGAACTCCAGGGTCGTGACACTATTCCAAGTGTCCCCCAGATGTGTCAGTTATTCCAGAGGAACCTGTTTTCCCTGCACTGCCTTGACGTTCAAGCCGAGGATCGACTCCCACGACGTGTGCACGTGGGACAGCCCTGTGGGAAAGCCTCGTGGGAAAGCCTCGTGGGAAAGACTCGAGGGAAAACCATAGATCCTTTGATCCACGCGGCGGACTGCGTGACACTGCTGCTACCGCTCTGGAGGAAAGCGCAAGTGCATGCCCGCATTCGAGACGAGGACTGACTCCCCTGGGGAGACTCCAGAAGTACCCCAAGATCCATGTCAGAACTGGAGAGGAATCCTCAGATTCCGGCCCCGACTCCACACAAGGACTTAGGCCCCGCCATCGAAGGGAGAGGAATCCCGAGAGGCCCCCGAGGAACTCGCATCGGGACTGGCCTTTCCTGAGGCCACCAGAGCGGGTCCCTGAGGTCCCCGTTGTAAGTCGAGAGCACCTGCCGCAACTCGAGAAAATCCAGGAGGTTTTGCCCTCCAGGCGAGATGAGGCCCATTTCCGCTGAGGCTTCTCGAGGCCAATCACATCTAACCACTGGAACTTCCAAAGGGTCCTTCACACCCTTGCTGCAACTCAAGAAGTTCCCCGACATACCCGTCTCCACTCGAGAGGAAGCACGTGCCGTCCCTCACACATCCAGGGGAGCCCCGTTTCGCCTCCTAGCTCGAGATGAGGGATCCTTTCCCTGTTTCGTAGGGAAAGAATTCCGGGCGTTCCCGTCGCATCTCAAGAGGAGGCGCTCTCCACAGGAAAGGCGAGAGGAACTCCAGGGTCGTGCCACCATTCCAAGAGTCCCCCAGATGGGTCAGTCCATTCCAGAGGAACCTGTTTTCCCTGCACTGCCTTGACGTTCAAGCCGAGGATCGACTCCCACCACGTCTGCACGTGGGACAGCCCTGTGGGAAAGCCTCGTGGGAAAGCCTCGTGGGAAAGACACGAGGGAAAACCATAGATCTTTTGATCCACGCGGCGGACTGCGTGACACTGCTGCTACCGCTCTGGAGGAAAGCGCAAGTGCATGCCCGCATTTCGAGACGAGGACTGACTCCCCGGGGGAGACTCCAGAAGTACCCCAAGATCCATGTCAGCACTGGAGAGGAATCCTCAGGTTCCGGCCCCGACTCCACACAAGGTCTTAGGCCCTGGCATCGACGGGAGAGGAATCCCGAGAGGCCCCCGAGGAACTCGCATGGGGACTGGCCTTTCCTGACGCCACCAGAGCGGTTCCTGAGGTCCCCGTCGTAAGTCGAGAGCACCTGCCGCAACTCGAGAAAATCCAGGAGGTTTTGCCCTCCAGGCGAGATGAGGCCCATTTCCGCTGAGGCTTCTCGAGGCCAATCACATCTAACCACTGGAACTTCCAAAGGGTCCTTCACACCATTGCTGCAACTCAAGAAGTTCCCCGACGTACCCGTCTCCACTCGAGAGGAAGCACGTGGGGTCCCTCACACATCCAGGGGAGCCCCGTTTCCGCCTCCTAGCTCGAGATGAGGGATCTTTCCCTGTTTCGTAGGGAAAGAATTCCCGGCGTTCCCGTCGCATCTCAAGAGGAGGCGCTCTCCACAGGAAAGGCGAGAGGAACTCCAGGGTCGTGACACCATTCCAAGAGTCCCCCAGATGTGTCAGTCCATTCCAGAGGAACCTGTTTTCCCTGCACTGCCTTGACGTTCAAGCCGAGGATCGACTCCCACCACGTGTGCACGTGGGACAGCCCTGTGGGAAAGCCTCATTGGAAAGCCTCGTGGGAAAGACTCGAGGGAAATCTATAGATCCTTTGATCCACGCGGCGGACTGAGTGACACTGCTGCTACCGCTCTGGAGGAAAGCGCAAGTGCATGCCCGCATTCGAGACGAGGACTGACTCCCCTTGGGAGACTCCAGAAGTACCCCAAGATCCATGTCAGCACTGGAGAGGAATCCTCAGGTTCCGGCCCCGAATCCACACAAGGACTTAGGCCCAGCCATCGACGGGAGAGGAATCCCGAGAGGCCCCCGAGGAACTCGCATGGGGACTGGCCTTTCCTGAGGCCACCAGAACGGTTCCTGAGGTCCCTGTCGTAAGTCGAGAGCACCTGCCGCAACTCGAGAAAATCCAGGAGGTTTTGCCCTTCAGGAGAGATGAGGCCCATTTCCGCTGAGGCTTCTCGAGGCCAATCACATCTAACCACTGGAACTTCCAAAGGGTCCTTCACACCATTGCTGCAACTCAAGAAGTTCCCCAACATACCCATCTCCACTCGAGAGGAAGCACGTGGGGTCCCTCACACATCCAGGGGAGCCCCGTTTCCGCCTCCTAGCTCGAGATGAGGGATCCTTCCCTGTTTCGTAGGGAAAGAATTCCCGGCGTTCCCGTCGCATCTCAAGATTAGGCGCTCTCCACAGGAAAGGCGAGAGGAACTCCAGGGTCGTGACACCATTCCAAGAGTCCCCCAGATGTGTCAGTCCATTCCAGAGGAACCTGTTTTCCCTGCACTGCCTTGACGTTCAAGCCGAGGATCGACTCCCACCACGTGTGCACGTGGGACAGCCCTGTGGGAAAGCCTCGTGGGAAAGCCTCGTGGGAAAGACTCGAGGGAAAACCATTGATCTTTTGATCCACGCGGCGGACTGCGTGACACTGCTGCTACCGCTCTGGAGGAAAGCGCAAGTGCATGCCCGCATTCGAGACGAGGACTGACTCCCCTGGGGAGACTCCAGAAGTACCCCAAGATCCATGTCAGCACTGGAGAGGAATCCTCAGGTTCCGGCCCCGACTCCACACAAGGTCTTAGGCCCCGGCATCGACGGGAGAGGAATCCCGAGAGGCCCCCGAGGAACTCGCATGGGGACTGGCCTTTCCTGAGGCCACCAGAGCGGGTCCCTGAGGTCCCCGTCGTAAGTCGAGAGCACCTGCCGCAACTCGAGAAAATCCAGGAGGTTTTGCCCTCCAGGCGAGATGAGGCCCATTTCCGCTGAGGCTTCTCGAGGCCAATCACATCTAACCACTGGAACTTCCAAAGGGTCCTTCTCACCATTGCTGCAACTCAAGAAGTTCCCCGACATACCCGTCTCCACTCGAGAGGAAGCACGTGGTGTCCCGCACACATCCAGGGGAGCCCCGTTTCTGCCTCCTAGCTCGAGATGAGGGATCCTTTCCCTGTTTCGTAGGGAAAGAATTCCCGGCGTTCCCGTCGCATCTCAAGAGGAGGCCCTCTCCACAGGAAAGGCGAGAGGAACTCCACGGTCGTGCCACCATTCCAAGAATCCCACAGATGGGTCAGTCCATTCCAGAGGAACCTGTTTTCCCTGCACTGCCTTGACGTTCAAGCCGAGGATCGACTCCCACCACGTGTGCACGTGGGACAGCCCTGTGGGAAAGCCTCGTGGGAAAGCCTCGTGGGAAAGACTCGAGGGAAAACCATAGATCCTTTGATCCACGCGGCGGACTGCGTGACACTGCTGCTACCGCTCTGGAGGAAAGCGCAAGTGCATGCCCGCATTCGAGACGAGGACTGACTCCCCTGGGGAGACTCCAGAAGTACCCCAAGATCCATGTCAGCACTGGAGAGGAATCTTCAGGTTCCGGCCCGACTCCACACAAGGTCTTAGGCCCCGACATCGACGGGAGAGGAATCCCGAGAGGCCCCCGAGGAACTCGCATGGGGACTGGCCTTTCCTGAGGCCACCAGAGCGGTTCTTGAGGTCCCCGTCGTAAGGCGAGAGCACTTGCCGCAACTCGAGAAAATCCAGGAGGTTTTGCCCTCCAGGCGAGATGAGGCCCATTTCCGCTGAGGCTTCTCGAGGCCAATCACATCTAACCACTGGAACTGCCAAAGGGTCCTTCACACCATTGCTGCAACTCAAGAAGTTCCCCGACGTACCCGTCTCCACTCGAGAGGAAGCACGTGGGGTCCCGCCCACATCCAGGGGAGCCCCGTTTCCGCCTCCTAGCTCGAGATGAGGGATCTTTCCCTGTTTCGTAGGGAAAGAATTCCCGGCGTTCCCGTCGCATCTCAAGAGGAGGCGCTCTCCACAGGAAAGGCGAGAGGAACTCCAGGGTCGTGACACCATTCCAAGAGTCCCCCAGATGTGTCAGTCCATTCCAGAGGAACCTGTTTTCCCTGCACTGCCTTGACGTTCAAGCCGAGGATCGACTCCCACCACGTGTACACGTGGGACAGCCCTGTGGGAAAGCCTCATTGGAAAGCCTCGTGGGAAAGACTCGAGGGAAAACTATAGATCCTTTGATCCACGCGGCGGACTGAGTGACACTGCTGCTACCGCTCTGGAGGAAAGCGCAAGTGCATGCCCGCATTCGAGACGAGGACTGACTCCCCTTGGGAGACTCCAGAAGTACCCCAAGATCCATGTCAGCACTGGAGAGGAATCCTCAGGTTCCGGCCCCGAATCCACACAAGGACTTAGGCCCCGCCATCGACGGGAGAGGAATCCCGAGAGGCCCCCGAGGAACTCGCATGGGGACTGGCCTTTCCTGAGGCCACCAGAGCGGTTCCTGAGGTCCCTGTCGTAAGTCGAGAGCACCTGCCGCAACTCGAGAAAATCCAGGAGGTTTTGCCCTTCAGGCGAGATGAGGCCCATTTCCGCTGAGGCTTCTCGAGGCCAATCACATCTAACCACTGGAACTTCCAAAGGGTCCTTCACACCATTGCTGCAACTCAAGAAGTTCCCCGACGTACCCGTCTCCACTCGAGAGGAAGCACGTGGGGTCCCTCACACATCCAGGGGAGCCCCGTTTCCGCCTCCTAGCTCGAGATGAGGGATCTTTCCCTGTTTCGTAGGGAAAGAATTCCCGGCGTTCCCGTCGCATCTCAAGAGGAGGCGCTCTCCACAGGAAAGGCGAGAGGTACTCCAGGGTCGTGACACCATTCCAAGAGTCCCCCAGATGTGTCAGTCCATTCCAGAGGAACCTGTTTTCCCTGCACTGCATTGACGTTCAAGCCGAGGATCGACTCCCACCACGTGTGCACGTGGGACAGCCCTGTGGGAAAGCCTCGTGGGAAAGCCTCGTGGGAAAGACTCGAGGGAAAACCATAGATCCTTTGATCCACGCGGCGGACTGGTGACACTGCTGCTACCGCTCTGGAGGAAAGCGCAAGTGCATGCCCGCATTCGAGACGAGGACTGACTCCCCTGGGGAGACTCCAGAAGTACCCCAAGATCCATGTCAGCACTGGAGAGGAATCCTCAGGTTCCGGCCCGACTCCACACAAGGTCTTAGGCCCCGGCATCGACGGGAGAGGAATCCCCAGAGGCCCCCGAGGAACTCGCATGGGGACTGGCCTTTCCTGAGGCCACCAGAGCGGGTCCCTGAGGTCCCCGTCGTAAGTCGAGAGCACCTGACGCAACTCGAGAAAATCCAGGAGGTTTTGCCCTCCAGGCGAGATGAGGCCCATTTCCCCTGAGGCTTCTCGAGGCCAATCACATCTAACGACTGGAACTTCCAAAGGGTTCTTCACACCATTGCTGCAACTCAAGAAGTTCCCCAACATACCCATCTCCACTCGAGAGGAAGCACGTGGGGTCCCTCACACATCCAGGGGAGCCCCGTTTCCGCCTCCTAGCTCGAGATGAGGGATCCTTCCCTGTTTCGTAGGGAAAGAATTCCCGGCGTTCCCGTCGCATCTCAAGAGGAGGCCCTCTCCACAGGAAAGGCGAGAGGAACTCCACGGTCGTGCCACCATTCCAAGAATCCCATAGATGGGTCAGTCCATTCCAGAGGAACCTGTTTTCCCTGCACTGCCTTGACGTTCAAGCCGAGGATCGACTCCCACCACGTGTGCACGTGGGACAGCCCTGTGGGAAAGCCTCGGGGAAAGCCTCGTGGGAAAGACTCGAGGCAAAACCATAGATCCTTTGATCCACGCGGCGGACTGCGTGAAACTGCTGCTACCACTCTGGAGGAAAGCGCAAGTGCATGCCCGCATTCGAGACGAGGACTGACTCCCCTGGGGAGACTCCAGAAGTACCCCAAGATCCATGTCAGCACTGGAGAGGAATCCTGAGGTTCCGGCCCCGACTCCACACAAGGTCTTAGGCCCCGGCATCGACGGGAGAGGAATCCCGAGAGGCCCCCGTGGAACTAGCATGGGGACTGGCCTTTCCTGAGGCCACCAGAGCGGGTCCCTGAGGTCCCCGTCGTAAGCCGAGAGCACCTGCCGCAACTCGAGAAAATCCAGGAGGTTTTGCCCTCCAGGCGAGATGAGGCCCATTTCCGCTGAGGGTTCTCGAGGCTAATCACGTCTAACCACTGGAACTTCCAAAGGGTCCTTCACACCCTTGCTGCAACTCAAGAAGTTCCCCGACATACCCGTCTCCACTCGAGAGGAAGCACGTGGGTCCCGCACACATCCAGGGGAGCCCCGTTTCCGCCTCCTAGCTCGAGATGAGGGATCCTTTCCCTGTTTCGAAGGGAAAGAATTCCCGGCGTTCCCGTCGCATCTCAAGAGGAGGCGCTCTCCACAGGAAAGGCGAGAGGAACTCCAGGGTCGTGCCACCATTCCAAGAGTCCCCCAGATGTGTCAGTCCATTCCAGAGGAACCTGTTTTCCCTGCACTGCCTTGACGTTCAAGCCGAGGATCGACTCCCACCACTTGTGCACGTGGGACAGCCCTGTGGGAAAGCCTCGTGGGAAAGCCTCGTGGGAAAGACTCGAGGGAAAACCATAGATCCTTTGATCCACGCGGCGGACTGCGTGACACTTCTGCTACCGCTCTGGAGGAAAGCGCAAGTGCATGCCCGCATTCGAGACGAGGACTGACTCCCCTGGGGAGACTCCAGAAGTACCCCAAGATCCATGTCAGCACTGGAGAGGAATCCTCAGGTTCCGGCCCCGACTCCACACAAGGTCTTAGGCCCTGGCATCGACGGGAGAGGAATCCCGAGAGGCCCCCGAGGAACTCGCATGGGGACTGGCCTTTCCTGAGGCCACCAGAGCGGTTCCTGAGGTCCCCGTCGTAAGTCGAGAGCACCTGCCGCAACTCGAGAAAATCCAGGAGCTTTTGCCCTTCAGGCGAGATGAGGCCCATTTCTGCTGAGGCTTCTCGAGGCCAATCACATCTAACCACTGGAACTTCCAAAGGGTCCTTCACACCATTGCTGCAACTCAAGAAGTTCCCCGAAGTACCCGTCTCCACTCGAGAGGAAGCACGTGGGGTCCCTCACACATCCAGGTGAGCCCCGTTTCCGCCTCCTAGCTCGAGATGAGGGATCTTTCCCTGTTTCGTAGGGAAAGAATTCCCGGCGTTCCCGTCGCATCTCAAGAGGAGGCGCTCTCCACAGGAAAGGCGAGAGGAACTCCAGGGTCGTGACACCATTCCAAGAGTCCCCCAGATGTGTCAGTCCATTCCAGAGGAACCTGTTTTCCCTGCACTGCCCTGACGTTCAAGCCGAGGATCGACTCCCACCACGTGTGCACGTGGGACAGCCCTGTGGGAAAGCCTCATTGGAAAGCCTGGTGGGAAAGACTCGAGGGAAAACTATAGATCCTTTGATCCACGCGGCGGACTGCGTGACACTGCTGCTAACGCTCTGGAGGAAAGCGCAAGTGCATGCCCGCATTCGAGACGAGGACTGACTCCCCTGGGGAGACTCCAGAAGTACCCCAAGATCCATGTCAGCACTGGAGAGGAATCCTCAGGTTCCGGCCCCGACTCCACACAAGGACTTAGGCCCCGCCATCGACGGGAGAGGAATCCCGAGAGGCCCCCGAGGAACTCGCATGGGGACTGGCCTTTCCTGAGGCCACCAGAGCGGGTCCCTGAGGTCCCCGTCGTAAGTCGAGAGCACCTGCCGCAACTCGAGAAAATCCAGGAGGTTTTGCCCTCCAGGCGAGATGAGGCCCATTTCCGCTGAGGCTTCTCGAGGCCAATCACATCTAACCACTGGAACTTCCAAAGGGTCCTTCTCACCATTGCTGCAACTCAAGAAGTTCCCCGACATACCCGTCTCCACTCGAGAGGAAGCACGTGGTGTCCCGCACACATCCAGGGGAGCCCCGTTTCTGCCTCCTAGCTCGAGATGAGGGATCCTTTCCCTGTTTCGTAGGGAAAGAATTCCCGGCGTTCCCGTCGCATCTCAAGAGGAGGCCCTCTCCACAGGAAAGGCGAGAGGAACTCCACGGTCGTGCCACCATTCCAAGAATCCCACAGATGGGTCAGTCCATTCCAGAGGAACCTGTTTTCCCTGCACTGCCTTGACGTTCAAGCCGAGGATCGACTCCCACCACGTGTGCACGTGGGACAGCCCTGTGGGAAAGCCTCGGGGGAAAGCCTCGTGGGAAAGACTCGAGGGAAAACCATAGATCCTTTGATCCACGCGGCGGACTGCGTGACAATGCTGCTACCGCTCTGGAGGAAAGCGCAAGTGCATGCCCGCATTCGAGACGAGGACTGACTCCCCTGGGGAACTCCAGAAGTACCCCAAGATCCATGTCAGCACTGGAGAGGAATCCTCAGGTTCCGGCCCCGACTCCACACAAGGTCTTAGGCCCCGGCATCGACGGGAGAGGAATCCCGAGAGGCCCCCGAGGAACTCGCATGGGGACTGGCTTTTCCTGAGGCCAACAGAGCGGGTCCCTGAGGTCCCCATCGTCAGTCGAGATCACCTGCCGCAACTCGAGAAAATCCAGGAGGTTTTGCCATCCAGGCGAGATGAGGCTCATTTCCGCTGAGGCTTCTCGAGGCTAATCACGTCTAAACACTGAAACTTCCAAAGGGTCCTTCACACCCTTGCTGCAACTCAAGAAGTTTCCCGACATACCCGTCTCCACTCGAAAGGAAGCACGTGGTGTCCCGCACACAACCAGTGGAGCCCCGTTTCCGCCTCCTAGCTCGAGATGAGGGATCCTTTCCCTGTTTCATAGGGAAAGAATTCCCGGCGTTCCCGTCGCATCTCAAGAGGAGGCGCTCTCCACAGGAAAGGCGAGAGGAACTCCAGGGTCGTGCCACCATTCCAAGAGTCCCCCAGATGTGTCAGTCCATTCCAGAGGAACCTGTTTTCCCTGCACTGCCTTGACGTTCAAGCCGAGGATCGACTCCCACCACGTGTGCACGAGGGACAGCCCTGTGGGAAAGCCTCGTGGGAAAGCCTCGAGGGAAAACCATAGATCCTTTGATCCATGCGGCGGACTGCGTGACACTGCTGCTACCGCTCTGGAGGAAAGCGCCAGTGCATGCCCGCATTCGAGACGAGGACTGACTCCCCTGGGGAGACTCCAGAAGTACCCCAAGATCCATGTCAGCACTGGAGAGGAATCCTCAGGTTCCGGCCCCGACTCCACACAAGGTCTTAGGCCCTGGCATCGACGGGAGAGGAATCCCGAGAGGCCCCCGAGGAACTCGCATGGGGACTGGCCTTTCCTGAGGCCACCAGAGCGGTTCCTGAGGTCCCCGTCGTAAGTCGAGAGCACCTGCCGCAACTCGAGAAAATCCAGGAGGTTTTGCCCTCCAGGCGAGATGAGGCCCATTTCCGCTGAGGCTTCTCGAGGCCAATCACATCTAACCACTGGAACTTCCAAACGGTCCTTCACACCATTGCTGCAACTCAAGAAGTTCCCCGACATACCCATCTCCACTCGAGAGGAAGCACGTGGGGTCCCTCACACATCCAGGGGAGCCCCGTTTCCGCCTCCTAGCTCGAGATGAGGGATCTTTCCCTGTTTCGTAGGGAAAGAATTCCCGGCGTTCCCGTCGCATCTCAAGAGGAGGCGCTCTCCACAGGAAAGGCGAGAGGAACTCCAGGGTCGTGCCACCATTCCAAGAGTCCCCCAGATGTGTCAGTCCATTCCAGAGGAACCTGTTTTCCCTGCACTGCCTTGACGTTCAAGCCAAGGATCGACTCCCACCACGTGTGCACGTGGGACAGCCCTGTGGGAAAGCCTCGTGGGAAAGCCTCGTGGGAAAGACTCGAGGGAAAACCATAGATCCTTTGATCCACGCGGCGGACTGCGTGACACTGCTGCTACCGCTCTGGAGGAAAGCGCAAGTGCATGCACGCATTCGAGACGAGGACTGACTCCCCTGGGGAGACTCCAGAAGTACCCCAAGATCCATGTCAGCACTGGAGAGGAATCCTCAGGTTCCGGCCCCGACTCCACACAAGGTCTTAGGCCCCGGCATCGACGGGAGAGGAATCCCGAGAGGCCCCCGTGGAACTCGCATGGGGACTGGCCTTTCCTGAGGCCACCAGAGCGGGTCCCTGAGGTCCCCGTCGTAAGTCGAGAGCACCTGCCGTAACTTGAGAAAATCCAGGAGGTTTTGCCATCCAGGCGAGATTAGGCTCATTTCCGCTGAGGCTTCTCGAGGCTAATCACGTCTAAACACTGAAACTTCCAAAGGGTCCTTCACACCCTTGCTGCAACTCAAGAAGTTTCCCGACATACCCGTCTCCACTCGAAAGGAAGCACGTGGTGTCCCGCACACATCCAGTGGAGCCCCGTTTCCGCCTCCTAGCTCGAGATGAGGGATCCTTTCCCTGTTTCGTAGGGAAAGAATTCCCGGCGTTCCCTTCGCACCTCAAGAGGAGGCGCTCTCCACAGGAAAGGCGAGAGGAACTCCAGGGTCGTGCCACCATTCCAAGAGTCCCCCAGATGTGTCAGTCCATTCCAGAGGAACCTGTTTTCCCTGCACTGCCTTGACGTTCAAGCCGAGGATCGACTCCCACCACGTGTGCACGTGGGACAGCCCTGTGGGAAAGCCTCGTGGGAAAGACTCGAGGGAAAACCATAGATCCTTTGATCCACGCGGCGGACTGCGTGACACTGCTGCTACCGCTCTGGAGGAAAGCGCAAGTGCATGCCCGCATTCGAGACGAGGACTGACTCCCCTGGGGAACTCCAGAAGTACCCCAAGATCCATGTCAGCACTGGAGAGGAATCCTCAGGTTCCGACCCGACTCCACACAAGGTCTTAGGCCCCGGCATCGACGGGAGAGGAATCCCGAGAGGCCCCCGATGAACTCGCATGGGGACTGGCCTTTCCTGAGGCCATCAGAGCGGGTCCCTCAGGTCCCCGTCGTAAGTCGAGAGCACCTGCCGCAACTCGAGAAAATCCAGGAGGTTTTGCCCTCCAGGCGAGATGAGGCCCATTTCCGCTGAGGCTTCTCGAGGCTAATCACTTCTAACCACTGGAACTTCCAAAGGGTCCTTCACACCCTTGTTGCAACTCAAGAAGTTCCCCGACATACCCGTCTCCACTCGAGAGGAAGCACGTGGTGTCCCGCCCACATCCAGGGGAGCTCCGTTTCCGACTCCCTAGCTCGAGATGAGGGATCCTTTCCCTGTTTCGTTAGGAAAGAATTCCCGGCGTTCCCGTCGCATCTCAAGAGGAGGCGCTCTCCACAGGAAAGGCGAGAGGAACTCCAGGGTCGTGCCACCATTCCAAGAGTCCCCCAGATGTGTCACTCCATTCCAGAGGAATCTGTTTTCCCTGCACTGCCTTTACGTTCAAGCCAAGGATCGACTCCCACCACGTGTGCACGTGGGACAGCCCTGTGGGAAAGCCTCGTGGGAAAGCCTCGTGGAAAAGACTCGAGGGAAAACCATAGATCCTTTGATCCACGCGGCGGACTACGTGACACTGCTGCTACCGCTCTGGAGGAAAGCGCAAGTGCATGCCCGCATTCGAGACTAGGACTGACTCCCCTGGGGAGACTCCAGAAGTACCCCAAGATCCATGTCAGCACTGGAGAGGAATCCTCAGGTTCCGGCCCCGACTCCACACAAGGTCTTAGGCCCCGGCATCGACGGGAGAGGAATCCCGAGAGGCCCCCGAGGAACTCGCATGGGGACTGGCTTTTCCTGAGGCCAACAGAGCGGGTCCCTGAGGTCCCCATCGTCAGTCGAGATCACCTGCCGCAACTCGAGAAAATCCAGGAGGTTTTGCCATCCAGGCGAGATTAGGCTCATTTCCGCTGAGGCTTCTCGAGGCTAATCACGTCTAAACACTGAAACTTCCAAAGGGTTCTTCACACCCTTGCTGCAACTCAAGAAGTTTCCCGACATACCCGTCTCCACTCGAAAGGAAGCACGTGGTGTCCCGCACACATCCAGTGGAGCCCCGTTTCCGCCTCCTAGCTCGAGATGAGGGATCCTTTCCCTGTTTCGTAGGGAAAGAATTCCCGGCGTTCCCGTCTCATCTCAAGTGGAGGCGCTCTCCACAGGAAAGGCGAGAGGAACTCCAGGGTCGTGCCACCATTCCAAGAGTCCCCCAGATGTGTCAGTCCATTCCAGAGGTACCTGTTTTCCCTGCACTGCCTTGACGTTCAAGCCAAGGATCGACTCCCACCACGTGTGCACATGGGACAGCCCTGTTGGAAAGCCTCGTGGGAAAGCCTCGTGGGAAAGACTCGAGGGAAAACCATGGATCCTTTGATCCATGCGGCGGACTGCGTGACACTGCTGCTACCGCTCTGGAGGAAAGCGCAAGTGCATGCCCGCATTCGAGACGAGGACTGACTCCCCTGGGGAGACTCCAGAAGTACCCCAAGATCCATGTCAGCACTGGAGAGGAATCCTCAGGTTCCGGCCCCGACTCCACACAAGGTCTTAGGCCCCGGCATCGACGGGAGAGGAATCCCGAGAGGCCCCCGAGAAACTCGCATGGGACGGGCCTTTCCTGAGGCCACCAGAGCGGGTCCCTGAGGTCCCCGTCGTAAGTCTAGAGCACCTGCCGCAACTCGAGAAAATCCAGGAGGTTTTGCCCTCCAGGCGAGATGAGGCCCATTTCCGCTGTGGCTTCTCGAGGCCAATCACGTCTAACCACTGGAACTCCAAAGGGTCCTTCACACCCTTGCTGCAACTCAAGAAGTTCCCCGACTTACCCGTCTCCACTCGAGAGGAAGCACGTGGTGTCCCGCACACATCCAGGGGAGCCCCGTTTCCGCCTCCTAGCTCGAGATGAGGGATCCTTTCCCTGTTTCGTAGGGAAAGAATTCCCGGCGTTCTCGTCGCATCTCAAGAGCAGGCGCTCTCCACAGGAAAGGCGAGAGGAACTCCAGGGTCATGCCACCATTCCAAGAGTCCCCCAGATGTGTCAGGCCATTCCAGAGGAACCTGTTTTCCCTGCACTGCCTTGACGTTCAAGCCGAGGATCGACTCCCACCACGTGTGCACGTGGGACAGCCCTGTGGGAAAGCCTCGTGGGAAAGCCTCGTGGGAAAGACTCGAGGGAAAACCATAGATCCTTTGATCCACGCGGCGGACTGGGTGACACTGCTGCTACCGCTCTGGAGGAAAGCGCAAGTGCATGCCCGCATTCGAGACGAGGACTGACTCCCCTGGGGAGACTCCAGAAGTACCCCAAGATCCATGTCAGCACTGGAGAGGAATCCTCAGGTTCCGGCCCCGACTCCACACAATGTCTTAGGCCCCGGCATCGACGGGAGAGGAATCACGAGAGGGCCCCGAGGAACTCGCATGGGGACTGGCCTTTCCTGAGGCCACCAGAGCGGGTCCCTGAGGTCCCCGTCGTAAGTCGAGAGCACCTGCCGCAACTCGAGAAAATCCAGGAGGTTTTGCCCTCCAGGCGAGATGAGGCCCATTTCCGCTGAGGCTTCTCGAGGCCAATCACATATAACCACTGGAACTTCCAAAGGGTCCTTCACACCCTTGCTGCAACTCAAGAAGTTCCCCGACATACCCGTCTGCACTCGAGAGGAAGCACGTGGGGTCCCGCACACATCCAGGGAAGCCCCGTTTCCGCCTCCTAGCTCGAGATGAGGGATCCTTTCCCTGTTTCGTAGGGAAAGAATTCCCGGCGTTCCCGTCGCACCTCAAGAGGAGGCGCTCTCCACAGGAAAGGCGAGAGGAACTCCAGGGTCGTGCCACCATTCCAAGAGTCCCCCAGATGTGTCACTCCATTCCAGAGGAATCTGCTTTCCCTGCACTGCCTTTACGTTCAAGCCAAGGATCGACTCCCACCACGTGTGCACGTGGGACAGCCCTGTGGGAAAGCCTCGTGGGAAAGCCTCGTGGAAAAGACTCGAGGGAAAACCATAGATCCTTTGATCCACGCGGCGGACTACGTGCCACTGCTGCTACCGCTCTGGAGGAAAGCGCAAGTGCATGCCCGCATTCGAGACTAGGACTGACTCCCCTGGGGAGACTCCAGAAGTACCCCAAGATCCATGTCAGCACTGGAGAGGAATCCTCAGGTTCCGGCCCCGACTCCACACAAGGTCTTAGGCCCCGGCATCGACGGGAGAGGAATCCCGAGAGGCCCCCGAGGAACTCGCATGGGGACTGGCTTTTCCTGAGGCCAACAGAGCGGGTCCCTGAGGTCCCCATCGTCAGTCGAGATCACCTGCCGCAACTCGAGAAAATCCAGGAGGTTTTGCCATCCAGGCGAGATTAGGCTCATTTCCGCTGAGGCTTCTCGAGGCTAATCACGTCTAAACACTGAAACTTCCAAAGGGTTCTTCACACCCTTGCTGCAACTCAAGAAGTTTCCCGACATACCCGTCTCCACTCGAAAGGAAGCACGTGGTGTCCCGCACACATCCAGTGGAGCCCCGTTTCCGCCTCCTAGCTCGAGATGAGGGATCCTTTCCCTGTTTCGTAGGGAAAGAATTCCCGGCGTTCCCGTCTCATCTCAAGTGGAGGCGCTCTCCACAGGAAAGGCGAGAGGAACTCCAGGGTCGTGCCACCATTCCAAGAGTCCCCCAGATGTGTCAGTCCATTCCAGAGGAACCTGTTTTCCCTGCACTGCCTTGACGTTCAAGCCAAGGATCGACTCCCACCACGTGTGCACATGGGACAGCCCTGTTGGAAAGCCTCGTGGGAAAGCCTCGTGGGAAAGACTCGAGGGAAAACCATGGATCCTTTGATCCATGCGGCGGACTGCGTGACACTGCTGCTACCGCTCTGGAGGAAAGCGCAAGTGCATGCCCGCATTCGAGACGAGGACTGACTCCCCTGGGGAGACTCCAGAAGTACCCCAAGATCCATGTCAGCCCTGGAGAGGAATCCTCAGGTTCCGGCCCCGAATCCACACAAGGTCTTAGGCCCCGGCATCGACGGGAGAGGAATCCCAAGAGGAACTCCTATGGGGACTGGCCTTTCCTGAGGCCACCAGAGCGGGTCCCTGAGGTCCTCGTCGTAAGTCGAGAGCAACTGCCGCAACTCGAGAAAATCCAGGGGTTTTGCCCTCCAGGCGAGATGAGGCCCATTTCCGCTGAGGCTTCTCTAGGCCAATCAAATCTAACCACTGGAACTTCCAAAGGGTCCTTCACACCCTTGCTGCAACTCAAGAACTTCCCCGACATACCCGTCTCCACTCGAGATTAAGCACGTGGGGTCCCGCACACATCCAGGGGAGCCCTGTTTCCGCCTCCTAGCTCGAGATGAGGGATCCTTTCCCTGTTTCGTAGGGAAAGAATTCCCGGCGATCCCGTCGCATCTCAAGAGGAAGCGCTCTCCACAGGAAAGGGGAGAGGAACTCCAGGGTCGTGCCACCATTCCAAGAGACCCCCTGATGTGTCAGTCCATTACAGAGGAACCTGTTTTCCCTGCACTGCCTTGACGTTCAAGCCGAGGATCGACTCCCACCACGTGTGCACGTGGGACAGCCCTGTGGGAAAGCCTCGTGGGAAAGCCTCGTGGGAAAGACTCGAGGGAAAACCATAGATCCTTTGATCCACGCGGCGGACTGCGTGACACTGCTGCTACCGCTCTGGAGGAAAGCGCAAGTGCATGCCCGCATTCGAGACGAGGACTGACTCCCCTGGGGAGACTCCAGAAGTACCCCAAGATCCATGTCAGCACTGGAGAGGAATCCTCAGGTTCCGGCCCCGACTCCACACAAGGTCTTAGGCCCCGGCATCGACGGGAGAGGAATCCCGAGAGGCCCCCGAGAAACTCGCATGGGACGGGCCTTTCCTGAGGCCACCAGAGCGGGTCCCTGAGGTCCCCGTCGTAAGTCTAGAGCACCTGCCGCAACTCGAGAAAATCCAGGAGGTTTTGCCCTCCAGGCGCAATGAGGCCCATTTCCGCTGTGGCTTCTCGAGGCCAATCACGTCTAACCACTGGAACTCCAAAGGGTCCTTCACACCCTTGCTGCAACTCAAGAAGTTCCCCGACTTACCCGTCTCCACTCGAGAGGAAGCACGTGGTGTCCCGCACACATCCAGGGGAGCCCCGTTTCCGCCTCCTAGCTCGAGATGAGGGATCCTTTCCCTGTTTCGTAGGGAAAGAATTCCCGGCGTTCTCGTCGCATCTCAAGAGCAGGCGCTCTCCACAGGAAAGGCGAGAGGAACTCCAGGGTCATGCCACCATTCCAAGAGTCCCCCAGATGTGTCAGGCCATTCCAGAGGAACCTGTTTTCCCTGCACTGCCTTGACGTTCAAGCCGAGGATCGACTCCCACCACGTGTGCACGTGGGACAGCCCTGTGGGAAAGCCTCGTGGGAAAGCCTCGTGGGAAAGACTCGAGGGAAAACCATAGATCCTTTGATCCACGCGGCGGACTGGGTGACACTGCTGCTACCGCTCTGGAGGAAAGCGCAAGTGCATGCCCGCATTCGAGACGAGGACTGACTCCCCTGGGGAGACTCCAGAAGTACCCCAAGATCCATGTCAGCACTGGAGAGGAATCCTCAGGTTCCGGCCCCGACTCCACACAATGTCTTAGGCCCCGGCATCGACGGGAGAGGAATCACGAGAGGGCCCCGAGGAACTCGCATGGGGACTGGCCTTTCCTGAGGCCACCAGAGCGGGTCCCTGAGGTCCCCGTCGTAAGTCGAGAGCACCTGCCGCAACTCGAGAAAATCCAGGAGGTTTTGCCCTCCAGGCGAGATGAGGCCCATTTCCGCTGAGGCTTCTCGAGGCCAATCACATATAACCACTGGAACTTCCAAAGGGTCCTTCACACCCTTGCTGCAACTCAAGAAGTTCCCCGACATACCCGTCTGCACTCGAGAGGAAGCACGTGGGGTCCCGCACACATCCAGGGAAGCCCCGTTTCCGCCTCCTAGCTCGAGATGAGGGATCCTTTCCCTGTTTCGTAGGGAAAGAATTCCCGGCGTTCCCGTCGCACCTCAAGAGGAGGCGCTCTCCACAGGAAAGGCGAGAGGAACTCCAGGGTCGTGCCACCATTCCAAGAGTCCCCCAGATGTGTCACTCCATTCCAGAGGAATCTGCTTTCCCTGCACTGCCTTTACGTTCAAGCCAAGGATCGACTCCCACCACGTGTGCACGTGGGACAGCCCTGTGGGAAAGCCTCGTGGGAAAGCCTCGTGGAAAAGACTCGAGGGAAAACCATAGATCCTTTGATCCACGCGGCGGACTACGTGCCACTGCTGCTACCGCTCTGGAGGAAAGCGCAAGTGCATGCCCGCATTCGAGACTAGGACTGACTCCCCTGGGGAGACTCCAGAAGTACCCCAAGATCCATGTCAGCACTGGAGAGGAATCCTCAGGTTCCGGCCCCGACTCCACACAAGGTCTTAGGCCCCGGCATCGACGGGAGAGGAATCCCGAGAGGCCCCCGAGGAACTCGCATGGGGACTGGCTTTTCCTGAGGCCAACAGAGCGGGTCCCTGAGGTCCCCATCGTCAGTCGAGATCACCTGCCGCAACTCGAGAAAATCCAGGAGGTTTTGCCATCCAGGCGAGATTAGGCTCATTTCCGCTGAGGCTTCTCGAGGCTAATCACGTCTAAACACTGAAACTTCCAAAGGGTTCTTCACACCCTTGCTGCAACTCAAGAAGTTTCCCGACATACCCGTCTCCACTCGAAAGGAAGCACGTGGTGTCCCGCACACATCCAGTGGAGCCCCGTTTCCGCCTCCTAGCTCGAGATGAGGGATCCTTTCCCTGTTTCGTAGGGAAAGAATTCCCGGCGTTCCCGTCTCATCTCAAGTGGAGGCGCTCTCCACAGGAAAGGCGAGAGGAACTCCAGGGTCGTGCCACCATTCCAAGAGTCCCCCAGATGTGTCAGTCCATTCCAGAGGAACCTGTTTTCCCTGCACTGCCTTGACGTTCAAGCCAAGGATCGACTCCCACCACGTGTGCACATGGGACAGCCCTGTTGGAAAGCCTCGTGGGAAAGCCTCGTGGGAAAGACTCGAGGGAAAACCATGGATCCTTTGATCCATGCGGCGGACTGCGTGACACTGCTGCTACCGCTCTGGAGGAAAGCGCAAGTGCATGCCCGCATTCGAGACGAGGACTGACTCCCCTGGGGAGACTCCAGAAGTACCCCAAGATCCATGTCAGCCCTGGAGAGGAATCCTCAGGTTCCGGCCCCGAATCCACACAAGGTCTTAGGCCCCGGCATCGACGGGAGAGGAATCCCAAGAGGAACTCCTATGGGGACTGGCCTTTCCTGAGGCCACCAGAGCGGGTCCCTGAGGTCCTCGTCGTAAGTCGAGAGCAACTGCCGCAACTCGAGAAAATCCAGGGGTTTTGCCCTCCAGGCGAGATGAGGCCCATTTCCGCTGAGGCTTCTCTAGGCCAATCAAATCTAACCACTGGAACTTCCAAAGGGTCCTTCACACCCTTGCTGCAACTCAAGAACTTCCCCGACATACCCGTCTCCACTCGAGATTAAGCACGTGGGGTCCCGCACACATCCAGGGGAGCCCCGTTTCCGCCTCCTAGCTCGAGATGAGGGATCCTTTCCCTGTTTCGTAGGGAAAGAATTCCCGGCGATCCCGTCGCATCTCAAGAGGAAGCGCTCTCCACAGGAAAGGGGAGAGGAACTCCAGGGTCGTGCCACCATTCCAAGAGACCCCCTGATGTGTCAGTCCATTACAGAGGAACCTGTTTTCCCTGCACTGCCTTGACGTTCAAGCCGAGGATCGACTCCCACCACGTGTGCACGTGGGACAGCCCTGTGGGAAAGCCTCGTGGGAAAGCCTCGTGGGAAAGACTCGAGGGAAAACCATAGATCCTTTGATCCACGCGGCGGACTGCGTGACACTGCTGCTACCGCTCTGGAGGAAAGCGCAAGTGCATGCCCGCATTCGAGACGAGGACTGACTCCCCTGGGGAGACTCCAGAAGTACCCCAAGATCCATGTCAGCACTGGAGAGGAATCCTCAGGTTCCGGCCCCGACTCCACACAAGGTCTTAGGCCCCGGCATCGACGGGAGAGGAATCCCGAGAGGCCCCCGAGAAACTCGCATGGGACGGGCCTTTCCTGAGGCCACCAGAGCGGGTCCCTGAGGTCCCCGTCGTAAGTCTAGAGCACCTGCCGCAACTCGAGAAAATCCAGGAGGTTTTGCCCTCCAGGCGCAATGAGGCCCATTTCCGCTGTGGCTTCTCGAGGCCAATCACGTCTAACCACTGGAACTCCAAAGGGTCCTTCACACCCTTGCTGCAACTCAAGAAGTTCCCCGACTTACCCGTCTCCACTCGAGAGGAAGCACGTGGTGTCCCGCACACATCCAGGGGAGCCCCGTTTCCGCCTCCTAGCTCGAGATGAGGGATCCTTTCCCTGTTTCGTAGGGAAAGAATTCCCGGCGTTCTCGTCGCATCTCAAGAGCAGGCGCTCTCCACAGGAAAGGCGAGAGGAACTCCAGGGTCATGCCACCATTCCAAGAGTCCCCCAGATGTGTCAGGCCATTCCAGAGGAACCTGTTTTCCCTGCACTGCCTTGACGTTCAAGCCGAGGATCGACTCCCACCACGTGTGCACGTGGGACAGCCCTGTGGGAAAGCCTCGTGGGAAAGCCTCGTGGGAAAGACTCGAGGGAAAACCATAGATCCTTTGATCCACGCGGCGGACTGGGTGACACTGCTGCTACCGCTCTGGAGGAAAGCGCAAGTGCATGCCCGCATTCGAGACGAGGACTGACTCCCCTGGGGAGACTCCAGAAGTACCCCAAGATCCATGTCAGCACTGGAGAGGAATCCTCAGGTTCCGGCCCCGACTCCACACAATGTCTTAGGCCCCGGCATCGACGGGAGAGGAATCACGAGAGGGCCCCGAGGAACTCGCATGGGGACTGGCCTTTCCTGAGGCCACCAGAGCGGGTCCCTGAGGTCCCCGTCGTAAGTCGAGAGCACCTGCCGCAACTCGAGAAAATCCAGGAGGTTTTGCCCTCCAGGCGAGATGAGGCCCATTTCCGCTGAGGCTTCTCGAGGCCAATCACATATAACCACTGGAACTTCCAAAGGGTCCTTCACACCCTTGCTGCAACTCAAGAAGTTCCCCGACATACCCGTCTGCACTCGAGAGGAAGCACGTGGGGTCCCGCACACATCCAGGGGAGCCCCGTTTCCGCCTCCTAGCTCGAGATGAGGGATCCTTTCCCTGTTTCGTAGGGAAAGAATTCCCGGCGTTCCCGTCGCACCTCAAGAGGAGGCGCTCTCCACAGGAAAGGCGAGAGGAACTCCAGGGTCGTGCCACCATTCCAAGAGTCCCCCAGATGTGTCACTCCATTCCAGAGGAATCTGCTTTCCCTGCACTGCCTTTACGTTCAAGCCAAGGATCGACTCCCACCACGTGTGCACGTGGGACAGCCCTGTGGGAAAGCCTCGTGGGAAAGCCTCGTGGAAAAGACTCGAGGGAAAACCATAGATCCTTTGATCCACGCGGCGGACTACGTGCCACTGCTGCTACCGCTCTGGAGGAAAGCGCAAGTGCATGCCCGCATTCGAGACTAGGACTGACTCCCCTGGGGAGACTCCAGAAGTACCCCAAGATCCATGTCAGCACTGGAGAGGAATCCTCAGGTTCCGGCCCCGACTCCACACAAGGTCTTAGGCCCCGGCATCGACGGGAGAGGAATCCCGAGAGGCCCCCGAGGAACTCGCATGGGGACTGGCTTTTCCTGAGGCCAACAGAGCGGGTCCCTGAGGTCCCCATCGTCAGTCGAGATCACCTGCCGCAACTCGAGAAAATCCAGGAGGTTTTGCCATCCAGGCGAGATTAGGCTCATTTCCGCTGAGGCTTCTCGAGGCTAATCACGTCTAAACACTGAAACTTCCAAAGGGTTCTTCACACCCTTGCTGCAACTCAAGAAGTTTCCCGACATACCCGTCTCCACTCGAAAGGAAGCACGTGGTGTCCCGCACACATCCAGTGGAGCCCCGTTTCCGCCTCCTAGCTCGAGATGAGGGATCCTTTCCCTGTTTCGTAGGGAAAGAATTCCCGGCGTTCCCGTCTCATCTCAAGTGGAGGCGCTCTCCACAGGAAAGGCGAGAGGAACTCCAGGGTCGTGCCACCATTCCAAGAGTCCCCCAGATGTGTCAGTCCATTCCAGAGGAACCTGTTTTCCCTGCACTGCCTTGACGTTCAAGCCAAGGATCGACTCCCACCACGTGTGCACATGGGACAGCCCTGTTGGAAAGCCTCGTGGGAAAGCCTCGTGGGAAAGACTCGAGGGAAAACCATGGATCCTTTGATCCATGCGGCGGACTGCGTGACACTGCTGCTACCGCTCTGGAGGAAAGCGCAAGTGCATGCCCGCATTCGAGACGAGGACTGACTCCCCTGGGGAGACTCCAGAAGTACCCCAAGATCCATGTCAGCCCTGGAGAGGAATCCTCAGGTTCCGGCCCCGACTCCACACAAGGTCTTAGGCCCCGGCATCGACGGGAGAGGAATCCCAAGAGGAACTCCTATGGGGACTGGCCTTTCCTGAGGCCACCAGAGCGGGTCCCTGAGGTCCTCGTCGTAAGTCGAGAGCAACTGCCGCAACTCGAGAAAATCCAGGGGTTTTGCCCTCCAGGCGAGATGAGGCCCATTTCCGCTGAGGCTTCTCTAGGCCAATCAAATCTAACCACTGGAACTTCCAAAGGGTCCTTCACACCCTTTCTGCAACTCAAGAACTTCCCCGACATACCCGTCTCCACTCGAGATTAAGCACGTGGGGTCCCGCACACATCCAGGGGAGCCCTGTTTCCGCCTCCTAGCTCGAGATGAGGGATCCTTTCCCTGTTTCGTAGGGAAAGAATTCCCGGCGATCCCGTCGCATCTCAAGAGGAAGCGCTCTCCACAGGAAAGGGGAGAGGAACTCCAGGGTCGTGCCACCATTCCAAGAGACCCCCTGATGTGTCAGTCCATTACAGAGGAACCTGTTTTCCCTGCACTGCCTTGACGTTCAAGCCGAGGATCGACTCCCACCACGTGTGCACGTGGGACAGCCCTGTGGGAAAGCCTCGTGGGAAAGCCTCGTGGGAAAGACTCGAGGGAAAACCATAGATCCTTTGATCCACGCGGCGGACTGCGTGACACTGCTGCTACCGCTCTGGAGGAAAGCGCAAGTGCATGCCCGCATTCGAGACGAGGACTGACTCCCCTGGGGAGACTCCAGAAGTACCCCAAGATCCATGTCAGCACTGGAGAGGAATCCTCAGGTTCCGGCCCCGACTCCACACAAGGTCTTAGGCCCCGGCATCGACGGGAGAGGAATCCCGAGAGGCCCCCGAGAAACTCGCATGGGACGGGCCTTTCCTGAGGCCACCAGAGCGGGTCCCTGAGGTCCCCGTCGTAAGTCTAGAGCACCTGCCGCAACTCGAGAAAATCCAGGAGGTTTTGCCCTCCAGGCGAGATGAGGCCCATTTCCGCTGTGGCTTCTCGAGGCCAATCACGTCTAACCACTGGAACTCCAAAGGGTCCTTCACACCCTTGCTGCAACTCAAGAAGTTCCCCGACTTACCCGTCTCCACTCGAGAGGAAGCACGTGGTGTCCCGCACACATCCAGGGGAGCCCCGTTTCCGCCTCCTAGCTCGAGATGAGGGATCCTTTCCCTGTTTCGTAGGGAAAGAATTCCCGGCGTTCTCGTCGCATCTCAAGAGCAGGCGCTCTCCACAGGAAAGGCGAGAGGAACTCCAGGGTCATGCCACCATTCCAAGAGTCCCCCAGATGTGTCAGGCCATTCCAGAGGAACCTGTTTTCCCTGCACTGCCTTGACGTTCAAGCCGAGGATCGACTCCCACCACGTGTGCACGTGGGACAGCCCTGTGGGAAAGCCTCGTGGGAAAGCCTCGTGGGAAAGACTCGAGGGAAAACCATAGATCCTTTGATCCACGCGGCGGACTGGGTGACACTGCTGCTACCGCTCTGGAGGAAAGCGCAAGTGCATGCCCGCATTCGAGACGAGGACTGACTCCCCTGGGGAGACTCCAGAAGTACCCCAAGATCCATGTCAGCACTGGAGAGGAATCCTCAGGTTCCGGCCCCGACTCCACACAATGTCTTAGGCCCCGGCATCGACGGGAGAGGAATCACGAGAGGGCTCCGAGGAACTCGCATGGGGACTGGCCTTTCCTGAGGCCACCAGAGCGGGTCCCTGAGGTCCCCGTCGTAAGTCGAGAGCACCTGCCGCAACTCGAGAAAATCCAGGAGGTTTTGCCCTCCAGGCGAGATGAGGCCCATTTCCGCTGAGGCTTCTCGAGGCCAATCACATATAACCACTGGAACTTCCAAAGGGTCCTTCACACCCTTGCTGCAACTCAAGAAGTTCCCCGACATACCCGTCTGCACTCGAGAGGAAGCACGTGGGGTCCCGCACACATCCAGGGGAGCCCCGTTTCCGCCTCCTAGCTCGAGATGAGGGATCCTTTCCCTGTTTCGTAGGGAAAGAATTCCCGGCGTTCCCGTCGCACCTCAAGAGGAGGCGCTCTCCACAGGAAAGGCGAGAGGAACTCCAGGGTCGTGCCACCATTCCAAGAGTCCCCCAGATGTGTCACTCCATTCCAGAGGAATCTGCTTTCCCTGCACTGCCTTTACGTTCAAGCCAAGGATCGACTCCCACCACGTGTGCACGTGGGACAGCCCTGTGGGAAAGCCTCGTGGGAAAGCCTCGTGGAAAAGACTCGAGGGAAAACCATAGATCCTTTGATCCACGCGGCGGACTACGTGCCACTGCTGCTACCGCTCTGGAGGAAAGCGCAAGTGCATGCCCGCATTCGAGACTAGGACTGACTCCCCTGGGGAGACTCCAGAAGTACCCCAAGATCCATGTCAGCACTGGAGAGGAATCCTCAGGTTCCGGCCCCGACTCCACACAAGGTCTTAGGCCCCGACATCGACGGGAGAGGAATCCCGAGAGGCCCCCGAGGAACTCGCATGGGGACTGGCTTTTCCTGAGGCCAACAGAGCGGGTCCCTGAGGTCCCCATCGTCAGTCGAGATCACCTGCCGCAACTCGAGAAAATCCAGGAGGTTTTGCCATCCAGGCGAGATTAGGCTCATTTCCGCTGAGGCTTCTCGAGGCTAATCACGTCTAAACACTGAAACTTCCAAAGGGTTCTTCACACCCTTGCTGCAACTCAAGAAGTTTCCCGACATACCCGTCTCCACTCGAAAGGAAGCACGTGGTGTCCCGCACACATCCAGTGGAGCCCCGTTTCCGCCTCCTAGCTCGAGATGAGGGATCCTTTCCCTGTTTCGTAGGGAAAGAATTCCCGGCGTTCCCGTCTCATCTCAAGTGGAGGCGCTCTCCACAGGAAAGGCGAGAGGAACTCCAGGGTCGTGCCACCATTCCAAGAGTCCCCCAGATGTGTCAGTCCATTCCAGAGGAACCTGTTTTCCCTGCACTGCCTTGACGTTCAAGCCAAGGATCGACTCCCACCACGTGTGCACATGGGACAGCCCTGTTGGAAAGCCTCGTGGGAAAGCCTCGTGGGAAAGACTCGAGGGAAAACCATGGATCCTTTGATCCACGCGGCGGACTGCGTGACACTGCTGCTACCGCTCTGGAGGAAAGCGCAAGTGCATGCCCGCATTCGAGACGAGGACTGACTCCCCTGGGGAGACTCCAGAAGTACCAGAAGATCCATGTCAGCCCTGGAGAGGAATCCTCAGGTTCCGGCCCCGAATCCACACAAGGTCTTAGGCCCCGGCATCGACGGGAGAGGAATCCCCAGAGGCCCCCGAGGAACTCGCATGGGGACTGGCCTTTCCTGAGGCCACCAGAGCGGGACCCTGAGGTCCCCGTCGTAAGTCGAGAGCACCTGCCGCAACTCGAGAAAATCCACGAGGTTTTGCCCTCCAGGCGAGATGAGGCCCATTTCCGCTGAGGCTTCTCGAGGCTAATCACGTCTAACCACTGGAACTTCCAAAGGGTCATTCACACCCTTGCTGCAACTCAAGAACTTCCCCGACATACCCGTCTCCACTCGAGAGGAAGCACGTGGGGTCCCGCACACATCCAGGGGAGCCCCGTTTCCGCCTCCTAGCTCGAGATGAGGGATCCTTTCCCTGTTTCGTAGGGAAAGAATTCCCGGCGATCCCGTCGCATCTCAAGAGGAAGCGCTCTCCACAGGAAAGGGGAGAGGAACTCCAGGGTCGTGCCACCATTCCAAGAGACCCCAAGATGTGTCAGTCCATTTCAGAGGAAACTGTTTTCTCTGCACTGCCTTGACGTTCAAGCCGAGGATCGACTCCCACCACGTGTGCACGTGGGACAGCCCTGTGGGAAAGCCTCGTGGGAAAGCCTCGTGGGAAAGGCTCGAGGGAAAAGCATGGATCCTTTGATCCATGCGGAGGACTGCGTGACACTGCTCCTACAGCTCTGGAGGAAAGCGCAGGTGCATGCCCGCATTCGAGACGAGGACTTACTCCCCTGGGGAGACTCCAGAAGTACCCCAAGATCCATGTCAGCACTGGAGAGGAATCCTCAGGTTCCGGCCCCGACTCCACACAAGGTCTTAGGCCCCGGCATCGACGGGAGAGGAATCCCCAGAGGAACTCGCATGGGGACTGGCCTTTCCTGAGGCCACCAGATCGGGTCCCTGAGGTCCTTGTCGTAAGTCGAGAGCACCTGCCGCAACTCGAGAAAATTCAGGAAGTTTTGCCCTCCAGGTGAGATGAGGCCCATTTCCGCTGAGGCTTCTCGAGGCCAATCACATCTAACCACTGGAACTTCCAAAGGGTCCTTCACACCCTTGCTGCAACTCAAGAAGATCCCCGACATACCCGTCTCCACTCGAGAGGAAGCACGTGGGGTCCCGCACACATCCAGGGGAGCCCCGTTTCCTCCTCCTAGCTCGAGATGAGGGATCCTTTCCCTGTTTCGTAGGGAAAGAATTCCCGGCGTTCCCGTCGCATCTCAAGAGGAGGCGCTCTCCACAGGAAAGGCGAGAGGAACTCCAGGGTCGTGACACCATTCCAAGAGTCCCCCAGATGTGTCAGTCCATTCCAGAGGAACCTGTTTTCCCTGCACTGCCTTGACGTTCAAGCCGAGGATCGCCTCCCACCACGTGTGCACGTGGGACAGCCCTGTGGGAAAGCCTCGTGGGAAAGCCTCGTGGGAAAGACTCGAGGGAAAACCATAGATCTTTTGATCCACGCGGCGGACTGCGTGACAGTGCTGCTACCGCTCTGGAAGAAAGCGCAAGTGCATGCCCGCATTCGAGACGAGGACTGACTCCCCTGGGGAGACTCCAGAAGTACCCCAAGATCCATGTCAGCACTGGAGAGGAATCCTCAGGTTCCGACCCCGACTCCACACAAGGACTTAGGCCCTGGCATCGACGGGAGAGGAATCCCCAGAGGTCCCCGAGGAACTCGCATGGGGACTGGCCTTTCCTGAGGCCACCAGAGCGGGTCCCTGAGGTCCCCGTCGTAAGTCGAGAGCACCTTCCGCAACTCGAGAAAATCCAGGAGGTTTTGCCCTCCAGGCGAGATGAGGCCCATTTCCGCTGAGGCTTCTCGAGGCCAATCACGTCTAACTACTGGAACTTCCAAAGGGTCCTTCACACCCTTGCTGCAACTCAAGAAGTTCCCCGACATACCCGTCTGCACTCGAGAGGAAGAACGTGGTGTCCCGCACATATCCAGGGGAGCCCCGTTTCCGCCTCCTAGCTCGAGATGAGGGATCCTTTCCCTGTTTCGTAGGGAAAGAATTCCCGGCGTTCCCGTCGCATCTCAAGAGGAGGCGCTCTCCACAGGAAAGGCGAGAGGAACTCCAGGGTCGTGCCACCATTCCAAGAGACCCCCAGATGTGTCAGTCCATTCCAGAGGAACCTGTTTTCCCTGCACTGCCTTGACGTTCAAGCCGAGGATCGACTCCCACCACGTGTGCACGTGGGACAGCCCTGTGGGAAAGCCTCGTGGGAAAGCCTCGTGGGAAAGACTCGAGGGAAAACCATAAATCCTTTGATCCACGCGGCGGACTGCGTGACACTGCTGCTACCGCTCTGGAGGAAAGCGCAAGTGCATGCCCGCATTCGAGACGAGGACTGACTCCCCTGGGGAGACTCCAGAAGTACCCCAAGATCCATGTCAGCACTGGAGAGGAATCCTCAGGTTCCGGCCCCGACTCCACACAAGGTCTTAGGCCCCGGCATCGACGGGAGAGGAATCCCGAGAGGCCCCCGAGGAACTCGCATGGGGACTGGCCTTTCCTGAGGCCACCAGAGCGGGTCCCTGAGGTCCTGGTCGTAAGTCGAGAGCACCTGCCGCAACTCGAGAAAATCCAGGCGGTTTTGCCCTCCAGGCGAGATGAGGCCCATTTCCGCTGAGGCTTCTCGAGGCCAATCACATCTAACCATTGGAACTTCCAAAAAGTCCTTCACACCCTTGCTGCAACTCAAGAAGTTCCCCGACATACCCATCTCCACTCGAGAGGAAGCACGTGGGGTCCCGCACACATCCAGGGGAGCCCCGTTTCCGCCTCCTAGCTCGAGATGAGGGATCCTTTCCCTGTTTCGTAGGGAAAGAATTCCCGGCGTTCCCGTCGCATCTCAAGAGGAGGCGCTCTCCACAGGAAAGGCGAGAGGTACTCCAGGGTCTTGCCACCATTCCAAGAGTCCCCCAGATTTGCAGTCCATTCCAGAGGAACCTGTTTTCCCTGCACTGCCTTGACGTTCAAGCCGAGGATCGAGTCCCACCACGTGTGCACGTGGGACAGCCCTGTGGGAAAGCCTCGTGGGAAAGCCTCGTGGGAAAGACTCGAGGGAAAACCATAGATCCTTTGATCCACGCGGCGGACTGCGTGACACTGCTGCTACCGCTCTGGAGGAAAGCGCAAGTGAATGCCCGCATTCGAGACGAGGACTGACTCCCCTGGGGAGACTCCAGAAGTACCCCAAGATCCATGTCAGCACTGGAGAGGAATCCTCAGGTTCCGGCCCCGACTCCACACAAGGTCTTAGGCCCCGGCATCGACGGGAGAGGAATCCCGAGACGCCCCCGAGGAACTCGCATGGGGACTGGCCTTTCCTGAGGCCACCAGAGCGGGTCCCTGAGGTCCCCGTCGTAAGTCGAGAGCACCTGCCGCAACTCGAGAAAATCCAGGAGGTTTTGCCCTCCAGGCGAGATGAGGCCCATTTCCGCTGAGGCTTCTCGAGGCCAATCACATCTAACCACTGGAACTTCCAAAGGGTCCTTCACACCCTTGCTGCAACTTAAGAACTTCCCCGACATACCCGTCTGCACTCGAGAGGAAGCACGTGGTGTCCCGCACACATCCAGGGGAGCCCCGTTTCCGCCTCCTAGCTCGAGATGAGGGATCCTTTCCCTGTTTCGTAGGGAAAGAATTCCCGGCGTTCCCGTCGCATCTCAAGAGGAGGCGCTCTCCACAGGAAAGGCGAGAGGAACTCCAGGGTCATGCCACCATTCCAAGAGTCCCCCAGATGTGTCAGTCCATTCCAGAGGAACCTGTTTTCCCTGCACTGCCTTGACGTTCAAGCCGAGGATCGAATCCCACCACGTGTGCACGTGGGACAGCCCTGTGGGAAAGCCTCGTGGGAAAGCCTCGTTGGAAAGACTCGGGGGAAAACCATAGATCCTTTGATCCACGCGGCGGACTGCGTGACACTGCTGCTACCGCTCTGGAGGAAAGCGCAAGTGCATGCCCGCATTCGAGACGAGGACTGACTCCCCTGGGGAGACTCCAGAAGTACCCCAAGATCCATGTCAGCACTGGAGAGGAATCCTCAGGTTCCGGCCCCGACTCCACACAAGGTCTTAGGCCCCGGCATCGACGGGAGAGGAATCCCGAGAGGCCCCCGAAGAACTCGCATGGGGACTGGCCTTTCCTGAGGCCACCAGAGCGGGTCCCTGAGGTCTCCGTCGTAAGTCGAGAGCACCTGCCGCAACTCGAGAAAATCCAGGCGGTTTTGCCCTCCAGGCGAGATGAGGCCCATTTCCGCTGAGGCTTCTCGAGCCTAATCACGTCTAACCACTGGAACTTCCAAAGGGTCCTTCACACCCTTGCTGCAACTCAAGAAGTTCCCCGACACACCCGTCTCCACTCGAGAGGAAGCACGTGGATCCCGCACACATCCTTGGGAGCCCCGTTTCCACCTCCTAGCTCGAGATGAGGGATCCTTTCCCTGTTTCGTAGGGAAAGAATTCCCGGCGTTCCCGTCGCATCTCAAGAGGAGGCGCTCTCCACAGGAAAGTCGAGAGGAACTCCAGGGTCGTGCCACCATTCCAAGAGTCCCCCAGATGTGTCAGTCCATTCCAGAGGAACCTGTTTTCCCTGAACTGCCTTGACGTTCAAGCCGAGGATCGACTCCCACCACGTGTGCACGTGGGACAGCCCTGTGGGAAAGCCTCGTGGGAAAGCCTCGTGGGAAAGACTCGAGGGAAAACCATAGATCCTTTGATCCACGCGGCGGACTGCGTGACACTGCTGCTACCGCTCTGGAGGAAAGCGCAAGTGCATGCCCGCATTCAAGACGAGGACTGACTCCCCTGGGGAGACTCCAGACGTACCCCAAGATCCATGTCAGCACTGGAGAGGAATCCTCAGGTTCCGGCCCCGACTTCACACAAGGTCTTAGGCCCCGGCATCGACGGGAGAGGAATCCCGAGAGGCCCCCGAGGAACTCGCATGGGGACTGGCCTTTCCTGAGGCCACCAGAGCGGGTCCCTGAGGTCCCCGTCGTAAGTCGACAGCACCTGCCGCAACTCGAGAAAATCCAGGAGGTTTTGCCCTCCAGGCGAGATGAGGCCCATTTCCGCTGAGGCTTCTCGAGGCCAATCACATCTAACCACTGGAACTTCCCAAGGGTCCTTCACACCATTGCTGCAACTCAAGAAGTTCCCCGACATACCGGTCTCCACTCTAATGGAAACACGTGGTGTCCCGCCCACATCCAGGGGAGCTCCGTTTCTGCCTCCTAGCTCGAGATGAGGGATCCTTTCCCTGTTTCGTAGGGATTGAATTCCCGGCGTTCCCGTCGCATCTCAAGAGGAGGCGCTCTCCACAGGAAAGGCGAGAGGAACTCCAGGGTCGTGCCACCATTCCAAGAGTCCCCCAGATGTGTCAGTCCATTCCAGAGGAACCTGTTTTCCCTGCACTGCCTTGACGTTCAAGCCGAGGATCGACTCCCACCACGTGTGCACGTGGGAGAGCCCTGTGGGAAAGCCTCGTGGGAAAGCCTCGTGGGAAAGACTCGAGGGAAAACCATAGATCCTTTGATCCACGCGGCGGACTGCGTGACACTGCTGCTACCGCTCTGGAGGAAAGCGCAAGTGCATGCCCGCATTCGAGACGAAGACTGACTCCCCTGGGGAAACTCCAGAAGTACCCCAAGATCCATGTCAGCACTGGAGAGGAATCCTCAGGTTCCGACCCCGACTCCACACAAGGACTTAGGCCCCGGCATCGACGGGAGATGAATCCCCAGAGGCCCCCGAGGAACTCGCATGGGGACTGGCCTTTCCTGAGGCCACCAGAGCGGGTCCCTGAGGTCCCCGTCGTAGGTCGTGAGCACCTGCCGCAACTCGAGAAAATCCAGGAGGTTTTGCCCTCCAGGCGAGATGAGGCCCATTTCCGCTGAGGCTTCTCGAGGCTAATCACGTCTAACCACTGGAACTTCCAAAGGGTCCTTCACACCATTGCTGCAACTCAAGAAGTTCCCCGACATACCCGTCTCCACTCGAGAGGAAGCAGGTGGAGTCCCGCACACATCCAGGGGAGCCCCGTTTCCGCCTCCTAGCTCGAGATCAGGGATCCTTTCCCTGTTTCGTAGGGAAAGAATTCCCGGCGTTCCCGTCGCATCTCAAGAGGAGGCGCTCTCCACAGGAAAGGCGAGAGGAACTGAAGGGTCGTGCCACCATTCCAAGAGTCCCCCAGATGTGTCAGTCCATTCCAGAGGAACCTGTTTTCCCTGCACTGCCTTGACGTTCAAGCCGAGGATCGACTCCCACCACGTGTGCACGTGGGACAGCCCTGTGGGAAAGCCTCGTGGGAAAGCCTCGTGGGAAAGACTCGAGGGAAAACCATAGATCCTTTGATCCACGCGGCGGACTGCGTGACACTGCTGCTACCGCTCTGGAGGAAAGCGCAAATGCATGCCCGCATTCAAGACGAGGACTGACTCCCCTGGGGAGACTCCAGACGTACCCCAAGATCCATGTCAGCACTGGAGAGGAATCCTCAGGTTCCGGCCCCGACTTCACACAAGGTCTTAGGCCCCGGCATCGACGGGAGAGGAATCCCGAGAGGCCCCCGAGGAACTCGCATGGGGACTGGCCTTTCCTGAGGCCACCAGAGCGGGTCCCTGAGGTCCCCGTCGTAAGTCGAGAGCACCTGCCGCAACTCGAGAAAATCCAGGAGGTTTTGCCCTCCAGGCGAGATGAGGCCCATTTCCGCTGAGGCTTCTCGAGGCCAATCACATCTAACCACTGGAACTTCCAAAGGGTCCTTCACACCATTGCTGCAACTCAAGAAGTTCCCCGACATACCCGTCTCCACTCGAATGGAAACACGTGGTGTCCCGCCCACATCCAGGGGAGCTCCGTTTCCGCCTCCTAGCTCGAGATGAGGGATCCTTTCCCTGTTTCGTAGGGAATGAATTCCCGGCGTTCCCGTCGCATCTCAAGAGGAGGCGCTCTCCACAGGAAAGGCGAGAGGAACTCCAGGGTCGTGCCACCATTCCAAGAGTCCCCCAGATGTGTCAGTCCATTCCAGAGGAACCTGTTTTCCCTGCACTGCCTTGACGTTCAAGCCGAGGATCGACTCCCACCACGTGTGCACGTATGAGAGCCCTGTGGGAAAGCCTCCTGGGAAAGCCTCGTGGGAAAGACTCGAGGGAAAACAATAGATCCTTTGATCCACGCGGCGGACTGCGTGACACTGCTGCTACCGCTCTGGAGGAAAGCGCAAGTGCATGCCTTATTTCGAGACGAAGACTGACTCCCCTGGGGAGACTCCAGAAGTACCCCAAGATCCATGTCAGCACTGGAGAGGAATCCTCAGGTTCCGACCCCGACTCCACACAAGGACTTAGGCCCCGGCATCGACGGGAGATGAATCCCCAGAGGCCCCCGAGGAACTCGCATGGGGACTGGCCTTTCCTGACGCCACCAGAGCGGGTCCCTGAGGTCCCCGTCGTAGGTCGTGAGCACCTGCCGCAACTCGAGAAAATCCAGGAGGTTTTGCCCTCCAGGCGAGATGAGGCCCATTTCCGCTGAGGGTTCTGGAGGCTAATCACGTCTAACCACTGGAACTTCCAAAGGGTCCTTCACACCCTTGCTGCAACTCAAGAAGTTCCCCGACATACCCGTCTCCACTCGAGAGGAAGCACGTGGGTCCCGCACACATCCAGGGGAGCCCCGTTTCCGCCTACTAGCTCGAGATGAGGGATCCTTTCCCTGTTTCGTAGGGAAAGAATTCCCGGCGTTCCCGTCGCATCTCAAGAGGAGGCGCTCTCCACAGGAAAGGCGAGAGGAACTCCAGGGTCGTGCCACCATTCCAAGAGTCCCCCAGATGTGTCAGTCCATTCCAGAGGAACCTGTTTTCCCTGCACTGCCTTGACGTTCAAGCCGAGGATCGACTCCCACCACGTGTGCACGTGGGACAGCCCTGTGGGAAAGCCTCGTGGGAAAGCCTCGTGGGAAAGACTCGAGGGAAAACCATAGATCCTTTGATCCACGCGGCGGACTGCGTGACACTGCTGCTACCGCTCTGGAGGAAAGCGCAAGTGCATGCCCGCATTCGAGACGAGGACTGACTCCCCTGGGGAGACTCCAGAAGTACCCCTAGATCCATGTCAGCACTGGAGAGGAATCCTCAGGTTCCAGCCCCGACTCCACACAAGGTCTTAGGCCCCGGCATCGACGGGAGAGGAATCCCGAGAGGCCCCCGAGGAACTCGCATGGGGACTGGCCTTTCCTGAGGCCATCAGAGCGGGTCCCTGAGGTCCCCGTCGTAAGTCGAGAGCACCTGCCGCAACTCGAGAAAATCCAGGAGGTTTTGCCCTCCAGGCGAGATGAGGCCCATTTCCGCTGAGGGTTCTCGAGGCTAATCACGTCTAACCACTGGAACTTCCAAAGGGTCCTTCACACCCTTGCTGCAACTCAAGAAGTTTCCCGACATACCCGTCTCCACTCGAGAGGAAGCACGTGGGTCTCGCACACATCCAGGGAAGCCCCGTTTGAGCCTCCTAGCTCGAGATGAGGGATCCTTTCCCTGTTTCCTAGGGAAAGAATTCCCGGCGTTCCCGTCGCATCTCAAGAGGAGGCGCTCTCCACAGGAAAGGCGAGAGGAACTCCAGGGTCCTGCCACCATTCCAAGAATCCCCCAGATGTGTCAGTCCATTCCAGAGGAACCTGTTTTCCCTGCACTGTCTTGACGTTCAAGCCGAGGATCGACTCCCACCACGTGTGCACGTGGGACAGCCCTGTGGGAAAGCCTCGTGGGAAAGCCTCGTGGGAAAGACTCGAGGGATAACCATAGATCCTTTGATCCACGCGGCGGACTGCGTGACACTGCTGCTACCGCTCTGGAGGAAAGGGCAAGTGCATGCCCGCATTCGAGACGAGGACTGACTCCCCTGGGGAGACTCCAGAAGTACCCCAAGATCCATGTCAGCACTGGAGAGGAATCCTCAGGTTCCGGCACCGACTCCACACAAGGTCTTAGGCCCCGGCATCGACGGGAGAGGAATCCCGAGAGGCCCCCGAGGAACTCGCATGGGGACTGGCCTTACCTGAGGCCACCAGAGCGGATCCCTGAGGTAACCGTCGTAAGTCGAGAGCACCTGCCGCAACTCGAGAAAATCCAGGAGGTTTTGCCCTCCAGGCGAGATGAGGCCCATTTCTGCTGAGGCTTCTCGAGGCTAATCACTTCTAACCACTGGAACTTCCAAAGGGTCCTTCACACCCTTGCTGCAACTCAAGAAGTTCCCCGACATACCCGTCTCCACTCGAGAGGAAGCACGTGGTGTCCCGCCCACATCCAGGGGAGCTCCGTTTCCGACTCCTAGCTCGAGATGAGGGATCCTTTCCCTGTTTCGTTAGGAAAGAATTCCCGGCGTTCCCGTCGCATCTCAAGAGGAGGCGCTCTCCACAGGAAAGGCGAGAGGAACTCCAGGGTCGTGCCACCATTCCAAGAGTCCCCCAGATGTGTCACTCCATTCCAGAGGAATCTGTTTTCCCTGCACTGCCTTGATGTTCAAGCCAAGGGTCGACTCCCACCACGTGTGCACGTGGGACAGCCCTGTGGGAAAGCCTCGTGGGAAAGCCTCGTGGAAAAGACTCGAGGGAAAAACATAGATCCTTTGATCCACGCGGCGGACTACGTAACACTGCTGCTACCGCTCTGGAGGAAAGCGCAAGTGCATGCCCGCATTCGAGACTAGGACTGACTCCCCTGGGGAGACTCCAGAAGTACCCCAAGATCCATGTCAGCACTGGAGAGGAATCCTCAGGTTCCGGCCCCGACTCCACACAAGGTCTTAAGCCCCGGCATCGACGGGAGAGGAATCCCCAGAGGCCCCCGAGGAACTCGCATGGGGACTGGCCTTTCCTGAGGCCACCAGAGCGGGTCCCTGAGGTCCCCGTCGTAAGTCGAGAGCACCTGCCGCAACTCGAGAAAATCCACGAGGTTTTGCCCTCCAGGCGAGATGAGGCCCATTTCCGCTGAGGCTTCTCGAGGCTAATCACGTCTAACCACAGGAACTTTCAAAGGGTCATTCACACCCTTGCTGCAACTCAAGAACTTCCCCGACATACCCGTCTCCACTCGAGAGGAAGCACGTGGGGTCCCGCACACATCCAGGGGAGCCCCGTTTCCGCCTCCTAGCTCGAGATGAGGGATCCTTTCCCTGTTTCGTAGGGAAAGAATTCCCGGCGATCCCGTCGCATCTCAAGAGGAAGCGCTCTCCACAGGAAAGGGGAGAGGAACTCCAGGGTCTTGCCACCATTCCAAGAGACCCCCAGATGTGTCAGTCCATTTCAGAGGAAACTGTTTTCTCTGCACTGCCTTGACGTTCAAGCCGAGGATCGACTCCCACCACGTGTGCACGTGGGACAGCCCTGTGGGAAAGCCTCGTGGGAAAGCCTCGTGGGAAAGGCTCGAGGGAAAAGCATGGATCCTTTGATCCATGCGGAGGACTGCGTGACACTGCTCCTACAGCTCTGGAGGAAAGCGCAGGTGCATGCCCGCATTCGAGACGAGGACTTACTCCCCTGGGGAGACTCCAGAAGTACCCCAAGATCCATGTCAGCACTGGAGAGGAATCCTCAGGTTCCGGCCCCGACTCCACACAAGGTCTTAGGCCCCGGCATCGACGGGAGAGGAATCCCCAGAGGAACTCGCATGGGGACTGGCCTTTCCTGAGGCCACCAGATCGGGTCCCTGAGGTCCTTGTCGTAAGTCGAGAGCACCTGCCGCAACTCGAGAAAATCCAGGAGGTTTTGCCCTCCAGGCGAGATGAGGCCCATTTCCGCTGAGGCTTCTCGAGGCCAATCACATCTAACCACTGGAACTTCCAAAGGGTCCTTCACACCCTTGCTGCAACTCAAGAAGATCCCCTACATACCCGTCTCCACTCAAGAGGAAGCACGTGGGGTCCCGCACACATCCAGGCGAGCCCCGTTTCCTCCTCCTAGCTCGAGATGAGGGATCCTTTCCCTGTTTCGTAGGGAAAGAATTCCCGGCGTTCCCGTCGCATCTCAAGAGGAGGCGCTCTCCACAGGAAAGGCGAGAGGAACTCCAGGGTCGTGACACCATTCCAAGAGTCCCCCAGATGTGTCAGTCCATTCCAGAGGAACCTGTTTTCCCTGCACTGCCTTGACGTTCAAGCCGAGGATCGCCTCCCACCACGTGTGCACGTGGGACAGCCCTGTGGGAAAGCCTCGTGGGAAAGCCTCGTGGGAAAGACTCGAGGGAAAACCATAGATCCTTTGATCCACGCGGCGGACTGCGTGACACTGCTGCTACCGCTCTGGAGGAAAGCGCAAGTGCATGCCCGCATTCGAGACGAGGACTGACTCCCCTGGGGAGACTCCAGAAGTACCCCAAGATCCATGTCAGCACTGGAGAGGAATCCTCAGGTTCCGGCCCCGACTCCACACAAGGTCTTAGGCCCCGGCATCGACGGGAGAGGAATCCCGAGAGGCCCCCGAGGAACTCGCATGGGGACTGGCCTTTCCTGAGGCCACCAAAGCGGGTCCCTGAGGTCCCCGTCGTAAGTCGAGAGCACCTGCCGCAACTCGAGAAAATCCAGGAGGTTTTGCCCTCCAGGCGAGATGAGGCCCATTTCCGCTGAGGCTTCTCGAGGCCAATCACATCTAACCACTGGAACTTCCAAAGGGTCCTTCTCACCATTGCTGCAACTCAAGAAGTTCCCCGACATACCCGACTCCACTCGAGAGGAAGCACGTGGTGTCCCGCACACATCCAGGGGAGCCCCGTTTCTGCCTCCTAGCTCGAGATGAGGGATCCTTTCCCTGTTTCGTAGGGAAAGAATTCCCGGCGTTCCCGTCGCATCTCAAGAGGAGGCCCTCTCCACAGGAAAGGCGAGAGGAACTCCACGGTCGTGCCACCATTCCAAGAATCCCATAGATGGGTCAGTCCATTCCAGAGGAACCTGTTTTCCCTGCACTGCCTTGACGTTCAAGCCGAGGATCGACTCCCACCACGTGTGCACGTGGGACAGCCCTGTGGGAAAGCCTCGGGGGAAAGCCTCGTGGGAAAGACTCGAGGCAAAACCATAGATCCTTTGATCCACGCGGCGGACTGCGTGAAACTGCTGCTACCACTCTGGAGGAAAGCGCAAGTGCATGCCCGCATTCGAGACGAGGACTGACTCCCCTGGGGAGACTCCAGAAGTACCCCAAGATCCATGTCAGCACTGGAGAGGAATCCTGAGGTTCCGGCCCCGACTCCACACAAGGTCTTAGGCCCCGGCATCGACGGGAGAGGAATCCCGAGAGGCCCCCGTGGAACTAGCATGGGGACTGGCCTTTCCTGAGGCCACCAGAGCGGGTCCCTGAGGTCCCCGTCGTAAGCCGAGAGCACCTGCCGCAACTCGAGAAAATCCAGGAGGTTTTGCCCTCCAGGCGAGATGAGGCCCATTTCCGCTGAGGGTTCTCGAGGCTAATCACGTCTAACCACTGGAACTTCCAAAGGGTCCTTCACACCCTTGCTGCAACTCAAGAAGTTCCCCGACATACCCGTCTCCACTCGAGAGGAAGCACGTGGGTCCCGCACACATCCAGGGGAGCCCCGTTTCCGCCTCCTAGCTCGAGATGAGGGATCCTTTCCCTGTTTCGAAGGGAAAGAATTCCCGGCGTTCCCGTCGCATCTCAAGAGGAGGCGCTCTCCACAGGAAAGGCGAGAGGAACTCCAGGGTCGTGCCACCATTCCAAGAGTCCCCCAGATGTGTCAGTCCATTCCAGAGGAACCTGTTTTCCCTGCACTGCCTTGACGATCAAGCCGAGGATCGACTCCCACCACTTGTGCACGTGGGACAGCCCTGTGGGAAAGCCTCGTGGGAAAGCCTCGTGGGAAAGACTCGAGGGAAAACCATAGATCCTTTGATCCACGCGGCGGACTGCGTGACACTTCTGCTACCGCTCTGGAGGAAAGCGCAAGTGCATGCCCGCATTCGAGACGAGGACTGACTCCCCTGGGGAGACTCCAGAAGTACCCCAAGATCCATGTCAGCACTGGAGAGGAATCCTCAGGTTCCGGCCCCGACTCCACACAAGGTCTTAGGCCCTGGCATCGACGGGAGAGGAATCCCGAGAGGCCCCCGAGGAACTCGCATGGGGACTGGCCTTTCCTGAGGCCACCAGAGCGGTTCCTGAGGTCCCCGTCGTAAGTCGAGAGCACCTGCCGCAACTCGAGAAAATCCAGGAGCTTTTGCCCTTCAGGCGAGATGAGGCCCATTTCTGCTGAGGCTTCTCGAGGCCAATCACATCTAACCACTGGAACTTCCAAAGGGTCCTTCACACCATTGCTGCAACTCAAGAAGTTCCCCGAAGTACCCGTCTCCACTCGAGAGGAAGCACGTGGGGTCCCTCACACATCCAGGTGAGCCCCGTTTCCGCCTCCTAGCTCGAGATGAGGGATCTTTCCCTGTTTCGTAGGGAAAGAATTCCCGGCGTTCCCGTCGCATCTCAAGAGGAGGCGCTCTCCACAGGAAAGGCGAGAGGAACTCCAGGGTCGTGACACCATTCCAAGAGTCCCCCAGATGTGTCAGTCCATTCCAGAGGAACCTGTTTTCCCTGCACTGCCTTGACGTTCAAGCCGAGGATCGACTCCCACCACGTGTGCACGTGGGACAGCCCTGTGGGAAAGCCTCATTGGAAAGCCTGGTGGGAAAGACTCGAGGGAAAACGATAGATCCTTTGATCCACGCGGCGGACTGCGTGACACTGCTGCTAACGCTCTGGAGGAAAGCGCAAGTGCATGCCCGCATTCGAGACGAGGACTGACTCCCCTGGGGAGACTCCAGAAGTACCCCAAGATCCATGTCAGCACTGGAGAGGAATCCTCAGGTTCCGGCCCCGACTCCACACAAGGACTTAGGCCCCGCCATCGACGGGAGAGGAATCCCGAGAGGCCCCCGAGGAACTCGCATGGGGACTGGCCTTTCCTGAGGCCACCAGAGCGGTTCCTGAGGTCCCCGTCATAAGTCGAGAGCACCTGCCGCAACTCGAGAAAATCCAGGAGGTTTTGCCCTTCAGGCGAGATGAGGCCCATTTCCGCTGAGGCTTCTCGAGGCCAATCACATCTAACCACTGGAACTTCCAAAGGGTCCTTCACACCATTGCTGCAACTCAAGAAGTTCCCCGACGTACCCGTCTCCACTCGAGAGGAAGCACGTGGGGTCCCTCACACATCCAGGGGAGCCCCGTTTCTGCCTCCTAGCTCGAGATGAGGGATCTTTCTCTGTTTCGTAGGGAAAGAATTCCCGGCGTTCCCGTCGCATCTCAAGAGGTGGCGCTCTCCACAGGAAAGGCGAGAGGAACTCCAGGGTCGTGACACCATTCCAAGAGTCCCCCAGATGTGTCAGTCCATTCCAGAGGAACCTGTTTTCCCTGCACTGCATTGACGTTCAAGCCGAGGATCGACTCCCACCACGTGTGCACGTGGGACAGCCCTGTGGGAAAGCCTCGTGGGAAAGCCTCGTGGGAAAGACTCGAGGGAAAACCATAGATCCTTTGATCCACGCGGCGGACTGCGTGACACTGCTGCTACCGCTCTGGAGGAAAGCGCAAGTGCATGCCCGCATTCGAGACGAGGACTGACTCCCCTGGGGAGACTCCAGAAGTACCCCAAGATCCATGTCAGCACTGGAGAGGAATCCTCAGGTTCCGGCCCGACTCCACACAAGGTCTTAGGCCCCGGGATCGACGGGATAGGAATCCCCAGAGGCCGGCGAAGAACTCGCATGGGGACTGGCCTTTCCTGAGGCCACCAGAGCGGGTCCCTGAGGTCCCCGTCGTAAGTCGAGAGCACCTGACGCAACTCGAGAAAATCCAGGAGGTTTTGCCCTCCAGGCGAGATGAGGCCCATTTCCCCTGAGGCTTCTCGAGGCCAATCACATTTAACGACTGGAACTTCCAAAGGGTTTTTCACACCATTGCTGCAACTCAAGAAGTTCCCCAACATACCCATCTCCACTCGAGAGGAAGCACGTGGGGTCCCTCACACATCCAGGGGAGCCCCGTTTCCGCCTCCTAGCTCGAGATGAGGGATCCTTTCCCTGTTTCGTAGGGAAAGAATTCCCGGCGTTCCCGTCGCATCTCAAGAGGAGGCGCTCTCCACAGGAAAGGCGAGAGGAACTCCAGGGTCGTGACACCATTCCAAGAGTCCCCCAGATGTGTCAGTCCATTCCAGAGGAACCTGTTTTCCCTGCACTGCCTTGACGTTCAAGCCGAGGATCGACTCCCACCACGTGTGCACGTGGGACAGCCCTGTGGGAAAGCCTCGTGGGAAAGCCTCGTGGGAAAGACTCGAGGGAAAACCATAGATCCTTTGATCCACGCGGCGGACTGCGTGACACTGCTGCTACCGCTCTGGAGGAAAGCGCAAGTGCATGCCCACATTCGAGACGAGGACTGACTCCCCTGGGGAGACTCCAGAAGTACCCCAAGATCCATGTCAGCACTGGAGAGGAATCCTCAGGTTCCGGCCCCGACTCCACACAAGGTCTTAGGCCCCGGCATCGACGGGAGAGGAATCCCGAGAGGCCCCCGAGGAACTCGCATGGGGACTGGCCTTTCCTGAAGCCACCAGAGCGGGTCCCTGAGGTCCCCGTCGTAAGTCGAGAGCACCTGCCGCAACTCGAGAAAATCCAGGAGGTTTTGCCCTCCAGGCGAGATGAGGCCCATTTCCGCTGAGGCTTCTCGAGGCCAATCACATCTAACCACTGGAACTTCCAAAGGGTCCTTCTCACCATTGCTGCAACTCAAGAAGTTCCCCGACATACCCGTCTCCACTCGAGAGGAAGCACGTGGTGTCCCGCACACATCCAGGGGAGCCCCGTTTCTGCCTCCTAGCTCGAGATGAGGGATCCTTTCCCTGTTTCGTAGGGAAAGAATTCCCGGCGTTCCCGTCGCATCTCAAGAGGAGGCCCTCTCCACAGGAAAGGCGAGAGGAACTCCACGGTCGTGCCACCATTCCAAGAATCCCACAGATGGGTCAGTCCATTCCAGAGGAACCTGTTTTCCCTGCACTGCCTTGACGTTCAAGCCGAGGATCGACTCCCACCACGTGTGCACGTGGGACAGCCCTGTGGGAAAGCCTCGGGGGAAAGCCTCGTGGGAAAGACTCGAGGGAAAACCATAGATCCTTTGATCCACGCGGCGGACTGCGTGACAATGCTGCTACCGCTCTGGAGGAAAGCGCAAGTGCATGCCCGCATTCGAGACGAGGACTGACTCCCCTGGGGAACTCCAGAAGTACCCCAAGATCCATGTCAGCACTGGAGAGGAATCCTCAGGTTCCGACCCGACTCCACACAAGGTCTTAGGCCCCGGCATCGACGGGAGAGGAATCCCGAGAGGCCCCCGATGAACTCGCATGGGGACTGGCCTTTCTGAGGCCATCAGAGCGGGTCCCTCAGGTCCCCGTCGTAAGTCGAGAGCACCTGCCGCAACTCGAGAAAATCCAGGAGGTTTTGCCCTCCAGGCGAGATGAGGCCCATTTCCGCTGAGGCTTCTCGAGGCTAATCACTTCTAACCACTGGAACTTCCAAAGGGTCCTTCACACCCTTGTTGCAACTCAAGAAGTTCCCCGACATACCCGTCTCCACTCGAGAGGAAGCACGTGGTGTCCCGCCCACATCCAGGGGAGCTCCGTTTCCGACTCCTAGCTCGAGATGAGGGATCCTTTCCCTGTTTCGTTAGGAAAGAATTCCCGGCGTTCCCGTCGCATCTCAAGAGGAGGCGCTCTCCACAGGAAAGGCGAGAGGAACTCCAGGGTCGTGCCACCATTCCAAGAGTCCCCCAGATGTGTCACTCCATTCCAGAGGAATCTGTTTTCCCTGCACTGCCTTTACGTTCAAGCCAAGGATCGACTCCCACCACGTGTGCACGTGGGACAGCCCTGTGGGAAAGCCTCGTGGGAAAGCCTCGTGGAAAAGACTCGAGGGAAAACCATAGATCCTTTGATCCACGCGGCGGACTACGTGACACTGCTGCTACCGCTCTGGAGGAAAGCGCAAGTGCATGCCCGCATTCGAGACTAGGACTGACTCCCCTGGGGAGACTCCAGAAGTACCCCAAGATCCATGTCAGCACTGGAGAGGAATCCTCAGGTTCCGGCCCCGACTCCACACAAGGTCTTAGGCCCCGGCATCGACGGGAGAGGAATCCCGAGAGGCCCCCGAGGAACTCGCATGGGGACTGGCTTTTCCTGAGGCCAACAGAGCGGGTCCCTGAGGTCCCCATCGTCAGTCGAGATCACCTGCCGCAACTCGAGAAAATCCAGGAGGTTTTGCCATCCAGGCGAGATTAGGCTCATTTCCGCTGAGGCTTCTCGAGGCTAATCACGTCTAAACACTGAAACTTCCAAAGGGTTCTTCACACCCTTGCTGCAACTCAAGAAGTTTCCCGACATACCCGTCTCCACTCGAAAGGAAGCACGTGGTGTCCCGCACACATCCAGTGGAGCCCCGTTTCCGCCTCCTAGCTCGAGATGAGGGATCCTTTCCCTGTTTCGTAGGGAAAGAATTCCCGGCGTTCCCGTCTCATCTCAAGTGGAGGCGCTCTCCACAGGAAAGGCGAGAGGAACTCCAGGGTCGTGCCACCATTCCAAGAGTCCCCCAGATGTGTCAGTCCATTCCAGAGGAACCTGTTTTCCCTGCACTGCCTTGACGTTCAAGCCAAGGATCGACTCCCACCACGTGTGCACATGGGACAGCCCTGTTGGAAAGCCTCGTGGGAAAGCCTCGTGGGAAAGACTCGAGGGAAAACCATGGATCCTTTGATCCATGCGGCGGACTGCGTGACACTGCTGCTACCGCTCTGGAGGAAAGCGCAAGTGCATGCCCGCATTCGAGACGAGGACTGACTCCCCTGGGGAGACTCCAGAAGTACCCCAAGATCCATGTCAGCCCTGGAGAGGAATCCTCAGGTTCCGGCCCCGAATCCACACAAGGTCTTAGGCCCCGGCATCGACGGGAGAGGAATCCCAAGAGGAACTCCTATGGGGACTGGCCTTTCCTGAGGCCACCAGAGCGGGTCCCTGAGGTCCTCGTCGTAAGTCGAGAGCAACTGCCGCAACTCGAGAAAATCCAGGGGTTTTGCCCTCCAGGCGAGATGAGGCCCATTTCCGCTGAGGCTTCTCTAGGCCAATCAAATCTAACCACTGGAACTTCCAAAGGGTCCTTCACACCCTTGCTGCAACTCAAGAACTTCCCCGACATACCCGTCTCCACTCGAGATTAAGCACGTGGGGTCCCGCACACATCCAGGGGAGCCCTGTTTCCGCCTCCTAGCTCGAGATGAGGGATCCTTTCCCTGTTTCGTAGGGAAAGAATTCCCGGCGATCCCGTCGCATCTCAAGAGGAAGCGCTCTCCACAGGAAAGGGGAGAGGAACTCCAGGGTCGTGCCACCAGTCCAAGAGACCCCCTGATGTGTCAGTCCATTCCAGAGGAACCTGTTTTCCCTGCACTGCCTTGACGTTCAAGCCGAGGATCGACTCCCACCACGTGTGCACGTGGGACAGCCCTGTGGGAAAGCCTCGTGGGAAAGCCTCGTGGGAAAGACTCGAGGGAAAACCATAGATCCTTTGATCCACGCGGCGGACTGCGTGACACTGCTGCTACCGCTCTGGAGGAAAGCGCAAGTGCATGCCCGCATTCGAGACGAGGACTGACTCCCCTGGGGAGACTCCAGAAGTACCCCAAGATCCATGTCAGCACTGGAGAGGAATCCTCAGGTTCCGGCCCCGACTCCACACAAGGTCTTAGGCCCCGGCATCGACGGGAGAGGAATCCCGAGAGGCCCCCGAGAAACTCGCATGGGACGGGCCTTTCCTGAGGCCACCAGAGCGGGTCCCTGAGGTCCCCGTCGTAAGTCTAGAGCACCTGCCGCAACTCGAGAAAATCCAGGAGGTTTTGCCCTCCAGGCGAGATGAGGCCCATTTCCGCTGTGGCTTCTCGAGGCCAATCACGTCTAACCACTGGAACTCCAAAGGGTCCTTCACACCCTTGCTGCAACTCAAGAAGTTCCCCGACTTACCCGTCTCCACTCGAGAGGAAGCACGTGGTGTCCCGCACACATCCAGGGGAGCCCCGTTTCCGCCTCCTAGCTCGAGATGAGGGATCCTTTCCCTGTTTCGTAGGGAAAGAATTCCCGGCGTTCTCGTCGCATCTCAAGAGCAGGCGCTCTCCACAGGAAAGGCGAGAGGAACTCCAGGGTCATGCCACCATTCCAAGAGTCCCCCAGATGTGTCAGGCCATTCCAGAGGAACCTGTTTTCCCTGCACTGCCTTGACGTTCAAGCCGAGGATCGACTCCCACCACGTGTGCACGTGGGACAGCCCTGTGGGAAAGCCTCGTGGGAAAGCCTCGTGGGAAAGACTCGAGGGAAAACCATAGATCCTTTGATCCACGCGGCGGACTGGGTGACACTGCTGCTACCGCTCTGGAGGAAAGCGCAAGTGCATGCCCGCATTCGAGACGAGGACTGACTCCCCTGGGCAGACTCCAGAAGTACCCCAAGATCCATGTCAGCACTGGAGAGGAATCCTCAGGTTCCGGCCCCGACTCCACACAATGTCTTAGGCCCCGGCATCGACGGGAGAGGAATCACGAGAGGGCCCCGAGGAACTCGCATGGGGACTGGCCTTTCCTGAGGCCACCAGAGCGGGTCCCTGAGGTCCCCGTCGTAAGTCGAGAGCACCTGCCGCAACTCGAGAAAATCCAGGAGGTTTTGCCCTCCAGGCGAGATGAGGCCCATTTCCGCTGAGGCTTCTCGAGGCCAATCACATATAACCACTGGAACTTCCAAAGGGTCCTTCACACCCTTGCTGCAACTCAAGAAGTTCCCCGACATACCCGTCTGCACTCGAGAGGAAGCACGTGGGGTCCCGCACACATCCAGGGGAGCCCCGTTTCCGCCTCCTAGCTCGAGATGAGGGATCCTTTCCCTGTTTCGTAGGGAAAGAATTCCCGGCGTTCCCGTCGCACCTCAAGAGGAGGCGCTCTCCACAGGAAAGGCGAGAGGAACTCCAGGGTCGTGCCACCATTCCAAGAGTCCCCCAGATGTGTCACTCCATTCCAGAGGAATCTGTTTTCCCTGCACTGCCTTTACGTTCAAGCCAAGGATCGACTCCCACCACGTGTGCACGTGGGACAGCCCTGTGGGAAAGCCTCGTGGGAAAGCCTCGTGGAAAAGACTCGAGGGAAAACCATAGATCCTTTGATCCACGCGGCGGACTACGTGCCACTGCTGCTACCGCTCTGGAGGAAAGCGCAAGTGCATGCCCGCATTCGAGACTAGGACTGACTCCCCTGGGGAGACTCCAGAAGTACCCCAAGATCCATGTCAGCACTGGAGAGGAATCCTCAGGTTCCGGCCCCGACTCCACACAAGGTCTTAGGCCCCGGCATCGACGGGAGAGGAATCCCGAGAGGCCCCCGAGGAACTCGCATGGGGACTGGCTTTTCCTGAGGCCAACAGAGCGGGTCCCTGAGGTCCCCATCGTCAGTCGAGATCACCTGCCGCAACTCGAGAAAATCCAGGAGGTTTTGCCATCCAGGCGAGATTAGGCTCATTTCCGCTGAGGCTTCTCGAGGCTAATCACGTCTAAACACTGAAACTTCCAAAGGGTCTTTCACACCCTTGCTGCAACTCAAGAAGTTTCCCGACATACCCGTCTCCACTCGAAAGGAAGCACGTGGTGTCCCGCACACATCCAGTGGAGCCCCGTTTCCGCCTCCTAGCTCGAGATGAGGGATCCTTTCCCTGTTTCGTAGGGACAGAATTCCCGGCGTTCCCGTCGCATCTCAAGAGGAGGCGCTCTCCACAGGAAAGGCGAGAGGAACTCCAGGGTCGTGCCACCATTCCAAGAGTCCCCCAGATGTGTCAGTCCATTCCAGAGGAACCTGTTTTCCCTGCACTGCCTTGACGTTCAAGCCAAGGATCGACTCCCACCACGTGTGCACGTGGGACAGCCCTGTGGGAAAGCCTCGTGGGAAAGCCTCGTGGGAAAGACTCGAGGGAAAACCATGGATCCTTTGATCCATGCGGCGGACTGCGTGACACTGCTGCTACCGCTCTGGAGGAAAGCGCAAGTGCATGCCCGCATTCGAGACGAGGACTGACTCCCCTGGGGAGACTCCAGAAGTACCCCAAGATCCATGTCAGCCCTGGAGAGGAATCCTCAGGTTCCGGCCCCGAATCCACACAAGGTCTTAGGTCCCGGCATCGACGGGAGAGGAATCCCAAGAGGAACTCCTATGGGGACTGGCCTTTCCTGAGGCCACCAGAGCGGGTCCCTGAGGTCCTCGTCGTAAGTCGAGAGCAACTGCCGCAACTCGAGAAAATCCAGGGGTTTTGCCCTCCAGGCGAGATGAGGCCCATTTCCGCTGAGGCTTCTCTAGGCCAATCAAATCTAACCACTGGAACTTCCAAAGGGTCCTTCACACCCTTGCTGCAACTCAAGAACTTCCCCGACATACCCGTCTCCACTCGAGATTAAGCACGTGGGGTCCCGCACACATCCAGGGGAGCCCCGTTTCCGCCTCCTAGCTCGAGATGAGGGATCCTTTCCCTGTTTCCTAGGGAAAGAATTCCCGGCGATCCCGTCGCATCTCAAGAGGAAGCGCTCTCCACAGGAAAGGGGAGAGGAACTCCAGGGTCGTGCCACCATTCCAAGAGACCCCCTGATGTGTCAGTCCATTACAGAGGAACCTGTTTTCCCTGCACTGCCTTGACGTTCAAGCCGAGGATCGACTCCCACCACGTGTGCACGTGGGACAGCCCTGTGGGAAAGCCTCCTGGGAAAGCCTCGTGGGAAAGACTCGAGGGAAAACCATAGATCCTTTGATCCACGCGGCGGACTGCGTGACACTGCTGCTACCGCTCTGGAGGAAAGCGCAAGTGCATGCCCGCATTCGAGACGAGGACTGACTCCCCTGGGGAGACTCCAGAAGTACCCCAAGATCCATGTCAGCACTGGAGAGGAATCCTCAGGTTCCGGCCCCGACTCCACACAAGGTCTTAGGCCCCGGCATCGACGGGAGAGGAATCCCGAGAGGCCCCCGAGAAACTCGCATGGGACGGGCCTTTCCTGAGGCCACCAGAGCGGGTCCCTGAGGTCCCCGTCGTAAGTCTAGAGCACCTGCCGCAACTCGAGAAAATCCAGGAGGTTTTGCCCTCCAGGCGAGATGAGGCCCATTTCCGCTGTGGCTTCTCGAGGCCAATCACGTCTAACCACTGGAACTTCCAAAGGGTCCTTCACACCCTTGCTGCAACTCAAGAAGTTCCCCGACTTACCCGTCTCCACTCGAGAGGAAGCACGTGGTGTCCCGCACACATCCAGGGGAGCCCCGTTTCCGCCTCCTAGCTCGAGATGAGGGATCCTTTCCCTGTTTCGTAGGGAAAGAATTCCCGGCGTTCTCGTCGCATCTCAAGAGGAGGCGCTCTCCACAGGAAAGGCGAGAGGAACTCCAGGGTCATGCCACCATTCCAAGAGTCCCCCAGATATGTCAGGCCATTCCAGAGGAACCTGTTTTCCCTGCACTGCCTTGACGTTCAAGCCGAGGATCGACTCCCACCACGTGTGCACGTGGGACAGCCCTGTGGGAAAGCCTCGTGGGAAAGCCTCGTGGGAAAGACTCGAGGGAAAACCATAGATCCTTTGATCCACGCGGCGGACTGGGTGACACTGCTGCTACCGCTCTGGAGGAAAGCGCAAGTGCATGCCCGCATTCGAGACGAGGACTGACTCCCCTGGGGAGACTCCAGAAGTACCCCAAGATCCATGTCAGCACTGGAGAGGAATCCTCAGGTTCCGGCCCCGACTCCACACAAGGTCTTAGGCCCCGGCATCGACGGGAGAGGAATCACGAGAGGGCCCCGAGGAACTCGCATGGGGACTGGCCTTTCCTGAGGCCACCAGAGCGGGTCCCTGAGGTCCCCGTCGTAAGTCGAGAGCACCTGCCGCAACTCGAGAAAATCCAGGAGGTTTTGCCCTCCAGGCGAGATGAGGCCCATTTCCGCTGAGGCTTCTCGAGGCCAATCACATATAACCACTGGAACTTCCAAAGGGTCCTTCACACCCTTGCTGCAACTCAAGAAGTTCCCCGACATACCCGTCTGCACTCGAGAGGAAGCACGTGGGGTCCCGCACACATCCAGGGGAGCCCCGTTTCCGCCTCCTAGCTCGAAATGATGGATCCTTTCCCTGTTTCGTAGGGAAAGAATTCCCGGCGTTCCCGTCGCACCTCAAGAGGAGGCGCTCTCCACAGGAAAGGCGAGAGGTCCTCCAGGGTCGTGCCACCATTCCAAGAGTCTCCCAGATGAGTCAGTCCATTCCAGAGGAACCTGTTTTCCCTGCACTGCCTTGACGTTCAAGCCGAGGATCGACTCCCACCACGTGTGTACGTGGGACAGCCCTGTGGGAAAGCCTCGTGGGAAAGCCTCGTGGGAAAGACTCGAGGGAAAACCATAGATCCTTTGATCCATGCGGGGGACTGCGTGACACTGCTGCTACCGCTCTGGAGGAAAGCGCAAGTGCATGCCCGCATTCGAGACGAGGACTGACTCCCCTGGGGAGACTCCAGAAGTACCCCAAGATCCATGTCAGCACTGGAGAGGAATCCTCAGGTTCCGGCCCCGACTCCACACAAGGTCTTAGGCCCCGGCATCGACGGGAGAGGAATCCCAAGAGGCCCCCGAGGAACTCGCATGGGGACGGGCCTTTCCTGAGGCCACCAGAGCGGTTCCCTGAGGTCCCCGTCGTAAGTCGAGAGCACCTTCCGCAACCCGAGAAAATCCAGGAGGTTTTGCCCTCCAGGCGAGATGAGGCCCATTTCCGCTGAGGCTTCTAGAGGCTAATCACGTCTAACCACTGGAACTTCCAAAGGGTCCTTCACACCCTTACTGCAACTCAAGAAGTTCCCCGACATACCCGTCTCCACTCGAGAGGAAGCACGTGGGTCCCGCACACATCCAGGGGAGCCCCGTTTCCGCCTCCTAGCTCGAGATGAGGGATCCATTCCCTGTTTCGTAGGGAAAAAATTCCCGGCGTTCCCGTCGCATCTCAAGAGGAGGCGCTCTCCACAGGAAAGGCGAGAGGAACTCCAGGGTCGTGCCACCATTCCAAGAGTCCCCCAGATGTGTCAGTCCATTCCAGAGGAACCTGTTTTCCCTGCACTGCCTTGACGTTCAAGCCGAGGATCGACTCCCACCACGTGTGCACGTGGGACAGCCCTGTGGGAAAGCCTCGTGGGAAAGCCTCGTGGGAAAGACTCGAGGGAAAACCATAGATCCTTTGATCCACGCGGCGGACTGCGTGACACTGCTGCTACCGCTCTGGAGGAAAGCGCAAGTGCATGCCCGCATTCGAGACGAGGACTGACTCCCCTGGGGAGACTCCAGAAGTACCCCTAGATCCATGTCAGCACTGGAGAGGAATCCTCAGGTTCCGGCCCCGACTCCACACAAGGTCTTAGGCCCCGGCATCGTCGGGAGAGGAATCCCGAGAGGCCCCCGAGGAACTCGCATGGGGACTGGCCTTTCCTGAGGCCATCAGAGCGGGTCCCTGAGGTCCCCATCGTAAGTCGAGAGCACCTGCCGCAACTCGAGAAAATCCAAGAGGTTTTGCCCTCCAGGCGAGATGAGGCCCATTTCCGCTGAGGGTTCTCGAGGCTAATCACGTCTAACCACTGGAACTTCCAAAGGGTCCTTCACACCCTTGCTGCAACTCAAGAAGTTTCCCGACATACCCGTCTCCACTCGAGAGGAAGCACGTGGGTCTCGCACACATCCAGGGAAGCCCCGTTTGAGCCTCCTAGCTCGAGATGAGGGATCCTTTCCCTGTTTCGTAGGGAAAGAATTCCCGGCGTTCCCGTCGCATCTCAAGAGGAGGCGCTCTCCACAGGAAAGGCGAGAGGAACTCCAGGGTCCTGCCACCATTCCAAGAATCCCCCAGATGTGTCAGTCCATTCCAGAGGAACCTGTTTTCCCTGCACTGTCTTGACGTTCAAGCCGAGGATCGACTCCCACCACGTGTGCACGTGGGACAGCCCTGTGGGAAAGCCTCGTGGGAAAGCCTCGTGGGAAAGACTCGAGGGAAAACCATAGATCCTTTGATCCACGCGGCGGACTGCGTGACACTGCTGCTACCGCTCTGGAGGAAAGGGCAAGTGCATGCCCGCATTCGAGACGAGGACTGACTCCCCTGGGGAGGCTCCAGAAGTACCCCAAGATCCATGTCAGCACTGGAGAGGAATCCTCAGGTTCCGGCACCGACTCCACACAAGGTCTTAGGCCCCGGCATCGACGGGAGAGGAATCCCGAGAGGCCCCCGAGGAACTCGCATGGGGACTGGCCTTACCTGAGGCCACCAGAGCGGATCCCTGAGGTAACCGTCGTAAGTCGAGGGCACCTGCCGCAACTCGAGAAAATCCAGGAGGTTTTGCCCTCCAGGCGAGATGAGGCCCATTTCTGCTGAGGCTTCTCGAGGCCAATCACATCTAACCACTGGAACTTCCAAAGGGTCCTTCACACCCTTGCTGCAACTCAAGAAGATCCCCGACATACCCGTCTCCACTCGAGAGGAAGCACGTGGGGTCCCGCACACATCCAGGGGAGCCCCGTTTCCTCCTCCTAGCTCGAGATGAGGGATCCTTTCCCTGTTTCGTAGGGAAAGAATTCCCGGCGTTCCCGTCGCATCTCAAGAGGAGGCGCTCTCCACAGGAAAGGCGAGAGGAACTCCAGGGTCGTGACACCATTCCAAGAGTCCCCCAGATGTGTCAGTCCATTCCAGAGGAACCTGTTTTCCCTGCACTGTCTTGACGTTCAAGCCGAGGATCGCCTCCCACCACGTGTGCACGTGGGACAGCCCTGTGGGAAAGCCTCGTGGGAAAGCCTCGTGGGAAAGACTCGAGGGAAAACCATAGATCTTTTGATCCACGCGGCGGACTGCGTGACACTGCTGCTACCGCTCTGGAGGAAAGCGCAAGTGCATGCCCGCATTCGAGACGAGGACTGACTCCCCTGGGGAGACTCCAGAAGTACCCCAAGATCCATGTCAGCACTGGAGAGGAATCCTCAGGTTCCGACCCCGACTCCACACAAGGACTTAGGCCCTGGCATCGACGGGAGAGGAATCCCCAGAGGTCCCCGAGGAACTCGCATGGGGACTGGCCTTTCCTGAGGCCACCAGAGCGGGTCCCTGAGGTCCCCGTCGTAAGTCGAGAGCACCTTCCGCAACTCGAGAAAATCCAGGAGGTTTTGCCCTCCAGGCGAGATGAGGCCCATTTCCGCTGAGGCTTCTCGAGGCCAATCACGTCTAACTACTGGAACTTCCAAAGGGTCCTTCACACCCTTGCTGCAACTCAAGAAGTTCCCCGACATACCCGTCTGCACTCGAGAGGAAGAACGTGGTGTCCCGCACATATCCAGGGGAGCCCCGTTTCCGCCTCCTAGCTCGAGATGAGGGATCCTTTCCCTGTTTCGTAGGGAAAGAATTCCCGGCGTTCCCGTCGCATCTCAAGAGGAGGCGCTCTCCACAGGAAAGGCGAGAGGAACTCCAGGGTCGTGCCACCATTCCAAGAGACCCCCAGATGTGTCAGTCCATTCCAGAGGAACCTGTTTTCCCTGCACTGCCTTGACGTTCAAGCCGAGGATCGACTCCCACCACGTGTGCACGTGGGACAGCCCTGTGGGAAAGCCTCGTGGGAAAGCCTCGTGGGAAAGACTCGAGGGAAAACCATAAATCCTTTGATCCACGCGGCGGACTGCGTGACACTGCTGCTACCGCTCTGGAGGAAAGCGCAAGTGCATGCCCGCATTCGAGACGAGGACTGACTCCCCTGGGGAGACTCCAGAAGTACCCCAAGATCCATGTCAGCACTGGAGAGGAATCCTCAGGTTCCGGCCCCGACTCCACACAAGGTCTTAGGCCCCGGCATCGACGGGAGAGGAATCCCGAGAGGCCCCCGAGGAACTCGCATGGGGACTGGCCTTTCCTGAGGCCACCAGAGCGGGTCCCTGAGGTCCTGGTCGTAAGTCGAGAGCACCTGCCACAACTCGAGAAAATCCAGGCGGTTTTGCCCTCCAGGCGAGATGAGGCCCATTTCCGCTGAGGCTTCTCGAGGCCAATCACATCTAACCATTGGAACTTCCAAAAAGTCCTTCACACCCTTGCTGCAACTCAAGAAGTTCCCCGACATACCCATCTCCACTCGAGAGGAAGCACGTGGGGTCCCGCACACATCCAGGGGAGCCCCGTTTCCGCCTCCTAGCTCGAGATGAGGGATCCTTTCCCTGTTTCGTAGGGAAAGAATTCCCGGCGTTCCCGTCGCATCTCAAGAGGAGGCGCTCACCACAGGAAAGGCGAGAGGTACTCCAGGGTCTTGCCACCATTCCAAGAGTCCCCCAGATGTGTCAGTCCATTCCAGAGGAACCTGTTTTCCCTGCACTGCCTTGACGTTCAAGCCGAGGATCGAGTCCCACCACGTGTGCACGTGGGACAGCCCTGTGGGAAAGCCTCGTGGGAAAGCCTCGTGGGAAAGACTCGAGGGAAAACCATAGATCCTTTGATCCACGCGGCGGACTGCGTGACACTGCTGCTACCGCTCTGGAGGAAAGCGCAAGTGAATGCCCGCATTCGAGACGAGGACTGACTCCCCTGGGGAGACTCCAGAAGTACCCCAAGATCCATGTCAGCACTGGAGAGGAATCCTCAGGTTCCGGCCCCGACTCCACACAAGGTCTTAGGCCCCGGCATCGACGGGAGAGGAATCCCGAGAGGCCCCCGAGGAACTCGCATGGGGACTGGCCTTTCCTGAGGCCACCAGAGCGGGTCCCTGAGGTCCCCGTCGTAAGTCGAGAGCACCTGCCGCAACTCGAGAAAATCCAGGAGGTTTTGCCCTCCAGGCGAGATGAGGCCCATTTCCGCTGAGGCTTCTCGAGGCCAATCACATCTAACCATTGGAACTTCCAAAAAGTCCTTCACACCCTTGCTGCAACTCAAGAAGTTCCCCGACATACCCATCTCCACTCGAGAGGAAGCACGTGGGGTCCCGCACACATCCAGGGGAGCCCCGTTTCCGCCTCCTAGCTCGAGATGAGGGATCCTTTCCCTGTTTCGTAGGGAAAGAATTCCCGGCGTTCCCGTCGCATCTCAAGAGGAGGCGCTCACCACAGGAAAGGCGAGAGGTACTCCAGGGTCTTGCCACCATTCCAAGAGTCCCCCAGATGTGTCAGTCCATTCCAGAGGAACCTGTTTTCCCTGCACTGCCTTGACGTTCAAGCCGAGGATCGAGTCCCACCACGTGTGCACGTGGGACAGCCCTGTGGGAAAGCCTCGTGGGAAAGCCTCGTGGGAAAGACTCGAGGGAAAACCATAGATCCTTTGATCCACGCGGCGGACTGCGTGACACTGCTGCTACCGCTCTGGAGGAAAGCGCAAGTGAATGCCCGCATTCGAGACGAGGACTGACTCCCCTGGGGAGACTCCAGAAGTACCCCAAGATCCATGTCAGCACTGGAGAGGAATCCTCAGGTTCCGGCCCCGACTCCACACAAGGTCTTAGGCCCCGGCATCGACGGGAGAGGAATCCCGAGAGGCCCCCGAGGAACTCGCATGGGGACTGGCCTTTCCTGAGGCCACCAGAGCGGGTCCCTGAGGTCCCCGTCGTAAGTCAAGAGCACCTGCCGCAACTCGAGAAAATCCAGGAGGTTTTGCCCTCCAGGCGAGATGAGGCCCATTTCCGCTGAGGCTTCTCGAGGCCAATCACATCTAACCACTGGAACTTCCAAAGGGTCCTTCACACCCTTGCTGCAACTTAAGAACTTCCCCGACATACCCGTCTGCACTCGAGAGGAAGCACGTGGTGTCCCGCACACATCCAGGGGAGCCCCGTTTCCGCCTCCTAGCTCGAGATGAGGGATCCTTTCCCTGTTTCGTAGGGAAAGAATTCCCGGCGTTCCCGTCGCATCTCAAGAGGAGGCGCTCTCCACAGGAAAGGCGAGAGGAACTCCAGGGTCATGCCACCATTCCAAGAGTCCCCCAGATGTGTCAGTCCATTCCAGAGGAACCTGTTTTCCCTGCACTGCCTTGACGTTCAAGCCGAGGATCGAATCCCACCACGTGTGCACGTGGGACAGCCCTGTGGGAAAGCCTCGTGGGAAAGCCTCGTTGGAAAGACTCGGGGGAAAACCATAGATCCTTTGATCCACGCGGCGGACTGCGTGACACTGCTGCTACCGCTCTGGTGGAAAGCGCAAGTGCATGCCCGCATTCGAGACGAGGACTGACTCCCCTGGGGAGACTCCAGAAGTACCCCAAGATCCATGTCAGCACTGGAGAGGAATCCTCAGGTTCCGGCCCCGACTCCACACAAGGTCTTAGGCCCCGGCATCGACGGGAGAGGAATCCCGAGAGGCCCCCGAAGAACTCGCATGGGGACTGGCCTTTCCTGAGGCCACCAGAGCGGGTCCCTGAGGTCCCCGTCGTAGGTCGTGAGCACCTGCCGCAACTCGAGAAAATCCAGGAGGTTTTGCCCTCCAGGCGAGGTGAGGCCCATTTCCGCTGAGGCTTCTCGAGGCTAATCACGTCTAACCACTGGAACTTCCAAAGGGTCCTTCACACCCTTGCTGCAACTCAAGAAGTTCCCCGACATACCCGTCTCCACTCGAGAGGAAGCAGGTGGAGTCCCGCACACATCCAGGGGAGCCCCGTTTCCGCCTCCTAGCTCGAGATCAGGGATCCTTTCCCTGTTTCGTAGGGAAAGAATTCCCGGCGTTCCCGTCGCATCTCAAGAGGAGGCGCTCTCCACAGGAAAGGCGAGAGGAACTGAAGGGTCGTGCCACCATTCCAAGAGTCCCCCAGATGTGTCAGTCCATTCCAGAGGAACCTGTTTTCCCTGCACTGCCTTGACGTTCAAGCCGAGGATCGACTCCCACCACGTGTGCACGTGGGACAGCCCTGTGGGAAAGCCTCGTGGGAAAGCCTCGTGGGAAAGACTCGAGGGAAAACCATAGATCCTTTGATCCACGCGGCGGACTGCGTGACACTGCTGCTACCGCTCTGGAGGAAAGCGCAAATGCATGCCCGCATTCAAGACGAGGACTGACTCCCCTGGGGAGACTCCAGACGTACCCCAAGATCCATGTCAGCACTGGAGAGGAATCCTCAGGTTCCGGCCCCGACTTCACACAAGGTCTTAGGCCCCGGCATCGACGGGAGAGGAATCCCGAGAGGCCCCCGAGGAACTCGCATGGGGACTGGCCTTTCCTGAGGCCACCAGAGCGGGTCCCTGAGGTCCCCGTCGTAAGTCGAGAGCACCTGCCGCAACTCGAGAAAATCCAGGAGGTTTTGCCCTCCAGGCGAGATGAGGCCCATTTCCGCTGAGGCTTCTCGAGGCCAATCACATCTAACCACTGGAACTTCCAAAGGGTCCTTCACACCATTGCTGCAACTCAAGAAGTTCCCCGACATACCCGTCTCCACTCGAATGGAAACACGTGGTGTCCCGCCCACATCCAGGGGAGCTCCGTTTCCGCCTCCTAGCTCGAGATGAGGGATCCTTTCCCTGTTTCGTAGGGAATGAATTCCCGGCGTTCCCGTCGCATCTCAAGAGGAGGCGCTCTCCACAGGAAAGGCGAGAGGAACTCCAGGGTCGTGCCACCATTCCAAGAGTCCCCCAGATGTGTCAGTCCATTCCAGAGGAACCTGTTTTCCCTGCACTGCCTTGACGTTCAAGCCGAGGATCGACTCCCACCACGTGTGCACGTATGAGAGCCCTGTGGGAAAGCCTCCTGGGAAAGCCTCGTGGGAAAGACTCGAGGGAAAACAATAGATCCTTTGATCCACGCGGCGGACTGCGTGACACTGCTGCTACCGCTCTGGAGGAAAGCGCAAGTGCATGCCCGATTTCGAGACGAAGACTGACTCCCCTGGGGAGACTCCAGAAGTACCCCAAGATCCATGTCAGCACTGGAGAGGAATCCTCAGGTTCCGACCCCGACTCCACACAAGGACTTAGGCCCCGGCATCGACGGGAGATGAATCCCCAGAGGCCCCCGAGGAACTCGCATGGGGACTGGCCTTTCCTAACGCCACCAGAGCGGGTCCCTGAGGTCCCCGTCGTAGGTCGTGAGCACCTGCCGCAACTCGAGAAAATCCAGGAGGTTTTGCCCTCCAGGCGAGATGAGGCCCATTTCCGCTGAGGGTTCTGGAGGCTAATCACGTCTAACCACTGGAACTTCCAAAGGGTCCTTCACACCCTTGCTGCAACTCAAGAAGTTCCCCGACATACCCGTCTCCACTCGAGAGGAAGCACGTGGGTCCCGCACACATCCAGGGGAGCCCCGTTTCCGCCTACTAGCTCGAGATGAGGGATCCTTTCCCTGTTTCGTAGGGAAAGAATTCCCGGCGTTCCCGTCGCATCTCAAGAGGAGGCGCTCTCCACAGGAAAGGCGAGAGGAACTCCAGGGTCGTGCCACCATTCCAAGAGTCCCCCAGATGTGTCAGTCCATTCCAGAGGAACCTGTTTTCCCTGCACTGCCTTGACGTTCAAGCCGAGGATCGACTCCCACCACGTGTGCACGTGGGACAGCCCTGTGGGAAAGCCTCGTGGGAAAGCCTCGTGGGAAAGACTCGAGGGAAAACCATAGATCCTTTGATCCACGCGGCGGACTGCGTGACACTGCTGCTACCGCTCTGGAGGAAAGCGCAAGTGCATGCCCGCATTCGAGACGAGGACTGACTCCCCTGGGGAGACTCCAGAAGTACCCCTAGATCCATGTCAGCACTGGAGAGGAATCCTCAGGTTCCAGCCCCGACTCCACACAAGGTCTTAGGCCCCGGCATCGACGGGAGAGGAATCCCGAGAGGCCCCCGAGGAACTCGCATGGGGACTGGCCTTTCCTGAGGCCATCAGAGCGGGTCCCTGAGGTCCCCGTCGTAAGTCGAGAGCACCTGCCGCAACTCGAGAAAATCCAGGAGGTTTTGCCCTCCAGGCGAGATGAGGCCCATTTCCGCTGAGGGTTCTCGAGGCTAATCACGTCTAACCACTGGAACTTCCAAAGGGTCCTTCACACCCTTGCTGCAACTCAAGAAGTTTCCCGACATACCCGTCTCCACTCGAGAGGAAGCACGTGGGTCTCGCACACATCCAGGGAAGCCCCGTTTGAGCCTCCTAGCTCGAGATGAGGGATCCTTTCCCTGTTTCCTAGGGAAAGAATTCCCGGCGTTCCCGTCGCATCTCAAGAGGAGGCGCTCTCCACAGGAAAGGCGAGAGGAACTCCAGGGTCCTGCCACCATTCCAAGAATCCCCCAGATGTGTCAGTCCATTCCAGAGGAACCTGTTTTCCCTGCACTGTCTTGACGTTCAAGCCGAGGATCGACTCCCACCACGTGTGCACGTGGGACAGCCCTGTGGGAAAGCCTCGTGGGAAAGCCTCGTGGGAAAGACTCGAGGGATAACCATAGATCCTTTGATCCACGCGGCGGACTGCGTGACACTGCTGCTACCGCTCTGGAGGAAAGGGCAAGTGCATGCCCGCATTCGAGACGAGGACTGACTCCCCTGGGGAGACTCCAGAAGTACCCCAAGATCCATGTCAGCACTGGAGAGGAATCCTCAGGTTCCGGCACCGACTCCACACAAGGTCTTAGGCCCCGGCATCGACGGGAGAGGAATCCCGAGAGGCCCCCGAGGAACTCGCATGGGGACTGGCCTTACCTGAGGCCACCAGAGCGGATCCCTGAGGTAACCGTCGTAAGTCGAGAGCACCTGCCGCAACTCGAGAAAATCCAGGAGGTTTTGCCCTCCAGGCGAGATGAGGCCCATTTCTGCTGAGGCTTCTCGAGGCTAATCACTTCTAACCACTGGAACTTCCAAAGGGTCCTTCACACCCTTGCTGCAACTCAAGAAGTTCCCCGACATACCCGTCTCCACTCGAGAGGAAGCACGTGGTGTCCCGCCCACATCCAGGGGAGCTCCGTTTCCGACTCCTAGCTCGAGATGAGGGATCCTTTCCCTGTTTCGTTAGGAAAGAATTCCCGGCGTTCCCGTCGCATCTCAAGAGGAGGCGCTCTCCACAGGAAAGGCGAGAGGAACTCCAGGGTCGTGCCACCATTCCAAGAGTCCCCCAGATGTGTCACTCCATTCCAGAGGAATCTGTTTTCCCTGCACTGCCTTGATGTTCAAGCCAAGGGTCGACTCCCACCACGTGTGCACGTGGGACAGCCCTGTGGGAAAGCCTCGTGGGAAAGCCTCGTGGAAAAGACTCGAGGGAAAAACATAGATCCTTTGATCCACGCGGCGGACTACGTAACACTGCTGCTACCGCTCTGGAGGAAAGCGCAAGTGCATGCCCGCATTCGAGACTAGGACTGACTCCCCTGGGGAGACTCCAGAAGTACCCCAAGATCCATGTCAGCACTGGAGAGGAATCCTCAGGTTCCGGCCCCGACTCCACACAAGGTCTTAGGCCCCGGCATCGACGGGAGAGGAATCCCCAGAGGCCCCCGAGGAACTCGCATGGGGACTGGCCTTTCCTGAGGCCACCAGAGCGGGTCCCTGAGGTCCCCGTTGTAAGTCGAGAGCACCTGCCGCAACTCGAGAAAATCCACGAGGTTTTGCCCTCCAGGCGAGATGAGGCCCATTTCCGCTGAGGCTTCTCGAGGCTAATCACGTCTAACCACAGGAACTTCCAAAGGGTCATTCACACCCTTGCTGCAACTCAAGAACTTCCCCGACATACCCGTCTCCACTCGAGAGGAAGCACGTGGGGTCCCGCACACATCCAGGGGAGCCCCGTTTCCGCCTCCTAGCTCGAGATGAGGGATCCTTTCCCTGTTTCGTAGGGAAAGAATTCCCGGCGATCCCGTCGCATCTCAAGAGGAAGCGCTCTCCACAGGAAAGGGGAGAGGAACTCCAGGGTCTTGCCACCATTCCAAGAGACCCCCAGATGTGTCAGTCCATTTCAGAGGAAACTGTTTTCTCTGCACTGCCTTGACGTTCAAGCCGAGGATCGACTCCCACCACGTGTGCACGTGGGACAGCCCTGTGGGAAAGCCTCGTGGGAAAGCCTCGTGGGAAAGGCTCGAGGGAAAAGCATGGATCCTTTGATCCATGCGGAGGACTGCGTGACACTGCTCCTACAGCTCTGGAGGAAAGCGCAGGTGCATGCCCGCATTCGAGACGAGGACTTACTCCCCTGGGGAGACTCCAGAAGTACCCCAAGATCCATGTCAGCACTGGAGAGGAATCCTCAGGTTCCGGCCCCGACTCCACACAAGGTCTTAGGCCCCGGCATCGACGGGAGAGGAATCCCCAGAGGAACTCGCATGGGGACTGGCCTTTCCTGAGGCCACCAGATCGGGTCCCTGAGGTCCTTGTCGTAAGTCGAGAGCACCTGCCGCAACTCGAGAAAATCCAGGAGGTTTTGCCCTCCAGGCGAGATGAGGCCCATTTCCGCTGAGGCTTCTCGAGGCCAATCACATCTAACCACTGGAACTTCCAAAGGGTCCTTCACACCCTTGCTGCAACTCAAGAAGATCCCCTACATACCCGTCTCCACTCAAGAGGAAGCACGTGGGGTCCCGCACACATCCAGGCGAGCCCCGTTTCCTCCTCCTAGCTCGAGATGAGGGATCCTTTCCCTGTTTCGTAGGGAAAGAATTCCCGGCGTTCCCGTCGCATCTCAAGAGGAGGCGCTCTCCACAGGAAAGGCGAGAGGAACTCCAGGGTCGTGACACCATTCCAAGAGTCCCCCAGATGTGTCAGTCCATTCCAGAGGAACCTGTTTTCCCTGCACTGCCTTGACGTTCAAGCCGAGGATCGCCTCCCACCACGTGTGCACGTGGGACAGCCCTGTGGGAAAGCCTCGTGGGAAAGCCTCGTGGGAAAGACTCGAGGGAAAACCATAGATCCTTTGATCCACGCGGCGGACTGCGTGACACTGCTGCTACCGCTCTGGAGGAAAGCGCAAGTGCATGCCCGCATTCGAGACGAGGACTGACTCCCCTGGGGAGACTCCAGAAGTACCCCAAGATCCATGTCAGCACTGGAGAGGAATCCTCAGGTTCCGGCCCCGACTCCACACAAGGACTTAGGCCCTGGCATCGACGGGAGAGGAATCCCCAGAGGTCCCCGAGGAACTCGCATGGGGACTGGCCTTTCCTGAGGCCACCAGAGCGGGTCCCTGAGGTCCCCGTCGTAAGTCGAGAGCACCTGCCGCAACTCGAGAAAATCCAGGAGGTTTTGCCCTCCAGGCGAGATGAGGCCCATTTCCGCTGAGGCTTCTCGAGGCCAATCACGTCTAACTACTGGAACTTCCAAAGGGTCCTTCACACCCTTGCTGCAACTCAAGAAGTTCCCCGACATACCCGTCTGCACTCGAGAGGAAGAACGTGGTGTCCCGCACATATCCAGGGGAGCCCCGTTTCCGCCTCCTAGCTCGAGATGAGGGATCCTTTCCCTGTTTCGTAGGGAAAGAATTCCCGGCGTTCCCGTCGCATCTCAAGAGGAGGCGCTCTCCACAGGAAAGGCGAGAGGAACTCCAGGGTCGTGCCACCATTCCAAGAGACCCCCAGATGTGTCAGTCCATTCCAGAGGAACCTGTTTTCCCTGCACTGCCTTGACGTTCAAGCCGAGGATCGACTCCCACCACGTGTGCACGTGGGACAGCCCTGTGGGAAAGCCTCGTGGGAAAGCCTCGTGGGAAAGACTCGAGGGAAAACCATAAATCCTTTGATCCACGCGGCGGACTGCGTGACACTGCTGCTACCGCTCTGGAGGAAAGCGCAAGTGCATGCCCGCATTCGAGACGAGGACTGACTCCCCTGGGGAGACTCCAGAAGTACCCCAAGATCCATGTCAGCACTGGAGAGGAATCCTCAGGTTCCGGCCCCGACTCCACACAAGGTCTTAGGCCCCGGCATCGACGGGAGAGGAATCCCGAGAGGCCCCCGAGGAACTCGCATGGGGACTGGCCTTTCCTGAGGCCACCAGAGCGGGTCCCTGAGGTCTCCGTCGTAAGTCGAGAGCACCTGCCGCAACTCGAGAAAATCCAGGAGGTTTTGCCCTTCAGGCGAGATGAGGCCCATTTCCTCTGAGGCTTCTCGAGCCTAATCACGTCTAACCACTGGAACTTCCAAAGGGTCCTTCACACCCTTGCTGCAACTCAAGAAGTTCCCCGACACACCCGTCTCCACTCGAGAGGAAGCACGTGGATCCCGCACACATCCTTGGGAGACCCGTTTCCGCCTCCTAGCTCGAGATGAGGGATCCTTTCCCTGTTTCGTAGGGAAAGAATTCCCGGCGTTCCCGTCGCATCTCAAGAGGAGGCGCTCTCCACAGGAAAGGCGAGAGGAACTGAAGGGTCGTGCCACCATTCCAAGAGTCCCCCAGATGTGTCAGTCCATTCCAGAGGAACCTGTTTTCCCTGCACTGCCTTGACGTTCAAGCCGAGGATCGACTCCCACCACGTGTGCACGTGGGACAGCCCTGTGGGAAAGCCTCGTGGGAAAGCCTCGTGGGAAAGACTCGAGGGAAAACCATAGATCCTTTGATCCACGCGGCGGACTGCGTGACACTGCTGCTACCGCTCTGGAGGAAAGCGCAAATGCATGCCCGCATTCGAGACGAGGACTGACTCCCCTGGGGAGACTCCAGACGTACCCCAAGATCCATGTCAGCACTGGAGAGGAATCCTCAGGTTCCGGCCCCGACTTCACACAAGGTCTTAGGCCCCGGCATCGACGGGAGAGGAATCCCGAGAGGCCCCCGAGGAACTCGCATGGGGACTGGCCTTTCCTGAGGCCACCAGAGCGGGTCCCTGAGGTCCCCGTCGTAAGTCGAGAGCACCTGCCGCAACTCGAGAAAATCCAGGAGGTTTTGCCCTCCAGGCGAGATGAGGCCCATTTCCGCTGAGGCTTCTCGAGGCCAATCACATTTAACCACTGGAACTTCCAAAGGGTCCTTCACACCATTGCTGCAACTCAAGAAGTTCCCCGACATACCCATCTCCACTCGAATGGAAACACGTGGTGTCCCGCCCACATCCAGGGGAGCTCCGTTTCCGCCTCCTAGCTCGAGATGAGGGATCCTTTCCCTGTTTCGTAGGGAATGAATTCCCGGCGTTCCCGTCGCATCTCAAGAGGGGGCGCTCTCCACAGGAAAGGCGAGAGGAACTCCAGGGTCGTGCCACCATTCCAAGAGTCCCCCAGATGTGTCAGTCCATTCCAGAGGAACCTGTTTTCCCTGCACTGCCTTGACGTTCAAGCCGAGGATCGACTCCCACCACGTGTGCACGTGGGAGAGCCCTGTGGGAAAGCCTCCTGGGAAAGCCTCGTGGGAAAGACTCGAGGGAAAACCATAGATCCTTTGATCCACGCGGCGGACTGCGTGACACTGCTGCTACCGCTCTGGAGGAAAGCGCAAGTGCATGCCCGCATTCGAGACGAAGACTGACTCCCCTGGGGAGACTCCAGAAGTACCCCAAGATCCATGTCAGCACTGGAGAGGAATCCTCAGGTTCCGACCCCGACTCCACACAAGGACTTAGGCCCCAGCATCGACGGGAGATGAATCCCCAGAGGCCCCCGAGGAACTCGCATGGGGACTGGCCTTTCCTGAGGCCACCAGAGCGGGTCCCTGAGGTCCCCGTCGTAAGTCGAGAGCACCTGCCGCAACTCGGGAAAATTCAGGAGGTTTTGCCCTCCAGGCGAGATGAGGCCCATTTCCGCTGAGGCTTCTCGAGGCCAATCACATCTAACCACTGGAACTTCCAAAGGGTCCTTCACACCCTTGCTGCAACTCAAGAAGTTCCCCGACATACCCGTCTCCACTCGAGAGGAAGCACGTGGTGTCCCGCACACATCCAGAGGAGCCCCGTTTCCGCCTCCTAGCTTGAGATGAGGGTTCCTATCCCTGTTTCGTAGGGAAAGAATTCCCGGCGTTCCCGTCACATCTCAAGAGGAGGCGCTCTCCACAGGAAAGGCGAGAGGAACTCCATGGTCGTGCCACCATTCCAAGAGTCCCCCAGATGTGTCAGTCCATTCCAGAGGAACCTGTTTTCCCTGCACTGCCTTGACGTTCAAGCCGAGCATCGACTCCCACCACGTGTGCACGTGGGACAGCCCTGTGGGAAAGCCTCGTGGGAAAGACTCGAGGGAAAACATAGATCCTTTGATCCACGCGGCGAACTGCGTGACACCGCTGCTACCGCTCTGGAGGAAAGCGCAAGTGCATGCCCGCATTCGAGACGAGGACTGACTCCCCTGGGGAGACTCCAGAAGTACCCCAAGATCCATGTCAGCACTGGAGAGGAATCCTCAGGTTCCGGCCCCGACTCCACACAAGGTCTTAGGCCCCGGCATCGACGGGAGAGGAATCCCGAGAGCCCCCCGAGGAACTCGCATGGGGACTGGCCTTTCCTGAGGCCACCAGAGCGGGTCCCTGAGGTCCCCGTCGTAAGTCGAGAGCACCTGCCGCAACTCGAGAAAATCCAGGAGGTTTTGCCGTCCAGGAGAGAGGAGGCCCATTTCTGCTGAGGCTTCTCGAGGCCAGTCACATCTAACCACTGGAACTTCCAAAGGGTCCTTCACACCCTTGCTGCACCTCAAGAAGTTCCCCGACATACCCGTCTCCACTCGAGAGGAAGCGCGTGGTGTCCCTCACACATCCAGGGGAGCCCCGTTTCCGCCTCCTAGCTCGAGATGAGGGATCCTTTCCCTGTTTCGTAGGGAAAGAATTCCCGGCGTTCCCGTCGCATCTCAAGAGGAGGCGCTCTCCACAGGAAAGGCGAGAGGAACTCCAGGGTCGTGCCACCATTCCAAGAGTGCCCCAGATGTGTCAGCCCATTCCAGAGGAACCTGTTTTCCCTGCACTGCCTTGACGTTCAAGCCGAGGATCGACTCCCACCACGTGTGCACGTGGGACAGCCCTGTGGGAAAGCCTCGTGGGAAAGCCTCGTGGGAAAGACTCGAGAGAAAATCATAGATCCTTTGATCCACGCGGCGGACTGCGTGACACTGCTGCTACCGCTCTGGAGGAAAGCGCAAGTGCATGCCCGCATTCGAGACGAGGACTGACTCCCCTGGGGAGGCTTCAGAAGTACCCCAAGATCCATGTCAGCACTGGAGAGGAATCCTCAGGTTCCGGCCCCGACTCCACACAAGGTCTTAGGCCCCGGCATCGACGGGAGAGAAATCCCGAGACGCCCCCGAGGAACTCGCATGGGGACTGGCCTTTCCTGAGGCCACAAGAGCGGGTCCCTGAGGTCCCCGTCGTAAGTCGAGAGCACCTGCCGCAACTCGAGAAAATCCAGGAGGTTTTGCCCTCCAGGCGAGATGAGGCCCATTTCCGCTGAGGCTTCTCGAGGCCAATCACATCTAACCACTGGAACTTCCAAAGGGTCCTTCACACCACTGCTGCAACTCAAGAAGTTCCCCGACATACCCATCTCCACTGGAGAGGAAGCACGTGGGGTCCCTCACACATCCAGGGGAGCTCCGGTTCCGCCTCCTAGCTCGAGATGAGGGATCCTTCCCTGTTTCGTAGGGAAAGAATTCCCGGCGTTCCCGTCGCATCTCAAGAGGAGGTGCTCTCCACAGGAAAGGGGAGAGGAACTCCAGGGTCGTGCCACCGTTCCAAGAGACCCCCAGATATGTCAGTCCATTCCAGAGGAACCTGTTTTCCCTGCACTGCCTTGACATTCAAGCCGAGGATCGACTCCCACCACGTGTGCACTTGGGACAGCCCTGTGGGAAAGCCTCGTGGGAAAGCCTCGTGGGAAAGACTCGAGGGAAAACCATAGATCCTTTGATCCACGCGGCGGACTGCGTGACACTGCTGCTACCGCTCTGGAGGAAAGCGCAAGTGCATGCCCGCATTCGAGACGAGGACTGACTCCCCTGGGGAGACTCCAGAAGTACCCCAAGATCCATGTCAGCACTGGAGAGGAATCCTCAGGTTCCGGCCCCGACTCCACACAAGGTCTTAGGACCCGGCATCGACGGGAGAGGAATCCCGAGACGCCCCCGAGGAACTCGCATGGGGACTGGCCTTTCCTGAGGCCACCAGAGCGGGTCCCTGAGGTCCCCATCGTAAGTCGAGAGCACCTGCCGCAACTCGAGAAAATCCAGCAGGTTTTGCCCTCCAGGCGAGATGAGGCCCATTTCCGCTGAGGCTTCTCGAGGCCAATCACATCTAACCATTGGAACTTCCAAAGGGTCCTTCACACCCTTGCTGCAACTCAAGAAGTTCCCCAACATACCCGTCTCCTCTCGAGAGGAAGCACGTGGTTTCCCGCACACATCCAGGGGAGCCCCGTTTCCGCCTGCTAGCTCGAGATGAGGGATCCTTTCCCTGTTTCGTAGGGAAAGAATTCCCGGCGTTCCCGTCGCATCTCAAGAGGAGGCGCTCTCCACAGGAAAGGCGAGAGGAACTCCAGGGTCGTGCCACCATTCCAAGAGTCCCCTAGATGTGTCAGTCCATTCCAGAGGAACCTGTTTTCCCTGCACTTTCTTGACGTTCAAGCCGAGGATCGACTCCCAACACGTGTGCACGTGGGACAGCCCTGTGGGAAAGCCTCGTGGGAAAGCCTCGTGGGAAAGACTCGAGGGAAAACCATAGATCCTTTGATCCACGAGGCGGACTGTGTGACACTGCTGCTACCGCTCTAGAGGAAAGCGCAAGTGCATGCCCGCATTCGAGACGAGGACTGACTCCCCTGGGGAGACTCCAGAAGTACCCCAAGATCCATGTCAGCACTGGAGAGGAATCCTCAGGTTCCGGCCCCGACTCCAAACGAGGTCTTAGGCCCCGGCATCGACGGGAGAGGAATCCCGAGAGGCCCCCGAGGAACTCGCATGGGGACTGGCCTTTCCTGAGGCCACCAGAGCGGGTCCCTGAGGTCCCCGTCGTAAGTCGAGAGCACCTGCCGCAACTCGAGAAAATCCAGGAGGTTTTGCCCTCCAGGCGAGATGAGGCCCATTTCCGCTGAGGCTTCTCGAGGCCAATCACATCTAACCACTGGAACTTCCAAAGGGTCCTTCACACCCTTGCTGCAACTCAAGAAGTTCCCCGACATACCCGTCTCCACTCGAGAGGAAGCACGTGGGGTCCCTCACACATCCAGGGGAGCCCCGTTTGCGCCTCCTTGCTCGAGATGAGGGATCCTTTCCCTGTTTCGTAGAGAAAGAATTCCCGGCGTTCCCGTCGCATCTCAAGAGGAGGCACTCTCCACAGGAAAGGCGAGAGGAACTCCAGGGTCGTGACACCATTCCAAGAGTCCCCCAGATGTGTCAGTCCATTCCAGAGGAACCTGTTTTCCCTGCACTGCCTTGACGTTCAAGCCGAGGATCGACTCCCACCACGTGTGCACGAGGGACAGCCCTGTGGGAAAGCCTCGTGGGAAAGCCTCGAGGGAAAACCATAGATCCTTTGATCCACGCGGCGGACTGCGTGACACTGCTGCTACCACTCTGGAGGAAAGCGCAAGTGCATGCCCGCATTCGAGACGAGGACTGACTCCCCTGGGGAGACTCCAGAAGTACCCCAAGATCCATGTCAGCAATGGAGAGGAATCCTCAGGTTCCGGCCCCGACTCCACACAAGGTCTTAGGGCCTGGCATCGACGGGAGAAGAATCCCGAGAGGCCCCCGGGAACTCTCATGGGGACTGGCCTTTCCTGAGGCCACCAGAGCGGGTCCCTGAGGTCCCCGTCGTAAGACGAGAGCACCTGCCGCAACTCGAGAAAATCCAGGAGGTTTTGCCCTCCAGGCGAGATGAGGCCCATTTCCGCTGAGGCTTCTCGAGGCCAATCACATCTAACCACTGGAACTTCCAAAGGGTCCTTCACACCCTTGCTGCAACTCAAGAAGTTCCCCGACATACCCGTCTGCACTCGAGAGGAAGCACGTGGTGTCCCGCACACATCCAGGGGAGCCCCGTTTCCGCCTCCTTGCTCGAGATGAGGGATCCTTTCCCTGTTTCGTAGGGAAAGAATTGCCGGCGTTCCAGTCGCATCTCAAGAGGAGGCGCTCTCCACAGGAAAGGCGAGAGGAACTCCAGGGTCGTGACACCATTCCAAGAGACCCCCAGATGTGTCAGTCCATTACAGAGGAACCTGTTTTCCCTGCACTGCCTTGACGTTCAAGCCGAAGATCGACTCCCACCACGTGTGCACGTGGGACAGCCCTGTGGGAAAGCCTCGTGGGAAAGCCTCGTGGGAAAGACTCGAGGGAAAACCATAGATCCTTTGATCCACGCGGCGGACTGCGTGACACTGCTGCTACCGCTCTGGAGGAAAGCGCAAGTGCATGCCCGCATTCGAGACGAGGACTGACTCCCCTGGGGAGACTCCAGAAGTACCCCAAGATCCATGTCAGCACTGGAGAGGAATCCTCAGGTTCCGGCCCCGACTCCACACAAAGTCTTAGGCCCCGGCATCGACGGGAGAGGGATCCCGAGAGGCCCCCGAGGAACTCGCATCGGGACTGGCTTTTCCTGAGGCCACCAGAGCGGGTCCCTGAGGTCCCCGTCGTCAGTCGAGATCACCTGCCGCAACGCGAGAAAATCCAGGCGGTTTTGCCCTCCAGGCGAGATGAGGCCCATTTCTGCTGAGGCTTCTCGAGGACAATCACATCTAACCACTGGAACTTCCAAAGGGTCCTTCACACCCTTGCTGCAACTCAAGAAGTTCCCCGACATACCCGTCTCCACTCGAGAGGAAGCACGTGGGGTCCCGCACACATCCAGGGGAGCCCCGTTTCCGCCTCCTAGCTCGAGATGAGGGATCCTTTCCCTGTTTCGTAGGGAAAGAATTCCCGGCGTTCCCGTCGCATCTCAAGAGGAGGCGCTCTCCACAGGAAAGGCGAGAGGAACTCCAGGGTCGTGCCACCATTCCAAGAGTCCCCAAGATGTGTCAGTCCATTCCAGAGGAACCTGTTTTCCCTGCACTGCCTTGACGTTCAAGCCAAGGATCGACTCCCACGACGTGTGCACGTGGGACAGCCCTATGGGTAACCCTCGTGGGAAAGCCTCGTGGGAAAGACTCGAGGGAAAACCATAGATCCTTTGATCCATGCGGCGGACTGCGTGACACTGCTGCTACCGCTCTGGAGGAAAGCGCAAGTGCATGCCCGCATTCGAGACGAGGACTGACTCCCCTGGGGAGACTCCAGAAGTACCCCAAGATCCATGTCAGTACTGGAGAGGAATCCTCAGGTTCCGGCCCCGACTCCACACAAGGTCTTAAGCCCCGGCATCGACGGGAGAGGAATCCCCAGAGGAACTCGCATGGGGACTGGCCATTCCTGAGGCCACCAGAGCGGGTCCCTGAGGTCCTCGTCGTAAGTCGAGAGCACCTGCCGCAACTCGAGAAAATCCAGGCGGTTTTGCCCTCAAGGCGAGATGAGGCCCATTTCCGCTGAGGCTTCTCGAGGCCAGTCACATCTAACCATTGGAACTTCCAAAGGGTCCTTCACACCCTTGCTGCAACTCAAGAAGTTCCCCGACATACCCGTCTCCGCTCGAGAGGAAGCACGTGGGGTCCCGCACACATCCAGGGGAGCCCCGTTTCCGCCTCCTAGCTCGAGATGAGGGATCCTTTCCCTGTTTCGTAGGGAAAGAATTCCCGGCGTTCCCGTCGCATCTCAAGAGGAGGCGCTCTCCACAGGAAAGGCGAGAGGAACTCCAGGGTCGTGACACCATTCCAAGAGTCCCCCAGATGTGTCAGTCCATTCCAGAGGAACCTGTTTTCCCTGCACTGCCTTGACGTTCAAGCCGAGGATCGACTCCCACCACGTGTGCACGTGGGACAGCCCTGTGGGAAAGCCTCCTGGGTAAGCCTCGTGGGAAAGACTCGAGGGAAAACCATAGATCCTTTGATCCACGCGGCGGACTGCGTGACACTGCTGCTACCGCTCTGGAGGAAAGCGCAAGTGCATGCCCGCATTCGAGACGAGGACTGACTCCCCAGGGGAGACTCCAGAAGTACCCCAAGATCCATGTCAGCACTGGAGAGGAACCCTAGGTTCCGGCCCCGACTCCACACAAGGTCTTAGGCCCCGGCCTCGACGGGAGAGGAATCCCGAGTGGCCCCCGAGGAACTCGCATGGGGACTGGCCTTTCCTGAGGCCACCAGAGCGGGTCCCTGAGGTCCCCGTGGTAAGTCGAGAGCACCTGCCGCAACTCGAGAAAATCCAGGAGGTTTTGCCCTCCAGGCGAGATGAGGCCCATTTCCGCTGAGGCTTCTCGAGGCCAATGACATCTAACCACTGGAACTTCCAAAGGGTCCTTCACACCCTTGCTGCAACTCAAGAAGTTCCCCGACATACCAGTCTCCACTCGAGAGGAAGCACGTGGTGTCCCGCCCACATCCAGGGGAGCTCCGTTTCCGCCTCCTAGCTCGAGATGAGGGATCCTTTCCCTGTTTCGTAGGGAATGAATTCCCGGCGTTCCCGTCGCATCTCAAGAGGAGGCGCTCTCCACAGGAAAGGCGAGAGGAACTCCAGGGTCGTGCCACCATTCCAAGAGTCCCCCAGATGTGTCAGTCCATTCCAGAGGAACCTGTTTTCCCTGCACTGCCTTGACGTTCAAGCCGAGCATCGACTCCCACCACGTGTGCACGTGGGACAGCCCTGTGGGAAAGCCTCGTGGGAAAGACTCGAGGGAAAAACATAGATCCTTTGATCCACGCGGCGAACTGCGTGACACCGCTGCTACCGCTCTGGAGGAAAGCGCAAGTGCATGCCCGCATTCGAGACGAGGACTGACTCCCCTGGGGAGACTCCAGAAGTACCCCAAGATCCATGTCAGCACTGGAGAGGAATCCTCAGGTTCCGGCCCCGACTCCACACAAGGTCTTAGGCCCCGGCATCGACGGGAGAGGAATCCCGAGAGCCCCCCGAGGAACTCGCATGGGGACTGGCCTTTCCTGAGGCCACCAGAGCGGGTCCCTGAGGTCCCCGTCGTAAGTCGAGAGCACCTGCCGCAACTCGAGAAAATCCAGGAGGTTTTGCCGTCCAGGAGAGATGAGGCCCATTTCCGCTGAGGCTTCTCGAGGCCAGTCACATCTAACCTCTGGAACTTCCAAAGGGTCCTTCACACCCTTGCTGCACCTCAAGAAGTTCCCCGACATACCCGTCTCCACTCGAGAGGAAGCACGTGGTGTCCCTCACACATCCAGGGGAGCCCCGTTTCCGCCTCCTAGCTCGAGATGAGGGATCCTTTCCCTGTTTCGTAGGGAAAGAATTCCCGGCGTTCCTGTCGCATCTCAAGAGGAGGCGCTCTCCACAGGAAAGGCGAGAGGAACTCCAGGGTCGTGCCACCATTCCAAGAGTGCCCCAGATGTGTCAGCCCATTCCAGAGGAACCTGTTTTCCCTGCACTGCCTTGACGTTCAAGCCGAGGATCGACTCCCACCACGTGTGCACGTGGGACAGCCCTGTGGGAAAGCCTCGTGGGAAAGCCTCGTGGGAAAGACTCGAGAGAAAATCATAGATCCTTTGATCCACGCGGCGGACTGCGTGACACTGCTGCTACCGCTCTGGAGGAAAGCGCAAGTGCATGCCCGCATTCGAGACGAGGACTGACTCCCCTGGGGAGGCTCCAGAAGTACCCCAAGATCCATGTCAGCACTGGAGAGGAATCCTCAGGTTCCGGCCCCGACTCCACACAAGGTCTTAGGCCCCGGCATCGACGGGAGAGGAATCCCGAGACGCCCCCGAGGAACTCGCATGGGGACTGGCCTTTCCTGAGGCCACAAGAGCGGGTCCCTGAGGTCCCCGTCGTAAGTCGAGAGCACCTGCCGCAACTCGAGAAAATCCAGGAGGTTTTGCCCTCCAGGCGAGATGAGGCCCATTTCCGCTGAGGCTTCTCGAGGCCAATCACATCTAACCACTGGAACTTCCAAAGGGTCCTTCACACCACTGCTGCAACTCAAGAAGTTCCCCGACATACCCATCTCCACTGGAGAGGAAGCACGTGGGGTCCCTCACACATCCAGGGGAGCTCCGGTTCCGCCTCCTAGCTCGAGATGAGGGATCCTTCCCTGTTTCGTAGGGAAAGAATTCCCGGCGTTCCCGTCGCATCTCAAGAGGAGGTGCTCTCCACAGGAAAGGGGAGAGGAACTCCAGGGTCGTGCCACCGTTCCAAGAGACCCCCAGATATGTCAGTCCATTCCAGAGGAACCTGTTTTCCCTGCACTGCCTTGACATTCAAGCCGAGGATCGACTCCCACCACGTGTGCACGTGGGACAGCCCTGTGGGAAAGCCTCGTGGGAAAGCCTCGTGGGAAAGACTCGAGGGAAAACCATAGATCCTTTGATCCACGCGGCGGACTGCGTGACACTGCTGCTACCGCTCTGGAGGAAAGCGCAAGTGCATGCCCGCATTCGAGACGAGGACTGACTCCCCTGGGGAGACTCCAGAAGTACCCCAAGATCCATGTCAGCACTGGAGAGGAATCCTCAGGTTCCGGCCCCGACTCCACACAAGGTCTTAGGACCCAGCATCGACGGGAGAGGAATCCCGAGACGCCCCCGAGGAACTCGCATGGGGACTGGCCTTTCCTGAGGCCACCAGAGCGGGTCCCTGAGGTCCCCGTCGTAAGTCGAGAGCACCTGCCGCAACTCGAGAAAATCCAGCAGGTTTTGCCCTCAAGGCGAGATGAGGCCCATTTCCGCTGAGGCTTCTCGAGGCCAATCACATCTAACCATTGGAACTTCCAAAGGGTCCTTCACACCCTTGCTGCAACTCAAGAAGTTCCCCGACATACCCGTCTCCACTCGAGAGGAAGCACGTGGTTTCCCGCACACATCCAGGGGAGCCCCGTTTCCGCCTGCTAGCTCGAGATGAGGGATCCTTTCCCTGTTTCGTAGGGAAAGAATTCCCGGCGTTCCCGTCGCATCTCAAGAGGAGGCGCTCTCCACAGGAAAGGCGAGAGGAACTCCAGGGTCGTGCCACCATTCCAAGAGTCCCCCAGATGTGTCAGTCCATTCCAGAGTAACCTGTTTTCCCTGCACTTTCTTGACGTTCAAGCCGAGGATCGACTCCCAACACGTGTGCACGTGGGACAGCCCTGTGGGAAAGCCTCGTGGGAAAGCCTCGTGGGAAAGACTCGAGGGAAAACCATAGATCCTTTGATCCACGAGGCGGACTGTGTGACACTGCTGCTACCGCTCTAGAGGAAAGCGCAAGTGCATGCCCGCATTCGAGACGAGGACTGACTCCCCTGGGGAGACTCCAGAAGTACCCCAAGATCCATGTCAGCACTGGAGAGGAATCCTCAGGTTCCGGCCCCGACTCCAAACGAGGTCTTAGGCCCCGGCATCGACGGGAGAGGAATCCCGAGAGGCCCCCGAGGAACTCGCATGGGGACTGGCCTTTCCTGAGGCCACCAGAGCGGGTCCCTGAGGTCCCCGTCGTAAGTCGAGAGCACGTGCCGCAACTCGAGAAAATCCAGGAGGTTTTGCCCTCCAGGCGAGATGAGGCCCATTTCCGCTGAGGCTTCTCGAGGCCAATCACATCTAACCACTGGAACTTCCAAAGGGTCCTTCACATCCTTGCTGCAACTCAAGAAGTTCCCCGACATACCCGTCTCCAATCGAGAGGAAGCACGTGGGGTCCCTCACACATCCAGGGGAGCCCCGTTTGCGCCTCCTAGCTCGAGATGAGGGATCCTTTCCCTGTTTCGTAGAGAAAGAATTCCCGGCGTTCCCGTCGCATCTCAAGAGGAGGCACTCTCCACAGGAAAGGCGAGAGGAACTCCAGGGTCGTGACACCATTCCAAGAGTCCCCCAGATGTGTCAGTCCATTCCAGAGGAACCTGTTTTCCCTGCACTGCCTTGACGTTCAAGCCGAGGATCGACTCCCACCACGTGTGCACTTGGGACAGCCCTGTGGGAAAGCCTCGTGGGAAAGCCTCGAGGGAAAACCATAGATCCTTTGATCCACGCGGCGGACTGCGTGACACTGCTGCTACCACTCTGGAGGAAAGCGCAAGTGCATGCCCGCATTCGAGACGAGGACTGACTCCCCTGGGGAGACTCCAGAAGTACCCCAAGATCCATGTCAGCAATGGAGAGGAATCCTCAGGTTCCGGCCCCGACTCCACACAAGGTCTTAGGGCCTGGCATCGACGGGAGAAGAATCCCGAGAGGCCCCCGGGAACTCTCATGGGGACTGGCCTTTCCTGAGGCCACCAGAGCGGGTCCCTGAGGTCCCCGTCGTAAGTCGAGAGCACCTGCCGCAACTCGAGAAAATCCAGGAGGTTTTGCCCTCCAGGCGAGATGAGGCCCATTTCCGCTGAGGCTTCTCAAGGCCAATCACATCTAACCACTGGAACTTCCAAAGGGTCCTTCACACCCTTGCTGCAACTCAAGAAGTTCCCCGACATACCCGTCTGCACTCGAGAGGAAGCACGTGGTGTCCCGCACACATCCAGGGGAGCCCCGTTTCCGCCTCCTAGCTCGAGATGAGGGATCCTTTCCCTGTTTCGTAGGGAAAGAATTCCCGGCGTTCCAGTTCCATCTCAAGAGGAGGCGCTCTCCACAGGAAAGGCGAGAGGAACTCCAGGGTCGTGACACCATTCCAAGAGACCCCCAGATGTATCAGTCCATTACAGAGGAACCTGTTTTCCCTGCACTGCCTTGACGTTCAAGCCGAAGATCGACTCCCACCACGTGTGCACGTGGGACAGCCCTGTGGGAAAGCCTCGTGGGAAAGCCTCGTGGAAAAGACTCGAGGGAAAACCATAGATCCTTTGATCCACGCGGCGGACTGCGTGACACTGCTGCTACCGCTCTGGAGGAAAGCTCAAGTGCATGCCCGCATTCGAGACGAGGACTGACTCCCCTGGGGAGACTCCAGAAGTACCCCAAGATCCATGTCAGCACTGGAGAGGAATCCTCAGGTTCCGGCCCCGACTCCACACAAAGTCTTAGGCCCCGGCATCGACGGGAGAGGGATCCCGAGAGGCCCCCGAGGAACTCGCATGGGGACTGGCTTTTCCTGAGGCCACCAGAGCGGGTCCCTGAGGTCCCCGTCGGCAGTCGAGATCACCTGCCGCAACGCGAGAAAATCCAGGCGGTTTTGCCCTCCAGGCGAGATGAGGCCCATTTCTGCTGAGGCTTCTCGAGGACAATCACATCTAACCACTGGAACTTCCAAAGGGTCCTTCACACCCTTGCTGCAACTCAAGAAGTTCCCCGACATACCCGTCTCCACTCGAAAGGAAGCACGTGGGGTCCCGCACACATCCAGGGGAGCCCCGTTTCCGCCTCCTAGCTCGAGATGAGGGATCCTTTCCCTGTTTCGTAGGGAAAGAATTCCCGGCGTTCCCGTCGCATCTCAAGAGGAGGCGCTCTCCACAGGAAAGGCGAGAGGAACTCCAGGGTCGTGCCACCATTCCAAGAGTCCCCCAGATGTGTCAGTCCATTCCAGAGGAACCTGTTTTCCCTGCACTGCCTTGACGTTCAAGCCGAGGATCGACTCCCACCACGTGTGCACGTGGGACAGCCCTGTGGGAAAGCCTCGTGGGAAAGCCTCGTGGAAAAGACTCGAGGGAAAACCATAGATCCTTTGATCCACGCGGCGGACTGGGTGACACTGCTGCTACCGCTCTGGAGGAAAGCGCAAGTGCATGCCCGCATTCGAGGCGAAGACTGACTCCCCTGGGGAGACTCCAGAAGTACCCCAAGATCCATGTCAGCACTGGAGAGGAATCCTCAGGTTCCGACCCCGACTCCACACAAGGACTTAGGCCCCGGCATCGACGGGAGATGAATCCCCAGAGGCCCCCGAGGAACTCGCATGGGGACTGGCCTTTCCTGAGGCCACCAGAGCGGGTCCCTGAGGTCCCCGTCGTAGGTCGAGAGCACCTGCCGCAACTCGAGAAAATCCAGGAGGTTTTGCCCTCCAGGCGAGATGAGGCCCATTTCCGCTGAGGCTTCTCGAGGCTAATCACGTCTAACCACTGGAACTTCCAAAGGGTCCTTCACACCCTTGCTGCAACTCAAGAAGTTCCCCGACAAACCCGTCTCCACTCGAGAGGAAGAACGTGGGTCCCGCACACACCAGGGAAGACCCGTTTCTGCCTCCTAGCTCGAGATGCGGGATCCTTTCCCTGTTTCGTAGGAAAAGAATTCCCGGCGTTCCCGGCGCATCTCAAGAGGAGGCGCTCTCCACAGGAAAGGCGAGAGGAACTGAAGGGTCATGCCACCATTCCAAGAGTCCCCCAGATGTGTCAGTCCATTCCAGAGGAACCTGTTTTCCCTGCACTGCCTTGACGTTCAAGCCGAGGATCGACTCCCACCACGTGTGCACGTGGGACAGCCCTATGGGAAAGCGTCGTGGGTAAGCCTCGTGTGAAAGACTCGAGGGAAAAACATAGATCCTTTGATCCACGCGGCGGACTGCGTGACACTGCTGCTACCGCTCTGGAGGAAAGCGCAAGTGCATGCCCGCATTCGAGACGAGGACTGACTCCCCTGGGGAGACTCCAGAAGTACCCCAAGATCCATGTCAGCACTGGAGAGGAATCCTCAGGTTCCGCCCCGCCTCCACACAAGGTCTTAGGACCCGGCATCGACGGGAGAGGAATCCCGAGAGGCCCCCGAGGAACTCGCATGGGGACTGGCCTTTCCTGAGGCCACCAGAGCGGGTCCCTGAGGTCCCCGTCGTAAGTCGAGAGCACCTGCCGCAACTCGAGAAAATCCAGGAGGTTTTGCCCTCCAGGCTCAATGAGGCCCATTTCCGCTGATGCTTCTCGAGGCTAATCACGTCTAACCACTGGAACTTCCAAAGGGTCCTTCACACCCTTGCTGCAACTCAAGAAGTTCCCCGACATACCCGTCTCCACTCGAGAGGAAGCACGTGGGTCCCGCACACATCCAGGGGAGCCCCGTTTCCGCCTCCTAGCTCGAGATGAGGGATCCTTTCCCTGTTTGGTAGGGAAAGAATTCCCGGAGTTCCCGTCGCATCTCAAGAGGAGGCGCTCTCCACAGGAAAGGCGAGAGGAACTGAAGGGTCGTGCCACCATTCCAAGAGTCCCCCAGATGTGTCAGTCCATTCCAGAGGAACCTGTTTTCCCTGCACTGCCTTGACGTTCAAGCCGAGCATCGACTCCCACCACGTGTGCACGTGGGACAGCCCTGTGGGAAAGCCTCGTGGGAAAGACTCGAGGGAAAAACATAGATCCTTTGATCCACGCGGCGAACTGCGTGACACTGCTGCTACCGCTCTGGAGGAAAGCGCAAGTGCATGCCCGCATTCGAGACGAGGACTGACTCCCCTGGGGAGACTCCAGAAGTACCCCAAGATCCATGTCAGCACTGGAGAGGAATCCTCAGGTTCCGGCCCCGACTCCAAACGAGGTCTTAGGCCCCGGCATCGACGGGAGAGGAATCCCGAGAGGCCCCCGAGGAACTCGCATGGGGACTGGCCTTTCCTGAGGCCACCAGAGCGGGTCCCTGAGGTCCCCGTCGTAAGTCGAGAGCACCTGCCGCAACTCGAGAAAATCCAGGAGGTTTTGCCCTCCAGGCGAGATGAGGCCCATTTCCGCTGAGGCTTCTCGAGGCCAATCACATCTAACCACTGGAACTTCCAAAGGGTCCTTCACACCCTTGCTGCAACTCAAGAAGTTCCCCGACATACCCGTCTCCACTCGAGAGGAAGCACGTGGGGTCCCTCACACATCCAGGGGAGCCCCGTTTGCGCCTCCTAGCTCGAGATGAGGGATCCTTTCCCTGTTTCGTAGAGAAAGAATTCCCGGCGTTCCCGTCGCATCTCAAGAGGAGGCGCTCTCCACAGGAAAGGCGAGAGGAACTCCAGGGTCGTGACACCATTCCAAGAGTCCCCCAGATGTGTCAGTCCATTCTAGAGGAACCTGTTTTCCCTGCACTGCCTTGACGTTCAAGCCGAGGATCGACTCCCACCACGTGTGCACGAGGGACAGCCCTGTGGGAAAGCCTCGTGGGAAAGCCTCGAGGGAAAACCATAGATCCTTTGATCCACGCGGCGGACTGCGTGACACTGCTGCTACCGCTCTGGAGGAAAGCGCAAGTGCATGCCCGCATTCGAGACGAGGACTGACTCCCCTGGGGAGACTCCAGAAGTACCCCAAGATCCATGTCAGCACTGGAGAGGAATCCTCAGGTTCCGGCCCCGACTCCACACAAAGTCTTAGGCCCCGGCATCGTCGGGAGAGGGATCCCGAGAGGCCCCCGAGGAACTCGCATGGGGACTGGCTTTTCCTGAGGCCACCAGAGCGGGTCCCTGAGGTCCCCGTCGTCAGTCGAGATCACCTGCCGCAACGCGAGAAAATCCAGGCGGTTTTGCCCTCCAGGCGAGATGAGGCCCATTTCCGCTGAGGCTTCTCGAGGACAATCACATCTAACCACTGGAACTTCCAAAGGGTCCTTCACACCCTTGCTGCAACTCAAGAAGTTCCCCGACATACCCGTCTCCACTCGAAAGGAAGCACGTGGGGTCCCGCACACATCCAGGGGAGCCCCGTTTCCGCCTCCTAGCTCGAGATGAGGGATCCTTTCCCTGTTTCGTAGGGAAAGAATTCCCGGCGTTCCCGTCGCATCTCAAGAGGAGGCGCTCTCCACAGGAAAGGCGAGAGGAACTCCAGGGTCGTGCCACCATTCCAAGAGTCCCCAAGATGTGTCAGTCCATTCCAGAGGAACCTGTTTTCCCTGCACTGCCTTGACGTTCAAGCCAAGGATCGACTCCCACCACGTGTGCACGTGGGACAGCCCTATGGGTAAGCCTCGTGGGAAAGCCTCGTGGGAAAGACTCGAGGGAAAACCATAGATCCTTTGATCCATGCGGCGGACTGCGTGACACTGCTGCTACCGCTCTGGAGGAAAGCGCAAGTGCATGCCCGCATTCGAGACGAGGACTGACTCCCCTGGGGAGACTCCAGAAGTACCCCAAGATCCATGTCAGTACTGGAGAGGAATCCTCAGGTTCCGGCCCCGACTCCACACAAGGTCTTAAGCCCCGGCATCGACGGGAGAGGAATCCCCAGAGGAACTCGCATGGGGACTGCCCTTTCCTGAGGCCACCAGAGCGGGTCCCTGAGGTCCTCGTCGTAAGTCGAGAGCACCTGCCGCAACTCGAGAAAATCCAGGCGGTTTTGCCCTCCAGGCGAGATGAGGCCCATTTCCGCTGAGGCTTCTCGAGGCCAGTCACATCTAACCATTGGAACTTCCAAAGGGTCCTTCACACCCTTGCTGCAACTCAAGAAGTTCCCCGACATACCCATCTCCACTCGAGAGGAAGCACGTGGGGTCCCGCACACATCCAGGGGAGCCCCGTTTCCGCCTCCTAGCTCGAGATGAGGGATCCTTTCCCTGTTTCGTAGGGAAAGAATTCCCGGCGTTCCCGTCGCATCTCAAGAGGAGGCGCTCTCCACAGGAAAGGCGAGAGGAACTCCAGGGTCGTGACACCATTCCAAGAGTCCCCCAGATGTGTCAGTCCATTCCAGAGGAACCTGTTTTCCCTGCACTGCCTTGACGTTCAAGCCGAGGATCGACTCCCACCACGTGTGCACGTGGGACAGCCCTGTGGGAAAGCCTCGTGGGTAAGCCTCGTGGGAAAGACTCGAGGGAAAACCATAGATCCTTTGATCCACGCGGCGGACTGCGTGACACTGCTGCTACCGCTCTGGAGGAAAGCGCAAGTGCATGCCCGCATTCGAGACGAGGACTGACTCCCCTGGGGAGACTCCAGAAGTACCCCAAGATCCATGTCAGCACTGGAGAGGAATCCTCAGGTTCCGGCCCCGACTCCACACAAGGTCTTAGGCCCCGGCCTCGACGGGAGAGGAATCCCGAGTGGCCCCCGAGGAACTCGCATGGGGACTGGCCTTTCCTGAGGCCACCAGAGCGGGTCCCTGAGGTCCCCGTCGTAAGTCGAGAGCACCTGCCGCAACTCGAAAAAATCCAGGAGGTTTTGCCCTCCAGGCGAGATGAGGCCCATTTCCGCTGAGGCTTCTCGAGGCCAATGACATCTAACCACTGGAACTTCCAAAGGGTCCTTCACACCCTTGCTGCAACTCAAGAAGTTCCCCGACATACCAGTCTCCACTCGAGCGGAAGCACGTGGTGTCCCGCCCACATCCAGGGGAGCTCCGTTTCCGCCTCCTAGCTCGAGATGAGGGATCCTTTCCCTGTTTCGTAGGGAATGAATTCCCGGCGTTCCCGTCGCATCTCAAGAGGAGGCGCTCTCCACAGGAAAGGCGAGAGGAACTCCAGGGTCATGCCACCATTCCAAGAGTCCCCCAGATGTGTCAGTCCATTCCAGAGGAACCTGTTTTCCCTGCACTGCCTTGACGTTCAAGCCGAGGATCGACTCCCACCACGTGTGCACGTGGGACAGCCCTGTGGGAAAGCCTCGTGGGAAAGCCTCGTGGAAAAGACTCGAGGGAAAACCATAGATCCTTTGATCCACGCGGCGGACTGCGTGACACTGCTGCTACCGCTCTGGAGGAAAGCGCAAGTGCATGCCCGCATTCGAGACGAAGACTGACTCCCCTGGGGAGACTCCAGAAGTACCCCAAGATCCATGTCAGCACTGGAGAGGAATCCTCAGGTTCCGACCCCGACTCCACACAAGGACTTAGGCCCCGAAATCGACGGGAGATGAATCCCCAGAGGCCCCCGAGGAACTCGCATGGGGACTGGCCTTTCCTGAGGCCACCAGAGCGGGTCCCTGAGGTCCCCGTCGTAGGTCGAGAGCACCTGCCGCAACTCGAGAAAATCCAGGAGGTTTTGCCCTCCAGGCGAGATGAGGCCCATTTCTGCTGAGGCTTCTCGAGGCTAATCACGTCTAACCACTGGAACTTCCAAAGGGTCCTTCACACCCTTGCTGCAACTCAAGAAGTTCCCCGACATACCCGTCTCCACTCGAGAGGAAGAACGTGGGTCCCGCACACACCAGGGAAGACCCGTTTCTGCCTCCTAGCTCGAGATGCGGGATCCTTTCCCTGTTTCGTAGGAAAAGAATTCCCGGCGTTCCCGGCGCATCTCAAGAGGAGGCGCTCTCCACAGGAAAGGCGAGAGGAACTGAAGGGTCATGCCACCATTCCAAGAGTCCCCCAGATGTGTCAGTCCATTCCAGAGGAACCTGTTTTCCCTGCACTGCCTTGACGTTCAAGCCGAGAATCGACTCCCACCACGTGTGCACGTGGGACAGCCCTATGGGAAAGCGTCGTGGGTAAGCCTCGTGTGAAAGACTCGAGGGAAAAACATAGATCCTTTGATCCACGCGGCGGACTGCGTGACACTGCTGCTACCGCTCTGGAGGAAAGCCCAAGTGCATGCCCGCATTCGAGACGAGGACTGACTCCCCTGGGGAGACTCCAGAAGTACCCCAAGATCCATGTCAGCACTGGAGAGGAATCCTCAGGTTCCGGCCCCGACTCCACACAAGGTCTTAGGCCCCGGCATCGACGGGAGAGGAATCCCGAGAGGCCCCCGAGGAACTCGCATGGGGACTGGCCTTTCCTGAGGCCACCAGAGCGGGTCCCTGAGGTCCCCGTCGTAAGTCGAGAGCACCTGCCGCAACTCGAGAAAATCCAGGAGGTTTTGCCCTCCAGGCGCAATGAGGCCCATTTCCGCTGAGGCTTGTCGAGGCTAATCACGTCTAACCACTGGAACTTCCAAAGGGTCCTTCACACCCTTGCTGCAACTCAAGAAGTTCCCCGACATACCCGTCTCCACTCGAGAGGAAGCACGTGAGTCCCGCACACATCCAGGGGAGCCCCGTTTCCGCCTCCTAGCTCGAGATGAGGGATCCTTTCCCTGTTTGGTAGGGAAAGAATTCCCGGCGTTCCCGTCGCATCTCAAGAGGAGGCGCTCTCCACAGGAAAGGCGAGAGGAACTCCAGGGTCGTGACACCATTCCAAGAGTCCCCCAGATGTGTCAGTCCATTCCAGAGGAACCTGTTTTCCCTGCACTGCCTTGACGTTCAAGCCGAGGATCGACTCCCACCACGTGTGCACGTGGGACAGCCCTGTGGGAAAGCCTCGTGGGAAAGCCTCGTGGGAAAGACTCGAGGGAAAACCATAGATCCTTTGATCCACGCGGCGGACTGCGTGACACTGCTGCTACCACTCTGGAGGAAAGCGCAAGTGCATGCCCGCATTCGAGACGAGGACTGACTCCCCTGGGGAGACTCCAGAAGTACCCCAAGATACATGTCAGCACTGGAGAGGAATCCTCAGGTTCCAGCCCAACTCCACACAATGTCTTAGGCCCCGGCATCGACGGGAGAGGAATCCCGAGAGGCCCCCGAGGAACTCGCATGGGGACTGGCCTTTCCTGAGGCCACCAGAGCGGGTCCCTGAGGTCCCCGTCGTAAGTCGAGAGCACCTGCCGCAACTCGAGAAAATCCAGGAGGTTTTGCCCTCCAGGCGAGATGAGGCCCATTTCCGCTGAGGCTTCTCGAGGCCAATCACATCTAACCACTGGAACTTCCAAAGGGTCCTTCACACCATTGCTGCAACTCAAGAAATTCCCCGACATACCCGTCTCCACTCGAATGGAAGCACGTGGTGTCCCGCCCACATCCAGGGGAGCTCCGTTTCCGCCTCCTAGCTCGAGATGAGGGATCCTTTCCCTGTTTGGTAGGGAATGAATTCCCGGCGTTCCCGTCGCATCTCAAGAGGAGGCGCTCTCCACAGGAAAGGCGAGAGGAACTCCAGGGTCGTGCCACCATTCCAAGAGTCCCCCAGATGTGTCAGTCCATTCCAGAGGAACCTGTTTTCCCTGCACTGCCTTGACGTTCAAGCCGAGGATCGACTCCCACCACGTGTGCACGTGGGACAGCCCTATGGGAAAGCGTCGTGGCTAAGCCTCGTGGGAAAGACTCGAGGGAAAACCATAGATCCTTTGATCCACGCGGCGGACTGCGTGACACTGCTGCTACCGCTCTGGAGGAAAGCGCAAGTGCATGCCCGCATTCGAGACGAGGACTGACTCCCCTGGGGAGACTCCAGAAGTACCCCAAGATCCATGTCAGCACTGGAGAGGAATCCTCAGGTTCCGGCCCCGACTCCACACAAAGTCTTAGGCCCCGGCATCGTCGGGAGAGGGATCCCGAGAGGCCCCCGAGGAACTCGCATGGGGACTGGCTTTTCCTGAGGCCACCAGAGCGGGTCCCTGAGGTCCCCGTCGTCAGTCGAGATCACCTGCCGCAACGCGAGAAAATCCAGGCGGTTTTGCCCTCCAGGCGAGATGAGGCCCATTTCCGCTGAGGCTTCTCGAGGACAATCACATCTAACCACTGGAACTTCCAAAGGGTCCTTCACACCCTTGCTGCAACTCAAGAAGTTCCCCGACATACCCGTCTCCACTCGAAAGGAAGCACGTGGGGTCCCGCACACATCCAGGGGAGCCCCGTTTCCGCCTCCTAGCTCGAGATGAGGGATCCTTTCCCTGTTTCGTAGGGAAAGAATTCCCGGCGTTCCCGTCGCATCTCAAGAGGAGGCGCTCTCCACAGGAAAGGCGAGAGGAACTCCAGGGTCGTGCCACCATTCCAAGAGTCCCCAAGATGTGTCAGTCCATTCCAGAGGAACCTGTTTTCCCTGCACTGCCTTGACGTTCAAGCCAAGGATCGACTCCCACCACGTGTGCACGTGGGACAGCCCTATGGGTAAGCCTCGTGGGAAAGCCTCGTGGGAAAGACTCGAGGGAAAACCATAGATCCTTTGATCCATGCGGCGGACTGCGTGACACTGCTGCTACCGCTCTGGAGGAAAGCGCAAGTGCATGCCCGCATTCGAGACGAGGACTGACTCCCCTGGGGAGACTCCAGAAGTACCCCAAGATCCATGTCAGTACTGGAGAGGAATCCTCAGGTTCCGGCCCCGACTCCACACAAGGTCTTAAGCCCCGGCATCGACGGGAGAGGAATCCCCAGAGGAACTCGCATGGGGACTGCCCTTTCCTGAGGCCACCAGAGCGGGTCCCTGAGGTCCTCGTCGTAAGTCGAGAGCACCTGCCGCAACTCGAGAAAATCCAGGCGGTTTTGCCCTCCAGGCGAGATGAGGCCCATTTCCGCTGAGGCTTCTCGAGGCCAGTCACATCTAACCATTGGAACTTCCAAAGGGTCCTTCACACCCTTGCTGCAACTCAAGAAGTTCCCCGACATACCCATCTCCACTCGAGAGGAAGCACGTGGGGTCCCGCACACATCCAGGGGAGCCCCGTTTCCGCCTCCTAGCTCGAGATGAGGGATCCTTTCCCTGTTTCGTAGGGAAAGAATTCCCGGCGTTCCCGTCGCATCTCAAGAGGAGGCGCTCTCCACAGGAAAGGCGAGAGGAACTCCAGGGTCGTGACACCATTCCAAGAGTCCCCCAGATGTGTCAGTCCATTCCAGAGGAACCTGTTTTCCCTGCACTGCCTTGACGTTCAAGCCGAGGATCGACTCCCACCACGTGTGCACGTGGGACAGCCCTGTGGGAAAGCCTCGTGGGTAAGCCTCGTGGGAAAGACTCGAGGGAAAACCATAGATCCTTTGATCCACGCGGCGGACTGCGTGACACTGCTGCTACCGCTCTGGAGGAAAGCGCAAGTGCATGCCCGCATTCGAGACGAGGACTGACTCCCCTGGGGAGACTCCAGAAGTACCCCAAGATCCATGTCAGCACTGGAGAGGAATCCTCAGGTTCCGGCCCCGACTCCACACAAGGTCTTAGGCCCCGGCCTCGACGGGAGAGGAATCCTGAGTGGCCCCCGAGGAACTCGCATGGGGACTGGCCTTTCCTGAGGCCACCAGAGCGGGTCCCTGAGGTCCCCGTCGTAAGTCGAGAGCACCTGCCGCAACTCGAAAAAATCCAGGAGGTTTTGCCCTCCAGGCGAGATGAGGCCCATTTCCGCTGAGGCTTCTCGAGGCCAATGACATCTAACCACTGGAACTTCCAAAGGGTCCTTCACACCCTTGCTGCAACTCAAGAAGTTCCCCGACATACCAGTCTCCACTCGAGCGGAAGCACGTGGTGTCCCGCCCACATCCAGGGGAGCTCCGTTTCCGCCTCCTAGCTCGAGATGAGGGATCCTTTCCCTGTTTCGTAGGGAATGAATTCCCGGCGTTCCCGTCGCATCTCAAGAGGAGGCGCTCTCCACAGGAAAGGCGAGAGGAACTCCAGGGTCGTGCCACCATTCCAAGAGTCCCCCAGATGTGTCAGTCCATTCCAGAGGAACCTGTTTTCCCTGCACTGCCTTGACGTTCAAGCCGAGGATCGACTCCCACCACGTGTGCACGTGGGACAGCCCTGTGGGAAAGCCTCGTGGGAAAGCCTCGTGGAAAAGACTCGAGGGAAAACCATAGATCCTTTGATCCACGCGGCGGACTGCGTGACACTGCTGCTACCGCTCTGGAGGAAAGCGCAAGTGCATGCCCGCATTCGAGACGAAGACTGACTCCCCTGGGGAGACTCCAGAAGTACCCCAAGATCCATGTCAGCACTGGAGAGGAATCCTCAGGTTCCGACCCCGACTCCACACAAGGACTTAGGCCCCGAAATCGACGGGAGATGAATCCCCAGAGGCCCCCGAGGAACTCGCATGGGGACTGGCCTTTCCTGAGGCCACCAGAGCGGGTCCCTGAGGTCCCCGTCGTAGGTCGAGAGCACCTGCCGCAACTCGAGAAAATCCAGGAGGTTTTGCCCTCCAGGCGAGATGAGGCCCATTTCTGCTGAGGCTTCTCGAGGCTAATCACGTCTAACCACTGGAACTTCCAAAGGGTCCTTCACACCCTTGCTGCAACTCAAGAAGTTCCCCGACATACCCGTCTCCACTCGAGAGGAAGAACGTGGGTCCCGCACACACCAGGGAAGACCCGTTTCTGCCTCCTAGCTCGAGATGCGGGATCCTTTCCCTGTTTCGTAGGAAAAGAATTCCCGGCGTTCCCGGCGCATCTCAAGAGGAGGCGCTCTCCACAGGAAAGGCGAGAGGAACTGAAGGGTCATGCCACCATTCCAAGAGTCCCCCAGATGTGTCAGTCCATTCCAGAGGAACCTGTTTTCCCTGCACTGCCTTGACGTTCAAGCCGAGAATCGACTCCCACCACGTGTGCACGTGGGACAGCCCTATGGGAAAGCGTCGTGGGTAAGCCTCGTGTGAAAGACTCGAGGGAAAAACATAGATCCTTTGATCCACGCGGCGGACTGCGTGACACTGCTGCTACCGCTCTGGAGGAAAGCCCAAGTGCATGCCCGCATTCGAGACGAGGACTGACTCCCCTGGGGAGACTCCAGAAGTACCCCAAGATCCATGTCAGCACTGGAGAGGAATCCTCAGGTTCCGGCCCCGACTCCACACAAGGTCTTAGGCCCCGGCATCGACGGGAGAGGAATCCCGAGAGGCCCCCGAGGAACTCGCATGGGGACTGGCCTTTCCTGAGGCCACCAGAGCGGGTCCCTGAGGTCCCCGTCGTAAGTCGAGAGCACCTGCCGCAACTCGAGAAAATCCAGGAGGTTTTGCCCTCCAGGCGCAATGAGGCCCATTTCCGCTGAGGCTTGTCGAGGCTAATCACGTCTAACCACTGGAACTTCCAAAGGGTCCTTCACACCCTTGCTGCAACTCAAGAAGTTCCCCGACATACCCGTCTCCACTCGAGAGGAAGCACGTGAGTCCCGCACACATCCAGGGGAGCCCCGTTTCCGCCTCCTAGCTCGAGATGAGGGATCCTTTCCCTGTTTGGTAGGGAAAGAATTCCCGGCGTTCCCGTCGCATCTCAAGAGGAGGCGCTCTCCACAGGAAAGGCGAGAGGAACTCCAGGGTCGTGACACCATTCCAAGAGTCCCCCAGATGTGTCAGTCCATTCCAGAGGAACCTGTTTTCCCTGCACTGCCTTGACGTTCAAGCCGAGGATCGACTCCCACCACGTGTGCACGTGGGACAGCCCTGTGGGAAAGCCTCGTGGGAAAGCCTCGTGGGAAAGACTCGAGGGAAAACCATAGATCCTTTGATCCACGCGGCGGACTGCGTGACACTGCTGCTACCACTCTGGAGGAAAGCGCAAGTGCATGCCCGCATTCGAGACGAGGACTGACTCCCCTGGGGAGACTCCAGAAGTACCCCAAGATACATGTCAGCACTGGAGAGGAATCCTCAGGTTCCAGCCCAACTCCACACAATGTCTTAGGCCCCGGCATCGACGGGAGAGGAATCCCGAGAGGCCCCCGAGGAACTCGCATGGGGACTGGCCTTTCCTGAGGCCACCAGAGCGGGTCCCTGAGGTCCCCGTCGTAAGTCGAGAGCACCTGCCGCAACTCGAGAAAATCCAGGAGGTTTTGCCCTCCAGGCGAGATGAGGCCCATTTCCGCTGAGGATTCTCGAGGCCAATCACATCTAACCACTGGAACTTCCAAAGGGTCCTTCACACCATTGCTGCAACTCAAGAAATTCCCCGACATACCCGTCTCCACTCGAATGGAAGCACGTGGTGTCCCGCCCACATCCAGGGGAGCTCCGTTTCCGCCTCCTAGCTCGAGATGAGGGATCCTTTCCCTGTTTGGTAGGGAATGAATTCCCGGCGTTCCCGTCGCATCTCAAGAGGAGGCGCTCTCCACAGGAAAGGCGAGAGGAACTCCAGGGTCGTGCCACCATTCCAAGAGTCCCCCAGATGTGTCAGTCCATTCCAGAGGAACCTGTTTTCCCTGCACTGCCTTGACGTTCAAGCCGAGGATCGACTCCCACCACGTGTGCACGTGGGACAGCCCTATGGGAAAGCGTCGTGGCTAAGCCTCGTGGGAAAGACTCGAGGGAAAACCATAGATCCTTTGATCCACGCGGCGGACTGCGTGACACTGCTGCTACCGCTCTGGAGGAAAGCGCAAGTGCATGCCCGCATTCGAGACGAGGACTGACTCCCCTGGGGAGACTCCAGAAATACCCCAAGATCCATGTCAGCACTGGAGAGGAATCCTCAGGTTCCGGCCCCGACTCCACACAAGGTCTTAGGCCCCGGCATCGACGGGAGAGGAATCCCGAGAGGCCCCCGAGGAACTCGCATGGGGACTGGCCTTTCCTGAGGCCACCAGAGCGGGTCCCTGAGGTCCCCGTCGTAAGTCGAGAGCACCTGCCGCAACTCGAGAAAATCCAGGAGGTTTTGCCCTCCAGGCGCGATGAGGCCCATTTCCGCTGAGGCTTGTCGAGGCTAATCACGTCTAACCACTGGAACTTCCAAAGGGTCCTTCACACCCTTGCTGCAACTCAAGAAGTTCCCCGACATACCCGTCTCCACTCGAGAGGAAGCACGTGGGTCCCGCACACATCCAGGGGAGCCCCGTTTCCGCGTCCTAGCTCGAGATGAGGGATCCTTTCCCTGTTTCGTAGGGAAAGAATTCCCGGCGTTCCCGTCGCATCTCAAGAGGAGGCGCTCTCCACAGGAAAGGCGAGAGGAACTCCAGGGTCGTGACACCATTCCAAGAGTCCCCCAGATGTGTCAGTCCATTCCAGAGGAACCTGTTTTCCCTGCACTGCCTTGACGTTCAAGCCGAGGATCGACTCCCACCACGTGTGCACGTGGGACAGCCCTGTGGGAAAGCCTCGTGGGAAAGCCTCGTGGGAAAGACTCGAGGGAAAACCATAGATCCTTTGATCCACGCGGCGGACTGCGTGACACTGCTGCTACCGCTCTGGAGGAAAGCGCAAGTGCATGCCCGCATTCGAGACGAGGACTGACTCCCCTGGGGAGACTCCAGAAGTACCCCAAGATCCATGTCAGCACTGGAGAGGAATCCTCAGGTTCCGGCCCCACTCCACACAAGGTCTTAGGCCCCGGCATCGACGGGAGAGGAATCCCGAGAGGCCCCCGAGGAACTCGCATGGGGACTGGCCTTTCCTGAGGCCACCAGAGCGGGTCCCTGAGATCCCCGTCGTAAATCGAGAGCACCTGCCGCAACTCGAGAAAATCCAGAAGGTTTTGCCCTCCAGGCGAGATGAGGCCCATTTCCGCTGAGGCTTCTCGAGGCCAATCACATCTAACCACTGGAACTTCCAAAGGGTCCTTCACACCATTGCTGCAACTCAAGAAGTTCCCCGACATACCCGTCTCCACTCGAGAGGAAGCACGTGGGGTCCCGCACACATCCAGGGGAGCCCCGTTTCTGCCTCCTAGCTCGAGATGAGGGATCCTTTCCCTGTTTCGTAGGGAAAGAATTCCCGGCGTTCCCGTCGCATCTCAAGAGGAGGCGCTCTCCACAGGAAAGGCGAGAGGAAGTCCAGGGTCGTGCCACCATTCCAAGAGTCCCCCAGATGTGTCAGTCCATTCCAGAGGAACCTGTTTTCCCTGCACTGCCTTGACGTTCAAGCCAAGGATCGACTCCCACCACGTGTGCACGTGGGACAGCCCTGTGGGAAAGCCTCGTGGGAAAGCCTCGTGGAAAAGACTCGAGGGAAAACCATAGATCCTTTGATCCACGCGGCGGACTGCGTGACACTGCTGCTACCGCTCTGGAGGAAAGCGCAAGTGCATGCCCGCATTCGAGACGAAGACTGACTCCCCTGGGGAGACTCCAGAAGTACCCCAAGATCCATGTCAGCACTGGAGAGGAATCCTCAGGTTCCGACCCCGACTCCACACAAGGACTTAGGCCCCGGCATCGACGGGAGATGAATCCCCAGAGGCCCCCGAGGAACTCGCATGGGGACTGGCCTTTCCTGAGGCCACCAGAGCGGGTCCCTGAGGTCCCCATCGTAGGTCGAGAGCACCTGCCGCAACTCGAGAAAATCCAGGAGGTTTTGCCCTCCAGGCGAGATGAGGCCCATTTCCGCTGAGGATTCTCGAGGCTAATCACGTCTAACCACTGGAACTTCCAAAGGGTCCTTCACACCCTTGCTGCAACTCAAGAAGTTCCCCGACATACTCGTCTCCACTCGAATGGAAGCACGTGGGGTCCCGCACACATCCAGGGGAGCCCCGTTTCCGCCTCCTAGCTCGAGATGAGGGATTCTTTCCCTGTTTCGTAGGGAAAGAATTCCCGGCGTTCCCGTCGCATCTCAAGAGGTGGCGCTCTAAACAGGAAAGGCGAGAGGAACTCCAGGGTCGTGACACCATTCCAAGAGTCCCCCAGATGTGTCAGTCCATTCCAGAGGAACCTGTTTTCCCTGCACTGCCTTGACGTTCAAGCCGAGGATCGACTCCCACCACGTGTGCACGTGGGACAGCCCTGTGGGAAAGCCTCGTGGGAAAGCCTCGTGGGAAAGACTCGAGGGAAAACCATAGATCCTTTGATCCACGCGGCGGACTGCGTGACACTGCTGCTACCGCTCTGGAGGAAAGCGCAAGTGCATGCCCGCATTCGAGACGAGGACTGACTCCCCTGGGGAGACTCCAGAAGTACCCCAAGATCCATGTCAGCACTGGAGAGGAATCCTCAGGTTCCGGCCCCGACTAAACACAAGGTCTTAGGCCCCGGCATCGACGGGAGAGGAATCCCGAGAGGCCCCCGAGGAACTCGCATGGGGACTGGCCTTTCCTGAGGCCACCCGAGCGGGTCCCTGAGGTCCCCGTCGTAAGTCGAGAGCACCTGCCCCAACTCGAGAAAATCCAGGAGGTTTTGCCCTCCAGGCGAGATGAGGCCCATTTCCGCTGAGGCTTCTCGAGGCCAATCACATCTAACCACTGGAACTTCCAAAGGGTCCTTCACACCCTTGAGCAACTCTAGAAGTTCCCCGACATACCCGTCTGCACTCGAGAGGAAGCACGTGGTGTCCCGCACACATCCAGGTGAGCCCCGTTTCCGCCTCCTAGTTCGAGATGAGGGATCCTTTCCCTGTTTGGTAGGGAAAGAATTCCCGGCGTTCCCGTCGCATCTCAAGAGGAGGCGCTCTCCACAGGAAAGGCGAGAGGAACTCCAGGGTCGTGCCACCATTCCAAGAGTCCCCCAGATGTGTCAGTCCATTCCAGAGGAACCTGTTTTCCCTGCACTGCCTTGACGTTCAAGCCGAGGATCGACTCCCACCACGTGTGCACGTGGGACAGCCCTGTGGGAAAGCCTCGTGGGAAAGCCTCGTGGGAAAGACTCGAGGGAAAACCATAGATCCTTTGATCCACGCGGCGGACTGCGTGACACTGCTGCTACCGCTCTGGAGGAAAGCGCAAGTGCATGCCCGCATTCGAGACGAGGACTGACTCCCCTGGGGAGACTCCAGAAGTACCCCAAGATACATGTCAGCACTGGAGAGGAATCCTCAGGTTCCGGCCCCGACTCCACACAAGGTCTTAGGCCCCGGCATCGACGGGAGAGGAATCCCGAGAGGCCCCCGAGGAACTCGCATGGGGACTGGCCTTTCCTGAGGCCACCAGAGCGGGTCCCTGAGGTCCCCGTCGTAAGTCGAGAGCACTGCCGAAACTCGAGAAAAACCAGGAGGTTTTGCCCTCCAGGCGAGATGAGGCTCATTTCCGCTGAGGCTTCTCGAGGCTAATCATGTCTAGCCACTGGAACTTCCAAAGGGTCCTCCACACCCTTGCTGCAACTCAAGAAGTTCCCCGACATACCCGTCTCCACTCGAGAGGAAGCACGTGGGTCCCGCACACATCCAGGGGAGCCCCGTTTCCGCCTCCTAGCTCGAGATGAGGGATCCTTTCCCTATTTCGTAGGGAAAGAATTCCCGGCGTTCCCGTCGCATTTCAAGAGGAGGCGCTCTCCACAGGAAAGGCGAGAGGAACTCCAGGGTCGTGCCACCATTCCAAGAATCCCACAGATGTGTCAGTCCATTCCAGAGGAACCTGTTTTCCCTGCACTGCCTTGACGTTCAAGCCGAGGATCGAATCCCACCACGTGTGCACGTGGGACAGCCCTGTGGGAAAGCCTCGTGGGAAAGCCTCGAGGGAAAGACTCGAGGGAAAACCATAGATCCTTTGATCCACGCGGCGGACTGCGTGACACTGCTGCTACCGCTCTGGAGGAAAGCGCAAGTGCATGCCCGCATTCGAGACGAGGACTGACTCCCCTGGGGAGACTCCAGAAGTACCCCAAGATCCATGTCAGCACTGGAGAGGAATCCTCAGGTTCCGGCCACGACTCCACACAAGGTCTTAGGCCCCGGCATCGACGGGAGAGGAATCCCTAGAGGCCCCCGAGGAACTCGCATGGGGACTGGCCTTTCCTGAGGCCACCAGAGCGGGTCCCTGAGGTCCCCGTCGTAAGTCGAGAGCACCTGCCGCAACTCGAGAAAATCCAGGAGGTTTTGCCTTCCAGGCGAGATGAGGCCCATTTCCGCTGAGGCTTCTCGAGGCCAATCACATCTAACGACTGGAACTTCCAAAGGGTCCTTCACACCCTTGCTGCAACTTAAGAACTTCCCCGACATACCCGTCTGCACTCGAGAGGAAGCACGTGGTGTCCCGCACACATCCAGGGGAGCCCCGTTTCCGCCTCCTAGCTCGAGATGAGGGATCCTTTCCCTGTTTCGTAGGGAAAGAATTCCCGGCGTTCCCGTCGCATCTCAAGAGGAGGCGCTCTCCACATGAAAGGGGAGAGCAACTCCTGGGTCGTGGCACCATTCCAAGAGTCCCCCGGATGTGTCAGTCCATTCCAGAGGAACCTGTTTTCCCTGCACTGCCTTGACGTTCAAGCCGAAGATCGACTCCCACCACGTGTGCACTTGGGACAGCCCTGTGGGAAAGCCTCGTGGGAAAGCCTCGTGGGAAAGACTCGAGGGAAAACCATAGATCCTTTGATCCACGCGGCGGACTGCGTGACACTGCTGCTACCGCTCTGGAGGAAAGCGCAATGCATGCCCGCATTCGAGACGAGGACTGACTCCCCTGGGGAGACTCCAGAAGTACCCCAAGATCCATGTCAGCACTGGAGAGGAATCCTCAGGTTCCGGCCCGGACTCCACACAAGGTCTTAGGCCCCGGCATCGACGGGAGAGGAATCCCGAGACGCCCCTGAGGAACTCGCATGGGGACTGGCCTTTCCTGAGGCCACCAGAGCGGGTCCCTGAGGTCCCCGTCGTAAGTCGAGAGCACCTGCCGCAACTCTAGAAAATCCAGGAGGTTTTGCCCTCCAGGTGAGATGAGGCCCATTTCCGGTGAGGCTTCTCGAGGCCAATCACATCTAACCACTGGAACTTCCAAAGGGTCCTTCACACCATTACTGCAACTCAAGAAGTTCCCCGACATACCCGTCTCAACTCGAGAGGAAGCACGTGGGGTCCCGCACACATCCAGGGGAGCCCCGTTTCCGCCTCCTAGCTCGAGATGAGGGATCCTTTCCCTGTTTCGTAGGGAAAGAATTCCCGGCGTTCCCGTAGCATCTCAAGAGGAGGCGCTCTCCACAGGAAAGGCGAGAGGAACTCCAGGGTCGTGACACCATTCCAAGAGTCCCCCAGATGTGTCAGTCCATTCCAGAGGAACCTATTTTCCCTGCACTGCCTTGACGTTCAAGCCGAGGATCGACTCCCACCACGTGTGCACGTGGGACAGCCCTGTGGGAAAGCCTCGTGGGAAAGACTCGAGGGAAAACCATAGATCCTTTGATCCACGCGGCGGACTGCGTGACACTGCTGCTACCGCTCTGGAGGAAAGCGCAAGTGCATGCCCGCATTCGAGACGAGGACTGACTCCCCTGGGGAGACTCCAGAAGTACCCCAAGATCCATGTCAGCACTGGAGAGGAATCCTCAGGTTCCGGCCCCGATTCCACACAAGGTCTTAGGCGCTGGCATCGACGGGAGAGGAATCCCGAGAGGCCCCCGAGGAACTCGCATGGGGACTGGCCTTTCCTGAGGCCACCAGAGCGGTTCCCTGAGGTCCCCGTCGTAAGTCGAGAGCACCTGCCGCAACTCGAGAAAATCCAGGAGGTTTTGCCCTCCAGGCGAGATGAGGCCCATTTCCGCTGAGGCTTCTCGAGGCTAATCACATCTAACCACTGGAACTTCCAAAGGGTCCTTCACACCCTTGCTGCAACTCACGAAGTTCCCCGACATACCCGTCTCCACTCGAGAGGTAGCACGTGGGTCCCGCACACATCCATTGGAGCCCCGTTTCCGCCTCCTAGCTCGAGATGAGGGATCCTTTCCCTGTTTCGTAGGGAAAGAATTCCCGGCGTTCCCGTCGCATCTCAAGAGGAGGCGCTCTCCACAGGAAAGGCGAGAGGAACTCCAGGGTCGTGCCACCATTCCAAGAGTCCCCCAGATGTGTCAGTCCATTCCAGAGGAACCTGTTTTCCCTGCACTGCCTTGACGTTCAAGCCGAGGATCGACTCCCACCACGTGTGCACGTGGGACAGCCCTGTGGGAAAGCCTCATGGGAAAGCCTCGTGGGAAAGACTCGAGGGAAAAACATAGATCCTTTGATCCACGCGGCGGACTGCGTGACACTGCTGCTACCGCTCTGGAGGAAAGCGCAAGTGCATGCCCGCATTCGAGACGAGGACTGACTCCCCTGGGGAGACTCCATAAGTACCCCAAGATCCATGTCAGCACTGGAGAGCAATCCTCAGGTTCCGGCCCCGACTCCACACAAGGTCTTAGGCCCCAGCATCGACGGGAGAGGAATCCCGAGAGGCCCCCGAGGAACTCGCATGGGGACTGGCCTTTCCTGAGGCCACCAGAGCGGGTCCCTGAGGTCCCCGTCGTAAGTCGAGAGCACCTGCCGCAACTCGGGAAAATCCAGGAGGTTTTGCCATCCAGGCGAGATGAGGCCCATTTCCGCTGAGGCTTCTCGAGACCAATCACATCTAACCACTGGAACTTCCAAAGGGTCCTTCACACCCTTGCTGCAACTCAAGAAGTTCCCCGACATACCCGTCTCCACTCGAGAGGAAGCACGTGGTCCCGCACACATCCAGGGGAGCCCCATTTCCGCCACCTAGCTCGAGATGAGGGATCCTTTCCCTGTTTCGTAGGGAAAGAATTCCCGGCTTCCCGTCGTATCTCAAGAGGAGGCGCTCTCCACAGGAAAGGCGAGAGGAACTCCAGGGTCGTGCCACCATTCCAAGAGTCCCCCAGATGTGTCAGTCCATTCCAGAGGAACCTGTTTTCCCTGCACTGCCTTGACGTTCAAGCCGAGGATCGACTCCCACCACGTGTGCACGTGGGACAGCCCTGTGGGAAAGCCTCGTGGGAAAGCCTCGTGGGAAAGACTCGAGGGAAAACCATAGATCCTTTGATCCACGCGGCGGACTGCGTGACACTGCTGCTACCGCTCTGGAGGAAAGAGCAAGTGCATGCCCGCATTCGAGACGAGGACTGACTCCCCTGGGGAGACTCCAGAAGTACCCCAAGATACATGTCAGCACTGGAGAGGAATCCTCAGGTTCCGGCCCCACTCCACACAAGGTCTTAGGCCCCGGCATCGACGGGAGAGGAATCCCGAGAGGCCCCCGAGGAACTCGCATGGGGACTGGCCTTTCCTGAGGCCACCAGAGCGGGTCCCTGAGATCCCCGTCGTAAATCGAGAGCACCTGCCGCAACTCGAGAAAATCCAGGAGGTTTTGCCCTCCAGGCGAGATGAGGCCCATTTCCGCTGAGGCTTCTCGAGGCTAATCACGTCTAACCACTGGAACTTCCAAAGGGTCCTTCACACCCTTGCTGCAACTCAAGAAGTTCCCCGACATACCCGTCTCCACTCGAGAGGAAGCACGTGGGTCCCGCACACATCCAGGGGAGCCCCGTTTCCGCCTCCTAGCTCGAGATGAGGGATCCTTTCCCTGTTTCGTAGGGAAAGAATTCCCGGCGTTCCCGTCGCATCTCAAGAGGAGGCGCTCTCCACAGGAAAGGCGAGAGGAACTCAAGGGTCGTGCCACCATTCCAAGAGTCCCCCAGATGTGTCAGTCCATTCCAGAGGAACCTGTTTTCCCTGCACTGCCTTGACGTTCAAGCCGAGGATCGACTCCCACCACGTGTGCATGTGGGACAGCCCTGTGGGAAAGACTCGTGGGAAAGCCTGGAGGGAAAGACTCGAGGGAAAACCATAGATCCTTTGATCCACGCGGCGGACTGCGTGACACTGCTGCTACCGCTCTGGAGGAAAGCGCAAGTGCATGCCCGCATTCGAGACGAGGACTGACTCCCCTGGGGAGACTCCAGAAGTACCCCAAGATCCATGTCAGCACTGGAGAGGAATCCTCAGGTTCCGGCCCCGATTCCACACAAGGTCTTAGGCGCTGGCATCGACGGGAGAGGAATCCCGAGAGGCCCCCGAGGAACTCGCATGGGGACTGGCCTTTCCTGAGGCCACCAGAGCGGTTCCCTGAGGTCCCCGTCGTAAGTCGAGAGCACCTGCCGCAACTCGAGAAAATCCAGGAGGTTTTGCCCTCCAGGCGAGATGAGGCCCATTTCCGCTGAGGCTTCTCGAGGCTAATCACGTCTAACCACTGGAACTTCCAAAGGGTCCTTCACACCCTTGCTGCAACTCACGAAGTTCCCCGACATACCCGTCTCCACTCGAGAGGAAGCACGTGGGTCCCGCACACATCCATTGGAGCCCCGTTTCCGCCTCCTAGCTCGAGATGAGGGATCCTTTCCCTGTTTCGTAGGGAAAGAATTCCCGGCGTTCCCGTCGCATCTCAAGAGGAGGCGCTCTCCACAGGAAAGGCGAGAGGAACTCCAGGGTCGTGCCACCATTCCAAGAGTCCCCCAGATGTGTCAGTCGATTCCAGAGGAACCTGTTTTCCCTGCACTGCCTTGACGTTCAAGCCGAGGATCGACTCCCACCACGTGTGCACGTGGGACAGCCCTGTGGGAAAGCCTCATGGGAAAGCCTCGTGGGAAAGACTCGAGGGAAAAACATAGATCCTTTGATCCACGCGGCGGACTGCGTGACACTGCTGCTACCGCTCTGGAGGAAAGCGCAAGTGCATGCCCGCATTCGAGACGAGGACTGACTCCCCTGGGGAGACTCCATAAGTACCCCAAGATCCATGTCAGCACTGGAGAGCAATCCTCAGGTTCCGGCCCCGACTCCACACAAGGTCTTAGGCCCCAGCATCGACGGGAGAGGAATCCCGAGAGGCCCCCGAGGAAATCGCATGATGACTGGCCTTTCCTGAGGCCACCAGAGCGGGTCCCTGAGGTCCCCGTCGTAAGTCGAGAGCACCTGCCGCAACTCGGGAAAATCCAGGAGGTTTTGCCCTCCAGGCGAGATGAGGCCCATTTCCGCTGAGGCTTCTCGAGACCAATCACATCTAACCACTGGAACTTCCAAAGGGTCCTTCACACCCTTGCTGCAACTCAAGAAGTTCCCCGACATACCCGTCTCCACTCGAGAGGAAGCACGTGGGTCCCGCACACATCCAGGGGAGCCCCATTTCCGCCACCTAGCTAGAGATGAGGGATCCTTTCCCTGTTTCGTAGGGAAAGAATTCCCGGCTTCCCGTCGTATCTCAAGAGGAGGCGCTCTCCACAGGAAAGGCGAGAGGAACTCCAGGGTCGTGCCACCATTCCAAGAGTCCCCCAGATGTGTCAGTCCATTCCAGAGGAACCTGTTTTCCCTGCACTGCCTTGACGTTCAAGCCGAGGATCGACTCCCACCACGTGTGCACGTGGGACAGCCCTGTGGGAAAGCCTCGTGGGAAAGCCTCGTGGGAAAGACTCGAGGGAAAACCATAGATCCTTTGATCCACGCGGCGGACTGCGTGACACTGCTGCTACCGCTCTGGAGGAAAGAGCAAGTGCATGCCCGCATTCGAGACGAGGACTGACTCCCCTGGGGAGACTCCAGAAGTACCCCAAGATACATGTCAGCACTGGAGAGGAATCCTCAGGTTCCGGCCCCACTCCACACAAGGTCTTAGGCCCCGGCATCGACGGGAGAGGAATCCCGAGAGGCCCCCGAGGAACTCGCATGGGGACTGGCCTTTCCTGAGGCCACCAGAGCGGGTCCCTGAGATCCCCGTCGTAAATCGAGAGCACCTGCCGCAACTCGAGAAAATCCAGAAGGTTTTGCCCTCCAGGCGAGATGAGGCCCATTTCCGCTGAGGCTTCTCGAGGCCAATCACATCTAACCACTGGAACTTCCAAAGGGTCCTTCACACCATTGCTGCAACTCAAGAAGTTCCCCGACATACCCGTCTCCACTCGAGAGGAAGCACGTGGGGTCCCGCACACATCCAGGGGAGCCCCGTTTCCGCCTCCTAGCTCGAGATGAGGGATCCTTTCCCTGTTTCGTAGGGAAAGAATTCCCGGCGTTCCCGTCGCATCTCAAGAGGAGGCGCTCTCCACAGGAAAGGCGAGAGGAACTCCAGGGTCATGCCACCATTCAAAGGGTCACCCAGATGTGTCAGTCCATTCCAGAGGAAACTGTTTTCCCTGCACTGCCTTAACGTTCAAGCCGAGGATCGACTCCCACCACGTGTGCACGTGGGACAGCCCTGTGGGAAAGCCTCGTGGGAAAGCCTCGTGGGAAAGACTCGAGGGAAATCCATAGATCCTTTGATCCACGCGGCGGACTGCGTGACACTGCTGCTACCGCTCTGGAGGAAAGCGCAAGTGCATGCCCGCATTCGAGACGAGGACTGACTCCCCTGGGGAGACTCCAGAGGTACCCCAACATCCATGTCAGCACTGGAGAGGAATCCTCAGGTTCCGGCCCCGACTCCACCCAAGGACTTAGGCCCCGGCATCGACGGGAGAGGAATCCCAAGAGGCCCCCGAGGAACTCGCATGGGGACTGGCCTTTCCTGAGGCCACCAGAGCGGGTCCCTGAGGTCCCCGTCGTAAGTCGAGAGCACTGCCGAAACTCGAGAAAAACCAGGAGGTTTTGCCCTCCAGGCGAGATGAGGCTCATTTCCGCTGAGGCTTCTCGAGGCTAATCACGTCTAACCACTGGAACTTCCAAAGGGTCCTTCACACCCTTGCTGCAACTTAAGAACTTCCCCGACATACCCGTCTGCACTCGAGAGGAAGCACGTGGTGTCCCGCACACATCCAGGGGAGCCCCGTTTCCGCCTCCTAGCTCGAGATGAGGGATCCTTTCCCTGTTTCGTAGGGAAAGAATTCCTGGCGTTCCCGTCGCATCTCAAGAGGAGGCGCTCTCCACAGGAAAGGCGAGAGGAACTCCAGGGTCATGCCACCATTCCAAGAGTCCCCCAGATGTGTCAGTCCATTCCAGAGGAACCTGTTTTCCCTGCACTGCCTTGACGTTCAAGCCGAGGATCGACTCCCACCACGTGTGCACGTGGGACAGCCCTGTGGGAAAGCCTCGTGGGAAAGCCTCGTGGGAAAGACTCGAGGGAAAACCATAGATCCTTTGATCCACGCGGCGGACTGCGTGACACTGCTGCTACCGCTCTGGAGGAAAGCGCAAGTGCATTCCCGCATTCGAGACGAGGACTGACTCCCCTGGGGAGACTCCAGAAGTACCCCAAGATCCATGTCAGCACTGGAGAGGAATCCTCAGGTTCCGGCCCCGACTCCACACAAGGTCTTAGGCCCCGGCATCGACGGGAGAGGAATCCCGAGAGGCCCCCGAGGAACTCGCATGGGGACTGGCCATTCCTGAGGCCACCAGAGCGGGTCCCTGAGGTCCCCATCGTAAGTCGAGAGCACCTGCCGCAACTCGAGAAAATCCAGGCGGTTTTGCCCTTCAGGCGAGATGAGGCCCATTTCCGCTGAGGCTTCTCGAGGCTAATCACGTCTAACCACTGGAACTTCCAAAGGGTCCTTCACACCCTTGCTGCAACTCAAGAAGTTCCCCGACATACCCGTCTCCACTCGAGAGGAAGCACGTAGGACCCGCACACATCCAGGGGAGCCCCGTTTCCGCCTCCTAGCTCGAGATGACGGATCCTTTCCCTGTTTCCTAGGGAAAGAATTCCCGGCGTTCCCGTCGCATCTCAAGAGGAGGCGCTCTCCACAGGAAAGGCGAGAGGAACTCCAGGGTCGTGCCACCATTCCAAGAGTCCCCCAGATGTGTCAGTCCATTCCAGAGGAACCTGTTTTCCATGCACTGCCTTGACGTTCAAGCCGAGGATCGACTCCCACCACGTGTGCACGTGGGACAGCCCTGTGGGAAAGCCTCGTGGGAAAGCCTCGTGGGAAAGACTCGAGGGAAAACCATAGATCCTTTGATCCACGCGGCGGACTGCGTGACACTGCTGCTACCGCTCTGGAGGAAAGCGCAAGTGCATGCCCGCATTCGAGACGAGGACTGACTCCCCTGGGGAGAGTCCAGAAATACCCCAAGATCCATGTCACCACTGGAGAGGAATCCTCAGGTTCCGGCCCCGACTCCACACAAGGTCTTAGGCCCCGGCATCGACGGGAGAGGAATCCCGAGAGGCCCCCGAGGAACTCGCATGGGGACTGGCCTTTCCTGAGGCCACCAGAGCGGGTCCCTGAGGTCCCCGTCGTAAGTCGAGAGCACCTGCCGCAACTCGAGAAAATCCAGGAGGTTTTGCCCTCCAGGCGAGATGAGGCCCATTTCCGGTGAGGATTCTCGAGGCTAATCACGTCTAACCACTGGAACTTCCAAAGGGTCCTTCACACCCTTGCTGCAACTCAAGAAGTTCCCCGACATACCCGTCTCCACTCGAGAGGAAGCACGTGGGTCCCGCACACATCCAGGGAAGCCCCGTTTCCGCCTCCTAGCTCGAGATGAGGGATCCTTTCCCTGTTTCGTAGGGAAAGAATTCCCGGCGTTCCCGTCGCATCTCAAGAGGAGGAGCTCTCCACAGGAAAGGCGAGAGGAACTGAAGGGTCGTGCCACCATTCCAAGAGTCCCCCAGATGTGTCAGTCCATTCCAGAGGAACCTGTTTTCCCTGCACTGCCTTGACGTTCAAGCCGAGGATCGACTCCCACCACGTGTGTACGTGGGACAGCCCTGTGGGAAAGCCTCGTGGGAAAGCCTCGTGGGAAAGACTCGAGGGAAAACCATAGATCCTTTGATCCACGCGGCGGACTGCGTGACACTGCTGCTACCGCTCTGGAGGAAAGCGCAAGTGCATGCCCGCATTCGAGACGAGGACTGACTCTCCTGGGGAGACTCCAGACATACCCCAAGATCCATGTCAGCACTGGAGAGGAATCCTCAGGTTCCGGCCCCGACTCCACACAAGGTCTTAGGCCCCGGCATCGACGGGAGAGGAATCCCGAGACGCCCCCGAGGAACTCGCATGGGGACTGGCCTTTCCTGAGGCCACCAGAGCGGGTCCCTGAGGTCCCCGTCGTAAGTCGAGAGCACCTGCCGCAACTCGAGAAAATCCAGGAGGTTTTGCCCTCCAGGCGAGATGAGGCCCATTTCCGCTGAGGCTTCTCGAGGCTAATCACGTCTAACCACTGGAACATCCAAAGGGTCCTTCACACCCTTGCTGCAACTCAAGAAGTTCCCCGACATACCCGTCTCCATTCGAGAGGAAGAACGTGGGGTCCCGCACACATCCAGGGGAGCCCCGTTTCCGCCTCCTAGCTCGAGATGAGGGATCCTTTCCCTGTTTGGTAGGGAAAGAATTCCCGGCGTTCCCGTCGCATCTCAAGAGGAGGCGCTCTCCACAGGAAAGGCGAGAGGAACTCCAGGGTCGTGCCACCATTCCAAGAGTCCCCCAGATGTGTCAGTCCATTCCAGAGGAACCTGTTTTCCCTGCACTGCCTTGACGTTCAAGCCGAGGATCGACTCCCACCACGTGTGCACGTGGGACAGCCCTGTGGGAAAGCCTCGTGGGAAAGCTTCGTGGGAAAGACTCGAGGGAAAACCATAGATCCTTTGATCCACGCGGCGGACTGCGTGACACTGCTGCTACCGCTCTGGAGGAAAGCGCAAGTGCATGCCTGCATTCGAGACGAGGACTGACTCCCCTGGGGAGACTCCGGACGTACCCCAAGATCCATGTCAGCACTGGAGAGGAATCCTCAGGTTCCGTCCCCGACTCCACACAAGGTCTTAGGCCCCGGCATCGACGGGAGAGGAATCCCGAGAGGCCCCCGAGGAACTCGCATGGGGACTGGCCTTTCCTGAGGCCACCAGAGCGGTTCCCTGAGGTCCCCGTCGTAAGTCGAGAGCACCTGCCGCAACTCGAGAAAATCCAGGAGGTTTTGCCCTCCAGGCGAGATGAGGCCCATTTCCGCTGAGGCTTCTCGAGGCCAATCACATCTAACCACTGGAACTTCCAAAGGGTCCTTCACACCCTTGCTGCAACTCAAGAAGTTCCCCGACATACCCGTCTCCACTCGAGAGGAAGCACGTGGTGTCCCGCACACATCCAAGGGAGCCCCGTTTCCGCCTCCTTGCTCGAGATGAGGGATCCTTTCCCTGTTTCGTAGGGAAAGAATTCCCGGCGTTCCCGTCGCATTTCAAGAGGAGGCGCTCTCCACAGGAAAGACGAGAGGAACTCCAGGGTCGTGCCACCATTCCAAGAGTCCCCCAGATGTGTCAGTCCATTCCAGAGGAACCTGTTTTCCCTGCACTGCCTTGACGTTCAAGCCGAGGATCGACTCCCACCACGTGTGCACGTGGGACAGCCCTGTGGGAAAGCCTCGAGGGAAAGCCTCGTGGGAAAGACTCGAGGGAAAAACATAGATCCTTTGATCCACGCGGCGGACTGCGTGACACTGCTGCTACCGCTCTGGAGGAAAGCACAAGTGCATGCCCGCATTCGAGACGAAGACTGACGCCCTTGGGGACACTCCAGAAGTACCCCAAGATCCATGTCAGCACTGGAGAGGAATCCTCAGGTTCCGGCCCCTTCTCCACACAAGGTCTTAGGCCCCGGCATCTACAGGAGAGGAATTCCGAGAGGCTCCCGAGGAACTCGCATCGGGACTGGCCTTTCCTGAGACCACCAGAGCGGGTCCCTGAGGTCCCCGTCGTAAGACGAGAGCACCTGCCACAACTCGAGAAAATCCAGGAGGTTTTGCCCTCCAGGCGAGATGAGGCCCATTTCCGCTGAGGCTTCTCGAGGCCAATCACATCTAACCACTGGAACTTCCAAAAGGTTCCTTCACACCCTTGCTGCAACTCAAGAAGTTCCCCGACATACCCGTCTCCACTAGAGAGGAAGCACGTGGGGTCCCGCACACATCCAGGGGAGCCCCGTTTCCGCCTCCTAGCTCGAGATGAGGGATCCTTTCCCTGTTTCGTAGGGAAAGAATTCCCGGCGTTCCCGTCGCATCTCAAGAGGAGGCGCTCTCCACATGAAAGGGGAGAGCAACTCCTGGGTCGTGGCACCATTCCAAGAGTCCCCCGGATGTGTCAGTCCATTCCAGAGGAACCTGTTTTCCCTGCACTGCCTTGACGTTCAAGCCGAGGATCGACTTCCACCACGTGTGCACTTGGGACAGCCCTGTGGGAAAGCCTCGTGGGAAAGCCTCGTGGGAAAGACTCGAGGGAAAACCATAGATCCTTTGATCCACGCGGCGGACTGCGTGACACTGCTGCTACCGCTCTGGAGGAAAGCGCAATGCATGCCCGCATTCGAGACGAGGACTGACTCCCCTGGGGAGACTCCAGAAGTACCCCAAGATCCATGTCAGCACTGGAGAGGAATCCTCAGGTTCCGGCCCCGACTCCACACAAGGTCTTAGGCCCCGGCATCGACGGGAGAGGAATCCCGAGACGCCCCTGAGGAACTCGCATGGGGACTGGCCTTTCCTGAGGCCACCAGAGCGGGTCCCTGAGGTCCCCGTCGTAAATCGAGAGCACCTGCCGCAACTCGAGAAAATCCAGAAGGTTTTGCCCTCCAGGCGAGATGAGGCCCATTTCCGCTGAGGCTTCTCGAGGCCAATCACATCTAACGACTGGAACTTCCAAAGGGTCCTTCACACCATTGCTGCAACTCAAGAAGTTCCCCGACATACCCGTCTCCACTCGAGAGGAAGCACGTGGGGTCCCGCACACATCCAGGGGAGCCCCGTTTCCGCCTCCTAGCTCGAGATGAGGGATCCTTTCCCTGTTTCGTAGGGAAAGAATTCCCGGCGTTCCCGTCGCATCTCAAGAGGAGGCGCTCTCCACAGGAAAGGCGAGAGGAAGTCCAGGGTCGTGCCACCATTCCAAGAGTCCCCCAGATGTGTCAGTCCATTCCAGAGGAACCTGTTTTCCCTGCACTGCCTTGACGTTCAAGCCAAGGATCGACTCCCACCACGTGTGCACGTGGGACAGCCCTGTGGGAAAGCCTCGTGGGAAAGCCTCGTGGGAAAGACTCGAGGGAAAACCATAGATCCTTTGATCCACGCGGCGGACTGCGTGACACTGCTGCTACCGCTCTGGAGGAAAGCGCAAGTGCATGCCCGCATTCGAGACGAAGACTGACTCCCCTGGGGAGACTCCAGAAGTACCCCAAGATCCATGTCAGCACTGGAGAGGAATCCTCAGGTTCCGACCCCGACTCCACACAAGGACTTAGGCCCCGGCATCGACGGGAGATGAATCCCCAGAGGCCCCCGAGGAACTCGCATGGGGACTGGCCTTTCCTGAGGCCACCAGAGCGGGTCCCTGAGGTCCCCATCGTAGGTCGAGAGCACCTGCCGCAACTCGAGAAAATCCAGGAGGTTTTGCCCTCCAGGCGAGATGAGGCCCATTTCCGCTGAGGATTCTCGAGGCTAATCACGTCTAACCACTGGAACTTCCAAAGGGTCCTTCACACCCTTGCTGCAACTCAAGAAGTTCCCCGACATACCCGTCTCCACTCGAGAGGAAGAACGTGGGTCCCGCACACATCCAGGGGAGCCCCGTTTCTGCCTCCTAGCTCGAGATGCGGGATCCTTTCCCTGTTTCGTAGGAAAAGAATTCCCTGCGTTCCCGGCGCATCTCAAGAGGAGTCGCTCTCCACAGGAAAGGCGAGAGGAACTGAAGGGTCGTGCCACCTTTCCAAGAGTCCCCCATATGTGTCAGTCCATTCCAGAGGAACCTGTTTTCCCTGCACTGCCTTGACGTTCAAGCCGAGGATCGACTCCCACCACGTGTGCACGTGGGACAGCCCTGTGGGAAAGCCTCGTGGGATAGCCTCGTGGGAAAGACTCGAGGGAAAACCATAGATCCTTTGATCCACGCGGCGGACTGCGTGACACTGCTGCTACCGCTCTGGAGGAAAGCGCAAGTGCATGCCCGCTTTCCAGACGAGGACTGACTCCCCTGGGGAGACTCCAGAAGTACCCCAAGATCCAGGTCAGCACTGGAGAGGAATCCTCAGGTTCCGGCCCCGACTCCACACAAGGTCTTAGGCCCCGGCATCGACGGGAGAGGAATCCCGAGACGCCCCCGAGGAACTCGCATGGGGACTGGCCTTTCCTGAGGCCACCAGAGCGGGTACCTGAGGTCCCCGTCGTAAGTCGAGAGCACCTGCCGCAACTCGAGAAAATCCAGGAGGTTTTGCCCTCCAGGCGAGATGAGGCCCATTTCCGCTGAGGCTTCTCGAGGCCAATCACATCTAACCACTGGAACTTCCAAATGGTCCTTCACACCATTGCTGCAACTCAAGAAGTTCCCCGACATACCCGTCTCCACTCGAATGGAAGCACGTGGGGTCCCGCACACATCCAGGGGAGCCCCGTTTCCGCCTCCTAGCTCGAGATGAGGGATCCTTTCCCTGTTTCGTAGGGAAAGAATTCCCGGCGTTCCCGTCGCATCTCAAGAGGTGGCGCTCTCCACAGGAAAGGCGAGAGGAACTCCAGGGTCGTGACACCATTCCAAGAGTCCCCCAGATGTGTCAGTCCATTCCAGAGGAACCTGTTTTCCCTGCACTGCCTTGACGTTCAAGCCGAGGATCGACTCCCACCACGTGTGCACGTGGGACAGCCCTGTGGGAAAGCCTCGTGGGAAAGCCTCGTGGGAAAGACTCGAGGGAAAACCATAGATCCTTTGATCCACGCGGCGGACTGCGTGACACTGCTGCTACCGCTCTGGAGGAAAGCACAAGTGCATGCCCGTATTCGAGACGAGGACTGACTCCCCTGGGGAGACTCCAGAAGTACCCCAAGATCCATGTCAGCACTGGAGAGGAATCCTCAGGTTCCGGCCCCGACTAAACACAAGGTCTTAGGCCCCGGCATCGACGGGAGAGGAATCCCGAGAGGCCCCCGAGGAACTCGCATGGGGACTGGACTTTCCTGAGGCCACCAGAGCGGGTCCCTGAGGTCCCCATCGTAAGTCGAGAGCACCTGCCGCAACTCGAGAAAATCCAGGCGGTTTTGCCCTCCAGGCTAGATGAGGCCCATTTCCGCTGAGGCTTCTCGAGGCTAATCACGTCTAACCACTGGAACTTCCAAAGGGTCCTTCACACCCTTGCTGCAACTCAAGAAGTTCCCCGACATACCCGTCTCCACTCGAGAGGAAGCACGTGGGTCCCGCACACATCCAGGGGAGCCCCGTTTCCGCCTCCTAGCTCGAGATGAGGGATCCTTTCCCTGTTTCGTAGGGAAAGAATTCCCGGCGTTCCCGTCGCATCTCAAGAGGAGGCGCTCTCCACAGGAAAGGCGAGAGGAACTCCAGGGTCGTGCCACCATTCCAAGAGTCCCCCAGATGTGTCAGTCCATTACAGAGGAACCTGTTTTCCCTGCACTGCCTTGACGTTCAAGCAGAGGATCGACTCCCACCACGTGTGCACGTGGGACAGCCCTGTGGGAAAGCCTCGTGGGAAAGCCTCGTGGGAAAGACTCGAGGGAAAACCATAGATCCTTTGATCCACGCGGCGGACTGCGTGACACTGCTGCTACCGCTCTGGAGGAAAGCGCAAGTGCATGCCCGCATTCGAGACGAGGACTGACTCCCCTGGGGAGACTCCAGAAGTACCCCAAGATCCATGTCAGCACTGGAGAGGAATCCTCAGGCTCCGGCCCCGACTCCACACAAGGTCTGAGGCCCCAGCATCGACGGGAGAGGAATCCCGAGAGGCCCCCGAGGAACTCGCATGGGGACTGGCCTTTCCTGAGGCCACCAGAGCGGGTCCCTGAGGTCCCCATCGTAAGTCGAGAGCACCTGCCGCAACTCTAGAAAATCCAGGAGGTTTTGCCCTCCAGGCGAGATGAGGCCCATTTCCGCTGAGGCTTCTCGAGGCCAATCACATCTAACCACTGGAACTTCCAAAGGGTCCTTCACACCCTTGAGCAACTCAAGAAGTTCCCCGACATACCCGTCTGCACTCGAGAGGAAGCACGTGGTGTCCCGCACACATCCAGGTGAGCCCCGTTTCCGCCTCCTAGCTCGAGATGAGGGATCCTTTCCCTGTTTCGTAGGGAAAGAATTCCCGGCGTTCCCGTCGCATCTCAAGAGGAGGCGCTCTCCACAGGAAAGGCGAGAGGAACTCCAGAGTCGTGCCACCATTCCAAGAGTCCCCCAGATGTGTCAGTCCATTCCAGAGGAACCTGTTTTCCCTGAACTGCCTTGACGTTCAAGCCGAGGATCGACTCCCACCACGTGTGCACGTGGGACAGCCCTGTGGGAAAGCCTCGTGGGAAAGCCTCGTGGGAAAGACTCGAGGGAAAACCATAGATCCTTTGATCCACGCGGCGGACTGCGTGACACTGCTGCTACCGCTCTGGAGGAAAGCGCAAGTGCATGCCCGCATTCGAGACGAGGACTGACTCCCCTGGGGAGACTCCAGAAGTACCCCAAGATCCATGTCAGCACTGGAGAGGAATCCTCAGGTTCCGGCCCCGACTCCACACAAGGTCTTAGGCCCCGGCATCGACGGGAGAGGAATCCCGAGAGGCCCCCGAGGAACTCGCATGGGGACTGGCCTTTCCTGAGGCCACCAGAGCGGGTCCCTGAGGTCCCCGTCGTAAGTCGAGAGCACCTGCCGCAACTCGAGAAAATCCAGGAGGTTTTGCCCTCCAGGCGAGATGAGGCCCATTTCCGCTGAGGCTTCTCGAGGTCAATCGCATCTAACCACTGGAACTTCCAAAGGGTCCTTCACACCATTGCTGCAACTCAAGAAGTTCCCCGACATACCCGTCTCCACTCGAGAGGATGCACGTGGGGTCCCGCACACATCCAGGGGAGCCCCGTTTCCGCCTCCTAGCTCGAGATGAGGGATCCTTTCCCTGTTTGGTAGGGAAAGAATTCCCGGCGTTCCCGTCGCATCTCAAGAGGAGGCGCTCTCCACAGGAAAGGCGAGAGGAACTCCAGGGTCGTGCCACCATTCCAAGAGTCCCCCAGATGTGTCAGTCCATTCCAGAGGAACCTGTTTTCCCTGCACTGCCTTGACGTTCAAGCCGAGCATCGACTCCCACCACGTGTGCACGTGGGACAGCCCTGTGGGAAAGCCTCGTGGGAAATCCTCGTGGGAAAGACTCGTGGGAAAACCATAGATCCTTTGATCCACGCGGCGGACTGCGTGACACTGCTGCTACCGCTCTGGAGGAAAGCGCAATGCATGCCCGCATTCGAGACGAGGACTGACTCCCCTGGGGAGACTCCAGACGTACCCCAAGATCCATGTCAGCACTGGAGAGGAATCCTCAGGTTCCGTCCCCGACTCCACACAAGGTCTTAGGCCCCGGCATCGACGGGAGAGGAATCCCGAGAGGCCCCCGAGGAACTCGCATGGGGACTGGCCTTTCCTGAGGCCACCAGAGCGGGTCCCTGAGGTCCCCGTCGTAAGTCGAGAGCACCTGCCGCAACTCGAGAAAATCCAGGAGGTTTTGCCCTCCAGGCGAGATGAGGCCCATTTCCGCTGAGGCTTCTCGAGGCCAATCACATCTAACCACTGGAACTTCCAAAGGGTCCTTCACACCCTTGCTGCAACTCAAGAAGTTCCCCGACATACCCGTCTCCACTCGAGAGGAAGCACGTGGTGTCCCGCACACATCCAAGGGAGCCCCGTTTCCGCCTCCTTGCTCGAGATGAGGGATCCTTTCCCTGTTTCGTAGGGAAAGAATTCCCGGCGTTCCCGTCGCATCTCAAGAGGAGGCGCTCTCCACAGGAAAGACGAGAGGAACTCCAGGGTCGTGCCACCATTCCAAGAGTCCCCCAGATGTGTCAGTCCATTCCAGAGGAACCTGTTTTCCCTGCACTGCCTTGACGTTCAAGCCGAGGATCGACTCCCACCACGTGTGCACGTGGGACAGCCCTGTGGGAAAGCCTCGAGGGAAAGCCTCGTGGGAAAGACTCGAGGGAAAAACATAGATCCTTTGATCCACGCGGCGGACTGCGTGACACTGCTGCTACCGCTCTGGAGGAAAGCACAAGTGCATGCCCGCATTGGAGACGAGGACTGACGCCTTTGGGGACACTCCAGAAGTACCCCAAGATCCATGTCAGCACTGGAGAGGAATCCTCAGGTTCCGGCCCCTTCTCCACACAAGGTCTTAGGCCCCGGCATCTACAGGAGAGGAATTCCGAGAGGCTCCCGAGGAACTCGCATCGGGACTGGCCTTTCCTGAGACCACCAGAGCGGGTCCCTGAGGTCCCCGTCGTAAGACGAGAGCACCTGCCACAACTCGAGAAAATCCAGGAGGTTTTGCCCTCCAGGCGAGATGAGGCCCATTTCCGCTGAGGCTTCTCGAGGCCAATCACATCTAACCACTGGAACTTCCAAAAGGTTCCTTCACACCCTTGCTGCAACTCAAGAAGTTCCCCGACATACCCGTCTCCACTCGAGAGGAAGCACGTGGGGTCCCGCACACATCCAGGGGAGCCCCGTTTCCGCCTCCTAGCTCGAGATGAGGGATCCTTTCCCTGTTTCGTAGGGAAAGAATTCCCGGCGTTCCCGTCGCATCTCAAGAGGAGGCGCTCTCCACAGGAAAGGGGAGAGGAACTCCTGGGTCGTGGCACCATTCCAAGAGTCCCCCGGATGTGTCAGTCCATTCCAGAGGAACCTGTTTTCCCTGCACTGCCTTGACGTTCAAGCCGAGGATCGACTCCCACCACGTGTGCACTTGGGACAGCCCTGTGGGAAAGCCTCGTGGGAAAGCCTCGTGGGAAAGACTCGAGGGAAAACCATAGATCCTTTGATCCACGCGGCGGACTGCGTGACACTGCTGCTACCGCTCTGGAGGAAAGTGCAATGCATGCCCGCATTCGAGACGAGGACTGACTCCCCTGGGGAGACTCCAGAAGTACCCCAAGATCCATGTCAGCACTGGAGAGGAATCCTCAGGTTCCGGCCCCGACTCCACACAAGGTCTTAGGCCCCGGCATCGACGGGAGAGGAATCCCGAGACGCCCCTGAGGAACTCGCATGGGGACTGGCCTTTCCTGAGGCCACCAGAGCGGGTCCCTGAGGTCCCCGTCGTAAGTCGAGAACACCTGCCGCAACTCTAGAAAATCCAGGAGGTTTTGCCCTCCAGGTGAGATGAGGCCCATTTCCGCTGAGGCTTCTCGAGGCCAATCACATCTAACCACTGGAACTTCCAAAGGGTCCTTCACACCATTGCTGCAACTCAAGAAGTTCCCCGACATACCCGTCTCAACTCGAGAGGAAGCACGTTGGGTCCCGAACACATCCAGGGGAGCCCCGTTTCCGCCTCCTAGCTCGAGATGAGGGATCCTTTCCCTGTTTCGTAGGGAAAGAATTCCCGGCGTTCCCGTAGCATCTCAAGAGGAGGCGCTCTCCACAGGAAAGGCGAGAGGAACTCCAGGGTCGTGCCACCATTCCAAGAGTCCCCCAGAGGTGTCAGTCCATTCCAGAGGAACCTGTTTTCCCTGCACTGCCTTGACGTTCAAGCCGAGGATCGACTCCCACCACGTGTGCACGTGGGACAGCCCTGTGGGAAAGCCTCGTGGGAAAGACTCGAGGGAAAACCATAGATCCTTTGATCCACGCGGCGGACTGCGTGACACTGCTTCTACCGCTCTGGAGGAAAGCGCAAGTGCATGCCCGCATTCGAGACGAGGACTGACTCCCCTGGGGAGACTCCAGAAGTACCCCAAGATCCATGTCAGCACTGGAGAGGAATCCTCAGGTTCCGGCCCCGACTCCACACAAGGTCTTAGGCCCCAGCATCGACGGGAGAGGAATCCCGAGAGGCCCCCGAGGAACTCGCATGGGGACTGGCCTTTCCTGAGGCCACCAGAGCGGGTCCCTGAGGTCCCCGTCGTAAGTCGAGAGCACCTGCCGCAACTCGGGAAAATCCAGGAGGTTTTGCCCTCCAGGCGAGATGAGGCCCATTTCCGCTGAGGCTTCTCGAGACCAATCACATCTAACCACTGGAACTTCCAAAGGGTCCTTCACACCCTTGCTGCAACTCAAGAAGTTCCCCGACATACCCGTCTCCACTCGAGAGGAAGCACGTGGGTCCCGCACACATCCAGGGGAGCCCCATTTCCGCCACCTAGCTCGAGATGCGGGATCCTTTCCCTGTTTCGTAGGGAAAGAATTCCCGGCTTCCCGTCGTATCTCAAGAGGAGGCGCTCTCCACAGGAAAGGCGAGAGGAACTCCAGGGTCGTGCCACCATTCCAAGAGTCCCTCAGATGTGTCAGTCCATTCCAGAGGAACCTGTTTTCCCTGCACTGCCTTGACGTTCAAGCCGAGGATCGACTCCCACCACGTGTGCACGTGGGACAGCCCTGTGGGAAAGCCTCGTGGGAAAGCCTCGTGGGAAAGACTCGAGGGAAAACCATAGATCCTTTGATCCACGCGGCGGACTGTGTGACACTGCTGCTACCGCTCTGGAGGAAAGCGCAAGTGCATGCCCGCATTCGAGACGAGGACTGACTCCCCTGGGGAGACTGCAGAAGTACCCCAAGATCCATGTCAGCACTGGAGAGGAATCCTCAGGTTCCGGCCCCGACTCCACACAAAGTCTTAGGCCCCGGCATCGACGGGAGAGGAATCCCGAGAGGCCCCCGAGGAACTTGCATGGGGACTGGCCTTTCCTGAGGCCACCAGAGCGGGTCCCAGAGGTCCCCGTCGTAAATCGAGAGCACCTGCCGCAACTCGAGAAAATCCACGAGGTTTTGCCCTCCAGGTGAGATGAGGCCCATTTCCGCTGAGGCTTCTCGAGGCTAAGCACGTCAAACCACTGGAACTTCCAAAGGGTCCTTCACACCCTTGCTGCAACTCAAGAAGTTCCCCGACATACCTGTCTTCACTCGAGAGCAAACACGTGGGTCCCGCACACATCCAGGGGAGCCCCGTTTCCGCCTCCTAACTCGAGATGAGGGATCCTTTCCCTGTTTCGTAGGGAAAGACTTCCCGGCGTTCCCGTCGCATCTCAAGAGGAGGCGCTCTCCACAGGAAAGGCGAGAGGAACTCCAGGGTCGTGCCACCATTCCAAGAGTCCCCCAGATGAGTCAGTCCATTCCAGAGGAACCTGTTTTCCCTGTACTGCCTTGACGTTCAAGCCGAGGATCGACTCCCACCACGTGTGCACGTGGGACAGCCCTGTGGGAAAGCCTCGTGGGAAAGCCTCGTGGGAAAGACTCGAGGGAAAACCATAGATCCTTTGATCCACGCGGCGGACTGCGTGACACTGTTGCTACTGCTCTGGAGGAAAGAGCAATGCATGCCCGCATTCGAGACGAGGACTGACTCCCCTGGGGAAACTCCAGAAGTACCCCAAGATCCATGTCAGCACTGGAGAGGAATCCTCAGGTTCCGGCCCCGACTCCACACAAGGTCTTAGGCCCCGGCAACAACGGGAGAGGAATCCCGAGAGGCCCCCGAGGAACTCGCATGGGGACTGGCCTTTCCTGAGGCCACCAGAGCGGTTCCCTGAGGTCCCCGTCGTAAGTCGAAAGCACCTGCCGCAACTCGAGAAAATCCAGGAGGTTTTGCCCTCCAGGCGAGATGAGGCCCATTTCCGCTGAGGCTTCTCGAGGCCAATCACATCTAACCACTGGAACTGCCAAAGGGTCCTTCACACCATTGCTGCAACTCAAGAAGTTCCCCGACATACCCGTCTCCACTCGAGAGGAAGCACGTGTGGTCCCGCACACATCCAGGGGAGCCCCGTTTCCGCCTCCTAGCTCGAGATGAGGGATCCTTTCCCTGTTTCGTAGGGAAAGAATTCCCGGCGTTCCCGTCGCATCTCAAGAGGAGGCGCTCTCCACAGGAAAGGCGAGAGGAACTCCAGGGTCGAGACACCATTCCAAGAGTCCCCCAGATGTGTCAGTCCATTCCAGAGGAACCTGTTTTCCCTGCACTGCCTTGACGTTCAAGCCGAGGATCGACTCCCACCACGTGTGCACGTGGGACAGCCCTGTGGGAAAGCCTCGTGGGAAAGCCTCGAGGGAAAACCATAGATCCTTTGATCCACGCGGCGGACTGCGTGACACTGCTGCAACCGCTCTGGAGGAAAGCGCAAGTGCATGCCCGCATTCGAGATGAGGACTGACTCCCCTGGGGAGACTCCATAAGTACCCCAAGATCCATGTCAGCACTGGAGAGGAATCCTCATGTTCCGGCCCCGACTCCACACAAGGTCTTAGGCCCCGGCATCCACGGGAGAGGAATCCCGAGAGGCCCCCGAGGAACTCGCATGGGGACTGGCCTTTCCTGAGGCCACCAGAGCGGGTCCCTGAGGTCCCCATCGTAAGTCGAGAGCACCTGCCGCAACTCGAGAAAATCCAGGAGGTTTTGCCCTCCAGGCGAGATGAGGCCCATTTCCGCTGAGGCTTCTCGAGGCCAATCACTTCTAACCACTGGAACTTCCAAGGGTCCTTCACACCCTTGCTGCAACTCAAGAAATTTCCCGACATACCCGTCTGCACTCGAGAGGAAGTACGTGGTGTCCCGCACACATTCAGGGGAGACCCGTTTCCGCCTCCTAGCTCGAGATGAGGGATCCTTTCCCTGTTTCGTAGGGAAAGAATTCCCGGCGTTCCCGTCCCATCTCAAGAGGAGGCACTCTCCACAGGAAAGGCGAGAGGAACTCCAGGGTCATTCCACCATTCCAAGAGTCCCCCAGATGTGTCAGTCCATTCCAGAGGAACCTGTTTTCCCTGCACTGCCTTGACGTTCAAGCCGAGGATCGACTCCCACCACGTGTGCACGTGGGACAGCCCTGTGGGAAAGCCTCGTGGGAAAGCCTCGTGGGAAAGACTCGAGGGAAAACCATAGATCTTTTGATCCACGCGGCGGACTGCGTGCCACTGTTGCTACCGCTCTGGAGGAAAGAGCAAGTGCATGCCCGCATTCGAGACGAGGACTGAGTCCCCTGGGGAGACTCCAGAAGTACCCCAAGATCCATGTCAGCAATGGAGAGGAATCCTCAGGTTCCGGCCCCGATTCCACACAAGGTCTTAGGCCCCGGCATCGACGGGAGAGGAATCCCGAGACGCCCCCGAGGAACTCGCATGGGGACTGGCCTTTCCTGAGGCCACCAGAGCGGGTCCCTGAGGTCCCCTTCGTAAGTCGACAGCACCTGCCGCAACTCGAGAAAATCCAGGAGGTTTTGCCCTCCAGGCGAGATGAGGCCCATTTCCGCTGAGGCTTCTCGAGGCTAATCACGTCTAACCACTGGAACATCCAAAGGGTCCTTCACACCCTTGCTGCAACTCAAGAAGTTCCCCGACATACCCGTCTCCACTCGAGAGGAAGCACGTGGGGTTCCGCACACATCCAGGGGAGCCCCGTTTCCGCCTCCTAGCTCGAGATGAGGGATCCTTTCCTTGTTTCGTAGGGAAAGAATTACCGGCGTTCCCGTCGCACCTCAAGAGGAGGCGCTCTCCACAGGAAAGGCGAGAGGAACTCCAGGGTCGTGCCACCATTCCAAGAGTCCCCCAGATGTGTCAGTCCATTCCAGAGGAAACTGTTTTCCCTGCACTGCCTTGACGTTCAAGCCGAGGATCGACTCCCACCACTTGTGCACGTGGGACAGCCCTGTGGGAAAGCCTCGTGGGAAAGTCTCGTGGGAAAGACTCGAGGGAAAACCATAGATCCTTTGATCCACGCGGCGGACTGCGTGAAACTGCTGCTACCGCTATGGAGGAAAGCGCAAGTGCATGCCCGCATTCGAGACGAGGACTGACTCCCCTGGGGAGACTCCAGAAGTACCCCAAGATCCATGTCAGCACTGGAGAGGAATCCTCAGGTTCCGGCCCCGACTCCACACAAGGTCTTAGGCCCCGGCATCGACGGGAGAGGAATCCCGAGAGGCCCCCGAGGAACTCGCATGGGGACTGGCCTTTCCTGAGGCCACCAGAGCGGGTCCCTGAGGTCCCCGTCGTAAGTCGAGAGCACCTGCCGCAACTCGAGAAAATCCAGGAGGTTTTGCCCTCCAGGCGAGATGTGGCCCATTTCCGCTGAGGCTTCTCGAGGCTAATCACGTCTAAACACTGGAACTTCCAAAGGGTCCTTCACACCATTGCTGCAACTCAAGAAGTTCCCCGACATACCCGTCTCCACTCGAGAGGATGCACGTGGGGTCCCGCACACATCCAGGGGAGCCCCGTTTCCGCCTCCTAGCTCGAGATGAGGGATCCTTTCCCTGTTTCGTAGGGAAAGAATTTCCGGCGTTCCCGTCGCATCTCAAGAGGAGGCGCTCTCCACAGGAAAGGCGAGAGGAACTCCAGGGTCGTGACACCATTCCAAGAGTCCCCCAGATGTGTCAGTCCATTCCAGAGGAACCTGTTTTCCCTGCACTGCCTTGACGTTCAAGCCGAGGATCGACTCCCACCACGTGTGCACGTGGGACAGCCCTGTGGGAAAGCCTCGTGGGAAAGACTCGAGGGAAAATCATAGATCCTTTGATCCACGTGGCGGACTGCGTGACACTGCTGCTACCGCTCTGGAGGAAAGCGCAAGTGCATGCCCGCATTCGAGACGAGGACTGACTCCCCTGGGGAGACTCCAGAAGTACCCCAAGATCCATGTCAGCACTGGAGAGGAATCCTCAGGTTCCGGCCCCGACTCCACACAAGGTCTTAGGCCCCAGCATCGACGGGAGAGGAATCCCGAGAGGCCCCCGAGGAACTCGCATGGGGACTGGACTTTCCTGAGGCCACCAGAGCGGGTCCCTGAGGTCCCCGTCGTAAGTCGAGAGCACCTGCCGCAACTCGAGAAAATCCAGGAGGTTTTGCCCTCCAGGCGAGATGAGGCCCATTTCCGCTGAGGCTTCTCGAGGCCAATCACATCTAACCACTGGAACTTCCAAAGGGTCCTTCACACCATTTCTGCACCTCAAGAAGTTCCCCGACATACCCGTCTCCACTCGAGAGGAAGCACGTGGTTTCCCGCACACATCCAGGGGAGCCCCGTTTCCGCCTCCTAGCTCGAGATGAGGGATCCTTTCCCTGTTTCGTAGGGAAAGAATTCCCGGCGTTCCCGTCGCATCTCAAGAGGAGGCGCTCTCCACAGGAAAGGCGAGAGGAACTCCAGGGTCATGCCACCATTCCAAGGGTCACCCAGATGTGTCAGTCCATTCCAGAGGAAACTGTTTTCCCTGCACTGCCTTAACGTTCAAGCCGAGGATCGACTCCCACCCCGTGTGCACGTGGGACAGCCCTGTGGGAAAGCCTCGTGGGAAAGCCTCGTGGGAAAGACTCGAGGGAAATCCATAGATCCTTTGATCCACGCGGCGGACTGCGTGACACTGCTGCTACCGCTCTGGAGGAAAGCGCAAGTGCATGCCCGCATTCGAGACGAGGACTGACTCCCCTGGGGAGACTCCAGAAGTACCCCAACATCCATGTCAGCACTGGAGAGGAATCCTCAGGTTCCGGCCCCGACTCCACACAAGGACTTAGGCCCCGGCATCGACGGGAGAGGAATCCCGAGAGGCCCCCGAGGAACTCGCATGGGGACTGGCCTTTCCTGAGGCCACCAGAGCGGGTCCCTGAGGTCCCCGTCGTAAGTCGAGAGCACTGCCGCAACTCGAGAAAAACCAGGAGGTTTTGCCCTCCAGGCGAGATGAGGCTCATTTCCGCTGAGGCTTCTCGAGGCTAATCATGTCTAGCCACTGGAACTTCCAAAGGGTCCTCCACACCCTTGCTGCAACTCAAGAAGTTCCCCGACATACCCGTCTCCACTCGAGAGGAAGCACGTGGGTCCCGCACACATCCAGGGGAGCCCCGTTTCCGCCTCCTAGCTCGAGATGAGGGATCCTTTCCCTATTTCGTAGGGAAAGAATTCCCGGCGTTCCCGTCGCATTTCAAGAGGAGGCGCTCTCCACAGGAAAGGCGAGAGGAACTCCAGGGTCGTGCCACCATTCCAAGAATCCCACAGATGTGTCAGTCCGTTCCAGAGGAACCTGTTTTCCCTGCACTGCCTTGACGTTCAAGCCGAGGATCGACTCCCACCACGTGTGCACGTGGGACAGCCCTGTGGGAAAGCCTCGTGGGAAAGCCTCGAGGGAAAACCATAGATCCTTTGATCCACGCGGCGGACTGCGTGACACTGCTGCTACCGCTCTGGAGGAAAGCGCAAGTGCATGCCCGCATTCGAGATGAGGACTGACTCCCCTGGGGAGACTCCATAAGTACCCCAAGATCCATGTCAGCACTGGAGAGGAATCCTCATGTTCCGGCCCCGACTCCACACAAGGTCTTAGGCCCCGGCATCCACGGGAGAGGAATCCCGAGAGGCCCCCGAGGAACTCGCATGGGGACTGGCCTTTCCTGAGGCCACCAGAGCGGGTCCCTGAGGTCCCCGTCGTAAGTCGAGAGCACCTGCCGCAACTCGAGAAAATCCAGGAGGTTTTGCCCTCCAGGCGAGATGAGGCCCATTTCCGCTGAGGCTTCTCGAGGCCAATCACTTCTAACCACTGGAACTTCCAAAGGGTCCTTCACACCCTTGCTGCAACTCAAGAAATTTCCCGACATACCCGTCTGCACTCGAGAGGAAGTACGTGGTGTCCCGCACACATTCAGGGGAGACCCGTTTCCGCCTCCTAGCTCGAGTTGAGGGATCCTTTCCCTGTTTCGTAGGGAAAGAATTCCCGGCGTTCCCGTCCCATCTCAAGAGGAGGCACTCTCCACAGGAAAGGCGAGAGGAACTCCAGGGTCATTCCACCATTCCAAGAGTCCCCCAGATGTGTCAGTCCATTCCAGAGGAACCTGTTTTCCCTGCACTGCCTTGACGTTCAAGCCGAGGATCGACTCCCACCACGTGTGCACGTGGGACAGCCCTGTGGGAAAGCCTCGTGGGAAAGCCTCGTGGGAAAGACTCGAGGGAAAACCATAGATCTTTTGATCCACGCGGCGGACTGCGTGCCACTGTTGCTACCGCTCTGGAGGAAAGAGCAAGTGCATGCCCGCATTCGAGACGAGGACTGAGTCCCCTGGGGAGACTCCAGAAGTACCCCAAGATCCATGTCAGCACTGGAGAGGAATCCTCAGGTTCCGGCCCCGATTCCACACAAGGTCTTAGGCCCCGGCATCGACGGGAGAGGAATCCCGAGACGCCCCCGAGGAACTCGCATGGGGACTGGCCTTTCCTGAGGCCACCAGAGCGGGTCCCTGAGGTCCCCTTCGTAAGTCGACAGCACCTGCCGCAACTCGAGAAAATCCAGGAGGTTTTGCCCTCCAGGCGAGATGAGGCCCATTTCCGCTGAGGCTTCTCGAGGCTAATCACGTCTAACCACTGGAACATCCAAAGGGTCCTTCACACCCTTGCTGCAACTCAAGAAGTTCCCCGACATACCCGTCTCCACTCGAGAGGAAGCACGTGGGGTTCCGCACACATCCAGGGGAGCCCCGTTTCCGCCTCCTAGCTCGAGATGAGGGATCCTTTCCCTGTTTCGTAGGGAAAGAATTACCGGCGTTCCCGTCGCACCTCAAGAGGAGGCGCTCTCCACAGGAAAGGCGAGAGGAACTCCAGGGTCGTGCCACCATTCCAAGAGTCCCCCAGATGTGTCAGTCCATTCCAGAGGAAACTGTTTTCCCTGCACTGCCTTGACGTTCAAGCCGAGGATCGACTCCCACCACTTGTGCACGTGGGACAGCCCTGTGGGAAAGCCTCGTGGGAAAGTCTCGTGGGAAAGACTCGAGGGAAAACCATAGATCCTTTGATCCACGCGGCGGACTGCGTGAAACTGCTGCTACCGCTATGGAGGAAAGCGCAAGTGCATGCCCGCATTCGAGACGAGGACTGACTCCCCTGGGGAGACTCCAGAAGTACCCCAAGATCCATGTCAGCACTGGAGAGGAATCCTCAGGTTCCGGCCCCGACTCCACACAAGGTCTTAGGCCCCGGCATCGACGGGAGAGGAATCCCGAGAGGCCCCCGAGGAACTCGCATGGGGACTGGCCTTTCCTGAGGCCACCAGAGCGGGTCCCTGAGGTCCCCGTCGTAAGTCGAGAGCACCTGCCGCAACTCGAGAAAATCCAGGAGGTTTTGCCCTCCAGGCGAGATGTGGCCCATTTCCGCTGAGGCTTCTCGAGGCTAATCACGTCTAAACACTGGAACTTCCAAAGGGTCATTCACACCATTGCTGCAACTCAAGAAGTTCCCCGACATACCCGTCTCCACTCGAGAGGATGCACGTGGGGTCCCGCACACATCCAGGGGAGCCCCGTTTCCGCCTCCTAGCTCGAGATGAGGGATCCTTTCCCTGTTTGGTAGGGAAAGAATTCCCGGCGTTCCCGTCGCATCTCAAGAGGAGGCGCTCTCCACAGGAAAGGCGAGAGGAACTCCAGGGTCGTGCCACCATTCCAAGAGTCCCCCAGATGTGTCAGTCCATTCCAGAGGAACCTGTTTTCCCTGCACTGCCTTGACGTTCAAGCCGAGGATCGACTCCCACCACGTGTGCACGTGGGACAGCCCTGTGGGAAAGCCTCGTGGGAAAGACTCGAGGGAAAATCATAGATCCTTTGATCCACGTGGCGGACTGCGTGACACTGCTGCTACCGCTCTGGAGGAAAGCGCAAGTGCATGCCCGCATTCGAGACGAGGACTGACTCCCCTGGGGAGACTCCAGAAGTACCCCAAGATCCATGTCAGCACTGGAGAGGAATCCTCAGGTTCCGGCCCCGACTCCACACAAGGTCTTAGGCCCCAGCATCGACGGGAGAGGAATCCCGAGAGGCCCCCGAGGAACTCGCATGGGGACTGGACTTTCCTGAGGCCACCAGAGCGGGTCCCTGAGGTCCCCGTCGTAAGTCGAGAGCACCTGCCGCAACTCGAGAAAATCCAGGAGGTTTTGCCCTCCAGGCGAGATGAGGCCCATTTCCGCTGAGGCTTCTCGAGGCCAATCACATCTAACCACTGGAACTTCCAAAGGGTCCTTCACACCATTTCTGCACCTCAAGAAGTTCCCCGACATACCCGTCTCCACTCGAGAGGAAGCACGTGGTTTCCCGCACACATCCAGGGGAGCCCCGTTTCCGCCTCCTAGCTCGAGATGAGGGATCCTTTCCCTGTTTCGTAGGGACAGAATTCCCGGCGTTCCCGTCGCATCTCAAGAGGAGGCGCTCTCCACAGGAAAGGCGAGAGGAACTCCAGGGTCATGCCACCATTCCAAGGGTCACCCAGATGTGTCAGTCCATTCCAGAGGAAACTGTTTTCCCTGCACTGCCTTAACGTTCAAGCCGAGGATCGACTCCCACCCCGTGTGCACGTGGGACAGCCCTGTGGGAAAGCCTCGTGGGAAAGCCTCGTGGGAAAGACTCGAGGGAAATCCATAGATCCTTTGATCCACGCGGCGGACTGCGTGACACTGCTGCTACCGCTCTGGAGGAAAGCGCAAGTGCATGCCCGCATTCGAGACGAGGACTGACTCCCCTGGGGAGACTCCAGAAGTACCCCAACATCCATGTCAGCACTGGAGAGGAATCCTCAGGTTCCGGCCCCGACTCCACACAAGGACTTAGGCCCCGGCATCGACGGGAGAGGAATCCCGAGAGGCCCCCGAGGAACTCGCATGGGGACTGGCCTTTCCTGAGGCCACCAGAGCGGGTCCCTGAGGTCCCCGTCGTAAGTCGAGAGCACTGCCGCAACTCGAGAAAAACCAGGAGGTTTTGCCCTCCAGGCGAGATGAGGCTCATTTCCGCTGAGGCTTCTCGAGGCTAATCATGTCTAGCCACTGGAACTTCCAAAGGGTCCTCCACACCCTTGCTGCAACTCAAGAAGTTCCCCGACATACCCGTCTCCACTCGAGAGGAAGCACGTGGGTCCCGCACACATCCAGGGGAGCCCCGTTTCCGCCTCCTAGCTCGAGATGAGGGATCCTTTCCCTATTTCGTAGGGAAAGAATTCCCGGCGTTCCCGTCGCATTTCAAGAGGAGGCGCTCTCCACAGGAAAGGCGAGAGGAACTCCAGGGTCGTGCCACCATTCCAAGAATCCCACAGATGTGTCAGTCCGTTCCAGAGGAACCTGTTTTCCCTGCACTGCCTTGACGTTCAAGCCGAGGATCGACTCCCACCACGTGTGCACGTGGGACAGCCCTGTGGGAAAGCCTCGTGGGAAAGCCTCGAGGGAAAGACTCGAGGGAAAACCATAGATCCTTTGATCCACGCGGCGGACTGCGTGACACTGCTGCTACCGCTCTGGAGGAAAGCGCAAGTGCATGCCCGCATTCGAGACGAGGACTGACTCCCCTGGGGAGACTCCAGAAGTACCCCAAGATCCATGTCAGCACTGGAGAGGAATCCTCAGGTTCCAGCCACGACTCCACACAAGGTCTTAGGCCCCGGCATCGACGGGAGAGGAATCCCTAGAGGCCCCCGAGGAACTCGCATGGGGACTGGCCTTTCCTGAGGCCACCAGAGCGGGTCCCTGAGGTCCCCGTCGTAAGTCGAGAGCACCTGCCGCAACTCGAGAAAATACAGGAGGTTTTGCCTTCCAGGCGAGATGAGGCCCATTTCCGCTGAGGCTTCTCGAGGCCAATCACATCTAACGACTGGAACTTCCAAAGGGTCCTTCACACCCTTGCTGCAACTTAAGAACTTCCCCGACATACCCGTCTGCACTCGAGAGGAAGCACGTGGTGTCCCGCACACATCCAGGGGAGCCCCGTTTCCGCCTCCTAGCTCGAGATGAGGGATCCTTTCCCTGTTTCGTAGGGAAAGAATTCCTGGCGTTCCCGTCGCATCTCAAGAGGAGGCGCTCTCCACAGGAAAGGCGAGAGGAACTCCAGGGTCATGCCACCATTCCAAGAGTCCCCCAGATGTGTCAGTCCATTCCAGAGGAACCTGTTTTCCCTGCACTGCCTTGACGTTCAAGCCGAGGATCGACTCCCACCACGTGTGCACGTGGGAAAGCCTCGTGGGAAAGCCTCGTGGGAAAGACTCGAGGGAAATCCATAGATCCTTTGATCCACGCGGCGGACTGCGTGACACTGCTGCTACCGCTCTGGAGGAAAGCGCAAGTGCATGCCCGCATTCGAGACGAGGACTGACTCCCCTGGGGAGACTCCAGAAGTACCCCAACATCCATGTCAGCACTGGAGAGGAATCCTCAGGTTCCGGCCCCGACTCCACACAAGGACTTAGGCCCCGGCATCGACGGGAGAGGAATCCCGAGAGGCCCCCGAGGAACTCGCATGGGGACTGGCCTTTCCTGAGGCCACCAGAGCGGGTCCCTGAGGTCCCCGTCGTAAGTCGAGAGCACTGCCGCAACTCGAGAAAAACCAGGAGGTTTTGCCCTCCAGGCGAGATGAGGCTCATTTCCGCTGAGGCTTCTCGAGGCTAATCATGTCTAGCCACTGGAACTTCCAAAGGGTCCTCCACACCCTTGCTGCAACTCAAGAAGTTCCCCGACATACCCGTCTCCACTCGAGAGGAAGCACGTGGGTCCCGCACACATCCAGGGGAGCCCCGTTTCCGCCTCCTAGCTCGAGATGAGGGATCCTTTCCCTATTTCGTAGGGAAAGAATTCCCGGCGTTCCCGTCGCATTTCAAGAGGAGGCGCTCTCCACAGGAAAGGCGAGAGGAACTCCAGGGTCGTGCCACCATTCCAAGAATCCCACAGATGTGTCAGTCCGTTCCAGAGGAACCTGTTTTCCCTGCACTGCCTTGACGTTCAAGCCGAGGATCGACTCCCACCACGTGTGCACGTGGGACAGCCCTGTGGGAAAGCCTCGTGGGAAAGCCTCGAGGGAAAGACTCGAGGGAAAACCATAGATCCTTTGATCCACGCGGCGGACTGCGTGACACTGCTGCTACCGCTCTGGAGGAAAGCGCAAGTGCATGCCCGCATTCGAGACGAGGACTGACTCCCCTGGGGAGACTCCAGAAGTACCCCAAGATCCATGTCAGCACTGGAGAGGAATCCTCAGGTTCCAGCCACGACTCCACACAAGGTCTTAGGCCCCGGCATCGACGGGAGAGGAATCCCTAGAGGCCCCCGAGGAACTCGCATGGGGACTGGCCTTTCCTGAGGCCACCAGAGCGGGTCCCTGAGGTCCCCGTCGTAAGTCGAGAGCACCTGCCGCAACTCGAGAAAATCCAGGAGGTTTTGCCTTCCAGGCGAGATGAGGCCCATTTCCGCTGAGGCTTCTCGAGGCCAATCACATCTAACGACTGGAACTTCCAAAGGGTCCTTCACACCCTTGCTGCAACTTAAGAACTTCCCCGACATACCCGTCTGCACTCGAGAGGAAGCACGTGGTGTCCCGCACACATCCAGGGGAGCCCCGTTTCCGCCTCCTAGCTCGAGATGAGGGATCCTTTCCCTGTTTCGTAGGGAAAGAATTCCTGGCGTTCCCGTCGCATCTCAAGAGGAGGCGCTCTCCACAGGAAAGGCGAGAGGAACTCCAGGGTCATGCCACCATTCCAAGAGTCCCCCAGATGTGTCAGTCCATTCCAGAGGAACCTGTTTTCCCTGCACTGCCTTGACGTTCAAGCCCAGGATCGACTCCCACCACGTGTGCACGTGGGACAGTCCTGTGGGAAAGCCTCGTGGGAAAGCCTCGTGGGAAAGACTCGAGGGAAAACCATAGATCCTTTGATCCACGCGGCGGACTGCGTGACACTGCTGCTACCGCTCTGGAGGAAAGCGCAAGTGCATGCCCGCATTCGAGACGAGGACTGACTCCCCTGGGGAGACTCCAGAAGTACCCCAAGATCCATGTCAGCACTGGAGAGGAATCCTCAGGTTCCGGCCCCGACTCCACACAAGGTCTTAGGCCCCGGCATCGACGGGAGAGGAATCCCGAGAGGCCCCCGAGGAACTCGCATGGGGACTGGCCTTTCCTGAGGCCACCAGAGCGGGTCCCTGAGGTCCCCATCGTAAGTCGAGAGCACCTGCCGCAACTCGAGAAAATCCAGGCGGTTTTGCCCTTCAGGCGAGATGAGGCCCATTTCCGCTGAGGCTTCTCGAGGCTAATCACGTCTAACCACTGGAACTTCCAAAGGGTCCTTCACACCCTTGCTGAAACTCAAGAAGTTCCCCGACATACCCGTCTCCACTCGAGAGGAAGCACGTAGGACCCGCACACATCCAGGGGAGCCCCGTTTCCGCCTCCTAGCTCGAGATGAGGGATCCTTTCCCTGTTTCCTAGGGAAAGAATTCCCGGCGTTCCCGTCGCATCTCAAGAGGAGGCGCTCTCCACAGGAAAGGCGAGAGGAACTCCAGGGTCGTGCCACCATTCCAAGAGTCCCCCAGATGTGTCAGTCCATTCCAGAGGAACCTGTTTTCCATGCACTGCCTTGACGTTCAAGCCGAGGATCGACTCCCACCACGTGTGCACGTGGGACAGCCCTGTGGGAAAGCCTCGTGGGAAAGCCTCGTGGGAAAGACTCGAGGGAAAACCATAGATCCTTTGATCCACGCGGCGGACTGCGTGACACTGCTGCTACCGCTCTGGAGGAAAGCGCAAGTGCATGCCCGCATTCGAGACGAGGACTGACTCTCCTGGGGAGACTCCAGACGTACCCCAAGATCCATGTCAGCACTGGAGAGGAATCCTCAGGTTCCGGCCCCGACTCCACACAAGGTCTTAGGCCCCGGCATCGACGGGAGAGGAATCCCGAGACGCCCCTGAGGAACTCGCATGGGGACTGGCCTTTCCTGAGGCCACCAGAGCGGGTCCCTGAGGTCCCCGTCGTAAGTCGAGAGCACCTGCCGCAACTCGAGAAAATCCAGGAGGTTTTGCCCTCCAGGCGAGATGAGGCCCATTTCCGCTGAGGCTTCTCGAGGCTAATCACGTCTAACCACTGGAACTTCCAAAGGGTCCTTCACACCCTTGCTGCAACTCAAGAAGTTCCCCGACATACCCGTCTCCATTCGAGAGGAAGAACGTGGGGTCCCGCACACATCCAGGGGAGCCCCGTTTCCGCCTCCTAGCTCGAGATGAGGGATCCTTTCCCTGTTTGGTAGGGAAAGAATTCCCGGCGTTCCCGTCGCATCTCAAGAGGAGGCGCTCTCCACAGGAAAGGCGAGAGGAACTCCAGGGTCGTGCCACCATTCCAAGAGTCCCCCAGATGTGTCAGTCCATTCCAGAGGAACCTGTTTTCCCTGCACTGCCTTGACGTTCAAGCCGAGGATCGACTCCCACCACGTGTGCACGTGGGACAGCCCTGTGGGAAAGCCTCGTGGGAAAGCCTCGTGGGAAAGACTCGAGGGAAAACCATAGATCCTTTGATCCACGCGGCGGACTGCGTGACACTGCTGCTACCGCTCTGGAGGAAAGCGCAATGCATGCCCGCATTCGAGACGAGGACTGACTCCCCTGGGGAGACTCCAGACGTACCCCAAGATCCATGTCAGCACTGGAGAGGAATCCTCAGGTTCCGTCCCCGACTCCACACAAGGTCTTAGGCCCCGGCATCGACGGGAGAGGAATCCCGAGAGGCCCCCGAGGAACTCGCATGGGGACTGGCCTTTCCTGAGGCCACCAGAGCGGTTCCCTGAGGTCCCCGTCGTAAGTCGAGAGCACCTGCCGCAACTCGAGAAAATCCAGGAGGTTTTGCCCTCCAGGCGAGATCAGGCCCATTTCCGCTGAGGCTTCTCGAGGCCAATCACATCTAACCACTGGAACTTCCAAAGGGTCCTTCACACCCTTGCTGCAACTCAAGAAGTTCCCCGACATACCCGTCTCCACTCGAGAGGAAGCACGTGGTGTCCCGCACACATCCAAGGGAGCCCCGTTTCCGCCTCCTTGCTCGAGATGAGGGATCTTTTCCCTGTTTCGTAGGGAAAGAATTCCCGGCGTTCCCGTCGCATCTCAAGAGGAGGCGCTCTCCACAGGAAAGGGGAGAGGAACTCCTGGGTCGTGGCACCATTCCAAGAGTCCCCCGGATGTGTCAGTCCATTCCAGAGGAACCTGTTTTCCCTGCACTGCCTTGACGTTCAAGCCGAGGATCGACTCCCACCACGTGTGCACTTGGGACAGCCCTGTGGGAAAGCCTCGTGGGAAAGCCTCGTGGGAAAGACTCGAGGGAAAACCATAGATCCTTTGATCCACGCGGCGGACTGCGTGACACTGCTGCTACCGCTCTGGAGGAAAGCGCAATGCATGCCCGCATTCGAGACGAGGACTGACTCCCCTGGGGAGACTCCAGAAGTACCCCAAGATCCATGTCAGCACTGGAGAGGAATCCTCAGGTTCCGGCCCCGACTCCACACAAGGTCTTAGGCCCCGGCATCGACGGGAGAGGAATCCCGAGACGCCCCTGAGGAACTCGCATGGGGACTGGCCTTTCCTGAGGCCACCAGAGCGGGTCCCTGAGGTCCCCGTCGTAAGTCGAGAGCACCTGCCGCAACTCTAGAAAATCCAGGAGGTTTTGCCCTCCAGGTGAGATGAGGCCCATTTCCGCTGAGGCTTCTCGAGGCCAATCACATCTAACCACTGGAACTTCCAAAGGGTCCTTCACACCATTGCTGCAACTCAAGAAGTAACCCGACATACCCGTCTCAACTCGAGAGGAAGCACGTGGGGTCCCGAACACATCCAGGGGAGCCCCGTTTCCGCCTCCTAGCTCGAGATGAGGGATCCTTTCCCTGTTTCGTAGGGAAAGAATTCCCGGCGTTCCCGTAGCATCTCAAGAGGAGGCGCTCTCCACAGGAAAGGCGAGAGGAACTCCAGGGTCGTGACACCATTCCAAGAGTCCCCCAGATGTGTCAGTCCATTCCAGAGGAACCTATTTTCCCTGCACTGCCTTGACGTTAAAGCCGAGGATCGACTCCCACCACGTGTGCACGTGGGACAGCCCTGTGGGAAAGCCTCGTGGGAAAGACTCGAGGGAAAACCATAGATCCTTTGATCCACGCGGCGGACTGCGTGACACTGCTGCTACCGCTCTGGAGGAAAGCGCAAGTGCATGCCCGCATTCGAGACGAGGACTGACTCACCTGGGGAGACTCCAGAAGTACCCCAAGATCCATGTCAGCACTGGAGAGGAATCCTCAGGTTCCGGCCCCGATTCCACACAAGGTCTTAGGCGCTGGCATCGACGGGAGAGGAATCCCGAGAGGCCCCCGAGGAACTCGCATGGGGACTGGCCTTTCCTGAGGCCACCAGAGCGGTTCCCTGAGGTCCCCGTCGTAAGTCGAGAGCACCTGCCGCAACTCGAGAAAATCCAGGAGGTTTTGCCCTCCAGGCGAGATGAGGCCCATTTCCGCTGAGGCTTCTCGAGGCTAATCACATCTAACCACTGGAACTTCCAAAGGGTCCTTCACACCCTTGCTGCAACTCACGAAGTTCCCCGACATACCCGTCTCCACTCGAGAGGAAGCACGTGGGTCCCGCACACATCCATTGGAGCCCCGTTTCCGCCTCCTAGCTCGAGATGAGGGATCCTTTCCCTGTTTCGTAGGGAAAGAATTCCCGGCGTTCCCGTCGCATCTCAAGAGGAGGCGCTCTCCACAGGAAAGGCGAGAGGAACTCCAGGGTCGTGCCACCATTCCAAGAGTCCCCCAGAGGTGTCAGTCCATTCCAGAGGAACCTGTTTTCCCTGCACTGCCTTGACGTTCAAGCCGAGGATCGACTCCCACCACGTGTGCACGTGGGACAGCCCTGTGGGAAAGCCTCGTGGGAAAGCCTCGTGGGAAAGACTCGAGGGAAAAACATAGATCCTTTGATCCACGCGGCGGACTGCGTGACACTGCTGCTACCGCTCTGGAGGAAAGCGCAAGTGCATGCCCGCATTCGAGACGAGGACTGACTCCCCTGGGGAGACTCCAGAAGTACCCCAAGATCCATGTCAGCACTGGAGAGGAATCCTCAGGTTCCGGCCCCGACTCCGCACAAGGTCTTAGGCCCCAGCATCGACGGGAGAGGAATCCCGAGAGGCCCCCGAGGAACTCGCATGGGGACTGGCCTTTCCTGAGGCCACCAGAGCGGGTCCCTGAGGTCCCCGTCGTAAGTCGAGAGCACTGCCGCAACTCGAGAAAAACCAGGAGGTTTTGCCCTCCAGGCGAGATGAGGCTCATTTCCGCTGAGGCTTCTCGAGGCTAATCATGTCTAGCCACTGGAACTTCCAAAGGGTCCTCCACACCCTTGCTGCAACTCAAGAAGTTCCCCGACATACCCGTCTCCACTCGAGAGGAAGCACGTGGGTCCCGCACACATCCAGGGGAGCCCCGTTTCCGCCTCCTAGCTCGAGATGAGGGATCCTTTCCCTATTTCGTAGGGAAAGAATTCCCGGCGTTCCCGTCGCACCTCAAGAGGAGGCGCTCTCCACAGGAAAGGCGAGAGGAACTCCAGGGTCGTGCCACCATTCCAAGAATCCCACAGATGTGTCAGTCCGTTCCAGAGGAACCTGTTTTCCCTGCACTGCCTTGACGTTCAAGCCGAGGATCGACTCCCACCACGTGTGCACGTGGGACAGCCCTGTGGGAAAGCCTCGTGGGAAAGCCTCGAGGGAAAACCATAGATCCTTTGATCCACGCGGCGGACTGCGTGACACTGCTGCAACCGCTCTGGAGGAAAGCGCAAGTGCATGCCCGCATTCGAGATGAGGACTGACTCCCCTGGGGAGACTCCATAAGTACCCCAAGATCCATGTCAGCACTGGAGAGGAATCCTCATGTTCCGGCCCCGACTCCACACAAGGTCTTAGGCCCCGGCATCCACGGGAGAGGAATCCCGAGAGGCCCCCGAGGAACTCGCATGGGGACTGGCCTTTCCTGAGGCCACCAGAGCGGGTCCCTGAGGTCCCCGTCGTAAGTCGAGAGCACCTGCCGCAACTCGAGAAAATCCAGGAGGTTTTGCCCTCCAGGCGAGATGAGGCCCATTTCCGCTGAGGCTTCTCGAGGCCAATCACTTCTAACCACTGGAACTTCCAAAGGGTCCTTCACACCCTTGCTGCAACTCAAGAAATTTCCCGACATACCCGTCTGCACTCGAGAGGAAGTACGTGGTGTCCCGCACACATTCAGGGGAGACCCGTTTCCGCCTCCTAGCTCGAGATGAGGGATCCTTTCCCTGTTTCGTAGGGAAAGAATTCCCGGCGTTCCCGTCCCATCTCAAGAGGAGGCACTCTCCACAGGAAAGGCGAGAGGAACTCCAGGGTCATTCCACCATTCCAAGAGTCCCCCAGATGTGTCAGTCCATTCCAGAGGAACCTATTTTCCCTGCACTGCCTTGACGTTAAAGCCGAGGATCGACTCCCACCACGTGTGCACGTGGGACAGCCCTGTGGGAAAGCCTCGTGGGAAAGACTCGAGGGAAAACCATAGATCCTTTGATCCACGCGGCGGACTGCGTGACACTGCTGCTACCGCTCTGGAGGAAAGCGCAAGTGCATGCCCGCATTCGAGACGAGGACTGACTCACCTGGGGAGACTCCAGAAGTACCCCAAGATCCATGTCAGCACTGGAGAGGAATCCTCAGGTTCCGGCCCCGATTCCACACAAGGTCTTAGGCGCTGGCATCTACGGGAGAGGAATCCCGAGAGGCCCCCGAGGAACTCGCATGGGGACTGGCCTTTCCTGAGGCCACCAGAGCGGTTCCCTGAGGTCCCCGTCGTAAGTCGAGAGCACCTGCCGCAACTCGAGAAAATCCAGGAGGTTTTGCCCTCCAGGCGAGATGAGGCCCATTTCCGCTGAGGCTTCTCGAGGCTAATCACATCTAACCACTGGAACTTCCAAAGGGTCCTTCACACCCTTGCTGCAACTCACGAAGTTCCCCGACATACCCGTCTCCACTCGAGAGGAAGCACGTGGGTCCCGCACACATCCATTGGAGCCCCGTTTCCGCCTCCTAGCTCGAGATGAGGGATCCTTTCCCTGTTTCGTAGGGAAAGAATTCCCGGCGTTCCCGTCGCATCTCAAGAGGAGGCGCTCTCCACAGGAAAGGCGAGAGGAACTCCAGGGTCGTGCCACCATTCCAAGAGTCCCCCAGAGGTGTCAGTCCATTCCAGAGGAACCTGTTTTCCCTGCACTGCCTTGACGTTCAAGCCGAGGATCGACTCCCACCACGTGTGCACGTGGGACAGCCCTGTGGGAAAGCCTCGTGGGAAAGCCTCGTGGGAAAGACTCGAGGGAAAAACATAGATCCTTTGATCCACGCGGCGGACTGCGTGACACTGCTGCTACCGCTCTGGAGGAAAGCGCAAGTGCATGCCCGCATTCGAGACGAGGACTGACTCCCCTGGGGAGACTCCAGAAGTACCCCAAGATCCATGTCAGCACTGGAGAGGAATCCTCAGGTTCCGGCCCCGACTCCACACAAGGTCTTAGGCCCCGGCATCGACGGGAGAGGAATCCCGAGAGGCCCCCGAGGAACTCGCATGGGGACTGGCCTTTCCTGAGGCCACCAGAGCGGGTCCCTGAGGTCCCCGTCGTAAGTCGAGAGCACCTGCCGCAACTCGAGAAAATCCAGGAGGTTTTGCCCTCCAGGCGAGATGTGGCCCATTTCCGCTGAGGCTTCTCGAGGCTAATCACGTCTAAACACTGGAACTTCCAAAGGGTCATTCACACCATTGCTGCAACTCAAGAAGTTCCCCGACATACCCGTCTCCACTCGAGAGGATGCACGTGGGGTCCCGCACACATCCAGGGGAGCCCCGTTTCCGCCTCCTAGCTCGAGATGAGGGATCCTTTCCCTGTTTCGTAGGGAAAGAATTCCCGGCGTTCCCGTCGCATCTCAAGAGGAGGCGCTCTCCACAGGAAAGGCGAGAGGAACTCCAGGGTCGTGCCACCATTCCAAGAGTCCCCCAGATGTGTCAGTCCATTCCAGAGGAACCTGTTTTCCCTGCACTGCCTTGACGTTCAAGCCGAGGATCGACTCCCACCACGTGTGCACGTGGGACAGCCCTGTGGGAAAGCCTCGTGGGAAAGACTCGAGGGAAAATCATAGATCCTTTGATCCACGTGGCGGACTGCGTGACACTGCTGCTACCGCTCTGGAGGAAAGCGCAAGTGCATGCCCGCATTCGAGACGAGGACTGACTCCCCTGGGGAGACTCCAGAAGTACCCCAAGATCCATGTCAGCACTGGAGAGGAATCCTCAGGTTCCGGCCCCGACTCCACACAAGGTCTTAGGCCCCAGCATCGACGGGAGAGGAATCCCGAGAGGCCCCCGAGGAACTCGCATGGGGACTGGACTTTCCTGAGGCGACCAGAGCGGGTCCCTGAGGTCACCGTCGTAAGTCGAGAGCACCTGCCGCAACTCGAGAAAATCCAGGAGGTTTTGCCCTCCAGGCGAGATGAGGCCCATTTCCGCTGAGGCTTCTCGAGGCCAATCACATCTAACCACTGGAACTTCCAAAGGGTCCTTCACACCATTTCTGCACCTCAAGAAGTTCCCCGACATACCCGTCTCCACTCGAGAGGAAGCACGTGGTTTCCCGCACACATCCAGGGGAGCCCCGTTTCCGCCTCCTAGCTCGAGATGAGGGATCCTTTCCCTGTTTCGTAGGGAAAGAATTCCCGGCGTTCCCGTCGCATCTCAAGAGGAGGCGCTCTCCACAGGAAAGGCGAGAGGAACTCCAGGGTCATGCCACCATTCCAAGGGTCACCCAGATGTGTCAGTCCATTCCAGAGGAAACTGTTTTCCCTGCACTGCCTTAACGTTCAAGCCGAGGATCGACTCCCACCCCGTGTGCACGTGGGACAGCCCTGTGGGAAAGCCTCGTGGGAAAGCCTCGTGGGAAAGACTCGAGGGAAATCCATAGATCCTTTGATCCACGCGGCGGACTGCGTGACACTGCTGCTACCGCTCTGGAGGAAAGCGCAAGTGCATGCCCGCATTCGAGACGAGGACTGACTCCCCTGGGGAGACTCCAGAAGTACCCCAACATCCATGTCAGCACTGGAGAGGAATCCTCAGGTTCCGGCCCCGACTCCACACAAGGACTTAGGCCCCGGCATCGACGGGAGAGGAATCCCGAGAGGCCCCCGAGGAACTCGCATGGGGACTGGCCTTTCCTGAGGCCACCAGAGCGGGTCCCTGAGGTCCCCGTCGTAAGTCGAGAGCACTGCCGCAACTCGAGAAAAACCAGGAGGTTTTGCCCTCCAGGCGAGATGAGGCTCATTTCCGCTGAGGCTTCTCGAGGCTAATCATGTCTAGCCACTGGAACTTCCAAAGGGTCCTCCACACCCTTGCTGCAACTCAAGAAGTTCCCCGACATACCCGTCTCCACTCGAGAGGAAGCACGTGGGTCCCGCACACATCCAGGGGAGCCCCGTTTCCGCCTCCTAGCTCGAGATGAGGGATCCTTTCCCTATTTCGTAGGGAAAGAATTCCCGGCGTTCCCGTCGCATTTCAAGAGGAGGCGCTCTCCACAGGAAAGGCGAGAGGAACTCCAGGGTCGTGCCACCATTCCAAGAATCCCACAGATGTGTCAGTCCGTTCCAGAGGAACCTGTTTTCCCTGCACTGCCTTGACGTTCAAGCCGAGGATCGACTCCCACCACGTGTGCACGTGGGACAGCCCTGTGGGAAAGCCTCGTGGGAAAGCCTCGAGGGAAAGACTCGAGGGAAAACCATAGATCCTTTGATCCACGCGGCGGACTGCGTGACACTGCTGCTACCGCTCTGGAGGAAAGCGCAAGTGCATGCCCGCATTCGAGACGAGGACTGACTCCCCTGGGGAGACTCCAGAAGTACCCCAAGATCCATGTCAGCACTGGAGAGGAATCCTCAGGTTCCAGCCACGACTCCACACAAGGTCTTAGGCCCCGGCATCGACGGGAGAGGAATCCCTAGAGGCCCCCGAGGAACTCGCATGGGGACTGGCCTTTCCTGAGGCCACCAGAGCGGGTCCCTGAGGTCCCCGTCGTAAGTCGAGAGCACCTGCCGCAACTCGAGAAAATCCAGGAGGTTTTGCCTTCCAGGCGAGATGAGGCCCATTTCCGCTGAGGCTTCTCGAGGCCAATCACATCTAACGACTGGAACTTCCAAAGGGTCCTTCACACCCTTGCTGCAACTTAAGAACTTCCCCGACATACCCGTCTGCACTCGAGAGGAAGCACGTGGTGTCCCGCACACATCCAGGGGAGCCCCGTTTCCGCCTCCTAGCTCGAGATGAGGGATCCTTTCCCTGTTTCGTAGGGAAAGAATTCCTGGCGTTCCCGTCGCATCTCAAGAGGAGGCGCTCTCCACAGGAAAGGCGAGAGGAACTCCAGGGTCATGCCACCATTCCAAGAGTCCCCCAGATGTGTCAGTCCATTCCAGAGGAACCTGTTTTCCCTGCACTGCCTTGACGTTCAAGCCCAGGATCGACTCCCACCACGTGTGCACGTGGGACAGTCCTGTGGGAAAGCCTCGTGGGAAAGCCTCGTGGGAAAGACTCGAGGGAAAACCATAGATCCTTTGATCCACGCGGCGGACTGCGTGACACTGCTGCTACCGCTCTGGAGGAAAGCGCAAGTGCATGCCCGCATTCGAGACGAGGACTGACTCCCCTGGGGAGACTCCAGAAGTACCCCAAGATCCATGTCAGCACTGGAGAGGAATCCTCAGGTTCCGGCCCCGACTCCACACAAGGTCTTAGGCCCCGGCATCGACGGGAGAGGAATCCCGAGAGGCCCCCGAGGAACTCGCATGGGGACTGGCCTTTCCTGAGGCCACCAGAGCGGGTCCCTGAGGTCCCCATCGTAAGTCGAGAGCACCTGCCGCAACTCGAGAAAATCCAGGCGGTTTTGCCCTTCAGGCGAGATGAGGCCCATTTCCGCTGAGGCTTCTCGAGGCTAATCACGTCTAACCACTGGAACTTCCAAAGGGTCCTTCACACCCTTGCTGAAACTCAAGAAGTTCCCCGACATACCCGTCTCCACTCGAGAGGAAGCACGTAGGACCCGCACACATCCAGGGGAGCCCCGTTTCCGCCTCCTAGCTCGAGATGAGGGATCCTTTCCCTGTTTCCTAGGGAAAGAATTCCCGGCGTTCCCGTCGCATCTCAAGAGGAGGCGCTCTCCACAGGAAAGGCGAGAGGAACTCCAGGGTCGTGCCACCATTCCAAGAGTCCCCCAGATGTGTCAGTCCATTCCAGAGGAACCTGTTTTCCATGCACTGCCTTGACGTTCAAGCCGAGGATCGACTCCCACCACGTGTGCACGTGGGACAGCCCTGTGGGAAAGCCTCGTGGGAAAGCCTCGTGGGAAAGACTCGAGGGAAAACCATAGATCCTTTGATCCACGCGGCGGACTGCGTGACACTGCTGCTACCGCTCTGGAGGAAAGCGCAAGTGCATGCCCGCATTCGAGACGAGGACTGACTCTCCTGGGGAGACTCCAGACGTACCCCAAGATCCATGTCAGCACTGGAGAGGAATCCTCAGGTTCCGGCCCCGACTCCACACAAGGTCTTAGGCCCCGGCATCGACGGGAGAGGAATCCCGAGACGCCCCCGAGGAACTCGCATGGGGACTGGCCTTTCCTGAGGCCACCAGAGCGGGTCCCTGAGGTCCCCGTCGTAAGTCGAGAGCACCTGCCGCAACTCGAGAAAATCCAGGAGGTTTTGCCCTCCAGGCGAGATGAGGCCCATTTCCGCTGAGGCTTCTCGAGGCTAATCACGTCTAACCACTGGAACTTCCAAAGGGTCCTTCACACCCTTGCTGCAACTCAAGAAGTTCCCCGACATACCCGTCTCCATTCGAGAGGAAGAACGTGGGGTCCCGCACACATCCAGGGGAGCCCCGTTTCCGCCTCCTAGCTCGAGATGAGGGATCCTTTCCCTGTTTGGTAGGGAAAGAATTCCCGGCGTTCCCGTCGCATCTCAAGAGGAGGCGCTCTCCACAGGAAAGGCGAGAGGAACTCCAGGGTCGTGCCACCATTCCAAGAGTCCCCCAGATGTGTCAGTCCATTCCAGAGGAACCTGTTTTCCCTGCACTGCCTTGACGTTCAAGCCGAGGATCGACTCCCACCACGTGTGCACGTGGGACAGCCCTGTGGGAAAGCCTCGTGGGAAAGCCTCGTGGGAAAGACTCGAGGGAAAACCATAGATCCTTTGATCCACGCGGCGGACTGCGTGACACTGCTGCTACCGCTCTGGAGGAAAGCGCAATGCATGCCCGCATTCGAGACGAGGACTGACTCCCCTGGGGAGACTCCAGACGTACCCCAAGATCCATGTCAGCACTGGAGAGGAATCCTCAGGTTCCGTCCCCGACTCCACACAAGGTCTTAGGCCCCGGCATCGACGGGAGAGGAATCCCGAGAGGCCCCCGAGGAACTCGCATGGGGACTGGCCTTTCCTGAGGCCACCAGAGCGGTTCCCTGAGGTCCCCGTCGTAAGTCGAGAGCACCTGCCGCAACTCGAGAAAATCCAGGAGGTTTTGCCCTCCAGGCGAGATCAGGCCCATTTCCGCTGAGGCTTCTCGAGGCCAATCACATCTAACCACTGGAACTTCCAAAGGGTCCTTCACACCCTTGCTGCAACTCAAGAAGTTCCCCGACATACCCGTCTCCACTCGAGAGGAAGCACGTGGTGTCCCGCACACATCCAAGGGAGCCCCGTTTCCGCCTCCTTGCTCGAGATGAGGGATCTTTTCCCTGTTTCGTAGGGAAAGAATTCCCGGCGTTCCCGTCGCATCTCAAGAGGAGGCGCTCTCCACAGGAAAGGGGAGAGGAACTCCTGGGTCGTGGCACCATTCCAAGAGTCCCCCGGATGTGTCAGTCCATTCCAGAGGAACCTGTTTTCCCTGCACTGCCTTGACGTTCAAGCCGAGGATCGACTCCCACCACGTGTGCACTTGGGACAGCCCTGTGGGAAAGCCTCGTGGGAAAGCCTCGTGGGAAAGACTCGAGGGAAAACCATAGATCCTTTGATCCACGCGGCGGACTGCGTGACACTGCTGCTACCGCTCTGGAGGAAAGCGCAATGCATGCCCGCATTCGAGACGAGGACTGACTCCCCTGGGGAGACTCCAGAAGTACCCCAAGATCCATGTCAGCACTGGAGAGGAATCCTCAGGTTCCGGCCCCGACTCCACACAAGGTCTTAGGCCCCGGCATCGACGGGAGAGGAATCCCGAGACGCCCCTGAGGAACTCGCATGGGGACTGGCCTTTCCTGAGGCCACCAGAGCGGGTCCCTGAGGTCCCCGTCGTAAGTCGAGAGCACCTGCCGCAACTCTAGAAAATCCAGGAGGTTTTGCCCTCCAGGTGAGATGAGGCCCATTTCCGCTGAGGCTTCTCGAGGCCAATCACATCTAACCACTGGAACTTCCAAAGGGTCCTTCACACCATTGCTGCAACTCAAGAAGTTCCCCGACATACCCGTCTCAACTCGAGAGGAAGCACGTGGGGTCCCGAACACATCCAGGGGAGCCCCGTTTCCGCCTCCTAGCTCGAGATGAGGGATCCTTTCCCTGTTTCGTAGGGAAAGAATTCCCGGCGTTCCCGTAGCATCTCAAGAGGAGGCGCTCTCCACAGGAAAGGCGAGAGGAACTCCAGGGTCGTGACACCATTCCAAGAGTCCCCCAGATGTGTCAGTCCATTCCAGAGGAACCTATTTTCCCTGCACTGCCTTGACGTTAAAGCCGAGGATCGACTCCCACCACGTGTGCACGTGGGACAGCCCTGTGGGAAAGCCTCGTGGGAAAGACTCGAGGGAAAACCATAGATCCTTTGATCCACGCGGCGGACTGCGTGACACTGCTGCTACCGCTCTGGAGGAAAGCGCAAGTGCATGCCCGCATTCGAGACGAGGACTGACTCACCTGGGGAGACTCCAGAAGTACCCCAAGATCCATGTCAGCACTGGAGAGGAATCCTCAGGTTCCGGCCCCGATTCCACACAAGGTCTTAGGCGCTGGCATCGACGGGAGAGGAATCCCGAGAGGCCCCCGAGGAACTCGCATGGGGACTGGCCTTTCCTGAGGCCACCAGAGCGGTTCCCTGAGGTCCCCGTCGTAAGTCGAGAGCACCTGCCGCAACTCGAGAAAATCCAGGAGGTTTTGCCCTCCAGGCGAGATGAGGCCCATTTCCGCTGAGGCTTCTCGAGGCTAATCACATCTAACCACTGGAACTTCCAAAGGGTCCTTCACACCCTTGCTGCAACTCACGAAGTTCCCCGACATACCCGTCTCCACTCGAGAGGAAGCACGTGGGTCCCGCACACATCCATTGGAGCCCCGTTTCCGCCTCCTAGCTCGAGATGAGGGATCCTTTCCCTGTTTCGTAGGGAAAGAATTCCCGGCGTTCCCGTCGCATCTCAAGAGGAGGCGCTCTCCACAGGAAAGGCGAGAGGAACTCCAGGGTCGTGCCACCATTCCAAGAGTCCCCCAGAGGTGTCAGTCCATTCCAGAGGAACCTGTTTTCCCTGCACTGCCTTGACGTTCAAGCCGAGGATCGACTCCCACCACGTGTGCACGTGGGACAGCCCTGTGGGAAAGCCTCGTGGGAAAGCCTCGTGGGAAAGACTCGAGGGAAAAACATAGATCCTTTGATCCACGCGGCGGACTGCGTGACACTGCTGCTACCGCTCTGGAGGAAAGCGCAAGTGCATGCCCGCATTCGAGACGAGGACTGACTCCCCTGGGGAGACTCCAGAAGTACCCCAAGATCCATGTCAGCACTGGAGAGGAATCCTCAGGTTCCGGCCCCGACTCCGCACAAGGTCTTAGGCCCCAGCATCGACGGGAGAGGAATCCCGAGAGGCCCCCGAGGAACTCGCATGGGGACTGGCCTTTCCTGAGGCCACCAGAGCGGGTCCCTGAGGTCCCCGTCGTAAGTCGAGAGCACTGCCGCAACTCGAGAAAAACCAGGAGGTTTTGCCCTCCAGGCGAGATGAGGCTCATTTCCGCTGAGGCTTCTCGAGGCTAATCATGTCTAGCCACTGGAACTTCCAAAGGGTCCTCCACACCCTTGCTGCAACTCAAGAAGTTCCCCGACATACCCGTCTCCACTCGAGAGGAAGCACGTGGGTCCCGCACACATCCAGGGGAGCCCCGTTTCCGCCTCCTAGCTCGAGATGAGGGATCCTTTCCCTATTTCGTAGGGAAAGAATTCCCGGCGTTCCCGTCGCATTTCAAGAGGAGGCGCTCTCCACAGGAAAGGCGAGAGGAACTCCAGGGTCGTGCCACCATTCCAAGAATCCCACAGATGTGTCAGTCCGTTCCAGAGGAACCTGTTTTCCCTGCACTGCCTTGACGTTCAAGCCGAGGATCGACTCCCACCACGTGTGCACGTGGGACAGCCCTGTGGGAAAGCCTCGTGGGAAAGCCTCGAGGGAAAACCATAGATCCTTTGATCCACGCGGCGGACTGCGTGACACTGCTGCAACCGCTCTGGAGGAAAGCGCAAGTGCATGCCCGCATTCGAGATGAGGACTGACTCCCCTGGGGAGACTCCATAAGTACCCCAAGATCCATGTCAGCACTGGAGAGGAATCCTCATGTTCCGGCCCCGACTCCACACAAGGTCTTAGGCCCCGGCATCCACGGGAGAGGAATCCCGAGAGGCCCCCGAGGAACTCGCATGGGGACTGGCCTTTCCTGAGGCCACCAGAGCGGGTCCCTGAGGTCCCCGTCGTAAGTCGAGAGCACCTGCCGCAACTCGAGAAAATCCAGGAGGTTTTGCCCTCCAGGCGAGATGAGGCCCATTTCCGCTGAGGCTTCTCGAGGCCAATCACTTCTAACCACTGGAACTTCCAAAGGGTCCTTCACACCCTTGCTGCAACTCAAGAAATTTCCCGACATACCCGTCTGCACTCGAGAGGAAGTACGTGGTGTCCCGCACACATTCAGGGGAGACCCGTTTCCGCCTCCTAGCTCGAGATGAGGGATCCTTTCCCTGTTTCGTAGGGAAAGAATTCCCGGCGTTCCCGTCCCATCTCAAGAGGAGGCACTCTCCACAGGAAAGGCGAGAGGAACTCCAGGGTCATTCCACCATTCCAAGAGTCCCCCAGATGTGTCAGTCCATTCCAGAGGAACCTGTTTTCCCTGCACTGCCTTGACGTTCAAGCCGAGGATCGACTCCCACCACGTGTGCACGTGGGACAGCCCTGTGGGAAAGCCTCGTGGGAAAGCCTCGTGGGAAAGACTCGAGGGAAAACCATAGATCTTTTGATCCACGCGGCGGACTGCGTGCCACTGTTGCTACCGCTCTGGAGGAAAGAGCAAGTGCATGCCCGCATTCGAGACGAGGACTGAGTCCCCTGGGGAGACTCCAGAAGTACCACAAGATCCATGTCAGCACTGGAGAGGAATCCTCAGGTTCCGGCCCCGATTCCACACAAGGTCTTAGGCCCCGGCATCGACGGGAGAGGAATCCCGAGACGCCCCCGAGGAACTCGCATGGGGACTGGCCTTTCCTGAGGCCACCAGAGCGGGTCCCTGAGGTCCCCTTCGTAAGTCGACAGCACCTGCCGCAACTCGAGAAAATCCAGGAGGTTTTGCCCTCCAGGCGAGATGAGGCCCATTTCCGCTGAGGCTTCTCGAGGCTAATCACGTCTAACCACTGGAACATCCAAAGGGTCCTTCACACCCTTGCTGCAACTCAAGAAGTTCCCCGACATACCCGTCTCCACTCGAGAGGAAGCACGTGGGGTTCCGCACACATCCAGGGGAGCCCCGTTTCCGCCTCCTAGCTCGAGATGAGGGATCCTTTCCTTGTTTCGTAGGGAAAGAATTACCGGCGTTCCCGTCGCACCTCAAGAGGAGGCGCTTTCCACAGGAAAGGCGAGAGGAACTCCAGGGTCGTGCCACCATTCCAAGAGTCCCCCAGATGTGTCAGTCCATTCCAGAGGAAACTGTTTTCCCTGCACTGCCTTGACGTTCAAGCCGAGGATCGACTCCCACCACTTGTGCACGTGGGACAGCCCTGTGGGAAAGCCTCGTGGGAAAGTCTCGTGGGAAAGACTCGAGGGAAAACCATAGATCCTTTGATCCACGCGGCGGACTGCGTGAAACTGCTGCTACCGCTATGGAGGAAAGCGCAAGTGCATGCCCGCATTCGAGACGAGGACTGACTCCCCTGGGGAGACTCCAGAAGTACCCCAAGATCCATGTCAGCACTGGAGAGGAATCCTCAGGTTCCGGCCCCGACTCCACACAAGGTCTTAGGCCCCGGCATCGACGGGAGAGGAATCCCGAGAGGCCCCCGAGGAACTCGCATGGGGACTGGCCTTTCCTGAGGCCACCAGAGCGGGTCCCTGAGGTCCCCGTCGTAAGTCGAGAGCACCTGCCGCAACTCGAGAAAATCCAGGAGGTTTTGCCCTCCAGGCGAGATGTGGCCCATTTCCGCTGAGGCTTCTCGAGGCTAATCACGTCTAAACACTGGAACTTCCAAAGGGTCATTCACACCATTGCTGCAACTCAAGAAGTTCCCCGACATACCCGTCTCCACTCGAGAGGATGCACGTGGGGTCCCGCACACATCCAGGGGAGCCCCGTTTCCGCCTCCTAGCTCGAGATGAGGGATCCTTTCCCTGTTTCGTAGGGAAAGAATTCCCGGCGTTCCCGTCGCATCTCAAGAGGAGGCGCTCTCCACAGGAAAGGCGAGAGGAACTCCAGGGTCGTGCCACCATTCCAAGAGTCCCCCAGATGTGTCAGTCCATTCCAGAGGAACCTGTTTTCCCTGCACTGCCTTGACGTTCAAGCCGAGGATCGACTCCCACCACGTGTGCACGTGGGACAGCCCTGTGGGAAAGCCTCGTGGGAAAGACTCGAGGGAAAATCATAGATCCTTTGATCCACGTGGCGGACTGCGTGACACTGCTGCTACCGCTCTGGAGGAAAGCGCAAGTGCATGCCCGCATTCGAGACGAGGACTGACTCCCCTGGGGAGACTCCAGAAGTACCCCAAGATCCATGTCAGCACTGGAGAGGAATCCTCAGGTTCCGGCCCCGACTCCACACAAGGTCTTAGGCCCCAGCATCGACGGGAGAGGAATCCCGAGAGGCCCCCGAGGAACTCGCATGGGGACTGGACTTTCCTGAGGCCACCAGAGCGGGTCCCTGAGGTCCCCGTCGTAAGTCGAGAGCACCTGCCGCAACTCGAGAAAATCCAGGAGGTTTTGCCCTCCAGGCGAGATGAGGCCCATTTCCGCTGAGGCTTCTCGAGGCCAATCACATCTAACCACTGGAACTTCCAAAGGGTCCTTCACACCATTTCTGCACCTCAAGAAGTTCCCCGACATACCCGTCTCCACTCGAGAGGAAGCACGTGGTTTCCCGCACACATCCAGGGGAGCCCCGTTTCCGCCTCCTAGCTCGAGATGAGGGATCCTTTCCCTGTTTCGTAGGGAAAGAATTCCCGGCGTTCCCGTCGCATCTCAAGAGGAGGCGCTCTCCACAGGAAAGGCGAGAGGAACTCCAGGGTCATGCCACCATTCCAAGGGTCACCCAGATGTGTCAGTCCATTCCAGAGGAAACTGTTTTCCCTGCACTGCCTTAACGTTCAAGCCGAGGATCGACTCCCACCCCGTGTGCACGTGGGACAGCCCTGTGGGAAAGCCTCGTGGGAAAGCCTCGTGGGAAAGACTCGAGGGAAATCCATAGATCCTTTGATCCACGCGGCGGACTGCGTGACACTGCTGCTACCGCTCTGGAGGAAAGCGCAAGTGCATGCCCGCATTCGAGACGAGGACTGACTCCCCTGGGGAGACTCCAGAAGTACCCCAACATCCATGTCAGCACTGGAGAGGAATCCTCAGGTTCCGGCCCCGACTCCACACAAGGACTTAGGCCCCGGCATCGACGGGAGAGGAATCCCGAGAGGCCCCCGAGGAACTCGCATGGGGACTGGCCTTTCCTGAGGCCACCAGAGCGGGTCCCTGAGGTCCCCGTCGTAAGTCGAGAGCACTGCCGCAACTCGAGAAAAACCAGGAGGTTTTGCCCTCCAGGCGAGATGAGGCTCATTTCCGCTGAGGCTTCTCGAGGCTAATCATGTCTAGCCACTGGAACTTCCAAAGGGTCCTCCACACCCTTGCTGCAACTCAAGAAGTTCCCCGACATACCCGTCTCCACTCGAGAGGAAGCACGTGGGTCCCGCACACATCCAGGGGAGCCCCGTTTCCGCCTCCTAGCTCGAGATGAGGGATCCTTTCCCTATTTCGTAGGGAAAGAATTCCCGGCGTTCCCGTCGCATTTCAAGAGGAGGCGCTCTCCACAGGAAAGGCGAGAGGAACTCCAGGGTCGTGCCACCATTCCAAGAATCCCACAGATGTGTCAGTCCGTTCCAGAGGAACCTGTTTTCCCTGCACTGCCTTGACGTTCAAGCCGAGGATCGACTCCCACCACGTGTGCACGTGGGACAGCCCTGTGGGAAAGCCTCGTGGGAAAGCCTCGAGGGAAAGACTCGAGGGAAAACCATAGATCCTTTGATCCACGCGGCGGACTGCGTGACACTGCTGCTACCGCTCTGGAGGAAAGCGCAAGTGCATGCCCGCATTCGAGACGAGGACTGACTCCCCTGGGGAGACTCCAGAAGTACCCCAAGATCCATGTCAGCACTGGAGAGGAATCCTCAGGTTCCAGCCACGACTCCACACAAGGTCTTAGGCCCCGGCATCGACGGGAGAGGAATCCCTAGAGGCCCCCGAGGAACTCGCATGGGGACTGGCCTTTCCTGAGGCCACCAGAGCGGGTCCCTGAGGTCCCCGTCGTAAGTCGAGAGCACCTGCCGCAACTCGAGAAAATCCAGGAGGTTTTGCCTTCCAGGCGAGATGAGGCCCATTTCCGCTGAGGCTTCTCGAGGCCAATCACATCTAACGACTGGAACTTCCAAAGGGTCCTTCACACCCTTGCTGCAACTTAAGAACTTCCCCGACATACCCGTCTGCACTCGAGAGGAAGCACGTGGTGTCCCGCACACATCCAGGGGAGCCCCGTTTCCGCCTCCTAGCTCGAGATGAGGGATCCTTTCCCTGTTTCGTAGGGAAAGAATTCCTGGCGTTCCCGTCGCAACTCAAGAGGAGGCGCTCTCCACAGGAAAGGCGAGAGGAACTCCAGGGTCATGCCACCATTCCAAGAGTCCCCCAGATGTGTCAGTCCATTCCAGAGGAACCTGTTTTCCCTGCACTGCCTTGACGTTCAAGCCGAGGATCGACTCCCACCACGTGTGCACGTGGGACAGTCCTGTGGGAAAGCCTCGTGGGAAAGCCTCGTGGGAAAGACTCGAGGGAAAACCATAGATCCTTTGATCCACGCGGCGGACTGCGTGACACTGCTGCTACCGCTCTGGAGGAAAGCGCAAGTGCATGCCCGCATTCGAGACGAGGACTGACTCCCCTGGGGAGACTCCAGAAGTACCCCAAGATCCATGTCAGCACTGGAGAGGAATCCTCAGGTTCCGGCCCCGACTCCACACAAGGTCTTAGGCCCCGGCATCGACGGGAGAGGAATCCCGAGAGGCCCCCGAGGAACTCGCATGGGGACTGGCCTTTCCTGAGGCCACCAGAGCGGGTCCCTGAGGTCCCCATCGTAAGTCGAGAGCACCTGCCGCAACTCGAGAAAATCCAGGCGGTTTTGCCCTTCAGGCGAGATGAGGCCCATTTCCGCTGAGGCTTCTCGAGGCTAATCACGTCTAACCACTGGAACTTCCAAAGGGTCCTTCACACCCTTGCTGAAACTCAAGAAGTTCCCCGACATACCCGTCTCCACTCGAGAGGAAGCACGTAGGACCCGCACACATCCAGGGGAGCCCCGTTTCCGCCTCCTAGCTCGAGATGAGGGATCCTTTCCCTGTTTCCTAGGGAAAGAATTCCCGGCGTTCCCGTCGCATCTCAAGAGGAGGCGCTCTCCACAGGAAAGGCGAGAGGAACTCCAGGGTCGTGCCACCATTCCAAGAGTCCCCCAGATGTGTCAGTCCATTCCAGAGGAACCTGTTTTCCATGCACTGCCTTGACGTTCAAGCCGAGGATCGACTCCCACCACGTGTGCACGTGGGACAGCCCTGTGGGAAAGCCTCGTGGGAAAGCCTCGTGGGAAAGACTCGAGGGAAAACCATAGATCCTTTGATCCACGCGGCGGACTGCGTGACACTGCTGCTACCGCTCTGGAGGAAAGCGCAAGTGCATGCCCGCATTCGAGACGAGGACTGACTCTCCTGGGGAGACTCCAGACGTACCCCAAGATCCATGTCAGCACTGGAGAGGAATCCTCAGGTTCCGGCCCCGACTCCACACAAGGTCTTAGGCCCCGGCATCGACGGGAGAGGAATCCCGAGACGCCCCCGAGGAACTCGCATGGGGACTGGCCTTTCCTGAGGCCACCAGAGCGGGTCCCTGAGGTCCCCGTCGTAAGTCGAGAGCACCTGCCGCAACTCGAGAAAATCCAGGAGGTTTTGCCCTCCAGGCGAGATGAGGCCCATTTCCGCTGAGGCTTCTCGAGGCTAATCACGTCTAACCACTGGAACTTCCAAAGGGTCCTTCACACCCTTGCTGCAACTCAAGAAGTTCCCCGACATACCCGTCTCCATTCGAGAGGAAGAACGTGGGGTCCCGCACACATCCAGGGGAGCCCCGTTTCCGCCTCCTAGCTCGAGATGAGGGATCCTTTCCCTGTTTGGTAGGGAAAGAATTCCCGGCGTTCCCGTCGCATCTCAAGAGGAGGCGCTCTCCACAGGAAAGGCGAGAGGAACTCCAGGGTCGTGCCACCATTCCAAGAGTCCCCCAGATGTGTCAGTCCATTCCAGAGGAACCTGTTTTCCCTGCACTGCCTTGACGTTCAAGCCGAGGATCGACTCCCACCACGTGTGCACGTGGGACAGCCCTGTGGGAAAGCCTCGTGGGAAAGCCTCGTGGGAAAGACTCGAGGGAAAACCATAGATCCTTTGATCCACGCGGCGGACTGCGTGACACTGCTGCTACCGCTCTGGAGGAAAGCGCAATGCATGCCCGCATTCGAGACGAGGACTGACTCCCCTGGGGAGACTCCAGACGTACCCCAAGATCCATGTCAGCACTGGAGAGGAATCCTCAGGTTCCGTCCCCGACTCCACACAAGGTCTTAGGCCCCGGCATCGACGGGAGAGGAATCCCGAGAGGCCCCCGAGGAACTCGCATGGGGACTGGCCTTTCCTGAGGCCACCAGAGCGGTTCCCTGAGGTCCCCGTCGTAAGTCGAGAGCACCTGCCGCAACTCGAGAAAATCCAGGAGGTTTTGCCCTCCAGGCGAGATCAGGCCCATTTCCGCTGAGGCTTCTCGAGGCCAATCACATCTAACCACTGGAACTTCCAAAGGGTCCTTCACACCCTTGCTGCAACTCAAGAAGTTCCCCGACATACCCTTTTCCACTCGAGAGGAAGCACGTGGTGTCCCGCACACATCCAAGGGAGCCCCGTTTCCGCCTCCTTGCTCGAGATGAGGGATCTTTTCCCTGTTTCGTAGGGAAAGAATTCCCGGCGTTCCCGTCGCATCTCAAGAGGAGGCGCTCTCCACAGGAAAGGGGAGAGGAACTCCTGGGTCGTGGCACCATTCCAAGAGTCCCCCGGATGTGTCAGTCCATTCCAGAGGAACCTGTTTTCCCTGCACTGCCTTGACGTTCAAGCCGAGGATCGACTCCCACCACGTGTGCACTTGGGACAGCCCTGTGGGAAAGCCTCGTGGGAAAGCCTCGTGGGAAAGACTCGAGGGAAAACCATAGATCCTTTGATCCACGCGGCGGACTGCGTGACACTGCTGCTACCGCTCTGGAGGAAAGCGCAATGCATGCCCGCATTCGAGACGAGGACTGACTCCCCTGGGGAGACTCCAGAAGTACCCCAAGATCCATGTCAGCACTGGAGAGGAATCCTCAGGTTCCGGCCCCGACTCCACACAAGGTCTTAGGCCCCGGCATCGACGGGAGAGGAATCCCGAGACGCCCCTGAGGAACTCGCATGGGGACTGGCCTTTCCAGAGGCCACCAGAGCGGGTCCCTGAGGTCCCCGTCGTAAGTCGAGAGCACCTGCCGCAACTCTAGAAAATCCAGGAGGTTTTGCCCTCCAGGTGAGATGAGGCCCATTTCCGCTGAGGCTTCTCGAGGCCAATCACATCTAACCACTGGAACTTCCAAAGGGTCCTTCACACCATTGCTGCAACTCAAGAAGTTCCCCGACATACCCGTCTCAACTCGAGAGGAAGCACGTGGGGTCCCGAACACATCCAGGGGAGCCCCGTTTCCGCCTCCTAGCTCGAGATGAGGGATCCTTTCCCTGTTTCGTAGGGAAAGAATTCCCGGCGTTCCCGTAGCATCTCAAGAGGAGGCGCTCTCCACAGGAAAGGCGAGAGGAACTCCAGGGTCGTGACACCATTCCAAGAGTCCCCCAGATGTGTCAGTCCATTCCAGAGGAACCTATTTTCCCTGCACTGCCTTGACGTTAAAGCCGAGGATCGACTCCCACCACGTGTGCACGTGGGACAGCCCTGTGGGAAAGCCTCGTGGGAAAGACTCGAGGGAAAACCATAGATCCTTTGATCCACGCGGCGGACTGCGTGACACTGCTGCTACCGCTCTGGAGGAAAGCGCAAGTGCATGCCCGCATTCGAGACGAGGACTGACTCACCTGGGGAGACTCCAGAAGTACCCCAAGATCCATGTCAGCACTGGAGAGGAATCCTCAGGTTCCGGCCCCGATTCCACACAAGGTCTTAGGCGCTGGCATCTACGGGAGAGGAATCCCGAGAGGCCCCCGAGGAACTCGCATGGGGACTGGCCTTTCCTGAGGCCACCAGAGCGGTTCCCTGAGGTCCCCGTCGTAAGTCGAGAGCACCTGCCGCAACTCGAGAAAATCCAGGAGGTTTTGCCCTCCAGGCGAGATGAGGCCCATTTCCGCTGAGGCTTCTCGAGGCTAATCACATCTAACCACTGGAACTTCCAAAGGGTCCTTCACACCCTTGCTGCAACTCACGAAGTTCCCCGACATACCCGTCTCCACTCGAGAGGAAGCACGTGGGTCCCGCACACATCCATTGGAGCCCCGTTTCCGCCTCCTAGCTCGAGATGAGGGATCCTTTCCCTGTTTCGTAGGGAAAGAATTCCCGGCGTTCCCGTCGCATCTCAAGAGGAGGCGCTCTCCACAGGAAAGGCGAGAGGAACTCCAGGGTCGTGCCACCATTCCAAGAGTCCCCCAGAGGTGTCAGTCCATTCCAGAGGAACCTGTTTTCCCTGCACTGCCTTGACGTTCAAGCCGAGGATCGACTCCCACCACGTGTGCACGTGGGACAGCCCTGTGGGAAAGCCTCGTGGGAAAGCCTCGTGGGAAAGACTCGAGGGAAAAACATAGATCCTTTGATCCACGCGGCGGACTGCGTGACACTGCTGCTACCGCTCTGGAGGAAAGCGCAAGTGCATGCCCGCATTCGAGACGAGGACTGACTCCCCTGGGGAGACTCCAGAAGTACCCCAAGATCCATGTCAGCACTGGAGAGGAATCCTCAGGTTCCGGCCCCGACTCCACACAAGGTCTTAGGCCCCGGCATCGACGGGAGAGGAATCCCGAGAGGCCCCCGAGGAACTCGCATGGGGACTGGCCTTTCCTGAGGCCACCAGAGCGGGTCCCTGAGGTCCCCGTCGTAAGTCGAGAGCACCTGCCGCAACTCGAGAAAATCCAGGAGGTTTTGCCCTCCAGGCGAGATGTGGCCCATTTCCGCTGAGGCTTCTCGAGGCTAATCACGTCTAAACACTGGAACTTCCAAAGGGTCATTCACACCATTGCTGCAACTCAAGAAGTTCCCCGACATACCCGTCTCCACTCGAGAGGATGCACGTGGGGTCCCGCACACATCCAGGGGAGCCCCGTTTCCGCCTCCTAGCTCGAGATGAGGGATCCTTTCCCTGTTTCGTAGGGAAAGAATTCCCGGCGTTCCCGTCGCATCTCAAGAGGAGGCGCTCTCCACAGGAAAGGCGAGAGGAACTCCAGGGTCGTGCCACCATTCCAAGAGTCCCCCAGATGTGTCAGTCCATTCCAGAGGAACCTGTTTTCCCTGCACTGCCTTGACGTTCAAGCCGAGGATCGACTCCCACCACGTGTGCACGTGGGACAGCCCTGTGGGAAAGCCTCGTGGGAAAGACTCGAGGGAAAATCATAGATCCTTTGATCCACGTGGCGGACTGCGTGACACTGCTGCTACCGCTCTGGAGGAAAGCGCAAGTGCATGCCCGCATTCGAGACGAGGACTGACTCCCCTGGGGAGACTCCAGAAGTACCCCAAGATCCATGTCAGCACTGGAGAGGAATCCTCAGGTTCCGGCCCCGACTCCACACAAGGTCTTAGGCCCCAGCATCGACGGGAGAGGAATCCCGAGAGGCCCCCGAGGAACTCGCATGGGGACTGGACTTTCCTGAGGCGACCAGAGCGGGTCCCTGAGGTCCCCGTCGTAAGTCGAGAGCACCTGCCGCAACTCGAGAAAATCCAGGAGGTTTTGCCCTCCAGGCGAGATGAGGCCCATTTCCGCTGAGGCTTCTCGAGGCCAATCACATCTAACCACTGGAACTTCCAAAGGGTCCTTCACACCATTTCTGCACCTCAAGAAGTTCCCCGACATACCCGTCTCCACTCGAGAGGAAGCACGTGGTTTCCCGCACACATCCAGGGGAGCCCCGTTTCCGCCTCCTAGCTCGAGATGAGGGATCCTTTCCCTGTTTCGTAGGGAAAGAATTCCCGGCGTTCCCGTCGCATCTCAAGAGGAGGCGCTCTCCACAGGAAAGGCGAGAGGAACTCCAGGGTCATGCCACCATTCCAAGGGTCACCCAGATGTGTCAGTCCATTCCAGAGGAAACTGTTTTCCCTGCACTGCCTTAACGTTCAAGCCGAGGATCGACTCCCACCCCGTGTGCACGTGGGACAGCCCTGTGGGAAAGCCTCGTGGGAAAGCCTCGTGGGAAAGACTCGAGGGAAATCCATAGATCCTTTGATCCACGCGGCGGACTGCGTGACACTGCTGCTACCGCTCTGGAGGAAAGCGCAAGTGCATGCCCGCATTCGAGACGAGGACTGACTCCCCTGGGGAGACTCCAGAAGTACCCCAACATCCATGTCAGCACTGGAGAGGAATCCTCAGGTTCCGGCCCCGACTCCACACAAGGACTTAGGCCCCGGCATCGACGGGAGAGGAATCCCGAGAGGCCCCCGAGGAACTCGCATGGGGACTGGCCTTTCCTGAGGCCACCAGAGCGGGTCCCTGAGGTCCCCGTCGTAAGTCGAGAGCACTGCCGCAACTCGAGAAAAACCAGGAGGTTTTGCCCTCCAGGCGAGATGAGGCTCATTTCCGCTGAGGCTTCTCGAGGCTAATCATGTCTAGCCACTGGAACTTCCAAAGGGTCCTCCACACCCTTGCTGCAACTCAAGAAGTTCCCCGACATACCCGTCTCCACTCGAGAGGAAGCACGTGGGTCCCGCACACATCCAGGGGAGCCCCGTTTCCGCCTCCTAGCTCGAGATGAGGGATCCTTTCCCTATTTCGTAGGGAAAGAATTCCCGGCGTTCCCGTCGCATTTCAAGAGGAGGCGCTCTCCACAGGAAAGGCGAGAGGAACTCCAGGGTCGTGCCACCATTCCAAGAATCCCACAGATGTGTCAGTCCGTTCCAGAGGAACCTGTTTTCCCTGCACTGCCTTGACGTTCAAGCCGAGGATCGACTCCCACCACGTGTGCACGTGGGACAGCCCTGTGGGAAAGCCTCGTGGGAAAGCCTCGAGGGAAAGACTCGAGGGAAAACCATAGATCCTTTGATCCACGCGGCGGACTGCGTGACACTGCTGCTACCGCTCTGGAGGAAAGCGCAAGTGCATGCCCGCATTCGAGACGAGGACTGACTCCCCTGGGGAGACTCCAGAAGTACCCCAAGATCCATGTCAGCACTGGAGAGGAATCCTCAGGTTCCAGCCACGACTCCACACAAGGTCTTAGGCCCCGGCATCGACGGGAGAGGAATCCCTAGAGGCCCCCGAGGAACTCGCATGGGGACTGGCCTTTCCTGAGGCCACCAGAGCGGGTCCCTGAGGTCCCCGTCGTAAGTCGAGAGCACCTGCCGCAACTCGAGAAAATCCAGGAGGTTTTGCCTTCCAGGCGAGATGAGGCCCATTTCCGCTGAGGCTTCTCGAGGCCAATCACATCTAACGACTGGAACTTCCAAAGGGTCCTTCACACCCTTGCTGCAACTTAAGAACTTCCCCGACATACCCGTCTGCACTCGAGAGGAAGCACGTGGTGTCCCGCACACATCCAGGGGAGCCCCGTTTCCGCCTCCTAGCTCGAGATGAGGGATCCTTTCCCTGTTTCGTAGGGAAAGAATTCCTGGCGTTCCCGTCGCATCTCAAGAGGAGGCGCTCTCCACAGGAAAGGCGAGAGGAACTCCAGGGTCATGCCACCATTCCAAGAGTCCCCCAGATGTGTCAGTCCATTCCAGAGGAACCTGTTTTCCCTGCACTGCCTTGACGTTCAAGCCCAGGATCGACTCCCACCACGTGTGCACGTGGGACAGTCCTGTGGGAAAGCCTCGTGGGAAAGCCTCGTGGGAAAGACTCGAGGGAAAACCATAGATCCTTTGATCCACGCGGCGGACTGCGTGACACTGCTGCTACCGCTCTGGAGGAAAGCGCAAGTGCATGCCCGCATTCGAGACGAGGACTGACTCCCCTGGGGAGACTCCAGAAGTACCCCAAGATCCATGTCAGCACTGGAGAGGAATCCTCAGGTTCCGGCCCCGACTCCACACAAGGTCTTAGGCCCCGGCATCGACGGGAGAGGAATCCCGAGAGGCCCCCGAGGAACTCGCATGGGGACTGGCCTTTCCTGAGGCCACCAGAGCGGGTCCCTGAGGTCCCCATCGTAAGTCGAGAGCACCTGCCGCAACTCGAGAAAATCCAGGCGGTTTTGCCCTTCAGGCGAGATGAGGCCCATTTCCGCTGAGGCTTCTCGAGGCTAATCACGTCTAACCACTGGAACTTCCAAAGGGTCCTTCACACCCTTGCTGAAACTCAAGAAGTTCCCCGACATACCCGTCTCCACTCGAGAGGAAGCACGTAGGACCCGCACACATCCAGGGGAGCCCCGTTTCCGCCTCCTAGCTCGAGATGAGGGATCCTTTCCCTGTTTCCTAGGGAAAGAATTCCCGGCGTTCCCGTCGCATCTCAAGAGGAGGCGCTCTCCACAGGAAAGGCGAGAGGAACTCCAGGGTCGTGCCACCATTCCAAGAGTCCCCCAGATGTGTCAGTCCATTCCAGAGGAACCTGTTTTCCATGCACTGCCTTGACGTTCAAGCCGAGGATCGACTCCCACCACGTGTGCACGTGGGACAGCCCTGTGGGAAAGCCTCGTGGGAAAGCCTCGTGGGAAAGACTCGAGGGAAAACCATAGATCCTTTGATCCACGCGGCGGACTGCGTGACACTGCTGCTACCGCTCTGGAGGAAAGCGCAAGTGCATGCCCGCATTCGAGACGAGGACTGACTCTCCTGGGGAGACTCCAGACGTACCCCAAGATCCATGTCAGCACTGGAGAGGAATCCTCAGGTTCCGGCCCCGACTCCACACAAGGTCTTAGGCCCCGGCATCGACGGGAGAGGAATCCCGAGACGCCCCCGAGGAACTCGCATGGGGACTGGCCTTTCCTGAGGCCACCAGAGCGGGTCCCTGAGGTCCCCGTCGTAAGTCGAGAGCACCTGCCGCAACTCGAGAAAATCCAGGAGGTTTTCCCCTCCAGGCGAGATGAGGCCCATTTCCGCTGAGGCTTCTCGAGGCTAATCACGTCTAACCACTGGAACTTCCAAAGGGTCCTTCACACCCTTGCTGCAACTCAAGAAGTTCCCCGACATACCCGTCTCCATTCGAGAGGAAGAACGTGGGGTCCCGCACACATCCAGGGGAGCCCCGTTTCCGCCTCCTAGCTCGAGATGAGGGATCCTTTCCCTGTTTGGTAGGGAAAGAATTCCCGGCGTTCCCGTCGCATCTCAAGAGGAGGCGCTCTCCACAGGAAAGGCGAGAGGAACTCCAGGGTCGTGCCACCATTCCAAGAGTCCCCCAGATGTGTCAGTCCATTCCAGAGGAACCTGTTTTCCCTGCACTGCCTTGACGTTCAAGCCGAGGATCGACTCCCACCACGTGTGCACGTGGGACAGCCCTGTGGGAAAGCCTCGTGGGAAAGCCTCGTGGGAAAGACTCGAGGGAAAACCATAGATCCTTTGATCCACGCGGCGGACTGCGTGACACTGCTGCTACCGCTCTGGAGGAAAGCGCAATGCATGCCCGCATTCGAGACGAGGACTGACTCCCCTGGGGAGACTCCAGACGTACCCCAAGATCCATGTCAGCACTGGAGAGGAATCCTCAGGTTCCGTCCCCGACTCCACACAAGGACTTAGGCCCCGGCATCGACGGGAGAGGAATCCCGAGAGGCCCCCGAGGAACTCGCATGGGGACTGGCCTTTCCTGAGGCCACCAGAGCGGTTCCCTGAGGTCCCCGTCGTAAGTCGAGAGCACCTGCCGCAACTCGAGAAAATCCAGGAGGTTTTGCCCTCCAGGCGAGATCAGGCCCATTTCCGCTGAGGCTTCTCGAGGCCAATCACATCTAACCACTGGAACTTCCAAAGGGTCCTTCACACCCTTGCTGCAACTTAAGAACTTCCCCGACATACCCGTCTGCACTCGAGAGGAAGCACGTGGTGTCCCGCACACATCCAGGGGAGCCCCGTTTCCGCCTCCTAGCTCGAGATGAGGGATCCTTTCCCTGTTTCGTAGGGAAAGAATTCCTGGCGTTCCCGTCGCATCTCAAGAGGAGGCGCTCTCCACAGGAAAGGCGAGAGGAACTCCAGGGTCATGCCACCATTCCAAGAGTCCCCCAGATGTGTCAGTCCATTCCAGAGGAACCTGTTTTCCCTGCACTGCCTTGACGTTCAAGCCCAGGATCGACTCCCACCACGTGTGCACGTGGGACAGTCCTGTGGGAAAGCCTCGTGGGAAAGCCTCGTGGGAAAGACTCGAGGGAAAACCATAGATCCTTTGATCCACGCGGCGGACTGCGTGACACTGCTGCTACCGCTCTGGAGGAAAGCGCAAGTGCATGCCCGCATTCGAGACGAGGACTGACTCCCCTGGGGAGACTCCAGAAGTACCCCAAGATCCATGTCAGCACTGGAGAGGAATCCTCAGGTTCCGGCCCCGACTCCACACAAGGTCTTAGGCCCCGGCATCGACGGGAGAGGAATCCCGAGAGGCCCCCGAGGAACTCGCATGGGGACTGGCCTTTCCTGAGGCCACCAGAGCGGGTCCCTGAGGTCCCCATCGTAAGTCGAGAGCACCTGCCGCAACTCGAGAAAATCCAGGCGGTTTTGCCCTTCAGGCGAGATGAGGCCCATTTCCGCTGAGGCTTCTCGAGGCTAATCACGTCTAACCACTGGAACTTCCAAAGGGTCCTTCACACCCTTGCGAAACTCAAGAAGTTCCCCGACATACCCGTCTCCACTCGAGAGGAAGCACGTAGGACCCGCACACATCCAGGGGAGCCCCGTTTCCGCCTCCTAGCTCGAGATGAGGGATCCTTTCCCTGTTTCCTAGGGAAAGAATTCCCGGCGTTCCCGTCGCATCTCAAGAGGAGGCGCTCTCCACAGGAAAGGCGAGAGGAACTCCAGGGTCGTGCCACCATTCCAAGAGTCCCCCAGATGTGTCAGTCCATTCCAGAGGAACCTGTTTTCCATGCACTGCCTTGACGTTCAAGCCGAGGATCGACTCCCACCACGTGTGCACGTGGGACAGCCCTGTGGGAAAGCCTCGTGGGAAAGCCTCGTGGGAAAGACTCGAGGGAAAACCATAGATCCTTTGATCCACGCGGCGGACTGCGTGACACTGCTGCTACCGCTCTGGAGGAAAGCGCAAGTGCATGCCCGCATTCGAGACGAGGACTGACTCTCCTGGGGAGACTCCAGACGTACCCCAAGATCCATGTCAGCACTGGAGAGGAATCCTCAGGTTCCGGCCCCGACTCCACACAAGGTCTTAGGCCCCGGCATCGACGGGAGAGGAATCCCGAGACGCCCCCGAGGAACTCGCATGGGGACTGGCCTTTCCTGAGGCCACCAGAGCGGGTCCCTGAGGTCCCCGTCGTAAGTCGAGAGCACCTGCCGCAACTCGAGAAAATCCAGGAGGTTTTGCCCTCCAGGCGAGATGAGGCCCATTTCCGCTGAGGCTTCTCGAGGCTAATCACGTCTAACCACTGGAACTTCCAAAGGGTCCTTCACACCCTTGCTGCAACTCAAGAAGTTCCCCGACATACCCGTCTCCATTCGAGAGGAAGAACGTGGGGTCCCGCACACATCCAGGGGAGCCCCGTTTCCGCCTCCTAGCTCGAGATGAGGGATCCTTTCCCTGTTTGGTAGGGAAAGAATTCCCGGCGTTCCCGTCGCATCTCAAGAGGAGGCGCTCTCCACAGGAAAGGCGAGAGGAACTCCAGGGTCGTGCCACCATTCCAAGAGTCCCCCAGATGTGTCAGTCCATTCCAGAGGAACCTGTTTTCCCTGCACTGCCTTGACGTTCAAGCCGAGGATCGACTCCCACCACGTGTGCACGTGGGACAGCCCTGTGGGAAAGCCTCGTGGGAAAGCCTCGTGGGAAAGACTCGAGGGAAAACCATAGATCCTTTGATCCACGCGGCGGACTGCGTGACACTGCTGCTACCGCTCTGGAGGAAAGCGCAATGCATGCCCGCATTCGAGACGAGGACTGACTCCCCTGGGGAGACTCCAGACGTACCCCAAGATCCATGTCAGCACTGGAGAGGAATCCTCAGGTTCCGTCCCCGACTCCACACAAGGTCTTAGGCCCCGGCATCGACGGGAGAGGAATCCCGAGAGGCCCCCGAGGAACTCGCATGGGGACTGGCCTTTCCTGAGGCCACCAGAGCGGTTCCCTGAGGTCCCCGTCGTAAGTCGAGAGCACCTGCCGCAACTCGAGAAAATCCAGGAGGTTTTGCCCTCCAGGCGAGATCAGGCCCATTTCCGCTGAGGCTTCTCGAGGCCAATCACATCTAACCACTGGAACTTCCAAAGGGTCCTTCACACCCTTGCTGCAACTCAAGAAGTTCCCCGACATACCCGTCTCCACTCGAGAGGAAGCACGTGGTGTCCCGCACACATCCAAGGGAGCCCCGTTTCCGCCTCCTTGCTCGAGATGAGGGATCTTTTCCCTGTTTCGTAGGGAAAGAATTCCCGGCGTTCCCGTCGCATCTCAAGAGGAGGCGCTCTCCACAGGAAAGGGGAGAGGAACTCCTGGGTCGTGGCACCATTCCAAGAGTCCCCCGGATGTGTCAGTCCATTCCAGAGGAACCTGTTTTCCCTGCACTGCCTTGACGTTCAAGCCGAGGATCGACTCCCACCACGTGTGCACTTGGGACAGCCCTGTGGGAAAGCCTCGTGGGAAAGCCTCGTGGGAAAGACTCGAGGGAAAACCATAGATCCTTTGATCCACGCGGCGGACTGCGTGACACTGCTGCTACCGCTCTGGAGGAAAGCGCAATGCATGCCCGCATTCGAGACGAGGACTGACTCCCCTGGGGAGACTCCAGAAGTACCCCAAGATCCATGTCAGCACTGGAGAGGAATCCTAAGGTTCCGGCCCCGACTCCACACAAGGTCTTAGGCCCCGGCATCGACGGGAGAGGAATCCCGAGACGCCCCTGAGGAACTCGCATGTGGACTGGCCTTTCCTGAGGCCACCAGAGCGGGTCCCTGAGGTCCCCGTCGTAAGTCGAGAGCACCTGCCGCAACTCTAGAAAATCCAGGAGGTTTTGCCCTCCAGGTGAGATGAGGCCCATTTCCGCTGAGGCTTCTCGAGGCCAATCACATCTAACCACTGGAACTTCCAAAGGGTCCTTCACACCATTGCTGCAACTCAAGAAGTTCCCCGACATACCCGTCTCAACTCGAGAGGAAGCACGTGGGGTCCCGAACACATCCAGGGGAGCCCCGTTTCCGCCTCCTAGCTCGAGATGAGGGATCCTTTCCCTGTTTCGTAGGGAAAGAATTCCCGGCGTTCCCGTAGCATCTCAAGAGGAGGCGCTCTCCACAGGAAAGGCGAGAGGAACTCCAGGGTCGTGACACCATTCCAAGAGTCCCCCAGATGTGTCAGTCCATTCCAGAGGAACCTATTTTCCCTGCACTGCCTTGACGTTAAAGCCGAGGATCGACTCCCACCACGTGTGCACGTGGGACAGCCCTGTGGGAAAGCCTCGTGGGAAAGACTCGAGGGAAAACCATAGATCCTTTGATCCACGCGGCGGACTGCGTGACACTGCTGCTACCGCTCTGGAGGAAAGCGCAAGTGCATGCCCGCATTCGAGACGAGGACTGACTCACCTGGGGAGACTCCAGAAGTACCCCAAGATCCATGTCAGCACTGGAGAGGAATCCTCAGGTTCCGGCCCCGATTCCACACAAGGTCTTAGGCGCTGGCATCGACGGGAGAGGAATCCCGAGAGGCCCCCGAGGAACTCGCATGGGGACTGGCCTTTCCTGAGGCCACCAGAGCGGTTCCCTGAGGTCCCCGTCGTAAGTCGAGAGCACCTGCCGCAACTCGAGAAAATCCAGGAGGTTTTGCCCTCCAGGCGAGATGAGGCCCATTTCCGCTGAGGCTTCTCGAGGCTAATCACATCTAACCACTGGAACTTCCAAAGGGTCCTTCACACCCTTGCTGCAACTCACGAAGTTCCCCGACATACCCGTCTCCACTCGAGAGGAAGCACGTGGGTCCCGCACACATCCATTGGAGCCCCGTTTCCGCCTCCTAGCTCGAGATGAGGGATCCTTTCCCTGTTTCGTAGGGAAAGAATTCCCGGCGTTCCCGTCGCATCTCAAGAGGAGGCGCTCTCCACAGGAAAGGCGAGAGGAACTCCAGGGTCGTGCCACCATTCCAAGAGTCCCCCAGAGGTGTCAGTCCATTCCAGAGGAACCTGTTTTCCCTGCACTGCCTTGACGTTCAAGCCGAGGATCGACTCCCACCACGTGTGCACGTGGGACAGCCCTGTGGGAAAGCCTCGTGGGAAAGCCTCGTGGGAAAGACTCGAGGGAAAAACATAGATCCTTTGATCCACGCGGCGGACTGCGTGACACTGCTGCTACCGCTCTGGAGGAAAGCGCAAGTGCATGCCCGCATTCGAGACGAGGACTGACTCCCCTGGGGAGACTCCAGAAATACCCCAAGATCCATGTCAGCACTGGAGAGGAATCCTCAGGTTCCGGCCCCGACTCCGCACAAGGTCTTAGGCCCCAGCATCGACGGGAGAGGAATCCCGAGAGGCCCCCGAGGAACTCGCATGGGGACTGGCCTTTCCTGAGGCCACCAGAGCGGGTCCCTGAGGTCCCCGTCGTAAGTCGAGAGCACTGCCGCAACTCGAGAAAAACCAGGAGGTTTTGCCCTCCAGGCGAGATGAGGCTCATTTCCGCTGAGGCTTCTCGAGGCTAATCATGTCTAGCCACTGGAACTTCCAAAGGGTCCTCCACACCCTTGCTGCAACTCAAGAAGTTCCCCGACATACCCGTCTCCACTCGAGAGGAAGCACGTGGGTCCCGCACACATCCAGGGGAGCCCCGTTTCCGCCTCCTAGCTCGAGATGAGGGATCCTTTCCCTATTTCGTAGGGAAAGAATTCCCGGCGTTCCCGTCGCATTTCAAGAGGAGGCGCTCTCCACAGGAAAGGCGAGAGGAACTCCAGGGTCGTGCCACCATTCCAAGAATCCCACAGATGTGTCAGTCCGTTCCAGAGGAACCTGTTTTCCCTGCACTGCCTTGACGTTCAAGCCAAGGATCGACTCCCACCACGTGTGCACGTGGGACAGCCCTGTGGGAAAGCCTCGTGGGAAAGCCTCGAGGGAAAGACTCGAGGGAAAACCATAGATCCTTTGATCCACGCGGCGGACTGCGTGACACTGCTGCTACCGCTCTGGAGGAAAGCGCAAGTGCATGCCCGCATTCGAGACGAGGACTGACTCCCCTGGGGAGACTCCAGAAGTACCCCAAGATCCATGTCAGCACTGGAGAGGAATCCTCAGGTTCCAGCCACGACTCCACACAAGGTCTTAGGCCCCGGCATCGACGGGAGAGGAATCCCTAGAGGCCCCCGAGGAACTCGCATGGGGACTGGCCTTTCCTGAGGCCACCAGAGCGGGTCCCTGAGGTCCCCGTCGTAAGTCGAGAGCACCTGCCGCAACTCCAGAAAATCCAGGAGGTTTTGCCTTCCAGGCGAGATGAGGCCCATTTCCGCTGAGGCTTCTCGAGGCCAATCACATCTAACGACTGGAACTTCCAAAGGGTCCTTCACACCCTTGCTGCAACTTAAGAACTTCCCCGACATACCCGTCTGCACTCGAGAGGAAGCACGTGGTGTCCCGCACACATCCAGGGGAGCCCCGTTTCCGCCTCCTAGCTCGAGATGAGGGATCCTTTCCCTGTTTCGTAGGGAAAGAATTCCTGGCGTTCCCGTCGCATCTCAAGAGGAGGCGCTCTCCACAGGAAAGGCGAGAGGAACTCCAGGGTCATGCCACCATTCCAAGAGTCCCCCAGATGTGTCAGTCCATTCCAGAGGAACCTGTTTTCCCTGCACTGCCTTGACGTTCAAGCCGAGGATCGACTCCCACCACGTGTGCACGTGGGACAGTCCTGTGGGAAAGCCTCGTGGGAAAGCCTCGTGGGAAAGACTCGAGGGAAAACCATAGATCCTTTGATCCACGCGGCGGACTGCGTGACACTGCTGCTACCGCTCTGGAGGAAAGCGCAAGTGCATGCCCGCATTCGAGACGAGGACTGACTCCCCTGGGGAGACTCCAGAAGTACCCCAAGATCCATGTCAGCACTGGAGAGGAATCCTCAGGTTCCGGCCCCGACTCCACACAAGGTCTTAGGCCCCGGCATCGACGGGAGAGGAATCCCGAGAGGCCCCCGAGGAACTCGCATGGGGACTGGCCTTTCCTGAGGCCACCAGAGCGGGTCCCTGAGGTCCCCATCGTAAGTCGAGAGCACCTGCCGCAACTCGAGAAAATCCAGGCGGTTTTGCCCTTCAGGCGAGATGAGGCCCATTTCCGCTGAGGCTTCTCGAGGCTAATCACGTCTAACCACTGGAACTTCCAAAGGGTCCTTCACACCCTTGCTGAAACTCAAGAAGTTCCCCGACATACCCGTCTCCACTCGAGAGGAAGCACGTAGGACCCGCACACATCCAGGGGAGCCCCGTTTCCGCCTCCTAGCTCGAGATGAGGGATCCTTTCCCTGTTTCCTAGGGAAAGAATTCCCGGCGTTCCCGTCGCATCTCAAGAGGAGGCGCTCTCCACAGGAAAGGCGAGAGGAACTCCAGGGTCGTGCCACCATTCCAAGAGTCCCCCAGATGTGTCAGTCCATTCCAGAGGAACCTGTTTTCCATGCACTGCCTTGACGTTCAAGCCGAGGATCGACTCCCACCACGTGTGCACGTGGGACAGCCCTGTGGGAAAGCCTCGTGGGAAAGCCTCGTGGGAAAGACTCGAGGGAAAACCATAGATCCTTTGATCCACGCGGCGGACTGCGTGACACTGCTGCTACCGCTCTGGAGGAAAGCGCAAGTGCATGCCCGCATTCGAGACGAGGACTGACTCTCCTGGGGAGACTCCAGACGTACCCCAAGATCCATGTCAGCACTGGAGAGGAATCCTCAGGTTCCGGCCCCGACTCCACACAAGGTCTTAGGCCCCGGCATCGACGGGAGAGGAATCCCGAGACGCCCCCGAGGAACTCGCATGGGGACTGGCCTTTCCTGAGGCCACCAGAGCGGGTCCCTGAGGTCCCCGTCGTAAGTCGAGAGCACCTGCCGCAACTCGAGAAAATCCAGGAGGTTTTGCCCTCCAGGCGAGATGAGGCCCATTTCCGCTGAGGCTTCTCGAGGCTAATCACGTCTAACCACTGGAACTTCCAAAGGGTCCTTCACACCCTTGCAGCAACTCAAGAAGTTCCCCGACATACCCGTCTCCATTCGAGAGGAAGAACGTGGGGTCCCGCACACATCCAGGGGAGCCCCGTTTCCGCCTCCTAGCTCGAGATGAGGGATCCTTTCCCTGTTTGGTAGGGAAAGAATTCCCGGCGTTCCCGTCGCATCTCAAGAGGAGGCGCTCTCCACAGGAAAGGCGAGAGGAACTCCAGGGTCGTGCCACCATTCCAAGAGTCCCCCAGATGTGTCAGTCCATTCCAGAGGAACCTGTTTTCCCTGCACTGCCTTGACGTTCAAGCCGAGGATCGACTCCCACCACGTGTGCACGTGGGACAGCCCTGTGGGAAAGCCTCGTGGGAAAGCCTCGTGGGAAAGACTCGAGGGAAAACCATAGATCCTTTGATCCACGCGGCGGACTGCGTGACACTGCTGCTACCGCTCTGGAGGAAAGCGCAATGCATGCCCGCATTCGAGACGAGGACTGACTCCCCTGGGGAGACTCCAGACGTACCCCAAGATCCATGTCAGCACTGGAGAGGAATCCTCAGGTTCCGTCCCCGACTCCACACAAGGTCTTAGGCCCCGGCATCGACGGGAGAGGAATCCCTAGAGGCCCCCGAGGAACTCGCATGGGGACTGGCCTTTCCTGAGGCCACCAGAGCGGTTCCCTGAGGTCCCCGTCGTAAGTCGAGAGCACCTGCCGCAACTCGAGAAAATCCAGGAGGTTTTGCCCTCCAGGCGAGATCAGGCCCATTTCCGCTGAGGCTTCTCGAGGCCAATCACATCTAACCACTGGAACTTCCAAAGGGTCCTTCACACCCTTGCTGCAACTCAAGAAGTTCCCCGACATACCCGTCTCCACTCGAGAGGAAGCACGTGGTGTCCCGCACACATCCAAGGGAGCCCCGTTTCCGCCTCCTTGCTCGAGATGAGGGATCTTTTCCCTGTTTCGTAGGGAAAGAATTCCCGGCGTTCCCGTCGCATCTCAAGAGGAGGCGCTCTCCACAGGAAAGGGGAGAGGAACTCCTGGGTCGTGGCACCATTCCAAGAGTCCCCCGGATGTGTCAGTCCATTCCAGAGGAACCTGTTTTCCCTGCACTGCCTTGACGTTCAAGCCGAGGATCGACTCCCACCACGTGTGCACTTGGGACAGCCCTGTGGGAAAGCCTCGTGGGAAAGCCTCGTGGGAAAGACTCGAGGGAAAACCATAGATCCTTTGATCCACGCGGCGGACTGCGTGACACTGCTGCTACCGCTCTGGAGGAAAGCGCAATGCATGCCCGCATTCGAGACGAGGACTGACTCCCCTGGGGAGACTCCAGAAGTACCCCAAGATCCATGTCAGCACTGGAGAGGAATCCTCAGGTTCCGGCCCCGACTCCACACAAGGTCTTAGGCCCCGGCATCGACGGGAGAGGAATCCCGAGACGCCCCTGAGGAACTCGCATGGGGACTGGCCTTTCCTGAGGCCACCAGAGCGGGTCCCTGAGGTCCCCGTCGTAAGTCGAGAGCACCTGCCGCAACTCTAGAAAATCCAGGAGGTTTTGCCCTCCAGGTGAGATGAGGCCCATTTCCGCTGAGGCTTCTCGAGGCCAATCACATCTAACCACTGGAACTTCCAAAGGGTCCTTCACACCATTGCTGCAACTCAAGAAGTTCCCCGACATACCCGTCTCAAATCGAGAGGAAGCACGTGGGGTCCCGAACACATCCAGGGGAGCCCCGTTTCCGCCTCCTAGCTCGAGATGAGGGATCCTTTCCCTGTTTCGTAGGGAAAGAATTCCCGGCGTTCCCGTAGCATCTCAAGAGGAGGCGCTCTCCACAGGAAAGGCGAGAGGAACTCCAGGGTCGTGACACCATTCCAAGAGTCCCCCAGATGTGTCAGTCCATTCCAGAGGAACCTATTTTCCCTGCACTGCCTTGACGTTAAAGCCGAGGATCGACTCCCACCACGTGTGCACGTGGGACAGCCCTGTGGGAAAGCCTCGTGGGAAAGACTCGAGGGAAAACCATAGATCCTTTGATCCACGCGGCGGACTGCGTGACACTGCTGCTACCGCTCTGGAGGAAAGCGCAAGTGCATGCCCGCATTCGAGACGAGGACTGACTCACCTGGGGAGACTCCAGAAGTACCCCAAGATCCATGTCAGCACTGGAGAGGAATCCTCAGGTTCCGGCCCCGATTCCACACAAGGTCTTAGGCGCTGGCATCGACGGGAGAGGAATCCCGAGAGGCCCCCGAGGAACTCGCATGGGGACTGGCCTTTCCTGAGGCCACCAGAGCGGTTCCCTGAGGTCCCCGTCGTAAGTCGAGAGCACCTGCCGCAACTCGAGAAAATCCAGGAGGTTTTGCCCTCCAGGCGAGATGAGGCCCATTTCCGCTGAGGCTTCTCGAGGCTAATCACATCTAACCACTGGAACTTCCAAAGGGTCCTTCACACCCTTGCTGCAACTCACGAAGTTCCCCGACATACCCGTCTCCACTCGAGAGGAAGCACGTGGGTCCCGCACACATCCATTGGAGCCCCGTTTCCGCCTCCTAGCTCGAGATGAGGGATCCTTTCCCTGTTTCGTAGGGAAAGAATTCCCGGCGTTCCCGTCGCATCTCAAGAGGAGGCGCTCTCCACAGGAAAGGCGAGAGGAACTCCAGGGTCGTGCCACCATTCCAAGAGTCCCCCAGAGGTGTCAGTCCATTCCAGAGGAACCTGTTTTCCCTGCACTGCCTTGACGTTCAAGCCGAGGATCGACTCCCACCACGTGTGCACGTGGGACAGCCCTGTGGGAAAGCCTCGTGGGAAAGCCTCGTGGGAAAGACTCGAGGGAAAAACATAGATCCTTTGATCCACGCGGCGGACTGCGTGACACTGCTGCTACCGCTCTGGAGGAAAGCGCAAGTGCATGCCCGCATTCGAGACGAGGACTGACTCCCCTGGGGAGACTCCAGAAGTACCCCAAGATCCATGTCAGCACTGGAGAGGAATCCTCAGGTTCCGGCCCCGACTCCACACAAGGTCTTAGGCCCCGGCATCGACGGGAGAGGAATCCCGAGAGGCCCCCGAGGAACTCGCATGGGGACTGGCCTTTCCTGAGGCCACCAGAGCGGGTCCCTGAGGTCCCCGTCGTAAGTCGAGAGCACCTGCCGCAACTCGAGAAAATCCAGGAGGTTTTGCCCTCCAGGCGAGATGTGGCCCATTTCCGCTGAGGCTTCTCGAGGCTAATCACGTCTAAACACTGGAATTTCCAAAGGGTCATTCACACCATTGCTGCAACTCAAGAAGTTCCCCGACATACCCGTCTCCACTCGAGAGGATGCACGTGGGGTCCCGCACACATCCAGGGGAGCCCCGTTTCCGCCTCCTAGCTCGAGATGAGGGATCCTTTCCCTGTTTCGTAGGGAAAGAATTCCCGGCGTTCCCGTCGCATCTCAAGAGGAGGCGCTCTCCACAGGAAAGGCGAGAGGAACTCCAGGGTCGTGCCACCATTCCAAGAGTCCCCCAGATGTGTCAGTCCATTCCAGAGGAACCTGTTTTCCCTGCACTGCCTTGACGTTCAAGCCGAGGATCGACTCCCACCACGTGTGCACGTGGGACAGCCCTGTGGGAAAGCCTCGTGGGAAAGACTCGAGGGAAAATCATAGATCCTTTGATCCACGTGGCGGACTGCGTGACACTGCTGCTACCGCTCTGGAGGAAAGCGCAAGTGCATGCCCGCATTCGAGACGAGGACTGACTCCCCTGGGGAGACTCCAGAAGTACCCCAAGATCCATGTCAGCACTGGAGAGGAATCCTCAGGTTCCGGCCCCGACTCCACACAAGGTCTTAGGCCCCAGCATCGACGGGAGAGGAATCCCGAGAGGCCCCCGAGGAACTCGCATGGGGACTGGACTTTCCTGAGGCGACCAGAGCGGGTCCCTGAGGTCCCCGTCGTAAGTCGAGAGCACCTGCCGCAACTCGAGAAAATCCAGGAGGTTTTGCCCTCCAGGCGAGATGAGGCCCATTTCCGCTGAGGCTTCTCGAGGCCAATCACATCTAACCACTGGAACTTCCAAAGGGTCCTTCACACCATTTCTGCACCTCAAGAAGTTCCCCGACATACCCGTCTCCACTCGAGAGGAAGCACGTGGTTTCCCGCACACATCCAGGGGAGCCCCGTTTCCGCCTCCTAGCTCGAGATGAGGGATCCTTTCCCTGTTTCGTAGGGAAAGAATTCCCGGCGTTCCCGTCGCATCTCAAGAGGAGGCGCTCTCCACAGGAAAGGCGAGAGGAACTCCAGGGTCATGCCACCATTCCAAGGGTCACCCAGATGTGTCAGTCCATTCCAGAGGAAACTGTTTTCCCTGCACTGCCTTAACGTTCAAGCCGAGGATCGACTCCCACCCCGTGTGCACGTGGGACAGCCCTGTGGGAAAGCCTCGTGGGAAAGCCTCGTGGGAAAGACTCGAGGGAAATCCATAGATCCTTTGATCCACGCGGCGGACTGCGTGACACTGCTGCTACCGCTCTGGAGGAAAGCGCAAGTGCATGCCCGCATTCGAGACGAGGACTGACTCCCCTGGGGAGACTCCAGAAGTACCCCAACATCCATGTCAGCACTGGAGAGGAATCCTCAGGTTCCGGCCCCGACTCCACACAAGGACTTAGGCCCCGGCATCGACGGGAGAGGAATCCCGAGAGGCCCCCGAGGAACTCGCATGGGGACTGGCCTTTCCTGAGGCCACCAGAGCGGGTCCCTGAGGTCCCCGTCGTAAGTCGAGAGCACTGCCGCAACTCGAGAAAAACCAGGAGGTTTTGCCCTCCAGGCGAGATGAGGCTCATTTCCGCTGAGGCTTCTCGAGGCTAATCATGTCTAGCCACTGGAACTTCCAAAGGGTCCTCCACACCCTTGCTGCAACTCAAGAAGTTCCCCGACATACCCGTCTCCACTCGAGAGGAAGCACGTGGGTCCCGCACACATCCAGGGGAGCCCCGTTTCCGCCTCCTAGCTCGAGATGAGGGATCCTTTCCCTATTTCGTAGGGAAAGAATTCCCGGCGTTCCCGTCGCATTTCAAGAGGAGGCGCTCTCCACAGGAAAGGCGAGAGGAACTCCAGGGTCGTGCCACCATTCCAAGAATCCCACAGATGTGTCAGTCCGTTCCAGAGGAACCTGTTTTCCCTGCACTGCCTTGACGTTCAAGCCGAGGATCGACTCCCACCACGTGTGCACGTGGGACAGCCCTGTGGGAAAGCCTCGTGGGAAAGCCTCGAGGGAAAGACTCGAGGGAAAACCATAGATCCTTTGATCCACGCGGCGGACTGCGTGACACTGCTGCTACCGCTCTGGAGGAAAGCGCAAGTGCATGCCCGCATTCGAGACGAGGACTGACTCCCCTGGGGAGACTCCAGAAGTACCCCAAGATCCATGTCAGCACTGGAGAGGAATCCTCAGGTTCCAGCCACGACTCCACACAAGGTCTTAGGCCCCGGCATCGACGGGAGAGGAATCCCTAGAGGCCCCCGAGGAACTCGCATGGGGACTGGCCTTTCCTGAGGCCACCAGAGCGGGTCCCTGAGGTCCCCGTCGTAAGTCGAGAGCACCTGCCGCAACTCGAGAAAATACAGGAGGTTTTGCCTTCCAGGCGAGATGAGGCCCATTTCCGCTGAGGCTTCTCGAGGCCAATCACATCTAACGACTGGAACTTCCAAAGGGTCCTTCACACCCTTGCTGCAACTTAAGAACTTCCCCGACATACCCGTCTGCACTCGAGAGGAAGCACGTGGTGTCCCGCACACATCCAGGGGAGCCCCGTTTCCGCCTCCTAGCTCGAGATGAGGGATCCTTTCCCTGTTTCGTAGGGAAAGAATTCCTGGCGTTCCCGTCGCATCTCAAGAGGAGGCGCTCTCCACAGGAAAGGCGAGAGGAACTCCAGGGTCATGCCACCATTCCAAGAGTCCCCCAGATGTGTCAGTCCATTCCAGAGGAACCTGTTTTCCCTGCACTGCCTTGACGTTCAAGCCGAGGATCGACTCCCACCACGTGTGCACGTGGGACAGTCCTGTGGGAAAGCCTCGTGGGAAAGCCTCGTGGGAAAGACTCGAGGGAAAACCATAGATCCTTTGATCCACGCGGCGGACTGCGTGACACTGCTGCTACCGCTCTGGAGGAAAGCGCAAGTGCATGCCCGCATTCGAGACGAGGACTGACTCCCCTGGGGAGACTCCAGAAGTACCCCAAGATCCATGTCAGCACTGGAGAGGAATCCTCAGGTTCCGGCCCCGACTCCACACAAGGTCTTAGGCCCCGGCATCGACGGGAGAGGAATCCCGAGAGGCCCCCGAGGAACTCGCATGGGGACTGGCCTTTCCTGAGGCCACCAGAGCGGGTCCCTGAGGTCCCCATCGTAAGTCGAGAGCACCTGCCGCAACTCGAGAAAATCCAGGCGGTTTTGCCCTTCAGGCGAGATGAGGCCCATTTCCGCTGAGGCTTCTCGAGGCTAATCACGTCTAACCACTGGAACTTCCAAAGGGTCCTTCACACCCTTGCTGAAACTCAAGAAGTTCCCCGACATACCCGTCTCCACTCGAGAGGAAGCACGTAGGACCCGCACACATCCAGGGGAGCCCTGTTTCCGCCTCCTAGCTCGAGATGAGGGATCCTTTCCCTGTTTCCTAGGGAAAGAATTCCCGGCGTTCCCGTCGCATCTCAAGAGGAGGCGCTCTCCACAGGAAAGGCGAGAGGAACTCCAGGGTCGTGCCACCATTCCAAGAGTCCCCCAGATGTGTCAGTCCATTCCAGAGGAACCTGTTTTCCATGCACTGCCTTGACGTTCAAGCCGAGGATCGACTCCCACCACGTGTGCACGTGGGACAGCCCTGTGGGAAAGCCTCGTGGGAAAGCCTCGTGGGAAAGACTCGAGGGAAAACCATAGATCCTTTGATCCACGCGGCGGACTGCGTGACACTGCTGCTACCGCTCTGGAGGAAAGCGCAAGTGCATGCCCGCATTCGAGACGAGGACTGACTCTCCTGGGGAGACTCCAGACGTACCCCAAGATCCATGTCAGCACTGGAGAGGAATCCTCAGGTTCCGGCCCCGACTCCACACAAGGTCTTAGGCCCCGGCATCGACGGGAGAGGAATCCCGAGACGCCCCCGAGGAACTCGCATGGGGACTGGCCTTTCCTGAGGCCACCAGAGCGGGTCCCTGAGGTCCCCGTCGTAAGTCGAGAGCACCTGCCGCAACTCGAGAAAATCCAGGAGGTTTTGCCCTCCAGGCGAGATGAGGCCCATTTCCGCTGAGGCTTCTCGAGGCTAATCAGGTCTAACCACTGGAACTTCCAAAGGGTCCTTCACACCCTTGCTGTAACTCAAGAAGTTCCCCGACATACCCGTCTCCATTCGAGAGGAAGAACGTGGGGTCCCGCACACATCCAGGGGAGCCCCGTTTCCGCCTCCTAGCTCGAGATGAGGGATCCTTTCCCTGTTTGGTAGGGAAAGAATTCCCGGCGTTCCCGTCGCATCTCAAGAGGAGGCGCTCTCCACAGGAAAGGCGAGAGGAACTCCAGGGTCGTGCCACCATTCCAAGAGTCCCCCAGATGTGTCAGTCCATTCCAGAGGAACCTGTTTTCCCTGCACTGCCTTGACGTTCAAGCCGAGGATCGACTCCCACCACGTGTGCACGTGGGACAGCCCTGTGGGAAAGCCTCGTGGGAAAGCCTCGTGGGAAAGACTCGAGGGAAAACCATAGATCCTTTGATCCACGCGGCGGACTGCGTGACACTGCTGCTACCGCTCTGGAGGAAAGCGCAATGCATGCCCGCATTCGAGACGAGGACTGACTCCCCTGGGGAGACTCCAGACGTACCCCAAGATCCATGTCAGCACTGGAGAGGAATCCTCAGGTTCCGTCCCCGACTCCACACAAGGTCTTAGGCCCCGGCATCGACGGGAGAGGAATCCCGAGAGGCCCCCGAGGAACTCGCATGGGGACTGGCCTTTCCTGAGGCCACCAGAGCGGTTCCCTGAGGTCCCCGTCGTAAGTCGAGAGCACCTGCCGCAACTCGAGAAAATCCAGGAGGTTTTGCCCTCCAGGCGAGATCAGGCCCATTTCCGCTGAGGCTTCTCGAGGCCAATCACATCTAACCACTGGAACTTCCAAAGGGTCCTTCACACCCTTGCTGCAACTCAAGAAGTTCCCCGACATACCCGTCTCCACTCGAGAGGAAGCACGTGGTGTCCCGCACACATCCAAGGGAGCCCCGTTTCCGCCTCCTTGCTCGAGATGAGGGATCTTTTCCCTGTTTCGTAGGGAAAGAATTCCCGGCGTTCCCGTCGCATCTCAAGAGGAGGCGCTCTCCACAGGAAAGGGGAGAGGAACTCCTGGGTCGTGGCACCATTCCAAGAGTCCCCCGGATGTGTCAGTCCATTCCAGAGGAACCTGTTTTCCCTGCACTGCCTTGACGTTCAAGCCGAGGATCGACTCCCACCACGTGTGCACTTGGGACAGCCCTGTGGGAAAGCCTCGTGGGAAAGCCTCGTGGGAAAGACTCGAGGGAAAACCATAGATCCTTTGATCCACGCGGCGGACTGCGTGACACTGCTGCTACCGCTCTGGAGGAAAGCGCAATGCATGCCCGCATTCGAGACGAGGACTGACTCCCCTGGGGAGACTCCAGAAATACCCCAAGATCCATGTCAGCACTGGAGAGGAATCCTCAGGTTCCGGCCCCGACTCCACACAAGGTCTTAGGCCCCGGCATCGACGGGAGAGGAATCCCGAGACGCCCCTGAGGAACTCGCATGGGGACTGGCCTTTCCTGAGGCCACCAGAGCGGGTCCCTGAGGTCCCCGTCGTAAGTCGAGAGCACCTGCCGCAACTCTAGAAAATCCAGGAGGTTTTGCCCTCCAGGTGAGATGAGGCCCATTTCCGCTGAGGCTTCTCGAGGCCAATCACATCTAACCACTGGAACTTCCAAAGGGTCCTTCACACCATTGCTGCAACTCAAGAAGTTCCCCGACATACCCGTCTCAACTCGAGAGGAAGCACGTGGGGTCCCGAACACATCCAGGGGAGCCCCGTTTCCGCCTCCTAGCTCGAGATGAGGGATCCTTTCCCTGTTTCGTAGGGAAAGAATTCCCGGCGTTCCCGTAGCATCTCAAGAGGAGGCGCTCTCCACAGGAAAGGCGAGAGGAACTCCAGGGTCGTGACACCATTCCAAGAGTCCCCCAGATGTGTCAGTCCATTCCAGAGGAACCTATTTTCCCTGCACTGCCTTGACGTTAAAGCCGAGGATCGACTCCCACCACGTGTGCACGTGGGACAGCCCTGTGGGAAAGCCTCGTGGGAAAGACTCGAGGGAAAACCATAGATCCTTTGATCCACGCGGCGGACTGCGTGACACTGCTGCTACCGCTCTGGAGGAAAGCGCAAGTGCATGCCCGCATTCGAGACGAGGACTGACTCACCTGGGGAGACTCCAGAAGTACCCCAAGATCCATGTCAGCACTGGAGAGGAATCCTCAGGTTCCGGCCCCGATTCCACACAAGGTCTTAGGCGCTGGCATCGACGGGAGAGGAATCCCGAGAGGCCCCCGAGGAACTCGCATGGGGACTGGCCTTTCCTGAGGCCACCAGAGCGGTTCCCTGAGGTCCCCGTCGTAAGTCGAGAGCACCTGCCGCAACTCGAGAAAATCCAGGAGGTTTTGCCCTCCAGGCGAGATGAGGCCCATTTCCGCTGAGGCTTCTCGAGGCTAATCACATCTAACCACTGGAACTTCCAAAGGGTCCTTCACACCCTTGCTGCAACTCACGAAGTTCCCCGACATACCCGTCTGCACTCGAGAGGAAGCACGTGGGTCCCGCACACATCCATTGGAGCCCCGTTTCCGCCTCCTAGCTCGAGATGAGGGATCCTTTCCCTGTTTCGTAGGGAAAGAATTCCCGGCGTTCCCGTCGCATCTCAAGAGGAGGCGCTCTCCACAGGAAAGGCGAGAGGAACTCCAGGGTCGTGCCACCATTCCAAGAGTCCCCCAGAGGTGTCAGTCCATTCCAGAGGAACCTGTTTTCCCTGCACTGCCTTGACGTTCAAGCCGAGGATCGACTCCCACCACGTGTGCACGTGGGACAGCCCTGTGGGAAAGCCTCGTGGGAAAGCCTCGTGGGAAAGACTCGAGGGAAAAACATAGATCCTTTGATCCACGCGGCGGACTGCGTGACACTGCTGCTACCGCTCTGGAGGAAAGCGCAAGTGCATGCCCGCATTCGAGACGAGGACTGACTCCCCTGGGGAGACTCCAGAAGTACCCCAAGATCCATGTCAGCACTGGAGAGGAATCCTCAGGTTCCGGCCCCGACTCCACACAAGGTCTTAGGCCCCAGCATCGACGGGAGAGGAATCCCGAGAGGCCCCCGAGGAACTCGCATGGGGACTGGCCTTTCCTGAGGCCACCAGAGCGGGTCCCTGAGGTCCCCTTCGTAAGTCGACAGCACCTGCCGCAACTCGAGAAAATCCAGGAGGTTTTGCCCTCCAGGCGAGATGAGGCCCATTTCCGCTGAGGCTTCTCGAGGCTAATCACGTCTAACCACTGGAACATCCAAAGGGTCCTTCACACCCTTGCTGCAACTCAAGAAGTTCCCCGACATACCCGTCTCCACTCGAGAGGAAGCACGTGGGGTTCCGCAAACATCCAGGGGAGCCCCGTTTCCGCCTCCTAGCTCGAGATGAGGGATCCTTTCCTTGTTTCGTAGGGAAAGAATTCCCGGCGTTCCAGTCGCACCTCAAGAGGAGGCGCTCTCCACAGGAAAGGCGAGAGGAACTCCAGGGTCGTGCCACCATTCCAAGAGTCCCCCAGATGTGTCAGTCCATTCCAGAGGAAACTGTTTTCCCTGCACTGCCTTGACGTTCAAGCCGAGGATCGACTCCCACCACTTGTGCACGTGGGACATCCCTGTGGGAAAGCCTCGTGGGAAAGTCTCGTGGGAAAGACTCGAGGGAAAACCATAGATCCTTTGATCCACGCGGCGGACTGCGTGAAACTGCTGCTACCGCTCTGGAGGAAAGCGCAAGTGCATGCCCGCATTCGAGACGAGGACTGACTCCCCTGGGGAGACTCGAGAAGTACCCCAAGATCCATGTCAGCACTGGAGAGGAATCCTCAGGTTCCGGCCCCGACTCCACACAAGGTCTTAGGCCCCGGCATCGACGGGAGAGGAATCCCGAGAGGCCCCCGAGGAACTCGCATGGGGACTGGCCTTTCCTGAGGCCACCAGAGCGGGTCCCTGAGGTCCCGGTCGTAAGTCGAGAGCACCTGCCGCAACTCGAGAAAATCCAGGAGGTTTTGCCCTCCAGGCGAGATGTGGCCCATTTCCGCTGAGGCTTCTCGAGGCTAATCACGTCTAAACACTGGAACTTCCAAAGGGTCATTCACACCCTTGCTGCAACTCAAGAAGTTCCCCGACATACCCGTCTCCACTTGAGAGGAAGCACGTGGGTCCCGCACACATCCAGGGGAGCCCCGTTTCCGCCTCCCAGCTCGAGATGAGGGATCCTTTCCCTGTTTCATAGGGAAAGAATTCCCGGCGTTCCCGTCGCATCTCAAGAGGAGGCGCTCTCCACAGGAAAGGCGAGAGGAACTCCAGGGTCGTGCCACCATTCCAAGAGTCCCTCAGACGTGTCAGTCCATTCCAGAGGAACCTGTTTTCCCTGCACTGCCTTGACGTTCAAGCCGAGGATCGACTCCCACCACGTGTGCACGTGGTACAGCCCTGTGCGAAAGCCTCGTGGGAAAGCCTCGTGGGAAAGACTCGAGGGAAAACCATAGATCCTTTGATCCACGCGGCGGACTGCGTGACACTGCTGCTACCGCTCTGGAGGAAAGCGCAAGTGCATGCCCGCATTCGAGACGAGGACTGACTCCCCTGGGGAGACTCCAGAAGTACCCGAAGATCCATGTCAGCACTGGAGAGGAATCCTCAGGTTCCGGCACCGACTCCACACAAGGTCTTAGGCCCCGGCATCGACGGGAGAGGAATCCCGAGAGGCCCCCGTGGAACTCGCATGGGGACTGGCCTTTCCTGAGGCCACCAGAGCGGGTACCTGAGGTCCCCGTCGTAATTCGAGAGCACCTGCCGCAACTCGAGGAAATCCAGGAGGTTTTGCCCTCCAGGCGAGATGAGGCCCATTTCCACTGAGGCTTTTCTAGGCTAATCACGTCTAACCACTGGAACTTCCAAAGGGTCCTTCACACCCTTGCTGCAACTCAAGAAGTTCCCCGACATACCCGTCTCCACTCGAGAGGAAGCACGTGGGTCCCGCACACATCCAGGGGAGCCCCGTTTCCGCCTCCTAGCTCGAGATGAGGGATCCTTTCCCTGTTTCCTAGGGAAAGAATTCCCGGCGTTCCCGTCGCATCTCAAGAGGAGGCGCTCTCCACAGGAAAGGCGAGAGGAACTCCAGGGTCGTGCCACCATTCCAAGAGTCCCCCAGATGTGTCAGTCCATTCCAGAGGAACCTGTTTTCCCTGCACTGCCTTGACGTTCAAGCCGAGGATCGACTCCCACCACGTGTGCACGTGGGACAGCCCTGTGGGAAAGCCTCGTGGGAAAGCCTCGTGGGAAAGACTCGAGGGAAAACCATAGATCCTTTGATCCACGCGCGAACTGCGTGACACTGCTGCTACCGCTCTGGAGGAAAGCGCAAGTGCATGCCCGCATTCGAGACCAGGACTGACTCCCCTGGGGAGACTCCAGAAGTACCCCAAGATCCATGTCAGCACTGGAGAGGAATCCTCAGGTTCCGGCCCCGACTCCACACAAGGTCTTAGGCCCCGGCATCGATTGGAGAGGAATCCCGAGAGGCCCCCGAGGAACTCGCATGGGGACTGGCCTTTCCTGAGGCCACCAGAGCGGGTCCCTGAGGTCCCCGTCGTAAGTCGAGAGCACCTGCCGTAACTCGAGAAAATCCAGGAGGTTTTGCCCTCCAGGCAAGATGAGGCCCATTTCCGCTGAGGCTTCTCGAGGCCAATCACATCTAACCACTGGAACTTCCAAAGGGTCCTTCACACCATTGCTGCAACTCAAGAAGTTCCCCGACATACCCGTCTCCACTCGAGAGGAAGCACGTGGGGTCCCGCACACATCCAGGGGAGCCCCGTTTCCGCCTCCCAGCTCGAGATGAGGGATCCTTTCCCTGTTTCGTAGGGAAAGAATTCCCGGCGTTCCCGTCGCATCTCAAGAGGAGGCGCTCTCCACAGGAAAGGCGAGAGGAACTCCAGGGTCGTGCCACCATTCCAAGAGTCCCACAGATGTGTCAGTCCATTCCAGAGGAACCTGTTTTCCCTGCACTGCCTTGACGTTCAAGCCGAGGATCGACTCCCACCACGTGTGCACGTGGGACAGCCCTGTGGGAAAGCCTCGTGGGAAAGCCTCGTGGGAAAGACTCGAGGGAAAACCATAGATCTTTTGATCCACGCGGCGGACTGCGTGCCACTGTTGCTACCGCTCTGGAGGAAAGCGCAAGTGCATGCCCGCATTCGAGACGAGGACTGACTCCCCTGGGGAGACTCCAGAAATACCCCAAGATCCATGTCAGCACTGGAGAGGAATCCTCAGGTTCCGGCCCCGATTCCACACAAGGTCTTAGGCCCCGGCATCGACGGGAGAGGAATCCCGAGACGCCCCCGAGGAACTCGCATGGGGACTGGCCTTTCCTTAGGCCACCAGAGCGGGTCCCTGAGGTCCCCGTCGTAAGTCGAGAGCACCTGCCGCAACTCTAGAAAATCCAGGAGGTTTTGCCCTCCAGGCGAGATGAGGCCCATTTCCGCTGAGGCTTCTCGAGGCCAATCACATCTAACCACTGAAACTTCCAAATGGTCCTTCACACCCTTGCTGCAACTCAAGAAGTTCCCCGACATACCCGTCTCCACTCGAGAGGAAGCACGTGGGGTTCCGCACACATCCAGGGGAGCCCCGTTTCCGCCTCCTAGCTCGAGATGAGGGATCCTTTCCTTGTTTCGTAGGGAAAGAATTCCCGGCGTTCCCGTCGCACCTCAAGAGGAGGCGCTCTCCACAGGAAAGGCGAGAGGAACTCCAGGGTCGTGCCACCATTCCAAGAGTCCCCCAGATGTGTCTGTCCATCCCAGAGGAACCTGTTTTCCCTGCACTGCCTTGACGTTCAAGCCGAGGATCGACTCCCACCACTTGTGCACGTGGGACAGCCCTGTGGGAAAGCCTCGTGGGAAAGTCTCGTGGGAAAGACTCGAGGGAAAACCATAGATCCTTTGATCCACGCGGCGGACTGCGTGAAACTGCTGCTACCGCTCTGGAGGAAAGCGCAAGTGCATGCCCGCATTCGAGACGAGGACTGACTCCCCTGGGGAGACTCGAGAAGTACCCCAAGATCCATGTCAGCACTGGAGAGGAATCCTCAGGTTCCGGCCCCGACTCCACACAAGGTCTTAGGCCCCGGCATCGACGGGAGAGGAATCCCGAGAGGCCCCCGAGGAACTCGCATGGGGACTGGCCTTTCCTGAGGCCACCAGAGCGGGTCCCTGAGGTCCCCGTCGTAAGTCGAGAGCACCTGCCGCAACTCGAGAAAATCCAGGAGGTTTTGCCCTCCAGGCGAGATGAGGCCCATTTCCGCTGAGGCTTCTCGAGGCTAATCACGTCTAAACACTGGAACTTCCAAAGGGTCATTCACACCCTTGCTGCAACTCAAGAAGTTCCCCGACATACCCGTCTCCACTTGAGAGGAAGCACGTGGGTCCCGCACACATCCAGGGGAGCCCCGTTTCCGCCTCCTAGCTCGAGATGAGGGATCCTTTCCCTGTTTCCTAGGGAAAGAATTCCCGGCGTTCCCGTCGCATCTCAAGAGGAGGCGCTCTCCACAGGAAAGGCGAGAGGAACTCCAGGGTCGTGCCACCATTCCAAGAGTCCCCCAGATGTGTCAGTCCATTCCAGAGGAACCTGTTTTCCCTGCACTGCCTTGACGTTCAAACCGAGGATCGACTCCCACCACGTGTGCACGTGGTACAGCCCTGTGGGAAAGCCTCGTGGGAAAGCCTCGTGGGAAAGACTCGAGGGAAAACCATAGATCCTTTGATCCACGCGGCGGACTGCGTGACACTGCTGCTACCGCTCTGGAGGAAAGCGCAAGTGCATGCCCGCATTCGAGACGAGGACTGACTCCCCTGGGGAGACTCCAGAAGTACCCCAAGATCCATGTCAGCACTGGAGAGGAATCCTCAGGTTCCGGCCCCGACTCCACACAAGGTCTTAGGCCCCGGCATCGACGGGAGAGGAATCCCGAGAGGCCCCCGAGGAACTCGCATGGGGACTGGCCTTTCCTGAGGCCACCAGAGCGGGTCCCTGAGGTCCCCGTCGTAAGTCGAGAGCACCTGCCGCAACTCGAGAAAATCCAGGAGGTTTTGCCCTCCAGGCGAGATGAGGCCCATTTCCGCTGAGGCTTCTCGAGGCTAATCACGTCTAACCACTGGAACTTCCAAAGGGTCCTTCACACCCTTGCTGCAACTCAAGAAGTTCCCCGACATACCCGTCTCCACTCGAGAGGAAGCACGTGGGGTCCCGCACACATCCAGGGGAGGCCCGTTTCCGCCTCCTAGCTCGAGATGAGGGATCCTTTCCCTGTTTCGTAGGGAAAGAATTCCCGGCGTTCCCGTCGCATCTCAAGAGGAGGCGCTCTCCACAGGAAAGGCGAGAGGACCTCCAGGGTCGTGCCACCATTTCAAGACTCCCCCGGATGTGTCAGTCCATTCCAGAGGAACCTGTTTTCCCTGCACTGCCTTGACGTTCAAGCCGAGGATCGACTCCCACCACGTGTGCACGTGGGACAGCCCTGTGGGAAAGCCTCGTGGGAAAGCCTCGTGGGAAAGACTCGAGGGAAAACCATAGATCCTTTGATCCACGCGGTGGACTGCGTGACACTGCTGTTACCGCCCTGGAGGAAAGTGCAAGTGCATGCCCGCATTCGAGACGAGGACTGACTCCCCTGGGGAGACTCCAGAATTACCCCAAGATCCATGTCAGCACTGGAGAGCAATCCTCAGGTTCCGGCCCCGACTCCAAACAAGGTCTTAGGCCCCGGCATCGACGGGAGAGGAATCCCGAGAGGCCCCCGAGGAACTCGCATGGGGACTGGCCTTTCCTGAGGCCACCAGAGCGGGTCCCTGAGGTCCCCGGCGTAAGTCGAGAGCACCTGCCGCAACTCGAGAAAATCCAGGAGGTTTTGCCCTCCAGGCGAGATGAGGCCCATTTCCGCTGAGGCTTCTCGAGGCTAATCACGTCTAACCACTGGAACTTCCAAAGGGTCCTTCACACCCTTGCTGCAACTCAAGAAGTTCCCCGACATACCCGTCTCCACTCGAGAGGAAGCACGTGGGGTCCCGCACAAATCCAGGTGAGCCCCGTTTCCACCTCCTAGTTCGAGATGAGGGATCCTTTCCCTGTTTCGTAGGGAAAAAATTCCCGGCGTTCCCGTCGCATCTCAAGAGGAGGCGCTCTCCACAGGAACGGCGAGAGGAACTCCAGGGTCGTGCGACCATTCCAAGACTCCCCCGGATGTGTCAGTTCATTCCAGAGGAACCTGTTTTCCCTGCACTGCCTTGACGTTCAAGCCGAGGATCGACTCCCACCACGTGTGCACGTGGGACAGCCCTGTGGGAAAGCCTCGTGGGAAAGCCTCGTGGGAAAGACTCGAGGGAAAACCATAGATCCTTTGATCCACGCGGCGGACTGCGTGACACTGCTGCTACCGCTCTGGAGGAAAGCGCAAGTGCATGCCCGCATTCGAGACGAGGACTGACTCCCCTGGGGAGACTCCAGAAGTACCCCAAGATCCATGTCAGCACTGGAGAGCAATCCTCAGGTTCCGGCCCCGACTCCACACAAGGTCTTAGGCCCCGGCATCGACGGGAGAGGAATCCCGAGAGGCCCCCGAGGAACTCGCATGGGGACTGGCCTTTCCTGAGGCCACCAGAGCGGGTCCCTGAGGTCCCCGTCGTAAGTCGAGAGCACCTGCCGCAACTCGAGAAAATCCAGGAAGTTTTGCCCTCCAGGCGAGATGAGGCCCATTTCCGCTGAGGCTTCTCGAGGCTAATCACATCTAACCACTGGAACATCCAAAGGGTCCTTCTCACCCTTGCTGCAACTCAAGCAGTTCCGCGACATACACGTCTTCACTCGAGAGGAAGCACGAGGGTCCCGCACACATCCAGGGGAGACCCGTTTCTGCCTCCTAGCTCGAGATGAGGGATCCTTTCCCTGTTTCGTAGGGAAAGAATTCCCGGTGTACCCCTCGCATCTCAAGAGGAGGCGCTCTCCACAGGAAAGGCGAGAGGAACTCCAGGGTCGTGCCACCATTCCAAGAGTCGCCCAGATGTGTCAGTCCATTCCAGAGGAACAGGTTTTCCCTGCACTGCCTTGACGTTCAAGCCGAGGATCGACTCCCACCACGTGTGCACGTGGTACAGCCCTGTGGGAAAGCCTCGTGGGAAAGCCTCGTGGGAAAGACTGGAGGGAAAACCATAGATCCTTTGATCCACGCGGCGGACTGCGTGACTCTGCTGCTACCGCTCTGGAGGAAAGCGCAAGTGCATGCCAGCAGTCGAGACGAGGACTGACTCCCCTGGGGAGACTCCAGAAGTACCCCAAGATCAATGTCAGCACTGGAGAGGAATCCTCAGGTTCCGGCCCCGACTCCACACAAGGCCTTAGGCCCCGACATCGACGGGAGAGGATCCCGAGAGGCCCCCAGGAGCTCGCATGGGGACTGGCCTTTCCTGAGGCCACCAGAGCGGGACCCTGAGGTCCCCGTCGTAAGTCGAGAGCACCTGCCGCAACTTGAGAAAATCCAGGAGGTTTTGCCCTCCAGGCGAGATGAGGCCCATTTCCGCTGAGGCTTCTCGAGGCTAATCACGTCTAACCACTGGAACTTCCAAAGGGTCCTTCACACCCTTGCTGCAACTCAAGAAGTTTCCCGACATACCCGTCTCCACTCGAGAGGAAGCACGTGGGGTCCCGCACACATCCAGGGGAGCCCCGTTTCCGCCTCCTAGCTCGAGATGAGGGATCCTTTCCCTGTTTCGTAGGGAAAGAATTCCCGGCGTCTCGTCGCATCTCAAGAGGAGGCGCTCTCCACAGGAAAGGCGAGAGGAACTCCAGGGTCGTGCCACCATTCCAAGAGTCCCCCAGATGTGTCAGTCCATTCCAGAGGAACCTGTTTTCCCTGCACTGCCTTGACGTTCAAGCCGAGGATCGACTGCCACCACGTGTGCACGTGGGACAGCCCTGTGGGAAAGCCTCGTGGGAAAGCCTCGTGGGAAAGACTCGAGGGAAAACCATAGATCCTTTGATCCACGCGGCGGACTGCGATACACTGCTGCTACCGCTCTGGAGGAAAGCGCAAGTGCATGCCCGCATTCGAGACGAGGACTGACTCCCCTGGGGAGACTCCAGAAGTACCCCAAGATCCATGTCAGCACTGGAGAGGAATCCTCAGGTTCCGGCCCCGACTCCACACAAGGTCTTAGGCCCCGGCATCGACGGGAGAGGAATCCCGAGAGGCCCCCGAGGAACTCGCATGGGGACTGGCCTTTCCTGAGGCCACCAGAGCGGGTCCCTGAGTTCCCCGTCGTAAGTCGAGAGCACTTGCCGCAACTCGAGAAAATCCAGGAGGTTTTGCCCTCCAGGCGAGATGAGGCCCATTTCCGCTGAGGCTTCTCGAGGCTAATCACATCTAACCACTGGAACTTCCAAAGGGTCCTTCACACCCTTGCTGCAACTCAAGCAGTTCCGCGACATACCCGTCTCCACTCGAGAGGAAGCACGAGGGTCCCGCACACATCCAGGGGAGCCCCGTTTCCGCCTCCTAGCTCGAGATGAGGGATCCTTTCCCTGCTTCGTAGGGAAAGAATTCCCGGCGTTCCCGTCGCATCTCAAGAGGAGGCGCTCTCCACAGGAAAGGCGAGAGGAACTCCAGGGTCGTGCCACCATTCCAAGAGTCCCCCAGATGTGTCTGTCCATTCCAGAGGAACCTGTTTTCCCTGCACTGCCTTGAGTTCAAGCCGAGGATCGACTCCCACCACGTGTGCACGTGGGACAGCCCTGTGGGAAAGCCTCGTGGGAAATCCTCGTGGGAAAGACTCGAGGGAAAGACTCGAGGGAAAACCATAGATCCTTTGATCCACGTGGCGGACTGCGTGACACTGCTGCTACCGCTCTGGAGGAAAGCGCAAGTGCATGCCCGCATTCGAGACGAGGACTGACTCCCCTGGGGAGACTCCAGAAGTACCCCAAGATCCATGTCAGCACTGGAGAGGAATCCTCAGGTTCCGGCCCCGAATCCACACAAGGTCTTAGGCCCCGGCATTGACGGCAGAGGAATCCCGAGAGGCCCCCGAGGAACTCGCATGAGGACTGGCCTTTCCTGAGGCCACCAGAGCGGGTCCCTGAGGTCCCCGTCGTAAGTCGAGAGCACCTGCCGCAACTCGAGAAAATCCAGGAGGTTTTGAACTCCAGGCGAGATGAGGCCCATTTCCGCTGAGGCTTCTCGAGGCTAATCACATCTAACCACTGGAACATCCAAAGGGTCCTTCTCACCCTTGCTGCAACTCAAGAAGTTCCCCGACATACCCGTCTCCCCTCGAGAGGAAGAACGAGGGTCCCGCACACATCCAGGTGAGCCCCGTTTCCGCCTCCTAGCTCGAGATGAGGGATCCTTTCCCTGTTTCGTAGGGAAAGAATTCCCGGCGTTCCCGTCGCATCTCAAGAGGAGGCGCTCTCCACAGGAAAGGCGAGAGGAACTCCAGGGTCGTGCCACCATTCCAAGAGTCGCCCAGATGTGTCAGTCCATTCCAGAGGAACCTGTTTTCCCTGCACTGCCTTGACGTTCAAGCCGAGGATCGACTCCCACCACGTGTGCACGTGGGACAGCCCTGTGGGAAAGCCTCGTGGGAAAGCCTCGTGGGAAAGACTCGAGGGAAAACCATAGATCCTTTGATCGACGCGCCGGACTGCGTGACACTGCTGCTACAGCCCTGGGGGAAAGCGCAAGTGCATGCCCGCATTCGAGACGAGGACTGACTCCCCTAGGGAGATTCCAGAAGTACCCCAAGATCCATGTCAGCACTGGAGAGGAATCCTCAGGTTCCGGCCCCGACTCCACACAAGGTCTTAGGCCCCGGCATCGACGGGAGAGGAATCCCGAGAGGCCCCCGAGGAACTCGCATGGGGACTGGCCTTTCCTGAGGCCACCAGAGCGGGTCCCTGAGGTCCCCGTCGTAAGTCGAGAGCACCTGCCGCAACTCGAGAAAATCCAGGAGGTTTTGCCCTCCAGGCGAGATGAGGCCCATTTCCGCTGAGGCTTCTCGAGGCTAATCACGTCTAACCACTGGAACTTCCAAAGGGTCCTTCACACCCTTGCTGCAACTCAAGAAGTTCCCCGACATACCCGTCTCCACTCGAGAGGAAGCACGTGGGGTCCCGCACACATCCAGGGGAGCCCCGTTTCCGCCTCCTAGCTCGAGATGAGGGATCCTTTCCCTGTTTCGTAGGGAAAGAATTCCCGGCGTTCCCGTCGCATCTCAGGAGGAGGCGCTCTCCACAGGAAAGGCGAGAGGAACTCAAGGGTCGTGCCACCATTCCAAGAGTCCCCCAGATGTGTCAGTCCATTCCAGAGGAACCTGTTTTCCCTGCACTGCCTTGACGTTCAAGCCGAGGATCGACTCCCACCACGTGTGCACGTGGGACAGCCCTGTGGGAAAGCCTCGTGGGAAAGACTCGAGGGAAAACCTAGATCCTTTGATCCACGCGGCGGACTGCGTGACACTGCTGCTACCGCTCTGGAGGAAAGCGCAAGTGCATGCCCGCATTCGAGACGAGGACTGACTCCCCTGGGGAAACTCCAGAAGTACCTCAAGATCCATGTCAGCACTGGAGAGGAATCCTCAGGTTCCGGCCCCGACTCCACACAAGGTCTTAGGCCCCGGCATCGACGGGAGAGGAATCCCGAGAGGCCCCCGAGGAACTCGCATGGGGACTGGCCTTTCCTGAGGCCACCAGAGCGGGTCCCTGAGGTCCCCGTCGTAAGTCGAGAGCACCTGCCGCAACTCGAGAAAATCCAGGAGGTTTTGCCCTCCAGGCGAGATGAGGAACATTTCCGCTGAGGCTTCTCGAGGCTAATCACGTCTAACCACTGGAACTTCCAAAGGGTCCTTCACACCCTTGCTGCAACTCAAGAAGTTCCCCGACATACCCGTCTCCACTCGAGAGGAATCACGTGGGGTCCCGCACACATCCAGGGGAGCCCCGTTTCCGCCTCCTAGCTCGAAATGAGGGATCCTTTCCCTGTTTCGTAGGGAAAGAATTCCCGACGTTCCCGTCGCATCTCAAGAGGAGGCGCTCTCCACAGGAAAGGCGAGAGGAACTCAAGGGTCGTGCCACCATTCCAAGAGTCCCCCAGATGTGTCAGTCCATTCCAGAGGAACCTGTTTTCCCTGCACTGCCTTGACGTTCAAGCCGAGGATCGACTCCCACCACGTGTGCACGTGGGACAGCCCTGTGGGAAAGCCTCGTGGGAAAGCCTCGTGGGAAAGACTCGAGGGAAAAACATAGATCCTTTGATCCACGCGGCGGACTGCGTGACACTGCTGCTACCGCTCTGGAGGAAAGCGCAAGTGCATGCCCGCATTCGAGACGAGGACTGACTCCCCTGGGGAGACTCCAGAAGTACCCCAAGATTCATGTCAGCACTGGAGAGGAATCCTCAGGTTCCGGCCCCGACTCCACACAAGGTCTTAGGCCCTGGCATCGACGGGACAGGAATCCCGAGAGGCCCCCGAGGAACTCGCATGGGGACTGGCCTTTCCTGAGGCCACCAGAGCGGGTCCCTGAGGTCCCGGTCGTAAGTCGAGAGCACCTGCCGCAACTCGAGAAAATCCAGGAGGTTTTGCCCTCCAGGCGAGATGAGGCCCATTTCCGCTGAGGCTTCTGAAGGCTATTCACATCTAACCACTGGAACTTCCAAAGGGTACTTCACACCCTTGCTGCAACTCAAGACGTTCCCCGACATACCCGTCTCCACTCGAGAGGAAGCACGTGGGGTCCCGCACACATCCAGGGGAGCCCCGTTTCCGCCTCCTAGCTCGAGATGAGGGATCCTTTCACTGTTTCGTAGGGAAAGAATTCGCGGCGTTCCCGTCGCATCTCAAGTGGAGGCGCTCTCCACACGAAAGGAGAGAGGAACTCCAGGGTCGTGCCACCATTCCAAGAGTCCCCCAGATGTGTCAGTCCATTCCAGAGGAACCTGTTTTCCCTGCACTGCCTTGACGTTCAAGCCGAGGATCGACTCCCACCACGTGTGCACGTGGGACAGCCCTGTGGGAAAGCCTCGTGGGAAAGCCTCGTGGGAAAGACTCGAGGGAAAACCATAGATCCTTTGATCCACGCGGCGGACAGCGTGACACTGCTGCTACCGCTCTGGAGGAAAGGGAAAGTGCATGCCAGCATTCGAGACGAGGCCTGACTCCCCTGGGGAGACTCCAGAAGTACCCCAAGATCCATGTCAGCACTGGAGAGGAATCCTCAGGTTCCGGCCCCGACTCCACACAAAGTCTTAGGTCCCGGCATCGACGGGAGAGGAATCCCGAGAGGCCCCCGAGGAACTCGCATGGGGACTGGCCTTTCCTGAGGCCACCAGAGCGGGTCCCTGAGGTCCCCGTCGTAAGTCGAGAGCACCTGCCGAAACTCGAGAAAATCCAGGAGGTTTTGCCCTCCAGGCGAGATGAGGCCCATTTCCGCTTAGGCTTCTCGAGGCTAATCACGTCTAACCACTGGAACTTCCAAAGGGTCCTTCACACCCTTGCTGCAACTCAAGAAGTTCCCCGACATACCCGTCTCCACTCGAGAGGAAGCACGTGGGGTCCCGCACACATCCAGGGGAGCCCCGTTTCCGCCTCCTAGCTCGAGATGAGGGATCCTTTCCCTGCTTCGTAGGGAAAGAATTCCCGGCGTTCCCGTCGCATCTCAAGAGGAGGCGCTCTCCACAGGAAAGGCGAGAGGAACTCCAGGGTCGTGCCACCATTCCAAGAGTCCCCCAGATGTGTCTGTCCATTCCAGAGGAACCTGTTTTCCCTGCACTGCCTTGAGTTTAAGCCGAGGATCGACTCCCACCACGTGTGCACGTGGGACAGCCCTGTGGGAAAGCCTCGTGGGAAAGCCTCGTGGGAAAGACTCGAGGGAAAACCATAGATCCTTTGATCCACGCGGCGGACTGCGTGACACTGCTGCTACCGCTCTGGAGGAAAGCGCAAGTGCATGCCCGCATTCGAGACGAGGACTGACTCCCCTGGGGAGACTCCAGAAGTACCCCAAGATCCATGTCAGCACTGGAGAGGAATCCTCAGGTTCCGGCCCCGACTCCACACAAGGTCTTAGGCCCCGGCATCGACGGGAGAGGAATCCCGAGAGGCCCCCGAGGAACTCGCATGGGGACTGGCCTTTCCTGAGGCCACCAGAGCGGGTCCCTGAGGTCCCCGTCGTAAGTCGAGAGCACCTGCCGCAACTCGAGAAAATCCAGGAGGTTTTGCCCTCCAGGCGAGATGAGGCACATTTCCGCAGAGGTTTCTCGAGGCTAATCACGTCTAACCACTGGAACTTCCAAAGGGTCCTTCACACCCTTGCTGCAACTCAAGAAGTTCCCCGACATACCCGTCTCCACTCGAAAGGAAGCACGTGGGGTCCCGCACACATCCAGGGGAGCCCCGTTTCCGCCTCCTAGATCGAGATGAGGGATCCTTTCCCTGTTTCGTAGGGAAAGAATTCCCGGCGTCTCGTCGCATCTCAAGAGGAGGCGCTCTCCACAGGAAAGGCGAGAGGAACTCCAGGGTCGTGCCACCATTCCAAGAGTCCCCCAGATGTGTCAGTCCATTCCAGAGGAACCTGTTTTCCCTGCACTGCCTTGACGTTCAAGCCGAGGATCGACTGCCACCACGTGTGCACGTGGGACAGCCCTGTGGGAAAGCCTCGTGGGAAAGCCTCGTGGGAAAGACTCGAGGGAAAACCATAGATCCTTTGATCCACGCGGCGGACTGCGATACACTGCTGCTACCGCTCTGGAGGAAAGCGCAAGTGCATGCCCGCATTCGAGACGAGGACTGACTCCCCTGGGGAGACTCCAGAAGTACCCCAAGATCCATGTCAGCACTGGAGAGGAATCCTCAGGTTCCGGCCCCGACTCCACACAAGGTCTTAGGCCCCGGCATCGACGGGAGAGGAATCCCGAGAGGCCCCCGAGGAACTCGCATGGGGACTGGCCTTTCCTGAGGCCACCAGAGCGGGTCCCTGAGTTCCCCGTCGTAAGTCGAGAGCACTTGCCGCAACTCGAGAAAATCCAGGAGGTTTTGCCCTCCAGGCGAGATGAGGCCCATTTCCGCTGAGGCTTCTCGAGGCTAATCACATCTAACCACTGGAACTTCCAAAGGGTCCTTCACACCCTTGCTGCAACTCAAGCAGTTCCGCGACATACCCGTCTCCACTCGAGAGGAAGCACGAGGGTCCCGCACACATCCAGGGGAGCCCCGTTTCCGCCTCCTAGCTCGAGATGAGGGATCCTTTCCCTGCTTCGTAGGGAAAGAATTCCCGGCGTTCCCGTCGCATCTCAAGAGGAGGCGCTCTCCACAGGAAAGGCGAGAGGAACTCCAGGGTCGTGCCACCATTCCAAGAGTCCCCCAGATGTGTCTGTCCATTCCAGAGGAACCTGTTTTCCCTGCACTGCCTTGAGTTCAAGCCGAGGATCGACTCCCACCACGTGTGCACGTGGGACAGCCCTGTGGGAAAGCCTCGTGGGAAAGCCTCGTGGGAAAGACTCGAGGGAAAGACTCGAGGGAAAACCATAGATCCTTTGATCCACGTGGCGGACTGCGTGACACTGCTGCTACCGCTCTGGAGGAAAGCGCAAGTGCATGCCCGCATTCGAGACGAGGACTGACTCCCCTGGGGAGACTCCAGAAGTACCCCAAGATCCATGTCAGCACTGGAGAGGAATCCTCAGGTTCCGGCCCCGACTCCACACAAGGTCTTAGGCCCCGGCATCGACGGGAGAGGAATCCCGAGAGGCCCCCGAGGAACTCGCATGGGGACTGGCCTTTCCTGAGGCCACCAGAGCGGGTCCCTGAGGTCCCCGTCGTAAGTCGAGAGCACCTGCCGCAACTCGAGAAAATCCAGGAGGTTTTGCCCTCCAGGCGAGATGAGGCCCATTTCCGCTGAGGCTTCTCGAGGCTAATCACGTCTAACCACTGGAACTTCCAAAGGGTCCTTCACACCCTTGCTGCAACTCAAGAAGTTCCCCGACATACCCGTCTCCACTCGAGAGGAAGCACGTGGGGTCCCGCACACATCCAGGGGAGCCCCGTTTCCGCCTCCTAGCTCGAGATGAGGGATCCTTTCCCTGTTTCGTAGGGAAAGAATTCCCGGCGTTCCCGTCGCATCTCAGGAGGAGGCGCTCTCCACAGGAAAGGCGAGAGGAACTCAAGGGTCGTGCCACCATTCCAAGAGTCCCCCAGATGTGTCAGTCCATTCCAGAGGAACCTGTTTTCCCTGCACTGCCTTGACGTTCAAGCCGAGGATCGACTCCCACCACGTGTGCACGTGGGACAGACCTGTGGGAAAGCCTCGTGGGAAAGACTCGAGGGAAAACCTAGATCCTTTGATCCACGCGGCGGACTGCGTGACACTGCTGCTACCGCTCTGGAGGAAAGCGCAAGTGCATGCCCGCATTCGAGACGAGGACTGACTCCCCTGGGGAAACTCCAGAAGTACCTCAAGATCCATGTCAGCACTGGAGAGGAATCCTCAGGTTCCGGCCCCGACTCCACACAAGGTCTTAGGCCCCGGCATCGACGGGAGAGGAATCCCGAGAGGCCCCCGAGGAACTCGCATGGGGACTGGCCTTTCCTGAGGCCACCAGAGCGGGTCCCTGAGGTCCCCGTCGTAAGTCGAGAGCACCTGCCGCAACTCGAGAAAATCCAGGAGGTTTTGCCCTCCAGGCGAGATGAGGAACATTTCCGCTGAGGCTTCTCGAGGCTAATCACGTCTAACCACTGGAACTTCCAAAGGGTCCTTCACACCCTTGCTGCAACTCAAGAAGTTCCCCGACATACCCGTCTCCACTCGAGAGGAATCACGTGGGGTCCCGCACACATCCAGGGGAGCCCCGTTTCCGCCTCCTAGCTCGAAATGAGGGATCCTTTCCCTGTTTCGTAGGGAAAGAATTCCCGACGTTCCCGTCGCATCTCAAGAGGAGGCGCTCTCCACAGGAAAGGCGAGAGGAACTCAAGGGTCGTGCCACCATTCCAAGAGTCCCCCAGATGTGTCAGTCCATTCCAGAGGAACCTGTTTTCCCTGCACTGCCTTGACGTTCAAGCCGAGGATCGACTCCCACCACGTGTGCACGTGGGACAGCCCTGTGGGAAAGCCTCGTGGGAAAGCCTCGTGGGAAAGACTCGAGGGAAAAACATAGATCCTTTGATCCACGCGGCGGACTGCGTGACACTGCTGCTACCGCTCTGGAGGAAAGCGCAAGTGCATGCCCGCATTCGAGACGAGGACTGACTCCCCTGGGGAGACTCCAGAAGTACCCCAAGATTCATGTCAGCACTGGAGAGGAATCCTCAGGTTCCGGCCCCGACTCCACACAAGGTCTTAGGCCCTGGCATCGACGGGACAGGAATCCCGAGAGGCCCCCGAGGAACTCGCATGGGGACTGGCCTTTCCTGAGGCCACCAGAGCGGGTCCCTGAGGTCCCGGTCGTAAGTCGAGAGCACCTGCCGCAACTCGAGAAAATCCAGGAGGTTTTGCCCTCCAGGCGAGATGAGGCCCATTTCCGCTGAGGCTTCTGAAGGCTATTCACATCTAACCACTGGAACTTCCAAAGGGTACTTCACACCCTTGCTGCAACTCAAGACGTTCCCCGACATACCCGTCTCCACTCGAGAGGAAGCACGTGGGGTCCCGCACACATCCAGGGGAGCCCCGTTTCCGCCTCCTAGCTCGAGATGAGGGATCCTTTCACTGTTTCGTAGGGAAAGAATTCGCGGCGTTCCCGTCGCATCTCAAGTGGAGGCGCTCTCCACACGAAAGGAGAGAGGAACTCCAGGGTCGTGCCACCATTCCAAGAGTCCCCCAGATGTGTCAGTCCATTCCAGAGGAACCTGTTTTCCCTGCACTGCCTTGACGTTCAAGCCGAGGATCGACTCCCACCACGTGTGCACGTGGGACAGCCCTGTGGGAAAGCCTCGTGGGAAAGCCTCGTGGGAAAGACTCGAGGGAAAACCATAGATCCTTTGATCCACGCGGCGGACAGCGTGACACTGCTGCTACCGCTCTGGAGGAAAGGGAAAGTGCATGCCAGCATTCGAGACGAGGCCTGACTCCCCTGGGGAGACTCCAGAAGTACCCCAAGATCCATGTCAGCACTGGAGAGGAATCCTCAGGTTCCGGCCCCGACTCCACACAAAGTCTTAGGTCCCGGCATCGACGGGAGAGGAATCCCGAGAGGCCCCCGAGGAACTCGCATGGGGACTGGCCTTTCCTGAGGCCACCAGAGCGGGTCCCTGAGGTCCCCGTCGTAAGTCGAGAGCACCTGCCGAAACTCGAGAAAATCCAGGAGGTTTTGCCCTCCAGGCGAGATGAGGCCCATTTCCGCTGAGGCTTCTCGAGGCTAATCACGTCTAACCACTGGAACTTCCAAAGGGTCCTTCACACCCTTGCTGCAACTCAAGAAGTTCCCCGACATACCCGTCTCCACTCGAGAGGAAGCACGTGGGGTCCCGCACACATCCAGGGGAGCCCCGTTTCCGCCTCCTAGCTCGAGATGAGGGATCCTTTCCCTGCTTCGTAGGGAAAGAATTCCCGGCGTTCCCGTCGCATCTCAAGAGGAGGCGCTCTCCACAGGAAAGGCGAGAGGAACTCCAGGGTCGTGCCACCATTCCAAGAGTCCCCCAGATGTGTCTGTCCATTCCAGAGGAACCTGTTTTCCCTGCACTGCCTTGAGTTTAAGCCGAGGATCGACTCCCACCACGTGTTCACGTGGGACAGCCCTGTGGGAAAGCCTCGTGGGAAAGCCTCGTGGGAAAGACTCGAGGGAAAACCATAGATCCTTTGATCCACGCGGCGGACTGCGTGACACTGCTGCTACCGCTCTGGAGGAAAGCGCAAGTGCATGCCCGCATTCGAGACGAGGACTGACTCCCCTGGGGAGACTCCAGAAGTACCCCAAGATCCATGTCAGCACTGGAGAGCAATCCTCAGGTTCCGGCCCCGACTCCACACAAGGTCTTAGGCCCCGGCATCGACGGGAGAGGAATCCCGAGAGGCCCCCGAGGAACTCGCATGGGGACTGGCCTTTCCTGAGGCCACCAGAGCGGGTCCCTGAGGTCCCCGTCGTAAGTCGAGAGCACCTGCCGCAACTCGAGAAAATCCAGGAGGTTTTGCCCTCCAGGCGAGATGAGGCACATTTCCGCAGAGGTTTCTCGAGGCTAATCACGTCTAACCACTGGAACTTCCAAAGGGTCCTTCACACCCTTGCTGCAACTCAAGAAGTTCCCCGACATACCCGTCTCCACTCGAAAGGAAGCACGTGGGGTCCCGCACACATCCAGGGGAGCCCCGTTTCCGCCTCCTAGATCGAGATGAGGGATCCTTTCCCTGTTTCGTAGGGAAAGAATTCCCGGCGTTCCCGTCGCATCTCAAGAGGAGGCGCTCTCCACAGGAAAGGCGAGAGGAACTCCAGGGTCGTGCCACCATTCCAAGAGTCCCCCAGATGAGTCAGTCCATTCCAGAGGAACCTGTTTTCCCTGCACTGCCTTGACGTTCAAGCCGAGGATCGACTCCCACCACGTGTGCACGTGGGACAGCCCTGTGGGAAATCCTCGTGGGAAAGCCTCGTGGGAAAGCCTCGTGGGAAAGACTCGAGGGAAAAGCATAGATCCTTTGATCCACGCGGCGGATTGCGTGACACTGCTGCTACCGCTCTGGAGGAAAGCGCAAGTGCATGCCAGCATTCGAGACGAGGACTGACTCCCCTGGGGATACTCCAGAAGTACCCCAAGATCCATGTCAGCACTGGAGAGGAATCCTCAGGTTCCGGCCCCGACTCCACACAAGGTCTTAGGCACCGGCATCGACGGGAGAGGAATCCCGAGAGGCCTCAGGAACTCGCATGGGGACTGGCCTTTACTGAGGCCACCAGAGCGGGTCCCTGAGGTCCCCGTCGTAAGTCGAGAGCACCTGCCGCAACTCGAGAAAATCCAGGAGGTTTTGCCCTCCAGGCGAGATGAGGCCCATTTCCGCTGAGGCTTCTCGAGGCTAATCACGTCTAACCACTGGAACATCCAAAGGGTCCTTCACACCCTTGCTGCAACTCAAGAAGTTCCCCGACATACCCGTCTCCACTCGAGAGGAAGCACGTGGGGTCCCGCACACATCCAGGGGAGCCCCGTTTCCGCCTCCTAGCTCGAGATGAGGGATCCTTTCCCTGCTTCGTAGGGAAAGAATTCCCGTCGTTCCCGTCGCATCTCAAGAGGAGGCGCTCTCCACAAGAAAGGCGAGAGGAACTCAAGGGTCGTGCCACCATTCCAAGAGACCCCCAGATGTGTCAGTCCATTACAGAGGAAGCTGTTTTCCCTGCACTGCTTGACGTTCAAGCCGAGGATCGACTCCCACCACGTGTGCACGTGGGACAGGGCTGTGGGAAAGCCTCGTGGGAAAGCCTCGTGGGAAAGACTCGAGGGAAAACCATAGATCCTTTGATCCACGCGGCGGACAGCGTGACACTGCTGCTACCGCTCTGGAGGAAAGCGCAAGTGCATGCCGGCATTCGAGACGAGGACTGACTCCCCTGGGGAAACTCCAGAAGTACCTCAAGATCCATGTCAGCACTGGAGAGGAATCCTCAGGTTCCGGCCCCGACTCCACACAAGGTCTTAGGCCCCGGCATCGACGGGAGAGGAATCCCGAGAGGCCCCCGAGGAAGTCGCATGGGGACTGACCTTTCCTGAGGCCACCAGAGCGGGTCCCTGAGGTCCCCGTCGTAAGTCGAGAGCACCTGCCGCAACTCGAGAAAATCCAGGAGGTTTTGCCCTCCAGGCGAGATGAGGAACATTTCCGCTGAGGCTTCTCGAGGCTAATCACGTCTAACCACTGGAACTTCCAAAGGGTCCTTCACACCCTTGCTGCAACTCAAGAAGTTCCCCGACATACCCGTCTCCACTCGAGAGGAATCACGTGGGGTCCCGCACACATCCAGGGGAACCCCGTTTCCGCCTCCTAGCTCGAGATGAGGGATCCTTTCCCTGTTTCGTAGGGAAAGAATTCCCGGCGTTCCCGTCGCATCTCAAGAGGAGGCGCTCTCCACAGGAAAGGCGAGAGGAACTCCAGGGTCGTGCCACCATTCCAAGAGTCCCCCAGATGTGTCAGTCCATTCCAGAGGAACCTGTTTTCCCTGCACTGCCTTGACGTTCAAGCCGAGGATCGACTCCCACCACGTGTGCACGTGGGACAGCCCTGTGGGAAAGCCTCGTGGGAAAGCCTCGTGGGAAAGACTCGAGGGAAAAACATAGATCCTTTGATACACGCGGCGGACTGCGTGACACTGCTGCTACCGCTCTGGAGGAAAGCGCAAGTGCATGCCCGCATTCGAGACGAGGACTGACTCCCCTGGGGAGACTCCAGAAGTACCCCAAGATTCATGTCAGCACTGGAGAGGAATCCTCAGGTTCCGGCCCCGACTCCACACAAGGTCTTAGGCCCCGGCATCGACGGGAGAGGAATCCCGAGAGGCCCCCGAGGAACTCGCATGGGGACTGGCCTTTCCTGAGGCCACCAGAGCGGGTCCCTGAGGTCCCGGTCGTAAGTCGAGAGCACCTGCCGCAACTCGAGAAAATCCAGGAGGTTTTGCCCTCCAGGCAAGATGAGGCCCATTTCCGCTGAGGCTTCTGAAGGCTATTCACATCTAACCACTGGAACTTCCAAAGGGTACTTCACACCCTTGCTGCAACTCAAGACGTTCCCCGACATACCCGTCTCCACTCGAGAGGAAGCACGTGGGGTCCCGCACACATCCAGGGGAGCCCCGTTTCCGCCTCCTAGCTCGAGATGAGGGATCCTTTCCCTGTTTCGTAGGGAAAGAATTCGCGGCGTTCCCGTCGCATCTCAAGTGGAGGCGCTCTCCACAGGAAAGGAGAGAGGAACTCCAGGGTCGTGCCACCATTCCAAGAGTCCCCCAGATGTGTCAGTCCATTCCAGAGGAACCTGTTTTCCCTTCACTGCCTTAACGTTCAAGCCGAGGATCGACTCCCACCACGTGTGCACGTGGGACAGCCCTGTGGGAAAGCCTCGTGGGAAAGCCTCGTGGGAAAGACTCGAGGGAAAACCATAGATCCTTTGATCCACGCGGCGGACTGCATGACACTGCTGCTACCGCTCTGGAGGAAAGGGAAAGTGCATGCCAGCATTCGAGACGAGGCCTGACTCCCCTGGGGAGACTCCAGAAGTACCCCAAGATCCATGTCAGCACTGGAGAGGAATCCTCAGGTTCCGGCCCCGATTCCACACAAAGTCTTAGGTCCCGGCATCGACGGGAGAGGAATCCCGAGAGGCCCCCGAGGAACTCGCATGGGGACTGGCCTTTCCTGAGGCCACCAGAGCGGGTCCCTGAGGTCCACGTCGTAAGTCGAGAGCACCTGCCGAAACTCGAGAAAATCCAGGAGGTTTTGCCCTCCAGGCGAGATGAGGCCCATTTCCGCTGAGGCTTCTCGAGGCTAATCACTTCTAACCACTGGAACTTCCAAAGGGTCCTTCACACCCTTGCTGCAACTCAAGAAGTTCCCCGACATACCCGTCTCCACTCGAGAGGAAGCACGTGGGGTCCCGCACACATCCAGGGGAGCCCCGTTTCCGCCTCCTAGCTCGAGATGAGGGATCCTTTCCCTGCTTCGTAGGGAAAGAATTCCCGGCGTTCCCGTCGCATCTCAAGAGGAGGCGCTCTCCACAGGAAAGGCGAGCGGAACTCCAGGGTCGTGCCACCATTCCAAGAGTCCCCCAGATGTGTCAGTCCATTCCAGAGGAACCTATTTTCCCTGCACTGCCTTGACGTTCAAGCCGAGGATCGACTCCCACCACGTGTGCACGTGGGACAGCCCTGTGGGAAAGCCTCGTGGGAAAGCCTCGTGGGAAAGACTCGAGGGAAAACCATAGATCCTTTGATCCACGCGGCGGACAGCGTGACACTGCTGCTACCGCTCTGGAGGAAAGGGAAAGTGCATGCCAGCATTCGAGACGAGGCCTGACTCCCCTGGGGAGACTCCAGAAGTACCCCAAGATCCATGTCAGCACTGGAGAGGAATCCTCAGGTTCCGGCCCCGACTCCACACAAAGTCTTAGGTCCCGGCATCGACGGGAGAGGAATCCCGAGAGGCCCCCGAGGAACTCGCATGGGGACTGGCCTTTCCTGAGGCCACCAGAGCGGGTCCCTGAGGTCCCCGTCGTAAGTCGAGAGCACCTGCCGAAACTCGAGAAAATCCAGGAGGTTTTGCCCTCCAGGCGAGATGAGGCCCATTTCCGCTGAGGCTTCTCGAGGCTAATCACGTCTAACCACTGGAACTTCCAAAGGGTCCTTCACACCCTTGCTGCAACTCAAGAAGTTCCCCGACATACCCGTCTCCACTCGAGAGGAAGCACGTGGGGTCCCGCACACATCCAGGGGAGCCCCGTTTCCGCCTCCTAGCTCGAGATGAGGGATCCTTTCCCTGCTTCGTAGGGAAAGAATTCCCGGCGTTCCCGTCGCATCTCAAGAGGAGGCGCTCTCCACAGGAAAGGCGAGAGGAACTCCAGGGTCGTGCCACCATTCCAAGAGTCCCCCAGATGTGTCTGTCCATTCCAGAGGAACCTGTTTTCCCTGCACTGCCTTGAGTTTAAGCCGAGGATCGACTCCCACCACGTGTTCACGTGGGACAGCCCTGTGGGAAAGCCTCGTGGGAAAGCCTCGTGGGAAAGACTCGAGGGAAAACCATAGATCCTTTGATCCACGCGGCGGACTGCGTGACACTGCTGCTACCGCTCTGGAGGAAAGCGCAAGTGCATGCCCGCATTCGAGACGAGGACTGACTCCCCTGGGGAGACTCCAGAAGTACCCCAAGATCCATGTCAGCACTGGAGAGCAATCCTCAGGTTCCGGCCCCGACTCCACACAAGGTCTTAGGCCCCGGCATCGACGGGAGAGGAATCCCGAGAGGCCCCCGAGGAACTCGCATGGGGACTGGCCTTTCCTGAGGCCACCAGAGCGGGTCCCTGAGGTCCCCGTCGTAAGTCGAGAGCACCTGCCGCAACTCGAGAAAATCCAGGAGGTTTTGCCCTCCAGGCGAGATGAGGCACATTTCCGCAGAGGTTTCTCGAGGCTAATCACGTCTAACCACTGGAACTTCCAAAGGGTCCTTCACACCCTTGCTGCAACTCAAGAAGTTCCCCGACATACCCGTCTCCACTCGAAAGGAAGCACGTGGGGTCCCGCACACATCCAGGGGAGCCCCGTTTCCGCCTCCTAGATCGAGATGAGGGATCCTTTCCCTGTTTCGTAGGGAAAGAATTCCCGGCGTTCCCGTCGCATCTCAAGAGGAGGCGCTCTCCACAGGAAAGGCGAGAGGAACTCCAGGGTCGTGCCACCATTCCAAGAGTCCCCCAGATGAGTCAGTCCATTCCAGAGGAACCTGTTTTCCCTGCACTGCCTTGACGTTCAAGCCGAGGATCGACTCCCACCACGTGTGCACGTGGGACAGCCCTGTGGGAAATCCTCGTGGGAAAGCCTCGTGGGAAAGCCTCGTGGGAAAGACTCGAGGGAAAAGCATAGATCCTTTGATCCACGCGGCGGATTGCGTGACACTGCTGCTACCGCTCTGGAGGAAAGCGCAAGTGCATGCCAGCATTCGAGACGAGGACTGACTCCCCTGGGGATACTCCAGAAGTACCCCAAGATCCATGTCAGCACTGGGGAGGAATCCTCAGGTTCCGGCCCCGACTCCACACAAGGTCTTAGGCACCGGCATCGACGGGAGAGGAATCCCGAGAGGCCTCAGGAACTCGCATGGGGACTGGCCTTTACTGAGGCCACCAGAGCGGGTCCCTGAGGTCCCCGTCGTAAGTCGAGAGCACCTGCCGCAACTCGAGAAAATCCAGGAGGTTTTGCCCTCCAGGCGAGATGAGGCCCATTTCCGCTGAGGCTTCTCGAGGCTAATCACGTCTAACCACTGGAACATCCAAAGGGTCCTTCACACCCTTGCTGCAACTCAAGAAGTTCCCCGACATACCCGTCTCCACTCGAGAGGAAGCACGTGGGGTCCCGCACACATCCAGGGGAGCCCCGTTTCCGCCTCCTAGCTCGAGATGAGGGATCCTTTCCCTGCTTCGTAGGGAAAGAATTCCCGTCGTTCCCGTCGCATCTCAAGAGGAGGCGCTCTCCACAAGAAAGGCGAGAGGAACTCAAGGGTCGTGCCACCATTCCAAGAGACCCCCAGATGTGTCAGTCCATTACAGAGGAAGCTGTTTTCCCTGCACTGCTTGACGTTCAAGCCGAGGATCGACTCCCACCACGTGTGCACGTGGGACAGGGCTGTGGGAAAGCCTCGTGGGAAAGCCTCGTGGGAAAGACTCGAGGGAAAACCATAGATCCTTTGATCCACGCGGCGGACAGCGTGACACTGCTGCTACCGCTCTGGAGGAAAGCGCAAGTGCATGCCGGCATTCGAGACGAGGACTGACTCCCCTGGGGAAACTCCAGAAGTACCTCAAGATCCATGTCAGCACTGGAGAGGAATCCTCAGGTTCCGGCCCCGACTCCACACAAGGTCTTAGGCCCCGGCATCGACGGGAGAGGAATCCCGAGAGGCCCCCGAGGAAGTCGCATGGGGACTGACCTTTCCTGAGGCCACCAGAGCGGGTCCCTGAGGTCCCCGTCGTAAGTCGAGAGCACCTGCCGCAACTCGAGAAAATCCAGGAGGTTTTGCCCTCCAGGCGAGATGAGGAACATTTCCGCTGAGGCTTCTCGAGGCTAATCACGTCTAACCACTGGAACTTCCAAAGGGTCCTTCACACCCTTGCTGCAACTCAAGAAGTTCCCCGACATACCCGTCTCCACTCGAGAGGAATCACGTGGGGTCCCGCACACATCCAGGGGAACCCCGTTTCCGCCTCCTAGCTCGAGATGAGGGATCCTTTCCCTGTTTCGTAGGGAAAGAATTCCCGGCGTTCCCGTCGCATCTCAAGAGGAGGCGCTCTCCACAGGAAAGGCGAGAGGAACTCCAGGGTCGTGCCACCATTCCAAGAGTCCCCCAGATGTGTCAGTCCATTCCAGAGGAACCTGTTTTCCCTGCACTGCCTTGACGTTCAAGCCGAGGATCGACTCCCACCACGTGTGCACGTGGGACAGCCCTGTGGGAAAGCCTCGTGGGAAAGCCTCGTGGGAAAGACTCGAGGGAAAAACATAGATCCTTTGATACACGCGGCGGACTGCGTGACACTGCTGCTACCGCTCTGGAGGAAAGCGCAAGTGCATGCCCGCATTCGAGACGAGGACTGACTCCCCTGGGGAGACTCCAGAAGTACCCCAAGATTCATGTCAGCACTGGAGAGGAATCCTCAGGTTCCGGCCCCGACTCCACACAAGGTCTTAGGCCCCGGCATCGACGGGAGAGGAATCCCGAGAGGCCCCCGAGGAACTCGCATGGGGACTGGCCTTTCCTGAGGCCACCAGAGCGGGTCCCTGAGGTCCCGGTCGTAAGTCGAGAGCACCTGCCGCAACTCGAGAAAATCCAGGAGGTTTTGCCCTCCAGGCAAGATGAGGCCCATTTCCGCTGAGGCTTCTGAAGGCTATTCACATCTAACCACTGGAACTTCCAAAGGGTACTTCACACCCTTGCTGCAACTCAAGACGTTCCCCGACATACCCGTCTCCACTCGAGAGGAAGCACGTGGGGTCCCGCACACATCCAGGGGAGCCCCGTTTCCGCCTCCTAGCTCGAGATGAGGGATCCTTTCCCTGTTTCGTAGGGAAAGAATTCGCGGCGTTCCCGTCGCATCTCAAGTGGAGGCGCTCTCCACAGGAAAGGAGAGAGGAACTCCAGGGTCGTGCCACCATTCCAAGAGTCCCCCAGATGTGTCAGTCCATTCCAGAGGAACCTGTTTTCCCTTCACTGCCTTAACGTTCAAGCCGAGGATCGACTCCCACCACGTGTGCACGTGGGACAGCCCTGTGGGAAAGCCTCGTGGGAAAGCCTCGTGGGAAAGACTCGAGGGAAAACCATAGATCCTTTGATCCACGCGGCGGACTGCATGACACTGCTGCTACCGCTCTGGAGGAAAGGGAAAGTGCATGCCAGCATTCGAGACGAGGCCTGACTCCCCTGGGGAGACTCCAGAAGTACCCCAAGATCCATGTCAGCACTGGAGAGGAATCCTCAGGTTCCGGCCCCGATTCCACACAAAGTCTTAGGTCCCGGCATCGACGGGAGAGGAATCCCGAGAGGCCCCCGAGGAACTCGCATGGGGACTGGCCTTTCCTGAGGCCACCAGAGCGGGTCCCTGAGGTCCACGTCGTAAGTCGAGAGCACCTGCCGAAACTCGAGAAAATCCAGGAGGTTTTGCCCTCCAGGCGAGATGAGGCCCATTTCCGCTGAGGCTTCTCGAGGCTAATCACTTCTAACCACTGGAACTTCCAAAGGGTCCTTCACACCCTTGCTGCAACTCAAGAAGTTCCCCGACATACCCGTCTCCACTCGAGAGGAAGCACGTGGGGTCCCGCACACATCCAGGGGAGCCCCGTTTCCGCCTCCTAGCTCGAGATGAGGGATCCTTTCCCTGCTTCGTAGGGAAAGAATTCCCGGCGTTCCCGTCGCATCTCAAGAGGAGGCGCTCTCCACAGGAAAGGCGAGCGGAACTCCAGGGTCGTGCCACCATTCCAAGAGTCCCCCAGATGTGTCAGTCCATTCCAGAGGAACCTATTTTCCCTGCACTGCCTTGACGTTCAAGCCGAGGATCGACTCCCACCACGTGTGCACGTGGGACAGCCCTGTGGGAAAGCCTCGTGGGAAAGCCTCGTGGGAAAGACTCGAGGGAAAGACTCGAGGGAAAACCATAGATCATTTGATCCACGTGGCGGACTGCGTGACACTGCTGCTACCGCTCTGGAGGAAAGCGCAAGTGCATGCCCGCATTCGAGACGAGGACTGACTCCCCTGGGGAGACTCCAGAAGTACCCCAAGATCCATGTCAGCACTGGAGAGGAATCCTCAGGTTCCGGCCCCGACTCCACACAAGGTCTTAGGCCCCGGCATCGACGGGAGAGGAATCCCGAGAGGCCCCCGAGGAACTCGCATGGGGACTGGCCTTTCCTGAGGCCACCAGAGCGGGTCCCTGAGGTCCCCGTCGTAAGTCGAGAGCACCTGCCGCAACTCGAGAAAATCCAGGAGGTTTTGCCCTCCAGGCGAGATGAGGCCCATTTCCGCTGAGGCTTCTCGAGGCTAATCACGTCTAACCACTGGAACTTCCAAAGGGTCCTTCACACCCTTGCTGCAACTCAAGAAGTTCCCCGACATACCCGTCTCCACTCGAGAGGAAGCACGTGGGGTCCCGCACACATCCAGGGGAGGCCCGTTTCCGCCTCCTAGCTCGAGATGAGGGATCCTTTCCCTGTTTCGTAGGGAAAGAATTCCCGGCGTTCCCGTCGCATCTCAAGAGGAGGCGCTCTCCACAGGAAAGGCGAGAGGACCTCCAGGGTCGTGCCACCATTTCAAGACTCCCCCGGATGTGTCAGTCCATTCCAGAGGAACCTGTTTTCCCTGCACTGCCTTGACGTTCAAGCCGAGGATCGACTCCCACCACGTGTGCACGTGGGACAGCCCTGTGGGAAAGCCTCGTGGGAAAGCCTCGTGGGAAAGACTCGAGGGAAAACCATAGATCCTTTGATCCACGCGGTGGACTGCGTGACACTGCTGTTACCGCCCTGGAGGAAAGTGCAAGTGCATGCCCGCATTCGAGACGAGGACTGACTCCCCTGGGGAGACTCCAGAATTACCCCAAGATCCATGTCAGCACTGGAGAGCAATCCTCAGGTTCCGGCCCCGACTCCAAACAAGGTCTTAGGCCCCGGCATCGACGGGAGAGGAATCCCGAGAGGCCCCCGAGGAACTCGCATGGGGACTGGCCTTTCCTGAGGCCACCAGAGCGGGTCCCTGAGGTCCCCGGCGTAAGTCGAGAGCACCTGCCGCAACTCGAGAAAATCCAGGAGGTTTTGCCCTCCAGGCGAGATGAGGCCCATTTCCGCTGAGGCTTCTCGAGGCTAATCACGTCTAACCACTGGAACTTCCAAAGGGTCCTTCACACCCTTGCTGCAACTCAAGAAGGTCCCCGACATACCCGTCTCCACTCGAGAGGAAGCACGTGGGGTCCCGCACACATCCAGGTGAGCCCCGTTTCCGCCTCCTAGCTCGAGATGAGGGATCCTTTCCCTGTTTCGTAGGGAAAAAATTCCCGGCGTTCCCGTCGCATCTCAAGAGGAGGCGCTCTCCACAGGAACGGCGAGAGGAACTCCAGGGTCGTGCGACCATTCCAAGACTCCCCCGGATGTGTCAGTTCATTCCAGAGGAACCTGTTTTCCCTGCACTGCCTTGACGTTCAAGCCGAGGATCGACTCCCACCACGTGTGCACGTGGGACAGCCCTGTGGGAAAGCCTCGTGGGAAAGCCTCGTGGGAAAGACTCGAGGGAAAACCATAGATCCTTTGATCCACGCGGCGGACTGCGTGACACTGCTGCTACCGCTCTGGAGGAAAGCGCAAGTGCATGCCCGCATTCGAGACGAGGACTGACTCCCCTGGGGAGACTCCAGAAGTACCCCAAGATCCATGTCAGCACTGGAGAGCAATCCTCAGGTTCCGGCCCCGACTCCACACAAGGTCTTAGGCCCCGGCATCGACGGGAGAGGAATCCCGAGAGGCCCCCGAGGAACTCGCATGGGGACTGGCCTTTCCTGAGGCCACCAGAGCGGGTCCCTGAGGTCCCCGTCGTAAGTCGAGAGCACCTGCCGCAACTCGAGAAAATCCAGGAAGTTTTGCCCTCCAGGCGAGATGAGGCCCATTTCCGCTGAGGCTTCTCGAGGCTAATCACATCTAACCACTGGAACATCCAAAGGGTCCTTCTCACCCTTGCTGCAACTCAAGCAGTTCCGCGACATACACGTCTTCACTCGAGAGGAAGCACGAGGGTCCCGCACACATCCAGGGGAGACCCGTTTCTGCCTCCTAGCTCGAGATGAGGGATCCTTTCCCTGTTTCGTAGGGAAAGAATTCCCGGTGTACCCGTCGCATCTCAAGAGGAGGCGCTCTCCACAGGAAAGGCGAGAGGAACTCCAGGGTCGTGCCACCATTCCAAGAGTCGCCCAGATGTGTCAGTCCATTCCAGAGGAACAGGTTTTCCCTGCACTGCCTTGACGTTCAAGCCGAGGATCGACTCCCACCACGTGTGCACGTGGGACAGCCCTGTGGGAAAGCCTCGTGGGAAAGCCTCGTGGGAAAGACTGGAGGGAAAACCATAGATCCTTTGATCCACGCGGCGGACTGCGTGACTCTGCTGCTACCGCTCTGGAGGAAAGCGCAAGTGCATGCCAGCAGTCGAGACGAGGACTGACTCCCCTGGGGAGACTCCAGAAGTACCCCAAGATCCATGTCAGCACTGGAGAGGAATCCTCAGGTTCCGGCCCCGACTCCACACAAGGCCTTAGGCCCCGACATCGACGGGAGAGGATCCCGAGAGGCCCCCAGGAACTCGCATGGGGACTGGCCTTTCCTGAGGCCACCAGAGCGGGACCCTGAGGTCCCCGTCGTAAGTCGAGAGCACCTGCCGCAACTTGAGAAAATCCAGGAGGTTTTGCCCTCCAGGCGAGATGAGGCCCATTTCCGCTGAGGCTTCTCGAGGCTAATCACGTCTAACCACTGGAACTTCCAAAGGGTCCTTCACACCCTTGCTGCAACTCAAGAAGTTTCCCGACATACCCGTCTCCACTCGAGAGGAAGCACGTGGGGTCCCGCACACATCCAGGGGAGCCCCGTTTCCGCCTCCTAGCTCGAGATGAGGGATCCTTTCCCTGTTTCGTAGGGAAAGAATTCCCGGCGTCTCGTCGCATCTCAAGAGGAGGCGCTCTCCACAGGAAAGGCGAGAGGAACTCCAGGGTCGTGCCACCATTCCAAGAGTCCCCCAGATGTGTCAGTCCATTCCAGAGGAACCTGTTTTCCCTGCACTGCCTTGACGTTCAAGCCGAGGATCGACTGCCACCACGTGTGCACGTGGGACAGCCCTGTGGGAAAGCCTCGTGGGAAAGCCTCGTGGGAAAGACTCGAGGGAAAACCATAGATCCTTTGATCCACGCGGCGGACTGCGATACACTGCTGCTACCGCTCTGGAGGAAAGCGCAAGTGCATGCCCGCATTCGAGACGAGGACTGACTCCCCTGGGGAGACTCCAGAAGTACCCCAAGATCCATGTCAGCACTGGAGAGGAATCCTCAGGTTCCGGCCCCGACTCCACACAAGGTCTTAGGCCCCGGCATCGACGGGAGAGGAATCCCGAGAGGCCCCCGAGGAACTCGCATGGGGACTGGCCTTTCCTGAGGCCACCAGAGCGGGTCCCTGAGTTCCCCGTCGTAAGTCGAGAGCACTTGCCGCAACTCGAGAAAATCCAGGAGGTTTTGCCCTCCAGGCGAGATGAGGCCCATTTCCGCTGAGGCTTCTCGAGGCTAATCACATCTAACCACTGGAACTTCCAAAGGGTCCTTCACACCCTTGCTGCAACTCAAGCAGTTCCGCGACATACCCGTCTCCACTCGAGAGGAAGCACGAGGGTCCCGCACACATCCAGGGGAGCCCCGTTTCCGCCTCCTAGCTCGAGATGAGGGATCCTTTCCCTGCTTCGTAGGGAAAGAATTCCCGGCGTTCCCGTCGCATCTCAAGAGGAGGCGCTCTCCACAGGAAAGGCGAGAGGAACTCCAGGGTCGTGCCACCATTCCAAGAGTCCCCCAGATGTGTCTGTCCATTCCAGAGGAACCTGTTTTCCCTGCACTGCCTTGAGTTCAAGCCGAGGATCGACTCCCACCACGTGTGCACGTGGGACAGCCCTGTGGGAAAGCCTCGTGGGAAAGCCTCGTGGGAAAGACTCGAGGGAAAGACTCGAGGGAAAACCATAGATCCTTTGATCCACGTGGCGGACTGCGTGACACTGCTGCTACCGCTCTGGAGGAAAGCGCAAGTGCATGCCCGCATTCGAGACGAGGACTGACTCCCCTGGGGAGACTCCAGAAGTACCCCAAGATCCATGTCAGCACTGGAGAGGAATCCTCAGGTTCCGGCCCCGAATCCACACAAGGTCTTAGGCCCCGGCATTGACGGGAGAGGAATCCCGAGAGGCCCCCGAGGAACTCGCATGAGGACTGGCCTTTCCTGAGGCCACCAGAGCGGGTCCCTGAGGTCCCCGTCGTAAGTCGAGAGCACCTGCCGCAACTCGAGAAAATCCAGGAGGTTTTGAACTCCAGGCGAGATGAGGCCCATTTCCGCTGAGGCTTCTCGAGGCTAATCACATCTAACCACTGGAACATCCAAAGGGTCCTTCTCACCCTTGCTGCAACTCAAGAAGTTCCCCGACATACCCGTCTCCCCTCGAGAGGAAGCACGAGGGTCCCGCACACATCCAGGTGAGCCCCGTTTCCGCCTCCTAGCTCGAGATGAGGGATCCTTTCCCTGTTTCGTAGGGAAAGAATTCCCGGCGTTCCCGTCGCATCTCAAGAGGAGGCGCTCTCCACAGGAAAGGCGAGAGGAACTCCAGGGTCGTGCCACCATTCCAAGAGTCGCCCAGATGTGTCAGTCCATTCCAGAGGAACCTGTTTTCCCTGCACTGCCTTGACGTTCAAGCCGAGGATCGACTCCCACCACGTGTGCACGTGGGACAGCCCTGTGGGAAAGCCTCGTGGGAAAGCCTCGTGGGAAAGACTCGAGGGAAAACCATAGATCCTTTGATCGACGCGCCGGACTGCGTGACACTGCTGCTACAGCCCTGGGGGAAAGCGCAAGTGCATGCCCGCATTCGAGACGAGGACTGACTCCCCTAGGGAGATTCCAGAAGTACCCCAAGATCCATGTCAGCACTGGAGAGGAATCCTCAGGTTCCGGCCCCGACTCCACACAAGGTCTTAGGCCCCGGCATCGACGGGAGAGGAATCCCGAGAGGCCCCCGAGGAACTCGCATGGGGACTGGCCTTTCCTGAGGCCACCAGAGCGGGTCCCTGAGGTCCCCGTCGTAAGTCGAGAGCACCTGCCGCAACTCGAGAAAATCCAGGAGGTTTTGCCCTCCAGGCGAGATGAGGCCCATTTCCGCTGAGGCTTCTCGAGGCTAATCACGTCTAACCACTGGAACTTCCAAAGGGTCCTTCACACCCTTGCTGCAACTCAAGAAGTTCCCCGACATACCCGTCTCCACTCGAGAGGAAGCACGTGGGGTCCCGCACACATCCAGGGGAGCCCCGTTTCCGCCTCCTAGCTCGAGATGAGGGATCCTTTCCCTGTTTCGTAGGGAAAGAATTCCCGGCGTTCCCGTCGCATCTCAGGAGGAGGCGCTCTCCACAGGAAAGGCGAGAGGAACTCAAGGGTCGTGCCACCATTCCAAGAGTCCCCCAGATGTGTCAGTCCATTCCAGAGGAACCTGTTTTCCCTGCACTGCCTTGACGTTCAAGCCGAGGATCGACTCCCACCACGTGTGCACGTGGGACAGCCCTGTGGGAAAGCCTCGTGGGAAAGACTCGAGGGAAAACCTAGATCCTTTGATCCACGCGGCGGACTGCGTGACACTGCTGCTACCGCTCTGGAGGAAAGCGCAAGTGCATGCCCGCATTCGAGACGAGGACTGACTCCCCTGGGGAAACTCCAGAAGTACCTCAAGATCCATGTCAGCACTGGAGAGGAATCCTCAGGTTCCGGCCCCGACTCCACACAAGGTCTTAGGCCCCGGCATCGACGGGAGAGGAATCCCGAGAGGCCCCCGAGGAACTCGCATGGGGACTGGCCTTTCCTGAGGCCACCAGAGCGGGTCCCTGAGGTCCCCGTCGTAAGTCGAGAGCACCTGCCGCAACTCGAGAAAATCCAGGAGGTTTTGCCCTCCAGGCGAGATGAGGAACATTTCCGCTGAGGCTTCTCGAGGCTAATCACGTCTAACCACTGGAACTTCCAAAGGGTCCTTCACACCCTTGCTGCAACTCAAGAAGTTCCCCGACATACCCGTCTCCACTCGAGAGGAATCACGTGGGGTCCCGCACACATCCAGGGGAGCCCCGTTTCCGCCTCCTAGCTCGAAATGAGGGATCCTTTCCCTGTTTCGTAGGGAAAGAATTCCCGACGTTCCCGTCGCATCTCAAGAGGAGGCGCTCTCCACAGGAAAGGCGAGAGGAACTCAAGGGTCGTGCCACCATTCCAAGAGTCCCCCAGATGTGTCAGTCCATTCCAGAGGAACCTGTTTTCCCTGCACTGCCTTGACGTTCAAGCCGAGGATCGACTCCCACCACGTGTGCACGTGGGACAGCCCTGTGGGAAAGCCTCGTGGGAAAGCCTCGTGGGAAAGACTCGAGGGAAAAACATAGATCCTTTGATCCACGCGGCGGACTGCGTGACACTGCTGCTACCGCTCTGGAGGAAAGCGCAAGTGCATGCCCGCATTCGAGACGAGGACTGACTCCCCTGGGGAGACTCCAGAAGTACCCCAAGATTCATGTCAGCACTGGAGAGGAATCCTCAGGTTCCGGCCCCGACTCCACACAAGGTCTTAGGCCCTGGCATCGACGGGACAGGAATCCCGAGAGGCCCCCGAGGAACTCGCATGGGGACTGGCCTTTCCTGAGGCCACCAGAGCGGGTCCCTGAGGTCCCGGTCGTAAGTCGAGAGCACCTGCCGCAACTCGAGAAAATCCAGGAGGTTTTGCCCTCCAGGCGAGATGAGGCCCATTTCCGCTGAGGCTTCTGAAGGCTATTCACATCTAACCACTGGAACTTCCAAAGGGTACTTCACACCCTTGCTGCAACTCAAGACGTTCCCCGACATACCCGTCTCCACTCGAGAGGAAGCACGTGGGGTCCCGCACACATCCAGGGGAGCCCCGTTTCCGCCTCCTAGCTCGAGATGAGGGATCCTTTCACTGTTTCGTAGGGAAAGAATTCGCGGCGTTCCCGTCGCATCTCAAGTGGAGGCGCTCTCCACACGAAAGGAGAGAGGAACTCCAGGGTCGTGCCACCATTCCAAGAGTCCCCCAGATGTGTCAGTCCATTCCAGAGGAACCTGTTTTCCCTGCACTGCCTTGACGTTCAAGCCGAGGATCGACTCCCACCACGTGTGCACGTGGGACAGCCCTGTGGGAAAGCCTCGTGGGAAAGCCTCGTGGGAAAGACTCGAGGGAAAACCATAGATCCTTTGATCCACGCGGCGGACAGCGTGACACTGCTGCTACCGCTCTGGAGGAAAGGGAAAGTGCATGCCAGCATTCGAGACGAGGCCTGACTCCCCTGGGGAGACTCCAGAAGTACCCCAAGATCCATGTCAGCACTGGAGAGGAATCCTCAGGTTCCGGCCCCGACTCCACACAAAGTCTTAGGTCCCGGCATCGACGGGAGAGGAATCCCGAGAGGCCCCCGAGGAACTCGCATGGGGACTGGCCTTTCCTGAGGCCACCAGAGCGGGTCCCTGAGGTCCCCGTCGTAAGTCGAGAGCACCTGCCGAAACTCGAGAAAATCCAGGAGGTTTTGCCCTCCAGGCGAGATGAGGCCCATTTCCGCTGAGGCTTCTCGAGGCTAATCACGTCTAACCACTGGAACTTCCAAAGGGTCCTTCACACCCTTGCTGCAACTCAAGAAGTTCCCCGACATACCCGTCTCCACTCGAGAGGAAGCACGTGGGGTCCCGCACACATCCAGGGGAGCCCCGTTTCCGCCTCCTAGCTCGAGATGAGGGATCCTTTCCCTGCTTCGTAGGGAAAGAATTCCCGGCGTTCCCGTCGCATCTCAAGAGGAGGCGCTCTCCACAGGAAAGGCGAGAGGAACTCCAGGGTCGTGCCACCATTCCAAGAGTCCCCCAGATGTGTCTGTCCATTCCAGAGGAACCTGTTTTCCCTGCACTGCCTTGAGTTTAAGCCGAGGATCGACTCCCACCACGTGTGCACGTGGGACAGCCCTGTGGGAAAGCCTCGTGGGAAAGCCTCGTGGGAAAGACTCGAGGGAAAACCATAGATCCTTTGATCCACGCGGCGGACTGCGTGACACTGCTGCTACCGCTCTGGAGGAAAGCGCAAGTGCATGCCCGCATTCGAGACGAGGACTGACTCCCCTGGGGAGACTCCAGAAGTACCCCAAGATCCATGTCAGCACTGGAGAGGAATCCTCAGGTTCCGGCCCCGACTCCACACAAGGTCTTAGGCCCCGGCATCGACGGGAGAGGAATCCCGAGAGGCCCCCGAGGAACTCGCATGGGGACTGGCCTTTCCTGAGGCCACCAGAGCGGGTCCCTGAGGTCCCCGTCGTAAGTCGAGAGCACCTGCCGCAACTCGAGAAAATCCAGGAGGTTTTGCCCTCCAGGCGAGATGAGGCACATTTCCGCAGAGGTTTCTCGAGGCTAATCACGTCTAAACACTGGAACTTCCAAAGGGTCCTTCACACCCTTGCTGCAACTCAAGAAGTTCCCCGACATACCCGTCTCCACTCGAAAGGAAGCACGTGGGGTCCCGCACACATCCAGGGGAGCCCCGTTTCCGCCTCCTAGATCGAGATGAGGGATCCTTTCCCTGTTTCGTAGGGAAAGAATTCCCGGCGTCTCGTCGCATCTCAAGAGGAGGCGCTCTCCACAGGAAAGGCGAGAGGAACTCCAGGGTCGTGCCACCATTCCAAGAGTCCCCCAGATGTGTCAGTCCATTCCAGAGGAACCTGTTTTCCCTGCACTGCCTTGACGTTCAAGCCGAGGATCGACTGCCACCACGTGTGCACGTGGGACAGCCCTGTGGGAAAGCCTCGTGGGAAAGCCTCGTGGGAAAGACTCGAGGGAAAACCATAGATCCTTTGATCCACGCGGCGGACTGCGATACACTGCTGCTACCGCTCTGGAGGAAAGCGCAAGTGCATGCCCGCATTCGAGACGAGGACTGACTCCCCTGGGGAGACTCCAGAAGTACCCCAAGATCCATGTCAGCACTGGAGAGGAATCCTCAGGTTCCGGCCCCGACTCCACACAAGGTCTTAGGCCCCGGCATCGACGGGAGAGGAATCCCGAGAGGCCCCCGAGGAACTCGCATGGGGACTGGCCTTTCCTGAGGCCACCAGAGCGGGTCCCTGAGTTCCCCGTCGTAAGTCGAGAGCACTTGCCGCAACTCGAGAAAATCCAGGAGGTTTTGCCCTCCAGGCGAGATGAGGCCCATTTCCGCTGAGGCTTCTCGAGGCTAATCACATCTAACCACTGGAACTTCCAAAGGGTCCTTCACACCCTTGCTGCAACTCAAGCAGTTCCGCGACATACCCGTCTCCACTCGAGAGGAAGCACGAGGGTCCCGCACACATCCAGGGGAGCCCCGTTTCCGCCTCCTAGCTCGAGATGAGGGATCCTTTCCCTGCTTCGTAGGGAAAGAATTCCCGGCGTTCCCGTCGCATCTCAAGAGGAGGCGCTCTCCACAGGAAAGGCGAGAGGAACTCCAGGGTCGTGCCACCATTCCAAGAGTCCCCCAGATGTGTCTGTCCATTCCAGAGGAACCTGTTTTCCCTGCACTGCCTTGAGTTCAAGCCGAGGATCGACTCCCACCACGTGTGCACGTGGGACAGCCCTGTGGGAAAGCCTCGTGGGAAAGCCTCGTGGGAAAGACTCGAGGGAAAGACTCGAGGGAAAACCATAGATCCTTTGATCCACGTGGCGGACTGCGTGACACTGCTGCTACCGCTCTGGAGGAAAGCGCAAGTGCATGCCCGCATTCGAGACGAGGACTGACTCCCCTGGGGAGACTCCAGAAGTACCCCAAGATCCATGTCAGCACTGGAGAGGAATCCTCAGGTTCCGGCCCCGACTCCACACAAGGTCTTAGGCCCCGGCATCGACGGGAGAGGAATCCCGAGAGGCCCCCGAGGAACTCGCATGGGGACTGGCCTTTCCTGAGGCCACCAGAGCGGGTCCCTGAGGTCCCCGTCGTAAGTCGAGAGCACCTGCCGCAACTCGAGAAAATCCAGGAGGTTTTGCCCTCCAGGCGAGATGAGGCCCATTTCCGCTGAGGCTTCTCGAGGCTAATCACGTCTAACCACTGGAACTTCCAAAGGGTCCTTCACACCCTTGCTGCAACTCAAGAAGTTCCCCGACATACCCGTCTCCACTCGAGAGGAAGCACGTGGGGTCCCGCACACATCCAGGGGAGCCCCGTTTCCGCCTCCTAGCTCGAGATGAGGGATCCTTTCCCTGTTTCGTAGGGAAAGAATTCCCGGCGTTCCCGTCGCATCTCAGGAGGAGGCGCTCTCCACAGGAAAGGCGAGAGGAACTCAAGGGTCGTGCCACCATTCCAAGAGTCCCCCAGATGTGTCAGTCCATTCCAGAGGAACCTGTTTTCCCTGCACTGCCTTGACGTTCAAGCCGAGGATCGACTCCCACCACGTGTGCACGTGGGACAGACCTGTGGGAAAGCCTCGTGGGAAAGACTCGAGGGAAAACCTAGATCCTTTGATCCACGCGGCGGACTGCGTGACACTGCTGCTACCGCTCTGGAGGAAAGCGCAAGTGCATGCCCGCATTCGAGACGAGGACTGACTCCCCTGGGGAAACTCCAGAAGTACCTCAAGATCCATGTCAGCACTGGAGAGGAATCCTCAGGTTCCGGCCCCGACTCCACACAAGGTCTTAGGCCCCGGCATCGACGGGAGAGGAATCCCGAGAGGCCCCCGAGGAACTCGCATGGGGACTGGCCTTTCCTGAGGCCACCAGAGCGGGTCCCTGAGGTCCCCGTCGTAAGTCGAGAGCACCTGCCGCAACTCGAGAAAATCCAGGAGGTTTTGCCCTCCAGGCGAGATGAGGAACATTTCCGCTGAGGCTTCTCGAGGCTAATCACGTCTAACCACTGGAACTTCCAAAGGGTCCTTCACACCCTTGCTGCAACTCAAGAAGTTCCCCGACATACCCGTCTCCACTCGAGAGGAATCACGTGGGGTCCCGCACACATCCAGGGGAGCCCCGTTTCCGCCTCCTAGCTCGAAATGAGGGATCCTTTCCCTGTTTCGTAGGGAAAGAATTCCCGACGTTCCCGTCGCATCTCAAGAGGAGGCGCTCTCCACAGGAAAGGCGAGAGGAACTCAAGGGTCGTGCCACCATTCCAAGAGTCCCCCAGATGTGTCAGTCCATTCCAGAGGAACCTGTTTTCCCTGCACTGCCTTGACGTTCAAGCCGAGGATCGACTCCCACCACGTGTGCACGTGGGACAGCCCTGTGGGAAAGCCTCGTGGGAAAGCCTCGTGGGAAAGACTCGAGGGAAAAACATAGATCCTTTGATCCACGCGGCGGACTGCGTGACACTGCTGCTACCGCTCTGGAGGAAAGCGCAAGTGCATGCCCGCATTCGAGACGAGGACTGACTCCCCTGGGGAGACTCCAGAAGTACCCCAAGATTCATGTCAGCACTGGAGAGGAATCCTCAGGTTCCGGCCCCGACTCCACACAAGGTCTTAGGCCCTGGCATCGACGGGACAGGAATCCCGAGAGGCCCCCGAGGAACTCGCATGGGGACTGGCCTTTCCTGAGGCCACCAGAGCGGGTCCCTGAGGTCCCGGTCGTAAGTCGAGAGCACCTGCCGCAACTCGAGAAAATCCAGGAGGTTTTGCCCTCCAGGCGAGATGAGGCCCATTTCCGCTGAGGCTTCTGAAGGCTATTCACATCTAACCACTGGAACTTCCAAAGGGTACTTCACACCCTTGCTGCAACTCAAGACGTTCCCCGACATACCCGTCTCCACTCGAGAGGAAGCACGTGGGGTCCCGCACACATCCAGGGGAGCCCCGTTTCCGCCTCCTAGCTCGAGATGAGGGATCCTTTCACTGTTTCGTAGGGAAAGAATTCGCGGCGTTCCCGTCGCATCTCAAGTGGAGGCGCTCTCCACACGAAAGGAGAGAGGAACTCCAGGGTCGTGCCACCATTCCAAGAGTCCCCCAGATGTGTCAGTCCATTCCAGAGGAACCTGTTTTCCCTGCACTGCCTTGACGTTCAAGCCGAGGATCGACTCCCACCACGTGTGCACGTGGGACAGCCCTGTGGGAAAGCCTCGTGGGAAAGCCTCGTGGGAAAGACTCGAGGGAAAACCATAGATCCTTTGATCCACGCGGCGGACAGCGTGACACTGCTGCTACCGCTCTGGAGGAAAGGGAAAGTGCATGCCAGCATTCGAGACGAGGCCTGACTCCCCTGGGGAGACTCCAGAAGTACCCCAAGATCCATGTCAGCACTGGAGAGGAATCCTCAGGTTCCGGCCCCGACTCCACACAAAGTCTTAGGTCCCGGCATCGACGGGAGAGGAATCCCGAGAGGCCCCCGAGGAACTCGCATGGGGACTGGCCTTTCCTGAGGCCACCAGAGCGGGTCCCTGAGGTCCCCGTCGTAAGTCGAGAGCACCTGCCGAAACTCGAGAAAATCCAGGAGGTTTTGCCCTCCAGGCGAGATGAGGCCCATTTCCGCTGAGGCTTCTCGAGGCTAATCACGTCTAACCACTGGAACTTCCAAAGGGTCCTTCACACCCTTGCTGCAACTCAAGAAGTTCCCCGACATACCCGTCTGCACTCGAGAGGAAGCACGTGGGGTCCCGCACACATCCAGGGGAGCCCCGTTTCCGCCTCCTAGCTCGAGATGAGGGATCCTTTCCCTGCTTCGTAGGGAAAGAATTCCCGGCGTTCCCGTCGCATCTCAAGAGGAGGCGCTCTCCACAGGAAAGGCGAGAGGAACTCCAGGGTCGTGCCACCATTCCAAGAGTCCCCCAGATGTGTCTGTCCATTCCAGAGGAACCTGTTTTCCCTGCACTGCCTTGAGTTTAAGCCGAGGATCGACTCCCACCACGTGTTCACGTGGGACAGCCCTGTGGGAAAGCCTCGTGGGAAAGCCTCGTGGGAAAGACTCGAGGGAAAACCATAGATCCTTTGATCCACGCGGCGGACTGCGTGACACTGCTGCTACCGCTCTGGAGGAAAGCGCAAGTGCATGCCCGCATTCGAGACGAGGACTGACTCCCCTGGGGAGACTCCAGAAGTACCCCAAGATCCATGTCAGCACTGGAGAGCAATCCTCAGGTTCCGGCCCCGACTCCACACAAGGTCTTAGGCCCCGGCATCGACGGGAGAGGAATCCCGAGAGGCCCCCGAGGAACTCGCATGGGGACTGGCCTTTCCTGAGGCCACCAGAGCGGGTCCCTGAGGTCCCCGTCGTAAGTCGAGAGCACCTGCCGCAACTCGAGAAAATCCAGGAGGTTTTGCCCTCCAGGCGAGATGAGGCACATTTCCGCAGAGGTTTCTCGAGGCTAATCACGTCTAACCACTGGAACTTCCAAAGGGTCCTTCACACCCTTGCTGCAACTCAAGAAGTTCCCCGACATACCCGTCTCCACTCGAAAGGAAGCACGTGGGGTCCCGCACACATCCAGGGGAGCCCCGTTTCCGCCTCCTAGATCGAGATGAGGGATCCTTTCCCTGTTTCGTAGGGAAAGAATTCCCGGCGTTCCCGTCGCATCTCAAGAGGAGGCGCTCTCCACAGGAAAGGCGAGAGGAACTCCAGGGTCGTGCCACCATTCCAAGAGTCCCCCAGATGAGTCAGTCCATTCCAGAGGAACCTGTTTTCCCTGCACTGCCTTGACGTTCAAGCCGAGGATCGACTCCCACCACGTGTGCACGTGGGACAGCCCTGTGGGAAATCCTCGTGGGAAAGCCTCGTGGGAAAGCCTCGTGGGAAAGACTCGAGGGAAAAGCATAGATCCTTTGATCCACGCGGCGGATTGCGTGACACTGCTGCTACCGCTCTGGAGGAAAGCGCAAGTGCATGCCAGCATTCGAGACGAGGACTGACTCCCCTGGGGATACTCCAGAAGTACCCCAAGATCCATGTCAGCACTGGAGAGGAATCCTCAGGTTCCGGCCCCGACTCCACACAAGGTCTTAGGCACCGGCATCGACGGGAGAGGAATCCCGAGAGGCCTCAGGAACTCGCATGGGGACTGGCCTTTACTGAGGCCACCAGAGCGGGTCCCTGAGGTCCCCGTCGTAAGTCGAGAGCACCTGCCGCAACTCGAGAAAATCCAGGAGGTTTTGCCCTCCAGGCGAGATGAGGCCCATTTCCGCTGAGGCTTCTCGAGGCTAATCACGTCTAACCACTGGAACATCCAAAGGGTCCTTCACACCCTTGCTGCAACTCAAGAAGTTCCCCGACATACCCGTCTCCACTCGAGAGGAAGCACGTGGGGTCCCGCACACATCCAGGGGAGCCCCGTTTCCGCCTCCTAGCTCGAGATGAGGGATCCTTTCCCTGCTTCGTAGGGAAAGAATTCCCGTCGTTCCCGTCGCATCTCAAGAGGAGGCGCTCTCCACAAGAAAGGCGAGAGGAACTCAAGGGTCGTGCCACCATTCCAAGAGACCCCCAGATGTGTCAGTCCATTACAGAGGAAGCTGTTTTCCCTGCACTGCTTGACGTTCAAGCCGAGGATCGACTCCCACCACGTGTGCACGTGGGACAGGGCTGTGGGAAAGCCTCGTGGGAAAGCCTCGTGGGAAAGACTCGAGGGAAAACCATAGATCCTTTGATCCACGCGGCGGACAGCGTGACACTGCTGCTACCGCTCTGGAGGAAAGCGCAAGTGCATGCCGGCATTCGAGACGAGGACTGACTCCCCTGGGGAAACTCCAGAAGTACCTCAAGATCCATGTCAGCACTGGAGAGGAATCCTCAGGTTCCGGCCCCGACTCCACACAAGGTCTTAGGCCCCGGCATCGACGGGAGAGGAATCCCGAGAGGCCCCCGAGGAAGTCGCATGGGGACTGACCTTTCCTGAGGCCACCAGAGCGGGTCCCTGAGGTCCCCGTCGTAAGTCGAGAGCACCTGCCGCAACTCGAGAAAATCCAGGAGGTTTTGCCCTCCAGGCGAGATGAGGAACATTTCCGCTGAGGCTTCTCGAGGCTAATCACGTCTAACCACTGGAACTTCCAAAGGGTCCTTCACACCCTTGCTGCAACTCAAGAAGTTCCCCGACATACCCGTCTCCACTCGAGAGGAATCACGTGGGGTCCCGCACACATCCAGGGGAACCCCGTTTCCGCCTCCTAGCTCGAGATGAGGGATCCTTTCCCTGTTTCGTAGGGAAAGAATTCCCAGCGTTCCCGTCGCATCTCAAGAGGAGGCGCTCTCCACAGGAAAGGCGAGAGGAACTCCAGGGTCGTGCCACCATTCCAAGAGTCCCCCAGATGTGTCAGTCCATTCCAGAGGAACCTGTTTTCCCTGCACTGCCTTGACGTTCAAGCCGAGGATCGACTCCCACCACGTGTGCACGTGGGACAGCCCTGTGGGAAAGCCTCGTGGGAAAGCCTCGTGGGAAAGACTCGAGGGAAAAACATAGATCCTTTGATACACGCGGCGGACTGCGTGACACTGCTGCTACCGCTCTGGAGGAAAGCGCAAGTGCATGCCCGCATTCGAGACGAGGACTGACTCCCCTGGGGAGACTCCAGAAGTACCCCAAGATTCATGTCAGCACTGGAGAGGAATCCTCAGGTTCCGGCCCCGACTCCACACAAGGTCTTAGGCCCCGGCATCGACGGGAGAGGAATCCCGAGAGGCCCCCGAGGAACTCGCATGGGGACTGGCCTTTCCTGAGGCCACCAGAGCGGGTCCCTGAGGTCCCGGTCGTAAGTCGAGAGCACCTGCCGCAACTCGAGAAAATCCAGGAGGTTTTGCCCTCCAGGCAAGATGAGGCCCATTTCCGCTGAGGCTTCTGAAGGCTATTCACATCTAACCACTGGAACTTCCAAAGGGTACTTCACACCCTTGCTGCAACTCAAGACGTTCCCCGACATACCCGTCTCCACTCGAGAGGAAGCACGTGGGGTCCCGCACACATCCAGGGGAGCCCCGTTTCCGCCTCCTAGCTCGAGATGAGGGATCCTTTCCCTGTTTCGTAGGGAAAGAATTCGCGGCGTTCCCGTCGCATCTCAAGTGGAGGCGCTCTCCACAGGAAAGGAGAGAGGAACTCCAGGGTCGTGCCACCATTCCAAGAGTCCCCCAGATGTGTCAGTCCATTCCAGAGGAACCTGTTTTCCCTTCACTGCCTTAACGTTCAAGCCGAGGATCGACTCCCACCACGTGTGCACGTGGGACAGCCCTGTGGGAAAGCCTCGTGGGAAAGCCTCGTGGGAAAGACTCGAGGGAAAACCATAGATCCTTTGATCCACGCGGCGGACTGCATGACACTGCTGCTACCGCTCTGGAGGAAAGGGAAAGTGCATGCCAGCATTCGAGACGAGGCCTGACTCCCCTGGGGAGACTCCAGAAGTACCCCAAGATCCATGTCAGCACTGGAGAGGAATCCTCAGGTTCCGGCCCCGATTCCACACAAAGTCTTAGGTCCCGGCATCGACGGGAGAGGAATCCCGAGAGGCCCCCGAGGAACTCGCATGGGGACTGGCCTTTCCTGAGGCCACCAGAGCGGGTCCCTGAGGTACACGTCGTAAGTCGAGAGCACCTGCCGAAACTCGAGAAAATCCAGGAGGTTTTGCCCTCCAGGCGAGATGAGGCCCATTTCCGCTGAGGCTTCTCGAGGCTAATCACTTCTAACCACTGGAACTTCCAAAGGGTCCTTCACACCCTTGCTGCAACTCAAGAAGTTCCCCGACATACCCGTCTCCACTCGAGAGGAAGCACGTGGGGTCCCGCACACATCCAGGGGAGCCCCGTTTCCGCCTCCTAGCTCGAGATGAGGGATCCTTTCCCTGCTTCGTAGGGAAAGAATTCCCGGCGTTCCCGTCGCATCTCAAGAGGAGGCGCTCTCCACAGGAAAGGCGAGCAGAACTCCAGGGTCGTGCCACCATTCCAAGAGTCCCCCAGATGTGTCAGTCCATTCCAGAGGAACCTATTTTCCCTGCACTGCCTTGACGTTCAAGCCGAGGATCGACTCCCACCACGTGTGCACGTGGGACAGCCCTGTGGGAAAGCCTCGTGGGAAAGACTCGAGGGAAAACCTAGATTCTTTGATCCACGCGGCGGACTGCGTGACACTGCTGCTACCACTCTGGAGGAAAGCGAAAGTGCATGCCCGCATTCGAGACGAGGTCTGAGTCCCCTCGGGAGACTCCAGAAGTACTCCAAGATCCATGTCAGCACTGGAGAGGTATCCTCAAGTTCCGACCCCGACTCCACACAAGGTCTTAGGCCCCGGCATCGACGGGAGAGGAATCCCGAGAGGCCCCCGAGGAACTCGCATGGGGACTGGCCTTTCCTGAGGCCACCAGAGCGGATCCCTGAGGTCCCCGTCGTAAGTCGAGAGCACCTGCCGCAACTCGAGAAAATCCAGGAGGTTTTGCCCTCCAGGCGAGATGAGGCCCATTTCCGCTGAGGCTTCTCGAGGCTAATCACATCTAACCACTGGAACTTCCAAAGGGTCCTTCACACCCTTGCTGCAACTCAAGAAGTTCCCCGACATACCCGTCTGCATTCGAGAGGAAGCACGTGGGGTCCCGCACACATCCAGGGGAGCCCCGTTTCCGCCTCCTAGCTCGAGATGAGGGATCCTTTCCCTGTTTCGTAGGGAAAGAATTCCCGGCGTTCCCGTCGCATCTCAAGAGGAGGCGCTCTCCACAGGAAAGGCGAGAGGAACTCAAGGGTCGTGCCACCATTCCAAGAGACCCCCAGATGTGTCAGTCCATTACAGAGGAAGCTGTTTTCCCTACACTGCCGTGACGTTCAAGCCGAGGATCGACTCCCACCACGTGTGCACGTTGGACAGCCCTGTGGGAAAGCCTCGTGGGAAAGCCTCGTGGGAAAGACTCGAGGGAAAACCATAGATCCTTTGATCCACGCGGCGGACTGCGTGACACTGCTGCTACCGCTCTGGAGGAAAGCCCAAGTGCATGCCCGCATACGAGACGAGGACTGACTCCCCTGGGGAGACTCCAGAAGTAGCCCAAGATCCATGTCAGCACTGGAGAGGAATCCTCAGGTTCCGGCCCCGACTCCACACAAGGTCTTAGGCCCCGGCATCGATGGGAGAGGAATCCCGAGAGGCCCCCGAGGAACTCGCATGGGGACTGGCCTTTCCTGACGCCACCAGAGCGTGTCCCTGAGGTCCCCGTCGTAAGTCGAGAGCACCTGCCGCAACTCGAGAAAATCCAGGAGGTTTTGCCCTCCAGGCGAGATGAGGCCCATTTCCGCTGAGGCTTTTCGAGGCTAATCACGTCTAACCACTGGAACTTCCAAAGGGTCCTTCACACCCTTGCTGCAACTCAAGCAGTTCCGCGACATACCCGTCTCCACTCGAGAGGAAGAACGAGGGACCCGCACACATCCAGGGGAGCCCCGTTTCCGCCTCCTAGGTCGAGATTAGGGATCCTTTCCCTGTTTCGTAGGGAAAGAATTCCTGGCGTTCCCGTCGCATCTCAAGAGGAGGCGCTCTCCACAGGAAAGGCGAGAGGAACTCCAGGGTCGTGCCACCATTCCAAGAGACCCCCAGATGTGTCAGTCCATTCCAGAGGAACCTGTTTTCCCTGCACTGCCTTGAGTTCAAGCCGAGGATCGACTCCCACCACGTGTGCACGTGGGACAGCCCTGTGGGAAAAGCCTCGTGGGAAAGCCTCGTGGGAAAGACTCGAGGGAAAACCATAGATCCTTTGATCCACGCGGCGGACTGCGTGACACTGCTGCTACCGCTCTGGAGGAAAGCGCAAGTGCATGCCCGCATTCGACACGAGGACTTACTCCCCTGGGGAGACTCCAGAAGTACCCCAAGATCCATGTCAGCACTGGAGAGGAATCCTCAGGTTCCGGCCCCGACTCCACACAAGGTCTTAGGCCCCGGCATCGACGGGAGAGGAATCCCGAGAGGCCCCCGAGGAACTCCCATGGGGACTGGCCTTTCCTGAGGCCACCAAAGCAGGTCCCTGAGGTCCCCGTCGTAAGTCGAGAGCACCTGCCGCAACTCGAGAAAATCCAGGAGGTTTTGCCCTCCAGGCGAGTTGAGTCCCATTTCCGCTGAGGCTTCTCGAGGCTAATCACGTCTAACCACTGGAACTTCCAAAGGGTCCTTCACACCCTTGCTGCAACTCAAGAAGTTCCCCGACATACCCGTCTCCACACGAGAGGAAGCACGTGGGGTCCCGCACACATCCAGGGGAGCCCCGTTTACGCCTGCTAGCTCGAGATGAGGGATCCTTTCCCTGTTACGTAGGGAAAGAATTCCCGGCGTTCCCGTTGCATCTCAAGAAGAGGCGCTCTCCACAGGAAAGGCGAGAGGAACTCCAGGGTCGTGCCACCATTCCAAGAGCCCCCAGATGTGTCAGTCCATTCCAGAGGAACCTGTTTTCCCTGCACTGCCTTGACGTTCAAGCCGAGGATCGACACCCACCACGTGGGCACGTGGGACAGCCCTGTGGGAAAGCCTCGTGGGAAAGCCTCGTGGGAAAGACTCGAGGGAAAACCATAGATCCTTTGATCCACGCGGCGGACTGCGTGACACTGCTGCTACCGCCCTGTAGGAAAGCGCAAGTGCATGCCCGCATTCGAGACGAGGACTGACTCCCCTGGGGAGACTCCAGAAGTACCCCAAGATCCATGTCAGCACTGGAGAGGAATCCTCAGGTTCAGGCCCCGACTCCACACAAGGTCTTAGGCCCCGGCATCGACGGGAGAGGAATCCCGAGAGGCCCCTGAGGAACTCGCATGGGGACTGGCCTTTCCTGAGGCCACCAGAGCGGGTCCCTGAGGTCCCCGTCGTAAGTCGAGAGCACCTGCCGCAACTCGAGAAAATCCAGGAGGTTTTACCCTCCAGGCGAAATGAGGCCCATTTCCGCTGAGGCTTCTCGAGGCTAATCACGTCTAACCACTGGAACATCCAAAGGGTCCTTCTCACCCTTGCTGCAACTCAAGAAGTTCCCCGACATACCCGTCTCCACTCGAGAGGAAGCACGAGGGTCCCGCACACATCCAGGGGAGCCCCGTTTCCGCCTCCTAGCTCGAGATGAGGGATCCTTTCCCTGTTTCCTAGGGAAAGAATTCCCGGCGTTCCCGTCGCATCTCAAGAGGAGGCGCTCTCCACAGGAAAGGCGAGAGGAACTCCAGGGTCGTGCCACCATTCCAAGAGTCCCCCAGATGAGTCAGTCCATTCCAGAGGAACCTTTTTTCCCTGCACTGCCTTGACGTTCAAGCTGAGGATCGACTCCCACCACGTGTGCACGTGGGACAGCCCTGTGGGAAAGCCTTGTGGGAAAGCCTCGTGGGAAAGACTCGAGGGAAAACCATAGATCCTTTGATCCACGCGGCGGACTGCGTGACACTGCTGCTACCGCTCTGGAGGAAAGCGCAAGTGCATGCCCGCATTCGAGACGAGGACTGACTCCCCTGGGGAGACTCCAGAAGTACCCCAAGATCCATGTCAGCACTGGAGAGCAATCCTCAGGTTCCGGCCCCGACTCAACACAAGGTCTTAGGCCCCGGCATCGACGGGAGAGGAATCCCGAGAGGCCCCCGAGGAACTCGCATGGGGACTGGCCTTTCCTGAGGCCACCAGAGCGGGTCCCTGAGGTCCCCGTCGTAAGTCGAGAGCACCTGCCGCAACTCGAGAAAATCCAGGAGGTTTTGCCCTCCAGGCGAGATGAGGCACATTTCCGCAGAGGTTTCTCGAGGCTAATCACGTCTAACCACTGGAACTTCCAAAGGGTCCTTCACACCCTTGCTGCAACTCAAGAAGTTCCCCGACATACCCGTCTCCACTCGAAAGGAAGCACGTGGGGTCCCGCACACATCCAGGGGAGCCCCGTTTCCGCCTCCTAGCTCGAGATGAGGGATCCTTTCCCTGTTTCGTAGGGAAAGAATTCCCGGCGTTCCCGTCGCATCTCAAGAGGAGGCGCTCTCCACAGGAAAGGCGAGAGGAACTCCAGGGTCGTGCCACCATTCCAAGAGTCCCCCAGATGAGTCAGTCCATTCCAGAGGAACCTGTTTTCCCTGCACTGCCTTGACGTTCAAGCCGAGGATCGACTCCCACCACGTGTGCACGTGGGACAGCCCTGTGGGAAATCCTCGTGGGAAAGCCTCGTGGGAAAGCCTCGTGGGAAAGACTCGAGGGAAAACCATAGATCCTTTGATCCACGCGGCGGATTGCGTGACACTGCTGCTACCGCTCTGGAGGAAAGCGCAAGTGCATGCCCGCATTCGAGACGAGGACTGACTCCCCTGGGGATACTCCAGAAGTACCCCAAGATCCATGTCAGCACTGGAGCGGAATCCTCAGGTTCCGGCCCCGACTCCACACAAGGTCTTAGGCCCCGGCATCGACGGGAGAGGAATCCCGAGAGGCCTCAGAATCTCGCATGGGGACTGGCCTTTACTGAGGCCACCAGAGCGGGTCCCTGAGGTCCCCGTCGTAAGTCGAGAGCACCTGCCGCAACTCGAGAAAATCCAGGAGGTTTTGCCCTCCAGGCGAGATGAGGCCCATTTCCGCTGAGGCTTCTCGAGGCTAATCACGTCTAACCACTGGAACATCCAAAGGGTCCTTCACACCCTTGCTGCAACTCAAGAAGTTCCCCGACATACCCGTCTCCACTCGAGAGGAAGCACGTGGGGTCCCGCACACATCCAGGGGAGCACCGTTTCCGCCTCCTAGCTCGAGATGAGGGATCCTTTCCCTGTTTCGTAGGGAAAGAATTCCCGGCGTTCCCGTCGCATCTCAAGAGGAGGCGCTCTCCACAAGAAAGGCGAGAGGAACTCAAGGGTCGTGCCACCATTCCAAGAGACCCCCAGATGTGTCAGTCCATTACAGAGGAAGCTGTTTTCCCTGCACTGCTTGACGTTCAAGCCGAGGATCGACTCCCACCACGTGTGCACGTGGGACAGCCCTGTGGGAAAGCCTCGTGGGAAAGCCTCGTGGGAAAGACTCGAGGGAAAACCATAGATCCTTTGATCCACGCGGCGGACAGCGTGACACTGCTGCTACCGCTCTGGAGGAAAGCGCAAGTGCATGCCGGCATTCGAGACGAGGACTGACTCCCCTGGGGAAACTCCAGAAGTACCTCAAGATCCATGTCAGCACTGGAGAGGAATCCTCAGGTTCCGGCCCCGACTCCACACAAGGTCTTAGGCCCCGGCATCGACGGGAGAGGAATCCCGAGAGGCCCCCGAGGAACTCGCATGGGGACTGGCCTTTCCTGAGGCCACCAGAGCGGGTCCCTGAGGTCCCCGTCGTAAGTCGAGAGCACCTGCCGCAACTCGAGAAAATCCAGGAGGTTTTGCCCTCCAGGCGAGATGAGGAACATTTCCGCTGAGGCTTCTCGAGGCTAATCACGTCTAACCACTGGAACTTCCAAAGGGTCCTTCACACCCTTGCTGCAACTCAAGAAGTTCCCCGACATACCCGTCTCCACTCGAGAGGAATCACGTGGGGTCCCGCACACATCCAGGGGAGCCCCGTTTCCGCCTCCTAGCTCGAGATGAGGGATCCTTTCCCTGTTTCGTAGGGAAAGAATTCCCGGCGTTCCCGTCGCATCTCAAGAGGAGGCGCTCTCCACAGGAAAGGCGAGAGGAACTCAAGGGTCGTGCCACCATTCCAAGAGTCCCCCAGATGTGTCAGTCCATTCCAGAGGAACCTGTTTTCCCTGCACTGCCTTGACGTTCAAGCCGAGGATCGACTCCCACCACGTGTGCACGTGGGACAGCCCTGTGGGAAAGCCTCGTGGGAAAGCCTCGTGGGAAAGACTCGAGGGAAAAACATAGATCCTTTGATCCACGCGGCGGACTGCGTGACACTGCTGCTACCGCTCTGGAGGAAAGCGCAAGTGCATGCCCGCATTCGAGACGAGGACTGACTCCCCTGGGGAGACTCCAGAAGTACCCCAAGATTCATGTCAGCACTGGAGAGGAATCCTCAGGTTCCGGCCCCGACTCCACACAAGGTCTTAGGCCCCGGCATCGACGGGAGAGGAATCCCGAGAGGCCCCCGAGGAACTCGCATGGGGACTGGCCTTTCCTGAGGCCACCAGAGCTGGTCCCTGAGGTCCCGGTCGTAAGTCGAGAGCACCTGCCGCAACTCGAGAAAATCCAGGAGGTTTTGCCCTCCAGGCGAGATGAGGCCCATTTCCGCTGAAGCTTCTGAAGGCTATTCACATCTAACCACTGGAACTTCCAAAGGGTACTTCACACCCTTGCTGCAACTCAAGACGTTCCCCGACATACCCGTCTCCACTCGAGAGGAAGCACGAGGGTCCCGCACACATCCAGGGGAGCCCCGTTTCCGCCTCCTAGCTTGAGATGAGGGATCCTTTCCCTGTTTCCTAGGGAAAGAATTCCCGGCGTTCCCGTCGCATCTCAAGAGGAGGCGCTCTCCACAGGAAAGGCGAGAGGAACTCCAGGGTCGTGCCACCATTCCAAGAGTCCCCCAGATGTGTCAGTCCATTCCAGAGGAACCTGTTTTCCCTGCACTGCCTTGACGTTCAAGCTGAGGATCGACTCCCACCACGTGTGCACGTGGGACAGCCCTGTGGGAAAGCCTCGTGGGAAAGCCTCGTGGGAAAGACTCGAGGGAAAACCATAGATCCTTTGATCCACGCGGCGGATTGCGTGACACTGCTGCTACCGCTCTGGAGGAAAGCGCAAGTGCATGCCCGCATTCGAGACGAGGACTGACTCCCCTGGGGAGACTCCAGAAGTACCCCAAGATCCATGTCAGCACTGGAGAGGAATCCTCAGGTTCCGGCCCCGACTCCACACAAGGTCTTAGGCCCCGGCATCGACGGGAGAGGAATCCCGAGAGGCCCCCGAGGAACTCGCATGGGGACTGGCCTTTCCTGAGGTCACCAGAGCGGGTCCCTGAGGTCCCCGTGGTAAGTCGAGAGCACCTGCCGCAACTCGAGAAAATCCAGGAGGTACTGCCCTCCAGGCGAGATGAGGCCCATTTCCGCTGAGGCTTCTCGAGGCTAATCACATCTAACCACTGGAACTTCCAAAGGGTCCTTCACACCCTTGCTGCAACACAAGAATTTCCCCAACATACCCGTCTCCACTCGAGAGGAAGCACGTGGGGTCCCGTACACATCCAGGGGAGCCCCGTTTCCGCCTCCTAGCTCGAGATGAGGGATCCTTTCCCTGTTTTGTAGGGAAAGAATTCCCGGCGTTCCCGTCGCATCTCAAGAGGAGGCGCTCTCCACAGGAAAGGCGAGAGGAACTCCAGGGTCGTGCCACCATTCCAAGACTCCCCCGGATGTGTCAGTCCATTCCAGAGGAACCTGTTTTCCCTGCACTGCCTTGACGTTCAAGCCGAGGATCGACTCCCACCACGTGTGCACGTGGGACAGCCCTGTGGGAAAGCCTCGTGGGAAAGCCTCGTGGGAAAGACTCGAGGGAAAACCATAGATCCTTTGATCCACGCGGCGGACTGCGTGACACTGCTGCTACCGCTCTGGAGGAAAGCGCAAGTGCATGCCCGCATTCGAGACGAGGACTGACTCCCCTGGGGAGACTCCAGAAGTACCCCAAGATCCATGTCAGCACTGGAGAGGAATCCTCAGGTTCCGGCCCCGACTCCACACAAGGTCTTAGGCCCCGGCATCGACGGGAGAGGAATCCAGAGAGGCCCCCGAGGAACTCGCATGGGGACTGGCCTTTCCTGAGGCCACCAGAGCGGGTCCCTGAGGTCCCTGTCGTAAGTCGAGAGCACCTGCCGCAACTCGAGAAAATCCAGGAGGTTTTGCCCTCCAGGCGAGATGAGGCCCATTTCTGCTGAGGCTTCTCGAGGCTAATCACATCTAACCACTGGAACATCCAAAGGGTCCTTCACACCCTTGCTGCAACACAAGAAGTTCCCCGACATACTCGTCTCCACTCGAGAGGAAGCACGTGGGGTCCCGCACACATCCAGGGGAGCCCCGTTTCCGCCTCCTAGCTCGAGATGAGGGATCCTTTCCCTGTTTCGTAGGGAAAGAATTCCCGGCGTTCCCGTCGCATCTCAAGAGGAGGCGCTCTCCACAGGAAAGGCGAGAGGAACTCCAGGGTCGTGCCACCATTCCAGGAGTCCCCCAGATGTGTCAGTCCATTCCAGAGGAACCTGTTTTCCCTGCACTGCCTTGACGTTCAAGCCGAGGATCGACTCCCACCACGTGTGCACGTGGGACAGCCCTGTGGGAAAGCCTCGTGGGAAAGCCTCGTGGGAAAGACTCGAGGGAAAACCATAGATCCTTTGATCCACGCGGCGGACTGTGTGACACTGCTGCTACCGCTCTGGAGGAAAGCGCAAGTGCATGCCCGCATTCGAGACGAGGACTGACTCCCCTGGGGAGACTCCAGAAGTACCCCAAGATCCATGTCAGCACTGGAGAGGAATCCTCAGGTTCCGGCCCCGACTCCACACAAGGTCTTAGGCCCCGGCATCGACGGGACAGGAATCCCGAGAGGCCCCCGAGGAACTCGCATGGGGACTGGCCTTTCCTGAGGCCACCAGAGCGGGTCCCTGAGGTCCCCGTCGTAAGTCGAGAGCACCTGCCGCAACTCGAGAAAATCCAGGAGGTTTTGCCCTCCAGGCGAGATGAGGCCCATTTCCGCTGAGGCTTCTCGAGGCTAATCACGTCTAACCACTGGAACTTCCAAAGGGTCCTTCACACCCTTGCTGCAACTCAAGAAGTTCCCCGACATACCCGTCTCCACTCGAGAGAAAGCACGTGGGGTCCCGCACACATCCAGGGGAGCCCCGTTTCCGCCTCCTAGCTCGAGATTTGGGATCCTTTCCCTGTTTCGTAGGGAAAGAATTCCCGGCGTTCCCGTCGCATCTCAAGAGGAGGCGCTCTCCACAAGAAAGGCGAGAGGAACTCAAGGGTCGTGCCACCATTCCAAGAGACCCCCAGATATGTCAGTCCATTACAGAGGAAGCTGTTTTCCCTGCACTGCCTTGACGTTCAAGCCGAGGATCGACTCCCACCACGTGTGCACGTGGGACAGCCCTGTGGGAAAGCCTCGTGGGAAAGCCTCGTGGGAAAGACTCGAGGGAAAACCTTAGATCCATTGATCCACGCAGCGGACTGCGTGACACTGCTGCTACCGCTCTGGAGGAAAGCGCAAGTGCATGCCCGCATTCGAGACGAGGACTGACTCCCCTGGGGAGACTCCAGAAGTTCCCCAAGATCCATGTCAGCACTGGAGAGGAATCCTCAGGTTCCGGCCCCGACTCCACACAAGGTCTTAGTCCCCGGCATCGACGGGAGAGGAATCCCGAGAGGCCCCCGAGGAACGCGCATGGGGACTGGCCTTTCCTGAGGCCACCAGAGCGGGTCCCTGAGGTCCCCGTCGTAAGTCGAGAGCACCTGCCACAACTCGAGAAAATCCAGGAGGTTTTGCCCTCCAGGGGAGATGAGGCCCGTTTCCGCTGAGGCTTCTCGAGGCTAAACACATCTAACCACTGGAACATCCAAAGGGTCCTTCTCACCCTTGCTGCAACTCAAGAAGTTCCCCGACATACCCGTCTCCACTCGAGAGGAAGCACGTGGGGTCCCGCACACATCCAGGGGAGCCCCGTTTCCGCCTCCTAGCTAGAGATGAGGGATCCTTTCCCTGTTTTGTAGGGAAAGAATTCCCGGCGTTCCCGTCGCATCTCAAGAGGAGGCGCTCTCCACAGGAAAGGCGAGAGGAACTCCAGGGTCGTGCCACCATTCCAAGACTCCCCCGGATGTGTCAGTCCATTCCAGAGGAACCTGTTTTCCCTGCACTGCCTTGACGTTCAAGCCGAGGATCGACTCCCACCCCGTGTGCACGTGGGACAGCCCTGTGGGAAAGCCTCGTGGGAAAGCCTCGTGGGAAAGACTCGAGGGAAAACCATAGATCCTTTGATCCACGCGGCGGATTGCGTGACACTGCTGCTACCGCTCTGGAGGAAAGCGCAAGTGCATGCCCGCATTCGAGACGAGGACTGACTCCCCTGGGGATACTCCAGAAGTACCCCAAGATCCATGTCAGCACTGGAGAGGAATCCTCAGGTTCCAGCCCCGACTCCACACAAGGTCTTAGGCCCCGGCATCGACGGGAGAGGAATCCCGAGAGGCCCCCAGGAACTCGCATGGGGACTGGCCTTTACTGAGGCCACCAGAGCGGGTCCCTGAGGTCCCCGTCGTAAGTCGAGAGCACCTGCCGCAACTCGAGAAAATCCAGGAGGTTTTGCCCTCCAGGCGAGATGAGGCCCATTTCCGCTGAGGCTTCTCGAGGCTAATCACGTCTAACCACTGGAACTTCCAAAGGGTCCTTCACACCCTTGCTGCAACTCAAGAAGTTCCCCGACATACCCGTCTCCACTCGAGAGGAAGCACGTGGGGTCCCGCACACATCCAGGGGAGCCCCGTTTCCGCCTCCTAGCTCGAGATGAGGGATCCTTTCCCTGTTTCGTAGGGAAAGAATTTCCGGCGTTCCCGTCGCATCTCAAGAGGAGGCGCTCTCCACAAGAAAGGCGAGAGGAACTCAAGGGTCGTGCCACCATTCCAAGAGACCCCCAGATATGTCAGTCCATTACAGAGGAAGCTGTTTTCCCTGCACTGCCTTGACGTTCAAGCCGAGGATCGACTCCCACCACGTGTGCACGTGGGACAGCCCTGTGGGAAAGCCTCGTGGGAAAGCCTCGTGGGAAAGACTCGAGGGAAAACCTTAGATCCATTGATCCACGCAGCGGACTGCGTGACACTGCTGCTACCACTCTGGAGGAAAGCGCAAGTGCATGCCCGCATTCGAGACGAGGACTGACTCCCCTGGGGATACTCCAGAAGTACCCCAAGATCCATGTCAGCACTGGAGAGGAATCCTCAGGTTCCGGCCATGAGTTCACACAAGGTCTTAGGCCCCGGCATCAGCGGGAGAGGAATTCCGAAAGGCCCCCGAGGAACGCGCATGGGGACTGGCCTTTCCTGAGGCCACCAGAGCGGGTCCCTGAGGTCCCCGTCGTAAGTCGAGAGCACCTGCCGCAACTCGAGAAAATCCAGGAGGTTTTGCCCTCCAGGGGAGATGAGGCCCGTTTCCGCTGAGGCTTCTCGAGGCTAAACACATCTAACCACTGGAACATCCAAAGGGTCCTTCTCACCCTTGCTGCAACTCAAGAAGTTCCCCGACATGCCCGTCTCCACTCGAGAGGAAGCACGAGGGGTCCCGCACACATCCAGGGGAGCCCCGTTTCCGCCTCCTAGCTCGAGATGAGGGATCCTTTCCCTGTTTTGTAGGGAAAGAATTCCCGGCGTTCCCGTCGCATCTCAAGAGGAGGCGCTCTCCACAGGAAAGGCGAGAGGAACTCCAGGGTCGTGCCACCATTCCAAGACTCCCCCGGATGTGTCAGTCCATTCCAGAGGAACCTGTTTTCCCTGCACTGCCTTGACGTTCAAGCCGAGGATCGACTCCCACCACGTGTGCACGTGGGACAGCCCTGTGGGAAAGCCTCGTGGGAAAGCCTCGTGGGAAAGACTCGAGGGAAAACCATAGATCCTTTGATCCACGCGGCGGACTGCGTGACACTGCTGCTACCGCTCTGGAGGAAAGCGCAAGTGCATGCCCGCATTCGAGACGAGGACTGACTCCCCTGGGGAGACTCCAGAAGTACCCCAAGATCCATGTCAGCACTGGAGAGGAATCCTCAGGTTCCGGCCCCGACTCCACACAAGGTCTTAGGCCCCGGCATCGACGGGAGAGGAATCCAGAGAGGCCCCCGAGGAACTCGCATGGGGACTGGCCTTTCCTGAGGCCACCAGAGCGGGTCCCTGAGGTCCCCGTCGTAAGTCGAGAGCACCTGCCGCAACTCGAGAAAATCCAGGAGGTTTTGCCCTCCAGGCGAGATGAGGCCCATTTCCGCTGAGGCTTCTCGAGGCTAATCACGTCTAACCACTGGAACTTCCAAAGGGTCCTTCACACCCTTGCTGCAACTCAAGAAGTTCCCCGACATACCCGTCTCCACTCGAGAGGAAGCACGTGGGGTCCCGCACACATCCAGGGGAGCCCCGTTTCCACCTCCTAGCTCGAGATGAGGGATCCTTTCCCTGTTTCGTAGGGAAAGAATTCCCGGCGTTCCCGTCGCATCTCAAGAGGAGGCGCTCTCCACAGGAAAGGCGAGAGGAACTCCAGGGTCGTGCCACCATTCCAAGAGTCCCCCAGATGTTTCAGTCCATTACAGAGGACCCTGTTTTCCCTGCACTGCCTTGACGTTCAAGCCGAGGATCGAATCCCACCACGTGTGCACGTGGGACAGCCCTGTGGGAAAGCCTCGTGGGAAAGCCTCGTGGGAAAGACTCGAGGGAAAACCATAGATCCTTTGATCCACGCGGCGGACTGCGTGACACTGCTGCTACCGCCCTGGAGGAAAGCGCAAGTGCATGCCCGCATTCGAGACGAGGACTGAGTCCCCTGGGGAGACTCCAGAAGTACCCCAAGATCCATGACAGCACTGGAGAGGAATCCTCAGGTTCCGGCCCCGATTCCACACAAGGTCTTAGGCCCCGGCATCGACGGGAGAGGAATCCCGAGAGGCCCCCGAGGAACTCGCATGGGGACTGGCCTTTCCTGAGGCCACCAGAACGGGTCCCTGAGGTCCCTGTCGTAATTCGAGAGCACCTGCCGCAACTCGAGAAAATCCAGGAGGTTTTGCCCTCCAGGCGAGATGAGGCCCATTTCTGCTGAGGCTTCTCGAGGCTAATCACATCTAACCACTGGAACATCCAAAGGGTCCTTCTCACCCTTGCTGCAACTCAAGAAGTTCCCCGACATACCCGTCTCCACTCGAGAGGAAGCACGAGGGTCCCGCGCACATCCAGGGGAGCCCCGTTTCCGCCTCCTAGCTTGAGATGAGGGATCCTTTCCCTGTTTCGTAGGGAAAGAATTCCCGGCGTTCCCGTCGCATCTCAAGAGGAGGCGCTCTCCACAGGAAAGGCGAGAGGAACTCCAGGGTCGTGCCACCATTCCAAGAGTCCCCCAGATGTGTCAGTCCATTCCAGAGGAACCTGTTTTCCCTGCACTGCCTTGACGTTCAAGCTGAGGATCGACTCCCACCACGTGTGCACGTGGGACAGCCCTGTGGGAAAGCCTCGTGGGAAAGCCTCGTGGGAAAGACTCGAGGGAAAACCATAGATCCTTTGATCCACGCGGCGGATTGCGTGACACTGCTGCTACCGCTCTGGAGGAAAGCGCAAGTGCATGCCCGCATTCGAGACGAGGACTGACTCCCCTGGGGAGACTCCAGAAGTACCCCAAGATCCATGTCAGCACTGGAGAGGAAATCTCAGGTTCCGGCCCCGACTCCACACAAGGTCTTAGGCCCCGGCATCGACGGGAGAGGAATCCCGAGAGGCCCCCGAGGAACTCGCATGGGGACTGGCCTTTCCTGAGGCCACCAGAGCGGGTCCCTGATGTCCCCGTCGTAAGTCGAGAGCACCTGCCGCAACTCGAGAAAATCCAGGAGGTTTTGCCCTACAGGCGAGATGAGGCACATTTCCGCTGAGGCTTCTCGAGGCTAAACACATCTAACCACTGGAACATCCAAAGGGTCCTTCTCACCCTTGCTGCAACTCAAGAAGTTCCCCGACATACCCGTCTCCACCCGAGAGGAAGCACGTGGGGTCCCGCACACATCCAGGGGAGCCCCGTTTCCACCTCCTAGCTCGAGATGAGGGATCCTTTCCCTGTTTTGTAGGGAAAGAATTCCCGGCGTTCCCGTCGCATCTCAAGAGGAGGCGCTCTCCACAGGAAAGGCGAGAGGAACTCCAGGGTCGTGCCACCATTCCAAGACTCCCCCGGATGTGTCAGTCCATTCCAGAGGAACCTCTTTTCCCTGCACTGCCTTGACGTTCAAGCCGAGGATCGACTCCCACCACGTGTGCACGTGGGACAGCCCTGTGGGAAAGCCTCGTGGGAAAGCCTCGTGGGAAAGACTCGAGGGAAAACCATAGATCCTTTGATCCACGCGGCGGATTGCGTGACACTGCTGCTACCGCTCTGGAGGAAAGCGCAAGTGCATGCCCGCATTCGAGACGAGGACTGACTCCCCTGGGGAGACTCCAGAAGTACCCCAAGATCCATGTCAGCACTGGAGCGGAATCCTCAGGTTCCAGCCCCGACTCCACACAAGGTCTTAGGCCCCGGCATCGACGGGAGAGGAATCCCGAGAGGCCCCCAGGAACTCGCATGGGGACTGGCCTTTACTGAGGCCACCAGAGCGGGTCCCTGAGGTCCCCGTCGTAAGTCGAGAGCACCTGCCGCAACTCGAGAAAATCCAGGAGGTTTTGCCCTCCAGGCGAGATGAGGCCCATTTCTGCTGAGGCTTCTCGAGGCTAATCACGTCTAACCACTGGAACTTCCAAAGGGTCCTTCACACCCTTGCTGCAACTCAAGAAGTTCCCCGACATACCCGTCTCCACTCGAGAGGAAGCACGTGGGGTCCCGCACACATCCAGGGGAGCCCCGTTTCCGCCTCCTAGCTCTAGATGAGGGATCCTTTCCCTGTTTCGTAGGGAAAGAATTCCCGGCGTTCCCGTCGCATCTCAAGAGGAGGCGCTCTCCACAAGAAAGGCGAGAGGAACTCAAGGGTCGTGGCACCATTCCAAGAGACCCCCAGATATGTCAGTCCATTACAGAGGAAGCTGTTTTCCCTGCACTGCCTTGACGTTCAAGCCGAGGATCGACTCCCACCACGTGTGCACGTGGGACAGCCCTGTGGGAAAGCCTCGTGGGAAAGCCTCGTGGGAAAGACTCGAGGGAAAACCTTAGATCCATTGATCCACGCAGCGGACTGCGTGACACTGCTGCTACCACTCTGGAGGAAAGCGCAAGTGCATGCCCGCATTCGACACGAGGACTGACTCCCCTGGGGAGACTCCAGAAGTACCCCAAGATCCATGTCAGCACTGGAGAGGAATCCTCAGGTTCCTGCCCCGACTCCACACAAGGTCTTAGGCCCCGGCATCGATGGGAGAGGAATCCCGAGAGGCCCCCGAGGAACGCGCATGGGGACTGGCCTTTCCTGAGGCCACCAGAGCGGGTCCCTGAGGTCCCCGTCGTAAGTCGAGAGCACCTGCCGCAACTCGAGAAAATCCAGGAGGTTTTGCCCTCCAGGGGAGATGAGGCCCGTTTCCGCTGAAGCTTCTCGAGGCTAAACACATCTAACCACTGGAACATCCAAAGGGTCCTTCTCACCCTTGCTGCAACTCAAGAAGTTCCCCGACATACCCGTCTCCACTCGAGAGGAAGCACGTGGGGTCCCGCACACATCCAGGGGAGCCCCGTTTCCGCCTCCTAGCTCGAGATGAGGGATCCTTTCCCTGTTTTGTAGGGAAAGAATTCCCGGCGTTCCCGTCGCATCTCAAGAGGAGGCGCTCTCCACAGGAAAGGCGAGAGGAACTCCAGGGTCGTGCCACCATTCCAAGAGTCCCCCAGATGTTTCAGTCCATTACAGAGGACCCTGTTTTCCCTGCACTGCCTTGACGTTCAAGCCGAGGATCGACTCCCACCACGTGTGCACGTGGGACAGCCCTGTGGGAAAGCCTCGTGGGAAAGCCTCGTGGGAAAGACTCGAGGGAAAACCATAGATCCTTTGATCCACGCGGCGGACTGCGTGACACTGCTGCTACCGCTCTGGAGGAAAGCGCAAGTGCATGCCCGCATTCGAGACGAGGACTGACTCCCCTGGGGAGACTCCAGAAGTACCCCAAGATCCATGTCAGCACTGGAGAGGAATCCTCAGGTTCCGGCCCCGACTCCACACAAGGTCTTAGGCCCCGGCATCGACGGGAGAGGAATCCCGAGAGGCCCCCGAGGAACTCGCATGGGGACTGGCCTTTCCTGAGGCCACCAGAGCGGGTCCCTGAGGTCCCCGTCGTAAGTCGAGAGCACCTGCCGCAACTCGAGAAAATCCAGGAGGTTTTGCCCTCCAGGCGAGATGAGGCCCATTTCCGCTGAGGCTTCTCGAGGCTAATCACATCTAACCACTGGAACTTCCAAAGGGTCCTTCACACCCTTGCTGCAACTCAAGAAGTTCCCCGACATACCCGTCTCCACTCGAGAGGAAGCACGTGGGGTCCCGCACACATCCAGGGGAGCCCCGTTTCCGCCTCCTAGCTCTAGATGAGGGATCCTTTCCCTGTTTCGTAGGGAAAGAATTCCCGGCGTTCCCGTCGCATCTCAAGAGGAGGCGCTCTCCACAAGAAAGGCGAGAGGAACTCAAGGGTCGTGGCACCATTCCAAGAGACCCCCAGATATGTCAGTCCATTACAGAGGAAGCTGTTTTCCCTGCACTGCCTTGACGTTCAAGCCGAGGATCGACTCCCACCACGTGTGCACGTGGGACAGCCCTGTGGGAAAGCCTCGTGGGAAAGCCTCGTGGGAAAGACTCGAGGGAAAACCTTAGATCCATTGATCCACGCAGCGGACTGCGTGACACTGCTGCTACCACTCTGGAGGAAAGCGCAAGTGCATGCCCGCATTCGAGACGAGGACTGACTCCCCTGGGGAGACTCCAGAAGTACCCCAAGATCCATGTCAGCACTGGAGAGGAATCCTCAGGTTCCGGCCCCGACTCCACACAAGGTCTTAGGCCCCGGCATCGATGGGAGAGGAATCCCGAGAGGCCCCCGAGGAACGCGCATGGGGACTGGCCTTTCCTGAGGCCACCAGAGCGGGTCCCTGAGGTCCCCGTCGTAAGTCGAGAGCACCTGCCGCAACTCGAGAAAATCCAGGAGGTTTTGCCCTCCAGGGGAGATGAGGCCCGTTTCCGCTGAAGCTTCTCGAGGATAAACACATCTAACCACTGGAACATCCAAAGGGTCCTTCTCACCCTTGCTGCAACTCAAGAAGTTCCCCGACATACCCGTCTCCACTCGAGAGGAAGCACGTGGGGTCCCGCACACATCCAGGGGAGCCCCGTTTCCGCCTCCTAGCTCGAGATGAGGGATCCTTTCCCTGTTTCGTAGGGAAAGAATTCCCGGCGTTCCCGTCGCATCTCAAGAGGAGGCGCTCTCCACAGGAAAGGCGAGAGGAACTCCAGGGTCGTGCCACCATTCCAGGAGTCCCCCAGATGTGTCAGTCCATTCCAGAGGAACCTGTTTTCCCTGCACTGCCTTGTCGTTCAAGCCGAGGATCGACTCCCACCACGTGTGCACGTGGGACAGCCCTGTGGGAAAGCCTCGTGGGAAAGCCTCGTGGGAAAGACTCGAGGGAAAACCATAGATCCTTTGATCCACGCGGCGGACTGTGTGACACTGCTGCTACCGCTCTGGAGGAAAGCGCAAGTGCATGCCCGCATTCGAGACGAGGACTGACTCCCCTGGGGAGACTCCAGAAGTACCCCAAGATCCATGTCAGCACTGGAGAGGAATCCTCAGGTTCCGGCCCCGACTCCACACAAGGTCTTAGGCCCCGGCATCGACGGGAGAGGAATCCCGAGAGGCCCCCGAGGAACTCGCATGGGGACTGGTCTTTCCTGAGGCCACCAGAGCGGGTCCCTGAGGTCCCCGTCGTAAGTCGAGAGCACCTGCCGCAACTCGAGAAAATCCAGGAGGTTTTGCCCTCCAGGCGAGATGAGGCCCATTTCCGCTGAGGGTTCTGGAGGCTAATCACGTCTAACCACTGGAACTTCCAAAGGGTCCTTCACACCCTTGCTGCAACTCAAGAAGTTCCCTGACATACACGTCTCCAATCGAGAGGAAGCACGTGTGGTCCGGCACACATCCAGGGGAGCCCCGTTTCCGCCTCCTAGCTCGAGATGAGGGATCCTTTCCCTGTTTCGTAGGGAAAGAATTCCCGGCGTTCCCGTCGCATCTCAAGAGGAGGCGCTCTCCACAGGAAAGGCGAGAGGAACTCCAGGGTCGTGCCACCATTCCAAGAGTCCCCCAGATGTTTCAGTCCATTCCAGAGGAACCTGTTTTCCCTGCACTGCCTTGACGTTCAAGCCGAGGATCGACTCCCACCACGTGTGCACGTGGGACAGCCCTGTGGGAAAGCCTCGTGGGAAAGCCTCGTGGGAAAGACTCGAGGGAAAACCTTAAATCCATTGATCCACGCAGCGGACTGCGTGACACTGCTGCTACCGCTCTGGAGGAAAGCGCAAGTGCATGCCCGCATTCGACACGAGGACTGACTCCCCTGGGGAGACTCCAGAAGTACCCCAAGATCCATGTCAGCACTGGAGAGGAATCCTCAGGTTTCGGCCCCGACTCCACACTAGGTCTTAGGCCCCGGCATCGACGGGAGAGGAATCCCGAGAGGCCCCCGAGGAACGCGCATGGGGACTGGCCTTTCCTGAGGCCACCAGAGCGGGTCCCTGAGGTCCCCGTCGTAAGTCGAGAGCACCTGCCGCAACTCGAGAAAATCCAGGAGGTTTTGCCCTCCAGGCGAGATGAGGCCCATTTCCGCTGAGGCTTCTCGAGGCTAATCACGTCTAACCACTGGAACTTCCAAAGGGTCCTTCACACCCTTGCTGCAACTCAAGAAGTTCCCCGACATACCCGTCTCCACTCGAGAGGAAGCACGTGGGGTCCCGCACTCATCCAGGGGAGCCCCGTTTCCGCCTCCTAGCTCGAGATGAGGGATCCTTTCCCTGTTTCGTAGGGAAAGAATTCCCGGCGTTCCCGTCGCATCTCAAGAGGAGGCGCTCTCCACAGGAAAGGCGAGAGGAACTCCAGGGTCGTGCCACCATTCCAGGAGTCCCCCAGATGTGTCAGTCCATTCCAGAGGAACCTGTTTTCCCTGCACTGCCTTGACGTTCAAGCCGAGGATCGACTCCCACCACGTGTGCACGTGGGACAGGGCTGTGGGAAAGCCTCGTGGGAAAGCCTCGTGGGAAAGACTCGAGGGAAAACCATAGATCCTTTGATCCACGCGGCGGACTGTGTGACACTGCTGCTACCGCTCTTGAGGAAAGCGCAAGTGCATGCCCGCATTCGAGACGAGGACTGACTCCCCTGGGGAGACTCCAGAAGTACCCCAAGATCCATGTCAGCACTGGAGAGGAATCCTCAGGTTCCGGCCCCGACTCCACACAAGGTCTTAGGCCCCGGCATCGACGGGAGAGGAATCCCGAGAAGACCCCGAGGAACTCGCATGGGGACTGGCCTTTCCTGAGGCCACCAGAGCGGGTCCCTGAGGTCCCCGTCGTAAGTCGAGAGCACCTGCCGCAACTCGAGAAAATCCAGGAGGTTTTGCCCTCCAGGCGAGATGAGGCCCATTTCCGCTGAGGCTTCTCGAGGCTAATCACGTCTAACCACTGGAACTTCCAAAGGGTCCTTCACACCCTTGCTGCAACTCAAGAAGTTCCCCGACATACCCGTCTCCATTCGAGAGGAAGCACGTGGGGTCCCGCACACATCCAGGGGAGCCCCGTTTCCGCCTCCTAGCTCGAGATGAGGGATCCTTTCCCTGTTTCGTAGGGAAAGAATTCCCGGCGTTCCCGTCGCATCTCAAGAGGAGGCGCTCTCCACAAGAAAGGCGAGAGGAACTCAAGGGTCGTGCCACCATTCCAAGAGACCCCCAGATATGTCAGTCCATTCCAGAGGAACCTGTTTTCCCTGCACTGCCTTGACGTTCAAGCCGAGGATCGACTCCCACCACGTGTGCACGTGGGACAGCCCTGTGGGAAAGCCTCGTGGGAAAGCCTCATGGGAAAGACTCGAGGGAAAACCTTAGATCCATTGATCCATGCAGCGGACTGCGTGACACTGCTGCTACCGCTCTGGAGGAAAGCGCAAGTGCATGCCCGCATTCGAGACGAGGACTGACTCCCCTGGGGAGACTCCAGAAGTACCCCAAGATCCATGTCAGCACTGGAGAGGAATCCTCAGGTTTCGGCCCCGACTCCACTCAAGGTCTTAGGCCCCGGCATCGACGGGAGAGGAATCCCGAGAGGCCCCCGAGGAACGCGCATGGGGACTGGCCTTTCCTGAGGTCACCAGAGCGGGTTCCTGAGGTCCCCGTGGTAAGTCGAGAGCACCTGTCGCAACTCGAGAAAATCCAGGAGGTTTTGCCCTCCAGGCGAGATGAGGCCCATTTCCGCTGAGGCTTCTCGAGGCTAATCACATCTAACCACTGGAACTTCCAAAGGGTCCTTCACACCCTTGCTGCAACACAAGAAGTTCCCCGACATACCCGTCTCCACTCGAGAGGAAGCACGTGGGGTCCCGCACACATCCAGGGGAGCCCCGTTTCCGCCTCCTAGCTCGAGATGAGGGATCCTTTCCCTGTTTCGTAGGGAAAGAATTCCCGGCGTTCCCGTCGCATCTCAAGAGGAGGCGCTCTCCACAGGAAAGGCGAGAGGAACTCCAGGGTCGTGCCACCATTCCAAGAGTCCCCCAGATGTTTCAGTCCATTCCAGAGGAACCTGTTTTCCCTGCACTGCCTTGACGTTCAAGCCGAGGATCGACTCCCACCACGTGTGCACGTGGGACAGCCCTGTGGGAAAGCCTCGTGGGAAAGCCTCGTGGGAAAGACTCGAGGGAAAACCATAGATCCTTTGATCCACGCGGCGGATTGCGTGACACTGCTGCTACCGTTCTGGAGGAAAGCGCAAGTGCATGCCCGCATTCGAGACGAGGACTGACTCCCCTGGGGATACTCCAGAAGTACCCCAAGATCCATGTCAGCACTGGAGCGGAATCCTCAGGTTCCGGCCCCGACTCCACACAAGGTCTTAGGCCCCGGCATCGACGGGAGAGGAATCCCGAGAGGCCCCCAGGAACTCGCTTGGGGACTGGCCTTTACTGAGGCAATCAGAGCGGGTCCCTGAGGTCCCCGTCGTAAGTCGAGAGCACCTGCCGCAACTCGAGAAAATCCAGGAGGTTTTGCCCTCCAGGCGAGATGAGGCCCATTTCCGCTGAGGCTTCTCGAGGCTAATCACGTCTAACCACTGGAACTTCCAAAGGGTCCTTCACACCCTTGCTGCAACTCAAGAAGTTCCCCGACATACCCGTCTCCATTCGAGAGGAAGCACGTGGGGTCCCGCACACATCCAGGGGAGCCCCGTTTCCGCCTCCTAGCTCGAGATGAGGGATCCTTTCCCTGTTTCGTAGGGAAAGAATTCCCGGCGTTCCCGTCGCATCTCAAGAGGAGGCGCTCTCCACAAGAAAGGCGAGAGGAACTCAAGGGTCGTGCCACCATTCCAAGAGACCCCCAGATATGTCAGTCCATTCCAGAGGAACCTGTTTTCCCTGCACTGCCTTGACGTTCAAGCCGAGGATCGACTCCCACCACGTGTGCACGTGGGACAGCCCTGTGGGAAAGCCTCGTGGGAAAGCCTCATGGGAAAGACTCGAGGGAAAACCTTAGATCGATTGATCCATGCAGCGGACTGCGTGACACTGCTGCTACCGCTCTGGAGGAAAGCGCAAGTGCATGCCCGCATTCGAGACGAGGACTGACTCCCCTGGGGAGACTCCAGAAGTACCCCAAGATCCATGTCAGCACTGGAGAGGAATCCTCAGGTTTCGGCCCCGACTCCACTCAAGGTCTTAGGCCCCGGCATCGACGGGAGAGGAATCCCGAGAGGCCCCCGAGGAACGCGCATGGGGACTGGCCTTTCCTGAGGTCACCAGAGCGGGTTCCTGAGGTCCCCGTGGTAAGTCGAGAGCACCTGTCGCAACTCGAGAAAATCCAGGAGGTTTTGCCCTCCAGGCGAGATGAGGCCCATTTCCGCTGAGGCTTCTCGAGGCTAATCACATCTAACCACTGGAACTTCCAAAGGGTCCTTCACACCCTTGCTGCAACACAAGAAGTTCCCCGACATACCCGTCTCCACTCGAGAGGAAGCACGTGGGGTCCCGCACACATCCAGGGGAGCCCCGTTTCCGCCTCCTAGCTCGAGATGAGGGATCCTTTCCCTGTTTCGTAGGGAAAGAATTCCCGGCGTTCCCGTCGCATCTCAAGAGGAGGCGCTCTCCACAGGAAAGGCGAGAGGAACTCCAGGGTCGTGCCACCATTCCAGGAGTCCCCCAGATGTGTCAGTCCATTCCAGAGGAACCTGTTTTCCCTGCACTGCCATGACGTTCAAGCTGAGGATCGACTCCCACCACGTGTGCACGTGGGACAGCCCTGTGGGAAAGCCTCGTGGGAAAGCCTCGTGGGAAAGACTCGAGGGAAAACCATAGATCCTTTGATCCACGCGGCGGATTGCGTGACACTGCTGCTACCGCTCTGTAGGAAAGCGCAAGTGCATGCCCGCATTCGAGACGAGGACTGACTCCCCTGGGGAGACTCCAGAAGTACCCCAAGATCCATGTCAGCACTGGAGCGGAATCCTCAGGTTCCGGCCCCGACTCCACACAAGGTCTTAGGCCCCGGCATCGACGGGAGAGGAATCCCGAGAGGCCCCCGAGGAACTCGCATGGGGACTGGCCTTTACTGAGGCCACCAGAGCGGGTCCCTGAGGTCCCCGTCGTAAGTCGATAGCACCTGCCGCAACTCGAGAAAATCCAGGAGGTTTTGCCCTCCAGGCGAGATGAGGCCCATTTCCGCTGAGGCTTCTCGAGGCGAATCACGTCTAACCACTGGAACTTCCAAAGGGTCCTTCACACCTTTGCTGCAACTCAAGAAGTTCCCCGACATACCCGTCTCCATTCGAGAGGAAGCACGTGGGTTCCCTCACACATCCAGGGGAGCCCCGTTTCCGCCTCCTAGCTCGAGATGAGGGATCCTTTCCCTGTTTCGTAGGGAAAGAATTCCCGGCGTTCCCGTCGCATCTCAAGAGGAGGCGCTCTCCACAAGAAAGGCGAGAGGAACTCAAGGGTCGTGCCACCATTCCAAGAGACCCCCAGATATGTCAGTCCATTCCAGAGGAACCTGTTTTCCCTGCACTGCCTTGACGTTCAAGCCGAGGATCGACTCCCACCACGTGTGCACGTGGGACAGCCCTGTGGGAAAGCCTCGTGGGAAAGCCTCGTGGGAAAGACTCGAGGGAAAACCTTAGATCCATTGATCCATGAAGCGGACTGCGTGACACTGCTGCTACCGCTCTGGAGGAAAGCGCAAGTGCATGCCCGCATTCGAGACGAGGACTGACTCCCCTGGGGAGACTCCAGAAGTACCCCAAGATCCATGTCAGCACTGGAGAGGAATCCTCAGGTTTCGGCCCCGACTCCACTCAAGGTCTTAGGCCCCGGCATCGACGGGAGAGGAATCCCGAGAGGCCCCCGAGGAACGCGCATGGGGACTGGCCTTTCCTGAGGTCACCAGAGCGGATCCCTGAGGTCCCCGTGGTAAGTCGAGAGCACCTGTCGCAACTCGAGAAAATCCAGGAGGTTTTGCCCTCCAGGCGAGATGAGGCCCATTTCCGCTGAGGCTTCTCGAGGCTAATCACATCTAACCACTGGAACTTCCAAAGGGTCCTTCACAGCCTTGCTGCAACACAAGAGGTTCCCCGACATACCCGTCTCCACTCGAAAGGAAGCACGTGGGGTCCCGCACACATCCAGGGGAGCCCCGTTTCCGCCTCCTAGCTGGAGATGAGGGATCCTTTCCCTGTTTCGTAGGGAAAGAATTCCCGGCGTTCCCGTCGCATCTCAAGAGGAGGGGCTCTCCACAGGAAATGCGAGAGGTACTCCAGGGTCGTGCCACCATTCCAGGAGTCCCCCAGATGTGTCAGTCCATTCAAGAGGAACCTGTTTTCCCTGCACTGCCATGACGTTCAAGCTGAGGATCGACTCCCACCACATGTGCACGTGGGACAGCCCTGTGGGAAAGCCTCGTGGGAAAGCCTCGTGGGAAAGACTCGAGGGAAAACCATAGATCCTTTGATCCACGCGGCGGACTGTGTGACACTGCTGCTACCGCTCTGTAGGAAAGCGCAAGTGCATGCCCGCATTCGAGACGAGGACTGACTCCCCTGGGGAGACTCCAGAAGTACCCCAAGATCCATGTCAGCAGTGGAGAGGAATCCTCAGGTTCCGGCCCCGACTCCACACAAGGTCTTAAGCCCCGGCATCGACGGGAGAGGAATCCCGAGAGGCCCCCGAGGAACTCGCATGGGGACTGGCCTTTCCTGAGGTCACCAGAGCGGGTCCCTGAGGTCCCCGTGGTAAGTCGAGAGCACCTGCCGCAACTCGAGAAAATCCAGGAGGTTTTGCCCTCCAGGCGAGATGAGGCCCATTTCCGCTGAGGCTTCTCGAGGCTAATCACATCTAACCACTTGAACTTCCAAAGGGTCATTCACACCCTTGCTGCAACTCAAGAAGTTCCCCGACATACTCGTCTCCACTCGAGAGGAAGCACGTGGGGTCCCGCACACATCCAGGGGAGCCCCGTTTCCGCCTCCTAGCTCGAGATGAGGGATCCTTTCCCTGTTTCGTAGGGAAAGAATTCCCGGCGTTCCCGTCGCATCTCAAGAGGAGGCGCTCTCCACAGGAAAGGCGAGAGGAACTCCAGGGTCGTGCCACCATTCCAAGAGTCCCCCAGATGTGTCAGTCCATTCCAGAGGAACCTGTTTTCCCTGCACTGCCTTGACGTTCAAGCCGAGGATCGACTCGCACCACGTGTGCACGTGGGACAGCCCTGTGGTAGAGCCTCGAGGGAAAGCCTCGTGGGAAAGACTCGAGGGAAAACCATAGATCCTTTGATCCACGCGGCGGACTGCGTGACACTGCTGCTACCGCTCTGGAGGAAAGCGCAAGTGCATGCCCGCATTCGAGACGAGGACTGACTCCCCTAGGGAGACTCCAGAAGAACCCCAAGATCCATGTCAGCACTTGAGAGGAATCCTCAGGTTCCGGCCCCTACTCCACACAAGGTCTTTGGCCCCGGCATCGACGGGAGAGGAATCCCGAGAGGCCCCCGAGGAACGCGCATGGGGACTGGCCTTTCCTGAGGTCACCAGAGCGGGTCCCTGAGGTCCCCGTGGTAAGTCGAGAGCACCTGTCGCAACTCGAGAAAATCCAGGAGGTTTTGCCCTCCAGGCGAGATGAGGCCCATTTCCGCTGAGGCTTCTCGAGGCTAATCACATCTAACCACTGGAACTTCCAAAGGGTCCTTCACACCCTTGCTGCAACACAAGAAGTTCCCCGACATACCCGTCTCCTCTCGAGAGGAAGCACGTGGGGTCCCGCACACATCCAGGGGAGCCCCGTTTCCGCCTCCTAGCTGGAGATGAGGGATCCTTTCCCTGTTTCGTAGGGAAAGAATTCCCGGCGTTCCCGTCGCATCTCAAGAGGAGGGGCTCTCCACAGGAAATGCGAGAGGTACTCCAGGGTCGTGCCACCATTCCAGGAGTCCCCCAGATGTGTCAGTCCATTCCAGAGGAACCTGTTTTCCCTGCACTGCCATGACGTTCAAGCTGAGGATCGACTCCCACCACATGTGCACGTGGGACAGCCCTGTGGGAAAGCCTCGTGGGAAAGCCTCGTGGGAAAGACTCGAGGGAAAACCATAGATCCTTTGATCCACGCGGCGGACTGTGTGACACTGCTGCTACCGCTCTGTAGGAAAGCGCAAGTGCATGCCCGCATTCGAGACGAGGACTGACTCCCCTGGGGAGACTCCAGAAGTACCCCAAGATCCATGTCAGCACTGGAGAGGAATCCTCAGGTTCCGGCCCCGACTCCACACAAGGTCTTAAGCCCCGGCATCGACGGGAGAGGAATCCCGAGAGGCCCCCGAGGAACTCGCATGGGGACTGGCCTTTCCTGAGGTCACCAGAGCGGGTCCCTGAGGTCCCCGTGGTAAGTCGAGAGCACCTGCCGCAACTCGAGAAAATCCAGGAGGTTTTGCCCTCCAGGCGAGATGAGGCCCATTTCCGCTGAGGCTTCTCGAGGCTAATCACATCTAACCACTGGAACTTCCAAAGGGTCCTTCACACCCTTGCTGCAACTCAAGAAGTTCCCCGACATACTCGTCTCCACTCGAGAGGAAGCACGTGGGGTCCCGCACACATCCAGGGGAGCCCCGTTTCCGCCTCCTAGCTCGAGATGAGGGATCCTTTCCCTGTTTCGTAGGGAAAGAATTCCCGGCGTTCCCGTCGCATCTCAAGAGGAGGCGCTCTCCACAGGAAAGGCGAGAGGAACTCCAGGGTCGTGCCACCATTCCAAGAGTCCCCCAGATGTGTCAGTCCATTCCAGAGGAACCTGTTTTCCCTGCACTGCCTTGACGTTCAAGCCGAGGATCGACTCGCACCACGTGTGCAAGTGGGACAGCCCTGTGGTAGAGCCTCGAGGGAAAGCCTCGTGGGAAAGACTCGAGGGAAAACCATAGATCCTTTGATCCACGCGGCGGACTGCGTGACACTGCTGCTACCGCTCTGGAGGAAAGCGCAAGTGCATGCCCGCATTCGAGACGAGGACTGACTCCCCTAGGGAGACTCCAGAAGAACCCCAAGATCCATGTCAGCACTTGAGAGGAATCCTCAGGTTCCGGCCCCTACTCCACACAAGGTCTTAGGCCCCGGCATCGACGGGAGAGGAATCCCGAGAGGCCCCCGAGGAACGCGCATGGGGACTGGCCTTTCCTGAGGTCACCAGAGCGGGTCCCTGAGGTCCCCGTGGTAAGTCGAGAGCACCTGTCGCAACTCGAGAAAATCCAGGAGGTTTTGCCCTCCAGGCGAGATGAGGCCCATTTCCGCTGAGGCTTCTCGAGGCTAATCACATCTAACCACTGGAACTTCCAAAGGGTCCTTCACACCCTTGCTGCAACACAAGAAGTTCCCCGACATACCCGTCTCCACTCGAGAGGAAGCACGTGGGGTCCCGCACACATCCAGGGGAGCCCCGTTTCCGCCTCCTAGCTCGAGATGAGGGATCCTTTCCCTGTTTCGTAGGGAAAGAATTCCCGGCGTTCCCGTCGCATCTCAAGAGGAGGCGCTCTCCACAGGAAAGGCGAGAGGAACTCCAGGGTCGTGCCACCATTCCAGGAGTCCCCCAGATGTGTCAGTCCATTCCAGAGGAACCTGTTTTCCCTGCACTGCCATGACGTTCAAGCTGAGGATCGACTCCCACCACGTGTGCACGTGGGACAGCCCTGTGGGAAAGCCTCGTGGGAAAGCCTCGTGGGAAAGACTCGAGGGAAAACCATAGATCCTTTGATCCACGCGGCGGATTGCGTGACACTGCTGCTACCGCTCTGGAGGAAAGCGCAAGTGCATGCCCGCATTCGAGACGAGGACTGACTCCCCTGGGGAGACTCCAGAAGTACCCCAAGATCCATGTCAGCACTGGAGCGGAATCCTCAGGTTCCGGCCCCGACTCCACACAAGGTCTTAGGCCCCGGCATCGACGGGAGAGGAATCCCGAGAGGCCCCCAGGAACTCGCATGGGGACTGGCCTTTACTGAGGCCACCAGAGCGGGTCCCTGAGGTCCCCGTCGTAAGTCGAGAGCACCTGCCGCAACTCGAGAAAATCCAGGAGGTTTTGCCCTCCAGGCGAGATGAGGCCCATTTCCGCTGGGGCTTCTCGAGGCTAATCACGTCTAACCACTGGAACTTCCAAAGGGTCCTTCACACCTTTGCTGCAACTCAAGAAGTTCCCCGACATACCCGTCCCCATTCGAGAGGAAGCACGTGGGGTCCCGCACACATCCAGGGGAGCCCCGTTTCCGCCTCCTAGCTCGAGATGAGGGATCCTTTCCCTGTTTCGTAGGGAAAGAATTCCCGGCGTTCCCGTCGCATCTCAAGAGGAGGCGCTCTCCACAAGAAAGGCGAGAGGAACTCAAGGGTCGTGCCACCATTCCAAGAGACCCCCAGATATGTCAGTCCATTCCAGAGGAACCTGTTTTCCCTGCACTGCCTTGACGTTCAAGCCGAGGATCGACTCCCACCACGTGTGCACGTGGGACAGCCCTGTGGGAAAGCCTCGTGGGAAAGCCTCGTGGGAAAGACTCGAGGGAAAACCTTAGATCCATTGATCCATGCAGCGGACTGCGTGACACTGCTGCTACCGCTCTGGAGGAAAGCACAAGTGCATGCCCGCATTCGAGACGAGGACTGACTCCCCTGGGGAGACTCCAGAAGTACCCCAAGATCCATGTCAGCACTGGAGAGGAATCCTCAGGTTTCGGCCCCGACTCCACTCAAGGTCTTAGGCCCCGGCATCGACGGGAGAGGAATCCCGAGAGGGCCCCGAGGAACGCGCATGGGGACTGTCCTTTCCTGAGGTCACCAGAGCGGGTCCCTGAGGTCCCCGTGGTAAGTCGAGAGCACCTGTCGCAACTCGAGAAAATCCAGGAGGTTTTGCCCTCCAGGCGAGATGAGGCCCATTTCCGCTGAGGCTTCTCGAGGCTAATCACATCTAACCACTGGAACTTCCAAAGGGTCCTTCACACCCTTGCTGCAACACAAGAAGTTCCCCGACATACCCGTCTCCACTCGAGAGGAAGCACGTGGGGTCCCGCACACATCCAGGGGAGCCCCGTTTCCGCCTCCTAGCTGGAGATGAGGGATCCTTTCCCTGTTTCGTAGGGAAAGAATTCCCGGCGTTCCCGTCGCATCTCAAGAGGAGGCGCTCTCCACAGGAAATGCGAGAGGTACTCCAGGGTCGTGCCACCATTCCAGGAGTCCCCCAGATGTGTCAGTCCATTCCAGAGGAACCTGTTTTCCCTGCACTGCCATGACGTTCAAGCTGAGGATCGACTCCCACCACATGTGCACGTGGGACAGCCCTGTGGGAAAGCCTCGTGGGAAAGCCTCGTGGGAAAGACTCGAGGGAAAACCATAGATCCTTTGATCCACGCGGCGGACTGTGTGACACTGCTGCTACCGCTCTGTAGGAAAGCGCAAGTGCATGCCCGCATTCGAGACGAGGACTGACTCCCCTGGGGAGACTCCAGAAGTACCCCAAGATCCATGTCAGCACTGGAGAGGAATCCTCAGGTTCCGGCCCCGACTCCACACAAGGTCTTAAGCCCCGGCATCGACGGGAGAGGAATCCCGAGAGGCCCCCGAGGAACTCGCATGGGGACTGGCCTTTCCTGAGGTCACCAGAGCGGGTCCCTGAGGTCCCCGTGGTAAGTCGAGAGCACCTGCCGCAACTCGAGAAAATCCAGGAGGTTTTGCCCTCCAGGCGAGATGAGGCCCATTTCCGCTGAGGCTTCTCGAGGCTAATCACATCTAACCACTGGAACTTCCAAAGGGTCCTTCACACCCTTGCTGCAACTCAAGAAGTTCCCCGACATACTCGTCTCCACTCGAGAGGAAGCACGTGGGGTCCCGCACACATCCAGGGGTGCCCCGTTTCCGCCTCCTAGCTCGAGATGAGGGATCCTTTCCCTGTTTCGTAGGGAAAGAATTCCCGGCGTTCCCGTCGCATCTCAAGAGGAGGCGCTCTCCACAGGAAAGGCGAGAGGAACTCCAGGGTCGTGCCACCATTCCAAGAGTCCCCCAGATGTGTCAGTCCATTCCAGAGGAACCTGTTTTCCCTGCACTGCCTTGACGTTCAAGCCGAGGATCGACTCCCACCACGTGTGCACGTGGGACAGCCCTGTGGTAGAGCCTCGTGGGAAAGCCTCGTGGGAAAGACTCGAGGGAAAACCATAGATCCTTTGATCCACGCGGCGGACTGCGTGACACTGCTGCTACCGCTCTGGAGGAAAGCGCAAGTGCATGCCCGCATTCGAGACGAGGACTGACTCCCCTGGGGAGACTCCAGAAGAACCCCAAGATCCATGTCAGCACTTGAGAGGAATCCTCAGGTTCCGGCCCCTACTCCACACAAGGTCTTAGGCCCCGGCATCGACAGTAGAGGAATCCCGAGAGGCCCCCGAGGAACTCGCATGGGGACTGGCCTTTCCTGAGGCCACCAGAGCGGGTCCCTGAGGTCCCCGTCGTAAGTCGAGAGCACCTGCCGCAACTCGAGAAAATCCAGGAGGTTTTGCCGTCCAGGTGAGATGAGGCCCATTTCCGCTGAGGCTTCTCGAGGCAAATCACATCTAACCACTGGAATTTCCAAAGGGTCCTTCACACACTTGCTGCAACTCAAGAAGTTCCCGACATACCCGTCTCCACTCGAGAGGAAGCACTTGGGGTCCCGCACACATCCAGGGGAGCCCCGTTTCCGCCTCCTAGCTCGAGATGAGGGATCCTTTCCCTGTTTCGTAGGGAAAGAATTCCCGGCGTTCCTGTCGCATCTCAAGAGGAGGCGCTCTCCACAGGAAAGAGGAGAGGAACTCCAGGGTGGTGGCACCATTCCAAGAGACCCCCAGATGTGTAAGTCCATTCCAGAGGAACCTGTTTTCCCTGTACTGCCTTGGCGTTCAAGCCGAGGATCGACTCCCACCACGTGTGCACGTGGGACAGCCCTGTGGGAAAGCCTCGTGGGAAAGCCTCGTGGGAAAGACTCGAGGGAAAACCATAGATCCTTTGATCCACGGGGCGGATTGCGTGACACTGCTGCTACCGTTCTGGAGGAAAGCCCAAGTGCATGCCCGCATTCGAGACGAGGACTGACTCCCCTGGGGATACTCCAGAAATACCCCAAGATCCATGTCAGCACTGGAGCGGAATCCTCAGGTTCCGGCCCCGACTGCACACAAAGTCTTAGGCCCCGGCATCGACGGGAGAGGAATCCAGAGAGGCCCCCAGGAACTCGCATGGGGACTGGCCTTTCCTGAGGCCACCAGAGCGGGTCCCTGAGGTCCCCGTCGTAAGTCGAGAGCACCTGCCGCAACTCGAGAAAATCCAGGAGGTTTTGCCCTCCAGGCGAGATGAGGCCCATTTCCGCTGAGGCTTCTCGAACCACTGGAACTTCCAAAGGGTCCTTCACACCCTTGCTGCAACTCAAGAAGTTCCCCGACATAACCGTCTCCACTCGAGAGGAAGCACGTGGGGTCCCGCACACATCCAGGGGAGCCCCGTTTCCGCCTCCTAGCTCGAGATGAGGGATCCTTTCCCTGTTTCGTAGGGAAAGAATTCCCGGCGTTCCCGTCGGATCTCAAGAGGAGGCGCTCTCCACAAGAAAGGCGAGAGGAACTCAAGGGTCGTGCCACCATTCCAAGAGACCCCCAGATATGTCAGTCCATTCCAGAGGAACCTGTTTTCCCTGCACTGCCTTGACGTTCAAGCCGAGGATCGACTCCCACCACGTGTGCACGTGGGACAGCCCTGTGGGAAAGCCTCGTGGGAAAGCCTCGTGGGAAAGACTCGAGGGAAAAACATAGATCCTTTGATCCACGCGGTGGACTGCGTGACACTGCTGCTACCGCTCTGGAGGAAAGCGCAAGTGCATGCCCGCATTCGAGACGAGTACTGACTCCCCTGGGGAGACTCCAGAAGTACCCCAAGATTCATGTCAGCACTGGAGAGGAATCCTCAGGTTCCGGCCCCGACTCCTCACAAGGTCTTAGGCCCCGGCATCGACGGGAGAGGAATCCCGAGAGGCCCCCGAGGAACTCGCATGGGGACTGGCCTTTCCTGAGGCCACCAGAGCGGGTCCCTGAGGTCCCCGTCGTAAGTCGAGAGCACCTGCAGCAACTCGAGAAAATCCAGGAGGTTTTGCCCTCCAGGGGAGATGAGGCCCATTTCCGCTGAGGCTTCTGAAGGCTAATCACATCTAACCACTGGAACTTCCAAAGGGTCCTTCACACCCTTGCTGCAACTCAAGAAGTTCCCCGACATACCCGTCTCCACTCGAGAGGAAGCACGTGGGGTCCCGCACACATCCAGGGGAGCCCCGTTTCCGCCTCCTAGCTCGAGATGAGGGATCCTTTCCCTGTTTCGTAGGGAAAGAATTCGCGGCGTTCCCGTCGCATCTCAAGTGGAGGCGCTCTCCACAGGAAAGGAGAGAGGAACTCCAGGGTCGTGCCACCATTCCAAGAGTCCCCCAGATGTGTCAGTCCATTCCAGAGGAACCTGTTTTCCCTGCACTGCCTTGACGTTCAAGCCGAGGATCGACTCCCACCACGTGTGCACGTGGGACAGCCCTGTGGGAAAGCCTCGTGGGAAAGCCTCGTGGGAAAGACTCGAGGGAAAACCATAGATCCTTTGATCCACGCGGCGGATTGCGTGACACTGCTGCTACCGCTCTGGAGGAAAGCGCAAGTGCATGCCGGCATTCGAGACGAGGACTGACTCCCCTGGGGAGACTCCAGAAGTACCCCAAGATCCATGTCAGCACTGGAGAGGAATCCTCAGGTTCCGGCACCGACTCCACACAAGGTCTTAGGCCCCGGCATCGACGGGAGAGGAATCCCGAGAGGCCCCCGAGGAACTCGCATGGGGACTGGCCTTTCCTGAGGTCACCAGAGCGGGTCCCTGAGGTCCCCGTGGTAAGTCGAGAGCACCTGTCGCAACTCGAGAAAATCCAGGAGGTTTTGCACTCCAGGCGAGATGAGGCCCATTTCCGCTGAGGCTTCTCGAGGCTAATCACATCTAACCACTGGAACTTCCAAAGGGTCCTTCACACCCTTGCTGCAACACAAGAAGTTCCCCGACATACCCGTCTCCACTCGAGAGGAAGCACGTGGGGTCCCGCACACATCCAGGGGAGCCCCGTTTCCGCTTCCTAGCTCGAGATGAGGGATCCTTTCCCTGTTTCGTAGGGAAAGAATTCCCGGCGTTCCCGTCGCATCTCAAGAGGAGGCGCTCTCCACAGGAAAGGCGAGAGGAACTCCAGGGTCGTGCCACCATTCCAGGAGTCCCCCAGATGTGTCAGTCCATTCCAGAGGAACCTGTTTTCCCTGCACTGCCATGACGTTCAAGCTGAGGATCGACTCCCACCACGTGTGCACGTGGGACAGCCCTGTGGGAAAGCCTCGTGGGAAAGCCTCGTGGGAAAGACTCGAGGGAAAACCATAGATCCTTTGATCCACGCGGCGGACTGCGTGACACTGCTGCTACCGCTCTGTAGGAAAGCGCAAGTGCATGCCCGCATTCGAGACGAGGACTGACGCCCCTGGGGAGACTCCAGAAGTACCCCAAGATCCATGTCAGCACTGGAGAGGAATCCTCAGGTTCCCGCCCCGACTCCACACAATGTCTTAGGCCCCGGCATCGACGGGAGAGGAATCCCGAGAGGCCCCCGAGGAACTCGCATGGGGACTGGCCTTTCCTGAGGCCACCAGAGCGGGTCCCTGAGGTCCCCGTCGTAAGTCGAGAGCACCTGCCGCAACTCGAGAAAATCCAGGAGGTTTTGCTCTCCAGGCGAGATGAGGCACATTTCCGCTGAGGCTTCTCGAGGCTAATCACGTCTAACCACTGGAACTTCCAAAGGGTCCTTCACACCCTTGCTGCAACTCAAGTAGTTCCCCGACATACCCGTCTCCACTCGAGAGGAAGCACGTGGGGTCCCGCACACATCCAGGGGAGCCCCGTTTCCGCCTCCTAGCTCGAGATGAGGGATCCTTTCCATGTTTCGTAGGGAAAGAATTCCCGGCGTTCCCGTCGCATCTCAAGAGGAGGCGCTCTCCACAGGAAAGGCGAGAGGAAATCCAGGGTCGTGCCACCATTCCAAGAGTCCCCCAGATGTGTCAGTCCATTCCAGAGGAACCTGTTTTCCCTGCACTGCCTTGACGTTCAAGCCGAGGATCGACTCCCACCACGTGTGCACGTGGGACAGCCCTGTGGGAAAGCCTCGTGGGAAAGCCTCGTGGGAAAGACTCGAGGGAAAACCATAGATCCTTTGATCCACGCGGCGGACTGCGTGAAACTGCTCCTACCTCCCTGGAGAAAAGCGCAAGTGCATGCCCGCATTCGAGACGAGGACTGACTCCCCTGGGGAGACTCCAGAAGTACCCCAAGATCCATGTCAGCACTGGAGAGGAATCCTCAGGTTCCGGCCCCGACTCCACACAAGGTGTTAGGCCCCGGCATCGAAGGGAGAGGAATCCCGAGAGGCCCCCGAGGAACTCGCATGGGGACTGGCCTTTCCTGAGGCCACCAGAGCGGGTCCCTGAAGTCCCCGTCGTAAGTCGAGAGCACCTGCCGCAACTCGAGAAAATCCAGGAGGTTTTGCCCTCCAGGCGAGATGAGGCCCATTTCCACTGAGGCTTCTCGAGGCTAATCACATCTAACCACTGGAACATCCAAAGGGTCATTCTCACCCTTGCTGCAACTCAAGAAGTTCCCCGACATACCCGTTTCCACAAGAGAGGAAGCACGAGGGTCCCGCACACATCCAGGGGAGCCCCGTTTCCGCCTCCTAGCTCGAGATGAGGGATCCTTTCCCTGTTTCGTAGGGAAAGAATTCCCGGCGTTCCCGTCGCATCTCAAGAGGAGGCGCTCTCCACAGGAAAGGCGAGAGGAACTCCAGGGTCGTGCCACCATTCCAAGAGTCCCCCAGATGTGTCAGTCCATTCCAGAGGAACCTGTTTTCCCTGCACTGCCTTGACGTTCAAGCCGAGGATCTACTCCCACCACGTGTGCACGTGGGACAGCCCTGTGGGAAAGCCTCGTGGGAAAGCCTCGTGGGAAAGACTCGAGGGAAAACCATAGATCCTTTGATCCACGCGGCGGACTGCGTGACACTGCTGCTACCGCTCTGGAGGAAAGCGCAAGTGCATGCCCGCATTCGAGACGAGGACTGACTCCCCTGGGGAGACTCCAGAAGTACCCCAAGATCCATGTCAGCACTGGAGAGGAATCCTCAGGTTCCGGCCCCTACTCCACACAAGGTCTTAGGCCCCGGCATCGACGGGAGAGTTATCCCGAGAGGCCCCCGAGGAACTCGCATGGGGACTGGCCTTTCCTGAGGCCACCAGAGCGGGTCCCTGAGGTCCCCGTCGTAAGTCGAGAGCACCTGCCGCAACTCGAGAAAATCCAGTAGGTTTTGCCCTCCAGGCGACATGAGGCCCATTTCCGCTGAGGCTTCTCGAGGCTAATCACGTCTAACCACTGGAACTTCCAAAGGGTCCTTCACACCCTTGCTGCAACTCAAGAAGTTCCCCGACATACCCGTCTCCACTCGAGAGGAAGCACGTGGGGTCCCGCACACATGCAGCGGAGCCCCGTTTCCGCCTCCTAGCTCGAGATGAGGGATCCTTTCCCTGTTTCGTAGGGAAAGAATTCCCGGCGTTCCCGTCGCATCTCAAGAGGAGGCGCTCTCCACAGGAAAGGCGAGAGGAACTCCAGAGTCGTGCCACCATTCCAAGAGTCCCCCAGATGTGTCAGTCCATTCCAGAGGAACCTGATTTCCCTGTACTGCCTTGACGTTCAAGCCGAGGATCGACTCCCACCACGTGTGCACGTGGGACAGCCCTGTGGGAAAGCCTCGTGGGAAAGCCTCGTGGGAAAGACTCGAGGGAAAACCATAGATCCTTTGATCCACGCGGCGGACTGCGTGACACTGCTGCTTCCGCTCTGGAGGAAAGCGCAAGTGCATGCCCGCATTCGAGACGAGGACTGACTCCCCTGGGGAGACTCCAGAAGTACCCCAAGATCCATGTCAGCACTGGAGAGGAATCCTCAGGTTCCGGCCCCGACTCCACACAAGGTCTTAGGCCCCGGCATCGACGGGAGAGGAATCCCGAGAGGCCTCAGGAACTCGCATGGGGACTGGCCTTTCCTGAGGCCACCAGAGCGGGTCCCTGAGGTCCCCGTCATAAGTCGAGAGCACCTGCTGCAACTCGAGAAAATCCAGGAGGTTTTGCCCTCCAGGCGAGATGAGGCCCATATCCGCTGAGGCTTCTCGAGGCTAATCACGTCTAACCACTGGAAATTCCAAAGGGTCCTTCTCACCCTGTCTGCAACTGAAGAAGTTCCCCGACATACCCGTCTCCACTCGAGAGGAAGCACGAGGGTCCCGCACACATCCAGGGGAGCCCCGTTTCCGCCTCCTAGCTCGAGATGAGGGATCCTTTCCCTGTTTCGTAGGGAAAGAATTACCGGCGTTCCCGTCGCATCTCAAGAGGAGGCGCTCTCGACAGGAAAGGCGAGAGGAACTCCAGGGTCGTGCCACCATTCCAAGAGTCCCCCAGATGTGTCAGTCCATTCCAGAGGAACCTGTTTTCCCTGCACTGCCTTGACGTTCAAGCCGAGGATCGACTCCCACCACGTGTGCACGTGGGACAGCCCTGTGGGAAAGCCTCGTGGGAAAACCTCGTGGGAAAGACTCGAGGGAAAACCATAGATCCTTTGATCCACGCGGCGGAATGCGTGACACTGCTGCTACCGCCCTGGAGGAAAGCGCAAGTGCATGCCCGCATTCGAGACGAGGACTGACTCCCCTGGGGAGACTCCAGAAGTACCCCAAGATCCATGTCAGCACTGGAGAGGAATCCTCAGGTTCCCGCCCCGATTCCACACAAGGTCTTAGGCCCCGGCATCGACGGGAGAGGAATCCCGAGAGGCCCCCGAGGAACTCGCATGGGGACTGGCCTTTCCTGAGGCCACCAGAGCGGGTCCCTGAGGTTCCCGTCGTAAGTCGAGAGCACCTGCCACAACTCGAGAAAATCCATGAGGTTTTGCCCTCCAGGCGAGATGAGGCACATTTCCGCTGAGGCTTCTGGAGTCTAATCACGTCTAACCACTGGAACTTCCAAAGGGTCCTTCACACCCTGCTGCAACTCAAGAAGTTCCCCGACATACCCGTCTCCACTCGAGAGGAAGCACGTGGGGTCCCGAACACATCCAGGGGAGCCCCGTTTCCGCCTCCTAGCTCGAGATGAGGGATCCTTTCCCTGTTTCGTAGGGAAAGAATTCCCGGCGTTCCCGTCACATCTCAAGAGGAGGCGCTCTCCACAGGAAAGGCGAGAGGAACTCCAGGGTCGTGCCACCATTCCAAGAGTCCCCCAGATGTGTCAGTCCATTCCAGAGGAACCTGTTTTCCCTGCACTGCCTTGACGTTAAAGCCGAGGATCGACTCCCACCACGTGTGCACGTGGGACAGCCCTGTGGGAAAGCCTCGTGGGAAAGCCTCGTGGGAAAGACTCGAGGGAAAACCATAGATCCTTTGATCCACGCGGCGGACTGTGTGACACTGCTGCTACCGCTCTGGAGGAAAGAGCAAGTGCATGCCCGCATTCGAGACGAGGACTGACTCCCCTGGGGAGACTCCAGAAGTACCCCAAGATCCATGTCAGCACTGGAGAGGAATCCTCAGGTTCCGGCCCCGACTCCACACAAGGTCTTAGGCCCCGGCATTGACGGGAGAGGAATCCCGAGAGGCCCCCGAGGAACTCGCCTGGGGACTGGCCTTTCCTGCGGCCACAAGAGCGGGTCACTGAGGTCCCCGTCGTAAGTTGAGAGCACCTGCCGCAACTCGAGAAAATCCAGGAGGTTTAGCCCTCCAGGCGAGATGAGGCCCATTTCCGCTGAGGCTTCTCGAGGCTAATCACATCTAACCACTGGAACTTCCAAAGGGTCCTTCACACCCTTGCTGCAACTCAAGAAGTTCCCCGACATACCCGTCTCCACTCGAGAGGAAGCACGTGGGGTCCCGCACACATCCAGGGGAGCCCCGTTTCCGCCTCCTAGCTCGAGATGCGGGATCCTTTCCCTGTTTCGTAGGGAAAGAATTCCCGGCGTTCCCGTCGCATCTCAAGAGGAGGCGCTCTCCACAGGAAAGGCGAGAGGAACTCCAGGGTCGTGCCACCATTCCAAGAGTCCCCCAGATGTGTCAGTCCATTCCAGAGGAACCTGTTTTCCCTGCACTGCCTTGACGTTCAAGCCGAGGATCTACTCCCACCACGTGTGCACGTGGGACAGCCCTGTGGGAAAGCCTCGTGGGAAAGCCTCGTGGGAAAGACTCGAGGGAAAACCATAGATCCTTTGATCCACGCGGCGGACTGCGTGACACTGCTGCTACCGCTCTGGAGGAAAGCGCAAGTGCATGCCCGCATTCGAGACGAGGACTGACTCCCCTGGGGAGACTCCAGAAGTACCCCAAGATCCATGTCAGCACTGGAGAGGAATCCTCAGGTTCCGGCCCCTACTCCACACAAGGTCTTAGGCCCCGGCATCGACGGGAGAGTTATCCCGAGAGGCCCCCGAGGAACTCGCATGGGGACTGGCCTTTCCTGAGGCCACCAGAGCGGGTCCCTGAGGTCCCCGTCGTAAGTCGAGAGCACCTGCCGCAACTCGAGAAAATCCAGTAGGTTTTGCCCTCCAGGCGACATGAGGCCCATTTCCGCTGAGGCTTCTCGAGGCTAATCACGTCTAACCACTGGAACTTCCAAAGGGTCCTTCACACCCTTGCTGCAACTCAAGAAGTTCCCCGACATACCCGTCTCCACTCGAGAGGAAGCACGTGGGGTCCCGCACACATGCAGCGGAGCCCCGTTTCCGCCTCCTAGCTCGAGATGAGGGATCCTTTCCCTGTTTCGTAGGGAAAGAATTCCCGGCGTTCCCGTCGCATCTCAAGAGGAGGCGCTCTCCACAGGAAAGGCGAGAGGAACTCCAGAGTCGTGCCACCATTCCAAGAGTCCCCCAGATGTGTCAGTCCATTCCAGAGGAACCTGATTTCCCTGTACTGCCTTGACGTTCAAGCCGAGGATCGACTCCCACCACGTGTGCACGTGGGACAGCCCTGTGGGAAAGCCTCGTGGGAAAGCCTCGTGGGAAAGACTCGAGGGAAAACCATAGATCCTTTGATCCACGCGGCGGACTGCGTGACACTGCTGCTTCCGCTCTGGAGGAAAGCGCAAGTGCATGCCCGCATTCGAGACGAGGACTGACTCCCCTGGGGAGACTCCAGAAGTACCCCAAGATCCATGTCAGCACTGGAGAGGAATCCTCAGGTTCCGGCCCCGACTCCACACAAGGTCTTAGGCCCCGGCATCGACGGGAGAGGAATCCCGAGAGGCCTCAGGAACTCGCATGGGGACTGGCCTTTCCTGAGGCCACCAGAGCGGGTCCCTGAGGTCCCCGTCATAAGTCGAGAGCACCTGCTGCAACTCGAGAAAATCCAGGAGGTTTTGCCCTCCAGGCGAGATGAGGCCCATTTCCGCTGAGGCTTCTCGAGGCTAATCACGTCTAACCACTGGAAATTCCAAAGGGTCCTTCTCACCCTGTCTGCAACTGAAGAAGTTCCCCGACATACCCGTCTCCACTCGAGAGGAAGCACGAGGGTCCCGCACACATCCAGGGGAGCCCCGTTTCCGCCTCCTAGCTCGAGATGAGGGATCCTTTCCCTGTTTCGTAGGGAAAGAATTACCGGCGTTCCCGTCGCATCTCAAGAGGAGGCGCTCTCGACAGGAAAGGCGAGAGGAACTCCAGGGTCGTGCCACCATTCCAAGAGTCCCCCAGATGTGTCAGTCCATTCCAGAGGAACCTGTTTTCCCTGCACTGCCTTGACGTTCAAGCCGAGGATCGACTCCCACCACGTGTGCACGTGGGACAGCCCTGTGGGAAAGCCTCGTGGGAAAACCTCGTGGGAAAGACTCGAGGGAAAACCATAGATCCTTTGATCCACGCGGCGGAATGCGTGACACTGCTGCTACCGCCCTGGAGGAAAGCGCAAGTGCATGCCCGCATTCGAGACGAGGACTGACTCCCCTGGGGAGACTCCAGAAGTACCCCAAGATCCATGTCAGCACTGGAGAGGAATCCTCAGGTTCCCGCCCCGATTCCACACAAGGTCTTAGGCCCCGGCATCGACGGGAGAGGAATCCCGAGAGGCCCCCGAGGAACTCGCATGGGGACTGGCCTTTCCTGAGGCCACCAGAGCGGGTCCCTGAGGTTCCCGTCGTAAGTCGAGAGCACCTGCCACAACTCGAGAAAATCCATGAGGTTTTGCCCTCCAGGCGAGATGAGGCACATTTCCGCTGAGGCTTCTGGGGTCTAATCACGTCTAACCACTGGAACTTCCAAAGGGTCCTTCACACCCTGCTGCAACTCAAGAAGTTCCCCGACATACCCGTCTCCACTCGAGAGGAAGCACGTGGGGTCCCGAACACATCCAGGGGAGCCCCGTTTCCGCCTCCTAGCTCGAGATGAGGGATCCTTTCCCTGTTTCGTAGGGAAAGAATTCCCGGCGTTCCCGTCACATCTCAAGAGGAGGCGCTCTCCACAGGAAAGGCGAGAGGAACTCCAGGGTCGTGCCACCATTCCAAGAGTCCCCCAGATGTGTCAGTCCATTCCAGAGGAACCTGTTTTCCCTGCACTGCCTTGACGTTAAAGCCGAGGATCGACTCCCACCACGTGTGCACGTGGGACAGCCCTGTGGGAAAGCCTCGTGGGAAAGCCTCGTGGGAAAGACTCGAGGGAAAACCATAGATCCTTTGATCCACGCGGCGGACTGTGTGACACTGCTGCTACCGCTCTGGAGGAAAGAGCAAGTGCATGCCCGCATTCGAGACGAGGACTGACTCCCCTGGGGAGACTCCAGAAGTACCCCAAGATCCATGTCAGCACTGGAGAGGAATCCTCAGGTTCCGGCCCCGACTCCACACAAGGTCTTAGGCCCCGGCATTGACGGGAGAGGAATCCCGAGAGGCCCCCGAGGAACTCGCCTGGGGACTGGCCTTTCCTGCGGCCACAAGAGCGGGTCACTGAGGTCCCCGTCGTAAGTTGAGAGCACCTGCCGCAACTCGAGAAAATCCAGGAGGTTTAGCCCTCCAGGCGAGATGAGGCCCATTTCCGCTGAGGCTTCTCGAGGCTAATCACATCTAACCACTGGAACTTCCAAAGGGTCCTTCACACCCTTGCTGCAACTCAAGAAGTTCCCCGACATACCCGTCTCCACTCGAGAGGAAGCACGTGGGGTCCCGCACACATCCAGGGGAGCCCCGTTTCTGCCTCCTAGCTCGAGATGAGGGATCCTTTCCCTGTTTCGTAGGGAAAGATTCCCGGCTTTCCCGTCGCATCTCAAGAGGGGGCGCTCTCCACAGGAAAGGCGAGAGGAACTCCAGGGTCGTGCCACCATTCCAAGACCCCCCAGATGTGTCAATCCATTCCAGAGGAACCTGTTTTCCCTGCACTGCCTTGACGTTCAAGCCGAGGATCGACTCCCACCACGTGTGCACGTGGGACAGCCCTGTGGGAAAGCCTCGTGGGAAAGCCTCGTGGGAAAGAATCGAGGGAAAGCCATAGATCCTTTGATCCACGCGGCGGACTGCGTGACACTGCTGCTACCGCTCTGGAGGAAAGCGCAAGTGCATGCCCGCATTCGAGACGAGGACTGACTCCCCTGCGGAGACTCCAGAAGTACCCAAAGATCCATGTCAGCACTGGAGAGGAATCCTCAGGTTCCGGCCCCCACTCCACACAAGGTCTTAGGCCCCGGCATCGACGGGAGAGGAATCCCGAGAGGCCCCCGAGGAACTCGCATGGGGACTGGCCTTTCCTGAGGCCACCAGAGCGGGTCCCTGTGGTCCCCGTCGTAAGTCGAGAGCACCTGCCGCAAATCGAGAAAATCCAGGAGGTCCTGCCCTCCAGGCGAGATGAGGCCCATTTCCGCTGAGGCTTCTCGAGGCTAATCACATCTAACCACTGAAACTTCCAAAGGGTCTTTAACACCCTTGCTGCAACTCAAGAAGTTCCCCAACATACCCGTCTCCACTCGATAGGAAGCACGAGGGTCCCGCACACATCCAGGGGAGCCCCGTTTCCGCCTCCTAGCTCGAGATGAGGGATCCTTTCCCTGTTTCGTAGGGAAAGAATTCCCGGCGGTCCCGTCGTATCTCAAGAGGAGGCGCTCTCCACAGGAAAGGCGAGAAGAACTCCGGGGTCGTGCCACCATTCCAAGAGTCCCCCAGATGTGTCAGTCCATTCCAGAGGAACCTGTTTTCCCTGCACTGCCTTGACGTTCAAGCCGAGGATCGACTCCCACCACGTGTGCACGTGGGACAGCCCTGTGGGAAAGCCTCGTGGGAAAGACTCGTGGGAAAGACTAGAGGGAAAACCATAGATCCTTTGATCCAGGCGGCGGACTGCGTGACACTGCTTCTACCGCTCTAGAGGAAAGCGCAAGTGCATGCCCGCATTGGAGACGAGGACTGACTCCCCTGGGGAGACTCCAGAAGTACCCAAAGATCCATGTCAGCACTGGAGAGGAATCCTTCAGGTTCCGGCCCCGACTCCACACAAGGTCTTAGGCCCCGGCATCGACAGGAGAGGAATCCCGAGAGGCCCCCGAGGAACTCGCATGGGGACTGGCCTTTCCTGAGGCCACAAGAGCGGGTCCCCGAGGTCCCCGTTGTAAGTCGAGAGCACCTGCCGCAACTCGAGAAAATCCAGGAGGTTTTGCCCTCCAGGCGAGATGAGGCCCATTTCAGGTGAGGCTTCTCGAGGCTAATCACATCTAACAACTGGAACTTCCAAAGGGTCCTTCACATCCTTGCTGCAACTCAAGAAGTTCCCTGACATACCCTTCTCCACTCGAGAGGAAGTACGAGGGTCCCGCACACATCCAGGGGAGCCCCGTTTCCGCCTCCTAGCTCGAGATGAGGGATCCTTTCCCTGTTCCGTAGTGAACGAATTCACGGTGTTCCCGTCGCATCTCAAGAGGAGGCGCTCTCCACAGGAAAGGTGAGAGGAACTCCAGGGTCGTGCCACCATTTCAAGAGTCCCCCAGATGTGTCAGTCGATTCCAGAGGAACCTGTTTTCCCTGCACTGCCTTGACGTTCAAGCCGAGGATCGACTCCCACCACGTGGGCACGTGGGACAGCCCTGTGGGAAAGCCTCGTGGGAAAGCCTCGTGGGAAAGACTCGAGGGAAAACCATAGATACTTTGATCCACGCGGCGGACTGCGTGACACTGCTGCTACCGCTGTGGAGGAAAGCGCAAGTGCATGCCCGCATTCGAGACGAGGACTGACTCCCCGGGGGAGACTCCAGAAGTAGCCCAAGATCCATGTCAGCACTGGAGAGGAATCCTCAGGTTCCGGCCCCGACTCCATACAAGGTCTTAGGCCCCGGCATCGACGGGAGAGGAATCCCGAGAGGCCCCCTAGGAACTCGCATGGGGACTGCCCTTTCCTGAGGCCACCAGAGCGGGTCCCTGAGGTCCCCGTAGTAAGTCGAGAGCACCTGCCGCAACTCGAGAAAATCCAGGAGGTTTTCCCTCCAGGCGAGATGAGGCCCATTTCCGCTGAGGCTTCTCGACTCTAATCACATCTAACCACTGGAACTTCCAAAGGGTCCTTCACACCCTTGCTGCAACTCAAGAAGTTCCCCGACATACCCGTCTCCTCTCGAGAGGAAGCACGAGGGTCCCGCACACATCCAGGGGAGCCCCGTTTCCGCCTCCTAGCTCGAGATGAGGGATCCTTTCCCTGTTTCGTAGGGAAATAATTCCCGGCGTTTCCGTCGCATCTCAAGAGGAGGCGCTCTCCACAGGAAAGACGAGAGGAACTCCAGGGTCGTGCCACCATTCCAAGAGTCCCCCAGATGTGTCAGTCCATTCCAGAGGAACCTGTTTTCCCTGCACTGCCTTGACGTTCAAGTCGAGGATCGACTCCCACCACGTGTGCACGTGGGACAGCCCTGTGGGAAAGCCTCGTGGGAAAGCCTCGTGGGAAAGACTCGAGGGAAAACCATAGATCCTTTGATCCACGCGGCGGACTGCGTGACAGTGCTGCTACCGCTCTGGACCAAGCGCAAGTGCATGCCCGCATTCGAGACGAGCACTGACTCCCCTGGGGAGACTCCAGAAGTACCCCAAGATCCATGTCAGCACTGGAGAGGAATCCTCAGGTTCCGGCCCCGAATCCACACAAGGTCTTAGTCCCCGGCATCGACGGGAGAGGAATCCCGAGAGGCCCCCGTGGAACTCCCATGGGGACTGGCCTTTCCTGAGGCCACCAGAGCGGGTCCCTGAGGTCCTCGTCGTAAGTCGAGAGCACCTGCCGCAACTAGAGAAAATCCAGGAGGTTTTGCCCTCCAGGCGAGATGAGGACCATTTCCCCTGAGGCTTCTCGAGGCTAATCACGTCTAACCACTGGAACTTCCTAAGGGTCCTTCACACCCTTGCTGCAACTCAAGAAGTTCCCCGACATACCCGTCTCCACTCGAGAGGAAGCACGAGGGTCCCGCACACATCCAGGGGAGCCCCGTTTCCGCCTCCTAGCCCGAGATGAGGGATCCTTTCCCTGTTTCGTAGGGAAAGAATTCCCGGTTTTCCCGTCGAATCTCAAGAGGAGGCGCTCTCCACAGGAAAGGGGAGAGGAACTCCAGGGTCGTGCCACCATTCCAAGAGTCCCCCAGAAGTGTCAGTCCATTCCAGAGGAACCTGTTTTCCCTGCACTGCCTTGACGTTCAAGCCGACGATCGACTCCCACCACGTGTGCACGTGGGACAGCCCTGTGGGAAAGCCCCGTGGGAAAGCCTCGTGGGAAAGACTCGAGGGAAAACCATAGATCCTTTGATCCACGCGGCGGACTCCGTGACACTGCTGCTACCGCTCTGGAGGAAAGCACAAGTGCATGCCCGCATTCGAGACGAGGACTGACTCCCCTGGGCAGACTCCAGAAGTACCCCAAGATCCATGTCAGCACTGGAGAGGAATCCTCAGCTTCCGGACCCGACTCAACACAAGGTCTTAGGCCCCGGGATCGACGGGAGAGGAATCCCGAGAGGCCCCCTAGGAACTCGCATGGGGACTGGCCTTTCCTGACGCCACCAGAGCGGGTCCCTGTGGTCCCCGTCGTAAGTCGAGAGCACCTGCCGCAACTCGAGAAAATCCAGGAGGTTTTGCCCTCCAGGCGAGATGAGGCCCATTTCCGCTGAGGCTTCTCGAGGCTAATCACATCTAACCAATGGAATTTCCAAAGGGTCCTTCACACCCTTGCTGCAACTCAAGAAGTTCCCCAACATACCCGTCTCCACTCGAGAGGAAGCACGAGGGTCCCGCACACATCCAGGGGAGCCCCGTTTCCGCCTCCTAGCTCGAGATGAGGGATCCTTTCCTTGTTTCGTAGGGAAAGAATTACCGGCGTTCCCGTCGCATCTCAAGAGGAGGCGCTCTCCACAGGAAAGGCGAGAGGAACTCCAGGGTCGTGCCACCATTCCAAGAGACCCCAGATGTGTCAGTCCTTTCCAGAGGAACCTGTTTTCCATGTACTGCCTTGACGTTGAAGCCGAAGATAGACTCCCACCACGTGTGCACGTGGGACAGCCCTGTGGGAAAGCCTCGTAGGAAAGCCTCGTGGGAAAGACTCGAGGGAAAACCATAGATCCTTTGATCCACGCGGCGGACTGCGTGACACTGCTGCTACCGCTCTGGAGGAAAGCGCAAGTGCATGCCCGCATTCGAGACGAGGACTGACTCCCCTGGGGAGACTCCAGAAGTACCCCAAGATCCATGTCAGCACTGGAGAGGAATCCTCAGGTTCCGGCCCCGACTCCACACAAGGTCTTAGGCCCCGGCATCGACGGGAGAGGAATCCCGAGAGGCCCCCGAGGAAGTCGCATGGGGACTGGCCTTTCCTGAGGCCACCAGAGCGGGTCCCTGAGGTCCCCGTCGTAAGTCGAGAGCACCTGCCGCAACTCGAGAAAATCCAGGAGGTTTTGCCCTCCAGGCGAGATGAGGCCCATTTCCGCTGAGGCTTCTCGAGGCTAATCACATCTAACAATTATAACTTCCAAAGGGTCCTTCACACCCTTGCTGCAACTCAAGAAGTTCCCCGACATACCCGTCTCCACTCGAGAGGAAGCACGAGGGTCCCGCACACATCCAGGGGAGCCCCGTTTCCGCCTCCTAGCTCGAGATGAGGGATCCTTTCCTTGTTTCGTAGGGAAAGAATTCCCGGCGTTCCCGTCGCATCTCAAGAGGAGGCGCTCTCCACAGGAAAGGCGAGAGGAACTCCAGGGTCGTGCCACCATTCCAAGAGACCCCAGATGTGTCAGTCCATTCCAGAGGAACCTTTTTTCCATGTACTGCCTTGACGTTCAAGCCGAAGATAGACTCCCACCACGTGTGCACGTGGGACAGCCCTGTGGGAAAGCCTCGTAGGAAAGCCTCGTGGGAAAGACTCGAGGGAAAACCATAGATCCTTTGATCCACGCGGCGGACTGCGTGACACTGCTGCTACCGCTCTGGAGGAAAGCGCAAGTGCATGCCCGCATTCGAGACGAGGACTGACTCACCTGGGGAGACTCCAGAAGTACCAGAAGATCCATGTCAGCACTGGAGAGGAATCCTCAGGTTCCGGCCCCGACTCCACACAAGGTCTTAGGCCCCGGCATCGACGGGAGAGGAATCCCGAGAGGCCCCCGAGGAAGTCGCATGGGGACTGGCCTTTCCTGAGGCCACCAGAGCGGGTCCCTGAGGTCCCCGTCGTAAGTCGAGAGCGCCTGCCGCAACTCGAGAAAATCCAGGAGGTTTTGCCCTCCAGGCGATATGAGGCCCATTTCCGCTGAGGCTTCTCGAGGCTAATCACGTTTAACCACTGGAACTTCCTAAGGGTCCTTCACACCCTTGCTGCAACTCAAGAAGTTCCCCGACATATCCGTCTCCACTCGAGTGGAAGCTCGTGGGGTCCGGCACACATCCAGGGGAGACCCGTTTCCGCCTCCAAGCTTGAGATGAGGGATTCTTTCCCTGTTTCGTAGGGAAAGAATTCCCGGCGTTCCCGTCGCATCTCAAGAGGAGGCGCTCTCCACAGGAAAGGCGAGAGGAACTCCAGGGTCGTGCCACCATTCCAAGAGTCCCCCAGATGTGTCAGTCCATTCCATAGGAACCTGTTTTCCCTGCACTGCCTTGACGATCAAGCCGAAGATCGAATCCCACCACGTGTGCACGTGGGACAGACCTGTGGGATAGCCTCGTGGGAAAGCATCGTGGGAAAGACTCGAGGGAAAACCATAGATCCTTTGATCCACGCGGCGGACTGCGTGACACTGCTGCTACCGCTCTGGAGGAAAGCGCAAGTGCATGCCCGCATTCGAGACGAGGACTGACTCCCCTGGGGAGACTCCAGAAGTACCCCAAGATCCATGTCAGCACTGGAGAGGAATCCTCAGGTTCCGGCCCTGACTCCACACAAGGTCTTAGGCCCCGGCATCGACGGGAGAGGAATCCCGAGAGGCCCCCGAGGAACTCGCATGGGGACTGGCCTTTCCTGAGGCCACCAGAGCGGGTCCCCGAGGTCCCCGTGGTAAGTCGAGTGCACCTGCCGCAACTCGAGAAAATCCAGGAGGTTTTGCCCTCCAGGTGAGATGAGGCCCATTTCCGCTGAGGCTTCTCGAGGCTAATCACATCTAACCACTGGAACTTCCAAAGGGTCCTTCACACCCTTGCTGCAACTCAAGAAGTTCCCCGACATACCCGTCTGCACTCGAGAGGAAGCACGTGGGGTCCCGCACACATCCAGGGGAGCCCCATTTCCGCCTCCTAGCCCGAGATGAGGGATCCTTTCCCTGTTTCGTAGGGAAAGAATTCCCGGCGTTCCCGTCGCATCTCAAGAGGAGGCGCTCTCCACAGGAAAGGCGAGAGGAACTCCAGGGTCGTGCCACCATTCCAAGAGACCCCCAGATGTGTCAGTCCATTACAGAGGAAGCTGTTTTCCCTGCACTGCCTTGACGTTCAAGCCGAGGATCGACTCCCACCACGTGTGCACGTGGGACAGCCCTGTGGGAAAGCCTCGTGGGAAAGCCTCGTGGGAAAGACTCGAGGGAAAACCATAGATCCTTTGATCCACGCGGCGGACTGCGTGACACTGCTGCTACTGCTCTGGAGGAAAGCGCAAGTGCATGCCCGCATTCGAGACGAGGACTGACTCCCCTGGGGAGACTCCAGAAGTACCCCAAGATCCATGTCAGCACTGGAGAGGAATCCTCAGGTTCCGGCCCCGACTCCACACAAGGTCTTAGGCCCCGGCATTGACGGGAGAGGAATCCCGAGAGGCCCCCGAGGAACTCGCATGGGGACTGGCCTTTCCTGAGGCCACCAGAGCGGGTCCCTGAGGTCCCCGTCGTAAGTCGAGAGCACCTGCCGCAACTCGAGAAAATCCGGGAGGTTTTGCCCTCCAGGCGAGATGAGGCCCATTTCCGCTGAGGCTTCTCGAGGCTAATCACATCTAACCACTGGAACATCCAAAGGGTCCTTCTCACCCTTGCTGCAACTCAAGAAGTTCCCCGACATACCCGTCTCCACTCGAGAGGAAGCACGAGGGTCAAGCACACATCCAGGGGAGCCCCGTTTCCGCCTCCTAGCTCGAGATGAGGGATCCTTTCCCTGTTTCGTAGGGAAAGAATTCCCGGCGTTCCCGTCTTATCTCAAGAGGAGGCGATCTCCACAGGAAAGGCGAGAGGAACTCCAGGGTCGTGCCACCATTCCAAGGGTCCCCCAGATGTGTCAGTCCATTCCAGAGGAACCTGTTTTCCCTGCACTGCCTTGACGTTCAAGCCGAGGATCGACTCCCACCACGTGTGCACGTGGGACAGCCCTGTGGGAAAGCCTCGTGGGAAAGCCTCGTGGGAAAGACTCGAGGGAAAACCATAGATCCTTTGATCCACGCGGCGGACTGCGTGACACTGCTGCTACCGCTCTGGAGGAAAGCGCAAGTGCATGCCTGCATTTGAGACGAGGAATGACTCCCCTGGGGAGACTCCAGAAGTACCCCAAGATCCATGTCAGCACTGGAGAGGAATCCTCAGGTTCCGGCCCCGACTCCACACAAGGTCTTAGGCCCCGGCATCGACGGGAGAGGAATCCCGAGAGGGCCCCGAGGAACTCGCATGGGGACTGGCCTTTCCTGAGGCCACCAGAGCGGGTCCCTGAGGTCCCCGTCGTAAGTCGAGAGAACCTGCCGCAACTCGAGAAAATCCAGGAGGTTTTGCCATCCAGGCGAGATGAGGCCCATTTCCGCTGAGGCTTCTCGAGGCTAATCACATCTAACCACTGGAACTTCCAAAGGGTCCTTCTCACCCTTGCTGCAACTCAAGAAGTTCCCCGACATACCCGTCTCCACTCGAGAGGAAACACGAGGGTCCCGCACACATCCATGGGAGCCCCTTTTCCGCCTCCTAGCTCGAGATAAGGGATCCTTGCCCTGTTTCGTAGGGAAAGAATTCCCGGCGTTCCCGTCGCATCTCAAGAGGAGGCGCTCTCCACAGGAAAGGCGAGAGGAACTCCAGGGTCGTGGCACCATTCCAAGAGACCCCCAGATGTGTCAGTCCATTCCAGAGGAACCTGTTTTCCCGGCACTGCCTTGACGTTCAAGCCGAGGATCGACTCCCACCACGTTTGCACGTGGGACAGCCCTGTGGGAAAGCCTCGTGGGAAAGCCTCGTGGAAAAGACTCGAGGGAAAACCATAGATCCTTTGATCCACGCGGCGGACTGCGTGACACTGCTGCTACTGCTCTGGAGGAAAGCGCAAGTGCATGCCCGCATTCGAGACGAGGACTGACTCCCCTGGGGAGACTCCAGAAGTACCCCAAGATCCATGTCAGCACTGGAGAGGAATCCTCAGGTTCCGGCCCCGACTCCACACAAGGTCTTAGGCCCCGGCATTGACGGGAGAGGAATCCCGAGAGGCCCCCGAGGAACTCGCATGGGGACTGGCCTTTCCTGAGGCCACCAGAGCGGGTCCCTGAGGTCCCCGTCGTAAGTCGAGAGCACCTGCCGCAACTCGAGAAAATCCAGGAGGTTTTGCCCTCCAGGCGAGATGAGGCCCATTTCCGCTGAGGCTTCTCGAGGCTAATCACGTTTAACCACTGGAACTTCCAAAGTGTCCTTCACACCCTTACTGCAACTCAAGAAGTTCCCCGACATACCCGTCTCCACTCGAGAGGAAGCACGTGGGGTCTCGCACACATCCAGGGGAGCCCCGTTTCCGCCTCCTAGCTCGAGATGAGGGATCATTTCCCTGTTTCGTAGGGAAAGAATTCCCGGCGTTCCCGTCGCATCTCAAGAGGAGGCGCTCTCCACAGGAAAGGCGAGAGGAACTCCAGGGTCGTGCCACCATTCCAAGAGTCCCCCAGATGTGTCAGTCCATTCCAGAGGAACCTGTTTTCCCTGCACTGCCTTGACGTTCAAGCCGAGGATCGACTCCCACCACGTGTGCACGTGGGACAGCCCTGTGGGAAAGCCTCGTGGGAAAGCCTCGTGGGAAAGACTCGAGGGAAAACCATAGATTCTTTGATCCACGCGGCGGACTGCGTGACACTGCTGCTACCGCTCTGGAGGAAAGCGCAAGTGCATGCCCGCATTCGAGACGAGGACTGACTCCCCTGGGGAGACTCCAGAAGTACCCCAAGATCCATGTCAGCACTGGAGAGGAATCCTCAGGTTCCGGCCCCGACTCCACACAAGGTCTTAGGCCCCGGCATCGACGGGAGAGGAATCCCGAGAGGCCCCGAGGAACTCGCATGGGGACTGGCCTTTCCTGAGGACAGCAGAGCGGGACCCTGACGTCCCCGTTGTAACTCGAGAGCACCCGCCGCAACTCGAGAAAATCCAGGAGATTTTGCCCTCCAGGCGAGATGAGGCCCATTTCTGCTGAGGCTTCTCGAGGCTAATCACATCTAACCACTGGAACTTTCAAAGGGTCCTTCACACCCTTGCTGCAACTCAAGATGTTCCCCGACATACCCGTCTCCACTCGAGAGGAAGCACGAGGGTCCCGCACACATCCAGGGGAGCCCCGTTTCCGCCTCCTATCTCGAGATAAGGGATCCTTTCCCTGTTTCGTAGGGAAAGAATTCCCGGCGTTCCCGTCGCATCTCAAGAGGAGGCGCTCTCCACAGGAAAGGCGAGAGGAACTCCAGGGTCGTGCCACCATTCCACGAATCCCCCAGATGTGTCAGTCCATTCCATAGGAACCTGTTTTCCCTGCACTGCCTTGACGATCAAGCCGAAGATCGAATCCCACCACGTGTGCACGTGGGACAGACCTGTGGGATAGCCTCGTGGGAAAGCATCGTGGGAAAGACTCGAGGGAAAACCATAGATCCTTTGATCCACGCGGCGGACTGCGTGACACTGCTGCTACCGCTCTGGAGGAAAGCGCAAGTGCATGCCCGCATTCGAGACGAGGACTGACTCCCCTGGGGAGACTCCAGAAGTACCCCAAGATCCATGTCAGCACTGGAGAGGAATCCTCAGGTTCCGGCCCTGACTCCACACAAGGTCTTAGGCCCCGGCATCGACGGGAGAGGAATCCCGAGAGGCCCCCGAGGAACTCGCATGGGGACTGGCCTTTCCTGAGGCCACCAGAGCGGGTCCCCGAGGTCCCCGTGGTAAGTCGAGTGCACCTGCCGCAACTCGAGAAAATCCAGGAGGTTTTGCCCTCCAGGTGAGATGAGGCCCATTTCCCCTGAGGCTTCTCGAGGCTAATCACATCTAACCACTGGAACTTCCAAAGGGTCCTTCACACCCTTGCTGCAACTCAAGAAGTTCCCCGACATACCCGTCTGCACTCGAGAGGAAGCACGTGGGGTCCCGCACACATCCAGGGGAGCCCCATTTCCGCCTCCTAGCCCGAGATGAGGGATCCTTTCCCTGTTTCGTAGGGAAAGAATTCCCGGCGTTCCCGTCGCATCTCAAGAGGAGGCGCTCTCCACAGGAAAGGCGAGAGGAACTCCAGGGTCGTGCCACCATTCCAAGAGACCCCCAGATGTGTCAGTCCATTACAGAGGAACCTGTTTTCCCTGCACTGCCTTGACGTTCAAGCCGAGGATCGACTCCCACCACGTGTGCACGTGGGACAGCCCTGTGGGAAAGCCTCGTGGGAAAGCCTCGTGGGAAAGACTCGAGGGAAAACCATAGATCCTTTGATCCACGCGGCGGACTGCGTGACACTGCTGCTACTGCTCTGGAGGAAAGCGCAAGTGCATGCCCGCATTCGAGACGAGGACTGACTCCCCTGGGGAGACTCCAGAAGTACCCCAAGATCCATGTCAGCACTGGAGAGGAATCCTCAGGTTCCGGCCCCGACTCCACACAAGGTCTTAGGCCCCGGCATTGACGGGAGAGGAATCCCGAGAGGCCCCCGAGGAACTCGCATGGGGACTGGCCTTTCCTGAGGCCACCAGAGCGGGTCCCTGAGGTCCCCGTCGTAAGTCGAGAGCACCTGCCGCAACTCGAGAAAATCCGGGAGGTTTTGCCCTCCAGGCGAGATGAGGCCCATTTCCGCTGAGGCTTCTCGAGGCCAATCACATCTAACCACTGGAACATCCAAAGGGTCCTTCTCACCCTTGCTGCAACTCAAGAAGTTCCCCGACATACCCGTCTCCACTCGAGAGGAAGCACGAGGGTCAAGCACACATCCAGGGGAGCCCCGTTTCCGCCTCCTAGCTCGAGATGAGGGATCCTTTCCCTGTTTCGTATGGAAAGAATTCCCGGCGTTCCCGTCTTATCTCAAGAGGAGGCGATCTCCACAGGAAAGGCGAGAGGAACTCCAGGGTCGTGCCACCATTCCAAGGGTCCCCCAGATGTGTCAGTCCATTCCAGAGGACCCTGTTTTCCCTGCACTGCCTTGACGTTCAAGCCGAGGATCGACTCCCACCACGTGTGCACGTGGGACAGCCCTGTGGGAAAGCCTCGTGGGAAAGCCTCGTGGGAAAGACTCGAGGGAAAACCATAGATCCTTTGATCCACGCGGCGGACTGCGTGACACTGCTGCTACCGCTCTGGAGGAAAGCGCAAGTGCATGCCTGCATTTGAGACGAGGAATGACTCCCCTGGGGAGACTCCAGAAGTACCCCAAGATCCATGTCAGCACTGGAGAGGAATCCTCAGGTTCCGGCCCCGACTCCACACAAGGTCTTAGGCCCCGGCATCGACGGGAGAGGAATCCCGAGAGGGCCCCGAGGAACTCGCATGGGGACTGGCCTTTCCTGAGGCCACCAGAGCGGGTCCCTGAGGTCCCCGTCGTAAGTCGAGAGAACCTGCCGCAACTCGAGAAAATCCAGGAGGTTTTGCCATCCAGGCGAGATGAGGCCCATTTCCGCTGAGGCTTCTCGAGGCTAATCACATCTAACCACTGGAACTTCCAAAGGGTCCTTCTCACCCTTGCTGCAACTCAAGAAGTTCCCCGACATACCCGTCTCCACTCGAGAGGAAGCACGAGGGTCCCGCACACATCCATGGGAGCCCCTTTTCCGCCTCCTAGCTCGAGATAAGGGATCCTTGCCCTGTTTCGTAGGGAAAGAATTCCCGGCGTTCCCGTCGCATCTCAAGAGGAGGCGCTCTCCACAGGAAAGGCGAGAGGAACTCCAGGGTCGTGGCACCATTCCAAGAGACCCCCCGATGTGTCAGTCCATTCCAGAGGAACCTGTTTTCCCTGCACTGCCTTGACGTTCAAGCCGAGGATCGACTCCCACCACGTTTGCACGTGGGACAGCCCTGTGGGAAAGCCTCGTGGGAAAGCCTCGTGGAAAAGACTCGAGGGAAAACCATAGATCCTTTGATCCACGCGGCGGACTGCGTGACACTGCTGCTACTGCTCTGGAGGAAAGCGCAAGTGCATGCCCGCATTCGAGACGAGGACTGACTCCCCTGGGGAGACTCCAGAAGTACCCCAAGATCCATGTCAGCACTGGAGAGGAATCCTCAGGTTCCGGCCCCGACTCCACACAAGGTCTTAGGCCCCGGCATTGACGGGAGAGGAATCCCGAGAGGCCCCCGAGGAACTCGCATGGGGACTGGCCTTTCCTGAGGCCACCAGAGCGGGTCCCTGAGGTCCCCGTCGTAAGTCGAGAGCACCTGCCGCAACTCGAGAAAATCCAGGAGGTTTTGCCCTCCAGGCGAGATGAGGCCCATTTCCGCTGAGGCTTCTCGAGGCTAATCACGTTTAACCACTGGAACTTCCAAAGTGTCCTTCACACCCTTACTGCAACTCAAGAAGTTCCCCGACATACCCGTCTCCACTCGAGAGGAAGCACGTGGGGTCTCGCACACATCCAGGGGAGCCCCGTTTCCGCCTCCGAGCTCGAGATGAGGGATCATTTCCCTGTTTCGTAGGGAAAGAATTCCCGGCGTTCCCGTCGCATCTCAAGAGGAGGCGCTCTCCACAGGAAAGGCGAGAGGAACTCCAGGGTCGTGCCACCATTCCAAGAGTCCCCCAGATGTGTCAGTCCATTCCAGAGGAACCTGTTTTCCCTGCACTGCCTTGACGTTCAAGCCGAGGATCGACTCCCACCACGTGTGCACGTGGGACAGCCCTGTGGGAAAGCCTCGTGGGAAAGCCTCGTGGGAAAGACTCGAGGGAAAACCATAGATTCTTTGATCCACGCGGCGGACTGCGTGACACTGCTGCTACCGCTCTGGAGGAAAGCGCAAGTGCATGCCCGCATTCGAGACGAGGACTGACTCCCCTGGGGAGACTCCAGAAGTACCCCAAGATCCATGTCAGCACTGGAGAGGAATCCTCAGGTTCCGGCCCCGACTCCACACAAGGTCTTAGGCCCCGGCATCGACGGGAGAGGAATCCCGAGAGGCCCCGAGGAACTCGCATGGGGACTGGCCTTTCCTGAGGACAGCAGAGCGGGACCCTGACGTCCCCGTTGTAACTCGAGAGCACCCGCCGCAACTCGAGAAAATCCAGGAGATTTTGCCCTCCAGGCGAGATGAGGCCCATTTCTGCTGAGGCTTCTCGAGGCTAATCACATCTAACCACTGGAACTTTCAAAGGGTCCTTCACACCCTTGCTGCAACTCAAGATGTTCCCCGACATACCCGTCTCCACTCGAGAGGAAGCACGAGGGTCCCGCACACATCCAGGGGAGCCCCGTTTCCGCCTCCTATCTCGAGATAAGGGATCCTTTCCCTGTTTTGTAAGGAAAGAATTCCCGGCGTTCCCGTCGCATCTCAAGAGGAGGCGCTCTCCACAGGAAAGGCGAGAGGAACTCCAGGGTCGTGCCACCATTCCACGAATCCCCCAGATGTGTCAGTCCATTACAGAGGAAGCTGTTTTCCCTGCACTGCCTTGACGTTCAAGCCGAGGATCGACTCCCACCACGTGTGCACGTGGGACAGCCCTGTGGGAAAGCCTCGTGGGAAAGCCTCGTGGGAAAGACTCGAGGGAAAACCATAGATCCTTTGATCCACGCGGCGGACTGCGTGACACTGCTGCTACCGCTCTGGAGGAAAGCGCAAGTGCATGCCCGCATTCGAGACGAGGACTGACTCCCCTGGGGAGACTCCAGAAGTACCCCAAGATCCATGTCAACACTGGAGAGGAATCCTCAGGTGCCGGGCCCGACTCCACACAATGTCTTAGTCCCCGGCATTGAAGGGAGAGGAATCCCGAGAGGCCCCCGAGGAACTCGCATGGGGACTGGCCTTTCCTGAGGCCACCAGAGCGAGTCCCTGAGGTCCCCGTCGTAAGTCGAGAGCACCTGCCCCAACTCGAGAAAATCCAGGAGGTTTTGCCCTCCAGGCGAGATGAGGCCCATTTCCGCTGAGGCTTCTCGAGGCTAATCACGTCTAACCACTGGAACTTCCTAAGGGTCCTTTACACCCTTGCTGCAACTCAAGAAGTTCCCCGACATATCCGTCTCCACTCGAGTGGAAGCTCGTGGGGTCCGGCACACATCCAGGGGAGCCCCGTTTCCGCCTCCAAGCTTGAGATGAGGGATTCTTTCCCTGTTTCGTAGGGAAAGAATTCCCGGCGTTCCCGTCGCATCTCAAGAGGAGGCGCTCTCCACAGGAAAGGCGAGAGGAACTCCAGGGTCGTGCCACCATTCCAAGAGTCCCCCAGATGTGTCAGTCCATTCCAGAGGAACCTGTTTTCCCTGCACTGCCTTGACGATCAAGCCGAAGATCGAATCCCACCACGTGTGCACGTGGGACAGCCCTGTGGGATAGCCTCGTGGGAAAGCATCGTGGGAAAGACTCGAGGGAAAACCATAGATCCTTTGATCCACGCGGCGGACTGCGTGACACTGCTGCTACCGCTCTGGAGGAAAGCGCAAGTGCATGCCCGCATTCGAGACGAGGACTGACTCCCCTGGGGAGACTCCAGAAGTACCCCAAGATCCATGTCAGCACTGGAGAGGAATCCTCAGGTTCCGGCCCCGACTCCACACAAGGTCTTAGGCCCCGGCATCGACGGGAGAGGAATCCCGAGAGGCCCCCGAAGAACTCGCATGGGGACTGGCCTTTCCTGAGGCCACAAAAGCGGGTCCCTGAGGTCCCCGTCGTAAGTCGAGAGCACCTGCCGCAACTCGAGAAAATCCAGGAGGTTTTGCCCTCCAGGCGAGATGAGGCCCATTTCCGCTGAGGCTTCTCGAGGCTAATCACATCTAACCACTGGAACTTCCCAAGGGTCCTTCACACCCTTGCTGCAACTCAAGAAGTTACCCGACATACCCGTCTCCACTGGAGAGGTAGCCCGAGGGTCCCGCCCACATCCTGGGGAGCCCCGTTTCCGCCTCCTAGCTCGAGATGAGGGATCCTTTCCCTGTTTCGTAGGGAAAGAATTCCCGGCGTTCCCGTCGCATCTCAAGAGGAGGCGCTCTCCACAGGAAAGGCGAGAGGAACTCCAGGGTCGTGCCACCATTCCAAGAGTCCCCCAGATGTGTCAGTCCATTCCATAGGAACCTGTTTTCCCTGCACTGCCTTGACGTTCAAGCCGAGGATCGACTCCCACCACGTTTGAACGTGGGACAGCCCTGTGGGAAAGCCTCGTGGGAAAGCCTCGTGGGAAAGACTCGAGGGAAAACCATAGATCCTTTGATCCACGCGGCGGACTGCGTGACACTGCTGCTACTGCTCTGGAGGAAAGCGCAAGTGCATGCCCGCATTCGAGACGAGGACTGACTCCCCTGGGGAGACTCCAGAAGTACCCCAAGATCCATGTCAGCACTGGAGAGGAATCCTCAGGTTCCGGCCCCGACTCGACACAAGGTCTTAGGCCCCGGCATCGACGGGAGAGGAATCCCGAGAGGCCCCCGAGGAACTCGCATGGGGACTGGCCTTTCCTGAGGCCACCAGAGCGGGTCCCTGAGGTCCCCGTCGTAAGTCGAGAGCACCTGCCGCAACTCGAGAAAATCCAGGAGGTTTTGCCCTCCAGGCGAGATGAGGCCCATTTCTGCTGAGGCTTCTCGAGGCTAATCACATCTAACCACTGGAACTTCCAAAGGGTCCTTCACACCCTTGCTGCAACTCAAGAAGTTCCCCGACATACCCGTCTGCACTCGAGAGGAAGCACGTGGGGTTCCTCACACATCCAGGGGAGCCCCATTTCCGCCTCCTAGCCCGAGATGACGGATCCTTTCCCTGTTTCGTAGGGAAAGAATTCCCGGCGTTCCCGTCGCATCTCAAGAGGAGCCGCTCTCCACAGGAACGGCGAGAGGAACTCCAGGGTCGTGCCACCATTCCAAGAGACCCCCAGATGTGTCAGTCCATTACAGAGGAAGCTGTTTTCCCTGCACTGCCTTGACGTTCAAGACGAGGATCGACTCCCACCACGTGTGCACGTGGGAAAGCCCTGTGGGAAAGCCTCGTGGGAAAGCCTCGTGGGAAAGACTCGAGGGAAAACCATAGACCCTTTGATCCACGCGGAGGACTGCGTGACACTGCTGCTACCGCTCTGGAGGAAAGCGCAAGTGCATGCCCGCATTCGAGACGAGGACTGACTCCCCTGGGGAGACTCCAGAAGTACCCCAAGATCCATGTCAGCACTGGAGAGGAATCCTCAGGTTCCGGCCGCGACCCAACACAAGGTCTTAGGCCCCGGCATCGACGGGAGAGGAATCCCGAGAGGCCCCCGAGGAACTCGCATGGGGACTGGCCTTTCCTGAGGCCACCAGAGCGGGTCCCCGAGGTCCCCGTCGTAAGTCGAGAGCACCTGCCGCAACTCGAGAAAATCCAGGAGGTTTTGCCCTCCAGGCGAGATGAGGCCCATATCCGCTGAGGCTTCTCGAGGCTAATCACATCTAACAACTGGAACTTCCAAAGGGTCCTTTTCACCCTTGCTGCAACTCAAGAAGTTCCCCGACATACCCGTCTCCACTCGAGAAGAAGAACGAGGGTCCCGCACACAACCAGGGGAGCCCCGTTTCCGCCTCCTAGCTCGAGATGAGGGATCCTTTCCCTGTTTCGAAGGGAAAGAATTCCCGGCGTTCCCGTCGCATCTCAAGAGGAGGCGCTCTCCACAGGAAAGGCGAGAGGAACTCCAGGGTCGTGCCACCATTACAAGAGTCCCCCAGATGTGTCAGTCCATTCCAGAGGAACCTGTTTTCCCTGCACTGCCTTGACGTTCAAGCCGAGGATCGACTCCCACCACGTGTGAACGTGGGACAGCCCTGTGAGAAAGCCTCGTGGGAAAGCCTCGTGGGAAAGACTCGAGGGAAAACCATAGATACTTTGATCCACGCGGCGGACTGCGTGACACTGCTGCTACCGTTCTGGAGGAAAGCGCAAGTGCATGCCCGCATTCGAGACGAGGACTGACTCCCCTGGGGAGACTCCAGAAGTAGCCCAAGATCCATGTCAGCACTGGAGAGGAATCCTCAGGTTCCGGCCCCGACTCCATACAAGGTCTTAGGCCACGGCATCGACGGGAGAGGAATCCCTAGATGCCCTCGAGGAACTCGCATGGGGACTGGCCTTTCCTGAGGCCACCAGAGCGGGTCCTCGAGGTCCCCGTCGTAAGTCGAGAGCACCTGCCGCAACTGGAGAAAATCCAGGAGGTTTTGCCCTCCAGGCGAGATGAGGCCCATTTCCGCTGAGGCTTCTCGAGGCTAATCACATCTAACCACTGGAACTTCCAAAGGGTCCTTCACACCCTTGCTGCAACTCAAGAAGTTCCCCGACATACCTGTCTCCTCTCGAGAGGAAGCACGAGGGTCGCGCACACTTCATGGGAGACCCGTTTCCGCCTCCTAGCTCGAGATGAGGGATCCTATCCCTGTTTCATAGGGAAAGAATTCCCGGCGTTCCCGTCGCATCTCAAGAGGAGGCGCTCTCCACAGGAAAGGCGAGAGGAACTCCAGGGTTGTGCCACCATTCCAAGAGTCCCCCAGATATGTAAGTCCATTCCAGAGGAACCTGTTTTCCCTGCACTGCCTTGACGTTCAAGCCGAGGATCGACTCCCACCACGTGTGCACGTGGGACAACCCTGTGGGAAAGCCTCGTGGGAAAGACTCGTGGGAAAGACTCGAGGGAAAAACATAGATCCTTTGATCCACGCGGCGGACTGCGTGACACTGCTGCTACCGCTCTGGAGGAAAGCGCAAGTACATGTCCTCATTCGAGACCAGGACTCACTCCCCTGGGGAGACTCCAGAAGTACCCCAAGATCCATGTCAGCACTGGAGAGGAATCCTCAGGTTCCGGCCCAGACTCCACACAAGGTCTTTGGCACGGCATCGACGGGAGAGGAATCCCGAGAGGCCCCCGAGGACCTCACATGGGGACTGGCCTTTCCTGAGGCCACCAGAGCGGGTCCCAGAGGTCACCGTCGTAAGTCGATAGCACCTGCCGCAACTCGAAAAATCCAGGAGGTTTTGCCCTCCAGGCGAGATGAGGCCCATTTCCGCTGAGGCTTCTCGAGGCTAATCGCATCTAACCACTGGAACTTCCAAAGGGTCCTACACACCCTTTCTGCAACTCAAGAAGTTCCCCGACAAACCCGTCTCCACTCGAGAGGAAGCACGAGGGTCCCGCACACATCCAGGGGAGTCCCGTTTCCACCTCCTAGCTCGAGATGAGGGATCCTTTCCCTGTTTCGTAGGGAAAGAATTCCCGGCGTTCCCGTCGCATCTCAAGAGGAGGCGCTCTCCACAGGAAAGGTGAGAGGAACTCCAGGGTCGTGCCACCATTCCAAGAGTCCCCCAGATGTGTCAGTCCATTCCAGAGGGACCTGTTTACCCTGCACTGCCTTGACGTTCAAGCCGAGGATCGACTCCCTCCGCGTGTGCACGTGGGACAGCCCTTTGGGAAAGCCTCATGGGAAAGCCTCGTGGGAAAGACTCGATTGAAAACCATAGATCCTTTGATCCACGCGGCGGACTGCCTGACACTGCTGCTACCGCTCTGGAGTAAAGCGCAAGTGCATGCCCACATTCGAGACGAGGACTGACTCCCCTGCGGAGACTCCAGAAGTACCCCAAGATCCATGTCAGCACTGGAGAGGAATCCTCAGGTTCCGGCCCCGACTCCACACAAGGTATTAGGCCCCGGCATCGACGAGAGAGGAATCCCGAGAGGCCACCTAGGAACTCGCATGGGGACTGGCCTTTCCTGAGGCCACCAGAGCGGGTCCCTGAGGTCCCCGTAGTAAGTCGAGAGCACCTGCCGCAACTCGAGAAAATCCAGGAGGTTTTCCCTCCAGGCGAGATGAGGCCCATTTCCGCTGAGGCTTCTCGACGCTAATCACATCTAACCACTGGAACTTCCAAAGGGTCCTTCACACCCTTGCTGCAACTCAAGAAGTTCCCCGACATACCCGTCTCCTCTCGAGAGGAAGCACGAGGGTCCCGCACACATCCAGGGGAGCCCCGTTTCCGCCTCCTAGCTCGAGATGAGGGATCCTTTCCCTGTTTCGTAGGGAAAGAATTCCCGGCGTTTCCGTCGCATCTCAAGAGGAGGCGCTCTCCACAGGAAAGACGAGAGGAACTCCAGGGTCGTGCCACCATTCCAAGAGTCCCCCAGATGTGTCAGTCCATTCCAGAGGAACCTGTTTTCCCTGCACTGCCTTGACGTTCAAGTCGAGGATCGACTCCCACCACGTGTGCACGTGGGACAGCCCTGTGGGAAAGCCTCGTGGGAAAGCCTCGTGGGAAAGACTCGAGGGAAAACCATAGATCCTTTGATCCACGCGGCGGACTGCGTGACACTGCTGCTACCACTCTGGAGGAAAGCGCAAATGCATGCCCGCATTCGAGACGAGGACTGACTCCCCTGGGGAGACTCCAGAAGTACCCCAAGATCGATGTCAGCACTGGAGAGGAATCCTCATGTTCCGGTCCCGAATCCACACAAGGTCTTAGGCCCCGGCATCGACGGGAGAGGAATCCCGAGCGGCCCCCGAGGAACTCGCATGGGGACTAGCCTTTCCTGAGGCCTCCAGAGCGGGTCCCTGAGGTCCCCGTCGTAAGTCGAGAGCACCTGCCGCAATTCGAGAAAATTCAGGAGGTTTTGCCCTCCAGGCGAGATGAGGCCCATTTCCGCTGAGGCTTCTCGAGGCTAATCATATCTAACCACTGGAACTTCCAAAGGGTCCTTCACACCCTTGCTGCAACTCAAGCAGTTCCGCGACATACCCGTCTGCACTCGAGAGGAAGCACGAGGGTCCAGCACACATCCAGGGGAGCCCCGTTTTTGCCTCCTAGCACGAGATGAGGGATCCTTTCCCTGTTTCGTAGGGAAAGAATTCCCGGCGTTCCCGTCGCATCTCAAGAGGAGGCGCTCTCCACAGGAAAGGCGAGAGGAACTCCAGGGTCGTGCCACCATTCCAAGAGTCCCCCAGATGTGTCAGTCCATTCCAGAGGAACCTGTTTTCCCTGCACTGCCTTGACGTTCAAGCCGAGGATCGACTCCCACCACGTGTGCACGTGGGACAGCCCTGTGGGAAAGCCTCGTGGGAAAACCTCGTGGGAAAGACTCGAGGGAAAACCATAGATCCTTTGATCCACGCGGCGGACTGCGTGACACTGCTGCTACCGCTCTGGAGGAAAGCGCAAGTGCAGGCCCGCATTCGAGACGAGGACTGACTCCCCTGGGGAGACTCCAGAAGTACCCCAAGATCCATGTCAGCACTGGAGAGGAATCCTCAGGTTCCGGCCCCGACTCCACACAAGGTCTTAGGCCCCGGCATCGACGGGAGAGGAATCCCGAGAGGCCCCGAGGAACTCGCATGGGGACTGGCCTTTCCTGAGGACAGCAGAGCGGGTCCCTGACGTCCCCGTTGTAAGTCGAGAGCACCCGCCGCAACTCGAGAAAATCCAGGAGATTTTGCCCTCCAGGCGAGATGAGGCCCATTTCTGCTGAGGCTTCTCGAGGCTAATCACATCTAACCACTGGAACTTTCAAAGGGTCCTTCACACCCTTGCTGCAACTCAAGATGTTCCCCGACATACCCGTCTCCACTCGAGTGGAAGCTCGTGGGGTCCGGCACACATCCAGGGGAGCCCCGTTTCCGCCTCCAAGCTTGAGATGAGGGATTCTTTCCCTGTTTCGTAGGGAAAGAATTCCCGGCGTTCCCGTCGCATCTCAAGAGGAGGCGCTCTCCACAGGAAAGGCGAGAGGAACTCCAGGGTCGTGCCACCATTCCAAGAGTCCCCCAGATGTGTCAGTCCATTCCATAGGAACCTGTTTTCCCTGCACTGCCTTGACGATCAAGCCGAAGATCGAATCCCACCACGTGTGCACGTGGGACAGCCCTGTGGGATAGCCTCGTGGGAAAGCATCGTGGGAAAGACTCGAGGGAAAACCATAGATCCTTTGATCCACGCGGCGGACTGCGTGACACTGCTGCTACCGCTCTGGAGGAAAGCGCAAGTGCATGCCCGCATTCGAGACGAGGACTGACTCCCCTGGGGAGACTCCAGAAGTACCCCAAGATCCATGTCAGCACTGGAGAGGAATCCTCAGGTTCCGGCCCCGACTCCACACAAGGTCTTAGGCCCCGGCATCGACGGGAGAGGAATCCCGAGAGGCCCCCGAAGAACTCGCATGGGGACTGGCCTTTCCTGAGGCCACAAAAGCGGGTCCCTGAGGTCCCCGTCGTAAGTCGAGAGCACCTGCCGCAACTCGAGAAAATCCAGGAGGTTTTGCCCTCCAGGCGAGATGAGGCCCATTTCCGCTGAGGCTTCTCGAGGCTAATCACATCTAACCACTGGAACTTCCCAAGGGTCCTTCACACCCTTGCTGCAACTCAAGAAGTTACCCGACATACCCGTCTCCACTGGAGAGGAAGCCCGAGGGTCCCGCCCACATCCAGGGGAGCCCCGTTTCCGCCTCCTAGCTCGAGATGAGGGATCCTTTCCCTGTTTCGTAGGGAAAGAATTCCCGGCGTTCCCGTCGCATCTCAAGAGGAGGCGCTCTCCACAGGAAAGGCGAGAGGAACTCCAGGGTCGTGCCACCATTCCAAGAGTCCCCCAGATGTGTCAGTCCATTCCAGAGGGACCTGTTTACCCTGCACTGCCTTGACGTTCAAGCCGAGGATCGACTCCCTCCACGTGTGCACGTGGGACAGCCCTGTGGGAAAGCCTCGTGGGAAAGCCTCGTGGGAAAGACTCGAGGGAAAACCATAGATCCTTTGATCCACGCGGCGGACTGCGTGACACTGCTGCTACCACTCTGGAGGAAAGCGCAAGTGCATGCCCGCATTCGAGACGAGGACTGACTCCCCTGGGGAGACTCCAGAAGTACCCCAAGATCGATGTCAGCACTGGAGAGGAATCCTCATGTTCCGGTCCCGAATCCACACAAGGTCTTAGGCCCCGGCATCGACGGGAGAGGAATCCCGAGCGGCCCCCGAGGAACTCGCATGGGGACTAGCCTTTCCTGAGGCCTCCAGAGCGGGTCCCTGAGGTCCCCGTCGTAAGTCGAGAGCACCTGCCGCAATTCGAGAAAATTCAGGAGGTTTTGCCCTCCAGGCGAGATGAGGCCCATTTCCGCTGAGGCTTCTCGAGGCTAATCACATCTAACCACTGGAACTTCCAAAGGGTCCTTCACACCCTTGCTGCAACTCAAGCAGTTCCGCGACATACCCGTCTCCACTCGAGAGGAAGCACGAGGGTCCAGCACACATCCAGGGGAGCCCCGTTTCCGCCTCCTAGCACGAGATGAGGAATCCTTTCCCTGTTTCGTAGGGAAAGAATTCCCGGCGTTCCCGTCGCATCTCAAGAGGAGGTGCTCTCCACAGGAAAGGCGAGAGGAACTCCAGGGTCGTGCAACCATTCCAAGAGTCCCCCAGATGTGTCAGTCCATTCCAGAGGAACCTGTTTTCCCTGCACTGCCTTGACGTTCAAGCCGAGGATCGACTCCCACCAAGTGTGCACGTGGGACAGCCCTGTGGGAAAGCCTCGTGGGAAAACCTCGCGGGAAAGACTCGAGGGAAAACCATAGATCCTTTGATCCACGCGGCGGACTGCGTGACACTGCTGCTACCGCTCTGGAGGAAAGCGCAAGTGCAGGCCCGCATTCGAGACGAGGACTGACTCCCCTGGGGAGACTCCAGAAGTACCCCAAGATCCATGTCAGCACTGGAGAGGAATCCTCAGGTTCCGGCCCCTACTCCACACAAGGTCTTAGGCCCCGGCATCGACGGGAGAGGAATCCCGAGAGGCCCCCGTGGAACTCGCATGGGGACTGGCCTATCCTGAGGCCACCAGAGCGGGTCCCTGAGGTCCCCGTCGTAAGTCGAGAGCACCTGCCGCAACTCGGGAAAATCCAGGAGGTTTTGCCCTCCAGGCGAGATGAGGCCCATTTCCGCTGAGGCTTCTCGAGGCTAATCACATCTAACCACTGGAACTTCCCAAGGGTCCTTCACACCCTTGCTGCAACTCAAGAAGTTCCGCGACATACCCGTCTCCACTCGAGAGGAAGCACGTGGGTCCCGCACACATCCAGGGGTGCCCCGTTTCCGCCTCCTAGCTCGAGATGAGGGATCCTTTCCCTGTTTCGTAGGGAAAGAATTCCCGGCGTTCCCGTCGCATCTCAAGAGGAGGCGCTCTCCACAGGAAAGGCGAGAGGAACTCCAGGGTCATACCACCATTCCAAGAGACCCCAGATGTGTCAGTCCATTCCAGAGGAACCTGTTTTCCCTGCACTGCCTTGACGTTCAAGTCGAGGATCGACTCCAACCACGTGTGCACGTGGGACAGCCCTGTGGGAAATCCTGGTGGGAAAGCTTCGTGGGAAAGACTCGAGGGAAAACAATAGATCCTTTGATCCACGCGGCGGACTGCGTGACTATGCTGCTACCGCTCTGGAGGAAAGCACAAGTGCATGCCCGCATTCGAGACGAGGTCTGACTCCCCTGGGGAGACTCCAGAAGTACCCCAAGATCCATGTCAGCACTGGAGAGGAATCCTCAGGTTCCGGGCCCGACTCCACACAAGGTCTTAGGCCCCGGAATCGACGGGAGAGGAATCCCGAGAGGCCCCTGAGGAACTCGCATGGTGACTGGCCTTTCCTGAGGCCACCAGAGCGGGTCCCTTAAGTCCCCGTCGTAAGTCGAGAGCACCTGCGGCAACTCGAGAAAATCCAGGAGGTTTTGCCCTCCAGGCGAGATGAGGCCCATTTCCCCTGAGGCTTCTCGAGGCTAATCACGTCTAACAACTGGAACTTCCTAAGGGTCCTTCACACCGTTGCTGCAACTCAAGAAGTTCTCCGACATACCCGTCTCCACTGGATAGGAAGCACGTGGGGTCCCGCACACATCCAGGGGAGCCCCGTTTCCGCCTCCTAGCTCGAGATGAGGGATCCTTTCCCTGTTTCGTAGGGAAAGAATTCCCGGCGTTCCCGTCGCATCTCAAGTGGAGGCGCTCTCCACAGGAAAGGGGAGAGGAACTCCAGAGTCGTGCCACCATTCCAAGAGACCCCCAGATGTGTCAGTCCATTCCGGAGGAACCTGTTTTCCCTGCACTGCCTTGACGTTCAAGCCGAGGATCGACTCCCACCAAGTGTGCACGTGGGACAGCCCTGTGGGAAAGCCTCGTGGGAAAGCCTCGTGGGAAAGACTCGAGGGAAAACCATAGATCTTTTGATCCACGCGGCGGACTGCGTGACACTGCTGCTACCGCTCTGGAGGAAAGCGCAAGTGCATGCCCGCGTTCGAGACGAGGACTGACTCCCCTGGGGAGACTCCAGAAGTACCCCAAGATCCATGTCAGCACTGGAGAGGAATCCTCAGGTTCCGGCCCCGACTCCACACTAGGTCTTAGGCCCCGGCATCGACGGGAGAGGAATCCCGAGAGGCCCCCGAGGAACTCGCATGGGGACTGGCCTTTCCTGAGGCCACCAGAGCGGGTCCCTGAGGTCCCTGTCGTAAGTTGAGAGCACCTGCCGCAACTCGAGAAAATCCAGGAGGTTTTGCCCTCCAGGCGAGATGAGGCCCATTTCAGCTGAGGCTTCTCGAGGCTAATCACATCTAACCACTGGAACTTCCAAAGGGTCCTTCACACCCTTGCTGCAACTCAAGAAGTTCCCCGACATACCCGTCTCCACTCGAGAGGAATCACGTGGGGTCATGCACACATGCAGGGGAGCACCGTTTCCGCCTCCTAGCTGGAGATGAGGGATCCTTTCCCTGTTTCGTAGCGAAAGAATTCCCGGCGTTCCCGTCGCATCTCAAGAGGAGGCGCTATCCAAAGGAAAGGCGAGAGGAACTCCAGTGTCGTGCCAGCATTCCAAGAGACACCCAGATGTGTCAGTCCGTTACAGAGGAAACGGTTTTCCCTGCACTGCCTTGACGTTCAAGCCGAGGATCGACTCCCACCACGTGTGCACGTGGGACAGCCCTGTGGGAAAGCCTCGTGGGAAAGCCTCGTGGGAAAGACTCGAGGGAAAACCATAAATCCTTTGATCCACGCGGTGGACTGCGTGACAGTGCTGCTACCGCTCTGGACCAAGCGCAAGTGCATGCCCGCATTCGAGACGAGCACTGACTCCCCTGGGGAGACTCCAGAAGTACCCCAAGATCCATGTCAGCACTGGAGAGGAATCCTCAGGTTCCGGCCCCGAATCCACACAAGGTCTTAGTCCCCGGCATCGATGGGAGAGGAATCCCGAGAGGCCCCCGTGGAACTCCCATGGGGACTGGCCTTTCCTGAGGCCACCAGAGCGGGTCCCTGAGGTCCTCGTCGTAAGTCGAGAGCACCTGCCGCAACTAGAGAAAATCCAGGAGGTTTTGCCCTCCAGGCGAGATGAGGACCATTTCCCCTGAGGCTTCTCGAGGCTAATCACGTCTAACCACTGGAACTTCCTAAGGGTCCTTCACACCCTTGCTGCAACTCCAGAAGTTCCCCGACATACCCGTCTCCACTCGAGAGGAAGCACGAGGGTCCCGCACACATCCAGGGGAGCCCCGTTTCCGCCTCCTAGCCCGAGATGAGGGATCCTTTCCCTGTTTCGTAGGGAAAGAATTCCCGGTGTTCCCGTCGAATCTCAAGAGGAGGCGCTCTCCACAGGAAAGGGGAGAGGAACTCCAGGGTCGTGCCACCATTCCAAGAGTCCCCCAGAAGTGTCAGTCCATTCCAGAGGAACCTGTTTTCCCTGCACTGCCTTGACGTTCAAGCCGACGATCGACTCCCACCACGTGTGCACGTGGGACAGCCCTGTGGGAAAGCCCCGTGGGAAAGCCTCGTGGGAAAGACTCGAGGGAAAACCATAGATCCTTTGATCCACGCGGCGGACTCCGTGACACTGCTGCTACCGCTCTGGAGGAAAGCACAAGTGCATGCCCGCATTCGAGACGAGGACTGACTCCCCTGGGGAGACTCCAGAAGTACCCCAAGATCCATGTCAGCACTGGAGAGGAATCCTCAGCTTCCGGACCCGACTCAACACAAGGTCTTAGGCCCCGGCATCGACGGGAGAGGAATCCCGAGAGGCCCCCGAGGAACTCGCATGGGGACTGGCCTTTCCTGACGCCACCAGAGCGGGTCCCTGAGGTCCCCGTCGTAAGTCGAGAGCACCTGCCGCAACTCGAGAAAATCCAGGAGGTTTTGCCCTACAGGCGAGATGAGGTCCATTTCCGCTGAGGCTTCTCTAGGCTAATCACATCTAACAACTATAACTTCCAAAGAGTCCTTCACACCCTTGCTGCAACTCAAGAAGTTCCCCGACATACCCGTCTCCACTCGAGAGGAAGCACGAGGGTCCCGCACACATCCAGAGGAGCCCCGTTTCCGCCTCCTAGCTCGAAATGAGGGATCCTTTCCCTGTTTCGTAGGGAAAGAATTCCCAGCGTTCCCGTCGCATCTCAAGAGGAGGCGCTCTCCACAGGAAAGGCGAGAGGAACTTCAGGGTCGTGCCACCATTCCAAGAGTCCCCCAGATGTGTCAGTCCATTCCAGAGGAACCTGTTTTCCCTGCACTTCTTTGACGTTCAAGCCGACGATCGACTCCCACCACGTGTGCACGTGGGACAGTCCTGTGGGAAAGCCTCGTGGGAAAGCCTCGTGGGAAAGACTCGAGGGAAAACCATAGATCCTTTGATCCACGCGGCGGACTGCGTGACACTGCTGCTACCGCTCTGGAGGAAAGCACAAGTGCATGCCCGCATTCGAGACGAGGACTGACTCCCCTGGGGAGACTCCAGAAGTACCCCAAGATACATGTCAGCACTGGAGAGGAATCCTCAGGTTCCGGCCCCGACTCCACACTAGGTCCTAGGCCCCGGCATCGACCGGAGAGGAATCCCGAGAGGCCCCCGAGGAACTCGCATGGGGACTGGCCTTTCCTGAGGCCACCAGAGCGGGTCCCTGAGGTCCCCGTCGTAAGTCGAGAGCACCTGCCGCAACTCGAGAAAATCCAGGAGGTTTTGCCCTCCAGGCGAGATGAGGCCCATTTCCGCTGAGGCTTCTCGAGGCTAATCACATCTAACCACTGGAACTTCCAAAGGGTCCTTCACACCCTTGCTGCAACTCAAGAAGTTCCACGACATAACCGTCTCCACTCGAGAGGAAGCACGTGGGGTCCCGCACACATCCAGGGGAGCCCCGTTTCCGCCTCCTAGGTCGAGATGAGGGATCCTTTCCCTGTTTCGTAGGGAAAGAATTCCCAGCGTTCCCGTCGCATCTCAAGAGGAGGCGCTCTCCACAGGAAAGGCGAGAGGAACTCCAGGGTCGTGCCACCATTCCAAGAGTCCCCCAGATGTGTCAGTCCATTCCAGAGGAACCTGTTTTCCCTGCACTGCCTTGACGTTCAAGCCGTGGATCGACTCGCACCACGTGTGCACCTGGGAAAGACCTGTGGGAAAGCCTCGTGGGAAAGCCTCGTGGGAAAGACTCGAGGGAAAACCATAGATTCTTTGATCCACGCGGCGGACTGCGTGACACTGCTGCTACCGCTCTGGAGGAAAGCGCAAGTGCATGCCCGCATTCGAGACGAGGACTGACTCCCCTGGGGAGACTCCAGAAGTACCCCAAGATCCATGTCAGCACTGGAGAGGAATCCTCAGGTTCCGGCCCCGACTCCACACAAGGTCTTAGGCCCCGGCATCGACGGGAGAGGAATCCCGAGAGGGCCCCGAGGAACTCGCATGGGGACTGGCCTTTCCTGAGGCCACCAGAGCGGGTCCCTGAGGTCCCCGTCGTAAGTCGAGAGCACCTGCCGCAACTCGAGAAAATCCAGGAGGTTTTGCCATCCAGGCGAGATGAGGCCCATTTCCGCTGAGGCTTCTCGAGGCTAATCACATCTAACCCCTGGAACTTCCAAAGGGTCCTTCTCACCCTTGCTGCAACTCAAGAAGTTCCCCGACATACACGTCTCCACTCGAGAGGAAACACGAGGGTCCCGCACACATCCATGGGAGCCCCGTTTCCGCCTCCTAGCTCGAGATAAGGGATCCTTGCCCTGTTTCGTAGGGAAAGAATTCCCGGCGTTCCCGTCGCATCTCAAGAGGAGGCGCTCTCCACAGGAAAAGGCGAGAGGAACTCCAGGGTCGTGCCACCATTCCACGAATCCCCCAGATGTGTCAGTCCATTACAGAGGAAGCTGTTTTCCCTGCACTGCCTTGACGTTCAAGCCGAGGATCGACTCCCACCACGTGTGCACGTGGGACAGCCCTGGGGAAAGCCTCGTGGGAAAGCCTCGTGGGAAAGGCTCGAGGGAAAACCATAGATCCTTTGATCCACGCGGCGGACTGCGTGACACTGCTGCTACCGCTCTGGAGGAAAGCGCAAGTGTATGCCCGCATTCGAGACGAGGACTGACTTCCCTGGGGAGACTCCAGAAGTACCCCAAGATCCATGTCAACACTGGAGAGGAATCCTCAGGTGCCGGGCCCGACTCCACACAATGTCTTAGTCCCCGGCATTGAAGGGAGAGGAATCCCGAGAGGCCCCCGAGGAACTCGCATGGGGACTGGCCTTTCCTAAGGCCACCAGAGCGAGTCCCTGAGGTCCCCGTCGTAAGTCGAGAGCACCTGCCCCAACTCGAGAAAATCCAGGAGGTTTTGCCCTCCAGGCGAGATGAGGCCCATTTCCGCTGAGGCTTCTCGAGGCTAATCACGTTTAACCACTGGAACTTCCTAAGGGTCCTTCACACCCTTGCTGCAACTCAAGAAGTTCCCCGACATACCCGTCTGCACTCGAGAGGAAGCACGTGGGGTCCCGCACACATCCAGGGGAGCCCCATTTCCGCCTCCTAGCCCGAGATGAGGGATCCTTTCCCTGTTTCGTAGGGAAAGAATTCCCGGCGTTCCCGTCGCATCTCAAGAGGAGGCGCTCTCCACAGGAAAGGCGAGAGGAACTCCAGGGTCGTGCCACCATTCCAAGAGACCCCCAGATGTGTCAGTCCATTACAGAGGAAGCTGTTTTCCCTGCACTGCCTTGACGTTCAAGCCGAGGATCGACTCCCACCACGTGTGCACGTGGGACAGCCCTGTGGGAAAGCCTCGTGGGACAGCCTCGTGGGAAAGACTCGAGGGAAAACCATAGATCCTTTGATCCACGCGGCGGACTGCTTGACACTGCTGCTACTGCTCTGGAGGAAAGCGCAAGTGCATGCCCGCATTCGAGACGAGGACTGACTCCCCTGGGGAGACTCCAGAAGTACCCCAAGATCCATGTCAGCACTGGAGAGGAATCCTCAGGTTCCGGCCCCGACTCCACACAAGGTCTTAGGCCCCGGCATTGACGGGAGAGGAATCCCGAGAGGCCCCCGAGGAACTCGCATGGGGACTGGCCTTTCCTGAGGCCACCAGAGCGGGTCCCTGAGGTCCCCGTCGTAAGTCGAGAGCACCTGCCGCAACTCGAGAAAATCCAGGAGGTTTTGCCCTCCAGGCGAGATGAGGCCCATTTCCGCTGAGGCTTTTCGAGGCTAATCACATCTAACCACTGGAACATCCAAAGGGTCCTTCTCACCCTTGCTGCAACTCAAGAAGTTCCCCGACATACCCGTCTCCACTCGAGAGGAAGCACGAGGGTCAAGCACACATCCAGGGGAGCCCCGTTTCCGCCTCCTAGCTCGAGATGAGGGATCCTTTCCCTGTTTCGTAGGGAAAGAATTCCCGGCGTTCCCGTCGCATCTCAAGAGGAGGCGATCTCCACAGGAAAGGCGAGAGGAACTCCAGGGTCGTGCCACCATTCCAAGGGTCCCCCAGATGTGTCAGTCCATTCCAGAGGAACCTGTTTTCCCTGCACTGCCTTGACGTTCAAGCCGAGGATCGACTCCCACCACGTGTGCACGTGGGACAGCCCTGTGGGAAAGCCTCGTGGGAAAGCCTCGTGGGAAAGACTCGAGGGAAAACCATAGATCCTTTGATCCACGCGGTGGACTGCGTGACACTGCTGCTACCGCTCTGGAGGAAAGCGCAAGTGCATGCCCGCATTCGAGACGAGGACTGACTCCCCTGGGGAGACTCCAGAAGTACCCCAAGATCCATGTCAGCACTGGAGAGGAATCCTCAGGTTCCGGCCCCGACTCCACACAAGGTCTTAGGCCCCGGCATCGACGGGAGAGGAATCCCGAGAGGGCCCCGAGGAACTCGCATGGGGACTGGCCTTTCCTGAGGCCACCAGAGCGGGTCCCTGAGGTCCCCGTCGTAAGTCGAGAGCACCTGCCGCAACTCGAGAAAATCCAGGAGGTTTTGCCATCCAGGCGAGATGAGGCCCATTTCCGCTGAGGCTTCTCGAGGCTAATCACATCTAACCACTGGAACTTCCAAAGGGTCCTTCTCCCCCTTGCTGCAACTCAAGAAGTTCCCCGACATACCCGTCTCCACTCGAGAGGAAACACGAGGGTCCCGCACACATCCATGGGAGCCCCGTTTCCGCCTCCTAGCTCGAGATAAGGGATCCTTGCCCTGTTTCGTAGGGAAAGAATTCCCGGCGTTCCCGTCGCATCTCAAGAGGAGGCGCTCTCCACAGGAAAGGCGAGAGGAACTCCAGGGTCGTGGCACCATTCCAAGAGACCCCCAGATGTGTCAGTCCATTCCAGAGGAACCTGTTTTCCCTGCACTGCCTTGACGTTCAAGCCGAGGATCGACTCCCACCACGTTTGCACGTGGGACAGCCCTGTGGGAAAGCCTCGTGGGAAAGCCTCGTGGAAAAGACTCGAGGGAAAACCATAGATCCTTTGATCCACGTGGCGGACTGCGTGACACTCCTACTACTGCTCTGGAGGAAAGCGCAAGTGCATGCCCGCATTCGAGACGAGGACTGACTCCCCTGGGGAGACTCCAGAAGTACCCCAAGATCCATGTCAGCACTGGAGAGGAATCCTCAGGTTCCGGCCCCGACTCCACACAAGGTCTTAGGCCCCGGCATTGACGGGAGAGGAATCCCGAGAGGCCCCCGAGGAACTCGCATGGGGACTGGCCTTTCCTGAGGCCACCAGAGCGGGTCCCTGAGGTCCCCGTCGTAAGTCGAGAGCACCTGCCGCAACTCGAGAAAATCCAGGAGGTTTTGCCCTCCAGGCGAGATAAGGCCCATTTCCGCTGAGGCTTCTCGAGGCTAATCACGTCTAACCACTGGAACTTCCAAAGTGTCCTTCACACCCTTACTGCAACTCAAGAAGTTCCCCGACATACCCGTCTCCACTCGAGAGGAAGCACGTGGGGTCTCGCACACATCCAGGGGAGCCCCGTTTCCGCCTCCTAGCTCGAGATGAGGGATCCTTTCCCTGTTTCGTAGGGAAAGAATTCCCGGCGTTCCCGTCGCATCTCAAGAGGAGGCGCTCTCCACAGGAAAGTCGAGAGGAACTCCAGGGTCGTGCCACCATTCCAAGAGTCCCCCAGATGTGTCAGTCCATTCCAGAGGAACCTGTTTTCCCTGCACTGCCTTGACATTCAAGCCGAGGATCGACTCCCACCACGTGTGCACGTGGGACAGCCCTGTGGGAAAGCCTCGTGGGAAAGCCTCGTGGGAAAGACTCGAGGGAAAACCATAGATTCTTTGATCCACGCGGCGGACTGCGTGACACTGCTGCTACCGCTCTGGAGGAAAGCGCAAGTGCATGCCCGCATTCGAGACGAGGACTGACTCCCCTGGGGAGACTCCAGAAGTACCCCAAGATCCATGTCAGCACTGGAGAGGAATCCTCAGGTTCCGGCCCCGACTCCACACAAGGTCTTAGGCCCCGGCATCGACGGGAGAGGAATCCCGAGAGGCCCCGAGGAACTCGCATGGGGACTGGCCTTTCATGAGGACAGCAGAGCGGGTCCCTGACGTCCCCGTTGTAAGTCGAGAGCACCCGCCGCAACTCGAGAAAATCCAGGAGATTTTGCCCTCCAGGCGAGATGAGGCCCATTTCTGCTGAGGCTTCTCGAGGCTAATCACATCTAACCACTGGAACTTTCAAAGGGTCCTTCACACCCTTGCTGCAACTCAAGATGTTCCCCGACATACCCGTCTCCACTCGAGAGGAAGCACGAGGGTCCCGCACACATTCAGGGGAGCCCCGTTTCCGCCTCCTATCTCGAGATAAGGGATCCTTTCCCTGTTTTGTAGGGAAAGAATTCCCGGCGTTCCCGTCGCATCTCAAGAGGAGGCGCTCTCCACAGGAAAGGCGAGAGGAACTCCAGGGTCGTGCCACCATTCCACGAATCCCCCAGATGTGTCAGTCCATTACAGAGGAAGCTGTTTTCCCTGCACTGCCTTGACGTTCAAGCCGAGGATCAACTCCCACCACGTGTGCACGTGGGACAGCCCTGTGGGAAAGCCTCGTGGGAAAGCCTCGTGGGAAAGACTCGAGGGAAAACCATAGATCCTTTGATCCACGCGGCGGACTGCGTGACACTGCTGCTACCGCTCTGGAGGAAAGCTCAAGTGCATGCCCGCATTCGAGACGAGGACTGACTTCCCTGGGGAGACTCCAGAAGTACCCCAAGATCCATGTCAACACTGGAGAGGAATCCTCAGGTGCCGGGCCCGACTCCACACAATGTCTTAGTCCCCGGCATTGAAGGGAGAGGAATCCCGAGAGGCCCCCGAGGAACTCGCATGGGGACTGGCCTTTCCTGAGGCCACCAGAGCGAGTCCCTGAGGTCCCCGTCGTAAGTCGAGAGCACCTGCCCCAACTCGAGAAAATCCAGGAGGTTTTGCCCTCCAGGCGAGATGAGGCCCATTTCCGCTGAGGCTTCTCGAGGCTAATCACGTCTAACCACTGGAACTTCCTAAGGGTCCTTCACACCCTTGCTGCAACTCAAGAAGTTCCCCGACATATCCGTCTCCACTCGAGTGGAAGCTCGTGGGGTCCGGCACACATCCAGGGGAGCCCCGTTTCCGCCTCCAAGCTTGAGATGAGGGATTCTTTCCCTGTTTCGTAGGGAAAGAATTCCCGGCGTTCCCGTCGCATCTCAAGAGGAGGCGCTCTCCACAGGAAAGGCGAGAGGAACTCCAGGGTCGTGCCACCATTCCAAGAGTCCCCCAGATGTGTCAGTCCATTCCATAGGAACCTGTTTTCCCTGCACTGCCTTGACGATCAAGCCGAAGATCGAATCCCACCACGTGTGCACGTGGGACAGCCCTGTGGGATAGCCTCGTGGGAAAGCATCGTGGGAAAGACTCGAGGGAAAACCATAGATCCTTTGATCCACCCGGCGGACTGAGTGACACTGCTGCTACCGCTCTGGAGGAAAGCGCAAGTGCATGCCCGCATTCGAGACGAGGACTGACTCCCCTGGGGAGACTCCAGAAGTACCCCAAGATCCATGTCAGCACTGGAGAGGAATCCTCAGGTTCCGGCCCCGACTCCACACAAGGTCTTAGGCCCCGGCATCGACGGGAGAGGAATCCCGAGAGGCCCCCGAGGAACTCGCATGGGGACTGGCCTTTCCTGAGGCCACAAAAGCGGGTCCCTGAGGTCCCCGTCGTAAGTCGAGAGCACCTGCCGCAACTCGAGAAAATCCAGGAGGTTTTGCCCTCCAGGCGAGATGAGGCCCATTTCCGCTGAGGCTTCTCGAGGCTAATCACATCTAACCACTGGAACTTCCCAAGGGTCCTTCACACCCTTGCTGCAACTCAAGAAGTTACCCGACATACCCGTCTCCACTGGAGAGGAAGCCCGAGGGTCCCGCCCACATCCAGGGGAGCCCCGTTTCCGCCTCCTAGCTCGAGATGAGGGATCCTTTCCCTGTTTCGTAGGGAAAGAATTCCCGGCGTTCCCGTCGAATCTCAAGAGGCGGCGCTCTCCACAGGAAAGGCGAGAGGAACTCCAGGGTCGTGCCACCATTCCAAGAGTCCCCCAGATGTGTCAGTCCATTCCAGAGGAACCTGTTTTCCCTGCACTGCCTTGACGTTCAAGCCGAGGATCGACTCCCAAAACGTTTGAACGTGGGACAGCCCTGTGGGAAAGCCTCGTGGGAAAGCCTCGTGGGAAAGACTCGAGGGAAAACCATAGATCCTTTGATCCACGCGGCGGACTGCGTGACACTGCTGCTACTGCTCTGGAGGAAAGCGCAAGTGCATGCCCGCATTCGAGACGAGGACTGACTCCCCTGGGGAGACTCCAGAAGTACCCCAAGATCCATGTCAGCACTGGAGAGGAATCCTCAGGTTCCGGCCCCGACTCGACACAAGGTCTTAGGCCCCGGCATCGACGGGAGAGGAATCCCGAGAGGCCCCCGAGGAACTCGCATGGGGACTGGCCTTTCCTGAGGCCACCAGAGCGGGTCCCTGAGGTCCCCGTCGTAAGTCGAGAGCACCTGCCGCAACTCGAGAAAATCCAGGAGGTTTTGCCCTCCAGGCGAGATGAGGCCCATTTCTGCTGAGGCTTCTCGAGGCTAATCACATCTAACCACTGGAACTTCCAAAGGGTCCTTCACACCCTTGCTGCAACTCAAGAAGTTCCCCGACATACCCGTCTGCACTCGAGAGGAAGCACGTGGGGTTCCTCACACATCCAGGGGAGCCCCATTTCCGCCTCCTAGCCCGAGATGACGGATCCTTTCCCTGCTTTGTAGGGAAAGAATTCCCGGCGTTCCCGTCGCATCTCAAGAGGAGCCGCTCTCCACAGGAAAGGCGAGAGGAACTCCAGGATCATGCCACCATTCCAAGAGACCCCCAGATGTGTCAGTCCATTACAGAGGAAGCTGTTTTCCCTGCACTGCCTTGACGTTCAAGACGAGGATCGACTCCCACCACGTGTGCACGTGGGAAAGCCCTGTGGGAAAGCCTCGTGGGAAAGCCTCGTGGGAAAGACTCGAGGGAAAACCATAGATCCTTTGATCCACGCGGCGGACTGCGTGACACTGCTGCTACCGCTCTGGAGGAAAGCGCAAGTGCATGCCCGCATTCGAGACGAGGACTGACTCCCCTGGGGAGACTCCAGAAGTACCCCAAGATCCATGTCAGCACTGGAGAGGAATCCTCAGGTTCCGGCCGCGACCCAACACAAGGTCTTAGGCCCCGGCATCGACGGGAGAGGAATCCCGAGAGGCCCCCGAGGAACTCGCAAGGGGACTGGCCTTTCCTGAGGCCACCAGAGCGGGTCCCCGAGGTCCCCGTCGTAAGTCGAGAGCACCTGCCGCAACTCGAGAAAATCCAGGAGGTTTTGCCCTCCAGGCGAGATGAGGCCCATATCCGCTGAGGCTTCTCGAGGCTAATCACATCTAACAACTGGAACTTCCAAAGGGTCCTTTTCACCCTTGCTGCAACTCAAGAAGTTCCCCGACATACCCGTCTCCACTCGAGAAGAAGAACGAGGGTCCCGCACACAACCAGGGGAGCCCCGTTTCCGCCTCCTAGCTCGAGATGAGGGATCCTTTCCCTGTTTCGTAGGGAAAGAATTCCCGGCGTTCCCGTCGCATCTCAAGAGGAGGCGCTCTCCACAGGAAAGGCGAGAGGAACTCCAGGGACGTGCCACCATTCCAAGAGTCCCCCAGATGTGTCAGTCCATTCCAGAGGAACCTGTTTTCCCTGCACTGCCTTGACGTTCAAGCCGAGGATCGACTCCCACCACGTGTGCACGTGGGACAGCCCTGGGGAAAGCCTCGTGAGAAAGCCTCGTCGGAAAGACTCGAGGGAAAACCATAGATCCTTTGATCCACGCGGCGGACTGCGTGACACTGCTGCTACCGCTCTGGAGGAAAGCGCAAGTGCATGCCCGCATTCGAGACGAGGACTGACTCCCCTGGGAAGACTCCAGAAGTACCCCAAGATCCATGTCAGCACTGGAGAGGAATCCTCAGGTTCCGGCCCCGACTCCACACAAGGTCTTAGGCCCCGGCATCGACGGGAGAGGAATCCCGAGAGGCCCCCGAGGAACTCGCATGGGGACTGGCATTTCCTGAGGCCACCAGAGCGGGTCCCTGACGTCCCCGTCGTAAGTCGAGAGCACCTGCCGCAACTCGAGAAAATCCAGGAGGTTTTGCCCTCCAGGCGAGATGAGGCCCATTTCCGCTGAGGCTTCTCGAGGCTAATCACGTCTAACCACTGGAACTTCCAAAGGGTCCTTCACACCCTTGCTGCAACTCAAGAAGTTCCCCGACATACCCGTCTGCACTCGAGAGGAAGCACGTGGGGTCCCGCACACATCCAGGGGAGCCCCGTTTCCGCCTCCTAGCTCGAGATGAGGGATCCTTTCCCTATTTTGTAGGGAAAGAATTCCCGGCGTTCCCTTCGCATCTCAAGAGGAGGCGCTCTCCACAGGAAAGGCGAGAGGAACTCCATGGTCGTGCCACCATTCCAAGAGTCCCCCAGATGTGTCAGTCCATTCCAGAGGAACCTGTTTTCTCTGCACTGCCTTGATGTTCAAGCCGAGGATCGACTCCCAACACGTGTGCACGTGGGACAGCCCTGTGGGAAAGCCTCGTGGGAAAGCCTCGTGGGAAAGACTCGAGGGAAAACCATAGATCCTTTGATCCACGCGGCGGACTGCGTGACACTGCTGCTACCGCCCTGGAGGAAAGCGCAAGTGCATGCCCCCATTCGAGACGAGGACTGACTCCCCTGGGGAGACTCCAGAAGTACCCCAAGGTCCATGTCAGCACTGGAGAGGAATCCTCAGGTTCCGGCCCCGACTCCACACAAGGTCTTAGGCCCCGGCATCGACGGGAGAGGAATCCCGAGAGGCCCCCGAGGAACTCGCATGGGGACTGGCCTTTCCTGAGGCCACCAGAGCGGGTCCCTGAGGTCCCCGTCGTAAGTCGAGAGCACCTACAGCAACTCGAGAAAATCCAGGAGGTTTTGCCCTCCAGGCGAGATGAGGCCCATTTCCGCTGAGGCTTCTCGAGGCTAATCACATCTAACCACTGGAACATCCAAAGGGTCCTTCTCACCCTTGCTGCAACTAAAGAAGTTCCCCGACATACCCGTCTCCACTCGAGAGGAAGCACGAGGGTCCCGCACACATCCAGGGGAGCCCCGTTTCAGCCTCCTAGCTCGAGATGAGGGATCCTTTCCCTGTTTCCTAGGGAAAGAATTCCCGGCGTTCCCGTCGCATCTCAAGAGGAGGCGCTCTCCACAGGAAAGGGGAGAGGAACTCCAGGGTCTTGCCAGCATTCCAAGAGACCCCCAGATGTGTCAGTCCATTACAGAGGAACCTGTTTCCCTGCACTGCCTTGACGTTCAAGCCGAGGATCGACTCCCACCACGTGTGCACGTGGGACAGCCCTGTGGGAAAGCCTCGTGGGAAAGCCTCGTGGGAAAGACTCGAGGGAAAACCATAGGTCCTTTGATCCTCGCAGCGGACTGCGTGACACTGCTGCTACCGCTCCGGAGGAAAGCGCAAGTGCATGCCCGCATTCGAGAGGAGGACGGACTCCCCTGGGGAGACTCCAGAAGTACCCCAAGATCCATGTAAGCACTGGAGAGGAATCCTCAGGTTCCGGCCCCGACTCCACACAAGGTCTTAGGCCCCGGCATCGACGGGAGAGGAATCCCGAGAGGCCCCCGAGGAACTCGCATGGGGACTGGCCTTTCCTGAGGCCACCAGAGCGGGTCCCTGAGGTCCCCGTCGTAAGTCGAGAGCACCTGCCGCAACTCGAGAAAATCCAGGAGGTTTTGCCTTCCAGCCGAGATGAGGCCCATTTCCGCTGAGGCTTCTCGAGGCTAATCACATCTAACCACTGGAACTTCCAAAGGGTCCTTCACACCCTTGCTGCAACTCAAGAAGTTCCCCGACATACCGGTCTCCACTCGAGAGGAAGCACGTGGGGTCCCGCACACATCCAGGGGAGCCCCGTTTCCGCCTCCTAGCTCGAGAAGAGGGATCCTTTCCATGTTTCGTAGGGAAAGAATTCCCGGCATTCCCGTCGCATCTCAAGAGGAGGCGCTCTCCACAGGAAAGGCGAGAGGAACTCCAGGGTCGTGCCACCATTCCAAGAGTCCCCGAGATGGGTCAGTCCATTCCAGAGGAACCTGTTTTCCCTGCACTGCCTTGACGTTCAAGCCGAGGATCGACTCCCACCACGTGTGCACGTGGGACAGCCCTGTGGGAAAGCCTCGTGGGAAAGCCTCGTGGGAAAGACTCGAGGGAAAACCATAGATCCATTGATCCACGCGGCGGACTGCGTGACACTGCTGCTACCGCTCTGGAGGAAAGCGCAAGTGCATGCCCGCATTCGAGACGAGGACTGACTCTCCTGGGGAGACTCCAGAAGTACCCCAAGATCCATGTCAGCACTGGAGAGGAATCCTCAGGTTCCGGCCCCGACTCCACACAAGGTCTTAGGCCCCGGCATCGACGGGAGAGGAATCCCGAGAGGCCCCCGAGGAACTCGCATGGGGACTAGCCTTTCCTGAGGCCTCCAGAGCGGGGCCCTGAGGTCCCCGTCGTAAGTCGAGAGCACCTGCCGCAACTCGAGAAAATCCAGAAGTTTTTGCCCTCCAGGCGAGATGAGGCCCATTTCCGCTGAGGCTGCTCGATGCTAATCATATCTAACCACTGGAACTTCCAAAGGGTCCTTCACACCCTTGCTGCAACTCAAGCTGTTCCGCGACATACGCGTCTCCACTAGAGAGGAAGCACGTGGGGTCCCGCACACATCCAGGGGAGCCCCGTTTCCGCCTCCTAGCTCGAGATGAGGGATCCTTTCCCTGTTTCGTAGGGAAAGAATTCCCGTCGTTCCCGTCGCATCTCAAGAGGAGGCGCTCTCCACAGGAAAGGCGAGAGGAACTCCAGGGTCGAGCCACCATTCCAAGAGTCCCCCAGATGTGTCAGTCCATTCCAGAGGAACCTGTTTTCCCTGCACTGCCTTGACGTTCAAGCTGAGGATCGAATCCCACCACGTGTGCACGTGGGACAGCCCTGTGGGAAAGCCTCGTGGGAAAGCCTGGTGGGAAATACTCGAGGGAAAACCATAGATCCTTTGATCCACGCGGCGGACTGCGTGACACTGCTGCTACCGCTCTGGAGGAAAGCGCAAGTGCATGCCCGCATTCGAGACGAGGACTGACTCCCCTGGGGAGACTCCAGAAGTACCCCAAGATCCATGTCAGCACTGGAGAGGAATCCTCAGGTTCCGGCCCCGACTCCACACAAGGTCTTAGGCCCCGGCATCGACGGGAGAGGAATCCCGAGAGGCCACCGAGGAACTCGCATGGGGACTGGCCTTTCCTGAGGCCACCAGAGCGGGTCCCTGAGGTCCCCGTCGTAAGTCGAGAGCACCTGCCGCAACTCGAGAAAATCCAGGAGGTTTTGCCCTCCAGGCGAGAAGAGGCCCATTTCCGCTGAGGCTTCTCGAGGCTAATCACGTCTAACCACTGGAACTTCCAAAGTGTCCTTCACACCCTTACTGCAACTCAAGAAGTTCCCCGACATACCCGTCTCCACTCGAGAGGGAGCACGTGGGGTCTCGCACACATCCAGGGGAGCCCCGTTTCCGCCTCCTAGCTCGAGATGAGCGATCCTATCCCTGTTTCATAGGGAAAGAATTCCCGGCGTTCCCGTCGCATCTCAAGAGGAGGCGCTCTCCACAGGAAAGGCGAGAGGAACTCCAGGGTCGTGCCACCATTCCAAGAGTCCCCCAGATGTGTCAGTCCATTCCAGAGGAACCTGTTTTCCCTGCACTGCCTTGACGTTCAAGCCGAGGATCGACTCCCACCACGTGTGCACGTGGGACAGCCCTGTGGGAAAGCCTCGTGGGAAAGCCTCGTGGGAAAGACTCGAGGGAAAACCATAGATCCTTTGATCCACGCGGCGGACTGCGTGACACTGCTGCTACCGCTCTGGAGGAAAGCGCAAGTGCATGCCCGCATTCGAGACGAGGACTGACTCCCCTGGGGAGACTCCAGAAGTACCCCAAGATCCATGTCAGCACTGGAGAGGAATCCTCAGGTTCCGGCCCCGACTCCGCACAAGGTCTTAGGCCCCGGCATCGACGGGAGAGGAATCCCGAGAGGCCACCGAGGAACTCGCATGGGGACTGGCCTTTCCTGAGGCCACCAGAGCGGGTCCCTGAGGTCCCCGTCGTAAGTCGAGAGCACCTGCCGCAACTCGAGAAAATCCAGGAGGTTTTGCCCTCCAGGCGAGATGAGGCCCATTTCCGCTGAGGCTTCTCGAGGCTAATCACGTCTAACCACTGGAACTTCCAAAGTGTCCTTCACACCCTTACTGCAACTCAAGAAGTTCCCCGACATACCCGTCTCCACTCGAGAGGGAGCACGTGGGGTCTCGCACACATCCAGGGGAGCCCCGTTTCCGCCTCCTAGCTCGAGATGAGCGATCCTATCCCTGTTTCATAGGGAAAGAATTCCCGGCGTTCCCGTCGCATCTCAAGAGGAGGCGCTCTCCACAGGAAAGGCGAGAGGAACTCCAGGGTCGTGCCACCATTCCAAGAGTCCCCCAGATGTGTCAGTCCATTCCAGAGGAACCTGTTTTCCCTGCACTGCCTTGACGTTCAAGCCGAGGATCGACTCCCACCACGTGTGCACGTGGGACAGCCCTGTGGGAAAGCCTCGTGGGAAAGCCTCGTGGGAAAGACTCGAGGGAAAACCATAGATCCTTTGATCCACGCGGCGGACTGCGTGACACTGCTGCTACCGCTATGGAGGAAAGCGCAAGTGCATGCCCACATTCGAGACGAGGACTGACTCCCCTGGGGAGACTCCAGAAGTACCCCAAGATCCATGTCAGCACTGGAGAGGAATCCTCAGGTTCCGGCCCCGACTCCACACAAGGTCATAGGCCCCGGCATCGACGGGAGAGGAATCCCGAGAGGCCCCGAGGAACTCGCATGGGGACTGGCCTTTCCTGAGGCCACCAGAGCGGGTCCCTGAGGTCCCCGTCGTAAGTCGAGAGCACCTGCCGCAACTCGAGAAAATCCAGGAGGTTTTGCCCTCCAGGCGAGATGAGGCCCATTTCCGCTGAGGCTTCTCGAGGCTAATCACGTCTAACCACTGGAACTTCCAAAGTGTCCTTCACACCCTTACTGCAACTCAAGAAGTTCCCCGACATACCCGTCTCCACTCTAGAGGAAGCACGTGGGGTCTCGCACACATCCAGGGGAGCCCCGTTTCCGCCTCCTAGCTCGAGATGAGCGATCCTTTCCCTGTTTCATAGGGAAAGAATTCCCGGCGTTCCCGTCGCATCTCAAGAGGAGGCACTCTCCACAGGAATGGGGAGAGGAACTCCAGGGTCGTGCCACCATTCCAAGAGTCCCCCAGATGTGTCAGTCCATTCCAGAGGAACCTGTTTTCCCTGCACTGCCTTGACGTTCAAGCCGAGGATCGACTCCCACCACGTGTGCACGTGGGACAGCCCTGTGGGAAAGCCTCGTGGGAAAGCCTCGTGGGAAAGACTCGAGGGAAAACCATAGATCCTTTGATCCACGCGGCGGACTGCGTGACACTGCTGCTACCGCTCTGGAGGAAAGCGCAAGTGCATGCCCGCATTCGAGACGAGGACTGACTCCCCTGGGGAGACTCCAGAAGTACCCCAAGATCCATGTCAGCACTGGAGAGGAATCCTCAGGTTCCGGCCCCGACTCCACACAAGGTCTTAGGCCCCGGCATCGACGGGAGAGGAATCCCGAGAGGCCCCCGAGGAACTCGCATGGGGACTAGCCTTTCCTGAGGCCTCCGGAGCGGGGCCCTGAGGTCCCCATCGTAAGTCGAGAGCAGCTGCCGCAACTCGAGAAAATCCAGGAGGTTTTGCCCTCCAGGCGAGATGAGGCCCATTTCCGCTGAGGCTTCTCGATGCTAATCATATCTAACCACTGGAACTTCCAAAAGGTCCTTCACACCCTTGCTGCAACTCAAGCAGTTCCGCGACATACCCGTCTCCACACGAGAGGAAGCACGTGGGGTCCCGCACACATCCAGGGGAGCCCCGTTTCCGCCTCCTAGCTCGAGATGAGGGATCCTTTCCCTGTTTAGTAGGGAAAGAATTCCCGGCGTTCCCGTCGCATTCAAGAGGAGGCGCTCTCCACAGGAAAGGCGAGAGGAACTCCAGGATCGTGGCACCATTCCAAGAGACCCCCAGATATGGCAGTCCATTCCAGAGGAACCTGTTTTCCCTGCACTGCCTTGACGTTCAAGCCGAGGATCGACTCCCACCACGTGTGCACGTGGGACAGCCCTGTGGGAAAGCCTCGTGGGAAAGCCTCGTGGGAAACACTCGAGGGAAAACCATAGATCCATTGATCCACGCGGCGGACTGCGTGACACTGCTGCTACCGCTCTGGAGGAAAGCGCAAGTGCATGCCCGCATTCGAGACGAGGACTGATTCCCCTGGGGAGACTCCAGAAGTACCCCAAGATCCATGTCAGCACTGGAGAGGAATCCTCAGGTTCCGGCCCCGACTCCACACAAGGTCTTAGGCCCCGGCATCGACGGGAGAGGAATCCCGAGAGGCCCCCGAGGAACTCGCATGGGGACTAGCCTTTCCTGAGGCCTCCAGAGCGGGGCCCTGAGGTCCCCGTCTTAAGTCGAGAGCACCAGGCGCAACTCGAGAAAATCCAGGAGGTTTTGCCCTCCAGGCGAGATGAGGCCCATTTCCGCTGAGGCTTCTCGATGCTAATCATATCTAACCACTGGAACTTCCAAAGGGTCCTTCACACCCTTGCTGCAACTCAAGCAGTTCCGCGACATACCCGTCTCCACTCGAGAGGAAGCACGTGGGGTCCCGCACACATCCAGGGGAGCCCCGTTTCCGCCTCCTAGCTCGAGATGAGGGATCCTTTCCCTGTTTAGTAGGGAAAGAATTCCCGGCGTTCCCGTCGCATCTCAAGAGGAGCCGCTCTCCACAGGAAAGGCGAGAGGAACTCCAGGATCGTGGCACCATTCCAAGAGACCCCCAGATATGTCAGTCCATTCCAGAGGAACCTGTTTTCCCTGCACTGCCTTGACGTTCAAGCCGAGGATCGACTCCCACCACGTGTGCACGTGGGACAGCCCTGTGGGAAAGCCTCGTGGGAAAGCCTCGTGGGAAAGACTCGAGGGAAAACCATAGATCCTTTGATCCACGCGGCGGACTGCGTCACGCTGCTGCTACCGCTCTGGAGGAAAGCGCAAGTGCATGCCCGCATTCGAGACGAGGACTGACTCCCCTGGGGAGACTCCAGAAGAACCCCAAGATACATGTCAGCACTGGAGAGGAATCCTCAGGTTCCGGCCCCGACTCCACACAAGGTCTTAGGCCCCGGCATCGACAGGAGAGGAATCCCGAGAGGCCCCCGAGGAACTCGCATGGGGACTGGCCTTTCCTGAGGCCATCAGAGCGGGTCCCTGAGGTCCCCGTCGTAAGTCGAGAGCACCTGCCGCAACTCGAGAAAATCCAGGAGGTTTTGGCCTCCAGGCGAGATGAGGCCCATTTCCCCTGAGGCTTCTCGAGGCTAATCACATCTAACCACTGGAACTTCCAAAGGGTCCTTCACACCCTTGCTGCAACTCAAGAAGTTCCCGACATACCCGTCTCCACTCGAGAGGAAGCACGAGGGTCCCGCACACATCCAGGGGAGCCCCGTTTCCGCCTCCTAGCTCGAGATGAGGGATCCTTTCCCTGTTTCGTAGGGAAAGAATTCCCGGCGTTCCCGTCGCATCTCAAGAGGAGGCGCTCTCCACAGGAAAGGCGAGAGGAACTCCAGGGTCGTGCCACCATTCCAAGAGTCCCCCAGATGTGTCAGTCCATTCCAGAGGAACCTGTTTTCCCTGCACTGCCTTGACGTTCAAGCTGAGGATCGAATCCCACCACGTGTGCACGTGGGACAGCCCTGTGGGAAAGCCTCGTGGGAAAGCCTGGTGGGAAATACTCGAGGGAAAACCATAGATCCTTTGATCCACGCGACGGATTGCGTGACAGTGCTGCTACCGCTCTGGAGGAAAGCGCAAGTGCATGCCCGCATTCGAGACGAGGACTGACTCCCCTGGGGAGACTCCAGAAGTACCCCAAGATCCATGTCAGCACTGGAGAGGAATCCTCAGGTTCCGGCCCCGACTCCACACAAGGTCTTAGGCCCCGGCATCGACGGGAGAGGAATCCCGAGAGGCCCCCGAGGAACTCGCATGGGGACTGGCCTTTCCTGAGGCCACCAGAGCGGGTCCCTGAGGTCCCCGTCGTAAGTCGAGAGCACCTGCCGCAACTCGAGAAAATCCAGGATGTTTTGCCCTCCAGGCGAGATGAGGCCCATTTCCGCTGAGGCTTCTCGAGGCTAATCAGTTCTAACCACTGGAAATTCCTAAGGGTCCTTCACACCCTTGCTGCAACTCAAGAAGTTCCCTGACATACCCGTCTCCACTCGAGAGGAAGCACGTGGGGTCCCGCACACATCCAGGGGAGCCCCGTATCCGCCTCCTAGCTCGAGATGAGGGATCCTTTCCCTGTTTCGTATGGAAAGAATTCCCGGCGTTCCCGTCGCATCTCAAGAGGAGGCGCTCTCCACAGGAAAGAGGAGAGGAACTCCAGGGTCGTGGCACCATTCCAAGAGACCCGCAGATGTGTCAGTCCATTCCAGAGGAACCTGTTTTCCCTGCACTGCCTTGACGTTCAAGCTGAGGATCGAATCCCACCACGTGTGCACGTGGGACAGCCCTGTGGGAAAGCCTCGTGGGAAAGCCTCGTGGGAAAGACTCGAGGGAAAACCATAGATCCTTTGATCCACGCGACGGACTGCGTGACACTGCTGCTACCGCTCTGGAGGAAAGCGCAAGTGCATGCCCGCATTCGAAACGAGGACTGACTCCCCTGGGGAGACTCCAGAAGTACCCCAAGATCCATGTCAGCACTGGAGAGGAATCCTCAGGTTCCGGCCCCGACTCCACACAAGGTCTTAGGCCCCGGCATCGACGGGAGAGGAATCCCGAGAGGCCCCCGTGGAACTCGCATGGGGACTGGCCTTTCCTGAGGCCACCAGAGCGGGTCCCTGAGGTCCCCGTCGTAAGTCGAGAGCACCTGCCGCAACTCGAGAAAATCCAGGAGGTTTTGCCCTCCAGGCGAGATGAGGCCCATTTCCGCTGAGGCTTCTCGAGGCTAATCACGTCTAACCACTGGAACTTACAAAGTGTCCTTCACACCCTTACTGCAACTCAAGAAGTTCCCCGACATACCCGTCTCCACTCGAGAGGAAGCACGTGGGGTCTCGCACACATCCAGGGGAGCCCCGTTTCCGCCTCCTAGCTCGAGATGAGCGATCCTTTCCCTGTTTCGTAGGGAAAGAATTCCCGGCATTCCCGTCGCATCTCAAGACGAGGCGCTCTCCACAGGAAAGGCGAGAGGAACTCCAGGGTCGTGCCACCATTCCAAGAGTTCCCCAGATGTGTCAGTCCATTCCAGAGGAACCTGTTTTCCCTGCACTGCCTTGACGTTCAAGCCGAGGATCGACTCCCACCACGTGTGCACGTGGGACAGCCCTGTGGGAAAGCCTCGTGGGAAAGCCTCGTGGGAAAGACTCGAGGGAAAACCATAGATCCTTTGATCCACGCGGCGGACTGCGTGACACTGCTGCTACCGCTCTGGAGGAAAGCGCAAGTGCATGCCCGCATTCGAGACGAGGACTGACTCCCCTGGGGAGACTCCAGAAGTACCCCAAGATCCATGTCAGCACTGGAGAGGAATCCTCAGGTTCCGGCCCCGACTCCACACAAGGTCTTAGGCCCCGGCATCGACGGGAGAGGAATCCCGAGAGGCCCCCGAGGAACTCGCATGGGGACTGGCCTTTCCTGAGGCCACCAGAGCGGGTCCCTGAGGTCCCCGTCATAAGTCGAGAGCACCTGCCGCAACTCGAGAAAATCCAGGAGGTTTTGCCCTCCAGGCGAGATGAGGCCCATTTCCGCTGAGGCTTCTCGAGGCTAATCACGTCTAACCACTGGAACTTCCAAAGGGTCCTTCACACCCTTGCTGCAACTCAAGAAGTTCCCCGACATACCCGTCTGCACTCGAGAGGAAGCACGTGGGGTCCCGCACACATCCAGGGGAGCCCCGTTTCCGCCTCCTAGCTCGAGATGAGGGATCCTTTCCCTATTTTGTAGGGAAAGAATTCCCGGCGTTCCCTTCGCATCTCAAGAGGAGGCGCTCTCCACAGGAAAGGCGAGAGGAACTCCATGGTCGTGCCACCATTCCAAGAGTCCCCCAGATGTGTCAGTCCATTCCAGAGGAACCTGTTTTCTCTGCACTGCCTTGATGTTCAAGCCGAGGATCGACTCCCAACACGTGTGCACGTGGGACAGCCCTGTGGGAAAGCCTCGTGGGAAAGCCTCGTGGGAAAGACTCGAGGGAAAACCATAGATCCTTTGATCCACGCGGCGGACTGCGTGACACTGCTGCTACCGCCCTGGAGGAAAGCGCAAGTGCATGCCCCCATTCGAGACGAGGACTGACTCCCCTGGGGAGACTCCAGAAGTACCCCAAGGTCCATGTCAGCACTGGAGAGGAATCCTCAGGTTCCGGCCCCGACTCCACACAAGGTCTTAGGCCCCGGCATCGACGGGAGAGGAATCCCGAGAGGCCCCCGAGGAACTCGCATGGGGACTGGCCTTTCCTGAGGCCACCAGAGCGGGTCCCTGAGGTCCCCGTCGTAAGTCGAGAGCACCTACAGCAACTCGAGAAAATCCAGGAGGTTTTGCCCTCCAGGCGAGATGAGGCCCATTTCCGCTGAGGCTTCTCGAGGCTAATCACATCTAACCACTGGAACATCCAAAGGGTCCTTCTCACCCTTGCTGCAACTAAAGAAGTTCCCCGACATACCCGTCTCCACTCGAGAGGAAGCACGAGGGTCCCGCACACATCCAGGGGAGCCCCGTTTCAGCCTCCTAGCTCGAGATGAGGGATCCTTTCCCTGTTTCCTAGGGAAAGAATTCCCGGCGTTCCCGTCGCATCTCAAGAGGAGGCGCTCTCCACAGGAAAGGGGAGAGGAACTCCAGGGTCTTGCCAGCATTCCAAGAGACCCCCAGATGTGTCAGTCCATTACAGAGGAACCTGTTTCCCTGCACTGCCTTGACGTTCAAGCCGAGGATCGACTCCCACCACGTGTGCACGTGGGACAGCCCTGTGGGAAAGCCTCGTGGGAAAGCCTCGTGGGAAAGACTCGAGGGAAAACCATAGGTCCTTTGATCCTCGCAGCGGACTGCGTGACACTGCTGCTACCGCTCCGGAGGAAAGCGCAAGTGCATGCCCGCATTCGAGAGGAGGACGGACTCCCCTGGGGAGACTCCAGAAGTACCCCAAGATCCATGTAAGCACTGGAGAGGAATCCTCAGGTTCCGGCCCCGACTCCACACAAGGTCTTAGGCCCCGGCATCGACGGGAGAGGAATCCCGAGAGGCCCCCGAGGAACTCGCATGGGGACTGGCCTTTCCTGAGGCCACCAGAGCGGGTCCCTGAGGTCCCCGTCGTAAGTCGAGAGCACCTGCCGCAACTCGAGAAAATCCAGGAGGTTTTGCCTTCCAGCCGAGATGAGGCCCATTTCCGCTGAGGCTTCTCGAGGCTAATCACATCTAACCACTGGAACTTCCAAAGGGTCCTTCACACCCTTGCTGCAACTCAAGAAGTTCCCCGACATACCGGTCTCCACTCGAGAGGAAGCACGTGGGGTCCCGCACACATCCAGGGGAGCCCCGTTTCCGCCTCCTAGCTCGAGAAGAGGGATCCTTTCCATGTTTCGTAGGGAAAGAATTCCCGGCATTCCCGTCGCATCTCAAGAGGAGGCGCTCTCCACAGGAAAGGCGAGAGGAACTCCAGGGTCGTGCCACCATTCCAAGAGTCCCCGAGATGGGTCAGTCCATTCCAGAGGAACCTGTTTTCCCTGCACTGCCTTGACGTTCAAGCCGAGGATCGACTCCCACCACGTGTGCACGTGGGACAGCCCTGTGGGAAAGCCTCGTGGGAAAGCCTCGTGGGAAAGACTCGAGGGAAAACCATAGATCCATTGATCCACGCGGCGGACTGCGTGACACTGCTGCTACCGCTCTGGAGGAAAGCGCAAGTGCATGCCCGCATTCGAGACGAGGACTGACTCTCCTGGGGAGACTCCAGAAGTACCCCAAGATCCATGTCAGCACTGGAGAGGAATCCTCAGGTTCCGGCCCCGACTCCACACAAGGTCTTAGGCCCCGGCATCGACGGGAGAGGAATCCCGAGAGGCCCCCGAGGAACTCGCATGGGGACTAGCCTTTCCTGAGGCCTCCAGAGCGGGGCCCTGAGGTCCCCGTCGTAAGTCGAGAGCACCTGCCGCAACTCGAGAAAATCCAGAAGTTTTTGCCCTCCAGGCGAGATGAGGCCCATTTCCGCTGAGGCTGCTCGATGCTAATCATATCTAACCACTGGAACTTCCAAAGGGTCCTTCACACCCTTGCTGCAACTCAAGCTGTTCCGCGACATACGCGTCTCCACTAGAGAGGAAGCACGTGGGGTCCCGCACACATCCAGGGGAGCCCCGTTTCCGCCTCCTAGCTCGAGATGAGGGATCCTTTCCCTGTTTCGTAGGGAAAGAATTCCCGTCGTTCCCGTCGCATCTCAAGAGGAGGCGCTCTCCACAGGAAAGGCGAGAGGAACTCCAGGGTCGAGCCACCATTCCAAGAGTCCCCCAGATGTGTCAGTCCATTCCAGAGGAACCTGTTTTCCCTGCACTGCCTTGACGTTCAAGCTGAGGATCGAATCCCACCACGTGTGCACGTGGGACAGCCCTGTGGGAAAGCCTCGTGGGAAAGCCTGGTGGGAAATACTCGAGGGAAAACCATAGATCCTTTGATCCACGCGGCGGACTGCGTGACACTGCTGCTACCGCTCTGGAGGAAAGCGCAAGTGCATGCCCGCATTCGAGACGAGGACTGACTCCCCTGGGGAGACTCCAGAAGTACCCCAAGATCCATGTCAGCACTGGAGAGGAATCCTCAGGTTCCGGCCCCGACTCCACACAAGGTCTTAGGCCCCGGCATCGACGGGAGAGGAATCCCGAGAGGCCACCGAGGAACTCGCATGGGGACTGGCCTTTCCTGAGGCCACCAGAGCGGGTCCCTGAGGTCCCCGTCGTAAGTCGAGAGCACCTGCCGCAACTCGAGAAAATCCAGGAGGTTTTGCCCTCCAGGCGAGATGAGGCCCATTTCCGCTGAGGCTTCTCGAGGCTAATCACGTCTAACCACTGGAACTTCCAAAGTGTCCTTCACACCCTTACTGCAACTCAAGAAGTTCCCCGACATACCCGTCTCCACTCGAGAGGGAGCACGTGGGGTCTCGCACACATCCAGGGGAGCCCCGTTTCCGCCTCCTAGCTCGAGATGAGCGATCCTATCCCTGTTTCATAGGGAAAGAATTCCCGGCGTTCCCGTCGCATCTCAAGAGGAGGCGCTCTCCACAGGAAAGGCGAGAGGAACTCCAGGGTCGTGCCACCATTCCAAGAGTCCCCCAGATGTGTCAGTCCATTCCAGAGGAACCTGTTTTCCCTGCACTGCCTTGACGTTCAAGCCGAGGATCGACTCCCACCACGTGTGCACGTGGGACAGCCCTGTGGGAAAGCCTCGTGGGAAAGCCTCGTGGGAAAGACTCGAGGGAAAACCATAGATCCTTTGATCCACGCGGCGGACTGCGTGACACTGCTGCTACCGCTCTGGAGGAAAGCGCAAGTGCATGCCCGCATTCGAGACGAGGACTGACTCCCCTGGGGAGACTCCAGAAGTACCCCAAGATCCATGTCAGCACTGGAGAGGAATCCTCAGGTTCCGGCCCCGACTCCGCACAAGGTCTTAGGCCCCGGCATCGACGGGAGAGGAATCCCGAGAGGCCACCGAGGAACTCGCATGGGGACTGGCCTTTCCTGAGGCCACCAGAGCGGGTCCCTGAGGTCCCCGTCGTAAGTCGAGAGCACCTGCCGCAACTCGAGAAAATCCAGGAGGTTTTGCCCTCCAGGCGAGATGAGGCCCATTTCCGCTGAGGCTTCTCGAGGCTAATCACGTCTAACCACTGGAACTTCCAAAGTGTCCTTCACACCCTTACTGCAACTCAAGAAGTTCCCCGACATACCCGTCTCCACTCGAGAGGGAGCACGTGGGGTCTCGCACACATCCAGGGGAGCCCCGTTTCCGCCTCCTAGCTCGAGATGAGCGATCCTATCCCTGTTTCATAGGGAAAGAATTCCCGGCGTTCCCGTCGCATCTCAAGAGGAGGCGCTCTCCACAGGAAAGGCGAGAGGAACTCCAGGGTCGTGCCACCATTCCAAGAGTCCCCCAGATGTGTCAGTCCATTCCAGAGGAACCTGTTTTCCCTGCACTGCCTTGACGTTCAAGCCGAGGATCGACTCCCACCACGTGTGCACGTGGGACAGCCCTGTGGGAAAGCCTCGTGGGAAAGCCTCGTGGGAAAGACTCGAGGGAAAACCATAGATCCTTTGATCCACGCGGCGGACTGCGTGACACTGCTGCTACCGCTATGGAGGAAAGCGCAAGTGCATGCCCACATTCGAGACGAGGACTGACTCCCCTGGGGAGACTCCAGAAGTACCCCAAGATCCATGTCAGCACTGGAGAGGAATCCTCAGGTTCCGGCCCCGACTCCACACAAGGTCATAGGCCCCGGCATCGACGGGAGAGGAATCCCGAGAGGCCCCGAGGAACTCGCATGGGGACTGGCCTTTCCTGAGGCCACCAGAGCGGGTCCCTGAGGTCCCCGTCGTAAGTCGAGAGCACCTGCCGCAACTCGAGAAAATCCAGGAGGTTTTGCCCTCCAGGCGAGATGAGGCCCATTTCCGCTGAGGCTTCTCGAGGCTAATCACGTCTAACCACTGGAACTTCCAAAGTGTCCTTCACACCCTTACTGCAACTCAAGAAGTTCCCCGACATACCCGTCTCCACTCTAGAGGAAGCACGTGGGGTCTCGCACACATCCAGGGGAGCCCCGTTTCCGCCTCCTAGCTCGAGATGAGCGATCCTTTCCCTGTTTCATAGGGAAAGAATTCCCGGCGTTCCCGTCGCATCTCAAGAGGAGGCACTCTCCACAGGAATGGGGAGAGGAACTCCAGGGTCGTGCCACCATTCCAAGAGTCCCCCAGATGTGTCAGTCCATTCCAGAGGAACCTGTTTTCCCTGCACTGCCTTGACGTTCAAGCCGAGGATCGACTCCCACCACGTGTGCACGTGGGACAGCCCTGTGGGAAAGCCTCGTGGGAAAGCCTCGTGGGAAAGACTCGAGGGAAAACCATAGATCCTTTGATCCACGCGGCGGACTGCGTGACACTGCTGCTACCGCTCTGGAGGAAAGCGCAAGTGCATGCCCGCATTCGAGACGAGGACTGACTCCCCTGGGGAGACTCCAGAAGTACCCCAAGATCCATGTCAGCACTGGAGAGGAATCCTCAGGTTCCGGCCCCGACTCCACACAAGGTCTTAGGCCCCGGCATCGACGGGAGAGGAATCCCGAGAGGCCCCCGAGGAACTCGCATGGGGACTAGCCTTTCCTGAGGCCTCCGGAGCGGGGCCCTGAGGTCCCCATCGTAAGTCGAGAGCAGCTGCCGCAACTCGAGAAAATCCAGGAGGTTTTGCCCTCCAGGCGAGATGAGGCCCATTTCCGCTGAGGCTTCTCGATGCTAATCATATCTAACCACTGGAACTTCCAAAAGGTCCTTCACACCCTTGCTGCAACTCAAGAAGTTCCCCGACATACCCGTCTCCACACGAGAGGAAGCACGTGGGGTCCCGCACACATCCAGGGGAGCCCCGTTTCCGCCTCCTAGCTCGAGATGAGGGATCCTTTCCCTGTTTAGTAGGGAAAGAATTCCCGGCGTTCCCGTCGCATTCAAGAGGAGGCGCTCTCCACAGGAAAGGCGAGAGGAACTCCAGGATCGTGGCACCATTCCAAGAGACCCCCAGATATGGCAGTCCATTCCAGAGGAACCTGTTTTCCCTGCACTGCCTTGACGTTCAAGCCGAGGATCGACTCCCACCACGTGTGCACGTGGGACAGCCCTGTGGGAAAGCCTCGTGGGAAAGCCTCGTGGGAAACACTCGAGGGAAAACCATAGATCCATTGATCCACGCGGCGGACTGCGTGACACTGCTGCTACCGCTCTGGAGGAAAGCGCAAGTGCATGCCCGCATTCGAGACGAGGACTGATTCCCCTGGGGAGACTCCAGAAGTACCCCAAGATCCATGTCAGCACTGGAGAGGAATCCTCAGGTTCCGGCCCCGACTCCACACAAGGTCTTAGGCCCCGGCATCGACGGGAGAGGAATCCCGAGAGGCCCCCGAGGAACTCGCATGGGGACTAGCCTTTCCTGAGGCCTCCAGAGCGGGGCCCTGAGGTCCCCGTCTTAAGTCGAGAGCACCAGGCGCAACTCGAGAAAATCCAGGAGGTTTTGCCCTCCAGGCGAGATGAGGCCCATTTCCGCTGAGGCTTCTCGATGCTAATCATATCTAACCACTGGAACTTCCAAAGGGTCCTTCACACCCTTGCTGCAACTCAAGCAGTTCCGCGACATACCCGTCTCCACTCGAGAGGAAGCACGTGGGGTCCCGCACACATCCAGGGGAGCCCCGTTTCCGCCTCCTAGCTCGAGATGAGGGATCCTTTCCCTGTTTAGTAGGGAAAGAATTCCCGGCGTTCCCGTCGCATCTCAAGAGGAGCCGCTCTCCACAGGAAAGGCGAGAGGAACTCCAGGATCGTGGCACCATTCCAAGAGACCCCCAGATATGTCAGTCCATTCCAGAGGAACCTGTTTTCCCTGCACTGCCTTGACGTTCAAGCCGAGGATCGACTCCCACCACGTGTGCACGTGGGACAGCCCTGTGGGAAAGCCTCGTGGGAAAGCCTCGTGGGAAAGACTCGAGGGAAAACCATAGATCCTTTGATCCACGCGGCGGACTGCGTCACGCTGCTGCTACCGCTCTGGAGGAAAGCGCAAGTGCATGCCCGCATTCGAGACGAGGACTGACTCCCCTGGGGAGACTCCAGAAGAACCCCAAGATACATGTCAGCACTGGAGAGGAATCCTCAGGTTCCGGCCCCGACTCCACACAAGGTCTTAGGCCCCGGCATCGACAGGAGAGGAATCCCGAGAGGCCCCCGAGGAACTCGCATGGGGACTGGCCTTTCCTGAGGCCATCAGAGCGGGTCCCTGAGGTCCCCGTCGTAAGTCGAGAGCACCTGCCGCAACTCGAGAAAATCCAGGAGGTTTTGGCCTCCAGGCGAGATGAGGCCCATTTCCCCTGAGGCTTCTCGAGGCTAATCACATCTAACCACTGGAACTTCCAAAGGGTCCTTCACACCCTTGCTGCAACTCAAGAAGTTCCCGACATACCCGTCTCCACTCGAGAGGAAGCACGAGGGTCCCGCACACATCCAGGGGAGCCCCGTTTCCGCCTCCTAGCTCGAGATGAGGGATCCTTTCCCTGTTTCGTAGGGAAAGAATTCCCGGCGTTCCCGTCGCATCTCAAGAGGAGGCGCTCTCCACAGGAAAGGCGAGAGGAACTCCAGGGTCGTGCCACCATTCCAAGAGTCCCCCAGATGTGTCAGTCCATTCCAGAGGAACCTGTTTTCCCTGCACTGCCTTGACGTTCAAGCTGAGGATCGAATCCCACCACGTGTGCACGTGGGACAGCCCTGTGGGAAAGCCTCGTGGGAAAGCCTGGTGGGAAATACTCGAGGGAAAACCATAGATCCTTTGATCCACGCGACGGATTGCGTGACAGTGCTGCTACCGCTCTGGAGGAAAGCGCAAGTGCATGCCCGCATTCGAGACGAGGACTGACTCCCCTGGGGAGACTCCAGAAGTACCCCAAGATCCATGTCAGCACTGGAGAGGAATCCTCAGGTTCCGGCCCCGACTCCACACAAGGTCTTAGGCCCCGGCATCGACGGGAGAGGAATCCCGAGAGGCCCCCGAGGAACTCGCATGGGGACTGGCCTTTCCTGAGGCCACCAGAGCGGGTCCCTGAGGTCCCCGTCGTAAGTCGAGAGCACCTGCCGCAACTCGAGAAAATCCAGGATGTTTTGCCCTCCAGGCGAGATGAGGCCCATTTCCGCTGAGGCTTCTCGAGGCTAATCAGTTCTAACCACTGGAAATTCCTAAGGGTCCTTCACACCCTTGCTGCAACTCAAGAAGTTCCCTGACATACCCGTCTCCACTCGAGAGGAAGCACGTGGGGTCCCGCACACATCCAGGGGAGCCCCGTATCCGCCTCCTAGCTCGAGATGAGGGATCCTTTCCCTGTTTCGTATGGAAAGAATTCCCGGCGTTCCCGTCGCATCTCAAGAGGAGGCGCTCTCCACAGGAAAGAGGAGAGGAACTCCAGGGTCGTGGCACCATTCCAAGAGACCCGCAGATGTGTCAGTCCATTCCAGAGGAACCTGTTTTCCCTGCACTGCCTTGACGTTCAAGCTGAGGATCGAATCCCACCACGTGTGCACGTGGGACAGCCCTGTGGGAAAGCCTCGTGGGAAAGCCTCGTGGGAAAGACTCGAGGGAAAACCATAGATCCTTTGATCCACGCGACGGACTGCGTGACACTGCTGCTACCGCTCTGGAGGAAAGCGCAAGTGCATGCCCGCATTCGAAACGAGGACTGACTCCCCTGGGGAGACTCCAGAAGTACCCCAAGATCCATGTCAGCACTGGAGAGGAATCCTCAGGTTCCGGCCCCGACTCCACACAAGGTCTTAGGCCCCGGCATCGACGGGAGAGGAATCCCGAGAGGCCCCCGAGGAACTCGCATGGGGACTGGCCTTTCCTGAGGCCACCAGAGCGGGTCCCTGAGGTCCCCGTCGTAAGTCGAGAGCACCTGCCGCAACTCGAGAAAATCCAGGAGGTTTTGCCCTCCAGGCGAGATGAGGCCCATTTCCGCTGAGGCTTCTCGAGGCTAATCACGTCTAACCACTGGAACTTACAAAGTGTCCTTCACACCCTTACTGCAACTCAAGAAGTTCCCCGACATACCCGTCTCCACTCGAGAGGAAGCACGTGGGGTCTCGCACACATCCAGGGGAGCCCCGTTTCCGCCTCCTAGCTCGAGATGAGCGATCCTTTCCCTGTTTCGTAGGGAAAGAATTCCCGGCATTCCCGTCGCATCTCAAGACGAGGCGCTCTCCACAGGAAAGGCGAGAGGAACTCCAGGGTCGTGCCACCATTCCAAGAGTTCCCCAGATGTGTCAGTCCATTCCAGAGGAACCTGTTTTCCCTGCACTGCCTTGACGTTCAAGCCGAGGATCGACTCCCACCACGTGTGCACGTGGGACAGCCCTGTGGGAAAGCCTCGTGGGAAAGCCTCGTGGGAAAGACTCGAGGGAAAACCATAGATCCTTTGATCCACGCGGCGGACTGCGTGACACTGCTGCTACCGCTCTGGAGGAAAGCGCAAGTGCATGCCCGCATTCGAGACGAGGACTGACTCCCCTGGGGAGACTCCAGAAGTACCCCAAGATCCATGTCAGCACTGGAGAGGAATCCTCAGGTTCCGGCCCCGACTCCACACAAGGTCTTAGGCCCCGGCATCGACGGGAGAGGAATCCCGAGAGGCCCCCGAGGAACTCGCATGGGGACTGGCCTTTCCTGAGGCCACCAGAGCGGGTCCCTGAGGTCCCCGTCATAAGTCGAGAGCACCTGCCGCAACTCGAGAAAATCCAGGAGGTTTTGCCCTCCAGGCGAGATGAGGCCCATTTCCGCTGAGGCTTCTCGAGGCTAATCACATCTAACCACTGGAACTTCCAAAGGGTCCTTCACACCCTTGCTGCAACTCAAGAAGTTCCCCGACATACCCGTCTCCACTCGAGAGGAAGCACGTGGGGTCCAGCACACATCCAGGGGAGCCCCGTTTACGCCTCCTAGCTCGAGAAGAGGGATCCTTTCCATGTTTCGTAGGGAAAGAATTCCCGGCGTTCCCGTCGCATCTCAAGAGGAAGCGCTCTCCACAGGAAAGGCGAGAGGAACTCCAGGGTCGTGCCACCATTCCAAGAGTCCCCGAGATGGGTCAGTCCATTCCAGAGGAACCTGTTTTCCCTGCACTGCCTTGACGTTCAAGCCGAGGATCGACTCCCACCACGTGTGCACGTGGGACAGCCCTGTGGGAAAGCCTCGTGGGAAAGCCTCGTGGGAAAGACTCGAGGGAAAACCATAGATCCATTGATCCACGCGGCGGACTGCGTGACACTGCTGCTACCGCTCTGCAGGAAAGCGCAAGTGCATGCCCGCATTCGAGACGAGGACTGACTCCCCTGGGGAGACTCCAGAAGTACCCCAAGATCCATGTCAGCACTGGAGAGGAATCCTCAGGTTCCGGCCCCGACCCCACACAAGGTCTTAGGCCCCGGCATCTACGGGAGAGGAATCCCGAGAGGCCCCCGCGGAACTCGCATGGGGACTAGCCTTTCCTGAGGCCTCCAGAGCGGGGCCCTGAGGTCCCCGTCGTAAGTCGAGAGCACCTGCCGCAACTCGAGAAAATCCAGGAGATTTTGCCCTCCAGGTGAGATGAGGCCCATTTCCGCTGAGGCTTCTCGATGCTAATCATATCTAACCACTGGAACTTCCAAAGGGTCCTTCACACCCTTGCTGCAACTCAAGCAGTTCCGCGACATACCCGTCTCCACTCGAGAGGAAGCACGTGGGGTCCCGCACACATCCAGGGGAGCCCCGTTTCCGCCTCCTAGCTCGAGATGAGGGATCCTTTCCCTGTTTAGTAGGGAAAGAATTCCCGGCGTTCCCGTCGCATCTCACGAGGAGGCGCTCTCCACAGGAAAGGCGAGAGGAACTCCAGGATCGTGGCACCATTCCAAGAGACCCCCAGATATGTCAGTCCATTCCAGAGGAACCTGTTTTCCCTGCACTGCCTTGACGTTCAAGCCGAGGATCGACTCCCACCACGTGTGCACGTGGGACAGCCCTGTGGGAAAGCCTCGTGGGAAAGCCTCGTGGGAAAGACTCGAGGGAAAACCATAGATCCTTTGATCCACGCGGCGGACTGCGTGACACTGCTGCTACCGCTCTGGAGGAAAGCGCAAGTGCATGCCCGCATTCGAGACGAGGACTGACTCCCCTGGGGAGACTCCAGAAGCAGGGATCGACTTACACCACGGTGGCACATGGGACAGCCCTGTGGGAAAGCCTCATGGGAAAGCCTTGTGGGAAAACCTCGAGGGAAAGCCACAGATACCATGATGCAGTTGATAGGAAGCGTGACACTGCTGCTACAGCTCTGGAGGAAAGGGCACGTGCATGCCCCCATTCGAAACGAGGACTTACTTCCCTGGGGAGACTCCAGAAGTACCCCAAGATCCATGTCAGCACTGGAGAGGAATCCTCAGGTTCCGGGCCCGACTCCACACAAGGTCTTAGGCTCCAGCATCCAAGGGAGAGGAATCCCGAGAGGCCCGCGACCAACTCACATGGGGACAGGCCTTTCCTGAGGCCACCAGAGCGGGTCCCTGAGGTCCCTGTCATAAGTAGAGAGCACCTGCCGCAACTCGAGAAAATCCAGGAGGTTTTGCCCTCCAGGCAAGATGAGGCCCATTTCCGCTGTTCCTTTTGAAGGCTAGTCACACCTAACCTCTGGAACTCCCAAAAGGTCCTTCACACCCTTGCTGCAACTCAAGAAGCTCCCCGACATACCCGTCTCCACTCGAGAGGAAGCACGCTGGTCCTGCACACATCCAGAGGAGTCCCGTTTCCGCCTCGTAGCTCGAGATGAGGGATCCTTTCGCTGCTTGCCCGGGAAAGATTTCTGGGCGTTCCTGGCGCATCTCAAGAGGAGGCGCTCTCCACAGGAAAGGCGAGAGGAACTCCAGGGTCTTTGCGCCATTCCCAGAGTCCCCCAGATGTCTCAGTCCATTCCAGCGGAACCTGTTTTCCCTGCACTGCCTCGAGTTTCACGCCTAGGATCGACTCCCACCACGGTGGCACGTGGGACAGCCCTGTGGGAAAGCCTCGTGGAAAAGCCACAGATTCCTTGATCCACGCGACAGGAAGGGTGACACTGCTGCTACTGCTCTGGAGGAAAGCGCACGTGCATGCCCCCATTCGAGACGAGGACTTACTCCCCTGGGGAGACTCCAGAAGTACCGCAAGATCCATGTCAGCCCTGGAGAGGAATCCTCAGGTTCTGGCCCCGACTAAACACAAGGTCTTAGGCCCCGGCATCGAAAGGAGAGGAATGCCGAGAGGCCCCCGAGCAACTCGCATGGGGATTGGCCTTTCCTTAGGCCACCAGAGAGGGTCCCTGAGGTCCCCGTCATAAGTCGAGAGCACCTGCCGCAACTCGAGAAAATCCAGGAGGTTTTGCCCTCCAGGCGAGATGAGGCCCATTTCCGTTGAGGCTTCTCGAAGCTAATCAAACCTACAGTCTGTAACTTCCAAAAGGCCCTTCACACCCTTGCTGCAACTCAAGAAGTTGCCTGACATACCCGTCTCCACTCGAGAGGAAGCACGAGGGTCCGGCCCACATCCAGAAGAGCCCCATTTCCGCTCGTAGCTCGTGATGAGGGATCCTTTCGCTGGTGGCCGGGAAAGAATTCTGGGCGTTCCCGTCGCATCTCAAGAGGAGGCGCTCTCCACAGGAAAGGCGAGAGGTACGCCAGCGTCGTTCCACCATTCCAAGAGTCCCCCAGATGTCTCAGTCCATTCCAGAGGAACCTGTTTTCCCTGCACTGCCTCGACTTTCACGCCGAGGATCGACTGCCACCAAGGTGGCACGTGAGACAGCCCTGTGCGAAAGCCTCGTGGGACAGCCCTGTGGGAAAGCCTCGTGGGAAAGACTCGTGGAAAATCCTGGAGGGAAAGCCACAGATCCCATGACTCACGAGATGGGAAGTGTGACACTGCTGCTACAGATCAGGAGGAAAGCGCACCTGCATGCCCCCTCTCGAGACGAGGACTGACTCCCCTGGGGAGACTCCATAATTACCCCAAGATCCATGTCGGCATTGGTGAGGAATCCTCAGGTTCCGGCCCCGACTCCACACAACGTCTTAGGCCCTGGCACCGATGGGAGAGGAATCACGAGAGGCCCCCTAGCAACACGCATGTTGACTGGCCTTTCCTGAGGCCGCCAGAGCGGGTCCCTGAAGTCCCCGTGGTAACTTGAGAGCACCTGCTGAAACTGGGGAATATCTAGAAGCCTCTCCATTCCAGGCGCCATGAGGCCCATTTCTGCTGAGGCATCTCGAGACTAACCACACCTAACCTCTGGAACTTCGAAAGGGTCCTTCACACCTTTGCTGCAACTCAAGAAGTTCCCCGACATACGCGTTCCTCTTCCCATTCTGCCATAATGGTGGTGACATCTGCATATCTAAGTTTATTGCTATTTCTTCCGGCAATCTTGATTCCAGCTCAGGTATCTTCCATCCCAGCATTTTTCATGATGTAGTCTGCATATAAGCTAAATAAACAGGGTGACAATATACAGCCTTGACATACTCCTTTTCCTTTTTGGAACCAGTATGTTGTTCCATGTCCTGCTCTAACTGTTGCTTCCTGACCGTCATACAGATTTCTCAAGAGGCAGGTTAGGTGGTCTAGTATTCCCTTCTCTTTCAGAATTGTGGCTAAAACAACAGTATAAGGACCTTTGCGATGTCAGGCCAAGGAATTGTGTTTCCAGTCATTGAGCCACACCTGATCACTGAGCACAAATTCATGAATCTGTTCCTCAAGGGGGAATGATATTTTTTTTTACACAAACTTAGTTACCTGATTTATTACCTTACCTAATTGTTCCAGCTGCTGTGAAATCCCACCTCCTTACTTGTGGCAAATCTGCTAACACCTGCCTCATTTGGGGTGGGGGGTTCTCCCATAGAAAATTTCATAAGGACAACAACAATGGGAACGTGCAGTTACCCGTAATATGAGTAAGTCTGCCAGAAGTAAGCCCATCCATGTACAGTCAGTCTCTATGATCCATTTTGAAAGAGTCTCTTCAAGAGTTTGGTTGTTTCTTTCCACCATTCCAGAACACTGGGGCCTATATGCTGTATGTAATTTCCACTGATATTTAGAGCTTCACATACCTGTTAATTAACGCGGCTACAAAGACAGGGCCATTGTCGGATTCTATACTGGTTGGAAACCCAAGTCTGGGAATTATTTCTCAAATCAGCGAGCTACTTCATTTTCTTTTTCAGATCAGGTAGGGAAGGCCTCTGCCCAACCAGAGAAGGTACCTACTATTCTAGTAAGTAATGATAACAGGTGACTGCCTTTGCTTCCCCGAAGGGACACTCGCTTTCCCTGCATCCTGAGAACTCCACGTCTCAGCCAGTTGGAAAAGCGCTTCTTGGAGGTCATTATTCAGGGGCAATTTCCCCTGGAGCCCGGGGCCATAGGGAGTGGCTCCACACTCCCAGGGAAAGGCAGAGCCACAGCCACACATCTGTCCCATCCCCTTTGCTCTGTAGGAGAGCTCTAGTGAGCCTAGGTCTGTCAGGAAAATTCTTGGCTCCTATGGGGACACATTCTATGTGTGAAACTGCATACAGGACCGAGGGGCCACAGGGCGCCTGTTTCTCTCGGGGCCGGAGGGGTGGGGGGCCTGAAGCAGTGCGGCCCAGCAACAGCTTCCACATCCATCCAATTGCTCTTTTCTTACCTCTGATAGAACTAGCTTTGTTCCAGCCTTTGGCAATTTGGAGGCAAGCGGGCCCCACTTCCTCCCCAAGGAGGCATGGGACCTACTTTGAGTGGAAAGGCCCCTCACGGAGCTGAACCCAGGAAGGCACCCAGTCATGTCTGACACATTCCTGCATCCTGCTTCTTCATGAGCAATACCGCTATAAGCTAGGAATGTCTTTCCAAGGCTCAGAAAGGACAGGGGAGATGCATGGTGCTGCCTCTGGAATTTCGGTCCTCTGAGCAGACCTGGAGGTCTCCCCTTGAAGAAGCAAACCAGTTTCTTCCAAATACAGGCTTGCAAACACACACTGGGTGGCTGCCTCTTCTTCCCTGAAGGACGATCACTTTCCCCACATCCTGTGAACTCTGCATCCCAGCCTGCTGGAAAAGCGCTTCTTGGAGGTCATTTTTCAGGGACAATTTTCCCTGGAGCCCGGGGCCGTAGGGAGGGCCCCATGCTCGCTGGGAAAGGCAGAGTCACATCCACAGTCTGTTCTATCCCTTTTGCCCTGTAGGAGAGCTCTAGTGAGCCTAGGTCTGTCAGGAAAATTCTTGGCTCCTATGGGGACACATCCTGTGTGTTAACCTGCATATGGGACCGAGGGGCCACAGGGCGCCTGCTCCTCTCGGGGGGTAACCTGAAGTGGTGCGGCCCAGCAACAGCCTGAACATCCATCTAATTGCTCTTTTCTTCCTTCTGATAGAGCTAGCTTTGCTTCTCGCTTTGGCATTTCGGAAGCCAGGGGGAGCCCCACCGCTGTTGTCCTGGGGTCTATTGGAGGTACCAGGTCTACTGGACCCCAGCATGGCACCCGACCCCCTCAGACACACTCCCGCAGCCTCCTTCCCCATGGGCAGGACTGTTCTGACCTAGGAATGTGTTCCCAAGGCTCAGAAAATGCAGGGAGACACACGGCCCTGACTCTGGAACTGAGGCCGTTGGAGCAGGCCTGGAGGTCTGACGTCTGAGACGGCAAACGCTTGCTGCGAGATACAGGTGTGAAAACACACTCTCTGGGGCTGCCTTTCCTTCCTCCAAGGAAGATAGCTTTTCCAGTCTCCTCCGTGCTGAGTCATACAAGGCTGGAAAGGTCTGGCTTAGAGGGCATTTCTCAGCGGCAATGGCCCCTGAGGCCCTGCACCCAGGGAGGGATCCTACCCTCCCAGGGGAAGTCAAAGCAACCTCCAAACAGCTGTTCTATCATGTTTCCTCTGCAGGAGGGAGCTAGTGAGCCCAGGTCTGTCTGGAACGTTCTTGGATCCTGCGGGGAAATCATCCTGGGAGCCCACCTGGATACCAGTCGTAGGGGCTAACATCTGCATTTTTCTTCCTTGGAGCCCTAACGCAGTACAGCCTAGCAACTGCTTGAAAATCCATCCTGTTGCTGTTTTCTTCCCTCTGACAGAGCGAGCTTTGCTCCCCACTTTGGGATTTCAGAAGCAAGGTGGTGGCCTGCAACTCCTTGCCTGGGGTCCATTGGAGGTGCAAGGTGCCCTCGACCAGGTGACCCCAGCATGGCACCTGGCCCCCTCAGACACACTCCCGCAGCCTGCTTCCCCATGGGCAGGACTGCTCTCCCCTAGGAATGTGTTTGCGAGGCCAGGAAACTGCAGGGAGACACAAGGCCCTGATTCTGGAATGGAGTCTGTTGGAGCAGGCCTGCAGGTCTTATGTCTAACAAGCCAAACACTTGCTGCAAGATACAGGCCTGCAAACACACTCTTGGGCTGCCTTTCCTTCCTCCAAGGAAAAGAGTTTTCTCAGCCTCCTGTGGGCTGAGAGTCACACAGGGCTGAAAAGCACTTACTGGGAGATTAGTTTTCATTGGCCATGGCCCCTGAGGCCCTGTGCTCAGGGAGGGCTCCCTCCCTCCCAGGGAAAGTCAAAGGAAGCTCCAAACGGCTGTTCAATCATGTTTCGGAGAGAGTCATTGCCAAGGCAGGTTTATAAGAAGTTCGAGGGTCCCCAAGGAGAGAGGGGTCTAGAATTCTCAAGGAGGAAGAAAGGGCACACTTTTTCCCCTCTACATTCCTTCGGATTACATAACAATCATGCATCCTTCTTGAGGACGGTCTCTGGAAAAACCTTCTGGCTAATCCTGTTATCTTAAAATGTAAATGATGGGAGTAGGTCTAGTGAGTCTTTACAACCTCCAGACATTCTTTTGTTCGTTGTAATAACTTATTGGAGAGTATATAACTCCATTACTAACACTAGCAAGGGGGTACACTTTCTGCCCCTTGTGATGTCTCTGTCAGAAGCTTTCTCTATCTCCTTTCTACTTGAATAAGACTCGATTGCACAAAAGCTCTGAGCAATCAAGCCTCGTCTTGGGCCCTGGATTGAATTCTTCTCCTCCATAAGCCAAGAATCCCAGCATCTTTTCGTGGTTCAGCAACAATATTTCATTTCCTCTGCAGGAGAGAGCTAGTGAGCTTAGGTCTGTCTGGAACATTCTTGGATCCTGTGGGGAAAATATCCTGTGCACACATCTGGATACTGGGCCTAGAGGCCAAAATTCGCATTTCTTTCCCGCGGAGCCCTCACGTGGTGTGACTGAGCAACTGCTTGAAAATCCATCCCATTGCTGTTTTCCTCCTTCTGACAGACAGAGCTAGCTTTGTTCCCTGCTTTGGGATATCTCAACCGAGGGGCCGGTCCATAGCTACTCGCCTGGGGCCCATTGGATGTGCAAGGTGCCCTCGACTAGGTGACCCTAGCATGGCACTCAGCCCGCTCAGACACACTCCCGAGGCTTCTTTCTCATGGGAAGCACTGCTCCAACCTAGGAATGTGTCTGCAATGCTTGGAAAGTGCAGTGAGACACACAGCCCTGACTCTGGAATTGAGGCCCTCAGAGCAAGCCTGCAGCTCTGATGTCTGAGAAGCAAAACACTTGCTGCAAAGAGAGGCCTGAAAACACACTCTCTGTGGATGACTTTCCTTCCTCTAAGGAAGACAGTTTTCCCAGTCTCCTGCTTCCTGCATGTCACACAGCTGGAATGCGCTTGCTTGGATGTCATGATTCAGTGGCAATGACCCCTGAGGCCCTTTGCCCAGGGAGGGCTCCCACACTCATAGGCAAATCAAAGCAACTTCCAAGTGAGTCAGCTCTTCACATCAAGTGGCCAAAGTATTGGAGTTTCAGGTTCAGTATTAGTCCTTCCAATGGATATTCAGACCTGATTTCCTTTAGGATGGAGTGGTTGCGTCTCCTTGTAGTCTAAGCGACCTACAAGCATCTTCTCCAACACCACTGTTCAAAAGCATCAAATTTTCAGCTGTCACTTTCTTTATAGTACATCTTTCATATCCACCCATGACATATGGAAAAACCATAGCCTTGACCGGATGGATCTTTGTTGGCAAAGCAACGTCTCGGCTTTTTAATATGCTGTCTAGTTTGGTCATCACTTTTCTTCCAAGTCATAAATATGTTTTAAGTTCATGGAGGCAGCCATCACCTGCAGTGATTCCCAAGCCCCCCAAAATAGTCTGCTGCTGTTTCCAATGTTTTCCCATCTATTTGCCATGAAGTGATGAGACTGGATGCAATGATTGTAGTTTTCTGAATGCTGAGCTTTAAGCTAACTTTTTCACTCTCCTCTTTCACTTTCATCAGGAGACTCTTTAGCTCTTCTTCACTTTCTGCCATAAGGGTGGTGTCATCTGAATATCTGAGATTATTGATATTTCTCCCAGCAACCTTGATTCCAGCGTGTGCTTCCTCCAGCCCAGTGTTTCTCATGCTGTACTCTGCATATAAGTTAAATAAGCAGGGTGACAATATACAGCCTTGACATGTTCCTTTTCCTATGTAGAACCAGTCTGTTGTTCCATGTCCAGTTCGAACTGTTTCTTCCTGACCTGCATACAGGTTTCTCAAGAGACAGGTCAGGTGGTCTGGTATTCCCATCTCTTTCAGAATTTTTCCCAGTTTCTTGTGATCCACACAGTCAAAGGCTTTGGCATTGTCAATAAAGCAGAAATAGATGTTTTTTTTTTTTCCGGAACTCTCTTGCTTTTTCAATGATCCAGTGGATGTTGGCAATTTGATCTCTGGTTTCTCTGCATTTTTTAAATCCCTCTTGAACATCTGGAAGTTCACAGTTCATGTGAACTTGGAGAATTTTGAGCATTACTTTACTAGTGTGTGAGATGAGTGCAATTGTGCAGCAGCTTGAATAGTCTTTGTCATTGCCTTTCTTTGGGATTGGAATGAAAACTGACCTAATGACTAGATGTTTTCAATTGCATATGCTGAAAGAACTGGGTGTGCAGTTTTGAAGGAAAAAAAAATCATTTTAACCCATTTTCTCTGAAGTGCAAGGCATATCATGGCCATCCCTGAATCATAAAGTCACCTTTCCTTTATGTAGTCATAGTTTCATGCCTAAATTATAGGCCAACTCGTGCTCAACTTGACTCTGATGTCAGGGGCAGATCAACTGATAAAAAGCTTGGATTGTCCCTCTGGAGGAAAGTGAGATCTTGGTCCCACGAGAAGAATCTGAAGGGTTAAGGGAACTTGCAAGAGTGGGGAAAGCTTAGTCCATCCTACATGTACCAAAATCTTAAATAAGGCTTATTTACTTTACCGAAGTAAAAAAACAGATGATGAAAACAATTATAAATCAATGAAAGGTAGAGAAACTCATAGTCTGTGATCAAAAATTGCATTCTAAGAAAACTTAGTTCTCTTAACCTAGAGAGGAGACTAAATTCCATCTGGTAGCAGCTTACCAGAAGACAAGCAAACAAACAAACAAATTATCAGTAAGCTTAAAAAAAGTATTTTCCATATATCTTGAAGTAGCAGTATTTCTGCAAAGGCATCAGTGTGAAACCACAGAGGACATGGTTAAAACCTGATGAAATAGAAATTGACAATGTCATCTGGTCACTGCTGCGACTTGAAATGCTTTAATATGATAACTAGAATGATAACTGACAGCATTTGACCAGGACATATCAGATTTTCACGGATGTCATATCATTTCTAGGATATCTATATTAGGAACTGAAGGAATCTTTGAACCTAGGAAAGAAAACAACAGTCTCAAAGGCCCTTGCTGAGTCATCTAGCAGCAAGGAATGTCTTTGCAAGGATCGCAAAGTGAAGGGAAGATACACCGACCTGCCTCTGCAACTTCGGTCCTCTGAGCAGATCTGGAGGTCTCCCTTTGTATAAGCTAACCTGTTCCTTCCAAATAGAGGTTTGCAACACAAAACAAGTGGCCGCCTATTCTTCCCCGAAGGAGGCTCTCTTTCCCCACATCCTGCAAACTCCCTTTCCCAGCCTCCTGGAAAAGTGCTTCTTGCAGTTCCTTTCAGAAAATCCTATGGACAGAGAAGCCTGGTAGGCTGCAGTCCATGGGGTCGCTGAGGGTCGGACACGACTGAGCGACTGCACTTTTATTTTCACTTTCATGCATTGGAGAAGGCAATGGCAACCCACTTACTGTTCTTGCCTGGAGAATCCCAGGGACGGGGGAGCCTAGTGGGCTACCGTCTATGGCGTCGCACAGAGTCGAACACGACTGAACCAACTTAGCAGCAGCAGCAGCAGCAGCAGCAGCAGCAGCAGCAGCAGCAGCAGCAGCAGCAGCAGCAGTTCCTTTCTTAGGGGCAGTTATCCCTGAGATTGGGACCTGGAAAGGCAGAGCCACCTCCACACACACATCTTTTCTGTCCCCTTTCCTCTGGAGGAGAGCTCTAGTGAGCCTAGGTCTGTCAGGAAAATTCTTGGCTTTGACGGGATCACACCCGGTGTGTGAACCTGCATACCCGACCTAGGGGCCACAGGGCACCTGTTTTGCTCGAGTGGGTCCTGGAGGGGTGCAGCATAGCAAGAGCTTAAAGATCCATCCAATTTGTCTTTCTTTTACCTCGGAGAGAACGAGTTTGCTCCACCTCCACCCTTTGGCAGTGTGGAGGGAAGAGGGCACAACCCTCTCCCAAAGGGGACATAGGGCCTACCAGGAGAGAAAGGCCCCTTGAGGAGCTGAGCCCAGGTAGGCAGCCAGTGATGTCAAGCACACTCCCGCTGCTTGCTTCTTCATGGGCACTCCGACAATCTGCTAGGAATGTCTTGGCAAGGATCTCAAAGGGAAGGGGAGATACATGGCCCTGTCTCTGGAACTTCAGTCCTCTGAGCAGATCTGGAGGTCTTGAGTTGTATAAGCAAACGTGTTCCTTCCAAATAGAGGCTTGCGAACACACCCCCGGTGGTTGCCTCTTCTTCCCCGAAGAAGTCTTTCTTTCCCCACATGCTGCGAACTCCCTGTCCCAACCTCCAAGATTAGCGCTTCTTGCCATTCCTTTCTTAGAGGCAGTTATCCCTGAGCTTGGGGCCGTAGGGAGTAGCCCCACACTCACAGGGAAAGGCAAAGACTCCTCCATACATCTCCTCTATCCCCTTTGCTCTGGAGGAGAGCTTTAGTGAGCCTAGGTCTTTCAGGAAAATTGTTGGCTTGGACAGGATCTCACCCTGTTTGTGAACCTGCATACCCAACCGGGGGCCACAGAGCACCTGTTTCAGTAAAGTGGGCCCTGAAAGGGTGCAGCCTAGCAAGAGCTTGAAAATCCATTCAATTGCTGTGTTTGTACCTCTGACAGAGCGAGCTTTGCTCCACCCTTTGGCAGTGTGGAGAAAAGAGGCATGACACCCTCCCCAAGGGGACATGGGGCCTACTTCGAGAGGAAAGGCCCCTTGTGGAGTTGAGGCACACAGTCGTGTCAAACACACTCCCACTGCTTGCTTCTTCATGGGCACTCCCGCTATCAGCTAGGAATGTCTTTGCAATGATCACAAAGGGAAGGGGAGATACACGGCCCTGCCTCTGGACCTCCGGTGCTCTGAGCAAATCTGGTCTCCCGTTGTTGGTCAAGTTCAAGTTCAAGGTCAAGGTCAAGTTCAAGTTCAAGATCAAGGTCAAGTTCAAGTTCAAGTTCAAGGTCAACGTGAAGGTCAAGTTCAAGTTCAAGGTCAAAGTCAAGTTCAAGGTCAAGGTCAAGGTCAAGTTCAAGTTCAAGATCAAAGTCAAGGTCAAGTTCAAGTTCAAGTTCAAGTTCAAGTTCAAGGTCAAAGTCAAGTTCAAGTTCAAGGTCAAGTTCAAGTTCAAGGTCAAAGTCAAGGTCAAGTTCAAGTTCAAGGTCAAATCAAGGTCAAGTTTAAGTTTAAGGGCAAGGAAAAGGTAAGGGCAAGGACAAGGTAAGGCCAAGGACAAGGCCTAGGGAAGGCCAAGCCGAAGGCCAAGGGCAAGGGCAAGGGCAACGCCAAGGGTAAGGCCAAGGCCCAGGCCAGGGCCAAGGCCAAGGCCGCCAAAGCGAAGCCCAAACCCCGTAACGACTGACAGAAGGCAGAAGGCACTAAGCCCGTGTGCAGAGGAAGCCACTGAAGGCGGCAAGGCCACAGAGCTCCCCGACTCCCGTTCCCACAGGAAGATGTGAGGATAAAGGGCCTCATCCCAGCACATCACCCGCTCCCACCGGCCCCTGACTCCCGCAGCACGCCCCCTAAAACAACACTGTCTTCCCAGAAAAGAGAACGGAGAAGCCATGTGTGTGCCAAAGGAGCAAGATGAACGAACGATGCAACGCCCTCCAACTTTGGGCACACCTGACGCCTGGGAACCCCAGGCCCGGCCGATGGGTCCCCGCCGTTCTTGGGCGGGAGCGGGGGTCGACACGTGGGCCGAGAGCCCTTGCCCGGGCCACCCGCAAATCCCCTGAGACGTGATCCGACCCCAGGGACCGAGGGCAAACGTACCGCTTGAGGTGCTGGAGGAGCTGGACGAAGCCATGGTGGGAGAGGCACACAGGAGCGCTGCAGACTGCTGGCCGAGTGGGCGGGGACCCAGCAGCCCAGGACTCTGGAGAGCGGGAGGCGTCTCCGCCCCCATTGACGTCAATAGGGTTTGGGTGCGTAGATGGAGGGGGCCGCCCCTGGCCTCTTTCCAAGCAGAGACCCTGGACGGAGTCCCGTGGAGGGAGTGGGCTTTTCCCGGGCACAGCTGTGCCCCGGACCGCCAAGATCCCCGTTGGGGTGGGTGGGCAGTTCGGGGGCTTTGGTTTGTGGCCCTCCCTCGCAGCGGATGGTGGGATCAACCCCGGGTGGATCAATCAGGGGCCCTCAGCAGTGCCAAGGGAGCTCACCGCCCAGGAAACGCCCCCTAGGTCCCTTTGAATTGGCCGCCCACGCCCCCTTTCCCAGCCTGCCTTGTTCTGGGGTTTCCCACCTTTTCACATACCACAGGTCCCTGGGCCTGGACTGTCCCCCGCTGGCTCCTCCGAGGCATTCCGGGACAACGGACGCTCTCTCCAGCGCCTCCACCTAGATCCCACGCTGTCCTCGCCTCCATATGCCACCTGCGCCTCCCCAACTCCTCCGTGGGCTCCTGGCGTCCTTTCCCTACAGCAGTCCCAGAGCACCAGCCCCGAGGGCTTTGAGTTGCCTGGAGCCCAAGGCTCCGGCCAGAGACCTGAGGGGCCAGCGTCTGGACCGGCAGCTAATGCCATTAGGGGCTTTTCTCATGTGGAGCCTGAGGCCAACATCCGTGGCAACCCCCAAGCGCGAATGCCCCGGAGATACACGCCCAAGGGGACAGTGTACCCCCTATGTGGGGAAGGAGGTTCCTGTTTTCCCAGCACTGCATGGTGGCACGTGGAATAGCCCTGTGGGAAAGCCCATGGAAAAGCCTCGAGGGAAAGACACAGATCCCTTGATCCACAAGACGGGAAGCGAGACACTGCTGCTACTGCTCAGGAGGAAAGCACACCTGCATGACCCCACTCGAGACGAGGACTGACGCCCCTTGGGAGACTCCAGAAGTACGCCAAGATCCATGTGAGCACGGGAGAGGAATCCTCAGGTTCTGGTCCGACTCCACACAAGGTCTTAGGTGCCGGCATCGACGGGCGAGGAATCCTGAGAGGCCACCGAGCAACTCGCATGGGGAATGACCTTTCCTGAGGTCAACAGAGCGGGTCCATGAGGTCCCCATCGTAAGTCGAGAGCACAAGCCGCAACTCGAGAAAACCAGGAGGTTCCCCCCTCCAGGCGAGATGTGGCCCATTTTGGCTGAGGCGTCTCGAGGCTAATCATATCTAACCTCTGGAACTTCCAAAGGGTCCTTGACACCCTTACTGCAACTCAAGAAGTTCCCCGACATACCCGTCTCCAGTCGAAAGAAAGCACGGGGTTCGGCCCACATCCAGAGGAGCCCCGTTTCCACCTCGTAGCTCGAGATGAGGGATCCTTTCCCTGCTTGGTCGGGAAAGAATTCCCGGCGTTCCCGTCGCATCTCAAGAGCAGGCGCTCTCCAAAGGAAAGGCGAGAGGAACTCCAGGGTCGTGCCACCATTCCCAGAGTCCCCCAGATGTCCCAGTCCATTCCAGAGGAACCTCCTTTCCCTGCACTGCCTCGACTTTCACGCCGAGGATCGACTCACACCAGGGTGGCACGTGAGACAGCCCTGTGGGAAAGCCTCGTGGGAAAGCCTCGTGGGAAAGCCTCGAGGGAAAGCCACAGATCCCATGATCGACACGACGGGAAGCGTGACACTGCTACTACAGCTCGGGAGGAAAGCGCACGTGCATGCCCCCTCTCGAGACGAGGACTGACTCTCCTGGGCAGACTCCAGAAGTACCCCAAGATCCATGTCAGCACTGGAGAGGAATCCTCAGGTTCCGGGCCCGACTCCACACAAGGTCTTAGTCTCCAGCATCCAAGGGAGAGGAATCCCGAGAGGCCTGCGACCAACTCACATGGGGACTGGCCTTTCCTGAGGCCACCAGAGCGGGTCCCTGAGGTCCCTATCATAAGTACAGAGCACCTGCCACAACTCGAGAAAATCCAGGAGGTTTTGCCCTCCAGGCGAGATGAGGCCCATTTCCGCTGAGGCTTCTCGAGGCCAATCACATCTAACCACTGGAACTTCCAAAGGGTCCTTCACACCCTTGCTGCAACTCAAGAAGCTCCCCGACATACCCGTCTCCACTCGAGAGGAAGCACGCGGGTCCTGCACACATCCAGAGGAGCCCCGTTTCCGCCTCCTAGCTCGAGATGAGGGATCCTTTCGCTGCTTGCCCGGGAAAGATTTCTGGGCGTTCCTGGCGCATCTCAAGAGGAGGCGCTCTCCACAGGAAAGGTGAGAGGAACTCCAGGGTCGTTGCGCCATTCCGGAGTCCCCCAGATGTCTCAGTCCATTCCAGCGGAACCTGTTTTCCCTGCACTGCCTCGACTTTCACGCCGAGGATCGACTCCCACCACGGTGGCACGTGGGACAGACCTGTGGGAAAGCCTTGTGGGAAAGCCTCGAGGCAAAGCCACAGATCCCTTGATCCACGTGACGGGAAGCGTGACATTGCTGCTGCCACTCTGGAGGAAAGCGCACGTGCATGCCCCCATTCGAGATGAGGACTTACTCCCCTGGGGAGACTCCAGAAGTATCCCCAAGGTCCATGTCAGCACTGGAGAGGAATCCTCAGGTTCCAGTCCCGACTGCACACAAGGTCTTAGGCCCCGGCATCAAAGGGAGAAGAATCCCAAAAGGCCCCCGAGCAACTCGCCTGGGGACTGGCCTTTCCTGAGACCACCAGAGCGGGTCTCTGAGGTCCCCGTCATAAGTCGAGAGCACCTGCCACAACTCGAGATAATCCACGAGGTTTTGCCCTCCAGGCGGGATGAGGCCCATTTCCGCTGAGGCTTCTCGAGGCTAATCACACCTAACATCTGGAACTTCCAAAAGGTCCTTCACACCCTTGCTGCAACTCAAGAAGTTCCCCGACATCCCTGTCTCCGCTTTAGAGGAAGCACGAGGGTCCCGCCCACATCCAAAGTAGCGCCGTTTCCGCCTCGTAGCTCAAGATGAGGATTCCTTTCGCTGCTTTGTCGGGAAAGAATTCTGGGCATTCCCGTCCCATCTCAAGAGAAGCCGCTCTCGACAGGAAAGTCGAGAGGAACTCAGGCGTCATGCCACCATGCCAAGAGTCCCCCAGATATCTCACTCTATTCCAAAAGAACCTGTTTTCCCTGCACTGTCTCGACTTTCGTGCCGAGGATCCACTCCCATCAAGGTGGCACGTGGGACAGCCCTGTGGGAAAGCCGCGTGGGAAAGCAGCGAGGGAAAGCCACAGATCCCTTGATCCTCGCGACAGGAAGTGTGACACTGCTGCTACAGATCGGGAGGAAAGTGCACGTGCATGCCCCCATTCGAGACGAGGACTTACTCCCCTGGGGAGACTCCAGAAGTACCCCAAGATCCATGTCAGCACTGGAGAGGAATCCTCAGTTTCCGGCGCCGCCTCCACTCAAGTTCTTTGGCGCCGGCATCGAAGGAAGAGGAATCCCGAGAGGCCCGGAGGAACTCACATGGGAACTGGCCTTGCCTGTGGCCACCAGAGCGTGTCCCTGAGTTCCCCGTCGTAAGTCGAGAGCACCTTCCAAAACTCGAGAAGATCCAGGAGGTTTTGCCCTCCAGGCGAGATGAGGCCCATTTTCGCAGAGGCTTCACAATGCTAATCACATCTAAGCTCTGGAATTCCAAAAGGTCCATCACACCCTTGCTGCAAATCAAGAAGTTCCCTGACATACCCGTCTCCACTATAGAGGAAGCACGAGGGTCCCGCCCACATCGAGAGGAGCCCCGTTTCCGCCTCGTAGCTTGAGATGAGGGATTCTTTCCCTGCTTGGTCGGGAAAGAATTCTGGGCATTCCCCTCGCATCTCAAGAGGAGGCGCTCTCCACAGGAAAGGCAAGAGGAACTCCAGGGTCGTGCCACCATTCCAAGAGTCCCCCAGAAGTCTCAGTCCATTGCAGAGGAACCTGTTTTCCCTGCACTGCCTCGACTTTCACGGTGAGGATCGACTCCCACCATGGTGGCACGTGGGACAGCCCTGTGGGTAAGCCTCGTGGGAAAGTCTCGAGGGAAAGCCACAGATCCCTTGATCAAGGCGAAGGGAAGCATGACACTGCTGCTGCCGATCTGGAGGAAAGCACACGTGCATGCCCCCATTCGAAACGAGGACTTACTCCCCTGGGGAGACTCCAGAAGTACCCCAAGATCAATGTGAGCACTGGAGAGGAACCCTCAGGTCCCGGACCTGTCTCCACACAAGGACTTAGGCCCTGGCATCGAAGGTAGAGGAACCCCGAGAGGCCCCCGAGCAACTCGCATGGGGACTGGCCTTTCCTGAGGCCACCAGAGCGGGTCCCTGAGGTCCCCGTCGTGAGTCGAGAGCACCTGCCGCAACTCGAGAAAATCCAGGAGGTTTTGCCCTCCAGGTCAGATGAGGCCCATTTCCACTGAGGCTTCTCAAGGCTAATCACATCTAATCTCTGGAACTTCCAAAAGGTCCTTCACACCCTAGCTGCAACTCAAGAAGTTCCCGGACATCCCGGTCTCCACTCTAGTGGAAGCATGAGGGTCCCACTCACATCCAGAGGAGCCCCGTATCCACCTCGTAGCTCGAGATGCGGGATCCTTTCCCTTCTTGGTCGCGAAAGAATTCCCGGCGTTCCCGTCGCTTCTCAAGAGAAGGCGTTCTCCACAGGGAAGGCGAGAGGAACTCCAGCGTCCTGCCACCATTCCAAGAGTCCCCCGGATGTCTCAGTCCATTCCAGAGGAACCTGTTTTCCCTGCACTGCCTCGAATTTCATGCCGAGGATCGACTCCCACCACGGTGGCACGTGGGACATCCCTGTGTGAAAGCCTCGTCAGAAAGCCTCGTGGGAAAGCCTCGAGGGAAAGCCTCGAAGGAAAGCCAGAGATCCCTTAATCCAGGTGATGGGAAGCGTGACACTGCTGCTACCACTCTGGAGGAAAGCGCACGTGCATGCCCCTATTCGAGACGAGGACTTACTCCCCAGGGGAGACTCCAGAAGTACACCAAGTTCCATGTCAGCACTGGAGAGGAATCCTCAGGTACCGGCCCCGACTCAACACAAGGTCTTAGGCCCGGGCATCGAAGGGAGAGGAATCCCGAGAGGCCCGCGAGCCACTTGCATGGGGACTGGCATTTCGTGAGGCCACCAGAGCAGGTCCCTGAGGTCCCCGTCGTAAGTCGAGAGCACCTGCCAAAACTCGAGAAAATCCACGAGGTTTTGCCCTGCAGGCGAGATGAGTCCCATTTCCGCTGAGGCTTCTCGAGGCTAATCACATCTAACCTCTGGATCTTCCAAAAGGCCCTTCACACCCTTGCTGCAACTTAAGAAGTTCCCCGACATACCCGTCTCCACTCGAGAGGAAGCAAGAGGGTCCCGCCCACATCCAGAGGAGCCCAGTTTCCGCCTTGTAACTGGACATGGGGGATCCTTTCCCTGCTTGGTCGGGAAATAATTCCTGGGTTTCCCGGCGTATCTCAAGAGGAGGCACTCTCCACAGGAAAGGCGACAGGAACTCCAAGGTCGTGCCACCATTCCCAGAGTCCCCCAGATGTCTCAGTCCATTCCAGAGGAACCTGTTTTCCCTGCACTGCCTTTACTTTCACGCCGAGGATCGACTCACACCACAGTGGCACGTGGGACAGCCCTGTGGGAAAGCCTCGTGGGAAAGCTTCGTGGAAAATCCTTGAGGAAAAGACACAGATCCCATGACTGACGCGACGGAAAGCATGATACTGGTGCTACAGCTCGGGAGGAAAGCACACGTGCATGCACCCTCTCGAAACGAGAACTTACTCTCCTGGGGAGACTCCCGAAGTACCGCAAGTTCCATGAGAGCACTGGAGAGGAATCCTCAGGTTCGGGCCCCGACTCCACACAAAGTCTTAGGCTCTGGATTGAAGGGAGAGGAATCCCGAGAGGCCCGCGAACAACTCGCAATGGGACTGGCCTTTCCTGAGGCCACCAGAGCGGGTCCCTGAAGTCCCCGACCAAAGTCTAGAGCACCTACCACAACACGAGAAATTCCGGAGGATTTGCCCTCCAGGCCAGATGAGGCCCATTTCCGCTGAGGCTTCTCGAGTCTAATCACACCTAACCTCTGGAATCTCCAAAAAGTCCTTCACACCCTTGCTGCCACTCAAGAGTTCCCCGACATACAGTCTCCATTCGAGAGGAAGCACGATGGTCCCGCGAACATCCAGAGGAGCCCCGTTGCCGCCTCGCAGCTCGAGATGAGGGACCTTTCCCTGCGTGGTCGGGAAAGATTTCCCGGCGTTCCCGTCGCATCTCAAGTGGAGGTGCTCTCCACAGGAAATGGGAGAGGAACTCCAGGGTCGTGCCAACATTCCCAGAGTCCCCTAGATGTCTCAGTTCGTTCCAACGGAACCTGTTTTCCCTGCACTGCCTCGACTTTCATGCAGAGGATCGACTCACACCAAGGTGGCACGTGGGACAGCCCTGTGGGAAAGCCCTGTGGGAAAGCCTCGTGGGAAAGTCTCGAGGGAAAGCTACAGATCCCTTGATCCAGGCGATGGGAAACGTGACACTGCTGCTACAGTCTTGAGGAAAGATCACGTGCATGCGCCCATTCCAGACGAGGACTTACTCCCCTGGGGAGACTCAAGAAGTACCCCAAGATCCATGGCAGTACTGGAGAGGAATCCTCAGGTTCCGGGCCCGACTCCACACAAGGTCTTAGGCCCCGGCATCGACGGGAAAGGAATCCCGAGAGGCCCCCGAGCAACTCGCAGGCGGACTGTCCTTTCCTGAGGCCACCAGAGTGGGTCCCTGCGGTCCCCGTCGGAAGTCGAGTGCACCTGCCGCAACTCGAGAAAATCCAGGAGGTTTTACTCTCCAGGCGAGATCAGGCCCATTTCCACTGAGGCTTCTCGAGGCTAATCACACCTAACCTCTGGAATTTCCAAAAGGTTCTTCACACCCTTGCTGCAACTCAAGAAGTTCCCTCACATACCCGTCTCCACTCTAGAGGAAGCACGAGGGTCCCGCACACATCCATGGGAGCCCCGTTTCCGCCTTGTAACTCGAGATAAGGGATCCTTTCGCTGCTTGGTCGGGAAAGAGTTCTGGGCATTCCCGTCGCATCTCAAGAGGAGCCGCTCTCCACAGGAAAGGCGAGTGGAACTCCAGCGTCGTGCCACCATTCCAAGAGTCCCCCAGATGCCTTAGTCCATTCCAGAGGAACATGTTTTCTCTGCACTGCCTCGACTTTCACCCGAGGATCGACTCCCACAACGGTGGCACGTGGGAAAGCCCAGTGGTAAAGCCTCGAGGGAAAGCCACAGATCCCTTGATCCACGCATCGGGAAGCGTGACACTGCTGCTACCGCTATGGAGGAAAGCGCACGTGCATGCCCCCTTCGAGAGGAGGACTTACTCCCCTGGGGAGACTCCAGAATTAGCCCAAGATCCATGTCAGCACTGGAGAGGAATCCTCAGGTTCCAGTGCCGCATCCACACAAGGTCTTTGGTCCTGGCATTGAAGGGAGAGGAATCCAGAGAGGCCCGCGAGTAATTCGCATGTGGACTGTCTTTTCCTGAGGCCACCAGAGCGGGTCCCTGCGGTCCCCGTCGTAAGTTGAGAGCACCTGCTGCAACTCGAGAAAATCCAGGAGATTTTGCCCTCCAGGCGAGATCAGGCCCATTTCCACTGAGGCGTCTCGAGACTATTCACACCTAACCTCTGGAATTTCCAAAAGGTCCTTCACACCCTTGCTGCAACTGAAGAAGTACCCCAACATCCCCGTCTCCACTCTAGAGGAAACACGAGGGTCCCGCCAAAATCGAGAGGAGCCCCGTTTCCAACTCGTAGCTCGTGATGAGGGATCCTTTCCCTGCTTGGTCGGGAAAGAATTTCCCGCGTTCCCATCTCATTTCAAGAGGAGGCGCTCTCCACAGGAAAGGCGAGAGGAACTCCAGCGTCGTACCACCATTCCAGGAGTCCCCCAGATGTTTCAGTCCTTTCCAGAGGAAACTGTTTTCCCTGCACTGCCTCGACTTTCACGTCGAGGATCAACTCACACCATGGTGGCACGTGGGACAGCCCTGTGGGAAAGCCTCGAGGGAAGCCTCGAGGATAAGCCACAGATCCCTTGATCCAGGCGATGGGAAGCCTGACACTGCTGCTAAAGCTCCTGAGGAAAGTGCACGTGCATGCCCCCATTCGACACGAGGACTTAACCCCTGGGGAGACTCCAGACGTACCCCAAGGTCCATGTCAGCACTGCAGAGGAATCCTCAGGTTCTGGGCCCGACTCCACACAAGGTCTTAGGCCGGGCATCGAAGAGAGAGGAATCCCGAGAGGACCCCGAGCAACTCGCATGCGGACTGGCCTTTCCTGAGGCCACCAGAGCGGGTCCCTGAGGTCCCCGTCATAAGTCAAGAGCACGTGCCGCAACTCGAGAAAATCCAGGAGGTTTTGCCCTCCAGGCGAGATGAGGCCCATTTCCGCTGAGGCTTCTCGAAGCTAATCACACCTAACCTCTGGAACTTCCAAAAGGTCCTTCACACCCTTGCTGCAATTCAAGCAGGTTCCTGACATACCCGACTCCGTTCTAGAGGAAGTACGAGGGTCCCTGCCACATCCAGAGGAGCCCTGTTTCCGACTCGTTGCTCGATATGAGGCACATTCGCTGCTTTGTTGGGAAAGAATTCTGGGCATTCCCGTCCCATCTCAAGGGGAGGAGCTCTCCACAGGAAAGGCGAGAGAAACTCCAGCATCGTGCCACCATTCCAAGAGTCCCCCAGAAGTCTCAGTCCATTCCAGAGGAACCTGTTTTCCCTGCACTGCCTCGACTTTCACGCGGAGGATCGCCTCCAACCATGGTGTCATGTTCGACAGCCCTGTGGGAAATCCTCGTGGGAAAGCGTCGAGGGAAATCCACAGATCCCTTGATCCACGCGACTGGAAGCATGACACTGCTGCTACCCCTCTGGAGGAAAGTGCACGTGCATGCCCCCTTCGAGAGGAGGACTTACTCCGCTGGGGAGACTCCAGAAGTAGCCCAAGAACCATGTCAGCACTGGAGAGGAATCCTCAGGTTCCGGTCCCACATCCACACAAGGTCTTTGGCCCCGGCATTGAAGGGAGAGGAATCCAGAGAGGCCCTCGAGCAATTCGCATGTGGACTGGCCTTTCCTGAGGCAACCAGAGCGGGTCCCAGAGGTCCCCGTCGTATGTCGAGAGCACCTGCCGCAACTCGAGAAAATCCATTAGGATTTGCCCTCCAGGCGAGATGAGGACCATTTCCGCTGAGGCTTCTCAAGGCTAATCACACCTAAGCTCTGGAACTTCCAAAGGGTCCTTGACACCCTTGCTGCAACTCAAGAAGTTCCCCTATATACCCCTCTCCACTCGAGAGGAAGCACGCATGTCCCACCCACATCCAGAAGAGCTCCGTTTCCGCCTCGTAGGTCGAGATGAGGGATCCGTTCGCTGCTTGTTCAGGAGAGATTCCTTGGCGTTCCCATCGCATCTCAAGAGTAGGGGCTCTCCACAGGAAAGGTGAGAGCAACTCCAGCGTCGTGCCACCATTCCAAGAGTCCCCCAGATGTCTCAGTCCATTCCTGAGGAAACAGTTTTCCCTGCACTGCCTTGACTTTAACGAGGAGGATCGACTCCCACCACGGTCTCACGTGGGACAGCCCTGTGGGAAAGCCTCGTGGGAAAGCCTCGAGGGAAAGCCACAGATCCCTTGATCCACGCGACAGGAATCGTGACGCTGGTGCTACAGCTCGGAGGAAAGCGCACGTGCATGCCCCCATTCGAGACGAAGACTGACTCCCCTGGGGAGACTCCAAAAGTACTCCAAGATCCATGTCAGTACTGGAGAGGAATCCTCAGGTTCCGGCCCCGACTCCACACAAGGACTTAGGCCCCGGCATCGACGGAAGATGAATCCCGAGAGGACCCCGAGCAATTCGAATGGGGACGGGCCAGTATTGAGGCCACCAGAGCGGGTCCCTAAAGTCCCCGTCGTAAGTCAAGAGCACCTGCCGCAACTCGAGAAAATCAAGGAGGTTTTGCACTCCAGCTGAGTGAGGCCCATTTCCGCTGAGGCTTCTGGAAGCTAATCACACCTAACCTCTGGAACTTCTAAAAGGTCCTTCACACCCTTGCTGCAATTCAAGAAGTTCCCTAACATACCCGTCTCCACTCGAGAGGAAGCACGAGGGTCCCGCCCACATCCAGGGGAGCCCCGTGTCCGCCTCGTAGCTCAAGATGAGGGATCCTTTCACAGCTTTTTCGGGAAATAATTCTGGGAGTTCCCGTTGCATCTCAAGTGGAGGCGCTCCTCACAGGAAAGGCGAGAGGAACTCCAGGGTCGTGCCACCATTCCCAGAGTCCCCCAGATATCTCAGTCCATTCCAAAGGAACCTGTTTTCCCTGCACTGCCTCGAGTTTCACGCCGAGCATCGACTCACACCACGGTGACACGTGGGACAGTCCTGTGGGAAAGCCTCGTGGGAAAGCCTCGTGGGAAAGAAACAGATCCCATGATCGGCGCGCCGGGAGGCATGACAGTGTTGTTACAGCTCTGGAGGAAAGCGCACGTGCATGCCCCCATTTGAGACGGGGACTTACTCCCCTGGGGAAACACCAGAAGTACTCCACGATCCATGTCAGCACTGGAGAGGAAACCTCATGTTCCAGACACGACTCCACACAAGGTCTTAGGCTCTGGCATCGAAGGGAGCGGAATCCCGAGAGGCTCCCGAGCCACTGGAATGGGGACTGGCCAGTCCTGAGGCCACCAGAGCGCGTCCCTTAGGTCACCGTCGTAAGTCGAGAGCACCTGCCGCAACTCGAGAAAATCCAGGAGGTTTTTCCCTCCAGGCGAGATGAGGCCCATTTCCGCTGAGGCTTCTCCAGGCTAATCACGTCTAGCCTCTGGAACTTCCAAAAGGTCCTTCACACCCTTGCTGCAACTCAAGAAGTTGCCTGACATACCCGTCTCACTCTAGAAGAAGCACGAGGATCCCATCCACATCCAGAGGAGCCCCGTTTCCGCCTCGTAGCTCGAGATGAGGGACATTTCGCTGCTTTGTCCGGAAAGAAATCCCGACGTTTCCCTCTCACCTCAAGAGGAGGCGCTCTCCACAGGAAAGGCGAGAGGAACTCCAGCATCGTGCCACCATTCCAAGAGTCCCCCAGATGTCTCAGTCCATTCAGAGGAACCTGTTTGCCCTGCACTACCTCGGCTTTCACGCCGAGGATCGACTCCCACGCCGAGGATCGACTCCCACCACGCTGGCACGTGGGACAGCCCTGTGGGAAAGCCTGGTGGGAAAGCCTCGAGGGGAAGCCACAGATCCCTTGATCCAGGCGATGGGAAGCGTGACACGGCTGCTACCGCTCTGGAGAAAAGCTCACGTGCATGCCCCCATTCGAGACGAGGACTTACTCCCCTGGGGAAACCCCAGAAGTACCCCAAGATTCATGTCAGCACTGGAGAGGAATCCTAAGGTTCCGGCCCCGACTCCACACAAGGTCTTAGGCCCCGGCTTCGAAGGGAAAGGAATCCTGAGAGGCCCCCGTTCAACTCGCATAGGGACTGGCCTTTCCTGAGGCAACCAAAGCGGGTCCATGAGGTCCCCGTCGAAAGTTGAGAGCACCTGCCGCAACTCGACACAATCCAGGAGATTTTGCCCTCCAGGAGAGATGAGGCCCATTTCCACTGAGGCTTTCCGAAGCTAATCACACCTAACCTCTGGAATTTCCAAAAGGTCCTTCACACCCTTGCTGCAACTCAAGAAGTTGCCTGACATACCCGTCTCCCATCTAGAGGAAACACGAGGGTCCCGGCCACATCCAGAGGAGCCCCGTTTCCACTACGTAGCTCGAGATGAGGGATCCTTTCGCTGCGTGTTCGGGAAAGAATTCTGTGCATTCCTGTCGCATCTCAATTAGGAGGCGCTCTCCACAGGAAAGGCTGGAACTCCAGCGTCGTGCCACCATTCCCAGAAACCCCCAGATGTTTCATTCCATTCTAGAGGAACCTGTTTTCCCTGCACTGCCTCGACTTTCACGCCGAGGATCGACTCGCACCACGGTGGCACGTGTGACAGCCCTGTGGGAAAGCCTCGTGGAAAAGCCTCGTGGGAAAGCCTCTAGGGAAAGCCACAGATCCCTTGATCGAGGCGATGGGAAGCATGACACTGCTGCTACCGCTCTGGAGGAAAGCGCACGTGCATGCCCCCATTCGAGACGAGGACTTACTCCCCTGGGGAGTCTCCAGAAGCACCCCAAGATCCATGTCAGCACTGGAGAGGAATCCTCAGGTTCCAGCCCCGCCTCCACTCAAGGTCTTAGGCCCCGGCATCGACGGGAGAGGAATCCCGAGAGGCCCCCGAGCAACTCGCATTGGGAATGGCCTTTCCTGAGGACACAAGAGCGGGTCCCTGAGGTCCCTGTCATAAGTCGAGAGCACCTGCCACAACTCGAGAAAATCCAGGAGGTTTTGCCCTCCAGGCGAGATGAGGCCCATTTTCGCTGAGGCTACTCAAGGCTAATCACATCTAATCCCTGGAACTTCCAAAAGGTCCTTCACACCCTTGCTGCAACTCAAGACATTCCCCGACTTCCCCGTCTCCACTCTAGAGGAAGCACGAGGGTCCCGCCCACATCCAGAGGAGCACCGTTTCTTCCTCAGTGCTCAAGATGAGGGATACTTTCCCTGCTTGGTCGGGAAAGAATTCTAGGCATTCCTGTCGCATTTCAAGAGGAGGTGCTCTCCACAGCAAAGGGGAGAGGAACTCCAGCATTGTGCCGCCATTCCGAGTCCCCCAAATATCTCAGTCCATTTCAGAGGAACCTGTTTTCCCTGCACTGTCTCGACTTTCACGCCAAGGATCGACTCAAACCAAGGTGGCACGTGGGACCCCTGTGGGGAACCCTCGTGGAAAAGCCTCACGGGAAAGCCTGGAGTGAAAGCCACAGATCCCTTGATCCAGGCGATGGAAAGCGTGACACTGCTGCTAGGGCTCTGGGGGAAAGCGCAGGTGCATGTCCCCATTGGAGATGTGGACTTACTCCCCTGGGGAGATTCCAGAAGTACCCCAAGATCCATGTCAACACAGGAGAGGAATCCTCAGGTTCCGGCCCCGCTTCCTCACAAGGTCTTAGGCCCTGGCATCGAAGGGAGAGGAATCCCCAGAGGCCCGCGAGCAACTCGCATGGGGACTGGCCTTTCCTGAGGCCACGAGAGCGGGTCCCTGAGGTTCCCGCCGTAAGTCGAGAGCACCTGCCGCAACTCGAGAAAATTCAAAAGGTTTTGCCCTCCAGGCGAGATGAGGCCCATTTCCGCTGAGGCTTCTGAAGGCTAATCACATCTAAACCCTGGAAATTCCAAAAGGTCCTTCACACCCTTGCTGGAACTCAAGAAGTTCCCCGACATCCCTGTCTCCACTCTAGAGGAAGCACGAGGGTCCCGCCCACATCCAGAGGAGCCCCGTTTCTGCCTCGTAGCTCGAGATGAGGGATCCTTTCCCTGCTTGGTCGGGAAAGCATTCCTGGCGTTCCCGTCGCATCTGAAGTGGAGGTGCTCTCCACAGGAACGGTGAGAGTAACTCCAGGGTCGTGTCCCCATTCCAAGAGTCCCGCAGATGTCTCAGACCATTCCAGAGGAACCTGTTTTGCTCCGCTGCCTCGACTTTCATGCCGAGGATGGACTCCCACCACGGTGGCACGTGGGACAGCCCTGTTGGAAATCCTCGCGGGAAAGCCTCGGGGGAAAGGCTCGAGGGAAACCCACACATCCCATGATCAACCCGACGGGAGGCGTGACATAGCTGCTCCAGAGCGGGAGGAAAGCCCATTTGCATGTCCGCTCTGAAGACGAGGACTGACTCCCCTGAGGAGACTCCAGAAGTATGCAAAGTTATATGTAAGCACTGGAGAGGAATCCTCAGGTTCCGGCCCCGAATCCACACAAGGTCTTAGGCCCCGGCATCGACGGGAGAGGAATTCCGAGAGGCCCCGAGGAACTCGCTTGGGGACTGTCCTTTCCTGAGGCCACCAGAGCGGGTCCCTGAGGTCCCCGTCGTACGTCGAGAGTACCTGCTGCAACTCCAGAAAATCCAGGAGGTTTTGCCCTCCAGGCGAGATGAGGCCCATTTCCGCTGAGGCTTCTCGAGGCTAATCACATCTAACCACTGGAACTTCCAAAGGGTCCTTCACACCCTTGCTGCAACTCAAGAAGTTCCCAGACATACCCGTCTCCACTCGAGAGGAAGCACGAGGGTCCCGCACACATCCAGGGGAGCCCCGTTTCCGCCTCCTAGCTCGAGATGAGGGATCCTTTCCCTGTTTCGTAGGGATAGAATTCCCGGCGTTCCCGTCGCATCTCAAGAGGAGGCGCTCTCCACAGGAAAGGCGAGAGGAACTCCAGGGTCGTGCCACCATTGCAAGAGTCCCCCAGATGTGTCAGTCCATTCCAGAGGAACCTGTTATCCCTGCACTGCCTCGAGTTTCACGCCGAGCATCGACTCACACCACGGTGACACGTGGGACAGTCCTGTGGGAAAGCCTTGTGGGAAAGCCTCGTGGGAAAGCCACAGATCCCATGATCGGCGCGCCGGGAGGCATGACAGTGTTGTTACAGCTCTGGAGGAAAGCGCACGTGCATGCCCCCATTCGAGACGGGGACTTACTCCCCTGGGGAAACACCAGAAGTTCTGCACGATCCATGTTTGCACTGGAGAGGAAACCTCATGTTCCAGACACGACTCCACACAAGGTCTTAGGCTCTGGCATCGAAGGGAGCGGAATCCCGAGAGGCTCCCGAGCCACTGGAATGGGGACTGGCCAGTCCTGAGGCCACCAGAGCGCGTCCCTTAGGTCACCGTCGGAAGTCGAGAGCACCTGCCGCAACTCGAGAAAATCCAGGAGGTTTTTCCCTCCAGGCGAGATGAGGCCCATTTCCGCTGAGGCTTCTCCAGGCTAATCACGTCTAGCCTCTGGAACTTCCAAAAGGTCCTTCACACCCTTGCTGCAACTCAAGAAGTTGCCTGACATACCCGTCTCCACTCTAGAAGAAGCACGAGGATCCCATCCACATCCAGAGGAGCCCCGTTTCCGCCTCGTAGCTCGAGATGAGGGACATTTCGCTGCTTTGTCCGGAAAGAAATCCCGACGTTTCCCTCTCACCTCAAGAGGAGGCGCTCTCCACAGGAAAGGCGAGAGGAACTCCAGCATCGTGCCACCATTCCAAGAGTCCCCCAGATGTCTCAGTCCATTCAGAGGAACCTGTTTGCCCTGCACTACCTCGGCTTTCACGCCGAGGATCGACTCCCACGCCGAGGATCGACTCCCACCACGCTGGCACGTGGGACAGCCCTGTGGGACAGCCCTGTGGGAAAGCCTCGTGGGAAAGCCTCATGGGATAGACTCGAGGGAAAACCATAGATCCTTTGATCCACGCGGCGGACAGCGTGACACTGCTGCTACCGCTCTGGAGGAAAGCGCAAGTGCATGCCCGCATTCGAGACGAGGACTGACTCCCCTGGGGAGACTCCAGAAGTACCCCAAGATCCATATCAGCACTGGAGAGGAATCCTCAGGTTCCGTTCCCGACTCCACACAACGTCTTAGGCCCCGGCATGGACGGGAGAGGAATCCCGAGAGGACCCCGAGGAACTCGCATGGGGACTGGCCTTTCCTGAGGCCACCAGAGCGGGTACCTGAGGTCCCCGTCGTAAGTCGAGAGCACCTGCCGCAACTCGAGAAAATCCAGGAGGTTTTGCACTCCAGGCGAGATGAGGCCCATTTCCGCTGAGGCTTCTCGAGGCTAATCACATCTAACCACTGGAACTTCCAAAGGGTCCTTCACACCCTTGCTGCAACTCAAGAAGTTCCCCCACATACCCGTCTCCACTCGAGAGGAAGCACGAGGGTCCCGCACACATCCAGGGGACCCCGTTTCCACCTCCTAGCTCGAGATGAGGGATCCTTTCCCTGTTTCGTAGGGAAAGAATTCGCGGCGTTCCCGTCGCATCTCAAGAGGAGGCGCTCTCCACAGGAAAGGCGAGAGGAACTCCAGGGTCGTGCCACCATTCCAAGAGTCCCCCAGATGTGTCAGTCCATTCCAGAGGAACCTGTTTTCCCTGCACTGCCTTGACGTTCAAGCCGAGGATCGACTCCCACCACGTGTGCACGTGGGACAGACCTGTGGGAAAGCCTCGTGGGAAAGACTCGAGGGAAAACCATAGATCCTTTGATCCACGCGGCGGACTGCGTGACACTGCTGCTACGGCTCTGGAGGAAAGAGCAAGTGCATGCCAGCATTCGAGACGAGGAATGACTCCCCTGGGATGACTCCAGAAGTACCCCAAGATCCATGTCAGCACTGGAGAGGAATCCCCAGGTTCCGGCCCCGACTCCACACAAGGTCTTAGGCCCCGGCATCGAGGGGAGAGGAATCCCGAGAGGCCCCCGAGGAACTCGCATGGGGACTGGCCTTTCCTGAGGCCACCAGAGCGGGTCCCTGAGGTCCCCGTCGTAAGTCGAGAGCACCTGCCGCAACTAGAGAAAATCCAGGAGGTTTTGCCCTGCAGGCGAGATGAGGCCCATTTCCGCTGAGGCTTCTCAAGGCTAATCACACCTAAGCTCTGGAACTTCCAAAGGGTCCTTGACACCCTTGCTGCAACTCAAGAAGTTCCCCTATATACCCCTCTCCACTCGAGAGGAAGCACGCATGTCCCACCCACATCCAGAAGAGCTCCGTTTCCGCCTCGTAGGTCGAGATGAGGGATCCGTTCGCTGCTTGTTCAGGAGAGATTCCTTGGCGTTCCCATCGCATCTCAAGTGTAGGGGCTCTCCACAGGAAAGGTGAGAGCAACTCCAGCGTCGTGCCACCATTCCAAGAGTCCCCCAGATGTCTCAGTCCATTCCTGAGGATACTGTTTTCCCTGCACTGCCTTGACTTTAACGAGGAGGATCGACTCCCACCACGGTCTCACGTGGGACAGCCCTGTGGGAAAGCCTCGTGGGAAAGCCTCGAGGGAAAGCCACAGATCCCTTGATCCACGCGACAGGAATCGTGACGCTGGTGCTACAGCTCGGAGGAAAGCGCACGTGCATGCCCCCATTCGAGACGAAGACTGACTCCCCTGGGGAGACTCCAAAAGTACTCCAAGATCCATGTCAGTACTGGAGAGGAATCCTCAGGTTCCGGCCCCGACTCCACACAAGGACTTAGGCCCCGGCATCGACGGAAGATGAATCCCGAGAGGACCCCGAGCAATTCGAATGGGGACGGGCCAGTATTGAGGCCACCAGAGCGGGTCCCTAAAGTCCCCGTCGTAAGTCAAGAGCACCTGCCGCAACTCGAGAAAATCAAGGAGGTTTTGCACTCCAGCTGAGTGAGGCCCATTTCCGCTGAGGCTTCTGGAAGCTAATCACACCTAACCTCTGGAACTTCTAAAAGGTCCTTCACACCCTTGCTGCAACTCAAGAAGTTCCCTAACATACCCGTCTCCACTCGAGAGGAAGCACGAGGGTCCCGCCCACATCCAGGGGAGCCCCGTGTTCGCCTCGTAGCTCAAGATGAGGGATCCTTTCACAGCTTTTTCGGGAAATAATTCTGGGAGTTCCCGTTGCATCTCAAGTGGAGGCGCTCCTCACAGGAAAGGCGAGAGGAACTCCAGGGTCATGCCACCGTTCCCAGAGTCCCCCAGATATCTCAGTCCATTCCAGAGGAACCTGTTATCCCTGCACTGCCTCGAGTTTCACGCCGAGCATCGACTCACACCACGGTGACACGTGGGACAGTCCTGTGGGAAAGCCTCGTGGGAAAGCCTCGTGGGAAAGCCACAGATCCCATGATCGGCGCGCCGGGAGGCATGACAGTGTTGTTACAGCTCTGGAGGAAAGCGCACGTGCATGCCCCCATTCGAGACGGGGACTTACTCCCCTGGGGAAACACCAGAAGTACTCCACGATCCATGTCAGCACTGGAGAGGAAACCTCATGTTCCAGACACGACTCCACACAAGGTCTTAGGCTCTGGCATCGAAGGGAGCAGAATCCCGAGAGGCTCCCGAGCCACTGGAATGGGGACTGGCCAGTCCTGAGGCCACCAGAGCGTGTCCCTTAGGTCACCGTCGTAAGTCGAGAGCACCTGCCGCAACTCGAGAAAATCCAGGAGGTTTTTCCCTCCAGGCGAGATGAGGCCCATTTCCGCTGAGGCTTCTCCAGGCTAATCACGTCTAGCCTCTGGAACTTCCAAAAGGTCCTTCACACCCTTGCTGCAACTCAAGAAGTTGCCTGACATACCCGTCTCCACTCTAGAAGAAGCACGAGGATCCCATCCACATCCAGAGGAGCCCCGTTTCCGCCTCGTAGCTCGAGATGAGGGACATTTCGCTGCTTTGTCCGGAAAGAAATCCCGACGTTTCCCTCTCACCTCAAGAGGAGGCGCTCTCCACAGGAAAGGCGAGAGGAACTCCAGGGTCGTGCCACCATTCCAAGAGTCCCCCAGATGTGTCAGTCCATTCCAGAGGAACCTGTTTTCCCTGCACTGCCTTGACGTTCAAGCCGAGGATCGACTCCCACCACGTGTGCACGTGGGACAGACCTGTGGGAAAGCCTCGTGGGAAAGACTCGAGGGAAAACCATAGATCCTTTGATCCACGCGGCGGACTGCGTGACACTGCTGCTACGGCTCTGGAGGAAAGAGCAAGTGCATGCCAGCATTCGAGACGAGGAATGACTCCCCTGGGATGACTCCAGAAGTACCCCAAGATCCATGTCAGCACTGGAGAGGAATCCCCAGGTTCCGGCCCCGACTCCACACAAGGTCTTAGGCCCCGGCATCGAGGGGAGAGGAATCCCGAGAGGCCCCCGAGGAACTCGCATGGGGACTGGCCTTTCCTGAGGCCACCAGAGCGGGTCCCTGAGGTCCCCGTCGTAAGTCGAGAGCACCTGCCGCATCTAGAGAAAATCCAGGAGGTTTTGCCCTGCAGGCGAGATGAGGCCCATTTCCGCTGAGGCTTCTCAAGGCTAATCACACCTAAGCTCTGGAACTTCCAAAGGGTCCTTGACACCCTTGCTGCAACTCAAGAAGTTCCCCTATATACCCCTCTCCACTCGAGAGGAAGCACGCATGTCCCACCCACATCCAGAAGAGCTCCGTTTCCGCCTCGTAGGTCGAGATGAGGGATCCGTTCGCTGCTTGTTCAGGAGAGATTCCTTGGCGTTCCCATCGCATCTCAAGTGTAGGGGCTCTCCACAGGAAAGGTGAGAGCAACTCCAGCGTCGTGCCACCATTCCAAGAGTCCCCCAGATGTCTCAGTCCATTCCTGAGGATACTGTTTTCCCTGCACTGCCTTGACTTTAACGAGGAGGATCGACTCCCACCACGGTCTCACGTGGGACAGCCCTGTGGGAAAGCCTCGTGGGAAAGCCTCGAGGGAAAGCCACAGATCCCTTGATCCACGCGACAGGAATCGTGACGCTGGTGCTACAGCTCGGAGGAAAGCGCACGTGCATGCCCCCATTCGAGACGAAGACTGACTCCCCTGGGGAGACTCCAAAAGTACTCCAAGATCCATGTCAGTACTGGAGAGGAATCCTCAGGTTCCGGCCCCGACTCCACACAAGGACTTAGGCCCCGGCATCGACGGAAGATGAATCCCGAGAGGACCCCGAGCAATTCGAATGGGGACGGGCCAGTATTGAGGCCACCAGAGCGGGTCCCTAAAGTCCCCGTCGTAAGTCAAGAGCACCTGCCGCAACTCGAGAAAATCAAGGAGGTTTTGCACTCCAGCTGAGTGAGGCCCATTTCCGCTGAGGCTTCTGGAAGCTAATCACACCTAACCTCTGGAACTTCTAAAAGGTCCTTCACACCCTTGCTGCAACTCAAGAAGTTCCCTAACATACCCGTCTCCACTCGAGAGGAAGCACGAGGGTCCCGCCCACATCCAGGGGAGCCCCGTGTTCGCCTCGTAGCTCAAGATGAGGGATCCTTTCACAGCTTTTTCGGGAAATAATTCTGGGAGTTCCCGTTGCATCTCAAGTGGAGGCGCTCCTCACAGGAAAGGCGAGAGGAACTCCAGGGTCATGCCACCGTTCCCAGAGTCCCCCAGATATCTCAGTCCATTCCAGAGGAACCTGTTATCCCTGCACTGCCTCGAGTTTCACGCCGAGCATCGACTCACACCACGGTGACACGTGGGACAGTCCTGTGGGAAAGCCTCGTGGGAAAGCCTCGTGGGAAAGCCACAGATCCCATGATCGGCGCGCCGGGAGGCATGACAGTGTTGTTACAGCTCTGGAGGAAAGCGCACGTGCATGCCCCCATTCGAGACGGGGACTTACTCCCCTGGGGAAACACCAGAAGTACTCCACGATCCATGTCAGCACTGGAGAGGAAACCTCATGTTCCAGACACGACTCCACACAAGGTCTTAGGCTCTGGCATCGAAGGGAGCAGAATCCCGAGAGGCTCCCGAGCCACTGGAATGGGGACTGGCCAGTCCTGAGGCCACCAGAGCGTGTCCCTTAGGTCACCGTCGTAAGTCGAGAGCACCTGCCGCAACTCGAGAAAATCCAGGAGGTTTTTCCCTCCAGGCGAGATGAGGCCCATTTCCGCTGAGGCTTCTCCAGGCTAATCACGTCTAGCCTCTGGAACTTCCAAAAGGTCCTTCACACCCTTGCTGCAACTCAAGAAGTTGCCTGACATACCCGTCTCCACTCTAGAAGAAGCACGAGGATCCCATCCACATCCAGAGGAGCCCCGTTTCCGCCTCGTAGCTCGAGATGAGGGACATTTCGCTGCTTTGTCCGGAAAGAAATCCCGACGTTTCCCTCTCACCTCAAGAGGAGGCGCTCTCCACAGGAAAGGCGAGAGGAACTCCAGGGTCGTGCCACCATTCCAAGAGTCCCCCAGATGTGTCAGTCCATTCCAGAGGAACCTGTTTTCCCTGCACTGCCTTGACGTTCAAGCCGAGGATCGACTCCCACCACGTGTGCACGTGGGACAGACCTGTGGGAAAGCCTCGTGGGAAAGACTCGAGGGAAAACCATAGATCCTTTGATCCACGCGGCGGACTGCGTGACACTGCTGCTACGGCTCTGGAGGAAAGAGCAAGTGCATGCCAGCATTCGAGACGAGGAATGACTCCCCTGGGATGACTCCAGAAGTACCCCAAGATCCATGTCAGCACTGGAGAGGAATCCCCAGGTTCCGGCCCCGACTCCACACAAGGTCTTAGGCCCCGGCATCGAGGGGAGAGGAATCCCGAGAGGCCCCCGAGGAACTCGCATGGGGACTGGCCTTTCCTGAGGCCACCAGAGCGGGTCCCTGAGGTCCCCGTCGTAAGTCGAGAGCACCTGCCGCAACTAGAGAAAATCCAGGAGGTTTTGCCCTGCAGGCGAGATGAGGCCCATTTCCGCTGAGGCTTCTCAAGGCTAATCACACCTAAGCTCTGGAACTTCCAAAGGGTCCTTGACACCCTTGCTGCAACTCAAGAAGTTCCCCTATATACCCCTCTCCACTCGAGAGGAAGCACGCATGTCCCACCCACATCCAGAAGAGCTCCGTTTCCGCCTCGTAGGTCGAGATGAGGGATCCGTTCGCTGCTTGTTCAGGAGAGATTCCTTGGCGTTCCCATCGCATCTCAAGTGTAGGGGCTCTCCACAGGAAAGGTGAGAGCAACTCCAGCGTCGTGCCACCATTCCAAGAGTCCCCCAGATGTCTCAGTCCATTCCTGAGGATACTGTTTTCCCTGCACTGCCTTGACTTTAACGAGGAGGATCGACTCCCACCACGGTCTCACGTGGGACAGCCCTGTGGGAAAGCCTCGTGGGAAAGCCTCGAGGGAAAGCCACAGATCCCTTGATCCACGCGACAGGAATCGTGACGCTGGTGCTACAGCTCGGAGGAAAGCGCACGTGCATGCCCCCATTCGAGACGAAGACTGACTCCCCTGGGGAGACTCCAAAAGTACTCCAAGATCCATGTCAGTACTGGAGAGGAATCCTCAGGTTCCGGCCCCGACTCCACACAAGGACTTAGGCCCCGGCATCGACGGAAGATGAATCCCGAGAGGACCCCGAGCAATTCGAATGGGGACGGGCCAGTATTGAGGCCACCAGAGCGGGTCCCTAAAGTCCCCGTCGTAAGTCAAGAGCACCTGCCGCAACTCGAGAAAATCAAGGAGGTTTTGCACTCCAGCTGAGTGAGGCCCATTTCCGCTGAGGCTTCTGGAAGCTAATCACACCTAACCTCTGGAACTTCTAAAAGGTCCTTCACACCCTTGCTGCAACTCAAGAAGTTCCCTAACATACCCGTCTCCACTCGAGAGGAAGCACGAGGGTCCCGCCCACATCCAGGGGAGCCCCGTGTTCGCCTCGTAGCTCAAGATGAGGGATCCTTTCACAGCTTTTTCGGGAAATAATTCTGGGAGTTCCCGTTGCATCTCAAGTGGAGGCGCTCCTCACAGGAAAGGCGAGAGGAACTCCAGGGTCATGCCACCGTTCCCAGAGTCCCCCAGATATCTCAGTCCATTCCAGAGGAACCTGTTATCCCTGCACTGCCTCGAGTTTCACGCCGAGCATCGACTCACACCACGGTGACACGTGGGACAGTCCTGTGGGAAAGCCTCGTGGGAAAGCCTCGTGGGAAAGCCACAGATCCCATGATCGGCGCGCCGGGAGGCATGACAGTGTTGTTACAGCTCTGGAGGAAAGCGCACGTGCATGCCCCCATTCGAGACGGGGACTTACTCCCCTGGGGAAACACCAGAAGTACTCCACGATCCATGTCAGCACTGGAGAGGAAACCTCATGTTCCAGACACGACTCCACACAAGGTCTTAGGCTCTGGCATCGAAGGGAGCAGAATCCCGAGAGGCTCCCGAGCCACTGGAATGGGGACTGGCCAGTCCTGAGGCCACCAGAGCGCGTCCCTTAGGTCACCGTCGTAAGTCGAGAGCACCTGCCGCAACTCGAGAAAATCCAGGAGGTTTTTCCCTCCAGGCGAGATGAGGCCCATTTCCGCTGAGGCTTCTCCAGGCTAATCACGTCTAGCCTCTGGAACTTCCAAAAGGTCCTTCACACCCTTGCTGCAACTCAAGAAGTTGCCTGACATACCCGTCTCCACTCTAGAAGAAGCACGAGGATCCCATCCACATCCAGAGGAGCCCCGTTTCCGCCTCGTAGCTCGAGATGAGGGACATTTCGCTGCTTTGACCGGAAAGAAATCCCGACGTTTCCCTCTCACCTCAAGAGGAGGCGCTCTCCACAGGAAAGGCGAGAGGAACTCCAGCATCGTGCCACCATTCCAAGAGTCCCCCAGATGTCTCAGTCCATTCAGAGGAACCTGTTTGCCCTGCACTACCTCGGCTTTCACGCCGAGGATCGACTCCCACGCCGAGGATCGACTCCCACCACGCTGGCACGTGGGACAGCCCTGTGGGACAGCCCTGTGGGAAAGCCTCGTGGGAAAGCCTCATGGGATAGACTCGAGGGAAAACCATAGATCCTTTGATCCACGCGGCGGACAGCGTGACACTGCTGCTACCGCTCTGGAGGAAAGCGCAAGTGCATGCCCGCATTCGAGACGAGGACTGACTCCCCTGGGGAGACTCCAGAAGTACCCCAAGATCCATATCAGCACTGGAGAGGAATCCTCAGGTTCCGTTCCCGACTCCACACAAGGTCTTAGGCCCCGGCATGGACGGGAGAGGAATCCCGAGAGGACCCCGAGGAACTCGCATGGGGACTGGCCTTTCCTGAGGCCACCAGAGCGGGTCCCTGAGGTCCCCGTCGTAAGTCGAGAGCACCTGCCGCAACTCGAGAAAATCCAGGAGGTTTTGCACTCCAGGCGAGATGAGGCCCATTTCCGCTGAGGCTTCTCGAGGCTAATCACATCTAACCACTGGAACTTCCAAAGGGTCCTTCACACCCTTGCTGCAACTCAAGAAGTTCCCCCACATACCCGTCTCCACTCGAGAGGAAGCACGAGGGTCCCGCACACATCCAGGGGACCCCGTTTCCGCCTCCTAGCTCGAGATGAGGGATCCTTTCCCTGTTTCGTAGGGAAAGAATTCGCGGCGTTCCCGTCGCATCTCAAGAGGAGGCGCTCTCCACAGGAAAGGCGAGAGGAACTCCAGGGTCGTGCCACCATTCCAAGAGTCCCCCAGATGTGTCAGTCCATTCCAGAGGAACCTGTTTTCCCGGCACTGCCTTGACGTTCAAGCCGAGGATCCACTCCCACCACGTGTGCACGTGGGACAGACCTGTGGGAAAGCCTCGTGGGAAAGACTCGAGGGAAAACCATAGATCCTTTGATCCACGCGGCGGACTGCGTGACACTGCTGCTACGGCTCTGGAGGAAAGAGCAAGTGAATGCCAGCATTCGAGACGAGGAATGACTCCCCTGGGATGACTCCAGAAGTACCCCAAGATCCATGTCAGCACTGGAGAGGAATCCCCAGGTTCCGGCCCCGACTCCACACAAGGTCTTAGGCCCCGGCATCGAGGGGAGAGGAATCCCGAGAGGCCCCCGAGGAACTCGCATGGGGACTGGCCTTTCCTGAGGCCACCAGAGCGGGTCCCTGAGGTCCCCGTCGTAAGTCGAGAGCACCTGCCGCAACTAGAGAAAATCCAGGAGGTTTTGCCCTGCAGGCGAGATGAGGCCCATTTCCGCTGAGGCTTCTCAAGGCTAATCACACCTAAGCTCTGGAACTTCCAAAGGGTCCTTGACACCCTTGCTGCAACTCAAGAAGTTCCCCTATATACCCCTCTCCACTCGAGAGGAAGCACGCATGTCCCACCCACATCCAGAAGAGCTCCGTTTCCGCCTCGTAGGTCGAGATGAGGGATCCGTTCGCTGCTTGTTCAGGAGAGATTCCTTGGCGTTCCCATCGCATCTCAAGTGTAGGGGCTCTCCACAGGAAAGGTGAGAGCAACTCCAGCGTCGTGCCACCATTCCAAGAGTCCCCCAGATGTCTCAGTCCATTCCTGAGGATACTGTTTTCCCTGCACTGCCTTGACTTTAACGAGGAGGATCGACTCCCACCACGGTCTCACGTGGGACAGCCCTGTGGGAAAGCCTCGTGGGAAAGCCTCGAGGGAAAGCCACAGATCCCTTGATCCACGCGACAGGAATCGTGACGCTGGTGCTACAGCTCGGAGGAAAGCGCACGTGCATGCCCCCATTCGAGACGAAGACTGACTCCCCTGGGGAGACTCCAAAAGTACTCCAAGATCCATGTCAGTACTGGAGAGGAATCCTCAGGTTCCGGCCCCGACTCCACACAAGGACTTAGGCCCCGGCATCGACGGAAGATGAATCCCGAGAGGACCCCGAGCAATTCGAATGGGGACGGGCCAGTATTGAGGCCACCAGAGCGGGTCCCTAAAGTCCCCGTCGTAAGTCAAGAGCACCTGCCGCAACTCGAGAAAATCAAGGAGGTTTTGCACTCCAGCTGAGTGAGGCCCATTTCCGCTGAGGCTTCTGGAAGCTAATCACACCTAACCTCTGGAACTTCTAAAAGGTCCTTCACACCCTTGCTGCAACTCAAGAAGTTCCCTAACATACCCGTCTCCACTCGAGAGGAAGCACGAGGGTCCCGCCCACATCCAGGGGAGCCCCGTGTTCGCCTCGTAGCTCAAGATGAGGGATCCTTTCACAGCTTTTTCGGGAAATAATTCTGGGAGTTCCCGTTGCATCTCAAGTGGAGGCGCTCCTCACAGGAAAGGCGAGAGGAACTCCAGGGTCATGCCACCGTTCCCAGAGTCCCCCAGATATCGCAGTCCATTCCAGAGGAACCTGTTATCCCTGCACTGCCTCGAGTTTCACGCCGAGCATCGACTCACACCACGGTGACACGTGGGACAGTCCTGTGGGAAAGCCTCGTGGGAAAGCCTCGTGGGAAAGCCACAGATCCCATGATCGGCGCGCCGGGAGGCATGACAGTGTTGTTACAGCTCTGGAGGAAAGCGCACGTGCATGCCCCCATTCGAGACGGGGACTTACTCCCCTGGGGAAACACCAGAAGTACTCCACGATCCATGTCAGCACTGGAGAGGAAACCTCATGTTCCAGACACGACTCCACACAAGGTCTTAGGCTCTGGCATCGAAGGGAGCAGAATCCCGAGAGGCTCCCGAGCCACTGGAATGGGGACTGGCCAGTCCTGAGGCCACCAGAGCGCGTCCCTTAGGTCACCGTCGTAAGTCGAGAGCACCTGCCGCAACTCGAGAAAATCCAGGAGGTTTTTCCCTCCAGGCGAGATGAGGCCCATTTCCGCTGAGGCTTCTCCAGGCTAATCACGTCTAGCCTCTGGAACTTCCAAAAGGTCCTTCACACCCTTGCTGCAACTCAAGAAGTTGCCTGACATACCCGTCTCCACTCTAGAAGAAGCACGAGGATCCCATCCACATCCAGAGGAGCCCCGTTTCCGCCTCGTAGCTCGAGATGAGGGACATTTCGCTGCTTTGACCGGAAAGAAATCCCGACGTTTCCCTCTCACCTCAAGAGGAGGCGCTCTCCACAGGAAAGGCGAGAGGAACTCCAGCATCGTGCCACCATTCCAAGAGTCCCCCAGATGTCTCAGTCCATTCAGAGGAACCTGTTTGCCCTGCACTACCTCGGCTTTCACGCCGAGGATCGACTCCCACGCCGAGGATCGACTCCCACCACGCTGGCACGTGGGACAGCCCTGTGGGACAGCCCTGTGGGAAAGCCTCGTGGGAAAGCCTCATGGGATAGACTCGAGGGAAAACCATAGATCCTTTGATCCACGCGGCGGACAGCGTGACACTGCTGCTACCGCTCTGGAGGAAAGCGCAAGTGCATGCCCGCATTCGAGACGAGGACTGACTCCCCTGGGGAGACTCCAGAAGTACCCCAAGATCCATATCAGCACTGGAGAGGAATCCTCAGGTTCCGTTCCCGACTCCACACAAGGTCTTAGGCCCCGGCATGGACGGGAGAGGAATCCCGAGAGGACCCCGAGGAACTCGCATGGGGACTGGCCTTTCCTGAGGCCACCAGAGCGGGTCCCTGAGGTCCCCGTCGTAAGTCGAGAGCACCTGCCGCAACTCGAAAAAATCCAGGAGGTTTTGCACTCCAGGCGAGATGAGGCCCATTTCCGCTGAGGCTTCTCGAGGCTAATCACATCTAACCACTGGAACTTCCAAAGGGTCCTTCACACCCTTGCTGCAACTCAAGAAGTTCCCCCACATACCCGTCTCCACTCGAGAGGAAGCACGAGGGTCCCGCACACATCCAGGGGACCCCGTTTCCGCCTCCTAGCTCGAGATGAGGGATCCTTTCCCTGTTTCGTAGGGAAAGAATTCGCGGCGTTCCCGTCGCATCTCAAGAGGAGGCGCTCTCCACAGGAAAGGCGAGAGGAACTCCAGGGTCGTGCCACCATTCCAAGAGTCCCCCAGATGTGTCAGTCCATTCCAGAGGAACCTGTTTTCCCGGCACTGCCTTGACGTTCAAGCCGAGGATCGACTCCCACCACGTGTGCACGTGGGACAGACCTGTGGGAAAGCCTCGTGGGAAAGACTCGAGGGAAAACCATAGATCCTTTGATCCACGCGGCGGACTGCGTGACACTGCTGCTACGGCTCTGGAGGAAAGAGCAAGTGCATGCCAGCATTCGAGACGAGGAATGACTCCCCTGGGATGACTCCAGAAGTACCCCAAGATCCATGTCAGCACTGGAGAGGAATCCCCAGGTTCCGGCCCCGACTCCACACAAGGTCTTAGGCCCCGGCATCGAGGGGAGAGGAATCCCGAGAGGCCCCCGAGGAACTCGCATGGGGACTGGCCTTTCCTGAGGCCACCAGAGCGGGTCCCTGAGGTCCCCGTCGTAAGTCGAGAGCACCTGCCGCAACTAGAGAAAATCCAGGAGGTTTTGCCCTGCAGGCGAGATGAGGCCCATTTCCGCTGAGGCTTCTCAAGGCTAATCACACCTAAGCTCTGGAACTTCCAAAGGGTCCTTGACACCCTTGCTGCAACTCAAGAAGTTCCCCTATATACCCCTCTCCACTCGAGAGGAAGCACGCATGTCCCACCCACATCCAGAAGAGCTCCGTTTCCGCCTCGTAGGTCGAGATGAGGGATCCGTTCGCTGCTTGTTCAGGAGAGATTCCTTGGCGTTCCCATCGCATCTCAAGTGTAGGGGCTCTCCACAGGAAAGGTGAGAGCAACTCCAGCGTCGTGCCACCATTCCAAGAGTCCCCCAGATGTCTCAGTCCATTCCTGAGGATACTGTTTTCCCTGCACTGCCTTGACTTTAACGAGGAGGATCGACTCCCACCACGGTCTCACGTGGGACAGCCCTGTGGGAAAGCCTCGTGGGAAAGCCTCGAGGGAAAGCCACAGATCCCTTGATCCACGCGACAGGAATCGTGACGCTGGTGCTACAGCTCGGAGGAAAGCGCACGTGCATGCCCCCATTCGAGACGAAGACTGACTCCCCTGGGGAGACTCCAAAAGTACTCCAAGATCCATGTCAGTACTGGAGAGGAATCCTCAGGTTCCGGCCCCGACTCCACACAAGGACTTAGGCCCCGGCATCGACGGAAGATGAATCCCGAGAGGACCCCGAGCAATTCGAATGGGGACGGGCCAGTATTGAGGCCACCAGAGCGGGTCCCTAAAGTCCCCGTCGTAAGTCAAGAGCACCTGCCGCAACTCGAGAAAATCAAGGAGGTTTTGCACTCCAGCTGAGTGAGGCCCATTTCCGCTGAGGCTTCTGGAAGCTAATCACACCTAACCTCTGGAACTTCTAAAAGGTCCTTCACACCCTTGCTGCAACTCAAGAAGTTCCCTAACATACCCGTCTCCACTCGAGAGGAAGCACGAGGGTCCCGCCCACATCCAGGGGAGCCCCGTGTTCGCCTCGTAGCTCAAGATGAGGGATCCTTTCACAGCTTTTTCGGGAAATAATTCTGGGAGTTCCCGTTGCATCTCAAGTGGAGGCGCTCCTCACAGGAAAGGCGAGAGGAACTCCAGGGTCGTGCCACCGTTCCCAGAGTCCCCCAGATATCGCAGTCCATTCCAGAGGAACCTGTTATCCCTGCACTGCCTCGAGTTTCACGCCGAGCATCGACTCACACCACGGTGACACGTGGGACAGTCCTGTGGGAAAGCCTCGTGGGAAAGCCTCGTGGGAAAGCCTCGTGGGAAAGCCACAGATCCCATGATCGGCGCGCCGGGAGGCATGACAGTGTTGTTACAGCTCTGGAGGAAAGCGCACGTGCATGCCCCCATTCGAGACGGGGACTTACTCCCCTGGGGAAACACCAGAAGTACTCCACGATCCATGTCAGCACTGGAGAGGAAACCTCATGTTCCAGACACGACTCCACACAAGGTCTTAGGCTCTGGCATCGAAGGGAGCGGAATCCCGAGAGGCTCCCGAGCCATTGGAATGGGGACTGGCCAGTCCTGAGGCCACCAGAGCGCGTCCCTTAGGTCACCGTCGTAAGTCGAGAGCACCTGCCGCAACTCGAGAAAATCCAGGAGGTTTTTCCCTCCAGGCGAGATGAGGCCCATTTCCGCTGAGGCTTCTCCAGGCTAATCACGTCTAGCCTCTGGAACTTCCAAAATGTCCTTCACACCCTTGCTGCAACTCAAGAAGTTGCCTGACATACCCGTCTCCACTCTAGAAGAAGCACGAGGATCCCATCCACATCCAGAGGAGCCCCGTTTCCGCCTCGTAGCTCGAGATGAGGGACATTTCGCTGCTTTGTCCGGAAAGAAATCCCGACGTTTCCCTCTCAACTCAAGAGGAGGCGCTCTCCACAGGAAAGGCGAGAGGAACTCCAGCATCGTGCCACCATTCCAAGAGTCCCCCAGATGTCTCAGTCCATTCAGAGGAACCTGTTTGCCCTGCACTACCTCGGCTTTCACGCCGAGGATCGACTCCCACGCCGAGGATCGACTCCCACCACGCTGGCACGTGGGACAGCCCTGTGGGACAGCCCTGTGGGACAGCCTCGTGGGAAAGCCTCATGGGAAAGACTCGAGGGAAAACCATAGATCCTTTGATCCATGCGGCGGACTGCGTGACACTGCTGCTACCGCTCTGCAGGAAAGCGCAAGTGCATGCCCACATTCGAGACGAGGACTGACTCCCCTGGGGAGACTCCAGAAATACCCCAAGATCAATGTCAGCACTGGAGAGGAATCCTCAGGTTCCGGCCCCGATTCCACACAAGGTCTTAGGCCCCGGCATCGACAGGAGAGGAATCCCGAGAGGCCCCCGAGGAACTCGCATGGGGACTGGCCTTTCCTGAGGCCACCAGAGCGGGTCCCTGAGGTCCCCGTCGTAAGTCGAGAGCACCTGCCGCAACTCGAGAAAATCCAGGAGGTTTTGCCCTCCAGGCGAGATGAGGCCCATTTCCGCTGAGGCTTCTCGAGGCTAATCACATCTAACCACTGGAACTTCCAAAGGGTCCTTCACACCCTTGCTGCAACTCAAGAAGTTCCCCGACATACACGTCTCCACTCGAGAGGAAGCACGAGGGTCCCGCACACATCCAGGGGAGCCCCGTTTCCACCTCCTAGCTCGAGATGAGGGATCCTTTCCCTGTTTCGTAGTGAAAGAATTCCCCGCGTTCCCGTCGCATCTCAAGACGAGGCGCTCTCCACAGGAAAGGCGAGAGGAACTCCAGGGTCGTGCCACCATTCCAAGAGCCCCCAGATGTGTCAGTCCATTCCAGAGGAACCTGTTTTCCCTGCACTGCCTTGACGTTCAAGCCGAGGATCGACTACCACCACGTGTGCACGTGGGACAGCCCTGTGGGAAAGCCTCGCGGGAAAGCCTCGTGGGAAAGACTCGAGGGAAAACCATAGATCCTTAGATCCACGCGGCGGACTGCGTGACACTGCTGCTACCGCTCTGGAGGAAAGCGCAAGTGCATGCCCGCATTCGAGACGAGGACTGACTCCCCTGGGGAGACTCCAGAAGTACCCCAAGATCCATGGCAGCACTGGAGAGGAATCCTCAGGTTCCGGCCCCGACTCCACCCAAGGTCTTAGGCCGCGGCATCGACGGGAGAGGAATCCCGAGAGGACCCCGAGGAACTCGCATGGGGACTGGCCTTTCCTGAGGCCACCAGAGCGGGTCCCTGAGGTCCCCGTCGTAAGTCGAGAGCACCTGCCGCAACTCGAGAAAATCCAGGAGGTTTTGCCCTCCAGGCGTGATGAGGCCCATTTCCGCTGAGGATTCTCGAGGCTAATCACATCTAACCCCTGGAACTTCCAAAGGGTCCTTCACACCCTTGCTGCAAGTCCAGAAGTTCCCCGACATACCCGTCTCCACTCGAGAGGAAGCACGAGGGTCCCGCACACATCCAGGGGAGCCCCGTTTCCGCCTCCTAGCTCGAGATGAGGGATCCTTTCCCTGTTTCGTAGGGAAAGAATTCCCGGCGTTCCCGTCGCATCTCAACAGGAGGCGCTCTCCACAGGAAAGGCGAGAGGAACTCCAGGGTCGTGCCTCCATTCCAAGAGTCCCCCAGATGTGTAGGTCCATTCCAGAGGAACCTGTTTTCCCTGCACTGCCATGACGTTCAAGCCGAGGATCGACTCCCACCACGTGTGCACGTGGGACAGCCCTGTGGGAAAGCCTCGTGGGAAAGCCTCATGGGAAAGACTCGAGGGAAAACCATAGATCCTTTGATCTATGCGGCGGACTGCGTGACACTGCTGCTACCGCTCTGGAGGAAAGCGCAAGTGCATGCCCGCATTGGAGGCGAGGACTGACTGCCCTGGGGAGACTCCAGAAGTACACCAAGATCCATGTCAGCACTGGAGAGGAATCCTCAGGTTCCGGCCCCGACTCCACACAAGGTCTTAGGCCCCAGCATCGACGGGAGAGGAATCCCGAGAGGCCCCCGTGGAACTCGCATGGGGACTGGCCTTTCCTGAGGCCACCAGAGCGGGTCCCTGAGGTCCCCGTCGTAAGTCGAGAGCACCTGCCGCAACTCAAGAAAATCCAGGAGGTTTTGCCCTCCAGGCGAGATGAGGCCCATTTCCGCTGAGGCTTCTCGAGGCTAATCACATTTAACCAATGGAACTTCCAAAGGGTCCTTCACACCCTTGCTACAACTCAAGAAGTTCCCGACATACCCGTCTCCACTCGAGAGGAAGCACGAGGATCCCGCACACATCCTGGGGAGCCCCGTTTCCGCCTCCTAGCTCGAGATGAGGGATCCTTTCCCTGTTTCGTAGGGAAAGAATTCCCGGCGTTCCCGTCGCATCTCCAGATGAGGCGCTCTCCACAGGAAAGGCGAGAGGAACTCCAGGGTCGTGCCACCATTCCAAGAGTCCCCCAGATGTGTCAGTCCATTCCAGAGGAACCTGTTTTCCCTGCACTGCCTTGACGTTCAAGCCGAGGATCGACTCCCACCACGTGTGCACGTGGGACAGCCATGTGGGAAAGCCTCGTGGGAAGGACTCGAGGGAAAATCATAGATCCTTTGATCCACGCGGAGGACTGCGTGACACTGCTGCTACCGCTTTGGAGGAAAGCGCAAGTGCATTCCCGCATTAGAGGCGAGGACTGACTCCCCTGGGGAGACTCCAGAAGTACCCCAAGATCCATGTCAGCACTGGAGAGGAATCCTCAGGTTCCGGCCCCGACTTCACACAAGGTCGTAGGCCCCGGCATCGACAGGAGAGAAATCCCGAGAGGCCCCTGAGGACCTAGCATGGGACTGGCCTTTCCTGAGGCCACCAGAGCGGGTCCCTGAGGTCCCCGTCGTAAGTCGAGAGCACCTGCCGCAACTCGAGAAAATCCAGGAGGTTTTGCCCTCCAGGCGAGGTGAGGCCCATTTCCGCTGAGGCTTCTCGAGGCTAATCACATTTAACCACTGGAAATTCCAAAGGGTCCTTCACACCCTTGCTGCAACTCAACAAGTTCCCCGACATACCCGTCTCCACTCGACAGGAAGCACGAGGATCCCGCACACATCCAGGGGAGCCCCGTTTCCGCCTCCTAGCTCGAGATTAGGGATCCTTTCCCTGTTTCGTAGGGAAAGAATTCCCGGCGTTCCCGTCGCATCTCAAGACGAGGCGCTATCCACAGGAAAGGAGAGAGGAACTCAGGGTCGTGCCACCATTCCAAGAGTCGCCCAGATGTGTCATTCCATTCCAGAGGAACCTGTTTTCCCTGCACTGCCTTGACGTTCAAGCCGAGGATCGACTCCCACCACGTGTGCACGTGGAACAGCCCTGAGGGAAAGCCTCATGGGAAAGCCTCGTGGGAAGGACTCGAGGGAAAACGATAGATCCTTTGATCCACGCGGCGGACTGCGTGACACTGCTGCTACCGCTCTGGAGGAAAGCGCAAGTGCATGCCCGCATTAGAGGCGAGGACTGACTCCCCTGGGGAGACTCCAGAAGTACCCCAAGATCAATGTCAGCACTGGAGAGGAATCCTCAGGTTCCGGCCCCCACTCCACACAAGGTCTTAGGCCCCGGCATCGACGGGAGAGAAATCCCGAGAGGCCCCTGAGGTACTCGCATGGGGACTGGCCTTTCCGGATGCCACCAGAGAGGGTCCCTGAGGTCCCCGTGGTAAGTCGAGAGCACCTGCCGCAACTCGAGAAAATCCAGGAGGTTTTGCCCTCCAGGCGAGATGAGGCCCATTTCCGCTGAGGCTTCTCGAGGCTCATCACATCTAACCACTGGAACTTCCAAAGGGTCCTTCACACCCTTGCTGCAACTCAAGAAGTTCCCCGAAATACCCATCTTCCCTCGAGAGGAAGCACGAGGGTCCCGCACACATCCAGGGGAGCCCCGTTTCCGCCTCCTAGCTCGAGATGAGGGATCCTTTCCCTGTTTCGTAGGGAAAGAATTCCCGGCGTTCCCGTCGCATCTCAAGAGGAGGTGCTCTCCACAGGAAAGGCGAGAGGAACTCCAGGGACGTGCCACCATTCCAAAAGTCCCCCAGATGTGTCAGTCCATTCCAGAGGAACCTGTTTTCCCTGCACTAACTTCACGTTCAAGCCGAGGATCGACTTCCTCAATGTGTGCATGTTGGACAGCCCTGTGGGAAAGCCTCCTGGGAAAGCGTCGTGGGATAGCCTCGTGAGAAAGACTCGAGGGCAAACCATAGATCCTTTTATCCAAGCGGCTGACTGCTTGACACTGCTGATACCGCTCTGGAGGAAAGCGCAAGTGCATGCCCGCATTCGAGACGAGGACGGACTCCCCTGGGGAGACTCCAGAAGTACCCCAAGATCCATGGCAGCACTGGAGAGGAATCCTCAGGTTCCAGCCCCGACTCCACACAAGGACTTAGGCCCCGGCATCGACGGGAGAGGAATCCCGAGAGGCCCCCGAGGAACTCGCATGGGGACTGGCCTTTCCTGAGGCCACCAGAGCGGGTCCCTGAGGTCCCCGTCGTAAGTCGAGAGCACCTGCCGCAACTCGAGAAAATCCAAGAGGTTTTGCCCTCCAGGCGAGATGAGGCCCATTTCCGCTGAGGCTTCTCGAGGCTAATCACATCTAACCACTGGAATTTCCAAAGGGTCCTTCACACCCTTGCTGCAAATCAAGAAGTTCCCCGACATACCCGTCTCCACTCGAGAGGGAGCAAGAGGGTGCCGCACACATCCAGGGGAGCCCCGTTTCCGCCTCCTAGCTCGAGATGAGGGATCCTTTCCCTGTTTCGTAGGGAAAGAATTCCCGGCATTCCCGTCGCATCTCAAGACGAGGCGCTCTCCACAGGAAAGGCGAGAGGAACTCCAGGGTCGTGCCACCATTCCAAGAGTCCCCCAGATGTGTCAGTCCATTCCAGATGAACCTGTTTTCCATGCCCTGCCTTGAAGTTCAAGCCGAGGATCCACTCCCACCACGTGTGCAAGTGGGACAGCGATGTGGGAAAGCCTCGTGGGAAAGCCTCGTGGGAAAGACTTGAGGGAAAACCATAGATCCTTTGATCCACGCGGCGGACTGCGTGACACTGCTGCTACCGCTCTGGAGGAAAGCGCAAGTGCATGCCCGCATTCGAGACGAGGACTGACTCCCCTGGGGAGACTCCAGAAGAACCCCAAGATCCATGTCAGCACTGGAGAGGAATCCTCAGGTTCCGGCCCCGACTCCACACAAGGACTTAGGCCCCGGCATCGACGGGAGAGGAATCCCGAGAGGCCCCCGAGGAACTCGCATGGGGACTGGCCTTTCCTTAAGCCACCAGAGCGGGCCCCGAGGTCCCCGTCGTAAGTCGAGAGCACCTGCCGCAACTCGAGAAAATCCAGGAGGTTTTGGCCTCCAGGCGAGATGAGGCCCATTTCCGCTGAGGTTTCCCGAGGCTAATCGCATCTGACCACTGGAATTTCCAAAGGGTCCTTCACACACTTGCTGCAACTCAAGAAGTTCCCGGACATACCCGTCTCCAGTCGAGAGGGAGCACGAGGGTCCCGCACACATCCAGGGGAGCCCCGTTTCCGCCTCCTAGCTCGAGATGAGGGATCCTTTCCCTTTTTCGTAGGGAAAGAATTCCCGGCGTTCCCGTCGCATCTCAAGAGGAGGCGCTCTCCACAGGAAAGGCGAGAGGAACTCCAGGGTCGTGCCACCATTCCAAGAGTCCCCCAGATGTGTCAGTCCATTCCAGAGGAACCTGTTTTCCCTGCACTGCCTTGACGTTCAAGCCGAGGATCGACTACCACCACGTGTGCACGTGGACATCCCTGTGGGAAAGCCTCGTGGGAAAGCCTCGTGGAAAAGACTCGAGGGAAAACCATAGATCCTTTGATCAACGCGGCGGACTGCGTGACTCTGCTGTTACCGCTCTGGAGGAAAGCGCAAGTGAATGCCCGCATTCGAGACGACGACTGACTCCCCTGGGGAGACTCCAGAAGTACCCCAAGATCCATGTCAGCACTGGAGAGGAATCCTCAGGTTCCGGCCCCGACTCCACACAAGGTATTAGGCCCTGGCATCGACGGGAGAGGAATCCCGAGAGGCCCCCGAGGAACTCGCATGGTTACTGTCCTTTACTGAGGCCACCAGAGCGGGTCCCTGAGGTCCCCGTCGTAAGTCGAGAGCACCTGCTGCAACTCGAGAAAATCCAGGAGGTTTTGCCCTCCAGGCGAGATGAGGCCCATTTCCGCTGAGGTTTCTCGAGGCTAATCACATCTAACCACTGGAACTTCCAAAGGGTCCTTCACACCCTTGCTGAAACTCAAGAAGTTCCCCGACATACCCGTCTCCACTCGAGAGGAACCACGAGGGTCCCGCACACATCCAGGGGAGCCCCGTTTCCGCCTTCTAGCTGGAGATGAGGGATCCTTTCCCTGTTTCGTAGGGAAAGAATTCCCGGCGTTCCTGTCGCATCTCAAGAGGAGGCGCTCTCCACAGGAAAGCGAGAGGAACTCCAGGGTCGTGCCACAATTCCAAGAGTCCCCCAGATGTGTCAGTCCATTCCAGAGGAACATGTTTTCCCTGCACTGCCTCGACGTTCAAGCCGAGGATCGACTCCCACCACGTGTGTACGTGGGACAGCCCTGTGGGAAAGCCTCGTGGGAAAGCCTCGTGGGAAAGACTCGAGGGAAAACCATAGATCCTTTGATCCACGCGGCGGACTGCGTGACACTGCTGTTACCACTCTGGAGGTAAGCGCAAGTGCATGCCCGCATTCGAGACGAGGACTGACACCCCTGGGGAGACTCCAGAAGTACCCCAAGTTCCATGTCAGCACTGGAGAGGAATCCTCAGGTTCCGGCCCCGACTCCACACAAGGTCTTAGGCCCCGACAACAACGGGAGAGGAATCCCAAGAAGCCCCCGAGGAACTGGCACGAGGACTGGCCTTTCCTGAGGCCACCAGAGCGGGTCCCTGAGGTCCCCGTCGTAAGTCGAGAGCACCTGCCGCAACTCGAGAAAATCCAGGAGGTTTTGCCCTCCAGGCGAGATGAGGACCATTTCCGCTGAGGCTTCTCGAGGCTAATCACATCTAACCCCTGGAACTTCCAAAGGGTCCTTCACAACCTTGCTGCAAGTCCAGAAGTTCCCCAACATACCCGTCTCCACTCGAGAGGAAGCACGTGGGTCCCGCACACATCCAGGGGAGCCCCGTTTCCGCCTCCTAGCTCGAGATGAGGGATCCTTTCCCTGTTTCGTAGGGAAAGAATTCCCGTCGTTCCCGTCGCATCTCAAGACGAGGCGCTCTCCACAGTAAATTCGAGAGGAACTCTAGGGTCGCGCCACCATTCCAAGAGTCCCCCAGATGTGTCAGTCCATTCCAGAGGAACCTCTTTTCCCTGCACTGCCTTGACGTTCAAGCCGAGGATCGACTCCCACCACGTGTGCACGTGGGACAGCCCTGTGGGAAAGCCTCGTGGGAAAGCCTCGTGGGAAGGACTCGAGGGAAAACCATAGATCCTTTGATCCACGCGGCGGACTGCGTGACACTGCTGCTACCGCTCTGGAGGAAAGCGCAAGTGCATGCCCGCATTAGAGGCGAGGACTGACTCCCCTGGGGAGACTCCAGAAGTACCCCAAGATCCATGTCAGCACTGGAGAGGAATCCTCAGGTTCCGGCCCTGACTTCACACAAGGTCTTAGGCCCCGGCATCGACGGGAGAGCAATCCCGAGAGGCCACTGCGGAACTCGCATGGGACTGGCCTTTCCTGAGGCCACCAGAGCGGGTCCCTGAGGTCTCCGTCGTAAGTCGAGAGCACCTCCCGCAACTCGAGAAAATCCAGGAGGTTTTGCCCTCCAGGCGAGATGAGGCCCATTTCCGCTGAGGCTTCTCGAGGCTAATCACATTTAACCACTGGTAATTCCAAAGGGTCCTTCACACCCTTGCTGCAACTCAAGAAGTTCCCCGACATACCAGTCTCCACTCGAGAGGAAGCACGAGTGTCCCGCACACATCCAGGGGAGACACGTTTCTGCCTCCTAGCTCGAGATGAGGGATCCTTTCCCTGTTTCGTAGGGAAAGATTTCCCGGCGTTCCCGTCGCATCTCAAGAGGAGGTGCTCTCCACAGGAAAGGCGAGAGGAACTCCAGGGTGGTGCCACCATTCCAAGAGTCCCCCAGATGTGTCAGTCCATTCCAGAGGAACCTGTTTTCCCTGCACTGCCTTGACGTTCAAGCCGAGGATCGACTCCCACCACGTGTGCACGTGGGACAGCCCTGTGGGAAAGCCTCGTGGGAAAGCCTCGTGGGAAAGACTCGAGGGAAAACCATAGATCCTTTGATCCACGCGGCGGACTGCGTGACACTGCTGCTACCGCTCTGGAGGAAAGCAGAAGTGCATGCCCGCATTCGAGACGAGGACTGACTCCCCTGGGGAGACTCGAGAAGTACCCCAAGATCCATGGCAGCACTGGAGAGGAATCCTCAGGTTCCGGCCCCGACTCCACACAAGGTCTTAGGCCCCGGCATCGACGGGAGAGGAATCCCCAGAGGCACCCGAGGAACTCGCATGGGGACTGGCCTTTCCTGAGGCCACCAGAGCGGGTCCCTGAGGTCCCCGAGGTCCCCGTCGTAAGTCGAGAGCACCTGCCGCAACTCGAGACAATCCAGGAGGTTTTGCCCTCCAGGCGAGATGAGGCCCATTTCCGCTGAGGCTTCTCCAGGCTAATCACATCTAACCACTGGAACTTCCAAAGGGTCCTTCATACCCTTGCTGCAAGTCCAGAAGTTCCCCGACATACCCGTCTCCACTCGAGAGGAAGCATGAGGGTCCCGCACACATCCAGGGGAGCCCCGTTTCCGCCTCCTAGCTCGAGATGAGGGATCCTTTCCCTGTTTCGTAGGGAAAGAATTCCCGGCGTTCCCGTCGCATCTCAAGAGGAGGCGCACTCCACAGGGAAGGCGAGAGGAACTCCAGGGTCGTGCCACCATTCCAAAAGTCCCCCAGATGTGTCAGTCCATTCCAGAGGAACCTGTTTTCCCTGCACTACCTTCACGTTCAAGCCGAGGATCGACTTCCACAATGTGTGCATGTTGGACAGCCCTGTGGGAAAGCCTCCTGGGAAAGCCTCGTGGGAGAGCCTAGTGGGAAAGACTCGAGGGAAAACCATAGATCTTTGATTCAAGCGGCAGACTCCTTGACACTGCTGCTACCGCTCTGGAGGAAAGCGCAAGTGCATGCCCGCATTCTAGACAGGGACTGACTCCCCTGGGGAGACTCCAGAAGTACCCCAAGATCCATGTCAGCACTGGAGAGGAATCCTCAGGTTCCGGCCCTGACTTCACACAAGGTCTTAGGCCCCGGCATCGACGGGAGAGAAATCCCGAGAGGACCCTGAGGAACTCGCATGGGACTGGCCTTTCCTGAGGCCACCAGAGCGGGTCCCTGAGGTCCCCGTCGTAAGTTGAGAGCACCTGCCGCAACTCGAGAAAATCCAGGAGGTTTTGCCCTCCAGGCGAGATGAGGCCCATTTCCGCTGCGGCTTCTCGAGGCTAATCACATCTAACCACTGGAACTTACAAAGGGTCCTTCACACCCTTGCTGCAACTCAAGAAGTTCCCCGAAATACCCGTCTCCACTCGACAGGAAACACGAGGATCCCGCACACATCCAGGGGAGCCCCGTTTCCGCCTCCTAGCTCGAGATGAGGGATCCTTTCCCTGTTTCGTAGGGAAAGAATTCCCGACGTTCCCGTCGCATCTCCAGAAGAGGCGCTCTCCACAGGAAAGGCGAGAGGAACTCCAGGGTCGTGCCACCATTCCAAGAGTCCCCCAGATGTGTCAGTCCATTCGAGAGGAACCTGTTTTCCCTGCACTGCCTTGACGTTCAAGCCGAGGATCGACTCCCACCACGTGTGCACGTGGGACAGCCCTGTGGGTAAGCCTCGTGGGAAAGCCTCGTGGGAAGGACTCGAGGGAAAGCCTCGTGGGAAGGTCTCGAGGGAAAACCATAGATCCTTTGATCCACGCGGCGGACTGCGTGACACTGCTGCTACCGTTCTGGAGGAAAGCGCAAGTGCATGCCCGCATTCGAGACGAGGACTGACTCCCCTGGGGAGACACCAGAAGTACCCAAAGATCCATGTCAGCACTGGAGAGGAATCCTCAGGTTCCGGCCCCGACTCCACACAAGGTCTTAGGCCCCGGCATCGACGGGAGAGAAATCCCGAGAGGCCCCTGAGGACCTCGCATGGGACTGGCCTTTCCTGAGGCCACCAGAGCGGGTCCCTGAGGTCCCCGTCGTAAGTCGAGAGCACCTGCGGCAACTCGAGAAAATCCAGGAGGTTTTGCCCTCCAGGCGAGGTGAGGCCCATTTCCGCTGAGGCTTCTCGAGGCTAATCACATTTAACCACTGGAAATTCCAAAGGGTCCTTCACACCCTTGCTGCAACTCAACAAGTTCCCCGACATACCCGTCTCCACTCGACAGGAAGCACGAGGATCCCGCACACATCCAGGGGAGCCCCGTTTCCGCCTCCTAGCTCGAGATGAGGGATCCTTTCCCTGTTTCGTAGGGAAAGAATTCCCGGTGTTCCCGTCGCATCTCAAGACGAGGCGCTATCCACAGGAAAGGAGAGAGGAACTCAGGGTCGTGCCACCATTCCAAGAGTCGCCCAGATGTGTCATTCCATTCCAGAGGAACCTGTTTTCCCTGCACTGCCTTGACGTTCAAGCCGAGGATCGACTCCCACCACGTGTGCACGTGGAACAGCCCTGTGGGAAAGCCTCATGGGAAAGCCTCGTGGGAAGGACTCGAGGGAAAACGATAGATCCTTTGATCCACGCGGCGGACTGCGTGACACTGCTGCTACCGCTCTGGAGGAAAGCGCAAGTGCATGCCCGCATTAGAGGCGAGGACTGACTCCCCTGGGGAGACTCCAGAAGTACCCCAAGATCAATGTCAGCACTGGAGAGGAATCCTCAGGTTCCGGCCCCCACTCCACACAAGGTCTTAGGCCCCGGCATCGACGGGAGAGAAATCCCGAGAGGCCCCTGAGGTACTCGCATGGGGACTGGCCTTTCCGGATGCCACCAGAGCGGGTCCCTGAGGTCCCCGTCGTAAGTCGAGAGCACCTGCCGCAACTCGAGAAAATCCAGGAGGTTTTGCCCTCCAGGCGAGATGAGGCCCATTTCCGCTGAGGCTTCTCGAGGCTAATCACATCTAACCCCTGGAACTTCCAAAGGGTCCTTCACACCCTTGCTGCAAGTCCAGAAGTTCCCCGACATACCCGTCTCCACTCGAGAGGAAGCACGAGGGTCCCGCACACATCCAGGGGAGCGCCGTTTCCGCCTCCTAGCTCGAGATGAGGGATCCTTTCCCTGTTTCGTAGGGAAAGAATTCCCGGCGTTCCCGTCGCATCTCAAGAGGAGGCGCTCTCCACAGGAAAGGCGAGAGGAACTCCAGGGACGTGCCACCATTCCAAAAGTCCCCCAGATGTGTCAGTCCATTCCAGAGGAACCTGTTTTCCCTGCACTACCTTCACGTTCAAGCCGAGGATCGACTTCCTCAATGTGTGCATGTTGGACAGCCCTGTGGGAAAGCCTCCTGGGAAAGCGTCGTGGGATAGCCTCGTGAGAAAGACTCGAGGGTAAACCATAGATCCTTTTATCCAAGCGGCTCACTGCTTGACACTGCTGATACCGCTCTGCAGGAAAGCGCAATGCATGCCCGCATTCGAGACGAGGACGGACTCCTCTGGGGAGACTCCAGAAGTACCCCAAGATCCATGGCAGCACTGGAGAGGAATCCTCAGGTTCCAGCCCGGACTCCACACAAGGACTTAGGCCCCGGCATCGACGGGAGAGGAATCCCGAGAGGCCCCCGAGGAACTCGCATGGGGACTGGCCTTTCCTGAGGCCACCAGAGCGGGTCCCTGAGGTCCCCGTCGTAAGTCGAGAGCACCTGCCGCAACTCGAGAAAATCAAGGAGGTTTTCCCCTCCAGGCGAGATGAGGCCCATTTCCGCTGAGGCTTCTCGAGGCTAATCACATCTAACCACTGGAACTTCCAAAGGGTCCTTCACACCCTTGCTGCAACTCAAGAAGTTCCCCGACACACCCGTCTCCACTCGAGAGGAAGCACGAGGGTCCCGCACACATCCAGGGGAGCCCCGTTTCCGCCTCCTAGCTCGAGATGAGGGATCCTTTCCCTGTTTCGTAGGGAAAGAATTCCCGGCGTTCCCGTCGCATCTCAAGAGGATGTGCTCTCCACAGGAAAGGCGAGAGGAACTCCAGGGTCGTGCCTCCATTCCAAGAGTCCCCCAGATGTGTCAGTCCATTCCAGAGGAACCTGTTTTCCCTGCACTGCCTTGACGTTCAAGCCGAGGATCGACTCTCACCACGTGTGCACATGGGACAGCCCTGTGGGAAAGCCACGTGGGAAAGCCTCGTGGGAAAGACTCGAAGGAAAAAGCATAGATCCTTTGATCCACGCGGCGGACTGCGTGACACTGCTGCTACCGCTCTGGAGGAAAGTGCAAGTGCATGCCCGCATTCGAGACGAGGACTGACTCCCCTGGGGAAACTCCAGAAGTACCCCAAGATCCATGTCAGCACTGGAGAGGAATCCTCAGGTTCCGGCCCCGACTCCACACAAGGTCTTAGGCCCCGGCATCGAAGGGAGAGGAATCCCGAGAGGACCCCGTGGAACTCGCATGGGGACTGGCCTTTCCTGAGGCCACCAGAGCGGGTCCCTGAGGTCCCCGTCGTAAGTCGAGAGCACCTGCCGCAACTCGAGAAAATCCAAGAGGTTTTGCCCTCCAGGCGAGATGAGGCCCATTTCCGCTAGGCTTCTCGAGGCTAATCACATCTAACCACTGGAATTTCCAAAGGGTCCTTCACACCCTTGCTGCAAATCAAGAAGTTCCCCGACATACCCGTCTCCACTCGAGAGGGAGCAAGAGGGTGCCGCACACATCCAGGGGAGCCCCGTTTCCGCCTCCTAGCTCGAGATGAGGGATCCTCTCCCTGTTTCGTAGGGAAAGAATTCCCGGCATTCCCGTCGCATCTCAAGACGAGGCGCTCTCCACAGGAAAGGCGAGAGGAACTCCAGGGTCGTGCCACCATTCCAAGAGTCCCCCAGATGTGTCAGTCCATTCCAGAGGAAGATGTTTTCCCTGCACTGCCTTGACGTTCAAGCCGAGGATCGACTACCACCACGTGTGCACATGGGACAACCCTGTGAGAAAGCCGCGTGGGAAAGCCTCGTGGGAAAGACTCGAGGGAAAACCATAGATCCTTTGATCAACGCAGCGGACTGCGTGACTCTGCTGTTACCGCTCTGGAGGAAAGCGCAAGTGCATGCCCGCATTCGAGACGAGGACTGACTCCCCTGGGGAGACTCCAGAAGTACCCCAAGATCCATGTCAGCACTGGAGAGGAATCCTCAGGTTCCGACCCCGACTCCACACAAGGTTTAGGCCCTGGCATCGACGGGAGAGGAATCCCGAGAGGCCCCCGAGGAACTCGCATGGTTACTGGCCTTTCCTGAGGCCACCAGAGCGGGTCCCTGAGGTCCCCGTCGTAAGTCGAGAGCACCTGCTGCAACTCGAGAAAATCCAGGAGGTTTTGCCCTCCAGGCGTGATGAGGCCCATTTCCGCTGAGGTTTCTAGAGGCTAATCACATCTAACCACTGGAACTTCCAAAGGGTCCTTCACACCCTTGCTGCATCTCAAGAAGTTCCCCGACATACCCGTGTCCACTCGAGAGGAAGCACGAGGGTCCCGCACACATCCATGGGAGCCCCGTTTCCGCCTCCTAGCTCGAGATGAGGGATCCTTTCCCTGTTTCGTAGGGAAAGAATTCCCGGCCTTCCCGTCGCATCTCAAGAGGAGGCGCTCTCCACAGGAAAGACGAGAGGAACTCCAGGGTCGTGCCACCATTCCAAGAGTCCCCCAGATATGTCAGTCCATTCCAGATGAACCTGTTTTCCATGCCCTGCCTTGAAGTTCAAGCCGAGGATCCACTCCCACCACGTGTGCAAGTGGGACAGCGCTGTGGGAAAGCCTCGTGGGAAAGCCTCGTGGGAAAGACTTGAGGGAAAACCATAGATCCTTTGATCCACGCGGCGGACTGCGTGACACTGCTGCTACCGCTCTGGAGGAAAGCGCAAGTGCATGCCCGCATTCGAGACGAGGACTGATTCCCCTGGGAGACTCCAGAAGTACCCCAAGATCCATGTCAGCACTGGAGAGGAATCCTCAGGTTCCGGCCCCGACTCCACACAAGGACTTAGGCCCCGGCATCGACGGGAGAGGAATCCCGAGAGGCCCCCGAGGAACTCGCATGGGGACTGGCCTTTCCTTAGGCCACCAGAGCGGGCCCCGAGGTCCCCGTCGTAAGTCGAGAGCACCTGCCGCAACTCGAGAAAATCCAGGAGGTTTTGGCCTCCAGGCGAGATGAGGCCCATTTCCGCTGAGGCTTCTCGAGGCTAATCACATCTAACCACTGGAATTTCCAAAGGGTCCTTCACACACTTGCTGCAACTCAAGAAGTTCCCGGACATACCCGTCTCCACTCGAGAGGGAGCACGAGGGTCCCGCACACATCCAGGGGAGCCCCGTTTCCGCCTCCTAGCTCGAGATGAGGGATCCTTTCCCTTTTTCGTAGGGAAAGAATTCCCGGCGTTCCCGTCGCATCTCAAGAGGATGCGCTCTCCACAGGAAAGGCGAGAGGAACTCCAGGGTCGTGCCACCATTCCAAGAGTCCCCCAGATGTGTCAGTCCATTCCAGAGGAACCTGTTTTCCCTGCACTGCCTTGACGTTCAAGCCGAGGATCGACTCCCACCACGTGTGTACGTGGGACAGCCCTGTGGGAAAGCCTCGTGGGAAAGCCTCGTGGGAAAGACTCGAGGGAAAACCATAGATCCTTTGATCCACGCGGCGGACTGCGTGACACAGCTGCTACCACTCTGGAGGTAAGCGCAAGTGCATGCCCGCATTCGAGACGAGGACTGACTCCCCTGGGGAGACTCCAGAAGTACCCCAAGTTCCATGTCAGCACTGGAGAGGAATCCTCAGGTTCCGGCCCCGACTCCACACAAGGTCTTAGGCCCCGACAACAACGGGAGAGGAATCCCAAGAAGCCCCCGAGGAACTGGCACGAGGACTGGCCTTTCCTGAGGCCACCAGAGCGGGTCCCTGAGGTCCCCATCGTAAGTCGAAAGCACCTGCCGCAGCTCGAGAAAATCCAGGAGGTTTTGCCCTCCAGGCGAGATGAGGACCATTTCCGCTGAGGCTTCTCGAGGCTAATCACATCTAACCCCTGGAACTTCCAAAGGGTCCTTCACAACCTTGCTGCAAGTCCAGAAGTTCCCCGACATACCCGTCTCCACTCGAGAGGAAGCACGTGGGTCCCGCACACATCCAGGGGAGCCCCGTTTCCGCCTCCTAGCTCGAGATGAGGGATCCTTTCCCTGTTTCGTAGGGAAAGAATTCCCGTCGTTCCCGTCGCATCTCAAGACGAGGCGCTCTCCACAGTAAATTCGAGAGGAACTCCAGGGTCGCGCCACCATTCCAAGAGTCCCCCAGATGTGTCAGTCCATTCCAGAGGAACCTGTTTTCCCTGCACTGCCTTGACGTTGAAGCCGAGGATCGACTCCCACCACGTGTGCACGTGGGACAGCCCAGTGGGAAAGCCTCGTGGGAAAGCCTCGTGGGAAAGACTCGAGGGAAAACCATAGATCCATTGATCCACGAGGAGGACTGCGTGACACTGCTGCTACCGCTCTGGAGGAAAGCGCAAGTGCATGCCCGCATTCGAGACGAGGACGGACTCCCCTGTGGAGACTCCAGAACTACCCCAAGATCCATGTCAGCACTGGAGAGGAATCCTCAGGTTCCAGCCCCGACTCCACACAAGGTCTTAGGCCCCGGCATCGATGGGGGAGGAATCCCGAGAGGCCCCCGAGGAACTCACATGGGGACTGGCCTTTCCTGAGGCCACCAGAGCGGGTCCCCGAGGTCCCAGTCGTAAGTCGAGAACACCTGCCGCAACTCGAGAAAATCCAGGAGGTTTTGCCCTCCAGGCGAGATGAGGCCCATTTCCGCTGAGGCTTCTCGGGGCTAATCACATCTAACCACTGGAAATTCCAAAGGGTCCTTCACACCCTTGCTGCAACTCAAGAAGTTCCCCGACATACCCGTCTCCACTCGAGAGGAAGCACGAGGGTCCCCCACACATCCAGGGGAGCCCCGTTTCCTCCTCCTACCTCTAGATGAGGGATCCTTTCCCTGTTTCGTAGGGAAAGAACTCCCGGCGTTCCCGTCGCATCTCAAGAGGAGGTGCTCTCCACAGGAAAGGAGAGAGGAACTCGTGGGTCGTGCCACCATTCCAAGAGTCCCCCAGATGTGTCAGTCCTTTCCAGAGGAACCTGTTTTCCCTGCAGTACCTTGATGTTCAAGCCGAGTATCGACTCCCACCACGTGTGCACGTGGGACAGCCCTGTGGGAAAGCCTCGTGGGAAAGCCCCGTGGGAAAGACTCGAGGGAAAACCATAGATCCTTTGATCCACGCGGCGGACTGCGTGACACTGCTGCTACCGCTCTGGAGGAAAGCGCAAATGCATGCCCGTATTCGAGACGAGGACTCTCTAGCCTGGGGAGACTCCAGAAGTACCCCAAGATCCATGTCAGCACTGGAGAGGAATCCTCAGGTTCCGGCCCCGACTCCACACAAGGTCTTAGGCCCCGGCATCGCCGGGAGAGGAATTCCGACAGGCCCCCGAGGAACTCGCATGGGGACTGGCCTTTCCTGAGGCGACCAGAGCGGGTCCCTGAGGTCCCAGTCGTAAGTCGAGAGCACCTGCCGCAACTCGAGAAAATCCAGGAGGTTTTGCCCTCCAGGAGAGATGAGGGCCATTTCCGTTGCGGCTTCTCGAGGCTAATCACATCTAACCACTGGAACTTCCAAAGGGTCCTTCACACCCTTGCTGCAACTCAAGAAGTTCCCCGACATACCCGTTTCCACTCGAGAGGAAGCATGAGGGTCCCGCACACATCCAGGGGAGACCTGTTTCCACCTCCTAGCTCGAGATGAGGGATCCTTTCCCTGTTTCGTAGGGAAAGAATTCCCCGCGTTCCCGTCGCATCTCCAGAGGAGGCGCTCTCCACAGGAAAGGCGAGAGGAACTCCAGGGTCGTGCCAACATTCCAAGAGTCCCCCAGATGTGTCAGTCCAGTCCAGAGGAACCTGTTTTCCCTGCACTGCCTTGACGTTCAAGCCGAGGATCGACTCCCACCACGTGTGCACGTGGGACAGCCCTGTGGGAAAGCCTCGTGGGAAAGCCTTGTGGGAAAGACTCGAGGGAAAAACATAGATGCTTTGATCCACGCGGTGGAATGCATAATATTGCTGCTACCGCTTTTTAGGAAAGCGCAAGAGCATGCCCGCATTCGAGAGGAGGACTGCCTCCCCTGGGGAGACTCCAGAAGTACCCCAAGATCCATGTCAGCACTGGAGAGGAATCCTCAGGTTCCGGCCCCGACTCCACACAAGGTCTTAGGCCCCGGCATCGCCGGGAGAGGAATCCCGAGAGGCCCCCTAGGAACTCGAATTGGGACTGGCCTTTCCTGAGGCCACCAGAGCGGGTCCCCGAGGTCCCCGTCGTAAGTCGAGAGCAGCTGCCGCAACTCGAGAAAATCCAGGAGGTTTTGCCCTCCAGGCGAGATGAGGCCCATTTCCGCTGAGGCTTCTCGAGGCTAATCACATCTAACCACTGGAACTTCCAAAGGGTCCTTCACACCCTTGCTGCAACTCAAGAAGTTCCCCGACATACCCGTCTCCACTCGAGAGGAAGCACGAGGGTCCCGCACACATCCAGGGGAGCCCCGTTTCCGCCTCCTAGCCCGAGTTGACGGATCCAATCCCTTTTTCGTAGGGAAAGAATTCCCGGCATTCCCGTCGCATCTCAACAGGAGGCACTCTCCACAGGAAAGGCGAGAGGAACTCCAGGGTCGTGCCACCATTCCAAGAGTCCCCCAGATGTGTCAGTCCATTCCAGAGGAATGTATTTTCCCGGCACTGCCTCGACATTCATTCCGAGGATCGACTCCCACCACGGTGGCAATTGGGGCAGCCCTGTGGGAAAGCCTCGTGGGAAAGCCTCGAGGGAAAGCCATAGATCCCTTGATCCACGCAGCGGAATTCGTGACATTGCTGCTACCACTCTGGAGGAAAGCGCAAGTGCATGCCCGCATTCGAGACGAGGACTGAATCCCCTGGGGAGACTCCAGAAGTACCCCAAGATCCATATCAGCACTGGAGAGGAATCCTCAGGTTCCGACCCAGACTCCACACAAGGTCTTAGGCCCCGGTATCGACGGGAGAGGAATCCCGAGAGGCCCCCGAGGAACTCGCATGGGGACTGGCCTTTCCTGAGGCCACCAGAGCGGATCCCTGAGGTCCCCGTGGTAAGTCGAGAGCACCTGCCGCAACTCGAGAAAATCCAGGAGGTTTTGCCCTCCAGGCGAGATGAGGCCCATTTCCGCTGAGGCATATCTAGGCTAATCACATCTAACCAATGGAACTTCCAAAGGGTCCTTCACACCCTTACTGCAAGTCAAGAAGTTCCCCGACATAGCCGTCTCCACTCGAGAGGAAGCACGAGGGTCCCACACACATCCAGGGGAGCCCCGTTTCCGCCTCCAAGCTCGAGATGAGGGATCCTTTCCCTGTTTCTTAGGGAAAGAATTCCCGGCGTTCCCGTCGCATCTCAAGAGGAGGCGCTCTCCACAGGAAAGGCGAGAGGAACTCCAGGGTCGTGCCACGATTCCAAGAGACCCCCAGATGTGTCAGTTCATTCCAGAGGAACCTGTTTTCCCTGCACTGCCTTGACGTTCAAGCCTAGGATCGACTCCCATCACGTGTGCACGTGGGAGAGCCCTGTGGGACAGCCCGGTGGGAAAGCCTCGTGGGAAAGCCTCGTGGGAAAGACTCGAGGGAAAACCATAGATCCCTTGATCCACGCGGCGGAATGCGTGACACTGCTGCTACCGCTCTGGAGGAAAGCACAAGTGCATGCCCGCATTCGAGACGAGGATTGACTCCCCTGGGGAGACTCCAGACGTACCCCAAGATCCATGTCAGCACTGGAGAGGAATCCTCAGATTCCGGCCCCCACTCCACACAAGGTCTTAGGCCCCGGCATCGCCGGGAGAGGATTCCCGAGAGGCCCCCGAGGAACTCGCATTGGGACTGGCCTTCCTGAGGCCACCAGAGCGGGTCCCTGAGGTCCCAGTCGTAAGTCGAGAGCAGCTGCCGCAACTCGAGAAAATCCAGGAGGTTTTGCCCTCCAGGCGAGATGAAGCCCATTTCCGCTGAGGTTTCTCGAGGCTAATCACATCTAACCACTGGAACTTCCAAAGGGTCATTCACACCCTTGCTGCAACTCAAGAAGTTCCCCGACATACCCGTCTCCACTCGGGAGGAAGCACGAGGGTCCCGCACACATCCAGGGGAGCCCCGTTTCCGCCTCCTAGCTCGAGATGAGGGATCCTTTCCCTGTTTCATAGGGAAACAATTCCCGGCTTTCGCGTCGCATCTCAAGAGGAGGCGCTCTCCACAGGAAAGGCGAGAGGAACTCCAGGGTCGTGCCACCATTCCAAGAGTCCCCCAGATGTGTCAGTCCATTCCAGAGGAATCAGTTTTTCCTGCACTGCCTTGACGTTCAAGCCGAGGATCGACTCCCACCACGTGTGCACGTGGGACAGCCCTGTGGGAAAGCCTCGTGGGAAAGCCTTGTGGGAAAGACTCGAGGGAAAAACATAGATCCTTTGATCCACGCGGCGGAATCCATAACATTGCTGCTACCGCTTTTTAGGAAAGCGCAAGAGCATGCCCGCATTCGAGACGAGGACTGCCTCCACTGGGGAGACTCCAGAAGTGCCCCAAGAACCATGTCAGCACTGGAGAGGAATCCTCAGGTTCCGGCTCCGACTCCACACAAGGTCTTAGGCACCGGCATTGCCGGGAGAGGAATTCCGACAGGCCCCCGAGGAACTCGCATGGGGACTGGCCTTTCCTGAGGCCACCAGAGCGGGTCCCCGAGGTCCCAGTCGTAAGTCGAGAGCACCTGCCACAACTCGAGAAAATCCAGGAGGTTTTGCCCTCCAGGCGAGATGAGGCCCATTTCCGCTGCGGCTTCTCGAGGCTAATCACATCTAACCACTGGAACTTCCAAAGGGTCCTTCACACCCTTGCTGAAACTCAAGAAGTTCCCCGACATACCCGTTTCCACTCGAGAGGAAGCACGAGGGTTCCGCACACATCCAGGGGAGACCTGTTTCCACCTCCTAGCTCGAGATGAGGGATCCTTTCCCTGTTTCATAGGGAAAGAATTCCCCGCGTTCCCGTCGCATCTCAAGAGGAGGCGCTCTCCACAGGAAAGGCGAGAGGAACTCCAGGGTCGTGCCACCATTCCAAGAGTCCCCCAGATGTGTCAGTCCATTCCAGAGGAACCTGTTTTCCCTGCACTGCCTTGACGTTCAAGCCGAGGATCGACTCCCACCACGTGTGCACGTGGGACAGCCCTGTGGGAAAGCCTCGTGGGAAAGCCTCGTGGGAAAGTCTCCAGGGAAAACCATAGATCCTTTGATCCACGCGGTGGACTGCGTGACACTGCTGCTACCGCTCTGGAGGAAAGCGCAAGTGCATGCCCGCATTCGAGACGAGGACTCACTCCCCTGGGGAGACTCCAGAAGTACCCCAAGATCCATGTCAGCACTGGAGAGGAATCCTCAGATTCCGGCCCCCACTCCACACAAGGTCTTAGGCCCCGGCATCGCCGGGAGAGGATTCCCGAGAGGCCCCCGAGGAACTCGCATTGGGACTGGCCTTTACTGAGGCCACCTGAGCGGGTCCCTGAGGTCCCCGTCGTAAGTCGAGAGCAGCTGCCACAACTCGAGAAAATCCAGGAGGTTTTGCCCTCCAGGCGAGATGAGGCCCATTTCCGCTGAGGCTTCTCGAGGCTAATCACATCTAACCACTGGAACTTCCAAAGGGTCATTCACACCCTTGCTGCAACTCAAGAAGTTCCCCGACATACCCGTCTCCACTCGAGAGGAAGCACGAGGGTCCCGCACACATCCAGGGGAGCCCCGTTTCCGACTCCTAGCTCGAGATGAGGGATCCTTTCCCTGTTTCATAGGGAAAGAATTCCCGGCGTTCCCGTCGCATCTCAAGAGGAGGCGCTCTCCACAGGAAAGGCGAGAGGAACTCCAGGGTCGTGCCACCATTCCAAGAGTCCCCCAGATGTGTCAGTCCATTCCAGAGGAACCTGTTTTCCCTGCACTGCCTTGACGTTCAAGCCGAGGATCGACTCCCACCACGTGTGCACGTGGGACAGCCCTGTGGGAAAGCCTCGTGGGAAAGCCTTGTGGGAAAGACTCGAGGGAAATACATAGATCCTTTGATCCACGCGGCGGAATGCATAACATTGCTGCTACCGCTTTTTAGGAAAGCGCAAGAGCATGCCCGCATTCGAGACGAGGACTGCCTCCACTGGGGAGACTCCAGAAGTACCCCAAGATCCATGTCAGCACTGGAGAGGAATCCTCAGGTTCCGACTCCGACTTCACACAAGGTCTTAGGCCCCGGCATCGCTGGGAGAGGAATTCCGACAGGCCCCCGAGGAACTCGCATGGGGACTGGCCTTTCCTGAGGCGACCAGAGCGGGTCCCCGAGGTCCCAGTCGTAAGTCGAGAGCACCTGCCGCAACTCGAGAAAATCCAGGAGGTTTTGCCCTCCAGGCGAGATGAGGCCCATTTCCGCTGCGGCTTCTCGAGGCTAATCACATCTAACCACTGGAACTTCCAAAGGGTCCTTCACACCCTTGCTGCAACTCAAGAAGTTCCCCGACATAGCCGTCTCCACTCGAGAGGAAGCACGAGGGTCCCGCACACATCCAGGGGAGCCCCGTTTCCGCCTCCTAGCCCGAGTTGAGGGATCCTATCCCTTTTTCGTAGGGAAAGAATTCCCGGCGTTCCCGTCGCATCTCAACAGGAGGCACTCTCCACAGGAAAGGCGAGAGGAACTCCAGGGTCGTGCCACCATTCCAAGAGTCCCCCAGATGTGTCAGTCCATTCCAGAGGAATGTATTTTCCCTGCACTGCCTCGACATTTATGCGGAGGATCGACTCCCACCACGGTGGCAATTGGGACAGCCCTGTGGGAAAGCCTCGTGGGAAAGCCTCGAGGGAAAGCCATAGATCCCTTGATCCACGCAGCGGAATGCGTGACACTGCTGCTACCACTCTGGAGGAAAGCGCAAGTGCATGCCCGCATTCGAGACGAGGACTGAATCCCCTGGGGAGACTCCAGAAGTACCCCAAGATCCATATCAGCACTGGAGAGGAATCCTCAGGTTCCGACCCAGACTCCACACAAGGTCTTAGGCCCCGGTATCGACGGGAGAGGAATCCCGAGAGGCCCCCGAGGAACTCGCATGGGGACTGGCCTTTCCTGAGGCCACCAGAGCGGATCCCTGAGGTCCCCGTGGTAAGTCGAGAGCACCTGCCGCAACTCGAGAAAATCCAGGAGGTTTTGCCCTCCAGGCGAGATGAGGCCCATTTCCGCTGAGGCATATCTAGGCTAATCACATCTAACCAATGGAACTTCCAAAGGGTCCTTCACACCCTTACTGCAAGTCAAGAAGTTCCCCGACATAGCCGTCTCCACTCGAGAGGAAGCACGAGGGTCCCACACACATCCAGGGGAGCCCCGTTTCCGCCTCCTAGCTCGAGATGAGGGATCCTTTCCCTGTTTCGTAGGGAAAGAATTCCCGGCGTTCCCGTCGCATCTCAAGAGGAGGCGCTCTCCACAGGAAAGGCGAGAGGAACTCCAGGGTCGTGCCACGATTCCAAGAGACCACCAGATGTGTCAGTTCATTCCAGAGGAACCTGTTTTCCCTGCACTGCCTTGACGTTCAAACCTAGGATCGACTCCCACCACGTGTGCACGTGGGAGAGCCCTGTGGGACAGCCCTGTGGGAAAGCCTCGTGGGAAAGCCTTGTGGGAAAGACTCGAGGGAAAACCATAGATCCCTTGATCCACGCGGCGGAATGCGTGACACTGCTGCTACCGCTCTGGAGGAAAGCACAAGTGCATGCCCGCATTTGAGACGAGGATTGACTCCCCTGGGGAGACTCCAGAAGTACCCCAAGATCCATGTCAGCACTGGAGAGGAATCCTCAGGTTCCGGCCAAGTCTCCACACAAGCTCTTAGGCCCCGGCATCGACGGGAGAGGAATCCCGAGAGGCCCGCGAGGAACTCGCATGGGGACTGGCCTTTCCTGAGGCCACCAGAGCGGGTCCCCGAGGTCCCCGTAGTAAGTCGAGAGCACCTGTCGCAACTCGAGAAAATCCAGGAGGTTTTGCCCTCCAGGCGAGATGAGGCCTATTTCCGCTGAGGCATATCTAGGCTAATCACATCTAACCAATGGAACTTCCAAAGGGTCCTTCACACCCTTACTGCAAGTCAAGAAGTTCCCCGACATAGCCGTCTCCACTCGAGAGGAAGCACGAGGGTCCCACACACATCCAGGGGAGCCCCGTTTCCGCCTCCTAGCTCGAGATCAGGGATCCTTTCCCTGTTTCGTAGGGAAAGAATTCCCGGCGTTCCCGTCGCATCTCAAGAGGAGGCGCTCTCCACAGGAAAGGCGAGAGGAACTCCAGGGTCGTGCAACGATTCCAAGAGACCACCAGATGTGTCAGTTCATTCCAGAGGAACCTGTTTTCCCTGCACTGCCTTGACGTTCAAACCTAGGATCGACTCCCACCACGTGTTCACGTGGGAGAGCCCTGTGGGACAGCCCTGTGGGAAAGCCTCGTGGAAAAGCCTTGTGGGAAAGACTCGAGGGAAAACCATAGATCCCTTGATCCACGCGGTGGAATGCGTGACACTGCTGCTACCGCTCTGGAGGAAAGCACAAGTGCATGCCCGCATTCGAGACGAGGATTGACTCCCCTGGGGAGACTCCAGAAGTACCCCAAGATCCATGTCAGCACTGGAGAGGAATCCTCAGGTTCCGGCCCCGACTCCACACAAGGACTTAGGCCCCGGCATCGACGGGAGAGGAATCCCGAGAGGCCCCCGAGGAACTCGCATGGGGACTGGCCTTTCCTTAGGCCACCAGAGCGGGCCCCGAGGTCCCCGTCGTAAGTCGAGAGCACCTGCCGCAACTCGAGAAAATCAAGGAGGTTTTCCCCTCCAGGCGAGATGAGGCCCATTTCCGCTGAGGCTTCTCGAGGCTAATCACATCTAACCACTGGAATTTCCAAAGGGTCCTTCACACACTTGCTGCAACTCAAGAAGTTCCCGGACATACCCGTCTCCACTCGAGAGGGAGCACGAGGGTCCCGCACACATCCAGGGGAGCCCCGTTTCCGCCTCCTAGCTCGAGATGAGGGCTCCTTTCCCTTTTTCGTAGGGAAAGAATTCCCGGCGTTCCCGTCGCATCTCAAGAGGATGCGCTCTCCACAGGAAAGGCGAGAGGAACTCCAGGGTCGTGCCACCATTCCAAGAGTCCCCCAGATGTGTCAGTCCATTCCAGAGGAACCTGTTTTCCCTGCACTGCCTTGACGTTCAAGCCGAGGATCGACTCCCACCACGTGTGTACGTGGGACAGCCCTGTGGGAAAGCCTCGTGGGAAAGCCTCGTGGGAAAGACTCGAGGGAAAACCATAGATCCTTTGATCCACGCGGCGGACTGCGTGACACTGCTGCTACCACTCTGGAGGTAAGCGCAAGTGCATGCCCGCATTCGAGACGAGGACTGACTCCCCTGGGGAGACTCCAGAAGTACCCCAAGTTCCATGTCAGCACTGGAGAGGAATCCTCAGGTTCCGGCCCCGACTCCACACAAGGTCTTAGGCCCCGACAACAACGGGAGAGGAATCCCAAGAAGCCCCCGAGGAACTGGCACGAGGACTGGCCTTTCCTGAGGCCACCAGAGCGGGTCCCTGAGGTCCCCGTCGTAAGTCGAAAGCACCTGCCGCAACTCGAGAAAATCCAGGAGGTTTTGCCCTCCAGGCGAGATGAGGACCATTTCCGCTGAGGCTTCTCGAGGCTAATCACATCTAACCCCTGGAACTTCCAAAGGGTCCTTCACAACCTTGCTGCAAGTCCAGAAGTTCCCCGACATACCCGTTTCCACTCGAGAGGAAGCACGTGGGTCCCGCACACATCCAGGGGAGCCCCGTTTCCGCCTCCTAGCTCGAGATTAGGGATCCTTTCCCTGTTTCGTAGGGAAAGAATTCCCGTCGTTCCCGTCGCATCTCAAGACGAGGCGCTCTCCACAGTAAATTCGAGAGGAACTCCAGGGTCGCGCCACCATTCCAAGAGTCCCCCAGATGTGTCAGTCCATTCCAGAGGAACCTCTTTTCCCTGCACTGCCTTGACGTTCAAGCCGAGGATCGAGTCCCACCACGTGTGCACGTGGGACAGCCCTGTGGGAAAGCCTCGTGGGAAAGCCTCGTGGGAAAGACTCGAGGGAAAACCATAGATCCTTTGATCCACGCGGCGGACTGCGTGACACTGCTGCTACCGCTCTGGAGGAAAGCACAAGTGCATGCCCGCATTCGAGACGAGGACTGACTCCCCTGGGGAGACTCGAGAAGTACCCCACGATCCATGGCAGCACTGGAGAGGAATCCTCAGGTTCCGGCCCCGACTCCACACAAGGTCTTAGGCCCCGGCATCGACGGGAGAGGAATCCCGAGAGGCCCCCGAGGAACTCGCATGGGGACTGGCCTTTCCTGAGGCCACCAGAGCGGGTCCCTGAGGTCCCCGTCGTAAGTCGAGGGCACCTGCCGCAACTCGAGAAAATCCAGGAGGTTTTGCACTCCAGGCGAGATGAGGCCCATTTCCGCTGAGGCTTCTCGAGGCTAATCACATCTAACCACTGGAACTTCCAAAGGGTCCTTCACACCCTTGCTGCAAATCAAGAAGTTCCCCGACATACCCGTCTTCCACTCGAGAGGAAGCACGAGGGTCCCGCACACATCCAGGGGAGCACCGTTTCCGCCTCGAAGCTCGAGATGAGGGATCCTTTCCCTGTTTCGAAGGGAAAGAATTCCCGGCGTTCCCGTCGCATCTCAAGAGGAGGTGCTCTCCACAGGAACGGCGAGAGGAACTCCAGGGTCGTACCACCATTCCAAGAGTCCCCCAGATTAGTTCGTCCATTCCAGAGGAACCTGTTTTCCCTGCACTGCCTTGACGTTCATGCCGAGGATCGACTCCCACCACATGTGCACGGGGGACAGCCCTGTGGGAAAGCCTCGTGGGAAAGACTCGAGGGAAAACCATAGATCCTTTGATACACGCGGCGGACTGCGTGACACTGCTGCTACCGCGCTTGACTAAAGCGCAAGTGCATGCCCGCGTTCGAGACGAGGACTGACTCCCCTGGGGAGACTCCAGAAGTACCCCAAGATCCATGGCAGCACTGGAGAGGAATCCTCAGGTTCCGGCCCCGTCTCCACACAAGGTCTTAGGCCCCGGCATCGACGGGAGAGGAATCCCGAGAGACTCCCGAGGAACTCGCATGAGGACTGGCCTTTCCTGAGGCCACCAGAGCTGGTCTCTGAGGTCCCCCTCGTAAGTCGAGAGCACCTGCCGCAACTCGAGAAAATCCAGGAGGTTTTGCCCTCCAGGCGAGATGAGGCCCATTTCCGCTGAGGCTTCTCGAGGCTAATCACATCTAATCACTGGAACTTCCAAAGGGTCCTTCACACCTTTGCTGCAACTCAAGAAGTTCCCCGACATACCCCTCTCCACTCGAGAGGAAGCGCGAGGGTCCCGCACACATCCAGGGGAGCCCCGTTTCCATCTCCTAGCTCGAGATGAGGGATCCTTTCCCTGTTTCGTAGGGAAAGAATTCCCGGCGTTCCCGTCGCATCTCAAGAGGAGGCGCTCTCCACAGGAAAGGCGAGAGGAACTCCAGGGTCGTGCCACCATTCCAAGAGTCCCCCAGATGTGTCAGTCCATTCCAGAGGAACCTGTTTTTCCTGCACTGCCTTGACGTTGAAGCCGAGGATCGACTCCCACCACGTGTGCACGTGGGACAGCCCAGGGGGAAAGCCTCGTGGGAAAGCCTCGTGGGAAAGACTCGAGGGAAAACCATAGATCCATTGATCCACGAGGAGGACTGCGTGACACTGCTGCTACCGCTCTGGAGGAAAGCGCAAGTGCATGCCCGCATTCGAGACGAGGACGGACTCCCCTGTGGAGACTCCAGAACTACCCCAAGATCCATGTCAGCACTGGAGAGGAATCCTCAGGTTCCAGCCCCGACTCCACACAAGGTCTTAGGCCCCGGCATCGATGGGGGAGGAATCCCGAGAGGCCCCCGAGGAACTCACATGGGGACTGGCCTTTCCTGAGGCCACCAGAGCGGGTCCCCGAGGTCCCAGTCGTAAGTCGAGAACACCTGCCGCAACTCGAGAAAATCCAGGAGGTTTTGCCCTCCAGGCGAGATGAGGCCCATTTCCGCTGAGGCTTCTCGGGGCTAATCACATCTAACCACTGGAAATTCCAAAGGGTCCTTCACACCCTTGCTGCAACTCAAGAAGTTCCCCGACATACCCGTCTCCACTCGAGAGGAAGCACGAGGGTCCCCCACACATCCAGGGGAGCCCCGTTTTCTCCTCCTACCTCTAGATGAGGGATCCTTTCCCTGTTTCGTAGGGAAAGAACTCCCGGCGTTCCCGTCGCATCTCAAGAGGAGGTGCTCTCCACAGGAAAGGCGAGAGGAACTCGTGGGTCGTGCCACCATTCCAAGAGTCCCCCAGATGTGTCAGTCCTTTCCAGAGGAACCTGTTTTCCCTGCAGTACCTTGATGTTCAAGCCGAGTATCGACTCCCACCACGTGCGCACGTGGGACAGCCCTGTGGGAAAGCCTCGTGGGAAAGCCCCGTGGGAAAGACTCGAGGGAAAACCATAGATCCTTTGATCCACGCGGCGGACTGCGTGACACTGCTGCTACCGCTCTGGAGGAAAGCGCAAATGCATGCCCGTATTCGAGACGAGGACTGTCTCCCCTGGGGAGACTCCAGAAGTACCCCAAGATCCATGTCAGCACTGGAGAGGAATCCTCAGGTTCCGGCCCCGACTCCACACAAGGTCTTAGGCCCCGGCATCGCCGGGAGAGGAATTCCGACAGGCCCCCGAGGAACTCGCAGGGGACTGGCCTTTCCTGAGGCGACCAGAGCGGGTCCCCGAGGTCCCCGTCGTAAGTCGAGAGCAGCTGCCGCAACTCGAGAAAATCCAGGAGGTTTTGCCCTCCAGGCGAGATGAGGCCCATTTCCGCTGAGGCTTCTCGAGGCTAATCACATCTAACCACTGGAACTTCCAAAGGGTCCTTCACACCCTTGCTGCAACTCAAGAAGTTCCCCGACATAGCCGTCTCCACTCGAGAGGAAGCACGAGGGTCCCGCACACATCCAGGGGAGCCCCGTTTCCGCCTCCTAGCCCGAGTTGACGGATCCAATCCCTTTTTCGTAGGGAAAGAATTCCCGGCGTTCCCGTCGCAGCTCAACAGGAGGCACTCTCCACAGGAAAGGCGAGAGGAACTCCAGGGTCGTGCCACCATTCCAAGAGTCCCCCAGATGTGTCAGTCCATTCCAGAGGAATGTATTTTCCCTGCACTGCCTCGACATTCATTCCGAGGATCGACTTCCACCACGGTGGCAATTGGGGCAGCTCTGTGGGAAAGCCTCGTGGGAAAGCCTCGAGGGAAAGCCATAGATCCCTTGATCCACGCAGCGGAATGCGTGACACTGCTGCTACCACTCTGGAGGAAAGCGCAAGTGCATGCCCGCATTCGAGACGAGGACTGAATCCCCTGGGGAGACTCCAGAAGTACCCCAAGATCCATATCAGCACTGGAGAGGAATCCTCAGGTTCCGACCCAGACTCCACACAAGGTCTTAGGCCCCGGTATCGACGGGAGAGGAATCCCGAGAGGCCCCCGAGGAACTCGCATGGGGACTGGCCTTTCCTGAGGCCACCAGAGCGGATCCCTGAGGTCCCCGTGGTAAGTCGAGAGCACCTGCCGCAACTCGAGAAAATCCAGGAGGTTTTGCCCTCCAGGCGAGATGAGGCCCATTTCCGCTGAGGCATATCTAGGCTAATCACATCTAACCAATGGAACTTCCAAAGGGTCCTTCACACCCTTACTGCAAGTCAAGAAGTTCCCCGACATAGCCGTCTCCACTCGAGAGGAAGCACGAGGGTCCCACACACATCCAGGGGAGCCCCGTTTCCGCCTCCAAGCTCGAGATGAGGGATCCTTTCCCTGTTTCGTAGGGAAAGAATTCCCGGCGTTCCCGTCGCATCTCAAGAGGAGGCGCTCTCCACAGGAAAGGCGAGAGGAACTCCAGGGTCGTGCCACGATTCCAAGAGACCCCCAGATGTGTCAGTTCATTCCAGAGGAACCTGTTTTCCCTGCACTGCCTTGACGTTCAAGCCTAGGATCGACTCCCATCACGTGTGCACCTGGGAGAGCCCTGTGGGACAGCCCGGTGGGAAAGCCTCGTGGAAAAGCCTCGTGGGAAAGACTCGAGGGAAAACCATAGATCCCTTGATCCACGCGGCGGAATGCGTGACACTGCTGCTACCGCTCTGGAGGAAAGCACAAGTGCATGCTCGCATTCGAGACGAGGATTGACTCCCCTGGGGAGACTCCAGACGTACCCCAAGATCCATGTCAGCACTGGAGAGGAATCCTCAGATTCCGGCCCCCACTCCACACAAGGTCTTAGGCCCCGGCATCGCCGGGAGAGGATACCCGAGAGGCCCCCGAGGAACTCGCATTGGGACTGGCCTTCCTGAGGCCACCAGAGCGGGTCCATGAGGTCCCCGTCGTAAGTCGAGAGCAGCTGCCGCAACTCGAGAAAATCCAGGAGGTTTTGCCCTCCAGGCGAGATGAAGCCCATTTCCGCTGAGGTTTCTCGAGGCTAATCACATCTAACCACTGGAACTTCCAAAGGGTCATTCACACCCTTGCTGCAACTCAAGAAGTTCCCCGACATACCCGTCTCCACTCGGGAGGAAGCACGAGGGTCCCGCACACATCCAGGGGAGCCCCGTTTCCGCCTCCTAGCTCGAGATGAGGGATCCTTTCCCTGTTTCATAGGGAAACAATTCCCGGCGTTCGCGTCGCATCTCAAGAGGAGGCGCTCTCCACAGGAAAGTCGAGAGGAACTCCAGGGTCGTGCCACCATTCCAAGAGTCCCCCAGATGTGTCAGTCCATTCCAGAGGAATCAGTTTTTCCTGCACTGCCTTGACGTTCAAGCCGAGGATCGACTCCCACCACGTGTGCACGTGGGACAGCCCTGTGGGAAAGCCTCGTGGGAAAGCCTTGTGGGAAAGACTCGAGGGAAAAACATAGATCCTTTGATCCACGCGGCGGAATCCATAACATTGCTGCTACCGCTTTTTAGGAAAGCGCAAGAGCATGCCCGCATTCGAGACGAGGACTGCCTCCACTGGGGAGACTCCAGAAGTGCCCCAAGAACCATGTCAGCACTGGAGAGGAATCCTCAGGTTCCGACTCCGACTCCACACAAGGTCTTAGGCACCGGCATTGCCGGGAGAGGAATTCCGACAGGCCCCCGAGGAACTCGCATGGGGACTGGCCTTTCCTGAGGCCACCAGAGCGGGTCCCCGAGGTCCCAGTCGTAAGTCGAGAGCACCTGCCGCAACTCGAGAAAATCCAGGAGGTTTTGCCCTCCAGGCGAGATGAGGCCCATTTCCGCTGCGGCTTCTCGAGGCTAATCACATCTAACCACTGGAACTTCCAAAGGGTCCTTCACACCCTTGCTGAAACTCAAGAAGTTCCCCGACATACCCGTTTCCACTCGAGAGGAAGCACGAGGGTCCCGCACACATCCAGGGGAGACCTGTTTCCACCTCCTAGCTCGAGATGAGGGATCCTTTCCCTGTTTCATAGGGAAAGAATTCCCCGCGTTCCCGTCGCATCTCAAGAGGAGGCGCTCTCCACAGGAAAGGCGAGAGGAACTCCAGGGTCGTGCCACCATTCCAAGAGTCCCCCAGATGTGTCAGTCCATTCCAGAGGAACCTGTTTTCCCTGCACTGCCTTGACGTTCAAGCCGAGGATCGACTCCCACCACGTGTGCACGTGGGACAGCCCTGTGGGAAAGCCTCGTGGGAAAGCCTCGTGGGAAAGACTCGAGGGAAAACCATAGATCCCTTGATCCACGCGGCGGAATGCGTGACACTGCTGCTACCGCTCTGGAGGAAAGCGCAAGTGCATGCCCGCATTCGAGACGAGGACTGACTCCCCTGGGGAGACTCCAGAACTACCCCAAGATCCATGTCAGCACTGGAGAGGAATCCTCAGGTTCAGGCCCCGTCTCCACACAAGGTCTTAGGCCCCGGCATCGACGGGAGAGGAATCCCGAGAGGCCCGCGAGGAACTCGCATGGGGATTGGCCTTTCCTGAGGCCACCAGAGCGGGTCCCCGAGGTCCCCGTCGTAAGTAGAGAGCACCTGCCGCAACTCGAGAAAATCCAGGAGGTTTTGCCCTCCAGGCGAGATGAGGCCCATTTCCGCTGAGGCTTCTCGAGGCCAATCACATCTAACCACTGGAAGTTCCAAAGGGTCCTTCACACCCTTGCTGCAACTCAAGAAGTTCCCCGACATACCCGTCTCCACTCGAGAGGAAGCACGTGGGGTCCCGCACACATCCAGGGGAGCCCCGTTTCTGCCTCCGAGCCCGAGATGAGGGATCCTATCCCTTTTTCGTAGGGAAAGAATTCCCGGCGTTCCCGTCGCAACTCAAGGGGAGGCGCTCTCCACAGGAAAGGCGAGAGGAACTCCAGGGTCGTGCCACCATTCCAAGAGTACGCCAGATGTGTCAGTCCATTCCAAGGAACCTGTTTTTCCTGCACTGCCTTGACGTTCAAGCCGAGGATCGACTCCCACCACGTGCGCACGTGGGACAGCCCTGTGGGAAAGCCTCGTGGGAAAGCCTCGTGGGAAAGACTCGAGGGAAAACCATATATCCTTTGATCCACGGGGCAGACTGCGTGACACTGCTGCTACCGCTCTGGAGGAAAGCGCAAGTGCATGCCCGCATTCGAGACGAGGACTGACTCCCCTGGGGAGACTCCAGAAGTACCCCAAGATCCATGTCAGCACTGGAGAGGAATCCTCAGGTTCCGGCCCCGACTCCACACAATGTCTTAGGCCCCGGCATCGACGGGAGAGGAATCCAGAGAAGCCCCCGAGGAACTCGCATGGGGACTGGCCTTTCCTGAGGCCACCAGAGAGGGTCACTGAAGTCCCCGTCTTAAGTCGACAGCATCTGCCCCAACTCGAGAAAATCCAGGAGGTTTTGCCCTCCAGGCGAGATGAGGACCATTTCCGCTGAGGCTTCTCGAGGCTAATCACATCTAACCACTGGAACTTCCAAAGGGTCCTTCACACCTTTGCTGCAACTCAAGAAGTTCCCCGACATACCCGTCTCCACTCGAGAGGAATCACGAGGGTCCCGCACAGATCCAGGGGAGCCCCGTTTCCACCTCCTAGCACGAGATGAGGGATCCTTTCCCTGTTTCGTAGGGAAAGAATTCCCGGCGTTCCCGTCGCATCTCAAGAGGAGGCGCTCTCCACAGGAAAGGCGAGAGGAACTCCAGGGTCGTGCCACCATTCCAAGAGTCCTCCAGATGTGTCAGTCCATTCCAGAGGAACGTATTTTCCCTGCACTGCCTCGACGTTCATGCCGAGGTTCGACTCCCACCACGGTGGCACGTGGGACAGCCCTGTGGGAAAGCCTCGTGGGAAAGCCTCGTGTGAAAGACTCGAGGGAAAACCATAGATCCTTTGATCCACGCGGCGGTCTGCGTGACACTGCTCCTACCGCTCTGGAGGAAAGCGCAAGTGCATGCCCGCATTCGAGACGAGGACTGACTCCCCTGGGGAGACTCCAGAAGTACCCCAAGATCCATTTCAGCACTGGAGACGAATCCTCAGGTTCCGGCCCCGAATCCACACAAGGTCTTAGGCCCCGGCATCGACGGGAGAGGAATCCTGAGAGGCCCCCGAGGAACTCGCATGGGGACTGGCCTTTCCTGAGGCCACCAGAGCGGGTCCCTGAGGTCCCCGTCGTAAGTCGAGAGCACCTGCCGCAACTCGAGAAAATCCAGGAGGTTTTGCCCTCCAGGCGAGATGAGGCCCATTTCCGCTGAGGCTTCTCGAGGCTAATCACATCTAACCACTGAAACTTCCAAAGGGTACTTCACACCCTTGCTGCAACTCAAGAAGTTCCCCGACATACCCGTATCCACTCGAGAGGAAGCACAAGGGTCCCGCACACATCCAGGGGAGCCCCGTTTACGCCTCGTAGCTCGAGATGAGGGATCCTTTCCCTGTTTCGTAGGGAAAGAATTCCCGGCGTTCCCGTCGCATCTCAAGAGGAGGCGCTCTCCACAGGAAAGGCGAGACGAACTCCAGGGTCGTGCCACCATTCCTAGAGTCTCCCAGATGTGTCAATCCATTCCAGAGGAACCTGTTTTCCCTGCACTGCCTTGACGTTCAAGCCGAGGATCGACTCCCACCACGTGTGCTCGTGGGACAGCCCTGTGGGAAAGCCTCGTGGGAAAGACTCGAGGGAAAACCATAGATCCTTTGATCCACGCGGCGGACTGCGTGACACTGCTGCTACCGCTCTGGAGGAAAGAGCAAGTGCATGCCCGCATTCGAGACGAGGACTGACTCCCCTGGGGAGACTCCAGAAGTACCCCAAGATCCATGTCAGCACTGGAGAGGAATCCTCAGGTTCCGGCCCCGACTCCACAAAAGGTTTTAGGCCCCGGCATCGACGGGAGAGGAATCCCGAGAGCCCCCCGAGGAACTCGCATGGGGACTGGCCTTTCCTGAGGCCACCAGAGCGGGTCCCTGAGGTCCTCGTCGTAAGTCGAGAGCACCTGCCGCAACTCGAGGAAATCCAGGAGGTTTTGCCCTCCAGGCGAGATGAGGCCCATTTCCGCGGAGGCTTCTCGAGGCTAATCACATCTAACCACTGGAACTTCCAAAGGGTCCTTCACACCCTTGCTGCAACTCAAGAAGTTCCCCGACATACCCATCTCCACTCGAGAGGAAGTACGAGGTTCCCCCAAACATCCAGGGGAGCCCCGCCTCCGCCTCCTAGCTCGAGATGAGGGATCCTTTCCCTGTTTCGTAGGGAAAGAATTCCCGGCGTTTCCGTCGCATCTCAAGAGGAGGCACTCTCCACAGGAAAGGCGAGAGGAACTCCAGGGTCGTGCCACCATTCCAAGAGTCCCCCAGATGTGTCAGTCCATTCCAGAGGAACCTGTTTTCCCTGCACTGCCTTGACGTTCAAGCCGAGGATCGACTGCCCCCACGGTGGCACGTGGGACAGCCCTGTGGGAAAACCTCGTGGGAAAGCCTCGAGGGAAAGCCATAGATCCCTTGATCCACGCTGCGGAATTCGTGACACTGCTGCTACCGCTCTGGAGGAAAGCAGAAGTGCATGCCCGCATTCGAGACGAGGACTGACTCCCCTCGGGAGCTTCCAGAAGTACCCCAAGATCCATGTCAGCACTGGAGAGGAATCCTCAGGTTCCGGCCCCGACTCCACACAAGGTCTTAGGCCCCGGCATGGACGGGAGAGGAATCCAGAGAGGCCCCCGAGGAACTCGCATGGGAACTGGCCTTTTCTGAGGCCACCAGAGCGTGTCCCTCTTGTCCCCGTCGTAAGTCGAGAGCACCAGCCGCAACTCGAGAAAATCCAGGAGGTTTTGCCCTCCAGGCGAGATGAGGCCCATTTCCGTTGAGGCTTCTAGAGGCTAATCACATCTAACCACTGGAACTTCCAAAGGGTCCTTCACACCCTTGCTGCAACACAAGAAGTTCCCCGATACAGCCGTCTCCACTCGAGAGGAAGCACGAGGGTCACGCACACATCCAGCGGAGACCCGTTTCCGCCTCCTAGCTAGAGATGAGGGATCCTTTCCCTGTTTCTTAGGGAAAGAATTCCCGGCGTTCCCGTCGCATCTCAAGAGGAGGCGCTCTCCACAGGAAAGGCGAGAGGAACTCCAGGGTCGTGCCACCATTCCAAGAGTCCCCCAGAAGTGTCAGTCCATTCCAGAGGAACCTGTTTTCCCTGCACTGCCTTGACGTTCAAGCCGAGGATCGACTCCCAACAGTGTGCACGTGGGACAGCCCTGTGGGAAAGCCTCGTGGGAAAGTCTCGTGGGAAAGACACGAGGGAAAATCATAGATCCTTTTCTCTACTCGGCGGACTGCGTGACACTGCTGCTACCTCTCTGGAGGAAAGGCAAGTACATGCCCGCATTCGAGAAGAGGACTGACTCCCATGGGGAGACTCCAGAAGTACCCCAAGATCCATGTCAGCACTGGAGAGGAATCCTCAGGTTCCGGCCCCGACTCCACACAAGGTCTTAGGCCCCGCCATCGACGGGAGAGGAATCCCGAGAGGCCCCCGAGGAACTCGCATGGGGACTGGCCTTTCCTGAGGCCACCAGAGCGGGTCCCTGAGGTCCCCGTCGTACGTCGAGAGCACCTGCCGCAACTCGAGAAAATCCAGGAGGTTTTGCCCTCCAGGCGAGATGAGGCCCATTTCCGCTGAGGCTTCTCGAGGCTAATCACGTCTAACCACTGGAACTTCCAAAGGGTCCTTCACACCCTTGCTGCAACTCAAGAAGTTCCCCGACATACCCGTCTCCACTCGAGAGGAAGCACGTGGGTCCCGCACACATCCAGGGGAGCCCCGTTTCCGCCTCCTAGCTCGAGATGAGTGATCCTTTCCCTGTTTCGTAGTGAAAGAATTCCCGGGGTTCCTGTCGCATCTCAAGAGGAGGCGCTCTCCACAGGAAAGGCGAGAGGAACTCCAGGGTCGTGCCACCATTCCAAGAGTCCCCCAGATGTGTCAGTCCATTCCAGAGGAACCTGTTTTCCCTGCACTGCCTTGACGTTCAAGCCGAGGATCGACTCCCACCACTTGTGCACGTGGGACAGCCCTGTGGGAAAGCCTCGTGGGAAAGCCTCGTGGGAAAGACTCGAGGGAAAACCATAGATCCTTTGATCCACGCGGCGGACTGCGTGACACTGCTGCTACCGCTCTGGAGGAAAGCGCAAGTGCATGCCCGCATTCGAGACGAGGACTGACTCCCCTGGGGAGACTCCAGAAGTACCCCAAGATCCATGTCAGCACTGGAGAGGAATCCTCAGGTTCCGGCCCCGACTCCACACAAGGTCTTAGGCCCCGGCATCGACGGGAGAGGAATCCCGAGAGGCCCCCGAGGAACTCGCATGGGGACTGGCCTTTCCTGAGGCCACCAGAGCGGGTCCCTGAGGTCCCCGTCGTAAGTCGAGAGCACCTGCCGCAACTCCAGAGAATCCAGGAGGTTTTGCCCTCCAGGCGAGATGAGGCCCATTTCCGCTGAGGCTTCTCGAGGCTAATCACGTCTAACCACTGTAACTTCCAAAGGGTTCTTCACACCCTTGCTGCAACTCAAGAAGTTCCCCGACATACCCGTCTCCACTCGAGAGGAAGCACGTGGGGTCCCGCACACATCCAGGGGAGCCCCGTTTCCGCCTCCTAGCTCGAGATGAGGGATCCTTTCCCTGTTTCGTAGGGAAAGAATTCCCAGCGTTCCCGTCGCATCTCAAGAGGAGGCGCTCTCCACAGGAAAGGCGAGAGGAACTCCAGGGTCGTGCCACCATTCCAAGAGTCCCCCAGATGTGTCAGTCCATTCCAGAGGAACCTGTTTTCCCTGCACTGCCTTGACGTTCAAGCCGAGGATCGACTCCCACCACGTGTGCACGTGGGACAGCCCTGTGGGAAAGCCTCGTGGGAAAGCCTCGTGGGAAAGACTCGAGGGAAAACCAAACATCCTTTGATCCACGCGGCGGACTGCGTGACACTGCTGCTACCGCTCTGGAGGGAAGCGCAAGTGCATGCCCGCATTCGAGACGAGGACTGACTCCCCTGGGGAGAATCCAGAAGTACCCCAAGATCCATGTCAGCACTGGAGAGGAATCCTCAGGTTCCGGCCCCGACTCCACACAAGGTCTTAGGCCCCGGCATCGACGGGAGAGGAATCCCGAGAGGCCCCCGAGGAACTCGCATGGGGACTGGCCTTTCCTGCGGCCACCAGAGCATTTCCCTGAGGTCCCCGTCGTAAGTCGAGAGCACCTGCCGCAACTCGAGAAAATCCAGGAGGTTTTGCCCTCCAGGCCAGATGAGGCCCATTTCCACTGAGGCTTCTCGAGGCCAATCACATCTAACCACTGGAACTTCCAAAGGGTCCTTCACACCATTGCTGCAACTCAAGAAGTTCCCCGACATATCTGTCTGCACTCGAGAGGAAGCACGTGGGGTCCCGCACACATCCAGGGGAACCCCGTTTCCGCCTCCTAGCTCGAGATGAGGGATCCTTTCCCTGTTTCGTAGGGAAAGAATTCCCGGCGTTCCCGTCGCATCTCAAGAAGACGCGCTCTCCACCGGAAGGGCGAGAGGAACTCCAGGGTCATGCCACCATTCCAAGAGTCCCCCAGATGTGTCAGTCCATTCCAGAGGAACCTGTTTTCCCTGCACTGCCTTGACGTTCAAGCCGAGGATCGACTCCCACCACGTGTGCACGTGGGAGAGCCCTGTGGGAAAGCCTCGTGGGAAAGCCTCGTGGGAAAGACTCGAGGGAAAACCATAGATCTTTTGATCCACGCGGCGGACTGCGTGACACTGCTGCTACCGCTCTGGAGGAAAGCGCAAGTGCATGCCCGCATTCGAGACGAGGACTGACTCCCCAGGGGAGACTCCAGAAGTACCCCAAGATCCATGTCAGCACTGGAGAGGAATCCTCAGGTTCCGGCCCCGACTCCACACAAGGTCTTAGGCCCCGGCATCGACGGGAGAGGAATCCCGAGAGGCCCCCGAGGAACTCGCATGGGGACTGGCCTTTCCTGAGGCCACCAGAGCGGGTCCGTGAGGTCCCCATCGTAAGTCGAGAGCACCTGCCGCAACTCGAGAAAATCCAGGAGGTTTTGCCCTCCATGCGAGATGAGGCCCATTTACCCTGAGGCTTCTCGAGGCCAATCACGTCTAACCACTGGAACTTCCAAAGGGTCCTTCACACCCTTGCTGCAACTCAAGAAGTTCCCCGACATACCCGTCTCCACTCGAGAGGAAGCACGTGGGTCCCGCACACATCCAGGGGAGCCCCGTTTCCGCCTCCTAGCTCGAGATGAGGGATCCTTTCCCTGTTTCGTAGGGAAAGAATTCCCGGCGTTCCCGTCGCAACTCAAGAGGAGGCGCTCTCCACAGGAAAGGCGAGAGGAACTCCAGGGTCGTGCCACCATTCCAAGAGTCCCCCAGATGTGCCAGTCCATTCCAGAGGAAACTGTTTTCCCTGCACTGCCTTGACGTTCAAGCCGAGGATCAACTCCCACCACAGTGCACGTGGGACAGCCCTGTGGGAAAGCCTCGTGGGAAAGCCTCGTGGGAAAGACTCGAGGGAAAACCATACATCCTTTGATCCACGCGGCGGACTGTGTGACACTGCTGCTACCGCTCTGGAGGAAAGCGCAAGTGCATGCCCGCATTCGAGACGAGGACTGACTTCCCTGGGGAGACTCCAGAAGTACCCCAAGATCCATGTCAGCACTGGAGAGGAATCCTCAGGTTCCGGCCCCGACTCCACACAAGGTCTTAGGCCCCGGCATCGACGGGAGAGGAATCCCCAGAGGCACCCGAGGAACTCGCATGGGGACTGGCCTTTCCTGAGACCACCACAGCGGGTCCCTGAGGTCCCCGTCGTACGTCGAGAGCACCTGCCGCAACTCGAGAAAATCCAGTAGGTTTTGCCATTCAGGCGAGATGAGGCCCATTTTCGCTGAGTCTTCTAGAGGCTAATCACATCTAACCACTGGAACTTCCAAAGGGTCCTTCACACCCTTGCTGCAACACAAGAAGTTCCCCGATACAGCCGTCTCAACTCGAGAGGAAGCACGAGGGTCACGCACACATCCAGCGGAGACCCGTTTCCGCCTCCTAGCTAGAGATGAGGGATCCTTTCCCTGTTTCCTAGGGAAAGAATTCCCGGCGTTCCTGTCGCATCTCAAGAGAAGGCGCTCTCCACAGGAAAGGCGAGAGCAACTCCAGGGTCGTGCCACCATTCCAAGAGTCCCCCAGATGTGTCAGTCCATTCCAGAGGAACCTGTTTTCCCTGCACTGCCTTGACGTTCAAGCCGAGGATCGACTCCCACCAGTGTGCACGTGGGACAGCCCTGTGGGAAAGCCTCGTGGGAAAGCCTCGTGGGAAAGACATGAGGGAAAATCATAGATCCTTTTCTCTACTCGGCGGACTGCGTGACCCTGCTGCTACCGCTCTGGAGGAAAGCGCAAGTGCATGCCCGCATTCGAGATGAGGACTGACTCCCCTGGGGAGACTCCAGAAGTACCCCAAGATCCATGTCAGCACTGGACAGGAATCCTCAGGTTCCGGCCCCGACTCCACACAAGGTCTTAGGCCCCGGCATCGACGGGAGAGGAATCCCCAGAGGCCCCCGAGGAACTCGCATGGGGACTGGCCTTTCCTGAGGCCACCAGAGTGGGTCCCTGAGGTCCCCGTCGTAAGTCGAGAGCACCTGCCGCAACTCGAGAAAATCCAGGAGGTTTTGCCCTCCAGGCGAGATGAGGCCCATTTCCGCTGAGGCTTCTCGAGGCTAATCACATCTAACCACTGGAACTTCCAAAGGGTCCTTCACACGCTTGCTGCAACTCAAGAAGTTCCCCGACATACCCGTCTCCACTCGAGAGGAAGCACGAGGGTCCCGCACACATCCAGGGGAGCCCCGTTTCCGCCTCCTAGCTCGAGATGAGGGATCCTTTCCCTGTTTCGTAGGGAAAGAATTCCCGGCGTTCCCGTCGCATCTCAAGAGGAGGCGCTCTCCACAGGAAAGGCGAGAGGAACTCCAGGGTCGTGCCACCATTCCAAGAGTCCCCCAGATGTGTCAGTCCATTCCAGAGGAACCTGTTTTCCCTGCACTGCCTTGACGTTCAAGCCGAGGATCGACTCCCACCACGTGTGCACGTGGGACAGCCCTGTGGGAAAGCCTCGTGGGAAAGCCTCGTGGGAAAGACTCGAGGGAAAACCAAACATCCTTTGATCCACGCGGCGGACTACGTGACACTGCTGCTACCGCTCTGGAGGGAAGCGCAAGTGCATGCCCGCATTCGAGACGAGGACTGACTCCCCTGGGGAGAATCCAGAAGTACCCCAAGATCCATGTCAATACTGGAGAGGAATCCTCAGGTTCCGGCCCCGACTCCACACAAGGTCTTAGGCCCCGGCATCGACGGGAGAGGAATCCCGAGAGGCCCCCGAGGAACTCGCATGGGGACTGGCCTTTCCTGAGGCCACCAGAGCATTTCCTTGAGGTCCCCGTCGTAAGTCGAGAGCACCTGCCGCAACTCGAGAAAATCCAGGAGGTTTTGCCCTCCAGGCCAGATGAGGCCCATTTCCGCTGAGGCTTCTCGAGGCCAATCACATCTAACCACTGGAACTTCCAAAGGGTCCTTCACACCATTGCTTCAACTCAACAAGTTCCCCGACATACCTGTCTGCACTCGAGAGGAAGCACGTGGGGTCCCGCACACATCCAGGGGAGCCCCGTTTCCGCCTCCTAGCTCGAGATGAGGGATCTTTCCCTGTTTCGTAGGGAAAGAATTCCCGGCATTCCCGTCGCATCTCAAGAGGAGGCGCTCTCCACAGGAAAGGCGAGAGGAACTCCAGGGTCGTGCCACCATTCCAAGAGTCCCCCAGATGAGTCAGTCCATTCCAGAGGAACCTGTTTTCCCTGCACTGCCTTGACGTTCAAGCCGAGGATCGACTCCCACCACGTGTGCACGTGGGACAGCCCTGTGGGAAAGCCTCGTGGGAAAGCCTCGTGGGAAAGACTCGAGAGAAAACCATAGATCCTTTGATCCACGCGGCGGACTGCGTGACACTGCTGCTACCGCTCTGGAGGAAAGCGCAATGCATGCCCGCATTCGAGACGAGGACTGACTCCCCTGGGGAGACTCCAGAAGTACCCCAAGATCCATGTCAGCACTGGAGAGGAATCCTCAGGTTCCGGCCCCGACTCCACACAAGGTCTTAGGCCCCGGCATCGACGGGAGAGGAATCCCGAGAGGCCCCCGAGGAACTCGCATGGCGACTGGCCTTCCTGAGGCCACCAGAGCGGTTCCCTGAGGTCCCCGTCGTAAGTCGAGAGCACCTGCCGCAACTCTAGAAAATCCAGGAGGTTTTGCACTCCAGGCGAGATGAGGCCCATTTCCGCTGAGGCTTCTCGAGGCCAATCACGTCTAACCACTGGAACTTCCAAAGGGTCCTTCACAACATTGCTGCAACTCAAGAAGTTCCCCGACATACCCGTCTCCACTCGAGAGGAAGCACGTGGGGTCCCGCACACATCCAGGGGAGCCCCGTTTCCGCCTCCTAGCTCGAGATGAGGGATCCTTTCCCTGTTTCGTAGGGAAAGAATTCCCGGCGTTCCCGACGCATCTCAAGAGGAGGCGCTCTCCACAGGAAAGGCGAGAGGAACTCCAGGGTCGTGCCACCATTCCAAGAGTCCCCCAGATGTGTCAGTCCATTCCAGAGGAACCTGTTTTCCCTGCACTGCCTTGACGTTCAAGCCGAGGATCGACTCCCAACACGTGTGCACGTGGGACAGCCCTGTGGGAGAGCCTCGTGGGAAAGCCTCGTGGGAAAGACTCGAGGGAAAACCATAGATCCTTTGATCCACGCGGGGGACTGCGTGACACTGCTGCTACCGCTCTGGAGGAAAGCGCAAGTGCATCCCCGCATTCGAGACGAGGACTGACTCCCCTGGGGAGACTCCAGAAGTACCCCAAGATCCATGTCAGCACTGGAGAGGAATCCTCAGGTTCCGGCCCCGACTCCACACAAGGTCTTAGGCCCCGGCATCGACGGGAGAGGAATCCCGAGAGGCCCCCGAGGAACTCGCATGGGGACTGGCCTTTCCTGAGGCCACCAGAGCGGGTCCCTGAGGTCCCCGTCGTATGTCGAGAGCACCTGCCGCAACTCGAGAAAATCCAGGAGGTTTTGCCCTCCAGGCGAGATGAGGCCCATTTCCGCTGAGGCTTCTCGAGGCCAATCACGTCTAACTACTGAAACTTCCAAAGGGTTCTTCACACCCTTGCTGCAACTCAAGAAGTTCCCCGACATACCCGTCTCCACTCGAGAGGAAGCACGTGGGTCCCGCACACATCCAGGGGAGCCCCGTTTCCGCCTCCTAGCTCGAGATGAGTGATCCTTTCCCTGTTTCGTAGTGAAAGAATTCCCGGGGTTCCTGTCGCATCTCAAGAGGAGGCGCTCTCCACAGGAAAGGCGAGAGGAACTCCAGGGTCGTGCCACCATTCCAAGAGTCCCCCAGATGTGTCAGTCCATTCCAGAGGAACCTGTTTTCCCTGCACTGCCTTGACGTTCAAGCCGAGGATCGACTCCCACCACTTGTGCACGTGGGACAGCCCTGTGGGAAAGCCTCGTGGGAAAGCCTCGTGGGAAAGACTCGAGGGAAAACCATAGATCCTTTGATCCACGCGGCGGACTGCGTGACACTGCTGCTACCGCTCTGGAGGAAAGCGCAAGTGCATGCCCGCATTCGAGACGAGGACTGACTCCCCTGGGGAGACTCCAGAAGTACCCCAAGATCCATGTCAGCACTGGAGAGGAATCCTCAGGTTCCGGCCCCGACTCCACACAAGGTCTTAGGCCCCGGCATCGACGGGAGAGGAATCCCGAGAGGCCCCCGAGGAACTCGCATGGGGACTGGCCTTTCCTGAGGCCACCAGAGCGGGTCCCTGAGGTCCCCGTCGTAAGTCGAGAGCACCTGCCGCAACTCCAGAGAATCCAGGAGGTTTTGCCCTCCAGGCGAGATGAGGCCCATTTCCGCTGAGGCTTCTCGAGGCTAATCACGTCTAACCACTGTAACTTCCAAAGGGTTCTTCACACCCTTGCTGCAACTCAAGAAGTTCCCCGACATACCCGTCTCCACTCGAGAGGAAGCACGTGGGGTCCCGCACACATCCAGGGGAGCCCCGTTTCCGCCTCCTAGCTCGAGATGAGGGATCCTTTCCCTGTTTCGTAGGGAAAGAATTCCCAGCGTTCCCGTCGCATCTCAAGAGGAGGCGCTCTCCACAGGAAAGGCGAGAGGAACTCCAGGGTCGTGCCACCATTCCAAGAGTCCCCCAGATGTGTCAGTCCATTCCAGAGGAACCTGTTTTCCCTGCACTGCCTTGACGTTCAAGCCGAGGATCGACTCCCACCACGTGTGCACGTGGGACAGCCCTGTGGGAAAGCCTCGTGGGAAAGCCTCGTGGGAAAGACTCGAGGGAAAACCAAACATCCTTTGATCCACGCGGCGGACTGCGTGACACTGCTGCTACCGCTCTGGAGGGAAGCGCAAGTGCATGCCCGCATTCGAGACGAGGACTGACTCCCCTGGGGAGAATCCAGAAGTACCCCAAGATCCATGTCAGCACTGGAGAGGAATCCTCAGGTTCCGGCCCCGACTCCACACAAGGTCTTAGGCCCCGGCATCGACGGGAGAGGAATCCCGAGAGGCCCCCGAGGAACTCGCATGGGGACTGGCCTTTCCTGCGGCCACCAGAGCATTTCCCTGAGGTCCCCGTCGTAAGTCGAGAGCACCTGCCGCAACTCGAGAAAATCCAGGAGGTTTTGCCCTCCAGGCCAGATGAGGCCCATTTCCACTGAGGCTTCTCGAGGCCAATCACATCTAACCACTGGAACTTCCAAAGGGTCCTTCACACCATTGCTGCAACTCAAGAAGTTCCCCGACCTATCTGTCTCCACTCGAGAGGAAGCACGTGGGGTCCCGCACACATCCAGGGGAACCCCGTTTCCGCCTCCTAGCCCGAGATGAGGGATCCTTTCCCTGTTTCGTAGGGAAAGAATTCCCGGCGTTCCCGTCGCATCTCAAGAAGACGCGCTCTCCACCGGAAGGGCGAGAGGAACTCCAGGGTCATGCCACCATTCCAAGAGTCCCCCAGATGTGTCAGTCCATTCCAGAGGAACCTGTTTTCCCTGCACTGCCTTGACGTTCAAGCCGAGGATCGACTCCCACCACGTGTGCACGTGGGAGAGCCCTGTGGGAAAGCCTCGTGGGAAAGCCTCGTGGGAAAGACTCGAGGGAAAACCATAGATCTTTTGATCCACGCGGCGGACTGCGTGACACTGCTGCTACCGCTCTGGAGGAAAGCGCAAGTGCATGCCCGCATTCGAGACGAGGACTGACTCCCCAGGGGAGACTCCAGAAGTACCCCAAGATCCATGTCAGCACTGGAGAGGAATCCTCAGGTTCCGGCCCCGACTCCACACAAGGTCTTAGGCCCCGGCATCGACGGGAGAGGAATCCCGAGAGGCCCCCGAGGAACTCGCATGGGGACTGGCCTTTCCTGAGGCCACCAGAGCGGGTCCGTGAGGTCCCCATCGTAAGTCGAGAGCACCTGCCGCAACTCGAGAAAATCCAGGAGGTTTTGCCCTCCATGCGAGATGAGGCCCATTTACCCTGAGGCTTCTCGAGGCCAATCACGTCTAACCACTGGAACTTCCAAAGGGTCCTTCACACCCTTGCTGCAACTCAAGAAGTTCCCCGACATACCCGTCTCCACTCGAGAGGAAGCACGTGGGTCCCGCACACATCCAGGGGAGCCCCGTTTCCGCCTCCTAGCTCGAGATGAGGGATCCTTTCCCTGTTTCGTAGGGAAAGAATTCCCGGCGTTCCCGTCGCAACTCAAGAGGAGGCGCTCTCCACAGGAAAGGCGAGAGGAACTCCAGGGTCGTGCCACCATTCCAAGAGTCCCCCAGATGTGCCAGTCCATTCCAGAGGAAACTGTTTTCCCTGCACTGCCTTGACGTTCAAGCCGAGGATCAACTCCCACCACAGTGCACGTGGGACAGCCCTGTGGGAAAGCCTCGTGGGAAAGCCTCGTGGGACAGACTCGAGGGAAAACCATACATCCTTTGATCCACGCGGCGGACTGCGTGACACTGCTGCTACCGCTCTGGAGGAAAGCGCAAGTGCATGCCCGCATTCGAGACGAGGACTGACTTCCCTGGGGAGACTCCAGAAGTACCCCAAGATCCATGTCAGCACTGGAGAGGAATCCTCAGGTTCCGGCCCCGACTCCACACAAGGTCTTAGGCCCCGGCATCGACGGGAGAGGAATCCCCAGAGGCACCCGAGGAACTCGCATGGGGACTGGCCTTTCCTGAGACCACCACAGCGGGTCCCTGAGGTCCCCGTCGTACGTCGAGAGCACCTGCCGCAACTCGAGAAAATCCAGTAGGTTTTGCCATTCAGGCGAGATGAGGCCCATTTTCGCTGAGTCTTCTAGAGGCTAATCACATCTAACCACTGGAACTTCCAAAGGGTCCTTCACACCCTTGCTGCAACACAAGAAGTTCCCCGATACAGCCGTCTCAACTCGAGAGGAAGCACGAGGGTCACGCACACATCCAGCGGAGACCCGTTTCCGCCTCCTAGCTAGAGATGAGGGATCCTTTCCCTGTTTCCTAGGGAAAGAATTCCCGGCGTTCCTGTCGCATCTCAAGAGAAGGCGCTCTCCACAGGAAAGGCGAGAGCAACTCCAGGGTCGTGCCACCATTCCAAGAGTCCCCCAGATGTGTCAGGCCATTCCAGAGGAACCTGTTTTCCCTGCACTGCCTTGACGTTCAAGCCGAGGATCGACTCCCACCAGTGTGCACGTGGGACAGCCCTGTGGGAAAGCCTCGTGGGAAAGCCTCGTGGGAAAGACATGAGGGAAAATCATAGATCCTTTTCTCTACTCGGCGGACTGCGTGACCCTGCTGCTACCGCTCTGGAGGAAAGCGCAAGTGCATGCCCGCATTCGAGATGAGGACTGACTCCCCTGGGGAGACTCCAGAAGTACCCCAAGATCCATGTCAGCACTGGACAGGAATCCTCAGGTTCCGGCCCCGACTCCACACAAGGTCTTAGGCCCCGGCATCGACGGGAGAGGAATCCCCAGAGGCCCCCGAGGAACTCGCATGGGGACTGGCCTTTCCTGAGGCCACCAGAGTGGGTCCCTGAGGTCCCCATCGTAAGTCGAGAGCACCTGCCGCAACTCGAGAAAATCCAGGAGGTTTTGCCCTCCAGGCGAGATGAGGCCCATTTCCGCTGAGGCTTCTCGAGGCTAATCACATCTAACCACTGGAACTTCCAAAGGGTCCTTCACACGCTTGCTGCAACTCAAGAAGTTCCCCGACATACCCGTCTCCACTCGAGAGGAAGCACGAGGGTCCCGCACACATCCAGGGGAGCCCCGTTTCCGCCTCCTAGCTCGAGATGAGGGATCCTTTCCCTGTTTCGTAGGGAAAGAATTCCCGGCGTTCCCGTCGCATCTCAAGAGGAGGCGCTCTCCACAGGAAAGGCGAGAGGAACTCCAGGGTCGTGCCACCATTCCAAGAGTCCCCCAGATGTGTCAGTCCATTCCAGAGGAACCTGTTTTCCCTGCACTGCCTTGACGTTCAAGCCGAGGATCGACTCCCACCACGTGTGCACGTGGGACAGCCCTGTGGGAAAGCCTCGTGGGAAAGCCTCGTGGGAAAGACTCGAGGGAAAACCAAACATCCTTTGATCCACGCGGCGGACTGCGTGACACTGCTGCTACCGCTCTGGAGGGAAGCGCAAGTGCATGCCCGCATTCGAGACGAGGACTGACTCCCCTGGGGAGAATCCAGAAGTACCCCAAGATCCATGTCAATACTGGAGAGGAATCCTCAGGTTCCGGCCCCGACTCCACACAAGGTCTTAGGCCCCGGCATCGACGGGAGAGGAATCCCGAGAGGCCCCCGAGGAACTCGCATGGGGACTGGCCTTTCCTGAGGCCACCAGAGCATTTCCCTGAGGTCCCCGTCGTAAGTCGAGAGCACCTGCCGCAACTCGAGAAAATCCAGGAGGTTTTGCCCTCCAGGCCAGATGAGGCCCATTTCCGCTGAGGCTTCTCGAGGCCAATCACATCTAACCACTGGAACTTCCAAAGGGTCCTTCACACCATTGCTTCAACTCAACAAGTTCCCCGACATACCTGTCTGCACTCGAGAGGAAGCACGTGGGGTCCCGCACACATCCAGGGGAGCCCCGTTTCCGCCTCCTAGCTCGAGATGAGGGATCTTTCCCTGTTTCGTAGGGAAAGAATTCCCGGCGTTCCCGTCGCATCTCAAGAGGAGGCGCTCTCCACAGGAAAGGCGAGAGGAACTCCAGGGTCGTGCCACCATTCCAAGAGTCCCCCAGATGAGTCAGTCCATTCCAGAGGAACCTGTTTTCCCTGCACTGCCTTGACGTTCAAGCCGAGGATCGACTCCCACCACGTGTGCACGTGGGACAGCCCTGTGGGAAAGCCTCGTGGGAAAGCCTCGTGGGAAAGACTCGAGAGAAAACCATAGATCCTTTGATCCACGCGGCGGACTGCGTGACACTGCTGCTACCGCTCTGGAGGAAAGCGCAATGCATGCCCGCATTCGAGACGAGGACTGACTCCCCTGGGGAGACTCCAGAAGTACCCCAAGATCCATGTCAGCACTGGAGAGGAATCCTCAGGTTCCGGCCCCGACTCCACACAAGGTCTTAGGCCCCGGCATCGACGGGAGAGGAATCCCGAGAGGCCCCCGAGGAACTCGCATGGCGACTGGCCTTCCTGAGGCCACCAGAGCGGTTCCCTGAGGTCCCCGTCGTAAGTCGAGAGCACCTGCCGCAACTCTACAAAATCCAGGAGGTTTTGCACTCCAGGCGAGATGAGGCCCATTTCCGCTGAGGCTTCTCGAGGCCAATCACGTCTAACCACTGGAACTTCCAAAGGGTCCTTCACAACATTGCTGCAACTCAAGAAGTTCCCCGACATACCCGTCTCCACTCGAGAGGAAGCACGTGGGGTCCCGCACACATCCAGGGGAGCCCCGTTTCCGCCTCCTAGCTCGAGATGAGGGATCCTTTCCCTGTTTCGTAGGGAAAGAATTCCCGGCGTTCCCGACGCATCTCAAGAGGAGGCGCTCTCCACAGGAAAGGCGAGAGGAACTCCAGGGTCGTGCCACCATTCCAAGAGTCCCCCAGATGTGTCAGTCCATTCCAGAGGAACCTGTTTTCCCTGCACTGCCTTGACGTTCAAGCCGAGGATCGACTCCCAACACGTGTGCACGTGGGACAGCCCTGTGGGAGAGCCTCGTGGGAAAGCCTCGTGGGAAAGACTCGAGGGAAAACCATAGATCCTTTGATCCACGCGGGGGACTGCGTGACACTGCTGCTACCGCTCTGGAGGAAAGCGCAAGTGCATCCCCGCATTCGAGACGAGGACTGACTCCCCTGGGGAGACTCCAGAAGTACCCCAAGATCCATGTCAGCACTGGAGAGGAATCCTCAGGTTCCGGCCCCGACTCCACACAAGGTCTTAGGCCCCGGCATCGACGGGAGAGGAATCCCGAGAGGCCCCCGAGGAACTCGCATGGGGACTGGCCTTTCCTGAGGCCACCAGAGCGGGTCCCTGAGGTCCCCGTCGTATGTCGAGAGCACCTGCCGCAACTCGAGAAAATCCAGGAGGTTTTGCCCTCCAGGCGAGATGAGGCCCATTTCCGCTGAGGCTTCTCGAGGCCAATCACGTCTAACTACTGAAACTTCCAAAGGGTTCTTCACACCCTTGCTGCAACTCAAGAAGTTCCCCGACATACCCGTCTCCACTCGAGAGGAAGCACGTGGGGTCCCGCACACATCCAGGGGAGCCCCGTTTCCGCCTCCTAGCTCGAGATGAGGGATACTTTCCCTGTTTCGTAGGGAAAGAATTCCCGGCGATCCCGTCGCATCTCAAGAAGACGCGCTCTCCACCGGAAGGGCGAGAGGAACTCCAGGGTCATGCCACCATTCCAAGAGTCCCCCAGATGTGTCAGTCCATTCCAGAGGAACCTGTTTTCCCTGCACTGCCTTGACGTTCAAGCCGAGGATCGACTCCCACCACGTGTGCACGTGGGAGAGCCCTGTGGGAAAGCCTCGTGGGAAAGCCTCGTGGGAAAGACTCGAGGGAAAACCATAGATCCTTTGATCCACGCGGCGGACTGCGTGACACTGCTGCTACCGCTCTGGAGGAAAGCGCAAGTGCATGCCCGCATTCTAGACGAGGACTGACTCCCCAGGGGAGACTCCAGAAGTACCCCAAGATCCATGTCAGCACTGGAGAGGAATCCTCAGGTTCCGGCCCCGACTCCACACAAGGTCTTAGGCCCCGGCATCGACGGGAGGGGAATCCCGAGACGCCCCCGAGGAACTCGCATGGGGACTGACCTTTCCTGAGGCCACCAGAGCGGGTCCCTGATGTCCCCGTCGTAAGTCGAGAGCACCTGCCGCAACTCGAGAAAATCCAGGAGGTTTTGCCCTCCAGGCGAGATGAGGCCCATTTCCGCTGAGGCTTCTCGAGGCCAATCACATCTAACCACTGGAACTTCCAAAGGGTCCTTCACACCCTTGCTGCAACTCAAGAAGTTCCCCGACATACCTGTCTCCACTCGAGGGGAAGTACGAGGGTCCCCCACACATCCAGGGGAGCCCCCTTTCCACCTCCTAGCTCGAGATGAGGGATCCTTTCCCTGTTTCGTAGGGAAAGAATTCCCGGCGTTCCCGTCGCATCTCAAGAGGAGGCGCTCTCCACAGGAAAGGCGAGAGGAACTCCAGGGTCATGCCACCATTCCAAGAGTCCCCCAGATGTGTCAGTCCATTCCAGAGGAACCTGTTTTCCCTGCACTGCCTTGACGTTCAAGCCGAGGATCGACTCCCACCACGTGTGCACGTGGGACAGCCCTGTGGGAAAGCCTCGTGGGAAAGCCTCGTGGGAAAGACTCGAGGGAAAACCATAGATCCTTTGATCCACGCGGCGGACTGCGTGACACTGCTGCTACCGCTCTGGAGGAAAGCGCAAGTGCATGCCCGCATTCGAGACGAGGACTGACTCCCCTGGGGAGACTCCAGAAGTACCCCAAGATCCATGTCAGCACTGGAGAGGAATCCTCAGGTTCCGGCCCCGACTCCACACAAGGTCTTAGGCCCCGGCATCGACGGGAGAGGAATCCCGAGAGGCCCCCGAGGAACTCGCATGGGGACTGGCCTTTCCTGAGGCCACCATAGCGGGTCCCTGAGGTCCCCGTCGTAAGTCGAGAGCACCTGCCGCAACTCGAGAAAATCCAGGAGGTTTTGCCCTCCAGGCGAGATGAGGCCCATTTCCGCTGCGGCTTCTCGAGGCCAATCAAATCTAACCACTGGAACTTCCAAAGGGTCCTTCACACCCTTGCTGCAACTCAAGCAGTTCCCCGACATACCCGTCTGCACTCGAGTGGAAGCACGTGGGGTCCCGCACACATCCAGGGGAGCCCCGTTTCCGCCTCCTAGCTCGAGATGAGGGATCCTTTCCCTGTTTCGTAGGGAAAGAATTCCCGGCGTTCCCGTCGCATCTCAAGAGGAGGCGCTCTCCACAGGAAAGGCGAGAGGAACTTCAGGGTCATGCCACCATTCCAAGAGTCCCCCAGATGTGTCAGTCCATTCCAGAGGAACCTGTTTTCCCTGCACTGCCTTGACGTTCAAGCCGAGGATCGACTCCCACCACGTGTGTACGTGGGACAGCCCTGTGGGAAAGCCTCGTGGGAAAGCCTCGTGGGAAAGACTCGAGGGAAAACCATAGATCCTTTGATCCACGCGGCGGACTGCGTGACACTGCTGCTACCGCTCTGGAGGAAAGCGCAAGTGCATGCCCGCATTCGAGACGAGGACTGACTAACCTGGGGAGACTCCAGAAGTACCACAAGATCCATGTCAGCACTGGAGAGGAATCCTCAGGTTCCGGCCCCGACTCCACACAAGGTCTTAGGCCCCGGCATCGACGGGAGAGGAATCCCGAGACGCCCCCGAGGAACTCGCATGGGGACTGGCCTTTCCTGAGGCCACCAGAGCGGGTCCCTGATGTCCCCGTCGTAAGTCGAGAGCACCTGCCGCAACTCGAGAAAATCCAGGAGGTTTTGCCCTCCAGGCGAGATGAGGCCCATTTCCGCTGAGGCTTCTCGAGGCCAATCACATCTAACCACTGGAACTTCCAAAGGGTCCTTCACACCCTTGCTGCAACTCAAGAAGTTCCCCGACATACCCGTCTCCACTCGAGGGGAAGCACGAGGGTCCCCCACACATCCAGGGGAGCCCCCTTTCCACCTCCTAGCTCGAGAAGAGGGATCCTTTCCCTGTTTCGTAGGGAAAGAATTCCCGGCGTTCCCGTCGCATCTCAAGAGGAGGCGCTCTCCACAGGAAAGGCGAGAGGAACTCCAGGGTCATGCCACCATTCCAAGAGTCCCCCAGATGTGTCAGTCCATTCCAGAGGAACCTGTTTTCCCTGCACTGCCTTGACGTTCAAGCCGAGGATCGACTCCCACCACGTGTGCACGTGGGACAGCCCTGTGGGAAAGCCTCGTGGGAAAGCCTCGTGGGAAAGACTCGAGGGAAAACCATAGATCCTTTGATCCACGCGGCGGACTGCGTGACACTGCTGCTACCGCTTTGGAGGAAAGCGCAAGTGCATGCCCGCATTCGAGACGAGGACTGACTCCCCTGGGGAGACTCCAGAAGTACCCCAAGATCCATGTCAGCACTGGAGAGGAATCCTCAGGTTCCGGCCCCGACTCCACACAAGGTCTTAGGCCCCGGCATCGACGGGAGAGGAATCCCGAGAGGCCCCCGAGGAACTCGCATGGGGACTGGCCTTTCCTGAGGCCACCAGAGCGGGTCCCTGAGGTCCCCGTCGTAAGTCGAGAGCACCTTCCGCAACTCGAGAAAATCCAGGAGGTTTTGCCCTCCAGGCGAGATGAGGCCCATTTCCGCTGAGGCTTCTCGAGGCCAATCACATCTAACCACTGGAACTTCCAAAGGGTCCTTCACACCCTTGCTGCAACTCAAGAAGTTACCCGACATACCCGTGTGCACTCGAGAGGAAGCACGTGGGGTCCCGCACACATCCAGGGGAGCCCCGTTTCCGCCTCCTAGCTCGAGATGAGGGATCCTTTCCCTGTTTCGTAGGGAAAGAATTCCCGGCGTTCCCGTCGCATCTCAAGAGGAGGCGCTCTCCACAGGAAAGGCGAGAGGAACTCCAGGGTCGTGCCACCATTCCAAGAGTCCCCCAGATGTGTCAGTCCATTCCAGAGGAACCTGTGTTCCCTGCACTGCCTTGACGTTCAAGCCGAGGATCGACTCCCACCACGTGTGCACGTGGGACAGCCCTGTGGGAAAGCCTCGTGGGAAAGCCTCGTGGGAAAGACTCTAGGGAAAAACATAGATCCTTTGATCCACGCGGCGGACTGCGTGACACTGCTGCTACCGCTCTGGAGGAAAGCGCAAGTGCATGCCCGCATTCGAGACGAGGACTGACTCCCCTGGGGAGACTCCAGAAGTACCCCAAGATCCATGTCAGCACTGGAGAGGAATCCTCAGGTTCCGGCCCCGACTCCACACAAGGTCTTAGGCCCCGCCATCGACGGGAGAGGAATCCCGAGACGAGCCCAAGGAACTCGCATGGGGACTGGCCTTTCCTGAGGCCACCAGAGCGGTTCCCTGAGGTCCCCGTCGTAAGTCGAGAGCACCTGCCGCAACTCGAGAAAATCCAGGAGGTTTTGCCCTCCAGGCGAGATGAGGCCCATTTCCTCTGAGGCTTCTCGAGGCCAATCACATCTAACCACTGGAACTTCCAAAGGGTCCTTCACACCATTGCTGCAACTCAAGAAGTTCCCCGACATACCCGTCTCCACTCGAGAGGAAGCACGTGGGGTCCCGCACACATCCAGGGGAGCCCCGTTTCTGCCTCCTAGCTCGAGATGAGGGATCCTTCCCTGTTTCGTAGGGAAAGAATTCCCGGCGTTCCCGTCGCATCTCAAGAGGAGGCGCTCTCCACAGGAAAGGCGAGAGGAACTCCAGGGTCGTGCCACCATTCCAAGAGTCCCCCAGATGTGTCAGTCCATTCCAGAGGAACCTGTTTTCCCTGCACTGCCTTGACGTTCAAGCCGAGGATCGACTCCCACCACGTGTGCACGTGGGACATCCCTGTGGGAAAGCCTCGTGGGAAAGCCTCGTGGGAAAGACTCGAGGGAAAACCATAGATCCTTTGATCCACGCGGCGGACTGCGTGACACTGCTGCTACCGCTCTGGAGGAAAGCGCAAGTGCATGCCCGCATTCGAGACGAGGACTGACTCCCCTGGGGAGACTCCAGAAGTATCCCAAGATCCATGTCAGCACTGGAGAGGAATCCTCAGGTTCCGGCCCCGACTCCACACAAGGTCTTAGGCCCCGGCATCGACGGAAGAGGAACCCGAGAGTCCCCCGTGGAACTCGCATGGGGACTGGCCTTTCCTGAGGCCAACAGAGCGGGTCCCTGAGGTCCCCGTCGTAAGTCGAGAGCACCTGCCGCAACTCTAGAAAATCCAGGAGGTTTTGCACTCCAGGCGAGATGAGGCCCATTTCCGCTGAGGCTTCTCGTGGCCAATCACATCTAACCACTGGAAATTCCAAAGGGTCCTTCACACCCTTGCTGCAACTCAAGAAGTTCCCCGACATACCCGTCTGCACTCCAGAGGAAGCACGTGGAGTCCCGCACACATCCAGGGGAGCCCCGTTTCCGCCTCCTAGCTCGAGATGAGGGATCCTTTCCCTGTTTCGTAGGGAAAGAATTCCCGGCGTTCCCGTCGCATCTCAAGAGGAGGCGCTCTCCACAGGAAAGGCGAGAGGAACTCCAGGGTCGTGACACCATTCCAAGAGTCCCCCAGATGTGTCAGTCCATTCCAGAGGAACCTGTTTTCCCTACACTGCCTTGACGTTCAAGCCGAGGATCGACTCCCACCACGTGTGCACGTGGGACAGCCCTGTGGGAAAGCCTCGTGGGAAAGCCTCGTGGGAAAGACTCGAGGGAAAACCATAGATCCTTTGATCCACGAGGCGGACTGCGTGACACTGCTGCTACCGCTCTGGAGGAAAGCGCTAGTGCATGCCCGCATTCGAGACGAGGACTGACTCCCCTGGGGAGACTCCAGAAATACCCCAAGATCCATGTCAGCACTGGAGAGGAATCCTCAGGTTCCGGCCCCGACTCCACACAAGGTCTTAGGCCCCGGCATCGACGGGAGAGGAATCCCGAGAGGCCCCCGAGGAACTCGCATGGGGACTGGCCTTTCCTCAGGCCACCAGAGCGGGTCCCTGAGGTCCCCGTCGTAAGTCGAGAGCACCTGCCGCAACTCGAGAAAATCCAGGAGGTTTTGCCCTCCAGGCGAGATGAGGCCCATTTCCGCTGAGTCTTCTCGAGGCCAATCACATCTAACCACTGGAACTTCCAAAGGGTCCTTCACACCCTTGCTGCAACTCAAGAAGTTCCCCGACATATCCGTCTCCACTCGAGAGGAAGCACGTGGTGTCCCGCACACATCCAGGGGAGCCCCGTTTCCGCCTCCTAGCTCGAGATGAGGGATCCTTTCCCTGTTTCGTAGGGAAAGAATTCCCGGCGTTCCCGTCGCATCTCAAGAGGAGGCGCTCTCCACAGGAAAGGCGAGAGGAGCTCCAGGGTCGTGCCACCATTCCAAGAGTTCCCCAGATGTGTCAGTCCATTCCAGAGGAACCTGTTTTCCCTGCACTGCATTGACGTTCAAGCCGAGGATCGACTCCCACCACGTGTGCACGTGGGACAGCCCTGTGGGAAAGCCTCGTGGGAAAGCCTCGTGGGAAAGACTCGAGAGAAAACCATCGATCCTTTGATCCACGCGGCGGACTGCGTGACTCTGCTGCTACCGCTCTGGAGGAAAGCGCAATGCATGCCCGCATTCGAGACGAGGACTGACTCCCCTGGGGAGACTCCAGAAGTACCCCAAGATCCATGTCAGCACTGGAGAGGAATCCTCAGGTTCCGGCCCCGACTCCACACAAGGTCTTAGGCCCCGGCATCGACGGGAGAGGAATCCCGAGAGGCCCCCGAGGAACTCGCATGGGGACTGGCCTTTCCTGAGGCCACCAGAGCGGTTCCCTGAGGTCCCCATCGTAAGTCGAGAGCACCTGCCGCAACTCGAGAAAATCCAGGAAGTTTTGCCCTCCAGGCGAGATGAGGCCCATTTCCGCTGAGGCTTCTCGAGGCCAATCACGTCTAACCACTGGAACTTCAAAAGGGTCCTTCACAACCTTGCTGCAACTCAAGAAGTTCCCCGACATATCCGTCTCCACTCGAGAGGAAGCACGTGGGGTCCCGCACACATCCAGGGGAGCCCCGTTTCTGCCTCCTAGCTCGAGATGAGGGATCCTTTCCCTGTTTCGTAGGGAAAGAATTCCCGGCGTTCCCGTCGCATCTCAAGAGGAGGCGCTCTCCACAGGAAAGGCGAGAGGAACTCCAGGGTCGTGACACCATTCCAAGAGTCCCCCAGATGTGTCAGTCCATTCCAGAGGAACCTGTTTTCCCTGCACTGCCTTGACGTTCAAGCCGAGGATCGACTCCCACCACGTGTGCACGTGGGACAGCCCTGTGGGAAAGCCTCGTGGGAAAGCCTCGTGGGAAAGACTCGAGGGAAAACCATAGATCCTTTGATCCACGAGGCGGACTGCGTGACACTGCTGCTACCGCTGTGGAGGAAAGCGCTAGTGCATGTCCGCATTCGAGACGAGGACTGACTCCCCTGGGGAGACTCCAGAAGTACCCCAAGATCCATGTCAGCACTGGAGAGGAATCCTCAGGTTCCGGCCCCGACTCCACACAAGGTCTTAGGCCCCGGCATCGACGGGAGAGGAATCCTGAGAGGCCCCCGAGGAACTCGCATGGGGACTGGCCTTTCCTGAGGCCACCAGAGCGGGTCCCTGAGGTCCCCGTCGTATGTCGAGAGCACCTGCCGCAACTCGAGAAAATCCAGGAGGTTTTGCCCTCCAGGCGAGATGAGGCCCATTTCCGATGAGGCTTCTCGAGGCCAATCACGTCTAACTACTGGAACTTCCAAAGGGTCTTCACACCCTTGCTGCAACTCAAGAAGTTCCCCGACATACCCGTCTGCACTCGAGAGGAAGCACGTGGGGTCCCGCACACATCCAGGGGAGCCCCGTTTCCGCCTCCTAGCTCGAGATGAGGGATCCTTTCCCTGTTTCGTAGGGAAAGAATTCCCGGCGTTCCCGTCGCATCTCAAGAGGAGGAGCTCTCCACAGGAAAGGCGAGAGGAACTCCAGGGTCATGCCACCATTCCAAGAGTCCCCCAGATGTGTCAGTCCATTCCAGAGGAACCTGTTTTCCCTGTACTGCCTTGACGTTCAAGCCGAGGATCGACTCCCACCACGTGTGCACGTGGGACAGCCCTGTGGGAAAGCCTCGTGGGAAAGCCTCGTGGGAAAGACTCGAGGGAAAACCATAGATCCTTTGATCCACGCGGCGGACTGCGTGACACTGCTGCTACCGCTCTGGAGGAAAGCGCAAGTGCATGCCCGCATTCGAGACGAGGACTGACTCCCCTGGGGAGACTCCAGAAGTACCCCAAGATCCATGTCAGCACTGGAGAGGAATCCTCAGGTTCCGGCCCCGACTCCACACAAGGTCTTAGGCCCCGGCATCGACGGGAGAGGAATCCCGAGAGGCCCCCGAGGAACTCGCATGGGGACTGGCCTTTCCTCAGGCCACCAGAGCGGGTCCCTGAGGTCCCCGTCGTAAGTCGAGAGCACCTGCCGCAACTCGAGAAAATCCAGGAGGTTTTGCCCTCCAGGCGAGATGAGGCCCATTTCCGCTGAGTCTTCTCGAGGCCAATCACATCTAACCACTGGAACTTCCAAAGGGTCCTTCACACCCTTGCTGCAACTCAAGAAGTTCCCCGACATATCCGTCTCCACTCGAGAGGAAGCACGTGGTGTCCCGCACACATCCAGGGGAGCCCCGTTTCCGCCTCCTAGCTCGAGATGAGGGATCCTTTCCCTGTTTCGTAGGGAAAGAATTCCCGGCGTTCCCGTCGCATCTCAAGAGGAGGCGCTCTCCACAGGAAAGGCGAGAGGAGCTCCAGGGTCGTGCCACCATTCCAAGAGTTCCCCAGATGTGTCAGTCCATTCCAGAGGAACCTGTTTTCCCTGCACTGCATTGACGTTCAAGCCGAGGATCGACTCCCACCACGTGTGCACGTGGGTCAGCCCTGTGGGAAAGCCTCGTGGGAAAGCCTCGTGGGAAAGACTCGAGGGAAAACCATAGATCCTTTGATCCACGCGGCGCACTGCGTGACACTGCTGCTACCGCTCTGGAGGAAAGCGCAAGTGCATGCCCGCATTCGAGACGAGGACTGACTCCCCTGGGGAGACTCCAGAAGTACCCCAAGATCCATGTCAGCACTGGAGAGGAATCCTCAGGTTCCGGCCCCGACTCCACACAAGGTCTTAGGCCCCGGCATCGACGGGATAGGAATCCCGATTGGCCCCCGAGGAACTCGCATGGGGACTGGCCTTTCCTGAGGCCACCAGAGCGGGTCCCTGAGGTCCCCGTCGTAAGTCGAGAGCACCTGCCGCAACTCGAGAAAATCCAGGAGGTTTTGCCCTCCAGGCGAGATGAGGCCCATTTCCGCTGAGGCTTCTCGAGGCTAATCACGTCTAACCACTGGAACTTCCAAAGGGTCCTTCACACCCTTGCTGCAACTCAAGAAGTTCCCCGACATACCCGTCTGCACTCGAGAGGAAGCACGTGGGGTCCCGCACACATCCAGGGGAGCCCCGTTTCCGCCTCCTAGCTCGAGATGAGGGATCCTTTCCCTGTTTCGTAGGGAAAGAATTCCCGGCGTTCCCGTCGCATCTCAAGAGGAGGCGCTCTCCACAGGAAAGGCGAGAGGAACTCCAGGGTCATGCCACCATTCCAAGAGTCCCCTAGATGTGTCAGTCCATTCCAGAGGAACCTGTTTTCCCTGCACTGCCTTGACGTTCAAGCCGAGGATCGAGTCCCACCACGTGTGCACGTGGGACAGCCCTGTGGGAAAGCCTCGTGGGAAAGCCTCGTGGGAAAGACTCGAGGGAAAACCATAGATCCTTTGATCCACGCGGCGGACTGCGTGACACTGCTCCTACCGCTCTGGAGGAAAGCGCAAGTGCATGCCCGCATTCGAGACGAGGACTGACTCCCCTGGGGAGACTCCAGAAGTACCCCAAGATCCATGTCAGCACTGGAGAGGAATCCTCAGGTTCCGGCCCCGACTCCACACAAGGTCTTAGGCCCCGGCATCGACGGGAGAGGAATCCCGAGAGGCCCCCGAGGAACTCGCATGGGGACTGGCCTTTCCTGAGGCCACCAGAGCGGGTCCCTGAGGTCCCCGTCGTAAGTCGAGAGCACCTGCCACAACTCGAGAAAATCCAGGAGGTTTTGCCCTCCAGGCGAGATGAGGCCCATTTCCGCTGAGGCTTCTCGAGGCCAATCACATCTAACCACTGGAACTTCCAAAGGGTCCTTCACACCCTTGCTGCAACTCAAGAAGTTCCCCGACATACCCGTCTCCACTCGAGAGGAAGCACGTGGGGTCCCGCACACATCCAGGGGAGCCCCGTTTCCGCCTCCTAGCTCGAGATGAGGGATCCTTCCCTGTTTTGTAGGGAAAGAATTCCCGGCGTTCCCGTCGCATCTCAAGAGGAGGCGCTCTCCACAGGAAAGGCGAAAGGAACTCCAGGGTCGTGACACCATTCCAAGAGTCCCCCAGATGTGTCAGTCCATTCCAGAGGAACCTGTTTTCCCTGCACTGCCTTGACGTTCAAGCCGAGGATCGACTCCCACCACCTGTGCACGTGGGACAGCCCTGTGGGAAAGCCTCGTGGGAAAGCCTCGTGGGAAAGACTCGAGGGAAAACCATAGATCCTTTGATCCACGCGGCGGACTGCGTGACACTGTTGCTACCGCTCTGGAGAAAAGCGCAAGTGCATGCCCTCATTCGAGACGAGGACTGACTCCCCTGGGGAGACTCCAGAAGTACCCCAAGATCCATGTCAGTACTGGAGAGGAATCCTCAGGTTCCGGCCCCGACTCCACACAAGGTCTTAGGCCCCGGCATCGACGGGAGAGGAATCCCGAGAGGCCCCCGAGGAACTCGCATGGGGACTGGCCTTTCCTCAGGCCACCAGAGCGGGTCCCTGAGGTCCCCGTCGTAAGTCGAGAGCACCTGCCGCAACTCGAGAAAATCCAGGAGGTTTTGCCCTCCAGGCGAGATGAGGCCCATTTCCGCTGAGTCTTCTTGAGGCCAATCACATCTAACCACTGGAACTTCCAAAGGGTCCTTCACACCCTTGCTGCAACTCAAGAAGTTCCCCGACATACCCGTCTCCACTCGAGAGGAAGCACGTGGGGTCCCGCACACATTCAGGGGAGCCCCGTTTCCGCCTCCTAGCTCGAGATGAGGGATCCTTCCCTGTTTCGTAGGGAAAGAATTCCCGGCGTTCCCGTCGCATCTCAAGAGGAGGCGCTCTCCACAGGAAAGGCGAAAGGAACTCCAGGGTCGTGACACCATTCCAAGAGTCCCCCAGATGTGTCAGTCCATTCCAGAGGAACCTGTTTTGCCTGCACTGCCTTGACGTTCAAGCCGAGGACCGACTCCCACCACGTGTGCACGTGGGACAGCCCTGTGGGAAAGCCTCGTGGGAAAGCCTCGTGGGAAAGACTCGAGGGAAAACCATAGATCCTTTGATCCCCGCGGCGGACTGCGTGACACTGCTGCTACCGCTCTGGAGGAAAGCGCAAGTGCATGCCCTCATTCGAGACGAGGACTGACTCCCCTGGGGAGACTCCAGAAGTACCCCAAGATCCATGTCAGTACTGGAGAGGAATCCTCAGGTTCCGGCCCCGAATCCACACAAGGTCTTAGGCCCCGGCATCGATGGGAGAGGAATCCCGAGAGGCCCACGAGGAACTCGCATGGGGACTGGCCTTTCCTGAGGCCACCAGAGCGGGTCCCTGAGGTCCCCGTCGTAAGTCGAGAGCACCTGCCGCAACTCGAGAAAATCCAGGAGGTTTTGCCCTCCAGGCGAGATGAGGCCCATTTCCGCTGAGGCTTCTCGAGGCTAATCACGTCTAACCACTGGAACTTCCAAAGGGTCCTTCACACCCTTGCTGCAACTCAAGAAGTTCCCCGACATACCCGTCTGCACTCGAGAGGAAGCACGTGGGGTCCCGCACACATCCAGGGGAGCCCCGTTTCCGCCTCCTAGCTCGAGATGAGGGATCCTTTCCCTGTTTCGTAGGGAAAGAATTCCCGGCGTTCCCGTCGCATCTCAAGAGGAGGCGCTCTCCACAGGAAAGGTGAAGGGAACTCCAGGGTCGAGACACCATTCCAAGAGTCCCCCAGATGTGTCAGTCCATTCCAGAGGAACCTGTTTTCCCTGCACTGCCTTGACGTTCAAGCCGAGGATCGACTCCCACCACGTGTGCACGTGGGACAGCCCTGTGGGAAAGCCTCGTGGGAAAGCCTCGTGGGAAAGACTCGAGGGAAAACCATAGATCCTTTGATCCACGCGGCGGACTGCGTGACACTGCTGCTACCGCTCTGGAGGAAAGCGCAAGTGCATGCCCGCATTCGAGACGAGGACTGACTCCCCTGGGGAGACTCCAGAAGTACCCCAAGATCCATGTCAGCACTGGAGAGGAATCCTCAGGTTCCGGCCCCGACTCCACACAAGGTCTTAGGCACCGGCATCGACGGGAGAGGAATCCCGAGACGCCCCCGAGGAACTCGCATGGGGACTGGCCTTTCCTGAGGCCACCAGAGCGAGTCCCTGAGGTCCCCGTCGTAAGTCGAGAGCACCTGCCGCAACTCGAGAAAATCCAGGAGGTTTTGCCCTCCAGGCGAGATGAGGCCCATTTCCGCTGAGGCTTCTCGAGGCCAATCACATCTAACCACTGGAACTTCCAAATGGTCCTTCACACCATTGCTGCAACTCAAGAAGTTCCCCGACATACCCGTCTCCACTCGAGAGGAAGCACGTGGGGTCCCGCACACATCCAGAGGAGCCCCGTTTCCGCCTCCTAGCTCGAGATGAGGGATCCTTTCCCTGTTTCGTAGGGAAAGAATTCCCGGCGTTCCCGTCGCATCTCAAGAGAAGGCGCTCTCCACAGGAAAGGCGAGAGGAACTCCAGGGTCATGCCACCATTCCAAGAGTCCCCTAGATGTGTCAGTCCATTCCAGAGGAACCTGTTTTCCCTGCACTGCCTTGACGTTCAAGCCGAGGATCGAGTCCCACCACGTGTGCACGTGGGACAGCCCTGTGGGAAAGCCTCGTGGGAAAGCCTCGTGGGAAAGAATCGAGGGAAAACCATAGATCCTTTGATCCACGCGGCGGACTGCGTGACACTGCTCCTACCGCTCTGGAGGAAAGCGCAAGTGCATGCCGGCATTCGAGACGAGGACTGACTCCCCTGGGGAGACTCCAGAAGTACCCCAAGATCCATGTCAGCACTGGAGAGGAATCCTCAGGTTCCGGCCCCGACTCCACACAAGGTCTTAGGCCCCGGCATCGACGGGAGAGGAATCCCCAGAGGCCCCCGAGGAACTCGCATGGGGACTGGCCTTTCCTCAGGCCACCAGAGCGGGTCCCTGAGGTCCCCGTCGTAAGTCGAGAGCACCTGCCGCAACTCGAGAAAATCCAGGAGGTTTTGCCCTCCAGGCGAGATGAGGCCCATTTCCGCTGAGTCTTCAAGAGGCCAATCACATCTAACCACTGGAACTTACAAAGGGTCCTTCACACCCTTGCTGCAACTCAAGAAGTTCCCCGACATACCCGTCTCCACTCGAGAGGAAGCACGTGGGGTCCCGCACACATCCAGGGGAGCCCCGATTCCGCCTCCTAGCTCGAGATGAGGGATCCTTCCCTGTTTCGTAGGGAAAGAATTCCCGGCGTTCCCGTCGCATCTCAAGAGGAGGCGCTCTCCACAGGAAAGGCGAAAGGAACTCCAGGGTCGTGCCACCATTCCAAGAGTCCCCCAGATGTGTCAGTCCATTCCAGAGGAACCTGTTTTCCCTGCACTGCCTTGACGTTCAAGCCGAGGATCGAGTCCCACCACGTGTGCACGTGGGACAGCCCTGTGTGAAAGCCTCGTGGGAAAGCCTCGTGGGAAAGACTCGAGGGAAAACCATAGATCCTTTGATCCACGCGGCGGACTGTGTGACACTGCTGCTACCGCTCTGGAGGAAAGCGCAAGTGCATGCCCGCATTCGAGACGAGGACTGACTCCCCTGGGGAGACTCCAGAAGTACCCCAAGATCCATGTCAGCACTGGAGAGGAATCCTCAGGTTCCGGCCCCGACTCCACACAAGGTCTTAGGCCACGGCATCGACGGGAGAGGAATCCCCCGAGGAACTCGCATGGGGACTGGCCTTTCCTGAGGCCACCAGAGCGGGTCCCTGAGGTCCCCGTCGTAAGTCGAGAGCACCTGCCGCAACTCGAGAAAATCCAGGAGGTTTTGCCCTCCAGGCGAGATGAGGCCCATTTCCGCTGAGGCTTCTCGAGGCCAATCACATCTAACCACTGGAACTTCCAAAGGGTCCTTCACACCCTTGCTGTAACTCAAGAAGTTCCCCGACATACCCGTCTCCACTCGAGAGGAAGCACGTGGGGTCCCGCACACATCCAGGGGAGCCCCGTTTCGCCTCCTAGCTCGAGATGAGGGATCCTTTCCCTGTTTCGTAGGGAAAGAATTCCCGGCGTTCCCGTCGCATCTCAAGAGGAGGCGCTCTCCACAGGAAAGGCGAGAGGAACTGAAGGGTCGTGCCACCATTCCAAGAGTCCCCCAGATGTGTCAGTCCATTCCAGAGGAACCTGTTTTCCCTGCACTGCCTTGACGTTCAAGCCGAGGATCGACTCCCACCACGTGTGCACGTGGGACAGCCCTGTGGGAAAGCCTCGTGGGAAAGCCTCGTTTGAAAGACTCGAGGGAAAAACATAGATCCTTTGATCCACGCGGCGGACTGCGTGACACTGCTGCTACCGCTCTGGAGGAAAGCGCAAGTGCATGCCCGCATTCGAGACGAGGACTGACTCTCCTGGGGAGACTCCAAAAATACCCCAAGATCCATGTCAGCACTGGAGAGGAATCCTCAGGTTCCGGCCCCGACTCCACACAAGGTCTTAGGCCCCGGCATCGACGGGAGAGGAATCCCCAGAGGAACTCGCATGGGGACTGTCCTTTCCTGAGGCCACCAGAGCGGGTCCCTGAGGTCCTCGTCGTAAGTCGAGAGCACCTGCCGCAACTCGAGAAAATCCAGGCGGTTTTGCCCTCCAGGCGAGATGAAGCCCATTTCCGCTGAGGCTTCTCGAGGCCAATCACATCTAACCACTGGAACTTCCAAAGGGTCCTTCACACCCTTGCTGCAACTCAAGAAGTTCCCCGACATACCCGTCTCCACTCGAGAGGAAGTACGTGGGGTCCGGCACACATCCAGGGGAGCCCCGTTTCCGCCTCCTAGCTCGAGATGAGGGATCCTTTCCCTGTTTCGTAGGGAAAGAATTCCCGGCGTTCCCGTCGCATCTCAAGAGGAGGCGCTCTCCACAGGAAAGGCGAGAGGAACTGAAGGGTCGTGTCACCATTCCAAGAGTCCCCCAGATGTGTCAGTCCATTCCAGAGGAACCTGTTTTCCCTGCACTGCCTTGACGTTCAAGCTGAGGATCGACTCCCACCACGTGTGCACGTGGGACAGCCCTGTGGGAAAGCCTCGTGGGAAAGCCTCGTTTGAAAGACTCGAGGGAAAAACATAGATCCTTTGATCCACGCGGCGGACTGGGTGACACTGCTGCTACCGCTCTGGAGGAAAGCGCAAGTGCATGCCCGCATTCGAGACGAGGACTGACTCCCCTGGGGAGACTCCAGAAGTACCCCAAGATCCATGTCAGCACTGGAGAGGAATCCTCAGGTTCCGGCCCCGACTCCACACAAGGTCTTAGGCCCCGGCATCGACGGGAGAGGAATGCCGAGAGGCCCCCGAGGAACTCGCATGGGGACTGGCCTTTCCTGAGGCCACCAGAGCGGGTCCCTGAGGTCCCCGTCGAAAGTCGAGAGCACCTGCCGCAACTCGAGAAAATCCAGGAGGTTTTGCCCTCCAGGCGAGATGAGGCCCATTTCCGCTGAGGCTTCTCGAGGCCAATCACATCGAACCACTGGAACTTCCAAAGGGTCCTTCACACCCTTGCTGCAGCTCAAGAAGTTCCCCGACATACCCGTCTCCACTCGAGAGGAAGCACGTGGTGTCCCGCACACATCCAGGGGAGCCCCGTTTCGCCTCCTAGCTCGAGATGAGGGATCCTTTCCCTGTTTCGTAGGGAAAGAATTCCCGGCGTTCCCGTCGCATCTCAAGAGGAGGCGCTCTCCACAGGAAAGGGGAGAGGAACTCCAGGGTCGTGCCACCATTCCAAGAGACCCCCAGATGTGTCAGTCCATTACAGAGGAACCTGTTTTCCCTGCACTGCCTTGACTTTCAAGCCGAGGATCGACTCCCACCACGTGTGCACGTGGGACAGCCCTGTGGGAAAGCCTCGTGGGAAAGACTCGAGGGAAAACCATCGATCCTTTGATCCACGCGGCGGACTGCGTGACACTGCTGCTACCGCTCTGGAGGAAAGCGCAAGTGCATGCCCGCATTCGAGGCGAGGACTGACTCCCCTGGGGAGACTCCAGAAGTACCCCAAGATCCATGTCAGCACTGGAGAGGAATCCTCAGGTTCCGGCCCCGACTCCACACAAGGTCTTAGGCACCGGCATCGATGGGAGAGGAATCCCCAGAGGCCCCCGAGGAACTCGCAAGGGGACTGGCCTTTCCTGAGGCCCCCAGAGCGGGTCCCTGAGGTCCCCGTCGTAAGTCGAGAGCACCTGCCGCAACTCGAGAAAATCCAGGAGGTTTTGCCCTCCAGGCGAGATGAGGCCCATTTCCGGTGAGGCTTCTCGAGGCTAATCACCTCTAAATACTGGAACTTTCAACGGGTCCTTCACACCCTTGCTGCGAATAAAGAAGTTCCCCAACATACCCGTCTCCACTCCAGAGGAAGCACGTGGGGTCCCGCACACATCCAGGGGAGCACCGTTTCCGCCTCCTAGCTCGAGATGAGGGATCCTTTCCCTGTTTCATAGGGAAAGAATTCCCGGCGTTCCCGTCGCATCTCAAGAGGAGATGCTCTCCACAGGAAAGGGGAGAGGAACTCCAGGGTCATGCCACCATTCCAAGAGACCCCCAGATATGTCAGTCCATTACAGAGGAACCTGTTTTCCCTCCACTGCCTTGACGTTCAAGCCGAGGATCGACTCCCACCACGTGTGCACGTGGGACAGCCCTGTGGGAAAGCCTCGTGGGAAAGCCTCGTGGGAAAGACTCGAGGGAAAACCATAGATCCTTTGATCCACGCGGCGGATTGCGTGACACTGCTGCTACCGCTCTGGAGGAAAGCGCAAGTGCATGCCCGCATTCGAGACGAGGACTGACTCCCCTGGGGAGACTCCAGAAGTACCCCAAGGTCCATGTCAGCACTGGAGAAGAATCCTCAGGTTCCGGCCCCGACTCCACACAAGGTCTTAGGCCCTGGCATCGACGGGAGAGGAATCCCGAGAGGCCCCCGAGGAACTCGCATGGGGACTGGCCTTTCCTGAGGCCACCAGAGCGGTTCCCTGAGGTCCCCATCGTAAGTCGAGAGCACCTGCCGCAACTCGAGAAAATCCAGGAGGTTTTGCCCTCCAGGCGAGATGAGGCCCATTTCCGCTGAGGCTTTTCGAGGCCAATCACATCTAACCACTGGAACTTCCAAAGGGTCCTTCACACCATTGCTGCAACTCAAGAAGTTCCCCGACATACCCGTCTCCACTCGAGAGGAAGCACGTGGGGTCCCACACACATCCAGGGGAGCCCCGTTTCCGCCTCCTAGCTCGAGATGAGGGATCCTTTCCCTGTTTCGTAGGGAAAGAATTCCCGGCGTTCCCGTCGCATCTCAAGAGGAGGCGCTCTCCACAGGAAAGGCGAGAGGAACTCCAGGGTCGTGCCACCATTCCAAGAGTCCCCCAGATGTGTCAGTCCATTCCAGAGGAACCTGTTTTCCCTGCACTGCCTTGACGTTCAAGCCGAGGATCGACTCCCACCACGTGTGCACGTGGGACAGCCCTGTGGGAAAGCCTCGTGGGAAAGCCTCGTGGGAAAGACTCGAGGGAAAACCATAGATCCTTTGATCCACGCGGCGGACTGCGTGACACTGCTGCTACCGCTCTGGTGGAAAGCGCAAGTGCATGCCCGCATTCGAGACGAGGACTGACTCCCCTGGGGAGACTCCAGAAGTACCCCAAGATCCATGTCAGCACTGGAGAGGAATCCTCAGGTTCCGGCCCCGACTCCACACAAGGTCTTAGGCCCCGGCATCGACGGGAGAGGAATGCCGAGAGGCCCCCGAGGAACTCGCATGGGGACTGGCCTTTCCTGAGGCCACCAGAGCGGGTCCCTGAGGTCCCCGTCGAAAGTCGAGAGCACCTGCCGCAACTCGAGAAAATCCAGGAGGTTTTGCCCTCCAGGCGAGATGAGGCCCATTTCCGCTGAGGCTTCTCGAGGCCAATCACATCGAACCACTGGAACTTCCAAAGGGTCCTTCACACCCTTGCTGCAGCTCAAGAAGTTCCCCGACATACCCGTCTCCACTCGAGAGGAAGCACGTGGTGTCCCGCACACATCCAGGGGAGCCCCGTTTCGCCTCCTAGCTCGAGATGAGGGATCCTTTCCCTGTTTCGTAGGGAAAGAATTCCCGGCGTTCCCGTCGCATCTCAAGAGGAGGCGCTCTCCACAGGAAAGGGGAGAGGAACTCCAGGGTCGTGCCACCATTCCAAGAGACCCCCAGATGTGTCAGTCCATTACAGAGGAACCTGTTTTCCCTGCACTGCCTTGACTTTCAAGCCGAGGATCGACTCCCACCACGTGTGCACGTGGGACAGCCCTGTGGGAAAGCCTCGTGGGAAAGACTCGAGGGAAAACCATCGATCCTTTGATCCACGCGGCGGACTGCGTGACACTGCTGCTACCGCTCTGGAGGAAAGCGCAAGTGCATGCCCGCATTCGAGGCGAGGACTGACTCCCCTGGGGAGACTCCAGAAGTACCCCAAGATCCATGTCAGCACTGGAGAGGAATCCTCAGGTTCCGGCCCCGACTCCACACAAGGTCTTAGGCACCGGCATCGATGGGAGAGGAATCCCCAGAGGCCCCCGAGGAACTCGCAAGGGGACTGGCCTTTCCTGAGGCCCCCAGAGCGGGTCCCTGAGGTCCCCGTCGTAAGTCGAGAGCACCTGCCGCAACTCGAGAAAATCCAGGAGGTTTTGCCCTCCAGGCGAGATGAGGCCCATTTCCGGTGAGGCTTCTCGAGGCTAATCACCTCTAAATACTGGAACTTTCAACGGGTCCTTCACACCCTTGCTGCGAATAAAGAAGTTCCCCAACATACCCGTCTCCACTCCAGAGGAAGCACGTGGGGTCCCGCACACATCCAGGGGAGCACCGTTTCCGCCTCCTAGCTCGAGATGAGGGATCCTTTCCCTGTTTCATAGGGAAAGAATTCCCGGCGTTCCCGTCGCATCTCAAGAGGAGATGCTCTCCACAGGAAAGGGGAGAGGAACTCCAGGGTCATGCCACCATTCCAAGAGACCCCCAGATATGTCAGTCCATTACAGAGGAACCTGTTTTCCCTCCACTGCCTTGACGTTCAAGCCGAGGATCGACTCCCACCACGTGTGCACGTGGGACAGCCCTGTGGGAAAGCCTCGTGGGAAAGCCTCGTGGGAAAGACTCGAGGGAAAACCATAGATCCTTTGATCCACGCGGCGGATTGCGTGACACTGCTGCTACCGCTCTGGAGGAAAGCGCAAGTGCATGCCCGCATTCGAGACGAGGACTGACTCCCCTGGGGAGACTCCAGAAGTACCCCAAGGTCCATGTCAGCACTGGAGAAGAATCCTCAGGTTCCGGCCCCGACTCCACACAAGGTCTTAGGCCCTGGCATCGACGGGAGAGGAATCCCGAGAGGCCCCCGAGGAACTCGCATGGGGACTGGCCTTTCCTGAGGCCACCAGAGCGGTTCCCTGAGGTCCCCATCGTAAGTCGAGAGCACCTGCCGCAACTCGAGAAAATCCAGGAGGTTTTGCCCTCCAGGCGAGATGAGGCCCATTTCCGCTGAGGCTTTTCGAGGCCAATCACATCTAACCACTGGAACTTCCAAAGGGTCCTTCACACCATTGCTGCAACTCAAGAAGTTCCCCGACATACCCGTCTCCACTCGAGAGGAAGCACGTGGGGTCCCACACACATCCAGGGGAGCCCCGTTTCCGCCTCCTAGCTCGAGATGAGGGATCCTTTCCCTGTTTCGTAGGGAAAGAATTCCCGGCGTTCCCGTCGCATCTCAAGAGGAGGCGCTCTCCACAGGAAAGGCGAGAGGAACTCCAGGGTCGTGCCACCATTCCAAGAGTCCCCCAGATGTGTCAGTCCATTCCAGAGGAACCTGTTTTCCCTGCACTGCCTTGACGTTCAAGCCGAGGATCGACTCCCACCACGTGTGCACGTGGGACAGCCCTGTGGGAAAGCCTCGTGGGAAAGCCTCGTGGGAAAGACTCGAGGGAAAACCATAGATCCTTTGATCCACGCGGCGGACTGCGTGACACTGCTGCTACCGCTCTGGTGGAAAGCGCAAGTGCATGCCCGCATTCGAGACGAGGACTGACTCCCCTGGGGAGACTCCAGAAGTACCCCAAGATCCATGTCAGCACTGGAGAGGAATCCTCAGGTTCCGGCCCCGACTCCACACAAGGTCTTAGGCCCCGGCATCGACGGGAGAGGAATGCCGAGAGGCCCCCGAGGAACTCGCATGGGGACTGGCCTTTCCTGAGGCCACCAGAGCGGGTCCCTGAGGTCCCCGTCGAAAGTCGAGAGCACCTGCCGCAACTCGAGAAAATCCAGGAGGTTTTGCCCTCCAGGCGAGATGAGGCCCATTTCCGCTGAGGCTTCTCGAGGCCAATCACATCGAACCACTGCAACTTCCAAAGGGTCCTTCACACCCTTGCTGCAACTCAAGAACTTCCCCGACATACCCGTCTCCACTCGAGAGGAAGCACGTGGTGTCCCGCACACATCCAGGGGAGCCCCGTTTCGCCTCCTAGCTCGAGATGAGGGATCCTTTCCCTGTTTCGTAGGGAAAGAATTCCCGGCGTTCCCGTCGCATCTCAAGAGGAGGCGCTCTCCACAGGATAGGGGAGAGGAACTCCAGGGTCATGCCACCATTCCAAGAGACCCCCAGATGTGTCAGTTCATTACAGAGGAACCTGTTTTCCCTGCACTGCCTTGACTTTCAAGCCGAGGATCGACTCCCACCACGTGTGCACGTGGGACAGCCCTGTGGGAAAGCCTCGTGGGAAAGACTCGAGGGAAAACCATCGATCCTTTGATCCACGCGGCGGACTGCGTGACACTGCTGCTACCGCTCTGGAGGAAAGCGCAAGTGCATGCCCGCATTCGAGGCGAGGACTGACTCCCCTGGGGAGACTCCAGAAGTACCCCAAGATCCATGTCAGCACTGGAGAGGAATCCTCAGGTTCCGGCCCCGACTCCACACAAGGTCTTAGGCACCGGCATCGATGGGAGAGGAATCCCCAGAGGCCCCCGAGGAACTCGCAAGGGGACTGGCCTTTCCTGAGGCCCCCAGAGCGGGTCCCTGAGGTCCCCGTCGTAAGTCGAGAGCACCTGCCGCAACTCGAGAAAATCCAGGAGGTTTTGCCCTCCAGGCGAGATGAGGCCCATTTCCGGTGAGGCTTCTCGAGGCTAATCACCTCTAAATACTGGAACTTTCAACGGGTCCTTCACACCCTTGCTGCGAATAAAGAAGTTCCCCAACATACCCGTCTCCACTCCAGAGGAAGCACGTGGGGTCCCGCACACATCCAGGGGAGCACCGTTTCCGCCTCCTAGCTCGAGATGAGGGATCCTTTCCCTGTTTCATAGGGAAAGAATTCCCGGCGTTCCCGTCGCATCTCAAGAGGAGATGCTCTCCACAGGAAAGGCGAGAGGAACTCCAGGGTCGTGACATCATTCCAAGAGTCCCCCAGATGTGTCAGTCCATTCCAGAGGAAACTGTTTTCCCTGCACTGCCTTGACGTTCAAGCCGAGGATCGACTCCCACCACGTGTGCAGGTGGGACAGCCCTTTGGGAAAGCCTCGTGGGAAAGCCTCGTGGGAAAGACTCGAGGGAAAACCATAGATCCTTTGATCCACGCGGCGGACTCCGTGACACTGCTGCTACCGCTCTGGAGGAAAGCGTAAGTGCATGCCCGCATTCGAGACGAGGACTGACTCCCCTGGGGAGACTCCAGAAGTACCCCAAGATCCATGTCAGCACTGGAGAGGAATCCTCAGGTTCCGGCCCCGACTCCACACAAGGTCTTAGGCCCCGGCATCGACGGGAGAGGAATCCCGAGAGGCCCCCGAGGAACTCGCATGGGGACTGGCCTTTCCTGAGGCCACCAGAGCGGGTCCCTGAGGTCCCCGTCGTAAGTCGACAGCACATGCCGCAACTCGAGAAAATCCAGGAGGTTTTGCCCTCCAGGCGAGATGAGGCCCATTTCCGCTGAGGCTTCTCGAGGCTAATCACATCTAACCACTGGAACTTCCAAAGGGTCCTTCACACCCTTGCTGCAACTCAAGAAGTTCCCCGACATACCCGTCTCCACTCGAGAGGAAGCACGTGGGGGTCCCGCACACATCCAGGGGAGCCCCGTTTCCGCCTCCTAGATCGAGATGAGGGATCATTTCCCTGTTTCTTAGGGAAACAATTCCCGGCGTTCCCGTCGCATCTCAAGAGGAGTCGCTCTCCACAGGAGAGGCGAGAGGAACTCCGGGGTCGTGCCACCATTCCAAGAGACGCCCAGATGGGTCAGTCTATTCCAGAGGAACCTGTTTTCCCTGCACTGCCTTGACGTTCAAGCTGAGGATCGACTCCCACCACCTGTGCACGTGGGACAGCCCTGTGGGAAAGCCTCGTGGGAAAGCCTCGTGGGAAAGACTCGAGGGAAAACCACAGATCCTTTGATCCACGCGGCGGACTGCGTGACACTGCTGCTACCGCTCTGGAGGAAAGCGCAAGTGCATGCCCGCATTCGAGACGAGGACTGACTCCCCTGGGGAGACTCCAGAAGTACCCCAAGATCCATGTCAGCACTGGAGAGGAATCCTCAGGTTCCGGCCCCGACTCCACACAAGGTCTTAGGCCCCGGCATCGACGGGAGAGGAATCCCGCGAGGCCCCCGAGGAACTCGCATGGGGACTGGCCTTTCCTGAGGCCACCAGAGCGGGTCACTGAGGTCCCCGTCGTAAGTCGAGAGCACCTGCCGCAACTCGAGAAAATCCAGGAGGTTTTGCCCTCCAGGCGAGATGAGGCCCATTTCCGCTGAGGCTTCTCGAGGCTAATCACGTCTAACCACTGGAACTTCCAAAGGGTCCTTCAGACCCTTGCTGCAACTCAAGAAATTCCCCGACATACCCGTCTCCACTCGAGAGGAAGCACGTGGGGTCCCACACACATCCAGGGGAGCCACATTTCCGCCTCCTAGCTCGAGATGAGGGATCCTTTCCCTGTTTCGTAGGGAAAGAATTCCCGGCGTTCCCGTCGCAACTCAAGAGGAGGTGCTCTCCACAGGAAAGGCGAGAGGAACTCCAGGGTCGTGCCACCATTCCAAGAGTCCCCCAGATGTGTCAGTCCATTCCAGAGGAACCTGTTTTCCCTGCACTGCCTTAACTTTCAAGCCGAGGATCCACTCCCACCACGTGTGCACGTGGGACAGCCCTGTGGGAAAGCCTCGTGGGAAAGCCTCGTGGGAAAGACTCGAGGGAAAACCATAGATCCTTTGATCCACGCGGCGGATTGCGTGACACTGCTGCTACCGCTCTGGAGGAAAGCGCAAGTGCATGCCCGCATTCGAGACGAGGACTGACTCCCCTGGGGAGACTCCAGAAGTACCCCAAGATCCATGTCAGCACAGGAGAGGAATCCTCAGGTTCCGGCCCCGACTCCACACAAGGTCTTAGGCCGCGGCATCGATGGGAGAGGAATCCCGAGAGGCCCCCGAGGAACTCGCATGGGGACTGGCATTTCCTGAGGTCACCAGAGCGGGACCCCGAGGTCCCCGTCGTAAGTCGAGAGCACATGCCGCAACTCGAGAAAATCTAGGAGGTTTTGCCCTCCAGGCGAGATGAGGCCCATTTCCGCTGAGGCTTCTCGAGGCTAATCACATCTAACCACTGGAACTTCCAAAGGGTACTTCACACCCTTGCTGCAACTCAAGAAGTTCCCCGACATACCCATCTCCACTCGAGAGGAAGCACGTGGGGTCCCGCACACATCCAGGGGAGCCCCGTTTCCGCCTCCTAGCTCGAGATGAGGGATCCTTTCCCTGTTTCTTAGGAAAGCATTCCCGGCGTTCCCGTCGCATCTCAAGAGGAGGGGCTCCCCACAGGAGAGGCGAGAGGAACTCCAGGGTCGTGCCACCATTCCAAGAGACGCCCAGATGTGTCAGTCCATTACAGAGGAACCTGTTTTCCCTGCACTGCCTTGACGTTCAAGCGGAGGATCGACTCCCACCACCTGTGCACGTGGGACAGCCCTGTGGGAAAGCCTCGTGGGAAAGCCTCGTGGGAAAGACTCGAGGGAAAACCATAGATCCTTTGATCCACGCGGCGGACTGCGTAACACTGCTGCTACCGCTCTAGAGGAAAGCGCAAGTGCATGCCCGCATTCGAGACGAGGACTGACTCCCCTGGGGAGACTCCAGAAGTACCCCAAGATCCATGTCAGCACTGGAGAGGAATCCTCAGGTTCCGGCCCCGACTCCACACAAGGTCTTAGGCCCGGCATCGACGGGAGAGTAATCCCGAGAGGCCCCCGAGGAATTCGCATGGGGACTGGCCTTTCCTGAGGCCACCAGAGCGGGTCCCTGAGGTTCCCGTCGTAAGTCGAGAGCACCTGCCACAACTCGAGAAACTCCAGGAGGCTTTGCCCTCCAGGCGAGATGAGGCCCATTTCCGCTGAGGCTTCTCGAGGCGAATCACGTCTAACCACTGGAACTTCCAAAGGGTCCTTCACACCCTTGCTGCAACTCAAGAAGTTCCCCGACATACCCGTCTCCACTCGAGAGGAAGCCCGTGGGGTCCCGCACACATCCAGGGGAGCCCCGTTTCCGCCTCCTAGCTCGAGATGAGGGATCCTTTCCCTGTTTCGTAGGGAAAGAATTCCCGGCGTTCCCGTCGCATCTCAAGAGGAGGCGCTCTCCACAGGAGAGGCGAGAGGAACTCCAGGGTCGTGCCACCATTCCAAGAGACGCCCAGATGGGTAAGTCCATTCCAGAGGAACCTGTTTTCCCTGCACTGCCTTGACGTTCAAGCCGAGGATCGACTCCCACCACCTGTGCACGTGGGACAGCCCTGTGGGAAAGCCTCGTGGGAAAGCCTCGTGGGAAAGACTCGAGGGAAAACCATAGATCCTTTGATCCACGCGGCGGACTGCGTGACACTGCTGCTACCGCTCTGGAGGAAAGCGCAAGTGCATGCCCGCATTCGAGACGAGGACTGACTCCCCTGGGGAGACTCCAGAAGTACCCCAAGATCCATGTCAGCACTGGAGAGGAATCCTCAGGTTCCGGCCCCGACTCCACACAAGGTCTTAGGCCCCGGCATCGACGGGAGAGGAATCCCGAGAGGCCCCCGAGGAACTCGCATGGGGACTGGCCTTTCCTGTGGCCACCAGAGCGGGTCCCTCAGGTCCCCGTCGTAAGTCGAGAGCACCTGCCGCAACTCGAGAAAATCCAGGAGGTTTTGCCCTCCAGGCGAGATGAGGCCCATTTCCGCTGAGGCTTCTCGAGGCTAATCACGTCTAACCACTGGAACATCCAAAGGGTCCTTCACACCCTTGCTGCATCTCAAGAAGTTCCCCGACATACCCGTCTCCACTCGAGAGGAAGCACGTGGGGTCCCGCACACATCCAGGGGAGCCCCGTTTCCGCCTCCTAGCTCGAGATGAGGGATCCTTTCCCTGTTTCGTAGGGAAAGAATTCCCGGCGTTCCCGTCGCATCTCAAGAGGAGGCGCTCTCCACAGGAAAGGCGAGAGGGACTCCAGGGTCGTGCCACCATTCCAAGAGTCCCCCAGATGTGTCAGTCCATTCCAGAGGAACCTGTTTTCCCTGCACTGCCTTGACGTTCAAGCCGAGGATCCACTCCCACCACGTGTGCACGTGGGACAGCCCTGTGGGAAAGCCTCGTGGGAAAGCCTCGTGGGAAAGACTCGAGGGAAAACCATAGATCCTTTGATCCACGCGGCGGACTGCGTGACACTGCTGCTACCGCTCTGGAGGAAAGCGCAAGTGCATGCCCGCATTCGAGACGAGGACTGACTCCCCTGGGGAGATTCCAGAAGTACCCCAAGATCCATGTCAGCACTGGAGAGGAATCCTCAGGTTCCGGCCCCGACTCCACACAAGGTCTTAGGCCCCGGCATCGACGGGAGAGGAATCCCGAGAGGCCCCTGAGGAACTCGCATGGGGACTGGCCTTTCCTGAGGCCACCAGAGTGGGTCCCTGAGGTCCCCGTCGTAAGTCGAGAGCACCTGCCGCAACTCGAGAAAATCCAGGAGGTTTTGCCCTCCAGGCGAGATGAGGCCCATTTCCGCTGGGGCTTCTCGAGGCTAATCACGTCTAACCACTGGAACTTCCAAAGGGTCCTTCACACCCTTGCTGCAACTCAAGAAGTTCCCCGACATACCCGTCTCACTCGAGAGGAAGCACGTGGGGTCCCGCACACATCCAGGGGAGCCCCGTTTCCGCCTCCTAGCTCGAGATGAGGGATCCTTTCCCTGTTTCGTAGGGAAAGAATTCCCGGCGTTCCCGTCGCATCTCAAGTGGAGGCGCTCTCCACAGGAAAGGCGAGAGGAACTCCAGGGTCGTGCCACCATTCCAAGAGTCCCCCAGATGTGTCAGTCCATTCCAGAGGAACCTGTTTTCCCTGCACTGCCTTGACGTTCAAGCCGAGGATCGACTCCCACCACGTGTGCACGTGGGACAGCCCTGTGGGAAAGCCTCGTGGGAAAGCCTCGTGGGAAAGACTCGAGGGAAAACCATAGATCCTTTGATCCACGCGGCGGACTGCGTGACACTGCTGCTACCGCTCTGGAGGAAAGCGCAAGTGCATGCCCGCATTCGAGACGAGGACTGACTCCCCTGGGGAGACTCCAGGAGTACCCCAAGATCCATGTCAGCACTGGAGAGGAATCCTCAGGTTCCGGCCCCGACTCCACACAATGTCTTAGGCCCCGGCATCGACGGGAGAGGAATCCCGAGAGGCCCCCGAGGAACTCGAATGGGGACTGGCCTTTCCTGAGGCCACCAGAGCGGGTCCCTGAGGGCCCCGTCGTAAGTCGAGAGCACCTGCCGCAACTCGAGAAAATCCAGGAGGTTTTGCCCTCCAGGCGAGATGAGGCCCATTTCCGCTGAGGCTTCTCGATGCGAATCACGTCTAACCACTGGAACTTCCAAAGGGTCCTTCACACCCTTGCTGCAACTCAAGAAGTTCCCCGACATACCCGTCTCCACTCGAGAGGAAGCACGTGGGGTCCCGCACACATCCAGGGGAGCCCCGTATCCGCCTCCTAGCTCGAGATGAGGGATCCTTTCCCTGTTTCGTAGGGAAAGAATTCCCGGCGTTCCCGTCGCATCTCAAGAGGAGGCGCTCTCCACAGGAAAGGCGAGAGGAACTCCAGGGTCGTGCCACCATTCCAAGAGTCCCCCAGATGTGTCAGTCCATTCCAGAGGAACCTGTTTTCCCTGCACTGCCTTGACGTTCAAGCCGAGGATCCACTCCCACCACGTGTGCACGTGGGACAGCCCTGTGGGAAAGCCTCGTGGGAAAGCCTCGTGGGAAAGACTCGAGGGAAAACCATAGATCCTTTGATCCACGCGGCGGACTGCGTGACACTGCTGCTACCGCTCTGGAGGAAAGCGCAAGTGCATGCCCGCATTCGAGACGAGGACTGACTCCCCTGGGGAGACTCCAGAAGTACCCCAAGATCCATGTCAGCACTGGAGAGGAATCCTCAGGTTCCGGCCCCGACTCCACACAAGGTCTTAGGCCCCGGCATCGACGGGAGAGGAATCCCGAGAGGCCCCCGAGGAACTCGCATGGGGACTGGCCTTTCCTGAGGCCACCAGAGCGGGTCCCTGAGGTCCCCGTCGTAAGTTGAGAGCACCTGCCGCAACTCGAGAAAATCCAGGAGGTTTTGCCCTCCAGGAGAGATGAGGCCCATTTCCGCTGAGGCTTCTCGAGGCTAATCACGTCTAACCACTGGAACTTCCAAAGGGTCCTTCACACCCTTGCTGCAACTCAAGAAGTTCCCCGACATACCCGTCTCCACTCGAGAGGAAGCACGTGGGGTCCCGCACACATCCAGGGGAGCCCCGTTTCCGCCTCCTAGCTCGAGATGAGGGATCCTTTCCCTGTTTCGTAGGGAAAGAATTCCCGGCGTTCCCGTCACATCTCAAGAGGAGGCGCTCTCCACAGGAAAGGCGAGAGGAACTCCAGGGTCGTGCCACCATTCCAAGAGTCCCCCAGATGTGTCAGTCCATTCCAGAGGAACCTGTTTTCCCTGCACTGCCTTGACGTTCAAGCCGAGGATCGACTCCCACCACGTGTGCACGTGGGACAGCCCTGTGGGAAAGCCTCGTGGGAAAGCCTCGTGGGAAAGACTCGAGGGAAAACCATAGATCCTTTGATCCACGCGGCGGACTGCGTGACACTGCTGCTACCGCTCTGGAGGAAAGCGCAAGTGCATGCCCGCATTCGAGACGAGGACTGACTCCCCTGGGGAGACTCCAGGAGTACCCCAAGATCCATGTCAGCACTGGAGAGGAATCCTCAGGTTCCGGCCCCGACTCCACACAAGGTCTTAGGCCCCGGCATCGACGGGAGAGGAATCCCGAGAGGACCCCGAGGAACTCGCATGGGGACTGGCCTTTCCTGAGGCCACCAGAGCGGGTCCCTGAGGTCCCCGTCGTAAGTCGAGAGCACCTGCCGCAACTCGAGAAAATCCAGGAGGTTTTGCCCTCCAGGCGAGATGAGGCCCATTTCCGCTGAGGCTTCTCGAGGCTAATCACGTCTAACCACTGGAACTTCCAAAGGGTCCTTCACACCCTTGCTGCAACTCAAGAAGTTCCCCGACATACCCGTCTCCACTCGAGAGGAAGCACGTGGGGTCCCGCACACATCCAGGGGAGCCCCGTTTCCGCCTCCTAGCTCGAGATGAGGGATCCTTTCCCTGTTTCGTAGGGAAAGAATTCCCGGCGTTCCCGTCACATCTCAAGAGGAGGCGCTCTCCACAGGAAAGGCGAGAGGAACTCCAGGGTCGTGCCAACATTCCAAGAGTCCCCCAGATGTGTCAGTCCATTCCAGAGGAACCTGTTTTTCCTGCACTGCCTTGACGTTCAAGCCGAGGATACACTCCCACCACGTGTGCACGTGGGACAGCCCTGTGCGAAAGCCTCGTGGGAAAGCTTCGTGGGAAAGACTCGAGGGAAAACCATAGATCCTTTGATCCACGCGGCCGACTGCGTGACACTGCTGCTACCGCTCTGGAGGAAAGCGCAAGTGCATGCCCGCATTCGAGACGAGGACTGACTCCCCTGGGGAGACTCCAGAAGTACCCCAAGATCCATGTCAGCACTGGAGAGGAATCCTCAGGTTCCGGCCCCGACTCCACACAAGGTCTTAGGCCCCGTCATCGACGGGAGAGGAATCCCGAGAGGTCCCCGAGGAACTCGCATGGGGACTGGCCTTTCCTGAGGCCACCAGAGCGGGTCCCTGAGGTCCCCGTCGTAAGTCGAGAGCACCTGCCGCAACTCGAGAAAATCCAGGAGGTTTTGCCCTCCAGGCGAGATGAGGCCCATTTCCGCTGAGGCTTCTCGAGGCTAATCACGTCTAACCACTGGAACTTCCAAAGGGTCCTTCACACCCTTGCTGCAACTCAAGAAGTTCCACGACATACCCGTCTCCACTCGAGAGGAAGCACGTGGGGTCCCGCACACATCCAGGGGAGCCCCGTTTCCGCCTCCTAGCTCGAGATGAGGGATCCTTTCCCTGTTTCGTAGGGAAAGAATTCCCGGCGTTCCCGTCGCATCTCAAGAGGAGGCGCTCTCCACAGGAAAGGCGAGAGGAACTCCAGGGTCGTGCCACCATTCCAAGAGTCCCCAGATGTGTCAGTCCATTCCAGAGGAACCTGTTTTCCCTGCACTGCCTTGACGTTCAAGCCGAGGATCCACTCCCACCACGTGTGCACGTGGGACAGCCCTGTGCGAAAGCCTCGTGGGAAAGCTTCGTGGGAAAGACTCGAGGGAAAACCATAGATCCTTTGATCCACGCGGCGGACTGCGTGACACTGCTGCTACCGCTCTGGAGGAAAGCGCAAGTGCATGCCCGCATTCGAGACGAGGACTGACTCCCCTGGGGAGACTCCAGAAGTACCCCAAGATCCATGTCAGCATTGGAGAGGAATCCTCAGGTTCCGGCCCCGACTCCACACAAGGTCTTAGGCCCCGGCATCGACGGGAGAGGAATCCTGAGAGGCCCCCGAGGAACTCGCATGGGGACTGGCCTTTCCTGAGGCCACCAGAGCGGGTCCCTGAGGTCCCCGTCGTAAGTCGAGAGCACCTGCCGCAACTCGAGAAAATCCAGGAGGTTTTGCCCTCCAGGCGAGATGAGGCCCATTTCCGCTGAGGCTTCTCGAGGCTAATCACGTCTAACCACTGGAACTTCCAAAGGGTCCTTCACACCCTTGCTGCAACTCAAGAAGTTCCCCGACATACCCGTCTCCACTCGAGAGGAAGCACGTGGGGTCCCGCACACATCCAGGGGAGCCCCGTTTCCGCCTCCTAGCTCGAGATGAGGGATCCTTTCCCTGTTTCGTAGGGAAAGAATTCCCGGCGTTCCCGTCGCATCTCAAGAGGAGGCGCTCTCCGCAGGAAAGGCGAGAGGAACTCCAGGGTCGTGCCACCATTCCAAGAGTCCCCAGATGTGTCAGTCCATTCCAGAGGAACCTGTTTTCCCTGCACTGCCTTGACGTTCAAGCCGAGGATCCACTCCCACCACGTGTGCACGTGGGACAGCCCTGTGCGAAAGCCTCGTGGGAAAGCTTCGTGGGAAAGACTCGAGGGAAAACCATAAATCCTTTGATCCACGCGGCGGACTGCGTGACACTGCTGCTACCGCTCTGGAGGAAAGCGCAAGTGCATGCCCGCATTCGAGACGAGGACTGACTCCCCTGGGGAGACTCCAGAAGTACCCCAAGATCCATGTCAGCACTGGAGAGGAATCCTCAGGTTCCGGCCCCGACTCCACACAAGGTCTTAGGCCCCGGCATGGACGGGAGAGGAATCCCGAGAGGCCCGCGAGGAATTCGCATGGGGCCTGGCCTTTCCTGAGGCCACCAGAGCGGGTCCCTGAGGTCCCCGTCGTAAGTCTAGAGCACCTGCCGCAACTCGAGAAAATCCAGGAGGTTTTGCCCTCCAGGCGAGATGAGGCCCATTTCCGCTGAGGCTTCTCGAGGCTAATCACGTCTAACCACTGGAACTTCCAAAGGGTCCTTCACACCCTTGCTGCAACTCAAGAAGTTCCCCGACATACCCGTCTCCACTCGAGAGGAAGCACGTGGGGTCCCGCACACATCCAAGGGAGCCCCGTTTCCGCCTCCTAGCTCGAGATGAGGGATCCATTCCCTGTTTCGGAGGGAAAGAATTCCCGGCGTTCCCGTCGCATCTCAAGAGGAGGCGCTCTCCACAGGAAAGGCGAGAGGAACTCCAGGGTTGTGCCACCATTCCAAGAGTCCCCCAGATATGTCAGTCCATTCCAGAGGAACCTGTTTTCCCTGCACTGCCTTGACGTTCAAGCCGAGGATCCACTCCCACCACGTGTGCACGTGGGACAGCCCTGTGGGAAAGCCTCGTGGGAAAGCCTCGTGGGAAAGACTCGAGGGAAAACCATAGATCCTTTGATCCACGCGGCGGACTGCGTGACACTGCTGCTACCGCTCTGGAGGAAAGCGCAAGTGCATGCCCGCATTCGAGACGAGGACTGACTCCCCTGGGGAGACTCCAGAAGTACCCCAAGATCCATGTCAGCATTGGAGAGGAATCCTCAGGTTCCGGCCCCGACTCCACACAAGGTCTTAGGCCCCGGCATCGACGGGAGAGGAATCCCGAGAGGCCCCCGAGGAACTCGCATGGGGACTGGCCTTTCCTGAGGCCACCAGAGCGGGTCCCTGAGGTCCCCGTCGTAAGTCGAGAGCACCTGCCGCAACTCGAGAAAATCCAGGAGGTTTTGCCCTCCAGGCGAGATGAGGCCCATTTCCGCTGAGGCTTCTCGAGGCTAATCACGTCTAACCACTGGAACTTCCAAAGGGTCCTTCACACCCTTGCTGCAACTCAAGAAGTTCCCCGACATACCCGTCTCCACTCGAGAGGAAGCACGTGGGGTCCCGCACACATCCAGGGGAGCCCCGTTTCCGCCTCCTAGCTCGAGATGAGGGATCCTTTCCCTGTTTCGTAGGGAAAGAATTCCCAGCGTTCCCGTCGCATCTCAAGAGGAGGCGCTCTCCACAGGAAAGGCGAGAGGAACTCCAGGGTCGTGCCAACATTCCAAGAGTCCCCCAGATGTGTCAGTCCATTCCAGAGGAACCTGTTTTCCCTGCACTGCCTTGACGTTCAAGCCGAGGATCCACTCCCACCACGTGTGCACGTGGGACAGCCCTGTGGGAAAGCCTCGTGGGAAAGCCTCGTGGGAAAGACTCGAGGGAAAACCATAGATCCTTTGATCCACGCGGCGGATTGCGTGACACTGTTGCTACCGCTCTGGAGGAAAGCGCAAGTGCATGCCCGCATTCGAGACGAGGACTGACTCCCCTGGGGAGACTCCAGAAGTACCCCAAGATCCATGTCAGCACTGGAGAGGAATCCTCAGGTTCCGGCCCCGACTCCACACAAGGTCTTAGGCCCCGGCATCGACGGGAGAGGAATCCCGAGAGGCCCCCGAGGAACTCGCATGGGGACTGGCCTTTCCTGAGGCCACTAGAGCGGGTCCCTGAGGTCCCCGTCGTAAGTCGAGAGGACCTGCCGCAACTCGAGAAAATCCAGGAGGTTTTGCCCTCCAGGCGAGATGAGGCCCATTTCCGCTGAGGCTTCTCGAGGCTAATCACGACTAACCACTGGAACTTCCTAAGGGTCCTTCACACCCTTGCTGCAACTCAAGCAGTTCCGGAACATACCCGTCTCCACTCGAGAGGAAGCACGTGGGGTCCCGCACACATCCAGGGGAGCCCCGTTTCCGCCTCCTAGCTCGAGATGAGGGATCCTTTCCCTGTTTCGTAGGGAAAGAATTCCCGGCGTTCCCGTCACATCTCAAGAGGAGGCGCTCTCCACAGGAAAGGCGAGAGGAACTCCAGGGTCGTGCCACCATTCCAAGAGTCCCCCAGATGTGTCAGTCCATTCCAGAGGAACCTGTTTTCCCTGCACTGCCTTGACGTTCAAGCCGAGGATCGACTCCCACCACGTGTGCACGTGGGACAGCCCTGTGGGAAAGCCTCGTGGGAAAGCCTCGTGGGAAAGACTCGAGGGAAAACCATAGATCCTTTGATCCACGCGGCGGACTGCGTGACACTGCTGCTACCGCTCTGGAGGAAAGCGCAAGTGCATGCCCGCATTCGAGACGAGGACTGACTCCCCTGGGGAGACTCCAGGAGTACCCCAAGATCCATGTCAGCACTGGAGAGGAATCCTCAGGTTCCGGCCCCGACTCCACACAATGTCTTAGGCCCCGGCATCGACGGGAGAGGAATCCCGAGAGGCCCCCGAGGAACTCGAATGGGGACTGGCCTTTCCTGAGGCCACCAGAGCGGGTCCCTGAGGTCCCCGTCGTAAGTCGAGAGCACCTGCCGCAACTCGAGAAAATCCAGGAGGTTTTGACCTCCAGGCGAGATGAGGCCCATTTCCGCTGAGGCTTCTCGATGCGAATCACGTCTAACCACTGGAACTTCCAAAGGGTCCTTCACACCCTTGCTGCAACTCAAGAAGTTCCCCGACATACCCGTCTCCACTCGAGAGGAAGCACGTGGGGTCCCGCACACATCCAGGGGAGCCCCGTATCCGCCTCCTAGCTCGAGATGAGGGATCCTTTCCCTGTTTCGTAGGGAAAGAATTCCCGGCGTTCCCGTCGCATCTCAAGAGGAGGCGCTCTCCACAGGAAAGGCGAGAGGAACTCCAGGGTCGTGCCACCATTCCAAGAGTCCCCCAGATGTGTCAGTCCATTCCAGAGGAACCTGTTTTCCCTGCACTGCCTTGACGTTCAAGCCGAGGATCGACTCCCACCACGTGTGCACGTGGGACAGCCCTGTGGGAAAGCCTCGTGGGAAAGCCTCGTGGGAAAGACTCGAGGGAAAACCATAGATCCTTTGATCCACGCGGCGGACTGCGTGACACTGCTGCTACCGCTCTGGAGGAAAGCGCAAGTGCATGCCCGCATTCGAGACGAGGACTGACTCCCCTGGGGAGACTCCAGAAGTACCCCAAGATCCATGTCAGCACTGGAGAGGAATCCTCAGGTTCCGGCCCCGACTCCACACAAGGTCTTAGGCCCCGGCATCGACGGGAGAGGAATCCCGAGAGGTCCCCGAGGAACTCGCATGGGGACTGGCCTTTCCTGAGGCCACCAGAGCGGGTCCCTGTGGTCCCCGTCGTAAGTCGAGAGCACCTGCCGCAACTCGAGAAAATCCAGGAGGTTTTGCCCTCCAGGCGAGATGAGGCCCATTTCCGCTGAGGCTTCTCGAGGCTAATCACTTCTAACCACTGGAACTTCCAAAGGGTCCTTCACACCCTTGCTGCAACTCAAGAAGTTCCCCGACATACCCGTCTCCACTCGAGAGGAAGCACGTGGGGTCCCGCACACATCCAGGGGAGCCCCGTTTCCGCCTCCTAGCTCGAGATGAGGGATCCTTTCCCTGTTTCGTAGGGAAAGAATTCCCGGCGTTCCCGTCGCATCTCAAGAGGAGGCGCTCTCCACAGGAAAGGCGAGAGGAACTCCAGGGTCGTGCCACCATTCCAAGAGTCCCCAGATGTGTCAGTCCATTCCAGAGGAACCTGTTTTCCCTGCACTGCCTTGACGTTCAAGCCGAGGATCCACTCCCACCACGTGTGCACGTGGGACAGCCCTGTGCGAAAGCCTCGTGGGAAAGCTTCGTGGGAAAGACTCGAGGGAAAACCATAGATCCTTTGATCCACGCGGCGGACTGCGTGACACTTCTGCTACCGCTCTGGAGGAAAGCGAAAGTGCATGCCCGCATTCGAGACGAGGACTGACTCCCCTGGGGAGACTCCAGAAGTACCCCAAGATCCATGTCAGCATTGGAGAGGAATCCTCAGGTTCCGGCCCCGACTCCACACAAGGTCTTAGGCCCCGGCATCGACGGGAGAGGAATCCTGAGAGGCCCCCGAGGAACTCGCATGGGGACTGGCCTTTCCTGAGGCCACCAGAGCGGGTCCCTGAGGTCCCCGTCGTAAGTCGAGAGCACCTGCCGCAACTCGAGAAAATCCAGGAGGTTTTGCCCTCCAGGCGAGATGAGGCCCATTTCCGCTGAGGCTTCTCGAGGCTAATCACGTCTAACCACTGGAACTTCCAAAGGGTCCTTCACACCCTTGCTGCAACTCAAGAAGTTCCCCGACATACCCGTCTCCACTCGAGAGGAAGCACGTGGGGTCCCGCACACATCCAGGGGAGCCCCGTTTCCGCCTCCTAGCTCGAGATGAGGGATCCTTTCCCTGTTTCGTAGGGAAAGAATTCCCGGCGTTCCCGTCGCATCTCAAGAGGAGGCGCTCTCCACAGGAAAGGCGAGAGGAACTCCAGGGTCGTGCCACCATTCCAAGAGTCCCCAGATGTGTCAGTCCATTCCAGAGGAACCTGTTTTCCCTGCACTGCCTTGACGTTCAAGCCGAGGATCCACTCCCACCACGTGTGCACGTGGGACAGCCCTGTGCGAAAGCCTCGTGGGAAAGCTTCGTGGGAAAGACTCGAGGGAAAACCATAGATCCTTTGATCCACGCGGCGGACTGCGTGACACTGCTGCTACCGCTCTGGAGGAAAGCGCAAGTGCATGCCCGCATTCGAGACGAGGACTGACTCCCCTGGGGAGACTCCAGAAGTACCCCAAGATCCATGTCAGCACTGGAGAGGAATCCTCAGGTTCCGGCCCCGACTCCACACAAGGTCTTAGGCCCCGGCATGGACGGGAGAGGAATCCCGAGAGGCCCGCGAGGAATTCGCATGGGGACTGGCCTTTCCTGAGGCCACCAGAGCGGGTCCCTGAGGTCCCCGTCGTAAGTCGAGAGCACCTGCCGCAACTCGAGAAAATCCAGGAGGTTTTGCCCTCCAGGCGAGATGAGGCCCATTTCCGCTGAGGCTTCTCGAGGCTAATCACGTCTAACCACTGGAACTTCCAAAGGGTCCTTCACACCCTTGCTGCAACTCAAGAAGTTCCCCGACATACCCGTCTCCACTCGAGAGGAAGCACGTGGGGTCCCGCACACATCCAGGGGAGCCCCGTTTCCGCCTCCTAGCTCGAGATGAGGGATCCATTCCCTGTATCGGAGGGAAAGAATTCCCGGCGTTCCCGTCGCATCTCAAGAGGAGGCGCTCTCCACAGGAAAGGCGAGAGGAACTCCAGGGTTGTGCCACCATTCCAAGAGTCCCCCAGATATGTCAGTCCATTCCAGAGGAACCTGTTTTCCCTGCACTGCCTTGACGTTCAAGCCGAGGATCCACTCCCACCACGTGTGCACGTGGGACAGCCCTGTGGGAAAGCCTCGTGGGAAAGCCTCGTGGGAAAGACTCGAGGGAAAATCATAGATCCTTTGATCCACGCGGCGGACTGCGTGACACTGCTGCTACCGCTCTGGAGGAAAGCGCAAGTGCATGCCCGCATTCGACACGAGGACTGACTCCCCTGGGGAGACTCCAGAAGTACCCCAAGATCGATGTCAGCATTGGAGAGGAATCCTCAGGTTCCGGCCCCGACTCCACACAAGGTCTTAGGCCCCGGCATCGACGGGAGAGGAATCCTGAGAGGCCCCCGAGGAACTCGCATGGGGACTGGCCTTTCCTGAGGCCACCAGAGCGGGTCCCTGAGGTCCCCGTCGTAAGTCGAGAGCACCTGCCGCAACTCGAGAAAATCCAGGAGGTTTTGCCCTCCAGGCGAGATGAGGCCCATTTCCGCTGAGGCTTCTCGAGGCTAATCACGTCTAACCACTGGAACTTCCAAAGGGTCCTTCACACCCTTGCTGCAACTCAAGAAGTTCCCCGACATACCCGTCTCCACTCGAGAGGAAGCACGTGGGGTCCCGCACACATCCAGGGGAGCCCCGTTTCCGCCTCCTAGCTCGAGATGAGGGATCCTTTCCCTGTTTCGTAGGGAAAGAATTCCCGGCGTTCCCGTCGCATCTCAAGAGGAGGCGCTCTCCACAGGAAAGGCGAGAGGAACTCCAGGGTCGTGCCACCATTCCAAGAGTCCCCAGATGTGTCAGTCCATTCCAGAGGAACCTGTTTTCCCTGCACTGCCTTGACGTTCAAGCCGAGGATCCACTCCCACCACGTGTGCACGTGGGACAGCCCTGTGGGAAAGCCTCGTGGGAAAGCTTCGTGGGAAAGACTCGAGGGAAAACCATAGATCCTTTGATCCACGCGGCGGACTGCGTGACACTGCTGCTACCGCTCTGGAGGAAAGCGCAAGTGCATGCCCGCATTCGAGACGAGGACTGACTCCCCTGGGGAGACTCCAGAAGTACCCCAAGATCCATGTCAGCACTGGAGAGGAATCCTCAGGTTCCGGCCCCGACTCCACACAAGGTCTTAGGCCCCGGCATCGACGGGAGAGGAATCTCGAGAGGCCCCGGAGGAATTCGCATGGGGACTGGCCTTTCCTGAGGCCACCAGAGCGGGTCCCTGAGGTCCCCGTCGTAAGTCGAGAGCACCTGCCGCAACTCGAGAAAATCCAGGAGGTTTTGCCCTCCAGGCGAGATGAGGCCCATTTCCGCTGAGGCTTCTCGAGGCTAATCACGTCTAACCACTGGAACTTCCAAAGGGTCCTTCACACCCTTGCTGCAACTCAAGAAGTTCCCTGACATACCCGTCTCCACTCGAGAGGAAGCACGTGGGGTCCCGCACACATCCAGGGGAGCCCCGTTTCCGCCTCCTAGCTCGAGATGAGGGATCCTTTCCCTGTTTCGTAGGGAAAGAATTCCCAGCGTTCCCGTCGCATCTCAAGAGGAGGCGCTCTCCACAGGAAAGGCGAGAGGAACTCCAGGGTCGTGCCAACATTCCAAGAGTCCCCCAGATGTGTCAGTCCATTCCAGAGGAACCTGTTTTCCCTGCACTGCCTTGACGTTCAAGCCGAGGATCCACTCCCACCACGTGTGCACGTGGGACAGCCCTGTGGGAAAGCCTCGTGGGAAAGCCTCGTGGGAAAGACTCGAGGGAAAACCATAGATCCTTTGATCCACGCGGCGGATTGCGTGACACTGCTGCTACCGCTCTGGAGGAAAGCGCAAGTGCATGCCCGCATTCGAGACGAGGACTGACTCCCCTGGGGAGACTCCAGAAGTACCCCAAGATCCATGTCAGCACTGGAGAGGAATCCTCAGGTTCCGGCCCCGACTCCACACAAGGTCTTAGGCCCCGGCATCGACGGGAGAGGAATCCCGAGAGGCCCCCGAGGAACTCGCATGGGGACTGGCCTTTCCTGAGGCCACTAGAGCGGGTCCCTGAGGTCCCCGTCGTAAGTCGAGAGGACCTGCCGCAACTCGAGAAAATCCAGGAGGTTTTGCCCTCCAGGCGAGATGAGGCCCATTTCCGCTGAGGCTTCTCGAGGCTAATCACGACTAACCACTGGAACTTCCAAAGGGTCCTTCACACCCTTGCTGCAACTCAAGCAGTTCCGGAACATACCCGTCTCCACTCGAGAGGAAGCACGTGGGGTCCCGCACACATCCAGGGGAGCCCCGTTTCCGCCTCCTAGCTCGAGATGAGGGATCCTTTCCCTGTTTCGTAGGGAAAGAATTCCCGGCGTTCCCGTCGCATCTCAAGAGGTGGCGCTCTCCACAGGAAAGGCGAGAGGAACTCCAGGGTCGTGGCACCATTCCAAGAGACCCCCAGATGTGTCAGTCCATTCCAGAGGAACCTGTTTTCCCTGCACTGCCTTGACGTTCAAGCCGAGGATCGACTCCCACCACGTGTGCACGTGGGACAGCCCTGTGGGAAAGCCTCGTGGGAAAGCCTCGTGGGAAAGACTCGAGGGAAAACCATAGATCCTTTGATCCACGCGGCGGACTGCGTGACACTGCTGCTACCGCTCTGGAGGAAAGCGCAAGTGCATGCCCGCATTCGAGACGAGGACTGACTCCCCTGGGGAAACTCCAGAAGTACCCCAAGATCCATGTCAGCACTGGAGAGGAATCCTCAGGTTCCGGCCCCGACTCCACACAAGGTCTTAGGCCCCGGCATCGACGGGAGAGGAATCCCGAGAGGCCCCCGAGGAACTCGCATGGGGATTGGCCTTTCCTGAGGCCACCAGAGCGGGTCCCTGAGGTCCCCGTCGTAAGTCGAGAGCACCTGCCGCAACTCGAGAAAATCCAGGAGGTTTTGCCCTCCAGGCGAGATGAGGCCCATTTCCGCTGAGGCTTATCGAGGCTAATCACGTCTAACCACTGGAACTTCCAAAGGGTCCTTCACACCCTTGCTGCAACTCAAGAAGTTCCCCGACATACCCGTCTCCACTCAAGAGGAAGCACGTGGGGTCCCGCACACATCCAGGGGAGCCCCGTTTCCGCCTCCTAGCTCGAGATGAGGGATCCTTTCCCTGTTTCATAGGGAAAGATTTCCCGGCGTTCCCGTCGCATCTCAAGAGGAGGCGCTCTCCACAGGAAAGGCGAGAGGAACTACAGGGTCGTGCCACCATTCCAAGAGTCCCCCAGATGTGTCAGTCCATTCCAGAGGAACCTGTTTTCCCTGCACTGCCTTGACGTTCAAGCCGAGGTTCCATTCCCACCACGTGTGCACGTGGGACAGCCCTGTGGGAAAGCCTCGTGGGAAAGCCTCGTGGGAAAGACTCGAGGGAAAACCATAGATCCTTTGATCCACGCGGCGGACTGCGTGACACTGCTGCTACCGCTCTGGAGGAAGGCGCAAGTGCATGCCCGCATTCGAGACGAGGACTGACTCCCCTGGGGAGACTCCAGAAGTACCCCAAGATCCATGTTAGCACTGGAGAGGAATCCTCAGGTTCCGGCCCCGACTCCACACAAGGTCTTAGGCCCCGGCATCGACGGGAGAGGAATCCCGAGAGGCCCCCGAGGAACTCGCATGGGGACTGGCCTTTCCTGAGGCCACCAGAGCGGGTCCCTGACGTCCCCGTCGTAAGTCGGGAGCACCTGCCGCAACTCGAGAAAATCCAGGAGGTTTTGCCCTCCAGGCGAGATGAGGCCCATTTCCGATGAGGCTTCTCGAGGCCAACCACGTCTAACCACTTTAACTTCCAAGGGGTCCTTCACACCCTTGCTGCAACTCAAGCAGTTCCGGGACATACCCGTCTCCACTCGAGAGGAAGCACGTGGGGTCCCGCACACATCGAGGGGAGCCCGGTTTCCGCCTCCTAGCTCGAGATGAGGGATCCTTTCCCTGTTTCGTAGGGAAAGAATTCCCGGTGTTCCCGTCGCATCTCAAGAGGAGGCGCTCTCCACAGGAAAGGTGAGAGGAACTCCAGGGTCGTGACACCATTCCAAGAGTCCCCAGATGTGTCAGTCCATTCCAGAGGAACCTGTTTTCCCTGCACTTCCTTGACGTTCAAGCCGAGGATCGACTCCCACCACGTGTGCACGTGGGACAGCCCTGTGGGAAAGCCTCGTGGGAAAGCCTCGTGGGAAAGACTCGAGGGAAAACCATAGATCCTTTGATCCACGCGGCGCACTGCGTGACACTGCTGCTACCGCTCTGGAGGAAAGCGAAAGTGCATGCCCGCATTCGAGACGAGGACTGACTCCCCTGGGGAGACTCCAGAAGTACCCCAAGTTCCATGTCAGCACTGGAGAGGAATCCTCAGGTTCCGGCCCCGACTCCACACAAGGTCTTAGGCCCCGGCATCGACGGGAGAGGAATCCCGAGAGGCCCTCGAGGAACTCGCATGGGGACTGGCCTTTCCTGAGGCCACCAGAGCGGGTCCCTGAGGTCCCCGTCGTAAGTCGAGAGCACCTGCCGAAACTCGAGAAAATCTAGGAGGTTTTGCCCTCCAGGCGAGATGAGGCCCATTTACGCTGAGGCTTATCGAGGCCAATCACATCTAACCACTGGAACTTCCAAAGGTTCCTTCACACCCTTGTTGCAACTCAAGAAGTTCCCCGACATACCCGTCTGCACTCGAGAGGAAGCATGTGGTGTCCCGCACACATCGAGGGGAGCCCCGTTTCCGCCTCCTAGCTCGAGATGAGGGATCCTTTCCCTGTTTCGTAGGGAAAGAATTCCCGGCGTTCCCGTCGCATCTCAAGAGGAGGCGCTCTCCACAGGAAAGGCGAGAGGAACTCCAGGGTCGTGCGACCATTCCAAGAGTCCCCCAGATGTGTCAGTCCATTCCAGAGGAACCTGTTTTCCTTGCACTGCCTTGACGTTCAAGCCGAGGATCGACTCCCACCACGTGTGCACGTGGGACAGCCCTGTGGGAAAGCCTCGTGGGAAAGCCTCGTGGGAAAGACTCGAGGGAAAACCATAGATCCTTTGATCCACGCGGCGGACTGCGTGACACTTCTGCTACCGCTCTGGAGGAAAGCGAAAGTGCATGCCCGCATTCGAGACGAGGACTGACTCCCCTGGGGAGACTCCAGAAGTACCCCAAGATCCATGTCAGCACTGGAGAGGAATCCTCAGGTTCCGGCCCCGACTCCACACAAGGTCTTAGGCCCCGGCAACGACGGGAGAGGAATCCCGAGAGGACCCCGAGGAACTCGCATGGGGACTGGCCTTTCCTGAGGCCACCAGAGCGGGTCCCTGAGGTCCGCGTCGTAAGTCAAGAGCACCTGCCGCAACTCGAGAAAATCCAGGAGGTTTTTTCCCTCCAGGCGAGATGAGGCCCATTTCCGCTGAGGCTTCTCGAGGCCAATCACATCTAACCACTGGAACTCCCAAAGGGTCCTTCACACCCATGCTGCAACTCAAGAAGTTCCCCGACATAATCGTCTGCACTCGAGAGGAAGCACGTGGTGTCACGCACACATCCAGGGGAGCCCCGTTTCCGCCTACTAGCTCGAGATGAGGGATCCTTTCCCTGTTTCGTAGGGAAAGAATTCCCGGCGTTCCCGTCGCATCTCAAGAGGAGGCGCTCTGCACAGGAAAGGCGAGAGGAACTCCAGGGTCGTGACACCATTCCAAGAGTCCCCCAGATGTGTCAGTCCATTCCAGAGGAACCTGTTTTCCCTGCACTGCCTTGACGTTCAAGCCGAGGATCGACTCCCACCACGTGTGCACGTGGGACAGCCCTGTGGGAAAGCCTCGTGGGAAAGCCTCGTGGGAAAGACTCGAGGGAAAACCATAGATCCTTTGATCCACGCGGCGGACTGCGTGACACTGCTGCTACCGCTCTGGAGGAAAGCGCACGTGCATGCCCGCATTCGAGACGAGGACTGACTCCCCTGGGGAGACTCCAGAAGTACCCCAAGATCCATGTCAGCACTGGAGAGGAATCCTCAGGTTCCGGCCCCGACTCCACACAAGGACTTAGGCCCCGGCATCAATGGGAGAGGAATCCCGAGAGGCCCCCGAGGAACTCGCATGGGGACTGGCCTTTCCTGAGGCCACCAGAGCGGGTCCCTGAGGTCCCCGTCGTAAGTCGAGAGCACCTGCCGCAACTCGAGAAAATCCAGGAGGTTTTGCCCTCCAGGCGAGATGAGGCGCATTTCCGCTGAGGCTTCTCGAGGCCAATCACATCTAACCACTGGAACTGCCATAGGGTCCTTCACACCCTTGCTGCAACTCAAGAAGTTCCCCGACATACCCGTCTCCACTCGAGAGGAAGCACGTGGGGTCCCGCACACATCCAGGGGAGCCCCGTTTCCGCCTCCTAGCTCGAGATGAGGGATCCTTTCCCTGTTTCGTAGGGAAAGAATTCCCGGCGTTCCCGTCGCATCTTAAGAGGAGGCGCTCTCCACAGGAAAGGCGAGAGGAACTCCAGGGTCGTGCCACCATTCCAAGAGTCCCCCAGATGTGTCAGTCCATTCCAGAGGAACCTGTTTTCCCTGCACTGCCTTGACGTTCAAGCCGAGGATCGACTCCCACCACGTGTGCACGTGGGACAGCCCTGTGGGAAAGCCTCGTGGGAAAGCCTCGTGGGAAAGACTCGAGGGAAAACCATAGATACTTTGATCCACGCGGCGGACTGCGTGACACTGCTGCTACCGCTCTGGAGGAAAGCGCACGTGCATGCCCGCATTCGAGACGAGGACTGACTCCCCTGGGGAGACTCCAGAAGTACCCCAAGATCCATGTCAGCACTGGAGAGGAATCCTCAGGTTCCGGCCCCGACTCCACACAAGGTCTTAGGCCCCGGCATCGAAGGGAGAGGAATCCCGAAACGCCCCCGAGGAACTCGCATGGGGACTGGCCTTTCCTGAGGCCACCAGAGCGGTTCCCTGAGGTCCCCGTCGTAAGCCGAGAGCACCTGCCGCAACTCGAGAAAATCCAGGAGGTTTTGCCCTCCAGGCGAGATGAGGCCCATTTCCGCTGAGGCTTCTCGAGGCCAATCACATCTAACCACTGGAACTTCCAAAGGGTCCTTCACACCCTTGCTGCAACTCAAGCAGTTCTGGGACATACCCGTCTCCACTCGAGAGGAAGCACGTGGGGTCCCGCACACATCCAGGGGAGCCCCGTTTCCGCCTCCTAGCTCGAGATGAGGGATCCTTTCCCTGTTTCATAGGGAAAGAATTCCCGGCGTTCCCGTCGCATCTTAAGAGGAGGCGCTCTCCACAGGAAAGGAGAGAGGAACTCCAGGGTCGTGCCACCATTCCAAGAGTCCCCCAGATGTGTCAGTCCATTCCAGAGGAACCTGTTTTCCCTGCACTGCCTTGACGTTCAAGCCGAGGATCGACTCCCACCACGTGTGCACGTGGGACAGCCCTGTGGGAAAGCCTCGTGGGAAAGCCTCGTGGGAAAGACTCGAGGGAAAACCATAGATCCTTTGATCCACGCGGCGGACTGCGTGACACTGCTGCTACCGCTCTGGAGGAAAGCGCACGTGCATGCCCGCATTCGAGACGAGGACTGACTCCCCTGGGGAGACTCCAGAAGTACCCCAAGATCCATGTCAGCACTGGAGAGGAATCCTCAGGTTCCGGCCCCGACTCCACACAAGGTCTTAGGCCCCGGCATCGATGGGAGAGGAATCCCGAGAGGCCCCCGAGGAACTCGCATGGGGACTGGCCTTTCCTGAGGCCACCAGAGCGGGTCCCTGAGGTCCCGGTCGTAAGTCGAGAGCACCTGCCGCAACTCGAGAAAATCCAGGAGGTTTTGCCCTCCAGGCGAGATGAGACCCATTTCCGCTGAGGCTTCTCGAGGCCAATCACATCTAACCACTGGAACTTCCAAAGGGTCCTTCACACCCTTGCTGCAACTCAAGAAGTTCCCCGACATACCCGTCTGCACTCGAGAGGAAGCACGTGGTGTCCCGCACACATCCAGGGGAGCCCCGCTTCCGCCTCCTAGCTCGAGATGAGGGATCCTTTCCCTGTTTCGTAGGGGAGAATTCCCGGCGTTCCCGTCGCATCTCAAGAGGAGGCGCTCTCCACAGGAAAGGAGAGAGGAACTCCAGGGTCGTGACACCATTCCAAGAGTCCCCCAGATGTGTCAGTCCATTCCAGAGGAACCTGTTTTCCCTGCACTGCCTTGACGTTCAAGCGGAGGATCGACTCCCACCACGTGTGCACGTGGGACAGCCCTGTGGGAAAGCCTCGTGGGAAAGCCTCGTGGGAAAGACTCGAGGGAAAACCATAGATCCTTTGATCCACGCGGCGGACTGCGTGACACTGCTGCTACCGCTCTGGAGGAAAGCGCAAGTGCATGCCCGCATTCGAGACGAGGACTGACTCCCCTGGGGAGACTCCAGAAGTACCCCAAGATCCATGTCAGCACTGGAGAGGAATCCTCAGGTTCCGGCCCCGACTCCACACAAGGTCTTAGGCCCCGGCATCGATGGGAGAGGAATCCCGAGAGGCCCCCGAGGAACTCGCATGGGGACTGGCCTTTCCTGAGGCCACCAGAGCGGGTCCCTGAGGTCCCCGTCGTAAGTCGAGAGCACCTGCCGCAACTCGAGAAAATCCAGGAGGTTTTGCCCTCCAGGCGAGATGAGGCCCATTTCCGCTGAGGCTTCTCGAGGCCAATCACATCTAACGACTGGAACTTCCAAAGGGTCCTTCACACCCTTGCTGCAACTCAAGCAGTTTCGGGACATACCCGTCTCCACTCGAGAGGAAGCACGTGGGGTCCCGCACACATCCAGGGGAGCCCCGTTTCCGCCTCCTAGCTCGAGATGAGGGATCCTTTCCCTGTTTCATAGGGAAAGTATTCCCGGCGTTCCCGTCGCATCTTAAGAGGAGGCGCTCTCCACAGGAAAGGAGAGAGGAACTCCAGGGTCGTGCCACCATTCCAAGAGTCCCCCAGATGTGTCAGTCCATTCCAGAGGAACCTGTTTTCCCTGCACTGCCTTGACGTTCAAGCCGAGGATCGACTCCCACCACGTGTGCACGTGGGACAGCCCTGTGGGAAAGCCTCGTGGGAAAGCCTCGTGGGAAAGACTCGAGGGAAAACCATAGATCCTTTGATCCACGCGGCGGACTGCGTGACACTGCTGCTACCGCTCTGGAGGAAAGCGCACGTGCATGCCCGCATTCGAGACGAGGACTGACTCCAATGGGGAGACTCCAGAAGTACCCCAAGATCCATGTCAGCACTGAAGAGGAATCCTCAGGTTCCGGCCCCGACTCCACACAAGGTCTTAGGCCCCGGCATCGACGGGAGAGGAATCCCGAGAGGCCCCCGAGGAACTCGCATGGGGACTGGCCTTTCCTGAGGCCACCAGAGCGGGTCCCTGAGGTCCCCGTCGTAAGTCGAGAGCACCTGCCGCAACTCGAGAAAATCCAGGAGGTTTTGCCCTCCAGGCGAGATGAGGCCCATTTCCGCTGAGGCTTCTCGAGGCTAATCACGTCTAACCACTGGAACTTCCAAAGGGTCCTTCACACCCTTGCTGCAACTCAAGAAGTTCCCCGACATACCCGTCTCCACTCGAGAGGAAGCACGTGGGTTCCGCACACATCCAGGGGAGCCCCGTTTCCGCCTCCTAGCTCGAGATGAGAGATCCTTTCCCTGTTTCGTAGGGAAAGAATTCCGGCGTTCCCGTCGCATCTCAAGAGGAGGCGTTGTCCACAGGAAAGGCGAGAGGAACTCCAGGGTCGTGACACCATTCCAAGAGTCCCCCAGATGTGTCAGTCCATTCCAGAGGAACCTGTTTTCCCTGCACTGCCTTGACGTTCAAGCCGAGGATCGACTCCCACCACGTGTGCACGTGGGACAGCCCTGTGGGAAAGCCTCGTGGGAAAGCCTCGTGGGAAAGACTCGAGGGAAAACCATAGATCCTTTGATCCACGCGGCGGACTGCGTGACACTGCTGCTACCGCTCTGGAGGAAAGCACAATGCATGCCCACATTCGAGACGAGGACTGACTCCCCTGGGGAGACTCCAGAAGTACCCCAAGATCCATGTCAGCACTTGAGAGGAATCCTCAGGTTCCGGCCCCGACTCCACACAAGGTCTTAGGCCCCGGCATCGAAGGGAGAGGAATCCCGAAACGCCCCCAAGGAACTCGCATGGGGACTGGCCTTTCCTGAGGCCACCAGAGCGGTTCCCTGAGGTCCCTGTCGTAAGTGGAGAGCACCTGCCGCAACTCGAGAAAATCCAGGAGGTTTTGCCCTCCAGGCGAGATGAGGCCCATTTCCGCTGAGGCTTCTCGAGGCCAATCACATCTAACCACTGGAACTTCCAAAGGGTCCTTCACACCATTGCTGCAACTCAAGAAGTTCCCCGACATACCCGTCTCCACACGAGAGGAAGCACGTGGGGCCCCGCACACATCCAGGGGAGCCCCGTTTCCGCCTACTAGCTCGAGAAGAGGGATCCTTTCCCTGTTTCAAAGGGAAAGAATTCCCGGCGTTCCCGTCGCATCTCAAGAGGAGGCGCTCTCCACAGGAAAGGCGAGAGGAACTCCAGGGTCGTGCGACCATTCCAAGAGTCCCCCAGATGTGTCAGTCCATTCCAGAGGAACCTGTTTTCCCTGCACTGCCTTGACGTTCAAGCCGAGGATCGACTCCCACCACGTGTGCACGTGGGACAGCCCTGTGGGAAAGCCTCGTGGGAAAGCCTCGTGGGAAAGACTCGAGGGAAAACCATAGATCCTTTGATCCACGCGGCGGACTGCGTGACACTTCTGCTACCGCTCTGGAGGAAAGCGAAAGTGCATGCCCTCATTCGAGACGAGGACTGACTCCCCTGGGGAGACTCCAGAAGTACCCCAAGATCCATGTCAGCACTGGAGAGGAATCCTCAGGTTCCGGCCCCGACTCCACACAAGGTCTTAGGCCCCGGCAACGACGGGAGAGGAATCCCGAGAGGACCCCGAGGAACTCGCATGGGGACTGGCCTTTCCTGAGGCCACCAGAGCGGGTCCCTGAGGTCCGCGTCGTAAGTCGAGAGCACCTGCCGCAACTCGAGAAAATCCAGGAGGTTTTTTCCCTCCAGGCGAGATGAGGCCCATTTCCGCTGAGGCTTCTCGAGGCCAATCACATCTAACCACTGGAACTTCCAAAGGGTCCTTCACACCCATGCTGCAACTCAAGAAGTTCCCCGACATACCCGTCTGCACTCGAGAGGAAGCACGTGGTGTCCTGCACACATCCAGGGGAGCCCCGTTTCCGCCTCCTAGCTCGAGATGACGGATCCTTTCCCTGTTTCATAGGGAAAGAATTCCCGGCGTTCCCGTCGCATCTCAAGAGGAGGCGCTCTCCACAGGAAAGGCGAGAGGAACTCCAGGGTCGTGCCACCATTCCAAGAGTCCCCCAGATGTGTCAGTCCATTCCAGAGGAACCTGTTTTCCCTGCACTGCCTTGACGTTCAAGCCGAGGATAGACTCCCACCACGTGTGCACGTGGGACAGCCCTGTGGGAAAGCCTCGTGGGAAAGCCTCGTGGGAAAGACTCGAGGGAAAACCATAGATCCTTTGATCCACGCGGCGGACTGCGTGACACTGCTGCTACCGCTCTGGAGGAAAGCGCAAGTGCATGCCCGCATTCGAGACGAGGACTGACTCCCCTGGGGAGACTCCACAAGTACCCCAAGATCCATGTCAATGCGGGAGAAGAATCCTCAGGTTCCGGCCCCGACTCCACACAAGGTCTTAGGCCCCGGCATCGACGGGAGAGGAATCCCGAGAGGCCCCCGAGGAACTCGCATGGGGACTGGCCTTTCCTGAGGCCACAAGAGCGGGTCCCTGAGGACCCCATCGTAAGTCGAGAGCACCTGCCGCAACTCGAGAAAATCCAGGAGGTTTTGCCCTCCAGGCGAGATGAGGCCCATTTCCGCTGAGGCTTCTCGAGGCTAATCACGTCTAACCACTGGAACTTCCAAAGGGTCCTTCACACCCTTGCTGCAACTCAAGAAGTTCCCCGACATACCCGTCTCCACTCGAGAGGAAGCATGTGGGTCCCGGACACATCCAGGGGAGCCCCGTTTCCGCCTACTAGCTCGAGATGAGGGATCCTTTCCCTGTTTCGTAGGGAAAGAATTCCGGCGTTCCCGTCGCATCTCAAGAGGAGGCGCTCTCCACAGGAAAGGCGAGAGGAACTCCAGGGTCGTGACACCATTCCAAGAGTCCCCCAGATGTGTCAGTCCATTCCAGAGGAACCTGTTTTCCCTGCACTGCCTTGACGTTCAAGCCGAGGATCGACTCCCACCACGTGTGCACGTGGGACAGCCCTGTGGGAAAGCCTCGTGGGAAAGCCTCGTGGGAAAGACTCGAGGGAAAACCATAGATCCTTTGATCCACGCGGCGGACTGCGTGACACTGCTGCTACCGCTCTGGAGGAAAGCGCAAGTGCATGCCCGCATTCGAGACGAGGACTGACTCCCCTGGGGAGACTCCAGAAGTACCCCAAGATCCATGTCAGCACTGGAGAGGAATCCTCAGGTTCCGGCCCCGACTCCACACAAGGTCTTAGGCCCCGACATCGACGGGAGAGCAATCCCGAGAGGCCCCCGAGGAACTCGCATGGGGACTGGCCTTTCCTGAGGCCACCAGAGCGGGTCCCTGAGGTCCCCGTCGTAAGTCGAGAGCACCTGCCGCAACTCGAGAAAATCCAGAAGGTTTTGCCCTCCAGGCGAGATGAGGCCCATTTCCGCTGAGGCTTCTCGAGGCCAATCACATCTAACCACTGGAACTTCCAAAGGGTCCTTCACACCCTTGCTGCAACTCAAGAAGTTCCCCGACATACCCGTCTCCACTCGAGAGGAAGCACGTGGTGTCACGCACACATCCAGGGGAGCCCCGTTTCCGCCTACTAGCTCGAGATGAGGGATCCTTTCCCTGTTTCGTAGGGAAAGAATTCCCGGCGTTCCCGTCGCATCTCAAGAGGAGGCGCTCTCCACAGGAAAGGCGAGAGGAACTCCAGGGTTGTGACACCATTCCAAGAGTCCCCCAGTTGTGTCAGTCCATTCCAGAGGAACCTGTTTTCCCTGCACTGCCTTGACGTTCAAGCCGAGGATCGACTCCCACCACGTGTGCACGTGGGACAGCCCTGTGGGAAAGCCTCGTGGGAAAGCCTCGTGGGAAAGACTCGAGGGAAAACCATAGATCCTTTGATCCACGCGGCGGACTGCGTGACACTGCTGCTACCGCTCTGGAGGAAAGCCCACGTGCATGCCCGCATTCGAGACGAGGACTGACTCCCCTGGGGAGACTCCAGAAGTACCCCAAGATCCATGTCAGCACTGGAGAGGAATCCTCAGGTTCCGGCCCCGACTCCACACAAGGACTTAGGCCCCGGCATCAATGGGAGAGGAATCCCGAGAGGCCCCCGAGGAACTCGCATGGGGACTGGCCTTTCCTGAGGCCACCAGAGCGGGTCCCTGAGGTCCCCGTCGTAAGTCGAGAGCACCTGCCGCAACTCGAGAAAATCCAGGAGGTTTTGCCCTCCAGGCGAGATGAGGCCCATTTCCGCTGAGGCTTCTCGAGGCCAATCACATCTAACCACTGGAACTTCCAAAGGGTCCTTCACACCCTTGCTGCAACTCAAGAAGTTCCCCGACATACCCGTCTCCACTCGAGAGGAAGCACGTGGGGTCCCGCACACATCCAGGGGAGCCCCGTTTCCGCCTCCTAGCTCGAGATGAGGGATCCTTTCCCTGTTTCGTAGGGAAAGAATTCCCGGCGTTCCCGTCGCATCTTAAGAGGAGGCGCTCTCCACAGGAAAGGAGAGAGGAACTCCAGGGTCGTGCCACCATTCCAAGAGTCCCCCAGATGTGTCAGTCCATTCCAGAGGAACCTGTTTTCCCTGCACTGCCTTGACGTTCAAGCCGAGGATCGACTCCCACCACGTGTGCACGTGGGACAGCCCTGTGGGAAAGCTTCGTGGGAAAGCCTCGTGGGAAAGACTCGAGGGAAAACCATAGATCCTTTGATCCACGCGGCGGACTGCGTGACACTGCTGCTACCGCTCTGGAGGAAAGCGCAAGTGCATGCCCGCATTCGAGACGAGGACTGACTCCCCTGGGGAGACTCCAGAAGTACCCCAAGATCCATGTCAGCACTGGAGAGGAATCCTCAGGTTCCGGCCCCGACTCCACACAAGGTCTTAGACCCCGGCATCGACGGGAGAGGAATCCCCAGAGGCCCCCGAGGAACTCGCATGGGGACTGGCCTTTCCTGAGTCCACCAGAGCGGGTCCCTGAGGTCCCCGGCGTAAGTCGAGAGCACCTGCCGCAACTCGAGAAAATCCAGGAGGTTTTGCCCTCCAGGCGAGATGAGGCCCATTTCCGCTGAGGCTTCTCGAGGCCAATCACATCTAACCACTGGAACTTCCAAAGTGTCCTTCACACCCTTGCTGCAACTCAAGAAGTTCCCCGACATACCCGTCTGCACTCGAGAGGAAGCACGTGGTGTCCCGCACACATCCAGGGGAGCCCCGTTTCCGCCTCCTAGCTCGAGATGAGGGATCCTTTCCCTGTTTCGTAGGGAAAGAATTCCCGGCGTTCCCGTCGCATCTCAAGAGGAGGCGCTATCCACAGGAAAGGCGAGAGGAACTCCAGGGTCATGCCACCATTCCAAGAGTCCCCCAGATGTGTCAGTCCATTCCAGAGGAACCTGTTTTCCCTGAACTGCCTTGACGTTCAAGCCGAGGATCGACTCCCACCACGTGTGCACGTGGGACAGCCCTGTGGGAAAGCCTCGTGGGAAAGCCTCGTGGGAAAGACTCGAGGGAAAACCATAGATCCTTTGACCCATTGGGCGGACTGCGTGACACTGCTGCTACCGCTCTGGAGGAAAGCGCAAGTGCATGCCCGCATTCGAGACGAGGACTGACTCCCCTGAGGAGACTCCAGAAGTACCCCAAGATCCATGTCAGCAGTGGAGAGGAATCCTCAGGTTCCGGCCCCGACTCCACACAAGGTCTTAGGCCCGGCATCGACGGGAGAGGAATCCTGAGAGGCCCCCGAGGAACTCGCATGGGGACTGGGCTTTCCTGAGGCCACCAGAGCGGGTCCCTGAGGTGCCCGTCGTAAGTCGAGAGCACCTGCCGCAACTCGAGAAAATCCAGGAGGTTTTGCCCTCCAGGCGAGATGAGGCCCATTTCCGCTGAGGCTTCTCGAGGCTAATCACGTCTAACCACTGGAACTTCCAAAGGGTCCTTCACACCCTTGCTGCAACTCAAGAAGTTCCCCGACATACCGGTCTGCACTGGAGAGGAAGCACGTGGGTCCCGCACACATCCAGGGGAGCCCCGTTTCCGCCTCCTAGCTCGAGATGAGGGATCCTTTCCCTGTTTCGTAGGGAAAGCATTCCCGGCGTTCCCGTCGCATCTCAAGAGGAGGCGCTCTCCACAGGAAAGGCGAGAGGAACTCCAGCGTCATGCCACCATTCCAAGAGTCCCCCAGATGTGTCAGTCCATTACAGAGGAACCTGTTTTCCCTGCACTGCCTTGACGTTCAAGCCGAGGATCGACTCCCACCACGTGTGCACGTGGGACAGCCATGTGGGATAGCCTCGTGGGAAAGCCTCGTGGGAAAGACTCGAGGGAAAACCATAGATCCTTTGATCCACGCGGCGGACTGCGTGACACTGCTGCTACCGCTCTGGAGGAAGCGCAAGTGCATGCCCGCATTCGAGACGAGGACTGACTCCCCTGGGGAGACTCCAGAAGTACCCCAAGATCCATGTCAGCAGTGGAGAGGAATCCTCAGGTTCCGGCCCCGACTCCACACAAGGTCTTAGGCCCGGCATCGACGGGAGAGGAATCCTGAGAGGCCCCCGAGGAACTCGCATGGGGACTGGGCTTTCCTGAGGCCACCAGAGCGGGTCCCTGAGGTGCCCGTCGTAAGTCGAGAGCACCTGCCGCAACTCGAGAAAATCCAGGAGGTTTTGCCCTCCAGGCGAGATGAGGCCCATTTCCGCTGAGGCTTCTCGAGGCCAATCACATCTAACCACTGGAACTTCCAAAGGGTCCTTCACACCATTGCTGCAACTCAAGAAGTTCCCCGACATACCCGTCTCCACTCGAGAGGAAGCACATGGGGTCCCGCACACATCCAAGGGAGCCCCGTTTCCGCCTCCTAGCTCGAGATGAGGGATCCTTTCCCTGTTTCGTAGGGAAAGAATTCCCGGCGTTCCCGTGGCATCTCAAGAGGAGGCGCTCTCCACAGGAAAGGCGAGAGGAACTCCAGGGTCGTGCCACCATTCCAAGAGTCCCCCAGATGTGTAAGTCCATTCCAGAGGAACCTGTTTTCCCTGCACTGCCTTGACGTTCAAGCCGAGGATCGACTCCCACCACGTGTGCACGTGGGACAGCCCTGTGGGAAAGCCTCGTGGGAAAGCCTCGTGGGAAAGACTCGAGGGAAAACCACAGATCCTTTGATCCACGCGGCGGACTGCGTGACACTGCTGCTACCGCTCTGGAGGAAAGCGCAAGTGCATGCCCGCATTCGAGACGAGGCCTGACTCCCCTGGGGAGACTCCAGAAGTACCCCAAGATCCATGTCAGCACTGGAGAGGAATCCTCAGGTTCCGGCCCCGACTCCACACAAGGTCTTAGGCCCCGGCATCGACGGGAGAGGAATCCCGAGACGCCCCCGAGGAACTCGCATGGGGACTGGCCTTTCCTGAGGCCACCAGAGCGGGTCCCTGAGGTCCCCGTCGTAAGTCGAGAGCACCTGCCGCAACTCGAGAAAATCCAGGAGGTTTTGCCCTCCAGGCGAGATGAGGCCCATTTCCGCTGATGCTTTTCAAGGCCAATCACATCTAACCACTGGAACTTCCAAAGGGTCCTTCACACCCTTGCTGCAACTCAAGAAGTTCCCCGACATACCCGTCTGCACTCGAGAGGAAGCACGAGGTGTCCCGCACACATCCAGGGGAGCCCCGTTTCCTCCTCCTAGCCCGAGATGAGGGATCCTTTCCCTGTTTCGTAGGGAAAGAATTCCCGGCGTTCCCGTCGCATCTCAAGAGGAGGCGCTCTCCACAGGAAAGGCGAGAGGAACTCCAGGGTCATGCCACCATTCCAAGAGTCCCCCAGATGTGTCAGTCCATTCCAGAGGAACCTGTTTTCCCTGCACTGCCTTGACGTTCAAGCCGAGGATCGACTCCCACCACGTGTGCACGTGGGACAGCCCTGTGGGAAAGCCTCGTGGGAAAGCCTCGTGGGAAAGACTCGAGGGAAAACCATAGATCCTTTGATCCACGCGGCGGACTGCGTGACACTGCTGCTACCGCTCTGGAGGAAAGCGCAAGTGCATGCCCGCATTCGAGACGAGGACTGACTCCCCTGGGGAGACTCCAGAAATACCCCTAGATCCATGTCAGCACTGGAGAGGAATCCTCAGGTTCCGGCCCCGACTCCACACAAGGTCTTAGGCCCCGGCATCGACGGGAGAGGAATCCCGAGACGCCCCCGAGGAACTCGCATGGGGACTGGCCTTTCCTGAGGCCACCAGAGCGGGTCCCTGAGGTCCCCGTCGTAAGTCGAGAGCACCTGCCGCAACTCGAGAAAATCCAGGAGGTTTTGCCCTCCAGGCGAGATGAGGCCCATTTCCGCTGAGGCTTCTCGAGGGCAATCACATCTAACCACTGGAACTTCCAAAGGGTCCTTCACACCTTTGCTGCAACTCAAGAAGTTCCCCGACATACCCGTCTGCACTCGAGAGGAAGCACGAGGTTTCCCGCACACATCCAGGGGAGCCCCGTTTCCGCCTCCTAGCTCGAGATGAGGGATCCTTTCCCTGTTTCGTAGGGAAAGAATTCCCGGCGTTCCCGTCGCATCTCAAGAGGAGGCGCTCTCCACTGGAAAGGCGAGAGGAACTCCAGTGTCATGCCACCATTCCAAGAGTCCCCCAGATGTGTCAGTCCATTCCAGAGGAACCTGTTTTCCCTGCACTGCCTTGACGTTCAAGCCGAGGATCGACTCCCACCACGTGTGCACGTGGGACAGCCCTGTGGAAAAGCCTCGTGGGAAAGCCTCGTGGGAAAGACTCGAGGGAAAACCATAGATCCTTTGATCCACGCGGCGGACTGCGTGACACTGCTGCTACCGCTCTGGAGGAAAGCGCAAGTGCATACCCGCATTCGAGACGAGGACTGACTCCCCTGGGGAGACTCCAGAAGTACCCCTAGATCCATGTCAGCACTGGAGAGGAATCCTCAGGTTCCGGCCCCGACTCCACACAAGGTCTTAGGCCCCGGCATCGACGGGAGAGGAATCCCGAGAGGCCCCCGAGGAACTCGCATGGGGACTGGCCTTTCCTGAGGCCACCAGAGCGGGTCCCTGAGGTCCCCGTCGTAAGTCGAGAGCACCTGCCGCAACTCGAGAAAATCCAGGAGGTTTTGCCCTCCAGGCGAAATGAGGCCCATTTCCGCTGAGGCTTCTCGAGGCCAATCACATCTAACCACTGGAACTTCCAAAGGATCCTTCACACCATTGCTGCAACTCATGAAGTTCCCAGACATACCCGTCTCCCCTCGAGAGGAAGCACGTGGGGTCCCGCACACATCCAGGGGAGCCCCGTTTCCGCCTCCTAGCTCGAGATGGGGGATCCTTTCCCTGTTTCGTAGGGAAAGAATTCCCGGCGTTCCCGTCGCATCTCAAGAGGAGGCGCTCTCCACAGGAAAGGCGAGAGGAACTCCAGGGTCGTGCCACCATTCCAAGAGTCCCCCAGATGTGTAAGTCCATTCCAGAGGAACCTGTTTTCCCTGCACTGCCTTGACGTTCAAGCCGAGGATCGACTCCCACCACGTGTGCACGTGGGACAGCCCTGTGGGAAAGCCTCGTGGGAAAGCCTCGTGGGAAAGACTCGAGGGAAAACCACAGATCCTTTGATCCACGCGGCGGACTGCGTGACACTGCTGCTACCGCTCTGGAGGAAAGCGCAAGTGCATGCCCGCATTCGAGACGAGGCCTGACTCCCCTGGGGAGACTCCAGAAGTACCCCAAGATCCATGTCAGCACTGGAGAGGAATCCTCAGGTTCCGGCCCCGACTCCACACAAGGTCTTAGGCCCCGGCATCGACGGGAGAGGAATCCCGAGAGGCCCCCGAGGAACTCGCATGGGGACTGGCCTTTCCTGAGGCCACCAGAGCGGGTCCCTGAGGTCCCCGTCGTAAGTCGAGAGCACCTGCCGCAACTCGAGAAAATCCAGGAGGTTTTGCCCTCCAGGCGAGATGAGGCCCATTTCCGCTGAGGCTTTTCGAGGCCAATCACATCTAACCACTGGAACTTCCAAAGGGTCCTTCACACCCTTGCTGCAACTCAAGAAGTTCCCAGACATACCCGTCTGCACTCGAGAGGAAGCACGAGGTGTCCCGCACACATCCAGGGGAGCCCCGTTTCCTCCTCCTAGCTCGAGATGAGGGATCCTTTCCCTGTTTCGTAGGGAAAGAATTCCCGGCGTTCCCGTCGCATCTCAAGAGGAGGCGCTCTCCACAGGAAAGGCGAGAGGAACTCCAGGGTCATGCCACCATTCCAAGAGTCCCCCAGATGTGTCAGTCCATTCCAGAGGAACCTGTTTTCCCTGCACTGCCTTGACGTTCAAGCCGAGGATCGACTCCCACCACGTGTGCACGTGGGACAGCCCTGTGGGAAAGCCTCGTGGGAAAGCCTCGTGGGAAAGACTCGAGGGAAAACCACAGATCCTTTGATCCACGCGGCGGACTGCGTGACACTGCTGCTACCGCTCTGGAGGAAAGCGCAAGTGCATGCCCGCATTCGAGACGAGGACTGACTCCCCTGGGGAGACTCCAGAAATACCCCTAGATCCATGTCAGCACTGGAGAGGAATCCTCAGGTTCCGGCCCCGACTCCACACAAGGTCTTAGGCCCCGGCATCGACGGGAGAGGAATCCCGAGATGCCCCAGAGGAACTCGCATGGGGACTGGCCTTTCCTGAGGCCACCAGAGCGGGTCCCTGAGGTCCCCGTCGTAAGTCGAGAGCACCTGCCGCAACTCGAGAAAATCCAGGAGGTTTTGCCCTCCAGGCGAGATGAGGCAAATTTCCGCTGAGGCTTCTCGAGGGCAATCACATCTAACCACTGGAACTTCCAAAGGGTCCTTCACACCTTTGCTGCAACTCAAGAAGTTCCCCGACATACCCGTCTGCACTCGAGAGGAAGCACGAGGTTTCCCGCACACATCCAGGGGAGCCCCGTTTCCGCCTCCTAGCTCGAGATGAGGGATCCTTTCCCTGTTTCGTAGGGAAAGAATTCCCGGCGTTCCCGTCGCATCTCAAGAGGAGGCGCTATCCACAGGAAAGGCGAGAGGAACTCCAGGGTCATGCCACCATTCCAAGAGTCCCCCAGATGTGTCAGTCCATTCCAGAGGAACCTGTTTTCCCTGAACTGCCTTGACGTTCAAGCCGAGGATCGACTCCCACCACGTGTGCACGTGGGACAGCCCTGTGGGAAAGCCTCGTGGGAAAGCCTCGTGGGAAAGACTCGAGGGAAAACCATAGATCCTTTGATCCACGCGGCGGACTGCGTGACACTGCTGCTACCGCTCTGGAGGAAAGCGCAAGTGCATACCCGCAATCGAGACGAGGACTGACTCCCCTGGGGAGACTCCAGAAGTACCCCTAGATCCATGTCAGCACTGGAGAGGAATCCTCAGGTTCCGGCCCCGACTCCACACAAGGTCTTAGGCCCCGGCATCGACGGGAGAGGAATCCCGAGAGGCCCCCGAGGAACTCGCATGGGGACTGGCCTTTTCTGAGGCCACCAGAGCGGGTCCCTGAGGTCCCCGTCGTAAGTCGAGAGCACCTGCCGCAACTCGAGAAAATCCAGGAGGTTTTGCCCTCCAGGCGAAATGAGGCCCATTTCCGCTGAGGCTTCTCGAGGCCAATCACATCTAACCACTGGAACTTCCAAAGGATCCTTCACACCATTGCTGCAACTCATGAAGTTCCCAGACATACCCGTCTCCACTCGAGAGGAAGCACGTGGGGTCCCGCACACATCCAGGGGAGCCCCGTTTCCGCCTCCTAGCTCGAGATGGGGGATCCTTTCCCTGTTTCGTAGGGAAAGAATTCCCGGCGTTCCCGTCGCATCTCAAGAGGAGGCGCTCTCCACAGGAAAGGCGAGAGGAACTCCAGGGTCGTGCCACCATTCCAAGAGTCCCCCAGATGTGTCAGTCCATTCCAGAGGAACCTGTTTTCCCTGCACTGCCTTGACGTTCAAGCCGAGGATCGACTTACACCACGTGTGCACGTGGGACAGCCCTGTGGGAAAGCCTCGCGGGAAAGCCTCATGGGAAAGACTCGAGGGAAAACCATAGATCCTTTGATCCACGCGGCAGACTGCGTGACACTGCTGCTACCGCTCGGAGGAAAGCGCAAGTGCATGCCCGCATTCGAGACGAGCACTGACTCCCCTGGGGAGACTCCAGAAGTACCCCAAGATCCATGTCAGCACTGGAGAGGAATCCTGAGGTTCCCGCCCCGACTCCACACAAGGTCTTAGGCCCCGGCATCGACGGGAGAGGAATCCCGAGAGGCCCCCGAGGAACTCGCATGGGGACTGGCCTTTCCTGAGGCCACCAGAGCAGGTCCCTGAGGTCCCCGTCGTAAGTCGAGAGCACCTGCCGCAACTCGAGAAAATCCAGGAGGTTTTGCCCTCCAGGCGAGATGAGGCCCATTTCCGCTGATGCTTCTCAAGGCTAATCACATCTAACCACTGGAACTTCCAAAGGGTCCTTCACACCCTTGCTGCAACTCAAGAAGTTCCCCGACATACACGTCTCCACTCGATAGGAAGCACGAGGGTCCCGCACACATCCAGGGGAGCCCCGTTTCCGCCTCCTAGCTCGAGATGAGGGATCCTTTCCCTGTTTCGTAGGGAAAGAATTCCCGGCGTTCCCGTCGCATCTCAAGAGGAGGCGCTCTCCACAGGAAAGGCGAGAGGAACTCAGGGTCGTGCCACCATTCCAAGAGTCCCCCAGATGTGTCAGTCCATTGCAGAGGAACCTGTTTTCCCTGCACTGCCTTGACGTTCAAGCCGAGGATCGACTCCCACCACGTGTGCACGTGGTACCGCCCTGTGGGAAAGCCTCGTGGGAAAGCCTCGTGGGAAAGACTCGAGGGAAAACCATAGATCCTTTGATCCACGCGGCGGACTGCGTGACACTGCTGCTACCGCTCTGGAGGAAAGCGCAAGTGCATGCCCGCATTCGAGACGAGCACTGACTCCCCTGGGGAGACTCCAGAAGTAACCCAAGATCCATGTCAGCACTGGAGAGGAATCCTCAGGTTCCGGCCCCTACTCCACACAAGGTCTTAGGCCCCGGCATCGACGGCAGAGGAATCCCGAGAGGCCCCCGAGGAACTCGCATGGGGACTGGCCTTTCCTGAGGCCACCAGAGCAGGTCCCTGAGGTCCCCGTCGTAAGTCGAGAGCACCTGCCGCAACTCGAGAAAATCCAGGAGGTTTTGCCCTCCAGGCGAGATGAGGCCCATTTCTGCTGAGGCTTCTCGAGGCCAATCACATCTAACCACTGGAACTTCCAAAGGGTCCTTCACACCCTTGCTGCAACTCAAGAAATTCCCCGACATACCCGTCTCCACTCGGGAGGAAGCACGTGGGGTCCCGCACACATCCAGGGGAGCCCCGTTTCCGCCTCCTAGCTCGAGATGAGGGATCCTTTCCCTGTTTCATAGGCAAAGAATTCCTGGCGTTCCCGTCGCATCTCAAGAGGAGGCGCTCTCCACAGGAAAGGCTAGAGGAACTCCAGGGTCGTGACACCATTCCAAGAGTCCCCCAGATGTGTCAGTCCATTCCAGAGGAACCTGTTTTCCCTGCACTGCCTTGACGTTCAAGCCGAGGATCGACTCCCACCACGTGTGTACGTGGGACAGCCCTGTGGGAAAGCCTCGTGGGAAAGCCTCGTGGGAAAGACTCGAGGGAAAACCATAGATCCTTTGATCCACGCGGCGAACTGCGTGACACTGCTGCTACCGCTCTGGAGGAAAGCGCAAGTGCATGCCCGCATTCGAGACGAGGACTGACTCCCCTGGGGAGACTCCAAAAGTACCCCAAGATCCATGTCAGCACTGGAGAGGAATCCTCAGGTTCCGGCCCCGACTCCACACAAGGTCTTAGGCCCCGGCATCGACGGGAGAGGAATCCCGAGATGCCCCCGAGGAACTCGCATGGGGACTGGCCTTTCCTGAGGCCACCAGAGCGGGTCCCTGAGGTCCCCGTCGTAAGTCGAGAGCACCTGCCGAAACTCGAGAAAATCCAGGAGGTTTTGCCCTCCAGGCGAGATGAGGCCCATTTCCGCTGAGGCTTCTCGAGGCTAATCACTTCTAACCACTGGAACTTCCAAAGGGTCCTTCACACCCTTGCTGCAACTCAAGAAGTTCCCCGACATACCCGTCTCCACTCGAGAGGAAGCACGTGGGGTCCCGCACACATCCAGGGGAGCCCCGTTTCCGCCTCCTAGCTCGAGATGAGGGATCCTTTCCCTGTTTCGTAGGGAAAGAATTCCTGGCGTTCCCGTCGCATCTCAAGAGGAGGCGCTCTCCACAGGAAAGGCGAGAGGAACTCCAGGGTCGTGCCACCATTCCAAGAGTCCCCAGATGTGTCAGTCCATTCCAGAGGAACCTGTTCTCCCTGAACTGCCTTGACGTTCAAGCCGAGGATCGACTCCCACCACGTGTGCACGTGGGACAGCCCTGTGGGAAAGCCTCGTGGGAAAGCCTCGTGGGAAAGACTCGAGGGAAAACCATAGATCCTTTGATCCACGCGGCGGACTGCGTGACACTGCTGCTACCGCTCTGGAGGAAAGCGCAAGTGCATGCCCGCATTCGAGACGAGGACTGACTCCCCTGGGGAGACTCCAGAAGTACCCCAAGATCCATGTCAGCACTGGAGAGGAATCCTCAGGTTCCGGCCCCGACTCCACACAAGGTCTTAGGCCCCGGCATCGACGGGAGATGAATCCCGAGACGCCCCCGAGGAACTCGCATGGGGACTGGCCTTTCCTGAGGCCACCAGAGCGGGTCCCTGAGGTCCCCGTCATAAGTCGAGAGCACCTGCCGCAACTCGAGAAAATCCAGGAGGTTTTGCCCTCCAGGCGAGATGAGGCCCATTTCCGCTGAGGCTTCTCGAGGCTAATCACGTCTAACCACTGGAACTTCCAAAGGGTCCTTCACACCCTTGCTGCAACTCAAGAAGTTCCCCGACATACCCGTCTCCACTCGAGAGGAAGCACGTGGGGTCCCGCACAAATCCAGGGGAGCCCCATTTCCCCCTCCTAGCTCGAGATGAGGGATCCTTTACCTGTTTCGTAGGGAAAGAATTCCCGGCGTTCCCGTCGCATATCAAGAGGAGGCGCTCTCCACAGGAAAGGCGAGAGGAACTCCAGGGTCGTGCCACCATTCCAAGAGTCCCCCAGATGTGTCAGTCTATTCCAGAGGAGCCGGTTTTCCCTGCACTGCCTTGACGTTCAAGCCGAGAATCGACTCCCACCACGTGTGCACGTGGGACAGCCCTGTGGGAAAGCCTCGTGGGAAAGCCTCGTGGGAAAGACTCGAGGGAAAACCATAGATCCTTTGATCCACGCGGTGGACTGCGTGACACTGCTGCTACCGCTCTGGAGGAAAGCGCAAGTGCATGCCCGCATTCGAGACGAGGACTGACTCCCTGGGGAGACTCCAGAAGTACCCCAAGATCCATGTCAGCACTGGAGAGGAATCCTCAGGTTCCGGCCCCGACTCCACACAGGTCTTAGGCCCCGGCATCGACGGGAGAGGAATCCCGAGAGGCCCCCGAGGAAATCGCATGGGGACTGGCCTTTCCTGAGGCCACCAGAGCGGGTCCCTGAGGTCCCCGTCGTAAGTCGAGAGCACCTGCCGCAACTCGAGAAAATCCAGGAGGTTTTGCCCTCCAGGCGAGATGAGGCCCATTTCCGCTGAGGCTTTTCGAGGCCAATCACATCTAACCACTGGAACTTCCAAAGGGTCCTTCACACCCTTGCTGCAACTCAAGAAGTTCCCCGACATACCCGTCTCCAATCGAGAGGAAGCACGTGGGGTCCCGCACACATCCAGGGGAGCCCCGTTTCCACCTCCTTGCTCGAGATGAGGAATCCTTTCCCTGTTTCGTAGGGAAAGAATTCCCGGCGTTCCCGTCGCATCTCAAGAAGAGGCGCTCTCCACAGGAAAGGCGAGAGGAACTCCAGGGTCGTGCCACCATTCCAAGAGTCCCCCAGATGTGTCAGTCCATTCCAGAGGAACCTGTTTTCCCTGCACTGCCTTGACGTTCAAGCCGAGGATCGACTCCCACCACGTGTGCACATGGGACAGCCCTGTGGGAAAGCCTCGTGGGAAAGCCTCGTGGGAAAGACTCGAGGGAAAACCATAGATCCTTTGACCCATTGGGCGGACTGCGTGACACTGCTGCTACCGCTCTGGAGGAAAGCGCATGTGCATGCCCGCATTCGAGACGAGGACTGACTCCCCTGAGGAGACTCCAAAAGTACCCCAAGATCCATGTCAGCCCTGGAGAGGAATCCTCAGGTTCCGGCCCCGACTCCACACAAGGTCTTAGGCCCCGGCATCGACGGGAGTGGAATCCCGAGAGGCCCCCGAGGAACTCGCATGGGGACTGGCCTTTCCTGAGGCCACCAGAGCGGGTCCCTGAGGTCCCCGTCGTAAGTCGAGAGCACCTGCCGAAACTCGAGAAAATCCAGGAGGTTTTGCCCTCCAGGCGAGATGAGGCCCATTTCCGCTGAGGCTTCTCGAGGCTAATCACGTCTAACCACTGGAACTTCCAAAGGGTCCTTCACACCCTTGCTGCAACTCAAGAAGTTCCCCGAAATACCCGTCTCCACTCGAGAGGAAGCACGTGGGGTCCCGCACACATCCAGGGGAGCCCCGTTTCCGCCTCCTAGCTCGAGATGAGGGATCCTTTCCCTGTTTCGTAGGGAAAGAATTCCCGGCGTTCCCGTCGCATCTCAAGAGGAGGCGCTCTCCACAGGAAAGGCGAGAGGAACTCCAGGGTCGTGACACCATTCCAAGAGTCCCCCAGATGTGTCAGTCCATTCCAGAGGAACCTGTTTTCCCTGCACTGCCTTGACGTTCAAGCCGAGGATCGACTCCCACCACGTGTGCACGTGGGACAGCCCTGTGGGTAAGCCGCGTGGGAAAGCCTCGTGGGAAAGACTCGAGGGAAAACCATAGATCCTTTGATCCACGCGGCGGACTGCGTGACACTGCTGCTACCGCTCTGGAGGAAAGCGCAAGTGCATGCCCGCATTCGAGACGAGGACTGACTCCCCTGGGGAGACTCCAGAAGTACCCCAAGATCCATGTCAGCACTGGAGAGGAATCCTCAGGTTCCGGCCCCGACTCCACACAAGGTCTTAGGCCCCGGAATCGACGGGAGAGGAATCCCGAGAGGCCCCCGAGGAACTCGCATGGGGACTGGCCTTTCCTGAGGCCACCAGAGCGGGTCCCTGAGGTCCCCATCGTAAGTCGAGAGCACCTGCCGCAACTCGAGAAAATCCAGGAGGTTTTGCCCTCCAGGCGAGATGAGGCCCATTTCCGCTGAGGCTTCTCGAGGCCAATCACATCTAACCACTGGAACTTCCAAAGGTCCTTCACACCATTGCTGCAACTCAAGAAGTTCCCCGACATACCCGTCTCCACTCGAGAGGAAGCACGTGGGGGCCCGCACAAATCCAGGGGAGCCCCATTTCCGCCTCCTAGCTCGAGATGAGGGATCCTTTCCCTGTTTCGTGGGGAAAGAATTCCCGGCTTTCCCGTCGCATCTCAAGAGGAGGCGCTCTCCACAGGAAAGGCGAGAGGAACTCCAGGGTCGTGCCACCATTCCAAGAGTCCCCCAGATGTGTCAGTCTATTCCAGAGGAGCCTGTTTTCCCTGCACTGCCTTGACGTTCAATCCGAGAATCGACTCCCACCACGTGTGCACGTGGGACAGCCCTGTGGGAAAGCCTCGTGGGAAAGCCTCGTGGGAAAGACTCGAGGGAAAACCATAGATCCTTTGACCCATTGGGCGGACTGCGTGACACTGCTGCTACCGCTCTGGAGGAAAGCGCAAGTGCATGCCCGCATTCGAGACGAGGACTGACTCCCCTGAGGAGACTCCAGAAGTACCCCAAGATCCATGTCAGCACTGGAGAGGAATCCTAAGGTTCCGGCCCCGACTCCACACAAGGTCTTAGGCCCCGGCATCGACGGGAGAGGAATCCCGAGAGGCCCCCGAGGAACTCGCATGGGGACTGGCCTTTCCTGAGGCCACCAGAGCGGGTCCCTGAGGTCCCCGTCGTAAGTCGAGAGCACCTGCCGCAACTCGAGAAAATCCAGGAGGTTTTGCCCTCCAGGCGAGATGAGGCCCATTTCCGCTGAGGCTTCTCGAGGCCAATCACATCTAACCACTGGAACTTCCAAAGGGTCCTTCACACCATTGCTGCAACTCAAGAAGTTCCCCGACATACCCGTCTCCACTCGAGAGGAAGCACGTGGGGTCCCGCACACATACAGGGGAGCCCCGTTTCCGCCTCCTAGCTCGAGATGAGGGATCCTTTCCCTGTTTCGTAGGGAAAGAATTCCCGGCATTCCCGTCGCATCTCAAGAGGAGGCGCTCTCCACAGGAAAGGCGAGAGGAACTCCAGGGTCGTGCCACCATTCCAAGAGTCCCCCAGATGTGTCAGTCCATTCCAGAGGAACCTGTTTTCCCTGCACTGCCTTGACGTTCAAGCCGAGGATCGACTCCCACCACGTGTGCACGTGGGACAGCCCTGTGGGAAAGCCTCGTGGGAAAGCCTCGTGGGAAAGCCTCGTGGGAAAGACTCGAGGGAAAACCATAGATCCTTTGATCCACGCGGCGGACTGCGTGACACTGCTGCTACCGCTCTGGAGGAAAGCGCAAGTGAATGCCCGCATTCGAGACGAGGACTGACTCCCCTGGGGAGACTCCAGAAGTACCCCAAGATCCATGTCAGCACTGGAGAGGAATCCTAAGGTTCCGGCCCCGACTCCACACAAGGTCTTAGGCCCCTGCATCGACGGGAGAGGAATCCCGAGAGGCCCCCGAGGAACTCGCATGGGGACTGGCCTTTCCTGAGACCACCAGAGCGGGTCCCTGAGGTCCCCGTCGTAAGTCGAGAGCACCTGCCGCAACTCGAGAAAATCCAGGAGGTTTTGCCCTCCAGGCGAGATGAGGCCCATTTCCCCTGAGGCTTCTCGAGGCTAATCACGTCTAACCACTGGAACTTCCAAAGGGTCCTTCACACCCTTGCTGCAACTCAAGAAGTTCCCCGACATACCCGTCTCCACTCGAGAGGAAGCACGTGTGTCCCGGACACATCCAGGGGAGCCCCGTTTCCGCCTCCTAGTTCGAAATGAGGGATCCTTTCCTGTTTCGTAGGGAAAGAATTCCCGGCGTTCCCGTCGCATCTCAAGAGGAGGCGCTCTCCACAGTAAAGGCGAGAGGAACTCCAGGGTCGAGACACCATTCCAAGAGTCCCCCAGATGTGTCAGTCCATTCCAGAGGAACCTGTTTTCCCTGCACTGCCTTGACGTTCAAGCCGAGGATCGACTCCCACCACGTGTGCACGTGGGACAGCCCTGTGGGAAAGCCTCGTGGGAAAGCCTCGTGGGAAAGACTCGAGGGAAAACCATAGATCCTTTGATCCACGCGGCGGACTGCGTGACACTGCTGCTACCGCTCTGGAGTAAAGCGCAAGTGCATGCCCGCATTCGAGACGAGGACTGACTCCCCTGGGGAGACTCCAGAAGTACCCCAAGATCCATGTCAGCACTGGAGAGGAATCCTCAGGTTCCGGCCCTGACTCCACACAAGGTCTTAGGCCCCGGCAGCGACGGGAGAGGAATCCCGAGAGGCCCCCGAGAAACTCGCATGGGTACTGGCCTTTCCTGAGGCCACCAGAGCGGGTCCCTGAGGTCCCCGTCGTAAGTGGAGAGCACCTGCCGCAACTCGAGAAAATCCAGGAGGTTTTGCCCTCCAGGCGAGATGAGGCCCATTTCCGCTGAGGCTTCTCGAGGCCAATCACATCTAACCACTGGAACTTCCAAAGGGTCCTTCACACCATTGCTGCAACTCAAGAAGTTCCCGACATACCCGTCTGCACTCGAGAGGAAGCACGTGGTGTCCCGCACACATCCAGGGGAGCCCCGTTTCCGCCTCCTAGCTCGAGTTGAGGGATCCTTTCCCTGTTTCGTAGGGAAAGAATTCCCGGCGTTCCCGTCGCATCTCAAGAGGAGGCGCTCTCCACAGGAAAGGCGAGAGGAACTCCAGGGTCATGCCACCATTCCAAGAGCCCCCAGATATGTCAGTCCATTCTAGAGGAACCTGTTTTCCCTGCACTGCCTTGACGTTCAAGCCGAGGATCGACTCCCACCACGTGTGCACGTGGGACAGCCCTGTGGGAAAGCCTCGTGGGAAAGCCTCGTGGGAAAGACTCGAGGGAAAACCATAGATCCTTTGATCCACGCGGCGGACTGCGTGACACTGCTGCTACCGCTCTGGTGGAAAGCGCAAGTGCATGCCCGCATTCGAGACGAGGACTGACTCCCCTGGGGAGACTACAGAAGTACCCAAAGATCCATGTCAGCACTGGAGAGGAATCCTCAGGTTCCGGCCCCGACTCCACACAAGGTCTTAGGCCCCGGCATCGACGGGAGAGGAATCCCCAGAGGCCCCCGAGGAACTCGCATGGGGACTGGCCTTTCCTGAGGCCACCAGAGCGGGTCCCTGAGGTCCCCGGCGTAAGTCGAGAGCACCTGCCGCAACTCGAGAAAATCCAGGAGGTTTTGCCCTCCAGGCGAGATGAGGCCCATTTCCGCTGAGGCTTCTCGAGGCCAATCACATCTAACCACTGGAACTTCCAAAGGGTCCTTCACACCCTTGCTGCAACTCAAGAAGTTCCCCGACATACCCGTCTGCACTCGAGAGGAAGCACGTGGTGTCCCGCACACATCCAGGGGAGCCCCGTTTCCGCCTCCTAGCTCGAGGTGAGGGATCCTTTCCCTGTTTCGTAGGGAAAGAATTCCCGGCGTTCCCGTCGCATGTCAAGAGGAGGCGCTCTCCACAGGAAAGGCGAGAGGAACTCCAGGGTCGTGCCACCATTCCAAGAGTCCCCCAGATGTGTCAGTCCATTCCAGAGGAACCTGTTTTCCCTGCACTGCATTGACGTTTAAGCCGAGGATCGACTCCCACCACGTGTGCACGTGGGACAGCCCTGTGGGAAAGCCTCGTGGGAAAGCCTCGTGGGAAAGACTCGAGGGAAAACCATAGATCCTTTGATCCATGCGGCGGACTGCGTGACACTGCTGCTACCGCTCTGGAGGAAAGCGCAAGTGCATGCCCGCAAACGAGACGAGGACTGACTCCCCGGGGAGACTCCAGAAGTACCCCAAGATCCATGTCAGCACTGGAGAGGAATCCTCAGGTTCCGGCCCCGACTCCACACAAGGACTTAGGCTTCGGCATCGAAGGGAGAGGAATCCCCAGAGGCCCCCGAGGAACTCGCATGGGGACTGGCCTTTCCTGAGGCCACCAGAGCGGGTCCCTGAGGTCCCCGTCGTAAGTCGAGAGCACCTGCCGCAACTCGAGAAAATCCAGGCGGTTTTGCCCTCCATTCGAGATGAGGCCCATTTCCGCTGAGGCTTCTCGAGGCTAATCACGTCTAACCACTGGAACTTCCAAAGGGTCCTTCACACCCTTGCTGCAACTCAAGAACTTCCCCGACATACCCGTCTCCACTCGAGAGGAAGCACGTGGGGTCCCGCACACATCCAGGGGAGCCCCGTTTCCGCCTCCTAGCTCGAGATGAGGGATCCTTTCCCTGTTTCGTAGGGAAAGAACTCCCGGCGTTCCCATCGCATCTCAAGAGGATGCGCTCTCCACAGGAAAGGCGAGAGGAAATCCAGGGTCGTGCCACCATTCCAAGAGTCCCCCAGATGTGTCAGTCCATTCCAGAGGAACCTTTTTTCCCTGCACTGCCTTGACGTTCAAGCCGAGGATCGACTCCCACCACGTGTGCACGTGGGACAGCCCTGTGGGAAAGCCTCGTGGGAAAGCCTCGTGGGAAAGACTCGAGGGAAAACCATAGATCCTTTGATCCACGCGGCGGACTGCGTGACACTGCTGCTACCGCTCTGGAGGAAAGCGCAAGTGCATGCCCGCATTCGAGACGAGGACTGACTCCCCTGGGGAGACTCCAGAAGTACCCCAAGATCCATGTCAGCACTGGAGAGGAATCCTCAGGTTCCGGCCCCGACTCCACACAAGGTCTTAGGCCCCGGCATCGACGGGAGAGGAATGGCGAGAGGCCCCCGAGGAATTCGCATGGGGACTGACCTTTCCTGAGGCCACCAGAGCGGTTCCCTGAGGTCCCCTTCGTAAGTCGAGAGCACCTGCCGCAACTCGAGAAAATCCAGGAGGTTTTGCCCTCCAGGCGAGATGAGGCCCATTTCCGCTGAGGCTTCTCGAGGCCAATCACATCTAACCACTGGAACTTCCAAAGGGTCCTTCACACCCTTGCTGCAACTCAAGAAGTTCCCTGACATACCCGTCTGCACTCGAGAGGAAGCACGTGGTGTCCCGCACACATCCAGGGGAGCCCCGTTTCCGCCTCCTAGCTCGAGATGAGGGATCCTTTCCCTGTTTCGTAGGGAAAGAATTCCCGGCGTTCCCGTCGCATCTCAAGAGGAGGCGCTCTCCACAGGAAAGGCGAGAGGAACTCCAGGGTCGTGCCACCATTCCAAGAGACCCCCAGATGTGTCAGTCCATTCCAGAGGAACCTGTTTTCCCTGCACTGCCTTGACGTTCAAGCCGAGGATCGACTCCCACCACGTGTGCACGTGGGACAGCCCTGTGGGAAAGCCTCGTGGGAAAGCCTCGAGGGAAAACCATAGATCCTTTGATCCACGTGGAGGATTGCGTGACACTGCTGCTACCGCTCTGGAGGAAAGCGCAAGTGCATTCCCGCATTCGAGACGAGGACTGACTCCCCTGGGGAGACTCCAGAAGTACCCCAAGATCCATGTCAGCACTGGAGAGGAATCCTCAGGTTCCGGCCCCGACTCCACACAAGGTCTTAGGCCCCGGCATCGACGGGAGAGGAATCCCGAGACGCCCCCGAGGAACTCGCATGGGGACTGGCCTTTCCTGAGGCCACCAGAGCGGGTCCCTGAGGTCCCCGTCGTAAGTCGAGAGCACCTGCCGCAACTCGAGAAAATCCAGGAGGTTTTGCCCTCTTGGCGAGATGAGGCCCATTTCCGCTGAGGCTTATCGAGGCCAATAACATCTAACCGCTGGAACTTCCAAAGGGTCCTTCACACCATTGCTGCAACTCAAGAAGTTCCCCGACATACCCGTCTCCACTCGAGAGGAAGCACGTGGGGTCCCGCACACATCCAGGGGAGCCCCGTTTCCGCCTCCTAGCTCGAGATGAGGGATCCTTTCCCTGTTTTAGGGAAAGAATTCCTGGCGTTCCCGTCGCATCTCAAGAGGAGGTGCTCTCCACAGGAAAGGCGAGAGGAACTCCAGGGTCATGCCACCATTCCAAGAGTCCCCCAGATGTGTCAGTCCATTCCAGAGGAACCTGTTTTCCCTACGCTGCCTTGACGTTCAAGCCGAGGATCGACTCCCACCACGTGTGCACGTGGGACAGCCCTGTGGGAAAGCCTCGTGGGAAAGCCTCGTGGGAAAGACTCGAGGGAAAACCATAGATCCTTTGATCCACGCGGCGGACTGCGTGACACTGCTGCTACCGCTCTGGAGGAAAGCGCAAGTGCATGCCCGCATTCGAGACGAGGACTGACTCCCCTGGGGAGACTCCAGAAGTACCCCAAGATCCATGTCAGCCCTGGAGAGGAATCCTCAGGTTCCGGCCCCGACTCCACACAAGGTCTTAGGCCCCGGCATCGACGGGAGAGGAATCCCGAGAGGCCCCCGAGGAACTCGCATGGGGACGGGCCTTTCCTGAGGCCACCAGAGCGGTTCCCTGAGGTCCCCGTCGTAAGTCGAGAGCACCTGCCGCAACTCGAGAAAATCCAGGAGGTTTTGCCCTCCAGGCGAGATGAGGCAGATTTCCGCTGAGGCTTCTCGAGGCCAATCACGTCTAACCACTGGAACTTCCAAAGGGTCCTTCACACCCTTGCTGCAACTCAAGAAGTTCCCCGACATACCCGTCTCCACTCGAGAGGAAGCACGTGGTGTCCCGCACACATCCAGGGGAGCCCCGTTTCCGCCTCCTAGCTCGAGATGAGGGATCCTTTCCCTGTTTCGTAGGGAAAGAATTCCCGGCGTTCTCGTCGCATCTCAAGAGGAGGAGCTCTCCACAGGAAAGGCGAGAGGAACTCCAGGGTCATGCCACCATTCCAAGAGTCCCCCAGATGTGTCAGTCCATTCCAAGGGAACCTGTTTTCCCTGCACTGCCTTGACGTTCAAGCCGAGGATCGACTCCCACCACGTGTGCACGTGGGACAGCCCTGTGGGAAAGCCTCGTGGGAAAGCCTCGTGGGAAAGACTCGAGGGAAAACCATAGATCCTTTGATCCACGCGGCGGACTGCGTGACACTGCTGCTACCGCTCTGGAGGAAAGCGCAAGTGCATGCCCGCATTCGAGACGAGGACTGACTCCCCTGGGGAGACTCCAGAAGTACCCCAAGATCCATGTCAGCACTGGAGAGGAATCCTCAGGTTCCGGCCCTGACTCCACACAAGGTCTTAGGCCCCGGCATCGACGGGAGAGGAATCCCGAGAGGCCCCCGAGAAACTCGCATGGGGACTGGCCTTTCCTGAGGCCACCAGAGCGGGTCCCTGAGGTCCCCGTCGTAAGTCGAGAGCACCTGCCGCAACTCGAGAAAATCCAGGAGGTTTTGCCCTCCAGGCGAGATGAGGCCCATTTCCGCTGTGGCTTCTCGAGGCCAATCACATCTAACCACTGGAACTTCCAAAGGGTCCTTCACACCATTGCTGCAACTCAAGAAGTTCCCCGACATACCCGTCTGCACTCGAGAGGAAGCACGTGGTGTCCCGCACACATCCAGGGGAGCCCCGTTTCCGCCTCCTAGCTCGAGTTGAGGGATCCTTTCCCTGTTTCGTAGGGAAAGAATTCCCGGCGTTCCCGTCGCATCTCAAGAGGAGGCGCTCTCCACAGGAAAGGCGAGAGGAACTCCAGGGTCATGCCACCATTCCAAGAGTCCCCCAGATATGTCAGTCCATTCCAGAGGAACCTGTTTTCCCTGCACTGCCTTGACGTTCAAGCCGAGGATCGACTCCCACCACGTGTGCACGTGGGACAGCCCTGTGGGAAAGCCTCGTGGGAAAGCCTCGAGGGAAAACCATAGATCCTTTGATCCACGCGGCGGACTGTGTGACACTGCTGCTACCGCTCTGGAGGAAAGCGCAAGTGCATGCCCGCATTCGAGACGAGGACTGACTCCCCTGGGGAGACTCCAGAAGTACCCCAAGATCCATGTCAGCACTGGAGAGGAATCCTCAGGTTCCGGCCCCGACTCCACACAAGGTCTTAGGCCCCGGCATCGACGGGAGAGGAATCCCGAGACGCCCCCGAGGAACTCGCATGGGAACTGGCCTTTCCTGAGGCCACCAGAGCGGGTCCCTGAGGTCCCCGTCGTAAGTCGAGAGCACCTGCCGCAACTCGAGAAAATCCAGGAGGTTTTGCCCTCCAGGCGAGATGAGGCCCATTTCCGCTGAGGCTTCTCGAGGCCAATCACATCTAACCAATGGAACTTCCAAAGGGTCCTTCACACCCTTGCTGCAACTCAAGAAGTTCCCCGACATACCCGTCTCCACTCGAGAGGAATCACGTGGTGTCCCGCACACATCCAGGGGAGCCCCGTTTCCGCCTCCTAGCTCGAGATGAGGGATCCTTTCCCTGTTTCGTAGGGAAAGAATTCCCGGCGTTCCCGTCGCATTTCAAGAGGAGGCGCTCTCCACAGGAAAGGCGAGAGGAACTCCAGGGTCGTGCCACCATTCCAAGAGTCCCCCAGATGTGTCAGTCCATTCCAGAGGAAACTGTTTTCCCTGCACTGCCTTGACGTTCAAGCCGAGGATCGACTCCCACCACGTGTGCACGTGGGACAGCCCTGTGGGAAAGCCTCGTGGGAAAGCCTCGTGGGAAAGACTCGAGGGAAAACCATAGATCCTTTGATCCACGCGGCGGACTGCGTGACACTGCTGCTACCGCTCTGGAGGAAAGCGCAAGTGCATGCCCGCATTCGAGACGAGGACTGACTACCCTGGGGAGACTCCAGAAGTACCCCAAGATCCATGTCAGCACTGGAGAGGAATCCTCAGGTTCCGGCCCCGACTCCACACAAGGTCTTAGGCCCCGGCATCGACGGGAGAGGAATCACGAGAGGGCCCCGAGGAACTCGCATGGGGACTGGCCTTTCCTGAGGCCACCAGAGCGGGTCCCTGAGGTCCCCGTCGTAAGTCGAGAGCACCTGCCGCAACTCGAGAAAATCCAGGAGGTTTTGCCCTCCAGGCGAGATGAGGCCCATTTCCGCTGAGGCATCTCGAGGCCAATCACATCTAACCACTGGAACTTCCAAAGGGTCCTTCACACCCTTGCTGCAACTAAAGAAGTTCCCCGACATACCCGTCTGCACTCGAGAGGAAGCACGTGGTGTCCCGCACACATCCAGGGGAGCCCCGTTTCCGCCTCCTAGCTCGAGATGAGGGATCCTTTCCCTGTTTCGTAGGGAAAGAATTCCCGGCGTTCCAGTCGCATATCAAGAGGAGGCGCTCTCCACAGGAAAGGCGAGAGGAACTCCAGGGTCGTGCCACCATTCCAAGAGTCCCCCAGATGTGTCAGTCCATTCCAGAGGAAACTGTTTTCCCTGCACTGCCTTGACGTTCAAGCCGAGGATCGACTCCCACCACGTGTTCACGTGGGAGAGCCCTGTGGGAAAGCCTCGTGGGAAAGCCTCGTGGGAAAGACTCGAGGGAAAACCATAGATCCTTTGATCCATGCGGCGGACTGCGTGACACTGCTGCTACCGCTCTGGAGGAAAGCGCAAGTGCATGCCCGCAAACGAGACGAGGACTGACTCCCCTGGGGAGACTCCAGAAGTACCCCAAGATCCATGTCAGCACTGGAGAGGAATCCTCAGTTTCCGGCCCCGACTCCACACAAGGACTTAGGCTCCGGCATCGACGGGAGAGGAATCCCCAGAGACCCCCGAGGAACTCGCATGGGGACTGGCCTTTCCTGAGGCCACCAGAGCGGGTCCCTGAGGTCCCCGTCGTAAGTCGAGAGCACCTGCCGCAACTCGAGAAAATCCAGGAGGTTTTGCCCTCCAGGCGAGATGAGGCCCATTTCCGCTGAGGCTTCTCGAGGCTAATCACGTCTAACCACTGGAACTTCCAAAGGGTCCTTCACACCCTTGCTGCAACTCAAGAACTTCCCCGACATACCCGTCTCCACTCGAGAGGAAGCACGTGGTGTCCCACACACATCCAGGGGAGCCCCGTTTCCTCCTCCTAGCTCGAGATGAGGGATCCTTTCCCTGTTTCGTAGGGAAAGAATTCCCGGCGTTCCCGTCGCATCTGAAGAGGAGGCGCTCTCCACAGGAAAGGCGATAGGAACTCCAGGGTCGAGACACCATTCCAAGAGTCCCCCAGATGTGTCAGTCCATTCCAGAGGAACCTGTTTTCCCTGCACTGCCTTGACGTTCAAGCCGAGGATCGACTCCTAACACGTGTGCACGTGGGACAGCCCTGTGGGAAAGCCTCGTGGGAAAGCCTCTTGGGAAAGACTCGAGGGAAAACCATAGATCCTTTGATCCACGCGGCGGACAGCGTGACAATGCTGCTACCGCTCTGGAGGAAAGCGCAAGTGCATGCCCGCATTCGAGACGAGGACTGACTCCCCTGGGGAGACTCCAGAAGTACCCCAAGATCCATGTCAGCACTGGAGAGGAATCCTCAGGTTCCGGCCCCGACTCCACACAAGGTCTTAGGCCCCGGCATCGACGGGAGAGGAATCACGAGAGGGCCCCGAGGAACTCGCATGGGGACTGGCCTTTCCTGAGGCCACCAGAGCGGGTCCCTGAGGTCCCCGTCGTAAGCCTAGAGCACCTGCCGCAACTCGAGAAAATCCAGGAGGTTTTGCCCTCCAGGCGAGATGAGGCCCATTTCCGCTGAGTCTTCTCGAAGCCAATCACATCTAACCACTGGAACTTCCAAAGGGTCCTTCACACCCTTGCTGCAACTCAAGAAGTTCCCCGACATACCCGTCTGCACTCGAGAGGAAGCACGTGGTGTCCCGCACACATCCAGGGGAGCCCCGTTTCCGCCTCCTAGCTCGAGATGAGGGATCCTTTCCCTGTTTCGTAGGGAAAGAATTCCCTGCGTTCCAGTCGCATCTCAAGAGGAGGCGCTCTCCACAGGAAAGGCGAGAGGAACTCCAGGGTCGTGCCACCATTCCAAGAGTCCCCCAGATGTGTCAGTCCATTCCAGAGGAAACTGTTTTCCCTGCACTGCCTTGACGTTCAAGCCGAGGATCCACTCCCACCACGTGTGCACGTGGGAGAGCCCTGTGGGAAAGCCTCGTGGGAAAGCCTCGTGGGAAAGACTCGAGGGAAAACCATAGATCCTTTGATCCACGCGGCGGACTGCGTGACACTGCTGCTACCGCTCTGGAGGAAAGCGCAAGTGCATGTCCGCATTCGAGATGAGGACTGACTCCCCTGGGGAGACTCCAGAAGTACCCCAAGATCCATGTCAGCACTGGAGAGGAATCCTCAGGTTCCGGCCCCGACTCCACACAAGGTCTTAGGCCCCGGCATCGACGGGAGAGGAATCCCGAGAGGCCCCCGAGGAACTCGCATGGGGACTGGCCTGTCCTGAGGCCACCAGAGCGGGTCCCTGAGGTCCCCGTCGTAAGTCGAGAGCACCTGCCGCAACTCGAGAAAATCCAGGAGGTTTTGCCCTCCAGGCGAGATGAGGCCCATTTCCGCTGAGGCTTCTCGAGGCTAATCACGTCTAACCACTGGAATTTCCAAAGGGTCCTTCACACCCTTGCTGCAACTCAAGAAGTTCCCCGACATACCCGTCTCCACTCGAGAGGAATCACGTGGGTCCCGTACACATCCAGGGGAGCCCCGTTTCCGCCTCCTAGCTCGAGATGAGTGATCCTTTCCCTGTTTCGTAGGGAAAGAATTCCCGGCGTTCCCGTCGCATCTCAAGAGGAGGCGCTCTCCACAGGAAAGGCGATAGGAACTCCAGGGTCGAGACACCATTCCAAGAGTCCCCCAGATGTGTCAGTCCATTCCAGAGGAACCTGTTTTCCCTGCACTGCCTTGACGTTCAAGCCGAGGATCGACTCCCACCACGTGTGCACGTGGGACAGCCCTGTGGGAAAGCCTCGTGGGAAAGCCTCGTGGGAAAGACTCGAGGGAAAACCATAGATCCTTTGATCCACGCGGCGGACTGCGTGACACTGCTGATACCGCTCTGGAGGAAAGCGCAAGTGCATGTCCGCATTCGAGATGAGGACTGACTCCCCTGGGGAGACTCCAGAAGTACCCCAAGATCCATGTCAGCACTGGAGAGGAATCCTCAGGTTCCGGCCCCGACTCCACACAAGGTCTTAGGCCCCGGCATCGACGGGAGAGGAATCCCGAGAGGCCCCCGAGGAACTCGCCTGGGGACTGGCCTTTCCTGAGGCCACCAGAGCGGGTCCCTGAGGTCCCCGTCGTAAGTCGAGAGCACCTGCCGCAACTCGAGAAAATCCAGGAGGTTTTGCCCTCCAGGCGAGATGAGGCCCATTTCCGCTGAGGATTCTCGAGGCTAATCACGTCTAACCACTGGAACTTCCAAAGGGTCCTTCACACCCTTGCTGCAACTCAAGAAGTTCCCCGACACACCCGTCTCCACTCGAGAGGAAGCACGTGGGTCCCGCACACATCCAGGGGAGCCCCGTTTCCGCCTCCTAGCTCGAGATGAGGGATCCTTTCCCTGTTTCGTAGGGAAAGAATTCCCGGCGTTACCGTCGCATCTCAAGAGGAGGCGCTCTCCACAGGAAAGTCGATAGGAACTCCAGTGTCGAGACACCATTCCAAGAGTCCCCCAGATGTGTCAGTCCATTCCAGAGGAACCTGTTTTCCCTGCACTGCCTTGACGTTTAAGCCGAGGATCGACTCCCACCACGTGTGCACGTGGGACAGCCCTGTGGGAAAGCCTCGTGGGAAAGCCTCGTGGGAAAGACTCGAGGGAAAACCATAGATCCTTTGATCCACGCTGCGGACTGCGTGACACTGCTGCTACCGCTCTGGAGGAAAGCGCAAGTGCATGCCCGCATTCGAGACGAGGACTGACTCCCCTGGGGAGACTCCAGAAGTACCCCAAGATCCATGTCAGCACTGGAGAGGAATCCTCAGGTTCCGGCCCCGACTCCACACAAGGTCTTAGGCCACGGCATCGACGGGAGGGGAATCCCGAGAGGCCCCCGAGGAACTCGCATGGGGACTGGCCTTTCCTGAGGCCACCAGAGCGGGTCCCTGAGGTCCCCGTCGTAAGTCGAGAGCACCTGCCGCAACTCGAGAAAATCCAGGAGGTTTTGCCCTCCAGGCGAGATGAGGCCCATTTCCGCTGAGGCTTCTCGAGGCCAATCACATGTAACCACTGGAACTTCCAAAGCGTCCTTCACACCCTTGCTGCAACTCAAGAAGTTCCCCGACATACCCGTCTCCACTCGAGAGGAATCACGTGGTGTCCCGCACACATCCAGGGGAGCCCCGTTTCCGCCTCCTAGCTCAAGATGAGGGATCCTTTCCCTGTTTCGTAGGGAAAGAATTCCCGGCGTTCCCGTCGCATTTCAAGAGGAGGCACTCTCCACAGGAAAGGCGAGAGGAACTCCAGGGTCGTGCCACCATTCCAAGAGTCCCCCAGATGTGTCAGTCCATTCCAGAGGAAACTGTTTTCCCTGCACTGCCTTGACGTTCAAGCCGAGGATCGACTCCCACCACGTGTGCACGTGGGACAGCCCTGTGGGAAAGCCTCGTGGGAAAGCCTCGTGGGAAGGACTCGAGGGAAAACCATAGATCCTTTAATCCATGCGGTGGACTGCGTGACACTGCTGCTACCGCTCTGGAGGAAAGCGCAAGTGCATGCCCGCAAACGAGACGAGGACTGACTCCCCTGGGGAGACTCCAGAAGTACCCCAAGATCCATGTCAGCACTGGAGAGGAATCCTCAGGTTCCGGCCCCGACTCCACACAAGGACTTAGGCCCCGGCATCGACGGGAGAGGAATCCCCAGAGGCCCCCGAGGAACTCGCATGGGGACTGGCCTTTCCTGAGGCCACCAGAGCGGGTCCCTGAGGTCCCCGTCGTAAGTCGAGAGCACCTGCCGCAACTCGAGAAAATCCAGGAGGTTTTGCCCTCCAGGCGAGATGAGGCTCATTTCCGCTGAGGCTTCTCGAGGCTAATCACGTCTAACCACTGGAACTTCCAAAGGGTCCTTCACACCCTTGCTGCAAGTCCAGAAGTTCCCCGACATACCCGTCTCCACTCGAGAGGAAGCACGTGGTGTCCCGCACATATCCAATGGTGCCCCGTTTCCGCCTCCTAGTTCGAGATGAGGGATCCTTTCCCTGTTTCGTAGGGAAAGAATTCCCGGCGTTCCCGTCGCATCTCAAGAGGTGGCGCTCTCCACAGGAAAGGGGAGAGGAACTCCAGGGTCATGCCACCATTCCAAGAGTCCCACAGATGTGTCAGTCCATTCCAGAGGAACCTGTTTTCCCTGCACTGCCTTGACGTTCAAGCCGAGGATCGACTCCCACCACGTGTGCACGTGGGACAGCCCTGTGGGAAAGCCTCGTGGGAAAGCCTCGTGGGAAAGACTCGAGGGAAAACCATAGATCCTTTGATCCACGCGGCGGACTGCGTGACACTGCTGCTACCGCTCTGGAGGAAAGCGCACGTGCATGCCCGCATTCGAGACGAGGACTGACTCCCCTGGGGAGACTCCAGAAGTACCCCAAGATCCATGTCAGCACTGGAGAGGAATCCACAGGTTCCGGCCCCGACTCCACACAAGGTCTTAGGCCCCGGCATCGACGGGAGAGGAATCCCGAGAGGCCCCCGAGGAACTCGCATGGGGACTGGCCTTTCCTGAGGCCACCAGAGCGGGTCCCTGAGGTCCCCGTCGTAAGTCTAGAGCACCTGCCGCAACTCGAGAAAATCCAGGAGGTTTTGCCCTCCAGGCGAGATGAGGCCCATTTCCGCTGAGGCTTCTCGAGGCCAATCACATCTAACCACTGGAACTTCCAAAGGGTTCTTCACACCCTTGCTGCAACTCAAGAATTTCCCCGACATACCCGTCTCCACTCGAGAGGAAGCACGTGGGTCCCGCACACATCCAGGGGAGCCCCGTTTCCGCCTCCTAGCTCGAGATGAGGGATCCTTTCCCTGTTTCGTAGGGAAAGAACTCCCGGCGTTCCCGTCGCATCTCAAGAGGAGGCGCTCCCCACAGGAAAGGCGAGAGGAACTCCAGGGTCGTGCCACCATTCCAAAAGTTCCCCAGATGTGTCAGTCCATTCCAGAGGAACCTGTTTTCCCTGCACTGCCTTGACGTTCAAGCCGAGGATCGACTCCCACCACGTGTGCACGTGGGACAGCCCTGTGGGAAAGCCTCGTGGGAAAGCCTCGTGGGAAAGACTCGAGGGAAAACCACAGATCCTTTGATCCACGCGGCGGACTGCGTGACACTGCTGCTACCGCTCTGGAGGAAAGCGCAAGTGCATGCCCGCATTCGAGACGAGGACTGACTCCCCTGGGGAGACTCCAGAAGTACCCCAAGATCCATGTCAGCACTGGAGAGGAATCCTCAGGTTCCGGCCCCGACTCCACACTAGGTCTTAGGCCCCGGCATCGACGGGAGAGGAATCCCGAGAGGCCCCCGAGGAACTCGCATGGGGACTGGCCTGTCCTGAGGCCACCAGAGCGGGTCCCTGAGGTCCCCGTCGTAAGTCGAGAGCACCTGCCGCAACTCGAGAAAATCCAGGAGGTTTTGCCCTCCAGGCGAGATGAGGCCCATTTCCGCTGAGGCTTCTCGAGGCCAATCACATCTAACCACTGGAACTTCCAAAGGGTCCTTCACACCCTTGCTGCAACTCAAGAAGTTCCCGACATACCCGTCTGCACTCGAGAGGAAGCACGTGGTGTCCCGCACACATCCAGGGGAGCCCCGTTTCCGCCTCCTAGCTCGAGATGAGGGATCCTTTCCCTGTTTCGTAGGGAAAGAATTCCCGGCGTTCCAGTCGCATCTCAAGAGGAGGCGCTCTCCACAGGAAAGGCGAGAGGAACTCCAGGGTCGTGACACCATTCCAAGAGTCCCCCAGATGTGTCAGTCCATTACAGAGGAACCTGTTTTCCCTGCACTGCCTTGACGTTCAAGCCGAGGATCGACTCCCACCACGTGTGCACGTGGGACAGCCCTGTGGGAAAGCCTCGTGGGAAAGCCTCGTGGGAAAGACTCGAGGGAAAACCATAGATCCTTTGATCCACGAGGCGGACTGCGTGACACTGCTCCTACCGCTCTGGAGGAAAGCGCAAGTGCATGCCCGCATTCGAGACGAGGACTGACTCCCCTGGGGAGACTCCAGAAGTACCCCAAGATCCATGTCAGCACTGGAGAGGAATCCTCAGGTTCCGGCCCTGACTCCACACAAGGTCTTAGGCCCCGGCATCGACGGGACAGGGATCCCGAGAGGCCCCCGAGGAACTCGCATGGGGACTGGCCTTTACTGAGGCCACCAGAGCGGGTCCCTGAGGTCCCCGTCGTAAGTCGAGAGCACCTGCCGCAACTCGAGAAAATCCAGGAGGTTTTGCCCTCCAGGCGAGATGAGGCCCATTTCCGCTGAGGCTTCTCGAGGCTAATCACGTCTAACCACTGGAACTTCCAAAGGGTCATTCACACCCTTGCTGCAACTCAAGAACTTCCCCGACATACCCGTCTCCACTCGAGAGGAAGCACGTGGGGTCCCGCACACATCCAGGGGAGCCCCGTTTCCGCCTCCTAGCTCGAGATGAGGGATCCTTTCCCTGTTTCGTAGGGAAAGAATTCCCGGCGATCCCGTCGCATCTCAAGAGGAAGCGCTCTCCACAGGAAAGGGGAGAGGAACTCCAGGGTCGTGCCACCATTCCAAGAGACCCCCTGATGTGTCAGTCCATTCCAGAGGAAGCTGTTTTCCCTGCACTGCCTTGACGTTCAAGCCGAGGATCGACTCCCACCACGTGTGCACGTGAGACAGCCCTGTGGGAAAGCCTCGTGGGAAAGACTCGAGGGAAAACCATAGATCCGTTGATCCACGCGGCGGACTGCGTGACACTGCTGCTACCGCTCTGGAGGAAAGCGCAAGTGCATGCCCGATTCGAGACGAGGACTGACTCCCCTGGGGAGACTCCAGAAGTACCCCAAGATCCATGTCAGCACTGGAGAGGAATCCTCAGGATCCGGCCCCGACTCCACACAAGGTCTTAGGCCCCGGCATCGACGGGATAGGGATCCCGAGAGGCCCCCGAGGAACTCGCATGGGGACTGGCTTTTCCTGAGGCCACCAGAGCGGGTCCCTGAGGTCCCCATCGTCAGTCGAGATCACCTGCCGCAACTCGAGAAAATCCAGGAGGTTTTGCCCTCCAGGCGAGATGAGGCTCATTTCCGCTGAGGCTTCTCGAGGCTAATCACGTCTAAACACTGGAACTTCCAAAGGGTCCTTCACACCATTGCTGCAACTCAAGAAGTTTCCCGACATACCCGTCTCCACTCGAAAGGAAGCACGTGGTGTCCCGCACACATCCAGGGGAGCCCCGTTTCCGCCTCCTAGCTCGAGATGAGGGATCCTTTCCCTGTTTCGTAGGGAAAGAATTCCCGGCGTTCCCGTCGCATCTCAAGAGGAGGCGCTCTCCACAGGAAAGGCGAGAGGAACTCCAGGGTCGTGCCACCATTCCAAGAGTCCACCTGATGTGTCAGTCCATTCCAGAGGAACCTGTTTTCCCTGCACTGCCTTGACGTTCAAGCCAAGGATCGACTCCCACCACGTGTGCACGTGGGACAGCCCTGTGGGAAAGCCTCGTGGGAAAGCCTCGTGGGAAAGACTCGAGGGAAAACCATGGATCCTTTGATCCATGCGGCGGACTGCGTGACACTGCTGCTACCGCTCTGGAGGAAAGCGCAAGTGCATGCCCGCATTCGAGACGAGGACTGACTCCCCTGGGGAGACTCCAGAAGTACCCCAAGATCCATGTCAGCACTGGAGAGGAATACTCAGGTTCCGGCCCCGACTCCACACAAGGTCTTATGCCCCGGCATCGACGGGAGAGGAATCACCAGAGGAACTCGCATGGGGACTGGCCTTTCCTGAGGCCACCAGAGCGGTTCCCTGAGGTCCCCGTCGTAAGTCGAGAGCACCTGCCGCAACTCGAGAAAATCCAGGCGGTTTTGCCCTCCAGGCGAGATGAGGCTCATTTCCGCTGAGGCTTCTCGAGGCTAATCACGTCTAAACACTGGAACTTCCAAAGGGTCCTTCACACCCTTGCTGCAACTCCAGAAGTTCCCCGACATACCCGTCTCCACTCGAATGGAAGCACGTGGGGTCCCGCACACATCCAGGGGAGCCCCGTTTCCGCCTCCTAGCTCGAGATGAGGGATCCTTTCCCTGTTTCGTAGGGAAAGAATTCCCGGCGTTCCCGTCGCATCTCAAGAGGAGGCGCTCTCCACAGGAAAGGCGAGAGGAACTCCAGGGTCGTGACACCATTCCAAGAGTCCCCCAGATGTGTCAGTCCATTCCAGAGGAACCTGTTTTCCCTGCACTGCCTTGACGTTCAAGCCAAGGATCGACTCCCACCACGTGTGCACATGGGACAGCCCTGTGGGAAAGCCTCGTGGGAAAGCCTCGTGGAAAAGACTCGAGGGAAAACCATAGATCCTTTGATCCACGAGGCGGACTGCGTGACACTGCTGCTACCGCTCTGGAGGAAAGCGCAAGTGCATGCCCGCATTTGAGACGAAGACTGACTCCCTTGGGGAGACTCCAGAAGTACCCCAAGATCCATGTCAGCACTGGAGAGGAATCCTCAGATTCCGGCCCCGACTCCACACAAGGACTTAGGCCCCGGCATCGACGGGAGAGGAATCCCCAGAGGCCCCCGAGGAACTCGCATGGGGACTGGCCTTTCCTGAGGCCACCAGAGCGGGTCCCTGAGGTCCCCGTCGTAAGTCGAGAGCACCTGCCGCAACTCGAGAAAATCCAGGAGGTTTTGCCCTCCAGGCGAGATGAGGCCCATTTCCGCTGAGCCTTCTCGAGGCCAATCACATCTAACCACTGGAAATTCCAAAGGGTCCTTCACACCCTTGCTGCAACTCAAGAAGTTCCCCGACATACCCGTCTGCACTCGGAGGAAGCACGTGGGGTCCCGCCCACATCCAGGGGAGCTCCGTTTCCGACTCCTAGCTCGAGAAGAGGGATCCTTTCCCTGTTTCGTAGGGAAAGAATTCCCGGCGTTCCCGTCGCATCTCAAGACGAGGCGCTCTCCACAGGAAAGGGGAGAGGAACTCCAGGGTCGTGCCACCATTCCAAGAGTCCCCCAGATGTGTCAGTCCATTCCAGAGGAACCTGTTTTCCCTGCACTGCCTTGACGTTCAAGCCAAGGATCGACTCCCACCAAGTGTGCACGTGGGACAGCCCTGTGGGAAAGCCTCGTGGGAAAGCCTTGTGGAAAAGACTCGAGGGAAAACCATAGATCCTTTGATCCACGAGGCGGACTTCGTGACACTGCTGCTACCGCTCTGGAGGAAAGCGCAAGTGCATGCCCGCATTCGAGACGAAGACTGACTCCCCTGGGGAGACTCCAGAAGTACCCCAAGATCCATGTCAGCACTGGAGAGGAATCCTCAGGTTCCGGCCCCGACTCCACACAAGGACTTAGGCCCCGGCATCGACGGGAGAGGAATCCCCAGAGGCCCCCGAGGAACTCGCATGGGGACTGGCCTTTCTGAGGCCACCAGAGCGGGTCCCTGAGGTCCCCGTTGTAAGTCGAGAGCACCTGCCGCAACTCGAGAAAATCCAGGAGGTTTTGCCCTCCAGGCGAGATGAGGCCCATTTCCGCTGAGGCTTCTCGAGGCTAATCACGTCTAACCACTGGAACATCCAAAGGGTCCTTCACACCCTTGCTGCAACTCAAGAACTTCCCCGACATACCCGACTCCACTCGAGAGGATGCACGTGGGGTCCCGCACACATCAAGGGGAGCCCCATTTCCTTCTCCTAGCTCGAGATGAGGGATCCTTTCCCTGTTTCGTAGGGAAAGAATTCCCGGCGTTCCCGTCGAATCTCAAGAGGAGGCACTCTCCACAGGAAAGGGGAGAGGAAATCCAGGGTCGTGCCACCATTCCAAGAGACCCCCAGATGTGTCAGTCCATTCCAGAGGAACCTGTTTTCCCTGCACTGCCTTGATGTTCAAGCCGAGGATCGACTCCCACCACGTGTGCACGTGGGACAGCCCTGTGGGAAAGCCTCGTGGGAAAGCCTCGTGGGAAGGACTCGAGGGAAAACCATAGATCCTCTGATCCACGCGGCGGGCTGCGTGACACTGCTGCTACCGCTCTGGAGGAAAGCGCAAGTGCATGCCCTCATTCGAGACGAGGACTGACTCCCCTGGGGAGACTCCAGAAGTACCCCAAGATCCATGTCAGCACTGGAGAGGAATCCTCAGGTTCCGGCCCCGACTCCACAGAAGGACTTAGGCCCCGGCATCGACGGGAGAGGGATCCCGAGAGGCCCCCGAGGAACTCGCATGGGGACTGGCCTTTCCTGAGGCCACCAGAACGGGTCCCTGAGGTCCCCGTCGTAAGTCGAGAGCACCTGCCGCAACTCGAGAAAATCCAGGAGGTTTTGCCCTCCAGGCGAGATGAGGCCCATTTCCGCTGAGGGTTCTGGAGGCTAATCACGTCTAACCACTGGAACTTCCAAAGGGTCTTTCACACCCTTGCTGCAACTCAAGAAGTTCCCCGACATACCCGTCTCCACTCGAGAGGAAGCACGTGGGTCCCGCACACATCCAGGGGAGCCCCGTTTGCGCCTCCTAGCTCGAGATGAGGGATCCTTTCCCTGTTTCGTAGGGAAAGAATTCCCGGCGTTCCCGTCGCATCTCAAGAGGAGGCGCTCTCCACAGGAAAGGCGAGAGGAACTCCAGGGTCGTGCCACCATTCCAAGAGTCCCCCAGATGTGTCAGTCCATTCCAGAGGAACCTGTTTTCCCTGCACTGCCTTGACGTTCAAGCCGAGGATCGACTCCCACCACGTGTGCACGTGGGACAGCCCTGTGGGAAAGCCTCGTGGGAAAGCCTCGTGGGAAAGACTCGAGGGAAAACCATAGATCCTTTGATCCACGCGGCGGACTGCGTGACACTGCTGCTACCGCTCTGGAGGAAAGCGCAAGTGCATGCCCGCATTCGAGACGAGGACTGACTCCCCTGGGGAGATTCCAGAAGTACCCCTAGATCCATGTCAGCACTGGAGAGGAATCCTCAGGTTCCGGCCCCGACTCCACACAAGGTCTTAGGCCCCGGCATCGACGGGAGAGGAATCCCGAGAGGCCCCCGAGGAACTCGCATGGGGACTGGCCTTTCCTGAGGCCACCAGAGCGGGTCCCTGAGGTCCCCATCGTAAGTCGAGAGCACCTGCCGCAACTCGAGAAAATCCAGGAGGTTTTGCCCTCCAGGCGAGATGAGGCCCATTTCCGCTGAGGCTTCTCGAGGCCAATCATATCTAACCACTGGAACTTCCAAAGGGTCCTTCACACCCTTGCTGCAACTCAAGAAGTTCCCCGACATACCCGTCTGCACTCGAGAGGAAGCACGTGGTGTCCCGCACACATCCAGGGGAGCCCCGTTTCTGCCTCCTAGCTCGAGATGAGGGATCCTTTCCCTGTTTCGTAGGGAAAGAATTCCCGGCGTTCCCGTCGCATCTCAAGAGGAGGCGCTCTCCACAGGAAAGGCGAGAGGAACTCCAGGGTCATGCCACCATTCCAAGAGTCCCCCAGATGTGTCAGTCCATTCCAGAGGAACCTGTTTTCCCTGCACTGCCTTGACGTTCAAGCCGAGGATCGACTCCCACCACGTGTGCACGTGGGACAGCCCTGTGGGAAAGCCTCGTGGGAAAGCCTCGTGGGAAAGACTCGAGGGAAAACCATAGATCCTTTGATCCACGCGGCGGACTGTGTGACACTGCTGTTACCGCTCTGGAGGAAAGCTCAAGTGCATGCCCGCATTCGAGACGAGGACTGACTCCCCTGGGGAGACTCCAGAAGTACCCCTAGATCCATGTCAGCACTGGAGAGGAATCCTCAGGTTCCGGCCCCGACTCCACACAAGGTCTTAGGCCCCGGCATCGACGGGAGAGGAATCCCGAGAGGCCCCCGAGGAACTCGCATGGGGACTGGCCTTTCCTGAGGCCACCAGAGCGGGTCCCTGAGGTCCCCGTCGTAAGTCGAGAGCACCTGCCGCAACTCGAGAAAATCCAGGAGGTTTTGCCCTCCAGGCGAGATGAGGCCCATTTCCGCTGAGGGTTCTCGAGGCTAATCACGTCTAACCACTGGAACTTCCAAAGGGTCCTTCACACCCTTGCTGCAACTCAAGAAGTTTCCCGACATACCCGTCTCCACTCGAGAGGAAGCACGTGGGGTCCCGCACACATCCAGGGAAGCCCCGTTTCCGCCTCCTAGCTCGAGATGAGGGATCCTTTCCCTGTTTCGTAGGGAAAGAATTCCCGGCGTTCCCGTCGCATCTCAAGAGGAGGCGCTCTCCACAGGAAAGGCGAGAGGAACTCCAGTGTCGTGCCACCATTCCAAGAGTCCCCCTGATGTGTCAGTCCATTCCAGAGGAACCTGTTTTCCCTGCACTGCCTTGACGTTCAAGCCAAGAATCGACTCCCACCACGTGTGCACGTGGGACAGCCCTGTGGGAAAGCCTCGTGGGAAAGCCTCGTGGGAAAGACTCGAGGGAAAACGATGGATCCTTTGATCTATGCGGCGGACTGCGTGACACTGCTGCTACCGCTCTGGGGGGAAGCGCAAGTGCATGCCCGCATTCGAGACGAGGACTGACTCCCCTGGAGAGACTCCAGAAGTACCCCAAGATCCATGTCAGCACTGGAGAGGAATCCTCAGGTTCCGGCCCCGACTCCACACAAGGTCTTAGGCCCCGGCATCGACGGGAGAGGAATCCCGAGAGGCCCCCGAGGAACTCGCATGGGGACTGGCCTTTCCTGAGGCCACCAGAGCGGGTCCCTGAGGTCCCCGTCGTAAGTCGAGAGCACCTGCCGCAACTCGAGAAAATCCAGGAGGTTTTGCCCTCCAGGCGAGATGAGGCCCATTTCCGCTGAGGGTTCTCGAGGCTAATCACGTCTAACCACTGGAACTTCCAAAAGGTCCTTCACACCCTTGCTGCAACTCAAGAAGTTCCCTGAAATACCAGTCTCCACTCGAGAGGAAGCACGTGGGTCCCGGACACATCCAGGGGAGCCCCGTTTCCGCCTCCTAGCTCGAGATGAGGGATCCTTTCCCTGTTTCGTAGGGAAAGAATTCCCGGCGTTCCCGTCGCATCTCAAGAGGAGGCGCTCTCCACAGGAAAGGCGAGAGGAACTCCAGGGTCGTGCCACCATTCCAAGAGTCACCCAGATGTGTCAGTCCATTTCAGAGGAAACTGTTTTCCCTGCACTGCCTTGACGTTCAAGCCGAGGATCGACTCCCACCACGTGTGCACGTGGGACAGCCCTGTGGGAAAGCCTCGTGGGAAAGCCTCGTGGGAAAGACTCGAGGGAAAACCATAGATCCGTTGATCCACGCGGCGGACTGCGTGACACTGCTGCTACCGCTCTGGAGGAAAGCGCAAGTGCATGCCCGCATTCGAGACTAGGACTGACTCCCCTGGGGAGACTCCAGAAGTACCCCAAGATCCATGTCAGCACTGGAGAGGAATCCTCAGGTTCCGGCCCCGACTCCACACAAGGTCTTAGGCCCCGGCATCGACGGGAGAGGAATCCCCAGAGGAACTCGCATGGGGACTGGCCTTTCCTGAGGCCACCAGAGCGGGTCCCTGAGGTCCTCGTCGTAAGTCGAGAGCACCTGCCGCAACTCGAGAAAATCCAGGCGGTTTTGCCCTCCAGGCGAGATGAGGCCCATTTCCGCTGAGGCTTCTCGAGGCCAATCACATCTAACCACTGGAACTTCCAAAGGGTCCTTCACATCCTTGCTGCAACTCAAGAAGTTCCCCGACATACCCGTCTCCACTCGAGAGGAAGCACGTGGGGTCCCGCACACATCCAGGGGAGCCCCGTTTCCGCCTCCTAGCTCGAGATGAGGGATCCTTTCCCTGTTTCGTAGGGAAAGAATTCCCGGCGTTCCCGTCGCATCTCAAGAGGAGGCGCTCTCCACAGGAAAGGCGAGAGGAACTCCAGGGTCGTGCCACCATTCCAAGAGTCCCCCAGATGTGTCAGTCCATTCCAGAGGAACCTGTTTTCCCTGCACTGCCTTGACGTTCAAGCCAAGGATCGACTCCCACCACGTGTGCTCGTGGGAAAGCATTGTGGGAAAGCCTCGTGGGAACGCCTCGTGGGAAAGACTCGAGGGAAAACCATGGATCCTTTGATCCATGCGGCGGACTGCGTGACACTGCTGCTACCGCTCTGGAGGAAAGCGCAAGTGCATGCCCGCATTCGAGACGAGGACTGACTCCCCTGGGGAGACTCCAGAAGTACCCCAAGATCCATGTCAGCACTGGAGAGGAATCCTCAGGTTCCGGCCCCGACTCCACACAAGGTCTTAGGCCCCGGCATCGACGGGAGAGCAATCCCGAGATGCCCCGAGGAACTCGCATGGGGACTGGCCTTTCCTGAGGCCACCGGAGCGGGTCCCTGAGGTCCCCGTCGTAAGTCGAGAGCACCTGCCGCAACTCGAGAAAATCCAGGAGGTTTTGCCCTCCAGGCGAGATGAGGCCCATTTCCGCTGAGGCTTCTCGAGGCTAATCACGTCTAAACACTGGAACTTCCAAAGGGTCCTTCACACCCTTGCTGCAACTCAAGAAGTTCCCCGACATACCCGTCTCCACTCGAATGGAAGCACGTGGGGTCCCGCACACATCCAGGGGAGCCCCGTTTCCGCCTCCTAGCTCGAGATGAGGGATCCTTTCCCTGTTTCGTAGGGAAAGAATTCCCGGCGTTCCCGTCGCATCTCAAGAGGAGGCGCTCTCCACAGGAAAGGCGAGAGGAACTCCAGGGTCGTGACACCATTCCAAGAGTCCCCCAGATGTGTCAGTCCATTCCAGAGGAACCTGTTTTCCCTGCACTGCCTTGACGTTCAAGCCAAGGATCGACTCCCACCACGTGTGCACATGGGACAGCCCTGTGGGAAAGCCTCGTGGGAAAGCCTCGTGGAAAAGACTCGAGGGAAAACCATAGATCCTTTGATCCACGAGGCGGACTGCGAGACACTGCTGCTACCGCTCTGGAGGAAAGCGCAAGTGCATGCCCGCATTTGAGACGAAGACTGACTCCCTTGGGGAGACTCCAGAAGTACCCCAAGATCCACGTCAGCACTGGAGAGGAATCCTCAGGTTCCGGCCCCGACTCCACACAAGGACTTAGGCCCCGGCATCAACGGGAGAGGAATCCCCAGAGGCCCCCGAGGAACTCGCATGGGGACTGGCCTTTCCTGAGGCCACCAGAGCGGGTCCCTGAGGTCCCCGTCGTAAGTCGAGAGCACCTGCCGCAACTCGAGAAAATCCAGGAGGTTTTGCCCTCCAGGCGAGATGAGGCCCATTTCCGCTGAGGCTTCTCGAGGCCAATCACATCTAAACACTGGAACTTCCAAAGGGTCCTTCACACCCTTGCTGCAACTCAAGAAGTTCCCCGACATACCCGTCTGCACTCGGAGGAAGCACGTGGGGTCCCGCCCACATCCAGGGGAGCCCCGTTTCCGCCTCCTAGCTCGAGATGAGGGATCCTTTCCCTGTTTCGTAGGGAAAGAATTCCCGGCGTTTCCGTCGCATCTCAAGAGGAGGCGCTCTACACAGGAAAGGCGAGAGGAACTCCAGGGTCGTGCCACCATTCCAAGAGTCCCCCAGATGTGTCAGTCCATTCCAGAGGAACCTGTTTTCCCTGCACTGCCTTGACGTTCAAGCCAAGGATCGACTCCCACCAAGTTTGCACGTGGGACAGCCCTGTGGGAAAGCCTCGTGGGAAAGCCTCGTGGAAAAGACTCGAGGGAAAACCATAGATCCTTTGATCCACGAGGCGGACTTCGTGACACCGCTGCTACCGCTCTGGAGGAAAGCGCAAGTGCATGCCCGCATTCGAGACGAGGACTGACTCCCCTGGGGAGACTCCAGAAGTACCCCAAGATCCATGTCAGCACTGGAGAGGAATCCTCAGGTTCCGGCCCCGACTCCACACAAGGACTTAGGCCCCGGCATCGACGGGAGAGGAATCCCCAGAGGCCCCCGAGGAACTCGCATGGGGACTGGCCTTTCTGAGGCCACCAGAGCGGGTCCCTGAGGTCCCCGTTGTAAGTCGAGAGCACCTGCCGCAACTCGAGAAAATCCAGGAGGTTTTGCCCTCCAGGCGAGATGAGGCCCATTTCCGCTGAGGCTTCTCGAGGCTAATCACGTCTAACCACTGGAACATCCAAAGGGTCCTTCACACCCTTGCTGCAACTCAAGAACTTCCCCGACATACCCGTCTCCACTCGAGAGGAAGCACGTGGGGTCCCGCACACATCAAGGGGAGCCCCGTTTCCTTCTCCTAGCTCGAGATGAGGGATCCTTTCCCTGTTTCGTAGGGAAAGAATTCCCGGCGTTCCCGTCGAATCTGAAGAGGAGGCGCTCTCCACAGGAAAGGGGAGAGGAAATCCAGGGTCCTGCCACCATTCCAAGAGACCCCCAGATGTGTCAGTCCATTCCAGAGGAACCTGTTTTCCCTGCACTGCCTTGATGTTCAAGCCGAGGATCGACTCCCACCACGTGTGCACGTGGGACAGCCCTGTGGGAAAGCCTCGTGGGAAAGCCTCGTGGGAAGGACTCGAGGGAAAACCATAGATCCTCTGATCCACGCGGCGGGCTGCGTGACACTGCTGCTACCGCTCTGGAGGAAAGCGCAAGTGCATGCCCGCATTTGAGACGAGGACTGACTCCCCTGGGGAGACTCCAGAAGTACCCCAAGATCCATGTCAGCACTGGAGAGGAATCCTCAGGTTCCGGCCCCGACTCCACAGAAGGACTTAGGCCCCGGCATCGACGGGAGAGGGATCCCGAGAGGCCCCCGAGGAACTCGCATGGGGACTGGCCTTTCCTGAGGCCACCAGAGCGGTTCCCTGAGGTCCCCGTCGTAAGTCGAGAGCACCTGCCGCAACTCGAGAAAATCCAGGAGGTTTTGCCCTCCAGGCGAGATGAGGCCCATTTCCGCTGAGGCTTCTCGAGGCCAATCACATGTAACCACTGGAACTTCCAAAGGGTCCTTCACACCCTTGCTGCAACTCAAGAAATTCCCCGACATACCCGTCTCCACTCGAGAGGAAGCACGTGGGGTCCTACACACATCCAGGGGAGCCCCGTTTCCGCCTCCAAGCTCGAGATGAGGGATCCTTTCCCTGTTTCGTAGGGAAAGAATTCCCGGCGTTCCCGTCGCATCTCAAGAGGAGGCGCTCTCCACAGGAAAGGCGAGAGGAACTCCAGGGTCGTGACACCATTCCAAGAGTCCCCCAGATGTGTCAGTCCATTCCAGAGGAACCTGTTTTCCCTGCACTGCCTTGACGTTCAAGCCGAGGATCGACTCCCACCACGTGTGCACGTGGGACAGCCCTGTGGGAAAGCCTCGTGGGAAAGCCTCGTGGGAAAGACTCGAGGGAAAACCATAGATCCTTTGATCCACGCGGCGGACTGAGTGACACTGCTGCTACCGCTCTGGAGGAAAGCGCAAGTGCATGCCCGCATTCGCGACGAGGACTGACTCCCCTGGGGAGACTCCAGAAGTACCCCAAGATCCATGTCAGCAATGGAGAGGAATCCTCAGGTTCCGGCCCCGACTCCACACAAGGTCTTAGGCCCTGGCATCGACGGGAGAAGAATCCCGAGAGGCCCCCGAGGAACTCGCATGGGGACTGGCCTTTCCTGAGGCCACCAGAGCGGGTCCCTGAGGTCCCAGTCGTAAGTCCAGAGCACCTGCCGCAACTCGAGAAAATCCAGGAGGTTTTGCCCTCCAGGCGAGATGAGGCCCATTTCCGCTGAGGCTTCTCGAGGCCAATCACATCTAACCCCTGGAACTTCCAAAGGGTCCTTCACACCCTTGCTGCAACTCAAGAAGTTCCCCGACATACCCGTCTGCACTCGAGAGGAAGCACGTGGGGTCCCGTACACATACAGGGGAGCCCCGTTTCCGCCTCCTAGCTCGAGATGAGGGATCCTTTCCCTGTTTCGTAGGGAAAGAATTCCCGGCGTTCCAGTCGCATCTCAAGAGGAGGCGCTCTCCACAGGAAAGGCGAGAGGAACTCCAGGGTCGTGACACCATTCCAAGAGACCCCCAGATGTGTCAGTCCATTACAGAGGAACCTGTTTTCCCTGCACTGCCTTGACGTTCAAGCCGAAGATCGACTCCCACCACGTGTGCACGTGGGACAGCCCTGTGGGAAAGCCTCGTGGGAAAGCCTCGTGGGAAAGACTCGAGGGAAAACCATAGAATCTTTGATCCACGCGGCGGACTGCGTGACACTGCTGCTACCGCTCTGGAGGAAAGCGCAAGTGCATGCCCGCATTCGAGACGAGGACTGACTCCCCTGGGGAGACTCCAGAAGTACCCCAAGATCCATGTCAGCACTGGAGAGGAATCCTCAGGTTCCGGCCCCGACTCCACACAAGGTCTTAGGCCCCGGCATCGACGGGAGAGGGATCCGGAGAGGCCCCCGAGGAACTCGCATGGGGACTGGCTTTTCCTGAGGCCACCAGAGCGGGTCCCTGAGGTCCCCGTCGTCAGTCGAGATCACCTGCCGTAACTGGAGAAATCCAGGAGGTTTTGCCCTCCAGGCGAGATGAGGCTCATTTCCGCTGAGGCTTCTCGAGGCTAATCACGTCTAAACACTGGAACTTCCAAAGGGTCCTTCACACCCTTACTGCAACTCAAGAAGTTCCCCGACATACCCGTCTCCACTCGAAAGGAAGCATGTGGGGTCCCGCACACATCCAGGGGAGCCCCGTTTCCGCCTCCTAGCTCGAGATGAGGGATCCTTTCCCTGTTTCGTAGGGAAAGAATTCCCGGCGTTCCCGTCGCATCTCAAGAGGAGGCGCTCTCCACAGGAAAGGCGAGAGGAACTCCAGGGTCGTGCCACCATTCCAAGAGTCCCCAAGAGATGTCAGTCCATTCCAGAGGAACCTGTTTTCCCTGCACTGCCTTGACGTTCAAGCCAAGGATCGACTCCCACCACGTGTGCACGTGGGACAGCCCGATGGGTAAGCCTCGTGGGAAAGCCTCGTGGGAAAGACTCGAGGGAAAACCATAGATCCTTTGATCCATGCGGTGGACTGCGTGACACTGCTGCTACCGCTCTGGAGGAAAGCGCAAGTGCATGCCCGCATTCGAGACGAGGACTGACTCCCCTGGGGAGACTCCAGAAGTACCCCAAGATCCATGTCAGCACTGGAGAGGAATCCTCAGGTTCCGGCCCCGACTCCACACAAGGTCTTAAGCCCCGGCATCGACGGGAGAGGAATCCCCAGAGGAACTCGCATGGGGACTGGCCTTTCCTGAGGCCACCAGAGCGGGTCCCTGAGGTCCTCGTCGTAAGTCGAGAGCACCTGCCGCAACTCGAGAAAATCCAGGCGGTTTTGCCCTCCAGGCGAGATGAGGCCCATTTCCGCTGATGCTTCTCGAGGCCAATCACATCTAACCATTGGAACTTCCAAAGGGTCCTTCACACCCTTGCGGCAACTCAAGAAGTTCCCCGACATGCCCATCTCCACTCGAGAGGAAGCACGTGGGGTCCCGCACACATCCAGGGGAGCCCCGTTTCCGCCTCCTAGCTCGAGATGAGGGATCCTTTCCCTGTTTCGTAGGGAAAGAATTCCCGGCGTTCCCGTCGCATCTCAAGAGGAGGCGCTCTCCACAGGAAACGCGAGAGGTACTCCAGGGTCTTGCCACCATTCCAAGAGTCCCCCAGATGTGTCAGTCCATTCCAGAGGAACCTGTTTTCCCTGCACTGCCTTGACGTTCAAGCCGAGGATCGAGTCCCACCAAGTGTGCACGTGGGACAGCCCTGTGGGAAAGCCTCGTGGGAAAGCCTCGTGGGAAAGACTCGAGGGAAAACCATAGATCCTTTGATCCACGCGGCGGACTGCGTGACACTGCTGCTACCGCTCTGGAGGAAAGCGCAAGTGCATGCCCGCATTCGAGACGAGGACTGACTCCCCTGGGGAGACTCCAGAAGTACCCCAAGATCCATGTCAGCACTGGAGAGGAATCCTCAGGTTCCGGTCCCGACTCCACACAAGGTCTTAGGCCCCGGCATCTACGGGAGAGGAATCCCGAGACGTCCCCGAGGAACTCGCATGGGGACTGGCCTTTCCTGAGGCCACCAGAGCGGGTCCCTGAGGTCCCCGTCGTAAGTCGTGAGCACCTGCCGCAACTCGAGAAAATCCAGGAGGTTTTGCCCTCCAGGCGAGATGAGGCCCATTTCCGCTGAGGCTTCTCGAGGCTAGTCACATCTAACCACTGGAACTTCCAAAGGGTCCTTCACACCCTTGCTGCAACTCAAGAAGATCCCCGACATACCCGTCTGCACTCGAGAGGAAGCACGTGGGGTCCCGCACACATCCAGGGGAGCCCCGTTTCCGCCTCCTAGCTCGAGATGAGGGATCCTTTCCCTGTTTCGTAGGGAAAGAATTCCCGGCGTTCCCGTCGCATCTCAAGAGGAGGCGCTCTCCACAGGAGAGGAGAGAGGAACTCCAGGGTCGTGCCACCATTCCAAGAGACCCCCAGATGTGTCAGTCCATTCCAGAGGAACCTGTTTTCCCTGCACTGCCTTGACGTTCAAGCCGAGGATCGACTCCCACCACGTGTGCACGTGGGACAGCCCTGTGGGAAAGCCTCGTGGGAAAGTTCGTGGGAAAGACTCGAGGGAAAACCATAGATCCTTTGATCCACGCGGCAGACTGCGTGACACTGCTGCTACCGCTCTGGAGGAAAGCGCAAGTGCATGCCCGCATTCGAGACGAGGACTGACTCCCCTGGGGAGACTCCAGAAGTACCCCAAGATCCATGTCAGCACTGGAGAGGAATCCTCAGGTTCCGGCCCCGACTCCACACAAGGTCTTAGGCCCCGGCATCGACGGGAGAGGAATCCCGAGACGCCCCCGAGGAACTCGCATGGGGACTGGCCTTTCCTGAGGCCAACAGAGCGGGTCCCTGAGGTCCCCGTCGTAAGTCGAGAGCACCTGCCGCAACTCGAGAAAATCCAGGAGGTTTTGCCCTCCAGGAGAGATGAGGCCCATTTCCGCTGAGGCTTCTCGAGGCCAGTCACATCTAACCACTGGAACTTCCAAAGGGTCCTTCACACCCTTGCTGCAACTCAAGAAGTTCCCCGACATACCCGTCTGCACTCGAGAGGAAGCACGTGGTGTCCCGCACACATCCAGGGGAGCCCCGTTTCCGCCTCCTAGCTCGAGATGAGGGATCCTTTCCCTGTTTCGTAGGGAAAGAATTCCCGGCGTTCCCGTCGCATCTCAAGAGGAGGCGCTCTCCACAGGAAAGGCGAGAGGAACTCCAGGGTCGTGCCACCATTCCAAGAGTCCCCCAGATGTGTCAGTCCATTCCAGAGGAACCTGTTTTCCCTTCACTGCCTTGACGTTCAAGCCGAGGATCGACTCCCACCACGTGTGCACGTGGGACAGCCCTGTGGGAAAGCCTCGTGGGAAAGCCTCGTGGGAAAGACTCGAGGGAAAACCATAGATCCTTTGATCCACGCGGCGGACCGCGTGACACTGCTGCTACCGCTCTGGAGGAAAGCGGAAGTGCATGCCCGCATTCGAGACGAGGACTGACTCCCCTGGGGAGACTCCAGAAGTACCCCAAGATCCATGTCAGCACTGGAGAGGAATCCTCAGGTTCCGGCCCCGACTCCACACAAGGTCTTAGGCACCGGCATCGAAGGGAGAGGAATCCCGAGAGGCCCCCGAGGAACTCGCATGGGGACTGGCCTTTCCTGAGGCCACCAGAGCGGTTCCCTGAGGTCCCCGTCGTAAGTCGAGAGCACCTGGCGCAACTCGAGAAAATCCAGGAGGTTTTGCCCTCCAGGCGAGATGAGGCCCATTTCCGCTGAGGCTTCTCGAGGCAAATCACATCTAAATACTGGAACTTCCAAAGGGTCCTTCACACCCTTGCTGCAACTCAAGAAGTTCCCCGACATACCCGTCTCCACTCGAGAGGAAGCACGTGGGGTCCCTCACACATCCAGGGGAGCCCCGTTTGCGCCTCCTAGCTCGAGATGAGGGATCCTTTCCCTGTTTCGTAGGGAAAGAATTCCCGGCGTTCCCGTCGCATCTCAAGAGGAGGCGCTCTCCACAGGAAAGGCGAGAGGAACTCCAGGGTCGTGACACCATTCCAAGAGACCCCCAGATGTGTCAGTCCATTACAGAGGAACCTGTTTTCCCTGCACTGCCTTGACGTTCAAGCCGAAGATCGACTCCCACCACGTGTGCACGTGGGACAGCCCTGTGGGAAAGCCTCGTGGGAAAGCCTCGTGGGAAAGACTCGAGGGAAAACCATAGAATCTTTGATCCACGCCGCGAACTGCGTGACACTGCTGCTACCGCTCTGGAGGAAAGCGCAAGTGCATGCCCGCATTCGAGACGAGGACTGACTCCCCTGGGGAGACTCCAGAAGTACCCCAAGATCCATGTCAGCACTGGAGAGGAATCCTCAGGTTCCGGCCCCGACTCCACACAAAGTCTTAGGCCCCGGCATCGACGGGAGAGGGATCCGGAGAGGCCCCCGAGGAACTCGCATGGGGACTGGCCTTTCCTAAGGCCACCAGAGCGGGTCCCTGAGGTCCCCGGCGTAAGTCGAGAGCACCTGCCGCAACTCGAGAAAATCCTGGCGGTTTTGCCCTCCAGGCGAGATGAGGCCCATTTCCGCTGAGGCTTCTCGAGGCCAATCACATCTAACCATTGGAACTTCCAAAGGGTCCTTCACACCCTTGCTGCAACTCAAGAAGTTCCCCGACATGCCCATCTCCACTCGAGAGGAAGCCCGTGGGGTCCCGCACACATCCAGGGGAGCCCCGTTTCCGCCTCCTAGCTCGAGATGAGGGATCCTTTCCCTGTTTCGTAGGGAAAGAATTCCCGGCGTTCCCGTCGCATCTCAAGAGGAGGCGCTCTCCACAGGAAAGGCGAGAGGTACTCCAGGGTCTTGCCACCATTCCAAGAGTCCCCCAGATGTGTCAGTCCATTCCAGAAGAACCTGTTTTCCCTGCACTGCCTTGACGTTCAAGGCGAGGATCGAGTCCCACCACGTGTGCACGTGGGACAGCCCTGTGGGAAAGCCTCGTGGGAAAGCCTCGTGGGAAAGACTCGAGGGAAAACCATAGATCCTTTGATCCACGCGGCGGACTGCGTGACACTTCTGCTACCGCTCTGGAGGAAAGCGCAAGTGCATGCCCGCATTCGAGACGAGGACTGACTCCCCTGGGGAGATTCCAGAAGTACCCCAAGATCCATGTCAGCACTGGAGAGGAATCCTCAGGTTCCGGTCCCGACTCCACACAAGGTCTTAGGCCCCGGCATCGACGGGAGAGGAATCCCCAGAGGAACTCGCATGGGGACTGGCCTTTCCTAAGGCCACCAGAGCGGGTCCCTGAGGTCCTCGTCGTAAGTCGAGAGCACCTGCCGCAACTCGGGAAAATCCAGGAGGGTTTGCCCTCCAGGCGAGATGAGGCCCATTTCCGCTGAGGCTTCTCGAGGCCAATCACATCTAACCACTGGAACTACCAAAGGGTCCCTCACACCCTTGCCTAACTCAAGAAGTTCCCCGACATACCCGTCTCCACTCGAGAGGAAGCACGTGGTGTCCCGCACACATCCAGGGGAGCCCCGTTTCCGCATCCTAGCTCGAGATGAGGGATCCTATCCCTGTTTCGTAGGGAAAGAATTCCCGGCGTTCCCGTCGCATCTCAAGAGGAGGAGCTCTCCACAGGAAAGGCGAGAGGAACTCCAGGGTCGTGCCACCATTCCAAGATTCCCCCAGATGTGTCAGTCCATTCCAGAGGAACCTGTTTTCCCTGCACTGCCTTGACGTTCAAGCCGAGCATCGACTCCCACCACGTGTGCACGTGGGACAGCCCTGTGGGAAAGCCTCGTGGGAAAGACTCGAGGGAAAAGCATAGATCCTTTGATCCACGCGGCGGACTGCGTGACACCGCTGCTACCGCTCTGGAGGAAAGCGCAAGTGCATGCCCGCATTCGAGACGAGGACTGACTCCCCTGGGGAGACTCCAGAAGTACCCCAAGATCCATGTCAGCACTGGAGAGGAATCCTCAGGTTCCGGCCCCGACTCCACACAAGGTCTTAGGCCCCGGCATCGACGGGAGAGGAATCCCGAGAGGCCCCCGAGGAACTCGCATGGGGACTGGCCTTTCCTGAGGCCACAAGAGCGGTTCCCTGAGGTCTCCGTCGTAAGTCGAGAGCACCTGCCGCAACTCGAGAAAATCCAGGAGGTTTTGCCCTCCAGGCGAGATGAGGCCCATTTCCGCTGAGGCTTCTCGAGGCCAATCACATCTAACCACTGGAACTTCCAAAGGGTCCTTCACACCCTTGCTGCAACTCAAGAAGTTCCCCGACATACCCGTCTCCACTCGAGAGGAAGCACGTGGGTCCCGCACACATCCAGGGGAGCCCCGTTTGCGCCTCCTAGCTCGAGATGAGGGATCCTTTCCCTGTTTCGTAGGAAAGAATTCCCGGCGTTCCCGTCGCATCTAAAGAGGAGGCGCTCTCCACAGGAAAGGCGAGAGGAACTCCAGGGTCGTGCCACCATTCCAAGAGTCCCCCAGATGTGTCAGTCCATTCCAGAGGAACCTGTTTTCCCTGCACTGCCTTGACGTTCAAGCCGAGGATCGACTCCCACCACGTGTGCACGTGGGACAGCCCTGTGGGAAAGCCTCGTGGGAAAGCCTCGTGGGAAAGACTCGAGGGAAAACCATAGATCCTTTGATCCACGCGGCGGACTGCGTGACACTGCTGCTACCGCTCTGGAGGAAAGGGCAAGTGCATGCCCGCATTCGAGACGAGGACTGACTCCCCTGGGGAGACTCCAGAAGTACCCCAAGATCCATGTCAGCAATGGAGAGGAATCCTCAGGTTCCGGCCCCGACTCCACACAAGGTCTTAGGGCCTGGCATCGACGGGAGAAGAATCCCGAGAGGCCCCCGAGGAACTCTCATGGGGACTGGCCTTTCCTGAGGCCACCAGAGCGGGTCCCTGAGGTCCCAGTCGTAAGTCGAGAGCACCTGCCGCAACTCCAGAAAATCCAGGAGGTTTTGCCCTCCAGGCGAGATGAGGCCCATTTCCGCTGAGGCTTCTCGAGGCCAATCACATCTAACCACTGGAACTTCCAAAGGGTCCTTCACACCCTTGCTGCAACTCAAGAAGTTCCCCGACATACCCGTCTCCACTCGAAAGGAAGCTCGTGGGGTCCCGCACACATCCAGGGGTGCCCCGTTTCCGCCTCCTAGCTCGAGATGAGGGATCCTTTCCCTGTTTCGTAGGGAAAGAATTCCCGGCGTTCCCGTCGCATCTCAAGAGGAGGCGCTCTCCACAGGAAAGGCGAGAGGAACTCCAGGGTCGTGCCACCATTCCAAGAGTCCCCAAGATGTGTCAGTCCATTCCAGAGGAACCTGTTTTCCCTGCACTGCCTTGACGTTCAAGCCAAGGATCGACTCCCACCACGTGTGCACGTGGGACAGCCCTATGGGTAAGCCTCGTGGGAAAGCCTCGTGGGAAAGACTCGAGGGAAAATCATAGATCCTTTGATCCATGCGGTGGACTGCGTGACACTGCTGCTACCGCTCTGGAGGAAAGCGCAAGTGCATGCCCGCATTCGAGACGAGGACTGACTCCCCTGGGGAGACTCCAGAAGTACCCCAAGATCCATGTCAGCACTGGAGAGGAATCCTCAGGTTCCGGCCCCAACTCCACACAAGGTCTTAAGACCCGGCATCGACGGGAGAGGAATCCCCAGAGGAACTCGCATGGGGACTGGCCTTTCCTAAGGCCACCAGAGCGGGTCCCTGAGGTCCCCGGCGTAAGTCGAGAGCACCTGCCGCAACTCGAGAAAATCCAGGCGGTTTTGCCCTCCAGGCGAGATGAGGCCCATTTCCGCTGAGGCTTCTCGAGGCCAATCACATCTAACCATTGGAACTTCCAAAGGGTCCTTCACACCCTTGCTGCAACTCAAGAAGTTCCCCGACATGCCCATCTCCACTCGAGAGGAAGCACGTGGGGTCCCGCACACATCCAGGGGAGCCCCGTTTCCGCCTCCTAGCTCGAGATGAGGGATCCTTTCCCTGTTTCGTAGGGAAAGAATTCCCGGCGTTCCCGTCGCATCTCAAGAGGAGGCGCTCTCCACAGGAAAGGCGAGAGGTACTCCAGGGTCTTGCCACCATTCCAAGAGTCCCCCAGATGTGTCAGTCCATTCCAGAGGAACCTGTTTTCCCTGCACTGCCTTGACGTTCAAGCCGAGGATCGAGTCCCACCACGTGTGCACGTGGGACAGCCCTGTGGGAAAGCCTCGTGGGAAAGCCTCGTGGGAAAGACTCGAGGGAAAACCATAGATCCTTTGATCCACGCGGCGGACTGCGTGACACTGCTGCTACCGCTCTGGAGGAAAGCGCAAGTGCATGCCCGCATTCGAGACGAGGACTGACTCCCCTGGGGAGATTCCAGAAGTACCCCAAGATCCATGTCAGCACTGGAGAGGAATCCTCAGGTTCCGGTCCCGACTCCACACAAGGTCTTAGGCCCCGGCATCGACGGGAGAGGAATCCCCAGAGGAACTCGCATGGGGACTGGCCTTTCCTAAGGCCACCAGAGCGGGTCCCTGAGGTCCTCGTCGTAAGTCGAGAGCACCTGCCGCAACTCGGGAAAATCCAGGAGGGTTTGCCCTCCAGGCGAGATGAGGCCCATTTCCGCTGAGGCTTCTCGAGGCCAATCACATCTAACCACTGGAACTACCAAAGGGTCCCTCACACCCTTGCCTAACTCAAGAAGTTCCCCGACATACCCGTCTCCACTCGAGAGGAAGCACGTGGTGTCCCGCACACATCCAGGGGAGCCCCGTTTCCGCCTCCTAGCTCGAGATGAGGGATCCTATCCCTGTTTCGTAGGGAAAGAATTCCCGGCGTTCCCGTCGCATCTCAAGAGGAGGCGCTCTCCACAGGAAAGGCGAGAGGAACTCCAGGGTCGTGCCACCATTCCAAGATTCCCCCAGATGTGTCAGTCCATTCCAGAGGAACCTGTTTTCCCTGCACTGCCTTGACGTTCAAGCCGAGCATCGACTCCCACCACGTGTGCACGTGGGAGAGCCCTGTGGGAAAGCCTCGTGGGAAAGACTCGAGGGAAAAGCATAGATCCTTTGATCCACGCGGCGGACTGCGTGACACCGCTGCTACCGCTCTGGAGGAAAGCGCAAGTGCATGCCCGCATTCGAGACGAGGACTGACTCCCCTGGGGAGACTCCAGAAGTACCCCAAGATCCATGTCAGCACTGGAGAGGAATCCTCAGGTTCCGGCCCCGACTCCACACAAGGTCTTAGGCCCCGGCATCGACGGGAGAGGAATCCCGAGAGGCCCCCGAAGAACTCGCATGGGGACTGGCCTTTCCTGAGGCCACAAGAGCGGTTCCCTGAGGTCTCCGTCGTAAGTCGAGAGCACCTGCCGCAACTCGAGAAAATCCAGGAGGTTTTGCCCTCCAGGCGAGATGAGGCCCATTTCCGCTGAGGCTTCTCGAGGCCAATCACATCTAACCACTGGAACTTCCAAAGGGTCCTTCACACCCTTGCTGCAACTCAAGAAGTTCCCCGACATACCCGTCTCCACTCGAGAGGAAGCACGTGGGTCCCGCACACATCCAGGGGAGCCCCGTTTGCGCCTCCTAGCTCGAGATGAGGGATCCTTTCCCTGTTTCGTAGGGAAAGAATTCCCGGCGTTCCCGTCGCATCTAAAGAGGAGGCGCTCTCCACAGGAAAGGCGAGAGGAACTCCAGGGTCGTGCCACCATTCCAAGAGTCCCCCAGATGTGTCAGTCCATTCCAGAGGAACCTGTTTTCCCTGCACTGCCTTGACGTTCAAGCCGAGGATCGAGTCCCACCACGTGTGCACGTGGGACAGCCCTGTGGGAAAGCCTCGTGGGAAAGCCTCGTGGGAAAGACTCGAGGGAAAACCATAGATCCTTTGATCCACGCGGCGGACTGCGTGACACTGCTGCTACCGCTCTGGAGGAAAGGGCAAGTGCATGCCCGCATTCGAGACGAGGACTGACTCCCCTGGGGAGACTCCAGAAGTACCCCAAGAACCATGTCAGCAATGGAGAGGAATCCTCAGGTTCCGTCCCCGACTCCACACAAGGTCTTAGGCCCTGGCATCGACGGGAGAAGAATCCCGAGAGGCCCCCGAGGAACTCTCATGGGGACTGGCCTTTCCTGAGGCCACCAGAGCGGGTCCCTGAGGTCCCAGTCGTAAGTCGAGAGCACCTGCCGCAACTCCAGAAAATCCAGGAGGTTTTGCCCTCCAGGCGAGATGAGGCCCATTTCCGCTGAGGCTTCTCGAGGCCAATCACATCTAACCACTGGAACTTCCAAAGGGTCCTTCACACCCTTGCTGCAACTCAAGAAGTTCCCCGACATACCCGTCTGCACTCGAGAGAAAGCACGTGGTGTCCCGCACACATCCAGGGGAGCCCCGTTTCCGCCTCCTAGCTCGAGATGAGGGATCCTTTCCCTGTTTCGTAGGGAAAGAATTCCCAGCGTTCCAGTCGCATCTCAAGAGGAGGCGCTCTCCACAGGAAAGGCGAGAGGAACTCCAGGGTCGTGACACCATTCCAAGAGACCCCCAGATGTGTCAGTCCATTACAGAGGAACCTGTTTTCCCTGCACTGCCTTGACGTTGAAGCCGAAGATCGACTCCCACCACGTGTGCACGTGGGACAGCCCTGTGGGAAAGCCTCGTGGGAAAGCCTCGTGGGAAAGTCTCGAGGGAAAACCATAGATCCTTTGATCCACGCGGCGGACTGCGTGACACTCCTGCTACCGCTCTGGAGGAAAGCGCAAGTGCATGCCCGCATTCGAGACGAGGACTGACTCCCCTGGGGAGACTCCAGAAGTACCCCAAGATCCATGTCAGCACTGGAGAGGAATCCTCAGTTTCCGGCCCCGACTCCACACAAGGTCTTAGGCCCTGGTATCGACGGGAGAGGAATGCCGAGAGGCCCCCGAGGAACTCGCATGGGGACTGGCCTTTCCTGAGGCCACCAAAGCGGGTCCCTGAGATCCCCGTCTTAAGTCGAGAGCACCTGCCGCAACTCGAGAAAATCCAGGAGGTTTTGCCCTCCAGGCGAGATGAGGCCCATTTCTGCTGAGGCTTCTCGAGGCTAATTACTTCGAACCACTGGAACTTCCAAAGGGTCCTTCACACCATTGCTGCAACTCAAGAAGTTCCCCCACATACCCGTCTCCACTCGAGAGGAAGCACGTGGTGTCCCGCCCAAATCCAGGAGAGCTCTGTTTCCATCTCCTAGCTCGAGATGAGGGATCCTTTCCCTGTTTCGTAGGGAACGAATTCCCGGCGTTCCCGTCGCATCTCAAGAGGAGGCGCTCTCCACAGGAAAGGCGAGAGGAACTCCAGGGTCGTGCCACCATTCCAAGAGTCACCCAGATGTGTCAGTCCATTCCAGAGGAACCTGTTTTCCCTGCACTGCCTTGACTTTCAAGGCAAGGATCTACTCCCACCACGTGTGCACGTGGGACAGCCCTGTGGGAAAGCCTCGTGGGAAAGCCTCGGGGAAAAGACTCGAGGGAAAACCATAGATCCTTTGATCCACGCGGAGGACTGCGTGACACTGCTGATACCGCTCTTGAGGAAAGCGCAAGTGCATGCCCTCATTCGAGACGAAGACTGACTCCCCTGGGGAGACTCCAGAAGTACCCCAAGATCCATGTCAGCACTGGAGAAGAATCCTCAGGTTCCGGCCCCGACTCCAAACAAGGTCTTAGGCCCCGGCATCGACGGGAGAGGAATCCCGAGAGGCCCCCGAGGAACTCGCATGGGGACTGGCCTTTCCTGAGGCCACCAGAGCGGGTCCCTGAGGTCCCCGCCGTAAGTCGAGAGCACCTGCCGCAACTCGAGAAAATCCAGGAGGTTCTGCCCTCCAGGCGAGATGAGGCCCATTTCCGCTGAGGCTTCTCGAGGCCAATCACATCTAACCACTGGAACTTCCAAAGGGTCCTTCACATCATTGCTGCAACTCAAGAAGTTCCCCGACATACCCGTCTCCACTGGAGAGGAAGCACGTGGGGTCCCTCACACATCCAGGGGAGCTCCGGTTCCGCCTCCTAGCTCGAGATGAGGGATCCTTCCCTGTTTCGTAGGGAAAGAATTCCCGGCGTTCCCGTCGCATCTCAAGAGGAGGTGCTCTCTACAGGAAAGGGGAGAGGAACTCCAGGGTCGTGCCACCATTCCAAGAGTCCCCCAGATATGTCAGTCCATTCCAGAGGAACCTGTTTTCCCTGCACTGCCTTGATCTTCAAGCCGAGGATCGACTCCCACCACGTGTGCACGTGGGACAGCCCTGTGGGAAAGCCTCGTGGGAAAGCCTCGTGGGAAAGACTCGAGGGAAAACCATAGATCCTTTGTTCCACGCGGTGGAATGCGTGACACTGCTGCTACCGCTCTGGAGGAAAGCGCAAGTGCATGCCCGCATTCGAGACGAGGACTGACTCCCCTGGGGAGACTCCAGAAGTACCCCAAGATCCATGTCAGCACTGGAGAGGAATCCTCAGGTTCCGGCCCCGACTCGACACAAGGTCTTAGGCCCCGGCATCGACGGGAGAGGAATCCCGAGACGCCCCCGAGGAACTCGCATGGGGACTGGCCTTTCCTGAGGCCACCAGAGCGGGTCCCTGAGGTCCCCGTCGTAAGTCGAGAGCACCTGCCGCAACTCGAGAAAATCCAGGAGGTTTTGCCCTCCAGGCGAGATGAGGCCCATTTCCCTGAGGCTTCTCGAGGCTAATCACGTCTAACCACTGGAACTTCCAAAGGGTCCTTCACACCCTTGCTGCAACTCAAGAAGTTCCCCGACATACCCGTCTCCACTCGAGAGGAAGCACGTGGTTTCCCGCATACATCCAGGGGAGCCCCGTTTCCGCCTCCTAGCTCGAGATGAGGGATCCTTTCCCTGTTTCGTAGGGAAAGAATTCCCGGCGTTCCCGTCGCATCTCAAGAGGAGGCGCTCTCCACAGGAAAGGCGAGAGGAACTCCAGGGTCGTGCCACCATTCCAAGAGTCCCCCAGATGTGTCAGTCCATTCCAGAGGAACCTGTTTTCCCTGCACTGCCTTGACGTTCAAGCCGAGGATCGACTCCCACCACGTGTGCACGTGGGACAGCCCTGTGGGAAAGCCTCGTGGGAAAGCCTCGTGGGAAAGACTCGAGGGAAAACCATAGATCCTTTGATCCACGCGGCGGACCGCGTGACACTGCTGCTACCGCTCTGGAGGAAAGCGGAAGTGCATGCCCGCATTCGAGACGAGGACTGACTCCCCTGGGGAGACTCCAGAAGTACCCCAAGATCAATGTCAGCACTGGAGAGGAATCCTCAGGTTCCGGCCCCGACTCCACACAAGGTCTTAGGCACCGGCATCGACGGGAGAGGAATCCCGAGAGGCCCCCGAGGAACTCGCATGGGGACTGGCCTTTCCTGAGGCCACCAGAGCGGTTCCCTGAGGTCCCCGTCGTAAGTCGAGAGCACCTGGCGCAACTCGAGAAAATCCAGGAGGTTTTGCCCTCCAGGCGAGATGAGGCCCATTTCCGCTGAGGCTTCTCGAGGCCAATCACATCTAAATACTGGAACTTCCAAAGGGTCCTTCACACCCTTGCTGCAACTCAAGAAGTTCCCCGACATACCCGTCTCCACTCGAGAGGAAGCACGTGGGGTCCCTCACACATCCAGGGGAGCCCCGTTTGCGCCTCCTAGCTCGAGATGAGGGATCATTTCCCTGTTTCGTAGGGAAAGAATTCCCGGCGTTCCCGTCGCATCTCAAGAGGAGGCGCTCTCCACAGGAAAGGCGAGAGGAACTCCAGGGTCGTGACACCATTCCAAGAGACCCCCAGATGTGTCAGTCCATTACAGAGGAACCTGTTTTCCCTGCACTGCCTTGACGTTCAAGCCGAAGATCGACTCCCACCACGTGTGCACGTGGGACAGCCCTGTGGGAAAGCCTCGTGGGAAAGCCTCGTGGGAAAGACTCGAGGGAAAACCATAGAATCTTTGATCCACGCGGCGGACTGCGTGACACTGCTGCTACCGCTCTGGAGGAAAGCGCAAGTGCATGCCCGCATTCGAGACGAGGACTGACTCCCCTGGGGAGACTCCAGAAGTACCCCAAGATCCATGTCAGCACTGGAGAGGAATCCTCAGGTTCCGGCCCCGACTCCACACAAAGTCTTAGGCCCCGGCATCGACGGGAGAGGGATCCGGAGAGGCCCCCGAGGAACTCGCATGGGGACTGGCTTTTCCTGAGGCCACCAGAGCGGGTCCCTGAGGTCCCCGTCGTCAGTCGAGATCACCTGCCGTAACTGGAGAAAATACAGGAGGTTTTGCCCTCCAGGCGAGATGAGGCTCATTTCCGCTGAGGCTTCTCGAGGCTAATCACGTCTAAACACTGGAACTTCCAAAGGGTCCTTAACACCCTTGCTGCAACTCAAGAAGTTCCCCGACATACCCGTCTCCACTCGAAAGGAAGCACGTGGGGTCCCGCACACATCCAGGGGAGCCCCGTTTCCGCCTCCTAGCTCGAGATGAGGGATCCTTTCCCTGTTTCGTAGGGAAAGAATTCCCGGCGTTCCCGTCGCATCTCAAGAGGAGGCGCTCTCCACAGGAAAGGCGAGAGGAACTCCAGGGTCGTGCCACCATTCCAAGAGTCCCCAAGATGTGTCAGTCCATTCCAGAGGAACCTGTTTTCCCTGCACTGCCTTGACGTTCAAGCCAAGGATCGACTCCCACCACGTGTGCACGTGGGACAGCCCTATGGGTAAGCCTCGTGGGAAAGCCTCGTGGGAAAGACTCGAGGGAAAACCATAGATCCTTTGATCCATGCGGTGGACTGCGTGACACTGCTGCTACCGCTCTGGAGGAAAGCGCAAGTGCATGCCCGCATTCGAGACGAGGACTGACTCCCCTGGGGAGACTCCAGAAGTACCCCAAGATCCATGTCAGCACTGGAGAGGAATCCTCAGGTTCCGGCCCCGACTCCACACAAGGTCTTAAGACCCGGCATCGACGGGAGAGGAATCCCCAGAGGAACTCGCATGGGGACTGGCCTTTCCTAAGGCCACCAGAGCGGGTCCCTGAGGTCCCCGGCGTAAGTCGAGAGCACCTGCCGCAACTCGAGAAAATCCAGGCGGTTTTGCCCTCCAGGCGAGATGAGGCCCATTTCCGCTGAGGCTTCTCGAGGCCAATCACATCTAACCATTGGAACTTCCAAAGGGTCCTTCACACCCTTGCTGCAACTCAAGAAGTTCCCCGACATGCCCATCTCCACTTGAGAGGAAGCACGTGGGGTCCCGCACACATCCAGGGGAGCCCCGTTTCCGCCTCCTAGCTCGAGATGAGGGATCCTTTCCCTGTTTCTTAGGGAAAGAATTCCCGGCGTTCCCGTCGCATCTCAAGAGGAGGCGCTCTCCACAGGAAAGGCGAGAGGTACTCCAGGGTCTTGCCACCATTCCAAGAGTCCCCCAGATGTGTCAGTCCATACCAGAGGAACCTGTTTTCCCTGCACTGCCTTGACGTTCAAGCCGAGGATCGAGTCCCACCACGTGTGCACGTGGGACAGCCCTGTGGGAAAGCCTCGTGGGAAAGCCTCGTGGGAAAGACTCGAGGGAAAACCATAGATCCTTTGATCCACGCGGCGGACTGCGTGACACTGCTGCTACCGCTCTGGAGGAAAGCGCAAGTGCATACCCGCATTCGAGACGAGGACTGACTCCCCTGGGGAGATTCCAGAAGTACCCCAAGATCCATGTCAGCACTGGAGAGGAATCCTCAGGTTCCGGTCCCGACTCCACACAAGGTCTTAGGCCCCGGCATCGACGGGAGAGGAATCCCCAGAGGAACTCGCATGGGGACTGGCCTTTCCTAAGGCCACCAGAGCGGGTCCCTGAGGTCCTCGTCGTAAGTCGAGAGCACCTGCCGCAACTCGGGAAAATCCAGGAGGGTTTGCCCTCCAGGCGAGATGAGGCCCATTTCCGCTGAGGCTTCTCGAGGCCAATCACATCTAACCACTGGAACTACCAAAGGGTCCCTCACACCCTTGCCTAACTCAAGAAGTTCCCCGACATACCCGTCTCCACTCGAGAGGAAGCACGTGGTGTCCCGCACACATCCAGGGGAGCCCCGTTTCCTCCTCCTAGCTCGAGATGAGGGATCCTATCCCTGTTTCGTAGGGAAAGAATTCCCGGCGTTCCCGTCGCATCTCAAGAGGAGGCGCTCTCCACAGGAAAGGCGAGAGGAACTCCAGGGTCGTGCCACCATTCCAAGAGTCCCCCAGATGTGTCAGTCCATTCCAGAGGAACCTGTTTTCCCTGCACTGCCTTGACGTTCAAGCCGAGGATCGACTCCCACCACGTGTGCACGTGGGACAGCCCTGTGGGAAAGCCTCGTGGGAAAGCCTCGTGGGAAAGACTCGAGGGAAAACCATAGATCCTTTGATCCACGCGGCGGACTGCGTGACACTGCTGCTACCGCTCTGGAGGAAAGGGCAAGTGCATGCCCGCATTCGAGACGAGGACTGACTCCCCTGGGGAGACTCCAGAAGTACCCCAAGATCCATGTCAGCAATGGAGAGGAATCCTCAGGTTCCGGCCCCGACTCCACACAAGGTCTTAGGCCCTGGCATCGACGGGAGAAGAATCCCGAGAGGCCCCCGAGGAACTCTCATGGGGACTGGCCTTTCCTGAGGCCACCAGAGCGGGTCCCTGAGGTCCCAGTCGTAAGTCGAGAGCACCTGCCGCAACTCCAGAAAATCCAGGAGGTTTTGCCCTCCAGGCGAGATGAGGCCCATTTCCGCTGAGGCTTCTCGAGGCCAATCACATCTAACCACTGGAACTTCCAAAGGGTCCTTCACACCCTTGCTGCAACTCAAGAAGTTCCCCGACATACCCGTCTGCACTCGAGAGAAAGCACGTGGTGTCCCGCACACATCCAGGGGAGCCCCGTTTCCGCCTCCTAGCTCGAGATGAGGGATCCTTTCCCTGTTTCGTAGGGAAAGAATTCCCAGCGTTCCAGTCGCATCTCAAGAGGAGGCGCTCTCCACAGGAAAGGCGAGAGGAACTCCAGGGTCGTGACACCATTCCAAGAGACCCCCAGATGTGTCAGTCCATTACAGAGGAACCTGTTTTCCCTGCACTGCCTTGACGTTGAAGCCGAAGATCGACTCCCACCACGTGTGCACGTGGGACAGCCCTGTGGGAAAGCCTCGTGGGAAAGCCTCGTGGGAAAGTCTCGAGGGAAAAACATAGATCTTTTGATCCACGCGGCGGACTGCGTGACACTCCTGCTACCGCTCTGGAGGAAAGCGCAAGTGCATGCCCGCATTCGAGACGAGGACTGACTCCCCTGGGGAGACTCCAGAAGTACCCCAAGATCCATGTCAGCACTGGAGAGGAATCCTCAGCTTCCGGCCCCGACTCCACACAAAGACTTAGGCCGCGGCATCGACGGGAGAGGAATCCCGAGAGGCCCCCGAGGAACTCGCATGGGGACTGGCTTTTCCTGAGGCCACCAGAGCGGGTCCCTGAGGTCCCCGTCGTCAGTCGAGATCACCTGCCGCAACTCGAGAAAATCCAGGAGGTTTTGCCCTCCAGGCGAGATGAGGCCCATTTCCGCTGAGGCTTCTCGAGGCTAATCACGTCTAAACACTGGAACTTCCAAAGGGTCCTTCACACCCTTGCTGCAACTCAAGAAGTTCCCCGACATACCCGTCTCCACTCGAAAGGAAGCACGTGGGGTCCCGCACACATCCAGGGGAGCCCCGTTTCCGCCTCCTAGCTCGAGATGAGGGATCCTTTCCCTGTTTCGTAGGGAAAGAATTCCCGGCGTTCCCGTCGCATCTAAAGAGGAGGCTCTCCGCAGGAAAGGCGAGAGGAACTCCAGGGTCGTGCCACCATTCCAAGAGTCCCCAAGATGTGTCAGTCCATTCCAGAGGAACCCGTTTTCCCTGCACTGCCTTGACGTTCAAGCCAAGGATCGACTCCCACCACGTGTGCACGTGGGACAGCCCTATGGGTAAGCCTCGTGGGAAAGCCTCGTGGGAAAGACTCGAGGGAAAACCATAGATCCCTTGATCCATGCGGTGGACTGCGTGACACTGCTGCTACCGCTCTGGAGGAAAGCGCAAGTGCATGCCCGCATTCGAGACGAGGACTGACTCCCCTGGGGAGACTCCAGAAGTACCCCAAGATCCATGTCAGCACTGGAGAGGAATCCTCAGGTTCCGGCCCCGACTCCACACAAGGTCTTAGGCACCGGCATCGATGGTAGAGGAATCCCCAGAGGCCCCCGAGGACCTCGCATGGGGACTGGCCTTTCCTGAGGCCACCAGAGCGGGTCCCTGAGGTCCCCGTCGTAAGTCGAGAGCACCTGCCGCAACTCGAGAAAATCCAGGAGGTTTTGCCCTCCAGGCGAGATGAGGCCCATTTCCGCTGAGGCTTCTCGAGGCTAATCACGTCTAAATACTGGAACTTCCAACGGGTCCTTCACACCCATGCTGCGACTAAAGAATTTCCCCAACATACCCGTCTCCACTCCAGAGGAAGCACGTGGGGTCCCGCACACATCCAGGGGAGCACCGTTTTCGCCTCCTAGCTCGAGATGAGGGATCCTTTCCCTGTTTCGTAGGGAAAGAATTCCCGGCGTTCCGGTCGCATCTCAAGAGGAGGAGCTCTCCACAGGAAAGGCGAGAGGAACTCCAGGGTCGTGCCACCATTCCAAGAGTCCCCCAGATGTGTCAGTCCATTCCAGAGGAACCTTTTTTCCCTGCACTACCTTGACGTTCAAGCCGAGGATCGACTCCCACCACGTGTGCACGTGGGACAGCCCTGTGGGAAAGCCTCGTGGGAAAGCATCGTGGGAAAGACTCGAGGGAAAACCATAGATCCTTTGATCCACGCGGCGGACTGCATGACACTGCTGCTACCGCTCTGGAGGAAAGCGCAAGTGCATGCCCGCATTCGAGACGAGGACTGACTCACCTGGGGAGACTCCAGAAGTACCCCAAGATCCATGTCAGCACTGGAGAGGAATCCTCAGGTTCCGGCCCCGACTCCACACAAGGTCTTAGGCCCCGGCATCGACGGGAGAGGAATCCCGAGAGGCCCCCGAGGAACTCGCATGGGGACTGGCCTTTCCTGAGGCCACCAGAGCGGGTCCCTGAGGTCCCCGTCGTAAGTCGAGAACACCTGCCGCAACTCGAGAAAATCCAGGAGGTTTTGCCCTCCAGTCGAGATGAGGCCCATTTCCGCTGAGGCTTCTCGAGGCCAATCACATCTAACCACTGGAACTTCCAAAGGGTCTTTCACACCATTGCTGAAACTCAAGAAGATCCCCGACATACCCGTTTCCACTCGAGAGGAAGCACGTGGGGTCCCTCACACATCCAGGGGAGCTCCGTTTCCGCCTAATAGCTCGAGATGAGGGATCCTTCCCTTTTTCGTAGGGCAAGAATTCCCGGCGTTCCAGTCGCATCTCAAGAGAAGGCGCTCTCCACAGGAAAGGCGAGAGGAACTCCAGGGTCGTGACACCATTGCAAGAGTCCCCCAGATGTGTCAGTCCATTCCAGAGGAACCTGTTTTCCCTGCACTGCCTTGACGTTCAAGCCGAAGATCGACTCCCACCACGTGTGCACGTGGGACAGCCCTGTGGGAAAGCCTCGTGGGAAAGCCTCGTGGGAAAGACTCGAGGGAAAAACATAGATCCTTTGATCCACGCGGCAGACTGCGTGACACTGCTGCTACCGCTCTGGAGGAAAGCGCAAGTGCATGCCCGCATTCGAGACGAGGACTGACTCCCCTGGGGAGACTCCAGAACTACCCCAAGATCCATGTCAGCACTGGAGAGGAATCCTCAGGTTCCGGCCCCGACTCCACACAAGGTCTTAGGCCCCAGCATCGACGGGAGAGGAATCCCGAGACGCCCCCGAGGAACTCGCATGGGGACTGGCCTTTCCTGAGGCCACCAGAGCGGGTCCCTGAGGTCCCCGTCGTAAGTCGAGAGCACCTGCCACAACTCGAGAAAATCCAGGAGGTTTTGCCCTCCAGGCGAGATGAGGCCCATTTCCAATGAGGCTTCTCGAGGCTAATCACGTCTAACCACTGGAACTTCCAAAGGGTCCTTCACACCCTTGCTGCAACTCAAGAAGTTCCCGGACATACCCGTCTCCACTCGAGAGGAAGCACGTGGGTCCCGCACACATCCAGGGGACCCCCGTTTCCGCCTCCTAGCTCGAGATGAGGGATCCTTTCCCTGTTTCGTAGGTAAAGAATTCCCGGAGTTCCCGTCGCATCTCAAGAGGAGGCGCTCTCCACAGGAAAGGCGAGAGGAAATCCAGGGTCGTGCCACCATTCCAAGAGTCCCCCAGATGTGTCAGTCCATTCCAGAGGAACCTGTTTTCCCTGCACTGCCTTGACGTTCAAGCCGAGGATCGACTCCCACCACGTGTGCACGTGGGACACCCCTGTGGGAAAGCCTCGTGGGAAAGCCTCGTGGGAACGACTCGAGGGAAAACCATAGATCCTTTGATCCACGCGGCGGACTGCGTGACACTGCTGCTACCGCTCTGGAGGAAAGCGCAAGTGCATGCCCGCATTCGAGACGAGGACTGACTCCCCTGGGGAGACTCCAGAAGTACCCCAAGATCCATGTCAGCAGTGGAGAGGAATCCTCAGGTTCCGGCCCCGACTCCACACAAGGTCTTAGGCCCTGGTATCGACGGGAGAGGAATGCCGAGAGGCCCCCGAGGAACTCGCATGGGGACTGGCCTTTCCTGAGGCCACCAAAGCGGGTCCCTGAGATCCCCGTCTTAAGTCGAGAGCACCTGCCGCAACTAGAGAAAATCCAGGAGGTTTTGCCCTCCAGGCGAGATGAGGCCCATTTCTGCTGAGGCTTCTCGAGGCTAATTACTTCGAACCACTGGAACTTCCAAAGGGTCCTTCACACCATTGCTGCAACTCACGAAGTTCCCCCACATACCCGTCTCCACTCGAGAGGAAGCACGTGGTGTCCCGCCCAAATCCAGGAGAGCTCCGTTTCCATCTCCTAGCTCGAGATGAGGGATCCTTTCCCTGTTTCGTAGGGAACGAATTCCCGGCGTTCCCGTCGCATCTCAAGAGGAGGCGCTCTCCACAGGAAAGGCGAGAGGAACTCCAGGGTCGTGCCACCATTCCAAGAGTCACCCAGATGTGTCAGTCCATTCCAGAGGAACCTGTTTTCCCTGCACTGCCTTGACTTTCAAGCCAAGGATCTACTCCCACCACGTGTGCACGTGGGACAGCCCTGTGGGAAAGCCTCGTGGGAAAGCCTCGGGGAAAAGACTCGAGGGAAAACCATAGATCCTTTGATCCACGCGGCGGACTGCGTGACACTGCTGCTACCGCTCTTGAGGAAAGCGCAAGTGCATGCCCTCATTCGAGACGAAGACTGACTCCCCTGGGGAGACTCCAGAAGTACCCCAAGATCCATGTCAGCACTGGAGAGGAATCCTCAGGTTCCGACCCCGACTCCACACAAGGACTTAAGCCCCGGCATCGACGGGAGAGGAATCCCCAGAGGCCCCCGAGGAACTCGCATGGGGACTGGCCTTTCCTGAGGCCACCAGAGCGGGTCCCTGAGGTCCCCGTCGTAAGTCGAGAGCACCTGCCGCAAATCGAGAAAATCCAGGAGGTTTTGCCCTCCAGGCGAGATGAGGCCCATTTCCGCTGAGGCTTCTCGAGGCTAATCACGTCTAACCACTGGAACTTCCAAAGGGTCCTTCACACCCTTGCTGCAACTCAAGAAGTTCCCCGACATTCCCGTCTTCACTCGAGAGGAAGAACGTGGGTCCCGCACACATCCAGGGGAGCCCCGTTTCCGCCTCCTAGCTCGAGATGAGGGATCCTTTCCCTGTTTCGTAGGGAAAGAATTCCCGGCGTTCCCGTCGCATCTCAAGAGGAGGCGCTCTCCACAGGAAAGGCGAGAGGAACTCCAGGGTCGTGACACCATTCCAAAAGTCCCCCAGATATGTCAGTCCATTCCAGAGGAACCTGTTTTCCCTGCACTGCCTTGACGTTCAAGCCGAGGATCGACTCCCACCACGTGTGCACGTGGGACAGCCCTGTGGGAAAGCCTCGTGGGAAAGCCTCGTGGGAAAGACTCGAGGGAAAACCATAGATCCTTTGATCCACGTGGCGAACTGCGTGACACTGCTGCTACCGCTCTGGAGGAAAGCGCAAGTGCATGCCCGCATTCGAGACGAGGACTGACTCCCCTGGGGAGACTCCAGAAGTACCCCAAGATCCATGTCAGCACTGGAGAGGAATCCTCAGGTTCCGGCCCCGACTCCACACAAGGTCTTAGGCCCCGGCATCGACGGGAGAGGAATCCCGAGACGCCCCCGAGGAACTCGCATGGGGACTGGCCTTTCCTGAGGCCACCAGAGCGGGTCCCTGTGGTCCCCGTCGTAAGTCGAGAGCACCTGCCGCAACTCGAGAAAATCCAGGAGGTTTTGCCCTGCAGGCGAGATGAGGCCCATTTCCTCTGAGGCTTCTCGAGGCTAATCACGTCTAACCACTGGAACTTCCAAAGGGTCCTTCACACCATTGCTGCAACTCAAGAAGTTCCCCGACATACCCGTCTCCACTCGAGAGGAAGCACGTGGTGTCCCGCCCACATTCAGGGGAGCTCCGTTTCGACTCCTAGCTCGAGATGAGGGATCCTTTCCCTGTTTCGTAGGGAAAGAATTCCCGGCGTTCCCGTCGCATCTCAAGAGGAGGCGCTCTCCACAGGAAAGTCGAGAGGAACTGAAGGGTCGTTCCACCATTCCAAGAGTATCCCAGATGTGTCAGTCCATTCCAGAGGAACCTGTTTTCCCTGCACTGCCTTGACGTTCAAGCCAAGGATCGACTCCCACCACGTGTGCACGTGGGACAGCCCTGTGGGAAAGCCTCGTGGGAAAGCCTCGGGGAAAAGACTCGAGGGAAAACCATAGATCCTTTGATCCACGCGTCGGACTGCGTGACACTGCTGCTACCGCTCTGGAGGAAAGCGCAAGTGCATGCCCGCATTCGAGACGAGGACTGACTCCCCTGGGGAGACTCCAGAAGTACCCCCAGATCCATGTCAGCACTGGAGAGGAATCCTCAGGTTCCGACCCCGACTCCACACAAGGACTTAGGCCCCGGCATCGACGGGAAAGGAATCCCCAGAGGCCCCCGAGGAACTCGCATGGGGACTGGCCTTTCCTGAGGCCACCAGAGCGGGTCCCTGAGGTCCCCGTCGTAAGTCGAGAGCACCTGCCGCAAATCGAGAAAATCCAGGAGGTTTTGCCCTCCAGGCGAGATGAGGCCCATTTCCGCTGAGGCTTCTCGAGGCTAATCACGTCTAACCACTGGAACTTCCAAAGGGTCCTTCACACCCTTGCTGCAACTCAAGAAGTTCCCCGACATACCCGTCTCCACTCGAGAGGAAGCACGTGGGTCCCGCACACATTCAGGGGAGCCCCGTTTCCGCCTCCTAGCTCGAGATGAGGGATCCTTTCCCTGTTTCTTAGGGAACGAATTCCCGGCGTTCTGTCGCAAATCAAGAGGAGGCGCTCTCCACAGGAAAGGCGAGAGGAACTGAAGGGTCGTGCCACCATTCCAAGAGTCCCCCAGATGTGTCATTCCATTCCAGAGGAACCTGTTTTCCCAGCACTGCCTTGACGTTCAAGCCGAGGATCGACTCCCACCACGTGTGCACGTGGGACAGCCCTGTGGGAAAGCCTCGTGGGAAAGCCTCGGGGAAAAGACTCGAGGGAAAACCATAGATCCTTTGATCCACGCGGCGGACTGCGTGACACTGCTGCTACCGCTCTTGAGGAAAGCGCAAGTGCATGCCCGCATTCGAGACGAAGACTGACTCCCCTGGGGAGACTCCAGAAGTACCCCAAGATCCATGTCAGCACTGGAGAGGAATCCTCAGGTTCCGACCCCGACTCCACACAAGGACTTAGGCCCCGGCATCGACGGGAGAGGAATCCCCAGAGGCCCCCGAGGAACTCGCATGGGGACTGGCCTTTCCTGAGGCCACCAGAGCGGGTCCCTGAGGTCCCCGTCGTAAGTCGAGAGCACCTGCCGCAAATCGAGAAAATCCAGGAGGTTTTGCCCTCCAGGGGAGATGAGGCCCATTTCCGCTGAGGCTTCTCGAGGCTAATCACGTCTAACCACTGGAACTTCCAAAGGGTCCTTCACACCCTTGCTGCAACTCAAGAAGTTCCCCGACATACCCGTCTGCACTCGAGAGGAAGCACGTGGTGTCCCGCACAAATCCAGGGGAGCCCCGTTTCCGCCTCCTAGCTCGAGATGAGGGATCCTTTCCCTGTTTCGTAGGGAAAGAATTCCCGGCGTTCCCGTCGCATCTCAAGAGGAGGCGCTCTCCACAGGAAAGGCGAGAGGAACTCCAGGGTCGTGCCACCATTCCAAGAGTCCCCAAGATGTGTCAGTCCATTCCAGAGGAACCTGTTTTCCCTGCACTGCCTTGACGTTCAAGCCGAGGATCGACTCCCACCACGTGTGCACGTGGGACAGCCCTGTGGGAAAGCCTCGTGGGAAAGCCTCGTGGGAAAGACTCGAGGGAAAACCATAGATCCTTTGATCCACGCGGCGGACTGCGTGACACTGCTGATACCGCTCTGGAGGAAAGCGCAAGTGCATGCCCGCATTCGAGACAAGGACTGACTCCCCTGGGGAGACTCCAGAAGTACCCCAAGATCCATGTCAGCACTGGAGAGGAATCCTCAGGTTCCGGCCCCGCCTCCACACAAGGTCTTAGGCCCCGGCATCGAAGGGAGAGGAATCCCGAGACGCTCCCGAGGAACTCGCATGGGGACTGGCCTTTCCTGACGCCACCAGAGCGGGTCCCTGAGGTCCCCGTCGTAAGTCGAGAGCACCTGCCGCAACTCGAGAAAATCCAGGAGGTTTTTTCCTTCCCGCGAGATCAGGCCCATTTCCGCTGAGGCTTCTCGAGGCTAATCACGTCTAACCACTGGAACTTCCAAAGGGTCCTTCACAACATTGCTGCAACTCAAGAAGTTCCCCGACATACCCGTCTCCACTCGAGAGGAAGCACGTGGTGTCCCGCCCACATCCAGGGGAGCTCCGTTTCCGACTCCTAGCTCGAGATGAGGGATCCTTTCCCTGTTTCGTAGGGAAAGAATTCCCGGCGTTCCCGTCGCATCTCAAGAGGAGGCGCTCTCCACAGGAAAGTCGAGAGGAACTGAAGGGTCGTGCCACCATTCCAAGAGAATCCCAGATGTGTCAGTCCATTCCAGAGGAACCTGTTTTCCCTGCACTGCCTTGACGTTCAAGCCGAGGATCGACTCCCACCACGTGTGCACGTGGGACAACCCTGTGGGAAAGCCTCGTGGGAAAGCCTCGGGGAAAAGACTCGAGGGAAAACCATAGATCCTTTGATCCACGCGGCGGACTGCGTGACACTGCTGCTACCGCTCTGGAGGAAAGCGCAAGTGCATGCCCGCATTCGAGACGAGGACTGACTCCCCTGGGGAGACTCCAGAAGTACCCCCAGATCCATGTCAGCACTGGAGAGGAATCCTCAGGTTCCGACCCCGACTCCACACAAGGACTTAGGCCCCGGCATCGACGGGAAAGGAATCCCCAGAGGCCCCCGAGGAACTCGCATGGGGACTGGCCTTTCCTGAGGCCACCAGAGCGGGTCCCTGAGGTCCCAGTCGTAAGTCGAGAGCACCTGCCGCAACTCCAGAAAATCCAGGAGGTTTTGCCCTCCAGGCGAGATGAGGCCCATTTCCGCTGAGGCTTCTCGAGGCCAATCACATCTAACCACTGGAACTTCCAAAGGGTCCTTCACACCCTTGCTGCAACTCAAGAAGTTCCCCGACATACCCGTCTGCACTCGAGAGAAAGCACGTGGTGTCCCGCACACATCCAGGGGAGCCCCGTTTCCGCCTCCTAGCTCGAGATGAGGGATCCTTTCCCTGTTTCGTAGGGAAAGAATTCCCAGCGTTCCAGTCGCATCTCAAGAGGAGGCGCTCTCCACAGGAAAGGCGAGAGGAACTCCAGGGTCGTGACACCATTCCAAGAGACCCCCAGATGTGTCAGTCCATTACAGAGGAACCTGTTTTCCCTGCACTGCCTTGACGTTGAAGCCGAAGATCGACTCCCACCACGTGTGCACGTGGGACAGCCCTGTGGGAAAGCCTCGTGGGAAAGCCTCGTGGGAAAGTCTCGAGGGAAAACCATAGATCCTTTGATCCACGCGGCGGACTGCGTGACACTCCTGCTACCGCTCTGGAGGAAAGCGCAAGTGCATGCCCGCATTCGAGACGAGGACTGACTCCCCTGGGGAGACTCCAGAAGTACCCCAAGATCCATGTCAGCACTGGAGAGGAATCCTCAGTTTCCGGCCCCGACTCCACACAAGGTCTTAGGCCCTGGTATCGACGGGAGAGGAATGCCGAGAGGCCCCCGAGGAACTCGCATGGGGACTGGCCTTTCCTGAGGCCACCAAAGCGGGTCCCTGAGATCCCCGTCTTAAGTCGAGAGCACCTGCCGCAACTCGAGAAAATCCAGGAGGTTTTGCCCTCCAGGCGAGATGAGGCCCATTTCTGCTGAGGCTTCTCGAGGCTAATTACTTCGAACCACTGGAACTTCCAAAGGGTCCTTCACACCATTGCTGCAACTCAAGAAGTTCCCCCACATACCCGTCTCCACTCGAGAGGAAGCACGTGGTGTCCCGCCCAAATCCAGGAGAGCTCTGTTTCCATCTCCTAGCTCGAGATGAGGGATCCTTTCCCTGTTTCGTAGGGAACGAATTCCCGGCGTTCCCGTCGCATCTCAAGAGGAGGCGCTCTCCACAGGAAAGGCGAGAGGAACTCCAGGGTCGTGCCACCATTCCAAGAGTCACCCAGATGTGTCAGTCCATTCCAGAGGAACCTGTTTTCCCTGCACTGCCTTGACTTTCAAGGCAAGGATCTACTCCCACCACGTGTGCACGTGGGACAGCCCTGTGGGAAAGCCTCGTGGGAAAGCCTCGGGGAAAAGACTCGAGGGAAAACCATAGATCCTTTGATCCACGCGGAGGACTGCGTGACACTGCTGATACCGCTCTTGAGGAAAGCGCAAGTGCATGCCCTCATTCGAGACGAAGACTGACTCCCCTGGGGAGACTCCAGAAGTACCCCAAGATCCATGTCAGCACTGGAGAAGAATCCTCAGGTTCCGGCCCCGACTCCAAACAAGGTCTTAGGCCCCGGCATCGACGGGAGAGGAATCCCGAGAGGCCCCCGAGGAACTCGCATGGGGACTGGCCTTTCCTGAGGCCACCAGAGCGGGTCCCTGAGGTCCCCGCCGTAAGTCGAGAGCACCTGCCGCAACTCGAGAAAATCCAGGAGGTTCTGCCCTCCAGGCGAGATGAGGCCCATTTCCGCTGAGGCTTCTCGAGGCCAATCACATCTAACCACTGGAACTTCCAAAGGGTCCTTCACATCATTGCTGCAACTCAAGAAGTTCCCCGACATACCCGTCTCCACTGGAGAGGAAGCACGTGGGGTCCCTCACACATCCAGGGGAGCTCCGGTTCCGCCTCCTAGCTCGAGATGAGGGATCCTTCCCTGTTTCGTAGGGAAAGAATTCCCGGCGTTCCCGTCGCATCTCAAGAGGAGGTGCTCTCTACAGGAAAGGGGAGAGGAACTCCAGGGTCGTGCCACCATTCCAAGAGTCCCCCAGATATGTCAGTCCATTCCAGAGGAACCTGTTTTCCCTGCACTGCCTTGATCTTCAAGCCGAGGATCGACTCCCACCACGTGTGCACGTGGGACAGCCCTGTGGGAAAGCCTCGTGGGAAAGCCTCGTGGGAAAGACTCGAGGGAAAACCATAGATCCTTTGTTCCACGCGGTGGAATGCGTGACACTGCTGCTACCGCTCTGGAGGAAAGCGCAAGTGCATGCCCGCATTCGAGACGAGGACTGACTCCCCTGGGGAGACTCCAGAAGTACCCCAAGATCCATGTCAGCACTGGAGAGGAATCCTCAGGTTCCGGCCCCGACTCGACACAAGGTCTTAGGCCCCGGCATCGACGGGAGAGGAATCCCGAGACGCCCCCGAGGAACTCGCATGGGGACTGGCCTTTCCTGAGGCCACCAGAGCGGGTCCCTGAGGTCCCCGTCGTAAGTCGAGAGCACCTGCCGCAACTCGAGAAAATCCAGGAGGTTTTGCCCTCCAGGCGAGATGAGGCCCATTTCCCTGAGGCTTCTCGAGGCTAATCACGTCTAACCACTGGAACTTCCAAAGGGTCCTTCACACCCTTGCTGCAACTCAAGAAGTTCCCCGACATACCCGTCTCCACTCGAGAGGAAGCACGTGGTTTCCCGCATACATCCAGGGGAGCCCCGTTTCCGCCTCCTAGCTCGAGATGAGGGATCCTTTCCCTGTTTCGTAGGGAAAGAATTCACGGCGTTCCCGTCGCATCTCAAGAGGAGGCGCTCTCCACAGGAAAGGCGAGAGGAACTCCAGGGTCGTGCCACCATTCCAAGAGTCCCCCAGATGTGTCAGTCCATTCCAGAGGAACCTGTTTTCCCTGCACTGCCTTGACGTTCAAGCCGAGGATCGACTCCCACCACGTGTGCACGTGGGACAGCCCTGTGGGAAAGCCTCGTGGGAAAGCCTCGTGGGAAAGACTCGAGGGAAAACCATAGATCCTTTGATCCACGCGGCGGACCGCGTGACACTGCTGCTACCGCTCTGGAGGAAAGCGGAAGTGCATGCCCGCATTCGAGACGAGGACTGACTCCCCTGGGGAGACTCCAGAAGTACCCCAAGATCAATGTCAGCACTGGAGAGGAATCCTCAGGTTCCGGCCCCGACTCCACACAAGGTCTTAGGCACCGGCATCGACGGGAGAGGAATCCCGAGAGGCCCCCGAGGAACTCGCATGGGGACTGGCCTTTCCTGAGGCCACCAGAGCGGTTCCCTGAGGTCCCCGTCGTAAGTCGAGAGCACCTGGCGCAACTCGAGAAAATCCAGGAGGTTTTGCCCTCCAGGCGAGATGAGGCCCATTTCCGCTGAGGCTTCTCGAGGCCAATCACATCTAAATACTGGAACTTCCAAAGGGTCCTTCACACCCTTGCTGCAACTCAAGAAGTTCCCCGACATACCCGTCTCCACTCGAGAGGAAGCACGTGGGGTCCCTCACACATCCAGGGGAGCCCCGTTTGCGCCTCCTAGCTCGAGATGAGGGATCATTTCCCTGTTTCGTAGGGAAAGAATTCCCGGCGTTCCCGTCGCATCTCAAGAGGAGGCGCTCTCCACAGGAAAGGCGAGAGGAACTCCAGGGTCGTGACACCATTCCAAGAGACCCCCAGATGTGTCAGTCCATTACAGAGGAACCTGTTTTCCCTGCACTGCCTTGACGTTCAAGCCGAAGATCGACTCCCACCACGTGTGCACGTGGGACAGCCCTGTGGGAAAGCCTCGTGGGAAAGCCTCGTGGGAAAGACTCGAGGGAAAACCATAGAATCTTTGATCCACGCGGCGGACTGCGTGACACTGCTGCTACCGCTCTGGAGGAAAGCGCAAGTGCATGCCCGCATTCGAGACGAGGACTGACTCCCCTGGGGAGACTCCAGAAGTACCCCAAGATCCATGTCAGCACTGGAGAGGAATCCTCAGGTTCCGGCCCCGACTCCACACAAAGTCTTAGGCCCCGGCATCGACGGGAGAGGGATCCGGAGAGGCCCCCGAGGAACTCGCATGGGGACTGGCTTTTCCTGAGGCCACCAGAGCGGGTCCCTGAGGTCCCCGTCGTCAGTCGAGATCACCTGCCGTAACTGGAGAAAATACAGGAGGTTTTGCCCTCCAGGCGAGATGAGGCTCATTTCCGCTGAGGCTTCTCGAGGCTAATCACGTCTAAACACTGGAACTTCCAAAGGGTCCTTAACACCCTTGCTGCAACTCAAGAAGTTCCCCGACATACCCGTCTCCACTCGAAAGGAAGCACGTGGGGTCCCGCACACATCCAGGGGAGCCCCGTTTCCGCCTCCTAGCTCGAGATGAGGGATCCTTTCCCTGTTTCGTAGGGAAAGAATTCCCGGCGTTCCCGTCGCATCTCAAGAGGAGGCGCTCTCCACAGGAAAGGCGAGAGGAACTCCAGGGTCGTGCCACCATTCCAAGAGTCCCCAAGATGTGTCAGTCCATTCCAGAGGAACCTGTTTTCCCTGCACTGCCTTGACGTTCAAGCCAAGGATCGACTCCCACCACGTGTGCACGTGGGACAGCCCTATGGGTAAGCCTCGTGGGAAAGCCTCGTGGGAAAGACTCGAGGGAAAACCATAGATCCTTTGATCCATGCGGTGGACTGCGTGACACTGCTGCTACCGCTCTGGAGGAAAGCGCAAGTGCATGCCCGCATTCGAGACGAGGACTGACTCCCCTGGGGAGACTCCAGAAGTACCCCAAGATCCATGTCAGCACTGGAGAGGAATCCTCAGGTTCCGGCCCCGACTCCACACAAGGTCTTAAGACCCGGCATCGACGGGAGAGGAATCCCCAGAGGAACTCGCATGGGGACTGGCCTTTCCTAAGGCCACCAGAGCGGGTCCCTGAGGTCCCCGGCGTAAGTCGAGAGCACCTGCCGCAACTCGAGAAAATCCAGGCGGTTTTGCCCTCCAGGCGAGATGAGGCCCATTTCCGCTGAGGCTTCTCGAGGCCAATCACATCTAACCATTGGAACTTCCAAAGGGTCCTTCACACCCTTGCTGCAACTCAAGAAGTTCCCCGACATGCCCATCTCCACTTGAGAGGAAGCACGTGGGGTCCCGCACACATCCAGGGGAGCCCCGTTTCCGCCTCCTAGCTCGAGATGAGGGATCCTTTCCCTGTTTCTTAGGGAAAGAATTCCCGGCGTTCCCGTCGCATCTCAAGAGGAGGCGCTCTCCACAGGAAAGGCGAGAGGTACTCCAGGGTCTTGCCACCATTCCAAGAGTCCCCCAGATGTGTCAGTCCATACCAGAGGAACCTGTTTTCCCTGCACTGCCTTGACGTTCAAGCTGAGGATCGAGTCCCACCACGTGTGCACGTGGGACAGCCCTGTGGGAAAGCCTCGTGGGAAAGCCTCGTGGGAAAGACTCGAGGGAAAACCATAGATCCTTTGATCCACGCGGCGGACTGCGTGACACTGCTGCTACCGCTCTGGAGGAAAGCGCAAGTGCATACCCGCATTCGAGACGAGGACTGACTCCCCTGGGGAGATTCCAGAAGTACCCCAAGATCCATGTCAGCACTGGAGAGGAATCCTCAGGTTCCGGTCCCGACTCCACACAAGGTCTTAGGCCCCGGCATCGACGGGAGAGGAATCCCCAGAGGAACTCGCATGGGGACTGGCCTTTCCTAAGGCCACCAGAGCGGGTCCCTGAGGTCCTCGTCGTAAGTCGAGAGCACCTGCCGCAACTCGGGAAAATCCAGGAGGGTTTGCCCTCCAGGCGAGATGAGGCCCATTTCCGCTGAGGCTTCTCGAGGCCAATCACATCTAACCACTGGAACTACCAAAGGGTCCCTCACACCCTTGCCTAACTCAAGAAGTTCCCCGACATACCCGTCTCCACTCGAGAGGAAGCACGTGGTGTCCCGCACACATCCAGGGGAGCCCCGTTTCCTCCTCCTAGCTCGAGATGAGGGATCCTATCCCTGTTTCGTAGGGAAAGAATTCCCGGCGTTCCCGTCGCATCTCAAGAGGAGGCGCTCTCCACAGGAAAGGCGAGAGGAACTCCAGGGTCGTGCCACCATTCCAAGAGTCCCCCAGATGTGTCAGTCCATTCCAGAGGAACCTGTTTTCCCTGCACTGCCTTGACGTTCAAGCCGAGGATCGACTCCCACCACGTGTGCACGTGGGACAGCCCTGTGGGAAAGCCTCGTGGGAAAGCCTCGTGGGAAAGACTCGAGGGAAAACCATAGATCCTTTGATCCACGCGGCGGACTGCGTGACACTGCTGCTACCGCTCTGGAGGAAAGGGCAAGTGCATGCCCGCATTCGAGACGAGGACTGACTCCCCTGGGGAGACTCCAGAAGTACCCCAAGATCCATGTCAGCAATGGAGAGGAATCCTCAGGTTCCGGCCCCGACTCCACACAAGGTCTTAGGCCCTGGCATCGACGGGAGAAGAATCCCGAGAGGCCCCCGAGGAACTCTCATGGGGACTGGCCTTTCCTGAGGCCACCAGAGCGGGTCCCTGAGGTCCCAGTCGTAAGTCGAGAGCACCTGCCGCAACTCCAGAAAATCCAGGAGGTTTTGCCCTCCAGGCGAGATGAGGCCCATTTCCGCTGAGGCTTCTCGAGGCCAATCACATCTAACCACTGGAACTTCCAAAGGGTCCTTCACACCCTTGCTGCAACTCAAGAAGTTCCCCGACATACCCGTCTGCACTCGAGAGAAAGCACGTGGTGTCCCGCACACATCCAGGGGAGCCCCGTTTCCGCCTCCTAGCTCGAGATGAGGGATCCTTTCCCTGTTTCGTAGGGAAAGAATTCCCAGCGTTCCAGTCGCATCTCAAGAGGAGGCGCTCTCCACAGGAAAGGCGAGAGGAACTCCAGGGTCGTGACACCATTCCAAGAGACCCCCAGATGTGTCAGTCCATTACAGAGGAACCTGTTTTCCCTGCACTGCCTTGACGTTGAAGCCGAAGATCGACTCCCACCACGTGTGCACGTGGGACAGCCCTGTGGGAAAGCCTCGTGGGAAAGCCTCGTGGGAAAGTCTCGAGGGAAAAACATAGATCTTTTGATCCACGCGGCGGACTGCGTGACACTCCTGCTACCGCTCTGGAGGAAAGCGCAAGTGCATGCCCGCATTCGAGACGAGGACTGACTCCCCTGGGGAGACTCCAGAAGTACCCCAAGATCCATGTCAGCACTGGAGAGGAATCCTCAGCTTCCGGCCCCGACTCCACACAAAGACTTAGGCCGCGGCATCGACGGGAGAGGAATCCCGAGAGGCCCCCGAGGAACTCGCATGGGGACTGGCTTTTCCTGAGGCCACCAGAGCGGGTCCCTGAGGTCCCCGTCGTCAGTCGAGATCACCTGCCGCAACTCGAGAAAATCCAGGAGGTTTTGCCCTCCAGGCGAGATGAGGCCCATTTCCGCTGAGGCTTCTCGAGGCTAATCACGTCTAAACACTGGAACTTCCAAAGGGTCCTTCACACCCTTGCTGCAACTCAAGAAGTTCCCCGACATACCCGTCTCCACTCGAAAGGAAGCACGTGGGGTCCCGCACACATCCAGGGGAGCCCCGTTTCCGCCTCCTAGCTCGAGATGAGGGATCCTTTCCCTGTTTCGTAGGGAAAGAATTCCCGGCGTTCCCGTCGCATCTAAAGAGGAGGCTCTCCGCAGGAAAGGCGAGAGGAACTCCAGGGTCGTGCCACCATTCCAAGAGTCCCCAAGATGTGTCAGTCCATTCCAGAGGAACCCGTTTTCCCTGCACTGCCTTGACGTTCAAGCCAAGGATCGACTCCCACCACGTGTGCACGTGGGACAGCCCTATGGGTAAGCCTCGTGGGAAAGCCTCGTGGGAAAGACTCGAGGGAAAACCATAGATCCCTTGATCCATGCGGTGGACTGCGTGACACTGCTGCTACCGCTCTGGAGGAAAGCGCAAGTGCATGCCCGCATTCGAGACGAGGACTGACTCCCCTGGGGAGACTCCAGAAGTACCCCAAGATCCATGTCAGCACTGGAGAGGAATCCTCAGGTTCCGGCCCCGACTCCACACAAGGTCTTAGGCACCGGCATCGATGGTAGAGGAATCCCCAGAGGCCCCCGAGGACCTCGCATGGGGACTGGCCTTTCCTGAGGCCACCAGAGCGGGTCCCTGAGGTCCCCGTCGTAAGTCGAGAGCACCTGCCGCAACTCGAGAAAATCCAGGAGGTTTTGCCCTCTAGGCGAGATGAGGCCCATTTCCGCTGAGGCTTCTCGAGGCTAATCACGTCTAAATACTGGAACTTCCAACGGGTCCTTCACACCCATGCTGCGACTAAAGAATTTCCCCAACATACCCGTCTCCACTCCAGAGGAAGCACGTGGGGTCCCGCACACATCCAGGGGAGCACCGTTTTCGCCTCCTAGCTCGAGATGAGGGATCCTTTCCCTGTTTCGTAGGGAAAGAATTCCCGGCGTTCCGGTCGCATCTCAAGAGGAGGAGCTCTCCACAGGAAAGGCGAGAGGAACTCCAGGGTCGTGCCACCATTCCAAGAGTCCCCCAGATGTGTCAGTCCATTCCAGAGGAACCTTTTTTCCCTGCACTACCTTGACGTTCAAGCCGAGGATCGACTCCCACCACGTGTGCACGTGGGACAGCCCTGTGGGAAAGCCTCGTGGGAAAGCATCGTGGGAAAGACTCGAGGGAAAACCATAGATCCTTTGATCCACGCGGCGGACTGCATGACACTGCTGCTACCGCTCTGGAGGAAAGCGCAAGTGCATGCCCGCATTCGAGACGAGGACTGACTCACCTGGGGAGACTCCAGAAGTACCCCAAGATCCATGTCAGCACTGGAGAGGAATCCTCAGGTTCCGGCCCCGACTCCACACAAGGTCTTAGGCCCCGGCATCGACGGGAGAGGAATCCCGAGAGGCCCCCGAGGAACTCGCATGGGGACTGGCCTTTCCTGAGGCCACCAGAGCGGGTCCCTGAGGTCCCCGTCGTAAGTCGAGAACACCTGCCGCAACTCGAGAAAATCCAGGAGGTTTTGCCCTCCAGTCGAGATGAGGCCCATTTCCGCTGAGGCTTCTCGAGGCCAATCACATCTAACCACTGGAACTTCCAAAGGGTCTTTCACACCATTGCTGAAACTCAAGAAGATCCCCGACATACCCGTTTCCACTCGAGAGGAAGCACGTGGGGTCCCTCACACATCCAGGGGAGCTCCGTTTCCGCCTAATAGCTCGAGATGAGGGATCCTTCCCTTTTTCGTAGGGCAAGAATTCCCGGCGTTCCAGTCGCATCTCAAGAGAAGGCGCTCTCCACAGGAAAGGCGAGAGGAACTCCAGGGTCGTGACACCATTCCAAGAGTCCCCCAGATGTGTCAGTCCATTCCAGAGGAACCTGTTTTCCCTGCACTGCCTTGACGTTCAAGCCGAAGATCGACTCCCACCACGTGTGCACGTGGGACAGCCCTGTGGGAAAGCCTCGTGGGAAAGCCTCGTGGGAAAGACTCGAGGGAAAAACATAGATCCTTTGATCCACGCGGCAGACTGCGTGACACTGCTGCTACCGCTCTGGAGGAAAGCGCAAGTGCATGCCCGCATTCGAGACGAGGACTGACTCCCCTGGGGAGACTCCAGAACTACCCCAAGATCCATGTCAGCACTGGAGAGGAATCCTCAGGTTCCGGCCCCGACTCCACACAAGGTCTTAGGCCCCAGCATCGACGGGAGAGGAATCCCGAGACGCCCCCGAGGAACTCGCATGGGGACTGGCCTTTCCTGAGGCCACCAGAGCGGGTCCCTGAGGTCCCCGTCGTAAGTCGAGAGCACCTGCCACAACTCGAGAAAATCCAGGAGGTTTTGCCCTCCAGGCGAGATGAGGCCCATTTCCAATGAGGCTTCTCGAGGCTAATCACGTCTAACCACTGGAACTTCCAAAGGGTCCTTCACACCCTTGCTGCAACTCAAGAAGTTCCCGGACATACCCGTCTCCACTCGAGAGGAAGCACGTGGGTCCCGCACACATCCAGGGGACCCCCGTTTCCGCCTCCTAGCTCGAGATGAGGGATCCTTTCCCTGTTTCGTAGGTAAAGAATTCCCGGAGTTCCCGTCGCATCTCAAGAGGAGGCGCTCTCCACAGGAAAGGCGAGAGGAAATCCAGGGTCGTGCCACCATTCCAAGAGTCCCCCAGATGTGTCAGTCCATTCCAGAGGAACCTGTTTTCCCTGCACTGCCTTGACGTTCAAGCCGAGGATCGACTCCCACCACGTGTGCACGTGGGACACCCCTGTGGGAAAGCCTCGTGGGAAAGCCTCGTGGGAACGACTCGAGGGAAAACCATAGATCCTTTGATCCACGCGGCGGACTGCGTGACACTGCTGCTACCGCTCTGGAGGAAAGCGCAAGTGCATGCCCGCATTCGAGACGAGGACTGACTCCCCTGGGGAGACTCCAGAAGTACCCCAAGATCCATGTCAGCACTGGAGAGGAATCCTCAGGTTCCGGCCCCGACTCCACACAAGGTCTTAGGCCCTGGTATCGACGGGAGAGGAATGCCGAGAGGCCCCCGAGGAACTCGCATGGGGACTGGCCTTTCCTGAGGCCACCAAAGCGGGTCCCTGAGATCCCCGTCTTAAGTCGAGAGCACCTGCCGCAACTAGAGAAAATCCAGGAGGTTTTGCCCTCCAGGCGAGATGAGGCCCATTTCTGCTGAGGCTTCTCGAGGCTAATTACTTCGAACCACTGGAACTTCCAAAGGGTCCTTCACACCATTGCTGCAACTCACGAAGTTCCCCCACATACCCGTCTCCACTCGAGAGGAAGCACGTGGTGTCCCGCCCAAATCCAGGAGAGCTCCGTTTCCATCTCCTAGCTCGAGATGAGGGATCCTTTCCCTGTTTCGTAGGGAACGAATTCCCGGCGTTCCCGTCGCATCTCAAGAGGAGGCGCTCTCCACAGGAAAGGCGAGAGGAACTCCAGGGTCGTGCCACCATTCCAAGAGTCACCCAGATGTGTCAGTCCATTCCAGAGGAACCTGTTTTCCCTGCACTGCCTTGACTTTCAAGCCAAGGATCTACTCCCACCACGTGTGCACGTGGGACAGCCCTGTGGGAAAGCCTCGTGGGAAAGCCTCGGGGAAAAGACTCGAGGGAAAACCATAGATCCTTTGATCCACGCGGCGGACTGCGTGACACTGCTGCTACCGCTCTTGAGGAAAGCGCAAGTGCATGCCCTCATTCGAGACGAAGACTGACTCCCCTGGGGAGACTCCAGAAGTACCCCAAGATCCATGTCAGCACTGGAGAGGAATCCTCAGGTTCCGACCCCGACTCCACACAAGGACTTAAGCCCCGGCATCGACGGGAGAGGAATCCCCAGAGGCCCCCGAGGAACTCGCATGGGGACTGGCCTTTCCTGAGGCCACCAGAGCGGGTCCCTGAGGTCCCCGTCGTAAGTCGAGAGCACCTGCCGCAAATCGAGAAAATCCAGGAGGTTTTGCCCTCCAGGCGAGATGAGGCCCATTTCCGCTGAGGCTTCTCGAGGCTAATCACGTCTAACCACTGGAACTTCCAAAGGGTCCTTCACACCCTTGCTGCAACTCAAGAAGTTCCCCGACATTCCCGTCTTCACTCGAGAGGAAGAACGTGGGTCCCGCACACATCCAGGGGAGCCCCGTTTCCGCCTCCTAGCTCGAGATGAGGGATCCTTTCCCTGTTTCGTAGGGAAAGAATTCCCGGCGTTCCCGTCGCATCTCAAGAGGAGGCGCTCTCCACAGGAAAGGCGAGAGGAACTCCAGGGTCGTGACACCATTCCAAAAGTCCCCCAGATATGTCAGTCCATTCCAGAGGAACCTGTTTTCCCTGCACTGCCTTGACGTTCAAGCCGAGGATCGACTCCCACCACGTGTGCACGTGGGACAGCCCTGTGGGAAAGCCTCGTGGGAAAGCCTCGTGGGAAAGACTCGAGGGAAAACCATAGATCCTTTGATCCACGTGGCGAACTGCGTGACACTGCTGCTACCGCTCTGGAGGAAAGCGCAAGTGCATGCCCGCATTCGAGACGAGGACTGACTCCCCTGGGGAGACTCCAGAAGTACCCCAAGATCCATGTCAGCACTGGAGAGGAATCCTCAGGTTCCGGCCCCGACTCCACACAAGGTCTTAGGCCCCGGCATCGACGGGAGAGGAATCCCGAGACGCCCCCGAGGAACTCGCATGGGGACTGGCCTTTCCTGAGGCCACCAGAGCGGGTCCCTGTGGTCCCCGTCGTAAGTCGAGAGCACCTGCCGCAACTCGAGAAAATCCAGGAGGTTTTGCCCTCCAGGCGAGATGAGGCCCATTTCCTCTGAGGCTTCTCGAGGCTAATCACGTCTAACCACTGGAACTTCCAAAGGGTCCTTCACACCATTGCTGCAACTCAAGAAGTTCCCCGACATACCCGTCTCCACTCGAGAGGAAGCACGTGGTGTCCCGCCCACATTCAGGGGAGCTCCGTTTCGACTCCTAGCTCGAGATGAGGGATCCTTTCCCTGTTTCGTAGGGAAAGAATTCCCGGCGTTCCCGTCGCATCTCAAGAGGAGGCGCTCTCCACAGGAAAGTCGAGAGGAACTGAAGGGTCGTTCCACCATTCCAAGAGTATCCCAGATGTGTCATTCCATTCCAGAGGAACCTGTTTTCCCTGCACTGCCTTGACGTTCAAGCCAAGGATCGACTCCCACCACGTGTGCACGTGGGACAGCCCTGTGGGAAAGCCTCGTGGGAAAGCCTCGGGGAAAAGACTCGAGGGAAAACCATAGATCCTTTGATCCACGCGTCGGACTGCGTGACACTGCTGCTACCGCTCTGGAGGAAAGCGCAAGTGCATGCCCGCATTCGAGACGAGGACTGACTCCCCTGGGGAGACTCCAGAAGTACCCCCAGATCCATGTCAGCACTGGAGAGGAATCCTCAGGTTCCGACCCCGACTCCACACAAGGACTTAGGCCCCGGCATCGACGGGAAAGGAATCCCCAGAGGCCCCCGAGGAACTCGCATGGGGACTGGCCTTTCCTGAGGCCACCAGAGCGGGTCCCTGAGGTCCCCGTCGTAAGTCGAGAGCACCTGCCGCAAATCGAGAAAATCCAGGAGGTTTTGCCCTCCAGGCGAGATGAGGCCCATTTCCGCTGAGGCTTCTCGAGGCTAATCACGTCTAACCACTGGAACTTCCAAAGGGTCCTTCACACCCTTGCTGCAACTCAAGAAGTTCCCCGACATACCCGTCTCCACTCGAGAGGAAGCACGTGGGTCCCGCACACATTCAGGGGAGCCCCGTTTCCGCCTCCTAGCTCGAGATGAGGGATCCTTTCCCTGTTTCTTAGGTAACGAATTCCCGGCGTTCTGTCGCAAATCAAGAGGAGGCGCTCTCCACAGGAAAGGCGAGAGGAACTGAAGGGTCGTGCCACCATTCCAAGAGTCCCCCAGATGTGTCATTCCATTCCAGAGGAACCTGTTTTCCCAGCACTGCCTTGACGTTCAAGCCGAGGATCGACTCCCACCACGTGTGCACGTGGGACAGCCCTGTGGGAAAGCCTCGTGGGAAAGCCTCGGGGAAAAGACTCGAGGGAAAACCATAGATCCTTTGATCCACGCGGCGGACTGCGTGACACTGCTGCTACCGCTCTTGAGGAAAGCGCAAGTGCATGCCCGCATTCGAGACGAAGACTGACTCCCCTGGGGAGACTCCAGAAGTACCCCAAGATCCATGTCAGCACTGGAGAGGAATCCTCAGGTTCCGACCCCGACTCCACACAAGGACTTAGGCCCCGGCATCGACGGGAGAGGAATCCCCAGAGGCCCCCGAGGAACTCGCATGGGGACTGGCCTTTCCTGAGGCCACCAGAGCGGGTCCCTGAGGTCCCCGTCGTAAGTCGAGAGCACCTGCCGCAAATCGAGAAAATCCAGGAGGTTTTGCCCTCCAGGGGAGATGAGGCCCATTTCCGCTGAGGCTTCTCGAGGCTAATCACGTCTAACCACTGGAACTTCCAAAGGGTCCTTCACACCCTTGCTGCAACTCAAGAAGTTCCCCGACATACCCGTCTGCACTCGAGAGGAAGCACGTGGTGTCCCGCACAAATCCAGGGGAGCCCCGTTTCCGCCTCCTAGCTCGAGATGAGGGATCCTTTCCCTGTTTCGTAGGGAAAGAATTCCCGGCGTTCCCGTCGCATCTCAAGAGGAGGCGCTCTCCACAGGAAAGGCGAGAGGAACTCCAGGGTCGTGCCACCATTCCAAGAGTCCCCAAGATGTGTCAGTCCATTCCAGAGGAACCTGTTTTCCCTGCACTGCCTTGACGTTCAAGCCGAGGATCGACTCCCACCACGTGTGCACGTGGGACAGCCCTGTGGGAAAGCCTCGTGGGAAAGCCTCGTGGGAAAGACTCGAGGGAAAACCATAGATCCTTTGATCCACGCGGCGGACTGCGTGACACTGCTGATACCGCTCTGGAGGAAAGCGCAAGTGCATGCCCGCATTCGAGACAAGGACTGACTCCCCTGGGGAGACTCCAGAAGTACCCCAAGATCCATGTCAGCACTGGAGAGGAATCCTCAGGTTCCGGCCCCGCCTCCACACAAGGTCTTAGGCCCCGGCATCGAAGGGAGAGGAATCCCGAGACGCTCCCGAGGAACTCGCATGGGGACTGGCCTTTCCTGACGCCACCAGAGCGGGTCCCTGAGGTCCCCGTCGTAAGTCGAGAGCACCTGCCGCAACTCGAGAAAATCCAGGAGGTTTTTTCCTTCCCGCGAGATCAGGCCCATTTCCGCTGAGGCTTCTCGAGGCTAATCACGTCTAACCACTGGAACTTCCAAAGGGTCCTTCACAACATTGCTGCAACTCAAGAAGTTCCCCGACATACCCGTCTCCACTCGAGAGGAAGCACGTGGTGTCCCGCCCACATCCAGGGGAGCTCCGTTTCCGACTCCTAGCTCGAGATGAGGGATCCTTTCCCTGTTTCGTAGGGAAAGAATTCCCGGCGTTCCCGTCGCATCTCAAGAGGAGGCGCTCTCCACAGGAAAGTCGAGAGGAACTGAAGGGTCGTGCCACCATTCCAAGAGAATCCCAGATGTGTCAGTCCATTCCAGAGGAACCTGTTTTCCCTGCACTGCCTTGACGTTCAAGCCGAGGATCGACTCCCACCACGTGTGCACGTGGGACAACCCTGTGGGAAAGCCTCGTGGGAAAGCCTCGGGGAAAAGACTCGAGGGAAAACCATAGATCCTTTGATCCACGCGGCGGACTGCGTGACACTGCTGCTACCGCTCTGGAGGAAAGCGCAAGTGCATGCCCGCATTCGAGACGAGGACTGACGCCCCTGGGGAGACTCCAGAAGTACCCCCAGATCCATGTCAGCACTGGAGAGGAATCCTCAGGTTCCGACCCCGACTCCACACAAGGACTTAGGCCCCGGCATCGACGGGAAAGGAATCCCCAGAGGCCCCCGAGGAACTCGCATGGGGACTGGCCTTTCCTGAGGCCACCAGAGCGGGTCCCTGAGGTCCCCGTCGTAAGTCGAGAGCACCTGCCGCAACTCGAGAAAATCCAGGAGGTTTTGCCCTCCAGGCGAGATGAGGCCCATTTCCGCTGAGGATTCTCGAGGCCAATCACATCTAACCACTGGAACTTCCAAAGGGTCCTTCACACCATTGCTGCAACTAAAGAAGTTCCCCGACATACCCGTCTCCACTCGAGAGGAAGCACGTGGGGTCCCGCACACATCCAGGGGAGCCCCATTTCCGCCTCCTAGCTCGAGATGAGGGATCCTTTCCCTGTTTCGTAGGGAAAGAATTCCCGGCGTTCCCGTCGCATCTCAAGAGGAGGCGCTCTTCACAGGAAAGGCGAGAGGAACTCCAGGGTCGTGCCACCATTCCAAGAGTCCCCCATATGTGTCAGTCCATTCCAGAGGAACCTGTTTTCCCTGCACTGCCTTGACGTTCAAGCCGAGGATCGACTCCCACCACGTGTGCACGTGGGACAGCCCTGTGGGAAAGCCTCGTGGGATAACCTCGTGGGAAAGACTCGAGGGAAAACCATAGATCCTTTGATCCACGCGGCGGACTGCGTGACACTGCTGATACCGCTCTGGAGGAAAGCGCAAGTGCATGCCCGCATTCGAGACGAGGACTGACTCCTCTGGGGAGACTCCAGAAGTACCCCAAGATCCATGTCAACACTGGAGAGGAATCCTCAGGTTCCGGCCCCGACTCAACACAAGGTCTTAGGCCCCGGCATCGACGGGAGAGGAATCACGAGACGCCCCCGAGGAACTCGCATGGGGACTGGCCTTTCCTGAGGCCACCAGAGCGGGTCCCTGAGGTCCCCGTCGTAAGTCGAGAGCACCTGCCGCAACTCGAGAAAATCCAGGAGGTTTTGCCGTCCAGGCGAGATGAGGCCCATTTCCGCTGAGGCTTCTTGAGGCCAATCACATCTAACCACTGGAACTTCCATAGGGTCCTTCACACCATTGCTGCAACTCAAGAAGTTCCCCGACATACCCGTCTCCACTCGAATGGAAGCACGTGGGGTCCCGCACACATCCAGGGGAGCCCCGTTTCCGCCTCCTAGCTCGAGATGAGGGATTCTTTCCCTGTTTCGAAGGGAAAGAATTCCCGGCGTTCCCGTCGCATCTCAAGAGGAGGCGCTCTCCTCAGGAAAGGCGAGAGGAACTCCAGGGTCGTGCCACCATTCCAAGAGTCCCCCAGATGTGTCAGTCCATTCCAGAGGAACCTGTTTTCCCTGCACTGCCTTGACGTTCAAGCCGAGGATCGACTCCCACCACGTGTGCACGTGGGACAGCCCTGTGGGAAAGCCTCGTGGGAAAGCCTCGTGGGAAAGACTCGAGGGAAAACCATAGATCCTTTGATCCACGCGGCGGACTGCGTGACACTGCTGCTACCGCTCTGGAGGAAAGCGCAAGTGCATGCCCGCATTCGAGACGAGGACTGACTCCCCTGGGGAGACTCCAGAAGTACCCCAAGATCCATGTCAGCACTGGAGAGGAATCCTCAGGTTTCGGCCCCGACTAAACACAAGGTCTTAGGCCCCGGCATCCACGGGAGAGGAATCCCGAGAGGCCCCCGAGGAACTCGCATGGGGACTGGCCTTTCCTGAGGCCACCAGAGCGAGTCCCTGAGGTCCCCATCGTAAGTCGAGAGCACCTGCCGCAACTCGAGAAAATCCAGGCGGTTTTGCCCTCCAGGCGAGATGAGGCCCATTTCCGCTGAGGCTTCTCGAGGCTAATCACGTCTAACCACTGGAACTTCCAAAGGGTCCTTCACACCCTTGCTGCAACTCAAGAAGTTCCCCGACATACCCGTCTCCACTCGAGAGGAAGCACGTGGGTCCCGCACACATCCAGGGGAGCCCCGTTTCCGCCTCCTACTCGAGATGAGGGATCCTTTCCCTGTTTTGTAGGGAAAGAATTCCCGGCGTTCCCGTCGCATCTCAAGAGGAGGCGCTCTCCACAGGAAAGGCGAGAGGAACTCCAGGGTCGTGCCACCATTCCAAGAGTCCCCCAGATGTGTCAGTCCATTCCAGAGGAACCTGTTTTCCCTGCACTGCCTTGACGTTCAAGCAGAGGATCGACTCCCACCACGTGTGCACGTGGGACAGCCCTGTGGGAAAGCCTCGTGGGAAAGCCTCGTGGGAAAGACTCGAGGGAAAACCATAGATCCTTTGATCCACGCGGTGGACTGCGTGACACTGCTGCTACCGCTCTGGAGGAAAGCGCAAGTGCATGCCCGCATTCGAGACGAGGACTGACTCCCCTGGGGAGACTCCAGAAGTACCCCAAGATCCATGTCAGCACTGGAGAGGAATCCTCAGGTTCCGGCCCCGACTCCACACAAGGTCTTAGGCCCCGGCATCGACGGGAGAGGAATCCCGAGACGCCCCCGAGGAACTCGCATGGGGACTGGCCTTTCCTGAGGCCACCAGAGCGGGTCCCTGAGGTCCCCGTCGTAAGTCGAGAGCACCTGCCGCAACTCGAGAAAATCCAGGAGGTTTTGCCCTCCAGGCCAGATGAGGCCCATTTCCGCTGAGGCTTCTCGAGGCCAATCACATCTAACCACTGGAACTTCCAAAGGGTCCTTCACACCATTGCTGCAACTCAAGAAGTTCCCCGACATACCCGTCTCCACTCGATAGGAAGCACGTGGGGTCCCGCACACATCCAGGGGAGCCCCGTTTCCGCCTCCTAGCTCGAGATGAGGGATCCTTTCCCTGTTTCGTAGGGAAAGAATTCCCGGCGTTCCCGTCGCATCTCAAGAGGAGGCGCTCTCCACAGGAATAGCGAGAGGAACTCCATAGTCGTGCCACCATTCCAAGAGTCCCCCAGATGTGTCAGTCCATTCCAGAGGAACCTGTTTTCCCTGCACTGCCTTGACGTTCAAGCCGAGGATGGACTCCCACCACGTGTGCACGTGGGACAGCCCTGTGGGAAAGCCTCGTGGGAAAGCCTCGTGGGAAAGACTCGAGGGAAAACCATAGATCCTTTGATCCACGCGGCGGACTGCGTGTCACTGCTGCTACCGCTCTGGAGGAAAGCGCAAGTGCATGCCCGCATTCGAGACGAGGACTGACTCCCCTGGGGAGACTCCAGAAGTACCCCAAGATCCATGTCAGCACTGGAGAGGAATCCTCAGGTTCCGGCCCCGACTCCACACAAGGTCTTAGGCCCCGGCATCGACGGGAGAGGAATCCAGAGAGGCCCCCGAGGAACTCGCATGGGGACTGGCCTTTCCTGAGGCCACCAGAGCGGGTCCCTGAGGTCCCCGTCGTAAGTCGAGAGCACCTGCCGCAACTCGAGAAAATCCAGGCGGTTTTGCCCTCCAGGCGAAATGAGGCCCATTTCCGCTGAGGCTTCTCGAGGCCAATCACATCTAACCACTGGAACTTCCAAAGGGTCCTTCACACCATTGCTGCAACTCAAGAAGTTCCCCTACATACCCGTCTCCACTCGATAGGAAGCACGTGGGGTCCCGCACACATCCAGGGGAGCCCCGTTTCCGCCTCCTAGCTCGAGATGAGGGATCCTTTCCCTGTTTCGTAGGGAAAGAATTCCCGGCGTTCCCGTCGCATCTCAAGAGGAGGCGCTCTCCACAGGAATAGCGAGAGGAACTCCATAGTCGTGCCACCATTCCAAGAGTCCCCCAGATGTGTCAGTCCATTCCAGAGGAACCTGTTTTCCCTGCACTGCCTTGACGTTCAAGCCGAGGATCGACTCCCACCACGTGTGCACGTGGGACAGCCCTGTGGGAAAGCCTCGTGGGAAAGCCTCGTGGGTAAGACTCGAGGGAAAACCATAGATCCTTTGATCCACGCGGTGGACTGCGTGACACTGCTGCTACCTTCCTGGAGGAAAGCACAAGTGCATGCCCGCATTCGAGACGAGGACTGACTCCCCTGGGGAGACTCCAGAAGTACCCCAAGATCCATGTCAGCACTGGAGAGGAATCCTCAGGTTCCGGCCCCGACTCCACACAAGGTCTTAGGCCCCGGCATCGACGGGAGAGGAATCCCGAGACGCCCCCGAGGAACTCGCATGGGGACTGGCCTTTCCTGAGGCCACCAGAGCGGGTCCCTGAGGTCCCCGTCGTAAGTCGAGAGCACCTGCCGCAACTCGAGAAAATCCAGGAGGTTTTGCCCTCCAGGCCAGATGAGGCCCATTTCCGCTGAGGCTTCTCGAGGCCAATCACATCTAACCACTGGAACTTCCAAAGGGTCCTTCACACCATTGCTGCAACTCAAGAAGTTCCCCGACATACCCGTCTCCACTCGATAGGAAGCACGTGGGGTCCCGCACACATCCAGGGGAGCCCCGTTTCCGCCTCCTAGCTCGAGATGAGGGATCCTTTCCCTGTTTCGTAGGGAAAGAATTCCCGGCGTTCCCGTCGCATCTCAAGAGGAGGCGCTCTCCACAGGAATAGCGAGAGGAACTCCATAGTCGTGCCACCATTCCAAGAGTCCCCCAGATGTGTCAGTCCATTCCAGAGGAACCTGTTTTCCCTGCACTGCCTTGACGTTCAAGCCGAGGATGGACTCCCACCACGTGTGCACGTGGGACAGCCCTGTGGGAAAGCCTCGTGGGAAAGCCTCGTGGGAAAGACTCGAGGGAAAACCATAGATCCTTTGATCCACGCGGCGGACTGCGTGTCACTGCTGCTACCGCTCTGGAGGAAAGCGCAAGTGCATGCCCGCATTCGAGACGAGGACTGACTCCCCTGGGGAGACTCCAGAAGTACCCCAAGATCCATGTCAGCACTGGAGAGGAATCCTCAGGTTCCGGCCCCGACTCCACACATGGTCTTAGGCCCCGGCATCGACGGGAGAGGAATCCAGAGAGGCCCCCGAGGAACTCGCATGGGGACTGGCCTTTCCTGAGGCCACCAGAGCGGGTCCCTGAGGTCCCCGTCGTAAGCCGAGAACACCTGCCGCAACTCGAGAAAATTCAGGCGGTTTTGCCCTCCAGGCGAAATGAGGCCCATTTCCGCTGAGGCTTCTCGAGGCCAATCACATCTAACCACTGGAACTTCCAAAGGGCCCTTCACACCCTTGCTGCAACTCAAGAAGTTCCCCGACATACCCGTCTCCACTCGAGAGGAAGCACGTGGTGTCCCGCACACATCCAGGGGAGCCCCGTTTCCGCCTCCTAGCTCGAGATGAGGGATCCTTTCCCTGTTTCGTAGGGAAAGAATTCCTGGCGTTCCCGACGCATCTCAAGAGGAGGCGCTCTCCACAGGAAAGGCGAGAGGAACTCCAGGGTCATGCCACCATTCCAAGAGTCCCCCAGATGTGTCAGTCCATTCCAGAGGAACCTGTTTTCCCTGCACTGCCTTGACGTTCAAGCCGAGGATCGACTCCCACCACGTGTGCACGTGGGACAGCCCTGTGGGAAAGCCTCGTGGGAAAGCCTCGTGGGAAAGACTCGAGGGAAAACCATAGATCCTTTGATCCACGCGGCGGACTGCGTGACACTGCTGCTACCGCTCTGGAGGAAAGCGCAAGTGCATGCCCGCATTCGAGACGAGGACTGACTCCCCTGGGGAGACTCCAGAAGTACCCCAAGATCCATGTCAGCACTGGAGAGGAATCCTCAGGTTTCGGCCCCGACTAAACACAAGGTCTTAGGCCCCGGCATCCACGGGAGAGGAATCCCGAGAGGCCCCCGAGGAACTCGCATGGGGACTGGCCTTTCCTGAGGCCACCAGAGCGAGTCCCTGAGGTCCCCATCGTAAGTCGAGAGCACCTGCCGCAACTCGAGAAAATCCAGGCGGTTTTGCCCTCCAGGCGAGATGAGGCCCATTTCCGCTGAGGCTTCTCGAGGCTAATCACGTCTAACCACTGGAACTTCCAAAGGGTCCTTCACACCCTTGCTGCAACTCAAGAAGTTCCCCGACATACCCGTCTCCACTCGAGAGGAAGCACGTGGGTCCCGCACACATCCAGGGGAGCCCCGTTTCCGCCTCCTACTCGAGATGAGGGATCCTTTCCCTGTTTCGTAGGGAAAGAATTCCCGGCGTTCCCGTCGCATCTCAAGAGGAGGCGCTCTCCACAGGAAAGGCGAGAGGAACTCCAGGGTCGTGCCACCATTCCAAGAGTCCCCCAGATGTGTCAGTCCATTCCAGAGGAACCTGTTTTCCCTGCACTGCCTTGACGTTCAAGCAGAGGATCGACTCCCACCACGTGTGCACGTGGGACAGCCCTGTGGGAAAGCCTCGTGGGAAAGCCTCGTGGGAAAGACTCGAGGGAAAACCATAGATCCTTTGATCCACGCGGTGGACTGCGTGACACTGCTGCTACCGCTCTGGAGGAAAGCGCAAGTGCATGCCCGCATTCGAGACGAGGACTGACTCCCCTGGGGAGACTCCAGAAGTACCCCAAGATCCATGTCAGCACTGGAGAGGAATCCTCAGGTTCCGGCCCCGACTCCACACAAGGTCTTAGGCCCCGGCATCGACGGGAGAGGAATCCCGAGACGCCCCCGAGGAACTCGCATGGGGACTGGCCTTTCCTGAGGCCACCAGAGCGGGTCCCTGAGGTCCCCGTCGTAAGTCGAGAGCACCTGCCGCAACTCGAGAAAATCCAGGAGGTTTTGCCCTCCAGGCCAGATGAGGCCCATTTCCGCTGAGGCTTCTCGAGGCCAATCACATCTAACCACTGGAACTTCCAAAGGGTCCTTCACACCATTGCTGCAACTCAAGAAGTTCCCCGACATACCCGTCTCCACTCGATAGGAAGCACGTGGGGTCCCGCACACATCCAGGGGAGCCCCGTTTCCGCCTCCTAGCTCGAGATGAGGGATCCTTTCCCTGTTTCGTAGGGAAAGAATTCCCGGCGTTCCCGTCGCATCTCAAGAGGAGGCGCTCTCCACAGGAATAGCGAGAGGAACTCCATAGTCGTGCCACCATTCCAAGAGTCCCCCAGATGTGTCAGTCCATTCCAGAGGAACCTGTTTTCCCTGCACTGCCTTGACGTTCAAGCCGAGGATGGACTCCCACCACGTGTGCACGTGGGACAGCCCTGTGGGAAAGCCTCGTGGGAAAGCCTCGTGGGAAAGACTCGAGGGAAAACCATAGATCCTTTGATCCACGCGGCGGACTGCGTGTCACTGCTGCTACCGCTCTGGAGGAAAGCGCAAGTGCATGCCCGCATTCGAGACGAGGACTGACTCCCCTGGGGAGACTCCAGAAGTACCCCAAGATCCATGTCAGCACTGGAGAGGAATCCTCAGGTTCCGGCCCCGACTCCACACAAGGTCTTAGGCCCCGGCATCGACGGGAGAGGAATCCAGAGAGGCCCCCGAGGAACTCGCATGGGGACTGGCCTTTCCTGAGGCCACCAGAGCGGGTCCCTGAGGTCCCCGTCGTAAGTCGAGAGCACCTGCCGCAACTCGAGAAAATCCAGGCGGTTTTGCCCTCCAGGCGAAATGAGGCCCATTTCCGCTGAGGCTTCTCGAGGCCAATCACATCTAACCACTGGAACTTCCAAAGGGTCCTTCACACCATTGCTGCAACTCAAGAAGTTCCCCTACATACCCGTCTCCACTCGATAGGAAGCACGTGGGGTCCCGCACACATCCAGGGGAGCCCCGTTTCCGCCTCCTAGCTCGAGATGAGGGATCCTTTCCCTGTTTCGTAGGGAAAGAATTCCCGGCGTTCCCGTCGCATCTCAAGAGGAGGCGCTCTCCACAGGAATAGCGAGAGGAACTCCATAGTCGTGCCACCATTCCAAGAGTCCCCCAGATGTGTCAGTCCATTCCAGAGGAACCTGTTTTCCCTGCACTGCCTTGACGTTCAAGCCGAGGATCGACTCCCACCACGTGTGCACGTGGGACAGCCCTGTGGGAAAGCCTCGTGGGAAAGCCTCGTGGGTAAGACTCGAGGGAAAACCATAGATCCTTTGATCCACGCGGTGGACTGCGTGACACTGCTGCTACCTTCCTGGAGGAAAGCACAAGTGCATGCCCGCATTCGAGACGAGGACTGACTCCCCTGGGGAGACTCCAGAAGTACCCCAAGATCCATGTCAGCACTGGAGAGGAATCCTCAGGTTCCGGCCCCGACTCCACACAAGGTCTTAGGCCCCGGCATCGACGGGAGAGGAATCCCGAGACGCCCCCGAGGAACTCGCATGGGGACTGGCCTTTCCTGAGGCCACCAGAGCGGGTCCCTGAGGTCCCCGTCGTAAGTCGAGAGCACCTGCCGCAACTCGAGAAAATCCAGGAGGTTTTGCCCTCCAGGCCAGATGAGGCCCATTTCCGCTGAGGCTTCTCGAGGCCAATCACATCTAACCACTGGAACTTCCAAAGGGTCCTTCACACCATTGCTGCAACTCAAGAAGTTCCCCGACATACCCGTCTCCACTCGATAGGAAGCACGTGGGGTCCCGCACACATCCAGGGGAGCCCCGTTTCCGCCTCCTAGCTCGAGATGAGGGATCCTTTCCCTGTTTCGTAGGGAAAGAATTCCCGGCGTTCCCGTCGCATCTCAAGAGGAGGCGCTCTCCACAGGAATAGCGAGAGGAACTCCATAGTCGTGCCACCATTCCAAGAGTCCCCCAGATGTGTCAGTCCATTCCAGAGGAACCTGTTTTCCCTGCACTGCCTTGACGTTCAAGCCGAGGATGGACTCCCACCACGTGTGCACGTGGGACAGCCCTGTGGGAAAGCCTCGTGGGAAAGCCTCGTGGGAAAGACTCGAGGGAAAACCATAGATCCTTTGATCCACGCGGCGGACTGCGTGTCACTGCTGCTACCGCTCTGGAGGAAAGCGCAAGTGCATGCCCGCATTCGAGACGAGGACTGACTCCCCTGGGGAGAGTCCAGAAGTAACCCAAGATCCATGTCAGCACTGGAGAGGAATCCTCAGGTTCCGGCCCCGACTCCACACATGGTCTTAGGCCCCGGCATCGACGGGAGAGGAATCCAGAGAGGCCCCCGAGGAACTCGCATGGGGACTGGCCTTTCCTGAGGCCACCAGAGCGGGTCCCTGAGGTCCCCGTCGTAAGCCGAGAGCACCTGCCGCAACTCGAGAAAATCCAGGCGGTTTTGCCCTCCAGGCGAAATGAGGCCCATTTCCGCTGAGGCTTCTCGAGGCCAATCACATCTAACCACTGGAACTTCCAAAGGGCCCTTCACACCCTTGCTGCAACTCAAGAAGTTCCCCGACATACCCGTCTCCACTCGAGAGGAAGCACGTGGTGTCCCGCACACATCCAGGGGAGCCCCGTTTCCGCCTCCTAGCTCGAGATGAGGGATCCTTTCCCTGTTTCGTAGGGAAAGAATTCCTGGCGTTCCCGACGCATCTCAAGAGGAGGCGCTCTCCACAGGAAAGGCGAGAGGAACTCCAGGGTCATGCCACCATTCCAAGAGTCCCCCAGATGTGTCAGTCCATTCCAGAGGAACCTGTTTTCCCTGCACTGCCTTGACGTTCAAGCCGAGGATCGACTCCCACCACGGGTGCACGTGGTACAGCCCTGTGGGAAAGCCTCGTGGGAAAGCCTCGTGGGAAAGACTCGAGGGAAAACCATAGATCCTTTGATCCACGCGGCAGACTGCGTGACACTGCTGCTACCGCTCTGGAGGAAAGCGCAAGTGCATGCCCGCATTCGAGACGAGGACTGACTCCCCTGGGGAGACTCCAGAAGTACCCCAAGATCCATGTCAGCACTGGAGAGGAATCCTCAGGTTCCGGCCCCGACTCCACACAAGGTCTTAGGCCCCGGCATCGACGGGAGAGGAATCCCGAGAGGCCCCCGAGGAACTCGCATGGGGACTGGCCTTTCCTGAGGCCACCAGAGCGGGTCCCTGAGGTCCCCGTCTTAAGTCGAGAGCACCTGCCGCAACTCGAGAAAATCCAGGAGGTTTTCACCTCCAGGCGAGATGAGGCCCATTTCCGCTGAGGCTTCTCGAGGCCAATCACATTTAACCACTGGAACTTCCAAAGGGTCCTTCACACCCTTGGTGCAACTCAAGAAGTTCACCGACATACCCGTCTGCACTCGAAAGGAAGCACGTGGTGTCCCTCACACATCCAGGGGAGGCCGGTTTCCGCCTCCTAGCTCGAGATGAGGGATCCTTTCCCTGTTTCGTAGGGAAAGAATTCCCGGCGTTCCCGTCGCATCTCAAGAGGAGGCGCTCTCCACAGGAAAGGCGGGAGGAACTCCAGGGTCGTGCCACCATTCCAAGAGTCCCCCAGATGTGTCAGTCCATTCCAGAGGAACCTGTTTTCCCTGCACTGCCTTGACGTTCAAGCCGAGGATCGACTCCCACCACGTGTGCACGTGGGACAGCCCTGTGGGAAAGCCTCGTGGGAAAGCCTCGTGGGAAAGACTCGAGGGAAAACCATAGATCCTTTGATCCACGCGGCGGACTGCGTGACACTGCTGCTACCGCTCTGGAGGAAAGCGCAAGTGCATGCCCGCATTCGAGACGAGGACTGACTCCCCTGGGGAGACTCCAGAAGTACCCCAAGATCCATGTCAGCACTGGAGAGGAATCCTCAGGTTTCGGCCCCGACTAAACACAAGGTCTTAGGCCCCGGCATCCACGGGAGAGGAATCCCGAGAGGCCCCCGAGGAACTCGCATGGGGACTGGCCTTTCCTGAGGCCACCAGAGCGAGTCCCTGAGGTCCCCATCGTAAGTCGAGAGCACCTGCCGCAACTCGAGAAAATCCAGGCGGTTTTGCCCTCCAGGCGAGATGAGGCCCATTTCCGCTGAGGCTTCTCGAGGCTAATCACGTCTAACCACTGGAACTTCCAAAGGGTCCTTCACACCCTTGCTGCAACTCAAGAAGTTCCCCGACATACCCGTCTCCACTCGAGAGGAAGCACGTGGGTCCCGCACACATCCAGGGGAGCCCCGTTTCCGCCTCCTACTCGAGATGAGGGATCCTTTCCCTGTTTCGTAGGGAAAGAATTCCCGGCGTTCCCGTCGCATCTCAAGAGGAGGCGCTCTCCACAGGAAAGGCGAGAGGAACTCCAGGGTCGTGCCACCATTCCAAGAGTCCCCCAGATGTGTCAGTCCATTCCAGAGGAACCTGTTTTCCCTGCACTGCCTTGACGTTCAAGCAGAGGATCGACTCCCACCACGTGTGCACGTGGGACAGCCCTGTGGGAAAGCCTCGTGGGAAAGCCTCGTGGGAAAGACTCGAGGGAAAACCATAGATCCTTTGATCCACGCGGTGGACTGCGTGACACTGCTGCTACCGCTCTGGAGGAAAGCGCAAGTGCATGCCCGCATTCGAGACGAGGACTGACTCCCCTGGGGAGACTCCAGAAGTACCCCAAGATCCATGTCAGCACTGGAGAGGAATCCTCAGGTTCCGGCCCCGACTCCACACAAGGTCTTAGGCCCCGGCATCGACGGGAGAGGAATCCCGAGACGCCCCCGAGGAACTCGCATGGGGACTGGCCTTTCCTGAGGCCACCAGAGCGGGTCCCTGAGGTCCCCGTCGTAAGTCGAGAGCACCTGCCGCAACTCGAGAAAATCCAGGAGGTTTTGCCCTCCAGGCCAGATGAGGCCCATTTCCGCTGAGGCTTCTCGAGGCCAATCACATCTAACCACTGGAACTTCCAAAGGGTCCTTCACACCATTGCTGCAACTCAAGAAGTTCCCCGACATACCCGTCTCCACTCGATAGGAAGCACGTGGGGTCCCGCACACATCCAGGGGAGCCCCGTTTCCGCCTCCTAGCTCGAGATGAGGGATCCTTTCCCTGTTTCGTAGGGAAAGAATTCCCGGCGTTCCCGTCGCATCTCAAGAGGAGGCGCTCTCCACAGGAATAGCGAGAGGAACTCCATAGTCGTGCCACCATTCCAAGAGTCCCCCAGATGTGTCAGTCCATTCCAGAGGAACCTGTTTTCCCTGCACTGCCTTGACGTTCAAGCCGAGGATCGACTCCCACCACGTGTGCACGTGGGACAGCCCTGTGGGAAAGCCTCGTGGGAAAGCCTCGTGGGAAAGACTCGAGGGAAAACCATAGATCCTTTGATCCACGCGGCGGACTGCGTGTCACTGCTGCTACCGCTCTGGAGGAAAGCGCAAGTGCATGCCCGCATTCGAGACGAGGACTGACTCCCCTGGGGAGACTCCAGAAGTACCCCAAGATCCATGTCAGCACTGGAGAGGAATCCTCAGGTTCCGGCCCCGACTCCACACAAGGTCTTAGGCCCCGGCATCGACGGGAGAGGAATCCAGAGAGGCCCCCGAGGAACTCGCATGGGGACTGGCCTTTCCTGAGGCCACCAGAGCGGGTCCCTGAGGTCCCCGTCGTAAGTCGAGAGCACCTGCCGCAACTCGAGAAAATCCAGGCGGTTTTGCCCTCCAGGCGAAATGAGGCCCATTTCCGCTGAGGCTTCTCGAGGCCAATCACATCTAACCACTGGAACTTCCAAAGGGTCCTTCACACCATTGCTGCAACTCAAGAAGTTCCCCTACATACCCGTCTCCACTCGATAGGAAGCACGTGGGGTCCCGCACACATCCAGGGGAGCCCCGTTTCCGCCTCCTAGCTCGAGATGAGGGATCCTTTCCCTGTTTCGTAGGGAAAGAATTCCCGGCGTTCCCGTCGCATCTCAAGAGGAGGCGCTCTCCACAGGAATAGCGAGAGGAACTCCATAGTCGTGCCACCATTCCAAGAGTCCCCCAGATGTGTCAGTCCATTCCAGAGGAACCTGTTTTCCCTGCACTGCCTTGACGTTCAAGCCGAGGATCGACTCCCACCACGTGTGCACGTGGGACAGCCCTGTGGGAAAGCCTCGTGGGAAAGCCTCGTGGGTAAGACTCGAGGGAAAACCATAGATCCTTTGATCCACGCGGTGGACTGCGTGACACTGCTGCTACCTTCCTGGAGGAAAGCACAAGTGCATGCCCGCATTCGAGACGAGGACTGACTCCCCTGGGGAGACTCCAGAAGTACCCCAAGATCCATGTCAGCACTGGAGAGGAATCCTCAGGTTCCGGCCCCGACTCCACACAAGGTCTTAGGCCCCGGCATCGACGGGAGAGGAATCCCGAGACGCCCCCGAGGAACTCGCATGGGGACTGGCCTTTCCTGAGGCCACCAGAGCGGGTCCCTGAGGTCCCCGTCGTAAGTCGAGAGCACCTGCCGCAACTCGAGAAAATCCAGGAGGTTTTGCCCTCCAGGCCAGATGAGGCCCATTTCCGCTGAGGCTTCTCGAGGCCAATCACATCTAACCACTGGAACTTCCAAAGGGTCCTTCACACCATTGCTGCAACTCAAGAAGTTCCCCGACATACCCGTCTCCACTCGATAGGAAGCACGTGGGGTCCCGCACACATCCAGGGGAGCCCCGTTTCCGCCTCCTAGCTCGAGATGAGGGATCCTTTCCCTGTTTCGTAGGGAAAGAATTCCCGGCGTTCCCGTCGCATCTCAAGAGGAGGCGCTCTCCACAGGAATAGCGAGAGGAACTCCATAGTCGTGCCACCATTCCAAGAGTCCCCCAGATGTGTCAGTCCATTCCAGAGGAACCTGTTTTCCCTTCACTGCCTTGACGTTCAAGCCGAGGATGGACTCCCACCACGTGTGCACGTGGGACAGCCCTGTGGGAAAGCCTCGTGGGAAAGCCTCGTGGGAAAGACTCGAGGGAAAACCATAGATCCTTTGATCCACGCGGCGGACTGCGTGTCACTGCTGCTACCGCTCTGGAGGAAAGCGCAAGTGCATGCCCGCATTCGAGACGAGGACTGACTCCCCTGGGGAGACTCCAGAAGTACCCCAAGATCCATGTCAGCACTGGAGAGGAATCCTCAGGTTCCGGCCCCGACTCCACACATGGTCTTAGGCCCCGGCATCGACGGGAGAGGAATCCAGAGAGGCCCCCGAGGAACTCGCATGGGGACTGGCCTTTCCTGAGGCCACCAGAGCGGGTCCCTGAGGTCCCCGTCGTAAGTCGAGAGCACCTGCCGCAACTCGAGAAAATCCAGGCGGTTTTGCCCTCCAGGCGAAATGAGGCCCATTTCCGCTGAGGCTTCTCGAGGCCAATCACATCTAACCACTGGAACTTCCAAAGGGCCCTTCACACCCTTGCTGCAACTCAAGAAGTTCCCCGACATACCCGTCTCCACTCGAGAGGAAGCACGTGGTGTCCCGCACACATCCAGGGGAGCCCCGTTTCCGCCTCCTAGCTCGAGATGAGGGATCCTTTCCCTGTTTCGTAGGGAAAGAATTCCTGGCGTTCCCGACGCATCTCAAGAGGAGGCGCTCTCCACAGGAAAGGCGAGAGGAACTCCAGGGTCATGCCACCATTCCAAGAGTCCCCCAGATGTGTCAGTCCATTCCAGAGGAACCTGTTTTCCCTGCACTGCCTTGACGTTCAAGCCGAGGATCGACTCCCACCACGGGTGCACGTGGTACAGCCCTGTGGGAAAGCCTCGTGGGAAAGCCTCGTGGGAAAGACTCGAGGGAAAACCATAGATCCTTTGATCCACGCGGCAGACTGCGTGACACTGCTGCTACCGCTCTGGAGGAAAGCGCAAGTGCATGCCCGCATTCGAGACGAGGACTGACTCCCCTGGGGAGACTCCAGAAGTACCCCAAGATCCATGTCAGCACTGGAGAGGAATCCTCAGGTTCCGGCCCCGACTCCACACAAGGTCTTAGGCCCCGGCATCGACGGGAGAGGAATCCCGAGAGGCCCCCGAGGAACTCGCATGGGGACTGGCCTTTCCTGAGGCCACCAGAGCGGGTCCCTGAGGTCCCCGTCTTAAGTCGAGAGCACCTGCCGCAACTCGAGAAAATCCAGGAGGTTTTCACCTCCAGGCGAGATGAGGCCCATTTCCGCTGAGGCTTCTCGAGGCCAATCACATTTAACCACTGGAACTTCCAAAGGGTCCTTCACACCCTTGGTGCAACTCAAGAAGTTCACCGACATACCCGTCTGCACTCGAAAGGAAGCACGTGGTGTCCCTCACACATCCAGGGGAGGCCGGTTTCCGCCTCCTAGCTCGAGATGAGGGATCCTTTCCCTGTTTCGTAGGGAAAGAATTCCCGGCGTTCCCGTCGCATCTCAAGAGGAGGCGCTCTCCACAGGAAAGGCGGGAGGAACTCCAGGGTCGTGCCACCATTCCAAGAGTCCCCCAGATGTGTCAGTCCATTCCAGAGGAACCTGTTTTCCCTGCACTGCCTTGACGTTCAAGCCGAGGATCGACTCCCACCACGTGTGCACGTGGGACAGCCCTGTGGGAAAGCCTCGTGGGAAAGCCTCGTGGCAAAGACTCGAGGGAAAACCATAGATCCTTTGATCCATGCGGAGGACTGCGTGACACTGCTGCTACAGCTCTGGAGGAAAGCGCAAGTGCATGCCCGCATTCGAGACGAGGACTGACTCCCCTGGGGAGACTCCAGAAGTACCCCAAGATCCATGTCAGCACTGGAGACGAATCCTCAGGTTCCGGCCCCGACTCCACACAAGGTCTTAGGCCCGGGCATCGACGGGAGAGGAATCCCCAAAGGAACTCGCATGGGGACTGGCCTTTCCTGAGGCCACCAGAGCGGGTCCCTGAGGTCCCCGTCGTAAGTCGAGAGCACCTGCCGCAACTCGAGAAAATCCAGGAGGTTTTGCCTTCCAGGCGAGATGAGGCCCATTTCCGCTGAGGCTTCTCGAGGCTAATCACAACTAACCACTGGAACTTCCAAAGGGTCCTTCACACCCTTGCTGCAACTCAAGAAGTTCCCCGACATAGCCGTCTGCACTCGAGAGGAAGCACGTGGGGTCCCACACACATCCCGGGGAGCCCCATTTCCGCCTCCTAACCCGAGATGAGGGATCCTTTCCCTGTTTCGTAGGGAAAGAATTCCCGGCGTTCCCGTCGCATCTCAAGAGGAGGCGCTCTCCACAGGAAAGGCGAGAGGAACTCCAGGGTCGTGCCACCATTCCAAGAGTCCCCCATATGTGTCAATCCATTCCAGAGGAACCTGTTTTCCCTGCACTGCCTTGACGTTCAAGCCGAGGATCGACTGCCACCACGTGTGCACGTGGGACAGCCCTGTGGGAAAGCCTCGTGGGAAAGCCTCGTGGGAAAGACTCGAGGGAAAACCATAGATCCTTTGATCCACGCGGCGGACTGCGTGACACTGCTGCTACCGCTCTGGAGGAAAGCGCAAGTGCATGCCCGCATTCGAGATGAGGACTGACTCCCCTGGGGAGACTCCAGAAGTACCCCAAGATCCATGTCAGCACTGGAGAGGAATCCTCAGGTTCTGGCCCCGACTCCACACAAGGTCTTAGGCCCCGGCATCGACGGGAGAGGAATCCCGAAACGCCCCCGAGGAACTCGCATGGGGACTGGCCTTTCCTGAGGCCACCAGAGCGGTTCCCTGAGGTCCCCGTCGTAAGTCGAGAGCACCTGCCGCAACTCGAGAAAATCCAGGAGGTTTTGCCCTCCAGGCGAGATGAGGCCCATTTCCGCTGAGGCTTCTCGAGGCCAATCACATCTAACCACTGGAACTTCCAAAGGATCCTTCACACCATTGCTGCAACTCAAGAAGTTCCCCGACATACCCGTCTCCACTGGAGAGGAAGCAGGTGGGGTCCCGCACACATCCAGGGGAGCACCGTTTCCGCCTCCTAGCTCGAGATGAGGGATCCTTTCCCTGGTTCGTAGGGAAAGAATTCCCGGCGTTCCCGTCGCATCTCAAGAGGAGGCGCTCTCCACAGGAAAGGCGAGAGGAACTCCAGGGTCGAGACACCATTCCAAGACTCCCCCGGATGTGTCAGTCCATTCCAGAGGAACCTGTTTTCCCTGCACTGCCTTGACGTTCAAGCCGAGGATCGACTCCCACCACGTGTGCACGTGGGACAGCCCTGTGGGAAAGCCTGGTGGGAAAGCCTCGTGGGAAAGACTCGAGGGAAAACCATAGATCCTTTGATCCACGCGGCGGACTGCGTGACACTGCTGCTACCGCTCTGGAGGAAAGCACAAGTGCATGCCCACATTCGAGACGAGGACTGACTCCCCTGGGGAGACTCCAGAAGTACCCCAAGATCCATGTCAGCACTGGAGAGGAATCCTCAGGTTCCGGCCCCGACTCCACACAAGGTCTTAGGCCCCGGGATCGACGGGAGAGGAATCCCGAGAGGCCCCCGAGGAACTCGCATGGGGACTGGCCTTTCCTGAGGCCACCAGAGCGGGTCCCTGAGGTCCCCGTCGTAAGTCGAGAGCACCTGCAGCAACTCGAGAAAATCCAGGAGGTTTTGCCCTCCAGGCGAGATGAGGCCCATTTCCGCTGAGGCTTCTCGAGGCTAATCACAACTAACCACTGGAACTTCCAAAGGGTCCTTCACACCCTTGCTGCAACTCAAGAAGTTCCCCGACATAGCCGTCTGCACTCGAGAGGAAGCATGTGGGGTCCCGCACACATCCAGGGGAGCCCCATTTCCGCCTCCTAGCCCGAGATGAGGGATCTTTTCCCTGTTTCGTAGGGAAAGAATTCCCGGCGTTCCCGTCGCATCTCAAGAGGAGGCGCTCTCCACAGGAAAGGCGAGAGGAACTCCAGGGTCGTGCCACCATTCCAAGAGTCCCCCATATGTGTCAGTCCATTCCAGAGGAACCAGTTTTCCCTGCACTGATTTGACGTTCAAGCCGAGGATCGACTCCCACCACGTGTGCACGTGGGACAGCCCTGTGGGAAAGCCTCGTGGGAATGCCTCGTGGGAAATACTCGTGGGAAAACCATAGATCCTTTGATCCACGCGGCGGACTGCGTGACACTGCTGCTACAGCTCTGGAGGAAAGCGCAAGTGCATGCCCGCATTCGAGACGAGGACTGATTCCCCTGGGGAGACTCCAGAAGTACACCAAGATCCATGTCAGCACTGGAGAGGAATCCTCAGGTTCCGGCCCCGACTCCACACAAGGTCCTAGGCCCCGGCATCGAAGGGAGAGGAATCCCGAGAGGCCCCCGAGGAACTCGCATGGGGACTGGCCTTTCCTGAGGCCTCCAGAGCGGGTCCCTGAGGTCCCCGTCATAAGTCGAGAGCACCTGCCGCAACTCGAGAAAATCCAGGAGGTTTTGCCCTCCAGGCGAGATGAGGCCCATTTCCGCTGAGGCTTCTCGAGGCTAATCACATCTAACCACTGGAACTTCCAAAGGGTCCTTCACACCCTTGCTGCAACTCAAGAAGTTCCCCGACATACCCGTCTCCACTCGAAAGGAAGCACGTGGGGTCCCGCACACATCCAGGGGAGCCCCGATTCCGCCTGCCAGCTCGAGATGAGGGATCCTTTCCCTGTTTCGTAGGGAAAGATTTCCCGGCGTTCCCGTCGCATCTCAAGAGCAGGCGCTCTCCACAGGAAAGGCGAGAGGAACTCCAGGGTCGTGCCACCATTCCAAGAGTTCCCCAGATGTGTCAGTCCATTCCAGAGGAACCTGTTTTCCCTGCACTGCCTTGACGTTCAAACCGAGGATCGACTCCCACCACGTGTGCACGTGGGACAGCCCTGTGGGAAAGCCTCGAGGGAAAGCCTCGTGGGAAAGACTCGAGGGAAAACCATAGATCCTTTGATCCACGCGGCGGACTGCGTGACACTGCTGCTACCGCTCTGGAGGAAAACGCTAGTGCATGCCCGCATTCGAGACGAGGACTGACTCCCCAGGGGAGACTCCAGAAGTATCCCAAGATCCATGTCAGCACTGGAGAGGAATCCTCAGGTTCCGGCCCCGACTCCACACAAGGTCTTAGGCCCCGGCATCGACGGGAGAGGAATCCCGAGAGGCCCCCGAGGAACTCGCATGGGGACTGGCCTTTCCTGAGGCCACCAGAGCGGGTCCCTGAGGTCCCCGTCGTAAGTCGAGAGCACCTGCAGCAACTCGAGGAAATCAAGGAGGTTTTGCCCTCCAGGCGAGATGAGGCCCATTTCCGCTGAGGCTTCTCGAGGCTAATCACGTCTAACCACTGGAACTTCCAAAGGGTCCTTCACACCCTTGCTGCAACTCAAGAAGTTCCCGGACATACCCGTCTGCACTCGAGAGGAAGCACGTGGTGTCCCGCACACATCCAGGGGAGCCCCGTTTCCGCCTCCTAGCTCGAGACGAGGGATCCTTTCCCTGTTTCGTAGGGAAAGAATTCCCGGCGTTCCCGTCGCATCTCAAGAGGAGGCGCTCTCCACAGGAAAGGAGAGAGGAACTCCAGGGTCATGCCACCATTCCAAGAGTCCACCAGATGTGTCAGTCCATTCCAGAGGAACCTGTTTTCCCTGCACTGCCTTGACGTTCAAGCCGAGGATCGACTCCCACCACGTGTGCACGTGGGACAGCCCTGTGGGAAAGCCTCGTGGGAAAGCCTCGTGGGAAAGACTCGAGGGAAAAACATAGATCCTTTGATCCACGCGGCGGACTGCGTGACACTGCTGCTACCGCTCTGGAGGAAAGCGCAAGTGCATGCCCGCATTCGAGACTAGGACTGACTCCCCTGGGGAGACTCCAGAAGTACCCCAAGATCCATGTCAACACTGGAGAGGAAACCTCAGGTTCCGGCCCCGACTCCACACAAGGTCTTAGGCCCCGGGATCGACGGGAGAGGAATCCCGAGAGGCCCCCGAGGAACTCACATGGGGACTGGCCTTTCCTGAGGCCACCAGAGCGGGTCCCTGAGGTCCCCGTCGTAAGTCGAGAGCACCTGCCACAACTCGAGAAAAACCAGGAGGTTTTGCCCTCCAGGCGAGATGAGGCCCATTTCCGCTGAGGCTTCTCAAGGCTAATCACATCTAACCACTGGAACTTCCAAAGGGTCCTTCACACCCTTGCTGCAACTCAAGAAGTTCCCCGACATACCCGTCTCCACTCGAGAGGAAGCACGTGGGTCCCGCACACATCCAGAGGAGCCCCGATTCCGCCTCCTAGCTCGAGATGAGGGATCCTTTCCCTGTTTCGTAGGGAAAGATTTCCCGGCGTTCCCGTCGCATCTCAAGAGGAGGCGCTCTCCACAGGAAAGGCGAGAGGAACTCCAGGGTCGTGCCACCATTCCAAGAGTCCCCCAGATGTGTCAGTCCATTCCAGAGGAACCTGTTTTCCCTGCACTGCCTTGACGTTCAAGCCGAGGATCGACTCCCACCACGTGTGCACGTGGGACAGCCCTGTGGGAAAGCCTCGTGGGAAAGCTTCGTGGGAAAGACTCGAGGGAAAACCATAGATCCTTTGATCCACGCGGCGGACTGCGTGACACTGCTGCTACCGCTCTGGAGGAAAGCGCAAGTGCATGCCCGCATTCGAGACGAGGACTGACTCCCCTGGGGAGACTCCAGAAGTACCCCAAGATCCATGTCAGCACTGGAGAGGAATCCTCAGGTTCCGGCCCCGACTCCACACAAGGTCTTAGGCCCCGGCATCGACGGGAGAGGAATCCCGAGAGGCCCCCGAGGAACTCGCATGGGGACTGGCCTTTCCTGAGGCCACCAGAGCGGGTCCCTGAGGTCCCCGTCGTAAGTCGAGAGCACCTGCCGCAACTCGAGGAAATCCAGGAGGTTTTGCCCTCCAGGCGAGATGAGGCCCATTTCCGCTGAGGCTTCTCGAGGCTAATCACGTCTAACCACTGGAACTTCCAAAGGGTCCTTCACACCCTTGCTGCAACTCAAGAAGTTCCCCGACATACTCGTCTCCACTCGAGAGGAAGCACGTGGGTCCCGCACACATCCAGGGGAGCCCCGTTTCCGCCTCCTAGCTCGAGATGAGGGATCCTTTCCCTGTTTCGTAGGGAAAGAATTCCCGGCGTTCCCGTCGCATCTCAAGAGGAGGCGCTCTCCACAGGAAAGGCGAGAGGAACTCCAGGGTCGTGCCACCATTCCAAGAGTCCCCCAGATGTGTCAGTCCATTCCAGAGGAACCTGTTTTCCCTGCACTGCCTTGACGTTCAAGCCGAGGATCGACTCCCACCACGTGTGCACGTGGGAAAGCCCTGTGGGAAAGCCTCGTGGGAAAGCCTCGTGGGAAAGACTCGAGGGAAAAACATAGATCCTTTGATCCACGCGGCGGACTGCGTGACACTGCTGCTACCGCTCTGGAGGAAAGCGCAAGTGCATGCCCGCATTCGAGACGAGGACTGACTCCCCTGGGGAGACTCCAGAAGTACCCCAAGATCCATGTCCGCACTGGAGAGGAATCCTCAGGTTCCGGCCCCGACTCCACACAAGGTCTTAGGCCCCGGCATCGACGGGAGAGGAATCCCGAGAGGCCCCCGAGGAACTCGCATGGGGACTGGCCTTTCCTGAGGCCACCAGAGGGGGTCCCTGAGGTCCCCGTCGTAAGTCGAGAGCACCAGCAGCAACTCGAGAAAATCCAGGAGGTTTTGCCCTCCAGGCGAGATGAGGCCCATTTCCGCTGAGGCTTCTCGAGGCTAATCACGTCTAACCACTGGAACTTCCAAAGGGTCCTTCACAACCTTGCTGCAACTCAAGAAGTTCCCCGACATACCCGTCTCCACTCGAGAGGAAGCACGTGGGGTCCCGCACACATCCAGGGGAGCCCCGTTTCCGCCTCCTAGCTCGAGATGAGGGATCCTTTCCCTGTTTCGTAGGGAAAGAATTCCCGGCGTTCCCGTCGCATCTCAAGAGGAGGCGCTCTCCACAGGAAAGGCGAGAGGAACTCCAGGGTCGTGCCACCATTCCAAGAGTCCCCCAGATGTGTCAGTCCATTCCAGAGGAACCTGTTTTCCCTGCACTGCCTTGACGTTCAAGCCGAGGATCGACTCCCACCACGTGTGCACGTGGGACAGCCCTGTGGGAAAGCCTCGTGGGAAAGCCTCGTGGGAAAGACTCGAGGGAAAACCATAGATCCTTTGATCCACGCGGCGGACTGCGTGACACTGCTGCTACCGCTCTGGAGGAAAGCGCAAGTGCATGACCGCATTCGAGACGAGGACTGACTCCCCTGGGGAGACTCCAGAAGTACCCCAAGATCCATGTCAGCACTGGAGAGGAATCCTCAGGTTCCGGCCCCGACTCCACACAAGGTCTTAGGCCCCGGCATCGACGGGAGAGGAATCCCGAGAGGCCCCCGAGGAACTCGCATGGGGACTGGCCTTTCCTGAGGCCACCAGAGCGGTTGGCTGAGGTCTCCGTCGTAAGTCGAGAGCACCTGCCGCAACTCGAGGAAATCCAGGAGGTTTTGCCCTCCAGGCGAGATGAGGCCCATTTCCGCTGAGGCTTCTCGAGGCTAATCACGTCTAACCACTGGAACTTCCAAAGGGTCCTTCACACCCTTGCTGCAACTCAAGAAGTTCCCCGACATACCCGTCTCCACTCGAGAGGAAGCACGTGGTGTCCCGCCCACATCCAGGGGAGCCCCGTTTCCACCTCCTAGCTCGAGATGAGGGATCCTTTCCCTGTTTCATAGGGAAAGAATTCCCAGCGTTCCCGTCGCATCTCAAGAGGAGGCGCTCTCCACAGGAAAGGCGAGAGGAACTCCAGGGTCGTGGAACCATTCCAAGAGTCCCCCAGATGTGTCAGGCCATTCCAGAGGAACCTGTTTTCTCTGCACTGCCTTGACGTTCAAGCCAAGGATCGACTCCCACCACGTGTGCACGTGGGACAGCCCTGTGGGAAAGCCTCGTGGGAAAGCCTCGTGGGAAAGACTCGAGGGAAAACCATAGATCCTTTGATCCATGCGGAGGACTGCGTGACACTGCTGCTACCGCTCTGGAGGAAAGCGCAAGTGCATGCCCGCATTCGAGACGAGGACTGACTCCCCTGGGGAGACTCCAGAAGTACCCCAAGATCCATGTCAGCACTGGAGAGGAATCCTCAGGTTCCGGCCCCGACTCCACACAAGGTCTTAGGCCCCGGCATCGACGGGAGAGGAATCCCGAGAGGCCCCCGAGGAACTCGCATGGGGACTGGCCTTTCCTGAGGCCACCAGAGCGGGTCCCTGAGGTCCCCGTCGTAAGTCGAGAGCACCTGCCGCAACTCGAGAAAATCCAGGAGGTTTTGCCCTCCAGGCGAGATGAGGCCCATTTCCGCTGAGGCTTCTCGAGGCTAATCACAACTAACCACTGGAACTTCCAAAGGGTCCTTCACACCCTTGCTGCAACTCAAGAAGTTCCCCGACATAGCCGTCTGCACTCGAGAGGAAGCATGTGGGGTCCCACACACATCCAGGGGAGCCCCATTTCCGCCTCCTAACCCGAGATGAGGGATCCTTTCCCTGTTTCGTAGGGAAAGAATTCCCGGCGTTCCCGTCGCATCTCAAGAGGAGGCGCTCTCCACAGGAAAGGAGAGAGGAACTCCAGGGTCATGCCACCATTCCAAGAGTCCACCAGATGTGTCAGTCCATTCCAGAGGAACCTGTTTTCCCTGCACTGCCTTGACGTTCAAGCCGAGGATCGACTCCCACCACGTGTGCACGTGGGACAGCCCTGTGGGAAAGCCTCGGGGGAAAGCCTCGTGGGAAAGACTCGAGGGAAAAACATAGATCCTTTGATCCACGCGGCGGACTGCGTGACACTGCTGCTACCGCTCTGGGGGAAAGCGCAAGTGCATGTCCGCATTCGAGACTAGGACTGACTCCCCTGGGGAGACTCCAGAAGTACCCCAAGATCCATGTCAACACTGGAGAGGAATCCTCAGGTTCCGGCCCCGACTCCACACAAGGTCTTAGGCCCCGGCATCGACGGGAGAGGAATCCCGAGAGGCCCCCGAGGAACTCACATGGGGACTGGCCTTTCCTGAGGCCACCAGAGCGGGTCCCTGAAGTCCCCGTCGTAAGTCGAGAGCACCTGCCACAACTCGAGAAAATCCAGGAGGTTTTGCCCTCCAGGCGAGATGAGGCCCATTTCCGCTGAGGCTTCTCGAGGCTAATCACATCTAACCACTGGAACTTCCAAAGGGTCCTTCACACCCTTGCTGCAACTCAAGAAGTTCCCCGACATACCCGTCTCCACTCGAGAGGAAGCACGTGGGTCCCGCACACATCCAGGGGAGCCCCGATTCCGCCTCCTGGCTCGAGATGTGGGATCCTTTCCCTGTTTCGTAGGGAAAGAATTCCCTGCGTTCCCGTCGCATCTCAAGACGAGGCGCTCTCCACAGGAAAGGCGAGAGGAACTCCAGGGTCGTGTCACCATTCCAAGAGTCCCCCAGATGTGTCAGTCCATTCCAGAGGAACCTGTTTTCCCTGCACTGCCTTGACGTTCAAGCCGAGGATCGATTCCCACCACGTGTGCACGTGGGACAGCCCTGTGGGAAAGCCTCGTGGGAAAGCTTCGTGGGAAAGACTCGAGGGAAAACCATAGATCCTTTGATCCACGTGGCGGACTGCGTGACACTGCTGCTACCGCTCTGGAGGAAAGCGCAAGTGCATGCCCGCATTCGAGACGAGGACTGACTCCCCTGGGGAAACTCCAGAAGTACCCCAAGATCCATGTCAGCACTGGAGAGGAATCCTCAGGTTCCGGCCCCGACTCCACACAAGGTCTTAGGCCCCGGCATCGACGGGAGAGGAATCCCGAGAGGCCCCCGAGGAACTCGCATGGGGACTGGCCTTTACTGAGGCCACCAGAGCGGGTCCCTGAGGTCCCCGTCGTAAGTCGAGAGCACCTGCCGCAACTCGAGGAAATCCAGGAGGTTTTGCCCTCCAGGCGAGATGAGGCCCATTTCCGCTGAGGCTTCTCGAGGCTAATCACGTCTAACCACTGGAACTTCCAAAGGGTCCTTCACAACCTTGCTGCAACTCAAGAAGTTCCCCGACATACCCGTCTCCACTCGAGAGGAAGCACGTGGGGTCCCGCACACATCCAGGGGAGCCCCGTTTCCGCCTCCTAGCTCGAGATGAGGGATCCTTTCCCTGTTTCGTAGGGAAAGAATTCCCGGCGTTCCCGTCGCATCTCAAGAGGAGGCGCTCTCCACAGGAAAGGCGAGGGGAACTCCAGGGTCGTGCCACCATTCCAAGAGTCCCCCAGATGTGTCAGTCCATTCCAGAGGAACCTGTTTTCCCTCCACTGCCTTGACGTTCAAGCCGAGGATCGACTCCCACCACGTGTGCACGTGGGACAGCCCTGTGGGAAAGCCTCGTGGGAAAGCCTCGTGGGAAAGACTCGAGGGAAAACCATAGATCCTTTGATCCACGGGGCGGACTGCGTGACACTGCTGCTACCGCTCTGGAGGAAAGCGCAAGTGCATGACCGCATTCGAGACGAGGACTGACTCCCCTGGGGAGACTCCAGAAGTACCCCAAGATCCATGTCAGCACTGGAGAGTAATCCTCAGGTTCCGGCCCCGACTCCACACAAGGTCTTAGGCCCCGGTATCGACGGGAGAGGAATCCCGAGAGGCCCCCGAGGAACTCGCATGGGGACTGGCCTTTCCTGAGGCCACCAGAGCGGTTGGCTGAGGTCTCCGTCGTAAGTCGAGAGCACCTGCCGCAACTCGAGGAAATCCAGGAGGTTCTGCCCTCCAGGCGAGATGAGGCCCATTTCCGCTGAGGCTTCTCGAGGCTAATCACGTCTAACCACTGGAACTTCCAAAGGGTCCTTCACACCCTTGCTGCAACTCAAGAAGTTCCCCGACATACCCGTCTCCACTCGAGAGGAAGCACGTGGTGTCCCGCCCACATCCAGGGGAGCCCCGTTTCCACCTCCTAGCTCGAGATGAGGGATCCTTTCCCTGTTTCATAGGGAAAGAATTCCCAGCGTTCCCGTCGCATCTCAAGAGGAGGCGCTCTCCACAGGAAAGGCGAGAGGAACTCCAGGGTCGTGGAACCATTCCAAGAGTCCCCCAGATGTGTCAGGCCATTCCAGAGGAACCTGTTTTCCCTGCACTGCCTTGACGTTCAAGCCAAGGATCGACTCCCACCACGTGTGCACGTGGGACAGCCCTGTGGGAAAGCCTCGTGGGAAAGCCTCGTGGGAAAGACTCGAGGGAAAACCATAGATCCTTTGATCCATGTGGAGGACTGCGTGACACTGCTGCTACCGCTCTGGAGGAAAGCGCAAGTGCATGACCGCATTCGAGACGAGGACTGACTCCCCTGGGGAGACTCCAGAAGTACCCCAAGATCCATGTCAGCACTGGAGAGGAATCCTCAGGTTCCGGCCCCGACTCCACACAAGGTCTTAGGCCCCGGCATCGACGGGAGAGGAATCCCTAGAGGAACTCGCATGGGGACTGGCCTTTCCTGAGGCCACCAGAGCGGGTCCCTGAGGTCCCCGTCGTAAGTCGAGAGCACCTGCCGCAACTCGAGAAAATCCAGGAGGTTTTGCCCTCCAGGCGAGATGAGGCCCATTTCCGCTGAGGCTTCTCGAGGCTAATCACAACTAACCACTGGAACTTCCAAAGGGTCCTTCACACCCTTGCTGCAACTCAAGAAGTTCCCCGACATAGCCGTCTGCACTCGAGAGGAAGCATGTGGGGTCCCACACACATCCAGGGGAGCCCCATTTCCGCCTCCTAACCCGAGATGAGGGATCCTTTCCCTGTTTCGTAGGGAAAGAATCCCCGGCGTTCCCGTCGCATCTCAAGAGGAGGCGCTCTCCACAGGAAAGGCGAGAGGAACTCCAGGGTCGTGCCACCATTCCAAGAGTCCCCCATATGTGTCAATCCATTCCAGAGGAACCTGTTTTCCCTGCACTGCCTTGACGTTCAAGCCGAGGATCGACTCCCACCACGTGTGCACGTGGGACAGCCCTGTGGGAAAGCCTCGTGGGAAAGCCTCGTGGGAAAGACTCGAGGGAAAACCATAGATCCTTTGATCCACACGGCGGACTGCGTGACACTGCTGCTACCGCTCTGGAGGAAAGCGCAAGTGCATGCCCGCATTCGAGACGAGGACTGACTCCCCTGGGGAGACTCCAGAAGTACCCCAAGATCCATGTCAGCACTGGAGAGGAATCCTCAGGTTCCGGCCCCGACTCCACACAAGGTCTTAGGCCCCGGCATCGACGGGAGAGGAATCCCGAGAGGCCCCCGAGGAACTCGCATGGGGACTGGCCTTTCCTGAGGCCACCAGAGCGGGTCCCTGAGGTCGCCGTCGTAAGTCGAGAGCACCTGCCGCAACTCGAGGAAATCCAGGAGGTTTTGCCCTCCAGGCGAGATGAGGCCCATTTCCGCTGAGGCTTCTCGAGGCTAATCACGTTTAACCACTGGAACTTCCAAAGGGTCCTTCACACCCTTGCTGTAACTCAAGAAGTTCCCGGACATACCCGTCTCCACTCGAGAGGAAGCACGAGGGTCCCGCACACATCCAGGGGAGCCCCGTTTCCGCCTCCTAGCTCGAGATGAGGGATACTTTCCCTGTTTCGTAGGGAAAGAATTCCCGGCGTTCCCGTCGCATCTCAAGAGGAGGAGCTCTCCACAGGAAAGGCGAGAGGAACTCCAGGGTCGTGCCACCATTCCAAGAGTCCCCCAGATGTGTCAGTCCATTCCAGAGGAACCTGTTTTCCCTGCACTGCCTTGACGTTCAAGCCGAGGATCGACTCCCACCACGTGTGCACGTGGGACAGCCCTGTGGGAAAGCCTCCTGGGAAAGCCTCGTGGGAAAGACTCGAGGGTAAAACATAGATCCTTTGATCCACGCGGAGGACTGCGTGACACTGCTGCTACCGCTCTGGAGGAAAGCGCAAGTGCATGCCCGCATTCGAGACGAGGACTGACTCCCCTGGGGAGACTCCAGAAGTACCCCAAGATCCATGTCAGCACTGGAGAGGAATCCTCAGGTTCCGGCCCCGACTCCACACAAGGTCTTAGGCCCCGGCATCGACGGGAGAGGAATCCCGAGAGGCCCCCGAGGAACTCGCATGGGGACTGGCCTTTCCTGAGGCCACCAGAGCGGTTGGCTGAGGTCTCCGTCGTAAGTCGAGAGCACCTGCAGCAACTCGAGGAAATCCAGGAGGTTTTGCCCTCCAGGCGAGATGAGGCCCATTTCCGCTGAGGCTTCTCGAGGCTAATCACGTCTAACCACTGGAACTTCCAAAGGGTCCTTCACACCCTTGCTGCAACTCAAGAAGTTCCCCGACATACCCGTCTCCACTCGAGAGGAAGCACGTGGTGTCCCGCCCACATCCAGGGGAGCCCCGTTTCCACCTCCTAGCTCGAGATGAGGGATCCTTTCCCTGTTTCATAGGGAAAGAATTCCCAGCGTTCCCGTCGCATCTCAAGAGGAGGCGCTCTCCACAGGAAAGGCGAGAGGAACTCCAGGGTCGTGGAACCATTCCAAGAGTCCCCCAGATGTGTCAGGCCATTCCAGAGGAACCTGTTTTCTCTGCACTGCCTTGACGTTCAAGCCAAGGATCGACTCCCACCACGTGTGCACGTGGGACAGCCCTGTGGGAAAGCCTCGTGGGAAAGCCTCGTGGGAAAGACTCGAGGGAAAACCATAGATCCTTTGATCCATGCGGAGGACTGCGTGACACTGCTGCTACCGCTCTGGAGGAAAGCGCAAGTGCATGCCCGCATTCGAGACGAGGACTGACTCCCCTGGGGAGACTCCAGAGGTACCCCAAGATCCATGTCAGCACTGGAGAGGAATCCTCAGGTTCCGGCCCCGACTCCACACAAGGTCTTAGGCCCCGGCATCGACGGGAGAGGAATCCCGAGAGGCCCCCGAGGAACTCGCATGGGGACTGGCCTTTCCTGAGGCCACCAGAGCGGGTCCCTGAGGTCCCCGTCGTAAGTCGAGAGCACCTGCCGCAACTCGAGAAAATCCAGGAGGTTTTGCCCTCCAGGCGAGATGAGGCCCATTTCCGCTGAGGCTTCTCGAGGCTAATCACAACTAACCACTGGAACTTCCAAAGGGTCCTTCACACCCTTGCTGCAACTCAAGAAGTTCCCCGACATAGCCGTCTGCACTCGAGAGGAAGCATGTGGGGTCCCACACACATCCAGGGGAGCCCCATTTCCGCCTCCTAACCCGAGATGAGGGATCCTTTCCCTGTTTCGTAGGGAAAGAATTCCCGGCGTTCCCGTCGCATCTCAAGAGGAGGCGCTCTCCACAGGAAAGGAGAGAGGAACTCCAGGGTCATGCCACCATTCCAAGAGTCCACCAGATGTGTCAGTCCATTCCAGAGGAACCTGTTTTCCCTGCACTGCCTTGACGTTCAAGCCGAGGATCGACTCCCACCACGTGTGCACGTGGGACAGCCCTGTGGGAAAGCCTCGGGGGAAAGCCTCGTGGGAAAGACTCGAGGGAAAAACATAGATCCTTTGATCCACGCGGCGGACTGCGTGACACTGCTGCTACCGCTCTGGGGGAAAGCGCAAGTGCATGTCCGCATTCGAGACTAGGACTGACTCCCCTGGGGAGACTCCAGAAGTACCCCAAGATCCATGTCAACACTGGAGAGGAATCCTCAGGTTCCGGCCCCGACTCCACACAAGGTCTTAGGCCCCGGCATCGACGGGAGAGGAATCCCGAGAGGCCCCCGAGGAACTCACATGGGGACTGGCCTTTCCTGAGGCCACCAGAGCGGGTCCCTGAAGTCCCCGTCGTAAGTCGAGAGCACCTGCCACAACTCGAGAAAATCCAGGAGGTTTTGCCCTCCAGGCGAGATGAGGCCCATTTCCGCTGTGGCTTCTCGAGGCTAATCACATCTAACCACTGGAACTTCCAAAGGGTCCTTCACACCCTTGCTGCAACTCAAGAAGTTCCCCGACATACCCGTCTCCACTCGAGAGGAAGCACGTGGGTCCCGCACACATCCAGGGGAGCCCCGATTCCGCCTCCTAGCTCGAGATGTGGGATCCTTTCCCTGTTTCGTAGGGAAAGAATTCCCTGCGTTCCCGTCGCATCTCAAGACGAGGCGCTCTCCACAGGAAAGGCGAGAGGAACTCCAGGGTCGTGTCACCATTCCAAGAGTCCCCCAGATGTGTCAGTCCATTCCAGAGGAACCTGTTTTCCCTGCACTGCCTTGACGTTCAAGCCGAGGATCGATTCCCACCACGTGTGCACGTGGGACAGCCCTGTGGGAAAGCCTCGTGGGAAAGCTTCGTGGGAAAGACTCGAGGGAAAACCATAGATCCTTTGATCCACGTGGCGGACTGCGTGACACTGCTGCTACCGCTCTGGAGGAAAGCGCAAGTGCATGCCCGCATTCGAGACGAGGACTGACTCCCCTGGGGAAACTCCAGAAGTACCCCAAGATCCATGTCAGCACTGGAGAGGAATCCTCAGGTTCCGGCCCCGACTCCACACAAGGTCTTAGGCCCCGGCATCGACGGGAGAGGAATCCCGAGAGGCCCCCGAGGAACTCGCATGGGGACTGGCCTTTACTGAGGCCACCAGAGCGGGTCCCTGAGGTCCCCGTCGTAAGTCGAGAGCACCTGCCGCAACTCGAGGAAATCCAGGAGGTTTTGCCCTCCAGGCGAGATGAGGCCCATTTCCGCTGAGGCTTCTCGAGGCTAATCACGTTTAACCACTGGAACTTCCAAAGGGTCCTTCACACCCTTGCTGTAACTCAAGAAGTTCCCGGACATACCCGTCTCCACTCGAGAGGAAGCACGAGGGTCCCGCACACATCCAGGGGAGCCCCGTTTCCGCCTCCTAGCTCGAGATGAGGGATACTTTCCCTGTTTCGTAGGGAAAGAATTCCCGGCGTTCCCGTCGCATCTCAAGAGGAGGAGCTCTCCACAGGAAAGGCGAGAGGAACTCCAGGGTCGTGCCACCATTCCAAGAGTCCCCCAGATGTGTCAGTCCATTCCAGAGGAACCTGTTTTCCCTGCACTGCCTTGACGTTCAAGCCGAGGATCGACTCCCACCACGTGTGCACGTGGGACAGCCCTGTGGGAAAGCCTCCTGGGAAAGCCTCGTGGGAAAGACTCGAGGGTAAAACATAGATCCTTTGATCCACGCGGAGGACTGCGTGACACTGCTGCTACCGCTCTGGAGGAAAGCGCAAGTGCATGCCCGCATTCGAGACGAGGACTGACTCCCCTGGGGAGACTCCAGAAGTACCCCAAGATCCATGTCAGCACTGGAGAGGAATCCTCAGGTTCCGGCCCCGACTCCACACAAGGTCTTAGGCCCCGGCATCGACGGGAGAGGAATCCCGAGAGGCCCCCGAGGAACTCGCATGGGGACTGGCCTTTCCTGAGGCCACCAGAGCGGTTGGCTGAGGTCTCCGTCGTAAGTCGAGAGCACCTGCAGCAACTCGAGGAAATCCAGGAGGTTTTGCCCTCCAGGCGAGATGAGGCCCATTTCCGCTGAGGCTTCTCGAGGCTAATCACGTCTAACCACTGGAACTTCCAAAGGGTCCTTCACACCCTTGCTGCAACTCAAGAAGTTCCCCGACATCCCCGTCTCCACTCGAGAGGAAGCACGTGGTGTCCCGCCCACATCCAGGGGAGCCCCGTTTCCACCTCCTAGCTCGAGATGAGGGATCCTTTCCCTGTTTCATAGGGAAAGAATTCCCAGCGTTCCCGTCGCATCTCAAGAGGAGGCGCTCTCCACAGGAAAGGCGAGAGGAACTCCAGGGTCGTGGAACCATTCCAAGAGTCCCCCAGATGTGTCAGGCCATTCCAGAGGAACCTGTTTTCTCTGCACTGCCTTGACGTTCAAGCCAAGGATCGACTCCCACCACGTGTGCACGTGGGACAGCCCTGTGGGAAAGCCTCGTGGGAAAGCCTCGTGGGAAAGACTCGAGGGAAAACCATAGATCCTTTGATCCATGCGGAGGACTGCGTGACACTGCTGCTACCGCTCTGGAGGAAAGCGCAAGTGCATGCCCGCATTCGAGACGAGGACTGACTCCCCTGGGGAGACTCCAGAGGTACCCCAAGATCCATGTCAGCACTGGAGAGGAATCCTCAGGTTCCGGCCCCGACTCCACACAAGGTCTTAGGCCCCGGCATCGACGGGAGAGGAATCCCGAGAGGCCCCCGAGGAACTCGCATGGGGACTGGCCTTTCCTGAGGCCACCAGAGCGGGTCCCTGAGGTCCCCGTCGTAAGTCGAGAGCACCTGCCGCAACTCGAGAAAATCCAGGAGGTTTTGCCCTCCAGGCGAGATGAGGCCCATTTCCGCTGAGGCTTCTCGAGGCTAATCACAACTAACCACTGGAACTTCCAAAGGGTCCTTCACACCCTTGCTGCAACTCAAGAAGTTCCCCGACATAGCCGTCTGCACTCGAGAGGAAGCATGTGGGGTCCCACACACATCCAGGGGAGCCCCATTTCCGCCTCCTAACCCGAGATGAGGGATCCTTTCCCTGTTTCGTAGGGAAAGAATTCCCGGCGTTCCCGTCGCATCTCAAGAGGAGGCGCTCTCCACAGGAAAGGAGAGAGGAACTCCAGGGTCATGCCACCATTCCAAGAGTCCACCAGATGTGTCAGTCCATTCCAGAGGAACCTGTTTTCCCTGCACTGCCTTGACGTTCAAGCCGAGGATCGACTCCCACCACGTGTGCACGTGGGACAGCCCTGTGGGAAAGCCTCGGGGGAAAGCCTCGTGGGAAAGACTCGAGGGAAAAACATAGATCCTTTGATCCACGCGGCGGACTGCGTGACACTGCTGCTACCGCTCTGGGGGAAAGCGCAAGTGCATGTCCGCATTCGAGACTAGGACTGACTCCCCTGGGGAGACTCCAGAAGTACCCCAAGATCCATGTCAACACTGGAGAGGAATCCTCAGGTTCCGGCCCCGACTCCACACAAGGTCTTAGGCCCCGGCATCGACGGGAGAGGAATCCCGAGAGGCCCCCGAGGAACTCACATGGGGACTGGCCTTTCCTGAGGCCACCAGAGCGGGTCCCTGAAGTCCCCGTCGTAAGTCGAGAGCACCTGCCACAACTCGAGAAAATCCAGGAGGTTTTGCCCTCCAGGCGAGATGAGGCCCATTTCCGCTGTGGCTTCTCGAGGCTAATCACATCTAACCACTGGAACTTCCAAAGGGTCCTTCACACCCTTGCTGCAACTCAAGAAGTTCCCCGACATACCCGTCTCCACTCGAGAGGAAGCACGTGGGTCCCGCACACATCCAGGGGAGCCCCGATTCCGCCTCCTAGCTCGAGATGTGGGATCCTTTCCCTGTTTCGTAGGGAAAGAATTCCCTGCGTTCCCGTCGCATCTCAAGACGAGGCGCTCTCCACAGGAAAGGCGAGAGGAACTCCAGGGTCGTGTCACCATTCCAAGAGTCCCCCAGATGTGTCAGTCCATTCCAGAGGAACCTGTTTTCCCTGCACTGCCTTGACGTTCAAGCCGAGGATCGATTCCCACCACGTGTGCACGTGGGACAGCCCTGTGGGAAAGCCTCGTGGGAAAGCTTCGTGGGAAAGACTCGAGGGAAAACCATAGATCCTTTGATCCACGTGGCGGACTGCGTGACACTGCTGCTACCGCTCTGGAGGAAAGCGCAAGTGCATGCCCGCATTCGAGACGAGGACTGACTCCCCTGGGGAAACTCCAGAAGTACCCCAAGATCCATGTCAGCACTGGAGAGGAATCCTCAGGTTCCGGCCCCGACTCCACACAAGGTCTTAGGCCCCGGCATCGACGGGAGAGGAATCCCGAGAGGCCCCCGAGGAACTCGCATGGGGACTGGCCTTTACTGAGGCCACCAGAGCGGGTCCCTGAGGTCCCCGTCGTAAGTCGAGAGCACCTGCCGCAACTCGAGGAAATCCAGGAGGTTTTGCCCTCCAGGCGAGATGAGGCCCATTTCCGCTGAGGCTTCTCGAGGCTAATCACGTCTAACCACTGGAACTTCCAAAGGGTCCTTCACAACCTTGCTGCAACTCAAGAAGTTCCCCGACATACCCGTCTCCACTCGAGAGGAAGCACGTGGGGTCCCGCACACATCCAGGGGAGCCCCGTTTCCGCCTCCTAGCTCGAGATGAGGGATCCTTTCCCTGTTTCGTAGGGAAAGAATTCCCGGCGTTCCCGTCGCATCTCAAGAGGAGGCGCTCTCCACAGGAAAGGCGAGGGGAACTCCAGGGTCGTGCCACCATTCCAAGAGTCCCCCAGATGTGTCAGTCCATTCCAGAGGAACCTGTTTTCCCTCCACTGCCTTGACGTTCAAGCCGAGGATCGACTCCCACCACGTGTGCACGTGGGACAGCCCTGTGGGAAAGCCTCGTGGGAAAGCCTCGTGGGAAAGACTCGAGGGAAAACCATAGATCCTTTGATCCACGCGGCGGACTGCGTGACACTGCTGCTACCGCTCTGGAGGAAAGCGCAAGTGCATGACCGCATTCGAGACGAGGACTGACTCCCCTGGGGAGACTCCAGAAGTACCCCAAGATCCATGTCAGCACTGGAGAGGAATCCTCAGGTTCCGGCCCCGACTCCACACAAGGTCTTAGGCCCCGGTATCGACGGGAGAGGAATCCCGAGAGGCCCCCGAGGAACTCGCATGGGGACTGGCCTTTCCTGAGGCCACCAGAGCGGTTGGCTGAGGTCTCCGTCGTAAGTCGAGAGCACCTGCCGCAACTCGAGGAAATCCAGGAGGTTTTGCCCTCCAGGCGAGATGAGGCCCATTTCCGCTGAGGCTTCTCGAGGCTAATCACGTCTAACCACTGGAACTTCCAAAGGGTCCTTCACACCCTTGCTGCAACTCCAGAAGTTCCCCGACATACCCGTCTCCACTCGAGAGGAAGCACGTGGTGTCCCGCCCACATCCAGGGGAGCCCCGTTTCCACCTCCTAGCTCGAGATGAGGGATCCTTTCCCTGTTTCATAGGGAAAGAATTCCCGGCGTTCCCGTCGCATCTCAAGAGGAGGCGCTCTCCACAGGAAAGGCGAGAGGAACTCCAGGGTCGTGGAACCATTCCAAGAGTCCCCCAGATGTGTCAGGCCATTCCAGAGGAACCTGTTTTCCCTGCACTGCCTTGACGTTCAAGCCAAGGATCGACTCCCACCACGTGTGCACGTGGGACAGCCCTGTGGGAAAGCCTCGTGGGAAAGCCTCGTGGGAAAGACTCGAGGGAAAACCATAGATCCTTTGATCCATGCGGAGGACTGCGTGACACTGCTGCTACCGCTCTGGAGGAAAGCGCAAGTGCATGCCCGCATTCGAGACGAGGACTGACTCCCCTGGGGAGACTCCAGAAGTACCCCAAGATCCATGTCAGCACTGGAGAGGAATCCTCAGGTTCCGGCCCCGACTCCACACAAGGTCTTAGGCCCCGGCATCGACGGGAGAGGAATCCCTAGAGGAACTCGCATGGGGACTGGCCTTTCCTGAGGCCACCAGAGCGGGTCCCTGAGGTCCCCGTCGTAAGTCGAGAGCACCTGCCGCAACTCGAGAAAATCCAGGAGGTTTTGCCCTCCAGGCGAGATGAGGCCCATTTCCGCTGAGGCTTCTCGAGGCTAATCACAACTAACCACTGGAACTTCCAAAGGGTCCTTCACACCCTTGCTGCAACTCAAGAAGTTCCCCGACATAGCCGTCTGCACTCGAGAGGAAGCATGTGGGGTCCCACACACATCCAGGGGAGCCCCATTTCCGCCTCCTAACCCGAGATGAGGGATCCTTTCCCTGTTTCGTAGGGAAAGAATCCCCGGCGTTCCCGTCGCATCTCAAGAGGAGGCGCTCTCCACAGGAAAGGCGAGAGGAACTCCAGGGTCGTGCCACCATTCCAAGAGTCCCCCATATGTGTCAATCCATTCCAGAGGAACCTGTTTTCCCTGCACTGCCTTGACGTTCAAGCCGAGGATCGACTCCCACCACGTGTGCACGTGGGACAGCCCTGTGGGAAAGCCTCGTGGGAAAGCCTCGTGGGAAAGACTCGAGGGAAAACCATAGATCCTTTGATCCACACGGCGGACTGCGTGACACTGCTGCTACCGCTCTGGAGGAAAGCGCAAGTGCATGCCCGCATTCGAGACGAGGACTGACTCCCCTGGGGAGACTCCAGAAGTACCCCAAGATCCATGTCAGCACTGGAGAGGAATCCTCAGGTTCCGGCCCCGACTCCACACAAGGTCTTAGGCCCCGGCATCGACGGGAGAGGAATCCCGAGAGGCCCCCGAGGAACTCGCATGGGGACTGGCCTTTCCTGAGGCCACCAGAGCGGGTCCCTGAGGTCGCCGTCGTAAGTCGAGAGCACCTGCCGCAACTCGAGGAAATCCAGGAGGTTTTGCCCTCCAGGCGAGATGAGGCCCATTTCCGCTGAGGCTTCTCGAGGCTAATCACGTCTAACCACTGGAACTTCCAAAGGGTCCTTCACACCCTTGCTGTAACTCAAGAAGTTCCCGGACATACCCGTCTCCACTCGAGAGGAAGCACGAGGGTCCCGCACACATCCAGGGGAGCCCCGTTTCCGCCTCCTAGCTCGAGATGAGGGATACTTTCCCTGTTTCGTAGGGAAAGAATTCCCGGCGTTCCCGTCGCATCTCAAGAGGAGGAGCTCTCCACAGGAAAGGCGAGAGGAACTCCAGGGTCGTGCCACCATTCCAAGAGTCCCCCAGATGTGTCAGTCCATTCCAGAGGAACCTGTTTTCCCTGCACTGCCTTGACGTTCAAGCCGAGGATCGACTCCCACCACGTGTGCACGTGGGACAGCCCTGTGGGAAAGCCTCGTGGGAAAGCCTCGTGGGAAAGACTCGAGGGTAAAACATAGATCCTTTGATCCACGCGGAGGACTGCGTGACACTGCTGCTACCGCTCTGGAGGAAAGCGCAAGTGCATGCCCGCATTCGAGACGAGGACTGACTCCCCTGGGGAGACTCCAGAAGTACCCCAAGATCCATGTCAGCACTGGAGAGGAATCCTCAGGTTCCGGCCCCGACTCCACACAAGGTCTTAGGCCCCGGCATCGACGGGAGAGGAATCCCGAGAGGCCCCCGAGGAACTCGCATGGGGACTGGCCTTTCCTGAGGCCACCAGAGCGGGTCCCTGAGGTCCCCGTCGTAAGTCGAGAGCACCTGCAGCAACTCGAGGAAATCCAGGAGGTTTTGCCCTCCAGGCGAGATGAGGCCCATTTCCGCTGAGGCTTCTCGAGGCTAATCACGTCTAACCACTGGAACTTCCAAAGGGTCCTTCACAACCTTGCTGCAACTCAAGAAGTTCCCCGACATACCCGTCTCCACTCGAGAGGAAGCACGTGGGTTCCGCACACATACAGGGGAGCCCCGTTTCCGCCTCCTAGCTCGAGATGAGGGATCCTTTCCCTGTTTCGTAGGGAAAGAATTCCCGGCGTTCCCGTCGCATCTCAAGAGGAGGCGCTCTCCACAGGAAAGGCGAGAGGAACTCCAGGGTCGTGCCACCATTCCAAGAGTCCCCCAGATGTGTCAGTCCATTCCAGAGGAACCTGTTTTCCCTGCACTGCCTTGACGTTCAAGCCGAGGATCGACTCCTACCACGTGTGCACGCGGGACAGCCCTGTGGGAAAGCCTCGTGGGAAAGCCTCGTGGGAAAGACTCGAGGGAAAACCATAGATCCTTTGATCCACGCGGCGGACTGCGTGACACTGCTGCTACCGCTCTGGAGGAAAGCGCAAGTGCATGACCGCATTCGAGACGAGGACTGACTCCCCTGGGGAGACTCCAGAAGTACCCCAAGATCCATGTCAGCACTGGAGAGGAATCCTCAGGTTCCGGTCCCGACTCCACACAAGGTCTTAGGCCCCGGCATCGACGGGAGAGGAATCCCGAGAGGCCCCCGAAGAACTCGCATGGGGACTGGCCTTTCCTGAGGCCACCAAAGCGGGTCCCTGAGGTCTCCGTCGTAAGTCGAGAGCACCTGCCGCAACTCGAGGAAATCCAGGAGGTTTTGCCCTCCAGGCGAGATGAGGCCCATTTCCGCTGAGGCTTCTCGAGGCTAATCACGTCTAACCACTGGAACTTCCAAAGGGTTCTTCACACCCTTGCTGCAACTCAAGAAGTTCCCCGACATACCCGTCTCCACTCGAGAGGAAGCACGTGGGTCCAGCACACATCCAGGGGAGCCCCGTTTCCGCCTCCTAGCTCGAGATGAGGGATTCTTTCCCTGTTTCGTAGGGAAAGAATTCCCGGCGTTCCCGACGCATCTCAAGAGGAGGCGATCTCCACAGGAAAGGCGAGAGGAACTCCAGGGTCATGCCACCATTCCAAGAGTCCCCCAGATGTGTCAATCCATTCCAGAGGAACCTGTTTTCCCTGCACTGCCTTGACGTTCAAGCCGAGGATCGACTCCCACCACGTGTGCACGTGGTACAGCCCTGTGGGAAAGCCTCGTGGGAAAGCCTCGTGGGAAAGACTCGAGGGAAAACCATAGATCCTTTGATCCACGCGGCGGACTGCGTGACACTGCTGCTACCGCTCTGGAGGAAAGCGCAAGTGCATGCCCGCATTCGAGACGAGGACTGACTCCCCTGGGGAGACTCCAGAAGTACCCCAAGATCCATGTCAGCACTGGAGAGGAATCCTCAGGTTCCGGCCCCGACTCCACACAAGGTCTTAGGCCCCGGCATCGACGGGAGAGGAATCCCGAGAGGCCCCCGAGGAACTCGCATGGGGACTGGCCTTTCCTGAGGCCACCAGAGCGGGTCCCTGAGGTCCCCGTCGTAAGTCGAGAGCACCTGCCGCAACTCGAGAAAATCCAGGAGGTTTTCACCTCCAGGCGAGATGAGGCCCATTTCCGCTGAGGCTTCTCGAGGCCAATCACATCTAACCACTGGAGCTTCCATAGGGTCCTTCACACCCTTGCTGCAACTCAAGAAGTTCACCGACATACCCGTCTGCACTCGAAAGGAAGCACGTGGTGTCCCGCACACATCCAGGGGAGGCCCGTTTCCGCCTCCTAGCTCGAGATGAGGGATCCTTTCCCTGTTTCGTAGGGAAAGAATTCCCGGCGTTCCCGTCGCATCTCAAGAGGAGGCGCTCTCCACAGGAAAGGCGAGAGGAACTCCAGGGTCGTGCCACCATTCCAAGAGTCCCCCAGATGTGTCAGTCCATTCCAGAGGAACCTGTTTTCCCTGCACTGCCTTGACGTTCAAGCCGAGGATCGACTCCCACCACGTGTGCACTTGGGACAGCCCTGTGGGAAAGCCTCGTGGGAAAGCCTCGTGGGAAAGACTCGAGGGAAAACCATAGATCCTTTGATCAACGCGGCGGACTGCGTGACACTGCTGCTACCGCTCTGGAGGAAAGCACAAGTGCATGCCCACATTCGAGACGAGGACTGACTCCCCTGGGGAGACTCCAGAAGTACCCCAAGATCCATGTCAGCACTGGAGAGGAATCCTCAGGTTCCGGCCCCGACTCCACACAAGGTCTTAGGCCCGGCATCGACCGGAGAGGAATCCCGAGAGGCCCCCAAGGAACTCGCATGGGGACTGGCCTTTCCTGAGGCCACCAGAGCGGGTCCCTGAGGTCCCCGTAGTAAGTCGAGAGCACCTGCCGCAACTCGAGAAAATCCAGGAGGTTTTGCCCTCCAGGCGAGATGAGGCCCATTTCCGCTGAGGTTTCTCGAGGCTAATCACGTCTAACCACTGGAACTTCCAAAGGGTCCTTCACACCCTTGCTGCAACTCAAGAAGTTCCCCGACATACCCGTCTCCACTCGAGAGGAAGCACGTGGTGTCCCGCCCACATCCAGGGGAGCCCCGTTTCCACCTCCTAGCTCGAGATGAGGGATCCTTTCCCTGTTTCGTAGGGAAAGAATTCCCGGCGTTCCCGTCGCATCTCAAGAAGAGGCGCTCTCCACAGGAAAGGCGAGAGGAACTCCAGGGTCGTGGCACCATTCCAAGAGTCCCCCAGATGTGTCAGTCCATTCCAGAGGAACCTGTTTTCCCTGCACTGCCTTGACGTTCAAGCCGAAGATCGACTCCCACCACGTGTGCACGTGGGACAGCCCTGTGGGAAAGCCTCGTGGGAAAGCCTCGTGGGAAAGACTCGAGGGAAAACCATAGATCCTTTGATCCATGCGGAGGACTGCGTGACACTGCTGCTACCGCTCTGGAGGAAAGCGCAAGTGCATGCCCGCATTCGAGACCAGGACTGACTCCCCTGGGGAGACTCCAGAAGTACCCCAAGATCCATGTCAGCACTGGAGAGGAATCCTCAGGTTCCGGCCCCGACTCCACACAAGGTCTTAGGCCCCGGCATCGACGGGAGAGGAATCCCGAGAGGCCCCCGAGGAACTCGCATGGGGACTGGCCTTTCCTGAGGCCACCAGAGCGGGTCCCTGAGGTCCCCGTCGTAAGTCGAGAGCACCTGCCGCAACTCGAGAAAATCCAGGAGGTTTTGCCCTACAGGCGAGATGAGGCCCATTTCCCCTGAGGCTTCTCGAGGCTAATCACAACTAACCACTGGAACTTCCAAAGGGTCCTTACACCCTTGCTGCAACTCAAGAAGTTCCCCGACATAGCCGTCTGCACTCGAGAGGAAGCATGTGGGGTCCCACACACATCCAGGGGAGCCCAATTTCCGCCTCCTAACCCGAGATGAGGGATCCTTTCCCTGTTTCGTAGGGAAAGAATTCCCGGCGTTCCCGTCGCATCTCAAGAGGAGGCGCTCTCCACAGGAAAGGCGAGAGGAACTACAGGGTCGTGCCACCATTCCAAGAGTCCCCCATATGTGTCAGTCCATTCCAGAGGAACCTATTTTCCCTGCACTGCCTTGACGTTCAAGCCGAGGATCGACTCCCACCACGTGTGCACGTGGGACAGCCCTGTGGGAAAGCCTCGTGGGAAAGCCTCGTGGGAAAGACTCGAGGGAAAACCATAGATCCTTTGATCCACGCGGCGGACTGCGTGACACTGCTGCTACCGCTCTGGAGGAAAGCGCAAGTGCATGCCCGCATTCGAGACGAGGACTGACTCCCCTGGGGAGACTCCAGAAGTACCCCAAGATCCATGTCAGCACTGGAGAGGAATCCTCAGGTTCCGGCCCCAACTCCACACAAGGTCTTAGGCCCCGGCATCGACGGGAGAGGAATCCCGAGACGCCCCCGAGGAACTCGCATTGGGACTGGCCTTTCCTGAGGCCACCAGAGCGGTTCCCTGAGGTCCCCGTCGTAAGTCGAGAGCACCTGCCGCAACTCGAGAAAATCCAGGAGGTTTTGCCCTCCAGGCGAGATGAGGCCCATTTCCGCTGAGGCTTCTCGAGGCCAATCACATCTAACCACTGGAACTTCCAAAGGATCTTTCACACCATTGCTGCAACTCAAGAAGTTCCCCGACATACCCGTCTCCACTCTAGAGGAAGCACGAGGGTCCCGCACACATCCAGGGGAGCCCCGTTTCCGCCTGCTAGCTCGAGATGAGGGATCCTTTCCCTGTTTCGTAGGGAAAGATTTCCCGGCGTTCCCGTCGCATCTCAAGAGCAGGCGCTCTCCACAGGAAAGGCGAGAGGAACTCCAGGGTCGTGCCACCATTCCAAGAGTCCCCCAGATGTGTCAGTCCATTCCAGAGGAACCTGTTTTCCCTGCACTGCCTTGACGTTCAAGCCGAGGATCGACTCCCACCACGTGTGCACGTGGGACAGCCCTGTGGGAAAGCCTCGTGGGAAAGCCTCGTGGGAAAGACTCGAGGGAAAACCATAGATCCTTTGATCCATGCGGCGGACTGCGTGACACTGCTGCTACCGCTCTGGAGGAAAGCGCAAGTGCATGCCCGCATTCGAGACGAGGACTGACTCCCCTGGGGAGACTCCAGAAGTACCCCAAGATCCATGTCAGCACTGGAGAGGAATCCTCAGGTTCCGGCCCCGACTTCACACAAGGTCTTAGGCCCCGGCATCGACGGGAGAGGAATCCCCAGAGGAACTCGCATGGGGACTGGCCTTTCCTGAGGCCTCCAGAGCGGGTCCCTGAGGTCCCCGTCATAAGTCGAGAGCAACTGCCGCAACTCGAGAAAATCCCGGAGGTTTTGCCCTCCAGGCGAGATGAGGCCCATTTCCGCTGAGGCTTCTCGAGGCTAATCACATCTAACCACTGGAACTTCCAAAGGGTCCCTCACACCCTTGCTGCAACTGAAGAAGTTCCCCGACATACCCGTTTCCACTCGAGAGGAAGCACGTGGGGTCCCGCACACATCCAGGGGAGCCCCGTTTCCGCCTCCTAGCTCAAGATGAGGGATCCTTTCCCTGTTTCGTAGGGAAAGAATTCCCGGCGTTCCCGTCGCATCTCAAGAGGAGGCGCTCTCCACAGGAAAGGCGAGAGGAACTCCAGGGTCGTGCCACCATTCCAAGACTCCCCCGGATGTGTCAGTCCATTCCAGAGGAACCTGTTTTCCCTGCACTGCCTTGACGTTCAAGCCGAGGATCGACTCCCACCACGTGTGCACGTGGGACAGCCCTGTGGGAAAGCCTCGTGGGAAAGCCTCGTGGGAAAGACTCGAGGGAAAACCATAGATCCTTTGATCCACGCGGAGGACTGCGTGACACTGCTGCTACCGCTCTGGAGGAAAGCGCAAGTGCATGCCCACATTCGACACGAGGACTGACTCCCCTGGGGAGACTCCAGAAGTACCCCAAGATCCATGTCAGCACTGGAGAGGAATCCTCAGGTTCCGGCCCCGACTCCACACAAGGTCTTAGGCCCCGGCATCGACGGGAGAGGAATCCCGAGAGGCCCCCGAGGAACTCGCATGGGGACTGGCCTTTCCTGATGCCACCAGAGCGGGTCTCTGAGGTCCCCGTCGTAAGTCGAGAGCACCTGCCGCAACTCGAGAAAATCCAGGAGGTTTTGCCCTCCAGGCGAGATGAGGCCCATTTCCGCTGAGGCTTCTCGAGGCCAATCACATCTAACCACTGGAACTTCCAAAGGGTCCTTCACACCCTTGCTGCAACTCAAGAAGTTCCCCGACATACCCGTCTGCACTCGAGAGGAAGCACGTGGTGTCCCGCACACATCCAGGGGAGCCCCGTTTCCGCCTGCTAGCTCGAGATGAGGGATCCTTTCCCTGTTTCGTAGGGAAAGAATTCCCGGCGTTTCCGTCGCATCTCAAGAGGAGGCGCTCTCCACAGGAAAGGCGAGAGGAACTCCAGGGTCGTGCCACAATTCCAAGAGTCCCCCAGATGTGTCAGTCCATTCCAGAGGAACCTGTTTTCATTGCACTGCCTTGACGTTCAAGCCGAGGATCGACTCCCACCACGTGTGCACGTGGGACAGCCCTGTGGGAAAGCCTCGTGGGAAAGCCTCGTGGGAAAGACTCGAGGGAAAACCATAGATCCTTTGATCCACGCGGCGGACTGCGTGACACTGCTGCTACCGCTCTGGAGGAAAGCGCAAGTGCATGCCCGCATTCGAGACGAGGACTGACTCCCCTGGGGAGACTCCAGAAGTACCCCAAGATCCATGTCAGCACTGGAGAGGAATCCTCAGGTTCCGGCCCCGACTCCACACAAGGTCTTAGGCCCCGGCATCGACGGGAGAGGAATCCCGAGAGGCCCCCGAGGAACTCGCATGGGGACTGGCCTTTCCTGAGGCCACCAGAGCGGGTCCCTGAGGTCCCCGTCGTAAGTCGAGAGCACCTGCCGCAACTCGAGAAAATCCAGGAGGTTTTGCCCTACAGGCGAGATGAGGCCCATTTCCGCTGAGGCTTCTCGAGGCTAATCACGTCTAACCACTGGAACTTCCAAAGGGTCCTTCACACCCTTGCTGCAACTCAAGAAGTTCCCCGACACACCCGTCTCCACTCGAGAGGAAGCACGTGGGGTCCCGCACACATCCAGGGGAGCCCCGTTTCCGCCTCCTAGCTCGAGATGAGGGATCCTTTCCCTGTTTCGTAGGGAAAGAATTCCCGGCGTTCCCGTCGCATCTCAAGAGGAGGCGCTCTCCACAGGAAAGGCGAGAGGAACTCCAGGGTCGTGGCACCATTCCAAGAGTCCCCCAGATGTGTCAGTCCATTCCAGAGGAACCTGTTATCCCTGCACTGCCTTGACGTTCAAGCCGAGGATCGACTCCCACCACGTGTGCACGTGGGACAGCCCTGTGGGAAAGCCTCGTGGGAAAGCCTCGTGGGAAAGACTCGAGGGAAAACCATAGATCCTTTGATCCACGCGGCGGACTGCGTGACACTGCTGCTACCGCTCTGGAGGAAAGCGCAAGTGCATGCCCGCATTCGAGACGAGGACTGACTCCCCTGGGGAGACTCCAGAAGTACCCCAAGATCCATGTCAGCACTGGAGAGGAATCCTCAGGTTCCGGCCCCGACTCCACACAAGGTCTTAGGCCCCGGCATCGACGGGAGAGGAATCCCGAGACGCCCCCGAGGAACTCGCATGGGGACTGGCCTTTCCTGAGGCCACCAGAGCGGGTCCCTGAGGTCCCCATCGTTAGTCCAGAGCACCTGCCGCAACTCGAGAAAATCCAGGAGGTTTTGCCCTCCAGGCGAGATGAGGCCCATTTCCGCTGAGGCTTCTCGAGGCTAATCACGTCTAACCACTGGAACTTCCAAAGGGTCCTTCACACCCTTGCTGCAACTCAAGAAGTTCCCCGACATACCCGTCTCCACTCGAGAGGAAGCACGTGGGGTCCCGCACACATCCAGGGGAGCCCCGTTTCCGCCTCCTAGCTCGAGATGAGGGATCCTTTCCCTGTTTCGTAGGGAAAGAATTCCCGGCGTTCCCGTCGCATCTCAAGAGGAGGCGCTCTCCACAGGAAAGGCGAGAGGAACTCCAGGGTCGTGCCAACATTCCAAGAGTCCCCCAGATGTGTCAGTCCATTCCAGAGGAACCTGTTTTCCCTGCACTGCCTTGACGTTCAAGCAGAGGATCCACTCCCACCACGTGTGCACGTGGGACAGCCCTGTGGGAAAGCCTCGTGGGAAAGCCTCGTGGGAAAGACTCGAGGGAAAACCATAGATCCTTTGATCCACGCGGCGGACTGCGTGACACTGCTGCTACCGCTCTGGAGGAAAGCGCAAGTGCATGCCCGCATTCGAGACGAGGACTGACTCCCCTGGGGAGACTCCAGAAGTACCCCAAGATCCATGTCAGCACTGGAGAGGAATCCTCAGGTTCCGGCCCCGACTCCACACAAGGTCTTAGGACCCGGCATCGACGGGAGAGGAATCCCGAGAGGCCCCCGAGGAACTCGCATGGGGACTGGCCTTTCCTGAGGCCACCAGAGCGGGTCCCTGAGGTCCCCGTCGTAAGTCGAGAGCACCTGCCTCAACTCGAGAAAATCCAGGAGGTTTTGCCCTCCAGGCGAGATGAGGCCCATTTCCGCTGAGGCTTCTCGAGGCTAATCACGTCTAACCACTGGAACTTCCAAAGGGTCCTTCACACCCTTGCTGCAACTCAAGAAGTTCCCCGACATACCCGTCGCCACTCGAGAGGAAGCACGTGGGGTCCCGCACACATCCAGGGGAGCCCCGTTTCCACCTCCTAGCTCGAGATGAGGGATCCTTTCCCTGTTTGGTAGGGAAAGAATTCCCGGCGTTCCCGTCGCATCTCAAGAGGAGGCGCTCTCCACAGGAAAGGCGAGAGGAACTCCAGGGTCGTGACACCATTCCAAGAGTCCCCCAGATGTGTCAGTCCATTCCAGAGGAACCTGTTTTCCCTGCACTGCCTTGACGTTCAAGCCGAGGATCGACTCCCACCACGTGTGCACGTGGGACAGCCCTGTGGGAAAGCCTCGTGGGAAAGCCTCGTGGGAAAGACTCGAGGGAAAACCATAGATCCTTTGATCCACGCGGCGGACTGCGTGACACTGCTGCTACCGCTCTGGAGGGAAGCGCAAGTGCATGCCCGCATTCGAGACGAGGACTGACTCCCCTGGGGAGACTCCAGAAGTACCCCAAGATCCATGTCAGCACTGGAGAGGAATCCTCAGGTTCCGGCCCCGACTCCACACAACTTCTTAGGCCCCGGCATCGACGGGAGAGGAATCCCGAGAGGCCCCCGAGGAACTCGCATGGGGACTGGCCTTTCCTGAGGCCACCAGAGCGGGTCCCTGAGGTCCCCGTCGTAAGTCGAGAGCACCTGCCGCAACTCGAGAAAATCCAGGAGGTTTTGCCCTCCAGGCGAGATGAGGCCCATTTCCGCTGAGGCTTCTCGAGGCTAATCCCGTCTAACCACTGGAACTTCCAAAGGGTCCTTCACACCCTTGCTGCAACTCAAGAAGTTCCCCGACATACCCGTCTCCATTCGAGAGGAAGCACGTGGGGTCCCGCACACATCCAGGGGAGCCCCGTTTCCGCCTCCTAGCTCGAGATGAGGGATCCTTTCCCTGTTTCGTAGGGAAAGAATTCCCGGCGTTCCCGTCGCATCTCAAGAGGAGGCGCTCTCCAAAGGAAAGGCGAGAGGAACTCGAGGGTCGTGCCACCATTCCAAGAGTCCCCCAGATGTGTCAGTCCATTCCAGAAGAACCTGTTTTCCCTGCACTGCCTTGACGTTCAAGCCGAGGATCGACTCCCACCACGTGTGCACGTGGGACAGCCCTGTGGGAAAGCCTCGTGGGAAAGCCTCGTGGGAAAGACTCGAGGGAAAACCATAGATCCTTTGATCCACGCGGCGGACTGCGTGACACTGCTGCTACCGCTCTGGAGGAAAGCGCAAGTTCATGCCCGCATTCGAGACGAGGACTGACTCCCCTGGGGAGACTCCAGAAGTACCCCAAGATCCATGTCAGCACTGGAGAGGAATCCTCAGGTTCCGGCCCCGACTCCACACAAGGTCTTAGGCCCCGGCATCGACGGGAGAGGAAACCCGAGAGGCCCCCGAGGAACTCGCATGGGGACTGGCCTTTCCTGAGGCCACCAGAGCGGGTCCCTGAGGTCCCCGTCGTAAGTCGAGAGCACCTGCCGCAACTCGAGAAAATCCAGGAGGTTTTGCCCTCCAGGCGAGATGAGGCCCATTTCCGCTGAGGCTTCTCGAGGCCAATCACATCTAACCACTGGAACTTCCAAAGGGTCCTTCACACCCTTGCTGCAACTCAAGAAGTTCCCCGACATACCCGTCTCCACTCGAGAGGAAGCACGTGGGGTCCCGCACACATCCAGGGGAGCCCCGTTTTCGCCTCCTAGCTCGAGATGAGGGATCCTTTCCCTGTTTCGTAGGAAAGATTCCCGGCGTTACTGTCGCATCTCAAGAGGAGGCGCTCTCCACAGGAAAGGCGAGAGGAACTCCAGGGTCGTGCCACCATTCCAAGAGTCCCCCAGATGTGTCAGTCCATTCCAGAGGAACCTGTTTTCCCTTCACTGCCTTGACGTTCAAGCCGAGGATCGACTCCCACCACGTGTGCACGTGGGACAGCCCTGTGGGAAAGCCTCGTGGGAAAGCCTCGTGGGAAAGACTCGAGGGAAAACCATAGATCCTTTGATCCACGCGGCGGACTGCGTGACACTGCTGCTACCGCTATGGAGGAAAGCGCAAGTGCATGCCCGCATTCGAGACGAGGACTGACTCCCCTGGGGAGACTCCAGAATTACCCCAAGATCCATGTCAGCACTTGAGAGGAATCCTCAGGTTCCGGCCCCGAATTCGACACAAGGTCTTAGTCCCCGGCATCGACGGGACAGGGATCCCGAGAGGCCCCCGAGGAACTCGCATGGGGACTGGCCTTTCCTGATGCCACCAGAGCGGGTCCCTGAGGTCCCCGTCGTAAGTCGAGAGCACCTGCCGCAACTCGAGAAAATCCAGGAGGTTTTGCCCTCCAGGCGAGATGAGGCCCATTTCCGCTGAGGCTTCTGGAGCCTAATCACGTCTAACCACTGGAACTTCCAAAGGGTCCTTCACACCCTTGCTGCAAATCAAGAAGTTCCACGACATACCCGTCTGCACTCGAGAGGAAGCACGTGGGGTCCCGCACACATCCAGGGGAGCCCCGTTTCCGCCTCCTAGCTCGAGATGAGGGATCCTTTCCCTGTTTCGTAGGGAAAGAATTCCCGGCGTTCCCGTCGCATCTCAAGAGGAGGCGCTCTCCACAGGAAAGGCGAGAGGAACTCCAGGGTCGTGCCACCATTCCAAGAGTCCCCCAGATGTGTCAGTCCATTCCAGAGGAACCTGTTTTCCCTTCACTGCCTTGACGTTCAAGCCGAGGATCGACTCCCACCACGTGTGCACGTGGGACAGCCCTGTGGGAAAGCCTCGTGGGAAAGCCTCGTGGGAAAGACTCGAGGGAAAACCATAGATCCTTTGATCCACGCGGCGGACTGCGTGACACTGCTGCTACCGCTCTGGAGGAAAGCACAAGTGCATGCCCGCATTCGAGACGAGGACTGACTCCCCTGGGGAGGCTCCAGAAGTACCCCAAGATCCATGTCAGCACTGGAGAGGAATCCTCAGGTTCCGGCCCCGACTCGACACAAGGTCTTAGGCCCCGGCATCGACGGGAGAGGAATCCCGAGAGGCCCCCGAGGAACTCGCATGGGGACTGGCCTTTCCTGAGGCCACCAGAGCGGGTCCCTGAGGTCCCCGTCGTAAGTCGAGAGCACCTGCCGCAACTCGAGAAAATCCAGGAGGTTTTGCCCTACAGGCGAGATGAGGCCCATTTCCGCTGAGGCTTCTCGAGGCTAATCACGTCTAACCACTGGAACTTCCAAAGGGTCCTTCACACCCTTGCTGCAACTCAAGAAGTTCCCCGACACACCCGTCTCCACTCGAGAGGAAGCACGTGGGGTCCCGCACACATCCAGGGGAGCCCCGTTTCCGCCTCCTAGCTCGAGATGAGGGATCCTTTCCCTGTTTCGTAGGGAAAGAATTCCCGGCGTTCCCGTCGCATCTCAAGAGGAGGCGCTCTCCACAGGAAAGGCGAGAGGAACTCCAGGGTCGTGGCACCATTCCAAGAGTCCCCCAGATGTGTCAGTCCATTCCAGAGGAACCTGTTATCCCTGCACTGCCTTGACGTTCAAGCCGAGGATCGACTCCCACCACGTGTGCACGTGGGACAGCCCTGTGGGAAAGCCTCGTGGGAAAGCCTCGTGGGAAAGACTCGAGGGAAAACCATAGATCCTTTGATCCACGCGGCGGACTGCGTGACACTGCTGCTACCGCTCTGGAGGAAAGCGCAAGTGCATGCCCGCATTCGAGACGAGGACTGACTCCCCTGGGGAGACTCCAGAAGTACCCCAAGATCCATGTCAGCACTGGAGAGGAATCCTCAGGTTCCGGCCCCGACTCCACACAAGGTCTTAGGCCCCGGCATCGACGGGAGAGGAATCCCGAGACGCCCCCGAGGAACTCGCATGGGGACTGGCCTTTCCTGAGGCCACCAGAGCGGGTCCCTGAGGTCCCCATCGTTAGTCCAGAGCACCTGCCGCAACTCGAGAAAATCCAGGAGGTTTTGCCCTCCAGGCGAGATGAGGCCCATTTCCGCTGAGGCTTCTCGAGGCTAATCACGTCTAACCACTGGAACTTCCAAAGGGTCCTTCACACCCTTGCTGCAACTCAAGAAGTTCCCCGACATACCCGTCTACACTCGAGAGGAAGCACGTGGGGTCCCGCACACATCCAGGGGAGCCCCGTTTCCGCCTCCTAGCTCGAGATGAGGGATCCTTTCCCTGTTTCGTAGGGAAAGAATTCCCGGCGTTCCCGTCGCATCTCAAGAGGAGGCGCTCTCCACAGGAAAGGCGAGAGGAACTCCAGGGTCGTGCCAACATTCCAAGAGTCCCCCAGATGTGTCAGTCCATTCCAGAGGAACCTGTTTTCCCTGCACTGCCTTGACGTTCAAGCAGAGGATCCACTCCCACCACGTGTGCACGTGGGACAGCCCTGTGGGAAAGCCTCGTGGGAAAGCCTCGTGGGAAAGACTCGAGGGAAAACCATAGATCCTTTGATCCACGCGGCGGACTGCGTGACACTGCTGCTACCGCTCTGGAGGAAAGCGCAAGTGCATGCCCGCATTCGAGACGAGGACTGACTCCCCTGGGGAGACTCCAGAAGTACCCCAAGATCCATGTCAGCACTGGAGAGGAATCCTCAGGTTCCGGCCCCGACTCCACACAAGGTCTTAGGACCCGGCATCGACGGGAGAGGAATCCCGAGAGGCCCCCGAGGAACTCGCATGGGGACTGGCCTTTCCTGAGGCCACCAGAGCGGGTCCCTGAGGTCCCCGTCGTAAGTCAAGAGCACCTGCCTCAACTCGAGAAAATCCAGGAGGTTTTGCCCTCCAGGCGAGATGAGGCCCATTTCCGCTGAGGCTTCTCGAGGCTAATCAAGTCTAACCACTGGAACTTCCAAAGGGTCCTTCACACCCTTGCTGCAACTCAAGAAGTTCCCCGACATACCCGTCGCCACTCGAGAGGAAGCACGAGGGGTCCCGCACACATCCAGGGGAGCCCCGTTTCCGCCTCCTAGCTCGAGATGAGGGATCCTTTCCCTGTTTCGTAGGGAAAGAATTCCCGGCGTTCCCGTCGCATCTCAAGAGGAGGCGCTCTCCACAGGAAAGGCGAGAGGAACTCCAGGGTCGTGACACCATTCCAAGAGTCCCCCAGATGTGTCAGTCCATTCCAGAGGAACCTGTTTTCCCTGCACTGCCTTGACGTTCAAGCCGAGGATCGACTCCCACCACGTGTGCACGTGGGACAGCCCTGTGGGAAAGCCTCGTGGGAAAGCCTCGTGGGAAAGACTCGAGGGAAAACCATAGATCCTTTGATCCACGCGGCGGACTGCGTGACACTGCTGCTACCGCTCTGGAGGGAAGCGCAAGTGCATGCCCGCATTCGAGACGAGGACTGACTCCCCTGGGGAGACTCCAGAAGTACCCCAAGATCCATGTCAGCACTGGAGAGGAATCCTCAGGTTCCAGCCCCGACTCCACACAACTTCTTAGGCCCCGGCATCGACGGGAGAGGAATCCCGAGAGGCCCCCGAGGAACTCGCATGGGGACTGGCCTTTCCTGAGGCCACCAGGGCGGGTCCCTGAGGTCCCCGTCGTAAGTCGAGAGCACCTGCCGCAACTCGAGAAAATCCAGGAGGTTTTGCCCTCCAGGCGAGATGAGGCCCATTTCCGCTGAGGCTTCTCGAGGCTAATCCCGTCTAACCACTGGAACTTCCAAAGGGTCCTTCACACCCTTGCTGCAACTCAAGAAGTTCCCCGACATACCCGTCTCCACTCGAGAGAAAGCACGTGGGGTCCCGCACACATCCAGGGGAGCCCCGTTTCCGCCTCCTAGCTCGAGATGAGGGATCCTTTCCCTGTTTCGTAGGGAAAGAATTCCCGGCGTTCCCGTCGCATCTCAAGAGGAGGCGCTCTCCAAAGGAAAGGCGAGAGGAACTCGAGGGTCGTGCCACCATTCCAAGAGTCCCCCAGATGTGTCAGTCCATTCCAGAAGAACCTGTTTTCCCTGCACTGCCTTGACGTTCAAGCCGAGGATCCACTCCCACCACGTGTGCACGTGGGACAGCCCTGTGGGAAAGCCTCGTGGGAAAGCCTCGTGGGAAAGACTCGAGAGAAAACCATAGATCCTTTGATCCACGCGGCGGACTGCGTGACACTGCTGCTACCGCTCTGGAGGAAAGCGCAAGTGCATGACCGCATTCGAGACGAGGACTGACTCCCCTGGGGAGACTCCAGAAGTACCCCAAGATCCATGTCAGCACTGGAGAGGAATCCTCAGGTTCCGGCCCCGACTCCACACAAGGTCTTAGGCCCCGGCATCGACGGGAGAGGAATCCCGAGAGGCCCCCGAGGAACTCGCATGGGGACTGGCCTTTCCTGAGGCCACCAGAGCGGGTCCCTGAGGTCCCCGTCGTAAGTCGAGAGCACCTGCCGCAACTCGAGAAAATCCAGGAGGTTTTGCCCTCCAGGCGAGATGAGGCCCATTTCCGCTGAGGCTTCTCGAGGCTAATCACGTCTAACCACTGGAACTTCCAAAGGGTCCTTCACACCCTTGCTGCAACTCAAGAGTTTCCCCGACATACCCGTCTCCACTCGAGAGGAAGCACGTGGGGTCCCGCACACATCCAGGGGAGCCCCGTTTCCGCCTCCTAGCTCGAGATGAGGGATCCTTTCCCTGTTTCGTAGGGAAAGAATTCCCGGCGTTCCCGTCGCATCTCAAGAGGAGGCGCTCTCCACAGGAAAGGCGAGAGGAACTCCAGGGTCGTGGCACCATTCCAAGAGTCCCCCAGATGTGTCAGTCCATTCCAGAGGAACCTGTTTTCCCTTCACTGCCTTGACGTTCAAGCCGAGGATCCACTCCCACCACGTGTGCACGTGGGACAGCCCTGTGGGAAAGCCTTGTGGGAAAGCCTCGTGGGAAAGACTCGAGGGAAAACCATAGATCCTTTGATCCACGCGGCGGACTGCGTGACACTGCTGCTACCGCTCTGGAGGAAAGCGCAAGTGCATGCCCGCATTCGAGACGAGGACTGACTCCCCTGGGGAGACTCCAGAAGTACCCCAAGATCCATGTCAGCACTGGAGAGGAATCCTCAGGTTCCGGCCCCGACTCCACACAAGGTCTTAGGCCCCGGCATCGACGGGAGAGGAATCCCGAGAGGCCCCCGAGGAACTCGCATGGGGACTGGCCTTTCCTGAGGCCACCAGAGCGGGTCCCTGAGGTCCCGTCGTAAGTCGAGAGCACCTGCCGCAACTCGAGAAAATCCAGGAGGTTTTGCCCTCCAGGCGAGATGAGGCCCATTTCCGCTGAGGCTTCTCGAGGCCAATCACGTCTAACCACTGGAACTTCCAAAGGGTCCTTCACACCCTTGCTGCAACTCAAGAAGTTCCCCGACATACCCGTCTCCACTCGAGAGGAAGCACGTGGGGTCCCGCACACATCCAGGGGAGCACCGTTTCCGCCTCCTAGCTCGAGATGAGGGATCCTTTCCCTGTTTCGTAGGGAAAGAATTCCCGGCATTCCCGTCGCATCTCAAGAGGAGGCGCTCTCCACAGGAAAGGCGAGAGGAACTCCAGGGTCGTGCCACCATTCCAAGAGTCCCGCAGATGTGTCAGTCCATTGCAGAGGAACCTGTTTTCCCTGCACTGCCTTGACGTTCAAGCCGTGGATCCACTCCCACCACGTGTGCACGTGGGACAGCCCTGTGGGAAAGCCTCGTGGGAAAGCCTCGTGGGAAAGACTCGAGGGAAAACCATAGATCCTTTGATCCACCCGGCGGACTGCGGGACACTGCTGCTACCGCTCTGGAGGAAAGCGCAAGTGCATGCCCGCATTCGAGACGAGGACTGACTCCCCTGGGGAGACTCCAGAAGTACCCCAAGATCCATGTCAGCACTGGAGAGGAATCCTCAGGTTCCGGCCCCGACTCCACACAAGGTCTTAGGCCCCGGCATCGACGGGAGAGGAATCCCGAGAGGCCCCCGAGGAACTCGCATGGGGACTGGCCTTTCCTGAGGCAACCAGAGCGGGTCCCTGAGGTCCCCGTCGTAAGCCGAGAGCACCTGCCGCAACTCGAGAAAATCCAGGAGGTTTTGGCCTCCAGGCGAGATGAGGCCCATTTCCGCTGAGGCTTCTCGAGGCTAATCACGTCTAACCTCTGGAACTTCCAAAGGGTCCTTCACACCCTTGCTGCATCTCAAGAAGTTCCCCGACATACCTGTCTCCACTCGAGAGGAAGCACGTGGGGTCCCGCACACATCCAGGGGAGCCCCGTTTCCGCCTCCTAGCTCGAGATGAGGGATCCATTCCCTGTTTCGTAGGGAAAGAATTCCCGGCGTTCCCGTCGCATCTCAAGAGGAGGCGCTCTCCACAGGAAAGGCGAGAGGAACTCCAGGGTCGTGCCACCATTCCAAGAGTCCCCCAGATGTGTCAGTCCATTCCAGAGGAACCTGTTTTCCCTGCACTGCCTTGACGTTCAAGCCGTGGATCCACTCCCACCACGTGTGCCCGTGGGACAGCCCTGTGGGAAAGCCTCGGGGGAAAGCCTCGTGGGAAAGACACGAGGGAAAACCATAGATCCTTTGTCCACGCGGCGGACTGCGTGACACTGCTGCTACCGCTCTGGAGGAAAACGCAAGTGCATGCCCGCATTCGAGACGAGGACTGACTCCCCTGGGGAGATTCCAGAAGTACCCCAAGATCCATGTCAGCACTGGAGAGGAATCCTCAGGTTCCGGCCCCGACTCCACACAAGGTCTTAGGCCCCGGCATCGACGGGAGAGGAATCCCGAGAGGCCCCCGAGGAACTCGCATGGGGACTGGCCTTTCCTGAGGCCACCAGAGCGGGTCCCTGAGGTCCCCGTCATAAGTCGAGAGCACCTGCCGCAACTCGAGAAAATCCAGGAGGTTTTGCCCTCCAGGCGAGATGAGGCCCATTTCCGCTGAGGCTTCTCGAGGCTAATCACGTCTAACCACTGGAACTTCCAAAGGGTCCTTCACACCCTTGCTGCAACTCAAGAAGTTCCCCGACATACCCGTCTCCACTCGAGAGGAAGCACGTGGTATCCCGCACACATCCAGGGGAGCCCCGTTTCCGCCTCCTAGCTCGAGATGAGGGATCCTTTCCCTGTTTCGTAGGGAAAGAATTCCCGGCGTTCCCGTCGCATCTCAAGAGGAGGCGCTCTCCACAGGAAAGGCGAGAGGAACTCTAGGGTCGTGCCACCATTCCAAGAGTCCCCCAGATGTGTCAGTCCATTCCAGAGGAACCTGTTTTCCCTGCACTGCCTTGACGTTCAAGCCGAGGATCGACTCCCACCACGTGTGCACGTGGGACAGCCCTGTGGGAAAGCCTCGTGGGAAAGCCTCGTGGGAAAGACTCGAGGGAAAACCATAGATCCTTTGATCCACGCGGCGGACTGCGTGACACTGCTGCTACCGCTCTGGAGGAAAGCGCAAGTGCATGCCCGCATTCGAGACGAGGACTGACTCCCCTGGGGAGACTCCAGAAGTACCCCAAGATCCATGTCAGCACTGGAGAGGAATCCTCAGGTTCCGGCCCCGACTCCACACAAGGTCTTAGGCCCCGGCATCGACGGGAGAGGAATCCCGAGAGGCCCCCGAGGAACTCGCATGGGGAATGGCCTTTCCTGAGGCCACCAGAGCGGGTCCCTGAGGTCCCCGTCGTAAGTCGAGAGCACCTGCCGCAACTCGAGAAAATCCAGGAGGTTTTGCCCTCCAGGCGAGATGAGGCCCATTTCCGCTGAGGCTTCTCGAGGCTAATCACGTCTAACCACTGGAACTTCCAAAGGGTCCTTCACACCCTTGCTGCATCTCAAGAAGTTCCCCGACAAACCCGTCTCCACTCGAGAGGAAGCACGTGGGGTCCCGCACACATCCAGGGGAGCCCCGTTTCCGCCTCCTAGCTCGAGATGAGGGATCCTTTCCCTGTTTCGTAGGGAAAGAATTCCCGGCGTTCCCGTCGCATCTCAAGAGGAGGCGGTCTCCACAGGAAAGGCGAGAGGAACTCCAGGGTCGTGCCACCATTCCAAGAGTCCCCCAGATGTGTCAGTCCATTCCAGAGGAACCTGTTTTCCCTGCACTGCCTTGACGTTCAAGCCGAGGATCGACTCCCACCACGTGTGCACGTGGGACAGCCCTGTGGGAAAGCCTCGTGGGAAAGCCTCGTGGGAAAGACTCGAGGGAAAACCATAGATCCTTTGATCCACGCGGCGGACTGCGTGACACTGCTGCTACCGCTCTGGAGGAAAGCGCAAGTGCATGCCCGCATTCGAGACGAGGACTGACTCCCCTGGGGAGACTCCAGAAGTACCCCAAGATCCATGTCAGCACTGGAGAGGAATCCTCAGGTTCCGGCCCCGACTCCACACAAGGTCTTAGGCCCCGGCATCGACGGGAGAGGAATCCCGAGAGGACCCCGAGGAACTCGCATGGGGACTGGCCTTTCCTGAGGCCACCAGAGCGGGTCCCTGAGGTCCCGGTCATAAGTCGAGAGCACCTGCCGCAACTCGAGAAAATCCAGGAGGTTTTGCCCTCCAGGCGAGATGAGGCCCATTTCCGCTGAGGCTTCTCGAGGCTAATCACGTCGAACCACTGGAACTTCCAAAGGGTCCTTCACACCCTTTCTGCAACTCAAGAAGTTCCCCGATATACCCGTTTCCACTCGAGAGGAAGCATGTGGGGTCCCGCACACATCCAGGGGAGCACCGTTTCCGCCTCCTAGCTCGAAATGAGGGATCCTTTCCCTGTTTCGTAGGGAAAGAATTCCCGGCGTTCCCGTCGCATCTCAAGAGGAGGCGCTCTCCACAGGAAAGGCGAGAGGAACTCCAGGGTCGTGCCACCATTCCAAGACTCCCCCGGATGTGTCAGTCCATTCCAGAGGAACCTGTTTTCCCTGCACTGCCTTGATGTTCAAGCCGAGGATCGACTCCCACCACGTGTGCACGTGGGACAGCCCTGTGGGAAAGCCTCGTGGGAAAGCCTCGTGGGAAAGACTCGGGGGAAAACCATAGATCCTTTGATCCACGCGGAGGACTGCGTGACACTGCTGCTACCGCTCTGGAGGAAAGCGCAAGTGCATGCCCACATTCGACACGAGGACTGACTCCCCTGGGGAGACTCCAGAAGTACCCCAAGATCCATGTCAGCACTGGAGAGGAATCCTCAGGTTCCGGCCCCGACTCCACACAAGGTCTTAGGCCCCGGCATCGACGGGAGAGGAATCCCGAGAGGCCCCCGAGGAACTCGCATGGGGACTGGCCTTTCCTGAGGCCACCAGAGCGGGTCCCTGAGGTCCCCGTCGTAAGTCGAGAGCACCTGCCGCAACTCGAGAAAATCCAGGAGGTTTTGTCCTCCAGGCGAGATGAGGCCCATTTCCGCTGAGGCTTCTCGAGGCTAATCACGTCTAAACACTGGAACTTCCAAAGGGTCCTTCACACCCTTGCTGCAACTCAAGAAGTTCCCCGACATACCCGTCTCCACTTGAGAGGAAGCACGTGGGTCCCGCACACATCCAGGGGAGCCCCGTTTCCGCCTCCTAGCTCGAGATGAGGGATTCTTTCCCTGTTTCGTAGGGAAAGAATTCCCGGCGTTCCCGTCGCATCTCAAGAGGAGGCGCTCTCCACAAGAAAGGCGAGAGGAACTCCAGGGTCGTGACACCATTCCAAGAGTCCCCCAGATGTGTCAGTCCATTCCAGAGGAACCTGTTTTCCCTGCACTGCCTTGACGTTCAAGCCGAGGATCGACTCCCACCACGTGTGCACGTGGGACAGCCCTGTGGGAAAGCCTCGTGGGAAAGCCTCGTGGGAAAGACTCGAGGGAAAACCATAGATCCTTTGATCCACGCGGCGGACTGCGTGACACTGCTGCTACCGCTCTGGAGGAAAGCGCAAGTGCATGCCCGCATTCGAGACGAGGACTGACTCCCCTGGGGAGACTCCAGAAGTACCCCAAGATCCATGTCAGCACTGGAGAGGAATCCTCAGGTTCCGACACCTACTCCACACAAGGTCTTAGGCCCCGGCATCGACGGGAGAGGAATCCCGAGAGGCCCCCGAGGAACTCGCATGGGGACTGGCCTTTCCTGAGGCCACCAGAGCGGGTCCCTGAGGTCCCCGTCGTAAGTCGAGAGCACCTGCCGCAACTCGAGGAAATCAAGGAGGTTTTGCCCTCCAGGAGAGATGAGGCCCATTTCCGCTGAGGCTTCTCGAGGCTAATCACGTCTAACCACTGGAACTTCCAAAGGGTCCTTCACACCCTTGCTGCAACTCAAGAAGTTCCCCGACATACCCGTCTCCACTCGAGAGGAAGCACGTGGGTCCCGCACACATCCAGGGGAGACCCGTTTCCGCCTCCTAGCTCGAGATGAGGGATCCTTTCCCTGTTTCGTAGGGAAAGAATTCCCGGCGTTCCCGTCGCATCTCAAGAGGAGGCGCTCTCCACAGGAAAGGCGAGAGGAACTCCAGGGTCGTGCCACCATTCCAAGAGTCCCCCAGATGTGTCAGTCCATTCCAGAGGAACCTGTTTTCCCTGCACTGCCTTGACGTTCAAGTCGAGGATCGACTCCCACCACGTGTGCACGTGGGACAGCCCTGTGGGAAAGCCTCGTGGGAAAGCCTCCTGGGAAAGACTCGAGGGAAAACCATAGATCCTTTGATCCACGCGGAGGACTGCGTGACACTGCTGCTACCGCTCTGGAGGAAAGCGCAAGTGCATGCCCACATTCGACACGAGGACTGTCTCCCCTGGGGAGACTCCAGAAGTACCCCAAGATCCATGTCAGCACTGGAGAGGAATCCTCAGGTTCCGGCCCCGACTCCACACAAGGTCTTAGGCCGCGGCATCGACGGGAGAGGAATCCCGAGAGGCCCCCGAGGAACTCGCATGGGGACTGGCCTTTCCTGAGGCCACCAGAGCGGGTCCCTGAGGTCCCCGTCGTAAGTCGAGAGCACCTGCCGCAACTCGAGAAAATCCAGGAGGTTTTGCCCTCCAGGCGAGATGAGGCCCATTTCCGCTGAGGCTTCTCGAGGCTAATCACGTCTAAACACTGGAACTTCCAAAGGGTCCTTCACACCCTTGCTGCAAATCAAGAAGTTCCCCGACATACCCGTCTCCACTTGAGAGGAAGCACGTGGGTCCCGCACACATCCAGGGGAGCCCCGATTCCGCCTCCTAGCTCGAGATGAGGGATCCTTTCCCTGTTTCGTAGGGAAAGAATTCCCGGCGTTCCCGTCGCATCTCAAGAGGAGGCGCTCTCCACAGGAAAGGCGAGAGGAACTCCAGGGTCGTGCCACCATTCCAAGAGTCCCCCAGATGTGTCAGTCCATTCCAGAGGAACCTGTTTTCCCTGCACTGCCTTGACGTTCAAGCCGAGGATCGACTCCCACCACGTGTGCACGTGGGACAGCCCTGTGGGAAAGCCTCGTGGGAAAGCCTCGTGGGAAAGACTCGAGGGAAAACCATAGATCCTTTGATCCACGCGGCGGACTGCGTGACACTGCTGCTACCGCTCTGGAGGAAAGCGCAAGTGCATGCCCGCATTCGAGACGAGGACTGACTCCCCTGGGGAGACTCCAGAAGTACCCCAAGATCCATGTCAGCACTGGAGAGGAATCCTCAAGTTCCGGCCCCGACTCCACACAAGGTCTTAGGCCCCGGCATCGACGGGAGACGAATCCCGAGAGTCCCCCGAGGAACTCGCATGGGGACTGGCCTTTCCTGAGGCCACCATAGCGGGTCCCTGAGGTCCCCGTCGTAAGTCGAGAGCACCTGCCGCAACTCGAGAAAATCCAGGAGGTTTTCACCTCCAGGCGAGATGAGGCCCATTTCCGCTGAGGCTTCTCGAGGCCAATCACATCTAACCACTGGAACTTCCAAAGGATCCTTCACACCATTGCTGCAACTCAAGAAGTTCCCCGACATACCCGTCTGCACTCGAGAGGAAGCACGTGGGGTCCCGCACACATCCAGGGGAGCCCCGTTTCCGCCTCCTAGCTCGAGATGAGGGATCCTTTCCCTGTTTCGTAGGGAAAGAATTCCCGGCGTTCCCGTCGCATCTCAAGAGGAGGCGCTCTCCACAGGAAAGGCGAGAGGAACTCCAGGGTCGTGGCACCATTCCAAGAGTCCCCCAGATGTGTCAGTCCATTCCAGAGGAACCTGTTTTCCCTGCACTGCCTTGACGTTCAAGCCGAGGATCGACTCCCACCACGTGTGCACGTGGGACAGCCCTGTGGGAAAGTCTCGTGGGAAAGCCTCGTGGGAAAGACTCGAGGGAAAACCATAGATCCTTTGATCCACGCTGTGGACTGCGTGACACTGCTGCTACCGCTCTGGAGGAAAGCGCAAGTGCATGCCCGCATTCGAGACGAGGACTGACTCCCCTGGGGAGACTCCAGAAGTACCCCAAGATCCATGTCAGCACTGGAGAGGAATCCTCAGGTTCCGGCCCCGACTCCACACAAGGTCTTAGGCCCCGGCATCGACGGGAGAGGAATCCCGAGAGGCCCCCGAGGAACTCACATGGGTACTGGCCTTTCCTGAGGCCACCAGAGCGGGTCCCTGAGGTCCCCGTCGTAAGTCGAGAGCACCTGCCGCAACTCGAGAAAATCCAGGAGGTTTTGCCCTCCAGGCGAGATGAGGCCCATTTCCGCTGAGGCTTCTCGAGGCCAATCACATCTAACCACTGGAACTTCCAAAGGGTCCTTCACACCCTTGCTGCAACTCAAGAAGTTCCCCGACATACCCGTCTGCACTCGAGAGGAAGCACGTGGGGTCCCGCACACATCCAGGGGAGCCCCTTTTCCGCCTCCTAGCTCGAGATGAGGGATCCTTTCACTGTTTCGTAGGGAAAGAATTCCCGGCGTTCCCGTCGCATCTCAAGAGGAGGCGCTCTCCACTGGAAAGGCGAGAAGAACTCCAGGGTCATGGCACCATTCCAAGAGTCCCCCAGATTTGTCAGTCCATTCCAGAGGAACCTGTTTTCCCTGCACTGCCTTGACGTTCAAGCCGAGGAACGACTCCCACCACGTGTGCACGTGGGACAGCCCTGTGGGAAAGCCTCGTGGGAAAGCCTCGTGGGAAAGACTCGAGGGAAAACCATAGATCCTTTGATAGACGCGGCGGACTGCGTGACACTGCTGCTACCGCTCTGGAGGAAAGCGCAAGTGCATGCCCGCATTCGAGACGAGGACTGACTCCCCTGGGGAGACTCCAGAAGTACCCCAAGATCCATGTCAGCACTGTAGAGGAATCCTCAGGTTCCGGCCCCGACTCCACACAAGGTCTTAGGCCCCGGCATCGACGGGAGAGGAATCCCGAGAGGCCCCCGAGGAACTCGCATGGGGACTGGCCTTTCCTGAGGCCACCAGAGCGGTTCCCTGAGGTCCCCGTCGTAAGTCGAGAGCACATGCCGCAACTCGAGAAAATCCAGGAGGTTTTGCCCTCCAGGCGAGATGAGGCCCATTTCCGCTGAGGCTTCTCGAGGCCAATCACATCTAATCACTGGAACTTCCAAAGGGTCCTTCACACCATTGCTGCAACTCAAGAAGTTCCCCGACATACCCGTCTCCACTCGAGAGGAAGCACGTGGGGTCCCGCACACATCCAGAGGAGCTCCGTTTCCGCCCCCTAGCTAGAGATGAGGGATCCTTTCCCTGTTTCGTAGGGAAAGAATTCCCGGCGTTCCCGTCCCATCTCAAGAGGAGGCGCTCTCCACAGGAAAGGCGAGAGGAACTCCAGGGTCGTGACACCATTCCAAGAGTCCCCCAGATGTGTCAGTCCATTCCAGAGGAACCTGTTTTCCCTGCACTGCCTTGACGGTCACGCCGAGGATCGACTCCCACCACGTGTGCACGTGGGACAGCCCTGTGGGAAAGCCTCGTGGGAAAGCCTCGTGGGAAAGACTCGAGGGAAAACCATAGATCCTTTGATCCACGCGGCGGACTGTGTGACACTGCTGCTACCGCTGTGGAGGAAAGGGCAAAGGCATACCCGCATTCGTGACGAGGACTGACTCCCCTGGGGAGACTCCAGAAGTACCCCAAGATCCATGTCAGCACTGGAGAGGAATCCTCAGGTTCCGGCTCCGACTCCACACAAGGTCTTAGGCCCCGGCATCGACGGGAGAGGAATCCCGAGAGGCCCCCGAGGAACTCGCATGGGGACTGGCCTTTCCTGAGGCCACCAGAGCGGGTCCCTGAGGTCCCCGTCGTAAGTCGAGAGCACCTGCCGCAACTCGAGAAAATCCAGGAGGTTTTGCCCTCCAGGCGAGAGGAGGCCCATTTCCGCTGACGCTTCTCGAGGTCAATCACATCTAACCACTGGAACTTCCAAAGGGTCCTTCACACCCTTGCTGCAACTCAAGAAGTTCCCCGACATACCCGTGTCCACTCGAGAGGAAGCACGAGGGTCCCGCACACATCCAGGGGAGCCCCGTTTCCGCCTCCTTGCTCGAGATGAGGGATCCTTTCCCTGTTTCGTAGGGAAAGAATTCCCGGCGTTCCCGTCGCATCTCAAGAGGAGGCGCTCTCCACAGGAAAGCCGAGAGGAACTCCAGGGTCGTGCCACCATTCCAAGAGTCCCCCAGATGTGTCAGTCCATTCCAGAGGAACCTGTTTTCCCTGCACTGCCTTGACGTTCAAGCCGAGGATCCACTCCCACCACGTGTGCACGTGGGACAGCCCTGTGGGAAAGCCTCGTGGGAAAGCCTCGTGGGAAAGACTCGAGGGAAAACCATAGATCCTTTGATCCACGCGGCGGACTGCGTGACACTGCTGCTACCGCTCTGGAGGAAAGCGCAAGTGCATGCCCGCATTCGAGACGAGGACTGACTCCCCTGGGGAGACTCCAGAAGTACCCCAAGATCCATGTCAGCACTGGAGAGGAATCCTCAGGTTCCGGCCCCGACTCCACACAAGGTCTTCGGCCCCGGCATCGACGGGAGAGGAATCCCGAGAGGCCCCCGAGGAACTCGCATGGGGACTGGCATTTCCTGAGGTCACCAGAGCGGGTCCCCGAGGTCCCCGTCGTGAGTCGAGAGCACATGCCGCAACTCGAGAAAATCCAGGAGGTTTTGCCCTCAGGGCGAGATGAGGCCCATTTCCGCTGAGGCTTCTCGAGGCTAATCACATCTAACCACTGGAACTTCCAAAGGGTCCTTCACACCCTTGCTGCAACTCAAGAAGTTCCACGACATACCCGTCTCCACTCGAGAGGAAGCACGTGGGGTCCCGCACACATCCAGGGGAGCCCAGTTTCCGCCTCCTAGCTCGAGATGAGGGATCCTTTCCCTGTTTCGTACGGAAAGAATTCCCGGCGTTCCCGTCGCATCTCAAGAGGAGGGGCTCTCCACAGGAGAGGCGAGAGGAACTCCAGGGTCGTGCCACCATTCCAAGAGACGCCCAGATGTGTCAGTCCATTACAGAGGAACCTGTTTTCCCTGCACTGCCTTGTCGTTCAAGCCGAGGATCGACTTCCACCACCTGTGCACGTGGGACAGCCCTGTGGGAAAGCCTCGTGGGAACGCCTCGTGGGAAAGACTCGAGGGAAAACCATAGATCCTTTGATCCACGCGGCGGACTGCGTAACACTGCTGCTACCACTCTAGAGGAAAGCGCAAGTGCATGCCCGCATTTGAGACGAGGACTGACTCCCCTGGGGAGACTCCAGAAGTACCCCAAGATCCATGTCAGCACTGGAGAGGAATCCTCAGGTTCCGGCACCGACTCCACACAAGGTCTTAGGCCCCGGCATCGACGGGAGAGGAATCCCGAGAGGCCCCCGAGGAATTCTCATGGGGACTGGCCTTTCCTGAGGCCACCAGAGCGGGTCCCTGAGGTCCCCGTCGTAAGTCGAGAGCACCTGCCGCAACTCGAGAAAATCCAGGAGGTTTTGCCCTCCAGGCGAGATGAGGCCCATTTCCGCTGAGGCTTCTCGAGGCTAATCACGTCTAACCACTGGAACTTCCAAAGGGTCCTTCACACCCTTGCTGCAACTCAAGAAGTTCCCCGACATACCCGTCTCCACTCGAGAGGAAGCACGTGGGGTCCCGCACACATCCAGGGGAGCACCGTTTCCGCCTCCTAGCTCGAGAAGAGGGATCCTTTCCCTGTTTCGTAGGGAAAGAATTCCCGGCGTTCCCGTCGCATCTCAAGAGGAGGCGCTCTCCACAGGAAAGGCGAGAGGAACTCCAGGGTCGTGCCACCATTCCAAGAGTCCCCCAGATGTGTCAGTCCATTCCAGAGGAACCTGTTTTCCCTGCACTGCCTTGACGTTCAAGCCGAGGATCCACTCCCACCACGTGTGCACGTGGGACAGCCCTGTGGGAAAGCCTCGTGGGAAAGCCTCGTGGGTAAGACTCGAGGGAAAACCATAGATCCTTTGATCCACGCGGCGGACTGGGTGACACTGCTGCTACCGCTCTGGAGGAAAGCGCAAGTGCATGCCCGCATTCGAGACGAGGACTGACTCCCCTGGGGAGACTCCAGAAGTACCCCAAGATCCATGTCAGCACTGGAGAGGAATCCTCAGGTTCCGGCCCCGACGCCACACAAGGTCTTAGGCCCCGGCATCGACGGGAGAGGAATCCCGAGAGGCCCCCGAGGAACTCGCATGGGGACTGGCCTTTCCTGAGGCCACTAGAGCGGGTCCCTGAGGTCCCCGTCGTAAGTCGAGAGCACCTGCCGCAACTCGAGAAAATCCAGGAGGTTTTGCCCTCCAGGCGAGATGAGGCCCATTTCCGCTGAGGCTTCTCGAGGCTAATCACGTCTAACCACTGGAACTTCCAAAGGGTCCTTCACACCCTTGGTGCAACTCAAGAAGTTCCCCGACATACCCGTCTCCACTCGAGAGGAAGCACGTGGGGTCCCGCAAACATCCAGGGGAGCCCCATTTCCGCCTCCTAGCTCGAGATGAGGGATCCTTTCCCTGTTTCGTAGGGAAAGAATTCCCGGCGTTCCCGTCGCATCTCAAGAGGAGGCGCTCTCCACAGGAAAGGCGAGAGGAACTCCAGGTTCGTGCCACCATTCCAAGAGTCCCCCAGATGTGTCAGTCCATTCCAGAGGAACCTGTTTTCCCTGCACTGCCTTGACGTTCAAGCCGAGGATCGAGTCACACCACGTGTGCACGTGGGACAGCCCTGTGGAAAGCCTCGTGGGAAAGCCTCGTGGGAAAGACTCGAGGGAAAACCATAGATCCTTTGATCCACGCGGTGGACTGCGTGACACTGCTGCTACCGGTCTGGAGGAAAGCCAAGTGCATGCCCGCATTCGAGACGAGGACTGACTGCCCTGGGGAGACTCCAGAAGCACCCCAAGATCCATGTCAGCACTGGAGAGGAATCCTCAGGTTCCGGCCCCAACTCCACACAAGGTCTTAGGCCCCAGCATCGACGGGAGAGGAATCCCGAGAGGACCCGAGGAAGTCGCATGGGGACTGGCCTTTCCTGAGGCCACCAGAGCGGGTCTCTGAGGTCCCCGTCGTAAGTCGAGAGCACCTGCCGCAACTCGAGAAAATCCAGGAGGTTTTGCCCTCCAGGCGAGATGAGGCCCATTTCCGCTGAGGCTTCTCGAGGCTAATCACATCTAACCACTGGAACTTCCAAAGGTCCTTCACACCCTTGCTGCAACTCAAGAAGTTCCCCGACATACCTGTCTCCACTCGAGAGGAAGCACGTGGGGTCCCGCACACATCCAGGGGAGCCCCGTTTCTGCCTCCAAGCTCAAAATGAGGGATCCTTTCCCTGTTTCGTAGGGAAAGAATTCCGGCGTTCCCGTCGCATCTCAAGAGGAGGCGCTCTTCACAGGAAAGGCGAGAGGAACTCCAGGGTCGTTCCACCATTCCAAGAGTCCCCCAGATGTGTCAGTCCATTCCAGAGGAACCTGTTTTCCCTGCACTGCCTTGACGTTCAAGCCGAGGATCGACTCCCACCACGTGTGCACGTGGGACAGCCCTGTGGGAAAGCCTCGTGGGAAAGCCTCGTGGGAAAGACTCGAGGGAAAACCATAGATCCTTTGATCCACGCGGCGGACTGCTTGACACTGCTGCTACCGCTCTGGAGGATAGCGAAAGTGCATGTCCGCATTTCAGACGAGGACTGACTCCCCTGGGTAGACTCCAGAAGTACCCCAAGATCCATGTCAGCACTGGAGAGGAATCCTCAGGTTCCGGCCCCGACTCCACACAAGGTCTTCGGCCCCGGCATCGACGGGAGAGGAATCCCGAGAGGCCAACGAGGAATTCGCATGGGGACTGGCCTTTCCTGAGGCCACCAGAGCGGGTCCTGAGGTCCCCGTCGTAAGTCGAGAGCACCTGCCGAAACTCGAGAAAATCCAGGAGGTTTTGCCCTCCAGGCGAGATGAGCCCCATTTCCGCTGAGGCTTCTCGAGGCCAATCACATCTAACCACTGGAACTTCCAAAGGGTCCTTCACACCCTTACTGCAACTCAAGAAGTTCCCCGACATACCCGTCTCCACTCGAGAGGAAGCACGTGGGGTCCCGCACACATCGAGGGGAGCCCGGATTCCGCCTCCTAGCTCGAGATGAGGGATCCTTTCCCTGTTTCGCAGGGAAAGAATTCCCAGCGTTCCCGTCGCATCTCAAGAGGAGGCGCTCTCCACAGGAAAGGCGAGAGGAACTCCAGGGTCGTGCCACCATTCCAAGAGTCCCCCAGATGTGTCAGTCCATTCCAGAGGAACCTGTTTTCCCTGCACTGCCTTGACGTTCAAGCCGAGGATCGACTCCCACCACGTGTGCACGTGGGACAGCCCTGTGGGAAAGCCTCGTGGGAAAGCCTCGTGGGAAAGACTCGAGGGAAAAACATAGATCCTTTAATCCACTCGGCGGACTGCGTGACACTGCTGCTACCGCTCTGGAGGAAAGCGCAATGCATGCCCGCATTCGAGACGAGGACTGACTCCCCTGGGGAGACTCCAGAAGTACCCCAAGATCCATGTCAGCACTGGAGAGGAATCCTCAGGTTCCGGCCCCGACTCCACACAAGGTCTTAGGCCCCGGCATCGACGGGAGAGGAATCCCGAGAGGCCCCCGAGGAACTCGCATGGGGACTGGCCTTTCCTGAGGCCACCAGTGCCGGTCCCTGAGGTCCCCGTCGTAAGTCGAGAGCACCTGCCGCAACTCGAGAAAATACAGGAGGTTTTGCCCTATAGGCGAGATGAGGCCCATTTCCGCTGAGGCTTCTCGAGGCCAATCACATCTAACCACTGGAACTTCCAAAGGGTCCTTCACACCATTGCTGCAACTCAAGAAGTTCCCGAACATACCCGTCTCCAATCGAGAGGAAGCACGTGGTGTCCCGCACACATCCAGGGGAGCCCCGTTTCCGCCTCCTAGCTCGAGATGAGGGATCCTTTCCCTGTTTCGTAGGGAAAGAATTCCCGGCGTTCCCGTTGCATCTCAAGAGGAGGCGCTCTCCACAGGAAAGGCGAGAGGAACTCCAGGGTCGTGCCACCATTCCAAGAGTCCCCCAGATGTGTCAGTCCATTCCAGAGGAACCTGTTTTCCCTGCACTTGACGTTCAAGCCGAGGATCGACTCCCACCACGTGTGCACGTGGGACAGCCCTGTGGGAAAGCCTCGTGGGAAAGCCTCGTGGGAAAGACTCGAGGGAAAACCATAGATCCTTTGATCCACGCGGGGAATGAGTGACACTGCTGCTACCGCTCTGGAGGAAAGCGCAATGCATTCCCGCAAACGAGACGAGGACTGACTCCCCTGGGGAGACTCCAGAAGTACCCCAAGATCCATGTCAGCACTGGAGAGGAATCCTCAGGTTCCGGCCCCGACTCCACACAAGGTCTTAGGACCCGGCATCGACGGGAGAGGAATCCCGAGACGCCCCCGAGGAACTCGCATGGGGACTGGTCTTTCCTGGGGCCACCAGAGCGGTTCCCTGAGGTCCCCGTCGTAAGTCGAGAGCACGTGCCGCAACTCTAGAAAATCCAGGAGGTTTTGCCCTCCAGGTGAGATGAGGCCCATTTCCGCTGAGGCTTCTCGAGGCCAATCACATCTAACCACTGGAACTTCCAAAGGGTCCTTCACACCATTGCTGCAACTCAAGAAGTAACCCGACATACCCGTCTCCACTCGAGAGGAAGCACGTGGGGTCCCGCACACATCCAGGGGAGCCCCGTTTCCGCCTCCTAGCTCGAGATGAGGGATCCTTTCCCTGTTTCGTAGGGAAAGAATTCCCGGCGTTCCCGTCGCATCTCAAGAGGAGGCGCTCTCCACAGGAAAGGCGAGAGGAACTCCAGGGTCGTGCCACCATTCCAAGAGACCCCCAGATGTGTCAGTCCATTCCAGAGGAACCTGTTTTCCCTGCACTGCCTTGACGTTCAAGCCGAGGATCGAGTCCCACCACGTGTGCACGTGGGACAGCCCTGAGGGAAAGCCTCGTGGGAAAGCTTCGTGGGAAAGATTCGAGGGACAACCATAGATCCTTTGATCCACGCGGCGGACTGCGTGACACTGCTGCTACCGGTCTGGAGGAAAGCGCAAGTGCATGCCCGCATTCGAGACGAGGACTGACTCCCCTGGGGAGACTCCAGAATTACCCCAAGAACCATGTGAGCACTGGAGAGGAATCCTCCGGTTCCGGCCCAGACTCCACACAAGGTCTTAGGCCCCGGCATCGACGGGAGAGGAATCCCCATATTAACTCGCATGGGGACTGGCCTTTCCTGAGGCCACCAGAGCGGGTCCCTGAGGTCCCCGTCGTAAGTCGAGATCACCTGCCGCAACTCGAGAAAATCCAGGAGGTTTAGCCCTCCAGGCGAGATGAGGCCCATTTCCACTGAGGCTTCTCGAGCCTAATCACGTCTAACCACTGGAACTTCCAAAGGGTCCTTCACACCCTTGCTGCAACTCAAGAAGTTCCCCGACCTACCCGTCTCCACTCGAGAGGAAGGACGTGCGTCCCGTACACATCCAGAGGAGCCCCGTTTCTGCCTCCTAGCTCGAGACGAGGGATCCTTTCCCTGTTTCGTAGCGAAAGAATTTCCAGCGTTCCCGTCGCATCTCAAGAGGAGGCGCTCTCCACAGGAAAGGCGAGAGGAACTCCAGGGTCGTGCCACCATTCCAAGAGTCCCCCAGATGTGTCAGTCCATTCCATAGGAACCTGTTTTCCCTGCACTGCCTTGACGTTCAAGCCGAGGATCGACTCCCACCACGTGTGCACGTGGGACAGCCCTGTGGGAAAGCCTCGTGGGAAAGCCTCGTGGGAAAGACTCGAGGGAAAACCATAGATCCTTTGATCCACGCGGGGAATGCGTGACACTGCTGCTACCGCTCTGGAGGAAAGCGCAATGCATGCCCGCAAACGAGACGAGGACTGACTCCCCTGGGGAGACTCCAGAAGTACCCCAAGATCCATGTCAGCACTGGAGAGGAATCCTCAGGTTCCGGCCCCGACTCCACACAAGGTCTTAGGCCCCGGCATCGACGGGAGAGGAATCCCGAGAGGCCCCCGAGGAACTCGCATGGGGACTGGTCTTTCCTGAGGCCACCAGAGCGGGTCCCTGAGGTCCCCGTCGTAAGTCGAGAGCACGTGCCGCAACTCTAGAAAATCCAGGAGGTTTTGCCCTCCAGGTGAGATGAGGCCCATTTCCGCTGAGGCTTCTCGAGGCCAATCACATCTAACCACTGGAACTTCCAAAGGGTCCTTCACACCATTGCTGCAACTCAAGAAGTTCCCCGACATACCCGTCTCCACTCGAGAGGAAGCACGTGGGGTCCCGCACACATCCAGGGGAGCCCCGTTTCCGCCTCCTAGCTCGAGATGAGGGATCCTTTCCCTGTTTCGTAGGGAAAGAATTCCCGGCGTTCCCGTCGCATCTCAAGAGGAGGCGCTCTCCACAGGAAAGGCGAGAGGAACTCCAGGGTCGTGCCACCATTCCAAGAGACCCCCAGATGTGTCAGTCCATTCCAGAGGAACCTGTTTTCCCTGCACTGCCTTGACGTTCAAGCCGAGGATCGAGTCCCACCACGTGTGCACGTGGGACAGCCCTGAGGGAAAGCCTCGTGGGAAAGCTTCGTGGGAAAGATTCGAGGGACAACCATAGATCCTTTGATCCACGCGGCGGACTGCGTGACACTGCTGCTACCGGTCTGGAGGAAAGCGCAAGTGCATGCCCGCATTCGAGACGAGGACTGACTCCCCTGGGGAGACTCCAGAATTACCCCAAGAACCATGTGAGCACTGGAGAGGAATCCTCCGGTTCCGGCCCAGACTCCACACAAGGTCTTAGGCCCCGGCATCGACGGGAGAGGAATCCCCATATTAACTCGCATGGGGACTGGCCTTTCCTGAGGCCACCAGAGCGGGTCCCTGAGGTCCCCGTCGTAAGTAGAGATCACCTGCCGCAACTCGAGAAAATCCAGGAGGTTTTGCCCTCCAGGCGAGATGAGGCCCATTTCCACTGAGGCTTCTCGAGCCTAATCACGTCTAACCACTGGAACTTCCAAAGGGTCCTTCACACCCTTGCTGCAACTCAAGAAGTTCCCCGACCTACCCGTCTCCACTCGAGAGGAAGGACGTGCGTCCCGTACACATCCAGAGGAGCCCCGTTTCTGCCTCCTAGCTCGAGACGAGGGATCCTTTCCCTGTTTCGTAGGGAAAGAATTTCCAGCGTTCCCGTCGCATCTCAAGAGGAGGAGCTCTCCACAGGAAAGGCGAGAGGAACTCCAGGGTCGTGCCACCATTCCAAGAGTCCCCCAGATGTGTCAGTCCATTCCATAGGAACCTGTTTTCCCTGCACTGCCTTGACGTTCAAGCCGAGGATCGACTCCCACCACGTGTGCACGTGGGACAGCCCTGTGGGAAAGCCTCGTGGGAAAGCCTCGTGGGAAAGACTCGAGGGAAAACCATAGATCCTTTGATCCACGCGGGGAATGCGTGACACTGCTGCTACCGCTCTGGAGGAAAGCGCAATGCATGCCCGCAAACGAGACGAGGACTGACTCCCCTGGGGAGACTCCAGAAGTACCCCAAGATCCATGTCAGCACTGGAGAGGAATCCTCAGGTTCCGGCCCCGACTCCACACAAGGTCTTAGGCCCCGGCATCGACGGGAGAGGAATCCCGAGAGGCCCCCGAGGAACTCGCATGGGGACTGGCCTTTCCTGAGGCCACCAGAGCGGGTCCCTGAGGTCCCCGTCGTAAGTCGAGAGCACCTGCCGCAACTCGAGAAAATCCAGGAGGTTTTGCCCTCCAGGCGAGATGAGGCCCATTTCCGCTGAGTCTTCTCGAGGCCAATTACATCTAACCACTGGAACTTCCAAAGGGTCCTTCACACCCTTGCTGCAACTCAATAAGTTCCCCAACATACCCGTTTGCACTCGAGAGGAAGCACGTGGTGTCCCGCACACATCCAGGGGATCCCCGTTTCCGCCTCCTAGCTCGAGATGAGGGATCCTTTCCCTGTTTCGTAGGGAAAGAATTCCCGGCGTTCCCGTCGCTTCTCAAGAGGAGGCGCTCTCCACAGGAAAGGCGAGAGGAACTCCAGGGTCATGCCACCATTCCAAGAGTCCCCCAGATGTGTCAGTCCATTCCAGAGGAACCTGTTTTCCCTGCACTGCCTTGACGTTCAAGCCGAGGATCAACTCCCACCACGTGTGCACGTGGGACAGCCCTGTGGGAAAGCCTCGTGGGAAAGCCTCGTGGGAAAGACTCGAGGGAAAACCATAGATCCTTTGATCCACGCGGCGGACTGCGTGACACTGCTGCTACCGCTCTGGAGGAAAGCGCAAGTGCATGCCCGCATTCGAGACGAGGACTGACTCCCCTGGGGAGACTCCAGAAGTACCCCAAGATCCATGTCAGCACTGGAGAGGAATCCTCAGGTTCCGGCCCCGACTCCACACAAGGTCTTAGGCCCCGGCATCGACGGGAGAGGAATCCCGAGAGGCCCCCGAGGAACTCGCATGGGGACTGGCCTTTCCTGAGGCCACCAGAGCGGGTCCCTGAGGTCCCCGTCGTAAGTCGAGAGCACCTGCCGCAACTCGAGAAAATCCAGGAGGTTTTGCCCTCCAGGCGAGATGAGGCCCATTTCCGCTGAGGCTTCTCGAGGCTAATCACGTCTAACCACTGGAACTTCCAAAGGGTCCTTCACACCCTTGCTGCAACTCAAGAAGTTCCCCGACATACCCATCTCCACTCGAGAGGAAGCACGTGGGGTCCCGCACACATCCAGGGGAGCCCCGTTTCCGCCTCCTAGCTCGAGATGAGGGATCCTTTCCCTGTTTCGTAGGGAAAGAATTCCGGGCGTTCCCGTCGCATCTCAAGAGGAGGCGCTCTCCACAGGAAAGGCGAGAGGAACTCCAGGGTCGTGCCACCATTCCAAGAGTCCCCCAGATGTGTCAGTCCATTCCAGAGGAACCTGTTTTCCCTGCACTGCCTTGACGTTCAAGCCGAGGATCGACTCCCACCACGTGTGCACGTGGGACAGCCCTGTGGGAAAGCCTCGTGGGAAAGCCTCGTGGGAAAGACTCGAGGGAAAACCATAGATCCTTTGATCCACGCGGCGGACTGCGTGACACTGCTGCTACCGCTCTGGAGGAAAGCGCAAGTGCATGCCCGCATTCGAGACGAGGACTGACTCCCCTGGGGAGACTCCAGAAGTACCCCAAGATCCATGTCAGCACTGGAGAGGAATCCTCAGGTTCCGGCCCCGACTCCACACAAGTTCTAAGGCCCCGGCATCGACGGGAGAGGAATCCCGAGAGGCCCCCGAGGAACTCGCATGGGGACTGGCCTTTCCTGAGGCCACCAGAGCGGGTCCCTGAGATCCCCGTCGTAAGTCGAGAGCACCTGCCGCAACTCGAAAAAATCCAGGAGGTTTTGCCCTCCAGGCGAGATGAGGCCCATTTCCGCTGAGGCTTCTCGAGGCCAATCACGTCTAACCGCTGAAACTTCCCAAGGGTCCTTCACACCCTTGCTGCAACTCAAGAAGGTCCCCGACATACCCGTCTCCACTCGAGAGGAAGCACGTGGGGTCCCGCACACATCCAGGGGAGCCCCGTTTCCGCCTCCTAGCTCGAGATGAGGGATCCTTTCCCTGTTTCGTAGGGAAAGAATTCCCGGCGTTCCCGTCGCATCTCAAGAGGAGGCGCTCTCCACAGGAAAGGCGAGAGGAACTCCAGGGTCATGCCACCATTCCAAGAGTCCCCCAGATGTGTCAGTCCATTCCAGAGGAACCTGTTTTCCCTGCACTGCCTTGACGTTCAGGCCGAGGATCGACTCCCACCACGTGTGCACGTGGGACAGCCCTGTGGGAAAGCCTCGTGGGAAAGCCTCGTGGGAAAGACTCGAGGGAAAACCACAGATCCTTTGATCCACGCGGCGGACTGCGTGACACTGCTGCTACCGCTCTGGAGGAAAGCGCAAGTGCATGCCCGCATTCGAGACGAGGACTGACTCCCCTGGGGAGACTCCAGAAGTACCCCAAGATCCATGTCAGCACTGGAGAGTAATCCTCAGGTTCCGGCCCCGACTCCACACAAGGTCTTAGGCCCCGGCATCGACGGGAGAGGAATCCCGAGAGGCCCCCGAGGAACTCGCATGGGGACTGGCCTTTCCTGAGGCCACCAGAGCGGGTCCCTGAGGTCCCCGTCGTAAGTCGAGAGCACCTGCCGCAACTCGAGAAAATCCAGGAGGTTTTACCCTCCAGGCGAGATGAGGCCCATTTCCGCTGAGGCTTCTCGAGGCCAATCACATCTAACCACTGGAACTTCCAAAGGGTCCTTCACACCCTTGCTGCAACTCAAGAAGTTCCCCGACATACCCGTCTCCACTCGAGAGGAAGCACGTGGGGTCCCGCACACATCCAGGGGAGCCCCGATTCCGCCTCCTAGCTCGAGATGAGGGATCCTTTCCCTGTTTCGTAGGGAAAGAATTCCCGGCGTTCCCGTCGCATCTCAAGAGGAGGCGCTCTCCACAGGAAAGGCGAGAGGAACTCCAGGGTCGTGCCACCATTCCAAGAGTCCCCCAGATGTGTCAGTCCATTCCAGAGGAACCTGTTTTCCCTGCACTGCCTTGACGTTCAAGCCGAGGATCGACTCCCACCACGTGTGCACGTGGGACAGCCCTGTGGGAAAGCCTCGTGGGAAAGCCTCGTGGGAAAGACTCGAGGGAAAACCATAGATCCTTTGATCCACGCGGTGGACTGCGTGACACTGCTGCTACCGCTCTGGAGGAAAGCGCAAGTGCATGCCCGCATTCGAGACGAGGACTGACTCCCCTGGGGAGACTCCAGAAGTACCCCAAGATCCATGTCAGCACTGGAGAGGAATCCTCAGGTTCCGGCCCCGACTCCACACAAGGTCTTAGGACCCGGCATCGACGGGAGAGGAATCCCGAGACGCCCCCGAGGAACTCGCATGGGGACTGGCCTTTCCTGAGGCCACCAGAGCGGGTCCCTGAGGTCCCCGTCGTAAGTCGAGAGCACCTGCCGCAACTCGAAAAAATCCAGGAGGTTTTGCCCTCCAGGCGAGATGAGGCCCATTTCCGCTGAGGCTTCTCGAGGCCAATCACATCTAACCACTGGAACTTCCAAAGGGTCCTTCACACCCTTGCTGCAAGTCCAGAAGTTCCCCGACATAACCGTCTGCACTCGAGAGGAAGCACGTGGTGTCCCGCACACATCCAGGGGAGCCCCGTTTCCGCCTCCTAGTTCGAGATGAGGTATCCTTTCCCTGTTTCGTAGGGAAAGAATTTCCGGCGTTCCCATCCCATCTCAAGAGGTGGCGCTCTCCACAGGAAAGGCGAGAGGAACTCCAGGGTCATGCCACCATTCCAAGAGTCCCCCAGATGTGTCAGTCCATTCCAGAGGAACCTGTTTTCATTGCACTGCCTTGACGTTCAAGCCGAGGATCGACTCCCACCACGGGTGCACGTGGGACAGCCCTGTGGGAAAGCCTCGTGGGAAAGCCTCGTGGGAAAGACTCGAGGGAAAACCATAGATCCTTTGATCCACGCGGCGGACTGCATGACACTGCTGCTACCGCTCTGGAGGAAAGCGCAAGTGCATGCCCGCATTCGACACGAGGACTGACTCCCCTGGGGAGACTCCAGAAGTACCCCAAGATCCATGTCAGCACTGGAGAGGAATCCTCAGGTTCCGGCCCCGACTCCACACAAGGTCTTAGGCCCCGGCATCGACGGGAGAGGAATCCCGAGAGGCCCCCGAGGAACTCGCATGGGGACTGGCCTTTCCTGAGGCCACCAGAGCGGGTCCCTGAGGTCCCCGTCGTAAGTCGAGAGCACCTGCCGCTACTCGAGAAAATCCAGGAGGTTTTGCCCTCCAGGCGAGATGAGGCCCATTTCCGCTGAGGCTTCTCGAGGCCAATCACATCTAACCACTGGAACTTCCAAAGGGTCCTTCACAACCTTGCTGCAACTCAAGAAGTTCCCCGACATACCCGTCTCCACTCGAGAGGAAGCACGTGGGGTCCCGCACACATCCAGGGGAGCCCCGTTTCCGCCTCCTAGCTCGAGATGAGGGATCCTTTCCCTGTTTCGTAGGTAAAGAATTCCCGGCGTTCCCGTCGCATCTCAAGAGGTGGCGCGCTCCACAGGAAAGGCGAGAGGAACTCCAGGGTCGTGACACCATTCCAAGAGTCCCCCAGATGTGTCAGTCCATTCCAGAGGAACCTGTTTTTCCTGCACTGCCTTGACGTTCAAGCCGAGGATCGACTCCCACCACGTGTGCACTTGGGACAGCCCTGTGGGAAAGCCTCGTGGGAAAGCCTCGTGGGAAAGACTCGAGGGAAAACCATAGATCCTTTGATCCACGCGACGGACTGCGTGACACTGCTGCTACCGCTCTGGAGGAAAGCGCAAGTGCATGCCCGCATTCGAGACGAGGACTGACTCCCCTGGGGAGACTCCAGAAGTACCCCAAGATCCATGTCAGCACTGGAGAGGAATCCTCAGGTTCCGGCCCCGACTCCACACAAGGTCTTAGGCCCCGGCATCGACGGGAGAGGAATCCCGAGAGGCCCCCGAAGAATTCCCATGGGGACTGGCCTGTCCTGAGACCACCAGAGCGGGTCCCTGAGGTCCCCGTCGTAAGTCGAGAGCACCTGCCGCAACTCGAGAAAATCCAGGAGGTTTGCCCTCCAGGCGAGATGAGGCCCATTTCCGCTGAGGCTTCTCGAGGCCAATCACATCTAACCACTGGAACTTCCAAAGGGTCCTTCACACCCTTGCTGCAACTCAAGAAGTTCCCCGACATACCCGTCTGCACTCGAGAGGAAGCACGTGGTGTCCCGCACACATCCAGGTGAGCCCCGTTTCCGCCTCCTAGCTCGAGATGAGGGATCCTTTTCCTGTTTCGTAGGGAAAGAATTCCCGGCGTTCCCGTCGCATCTCAAGAGGAGGCGCTCTCCACAGGAAAGGCGAGAGGAACTCCAGGGTCATGCCACCATTCCAAGAGTCCCCCAGATGTGTCAGTCCATTCCAGAGGAACTGTTTTCCCTGCACTGCCTTGACGTTCAAGCCGAGGATCGACTCCCACCAAGTGTGCACGTGGGACAGCCCTGTGGGAAAGCCTCGTGGGAAAGCCTCGTGGGAAAGACTCGAGGGAAAACCATAGATCCTTTGATCCACGCGGCGGACTGCGTGACACTGCTGCTACCGCTCTGGAGGAAAGCGCAAGTGCATGCTCGCATTCGAGACGAGGACTGACTCCCCTGGGGAGACTCCAGAAGTACCCCAAGATCCATGTCAGCACTGGAGAGGAATCCTCAGGTTCCGGCCCCGACTCCACACAAGGTCTTAGGCCCCGGCATCGACGGGAGAGGAATCCCGAGACGCCCCCGAGGAACTCGCATGGGGACTGGCCTTTCCTGAGGCCACCAGAGCGGGTCCCTGAGGTCCCCGTCGTAAGTCGAGAGCACCTGCCGCAACTCGAGAAAATCCAGGAGGTTTTGCCCTCCAGGCGAGAAGAGGCCCATTTCCGCTGAGGCTTCTCGAGGCCAATCACGTCTAACCACTGGAACTTCCAAAGGGTCCTTCACACCCTTGCTGCAACTCAAGAAGTTCCCCGACATACCCGTCTCCACTCGAGAGGAAGCACGTGGTGTCCCGCACACATCCAGGGGAGCCCCGTTTCCACCTCCTAGCTCGAGATGAGGGATCCTTTCCCTGTTTCGTAGGGAAAGAACTCCCGGCGTTCCCGTCGCATCTCAAGAGGAGGCGCTCTCCACAGGAAAGGCGAGAGGAACTCGAGGGTCGTGCCACCATTCCAAGAGTCCCCCAGATGTGTCAGTCCATTCCAGAGGAACCTGTTTTCCCTGCACTGCCTTGACGTTCAAGCCGAGGATCGACTCCCACCACGTGTGCACGTGGGACAGCCCTGTGGGAAAGCCTCGTGGGAAAGCCTCGTGGGAAAGACTCGATGGAAAACTATAGATCCTTTGATCCACGCGGCGGACTGCGTGACACTGCTGCTACCGCTCTGGAGGAAAGCGCAAGTGCATGCCCGCATTCGAGACGAGGACTGACTCCCCTGGGGAGACTCCAGAAGTACCCCAAGATCCATGTCAGCACTGGAGAGGAATCCTCAGGTTCCGGCCCCGACTCCACACAAGGTCTTAGGCCCCGTCATCGACGGGAGAGGAATCCCGAGAGGCCCCCGAGGAACTCGCATGGGGACGGGCCTTTCCTGAGGCCACCAGAGCGGGTCCCTGAGGTCCCCGTCGTAAGTCGAGAGCACCTGCCGCAACTCGAGAAAATCCAGGAGGTTTTGCCCTCCAGGCGAGATGAGGCCCTTTTCCGCTGAGGCTTCTCGAGGCCAATCACATCTAACCACTGGAACTTCCAAAGGGTCCTTCACACCCTTGCTGCAACTAAAGAAGTTCCCCGACATACCCGTCTCCACTCGAGAGGAAGCACGTGTGGTCCCGCACACATCCAGGGGAGCCCCGTTTCCGCCTCGTAGCTCGAGATGAGGGATCCTTTCCCTGTTTCGTAGGGAAAGAATTCCCGGCGTTCCCGTCGCATCTCAAGTGGAGGCGCTCTCCACAGGAAAGGCAAGAGGAACTCCAGAGTCGTGCCACCATTCCAAGAGTCCCCCAGATGTGTCAGTCCATTCCAGAGGAACCTGTTTTCCCTGCACTGCCTTGACGTTCAAACCGATGATCGAGTCCCACCACGTGTGCACGTGGGATAGCCCTGTGGGAAAGCCTCCTGGGAAAGCCTCGTGGGAAGGACTCGAGGGAAAACCATAGATCCTTTGATCCACGCGGCGGACTGCGTGACACTGCTGCTACCGCTCTGGAGGAAAGCGCAAGTGCATGCTCGCATTCGAGACGAGGACTGACTCCACTGGGGAGACTCCAGAAGTACCCCAAGATCCATGTCAGCACTGGAGAGGAATCCTCAGGTTCCGGCCCCGACTCCACACAAGGTCTTAGGCCCCGGCATCGAAGGGAGAGGAATCCCGAGAGGCCCCCGAGGAACTCGCATGGGGACTGGCCTTTCCTGAGGCCACCAGAGCGGGTCCCTGAGGTCCCCGTCGTAAGTCGAGAGCACTTGCCGCAACTCGAGAAAATCCAGGAGGTTTTGCCCTCCAGGCGAGATGAGGCCCATTTCCGCTGAGGCTTCTCGAGGCCAATCACATCTAACCACTGGAACTTCCAAAGGGTCCTTCACACCCTTGCTGCAACTCAAGAAGTTCCCTGACATACCCGTCTGCACTCGAGAGGAAGCACGTGGTGTCCCGCACACATCCAGGGGAGCCCCGTTTCCGCCTCCTATCTCGAGATGAGGGATCCTTTCCCTGTTTCGTAGGGAAAGAATTCCCGGCGTTCCCGTCGCATCTCAAGAGGAGGCGCTCTCCACAGGAAAGCGAGAGGAACTCCAGGGTCATGCCACCATTCAAAGAGTCCCCCAGATGTGTCAGTCCATTCCAGAGGAACCTGTTTTCCCTGCACTGCCTTGACGTTCAAGCCGAGGATCGACTCCCACCACGTGTGCACGTGGGACAGCCCTGTGGGAAAGCCTCGTGGGAAAGCCTCGTGGGAAAGACTCGAGGGAAAACCATAGATCCTTTGATCCACGCGGTGGACTGCGTGACACTGCTGCTACCGCTCTGGAGGAAAGCACAAGTGCATGCCCGCATTCGAGACGAGGACTGACTCCCCTGGGGAGACTCCAGAAGTACCCCAAGATCCATGTCAGCACTGGAGAGGAATCCTCAGGTTCCGGCCCCGACTCCACACAAGGTCTTAGGCACCGGCATCGACGGGAGAGGAATCCCGAGACGCCCCCGAGGAACTCGCATGGGGACTGGCCTTTCCTGAGGCCACCAGAGCGGGTCCCTGAGGTCCCCGTCGTAAGTCGAGAGCACCTGCCGCAACTCGAGAAAAACCAGGAGGTTTTGCCCTCCAGGCGAGATGAGGCCCATTTCCGCTGAGGCTTCTCGAGGCAAATCACGTATAACCACTGGAACTTACAAAGGGTCCTTCACACCCTTGCTGCAACTCAAGAAGTTCCCCGACATACCCGTCTCCACTCGAGAGGAAGCACGTGGGGTCCCACACACATCCAGGGGAGCGCCGTTTCAGCCTCTTAGCTCGAGATGAGGGATCTTTCCCTGTTTCGTAGGGAAAGAATTCCCGGCGTTCCCGTCGCATCTCAAGAGGAGGCGCTCTCCACAGGAAAGGCGAGAGGAACTCCAGGATCGTGACACCATTCCAAGAGTCCCCCAGATGTGTCAGTCCATTCCAGAGGAACCTGTTTTCCCTGCACTGCCTTGACGTTCAAGCCGAGGATCGACTCCCACCACGTGTGCACGTGGGACAGCCCTGTGGGAAAGCCTCGTGGGAAAGCCTCGTGGGAAAGACTCGAGGGAAAACCATAGATCCTTTGATCCACGCGGCGGACTGCGTGACACTGCTGCTACCGCTCTGGAGGAAAGCGCAAGTGCATGCCCGCATTCGAGACGAGGACTGACTCCCCTGAGGAGACTCCAGAAGTACCCCAAGATCCATGTCAGCACTGGAGAGGAATCCTCAGGTTCCGGCCCCGACTCCACACAAGGTCTTAGGCCCCGGCATCGACGGGAGAGGAATCACGAGAGGGCCCCGAGGAACTCGCATGGGGACTGGCCTTTCCTGAGGCCACCAGAGCGGGTCCCTGAGGTCCCCGTCGTAAGTCGAGAGCACCTGCCGCAAGTCGAGAAAATCCAGGCGGTTTTGCCCTCCAGGCGAGATGAGGCCCATTTCCGCTGAGGCTTCTCGAGGCCAATCACATCTAACCACTGGAACTTCCAAAGGGTCCTTCACACCCTTGCTGCAACTCAAGAAGTTCCCCGACATACCCGTCTGCACTAGAAAGGAAGCACGTGGTGTCCCGCACACATCCAGGGGAGCCCCGTTTCCGCCTCCTGGCTCGAGATGAGGGATCCTTTCCCTGTTTCGTAGGGAAAGAATTCCCGGCGTTCCAGTCGCATCTCAAGAGGAGGCGCTCTCCTCAGGAAAGGCGAGAGGAACTCCAGGGTCGTGCCACCATTCCAAGAGTCCCCCAGATGTGTCAGTCCGTTCCAGAGGAACCTGTTTTCCCTGCACTGCCTTGACGTTCAAGCCGAGGATCGACTCCCACCACGTGTGCACGTGGGACAGCCCTGTGGGAAAGCCTCGTGGGAAAGCCTCGTGGGAAAGACTCGAGGGAAAACCATAGATCCTTTGATCCACGCGGCGGACTGCGTGACACTGCTGCTACCGCTCTGGAGGAAAGCGCAAGTGCATGCCCGCATTCGAGACGACGACTGACTCCCCTGGGGAGACTCCAGAAGTACCCCAAGATCCATGTCAGCACAGGAGAGGAATCCTCAGGTTCCGGCCCCGACTCCACACAAGGTCTTAGGCCCCGGCATCGACGGGAGAGGAATCCCGAGAGGCCCCCGAGGAACTCGCATGGGGACGGGCCTTTCCTGAGGCCACCAGAGCGGGTCCCTGAGGTCCCCGTCGGAAGTCTAGAGCACCTGCCGCAACTCGAGAAAATCCAGGAGGTTTTGCCCTCCAGGCGAGATGAGGCCCATTTCCGCGGAGGCTTCTCGAGGCCAATCACGTCTAACCACTGGAACTTCCAAAGGGTCCTTCACACCCTTGCTGCAACTCAAGAAGTTCCCCGACTTACCCGTCTCCACTCGAGAGGAAGCACGTGGGGTCCCGCACACATCCAGGGGAGCCCCGTTTCCGCCTCCTAGCTCGAGATGAGGGATCCTTTCCCTGTTTCGTAGGGAAAGAATTCCCGGCGTTCCCGTCGCATCTCAAGAGGAGGCGCTCTCCACAGGAAAGGCGAGAGGAACTCCAGGGTCGTGCCACCATTCCAAGAGTCCCCCGGATGTGTCAGTCCATTCCAGAGGAACCTGTTTTCCCTTCACTGCCTTGACGTTCAAGCCGAGGATCGACTCCCACCACGTGTGCACGTGGGACAGCCCTGTGGGAAAGCCTCGTGGGAAAGCCTCGTGGGAAAGACTCGAGGGAAAACCATAGATCCTTTGATCCACGCGGCGGACTGCGTGACACTGCTGCTACCGCTCTGGAGGAAAGCGCAAGTGCATGCCCGCATTCGAGACGAGGACTGACTCCCCTGGGGAGACTCCAGAAGTACCCCAAGATCCATGTCAGCACTGGAGAGGAATCCTCAGGTTCCGGCCCCGACTCCACACGAGGTCTTAGGCCCCGGCATCGACGGGAGAGGAATCCCGAGAGGCCCCCGTGGAACTCGCATGGGGACTGGCCTTTCCTGAGGCCACCAGAGCGGTTCCCTGAGGTCCCCGTCGTAAGTCGAGAGCACTTGCCGGAACTCGAGAAAATCCAGGAGGTTTTGCCCTCCAGGCGAGATGAGGCCCATTTGCGCTGAGGCTTCTCGAGGCCAATCACATGTAACCACTGGAACGTCCAAAGGGTCCTTCACACCATTGCTGCAACTCAAGAAGTTCCCCGACATACCCGTCTCCACTCGAGAGGAAGCACGTTGGGTCCCGCACACATCCAGGGGAGCCCCGTTTCCGCCTCCTAGCTCGAGATGAGGGATCCTTTCCCTGTTTCGTAGGGAAAGAATTCCCGGCGTTCCCGTCGCATCTCAAGAGGAGGCGCTCTCCACAGGAAAGGCGAGAGGAACTCCAGGGTCGTGCCACCATTCCAAGAGTCCCCCAGATGTGTCAGTCCATTCCAGAGGAACCTGTTTTCCCTTCACTGCCTTGACGTTCAAGCCGAGGATCGACTCCCACCACGTGTGCACGTGGGACAGCCCTGTGGGAAAGCCTCGTGGGAAAGCCTCGTGGGAAAGACTCGAGGGAAAACCATAGATCCTTTGATCCACGCGGCGGACTGCGTGACACTGCTGCTACCGCTCTGGAGGAAAGCGCAAGTGCATGCCCGCATTCGAGACGAGGACTGACTCCCCTGGGGAGACTCCAGAAGTACCCCAAGATCCATGTCAGCACTGGAGAGGAATCCTCAGGTTCCGGCCCCGACTCCACACGAGGTCTTAGGCCCCGGCATCGACGGGAGAGGAATCCCGAGAGGCCCCCGTGGAACTCGCATGGGGACTGGCCTTTCCTGAGGCCACCAGAGCGGTTCCCTGAGGTCCCCGTCGTAAGTCGAGAGCACTTGCCGGAACTCGAGAAAATCCAGGAGGTTTTGCCCTCCAGGCGAGATGAGGCCCATTTGCGCTGAGGCTTCTCGAGGCCAATCACATCTAACCACTGGAACGTCCAAAGGGTCCTTCACACCATTGCTGCAACTCAAGAAGTTCCCCGACATACCCGTCTCCACTCGAGAGGAAGCACGTTGGGTCCCGCACACATCCAGGGGAGCCCCGTTTCCGCCTCCTAGCTCAAGATGAGGGATCCTTTCCCTGTTTCGTAGGGAAAGAATTCCCGGCGTTCCTGTCGCATCTCAAGAGGAGGCGCTCTCCACAGGAAACGCGAGAGGAACTCCAGGGTCGTGCCACCATTCCAAGAGTCCCCCAGATGTGTCAGTCCATTCCAGAGGAACCTGTTTTCCCTGCACTGCCTTGACGTTCAAGCCGAGGATCGACTCCCACCACGTGTGCACGTGGGACAGCCCTGTTAGAAAGCCTCGTGGGAAAGCCTCGTGGGAAAGACTCGAGGGAAAACCATAGATCATTTGATCCACGCGGCGGACTGCGTGACACTGCTGCTACCACTCTGGAGGAAAGCGCAAGTGCATGCCCGCATTCAAGACGACGACTGACTCCCCTGGGGAGACTCCAGAAGTACCCCAAGATCCATGTCAGCACTGGAGAGGAATCCTCAGGTTCCGGCCCCGACTCCACACAAGGTCTTAGGCCCCGGCATCGACGGGAGAGGAATCCCGAGAGGCCCCCGAGGAACTCGCATGGGGACTGGCCTTTCCTGAGACCACCAGAGCGGGTCCCTGAGGTCCCCGTCGTAAGTCGAGAGCACCTGCCGCAACTCGAGAAAATCCAGGAGGTTTTGCCCTCCAGGCGAGATGAGGCCCATTTCCGCTGAGGCTTCTCGAGGCAAATCACGTATAACCACTGGAACTTACAAAGGGTCCTTCACACCCTTGCTGCAACTCAAGAAGTTCCCCGACCTACCCGTCTGCACTCGAGAGGAAGCACGTGGTGTCCCGCACACATCCAGGGGAGCGCCGTATCCGCCTCTTAGCTCGAGATGAGGGATCTTTCCCTGTTTCGTAGGGAAAGAATTCCCGGCGTTCCCGTCGCATCTCAAGAGGAGGCGCTCTCCACAGGAAAGGCGAGAGGAACTCCAGGGTCGTGACACCATTCCAAGAGTCCCCCAGATGTGTCAGTCCATTCCAGAGGAACCTGTTTTCCCTGCACTGCCTTGACGTTCAAGCCGAGGATCGACTCCCACCACGTGTGCACGTGGGACAGCCCTGTGGGAAAGCCTCGTGGGAAAGCCTCGTGGGAAAGACTCGAGGGAAAACCATAGATCCTTTGATCCACGCGGCGGACTGCGTGACACTGCTGCTACCGCTCTGGAGGAAAGCGCAAGTGCATGCCCGCATTCGAGACGAGGACTGACTCCCCTGAGGAGACTCCAGAAGTACCCCAAGATCCATGTCAGCACTGGAGAGGAATCCTCAGGTTCCGGCCCCGACTCCACACAAGTTCTTAGGCCCCGGCATCGACGGGAGAGGAATCACGAGAGGGCCCCGAGGAACTCGCATGGGGACTGGCCTTTCCTGAGGCCACCAGAGCGGGTCCCTGAGGTCCCCGTCGTAAGTCGAGAGCACTTGCCGGAACTCGAGAAAATCCAGGAGGTTTTGCCCTCCAGGCGAGATGAGGCCCATTTGCGCTGAGGCTTCTCGAGGCCAATCACATCTAACCACTGGAACTTCCAAAGGGTCCTTCACACCATTGCTGCAACTCAAGAAGTTCCCCGACATACCCGTCTCCACTCGAGAGGAAGCACGTTGGGTCCCGCACACATCCAGGGGAGACCCGTTTCCGCCTCGTAGCTCGAGATGAGGGATCCTTTCCCTGTTTCGTAGGGAAAGAATTCCCGGCGTTCCCGTCGCATCTCAAGAGGAGGCGCTCTCCACAGGAAACGCGAGAGGAACTCCAGGGTCGTGCCACCATTCCAAGAGTCCCCCAGATGTGTCAGTCCATTCCAGAGGAACCTGTTTTCCCTGCACTGCCTTGACGTTCAAGCCGAGGATCGACTCCCACCACGTGTGCACGTGGGACAGCCCTGTGGGAAAGCCTCGTGGGAAAGCCTCGTGGGAAAGACTCGAGGGAAAACCATAGATCCTTTGATCCACGCGGAGATTGCGTGACACTGCTGCTACCACTCTGGAGGAAAGCGCAAGTGCATGCCCGCATTCGAGACGACGACTGACTCCCCTGGGGAGACTCCAGAAGTACCCCAAGATCCATGTCAGCACTGGAGAGGAATCCTCAGGTTCCGGCCCCGACTCCACACAAGGTCTTAAGCCCCGGCATCGACGGGAGAGGAATCCCGAGAGGCCCCCGAGGAACTCGCATGGGGACTGGCCTTTCCTGAGGCCACCAGAGCGGGTCCCTGAGGTCCCCGTCGTAAGTCGAGAGCACCTGCCGCAACTCGAGAAAATCCAGGAGGTTTTGCCCTCCAGGCGAGATGAGGCCCATTTCCGCTGAGGCTTCTCGAGGCAAATCAAGTCTAACCACTGGAACTTCCAAAGGGTCCTTCACACCATTGCTGCAACTCAAGAAGTTCCCCGACATACCCGTCTCCACTCGAAAGGAAGCACGTGGGGTCCCTCACACATCCAGGGGAGCCCCGTTTCCGCCTCCTAGCTCGAGATGAGGGATCCTTCCCTGTTTCGTAGGGAAAGAATTCCCGGCGTTCCCGTCGCATCTCAAGAGGAGGCGCTCTCCACAGGAAAGGCGAGAGGAACTCCAGGGTCGTGCCACCATTCCAAGAGTCCCCCAGATGTGTCAGTCCATTCCAGAGGAACCTGTTTTCCCTGCACTGCCTTGACGTTCAAGCCGAGGATCGACTCCCACCACGTGTGCACGTGGGACAGCCCTGTGGGAAAGCCTCGTGGGAAAGCCTCGTGGGAAAGACTCGAGGGAAAACCATAGATCCTTTGATCCACGCGGCGGACTGCGTGACACTGCTGCTACCGCTCTGGAGGAAAGCGCAAGTGCATGCCCGCATTCGAGACGAGGACTGACTCCCCTGGGGAGACTCCAGAAGTACCCCAAGATCCATGTCAGCACTGGAGAGGAATCCTCAGGTTCCGGCCCCGACTCCACACAAGGTCTTAGGCCCCGGCATCGACGGGAGAGGAAACCCGAGACGCCCCCGAGGAACTCGCATGGGGACTGGCCTTTCCTGAGGCCACCAGAACGGGTCCCTGAGGTCCCCGTCGTAAGTCGAGAGCACCTGCCGCAACTCGAGAAAATCCAGGAGGTTTTGCCCTCCAGGCGAGATGAGGCCCATTTCCGCTGAGGCTTCTCGAGGCCAATCACATCTAACCACTGGAACTTCCAAAGGGTCCTTCTCACCATTGCTGCAACTCAAGAAGTTCACGGACATACCCGTCTCCACTCGAGAGGAAGCACGTGGTGTCCCGCACACATCCAGGGGAGCCCCGTTTCTGCCTCCTAGCTCGAGATGGGGGATCCTTTCCCTGTTTCGTAGAGAAAGAATTCCCGGCGTTCCCGTCGCATCTCAAGAGGAGGCCCTCTCCACAGGAAAGGCGAGAGGAACTCCAGGGTCATGCCACCATTCCAAGAATCCCACAGATGGGTCAGTCCATTCCAGAGGAACCTGTTTTCCCTGCACTGCCTTGACGTTCAAGCCGAGGATCGACTCCCACCACGTGTGCACGTGGGACAGCCCTGTGGGAAAGCCTCGTGGGAAAGCCTCGTGGGAAAGACTCGAGGGAAAACCATAGATCCTTTGATCCACGCGGCGGACTGCGTGACACTGCTGCTACCGCTCTGGAGGAAAGCGCAAGTGCATGCCCGCATTCGAGACGAGGACTGACTCCCCTGAGGAGACTCCAGAAGTACCCCAAGATCCATGTCAGCACTGGAGAGGAATCCTCAGGTTCCGGCCCCGACTCCACACAAGGTGTTAGGCCCCGGCATCGACGGGAGAGGAATCACGAGAGGGCCCCGAGGAACTCGCATGGGGACTGGCCTTTCCTGAGGCCACCAGAGCGGGTCCCTGAGGTCCCCGTCGTAAGTCGAGAGCACCTGCCGCAAGTCGAGAAAATCCAGGCGGTTTTGCCCTCCAGGCGAGATGAGGCCCATTTCCGCTGAGGCTTCTCGAGGCCAATCACATCTAACCACTGGAACTTCCAAAGGGTCCTTCACACCCTTGCTGCAACTCAAGAAGTTCCCCGACATACCCGTCTGCACTAGAAAGGAAGCACGTGGTGTCCCGCACACATCCAGGGGAGCCCCGTTTCCGCCTCCTGGCTCGAGATGAGGGATCCTTTCCCTGTTTCGTAGGGAAAGAATTCCCGGCGTTCCAGTCGCATCTCAAGAGGAGGCGCTCTCCTCAGGAAAGGCGAGAGGAACTCCAGGGTCGTGCCACCATTCCAAGAGTCCCCCAGATGTGTCAGTCCGTTCCAGAGGAACCTGTTTTCCCTGCACTGCCTTGACGTTCAAGCCGAGGATCGACTCCCACCACGTGTGCACGTGGGACAGCCCTGTGGGAAAGCCTCGTGGGAAAGCCTCGTGGGAAAGACTCGAGGGAAAACCATAGATCCTTTGATCCACGCGGCGGACTGCGTGACACTGCTGCTACCGCTCTGGAGGAAAGCGCAAGTGCATGCCCGCATTCGAGACGACGACTGACTCCCCTGGGGAGACTCCAGAAGTACCCCAAGATCCATGTCAGCACAGGAGAGGAATCCTCAGGTTCCGGCCCCGACTCCACACAAGGTCTTAGGCCCCGGCATCGACGGGAGAGGAATCCCGAGAGGCCCCCGAGGAACTCGCATGGGGACGGGCCTTTCCTGAGGCCACCAGAGCGGGTCCCTGAGGTCCCCGTCGGAAGTCTAGAGCACCTGCCGCAACTCGAGAAAATCCAGGAGGTTTTGCCCTCCAGGCGAGATGAGGCCCATTTCCGCGGAGGCTTCTCGAGGCCAATCACGTCTAACCACTGGAACTTCCAAAGGGTCCTTCACACCCTTGCTGCAACTCAAGAAGTTCCCCGACTTACCCGTCTCCACTCGAGAGGAAGCACGTGGGGTCCCGCACACATCCAGGGGAGCCCCGTTTCCGCCTCCTAGCTCGAGATGAGGGATCCTTTCCCTGTTTCGTAGGGAAAGAATTCCCGGCGTTCCCGTCGCATCTCAAGAGGAGGCGCTCTCCACAGGAAAGGCGAGAGGAACTCCAGGGTCGTGCCACCATTCCAAGAGTCCCCCGGATGTGTCAGTCCATTCCAGAGGAACCTGTTTTCCCTTCACTGCCTTGACGTTCAAGCCGAGGATCGACTCCCACCACGTGTGCACGTGGGACAGCCCTGTGGGAAAGCCTCGTGGGAAAGCCTCGTGGGAAAGACTCGAGGGAAAACCATAGATCCTTTGATCCACGCGGCGGACTGCGTGACACTGCTGCTACCGCTCTGGAGGAAAGCGCAAGTGCATGCCCGCATTCGAGACGAGGACTGACTCCCCTGGGGAGACTCCAGAAGTACCCCAAGATCCATGTCAGCACTGGAGAGGAATCCTCAGGTTCCGGCCCCGACTCCACACGAGGTCTTAGGCCCCGGCATCGACGGGAGAGGAATCCCGAGAGGCCCCCGTGGAACTCGCATGGGGACTGGCCTTTCCTGAGGCCACCAGAGCGGTTCCCTGAGGTCCCCGTCGTAAGTCGAGAGCACTTGCCGGAACTCGAGAAAATCCAGGAGGTTTTGCCCTCCAGGCGAGATGAGGCCCATTTGCGCTGAGGCTTCTCGAGGCCAATCACATGTAACCACTGGAACGTCCAAAGGGTCCTTCACACCATTGCTGCAACTCAAGAAGTTCCCCGACATACCCGTCTCCACTCGAGAGGAAGCACGTTGGGTCCCGCACACATCCAGGGGAGCCCCGTTTCCGCCTCCTAGCTCGAGATGAGGGATCCTTTCCCTGTTTCGTAGGGAAAGAATTCCCGGCGTTCCCGTCGCATCTCAAGAGGAGGCGCTCTCCACAGGAAAGGCGAGAGGAACTCCAGGGTCGTGCCACCATTCCAAGAGTCCCCCAGATGTGTCAGTCCATTCCAGAGGAACCTGTTTTCCCTTCACTGCCTTGACGTTCAAGCCGAGGATCGACTCCCACCACGTGTGCACGTGGGACAGCCCTGTGGGAAAGCCTCGTGGGAAAGCCTCGTGGGAAAGACTCGAGGGAAAACCATAGATCCTTTGATCCACGCGGCGGACTGCGTGACACTGCTGCTACCGCTCTGGAGGAAAGCGCAAGTGCATGCCCGCATTCGAGACGAGGACTGACTCCCCTGGGGAGACTCCAGAAGTACCCCAAGATCCATGTCAGCACTGGAGAGGAATCCTCAGGTTCCGGCCCCGACTCCACACGAGGTCTTAGGCCCCGGCATCGACGGGAGAGGAATCCCGAGAGGCCCCCGTGGAACTCGCATGGGGACTGGCCTTTCCTGAGGCCACCAGAGCGGTTCCCTGAGGTCCCCGTCGTAAGTCGAGAGCACTTGCCGGAACTCGAGAAAATCCAGGAGGTTTTGCCCTCCAGGCGAGATGAGGCCCATTTGCGCTGAGGCTTCTCGAGGCCAATCACATCTAACCACTGGAACGTCCAAAGGGTCCTTCACACCATTGCTGCAACTCAAGAAGTTCCCCGACATACCCGTCTCCACTCGAGAGGAAGCACGTTGGGTCCCGCACACATCCAGGGGAGCCCCGTTTCCGCCTCCTAGCTCAAGATGAGGGATCCTTTCCCTGTTTCGTAGGGAAAGAATTCCCGGCGTTCCTGTCGCATCTCAAGAGGAGGCGCTCTCCACAGGAAACGCGAGAGGAACTCCAGGGTCGTGCCACCATTCCAAGAGTCCCCCAGATGTGTCAGTCCATTCCAGAGGAACCTGTTTTCCCTGCACTGCCTTGACGTTCAAGCCGAGGATCGACTCCCACCACGTGTGCACGTGGGACAGCCCTGTTAGAAAGCCTCGTGGGAAAGCCTCGTGGGAAAGACTCGAGGGAAAACCATAGATCATTTGATCCACGCGGCGGACTGCGTGACACTGCTGCTACCACTCTGGAGGAAAGCGCAAGTGCATGCCCGCATTCAAGACGACGACTGACTCCCCTGGGGAGACTCCAGAAGTACCCCAAGATCCATGTCAGCACTGGAGAGGAATCCTCAGGTTCCGGCCCCGACTCCACACAAGGTCTTAGGCCCCGGCATCGACGGGAGAGGAATCCCGAGAGGCCCCCGAGGAACTCGCATGGGGACTGGCCTTTCCTGAGACCACCAGAGCGGGTCCCTGAGGTCCCCGTCGTAAGTCGAGAGCACCTGCCGCAACTCGAGAAAATCCAGGAGGTTTTGCCCTCCAGGCGAGATGAGGCCCATTTCCGCTGAGGCTTCTCGAGGCAAATCACGTATAACCACTGGAACTTACAAAGGGTCCTTCACACCCTTGCTGCAACTCAAGAAGTTCCCCGACCTACCCGTCTGCACTCGAGAGGAAGCACGTGGTGTCCCGCACACATCCAGGGGAGCGCCGTATCCGCCTCTTAGCTCGAGATGAGGGATCTTTCCCTGTTTCGTAGGGAAAGAATTCCCGGCGTTCCCGTCGCATCTCAAGAGGAGGCGCTCTCCACAGGAAAGGCGAGAGGAACTCCAGGGTCGTGACACCATTCCAAGAGTCCCCCAGATGTGTCAGTCCATTCCAGAGGAACCTGTTTTCCCTGCACTGCCTTGACGTTCAAGCCGAGGATCGACTCCCACCACGTGTGCACGTGGGACAGCCCTGTGGGAAAGCCTCGTGGGAAAGCCTCGTGGGAAAGACTCGAGGGAAAACCATAGATCCTTTGATCCACGCGGCGGACTGCGTGACACTGCTGCTACCGCTCTGGAGGAAAGCGCAAGTGCATGCCCGCATTCGAGACGAGGACTGACTCCCCTGAGGAGACTCCAGAAGTACCCCACGATCCATGTCAGCACTGGAGAGGAATCCTCAGGTTCCGGCCCCGACTCCACACAAGTTCTTAGGCCCCGGCATCGACGGGAGAGGAATCACGAGAGGGCCCCGAGGAACTCGCATGGGGACTGGCCTTTCCTGAGGCCACCAGAGCGGGTCCCTGAGGTCCCCGTCGTAAGTCGAGAGCACTTGCCGGAACTCGAGAAAATCCAGGAGGTTTTGCCCTCCAGGCGAGATGAGGCCCATTTGCGCTGAGGCTTCTCGAGGCCAATCACATCTAACCACTGGAACTTCCAAAGGGTCCTTCACACCATTGCTGCAACTCAAGAAGTTCCCCGACATACCCGTCTCCACTCGAGAGGAAGCACGTTGGGTCCCGCACACATCCAGGGGAGACCCGTTTCCGCCTCGTAGCTCGAGATGAGGGATCCTTTCCCTGTTTCGTAGGGAAAGAATTCCCGGCGTTCCCGTCGCATCTCAAGAGGAGGCGCTCTCCACAGGAAACGCGAGAGGAACTCCAGGGTCGTGCCACCATTCCAAGAGTCCCCCAGATGTGTCAGTCCATTCCAGAGGAACCTGTTTTCCCTGCACTGCCTTGACGTTCAAGCCGAGGATCGACTCCCACCACGTGTGCACGTGGGACAGCCCTGTGGGAAAGCCTCGTGGGAAAGCCTCGTGGGAAAGACTCGAGGGAAAACCATAGATCCTTTGATCCACGCGGAGATTGCGTGACACTGCTGCTACCACTCTGGAGGAAAGCGCAAGTGCATGCCCGCATTCGAGACGACGACTGACTCCCCTGGGGAGACTCCAGAAGTACCCCAAGATCCATGTCAGCACTGGAGAGGAATCCTCAGGTTCCGGCCCCGACTCCACACAAGGTCTTAGGCCCCGGCATCGACGGGAGAGGAATCCCGAGAGGCCCCCGAGGAACTCGCATGGGGACTGGCCTTTCCTGAGGCCACCAGAGCGGGTCCCTGAGGTCCCCGTCGTAAGTCGAGAGCACCTGCCGCAACTCGAGAAAATCCAGGAGGTTTTGCCCTCCAGGCGAGATGAGGCCCATTTCCGCTGAGGCTTCTCGAGGCAAATCAAGTCTAACCACTGGAACTTCCAAAGGGTCCTTCACACCCTGGCTGCAACTCAAGAAGTTCCCCGACTTACCCGTCTGCACTCGAGAGGAAGCACGTGGTGTCCCGCACACATCCAGGGGAGCCCCGTTTCCGCCTCCTAGCTCGAGATGAGGGATCCTTTCCCTGTTTCGTAGGGAAAGAATTCCCGGCTTTCCCGTCGTATCTCAAGAGGAGGCGCTCTCAACAGGAAAGGCGAGAGGAACTCCAGGGTCGAGACACCATTCCAAGAGTCCCCCAGATGTGTCAGTCCATTCCAGAGGAACATGTTTTCCCTGCACGGCCTTGACGTTCATGCCGAGGATCGACTCCCACCACGTGTGCACGTGGGACAGCCCTGTGGGAAAGCCTCGTGGGAAAGCCTCGTGGGAAAGACTCGAGGGAAAACCATAGATCCTTTGATCCACGCGGCGGACTGCGTGACACTGCTGCTACCGCTCTGGAGGAAAGCGCAAGGGCATGCCCGCATTCGAGACGAGGACTGACTCCCCTGGGGAGACTCCAGAAGTACCCCAAGATCCATGTCAGCACTGGAGAGGAATCCTCAGGTTCCGGCCCCGACTCCACACAAGGTCTTAGGCCCCGGAATCGACGGGAGAGGAATCCCGAGAGGCCCCGGAGGAACTCGCATGGGGACTGGCCTTTCCTGTGGCCACCAGAGCGGGTCCCTGAGGTCCCGGTCGTAAGTCGAGAGCACCTGCCGCAACTCGAGAAAATCCAGGAGGTTTTGCCCTCCAGGCGAGATGAGGCCCATTTCCGCTGAGGCTTCTCGAGGCCAATCACATCTAACCACTGGAACTTCCAAAGGGTCCTTCACACCATTGCTGCAACTCAAGAAGTTCCCCGACATACCCGTCTCCTTCGAAAGGAAGCACGTGGGGTCCCTCACACATCCAGGGGAGCGCCGTTTCCGCCTCCTAGCTCGAGATGAGGGATCCTTCCCTGTTTCGTAGGGAAAGAATTCCCGGCGTTCCCGTCGCATCTCAAGAGGAGGCGCTCTCCACAGGAAAGGCGAGAGGAACTCCAGGGTCGTGCCACCATTCCAAGAGTCCCCCAGATGTGTCAGTCCATTCCAGAGGAACCTGTTTTCCCTGCACTGCCTTGACGTTCAAGCCGAGGATCGACTCCCACCACGTGTGCACGTGGGACAGCCCTGTGGGAAAGCCTCGTGGGAAAGCCTCGTGGGAAAGACTCGAGGGAAAACCATAGATCCTTTGATCCACGCGGCGGACTGCGTGACACTGCTGCTACCGCTCTGGAGGAAAGCGCAAGTGCATGCCCGCATTCGAGACGAGGACTGACTCCCCTGGGGAGACTCCAGAAGTACCCCAAGATCCATGTCAGCACTGGAGAGGAATCCTCAGGTTCCGGCCCCGACTCCACACAAGGTCTTAGGCCCCGGCATCGACGGGAGAGGAATCCCGAGAGGCCCCCGAGGAACTCGCATGGGGACTGGCCTTTCCTGAGGCCACCAGAGCGGGTCCCTGAGGTCCCCATCGTAAGTCGAGAGCACCTGCCGCAACTCGAGAAAATCCAGGAGGTTTTGCCCTCCAGGCGAGATGAGGCCCATTTCCGCTGAGGCTTCTCGAGGCCAATCACATCTAACCACTGGAACTTCCAAAGGGTCCTTCACACCATTGCTGCAACTCAAGAAGTTCCCCGACATACCCGTCTCCACTCGAAAGGAAGCACGTGGGGTCCCTCACACATCCAGGGGAGCCCCGTTTCCGCCTCCTAGCTCGAGATGAGGGATCCTTCCCTGTTTTGTAGGGAAAGAATTCCCGGCGTTCCCGTCGCATCTCAAGAGGAGGCGCTCTCCACAGGAAAGGCGAGAGGAACTCCAGGGTCGTGACACCATTCCAAGAGTCCCCCAGATGTGTCAGTCCATTCCAGAGGAACCTGTTTTCCCTGCACTGCCTTGACGTTCAAGCCGAGGATCGACTCCCACCACGTGTGCACGTGGGACAGCCCTGTGGGAAAGCCTCGTGGGAAAGCCTCGTGGGAAAGACTCGAGGGAAAACCATAGATCCTTTGATCCACGCGGCGGACTGCGTGACACTGCTGCTACCGCTGTGGAGGAAAGCGCAAGTGCATGCCCGCATTCGAGACGAGGACTGACTCCCCTGGGGAGACTCCAGAAGTACCCCAAGATCCATGTCAGCACTGGAGAGGAATCCTCAGGTTCCGGCCCCGACTCCACACAAGGTCTTAGGCCCCGGCATCGACGGGAGAGGAAACCCGAGACGCCCCCGAGGAACTCGCATGGGGACTGGCCTTTCCTGAGGCCACCAGAACGGGTCCCTGAGGTCCCCGTCGTAAGTCGAGAGCACCTGCCGCAACTCGAGAAAATCCAGGAGGTTTTGCCCTCCAGGCGAGATGAGGCCCATTTCCGCTGAGGCTTCTCGAGGCCAATCACATCTAACCACTGGAACTTCCAAAGGGTCCTTCTCACCATTGCTGCAACTCAAGAAGTTCACGGACATACCCGTCTCCACTCGAGAGGAAGCACGTGGTGTCCCACACACATCCAGGGGAGCCCCGTTTCTGCCTCCTAGCTCGAGATGAGGGATCCTTTCCCTGTTTCGTAGAGAAAGAATTCCCGGCGTTCCCGTCGCATCTCAAGAGGAGGCCCTCTCCACAGGAAAGGCGAGAGGAACTCCAGGGTCATGCCACCATTCCAAGAATCCCACAGATGGGTCAGTCCATTCCAGAGGAACCTGTTTTCCCTGCACTGCATTGACGTTCAAGCCGAGGATCGAATCCCACCACGTGTGCACGTGGGACAGCCCTGTGGGAAAGCCTCGTGGGAAAGCCTCGTGGGAAAGACTCGAGGGAAAACCATAGATCCTTTGATCCACGCGGCGGACTGCGTGACACTGCTGCTACCGCTCTGGAGGAAAGCGCAAGTGCATGCCCGCATTCGAGACGACGACTGACTCCCCTGGGGAGACTCCAGAAGTACCCCAAGATCCATGTCAGCACTGGAGAGGAATCCTCAGGTTCCGGCCCGACTCCACACAAGGTCTTAGGCCCCGGAATCGACGGGAGAGGAATCCCTGGAGGCCCCCGAGGAACTCGCATGGGGACTGGCCTTTCCTGAGGCCACCAGAGCGGTTCCCTGAGGTCCCCGTCGTAAGTCGAGAGCACCTGCCGCAACTCGAGAAAATCCAGGAGGTTTTGCCCTCCAGGCGAGATGAGGCCCATTTCCGCTGAGGCTTCTCGAGGCCAATCACATCTAACCACTGGAACTTCAAAAGGGTCCTTCACACCATTGCTGCAACTCAAGAAGTTCCCCAACATACCCGTCTCCACTCGAGAGGAAGCACGTGGGGTCCCTCACACATCCAGGGGAGCCCCGTTTCCGCCTCCTAGCTCGAGATGAGGGATCCTTCCCTGTTTCGTAGGGAAAGAATTCCCGGCGTTCCCGTCGCATCTCAAGAGGAGGCGCTCTCAACAGGAAAGGCGAGAGGAACTCCAGGGTCGAGACACGATTCCAAGGGTCCCCCAGATGTGTCAGTCCATTCCAGAGGAACATGTTTTCCCTGCACTTCCTTGACGTTCAAGCCGAGGATCGACTCCCACCACCTGTACACGTGGGACAGCCCTGTGGGAAAGCCTCGTGGGAAAGCCTCGTGGGAAAGACTCGAGGGAAAAACATAGATCCTTTGATCCACGCGGCGGACTGCGTGACACTGCTGCTACCGCTCTGGAGGAAAGCGCAAGTGCATGCCCGCATTCGAGACGAGGACTGACTCCCCTGAGGAGACTCCAGAAGTACCCCAAGATCCATGTCAGCACTGGAGAGGAATCCTCAGGTTCCGGCCCCGACTCCACACAAGTTCTTAGGCCCCGGCATCGACGGGAGAGGAATCACGAGAGGGCCCCGAGGAACTCGCATGGGGACTGGCCTTTCCTGAGGCCACCAGAGCGGGTCCCTGAGGTCCCCGTCGTAAGTCGAGAGCACTTGCCGGAACTCGAGAAAATCCAGGAGGTTTTGCCCTCCAGGCGAGATGAGGCCCATTTGCGCTGAGGCTTCTCGAGGCCAATCACATCTAACCACTGGAACTTCCAAAGGGTCCTTCACACCATTGCTGCAACTCAAGAAGTTCCCCGACATACCCGTCTCCACTCGAGAGGAAGCACGTTGGGTCCCGCACACATCCAGGGGAGACCCGTTTCCGCCTCGTAGCTCGAGATGAGGGATCCTTTCCCTGTTTCGTAGGGAAAGAATTCCCGGCGTTCCCGTCGCATCTCAAGAGGAGGCGCTCTCCACAGGAAACGCGAGAGGAACTCCAGGGTCGTGCCACCATTCCAAGAGTCCCCCAGATGTGTCAGTCCATTCCAGAGGAACCTGTTTTCCCTGCACTGCCTTGACGTTCAAGCCGAGGATCGACTCCCACCACGTGTGCACGTGGGACAGCCCTGTGGGAAAGCCTCGTGGGAAAGCCTCGTGGGAAAGACTCGAGGGAAAACCATAGATCCTTTGATCCACGCGGAGATTGCGTGACACTGCTGCTACCACTCTGGAGGAAAGCGCAAGTGCATGCCCGCATTCGAGACGACGACTGACTCCCCTGGGGAGACTCCAGAAGTACCCCAAGATCCATGTCAGCACTGGAGAGGAATCCTCAGGTTCCGGCCCCGACTCCACACAAGGTCTTAGGCCCCGGCATCGACGGGAGAGGAATCCCGAGAGGCCCCCGAGGAACTCGCATGGGGACTGGCCTTTCCTGAGGCCACCAGAGCGGGTCCCTGAGGTCCCCGTCGTAAGTCGAGAGCACCTGCCGCAACTCGAGAAAATCCAGGAGGTTTTGCCCTCCAGGCGAGATGAGGCCCATTTCCGCTGAGGCTTCTCGAGGCAAATCAAGTCTAACCACTGGAACTTCCAAAGGGTCCTTCACACCCTGGCTGCAACTCAAGAAGTTCCCCGACTTACCCGTCTGCACTCGAGAGGAAGCACGTGGTGTCCCGCACACATCCAGGGGAGCCCCGTTTCCGCCTCCTAGCTCGAGATGAGGGATCCTTTCCCTGTTTCGTAGGGAAAGAATTCCCGGCTTTCCCGTCGTATCTCAAGAGGAGGCGCTCTCAACAGGAAAGGCGAGAGGAACTCCAGGGTCGAGACACCATTCCAAGAGTCCCCCAGATGTGTCAGTCCATTCCAGAGGAACATGTTTTCCCTGCACGGCCTTGACGTTCATGCCGAGGATCGACTCCCACCACGTGTGCACGTGGGACAGCCCTGTGGGAAAGCCTCGTGGGAAAGCCTCGTGGGAAAGACTCGAGGGAAAACCATAGATCCTTTGATCCACGCGGCGGACTGCGTGACACTGCTGCTACCGCTCTGGAGGAAAGCGCAAGGGCATGCCCGCATTCGAGACGAGGACTGACTCCCCTGGGGAGACTCCAGAAGTACCCCAAGATCCATGTCAGCACTGGAGAGGAATCCTCAGGTTCCGGCCCCGACTCCACACAAGGTCTTAGGCCCCGGAATCGACGGGAGAGGAATCCCGAGAGGCCCCGGAGGAACTCGCATGGGGACTGGCCTTTCCTGTGGCCACCAGAGCGGGTCCCTGAGGTCCCGGTCGTAAGTCGAGAGCACCTGCCGCAACTCGAGAAAATCCAGGAGGTTTTGCCCTCCAGGCGAGATGAGGCCCATTTCCGCTGAGGCTTCTCGAGGCCAATCACATCTAACCACTGGAACTTCCAAAGGGTCCTTCACACCATTGCTGCAACTCAAGAAGTTCCCCGACATACCCGTCTCCTTCGAAAGGAAGCACGTGGGGTCCCTCACACATCCAGGGGAGCGCCGTTTCCGCCTCCTAGCTCGAGATGAGGGATCCTTCCCTGTTTCGTAGGGAAAGAATTCCCGGCGTTCCCGTCGCATCTCAAGAGGAGGCGCTCTCCACAGGAAAGGCGAGAGGAACTCCAGGGTCGTGCCACCATTCCAAGAGTCCCCCAGATGTGTCAGTCCATTCCAGAGGAACCTGTTTTCCCTGCACTGCCTTGACGTTCAAGCCGAGGATCGACTCCCACCACGTGTGCACGTGGGACAGCCCTGTGGGAAAGCCTCGTGGGAAAGCCTCGTGGGAAAGACTCGAGGGAAAACCATAGATCCTTTGATCCACGCGGCGGACTGCGTGACACTGCTGCTACCGCTCTGGAGGAAAGCGCAAGTGCATGCCCGCATTCGAGACGAGGACTGACTCCCCTGGGGAGACTCCAGAAGTACCCCAAGATCCATGTCAGCACTGGAGAGGAATCCTCAGGTTCCGGCCCCGACTCCACACAAGGTCTTAGGCCCCGGCATCGACGGGAGAGGAATCCCGAGAGGCCCCCGAGGAACTCGCATGGGGACTGGCCTTTCCTGAGGCCACCAGAGCGGGTCCCTGAGGTCCCCATCGTAAGTCGAGAGCACCTGCCGCAACTCGAGAAAATCCAGGAGGTTTTGCCCTCCAGGCGAGATGAGGCCCATTTCCGCTGAGGCTTCTCGAGGCCAATCACATCTAACCACTGGAACTTCCAAAGGGTCCTTCACACCATTGCTGCAACTCAAGAAGTTCCCCGACATACCCGTCTCCACTCGAAAGGAAGCACGTGGGGTCCCTCACACATCCAGGGGAGCCCCGTTTCCGCCTCCTAGCTCGAGATGAGGGATCCTTCCCTGTTTTGTAGGGAAAGAATTCCCGGCGTTCCCGTCGCATCTCAAGAGGAGGCGCTCTCCACAGGAAAGGCGAGAGGAACTCCAGGGTCGTGACACCATTCCAAGAGTCCCCCAGATGTGTCAGTCCATTCCAGAGGAACCTGTTTTCCCTGCACTGCCTTGACGTTCAAGCCGAGGATCGACTCCCACCACGTGTGCACGTGGGACAGCCCTGTGGGAAAGCCTCGTGGGAAAGCCTCGTGGGAAAGACTCGAGGGAAAACCATAGATCCTTTGATCCACGCGGCGGACTGCGTGACACTGCTGCTACCGCTGTGGAGGAAAGCGCAAGTGCATGCCCGCATTCGAGACGAGGACTGACTCCCCTGGGGAGACTCCAGAAGTACCCCAAGATCCATGTCAGCACTGGAGAGGAATCCTCAGGTTCCGGCCCCGACTCCACACAAGGTCTTAGGCCCCGGCATCGACGGGAGAGGAAACCCGAGACGCCCCCGAGGAACTCGCATGGGGACTGGCCTTTCCTGAGGCCACCAGAACGGGTCCCTGAGGTCCCCGTCGTAAGTCGAGAGCACCTGCCGCAACTCGAGAAAATCCAGGAGGTTTTGCCCTCCAGGCGAGATGAGGCCCATTTCCGCTGAGGCTTCTCGAGGCCAATCACATCTAACCACTGGAACTTCCAAAGGGTCCTTCTCACCATTGCTGCAACTCAAGAAGTTCACGGACATACCCGTCTCCACTCGAGAGGAAGCACGTGGTGTCCCACACACATCCAGGGGAGCCCCGTTTCTGCCTCCTAGCTCGAGATGAGGGATCCTTTCCCTGTTTCGTAGAGAAAGAATTCCCGGCGTTCCCGTCGCATCTCAAGAGGAGGCCCTCTCCACAGGAAAGGCGAGAGGAACTCCAGGGTCATGCCACCATTCCAAGAATCCCACAGATGGGTCAGTCCATTCCAGAGGAACCTGTTTTCCCTGCACTGCATTGACGTTCAAGCCGAGGATCGACTCCCACCACGTGTGCACGTGGGACAGCCCTGTGGGAAAGCCTCGTGGGAAAGCCTCGTGGGAAAGACTCGAGGGAAAACCATAGATCCTTTGATCCACGCGGCGGACTGCGTGACACTGCTGCTACCGCTCTGGAGGAAAGCGCAAGTGCATGCCCGCATTCGAGACGACGACTGACTCCCCTGGGGAGACTCCAGAAGTACCCCAAGATCCATGTCAGCACTGGAGAGGAATCCTCAGGTTCCGGCCCGACTCCACACAAGGTCTTAGGCCCCGGAATCGACGGGAGAGGAATCCCTGGAGGCCCCCGAGGAACTCGCATGGGGACTGGCCTTTCCTGAGGCCACCAGAGCGGTTCCCTGAGGTCCCCGTCGTAAGTCGAGAGCACCTGCCGCAACTCGAGAAAATCCAGGAGGTTTTGCCCTCCAGGCGAGATGAGGCCCATTTCCGCTGAGGCTTCTCGAGGCCAATCACATCTAACCACTGGAACTTCAAAAGGGTCCTTCACACCATTGCTGCAACTCAAGAAGTTCCCCAACATACCCGTCTCCACTCGAGAGGAAGCACGTGGGGTCCCTCACACATCCAGGGGAGCCCCGTTTCCGCCTCCTAGCTCGAGATGAGGGATCCTTCCCTGTTTCGTAGGGAAAGAATTCCCGGCGTTCCCGTCGCATCTCAAGAGGAGGCGCTCTCAACAGGAAAGGCGAGAGGAACTCCAGGGTCGAGACACGATTCCAAGGGTCCCCCAGATGTGTCAGTCCATTCCAGAGGAACATGTTTTCCCTGCACTTCCTTGACGTTCAAGCCGAGGATCGACTCCCACCACGTGTGCACGTGGGACAGCCCTGTGGGAAAGCCTCGTGGGAAAGCCTCGTGGGAAAGACTCGAGGGAAAAACATAGATCCTTTGATCCACGCGGCGGACTGCGTGACACTGCTGCTACCGCTCTGGAGGAAAGCGCAAGGGCATGCCCGCATTCGAGACGAGGACTGACTCCCCTGGGGAGACTCCAGAAGTACCCCAAGATCCATGTCAGCACTGGAGAGGAATCCTCAGGTTCCGGCCCCGACTCCACACAAGGTCTTAGGCCCCGGCATCGACGGGAGAGGAATCCCGAGAGGCCCCCGAGGAACTCGCATGGGGACTGGCCTTTCCTGTGGCCACCAGAGCGGGTCCCTGAGGTCCCGGTCGTAAGTCGAGAACACCTGCCGCAACTCGAGAAACTCCAGGAGGTTTTGCCCTCCAGGCGAGATGAGGCCCATTTCCGCTGAGGCTTCTCGAGGCCAATCACATCTAACCACTGGAACTTCCAAAGAGTCCTTCACACCATTGCTGCAACTCAAGAAGTTCCCCGACATACCCGTCTCCACTCGAAAGGAAGCACGTGGGGTCCCTCACACATCCAGGGGAGCCCCGTTTCCGCCTCCTAACTCGAGATGAGGGATCCTTCCCTGTTTCGTAGGGAAAGAATTCCCGGCGTTCCCGTCGCATCTCAAGAGGAGGCGCTCTCCACAGGAAAGGCGAGAGGAACTCCAGGGTCGTGACACCATTCCAAGAGTCCCCCAGATGTGTCAGTCCATTCCAGAGGAACCTGTTTTCCCTGCACTGCCTTGACGTTCAAGCCGAGGATCGACTCCCACCACGTGTGCACGTGGGACAGCCCTGTGGGTAAGCCTCGTGGAAAAGCCTCGTGGGAAAGACTCGAGGGAAAACCATAGATCCTTTGATCCACGCGGCGGACTGCGTGACACTGATGCTACCGCTCTGGAGGAAAGCGCAAGTGCATGCCCGCATTCGAGACGAGGACTGACTCCCCTGGGGAGACTCCAGAAGTACCCCAAGTTCCATGTCAGCACTGGAGAGGAATCCTCAGGTTCCGGCCCCGACTCCACACAAGGTCTTAGGCCCCGGCATCGACGTGAGAGGAATCCCCAGAGGCCCCCGAGGAACTCGCATGGGGACTGGCCTTTCCTGAGGCCACCAGAGCGGGTCCCTGAGGTCCCCGTCGTAAGTCGAGAGCACCTGCCGCAACTCGAGAAAATCCAGGAGGTTTTGCCCTCCAGGCGAGATGAGGCCCATTTCCGCTGAGGCTTCTCGAGGCTAATCACGTCTAACCACTGGAACTTCCAAAGGGTCATTCACACCCTTGCTGCAACTCAAGAACTTCCCCGACATACCCGTCTCCACTCGAGAGGAATCACGTGGGGTCCCGCACACATCCAGGGGAGCCCCGTTTCCGCCTCCTAGCTCGAGATGAGGGATCCTTTCCCTGTTTCGTAGGGAAAGAATTCCCGGCGATCCCGTCGCATCTCAAGAGGAAGCGCTCTCCACAGGAAAGGGGAGAGGAACTCCAGGGTCGTGCCACCATTCCAGGAGACCCCCAGATGTGTCAGTCCATTCCAGAAGAACCTGTTTTCCCTGCACTGCCTTGACGTTCAAGCCGAGGATCGACTCCCACCACGTGTGCACGTGAGACAGCCCTGTGGGAAAGCCTCGTGGGAAAGCCTCGTGGGAAAGACTCGAGGGAAAACCATAGATCCTTTGATCCACGCGGCGGACTGCGTGACACTGCTGCTACCGCTCTGGAGGGAAGCGCAAGTGCATGCCCGCATTCGAGACGAGGACTGACTCCCCTGAGGAGACTCCAGAAGTACCCCAAGATCCATGTCAGCACTGGAGAGGAATCCTCAGGTTCCGGCCCCGACTCCACACAAGGTCTTAGGCCCCGGCATCGACGGGATAGGGATCCCGAGAGGCCCCCGAGGAACTCGCATGGGGACTGGCTTTTCCTGAGGCCACCAGAGCGGGTCCCTGAGGTCCCCATCGTCAGTCGAGCGCACCTGCCGCAACTCGAGAAAATCCAGGAGGTTTTGCCCTCCAGGCGAGATGAGGCTCATTTCCGCTGAGGCTTCTCGAGGCTAATCACGTCTAAACACTGGAACTTCCAAAGGGTCCTTCACACCCTTGCTGCAACTCAAGAAGTTTCCCGACATACCCGTCTCCACTCGAAAGGAAGCACGTGGTGTCCCGCACACATCCAGGGGAGCCCCGTTTCCGCCTCCTAGCTCGAGATGAGGGATCCTTTCCCTGTTTCGTAGGGAAAGAATTCCCGGCGTTCCCGTCGCATCTCAAGAGGAGGCGCTCTCCACAGGAAAGGCGAGTGGAACTCCAGGGTCGTGCCACCATTCCAAGAGTCCCCCAGATGTGTCAGTCCATTCCAGAGGAACCTGTTTTCCCTGCACTGCCTTGACGTTCAAGCCAAGGATCGACTCCCACCACGTGTGCACGTGGGACAGCCCTGTGGGAAAGCCTCGTGGGAAAGCCTCGTGGGAAAGACTCGAGGGAAAACCATGGATCCTTTGATCCATGCGGCGGACTGCATGACACTGCTGCTACCGCTCTGGAGGAAAGCGCAAGTGCATGCCCGCATTCGAGACGAGGACTGACTCCCCTGGGGAGACTCCAGAAGTACCCCAAGATCCATGTCAGCACTGGAGAGGAATCCTCATGTTCCGGCCCCGACTCCACACAAGGTCTTAAGCCCCGGCATCGACGGGAGAGGAATCCCAAGAGGAACTCCAATGGGGACTGGCCTTTCCTGAGGCCACCAGAGCGGGTCCCTGAGGTCCTCGTCGTAAGTCGAGAGCACCTGCCGCAACTCGAGTAAATCCAGGCGGTTTTGCCCTCCAGGCGAGATGAGGCCCATTTCCGCTGAGGCTTCTCGAGGCTAATCACGTCTAACCACTGGAACTTCCAAAGGGTCATTCACACCCTTGCTGCAACTCAAGAACTTCCCCGACATACCAGTCTCCACTCGAGAGGAAGCACGTGGGATCCCGCACACATCCAGGGGAGCCCCATTTCCGCCTCCTAGTTCGAGATGAGGGATCCTTTCCCTGTTTCGTAGGGAAAGAATTCCCGGCGATCCCGTCGCATCTCAAGAGGAAGCGCTCTCCACAGGAAAGGGGAGAGGAACTCCAGGGTCGTGCCACCATTCCAAGAGACCCCCAGATGTGTCAGTCCATTACAGAGGAACCTGTTTTCCCTGCACTGCCTTGACGTTCAAGCCGAGGATCGACTCCCACCACGTGTGCACGTGGGACAGCCCTTTGGGAAAGCCTCGTGGGAAAGCCTCGTGGGAAAGACTCGAGGGAAAAACATAGATCCTTTGATCCACGCGGCGGACTGCGTGACACTGCTGCTACCGCTCTGGAGGAAAGCGCAAGGGCATGCCCGCATTCGAGACGAGGACAGACTCCCCTGGGGAGACTCCAGAAGTACCCCAAGATCCATGTCAGCACTGGAGAGGAATCCTCAGGTTCCGGCCCCGACTCCACACAAGGTCTTAGGCCCCGGCATCGACGGGAGAGGAATCCCGAGAGGCCCCCGAGGAACTCTCATGGGGACTGGCCTTTCCTGTGGCCACCAGAGCGGGTCCCTGAGGTCCCGGTCGTAAGTCGAGAACACCTGCCGCAACTCGAGAAACTCCAGGAGGTTTTGCCCTCCAGGCGAGATGAGGCCCATTTCCGCTGAGGCTTCTCAAGGCTAATCACATCTAACCACTGGAACTTCCAAAGGGTCCTTCACACCATTGCTGCAACTCAAGAAGTTCCCCGACATACCCGTCTCCACTCGAAAGGAAGCACGTGGGGTCCCTCACACATCCAGGGGAGCCCCGTTTCCGCCTCCTAGCTCGAGATGAGGGATCCTTCCCTGTTTCGTAGGGAAAGAATTCCCGGCGTTCCCGTCGCATCTCAAGAGGAGGCGCTCTCCACAGGAAAGGCGAGAGGAACTCCAGGGTCGTGACACCATTCCAAGAGTCCCCCAGATGTGTCAGTCCATTCCAGAGGAACCTTTTTTCCCTGCACTGCCTTGACGTTCAAGCCGAGGATCGAATCCCACCACGTGTGCACGTGGGACAGCCCTGTGGGTTAGCCTCGTGGGAAAGCCTCGTGGGAAAGACTCGAGGGAAAACCATAGATCCTTTGATCCACGCGGCGGACTGCGTGACACTGCTGCTACCGCTCTGGAGGAAAGCGCAAGTGCATGCCCGCATTCGAGACGAGGACTGACTCCCCTGGGGAGACTCCAGAAGTACCCCAAGATCCATGTCAGCACTGGAGAGGAATCCTCAGGTTCCGGCCCCGACTCCACACAAGGTCTTAGGCCCCGGCATCGACGGGAGAGGAATCCCGAGACGCCCCCGAGGAACTCGCATGGGGACTGGCCTTTCCTGAGGCCACCAGAGCGGGTCCCTGAGGTCCCTGACGTAAGTCGAGAGCACCTGCCGCAACTCGAGAAAATCCAGGAGGTTTTGCCCTCCAGGCGAGATGAGGCCCATTTCCGCTGAGGCTTCTCGAGGCCAATCACATCTAACCACTGGAACTTCCAAAGGGTCCTTCTCACCATTGCTGCAACTCAAGAATTTCAAGGACATACCCGTCTCCACTCGAGAGGAAGCACGTGGTGTCCCGCACACATCCAGGGGAGCCCCGTTTCTGCCTCCTAGCTCGAGATGAGGGATCCTTTCCCTGTTTCGTAGAGAAAGAATTCCCGGCGTTCCCGTCGCATCTCAAGAGGAGGCCCTCTCCACAGGAAAGGCGAGAGGAACTCCAGGATCATGCCACCATTCCAAGAATCCCACAGATGGGTCAGTCCATTCCAGAGGAACCTGTTTTCCCTGCACTGCCTTGACGTTCAAGCCGAGGATCGACTCCCACCACGTGTGCACGTGGGACAGCCCTGTGGGAAAGCCTCGTGGGAAAGCCTCGTGGGAAAGACTCGAGGGAAAACCATAGATCCTTTGATCCACGCGGCAGACTGCGTGACACTGCTGCTACCGCTCTGGAGGAAAGCGCAAGTGCATGCCCGCATTCGAGACGACGACTGACTCCCCTGGGGAGACTCCAGAAGTACCCCAAGATCCATGTCAGCACTGGAGAGGAATCCTCAGGTTCCGGCCCGAATCCACACAAGGTCTTAGGCCCCGGAATCGACGGGAGAGGAATCCCTAGAGGCCCCCGAGGAACTCGCATTGGGACTGGCCTTTCCTGAGGCCACCAGAGCGGTTCCCTGAGGTCCCCGTCGTAAGTCGAGAGCACCTGCCGCAACTCGAGAAAATCCATGAGGTTTTGCCCTCCAGGAGAGATGAGGCCCATTTCCGCTGAGGCTTCTCGAGGCCAATCACATCTAACCACTGGAACTTCAAAAGGGTCCTTCACACCATTGCTGCAACTCAAGAAGTTCCCCAACATACCCGTCTCCACTCGAGAGGAAGCACGTGGGGTCCCTCACACATCCAGGGGAGCCCCGTTTCCGCCTCCTAGCTCGAGATGAGGGATCCTTCCCTGTTTCTTAGGGAAAGAATTCCCGGCGTTCCCGTCGCATCTCAAGAGGAGGCGCTCTCCACAGGAAAGGCGAGAGGAACTCCAGGGTCGTGACACCATTCCAAGAGTCCCCCAGATGTGTCAGTCCATTCCAGAGGAACCTGTTTTCCCTGCACTGCCTTGACGTTCAAGCCGAGGATCGACTCCCACCACGTGTGCACGTGGGACAGCCCTGTGGGAAAGCCTCGTGGGAAAGCCTCTTGGGAAAGACTCGAGGGAAAACCATAGATCCTTTGATCCACGCGGCGGACTGCGTGACACTGCTGCTACCGCTCTGGAGGAAAGCGCAAGTGCATGCCCGCATTCGACACGAGGACTGACTCCCCTGGGGAGACTCCAGAAGTACCCCAAGATCCATGTCAGCACTGGATAGGAATCCTGAGGTTCCGGCCCCGACTCCACACAAGGTCTTAGGCCCCGGCATCGACGGGAGAGGAATCCCAAGAGGAACTCCAATGGGGACTGGCCTTTCCTGAGGCCAGCAGAGCGGGTCCCTGAGGTCCTCGTCGTAAGTCGAGAGCACCTGCCGCAACTCGAGTAAATCCAGGCGGTTTTGCCCACCAGGCGAGATGAGGCCCATTTCCGCTGAGGCTTCTCGAGGCCAATCACATCTAACCACTGGAACTTCCAAAGGGTCCTTCACACCCTTTGCTGCAACTCAAGAGTTCCCCGACATACCCGTCTGCACTCGAGAGGAAGCACGTGGGTCCCGCACACATCTAGGGGAGCCCCGTTTCCGCCTCCTAGCTCGAGATGAGGGATCCTTTCCCTTTTTCTTAGGGAAAGAATTCCCGGTGTTCCCGTCGCATCTCAAGAGGAGGCGCTCTCCACAGGAAAGGCGAGAGGATCTCCAGGGTCGTGCCACCATTCCAAGAGTCCCCCAGATGTGTCAGTCCATTTCAGAGGAAACTGTTTTCCCTGCACTGCCTTAACGTTCAAGCCGAGGATCGACTCCCACCACGTGTGCACGTGGGACAGCCCTGTGGGAAAGCCTCGTGGGAAAGCCTCGTGGGAAAGACTCGAGGGAAAACCATAGATCCTTTGATCCACGCGGCGGACTGCGTGACACTGCTGCTACCGCTCTGGAGGAAAGCGCAAGTGCATGCCCGCATTCGAGACGAGGACTGACTCCCCTGGGGAGACTCCAGAAGTACCCCAAGATCCATGTCAGCACTGGAGAGGAATCCTCAGGTTCCGGCCCTGACTCCACACAAGGCCTCCCCGGCATCGACGGGAGATGAATCCCGAGAGGCCCCCGAGGAACTCGCATGGGGACTGGCCTTTCCTGAGGCCACCAGAGCGGGTCCCTGAGGTCCCCGTCGTAAGTCGAGAGCACCTGCCGCAACTCGAGAAAATCCAGGAGGTTTTGCCCTCCAGGCGAGATGAGGCCCATTTCCGCTGAGGCTTCTCGAGGCCAATCACATCTAACCACTGGAACTTCCAAAGGGTCCTTCACACCCTTGCTGCAACTCAAGAACTTCCCCGACATACCAGTCTCCACTCGAGAGGAAGCACGTGGGTTCCCGCACACATCCAGGGGAGCCCCGTTTCCGCCTCCTAGCTCGAGATGAGGGATCCTTTCCCTGTTTCGAAGGGAAAGAATTCCCGGCGATCCCGTCGCATCTCAAGAGGAAGCGCTCTGCACAGGAAAGGGGAGAGGAACTCCAGGGTCGTGCAACCATTCCAAGAGACCCCCAGATGTGTCAGTCCATTACAGAGGAAACTGTTTTCCCTGCACTGCCTTGACGTTCAAGCAGAGGATCGACTCCCACCACGTGTGCACGTGAGACAGCCCTGTGGGAAAGCCTCGTGGGAAAGCCTCGTGGGAAAGACTCGAGGGAAATCCATAGATCCTTTGATCCACGCGGCGGACTGCGTGACACTGCTGCTACCGCTCTGGAGGAAAGCGCAAGTGCATGCCCGCATTCGAGACGAGGACTGACTCCCCTGGGGAGACTCCAGAAGTACCCCAAGATCCATGTCAGCACTGGAGAGGAATCCTGAGGTTCCGGCCCCGACTCCACACAAGGTCTTAGGCCCCGGCATCGACGGGATAGGGATCCCGAGAGGCCCCCGAGGAACTCGCATGTGGACTGGCTTTTCCTGAGGCCACCAGAGCGGGTCCCTGAGGTCCCCATCGTCAGACGAGATCACCTGCCGCAACTCGAGAAAATCCAGGAGATTTTGCCCTCCAGGCGAGATGAGGCCCATTTCCGCTGAGGCTTCTCGAGGCTAATCACGTCTAAACACTGGAACTTCCAAAGGGTCATTCACACCCTTGCTGCAACTCAAGAACTTCCCCGACATACCCGTCTCCACTCGAGAGGAAGCACGTGGGGTCCCGCACACATCCAGGGGAGCCCCGTTTCCGCCTCCTAGCTCGAGATGAGGGATCCTTTCCCTGTTTCGTAGGGAAAGAATTCCCGGCGATCCCGTCGCATCTCAAGAGGAAGCGCTCTCCACAGGAAAGGGGAGAGGAACTCCAGGGTCGTGCCACCATTCCAAGAGACCCCCTGATGTGTCAGTCCATTACAGAGGAACCTGTTTTCCCTGCACTGCCTTGACGTTCAAGCCGAGGATCGACTCCCACCACGTGTGCACGTGAGACAGCCCTGTGGGAAAGCCTCGTGGGAAAGCCTCGTGGGAAAGACTCGAGGGAAAACCATAGATCCTTTGATCCTCGCGGCGGACTGCGTGACACTGCTGCTACCGCTCTGGAGGAAAGCGCAAGTGCATGCCCGCATTCGAGACGAGGACTGACTCCCCTGGGGAGACTCCAGAAGTACCCCAAGATCCATGTCAGCACTGGAGAGGAATCCTCAGGTTCCGGCCCCGACTCCACACAAGGTCTTAGGCCCCGGCATCGACGGGAGAGGAATCCCCAGAGGCCCCCGAGGAACTCGCATGGGGACTGGCCTTTCCTGAGGCCACCAGAGCGGGTCCCTGAGGTCCCCGTCGTAAGTCGAGAGCACCTGCCGCAACTCGAGAAAATCCAGGAGGTTTTGCCCTCCAGGCGAGATGAGGCCCATTTCCGCTGAGGGTTCTCGAGGCTAATCACGTCTAACCACTGGAACTTCCAAAGGGTCCTTCACACCCTTGCTGCAACTCAAGAACTTCCCCGACATACCAGTCTCCACTCGAGAGGAAGCACGTGGGTTCCCGCACACATCCAGGGGAGCCCCGTTTCCGCCTCCTAGCTCGAGATGAGGGATCCTTTCCCTGTTTCGTAGGGAAAGAATTCCCGGCGTTCCCGTCGCATCTCAAGAGGAGGCGCTCTCCACAGGAAAGGCGAGAGGAACTCCAGGGTCGTGCCACCATTCCAAGAGACCCCCAGATGTGTCAGTCCATTACAGAGGAACCTGTTTTCCCTGCACTGCCTTGACGTTCAAGCCGAGGATCGACTCCCACCACGTGTGCACGTGAGACAGCCCTGTGGGAAAGCCTCGTGGGAAAGCCTCGTGGGAAAGGCTCGAGGGAAATCCATAGATCCTTTGATCCACGCGGCGGACTGCGTGACACTGCTGCTACCGCTCTGGAGGAAAGCGCAAGTGCATGCCCGCATTCGAGACGAGGACTGACTCCCCTGGGGAGACTCCAGAAGTACCCCAAGATCCATGTCAGCACTGGAGAGGAATCCTCAGGTTCCGGCCCCGACTCCACACAAGGTCTTAGGCCCCGGCATCGACGGGAGAGGAATCCCAAGAGGAACTCCAATGGGGACTGGCCTTTCCTGAGGCCACCAGAGCGGGTCCCTGAGGTCCTCGTCGTAAGTCGAGAGCACCTGCCGCAACTCGAGTAAATCCAGGCGGTTTTGCCCACCAGGCGAGATGAGGCCCATTTCCGCTGAGGCTTCTCGAGGCCAATCATATCTAACCCCTGGAACTTCCAAAGGGTCCTTCACACCCTTTGCTGCAACTCAAGAGTTCCCCGACATACCCGTCTCCACTCGAGAGGAAGCACGTGGGTCCCGGACACATCTAGGGGAGCCCCGTTTCCGCCTCCTAGCTCGAGATGAGGGATCCTTTCCCTGTTTCGTAGAGAAAGAATTCCCGGTGTTCCCGTCGCATCTCAAGAGGAGGCCCTCTCCACAGGAAAGGCGAGAGGAACTCCAGGATCATGCCACCATTCCAAGAATCCCACAGATGGCTCAGTCCATTCCAGAGGAACCTGTTTTCCCTGCACTGCCTTGACGTTCAAGCCGAGGATCGACTCCCACCACGTGTGCACGTGGGACAGCCCTGTGGGAAAGCCTCGTGGGAAAGCCTCGTGGGAAAGACTCGAGGGAAAACCATAGATCCTTTGATCCACGCGGCAGACTGCGTGACACTGCTGCTACCGCTCTGGAGGAAAGCGCAAGTGCATGCCCGCATTCGAGACGAGGACTGACTCCCCTGGGGAGACTCCAGAAGTACCCCAAGATCCATGTCAGCACTGGAGAGGAATCCTCAGGTTCCGGCCCGAATCCACACAAGGTCTTAGGCCCCGGCATCGACGGGAGAGGAATCCCTAGAGGCCCCCGAGGAACTCGCATTGGGACTGGCCTTTCCTGAGGCCACCAGAGCGGTTCCCTGAGGTCCCCGTCGTAAGTCGAGAGCACCTGCCGCAACTCGAGAAAATCCATGAGGTTTTGCCCTCCAGGCGAGATGAGGCCCATTTCCGCTGAGGCTTCTCGAGGCCAATCACATCTAACCACTGGAACTTCAAAAGGGTCCTTCACACCATTGCTGCAACTCAAGAAGTTCCCCAACATACCCGTCTCCACTCGAGAGGAAGCACGTGGGGTCCCTCACACATCCAGGGGAGCCCCGTTTCCGCCTCCTAGCTCGAGATGAGGGATCCTTCCCTGTTTCGTAGGGAAAGAATTCCCGGCGTTCCCGTCGCATCTCAAGAGGAGGCGCTCTCCACAGGAAAGGCGAGAGGAACTCCAGGGTCGTGACACCATTCCAAGAGTCCCCCAGATGTGTCAGTCCATTCCAGAGGAACCTGTTTTCCCTGCACTGCCTTGACGTTCAAGCCGAGGATCGACTCCCACCACGTGTGCACGTGGGACAGCCCTGTGGGAAAGCCTCGTGGGAAAGCCTCTTGGGAAAGACTCGAGGGAAAACCATAGATCCTTTGATCCACGCGGCGGACTGCATGACACTGCTGCTACCGCTCTGGAGGAAAGCGCAAGTGCATGCCCGCATTCGACACGAGGACTGACTCCCCTGGGGAGACTCCAGAAGTACCCCAAGATCCATGTCAGCACTGGAGAGGAATCCTCAGGTTCCGGCCCCGACTCCACACAAGGTCTTAGGCCCCGGCATCGACGGGAGAGGAATCCCAAGAGGAACTCCAATGGGGACTGGCCTTTCCTGAGGCCACCATAGCGGGTCCCTGAGGTCCTCGTCGTAAGTCGAGAGCACCTGCCGCAACTCGAGAAAATCCAGGCGGTTTTGCCCTCCAGGCGAGATGAGGCCCATTTCCGCTGAGGCTTCTCGAGGCCAATCACATCTAACCACTGGAACTTCCAAAGGGTCCTTCACACCCTTGCTGCAACTCAAGAAGTTCCCCGACATACCCGTCTGCACTCGAGAGGAAGCACGTGGGGTCCCGCACACATCCAGGGGAGCCCCGTTTCCGCCTCCTAGCTCGAGATGAGGGATCCTTTCCCTGTTTCGTAGGGAAAGAATTCCCGGCGTTCCCGTCGCATCTCAAGAGGAGGCGCTCTCCACAGGAAAGGCGAGAGGAACTCCAGGGTCGTGCCACCATTCCAAGAGACCCCAGATGTGTCAGTCCATTCCAGAGGAACCTGTTTTCCCTGCACTGCCTTGACGTTTAAGCCAAGGATCGACTCCCACCACGTGTGCACGTGGGACAGCCCTGTGGGAAAGCCTCGTGGGAAAGCCTCGTGGGAAAGACTCGAGGGAAAACCATAGATCCTTTGATCCATGCGGCGGAGTGCATGACACTGCTGCTACAGCTCTGGAGGAAAGCGCAAGTGCATGCCCGCATTCGAGACGAGGACTGACTCCCCTGGGGAGACTCCAGAAGTACCCCAAGATCCATGTCAGCACTGGAGAGGAATCCTCAGGTTCCGGCCCCGACTCCACACAAGGTCTTAGGCCCCGGCATCGAAGGGAGAGGAATCCCCAGAGGAACTCGCATGGGGACTGGCCTTTCCTGAGGCCACCAGAGCGGGTCCTTGAGGTCCTTGTCGTAAGTCGAGAGCACCTGCCGCAACTCGAGAAAATCCAGGAGGTTTTGCCCTCCAGGCGAGATGAGGCCCATTTCCGCTGAGGGTTCTCGAGGCTAATCACGTCTAACCACTGGAACTTCCAAAGGGTCCTTCAAACCCTTGCTGCAACTCAAGAACTTCCCCGACATACCAAGCTCCACTCGAGAGGAAGCACGTGGGTTCCCGCACACATCCAGGGGAGCCCCGTTTCCGCCTCCTAGCTCGAGATGAGGGATCCTTTCCCTGTTTCGTAGGGAAAGAATTCCCGGCGATCCCGTCGCATCTCAAGAGGAAGCGCTCTCCACAGGAAAGGGGAGAGGAACTCCAGGGTCGTGCCACCATTCCAAGAGACCCCCAGATGTGTCAGTCCATTACAGAGGAACCTCTTTTCCCTGCACTGCCTTGACGTTCAAGCCGAGGATCGACCCCCACCACGTGTGCACGTGGGACAGCCCTGTGGGAAAGCCTCGTGGGAAAGCCTCGTGGGAAAGACTCGAGGGAAATCCATAGATCCTTTGATCCACGTGGCGGACTGCGTGACACTGCTGCTACCGCTCTGGAGGAAAGCGCAAGTGCATGCCCGCATTCGAGACGAGGACTGACTCCCCTGGGGAGACTCCAGAAGTACCCCAAGATCCATGTCAGCACTGGAGAGGAATCCTGAGGTTCCGGCCCCGACTCCACACAAGGTCTTAGGCCCCGGTATCGACGGGAGAGGAATCCCGAGACGCCCCCGAGGAACTCGCATGGGGACTGGCCTTTCCTGAGGCCACCAGAGCGGGTCCCTGAGGTCCCCGTCGTAAGTCGAGAGCACCTGCCGCAACTCGAGAAAATCCAGGAGGTTTTGCCCTCCAGGCGAAATGAGGCCCATTTCCGCTGAGGCTTCTAGAGGCTAATCACGTCTAACCACTGGAACTTCCAAAGGGTCCTTCACACCCTTGCTGCAACTCTAGAAGTTCCCCAACATACCAGTCTCCACTCGAGAGGAAGCACGTGGGGTCCCGCACACATCCAGGGGAGCCCCGTTTCCGCCTCCTAGCGCGAGATGAGGGATCCTTTCCCTGTTTCGTAGGGAAAGAATTCCCGGCGTTCCCGTCGCATCTCAAGAGGAGGCGCTCTCCACAGGAAAGGCGAGAGGAACTCCAGGGTCGTGCCACCATTCCAAGAGTCCCCCAGATGTGTCAGTCCATTCCAGAGGAACCTGTTTTCCCTGCACTGCCTTGACGTTCAAGCCGAGGATCGACTCCCACCACGTGTGCACGTGAGACAGCCCTGTGGGAAAGCCTCGTGGGAAAGCCTCGTGGGAAAGACTCGAGGGAAATCCATAGATCCTTTGATCCACGCGGCGGACTGCGTGACACTGCTGCTACCGCTCTGGAGGAAAGCGCAAGTGCATGCCCGCATTCGAGACGAGGACTGACTCCCCTGGGGAGACTCCAGAAGTACCCCAAGATCCATGTCAGCACTGGAGAGGAATCCTCAGGTTCCGGCCCCGACTCCACACAAGGTCTTAGGCCCCGGCATCGACGGGATAGGGATCCCGAGAGGCCCCCGAGGAACTCGCATGGGGACTGGCTTTTCCTGAGGACACCAGAGCGGGTCCCTGAGGTCCCCATCGTCAGTCGAGATCACCTGCCGAAACTCGAGAAAATCCAGGAGGTTTTGCCCTCCAGGCGAGATGAGGCTCATTTCCACTGAGGCTTCTCGAGGCTAATCACGTCTAAACACTGGAACTTCCAAAGGGTCCTTCACACCCTTGCTGCAACTCAAGAAGTTTCCCGACATACCCGTCTCCACTCGAAAGGAAGCACGTGGTGTCCCGCACACAACCAGGGGTGCCCCGTTTCCGCCTCCTAGCTCGAGATGAGGGATCCTTTCCCTGTTTCGTACGGAAAGAATTCCCGGCGTTCCCGTCGCATCTCAAGAGGAGGCGCTCTCCACAGGAAAGGCGAGAGGAACTCCAGGGTCGTGCCACCATTCCAAGAGTTCCCCAGATGTGTCAGTCCATTTCAGAGGAACCTGTTTTCCCTGCACTGCCTTGACGTTCAAGCCAAGGATCGACTCCCACCACGTGTGCACGTGGGAGAGCCCTGTGGGAAAGCCTCGTGGGAAAGCCTCGTGGGAAAGACTCGAGGGAAAACCATGGATCCTTTGATCCATGCGGCGGACTGGGTGACACTGCTGCTACCGCTCTGGAGGAAAGCGCAAGTGCATGCCCGCATTCGAGACGAGGACTGACTCCCCTGGGGAGACTCCAGAAGTACCCCAAGATCCATGTCAGCACTGGAGAGGAAACCTCAGGTTCCGGCCCCGACTCCACACAAGGTCTTAGGCCCCGGCATCGACGGGAGAGGAATCCCCAGAGGAACTCGCATGGGGACTGGCCTTCCTGAGGCCACCAGAGCGGGTCCCTGAGGTCCTCGTCGTAAGTCGAGAGCACCTGCCGCAACTCGAGAAAATCCAGGCGGTTTTGCCCTCCAGGCGAGATGAGGCCCATTTCCGCTGAGGCTTCTCGAGGCCAATCACATCTAACCACTGGAACTTCCAAAGGGTCCTTCACACCCTTGCTGCAACTCAAGAAGTTCCCCGACATACCCGTCTGCACTCGAGAGGAAGCACGTGGGGTCCCGCACACATCCAGGGGAGCCCCGTTTCCGCCTCCTAGCACGAGATGAGGGATCCTTTCCCTGTTTCGTAGGGAAAGAATTCCCGGCGTTCCCGTCGCATCTCAAGAGGAGGCGCTCTCCACAGGAAAGGCGAGAGGAACTCCAGGGTCGTGCCACCATTCCAAGAGACCCCAGATGTGTCAGTCCATTCCAGAGGAACCTGTTTTCCCTGCACTGCCTTGACGTTTAAGCCAAGGATCGACTCCCACCACGTGTGCACGTGGGACAGCCCTGTGGGAAAGCCTCGTGGGAAAGCCTCGTGGGAAACACTCGAGGGAAAACCATAGATCCTTTGATCCATGCGGCGGAGTGCATGACACTGCTGCTACAGCTCTGGAGGAAAGCGCAAGTGCATGCCCGCATTCGAGACGAGGACTGACTCCCCTGGGGAGACTCCAGAAGTACCCCAAGATCCATGTCAGCACTGGAGAGGAATCCTCAGGTTCCGGCCCCGACTCCACACAAGGTCTTAGGCCCCGGCATCGACGGGAGAGGAATCCCCAGAGGAACTCGCATGGGGACTGGCCTTTCCTGAGGCCACCAGAGCGGGTCCTTGAGGTCCTTGTCGTAAGTCGAGAGCACCTGCCGCAACTCGAGAAAATCCAGGAGGTTTTGCCCTCCAGGCGAGATGAGGCCCATTTCCGCTGAGGGTTCTCGAGGCTAATCACGTCTAACCACTGGAACTTCCAAAGGGTCCTTCACACCCTTGCTGCAACTCAAGAACTTCCCCGACATACCAAGCTCCACTCGAGAGGAAGCACGTGGGTTCCCGCACACATCCAGGGGAGCCCCGTTTCCGCCTCCTAGCTCGAGATGAGGGATCCTTTCCCTGTTTCGTAGGGAAAGAATTCCCGGCGATCCCGTCGCATCTCAAGAGGAAGCGCTCTCCACAGGAAAGGGGAGAGGAACTCCAGGGTCGTGCCACCATTCCAAGAGACCCCCAGATGTGTCAGTCCATTACAGAGGAACCTCTTTTCCCTGCACTGCCTTGACGTTCAAGCCGAGGATCGACCCCCACCACGTGTGCACGTGGGACAGCCCTGTGGGAAAGCCTCGTGGGAAAGCCTCGTGGGAAAGACTCGAGGGAAATCCATAGATCCTTTGATCCACGTGGCGGACTGCGTGACACTGCTGCTACCGCTCTGGAGGAAAGCGCAAGTGCATGCCCGCATTCGAGACGAGGACTGACTCCCCTGGGGAGACTCCAGAAGTACCCCAAGATCCATGTCAGCACTGGAGAGGAATCCTGAGGTTCCGGCCCCGACTCCACACAAGGTCTTAGGCCCCGGCATCGACGGGATAGGGATCCCGAGAGGCCCCCGAGGAACTCGCATGTGGACTGGCTTTTCCTGAGGCCACCAGAGCGGGTCCCTGAGGTCCCCATCGTCAGACGAGATCACCTGCCGCAACTCGAGAAAATCCAGGAGGTTTTGCCCTCCAGGCGAGATGAGGCCCATTTCCGCTGAGGCTTCTCGAGGCTAATCACGTCTAAACACTGGAACTTCCAAAGGGTCATTCACACCCTTGCTGCAACTCAAGAACTTCCCCGACATACCCGTCTTCACTCGAGAGGAAGCACGTGGGGTCCCGCACACATCCAGGGGAGCCCCGTTTCCGCCTCCTAGCTCGAGATGAGGGATCCTTTTCCTGTTTCGTAGGGAAAGAATTCCCGGCGATCCCGTCGCATCTCAAGAGGAAGCGCTCTCCACAGGAAAGGGGAGAGGAACTCCAGGGTCGTGCCACCATTCCAAGAGACCCCCTGATGTGTCAGTCCATTACAGAGGAACCTGTTTTCCCTGCACTGCCTTGACGTTCAAGCCGAGGATCGACTCCCACCACGTGTGCACGTGAGACAGCCCTGTGGGAAAGCCTCGTGGGAAAGCCTCGTGGGAAAGACTCGAGGGAAAACCATAGATCCTTTGATCCACGCGGCGGACTGCGTGACACTGCTGCTACCGCTCTGGAGGAAAGCGCAAGTGCATGCCCGCATTCGAGACGAGGAATGACTCCCCTGGGGAGACTCCAGAAGTACCCCAAGATCCATGTCAGCACTGGAGAGGAATCCTCAGGTTCCGGCCCCGACTCCACACAAGGTCTTAGGCCCCGCCATCGACGGGAGAGGAATCCCCAGAGGCCCCCGAGGAACTCGCATGGGGACTGGCCTTTCCTGAGGCCACCAGAGCGGGTCCCTGAGGTCCCCGTCGTAAGTCGAGAGCACCTGCCGCAACTCGAGAAAATCCAGGAGGTTTTGCCCTCCAGGCGAGATGAGGCCCATTTCCGCTGAGGGTTCTCGAGGCTAATCACGTTTAACCACTGGAACTTCCAAAGGGTCCTTCACACCCTTGCTGCAACTCAAGAACTTCCCCGACATACCAGTCTCCACTCGAGAGGAAGCACGTGGGTTCCCGCACACATCCAGGGGAGCCCCGTTTCCGCCTCCTAGCTCGAGATGAGGGATCCTTTCCCTGTTTCGTAGGGAAAGAATTCCCGGCGTTCCCGTCGCATCTCAAGAGGAGGCGCTCTCCACAGGAAAGGCGAGAGGAACTCCAGGGTCGTGCCACCATTCCAAGAGACCCCCAGATGTGTCAGTCCATTACAGAGGAACCTGTTTTCCCTGCACTGCCTTGACGTTCAAGCCGAGGATCGACTCCCACCACGTGTGCACGTGAGACAGCCCTGTGGGAAAGCCTCGTGGGAAAGCCTCGTGGGAAAGCCTCGTGGGAAAGACTCGAGGGAAATCCATAGATCCTTTGATCCACGCGGCGGACTGCGTGACACTGCTGCTACCGCTCTGGAGGAAAGCGCAAGTGCATGCCCGCATTCGAGACGAAGACTGACTCCCCTGGGGAGACTCCAGAAGTACCCCAAGATCCATGTCAGCACTGGAGAGGAATCCTCAGGTTCCGGCCCCGACTCCACACAAGGTCTTAGGCCCCGGCATCGACGGGATAGGGATCCCGAGAGGCCCCCGAGGAACTCGCATGTGGACTGGCTTTTCCTGAGGCCACCAGAGCGGGTCCCTGAGGTCCCCATCGTCAGACGAGATCACCTGCCGCAACTCGAGAAAATCCAGGAGGTTTTGCCCTCCAGGCGAGATGAGGCTCATTTCCGCTGAGGCTTCTCGAGGCTAATCACGTCTAAACACTGGAACTTCCAAAGGGTCCTTCACACCCTTGTTGCAACTCAAGAAGTTTCCCGACATACCCGTCTCCACTCGAAAGGAAGCACGTGGTGTCCCGCACACAACCAGGGGAGCCCCGTTTCCGCCTCCTAGCTCGAGATGAGGGATCCTTTCCCTGTTTCGTACGGAAAGAATTCCCGGCGTTCCCGTCGCATCTCAAGAGGAGGCGCTCTCCACAGGAAAGGCGAGAGGAACTCCAGGGTCGTGCCACCATTCCAAGAGTTCCCCAGATGTGTCTGTCCATTCCAGAGGAACCTGTTTTCCCTGCACTGCCTTGACGTTCAAGCCAAGGATCGACTCCCACCACGTGTGCACGTGGGACAGCCCTGTGGGAAAGCCTCGTGGGAAAGCCTCGTGGGAAAGACTCGAGGGAAAACCATGGATCCTTTGATCCATGCGGCGGACTGCGTGACACTGCTGCTACCGCTCTGGAGGAAAGCGCAAGTGCATGCCCTCATTCGAGACGAGGACTGACTCCCCTGGGGAGACTCCAGAAGTACCCCAAGATCCATGTCAGCACTGGAGAGGAATCCTCAGGTTCCGGCCCCGACTCCACACAAGGTCTTAGGCCCCGGCATCGACGAGAGAGGAATCCCCTGAGGAACTCGCATGGGGACTGGCCTTTCCTGAGGCCACCATAGCGGGTCCCTGAGGTCCTCGTCGTAAGTCGAGAGCACCTGCCGCAACTCGAGAAAATCCAGGCGGTTTTGCCCTCCAGGCGAGATGAGGCCCATTTCCGCTGAGGCTTCTCGAGGCCAATCACATCTAACCACTGGAACTTCCAAAGGGTCCTTCACACCCTTGCTGCAACTCAAGAACTTCCCCGACATACCCGTCTGCACTCGAGAGGAAGCACGGGGGGTCCCGCACACATCCAGGGGAGCCCCGTTTCCGCCTCCTAGCTCGAGATGAGGGATCCTTTCCCTGTTTCGTAGGGAAAGAATTCCCGGCGTTCCCGTCGCATCTCAAGAGGAGGCGCTCTCCACAGGAAAGGCGAGAGGAACTCCAGGGTCGTGCCACCATTCCAAGAGTCCCCCAGATGTGTCAGTCCATTCCAGAGGAACCTGTTTTCCCTGCACTGCCTTGACGTTCAAGCCGAGGATCGACTCCCACCACGTGTGCACGTGGGACAGCCCTGTGGGAAAGCCTCGTGGGAAAGCCTCGTGGGAAAGACTCGAGGGAAAACCATAGATCCTTTGATCCACGCGGCGGACTGCGTGACACTGCTGCTACCGCTCTGGAGGAAAGCGCAAGTGCATGCCCGCATTCGAGACGAGGACTGACTCCCCTGGGGAGACTCCAGAAGTACCCCAAGATCCATGTCAGCACTGGAGAGGAATCCTCAGGTTCCGGCCCCGACTCCACACAAGGTCTTAGGCCCCGCCATCGACGGGAGAGGAATCCCCAGAGGCCCCCGAGGAACTCGCATGGGGACTGGCCTTTCCTGAGGCCACCAGAGCGGGTCCCTGAGGTCCCCGTCGTAAGTCGAGAGCACCTGCCGCAACTCGAGAAAATCCAGGAGGTTTTGCCCTCCAGGCGAGATGAGGCCCATTTCCGCTGAGGGTTCTCGAGGCTAATCACGTCTAACCACTGGAACTTCCAAAGGGTCCTTCACACCCTTGCTGCAACTCAAGAACTTCCCCGACATACCAGTCTCCACTCGAGAGTAAGCACGTGGGTTCCCGCACACATCCAGGGGAGCCCCGTTTCCGCCTCCTAGCTCGAGATGAGGGATCCTTTCCCTGTTTCGTAGGGAAAGAATTCCCGGCGTTCCCGTCGCATCTCAAGAGGAGGCGCTCTCCACAGGAAAGGCGAGAGGAACTCCAAGGTCGTGCCACCATTCCAAGAGACCCCCAGATGTGTCAGTCCATTACAGAGGAACCTGTTTTCCCTGCACTGCCTTGACGTACAAGCCGAGGATCGACTCCCACCACGTGTGCACGTGAGACAGCCCTGTGGGAAAGCCTCGTGGGAAAGCCTCGTGGGAAAGACTCGAGGGAAAACCATAGATCCTTTGATCCACGCGGCGGACTGCGTGACACTGCTGCTACCGCTCTGGAGGAAAGCGCAAGTGCATGCCCGCATTCGAGACGAGGACTGACTCCCCTGGGGAGACTCCAGAAGTACCCCAAGATCCATGTCAGCACTGGAGAGGAATCCTCAGGTTCCGGCCCCGACTCCACACAAGGTCTTAGGCCCCGGCATCGACGGGAGAGGAATCCCAAGAGGAACTCCAATGGGGACTGGCCTTTCCTGAGGCCACCAGAGCGGGTCCCTGAGGTCCTCGTCGTAAGTCGAGAGCACCTGCCACAACTCGAGTAAATCCAGGCGGTTTTGCCCACCAGGCGAGATGAGGCCCATTTCCGCTGAGGCTTCTCGAGGCCAATCACATCTAACCACTGGAACTTCCAAAGGGTCCTTCACACCCTTTGCTGCAACTCAAGAGTTCCCCGACATACCCGTCTCCACTCGAGAGGAAGCACGTGGGTCCCGCACACATCTAGGGGAGACCCGTTTCCGCCTCCTAGCTCGAGATGAGGGATCCTTTCCCTGTTTCGTAGAGAAAGAATTCCCGGTGTTCCCGTCGCATCTCAAGAGGAGGCCCTCTCCACAGGAAAGGCGAGAGGAACTCCAGGATCATGCCACCATTCCAAGAATCCCACAGATGGGTCAGTCCATTCCAGAGGAACCTGTTTTCCCTGCACTGCCTTGACGTTCAAGCCGAGGCTCGACTCCCACCACGTGTGCACGTGGGACAGCCCTGTGGGAAAGCCTCGTGGGAAAGCCTCGTGGGAAAGACTCGAGGGAAAACCATAGATCCTTTGATCCACGCGGCAGACTGCGTGACACTGCTGCTACCGCTCTGGAGGAAAGCGCAAGTGCATGCCCGCATTCGAGACGACGACTGACTCCCCTGGGGAGACTCCAGAAGTACCCCACGATCCATGTCAGCACTGGAGAGGAATCCTCAGGTTCCGGCCCGAATCCACACAAGGTCTTAGGCCCCGGAATCGACGGGAGAGGAATCCCTAGAGGCCCCCGAGGAACTCGCATTGGGACTGGCCTTTCCTGAGGCCACCAGAGCGGTTCCCTGAGGTCCCCGTCGTAAGTCGAGAGCACCTGCCGCAACTCGAGAAAATCCATGAGGTTTTGCCCTCCAGGCGAGATGAGGCCCATTTCCGCTGAGGCTTCTCGAGGCCAATCACATCTAACCACTGGAACTTCAAAAGGGTCCTTCACACCATTGCTGCAACTCAAGAAGTTCCCCAACATACCCGTCTCCACTCGAGAGGAAGCACGTGGGGTCCCTCACACATCCAGGGGAGCCCCGTTTCCGCCTCCTAGCTCGAGATGAGGGATCCTTCCCTGTTTCGTAGGGAAAGAATTCCCGGCGTTCCCGTCGCATCTCAAGAGGAGGCGCTCTCCACAGGAAAGGCGAGAGGAACTCCAGGGTCGTGACACCATTCCAAGAGTCCCCCAGATGTGTCAGTCCATTCCAGAGGAACCTGTTTTCCCTGCACTGCCTTGACGTTCAAGCCGAGGATCGACTCCCACCACGTGTGCACGTGGGACAGCCCTGTGGGAAAGCCTCGTGGGAAAGCCTCTTGGGAAAGACTCGAGGGAAAACCATAGATCCTTTGATCCACGCGGCGGACTGCGTGACACTGCTGCTACCGCTCTGGAGGAAAGCGCAAGTGCATGCCCGCATTCGACACGAGGACTGACTCCCCTGGGGAGACTCCAGAAGTACCCCAAGATCCATGTCAGCACTGGAGAGGAATCCTCAGGTTCCGGCCCCGACTCCACACAAGGTCTTAGGCCCCGGCATCGACGGGAGAGGAATCCCAAGAGGAACTCCAATGGGGACTGGCCTTTCCTGAGGCCACCAGAGCGGGTCCCTGAGGTCCTCGTCGTAAGTCGAGAGCACCTGCCGCAACTCGAGTAAATCCAGGCGGTTTTGCCCACCAGGCGAGATGAGGCCCATTTCCGCTGAGGCTTCTCGAGGCCAATCACATCTAACCACTGGAACTTCCAAAGGGTCCTTCACACCCTTTGCTGCAACTCAAGAGTTCCCCGACATACCCGTCTCCACTCGAGAGGAAGCACGTGGGTCCCGCACACATCTAGGGGAGCCCCGTTTCCGCCTCCTAGCTCGAGATGAGGGATCCTTTCCCTTTTTCTTAGGGAAAGAATTCCCGGTGTTCCCGTCGCATCTCAAGAGGAGGCGCTCTCCACAGGAAAGGCGAGAGGATCTCCAGGGTCGTGCCACCATTCCAAGAGTCCCCCAGATGTGTCAGTCGATTTCAGAGGAAACTGTTTTCCCTGCACTGCCTTAACGTTCAAGCCGAGGATCGACTCCCACCACGTGTGCACGTGGGACAGCCCTGTGGGAAAGCCTCGTGGGAAAACCTCGTGGGAAAGACTCGAGGGAAAACCATAGATCCTTTGATCCACCCGGCGGACTGCGGGACACTGCTGCTACCGCTCTGGAGGAAAGCGCAAGTGCATGCCCGCATTCGAGACGAGGACTGACTCCCCTGGGGAGACTCCAGAAGTACCCCAAGATCCATGTCAGCACAGGAGAGGAATCCTCAGGTTCCGGCCCTGACTCCACACAAGGTCTTAGGCCCCGGCATCGACGGGAGATGAATCCCGAGAGGCCCCCGAGGAACTCGCATGGGGACTGGCCTTTCCTGAGGCCACCAGAGCGGGTCCCTGAGGTCCCCGTCGTAAGTCGAGAGCACCTGCCGCAACTCGAGAAAATCCAGGAGGTTTTGCCCTCCAGGCGAGATGAGGCCCATTTCCGCTGAGGCTTCTCGAGGCCAATCATATCTAACCACTGGAACTTCCAAAGGGTCCTTCACACCCTTGCTGCAACTCAAGAACTTCCCCGACATACCAGTCTCCACTCGAGAGGAAGCACGTGGGTTCCCGCACACATCCAGGGGAGCCCCGTTTCCGCCTCCTAGCTCGGGATGAGGGATCCTTTCCCTGTTTCGTAGGGAAAGAATTCCCGGCGATCCCGTCGCATCTCAAGAGGAAGCGCTCTCCACAGGAAAGGGGAGAGGAACTCCACGGTCGTGCCACCATTCCAAGAGACCCCCTGATGTGTCAGTCCATTACAGAGGAACCTGTTTTCCCTGCACTGCCTTGACGTTCAAGCCGAGGATCGACTCCCACCACGTGTGCACGTGAGACAGCCCTGTGGGAAAGCCTCGTGGAAAAGCCTCGTGGGAAAGACTCGAGGGAAAACCATAGATCCTTTGATCCACGCGGCGGACTGCGGGACACTGCTGCTACCGCTCTGGAGGAAAGCGCAAGTGCATGCCCGCATTCGAGACGAGGAATGACTCCCCTGGGGAGACTCCAGAAGTACCCCAAGATCCATGTCAGCACTGGAGAGGAATCCTCAGGTTCCGGCCCCGACTCCACACAAGGTCTTAGGCCCCGCCATCGACGGGAGAGGAATCCCCAGAGGCCCCCGAGGAACTCGCATGGGGACTGGCCTTTCCTGAGGCCACCAGAGCGGGTCCCTGAGGTCCCCGTCGTAAGTCGAGAGCACCTGCCGCAACTCGAGAAAATCCAGGAGGTTTTGCCCTCCAGGCGAGATGAGGCCCATTTCCGCTGAGGGTTCTCGAGGCTAATCATGTCTAACCACTGGAACTTCCAAAGGGTCCTTCACACCCTTGCTGCAACTCAAGAACTTCCCCGACATACCAGTCTCCACTCGAGAGGAAGCACGTGGGTTCCCGCACACATCCAGGGGAGCCCCGTTTCCGCCTCCTAGCTCGAGATGAGGGATCCTTTCCCTGTTTCGTAGGGAAAGAATTCCCGGCGTTCCCGTCGCATCTCAAGAGGAGGCGCTCTCCACAGGAAAGGCGAGAGGAACTCCAGGGTCGTGCCACCATTCCAAGAGACCCCCAGATGTGTCAGTCCATTCCAGAGGAACCTGTTTTCCCTGCACTGCCTTGACGTTCAAGCCGAGGATCGACTCCCACCATGTGTGCACGTGAGACAGCCCTGTGGGAAAGCCTCGTGGGAAAGCCTCGTGGGAAAGACTCGAGGGAAATCCATAGATCCTTTGATCCACGCGGCGGACTGCGTGACACTGCTGCTACCGCTCTGGAGGAAAGCGCAAGTGCATGCCCGCATTCGAGACGAAGACTGACTCCCCTGGGGAGACTCCAGAAGTACCCCAAGATCCATGTCAGCACTGGAGAGGAATCCTCAGGTTCCGGCCCCGACTCCACACAAGGTCTTAGGCCCCGGCATCGACGGGATAGGGATCCCGAGAGGCCCCCGAGGAACTCGCATGTGGACTGGCTTTTCCTGAGGCCACCAGAGCGGGTCCCTGAGGTCCCCATCGTCAGTCGAGATCACCTGCCGCAACTCGAGAAAATCCAGGAGGTTTTGCCCTCCAGGCGAGATGAGGCTCATTTCCGCTGAGGCTTCTCGAGGCTAATCACGTCTAAACACTGGAACTTCCAAAGGGTCCTTCACACCCTTGTTGCAACTCAAGAAGTTTCCCGACATACCCGTCTCCACTCGAAAGGAAGCACGTGGTGTCCCGCACACAACCAGGGGAGCCCCGTTTCCGCCTCCTAGCTCGAGATGAGGGATCCTTTCCCTGTTTCGTACGGAAAGAATTCCCGGCGTTCCCGTCGCATCTCAAGAGGAGGCGCTCTCCACAGGAAAGGCGAGAGGAACTCCAGGGTCGTGCCACCATTCCAAGAGTTCCCCAGATGTGTCAGTCCATTCCAGAGGAACCTGTTTTCCCTGCACTGCCTTGACGTTCAAGCCAAGGATCGACTCCCACCACGTGTGCACGTGGGACAGCCCTGTGGGAAAGCCTCGTGGGAAAGCCTCGTGGGAAAGACTCGAGGGAAAACCATGGATCCTTTGATCCATGCGGCGGACTGCGTGACACTGCTGCTACCGCTCTGGAGGAAAGCGCAAGTGCATGCCCGCATTCGAGACGAGGACTGACTCCCCTGGGGAGACTCCAGAAGTACCCCAAGATCCATGTCAGCACTGGAGAGGAATCCTCAGGTTCCGGCCCCGACTCCACACAAGGTCTTAGGCCCCGGCATCGACGAGAGAGGAATCCCCAGAGGAACTCGCATGGGGACTGGCCTTTCCTGAGGCCACCATAGCGGGTCCCTGAGGTCCTCGTCGTAAGTCGAGAGCACCTGCCGCAACTCGAGAAAATCCAGGCGGTTTTGCCCTCCAGGCGCTATGAGGCCCATTTCCGCTGAGGCTTCTAGAGGCTAATCACGTCTAACCACTGGAACTTCCAAAGGGTCCTTCACACCCTTGCTGCAACTCAAGAAGTTCCCCGACATACCAGTCTCCACTCGAGAGGAAGCACGTGGGTCCCGCACACATCCAGGGGAGCCCCGTTTCCGCCTCCTAGCGCGAGATGAGGGATCCTTTCCCTGTTTCGTAGGGAAAGAATTCCCGGCGTTCCCGTCGCATCTCAAGAGGAGGCGCTCTCCACAGGAAAGGCGAGAGGAACTCCAGGGTCGTGCCACCATTCCAAGAGTCCCCCAGATGTGTCAGTCCATTACAGAGGAACCTGTTTTCCCTGCACTGCCTTGACGTTCAAGCCGAGGATCGACTCCCACCACGTGTGCACGTGAGACAGCCCTGTGGGAAAGCCTCGTGGGAAAGCCTCGTGGGAAAGACTCGAGGGAAATCCATAGATCCTTTGATCCACGCGGCGGACTGCGTGACACTGCTGCTACCGCTCTGGAGGAAAGCGCAAGTGCATGCCCGCATTCGAGACGAGGACTGACTCCCCTGGGGAGACTCCAGAAGTACCCCAAGATCCATGTCAGCACTGGAGAGGAATCCTCAGGTTCCGGCCCCGACTCCACACAAGGTCTTAGGCCCCGGCATCGACGGGATAGGGATCCCGAGAGGCCCCCGAGGAACTCGCATGGGGACTGGCTTTTCCTGAGGCCACCAGAGCGGGTCCCTGAGGTCCCCATCGTCAGTCGAGATCACCTGCCGAAACTCGAGAAAATCCAGGAGGTTTTGCCCTCCAGGCGAGATGAGGCTCATTTCCACTGAGGCTTCTCGAGGCTAATCACGTCTAAACACTGGAACTTCCAAAGGGTCCTTCACACCCTTGCTGCAACTCAAGAAGTTTCCCGACATACCCGTCTCCACTCGAAAGGAAGCACGTGGTGTCCCGCACACAACCAGGGGTGCCCCGTTTCCGCCTCCTAGCTCGAGATGAGGGATCCTTTCCCTGTTTCGTACGGAAAGAATTCCCGGCGTTCCCGTCGCATCTCAAGAGGAGGCGCTCTCCACAGGAAAGGCGAGAGGAACTCCAGGGTCGTGCCACCATTCCAAGAGTTCCCCAGATGTGTCAGTCCATTTCAGAGGAACCTGTTTTCCCTGCACTGCCTTGACGTTCAAGCCAAGGATCGACTCCCACCACGTGTGCACGTGGGAGAGCCCTGTGGGAAAGCCTCGTGGGAAAGCCTCGTGGGAAAGACTCGAGGGAAAACCATGGATCCTTTGATCCATGCGGCGGACTGGGTGACACTGCTGCTACCGCTCTGGAGGAAAGCGCAAGTGCATGCCCGCATTCGAGACGAGGACTGACTCCCCTGGGGAGACTCCAGAAGTACCCCAAGATCCATGTCAGCACTGGAGAGGAATCCTCAGGTTCCGGCCCCGACTCCACACAAGGTCTTAGGCCCCGGCATCGACGGGAGAAGAATCCCCAGAGGAACTCGCATGGGGACTGGCCTTCCTGAGGCCACCATAGCGGGTCCCTGAGGTCCTCGTCGTAAGTCGAGAGCACCTGCCGCAACTCGAGAAAATCCAGGCGGTTTTGCCCTCCAGGCGAGATGAGGCCCATTTCCGCTGAGGCTTCTCGAGGCCAATCACATCTAACCACTGGAACTTCCAAAGGGTCCTTCACACCCTTGCTGCAACTCAAGAAGTTCCCCGACATACCCGTCTGCACTCGAGAGGAAGCACGTGGGGTCCCGCACACATCCAGGGGAGCCCCGTTTCCGCCTCCTAGCTCGAGATGAGGGATCCTTTCCCTGTTTCGTAGGGAAAGAATTCCCGGCGTTCCCGTCGCATCTCAAGAGGAGGCGCTCTCCACAGGAAAGGCGAGAGGAACTCCAGGGTCGTGCCACCATTCCAAGAGACCCCAGATGTGTCAGTCCATTCCAGAGGAACCTGTTTTCCCTGCACTGCCTTGACGTTTAAGCCAAGGATCGACTCCCACCACGTGTGCACGTGGGACAGCCCTGTGGGAAAGCCTCGTGGGAAAGCCTCGTGGGAAAGACTCGAGGGAAAACCATAGATCCTTTGATCCATGCGGCGGAGTGCATGACACTGCTGCTACAGCTCTGGAGGAAAGCGCAAGTGCATGCCCGCATTCGAGACGAGGACTGACTCCCCTGGGGAGACTCCAGAAGTACCCCAAGATCCATGTCAGCACTGGAGAGGAATCCTCAGGTTCCGGCCCCGACTCCACACAAGGTCTTAGGCCCCGGCATCGACGGGAGAGGAATCCCCAGAGGAACTCGCATGGGGACTGGCCTTTCCTGAGGCCACCAGAGCGGGTCCTTGAGGTCCTTGTCGTAAGTCGAGAGCACCTGCCGCAACTCGAGAAAATCCAGGAGGTTTTGCCCTCCAGGCGAGATGAGGCCCATTTCCGCTGAGGGTTCTCGAGGCTAATCACGTCTAACCACTGGAACTTCCAAAGGGTCCTTCACACCCTTGCTGCAACTCAAGAACTTCCCCGACATACCAAGCTCCACTCGAGAGGAAGCACTTGGGTTCCCGCACACATCCAGGGGAGCCCCGTTTCCGCCTCCTAGCTCGAGATGAGGGATCCTTTCCCTGTTTCGTAGGGAAAGAATTCCCGGCGATCCCGTCGCATCTCAAGAGGAAGCGCTCTCCACAGGAAAGGGGAGAGGAACTCCAGGGTCGTGCCACCATTCCAAGAGACCCCCAGATGTGTCAGTCCATTACAGAGGAACCTCTTTTCCCTGCACTGCCTTGACGTTCAAGCCGAGGATCGACCCCCACCACGTGTGCACGTGGGACAGCCCTGTGGGAAAGCCTCGTGGGAAAGCCTCGTGGGAAAGACTCGAGGGAAATCCATAGATCCTTTGATCCACGTGGCGGACTGCGTGACACTGCTGCTACCGCTCTGGAGGAAAGCGCAAGTGCATGCCCGCATTCGAGACGAGGACTGACTCCCCTGGGGAGACTCCAGAAGTACCCCAAGATCCATGTCAGCACTGGAGAGGAATCCTGAGGTTCCGGCCCCGACTCCACACAAGGTCTTAGGCCCCGGCATCGACGGGATAGGGATCCCGAGAGGCCCCCGAGGAACTCGCATGTGGACTGGCTTTTCCTGAGGCCACCAGAGCGGGTCCCTGAGGTCCCCATCGTCAGACGAGATCACCTGCCGCAACTCGAGAAAATCCAGGAGGTTTTGCCCTCCAGGCGAGATGAGGCCCATTTCCGCTGAGGCTTCTCGAGGCTAATCACGTCTAAACACTGGAACTTCCAAAGGGTCATTCACACCCTTGCTGCAACTCAAGAACTTCCCCGACATACCCGTCTCCACTCGAGAGGAAGCACGTGGGGTCCCGCACACATCCAGGGGAGCCCCGTTTCCGCCTCCTAGCTCGAGATGAGGGATCCTTTCCCTGTTTCGTAGGGAAAGAATTCCCGGCGATCCCGTCGCATCTCAAGAGGAAGCGCTCTCCACAGGAAAGGGGAGAGGAACTCCAGGGTCGTGCCACCATTCCAAGAGACCCCCTGATGTGTCAGTCCATTACAGAGGAACCTGTTTTCCCTGCACTGCCTTGACGTTCAAGCCGAGGATCGACTCCCACCACGTGTGCACGTGAGACAGCCCTGTGGGAAAGCCTCGTGGGAAAGCCTCGTGGGAAAGACTCGAGGGAAAACCATAGATCCTTTGATCCACGCGGCGGACTGCGTGACACTGCTGCTACCGCTCTGGAGGAAAGCGCAAGTGCATGCCCTCATTCGAGACGAGGAATGACTCCCCTGGGGAGACTCCAGAAGTACCCCAAGATCCATGTCAGCACTGGAGAGGAATCCTCAGGTTCCGGCCCCGACTCCACACAAGGTCTTAGGCCCCGCCATCGACGGGAGAGGAATCCCCAGAGGCCCCCGAGGAACTCGCATAGGGACTGGCCTTTCCTGAGGCCACCAGAGCGGGTCCCTGAGGTCCCCGTCGTAAGTCGAGAGCACCTGCCGCAACTCGAGAAAATCCAGGAGGTTTTGCCCTCCAGGCGAGATGAGGCCCATTTCCGCTGAGGGTTCTCGAGGCTAATCACGTCTAACCACTGGAACTTCCAAAGGGTCCTTCACACCCTTGCTGCAACTCAAGAACTTCCCCGACATACCAGTCTCCACTCGAGAGGAAGCACGTGGGTTCCCGCACACATCCAGGGGAGCCCCGTTTCCGCCTCCTAGCTCGAGATGAGGGATCCTTTCCCTGTTTCGTAGGGAAAGAATTCCCGGCGTTCCCGTCGCATCTCAAGAGGAGGCGCTCTCCACAGGAAAGGCGAGAGGAACTCCAGGGTCCTGCCACCATTCCAAGAGACCCCCAGATGTGTCAGTCCATTACAGAGGAACCTGTTTTCCCTGCACTGCCTTGACGTTCAAGCCGAGGATCGACTCCCACCACGTGTGCACGTGAGACAGCCCTGTGGGAAAGCCTCGTGGGAAAGCCTCGTGGGAAAGACTCGAGGGAAATCCATAGATCCTTTGATCCACGCGGCAGACTGCGTGACACTGCTGCTACCGCTCTGGAGGAAAGCGCAAGTGCATGCCCGCATTCGAGACGAAGACTGACTCCCCTGGGGAGACTCCAGAAGTACCCCAAGATCCATGTCAGCACTGGAGAGGAATCCTCAGGTTCCGGCCCCGACTCCACACAAGGTCTTAGGCCCCGGCATCGACGGGATAGGGATCCCGAGAGGCCCCCGAGGAACTCGCATGTGGACTGGCTTTTCCTGAGGCCACCAGAGCGGGTCCCTGAGGTCCCCATCGTCAGACGAGATCACCTGCCGCAACTCGAGAAAATCCAGGAGGTTTTGCCCTCCAGGCGAGATGAGGCTCATTTCCGCTGAGGCTTCTCGAGGCTAATCACGTCTAAACACTGGAACTTCCAAAGGGTCCTTCACACCCTTGTTGCAACTCAAGAAGTTTCCCGACATACCCGTCTCCACTCGAAAGGAAGCACGTGGTGTCCCGCACACAACCAGGGGAGCCCCGTTTCCGCCTCCTAGCTCGAGATGAGGGATCCTTTCCCTGTTTCGTACGGAAAGAATTCCCGGCGTTCCCGTCGCATCTCAAGAGGAGGCGCTCTCCACAGGAAAGGCGAGAGGAACTCCAGGGTCGTGCCACCATTCCAAGAGTTCCCCAGATGTGTCAGTCCATTCCAGAGGAACCTGTTTTCCCTGCACTGCCTTGACGTTCAAGCCAAGGATCGACTCCCACCACGTGTGCACGTGGGACAGCCCTGTGGGAAAGCCTCGTGGGAAAGCCTCGTGGGAAAGACTCGAGGGAAAACCATGGATCCTTTGATCCATGCGGCGGACTGCGTGACACTGCTGCTACCGCTCTGGAGGAAAGCGCAAGTGCATGCCCGCATTCGAGACGAGGACTGACTCCCCTGGGGAGACTCCAGAAGTACCCCAAGATCCATGTCAGCACTGGAGAGGAATCCTCAGGTTCCGGCCCCGACTCCACACAAGGTCTTAGGCCCCGGCATCGACGAGAGAGGAATCCCCAGAGGAACTCGCATGGGGACTGGCCTTTCCTGAGGCCACCATAGCGGGTCCCTGAGGTCCTCGTCGTAAGTCGAGAGCACCTGCCGCAACTCGAGAAAATCCAGGCGGTTTTGCCCTCCAGGCGAGATGAGGCCCATTTCCGCTGAGGCTTCTCGAGGCCAATCACATCTAACCACTGGAACTTCCAAAGGGTCCTTCACACCCTTGCTGCAACTCAAGAACTTCCCCGATATACCCGTCTGCACTCGAGAGGAAGCACGGGGGGTCCCACACACCTCCAGGGGAGCCCCGTTTCCGCCTCCTAGCTCGAGATGAGGGATCCTTTCCCTGTTTCGTACGGAAAGAATTCCCGGCGTTCCCGTCGCATCTCAAGAGGAGGCGCTCTCCACAGGAAAGGCGAGAGGAACTCCAGGGTCGTGCCACCATTCCAAGAGTCCCCCAGATGTGTCAGTCCATTCCAGAGGAACCTGTTTTCCCTGCACTGCCTTGACGTTCAAGCCAAGGATCGACTCCCACCACGTGTGCACGTGGGACAGCCCTGTGGGAAAGCCTCGTGGGAAAGCCTCGTGGGAAAGACTCGAGGGAAAACCATAGATCCTTTGATCCACGCGGCGGACTGCGTGACACTGCTGCTACCGCTCTGGAGGAAAGCGCAAGTGCATGCCCGCATTCGAGACGAGGACTGACTCCCCTGGGGAGACTCCAGAAGTACCCCAAGATCCATGTCAGCACTGGAGAGGAATCCTCAGGTTCCGGCCCCGACTCCACACAAGGTCTTAGGCCCCGGCATCGACGGGAGAGGAATCCCGAGAGGCCCCCGAGGAACTCCCATGGGGACTGGCCTTTCCTGAGGCCACCAGAGCGGGTCCCTCAGGTCCCCGTCGTAAGTCGAGAGCACCTGCCGCAACTCGAGAAAATCCAGGAGGTTTTGCCCTCCAGGCGAGATGAGGCCCATTTCCGCTGAGGCTTCTCGAGGCTAATCACATCTAACCACTAGAACATCCAAAGGGTCCTTCACACCCTTGCTGCAACTCAAGAAGGTCCCCGACATACCCGTCTCCACTCGAGAGGAAGCACGTGGGGTCCCGCACACATCCAGGGGAGCCCCGTTTCCGACTCTTAGCTCGAGATGAGGGATCCTTTCCCTGTTTCGTAGGGAAAGAATTCCCGGCGTTCCCGTCGCATCTCAAGAGGAGGCGCTCTCCACAGGAAAGGCGAGAGGAACTCCAGGGTCATGCCACCATTCCAAGAGTCCCCCAGATGTGTCAGTCCATTCCAGAGGAAACTGTTTTCCCTGCACTGCCTTGACGTTCAAGCCGAGGATCGACTCCCACCACGTGTGCACGTGGGACAGCCCTGTGGGAAAGCCTCGTGGGAAAGCCTCGTGGGAAAGACTCGAGGGAAAACCATAGATCCTTTGATCCACGCGGCGGACTGCGTGACACTGCTTCTACCGCTCTGGAGGAAAGCGCAAGTGCATGCCCGCATTCGAAACGAGGACTGACTCCCCTGGGGAGACTCCAGAAGTACCCCAAGATCCATGTCAGCACTGGAGAGGAATCCTCAGGTTCCGGCCCCGACTCCACACAAGGTCTTAGGCCCCGGTATCGACGGGAGAGGAATCCCGAGACGCCCCCGAGGAACTCGCATGGGGACTGGCCTTTCCTGAGGCCACCAGAGCGGGTCCCTGAGGTCCCCGTCGTAAGTCGAGAGCACCTGCCGCAACTCGAGAAAATCCAGGAGGTTTTGCCCTCCAGGCGAGATGAGGCCCATTTCCGCTGAGGCTTCTAGAGGCTAATCACGTCTAACCACTGGAACTTCCAAAGGGTCCTTCACACCCTTGCTGCAACTCAAGAACTTCCCCGACATACCAGTCTCCACTCGAGAGGAAGCACGTGGGTTCCCGCACACATCCAGGGGAGCCCCGTTTCCGCCTCCTAGCTCGAGATGAGGGATCCTTTCCCTGTTTCGTAGAGAAAGAATTCCCGGCGATCCCGTCGCATCTCAAGAGGAAGCGCTCTCCACAGGAAAGGGGAGAGGAACTCCAGGGTCGTGCCACCATTCCAAGAGACCCCCAGATGTGTCAGTCCATTACAGAGGAACCTGTTTTCCCTGCACTGCCTTGACGTTCAAGCCGAGGATCGACTCCCACCACGTGTGCACGTGAGACAGCCCTGTGGGATAGCCTCGTGGGAAAGCCTCGTGGGAAAGACTCGAGGGAAATCCATAGATCCTTTGATCCACGCGGCGGACTGGGTGACACTGCTGCTACCGCTCTGGAGGAAAGCGCAAGTGCATGCCCGCATTCGAGACGAGGACTGACTCCCCTGGGGAGACTCCAGAAGTACCCCAAGATCCATGTCAGCACTGGAGAGGATTCCTCAGGTTCCGGCCCCGACTCCACACAAGGTCTTAGGCCCCGGCATCGACGGGATAGGGATCCCGAGAGGCCCCCGAGGAACTCGCATGGGGACTGGTTTTCCTGAGGCCACCAGAGCGGGTCCCTTAGGTCCCCATCGTCAGACGAGATCACCTGCCGCAACTCGAGAAAATCCAGGAGGTTTTGCCCTCCAGGCGAGATGAGGCTCATTTCCGCTGAGGCTTCTCGAGGCTAATCACGTCTAAACACTGGAACTTCCAAAGGGTCCTTCACACCCTTGCTGCAACTGAAGAAGTTTCCCGACATACCCGTCTCCACTCGAAAGGAAGCACGTGGTGTCCCGCACACAACCAGGGGAGCCCCGTTACCGCCTCCTAGCTCGAGATGAGGGATCCTTTCCCTGTTTCGTACGGAAAGAATTCCCGGCGTTCCCGTCGCATCTCAAGAGGAGGCGCTCTCCACAGGAAAGGCGAGAGGAACTCCAGGGTCGTGCCACCATTCCAAGAGTTCCCCAGATGTGTCAGTCCATTCCAGAGGAACCTGTTTTCCCTGCACTGCCTTGACGTTCAAGCCAAGGATCGACTCCCACCACGTGTGCACGTGGGACAGCCCTGTGGGAAAGCCTCGTGGGAAAGCCTCGTGGGAAAGACTCGAGGGAAAACCATCGATCCTTTGATCCATGCGGCGGACTGCTTGACACTGCTGCTACCGCTCTGGAGGAAAGCGCAAGTGCATGCCCGCATTCGAGACGAGGACTGACTCCCCTGGGGAGACTCCAGAAGTACCCCAAGATCCATGTCAGCACTGGAGAGGAATCCTCAGGTTCCGGCCCCGACTCCACACAAGGTCTTAGGCCCCGGCATCGACGGGAGAGGAATCCCCAGAGGAACTCGCATGGGGACTGGCCTTTCCTGAGGCCACCATAGCGGGTCCCTGAGGTCCTCGTCGTAAGTCGAGAGCACCTGCCGCAACTCGAGAAAATCCAGGAGGTTTTGCCCTCCAGGCGAGATGAGGCCCATTTCCGCTGAGGCTTCTCGAGGCTAATCACATCTAACCACTAGAACATCCAAAGGGTCCTTCACACCCTTGCTGCAACTCAAGAAGGTCCCCGACATACCCGTCTCCACTCGAGAGGAAGCACGTGGGGTCCCGCACACATCCAGGGGAGCCCCGTTTCCGCCTCTTAGCTCGAGATGAGCGATCCTTTCCCTGTTTCGTAGGGAAAGAATTCCCGGCGTTCCCGTCGCATCTCAAGAGGAGGCGCTCTCCACAGGAAAGGCGAGAGGAACTCCAGGGTCATGCCACCATTCCAAGAGTCCCCCAGATGTGTCAGTCCATTCCAGAGGAAACTGTTTTCCCTGCACTGCCTTGACGTTCAAGCCGAGGATCGACTCCCACCACGTGTGCACGTGGGACAGCCCTGTGGGAAAGCCTCGTGGGAAAGCCTCGTGGGAAAGACTCGAGGGAAAACCATAGATCCTTTGATCCACGCGGCGGACTGCGTGACACTGCTTCTACCGCTCTGGAGGAAAGCGCAAGTGCATGCCCGCATTCGAGACGAGGACTGACTCCCCTGGGGAGACTCCAGAAGTACCCCAAGATCCATGTCAGCACTGGAGAGGAATCCTCAGGTTCCGGCCCCGACTCCACACAAGGTCTTAGGCCCCGGTATCGACGGGAGAGGAATCCCGAGACGCCCCCGAGGAACTCGCATGGGGACTGGCCTTTCCTGAGGCCACCAGAGCGGGTCCCTGAGGTCCCCGTCGTAAGTCGAGAGCACCTGCCGCAACTCGAGAAAATCCAGGAGGTTTTGCCCTCCAGGCGAGATGAGGCCCATTTCCGCTGAGGCTTCTAGAGGCTAATCACGTCTAACCACTGGAACTTCCAAAGGGTCCTTCACACCCTTGCTGCAACTCAAGAAGTTCCCCGACATACCCGTCTCCACTCGAGAGGAAGCACGTAGGTCCCGCACACATCCAGGGGAGCCCCGTTTCCGCCTCCTAGCTCGAGATGAGGGATCCTTTCCCTGTTTCATAGGGAAAGAATTCCCGGCGTTCCCGTCGCATCTCAAGAGGAGGCGCTCTCCACAGGAAAGGCGAGAGGAACTCCAGGGTCGTGCCACCATTCCAAGAGTCCCCCAGATGTGTCAGTCCATTCCAGAGGAACCTGTTTTCCCTGCACTGGCTTGACGTTCAAGCCGAGGATCGACTCCCACCACGTGTGCACGTGAGACAGCCCTGTGGGAAAGCCTCGTGGGAAAGCCTCGTGGGAAAGACTCGAGGGAAATCCATAGATCCTTTGATCCACGCGGCGGACTGCGTGACACTGCTGCTACCGCTCTGGAGGAAAGCGCAAGTGCATGCCCGCATTCGAGACGAGGACTGACTCCCCTGGGGAGACTCCAGAAGAACCCCAAGATCCATGTCAGCACTGGAGAGGAATCCTCAGGTTCCGGCCCCGACTCCACACAAGGTCTTAGGCCCCGGCATCGACGGGATAGGGATCCCGAGAGGCCCCCGAGGAACTCGCATGGGGACTGGCTTTTCCTGAGGCCACCAGAGCGGGTCCCTGAGGTCCCCATCGTCAGTCGAGATCACCTGCCGCAACTCGAGAAAATCCAGGAGGTTTTGCCCTCCAGGCGAGATGAGGCTCATTTCCGCTGAGGCTTCTCGAGGCTAATCACGTCTAAACACTGGAACTTCCAAAGGGTCCTTCACACCCTTGCTGCAACTCAAGAAGTTCCCCGACATACCCGTCTGCACTCGAGAGGAAGCACGGGGGGTCCCGCACACATCCAGGGGAGCCCCGTTTCCGCCTCCTAGCTCGAGATGAGGGATCCTTTCCCTGTTTCGTAGGGAAAGAATTCCCGGCGTTCCCGTCGCATCTCAAGAGGAGGCGCTCTCCACAGGAAAGGCGAGAGGAACTCCAGGGTCGTGCCACCATTCCAAGAGTTCCCCAGATGTGTCAGTCCATTCCAGAGGAACCTGTTTTCCCTGCACTGCCTTGACGTTCAAGCCAAGGATCGACTCCCACCACGTGTGCACGTGGGACAGCCCTGTGGGAAAGCCTCGTGGGAAAGCCTCGTGGGAAAGACTCGAGGGAAAACCATGGATCCTTTGATCCATGCGGCGGACTGCGTGACACTGCTGCTACCGCTCTGGAGGAAAGCGCAAGTGCATGCCCGCATTCGAGACGAGGACTGACTCCCCTGAGGAGACTCCAGAAGTACCCCAAGATCCATGTCAGCACTGGAGAGGAATCCTCAGGTTCCGGCCCCGACTCCACACAAGGTCTTAGGCCCCGGCATCGACGGGAGAGGAATCCCGAGAGGCCCCCGAGGAACTCGCATGGGGACTGGCCTTTCCTGAGGCCACCAGAGCGGGTCCCTGAGGTCCCCGTCGTAAGTCGAGAGCACCTGCCGCAACTCGAGAAAATCCAGGAGGTTTTGCCCTCCAGGCGAGATGAGGCCCATTTCCGCTGAGGCTTCTCGAGGCTAATCACATCTAACCACTAGAACATCCAAAGGGTCCTTCACACCCTTGCTGCAACTCAAGAAGGTCCCCGACATACCCGTCTCCACTCGAGAGGAAGCACGTGGGGTCCCGCACACATCCAGGGGAGCCCCGTTTCCGCCTCTTAGCTCGAAATGAGGGATCCTTTCCCTGTTTCGTAGGGAAAGAATTCCCGGCGTTCCCGTCGCATCTCAAGAGGAGGCGCTCTCCACAGGAAAGGCGAGAGGAACTCCAGGGTCATGCCACCATTCCAAGAGTCCCCCAGATGTGTCAGTCCATTCCAGAGGAAACGGTTTTCCCTGCACTGCCTTGACGTTCAAGCCGAGGATCGACTCCCACCACGTGTGCACGTGGGACAGCCCTGTGGGAAAGCCTCGTGGGAAAGCCTCGTGGGAAAGACTCGAGGGAAAACCATAGATCCTTTGATCCACGCGGCGGACTGCGTGACACTGCTTCTACCGCTCTGGAGGAAAGCGCAAGTGCATGCCCGCATTCGAGACGAGGACTGACTCCCCTTGGGAGACTCCAGAAGTACCCCAAGATCCATGTCAGCACTGGAGAGGAATCCTCAGGTTCCGGCCCCGACTCCACACAAGGTCTTAGGCCCCGGTATCGACGGGAGAGGAATCCCGAGACGCCCCCGAGGAACTCGCATGGGGACTGGCCTTTCCTGAGGCCACCAGAGCGGGTCCCTGAGGTCCCCGTCGTAAGTCGAGAGCACCTGCCGCAACTCGAGAAAATCCAGGAGGTTTTGCCCTCCAGGCGACATGAGGCCCATTTCCGCTGAGGCTTCTAGAGGCTAATCACGTCTAACCACTGGAACTTCCAAAGGGTCCTTCACACCCTTGTTGCAACTCAAGAAGTTTCCCGACATACCCGTCTCCACTCGAAAGGAAGCACGTGGTGTCCCGCACACAACCAGGGGAGCCCCGTTTCCGCCTCCTAGCTCGAGATGAGGGATCCTTTCCCTGTTTCCTACGGAAAGAATTCCCGGCGTTCCCGTCGCATCTCAAGAGGAGGCGCTCTCCACAGGAAAGGCGAGAGGAACTCCAGGGTCGTGCCACCATTCCAAGAGTTCCCCAGATGTGTCAGTCCATTCCAGAGGAACCTGTTTTCCCTGCACTGCCTTGACGTTCAAGCCAAGGATCGACTCCCACCACGTGTGCACGTGGGACAGCCCTGTGGGAAAGCCTCGTGGGAAAGCCTCGTGGGAAAGACTCGAGGGAAAACCATGGATCCTTTGATCCATGCGGCGGGCTGCGTGACACTGCTGCTACCGCTCTGGAGGAAAGCGCAAGTGCATGCCCGCATTCGAGACGAGGACTGACTCCCCTGGGGAGACTCCAGAAGTACCCCAAGATCCATGTCAGCACTGGAGAGGAATCCTCAGGTTCCGGCCCCGACTCCACACAAGGTCTTAGGCCTCGGCATCGACGAGAGAGGAATCCCCAGAGGAACTCGCATGGGGACTGGCCTTTCCTGAGGCCACCATAGCGGGTCCCTGAGGTCCTCGTCGTAAGTCGAGAGCACCTGCCGCAACTCGAGAAAATCCAGGCGGTTTTGCCCTCCAGGCGAGATGAGGCCCATTTCCGCTGAGGCTTCTCGAGGCCAATCACATCTAACCACTGGAACTTCCAAAGGGTCCTTCACACCCTTGCTGCAACTCAAGAACTTCCCCGATATACCCGTCTGCACTCGAGAGGAAGCACGGGGGGTCCCACACACATCCAGGGGAGCCCCGTTTCCGCCTCCTAGCTCGAGATGAGGGATCCTTTCCCTGTTTCGTAGGGAAAGAATTCCCGGCGTTCCCGTCGCATCTCAAGAGGAGGCGCTCTCCACAGGAAAGGCGAGAGGAACTCCAGGGTCGTGCCACCATTCCAAGAGTCCCCCAGATGTGTCAGTCCATTCCAGAGGAACCTGTTTTCCCTGCACTGCCTTGACGTTCAAGCCAAGGATCGACTCCCACCACGTGTGCACGTGGGACAGCCCTGTGGGAAAGCCTCGTGGGAAAGCCTCGTGGGAAAGACTCGAGGGAAAACCATAGATCCTTTGATCCACGCGGCGGACTGCGTGACACTGCTGCTACCGCTCTGGAGGAAAGCGCAAGTGCATGCCCGCATTCGAGACGAGGACTGACTCCCCTGGGGAGACTCCAGAAGTACCCCAAGATCCATGTCAGCACTGGAGAGGAATCCTCAGGTTCCGGCCCCGACTCCACACAAGGTCTTAGGCCCCGGCATCGACGGGAGAGGAATCCCGAGAGGCCCCCGAGGAACTCCCATGGGGACTGGCCTTTCCTGAGGCCACCAGAGCGGGTCCCTCAGGTCCCCGTCGTAAGTCGAGAGCACCTGCCGCAACTCGAGAAAATCCAGGAGGTTTTGCCCTCCAGGCGAGATGAGGCCCATTTCCGCTGAGGCTTCTCGAGGCTAATCACATCTAACCACTAGAACATCCAAAGGGTCCTTCACACCCTTGCTGCAACTCAAGAAGGTCCCCGACATACCCGTCTCCACTCGAGAGGAAGCACGTGGGGTCCCGCACACATCCAGGGGAGCCCCGTTTCCGACTCTTAGCTCGAGATGAGGGATCCTTTCCCTGTTTCGTAGGGAAAGAATTCCCGGCGTTCCCGTCGCATCTCAAGAGGAGGCGCTCTCCACAGGAAAGGCGAGAGGAACTCCAGGGTCATGCCACCATTCCAAGAGTCCCCCAGATGTGTCAGTCCATTCCAGAGGAAACTGTTTTCCCTGCACTGCCTTGACGTTCAAGCCGAGGATCGACTCCCACCACGTGTGCACGTGGGACAGCCCTGTGGGAAAGCCTCGTGGGAAAGCCTCGTGGGAAAGACTCGAGGGAAAACCATAGATCCTTTGATCCACGCGGCGGACTGCGTGACACTGCTTCTACCGCTCTGGAGGAAAGCGCAAGTGCATGCCCGCATTCGAAACGAGGACTGACTCCCCTGGGGAGACTCCAGAAGTACCCCAAGATCCATGTCAGCACTGGAGAGGAATCCTCAGGTTCCGGCCCCGACTCCACACAAGGTCTTAGGCCCCGGTATCGACGGGAGAGGAATCCCGAGACGCCCCCGAGGAACTCGCATGGGGACTGGCCTTTCCTGAGGCCACCAGAGCGGGTCCCTGAGGTCCCCGTCGTAAGTCGAGAGCACCTGCCGCAACTCGAGAAAATCCAGGAGGTTTTGCCCTCCAGGCGAGATGAGGCCCATTTCCGCTGAGGCTTCTAGAGGCTAATCACGTCTAACCACTGGAACTTCCAAAGGGTCCTTCACACCCTTGCTGCAACTCAAGAACTTCCCCGACATACCAGTCTCCACTCGAGAGGAAGCACGTGGGTTCCCGCACACATCCAGGGGAGCCCCGTTTCCGCCTCCTAGCTCGAGATGAGGGATCCTTTCCCTGTTTCGTAGAGAAAGAATTCCCGGCGATCCCGTCGCATCTCAAGAGGAAGCGCTCTCCACAGGAAAGGGGAGAGGAACTCCAGGGTCGTGCCACCATTCCAAGAGACCCCCAGATGTGTCAGTCCATTACAGAGGAACCTGTTTTCCCTGCACTGCCTTGACGTTCAAGCCGAGGATCGACTCCCACCACGTGTGCACGTGAGACAGCCCTGTGGGATAGCCTCGTGGGAAAGCCTCGTGGGAAAGACTCGAGGGAAATCCATAGATCCTTTGATCCACGCGGCGGACTGGGTGACACTGCTGCTACCGCGCTGGAGGAAAGCGCAAGTGCATGCCCGCATTCGAGACGAGGACTGACTCCCCTGGGGAGACTCCAGAAGTACCCCAAGATCCATGTCAGCACTGGAGAGGATTCCTCAGGTTCCGGCCCCGACTCCACACAAGGTCTTAGGCCCCGGCATCGACGGGATAGGGATCCCCAGAGGAACTCGCATGGGGACTGGCCTTTCCTGAGGCCACAATAGCGGGTCCCTGAGGTCCTCGTCGTAAGTCGAGAGCACCTGCCGCAACTCGAGAAAATCCAGGCGGTTTTGCCCTCCAGGCGAGATGAGGCCCATTTCCGCTGAGGCTTCTCGAGGCTAATCACATCTAACCACTAGAACATCCAAAGGGTCCTTCACACCCTTGCTGCAACTCAAGAAGGTCCCCGACATACCCGTCTCCACTCGAGAGGAAGCACGTGGGGTCCCGCACACATCCAGGGGAGCCCCGTTTCCGCCTCTTAGCTCGAGATGAGCGATCCTTTCCCTGTTTCGTAGGGAAAGAATTCCCGGCGTTCCCGTCGCATCTCAAGAGGAGGCGCTCTCCACAGGAAAGGCGAGAGGAACTCCAGGGTCATGCCACCATTCCAAGAGTCCCCCAGATGTGTCAGTCCATTCCAGAGGAAACTGTTTTCCCTGCACTGCCTTGACGTTCAAGCCGAGGATCGACTCCCACCACGTGTGCACGTGGGACAGCCCTGTGGGAAAGCCTCGTGGGAAAGCCTCGTGGGAAAGACTCGAGGGAAAACCATAGATCCTTTGATCCACGCGGCGGACTGCGTGACACTGCTTCTACCGCTCTGGAGGAAAGCGCAAGTGCATGCCCGCATTCGAGACGAGGACTGACTCCCCTGGGGAGACTCCAGAAGTACCCCAAGATCCATGTCAGCACTGGAGAGGAATCCTCAGGTTCCAGCCCCGACTCCACACAAGGTCTTAGGCCCCGGTATCGACGGGAGAGGAATCCCGAGACGCCCCCGAGGAACTCGCATGGGGACTGGCCTTTCCTGAGGCCACCAGAGCGGGTCCCTGAGGTCCCCGTCGTAAGTCGAGAGCACCTGCCGCAACTCGAGAAAATCCAGGAGGTTTTGCCCTCCAGGCGAGATGAGGCCCATTTCCGCTGAGGCTTCTAGAGGCTAATCACGTCTAACCACTGGAACTTCCAAAGGGTCCTTCACACCCTTGCTGCAACTCAAGAAGTTCCCCGACATACCCGTCTCCACTCGAGAGGAAGCACGTGGGGTCCCGCACACATCCAGGGGAGCCCCGTTTCCGCCTCCTAGCTCGAGATGAGGGATCCTTTCCCTGTTTCATAGGGAAAGAATTCCCGGCGTTCCCGTCGCATCTCAAGAGGAGGCGCTCTCCACAGGAAAGGCGAGAGGAACTCCAGGGTCGTGCCACCATTCCAAGAGTCCCCCAGATGTGTCAGTCCATTCCAGAGGAACCTGTTTTCCCTGCACTGGCTTGACGTTCAAGCCGAGGATCGACTCCCACCACGTGTGCACGTGAGACAGCCCTGTGGGAAAGCCTCGTGGGAAAGCCTCGTGGGAAAGACTCGAGGGAAATCCATAGATCCTTTGATCCACGCGGCGGACTGCGTGACACTGCTGCTACCGCTCTGGAGGAAAGCGCAAGTGCATGACCGCATTCGAGACGAGGACTGACTCCCCTGGGGAGACTCCAGAAAAACCCCAAGATCTATGTCAGCACTGGAGAGGAATCCTCAGGTTCCGGCCCCGACTCCACACAAGGTCTTAGGCCCCGGCATCGACGGGATAGGGATCCCGAGAGGCCCCCGAGGAACTCGCATGGGGACTGGCTTTTCCTGAGGCCACCAGAGCGGGTCCCTGAGGTCCCCATCGTCAGTCGAGATCACCTGCCGCAACTCGAGAAAATCCAGGAGGTTTTGCCCTCCAGGCGAGATGAGGCTCATTTCCGCTGAGGCTTCTCGAGGCTAATCACGTCTAAACACTGGAACTTCCAAAGGGTCCTTCACACCCTTGCTGCAACTCAAGAAGTTCCCCGACATACCCGTCTGCACTCGAGAGGAAGCACGGGGGGTCCCGCACACATCCAGGGGAGCCCCGTTTCCGCCTCCTAGCTCGAGATGAGGGATCCTTTCCCTGTTTCGTAGGGAAAGAATTCCCGGCGTTCCCGTCGCATCTCAAGAGGAGGCGCTCTCCACAGGAAAGGCGAGAGGAACTCCAGGGTCGTGCCACCATTCCAAGAGTTCCCCAGATGTGTCAGTCCATTCCAGAGGAACCTGTTTTCCCTGCACTGCCTTGACGTTCAAGCCAAGGATCGACTCCCACCACGTGTGCACGTGGGACAGCCCTGTGGGAAAGCCTCGTGGGAAAGCCTCATGGGAAAGACTCGAGGGAAAACCATGGATCCTTTGATCCATGCGGCGGACTGCGTGACACTGCTGCTACCGCTCTGGAGGAAAGCGCAAGTGCATGCCCGCATTCGAGACGAGGACTGACTCCCCTGAGGAGACTCCAGAAGTACCCCAAGATCCATGTCAGCACTGGAGAGGAATCCTCAGGTTCCGGCCCCGACTCCACACAAGGTCTTAGGCCCCGGCATCGACGGGAGAGGAATCCCGAGAGGCCCCCGAGGAACTCGCATGGGGACTGGCCTTTCCTGAGGCCACCAGAGCGGGTCCCTGAGGTCCCCGTCGTAAGTCGAGAGCACCTGCCGCAACTCGAGAAAATCCAGGAGGTTTTGCCCTCCAGGCGAGATGAGGCCCATTTCCGCTGAGGCTTCTCGAGGCTAATCACATCTAACCACTAGAACATCCAAAGGGTCCTTCACACCCTTGCTGCAACTCAAGAAGGTCCCCGACATACCCGTCTCCACTCGAGAGGAAGCACGTGGGGTCCCGCACACATCCAGGGGAGCCCCGTTTCCGACTCTTAGCTCGAGATGAGGGATCCTTTCCCTGTTTCGTAGGGAAAGAATTCCCGGCGTTCCCGTCGCATCTCAAGAGGAGACGCTCTCCACAGGAAAGGCGAGAGGAACTCCAGGGTCATGCCACCATTCCAAGAGTCCCCCAGATGTGTCAGTCCATTCCAGAGGAAACTGTTTTCCCTGCACTGCCTTGACGTTCAAGCCGAGGATCGACTCCCACCACGTGTGCACGTGGGACAGCCCTGTGGGAAAGCCTCGTGGGAAAGCCTCGTGGGAAAGACTCGAGGGAAAACCATAGATCCTTTGATCCACGCGGCGGACTGCGAGACACTGCTTCTACCGCTCTGGAGGAAAGCGCAAGTGCATGCCCGCATTCGAAACGAGGACTGACTCCCCTGGGGAGACTCCAGAAGTACCCCAAGATCCATGTCAGCACTGGAGAGGAATCCTCAGGTTCCGGCCCCGACTCCACACAAGGTCTTAGGCCCCGGTATCGACGGGAGAGGAATCCCGAGACGCCCCCGAGGAACTCGCATGGGGACTGGCCTTTCCTGAGGCCACCAGAGCGGGTCCCTGAGGTCCCCGTCGTAAGTCGAGAGCACCTGCCGCAACTCGAGAAAATCCAGGAGGTTTTGCCCTCCAGGCGAGATGAGGCCCATTTCCGCTGAGGCTTCTAGAGGCTAATCACGTCTAACCACTGGAACTTCCAAAGGGTCCTTCACACCCTTGCTGCAACTCAAGAACTTCCCCGACATACCAGTCTCCACTCGAGAGGAAGCACGTGGGTTCCCGCACACATCCAGGGGAGCCCCGTTTCCGCCTCCTAGCTCGAGATGAGGGATCCTTTCCCTGTTTCGTAGAGAAAGAATTCCCGGCGATCCCGTCGCATCTCAAGAGGAGGCGCTCTCCACAGGAAAGGCGAGAGGAACTCCAGGGTCGTGCCACCATTCCAAGAGTCCCCCAGATGTGTCAGTCCATTCCAGAGGAACCTGTTTTCCCTGCACTGGCTTGACGTTCAAGCCGAGGATCGACTCCCACCACGTGTGCACGTGAGACAGCCCTGTGGGAAAGCCTCGTGGGAAAGCCTCGTGGGAAAGACTCGAGGGAAAACCATAGATCCTTTGATCCACGCGGTGGACTGCGTGACACTGCTGCTACCGCTCTGGAGGAAAGCGCAAGTGCATGCTCGCATTCGAGACGAGGACTGACTCCCCTGGGGAGACTCCAGAAGTACCCCAAGTTCCATGTCAGGACTGGAGAGGAATCCTCAGGTTCCGGCCGCGACTCCACACAAGGTCTTAGGCCCCGGCATCGACGGTAGAGGAATCCCAAGAGGCCCCCGAGGAACTCGCATGGGGACTGGCCTTTCCTGAGGCCACCAGAGCGGGTCCCTCAGGTCCCCGTCGTAAGTCGAGAGCACCTGCCGCAACTCGAGAAAATCCAGGAGGTTTTGCCCTCCAGGCGAGATGAGGCCCATTTCCGCTGAGGCTTCTCGAGGCTAATCACATCTAACCACTAGAACATCCAAAGGGTCCTTCACACCCTTGCTGCAACTCAAGAAGGTCCCCGACATACCCGTCTCCACTCGAGAGGAAGCACGTGGGGTCCCGCAAACATCCAGGGGAGCCCCGTTTCCGCCTCTTAGCTCGAGATGAGGGATCCTTTCCCTGTTTCGTAGGGAAAGAATTCCCGGCGTTCCCGTCGCATCTCAAGAGGAGGCGCTCTCCACAGGAAAGGCGAGAGGAACTCCAGGGTCATGCCACCATTCCAAGAGTCCCCCAGATGTGTCAGTCCATTCCAGAGGAAACTGTTTTCCCTGCACTGCCTTGACGTTCAAGCCGAGGATCGACTCCCACCACGTGTGCACGTGGGACAGCCCTGTGGGAAAGCCTCGTGGGAAAGCCTCGTGGGAAAGACTCGAGGGAAAACCATAGATCCTTTGATCCACGCGGCGGACTGCGTGACACTGCTTCTACCACTCTGGAGGAAAGCGCAAGTGCATGCCCGCATTCGAGACGAGGACTGACTCCCCTGGGGAGACTCCAGAAGTACCCCAAGATCCATGTCAGCACTGGAGAGGAATCCTCAGGTTCCGGCCCCGACTCCACACAAGGTCTTAGGCCCCGGTATCGACGGGAGAGGAATCCCGAGACGCCCCCGAGGAACTCGCATGGGGACTGGCCTTTCCTGAGGCCACAAGAGCGGGTCCCTGAGGTCCCCGTCGTAAGTCGAGAGCACCTGCCGCAACTCGAGAAAATCCAGGAGGTTTTGCCCTCCAGGCGAGATGAGGCCCATTTCCGCTGAGGCTTCTAGAGGCTAATCACGTCTAACCACTGGAACTTCCAAAGGGTCCTTCACACCCTTGCTGCAACTCAAGAAGTTCCCCGACATACCCGTCTCCACTCGAGAGGAAGCACGTGGGTCCCGCACACATCCAGGGGAGCCCCGTTTCCGCCTCCTAGCTCGAGATGAGGGATCCTTTCCCTGTTTCATAGGGAAAGAATTCCCGGCGTTCCCGTCGCATCTCAAGAGGAGGCGCTCTCCACAGGAAAGGCGAGAGGAACTCCAGGGTCGTGCCACCATTCCAAGAGTCCCCCAGATGTGTCAGTCCATTCCAGAGGAACCTGTTTTCCCTGCACTGGCTTGACATTCAAGCCGAGGATCGACTCCCACCACGTGTGCACGTGGGACAGCCCTGTGGGAAAGCCTCGTGGGAAAGCCTCGTGGGAAAGACTCGAGGGAAATCCATAGATCCTTTGATCCACGCGGCGGACTGCGTGACACTGCTGCTACCGCTCTGGAGGAAAGCGCAAGTGCATGCCCGCATTCGAGACGAGGACTGACTCCCCTGGGGAGACTCCAGAAGTACCCCAAGATCCATGTCACCACTGGAGAGGAATCCTCAGGATCCGGCCCCGACTCCACACAAGGTCTTAGGCCCCGGCATCGAAGGGATACTGATCCCGAGAGGCCCCCGAGGAACTCGCATGGGGACTGGCTTTTCCGGAGGCCACCAGAGCGGGTCCGTGAGGTCCCCATCGTCAGTCGAGATCACCTGCCGCATCTCGAGAAAATCCAGGAGGTTTTGCCCTCCAGGCGAGATGAGGCTCATTTCCGCTGAGGCTTCTCGAGGCTAATCACGTCTAAACACTGGAACTTCCAAAGGGTCCTTCACACCCTTGCTGCAACTCAAGAAGTTTCCCGACATACCCGTCTCCACTCGAAAGGAAGCACGTGGTGTCCCGCACACAACCAGGGGAGCCCCGTTTCCGCCTCCTAGCTCGAGATGAGTGATCCTTTCCCTGTTTCGTAGGGAAAGAATTCCCGGCGTTCCCGTCGCATCTCAAGAGGAGGCGCTCTCCACAGGAAAGGCGAGAGGAACTCCAGGGTCGTGCCACCATTCCAAGAGTTCCCCAGATGTGTCAGTCCATTCCAGAGGAACCTGTTTTCCCTGCACTGCCTTGACGTTCAAGCCAAGGATCGACTCCTACCACGTGTGCACGTGGGACAGCCCTGTGGGAAAGCCTCGTGGGAAAGCCTCGTGGGAAAGACTCGAGGGAAAACCATGGATCCTTTGATCCATGCGGCGGACTGCGTGACACTGCTGCTACCGCTCTGGAGGAAAGCGCAAGTGCATGCCCGCATTCGAGACGAGGACTGACTCCCCTGGGGAGACTCCAGAAGGACCCAAGATCCATGTCAGCACTGGAGAGGAATCCTCAGGTTCCGGCCCCGACTCCACACAAGGTCTTAGGCCCTGGCATCGACGGGAGAGGAATCCCCAGAGGAACTCGCATGGGGACTGGCCTTTCCTGAGGCCACCATAGCGGGTCCCTGAGGTCCTCCTCGTAAGTCGAGAGCACCTGCCGCAACTCGAGAAAATCCAGGCGGTTTTGCCCTCCAGGCGAGATGAGGCCCATTTCCGCTGAGGCTTCTCGAGGCCAATCACATCTAACCACTGGAACTTCCAAAGGGTCCTTCACACCCTTGCTGCAACTCAAGAAGTTCCCCGACATACCCGTCTGCACTCGAGAGGAAGCACGTGGGGTCCCGCACACATCCAGGGGAGCCCCGTTTCCGCCTCCTAGCTCGAGATGAGGGATCCTTTCCCTGTTTCGTAGGGAAAGAATTCCCGGCGTTCCCGTCGCATCTCAAGAGGAGGCACTCTCCACAGGAAAGGCGAGAGGAACTCCAGGGTCGTGCCACAATTCCAAGAGTCCCCCAGATGTGTCAGTCCATTCCAGAGGAACCTGTTTTCCCTGCACTGCCTTGACGTTTAAGCCAAGGATCGACTCCCACAACGTGTGCACCTGGGACAGCCCTGTGGGAAAGCCTCGTGGGAAAGCCTCGTGGGAAAGACTCGAGGGAAAACCATGGATCCTTTGATCCATGCGGCGGACTGCGTGACACTGCTGCTACAGCTCTGGAGGAAAGCGCAAGTGCATGCCCGCATTCGAGACGAGGACTGACTCCCCTGGGGAGACTCCAGAAGTACCCCAAGATCCATGTCAGCACTGGAGGGGAATCCTCAGGTTCCGGCCCCGACTCCACACAAGGTCTTAGGCCCCGGCATCGACGGGAGAGGAATCCCCAGAGGAACTCGCATGGGGACTGGCCTTTCCTGAGGCCACCAGAGCGGGTCCCTGAGGTCCTTGTCGTAAGTCGAGAGCACCTGCCGCAACTCGAGAAAATCCAGGAGGTTTTGCCCTCCAGGCGAGATGAGGCCCATTTCCGATGAGGCTTCTCGAGGCCAATCACATCTAACCACTGAAACTTCCAAAGGGTCCTTCACACCCTTGCTGCAACTCAAGAAGATCCCCGACATACCCGTCTCCACTCGAGAGGAAGCACGTGGGGTCCCGCACACATCCAGGGGAGCCCCGTTTCCGCCTACTAGCTCGAGATGAGGGATCCTTTCCCTGTTTCGTAGGGAAAGAATTCCCGGCGATCCCGTCGCATCTCAAGAGGAAGCGCTCTCCACAGGAAAGGGGAGAGGAACTCCAGGGTCGTGCCACCATTCCAAGAGACCCCCTGATGTGTCAGTCCATTACAGAGGAACCTGTTTTCCCTGCACTGCCTTGACGTTCAAGCCGAGGATCGACTCCCACCACGTGTGCACGTGGGACAGCCCTGTGGGAAAGCCTCGTGGGAAAGCCTCGTGGGAAAGACTCGAGGGAAAACCATAGATCCTTTGATCCACGCGGCGGACTGCGTGACACTGCTTCTACCGCTCTGGAGGAAAGCGCAAGTGCATGCCCGCATTCGAGACGAGGACTGACTCCCCTGGGGAGACTCCAGAAGGACCCAAGATCCATGTCAGCACTGGAGAGGAATCCTCAGGTTCCGGCCCCGACTCCACACAAGGTCTTAGGCCCTGGCATCGACGGGAGAGGAATCCCCAGAGGAACTCGCATGGGGACTGGCCTTTCCTGAGGCCACCATAGCGGGTCCCTGAGGTCCTCCTCGTAAGTCGAGAGCACCTGCCGCAACTCGAGAAAATCCAGGCGGTTTTGCCCTCCAGGCGAGATGAGGCCCATTTCCGCTGAGGCTTCTCGAGGCCAATCACATCTAACCACTGGAACTTCCAAAGGGTCCTTCACACCCTTGCTGCAACTCAAGAAGTTCCCCGACATACCCGTCTGCACTCGAGAGGAAGCACGTGGGGTCCCGCACACATCCAGGGGAGCCCCGTTTCCGCCTCCTAGCTCGAGATGAGGGATCCTTTCCCTGTTTCGTAGGGAAAGAATTCCCGGCGTTCCCGTCGCATCTCAAGAGGAGGCACTCTCCACAGGAAAGGCGAGAGGAACTCCAGGGTCGTGCCACAATTCCAAGAGTCCCCCAGATGTGTCAGTCCATTCCAGAGGAACCTGTTTTCCCTGCACTGCCTTGACGTTTAAGCCAAGGATCGACTCCCACAACGTGTGCACGTGGGACAGCCCTGTGGGAAAGCCTCGTGGGAAAGCCTCGTGGGAAAGACTCGAGGGAAAACCATGGATCCTTTGATCCATGCGGCGGACTGCGTGACACTGCTGCTACAGCTCTGGAGGAAAGCGCAAGTGCATGCCCGCATTCAGGACGAGGACTGACTCCCCTGGGGAGACTCCAGAAGTACCCCAAGATCCATGTCAGCACTGGAGGGGAATCCTCAGGTTCCGGCCCCGACTCCAAACAAGGTCTTAGGCCCCGGCATCGACGGGAGAGGAATCCCCAGAGGAACTCGCATGGGGACTGGCCTTTCCTGAGGCCACCAGAGCGGGTCCCTCAGGTCCTTGTCGTAAGTCGAGAGCACCTGCCGCAACTCGAGAAAATCCAGGAGGTTTTGCCCTCCAGGCGAGATGAGGCCCATTTCCGATGAGGCTTCTCGAGGCCAATCACATCTAACCACTGGAACTTCCAAAGGGTCCTTCACACCCTTGCTGCAACTCAAGAAGATCCCCGACATACATGTCTCCACTCGAGAGGAAGCACGTGGGGTCCCGCACACATCCAGGGGAGCCCCGTTTCCGCCTACTAGCTCGAGATGAGGGATCCTTTCCCTGTTTCGTAGGGAAAGAATTCCCGGCGATCCCGTCGCATCTCAAGAGGAAGCGCTCTCCACAGGAAAGGGGAGAGGAACTCCAGGGTCGTGCCACCATTCCAAGAGACCCCCTGATGTGTCAGTCCATTACAGAGGAACCTGTTTTCCCTGCACTGCCTTGACGTTCAATCCGAGGATCGAGTCCCACCACGTGTGCACGTGCGACAGCCCTGTGGTAAAGCCTCGTGGGAAAGCCTCGTGGGAAAGACTCGAGGGAAAACCATAGATCCTTTGATCCACGCGACGGACTGCGTGACACGGCTGCTACCGCTCTGGAGGAAAGCGCAAGTGCATGCCCGCATTTGAGACGAGGACTGACTCCCCTGGGGAGACTCCAGAAGTACCCCAAGATCCATGTCAGCACTGGAGAGGAATCCTCAGGTTCCGGCCCCGACTCCACACAAGGTCTTAGGCCCCGGCATCGAAGGGAGAGGAATCCCGAGAGGCCCCCGAGGAACTCGCATGGGGACTGGCTTTTCCTGAGGCCACCAGAGCGGGTCCCTGAGGTCCCCATTGTCAGACGAGATCACCTGCCGCAACTCGAGAAAATCCAGGAGGTTTTGCCCTCCAGGCGAGATGAGGCTCATTTCCGCTGAGGCTTCTCGAGGCTAATCACGTCTAAACACTGGAACTTCCAAAGGGTCCTTCACACCCTTGCTGCAACTCAAGAAGTTTCCCGACATACCCGTCTCCACTCGAAAGGAAGCACGTGGTGTCCCGCACACAACCAGGGGAGCCCCGTTTCCGCCTCCTAGCTCGAGATGAGGGATCCTTTCCCTGTTTCGTACGGAAAGAATTCCCGGCGTTCCCGTCACATCTCAAGAGGAGGCGCTCTCCACAGGAAAGGCGAGAGGAACTCCAGGGTCATGCCACCATTCCAAGAGTTCCCCAGATGTGTCAGTCCATTCCAGAGGAACCTGTTTTCCCTGCACTGCCTTGACGTTCAAGCCAAGGATCGACTCCCACCACGTGTGCACGTGGGACAGCCCTGTGGGAAAGCCTCGTGGGAAAGCCTCGTGGGAAAGACTCGAGGGAAAACCATCGATCCTTTGATCCATGCGGCGGACTGCTTGACACTGCTGCTACCGCTCTGGAGGAAAGCGCAAGTGCATGCCCGCATTCGAGACGAGGACTGACTCCCCTGGGGAGACTCCAGAAGTACCCCAAGATCCATGTTAGCACTGGAGAGGATTCCTCAGGTTCCGGCCCCGACTCCAGACAAGGTCTTAGGCCCCGGCATCGACGGGAGAGCAATCCCGAGAGGCCCCCGATGAACTCGCATGGGGACTGGCCTTTCCTGAGGCCACCAGAACGGGTCCCTGAGGTCCCTCTCGTAAGTCGAGAGCACCTGCCGCAACTCGAGAAAATCCAGGAGGTTTTGCACTCCAGGCGAGATGAGGCCCATTTCCGCTGAGGCTTCTCGAGGCCAATCATATCTAACCACTGGAACTTCCAAAGGGTCCTTCACACCCTTGCTGCAACTCAAGAAGTTCCCCGACATACCCGTCTCCACTCGAGAGGAAGCACGTGGGTCCCGCACACATCCAGGGGAGCCCCGTTTCTGCCTCCTAGCTCGAGATGAGGGATCCTTTCCCTGTTTCGTAGGGAAAGAATTCCCGGCGTTCCCGTCGCATCTCAAGAGGAGGCGCTCTCCACAGGAAAGGCGAGAGGAACTCCAGGGTCGTGCCACCATTCCAAGAGACCCCCAGATGTGTCACTCCATTACAGAGGAACCTGTTTTCCCTGCACTGCCTTGATTTTCAAGCCGAGGATCGAGTCCCACCACGTGTGCACGTGGGACAGCCCTGTGGGAAAGCCTCGTGGGAAAGCCTCGTGGGAAAGACTCGAGGGAAAACCATAGATCCTTTGATCCACGCGGCGGACTGCGTGACACTGCTGCTACCGCTCTGGAGGAAAGCGCAAGTGCATGCCCGCATTCGAGACGAGGACTGACGCCCCTGGGGAGACTCCAGAAGTACCCCAAGATCCATGTCAGCACTGGAGAGGAATCCTCAGGTTCCGGCCCCGACTCCACACAAGGTCTTAGGCCCCGGTATCGACGGGAGAGGAATCCCGAGACGCCCCCGAGGAACTCGCATGGGGACTGGCCTTTCCTGAGGCCACCAGAGCGGGTCCCTGAAGTCCCCGTCGTAAGTCGAGAGCACCTGCCGCAACTCGAGAAAATCCAGGAGGTTTTGCCCTCCAGGCGAGATGAGGCCCATTTCCGCTGAGGCTTCTAGAGGCTAATCACGTCTAACCACTGGAACTTCCAAAGGGTCCTTCACACCCTTGCTGCAACTCAAGAAGTTCCCCGACATACCCGTCTCCACTCGAGAGGAAGCACGTGGGTCCCGCACACATCCAGGGGAGCCCCGTTTCCGCCTCCTAGCTCGAGATGAGGGATCCTTTCCCTGTTTCGTAGGGAAAGAATTCCCGGCGTTCCCGTCGCATCTCAAGAGGAGGCGCTCTCCACAGGAAAGGCGAGAGGAACTCCAGGGTCGTGCCACCATTCCAAGAGTCCCCCAGATGTGTCAGTCCATTCCAGAGGAACCTGTTTTCCCTGCACTGCTTTGACGTTCAAGCCGAGGATCGACTCCCACCACGTGTGCACGTGAGACAGCCCTGTGGGAAAGCCTCGTGGGAAAGCCTCGTGGGAAAGACTCGAGGGAAATCCATAGATCCTTTGATCCACGCGGCGGACTGCGTGACACTGCTGCTACCGCTCTGGAGGAAAGCGCAAGTGCATGCCCGCATTCGAGACGAGGACTGACTCCCCTGGGGAGACTCCAGAAGTACCCCAAGATCCATGTCAGCACTGGAGAGGAATCCTCAGGTTCCGGACCCAACTCCACACAAGGTCTTAGGCCCCGGCATCGACGGGATAGGGATCCCGAGAGGCCCCCGAGGACCTCGCATGGGGACTGGCTTTTCCTGAGGCCACCAGAGCGGGTCCCTGAGGTCCCCATCGTCAGTCGAGATCACCTGCCGAAACTCGAGAAAATCCAGGAGGTTTTGCCCTCCAGGCGAGATGAGGCTCATTTCCACTGAGGCTTCTCGAGGCTAATCACGTCTAAACACTGGAACTTCCAAAGGGTCCTTCACACCCTTGCTGCAACTCAAGAAGTTTCCCGACATACCCGTCTCCACTCGAAAGGAAGCACGTGGTGTCCCGCACACAACCAGGGGTGCCCCGTTTCCGCCTCCTAGCTCGAGATGAGGGATCCTTTCCCTGTTTCGTACGGAAAGAATTCCCGGCGTTCCCGTCGCATCTCAAGAGGAGGCGCTCTCCACAGGAAAGGCGAGAGGAACTCCAGGGTCGTGCCACCATTCCAAGAGTTCCCCAGATGTGTCAGTCCATTTCAGAGGAACCTGTTTTCCCTGCACTGCCTTGACGTTCAAGCCGAGGATCGACTCCCACCACGTGTGCACGTGGGAGAGCCCTGTGGGAAAGCCTCGTGGGAAAGCCTCGTGGGAAAGACTCGAGGGAAAACCATGGATCCTTTGATCCATGCGGCGGACTGGGTGACACTGCTGCTACCGCTCTGGAGGAAAGCGCAAGTGCATGCCCGCATTCGAGACGAGGACTGACTCCCCTGGGGAGACTCCAGAAGTACCCCAAGATCCATGTCAGCACTGGAGAGGAATCCTCAGGTTCCGGCCCCGACTCCACACAAGGTCTTAGGCCCCGGCATCGACGGGAGAGGAATCCCCAGAGGAACTCGCATGGGGACTGGCCTTCCTGAGGCCACCAGAGCGGGTCCCTGAGGTCCCCGTCGTAAGTCGAGAGCACCTGCCGCAACTCGAGAAAATCCAGGCGGTTTTGCCCTCCAGGCGAGATGAGGCCCATTTCCGCTGAGGCTTCTCGAGGCCAATCACATCTAACCACTGGAACTTCCAAAGGGTCCTTCACACCCTTGCTGCAACTCAAGAAGTTCCCCGACATACCCGTCTGCACTCGAGAGGAAGCACGTGGGGTCCCGCACACATCCAGGGGAGCCCCGTTTCCGCCTCCTAGCTCGAGATGAGGGATCCTTTCCCTGTTTCGTAGGGAAAGAATTCCCGGCGTTCCCGTCGCATCTCAAGAGGAGGCGCTCTCCACAGGAAAGGCGAGAGGAACTCCAGGGTCGTGCCACCATTCCAAGAGACCCCAGATGTGTCAGTCCATTCCAGAGGAACCTGTTTTCCCTGCACTGCCTTGACGTTTAAGCCAAGGATCGACTCCCACCACGTGTGCACGTGGGACAGCCCTGTGGGAAAGCCTCGTGGGAAAGCCTCGTGGGAAAGACTCGAGGGAAAACCATAGATCCTTTGATCCATGCGGCGGAGTGCATGACACTGCTGCTACAGCTCTGGAGGAAAGCGCAAGTGCATGCCCGCATTCGAGACGAGGACTGACTCCCCTGGGGAGACTCCAGAAGTACCCCAAGATCCATGTCAGCACTGGAGAGGAATCCTCAGGTTCCGGCCCCGACTCCACACAAGGTCTTAGGCCCCGGCATCGACGGGAGAGGAATCCCCAGAGGAACTGGCATGGGGACTGGCCTTTCCTGAGGCCACCAGAGCGGGTCCCTGAGGTCCTTGTCGTAAATCGAGAGCACCTGCCGCAACTCGAGAAAATCCAGGAGGTTTTGCCCTCCAGGCGAGATGAGGCCCATTTCCGCTGAGGGTTCTCGAGGCTAATCACGTCTAACCACTGGAACTTCCAAAGGGTCCTTCACACCCTTGCTGCAACTCAAGAACTTCCCCGACATACCAAGCTCCACTCGAGAGGAAGCACGTGGGTTCCCGCACACATCCAGGGGAGCCCCGTTTCCGACTCCTAGCTCGAGATGAGGGATCCTGTCCCTGTTTCGTAGGGAAAGAATTCCCGGCGATCCCGTCGCATCTCAAGAGGAAGCGCTCTCCACAGGAAAGGGGAGAGGAACTCCAGGGTCGTGCCACCATTCCAAGAGACCCCCAGATGTGTCAGTCCATTACAGAGGAACCTCTTTTCCCTGCACTGCCTTGACGTTCAAGCCGAGGATCGACCCCCACCACGTGTGCACGTGGGACAGCCCTGTGGGAAAGCCTCGTGGGAAAGCCTCGTGGGAAAGACTCGAGGGAAATCCATAGATCCTTTGATCCACGTGGCGGACTGCGTGACACTGCTGCTACCGCTCTGGAGGAAAGCGCAAGTGCATGCCCGCATTCGAGACGAGGACTGACTCCCCTGGGGAGACTCCAGAAGTACCCCAAGATCCATGTCAGCACTGGAGAGGAATCCTCAGGTTCCGGCCCCGACTCCACACAAGGTCTTAGGCCCCGGCATCGACGGGAGAGGAATCCCCAGAGGCCCCCGAGGAACTCGCATGGGGACTGGCCTTTCCTGAGGCCACCAGAGCGGGTCCCTCAGGTCCCCGTCGTAAGTCGAGAGCACCTGCCGCAACTCGAGAAAATCCAGGCGGTTTTGCCCTCCAGGCGAGATGAGGCCCATTTCCGCTGAGGGTTCTCGAGGCTAATCACGTCTAACCACTGGAACTTCCAAAGGGTCCTTCACACCCTTGCTGCAACTCAAGAACTTCCCCGACATACCAGTCTCCACTCGAGAGGAAGCACGTGGGTTCCCGCACACATCCAGGGGAGCCCCGTTTCCGCCTCCTAGCTCGAGATGAGGGATCCTTTCCCTGTTTCGTAGAGAAAGAATTCCCGGCGATCCCGTCGCATCTCAAGAGGAAGCGCTCTCCACAGGAAAGGGGAGAGGAACTCCAGGGTCGTGCCACCATTCCAAGAGACCCCCAGATGTGTCAGTCCATTCCAGAGGAACCTGTTTTCCCTGCACTGCCTTGACGTTCAAGCCGAGGATCGACTCCCAACACGTGTGCACGTGAGACAGCCCTGTGGGATAGCCTCGTGGGAAAGCCTCGTGGGAAAGACTCGAGGGAAATCCATAGATCCTTTGATCCACGCGGCGGACTGCGTGACACTGCTGCTACCGCTCTGGAGGAAAGCGCAAGTGCATGCCCGCATTCGAGACGAGGACTGACTCCCCTGGGGAGACTCCAGAAGTACCCCAAGATCCATGTCAGCACTGGAGAGGATTCCTCAGGTTCCGGCCCCGACTCCACACAAGGTCTTAGGCCCCGGCATCGACGGGATAGGGATCCCGAGAGGCCCCCGAGGAACTCGCATGGGGACTGGTTTTCCTGAGGCCACCAGAGCGGGTCCCTTAGGTCCCCATCGTCAGACGAGATCACCTGCCGCAACTCGAGAAAATCCAGGAGGTTTTGCCCTCCAGGCGAGATGAGGCTCATTTCCGCTGAGGCTTCTCGAGGCTAATCACGTCTAAACACTGGAACTTCCAAAGGGTCCTTCACACCCTTGCTGCAACTGAAGAAGTTTCCCGACATACCAGTCTCCACTCGAAAGGAAGCACGTGGTGTCCCGCACACAACCAGGGGAGCCCCGTTACCGCCTCCTAGCTCGAGATGAGGGATCCTTTCCCTGTTTCGTACGGAAAGAATTCCCGGCGTTCCCGTCGCATCTCAAGAGGAGGCGCTATCCACAGGAAAGGCGAGAGGAACTCCAGGGTCGTGCCACCATTCCAAGAGTTCCCCAGATGTGTCAGTCCATTCCAGAGGAACCTGTTTTCCCTGCACTGCCTTGACGTTCAAGCCAAGGATCGACTCCCACCACGTGTGCACGTGGGACAGCCCTGTGGGAAAGCCTCGTGGGAAAGCCTCGTGGGAAAGACTCGAGGGAAAACCATCGATCCTTTGATCCATGCAGCGGACTGCTTGACACTGCTGCTACCGCTCTGGAGGAAAGCGCAAGTGCATGCCCGCATTCGAGACGAGGACTGACTCCCCTGGGGAGACTCCAGAAGTACCCCAAGATCCATGTCAGCACTGGAGAGGAATCCTCAGGTTCCGGCCCCGACTCCACACAAGGTCTTAGGCCCCGGCATCGACGGGAGAGGAATCCCCCGAGGAACTCGCATGGGGACTGGCCTTTCCTGAGGCCACCATAGCGGGTCCCTGAGGTCCTCGTCGTAAGTCGAGAGCACCTGCCGCAACTCGAGAAAATCCAGGCGGTTTTGCCCTCCAGGCGAGATGAGGCCCATTTCCGCTGAGGCTTCTCGAGGCTAATCACATCTAACCACTAGAACATCCAAAGGGTCCTTCACACCCTTGCTGCAACTCAAGAAGGTCCCCGACATACCCGTCTCCACTCGAGAGGAAGCACGTGGGGTCCCGCACACATCCAGGGGAGCCCCGTTTCCGCCTCTTAGCTCGAAATGAGGGATCCTTTCCCTGTTTCGTAGGGAAAGAATTCCCGGCGTTCCCGTCGCATCTCAAGAGGAGGCGCTCTCCACAGGAAAGGCGAGAGGAACTCCAGGGTCATGCCACCATTCCAAGAGTCCCCCAGATGTGTCAGTCCATTCCAGAGGAAACTGTTTTCCCTGCACTGCCTTGACGTTCAAGCCGAGGATCGACTCCCACCACGTGTGCACGTGGGACAGCCCTGTGGGAAAGCCTCGTGGGAAAGCCTCGTGGGAAAGACTCGAGGGAAAACCATAGATCCTTTGATCCACGCGGCGGACTGCGTGACACTGCTTCTACCGCTCTGGAGGAAAGCGCAAGTGCATGCCCGCATTCGAGACGAGGACTGACTCCCCTGGGGAGACTCCAGAAGTACCCCAAGATCCATGTCAGCACTGGAGAGGAATCCTCAGGTTCCGGCCCCGACTCCACACAAGGTCTTAGGCCCCGGTATCGACGGGAGAGGAATCCCGAGACGCCCCCGAGGAACTCGCATGGGGACTGGCCTTTCCTGAGGCCACCAGAGCGGGTCCCTGAGGTCCCCGTCGTAAGTCGAGAGCACCTGCCGCAACTCGAGAAAATCCAGGAGGTTTTGCCCTCCAGGCGAGATGAGGCCCATTTCCGCTGAGGCTTCTAGAGGCTAATCACGTCTAACCACTGGAACTTCCAAAGGGTCCTTCACACCCTTGCTGCAACTCAAGAAGTTCCCCGACATACCGTCTCCACTCGAGAGGAAGCACGTGGGGTCCCGCACACATCCAGGGGAGCCCCGTTTCCGCCTCCTAGCTCGAGATGAGGGATCCTTTCCCTGTTTCATAGGGAAAGAATTTCCGGCGTTCCCGTCGCATCTCAAGAGGAGGCGCTCTCCACAGGAAAGGCGAGAGGAACTCCAGGGTCGTGCCACCATTCCAAGAGACCCCAGATGTGTCAGTCCATTCCAGAGGAACCTGTTTTCCCTGCACTGGCTTGACGTTCAAGCCGAGGATCGACTCCCACCACGTGTGCACGTGAGACAGCCCTGTGGGAAAGCCTCGTGGGAAAGCCTCGTGGGAAAGACTCGAGGGAAATCCATAGATCCTTTGATCCACGCGGCGGACTGCGTGACACTGCTGCTACCGCTCTGGAGGAAAGCGCAAGTGCATGCCCGCATTCGAGACGAGGACTGACTCCCCTGGGGAGACTCCAGAAGAACCCCAAGATCCATGTCAGCACTGGAGAGGAATCCTCAGGTTCCGGCCCCGACTCCACACAAGGTCTTAGGCCCCGGCATCGACGGGATAGGGATCCCGAGAGGCCCCCGAGGAACTCGCATGGGGACTGGCTTTTCCTGAGGCCACCAGAGCGGGTCCCTGAGGTCCCCATCGTCAGTCGAGATCACCTGCCGCAACTCGAGAAAATCCAGGAGGTTTTGCCCTCCAGGCGAGATGAGGCTCATTTCCGCTGAGGCTTCTCGAGGCTAATCACGTCTAAACACTGGAACTTCCAAAGGGTCCTTCACACCCTTGCTGCAACACAAGAAGTTCCCCGACATACCCGTCTGCACTCGAGAGGAAGCACGGGGGGTCCCGGCCACATCCAGGGGAGCCCCGTTTCCGCCTCCTAGCTCGAGATGAGGGATCCTTTCCCTGTTTCGTAGGGAAAGAATTCCCGGCGTTCCCGTCGCATCTCAAGAGGAGGCGCTCTCCACAGGAAAGGCGAGAGGAACTCCAGGGTCGTGCCACCATTCCAAGAGTTCCCCAGATGTGTCAGTCCATTCCAGAGGAACCTGTTTTCCCTGCACTGCCTTGACGTTCAAGCCAAGGATCGACTCCCACCACGAGTGCACGTGGGACAGCCCTGTGGGAAAGCCTCGTGGGAAAGCCTCGTGGGAAAGACTCGAGGGAAAACCATGGATCCTTTGATCCATGCGGCGGACTGCGTGACACTGCTGCTACCGCTCTGGAGGAAAGCGCAAGTGCATGCCCGCATTCGAGACGAGGACTGACTCCCCTGAGGAGACTCCAGAAGTACCCCAAGATCCATGTCAGCACTGGAGAGGAATCCTCAGTTTCCGGCCCCGACTCCACACAAGGTCTTAGGCCCCGGCATCGATGGGAGAGGAATCCCGAGAGGCCCCCGAGGAACTCGCATGGGGACTGGCCTTTCCTGAGGCCACCAGAGCGGGTCCCTGAGGTCCCCGTCGTAAGTCGAGAGCACCTGCCGCAACTCGAGAAAATCCAGGAGGTTTTGCCCTCCAGGCGAGATGAGGCCCATTTCCGCTGAGGCTTCTAGAGGCTAATCACGTCTAACCACTGGAACTTCCAAAGGGTCCTTCACACCCTTGCTGCAACTCAAGAAGTTCCCCGACATACCGTCTCCACTCGAGAGGAAGCACGTGGGGTCCCGCACACATCCAGGGGAGCCCCGTTTCCGCCTCCTAGCTCGAGATGAGGGATCCTTTCCCTGTTTCATAGGGAAAGAATTTCCGGCGTTCCCGTCGCATCTCAAGAGGAGGCGCTCTCCACAGGAAAGGCGAGAGGAACTCCAGGGTCGTGCCACCATTCCAAGAGACCCCAGATGTGTCAGTCCATTCCAGAGGAACCTGTTTTCCCTGCACTGGCTTGACGTTCAAGCCGAGGATCGACTCCCACCACGTGTGCACGTGAGACAGCCCTGTGGGAAAGCCTCGTGGGAAAGCCTCGTGGGAAAGACTCGAGGGAAATCCATAGATCCTTTGATCCACGCGGCGGACTGCGTGACACTGCTGCTACCGCTCTGGAGGAAAGCGCAAGTGCATGCCCGCATTCGAGACGAGGACTGACTCCCCTGGGGAGACTCCAGAAGAACCCCAAGATCCATGTCAGCACTGGAGAGGAATCCTCAGGTTCCGGCCCCGACTCCACACAAGGTCTTAGGCCCCGGCATCGACGGGATAGGGATCCCGAGAGGCCCCCGAGGAACTCGCATGGGGACTGGCTTTTCCTGAGGCCACCAGAGCGGGTCCCTGAGGTCCCCATCGTCAGTCGAGATCACCTGCCGCAACTCGAGAAAATCCAGGAGGTTTTGCCCTCCAGGCGAGATGAGGCTCATTTCCGCTGAGGCATCTCGAGGCTAATCACATCTAAACACTGGAACTTCCAAAGGGTCCTTCACACCCTTGCTGCAACTCAAGAAGTTCCCCGACATACCCGTCTCCACTCGAGAGGAAGCACGTGGGTCCCGCACACATCCAGGGGAGCCCCGTTTCCGCCTCCTAGCTCGAGATGAGGGATCCTTTCCCTGTTTCATAGGGAAAGAATTCCCGGCGTTCCCGTCGCATCTCAAGAGGAGGCGCTCTCCACAGGAAAGGCGAGAGGAACTCCAGGGTCGTGCCACCATTCCAAGAGTCCCCCAGATGTGTCAGTCCATTCCAGAGGAACCTGTTTTCCCTGCACTGGCTTGACGTTCAAGCCGAGGATCGACTCCCACCACGTGTGCACGTGGGACAGCCCTGTGGGAAAGCCTCGTGGGAAAGCCTCGTGGGAAAGACTCGAGGGAAATCCATAGATCCTTTGATCCACGCGGCGGACTGCGTGACACTGCTGCTACCGCTCTGGAGGAAAGCGCAAGTGCATGCCCGCATTCGAGACGAGGACTGACTCCCCTGGGGAGACTCCAGAAGTACCCCAAGATCCATGTCACCACTGGAGAGGAATCCTCAGGTTCCGGCCCCGACTCCACACAAGGTCTTAGGCCCCGGCATCGACGGGATACTGATCCCGAGAGGCACCCGAGGAACTCGCATGGGGACTGGCTTTTCCGGAGGCCACCAGAGCGGGTCCGTGAGGTCCCCATCGTCAGTCGAGATCACCTGCCGCAACTCGAGAAAATCCAGGAGGTTTTGCCCTCCAGGCGAGATGAGGCTCATTTCCGCTGAGGCTTCTCGAGGCTAATCACGTCTAAACACTGGAACTTCCAAAGGGTCCTTCACACCCTTGCTGCAACTCAAGAAGTTTCCCGACATACCCGTCTCCACTCGAAAGGAAGCACGTGGTGTCCCGCACACAACCAGGGGAGCCCCGTTTCCGCCTCCTAGCTCGAGATGAGTGATCCTTTCCCTGTTTCGTACGGAAAGAATTCCCGGCGTTCCCGTCGCATCTCAAGAGGAGGCGCTCTCCACAGGAAAGGCGAGAGGAACTCCAGGGTCGTGCCACCATTCCCAGAGTTCCCCAGATGTGTCAGTCCTTTCCAGAGGAACCTGTTTTCCCTGCACTGCCTTGACGTTCAAGCCAAGGATCGACTCCAACCACGTGTGCACGTGGGACAGCCCTGTGGGAAAGCCTCGTGGAAAAGCCTCGTGGGAAAGACTCGAGGGAAAACCATGGATCCTTTGATCCATGCGGCGGACTGCGTGACACTGCTGCTGCAGCTCTGGAGGAAAGCGCAAGTGCATGCCCGCATTCGAGACGAGGACTGACTCCCCTGAGGAGACTCCAGAAGTACCCCAAGATCCATGTCAGCACTGGAGGGGAATCCTCAGGTTCCGGCCCCGACTCCACACAAGGTCTTAGGCCCCGGCATCGACGGGAGAGGAATCCCCAGAGGAACTCGCATGGGGACTGGCCTTTCCTGAGGCCACCATAGCGGGTCCCTGAGGTCCTTGTCGTAAGTCGAGAGCACCTGCCGCAACTCGAGAAAATCCAGGCGGTTTTGCCCTCCAGGCGAGATGAGGCCCATTTCCGATGAGGCTTCTCGAGGCCAATCACATCTAACCACTGGAACTTCCAAAGGGTCCTTCACACCCTTGCTGCAACTCAAGAAGATCCCCGACATATCCGTCTCCACTCGAGAGGAAGCACGTGGGGTCCCGCACACATCCAGGGGAGCCCCGTTTCCGCCTACTAGCTCGAGATGAGGGATCCTTTCCCTGTTTCGTAGGGAAAGAATTCCCGGCGATCCCGTCGCATCTCAAGAGGAAGCTCTCTCCACAGGAAAGGGGAGAGGAACTCCAGGGTCGTGCCACCATTCCAAGAGACCCCCTGATGTGTCAGTCCATTACAGAGGAACCTGTTTTCCCTGCACTGCCTTGACGTTCAATCCGAGGATCGAGTCCCACCACGTGTGCACGTGCGACAGCCCTGTGGTAAAGCCTCGTGGGAAAGCCTCGTGGGAAAGACTCGAGGGAAAACCATAGATCCTTTGATCCACGCGACGGAATGCGTGACACGGCTGCTACCGCTCTGGAGGAAAGCGCAAGTGCATGCCCGCATTTGAGACGAGGACTGACTCCCCTGGGGAGACTCCAGAAGTACCCCAAGATCCATGTCAGCACTGGAGAGGAATCCTCAGGTTCCGGCCCCGACTCCACACAAGGTCTTAGGCCCCGGCATCGAAGGGAGAGGAATCCCGAGAGGCCCCCGAGGAACTCGCATGGGGACTGGCTTTTCCTGAGGCCACCAGAGCGGGTCCCTGAGGTCCCCATTGTCAGACGAGATCACCTGCCGCAACTCGAGAAAATCCAGGAGGTTTTGCCCTCCAGGCGAGATGAGGCTCATTTCCGCTGAGGCTTCTCGAGGCTAATCACGTCTAAACACTGGAACTTCCAAAGGGTCCTTCACACCCTTGCTGCAACTCAAGAAGTTTCCCGACATACCCGTCTCCACTCGAAAGGAAGCACGTGGTGTCCCGCACACAACCAGGGGAGCCCCGTTTCCGCCTCCTAGCTCGAGATGAGGGATCCTTTCCCTGTTTCGTACGGAAAGAATTCCCGGCGTTCCCGTCACATCTCAAGAAGAGGCGCTCTCCACAGGAAAGGCGAGAGGAACTCCAGGGTCCTGCCACCATTCCAAGAGTTCCCCAGATGTGTCAGTCCATTCCAGAGGAACCTGTTTTCCCTGCACTGCCTTGACGTTCAAGCCAAGGATCGACTCCCACCACGTGTGCACGTGGGACAGCCCTGTGGGAAAGCCTCGTGGGAAAGCCTCGTGGGAAAGACTCGAGGGAAAACCATCGATCCTTTGATCCATGCAGCGGACTGCTTGACACTGCTGCTACCGCTCTGGAGGAAAGCGCAAGTGCATGCCCGCATTCGAGACGAGGACTGACTCCCCTGGGGAGACTCCAGAAGTACCCCAAGATCCATGTCAGCACTGGAGAGGAATCCTCATGTTCCGGCCCCGACTCCACACAAGGTCTTAGGCCCCGGCATCGACGGGAGAGCAATCCCGAGAGGCCCCCGATGAACTCGCATGGGGACTGGCCTTTCCTGAGGCCACCAGAACGGGTCCCTGAGGTCCCCGTCGTAAGTCGAGAGCACCTGCCGCAACTCGAGAAAACCCAGGAGGTTTTGCACTCCAGGCGAGATGAGGCCCATTTCCGCTGAGGCTTCTCGAGGCCAATCATATCTAACCACTGGAACTTCCAAAGGGTCCTTCACACCCTTGCTGCAACTCAAGAAGTTCCCCGACATACCCGTCTCCACTCGAGAGGAAGCACGTGGGTCCCGCACACATCCAGGGGAGCCCCGATTGCGCCTCCTAGCTGGAGATGAGGGATCCTTTCCCTGTTTCGTAGGGAAAGAATTCCCGGCGTTCCCTTCGCATCTCAAGAGGAGGCGCTCTCCACAGGAAAGGCGAGAGGAACTCCAGGGTCGTGCCACCATTCCAAGAGTTCCCCAGATGTGTCAGTCCATTTCAGAGGAAACTGTTTTCCCTGCACTGCCTTAACGTTCAAGCCGAGGATCGACTCCCACCAAGTGTGCACGTGGGACAGCCCTGTGGGAAAGCCTCGTGGGAAAGCCTCGTGGGAAAGACTCGAGGGAAAACCATAGATCCTTTGATCCACGCGGCGGACTGCGTGACACTGCTGCTACCGCTCTGGAGGAAAGCGCAAGTGCATGCCCGCATTCGAGACGAGGACTGACTCCCCTGGGGAGACTCCAGAAGTACCCCAAGATCCATGTCAGCACTGGAGAGGAATCCTAAGGTTCCGGCCCCGACTCCAAACAAGGTCTTAGGCCCCGGCATCGACGGGAGAGGAATCCCGAGAGGCCCCCGAGGAACTCGCATGGAGACTGGCCTTTCCTGAGGCCACCAGAGCGGGTCCCTGAGGTCCCCGTCGTAAGTCGAGAGCACCTGCCGCAACTCGAGAAAATCCACGAGGTTTTGCCCTCCAGGCGAGATGAGGCCCATTTCCTCTGAGGGGTCTCCAGGCTAATCACGACTAACCACTGGAACTTCCAAAGGGTCCTTCACACCCTTGCTGCAACTCAAGAAGTTCCCCGACATACCCGTCTCCACTCGAGAGGAAGCACGTGGGGTCCCACACACATCCAGGGGAGCCCCGTTTCCGCCTCCTAGCTCGAGATGAGGGATCCTTTCCCTGTTTCGTACGGAAAGAATTCCCGGCGATCCCGTCGCATCTCAAGAGGAAGCGCTCTCCACAGGAAAGGGGAGAGGAACTCCAGGGTCGTGCCACCATTCCAAGAGACCCCCAGATGTGTCAGTCCATTACAGAGGAACCTGTTTTCCCTGCACTGCCTTGACGTTCAAGCCGAGGATCGACTCCCACCACGTGTGCACGTGAGACAGCCCTGTGGGAAAGCCTCGTGGGAAAGCCTCGTGGGAAAGACTCGAGGCAAAACCATAGATCCTTTGATCCACGCGGCGGCCTGCGTGACACTGCTGCTACCGCTCTGGAGGAAAGCGCAAGTGCATGCCCGCATTCGAGACGAGGACTGACTCCCCTGGGGAGACTCCAGAATTACCCCAAGATCCATGTCAGCACTGGAGAGGAATCCTCAGGTTCCGGCCCCGACTCCACACAAGGTCTTAGGCCCCGGCATCGACGGAAGAGGAATCCCCAGAGGAACTCGCATGGGGACTGGCCTTTCCTGAGGCCACCAGAGCGGGTCCCTGAGGTCCCCGTCGTAAGTCGAGATCACCTGCCGCAACTCGAGAAAATCCAGGAGGTTTTGCCCTCCAGGCGAGATGAGGCTCATTTCCGCTGAGGCTTCTCGAGGCTAATCACGTGTAAACACTGGAACTTCCAAAGGGTCCTTCACACCCTTGCTGCAACTCAAGAAGTTCCCCGACATACCCGTCTCCACTCGAATGGAAGCACGTGGGGTGCCGCACACATCCAGGGGAGCCCCGTTTCCGCCTCCTAGCTCGAGATGAGGGATCCTTTCCCTGTTTCGTAGGGAAAGAATTCCCGGCGTTCCCGTCGCATCTCAAGAGGAGGCGCTCTCCACAGGAAAGGCGAGAGGAACTCCAGGGTCGTGACACCATTCCAAGAGTCCCCCAGATGTGTCAGTCCATTCCAGAGGAACCTGTTTTCCCTGCACTGCCTTGACGTTCAAGCCAAGGATCGACTCCCACCACGTGTGCACGTGGGACAGCCCTGTGGGAAAGCCTCGTGGGAAAGCCTCGTGGAAAAGACTCGAGGGAAAACCATAGATCCTTTGATCCACGAGGCGGACTGCGTGACACTGCTGCTACCGCACTGGAGGAAAGCGCAAGTGCATGCCCGCATTTGAGACGAAGACTGACTCCCTTGGGGAGACTCCAGAATTACCCCAAGATCCATGTCAGCACTGGAGAGGAATCCTCAGGTTCCGGCCCCGACTCCACACAAGGACTTAGGCCCCGGCATCGACGGGAGAGGAATCCCCAGAGGCCCCCGAGGAACTCGCATGGGGACTGGCCTTTCCTGAGGCCACCAGAGCGGGTCCCTGAGGTCCCCGTCGTAAGTCGAGAGCACCTGCCGCAACTCGAGAAAATCCAGGAGGTTTTGCCCTCTAGGCGAGATGAGGCCCATTTCCGCTGAGGCTTCTCGAGGCCAATCACATCTAACCACTGGAACTTCCAAAGGGTCCTTCACACCCTTGCTGCAACTCAAGAAGTTCCCCGACATACCCGTCTGCACTCGGAGGAAGCACGTGGGCTCCCGCCAACATCCAGGGGAGCTCCGTTTCCGACTCCTAGCTCGAGATGAGGGATCCTTTCCCTGTTTCGTAGGGAAAGAATTCCCGCCGTTCCCGTCGCATCTCAAGAGGAGGCGCTCTCCACAGGAAAGGCGAGAGGAACTCCAGGGTCGTGCCACCATTCCAAGAGTCCCCCAGATGTGTCAGTCCATTCCAGAGGAACCTGTTTTCCCTGAACTGCCTTGACGTTCAAGCCAAGGATCGACTCCCACCACGTGTGCACGTGGGACAGCATTGTGGGAAAGCCTCGTGGGAAAGCCTCGTGGGAAAGACTCGAGGGAAAACCATGGATCCTTTGATCCATGCGGCGGACTGCGTGACACTGCTGCTACAGCTCTGGAGGAAAGCGCAAGTGCATGCCCGCATTCGAGACGAGGACTGACTCCCCTGGGGAGACTCCAGAAGTACCCCAAGATCCATGTCAGCACTGGAGAGGAATCCTCAGGTTCCGGCCCCGATTCCACACAAGGTCTTAGGCCCCGGCATCGACGGGAGAGCAATCCCGAGATGCCCCCGAGGAACTCGCATGGGGACTGGCCTTTCCTGAGGCCACCAGAGCGGGTCCCTGAGGTCCCCGTCGTAAGTCGAGCGCACCTGCCGCAACTCGAGAAAATCCAGGAGGTTTTGCCCTCCAGGCGAGATGAGGCCCATTTCCGCTGAGGCTTCTAGAGGCTAATCATGTCTAACCACTGGAACTTCCAAAGGGTCCTTCACACCCTTGCTGCAACTCAAGAAGTTCCCCGACATACCCGTCTGCACTCGAGAGGAACCACGTGGGGTCCCGCACACATCCAGGGGAGCCCCGTTTCCGCCTCCTAGCTCGAGATGAGGGATCCTTTCCCTGTTTCGTAGGGAAAGAATTCCCGGCGTTCCCGTCGCATCTCAAGAGGAGGCGCTCTCCACAGGAAAGGCGAGAGGAACTCCAGGGTCGTGCCACCATTCCAAGAGTCCCCCAGATGTGTCAGTCCATTCCAGAGGAACCTGTTTTCCCTGCACTGCCTTGACGTTCAAGCCAAGGATCGACTCCCACCACGTGTGCACGTGGGACAGCCCTGTGGGAAAGCCTCGTGGGAAATCGTCGTGGGAAAGACTCGAGGGAAAACCATGGATCCTTTTATCCATGCGGAGGACTGCGTGACACTGCTGCTACAGCTCTGGAGGAAAGCGCAAGTGCATGCCCGCATTCGAGACGAGGACTGACTCCCCTGGGGAGACTCCAGAAGTACCCCAAGATCCATGTCAGCACTGGAGAGGAATCCTCAGGTTCCGGCCCCGACTCCACACAAGGTCTTAGGCCCCGGCATCGACGGGAGAGGAATCCCGAGAGGCCCCCGATGAACTCGCATGGGGACTGGCCTTTCCTGAGGCCACCAGAGCGGGTCCCGGAGGTCCCCGTCGTAAGTCGAGAGCACCTGCCGCAACTCGAGAAAATCCAGGAGGTTTTGCCCTCCAGGCGAGATGAGGCCCATTTCCGCTTAGGCTTCTCGAGGCTAATCACATCTAACCACCAGAACATCCAAAGGGTCCTTCACACCCTTGCTGCAACTCAGGAAGGTCCCCGACATACCCGTCTCCACTCGAGAGGAAGCACGTGGGGTCCCGCACACATCCAGGGGAGCCCCGTTTCCGCCTCTTAGCTCGAGATGAGGGATCCTTTCCCTGTTTCGTAGGGAAAGAATTCCCGGCGTTCCCGTCGCATCTCAAGAGGAGGCGCTCTCCACAGGAAAGGCGAGAGGAACTCCAGGGTCATGCCACCATTCCAAGAGTCCCCCAGATGTGTCAGTCCATTCCAGAGGAAACTGTTTTCCCTGCACTGCCTTGACGTTCAAGCCGAGGATCGACTCCCACCACGTGTGCACGTGGGACAGCCCTGTGGGAAAGCCTCGTGGGAAAGCCTCGTGGGAAAGACTCGAGGGAAAACCATAGATCCTTTGATCCACGCGGCGGACTGCGTGACACTGCTTCTACCGCTCTGGAGGAAAGCGCAAGTGCATGCCCGCATTCGACACGAGGACTGACTCCCCTGGGGAGACTCCAGAAGTACCCCAAGATCCATGTCAGCACTGGAGAGGAATCCTCAGGTTCGGGCCCCGACTCCACACAAGGTCTTAGGCCCCGGCATCGACGGGAGAGGAATCCCGAGACGCCCCCGAGGAACTCGCACGGGGACTGGCCTTTCCTGAGGCCACCAGAGCGGGTCCCTGAGGTCCCCGTCGTAAGTCGAGAGCACCTGCCGCAACTCGAGAAAATCCAGGAGGTTTTGCCCACCAGGCGAGATGAGGCCCATTTCCGCTGAGGCTTCTAGAGGCTAATCACGTCTAAACACTGGAACTTAAAAAGGGTCCTTCACACCCTTGCTGCAACTCAAGAAGTTCCCCGACATACCCGTCTCCACTCGAGAGGAAGCACGTGGGTCACGCACACATCCAGGGGAGCCCCGTTTCCGCCTCCTAGCTCGAGATGAGGGATCCTTTCCCTGTTTCGTAGGGAAAGAATTCCCGGCGTTCCCGTCGCATCTCAAGAGGAGGCGCTCTCCACAGGAAAGGCGAGAGGAACTCCAGGGTCGTGCCACCATTCCAAGAGCCCCCCAGATGTGTCAGTCCATTCCAGAGGAACCTGTTTTCCCTGCACTGCCTTGACGTTCAATCCGAGGATCGACTCCCACCACGTGTGCACGTGGGACAGCCCTGTGGGAAAGCCTCGTGGGAAAGCCTCGTGGGAAAGACTCGAGGGAAAACCATAGATCCTTTGATCCACGCGACGGAATGCGTGACACGGCTGCTACCGCTCTGGAGGAAAGCGCAAGTGCATGCCCGCATTTGAGACGAGGACTGACTCCCCTGGGGAGACTCCAGAAGTACCCCAAGATCCATGTCAGCACTGGAGAGGAATCCTCAGGTTCCGGCCCCGACTCCACACAAGGTCTTAGGCCCCGGCATCGAAGGGAGAGGAATCCCGAGAGGCCCCCGAGGAACTCGCATGGGGACTGGCTTTTCCTGAGGCCACCAGAGCGGGTCCCTGAGGTCCCCATTGTCAGACGAGATCACCTGCCGCAACTCGAGAAAATCCAGGAGGTTTTGCCCTCCAGGCGAGATGAGGCTCATTTCCGCTGAGGCTTCTCGAGGCTAATCACGTCTAAACACTGGAACTTCCAAAGGGTCCTTCACACCCTTGCTGCAACTCAAGAAGTTTCCCGACATACCCGTCTCCACTCGAAAGGAAGCACGTGGTGTCCCGCACACAACCAGGGGAGCCCCGTTTCCGCCTCCTAGCTCGAGATGAGGGATCCTTTCCCTGTTTCGTACGGAAAGAATTCCCGGCGTTCCCGTCACATCTCAAGAAGAGGCGCTCTCCACAGGAAAGGCGAGAGGAACTCCAGGGTCTGCCACCATTCCAAGAGTTCCCCAGATGTGTCAGTCCATTCCAGAGGAACCTGTTTTCCCTGCACTGCCTTGACGTTCAAGCCAAGGATCGACTCCCACCACGTGTGCACGTGGGACAGCCCTGTGGGAAAGCCTCGTGGGAAAGCCTCGTGGGAAAGACTCGAGGGAAAACCATCGATCCTTTGATCCATGCAGCGGACTGCTTGACACTGCTGCTACCGCTCTGGAGGAAAGCGCAAGTGCATGCCCGCATTCGAGACGAGGACTGACTCCCCTGGGGAGACTCCAGAAGTACCCCAAGATCCATGTCAGCACTGGAGAGGAATCCTCATGTTCCGGCCCCGACTCCACACAAGGTCTTAGGCCCCGGCATCGACGGGAGAGCAATCCCGAGAGGCCCCCGATGAACTCGCATGGGGACTGGCCTTTCCTGAGGCCACCAGAACGGGTCCCTGAGGTCCCCGTCGTAAGTCGAGAGCACCTGCCGCAACTCGAGAAAATCCAGGAGGTTTTGCACTCCAGGCGAGATGAGGCCCATTTCCGCTGAGGCTTCTAGAGGCCAATCATATCTAACCACTGGAACTTCCAAAGGGTCCTTCACACCCTTGCTGCAACTCAAGAAGTTCCCCGACATACCCGTCTCCACTCGAGAGGAAGCACGTGGGTCCCGCACACATCCAGGGGAGCCCCGTTTCTGCCTCCTAGCTCGAGATGAGGGATCCTTTCCCTGTTTCGTAGGGAAAGAATTCCCGGCGTTCCCGTCGCATCTCAAGAGGAGGCGCTCTCCACAGGAAAGGCGAGAGGAACTCCAGGGTCGTGCCACCATTCCAAGAGACCCCCAGATGTGTCACTCCATTACAGAGGAACCTGTTTTCCCTGCACTGCCTTGATTTTCAAGCCGAGGATCGAGTCCCACCACGTGTGCACGTGGGACAGCCCTGTGGGAAAGCCTCGTGGGAAAGCCTCGTGGGAAAGACTCGAGGGAAAACCATAGATCCTTTGATCCACGCGGCGGACTGCGTGACACTGCTGCTACCGCTCTGGAGGAAAGCGCAAGTGCATGCCCGCATTCGACACGAGGACTGACTCCCCTGGGGAGACTCCAGAAGTACCCCAAGATCCATGTCAGCACTGGAGAGGAATCCTCATGTTCCGGCCCCGACTCCACACAAGGTCTTAGGCCCCGGCATCGACGGGAGAGCAATCCCGAGAGGCCCCCGATGAACTCGCATGGGGACTGGCCTTTCCTGAGGCCACCAGAACGGGTCCCTGAGGTCCCCGTCGTAAGTCGAGAGCACCTGCCGCAACTCGAGAAAATCCAGGAGGTTTTGCACTCCAGGCGAGATGAGGCCCATTTCCGCTGAGGCTTCTCGAGGCCAATCATATCTAACCACTGGAACTTCCAAAGGGTCCTTCACACCCTTGCTGCAACTCAAGAAGTTCCCCGACATACCCGTCTCCACTCGAGAGGAAGCACGTGGGTCCCGCACACATCCAGGGGAGCCCCGTTTCTGCCTCCTAGCTCGAGATGAGGGATCCTTTCCCTGTTTCGTAGGGAAAGAATTCCCGGCGTTCCCGTCGCATCTCAAGAGGAGGCGCTCTCCACAGGAAAGGCGAGAGGAACTCCAGGGTCGTGCCACCATTCCAAGAGACCCCCAGATGTGTCACTCCATTACAGAGGAACCTGTTTTCCCTGCACTGCCTTGATTTTCAAGCCGAGGATCGAGTCCCACCACGTGTGCACGTGGGACAGCCCTGTGGGAAAGCCTCGTGGGAAAGCCTCGTGGGAAAGACTCGAGGGAAAACCATAGATCCTTTGATCCACGCGGCGGACTGCGTGACACTGCTGCTACCGCTCTGGAGGAAAGCGCAAGTGCATGCCCGCATTCGACACGAGGACTGACTCCCCTGGGGAGACTCCAGAAGTACCCCAAGATCCATGTCAGCACTGGAGAGGAATCCTCAGGTTCCGGCCCCGACTCCACACAAGGTCTTAGGCCCCGGCATCGACGGGAGAGGAATCCCGAGAGGCCCCCGTGGAACTCGCATGGGGACTGGCCTTTAATGAGGCCACCAGAGCGGGTCCCTGAGGTCCCTGTCGTAAGTCGAGAGCACCTGCCGCAACTCGAGAAAATCCAGGAGGTTTTGCCCTCCAGGCGAGATGAGGCCCATTTCCGATGAGGCTTCTCGAGGCCAATCACATCTAACCACTGGAACTTCCAAAGGGTCCTTCACACCCTTGCTGCAACTCAAGAAGATCCCCGACATACCCGTCTCCACTCGAGAGGAAGCACGTGGGGTCCCGCACACATCCAGGGGAGCCCCGTTTCCGCCTACTAGCTCGAGATGAGGGATCCTTTCCCTGTTTCGTAGGGAAAGAATTCCCGGCGATCCCGTCGCATCTCAAGAGGAAGCGCTCTCCACAGGAAAGGGGAGAGGAACTGCAGGGTCGTGCCACCATTCCAAGAGACCCCCTGATGTGTCAGTCCATTACAGAGGAACCTGTTTTCCCTGCACTGCCTTGACGTTCAATCCGAGGATCGAGTCCCACCACGTGTGCACGTGCGACAGCCCTGTGGTAAAGCCTCGTGGGAAAGCCTCGTGGGAAAGACTCGAGGGAAATCCATAGATCCTTTGATTCACGCGACGGACTGCGTGACACGGCTGCTACCGCTCTGGAGGAAAGCGCAAGTGCATGCCCGCATTTGAGACGAGGACTGACTCCCCTGGGGAGACTCCAGAAGTACCCCAAGATCCATGTCAGCACTGGAGAGGAATCCTCAGGTTCCGGCCCCGACTCCACACAAGGTCTTAGGCCCCGGCATCGAAGGGAGAGGAATCCCTAGAGGCCCCCGAGGAACTCGCATGGGGACTGGCTTTTCCTGAGGCCACCAGAGCGGGTCCCTGAGGTCCCCATTGTCAGACGAGATCACCTGGCGCAACTCGAGAAAATCCAGGAGGTTTTGCCCTCCAGGCGAGATGAGGCTCATTTCCGCTGAGGCTTCTCGAGGCTAATCACGTCTAAACACTGGAACTTCCAAAGGGTCCTTCACACCCTTGCTGCAACTCAAGAAGTTTCCCGACATACCCGTCTCCACTCGAAAGGAAGCACGTGGTGTCCCGCACACAACCAGGGGAGCCCCGTTTCCGCCTCCTAGCTCGAGATGAGGGATCCTTTCCCTGTTTCGTACGGAAAGAATTCCCGGCGTTCCCGTCACATCTCAAGAAGAGGCGCTCTCCACAGGAAAGGCGAGAGGAACTCCAGGGTCGTGCCACCATTCCAAGAGTCCCCCAGATGTGTCAGTCCATTCCAGAGGAACCTGTTTTCCCTGCACTGCCTTGACGTTCAAGCCAAGGATCGACTCCCACCACGTGTGCACGTGGGACAGCCCTGTGGGAAAGCCTCGTGGGAAAGCCTCGTGGGAAAGACTCGAGGGAAAACCATCGATCCTTTGATCCATGCGGCGGACTGCTTGACACTGCTGCTACCGCTCTGGAGGAAAGCGCAAGTGCATGCCCGCATTCGAGACGAGGACTGACTCCCCTGGGGAGACTCCAGAAGTACCCCAAGATCCATGTCAGCACTGGAGAGGAATCCTCATGTTCCGGCCCCGACTCCACACAAGGTCTTAGGCCCCGGCATCGACGGGAGAGCAATCCCGAGAGGACCCCGATGAACTCGCATGGGGACTGGCCTTTCCTGAGGCCACCAGAACGGGTCCCTGAGGTCCCCGTCGTAAGTCGAGAGCACCTGCCGCAACTCGAGAAAATCCAGGAGGTTTTGCACTCCAGGCGAGATGAGGCCCATTTCCTCTGAGGTTTCTCGAGGCCAATCATATCTAACCACTGGAACTTCCAAAGGGTCCTTCACACCCTTGCTGCAACTCAAGAAGTTCCCCGACATACCCGTCTCCACTCGAGAGGAAGCACGTGGAGTCCCTCACACATCCAGGGGAGCCCCGTATCCGCCTCCTAGCTCGAGATGAGGGATCCTTCCCTGTTTCGTAGGGAAAGAATTCCCGGCGTTCCCGTCGCATCTCAAGAGGAGGCGCTCTCCACAGGAAAGGCGAGAGGAACTCCAGGGTCGTGCCACCATTCCAAGAGTCCCCCAGATGTGTCAGTCCATTCCAGAGGAACCTGTTTTCCCTGCACTGCCTTGACGTTCAAGCCAAGGATCGACTCCCACCACGTGTGCACGTGGGACAGCCCTGTGGGAAAGCCTCGTGGGAAAGCCTCGTGGGAAAGACTCGAGGGAAAACCATAGATCCTTTGATCCACGCGGCAGACTGCGTGACACTGCTGCTACCGCTCTGGAGGAAAGCGCAAGTGCATGCCCGCATTCGAGACGAGGACTGACTCCCCTGGGGAGACTCCAGAAGTACCCCAAGATCCATGTCAGCACTGGAGAGGAATCCTCAGGTTCCGGCCCCGACTCCACACAAGGTCTTAGGCACCGGCATCGACGGGAGAGGAATACCGAGAGGCCCCCGTGGAACTCGCATCGGAACTGGCCTTTCCTGAGGCCACCAGAGCGGGTCCCTGAGGTCCCCGTCGTAAGTCGAGAGCACCTGCCGGAACTGGAGAAAATCCAGGAGGTTTTGCCCTCCAGGCGAGATGAGGCCCATTTCCGCTGAGGCTTCTCGAGGCTAATCACGTCTAACCACTGGAACTTCCAAAGGGTCCTTCACACCCTTGCTGCAACTCAAGAAGTTCCCCGAAATACCCGTCTCCACTCGAGAGGAAGCACGTGGGTCCCGGACACATCCAGGGGAGCCCCGATTGCGCCTCCTAGCTGGAGATGAGGGATCCTTTCCCTGTTTCGTAGGGAAAGAATTCCCGGCGTTCCCTTCGCATCTCAAGAGGAGGCGCTCTCCACAGGAAAGGCGAGAGGAACTCCAGGGTCGTGCCACCATTCCAAGAGTCCCCCAGATGTGTCAGTCCATTTCAGAGGAAACAGTTTTCCCTGCACTGCCTTAACGTTCAAGCCGAGGATCGACTCCCACCAAGTGTGCACGTGGGACAGCCCTGTGGGAAAGCCTCGTGGGAAAGCCTCGTGGGAAAGACTCGAGGGAAAACCATAGATCCTTTGATCCACGCGGCGGACTGCGTGACACTGCTGCTACCGCTCTGGAGGAAAGCGCAAGTGCATGCCCGCATTCGAGACGAGGACTGACTCCCCTGGGGAGACTCCAGAAGTACCCCAAGATCCATGTCAGCACTGGAGAGGAATCCTCAGGTTCCGGCCCCGACTCCACACAAGGTCTTAGGCCCCGGCATCGACGGGAGAGGAATCCCCAGAGGCCCCCGAGGAACTCGCATGGGGACTGGCCTTTCCTGAGGCCACCAGAGCGGGTCCCTGAGGTCCCCGTCGTAAGTCGAGAGCACCTGCCGCAACTCGAGAAAATCCACGAGGTTTTGCCCTCCAGGCGAGATGAGGCCCATTTCCTCTGAGGGTTCTCCAGGCTAATCACGACTAACCATTGGAACTTCCAAAGGGTCCTTCACACCCTTGCTGCAACTCAAGAAGTTCCCCGACATACCCGTCTCCACTCGAGAGGAAGCACGTGGGGTCCCACACACATCCAGGGGAGCCCCGTTTCCGCCTCCTAGCTCGAGATGAGGGATCCTTTCCCTGTTTCGTAGGGAAAGAATTCCCGGCGATCCCGTCGCATCTCAAGAGGAAGCGCTCTCCACAGGAAAGGGGAGAGGAACTCCAGGGTCGTGCCACCATTCCAAGAGACCCCCAGATGTGTCAGTCCATTACAGAGGAACCTGTTTTCCCTGCACTGCCTTGACGTTCAAGCCGAGGATCGACTCCCACCACGTGTGCACGTGAGACAGCCCTGTGGGAAAGCCTCGTGGGAAAGCCTCGTGGGAAAGACTCGAGGCAAAACCATAGATCCTTTGATCCACGCGGCGGCCTGCGTGACACTGCTGCTACCGCTCTGGAGGAAAGCGCAAGTGCATGCCCGCATTCGAGACGAGGACTGACTCCCCTGGGGAGACTCCAGAATTACCCCAAGATCCATGTCAGCACTGGAGAGGAATCCTCAGGTTCCGGCCCCGACTCCACACAAGGTCTTAGGCCCCGGCATCGACGGGAGAGGAATCCCCAGAGGAACTCGCATGGGGACTGGCCTTTCCTGAGGCCACCAGAGCGGGTCCCTGAGGTCCCCGTCGTAAGTCGAGATCACCTGCCGCAACTCGAGAAAATCCAGGAGGTTTTGCCCTCCAGGCGAGATGAGGCTCATTTCCGCTGAGGCTTCTCGAGGCTAATCACGTGTAAACACTGGAACTTCCAAAGGGTCCTTCACACCCTTGCTGCAACTCAAGAAGTTCCCCGACATACCCGTCTCCACTCGAATGGAAGCACGTGGGGTGCCGCACACATCCAGGGGAGCCCCGTTTCCGCCTCCTAGCTCGAGATGAGGGATCCTTTCCCTGTTTCGTAGGGAAAGAATTCCCGGCGTTCCCGTCGCATCTCAAGAGGAGGCGCTCTCCACAGGAAAGGCGAGAGGAACTCCAGGGTCGTGACACCATTCCAAGAGTCCCCCAGATGTGTCAGTCCATTCCAGAGGAACCTGTTTTCCCTGCACTGCCTTGACGTTCAAGCCAAGGATCGACTCCCACCACGTGTGCACGTGGGACAGCCCTGTGGGAAAGCCTCGTGGGAAAGCCTCGTGGAAAAGACTCGAGGGAAAACCATAGATCCTTTGATCCACGAGGCGGACTGCGTGACACTGCTGCTACCGCTCTGGAGGAAAGCGCAAGTGCATGCCCGCATTTGAGACGAAGACTGACTCCCTTGGGGAGACTCCAGAATTACCCCAAGATCCATGTCAGCACTGGAGAGGAATCCTCAGGTTCCGGCCCCGACTCCACACAAGGACTTAGGCCCCGGCATCGACGGGAGAGGAATCCCCAGAGGCCCCCGAGGAACTCGCATGGGGACTGGCCTTTCCTGAGGCCACCAGAGCGGGTCCCTGAGGTCCCCGTCGTAAGTCGAGAGCACCTGCCGCAACTCGAGAAAATCCAGGAGGTTTTGCCCTCTAGGCGAGATGAGGCCCATTTCCGCTGAGGCTTCTCGAGGCCAATCACATCTAACCACTGGAACTTCCAAAGGGTCCTTCACACCCTTGCTGCAACTCAAGAAGTTCCCCGACATACCCGTCTGCACTCGGAGGAAGCACGTGGGCTCCCGCCAACATCCAGGGGAGCTCCGTTTCCGACTCCTAGCTCGAGATGAGGGATCCTTTCCCTGTTTCGTAGGGAAAGAATTCCCGCCGTTCCCGTCGCATCTCAAGAGGAGGCGCTCTCCACAGGAAAGGCGAGAGGAACTCCAGGGTCGTGCCACCATTCCAAGAGTCCCCCAGATGTGTCAGTCCATTCCAGAGGAACCTGTTTTCCCTGAACTGCCTTGACGTTCAAGCCAAGGATCGACTCCCACCACGTGTGCACGTGGGACAGCATTGTGGGAAAGCCTCGTGGGAAAGCCTCGTGGGAAAGACTCGAGGGAAAACCATGGATCCTTTGATCCATGCGGCGGACTGCGTGACACTGCTGCTACAGCTCTGGAGGAAAGCGCAAGTGCATGCCCGCATTCGAGACGAGGACTGACTCCCCTGGGGAGACTCCAGAAGTACCCCAAGATCCATGTCAGCACTGGAGAGGAATCCTCAGGTTCCGGCCCCGATTCCACACAAGGTCTTAGGCCCCGGCATCGACGGGAGAGCAATCCCGAGATGCCCCCGAGGAACTCGCATGGGGACTGGCCTTTCCTGAGGCCACCAGAGCGGGTCCCTGAGGTCCCCGTCGTAAGTCGAGCGCACCTGCCGCAACTCGAGAAAATCCAGGAGGTTTTGCCCTCCAGGCGAGATGAGGCCCATTTCCGCTGAGGCTTCTAGAGGCTAATCATGTCTAACCACTGGAACTTCCAAAGGGTCCTTCACACCCTTGCTGCAACTCAAGAAGTTCCCCGACATACCCGTCTGCACTCGAGAGGAACCACGTGGGGTCCCGCACACATCCAGGGGAGCCCCGTTTCCGCCTCCTAGCTCGAGATGAGGGATCCTTTCCCTGTTTCGTAGGGAAAGAATTCCCGGCGTTCCCGTCGCATCTCAAGAGGAGGCGCTCTCCACAGGAAAGGCGAGAGGAACTCCAGGGTCGTGCCACCATTCCAAGAGTCCCCCAGATGTGTCAGTCCATTCCAGAGGAACCTGTTTTCCCTGCACTGCCTTGACGTTCAAGCCAAGGATCGACTCCCACCACGTGTGCACGTGGGACAGCCCTGTGGGAAAGCCTCGTGGGAAATCGTCGTGGGAAAGACTCGAGGGAAAACCATGGATCCTTTTATCCATGCGAAGGACTGCGTGACACTGCTGCTACTGCTCTGGAGGAAAGCGCAAGTGCATGCCCGCATTCGAGACGAGGACTGACTCCCCTGGGGAGACTCCAGAAGTACCCCAAGATCCATGTCAGCACTGGAGAGGAATCCTCAGGTTCCGGCCCCGACTCCACACAAGGTCTTAGGCCCCGGCATCGACGGGAGAGGAATCCCGAGAGGCCCCCGATGAACTCGCATGGGGACTGGCCTTTCCTGAGGCCACCAGAGCGGGTCCCTGAGGTCCCCATCGTAAGTCGAGAGCACCTGCCGCAACTCGAGAAAATCCAGGAGGTTTTGCCCTCCAGGCGAGATGAGGCCCATTTCCGCTTAGGCTTCTCGAGGCTAATCACATCTAACCACCAGAACATCCAAAGGGTCCTTCACACCCTTGCTGCAACTCAGGAAGGTCCCCGACATACCCGTCTCCACTCGAGAGGAAGCACGTGGGGTCCCGCACACATCCAGGGGAGCCCCGTTTCCGCCTCTTAGCTCGAGATGAGGGATCCTTTCCCTGTTTCGTAGGGACAGAATTCCCGGCGTTCCCGTCGCATCTCAAGAGGAGGCGCTCTCCACAGGAAAGGCGAGAGGAACTCCAGGGTCATGCCACCATTCCAAGAGTCCCCCAGATGTGTCAGTCCATTCCAGAGGAAACTGTTTTCCCTGCACTGCCTTGACGTTCAAGCCGAGGATCGACTCCCACCACGTGTGCACGTGGGACAGCCCTGTGGGAAAGCCTCGTGGGAAAGCCTCGTGGGAAAGACTCGAGGGAAAACCATAGATCCTTTGATCCACGCGGCGGACTGCGTGACACTGCTTCTACCGCTCTGGAGGAAAGCGCAAGTGCATGCCCGCATTCGACACGAGGACTGACTCCCCTGGGGAGACTCCAGAAGTACCCCAAGATCCATGTCAGCACTGGAGAGGAATCCTCAGGTTCCGGCCCCGACTCCACACAAGGTCTTAGGCCCCGGCATCGACGGGAGAGGAATCCCGAGACGCCCCCGAGGAACTCGCACGGGGACTGGCCTTTCCTGAGGCCACCAGAGCGGGTCCCTGAGGTCCCCGTCGTAAGTCGAGAGCACCTGCCGCAACTCGAGAAAATCCAGGAGGTTTTGCCCACCAGGCGAGATGAGGCCCATTTCCGCTGAGGCTTCTAGAGGCTAATCACGTCTAAACACTGGAACTTCCAAAGGGTCCTTCACACCCTTGCTGCAACTCAAGAAGTTCCCCGACATACCCGTCTCCACTCGAGAGGAAGCACGTGGGTCACGCACACATCCAGGGGAGCCCCGTTTCCGCCTCCTAGCTCGAGATGAGGGATCCTTTCCCTGTTTCGTAGGGAAAGAATTCCCGGCGTTCCCGTCGCATCTCAAGAGGAGGCGCTCTCCACAGGAAAGGCGAGAGGAACTCCAGGGTCGTGCCACCATTCCAAGAGTCCCCCAGATGTGTCAGTCCATTCCAGAGGAACCTGTTTTCCCTGCACTGCCTTGACGTTCAAGCCGAGGATCGACTCCCACCACGTGTGCACGTGGGACAGCCCTGTGGGAAAGCCTCGTGGGAAAGCCTCGTGGGAAAGACTCGAGGGAAAACCATAGATCCTTTGATCCACGCGGCGGACTGCGTGACACTGCTGCTACCGCTCTGGAGGAAAGCGCAAGTGCATGCCCGCATTCGAGACGAGGACTGACTCCCCTGGGGAGACTCCAGAAGTACCCCAAGATCCATGTCAGCACTGGAGAGGAATCCTCAGGTTCCGGCCCCGACTCCACAGAAGGACTTAGGCCCCGGCATCGACGGGAGAGGGATCCCGAGAGGCCCCCGAGGAACTCGCATGGGGACTGGCCTTTCCTGAGGCCACCAGAGCGGGTCCCTGAGGTCCCCGTCGTAAGTCGAGAGCACCTGCCGCAACTCGAGAAAATCCAGGAGGTTTTGCCCTCCAGGCGAGATGAGGCCCATTTCCTCTGAGGCTTCTCGAGGCTAATCACGTCTAACCACTGGAACATCCAAAGGGTCCTTCACACCCTTGCTGCAGCTCAAGAAGTTCCCCGACATACCCGTCTCCACTCGAGAGGAAGCACGTGGGGTCCCGCACACATCCAGGGGAGCCCCGTTTCCGCCTCCTACCTCGAGATGAGGGATCCTTTCCCTGTTTCGTAGGGAAAGAATTCCCGGCGTTCCCGTCGCATCTCAAGAGGAGGCGCTCTCCACAGAAAAGGGGATAGGATCTCCAGGGTCGTGCCACCATTCCAAGAGACCCCCAGATGTGTCAGTCCATTACAGAGGAACCTGTTTTCCCTGCACTGCCTTGATGTTCAAGCCGAAGATCGACTCCCACCACGTGTGCACGTGGGACAGCCCTGTGGGAAAGCCTCTTGGGAAAGCCTCGTGGGAAAGACTCGAGGGAAAACCATAGATCCTTTGATCCACGAGGCGGACTGCGTGACACTGCTGCTACCGCTCTGGAGGAAAGCGCAAGTGCATGCCCGCATTTGAGACGAAGACTGACTCCCTTGGGGAGACTGCAGAAGTACCCCAAGATCCATGTCAGCACTGGAGAGGAATCCTCAGGTTCCGGCCCCGACTCCACACAAGGACTTAGGCCCCGGCATCGACGGGAGAGGAATCCCCAGAGGCCCCCGAGGAACTCGCATGGGGACTGGCCTTTCCTGAGGCCACCACAGCGGGTCCCTGAGGTCCCCGTCGTAATTCGAGAGCACCTGCCGCAACTCGAGAAAATCCAGGAGGTTTTGCCCTCCAGGCGAGATGAGGCTCATTTCCGCTGAGGCTTCTTGAGGCTAATCACGTCTAAACACTGGAACTTCCAAAGGGTCCTTCACACCCTTGCTGCAACTCAAGAAGTTCCCCGACATACCCGTCTCCACTCGAATGGAAGCACGTGGGGTCCCGCACACATCCAGGGGAGCCCCGTTTCCGCCTCCTAGCTCGAGATGAGGGATCCTTTCCCTGTTTCGTAGGGAAAGAATTCCCGGCGTTCCCGTCGCATCTCAAGAGGAGGCGCTCTCCACAGGAAAGGCGAGAGGAACTCCAGGGTCGTGACACCATTCCAAGAGTCCCCCAGATGTGTCAGTCCATTCCAGAGGAACCTGTTTTCCCTGCACTGCCTTGACGTTCAAGCCAAGGATCGACTCCCACCACGTGTGCACGTGGGACAGCCCTGTGGGAAAGCCTCGTGGGAAAGCCTCGTGGAAAAGACTCGAGGGAAAACCATAGATCCTTTGATCCACGAGGCGGACTGCGTGACACTGCTGCTACCGCTCTGGAGGAAAGCGCAAGTGCATGCCCGCATTTGAGACGAAGACTGACTCCCTTGGGGAGACTCCAGAATTACCCCAAGATCCATGTCAGCACTGGAGAGGAATCCTCAGGTTCCGGCCCCGACTCCACACAAGGACTTAGGCCCCGGCATCGACGGGAGAGGAATCCCCAGAGGCCCCCGAGGAACTCGCATGGGGACTGGCCTTTCCTGAGGCCACCAGAGCGGGTCCCTGAGGTCCCCGTCGTAAGTCGAGAGCACCTGCCACAACTCGAGAAAATCCAGGAGGTTTTGCCCTCCACGCGAGATGAGGCCCATTTCCGCTGAGGCTTCTGGAGGCCAATCACATCTAACCACTGGAACTTCCAAAGGGTCCTTCACACCCTTGCTGCAACTCAAGAAGTTCCCCGACATACCCGTCTGCACTCGGAGGAAGCACGTGGGGTCCCGCCAACATCCAGGGAAGCTCCGTTTCCGCCTCCTAGCTCGAGATGAGGGATCCTTTCCCTGTTTCGTAGGGAAAGAATTCCCGGCGTTCCCGTCGCATCTCAAGAGGAGGCGCTCTCCACAGGAAAGGCGAGAGGAACTCCAGGGTCGTGCCACCATTCCAAGAGTCCCCCAGATGTGTCAGTCCATTCCAGAGGAACCTGTTTTCCCTGCACTGCCTTGACGTTCAAGCCGAGGATCGACTCCCACCACGTGTGCACGTGGGACAGCCCTGTGGGAAAGCCTCGTGGGAAAGCCTCGTGGGAAAGACTCGAGGGAAATCCATAGATCCTTTGATCCACGCGGCGGACTGCGTGACACTGCTGCTACCGCTCTGGAGGAAAGCGCAAGTGCATGCCCGCATTCGAGACGAGGACTGACTCCCCTGGGGAGACTCCAGAAGTACCCCAAGATCCATGTCACCACTGGAGAGGAATCCTCAGGTTCCGGCCCCGACTCCACACAAGGTCTTAGGCCCCGGCATCGACGGGATACTGATCCCGAGAGGCACCCGAGGAACTCGCATGGGGACTGGCTTTTCCGGAGGCCACCAGAGCGGGTCCGTGAGGTCCCCATCGTCAGTCGAGATCACCTGCCGCAACTCGAGAAAATCCAGGAGGTTTTGCCCTCCAGGCGAGATGAGGCTCATTTCCGCTGAGGCTTCTCGAGGCTAATCACGTCTAAACACTGGAACTTCCAAAGGGTCCTTCACACCCTTGCTGCAACTCAAGAAGTTTCCCGACATACCCGTCTCCACTCGAAAGGAAGCACGTGGTGTCCCGCACACAACCAGTGGAGCCCCGTTTCCGCCTCCTAGCTCGAGATGAGTGATCCTTTCCCTGTTTCGTACGGAAAGAATTCCCGGCGTTCCCGTCGCATCTCAAGAGGAGGCGCTCTCCACAGGAAAGGCGAGAGGAACTCCAGGGTCGTGCCACCATTCCCAGAGTTCCCCAGATGTGTCAGTCCATTCCAGAGGAACCTGTTTTCCCTGCACTGCCTTGACGTTCAAGCCAAGGATCGACTCCAACCACGTGTGCACGTGGGACAGCCCTGTGGGAAAGCCTCGTGGGAAAGCCTCGTGGGAAAGACTCGAGGGAAAACCATGGATCCTTTGATCCATGCGGCGGACTGCGTGACACTGCTGCTGCAGCTCTGGAGGAAAGCGCAAGTGCATGCCCGCATTCGAGACGAGGACTGACTCCCCTGGGGAGACTCCAGAAGTACCCCAAGATCCATGTCAGCACTGGAGGGGAATCCTCAGGTTCCGGCCCCGACTCCACACAAGGTCTTAGGCCCCGGCATCGACGGGAGAGGAATCCCCAGAGGAACTCGCATGGGGACTGGCCTTTCCTGAGGCCACCAGAGCGGGTCCCTGAGGTCCTTGTCGTAAGTCGAGAGCACCTGCCGCAACTCGAGAAAATCCAGGCGGTTTTGCCCTCCAGGCGAGATGAGGCCCATTTCCGATGAGGCTTCTCGAGGCCAATCACATCTAACCACTGGAACTTCCAAAGGGTCCTTCACACCCTTGCTGCAACTCAAGAAGATCCCCGACATACCCGTCTCCACTCGAGAGGAAGCACGTGGGGTCCCGCACACATCCAGGGGAGCCCCGTTTCCGCCTACTAGCTCGAGATGAGGGATCCTTTCCCTGTTTCGTAGGGAAAGAATTCCCGGCGATCCCGTCGCATCTCAAGAGGAAGCTCTCTCCACAGGAAAGGGGAGAGGAACTCCAGGGTCGTGCCACCATTCCAAGAGACCCCCTGATGTGTCAGTCCATTACAGAGGAACCTGTTTTCCCTGCACTGCCTTGACGTTCAATCCGAGGATCGAGTCCCACCACGTGTGCACGTGCGACAGCCCTGTGGTAAAGCCTCGTGGGAAAGCCTCGTGGGAAAGACTCGAGGGAAAACCATAGATCCTTTGATCCATGCGACGGAATGCGTGACACGGCTGCTACCGCTCTGGAGGAAAGCGCAAGTGCATGCCCGCATTTGAGACGAGGACTGACTCCCCTGGGGAGACTCCAGAAGTACCCCAAGATCCATGTCAGCACTGGAGAGGAATCCTCAGGTTCCGGCCCCGACTCCACACAAGGTCTTAGGCCCCGGCATCGAAGGGAGAGGAATCCCGAGAGGCCCCCGAGGAACTCGCATGGGGACTGGCTTTTCCTGAGGCCACCAGAGCGGGTCCCTGAGGTCCCCATTGTCAGACGAGATCACCTGCCGCAACTCGAGAAAATCCAGGAGGTTTTGCCCTCCAGGCGAGATGAGGCTCATTTCCGCTGAGGCTTCTCGAGGCTAATCACGTCTAAACACTGGAACTTCCAAAGGGTCCTTCACACCCTTGCTGCAACTCAAGAAGTTCCCCGACATACCCGTCTCCACTCGAGAGGAAGCACGTGGGGTCCCACACACATCCAGGGGAGCCCCGTTTCCGCCTCCTAGCTCGAGATGAGGGATCCTTTCCCTGTTTCGTAGGGAAAGAATTCCCGGCGATCCCGTCGCATCTCAAGAAGAAGCGCTCTCCACAGGAAAGGGGAGAGGAACTCCAGGGTCGTGCCACCATTCCAAGAGACCCCCAGATGTGTCAGTCCATTACAGAGGAACCTGTTTTCCCTGCACTGCCTTGACGTTCAAGCCGAGGATCGACTCCCACCACGTGTGCACGTGAGACAGCCCTGTGGGAAAGCCTCGTGGGAAAGCCTCGTGGGAAAGACTCGAGGCAAAACCATAGATCCTTTGATCCACGCGGCGGCCTGCGTGACACTGCTGCTACCGCTCTGGAGGAAAGCGCAAGTGCATGCCCGCATTCGAGACGAGGACTGACTCCCCTGGGGAGACTCCAGAATTACCCCAAGATCCATGTCAGCACTGGAGAGGAATCCTCAGGTTCCGGCCCCGACTCCACACAAGGTCTTAGGCCCCGGCATCGACGGGAGAGGAATCCCCAGAGGAACTCGCATGGGGACTGGCCTTTCCTGAGGCCACCAGAGCGGGTCCCTGAGGTCCCCGTCGTAAGTCGAGATCACCTGCCGCAACTCGAGAAAATCCAGGAGGTTTTGCCCTCCAGGCGAGATGAGGCTCATTTCCGCTGAGGCTTCTCGAGGCTAATCACGTGTAAACACTGGAACTTCCAAAGGGTCCTTCACACCCTTGCTGCAACTCAAGAAGTTCCCCGACATACCCGTCTCCACTCGAATGGAAGCACGTGGGGTGCCGCACACATCCAGGGGAGCCCCGTTTCCGCCTCCTAGCTCGAGATGAGGGATCCTTTCCCTGTTTCGTAGGGAAAGAATTCCCGGCGTTCCCGTCGCATCTCAAGAGGAGGCGCTCTCCACAGGAAAGGCGAGAGGAACTCCAGGGTCGTGACACCATTCCAAGAGTCCCCCAGATGTGTCAGTCCATTCCAGAGGAACCTGTTTTCCCTGCCCTGCCTTGACGTTCAAGCCAAGGATCGACTCCCACCACGTGTGCACGTGGGACAGCCCTGTGGGAAAGCCTCGTGGGAAAGCCTCGTGGAAAAGACTCGAGGGAAAACCATAGATCCTTTGATCCACGAGGCGGACTGCGTGACACTGCTGCTACCGCACTGGAGGAAAGCGCAAGTGCATGCCCGCATTTGAGACGAAGACTGACTCCCTTGGGGAGACTCCAGAATTACCCCAAGATCCATGTCAGCACTGGAGAGGAATCCTCAGGTTCCGGCCCCGACTCCACACAAGGACTTAGGCCCCGGCATCGACGGGAGAGGAATCCCCAGAGGCCCCCGAGGAACGCGCATGGGGACTGGCCTTTCCTGAGGCCACCAGAGCGGGTCCCTGAGGTCCCCGTCGTAAGTCGAGAGCACCTGCCGCAACTCGAGAAAATCCAGGAGGTTTTGCCCTCTAGGCGAGATGAGGCCCATTTCCGCTGAGGCTTCTCGAGGCCAATCACATCTAACCACTGGAACTTCCAAAGGGTCCTTCACACCCTTGCTGCAACTCAAGAAGTTCCCCGACATACCCGTCTGCACTCGGAGGAAGCACGTGGGCTCCCGCCAACATCCAGGGGAGCTCCGTTTCCGACTCCTAGCTCGAGATGAGGGATCCTTTCCCTGTTTCGTAGGGAAAGAATTCCCGCCGTTCCCGTCGCATCTCAAGAGGAGGCGCTCTCCACAGGAAAGGCGAGAGGAACTCCAGGGTCGTGCCACCATTCCAAGAGTCCCCCAGATGTGTCAGTCCATTCCAGAGGAACCTGTTTTCCCTGAACTGCCTTGACGTTCAAGCCAAGGATCGACTCCCACCACGTGTGCACGTGGGACAGCATTGTGGGAAAGCCTCGTGGGAAAGCCTCGTGGGAAAGACTCGAGGGAAAACCATGGATCCTTTGATCCATGCGGCGGACTGCGTGACACTGCTGCTACAGCTCTGGAGGAAAGCGCAAGTGCATGCCCGCATTCGAGACGAGGACTGACTCCCCTGGGGAGACTCCAGAAGTACCCCAAGATCCATGTCAGCACTGGAGAGGAATCCTCAGGTTCCGGCCCCGATTCCACACAAGGTCTTAGGCCCCGGCATCGACGGGAGAGCAATCCCGAGATGCCCCCGAGGAACTCGCATGGGGACTGGCCTTTCCTGAGGCCACCAGAGCGGGTCCCTGAGGTCCCCGTCGTAAGTCGAGCGCACCTGCCGCAACTCGAGAAAATCCAGGAGGTTTTGCCCTCCAGGCGAGATGAGGCCCATTTCCGCTGAGGCTTCTAGAGGCTAATCATGTCTAACCACTGGAACTTCCAAAGGGTCCTTCACACCCTTGCTGCAACTCAAGAAGTTCCCCGACATACCCGTCTGCACTCGAGAGGAACCACGTGAGGTCCCGCACACATCCAGGGGAGCCCCGTTTCCGCCTCCTAGCTCGAGATGAGGGATCCTTTCCCTGTTTCGTAGGGAAAGAATTCCCGGCGTTCCCGTCGCATCTCAAGAGGAGGCGCTCTCCACAGGAAAGGCGAGAGGAACTCCAGGGTCGTGCCACCATTCCAAGAGTCCCCCAGATGTGTCAGTCCATTCCAGAGGAACCTGTTTTCCCTGCACTGCCTTGACGTTCAAGCCAAGGATCGACTCCCACCACGTGTGCACGTGGGACAGCCCTGTGGGAAAGCCTCGTGGGAAATCGTCGTGGGAAAGACTCGAGGGAAAACCATGGATCCTTTTATCCATGCGGAGGACTGCGTGACACTGCTGCTACAGCTCTGGAGGAAAGCGCAAGTGCATGCCCGCATTCGAGACGAGGACTGACTCCCCTGGGGAGACTCCAGAAGTACCCCAAGATCCATGTCAGCACTGGAGAGGAATCCTCAGGTTCCGGCCCCGACTCCACACAAGGTCTTAGGCCCCGGCATCGACGGGAGAGGAATCCCGAGAGGCCCCCGATGAACTCGCATGGGGACTGGCCTTTCCTGAGGCCACCAGAGCGGGTCCCGGAGGTCCCCGTCGTAAGTCGAGAGCACCTGCCGCAACTCGAGAAAATCCAGGAGGTTTTGCCCTCCAGGCGAGATGAGGCCCATTTCCGCTTAGGCTTCTCGAGGCTAATCACATCTAACCACCAGAACATCCAAAGGGTCCTTCACACCCTTGCTGCAACTCAGGAAGGTCCCCGACATACCCGTCTCCACTCGAGAGGAAGCACGTGGGGTCCCGCACACATCCAGGGGAGCCCCGTTTCCGCCTCTTAGCTCGAGATGAGGGATCCTTTCCCTGTTTCGTAGGGAAAGAATTCCCGGCGTTCCCGTCGCATCTCAAGAGGAGGCGCTCTCCACAGGAAAGGCGAGAGGAACTCCAGGGTCATGCCACCATTCCAAGAGTCCCCCAGATGTGTCAGTCCATTCCAGAGGAAACTGTTTTCCCTGCACTGCCTTGACGTTCAAGCCGAGGATCGACTCCCACCACGTGTGCACGTGGGACAGCCCTGTGGGAAAGCCTCGTGGGAAAGCCTCGTGGGAAAGACTCGAGGGAAAACCATAGATCCTTTGATCCACGCGGCGGACTGCGTGACACTGCTTCTACCGCTCTGGAGGAAAGCGCAAGTGCATGCCCGCATTCGACACGAGGACTGACTCCCCTGGGGAGACTCCAGAAGTACCCCAAGATCCATGTCAGCACTGGAGAGGAATCCTCAGGTTCGGGCCCCGACTCCACACAAGGTCTTAGGCCCCGGCATCGACGGGAGAGGAATCCCGAGACGCCCCCGAGGAACTCGCACGGGGACTGGCCTTTCCTGAGGCCACCAGAGCGGGTCCCTGAGGTCCCCGTCGTAAGTCGAGAGCACCTGCCGCAACTCGAGAAAATCCAGGAGGTTTTGCCCACCAGGCGAGATGAGGCCCATTTCCGCTGAGGCTTCTAGAGGCTAATCACGTCTAAACACTGGAACTTAAAAAGGGTCCTTCACACCCTTGCTGCAACTCAAGAAGTTCCCCGACATACCCGTCTCCACTCGAGAGGAAGCACGTGGGTCACGCACACATCCAGGGGAGCCCCGTTTCCGCCTCCTAGCTCGAGATGAGGGATCCTTTCCCTGTTTCGTAGGGAAAGAATTCCCGGCGTTCCCGTCGCATCTCAAGAGGAGGCGCTCTCCACAGGAAAGGCGAGAGGAACTCCAGGGTCGTGCCACCATTCCAAGAGCCCCCCAGATGTGTCAGTCCATTCCAGAGGAACCTGTTTTCCCTGCACTGCCTTGACGTTCAATCCGAGGATCGAGTCCCACCACGTGTGCACGTGCGACAGCCCTGTGGTAAAGCCTCGTGGGAAAGCCTCGTGGGAAAGACTCGAGGGAAAACCATAGATCCTTTGATCCACGCGACGGAATGCGTGACACGGCTGCTACCGCTCTGGAGGAAAGCGCAAGTGCATGCCCGCATTTGAGACGAGGACTGACTCCCCTGGGGAGACTCCAGAAGTACCCCAAGATCCATGTCAGCACTGGAGAGGAATCCTCAGGTTCCGGCCCCGACTCCACACAAGGTCTTAGGCCCCGGCATCGAAGGGAGAGGAATCCCGAGAGGCCCCCGAGGAACTCGCATGGGGACTGGCTTTTCCTGAGGCCACCAGAGCGGGTCCCTGAGGTCCCCATTGTCAGACGAGATCACCTGCCGCAACTCGAGAAAATCCAGGAGGTTTTGCCCTCCAGGCGAGATGAGGCTCATTTCCGCTGAGGCTTCTCGAGGCTAATCACGTCTAAACACTGGAACTTCCAAAGGGTCCTTCACACCCTTGCTGCAACTCAAGAAGTTTCCCGACATACCCGTCTCCACTCGAAAGGAAGCACGTGGTGTCCCGCACACAACCAGGGGAGCCCCGTTTCCGCCTCCTAGCTCGAGATGAGGGATCCTTTCCCTGTTTCGTACGGAAAGAATTCCCGGCGTTCCCGTCACATCTCAAGAAGAGGCGCTCTCCACAGGAAAGGCGAGAGGAACTCCAGGGTCCTGCCACCATTCCAAGAGTTCCCCAGATGTGTCAGTCCATTCCAGAGGAACCTGTTTTCCCTGCACTGCCTTGACGTTCAAGCCAAGGATCGACTCCCACCACGTGTGCACGTGGGACAGCCCTGTGGGAAAGCCTCGTGGGAAAGCCTCGTGGGAAAGACTCGAGGGAAAACCATCGATCCTTTGATCCATGCAGCGGACTGCTTGACACTGCTGCTACCGCTCTGGAGGAAAGCGCAAGTGCATGCCCGCATTCGAGACGAGGACTGACTCCCCTGGGGAGACTCCAGAAGTACCCCAAGATCCATGTCAGCACTGGAGAGGAATCCTCATGTTCCGGCCCCGACTCCACACAAGGTCTTAGGCCCCGGCATCGACGGGAGAGCAATCCCGAGAGGCCCCCGATGAACTCGCATGGGGACTGGCCTTTCCTGAGGCCACCAGAACGGGTCCCTGAGGTCCCCGTCGTAAGTCGAGAGCACCTGCCGCAACTCGAGAAAATCCAGGAGGTTTTGCACTCCAGGCGAGATGAGGCCCATTTCCGCTGAGGCTTCTAGAGGCCAATCATATCTAACCACTGGAACTTCCAAAGGGTCCTTCACACCCTTGCTGCAACTCAAGAAGTTCCCCGACATACCCGTCTCCACTCGAGAGGAAGCACGTGGGTCCCGCACACATCCAGGGGAGCCCCGTTTCTGCCTCCTAGCTCGAGATGAGGGATCCTTTCCCTGTTTCGTAGGGAAAGAATTCCCGGCGTTCCCGTCGCATCTCAAGAGGAGGCGCTCTCCACAGGAAAGGCGAGAGGAACTCCAGGGTCGTGCCACCATTCCAAGAGACCCCCAGATGTGTCACTCCATTACAGAGGAACCTGTTTTCCCTGCACTGCCTTGATTTTCAAGCCGAGGATCGAGTCCCACCACGTGTGCACGTGGGACAGCCCTGTGGGAAAGCCTCGTGGGAAAGCCTCGTGGGAAAGACTCGAGGGAAAACCATAGATCCTTTGATCCACGCGGCGGACTGCGTGACACTGCTGCTACCGCTCTGGAGGAAAGCGCAAGTGCATGCCCGCATTCGACACGAGGACTGACTCCCCTGGGGAGACTCCAGAAGTACCCCAAGATCCATGTCAGCACTGGAGAGGAATCCTCATGTTCCGGCCCCGACTCCACACAAGGTCTTAGGCCCCGGCATCGACGGGAGAGCAATCCCGAGAGGCCCCCGATGAACTCGCATGGGGACTGGCCTTTCCTGAGGCCACCAGAACGGGTCCCTGAGGTCCCCGTCGTAAGTCGAGAGCACCTGCCGCAACTCGAGAAAATCCAGGAGGTTTTGCACTCCAGGCGAGATGAGGCCCATTTCCGCTGAGGCTTCTCGAGGCCAATCATATCTAACCACTGGAACTTCCAAAGGGTCCTTCACACCCTTGCTGCAACTCAAGAAGTTCCCCGACATACCCGTCTCCACTCGAGAGGAAGCACGTGGGTCCCGCACACATCCAGGGGAGCCCCGTTTCTGCCTCCTAGCTCGAGATGAGGGATCCTTTCCCTGTTTCGTAGGGAAAGAATTCCCGGCGTTCCCGTCGCATCTCAAGAGGAGGCGCTCTCCACAGGAAAGGCGAGAGGAACTGCAGGGTCGTGCCACCATTCCAAGAGACCCCCAGATGTGTCACTCCATTACAGAGGAACCTGTTTTCCCTGCACTGCCTTGATTTTCAAGCCGAGGATCGAGTCCCACCACGTGTGCACGTGGGACAGCCCTGTGGGAAAGCCTCGTGGGAAAGCCTCGTGGGAAAGACTCGAGGGAAAACCATAGATCCTTTGATCCACGCGGCGGACTGCGTGACACTGCTGCTACCGCTCTGGAGGAAAGCGCAAGTGCATGCCCGCATTCGAGACGAGGACTGACTCCCCTGGGGAGACTCCAGAAGTACCCCAAGATCCATGTCAGCACTGGAGAGGAATCCTCAGGTTCCGGCCCCGACTCCACACAAGGTCTTAGGCCCCGGCATCGACGGGAGAGGAATCCCGAGAGGCCCCCGTGGAACTCGCATGGGGACTGGCCTTTAATGAGGCCACCAGAGCGGGTCCCTGAGGTCCCTGTCGTAAGTCGAGAGCACCTGCCGCAACTCGAGAAAATCCAGGAGGTTTTGCCCTCCAGGCGAGATGAGGCCCATTTCCGATGAGGCTTCTCGAGGCCAATCACATCTAACCACTGGAACTTCCAAAGGGTCCTTCACACCCTTGCTGCAACTCAAGAAGATCCCCGACATACCCGTCTCCACTCGAGAGGAAGCACGTGGGGTCCCGCACACATCCAGGGGAGCCCCGTTTCCGCCTACTAGCTCGAGATGAGGGATCCTTTCCCTGTTTCGTAGGGAAAGAATTCCCGGCGATCCCGTCGCATCTCAAGAGGAAGCGCTCTCCACAGGAAAGGGGAGAGGAACTGCAGGGTCGTGCCACCATTCCAAGAGACCCCCTGATGTGTCAGTCCATTACAGAGGAACCTGTTTTCCCTGCACTGCCTTGACGTTCAATCCGAGGATCGAGTCCCACCACGTGTGCACGTGCGACAGCCCTGTGGTAAAGCCTCGTGGGAAAGCCTCGTGGGAAAGACTCGAGGGAAATCCATAGATCCTTTGATTCACGCGACGGACTGCGTGACACGGCTGCTACCGCTCTGGAGGAAAGCGCAAGTGCATGCCCGCATTTGAGACGAGGACTGACTCCCCTGGGGAGACTCCAGAAGTACCCCAAGATCCATGTCAGCACTGGAGAGGAATCCTCAGGTTCCGGCCCCGACTCCACACAAGGTCTTAGGCCCCGGCATCGAAGGGAGAGGAATCCCGAGAGGCCCCCGAGAAACTCGCATGGGGACTGGCTTTTCCTGAGGCCACCAGAGCGGGTCCCTGAGGTCCCCATTGTCAGAGGAGATCACCTGGCGCAACTCGAGAAAATCCAGGAGGTTTTGCCCTCCAGGCGAGATGAGGCTCATTTCCGCTGAGGCTTCTCGAGGCTAATCACGTCTAAACACTGGAACTTCCAAAGGGTCCTTCACACCCTTGCTGCAACTCAAGAAGTTTCCCGACATACCCGTCTCCACTCGAAAGGAAGCACGTGGTGTCCCGCACACAACCAGGGGAGCCCCGTTTCCGCCTCCTAGCTCGAGATGAGGGATCCTTTCCCTGTTTCGTACGGAAAGAATTCCCGGCGTTCCCGTCGCATCTCAAGAGGAGGCGCTCTCCACAGGAAAGGCGAGAGGAACTCCAGGGTCGTGCCACCATTCCAAGAGTCCCCCAGATGTGTCAGTCCATTCCAGAGGAACCTGTTTTCCCTGCACTGCCTTGACGTTCAAGCCAAGGATCGACTCCCACCACGTGTGCACGTGGGACAGCCCTGTGGGAAAGCCTCGTGGGAAAGCCTCGTGGGAAAGACTCGAGGGAAAACCATCGATCCTTTGATCCATGCGGCGGACTGCTTGACACTGCTGCTACCGCTCTGGAGGAAAGCGCAAGTGCATGCCCGCATTCGAGACGAGGACTGACTCCCCTGGGGAGACTCCAGAAGTACCCCAAGATCCATGTCAGCACTGGAGAGGAATCCTCATGTTCCGGCCCCGACTCCACACAAGGTCTTAGGCCCCGGCATCGACGGGAGAGCAATCCCGAGAGGACCCCGATGAACTCGCATGGGGACTGGCCTTTCCTGAGGCCACCAGAACGGGTCCCTGAGGTCCCCGTCGTAAGTCGAGAGCACCTGCCGCAACTCGAGAAAATCCAGGAGGTTTTGCACTCCAGGCGAGATGAGGCCCATTTCCGCTGAGGTTTCTCGAGGCCAATCATATCTAACCACTGGAACTTCCAAAGGGTCCTTCACACCCTTGCTGCAACTCAAGAAGTTCCCCGACATACCCGTCTCCACTCGAGAGGAAGCACGTGGAGTCCCTCACACATCCAGGGGAGCCCCGTATCCGCCTCCTAGCTCGAGATGAGGGATCCTTCCCTGTTTCGTAGGGAAAGAATTCCCGGCGTTCCCGTCGCATCTCAAGAGGAGGCGCTCTCCACAGGAAAGGCGAGAGGAACTCCAGGGTCGTGCCACCATTCCAAGAGTCCCCCAGATGTGTCAGTCCATTCCAGAGGAACCTGTTTTCCCTGCACTGCCTTGACGTTCAAGCCAAGGATCGACTCCCACCACGTGTGCACGTGGGACAGCCCTGTGGGAAAGCCTCGTGGGAAAGCCTCGTGGGAAAGACTCGATGGAAAACCATAGATCCTTTGATCCACGCGGCAGACTGCGTGACACTGCTGCTACCGCTCTGGAGGAAAGCGCAAGTGCATGCCCGCATTCGAGACGAGGACTGACTCCCCTGGGGAGACTCCAGAAGTACCCCAAGATCCATGTCAGCACTGGAGAGGAATCCTCAGGTTCCGGCCCCGACTCCACACAAGGTCTTAGGCACCGGCATCGACGGGAGAGGAATACCGAGAGGCCCCCGTGGAACTCGCATCGGAACTGGCCTTTCCTGAGGCCACCAGAGCGGGTCCCTGAGGTCCCCGTCGTAAGTCGAGAGCACCTGCCGGAACTGGAGAAAATCCAGGAGGTTTTGCCCTCCAGGCGAGATGAGGCCCATTTCCGCTGAGGCTTCTCGAGGCTAATCACGTCTAACCACTGGAACTTCCAAAGGGTCCTTCACACCCTTGCTGCAACTCAAGAAGTTCCCCGAAATACCCGTCTCCACTCGAGAGGAAGCACGTGGGTCCCGGACACATCCAGGGGAGCCCCGATTGCGCCTCCTAGCTGGAGATGAGGGATCCTTTCCCTGTTTCGTAGGGAAAGAATTCCCGGCGTTCCCTTCGCATCTCAAGAGGAGGCGCTCTCCACAGGAAAGGCGAGAGGAACTCCAGGGTCGTGCCACCATTCCAAGAGTCCCCCAGATGTGTCAGTCCATTTCAGAGGAAACTGTTTTCCCTGCACTGCCTTAACGTTCAAGCCGAGGATCGACTCCCACCAAGTGTGCACGTGGGACAGCCCTGTGGGAAAGCCTCGTGGGAAAGCCTCGTGGGAAAGACTCGAGGGAAAACCATAGATCCTTTGATCCACGCGGCGGACTGCGTGACACTGCTGCTACCGCTCTGGAGGAAAGCGCAAGTGCATGCCCGCATTCGAGACGAGGACTGACTCCCCTGGGGAGACTCCAGAAGTACCCCAAGATCCATGTCAGCACTGGAGAGGAATCCTCAGGTTCCGGCCCCGACTCCACACAAGGTCTTAGGCCCCGGCATCGACGGGAGAGGAATCCCCAGAGGCCCCCGAGGAACTCGCATGGGGACTGGCCTTTCCTGAGGCCACCAGAGCGGGTCCCTGAGGTCCCCGTCGTAAGTCGAGAGCACCTGCCGCAACTCGAGAAAATCCACGAGGTTTTGCCCTCCAGGCGAGATGAGGCCCATTTCCTCTGAGGGTTCTCCAGGCTAATCACGACTAACCATTGGAACTTCCAAAGGGTCCTTCACACCCTTGCTGCAACTCAAGAAGTTCCCCGACATACCCGTCTCCACTCGAGAGGAAGCACGTGGGGTCCCACACACATCCAGGGGAGCCCCGTTTCCGCCTCCTAGCTCGAGATGAGGGATCCTTTCCCTGTTTCGTAGGGAAAGAATTCCCGGCGATCCCGTCGCATCTCAAGAGGAAGCGCTCTCCACAGGAAAGGGGAGAGGAACTCCAGGGTCGTGCCACCATTCCAAGAGACCCCCAGATGTGTCAGTCCATTACAGAGGAACCTGTTTTCCCTGCACTGCCTTGACGTTCAAGCCGAGGATCGACTCCCACCACGTGTGCACGTGAGACAGCCCTGTGGGAAAGCCTCGTGGGAAAGCCTCGTGGGAAAGACTCGAGGCAAAACCATAGATCCTTTGATCCACGCGGCGGCCTGCGTGACACTGCTGCTACCGCTCTGGAGGAAAGCGCAAGTGCATGCCCGCATTCGAGACGAGGACTGACTCCCCTGGGGAGACTCCAGAATTACCCCAAGATCCATGTCAGCACTGGAGAGGAATCCTCAGGTTCCGGCCCCGACTCCACACAAGGTCTTAGGCCCCGGCATCGACGGGAGAGGAATCCCCAGAGGAACTCGCATGGGGACTGGCCTTTCCTGAGGCCACCAGAGCGGGTCCCTGAGGTCCCCGTCGTAAGTCGAGATCACCTGCCGCAACTCGAGAAAATCCAGGAGGTTTTGCCCTCCAGGCGAGATGAGGCTCATTTCCGCTGAGGCTTCTCGAGGCTAATCACGTGTAAACACTGGAACTTCCAAAGGGTCCTTCACACCCTTGCTGCAACTCAAGAAGTTCCCCGACATACCCGTCTCCACTCGAATGGAAGCACGTGGGGTGCCGCACACATCCAGGGGAGCCCCGTTTCCGCCTCCTAGCTCGAGATGAGGGATCCTTTCCCTGTTTCGTAGGGAAAGAATTCCCGGCGTTCCCGTCGCATCTCAAGAGGAGGCGCTCTCCACAGGAAAGGCGAGAGGAACTCCAGGGTCGTGACACCATTCCAAGAGTCCCCCAGATGTGTCAGTCCATTCCAGAGGAACCTGTTTTCCCTGCACTGCCTTGACGTTCAAGCCAAGGATCGACTCCCACCACGTGTGCACGTGGGACAGCCCTGTGGGAAAGCCTCGTGGGAAAGCCTCGTGGAAAAGACTCGAGGGAAAACCATAGATCCTTTGATCCACGAGGCGGACTGCGTGACACTGCTGCTACCGCTCTGGAGGAAAGCGCAAGTGCATGCCCGCATTTGAGACGAAGACTGACTCCCTTGGGGAGACTCCAGAATTACCCCAAGATCCATGTCAGCACTGGAGAGGAATCCTCAGGTTCCGGCCCCGACTCCACACAAGGACTTAGGCCCCGGCATCGACGGGAGAGGAATCCCCAGAGGCCCCCGAGGAACTCGCATGGGGACTGGCCTTTCCTGAGGCCACCAGTGCGGGTCCCTGAGGTCCCCGTCGTAAGTCGAGAGCACCTGCCGCAACTCGAGAAAATCCAGGAGGTTTTGCCCTCTAGGCGAGATGAGGCCCATTTCCGCTGAGGCTTCTCGAGGCCAATCACATCTAACCACTGGAACTTCCAAAGGGTCCTTCACACCCTTGCTGCAACTCAAGAAGTTCCCCGACATACCCGTCTGCACTCGGAGGAAGCACGTGGGCTCCCGCCAACATCCAGGGGAGCTCCGTTTCCGACTCCTAGCTCGAGATGAGGGATCCTTTCCCTGTTTCGTAGGGAAAGAATTCCCGCCGTTCCCGTCGCATCTCAAGAGGAGGCGCTCTCCACAGGAAAGGCGAGAGGAACTCCAGGGTCGTGCCACCATTCCAAGAGTCCCCCAGATGTGTCAGTCCATTCCAGAGGAACCTGTTTTCCCTGAACTGCCTTGACGTTCAAGCCAAGGATCGACTCCCACCACGTGTGCACGTGGGACAGCATTGTGGGAAAGCCTCGTGGGAAAGCCTCGTGGGAAAGACTCGAGGGAAAACCATGGATCCTTTGATCCATGCGGCGGACTGCGTGACACTGCTGCTACAGCTCTGGAGGAAAGCGCAAGTGCATGCCCGCATTCGAGACGAGGACTGACTCCCCTGGGGAGACTCCAGAAGTACCCCAAGATCCATGTCAGCACTGGAGAGGAATCCTCAGGTTCCGGCCCCGATTCCACACAAGGTCTTAGGCCCCGGCATCGACGGGAGAGCAATCCCGAGATGCCCCCGAGGAACTCGCATGGGGACTGGCCTTTCCTGAGGCCACCAGAGCGGGTTCCTGAGGTCCCCGTCGTAAGTCGAGCGCACCTGCCGCAACTCGAGAAAATCCAGGAGGTTTTGCCCTCCAGGCGAGATGAGGCCCATTTCCGCTGAGGCTTCTAGAGGCTAATCATGTCTAACCACTGGAACTTCCAAAGGGTCCTTCACACCCTTGCTGCAACTCAAGAAGTTCCCCGACATACCCGTCTGCACTCGAGAGGAACCACGTGGGGTCCCGCACACATCCAGGGGAGCCCCGTTTCCGCCTCCTAGCTCGAGATGAGGGATCCTTTCCCTGTTTCGTAGGGAAAGAATTCCCGGCGTTCCCGTCGCATCTCAAGAGGAGGCGCTCTCCACAGGAAAGGCGAGAGGAACTCCAGGGTCGTGCCACCATTCCAAGAGTCCCCCAGATGTGTCAGTCCATTCCAGAGGAACCTGTTTTCCCTGCACTGCCTTGACGTTCAAGCCAAGGATCGACTCCCACCACGTGTGCACGTGGGACAGCCCTGTGGGAAAGCCTCGTGGGAAATCGTCGTGGGAAAGACTCGAGGGAAAACCATGGATCCTTTTATCCATGCGAAGGACTGCGTGACACTGCTGCTACTGCTCTGGAGGAAAGCGCAAGTGCATGCCCGCATTCGAGACGAGGACTGACTCCCCTGGGGAGACTCCAGAAGTACCCCAAGATCCATGTCAGCACTGGAGAGGAATCCTCAGGTTCCGGCCCCGACTCCACACAAGGTCTTAGGCCCCGGCATCGACGGGAGAGGAATCCCGAGAGGCCCCCGATGAACTCGCATGGGGACTGGCCTTTCCTGAGGCCACCAGAGCGGGTCCCTGAGGTCCCCATCGTAAGTCGAGAGCACCTGCCGCAACTCGAGAAAATCCAGGAGGTTTTGCCCTCCAGGCGAGATGAGGCCCATTTCCGCTTAGGCTTCTCGAGGCTAATCACATCTAACCACCAAAACATCCAAAGGGTCCTTCACACCCTTGCTGCAACTCAGGAAGGTCCCCGACATACCCGTCTCCACTCGAGAGGAAGCACGTGGGGTCCCGCACACATCCAGGGGAGCCCCGTTTCCGCCTCTTAGCTCGAGATGAGGGATCCTTTCCCTGTTTCGTAGGGAAAGAATTCCCGGCGTTCCCGTCGCATCTCAAGAGGAGGCGCTCTCCACAGGAAAGGCGAGAGGAACTCCAGGGTCATGCCACCATTCCAAGAGTCCCCCAGATGTGTCAGTCCATTCCAGAGGAAACTGTTTTCCCTGCACTGCCTTGACGTTCAAGCCGAGGATCGACTCCCACCACGTGTGCACGTGGGACAGCCCTGTGGGAAAGCCTCGTGGGAAAGCCTCGTGGGAAAGACTCGAGGGAAAACCATAGATCCTTTGATCCACGCGGCGGACTGCGTGACACTGCTTCTACCGCTCTGGAGGAAAGCGCAAGTGCATGCCCGCATTCGACACGAGGACTGACTCCCCTGGGGAGACTCCAGAAGTACCCCAAGATCCATGTCAGCACTGGAGAGGAATCCTCAGGTTCCGGCCCCGACTCCACACAAGGTCTTAGGCCCCGGCATCGACGGGAGAGGAATCCCGAGACGCCCCCGAGGAACTCGCACGGGGACTGGCCTTTCCTGAGGCCACCAGAGCGGGTCCCTGAGGTCCCCGTCGTAAGTCGAGAGCACCTGCCGCAACTCGAGAAAATCCAGGAGGTTTTGCCCACCAGGCGAGATGAGGCCCATTTCCGCTGAGGCTTCTAGAGGCTAATCACGTCTAAACACTGGAACTTAAAAAGGGTCCTTCACACCCTTGCTGCAACTCAAGAAGTTCCCCGACATACCTGTCTCCACTCGAGAGGAAGCACGTGGGTCACGCACACATCCAGGGGAGCCCCGTTTCCGCCTCCTAGCTGGAGATGAGGGATCCTTTCCCTGTTTCGTAGGGAAAGAATTCCCGGCGTTCCCGTCGCATCTCAAGAGGAGGCGCTCTCCACAGGAAAGGCGAGAGGAACTCCAGGGTCGTGCCACCATTCCAAGAGTCCCCCAGATGTGTCAGTCCATTCCAGAGGAACCTGTTTTCCCTGCACTGCCTTGACGTTCAAGCCGAGGATCGACTCCCACCACGTGTGCACGTGGGACAGCCCTGTGGGAAAGCCTCGTGGGAAAGCCTCGTGGGAAAGACTCGAGGGAAAACCATAGATCCTTTGATCCACGCGGCGGACTGCGTGACACTGCTGCTACCGCTCTGGAGGAAAGCGCAAGTGCATGCCCGCATTCGAGACGAGGACTGACTCCCCTGGGGAGACTCCAGAAGTACCCCAAGATCCATGTCAGCACTGGAGAGGAATCCTCAGGTTCCGGCCCCGACTCCACAGAAGGACTTAGGCCCCGGCATCGACGGGAGAGGGATCCCGAGAGGCCCCCGAGGAACTCGCATGGGGACTGGCCTTTCCTGAGGCCACCAGAGCGGGTCCCTGAGGTCCCCGTCGTAAGTCGAGAGCACCTGCCGCAACTCGAGAAAATCCAGGAGGTTTTGCCCTCCAGGCGAGATGAGGCCCATTTCCTCTGAGGCTTCTCGAGGCTAATCACGTCTAACCACTGGAACATCCAAAGGGTCCTTCACACCCTTGCTGCAGCTCAAGAAGTTCCCCGACATACCCGTCTCCACTCGAGAGGAAGCACGTGGGGTCCCGCACACATCCAGGGGAGCCCCGTTTCCGCCTCCTACCTCGAGATGAGGGATCCTTTCCCTGTTTCGTAGGGAAAGAATTCCCGGCGTTCCCGTCGCATCTCAAGAGGAGGCGCTCTCCACAGAAAAGGGGATAGGATCTCCAGGGTCGTGCCACCATTCCAAGAGACCCCCAGATGTGTCAGTCCATTACAGAGGAACCTGTTTTCCCTGCACTGCCTTGATGTTCAAGCCGAAGATCGACTCCCACCACGTGTGCACGTGGGACAGCCCTGTGGGAAAGCCTCTTGGGAAAGCCTCGTGGGAAAGACTCGAGGGAAAACCATAGATCCTTTGATCCACGAGGCGGACTGCGTGACACTGCTGCTACCGCTCTGGAGGAAAGCGCAAGTGCATGCCCGCATTTGAGACGAAGACTGACTCCCTTGGGGAGACTCCAGAAGTACCCCAAGATCCATGTCAGCACTGGAGAGGAATCCTCAGGTTCCGGCCCCGACTCCACACAAGGACTTAGGCCCCGGCATCGACGGGAGAGGAATCCCCAGAGGCCCCCGAGGAACTCGCATGGGGACTGGCCTTTCCTGAGGCCACCACAGCGGGTCCCTGAGGTCCCCGTCGTAATTCGAGAGCACCTGCCGCAACTCGAGAAAATCCAGGAGGTTTTGCCCTCCAGGCGAGATGAGGCTCATTTCCGCTGAGGCTTCTTGAGGCTAATCACGTCTAAACACTGGAACTTCCAAAGGGTCCTTCACACCCTTGCTGCAACTCAAGAAGTTCCCCGACATACCCGTCTCCACTCGAATGGAAGCACGTGGGGTCCCGCACACATCCAGGGGAGCCCCGTTTCCGCCTCCTAGCTCGAGATGAGGGATCCTTTCCCTGTTTCGTAGGGAAAGAATTCCCGGCGTTCCCGTCGCATCTCAAGAGGAGGCGCTCTCCACAGGAAAGGCGAGAGGAACTCCAGGGTCGTGACACCATTCCAAGAGTCCCCCAGATGTGTCAGTCCATTCCAGAGGAACCTGTTTTCCCTGCACTGCCTTGACGTTCAAGCCAAGGATCGACTCCCACCACGTGTGCACGTGGGACAGCCCTGTGGGAAAGCCTCGTGGGAAAGCCTCGTGGAAAAGACTCGAGGGAAAACCATAGATCCTTTGATCCACGAGGCGGACTGCGTGACACTGCTGCTACCGCTCTGGAGGAAAGCGCAAGTGCATGCCCGCATTTGAGACGAAGACTGACTCCCTTGGGGAGACTCCAGAATTACCCCAAGATCCATGTCAGCACTGGAGAGGAATCCTCAGGTTCCGGCCCCGACTCCACACAAGGACTTAGGCCCCGGCATCGACGGGAGAGGAATCCCCAGAGGCCCCCGAGGAACTCGCATGGGGACTGGCCTTTCCTGAGGCCACCAGAGCGGGTCCCTGAGGTCCCCGTCGTAAGTCGAGAGCACCTGCCGCAACTCGAGAAAATCCAGGAGGTTTTGCCCTCCACGCGAGATGAGGCCCATTTCCGCTGAGGCTTCTGGAGGCCAATCACATCTAACCACTGGAACTTCCAAAGGGTCCTTCACACCCTTGCTGCAACTCAAGAAGTTCCCCGACATACCCGTCTGCACTCGGAGGAAGCACGTGGGGTCCCGCCAACATCCAGGGAAGCTCCGTTTCCGCCTCCTAGCTCGAGATGAGGGATCCTTTCCCTGTTTCGTAGGGAAAGAATTCCCGGCGTTCCCGTCGCATCTCAAGAGGAGGCGCTCTCCACAGGAAAGGCGAGAGGAACTCCAGGGTCGTGCCACCATTCCAAGAGTCCCCCAGATGTGTCAGTCCATTCCAGAGGAACCTGTTTTCCCTGCACTGCCTTGACGTTCAAGCCAAGGATCGACTCCCACCACGTGTGCACGTGGGACAGCCCTGTGGGAAAGCCTCGTGGGAAAGCCTCGTGGAAAAGACTCGAGGGAAAACCATAGATCCTTTGATCCACGAGGCGGACTGCGTGACACTGCTGCTACCGCTCTGGAGGAAAGCGCAAGTGCATGCCCGCATTCGAGACGAAGACTGACTCCCCTGGGGAGACTCCAGAAGTACCCCAAGATCCATGTCAGCACTGGAGAGGAATCCTCAGGTTCCGGCCCCGACTCCACAGAAGGACTTAGGCCCCGGCATCGACGGGAGAGGAATCCCCAGAGGCCCCCGAGGAACTCGCATGGGGACTGGCCTTTCCTGAGGCCACCAGAGCGGGTCCCTGAGGTCCCCGTCGTAAGTCGAGAGCACCTGCCGCAACTCGAGAAAATCCAGGAGGTTTTGCCCTCCAGGCGAGATGAGGCCCATTTCCGCTGAGGCTTCTCGAGGCTAATCACGTCTAACCACTGGAACATCCAAAGGGTCCTTCACACCCTTGCTGCAGCTCAAGAACTTCCCCGACATACCCGTCTCCACTCGAGAGGAAGCACGTGGGGTCCCGCACACATCCAGGGGAGCCCCGTTTCCGCCTCCTAGCTCGAGATGAGGGATCCTTTCCCTGTTTCGTAGGGAAAGAATTCCCGGCGTTCCCGTCGCATCTCAAGAGGAGGCGCTCTCCACAGAAAAGGGGAGAGGATCTCCAGGGTCGTGCCACCATTCCAAGAGACCCCCAGATGTGTCAGTCCATTACAGAGGAACCTGTTTTCCCTGCACTGCCTTGATGTTCAAGCCGAAGATCGACTCCCACCACGTGTGCACGTGGGACAGCCCTGTGGGAAAGCCTCTTGGGAAAGCCTCGTGGGAAAGACTCGAGGGAAAACCATAGATCCTTTGATCCACGAGGCGGACTGCGTGACACTGCTGCTACCGCTCTGGAGGAAAGCGCAAGTGCATGCCCGCATTTGAGACGAAGACTGACTCCCTTGGGGAGACTCCAGAAGTACCCCAAGATCCATGTCAGCACTGGAGAGGAATCCTCAGGTTCCGGCCCCGACTCCACACAAGGACTTAGGCCCCGGCATCGACGGGAGAGGAATCCCCAGAGGCCCCCGAGGAACTCGCATGGGGACTGGCCTTTCCTGAGGCCACCAGAGCGGGTCCCTGAGGTCCCCGTCGTAATTCGAGAGCACCTGCCGCAACTCGAGAAAATCCAGGAGGTTTTGCCCTCCAGGCGAGATGAGGCTCATTTCCGCTGAGGCTTCTCGAGGCTAATCACGTCTAAACACTGGAACTTCCAAAGGGTCCTTCACACCCTTGCTGCAACTCAAGAAGTTCCCCGACATACCCGTCTCCACTCGAATGGAAGCACGTGGGGTCCCGCACACATCCAGGGGAGCCCCGTTTCCGCCTCCTAGCTCGAGATGAGGGATCCTTTCCCTGTTTCGTAGGGAAAGAATTCCCGGCGTTCCCGTCGCATCTCAAGAGGAGGCGCTCTCCACAGGAAAGGCGAGAGGAACTCCAGGGTCGTGACACCATTCCAAGAGTCCCCCAGATGTGTCAGTCCATTCCAGAGGAACCTGTTTTCCCTGCACTGCCTTGACGTTCAAGCCAAGGATCGACTCCCACCACGTGTGCACGTGGGACAGCCCTGTGGGAAAGCCTCGTGGGAAAGCCTCGTGGAAAAGACTCGAGGGAAAACCATAGATCCTTTGATCCACGAGGCGGACTGCGTGACACTGCTGCTACCGCTCTGGAGGAAAGCGCAAGTGCATGCCCGCATTTGAGACGAAGACTGACTCCCCTGGGGAGACTCCAGAATTACCCCAAGATCCATGTCAGCACTGGAGAGGAATCCTCAGGTTCCGGCCCCGACTCCACACAAGGACTTAGGCCCCGGCATCGACGGGAGAGGAATCCCCAGAGGCCCCCGAGGAACTCGCATGGGGACTGGCCTTTCCTGAGGCCACCAGAGCGGGTCCCTGAGGTCCCCGTCGTAAGTCGAGAGCACCTGCCGCAACTCGAGAAAATCCAGGAGGTTTTGCCCTCCAGGCGAGATGAGGCCCATTTCCGCTGAGGCTTCTGGAGGCCAATCACATCTAACCACTGGAACTTCCAAAGGGTCCTTCACACCCTTGCTGCAACTCAAGAAGTTCCCCGACATACCCGTCTGCACTCGGAGGAAGCACGTGGGGTCCCGCCAACATCCAGGGAAGCTCCGTTTCCGCCTCCTAGCTCGAGATGAGGGATCCTTTCCCTGTTTCGTAGGGAAAGAATTCCCGGCGTTCCCGTCGCATCTCAAGAGGAGGCGCTCTCCACAGGAAAGGCGAGAGGAACTCCAGGGTCGTGCCACCATTCCAAGAGTCCCCCAGATGTGTCAGTCCATTCCAGAGGAACCTGTTTTCCCTGCACTGCCTTGACGTTCAAGCCAAGGATCGACTCCCACCACGTGTGCACGTGGGACAGCCCTGTGGGAAAGCCTCGTGGGAAAGCCTCGTGGAAAAGACTCGAGGGAAAACCATAGATCCTTTGATCCAAGGGGCGGACTGCGTGACACTGCTGCTACCGCTCTGGAGGAAAGCGCAAGTGCATGCCCGCATTCGAGACGAAGACTGACTCCCCTGGGGAGACTCCAGAAGTACCCCAAGATCCATGTCAGCACTGGAGAGGAATCCTCAGGTCCGGCCCCGACTCCACAGAAGGACTTAGGCCCCGGCATCGACGGGAGAGGAATCCCCAGAGGCCCCCGAGGAACTCGCATGGGGACTGGCCTTTCCTGAGGCCACCAGAGCGGGTCCCTGAGGTCCCCGTCGTAAGTCGAGAGCACCTGCCGCAACTCGAGAAAATCCAGGAGGTTTTGCCCTCCAGGCGAGATGAGGCCCATTTCCGCTGAGGCTTCTCGAGGCTAATCACGTCTAACCACTGGAACATCCAAAGGGTCCTTCACACCCTTGCTGCAGCTCAAGAACTTCCCCGACATACCCGTCTCCACTCGAGAGGAAGCACGTGGGGTCCCGCACACATCCAGGGGAGCCCCGTTTCCGCCTCCTAGCTCGAGATGAGGGATCCTTTCCCTGTTTCGTACGGAAAGAATTCCCGGCGTTCCCGTCGCATCTCAAGAGGAGGCGCTCTCCACAGAAAAGGGGAGAGGATCTCCAGGGTCGTGCCACCATTCCAAGAGACCCCCAGATGTGTCAGTCCATTACAGAGGAACCTGTTTTCCCTGCACTGCCTTGATGTTCAAGCCGAGGATCGACTCCCACCACGTGTGCACGTGGGACAGCCCTGTGGGAAAGCCTCGTGGGAAAGCCTCGTGGGAAAGACTCGAGGGAAAACCATAGATCCTTTGATCCACGCGGCGGGCTGCGTGACACTGCTGCTACCCCTCTGGAGGAAAGCGCAAGTGCATGCCCGCATTCGAGACGAGGACTGACTCCCCTGGGGAGACTCCAGAAGTACCCCAAGTTCCATGTCAGCACTGGAGAGGAATCCTCAGGTTCCGGCCCCGACTCCACAGAAGGACTTAGGCCCCGGCATCGACGGGAGAGGGATCCCGAGAGGCCCCCGAGGAACTCGCATGGGGACTGGCTTTTCCTGGGGCCACCAGAGCGGGTCCCTGAGGTCCACGTCGTAAGTCGAGATCACCTGCCGCAACTCGAGAAAATCCAGGAGGTTTTGCCCTCCAGGCGAGATGAGGCTCATTTCCGCTGAGGATTCTCTAGGCTAATCACGTCTAAACACTGGAACTTCCAAACGGTCCTTCACACCCTTGCTGCAACTCAAGAAGTTCCCCGACATACCCGTCTCCACTCGAGAGGAAGCACGTGGGGTCCCGCACACATCCAGGGGAGCCCCGTTTCCGCCTCCTAGCTCGAGATGACGGATCCTTTCCCTGTTTCGTAGGGAAAGAATTCCCGGCGTTCCCGTCGCATCTCAAGAGGAGGCGCTCTCCACAGGAAAGGCGAGAGGATCTCCAGGGTCGTGCCACCATTCCAAGAGTCCCCCAGATGTGTCAGTCCATTCCAGAGGAACCTGTTTTCCCTGCACTGCCTTGATGTTCAAGCCGAGGATCGACTCCCACCACGTGTGCACGTGGGACAGCCCTGTGGGAAAGCCTCGTGGGAAAGCCTCGTGGAAAAGACTTGAGGGAAAACCATAGATCCTTTGATCCACGAGGCGGACTGCGTGACACTGCTGCTACCGCTCTGGAGGAAAGCGCAAGTGCATGCCCGCATTTGAGACGAAGACTGACTCCCTTGGGGAGACTCCAGAAGTACCCCAAGATCCATGTCAGCACTGGAGAGGAATCCTCAGGTTCCGGCCCCGACTCCACACAAGGACTCAGGCCCCGGCATCGACGGGAGAGGAATCCCGAGAGGCCCCCGAGGAACTCGCATGGGGACTGGCCTTTCCTGAGGCCAACAGAGCGGGTCCCTGAGGTCCCCGTCGTAAGTTGAGAGCACCTGCCGCAACTCGAGAAAATCCAGGAGGTTTTGCCCTCCAGGCGAGATGAGGCCCATTTCTGCTGAGGCTTCTCGAGGCCAATCACATCTAACCACTGGAACTTCCAAAGGGTCCTTCACACCATTGCTGCAACTCAAGAAGTTCCCCGACATACCCGTCTCCACTCGAGAGGAAGCACGTGGGGTCCCGCACACTTCCAGGGGAGCCCCGTTTCCGCCTCCTAGCTCGAGATGAGGGATCCTTTCCCTGTTTCGTAGGGAAAGAATTCCCGGCGTTCCCGTCGCATCTCAAGAGGAGGCGCTCTCCACAGGAAATGCGAGAGGAAATCCAGGGTCATGCCACCATTCCAAGAGTCCCCCAGATGTGTCAGTCCATTCCAGAGGAACCTGTTTTCCCTGCACTGCCTTGACGTTCAAGCCGAGGATCGACTCCCACCACGTGTGCACGTGGGACAGCCCTGTTGGAAAGCCTCGTGGGAAAGCCTCGTGGGAAAGACTCGAGGGAAAACCATAGATCCTTTGATCCACGCGGCGGACTGCGTGACACTGCTGCTACCGCTCTGGAGGAAAGCGCAAGTGCATGCCCGCATTCGAGACGAGGACTGACTCCCCTGGGGAGACTCCAGAAGTACCCCAAGATCCATGTCAGCACTGGAGAGGAATCCTCAGGTTCCGGCCCCGACTCCACACAAGGTCTTAGGCCCCGGCATCGACGGGAGAGGAATCCCCAGAGGCCCCCGAGGAACTCGCATGGGGACTGGCCTGTCCTGAGGCCACCAGAGCGGGTCCCTGAGGTCCCGGTCGTAAGTCGAGAGCACTTGCCGCAACTCGAGAAAATCCAGGAGGTTTTGCCCTCCAGGCGAGATGAGGCCCATTTCCGCTGAGGCTTCTCGAGGCCAATCATATCTAACCACTGGAACTTCCAAAGGGTCCTTCACACCCTTGCTGCAACTCAAGAAGTTCCCCGACATACCCGTCTGCACTCGAGAGGAAGCACGTGGGGTCCCGTACACATCCAGGGGAGCCCCGTTTCCGCCTCCTAGCTCGAGATGAGGGATCCTTTCCCTGTTTCGTAGGGAAAGAATTCCCGGCGTTCCCGTCGCATCTCAAGAGGAGGCGCTCTCCACAGGAAAGGCGAGAGGAACTCCAGGATCATGCCACCATTCCAAGAGTCCCCCAGATATGTCAGTCCATTCCAGAGGAACCTGTTTTCCCTGCACTGCCTTGACGTTCAAGCCGAGGATCGACTCCCACCACGTGTGCACGTGGGACAGCCCTGTGGGAAAGCCTCGTGGGAAAGCCTCGTGGGAAAGACTCGAGGGAAACCATAGTTCCTTTGATCCATGCGGCGGACTGCGTGACACTGCTGCTACCGCTCTGGAGGAAAGCGCAAGTGCATGCCCGCATTCGAGACGAGGACTGGCTCCCCTGGGGAGACTCCAGAAGTACCCCAAGATCCACGTCAGCACTGGAGAGGAATCCTCAGGTTCCGGCCCCGTCTCCACACAAGGACTTAGGCCCTGGCATCGACGGGAGAGGAATCCCCAGAGGTCCCCGAGGAACTCGCATGGGGACTGGCCTTTCCTGAGGCCACCAGAGCGGGTCCCTGAGGTCCCCGTCGTAAGTCGAGAGCACCTGCCGCAACTCGAGAAAATCCAGGAGGTTTTGCCCTCCAGGCGAGATGAGGCCGATTTCCGCTGAGGCTTCTCGAGGCTAATCACGTCTAACCACTGGAACTTCCAAAGGGTCTTTCACACCCTTGCTGCAACTCAAGAACTTCCCCACATACCCGTCTCCACTGGAGGGGAAGCACGTGGGGTCCCGCACACATCCAGGGGAGCCCCGTTTGCGCCTCCTAGCTCGATATGAGGGATCCTTTCCCTGTTTCGTAGGGAAAGAATTCCCGGCGTTCCCGTCGCATCTCAAGAGGAGGCGCTCTCCACAGGAAAGGGGAGAGGAACTCCAAGATCATGCCACCATTCCAAGAGACCCCCAGATGTGTCAGTCCATTCCAGAGGAACCTGTTTTCCCTGCACTGCCTTGACGTTCAAGCCGAGGATCGACTCTCACCACGTGTGCACGTGGGACAGCCCTGTGGGAAAGCCTCGTGGGAAAGCCTCGTGGGAAAGACTCGAGGGAAAAACATAGATCCTTTGATCCACGCGGCGGACTGCGTGACACTGCTGCTACCGCTCTGGAGGAAAGCGCAAGTGCATGCCCGCATTCGAGACGAGGACTGACTCCCCTGGGGAGACTCCAGAATTACCCCAAGATCCATGTCAGCACTGGAGAGGAATCCTCAGGTTCCGGCCCCGACTCCACACAAGGTCTTAGGCCCCGGCATCGACGGGAGAGGAATCCCGAGACGCCCCCGAGGAACTCGCATGGGGACTGGCCTTTCCTGAGGCCACCAGAGCGGGTCCCTCAGGTCCCCGTCGTAAGTCGAGAGCACCTGCCGCAACTCGAGAAAATCCAGGAGGTTTTGCCCTCCAGGCGAGATGAGGCCCATTTCCGCTGAGGCTTCTCGAGGCCAATCACATCTAACCACTGGAATTTCCAAAGGGTCCTTCACACCCTTGCTGCAACTCAAGAAGTTCCCCGACATACCCGTCTCCCCTCGAGAGGAAGCACGTGGGGTCCCGCACACATCCAGGGGAGCCCCGTTTCCGCCTCCGAGCTCGAAATGAGGGATCCTTTCCCTGTTTCGTAGGGAAAGAATTCCCGGCGTTCCCGTCGCATCTCAAGAGGAGGCGCTCTCCACAGGAAAGGCGAGAGGAACTCCAGGGTCGTGACACCATTCCAAGAGTCCCCCAGATGTGTCAGTCCATTCCAGAGGAACCTGTTTTCCCTGCACTGCCTTGACGTTCAAGCCGAGGATCGAGTCCCACCACGTGTGCACGTGGGACAGCCCTGTGGGAAAGCCTCCTGGGAAAGCCTCGTGGGAAAGACTCGAGGGAAAACCATATATCCGTTGATCCACGCGGCGGATTGCGTGACACTGCTTCTACCCCTCTGGAGGAAAGCGCAAGTGCATGCCCGCATTCGAGACGAGGACTGACTCCCCTGGGGAGACTCCAGAAGTACCCCAAGATCCATGTCAGCACTGGAGAGGAATCCTCAGGTTCCGGCCCCGACTCCACACTAGGTCTTAGGCCCCGGCATCGACGGGAGAGGAATCCCGAGAGGCCCCCGAGGAACTCGCATGGGGACTGGCCTTTCCTGAGGCCACAAGAGCGGGTCCCTGAGGTCCCCATCGTAAGTCGAGAGCACCTGCCGCAACTCGAGAAAATCCAGGAGGTTTTGCCCTCCAGGCGAGATGAGGCCCGTTTCCGCTGAGGCTTCTCGAGGCCAATCACATCTAACCACTGGAACTTCCAAAGGGTCCTTCACACCCTTGCTGCAACTCAAGAAGTTCCCCGCCATACCCGTCTGCACTCGAGAGGAAGCACGTGGTGTCCCGCACACATCCAGGGGAGCCCCGTTTCCGCCTCCTATCTCGAGATGAGGGATCCTTTCCCTGTTTCGTAGGGAAAGAATTCCCGGCGTTCCCGTCGCATCTCAAGAGGAGGCGCTCTCCACAGGAAAGGCGAGAGGAAATCCAGGGTCATGCCACCATTCCAAAAGTCCCCCAGATGTGTCAGTCCATTCCAGAGGAACCTGTTTTCCCTGCACTGCCTTGACGTTCAAGCCGAGGATCGACTCCCACCACGTGTGCACGTGGGACAGCCCTGTTGGAAAGCCTCGTGGGAAAGCCTCGTGGGAAAGACTCGAGGGAAAACCATAGATCCTTTGATCCACGCGGCGGACTGCGTGACACTGCTGCTACCGCTCTGGAGGAAAGCGCAAGTGCATGCCCGCATTCGACACGAGGACTGACTCCACTGGGGAGACTCCAGAAGTACCCCAAGATCCATGTCAGCACTGGAGAGGAATCCTCAGGTTCCGGCCCCGACTCCACACAAGGTCTTAGGCCCCGGCATAGACGGGAGAGGAATCCCCAGAGGCCCCCGAGGAACTCGCATGGGGACTGGCCTGTCCTGAGGCCACCAGAGCGGGTCCCTGAGGTCCCCGTCGTAAGTCGAGAGCACTTGCCGCAACTCGAGAAAATCCAGGAGGTTTTGCCCTCCAGGCGAGATGAGGCCCATTTCCGCTGAGGCTTCTCGAGGCTAATCACATCTAACCACTGGAACTTCCAAAGGGTCCTTCACACCCTTGCTGCAACTCAAGAAGTTCCCCGACATACCCGTCTGCACTCGAGAGGAAGCACGTGGGGTCCCGTACACATCCAGGGGAGCCCCGTTTCCGCCTCCTAGCTCGAGATGAGGGATCCTTTCCCTGTTTCGTAGGGAAAGAATTCCCGGCGTTCCCGTCGCATCCCAAGAGGAGGCGCTCTCCACAGGAAAGGCGAGACGAACTCCAGGGTCATGCCACCATTCCAAGAGTCCCCCAGATGTGTCAGTCCATTCCAGAGGAACCTGTTTTCCCTGCACTGCCTTGACGTTCAAGCCGAGGATCGACTCCCACCACGTGTGCACGTGGGACAGCCCTGTGGGAAAGCCTCGTGGGAAAGCCTCGGGGGAAAGACTCGAGGGAAAACCATAGATCCTTTGATCCACGCGGCGGACTGCGTGACACTGCTGCTACCGCTCTGGAGGAAAGCGCAAGTGCATGCCCGCATTCGAGACGAGGACTTACTCCCCTGGGGAGACTCCAGAAGTACCCCAAGATCCATGTCAGCACTGGAGAGGAATCCTCAGGTTCCGGCCCCGACTCCACACAGGTCTTAGGCCCCGGCATCGACGGGAGAGGAATCCCGAGAGGCCCCCGCGGAACTCGCATGGGGACTGGCCTTTCCTGAGGCCACAAGAGCGGGTCCCTGAGGTCCCCGTCGTAAGTCGAGAGCACCTGCCGCAACTCGAGAAAATCCAGGAGGTTTTGCCCTCCAGGCGAGATGAGGCCCATTTCCGCTGAGGCTTCTCGAGGCCAATCACATCTAACCACTGGAACTTCCAAAGGGTCCTTCACACCCTTGCTGCAACTCAAGAAGTTCCCCGACATACCCGTCTGCACTCGAGAGGAAGCACGTGGTGTCCCGCACACATCCAGGGGAGCCCCGTTTCCGCCTCCTATCTCGAGATGAGGGATCCTTTCCCTGTTTCGTAGGGAAAGAATTCCCGGCGTTCCCGTCGCATCTCAAGAGGAGGCGCTCTCCACAGGAAAGGCGAGAGGAACTCCAGGGTCATGCCACCATTCCAAGAGTCCCCCAGATGTGTCAGTCCATTCCAGAGGAACCTGTTTTCCCTGCACTGCCTTGACGTTCAAGCCGAGGATCGACTCCCACCACGTGTGCACGTGGGACAGCCCTGTGGGAAAGCCTCGTGGGAAAGCCTCGTGGGAAAGACTCGAGGGAAAACCGTAGATCCTTTGATCCACGCGGCGGACTGCGTGACACTGCTGCTACCGCTCTGGAGGAAAGCGCAAGTGCATGCCCGCATTCGAGACGAGGACTTACTCCCCTGGGGAGACTCCAGAAGTACCCCAAGATCCATGTCAGCACTGGAGAGGAATCCTCAGGTTCCGGCCCCGACTCCACACAAGGTCTTAGGCCCCGGCATAGACGGGAGAGGAATCCCGAGAGGCCCCCGAGGAACTCGCATGGGGACTGGCCTTTCCTGAGGCCACCAGAGCGGGTCCCTGAGGTCCCCGTCGTAAGTCGAGAGCACCTGCCGCAACTCGAGAAAATCCAGGAGGTTTTGCCCTCCAGGCGAGATGAGGCCCATTTCCGCTGAGGCTTCTCGAGGCCAATCACATCTAACCACTGGAACTTCCAAAGGGTCCTTCACACCATTGCTGCAACTCAAGAAGTTCCCCGACATACCCGTCTCCACTCGAGAGGAAGCACGTGGGGTCCCGCACACATCCAGGGGAGCCCCGTTTCCGCCTCCTAGCTCGAGTTGAGGGATCCTTTCCCTGTTTCGTAGTGAAAGAATTCCCGGCGTTCCCGTCGCATCTCAAGAGGAGGCGCTCTCCACAGGAAAGGCGAGAGGAACTCCAGGGTCGTGCCACCATTCCAAGAGACCCCAGATGTGTCAGTCCATTCCAGAGGAACCTGTTTTCCCTGCACTGCCTTGACGTTCAAGCCGAGGATCGACTCCCACCACGTGTGCACGTGGGACAGCCCTGTGGGAAAGCCTCGTGGGAAAGCCTCGTGGGAAAGACTCGAGGGAAAACCATATATCCGTTGATCCACGCGGCGGACTGCGTGACACTGCTGCTACCCCTCTGGAGGAAAGCGCAAGTGCATGCCCGCATTCGAGACGAGGACTGACTCCCCTGGGGAGACTCCAGAAGTACCCCAAGATCCATGTCAGCACTGGAGAGGAATCCTCAGGTTCCGGCCCCGACTCCACACAAGGTCTTAGGCCCCGGCATCGACGGGAGAGGAATCCCGAGAGGCCCCCGAGGAACTCGCATGGGGACTGGCCTTTCCTGAGGCCACAAGAGCGGGTCCCTGAGGTCCCCGTCGTAAGTCGAGAGCACCTGCCGCAACTCGAGAAAATCCAGGAGGTTTTGCCCTCCAGGCGAGATGAGGCCCATTTCCGCTGAGGCTTCTCGAGGCCAATCACATCTAACCACTGGAACTTCCAAAGGGTCCTTCACACCCTTGCTGCAACTCAAGAAGTTCCCCGACATACCCGTCTGCACTCGAGAGGAAGCACGTGGTGTCCCGCACACATCCAGGGGAGCCCCGTTTCCGCCTCCTATCTCGAGATGAGGGATCCTTTCCCTGTTTCGTAGGGAAAGAATTCCCGGCGTTCCCGTCGCATCTCAAGAGGAGGCGCTCTCCACAGGAAATGCGAGAGGAAATCCAGGGTCATGCCACCATTCCAAGAGTCCCCCAGATGTGTCAGTCCATTCCAGAGGAACCTGTTTTCCCTGCACTGCCTTGACGTTCAAGCCGAGGATCGACTCCCACCACGTGTGCACGTGGGACAGCCCTGTTGGAAAGCCTCGTGGGAAAGCCTCGTGGGAAAGACTCGAGGGAAAACCATAGATCCTTTGATCCACGCGGCGGACTGCGTGACACTGCTGCTACCGCTCTGGAGGAAAGCGCAAGTGCATGCCCGCATTCGAGACGAGGACTGACTCCCCTGGGGAGACTCCAGAAGTACCCCAAGATCCATGTCAGCACTGGAGAGGAATCCTCAGGTTCCGGCCCCGACTCCACACAAGGTCTTAGGCCCCGGCATCGACGGGAGAGGAATCCCCAGAGGCCCCCGAGGAACTCGCATGGGGACTGGCCTGTCCTGAGGCCACCAGAGCGGGTCCCTGAGGTCCCCGTCGTAAGTCGAGAGCACTTGCCGCAACTCGAGAAAATCCAGGAGGTTTTGCCCTCCAGGCGAGATGAGGCCCATTTCCGCTGAGGCTTCTCGAGGCCAATCATATCTAACCACTGGAACTTCCAAAGGGTCCTTCACACCCTTGCTGCAACTCAAGAAGTTCCCCGACATACCCGTCTGCACTCGAGAGGAAGCACGTGGGGTCCCGTACACATCCAGGGGAGCCCCGTTTCCGCCTCCTAGCTCGAGATGAGGGATCCTTTCCCTGTTTCGTAGGGAAAGAATTCCCGGCGTTCCCGTCGCATCTCAAGAGGAGGCGCTCTCCACAGGAAAGGCGAGAGGAACTCCAGGGTCATGCCACCATTCCAAGAGTCCCCCAGATATGTCAGTCCATTCCAGAGGAACCTGTTTTCCCTGCACTGCCTTGACGTTCAAGCCGAGGATCGACTCCCACCACGTGTGCACGTGGGACAGCCCTGTTGGAAAGCCTCGTGGGAAAGCCTCGTGGGAAAGACTCGAGGGAAAACCATAGATCCTTTGATCCACGCGGCGGACTGCGTGACACTGCTGCTACCGCTCTGGAGGAAAGCGCAAGTGCATGCCCGCATTCGAGACGAGGACTGACTCCCCTGGGGAGACTCCAGAAGTACCCCAAGATCCATGTCAGCACTGGAGAGGAATCCTCAGGTTCCGGCCCCGACTCCACACAAGGTCTTAGGCCCCGGCATCGACGGGAGAGGAATCCCCAGAGGCCCCCGAGGAACTCGCATGGGGACTGGCCTGTCCTGAGGCCACCAGAGCGGGTCCCTGAGGTCCCGGTCGTAAGTCGAGAGCACTTGCCGCAACTCGAGAAAATCCAGGAGGTTTTGCCCTCCAGGCGAGATGAGGCCCATTTCCGCTGAGGCTTCTCGAGGCCAATCATATCTAACCACTGGAACTTCCAAAGGGTCCTTCACACCCTTGCTGCAACTCAAGAAGTTCCCCGACATACCCGTCTGCACTCGAGAGGAAGCACGTGGGGTCCCGTACACATCCAGGGGAGCCCCGTTTCCGCCTCCTAGCTCGAGATGAGGGATCCTTTCCCTGTTTCGTAGGGAAAGAATTCCCGGCGTTCCCGTCGCATCTCAAGAGGAGGCGCTCTCCACAGGAAAGGCGAGAGGAACTCCAGGGTCATGCCACCATTCCAAGAGTCCCCCAGATATGTCAGTCCATTCCAGAGGAACCTGTTTTCCCTGCACTGCCTTGACGTTCAAGCCGAGGATCGACTCCCACCACGTGTGCACGTGGGACAGCCCTGTGGGAAAGCCTCGTGGGAAAGCCTCGTGGGAAAGACTCGAGGGAAACCATAGATCCTTTGATCCATGCGGCGGACTGCGTGACACTGCTGCTACCGCTCTGGAGGAAAGCGCAAGTGCATGCCCGCATTCGAGACGAGGACTGACTCCCCTGGGGAGACTCCAGAAGTACCCCAAGATCCACGTCAGCACTGGAGAGGAATCCTCAGGTTCCGGCCCCGTCTCCACACAAGGACTTAGGCCCTGGCATCGACGGGAGAGGAATCCCCAGAGGTCCCCGAGGAACTCGCATGGGGACTGGCCTTTCCTGAGGCCACCAGAGCGGGTCCCTGAGGTCCCCGTCGTAAGTCAAGAGCACCTGCCGCAACTCGAGAAAATCCAGGAGGTTTTGCCCTCCAGGCGAGATGAGGCCGATTTCCGCTGAGGCTTCTCGAGGCTAATCACGTCTAACCACTGGAACTTCCAAAGGGTCTTTCACACCCTTGCTGCAACTCAAGAACTTCCCCACATACCCGTCTCCACTCGAGGGGAAGCACGTGGGGTCCCGCACACATCCAGGGGAGCCCCGTTTGCGCCTCCTAGCTCGAGATGAGGGATCCTTTCCCTGTTTCGTAGGGAAAGAATTCCCGGCGTTCCCGTCGCATCTCAAGAGGAGGCGCTCTCCACAGGAAAGGGGAGAGGAACTCCAAGATCGTGCCACCATTCCAAGAGACCCCCAGATGTGTCAGTCCATTCCAGAGGAACCTGTTTTCCCTGCACTGCCTTGACGTTCAAGCCGAGGATCGACTCCCACCACGTGTGCACGTGGGACAGCCCTGTGGGAAAGCCTCGTGGGAAAGCCTCGTGGGAAAGACTCGAGGGAAAACCATAGATCCTTTGATCCACGCGGCGGACTGCGTGACACTGCTGCTACCGCTCTGGAGGAAAGCGCAAGTGCATGCCCGCATTCGAGACGAGGACTGACTCCCCTGGGGAGACTCCAGAATTACCCCAAGATCCATGTCAGCACTGGAGAGGAATCCTCAGGTTCCGGCCCCGACTCCACACAAGGTCTTAGGCCCCGGCATCGACGGGAGAGGAATCCCGAGACGCCCCCGAGGAACTCGCATGGGGACTGGCCTTTCGTGAGGCCACCAGAGCGGGTCCCTCAGGTCCCCGTCGTAAGTCGAGAGCACCTGCCGCAACTCGAGAAAATCCAGGAGGTTTTGCCCTCCAGGCGAGATGAGGCCCATTTCTGCTGAGGCTTCTCGAGGCCAATCACATCTAACCACTGGAACTTCCAAAGGGTCCTTCACACCCTTGCTGCAACTCAAGAAGTTCCCCGACATACCCGTCTCCCCTCGAGAGGAAGCACGTGGGGTCCCGCACACATCCAGGGGAGCCCCGTTTCCGCCTCCGAGCTCGAGATGAGGGATCCTTTCCCTGTTTCGTAGGGAAAGAATTCCCGGCGTTCCCGTCGCATCTCAAGAGGAGGCGCTCTCCACAGGAAAGGCGAGAGGAACTCCAGGGTCGTGACACCATTCCAAGAGTCCCCCAGATGTGTCAGTCCATTCCAGAGGAACCTGTTTTCCCTGCACTGCCTTGACGTTCAAGCCGAGGATCGACTCCCACCACGTGTGCACGTGGGACAGCCCTGTGGGAAAGCCTCGTGGGAAAGCCTCGTGGGAAAGACTCGAGGGAAAACCATAGATCCTTTGATCCACGCGGCGGACTGCGTGACACTGCTGCTACCGCTCTGGAGGAAAGCGCAAGTGCATGCCCGCATTCGAGACGAGGACTGACTCCCCTGGGGAGACTCCAGAAGTACCCCAAGATCCATGTCAGCACTGGAGAGGAATCCTCAGGTTCCGGCCCCGACTCCACACTAGGTCTTAGGCCCCGGCATCGACGGGAGAGGAATCCCCAGAGGCCCCCGAGGAACTCGCATGGGGACTGGCCTGTCCTGAGGCCACCAGAGCGGGTCCCTGAGGTCCCCGTCGTAAGTCGAGAGCACCTGCCGCAACTCGAGAAAATCCAGGAGGTTATGCCCTCCAGGCGAGATGAGGCCCATTTCCGCTGAGGCTTCTCGAGGCCAATCACATCTAACCACTGGAACTTCCAAAGGGTCCTTCACACCCTTGCTGCAACTCAAGAAGTTCCCCGCCATACCCGTCTGCACTCGAGAGGAAGCACGTGGTGTCCCGCACACATCCAGGGGAGCCCCGTTTCCGCCTCCTATCTCGAGATGAGGGATCCTTTCCCTGTTTCGTAGGGAAAGAATTCCCGGCGTTCCCGTCGCATCTCAAGAGGAGGCGCTCTCCACAGGAAAGGCGAGAGGAAATCCAGGGTCATGCCACCATTCCAAAAGTCCCCCAGATGTGTCAGTCCATTCCAGAGGAACCTGTTTTCCCTGCACTGCCTTGACTTTCAAGCCGAGGATCGACTCCCACCACGTGTGCACGTGGGACAGCCCTGTTGGAAAGCCTCGTGGGAAAGCCTCGTGGGAAAGACTCGAGGGAAAACCATAGATCCTTTGATCCACGCGGCGGACTGCGTGACACTGCTGCTACCGCTCTGGAGGAAAGCGCAAGTGCATGCCCGCATTCGACACGAGGACTGACTCCCCTGGGGAGACTCCAGAAGTACCCCAAGATCCATGTCAGCACTGGAGAGGAATCCTCAGGTTCCGGCCCCGACTCCACACAAGGTCTTAGGCCCCGGCATAGACGGGAGAGGAATCCCCAGAGGCCCCCGTGGAACTCGCATGGGGACTGGCCTGTCCTGAGGCCACCAGAGCGGGTCCCTGAGGTCCCCGTCGTAAGTCGAGAGCACTTGCCGCAACTCGAGAAAATCCAGGAGGTTTTGCCCTCCAGGCGAGATGAGGCCCATTTCCGCTGAGGCTTCTCGAGGCCAATCATATCTAACCACTGGAACTTCCAAAGGGTCCTTCACACCCTTGCTGCAACTCAAGAAGTTCCCCGACATACCCGTCTGCACTCGAGAGGAAGCACGTGGGGTCCCGTACACATCCAGGGGAGCCCCGTTTCCGCCTCCTAGCTCGAGATGAGGGATCCTTTCCCTGTTTCGTAGGGAAAGAATTCCCGGCGTTACCGTCGCAACTCAAGAGGAGGCGCTCTCCACAGGAAAGGCGAGACGAACTCCAGGGTCATGCCACCATTCCAAGAGTCCCCCAGATGTGTCAGTCCATTCCAGAGGAACCTGTTTTCCCTGCACTGCCTTGACGTTCAAGCCGAGGATCGACTCCCACCACGTGTGCACGTGGGACAGCCCTGTGGGAAAGCCTCGTGGGAAAGCCTCGGGGGAAAGACTCGAGGGAAAACCATAGATCCTTTGATCCACGCGGCGGACTGCGTGACACTGCTGCTACCGCTCTGGAGGAAAGCGCAAGTGCATGCCCGCATTCGAGACGAGGACTTACTCCCCTGGGGAGACTCCAGAAGTACCCCAAGATCCATGTCAGCACTGGAGAGGAATCCTCAGGTTCCGGCCCCGACTCCACACAGGTCTTAGGCCCCGGCATCGACGGGAGAGGAATCCCGAGAGGCCCTCGAGGAACTCGCATGGGGACTGGCCTTTCCTGAGGCCACAAGAGCGGGTCCCTGAGGTCCCCGTCGTAAGTCGAGAGCACCTGCCGCAACTCGAGAAAATCCAGGAGGTTTTGCCCTCCAGGCGAGATGAGGCCCATTTCCGCTGAGGCTTCTCGAGGCCAATCACATCTAACCACTGGAACTTCCAAAGGGTCCTTCACACCCTTGCTGCAACTCAAGAAGTTCCCCGACATACCCGTCTGCACTCGAGAGGAAGCACGTGGTGTCCCGCACACATCCAGGGGAGCCCCGTTTCCGCCTCCTATCTCGAGATGAGGGATCCTTTCCCTGTTTCGTAGGGAAAGAATTCCCGGCGTTCCCGTCGCATCTCAAGAGGAGGCGCTCTCCACAGGAAAGGCGAGAGGAACTCCAGGGTCATGCCACCATTCCAAGAGTCCCCCAGATGTGTCAGTCCATTCCAGAGGAACCTGTTTTCCCTGCACTGCCTTGACGTTCAAGCCGAGGATCGACTCCCACCACTTGTGCACGTGGGACAGCCCTGTGGGAAAGCCTCGTGGGAAAGCCTCGTGGGAAAGACTCGAGGGAAAACCATAGATCCTTTGATCCACGCGGCGGACTGCGTGACACTGCTGCTACCGCTCTGGAGGAAAGTGCAAGTGCATGCCCGCATTCGAGACGAGGACTTACTCCCCTGGGGAGACTCCAGAAGTACCCCAAGATCCATGTCAGCACTGGAGAGGAATCCTCAGGTTCCGGCCCCGACTCCACACAAGGTCTTAGGCCCCGGCATAGACGGGAGAGGAATCCCGAGAGGCCCCCGAGGAACTCGCATGGGGACTGGCCTTTCCTGAGGCCACCAGAGCGGGTCCCTGAGGTCCCCGTCGTAAGTCGAGAGCACCTGCCGCAACTCGAGAAAATCCAGGAGGTTTTGCCCTCCAGGCGAGATGAGGCCCATTTCCGCTGAGGCTTCTCGAGGCCAATCACATCTAACCACTGGAACTTCCAAAGGGTCCTTCACACCATTGCTGCAACTCAAGAAGTTCCCCGACATACCCGTCTCCACTCGAGAGGAAGCACGTGGGGTCCCGCACACATCCAGGGGAGCCCCGTTTCTGCCTCCTAGCTCGAGTTGAGGGATCCTTTCCCTGTTTCGTAGTGAAAGAATTCCCGGCGTTCCCGTCGCATCTCAAGAGGAGGCGCTCTCCACAGGAAAGGCGAGAGGAACTCCAGGGTCGTGCCACCATTCCAAGAGTCCCCCAGATGTGTCAGTCCATTCCAGAGGAACCTGTTTTCCCTGCACTGCCTTGACGTTCAAGCCGAGGATCGACTCCCACCACGTGTGCACGTGGGACAGCCCTGTGGGAAAGCCTCGTGGGAAAGCCTCGTGGGAAAGACTCGAGGGAAAACCATAGATCCTTTGATCCACGCGGCGGACTGCGTGACACTGCTGCTACCGCTCTGGAGGAAAGCGCAAGTGCATGCCCGCATTCGAGACGAGGACTTACTCCCCTGGGGAGACTCCAGAAGTACCCCAAGATCCATGTCAGCACTGGAGAGGAATCCTCAGGTTCCGGCCCCGACTCCACACAAGGTCTTAGGCCCCGGCATAGACGGGAGAGGAATCCCGAGACGCCCCCGAGGAACTCGCATGGGGACTGGCCTTTCCTGAGGCCACCAGAGCGGGTCCCTGAGGTCCCCGTCGTAAGTCGAGAGCACCTGCCGCAACTCGAGAAAATCCAGGAGGTTTTGCCCTCCAGGCGAAATGAGGCCCATTTCCGCTGAGGCTTCTCGAGGCCAATCACGTCTAACCACTGGAACTTCCAAAGGGTCCTTCACACCCTTGCTGCAACTCAAGAAGTTCCCCGACATACCCGTCTCCACTCGAGAGGAAGCACGTGGGGTCCCGCACACATCCAGGGGAGCCCCGTTTCCGCCTCCTAGCTCGAGATGAGGGATCCTTTCCCTGTTTCGTAGGGAAAGAATTCCCGGCGTTCCCGTCGCATCTCAAGAGGAGGCGCTCTCCACAGGAAAGGCGAGAGGAACTCCAGGGTCGTGCCACCATTCCAAGAGTCCCCCAGATGTGTCAGTCCATTCCAGAGGAACCTGTTTACCCTGCACTGCCTTGACGTTCAAGCCGAGGATCGACTCCCACCACGTGTGCACGTGGGACAGCCCTGTGGAAAAGCCTCGTGGGAAAGCCTCGTGGGAAAGACTCGAGGGAAAACCATAGATCCTTTGATCCACGCGGCGGACTGCGTGACACTGCTGCTACCGCTCTGGAGGAAAGCGCAAGTGCATGCCCGCATTCGAGACGAGGACTCACTCCCCTGGGGAGACTCCAGAATTACCCCAAGATCCATGTCAGCACTGGAGAGGAATCCTCAGGTTCCGGCCCCGACTCCACACAAGGTCTTAGGCCCCGGTATCGACGGGAGAGGAATCCCGAGAGTCCCCCGAGGAACTCGCATGGGGACTGGCCTTTCCTGAGGCCACCAGAGCGGGTCCCTGAGGTCCCCGTCGTAAGTCGAGAGCACCTGCCGCAACTCGAGAAAATCCAGGAGGTTTTGCCCTCCAGGCGAGATGAGGCCCATTTCCGCTGAGGCTTCTCGAGGCCAATCACGTCTAACCACTGGAACTTCCAAAGGGTCCTTCACACCCTTGCTGCAACTCAAGAAGTTCCCCGACATACCCGTCTCCACTCGAGAGGAAGCACGTGGGGTCCCGCACACATCCAGGGGAGCCCCGTTTCCGCCTCCTAGCTCGAGATGAGGGATCCTTTCCCTGTTTCGTAGGGAAAGAATTCCCGGCGTTCCCGTCGCATCTCAAGAGGAGGCGCTCTCCACAGGAAAGGCGAGAGGAACTCCAGGGTCGTGCCACCATTCCAAGAGTCCCCCAGATGTGTCAGTCCATTCCAGAGGAACCTGTTTTCCCTGCACTGCCTTGACGTTCAAGCCGAGGATCGACTCCCACCACGTGTGCACGTGGGACAGCCCTGTGGGAAAGCCTCGTGGGAAAGCCTCGTGGGAAAGACTCGAGGGAAAACCATAGATCCTTTGATCCACGCGGCGGACTGCGTGACACTGCTGCTACCGCTCTGGAGGAAAGCGCAAGTGCATGCCCGCATTCGAGACGAGGACTGACTCCCCTGGGGAGACTCCAGAAGTACCCCAAGATCCATGTCAGCACTGGAGAGGAATCCTCAGGTTTCGGCCCCGATTCCACACAAGGTCTTAGGCCCCGGCATCGACGGGAGAGGAATCCCGAGAGGCCCCCGAGGAACTCGCATGGGGACTGGCCTTTCCTGAGGCCACCAGAGCGGGTCCCTGAGGTCCCCGTCGTAAGTCGAGAGCACCTGCCACAACTCGAGAAAATCCAGGAGGTTTTGCCCTCCAGGCGAGATGAGGCCCATTTCCGCTGAGGCTTCTCGAGGACAATCACATCTAACCACTGGAACTTCCAAAGGGTCCTTCACACCCTTGCTGCAACTCAAGAAGTTCCCCGACATACCCGTCTCCACTCGAGAGGAAGCACGTGGGGTCCCGCACACATCCAGGGGAGCCCCGTTTCCGCCTCCTAGCTCGAGATGAGGGATCCTTTCCCTGTTTCGTAGGGAAAGAATTCCCGGCGTTCCCGTCGCATCTCAAGAGGAGGCGCTCTCCACAGGAAAGCGAGAGGAACTCCAGGGTCGTGCCACCATTCCAAGAGTCCCCCAGATGTGTCAATCCATTCCAGAGGAAACTGTTTTCCCTGCACTGCCTTGACGTTCAAGCCGAGGATCGACTCCCACCACGTGTGCACGTGGGACAGCCCTGTGGGAAAGCCTCGTGGGAAAGCCTCGTGGGAAAGACTCGAGGGAAAACCATAGATCCTTTGATCCACGTGGCGGACTGCGTGACACTGCTGCTACCGCTCTGGAGGAAAGCGCAAGTGCATGCCCGCATTCGAGACGAGGACTGACTCCCCTGGGGAGACTCCAGAAGTACCCCATGATCCATGTCAGCACTGGAGAGGAATCCTCAGGTTCCGGCCCCGACTCCACACAAGGTCTTAGGCCCCGGCATCGACGGGAGAGGAATCCCGAGAGGCCCCTGAGGAACTCGCATGGGGACTGGCCTTTCCTGAGGCCACCAGAGCGGTTCCCTGAGATCCCCGTCGTAAGTCGAGAGCACCTGCCGCAACTCGAGAAAATCCAGGAGGTTTTGCCCTCCAGGCGAGATGAGGCCCATTTCCGCATAGGCTTCTCGAGGCCAATCACATCTAACCACTGGAACTTCCAAAGGGTCCTTCACACCATTGCTGCAACTCAAGAAGTTCCCCGACATACCCGTCTCCACTCGAGAGGAAGCACGTGGGGTCCCGCACACATCCAGGGGAGCCCCGTTTCCGCCTCCTAGCTCGAGATGAGGGATCCTTTCCCTGTTTCGTAGGGAAAGAATTCCCGGCGTTCCCGTCGCATCTCAAGAGGAGGCGCTCTCCACAGGAAAGGCGAGAGGAACTCCAGGGTCATGACACCATTCCAAGAGTCCCCCAGATGTGTCAGTCCATTCCAGAGGAACCTGTTTTCCCTGCACTGCCTTGACGTTCAAGCCGAGGATCGACTCCCACCACGTGTGCACGTGGGACAGCCCTGTGGGAAAGCCTCGTGGGAAAGCCTCGTGGGAAAGACTCGAGGGAAAACCATAGATCCTTTGATCCACGCGGCGGACTGCGTGACACTGCTGCTACCGCTCTGGAGGAAAGCGCAAGTGCATGCCCGCATTCGAGACGAGGACTGACTCCCCTGGGGAGACTCCAGAATTACCCCAAGATCCATGTCAGCACAGGAGAGGAATCCTCAGGTTCCGGCCCCGACTCCACACAAGGTCTTAGGCCCCGGCATCGACGGGAGAGGAATCCCGAGACGCCCCCGAGGAACTCGCATGGGGACTGGCCTTTCCTGAGGCCACCAGAGCGGGTCCCTCAGGTCCCCGTCGTAAGTCGAGAGCACCTGCCGCAACTCGAGAAAATCCAGGAGGTTTTGCCCTCCAGGCGAGATGAGGCCCATTTCCGCTGAGGCTTCTCGAGGCCAATCACATCTAACCACTGGAACTTCCAAAGGGTCCTTCACACCCTTGCTGCAACTCAAGAAGTTCCCCGACATACCCGTCTCCCCTCGAGAGGAAGCACGTGGGGTCCCGCACACATCCAGGGGAGCCCCGTTTCCGCCTCCGAGCTCGAGATGAGGGATCCTTTCCCTGTTTCGTAGGGAAAGAATTCCCGGCGTTCCCGTCGCATCTCAAGAGGAGGCGCTCTCCACAGGAAAGGCGAGAGGAACTCCAGGGTCGTGACACCATTCCAAGAGTCCCCCAGATGTGTCAGTCCATTCCAGAGGAACCTGTTTTCCCTGCACTGCCTTGACGTTCAAGCCGAGGATCGACTCCCACCACGTGTGCACGTGGGACAGCCCTGTGGGAAAGCCTCGTGGGAAAGCCTCGTGGGAAAGACTCGAGGGAAAACCATAGATCCTTTGATCCACGCGGCGGACTGCGTGACACTGCTGCTACCGCTCTGGAGGAAAGCGCAAGTGCATGCCCGCATTCGAGACGAGGACTGACTCCCCTGGGGAGACTCCAGAAGTACCCCAAGATCCATGTCAGCACTGGAGAGGAATCCTCAGGTTCCGGCCCCGACTCCACACTAGGTCTTAGGCCCCGGCATCGACGGGAGAGGAATCCCCAGAGGCCCCCGAGGAACTCGCATGGGGACTGGCCTGTCCTGAGGCCACCAGAGCGGGTCCCTGAGGTCCCCGTCGTAAGTCGAGAGCACCTGCCGCAACTCGAGAAAATCCAGGAGGTTTTGCCCTCCAGGCGAGATGAGGCCCATTTCCGCTGAGGCTTCTCGAGGCCAATCACATCTAACCACTGGAACTTCCAAAGGGTCCTTCACACCCTTGCTGCAACTCAAGAAGTTCCCCGCCATACCCGTCTGCACTCGAGAGGAAGCACGTGGTGTCCCGCACACATCCAGGGGAGCCCCGTTTCCGCCTCCTATCTCGAGATGAGGGATCCTTTCCCTGTTTCGTAGGGAAAGAATTCCCGGCGTTCCCGTCGCATCTCAAGAGGAGGCGCTCTCCACAGGAAAGGCGAGAGGAAATCCAGGGTCATGCCACCATTCCAAAAGTCCCCCAGATGTGTCAGTCCATTCCAGAGGAACCTGTTTTCCCTGCACTGCCTTGACTTTCAAGCCGAGGATCGACTCCCACCACGTGTGCACGTGGGACAGCCCTGTTGGAAAGCCTCGTGGGAAAGCCTCGTGGGAAAGACTCGAGGGAAAACCATAGATCCTTTGATCCACGCGGCGGACTGCGTGACACTGCTGCTACCGCTCTGGAGGAAAGCGCAAGTGCATGCCCGCATTCGACACGAGGACTGACTCCCCTGGGGAGACTCCAGAAGTACCCCAAGATCCATGTCAGCACTGGAGAGGAATCCTCAGGTTCCGGCCCCGACTCCACACAAGGTCTTAGGCCCCGGCATAGACGGGAGAGGAATCCCCAGAGGCCCCCGAGGAACTCGCATGGGGACTGGCCTTTCCTGAGGCCACCAGAGCGGGTCCCTGAGGTCCCCGTCGTAAGTCGAGAGCACTTGCCGCAACTCGAGAAAATCCAGGAGGTTTTGCCCTCCAGGCGAGATGAGGCCCATTTCCGCTGAGGCTTCTCGAGGCCAATCATATCTAACCACTGGAACTTCCAAAGGGTCCTTCACACCCTTGCTGCAACTCAAGAAGTTCCCCGACATACCCGTCTGCACTCGAGAGGAAGCACGTGGGGTCCCGTACACATCCAGGGGAGCCCCGTTTCCGCCTCCTAGCTCGAGATGAGGGATCCTTTCCCTGTTTCGTAGGGAAAGAATTCCCGGCGTTACCGTCGCAACTCAAGAGGAGGCGCTCTCCACAGGAAAGGCGAGACGAACTCCAGGGTCATGCCACCATTCCAAGAGTCCCCCAGATGTGTCAGTCCATTCCAGAGGAACCTGTTTTCCCTGCACTGCCTTGACGTTCAAGCCGAGGATCGACTCCCACCACGTGTGCACGTGGGACAGCCCTGTGGGAAAGCCTCGTGGGAAAGCCTCGGGTGAAAGACTCGAGGGAAAACCATAGATCCTTTGATCCACGCGGCGGACTGCGTGACACTGCTGCTACCGCTCTGGAGGAAAGCGCAAGTGCATGCCCGCATTCGAGACGAGGACTTACTCCCCTGGGGAGACTCCAGAAGTACCCCAAGATCCATGTCAGCACTGGAGAGGAATCCTCAGGTTCCGGCCCCGACTCCACACAGGTCTTAGGCCCCGGCATCGACGGGAGAGGAATCCCGAGAGGCCCTCGAGGAACTCGCATGGGGACTGGCCTTTCCTGAGGCCACAAGAGCGGGTCCCTGAGGTCCCCGTCGTAAGTCGAGAGCACCTGCCGCAACTCGAGAAAATCCAGGAGGTTTTGCCCTCCAGGCGAGATGAGGCCCATTTCCGCTGAGGCTTCTCGAGGCCAATCACATCTAACCACTGGAACTTCCAAAGGGTCCTTCACACCCTTGCTGCAACTCAAGAAGTTCCCCGACATACCCGTCTGCACTCGAGAGGAAGCACGTGGTGTCCCGCACACATCCAGGGGAGCCCCGTTTCCGCCTCCTATCTCGAGATGAGGGATCCTTTCCCTGTTTCGTAGGGAAAGAATTCCCGGCGTTCCCGTCGCATCTCAAGAGGAGGCGCTCTCCACAGGAAAGGCGAGAGGAACTCCAGGGTCATGCCACCATTCCAAGAGTCCCCCAGATGTGTCAGTCCATTCCAGAGGAACCTGTTTTCCCTGCACTGCCTTGACGTTCAAGCCGAGGATCGACTCCCACCACGTGTGCACGTGGGACAGCCCTGTGGGAAAGCCTCGTGGGAAAGCCTCGTGGGAAAGACTCGAGGGAAAACCATAGATCCTTTGATCCACGCGGCGGACTGCGTGACACTGCTGCTACCGCTCTGGAGGAAAGCGCAAGTGCATGCCCGCATTCGAGACGAGGACTTACTCCCCTGGGGAGACTCCAGAAGTACCCCAAGATCCATGTCAGCACTGGAGAGGAATCCTCAGGTTCCGGCCCCGACTCCACACAAGGTCTTAGGCCCCGGCATAGACGGGAGAGGAATCCCGAGAGGCCCCCGAGGAACTCGCATGGGGACTGGCCTTTCCTGAGGCCACCAGAGCGGGTCCCTGAGGTCCCCGTCGTAAGTCGAGAGCACCTGCCGCAACTCGAGAAAATCCAGGAGGTTTTGCCCTCCAGGCGAGATGAGGCCCATTTCCGCTGAGGCTTCTCGAGGCCAATCACATCTAACCACTGGAACTTCCAAAGGGTCCTTCACACCATTGCTGCAACTCAAGAAGTTCCCCGACATACCCGTCTCCACTCGAGAGGAAGCACGTGGGGTCCCGCACACATCCAGGGGAGCCCCGTTTCCGCCTCCTAGCTCGAGTTGAGGGATCCTTTCCCTGTTTCGTAGTGAAAGAATTCCCGGCGTTCCCGTCGCATCTCAAGAGGAGGCGCTCTCCACAGGAAAGGCGAGAGGAACTCCAGGGTCGTGCCACCATTCCAAGAGTCCCCCAGATGTGTCAGTCCATTCCAGAGGAACCTGTTTTCCCTGCACTGCCTTGACGTTCAAGCCGAGGATCGACTCCCACCACGTGTGCACGTGGGACAGCCCTGTGGGAAAGCCTCGTGGGAAAGCCTCGTGGGAAAGACTCGACGGAAAACCATAGATCCTTTGATCCACGCGGCGGACTGCGTGACACTGCTGCTACCGCTCTGGAGGAAAGCGCAAGTGCATGCCCGCATTCGAGACGAGGACTTACTCCCCTGGGGAGACTCCAGAAGTACCCCAAGATCCATGTCAGCACTGGAGAGGAATCCTCAGGTTCCGGCCCCGACTCCACACAAGGTCTTAGGCCCCGGCATAGACGGGAGAGGAATCCCGAGACGCCCCCGAGGAACTCGCATGGGGACTGGCCTTTCCTGAGGCCACCAGAGCGGGTCCCTGAGGTCCCCATCGTAAGTCGAGAGCACCTGCCGCAACTCGAGAAAATCCAGGAGGTTTTGCCCTCCAGGCGAAATGAGGCCCATTTCCGCTGAGGCTTCTCGAGGCCAATCACGTCTAACCACTGGAACTTCCAAAGGGTCCTTCACACCCTTGCTGCAACTCAAGAAGTTCCCCGACATACCCGTCTCCACTCGAGAGGAAGCACGTGGGGTCCCGCACACATCCAGGGGAGCCCCGTTTCCGCCTCCTAGCTCGAGATGAGGGATCCTTTCCCTGTTTCGTAGGGAAAGAATTCCCGGCGTTCCCGTCGCATCTCAAGAGGAGGCGCTCTCCACAGGAAAGGCGAGAGGAACTCCAGGGTCGTGCCACCATTCCAAGAGTCCCCCAGATGTGTCAGTCCATTCCAGAGGAACCTGTTTTCCCTGCACTGCCTTGACGTTCAAGCCGAGGATCGACTCCCACCACGTGTGCACGTGGGACAGCCCTGTGGAAAAGCCTCGTGGGAAAGCCTCGTGGGAAAGACTCGAGGGAAAACCATAGATCCTTTGATCCACGCGGCGGACTGCGTGACACTGCTGCTACCGCTCTGGAGGAAAGCGCAAGTGCATGCCCGCATTCGAGACGAGGACTGACTCCCCTGGGGAGACTCCAGAATTACCCCAAGATCCATGTCAGCACTGGAGAGGAATCCTCAGGTTCCGGCCCCGACTCCACACAAGGTCTTAGGCCCCGGTATCGACGGGAGAGGAATCCCGAGAGTCCCCCGAGGAACTCGCATGGGGACTGGCCTTTCCTGAGGCCACCAGAGCGGGTCCCTGAGGTCCCCGTCGTAAGTCGAGAGCACCTGCCGCAACTCGAGAAAATCCAGGAGGTTTTGCCCTCCAGGCGAGATGAGGCCCATTTCCGCTGAGGCTTCTCGAGGCCAATCACGTCTAACCACTGGAACTTCCAAAGGGTCCTTCACACCCTTGCTGCAACTCAAGAAGTTCCCCGACATACCCGTCTCCACTCGAGAGGAAGCACGTGGGGTCCCGCACACATCCAGGGGAGCCCCGTTTCCGCCTCCTAGCTCGAGATGAGGGATCCTTTCCCTGTTTCGTAGGGAAAGAATTCCCGGCGTTCCCGTCGCATCTCAAGAGGAGGCGCTCTCCACAGGAAAGGCGAGAGGAACTCCAGGGTCGTGCCACCATTCCAAGAGTCCCCCAGATGTGTCAGTCCATTCCAGAGGAACCTGTTTTCCCTGCACTGCCTTTACGTTCAAGCCGAGGATCGACTCCCACCACGTGTGCACGTGGGACAGCCCTGTGGGAAAGCCTCGTGGGAAAGCCTCGTGGGAAAGACTCGAGGGAAAACCATAGATCCTTTGATCCACGCGGCGGACTGCGTGACACTGCTGCTACCGCTCTGGAGGAAAGCGCAAGTGCATGCCCGCATTCGAGACGAGGACTGACTCCCCTGGGGAGACTCCAGAAGTACCCCAAGATCCATGTCAGCACTGGAGAGGAATCCTCAGGTTTCGGCCCCGATTCCACACAAGGTCTTAGGCCCCGGCATCGACGGGAGAGGAATCCCGAGAGGCCCCCGAGGAACTCGCATGGGGACTGGCCTTTCCTGAGGCCACCAGAGCGGGTCCCTGAGGTCCCCGTCGTAAGTCGAGAGCACCTGCCACAACTCGAGAAAATCCAGGAGGTTTTGCCCTCCAGGCGAGATGAGGCCCATTTCCGCTGAGGCTTCTCGAGGCCAATCACATCTAACCACTGGAACTTCCAAAGGGTCCTTCACACCCTTGCTGCAACTCAAGAAGTTCCCCGACATACCCGTCTCCACTCGAGAGGAAGCACGTGGGGTCCCGCACACATCCAGGGGAGCCCCGTTTCCGCCTCCTAGCTCGAGATGAGGGATCCTTTCCCTGTTTCGTAGGGAAAGAATTCCCGGCGTTCCCGTCGCATCTCAAGAGGAGGCGCTCTCCACAGGAAAGGCGAGAGGAACTCCAGGGTCGTGCCACCATTCCAAGAGTCCCCCAGATGTGTCAATCCATTCCAGAGGAAACTGTTTTCCCTGCACTGCCTTGACGTTCAAGCCGAGGATCGACTCCCACCACGTGTGCACGTGGGACAGCCCTGTGGGAAAGCCTCGTGGGAAAGCCTCGTGGGAAAGACTCGAGGGAAAACCATAGATCCTTTGATCCACGTGGCGGACTGCGTGACACTGCTGCTACCGCTCTGGAGGAAAGCGCAAGTGCATGCCCGCATTCGAGACGAGGACTGACTCCCCTGGGGAGACTCCAGAAGTACCCCATGATCCATGTCAGCACTGGAGAGGAATCCTCAGGTTCCGGCCCCGACTCCACACAAGGTCTTAGGCCCCGGCATCGACGGGAGAGGAATCCCGAGAGGCCCCTGAGGAACTCGCATGGGGACTGGCCTTTCCTGAGGCCACCAGAGCGGTTCCCTGAGATCCCCGTCGTAAGTCGAGAGCACCTGCCGCAACTCGAGAAAATCCAGGAGGTTTTGCCCTCCAGGCGAGATGAGGCCCATTTCCGCATAGGCTTCTCGAGGCCAATCACATCTAACCACTGGAACTTCCAAAGGGTCCTTCACACCATTGCTGCAACTCAAGAAGTTCCCCGACATACCCGTCTCCACTCGAGAGGAAGCACGTGGGGTCCCGCACACATCCAGGGGAGCCCCGTTTCCGCCTCCTAGCTCGAGATGAGGGATCCTTTCCCTGTTTCGTAGGGAAAGAATTCCCGGCGTTCCCGTCGCATCTCAAGAGGAGGCGCTCTCCACAGGAAAGGCGAGAGGAACTCCAGGGTCATGACACCATTCCAAGAGTCCCCCAGATGTGTCAGTCCATTCCAGAGGAACCTGTTTTCCCTGCACTGCCTTGACGTTCAAGCCGAGGATCGACTCCCACCACGTGTGCACGTGGGACAGCCCTGTGGGAAAGCCTCGTGGGAAAGCCTCGTGGGAAAGACTCGAGGGAAAACCATAGATCCTTTGATCCACGCGGCGGACTGCGTGACACTGCTGCTACCGCTCTGGAGGAAAGCGCAAGTGCATGCCCGCATTCGAGACGAGGACTGACTCCCCTGGGGAGACTCCAGAAGTACCCCAAGATCCATGTCAGCACTGGAGAGGAATCCTCAGGTTCTGGCCCCGACTCCACACAAGGTCTTAGGCCCCGGCATCGACGGGAGAGGAATCCCCAGAGGCCCCCGAGGAACTCGCATGGGGACTGGCCTGTCCTGAGGCCACCAGAGCGGGTCCCTGAGGTCCCCGTCGTAAGTCGAGAGCACTTGCCGCAACTCGAGAAAATCCAGGAGGTTTTGCCCTCCAGGCGAGATGAGGCCCATTTCCGCTGAGGCTTCTCGAGGCCAATCATATCTAACCACTGGAACTTCCAAAGGGTCCTTCACACCCTTGCTGCAACTCAAGAAGTTCCCCGACATACCCGTCTGCACTCGAAAGGAAGCACGTGGGGTCCCGTACACATCCAGGGGAGCCCCGTTTCCGCCTCCTAGCTCGAGATGAGGGATCCTTTCCCTGTTTCGTAGGGAAAGAATTCCCGGCGTTCCCGTCGCATCTCAAGAGGAGGCGCTCTCCACAGGAAAGGCGAGAGGAACTCCAGGGTCATGCCACCATTCCAAGAGTCCCCCAGATATGTCAGTCCATTCCAGAGGAACCTGTTTTCCCTGCACTGCCTTGACGTTCAAGCCGAGGATCGACTCCCACCACGTGTGCACGTGGGACAGCCCTGTGGGAAAGCCTCGTGGGAAAGCCTCGTGGGGAAGACTCGAGGGAAACCATAGATCCTTTGATCCATGCGGCGGACTGCGTGACACTGCTGCTACCGCTCTGGAGGAAAGCGCAAGTGCATGCCCGCATTCGAGACGAGGACTGACTCCCCTGGGGAGACTCCAGAAGTACCCCAAGATCCACGTCAGCACTGGAGAGGAATCCTCAGGTTCCGGCCCCGTCTCCACACAAGGACTTAGGCCCTGGCATCGAGGGGAGAGGAATCACCAGAGGTCCCCGAGGAACTCGCATGGGGACTGGCCTTTCCTGAGGCCACCAGAGCGGGTCCCTGAGGTCCCCGTCGTAAGTCGAGAGCACCTGCCGCAACTCGAGAAAATCCAGGAGGTTTTGCCCTCCAGGCGAGATGAGGCCGATTTCCGCTGAGGCTTCTCGAGGCTAATCACGTCTAACCACTGGAACTTCCAAAGGGTCTTTCACACCCTTGCTGCAACTCAAGAACTTCCCCACATACCCGTCTCCACTCGAGGGGAAGCACGTGGGGTCCCGCACACATCCAGGGGAGCCCCGTTTGCGCCTCCTAGCTCGAGATGAGGGATCCTTTCCCTGTTTCGTAGGGAAAGAATTCCCGGCGTTCCCGTCGCATCTCAAGAGGAGGCGCTCTCCACAGGAAAGGGGAGAGGAACTCCAAGATCGTGCCACCATTCCAAGAGACCCCCAGATGTGTCAGTCCATTCCAGAGGAACCTGTTTTCCCTGCACTGCCTTGACGTTCAAGCCGAGGATCGACTCCCACCACGTGTGCACGTGGGACAGCCCTGTGGGAAAGCCTCGTGGGAAAGCCTCGTGGGAAAGACTCGAGGGAAAACCATAGATCCTTTGATCCACGCGGCGGACTGCGTGACACTGCTGCTACCGCTCTGGAGGAAAGCGTAAGTGCATGGCCGCATTCGAGACGAGGACTGACTCCCCTGGGGAGACTCCAGAATTACCCCAAGATCCATGTCAGCACTGGAGAGGAATCCTCAGGTTCCGGCCCCGACTCCACACAAGGTCTTAGGCCCCGGCATCGACGGGAGAGGAATCCCGAGACGACCCCGAGGAACTCGCATGGGGACTGGCCTTTCCTGAGGCCACCACAGCGGGTCCCTCAGGTCCCCGTCGTAAGTCGAGAGCACCTGCCGCAACTCGAGAAAATCCAGGAGGTTTTGCCCTCCAGGCGAGATGAGGCCCATTTCCGCTGAGGCTTCTCGAGGCCAATCACATCTAACCACTGGAACTTCCAAAGGGTCCTTCACACCCTTGCTGCAACTCAAGAAGTTCCCCGACATACCCGTCTCCCCTCGAGAGGAAGCACGTGGGGTCCCGCACACATCCAGGGGAGCCCCGTTTCCGCCTCCGAGCTCGAGATGAGGGATCCTTTCCCTGTTTCGTAGGGAAAGAATTTCCGGCGTTCCCGTCGCATCTCAAGAGGAGGCGCTCTCCACAGGAAAGGCGAGAGGAACTCCAGGGTCGTGACACCATTCCAAGAGTCCCCCAGATGTGTCAGTCCATTCCAGAGGAACCTGTTTTCCCTGCACTGCCTTGACGTTCAAGCCGAGGATCGAGTCCCACCACGTGTGCACGTGGGACAGCCCTGTGGGAAAGCCTCCTGGGAAAGCCTCGTGGGAAAGACTCGAGGGAAAACCATATATCCGTTGATCCACGCGGCGGACTGCGTGACACTGCTTCTACCCCTCTGGAGGAAAGCGCAAGTGCATGCCCGCATTCGAGACGAGGACTGACTCCCCTGGGGAGACTCCAGAAGTACCCCAAGATCCATGTCAGCACTGGAGAGGAATCCTCAGGTTCCGGCCCCGACTCCACACAAGGTCTTAGGCCCCGGCATCGACGGGAGAGGAATCCCGAGAGGCCCCCGAGGAACTCGCATGGGGACTGGCCTTTCCTGAGGCCACCAGAGCGGGTCCCTGAGGTCCCCGTCGTAAGTCGAGAGCACCTGCCGCAACTCGAGAAAATCCAGGAGGTTTTGCCCTCCAGGCGAGATGAGGCCCATTTCCGCTGAGGCTTCTCGAGGCCAATCACATCTAACCACTGGAACTTCCAAAGGGTCCTTCACACCCTTGCTGCAACTCAAGAAGTTCCCCGACATACCCGTCTCCACTCGAGAGGAAGCACGTGGGGTCCCTCACACATCCAGGGGAGCCCCGTTTCCGCCTCCTAGCTCGAGATGAGGGATCCTTTCCCTGTTTCGTAGGGAAAGAATTCCCGGCGTTCCCGTCGCATCTCAAGAGGAGGCGCTCTCCACAGGAAAGGCGAGAGGAACTCCAGGGTCGTGCCACCATTCCAAGAGTCCCCCAGATGTGTCAATCCATTCCAGAGGAAACTGTTTTCCCTGCACTGCCTTGACGTTCAAGCCGAGGATCGACTCCCACCACGTGTGCACGTGGGACAGCCCTGTGGGAAAGCCTCGTGGGAAAGCCTCGTGGGAAAGACTCGAGGGAAAACCATAGATCCTTTGATCCACGTGGCGGACGGCGTGACACTGCTGCTACCGCTCTGGAGGAAAGCGCAAGTGCATGCCCGCATTCGAGACGAGGACTGACTCCCCTGGGGAGACTCCAGAAGTACCCCAAGATCCATGTCAGCACTGGAGAGGAATCCTCAGGTTCCGGCCCCGACTCCACACAAGGTCTTAGGCCCCGGCATCGACGGGAGAGGAATCCCGAGAGGCCCCTGAGGAACTCGCATGGGGACTGGCCTTTCCTGAGGCCACCAGAGCGGTTCCCTGAGATCCCCGTCGTAAGTCGAGAGCACCTGCCGCAACTCGAGAAAATCCAGGAGGTTTTGCCCTCCAGGAGAGATGAGGCCCATTTCCGCATAGGCTTCTCGAGGCCAATCACATCTAACCACTGGAACTTCCAAAGGGTCCTTCACACCATTGCTGCAACTCAAGTAGTTCCCCGACATACCCGTCTCCACTCGAGAGGAAGCACGTGGGGTCCCGCACACATCCAGGGGAGCCCCGTTTCCGCCTCCTAGCTCGAGATGAGGGATCCTTTCCCTGTTTCGTAGGGAAAGAATTCCCGGCGTTCCCGTCGCATCTCAAGAGGAGGCGCTCTCCACAGGAAAGGCGAGAGGAACTCCAGGGTCATGACACCATTCCAAGAGTCCCCCAGATGTGTCAGTCCATTCCAGAGGAACCTGTTTTCCCTGCACTGCTTTGACGTTCAAGCCGAGGATCGACTCCCACCACGTGTGCACGTGGGACAGCCCTGTGGGAAAGCCTCGTGGGAAACCCTCGTGGGAAAGACTCGAGGGAAAACCATAGATCCTTTGATCCACGCGGCGGACTGCGTGACACTGCTGCTACCGCTCTGGAGGAAAGCGCAAGTGCATGCCCGCATTCGAGACGAGGACTGACTCCCCTGGGGAGACTCCAGAAGTACCCCAAGATCCATGTCAGCACTGGAGAGGAATCCTCAGGTTCCGGCCCCGACTCCACACAAGGTCTTAGGCCCCGGCATAGACGGGAGAGGAATCCCGAGACGCCCCCGAGGAACTCGCATGGGGACTGGCCTTTCCTGAGGCCACCAGAGCGGGTCCCTGAGGTCCCCGTCGTAAGTCGAGAGCACCTGCCGCAACTCGAGAAAATCCAGGAGGTTTTGCCCTCCAGGCGAGATGAGGCCCATTTCCGCTGAGGCTTCTCGAGGCCAATCACATCTAACCACTGGAACTTCCAAAGGGTCCTTCACACCCTTGCTGCAACTCAAGAAGTTCCCCGACATACCCGTCTCCACTCGAGAGGAAGCACGTGGGGTCCCTCACACATCCAGGGGAGCCCCGTTTCCGCCTCCTAGCTCGAGATGAGGGATCCTTTCCCTGTTTCGTAGGGAAAGAATTCCCGGCGTTCCCGTCGCATCTCAAGAGGAGGCGCTCTCCACAGGAAAGGCGAGAGGAACTCCAGGGTCGTGCCACCATTCCAAGAGTCCCCCAGATGTGTCAATCCATTCCAGAGGAAACTGTTTTCCCTGCACTGCCTTGACGTTCAAGCCGAGGATCGACTCCCACCACGTGTGCACGTGGGACAGCCCTGTGGGAAAGCCTCGTGGGAAAGCCTCGTGGGAAAGACTCGAGGGAAAACCATAGATCCTTTGATCCACGTGGCGGACGGCGTGACACTGCTGCTACCGCTCTGGAGGAAAGCGCAAGTGCATGCCCGCATTCGAGACGAGGACTGACTCCCCTGGGGAGACTCCAGAAGTACCCCAAGATCCATGTCAGCACTGGAGAGGAATCCTCAGGTTCCGGCCCCGACTCCACACAAGGTCTTAGGCCCCGGCATCGACGGGAGAGGAATCCCGAGAGGCCCCTGAGGAACTCGCATGGGGACTGGCCTTTCCTGAGGCCACCAGAGCGGTTCCCTGAGATCCCCGTCGTAAGTCGAGAGCACCTGCCGCAACTCGAGAAAATCCAGGAGGTTTTGCCCTCCAGGAGAGATGAGGCCCATTTCCGCATAGGCTTCTCGAGGCCAATCACATCTAACCACTGGAACTTCCAAAGGGTCCTTCACACCATTGCTGCAACTCAAGTAGTTCCCCGACATACCCGTCTCCACTCGAGAGGAAGCACGTGGGGTCCCGCACACATCCAGGGGAGCCCCGTTTCCGCCTCCTAGCTCGAGATGAGGGATCCTTTCCCTGTTTCGTAGGGAAAGAATTCCCGGCGTTCCCGTCGCATCTCAAGAGGAGGCGCTCTCCACAGGAAAGGCGAGAGGAACTCCAGGGTCATGACACCATTCCAAGAGTCCCCCAGATGTGTCAGTCCATTCCAGAGGAACCTGTTTTCCCTGCACTGCTTTGACGTTCAAGCCGAGGATCGACTCCCACCACGTGTGCACGTGGGACAGCCCTGTGGGAAAGCCTCGTGGGAAACCCTCGTGGGAAAGACTCGAGGGAAAACCATAGATCCTTTGATCCACGCGGCGGACTGCGTGACACTGCTGCTACCGCTCTGGAGGAAAGCGCAAGTGCATGCCCGCATTCGAGACGAGGACTGACTCCCCTGGGGAGACTCCAGAAGTACCCCAAGATCCATGTCAGCACTGGAGAGGAATCCTCAGGTTCCGGCCCCGACTCCACACAAGGTCTTAGGCCCCGGCATAGACGGGAGAGGAATCCCGAGACGCCCCCGAGGAACTCGCATGGGGACTGGCCTTTCCTGAGGCCACCAGAGCGGGTCCCTGAGGTCCCCGTCGTAAGTCGAGAGCACCTGCCGCAACTCGAGAAAATCCAGGAGGTTTTGCCCTCCAGGCGAGATGAGGCCCATTTCCGCTGAGGCTTCTCGAGGCCAATCACATCTAACCACTGGAACTTCCAAAGGGTCCTTCACACCCTTGCTGCAACTCAAGAAGTTCCCCGACATACCCGTCTCCACTCGAGAGGAAGCACGTGGGGTCCCTCACACATCCAGGGGAGCCCCGTTTCCGCCTCCTAGCTCGAGATGAGGGATCCTTTCCCTGTTTCGTAGGGAAAGAATTCCCGGCGTTCCCGTCGCATCTCAAGAGGAGGCGCTCTCCACAGGAAAGGCGAGAGGAACTCCAGGGTCGTGCCACCATTCCAAGAGTCCCCCAGATGTGTCAATCCATTCCAGAGGAAACTGTTTTCCCTGCACTGCCTTGACGTTCAAGCCGAGGATCGACTCCCACCACGTGTGCACGTGGGACAGCCCTGTGGGAAAGCCTCGTGGGAAAGCCTCGTGGGAAAGACTCGAGGGAAAACCATAGATCCTTTGATCCACGTGGCGGACTGCGTGACACTGCTGCTACCGCTCTGGAGGAAAGCGCAAGTGCATGCCCGCATTCGAGACGAGGACTGACTCCCCTGGGGAGACTCCAGAAGTACCCCAAGATCCATGTCAGCACTGGAGAGGAATCCTCAGGTTCCGGCCCCGACTCCACAGAAGGTCTTAGGCCCCGGCATCGACGGGAGAGGAATCCCGAGAGGCCCCTGAGGAACTCGCATGGGGACTGGCCTTTCCTGAGGCCACCAGAGCGGTTCCCTGAGATCCCCGTCGTAAGTCGAGAGCACCTGCCGCAACTCGAGAAAATCCAGGAGGTTTTGCCCTCCAGGCGAGATGAGGCCCATTTCCGCATAGGCTTCTCGAGGCCAATCACATCTAACCACTGGAACTTCCAAAGGGTCCTTCACACCATTGCTGCAACTCAAGAAGTTCCCCGACATACCCGTCTCCACTCGAGAGGAAGCACGTGGGGTCCCGCACACATCCAGGGGAGCCCCGTTTCCGCCTCCTAGCTCGAGATGAGGGATCCTTTCCCTGTTTCGTAGGGAAAGAATTCCCGGCGTTCCCGTCGCATCTCAAGAGGAGGCGCTCTCCACAGGAAAGGCGAGAGGAACTCCAGGGTCATGACACCATTCCAAGAGTCCCCCAGATGTGTCAGTCCATTCCAGAGGAACCTGTTTTCCCTGCACTGCTTTGACGTTCAAGCCGAGGATCGACTCCCACCACGTGTGCACGTGGGACAGCCCTGTGGGAAAGCCTCGTGGGAAACCCTCGTGGGAAAGACTCGAGGGAAAACCATAGATCCTTTGATCCACGCGGCGGACTGCGTGACACTGCTGCTACCGCTCTGGAGGAAAGCGCAAGTGCATGCCCGCATTCGAGACGAGGACTTACTCCCCTGGGGAGACTCCAGAAGTACCCCAAGATCCATGTCAGCACTGGAGAGGAATCCTCAGGTTCTGGCCCCGACTCCACACAAGGTCTTAGGCGCCGGCATCGACGGGAGAGGAATCCCGAGAGGCCCCCGAGGAACTCGCATGGGGACTGGCCTTTCCTGAGGCCACCAGAGCGGGTCCCTGAGGTCCCCGTCGTAAGTCGAGAGCACCTGCCGCAACTCGAGAAAATCCAGGAGGTTTTGCCCTCCAGGCGAGATGAGGCCCATTTCCGCTGAGGCTTCTCGAGGCTAATCACATCTAACCACTTGAACTTCCAAAGGGTCCTTCACACCCTTGCTGCAACTCAAGAAGTTCCCCGACATACCCGTCTCCACTCGAGAGGAAGCACGTGGGGTCCCGCACACATCCAGGGGAGCCCCGTTTCCGCCTCCTAGCTCCAGATGAGGGATCCTTTCCCTGTTTCGTAGGGAAAGAATTCCCGGCGTTCCCATCGCATCTCAAGAGGAGGCGCTCTCCACAGGAAAGGCGAGAGGAACTCCAGGGTCGTGCCACCATTCCAAGAGTTCCCCAGATGTGTCAGTCCATTCCAGAGGAACCTGTTTTCCCTGCACTGCCTTGACGTTCAAGCCGAGGATCGACTCCCACCACGTGTGCACGTGGGACAGCCCTGTGGGAAAGCCTCGTGGGAAAGCCTCGTGGGAAAGACTCGAGGGAAAACCATAGATCCTTTGATCCACGCGGCGGACTGCGTGACACTGCTGCTACCGCTCTGGAGGAAAGCGCAAGTGCATGCCCGCATTCGAGACGAGGACTGACTCCCCTGGGGAGACTCCAGAAATACCCCAAGATCCATGTCAGCACTGGAGAGGAATCCTCAGGTTCCGGCCCCGACTCCACACAAGGTCTTAGGCCCCGGCATCGACGGGAGAGGAATCCCGAGACGCCCCCGAGGAACTCGCATGGGGACTGGCCTTTCCTGAGGCCACCAGAGCGGGTCCCTGAGGTCCCCGTCGTAAGTCGAGAGCACCTGCCGCAACTCGAGAAAATCCAGGAGGTTTTGCCCTCCAGGCGAGATGAGGTCCATATCCGCTGAGGCTTCTCGAGGCCAATCACGTCTAACCACTGGAACATCCAAAGGGCCCTTCACACCCTTGCTGCAACTCAAGAAGTTCCCCGACATACCCGTCTCCACTCGAGAGGAAGCATGTGGTGTCCCGCACACATCCAGGGGAGCCCCGTTTCCGCCTCCTAGCTCGAGATGAGGGATCCTTTCCCTGTTTCGTAGGGAAAGAATTCCCGGCGTTCCCGTCGCATCTCAAGAGGAGGCGCTCTCCACAGGAAAGGCGAGAGGAACTCCAGGGTCGTGGCACCATTCCAAGAGTCCCCCAGATGTGTCAGTCCATTCCAGAGGAACCTGTTTTCCCTGCACTGCCTTGACGTTCAAGCCGAGGATCGACTCCCACCACGTGTGCACGTGGGACAGCCCTGTGGGAAAGTTTCGTGGGAAAGCCTCGTGGGAAAGACTCGAGGGAAAACCATAGATCCTTTGATCCACGCGGCGGACTGCGTGACACTGCTGCTACCGCTCTGGAGGAAAGCGCAAGTGCATGCCCGCATTCGAGACGAGGACTGACTCCCCTGGGGAGACTCCAGAAGTACCCCAAGATCCATGTCAGCACTGGAGAGGAATCCTCAGGTTCCGGACCCGACTCCACACAAGGTCTTAGGCCCCGGCATCGACGGGAGAGGAATCCCGAGACGCCCCCGAGGAACTCGCATGGGGACTGGCCTTTCCTGAGGCCACCAGAGCGGGTCCCTGAGGTCCCCGTCGTAAGTCGAGAGCACCTGCCGCAACTCGAGAAAATCCAGGAGGTTTTGCCCTCCAGGAGAGATGAGGCCCATTTCCGCTGAGGCTTCTCGAGGCCAGTCACATCTAACCACTGGAACTTCCAAAGGGTCCTTCACACCCTTGCTGCAACTCAAGAAGTTCCCCGACATACCCGTCTGCACTCGAGAGGAAGCACGTGGTGTCCCGCACACATCCAGGGGAGCCCCGTTTCCGCCTCTTAGCTCGAGATGAGGGATCCTTTCCCTGTTTCGTAGGGAAAGAATTCCCGGCGTTCCCGTCGCATCTCAAGAGGAGGCGCTCTCCACAGGAAAGGCGAGAGGAACTCCAGGGTCGTGCCACCATTCCAAGAGTCCCCCAGATGTGTCAGTCCATTCCAGAGGAACCTGTTTTCCCTGCACTGCCTTGACGTTCAAGCCGAGGATCGACTCCCACCACGTGTGCACGTGGGACAGCCCTGTGGGAAAGCCTCGTGGGAAAGCCTCGTGGGAAAGACTCGAGGGAAAACCATGGATCCTTTGATCCATGCGGCGGACTGCGTGACACTGCTGCTACCGCTCTGGAGGAAAGCGCAAGTGCATGCCCGCATTCGAGACGAGGACTGACTCCCCTGGGGAGACTCTAGAAGTACCCCAAGATCCATGTCAGCACTGGAGAGGAATCCTCAGGTTCCGGCCCCGACTCCACACAAGGTCTTAGGCCCCGGCATCACCGGGAGAGGAATCCCGAGAGGCCCCCGAGGAACTCGCATGGGGACTGGCCTTTCCTGAGGCCACCAGAGCGGTTGGCTGAGGTCCCCGTCGTAAGTCGAGAGCACCTGCCGCAACTCGAGAAAATCCAGGAGGTTTTGCCCTCCAGGCGAGATGAGGCCCATTTCCGCTGAGGCTTCTCGAGGCCAATCACATCTAACCACTGGAACTTCCAAAGGGTCTTTCACAGCATTGCTGCAACTCAAGAAGATCCCCGACAAACCCCTCTCCACTCGAGAGGAAGCACGTGGGGTCCCTCACACATCCAGGGGAGCCCCGTTTCCGCCTAATAGCTCGAGATGAGGGATCCTTCCCTTTTTCGTAGGGAAAGAATTCCCGGCGTTCCCGTCGCATCTCAAGAGGAGGCGCTCTCCACAGGAAAGGCGAGAGGAACTCCATTGTCGTGACACCATTCCAAGAGTCCCCCAGATGTGTCAGTCCATTCCAGAGGAACCTGTTTTCCCTGCACTGCCTTGACGTTCAAGCCGAGGATCGACTCCCACCACGTGTGCACGTGGGACAGCCCTGTGGGAAAGCCTCGTGGGAAAGCCTCATGGGAAAGACTCGAGGGAAAACCATAGATCCTTTGATCCACGCGGCGGACTGCGTGACACTGCTGCTACCGTTCTGGAGGAAAGCGCAAGTACATGCCCGCATTCGAGACGAGGACTGACTCCCCTGGGGAGACTCCAGAAGTACCCCAAGATCCATGTCAGCACTGGAGAGGAATCCTCAGGTTCCGGCCCCGACTCCACACAAGGTCTTAGGCCCCGGCATCTACGGGAGAGGAATCCCGAGAGGCCCCCGAGGAACTCGCATGGGGACTGGCCTTTTCTGAGGCCACCAGAGCGGGTCCCTGAGGTCCCCGTCGTAAGTCGAGAGCACCTGCCGCAACTCGAGAAAATCCAGGAGGTTTTGCCCTCCAGGCGAGATGAGGCCCATTTCCGCTGAGGCTTCTCGAGGCCAATAACGTCTAACCACTGGAACTTCCAAAGGGTCCTTCACACCCTTGCTTCAACTCAAGAAGTTCCCCGACATACCCGTCTCCACTCGAGAGGAAGCACGTGGGGTCCCGCACACATCCAGGGGAGCCCCGTTTCCGCCTCCTAGCTCGAGATGAGGGATCCTTTCCCTGTTTCGTGGGGAAAGAATTCCAGGCGTTCCCGTCGCATCTCAAGAGGGGGCGCTCTCCACAGGAAAGGCGAGAGGAACTCCAGGGTCGTGCCACCATTCCAAGAGTCCCCCAGATGTGTCAGTCCATTACAGAGGAAACTGTTTTCCCTGCACTGCCTTGACGTTCAAGCCGAGGATAGACTCCCACCACGTGTGCACGTGGGACAGCCCTGTGGGAAAGCCTCGTGGGAAAGCCTCGTAGGAAAGACTCGAGGGAAAACCATAGATCCTTTGATCCACGCGGCGGAATGCGTGACACTGCTGCTACCGCTCTGGAGGAAAGCGCAAGTGCATGCCCGCATTCGAGACGAGGACTGACTCCCCTGGGGATACTCCAGAAGTACCCCAAGATCCATGTCAGCACTGGAGAGGAATCCTCAGGTTCCGGCCCCGACTCCACACAAGGTCTTAGGCCCCGGCATCGACGGGAGAGGAATCCCGAGACGCCCCCGAGGAACTCGCATGGGGACTGGCCTTTCCTGAGGCCACCAGAGCGGTTCCCTGAGATCCCCGTCGTAAGTCGAGAGCACCTGCCACAACTCGAGAAAATCCAGGAGGTTTTGCCCTCCAGGCGAGATGAGGCCCATTTCCGCTGAGGCTTCTCGAGGCCAATCACATCTAACCACTGGAACTTCCAAAGGGTCCTTCACACCCTTGCTGCAACTCAAGAAGTTCCCCGACATACCCGTCTCCACTCGAGAGGAAGCACGTGGGGTCCCGCACACATCCAGGGGAGCCTCGTTTCCGCCTCCTAGCTCGAGATGAGGGATCCTTTCCCTGTTTCGTAGGGAAAGAATTCCCGGTGTTCCCGTCGCATCTCAAGAGGAGGCGCTCTCCACAGGAAAGGTGAGAGGAACTCCAGGGTCGTGCCACCATTCCAAGAGTCCCCCAGATGTGTCAGTCCATTCCAGAGGAACCTGTTTTCCCTGCACTTCCTTGACGTTCAAGCCGAGGATCGACTCCCACCACGTGTGCACGTGGGACAGCCCTGTGGGAAAGCCTCGTGGGAAAGCCTCGTGGGAAAGACTCGAGGGAAAACCATAGATCCTTTGATCCACGCGGCGGACTGCGTGACACTGCTGCTACCGCTCTGGAGGAAAGCGCAAGTCATGCCCGCATTCGAGACGAGGACTTACTAACCTGGGGAGACTCCAGAAGTACCCCAAGATCCATGTCAGCACTGGAGAGGAATCCTCAGGTTCTGGCCCCGACTCCACACAAGGTCTTAGGCGCCGGCATCGACGGGAGAGGAATCCCGAGAGGCCCCCGAGGAACTCGCATGGGGACTGGCCTTTCCTGAGGCCACCAGAGCGGGTCCCTGAGATCCCCGTCGTAAGTCGAGAGCACCTGCCGCAACTCGAGAAAATCCAGGAGGTTTTGCCCTCCAGGCGAGATGAGGCCCATTTCCGCTGAGGCTTCTCGAGGCTAATCACATCTAACCACTTGAACTTCCAAAGGGTCCTTCACACCCTTGCTGCAACTCAAGAAGTTCCCCGACATACCCGTCTCCACTCGAGAGGAAGCACGTGGGGTCCCGCACACATCCAGGGGAGCCCCGTTTCCGCCTCCTAGCTCGAGATGAGGGATCCTTTCCCTGTTTCGTAGGGAAAGAATTCCCGGCGTTCCCGTCGCATCTCAAGAGGAGGCGCTCTCCACAGGAAAGGCGAGAGGAACTCCAGGGTCGTGCCACCATTCCAAGAGTCCCCCAGATGTGTCAGTCCATTCCAGAGGAACCTGTTTTCCCTGCACTGCCTTGACGTTCAAGCCGAGGATCGACTCCCACCACGTGTGCACGTGGGACAGCCCTGTGGAAAAGCCTCGTGGGAAAGCCTCGTGGGAAAGACTCGAGGGAAAACCATAGATCCTTTGATCCACGCGGCGGACTGCGTGACACTGCTGCTACCGCTCTGGAGGAAAGCGCAAGTGCATGCCCGCATTCGAGACGAGGACTGACTCCCCTGGGGAGACTCCAGAATTACCCCAAGATCCATGTCAGCACTGGAGAGGAATCCTCAGGTTCCGGCCCCGATTCCACACAAGGTCTTAGGCCCCGGCATCGACGGGAGAGGAATCCCGAGAGGCCCCCGAGGAACTCGCATGGGGACTGGCCTTTCCTGAGGCCACCAGAGCGGGTCCCTGAGGTCCCCGTCGTAAGTCGAGAGCACCTGCCGCAACTCGAGAAAATCCAGGAGGTTTTGCCCTCCAGGCGAGATGAGGCCCATTTCCGCTGAGGCTTCTCGAGGCCAATCACATCTAACCACTGGAACTTCCAAAGGGTCCTTCACACCCTTGCTGCAACTCAAGAAGTTCCCCGACATACCCGTCTCCACTCGAGAGGAAGCACGTGGGGTCCCTCACACATCCAGGGGAGCCCCGTTTCCGCCTCCTAGCTCGAGATGAGGGATCCTTTCCCTGTTTCGTAGGGAAAGAATTCCCGGCGTTCCCGTCGCATCTCAAGAGGAGGCGCTCTCCACAGGAAAGGCGAGAGGAACTCCAGGGTCGTGCCACCATTCCAAGAGTCCCCCAGATGTGTCAATCCATTCCAGAGGAAACTGTTTTCCCTGCACTGCCTTGACGTTCAAGCCGAGGATCGACTCCCACCACGTGTGCACGTGGGACAGCCCTGTGGGAAAGCCTCGTGGGAAAGCCTCGTGGGAAAGACTCGAGGGAAAACCATAGATCCTTTGATCCACGTGGCGGACTGCGTGACACTGCTGCTACCGCTCTGGAGGAAAGCGCAAGTGCATGCCCGCATTCGAGACGAGGACTGACTCCCCTGGGGAGACTCCAGAATTACCCCAAGATCCATGTCAGCACTGGAGAGGAATCCTCAGGTTCCGGCCCCGATTCCACACAAGGTCTTAGGCCCCGGCATCGACGGGAGAGGAATCCCGAGATGCCCCCGAGGAACTCGCATGGGGACTGGCCTTTCCTGAGGCCACCAGAGCGGGTCCCTGAGGTCCCCGTCGTAAGTCGAGAGCACCTGCCGCAACTCGAGAAAATCCAGGAGGTTTTGCACTCCAGGCGAGATGAGGCCCATTTCCGCTGAGGCTTCTCGAGGCCAATCACATCTAACCACTGGAACTTCCAAAGGGTCCTTCACACCCTTGCTGCAACTCAAGAAGTTCCCCGACATACCCGTCTCCACTCGAGAGGAAGCACGTGGGGTCCCTCACACATCCAGGGGAGCCCCGTTTCCGCCTCCTAGCTCGAGATGAGGGATCCTTTCCCTGTTTCGTAGGGAAAGAATTCCCGGCGTTCCCGTCGCATCTCAAGAGGAGGCGCTCTCCACAGGAAAGGCGAGAGGAACTCCAGGGTCGTGCCACCATTCCAAGAGTCCCCCAGATGTGTCAATCCATTCCAGAGGAAACTGTTTTCCCTGCACTGCCTTGACGTTCAAGCCGAGGATCGACTCCCACCACGTGTGCACGTGGGACAGCCCTGTGGGAAAGCCTCGTGGGAAAGCCTCGTGGGAAAGACTCGAGGGAAAACCATAGATCCTTTGATCCACGTGGCGGACTGCGTGACACTGCTGCTACCGCTCTGGAGGAAAGCGCAAGTGCATGCCCGCATTCGAGACGAGGACTGACTCCCCTGGGGAGACTCCAGAAGTACCCCAAGATCCATGTCAGCACTGGAGAGGAATCCTCAGGTTCCGGCCCCGACTCCACACAAGGTCTTAGGCCCCGGCATCGACGGGAGAGGAATCCCGAGAGGCCCCTGAGGAACTCGCATGGGGACTGGCCTTTCCTGAGGCCACCAGAGCGGTTCCCTGAGATCCCCGTCGTAAGTCGAGAGCACCTGCCGCAACTCGAGAAAATCCAGGAGGTTTTGCCCTCCAGGCGAGATGAGGCCCATTTCCGCATAGGCTTCTCGAGGCCAATCACATCTAACCACTGGAACTTCCAAAGGGTCCTTCACACCATTGCTGCAACTCAAGAAGTTCCCCGACATACCCGTCTCCACTCGAGAGGAAGCACGTGGGGTCCCGCACACATCCAGGGGAGCCCCGTTTCCGCCTCCTAGCTCGAGATGAGGGATCCTTTCCCTGTTTCGTAGGGAAAGAATTCCCGGCGTTCCCGTCGCATCTCAAGAGGAGGCGCTCTCTACAGGAAAGGCGAGAGGAACTCCAGGGTCATGACACCATTCCAAGAGTCCCCCAGATGTGTCAGTCCATTCCAGAGGAACCTGTTTTCCCTGCACTGCTTTGACGTTCAAGCCGAGGATCGACTCCCACCACGTGTGCACGTGGGACAGCCCTGTGGGAAAGCCTCGTGGGAAACCCTCGTGGGAAAGACTCGAGGGAAAACCATAGATCCTTTGATCCACGCGGCGGACTGCGTGACACTGCTGCTACCGCTCTGGAGGAAAGCGCAAGTGCATGCCCGCATTCGAGACGAGGACTTACTCCCCTGGGGAGACTCCAGAAGTACCCCAAGATCCATGTCAGCACTGGAGAGGAATCCTCAGGTTCCGGCCCCGACTCCACACAAGGTCTTAGGCCCCGGCATCGACGGGAGAGGAATCCCGAGACGCCCCCGAGGAACTCGTATGGGGACTGGCCTTTCCTGAGGCCACCAGAGCGGGTCCCTGAGGTCCCCGTCGTAAGTCGAGAGCACCTGACGCAACTCGAGAAAATCCAGGAGGTTTTGCCCTCCAGGCGAGATGAGGCCCATTTCCGCTGAGGCTTCTCGAGGCCAATCACATCTAACCACTGGAACTTCCAAAGGGTCCTTCACACCATTGCTGCAACTCAAGAAGTTCCCCGACATACCCGTCTCCACTCGAGAGGAAGCACGTGGGGTCCCGCACACATCCAGGGGAGCCCCGTTTCCGACTCCTAGATCGAGATGAGGGATTCTTTCCCTGTTCCGTAGGGAAAGAATTCCCGGCGTTCCCGTCGCATCTCAAGAGGAGGCGCTCTCCACAGGAAAGGCGAGAGGAACTCCAGGGTCGTGACACCATTCCAAGAGTCCCCCAGATGTGTCAGTCCATTCCAGAGGAACCTGTTTTCCCTGCACTGCCTTGACGTTCAAGCCGAGGATCGACTCCCACCACGTGTGCACGTGGGACAGCCCTGTGGGAAAGCCTCGTGGGAAAGCCTCGTGGGAAAGACTCGAGGGAAAACCATAGATCCTTTGATCCACGTGGCGGACTGCGTGACACTGCTGCTACCGCTCTGGAGGAAAGCGCAAGTGCATGCCCGCATTCAAGACGAGGACTGACTCCCCTGGGGAGACTCCAGAAGTACCCCAAGGTCCATGTCAGCACTGGAGAGGAATCCTCAGATTCCGGCCCCGACTCCACACAAGGTCTTAGGCCACGGCATAGACGGGAGAGGAATCCCGAGAGGCCCCCGAGGAACTCGCATGGGGACTGGCCTTTCCTGAGGCCACCAGAGCGGGTCCCTGAGGTCCCCGTCGTAAGTCGAGAGCACCTGCCGCAACTCGAGAAAATCCAGGAGGTTTTGCCCTCCAGGCGAGATGAGGCCCATTTCCGCTGAGGCTTCTCGAGGCCAATAACGTCTAACCACTGGAACTTCCAAAGGGTCCTTCACACCCTTGCTTCAACTCAAGAAGTTCCCCGACATACCCGTCTCCACTCGAGAGGAAGCACGTGGGGTCCCGCACACATCCAGGGGAGCCCCGTTTCCGCCTCCTAGCTCGAGATGAGGGATCCTTTCCCTGTTTCGTGGGGAAAGAATTCCAGGCGTTCCCGTCGCATCTCAAGAGGAGGCGCTCTCCACAGGAAAGGCGAGAGGAACTCCAGGGTCGTGCCACCATTCCAAGAGTCCCCCAGATGTGTCAGTCCATTACAGAGGAACCTGTTTTCCCTGCACTGCCTTGACGTTCAAGCCGAGGATAGACTCCCACCACGTGTGCACGTGGGACAGCCCTGTGGGAAAGCCTCGTGGGAAAGCCTCGTAGGAAAGACTCGAGGGAAAACCATAGATCCTTTGATCCACGCGGCGGAATGCGTGACACTGCTGCTACCGCTCTGGAGGAAAGCGCAAGTGCATGCCCGCATTCGAGACGAGGACTGACTCCCCTGGGGATACTCCAGAAGTACCCCAAGATCCATGTCAGCACTGGAGAGGAATCCTCAGGTTCCGGCCCCGACTCCACACAAGGTCTTAGGCCCCGGCATCGACGGGAGAGGAATCCCGAGACGCCCCAGAGGAACTCGCATGGGGACTGGCCTTTCCTGAGGCCACCAGAGCGGTTCCCTGAGATCCCCGTCGTAAGTCGAGAGCACCTGCCACAACTCGAGAAAATCCAGGAGGTTTTGCCCTCCAGGCGAGATGAGGCCCATTTCCGCTGAGGCTTCTCGAGGCCAATCACATCTAACCACTGGAACTTCCAAAGGGTCCTTCACACCCTTGCTGCAACTCAAGAAGTTCCCCGACATACCCGTCTCCACTCGAGAGGAAGCACGTGGGGTCCCGCACACATCCAGGGGAGCCCCGTTTCCACCTCCTAGCTCGAGATGAGGGATCCTTTCCCTGTTTCGTAGGGAAAGAATTCCCGGCGTTCCCGTCGCATCTCAAGAGGAGGCGCTCTCCACAGGAAAGGTGAGAGGAACTCCAGGGTCGTGCCACCATTCCAAGAGTCCCCCAGATGTGTCAGTCCATTCCAGAGGAACCTGTTTTCCCTGCACTTCCTTGACGTTCAAGCCGAGGATCGACTCCCACCACGTGTGCACGTGGGACAGCCCTGTGGGAAAGCCTCGTGGGAAAGCCTCGTGGGAAAGACTCGAGGGAAAACCATAGATCCTTTGATCCACGCGGCGGACTGCGTGACACTGCTGCTACCGCTCTGGAGGAAAGCGCAAGTGCATGCCCGCATTCGAGACGAGGACTTACTAACCTGGGGAGACTCCAGAAGTACCCCAAGATCCATGTCAGCACTGGAGAGGAATCCTCAGGTTCTGGCCCCGACTCCACACAAGGTCTTAGGCGCCGGCATCGACGGGAGAGGAATCCCGAGAGGCCCCCGAGGAACTCGCATGGGGACTGGCCTTTCCTGAGGCCACCAGAGCGGGTCCCTGAGGTCCCCGTCGTAAGTCGAGAGCACCTGCCGCAACTCGAGAAAATCCAGGAGGTTTTGCCCTCCAGGCGAGATGAGGCCCATTTCCGCTGAGGCTTCTCGAGGCTAATCACATCTAACCACTTGAACTTCCAAAGGGTCCTTCACACCCTTGCTGCAACTCAAGAAGTTCCCCGACATACCCGTCTCCACTCGAGAGGAAGCACGTGGGGTCCCGCACACATCCAGGGGAGCCCCGTTTCCGCCTCCTAGCTCCAGATGAGGGATCCTTTCCCTGTTTCGTAGGGAAAGAATTCCCGGCGTTCCCATCGCATCTCAAGAGGAGGCGCTCTCCACAGGAAAGGCGAGAGGAACTCCAGGGTCGTGCCACCATTCCAAGAGTTCCCCAGATGTGTCAGTCCATTCCAGAGGAACCTGTTTTCCCTGCACTGCCTTGACGTTCAAGCCGAGGATCGACTCCCACCACGTGTGCACGTGGGACAGCCCTGTGGGAAAGCCTCGTGGGAAAGCCTCGTGGGAAAGACTCGAGGGAAAACCATAGATCCTTTGATCCACGCGGCGGACTGCGTGACACTGCTGCTACCGCTCTGGAGGAAAGCGCAAGTGCATGCCCGCATTCGAGACGAGGACTGACTCCCCTGGGGAGACTCCAGAAGTACCCCAAGATCCATGTCAGCACTGGAGAGGAATCCTCAGGTTCCGGACCCGACTCCACACAAGGTCTTAGGCCCCGGCATCGACGGGAGAGGAATCCCGAGACGCCCCCGAGGAACTCGCATGGGGACTGGCCTTTCCTAAGGCCACCAGAGCGGGTCCCTGAGGTCCCCGTCGTAAGTCGAGAGCACCTGCCGCAACTCGAGAAAATCCAGGAGGTTTTGCCCTCCAGGAGAGATGAGGCCCATTTCCGCTGAGGCTTCTCGAGGCCAGTCACATCTAACCACTGGAACTTCCAAAGGGTCCTTCACACCCTTGCTGCAACTCAAGAAGTTCCCCGACATACCCGTCTGCACTCGAGAGGAAGCACGTGGTGTCCCGCACACATCCAGGGGAGCCCCGTTTCCGCCTCTTAGCTCGAGATGAGGGATCCTTTCCCTGTTTCGTAGGGAAAGAATTCCCGGCGTTCCCGTCGCATCTCAAGAGGAGGCGCTCTCCACAGGAAAGGCGAGAGGAACTCCAGGGTCGTGCCACCATTCCAAGAGTCCCCCAGATGTGTCAGTCCATTCCAGAGGAACCTGTTTTCCCTGCACTGCCTTGACGTTCAAGCCGAGGATCGACTCCCACCACGTGTGCACGTGGGACAGCCCTGTGGGAAAGCCTCGTGGGAAAGCCTCGTGGGAAAGACTCGAGGGAAAACCATGGATCCTTTGATCCATGCGGCGGACTGCGTGACACTGCTGCTACCGCTCTGGAGGAAAGCGCAAGTGCATGCCCGCATTCGAGACGAGGACTGACTCCCCTGGGGAGACTCCAGAAGTACCCCAAGATCCATGTCAGCACTGGAGAGGAATCCTCAGGTTCCGGCCCCGACTCCACACAAGGTCTTAGGCCCCGGCATCAACGGGAGAGGAATCCCGAGAGGCCCCCGAGGAACTCGCATGGGGACTGGCCTTTCCTGAGGCCACCAGAGCGGTTGGCTGAGGTCCCCGTCGTAAGTCGAGAGCACCTGCCGCAACTCGAGAAAATCCAGGAGGTTTTGCCCTCCAGGCGAGATGAGGCCCATTTCCGCTGAGGCTTCTCGAGGCCAATCACATCTAACCACTGGAACTTCCAAAGGGTCTTTCACAGCATTGCTGCAACTCAAGAAGATCCCCGACAAACCCCTCTCCACTCGAGAGGAAGCACGTGGGGTCCCTCACACATCCAGGGGAGCCCCGTTTCCGCCTAATAGCTCGAGATGAGGGATCCTTCCCTTTTTCGTAGGGAAAGAATTCCCGGCGTTCCCGTCGCATCTCAAGAGGAGGCGCTCTCCACAGGAAAGGCGAGAGGAACTCCATTGTCGTGACACCATTCCAAGAGTCCCCCAGATGTGTCAGTCCATTCCAGAGGAACCTGTTTTCCCTGCACTGCCTTGACGTTCAAGCCGAGGATCGACTCCCACCACGTGTGCACGTGGGACAGCCCTGTGGGAAAGCCTCGTGGGAAAGCCTCATGGGAAAGACTCGAGGGAAAACCATAGATCCTTTGATCCACGCGGCGGACTGCGTGACACTGCTGCTACCGTTCTGGAGGAAAGCGCAAGTGCATGCCCGCATTCGAGACGAGGACTGACTCCCCTGGGGAGACTCCAGAAGTACCCCAAGATCCATGTCAGCACTGGAGAGGAATCCTCAGGTTCCGGCCCCGACTCCACACAAGGTCTTAGGCCCCGGTATCTACGGGAGAGGAATCCCGAGAGGCCCCCGAGGAACTCGCATGGGGACTGGCCTTTTCTGAGGCCACCAGAGCGGGTCCCTGAGGTCCCCGTCGTAAGTCGAGAGCACCTGCCGCAACTCGAGAAAATCCAGGAGGTTTTGCCCTCCAGGCGAGATGAGGCCCATTTCCGCTGAGGCTTCTCGAGGCTAATCACGTCTAACCACTGGAACTTCCAAAGGGTCCTTCACACCCTTGCTGCAACTCAAGAAGTTCCCCGACATACCCGTCTCCACTCGAGAGGAAGCACGTGGTGTCCCGCCCACATCCAGGGGAGCTCCGTTTCCGACTCCTAGCTCGAGATGAGGGATCCTTTCCCTGTTTCGTAGGGAAAGAATTCCGGGCGTTCCTGTCGCATCTCAAGAGGAGGCGCTCTCCACAGCAAAGGCGAGAGGAACTCCAGGGTCGTGCCACCATTCCAAGAGTCCCCCAGATGTGTCAGTCCATTCCAGAGGAACCTGTTTTCCCTGCACTGCCTTGACGTTCAAGCCGAGGATCGACTCCCACCACGTGTGCACGTGGGACAGCCCTGTGGAAAAGCCTCGTGGGAAAGCCTCGTGGGAAAGACTCGAGGGAAAACCATAGATCCTTTGATCCACGCGGAGGACTGCGTGACACTGCTGCTACCGCTCTGGAGGAAAGCGCAAGTGCATGCCCGCATTCGAGACGAGGACTGACTCCCCTGGGGAGACTCCAGAATTACCCCAAGATCCATGTCAGCACTGGAGAGGAATCCTCAGGTTCCGGCCCCGATTCCACACAAGGTCTTAGGCCCCGGTATCGACGGGAGAGGAATCCCGAGAGGCCCCCGAGGAACTCGCATGGGGACTGGCCTTTCCTGAGGCCACCAGAGCGGGTCCCTGAGGTCCCCGTCGTAAGTCGAGAGCACCTGCCGCAACTCGAGAAAATCCAGGAGGTTTTGCCCTCCAGGCGAGATGAGGCCCATTTCCGCTGAGGCTTCTCGAGGCCAATCACATCTAACCACTGGAACTTCCAAAGGGTCCTTCACACCCTTGCTGCAACTCAAGAAGTTCCCCGACATACCCGTCTCCACTCGAGAGGAAGCACGTGGGGTCCCTCACACATCCAGGGGAGCCCCGTTTCCGCCTCCTAGCTCGAGATGAGGGATCCTTTCCCTGTTTCGTAGGGAAAGAATTCCCGGCGTTCCCGTCGCATCTCAAGAGGAGGCGCTCTCCACAGGAAAGGCGAGAGGAACTCCAGGGTCGTGCCACCATTCCAAGAGTCCCCCAGATGTGTCAATCCATTCCAGAGGAAACTGTTTTCCCTGCACTGCCTTGACGTTCAAGCCGAGGATCGACTCCCACCACGTGTGCACGTGGGACAGCCCTGTGGGAAAGCCTCGTGGGAAAGCCTCGTGGGAAAGACTCGAGGGAAAACCATAGATCCTTTGATCCACGCGGCGGACTGCGTGACACTGCTGCTACCGCTCTGGAGGAAAGCGCAAGTGCATGCCCGCATTCGAGACGAGGACTGACTCCCCTGGGGAGACTCCAGAAGTACCCCAAGATCCATGTCAGCACTGGAGAGGAATCCTCAGGTTCCGGCCCCGACTCCACACAAGGTCTTAGGCCCCGGCATCGACGGGAGAGGAATCCCGAGAGGCCCCTGAGGAACTCGCATGGGGACTGGCCTTTCCTGAGGCCACCAGAGCGGTTCCCTGAGATCCCCGTCGTAAGTCGAGAGCACCTGCCGCAACTCGAGAAAATCCAGGAGGTTTTGCCCTCCAGGCGAGATGAGGCCCATTTCCGCATAGGCTTCTCGAGGCCAATCACATCTAACCACTGGAACTTCCAAAGGGTCCTTCACACCATTGCTGCAACTCAAGAAGTTCCCCGACATACCCGTCTCCACTCGAGAGGAAGCACGTGGGGTCCCGCACACATCCAGGGGAGCCCCGTTTCCGCCTCCTAGCTCGAGATGAGGGATCCTTTCCCTGTTTCGTAGGGAAAGAATTCCCGGCGTTCCCGTCGCATCTCAAGAGGAGGCGCTCTCCACAGGAAAGGCGAGAGGAACTCCAGGGTCATGACACCATTCCAAGAGTCCCCCAGATGTGTCAGTCCATTCCAGAGGAACCTGTTTTCCCTGCACTGCTTTGACGTTCAAGCCGAGGATCGACTCCCACCACGTGTGCACGTGGGACAGCCCTGTGGGAAAGCCTCGTGGGAAACCCTCGTGGGAAAGACTCGAGGGAAAACCATAGATCCTTTGATCCACGCGGCGGACTGCGTGACACTGCTGCTACCGCTCTGGAGGAAAGCGCAAGTGCATGCCCGCATTCGAGACGAGGACTTACTCCCCTGGGGAGACTCCAGAAGTACCCCAAGATCCATGTCAGCACTGGAGAGGAATCCTCAGGTTCCGGCCCCGACTCCACACAAGGTCTTAGGCCCCGGCATCGACGGGAGAGGAATCCCGAGACGCCCCCGAGGAACTCGTATGGGGACTGGCCTTTCCTGAGGCCACCAGAGCGGGTCCCTGAGGTCCCCGTCGTAAGTCGAGAGCACCTGACGCAACTCGAGAAAATCCAGGAGGTTTTGCCCTCCAGGCGAGATGAGGCCCATTTCCGCTGAGGCTTCTCGAGGCCAATCACATCTAACCACTGGAACTTCCAAAGGGTCCTTCACACCATTGCTGCAACTCAAGAAGTTCCCCGACATACCCGTCTCCACTCGAGAGGAAGCACGTGGGGTCCCGCACACATCCAGGGGAGCCCCGTTTCCGACTCCTAGATCGAGATGAGGGATTCTTTCCCTGTTCCGTAGGGAAAGAATTCCCGGCGTTCCCGTCGCATCTCAAGAGGAGGCGCTCTCCACAGGAAAGGCGAGAGGAACTCCAGGGTCGTGACACCATTCCAAGAGTCCCCCAGATGTGTCAGTCCATTCCAGAGGAACCTGTTTTCCCTGCACTGCCTTGACGTTCAAGCCGAGCATCGACTCCCACCACGTGTGCACGTGGGACAGCCCTGTGGGAAAGCCTCGTGGGAAAGCCTCGTGGGAAAGACTCGAGGGAAAACCATAGATCCTTTGATCCACGTGGCGGACTGCGTGACACTGCTGCTACCGCTCTGGAGGAAAGCGCAAGTGCATGCCCGCATTCGAGACGAGGACTGACTCCCCTGGGGAGACTCCAGAAGTACCCCAAGGTCCATGTCAGCACTGGAGAGGAATCCTCAGATTCCGGCCCCGACTCCACACAAGGTCTTAGGCCACGGCATAGACGGGAGAGGAATCCCGAGAGGCCCCCGAGGAACTCGCATGGGGACTGGCCTTTCCTGAGGCCACCAGAGCGGGTCCCTGAGGTCCCCGTCGTAAGTCGAGAGCACCTGCCGCAACTCGAGAAAATCCAGGAGGTTTTGCCCTCCAGGCGAGATGAGGCCCATTTCCGCTGAGGCTTCTCGAGGCCAATAACGTCTAACCACTGGAACTTCCAAAGGGTCCTTCACACCCTTGCTTCAACTCAAGAAGTTCCCCGACATACCCGTCTCCACTCGAGAGGAAGCACGTGGGGTCCCGCACACATCCAGGGGAGCCCCGTTTCCGCCTCCTAGCTCGAGATGAGGGATCCTTTCCCTGTTTCGTGGGGAAAGAATTCCAGGCGTTCCCGTCGCATCTCAAGAGGAGGCGCTCTCCACAGGAAAGGCGAGAGGAACTCCAGGGTCGTGCCACCATTCCAAGAGTCCCCCAGATGTGTCAGTCCATTACAAAGGAAACTGTTTTCCCTGCACTGCCTTGACGTTCAAGCCGAGGATAGACTCCCACCACGTGTGCACGTGGGACAGCCCTGTGGGAAAGCCTCGTGGGAAAGCCTCGTAGGAAAGACTCGAGGGAAAACCATAGATCCTTTGATCCACGCGGCGGAATGCGTGACACTGCTGCTACCGCTCTGGAGGAAAGCGCAAGTGCATGCCCGCATTCGAGACGAGGACTGACTCCCCTGGGGATACTCCAGAAGTACCCCAAGATCCATGTCAGCACTGGAGAGGAATCCTCAGGTTCCGGCCCCGACTCCACACAAGGTCTTAGGCCCCGGCATCGACGGGAGAGGAATCCCGAGACGCCCCAGAGGAACTCGCATGGGGACTGGCCTTTCCTGAGGCCACCAGAGCGGTTCCCTGAGATCCCCGTCGTAAGTCGAGAGCACCTGCCACAACTCGAGAAAATCCAGGAGGTTTTGCCCTCCAGGCGAGATGAGGCCCATTTCCGCTGAGGCTTCTCGAGGCCAATCACATCTAACCACTGGAACTTCCAAAGGGTCCTTCACACCCTTGCTGCAACTCAAGAAGTTCCCCGACATACCCGTCTCCACTCGAGAGGAAGCACGTGGGGTCCCGCACACATCCAGGGGAGCCCCGTTTCCGCCTCCTAGCTCGAGATGAGGGATCCTTTCCCTGTTTCGTAGGGAAAGAATTCCCGGCGTTCCCGTCGCATCTCAAGAGGAGGCGCTCTCCACAGGAAAGGTGAGAGGAACTCCAGGGTCGTGCCACCATTCCAAGAGTCCCCCAGATGTGTCAGTCCATTCCAGAGGAACCTGTTTTCCCTGCACTTCCTTGACGTTCAAGCCGAGGATCGACTCCCACCACGTGTGCACGTGGGACAGCCCTGTGGGAAAGCCTCGTGGGAAAGCCTCGTGGGAAAGACTCGAGGGAAAACCATAGATCCTTTGATCCACGAGGCGGACTGCGTGACACTGCTGCTACCGCTCTGGAGGAAAGCGCAAGTGCATGCCCGCATTCGAGACGAGGACTTACTAACCTGGGGAGACTCCAGAAGTACCCCAAGATCCATGTCAGCACTGGAGAGGAATCCTCAGGTTCTGGCCCCGACTCCACACAAGGTCTTAGGCGCCGGCATCGATGGGAGAGGAATCCCGAGAGGCCCCCGAGGAACTCGCATGGGGACTGGCCTTTCCTGAGGCCACCAGAGCGGGTCCCTGAGGTCCCCGTCGTAAGTCGAGAGCACCTGCCGCAACTCGAGAAAATCCAGGAGGTTTTGCCCTCCAGGCGAGATGAGGCCCATTTCCGCTGAGGCTTCTCGAGGCCAATCACATCTAACCACTGGAACTTCCAAAGGGTCCTTCACACCCTTGCTGCAACTCAAGAAGTTCCCCGACATACCCGTCTCCACTCGAGAGGAAGCACGTGGGGTCCCGCACACATCCAGGGGAGCCCCGTTTCCGCCTCCTAGCTCGAGATGAGGGATCCTTTCCCTGTTTCGTAGGGAAAGAATTCCCGGCGTTCCCATCGCATCTCAAGAGGAGGCGCTCTCCACAGGAAAGGCGAGAGGAACTCCAGGGTCGTGCCACCATTCCAAGAGTTCCCCAGATGTGTCAGTCCATTCCAGAGGAACCTGTTTTCCCTGCACTGCCTTGACGTTCAAGCCGAGGATCGACTCCCACCACGTGTGCACGTGGGACAGCCCTGTGGGAAAGCCTCGTGGGAAAGCCTCGTGGGAAAGACTCGAGGGAAAACCATAGATCCTTTGATCCACGCGGCGGACTGCGTGACACTGCTGCTACCGCTCTGGAGGAAAGCGCAAGTGCATGCCCGCATTCGAGACGAGGACTGACTCCCCTGGGGAGACTCCAGAAATACCCCAAGATCCATGTCAGCACTGGAGAGGAATCCTCAGGTTCCGGCCCCGACTCCACACAAGGTCTTAGGCCCCGGCATCGACGGGAGAGGAATCCCGAGACGCCCCCGAGGAACTCGCATGGGGACTGGCCTTTCCTGAGGCCACCAGAGCGGGTCCCTGAGGTCCCCGTCGTAAGTCGAGAGCACCTGCCGCAACTCGAGAAAATCCAGGAGGTTTTGCCCTCCAGGCGAGATGAGGTCCATATCCGCTGAGGCTTCTCGAGGCCAATCACGTCTAACCACTGGAACTTCCAAAGGGCCCTTCACACCCTTGCTGCAACTCAAGAACTTCCCCGACATACCCGTCTCCACTCGAGAGGAAGCACGTGGGGTCCCGCACACATCCAGGGGAGCCCCGTTTCCGCCTCCTAGCTCGAGATGAGGGATCCTTTCCCTGTTTCGTAGGGAAAGAATTCCCGGCGTTCCCGTCGCATCTCAAGAGGAGGCGCTCTCCACAGGAAAGGGGAGAGGAACTCCAGGGTCGTGCCACCATTCCAAGAGACCCCCAGATGTGTCAGTCCATTACAGAGGAACCTGTTTTCCCTGCACTGCCTTGACGTTCAAGCCGAGGATCGACTCCCACCACGTGTGCACGTGGGACAGCCCTGTGGGAAAGCGTCGTGGGAAAGCCTCGTGGGAAAGACTCGAGGGAAAACCATAGATCATTGGATCCACGCTGCGGACTGCGTGACACTGCTGCTACCGCTCTGGAGGAAAGCGCAAGTGCATGCCCGCATTCGAGACGAGGACTGACTCCCCTGGGGAGACTCCAGAAGTACCCCAAGATCCATGTCAGCACTGGAGAGGAATCCTCAGGTTCCGGCCCCGACTCCACACAAGGACTTAGGCCCTGGCATCGACGGGAGAGGAATCCCCAGAGGTCCCCGAGGAACTCGCATGGGGACTGGCCTTTCCTGAGGCCACCAGAGCGGGTCCCTGAGGTCCCCTTCGTAAGTCGAGAGCACCTGCCGCAACTCGAGAAAATCCAGGAGGTTTTGCCCTCCAGGCGAGTAGAGGCCCATTTCCGCTGAGGCTTCTCGAGGCCAATCACATCTAACCACTGGAACTTCCAAAGGGTCCTTCACACCATTGCTGCAACTCAAGAAGTTCCCCGACATACCCGTCTCCACTCGAGAGGAAGCACGTGAGGTCCCGCACACATCCAGGGGAGCCCCGTTTCCGCCTGCTAGCTCGAGATGAGCGATCCTTTCCATGTTTCGTAGGGAAAGAATTCCCGGCGTTCCCGTCGCATCTCAAGAGGAGGCGCTCTCCACAGGAAAGGCGAGAGGAACTCCAGGGTCGTGACACCATTCCAAGAGTCCCCCAGATGTGTCAGTCCATTCCAGAGGAACCTGTTTTCCCTGCACTGCCTTGACGTTCAAGCCGAGGATCGAGTCCCACCACGTGTGCACGTGGGACAGCCCTGTGGGAAAGCCTCGTGGGAAAGCCTCGTGGGAAAGACTCGAGGGAAAACCATATATCCGTTGATCCACGCGGCGGACTGCGTGACACTGCTGCTACCCCTCTGCAGGAAAGCGCAAGTGCATGCCCGCATTCGAGACGAGGACTGACTCCCCTGGGGAGACTCCAGAAGTACCCCAAGATCCATGTCAGCACTGGAGAGGAATCCTCAGGTTCCGGCCCCGACTCCACACAAGGTCTTAGGCCCCGGCATCGACGGGAGAGGAATCCCGAGAGGCCCCCGAGGAACTCGCATGGGGACTGGCCTTTCCTGAGGCCACAAGAGCGGGTCCCTGAGGTCCCCGTCGTAAGTCGAGAGCACCTGCCGCAACTCGAGAAAATCCAGGAGGTTTTGCCCTCCAGGCGAGATGAGGCCCATTTCCGCTGAGGCTTCTCGAGGCCAATCACATCTAACCACTGGAACTTCCAAAGGGTCCTTCACACCCTTGCTGCAACTCAAGAAGTTCCCCGACATACCCGTCTCCCCTCGAGAGGAAGCACGTGGGGTCCCGCACACATCCAGGGGAGCCCCGTTTCCGCCTCCGAGCTCGAGATGAGGGATCCTTTCCCTGTTTCGTAGGGAAAGAATTTCCGGCGTTCCCGTCGCATCTCAAGAGGAGGCGCTCTCCACAGGAAAGGCGAGAGGAACTCCAGGGTCGTGACACCATTCCAAGAGTCCCCCAGATGTGTCAGTCCATTCCAGAGGAACCTGTTTTCCCTGCACTGCCTTGACGTTCAAGCCGAGGATCGAGTCCCACCACGTGTGCACGTGGGACAGCCCTGTGGGAAAGCCTCCTTTGAAAGCCTCGTGGGAAAGACTCGAGGGAAAACCATATATCCGTTGATCCACGCGGCGGACTGCGTGACACTGCTTCTACCCCTCTGGAGGAAAGCGCAAGTGCATGCCCGCATTCGAGACGAGGACTGACTCCCCTGGGGAGACTCCAGAAGTACCCCAAGATCCATGTCAGCACTGGAGAGGAATCCTCAGGTTCCGGCCCCGACTCCACACAAGGTCTTAGGCCCCGGCATCGACGGGAGAGGAATCCCGAGAGGCCCCCGAGGAACTCGCATGGGGACTGGCCTTTCCTGAGGCCACAAGAGCGGGTCCCTGAGGTCCCCGTCGTAAGTCGAGAGCACCTGCCGCAACTCGAGAAAATCCAGGAGGTTTTGCCCTCCAGGCGAGATGAGGCCCATTTCCGCTGAGGCTTCTCGAGGCCAATCACGTCTAACCACTGGAACTTCCAAAGGGTCCTTCACACCCTTGCTGCAACTCAAGAAGTTCCCCGACATACCCGTCTCCACTCGAGAGGAAGCACGTGGGGTCCCGCACACATCCAGGGGAGCCCCGTTTCCGCCTCCTAGCTCGAGATGAGGGATCCTTTCCCTGTTTCGTAGGGAAAGAATTCCCGGCGTTCCCGTCGCATCTCAAGAGGAGGCGCTCTCCACAGGAAAGGCGAGAGGAACTCCAGGGTCGTGCCACCATTCCAAGAGTCCCCCAGATGTGTCAGTCCATTCCAGATGAACCTGTTTTCCCTGCACTGCCTTGACGTTCAAGCCGAGGATCGACTCCCACCACGTGTGCACGTGGGACAGCCCTGTGGAAAAGCCTCGTGGGAAAGCCTCGTGGGAAAGACTCGAGGGAAAACCATAGATCCTTTGATCCACGCGGCGGACTGCGTGACACTGCTGCTACCGCTCTGGAGGAAAGCGCAAGTGCATGCCCGCATTCGAGACGAGGACTGACTCCCCTGGGGAGACTCCAGAATTACCCCAAGATCCATGTCAGCACTGGAGAGGAATCCTCAGGTTCCGGCCCCGATTCCACACAAGGTCTTAGGCCCCGGCATCGACGGGAGAGGAATCCCGAGAGGCCCCCGAGGAACTCGCATGGGGACTGGCCTTTCCTGAGGCCACCAGAGCGGGTCCCTGAGGTCCCCGTCGTAAGTCGAGAGCACCTGCCGCAACTCGAGAAAATCCAGGAGGTTTTGCCCTCCAGGCGAGATGAGGCCCATTTCCGCTGAGGCTTCTCGAGGCCAATCACATCTAACCACTGGAACTTCCAAAGGGTCCTTCACACCCTTGCTGCAACTCAAGAAGTTCCCCGACATACCCGTCTCCACTCGAGAGGAAGCACGTGGGGTCCCTCACACATCCAGGGGAGCCCCGTTTCCGCCTCCTAGCTCGAGATGAGGGATCCTTTCCCTGTTTCGTAGGGAAAGAATTCCCGGCGTTCCCGTCGCATCTCAAGAGGAGGCGCTCTCCACAGGAAAGGCGAGAGGAACTCCAGGGTCGTGCCACCATTCCAAGAGTCCCCCAGATGTGTCAATCCATTCCAGAGGAAACTGTTTTCCCTGCACTGCCTTGACGTTCAAGCCGAGGATCGACTCCCACCACGTGTGCACGTGGGACAGCCCTGTGGGAAAGCCTCGTGGGAAAGCCTCGTGGGAAAGACTCGAGGGAAAACCATAGATCCTTTGATCCACGTGGCGGACTGCGTGACACTGCTGCTACCGCTCTGGAGGAAAGCGCAAGTGCATGCCCGCATTCGAGACGAGGACTGACTCCCCTGGGGAGACTCCAGAAGTACCCCAAGATCCATGTCAGCACTGGAGAGGAATCCTCAGGTTCCGGCCCCGACTCCACACAAGGTCTTAGGCCCCGGCATCGACGGGAGAGGAATCCCGAGAGGCCCCTGAGGAACTCGCATGGGGACTGGCCTTTCCTGAGGCCACCAGAGCGGTTCCCTGAGATCCCCGTCGTAAGTCGAGAGCACCTGCCGCAACTCGAGAAAATCCAGGAGGTTTTGCCCTCCAGGCGAGATGAGGCCCATTTCCGCATAGGCTTCTCGAGGCCAATCACATCTAACCACTGGAACTTCCAAAGGGTCCTTCACACCATTGCTGCAACTCAAGAAGTTCCCCGACATACCCGTCTCCACTCGAGAGGAAGCACGTGGGGTCCCGCACACATCCAGGGGAGCCCCGTTTCCGCCTCCTAGCTCGAGATGAGGGATCCTTTCCCTGTTTCGTAGGGAAAGAATTCCCGGCGTTCCCGTCGCATCTCAAGAGGAGGCGCTCTCCACAGGAAAGGCGAGAGGAACTCCAGGGTCATGACACCATTCCAAGAGTCCCCCAGATGTGTCAGTCCATTCCAGAGGAACCAGTTTTCCCTGCACTGCTTTGACGTTCAAGCCGAGGATCGACTCCCACCACGTGTGCACGTGGGACAGCCCTGTGGGAAAGCCTCGTGGGAAAGCCTCGTGGGAAAGACTCGAGGGAAAACCATAGATCCTTTGATCCACGCGGCGGACTGCGTGACACTGCTGCTACCGCTCTGGAGGAAAGCGCAAGTGCATGCCCGCATTCGAGACGAGGACTGACTCCCCTGGGGAGACTCCAGAAGTACCCCAAGATCCATGTCAGCACTGGAGAGGAATCCTCAGGTTCCGGCCCCGACTCCACACAAGGTCTTAGGCCCCGGCATCGACGGGAGAGGAATCCCGAGACGCCCCCGAGGAACTCGTATGGGGACTGGCCTTTCCTGAGGCCACCAGAGCGGGTCCCTGAGGTCCCCGTCGTAAGTCGAGAGCACCTGACGCAACTCGAGAAAATCCAGGAGGTTTTGCCCTCCAGGCGAGATGAGGCCCATTTCCGCTGAGGCTTCTCGAGGCCAATCACATCTAACCACTGGAACTTCCAAAGGGCCCTTCACACCCTTGCTGCAACTCAAGAAGTTCCCCGACATACCCGTCTCCACTCGAGAGGAAGCACGTGGGGTCCCGCACACATCCAGGGGAGCCCCGTTTCCGACTCCTAGATCGAGATGAGGGATTCTTTCCCTGTTCCGTAGGGAAAGAATTCCCGGCGTTCCCGTCGCATCTCAAGAGGAGGCGCTCTCCACAGGAATGGCGCGAGGAACTCCAGGGTCGTGACACCATTCCAAGAGTCCCCCAGATGTGTCAGTCCATTCCAGAGGAACCTGTTTTCCCTGCACTGCCTTGACGTTCAAGCCGAGGATCGACTCCCACCACGTGTGCACGTGGGACAGCCCTGTGGGAAAGCCTCGTGGGAAAGCCTCGTGGGAAAGACTCGAGGGAAAACCATAGATCCTTTGATCCACGTGGCGGACTGCGTGACACTGCTGCTACCGCTCTGGAGGAAAGCGCAAGTGCATGCCCGCATTCGAGACGAGGACTGACTCCCCTGGGGAGACTCCAGAAGTACCCCAAGATCCATGTCAGCACTGGAGAGGAATCCTCAGATTCCGGCCCCGACTCCACACAAGGTCTTAGGCCACGGCATAGACGGGAGAGGAATCCCGAGAGGCCCCCGAGGAACTCGCATGGGGACTGGCCTTTCCTGAGGCCACCAGAGCGGGTCCCTGAGGTCCCCGTCGTAAGTCGAGAGCACCTGCCGCAACTCGAGAAAATCCAGGAGGTTTTGCCCTCCAGGCGAGATGAGGCCCATTTCCGCTGAGGCTTCTCGAGGCCAATAACGTCTAACCACTGGAACTTCCAAAGGGTCCTTCACACCCTTGCTTCAACTCAAGAAGTTCCCCGACATACCCGTCTCCACTCGAGAGGAAGCACGTGGGGTCCCGCACACATCCAGGGGAGCCCCGTTTCCGCCTCCTAGCTCGAGATGAGGGATCCTTTCCCTGTTTCGTGGGGAAAGAATTCCAGGCGTTCCCGTCGCATCTCAAGAGGAGGCGCTCTCCACAGGAAAGGCGAGAGGAACTCCAGGGTCGTGCCACCATTCCAAGAGTCCCCCAGATGTGTCAGTCCATTACAGAGGAAACTGTTTTAACTGCACTGCCTTGACGTTCAAGCCGAGGATAGACTCCCACCACGTGTGCACGTGGGACAGCCCTGTGGGAAAGCCTCGTGGGAAAGCCTCGTAGGAAAGACTCGAGGGAAAACCATAGATCCTTTGATCCACGCGGCGGAATGAGTGACACTGCTGCTACCGCTCTGGAGGAAAGCGCAAGTGCATGCCCGCATTCGAGACGAGGACTGACTCCCCTGGGGATACTCCAGAAGTACCCCAAGATCCATGTCAGCACTGGAGAGGAATCCTCAGGTTCCGGCCCCGACTCCACACAAGGTCTTAGGCCCCGGCATCGACGGGAGAGGAATCCCGAGACGCCCCAGAAGAACTCGCATGGGGACTGGCCTTTCCTGAGGCCACCAGAGCGGTTCCCTGAGATCCCCGTCGTAAGTCGAGAGCACCTGCCACAACTCGAGAAAATCCAGGAGGTTTTGCCCTCCAGGCGAGATGAGGCCCATTTCCGCTGAGGCTTCTCGAGGCCAATCACATCTAACCACTGGAACTTCCAAAGGGTCCTTCACACCCTTGCTGCAACTCAAGAAGTTCCCCGACATACCCGTCTCCACTCGAGAGGAAGCACGTGGGGTCCCGCACACATCCAGGGGAGCCCCGTTTCCGCCTCCTAGCTCGAGATGAGGGATCCTTTCCCTGTTTCGTAGGGAAAGAATTCCCGGCGTTCCCGTCGCATCTCAAGAGGAGGCGCTCTCCACAGGAAAGGTGAGAGGAACTCCAGGGTCGTGCCACCATTCCAAGAGTCCCCCAGATGTGTCAGTCCATTCCAGAGGAACCTGTTTTCCCTGCACTTCCTTGACGTTCAAGCCGAGGATCGACTCCCACCACGTGTGCACGTGGGACAGCCCTGTGGGAAAGCCTCGTGGGAAAGCCTCGTGGGAAAGACTCGAGGGAAAACCATAGATCCTTTGATCCACGCGGCGGACTGCGTGACACTGCTGCTACCGCTCTGGAGGAAAGCGCAAGTGCATGCCCGCATTCGAGATGAGGACTTACTAACCTGGGGAGACTCCAGAAGTACCCCAAGATCCATGTCAGCACTGGAGAGGAATCCTCAGGTTCTGGCCCCGACTCCACACAAGGTCTTAGGCGCCGGCATCGACGGGAGAGGAATCCCGAGAGGCCCCCGAGGAACTCGCATGGGGACTGGCCTTTCCTGAGGCCACCAGAGCGGGTCCCTGAGGTCCCCGTCGTAAGTCGAGAGCACCTGCCGCAACTCGAGAAAATCCAGGAGGTTTTGCCCTCCAGGCGAGATGAGGCCCATTTCCGCTGAGGCTTCTCGAGGCTAATCACATCTAACCACTTGAACTTCCAAAGGGTCCTTCACACCCTTGCTGCAACTCAAGAAGTTCCCCGACATACCCGTCTCCACTCGAGAGGAAGCACGTGGGGTCCCGCACACATCCAGGGGAGCCCCGTTTCCGCCTCCTAGCTCGAGATGAGGGATCCTTTCCCTGTTTCGTAGGGAAAGAATTCCCGGCGTTCCCATCGCATCTCAAGAGGAGGCGCTCTCCACAGGAAAGGCGAGAGGAACTCCAGGGTCGTGCCACCATTCCAAGAGTTCCCCAGATGTGTCAGTCCATTCCAGAGGAACCTGTTTTCCCTGCACTGCCTTGACGTTCAAGCCGAGGATCGACTCCCACCACGTGTGCACGTGGGACAGCCCTGTGGGAAAGCCTCGTGGGAAAGCCTCCTGGGAAAGACTCGAGGGAAAACCATAGATCCTTTGATCCACGCGGCGGACTGCGTGACACTGCTGCTACCGCTCTGGAGGAAAGCGCAAGTGCATGCCCGCATTCGAGACGAGGACTGACTCCCCTGGGGAGACTCCAGAAATACCCCAAGATCCATGTCAGCACTGGAGAGGAATCCTCAGGTTCCGGCCCCGACTCCACACAAGGTCTTAGGCCCCGGCATCGACGGGAGAGGAATCCCGAGACGCCCCCGAGGAACTCGCATGGGGACTGGCCTTTCCTGAGGCCACCAGAGCGGGTCCCTGAGGTCCCCGTCGTAAGTCGAGAGCACCTGCCGCAACTCGAGAAAATCCAGGAGGTTTTGCCCTCCAGGCGAGATGAGGTCCATATCCGCTGAGGCTTCTCGAGGCCAATCACGTCTAACCACTGGAACTTCCAAAGGGCCCTTCACACCCTTGCTGCAACTCAAGAAGTTCCCCGACATACCCGTCTCCACTCGAGAGGAAGCATGTGGTGTCCCGCACACATCCAGGGGAGCCCCGTTTCCGCCTCCTAGCTCGAGATGAGGGATCCTTTCCCTGTTTCGTAGGGAAAGAATTCCCGGCGTTCCCGTCGCATCTCAAGAGGAGGCGCTCTCCACAGGAAAGGCGAGAGGAACTCCAGGGTCGTGGCACCATTCCAAGAGTCCCCCAGATGTGTCAGTCCATTCCAGAGGAACCTGTTTTCCCTGCACTGCCTTGACGTTCAAGCCGAGGATCGACTCCCACCACGTGTGCACGTGGGACAGCCCTGTGGGAAAGTTTCGTGGGAAAGCCTCGTGGGAAAGACTCGAGGGAAAACCATAGATCCTTTGATCCACGCGGCGGACTGCGTGACACTGCTGCTACCGCTCTGGAGGAAAGCGCAAATGCATGCCCGCATTCGAGACGAGGACTGACTCCCCTGGGTAGACTCCAGAAGTACCCCAAGATCCATGTCAGCACTGGAGAGGAATCCTCAGGTTCCGGACCCGACTCCACACAAGGTCTTAGGCCCCGGCATCGACGGGAGAGGAATCCCGAGACGCCCCCGAGGAACTCGCATGGGGACTGGCCTTTCCTGAGGCCACCAGAGCGGGTCCCTGAGGTCCCCGTCGTAAGTCGAGAGCACCTGCCGCAACTCGAGAAAATCCAGGAGGTTTTGCCCTCCAGGAGAGATGAGGCCCATTTCCGCTGAGGCTTCTCGAGGCCAGTCACATCTAACCACTGGAACTTCCAAAGGGTCCTTCACACCCTTGCTGCAACTCAAGAAGTTCCCCGACATACCCGTCTCCACTCGAGAGGAAGCACGTGGGTCCCGCACACATCCAGGGGAGCCCCATTTCCGCCTCCTAGCTCGAGATGAGGGATCCTCTCCCTGTTTCGTAGGGAAAGAATTCCCGGCGTTCCCGTCGCATCTCAAGAGGAGGCGCTCTCCACAGGAAAGGCGAGAGGAACTGAAGGGTCGTGCCACCATTCCAAGAGTCCCCCAGATGTGTCAGTCCATTCCAGAGGAACCTGTTTTCCCTGAACTGCCTTGACGTTCAAGCCGAGGATCGACTCCCACCACGTGTGCACGTGGGACAGCCCTGTGGGAAAGCCTCCTTTGAAAGCCTCGTGGGAAAGACTCGAGGGAAAACCATATATCCGTTGATCCACGCGGCGGACTGCGTGACACTGCTTCTACCCCTCTGGAGGAAAGCGCAAGTGCATGCCCGCATTCGAGACGAGGACTGACTCCCCTGGGGAGACTCCAGAAGTACCCCAAGATCCATGTCAGCACTGGAGAGGAATCCTCAGGTTCCGGCCCCGACTCCACACAAGGTCTTAGGCCCCGGCATCGACGGGAGAGGAATCCCGAGAGGCCCCCGAGGAACTCGCATGGGGACTGGCCTTTCCTGAGGCCACAAGAGCGGGTCCCTGAGGTCCCAGTCGTAAGTCGAGAGCACCTGCCGCAACTCGAGAAAATCCAGGAGGTTTTGCCCTCCAGGTGAGATGAGGCCCATTTCCGCTGAGGCTTCTCGAGGCCAATCACGTCTAACCACTGGAACTTCCAAAGGGTCCTTCACACCCTTGCTGCAACTCAAGAAGTTCCCCGACATACCCGTCTCCACTCGAGAGGAAGCACGTGGGGTCCCGCACACATCCAGGGGAGCCCCGTTTCCGCCTCCTAGCTCGAGATGAGGGATCCTTTCCCTGTTTCGTAGGGAAAGAATTCCCGGCGTTCCCGTCGCATCTCAAGAGGAGGCGCTCTCCACAGGAAAGGCGAGAGGAACTCCAGGGTCGTGCCACCATTCCAAGAGTCCCCCAGATGTGTCAGTCCATTCCAGAGGAACCTGTTTTCCCTGCACTGCCTTGACGTTCAAGCCGAGGATCGACTCCCACCACGTGTGCACGTGGGACAGCCCTGTGGGAAAGTTTCGTGGGAAAGCCTCGTGGGAAAGACTCGAGGGAAAACCATAGATCCTTTGATCCACGCGGCGGACTGCGTGACACTGCTGCTACCGCTCTGGAGGAAAGCGCAAGTGCATGCCCGCATTCGAGACGAGGACTGACTCCCCTGGGGAGACTCCAGAAGTACCCCAAGATCCATGTCAGCACTGGAGAGGAATCCTCAGGTTCCGGCCCCGACTCCACACAAGGTCTTAGGCCCTGGTATCGACGGGAGAGGAATCCCGAGAGGCCCTCGAGGAACTCGCATGGGGACTGGCCTTTCCTGAGGCCACCAGAGCGGGTCCCTGAGATCCCCGTCGTAAGTCGAGAGCACCTGCCGCAACTCGAGAAAATCCAGGAGGTTTAGCTCTCCAGGCGAGATGAGGCCCATTTCTGCTGAGGCTTCTCGAGGCTAATTACGTCTAACCACTGGAACTTCCAAAGGGTCCTTCACACCATTGCTGCAACTCAAGAAGTTCCCCGACATACCCGTCTCCACTCGAGAGGAAGCACGTGGTGTCCCGTCCACATCCAGGGGAGCTCCGTTTCCGTCTCCTAGCTCGAGATGAGGGATCCTTTCCCTGTTTCGTAGGGAACGAATTCCCGGCGTTCCCGTCACATCTAAAGAGGAGGCGCTCTCCACAGGAAAGGCGAGAGGAACTCCAGGGTCGTGCCACCATTCCAAGAGTCCCCCAGATGTGTCAGTCCATTCCAGAGGAACCTGTTTTCCCTGCACTGCCTTGACGTTAAAGCCGAGGATCGACTCCCACCACGTGTGCACGTGGGACAGCCCTGTGGGAAAGCCTCGTGGGAAAGCCTCGGGAAAAAGACTCGAGGGAAAACCATAGATCCTTTGATCCACGCGGCGGACTGCGTGACACTGCTGCTACCGCTCTGGAGGAAAGCGCAAGTGCATGCCCGCATTCGAGACGAGGACTGACTCCCCTGGGGAGACTCCAGAAGTACCCCAAGATCCATGTCAGCACTGGAGAGGAATCCTCAGGTTCCGGCCCCGACTCCACACAAGGTCTTAGGCCCTGGTATCGACGGGAGAGGAATCCCGAGAGGCCCTCGAGGAACTCGCATGGGGACTGGCCTTTCCTGAGGCCACCAGAGCGGGTCCCTGAGATCCCCGTCGTAAGTCGAGAGCACCTGCCGCAACTCGAGAAAATCCAGGAGGTTTTGCCCTCCAGGCGAGATGAGGCCCATTTCTGCTGAGGCTTCTCGAGGCTAATTACGTCTAACCACTGGAACTTCCAAAGGGTCCTTCACACCATTGCTGCAACTCAAGAAGTTCCCCGACATACCCGTCTCCACTCGAGAGGAAGCACGTGGTGTCCCGTCCACATCCAGGGGAGCTCCGTTTCCGTCTCCTATCTCGAGATGAGGGATCCTTTCCCTGTTTCGTAGGGAACGAATTCCCGGCGTTCCCGTCACATCTCAAGAGGAGGCGCTCTCCACAGGAAAGGCGAGAGGAACTCCAGGGTCGTGCCACCATTCCAAGAGTCCCCCAGATGTGTCAGTCCATTCCAGAGGAACCTGTTTTCCCTGCACTGCCTTGACTTTCAAGCCAAGGATCGACTCCCACCACGTGTGCACGTGGGACAGCCCTGTGGGAAAGCCTCGTGGGAAAACCTCGGGGAAAAGACTCGAGGGAAAACCATAGATCCTTTGATCCACGCGGCGGACTGCGTGACACTGCTGCTACCGCTCTGGAGGAAAGCGCAAGTGCATGCCCGCATTCGAGACAAGGACTGACTCCCCTGGGGAGACTCCAGAAGTACCCCAAGATCCATGTCAGTACTGGAGAGGAATCCACAGGTTCCGACCCCGACTCCACACAAGGACTTAGGCCCCGGCATCGACGGGAGAGGAATCCTCAGAGGCCCCCGAGGAACTCGCATGGGGACTGGCCTTTCCTGAGGCCACCAGAGCGGGTCCCTGAGGTCCCCGTCGTAAGTCGAGAGCACCTGCCCCAACTCGAGAAAATCCAGGAGGTTTTGCCCTCCAGGCGAGATGAGGCCCATTTCCGCTGAGGCTTCTCGAGGCTAATCACATCTAACCACTGGAACTTCCAAAGGGTCCTTCACACCCTTGCTGCAACTCAAGAAGTTCCCCGACATTCCCGTCTTCACTCGAGAGGAAGAACGTGGGTCCCGCACACATCCAGGGGAGCCCCGTTTCCGCCTCCTAGCTCGAGATGAGGGATCCTTTCCCTGTTTCGTAGGGAAAGAATTCCCGGCGTTCCCATCGCATCTCAAGAGGAGGCGCTCTCCACAGGAAAGGCGAGAGGAACTGAAGGGTCGTGCCACCATTCCAAGAGTCCCCCAGATGTGTCAGTCCATTCCAGAGGAACCTGTTTTCCCTGCACTGCCTTGACGTTCAAGCCGAGGATCGACTCCCACCACGTGTGCACGTGGGACAGCCCTGTGGGAAAGCCTCGTGGGAAAGCCTCGGGAAAAAGACTCGAGGGAAAACCATAGATCCTTTGATCCACGCGGCGGACTGCGTGACACTGCTTCTACCGCTCTGGAGGAAAGCGCAAGTGCATGCCCGCATTCGAGATGAAGACTGACTCCCCTGGGGAGAGTCCAGAAGTACCCCAAGATCCATGTCAGCACTGGAGAGGAATCCTCAGGTTCCGACCACAACTCCACACAAGGTCTTAGGCCCCGGCATCGACAGGAGAGGAATCCCGAGAGGCCCCCGAGGAACTCGCATGGGGACTGGCCTTTCCTGAGGCCACCAGAGCGGGTCCCTGAGGTCCCCGTCGTAAGTCGAGAGCACCTGCCGCAACTCGAGAAATCCAGGCGGTTTTGCCCTCCAGGCGAGATGAGGCCCATTTCCGCTGAGGCTTCTCGAGGCTAATCACGTCTAACCACTGGAACTTCCAAAGGGTCCTTCACACCCTTGCTGCAACTCAAGAAGTTCCCCGACATACCCGTCTCCACTCGAGAGGAAGCACGTGGGTCCCGCACACATTCAGAGGAGCCCCGTTTCCGCCTCCTAGCTCGAGATGAGGGATCCTTTCCCTGTTTCTTAGGGAAAGAATTCCCGGCGTTCCCGTCGCAACTCAAGAGGAGGCGCTCTCCACAGGAAAGGCTAGAGGAAGTGAAGGGTCGTGCGACCATTCCAAGAGTCCCCCAGATGTGTCAGTCCATTCCAGAGGAACCTGTTTTCCCTGCACTGCCTTGACTTTCAAGCCAAGGATCGACTCCCACCACGTGTGCACGTGGGACAGCCCTGTGGGAAAGCCTCGTGGGAAAACCTCGGGGAAAAGACTCGAGGGAAAACCATAGATCCTTTGATCCACGCGGCGGACTGCGTGACACTGCTGCTACCGCTCTGGAGGAAAGCGCAAGTGCATGCCCGCATTCGAGACAAGGACTGACTCCCCTGGGGAGACTCCAGAAGTACCCCAAGATCCATGTCAGTACTGGAGAGGAATCCACAGGTTCCGACCCCGACTCCACACAAGGACTTAGGCCCCGGCATCGACGGGAGAGGAATCCTCAGAGGCCCCCGAGGAACTCGCATGGGGACTGGCCTTTCCTGAGGCCACCAGAGCGGGTCCCTGAGGTCCCCGTCGTAAGTCGAGAGCACCTGCCCCAACTCGAGAAAATCCAGGAGGTTTTGCCCTCCAGGCGAGATGAGGCCCATTTCCGCTGAGGCTTCTCGAGGCTAATCACATCTAACCACTGGAACTTCCAAAGGGTCCTTCACACCCTTGCTGCAACTCAAGAAGTTCCCCGACATTCCCGTCTTCACTCGAGTGGAAGAACGTGGGTCCCGCACACATCCAGGGGAGCCCCGTTTCCGCCTCCTAGCTCGAGATGAGGGATCCTTTCCCTGTTTCGTAGGGAAAGAATTCCCGGCGTTCCCATCGCATCTCAAGAGGAGGCGCTCTCCACAGGAAAGGCGAGAGGAACTGAAGGGTCGTGCCACCATTCCAAGAGTCCCCCAGATGTGTCAGTCCATTCCAGAGGAACCTGTTTTCCCTGCACTGCCTTGACGTTCAAGCCGAGGATCGACTCCCACCACGTGTGCACGTGGGACAGCCCTGTGGGAAAGCCTCGTGGGAAAGCCTCGGGAAAAAGACTCGAGGGAAAACCATAGATCCTTTGATCCACGCGGCGGACTGCGTGACACTGCTGCTACCGCTCTGGAGGAAAGCGCAAGTGCATGCCCGCATTCGAGATGAAGACTGACTCCCCTGGGGAGAGTCCAGAAGTACCCCAAGATCCATGTCAGCACTGGAGAGGAATCCTCAGGTTCCGACCACAACTCCACACAAGGTCTTAGGCCCCGGCATCGACAGGAGAGGAATCCCGAGAGGCCCCCGAGGAACTCGCATGGGGACTGGCCTTTCCTGAGGCCACCAGAGCGGGTCCCTGAGGTCCCCGTCGTAAGTCGAGAGCACCTGCCGCAACTCGAGAAATCCAGGCGGTTTTGCCCTCCAGGCGAGATGAGGCCCATTTCCGCTGAGGCTTCTCGAGGCTAATCACGTCTAACCACTGGAACTTCCAAAGGGTCCTTCACACCCTTGCTGCAACTCAAGAAGTTCCCCGACATACCCGTCTCCACTCGAGAGGAAGCACGTGGGTCCCGCACACATTCAGAGGAGCCCCGTTTCCGCCTCCTAGCTCGAGATGAGGGATCCTTTCCCTGTTTCTTAGGGAAAGAATTCCCGGCGTTCCCGTCGCAACTCAAGAGGAGGCGCTCTCCACAGGAAAGGCTAGAGGAACTGAAGGGTCGTGCGACCATTCCAAGAGTCCCCCAGATGTGTCAGTCCATTCCAGAGGAACCTGTTTTCCCAGCACTGCCTTGTCGTTCAAGCCGAGGATCGACTCCCACCACGTGTGCACGTGGGACAGCCCTGTGGGAAAGCCTCGTGGGAAAGCCTCGTGGGAAAGACTCGAGGGAAAACCATAGATCCTTTGATCCACGCGGCGGACTGCGTGACACTGCTTCTACCGCTCTGGAGGAAAGCGCAAGTGCATGCCCGCATTCGAGACGAGGTCTGACTCCCCTGGGGAGACTCCAGAAGTACCCCAAGATCCATGTCAGCACTGGAGAGGAATCCTCAGGTTCCGGCCCCGACTCCACACAAGGTCTTAGGCCCCGGCATCGACGGGAGAGGAATCCTCAGAGGCCCCCGAGGAACTCGCATGGGGACTGGCCTTTGCTGAGGCCACCAGAGCGGGTCCCTGAGGTCCCCGTCGTAAGTCGAGAGCACCTGCCGCAACTCGAGAAAATCCAGGAGGTTTTGCCCTCCAGGCGAGATGAGGCCCATTTCCGCTGAGGCTTCTCGAGGCTAATCACGTCTAACCACTGGAACTTCCAAAGGGTCCTTCACACCCTTGCTGCAACTCAAGAAGTTCCCCGACATTCCCGTCTTCACTCGAGAGGAAGAACGTGGGTCCCGCACACATCCAGGGGAGCCCCGTTTCCGCCTCCTAGCTCGAGATGAGGGATCCTTTCCCTGTTTCGTAGGGAAAGAATTCCCGGCGTTCCCATCGCATCTCAAGAGGAGGCGCTCTCCACAGGAAAGGCGAGAGGAACTGAAGGGTCGTGCCACCATTCCAAGAGTCCCCCAGATGTGTCAGTCCATTCCAGAGGAACCTGTTTTCCCTGCACTGCCTTGACGTTCAAGCCGAGGATCGACTCCCACCACGTGTGCACGTGGGACAGCCCTGTGGGAAAGCCTCGTGGGAAAGCCTCGGGAAAAAGACTCGAGGGAAAACCATAGATCCTTTGATCCACGCGGCGGACTGCGTGACACTGCTGCTACCGCTCTGGAGGAAAGCGCAAGTGCATGCCCGCATTCGAGATGAAGACTGACTCCCCTGGGGAGAGTCCAGAAGTACCCCAAGATCCATGTCAGCACTGGAGAGGAATCCTCAGGTTCCGACCACAACTCCACACAAGGTCTTAGGCCCCGGCATCGACAGGAGAGGAATCCCGAGAGGCCCCCGAGGAACTCGCATGGGGACTGGCCTTTCCTGAGGCCACCAGAGCGGGTCCCTGAGGTCCCCGTCGTAAGTCGAGAGCACCTGCCGCAACTCGAGAAATCCAGGCGGTTTTGCCCTCCAGGCGAGATGAGGCCCATTTCCGCTGAGGCTTCTCGAGGCTAATCACGTCTAACCACTGGAACTTCCAAAGGGTCCTTCACACCCTTGCTGCAACTCAAGAAGTTCCCCGACATACCCGTCTCCACTCGAGAGGAAGCACGTGGGTCCCGCACACATTCAGAGGAGCCCCGTTTCCGCCTCCTAGCTCGAGATGAGGGATACTTTCCCTGTTTCTTAGGGAAAGAATTCCCGGCGTTCCCGTCGCAACTCAAGAGGAGGCGCTCTCCACAGGAAAGGCGAGAGGAACTGAAGGGTCGTGCGACCATTCCAAGAGTCCCCCAGATGTGTCAGTCCATTCCAGAGGAACCTGTTTTCCCAGCACTGCCTTGACGTTCAAGCCGAGGATCGACTCCCACCACGTGTGCACGTGGGACAGCCCTGTGGGAAAGCCTCGTGGGAAAGCCTCGTGGGAAAGACTCGAGGGAAAACCATAGATCCTTTGATCCACGCGGCGGACTGCGTGACACTGCTGCTACCGCTCTGGAGGAAAGCGCAAGTGCATGCCCGCATTCGAGACAAGGACTGACTCCCCTGGGGAGAGTCCAGAAGTACCCCAAGATCCATGTCAGTACTGGAGAGGAATCCACAGGTTCCGACCCCGACTCCACACAAGGACTTAGGCCCCGGCATCGACGGGAGAGGAATCCTCAGAGGCCCCCGAGGAACTCGCATGGGGACTGGCCTTTCCTGAGGCCACCAGAGCGGGTCCCTGAGGTCCCCGTCGTAAGTCGAGAGCACCTGCCGCAACTCGAGAAAATCCAGGAGGTTTTGCCCTCCAGGCGAGATGAGGCCCATTTCCGCTGAGGCTTCTCGAGGCTAATCACGTCTAACCACTGGAACTTCCAAAGGGTCCTTCACACCCTTGCTGCAACTCAAGAAGTTCCCCGACATTCCCGTCTTCACTCGAGAGGAAGCACGTGGCTCCCGCACACATCCAGGGGAGCCCCGTTTCCGCCTCCTAGCTCGAGATGAGGGATCCTTTCCCTGTTTCGTAGGGAAAGAATTCCCGGCGTTCCCGTCGCATCTCAAGAGGAGGCGCTCTCCACAGGAAAGGCGAGAGGAACTCCAGGGTCGTGCCACCATTCCAAGAGTCCCCCAGATGTGTCAGTCCATTACAGAGGAACCTGTTTTCCCTGCACTGCCTTGACGTTCAAGCAGAGGATCGACTCCCACCACGTGTGCACGTGGGACAGCCCTTTGGGAAAGCCTCGTGGGAAAGCCTCGTGGGAAAGACTCGAGGGAAAACCATACATCCTTTGATCCACGCGGCGGACTGCGTGACACTGCTGCTACCGCTCTGGAGGAAAGCGCAAGTGCATGCCCGCATTCGAGACGAGGACTGACTCCCCTGGGGAGACTCCAGAAGTACCCCAAGATCCATGTCAGCACTGGAGAGGAATCCTCAGGTTCCGGCCCCGACTCCACACAAGGTCTTAGGCCCCGGCATCGACGGGAGAGGAATCCCGAGAGGCCCCCGAGGAACTCGCATGGGGACTGGCCTTTCCTGAGGCCACCAGAGCGGGTCCCTGAGGTCCCCGTCGTAAGTCGAGAGCACCTGCCGCAACTCGAGAAAATCCAGGAGGTTTTGCCCTCCAGGCGAGATGAGGCCCATTTCCGCTGAGGCTTCTCGAGGCCAATCACATCTAACAACTGGAACTTCCAAAGGGTCCTTCACACCATTGCTGCAACTCAAGAAGTTCCCCGACATACCCGTCTCCACTCGAGAGGAAGCACGTGGGGTCCCGCACACATCCAGGGGAGCCCCGTTTCCGCCTCCTAGCTCGAGATGAGGGATCCTTTCCCTGTTTCGTAGGGAAAGAATTCCCGGCGTTCCCGTCGCATCTCAAGAGGAGGCGCTCTCCACAGGAAAGGCGAGAGGAACTCCAGGGTCGTGCCACCATTCCCAGAGTCCCCCAGATGTGTCAGTCCATTCCAGAGGAACCTGTTTTCCCTGAACTGCCTTGACGTTTAAGCCGAGGATCGACTCCCACCACGTGTGCACGTGGGACAGCCCTGTGGGAAAGCCTCGTGGGAAAGCCTCGTGGGAAAGACTCGAGGGAAAACCATAGATCCTTTGATCCACGCGGCAGACTGCGTGACACTGCTGCTACCGCTCTGGAGGAAAGTGCAAGTGCATGCCCGCATTCGAGACGAGGACTGACTCCCCTGGGGAGACTCCAGAAGTACCCCAAGATCCATGTCAGCACTGGAGAGGAATCCTCAGGTTCCGGCCCCGACTAAACACACGGTCTTAGGCCCCGGCATCGACGGGAGAGGAATCCCGAGACGCCCCCGAGGAACTCGCATGGGGACTGGTCTTTCCTGAGGCCACCAGAGCGGGTCCCTGAGGTCCCCGTCGTAAGTCGAGAGCACCTGCCGCAACTCGAGAAAATCCAGGAGGTTTTGCCCTCCAGGCGAGATGAGGCCCATTTCCGCTGAGGCTTCTCGAGGCCAATCACATCTAACCACTGGAACTTCCAAAGGGTCCTTCACACCATTGCTGCAACTCAAGAAGTTCCCCGACATACCCGTCTCCACTCGAGAGGAAGCACGTGGGTCCCGCACACATCCAGGGGAGCGCCGTTTCCGCCTCCTAGCTCGAGATGAGGGATTCTTTCCCTGTTTCGTAGGGAAAGAATTCCCGGCGTTCCCGTCGCATCTCAAGAGGAGGCGCTCTTCACAGGAAAGGCGAGAGGAACTCCAGGGTCGTGACACCATTCCAAGAGTCCCCCAGATGTGTCAGTCCATTCCAGAGGAACCTGTTTTCCCTGCACTGCCTTGACGTTCAAGCCGAGGATCGACTCCCACCACGTGTGCACGTGGGACAGCCCTGTGGGAAAGCCTCGTGGGAAAGCCTCGTGGGAAAGCCTCGTGGGAAAGACTCGAGGGAAAACCATAGATCCTTTGATCCACGCGGCGGACTGCGTGACACTGCTGCTACCGCTCTGGAGGAAAGCGCAAGTGCATGCCCGCATTCGAGACGAGGACTGACTCCCCTGGGGAGACTCCAGAAGTACCCCAAGATCCATGTCAGCACTGGAGAGGAATCCTCAGGTTCCGGCCCCGACTCCACACAAGGTCTTAGGCCCTGGTATCGACGGGAGAGGAATCCCGAGAGGCCCTCGAGGAACTCGCATGGGGACTGGCCTTTCCTGAGGCCACCAGAGCGGGTCCCTGAGATCCCCGTCGTAAGTCGAGAGCACCTGCCGCAACTCGAGAAAATCCAGGAGGTTTTGCCCTCCAGGCGAGATGAGGCCCATTTCTGCTGAGGCTTCTCGAGGCTAATTACGTCTAACCACTGGAACTTCCAAAGGGTCCTTCACACCATTGCTGCAACTCAAGAAGTTCCCCGACATACCCGTCTCCACTCGAGAGGAAGCACGTGGTGTCCCGTCCACATCCAGGGGAGCTCCGTTTCCGTCTCCTAGCTCGAGATGAGGGATCCTTTCCCTGTTTCGTAGGGAACGAATTCCCGGCGTTCCCGTCACATCTCAAGAGGAGGCGCTCTCCACAGGAAAGGCGAGAGGAACTCCAGGGTCGTGCCACCATTCCAAGAGTCCCCCAGATGTGTCAGTCCATTCCAGAGGAACCTGTTTTCCCTGCACTGCCTTGACTTTCAAGCCAAGGATCGACTCCCACCACGTGTGCACGTGGGACAGCCCTGTGGGAAAGCCTCGTGGGAAAACCTCGGGGAAAAGACTCGAGGGAAAACCATAGATCCTTTGATCCACGCGGCGGACTGCGTGACACTGCTGCTACCGCTCTGGAGGAAAGCGCAAGTGCATGCCCGCATTCGAGACAAGGACTGACTCCCCTGGGGAGACTCCAGAAGTACCCCAAGATCCATGTCAGTACTGGAGAGGAATCCACAGGTTCCGACCCCGACTCCACACAAGGACTTAGGCCCCGGCATCGACGGGAGAGGAATCCTCAGAGGCCCCCGAGGAACTCGCATGGGGACTGGCCTTTGCTGAGGCCACCAGAGCGGGTCCCTGAGGTCCCCGTCGTAAGTCGAGAGCACCTGCCGCAACTCGAGAAAATCCAAGAGGTTTTGCCCTCCAGGCGAGATGAGGCCCATTTCCGCTGAGGCTTCTCGAGGCTAATCACGTCTAACCACTGGAACTTCCAAAGGGTCCTTCACACCCTTGCTGCAACTCAAGAAGTTCCCCGACATTCCCGTCTTCACTCGAGAGGAAGAACGTTGGTCCCGCACACATCCAGGGGAGCCCCGTTTCCGCCTCCTAGCTCGAGATGTGGGATCCTTTCCCTGTTTCGTAGGGAAAGAATTCCCGGCGTTCCCATCGCATCTCAAGAGGAGGCGCTCTCCACAGGAAAGGCGAGAGGAACTGAAGGGTCGTGCCACCATTCCAAGAGTCCCCCAGATGTGTCAGTCCATTCCAGAAGAACCTGTTTTCCCTGCACTGCCTTGACGTTCAAGCCGAGGATCGACTCCCACCACGTGTGCACGTGGGACAGCCCTGTGGGAAAGCCTCGTGGGAAAGCCTCGGGAAAAAGACTCGAGGGAAAACCATAGATCCTTTGATCCACGCGGCGGACTGCGTGACACTGCTGCTACCGCTCTGGAGGAAAGCGCAAGTGCATGCCCGCATTCGAGATGAAGACTGACTCCCCTGGGGAGACTCCAGAAGTACCCCAAGATCCATGTCAGCACTGGAGAGGAATCCTCAGGTTCCGACCACAACTCCACACAAGGTCTTAGGCCCCGGCATCGACAGGAGAGGAATCCCGAGAGGCCCCCGAGGAACTCGCATGGGGACTGGCCTTTCCTGAGGCCACGAGAGCGGGTCCCTGAGGTCCCCGTCGTAAGTCGAGAGCACCTGCCGCAACTCGAGAAATCCAGGCGGTTTTGCCCTCCAGGCGAGATGAGGCCCATTTCCGCTGAGGCTTCTCGAGGCTAATCACGTCTAACCACTGGAACTTCCAAAGGGTCCTTCACACCCTTGCTGCAACTCAAGAAGTTCCCCGACATACCCGTCTCCACTCGAGAGGAAGCACGTGGGTCCCGCACACATTCAGAGGAGCCCCGTTTCCGCCTCCTAGCTCGAGATGAGGGATCCTTTCCCTGTTTCTTAGGGAAAGAATTCCCGGCGTTCCCGTCGCAACTCAAGAGGAGGCGCTCTCCACAGGAAAGGCGAGAGGAACTGAAGGGTCGTGCGACCATTCCAAGAGTCCCCCAGATGTGTCAGTCCATTCCAGAGGAACCTGTTTTCCCAGCACTGCCTTGACGTTCAAGCCGAGGATCGACTCCCACCACGTGTGCACGTGGGACAGCCCTGTGGGAAAGCCTCGTGGGAAAGCCTCGTGGGAAAGACTCGAGGGAAAACCATAGATCCTTTGATCCACGCGGCGGACTGCGTGACACTGCTGCTACCGCTCTGGAGGAAAGCGCAAGTGCATGCCCGCATTCGAGACGAGGACTGACTCCCCTGGGGAGACTCCAGAAGTACCCCAAGATTCATGTCAGCACTGGAGAGGAATCCTCAGGTTCCGGCCCCGACTCCACACAAGGTCTTAGGCCCCGGCATCGACGGGAGAGGAATCCCGAGAGGCCCCCGAGGAACTCGCATGGGGACTGGCCTTTCCTGAGACCACCAGAGCGGGTCCCTGAGGTCCCCGTCGTAAGTCGAGAGCTCCTGCCGCAACTCGAGAAAATCCAGGAGGTTTTGCCCTCCAGGCGAGATGAGGCCCATTTCCGCTGAGGCTTCTCGAGGCTAATCACGTCTAACCACTGGAACTTCCAAAGGGTCCTTCACACCCTTGCTGCAACTCAAGAAGTTCCCCGACATACCCGTCTCCACTCGAGAGGAAGCACGTGGGTCCCGCACACATCCAGGGGAGCCCCATTTCCGCCTCCTAGCTCGAGATGAGGGATCCTCTCCCTGTTTCGTAGGGAAAGAATTCCCGGCGTTCCCGTCGCATCTCAAGAGGAGGCGCTCTCCACAGGAAAGGGGAGAGGAACTGAAGGGTCGTGCCACCATTCCAAGAGTCCCCCAGATGTGTCAGTCCATTCCAGAGGAACCTGTTTTCCCTGAACTGCCTTGACGTTCAAGCCGACGATCGACTCCCACCACGTGTGCACGTGGGACAGCCCTGTGGGAAAGCCTCGTGGGAAAGCCTCGTGGGAAATACTCGAGGGAAAACCATAGATCCTTTGATCCACGCGGCGGACTGCGTGACACTGCTGCTACCGCTCTGGAGGAAAGCGCAAGTGCATGCCCGCATTCGAGACGAGGACTGACTCCCCTGGGGAGACTCCAGAAGTACCCCAAGATCCATGTCAGCACTGGAGAGGAATCCTCAGGTTCCGGCCCCGACTCCACACAAGGTCTTAGGCCCTGGTATCGACGGGAGAGGAATCCCGAGAGGCCCTCGAGGAACTCGCATGGGGACTGGCCTTTCCTGAGGCCACCAGAGCGGGTCCCTGAGATCCCCGTCGTAAGTCGAGAGCACCTGCCGCAACTCGAGAAAATCCAGGAGGTTTTGCCCTCCAGGCGAGATGAGGCCCATTTCTGCTGAGGCTTCTCGAGGCTAATTACGTCTAACCACTGGAACTTCCAAAGGGTCCTTCACACCATTGCTGCAACTCAAGAAGTTCCCCGACATACCCGTCTCCACTCGAGAGGAAGCACGTGGTTTCCCGTCCACATCCAGGGGAGCTCCGTTTCCGTCTCCTAGCTCGAGATGAGGGATCCTTTCCCTGTTTCGTAGGGAACGAATTCCCGGCGTTTCCGTCACATCTCAAGAGGAGGCGCTCTCCACAGGAAAGGCGAGAGGAACTCCAGGGTCGTGCCACCATTCCAAGAGTCCCCCAGATGTGTCAGTCCATTCCAGAGGAACCTGTTTTCCCTGCACTGCCTTGACTTTCAAGCCAAGGATCGACTCCCACCACGTGTGCACGTGGGACAGCCCTGTGGGAAAGCCTCGTGGGAAAACCTCGGGGAAAAGACTCGAGGGAAAACCATAGATCCTTTGATCCACGCGGCGGACTGCGTGACACTGCTGCTACCGCTCTGGAGGAAAGCGCAAGTGCATGCCCGCATTCGAGACAAGGACTGACTCCCCTGGGGAGACTCCAGAAGTACCCCAAGATCCATGTCAGTACTGGAGAGGAATCCACAGGTTCCGACCCCGACTCCACACAAGGACTTAGGCCCCGGCATCGACGGGAGAGGAATCCTCAGAGGCCCCCGAGGAACTCGCATGGGGACTGGCCTTTGCTGAGGCCACCAGAGCGGGTCCCTGAGGTCCCCGTCGTAAGTCGAGAGCACCTGCCGCAACTCGAGAAAATCCAGGAGGTTTTGCCCTCCAGGCGAGATGAGGCCCATTTCCGCTGAGGCTTCTCGAGGCTAATCACGTCTAACCACTGGAACTTCCAAAGGGTCCTTCACACCCTTGCTGCAACTCAAGAAGTTCCCCGACATTCCCGTCTTCACTCGAGAGGAAGAACGTGGGTCCCGCACACATCCAGGGGAGCCCCGTTTCCGCCTCCTAGCTCGAGATGAGGGATCCTTTCCCTGTTTCGTAGGGAAAGAATTCCCGGCGTTCCCATCGCATCTCAAGAGGAGGCGCTCTCCACAGGAAAGGCGAGAGGAACTGAAGGGTCGCGCCACCATTCCAAGAGTCCCCCAGATGTGTCAGTCCATTCCAGAGGAACCTGTTTTCCCTGCACTGCCTTGACGTTCAAGCCGAGGATCGACTCCCACCACGTGTGCACGTGGGACAGCCCTGTGGGAAAGCCTCGTGGGAAAGCCTCGTGGGAAAGACTCGAGGGAAAACCATAGATCCTTTGATCCACGCGGCGGACTGCGTGACACTGCTGCTACCGCTCTGGAGGAAAGCGCAAGTGCATGACCGCATTCGAGACAAGGACTGACTCCCCTGGGGAGACTCCAGAAGTACCCCAAGATCCATGTCAGTACTGGAGAGGAATCCACAGGTTCCGACCCCGACTCCACACAAGGACTTAGGCCCCGGCATCGACGGGAGAGGAATCCTCAGAGGCCCCCGAGGAACTCGCATGGGGACTGGCCTTTCCTGAGGCCACCAGAGCGGGTCCCTGAGGTCCCCGTCGTAAGTCGAGAGCACCTGCCGCAACTCGAGAAAATCCAGGAGGTTTTGCCCTCCAGGCGAGATGAGGCCCATTTCCGCTGAGGCTTCTCGAGGCTAATCACGTCTAACCACTGGAACTTCCAAAGGGTCCTTCACACCCTTGCTGCAACTCAAGAAGTTCCCCGACATTCCCGTCTTCACTCGAGAGGAAGCACGTGGGTCCCGCACACATCCAGGGGAGCCCCGTTTCCGCCTCCTAGCTCGAGATGAGGGATCCTTTCCCTGTTTCGTAGGGAAAGAATTCCCGGCGTTCCCGTCGCATCTCAAGAGGAGGCGCTCTCCACAGGAAAGGCGAGAGGAACTCCAGGGTCGTGCCACCATTCCAAGAGTCCCCCAGATGTGTCAGTCCATTCCAGAGGAACCTGTTTTCCCTGCACTGCGTTGACGTTCAAGCCGAGGATCGACTCCCACCACGTGTGCACGTGGGACAGCCCTTTGGGAAAGCCTCGTGGGAAAGCCTCGTGGGAAAGACTCGAGGGAAAACCATACATCCTTTGATCCACGCGGCGGACTGCGTGACACTGCTGCTACCGCTCTGGAGGAAAGCGCAAGTGCATGCCCGCATTCGAGACGAGGACTGACTCCCCTGGGGAGACTCCAGAAGTACCCCAAGATCCATGTCAGCACTGGAGAGGAATCCTCAGGTTCCGGCCCCGACTCCACACAAGGTCTTAGGCCCCGGCATCGACGGGAGAGGAATCCCGAGACGCCCCCGAGGAACTCGCATGGGGACTGGCCTTTCCTGAGGCCACCAGATCGGGTCCCTGAGGTCCCCGTCGTAAGTCGAGAGCACCTGCCGCAACTCGAGAAAATCCAGGAGGTTTTGCCCTCCAGGCGAGATGAGGCCCATTTCCGCTGAGGCTTCTCGAGGCTAATCACATCTAACAACTGGAACTTCCAAAGGGTCCTTCACACCATTGCTGCAACTCAAGAAGTTCCCCGACATACCCGTCTCCACTCGAGAGGAAGCACGTGGGGTCCCGCACACATCCAGGGGAGCCCCGTTTCCGCCTCCTAGCTCGAGATGAGGGATCCTTTCCCTGTTTCGTAGGGAAAGAATTCCCGGCGTTCCCGTCGCATCTCAAGAGGAGGCGCTCTCCACAGGAAAGGCGAGAGGAACTCCAGGGTCGTGTCACCATTCCAAGAGTCCCCCAGATGTGTCAGTCCATTCCAGAGGAACCTGTTTTCCCTGAACTGCCTTGACGTTTAAGCCGAGGATCGACTCCCACCACGTGTGCACGTGGGACAGCCCTGTGGGAAAGCCTCGTGGGAAAGCCTCGTGGGAAAGACTCGAGGGAAAACCATAGATCCTTTGATCCACGCGGCAGACTGCGTGACACTGCTGCTACCGCTCTGGAGGAAAGCGCAAGTGCATGCCCGCATTCGAGACGAGGACTGACTCCCCTGGGGAGACTCCAGAAGTACCCCAAGATCCATGTCAGCACTGGAGAGGAATCCTCAGGTTCCGGCCCCGACTAAACACAAGGTCTTAGGCCCCGGCATCGACGGGAGAGGAATCCCGAGACGCCCCCGAGGAACTCGCATGGGGACTGGTCTTTCCTGAGGCCACCAGAGCGGGTCCCTGATGTCCCCGTCGTAAGTCGAGAGCACCTGCCGCAACTCGAGAAAATCCAGGAGGTTTTGCCCTCCAGGCGAGATGAGGCCCATTTCCGCTGAGGCTTCTCGAGGCCAATCACATCTAACCACTGGAACTTCCAAAGGGTCCTTCACACCATTGCTGCAACTCAAGAAGTTCCCCGACATACCCGTCTCCACTCGAGAGGAAGCACGTGGGTCCCGCACACATCCAGGGGAGCGCCGTTTCCGCCTCCTAGCTCGAGATGAGGGATTCTTTCCCTGTTTCGTAGGGAAAGAATTCCCGGCGTTCCCGTCGCATCTCAAGAGGAGGCGCTCTTCACAGGAAAGGCGAGAGGAACTCCAGGGTCGTGACACCATTCCAAGAGTCCCCCAGATGTGTCAGTCCATTCCAGAGGAACCTGTTTTCCCTGCACTGCCTTGACGTTCAAGCCGAGGATCGACTCCCACCAAGTGTGCACGTGGGACAGCCCTGTGGGAAAGCCTCGTGGGAAAGCCTCGTGGGAAAGACTCGAGGGAAAACCATAGATCCTTTGATCCACGCGGCGGACTGCGTGACACTGCTGCTACCGCTCTGGAGGAAAGCGCAAGTGCATGCCCGCATTCGAGACGAGGACTGACTCCCCTGGGGAGACTCCAGAAGTACCCCAAGATCCATGTCAGCACTGGAGAGGAATCCTCAGGTTCCGGCCCCGACTAAACACAAGGTCTTAGGCCCCCGCATCGACGGGAGAGGAATCCCGAGAGGCCCCCGAGGAACTCGCATGGGGACTGGCCTTTCCTGAGGCCACCAGAGCGGGTCCCTGAGGTCCCCATCGTAAGTCGAGAGCACCTGCCGCAACTCGAGAAAATCCAGGCGGTTTTGCCCTCCAGGCGAGATGAGGCCCATTTCCGCTGAGGCTTCTCGAGGCTAATCAGGTCTAACCACTGGAACTTCCAAAGGGTCCTTCACACCCTTGCTGCAACTCAAGAAGTTCCCCGACATACCCGTCTCCACTCGAGAGGAAGCACGTGGGTCCCGCACACATCCAGGGGAGCCCCGTTTCCGCCTCCTAGCTCGAGATGAGGGATCCTTTCCCTGTTTCGTAGGGAAAGAATTCCCGGCGTTCCCGTCGCATCTCAAGAGGAGGCGCTCTCCACAGGAAAGGCGAGAGGAACTGAAGGGTCGTGCCACCATTCCAAGAGTCCCCCAGATGTGTCAGTCCATTCCAGAGGAACCTGTTTTCCCTGAACTGCCTTGACGTTCAAGCCGAGGATCGACTCCCACCACGTGTGCACGTGGGACAGCCCTGTGGGAAAGCCTCGTGGGAAAGCCTCGTGGGAAAGACTCGAGGGAAAACCATAGATCCTTTGATCCACGCGGCGGACTGCGTGACACTGCTGCTACCGCTCTGGAGGAAAGCGCAAGTGCATGCCCGCATTCGAGACGAGGACTGACTCCCCTGGGGAGACTCCAGAAGTACCCCAAGATCCATGTCAGCACTGGAGAGGAATCCTGAGGTTCCGGCCCCGACTCCACACAAGGTCTTAGGCCCTGGTATCGACGGGAGAGGAATCCCGAGAGGCCCTCGAGGAACTCGCATGGGGACTGGCCTTTCCTGAGGCCACCAGAGCGGGTCCCTGAGATCCCCGTCGTAAGTCGAGAGCACCTGCCGCAACTCGAGAAAATCCAGGAGGTTTTGCCCTCCAGGCGAGATGAGGCCCATTTCTGCTGAGGCTTCTCGAGGCTAATTACGTCTAACCACTGGAACTTCCAAAGGGTCCTTCACACCATTGCTGCAACTCAAGAAGTTCCCCGACATACCCGTCTCCACTCGAGAGGAAGCACGTGGTGTCCCGTCCACATCCAGGGGAGCTCCGTTTCCGTCTCCTAGCTCGAGATGAGGGATCCTTTCCCTGTTTCGTAGGGAACGAATTCCCGGCGTTCCCGTCACATCTCAAGAGGAGGCGCTCTCCACAGGAAAGGCGAGAGGAACTCCAGGGTCGTGCCACCATTCCAAGAGTCCCCCAGATGTGTCAGTCCATTCCAGAGGAACCTGTTTTCCCTGCACTGCCTTGACTTTCAAGCCAAGGATCGACTCCCACCACGTGTGCACGTGGGACAGCCCTGTGGGAAAGCCTCGTGGGAAAACCTCGGGGAAAAGACTCGAGGGAAAACCATAGATCCTTTGATCCACGCGGCGGACTGCGTGACACTGCTGCTACCGCTCTGGAGGAAAGCGCAAGTGCATGCCCGCATTCGAGACAAGGACTGACTCCCCTGGGGAGACTCCAGAAGTACCCCAAGATCCATGTCAGTACTGGAGAGGAATCCACAGGTTCCGACCCCGACTCCACACAAGGACTTAGGCCCCGGCATCGACGGGAGAGGAATCCTCAGAGGCCCCCGAGGAACTCGCATGGGGACTGGCCTTTGCTGAGGCCACCAGAGCGGGTCCCTGAGGTCCCCGTCGTAAGTCAAGAGCACCTGCCACAACTCGAGAAAATCCAGGAGGTTTTGCCCTCCAGGCGAGATGAGGCCCATTTCCGCTGAGGCTTCTCGAGGCTAATCACGTCTAACCACTGGAACTTCCAAAGGGTCCTTCACACCCTTGCTGCAACTCAAGAAGTTCCCCGACATTCCCGTCTTCACTCGAGAGGAAGAACGTGGGTCCCGCACACATCCAGGGGAGCCCCGTTTCCGCCTCCTAGCTCGAGATGAGGGATCCTTTCCCTGTTTCGTAGGGAAAGAATTCCCGGCGTTCCCATCGCATCTCAAGAGGAGGCGCTCTCCACAGGAAAGGCGAGAGGAACTGAAGGGTCGTGCCACCATTCCAAGAGTCCCCCAGATGTGTCAGTCCATTCCAGAGGAACCTGTTTTCCCTGCACTGCCTTGACGTTCAAGCCGAGGATCGACTCCCACCACGTGTGCACGTGGGACAGCCCTGTGGGAAAGCCTCGTGGGAAAGCCTCGGGAAAAAGACTCGAGGGAAAACCATAGATCCTTTGATCCACGCGGCGGACTGCGTGACACTGCTGCTACCGCTCTGGAGGAAAGCGCAAGTGCATGCCCGCATTCGAGATGAAGACTGACTCCCCTGGGGAGAGTCCAGAAGTACCCCAAGATCCATGTCAGCACTGGAGAGGAATCCTCAGGTTCCGACCACAACTCCACACAAGGTCTTAGGCCCCGGCATCGACAGGAGAGGAATCCCGAGAGGCCCCCGAGGAACTCGCATGGGGACTGGCCTTTCCTGAGGCCACCAGAGCGGGTCCCTGAGGTCCCCGTCGTAAGTCGAGAGCACCTGCCGCAACTCGAGAAATCCAGGCGGTTTTGCCCTCCAGGCGAGATGAGGCCCATTTCCGCTGAGGCTTCTCGAGGCTAATCACGTCTAACCACTGGAACTTCCAAAGGGTCCTTCACACCCTTGCTGCAACTCAAGAAGTTCCCCGACATACCCGTCTCCACTCGAGAGGAAGCACGTGGGTCCCGCACACATTCAGAGGAGCCCCGTTTCCGCCTCCTAGCTCGAGATGAGGGATCCTTTCCCTGTTTCTTAGGGAAAGAATTCCCGGCGTTCCCGTCGCAACTCAAGAGGAGGCGCTCTCCACAGGAAAGGCGAGAGGAACTGAAGGGTCGTGCGACCATTCCAAGAGTCCCCCAGATGTGTCAGTCCATTCCAGAGGAACCTGTTTTCCCTGCACTGCCTTGACGTTCAAGCCGAGGATCGACTCCCACCACGTGTGCACGTGGGACAGCCCTGTGGGAAAGCCTCGTGGGAAAGCCTCGTGGGAAAGACTCGAGGGAAAACCATAGATCCTTTGATCCACGCGGCGGACTGCGTGACACTGCTGCTACCGCTCTGGAGGAAAGCGCAAGTGCATGCCCGCATTCGAGACGAGGACTGACTCCCCTGGGGAGACTCCAGAAGTACCCCAAGATTCATGTCAGCACTGGAGAGGAATCCTCAGGTTCCGGCCCCGACTCCACACAAGGTCTTAGGGCCCGGCATCGACGGGAGAGGAATCCCGAGAGGCCCCCGAGGAACTCGCATGGGGACTGGCCTTTCCTGAGACCACCAGAGCGGGTCCCTGAGGTCCCCGTCGTAAGTCGAGAGCTCCTGCCGCAACTCGAGAAAATCCAGGAGGTTTTGCCCTCCAGGCGAGATGAGGCCCATTTCCGCTGAGGCTTCTCGAGGCTAATCACGTCTAACCACTGGAACTTCCAAAGGGTCCTTCACACCCTTGCTGCAACTCAAGAAGTTCCCCGACATACCCGTCTCCACTCGAGAGGAAGCACGTGGGTCCCGCACACATCCAGGGGAGCCCCATTTCCGCCTCCTAGCTCGAGATGAGGGATCCTCTCCCTGTTTCGTAGGGAAAGAATTCCCGGCGTTCCCGTCGCATCTCAAGAGGAGGCGCTCTCCACAGGAAAGGCGAGAGGAACTGAAGGGTCGTGCCACCATTCCAAGAGTCCCCCAGATGTGTCAGTCCATTCCAGAGGAACCTGTTTTCCCTGAACTGCCTTGACGTTCAAGCCGAGGATCGACTCCCACCACGTGTGCACGTGGGACAGCCCTGTGGGAAAGCCTCGTGGGAAAGCCTCGTGGGAAATACTCGAGGGAAAACCATAGATCCTTTGATCCACGCGGCGGACTGCGTGACACTGCTGCTACAGCTCTGGAGGAAAGCGCAAGTGCATGCCCGCATTCGAGACGAGGACTGACTCCCCTGGGGAGACTCCAGAAGTACCCCAAGATCCATGTCAGCACTGGAGAGGAATCCTCAGGTTCCGGCCCCGACTCCACACAAGGTCTTAGGCCCTGGTATCGACGGGAGAGGAATCCCGAGAGGCCCTCGAGGAACTCGCATGGGGACTGGCCTTTCCTGAGGCCACCAGAGCGGGTCCCTGAGATCCCCGTCGTAAGTCGAGAGCACCTGCCGCAACTCGAGAAAATCCAGGAGGTTTTGCCCTCCAGGCGAGATGAGGCCCATTTCTGCTGAGGCTTCTCGAGGCTAATTACGTCTAACCACTGGAACTTCCAAAGGGTCCTTCACACCATTGCTGCAACTCAAGAAGTTCCCCGACATACCCGTCTCCACTCGAGAGGAAGCACGTGGTTTCCCGTCCACATCCAGGGGAGCTCCGTTTCCGTCTCCTAGCTCGAGATGAGGGATCCTTTCCCTGTTTCGTAGGGAACGAATTCCCGGCGTTCCCGTCACATCTCAAGAGGAGGCGCTCTCCACAGGAAAGGCGAGAGGAACTCCAGGGTCGTGCCACCATTCCAAGAGTCCCCCAGATGTGTCAGTCCATTCCAGAGGAACCTGTTTTCCCTGCACTGCCTTGACGTTCAAGCCGAGGATCGACTCCCACCACGTGTGCACGTGGGACAGCCCTGTGGGAAAGCCTCGTGGGAAAGCCTCGTGGGAAAGACTCGAGGGAAAACCATAGATCCTTTGATCCACGCGGCGGACTGCGTGACACTGCTGCTACCGCTCTGGAGGAAAGCGCAAGTGCATGCCCGCATTCGAGACGAGGACTGACTCCCCTGGGGAGACTCCAGAAGTACCCCAAGATCCATGTCAGCACTGGAGAGGAATCCTCAGGTTCCGGCCCCGACTGCACACAAGGTCTTAGGCCCCGGCATCGACGTGAGAGGAATCCCGAGACGCCCCCGAGGAACTCGCATGGGGACTGGCCTTTCCTGAGGCCACCAGAGCGGGTCCCTGAGGTCCCCGTCGTAAGTCGAGAGCACCTGCCGCAACTCGAGAAAATCCAGGAGGTTTTGCCCTCCAGGCGAGATGAGGCCCATTTCCGCTGAGGCTTCTCGAGGCCAATCACATCTAACCACTGGAACTTCCAAAGGGTCCTTCACACCATTGCTGCAACTCAAGAAGTTCCCCGACATACCCGTCTCCACTCGAGAGGAAGCACGTGGGTCCCGCACACATCCAGGGGAGCCCCGTTTCCGCCTCCTAGCTCGAGATGAGGGATTCTTTCCCTGTTTCGTAGGGAAAGAATTCCCGGCGTTCCCGTCGCATCTCAAGAGGAGGCGCTCTCCACAGGAAAGGCGAGAGGAACTCCAGGGTCGTGACACCATTCCAAGAGTCCCCCAGATGTGTCAGTCCATTCCAGAGGAACCTGTTTTCCCTGCACTGCCTTGACGTTCAAGCCGAGGATCGACTCCCACCAAGTGTGCACGTGGGACAGCCCTGTGGGAAAGCCTCGTGGGAAAGCCTCGTGGGAAAGACTCGAGGGAAAACCATAGATCCTTTGATCCACGCGGCGGACTGCGTGACACTGCTGCTACCGCTCTGGAGGAAAGCGCAAGTGCATGCCCGCATTCGAGACGAGGACTGACTCCCCTGGGGAGACTCCAGAAGTACCCCAAGATCCATGTCAGCACTGGAGAGGAATCCTCAGGTTCCGGCCCCGACTCCACACAAGGTCTTAGGCCCCGGCATCGACGGGAGAGGAATCCCGAGAGGCCCCCGAGGAACTCGCATGGGGACTGGCCTTTCCTGAGGCCACCAGAGCGGGTCCCTGAGGTCCCCATCGTAAGTCGAGAGCACCTGCCGCAACTCGAGAAAATCCAGGCGGTTTTGCCCTCCAGGCGAGATGAGGCCCATTTCCGCTGAGGCTTCTCGAGGCTAATCAGGTCTAACCACTGGAACTTCCAAAGGGTCCTTCACACCCTTGCTGCAACTCAAGAAGTTCCCCGACATACCCGTCTCCACTCGAGAGGAAGCACGTGGGTCCCGCACACATCCAGGGGAGCCCCGTTTCCGCCTCCTAGCTCGAGATGAGGGATCCTTTCCCTGTTTCGTAGGGAAAGAATTCCCGGCGTTCCCGTCGCATCTCAAGAGGAGGCGCTCTCCACAGGAAAGGCGAGAGGAACTCCAGGGTCGTGCCACCATTCCAAGAGTCCTCCAGATGTGTCAGTCCATTACAGAGGAACCTGTTTTCCCTGCACTGCCTTGACGTTCAAGCCGAGGATCGACTCCCACCACGTGTGCACGTGGGACAGCCCTGTGGGAAAGCCTCGTGGGAAAGCCTCGTGGGAAAGACTCGAGGGAAAACCATAGATCCTTTGATCCACGCGGCGGACTGCGTGACACTGCTGCTACCGCTCTGGAGGAAAGCGCAAGTGCATGCCCGCATTCGAGACGAGGACTGACTCCCCTGGGGAGACTCCAGAAGTACCCCAAGATCCATGTCAGCACTGGAGAGGAATCCTCAGGTTCCGGCCCCGACTAAACACAAGGTCTTAGGCCCCCGCATCGACGGGAGAGGAATCCCGAGAGGCCCCCGAGGAACTCGCATGGGGACTGGCCTTTCCTGAGGCCACCAGAGCGGGTCCCTGAGGTCCCCATCGTAAGTCGAGAGCACCTGCCGCAACTCGAGAAAATCCAGGCGGTTTTGCCCTCCAGGCGAGATGAGGCCCATTTCCGCTGAGGCTTCTCGAGGCTAATCAGGTCTAACCACTGGAACTTCCAAAGGGTCCTTCACACCCTTGCTGCAACTCAAGAAGTTCCCCGACATACCCGTCTCCACTCGAGAGGAAGCACGTGGGTCCCGCACACATCCAGGGGAGCCCCGTTTCCGCCTCCTAGCTCGAGATGAGGGATCCTTTCCCTGTTTCGTAGGGAAAGAATTCCCGGCGTTCCCGTCGCATCTCAAGAGGAGGCGCTCTCCACAGGAAAGGCGAGAGGAACTGAAGGGTCGTGCCACCATTCCAAGAGTCCCCCAGATGTGTCAGTCCATTCCAGAGGAACCTGTTTTCCCTGAACTGCCTTGACGTTCAAGCCGAGGATCGACTCCCACCACGTGTGCACGTGGGACAGCCCTGTGGGAAAGCCTCGTGGGAAAGCCTCGTGGGAAAGACTCGAGGGAAAACCATAGATCCTTTGATCCACGCGGCGGACTGCGTGACACTGCTGCTACCGCTCTGGAGGAAAGCGCAAGTGCATGCCCGCATTCGAGACGAGGACTGACTCCCCTGGGGAGACTCCAGAAGTACCCCAAGATCCATGTCAGCACTGGAGAGGAATCCTGAGGTTCCGGCCCCGACTCCACACAAGGTCTTAGGCCCTGGTATCGACGGGAGAGGAATCCCGAGAGGCCCTCGAGGAACTCGCATGGGGACTGGCCTTTCCTGAGGCCACCAGAGCGGGTCCCTGAGATCCCCGTCGTAAGTCGAGAGCACCTGCCGCAACTCGAGAAAATCCAGGAGGTTTTGCCCTCCAGGCGAGATGAGGCCCATTTCTGCTGAGGCTTCTCGAGGCTAATTACGTCTAACCACTGGAACTTCCAAAGGGTCCTTCACACCATTGCTGCAACTCAAGAAGTTCCCCGACATACCCGTCTCCACTCGAGAGGAAGCACGTGGTGTCCCGTCCACATCCAGGGGAGCTCCGTTTCCGTCTCCTAGCTCGAGATGAGGGATCCTTTCCCTGTTTCGTAGGGAACGAATTCCCGGCGTTCCCGTCACATCTCAAGAGGAGGCGCTCTCCACAGGAAAGGCGAGAGGAACTCCAGGGTCGTGCCACCATTCCAAGAGTCCCCCAGATGTGTCAGTCCATTCCAGAGGAACCTGTTTTCCCTGCACTGCCTTGACTTTCAAGCCAAGGATCGACTCCCACCACGTGTGCACGTGGGACAGCCCTGTGGGAAAGCCTCGTGGGAAAACCTCGGGGAAAAGACTCGAGGGAAAACCATAGATCCTTTGATCCACGCGGCGGACTGCGTGACACTGCTGCTACCGCTCTGGAGGAAAGCGCAAGTGCATGCCCGCATTCGAGACAAGGACTGACTCCCCTGGGGAGACTCCAGAAGTACCCCAAGATCCATGTCAGTACTGGAGAGGAATCCACAGGTTCCGACCCCGACTCCACACAAGGACTTAGGCCCCGGCATCGACGGGAGAGGAATCCTCAGAGGCCCCCGAGGAACTCGCATGGGGACTGGCCTTTGCTGAGGCCACCAGAGCGGGTCCCTGAGGTCCCCGTCGTAAGTCAAGAGCACCTGCCACAACTCGAGAAAATCCAGGAGGTTTTGCCCTCCAGGCGAGATGAGGCCCATTTCCGCTGAGGCTTCTCGAGGCTAATCACGTCTAACCACTGGAACTTCCAAAGGGTCCTTCACACCCTTGCTGCAACTCAAGAAGTTCCCCGACATTCCCGTCTTCACTCGAGAGGAAGAACGTGGGTCCCGCACACATCCAGGGGAGCCCCGTTTCCGCCTCCTAGCTCGAGATGAGGGATCCTTTCCCTGTTTCGTAGGGAAAGAATTCCCGGCGTTCCCATCGCATCTCAAGAGGAGGCGCTCTCCACAGGAAAGGCGAGAGGAACTGAAGGGTCGTGCCACCATTCCAAGAGTCCCCCAGATGTGTCAGTCCATTCCAGAGGAACCTGTTTTCCCTGCACTGCCTTGACGTTCAAGCCGAGGATCGACTCCCACCACGTGTGCACGTGGGACAGCCCTGTGGGAAAGCCTCGTGGGAAAGCCTCGGGAAAAAGACTCGAGGGAAAACCATAGATCCTTTGATCCACGCGGCGGACTGCGTGACACTGCTGCTACCGCTCTGGAGGAAAGCGCAAGTGCATGCCCGCATTCGAGATGAAGACTGACTCCCCTGGGGAGAGTCCAGAAGTACCCCAAGATCCATGTCAGCACTGGAGAGGAATCCTCAGGTTCCGACCACAACTCCACACAAGGTCTTAGGCCCCGGCATCGACAGGAGAGGAATCCCGAGAGGCCCCCGAGGAACTCGCATGGGGACTGGCCTTTCCTGAGGCCACCAGAGCGGGTCCCTGAGGTCCCCGTCGTAAGTCGAGAGCACCTGCCGCAACTCGAGAAATCCAGGCGGTTTTGCCCTCCAGGCGAGATGAGGCCCATTTCCGCTGAGGCTTCTCGAGGCTAATCACGTCTAACCACTGGAACTTCCAAAGGGTCCTTCACACCCTTGCTGCAACTCAAGAAGTTCCCCGACATACCCGTCTCCACTCGAGAGGAAGCACGTGGGTCCCGCACACATTCAGAGGAGCCCCGTTTCCGCCTCCTAGCTCGAGATGAGGGATCCTTTCCCTGTTTCTTAGGGAAAGAATTCCCGGCGTTCCCGTCGCAACTCAAGAGGAGGCGCTCTCCACAGGAAAGGCGAGAGGAACTGAAGGGTCGTGCGACCATTCCAAGAGTCCCCCAGATGTGTCAGTCCATTCCAGAGGAACCTGTTTTCCCTGCACTGCCTTGACGTTCAAGCCGAGGATCGACTCCCACCACGTGTGCACGTGGGACAGCCCTGTGGGAAAGCCTCGTGGGAAAGCCTCGTGGGAAAGACTCGAGGGAAAACCATAGATCCTTTGATCCACGCGGCGGACTGCGTGACACTGCTGCTACCGCTCTGGAGGAAAGCGCAAGTGCATGCCCGCATTCGAGACGAGGACTGACTCCCCTGGGGAGACTCCAGAAGTACCCCAAGATTCATGTCAGCACTGGAGAGGAATCCTCAGGTTCCGGCCCCGACTCCACACAAGGTCTTAGGGCCCGGCATCGACGGGAGAGGAATCCCGAGAGGCCCCCGAGGAACTCGCATGGGGACTGGCCTTTCCTGAGACCACCAGAGCGGGTCCCTGAGGTCCCCGTCGTAAGTCGAGAGCTCCTGCCGCAACTCGAGAAAATCCAGGAGGTTTTGCCCTCCAGGCGAGATGAGGCCCATTTCCGCTGAGGCTTCTCGAGGCTAATCACGTCTAACCACTGGAACTTCCAAAGGGTCCTTCACACCCTTGCTGCAACTCAAGAAGTTCCCCGACATACCCGTCTCCACTCGAGAGGAAGCACGTGGGTCCCGCACACATCCAGGGGAGCCCCATTTCCGCCTCCTAGCTCGAGATGAGGGATCCTCTCCCTGTTTCGTAGGGAAAGAATTCCCGGCGTTCCCGTCGCATCTCAAGAGGAGGCGCTCTCCACAGGAAAGGCGAGAGGAACTGAAGGGTCGTGCCACCATTCCAAGAGTCCCCCAGATGTGTCAGTCCATTCCAGAGGAACCTGTTTTCCCTGAACTGCCTTGACGTTCAAGCCGAGGATCGACTCCCACCACGTGTGCACGTGGGACAGCCCTGTGGGAAAGCCTCGTGGGAAAGCCTCGTGGGAAATACTCGAGGGAAAACCATAGATCCTTTGATCCACGCGGCGGACTGCGTGACACTGCTGCTACAGCTCTGGAGGAAAGCGCAAGTGCATGCCCGCATTCGAGACGAGGACTGACTCCCCTGGGGAGACTCCAGAAGTACCCCAAGATCCATGTCAGCACTGGAGAGGAATCCTCAGGTTCCGGCCCCGACTCCACACAAGGTCTTAGGCCCTGGTATCGACGGGAGAGGAATCCCGAGAGGCCCTCGAGGAACTCGCATGGGGACTGACCTTTCCTGAGGCCACCAGAGCGGGTCCCTGAGATCCCCGTCGTAAGTCGAGAGCACCTGCCGCAACTCGAGAAAATCCAGGAGGTTTTGCCCTCCAGGCGAGATGAGGCCCATTTCTGCTGAGGCTTCTCGAGGCTAATTACGTCTAACCACTGGAACTTCCAAAGGGTCCTTCACACCATTGCTGCAACTCAAGAAGTTCCCCGACATACCCGTCTCCACTCGAGAGGAAGCACGTGGTTTCCCGTCCACATCCAGGGGAGCTCCGTTTCCGTCTCCTAGCTCGAGATGAGGGATCCTTTCCCTGTTTCGTAGGGAACGAATTCCCGGCGTTCCCGTCACATCTCAAGAGGAGGCGCTCTCCACAGGAAAGGCGAGAGGAACTCCAGGGTCGTGCCACCATTCCAAGAGTCCCCCAGATGTGTCAGTCCATTCCAGAGGAACCTGTTTTCCCTGCACTGCCTTGACGTTCAAGCCGAGGATCGACTCCCACCACGTGTGCACGTGGGACAGCCCTGTGGGAAAGCCTCGTGGGAAAGCCTCGTGGGAAAGACTCGAGGGAAAACCATAGATCCTTTGATCCACGCGGCGGACTGCGTGACACTGCTGCTACCGCTCTGGAGGAAAGCGCAAGTGCATGCCCGCATTCGAGACGAGGACTGACTCCCCTGGGGAGACTCCAGAAGTACCCCAAGATCCATGTCAGCACTGGAGAGGAATTCTCAGGTTCCGGCCCCGACTGCACACAAGGTCTTAGGCCCCGGCATCGACGTGAGAGGAATCCCGAGACGCCCCCGAGGAACTCGCATGGGGACTGGCCTTTCCTGAGGCCACCAGAGCGGGTCCCTGAGGTCCCCGTCGTAAGTCGAGAGCACCTGCCGCAACTCGAGAAAATCCAGGAGGTTTTGCCCTCCAGGCGAGATGAGGCCCATTTCCGCTGAGGCTTCTCGAGGCCAATCACATCTAACCACTGGAACTTCCAAAGGGTCCTTCACACCATTGCTGCAACTCAAGAAGTTCCCCGACATACCCGTCTCCACTCGAGAGGAAGCACGTGGGTCCCGCACACATCCAGGGGAGCCCCGTTTCCGCCTCCTAGCTCGAGATGAGGGATTCTTTCCCTGTTTCGTAGGGAAAGAATTCCCGGCGTTCCCGTCGCATCTCAAGAGGAGGCGCTCTCCACAGGAAAGGCGAGAGGAACTCCAGGGTCGTGACACCATTCCAAGAGTCCCCCAGATGTGTCAGTCCATTCCAGAGGAACCTGTTTTCCCTGCACTGCCTTGACGTTCAAGCCGAGGATCGACTCCCACCAAGTGTGCACGTGGGACAGCCCTGTGGGAAAGCCTCGTGGGAAAGCCTCGTGGGAAAGACTCGAGGGAAAACCATAGATCCTTTGATCCACGCGGCGGACTGCGTGACACTGCTGCTACCGCTCTGGAGGAAAGCGCAAGTGCATGCCCGCATTCGAGACGAGGACTGACTCCCCTGGGGAGACTCCAGAAGTACCCCAAGATCCATGTCAGCACTGGAGAGGAATCCTCAGGTTCCGGCCCCGACTCCACACAAGGTCTTAGGCCCCGGCATCGACGGGAGAGGAATCCCGAGAGGCCCCCGAGGAACTCGCATGGGGACTGGCCTTTCCTGAGGCCACCAGAGCGGGTCCCTGAGGTCCCCATCGTAAGTCGAGAGCACCTGCCGCAACTCGAGAAAATCCAGGCGGTTTTGCCCTCCAGGCGAGATGAGGCCCATTTCCGCTGAGGCTTCTCGAGGCTAATCAGGTCTAACCACTGGAACTTCCAAAGGGTCCTTCACACCCTTGCTGCAACTCAAGAAGTTCCCCGACATACCCGTCTCCACTCGAGAGGAAGCACGTGGGTCCCGCACACATCCAGGGGAGCCCCGTTTCCGCCTCCTAGCTCGAGATGAGGGATCCTTTCCCTGTTTCGTAGGGAAAGAATTCCCGGCGTTCCCGTCGCATCTCAAGAGGAGGCGCTCTCCACAGGAAAGGCGAGAGGAACTCCAGGGTCGTGCCACCATTCCAAGAGTCCTCCAGATGTGTCAGTCCATTACAGAGGAACCTGTTTTCCCTGCACTGCCTTGACGTTCAAGCCGAGGATCGACTCCCACCACGTGTGCACGTGGGACAGCCCTGTGGGAAAGCCTCGTGGGAAAGCCTCGTGGGAAAGACTCGAGGGAAAACCATAGATCCTTTGATCCACGCGGCGGACTGCGTGACACTGCTGCTACCGCTCTGGAGGAAAGCGCAAGTGCATGCCCGCATTCGAGACGAGGACTGACTCCCCTGGGGAGACTCCAGAAGTACCCCAAGATCCATGTCAGCACTGGAGAGGAATCCTCAGGTTCCGGCCACGACTCCACACAAGGTCTTAGGCCCCGGCATGGACGAGAGAGGAATCCCGAGAGGCCCCCGAGGAACTCGCATGGGGACTGGCCTTTCCTGAGGCCACCAGAGTGGGTCCCTGAGGTCCCCGTCGTAAGTCGAGAGCACCTGCCGCAACTCGAGAAAATCCAGGAGGTTTTGCCCTCCAGGCGAGATGAGGCCCATTTCCGCTGAGGCTTCTCGAGGCCAATCACATCTAACCACTGGAACTTCCAAAGGGTCCTTCACACCATTGCTGCAACTCAAAAAGTTCCCCGACATACCCGTCTCCACTCGAGAGGAAGCACGTGGGGTCCCGCACACATCCAGGGGAGCCCCGTTTCCGCCTCCTAGCTCGAGATGAGGGATCCTTTCCCTGTTTCGTAGGGAAAGAATTCCCGGCGTTCCCGTCGCATCTCAAGAGGAGGCGCTCTCCACAGGAAAGGCGAGAGGAACTCCAGGGTCTTGCCACCATTCCAAGAGTCCCCCAGATGTGTCAGTCCATTCCAGAGGAACCTGTTTTCCCTGCACTGCCTTGACGTTCAAGCCGAGGATCGACTCCCACCACGTGTGCACGTGGGACAGCCCTGTGGGAAAGCCTCGTGGGAAAGACTCGAGGGAAAACCATAGATCCTTTGATCCACGTGGCGGACTGCGTGACACTGCTGCTACCGCTCTGGAGGAAAGCGCAAGTGCATGCCCGCATTCGAGGCGAGGACTGACTCCCCTGGGGAGACTCCAGAAGTACCCCAAGATCCATGTCAGCACTGGATAGGAATCCTGAGGTTCCGGCCCCGACTCCACAGAAGGTCTTAGGCCCCGGCATCGACGGGAGAGGAATCCCGAGACGCCCCCGAGGAACTCGCATGGGGACTGGCCTTTCCTGAGGCCACCAGAGCGGGTCCCTGAGGTCCCCGTCGTAAGTCGAGAGCACCTGCCGCAACTCGAGAAAATCCAGGCGGTTTTGCCCTCCAGGCGAGATGAGGCCCATTTCCGCTGAGGCTTCTCGAGGCTAATCAGGTCTAACCACTGGAACTTCCAAAGGGTCCTTCACACCCTTGCTGCAACTCAAGAAGTTCCCCGACATACCCGTCTCCACTCGAGAGGAAGCACGTGGGTCCCGCACACATCCAGGGGAGCCCCGTTTCCGCCTCCTAGCTCGAGATGAGGGATCCTTTCCCTGTTTCGTAGGGAAAGAATTCCCGGCGTTCCCGTCGCATCTCAAGAGGAGGCGCTCTCCACAGGAAAGGCGAGAGGAACTCCAGGGTCGTGCCACCATTCCAAGAGTCCTCCAGATGTGTCAGTCCATTACAGAGGAACCTGTTTTCCCTGCACTGCCTTGACGTTCAAGCCGAGGATCGACTCCCACCACGTGTGCACGTGGGACAGCCCTGTGGGAAAGCCTCGTGGGAAAGCCTCGTGGGAAAGACTCGAGGGAAAACCATAGATCCTTTGATCCACGCGGCGGACTGCGTGACACTGCTGCTACCGCTCTGGAGGAAAGCGCAAGTGCATGCCCGCATTCGAGACGAGGACTGACTCCCCTGGGGAGACTCCAGAAGTACCCCAAGATCCATGTCAGCACTGGAGAGGAATCCTCAGGTTCCGGCCACGACTCCACACAAGGTCTTAGGCCCCGGCATGGACGAGAGAGGAATCCCGAGAGGCCCCCGAGGAACTCGCATGGGGACTGGCCTTTCCTGAGGCCACCAGAGTGGGTCCCTGAGGTCCCCGTCGTAAGTCGAGAGCACCTGCCGCAACTCGAGAAAATCCAGGAGGTTTTGCCCTCCAGGCGAGATGAGGCCCATTTCCGCTGAGGCTTCTCGAGGCCAATCACATCTAACCACTGGAACTTCCAAAGGGTCCTTCACACCATTGCTGCAACTCAAGAAGTTCCCCGACATACCCGTCTCCACTCGAGAGGAAGCACGTGGGGTCCCGCACACATCCAGGGGAGCCCCGTTTCCGCCTCCTAGCTCGAGATGAGGGATCCTTTCCCTGTTTCGTAGGGAAAGAATTCCCGGCGTTCCCGTCGCATCTCAAGAGGAGGCGCTCTCCACAGGAAAGGTGAGAGGAACTCCAGGGTCGTGCCACCATTCCAAGAGTCCCCCAGATGTGTCAGTCCATTCCAGAGGAACCTGCTTTCCCTGCACTGCCTTGACGTTCAAGCCGAGGATCGACTCCCACCACGTGTGCACGTGGGACAGCCCTGTGGGAAAGCCTCGTGGGAAAGCCTCGTGGGAAAGACTCGAGGGAAAACCATAGATCCTTTGATCCACGTGGCGGACTGCGTGACACTGCTGCTACCGCTCTGGAGGAAAGCGTAAGTGCATGCCCGCATTCGAGGCGAGGACTGACTCCCCTGGGGAGACTCCAGAAGTACCCCAAGATCCATGTCAGCACTGGATAGGAATCCTGAGGTTCCGGCCCCGACTCCACACAAGGTCTTAGGCCCCGGCATCGACGGGAGAGGAATCCCGAGACGCCCCCGAGGAACTCGCATGGGGACTGGCCTTTCCTGAGGCCACCAGAGCGGGTCCCTGAGGTCCCCGTCGTACGTCGAGAGCACCTGCCGCAACTCGAGAAAATCCAGGCGGTTTTGCCCTCCAGGCGAGATGAGGCCCATTTCCGCTGAGGCTTCTCGAGGCTAATCAGGTCTAACCACTGGAACTTCCAAAGGGTCCTTCACACCCTTGCTGCAACTCAAGAAGTTCCCCGACATACCCGTCTCCACTCGAGAGGAAGCACGTGGGTCCCGCACACATCCAGGGGAGCCCCGTTTCCGCCTCCTAGCTCGAGATGAGGGATCCTTTCCCTGTTTCGTAGGGAAAGAATTCCCGGCGTTCCCGTCGCATCTCAAGAGGAGGCGCTCTCCACAGGAAAGGCGAGAGGAACTCCAGGGTCGTGCCACCATTCCAAGAGTCCTCCAGATGTGTCAGTCCATTACAGAGGAACCTGTTTTCCCTGCACTGCCTTGACGTTCAAGCCGAGGATCGACTCCCACCACGTGTGCACGTGGGACAGCCCTGTGGGAAAGCCTCGTGGGAAAGCCTCGTGGGAAAGACTCGAGGGAAAACCATAGATCCTTTGATCCACGCGGCGGACTGCGTGACACTGCTGCTACCGCTCTGGAGGAAAGCGCAAGTGCATGCCCGCATTCGAGACGAGGACTGACTCCCCTGGGGAGACTCCAGAAGTACCCCAAGATCCATGTCAGCACTGGAGAGGAATCCTCAGGTTCCGGCCACGACTCCACACAAGGTCTTAGGCCCCGGCATGGACGAGAGAGGAATCCCGAGAGGCCCCCGAGGAACTCGCATGGGGACTGGCCTTTCCTGAGGCCACCAGAGTGGGTCCCTGAGGTCCCCGTCGTAAGTCGAGAGCACCTGCCGCAACTCGAGAAAATCCAGGAGGTTTTGCCCTCCAGGCGAGATGAGGCCCATTTCCGCTGAGGCTTCTCGAGGCCAATCATATCTAACCACTGGAACTTCCAAAGGGTCCTTCACACCATTGCTGCAACTCAAGAAGTTCCCCGACATACCCGTCTCCACTCGAGAGGAAGCACGTGGGGTCCCGCACACATCCAGGGGAGCCCCGTTTCCGCCTCCTAGCTCGAGATGAGGGATCCTTTCCCTGTTTCGTAGGGAAAGAATTCCCGGCGTTCCCGTCGCATCTCAAGAGGAGGCGCTCTCCACAGGAAAGGCGAGAGGAACTCCAGGGTCGTGCCACCATTCCAAGAGTCCCCCAGATGTGTCAGTCCATTCCAGAGGAACCTGTTTTCCCTGCACTGCCTTGACGTTCAAGCCGAGGATCGACTCCCACCACGTGTGCACGTGGGACAGCCCTGTGGGAAAGCCTCGTGGGAAAGCCTCGTGGGAAAGACTCGAGGGAAAACCATAGATCCTTTGATCCACGTGGCGGACTGCGTGACACTGCTGCTACCGCTCTGGAGGAAAGCGCAAGTGCATGCCCGCATTCGAGGCGAGGACTGACTCCCCTGGGGAGACTCCAGAAGTACCCCAAGATCCATGTCAGCACTGGATAGGAATCCTGAGGTTCCGGCCCCGACTCCACACAAGGTCTTAGGCCCCGGCATCGACGGGAGAGGAATCCCGAGACGCCCCCGAGGAACTCGCATGGGGACTGGCCTTTCCTGAGGCCACCAGAGCGGGTCCCTGAGGTCCCCGTCGTAAGTCGAGAGCACCTGCCTCAACTCGAGAAAATCCAGGAGGTTTTGCCCTCCAGGCGAGATGAGGCACATTTCCGCTGAGGCTTCTGGAGGCCAATCACATCTAACCACTGGAACTTCCAAAGGGTCCTTCACACCATTGCTGCAACTCAAGAAGTTCCCCGACATACCCGTCTCCACTCGAGAGGAAGCACGTGGGGTCCCGCACACATCCAGGGGAGCCCCGTTTCCGCCTCCTAGCTCGAGATGAGGGATCCTTTCCCTGTTTCGTAGGGAAAGAATTCCCGGCGTTCCCGTCGCATCTCAAGAGGAGGCGCTCTTCACAGGAAAGGCGAGAGGAACTCCAGGGTCGTGCCACCATTCCAAGAGTCCCCCAGATGAGTCAGTCCATTCCAGAGGAACCTGTTTTCCCTGCATTGCCTTGACGTTCAAGCCGAGGATCGACTCCCACCACGTGTGCACGTGGGACAGCCCTGTGGGAAAGCCTCGTGGGAAAGCCTCGTGGGAAAGACTCGAGGGAAAACCATAGATCCTTTGATCCACGCGGCGCACTGCGTGACACTGCTGCTACCGCTCTGGAGGAAAGCGCAAGTGCATGCCCGCATTCGAGACGAGGACTGACTCCCCTGGGGAGACTCCAGAAGTACCCCAAGATCCATGTCAGCACTGGAGAGGAATCCTCAGGTTCAGGCCCCGACTCCACACAAGGTCTTAGGCCCCGGCATCGAGGGGAGAGGAATCCCGAGAGGCCCCCGAGGAACTCGCATGGGGACTGGCCTTTCCTGAGGCCACCAGAGCGGGTCCCTGAGGTCCCCGTCGTAAGTCGAGAGCACCTGCCGCAACTCGAGAAAATCCAGGAGGTTTTGCCCTCCAGGCGAGATGAGGCCCATTTCCGCTGAGGCTTCTCGAGGCTAATCACGTCTAACCACTGGAACTTCCAAAGGGTCCTTCACACCCTTGCTGCAACTCAAGAAGTTCCCCGACATACCCGTCTCCACACGAGAGGAAGCACGTGGGTCCCGCACACATCCAGGGGAGCCCCGTTTCCGCCTCCTAGCTCGAGATGAGGGATCCTTTCCCTGTTTCGTAGGGAAAGAATTCCCGGCATTCCCGGCGCATCTCAAGAGGAGGCGCTCTCCACAGGAAAGGCGAGAGGAACTCCAGGGTCGTGCCACCATTCCAAGAGTCCCCCAGATGTGTCAGTCCATTCCAGAGGAACCTGTTTTCCCTGCACTGCCTTGACGTTCAAGCAGAGGATCGACTCCCACCACGTGTGCACGTGGGACAGCCCTGTGGGAAAGCCTCGTGGGAAAGCCTCGTGGGAAAGACTCGAGGGAAAACCATAGATCCTTTGATCCACGCGGCGGACTGCGTGACACTGCTGCTACCGCTCTGGAGGAAAGCGCAAGTGCATGCCCGCATTCGAGACGAGGACTGACTCCCCTGGGGAGATTCCAGAAGTACCCCAAGATCCATGTCAGCACTGGAGAGGAATCCTCAGGTTCCGGCCCCGACTCCACACAAGGTCTTAGGCCCCGGCATCGACGGGAGAGGAATCCCGAGAGGCCCCGAGGAACTCGCATGGGGACTGGCCTTTCCTGAGGCCTCCAGAGCGGGTCCCTGAGGTCCCCGTCGTAAGTCGAGAGCACCTGCCGCAACTCGAGAAAATCCAGGCGGTTTTGCCCTCCAGGCGAGATGAGGTCCATTTCCGCTGAGGCTTCTCGAGGCCAATCACATCTAACCACTGGAACTTCCAAAGGGTTTTTCACACCATTGCTGCAACTCAAGAAGTTCCCCGACATACCCGTCTCCACTCGATAGGAAGCACGTGGGGTCCCGCACACATCCAGGGGAGCCCCGTTTCCGCTTCCTTGCTCGAGATGAGGGATCCTTTCCCTGTTTCGTAGGGAAAGAATTCCCGGCGTTCCCGTCGCATCTCAAGAGGAGGCTCTCTCCACAGGAAAGGCGAGAGGAACTCCAGGGTCGTGCCACCATTCCAAGAGTCCCCCAGATGTGTCAGTCCATTCCAGAGGAACCTGTTTTCCCTGCACTACCTTGACGTTCAAGCCGAGGATCGACTCCCACCACGTGTGCACGTGGGACAGCCCTGTGGGAAAGCCTCGTGGGAAAGCCTCGTGGGAAAGACTCGAGGGAAAACCATAGATCCTTTGATCCACGTGGCGGACTGCGTGACACTGCTGCTACCGCTCTGGAGGAAAGCGCAAGTGCATGCCCGCATTCGAGACGAGGACTGACTCCCCTGGGGAGACTCCAGAAGTACCCCAAGATCCATGTCAGCACTGGAGAGGAATCCTCAGGTTCCGGCCCCGACTCCACACAAGGTCTTAGGCCCCGGCATCGACGGGAGAGGAATCCCGAGAGGCCCCCGAGGAACTCGCATGGGGACTGGACTTTCCTGAGGCCACCAGAGCGGGTCCCTGAGGTCCCCGTCGTAAGTCGAGAGCATCTGCCGCAACTCGAGAAAATCCAGGAGGTTTTGCCCTCCAGGCGAGATGAGGCCCATTTCCGCTGAGGCTTCTCGAGGCCAATCACATCTAACCACTGGAACTTCCAAAGGGTCCTTCACACCCTTGCTGCAACTTAAGAACTTCCCCGACATACCCGTTTGCACTCGAGAGGAAGCACGTGGTGTCCCGCACACATCCAGGGGAGCCCCGTTTCCGCCTCCTAGCTCGAGATGAGGGATCCTTTCCCTGTTTCGTAGGGAAAGAATTCCCGGCGTTCCCGTCGCATCTCAAGAGGAGGCGCTCTCCACAGGAAAGGCGAGAGGAACTCCAGGGTCATGCCACCATTCCAAGAGTCCCCCAGATGTGTCAGTCCATTCCAGAGGAAACTGTTTTCCCTGCACTGCCTTGACGTTCAAGCCGAGGATCGACTCCCACCACGTGTGCACGTGGGACAGCCCTGTGGGAAAGCCTCGTGGGAAAGCCTCGTGGGAAAGACTCGAGGGAAAACCATAGATCCTTTGATCCACGCGGCGGACTGCGTGACACTGCTGCTACCGCTCTGGAGGAAAGCGCAAGTGCATGCCCGCATTCGAGACGAGGACTGACTCCCCTGGGGAGACTCCAGAAGTACCCCAAGATCCATGTCACCACTGGAGAGGAATCCTCAGGTTCCGGCCCCGACTCCACACAAGGTCTTAGGCCCCGGCATCGACGGGAGAGGAATCCCGAGAGGCCCCCGAGGAACTCGCATGGGGACTGGCCTTTCCTGAGGCCACCAGAGCGGGTCCCTGAGGTCCCCGTTGTAAGTCGAGAGCACCTGCCGCAACTCGAGAAAATCCAGGCCGTTTTGCCCTCCAGGCGAGATGAGGCCCATTTCCTCTGAGGCTTCTCGAGCCTAATCACGTCTAACCACTGGAACTTCCAAAGGGTCCTTCACACCCTTGCTGCAACTCAAGAAGTTCCCCGACACACCCGTCTCCACTCGAAGGGAGCACGTGGGTCCCGCACACATCCTTGGGAGCCCCGTTTCCGCCTCCTAGCTCGAGATGAGGGATCCTTTCCCTGTTTCGTAGGGAAAGAATTCCCGGCGTTCCCGTCGCATCTCAAGAGGAGGCCCTCTCCACAGGAAAGGCGAGAGGAACTCCAGGGTCGTGCCACCATTCCAAGAGTCCCCCAGATGTGTCAGTCCATTCCAGAGGAACCTGTTTTCCCTGCACTGCCTTGACGTTCAAGCCGAGGATCGACTCCCACCACGTGTGCACGTGGGACAGCCCTGTGGGAAAGCCTCGTGGGAAAGCCTCGTGGGAAATACTCGAGGGAAAACCATAGATCCTTTGATCCACGCGGCAGACTGCGTGACACTGCTGCTACCGCTCTGGAGGAAAGCGCAAGTGCATGCCCGCATTCGAGACGAGGACTGACTCCCCTGGGGAGACTCCAGAAGTACCCCAAGATCCATGTCACCACTGGAGAGGAATCCTCAGGTTCCGGCCCCGACTCCACACAAGGTCTTAGGCCCCGGCATCGACGGGAGAGGAATCCCGAGAGGCCCCCGAGGAACTCGCATGGGGACTGGCCTTTCCTGAGGCCACCAGAGCGGGTCCCTGAGGTCCCCGTCGTAAGTCGAGAGCACCTGCCGCAACTCGAGAAAATCCAGGCGGTTTTGCCCTCCAGGCGAGATGAGGCCCATTTCCGCTGAGGCTTCTCGAGGGTAATCACGTCTAACCACTGGAACTTCCAAAGGGTCCTTCACACCCTTGCTGCAACTCAAGAAGTTCCCCGACATACCCGTCTCCACTCGAGAGGAAGCACGTGGGTCCCGCACACATCCAGGGGAGCCCCGTTTCCGCCTCCTAGCTCGAGATGAGGGATCCTTTCCCTGTTTCGTAGGGAAAGAATTCCCGGCGTTCCCGTCGCATCTCAAGAGGAGGCGCTCTCCACAGGAATGGCGAGAGGAACTCCATAGTCGTGCCACCATTCCAAGAGTCCCCCAGATGTGTCAGTCCATTCCAGAGGAACCTGTTTTCCCTGCACTGCCTTGACGTTTAAGCCGAGGATCGACTCCCACCACGTGTGCACGTGGGACAGCCCTGTGGGAAAGCCTCGTGGGAAAGCCTCGTGGGAAAGACTCGAGGGAAAACCATAGATCCTTTGATCCACGCGGCGGACTGCGTGACACTGCTGCTACCGCTCTGGAGGAAAGCACAAGTGCATGCCCGCATTCGAGACGAGGACTGACTCCCCTGGGGAGACTCCAGAAGTACCCCAAGATCCATGTCAGCACTGGAGAGGAATCCTCAGGTTCCGGCCCCGACTCCACACAAGGTCTTATGCCCCGGCATCGACGGGAGAGGAATCCCGAGACGCCCCCGAGGAACTCGCATGGGGACTGGCCTTTCCTGAGGCCACCAGAGCGAGTCCCTGAGGTCCCCGTTGTAAGTCGAGAGCACCTGCCGCAACTCGAGAAAATCCAGGCGGTTTTGCCCTCCAGGCGAGATGAGGCATATTTCCTCTGAGGCTTCTCGAGCCTAATCACGTCTAACCACTGGAACTTCCAAAGGGTCTTTCACACCCTTGCTGCAACTCAAGAAGTTCCCCGACACACCCGTCTCCACTCGAGAGGAAGCACGTGGGTCCCGCACACATCCAGGGGAGCCGCGTTTCCGCCTCCTAGCTCGAGATGAGGGATCCTTTCCCTGTTTCGTAGGGAAAGAATTCCCGGCGTTCCCGTCGCATCTCAAGAGGAGGCGCTCTCCAAAGGAAAGGCGAGAGGAACTCCAGGGTCGTGCCACCATTCCAAGAGTCCCCCAGATGTGTCAGTCCATTCCAGAGGAACCTGTTTTCCCTGCACTGCCTTGTCGTTCAAGCCGAGGATCGACTCCCACCACGTGTGCACGTGGGACAGCCCTGTGGGAAAGCCTCGTGGGAAAGCCTCGTGGGAAATACTCGAGGGAAAACCATAGATCCTTTGATCCACGCGGCGGACTGCGTGACACTGCTGCTACCGCTCTGGAGGAAAGCGCAAGTGCTTGCCCGCATTCAAGACGAGGACTGACTCCCCTGGGGAGACTCCAGACGTACCCCAAGATCCATGTCCGCACTGGAGAGGAATCCTCAGGTTCCGGCCCCGACTCCACACAAGGTCTTAGGCCCCGGCATCGACGGGAGAGGAATCCCGAGAGGCCCCTGTGGAACTCGCATGGGGACTGGCCTTTCCTGAGGCCACCAGAGCGGGTCCCTGATGTCCCCGTCGTAAGTCGAGAGCACCTGCCGCAACTCGAGAAAATCCAGGAGGTTTTGCCCTCCAGGCGAGATGAGGCCCATTTCCGCTGAAGCTTCTCAAGGCTAATCACGTCTAACCACTGGAACTTCCAAAGGGTCCTTCACACCCTTGCTGCAACTCAAGAAGTTCCCCGACATACCCGTCTCCACTCGAGAGGAAGCACGTGGTGTCCCGCACACATCCAGGGGAACTCCGTTTCCGACTCCTAGCTCGAGATGAGGGATCCATTCCCTGTTTCGTAGGGAAAGAATTCCCGGCGTTCCCGTCGCATCTCAAGAGGAGGCGCTCTCCACAGGAAAGGCGAGAGGAACTCCAGGGTCGTGACACCATTCCAAGAGTCCCCCAGATGTGTCAGTCCATTCCAGACGAACCTGTTTTCCCTGCACTGCCTTGACGTTCAAGCCAAGGATCGACTCCCACAACGTGTGCACGTGGGACAGCCCTGTGGGAAAGCCTCGTGGGAAAGCCTCGTGGAAAAGACTCGAGGGAAAACCATAGGTCCTTTGATCCACGCGGCGGACTGCGTGACACTGCTGCTACCGCTCTGGAGGAAAGCGCAAGTGCATGCCCGCATTCGAGACGAAGACTGACTCCCCTGGGGAGACTCCAGAAGTACCCCAAGATCCATGTCAGCACTGGAGAGGAATCCTCAGGTTCCGACCCCGACTCCACACAAGGACTTAGGCCCCGGCATCGACGGGAGAGGAATCCCCAGAGGCCCCCGAGGAACTCGCATGGGGACTGGCCTTTCCTGAGGCCACCAGAGCGGGTCCCTGAGGTCCCGTCGTAAGTCGAGAGCACCTGCCGCAACTCGAGAAAATCCAGGAGGTTTTGCCCTCCAGGCGAGATGAGGCCCATTTCCGCTGAGGCTTCTCGAGGCTAATCACGTCTAACCACTGGAACTTCCAAAGGGTCCTTCACACCCTTGCTGCAACTCAAGAAGTTCCCCTACATACCCGTCTCCACTCGAGATTAAGAACGTGGGTCCCGCACACATCCAGGGGAGCCCCGTTTCCGCCTCCTAGCTCGAGATGAGGGATACTTCCCTTTTTCGTAGGGAAAGAATTCCCGGCGTTCCGTCGCATCTCAAGAGGAGGCGCTCTCCACAGGAAAGGCGAGAGGAACTCCAGGGTCGTGACACCATTCCAAGAGTCCCCCAGATGTGTCAGTCCATTCCAGAGGAACCTGTTTTCCCTGCACTGCCTTGACGTTCAAGCCGAGGATCGACTCCCACCACGTGTGCACGTGGGACAGCCCTGTGGGAAAGCCTCGTGGGAAAGCCTCGTGGGAAAGACTCGAGGGAAAACCATAGATACTTTGATCCACGCGGCGGACTGCGTGACACTGCTGCTACCGCTCTGGAGGAAAGCGAAAGTGCATGCCCGCATTCGAGACGAGGACTGACGCCCCTGGGGAGACTCCAGAAGTACCCGAAGATCCATGTCAGCACTGGAGAGGAATCCTCAGGTTCCGGCCCCGACTCCACACAAGATCTTAGGCCCTGGCATCGACGGGAGAGGAATCCCGAGAGGCCCCCGAGGATCTCGCATGGGGACTGGCCTTTCCTGAGGCCACCAGAGCGGGTCCCTGAGGTCCCCGTCGTAAGTCGAGAGCACCTGCCGCAACTCGAGAAAATCCAGGAGGTTTTGCCCACCAGGCGAGATGAGGCCCATTTCCGCTGAGGCTTCTCGAGGCCAATCACATCTAACCACTGGAACCTCCAAAGGGTCCTTCACACCCTTGCTGCAACTTAAGAACTTCCCCGACATACCCGTTTGCACTCGAGAAGAAGCACGTGGTGTCCCGCACACATCCAGGGGAGCCCCGTTTCCGCCTCCTAGCTCGAGATGAGGGATCCTTTCCCTGTTTCGTAGGGAAAGAATTCCCGGCGTTCCCGTCGCATCTAAAGAGGAGGCGCTCTCCACAGGAAAGGCGAGAGGAACTCCAGGGTCATGCCACCATTCCAAGAGTCCCCCAGATGTGTCAGTCCATTCCAGAGGAACCTGTTTTCCCTGCACTGCCTTGACGTTCAAGCCGAGGATCGACTCCCACCACGTGTGCACGTGGGACAGCCCTGTGGGAAAGCCTCGTGGGAAAGACTCGAGGGAAAACCATAGATCCTTTGATCCACGCGGCGGACTGCGTGACACTGCTGCTACCGCTCTGGAGGAAAGCGCAAGTGCATGCCCGCATTCGAGACGAGGACTGACTCCCCTGGGGAGACTCCAGAAGTACCCCAAGATCCATGTCAGCACTGGAGAGGAATCCTCAGGTTCCGGCCCCGACTCCACACAAGGTCTTAGGCCCCGGCATCGACGGGAGAGGAATCCCGAGAGGCCCCCGAGGAACTCGCATGGGGACTGGCCTTTCCTCAGGCCACCAGAGCGGGTCCCTGAGGTCCCCGTCGTAAGTCGAGAGCACCTGCCGCAACTCGAGAAAATCCAGGAGGTTTTGCCCTCCAGGCGAGATGAGGCCCATTTCCGCTGAGGCTTCTCGAGGCCAATCACATCTAACCACTGGAACTTCCAAAGGGTCCTTCACACCATTGCTGCAACTCAAGAAGTTCCCCGACATACCCGTCTCCACACGAGAGGAAGCACATGGGGTCCCGCACACATCCAGTGGAGCCCCGTTTCCGCCTCCTAGCTCGAGATGAGGGATACTTCCCTGTTTCGTAGGGAAAGAATTCCCAGCGTTCCCGTCGTATCTCAAGAGGAGGCGCTCTCCACAGGAAAGGCGAGAGGAACTCCAGGGTCGTGACACCATTCCAAGAGTCCCCCAGATGTGTCAGTCCATTCCAGAGGAACCTGTTTCCTTGCACTGCCTTGACGTTCAAGCCGAGGATCGACTCCCACCACGTGTGCACGTGGGACAGCCCTGTGGGAAAGCCTCGTGGGAAAGCCTCGTGGGAAAGACTCGAGGGAAAACCATAGATCCTTTGATCCTCGCGGCGGACTGCGTGACACTGCTGCTACCGCTCTGGAGGAAAGCACAAGTGCATGCCCGCATTCGAGACGAGGACTGACTCCCCTGGGGAGACTCCAGAAGTACCCGAAGATCCATGTCAGCACAGGAGAGGAATCCTCAGGTTCCGGCCCCGACTCCACACAAGATCTTAGGCCCTGGCATCGACGGGAGAGGAATCCCGAGAGGCCCCCGAGGATCTCGCATGGGGACTGGCCTTTCCTGAGGCCACCAGAGCGGGTCCCTGAGGTCCCCGTCGTAAGTCGAGAGCACCTGCCGCAACTCGAGAAAATCCAGGAGGTTTTGCCCTCCAGGCGAGATGAGGCCCATTTCCGCTGAGGCTTCTCGAGGCCAATCACATCTAACCACTGGAACTTCCAAAGGGTCCTTCACACCCTTGCTGCAACTTAAGAACTTCCCCGACATACCCGTTTGCACTCGAGAGGAAGCACGTGGTGTCCCGCACACATCCAGGGGAGCCCCGTTTCCGCCTCCTAGCTCGAGATGAGGGATCCTTTCCCTGTTTCATAGGGAAAGAATTCCCGGCGTTCCCATCGAATCTAAAGAGGAGGCGCTCTCCACAGGAAAGGCGAGAGGAACTCCAGGGTCGTGCCACCATTCCAAGAGTCCCCCAGATGTGTCAGTCCATTCCAGAGGAACCTGTTTTCCCTGCACTGCCTTGACGTTCAAGCCGAGGATCGACTCCCACCACGTGTGCACGTGGGACAGCCCTGTGGGAAAGCCTCGTGGGAAAGCCTCGTGGGAAAGACTCGAGGGAAAACCATAGATCCTTTGATCCACGCGGCGGACTGCGTGACACTGCTGCTACCGCTCTGGAGGAAAGCGCAATGCATGCCCGCATTCGAGACGAGGACTGACTCCCCTGGGGAGACTCCAGACGTACCCAAGATCCATGTCAGCACTGGAGAGGAATCCTCAGGTTCCGGCCCCGACTCCACACAAGGTCTTAGGCCCCTGCATCGACGGGAGAGGAATCCCGAGAGGCCCCCGAGGAACTCGCATGGGGACTGGCCTTTCCTGAGGCCACCAGAGCGGTTCCCAGAGGTCCCCGTCGTAAGTCGAGAGCACCTGCCGCAACTCGAGAAAATCCAGGAGGTTTTGCCCTCCAGGCGAGATGAGGCCCATTTCCGCTGAGGCTTCTCGAGGCCAATCACATCTAACCAATGGAACTTCCAAAGGGTCCTTCACACCCTTGCTGCAACTCAAGAAGTTCCCCGACATACCCGTCTCCACTCGAGAGGAAGCACGTGGGGTTCCGCACACATCCAGGGGAGCCCCGTTTCCGCCTCCTTGCTCGAGATGAGGGATCCTTTCCCTGTTTCGTAGGGAAAGAATTCCCGGCGTTCCCGTCGCATCTCAAGAGGAGGCGCTCTCCACAGGAAAGGCGAGAGGAACTCCAGGGTCGTGCCACCATTCCAAGAGTCCCCCAGATGTGTCAGTCCATTCCAGAGGAACCTGTTTTCCCTGCACTGCCTTGACGTTCAAGCCGAGGATCGACTCCCACCACGTGTGCACGTGGGACAGCCCTGTGGGAAAGCCTCGAGGGAAAGCCTCGTGGGAAAGACTCGAGGGAAAAACATAGATCCTTTGATCCACGCGGCGGACTGCGTGACACTGCTGCTACCGCTCTGGAGGAAAGCGCAAGTGCATGCCCGCATTCGAGACGAGGACTGACGCCCTTGGGGACACTCCAGATGTACCCCAAGATCCATGTTTGCACTGGAGAGGAATCCTCAGGTTCCGGCCCCGACTCCACACAAGGTCTTAGGCCCCGGCATCTACAGGAGAGGAATCCCGAGAGGCTCCCGAGGAACTCGCATCGGGTCTGGCCTTTCCTGAGGCCATCAGAGCGGGTCCCTGAGGTCCCCGTCGTAAGACGAGAGCACCTGCCACAACTCGAGAAAATCCAGGATGTTTTGCCCTCCAGGCGAGATGAGGCCCATTTCCGCTGAGGCTTCTCGAGGCCAATCACATCTAACCACTGGAACTTCCAAAAGGTTCCTTCACACCCTTGCTGCAACTCAAGAAGTTCCCCGACATACCCGTCTGCACTCGAGAGGAAGCACGTGGGGTCCCGCACACATCCAGGGGAGCCCCGTTTCCGCCTCCTAGCTCGAGATGAGGGATCCTTTCCCTGTTTCGTAGGGAAAGAATTCCCGGCGTTCCCGTCGCATCTCAAGAGGAGGCGCTCTCCACAGGAAATGCGAGAGGAACTCCAGGGTCGTGCCACCATTCCAAGAGTCCCCCGGATGTGTCAGTCCATTCCAGAGGAACCTATTTTCCCTGCACTGCCTTGACGTTAAAGCTGAGGATCGACTCCCACCACGTGTGCACGTGGGACAGCCCTGTGGGAAAGCCTCGTGGGAAAGCCTCGTGGGAAAGACTCGAGGGAAAACCATAGATCCTTTGATCCACGCGGCGGACTGCGTGACACTGCTGCTACCGCTCTGGAGGAAAGCGCAAGTGCATGCCCGCATTCGAGACGAGGACTGACTCCCCTGGGGAGACTCCAGAAGTACCCCAAGATCCATGTCAGCACTGGAGAGGAATCCTCAGGTTCCGGCCCCGACTCCACACAAGGTCTTAGGCCCCGGCATCGACGGGAGAGGAATCCCGAGAGGCCCCCGAGGAACTTGCATGGGGACTGGCCTTTCCTGAGGCCACCAGAGCGGGTCCCTGAGGTCCCCGTCGTAAGTCGAGAGCACCTGCCGCAACTCGAGAAAATCCAGGAGGTTTTGCCCTCCAGGCGAGATGAGGCCCATTTCCGCTGAGGCTTCTCGAGGCTAATCACGTCTAACCACTGGAACTTCCAAAGGGTCCTTCACACCCTTGCTGCAACTCAAGAAGTTCCCCGACATACCCGTCTCCACTCGAGAGGAAGCACGTGGGTCCCGCACACATCCAGGGGAGCCCCGTTTCCGCCTCCTAGCTCGAGATGAGGGATCCTTTCCCTGTTTCGTAGGGAAAGAATTCCCGGCGTTCCCGTTGCATCTCAAGAGGAGGCGCTCTCCACAGGAAAGGCGAGAGGAACTCCAGGGTCGTGCCACCTTTCCAAGAGTCCCCCAGATGTGTCAGTCCATTCCAGAGGAACCTGTGTTCCCTGCAGTGCCTTGACGTTCAAGCCGAGGATCGACTCCCACCACGTGTGCACGTGGGACAGCCCTGTGGGAAAGCCTCGTGGGAAAGCCTCGTGGGAAAGACTCGAGGGAAAACCATAGATCCTTTAATCCACGCAGTGGACAGCGTGACACTTCTGCTACCGCTCTGGAGGAAAGCGCAAGTGCATGCCCACATTCGAGACGAGGACTGACTCCCCTGGGGAGACTCCAGAAATACCCCAAGATCCATGTCCGCACTGGAGAGAAATCCTCAGGTTCCGGCCCCGACTCCACACAAGGTCTTAGGCGCGGCATCGACGGGAGAGGAATCCCGAGAGGCCCCCGAGGAACTCGCATGGGGACTGGCCTTTCTTGAGGCCACCAGAGCGGGTCCCTGCTGTCCCCGTGGTAAGTCGAGAGCACCTGCCGCAACTCGATAAAATCCAGGAGGTTTTGCCCTCCAGGCGAGATGAGGCCCATTTCCGCTGAGGCTTTTCGAGGCTAATCACATCTAACCCCTGGAACTTCCAAAGGGTCCTTGACACCCTTGCTGCAACTCAAGAAGTTCCCCAACATACCCGTCTCCACTCGAGAGGAAGCTCGAGGGTCCCGCACACATCCAGGGGAGCCCCGTTTCCGCCTCCTAGCTCGAGATGAGGGATCCTTTCCCTGTTTCGTAGGGAAAGAATTCCCGGCGTTTCCGTCGCACCTCAAGAGGAAGCGACCTCCACAGGAAAGGCGAGAGGAACTCCAGGGTCGTGCCACCATTCCAAGAGTCCCCCAGATGTGTCAGTCCATTCCAGAGGAACCTGTTTTCCCTGCACTGCCTTGACGTTCAAGCCGAGGATCGACTCCCACCACGTGTGCACGTGGGACAGCCCTGTGGGAAAGCCTCGTGGGAAAGGCTCGTGGGAAAGACTCGAGGGAAAACCATAGATCCTTTGATCCACGCAGCGGACTGCGTGACACTGCTGCTACCGCCCTGGAGGAAAGCGCAAGTGCATGCCCGCATTCGAGACGAGGACTGACTCCCCTGGGGAGACTCCACAAGTACCCCAAGATCCATGTCAGCACTGGAGAGAAATCCTCAGGTTCCGGCCCCGACTCCACACAAGGTCTTAGGCCCCGGCATCGACGGGAGAGGAATCCCGAGAGGCCCCCGAGGAACTCGCATGGGGACTGGCCTTTCCTGAGGCCACCAGAGCGGGTCCCTGAGTTCCCCGTCGTAAGTCGAGAGCACCTGCCGCAACTCGAGAAAATCCAGGAGGTTTTGCCCTCCAGGCGAGATGAGGCCCATTTCCGCTGAGGCATCTCGAGGCTAATCACATCTAACACCTGGAAATGGCTTCTCGAGGCTAATCACATCTAACCACTGGAACTTCCAAAGGGTCCTTCACACCCTTGCTGCAACTCAAGAAGTTCCCCGACATACCCGTCTCCACTCGAGAGGAAGCACCAGGGTCCCGCACACATCCAGGGGAGCCCCGTTTCCGCCTCCTAACTCGAGATGAGGGATCCTTTCCCTGTTTCGTAGGGAAAGAATTCCCGGCGTTCCCGTCGCATCTCAAGAGGAGGCGCTCTCCACAGGAAAGGCGAGAGGAACTCCAGGGTCGTGCCACCATTCCAAGAGTCCCCCAGATGTGTCAGTCCATTCCAGAGGAACCTGTTTTCCCTGCACTGCCATGACGTTCAAGCCGAGGATCGACTCCCACCACGTGTGCACGTGGGACAGCCCTGTGGGAAAGCCTCGTGGGAAAGCCTCGTGGGAAAGACTCGAGGGAAAACCATAGATCCTTTGATCCACGCGGTGGAATGGGTGACACTGCTGCTACTGCTCTGGAGGAAAGCACAAGTGCATGCCCGCATTCGAGACGAGGACTGACTCCCCTGGGGAGACTCCAGAAGTCCCCCAAGATCCATGTCAGCACTGGAGAGGAATCCTCAATTTCCGGCCCCGATTCCTCACAAGGTCTTAGGCACCGGTATCGACTGGAGAGGAATCCCGAGAGGCCCCCGAGCAACTCGCATGGGGAATGGCCTTTCCTGAGGCCACCAGAGCGGGTGCCTGAGGTCCCCGTGGTAACTCGAGAGCACCTGCCGCAACTCGAGAAAATCCAAGAGGTTTTGCCCTCCAGGCGAGATGAGGCCCATTTCCGCTGAGGCTTCTCGAGGCTAATCAAATCTAACCACCGGAACTTCCAAAGGGTCCTTCACACTCTTGCTGCAACTGACGAAGTTCCCCGACATAGCCGTCTCCACTCGAGAGGAAGCACGAGGGTCCCGCACACATCGAGGGGAGCCCCGTTTCCGCCTCCTAGCTCGAGATGAGGGATCCTTTCTCTGTTTCGTAGGGAAAGAATTCCCGGCGTTCCCGTCGCATCTCAAGAGGAGGCGCTCTCCACAGGAAAGGCGAGAGGAACTCCAGGGTCGTGCCACCATTCCATGAGTCCCCCAGATGTGTCAGACCATTCCAGAGGAACCTGTTGTCCCTGCACTGCCTTGACGTTCAAGCCGAGGATCGACTCCCACCACCTGTGCACCTGGGACAGCCCTGTGGGAAAGCGTCGTGGGAAAGCCTCGTGGGAAAGACTCGAGGGAAAACCATAGATCCTTTGATCCACGCGGTGGAATGCGTGACACTGCTGCTACCGCTCTGGAGGAAAGCGCAAGTGCATGCCCGCATTCAAGACGAGGACTTACTCCCCTGGGGAGACTCCAGAATTACCCCAAGATCCATCTCAGCACTGGAGAGGAATCCTCAGGTTCCGGCCCCGACTCCACACAAGGTCTTAGGCACCGGCATCGATGGGAGAGGAATCCCGAGAGGCCTCCGAGGAACTCGCATGGGGCCTGGCCTTTCCTGAGGCCACCAGAGCGGGTCCCTGAGGTCCCCGTCGTAAGTCGAGAGCACCTGCCGCAACTCGAGAAAATCCAGGAGGTTTTGCCCTCCAGGCGAGATGAGGCCCATTTCCGCTGAGGCTTCTCGAGGCTAATCACATCTAACCACTGGAACTTCCAAAGGGTCCTTCACACCCTTGCTGTAACTCAAGAAGTTCCCCGACATACCCATCTCCACTCGAGAGGAAGCACGAGGGTCCCGCACACATCCAGGGGAGCCCCGTTTCCGCCTCCTAGCTCGAGATGAGTGATCCCTTCCCTGTTTCATAGGGAAAGAATTCCCGGCGTTCCCGTCGCATCTCAAGAGGAGGCGCTCTCCACAGGAAAGGCGAGAGGAACTCCAGGGTCGTGCCACCATTCCAAGAGTCCCCCAGATGTGTCAGTCCATTCCAGAGGAACCAGTTTTCCCTGCACTGCCTTGATGTTCAAGCCGAGGATCGACTCCCACCACGTGTGCACGTGGGACAGCCCTGTGGGAAAGCCTCGTGGGAAAGCCTCGTGGGAAAGACTCGAGGGAACACCATAGATCCCTTGATCGAAGCGACGGAGTGCGTGACACTGCTGCTACCGCTCTGGAGGAAAGCGCAAGTGCACGCCCGCATTCGAGACGAGGACCGACTCCCCTGGGGTGACTCCAGAAGTACCCCAAGATCCATGTCAGCACTGGAGAGGAATCCTCAGGTTCCGGCCCCACTCCACACAAGGACTTAGGCTCCGGCATCGATGGGAGAGGAATCCCGAGAGGCCCCCGAGGAACTCGCATGGGGACTGGCCTTTCCTGAGGCCACCAGAGCTGGTCCCTGAGGTCCCCGTCGTAAGTCGAGAGCACCTGCCGCAACTCGAGAAAATCCAGGAGGTTTTGCCCTCCAGGCGAGATGAGGCCCATTTCCGCTGAGGCTTCTCGAGGCTAATCACATCTAACCACTGGAACTTCCAAAGGGTCCTTCACACCCTTGCTGCAACTCAAGAAGTTCCCCGACATACCCGTCTCCACTCGAGAGGAAGCACGAGGGTCCCGCACACATCCAGGGGAGCCCTGTTTCCACCTCCTACCTCGAGATGAGGGATCCTTTCCCTGTTTCGTAGGGAAAGAATTCCCGGCATTCCAGTCGCATCTCAAGAGGAGGCGCTCTCCACAGGAAAGGCGAGAGGAACTCCAGGGTCGTGCCACCATTCCAAGAGCCCCCATATGTGTCAGTCCATTCCAGAGGAACCTGTTTTCCCTGCACTGTCTTGACGTTCAAGCCGAGGATCGACTCCCACCACGTGTGAACGTGGGACAGCCCTGTGGGAAAGCCTCGTACGAAGCCACGTGGGAAAGACTCGAGGGAAAACCGTAGATCCTTTGATCCACGCGGCGGACTGCGTGACACTGCTGCTACCGCTCTGGAGGAAAGCGCAAGTGCATGCCCGCATTCGAGACGAGGACTGACTCCCCTGGGGAGACTCTAGAAGTACCCCAAGATCCATGTCAGCACTGGAGAGGAATCCTCAGGTTCCGGCCCCGACTACACAAGGTCTTAGGCCCCGGTATCGACGGGAGAAGAATCCCGAGAGGCCCCCGAGGAACTCGCATGGGGACTGGCCTTTCCTGAGGCCACCAGAGCGGTCCCTGAGGTCCCCGTCGAAAGTCGAGAGCACCTGCTGCAACTCGATAAAATCCAGGAGGTATTGCCCTCCAGGCAAGATGAGGCCCATTTCCGCTGAGGCTTCTCGAGGCTAATCACATCTAACCACTGGAACTTCCAAAGGGTCCTTCACACCCTTGCTGCAACTCAAGAAGTACCCTGACATACCCGTCTCCACTGGAGAGGAAGCACGAGGGTCCCGCAGGCATCCAGGGGAGCCCCGTTTCCGCCTCCTAGCTCGAGATGAGGGATCCTTTCCCTGTTTCGTAGGGAAAGAATTCCCGGCGTTCCCGTCGCATCTCAAGAGGAGGCGCTCTCCACAGGAAAGGCGAGAGGAACTCCAGGGTCGTGCCACCATTCCAAGAGTTCCCCAGATGTGTCAGTCCATTCCAGAGGAACCTGTTTTCCCTGCACTGCCTTGACGTTCAAGTCGAGGATCGACTCCCACCACGTGTGCACGTGGGACAGCCCTGTGGGAAAGCCTCGTGGGAAAGGCTCGTGGGAAAGACTCGAGGGAAAACCATAGATCCTTTGATCCACGCGGCGGACTGCCTGACACTGCTGCTACCGCTCTGGAGGAAAGCGCAAGTGCATGCCCGCATTCGAGACGAGGACAGACTAACCTGGGGAGACTCCAGAAGTACCCCAAGATCCATGTCAGCAATGGAGAGAAATCCTCAGGTTCCGGCCCCGACTCCACACAAGGTCTTAGGCCCGGCATCGACGGGAGAGGAATCCCGAGAGGCCCCCGAGGAACTCGCATGGGGACTGGCCTTTCCTGAGGCCACCAGAGGGGGTTCCTGAGGTCCCCTTCGTAAGTCGAGAACACCTGCCGCAATCGAGAAAATCCAGGAGGTTTTGCCCTCCAGGCGAGATGAGGGCCATTTCCGCTGAGGCTTCTCGAGGCTAATCATATCTAACCACTGGAACTGGCTTCTCCAGGCTAATCACTTCTAACCACTGGAACTTCCAAAGGGTCCTTCACACCCTTGCTGCAACTCAAGAAGTTCCCCGACATAGCCGTCTCCACTCGAGTGGAAGCACGAGGGTCACGCACACATCCAGCGAAGCCCCGTTTCCGCCTCCTAGCTCGAGATGAGGGATCCTTTCCCTGTTTCGTAGGGAAAGAATTCCCGGCGTTCCCGTCGCATCTCAAGAGGAGGCGCTCTCCACAGGAAAGGCGAGAGGAACTCCAGGGTCGTGCCACCATTCCAAGAGTCCGCCAGATGTGTCAGTCCATTCCAGAGGAACCTGTTTCCCTGCACTGCCTTGACGTTCAAGCCGAGGATCGACTCCCACCACGTGTGCACGTGGGACAGCCCTGTGGGAAAGCCTCGTCGGAAAGCCTCGTGGGAAAGACTCGAGGGAAAACCATAGATCCATTGCTCCACGCGGCGGACTGCGTGACACTGCTGCTACCACTCTGGAGGAAAGCGCAATTGCATGCCCCCATTCGAGACGAGGACTGACTCCCCTGGGGAGACTCCAGAAGTACCCCAAGATCCATGTCAGCACTGGAGAGGAATCCTCAGGTTCCGTCCCCGACTCCACACAAGGTCTTAGGCCCTGGCATCGATGGTAGAGCAAACCCGAGAGGCCCCTGAGGAACTCGCATGGGGACTGGCCTTTCCTGAGGCCACCACAGCGGGTCCCTGAGGTCCCCGTGGTAAGTCGAGAGCACCTGCCGCAACTCGAGAAAATCCAGGAGGTTTTGCCCTTCAGGCGAGATGAGGCCCATTTCCGCTGAGGCTTCTCGAGGCTAATCACATCTAACCACTGGAACTTCCAAAGGGTCCTTCACACCCTTGCTGCAACTCAAGAAGTTCCCCGACATAGCCGTCTCCACTCGAGAGGAAGCACGAGGGTCCCGCACACATCCAGCGGAGCCCCGTTTCCGCCTCCTAGCTCGAGATGAGGGATCCTTTCCCTGTTTCGTAGGGAAAGAATTCCCGGCGTTCCCGTCGCATCTCAAGAGGAGGCGCTCTCCACAGGAAAGGCGAGAGGAACTCCAGGGTCGTGCCACCATTCCAAGAGTCCCCCAGATGTGTCAGTCCATTCCAGAGGAACCTGTTTTCCCTGCACTGCCTTGACGTTCAAGCCGAGGATCGACTCCCACCACGTGTGCACGTGGGACAGCCCGGTGGGAAAGCCTCGGGGGAAAGCCTCGTGGGAAAGACTCGAGGGAAAACCATAGATCCTTTGCTCCACGCGGCAGACTGCGTGACACTGCTGTTACCGCTCTGGAGGAAAGCGCAAGTGCATGCCCGCATTTGAGGCGAGGACTGACTCTCCTGGGGAGTTCAGAAGTACCCCAAGATCCATGTCAGCACTGAAGAGGAATCCTCAGGTTCCGGCCCCGACTCCACACAAGGTCTTAGGCCCCGGCAACGACTGGAGAGGATTCCCGAGAGGACCCCGTGGAACTCGCATGGGGACTGGCATTTCCTGAGGCCACCACAGCGGGTCCCTGAGGTCCCCGTCGTAAGTCGAGAGCACCTGCCGCAACTCGAGAAAATCCAGGAGGTTTTGCCCTTCAGGCGAGATGAGGCCCGTTTCCGCTGAGGCGTCTCGAGGCTAATCACATCTAACCACTGGAACTTCCAAAGGGTACTTCACACCCTTGCTGCAACACAAGAAGTTCCCCGACATAGCCGTCTCCACTCGAGAGGAAGCACGAGGGTCACGCACACATCCAGCGAAGCCCCGTTTCCGCCTCCTAGCTCGAGATGAGGGATTCTTTCCCTGTTTCGTAGGGAAATAATTCCCGGCGTTCCCGTCGCATCTCAAGAGGAGGCGCTCTCCACAGGAAAGGCGAGAGAAACTCCAGGGCCGTGCCACCATTCCAAGAGTCCCCCAGATGTGTCAGTCCATTCCAGCGGAACCTGTTTTCCCTGCACTGCCTTGACGTTGAAGCCGAGGATCGACTCCCACCACGTGTGCACGTGGGACAGCCCTGTGGGAAAGCCTCGTGGGAAAGCCTCGTGGGAAAGACTCGAGGGAAAACCATAGATCCTTTGATCCACGCGGCGGACTGCGTGACACTTCTGCTACCGCTCTGGAGGAAAGCGCAAGTGCATGCCCGCATTCGAGACGAGGACTGAATACCCTGGGAAGACTCCAGAAGTACCCCAAGATCCATGTCAGCACTGGAGAGGAATCCTCAGGTTCCGGCCCCGACTCCACACAAGGTCTTAGGCCCCGGCAACGACGGGAGAGGAATCCCGAGAGGCGCCCGAGGAACTCGCATGGGGACTGGCCTTTCCTGAGGCCACCAGAGCGGGTCCCTGAGGTCCCCGTCGTAAGTCGAGAGCACCTGCCGCAACTCGAGAAAATCCAGGAGGTTATGCCCTTCAGGGGAGATGAGGCCCATTTCCGCTGAGGCTTCTCGAGGCTAATCACATCTAACCACTGGAACTTCCAAAGGGTCCTTCACACCCTTGCTGCAACACAAGAAGTTCCCCGACATAGCCGTCTCTACTCGAGAGGAAGCACGAGGGTCACGCACACATCCAGCGAAGCCCCGTTTCCGCCTCGCAGCTCGAGATGAGGGATCCTTTCCCTGTTTCGTAGGGAAAGAATTCCCGGCGTTCCCGTCGCATCTCAAGAGGAGGCGCTCTCCACAGGAAAGACGAGAGGAACTCCAGGGTCGTGCCACCATTTCAAGAGTCCCCCAGATGTGTCAGTCCATTCCAGAGGAACCTGTTTTCCCTGCACTGCCTTGACGTTCAAGCCGAGGATCGACTCCCACCACGTGTGCACGTGGGACAGCCCTGTGGGAAAGCCTCGTGGGAAAGCCTCGTGGGAAAGACTCGAGGGAAAACCATAGATCCATTGCTCCACGCGGCGGACAGCGTGACACTGCTGCTACCACTCTGGAGGAAAGCGCAATTGCATGCCCTCATTCGAGACGAGGACTGACTCCCCTGGGGAGACTCCAGAAGTAGCCCAAGATCCATGTCAGCACTGGAGAGGAATCCTCAGGGTCCGTCCCCGACTCCACACAAGGTCTTAGGCCCTGGCATCGATGGTAGAGCAAACCCGAGAGGCCCCTGAGGAACTCGCATGGGGACTGGCCTTTCCTGAGGCCACCACAGCGGGTCCCTGAGGTCCCCGTCGTAAGTCGAGAGCACCTGCTGCAACTCGAGAAAATCCAGGAGGTTTTGCCCTTCAGGCGAGATGAGGCCCATTTCCGCTGAGGCTTCTCGAGGCTAATCACATCTAACCACTGGAACTTCCAAAGGGTCCTTCACACCCTTGCTGCAACTCAAGAAGTTCTCCGACATAGCCGTCTCCACTCGAGAGGAAGCACGAGGGTCCCGCACACATCCAGCGGAGCCCCGTTTCCGCCTCCTAGCTCGAGATGAGGGATCCTTTCCCTGTTTCATAGGGAAAGAATTCCCGGCGTTCCCGTCGCATCTCAAGAGGAGGCGCTCTCCACAGGAAAGGCGAGAGGAACTCCAGGGTCGTGCCACCATTCCAAGAGTCCCCCAGATGTGTCAGTCCATTCCAGAGGAACCTGTTTTCCCTGCACTGCCTTGTCGTTCAAGCCGAGGATCGACTCCCACCACGTGTGCACGTGGGACAGCCCTGTGGGAAAGCCTCGGGGGAAAGCCTCGTGGGAAAGACTCGAGGGAAAACCATAGATCCTTTGCTCCACGCGGCAGACTGCGAGACACTGCTGTTACCGCTCTGGAGGAAAGCGCAAGTGCATGCCCGCATTTGAGGCGAGGACTGACTCTCCTGGGGAGTTCAGAAGTACCCCAAGATCCATGTCAGCACTGAAGAGGAATCCTCAGGTTCCGGCCCCGACTCCACACAAGGTCTTAGGCCCCGGCAACGACTGGAGAGGATTCCCGAGAGGACCCCGTGGAACTCGCATGGGGACTGGCATTTCCTGAGGCCACCACAGCGGGTCCCTGAGGTCCCCGTCGTAAGTCGAGAGCACCTGCCGCAACTCGAGAAAATCCAGGAGGTTTTGCCCTTCAGGCGAGATGAGGCCCATTTCCGCTGAGGCGTCTCGAGGCTAATCACATCTAACCACTGGAACTTCCAAAGGGTACTTCACACCCTTGCTGCAACACAAGAAGTTCCCCGACATAGCCGTCTCCACTCGAGAGGAAGCACGAGGGTCACGCACACATCCAGCGAAGCCCCGTTTCCGCCTCCTAGCTCGAGATGAGGGATTCTTTCCCTGTTTCGTAGGGAAAGAATTCCCGGCGTTCCCGTCGCATCTCAAGAGGAGGCGCTCTCCACAGGAAAGGCGAGAGGAACTCCAGGGTCGTGCCACCATTCCAAGAGTCCCCCAGATGTGTCAGTCCATTCCAGCGGAACCTGTTTTCCCTGCACTGCCTTGTCGTTCAAGCCGAGGATCGACTCCCACCACGTGTGCACGTGGGACAGCCCTGTGGGAAAGCCTCGGGGGAAAGCCTCCTGGGAAAGACTCGAGGGAAAACCATAGATCCTTTGCTCCACGCGGCAGACTGCGAGACACTGCTGTTACCGCTCTGGAGGAAAGCGCAAGTGCATGCCCGCATTTGAGGCGAGGACTGACTCTCCTGGGGAGTTCAGAAGTACCCCAAGATCCATGTCAGCACTGAAGAGGAATCCTCAGGTTCCGGCCCCGACTCCACACAAGGTCTTAGGCCCCGGCAACGACTGGAGAGGATTCCCGAGAGGACCCCGTGGAACTCGCATGGGGACTGGCATTTCCTGAGGCCACCACAGCGGGTCCCTGAGGTCCCCGTCGTAAGTCGAGAGCACCTGCCGCAACTCGAGAAAATCCAGGAGGTTTTGCCCTTCAGGCGAGATGAGGCCGATTTCCGCTGAGGCGTCTCGAGGCTAATCACATCTAACCACTGGAACTTCCAAAGGGTCCTTCACACCCTTGCTGCAACTCAAGAAGTTCCCCGACATACCCGTCTCCACTCGGGAGGAAGCACGAGGGTCCCGCACACATCCTTGGGAGCCCCGTTTCCGCCTCCTAGCTCGAGATGAGGTATCCTTTCCCTGTTCGTAGGGAAACAATTCCCGGCGTTCCCGTCGCATATCAACAGGACGCGCTCTCCACAGGAAAGGCGAGAGGAACTCCAGGGTCGTGCCACTATTCCAAGAGTCCACCAGATGTGTCAGTCCATTCCAGAGGAACCTGTTTTCCCTGAACTACCTTGACGTTCAAGCCGAGGATCGACTCTCACCACGTGTGCACGTGGGACAGCCCTGTGGGAAAGCCTCGTGGGAAAGCCTTGTGGGAAAGACTGGAGGGAAAACCATAGATCCTTTGATCCTCGCGCCGGACTGCGTGACACTGCTGCTACCGCTCTGGAGGAAAGCGGAAGTGCATGCCCGCATTCGAGACGAGGACTGACTCCCCTTGGGAAACTCCAGAAGTACCCCAAGATCCATGTCAGCACTGGAAAGGAATCCTCAGGTTCCTGCCCCGACTCCACACAAGGTCTTAGGCCCCGGCATCGACGGGAGAGGAATCCCGAGAGGCCCCCGTGGAACTCGCATGGGGACTGGCCTTTCCTGAGGCCACCAGAGCGGGTCCCTGAGGTCCCCGTCGTAAGTCGAGAGCACCTGCAGCAACTCGAGAAAATCCAGGAGGTTTTGCCCTCCAGGCGAGATGAGGCCCATTTCCGCTGAGGCTTCTCGAGGCTAATCACATCTAACCACTGGAACTTCGAAAGGGTCCTTCACACCCTTGCTGCAACTCAAGAAGTTCCCCGACATACCCGTCTCCACTCGAGAGGAAGCACGAGGGTCCCGCACACATCCAGCGGAGCCCCGTTTGCGCCTCCTAGCTTGAGATGAGGGATCCTTTCCCTGTTTCATAGGGAAAGAATTCCCGGCGTTCCCGTCGCATCTCAAGAGGAGGCGCTCTCCACAGGAAAGGCGAAAGGAACTCCAGGGTCGTACCAGCATTCCAAGAGTCCCCCAGATGTGTCAGTCCATTCCAGAGAAACCTGTTTTCCCTGCACTGCCTTGACGTTCAAGCCGAGGATCGACTCCCACCACGTGTGCTCGTGGGACAGCCCTGTGGGAAAGCCTCGTGGGAAAGCCTCGTGGGAAAGCCATAGATCCCTTGATCCACGCGGCAGACTGCGTGACACTGCTGCTACCGCATTGGAGGAAAGCGCAAGGGCATTCCCGCATTCGAGACGAGGACTGACTCCCCTGGGGAGACCCCAGAAGTACCCCAAGATCCATGTCAGCACTGGAGAGGATTTCTCAGGTTCCGTCCCCGACTCCACACAAGGTCTTAGGCCCCGGCATCGACGGGAGAGGAATCCCGAGAGGCAACCGAGGAACTCTCATGGGGACTGGACTCTCCTGAGGCCACCAGAGCGGGTCCCTGAGGGCCCCGTCGTAAGTCGAGAGCACCTGCCGCAACTCGAGAAAATCCAGGTGGTTTTGCCCTCCAGGCCAGATGAGGCCCATTTCTGCTGAGGCTTCTCGAGGCTAATCACATCTAACCACTGGAACTTCCAAAGGGTCCTTCACACCCTTGCTGCAACTCAAGAAGTTCCCCGACATACCCGTCTCCACTCGAGAGGAAGCACGAGGGTCCCGCACACATCCAGGGGAGCCCCGTTTCCGCCTCCTAGCTCCAGATGAGGAATCCTTTCCCTGCTTCGTGGGGAAAGAATTCCCGGCGTTCCCGTCGAATCTCAAGGGGAGGTGCTCTCCACAGGAAAGGCGAGAGGAACTCCAGGGTCGTGTCACCATTCCAAGAGTCCCCCAGATGTGTCAGTCCATTCCAGAGGAACCTGTTTTCCCTGCACTGCCATGACGTTCAAGCCGAGGATCGACTCCCACCACGTGTGCACGTGGGACAGCCCTGTGGGAAAGCCTCGTGGGAAAGCCTCAAGGGAAAGACTCGAGGGAAAACCATAGATCCTTTGATCCACGCGGCGGACTGCGTGACACTGCTGCTACCGCTCTGGAGGAAAGCGCAAGTGCATGCCCGCATTCGAGACGAGGACTGACTCCCCTGGGGAGACTCCAGAAGTACCCCAAGATCCATGTCAGCACTGGAGAGGAATCCTCAGGTTCCGGCCCCGACTCCACACAAGGTCTTAGGCCCCGGCATCGACGGGAGAGTAATCCCGAGAGGCCCCCGAGGAACTCGCATGTGGACTGGCCTTTCCTGAGGCCACCAGAGCGGGTCCCTGAGGTCCTCATCGTAAGTCAAGAGCACCTGCCCCAACTCGAGAAAATCCAGGAGGTTTTGGCCTCCAGACGAGATGAGGCCCATTTCCGCTGAGGCTTCTCGAGGCTAATCACATCTACCCACTGGAACTTCCAAAGGGTCCTTCACACCCTTGCTGCAACTCAAGAAGTTCCCCGACATACCCGTCTCCACTCGAGAGGAAGAACGGGGGTCCCGGCCACATCCAGGGGAGCCCCGTTTCCGCCTCCTAGCTCGAGATGAGGAATCCTTTCCCTGTTTTGTAGGGAAAGAATTCCCGGCGTTCTCGTCGCATCGCAAGAGGAGGGGCTCTCCACAGGATAGGCGAGAGGATCTCCAGGGTCGTGCCACCATTCCAAGAGTCCGCCAGATATGTCAGTCCTTTCCAGAGGAACCTGTGTTCCCTGCACTGCCTTGACGTTCAAGCCGAGGATCGACTCCCACCACGTGTGCACGTGGGGCAGCCCTGTGGGAAAGCCTCGTGGGAAAGGCATGAGGAACTCCAGGGTCGTGCCACCATTCCAAGAGTCCCCCAGATGTGTCAGTCCATTCCAGAGGAACCTGTTTTCCCTGCACTGCCTTGACGTTCAAGCCGAGGATCGACTCCCACCACGTGTGCACGTGGGACAGCCCTGTGGGAAAGCCTCGTGGGAAAGCCTCGTGGGAAAGACTCGAGGGAAAACCATAGATCCTTTTCTCAACGCGGCGAACTGCGTGACACTGCTGCTACCGCTCTGGAGGAAAGCGCAAGTGCATGCCCGCATTCGAGACGAGGACTGACTCCCCTGGGGAGACTACAGAAGTACCCCAAGATCCATGTCCGCACTGGAGAGGAATCCTCAGGTTCCTGCCCCGACTCCACACAAGGTCTTAGGCCCCGGCATCGACGGGAGAGCAATCCTGAGAGGCCCCCGAGGAACTCGCATGGGGACTGGCCTTTCCTGAGGCCACCAGAGCGGGTCCCTGAGGTCCCCGTCGTAAGTCGAGAGCACCTGCCGCAACTCGAGAAAATCCAGGAGGTTTTGCCCTCCAGGCGAGATGAGGCCCATTTCTGCTGAGGCTTCTCGAGGCTAATCACATCTAACCACTGGAACTTAGAAAGGGTCCTTCACACCCTTGCTGCAACTCAAGAAGTTCCCCGACATACCCGTCTCCACTCGAGAGAAAACACGAGGGTCCCGCACACATCCAGGGGAGACCCGTTTCCGCCTCCTAGCTCGAGATGAGGGATCCTTTCCCTGTTTCGTAGGGAAAGAATTCCCGGCGTTCCCGTCGCATCTCAAGAGGAGGCGCTCTCCACAGGAAAGGCGAGAGGAACTCCAGGGTCGTGCCACCATTCCAAGAGTCCCCCAGATGTGTCGGTCCATTCCAGAGGATCCTTTTTTCCCTGCACTGCCTTGACGTTCAAGCCGAGGATCGACTCCCACCGCGTGTGCAGGTAGGACACCCTGTGGGAAAGCCTCGTGGGAAAGCCTCGTGGGAAAGACTCGAGGGAAAACCATAGATCCTTTGATCCACGCGGCGGACTGCGTGACACTGCTGCTACCGCTCTGGAGGAAAGCGCAAGAGCATGCCCGCATTCGAGACGAGGACTGACTCCCCTGGGGAGACTCCAGAAATACCCCAAGATCCATGTCAGCACTGGAGAGGAATCCTCAGGTTCCGGCCCCGACTCCACACAAGGTCTTAGTCCCCGGCATCGACGGTAAAGGAATCCGGAGAGGCCCGGGAGTAACTCGCTTGGGGACTTGCCCGTCCTGAGGCCACCAGAGCGGGTCCCTGATGCCCCCGCCTTATGTCGAGAGCACCTGCCACAACTCGACAAATTCCAGGAGGTTTTGCCCTCCAGGCGAGATGAGGCCCATTTCCGCTGAGGCTTCTCGAAGCTAATGACACCGAAACTCTGGAACTTCCAAAAGGTCCTTCACACCCTTGCTGCAACTCAAGAAGTTCACCGACATCCCCGTATCCACTGTAGAGGAAGCGCGAGGGTCCCGCCCACATCCAGTGGAGCCCCGTTTCCACCTGGTAGCTCGAGATGAGGGATCCTTTCGCTGCTTGCTCTGGAAAGAATTCCCGGCGTTCCCGTCGCATCTCAAGAGGAGGTGCTCTCGACAGTAAAAGCGAGGGGAAATCGAGGGTCGTGCCGCTATCCCAAAGTCCCCCAGATATCTCAGTCCATTCAAGAGGAACATGTTTTCCTTGCACTGCCACGACTTTCACGCCGAGGATCTACTCACACAATGGTGGCACTTGGGACAGCCCTGTTGGATAGCCTCGTGAGAACACCTCGTGGGAAAGCCTCAAGGGAAAGATACAGATCCCTTGATCCAGGCGATTGGAAGCGTGACACTGCTGGTACAGTCTTGAGGAAAGCGCTCGTGCATGCCCAGATTCGAGATGAGGACTTACTCCTCTATGGAGACTCCAGACATACCCGAAGATCCATGTCAGCACAGGAGAGGAATCCTAAGGTTCCAGGCCCGACACCTCACAAGGACTTAGGCTGCGGCATCGAAAGGAGAGGAATCCCGAGAGGCCCCCGAGCAACTCGCATTGGGACTGGCCTTTCCTGAGGCCACCAGAGCGGGTCCCTGAGGTCCCCGTCGTAAGTCGAGAGCACCTGCCACAACTCGAGAAAATCCAGGAGGTTTTGCCCTCCAGGCGAGATGAGGCCCATTTCCACTGAGGCTTCTCGAGGCTAATCACACCTAACCTCTGGAACTTCCAAAAGGTCCTTCACACCCTTGCTGCAACTCAAGAAGTTCCTCGACATCCTGGTCTCCACTGTAGAGGAAGCACGAGGGTCCCGCCCACATCCAGAGGAGCCCCGTTTCTGCTTCGTTGCTCGAGATGTGGGATCCTTTCCTTGCTTCGTCGGGAAAGAATTCCCGGCGTTCCCTTCGCATCTCAAGAGGAGGCGCTCTCCATAGGGAAGGCGAGAGGAACTCCAGCGTCGTGCCACCATTCCAAGAGTCGGCTAGATGTCTTAGTCCATTCCAGAGGAATCTGTTTTCCCTGCACTACCTCGACATTCAAGCCGAGGATCGACTCACAACACGGTGGCACGTGGGACAGCCCTGTGGGAAGGACTGGTGGGAACACCTCGTGGGAAAGCCTCAAGGGAAAGGCACAGATAACTTGATGTAGGCGATGGGAAGAATGACACTGCTGCTACAGCTCTTGAGGAAAGCGCACGTGCATGCCCCCATTCGAGACGAGGACTTACTCCAATGGGGAGACTCCAGACGTACCCGAAGATACATGTCAGCACTGCAGAGGAATCCTCAGGTTCTGGGCCCGACTCCACTAAGGACTTAGGCCCGGGCATCGACGGGAAAGTAATCCCGAGAGGCCCCCGAGCAACTCGATTGGGGACTGGCCAGTCCTGAGGCCACCAGAGCAGGTCCCTTATGTCCCCGCCTTAAGTCGAGAGCACCTGCCACAACTCGAGAAAATCCAAGCGGTTTTGCCCTCCAGGCGAGATGAGGCCCATTTCCGCTGAGGCTTCTCGAGGCTAATCACACCTAACCTCTGGAACTTCCAAAAGGTACTTCACACCCTTGCTGCAACTCAGGAAGTTCCCCGACATCTCCGTCTCCACTGTAGAGGAAGCACGAGGGTCCCGCCCACATCCAGAGGAGCCCCCGTTTACACCTTGTAGCTCGAGATGAGGGATCCTTCCCATGCTTCCTCAGGAAAGAATTCCCGGGGTTCCCATCGCATCTCAAGAGGAGGCGCTCTCGACAGTAAAAGCGAGGGGAAATCGAGGGCCGTGCCGCTATCCCAAAGTCCCCCAGATATCTCAGTCCATTCAAGAGGAACATGTTTTCCTTGCACTGCCACGACTTTCACGCCGAGGATCTACTCACACAATGGTGGCACGTGGGACAGCCCTGTTGGATAGCCTCGTGAGAACACCTCGGGGGAAAGCCTCGAGGGAAAGATACAGATCCCTTGATCCAGGCGATTGGAAGCGTGACACTGCTGGTACAGTCTTGAGGAAAGCGCTCGTGCATGCCGCCATTCGAGACAAGGACTTACTCCCCTGGGGAGACTCCAGACATACTCGAAGATCCATGTCAGCACAGGAGAGGAATCCTAAGGTTCCGGGCCCGACACCACACCAGGACTTAGGCTGCGGCATCGAAAGTAGAGGAATCCCGAGAGGCCCCTGAGCAACTCGCATTGGGACTGGCCTTTCCTGAGGCCACCAGAGCGGGTCCCTGGGTCCAAGTCGTAAGTCGAGAGCACCTGCCACAACTCGAGAAAATCTAGGAGGTTTTGCCCTCCAGGCGAGATGAGGCCCATTTCCACTGAGGCTTCTCGAGGCTAATCACACCTAACCTCTGGAACTTCCTAAAGGTCCTTCACACCCTTGCTGCAACTCAAGATGTTCCCTGACATACCCGTCTCCAATCTAGAGGAAGCACGAGGGTCCCGGCCACATTCAGAGAAGCCCGTTTCCGCCTCATACCTCGAGATGAGTGATCCTTTCGCGGCTTGGTCGGGAAAGAATTCTTGGCATTCCCGTCGCTTCTCAAGAGGAGCCGCTCTCCACAGGAAAGGCGAGAGGAACTCCAGGGTCGTGCCACCATTCCAAGAGTCCCACAGAATTCTAGGTCCATTCCAGAGGAACCTGTTTTCCCTGCACTGCCTCGACTTTCTCGCCGAGGTACGACTCCACCACGGTGGCACGTGGGTCAGCCCTGTGGGAAAGCCTCGTGGGAAAGCCTCGTGGGAAAGCCTCGAGGGAAAGCCACAGATCCCTTGAACCACGCAACGAAAGCGTGACATTGATGCTACCGCTCGGGAGGAAAGGGCACGTGCATGCCCGCATTCGAGACGAGGACTTACTCCCCTGGGGAGACTCAAGAAGTACCCCAAGATCCATGTCAGAACTGGAGAGGAATCCTCAGGTTCCAGCCCCAACTCCACACAATGTCTTAGGCCCCGTTATAGAAGGTAGAGGAATCATGAGAGGTCCCCGTTCAACTCGCATGGGGACTGGCCTTTCCTGAGGCCACCAGAGCGTGTCCCTGAGGTCCCCGTCGTAAGTCGAGAGCACCTGCCGCAACTCGAGTAAATCCAGGAGGTTTTGCCCTCCAGGAGAGATGGGGCCGATTTCCTCGGAGGTTTCTCAAGGCTAATCACATCTAAGCTCTGGAACTTCCAAAAGTTCCTTCACACCCTTGCTGCAACTCAAGAAGCTCCCCGACATACCCGTCTCCCTTCGAGAGGAAGCACGAGGGTCCCGCGCACATCCAGGGGAGCCCCGTTTCTGCCTCGTAGCTCGAGATGAGGGATCCTTTCACTGCTTTGTCGGGAAAGAATTCTGGGCATTCCCGTCCAATCTCAAGAGGAGGCGGTCTCCACAGGAAACGCAGGAGGAACTACAGCATCGTTCCACCATTCCAAGAGTCCTCCAGAAGTCTCAGTCCATTCCAGAGGAACCTGTTTTCCCTGCACTGCCTCGACTTTCAAGCCGAGGTTCGACTCCCACCTCGGTGATACGTGGGAGAGCACTGTGGGAGAGCCTGTTGGGAAAGCCTCGTGGGAAATCCTCAAAGGAAAACCAGAGATCCCATGATCAACGCGACAGGAAACGTGACACTGCTGCTACAGCTCGGGAGGACAGCACACGTGAATACCCCCTCTGGAGACAATGACTGACTCCCCTGGGGAGACTCCAGAAGTACCCCAAGATCCATGTCAGCACTGGGGAGGAATCCGCAGGTTCCGGCCCCAACTCCACACAAGGTCTTGAGTCCCGGCATCGATGGTACAGGAATCCCGAGAGGCCCCTGAGCAACTCGCATACGGACTGGCCTTTCCTGAGGCCACCAGAGAGGGTCCCTGAGGTCCCCGTGGTAAGTCGAGAGCAGCTGCCACAACTGGATAAAATCCAGGAAGTTTTGCCCTCCAGGCGAGGTGATGCCCATTTCCACTGAGGCTTCTCGAAGCTAATGACACCTAAACTCTGGAACTTCAAAAAGGTCCTTCACACCCTTGCTTCAACTCACGAGGTTCCCTGACATAACCGTTTACACTAGAGAGGAAGCACGAGGGTCCTGGCCACATCCAGAAGAGCCCCGTTTCCGCCTCGTAGCTCGAGATGAGGGATCCTTTCCCTGCTTGGTCGAGAAAGAATTCGGGGCATTCCCGTCGCATCTTAAGAGGAGAAGCTCTCCACAGGAAAGGAGAGAACTCCAGTGTCGTGCGACCATTCCCAGAGTCCCCCAGATGTCTTCGTCCATTCCAGAGGAACCTGTTTTCCCTGCACTGCCTTGACTTTCACGCCGAGGATCGACTCCCACCACAGTGGCACTTGGGACCGCCCTGTGGGAAAGCCTCGTGGAAAATCCTCGTTGGAAAACCTCGCGGGAAAGCCACAGATCTCATGATCCATGCTCCTGGAACCAGACACTGCTGCTACCGTTCTGGATGAAAGCGCACGTGCATGATCCCCTCTCGAGACGAGGACTTACTCCCTTGGGGAGACTCCAGAAGTTCCCCCAAGATCCATGTCAGCACTGAAGAGGAATCCTCATGTTCCGCCCCGACGCCACACAAGGTCTCAGGCCCCGGCATCGAAGCGAGAGGAATCCCGAGAGGCACCCGAGCAACTCGCATGAGGACTGGCATTGCCTGAGGCCACCAGAGCGAGTCCCTGAGGTCCCCGTCGTAAATCAAGAGCACCTGCCGCAACTCGAAAAAATCTAGGAGGTATGGCCCTCCAGGCTAGAAGAGCCCATTTCCGCTGAGGCTTCCCGAAGCTAATCAAACCTAACCTCTGGAACTTCCAAAAGTTCCTTCACACCCTTGCTGTAACTCAAGAAGTTGCCTGACATACCCGTCTCCACTCTAGAGGAAGCACAAGGGTCCCGGCCACATCCAGAGGAGACCCGTTTCCGCCTCGTAGCTCGAGATGAGGGACATTTCGCTGCTTTGTCGGGAAAGAATTCCCGGCGTTCCACTCTCACCTCAAGAGGAGGTGCTCTCCACCGGAAAGGCGAGAGGAACTCCAGCGTCGTGCCACCATTCCAAGAGTTCCCCAGAAGTCTCAGTCCATTCCAGCGGAACCTGTTTTCCCTGCACTGCCTCGACTTTCATGACGAGAATTGACTCCCACCACAGTGGCACGTGTGACAGCCCTGTGGGAAAGCCTCGTGGGAAAGCCTCGAGGGAAAGCCACAGATCCCTTGTTCCAGGCGATGGAAAGCATGACACTGCTGCTACTCCTCTGGAGGAAAGCACACGTGCATGCTCCCATTTCAGACGAGGACTTACTCCCCTGGGGAGACACCAGAATTACCCCATTATCCATGTCAGCACTGGAGAGGAATCCTCCGGTTCCGGCCCCGCCTCCACACTAGGTATTAGGCGCAGGCATCGAAGGGAGAGGTATCCCGAGAGGCCCACGTGCAACTCGCATGGGGACTGGCCTTTCCTGAGGCCACCAGAGCGGGTCCCAGAGGTCCCCGTCGTATGTCGAGAGCACCTGCCGCAACTCGAGAAAATCCAGGAGGATTTGCCCTCCAGGCGAGATGAGGACCATTTCCGCTGAGGCTTCTCAAGGCTAATCACACCTAAGCTCTGGAACTTCCAAAGGGTCCTTGACACCCTTGCTGCAACTCAAGAAGTTCCCCGAGATACCCCTCTCCACTCGAGAGGAAGCACGTGGGTCCCACCCACATCCAGAAGAGCTCCATTTCCGCCTCGTAGGTCGAGATGAGGAATCCTTTCGCTGCTTGTTCAGGAGAGATTCCTGGGCGTTCCCGTCACATCTCAAGAGTAGGGGCTCTCCACAGGAAAGCTGAGAGCAACTCCAGCGTCGTGCCACCATTCCAAGAGTCCCCCAGATGTCTCAGAACATTCCTGAGGAAACTGTTTTCCCTGCACTGCCTTGACTTTCACGAGGAGGATCGACTCCCACCACGGTCTCACGTGGGACAGCCCTGTGGGAAAGCCTCGTGGGAAAGCCTCGAGGGAAAGCCACAGATCCCTTGATCCACGCGACAGAAATCGTGACGCTGGTGCTACAGCTCGGAGGAAAGCGCACGTGCATGCCCCCATTCGAGACAAGGACTTACTCCCTTGGGGAGACTCCAAAAGTACTCCAAGATCCATGTCAGTACTGGAGAGGAATCCTCAGGTTCCGGCCCCGACTCCACACAAGGTCTTAGGCCCCGGCATCTACGGAAGAGGAAACCCGAGAGCACCCCGAGCAATTCGGATGGGGACGGGCCAGTCTTGAGGCCACCAGAGCGGGTCCCTGAGGTCCCCGTCGTAAGTCGAGAGCACCTGCGGCAACTCGAGAAAATCAAGGAGGTTTGGCACTCCAGGCGAGATGACGCCCATTTCCGCTGAGGCTTCTGGAAGGTAATCACATCTAACCTCTGGAACTTCTAAAAGGTCCTTCACACCCTTGCTGCAACTCAAGAAGTTCCCTAACATACCCATCTCCACTCGAGAGGAAGCACGACGGTCCCGCCCACATCCAGAGGAGCCCCGTGTCCGCCTCGTAGCTCAAGATGAGGGATCCTTTCGCAGCTTTTTCGGGAAATAATTCTGGGAGTTCCTGTTGCATCTCAAGTGGAGGCGCTCCCCACAGGAAAGGCGAGAGGAACTCCAGCGTCGTGCCACCATTCCCAGAGTCCCCCAGATATCTCAGTCCATTCCAGAGGAACCTGTTTTCCCTGCATTGCCTCGAGTTTCACACCGAGCATAGACTCACACCACGGTGGCACGTGGGACAGCCCTGTGGGAAAGCCTCGTGGGAAAGCCTCGTGGGTAAGCCACAGATCCCATGATCGGCGTGCCGGGAGGCGTGACACTGTTGTTACACCTCGGGATGAAAGCGAACGTGCATGCCCCCTCTAAGGACGAGTACTGCCTCCCCTCGGGGGACTTCAGAAGAACCCCAAGATCCATGTCAGCACTGGAGTGGAATCTTCACTTTCCGGCCCCGACTCCACACAAGGTCTTAGACCCTGGCAAGGACGGGAGAGGAATCCCGAGAGGCCCCCGAGCAACTCGCATGGGGACTGGCCTTTCCTAGGTCACCAGAGCGGGTCCCTGAGGTCCCCATCGTACGTCGAGAGCACCTGCCCCAACTCGAGAAAATCCAGGCGGTTTTGCCCTCCAGGCGAGATGAGGCCCATTTCCTCTGAGGCTTCTCAAGGCTAATCACACCTAATTTGTGGAAATTCTAAAAGGTCCTTCACACACTTGCCGCAACTCAAGAAGGACCCCGACATACCTGTCTCCACTCTAGAGGGAGCACGAGGCTCCCTCGCACATCCAGGGGAGCCCCATTTCTGCCTCATAGCTCGAGATGAGGGATCCTTTCCCTGCTTGGTTGGGAAAGAATTCCCGTCGTTCCCGTTGCATCTCAAGAGGAGGCCGTCTCCACAGGAAAGGCAAGAGGAACTCCAGGGCCGCGCCACAATTCCGAGTCCCCCAGATTTCTCAGTTCATTTCAGAGGAACCTGTTTTCCCTGCACTGCCTCGAGTTTCTCGCCGAGGATCGACAGCCACAACGGTGGCACGTGAAGCAGCCCTGTGGGAAAGCCTAGTGGAAAGCCTCGTGGGAAAGCCTCGAGGGAAAGCCACAGATCCCTTGATCCACGCGACGGGAAGCGTGACACTGCAGCTACAGCTCTGGAGGAAAGCACACGTGCATGCCCCCATTCGAGACGAGGACTTACTCCCCTGGGGAGACTCCAGAAGTACCCCACGATCCTTGTCAGCACTGGAGAGGAAACCTCATGTTCCAGGCAGGACTCCACACAAGGTCTTAGGCTCTGGCATCGAAGGGAGAGGAATCCCGAGAGGCTCCCGAGCAACTCGAATGGGGACTGACCAGTCCTGAGGCCACCAGAGCGGGTCCCTTTCTTCACCGTCCTAAGACGAGAGCACCTGCAGCAACTCGAGAAAATCCAGGAGGTTCTCACCTCCAGGATAGATGAGGTCCATTTCCGCTGATGCGTCTCGGGGATAATCACATCTAACCTCTGGAAAGTCCGAAGGGTCCTTCACACCCTTGATGCAACTCAAGAAGTTCCCCAGCATACCCGTCTCCCCTCGAGAGGAAGCACGAGGGTCCCGCCCACATCCATAGGAGCCCCGTTTCCGCCTCGTAGCTCGAATTGAGGGCCCCATTCGCTGCGAGTTCGGGAAAGAATTCTGGGAATTCCTGTCGCATCTCAAGAGGAGGTGCTCTACACAGGAAAGGCTAGAAATCAAGCGTCGTGCCACCATTCCCAAAAAACCCCAGATGTCTCAGTCCTTTCCAGAGGAACCTGCTTTCCCTGCACTGCCTCCACTTTCACTCCGAGGATCGACTCCCACCACGTCGGCACGTGGGACAGCCCTGTGGGAAAGCCTCTTGGGAAAGCCTCGTTGGAAAGCCTCGAGGGAAAGCCACAGATCCCATGATCGACGTGACAGGAAGCGTGACACTGCAGCTACAGCTCTGGAGGAAAGCGCACGTGCATGCCCCCATTCGAGACGAGGACTTACTCCCCTGGGAAGACCCCAGAAGTACCCCAAGATCCATGTGAGCACTGGAGAGGAATCCTCAGGTTCCGGCCCCGCTTCTACACAAGTCTTAGCCCCGGCATCGAAGGGAAAGGAATCCAGAGAGGCCCCCGAGCCACTCGCATTGGGACTGGCCTTTCCTGAGGCCACAAGACCGGGTCCCTGAGGTCCCCGTCGTAAGTCAAGAGCACCTGCCGCCACTCGAGAAAATCCAGTAGGTTTTGCCCTCCAGTCGAGATGAGGCCCATTTCCGCTGAGGCTTCTCAAGGCTAATCACATCTAACCTCTGGAACTTCCAAAAGGTCCTTCACACCCTTGCTGGAACTCAAGAAGTTCCCCGACATACCCGTCTCCACTCTAGAGGAAGCACGAGGGTCCCACCCACATCCAGAGGAGCTCCGTTTCTGCCTCGTAGCTCGAGATGAGGGATCCTTTCGCTGCTTGGTCGGGAAAGAATTCCCGGGGTTCCCTTCGCACCTCAGAGGAGGCGCTCTCCACAGCAAAGGCGAGAGGAACTCCAGCGTCTTGCCACCATTCCAAGAGTCCCCCAGATGTCTTAGTCCATTCTAGAGGAACCTGTTTTCCCTGAACTGCCTCGACTTTCACGCCGAGGAGAGACTCCCACCACGGTGGCACGTGGGACATCCCTGTGGGAAAGCCTCGTGGGAAAGCCTAGCAGGAAAGACACAGATCCCTTGATCCAGGCGATGGGAAGCGTGACACTGCTGCTACAGCTCTGGAGGAAAGCGCACGTGCATGCCCCCATTAGAGACGAGGACTTACTCCCCGGGGGAGACTCCAGAAGTACCCCAAGATCCATGTCAGCACTGAAGAGGAATCCTCAGGTTCAGGGCCCGACACCACACAAGGTCTTAGGCCCTGGCATCGAACGGAGAGGAATCCCGAGAGGTCCCTGAGCAACTCGCAGGGGAATGGCCTTTACTGAGGCCACAAGAGCGGGTCCCTGAGGTCTCCGTTGTAAGTCGAGAGCACTTGCCGCAACTCAAGAAAATCCAGGAGGTTTTGCTCTCCAGGCGAGATGAGGCCCATTTCCATGAGGCTTCTCGAGGCTAATCACACCTAAACTCTGGAACTTCCAAAAGGTCCTTCACACCCTTGCTGCAACTCAAGAAGTTCCCCGACATCCTCGTCTCCACTCTAGAGGAAGCACGAGAGTCCCGGCCCCATCCAGAGGAGACCCGTTTCCGCCTCGTAGATCGAGATGAGGGATCCTTTCGCTGCTTGGTCGGGAAAGAATTCCCGGTATTCCCGTCGCACCTCAGAGGAGGCGCTCTCCACAGGAAAGGCGAGAGGAACTCCATCGTCGTGCCACCATTCCAAGAGTCCCCTTGATGTCTCAGTCCATTCTAGAGGAACCTGTTTCTCTGCACTGCCTCGACTTTCACGCCGAGGATCGACTCCCACCACGGTGGCACGTGGGACAGCCCTGTGGGAAAGCCTCGTGGGAAAGCCTCGAGGGAAAGCCACAGATCCCTTGATCCATGCAACAGTAATCGTGACGCTGGTGCTACAGCTCGGAGGAAAGCGCACGTGCATGCCCCCATTCGAGACGAGGACTTACTCCCCTGGGGAGACTCCGAAAGTACTCCAAGATCCATGTCAGTACTGGAGAGGAATCCTCAGGTTCCGGCCCCGACTCCACACAAGGACTTAGGCCCCGGCATCGACGGAAGAGGAATCCCGAGAGGACCCCGAACAATTCGAATGGGGACGGGCCAGTCTTGAGGCCACCAGAGCGGGTTCCTTAGGTCACCGTCGTAAGACGAGACCACCTGTCAAAACTCGAGAAAATCCAGGAAGTTCTCCCATCCAGGCTCGATGAGGCCCATTTCCGCTGAGGCGTCTGGAGGTTAATCACATCTAACCTCTGGAACTTCCAAAGGGTCCTTCACACCCTTGCTGCAACTCAAGAAGTTCCCCGACATACCCATCTCCACTCGAGAGGAAGCACGTGGGTCCTGCCCACATCCAGAAGAGCTCCGTTTCTGCCTCGTAGGTCGAGATGAGGGATCCTTTCGCTGCTTGTTCAGAAGAGAATCCTGGGCGTTCCTGTCGCATCGCAAGAGGAGGTGCTCTCCACAGGAAAGGTGAGAGCAACTCCAGCGTCGTGCCACCATTCCAAGAGTCCCCCAGATGTCTCAGTCCATTCCGGAGGAACCTCTTTTCCCTGCACTGCCTCGACTTTCACGCCGAGGATCGACTCCCACCACAGTCTCACGTGGGACAGCCCTGTGGGAAAGCCTCGTGGGAAAGCCTCAGGGAAAGCCACAGATCCCTAGATCCACGCGACGGGAAGCCGGACACTGCTGCTACAGGTTGGAAGGAAAGCGCACGTGCATGCCCCCTCTCGAGACGAGGACTCACTCCCCTGGGGAGACTCCAGAAGTGACCCAAGATCCATTTCAACACTAGAGAGGAATCCTCATGTTCCGGGCCCGACTCCACACAAGGTCTTAGGCCCCGGCATCAAAGGGAGAGTAATCCCCAGAAGCCCCCGAACAACTCGAATGGGGACTGACCAGTCCTGAGGCCACCAGAGTCAGTCCCTTTCGTCACCGTCATAAGACGAGAGCATCAGCTACAACTTGAGAAAATCCAGGACGTTCTCACCTAAAGGATAGATGAGGCCCATTTCCACTGAGGCATCTCTAGGATAATCACATCTAACCCTGGAGAGTAGAAAGGGTCCTTCACAGCCTTGCTGCAACTCAAGAAGTTCCCCGACATACCCGTCTCCACTCGAGAGGAAGCAGGAGGGTCCTGGCCACATCCAGAGGAGCCCAGTTTCCGACTCGTAGCTCGAGATGAGGGATAATTTCGCTGCTTGTTCGGGAAAGAATTCTGGGAATTCCCGGCGCGTCTCAAGAGGAAGTGCTCTCCACAGGAAAGGCGAAAACTCCAGCGTCGTACAACCATTCCCAGAGACCCCTAGATGTCTCAGTCCATTCCAGAGGAAGCTGTTTTCCCTGCACTGCCTCGATTTTCACGCCGAGGATCGACACCCACCACGGTGGCACGTGAAGCAGCCCTGTGGGAAAGCCTCGTGGGAAAGCCTCGTGGGAAAGACTCGAGGGAAAGCCACAGATCCCTTGATCCATGCGACGGGAAGCGTGGCACTACTGCTACTGCTCTGGAGGAAAGCGCACGTGCATGCCCCCATTCGAGACGAGGACTTTCCCCCTGGGAAGACTCCAGAGGTACCCCAATATCCATGTCAGCACTGGAGAGGAATCCTCAGATTCCGGCCCCACTTCCACACAAGGTCTTAGGCCCCGGCATCGAAGGGAGAGGAATCCCGAGAGGCCCAGGAGCAACTCTCATTAGGACTGGCATTTCCTGAGGCCACAAGAGCGGTTCCCTGCTGTCCCCGTCGTAAGTCAAGAGCACCTGTCGCAACTCGAGAAAATCCAGGAGGTTTTGCCCTCCAGGCGAGATGAGGCCCATTTCCGCTGAGGTTTCTCAAGGCTAATCACATCTAAGCTCTGGAACTTCCAAAAGATCCTTCACACCCTTGCTGCAACTCAAGAATTTCCCTGACATCCCCGTCTCCACTCTAGAGGAAGCAGGAGGGTCCCGCACACATCCAGAGGAGCCCCGTTTCCGCCTCGTAGCTCGAGATGAGGGATTCTTTCCCTGCTTGGTCGGGAAAGAATTCTGGGCATTCCCGTCGCATCTCAAGAGGAGGCGCTCTCCACAGGAAAGGCGAGAGGAGGTCAAGCGTCGTGCCACCATTCCCAGAGTCCCCCTGATGTCTCAGTCCATTCCAGAGGACCTGTTTTCCCTGTGCTGCTTCTACTTTCACGACGAGGATCGACTCCGACCACGGCGGCACGTTGGACAGCTCTGTACGAAATCCTCGTGTGAAAGCCTCGAGGGAAATCCTCGAGGGAAAGCCACAGATCCCATGATCGACGCGATGGCAAGCGTCACACTGCTGCCACAGCTCGGCAGGAAAGCGCACGTGCATGCCCCTTCTCAAGAGGAGGACTGACTTCCCTGGGGAGACTCCAGAATTACCCCAATATCCAATTGAGCACTGGAGAGGAATCCTCAGGTTCCGGCCCCGACTCCACAAAACATCTTAGGCCCCGGCATCGACGGGAGTGTAATCCCAGGAGGCCACCGAACAAGTCGTATGGGGACTGGCCTTTCCTGAGGCCACCAGAGCGGGTCCCTGAGGTCCCCGTCGTAAGTCGAGAGCACCTGCCGCCACTCGAGAAAATCCAGGAGGTTTTGCCCTTCAGGCGAGATGAGGCCCATTTCCGCTGAGGCTTCTCGAGGCTAATCACATCTAACCACTGGAACTTCCAAAGGGTCCTTCACACCCTTGCTGCAACTCAAGAAGTTCCCCGACATAGCCGTCTCCACTCGAGAGGAAGCACGAGGGTCCCGCACACATCCAGCGGAGCCCCGTTTCCGCCTCCTAGCTCGAGATGAGGGATCCTTTCCCTGTTTCGTAGGGAAAGAATTCCCGGCGTTCCCGTCGCATCTCAAGAGGAGGCGCTCTCCACAGGAAAGGCGAGAGTAACTCCAGGGTCGTGCCACCATTCCAAGAGTCCACCAGATGTCTCAGTCCATTCCAGAGGAACCTGTTTTCCCTGCACGGCCTCGACTTTCACGGCGAGGATCGACTCCCAACACGGTGGCACGTGGGACAGCCCTGTGGGATAGCCTCGGGGAAAGCCTCGAGGGAATGCCACAGATCCCATGATCGACCTGACGGAAGCGTGACATTGCTCCTCCAGCGCGGGAGGAAAGCCCATTTGCATGTCCCCTCTGGAGACGAGGACTGACTCCCCTGGGGAGACTCCAGAAGTACGCAAAGTTCCATGTCAGCACTGGAGAGGAGTCCTCAGGATACGGCCCTGACTCCACACAAGGTCTTAGGCCCGGCATCGATGGGAGAGGAATCCCGAGAGGCTCCCGAGCCACTGGAATGGGGACTGGCCAGTCCTGAGGCCATCAGAGCGGGTCCCTTAGGTCACCGTCGTAAGACGAGAGCACCTGCTGCAACTCGAGAAAATCCAGGAGGTTTTTCCCTCCAGGCGAGATGAGGCCCATTTCCACTGAGACTTCTCCAGGCTAATCACGTCTAGCCTCTGGAACGTCCAAAAGGTCCTTCACACCCTTGCTGCGACTCAAGGAGTTGCCTGACATACCCGTCTCCACTCTAGAGGAAGCACGAGGCTCCCATCCACATCCAGAGGAGCCCCGTTTCCGCCTCGTAGCTCGAGATGAGGGACATTTCGCTGCTTTGTCCGGAAAGAATTCCCGGCGTTCCCCTCTCACCTCAAGAGGAGGCGCTCTCCACAGGAAAGGCGAGAGGAACTCCAGCTTCGTGCCACCATTCCAAGAGTCCCCCAGATGTCTCAGTCCATTCCAGAGGAACCTGTTTGCCCTGCACTACCTCGGCTTTCACGCCGAGGATCGACTCCCACGCCGAGGATCGACTCCCACCACGCTGGCACGTGGGACAGCCCTGTGGGAAAACCTCGTGGGAAAGCCTCGAGGGGAAGCCACAGATCCCTTGATCCAGGCGATGGGAAGCGTGAAACTGCTGCTACCGCTCTGGAGGAAAGCTCACGTGCATGCCCCCATTCGAGACGAGGACTTACTCCCCTGAAGAGACTCCAGAAGTACCCCAAGATTCATGTCAGCACTGGAGAGGAATCCTGAGGTTCCGGCCCCGACTCGACACAAGGTCTTAGGCCCCGGCTTCGAAGGGAAAGTTATCCTGAGTGGCCCCCGTGCAACTCGCATAGGGACTGGCCTTTCCTGAGGCAACCAGAGCGGGTCCATGAGGTCCCCGTCGGAAGTTGAGAGCACCTGCCGCAACTCGACAGAATCCAAGAGGTTTTGCCCTCCAGGAGAGATGAGGCCCATTTCCACTGAGGCTTTCCGAAGCTAATCACACCTAACCTCTGGAATTTCCAAAAGGTCCTTCACACCCTTGCTGCAGCTCAAGAAGTTGCCTGACATACCCGTCTCACATCTAGAGGAAACACGAGGGTCCCGGCCACATCCAGAGGAGCCCCGTTTCCGCTACCTAGCTCGAGATGAGGAATCCTTTCGCTGCGTGTTCGGGAAAGAATTCTGTGCATTCCTGTCGCATCTCAATTAGGAGGTGCTCTCCACAGGTAAGGCTAGAACTCCACCGTCGTGCCACCATTCCCAGAAAACCCCAGATGTTTCATTCCATTCTAGAGGAACCTGTTTTCCCTGCACTGCCTCGACTTTCACGCCGAGGATCGACTCCCACCACGGTGGCACGTGTGACAGCCCTGTGGGAAAGCCTCGTGGGAATGCCTCATGTTAAATCCTCGAGGGAAAGCCACAGATCCCATGACTCACGCGATGGGAAGCGTGAAACTGCTGCTACAGCTCAGGAGGAAAGCGCACGTGCATGCCCCTTCTTGAGACGAGGACTGACTTCCCTGGGGAGACTCAAGAATTACCCCAATATCCATTTCAGCACTGGCGAGGAAGCCTCAGGTTCCGGCCCCGACTCCACACAACCTCTTAGGCCCCGGCATCAACGGCAGTGTAATCCCAGGAGGCCACCGAACAAGTCGTATGGGGACTGGCCAGTCCTGAGGTCACCAGAGCGGGTTCCCTAGGTCACCGTCGTAAGACGAGACCACCTGCCAAAACTCGAGAAAATCCAGGAAGTTCTCCCATCCAGTCTCGATGAGGCCCATTTTCGCTGAGGCGTCTCGAGGCTAATCACATCTAACCTCTGGAACTTCCAAAGGGTCCTTCACACCATTGCTGCATCTCAAGAAGTTCCCCGACATACCCCTCTCCACTCGAGAGGTAGCACGTGGGTCCCGCCCACATCCAGAAGAGCTCCGTTCCCGCCTCGTAGGTCGAGATGAGGGATCCTTTCACTGCTTGTTCGGGAGAGAATCCTGGGCGTTCCCGTCGCATCACAAGAGGCGGCGCTCTCCACAGGAAAGGTGAGAGCAACTCCAGCGTCGTGCCACCATTCCAAGAGTCCCCCAGATGTCTCAGTCCATTCCGGAGGAACCTGTTTTCCCTGCACTGCCTTGACTTTCACGCCGAGGATCGACTCCCACCACTGTCTCACGTGGGACAGCCCTGCGGGAAAGCCTCGTGGGAAAGCCTCGTGGGAAAGCATCGAAGGAAAGCCACAGATCCCTTGATCCACGCGACGGGAAGCATGGCACTACTTCTACTGCTCTGGAGGAAAGCGCACGTGCATGCCCCCATTCGAGACGAGGACTTACTCCCCTGGGAGACTCCAGAAGTACCCCAAGATCCATGTCAGCACTGGAGAGGAATCCTCAGGTCCCGGTCTCGACTCCACACAAGGTCTTAGGCCCCGGCATCGAAGGGAGAGGAATCCCGAGAGGCCCCTGAGCAACTCGCATGGGAACTAGCCTTTCCTGAGGCCACCAGAGCGGGTCCCTGAGGTCCCCGTCGTAAGTCGAGAGCACCTGCCCCAACTCGAGAAAATCCAGAAGGTTTTGCCCTCCAGGCGAGATGAGACCCATTTCCGCTGAGCCTTCTCAATGCTAATCACACCTAACTTCTCGAAATTCCAAAAGGTCCTTCACACACTTGCTTCAACTCAAGAAGTTTCCCGACATACAGGTCTCCATTCTAGAGGAAGAACGAGGGTCCCGCCCACATCCAGAGGAGCCCCGTTTCCGCCTCGTAGCTCGAGATGAGGGATCCTTTCCCTGCTTGGTCGGGAAAGCATTCCCAGCGTTCACGTCGCATCTGAAGAGGAGGCGCTCTCCACAGGAAAGGCGAGAGTAACTCCAGGGTCGTGTCCACATTCCAAGAGTCCCGCAGATGTCTCAGTCCATTCCAGAGGAAACTGTTTTGCTCCACTGCCTCGACTTTCATGCCGAGGATGGACTCCCACCACGGTGGCACGTGGGACAGCCCTGTGGGAAAGCCTCCTGGGAAAGCCTCGGGGGAAAGCCTCGAGGGAAAGCCACAGATCCCATGATCGACCCGACGGGAAGCGTGACATTTCTGCTCCAGCGCGGGAGGAAAGCCCATTTGCATGTCCCCTCTAGAGACGAGGACTGACTCCCCTGGGGAGACTCCAGAAGGACCCAAAGTTCCATGTCAGCACTGGAGAGGAATCCTTAGGATCCGGCCCTGACTCCACACAAGGTCTTAGGCCCGGCATCGACGGGAGAGGAATCCCGAGAGGCTCCCGAGCCACTGGAATGGGGACTGGCCAGTCCTGAGGCCACCAGAGCGGGTCCCTTAGGTCACCGTCGTAAGACGAGAGCACCTGCCGCAACTCGAGTAAATCCAGGAGGTTTTTCCCTCCAGGCGAGATGAGGCCCATTTCCGCTGAGGCTTCTCCAGGCTAATCACTTCTAGCCTCTGGAACTTCCAAAAGGTCCTTCACACCCTTGCTGCAACTCAAGAAGTTGCCTGACATGCGCGTCTCCACTCTAGAGGAAGCACGAGTCTCCCATCCACATCCAGAGGAGCCCCGTTTCTGCCTCGTAGCTCGAGATGAGGGACATTTCGCTGCTTTGTCCGGAAAGAATTCCCAGAGTTCCCCTCTCACCACAAGAGGAGGCGCTCTCCACAGGAAAGGCGAGAGGAACTCCAGCGTCGTGCCACCATTCCAAGAGTCCCCGAGATGTCTCAGTCCATTCCAGAGGAACCTGTTTGCCCTGCACTGCCTCGGCTTTCACGCCGAGGATCGACTCCCACGCAGAGGATCGACTCCCACCACGCTGGCACGTGTGACAGCCCAGTGGGAAAGCCTCGTGGAAAAGCCTCGTGGGAAAGCCTCTAGGGAAAGCCACAGATATCTTGATCCAGGAGATGGGAAGCGTGACACTGCTGCTGCCGCTATGGAGGAAAGCGCACGTGCATGCCCCCATTTGAGACGAGGACTTACTCCCCTGGGGAGACTCCAGAAGTACCCCAAGATCCATGTCAGCACTGGAGAGGAATCTTCAGGTACCAGCCCCGCCTCCACACAAGGTCTTAGGCCCCGGCATCAAAGGGAGAGAAATCCCGAGAGGCCCCCGAGCAACTTGCATTGGGACTGGCCTTTCCTGAGGCCACAAGAGCGGGTCCCTGAGGTCCCCGTCGTAAGTCGAGAGCACCTGCCACAACTCGAGAAAATCCAGGAGGTTTTGCCCTCCAGGCGAGATTAGGCCCATTTCCGCTGAGGCTTCTCAAGGCTAATCACATCTAAGCCCTGGAACTTCCAAAAGGTCCTTCAAACCCTTGCTGCAACTCAAGACGTTCCCCGACTTCCCTGTCTCCACTCTAGAGGAAGCTTGAGGGTCCCGCCCACATCCAGAGGAGCCCCGTTTCTTCCTCGTAGCTCAAGATGAGGGACACTTTCCCTGCTTGGTCGGGAAAGAATTCTGGGCATTCCTGTCGCATTTCAAGAGGAGGCGCTCTCCACAGCAAAGGCGAGCGGAACTCCAGCATCGTGCCACCATTCCAAGAGTCCCCCAAATATCTCAGTCCATTTCAGAGGAACCTGTTTTCCCTGCACTGCCTCGACTTTCACGCCGAGGATCGACACAAACCAAGGTGGCACGTGGGACCCCTGTGGGGAAGCCTCGTGAGAAAGCCTCCTGGGAAAGCCTGGAGTGAAAGTCACAGATCCCTTGATCCAGGCGATGGAAAGCGTGACACTGCTGCTAGAGCTCTGGAGGAAAGCGCAGGTGCATGTCCCCATTCGAGATGAGGACTTACTCCCCTGAGGAGACTCCAGAAGTACCCCAAGATCCATGTCAGCACAGGAGAGGAATCCTCAGGTTCCGGCCCCGCATCCACACAGGCCTTAGGCCCCGGCATCGAAGGGAGAGGAATCCCCAAAGGCACACGAGCAACTCGCAGGGGACTGGCCTTTCCTGAGGCCACCAGAGCGGGTCCCTGAGGTCCCCGACGTAAGTCGAGAGCACCTGCCGCAACTCGAGAAAATCCAGGAGGTTTTGCCCTCCAGGCGAGATGGGGCCCATTTCCGCTGAGGCGTCTCAAGGCTAATCACACCTAACATCTGGGACTTCCAAAAGGTCCTTCACACCCTTGCTGCAACTCAAGAAGTTCCCCGACATACCTGTCTCCACTCGAGAGGAAGCACGAGGGTCCCGCCCACATCCAGAGGAGCCCCGTTTCCGCCTCCTAGCTCGACATGAGGGATCCTTTCCCTGCTTGATCGGGAAAGAATTCTGGGCATTCCCGTCCCATCTCAAGAGGATGCGTTTTACACAGGAAAGGCGAAAGGAACACCATCGTCGTGTCACCAAACCAAGAGTCCCCCATTGTCTCAGTCCATTTCAGTGGAACCTGTTTTCCATGCACTGCCTCGACTTTCACGCCGAGGATCGACTCCCACCACGGTGGCACATGGGACAGCCCTGTGGGAAAGCCTCGTGGGAAAGCCTGGTGGGAAAGCCTCCAGGGAAAGCCACAGATCCCTTGATAAACGCGACCGGAAGCGTGACACTGCTGCTACCGATCGGGAGGAAAGCGCACGTGCATGACCCCATTCGAGACGAGGACTTACTCCCCTGGGGAGACTCCAGAAGTAGCCCAAGATCCATGTCAGCACTGGAGAGGAATCCTCAGGTTCCGGCCCCGACTCCACACAAGGTCTTAGGCCCTGGCATCGATGGGAGAGGAATCCCGAGAGGCTCCCTATCAACTCGCATGCGGACTGGCCTTTCCTGAGGCCACCAGAGCCGGTCCCGGAGGACCCCGTTGTAAGTCTTGAGCACCTGCCGAAACTCGAGAAAATCCAGGAGGTTTTGGCCTCCATGCGAGATGAGGACCATTTCCAGTGAGGCTTCTCGAGGCTAATCACACCTAACCTCTGGAACTTCCAAAAGGTCCTTCACACCCTTGCTGCAACTCAAGAAGTTCCCCGACATCCCCGTCTCCACTCTAGAGAAAGCACGAGGGTCCCGCCCACCTCCAGAGGAGCCCGTTTCCGCCTTGTAGCTCGAGATGAGGGATCCTTTCCCTGCTTGGTCGGGAAAGAATTCCCGGCGTTCCCGTCGCATCTCAAGAGGTGGCGCTCTCCACAGGAAAGGCGAGAGGAACATCAGCGTCGTGCCACCATTCCAAGAGTCCCCCATATGTCTCCGCCCATTCCAGAGGAACCTGTTTTCCCTGCACTGACTCGACTTTCACGCCAAGGATCGACTCCAACCACGGGGGCACATGGGACAGACCTGTGGGAAAGCCTCTTGGGAAAGCCTCGTGGGAAAACCTCGAGGTATAGCCACAGATCCCTTGATCCACGCGACGGGAAGCGTGACGCTGCTGCTGCTGCTCTGGAGGAAAGCGCACGTGCATGCCCCCATTCGAGACCAGGACTTACTCCGCTGAGGAGACTCCAGAAGTACCCCAAGATCCGTGTCAGCACTGGAGAATAATCCTCAGGTTCCGGCCCCGACTCCACACAAGGTCTTAGGATCCGGCATCCAACGGTGAGGAATCCCCAGAGGCCCACGAGCAACTCGCATGGGGACTGGCCTTTCCTGAGGCCACCAGAGCGGGTCCCTGAGGTCCCCGACGTAAGTCGACAGCACCTGCCGCAACTCGAGAAAATCCAGGAGGTTTTGCCCTGCAGGCGAGATGAGGCCCATTTTCGCTGAGGAGTCTCGAGGCTAATCACACCTAACCTCTGGAACTTCCAAAAGGTCCTTCACACCCTTGCTGCAACTCAAGTAGTTCCCCGACATACCCCTCTCCACTCTAGAGGAAGCACGAGGGTCCCGCCCACATCAAGAGGAGCCCCATTTCCGCCTCGCCCCTTGAGATGAGGGATCCTTTCCCTGCTTGGTCGGGAAAGAATTCTGGGCATTCCCGTCGCATCTCAGGAGGAGGCACTCTCCACAGGAAAGGCGAGAGGAACTCCAGCGTCGTGCCGCCATTCCAAGAGTCCCCCAAATATCTCAGTCCATTCTAGAGGAACCTGTTTTCCCTGCACTGCCTCGACTTTCACGCCGAGGATCGACTACCACCACGGTGGCACGTGGGAGAGCCCTGTGGGAAAGCCTCGTGGGAAAGCTTCGAGGGAAAGCCACAGATACCTTGATCCACGCGACGGTAGCGTGACACTGCTGCTACCACTCTGGAGGAAAGCGCACGTGCATGCCCCCATTGGAGACGAGGACTTACTCCCCTGGGAAGACTCCAGAAGTACCCCACGATCCATGTCAGCACTGGAGAGGAACCCTCAGGTTCCGGCCCGGATTCCACACAAGGTTTTAGGCCCTGGCATCGAAGGGAGAGGAATCCTGAGAGGCCCCCGAGAAACTCGCATGGGGACTGGCCTTTCCTGAGGCCACCAGAGCGGGTCCCTGAGGTCCCCGTCGTAAGTCGAGAGCACCTGCCGCAACTCGAGAAAATCCACGAGGTTTTGCCCTCCAGGTGAGATGAGGCCCATTTCCGCTGAGGCGTTTCGAGGCTAATCACACCTAACATCTGGGACTTTCAAAAGGTCCTTCACACCCTTGCTGCAACTGAAGAAGTTCCCCGACATACCCGTCTCCACTCGAGAGGAAGCAGGAAGGTCCCGCCCACATCCAGAGGAGCCCCGTTTCCGCCTCCTAGCTTGACATGAGGGATCCTTTCCCTGCTTGGTCGGGAAAGAATTCTGGGCATTCCCGTCCCATCTCAAGTGGATGCGTTCTCCACAGGAAACGCAAAAGGAACACCAGGGTCGTGCCACCAAACCAAGAGTCCCCCATTGTCTCAGTCCGTTCCAGAGGACCTGTTTTCCCTGTGCTGCCTCTACTTTCACGCCGAGGATCGACTCCGACCACGGTGGCACGTTGGACAGCTCTGTACCAAATCCTCGTCTGAAAGCCTCGAGGGAAATCCTCGAGGGAAAGCCACAGATCCCATGATCGACGCGATGGCAAGCGTCACACTGCTGCTACAGCTCGGGAGGAAAGCACACGTGCATGTCCCTTAGAGCGGAGGGCTGACTTCCCTGGGGAGACTCCAGAATTACCCCAATATCCATTTCAGCACTGGAGAGGAATTCTCAGGTTCCGGCCCCGACTCCACACAACACCTTAGGCCCTGGCATCGACGGGAGTGTAATCCCAGGAGGCCACCGAACAAGTCGTATGGGGATTGGCCAGTCCTGAGGTCACCCGAGCGGGTTCCTTAGGTCACCGTCGTAAGACGAGACCACCTGCCAAAACTCGAGAAAATCCAGGAAGTTCTCCCATCCAGGCTCGATGAGGCCCATTTCCGCTGAGGCGTCTCGAGGCTAATCACATCTAAACTCTGGAACTTCCAAAGGGTCCTTCACACCCTTGTTGCAACTCAAGAAGTTCCCCGACATACCCCTCTCCACTCGAGAGAAAGCACGTGGGTCCCGCCCACATCCAGAAGAGCTCCGTTTCCGCCTCGTAGGTGGAGATGAGGGATCCTTTCGCTGATTGTTCTGGAGAGAATCCTGGGCGTTCCCGTCGCATCGCAAGAGGAGGTGCTCTCCACAGGAAAGGTGAGAGCAACTCCAGTGTCGTGCCACCATTCCAAGAGTCCCCCAGATGTCTCAGTCCATTCCGGAGGAACCTGTTTTCCCTGCACTGCCTTGACTTTCACGCCGAGGATCGACTCCCACCACAGTCTCACGTGGGACAGCCCTGTGGGAAAGCCTCGTGGGAAAGCCTCGAGGGAAAGCCACAGATCCCTTGATCCACGCGACGGGAAGCGTGACACTGCTGCTACAGGTCGGAAGGAAAGCGCATGTGCATGCCCACTCTCGAGACGAGGACTCACTCCCCTGGGGAGACTCCAGAAGTGACCCAAGATCCATTTCAACACTGGAGAGGAATCCTCATGTTCCGGGCCCAACTCCACACAAGGTCTTAGGCCCCAGCATCAAAGTGAGAGGAATCCCAAGATGCCCGCGAGAAACCTGCATGGGGACTGGCCTTTCCTGAGGCCACCAGATCGTGTCCCTGAGGTCCCCGTGTTAAGTCGAGAGCACCAGCCGCAACTCGAAAAAATCCAGGAGGTTTTGCCGTCCAGGCGAGAAGAGTCCCATTTCCACTGATGCTTCTCGAGGCTAATCAAACCTAACCTCTGGAACTTCCAAAAGGTCCTTCACTCCCTTGCTGCCACTCGAGAAGTTCCCCGACTTACCCGTCTCCACTCTAGAGGAAGCACGAGGGTCCTGGGCACATCCAGAGGAGCCTCGTTTCCGCCTAGTGGATCGAGATGAGGCATCCTTTCGCTTCTTGGTCGGGGAAGAATTCTCGGCGTTCCCGTTGCATTTCAAGAGGAGGCGGTCGCAATAGGAAAGGCGAGAGGAACTCCAGCGTCGTGCCACCATTCCGAGAGCCCCCAGATGTCTCAGTCCATTCCAGAGGAACTTGTTTTCCCTGCACTGACTCGACTTTCACGCCGAGTATCAACTGCCACCAAGGTGGCACGTGAGACAGCCCTGTGCGAAAGCCTAGTGGGACAGCCCTGTGGGAAAGCCTCGTGGGAAAGCCTCGTGGAAAATCCTGGAGGGAAAGCTGCAGATCCCATGACTCACGAGATGGGAAGCGTGACACTGCTGCTACAGATCAGGAGGAAAGCGCACCTGCATGCCCCCTCTCGAGACGAGGACTGACTCCCCTGGGGAGACTCCATAATTACCCCATGATCCATGTCAGCATTGGTGAGGAATCCTCAGGTTCCGGCCCCGACTCCACACAACTTCTTAGGCCCCGGCACCGACGGGAGAGGAATCACGAGAGGCCCCCTAGCAACACGCATGATGACTGGCCTTTCCTGAGGCCGCCAGAGCAGGTCCCTGAAGTCCCCGTGGTAACTTGAGAGCACCTGCTGAAACTGGGGAATATCTAGAAGCCTCTCCATTCCAGGCGCCATGAGGCCCATTTCTGCTGAGGCATCTCGAGACTAACCACACCTAACCTCTGGAACTTCGAAAGGGTCCTTCACACCTTTGCTGCAACTCAAGAAGTTCCCCAACATACGCGTTCCTCTTCCCATTCTGCCATAATGGTGGTGACATCTGCATATCTAAGTTTATTGCTATTTCTTCCGGCAATCTTGATTCCAGCTCAGGTGTCTTCCATCCCAGCATTTTTCATGATGTAGTCTGCATATAAGTTAAATAAACAGGGTGACAATATACAGCCTTGACATACTCCTTTTCCTTTTTGGAACCAGTATGTTGTTCCATGTCCTGCTCTAACTGTTGCTTCCTGACCTTCATACAGATTTCTCAAGAGGCAGGTTAGGTGGTCTAGTATTCCCTTCTCTTTCAGAATTGTGGCTAAAACAACAGTATAAGGACCTTTGCGATGTCAGGCCAAGGAATTGTGTTTCCAGTCATTGAGCCACACCTGATCACTGAGCACAAATTCATGAATCTGTTCCTCAAGGGGGAATGATATTTTTTTTTACACAAACTTAGTTACCTGATTTATTACCTTACCTAATTGTTCCAGCTGCTGTGAAATCCCACCTCCTTACTTGTGGCAAATCTGCTAACACCTGCCTCATTTGGGGTGGGGGGTTCTCCCATAGAAAATTTCATAAGGACAACAACTATGGGAACGTGCAGTTACCCGTAATATGAGTAAGTCTGCCAGAAGCAAGCCCATCCATGTACAGTCAGTCTCTATGATCCATTTTGAAAGGGTCTCTTCAAGAGTTTGGTTGTTTCTTTCCACCATTCCAGAACACTGGGGCCTATATGCTGTATGTAATTTCCACTGATATTTAGAGCTTCACATACCTGTTAATTAACGCGGCTACAAAGACAGGGCCATTGTCGGATTCTATACTGGTTGGAAACCCAAGTCTGGGAATTATTTCTCAAATCAGCGAGCTACTTCATTTTCTTTTTCAGATCAGGTAGGGAAGGCCTCTGCCCAACCAGAGAAGGTACCTACTATTCTAGTAAGTAATGATAACAGGTGACTGCCTTTGCTTCCCCGAAGGGACACTCGCTTTCCCTGCATCCTGAGAACTCCACGTCTCAGCCAGTTGGAAAAGCGCTTCTTGGAGGTCATTATTCAGGGGCAATTTCCCCTGGAGCCCGGGGCCATAGGGAGTGGCTCCACACTCCCAGGGAAAGGCAGAGCCACAGCCACACATCTGTCCCATCCCCTTTGCTCTGTAGGAGAGCTCTAGTGAGCCTAGGTCTGTCAGGAAAATTCTTGGCTCCTATGGGGACACATTCTATGTGTGAAACTGCATACAGGACCGAGGGGCCACAGGGCGCCTGTTTCTCTCGGGGCCGGAGGGGTGGGGGGCCTGAAGCAGTGCGGCCCAGCAACAGCTTCCACATCCATCCAATTGCTCTTTTCTTACCTCTGATAGAACTAGCTTTGTTCCAGCCTTTGGCAATTTGGAGGCAAGCGGGCCCCACTTCCTCCCCAGGGAGGCATGGGACCTACTTTGAGTGGAAAGGCCCCTCACGGAGCTGAACCCAGGAAGGCACCCAGTCATGTCTGACACATTCCTGCATCCTGCTTCTTCATGAGCAATACCGCTATAAGCTAGGAATGTCTTTCCAAGGCTCAGAAAGGACAGGGGAGATGCATGGTGCTGCCTCTGGAATTTCGGTCCTCTGAGCAGACCTGGAGGTCTCCCCTTGAAGAAGCAAACCAGTTTCTTCCAAATACAGGCTTGCAAACACACACTGGGTGGCTGCCTCTTCTTCCCTGAAGGACGATCACTTTCCCCACATCCTGTGAACTCTGCATCCCAGCCTGCTGGAAAAGCGCTTCTTGGAGGTCATTTTTCAGGGACAATTTTCCCTGGAGCCCGGGGCCGTAGGGAGGGCCCCATGCTTGCTGGGAAAGGCAGAGTCACATCCACAGTCTGTTCTATCCCTTTTGCCCTGTAGGAGAGCTCTAGTGAGCCTAGGTCTGTCAGGAAAATTCTTGGCTCCTATGGGGACACATCCTGTGTGTTAACCTGCATATGGGACCTAGGGGCCACAGGGCGCCTGCTCCTCTCGGGGGGTAACCTGAAGTGGTGCGGCCCAGCAACAGCCTGAACATCCATCTAATTGCTCTTTTCTTCCTTCTGATAGAGCTAGCTTTGCTTCTCGCTTTGGCATTTTGGAAGCCAGGGGGAGCCCCACCGCTGTTGTCCTGGGGTCTATTGGAGGTACCAGGTCTATTGGACCCCAGCATGGCACCCGACCCCCTCAGACACACTCCCGCAGCCTCCTTCCCCATGGGCAGGACTGTTCTGACCTAGGAATGTGTTCCCAAGGCTCAGAAAATGCAGGGAGACACACGGCCCTGACTCTGGAACTGAGGCCGTTGGAGCAGGCCTGGAGGTCTGACGTCTGAGACGGCAAACGCTTGCTGCGAGATACAGGTGTGAAAACACACTCTCTGGGGCTGCCTTTCCTTCCTCCAAGGAAGATAGCTTTTCCAGTCTCCTCCGTGCTGAGTCATACAAGGCTGGAAAGGTCTGGCTTAGAGGGCATTTCTCAGCGGCAATGGCCCCTGAGGCCCTGCACCCAGGGAGGGATCCTACCCTCCCAGGGGAAGTCAAAGCAACCTCCAAACAGCTGTTCTATCATGTTTCCTCTGCAGGAGGGAGCTAGTGAGCCCAGGTCTGTCTGGAACGTTCTTGGATCCTGCGGGGAAATCATCCTGGGAGCCCACCTGGATACCAGTCGTAGGGGCTAACATCTGCATTTTTCTTCCTTGGAGCCCTAACGCAGTACAGCCTAGCAACTGCTTGAAAATCCATCCTGTTGCTGTTTTCTTCCCTCTGACAGAGCGAGCTTTGCTCCCCACTTTGGGATTTCAGAAGCAAGGTGGTGGCCTGCAACTCCTTGCCTGGGGTCCATTGGAGGTGCAAGGTGCCCTCGACCAGGTGACCCCAGCATGGCACCTGGCCCCCTCAGACACACTCCCGCAGCCTGCTTCCCCATGGGCAGGACTGCTCTCCCCTAGGAATGTGTTTGCGAGGCCAGGAAACTGCAGGGAGACACAAGGCCCTGATTCTGGAATGGAGTCTGTTGGAGCAGGCCTGCAGGTCTTATGTCTAACAAGCCAAACACTTGCTGCAAGATACAGGCCTGAAAACACACTCTTGGGCTGCCTTTCCTTCCTCCAAGGAAGAGAGTTTTCTCAGCCTCCTGTGGGCTGAGAGTCACACAGGGCTGAAAAGCACTTACTGGGAGATTAGTTTTCATTGGCCATGGCCCCTGAGGCCCTGTGCTCAGGGAGGGCTCCCTCCCTCCCAGGGAAAGTCAAAGGAAGCTCCAAACGGCTGTTCAATCATGTTTCGGAGAGAGTCATTGCCAAGGCAGGTTTATAAGAAGTTCGAGGGTCCCCAAGGAGAGAGGGGTTTAGAATTCTCAAGGAGGAAGAAAGGGCACACTTTTTTCCCTCTACATTCCTTCGGATTACATAACAATCATGCATCCTTCTTGAGGACGGTCTCTGGAAAAACCTTCTGGCTAATCCTGTTATCTTAAAATGTAAATGATGGGAGTAGGTCTAGTGAGTCTTTACAACCTCCAGACATTCTTTTGTTCGTTGTAATAACTTATTGGAGAGTATATAACTCCATTACTAACACTAGCAAGGGGGTACACTTTCTGCCCCTTGTGATGTCTCTGTCAGAAGCTTTCTCTATCTCCTTTCTACTTGAATAAAACTCGATTGCACAAAAGCTCTGAGCAATCAAGCCTCGTCTTGGGCCCTGGATTGAATTCTTCTCCTCCATAAGCCAAGAATCCCAGCATCTTTTCGTGGTTCAGCAACAATATTTCATTTCCTCTGCAGGAGAGAGCTAGTGAGCTTAGGTCTGTCTGGAACATTCTTGGATCCTGTGGGGAAAATATCCTGTGCACACATCTGGATACTGGGCCTAGAGGCCAAAATTCGCATTTCTTTCCCGCGGAGCCCTCACGTGGTGTGACTTAGCAACTGCTTGAAAATCCATCCCATGGCTGTTTTCCTCCTTCTGACAGGGCTAGCTTTGTTCCCTGCTTTGGGATATCTCAACCGAGGGGCCGGTCCATAGCTACTCGCCTGGGGCCCATTGGATGTGCAAGGTGCCCTCGACTAGGTGACCCTAGCATGGCACTCAGCCCGCTCAGACACACTCCCGAGGCTTCTTTCTCATGGGAAGCACTGCTCCAACCTAGGAATGTGTCTGCAATGCTTGGAAAGTGCAGTGAGACACACAGCCCTGACTCTGGAATTGAGGCCCTCAGAGCAAGCCTGCAGCTCTGATGTCTGAGAAGCAAAACACTTGCTGCAAAGAGAGGCCTGAAAACACACTCTCTGTGGATGACTTTCCTTCCTCTAAGGAAGACAGTTTTCCCAGTCTCCTGCTTCCTGCATGTCAACAGCTGGAATGTGCTTGCTTGGATGTCATGATCCTGAGGCCCTTTGCCCAGGGAGGGCTCCCACACTCATAGGCAAATCAAAGCAACTTCCAAGTGAGTCAGCTCTTCACATCAAGTGGCCAAAGTATTGGAGTTTCAGGTTCAGTATTAGTCCTTCCAATGGATATTCAGACCTGATTTCCTTTAGGATGGAGTGGTTGCGTCTCCTTGTAGTCTAAGCGACCTACAAGCATCTTCTCCAACACCACTGTTCAAAAGCATCAAATTTTCAGCTGTCACTTTCTTTATAGTACATCTTTCATATCCATCCATGACATATGGAAAAACCATAGCCTTGACCGGATGGATCTTTGTTGGCAAAGCAACGTCTCGGCTTTTTAATATGCTGTCTAGTTTGGTCATCACTTTTCTTCCAAGTCATAAATATGTTTTAAGTTCATGGAGGCAGCCATCACCTGCAGTGATTTCCAAGCCCCCCAAAATAGTCTGCTGCTGTTTCCAATGTTTTCCCATCTATTTGCCATGAAGTGATGAGACTGGATGCAATTATTGCAGTTTTCTGAATGCTGAGCTTTAAGCTAACTTTTTCACTCTCCTCTTTCACTTTCATCAGGAGACTCTTTAGCTCTTCTTCACTTTCTGCCATAAGGGTGGTGTCATCTGAATATCTGAGATTATTGATATTTCTCCCAGCAACCTTGATTCCAGCGTGTGCTTCCTCCAGCCCAGTGTTTCTCATGCTGTACTCTGCATATAAGTTAAATAAGCAGGGTGACAATATACAGCCTTGACATGTTCCTTTTCCTATGTAGAACCAGTCTGTTGTTCCATGTCCAGTTTGAACTGTTTCTTCCTGACCTGCATACAGGTTTCTCAAGAGACAGGTCAGGTGGTCTGGTATTCCCATCTCTTTCAGAATTTTTCCCAGTTTCTTGTGATCCACACAGTCAAAGGCCTTGGCATTGTCAATAAAGCAGAAATAGATGGGTTTTTTTTTCTGGAACTCTCTTGCTTTTTCAATGATCCAGTGGATGTTGGCAATTTGATCTCTGGTTTCTCTGCATTTTTTAAATCCCTTTTGAACATCTGGAAGTTCACAGTTCATGTGAACTTGGAGAATTTTGAGCATTACTTTACTAGTGTGTGAGATGCGTGCAATTGTGCAGCAGCTTGAATATTCTTCGTCATTACCTTTCTTTGGGATTGGAATGAAAACTGACCTAATGACTAGATGTTTTCAATTGCATATGCTGAAAGAACTGGGTGTGCAGTTTTGAAGGAAAAAAATCATTTTAACCCATTTTCTCTGAAGTGCAAGGCATATCATGGCCATCCCTGAATCATAAAGTCACCTTTTCTTTATGTAGTCATAGTTTCATGCCTAAATTATAGGCCAACTCGTGCTCAACTTGACTCTGATGTCAGGGGCAGATCAACTGATAAAAAGCTTGGATTGTCCCTCTGGAGGAAAGTGAGATCTTGGTCCCACGAGAAGAATCTGAAGGGTTACGGGAACTTGCAAGAGTGGGGAAAGCTTAGTCCATCCTACATGTACCAAAATCTTAAATAAGGCTTATTTACTTTACCGAAGTAAAAAAAAACAGATGATGAAAACAATTATAAATCAATGAAAGGTAGAGAAACTCATAGTCTGCGATCAAAAATTGCATTCTAAGAAAACTTAGTTCTCTTAACCTAGAGAGGAGACTAAATTCCATCTGGTACCAGCTTACCAGAAGACAAGCAAACAAACAAACAAATTATCAGTAAGCTTAAAAAAAGTATTTTCCATATATCTTGAAGTAGCAGTATTTCTGCAAAGGCATCAGTGTGAAACTATAGAGGACATGGTTAAAACCTGATGAAATAGAAATTGACAATGTCATCTGGTCACTGCTGCGACTTGAAATGCTTTAGTATGATAACTAGAATGATAACTGACAGCATTTGACCAGGACATATCAGATTTTCACGGATGTCATATCATTTCTAGGATATCTATATTAGGAACTGAAGGAATCTTTGAACCTAGGAAAGAAAACAACAGTCTCAAAGGCCCTTGCTGAGTCATCTAGCAGCAAGGAATGTCTTTGCAAGGATCGCAAAGTGAAGGGAAGATACACCGACCTGCCTCTGCAACTTCGGTCCTCTGAGCAGATCTGGAGGTCTCCGTTTGTATAAGCTCACCTGTTCCTTCCAAATAGAGGTTTGCAACACAAAACAAGTGGCCGCCTATTCTTCCCTGAAGGAGGCTCTCTTTCCCCACATCCTGCGAACTCCCTTTCCCAGCCTCCTGGAAAAGTGCTTCTTGCAGTTCCTTTCAGAAAATCCTATGGACAGAGAAGCCTGGTAGGCTGCAGTCCATGGGGTCGCTGAGGGTCGGACACGACTGAGCGACTGCACTTTCATTTTCACTTTCATGCATTGGAGAAGGCAATGGCAACCCACTTACTGTCCTTGCCTGGAGAATCCCAGGGACGGGGGAGCCTAGTGGGCTACCGTCTATGGCGTCGCACAGAGTCGAACACGACTGAAGCAACTTAGCAGCAGCAGCAGCAGCAGCAGCAGCAGCAGCAGCAGCAGTTCCTTTCTTAGGGGCAGTTATCCCTGAGATTGGGACCTGGAAAGGCAGAGCCACCTCCACACACACATCTTTTCTGTCCCCTTTCCTCTGGAGGAGAGCTCTAGTGAGCCTAGGTCTGTCAGGAAAATTCTTGGCTTTGACGGGATCACACCCGGTGTGTGAACCTGCATACCCGACCTAGGGGCCACAGGGCACCTGTTTTGCTCGAGTGGGTCCTGGAGGGGTGCAGCATAGCAAGAGCTTAAAGATCCATCCAATTTGTCTTTCTTTTACCTCGGAGAGAACGAGTTTGCTCCACTTCCACCCTTTGGCAGTGTGGAGGGAAGAGGGCACAACCCTCTCCCAAAGGGGACATAGGGCCTACCAGGAGAGAAAGGCCCCTTGAGGAGCTGAGCCCAGGTAGGCAGCCAGTGATGTCAAGCACACTCCCGCTGCTTGCTTCTTCATGGGCACTCCGACAATCTGCTAGGAATGTCTTGGCAAGGATCTCAAAGGGAAGGGGAGATACATGGCCCTGTCTCTGGAACTTCAGTCCTCTGAGCAGATCTGGAGGTCTTGAGTTGTATAAGCAAACGTGTTCCTTCCAAATAGAGGCTTGCGAACACACCCCCGGTGGTTGCCTCTTCTTCCCCGAAGAAGTCTTTCTTTCCACACATGCTGCGAACTCCCTGTCCCAACCTCCAAGATTAGCGCTTCTTGCCATTCCTTTCTTAGAGGCAGTTATCCCTGAGCTTGGGGCCGTAGGGAGTAGCCCCACACTCACAGGGAAAGGCAAAGACTCCTCCATACATCTCCTCTATCCCCTTTGCTCTGGAGGAGAGCTTTAGTGAGCCTAGGTCTTTCAGGAAAATTGTTGGCTTGGACAGGATCTCACCCTGTTTGTGAACCTGCATACCCAACCGGGGGCCACAGAGCACCTGTTTCAGTAAAGTGGGCCCTGAAAGGGTGCAGCCTAGCAAGAGCTTGAAAATCCATTCAATTGCTGTTTTTGTACCTCTGACAGAGCGAGCTTTGCTCCACCCTTTGGCAGTGTGGAGAAAAGAGGCATGACACCCTCCCCAAGGGGACATGGGGCCTACTTCGAGAGGAAAGGCCCCTTGTGGAGTTGAGGCACACAGTCGTGTCAAACACACTCCCACTGCTTGCTTCTTCATGGGCACTCCCGCTATCAGCTAGGAATGCCTTTGCAATGATCACAAAGGGAAGGGGAGATACACGGCCCTGCCTCTGGACCTCCGGTGCTCTGAGCAAATCTGGTCTCCCGTTGTTGGTCAAGTTCAAGCTCACGTTCAAGTTCAAGGTCAAGGTCAAGTTCAAGTTCAAGTTCAAGTTCAAGGTCAAGGTCAAAGTCAAGGTCAAGTTCAAGTTCAAGGTCAAAGTCAAGTTCAAGTTCAAGTTCAAGGTCAAAGTCAAAGTCAAGTTCAAGTTCAAGGTCAAAGTCAAGGTCAAGTTCAAGTTCAAGGTCAAAGTCAAGGTCAAGTTCAAGTTTAATGGCAAGGACAAGGTAAGGGCAAGGACAAGGTAAGGCCAAGGACAAGGCCTAGGGAAGGCCAAGCCGAAGGCCAAGGGCAAGGGCAAGGGCAACGCCAAGGGTAAGGCCAAGGCCCAGGCCAGGGCCAAGGCCAAGGCCGCCAAAGCGAAGCCCAAACCCCGTAACGCCTGACAGAAGGCAGAAGGCACTAAGCCCGTGTGCAGAGGAAGCCACTGAAGGCGGCAAGGCCACAGAGCTCCCCGACTCCCGTTCCCACAGGAAGATGTGAGGATAAAGGGCCTCATCCCAGCACAGCACCCGCTCCCACCGGCCCCTGACTCCCACAGCACGCCCCCTAAAACAACACTGTCTTCCCAGAAAAGAGAACGGAGAAGCCATGTGTGTGCCAAAGGAGCAAGATGAACGAACGATGCAACGCCCTCCAACTTTGGGCACACCTGACGCCTGGGAACCCCGGGCCCGGCCGATGGGTCCCCGCCGTTCTCGGGCGGGAGCGGGGGTCGACACGTGGGCCGAGAGCCCTTGCCCGGGCCACTCGCAAATCCCCTGAGACGTGATCCGACCCCAGGGACCGAGGGCAAACGTACCGCTTGAGGTGCTGGAGGAGCTGGACGAAGCCATGGTGGGAGAGGCACACAGGAGCGCTGCAGACTGCTGGCCGAGTGGGCGGGGACCCAGCAGCCCAGGACTCTGGAGAGCGGGAGGCGTCTCCGCCCCCATTGACGTCAATAGGGTTTGGGTGCGTAGATGGAGGGGGCCGCCCCTGGCCTCTTTCCAAGCAGAGACCCTGGACGGAGTCCCGTGGAGTGAGTGGGCTTTTCCCGGGCACAGCTGTGCCCCGGACCGCCAAGATCCCCGTTGGGGTGGGTGGGCAGTTCGGGGGCTTTGGTTTGTGGCCCTCCCTCGCAGCGGATGGTGGGATCAACCCCGGGTGGATCAATCAGGGGCCCTCAGCAGTGCCAAGGGAGCTCACCGCCCAGGAAACGCCCCCTAGGTCCCTTTGAATTGGCCGCCCACGCCCCCTTTCCCAGCCTGCCTTGTTCTGGGGTTTCCCACCTTTTCACATACCACAGGTCCCTGGGCCTGGACTGTCCCCCGCTGGCTCCTCCGAGGCATTCCGGGACAACGGACGCTCTCTCCAGCGCCTCCACCTAGATCCCACGCTGTCCTTGCCTCCATATGCCACCTGCGCCTCCCCAACTCCTCCGTGGGCTCCTGGCGTCCTTTCCCTACAGCAGTCCCAGAGCACCAGCCCTGAGGGCTTTGAGTTGCCTAGAGCCCAAGGCTCCGGCCAGAGACCTGAGGGGCCAGCGTCTGGACCGGCAGCTAATGCCATTAGGGGCTTTTCTCATGTGGAGCCTGAGGCCAACATCCGTGGCAACCCGCAAGCGCGAATGCCCCGGAGATACACGCCCAAGGGGACAGTGTACCCCCTATGTGGGGAAGGAGGTTCCTGTTTTCCCAGCACTGCATGGTGGCACGTGGAATAGCCCTGTGGGAAAGCCCATGGAAAAGCCTCGAGGGAAAGACACAGATCCCTTGATCCACAAGACGGGAAGCGAGACACTGCTGCCACTGCTCAGGAGGAAAGCACACCTGCATGACCCCACTCGAGACGAGGACTGACGCCCCTTGGGAGACTCCAGAAGTACGCCAAGATCCATGTGAGCACGGGAGAGGAATCCTCAGGTTCTGGTCCGACTCCACACAAGGTCTTAGGCGCCGGCATCGACGGGCGAGGAATCCTGAGAGGCCACCGAGCAACTCGCATGGGGAATGACCTTTCCTGAGGCCAACAGAGCGGGTCCATGAGGTCCCCGTCGTAAGTCGAGAGCACAAGCCGCAACTCGAGAAAACCAGGAGGTTCCCCCCTCCAGGCGAGATGTGGCCCATTTTGGCTGAGGCGTCTCGAGGCTAATCACATCTAACCTCTGGAACTTCCAAAGGGACCTTGACACCCTTACTGCAACTCAAGAAGTTCCCCGACATACCCGTCTCCAGTAGAAAGAAAGCACGGGGTTCGGCCCATATCCAGAGGAGCCCCGTTCCCACCTCGTAGCTCGAGATGAGGGATCCTTTCCCTGCTAGGTCGGGAAAGAATTCCCGGCGTTCCTGTCGCATCTCAAGAGCAGGCCCTCTCCAAAGGAAAGGCGAGAGGAACTCCAGGGTCGTGCCACCATTCCCAGAGGCCCCAGATGTCACAGTCCATTCCAGAGGAACCTCCTTTCCCTGCACTGCCTCGACTTTCACGCGGAGGATCGACTCACACCGGGGTGGCACGTGAGACAGCCCTGTGGGAAAGCCTCGTGGGAAAGCCTCGAGGGAAAGCCACAGATCCCATGATCGACACGACGGGAAGCGTGACACTGCTACTACAGCTCGGGAGGAAAGCGCACATGCATGACCCCTCTCGAGACGAGGACTGACTCTCCTGGGCAGACTCCAGAAGTACCCCAAGATCCATGTCAGCACTGGAGAGGAATCCTCAGGTTCCGCCTAGACTCCACACAAGGTCTTAGGCCCCGGCATCGACGGGAGAGGAATCCCGAGCGGCCCCCGAGCAACTCGAATGGGGACTGGCCAGTCCTGAGGCCACCAGAGCGGGTGCCTTAAGTCACCGTCGTAAGACGAGAGCACCTGCCGCAACTCGAGAAAATCCAGGAGGTACTCCCCTCCAGGCGAGATGAGGCCCATTTCCCCAGAGGCTTCTCGAGGCTAATCACGTCTAACCACTGGAACTTCCAAAGGGTCCTTCACACCCTTGCTGCAACTCAAGAAGTTCCCCGACATACCCGTCTGCACTCGAGAGGAAGAACGTGGGTCCCACACACATCCAGGGGAGCCCCGTTTCCGCCTCCTAGCTCGAGATGAGGGATCCTTTCCCTATTTCATAGGGAAAGAATTCCCGGCGTTCCCGTCGCATCTCAAGAGGAGGCGCTCTCCACAGGAAAGGCGAGAGGAACTCCAGGGTCGTGACACCATTCCAAGAGTCCCCCAGATGTGTCAGTCCATTCCAGAGGAACCTGTTTTCCCTGCACTGCCTTGACGTTCAAGCCGAGGATCGACTCCCACCACGTGTGCACGTGGGACAGCCCTGTGGGAAAGCCTCGTGGGAAAGCCTCGTGGGAAAGACTCGAGGGAAAAGCATAGATCCTTTGATCCACGCGGCGGACTGCGTGACACTGCTGCTACCGCTTTGGAGGAAAACGCAAGTGCATGCCCGCATTCGAGACGAGGACTGACTCCCCTGGGGAGACTCCAGAAGTAGCCCAAGATGCATGTCAGCACTGGAGAGGAATCCTCAGGTTCCGGCCCCGACTCCACACAAGGTCTTAGGCCCCGGCATCGACGGGAGAGGAATCCCGAGAGGCCCCCGAGGAGCTCGCATGGGGACTGGCCTTTCCTGAGGGCACCAGAGCGGGTCCCTGAGGTACCCGTCGTAAGTAGAGAGCACCTGCCGCAACTCGAGAAAATCCAGGAGGTTTTGCCCTCCAGGCGAGATGAAGCCCATTTCCGCTGAGGCTTCTCGAGGCTAATCACATCTAACCACTGGAACTTCCAAAGGGTCCTTCACACCCTTGCTGCAACTCAAGAAGTTCCCCGACATACCCGTCTCCACTCGAGAGGAAGCACGAGGGTCCCGCACACATCCAGGGGAGCCCCGTTTCCACCTCCTAGCTGGAGATGAGGGATCCTTTCCCTGTTTCGTAGGGAAAGAATTCCCGGCGTTCCCGTCGCATGTCAAGAGGAGGCGCTCTCCACAGGAAAGGCGAGAGGAACTTCAGGGTCGTGCCACCATTCCAAGAGTCCCCCAGATGTGTCAGTCCATTACAGAGGAACCTGTTTTCCCTGCACTGCCTTGACGTTAAAGCCGAGGATCGACTCCCACCACGTGTGCACGTGGGACAGCCCTGTGGAAAGCCTCGTGGGAAAGCCTCGTGGGAACGACTCGAGGGAAAACGATAGATACTTTGATCCACGCGGCGGACTGCGTGACACTGCTGCTACCGCTCTGGAGGAAAGCGCAAGTGCATGCCCGCATTCGAGACGAGGACTGACTCCCCTGGGGAGACTCCAGAAGTAGCCCAAGATCCATGTCAGCACCGGAGAGGAATCCTCAGGTTCCGGCCCCGACTCCACACAAGGACTTAGGCCCCGGCATCGACGGGAGAGGAATCCCGAGAGGCCCCCGAGGAACTCGCATGGGGACTGGCCTTTCCTGAGGCCACCAGAGCGGGTCCCTGAGGTCCCCGTCGTAAGTCGAGAGCACCTGCCGCAACTCGAGAAAATCCAGGAGGTTTTGCCCTCCAGGCGAGATGAGGCCCATTTCCGCTGAGGCTTCTCGAGGCCAATCACATCTAACCACTGGAACTTACAAAGGGTCCTTCACACCCTTGCTGCAACTCAAGAAGTTCCCCGACATACCCGTCTCCACTCGAGAGGAAGCACGTGGGGTCCCGCACACATCCAGGGGAGCCCCGTTTCCGCCTCCTAGCTCGAGATGAGGGATCCTTTCCCTGTTTCGTAGGGAAAGAATTCCCAGCGTTCCCGTCGCATCTCAAGAGGAGGCGCTCTCCACAGGAAATGCGAGAGGAACTCCAGGGTCGTGACACCATTCCAAGAGTCCCCCAGATGTGTCAGTCCATTCCAGAGGAACCTGTTTTCCCTGCACTGCCTTGACGTTCAAGCCGAGGATCGACTCCCACCACGTGTGCACGTGGGACAGCCCTATGGGAAAGCCTCGTGGGAAAGCCTCGTGGGAAAGACTCGAGGGAAAACCATAGATCCTTTGATCCACGCGGCGGACTGCGTGACACTGCTGCTACCGCTCTGGAGGAAAGCGTAAGTGCATGCCCGCATTCGAGACGAGGACTGACTCCCCTGGGGAGACTCCAGAAGGACCCCAAGATCCATGTCAGCACTGGAGAGGAATCCTCAGGTTCCGGCCCCGACTCCACACAAGGTCTTAGGCCCCGGCATCGACGGGAGAGGAATCCCCAGAGGCCCCCGAGGAACTCGCATGGGGACTGGCCTTTCCTGAGGCCACCAGAGCGGGTCCCTGAGGTCCCCGTCGTAAGTCGAGAGCAACTGCCGCAACTCGAGAAAATCCAGCAGGTTTTGCCCTCCAGGCGAGATGAGGCCCATTTCCGCTGAGGCTTCTCGAGGCCAATCACATCTAACCACTGGAACTTCCAAAGGGTCCTTCACACCCTTGCTGCAACTCAAGAAGTTCCCCGACATACCCATCTCCACTCGAGAGGAAGCACGTGGGGTCCCGCACACATCCAGGGGAGCCCCGTTTCCGCCTCCTAGCTCGAGATGAGGGATCCTTTCCCTGTTTCGTAGGGAAAGAATTCCCGGCATTCCCGTCGCATCTCAAGAGGAGGCGCTCTCCACAGGAAAGGCGAGAGGAACTCCAGGGTCGTGCCACCATTCCAAGAGTCCCCCAGATGTGTCAGTCCATTCCAGAGGAACCTGTTTTCCCTGCACTGCCTTGACGTTCAAGCCGAGGATCGACTCCCACCACGTGTGCACGTGGGACAGCCCTGTGGGAAAGCCTCGTGGGAAAGCCTCGTGGGAAAGACTCGAGGGAAAACCATAGATCCTTTGATCCACGCGGCGGACTGCGTGACACTGCTGCTACCGCTCTGGAGGAAAGCGCAATGCATGCCCGCATTCGAGACGAGGACTGACTCCCCTGGGGAGACTCCAGAAGTACCCCAAGATCCATGTCAGCACTGGAGAGGAATCCTCAGGTTCCGGCCCCGACCCAACACAAGGTCTTAGGCCCCGGCATCGACGGGAGAGGAATCCCGAGAGGCCCCCGAGGAACTCGCATGGGGACTGGCCTTTCCTGAGGCCACCAGAGCGGTTCCCTGAGGTCCCCGTCGTAAGTCGAGAGCACCTGCCTCAACTCTAGAAAATCCAGGAGGTTTTGCCCTCCAGGTGAGATGAGGCCCATTTCCGCTGAGGCTTCTCGAGGACAATCCCATCTAACCACTGGAACTTCCAAAGGGTCCTTCACACCATTGCTGCAACTCAAGAAGTTCCCCGACATACCCGTCTCCACTCGAGAGGAAGCACGTGGGGTCCCGCACACATCCAGGGGAGCCCCGTTTCCGCCTCCTAGCTCGAGATGAGGGATCCTTTCCCTGTTTCGTAGGGAAAGAATTCCCGGCGTTCCCGTCGCATCTCAAGAGGAGGCGCTCTCCACAGGAAAGGCGAGAGGAACTCCAGGGTCGTGCCACCATTCCAAGAGTCCCCCAGATGTGTCAGTCCATTCCAGAGGAACCGGTTTTCCCTGCACTGCCTTGACGTTCAAGCCGAGTATCGACTCCCACCACGTGTGCACGTGGGACAGCCCTGTGGGAAAGCCTCGTGGGAAAGCCTCGTGGGAAAGCCTCGTGGGAAAGACTCGAGGGAAAACCATAGATCCTTTGATCCACGCGGCGGACTGCGTGACACTGCTGCTACCGCTCTGGAGGAAAGCGCAATGCATGCCCGCATTCGAGACGAGGACTGACTCCCCTGGGGAGACTCCAGACGTACCCCAAGATCCATGTCAGCACTGGAGAGGAATCCTCAGGTTCCGGCCCCGACTCCACACAAGGTCTTAGGCCCCGGCATCGACGGGAGAGGAATCCCGAGAGGCCCCCGAGGAACTCGCATGGGGACTGGCCTTTCCTGAGGCCACCAGAGCGGTTCCCTGAGGTCCCCATCGTAAGTCGAGAGCACCTGCCGCAACTCGAGAAAATCCAGGAGGTTTTGCCCTCCAGGCGAGATGAGGCCCATTTCCGCTGAGGCTTCTCGAGGCCAATCACATCTAACCACTGGAACTTCCAAAGGGTCCTTCACACCATTGCTGCAACTCAAGAAGTTCCCCGACATACCCGTCTCCCCTCGAGAGGAAGCACGTGGGGTCCCGCACACATCCAGGGGAGCCCCGTTTCCGCCTCCTAGCTCGAGATGAGGGATCCTTTCCCTGTTTCGTAGGGAAAGAATTCCCGGCGTTCCCGTCGCATCTCAAGAGGAGGCGCTCTCCACTGGAAAGGCGAGAGGAACTCCAGGGTCGTGACACCATTCCAAGAGTCCCCCAGATGTGTCAGTCCATTCCAGAGGAACCTGTTTTCCCTGCACTGCCTTGACGTTCAAGCCGAGGATCGACTCCCACCACGTGTGCACGTGGGACAGCCCTGTGGGAAGGCCTCGTGGGAAAGCCTCGTGGGAAAGACTCGAGGGAAAACCATAGATCCTTTGATGCACGCGGCGGACTGCTTGACACTGCTGCTACCGCTCTGGAGGATAGCGCAAGTGCATGCCCGCATTGGAGACGAGGACTGACTCCCCTGGGGAGACTCCAGAAGTACCCCAAGATCCATGTCAGCACTGGAGAGGAATCCTCAGGTTCCGGCCCCGACTCCACACAAGGTCTTCGGCCCCGGCATCGACGGGAGAGGAATCCCGAGAGGCCCCCGAGGAACTCGCATGGGGACTGGCCTTTCCTGAGGCCACCAGAGCGGGTCCCTGTGGTCCCCATCGTAAGTCGAGAGCACCTGCCGCAACTCGAGAAAATCCAGGAGGTTTTGCCCTCCAGGCGAGATGAGGCCCTTTTCCGCTGAGGCTTCTCGAGGCTAATCACATCTAACCACTGGAACTTCCAAAGGGTCCTTCACACCCTTGCTGCAACTCAAGCAGTTCCGCGACATACCCGTCTCCACTCGAGAGGAAGCACGTGGGGTCCCGCACACATCCAGGGGAGCCCCGTTTCCGCCTCCTAGCTCGAGATGAGGGATCCTTTCCCTGTTTCGTAGGGAAAGAATTCCCGGCGTTCCCGTCGCATCTCAAGAGGAGGCGCTCTCCACAGGAAAGGCGAGAGGAACTCCAGGGTCGTGCCACCATTCCAAGAGTCCCCCAGATGTGTCAGTCCATTCCAGAGGAACCTGTTTTCCCTGCACTGCCTTGACGTTCAAGCCGAGGATCGACTCCCACCACGTGTGTACGTGGGACAGCCCTGTGGGAAAGCCTCGTGGGAAAGCCTCGTGGGAAAGACTCGAGGGAAAACCATAGATCCTTTGATCCACGCGGCGGACTGCGTGACACTGCTGCTACCGCTCTGGAGGAAAGCGCAAGTGCATGCCCGCATTCGAGACGAGGACTGACTCCCCTGGGGAGACTCCAGAAGTAGCCCAAGATCCATGTCAGCACTGGAGAGGAATCCTCAGGTTCCGGCCCCGACTCCACACAAGGTCTTCGGCCCCGGCATCGACGGGAGAGGAATCCCGAGAGGCCCCCGAGGAAGTCGCATGGGGACTGGCCTTTCCTGAGGCCACCAGAGCGGGTCCCTGTGGTCCCCATCGTAAGTCGAGAGCACCTGCCGCAACTCGAGAAAATCCAGGAGATTTTGCCCTCCAGGCGAGATGAGGCCCTTTTCCGCTGAGGCTTCTCGAGGCTAATCACATCTAACCACTGGAACTTCCAAAGGGTCCTTCACACCCTTGCTGCAACTCAAGCAGTTCCGCGACATACCCGTCTCCACTCGAGAGGAAGCACGTGGGGTCCCGCACACATCCAGGGGAGCCCCGTTTCCGCCTCCTAGCTCGAGATGAGGGATCCTTTCCCTGTTTCGTAGGGAAAGAATTCCCGGCGTTCCCGTCGCATCTCAAGAGGAGGCGCTCTCCACAGGAAAGGCGAGAGGAACTCCAGGGTCGTGCCACCATTCCAAGAGTCCCCCAGATGTGTCAGTCCATTCCAGAGGAACCTGTTTTCCCTGCACTGCCTTGACGTTCAAGCCGAGGATCGACTCCCACCACGTGTGCACGTGGGACAGCCCTGTGAGAAAGCCTCCTGGGAAAGCCTCGTGGGAAAGACTCGAGGGAAAACCATAGATCCTTTGATCCACGCGGCGGACTGCGTGACACTGCTGCTACCGCTCTGGAGGAAAGCGCAAGTGCATGCCCGCATTCGAGACGAGGACTGACTCCCCTGGGGAGACTCCAGAAGAACCCCAAGATCCATGTCAGCACTGGAGAGGAATCCTCAGGTTCCGGCCCCGACTCCACACAAGGTCTTAGGCCCCGGCATCGACGGGAGAGGAATCCCGAGAGGGCCCCGAGGAACTCGCATGGGGACTGGCCTTTCCTGAGGCCACCAGAGCGGGTCCCTGAGGTCCCCGTCGTAAGTAGAGAGCACCTGCCGCAACTCGAGAAAATCCAGGAGGTTTTGCCCTCCAGGCGAGATGAGGCCCATTTCCGCTGAGGCTTCTCGAGGCTAATCACATCTAACCACTGGAACTTCCAAAGGGTCCTTCACACCCTTGCTGCAACTCAAGATGTTCCCCAGCATACCCGTCTCCACTCGAGAGGAAGCACGAGGGTCCCGCACACATCCAGGGGAGCCCCGTTTCCGCCTCCTAGCTCGAGATGAGGGATCCTTTCCCTGTTTCGTAGGGAAAGAATTCCCGGCGTTCCCGTCGCAACTCAAGAGGAGGCGCTCTCCACAGGAAAGGCGAGAGGACTAGAGCGTCGTGCCACCATCCAAAGTGTCCCCCAGATATGTCAGTCCATTCCAGAGGAACCTGTTTTCCCTGCACTGCCTTGACGTTCAAGCCGAGGATCGACTCCCACCACGTGTGCACGTGGGACAGCCCTGTGGGAAAGCCTCGTGGGAAAGCTTCGTGGGAAAGACTCGAGGGAAAACCATAGATCCTTTGATCCACGCGGCGGACTGCGTGACACTGCTGCCACCGCTCTGGAGGAAAGCGCAGGTGCATCCCCGCATTCGAGACGAGGACTGACTCCCCAGAGGGACTCCATAAGTACCCCAAGATCCATGTCAGCACTGGAGAGGAATCCTCAGGTTCCGGCCCCGACCCAACACAAGGTCTTAGGCCCCGGCATCGACGGGAGAGGAATCCCGAGATTCCCCCGAGGAACTCGCATTTGGACTGGCCTTTCTTGAGACCACCAGAGCGGGTCCCTGAGGTCCCAGTCGTAAGTCGAGAACACCTGCCCCAATTCGAATAAATCCAGGAGGTTTTGCCCTCTAGGCGAGATGAGGCCCATTTCCGCTGAGGATTCTCGAGGCCAATCACATCTAACCACTGGAACTTCCAAAGGGTCCTTCACACCATTGCTGCAACTCAAGAAGTTCCCCGACATACCCGTCTCCACGCGAGAGGAAGCACGTGGGGTCCGGCACACATCCAGGGGAGCCCCGTTTCCGCCTCCAAGCTCGAGATGAGGGATCCTTTACCTGTTACTTAGGGAAAGAATTCCCGGCGTTCCCGTCGCATCTCAAGAGGAGGCGCTCTCCACAGGAAAGGCGAGAGGAACTCCAGGGTCGTGCCACCATTCCAAGAGTCCCCCAGATGTGTCAGTCCATTCCAGAGGAACCTGTTTTCCCTACACTGCCTTGACGTTCAAGCCGAGGATCGACTCCCACCACGTGTGCACGTGGGACAGCCCTGTGGGAAAGCCTCGTGGGAAAACCTCGTGGGAAAGACTCGAGGGAAAACCATAGATCCTTTGATCCACGCGGCGGACTGCGTGACACTGCTGCTACCGCTCTGGAGGAAAGCGCAAGTGCATGCCCGCATTCGAGACGAGGTCTGACTCCCCTGGGGAGACTCCAGAAGTACCCCAAGATCCATGTCAGCACTGGAGAGGAATCCTCAGGTTCCGGCCCCGACTCCACACAAGGTCTTAGGCCCCGGCATCGACGGGAGAGGAATCCCCAGAGGCCCCCGAGGAACTCGCATGGGGACTGGCCTTTCCTGAGGCCACCAGAGCGGGTCCCTGAGGTCCCCGTCGTAAGTCGAGAGCACCTGCCGCAACTCGAGAAAATCCAGGAGGTTTTGCCCTCCAGGCGAGATGAGGCCCATTTCCGCTGAGGCTTCTGGAGGCCAATCACATCTAACCACTGGAACTTCCAAAGGGTCCTTCACACCCTTGCTGCAACTCAAGAAGTTCCCCGACATACCCGTCTCCACTCGAGAGGAAGCACGTGGTGTCCCGCACACATCCAGGGGAGCCGCGTTTCCGCCTCCTAGCTCGAGATGAGGGATCCTTTCCCTGTTTCGTAGGGAAAGAATTCCCGGCGTTCCCGTCGCATCTCAAGAGGAGGCGCTCTCCACAGGAAAGGCGAGAGGAACTCCAGGGTCGTGCCACCATTCCAAGAGTCCCCCAGATGTGTCAGTCCATTCCAGAGGAACCTGTTTTCCCTGCACTGCCTTGACGTTCAAGCCGAGGATCGACTCCCACCACGTGTGCACGTGGGACAGCCCTGTGGGAAAGCCTCGTGGGAAAGCCTCGTGGGAAAGACTCGAGGGAAAACCATAGATCCTTTGATCCACGCGGCGGACTGCGTGACACTGCTGCTCCCGCTCTGGAGGAAAGCGCAAGTGCATGCCTGCATTCGAGACGAGGACTGACTCCCCTGGGGAGAATCCAGAAGTACCCCAAGATCCATGTCAGCACTGGAGAGGAATCCTCAGGTTCCGGCCCCGACTCCACACAAGGTCTTAGGCCCCGGCATCGACGGGAGAGGAATCCCGAGACGCCCCCGAGGAACTCGCATGGGGACTGGCCTTTCCTGAGGCCACCAGAGCGGGTCCCTGAGGTCCCCGTCGTAAGTCGATAGCACCTGCCGCAACTCGAGAAAATCCATGAGGTTTTGCCCTCCAGGCGAGATGAGGCCCATTTCCGCTGAGGCTTCTCGAGGCTAATCACGTCTAACCACTGGAACTTCCAAAGGGTCCTTCACACCCTTGCTGCAACTCAAGAAGTTCCCCAACATACCCGTCTCCACTCGAGAGGAAGCACGACGGTCCCGCACACAACCAGGGGAGCCCCGTTTCCGCCTCCTAGCTCGAGATGAGGGATCCTTTCCCTGTTTCGTAGGGAAAGAATTCCCGGCGTTCCCGTCGCATCTCAAGAGGAGGCGCTCTCCACAGGAAAGCGGAGAGGACTCCAGCGACGTGCCACCATCCAAAGTGTCCCCCAGATGTGTCAGTCTATTCCAAAGGAACCTGTTTTCCCTGCACTGCCTTGACGTTCAAGCCGAGGATCGACTCCCACCACGTGTGCACGTGGGACAGCCCTGTGGGAAAGCCTCGTGGGAAAGCCTCGTGGGAAAGACTCGAGGGAAAACCATAGATCCTTTGATCCACGCGGCGGACTGCGTGACACTGCTGCCACCGCTCTGGAGGAAAGCGCAAGTGCATTCCCCCATTCGAGACGAGGACTGACTCCCCTGGGGAGACTCCAGAAGTACCCCAAGATCCATGTCAGCACTGGAGAGGAATCCTCAGGTTCCGGCCCTGACTCCATACAAGGTTTTAGTCCCCTGCATCGACGGGAGAGGAATCCCGAGAGGCCCCCGAGGAACTCGCATGGGGACTGGCCTGTCCTGAGGCCACCAGAGCGGGTCCCTGAGGTCCCGGTCGTAAGTCGAGAGCACCTGCCGCAACTCGAGAAAATCCAGGAGGTTTTGCCCTCCAGGCGAGATGAGGCCCATTTCCGCTGAGGCTTCTCGAGGCCAATCACATCTAACCACTGGAACTTCCAAAGGGTCCTTCACACCCTTGCTGCAACTCAAGAAGTTCCCCGACATACCCGTCTCCACTCGAGAGGAAGCACGTGGGGGCCCGCACACATCCAGGGGAGCCCCGTTTCCGCCTCCTAGCTCGAGATGAGGGATCCTTTCCCTGTTTCGTAGGGAAAGAATTCCCGGCATTCCCGTCGCATCTCAAGAGGAGGCGCTCTCCACAGGAAAGGCGAGAGGAACTCCAGGGTCGTGCCACCATTCCAAGAGTCCCCCAGATGTGTCAGTCCATTCCAGAGGAACCTGTTTTCCCTGCACTGCCTTGACGTTCAAGCCGAGGATCGACTCCCACCACGTGTGCACGTGGGACAGCCCTGTGGGAAAGCCTCGTGGGAAAGCCTCGTGGGAAAGACTCGAGGGAAAACCATAGATCCTTTGATCCACGCGGCGGACTGCGTGACACTGCTGCTACCGCTCTGGAGGAAAGCGCAATGCATGCCCGCATTCGAGACGAGGACTGACTCCCCTGGGGAGACTCCAGAAGTACCCCAAGATCCATGTCAGCACTGGAGAGGAATCCTCAGGTTCCGGCCCCGACCCAACACAAGGTCTTAGGCCCCGGCATCGACGGGAGAGGAATCCCGAGAGGCCCCCGAGGAACTCGCATGGGGACTGGCCTTTCCTGAGGCCACCAGAGCGGTTCCCTGAGGTCCCCATCGTAAGTCGAGAGCACCTGCCTCAACTCTAGAAAATCCAGGAGGTTTTGCCCTCCAGGTGAGATGAGGCCCATTTCCGCTGAGGCTTCTCGAGGACAATCCCATCTAACCACTGGAACTTCCAAAGGGTCCTTCACACCCTTGCTGCAACTCAAGAAGTTCCCCGACATACCCGTCTCCACTCGAGAGGAAGCACGTGGGGTCCCGCACACATCCAGGGGAGCCCCGTTTCCTCCTCCTAGCTCGAGATGAGGGATCCTTTCCCTGTTTCGTAGGGAAAGAATTCCCGGCGTTCCCGTCGCATCTCAAGAGGAGGCGCTCTCCACAGGAAAGGCGAGAGGAACTCCAGGGTCGTGCCACCATTCCAAGAGTCCCAAAGATGTGTCAGTCCATTCCAGAGGAACCGGTTTTCCCTGCACTGCCTTGACGTTCAAGCCGAGGATCGACTCCCACCACGTGTGCACGTGGGACAGCCCTGTGGGAAAGCCTCGTGGGAAAGCCTCGTGGGAAAGACTCGTGGGAAAGACTCGAGGGAAAACCATAGATCCTTTGATCCACGCGGCGGACTGCGTGACACTGCTGCTACCGCTCTGGAGGAAAGCGCAATGCATGCCCGCATTCGAGACGAGGACTGACTCCCCTGGGGAGACTCCAGACGTACCCCAAGATCCATGTCAGCACTGGAGAGGAATCCTCAGGTTCCGGCCCCGACTCCACACAAGTTCTTAGGCCCCGGCATCGACGGGAGAGGAATCCCGAGAGACCCCCGAGGAACTCGCATGGGGACTGGCCTTTCCTGAGGTCACCAGAGCGGTTCCGTGAGGTCCCCATCGTAAGTCGAGAGCACCTGCCGCAACTCGAGAAAATCCAGGAGGTTTTGCCCTCCAGGCGAGATGAGGCCCATTTCCACTGAGGCTTCTCGAGGCCAATCACATCTAACCACTGGAACTTCCAAAGGGTCCTTCACACCATTGCTGCAACTCAAGAAGTTCCCCGACATACCCGTCTCCACTCGAGAGGAAGCACGTGGGGTCCCGCACACATCCAGGGGAGCCCCGTTTCCGCCTCCTAGCTCGAGATGAGGGATCCTTTCCCTGTTTCGTAGGGAAAGAATTCCCGGCGTTCCCGTCGCATCTCAAGAGGAGGCGCTCTCCACAGGAAATGCGAGAGGAACTCCAGGGTCGTGACACCATTCCAAGAGTCCCCCAGATGTGTCAGTCCATTCCAGAGGAACCTGTTTTCCCTGCACTGCCTTGACGTTCAAGCCGAGGATCGACTCCCACCACGTGTGCACGTGGGACAGCCCTATGGGAAAGCCTCGTGGGAAAGCCTCGTGGGAAAGACTCGAGGGAAAACCATAGATCCTTTGATCCACGCGGCGGACTGCGTGACACTGCTGCTACCGCTCTGGAGGAAAGCGTAAGTGCATGCCCGCATTCGAGACGAGGACTGACTCCCCTGGGGAGACTCCAGAAGGACCCCAAGATCCATGTCAGCACTGGAGAGGAATCCTCAGGTTCCGGCCCCGACTCCACACAAGGTCCTAGGCCCCGGCATCGACGGGAGAGGAATCCCCAGAGGCCCCCGAGGAACTCGCATGGGGACTGGCCTTTCCTGAGGCCACCAGAGCGGGTCCCTGAGGTCCCCGTCGTAAGTCGAGAGCACCTGCCGCAACTCGAGAAAATCCAGCAGGTTTTGCCCTCCAGGCGAGATGAGGCCCATTTCCGCTGAGGCTTCTCGAGGCCAATCACATCTAACCACTGGAACTTCCAAAGGGTCCTTCACACCCTTGCTGCAACTCAAGAAGTTCCCCGACATACCCATCTCCACTCGAGAGGAAGCACGTGGGGTCCCGCACACATCCAGGGGAGCCCCGTTTCCGCCTCCTAGCTCGAGATGAGGGATCCTTTCCCTGTTTCGTAGGGAAAGAATTCCCGGCGTTCCCGTCGCATCTCAAGAGGAGGCGCTCTCCACAGGAAAGGCGAGAGGAACTCCAGGGTCGTGCCACCATTCCAATAGTCCCCCAGATGTGTCAGTCCATTCCAGAGGAACCTGTTTTCCCTGCACTGCCTTGACGTTCAAGCCGAGGATCGACTCCCACCACGTGTGCACGTGGGACAGCCCTGTGGGAAAGCCTCGTGGGAAAGCCTCGTGGGAAAGACTCGAGGGAAAACCATAGATCCTTTGATCCACGCGGCGGACTGCGTGACACTGCTGCTACCGCTCTGGAGGAAAGCGCAATGCATGCCCGCATTCGAGACGAGGACTGACTCCCCTGGGGAGACTCCAGAAGTACCCCAAGATCCATGTCAGCACTGGAGAGGAATCCTCAGGTTCCGGCCCCGACCCAACACAAGGTCTTAGGCCCCGGCATCGACGGGAGAGGAATCCCGAGAGGCCCCCGAGGAACTCGCATGGGGACTGGCCTTTCCTGAGGCCACCAGAGCGGTTCCCTGAGGTCCCCGTCGTAAGTCGAGAGCACCTGCCTCAACTCTAGAAAATCCAGGAGGTTTTGCCCTCCAGGTGAGATGAGGCCCATTTCCGCTGAGGCTTCTCGAGGACAATCCCATCTAACCACTGGAACTTCCAAAGGGTCCTTCACACCATTGCTGCAACTCAAGAAGTTCCCCGACATACCCGTCTCCACTCGAGAGGAAGCACGTGGGGTCCCGCACACATCCAGGGGAGCCCCGTTTCCGCCTCCTAGCTCGAGATGAGGGATCCTTTCCCTGTTTCGTAGGGAAAGAATTCCCGGCGTTCCCGTCGCATCTCAAGAGGAGGCGCTCTCCACAGGAAAGGCGAGAGGAACTCCAGGGTCGTGCCACCATTCCAAGAGTCCCCCAGATGTGTCAGTCCATTCCAGAGGAACCGGTTTTCCCTGCACTGCCTTGACGTTCAAGCCGAGTATCGACTCCCACCACGTGTGCACGTGGGACAGCCCTGTGGGAAAGCCTCGTGGGAAAGCCTCGTGGGAAAGCCTCGTGGGAAAGACTCGAGGGAAAACCATAGATCCTTTGATCCACGCGGCGGACTGCGTGACACTGCTGCTACCGCTCTGGAGGAAAGCGCAATGCATGCCCGCATTCGAGACGAGGACTGACTCCCCTGGGGAGACTCCAGACGTACCCCAAGATCCATGTCAGCACTGGAGAGGAATCCTCAGGTTCCGGCCCCGACTCCACACAAGGTCTTAGGCCCCGGCATCGACGGGAGAGGAATCCCGAGAGGCCCCCGAGGAACTCGCATGGGGACTGGCCTTTCCTGAGGCCACCAGAGCGGTTCCCTGAGGTCCCCATCGTAAGTCGAGAGCACCTGCCGCAACTCGAGAAAATCCAGGAGGTTTTGCCCTCCAGGCGAGATGAGGCCCATTTCCGCTGAGGCTTCTCGAGGCCAATCACATCTAACCACTGGAACTTCCAAAGGGTCCTTCACACCATTGCTGCAACTCAAGAAGTTCCCCGACATACCCGTCTCCCCTCGAGAGGAAGCACGTGGGGTCCCGCACACATCCAGGGGAGCCCCGTTTCCGCCTCCTAGCTCGAGATGAGGGATCCTTTCCCTGTTTCGTAGGGAAAGAATTCCCGGCGTTCCCGTCGCATCTCAAGAGGAGGCGCTCTCCACTGGAAAGGCGAGAGGAACTCCAGGGTCGTGACACCATTCCAAGAGTCCCCCAGATGTGTCAGTCCATTCCAGAGGAACCTGTTTTCCCTGCACTGCCTTGACGTTCAAGCCGAGGATCGACTCCCACCACGTGTGCACGTGGGACAGCCCTGTGGGAAGGCCTCGTGGGAAAGCCTCGTGGGAAAGACTCGAGGGAAAACCATAGATCCTTTGATGCACGCGGCGGACTGCTTGACACTGCTGCTACCGCTCTGGAGGATAGCGCAAGTGCATGCCCGCATTCGAGACGAGGACTGACTCCCCTGGGGAGACTCCAGAAGTACCCCAAGATCCATGTCAGCACTGGAGAGGAATCCTCAGGTTCCGGCCCCGACTCCACACAAGGTCTTCGGCCCCGGCATCGACGGGAGAGGAATCCCGAGAGGCCCCCGAGGAACTCGCATGGGGACTGGCCTTTCCTGAGGCCACCAGAGCGGGTCCCTGTGGTCCCCATCGTAAGTCGAGAGCACCTGCCGCAACTCGAGAAAATCCAGGAGGTTTTGCCCTCCAGGCGAGATGAGGCCCTTTTCCGCTGAGGCTTCTCGAGGCTAATCACATCTAACCACTGGAACTTCCAAAGGGTCCTTCACACCCTTGCTGCAACTCAAGCAGTTCCGCGACATACCCGTCTCCACTCGAGAGGAAGCACGTGGGGTCCCGCACACATCCAGGGGAGCCCCGTTTCCGCCTCCTAGCTCGAGATGAGGGATCCTTTCCCTGTTTGGTAGGGAAAGAATTCCCGGCGTTCCCGTCGCATCTCAAGAGGAGGCGCTCTCCACAGGAAAGGCGAGAGGAACTCCAGGGTCGTGCCACCATTCCAAGAGTCCCCCAGATGTGTCAGTCCATTCCAGAGGAACCTGTTTTCCCTGCACTGCCTTGACGTTCAAGCCGAGGATCGACTCCCACCACGTGTGTACGTGGGACAGCCCTGTGGGAAAGCCTCGTGGGAAAGCCTCGTGGGAAAGACTCGAGGGAAAACCATAGATCCTTTGATCCACGCGGCGGACTGCGTGACACTGCTGCTACCGCTCTGGAGGAAAGCGCAAGTGCATGCCCGCATTCGAGACGAGGACTGACTCCCCTGGGGAGACTCCAGAAGTAGCCCAAGATCCATGTCAGCACTGGAGAGGAATCCTCAGGTTCCGGCCCTGACTCCATACAAGGTCTTAGGCCCCGGCATCGACGGGAGAGCAATCCCGAGAGGCCCCCGAGGAACTCGCATGGGGACTGGCCTTTCCTGAGGCCACCAGAGCGGGTCCCTGAGGTCCCCGTCGTAAGTCGAGAGCACCTGCCGCAACTCTAGAAAATCCAGGAGGTTTTGCCCTCCAGGCGAGATGAGGCCCATTTCCGCTGAGGCTTCTCGAGGCTAATCACGTCTAACCACTGGAACTTCCAAAGGGTCCTTCACACCCTTGCTGCAACTCAAGAAGTTCCCCGACATACCCGTCTGCACTCGAGAGGAAGCACGTGGTGTCCCGCACACATCCAGGGGAGCCCCGTTTCCGCCTCCTAGCTCGAGATGAGGGATCCTTTCCCTGTTTCGTAGGGAAAGAATTCCCGGCGTTCCCGTCGCATCTCAAGAGGAGGCGCTCTCCACAGGAAAGGCGAGAGGAACTCCAGGGTCGTGCCACCATTCCAAGAGTCCCCCAGATGAGTCAGTCCATTCCAGAGGAACCTGTTTTCCCTGCACTGCCTTGACGTTCAAGCCGAGGATCGACTCCCACCACGTGTGCACGTGGGACAGCCCTGTGGGAAAGCCTCGTGGGAAAGCCTCATGGGAAAGACTCGAGGGAAAACCATAGATCCTTTGATCCACGCGGCGGACTGCGTGACACTGCTGCTACCGCTCTGGAGGAAAGCGCAATGCATGCCCGCATTCGAGACGAGGACTGACTCCCCTGGGGAGACTGCAGAAGTACCCCAAGATCCATGTCAGCACTGGAGAGGAATCCTCAGGTTCCGGCCCCGACTCCACACCAGGTCTTAGGCCCCGGCATCAACGGGAGAGGAATCCCGAGAGGCCCCCGAGGAACTCGCATGGGGACTGGCCTTTCCTAAGGCCAACAGAGCGGTTCCCTGAGGTCCCCATCGTAAGTCGAGAGCACCTGCCGCAACTCGAGAAAATCCAGGAGGTTTTACCCTCCAGGCGAGATGAGGCCCATTTCCGCTGAGGCTTCTCGAGGCCAATCACATCTAACCACTGGAACTTCCAAAGGGTCCTTCACACCATTGCTGCAACTCAAGAAGTTCCCCGACATACCCGTCTCCACTCGAGAGGAAGCACGTGGGTTCCCGCACACATCCAGGGGAGCCCCGTTTCCGCCTCCTCGCTCGAGATGAGGGATCCTTTCCCTGTTTCGTAGGGAAAGAATTCCCGGCGTTCCCGTCGCATCTCAAGAGGAGGCGCTCTCCACAGGAAAGGCGAGAGGAACTCCAGGGTCATGCCACCATTCCAAGAGTCTCCCAGATGTTTCAGTCCATTCCAGAGGAACCTGTTTTCCCTGCACTGCCTTGACGTTCAAGCCGAGGATCGACTCCCACCACGTGTGCACGTGGGACAGCCCTGTGGGAAAGCCTCGTGGGAAAGCCTCGTGGGAAAGACTCGAGGGAAAACCATAGATCCTTTGATCCACGCGGCGGACTGCGTGACACTGCTGCTACCGCTCTGGAGGAAAGCGCAAGTGCATGCCCGCATTCGAGACGAGGACTGACTCCCCTGGGGAGACTCCAGAAGTACCCCAAGATCCATGTCAGCACTGGAGAGGAATCCTCAGGTTCCGGCCCCGACTCCACACAAGGTCTTAGGCCCCGACATCGACGGGAGAGGAATCCCGAGAGGCCCCCGAGGAACTCGCATGGGGACTCGCCTGTCCTGAGGCCACCAGAGCGGGTCCCTGAGGTCCCCGTCGTAAGTCGAGAGCACCTGCCGCAACTCGAGAAAATCCAGGAGGTTTTGCCCTCCAGGCGAGATGAGGCCCATTTCCGCTGAGGCTTCTCGAGGCCAATCACATCTAACCACTGGAACTTCCAAAGGGTCCTTCACACCCTTGCTTCAACTCAAGAAGTTCCCCGACATACCCGTCTGCACTCGAGAGGAAGCACGTGGTGTCCCGCACACATCCAGGGGAGCCCCGTTTCCGCCTCCTAGCTCGAGATGAGGGATCCTTTCCCTGTTTCGTAAGGAAAGAATTCCCGGCGTTCCCGTCGCATCTCAAGAGGTGGCGCTCTCCACAGGAAAGGCGAGAGGAACTCCAGGGTCATGCCACCATTCCAAGAGTCCCCCAGATGTGTCAGTCCATTCCAGAGGAACCTGTTTTCCCTGCACTGGCTTGACGTTCAAGCCGAGGATCGACTCCCACCAAGTGTGCACGTGGGACAGCCCTGTGGGAAAGCCTCGTGGGAAAACCTCGTGGGAAAGACTCGAGGGAAAACCATAGATCCTTTGATCCACGCGGCGGACTGCGTGACACTGCTGCTACCGCTCTGGAGGAAAGCGCAAGTGCATGCACGCATTCGAGACGAGGACTGACTCCCCTGGGGAGACTCCAGAAGTACCCCAAGATCCATGTCAGCACTGGAGAGGAATCCTCAGGTCCGGCCCCGACTCCACACAAGGTCTTAGGCCCCGGCATCAACGGGAGAGGAATCCCGAGACACCCCCGAGGAACTTGCATGGGGACTGGCCTTTCCTAAGGTCACCAGAGCGGGTCCCTGAGGTCCCGTTCGTAAGTCGAGAGCACCTGCCGCAACTCGAGAAAATCCAGGAGGTTTTGCCCTCCAGGCGAGATGAGGCCCATTTCCGCTGAGGCTTCTCGAGGCCAATCATATCTAACCACTGGAACTTCCAAAGGGTCCTTCACACCCTTGCTGCAACTCAAGAAGTTCCCCGACATACCCGTCTCCACTCGAGAGGAAGCACGTGGTGTCCCGCACACATCCAGGGGAGCCCCGTTTCCGCCTCCTAGCTCGAGATGAGGGATCCTTTCCCTGTTTGGTAGGGAAAGAATTCCCGGCGTTCCCGTCGCATCTCAAGAGGAGGCGCTCTCCACAGGAAAGGCGAGAGGAACTCCAGGGTCGTGCCACCATTCCAAGAGTCCCCCAGATGTGTCAGTCCATTCCAGAGGAACCTGTTTTCCCTGCACTGCCTTGACGTTCAAGCCGAGGATCGACTCCCACCAGGTGTGCACGTGGGACAGCCCTGTGGGAAAGCCTCGTGGGAAAGCCTCGTGGGAAAGACTCGAGGGAACACCATAGATCCTTTGATCCACGCGGCGGACTGCGTGACACTGCTGCTACCGCTCTGGAGGAAAGCGCAAGTGCATGCCCGCATTCGAGACGAGGACTGACTCCCCTGGGGAGACTCCAGAAGTACCCCAAGATCCATGTCAGCACTGGAGAGGAATCCTCAGGTTCCGGCCCCGACTCCACACAAGGTCTTAGGCCCCGGCATCGACGGGAGAGGAATCCCGAGAGGCCCCCGAGGAACTCGCATGGGGACTGGCCTTTCCTGAGGCCACCAGAGCGGGTCCCTGAGGTCCCCGTCGTAAGTCAAGAGCACCTGCCGCAACTCGAGAAAAACCAGGAGGTTTTGCCCTCCAGGCGAGATGAGGCCCATTTCCGCTGAGGCATCTCGAGGCCAACACATCTAACCACTGGAACTTCCAAAGGGTCCTTCACACCATTGCTGCAACTCAAGAAGTTCCCCGACATACCCGTCTCCACTCGAGAGGAAGCACGTGGGGTCCCGCACATATCCAGGGGACCCCGTTTCCGCCTCCTAGCTCGAGATGAGGGATCCTTTCCCTGTTTCGTAGGGAAAGAATTCCCGGCGTTCCCGTCGCATCTCAAGAGGAGGCGCTCTCCACAGGAAAGGCGAGAGGAACTCCAGGGTCGTGACACCATTCCAATAGTCCCCCAGATGTGTCAGTCCATTCCAGAGGAACCTGTTTTCCCTGCACTGCCTTGACGTTCAAGCCGAGGATCGACTCCAATCACGTGTGCACGTGGGACAGCCCTGTGGGAAAGCCTCGTGGGATAGCCTCGTGGGAAAGACTCGAGGGAAAACCATAGATCCTTTGATCCACGCGGCGGACTGCGTGACACTGCTGCTACCGCTCTGGAGGAAAGCGCAAGTGCATGCCCGCATTCGAGACGAGGACTGACTCCCCTGGGGAGACTCCAGAAGTACCCCAAGATGCATGTCAGCACTGGAGAGGAATCCTCAGGTTCCGGCCCCGACTCCACACAAGGACTTAGGCCCCGGCATCGACGGGAGAGGAATCCCCAGAGGCCCCCGAGGAAATCGCATGGGGACTGGCCTTTCCTGAGGCCACCAGAGCTGGTCCCTGAGGTCCCCGTCGTAAGTCGAGAGCACCTGCTGCAACTCGAGAAAATCCAGGAGGTTTTGCCCTCCAGGCGAGATGAGGCCCATTTCCGCTGAGGCTTCTCGAGGCCAATCACATCTAACCACTGGAACTTCCAAAGGGTCCTTCACACCCTTGCTGCAACTCAAGAAGTTCCACGACATAACCGTCTGCACTCGAGAGGAAGCACGTGGTGTCCCGCACACATCCAGGGGAGCCCCGTTTCCGCCTCCTAGCTCGAGATGAGGGATCCTTTCCCTGTTTGGTAGGGAAAGAATTCCCGGCGTTCCCGTCGCATCTCAAGAGGAGGCGCTCTCCACAGGAAAGGCGAGAGGAACTCCAGGGTCGTGCCACCATTCCAAGAGTCCCCCAGATGTGTCAGTCCATTCCAGAGGAACCTGTTTTCCCTGCACTGCCTTGACGTTCAAGCCGAGGATCGACTCCCACCAGGTGTGCACGTGGGACAGCCCTGTGGGAAAGCCTCGTGGGAAAGCCTCGTGGGAAAGACTCGAGGGAAAACCATAGATCCTTTGATCCACGCGGCGGACTGCGTGACACTGCTGCTACCGCTCTGGAGGAAAGCGCAAGTGCATGCCCGCATTCGAGACGAGGACTGACTCCCCTGGGGAGACTCCAGAAGTACCCCAAGATGCATGTCAGCACTGGAGAGGAATCCTCAGGTTCCGGCCCCGACTCCACACAAGGTCTTAGGCCCCGGCATCGACGGGAGAGGAATCCCGAGAGGCCCCCGAGGAACTCGCATGGGGACTGGCCTTTCCTGAGGCCACCAGAGCGGGTCCCTGAGGTCCCCGTCGTAAGTCGAGAGCACCTGCCGCAACTCGAGAAAAACCAGGAGGTTTTGCCCTCCAGGCGAGATGAGGCCCATTTCCGCTGAGGCATCTCGAGGCCAACACATCTAACCACTGGAACTTCCAAAGGGTCCTTCACACCATTGCTGCAACTCAAGAAGTTCCCCGACATACCCGTCTCCACTCGAGAGGAAGCACGTGGGGTCCCGCACATATCCAGGGGACCCCGTTTCCGCCTCCTAGCTCGAGATGAGGGATCCTTTCCCTGTTTCGTAGGGAAAGAATTCCCGGCGTTCCCGTCGCATCTCAAGAGGAGGCGCTCTCCACAGGAAAGGCGAGAGGAACTCCAGGGTCGTGACACCATTCCAATAGTCCCCCAGATGTGTCAGTCCATTCCAGAGGAACCTGTTTTCCCTGCACTGCCTTGACGTTCAAGCCGAGGATCGACTCCAATCACGTGTGCACGTGGGACAGCCCTGTGGGAAAGCCTCGTGGGATAGCCTCGTGGGAAAGACTCGAGGGAAAACCATAGATCCTTTGATCCACGCGGCGGACTGCGTGACACTGCTGCTACCGCTCTGGAGGAAAGCGCAAGTGCATGCCCGCATTCGAGACGAGGACTGACTCCCCTGGGGAGACTCCAGAAGTACCCCAAGATGCATGTCAGCACTGGAGAGGAATCCTCAGGTTCCGGCCCCGACTCCACACAAGGACTTAGGCCCCGGCATCGACGGGAGAGGAATCCCCAGAGGCCCCCGAGGAACTCGCATGGGGACTGGCCTTTCCTGAGGCCACCAGAGCTGGTCCCTGAGGTCCCCGTCGTAAGTCGAGAGCACCTGCTGCAACTCGAGAAAATCCAGGAGGTTTTGCCCTCCAGGCGAGATGAGGCCCATTTCCGCTGAGGCTTCTCGAGGCCAATCACATCTAACCACTGGAACTTCCAAAGGGTCCTTCACACCCTTGCTGCAACTCAAGAAGTTCCACGACATAACCGTCTGCACTCGAGAGGAAGCACGTGGTGTCCCGCACACATCCAGGGGAGCCCCGTTTCCGCCTCCTAGCTCGAGATGAGGGATCCTTTCCCTGTTTGGTAGGGAAAGAATTCCCGGCGTTCCCGTCGCATCTCAAGAGGAGGCGCTCTCCACAGGAAAGGCGAGAGGAACTCCAGGGTCGTGCCACCATTCCAAGAGTCCCCCAGATGTGTCAGTCCATTCCAGAGGAACCTGTTTTCCCTGCACTGCCTTGACGTTCAAGCCGAGGATCGACTCCCACCAGGTGTGCACGTGGGACAGCCCTGTGGGAAAGCCTCGTGGGAAAGCCTCGTGGGAAAGACTCGAGGGAAAACCATAGATCCTTTGATCCACGCGGCGGACTGCGTGACACTGCTGCTACCGCTCTGGAGGAAAGCGCAAGTGCATGCCCGCATTCGAGACGAGGACTGACTCCCCTGGGGAGACTCCAGAAGTACCCCAAGATGCATGTCAGCACTGGAGAGGAATCCTCAGGTTCCGGCCCCGACTCCACACAAGGTCTTAGGCCCCGGCATCGACGGGAGAGGAATCCCGAGAGGCCCCCGAGGAACTCGCATGGGGACTGGCCTTTCCTGAGGCCACCAGAGCGGGTCCCTGAGGTCCCCGTCGTAAGTCGAGAGCACCTGCCGCAACTCGAGAAAAACCAGGAGGTTTTGCCCTCCAGGCGAGATGAGGCCCATTTCCGCTGAGGCATCTCGAGGCCAACACATCTAACCACTGGAACTTCCAAAGGGTCCTTCACACCATTGCTGCAACTCAAGAAGTTCCCCGACATACCCGTCTCCACTCGAGAGGAAGCACGTGGGGTCCCGCACATATCCAGGGGACCCCGTTTCCGCCTCCTAGCTCGAGATGAGGGATCCTTTCCCTGTTTCGTAGGGAAAGAATTCCCGGCGTTCCCGTCGCATCTCAAGAGGAGGCGCTCTCCAAAGGAAAGGCGAGAGGAACTCCAGGGTCGTGACACCATTCCAATAGTCCCCCAGATGTGTCAGTCCATTCCAGAGGACCCTGTTTTCCCTGCACTGCCTTGACGTTCAAGCCGAGGATCGACTCCAACCACGTGTGCACGTGGGACAGCCCTGTGGGAAAGCCTCGTGGGATAGCCTCGTGGGAAAGACTCGAGGGAAAACCATAGATCCTTTGATCCACGCGGCGGACTGCGTGACACTGCTGCTACCGCTCTGGAGGAAAGCGCAAGTGCATGCCCGCATTCGAGACGAGGACTGACTCCCCTGGGGAGACTCCAGAAGTACCCCAAGATGCATGTCAGCACTGGAGAGGAATCCTCAGGTTCCGGCCCCGACTCCACACAAGGACTTAGGCCCCGGCATCGACGGGAGAGGAATCCCCAGAGGCCCCCGAGGAACTCGCATGGGGACTGGCCTTTCCTGAGGCCACCAGAGCTGGTCCCTGAGGTCCCCGTCGTAAGTCGAGAGCACCTGCTGCAACTCGAGAAAATCCAGGAGGTTTTGCCCTCCAGGCGAGATGAGGCCCATTTCCGCTGAGGCTTCTCGAGGCCAATCACATCTAACCACTGGAACTTCCAAAGGGTCCTTCACACCCTTGCTGCAACTCAAGAAGTTCCACGACATAACCGTCTGCACTCGAGAGGAAGCACGCGGTGTCCCGCACACATCCAGGGGAGCCCCGTTTCCGCCTCCTAGCTCGAGATGAGGGATCCTTTCCCTGTTTCGTAGGGAAAGAATTCCCGGCGTTCCCGTCGCATCTCAAGAGGAGGCGCTCTCCACAGGAAAGGCGAGAGGAACTCCAGGGTCGTGCCACCATTCCAAGAGTCCCCCAGATGAGTCAGTCCATTCCAGAGGAACCTGTTTTCCCTGCACTGCCTTGACGTTCAAGCCGAGGATCGACTCCCACCACGTGTGCACGTGGGACAGCCCTGTGGGAAAGCCTCGTGGGAAAGCCTCATGGGAAAGACTCGAGGGAAAAACATAGATCCTTTGATCCACGCGGCGGACTGCGTGACACTGCTGCTACCGCTCTGGAGGAAAGCGCAATGCATGACCGCATTCGAGACGAGGACTGACTCCCCTGGGGAGACTCCAGAAGTACCCCAAGATCCATGTCAGCACTGGAGAGGAATCCTCAGGTTCCGGCCCCGACTCCACACAAGGTCTTAGGCCCCGGCAGCAACGGGAGAGGAATCCCGAGAGGCCCCCGAGGAACTCGCATGGGGACTGGCCTTTCCTAAGGCCAACAGAGCGGTTCCCTGAGGTCCCCGTCGTAAGTCGAGAGCACCTGCCGCAACTCGAGAAAATCCAGGAGGTTTTGCCCTCCAGGCGAGATGAGGCCCATTTCCGCTGAGGCTTCTCGAGGCCAATCACATCTAACCACTGGAACTTCCAAAGGGTCCTTCACACCATTTTTGCAACTCAAGAAGTTCCCCGACATACCCGTCTCCACTCGAGAGGAAGCACGTGGGGTCCCGCACACATCCAGGGGAGCCCCGTTTCCGCCTCCTAGCTCGAGATGAGGGATCCTTTCCCTGTTTCGTAGGGAAAGAATTCCCGGCGTTCCCGTCGCATCTCAAGAGGAGGCGCTCTCCACAGGAAAGGCGAGAGGAACTCCAGGGTCGTGACACCATTCCAAGAGTCCCCCAGATGTGTCAGTCCATTCCAGAGGAACCTGTTTTCCCTGCACTGCCTTGACGTTCAAGCCGAGGATCGACTCCCACCACGTGTGCACGTGGGACAACCCTGTGGGAAAGCCTCGTGGGAAAGCCTCGTGGAAAAGACTCGAGGGAAAACCATAGATCCTTTGATCCACGTGGCGGACTGCGTGACACTGCTGCTACCGCTCTGGAGGAAAGCGCAAGTGCATGCCCGCATTCGAGACGAGGACTGACTCCCCTGGGGAGACTCCAGAAGTACCCCAAGATCCATGTCAGCACTGGAGAGGAATCCTCAGGTTCCGGCCCCGACGCCACACAAGGTCTTAGGCCCCGGCATCGACGGGAGAGGAATCCCCAGAGGCCCCCGAGGAACTCGCATGGGGACTGGCCTTTCCTGAGGCCACCAGAGCGGGTCCCTGAGGTCCCCGTCGTAAGTCGAGAGCACCTGCCGCAACTCGAGAAAATCCAGGAGGTTTTGCCCTCCAGGCGAGATGAGGCCCATTTCCGCTGAGGCTTCTCGAGGCCAATCACATCTAAACACTGGAACTTCCAAAGGGTCCTTCACACCCTTGCTGCAACTCAAGAAGTTCCCCGACATACCCGTCTCCACACGAGAGGAAGCACGTGGTGTCCCGCACACATCCAGGGGAGCCCCGTTTCGCCTCCTAGCTCGAGATGAGGGATCCTTTCCCTGTTTCGTAGGGAAAGAATTCCCGGCGTTCCCGTCGCATCTCAAGAGGAGGCGCTCTCCACAGGAAAGGCGAGAGGAACTCCAGGGTCGTGCCACCATTCCAAGAGTCCCCCAGATGTGTCAGTCCATTCCAGAGGAACCTGTTTTCCCTGCACTGCCTTGACGTTCAAGCCGAGGATCGACTACCACCACGTGTGCACGTGGGACAGCCCTGTGGGAAAGCCTCGTGGGAAAGCCTCGTGGGAAAGACTCGAGGGAAAACCATAGATCCTTTGATCCACGCGGCGGACTGCGTGACACTGCTGCTACCGCTCTGGAGGAAAGCGCAAGTGCATGCCCGCATTCGAGACGAGGACTGACTCCCCTGGGGAGACTCCAGAAGTACCCCAAGATCCATGTCAGCACTGGAGAGGAATCCTCAGGTTCCGGCCACGACTCCACACAAGGTCTTAGGCCCCGGCATCGACGGGAGAGGAATCCCGAGAGGCCCCCGAGGAACTCGCATGGGGACTGGCCTTTCCTGAGGCCACCAGAGCGGGTCCCTGAGGTCCCCGTCGTAAGTCGAGAGCACCTGCCGCAACTCGAGAAAATCCAGGAGGTTTTGCCCTCCAGGCGAGATGAGGCCCATTTCCGCTGAGGCTTCTCGAGGCTAATCACGTCTAACCACGGGAACTTCCAAAGGGTCCTTCACACCCTTGCTGCAACTCAAGAAGTTCCCCGACATACCCGTCTCCACTCGAGAGGAAGCACGTGGTGTCCCGCACACATCCAGGGGAGCCCCGTTTCGCCTCCTAGCTCGAGATGAGGGATCCTTTCCCTGTTTCGTAGGGAAAGAATTCCCGGCGTTCCCGTCGCATCTCAAGAGGATGCGCTCTTCACAGTAAAGGCGAGAGGAACTCCAGGGTCGTGCCACCATTCCAAGAGTCCCCCAGATGTGTCAGTCCATTCCAGAGGAACCTGTTTTCCCTGCACTGCCTTGACGTTCAAGCCGAGGATCGACTCCCACCACGTGTGCACGTGGGACAGCCCTGTGGGAAAGCCTCGTGGGAAAGCCTCGTGGGAAAGACTCGAGGGAAAACCATAGATCCTTTGATCCACGCGGCGGACTGCGTGACACTGCTGCCACCGCTCTGGAGGAAAGCGCAAGTGCATGCCCGCATTCGAGACGAGGACTGACTCCCCTGGGGAGACTCCAGAAGTACCCCAAGATCCATGTCAGCACTGGAGAGGAATCCTCAGGTTCCGGCCCCGACTCCACACAAGGTCTTAGGCCCCGGCATCGACGGGAGAGGAATCCCGAGAGGCCCCCGAGGAACTCGCATGGGGACTGGCCTTTCCTGAGGCCACCAGAGCGGGTCCCTGAGGTCCCCGTCGTAAGTCGAGAGTACCTGCCGCAACTCGAGAAAATCCAGGAGGTTTTGCCCTCCAGGCGAGATGAGGCCCATTTCCGCTGAGGCTTCTCGAGGCCAATCACATCTAACCACTGGAACTTCCAAAGGGTCCTTCACACCCTTGCTGCAACTCAAGAAGTTCCCCGACATACCCGTCTCCACTCGAGAGGAAGCACGTGGTGTCCCGCACACATCCAGGGGAGCCCCGTTTCGCCTCCTAGCTCGAGATGAGGGATCCTTTCCCTGTTTCGTAGGGAAAGAATTCCCGGCGTTCCCGTCGCATCTCAAGAGGAGGCGCTCTCCACAGGAAAGGCGAGAGGAACTCCAGGGTCGTGCCACCATTCCAAGAGTCCCCCAGATGTGTCAGTCCATTCCAGAGGAACCTGTTTTCCCTGCACTGCCTTGACGTTCAAGCCGAGGATCGACTCCCACCACGTGTGCACGTGGGACAGCCCTGTGGGAAAGCCTTGTGGGAAAGCCTCGTGGGAAAGACTCGAGGGAAAACCATAGATCCTTTGATCCACGCGGCGGACTGCGTGACACTGCTGCTACCGCTCTGGAGGAAAGTGCAAGTGCATGCCCGCATTCGAGACGAGGACTGACTCCCCTGGGGAGACTCCAGAAGTACCCCAAGATCCATGTCAGCACTGGAGAGGAATCCTCAGGTTCCGGCCCCGACTCCACACAAGGTCTTAGGCCCCGGCATCGACGGGAGAGGAATCCCGAGAGGCCCCCGAGGAACTCGCATGGGGACTGGCCTTTCCTGAGGCCACCAGAGCGGGTCCCTGAGGTCCCCGTCGTAAGTCGAGAGCACCTGCCGCAACTCGAAAAAATCCAGCAGGTTTTGCCCTCCAGGCGAGATGAGGCCCATTTCCGCTGAGGCTTCTCGAGGCCAATCACATCTAACCACTGGAACTTCCAAAGGGTCCTTCACACCCTTGCTGCAACTCAAGAAGTTCCCCGACATACCCGGCTCCACTCGAGTGGAAGCACGTGGTGTCCCGCACACATCCAGGAGTAGCCCCGTTTCCGCCTCCTAGCTCGAGATGAGGGATCCTTTCCCTGTTTCGTAGGGAAAGAATTCCCGGCGTTCCCGTCGCATCTCAAGAGGAGGCGCTCTCCACAGGAAAGGCGAGAGGAACTCCAGGGTCGTGCCACCATTCCAAGAGTCCCCCAGATGTGTTAGTCCATTCCAGAGGAACCTGTTTTCCCTGCACTGCCTTGACGTTCAAGCCGAGGATCGACTCCCACCACGTGTGTACGTGGGACAGCCCTGTGGGAAAGCCTCGTGGGAAAGCCTCGTGGGAAAGACTCGAGGGAAAACCATAGATCCTTTGATCCACGCGGCGGACTGCGTGACACTGCTGCTACCGCTCTGGAGGAAAGCGCAAGTGCATGCCCGCATTCGAGACGAGGACTGACTCCCCTGGGGAGACTCCAGAAGTACCCCAAGATCCATGTCAGCACTGGAGAGGAATCCTCAGGTTCCGGCCCCGACTCCACACAAGGTCTTAGGCCCCGGCATCGACGGGAGAGGAATCCCGAGAGTCCCCCGAGGAACTCGCATGGGGACTGGCCTTTCCTGAGGCCACCAGAGCGGGTCCCTGAGGTCCCCGTCGTAAGTCGAGAGCACCTGCCACAACTCGAGAAAATCCAGGAGGTTTTGCCCTCCAGGCGAGATGAGGCCCATTTCCGCTGAGGCTTCTCGAGGCCAATCACATCTAACCACTGGAACTTCCAAAGGGTCCTTCACACCATTGCTGCAACTCAAGAAGTCCCACGACATACCTGTCTCCACTCGAGAGGAAGCACGTGGGTCCCGCACACATCCAGGGGAGCCCCGTTTCGTCTCCTAGCTCGAGATGAGGGATCCTTTCCCTGTTTCGTAGGGAAAGAATTCCAGGCGTTCCCGTCGCATCTCAAGAGGAGGCGCTCTCCACAGGAAAGGCGAGAGGAACTCCAGGGTCGTGACACCATTCCAAGAGTCCCCCAGATGTGTCAGTCCATTCCAGAGGAACCTGTTTTCCCTGCACTGCCTTGACGTTCAAGCCGAGGATCGACTCCCACCACGTGTGCACGTGGGACAGCCCTGTGGGAAAGCCTCGTGGGAAAGCCTCGTGGGAAAGACTCGAGGGAAAACCATAGATCCTTTGATCCACGTGGCGGACTGCGTGACACTGCTGCTACCGCTCTGGAGGAAAGTGCAAGTGCATGCCCGCATTCGAGACGAGGACTGACTCCCCTGGGGAGACTCCAGAAGTACCCCAAGATCCATGTCAACACTGGAGAGGAATCCTCAGGTTCCGGCCCCGACTCCACACAAGGTCTTAGGCCCCGGCATCGACGGGAGAGGAATCCCGAGAGGCCCCCGAGGAACTCGCATGGGGACTGGCCTTTCCTGAGGCCACCAGAGCGGGTCCCTGAGGTCCCCGTCGTAAGTCGAGAGCACCTGCCGCAACTCGAGAAAATCCAGCAGGTTTTGCCCTCCAGGCGAGATGAGGCCCATTTCCGCTGAGGCTTCTCGAGGCCAATCACATCTAACCACTGGAACTTCCAAAGGGTCCTTCACACCATTGCTGCAACTCAAGAAGTTCCCCGACATACCCGTCTCCACTCGAGTGGAAGCACGTGGTGTCCCGCACACATCCAGGAGTAGCCCCGTTTCCGCCTCCTAGCTCGAGATGAGGGATCCTTTCCCTGTTTCGTAGGGAAAGATTTCCCGGCGTTCCCGTCGCATCTCAAGAGGAGGCGCTCTCCACAGGAAAGGCGAGAGGAACTCCAGGGTCGTGCCACCATTCCAAGAGTCCCCCAGATGTGTCAGTCCATTCCAGAGGAACCTGTTTTCCCTGCACTGCCTTGACGTTCAAGCCGAGGATCGACTCCCACCACGTGTGCACGTGGGACAGCCCTGTGGGAAAGCCTCGTGGGAAAGCCTCGTGGGAAAGACTCGAGGGAAAACCATAGATCCTTTGATCCACGCGGCGGACTGCGTGACACTGCTGCTACCGCTCTGGAGGAAAGCGCAAGTGCATGCCCGCATTCGAGACGAGGACTGACTCCCCTGGGGAGACTCCAGAAGTACCCCAAGATCCATGTCAGCACTGGAGAGGAATCCTCAGGTTCCGGCCCCGACTCCACACAAGGTCTTAGGCCCCGGCATCGACGGGAGAGGAATCCCGAGAGGCCCCCGAGGAACTCTCATGGGGACTGGCCTTTCCTGAGGCCACCAGAGCGGGTCCCTGAGGTCCCCGTCGTAAGTCGAGAGCACCTGCCGCAACTCGAGAAAATCCAGGAGGTTTTGCCCTCCAGGCGAGATGAGGCCCATTTCCGCTGAGGCTTCTCGAGGCCAATCACATCTAACCACTGGAACTTCCAAAGGGTCTTTCACACCATTGCTGCAACTCAAGAAGTTCCCCGACATACCCGTCTCCACTCGAGAGGAAGCACGTGGTGTCCCGCACACATCCAGGGGAGCCCCGTTTCCGCCTCCTAGCTCGAGATGAGGGATCCTTTCCCTGTTTCGTAGGGAAAGAATTCCCGGCGTTCCCGTCGCATCTCAAGAGGAGGCGCTCTCCACAGGAAAGGCGAGAGGAACTCCAGGGTCGTGCCACCATTCCAAGGGTCCCCCAGATGTGTCAGTCCATTCCAGAGGAACCTGTTTTCCCTGCACTGCCTTGACGTTCAAGCCGAGGATCGACTCCCACCACGTGTGCACGTGGGACAGCCCTGTGGGAAAGCCTCGTGGGAAAGCCTCGTGGGAAAGACTCGAGGGAAAACCATAGATCCTTTGATCCACGCGGCGGACTGCGTGACACTGCTGCTACCGCTCTGGAGGAAAGCGCAAGTGCATGCCCGCATTCGAGACGAGGACTGACTCCCCTGGGGAGACTCCAGAAGTACCCCAAGATCCATGTCAGCACTGGAGAGGAATCCTCAGGTTCCGGCCCCGACTCCACACAAGGTCTTAGGCCCTGGCATCGACGGGAGAGGAATCCCGAGAGGCCCCCGAGGAACTCGCATGGGGACTGGCCTTTCCTGAGGCCACCAGAGCGGGTCCCTGAGGTCCCCGTCGTAAGTCGAGAGCACCTGCCGCAACTCGAGAAAATCCAGGAGGTTTTGCCCTCCAGGCGAGATGAGGCCCATTTCCGCTGAGGCTTCTCGAGGCCAATCACATCTAACCACTGGAACTTCCAAAGGGTCCTTCACACCCTTGCTGCAACTCAAGAAGTTCCCCGACATACCCGTCTCCACACGAGAGGAAGCACGTGGTGTCCCGCACACATCCAGGGGAGCCCCGTTTCGCCTCCTAGCTCGAGATGAGGGATCCTTTCCCTGTTTCGTAGGGAAAGAATTCCCGGCGTTCCCGTCGCATCTCAAGAGGAGGCGCTCTCCACAGGAAAGGCGAGAGGAACTCCAGGGTCGTGCCACCATTCCAAGAGTCCCCCAGATGTGCCAGTCCATTCCAGAGGAACCTGTTTTCCCTGCACTGCCTTGACGTTCAAGCCGAGGATCGACTCCCACCACGTGTGCACGTGGGACAGCCCTGTGGGAAAGCCTCGTGGGAAAGCCTCGTGGGAAAGACTCGAGGGAAAACCATAGATCCTTTGATCCACGCGGCGGACTGCGTGACACTGCTGCTACCACTCTGGAGGAAAGCGCAAGTGCATGCCCGCATTCGAGACGAGGACTGACTCCCCTGGGGAGACTCCAGAAGTACCCCAAGATCCATGTCAGCACTGGAGAGGAATCCTCAGGTTCCGGCCCCGACTCCACACAAGGTCTTAGGCCCTGGCATCGACGGGAGAGGAATCCCGAGAGGCCCCCGAGGAACTCGCATGGGGACTGGCCTTTCCTGAGGCCACCAGAGCGGTTCCCTGAGGTCCCCGTCGTAAGTCGAGAGCACCTGCCGCAACTCGAGAAAATCCAGGAGGTTTTGCCCTCCAGGCAAGATGAGGCCCATTTCCGCTGAGGCTTCTCGAGGCCAATCACATCTAACCACTGGAACTTCCAAAGGGTCCTTCACACCCTTGCTGCAACTCAAGAAGTTCCCCGACATACCCGTCTCCACTCGAGAGGAAGCACGTGGTGTCCCGCACACATCCAGGGGAGCCCCGTTTCGCCTCCTAGCTCGAGATGAGGGATCCTTTCCCTGTTTCGTAGGGAAAGAATTCCCGGCGTTCCCGTCGCATCTCAAGAGGAGGCGCTCTCCACAGGAAAGGCCAGAGGAACTCCAGGGTCATGCCACCATTCCAAGAGTCCCCCAGATGTGTCAGTCCATTCCAGAGGAACCTGTTTTCCCTGCACTGCCTTGACGTTCAAGCCGAGGATCGACTCCCACCACGTGTGCACGTGGGACAGCCCTGTGGGAAAGCCTCGTGGGAAAGCCTCGTGGGAAAGACTCGAGGGAAAACCATAGATCCTTTGATCCACGCGGCGGACTGCGTGACACTGCTGCTACCGCTCTGGAGGAAAGCGCAAGTGCATGCCCGCATTCGAGACGAGGACTGACTCCCCTGGGGAGACTCCAGAAGTACCCCAAGATCCATGTCAGCACTGGAGAGGAATCCTCAGGTTCCGGCCCCGACTCCACACAAGGTCTTAGGCCCCTGCATCGACGGGAGAGGAATCCCGAGAGGCCCCGAGGAACTCGCATGGGGACTGGCCTTTCCTGAGGCCACCAGAGCGGGTCCCTGAGGTCCCCGTCGTAAGTCGAGAGCACCTGCCGCAACTCGAGAAAATCCAGGAGGTTTTGCCCTCCAGGCGAGATGAGGCCCATTTCCGCTGAGGCTTCTCGAGGCCAATCACATCTAACCACTGGAACTTCCAAAGGGTCCTTCACACCATTGCTGCAACTCAAGAAGTTCCCCGACATACCCGTCTCCACTCGAGAGGAAGCACGTGGTTCCCGCACACATCCAGGGGAGCCCCGTTTCCGCCTCCTAGCTCGAGATGAGGGATCCTTTCCCTGTTTCGTAGGGAAAGAATTCCCGGCGTTCCCGTCGCATCTCAAGAGGAGGCGCTCTCCACAGGAAAGGCGAGAGGAACTCCAGGGTCGTGCCACCATTCCAAGGGTCCCCCAAATGTGTCAGTCCTTTCCAGAGGAACCTGTTTTCCCTGCACTGCCTTGTCGTTCAAGCCGAGGATCGACTCCCACCACGTGTGCACGTGGGACAGCCCTGTGGGAAAGCCTCGTGGGAAAGCCTCGTGGGAAAGACTCCAGGGAAAACCATAGATCCTTTGATCCACGCGGCGGACTGCGTGACACTGCTGCTACCGCTCTGGAGGAAAGCGCAAGTGCATGCCCGCATTTGAGACGAGGACTGACTCCCCTGGGGAGACTCCAGAAGTACCCCAAGATCCATGTCAGCACTGGAGAGGAATCCTCAGGTTCCGGCCCCGACTCCACACAAGGTCTTAGGCCCCGGCATCGACGGGAGAGGAATCCCGAGAGGCCCCCGAGGAACTCGCATGGGGACTGGCCTTTCCTGAGGCCACCAGAGCGGGTCCCTGAGGTCCCCGTCGTAAGTCGAGAGCACCTGCCGCAACTCGAGAAAATCCAGGAGGTTTTGCCCTCCAGGCGAGATGAGGCCCATTTCCGCTGAGGCTTCTCGAGGCCAATCACATCTAACCACTGGAACTTCCAAAGGGTCCTTCACACCCTTGCTGCAACTCAAGAAGTTCCCCGACATACCCGTCTCCACTCGAGAGGAAGCACGTGGTGTCCCGCACACATCCAGGGGAGCCCCGTTTCGCCTCCTAGCTCGAGATGAGGGATCCTTTCCCTGTTTCGTAGGGAAAGAATTCCCGGCCTTCCCGTCGCATCTCAAGAGGAGGCGCTCTCCACAGGAAAGGCTAGAGGAACTCCAGGGTCGTGACACCATTCCAAGAGTCCCCCAGATGTGTCAGTCCATTCCAGAGGAACCTCTTTTCCCTGCACTGCCTTGACGTTCAAGCCGAGGATCGACTCCCACCACGTGTGCACGTGGGACAGCCCTGTGGGAAAGCCTCGTGGGAAAGCCTCGTGGGAAAGACTCGAGGGAAAACCATAGATCCTTTGATCCACGCGGAGGACTGCGTGACACTGCTGCTACCGCTCTGGAGGAAAGCGCAAGTGCATGCCCGCATTCGAGACGAGGACTGACTCCCCTGGGGAGACTCCAGAAGTACCCCAAGATCCATGTCAGCACTGGAGAGGAATCCTCAGGTTCCGGCCCCGACTCCACACAAGGTCTTAGGCCCAGGCATCGACGGGAGAGGAATCCCGAGAGGCCCTCGAGGAACTCGCATGGGGACTGGCCTTTCCTGAGGCCACTAGAGCTGGTCCCTGAAGTCCCCGTCGTAAGTCGAGAGCACCTGCCGCAACTCGAGAAAATCCAGGAGGTTTTGCCCTCCAGGCGAGATGAGGCCCATTTCCGCTGAGGCTTCTCGAGGCCAATCACATCTAACCACTGGAACTTCCAAAGGGTCCTTCACACCATTGCTGCAACTCAAGAAGTTCCCCGACATACCCGTCTCCACTCGAGAGGAAGCACGTGGTGTCCCGCACACATCCAGGGGAGCCCCGTTTCCGCCTCCTAGCTCGAGATGAGGGATCCTTTCCCTGTTTCGTAGGGAAAGAATTCCCGGCGTTCCCGTCGCAACTCAAGAGGAGGCGCTCTCCACAGGAAAGGCGAGAGGAACTCCAGGGTCGTGCCACCATTCCAAGAGTCCCCCAGATGTGTCAGTCCATTCCAGAGGAACCTGTTTTCACTGCACTGCCTTGACGTTCAAGCCGAGGATCGACTCCCACCTTGTGTGCACGTGGGACAGCCCTGTGGGAAAGCCTCGTGGGAAAGCCTCGTGGGAAAGACTCGAGGGAAAACCATAGATCCTTTGATCCACGCGGCGGACTGGGTGACACTGCTGCTACCGCTCTGGAGGAAAGCGCAAGTGCATGCCCGCATTCGAGACGAGGACTGACTCCCCTGGGGAGACTCCAGAAGTACCCCAAGATCCATGTCAGCACTGGAGAGGAATCCTCAGGATCCGGCCCCGACTCCACACAAGGTCTTAGGCCCCGGCATCGACGGGAGAGTAATCCCGAGAGGCCCCCGAGGAACTCGCATGGGGACTGGCCTTTCCTGAGGCCACCAGAGCAGGTCCCTGAGGTCCCCGTCGTAAGTCGAGAGCACCTGCCGCAACTCGAGAAAATCCAGGAGGTTTTGCCCTCCAGGCGAGATGAGGCCCATTTCCGCTGAGGCTTCTCGAGGCTAATCACGTCTAACCACGGGAACTTCCAAAGGGTCCTTCACACCATTGCTGCAACTCAAGAAGTTCCCCGACATACCCGTCTCCACTCGAGAGGAAGCACATGGGTCCCACACACATCCAGAGGAGCCCCGTTTCCTCCTCCTAGCTCGAGATGAGGGATCCTTTCCCTGTTTCGTAGGGAAAGAATTCCCGGCGTTCCCGTCGCATCTCAAGAGGAGGCGCTCTCCACAGGAAAGGCGAGAGGAACTCCAGGGTCGTGCCACCATTCCAAGAGTCCCCCAGATGTGTCAGTCCATTCCAGAGGAACCTGTTTTCCCTGCACTGCCTTGACGTTCAAGCCGAGGATCGACTCCCACCACGTGTGCACGTGGGACAGCCCTGTGGGAAAGCCTCGTGGGAAAGCCTCGTGGGAAAGACTCGAGGGAAAACCATAGATCCTTTGATCCACGCGGCGGACTGCGTGACACTGCTGCTACCGCTCTGGAGGAAAGCGCAAGTGCATGCCCGCATTCGAGACGAGGACTGACTCCCCTGGGGAGACTCCAGAAGTACCCCAAGATCCTTGTCAGCACTGGAGAGGAATCCTCAGGTTCCGGCCCCGACTCCACACAAGGTCTTAGGCCCCGGCATCGACGGGAGAGTAATCCCGAGAGGCCCCCAAGGAACTCACATGGGGACTGGCCTTTCCTGAGGCCACCAGAGCGGGTCCCTGAGGTCCCCGTCGTAAGTCGAGAGCACCTGCCGCAACTCGAGAAAATCCAGGAGGTTTTGCCCTCCAGGCGAGATGAGGCCCATTTCCGCTGAGGCTTCTCGAGGCCAATCACATCTAACCACTGGAACTTCCAAAGGGTCTTTCACACCATTGCTGCAACTCAAGAAGTTCCCCGACATACCCGTCTCCACTCGAGAGGAAGCACGTGGGGTCCCGCACACATCCAGGGGAGCCCCGTTTCCGCCTCCTAGCTCGAGATGAGGGATCCTTTCCCTGTTTCGTAGGGAAAGAATTCCCGGCGTTCCCGTCGCATCTCAAGAGGAGGCGCTCTCCACAGGAAAGGCGAGAGGAACTCCAGGGTCGTGCCACCATTCCAAGAGTCCCCCAGATGTGTCAGTCCATTCCAGAGGAACCTGTTTTCCCTGCACTGCCTTGACGTTCAAGCCGAGGATCCACTCCCACCACGTGTGCACGTGGGACAGCCCTGTGGGAAAGCCTCGTGGGAAAGCCTCGTGGGAAAGACTCGAGGGAAAACCATAGATCCTTTGATCCACGCGGCGGACTGCGTGACACTGCTGCTACCGCTCTGGAGGAAAGCGCAAGTGCATGCCCGCATTCGAGACGAGGACTGACTCCCCTGGGGAGACTCCAGAAGTAGCCCAAGATGCATGTCAGCACTGGAGAGGAATCCTCAGGTTCCGGCCCCGACTCCACACAACGTCTTAGGCCCCGGCATGGACGGGAGAGGAATCCCCAGAGGCCCCCGAGGAACTCGCATGGGGACTGGCCTTTCCTGAGGCCACCAGAGCGGGTCCCTGAGGTCCCTGTCGTAAGACGAGAGCACCTGCAGCAACTCGAGAAAATCCAGGAGGTTTTGCCCTCCAGGCGAGATGAGGCCCATTTCCGCTGAGGCTTCTCGAGGCTAATCACATCTAACCACTGGAACTTCCAAAGGGTCCTTCACACCCTTGCTGCAACTCAAGAAGTTCCCCGACATACCCGTCTCCACTCGAGAGGAAGCACGAGGGTCCCGCACACATCCTTGGGAGCCCCGTTTCCGCCTCCTAGCTTGAGATGTGGGATGCTTTCCCTGTTTCATAGGGAAAGAATTCCCGGCGTTCCCGTCGCATCTCAAGAGGAGGCGATCTCCACAGGAAAGGCGAGAGGAACTCCAGGGTCGTGCCACCATTCCAAGAGTCCCTCAGATGTGTCAGTCCATTCCAGAGGAACCTGTTTTCCCTGCACTGCCTTGACGTTCAAGCCGAGGATCGACTCCCACCACGTGTGCACGTGGGACAGCCATGTGAGAACGCCTCGTGGGAAAGCCTCGTGGGAAAGACTCGAGGGAAAACCATAGATCCTTTGATCCACGCGGCGGACTGCGTGACACTGCTGCCACCGCTCTGGAGGAAAGCGCAAGTGCATGCCCGCATTCGAGACGAGGACTGACTCCCCTGGGGAGACTCCAGAAGTACCCTAAGATCCATGTCAGCACTGAAGAGGAATCCTCAGGTTCAGGCTCCGACTCCACACAAGGTCTTAGGCCCCGGCATCGACGGAAGAGGAATCCCGAGAGGCCCCCGAGGAATTCGTATGGGGACTGGCCTTTCCTGAGGCCACCACAGCGGGTCCATGAGGGCCCCATCGTAAGTCGAGAGCACCTGCCGCAACTCGAGAAAATCCAGGAGGTGTTGCCCTCCAGGCGAGATGAAGCCCATTTCCGCTGAGGCTTCTCGAGGCTAATCATATCTAACCATTGGAACTTTCAAAGGGTCCTTCACACCCTTGCTGCAACTCAAGAAGTTCCCCGACATACCCGTCTCCACTCGAGAGGAAGCACGAGAGTCCCGCACACATCCACGGGAGCCTCGTTTCCGCCTCCTAGCTTGAGATGAGGGATCCTTTCCCTGTTTCATAGGGAAAGAATTCCCGGCGTTCCCGTCGCACCTCAAGAGGAGGCGCTCTCCACAGGAAAGGCGAAAGGAACTCCAGGGTCGTGCCAGCATTCCAAGAGTCCCCCAGATGTGTCAGTCCATTCCAGAGAAACCTGTTTTCCCTGCACTGCCTTGACGTTCAAGCCGAGGATCGACTCCCACCACGTGTGCTCGTGGGACAGCCCTGTGGGAAAGCCTCGTGGGAAAGCCTCGAGGGAAAGCCATAGATCCCTTGATCCACGCGGCAGACTGCGTGACACTGCTGCTACCGCATTGGAGGAAAGCGCAAGGGCATTCCCGCATTCGAGACGAGGACTGACTCCCCTGGGGAGACCCCAGAAGTACCCCAAGATCCATGTCAGCACTGGAGAGGATTTCTCAGGTTCCGTCCCCGACTCCACACAAGGTCTTAGGCCCCGGCATCGACGGGAGAGGAATCCCGAGAGGCAACCGAGGAACTCTCATGGGGACTGGACTCTCCTGAGGCCACCAGAGCGGGTCCCTGAGGGCCCCGTCGTAAGTCGAGAGCACCTGCCGCAACTCGAGAAAATCCAGGTGGTTTTGCCCTCCAGGCCAGATGAGGCCCATTTCTGCTGAGGCTTCTCGAGGCTAATCACATCTAACCACTGGAACTTCCAAAGGGTCCTTCACACCCTTGCTGCAACTCAAGAAGTTCCCTGACATACCCGTCTCCACTCGAGAGGAAGCACGAGGGTCCCGCACACATCCAGGGGAGCCCCGTTTCCGCCTCCTAGCTCCAGATGAGGAATCCTTTCCCTGCTTCGTGGGGAAAGAATTCCCGGCGTTCCCGTCGAATCTCAAGGGGAGGTGCTCTCCACAGGAAAGGCGAGAGGAACTCCAGGGTCGTGTCACCATTCCAAGAGTCCCCCAGATGTGTCAGTCCATTCCAGAGGAACCTGTTTTCCCTGCACTGCCATGACGTTCAAGCCGAGGATCGACTCCCACCACGTGTGCACGTGGGACAGCCCTGTGGGAAAACCTCGTGGGAAAGCCTCAAGGGAAAGACTCGAGGGAAAACCATAGATCCTTTGATCCACGGGGCGGACTGCGTGACACTGCTGCTACCGCTCTGGAGGAAAGCGCAAGTGCATGCCCGCATTCGAGACGAGGACTGACTCCCCTGGGGAGACTCCAGAAGTACCCCAAGATCCATGTCAGCACTGGAGAGGAATCCTCAGGTTCCGGCCCCGACTCCACACAAGGTCTTAGGCCCCGGCATCGACGGGAGAGTAATCCCGAGAGGCCCCCGAGGAACTCGCATGGGGACTGGCCTTTCCTGAGGCCACCAGAGCGGGTCCCTGAGGTCCTCATCGTAAGTCAAGAGCACCTGCCCCAACTCGAGAAAATCCAGGAGGTTTTGGCCTCCAGACGAGATGAGGCCCATTTCCGCTGAGGCTTCTCGAGGCTAATCACATCTACCCACTGGAACTTCCAAAGGGTCCTTCACACCCTTGCTGCAACTCAAGAAGTTCCCCGACATACCCGTCTCCACTCGAGAGGAAGAACGGGGGTCCCGGCCACATCCAGGGGAGCCCCGTTTCCGCCTCCTAGCTCGAGATGAGGAATCCTTTCCCTGTTTTGTAGGGAAAGAATTCCCGGCGTTCTCGTCGCATCGCAAGAGGAGGGGCTCTCCACAGGATAGGCGAGAGGATCTCCAGGGTCGTGCCACCATTCCAAGAGTCCGCCAGATATGTCAGTCCTTTCCAGAGGAACCTGTGTTCCCTGCACTGCCTTGACGTTCAAGCCGAGGATCGACTCCCACCACGTGTGCACGTGGGGCAGCCCTGTGGGAAAGCCTCGTGGGAAAGGCATGAGGAACTCCAGGGTCGTGCCACCATTCCAAGAGTCCCCCAGATGTGTCAGTCCATTCCAGAGGAACCTGTTTTCCCTGCACTGCCTTGACGTTCAAGCCGAGGATCGACTCCCACCACGTGTGCACGTGGGACAGCCCTGTGGGAAAGCCTCGTGGGAAAGCCTCGTGGGAAAGACTCGAGGGAAAACCATAGATCCTTTGCTCAACGCGGCGAACTGCGTGACACTGCTGCTACCGCTCTGGAGGAAAGCACAAGTGCATGCCCGCATTCGAGACGAGGACTGACTCCCCTGGGGAGACTACAGAAGTACCCCAAGATCCATGTCCGCACTGGAGAGGAATCCTCAGGTTCCTGCCCCGACTCCACACAAGGTCTTAGGCCCCGGCATCGACGGGAGAGCAATCCTGAGAGGCCCCCGAGGAACTCGCATGGGGACTGGCCTTTCCTGAGGCCACCAGAGCGGGTCCCTGAGGTCCCCGTCGTAAGTCGAGAGCACCTGCCGCAACTCGAGAAAATCAAGGAGGTTTTGCCCTCCAGGCGAGATGAGGCCCATTTCCGCTGAGGCTTCTCGAGGCTAATCACATCTAACCACTGGAACTTAGAAAGGGTCCTTCACACCCTTGCTGCAACTCAAGAAGTTCCCCGACATACCCGTCTCCACTCGAGAGAAAACACGAGGGTCCCGCACACATCCAGGGGAGACCCGTTTCCGCCTCCTAGCTCGAGATGAGGGATCCTTTCCCTGTTTCGTAGGGAAAGAATTCCCGGCGTTCCCGTCGCATCTCAAGAGGAGGCGCTCTCCACAGGAAAGGCGAGAGGAACTCCAGGGTCGTGCCACCATTCCAAGAGTCCCCCAGATGTGTCGGTCCATTCCAGAGGATCCTTTTTTCCCTGCACTGCCTTGACGTTCAAGCCGAGGATCGACTCCCACCGCGTGTGCAGGTAGGACACCCTGTGGGAAAGCCTCGTGGGAAAGCCTCGTGGGAAAGACTCGAGGGAAAACCATAGATCCTTTGATCCACGCGGCGGACTGCGTGACACTGCTGCTACCGCTCTGTAGGAAAGCGCAAGAGCATGCCCGCATTCGAGACGAGGACTGACTCCCCTGGGGAGACTCCAGAAATACCCCAAGATCCATGTCAGCACTGGAGAGGAATCCTCAGGTTCCGGCCCCGACTCCACACAAGGTCTTAGTCCCCGGCATCGACGGTAAAGGAATCCGGAGAGGCCCGGGAGTAACTCGCTTGGGGACTTGCCCGTCCTGAGGCCACCAGAGCGGGTCCCTGATGTCCCCGCCTTATGTCGAGAGCACCTGCCACAACTCGACAAATTCCAGGAGGTTTTGCCCTCCAGGCGAGATGAGGCCCATTTCCGCTGAGGCTTCTCGAAGCTAATGACACCGAAACTCTGGAACTTCCAAAAGGTCCTTCACACCCTTGCTGCAACTCAAGAAGTTCACCGACATCCCCGTATCCACTGTTGAGGAAGCACGAGGGTCCCGCCCACATCCAGTGGAGCCCCGTTTCCACCTGGTAGCTCGAGATGAGGGATCCTTTCGCTGCTTGCTCTGGAAAGAATTCCCGGCGTTCCCGTCGCATCTCAAGAGGAGGTGCTCTCGACAGTAAAAGCGAGGGGAAATCGAGGGTCGTGCCGCTATCCCAAAGTCCCCCAGATATCTCAGTCCATTCAAGAGGAACATGTTTTCCTTGCACTGCCACGACTTTCACGCCGAGGATCTACTCACACAATGGTGGCACTTGGGACAGCCCTGTTGGATAGCCTCGTGAGAACACCTCGTGGGAAAGCCTCGAGGGAAAGATACAGATCCCTTGATCCAGGCGATTGGAAGCGTGACACTGCTGGTACAGTCTTGAGGAAAGCGCTCGTGCATGCCCAGATTCGAGATGAGGACTTACTCCTCTATGGAGACTCCAGACATACCCGAAGATCCATGTCAGCACAGGAGAGGAATCCTAAGGTTCCAGGCCCGACACCTCACAAGGACTTAGGCTGCGGCATCGAAAGGAGAGGAATCCCGAGAGGCCCCCGAGCAACTCGCATTGGGACTGGCCTTTCCTGAGGCCACCAGAGCGGGTCCCTGAGGTCCCCGTCGTAAGTCGAGAGCACCTGCCACAACTCGAGAAAATCCAGGAGGTTTTGCCCTCCAGGCGAGATGAGGCCCATTTCCACTGAGGCTTCTCGAGGCTAATCACACCTAACCTCTGGAACTTCCAAACGGTCCTTCACACCCTTGCTGCAACTCAAGAAGTTCCTCGACATCCTGGTCTCCACTGTAGAGGAAGCACGAGGGTCCCGCCCACATCCAGAGGAGCCCCGTTTCTGCTTCGTTGCTCGAGATGTGGGATCCTTTCCTTGCTTCGTCGGGAAAGAATTCCCGGCGTTCCCTTCGCATCTCAAGAGGAGGCGCTCTCCATAGGGAAGGCGAGAGGAACTCCAGCGTCGTGCCACCATTCCAAGAGTCGGCTAGATGTCTTAGTCCATTCCAGAGGAATCTGTTTTCCCTGCACTACCTCGACATTCAAGCCGAGGATCGACTCACAACACGGTGGCACGTGGGACAGCCCTGTGGGAAGGACTGGTGGGAACACCTCGTGGGAAAGCCTCAAGGGAAAGGCACAGATAACTTGATGTAGGCGATGGGAAGAATGACACTGCTGCTACAGCTCTTGAGGAAAGCGCACGTGCATGCCCCCATTCGAGACGAGGACTTACTCCAATGGGGAGACTCCAGACGTACCCGAAGATACATGTCAGCACTGCAGAGGAATCCTCAGGTTCTGGGCCCGACTCCACTAAGGACTTAGGCCCGGGCATCGACGGGAAAGTAATCCCGAGAGGCCCCCGAGCAACTCGATTGGGGACTGGCCAGTCCTGAGGCCACCAGAGCAGGTCCCTTATGTCCCCGCCTTAAGTCGAGAGCACCTGCCACAACTCGAGAAAATCCAAGCGGTTTTGCCCTCCAGGCGAGATGAGGCCCATTTCCGCTGAGGCTTCTCGAGGCTAATCACACCTAACCTCTGGAACTTCCAAAAGGTACTTCACACCCTTGCTGCAACTCAGGAAGTTCCCCGACATCTCCGTCTCCACTGTAGAGGAAGCACGAGGGTCCCGCCCACATCCAGAGGAGCCCCCGTTTACACCTTGTAGCTCGAGATGAGGGATCCTTCCCATGCTTCCTCAGGAAAGAATTCCCGGGGTTCCCATCGCATCTCAAGAGGAGGCGCTCTCGACAGTAAAAGCGAGGGGAAATCGAGGGCCGTGCCGCTATCCCAAAGTCCCCCAGATATCTCAGTCCATTCAAGAGGAACATGTTTTCCTTGCACTGCCACGACTTTCACGCCGAGGATCTACTCACACAATGGTGGCACGTGGGACAGCCCTGTTGGATAGCCTCGTGAGAACACCTCGGGGGAAAGCCTCGAGGGAAAGATACAGATCCCTTGATCCAGGCGATTGGAAGCGTGACACTGCTGGTACAGTCTTGAGGAAAGCGCTCGTGCATGCCGCCATTCGAGACAAGGACTTACTCCCCTGGGGAGACTCCAGACATACTCGAAGATCCATGTCAGCACAGGAGAGGAATCCTAAGGTTCCGGGCCCGACACCACACCAGGACTTAGGCTGCGGCATCGAAAGTAGAGGAATCCCGAGAGGCCCCTGAGCAACTCGCATTGGGACTGGCCTTTCCTGAGGCCACCAGAGCGGGTCCCTGGGTCCAAGTCGTAAGTCGAGAGCACCTGCCACAACTCGAGAAAATCTAGGAGGTTTTGCCCTCCAGGCGAGATGAGGCCCATTTCCACTGAGGCTTCTCGAGGCTAATCACACCTAACCTCTGGAACTTCCTAAAGGTCCTTCACACCCTTGCTGCAACTCAAGATGTTCCCTGACATACCCGTCTCCAATCTAGAGGAAGCACGAGGGTCCCGGCCACATTCAGAGAAGCCCGTTTCCGCCTCATACCTCGAGATGAGTGATCCTTTCGCGGCTTGGTCGGGAAAGAATTCTTGGCATTCCCGTCGCTTCTCAAGAGGAGCCGCTCTCCACAGGAAAGGCGAGAGGAACTCCAGGGTCGTGCCACCATTCCAAGAGTCCCACAGAATTCTAGGTCCATTCCAGAGGAACCTGTTTTCCCTGCACTGCCTCGACTTTCTCGCCGAGGTACGACTCCACCACGGTGGCACGTGGGTCAGCCCTGTGGGAAAGCCTCGTGGGAAAGCCTCGTGGGAAAGCCTCGAGGGAAAGCCACAGATCCCTTGAACCACGCAACGAAAGCGTGACATTGATGCTACCGCTCGGGAGGAAAGGGCACGTGCATGCCCGCATTCGAGACGAGGACTTACTCCCCTGGGGAGACTCAAGAAGTACCCCAAGATCCATGTCAGAACTGGAGAGGAATCCTCAGGTTCCAGCCCCAACTCCACACAATGTCTTAGGCCCCGTTATAGAAGGTAGAGGAATCATGAGAGGTCCCCGTTCAACTCGCATGGGGACTGGCCTTTCCTGAGGCCACCAGAGCGTGTCCCTGAGGTCCCCGTCGTAAGTCGAGAGCACCTGCCGCAACTCGAGTAAATCCAGGAGGTTTTGCCCTCCAGGAGAGATGGGGCCGATTTCCTCGGAGGTTTCTCAAGGCTAATCACATCTAAGCTCTGGAACTTCCAAAAGTTCCTTCACACCCTTGCTGCAACTCAAGAAGCTCCCCGACATACCCGTCTCCCTTCGAGAGGAAGCACGAGGGTCCCGCGCACATCCAGGGGAGCCCCGTTTCTGCCTCGTAGCTCGAGATGAGGGATCCTTTCACTGCTTTGTCGGGAAAGAATTCTGGGCATTCCCGTCCAATCTCAAGAGGAGGCGGTCTCCACAGGAAACGCAGGAGGAACTACAGCATCGTTCCACCATTCCAAGAGTCCTCCAGAAGTCTCAGTCCATTCCAGAGGAACCTGTTTTCCCTGCACTGCCTCGACTTTCAAGCCGAGGTTCGACTCCCACCTCGGTGATACGTGGGAGAGCACTGTGGGAGAGCCTGTTGGGAAAGCCTCGTGGGAAATCCTCAAAGGAAAACCAGAGATCCCATGATCAACGCGACAGGAAACGTGACACTGCTGCTACAGCTCGGGAGGACAGCACACGTGAATACCCCCTCTGGAGACAATGACTGACTCCCCTGGGGAGACTCCAGAAGTACCCCAAGATCCATGTCAGCACTGGGGAGGAATCCGCAGGTTCCGGCCCCAACTCCACACAAGGTCTTGAGTCCCGGCATCGATGGTACAGGAATCCCGAGAGGCCCCTGAGCAACTCGCATACGGAGTGGCCTTTCCTGAGGCCACCAGAGAGGGTCCCTGAGGTCCCCGTGGTAAGTCGAGAGCAGCTGCCACAACTGGATAAAATCCAGGAAGTTTTGCCCTCCAGGCGAGGTGATGCCCATTTCCACTGAGGCTTCTCGAAGCTAATGACACCTAAACTCTGGAACTTCAAAAAGGTCCTTCACACCCTTGCTTCAACTCACGAGGTTCCCTGACATAACCGTTTACACTAGAGAGGAAGCACGAGGGTCCTGGCCACATCCAGAAGAGCCCCGTTTCCGCCTCGTAGCTCGAGATGAGGGATCCTTTCCCTGCTTGGTCGAGAAAGAATTCGGGGCATTCCCGTCGCATCTTAAGAGGAGAAGCTCTCCACAGGAAAGGAGAGAACTCCAGTGTCGTGCGACCATTCCCAGAGTCCCCCAGATGTCTTCGTCCATTCCAGAGGAACCTGTTTTCCCTGCACTGCCTTGACTTTCACGCCGAGGATCGACTCCCACCACAGTGGCACTTGGGACCGCCCTGTGGGAAAGCCTCGTGGAAAATCCTCGTTGGAAAACCTCGCGGGAAAGCCACAGATCTCATGATCCATGCTCCTGGAACCAGACACTGCTGCTACCGTTCTGGATGAAAGCGCACGTGCATGATCCCCTCTCGAGACGAGGACTTACTCCCTTGGGGAGACTCCAGAAGTTCCCCCAAGATCCATGTCAGCACTGAAGAGGAATCCTCATGTTCCGCCCCGACGCCACACAAGGTCTCAGGCCCCGGCATCGAAGCGAGAGGAATCCCGAGAGGCACCCGAGCAACTCGCATGAGGACTGGCATTGCCTGAGGCCACCAGAGCGAGTCCCTGAGGTCCCCGTCGTAAATCAAGAGCACCTGCCGCAACTCGAAAAAATCTAGGAGGTATGGCCCTCCAGGCTAGAAGAGCCCATTTCCGCTGAGGCTTCCCGAAGCTAATCAAACCTAACCTCTGGAACTTCCAAAAGTTCCTTCACACCCTTGCTGTAACTCAAGAAGTTGCCTGACATACCCGTCTCCACTCTAGAGGAAGCACAAGGGTCCCGGCCACATCCAGAGGAGACCCGTTTCCGCCTCGTAGCTCGAGATGAGGGACATTTCGCTGCTTTGTCGGGAAAGAATTCCCGGCGTTCCACTCTCACCTCAAGAGGAGGTGCTCTCCACAGGAAAGGCGAGAGGAACTCCAGCGTCGTGCCACCATTCCAAGAGTTCCCCAGAAGTCTCAGTCCATTCCAGCGGAACCTGTTTTCCCTGCACTGCCTCGACTTTCATGACGAGAATTGACTCCCACCACAGTGGCACGTGTGACAGCCCTGTGGGAAAGCCTCGTGGGAAAGCCTCGAGGGAAAGCCACAGATCCCTTGTTCCAGGCGATGGAAAGCATGACACTGCTGCTACTCCTCTGGAGGAAAGCACACGTGCATGCTCCCATTTCAGACGAGGACTTACTCCCCTGGGGAGACACCAGAATTACCCCATTATCCATGTCAGCACTGGAGAGGAATCCTCCGGTTCCGGCCCCGCCTCCACACTAGGTATTAGGCGCAGGCATCGAAGGGAGAGGTATCCCGAGAGGCCCACGTGCAACTCGCATGGGGACTGGCCTTTCCTGAGGCCACCAGAGCGGGTCCCAGAGGTCCCCGTCGTATGTCGAGAGCACCTGCCGCAACTCGAGAAAATCCAGGAGGATTTGCCCTCCAGGCGAGATGAGGACCATTTCCGCTGAGGCTTCTCAAGGCTAATCACACCTAAGCTCTGGAACTTCCAAAGGGTCCTTGACACCCTTGCTGCAACTCAAGAAGTTCCCCGAGATACCCCTCTCCACTCGAGAGGAAGCACGTGGGTCCCACCCACATCCAGAAGAGCTCCATTTCCGCCTCGTAGGTCGAGATGAGGAATCCTTTCGCTGCTTGTTCAGGAGAGATTCCTGGGCGTTCCCGTCACATCTCAAGAGTAGGGGCTCTCCACAGGAAAGCTGAGAGCAACTCCAGCGTCGTGCCACCATTCCAAGAGTCCCCCAGATGTCTCAGAACATTCCTGAGGAAACTGTTTTCCCTGCACTGCCTTGACTTTCACGAGGAGGATCGACTCCCACCACGGTCTCACGTGGGACAGCCCTGTGGGAAAGCCTCGTGGGAAAGCCTCGAGGGAAAGCCACAGATCCCTTGATCCACGCGACAGAAATCGTGACGCTGGTGCTACAGCTCGGAGGAAAGCGCACGTGCATGCCCCCATTCGAGACAAGGACTTACTCCCTTGGGGAGACTCCAAAAGTACTCCAAGATCCATGTCAGTACTGGAGAGGAATCCTCAGGTTCCGGCCCCGACTCCACACAAGGTCTTAGGCCCCGGCATCTACGGAAGAGGAAACCCGAGAGCACCCCGAGCAATTCGGATGGGGACGGGCCAGTCTTGAGGCCACCAGAGCGGGTCCCTGAGGTCCCCGTCGTAAGTCGAGAGCACCTGCGGCAACTCGAGAAAATCAAGGAGGTTTGGCACTCCAGGCGAGATGACGCCCATTTCCGCTGAGGCTTCTGGAAGGTAATCACATCTAACCTCTGGAACTTCTAAAAGGTCCTTCACACCCTTGCTGCAACTCAAGAAGTTCCCTAACATACCCATCTCCACTCGAGAGGAAGCACGACGGTCCCGCCCACATCCAGAGGAGCCCCGTGTCCGCCTCGTAGCTCAAGATGAGGGATCCTTTCGCAGCTTTTTCGGGAAATAATTCTGGGAGTTCCTGTTGCATCTCAAGTGGAGGCGCTCCCCACAGGAAAGGCGAGAGGAACTCCAGCGTCGTGCCACCATTCCCAGAGTCCCCCAGATATCTCAGTCCATTCCAGAGGAACCTGTTTTCCCTGCATTGCCTCGAGTTTCACACCGAGCATCGACTCACACCACGGTGGCACGTGGGACAGCCCTGTGGGAAAGCCTCGTGGGAAAGCCTCGTGGGTAAGCCACAGATCCCATGATCGGCGTGCCGGGAGGCGTGACACTGTTGTTACACCTCGGGATGAAAGCGAACGTGCATGCCCCCTCTAAGGACGAGTACTGCCTCCCCTCGGGGGACTTCAGAAGAACCCCAAGATCCATGTCAGCACTGGAGTGGAATCTTCACTTTCCGGCCCCGACTCCACACAAGGTCTTAGACCCTGGCAAGGACGGGAGAGGAATCCCGAGAGGCCCCCGAGCAACTCGCATGGGGACTGGCCTTTCCTAGGTCACCAGAGCGGGTCCCTGAGGTCCCCATCGTACGTCGAGAGCACCTGCCCCAACTCGAGAAAATCCAGGCGGTTTTGCCCTCCAGGCGAGATGAGGCCCATTTCCTCTGAGGCTTCTCAAGGCTAATCACACCTAATTTGTGGAAATTCTAAAAGGTCCTTCACACACTTGCCGCAACTCAAGAAGGACCCCGACATACCTGTCTCCACTCTAGAGGGAGCACGAGGCTCCCTCGCACATCCAGGGGAGCCCCATTTCTGCCTCATAGCTCGAGATGAGGGATCCTTTCCCTGCTTGGTTGGGAAAGAATTCCCGTCGTTCCCGTTGCATCTCAAGAGGAGGCCGTCTCCACAGGAAAGGCAAGAGGAACTCCAGGGCCGCGCCACCATTCCGAGTCCCCCAGATTTCTCAGTTCATTTCAGAGGAACCTGTTTTCCCTGCACTGCCTCGAGTTTCTCGCCGAGGATCGACAGCCACAACGGTGGCACGTGAAGCAGCCCTGTGGGAAAGCCTAGTGGAAAGCCTCGTGGGAAAGCCTCGAGGGAAAGCCACAGATCCCTTGATCCACGCGACGGGAAGCGTGACACTGCAGCTACAGCTCTGGAGGAAAGCACACGTGCATGCCCCCATTCGAGACGAGGACTTACTCCCCTGGGGAGACTCCAGAAGTACCCCACGATCCTTGTCAGCACTGGAGAGGAAACCTCATGTTCCAGGCAGGACTCCACACAAGGTCTTAGGCTCTGGCATCGAAGGGAGAGGAATCCCGAGAGGCTCCCGAGCAACTCGAATGGGGACTGACCAGTCCTGAGGCCACCAGAGCGGGTCCCTTTCTTCACCGTCCTAAGACGAGAGCACCTGCAGCAACTCGAGAAAATCCAGGAGGTTCTCACCTCCAGGATAGATGAGGTCCATTTCCGCTGATGCGTCTCGGGGATAATCACATCTAACCTCTGGAAAGTCCGAAGGGTCCTTCACACCCTTGATGCAACTCAAGAAGTTCCCCAGCATACCCGTCTCCCCTCGAGAGGAAGCACGAGGGTCCCGCCCACATCCATAGGAGCCCCGTTTCCGCCTCGTAGCTCGAATTGAGGGCCCCATTCGCTGCGAGTTCGGGAAAGAATTCTGGGAATTCCTGTCGCATCTCAAGAGGAGGTGCTCTACACAGGAAAGGCTAGAAATCAAGCGTCGTGCCACCATTCCCAAAAACCCCCAGATGTCTCAGTCCTTTCCAGAGGAACCTGCTTTCCCTGCACTGCCTCCACTTTCACTCCGAGGATCGACTCCCACCACGTCGGCACGTGGGACAGCCCTGTGGGAAAGCCTCTTGGGAAAGCCTCGTTGGAAAGCCTCGAGGGAAAGCCACAGATCCCATGATCGACGTGACAGGAAGCGTGACACTGCAGCTACAGCTCTGGAGGAAAGCGCACGTGCATGCCCCCATTCGAGACGAGGACTTACTCCCCTGGGAAGACCCCAGAAGTACCCCAAGATCCATGTGAGCACTGGAGAGGAATCCTCAGGTTCCGGCCCCGCTTCTACACAAGTCTTAGCCCCGGCATCGAAGGGAAAGGAATCCAGAGAGGCCCCCGAGCCACTCGCATTGGGACTGGCCTTTCCTGAGGCCACAAGACCGGGTCCCTGAGGTCCCCGTCGTAAGTCAAGAGCACCTGCCGCAACTCGAGAAAATCCAGTAGGTTTTGCCCTCCAGTCGAGATGAGGCCCATTTCCGCTGAGGCTTCTCAAGGCTAATCACATCTAACCTCTGGAACTTCCAAAAGGTCCTTCACACCCTTGCTGGAACTCAAGAAGTTCCCCGACATACCCGTCTCCACTCTAGAGGAAGCACGAGGGTCCCACCCACATCCAGAGGAGCTCCGTTTCTGCCTCGTAGCTCGAGATGAGGGATCCTTTCGCTGCTTGGTCGGGAAAGAATTCCCGGGGTTCCCTTCGCACCTCAGAGGAGGCGCTCTCCACAGCAAAGGCGAGAGGAACTCCAGCGTCTTGCCACCATTCCAAGAGTCCCCCAGATGTCTTAGTCCATTCTAGAGGAACCTGTTTTCCCTGAACTGCCTCGACTTTCACGCCGAGGAGAGACTCCCACCACGGTGGCACGTGGGACATCCCTGTGGGAAAGCCTCGTGGGAAAGCCTAGCAGGAAAGACACAGATCCCTTGATCCAGGCGATGGGAAGCGTGACACTGCTGCTACAGCTCTGGAGGAAAGCGCACGTGCATGCCCCCATTAGAGACGAGGACTTACTCCCCGGGGGAGACTCCAGAAGTACCCCAAGATCCATGTCAGCACTGAAGAGGAATCCTCAGGTTCAGGGCCCGACACCACACAAGGTCTTAGGCCCTGGCATCGAACGGAGAGGAATCCCGAGAGGTCCCTGAGCAACTCGCAGGGGAATGGCCTTTACTGAGGCCACAAGAGCGGGTCCCTGAGGTCTCCGTTGTAAGTCGAGAGCACTTGCCGCAACTCAAGAAAATCCAGGAGGTTTTGCTCTCCAGGCGAGATGAGGCCCATTTCCATGAGGCTTCTCGAGGCTAATCACACCTAAACTCTGGAACTTCCAAAAGGTCCTTCACACCCTTGCTGCAACTCAAGAAGTTCCCCGACATCCTCGTCTCCACTCTAGAGGAAGCACGAGAGTCCCGGCCCCATCCAGAGGAGCCCCGTTTCCGCCTCGTAGATCGAGATGAGGGATCCTTTCGCTGCTTGGTCGGGAAAGAATTCCCGGTATTCCCGTCGCACCTCAGAGGAGGCGCTCTCCACAGGAAAGGCGAGAGGAACTCCATCGTCGTGCCACCATTCCAAGAGTCCCCTTGATGTCTCAGTCCATTCTAGAGGAACCTGTTTCTCTGCACTGCCTCGACTTTCACGCCGAGGATCGACTCCCACCACGGTGGCACGTGGGACAGCCCTGTGGGAAAGCCTCGTGGGAAAGCCTCGAGGGAAAGCCACAGATCCCTTGATCCATGCAACAGTAATCGTGACGCTGGTGCTACAGCTCGGAGGAAAGCGCACGTGCATGCCCCCATTCGAGACGAGGACTTACTCCCCTGGGGAGACTCCGAAAGTACTCCAAGATCCATGTCAGTACTGGAGAGGAATCCTCAGGTTCCGGCCCCGACTCCACACAAGGACTTAGGCCCCGGCATCGACGGAAGAGGAATCCCGAGAGGACCCCGAACAATTCGAATGGGGACGGGCCAGTCTTGAGGCCACCAGAGCGGGTTCCTTAGGTCACCGTCGTAAGACGAGACCACCTGTCAAAACTCGAGAAAATCCAGGAAGTTCTCCCATCCAGGCTCGATGAGGCCCATTTCCGCTGAGGCGTCTGGAGGTTAATCACATCTAACCTCTGGAACTTCCAAAGGGTCCTTCACACCCTTGCTGCAACTCAAGAAGTTCCCCGACATACCCATCTCCACTCGAGAGGAAGCACGTGGGTCCTGCCCACATCCAGAAGAGCTCCGTTTCTGCCTCGTAGGTCGAGATGAGGGATCCTTTCGCTGCTTGTTCAGAAGAGAATCCTGGGCGTTCCTGTCGCATCGCAAGAGGAGGTGCTCTCCACAGGAAAGGTGAGAGCAACTCCAGCGTCGTGCCACCATTCCAAGAGTCCCCCAGATGTCTCAGTCCATTCCGGAGGAACCTCTTTTCCCTGCACTGCCTCGACTTTCACGCCGAGGATCGACTCCCACCACAGTCTCACGTGGGACAGCCCTGTGGGAAAGCCTCGTGGGAAAGCCTCAGGGAAAGCCACAGATCCCTAGATCCACGCGACGGGAAGCCGGACACTGCTGCTACAGGTTGGAAGGAAAGCGCACGTGCATGCCCCCTCTCGAGACGAGGACTCACTCCCCTGGGGAGACTCCAGAAGTGACCCAAGATCCATTTCAACACTAGAGAGGAATCCTCATGTTCCGGGCCCGACTCCACACAAGGTCTTAGGCCCCGGCATCAAAGGGAGAGTAATCCCCAGAAGCCCCCGAACAACTCGAATGGGGACTGACCAGTCCTGAGGCCACCAGAGTCAGTCCCTTTCGTCACCGTCATAAGACGAGAGCATCAGCTACAACTTGAGAAAATCCAGGACGTTCTCACCTAAAGGATAGATGAGGCCCATTTCCACTGAGGCATCTCTAGGATAATCACATCTAACCCTGGAGAGTAGAAAGGGTCCTTCACAGCCTTGCTGCAACTCAAGAAGTTCCCCGACATACCCGTCTCCACTCGAGAGGAAGCAGGAGGGTCCTGGCCACATCCAGAGGAGCCCAGTTTCCGACTCGTAGCTCGAGATGAGGGATAATTTCGCTGCTTGTTCGGGAAAGAATTCTGGGAATTCCCGGCGCGTCTCAAGAGGAAGTGCTCTCCACAGGAAAGGCGAAAACTCCAGCGTCGTACAACCATTCCCAGAGACCCCTAGATGTCTCAGTCCATTCCAGAGGAAGCTGTTTTCCCTGCACTGCCTCGATTTTCACGCCGAGGATCGACACCCACCACGGTGGCACGTGAAGCAGCCCTGTGGGAAAGCCTCGTGGGAAAGCCTCGTGGGAAAGACTCGAGGGAAAGCCACAGATCCCTTGATCCATGCGACGGGAAGCGTGGCACTACTGCTACTGCTCTGGAGGAAAGCGCACGTGCATGCCCCCATTCGAGACGAGGACTTTCCCCCTGGGAAGACTCCAGAGGTACCCCAATATCCATGTCAGCACTGGAGAGGAATCCTCAGATTCCGGCCCCACTTCCACACAAGGTCTTAGGCCCCGGCATCGAAGGGAGAGGAATCCCGAGAGGCCCAGGAGCAACTCTCATTAGGACTGGCATTTCCTGAGGCCACAAGAGCGGTTCCCTGCTGTCCCCGTCGTAAGTCAAGAGCACCTGTCGCAACTCGAGAAAATCCAGGAGGTTTTGCCCTCCAGGCGAGATGAGGCCCATTTCCGCTGAGGTTTCTCAAGGCTAATCACATCTAAGCTCTGGAACTTCCAAAAGATCCTTCACACCCTTGCTGCAACTCAAGAATTTCCCTGACATCCCCGTCTCCACTCTAGAGGAAGCAGGAGGGTCCCGCACACATCCAGAGGAGCCCCGTTTCCGCCTCGTAGCTCGAGATGAGGGATTCTTTCCCTGCTTGGTCGGGAAAGAATTCTGGGCATTCCCGTCGCATCTCAAGAGGAGGCGCTCTCCACAGGAAAGGCGAGAGGAGGTCAAGCGTCGTGCCACCATTCCCAGAGTCCCCCTGATGTCTCAGTCCATTCCAGAGGACCTGTTTTCCCTGTGCTGCTTCTACTTTCACGACGAGGATCGACTCCGACCACGGCGGCACGTTGGACAGCTCTGTACGAAATCCTCGTGTGAAAGCCTCGAGGGAAATCCTCGAGGGAAAGCCACAGATCCCATGATCGACGCGATGGCAAGCGTCACACTGCTGCCACAGCTCGGCAGGAAAGCGCACGTGCATGCCCCTTCTCAAGAGGAGGACTGACTTCCCTGGGGAGACTCCAGAATTACCCCAATATCCAATTGAGCACTGGAGAGGAATCCTCAGGTTCCGGCCCCGACTCCACAAAACATCTTAGGCCCCGGCATCGACGGGAGTGTAATCCCAGGAGGCCACCGAACAAGTCGTATGGGGACTGGCCTTTCCTGAGGCCACCAGAGCGGGTCCCTGAGGTCCCCGTCGTAAGTCGAGAGCACCTGCCGCCACTCGAGAAAATCCAGGAGGTTTTGCCCTTCAGGCGAGATGAGGCCCATTTCCGCTGAGGCTTCTCGAGGCTAATCACATCTAACCACTGGAACTTCCAAAGGGTCCTTCACACCCTTGCTGCAACTCAAGAAGTTCCCCGACATAGCCGTCTCCACTCGAGAGGAAGCACGAGGGTCCCGCACACATCCAGGGGAGCCCCGTTTCCGCCTCCTAGCTCGAGATGAGGGATCCTTTCCCTGTTTCGTAGGGAAAGAATTCCCGGCGTTCCCGTCGCATCTCAAGAGGAGGCGCTCTCCACAGGAAAGGCGAGAGTAACTCCAGGGTCGTGCCACCATTCCAAGAGTCCACCAGATGTCTCAGTCCATTCCAGAGGAACCTGTTTTCCCTGCACGGCCTCGACTTTCACGGCGAGGATCGACTCCCAACACGGTGGCACGTGGGACAGCCCTGTGGGATAGCCTCGGGGAAAGCCTCGAGGGAATGCCACAGATCCCATGATCGACCTGACGGAAGCGTGACATTGCTCCTCCAGCGCGGGAGGAAAGCCCATTTGCATGTCCCCTCTGGAGACGAGGACTGACTCCCCTGGGGAGACTCCAGAAGTACGCAAAGTTCCATGTCAGCACTGGAGAGGAGTCCTCAGGATACGGCCCTGACTCCACACAAGGTCTTAGGCCCGGCATCGATGGGAGAGGAATCCCGAGAGGCTCCCGAGCCACTGGAATGGGGACTGGCCAGTCCTGAGGCCATCAGAGCGGGTCCCTTAGGTCACCGTCGTAAGACGAGAGCACCTGCTGCAACTCGAGAAAATCCAGGAGGTTTTTCCCTCCAGGCGAGATGAGGCCCATTTCCACTGAGACTTCTCCAGGCTAATCACGTCTAGCCTCTGGAACGTCCAAAAGGTCCTTCACACCCTTGCTGCGACTCAAGGAGTTGCCTGACATACCCGTCTCCACTCTAGAGGAAGCACGAGGCTCCCATCCACATCCAGAGGAGCCCCGTTTCCGCCTCGTAGCTCGAGATGAGGGACATTTCGCTGCTTTGTCCGGAAAGAATTCCCGGCGTTCCCCTCTCACCTCAAGAGGAGGCGCTCTCCACAGGAAAGGCGAGAGGAACTCCAGCTTCGTGCCACCATTCCAAGAGTCCCCCAGATGTCTCAGTCCATTCCAGAGGAACCTGTTTGCCCTGCACTACCTCGGCTTTCACGCCGAGGATCGACTCCCACGCCGAGGATCGACTCCCACCACGCTGGCACGTGGGACAGCCCTGTGGGAAAACCTCGTGGGAAAGCCTCGAGGGGAAGCCACAGATCCCTTGATCCAGGCGATGGGAAGCGTGAAACTGCTGCTACCGCTCTGGAGGAAAGCTCACGTGCATGCCCCCATTCGAGACGAGGACTTACTCCCCTGAAGAGACTCCAGAAGTACCCCAAGATTCATGTCAGCACTGGAGAGGAATCCTGAGGTTCCGGCCCCGACTCGACACAAGGTCTTAGGCCCCGGCTTCGAAGGGAAAGTTATCCTGAGTGGCCCCCGTGCAACTCGCATAGGGACTGGCCTTTCCTGAGGCAACCAGAGCGGGTCCATGAGGTCCCCGTCGGAAGTTGAGAGCACCTGCCACAACTCGACAGAATCCAAGAGGTTTTGCCCTCCAGGAGAGATGAGGCCCATTTCCACTGAGGCTTTCCGAAGCTAATCACACCTAAACTCTGGAATTTCCAAAAGGTCCTTCACACCCTTGCTGCAGCTCAAGAAGTTGCCTGACATACCCGTCTCACATCTAGAGGAAACACGAGGGTCCCGGCCACATCCAGAGGAGCCCCGTTTCCGCTACCTAGCTCGAGATGAGGAATCCTTTCGCTGCGTGTTCGGGAAAGAATTCTGTGCATTCCTGTCGCATCTCAATTAGGAGGTGCTCTCCACAGGTAAGGCTAGAACTCCACCGTCGTGCCACCATTCCCAGAAAACCCCAGATGTTTCATTCCATTCTAGAGGAACCTGTTTTCCCTGCACTGCCTCGACTTTCACGCCGAGGATCGACTCCCACCACGGTGGCACGTGTGACAGCCCTGTGGGAAAGCCTCGTGGGAATGCCTCATGTTAAATCCTCGAGGGAAAGCCACAGATCCCATGACTCACGCGATGGGAAGCGTGAAACTGCTGCTACAGCTCAGGAGGAAAGCGCACGTGCATGCCCCTTCTTGAGACGAGGACTGACTTCCCTGGGGAGACTCAAGAATTACCCCAATATCCATTTCAGCACTGGCGAGGAAGCCTCAGGTTCCGGCCCCGACTCCACACAACCTCTTAGGCCCCGGCATCAACGGCAGTGTAATCCCAGGAGGCCACCGAACAAGTCGTATGGGGACTGGCCAGTCCTGAGGTCACCAGAGCGGGTTCCCTAGGTCACCGTCGTAAGACGAGACCACCTGCCAAAACTCGAGAAAATCCAGGAAGTTCTCCCATCCAGTCTCGATGAGGCCCATTTTCGCTGAGGCGTCTCGAGGCTAATCACATCTAACCTCTGGAACTTCCAAAGGGTCCTTCACACCATTGCTGCATCTCAAGAAGTTCCCCGACATACCCCTCTCCACTCGAGAGGTAGCACGTGGGTCCCGCCCACATCCAGAAGAGCTCCGTTCCCGCCTCGTAGGTCGAGATGAGGGATCCTTTCACTGCTTGTTCGGGAGAGAATCCTGGGCGTTCCCGTCGCATCACAAGAGGCGGCGCTCTCCACAGGAAAGGTGAGAGCAACTCCAGCGTCGTGCCACCATTCCAAGAGTCCCCCAGATGTCTCAGTCCATTCCGGAGGAACCTGTTTTCCCTGCACTGCCTTGACTTTCACGCCGAGGATCGACTCCCACCACTGTCTCACGTGGGACAGCCCTGCGGGAAAGCCTCGTGGGAAAGCCTCGTGGGAAAGCATCGAAGGAAAGCCACAGATCCCTTGATCCACGCGACGGGAAGCATGGCACTACTTCTACTGCTCTGGAGGAAAGCGCACGTGCATGCCCCCATTCGAGACGAGGACTTACTCCCCTGGGAGACTCCAGAAGTACCCCAAGATCCATGTCAGCACTGGAGAGGAATCCTCAGGTCCCGGTCTCGACTCCACACAAGGTCTTAGGCCCCGGCATCGAAGGGAGAGGAATCCCGAGAGGCCCCTGAGCAACTCGCATGGGAACTAGCCTTTCCTGAGGCCACCAGAGCGGGTCCCTGAGGTCCCCGTCGTAAGTCGAGAGCACCTGCCCCAACTCGAGAAAATCCAGAAGGTTTTGCCCTCCAGGCGAGATGAGACCCATTTCCGCTGAGCCTTCTCAATGCTAATCACACCTAACTTCTCGAAATTCCAAAAGGTCCTTCACACACTTGCTTCAACTCAAGAAGTTTCCCGACATACAGGTCTCCATTCTAGAGGAAGAACGAGGGTCCCGCCCACATCCAGAGGAGCCCCGTTTCCGCCTCGTAGCTCGAGATGAGGGATCCTTTCCCTGCTTGGTCGGGAAAGCATTCCCAGCGTTCACGTCGCATCTGAAGAGGAGGCGCTCTCCACAGGAAAGGCGAGAGTAACTCCAGGGTCGTGTCCACATTCCAAGAGTCCCGCAGATGTCTCAGTCCATTCCAGAGGAAACTGTTTTGCTCCACTGCCTCGACTTTCATGCCGAGGATGGACTCCCACCACGGTGGCACGTGGGACAGCCCTGTGGGAAAGCCTCCTGGGAAAGCCTCGGGGGAAAGCCTCGAGGGAAAGCCACAGATCCCATGATCGACCCGACGGGAAGCGTGACATTTCTGCTCCAGCGCGGGAGGAAAGCCCATTTGCATGTCCCCTCTAGAGACGAGGACTGACTCCCCTGGGGAGACTCCAGAAGGACCCAAAGTTCCATGTCAGCACTGGAGAGGAATCCTTAGGATCCGGCCCTGACTCCACACAAGGTCTTAGGCCCGGCATCGACGGGAGAGGAATCCCGAGAGGCTCCCGAGACACTGGAATGGGGACTGGCCAGTCCTGAGGCCACCAGAGCGGGTCCCTTAGGTCACCGTCGTAAGACGAGAGCACCTGCTGCAACTCGAGTAAATCCAGGAGGTTTTTCCCTCCAGGCGAGATGAGGCCCATTTCCGCTGAGGCTTCTCCAGGCTAATCACTTCTAGCCTCTGGAACTTCCAAAAGGTCCTTCACACCCTTGCTGCAACTCAAGAAGTTGCCTGACATGCGCGTCTCCACTCTAGAGGAAGCACGAGTCTCCCATCCACATCCAGAGGAGCCCCGTTTCTGCCTCGTAGCTCGAGATGAGGGACATTTCGCTGCTTTGTCCGGAAAGAATTCCCAGAGTTCCCCTCTCACCACAAGAGGAGGCGCTCTCCACAGGAAAGGCGAGAGGAACTCCAGCGTCGTGCCACCATTCCAAGAGTCCCCGAGATGTCTCAGTCCATTCCAGAGGAACCTGTTTGCCCTGCACTGCCTCGGCTTTCACGCCGAGGATCGACTCCCACGCAGAGGATCGACTCCCACCACGCTGGCACGTGTGACAGCCCAGTGGGAAAGCCTCGTGGAAAAGCCTCGTGGGAAAGCCTCTAGGGAAAGCCACAGATATCTTGATCCAGGAGATGGGAAGCGTGACACTGCTGCTGCCACTATGGAGGAAAGCGCACGTGCATGCCCCCATTTGAGACGAGGACTGACTCCCCTGGGGAGACTCCAGAAGTACCCCAAGATCCATGTCAGCACTGGAGAGGAATCTTCAGGTACCAGCCCCGCCTCCACACAAGGTCTTAGGCCCCGGCATCAAAGGGAGAGAAATCCCGAGAGGCCCCCGAGCAACTTGCATTGGGACTGGCCTTTCCTGAGGCCACAAGAGCGGGTCCCTGAGGTCCCCGTCGTAAGTCGAGAGCACCTGCCACAACTCGAGAAAATCCAGGAGGTTTTGCCCTCCAGGCGAGATTAGGCCCATTTCCGCTGAGGCTTCTCAAGGCTAATCACATCTAAGCCCTGGAACTTCCAAAAGGTCCTTCAAACCCTTGCTGCAACTCAAGACGTTCCCCGACTTCCCTGTCTCCACTCTAGAGGAAGCTTGAGGGTCCCGCCCACATCCAGAGGAGCCCCGTTTCTTCCTCGTAGCTCAAGATGAGGGACACTTTCCCTGCTTGGTCGGGAAAGAATTCTGGGCATTCCTGTCGCATTTCAAGAGGAGGCGCTCTCCACAGCAAAGGCGAGCGGAACTCCAGCATCGTGCCACCATTCCAAGAGTCCCCCAAATATCTCAGTCCATTTCAGAGGAACCTGTTTTCCCTGCACTGCCTCGACTTTCACGCCGAGGATCGACACAAACCAAGGTGGCACGTGGGACCCCTGTGGGGAAGCCTCGTGAGAAAGCCTCCTGGGAAAGCCTGGAGTGAAAGTCACAGATCCCTTGATCCAGGCGATGGAAAGCGTGACACTGCTGCTAGAGCTCTGGAGGAAAGCGCAGGTGCATGTCCCCATTCGAGATGAGGACTTACTCCCCTGAGGAGACTCCAGAAGTACCCCAAGATCCATGTCAGCACAGGAGAGGAATCCTCAGGTTCCGGCCCCGCATCCACACAGGCCTTAGGCCCCGGCATCGAAGGGAGAGGAATCCCCAAAGGCACACGAGCAACTCGCAGGGGACTGGCCTTTCCTGAGGCCACCAGAGCGGGTCCCTGAGGTCCCCGACGTAAGTCGAGAGCACCTGCCGCAACTCGAGAAAATCCAGGAGGTTTTGCCCTCCAGGCGAGATGGGGCCCATTTCCGCTGAGGCGTCTCAAGGCTAATCACACCTAACATCTGGGACTTCCAAAAGGTCCTTCACACCCTTGCTGCAACTCAAGAAGTTCCCCGACATACCTGTCTCCACTCGAGAGGAAGCACGAGGGTCCCGCCCACATCCAGAGGAGCCCCGTTTCCGCCTCCTAGCTCGACATGAGGGATCCTTTCCCTGCTTGATCGGGAAAGAATTCTGGGCATTCCCGTCCCATCTCAAGAGGATGCGTTTTACACAGGAAAGGCGAAAGGAACACCATCGTCGTGTCACCAAACCAAGAGTCCCCCATTGTCTCAGTCCATTTCAGTGGAACCTGTTTTCCATGCACTGCCTCGACTTTCACGCCGAGGATCGACTCCCACCACGGTGGCACATGGGACAGCCCTGTGGGAAAGCCTCGTGGGAAAGCCTGGTGGGAAAGCCTCCAGGGAAAGCCACAGATCCCTTGATAAACGCGACCGGAAGCGTGACACTGCTGCTACCGATCGGGAGGAAAGCGCACGTGCATGACCCCATTCGAGACGAGGACTTACTCCCCTGGGGAGACTCCAGAAGTAGCCCAAGATCCATGTCAGCACTGGAGAGGAATCCTCAGGTTCCGGCCCCGACTCCACACAAGGTCTTAGGCCCTGGCATCGATGGGAGAGGAATCCCGAGAGGCTCCCTATCAACTCGCATGCGGACTGGCCTTTCCTGAGGCCACCAGAGCCGGTCCCGGAGGACCCCGTTGTAAGTCTTGAGCACCTGCCGAAACTCGAGAAAATCCAGGAGGTTTTGGCCTCCATGCGAGATGAGGACCATTTCCAGTGAGGCTTCTCGAGGCTAATCACACCTAACCTCTGGAACTTCCAAAAGGTCCTTCACACCCTTGCTGCAACTCAAGAAGTTCCCCGACATCCCCGTCTCCACTCTAGAGAAAGCACGAGGGTCCCGCCCACCTCCAGAGGAGCCCGTTTCCGCCTTGTAGCTCGAGATGAGGGATCCTTTCCCTGCTTGGTCGGGAAAGAATTCCCGGCGTTCCCGTCGCATCTCAAGAGGTGGCGCTCTCCACAGGAAAGGCGAGAGGAACATCAGCGTCGTGCCACCATTCCAAGAGTCCCCCATATGTCTCCGCCCATTCCAGAGGAACCTGTTTTCCCTGCACTGACTCGACTTTCACGCCAAGGATCGACTCCAACCACGGGGGCACATGGGACAGACCTGTGGGAAAGCCTCTTGGGAAAGCCTCGTGGGAAAACCTCGAGGTATAGCCACAGATCCCTTGATCCACGCGACGGGAAGCGTGACGCTGCTGCTGCTGCTCTGGAGGAAAGCGCACGTGCATGCCCCCATTCGAGACCAGGACTTACTCCGCTGAGGAGACTCCAGAAGTACCCCAAGATCCGTGTCAGCACTGGAGAATAATCCTCAGGTTCCGGCCCCGACTCCACACAAGGTCTTAGGATCCGGCATCCAACGGTGAGGAATCCCCAGAGGCCCACGAGCAACTCGCATGGGGACTGGCCTTTCCTGAGGCCACCAGAGCGGGTCCCTGAGGTCCCCGACGTAAGTCGACAGCACCTGCCGCAACTCGAGAAAATCCAGGAGGTTTTGCCCTGCAGGCGAGATGAGGCCCATTTTCGCTGAGGAGTCTCGAGGCTAATCACACCTAACCTCTGGAACTTCCAAAAGGTCCTTCACACCCTTGCTGCAACTCAAGTAGTTCCCCGACATACCCCTCTCCACTCTAGAGGAAGCACGAGGGTCCCGCCCACATCAAGAGGAGCCCCATTTCCGCCTCGCCCCTTGAGATGAGGGATCCTTTCCCTGCTTGGTCGGGAAAGAATTCTGGGCATTCCCGTCGCATCTCAGGAGGAGGCACTCTCCACAGGAAAGGCGAGAGGAACTCCAGCGTCGTGCCGCCATTCCAAGAGTCCCCCAAATATCTCAGTCCATTCTAGAGGAACCTGTTTTCCCTGCACTGCCTCGACTTTCACGCCGAGGATCGACTACCACCACGGTGGCACGTGGGAGAGCCCTGTGGGAAAGCCTCGTGGGAAAGCTTCGAGGGAAAGCCACAGATCCCTTGATCCACGCGACGGTAGCGTGACACTGCTGCTACCACTCTGGAGGAAAGCGCACGTGCATGCCCCCATTGGAGACGAGGACTTACTCCCCTGGGAAGACTCCAGAAGTACCCCACGATCCATGTCAGCACTGGAGAGGAACCCTCAGGTTCCGGCCCGGATTCCACACAAGGTTTTAGGCCCTGGCATCGAAGGGAGAGGAATCCTGAGAGGCCCCCGAGAAACTCGCATGGGGACTGGCCTTTCCTGAGGCCACCAGAGCGGGTCCCTGAGGTCCCCGTCGTAAGTCGAGAGCACCTGCCGCAACTCGAGAAAATCCACGAGGTTTTGCCCTCCAGGTGAGATGAGGCCCATTTCCGCTGAGGCGTTTCGAGGCTAATCACACCTAACATCTGGGACTTTCAAAAGGTCCTTCACACCCTTGCTGCAACTGAAGAAGTTCCCCGACATACCCGTCTCCACTCGAGAGGAAGCAGGAAGGTCCCGCCCACATCCAGAGGAGCCCCGTTTCCGCCTCCTAGCTTGACATGAGGGATCCTTTCCCTGCTTGGTCGGGAAAGAATTCTGGGCATTCCCGTCCCATCTCAAGTGGATGCGTTCTCCACAGGAAACGCAAAAGGAACACCAGGGTCGTGCCACCAAACCAAGAGTCCCCCATTGTCTCAGTCCGTTCCAGAGGACCTGTTTTCCCTGTGCTGCCTCTACTTTCACGCCGAGGATCGACTCCGACCACGGTGGCACGTTGGACAGCTCTGTACCAAATCCTCGTCTGAAAGCCTCGAGGGAAATCCTCGAGGGAAAGCCACAGATCCCATGATCGACGCGATGGCAAGCGTCACACTGCTGCTACAGCTCGGGAGGAAAGCACACGTGCATGTCCCTTAGAGCGGAGGGCTGACTTCCCTGGGGAGACTCCAGAATTACCCCAATATCCATTTCAGCACTGGAGAGGAATTCTCAGGTTCCGGCCCCGACTCCACACAACACCTTAGGCCCTGGCATCGACGGGAGTGTAATCCCAGGAGGCCACCGAACAAGTCGTATGGGGATTGGCCAGTCCTGAGGTCACCCGAGCGGGTTCCTTAGGTCACCGTCGTAAGACGAGACCACCTGCCAAAACTCGAGAAAATCCAGGAAGTTCTCCCATCCAGGCTCGATGAGGCCCATTTCCGCTGAGGCGTCTCGAGGCTAATCACATCTAAACTCTGGAACTTCCAAAGGGTCCTTCACACCCTTGTTGCAACTCAAGAAGTTCCCCGACATACCCCTCTCCACTCGAGAGAAAGCACGTGGGTCCCGCCCACATCCAGAAGAGCTCCGTTTCCGCCTCGTAGGTGGAGATGAGGGATCCTTTCGCTGATTGTTCTGGAGAGAATCCTGGGCGTTCCCGTCGCATCGCAAGAGGAGGTGCTCTCCACAGGAAAGGTGAGAGCAACTCCAGTGTCGTGCCACCATTCCAAGAGTCCCCCAGATGTCTCAGTCCATTCCGGAGGAACCTGTTTTCCCTGCACTGCCTTGACTTTCACGCCGAGGATCGACTCCCACCACAGTCTCACGTGGGACAGCCCTGTGGGAAAGCCTCGTGGGAAAGCCTCGAGGGAAAGCCACAGATCCCTTGATCCACGCGACGGGAAGCGTGACACTGCTGCTACAGGTCGGAAGGAAAGCGCATGTGCATGCCCACTCTCGAGACGAGGACTCACTCCCCTGGGGAGACTCCAGAAGTGACCCAAGATCCATTTCAACACTGGAGAGGAATCCTCATGTTCCGGGCCCAACTCCACACAAGGTCTTAGGCCCCAGCATCAAAGTGAGAGGAATCCCAAGATGCCCGCGAGAAACCTGCATGGGGACTGGCCTTTCCTGAGGCCACCAGATCGTGTCCCTGAGGTCCCCGTGTTAAGTCGAGAGCACCAGCCGCAACTCGAAAAAATCCAGGAGGTTTTGCCGTCCAGGCGAGAAGAGTCCCATTTCCACTGATGCTTCTCGAGGCTAATCAAACCTAACCTCTGGAACTTCCAAAAGGTCCTTCACTCCCTTGCTGCCACTCGAGAAGTTCCCCGACTTACCCGTCTCCACTCTAGAGGAAGCACGAGGGTCCTGGGCACATCCAGAGGAGCCTCGTTTCCGCCTAGTGGATCGAGATGAGGCATCCTTTCGCTTCTTGGTCGGGGAAGAATTCTCGGCGTTCCCGTTGCATTTCAAGAGGAGGCGGTCGCAATAGGAAAGGCGAGAGGAACTCCAGCGTCGTGCCACCATTCCGAGAGCCCCCAGATGTCTCAGTCCATTCCAGAGGAACTTGTTTTCCCTGCACTGACTCGACTTTCACGCCGAGTATCAACTGCCACCAAGGTGGCACGTGAGACAGCCCTGTGCGAAAGCCTAGTGGGACAGCCCTGTGGGAAAGCCTCGTGGGAAAGCCTCGTGGAAAATCCTGGAGGGAAAGCTGCAGATCCCATGACTCACGAGATGGGAAGCGTGACACTGCTGCTACAGATCAGGAGGAAAGCGCACCTGCATGCCCCCTCTCGAGACGAGGACTGACTCCCCTGGGGAGACTCCATAATTACCCCATGATCCATGTCAGCATTGGTGAGGAATCCTCAGGTTCCGGCCCCGACTCCACACAACTTCTTAGGCCCCGGCACCGACGGGAGAGGAATCACGAGAGGCCCCCTAGCAACACGCATGATGACTGGCCTTTCCTGAGGCCGCCAGAGCAGGTCCCTGAAGTCCCCGTGGTAACTTGAGAGCACCTGCTGAAACTGGGGAATATCTAGAAGCCTCTCCATTCCAGGCGCCATGAGGCCCATTTCTGCTGAGGCATCTCGAGACTAACCACACCTAACCTCTGGAACTTCGAAAGGGTCCTTCACACCTTTGCTGCAACTCAAGAAGTTCCCCAACATACGCGTTCCTCTTCCCATTCTGCCATAATGGTGGTGACATCTGCATATCTAAGTTTATTGCTATTTCTTCCGGCAATCTTGATTCCAGCTCAGGTGTCTTCCATCCCAGCATTTTTCATGATGTAGTCTGCATATAAGTTAAATAAACAGGGTGACAATATACAGCCTTGACATACTCCTTTTCCTTTTTGGAACCAGTATGTTGTTCCATGTCCTGCTCTAACTGTTGCTTCCTGACCTTCATACAGATTTCTCAAGAGGCAGGTTAGGTGGTCTAGTATTCCCTTCTCTTTCAGAATTGTGGCTAAAACAACAGTATAAGGACCTTTGCGATGTCAGGCCAAGGAATTGTGTTTCCAGTCATTGAGCCACACCTGATCACTGAGCACAAATTCATGAATCTGTTCCTCAAGGGGGAATGATATTTTTTTTTACACAAACTTAGTTACCTGATTTATTACCTTACCTAATTGTTCCAGCTGCTGTGAAATCCCACCTCCTTACTTGTGGCAAATCTGCTAACACCTGCCTCATTTGGGGTGGGGGGTTCTCCCATAGAAAATTTCATAAGGACAACAACTATGGGAACGTGCAGTTACCCGTAATATGAGTAAGTCTGCCAGAAGCAAGCCCATCCATGTACAGTCAGTCTCTATGATCCATTTTGAAAGTGTCTCTTCAAGAGTTTGGTTGTTTCTTTCCACCATTCCAGAACACTGGGGCCTATATGCTGTATGTAATTTCCACTGATATTTAGAGCTTCACATACCTGTTAATTAACGCGGCTACAAAGACAGGGCCATTGTCGGATTCTATACTGGTTGGAAACCCAAGTCTGGGAATTATTTCTCAAATCAGCGAGCTACTTCATTTTCTTTTTCAGATCAGGTAGGGAAGGCCTCTGCCCAACCAGAGAAGGTACCTACTATTCTAGTAAGTAATGATAACAGGTGACTGCCTTTGCTTCCCCGAAGGGACACTCGCTTTCCCTGCATCCTGAGAACTCCACGTCTCAGCCAGTTGGAAAAGCGCTTCTTGGAGGTCATTATTCAGGGGCAATTTCCCCTGGAGCCCGGGGCCATAGGGAGTGGCTCCACACTCCCAGGGAAAGGCAGAGCCACAGCCACACATCTGTCCCATCCCCTTTGCTCTGTAGGAGAGCTCTAGTGAGCCTAGGTCTGTCAGGAAAATTCTTGGCTCCTATGGGGACACATTCTATGTGTGAAACTGCATACAGGACCGAGGGGCCACAGGGCGCCTGTTTCTCTCGGGGCCGGAGGGGTGGGGGGCCTGAAGCAGTGCGGCCCAGCAACAGCTTCCACATCCATCCAATTGCTCTTTTCTTACCTCTGATAGAACTAGCTTTGTTCCAGCCTTTGGCAATTTGGAGGCAAGCGGGCCCCACTTCCTCCCCAGGGAGGCATGGGACCTACTTTGAGTGGAAAGGCCCCTCACGGAGCTGAACCCAGGAAGGCACCCAGTCATGTCTGACACATTCCTGCATCCTGCTTCTTCATGAGCAATACCGCTATAAGCTAGGAATGTCTTTCCAAGGCTCAGAAAGGACAGGGGAGATGCATGGTGCTGCCTCTGGAATTTCGGTCCTCTGAGCAGACCTGGAGGTCTCCCCTTGAAGAAGCAAACCAGTTTCTTCCAAATACAGGCTTGCAAACACACACTGGGTGGCTGCCTCTTCTTCCCTGAAGGACGATCACTTTCCCCACATCCTGTGAACTCTGCATCCCAGCCTGCTGGAAAAGCGCTTCTTGGAGGTCATTTTTCAGGGACAATTTTCCCTGGAGCCCGGGGCCGTAGGGAGGGCCCCATGCTCGCTGGGAAAGGCAGAGTCACATCCACAGTCTGTTCTATCCCTTTTGCCCTGTAGGAGAGCTCTAGTGAGCCTAGGTCTGTCAGGAAAATTCTTGGCTCCTATGGGGACACATCCTGTGTGTTAACCTGCATATGGGACCTAGGGGCCACAGGGCGCCTGCTCCTCTCGGGGGGTAACCTGAAGTGGTGCGGCCCAGCAACAGCCTGAACATCCATCTAATTGCTCTTTTCTTCCTTCTGATAGAGCTAGCTTTGCTTCTCGCTTTGGCATTTCGGAAGCCAGGGGGAGCCCCACCGCTGTTGTCCTGGGGTCTATTGGAGGTACCAGGTCTACTGGACCCCAGCATGGCACCCGACCCCCTCAGACACACTCCCGCAGCCTCCTTCCCCATGGGCAGGACTGTTCTGACCTAGGAATGTGTTCCCAAGGCTCAGAAAATGCAGGGAGACACACGGCCCTGACTCTGGAACTGAGGCCGTTGGAGCAGGCCTGGAGGTCTGACGTCTGAGACGGCAAACGCTTGCTGCGAGATACAGGTGTGAAAACACACTCTCTGGGGCTGCCTTTCCTTCCTCCAAGGAAGATAGCTTTTCCAGTCTCCTCCGTGCTGAGTCATACAAGGCTGGAAAGGTCTGGCTTAGAGGGCATTTCTCAGCGGCAATGGCCCCTGAGGCCCTGCACCCAGGGAGGGATCCTACCCTCCCAGGGGAAGTCAAAGCAACCTCCAAACAGCTGTTCTATCATGTTTCCTCTGCAGGAGGGAGCTAGTGAGCCCAGGTCTGTCTGGAACGTTCTTGGATCCTGCGGGGAAATCATCCTGGGAGCCCACCTGGATACCAGTCGTAGGGGCTAACATCTGCATTTTTCTTCCTTGGAGCCCTAACGCAGTACAGCCTAGCAACTGCTTGAAAATCCATCCTGTTGCTGTTTTCTTCCCTCTGACAGAGCGAGCTTTGCTCCCCACTTTGGGATTTCAGAAGCAAGGTGGTGGCCTGCAACTCCTTGCCTGGGGTCCATTGGAGGTGCAAGGTGCCCTCGACCAGGTGACCCCAGCATGGCACCTGGCCCCCTCAGACACACTCCCGCAGCCTGCTTCCCCATGGGCAGGACTGCTCTCCCCTAGGAATGTGTTTGCGAGGCCAGGAAACTGCAGGGAGACACAAGGCCCTGATTCTGGAATGGAGTCTGTTGGAGCAGGCCTGCAGGTCTTATGTCTAACAAGCCAAACACTTGCTGCAAGATACAGGCCTGAAAACACACTCTTGGGCTGCCTTTCCTTCCTCCAAGGAAGAGAGTTTTCTCAGCCTCCTGTGGGCTGAGAGTCACACAGGGCTGAAAAGCACTTACTGGGAGATTAGTTTTCATTGGCCATGGCCCCTGAGGCCCTGTGCTCAGGGAGGGCTCCCTCCCTCCCAGGGAAAGTCAAAGGAAGCTCCAAACGGCTGTTCAATCATGTTTCGGAGAGAGTCATTGCCAAGGCAGGTTTATAAGAAGTTCAAGGGTCCCCAAGGAGAGAGGGGTCTAGAATTCTCAAGGAGGAAGAAAGGGCACACTTTTTTCCCCTCTACATTCCTTAGGATTATATAACAATCATGCATCCTTCTTGAGGACGGTCTCTGGAAAAACCTTCTGGCTAATCCTGTTATCTTAAAATGTAAATGATGGGAGTAGGTCTAGTGAGTCTTTACAACCTCCAGACATTCTTTTGTTCGTTGTAATAACTTATTGGAGAGTATATAACTCCATTACTAACACTAGCAAGGGGGTACGCTTTCTGCCCCTTGTGATGTCTCTGTCAGAAGCTTTCTCTATCTCCTTTCTACTTGAATAAAACTCGATTGCACAAAAGCTCTGAGCAATCAAGCCTCATCTTGGGCCCTGGATTGAATTCTTCTCCTCCATAAGCCAAGAATCCCAGCATCTTTTCGTGGTTCAGCAACAATATTTCATTTCCTCTGCAGGAGAGATCTAGTGAGCTTAGGTCTGTCTGGAACATTCTTGGATCCTGTGGGGAAAATATCCTGTGCACACATCTGGATACTGGGCCTAGAGGCCAAAATTCGCATTTCTTTCCCGCGGAGCCCTCACGTGGTGTGACTTAGCAACTGCTTGAAAATCCATCCCATTGCTGTTTTCCTCCTCCTGACAGAGCTAGCTTTGTTCCCTGCTTTGGGATATCTCAACCGAGGGGCCGGTCCATAGCTACTCGCCTGGGGCCCATTGGATGTGCAAGGTGCCCTCGACTAGGTGACCCTAGCATGGCACTCAGCCCGCTCAGACACACTCCCGAGGCTTCTTTCTCATGGGAAGCACTGCTCCAACCTAGGAATGTGTCTGCAATGCTTGGAAAGTGCAGTGAGACACACAGCCCTGACTCTGGAATTGAGGCCCTCAGAGCAAGCCTGCAGCTCTGATGTCTGAGAAGCAAAACACTTGCTGCAAAGAGAGGCCTGAAAACACACTCTCTGTGGATGACTTTCCTTCCTCTAAGGAAGACAGTTTTCCCAGTCTCCTGCTTCCTGCATGTCACACAGCTGGAATGCGCTTGCTTGGATGTCATGATTCAGTGGCAATGACCCCTGAGGCCCTTTGCCCAGGGAGGGCTCCCACACTCATAGGCAAATCAAAGCAACTTCCAAGTGAGTCAGCTCTTCACATCAAGTGGCCAAAGTATTGGAGTTTCAGGTTCAGTATTAGTCCTTCCAATGGATATTCAGACCTGATTTCCTTTAGGATGGAGTGGTTGCGTCTCCTTGTAGTCTAAGCGACCTACAAGCATCTTCTCCAACACCACTGTACAAAAGCATCAAATTTTCAGCTGTCACTTTCTTTATAGTACATCTTTCATATCCATCCATGACATATGGAAAAACCATAGCCTTGACCGGATGGATCTTTGTTGGCAAAGCAACGTCTCGGCTTTTTAATATGCTGTCTAGTTTGGTCATCACTTTTCTTCCAAGTCATAAATATGTTTTAAGTTCATGGAGGCAGCCATCACCTGCAGTGATTTCCAAGCCCCCCAAAATAGTCTGCTGCTGTTTCCAATGTTTTCCCATCTATTTGCCATGAAGTGATGAGACTGGATGCAATGATTGTAGTTTTCTGAATGCTGAGCTTTAAGCTAACTTTTTCACTCTCCTCTTTCACTTTCATCAGGAGACTCTTTAGCTCTTCTTCACTTTCTGCCATAAGGGTGGTGTCATCTGAATATCTGAGATTATTGATATTTCTCCCAGCAACCTTGATTCCAGCGTGTGCTTCCTCCAGCCCAGTGTTTCTCATGCTGTACTCTGCATATAAGTTAAATAAGCAGGGTGACAATATACAGCCTTGACATGTTCCTTTTCCTATGTAGAACCAGTCTGTTGTTCCATGTCCAGTTCGAACTGTTTCTTCCTGACCTGCATACAGGTTTCTCAAGAGACAGGTCAGGTGGTCTGGTATTCCCATCTCTTTCAGAATTTTTCCCAGTTTCTTGTGATCCACACAGTCAAAGGCTTTGGCATTGTCAATAAAGCAGAAATAGATGGTTTTTTTTTTCCGGAACTCTCTTGCTTTTTCAATGATCCAGTGGATGTTGGCAATTTGATCTCTGGTTTCTCTGCATTTTTTAAATCCCTCTTGAACATCTGGAAGTTCACAGTTCATGTGAACTTGGAGAATTTTGAGCATTACTTTACTAGTGTGTGAGATGAGTGCAATTGTGCAGCAGCTTGAATAGTGTTTGTCATTGCCTTTCTTTGGGATTGGAATGAAAACTGACCTAATGACTAGATGTTTTCAATTGCATATGCTGAAAGAACTGGGTGTGCAGTTTTGAAGGAAAAAAAAATCATTTTAACCCATTTTCTCTGAAGTGCAAGGCATATCATGGCCATCCCTGAATCATAAAGTCACCTTTTCTTTATGTAGTCATAGTTTCATGCCTAAATTATAGGCCAACTCGTGCTCAACTTGACTCTGATGTCAGGGGCAGATCAACTGATAAAAAGCTTGGATTGTCCCTCTGGAGGAAAGTGAGATCTTGGTCCCACGAGAAGAATCTGAAGGGTTAAGGGAACTTGCAAGGGTGGGGAAAGCTTAGTCCATCCTACATGTACCAAAATCTTAAATAAGGCTTATTTACTTTACCGAAGTAAAAAAACAGATGATGAAAACAATTATAAATCAATGAAAGGTAGAGAAACTCATAGTCTGTGATCAAAAATTGCATTCTAAGAAAACTTAGTTCTCTTAACCTAGAGAGGAGACTAAATTCCATCTGGTAGCAGCTTACCAGAAGACAAGCAAACAAACAAACAAATTATCAGTAAGCTTAAAAAAAGTATTTTCCATGTATCTTGAAGTAGCAGTATTTCTGCAAAGGCATCAGTGTGAAACCACAGAGGACATGGTTAAAACCTGATGAAATAGAAATTGACAATGTCATCTGGTCACTGCTGCGACTTGAAATGCTTTAATATGATAACTAGAATGATAACTGACAGCATTTGACCAGGACATATCAGATTTTCACGGATGTCATATCATTTCTAGGATATCTATATTAGGAACTGAAGGAATCTTTGAACCTAGGAAAGAAAACAACAGTCTCAAAGGCCCTTGCTGAGTCATCTAGCAGCAAGGAATGTCTTTGCAAGGATCGCAAAGTGAAGGGAAGATACACCGACCTGCCTCTGCAACTTCGGTCCTCTGAGCAGATCTGGAGGTCTCCCTTTGTATAAGCTAACCTGTTCCTTCCAAATAGAGGTTTGCAACACAAAACAAGTGGCCGCCTATTCTTCCCCGAAGGAGGCTCTCTTTCCCCACATCCTGCAAACTCCCTTTCCCAGCCTCCTGGAAAAGTGCTTCTTGCAGTTCCTTTCAGAAAATCCTATGGACAGAGAAGCCTGGTAGGCTGCAGTCCATGGGGTCGCTGAGGGTCGGACACGACTGAGCGACTGCACTTTCATTTTCACTTTCATGCATTGGAGAAGGCAATGGCAACCCACTTACTGTTCTTGCCTGGAGAATCCCAGGGACGGGGGAGCCTAGTGGGCTACCGTCTATGGCGTCGCACAGAGTCGAACACGACTGAACCAACTTAGCAGCAGCAGCAGCAGCAGCAGCAGCAGCAGCAGCAGCAGCAGCAGCAGCAGTTCCTTTCTTAGGGGCAGTTATCCCTGAGATTGGGACCTGGAAAGGCAGAGCCACCTCCACACACACATCTTTTCTGTCCCCTTTCCTCTGGAGGAGAGCTCTAGTGAGCCTAGGTCTGTCAGGAAAATTCTTGGCTTTGACGGGATCACACCCGGTGTGTGAACCTGCATACCCGACCTAGGGGCCACAGGGCACCTGTTTTGCTCGAGTGGGTCCTGGAGGGGTGCAGCATAGCAAGAGCTTAAAGATCCATCCAATTTGTCTTTCTTTTACCTCGGAGAGAACGAGTTTGCTCCACCTCCACCCTTTGGCAGTGTGGAGGGAAGAGGGCACAACCCTCTCCCAAAGGGGACATAGGGCCTACCAGGAGAGAAAGGCCCCTTGAGGAGCTGAGCCCAGGTAGGCAGCCAGTGATGTCAAGCACACTCCCGCTGCTTGCTTCTTCATGGGCACTCCGACAATCTGCTAGGAATGTCTTGGCAAGGATCTCAAAGGGAAGGGGAGATACATGGCCCTGTCTCTGGAACTTCAGTCCTCTGAGCAGATCTGGAGGTCTTGAGTTGTATAAGCAAACGTGTTCCTTCCAAATAGAGGCTTGCGAACACACCCCCGGTGGTTGCCTCTTCTTCCCCGAAGAAGTCTTTCTTTCCCCACATGCTGCGAACTCCCTGTCCCAACCTCCAAGATTAGCGCTTCTTGCCATTCCTTTCTTAGAGGCAGTTATCCCTGAGCTTGGGGCCGTAGGGAGTAGCCCCACACTCACAGGGAAAGGCAAAGACTCCTCCATACATCTCCTCTATCCCCTTTGCTCTGGAGGAGAGCTTTAGTGAGCCTAGGTCTTTCAGGAAAATTGTTGGCTTGGACAGGATCTCACCCTGTTTGTGAACCTGCATACCCAACCGGGGGCCACAGAGCACCTGTTTCAGTAAAGTGGGCCCTGAAAGGGTGCAGCCTAGCAAGAGCTTGAAAATCCATTCAATTGCTGTTTTTGTACCTCTGACAGAGCGAGCTTTGCTCCACCCTTTGGCAGTGTGGAGAAAAGAGGCATGACACCCTCCCCAAGGGGACATGGGGCCTACTTCGAGAGGAAAGGCCCCTTGTGGAGTTGAGGCACACAGTCATGTCAAACACACTCCCACTGCTTGCTTCTTCATGGGCACTCCCGCTATCAGCTAGGAATGTCTTTGCAATGATCACAAAGGGAAGGGGAGATACACGGCCCTGCCTCTGGACCTCCGGTGCTCTGAGCAAATCTGGTCTCCCGTTGTTGGTCAAGTTCAAGTTCAAGGTCAAGGTCAAGTTCAAGTTCAAGGTCAAAGTCAAGGTCAAGTTCAAGTTCAAGGTCAAAGTCAAGTTCAAGTTCAAGTTCAAGTTCAAGGTCAAAGTCAAGGTCAAGTTCAAGGTCAAAGTCAAGGTCAAGTTCAAGGTCAAGTTCAAGTTCAAGTTCAAGTTCAAGGTCAAAGTCAAGGTCAAGTTCAAGTTCAAGTTCAAGGTCATGGTCAAGTTCAAGTTCAAGTTCAAGTTCAAGGTCAAAGTCAAGGTCAAGTTCAAGTTCAAGTTCAAGGTCAAGTTCAAGGTCAAGGTCAAAGTCAAGGTCAAGTTCAAGTTCAAGTTCAAGGTCAAGTTCAAGTTCAAGTTCAAGTTCAAGTTCAAGGTCAAGGTCAAGTTCAAGTTCAAGTTCAAGGTCAAGTTCAAGTTCAAGTTCAAGGTCAAAGTCAAGGTCAAGTTCAAGTTCAAGTTCAAGTTCAAGGTCAAGTTCAAGTTCAAGTTCAAGTTCAAGGTCAAAGTCAAGGTCAAGTTCAAGTTCAAGTTCAAGCTCAAGTTCAAGTTCAAGTTCAAGGTCAAAGTCAAGGTCAAGTTCAAGTTCAAGTTGAAGTTCAAGGTCAAAGTCAAGGTCAAGTTCAAGTTCAAGTTCAAGGTCAAAGTCAAGGTCAAGTTCAAGGTCAAGTTCAAGTTCAAGTTCAAGGTCAAAGTCAAGGTCAAGTTCAAGTTCAAGTTCAAGGTCAAGTTCAAGGTCAAGTTCAAGTTCAAGGTCAAGTTCAAGTTCAAGTTCAAGGTCAAGTTCAAGTTCAAGGTCAAGTTCAAGTTCAAGTTCAAGTTCAAGGTCAAGTTCAAGTTCAAGGTCAAAGTCAAGGTCAAGTTCAAGTTCAAGTTCAAGGTCAAGTTCAAGTTCAAGGTCAAAGTCAAGGTCAAGTTCAAGTTCAAGTTCAAGTTCAAGGTCAAAGTCAAGGTCAAGTTCAAGTTCAAGTTCAAGTTCAAGGTCAAGGTCAAGTTCAAGTTCAAGTTCAAGTTCAACGTCAAAGTCAAGGTCAAGTTCAAGGTCAAAGTCAAAGTCAAGTTTAAGTTTAAGGGCAAGGAAAAGGTAAGGGCAAGGACAAGGTAAGGCCAAGGACAAGGCCTAGGGAAGCCCAAGCCGAAGGCCAAGGGCAAGGGCAAGGGCAACGCCAAGGGTAAGGCCAAGGCCCAGGCCAGGGCCAAGGCCAAGGCCGCCAAAGCGAAGCCCAAACCCCGTAACGACTGACAGAAGGCAGAAGGCACTAAGCCCGTGTGCAGAGGAAGCCACTGAAGGCGGCAAGGCCACAGAGCTCCCCGACTCCCGTTCCCACAGGAAGATGTGAGGATAAAGGGCCTCATCCCAGCACAGCACCCGCTCCCACCGGCCCCCGACCCCCGCAGCGCACCCCCTAAAACAACACTGTCTTCCCAGAAAAGAGAACGGAGAAGCCATGTGTGTGCCAAAGGAGCAAGATGAACGAACGATGCCACGCCCTCCAACTTTGGGCACACCTGACGCCTGGGAACCCCAGGCCCGGCCGATGGGTCCCCGCCGTTCTCGGGCGGGAACGGGGGTCGACACGTGGGCCGAGAGCCCTTGCCCGGGCCACCCGCAAATCCCCTGAGACGTGATCCGACCCCAGGGACCGAGGGCAAACGTACCGCTTGAGGTGCTGGAGGAGCCGGACGGAGACATGGTGGGAGAGGCACACGGGAGCACTGCAGACTGCTGGCCGAGTGGGCGGGGACCCAGCAGCCCAGGACTCTGGAGAGCGGGAGGCGTCTCCGCCCCCATTGACGTCAATAGGGTTTGGGTGCGTAGATGGAGGGGGCCGCCCCTGGCCTCTTTCCAAGCAGAGACCCTGGACGGAGTCCCGTGGAGTGAGTGGGCTTTTCCCGGGCACAGCTGTGCCCCGGACCGCCAAGATCCCCGTTGGGGTGGGTGGGCAGTTCGGGGGCTTTGGTTTGTGGCCATCCCTCGCAGCGGATGGTGGGATCAACCCCGGGTGGATCAATCAGGGGCCCTCAGCAGTGCCAAGGGAGCTCACCGCCCAGGAAACGCCCCCTAGGTCCCTTTGAATTGGCCGCCCACGCCCCCTTTCCCAGCCTGCCTTGTTCTGGGGTTTCCCACCTTTTCACATACCACAGGTCCCTGGGCCTGGACTGTCCCCCGCTGGCTCCTCCGAGGCATTCCGGGACAACGAACGCTCTCTCCAGCGCCTCCACCTAGATCCCACGCTGTCCTCGCCTCCATATGCCCCCTGCGCCTCCCCAACTCCTCCGTGGGCTCCTGGCGCCCTTTCCCTACAGCAGTCCCAGAGCGCCAGCCCCGAGGGCTTTGAGTTGCCTGGAGCCCAAGGCTGCGGCCAGAGACCTGAGGGGCCAGCATCTGGACCGGCAGCTAATGCCATTAGGAGCTTTTCTCATGTGGAGCCTGAGGCCAACATCCGTGGGCAACCCCCAAGCGCGAATGCCCTGGAGATACACGCCCAAGGGGACAGTGTACCCCCTATGTGGGAAGGAGGTTCCTGTTTTCCCAGCACTGCATGGTGGCACGTGGAATAGCCCTGTGGGAAAGCCCCATGGAAAAGCCTCGAGGGAAAGACACAGATCCCTTGATCCACGAGACGGGAAGCGAGAAACTGCTGCTACTGCTCAGGAGGAAAGCACACGTGCATGACCCCACTCGAGACGAGGTCTGACGCCCCTTGGGAGACTCCAGAAGTACGCCAAGATCCATGTCAGCCCGGGAGAGGAATCCTCAGGTTCTGGTCCGACTCCATACAAGGTCTTAGGCGCCTGCATTGACGGGCGAGGAATCCTCAGAGGCCACCGAGCAACTCGCATGGGGAATGACCTATCCTGAGGCCAACAGAGCGGGTCCATGAGGTCCCCGTCGTAAGTCGAGAGCACAAGCCGCAACTCGAGAAAACAAGGAGGTTCAACCCTCCAGGCGAGATGTGGCCCATTTTGGCTGAGGCGTCTCGAGGCTAATCATATCTAACCTCTGGAACTTCCAAAGGGTCCTTGACACCCTTACTGCAACTCAAGAAGATCCCCGACATACCCATCTCCAGTCGAAAGAAAGCACGAGGTTCGGTCCACATCCAGAGGAGCCCCGTTTCCACCTCGTAGCTCGAGATGAGGGATCCTTTCCCTGCTTGGTCGGGAAAGAATTCCCGGCGTTCCCGTCGCATCTCAAGAGCAGGCGCTCTCCACAGGAAAGGCGAGAGGAACTCCAGGGTCGTGCCACCATTCCAAGAGTCCCCCAGATGTCCCAGTCCATTCCAGAGGAACCTCTTTTCCCTGCACTGCCTCGACTTTCACGCCGAGGATCGACTCACACCACGGTGGCACGTGAGACAGCCCTGTGGGAAAGCCTCGTAGGAAAGCCTCCTGGGAAAGCCTCGAGGGAAAGCCACAGATCCCATGATCGACACGACGGGAAGCGTGACACTGCTACTACAGCTCGGGAGGAAAGCGCACGTGAATGCCCCCTCTCGAGACGAGGACTGACTCTCCTGGGCAGACTCCAGAAGTACCGCAAGATCCATGTCAGCACTGGAGAGGAATCCTCAGGTTCCGCCTCCGACCCCACACAAGGTCTTAGGCCCCGGATCGAAGGGAGAGGAATCCCGAGCGGCCACCGAGCAACTCGAATGGGGACTGGCCAGTCCTGAGGCCACCAGAGCGGGTGCCTTAAGTCACCGTCGTAAGACGAGAGCACCTGCCGCAACTCGAGAAAATCCAGGAGGTACTCCCCTCCAGGGGAAATGAGGCCCATTTCCGCCGATGCTTCTCGACACTAATCACAACTAACCTCTGGAACTTCCAAAAGGTCCTTCACACCCTTGCTGCAACTCAAGAAGTTCCCCGACTACCCCTGTCCACTCTAGAGGAAGCACAATGGTCCCGCCCACATCAAGAGGAGCCCCGTTTCCGCATTGTAGTTCCAGATGAGGGATCCTTTCCCTGCTTGGTCGGGAAAGAATTCTGGGCGTTCCTGTCGCATCTCAAGAGGAGGCGCTCTCCACAGGAAAGGCGAGAGGAACTCCAGGGTCGTGCCACCATTCTCAGAGTCCCCCAGATGTCCCAGTCCATTCCAGAGGAAGGTGTTTTCCCTCTACTGCCTCGACTTTAACGCTGCAGATCGACTCACACCACGGTGGCACATGGGACAGCCCTGTGGGAAAGCCTCATGGGAAAGCCTTGTGGGAAAACCTCGAGGGAAACCCACAGATCCCATGAACGACGTGACGGGAAGCGTGAAACTGCTGCTACTGCTCTGGAGGAAAGCGCACGTGCATGCCCCCATTCGAGACAAGGACTGACTCCACTGGGGAGAGTCCAGAAGTACCCCAAGAACCATGTCAGCACTGGAGAGGAATCCTCAGTTTCCGTGGCCAACGCCACACGGGGTCTTAGGCCCCGGCATCGACGGGAGAGGAATCCCAAGAGGTCCCCGAGAAGCTCGAATGGGGTCTGGCCAGGCCTGAGGCCACCAGAGCGGGTCCCTTAGGTCTCCGTCGTAACACTAGAGCACCTGCCGCAACTCGGGAAAATCCAGGAGGATCTCCCCTCCAGGCTAGATGAGGCACATGTGCGCTGCGGCTTCTCGAGGCTAATCACACCTAACCTCTGGAACTTGCAAAAGGTCCTTCACATCCTTGCTGCAACTCAAGAAGTTCCCCGACATACCCCTCTCCACTCTAGAGGAAGCACGAGGGTCCCGCACACATCCAGTGGAGCGCCATTTCCGCCTCGTAGCTCCATATGAGGGATCCTTTCCCGGTTTGGTCGGGAAAAATTCTGGGCGTTCCCGTCGCATCTCAAGAGAAGGCTCTCTCCACAGGAAAGGCGAGAGGAACTCCAGGATAGTGCCACCATTCCCAGAGTCCCCCAGATGTGTCAGGCCATTCCAGAGGAACCTGTTTTCCCTGCACTGCCATGACGTTCAAGCCGAGGATCGACTCCCACCACTTGTGCACGTGGGACAGCCCTGTGGGAAAGCCTCGTGGGAAAGCCTCGAGGGAAAACCATAGATCCTTTGATCCAAGCGGCGGATTGCTTGACACTGCTGATACCGCACTGGAGGAAAGCACAAGTGCATGCCCGCATTCGAGACGAGGACGGACTCCCCTGGGGAGACTCCAGAAGTACCCCAAGATCCATGTCAGCACTGGAGAGGAATCCTCAGGTTCCGGCCCCGACTCCACACAAGGTCTTAGGCCCCGGCATCGACGGGAGAAGAATCCCGAGAGGCCTCCGAGGAACTCGCATGGGGACTGGCCTTTCCTGAGGCCACCAGAGCGGGTCCCTGAGGTCCCCGTCGTAAGTCGAGAGCACCTGCCGCAACTCGAGAAACTCCAGGAGGTTTTGCGCTCCAGGCGAGATGAGGCCCATTACCGCTGAGGCTTCTCGAGCCTATTCACATCTAACCACTGGAACTTCCAAAGGGTCCTTCACACCCTTGATGCAAGTCCAGAATTTCCCCGACATAGCCGTCTCTACTGAAGAGGAAGCAGGAGCGTCCCGCACACATCCAGGGGAACCCCGTTTCCGCCTCCTAGCTCGAGATGAGGGATCCTTTTCCTGTTTCGTAGGGAAAGAATTCCCGGCGTTCCCGTCGCATCTCAAGAGGAGGCGCTCTCAACAGGAAAAGTGAGAGGAACTCCAGGGTCGTGCCACCAATCCAAGAGTCCCCCAGATGTGTCAGTACATTCCAGAGGAACCTGTTTTCCCTGCACTGCCTGTACGTTCAAGCCGAGGATCGACTCCCGCCATGTTTACACGTTGACAGCCCTGTGGGAAAGCCTCGTGGGAAAGCCTCGTGGGAAAGACTCGAGGAAAAACCATAGATCCTTTGATCCACGCGGTGGACTGCGTGACACTGCTGCTACCACTCTGGAGGAAAGCGCAAGTGCATGCCCCCATTCGAGACGAGGACTGACTCCCCTGTGGAGCCTCCAGAAGTACCCCAAGATCCATGTCAGCACTGGAGAGGAATCCTCAGGTTCCGGCCCCGACTCCACACAAGGTCTTAGGCCCCGGCATCGACGGGAGAGGAATCCCGAGAGGCCCCCGAGGAACTCGCATGGGGACTGGCCTTTCCTGAGGCCACCAGAGCGGGTCCCTGATGTCCCCGTCGTTAGTCGAGAGCACCTGCCGCAACTCGAGAAACTCCAGGAGGTTTTGCCCTCCAGGCGAGATGAGGCCCATTTCCCCTAAGGCTTCTCGAGGCTAATCACATCTAACCACTGGAACTTCCAAAGGGTCCTTCACACCCTTGTTGCAACTCAAAAAGTTCCCCGACATAGCCGTCTCCACTGGAGAGTAAGCACGAGGGTCCCGCACACATCCAGGGGAACCCCGTTTCCGCCTCCGAGCTCGAGATGAGGGATCCTTTCCCTGTTTCGTAGAGAAAGAATTCCCGGCGTTCCCTTCGCATCTCAAGAGGAGGCGCTCTCCACAGGAAAAGCGAGAGGAACTCCAGGGTCAAGCCACCAATCCAAGAGTCCCCCAGATGTGTCAGTCCATTCCAGAGGAACCTGTTTTCCCTTCACTGCCTTGACGTTCAAGCCGAGGATCGACTCCCAACACGTGTGCACGTGGGACAGCCCTCTGGGAATGCCTCGTGGGAAAGCCTCGTGGGAAAGACTCGAGGGAAAACCATAGATCCTTTGATCCACGCGGCGGACTGCGTGACACTGCTGCTACAGTTCTTGACTAAAGCGCAAGTGCATGCCCGCATTCGAGACGAGGACTGACTCCCCTGGGGAGACTCCAGAAGTACCCCAAGATCCATGTCAGCACTGGAGAGGAATCCTCAGGTTCCGGCCCCGACTCCACACAAGGTCTTAGGCCCCGGCATCGACGGGAGAGGAATCCCGAGAGGCCCCCGAGGAACTCGCATGGGGACTGGCCTTTCCTGAGGCCACCAGAGCGGGTCCCTGAGGTCCCCGTCGTACGTCGAGAGCACCTGCCGCAACTCGAGAAAATCAAGGAGGTTTTGCCCTCCAGGCGAGATGAGGCCCATTTCCGCTCAGGCTTCTCGAGGCTAATCACATCTAACCACTGGAACTTCCAAAGGGTCCTTCACACCCTTGCTGCAAGTTCAGAAGTTCCCCGACATAGCCGTCTCCACTCGATAGGAAGCAAGAGGGTCCCGCACACATCCAGGGTAGCCCGGTTTCCACCTCCTAGCTCGAGATGAGGGATCCTTTCCCTGTTTCGTAGGGAAAGAATTCCCAGCGTTCCCGTCGCATCTCAAGAGGAGGCGCTCTCCACAGGAAAGGCGAGAGGAACTCCAGGGTCGTGCCACCATTCCAAGAGTCCCCCAGATGTGTCACTCCATTCCAGAGGAACCTGTTTTCCCTGCACTGCCTTCACGTTCAAGCCGAGGATCGACTCTCACCACGTGTGCACGTGGGACAGCCCTGTGGGAAAGCCTCGTGGGAAAGCCTCGTGGGAAAGACTCGAGAGAAAACCATAGATCCTTTCATCCACGTGGCGGACTGCGTGACACTGCTGCTACCGCTCTTTAGGAAAGCTCAAGTGCATGCCCGCATTCGAGACGAGGACTGACTCCCCTGGGGAGACTCCAGAAGTACCCCAAATCCATGTCAGCACTGGAGAGGAATCATCAGGTTCCGGACCCGACCCCACACAAGGTATTAGGCCACGGCATCGACGGGAGCGGAATCCCGAGAGGCCCCCGAGGAAGTCGCATGGGGACTGGCCTTTCCTGAGGCCACCAGAGCGGGTCCCTGAGGTCCCCGTCGTAAGTCGAGAGCACCTGCCGCAACTCGAGAAAATCCAGGAGGTTTTGCCCTCCAGGCGAGATGAGGCCCATTTCCGCTGAGGCTTCTCGAGGCTAATCATATTTAAAAACTGGAACTTCCAAAGGGTCCTTCACACCCTTGCTGCAACTCAAGAAGTTCCCCGACATACCCGTCTCCACGAGAGGAAGCACAAGGGTCCCGAACACATCCAGGGGAGCCCCGTTACCTCCTCCTAGCTCGAGATGAGGGATCCTTTCCCTGTTTCGTAGGGAAAGAATTTCCGGCGTTCCCTTCGCATCTCAAGAGGAGGCGCTCTCCACAGGAAAGGCGAGAGGAACTCCAGGGTCTTGCCACCATTCCAAGAGTCCCCCAGATGTGTCATTCCATTCCAGAGGAACCTGTTTTCCCTGCACTGCCTTGACGTTCAAGCCGAGGATCGACTCCCTCCACGTGTGCACGTGGGAGAGCCCTGTGGGAAAGCCTCGTGGGAAAGACTCGAGGGAAAACCATAGATCCTTTGATCCAAGCGGCGGATTGCTTGACACTGCTGCTACCGCACTGGAGGAAAGCACAAGTGCATGCCCGCATTCGAGACGAGGACGGACTCCCCTGGGGAGACTCCAGAAGTACCCCAAGATCCATGTCAGCACTGGAGAGGAATCCTCAGGTTCCGGCCTCGACTCCACACAAGGTCTTAGGCCCCGGCATCGACGGGAGAGGAATCCCGAGAGGCCCCCGAGGAACTCGCATGGGGACTGGCCTTTCCTGAGGCCACCAGAGCGGGTCCCTGAGGTCCCCGTCGTAAGTCGAGAGCACCTGCCGCAACTCGAGAAAATCAAGGAGGTTTTGCCCTCCAGGCGAGATGAGGCCCATTTCCGCTCAGGCTTCTGGAGGCTAATCACATCTAACAACGGGAACTTCCAAAGGGTCCTTCACACCCTTGCTGCAACTTAAGAAGTTCCCCGACACACCCGTCTCCACTCGAGAGGAAGCACGAGGGTCCCGCACACATCCAGGGGAGCCCCGTTTCCGCCTCCTAGTTCGAGATGAGTGATCCTTTCCCTGTTTCGTAGGGAAAGAATTCCCGGCGTTCCCGTCGCATCTCAAGAGGAGGCGCTCTCCACAGGAAAGGCGAGAGGAACTCCAGGGTCGTGCCACCATTCCAAGAGTCCCCCAGTTGTGTCAGTCCATTCCAGAGGAACCTGTTTTCCCTGCACTGCCTTGACGTTCAAGCCGAGGATCGACTCCCACCACGTGTGCACGTGGGACAGCCCTGTGGGAAAGCCTCATGGGAAAGCTTCCTGGGAAAGACTCGAGGGAAAACCATAGATCCTTTGATCCACGCGGCGGAATGCGTGACACTGCTGCTACGGCTCTGGAGGAAAGCGCAAGTGCATGCCCGCATTCGAGACGAGGACTGACTCCCCTGGGGAGCCTCTAGAAGTACCCCAAGATGCATGTCAGCACTGGAGAGGAATCCTCAGATTCCGGCCCCGACTCCACACAAGGTCTTAGGCCCCGGGATTGACGGGAGAGGAATCCCGAGAGGCCCCCGAGGTACTAGCATGGGGACTGGCCTTTCCTGAGGCCACCAGAGCGGGTCCCTGAGGTCCCCATCGTAAGTCGACAGCACCTTCCGCAACTCGAGAAAATCCAGGAGGTTTTGCCCTCCAGGGGAGATGAGGCCCATTTCCTCTGAGGGTACTCCAGGCTAATCACATCTAACCACTGGAACTTCCAAAGGGTCCTTCACACCCTTGCTGCAACTCAAGAAGTTCCCGACATAGCCGTCTCCACTCGAGAGGAAGCACGAGGGTCCCGCACACATCCAGGGGAGCCCCGTTTCCGTCTCCTAGCTCGAGATGAGGGATCCTTTCCCTGTTACCTAGGGAAAGAATTCCCGGCGTTCCTGTCGCATCTCAAGAGGAGGCGCTCTCCACAGGAAAGGCGAGAGGAACTCCAGGGTCGTGACACCATTCCAAGAGTCCCCCAGATGTGTCAGTCCATTCCAGAGGAACCTGTTTTCCCTGCACTGCCTTGACGTTCAAGCCGAGGATCGACTCCCTCCACGTGTGCACGTGGGAGAGCCCTGTGGGAAAGCCTCGTGGGAAAGCCTCGTGAAAAGACTCGAGGGAAAACCATAGATCCTTTGATCCAAGCGGTGGACTGGGTGACACTGCTGCTACCGCTCTGCGGGAAAGCGCAAGTGCATGCCCGCATTCGAGACGAGGACTGACTCCCCTGGGGAGACTCCAGAAGTACCCCAAGATCCATGTCAGCACTGGAGAGGAATCCTCAGGTTCCGGCCCCGACTCCACACAAGGTCTTAGGCCCCGGCATGGACGGGAGAGGAATTCCGAGAGGCCCCCAAGGAACTCGCATGGGGACTGGCCTTTCCTGAGGCCACCAGAGAGGGTCCCTGAGGTCCCCGTCGTAAGTCGAGGGCACCTGCCGCAACTCGAGAAAATCCAGGAGGTTTTGCCCTCCAGGCGAGATGAGGCCCATTTCCGCTCAGGCTTCTCAAGGCTAATCACATCTAACTGCTGGAACTTCCAAAGGGTCCTTCACACCCTTGCTGCAACTCAAGAAGTTCCCCGACATACCCGTCTCCACTCGAGAGGAAGCACCAGGGTCCCGCACACTTCCAGGGGAGCCCCGTTTCCGCCTCCTAGCTCGAGATGAGGGATCCTTTCCCTGTTTCGTAGGGAAAGAATTTCCGGCGTTCCCGTCGCATCTCAAGAGGAGGCGCTCTCCACAGGAAAGGCGAGAGGAACTCCAGGGTCGTGCCACCATTCCAAGAGTCCCCCAGATGTTTCAGTCCGTTCCAGAGGAACCTGTTTTCCCTGCCCTGCCTTGACGTTCAAGCCGAGGATCGACTCCCACCACGTGTGCACGTGGGACAGCCCTGTGGGAAAGCCTCGTGGGAAAGCCTCGAGGGAAAGACTCGAGGGAAAACCATAGATCCTTTGATCCACGCGGCGGACTGCGTGACACTGCTGCTACCGCTCTGGAGGAAAGCGCAAGTGCATGCCCGCATTCGAGACGAGGACTGACTCCCCTGGGGAGACTCCAGAAGTACCCCAAGATCCATGTCAGCACTGGAGAGGAATCCTCATGTTCCGGCCCCGACTCCACACTAGGTCTTAGGCCCCGGCATCGACGGGAGAGGAATCCCGAGAGGCCCCCGAGGAACTCGCATGGGGACTGGCCTTTCCTGAGGCCACCAGAGCGGGTCCCTGAGGTCCCCGTCGTAAGTCGAGAGCACCTGCCGCAACTCGAGAAAATCCAGGAGGTTTTGCCCTCCAGGCGAGATGAGGCCCATTTCCAATGATGCTTCTCGAGGCTAATCACATCTAACAACTGGAACTTCCAAAGGGTCCTTCACACCCTTGCTGCAAGTCCAGAAGTTCCCCGACATAGCCGTCTCCACTCGAGAGGAAGCACGAGGGTCCCGCACACATCCAGGTGAGCCCCGTTTCCGCCTCCTAGCTCGAGATGAGGGATCCTTTTCCTGTTTCGTAGGGAAAGAATTCCCGGCGTTCCCGTCCCATCTCCAGAGGAGGCGCTCTGCACAGGAAAGGCGAGAGGAACTCCAGGGTCGTGCCACCATTCCAAGTGTCCCCCAGATGTGTCAGTCCATTCCAGAGGAACCTGTATTCCCTGCACTGCCTTGACGTTCAAGCCGAGGATCGACTCCCTCCACGTGTGCACGTGGGACAGCCCTGTGGGAAAGCCTCGTGGGAAAGCCTAGTGGGAAAGACTCGAGGGAAAACCATAGATCCTTTGATCCATGCAGTGGACTGCGTGACTCTGCTGCTACCGCTCTGGAGGAAAGCGAAAGTGCATGCCCGCATTCGAGACGAGGACTGACTCCCCTGGGGAGACTCCAGAAGTACCCCAAGATCCATGTCAGCACTGGAGAGGATTCCTCAGGTTCCGGCCCCGACTCCACACAATGCCTTAGGCACCGGCATTGACAGGAGAGGAATCCCGAGAGGCCCCCGAGGAACTCGCATGGGGACTGGCCTTTCCTGAGGCCACCAGAGCGGGTCCCTGAGGTCCCCGTCGTAAGTCGAGAGCACCTGCCGCAACTCGAGAAATCCAGGAGGTTTTGTACTCCAGGCGAGATGAGGCCCATTTCCGCTGAGGCTTCTCGAGGCTAATCACATCTAACCACTGGAACTTCCAAAGGGTCCTTCACACCCTTGCTGCAAGTCCAGAAGTTCCCCGACATAGCCGACTCCACTCGAGAGGAAGGACGAGGGTCCCGCACACATCCAGGGTAGCCCTGTTTCCACCTCCTAGCTCGAGATGAGGGATCCTTTCCCTGTTTCGTAGGGAAAGAATTCCCAGCATTCCCGTCGTATCTCAAGAGGAGGCGCTCTTCACAGGAAAGGCGAGACGAACTCCAGGGTCGTGCCACCATTCCAAGAGTCCCCCAGATGTGTCAGTGCATTCCAGAGGAACCTGTTTTCCCTGCACTGCCTTGACGTTCAAGCCGAGGATCGACTCCCGCCACGTGTGCACGTGGGACAGCCCTGTGGGAAAGCCTCGTGGGAAAGCCTCCTGGGAAAGACTCGAGGGAAAACCATAGATCATTTGATCCACGCGGCGGACTGCGTGACACTGCTGCTACCACTGTTTAGGAAACCTCAAGTGCATGCCCGCATTCGAGACGAGGACTGACTCCCCTGGGGAGACTCCAGAAATACCCCAAAATCCATGTCAGCACTGGAGAGGAATCCTCAGGTTCCGGCCCCGACTCCACATAAGGTCTTAGACCCCGGCATCGACGGGGGAGGAATCCCGAGAGGCCCCCGAGGAACTCGCATGGGGACTGGCCTTTCCTGAGGCCACCAGAGCGGGTCCCTGTGGTCCCCATCGTAAGTCGAGAGCACCTGCCGCAACTCGAGAAAATCCAGGAGGTTTTGCCCTCCAGGCGAGATGAGGCCCATTTTCGCTGAGGCTTCTCGAGGCTAATCACATCTAACCACTGGAACTTCCAATGGGTCCTTCACACCCTTGCTGCAACTCAAGAAGTTCCCCGACATACCCGTCTCCACTCGAGAGGAAGCACGATGGTCCCGCACACATCCAGGGGAGCCCCGTTTCCGCCTCCTAGCTCGAGATGAGGGATCCTTTCCCTGTTTCGTAGGGAAAGAATTCCTGGCGTTCCCGTCGCATCTCAAGAGGAGGTGCTCTCCACAGGAAAGGCGAGAGGAACTCCAGGGTCGTGCCACCATTCCAAGAGTCCCCCAGATGTGTCAGTCCATTCCAGAGGAACCTGTTTTCCCTGCACTGCCTAGATGTTCAAGCAGAGCATCGACTCCCACCACGTGTGCACGTGGGACAGCCCTGTGGGAAAGCCTCGTGGGAAAGCCTCATGGGAAAGTCTCGAGGGAAAACCATAGATCCTTTGATCCACGCGGTGGACTGCGTGACACTGCTGCTACCGCTCTGGAGGAAAGCGCAAGTGCATGCCCGCATTCGAGACGAGGACTGACTCCCCTGGGGAGACTCCAGAAGTACCCCAAGATCCATGTCAGCACTGGAGAGGAATCCTCAGATTCCGGCCCCCACTCCACACAAGGTCTTTGGCCCCGGCATCGCCGGGAGAGGATTCCCGAGAGGCCCCCGAGGAACTCGCATTGGGACTGGCCTTTCCTGAGGCCACCAGAGCGGGTCCCTGAGGTCCCCGTCGTAAGTCGAGAGCAGCTGCCGCAACTCGAGAAAATCCAGGAGGTTTTGCCCTCCAGGCGAGATGAGGCCCATTTCCGCTGAGGCTTCTCGAGGCTAATCACATCTAACCACTGGAACTACTAAAGGGTCATTCACACCCTTGCTGCAACTCAAGAAGTTCCCCGACATACCCGTCTCCACTCGGGAGGAAGCACGAGGGTCCCGCACACATCCAGGGGAGCCCCGTTTCCGCCTCCTAGCTCGAGATGAGGGATCCTTTCCCTGTTTCGTAGGGAAAGAATTCCCGGCGTTCCCGTCGCATCTCAAGAGGAGGCGCTCTCCACAGGAAAGGCGAGAGGAACTCCAGGGTCGTGCCACCATTCCAAGAGTACCCCAGATGTGTCAGTCCATTGCAGAGGAACCTGTTTTTCCTGCACTGCCTTGACGTTCAAGCCGAGGATCGACTCCCACCACGTGTGCTCGTGGGACAGCCCTGTGGGAAAGCCTCGTGGGAAAGCCTTGTGGGAAAGACTCGAGGGAAAAACATAGATCCTTTGATCCAAGCGGTGGAATGCATAACATTGCTGCTACCGCTTTTTAGGAAAGCGCAAGAGCATGCCCGCATTCGAGACGAGGACTGCCTCCCCTGGGGAGACTCTAGAAGTACCCCAAGATCCATGTCAGCACTGGAGAGGAATCCTCAGGTTCCGGCCCCGACTCCACACAAGGTCTTAGGCAACGGCATCGCCCGGAGAGGAATCCCGAGAGGCCCCCTAGGAACTCGAATTGGGACAGGCCTTTCCTGAGGCCACCAGAGCGGGTCCCCGAGGTCCCCGTCGTAAGTCGAGAGCAGCTGCCGCAACTCGAGAAAATCCAGGAAGTTTTGCCCTCCAGGCGAGATGAGGCCCATTTCCCCTGAGGCTTCTCGAGGCTAATCACATCTAACCACTGGAACTTCCAAATGGTCCTTCACACCCTTGCTGCAACTCAAGAAGTTTCCCGACATAGCCGTCTCCACTCGAGAGGAAGCACGAGGGTCCCGCACACATCCAGGGGAGCCCTGTTTCCGCCTCCTAGCTCGAGATGAGGGATCCTTTCCCTGTTTCGTAGGGAAAGAATTCCCGGCGATCCCGTCGCATCTCAAGAGGTGGCGCTCTCCACAGGAAAGGCGAGAGGAACTCCAGGGTCGTGCCACCATTCCAAGAGTCCCCCAGATGTGTCAGTCCATTCCAGAGGAATGTATTTTCCCTGCACTGCCTCGACGTTCATGCCGAGGTTCGAATCCCACCACGGTGGCAAGTGGTACAGCCCTGTGGGAAAGCCTCGTGGGAAAGCCTCGAGCGAAAGCCATAGATCCTTTGATCCACGCGGCGGACTGGGTGACACTGCTGCTACCGCTCTGGAGGAAAGCGCAAGTGCATGCCCGCATTCGAGACGAGGACTGACTCCCCTGGGGAGACTCCAGAAGTACCCCAAGATCCATGTCAGCACTGGAGAGGAATCCTCATGTTCCGGCCCCGACTCCACACTAGGTCTTAGGCCCCGGCATCGACGGGAGAGGAATCCCGAGAGGCCCCCGAGGAACTCGCATGGGGACTGGCCTTTCCTGAGGCCACCAGAGCGGGTCCCTGAGGTCCCCGTCGTAAGTCGAGAGCACCTGCCGCAACTCGAGAAATCCAGGAGGTTTTGGACTCCAGGCGAGATGAGGCCCATTTCCGCTGAGGCTTCTCGAGGCTAATCACATCTAACCACTGGAACTTCCAAAGGGTCCTTCACACCCTTGCTGCAAGTCCAGAAGTTCCCCGACATAGCCGTCTCCACTCGAGAGGAAGCACGAGGGTCCCGCACACATCCAGGTGAGCCCCGTTTCCGCCTCCTAGCTCGAGATGAGGGATCCTTTTCTTGTTTCGTAGGGAAAGAATTCCCGGCGTTCCCGTCCCATCTCCAGAGGAGGCGCTCTGCACAGGAAAGGCGAGAGGAACTCCAGGGTCGTGCCACCATTCCAAGTGTCCCCCAGATGTGTCAGTCCATTCCAGAGGAACCTGTATTCCCTGCACTGCCTTGACGTTCAAGCCGAGGATCGACTCCCTCCACGTGTGCACGTGGGACAGCCCTGTGGGAAAGCCTCGTGGGAAAGCCTAGTGGGAAAGACTCGAGGGAAAACCATAGATCCTTTGATCCATGCAGTGGACTGCGTGACTCTGCTGCTACCGCTCTGGAGGAAAGCGAAAGTGCATGCCCGCATTCGAGACGAGGACTGACTCCCCTGGGGAGACTCCAGAAGTACCCCAAGATCCATGTCAGCACTGGAGAGGATTCCTCAGGTTCCGGCCCCGACTCGACACAATGCCTTAGGCACCGGCATTGACAGGAGAGGAATCCCGAGAGGCCCCCGAGGAACTCGCATGGGGACTGGCCTTTCCTGAGGCCACCAGAGCGGGTCCCTGAGGTCCCCGTCGTAAGTCGAGAGCACCTGCCGCAACTCGAGAAATCCAGGAGGTTTTGGACTCCAGGCGAGATGAGGCCCATTTCCGCTGAGGCTTCTCGAGGCTAATCACATCTAACCACTGGAACTTCCAAAGGGTCCTTCACACCCTTGCTGCAAGTCCAGAAGGTCCCCGACATAGCCGACTCCACTCGAGAGGAAGGACGAGGGTCCCGCACACATCCAGGGTAGCCCTGTTTCCACCTCCTAGCTCGAGATGAGGGATCCTTTCCCTGTTTCGTAGGGAAAGAATTCCCAGCATTCCCGTCGTATCTCAAGAGGAGGCGCTCTTCACAGGAAAGGCGAGACGAACTCCAGGGTCGTGCCACCATTCCAAGAGTCCCCCAGATGTGTCAGTCCATTCCAGAGGAACCTGTTTTCCCTGCACTGCCTAGATGTTCAAGCAGAGCATCGACTCCCACCACGTGTGCACGTGGGACAGCCCTGTGGGAAAGCCTCGTGGGAAAGCCTCGTGGGAAAGTCTCGAGGGAAAACCATAGATCCTTTGATCCACGCGGTGGACTGCGTGACACTGCTGCTACCGCTCTGGAGGAAAGCGCAAGTGCATGCTCGCATTCGAGACGAGGACTGACTCCCCTGGGGAGACTCCAGAAGTACCCCAAGATCCATGTCAGCACTGGAGAGGAATCCTCAGATTCCGGCCCCCACTCCACACAAGGTCTTTGGCCCCGGCATCGCCGGGAGAGGATTCCCGAGAGGCCCTCGAGGAACTCGCATTGGGACTGGCCTTTCCTGAGGCCACCAGAGCGGGTCCCTGAGGTCCCCGTCGTAAGTCGAGAGCAGCTGCCGCAACTCGAGAAAATCCAGGAGGTTTTGCCCTCCAGGCGAGATGAGGCCCATTTCCGCTGAGGCTTCTCGAGGCTAATCACATCTAACCACTGGAACTACTAAAGGGTCATTCACACCCTTGCTGCAACTCAAGAAGTTCCCCGACATACCCGTCTCCACTCGGGAGGAAGCACGAGGGTCCCGCACACATCCAGGGGAGCCCCGTTTCCGCCTCCTAGCTCGAGATGAGGGATCCTTTCCCTGTTTCGTAGGGAAAGAATTCCCGGCGTTCCCGTCGCATCTCAAGAGGAGGCGCTCTCCACAGGAAAGGCGAGAGGAACTCCAGGGTCGTGCCACCATTCCAAGAGTACCCCAGATGTGTCAGTCCATTGCAGAGGAACCTGTTTTTCCTGCACTGCCTTGACGTTCAAGCCGAGGATCGACTCCCACCACGTGTGCTCGTGGGACAGCCCTGTGGGAAAGCCTCGTGGGAAAGCCTTGTGGGAAAGACTCGAGGGAAAAACATAGATCCTTTGATCCAAGCGGTGGAATGCATAACATTGCTGCTACCGCTTTTTAGGAAAGCGCAAGAGCATGCCCGCATTCGAGACGAGGACTGCCTCCCCTGGGGAGACTCTAGAAGTACCCCAAGATCCATGTCAGCACTGGAGAGGAATCCTCAGGTTCCGGCCCCGACTCCACACAAGGTCTTAGGCAACGGCATCGCCCGGAGAGGAATCCCGAGAGGCCCCCTAGGAACTCGAATTGGGACAGGCCTTTCCAGAGGCCACCAGAGCGGGTCCCCGAGGTCCCCGTCGTAAGTCGAGAGCAGCTGCCGCAACTCGAGAAAATCCAGGAAGTTTTGCCCTCCAGGCGAGATGAGGCCCATTTCCCCTGAGGCTTCTCGAGGCTAATCACATCTAACCACTGGAACTTCCAAATGGTCCTTCACACCCTTGCTGCAACTCAAGAAGTTTCCCGACATAGCCGTCTCCACTCGAGAGGAAGCACGAGGGTCCCGCACACATCCAGGGGAGCCCTGTTTCCGCCTCCTAGCTCGAGATGAGGGATCCTTTCCCTGTTTCGTAGGGAAAGAATTCCCGGCGATCCCGTCGCATCTCAAGAGGTGGCGCTCTCCACAGGAAAGGCGAGAGGAACTCCAGGGTCGTGCCACCATTCCAAGAGTCCCCCAGATGTGTCAGTCCATTCCAGAGGAATGTATTTTCCCTGCACTGCCTCGACGTTCATGCCGAGGTTCGAATCCCACCACGGTGGCAAGTGGTACAGCCCTGTGGGAAAGCCTCGTGGGAAAGCCTCGAGCGAAAGCCATAGATCCTTTGATCCACGCGGCGGACTGGGGGACACTGCTGCTACCGCTCTGGAGGAAAGCGCAAGTGCATGCCCGCATTCGAGAAGAGGACTGACTCCCCTGGGGAGACTCCAGAAGTACCCCAAGATCCATGTCAGCACTGGAGAGGAATCCTCAGGTTCCGGCCCCGACTCCGAACAAGGTCTTAGGCCCCGGCATCGACGGGAGAGGAATCCCGAGAGGCCCCCGAGGACCTCGCATGGGGACTGGCCTTTCCTGAGGCCACCAGAGCGGGTCCCTGAGGTCCCCGTCGTAAGTCGAGATCACCTGCCGCAACTCGAGAAAATCTAGGAGGTTTTGCCCTCCAGGCGAGACGAGGCCCATTTCCGCTGAGGCTTCTCGAGGCCAATACGTCTAACCACTGGAACTTCCAAAGGGTCCTTCACACCCTTGCTGCAACTCAAGAAGTTCCCCGACATACCCGTCTCCACTCGAGAGGAAACACGTGAGGTCCCGCACACATCCAGCGGAGCCCCGTTTCCGCCACCTAGCTCGAGATGAGGGATCCTTTCCCTGTTTCGTAGGGAAAGAATTCCCGGCGTTCCCGTCGCATCTCAAGAGGAGGCGCTCTCCACAGGAAAGGCGAGAGGAACTCCAGGGTGGTGCCACCATTCCAAGAGTCCCCCAGATGTGTCAGTCCATTCCAGAGGAACCTGTTTTCCCTGCACTGCCTTGACGTTCAAGCCGAGGATAGACTCCCACCACGTGTGCACGTGGGACAGCCCTGTGGGAAAGCCTCGTGGGAAAGCCTCGTGGGAAAGACTCGAGGGAAAACCATAGATCCTTTGATCCAAGCGGCGGACTGCGTGACACTGCTGCTACCACTCTGGAGGAAAGCGCAAGTGCATGCCCGCATTCGAGACGAGGACTGACTCCCCTGGGGAGACTCCAGAAGTACCCCAAGATCCATGTCAGCACTGGAGAGGAATCCTCAGGTTCCGGCCCCGACTCCACACAAGGTCTTAGGCCCCGGCATCGACGGGAGAGGAATCCCGAGAGGCCCCCGAGGAACTCGCATGGGGACTGGCCTTTCCTGAGGCCACCAGAGCGAGTCCCTGAGGTCCCCGTCGTAAGTCGAGAGCACCTGCCGCAACTCAAGAAAATCCAGGAGGTTTTGCCCTCCAGGCGAGATGAGGCCCATTTCCGCTGAGGCTTCTCGAGGCCAATCACATCTAACCACTGGAACTTCCAAAGGGTCCTTCACACCCTTGCTGCAACTCAAGAAGTTCCCCGACATGCCCGTCTCCACTCGAGAGGAAGCACGTGGTGTCCCGCACACATCCAGGGGAGCCCCGTTTCCGCCTCCTATCTCGAGATGAGGGATCCTTTCCCTGTTTCGTAGGGAAAGAATTCCCGGCGTTCCCGTCGCATCTCAAGAGGAGGCGCTCTCCACAGGAAAGGCGAGAGGAACTCCAGGGTCGTGCCACCATTCCAAGAGTCCCCCAGATGTGTCAGTCCATTCCAGAGGAACCTGTTTTCCCTGCACTGCCTTGACGTTCAAGCCGAGGATCCACTCCCACCACGTGTGCACGTGGGACAGCCCTGTGGGAAAGCCTCGTGGGAAAGCCTCGTGGGAAAGACTCGAGGGAAAACCATAGATCCTTTGATCTACGCGGCGGACTGCGTGACACTGCTGCTACGGCTCTGGAGGAAAGAGCAAGTGCATGCCAGCATTCGAGACGAGGAATGACTCCCCTGGGATGACTCCAGAAGTACCCCAAGATCCATGTCAGCACTGGAGAGGAATCCCCAGGTTCCGGCCCCGACTCCACACAAGGTCTTAGGCCCCGGCATCGAGGGGAGAGGAATCCCGAGAGGCCCCCGAGGAACTCGCATGGGGACTGGCCTTTCCTGAGGCCACCAGAGCGGGTCCCTGAGGTCCCCGTCGTAAGTCGAGAGCAGCTGCCGCAACTAGAGAAAATCCAGGAGGTTTTGCCCTGCAGGCGAGATGAGGCCCATTTCCGCTGAGGCTTCTCAAGGCTAATCACACCTAAGCTCTGGAACTTCCAAAGGGTCCTTGACACCCTTGCTGCAACTCAAGAAGTTCCCCTATATACCCCTCTCCACTCGAGAGGAAGCACGCATGTCCCACCCACATCCAGAAGAGCTCCGTTTCCGCCTCGTAGGTCGAGATGAGGGATCCGTTCGCTGCTTGTTCAGGAGAGATTCCTTGGCGTTCCCATCGCATCTCAAGTGTAGGGGCTCTCCACAGGAAAGGTGAGAGCAACTCCAGCGTCGTGCCACCATTCCAAGAGTCCCCCAGATGTCTCAGTCCATTCCTGAGGATACTGTTTTCCCTGCACTGCCTTGACTTTAACGAGGAGGATCGACTCCCACCACGGTCTCACGTGGGACAGCCCTGTGGGAAAGCCTCGTGGGAAAGCCTCGAGGGAAAGCCACAGATCCCTTGATCCACGCGACAGGAATCGTGACGCTGGTGCTACAGCTCGGAGGAAAGCGCACGTGCATGCCCCCATTCGAGACGAAGACTGACTCCCCTGGGGAGACTCCAAAAGTACTCCAAGATCCATGTCAGTACTGGAGAGGAATCCTCAGGTTCCGGCCCCGACTCCACACAAGGACTTAGGCCCCGGCATCGACGGAAGATGAATCCCGAGAGGACCCCGAGCAATTCGAATGGGGACGGGCCAGTATTGAGGCCACCAGAGCGGGTCCCTAAAGTCCCCGTCGTAAGTCAAGAGCACCTGCCGCAACTCGAGAAAATCAAGGAGGTTTTGCACTCCAGCTGAGTGAGGCCCATTTCCGCTGAGGCTTCTGGAAGCTAATCACACCTAACCTCTGGAACTTCTAAAAGGTCCTTCACACCCTTGCTGCAACTCAAGAAGTTCCCTAACATACCCGTCTCCACTCGAGAGGAAGCACGAGGGTCCCGCCCACATCCAGGGGAGCCCCGTGTCCGCCTCGTAGCTCAAGATGAGGGATCCTTTCACAGCTTTTTCGGGAAATAATTCTGGGAGTTCCCGTTGCATCTCAAGTGGAGGCGCTCCTCACAGGAAAGGCGAGAGGAACTCCAGGGTCGTGCCACCGTTCCCAGAGTCCACCAGATATCTCAGTCCATTCCAGAGGAACCTGTTATCCCTGCACTGCCTCGAGTTTCACGCCGAGCATCGACTCACACCACGGTGACACGTGGGACAGTCCTGTGGGAAAGCCTCGTGGGAAAGCCTCGTGGGAAAGCCACAGATCCCATGATCGGCGCGCCGGGAGGCATGACAGTGTTGTTACAGCTCTGGAGGAAAGCGCACGTGCATGCCCCCATTCGAGACGGGGACTTACTCCCCTGGGGAAACACCAGAAGTACTCCACGATCCATGTCAGCACTGGAGAGGAAACCTCATGTTCCAGACACGACTCCACACAAGGTCTTAGGCTCTGGCATCGAAGGGAGCGGAATCCCGAGAGGCTCCCGAGCCATTGGAATGGGGACTGGCCAGTCCTGAGGGCACCAGAGCGCGTCCCTTAGGTCACCGTCATAAGTCGAGAGCACCTGCCGCAACTCGAGAAAATCCAGGAGGTTTTGCCCTCCGGGCGAGACGAGGCCCATTTCCGCTGAGGCTTCTCGAGGCTAATCACATCTAACCACTGGAACTTCCAAAGGGTCCTTCACACCCTTGCTGCAACTCCAGAAGTTCCCCGACATACCCGTCTCCACTCGAGAGGAAACACAAAAGTCCCGCACACATCCAGGGGAGCCCCGATTCTGCCTCCTAGCTCGAGATGAGGGATCCTTTCCCTGTTTCACAGGGAAAGAATTCCCGGCGTTCCCGTCGCATCTCAAGAGGAGGCGCTCTCCACAGGAAAGGCGAGAGGAACTCCAGGGTCGTGCCACCATTCCAAGAGTCCCCCAGATGTGTCAGTCCTTTCCAGAGGAACCTGTTTTCCCTGCACTGCCTTGATGTTCAAGCCGAGGATCGACTCCCACCAGTGTGCACGTGGGATGCCCTGTGGGAAAGCCTCGTGGGAAAGCCTCGTGGGAAAGACTCGAGGGAAAAACATAGATCCTTTGATCCAGGCGGCGGACTGCGTGACACTGCTGCTACCGCTCTGGAGTAAAGCGCACGTGCATGCCCCCTCTCGAGACGAGGACTTACTCCCCTGGAGAGACTCCAGAAGTTCCCCCAAGATCCATGTCAGCACTGGGGAGGAATCCTCATGTTCCGCCCCGACTTCACACAAGATCTCAGTCCCCGGCATCGAAGGGAGAGGAATCCCGAGAGGCACCCGAGCAACTCGCATGGGGACTGGCATTGCCTGAGGCCACCAGAGCGAGTCCCTGAGGTCCCCGTCGTAAATCGAGAGCACCTGCCGCAACTCGAAAAAATCCAGGAGGTTTTGCCCTCCAGGCGAGAAGAGCCCATTTCCGCTGAGGCTTCTCGAAGCTAATCAAACCTAACTTCTGGAACTTCCAAAAGTTCCTTCACACCCTTGCTGTAACTCAAGAAGTTGCCTGACATACCCGTCTCCACTCTAGAGGAAGCACAAGGGTCCCGGCCACATCCAGAGGAGACCCGTTTCCGCCTCGCAGCTCGAGATGAGGGACATTTCGCTGCTTTGTGGGGAAAGAATTCCCGGCGTTCCACTCTCACCTCAAGAGGAGGTGCTCTCCACAGGAAAGGCAAGAGGAACTCCAGCGTCGTGCCACCATTCCAAGAGTCCCCCAGAAGTCTCAGTCCATTCCAGAGGAACCTGTTTTCCCTGCACTGCCTCGACTTTCACACCGATGATTGACTCCCACCACAGTGGCACGTGTGACAGCCCTGTGGGACAGCCTCGTAGGAAAGCCTCGAGGGAAAGCCACAGATCCCTTGTTCCAGGTGATGGAAAGCATGACACTGCTGCTACTGCTCTGGAGGAAAGCGCACGTGCATGCCCCCATTTGAGACGAGGACTTACTCCCCTGGGGAGACTCCAGAATTACCCCAAGATCTATGTCAGCACTGGAGAGGAATCCTCAGGTTCCGGCCCCGCCTCCACACAAGGTATTAGGCCCTGGCATCGAAGGGAGAGGAATCCCGAGAGGCCCCCGAGGAACTCGCATGGGGACTGGCCTTTCCTGAGGCCACCAGAGCGGGTCCCTGAGGTCCCCGTCGTAAGTCGAGAGCACCTGCCGCAACTCGAGAAATCCAGGAGGTTTTGTACTCCAGGCGAGATGAGGCCCATTTCCGCTGAGGCTTCTCGAGGCTAATCACATCTAACCACTGGAACTTCCAAAGGGTCCTTCACACCCTTGCTGCAAGTCCAGAAGTTCCCCGACATAGCCGACTCCACTCGAGAGGAAGGACGAGGGTCCCGCACACATCCAGGGTAGCCCTGTTTCCACCTCCTAGCTCGAGATGAGGGATCCTTTCCCTGTTTCGTAGGGAAAGAATTCCCAGCATTCCCGTCGTATCTCAAGAGGAGGCGCTCTTCACAGGAAAGGCGAGACGAACTCCAGGGTCGTGCCACCATTCCAAGAGTCCCCCAGATGTGTCAGTCCATTCCAGAGGAATGTATTTTCCCTGCACTGCCTCGACGTTCATGCCGAGGTTCGAATCCCACCACGGTGGCAAGTGGTACAGCCCTGTGGGAAAGCCTCGTGGGAAAGCCTCGAGCGAAAGCCATAGATCCTTTGATCCACGCGGCGGACTGGGTGACACTGCTGCTACCGCTCTGGAGGAAAGCGCAAGTGCATGCCCGCATTCGAGACGAGGACTGACTCCCCTGGGGAGACTCCAGAAGTACCCCAAGATCCATGTCAGCACTGGAGAGGAATCCTCATGTTCCGGCCCCGACTCCACACTAGGTCTTAGGCCCCGGCATCGACGGGAGAGGAATCCCGAGAGGCCCCCGAGGAACTCGCATGGGGACTGGCCTTTCCTGAGGCCACCAGAGCGGGTCCCTGAGGTCCCCGTCGTAAGTCGAGAGCACCTGCCGCAACTCGAGAAATCCAGGAGGTTTTGGACTCCAGGCGAGATGAGGCCCATTTCCGCTGAGGCTTCTCGAGGCTAATCACATCTAACCACTGGAACTTCCAAAGGGTCCTTCACACCCTTGCTGCAAGTCCAGAAGTTCCCCGACATAGCCGTCTCCACTCGAGAGGAAGCACGAGGGTCCCGCACACATCCAGGTGAGCCCCGTTTCCGCCTCCTAGCTCGAGATGAGGGATCCTTTTCTTGTTTCGTAGGGAAAGAATTCCCGGCGTTCCCGTCCCATCTCCAGAGGAGGCGCTCTGCACAGGAAAGGCGAGAGGAACTCCAGGGTCGTGCCACCATTCCAAGTGTCCCCCAGATGTGTCAGTCCATTCCAGAGGAACCTGTATTCCCTGCACTGCCTTGACGTTCAAGCCGAGGATCGACTCCCTCCACGTGTGCACGTGGGACAGCCCTGTGGGAAAGCCTCGTGGGAAAGCCTAGTGGGAAAGACTCGAGGGAAAACCATAGATCCTTTGATCCATGCAGTGGACTGCGTGACTCTGCTGCTACCGCTCTGGAGGAAAGCGAAAGTGCATGCCCGCATTCGAGACGAGGACTGACTCCCCTGGGGAGACTCCAGAAGTACCCCAAGATCCATGTCAGCACTGGAGAGGATTCCTCAGGTTCCGGCCCCGACTCGACACAATGCCTTAGGCACCGGCATTGACAGGAGAGGAATCCCGAGAGGCCCCCGAGGAACTCGCATGGGGACTGGCCTTTCCTGAGGCCACCAGAGCGGGTCCCTGAGGTCCCCGTCGTAAGTCGAGAGCACCTGCCGCAACTCGAGAAATCCAGGAGGTTTTGGACTCCAGGCGAGATGAGGCCCATTTCCGCTGAGGCTTCTCGAGGCTAATCACATCTAACCACGGGAACTTCCAAAGGGTCCTTCACACCCTTGCTGCAAGTCCAGAAGTTCCCCGACATAGCCGACTCCACTCGAGAGGAAGGACGAGGGTCCCGCACACATCCAGGGTAGCCCTGTTTCCACCTCCTAGCTCGAGATGAGGGATCCTTTCCCTGTTTCGTAGGGAAAGAATTCCCAGCATTCCCGTCGTATCTCAAGAGGAGGCGCTCTTCACAGGAAAGGCGAGACGAACTCCAGGGTCGTGCCACCATTCCAAGAGTCCCCCAGATGTGTCAGTCCATTCCAGAGGAACCTGTTTTCCCTGCACTGCCTAGATGTTCAAGCAGAGCATCGACTCCCACCACGTGTGCACGTGGGACAGCCCTGTGGGAAAGCCTCGTGGGAAAGCCTCGTGGGAAAGTCTCGAGGGAAAACCATAGATCCTTTGATCCACGCGGTGGACTGCGTGACACTGCTGCTACCGCTCTGGAGGAAAGCGCAAGTGCATGCTCGCATTCGAGACGAGGACTGACTCCCCTGGGGAGACTCCAGAAGTACCCCAAGATCCATGTCAGCACTGGAGAGGAATCCTCAGATTCCGGCCCCCACTCCACACAAGGTCTTTGGCCCCGGCATCGCCGGGAGAGGATTCCCGAGAGGCCCTCGAGGAACTCGCATTGGGACTGGCCTTTCCTGAGGCCACCAGAGCGGGTCCCTGAGGTCCCCGTCGTAAGTCGAGAGCAGCTGCCGCAACTCGAGAAAATCCAGGAGGTTTTGCCCTCCAGGCGAGATGAGGCCCATTTCCGCTGAGGCTTCTCGAGGCTAATCACATCTAACCACTGGAACTACTAAAGGGTCATTCACACCCTTGCTGCAACTCAAGAAGTTCCCCGACATACCCGTCTCCACTCGGGAGGAAGCACGAGGGTCCCGCACACATCCAGGGGAGCCCCGTTTCCGCCTCCTAGCTCGAGATGAGGGATCCTTTCCCTGTTTCGTAGGGAAAGAATTCCCGGCGTTCCCGTCGCATCTCAAGAGGAGGCGCTCTCCACAGGAAAGGCGAGAGGAACTCCAGGGTCGTGCCACCATTCCAAGAGTACCCCAGATGTGTCAGTCCATTGCAGAGGAACCTGTTTTTCCTGCACTGCCTTGACGTTCAAGCCGAGGATCGACTCCCACCACGTGTGCTCGTGGGACAGCCCTGTGGGAAAGCCTCGTGGGAAAGCCTTGTGGGAAAGACTCGAGGGAAAAACATAGATCCTTTGATCCAAGCGGTGGAATGCATAACATTGCTGCTACCGCTTTTTAGGAAAGCGCAAGAGCATGCCCGCATTCGAGACGAGGACTGCCTCCCCTGGGGAGACTCTAGAAGTACCCCAAGATCCATGTCAGCACTGGAGAGGAATCCTCAGGTTCCGGCCCCGACTCCACACAAGGTCTTAGGCAACGGCATCGCCCGGAGAGGAATCCCGAGAGGCCCCCTAGGAACTCGAATTGGGACAGGCCTTTCCTGAGGCCACCAGAGCGGGTCCCCGAGGTCCCCGTCGTAAGTCGAGAGCAGCTGCCGCAACTCGAGAAAATCCAGGAAGTTTTGCCCTCCAGGCGAGATGAGGCCCATTTCCCCTGAGGCTTCTCGAGGCTAATCACCTCTAACCACTGGAACTTCCAAATGGTCCTTCACACCCTTGCTGCAACTCAAGAAGTTTCCCGACATAGCCGTCTCCACTCGAGAGGAAGCACGAGGGTCCCGCACACATCCAGGGGAGCCCTGTTTCCGCCTCCTAGCTCGAGATGAGGGATCCTTTCCCTGTTTCGTAGGGAAAGAATTCCCGGCGATCCCGTCGCATCTCAAGAGGTGGCGCTCTCCACAGGAAAGGCGAGAGGAACTCCAGGGTCGTGCCACCATTCCAAGAGTCCCCCAGATGTGTCAGTCCATTCCAGAGGAATGTATTTTCCCTGCACTGCCTCGACGTTCATGCCGAGGTTCGAATCCCACCACGGTGGCAAGTGGTACAGCCCTGTGGGAAAGCCTCGTGGGAAAGCCTCGAGCGAAAGCCATAGATCCTTTGATCCACGCGGCGGACTGGGGGACACTGCTGCTACCGCTCTGGAGGAAAGCGCAAGTGCATGCCCGCATTCGAGAAGAGGACTGACTCCCCTGGGGAGACTCCAGAAGTACCCCAAGATCCATGTCAGCACTGGAGAGGAATCCTCAGGTTCCGGCCCCGACTCCACACAAGGTCTTAGGCCCCGGCATCGACGGGAGAGGAATCCCGAGAGGCCCCCGAGGACCTCGCATGGGGACTGGCCTTTCCTGAGGCCACCAGAGCGGGTCCCTGAGGTCCCCGTCGTAAGTCGAGATCACCTGCCGCAACTCGAGAAAATCTAGGAGGTTTTGCCCTCCAGGCGAGACGAGGCCCATTTCCGCTGAGGCTTCTCGAGGCCAATACGTCTAACCACTGGAACTTCCAAAGGGTCCTTCACACCCTTGCTGCAACTCAAGAAGTTCCCCGACATACCCGTCTCCACTCGAGAGGAAACACGTGAGGTCCCGCACACATCCAGCGGAGCCCCGTTTCCGCCACCTAGCTCGAGATGAGGGATCCTTTCCCTGTTTCGTAGGGAAAGAATTCCCGGCGTTCCCGTCGCATCTCAAGAGGAGGCGCTCTCCACAGGAAAGGCGAGAGGAACTCCAGGGTGGTGCCACCATTCCAAGAGTCCCCCAGATGTGTCAGTCCATTCCAGAGGAACCTGTTTTCCCTGCACTGCCTTGACGTTCAAGCCGAGGATAGACTCCCACCACGTGTGCACGTGGGACAGCCCTGTGGGAAAGCCTCGTGGGAAAGCCTCGTGGGAAAGACTCGAGGGAAAACCATAGATCCTTTGATCCAAGCGGCGGACTGCGTGACACTGCTGCTACCACTCTGGAGGAAAGCGCAAGTGCATGCCCGCATTCGAGACGAGGACTGACTCCCCTGGGGAGACTCCAGAAGTACCCCAAGATCCATGTCAGCACTGGAGAGGAATCCTCAGGTTCCGGCCCCGACTCCACACAAGGTCTTAGGCCCCGGCATCGACGGGAGAGGAATCCCGAGAGGCCCCCGAGGAACTCGCATGGGGACTGGCCTTTCCTGAGGCCACCAGAGCGAGTCCCTGAGGTCCCCGTCGTAAGTCGAGAGCACCTGCCGCAACTCAAGAAAATCCAGGAGGTTTTGCCCTCCAGGCGAGATGAGGCCCATTTCCGCTGAGGCTTCTCGAGGCCAATCACATCTAACCACTGGAACTTCCAAAGGGTCCTTCACACCCTTGCTGCAACTCAAGAAGTTCCCCGACATGCCCGTCTCCACTCGAGAGGAAGCACGTGGTGTCCCGCACACATCCAGGGGAGCCCCGTTTCCGCCTCCTATCTCGAGATGAGGGATCCTTTCCCTGTTTCGTAGGGAAAGAATTCCCGGCGTTCCCGTCGCATCTCAAGAGGAGGCGCTCTCCACAGGAAAGGCGAGAGGAACTCCAGGGTCGTGCCACCATTCCAAGAGTCCCCCAGATGTGTCAGTCCATTCCAGAGGAACCTGTTTTCCCTGCACTGCCTTGACGTTCAAGCCGAGGATCCACTCCCACCACGTGTGCACGTGGGACAGCCCTGTGGGAAAGCCTCGTGGGAAAGCCTCGTGGGAAAGACTCGAGGGAAAACCATAGATCCTTTGATCCACGCGGCGGACTGCGTGACACTGCTGCTACGGCTCTGGAGGAAAGAGCAAGTGCATGCCAGCATTCGAGACGAGGAATGACTCCCCTGGGATGACTCCAGAAGTACCCCAAGATCCATGTCAGCACTGGAGAGGAATCCCCAGGTTCCGGCCCCGACTCCACACAAGGTCTTAGGCCCCGGCATCGAGGGGAGAGGAATCCCGAGAGGCCCCCGAGGAACTCGCATGGGGACTGGCCTTTCCTGAGGCCACCAGAGCGGGTCCCTGAGGTCCCCGTCGTAAGTCGAGAGCAGCTGCCGCAACTAGAGAAAATCCAGGAGGTTTTGCCCTGCAGGCGAGATGAGGCCCATTTCCGCTGAGGCTTCTCAAGGCTAATCACACCTAAGCTCTGGAACTTCCAAAGGGTCCTTGACACCCTTGCTGCAACTCAAGAAGTTCCCCTATATACCCCTCTCCACTCGAGAGGAAGCACGCATGTCCCACCCACATCCAGAAGAGCTCCGTTTCCGCCTCGTAGGTCGAGATGAGGGATCCGTTCGCTGCTTGTTCAGGAGAGATTCCTTGGCGTTCCCATCGCATCTCAAGTGTAGGGGCTCTCCACAGGAAAGGTGAGAGCAACTCCAGCGTCGTGCCACCATTCCAAGAGTCCCCCAGATGTCTCAGTCCATTCCTGAGGATACTGTTTTCCCTGCACTGCCTTGACTTTAACGAGGAGGATCGACTCCCACCACGGTCTCACGTGGGACAGCCCTGTGGGAAAGCCTCGTGGGAAAGCCTCGAGGGAAAGCCACAGATCCCTTGATCCACGCGACAGGAATCGTGACGCTGGTGCTACAGCTCGGAGGAAAGCGCACGTGCATGCCCCCATTCGAGACGAAGACTGACTCCCCTGGGGAGACTCCAAAAGTACTCCAAGATCCATGTCAGTACTGGAGAGGAATCCTCAGGTTCCGGCCCCGACTCCACACAAGGACTTAGGCCCCGGCATCGACGGAAGATGAATCCCGAGAGGACCCCGAGCAATTCGAATGGGGACGGGCCAGTATTGAGGCCACCAGAGCGGGTCCCTAAAGTCCCCGTCGTAAGTCAAGAGCACCTGCCGCAACTCGAGAAAATCAAGGAGGTTTTGCACTCCAGCTGAGTGAGGCCCATTTCCGCTGAGGCTTCTGGAAGCTAATCACACCTAACCTCTGGAACTTCTAAAAGGTCCTTCACACCCTTGCTGCAACTCAAGAAGTTCCCTAACATACCCGTCTCCACTCGAGAGGAAGCACGAGGGTCCCGCCCACATCCAGGGGAGCCCCGTGTCCGCCTCGTAGCTCAAGATGAGGGATCCTTTCACAGCTTTTTCGGGAAATAATTCTGGGAGTTCCCGTTGCATCTCAAGTGGAGGCGCTCCTCACAGGAAAGGCGAGAGGAACTCCAGGGTCGTGCCACCGTTCCCAGAGTCCACCAGATATCTCAGTCCATTCCAGAGGAACCTGTTATCCCTGCACTGCCTCGAGTTTCACGCCGAGCATCGACTCACACCACGGTGACACGTGGGACAGTCCTGTGGGAAAGCCTCGTGGGAAAGCCTCGTGGGAAAGCCACAGATCCCATGATCGGCGCGCCGGGAGGCATGACAGTGTTGTTACAGCTCTGGAGGAAAGCGCACGTGCATGCCCCCATTCGAGACGGGGACTTACTCCCCTGGGGAAACACCAGAAGTACTCCACGATCCATGTCAGCACTGGAGAGGAAACCTCATGTTCCAGACACGACTCCACACAAGGTCTTAGGCTCTGGCATCGAAGGGAGCGGAATCCCGAGAGGCTCCCGAGCCATTGGAATGGGGACTGGCCAGTCCTGAGGGCACCAGAGCGCGTCCCTTAGGTCACCGTCATAAGTCGAGAGCACCTGCCGCAACTCGAGAAAATCCAGGAGGTTTTGCCCTCCGGGCGAGACGAGGCCCATTTCCGCTGAGGCTTCTCGAGGCTAATCACATCTAACCACTGGAACTTCCAAAGGGTCCTTCACACCCTTGCTGCAACTCCAGAAGTTCCCCGACATACCCGTCTCCACTCGAGAGGAAACACAAAAGTCCCGCACACATCCAGGGGAGCCCCGATTCTGCCTCCTAGCTCGAGATGAGGGATCCTTTCCCTGTTTCACAGGGAAAGAATTCCCGGCGTTCCCGTCGCATCTCAAGAGGAGGCGCTCTCCACAGGAAAGGCGAGAGGAACTCCAGGGTCGTGCCACCATTCCAAGAGTCCCCCAGATGTGTCAGTCCTTTCCAGAGGAACCTGTTTTCCCTGCACTGCCTTGATGTTCAAGCCGAGGATCGACTCCCACCAGTGTGCACGTGGGATGCCCTGTGGGAAAGCCTCGTGGGAAAGCCTCGTGGGAAAGACTCGAGGGAAAAACATAGATCCTTTGATCCAGGCGGCGGACTGCGTGACACTGCTGCTACCGCTCTGGAGTAAAGCGCACGTGCATGCCCCCTCTCGAGACGAGGACTTACTCCCCTGGAGAGACTCCAGAAGTTCCCCCAAGATCCATGTCAGCACTGGGGAGGAATCCTCATGTTCCGCCCCGACTTCACACAAGATCTCAGTCCCCGGCATCGAAGGGAGAGGAATCCCGAGAGGCACCCGAGCAACTCGCATGGGGACTGGCATTGCCTGAGGCCACCAGAGCGAGTCCCTGAGGTCCCCGTCGTAAATCGAGAGCACCTGCCGCAACTCGAAAAAATCCAGGAGGTTTTGCCCTCCAGGCGAGAAGAGCCCATTTCCGCTGAGGCTTCTCGAAGCTAATCAAACCTAACTTCTGGAACTTCCAAAAGTTCCTTCACACCCTTGCTGTAACTCAAGAAGTTGCCTGACATACCCGTCTCCACTCTAGAGGAAGCACAAGGGTCCCGGCCACATCCAGAGGAGACCCGTTTCCGCCTCGCAGCTCGAGATGAGGGACATTTCGCTGCTTTGTGGGGAAAGAATTCCCGGCGTTCCACTCTCACCTCAAGAGGAGGTGCTCTCCACAGGAAAGGCAAGAGGAACTCCAGCGTCGTGCCACCATTCCAAGAGTCCCCCAGAAGTCTCAGTCCATTCCAGAGGAACCTGTTTTCCCTGCACTGCCTCGACTTTCACACCGATGATTGACTCCCACCACAGTGGCACGTGTGACAGCCCTGTGGGACAGCCTCGTAGGAAAGCCTCGAGGGAAAGCCACAGATCCCTTGTTCCAGGTGATGGAAAGCATGACACTGCTGCTACTGCTCTGGAGGAAAGCGCACGTGCATGCCCCCATTTGAGACGAGGACTTACTCCCCTGGGGAGACTCCAGAATTACCCCAAGATCTATGTCAGCACTGGAGAGGAATCCTCAGGTTCCGGCCCCGCCTCCACACAAGGTATTAGGCCCTGGCATCGAAGGGAGAGGTATTCCGAGAGGCCCACGTGCAACTCGCATGGGGACTGGCCTTTCCTGAGGCAACCAGAGCGGGTCCCAGAGGTCCCCGTCGTATGTCGAGAGCACCTGCCGCAACTCGAGAAAATCCATTAGGATTTGCCCTCCAGGCGAGATGAGGACCATTTCCGCTGAGGCTTCTCAAGGCTAATCACACCTAAGCTCTGGAACTTCCAAAGGGTCCTTGACACCCTTGCTGCAACTCAAGAAGTTCCCCTATATACCCCTCTCCACTCGAGAGGAAGCACGCATGTCCCACCCACATCCAGAAGAGCTCCGTTTCCGCCTCGTAGGTCGAGATGAGGGATCCGTTCGCTGCTTGTTCAGGAGAGATTCCTTGGCGTTCCCATCGCATCTCAAGTGTAGGGGCTCTCCACAGGAAAGGTGAGAGCAACTCCAGCGTCGTGCCACCATTCCAAGAGTCCCCCAGATGTCTCAGTCCATTCCTGAGGATACTGTTTTCCCTGCACTGCCTTGACTTTAACGAGGAGGATCGACTCCCACCACGGTCTCACGTGGGACAGCCCTGTGGGAAAGCCTCGTGGGAAAGCCTCGAGGGAAAGCCACAGATCCCTTGATCCACGCGACAGGAATCGTGACGCTGGTGCTACAGCTCGGAGGAAAGCGCACGTGCATGCCCCCATTCGAGACGAAGACTGACTCCCCTGGGGAGACTCCAAAAGTACTCCAAGATCCATGTCAGTACTGGAGAGGAATCCTCAGGTTCCGGCCCCGACTCCACACAAGGACTTAGGCCCCGGCATCGACGGAAGATGAATCCCGAGAGGACCCCGAGCAATTCGAATGGGGACGGGCCAGTATTGAGGCCACCAGAGCGGGTCCCTAAAGTCCCCGTCGTAAGTCAAGAGCACCTGCCGCAACTCGAGAAAATCAAGGAGGTTTTGCACTCCAGCTGAGTGAGGCCCATTTCCGCTGAGGCTTCTGGAAGCTAATCACACCTAACCTCTGGAACTTCTAAAAGGTCCTTCACACCCTTGCTGCAACTCAAGAAGTTCCCTAACATACCCATCTCCACTCGAGAGGAAGCACGAGGGTCCCGCCCACATCCAGGGGAGCCCCGTGTTCGCCTCGTAGCTCAAGATGAGGGATCCTTTCACAGCTTTTTCGGGAAATAATTCTGGGAGTTCCCGTTGCATCTCAAGTGGAGGCGCTCCTCACAGGAAAGGCGAGAGGAACTCCAGGGTCGTGCCACCGTTCCCAGAGTCCCCCAGATATCTCAGTCCATTCCAGAGGAACCTGTTATCCCTGCACTGCCTCGAGTTTCACGCCGAGCATCGACTCACACCACGGTGACACGTGGGACAGTCCTGTGGGAAAGCCTCGTGGGAAAGCCTCGTGGGAAAGCCACAGATCCCATGATCGGCGCGCCGGGAGGCATGACAGTGTTGTTACAGCTCTGGAGGAAAGCGCACGTGCATGCCCCCATTCGAGACGGGGACTTACTCCCCTGGGGAAACACCAGAAGTACTCCACGATCCATGTCAGCACTGGAGAGGAAACCTCATGTTCCAGACACGACTCCACACAAGGTCTTAGGCTCTGGCATCGAAGGGAGCGGAATCCCGAGAGGCTCCCGAGCCATTGGAATGGGGACTGGACAGTCCTGAGGGCACCAGAGCGCGTCCCTTAGGTCACCGTCGTAAGTCGAGAGCACCTGCCGCAACTCGAGAAAATCCAGGAGGTTTTTCCCTCCAGGCGAGATGAGGCCCATTTCCGCTGAGGCTTCTCGAGGCTAATCACATCTAAACACTGGAACTTCCAAAGGGTCCTTCACACCCTTGCTGCAACTCCAGAAGTTCCCCCACATACCCGTCTCCACTCGAGAGGAAGCACGAGGGTCCCGCACACATCCAGGGGACCCCGTTTCCGCCTCCTAGCTCGAGATGAGGGATCCTTTCCCTGTTTCGTAGGGAAAGAATTCGCGGCGTCCCCGTCGCATCTCAAGAGGAGGCGCTCTCCACAGGAAAGGCGAGAGGAACTCCAGGGTCGTGCCACCATTCCAAGAGTCCCCCAGATGTGTCAGTCCATTCCAGAGGAACCTGTTTTCCCTGCACTGCCTTGACGATCAAGCCGAGGATCGACTCCCACCACGTGTGCACGTGGGACAGCCCTGTGGGAAAGCCTCGTGGGAAAGCCTCGTGGGAAAGACTCGAGGGAAAACCATAGATCCTTTGATCCATGCGGCGGACTGCGTGACACTGCTGCTACCGCTCTGCAGGAAAGCGCAAGTGCATGCCCACATTCGAGACGAGGACTGACTCCCCTGGGGAGACTCCAGAAATACCCCAAGATCCATGTCAGCACTGGAGAGTAATCCTCAGGTTCCGGCCCCGACTCCACACAAGGTCTTAGGCCCCGGCATCGACGGGAGAGGAATCCCGAGAGGCCCCCGAGGAACTTGCATGGGGACTGGCCTTTCCTGAGGCCACCAGAGCGGGTCCCTGAGGTCCCCGAGGTCCCCGTCGTAAGTCGAGAGCACCTGCCGCAACTCGAGAAAATCCAGGAGGTTTTGCCCTCCAGGCGAGACGAGGCCCATTTCCGCTGAGGCTTCTCCAGGCTAATCACGTCTAGCCTCTGGAACTTCCAAAAGGTCCTTCACACCCTTGCTGCAACTCAAGAAGTTGCCTGACATACCCGTCTCCACTCTAGAAGAAGCACGAGGATCCCATCCACATCCAGAGGAGCCCCGTTTCCGCCTCGTAGCTCGAGATGAGGGACATTTCGCTGCTTTGTCCGGAAAGAAATCCCGACGTTTCCCTCTCACCTCAAGAGGAGGCGCTCTCCACAGGAAAGGCGAGAGGAACTCCAGCATCGTGCCACCATTCCAAGAGTCCCCCAGAAGTCTCAGCCCATTCAGAGGAACCTGTTTGCCCTGCACTACCTCGGCTTTCACGCCGAGGATCGACTCCCACGCCGAGGATCGACTCCCACCACGCTGGCACGTGGGACAGCCCTGTGGGACAGCCCTGTGGGAAAGCCTCGTGGGAAAGCCTCATGGGATAGACTCGAGGGAAAACCATAGATCCTTTGATCCACGCGGCGGACAGAGTGACACTGCTGCTACCGCTCTGGAGGAAAGCGCAAGTGCATGCCCGCATTCGAGACGAGGACTGACTCCCCTGGGGAGACTCCAGAAGTACCCCAAGATCCATATCAGCACTGGAGAGGAATCCTCAGGTTCCGTTCCCGACTCCACACAACGTCTTAGGCCCCGGCATGGACGGGAGAGGAATCCCGAGAGGACCCCGAGGAACTCGCATGGGGACTGGCCTTTCCTGAGGCCACCAGAGCGGGTCCCTGAGGGCCCCGTTGTAAGTCGAGAGCACCTGCCGCAACTCGAGAAAATCCAGGAGGTTTTGCACTCCAGGCGAGATGAGGCCCATTTCCGCTGAGGCTTCTCGAGGCTAATCACATCTAAACACTGGAACTTCCAAAGGGTCCTTCACACCCTTGCTGCAACTCAAGAAGTTCCCCCACATACCCGTCTCCACTCGAGAGGAAGCACGAGGGTACCGCACACATCCAGGGGACCCCGTTTCCGCCTCCTAGCTCGAGATGAGGGATCCTTTCCCTGTTTCGTAGGGAAAGAATTCGCGGCGTTCCCGTCGCATCTCAAGAGGAGGCGCTCTCCACAGGAAAGGCGAGAGGAACTCCAGGGTCGTGCCACCATTCCAAGAGACCCCCAGATGTGTCAGTCCATTCCAGAGGAACCTGTTTTCCCTGCACTGCCTTGACGTTCAAGCCGAGGATCGACTCCCACCACGTGTGCACGTGGGACAGACCTGTGGGAAAGCCTAGTGGGAAAGACTCGAGGGAAAACCATAGATCCTTTGATCCACGCGGCGGACTGCGTGACACTGCTGCTACGGCTCTGGAGGAAAGAGCAAGTGCATGCCAGCATTCGAGACGAGGAATGACTCCCCTGGGATGACTCCAGAAGTACCCCAAGATCCATGTCAGCACTGGAGAGGAATCCCCAGGTTCCGGCCCCGACTCCACACAAGGTCTTAGGCCCCGGCATCGAGGGGAGAGGAATCCCGAGAGGCCCCCGAGGAACTCGCATGGGGACTGGCCTTTCCTGAGGCCACCAGAGCGGGTCCCTGAGGTCCCCGTCGTAAGTCGAGAGCAGCTGCCGCAACTAGAGAAAATCCAGGAGGTTTTGCCCTGCAGGCGAGATGAGGCCCATTTCCGCTGAGGCTTCTCAAGGCTAATCACACCTAAGCTCTGGAACTTCCAAAGGGTCCTTGACACCCTTGCTGCAACTCAAGAAGTTCCCCTATATACCCCTCTCCACTCGAGAGGAAGCACGCATGTCCCACCCACATCCAGAAGAGCTCCGTTTCCGCCTCGTAGGTCGAGATGAGGGATCCGTTCGCTGCTTGTTCAGGAGAGATTCCTTGGCGTTCCCATCGCATCTCAAGTGTAGGGGCTCTCCACAGGAAAGGTGAGAGCAACTCCAGCGTCGTGCCACCATTCCAAGAGTCCCCCAGATGTCTCAGTCCATTCCTGAGGATACTGTTTTCCCTGCACTGCCTTGACTTTAACGAGGAGGATCGACTCCCACCACGGTCTCACGTGGGACAGCCCTGTGGGAAAGCCTCGTGGGAAAGCCTCGAGGGAAAGCCACAGATCCCTTGATCCACGCGACAGGAATCGTGACGCTGGTGCTACAGCTCGGAGGAAAGCGCACGTGCATGCCCCCATTCGAGAAGAAGACTGACTCCCCTGGGGAGACTCCAAAAGTACTCCAAGATCCATGTCAGTACTGGAGAGGAATCCTCAGGTTCCGGCCCCGACTCCACACAAGGACTTAGGCCCCGGCATCGACGGAAGATGAATCCCGAGAGGACCCCGAGCAATTCGAATGGGGACGGGCCAGTATTGAGGCCACCAGAGCGGGTCCCTAAAGTCCCCGTCGTAAGTCAAGAGCACCTGCCGCAACTCGAGAAAATCAAGGAGGTTTTGCACTCCAGCTGAGTGAGGCCCATTTCCGCTGAGGCTTCTGGAAGCTAATCACACCTAACCTCTGGAACTTCTAAAAGGTCCTTCACACCCTTGCTGCAACTCAAGAAGTTCCCTAACATACCCATCTCCACTCGAGAGGAAGCACGAGGGTCCCGCCCACATCCAGGGGAGCCCCGTGTTCGCCTCGTAGCTCAAGATGAGGGATCCTTTCACAGCTTTTTCGGGAAATAATTCTGGGAGTTCCCGTTGCATCTCAAGTGGAGGCGCTCCTCACAGGAAAGGCGAGAGGAACTCCAGGGTCGTGCCACCGTTCCCAGAGTCCCCCAGATATCTCAGTCCATTCCAGAGGAACCTGTTATCCCTGCACTGCCTCGAGTTTCACGCCGAGCATCGACTCACACCACGGTGACACGTGGGACAGTCCTGTGGGAAAGCCTCGTGGGAAAGCCTCGTGGGAAAGCCACAGATCCCATGATCGGCGCGCCGGGAGGCATGACAGTGTTGTTACAGCTCTGGAGGAAAGCGCACGTGCATGCCCCCATTCGAGACGGGGACTTACTCCCCTGGGGAAACACCAGAAGTACTCCACGATCCATGTCAGCACTGGAGAGGAAACCTCATGTTCCAGACACGACTCCACACAAGGTCTTAGGCTCTGGCATCGAAGGGAGCGGAATCCCGAGAGGCTCCCGAGCCATTGGAATGGGGACTGGCCAGTCCTGAGGGCACCAGAGCGCGTCCCTTAGGTCACCGTCGTAAGTCGAGAGCACCTGCCGCAACTCGAGAAAATCCAGGAGGTTTTGCACTCCAGGCGAGATGAGGCCCATTTCCGCTGAGGCTTCTCGAGGCTAATCACATCTAAACACTGGAACTTCCAAAGGGTCCTTCACTCCCTTGCTGCAACTCCAGAAGTTCCCCCACATACCCGTCTCCACTCGAGAGGAAGCACGAGGGTCCCGCACACATCCAGGGGACCCCGTTTCCGCCTCCTAGCTCGAGATGAGGGATCCTTTCCCTGTTTCGTAGGGAAAGAATTCGCGGCGTCCCAGTCGCATCTCAAGAGGAGGCGCTCTCCACAGGAAAGGCGAGAGGAACTCCAGGGTCGTGCCACCATTCCAAGAGTCCCCCAGATGTGTCAGTCCATTCCAGAGGAACCTGTTTTCCCTGCACTTCCTTGACGTTCAAGCCGAGGATCGACTCCCACCACGTGTGCACGTGGGACAGCCCTGTGGGAAAGCCTCGTGGGAAAGCCTCGTGGGAAAGACTCGAGGGAAAACCATAGATCCTTTGATCCATGCGGCGGACTGCGTGACACTGCTGCTACCGCTCTGCAGGAAAGCGCAAGTGCATGCCCACATTCGAGACGAGGACTGACTCCCCTGGGGAGACTCCAGAAATACCCCAAGATCCATGTCAGCACTGGAGAGTAATCCTCAGGTTCCGGCCCCGACTCCACACAAGGTCTTAGGCCCCGGCATCGACGGGAGAGGAATCCCGAGAGGCCCCCGAGGAACTCGCATGGGGACTGGCCTTTCCTGAGGCCACCAGAGCGGGTCCCTGAGGTCCTCGTCGTAAGTCGAGAGCACCTGCCGCAACTCGAGAAAATCCAGGAGGTTTTGCCCTCCAGGCGAGACGAGGCCCATTTCCGCTGAGGCTTCTCGAGGCTAATCACATCTAACCACTGGAACTTCCAAAGGGTCCTTCACACCCTTGCTGCAACTCCAGAAGTTCCCCGACATACCCGTCTCCACTCGAGAGGAAACACAAAAGTCCCGCACACATCCAGGGGAGCCCCGATTCTGCCTCCTAGCTCGAGATGAGGGATCCTTTCCCTGTTTCATAGGGAAAGAATTCCCGGCGTTCCCGTCGCATCTCAAGAGGAGGCGCTCTCCACAGGAAAGGCGAGAGGAACTCCAGGGTCGTGCCACCATTCCAAGAGTCGCCCAGATGTGTCAGTCCTTTCCAGAGGAACCTGTTTTCCCTGCACTGCCTTGATGTTCAAGCCGAGGATCGACTCCCACCAGTGTGCACGTGGGATGCCCTGTGGGAAAGCCTCGTGGGAAAGCCTCGTGGGAAAGACTCGAGGGAAAAACATAGATCCTTTGATCCAGGCGGGGGACTGCGTGACACTGCTGCTACCGCTCTGGAGTAAAGCGCACGTGCATGCCCCCTCTCGAGACGAGGACTTACTCCCCTGGAGAGACTCCAGAAGTTCCCCCAAGATCCATGTCAGCACTGGGGAGGAATCCTCATGTTCCGCCCCGACTTCACACAAGATCTCAGGCCCCGGCATCGAAGGGAGAGGAATCCCGAGAGGCACCCGAGCAACTCGCATGGGGACTGGCATTGCCTGAGGCCACCAGAGCGAGTCCCTGAGGTCCCCGTCGTAAATCGAGAGCACCTGCCGCAATTCGAAAAAATCCAGGAGGTTTTGCCCTCCAGGCGAGAAGAGCCCATTTCCGCTGAGGCTTCTCGAAGCTAATCAAACCTAACTTCTGGAACTTCCAAAAGTTCCTTCACACCCTTGCTGTAACTCAAGAAGTTGCCTGACATACCCGTCTCCACTCTAGAGGAAGCACAAGGGTCCCGGCCACATCCAGAGGAGACCCGTTTCCGCCTCGCAGCTCGAGATGAGGGACATTTCGCTGCTTTGTGGGGAAAGAATTCCCGGCGTTCCACTCTCACCTCAAGAGGAGGTGCTCTCCACAGGAAAGGCAAGAGGAACTCCAGCGTCGTGCCACCATTCCAAGAGTCCCCCAGAAGTCTCAGTCCATTCCAGAGGAACCTGTTTTCCCTGCACTGCCTCGACTTTCACACCGATGATTGACTCCCACCACAGTGGCACGTGTGACAGCCCTGTGGGACAGCCTCGTAGGAAAGCCTCGAGGGAAAGCCACAGATCCCTTGTTCCAGGTGATGGAAAGCATGACACTGCTGCTACTGCTCTGGAGGAAAGCGCACGTGCATGCCCCCATTTGAGACGAGGACTTACTCCCCTGGGGAGACTCCAGAATTACCCCAAGATCTATGTCAGCACTGGAGAGGAATCCTCAGGTTCCGGCCCCGCCTCCACACAAGGTATTAGGCCCTGGCATCGAAGGGAGAGGTATTCCGAGAGGCCCACGTGCAACTCGCATGGGGACTGGCCTTTCCTGAGGCAACCAGAGCGGGTCCCAGAGGTCCCCGTCGTATGTCGAGAGCACCTGCCGCAACTAGAGAAAATCCATTAGGATTTGCCCTCCAGGCGAGATGAGGACCATTTCCGCTGAGGCTTCTCAAGGCTAATCACACCTAAGCTCTGGAACTTCCAAAGGGTCCTTGACACCCTTGCTGCAACTCAAGAAGTTCCCCTATATACCCCTCTCCACTCGAGAGGAAGCACGCATGTCCCACCCACATCCAGAAGAGCTCCGTTTCCGCCTCGTAGGTCGAGATGAGGGATCCGTTCGCTGCTTGTTCAGGAGAGATTCCTTGGCGTTCCCATCGCATCTCAAGTGTAGGGGCTCTCCACAGGAAAGGTGAGAGCAACTCCAGCGTCGTGCCACCATTCCAAGAGTCCCCCAGATGTCTCAGTCCATTCCTGAGGATACTGTTTTCCCTGCACTGCCTTGACTTTAACGAGGAGGATCGACTCCCACCACGGTCTCACGTGGGACAGCCCTGTGGGAAAGCCTCGTGGGAAAGCCTCGAGGGAAAGCCACAGATCCCTTGATCCACGCGACAGGAATCGTGACACTGGTGCTACAGCTCAGAGGAAAGCGCACGTGCATGCCCCCATTCGAGACGAAGACTGACTCCCCTGGGGAGACTCCAAAAGTACTCCAAGATCCATGTCAGTACTGGAGAGGAATCCTCAGGTTCCGGCCCCGACTCCACACAAGGACTTAGGCCCCGGCATCGACGGAAGATGAATCCCGAGAGGACCCCGAGCAATTCGAATGGGGACGGGCCAGTATTGAGGCCACCAGAGCGGGTCCCTAAAGTCCCCGTCGTAAGTCAAGAGCACCTGCCGCAACTCGAGAAAATCAAGGAGGTTTTGCACTCCAGCTGAGTGAGGCCCATTTCCGCTGAGGCTTCTGGAAGCTAATCACACCTAACCTCTGGAACTTCTAAAAGGTCCTTCACACCCTTGCTGCAACTCAAGAAGTTCCCTAACATACCCGTCTCCACTCGAGAGGAAGCACGAGGGTCCCGCCCACATCCAGGGGAGCCCCGTGTTCGCCTCGTAGCTCAAGATGAGGGATCCTTTCACAGCTTTTTCGGGAAATAATTCTGGGAGTTCCCGTTGCATCTCAAGTGGAGGCGCTCCTCACAGGAAAGGCGAGAGGAACTCCAGGGTCGTGCCACCGTTCCCAGAGTCCCCCAGATATCTCAGTCCATTCCAGAGGAACCTGTTATCCCTGCACTGCCTCGAGTTTCACGCCGAGCATCGACTCACACCACGGTGACACGTGGGACAGTCCTGTGGGAAAGCCTCGTGGGAAAGCCTTGTGGGAAAGCCACAGATCCCATGATCGGCGCGCCGGGAGGCATGACAGTGTTGTTACAGCTCTGGAGGAAAGCGCACGTGCATGCCCCCATTCGAGACGGGGACTTACTCCCCTGGGGAAACACCAGAAGTACTCCACGATCCATGTCAGCACTGGAGAGGAAACCTCATGTTCCAGACACGACTCCACACAAGGTCTTAGGCTCTGGCATCGAAGGGAGCGGAATCCCGAGAGGCTCCCGAGCCATTGGAATGGGGACTGGCCAGTCCTGAGGGCACCAGAGCGCGTCCCTTAGGTCACCGTCGTAAGTCGAGAGCACCTGCCGCAACTCGAGAAAATCCAGGAGGTTTTGCACTCCAGGCGAGATGAGGCCCATTTCCGCTGAGGCTTCTCGAGGCTAATCACATCTAACCACTGGAACTTCCAAAGGGTCCTTCACACCCTTGCTGCAACTCCAGAAGTTCCCCCACATACCCGTCTCCACTCGAGAGGAAGCACGAGGGTCCCGCACACATCCAGGGGACCCCGTTTCCGCCTCCTAGCTCGAGATGAGGGATCCTTTCCCTGTTTCGTAGGGAAAGAATTCGCGGCGTTCCCGTCGCATCTCAAGAGGAGGCGCTCTCCACAGGAAAGGCGAGAGGAACTCCAGGGTCGTGCCACCATTCCAAGAGTCCCCCAGATGTGTCAGTCCATTCCAGAGGAACCTGTTTTCCCTGCACTTCCTTGACGTTCAAGCCGAGGATCGACTCCCACCACGTGTGCACGTGGGACAGCCCTGTGGGAAAGCCTCGTGGGAAAGCCTCGTGGGAAAGACTCGAGGGAAAACCATAGATCCTTTGATCCATGCGGCGGACTGCGTGACACTGCTGCTACCGCTCTGCAGGAAAGCGCAAGTGCATGCCCACATTCGAGACGAGGACTGACTCCCCTGGGGAGACTCCAGAAATACCCCAAGATCCATGTCAGCACTGGAGAGTAATCCTCAGGTTCCGGCCCCGACTCCACACAAGGTCTTAGGCCCCGGCATCGACGGGAGAGGAATCCCGAGAGGCCCCCGAGGAACTCGCATGGGGACTGGCCTTTCCTGAGGCCACCAGAGCGGGTCCCTGAGGTCCCTGAGGTCCCCGTCGTAAGTCGAGAGCACCTGCCGCAACTCGAGAAAATCCAGGAGGTTTTGCCCTCCAGGCGAGACGAGGCCCATTTCCGCTGAGGCTTCTCGAGGCTAATCACATCTAACCACTGGAACTTCCAAAGGGTCCTTCACACCCTTGCTGCAACTCCAGAAGTTCCCCGACATACCCGTCTCCACTCGAGAGGAAACACAAAAGTCCCGCACACATCCAGGGGAGCCCCGATTCTGCCTCCTAGCTCGAGATGAGGGATCCTTTCCCTGTTTCATAGGGAAAGAATTCCCGGCGTTCCCGTCGCATCTCAAGAGGAGGCGCTCTCCACAGGAAAGGCGAGAGGAACTCCAGGGTCGTGCCACCATTCCAAGAGTCGCCCAGATGTGTCAGTCCTTTCCAGAGGAACCTGTTTTCCCTGCACTGCCTTGATGTTCAAGCCGAGGATCGACTCCCACCAGTGTGCACGTGGGATGCCCTGTGGGAAAGCCTCGTGGGAAAGCCTCGTGGGAAAGACTCGAGGGAAAAACATAGATCCTTTGATCCAGGCGGGGGACTGCGTGACACTGCTGCTACCGCTCTGGAGTAAAGCGCACGTGCATGCCCCCTCTCGAGACGAGGACTTACTCCCCTGGAGAGACTCCAGAAGTTCCCCCAAGATCCATGTCAGCACTGGGGAGGAATCCTCATGTTCCGCCCCGACTTCACACAAGATCTCAGGCCCCGGCATCGAAGGGAGAGGAATCCCGAGAGGCACCCGAGCAACTCGCATGGGGACTGGCATTGCCTGAGGCCACCAGAGCGAGTCCCTGAGGTCCCCGTCGTAAATCGAGAGCACCTGCCGCAACTCGAAAAAATCCAGGAGGTTTTGCCCTCCAGGCGAGAAGAGCCCATTTCCGCTGAGGCTTCTCGAAGCTAATCAAACCTAACTTCTGGAACTTCCAAAAGTTCCTTCACACCCTTGCTGTAACTCAAGAAGTTGCCTGACATACCCGTCTCCACTCTAGAGGAAGCACAAGGGTCCCGGCCACATCCAGAGGAGACCCGTTTCCGCCTCGCAGCTCGAGATGAGGGACATTTCGCTGCTTTGTGGGGAAAGAATTCCCGGCGTTCCACTCTCACCTCAAGAGGAGGTGCTCTCCACAGGAAAGGCAAGAGGAACTCCAGCGTCGTGCCACCATTCCAAGAGTCCCCCAGAAGTCTCAGTCCATTCCAGAGGAACCTGTTTTCCCTGCACTGCCTCGACTTTCACACCGATGATTGACTCCCACCACAGTGGCACGTGTGACAGCCCTGTGGGACAGCCTCGTAGGAAAGCCTCGAGGGAAAGCCACAGATCCCTTGTTCCAGGTGATGGAAAGCATGACACTGCTGCTACTGCTCTGGAGGAAAGCGCACGTGCATGCCCCCATTTGAGACGAGGACTTACTCCCCTGGGGAGACTCCAGAATTACCCCAAGATCTATGTCAGCACTGGAGAGGAATCCTCAGGTTCCGGCCCCGCCTCCACACAAGGTATTAGGCCCTGGCATCGAAGGTAGAGGTATTCCGAGAGGCCCACGTGCAACTCGCATGGGGACTGGCCTTTCCTGAGGCAACCAGAGCGGGTCCCAGAGGTCCCCGTCGTATGTCGAGAGCACCTGCCGCAACTCGAGAAAATCCATTAGGATTTGCCCTCCAGGCGAGATGAGGACCATTTCCGCTGAGGCTTCTCAAGGCTAATCACACCTAAGCTCTGGAACTTCCAAAGGGTCCTTGACACCCTTGCTGCAACTCAAGAAGTTCCCCTATATACCCCTCTCCACTCGAGAGGAAGCACGCATGTCCCACCCACATCCAGAAGAGCTCCGTTTCCGCCTCGTAGGTCGAGATGAGGGATCCGTTCGCTGCTTGTTCAGGAGAGATTCCTTGGCGTTCCCATCGCATCTCAAGTGTAGGGGCTCTCCACAGGAAAGGTGAGAGCAACTCCAGCGTCGTGCCACCATTCCAAGAGTCCCCCAGATGTCTCAGTCCATTCCTGAGGATACTGTTTTCCCTGCACTGCCTTGACTTTAACGAGGAGGATCGACTCCCACCACGGTCTCACGTGGGACAGCCCTGTGGGAAAGCCTCGTGGGAAAGCCTCGAGGGAAAGCCACAGATCCCTTGATCCACGCGACAGGAATCGTGACGCTGGTGCTACAGCTCGGAGGAAAGCGCACGTGCATGCCCACATTCGAGACGAAGACTGACTCCCCTGGGGAGACTCCAAAAGTACTCCAAGATCCATGTCAGTACTGGAGAGGAATCCTCAGGTTCCGGCCCCGACTCCACACAAGGACTTAGGCCCCGGCATCGACGGAAGATGAATCCCGAGAGGACCCCGAGCAATTCGAATGGGGACGGGCCAGTATTGAGGCCACCAGAGCGGGTCCCTAAAGTCCCCGTCGTAAGTCAAGAGCACCTGCCGCAACTCGAGAAAATCAAGGAGGTTTTGCACTCCAGCTGAGTGAGGCCCATTTCCGCTGAGGCTTCTGGAAGCTAATCACACCTAACCTCTGGAACTTCTAAAAGGTCCTTCACACCCTTGCTGCAACTCAAGAAGTTCCCTAACATACCCATCTCCACTCGAGAGGAAGCACGAGGGTCCCGCCCACATCCAGGGGAGCCCCGTGTTCGCCTCGTAGCTCAAGATGAGGGATCCTTTCACAGCTTTTTCGGGAAATAATTCTGGGAGTGCCCGTTGCATCTCAAGTGGAGGCGCTCCTCACAGGAAAGGCGAGAGGAACTCCAGGGTCGTGCCACCGTTCCCAGAGTCCCCCAGATATCTCAGTCCATTCCAGAGGAACCTGTTACCCTGCACTGCCTCGAGTTTCACGCCGAGCATCGACTCACACCACGGTGACACGTGGGACAGTCCTGTGGGAAAGCCTCGTGGGAAAGCCTCGTGGGAAAGCCACAGATCCCATGATCGGCGCGCCGGGAGGCATGACAGTGTTGTTACAGCTCTGGAGGAAAGCGCACGTGCATGCCCCCATTCGAGACGGGGACTTACTCCCCTGGGGAAACACCAGAAGTACTCCACGATCCATGTCAGCACTGGAGAGGAAACCTCATGTTCCAGACACGACTCCACACAAGGTCTTAGGCTCTGGCATCGAAGGGAGCGGAATCCCGAGAGGCTCCCGAGCCACTGGAATGGGGACTGGCCAGTCCTGAGGCCACCAGAGCGCGTCCCTTAGGTCACCGTCGTAAGTCGAGAGCACCTGCCGCAACTCGAGAAAATCCAGGAGGTTTTTCCCTCCAGGCGAGATGAGGCCCATTTCCGCTGAGGCTTCTCCAGGCTAATCACGTCTAGCCTCTGGAACTTCCAAAAGGTCCTTCACACCCTTGCTGCAACTCAAGAAGTTGCCTGACATACCCGTCTCCACTCTAGAAGAAGCACGAGGATCCCATCCACATCCAGAGGAACCCCGTTTCCGCCTCGTAGCTCGAGATGAGGGACATTTCGCTGCTTTGTCCGGAAAGAAATCCCGACGTTTCCCTCTCACCTCAAGAGGAGGCGCTCTCCACAGGAAAGGCGAGAGGAACTCCAGCATCGTGCCACCATTCCAAGAGTCCCCCAGATGTCTCAGCCCATTCAGAGGAACCTGTTTGCCCTGCACTACCTCGGCTTTCACGCCGAGGATCGACTCCCACGCCGAGGATCGACTCCCACCACGCTGGCACGTGGGACAGCCCTGTGGGACAGCCCTGTGGGAAAGCCTCGTGGGAAAGCCTCATGGGATAGACTCGAGGGAAAACCATAGATCCTTTGATCCACGCGGCGGACAGAGTGACACTGCTGCTACCGCTCTGGAGGAAAGCGCAAGTGCATGCCCGCATTCGAGACGAGGACTGACTCCCCTGGGGAGACTCCAGAAGTACCCCAAGATCCATATCAGCACTGGAGAGGAATCCTCAGGTTCCGTTCCCGACTCCACACAACGTCTTAGGCCCCGGCATGGACGGGAGAGGAATCCCGAGAGGACCCCGAGGAACTCGCATGGGGACTGGCCTTTCCTGAGGCCACCAGAGCGGGTCCCTGAGGTCCCCGTCGTAAGTCGAGAGCACCTGCCGCAACTCGAGAAAATCCAGGAGGTTTTGCACTCCAGGCGAGATGAGGCCCATTTCCGCTGAGGCTTCTCGAGGCTAATCACATCTAACCACTGGAACTTCCAAAGGGTCCTTCACACCCTTGCTGCAACTCAAGAAGTTCCCCCACATACCCGTCTCCACTCGAGAGGAAGCACGAGGGTACCGCACACATCCAGGGGACCCCGTTTCCGCCTCATAGCTCGAGATGAGGGATCCTTTCCCTGTTTCGTAGGGAAAGAATTCGCGGCGTTCCGGTCGCATCTCAAGAGGAGGCGCTCTCCACAGGAAAGGCGAGAGGAACTCCAGGGTCGTGCCACCATTCCAAGAGTCCCCCAGATGTGTCAGTCCATTCCAGAGGAACCTGTTTTCCCTGCACTGCCTTGACGTTCAAGCCGAGGATCGACTCCCACCACGTGTGCACGTGGGACAGACCTGTGGGAAAGCCTCGTGGGAAAGACTCGAGGGAAAACCATAGATCCTTTGATCCACGCGGCGGACTGCGTGACACTGCTGCTACGGCTCTGGAGGAAAGAGCAAGTGCATGCCAGCATTCGAGACGAGGAATGACTCCCCTGGGATGACTCCAGAAGTACCCCAAGATCCATGTCAGCACTGGAGAGGAATCCCCAGGTTCCGGCCCCGACTCCACACAAGGTCTTAGGCCCCGGCATCGAGGGGAGAGGAATCCCGAGAGGCCCCCGAGGAACTCGCATGGGGACTGGCCTTTCCTGAGGCCACCAGAGCGGGTCCCTGAGGTCCCCGTCGTAAGTCGAGAGCAGCTGCCGCAACTCGAGAAAATCCAGGAGGTTTTGCCCTGCAGGCGAGATGAGGCCCATTTCCGCTGAGGCTTCTCAAGGCTAATCACACCTAAGCTCTGGAACTTCCAAAGGGTCCTTGACACCCTTGCTGCAACTCAAGAAGTTCCCCTATATACCCCTCTCCACTCGAGAGGAAGCACGCATGTCCCACCCACATCCAGAAGAGCTCCGTTTCCGCCTCGTAGGTCGAGATGAGGGATCCGTTCGCTGCTTGTTCAGGAGAGATTCCTTGGCGTTCCCATCGCATCTCAAGTGTAGGGGCTCTCCACAGGAAAGGTGAGAGCAACTCCAGCGTCGTGCCACCATTCCAAGAGTCCCCCAGATGTCTCAGTCCATTCCTGAGGATACTGTTTTCCCTGCACTGCCTTGACTTTAACGAGGAGGATCGACTCCCACCACGGTCTCACGTGGGACAGCCCTGTGGGAAAGCCTCGTGGGAAAGCCTCGAGGGAAAGCCACAGATCCCTTGATCCACGCGACAGGAATCGTGACGCTGGTGCTACAGCTCGGAGGAAAGCGCACGTGCATGCCCCCATTCGAGACGAAGACTGACTCCCCTGGGGAGACTCCAAAAGTACTCCAAGATCCATGTCAGTACTGGAGAGGAATCCTCAGGTTCCGGCCCCGACTCCACACAAGGACTTAGGCCCCGGCATCGACGGAAGATGAATCCCGAGAGGACGCCGAGCAATTCGAATGGGGACGGGCCAGTATTGAGGCCACCAGAGCGGGTCCCTAAAGTCCCCGTCGTAAGTCAAGAGCACCTGCCGCAACTCGAGAAAATCAAGGAGGTTTTGCACTCCAGCTGAGTGAGGCCCATTTCCGCTGAGGCTTCTGGAAGCTAATCACACCTAACCTCTGGAACTTCTAAAAGGTCCTTCACACCCTTGCTGCAACTCAAGAAGTTCCCTAACATACCCGTCTCCACTCGAGAGGAAGCACGAGGGTCCCGCCCACATCCAGGGGAGCCCCGTGTTCGCCTCGTAGCTCAAGATGAGGGATCCTTTCACAGCTTTTTCGGGAAATAATTCTGGGAGTTCCCGTTGCATCTCAAGTGGAGGCGCTCCTCAAAGGAAAGGCGAGAGGAACTCCAGGGCGTGCCACCGTTCCCAGAGTCCCCCAGATATCTCAGTCCATTCCAGAGGAACCTGTTATCCCTGCACTGCCTCGAGTTTCAAGCCGAGCATCGACTCACACCACGGTGACACGTGGGACAGTCCTGTGGGAAAGCCTCGTGGGAAAGCCTCGTGGGAAAGCCACAGATCCCATGATCGGCGCGCCGGGAGGCATGACAGTGTTGTTACAGCTCTGGAGGAAAGCGCACGTGCATGCCCCCATTAGAGACGGGGACTTACTCCCCTGGGGAAACACCAGAAGTACTCCACGATCCATGTCAGCACTGGAGAGGAAACCTCATGTTCCAGACACGACCCACACAAGGTCTTAGGCTCTGGCATCGAAGGGAGCGGAATCCCGAGAGGCTCCCGAGCCATTGGAATGGGGACTGGCCAGTCCTGAGGGCACCAGAGCGCGTCCCTTAGGTCACCGTCGTAAGTCGAGAGCACCTGCCGCAACTCGAGAAAATCCAGGAGGTTTTGCACTCCAGGCGAGATGAGGCCCATTTCCGCTGAGGCTTCTCGAGGCTAATCACATCTAAACACTGGAACTTCCAAAGGGTCGTTCACACCCTTGCTGCAACTCAAGAAGTTCCCCCACATACCCGTCTCCACTCGAGAGGAAGCACGAGGGTCCCGCACACATCCAGGGGACCCCGTTTCCGCCTCCTAGCTCGAGATGAGGGATCATTTCCCTGTTTCGTAGGGAAAGAATTCGCGGCGTCCCCGTCGCATCTCAAGAGGAGGCGCTCTCCACAGGAAAGGCGAGAGGAACTCCAGGGTCGTGCCACCATTCCAAGAGTCCCCCAGATGTGTCAGTCCATTCCAGAGGAACCTGTTTTCCCTGCACTGCCTTGACGTTCAAGCCGAGGATCGACTCCCACCACGTGTGCACGTGGGACAGCCCTGTGGGAAAGCCTCGTGGGAAAGCCTCGTGGGAAAGACTCGAGGGAAAACCATAGATCCTTTGATCCATTGGGCGGACTGCGTGACACTGCTGCTACCGCTCTGCAGGAAAGCGCAAGTGCATGCCCACATTCGAGACGAGGACTGAGTCCCCTGGGGAGACTCCAGAAATACCCCAAGATCCATGTCAGCACTGGAGAGTAATCCTCAGGTTCCGGCCCCGACTCCACACAAGGTCTTAGGCCCCGGCATCGACGGGAGAGGAATCCCGAGAGGCCCCCGAGGAACTCGCATGGGGACTGGCCTTTCCTGAGGCCACCAGAGCGGGTCCCTGAGGTCCCCGAGGTCCCCGTCTTAAGTCGAGAGCACCTGCCGCAACTCGAGAAAATCCAGGAGGTTTTGCCCTCCAGGCGAGATGAGGCCCATTTCCGCTGAGGCTTCTCGAGGCTAATCACATCTAACCACTGGAACTTCCAAAGGGTCCTTCACACCCTTGCTGCAACTCAAGAAGTTCCCCGACATACCCGTCTCCACTCGGGAGGAAACACGAGGGTCGCGCACACATCCAGTGGAGCCCCGATTCCGCCTCCTAGCTCGAGATGAGGGATCCTTTCCCTGTTTCGTAGGGAAAGAATTCCCGGCGTTCCCGTCGCATCTCAAGACGAGGCGCTCTCCACAGGAAAGGCGAGAGGAACTCCAGGGTCGTGCCACCATTCCAAGAGTCCCACAGATGTGTCAGTCCATTCCAGAGGAACCTGTTTTCCCTGCACTTTCTTGACGTTCAAGCCGAGGATCGACTCCCACCACGTGTGCTCGTGGGACAGCCCTGTGGGAAAGCCTCGTGAGAAAGCCTCGTGGGAAAGACTCCAGGGAAAACCATAGATCCTTTGATCCACGCGGCGGCCTGCGTGACACTGCTGCTCTCGCTCTGGAGGAAAGCGCAAGAGCATGCCCGCATTCGAGACGAGGACTGCCTCCCCTGGGGAGACTCCAGAATTACCCCAAGATCCATGTCAGCACTGGAGAGGAATCCTCAGGTTCCGGCCCCGACTCAACACAAGGTCTTAGGCCCCGGCATCGCCGGGAGAGGAATCCCGAGAGGCCCGCGAGAAACCTGCATGGGGACTGGCCTTTCTTGAGGCCACCAGATCGTGTCCCTGAGGTCCCCGTGGTAAGTCGAAAGCACCAGCCCCAACTCGAAAAAATCCAGGAGGTTTTGCCCTCCAGGCGAGATGAGTCCCATTTCCGCTGATGCTTCTCGAGGCTAATCACACCTAACCTCTGGAACTTCCAAAAGTTCCTTCACTCCCTTGTTGCCACTGAAGAAGTTCCCCGACTTACCCGTCTCCACTCAGGAGGAAGCACGAATGTCCCACCCACATCTAGAGGGGCCCCGTTTCCGTCTCGTACCTCAAGATGAGGGAATTTTTCCCTGCTTGGTCGGAAAAAAATTCCCGGCCTTCCCTTCACATTTCAAGAGGAGGCGCTCTCCACAGGAAAGGGAGAGAATCTCCAGCGTCGTTCCACCATTCCAAGAGTCCCCCAGATGTCTCAGTGCATTCCAGAGGAACCTGGTTTCCCTGCACTGCCTCGACTTTCACGCCGAGGATCGACTGCCACCAAGGTGGCACGTGGGACAGCCCTGTGCGAAAGCCTCGTGGGACAGCCCTGTGGGAAAGCCTCGTGGGAAAGCCTAGTGGAAAATCCTGGAGGGAAAGCCACAGATCCCATGACTCACGAGATGGGAAGCGTGACACTGCTGCTACAGATCAGGAGGAAAGCGCACCTGCATGCCCCCTCTCGAGACGAGGACTGACTCCCCTGGGGAGACTCCATAATTACCCCAAGATCTATGTCCGCATTGGTGAGGAATCCTCAGGTTCCGGCCCCGACTCCACACAACGTCTTAGGCCCCGGCACCGACGGGAGAGGAATCACGAGAGGCCCCCTAGCAACACGCATGATGACTGGCCTTTCCTGAGGCCGCCAGAGAGGGTCCCTGAAGTCCCCGTGGTAACTCGAGAGCACCTGCTGAAACTGGGGAATATCCAGAAGCCTCTCCATTCCAGGCGACATGAGGCCCATTTCTGCTGAGGCATCTCGAGACTAACCACACCTAACCTCTGGAACTTCGAAAGGGTCCTTCACACCTTTGCTGCAACTCAAGAAGTTCCCCGACATACGCGTTCCTCTTCCCATTCTGCCATAATGGTGGTGACATCTGCATATCTAAGTGTATTGATATTTCTTCCGGCAATCTTGATTCCAGCTCAGGTATCTTCCATCCCAGCATTTTTCATGATGTAGTCTGCATATAAGTTAAATAAACAGGGTGACAATATACAGCCTTGACATACTCCTTTTCCTTTTTGGAGCCAGTATGTTGTTCCATGTCCTGCTCTAACTGTTGCTTCCTGACCTTCATACAGATTTCTCAAGAGGCAGGTTAGGTGGTCTAGTATTCCCTTCTCTTTCAGAATTGTGGCTAAAACAACAGTATAAGGACCTTTGCGATGTCAGGCCAAGGAATTGTGTTTCCAGTCATTGAGCCACACCTGATCACTGAGCACAAATTCATGAATCTGTTCCTCAAGGGGGAATGATATTTTTTTTTACACAAACTTAGTTACCTGATTTATTACCTTACCTAATTGTTCCAGCTGCTGTGAAATCCCACCTCCTTACTTGTGGCAAATCTGCTAACACCTGCCTCATTTGGGGTGGGGGGTTCTCCCATAGAAAATTTCATAAGGACAACAACAATGGGAACGTGCAGTTACCCGTAATATGAGTAAGTCTGCCAGAAGTAAGCCCATCCATGTACAGTCAGTCTCTATGATCCATTTTGAAAGAGTCTCTTCAAGAGTTTGGTTGTTTCTTTCCACCATTCCAGAACACTGGGGCCTATATGCTGTATGTAATTTCCACTGATATTTAGAGCTTCACATACCTGTTAATTAACGCGGCTACAAAGACAGGGCCATTGTCGGATTCTATCCTGGTTGGAAACCCAAGTCTGGGAATTATTTCTCAAATCAGCGAGCTACTTCATTTTCTTTTTCAGATCAGGTAGGGAAGGCCTCTGCCCAACCAGAGAAGGTACCTACTATTCTAGTAAGTAATGATAACAGGTGACTGCCTTTGCTTCCCCGAAGGGACACTCGCTTTCCCTGCATCCTGAGAACTCCACGTCTCAGCCAGTTGGAAAAGCGCTTCTTGGAGGTCATTATTCAGGGGCAATTTCCCCTGGAGCCCGGGGCCATAGGGAGTGGCTCCACACTCCCAGGGAAAGGCAGAGCCACAGCCACACATCTGTCCCATCCCCTTTGCTCTGTAGGAGAGCTCTAGTGAGCCTAGGTCTGTCAGGAAAATTCTTGGCTCCTATGGGGACACATTCTATGTGTGAAACTGCATACAGGACCGAGGGGCCACAGGGCGCCTGTTTCTCTCGGGGCCGGAGGGGTGGGGGGCCTGAAGCAGTGCGGCCCAGCAACAGCTTCCACATCCATCCAATTGCTCTTTTCTTACCTCTGATAGAACTAGCTTTGTTCCAGCCTTTGGCAATTTGGAGGCAAGCGGGCCCCACTTCCTCCCCAAGGAGGCATGGGACCTACTTTGAGTGGAAAGGCCCCTCACGGAGCTGAACCCAGGAAGGCACCCAGTCATGTCTGACACATTCCTGCATCCTGCTTCTTCATGAGCAATACCGCTATAAGCTAGGAATGTCTTTCCAAGGCTCAGAAAGGACAGGGGAGATGCATGGTGCTGCCTCTGGAATTTCGGTCCTCTGAGCAGACCTGGAGGTCTCCCCTTGAAGAAGCAAACCAGTTTCTTCCAAATACAGGCTTGCAAACACACACTGGGTGGCTGCCTCTTCTTCCCTGAAGGACGATCACTTTCCCCACATCCTGTGAACTCTGCATCCCAGCCTGCTGGAAAAGCGCTTCTTGGAGGTCATTTTTCAGGGACAATTTTCCCTGGAGCCCGGGGCCGTAGGGAGGGCCCCATGCTCGCTGGGAAAGGCAGAGTCACATCCACAGTCTGTTCTATCCCTTTTGCCCTGTAGGAGAGCTCTAGTGAGCCTAGGTCTGTCAGGAAAATTCTTGGCTCCTATGGGGACACATCCTGTGTGTTAACCTGCATATGGGACCTAGGGGCCACAGGGCGCCTGCTCCTCTCGGGGGGAAACCTGAAGTGGTGCGGCCCAGCAACAGCCTGAACATCCATCTAATTGCTCTTTTCTTCCTTCTGATAGAGCTAGCTTTGCTTCTCGCTTTGGCATTTCGGAAGCCAGGGGGAGCCCCACCGCTGTTGTCCTGGGGTCTATTGGAGGTACCAGGTCTATTGGACCCCAGCATGGCACCCGACCCCCTCAGACACACTCCCGCAGCCTCCTTCCCCATGGGCAGGACTGTTCTGACCTAGGAATGTGTTCCCAAGGCTCAGAAAATGCAGGGAGACACACGGCCCTGACTCTGGAACTGAGGCCGTTGGAGCAGGCCTGGAGGTCTGACGTCTGAGACGGCAAACGCTTGCTGCGAGATACAGGTGTGAAAACACACTCTCTGGGGCTGCCTTTCCTTCCTCCAAGGAAGATAGCTTTTCCAGTCTCCTCCGTGCTGAGTCATACAAGGCTGGAAAGGTCTGGCTTAGAGGGCATTTCTCAGCGGCAATGGCCCCTGAGGCCCTGCACCCAGGGAGGGGTCCTACCCTCCCAGGGGAAGTCAAAGCAACCTCCAAACAGCTGTTCTATCATGTTTCCTCTGCAGGAGGGAGCTAGTGAGCCCAGGTCTGTCTGGAACGTTCTTGGATCCTGCGGGGAAATCATCCTGGGAGCCCACCTGGATACCAGTCGTAGGGGCTAACATCTGCATTTTTCTTCCTTGGAGCCCTAACGCAGTACAGCCTAGCAACTGCTTGAAAATCCATCCTGTTGCTGTTTTCTTCCCTCTGACAGAGCGAGCTTTGCTCCCCACTTTGGGATTTCAGAAGCAAGGTGGTGGCCTGCAACTCCTTGCCTGGGGTCCATTGGAGGTGCAAGGTGCCCTCGACCAGGTGACCCCAGCATGGCACCTGGCCCCCTCAGACACACTCCCGCAGCCTGCTTCCCCATGGGCAGGACTGCTCTCACCTAGGAATGTGTTTGCGAGGCCAGGAAACTGCAGGGAGACACAAGGCCCTGATTCTGGAATGGAGTCTGTTGGAGCAGGCCTGCAGGTCTTATGTCTAACAAGCCAAACACTTGCTGCAAGATACAGGCCTGAAAACACACTCTTGGGCTGCCTTTCCTTCCTCCAAGGAAGAGAGTTTTCTCAGCCTCCTGTGGGCTGAGAGTCACACAGGGCTGAAAAGCACTTACTGGGAGATTAGTTTTCATTGGCCATGGCCCCTGAGGCCCTGTGCTCAGGGAGGGCTCCCTCCCTCCCAGGGAAAGTCAAAGGAAGCTCCAAACGGCTGTTCAATCATGTTTCGGAGAGAGTCATTGCCAAGGCAGGTTTATAAGAAGTTCAAGGGTCCCCAAGGAGAGAGGGGTCTAGAATTCTCAAGGAGGAAGAAAGGGCACACTTTTTTCCCCTCTACATTCCTTAGGATTATATAACAATCATGCATCCTTCTTGAGGACGGTCTCTGGAAAAACCTTCTGGCTAATCCTGTTATCTTAAAATGTAAATGATGGGAGTAGGTCTAGTGAGTCTTTACAACCTCCAGACATTCTTTTGTTCGTTGTAATAACTTATTGGAGAGTATATAACTCCATTACTAACACTAGCAAGGGGGTACGCTTTCTGCCCCTTGTGATGTCTCTGTCAGAAGCTTTCTCTATCTCCTTTCTACTTGAATAAAACTCGATTGCACAAAAGCTCTGAGCAATCAAGCCTCATCTTGGGCCCTGGATTGAATTCTTCTCCTCCATAAGCCAAGAATCCCAGCATCTTTTCGTGGTTCAGCAACAATATTTCATTTCCTCTGCAGGAGAGATCTAGTGAGCTTAGGTCTGTCTGGAACATTCTTGGATCCTGTGGGGAAAATATCCTGTGCACACATCTGGATACTGGGCCTAGAGGCCAAAATTCGCATTTCTTTCCCGCGGAGCCCTCACGTGGTGTGACTTAGCAACTGCTTGAAAATCCATCCCATTGCTGTTTTCCTCCTCCTGACAGAGCTAGCTTTGTTCCCTGCTTTGGGATATCTCAACCGAGGGGCCGGTCCATAGCTACTCGCCTGGGGCCCATTGGATGTGCAAGGTGCCCTCGACTAGGTGACCCTAGCATGGCACTCAGCCCGCTCAGACACACTCCCGAGGCTTCTTTCTCATGGGAAGCACTGCTCCAACCTAGGAATGTGTCTGCAATGCTTGGAAAGTGCAGTGAGACACACAGCCCTGACTCTGGAATTGAGGCCCTCAGAGCAAGCCTGCAGCTCTGATGTCTGAGAAGCAAAACACTTGCTGCAAAGAGAGGCCTGAAAACACACTCTCTGTGGATGACTTTCCTTCCTCTAAGGAAGACAGTTTTCCCAGTCTCCTGCTTCCTGCATGTCACACAGCTGGAATGCGCTTGCTTGGATGTCATGATTCAGTGGCAATGACCCCTGAGGCCCTTTGCCCAGGGAGGGCTCCCACACTCATAGGCAAATCAAAGCAACTTCCAAGTGAGTCAGCTCTTCACATCAAGTGGCCAAAGTATTGGAGTTTCAGGTTCAGTATTAGTCCTTCCAATGGATATTCAGACCTGATTTCCTTTAGGATGGAGTGGTTGCGTCTCCTTGTAGTCTAAGCGACCTACAAGCATCTTCTCCAACACCACTGTACAAAAGCATCAAATTTTCAGCTGTCACTTTCTTTATAGTACATCTTTCATATCCATCCATGACATATGGAAAAACCATAGCCTTGACCGGATGGATCTTTGTTGGCAAAGCAACGTCTCGGCTTTTTAATATGCTGTCTAGTTTGGTCATCACTTTTCTTCCAAGTCATAAATATGTTTTAAGTTCATGGAGGCAGCCATCACCTGCAGTGATTTCCAAGCCCCCCAAAATAGTCTGCTGCTGTTTCCAATGTTTTCCCATCTATTTGCCATGAAGTGATGAGACTGGATGCAATGATTGTAGTTTTCTGAATGCTGAGCTTTAAGCTAACTTTTTCACTCTCCTCTTTCACTTTCATCAGGAGACTCTTTAGCTCTTCTTCACTTTCTGCCATAAGGGTGGTGTCATCTGAATATCTGAGATTATTGATATTTCTCCCAGCAACCTTGATTCCAGCGTGTGCTTCCTCCAGCCCAGTGTTTCTCATGCTGTACTCTGCATATAAGTTAAATAAGCAGGGTGACAATATACAGCCTTGACATGTTCCTTTTCCTATGTAGAACCAGTCTGTTGTTCCATGTCCAGTTCGAACTGTTTCTTCCTGACCTGCATACAGGTTTCTCAAGAGACAGGTCAGGTGGTCTGGTATTCCCATCTCTTTCAGAATTTTTCCCAGTTTCTTGTGATCCACACAGTCAAAGGCTTTGGCATTGTCAATAAAGCAGAAATAGATGGTTTTTTTTTTCCGGAACTCTCTTGCTTTTTCAATGATCCAGTGGATGTTGGCAATTTGATCTCTGGTTTCTCTGCATTTTTTAAATCCCTCTTGAACATCTGGAAGTTCACAGTTCATGTGAACTTGGAGAATTTTGAGCATTACTTTACTAGTGTGTGAGATGAGTGCAATTGTGCAGCAGCTTGAATAGTGTTTGTCATTGCCTTTCTTTGGGATTGGAATGAAAACTGACCTAATGACTAGATGTTTTCAATTGCATATGCTGAAAGAACTGGGTGTGCAGTTTTGAAGGAAAAAAAAATCATTTTAACCCATTTTCTCTGAAGTGCAAGGCATATCATGGCCATCCCTGAATCATAAAGTCACCTTTTCTTTATGTAGTCATAGTTTCATGCCTAAATTATAGGCCAACTCGTGCTCAACTTGACTCTGATGTCAGGGGCAGATCAACTGATAAAAAGCTTGGATTCTCCCTCTGGAGGAAAGTGAGATCTTGGTCCCACGAGAAGAATCTGAAGGGTTAAGGGAACTTGCAAGGGTGGGGAAAGCTTAGTCCATCCTACATGTACCAAAATCTTAAATAAGGCTTATTTACTTTACTGAAGTAAAATTATCAGTAAGCTTAAAAAAAGTATTTTCCATGTATCTTGAAGTAGCAGTATTTCTGCAAAGGCATCAGTGTGAAACCACAGAGGACATGGTTAAAACCTGATGAAATAGAAATTGGCAATGTCATCTGGTCACTGCTGCGACTTGAAATGCTTTAATATGATAACTAGAATGATAACTGACAGCATTTGACCAGGACATATCAGATTTTCACGGATGTCATATCATTTCTAGGATATCTATATTAGGAACTGAAGGAATCTTTGAACCTAGGAAAGAAAACAACAGTCTCAAAGGCCCTTGCTGAGTCATCTAGCAGCAAGGAATGTCTTTGCAAGGATCGCAAAGTGAAGGGAAGATACACCGACCTGCCTCTGCAACTTCGGTCCTCTGAGCAGATCTGGAGGTCTCCCTTTGTATAAGCTAACCTGTTCCTTCCAAATAGAGGTTTGCAACACAAAACAAGTGGCCGCCTATTCTTCCCCGAAGGAGGCTCTCTTTCCCCACATCCTGCAAACTCCCTTTCCCAGCCTCCTGGAAAAGTGCTTCTTGCAGTTCCTTTCAGAAAATCCTATGGACAGAGAAGCCTGGTAGGCTGCAGTCCATGGGGTCGCTGAGGGTCGGACATGACTGAGCGACTGCACTTTCATTTTCACTTTCATGCATTGGAGAAGGCAATGGCAACCCACTTACTGTTCTTGCCTGGAGAATCCCAGGGACGGGGGAGCCTAGTGGGCTACCGTCTATGGCGTCGCACAGAGTCGAACACGACTGAACCAACTTAGCAGCAGCAGCAGCAGCAGCAGCAGCAGCAGCAGCAGCAGCAGCAGCAGCAGTTCCTTTCTTAGGGGCAGTTATCCCTGAGATTGGGACCTGGAAAGGCAGAGCCACCTCCACACACACATCTTTTCTGTCCCCTTTCCTCTGGAGGAGAGCTCTAGTGAGCCTAGGTCTGTCAGGAAAATTCTTGGCTTTGACGGGATCACACCCGGTGTGTGAACCTGCATACCCGACCTAGGGGCCACAGGGCACCTGTTTTGCTCGAGTGGGTCCTGGAGGGGTGCAGCATAGCAAGAGCTTAAAGATCCATCCAATTTGTCTTTCTTTTACCTCGGAGAGAACGAGTTTGCTCCACCTCCACCCTTTGGCAGTGTGGAGGGAAGAGGGCACAACCCTCTCCCAAAGGGGACATAGGGCCTACCAGGAGAGAAAGGCCCCTTGAGGAGCTGAGCCCAGGTAGGCAGCCAGTGATGTCAAGCACACTCCCGCTGCTTGCTTCTTCATGGGCACTCCGACAATCTGCTAGGAATGTCTTGGCAAGGATCTCAAAGGGAAGGGGAGATACATGGCCCTGTCTCTGGAACTTCAGTCCTCTGAGCAGATCTGGAGGTCTTGAGTTGTATAAGCAAACGTGTTCCTTCCAAATAGAGGCTTGCGAACACACCCCCGGTGGTTGCCTCTTCTTCCCCGAAGAAGTCTTTCTTTCCCCACATGCTGCGAACTCCCTGTCCCAACCTCCAAGATTAGCGCTTCTTGCCATTCCTTTCTTAGAGGCAGTTATCCCTGAGCTTGGGGCCGTAGGGAGTAGCCCCACACTCACAGGGAAAGGCAAAGACTCCTCCATACATCTCCTCTATCCCCTTTGCTCTGGAGGAGAGCTTTAGTGAGCCTAGGTCTTTCAGGAAAATTGTTGGCTTGGACAGGATCTCACCCTGTTTGTGAACCTGCATACCCAACCGGGGGCCACAGAGCACCTGTTTCAGTAAAGTGGGCCCTGAAAGGGTGCAGCCTAGCAAGAGCTTGAAAATCCATTCAATTGCTGTTTTTGTACCTCTGACAGAGCGAGCTTTGCTCCACCCTTTGGCAGTGTGGAGAAAAGAGGCATGACACCCTCCCCAAGGGGACATGGGGCCTACTTCGAGAGGAAAGGCCCCTTGTGGAGTTGAGGCACACAGTCGTGTCAAACACACTCCCACTGCTTGCTTCTTCATGGGCACTCCCGCTATCAGCTAGGAATGTCTTTGCAATGATCACAAAGGGAAGGGGAGATACACAGCCCTGCCTCTGGACCTCCGGTGCTCTGAGCAAATCTGGACTGCCGTTGTTGGTCAAGTTCAAGTTCAAGTTCAAGGTCAAGTTCAAGTTCAAGGTCAAAGTCAAGGTCAAGTTCAAGGTTAAGGTCAAGGTCAAGGTCAAGTTCAAGTTCAAGGTCAAGGTCAAGTTCAAGTTCAAGGTCAAAGTCAAGGTCAAGTTTAAGTTTAAGGGCAAGGAAAAGGGAAGGGCAAGGACAAGGTAAGGCCAAGGACAAGGCCTAGGGAAGGCCAAGCCGAAGGCCAAGGGCAAGGGCAAGGGCAACGCCAAGGGTAAGGCCAAGGCTCAGGCCAGGGCCAAGGCCAAGGCCGCCAAAGTGAAGCCCAAACCCCGTAACGCCTGACAGAAGGCAGAAGGCACTAGGCCCCTGTGCAGAGGAAGCCACTGAAGGCGGCAAGGCCACAGAGCTCCCCGACTCCCGTTCCCACAGGAAGATGTGAGGATAAAGGGCCTCATCCCAGCACAGCACCCGCTCCCACCGGCCCCCGACCCCCGCAGCGCACCCCCTAAAACAACACTGTCTTCCCAGAAAAGAGAACGGAGAAGCCATGTGTGTGCCAAAGGAGCAAGATGAACGAACGATGCCACGCCCTCCAACTTTGGGCACACCTGACGCCTGGGAACCCCAGGCCCGGCCGATGGGTCCCCGCCGTTCTCGGGCGGGAAGGGGGGTCGACACGTGGGCCGAGAGCCCTTGCCCGGGCCACCCGCAAATCCCCTGAGACGTGATCCGACCCCAGGGACCGAGGGCAAACGTACCGCTTGAGGTGCTGGAGGAGCCGGACGGAGACATGGTGGGAGAGGCACACGGGAGCACTGCAGACTGCTGGCCGAGTGGGCGGGGACCCAGCAGCCCAGGACTCTGGAGAGCGGGAGGCGTCTCCGCCCCCATTGACGTCAATAGGGTTTGGGTGCGTAGATGGAGGGGGCCGCCCCTGGCCTCTTTCCAAGCAGAGACCCTGGACGGAGTCCCGTGGAGTGAGTGGGCTTTTCCCGGGCACAGCTGTGCCCCGGACCGCCAAGATCCCCGTTGGGGTGGGTGGGCAGTTCGGGGGCTTTGGTTTGTGGCCATCCCTCGCAGCGGATGGTGGGATCAACCCCGGGTGGATCAATCAGGGGCCCTCAGCAGTGCCAAGGGAGCTCACCGCCCAGGAAACGCCCCCTAGGTCCCTTTGAATTGGCCGCCCACGCCCCCTTTCCCAGCCTGCCTTGTTCTGGGGTTTCCCACCTTTTCACATACCACAGGTCCCTGGGCCTGGACTGTCCCCCGCTGGCTCCTCCGAGGCATTCCGGGACAACGAACGCTCTCTCCAGCGCCTCCACCTAGATCCCACGCTGTCCTCGCCTCCATATGCCCCCTGCGCCTCCCCAACTCCTCCGTGGGCTCCTGGCGCCCTTTCCCTACAGCAGTCCCAGAGCGCCAGCCCCGAGGGCTTTGAGTTGCCTGGAGCCCAAGGCTGCGGCCAGAGACCTGAGGGGCCAGCATCTGGACCGGCAGCTAATGCCATTAGGAGCTTTTCTCATGTGGAGCCTGAGGCCAACATCCGTGGGCAACCCCCAAGCGCGAATGCCCTGGAGATACACGCCCAAGGGGACAGTGTACCCCCTATGTGGGAAGGAGGTTCCTGTTTTCCCAGCACTGCATGGTGGCACGTGGAATAGCCCTGTGGGAAAGCCCCATGGAAAAGCCTCGAGGGAAAGACACAGATCCCTTGATCCACGAGACGGGAAGCGAGAAACTGCTGCTACTGCTCAGGAGGAAAGCACACGTGCATGACCCCACTCGAGACGAGGTCTGACGCCCCTTGGGAGACTCCAGAAGTACGCCAAGATCCATGTCAGCCCGGGAGAGGAATCCTCAGGTTCTGGTCCGACTCCATACAAGGTCTTAGGCGCCTGCATTGACGGGCGAGGAATCCTCAGAGGCCACCGAGCAACTCGCATGGGGAATGACCTATCCTGAGGCCAACAGAGCGGGTCCATGAGGTCCCCGTCGTAAGTCGAGAGCACAAGCCGCAACTCGAGAAAACAAGGAGGTTCAACCCTCCAGGCGAGATGTGGCCCATTTTGGCTGAGGCGTCTCGAGGCTAATCATATCTAACCTCTGGAACTTCCAAAGGGTCCTTGACACCCTTACTGCAACTCAAGAAGATCCCCGACATACCCATCTCCAGTCGAAAGAAAGCACGAGGTTCGGTCCACATCCAGAGGAGCCCCGTTTCCACCTCGTAGCTCGAGATGAGGGATCCTTTCCCTGCTTGGTCGGGAAAGAATTCCCGGCGTTCCCGTCGCATCTCAAGAGCAGGCGCTCTCCACAGGAAAGGCGAGAGGAACTCCAGGGTCGTGCCACCATTCCAAGAGTCCCCCAGATGTCCCAGTCCATTCCAGAGGAACCTCTTTTCCCTGCACTGCCTCGACTTTCACGCCGAGGATCGACTCACACCACGGTGGCACGTGAGACAGCCCTGTGGGAAAGCCTCGTAGGAAAGCCTCCTGGGAAAGCCTCGAGGGAAAGCCACAGATCCCATGATCGACACGACGGGAAGCGTGACACTGCTACTACAGCTCGGGAGGAAAGCGCACGTGAATGCCCCCTCTCGAGACGAGGACTGACTCTCCTGGGCAGACTCCAGAAGTACCGCAAGATCCATGTCAGCACTGGAGAGGAATCCTCAGGTTCCGCCTCCGACCCCACACAAGGTCTTAGGCCCCGGATCGAAGGGAGAGGAATCCCGAGCGGCCACCGAGCAACTCGAATGGGGACTGGCCAGTCCTGAGGCCACCAGAGCGGGTGCCTTAAGTCACCGTCGTAAGACGAGAGCACCTGCCGCAACTCGAGAAAATCCAGGAGGTACTCCCCTCCAGGGGAAATGAGGCCCATTTCCGCCGATGCTTCTCGACACTAATCACAACTAACCTCTGGAACTTCCAAAAGGTCCTTCACACACTTGCTGCAACTCAAGAAGTTCCCCGACTACCCCTGTCCACTCTAGAGGAAGCACAATGGTCCCGCCCACATCAAGAGGAGCCCCGTTTCCGCATTGTAGTTCCAGATGAGGGATCCTTTCCCTGCTTGGTCGGGAAAGAATTCTGGGCGTTCCTGTCGCATCTCAAGAGGAGGCGCTCTCCACAGGAAAGGCGAGAGGAACTCCAGGGTCGTGCCACCATTCTCAGAGTCCCCCAGATGTCCCAGTCCATTCCAGAGGAAGGTGTTTTCCCTCTACTGCCTCGACTTTAACGCTGCAGATCGACTCACACCACGGTGGCACATGGGACAGCCCTGTGGGAAAGCCTCATGGGAAAGCCTTGTGGGAAAACCTCGAGGGAAACCCACAGATCCCATGAACGACGTGACGGGAAGCGTGAAACTGCTGCTACTGCTCTGGAGGAAAGCGCACGTGCATGCCCCCATTCGAGACAAGGACTGACTCCACTGGGGAGAGTCCAGAAGTACCCCAAGAACCATGTCAGCACTGGAGAGGAATCCTCAGTTTCCGTGGCCAACGCCACACGGGGTCTTAGGCCCCGGCATCGACGGGAGAGGAATCCCAAGAGGTCCCCGAGAAGCTCGAATGGGGTCTGGCCAGGCCTGAGGCCACCAGAGCGGGTCCCTTAGGTCTCCGTCGTAACACTAGAGCACCTGCCGCAACTCGGGAAAATCCAGGAGGATCTCCCCTCCAGGCTAGATGAGGCACATGTGCGCTGCGGCTTCTCGAGGCTAATCACACCTAACCTCTGGAACTTGCAAAAGGTCCTTCACATCCTTGCTGCAACTCAAGAAGTTCCCCGACATACCCCTCTCCACTCTAGAGGAAGCACGAGGGTCCCGCACACATCCAGTGGAGCGCCATTTCCGCCTCGTAGCTCCATATGAGGGATCCTTTCCCGGTTTGGTCGGGAAAAATTCTGGGCGTTCCCGTCGCATCTCAAGAGAAGGCTCTCTCCACAGGAAAGGCGAGAGGAACTCCAGGATAGTGCCACCATTCCCAGAGTCCCCCAGATGTGTCAGGCCATTCCAGAGGAACCTGTTTTCCCTGCACTGCCATGACGTTCAAGCCGAGGATCGACTCCCACCACTTGTGCACGTGGGACAGCCCTGTGGGAAAGCCTCGTGGGAAAGCCTCGAGGGAAAACCATAGATCCTTTGATCCAAGCGGCGGATTGCTTGACACTGCTGATACCGCACTGGAGGAAAGCACAAGTGCATGCCCGCATTCGAGACGAGGACGGACTCCCCTGGGGAGACTCCAGAAGTACCCCAAGATCCATGTCAGCACTGGAGAGGAATCCTCAGGTTCCGGCCCCGACTCCACACAAGGTCTTAGGCCCCGGCATCGACGGGAGAAGAATCCCGAGAGGCCTCCGAGGAACTCGCATGGGGACTGGCCTTTCCTGAGGCCACCAGAGCGGGTCCCTGAGGTCCCCGTCGTAAGTCGAGAGCACCTGCCGCAACTCGAGAAACTCCAGGAGGTTTTGCGCTCCAGGCGAGATGAGGCCCATTACCGCTGAGGCTTCTCGAGCCTATTCACATCTAACCACTGGAACTTCCAAAGGGTCCTTCACACCCTTGATGCAAGTCCAGAATTTCCCCGACATAGCCGTCTCTACTGAAGAGGAAGCAGGAGCGTCCCGCACACATCCAGGGGAACCCCGTTTCCGCCTCCTAGCTCGAGATGAGGGATCCTTTTCCTGTTTCGTAGGGAAAGAATTCCCGGCGTTCCCGTCGCATCTCAAGAGGAGGCGCTCTCAACAGGAAAAGTGAGAGGAACTCCAGGGTCGTGCCACCAATCCAAGAGTCCCCCAGATGTGTCAGTACATTCCAGAGGAACCTGTTTTCCCTGCACTGCCTGTACGTTCAAGCCGAGGATCGACTCCCGCCATGTTTACACGTTGACAGCCCTGTGGGAAAGCCTCGTGGGAAAGCCTCGTGGGAAAGACTCGAGGAAAAACCATAGATCCTTTGATCCACGCGGTGGACTGCGTGACACTGCTGCTACCACTCTGGAGGAAAGCGCAAGTGCATGCCCCCATTCGAGACGAGGACTGACTCCCCTGTGGAGCCTCCAGAAGTACCCCAAGATCCATGTCAGCACTGGAGAGGAATCCTCAGGTTCCGGCCCCGACTCCACACAAGGTCTTAGGCCCCGGCATCGACGGGAGAGGAATCCCGAGAGGCCCCCGAGGAACTCGCATGGGGACTGGCCTTTCCTGAGGCCACCAGAGCGGGTCCCTGATGTCCCCGTCGTTAGTCGAGAGCACCTGCCGCAACTCGAGAAACTCCAGGAGGTTTTGCCCTCCAGGCGAGATGAGGCCCATTTCCCCTAAGGCTTCTCGAGGCTAATCACATCTAACCACTGGAACTTCCAAAGGGTCCTTCACACCCTTGTTGCAACTCAAAAAGTTCCCCGACATAGCCGTCTCCACTGGAGAGTAAGCACGAGGGTCCCGCACACATCCAGGGGAACCCCGTTTCCGCCTCCGAGCTCGAGATGAGGGATCCTTTCCCTGTTTCGTAGAGAAAGAATTCCCGGCGTTCCCTTCGCATCTCAAGAGGAGGCGCTCTCCACAGGAAAAGCGAGAGGAACTCCAGGGTCAAGCCACCAATCCAAGAGTCCCCCAGATGTGTCAGTCCATTCCAGAGGAACCTGTTTTCCCTTCACTGCCTTGACGTTCAAGCCGAGGATCGACTCCCAACACGTGTGCACGTGGGACAGCCCTCTGGGAATGCCTCGTGGGAAAGCCTCGTGGGAAAGACTCGAGGGAAAACCATAGATCCTTTGATCCACGCGGCGGACTGCGTGACACTGCTGCTACAGTTCTTGACTAAAGCGCAAGTGCATGCCCGCATTCGAGACGAGGACTGACTCCCCTGGGGAGACTCCAGAAGTACCCCAAGATCCATGTCAGCACTGGAGAGGAATCCTCAGGTTCCGGCCCCGACTCCACACAAGGTCTTAGGCCCCGGCATCGACGGGAGAGGAATCCCGAGAGGCCCCCGAGGAACTCGCATGGGGACTGGCCTTTCCTGAGGCCACCAGAGCGGGTCCCTGAGGTCCCCGTCGTACGTCGAGAGCACCTGCCGCAACTCGAGAAAATCAAGGAGGTTTTGCCCTCCAGGCGAGATGAGGCCCATTTCCGCTCAGGCTTCTCGAGGCTAATCACATCTAACTGCTGGAACTTCCAAAGGGTCCTTCACACCCTTGCTGCAACTCAAGAAGTTCCCCGACATACCCGTCTCCACTCGAGAGGAAGCACCAGGGTCCCGCACACTTCCAGGGGAGCCCCGTTTCCGCCTCCTAGCTCGAGATGAGGGATCCTTTCCCTGTTTCGTAGGGAAAGAATTTCCGGCGTTCCCGTCGCATCTCAAGAGGAGGCGCTCTCCACAGGAAAGGCGAGAGGAACTCCAGGGTCGTGCCACCATTCCAAGAGTCCCCCAGATGTTTCAGTCCGTTCCAGAGGAACCTGTTTTCCCTGCCCTGCCTTGACGTTCAAGCCGAGGATCGACTCCCACCACGTGTGCACGTGGGACAGCCCTGTGGGAAAGCCTCGTGGGAAAGCCTCGAGGGAAAGACTCGAGGGAAAACCATAGATCCTTTGATCCACGCGGCGGACTGCGTGACACTGCTGCTACCGCTCTGGAGGAAAGCGCAAGTGCATGCCCGCATTCGAGACGAGGACTGACTCCCCTGGGGAGACTCCAGAAGTACCCCAAGATCCATGTCAGCACTGGAGAGGAATCCTCATGTTCCGGCCCCGACTCCACACTAGGTCTTAGGCCCCGGCATCGACGGGAGAGGAATCCCGAGAGGCCCCCGAGGAACTCGCATGGGGACTGGCCTTTCCTGAGGCCACCAGAGCGGGTCCCTGAGGTCCCCGTCGTAAGTCGAGAGCACCTGCCGCAACTCGAGAAAATCCAGGAGGTTTTGCCCTCCAGGCGAGATGAGGCCCATTTCCAATGATGCTTCTCGAGGCTAATCACATCTAACAACTGGAACTTCCAAAGGGTCCTTCACACCCTTGCTGCAAGTCCAGAAGTTCCCCGACATAGCCGTCTCCACTCGAGAGGAAGCACGAGGGTCCCGCACACATCCAGGTGAGCCCCGTTTCCGCCTCCTAGCTCGAGATGAGGGATCCTTTTCCTGTTTCGTAGGGAAAGAATTCCCGGCGTTCCCGTCCCATCTCCAGAGGAGGCGCTCTGCACAGGAAAGGCGAGAGGAACTCCAGGGTCGTGCCACCATTCCAAGTGTCCCCCAGATGTGTCAGTCCATTCCAGAGGAACCTGTATTCCCTGCACTGCCTTGACGTTCAAGCCGAGGATCGACTCCCTCCACGTGTGCACGTGGGACAGCCCTGTGGGAAAGCCTCGTGGGAAAGCCTAGTGGGAAAGACTCGAGGGAAAACCATAGATCCTTTGATCCATGCAGTGGACTGCGTGACTCTGCTGCTACCGCTCTGGAGGAAAGCGAAAGTGCATGCCCGCATTCGAGACGAGGACTGACTCCCCTGGGGAGACTCCAGAAGTACCCCAAGATCCATGTCAGCACTGGAGAGGATTCCTCAGGTTCCGGCCCCGACTCCACACAATGCCTTAGGCACCGGCATTGACAGGAGAGGAATCCCGAGAGGCCCCCGAGGAACTCGCATGGGGACTGGCCTTTCCTGAGGCCACCAGAGCGGGTCCCTGAGGTCCCCGTCGTAAGTCGAGAGCACCTGCCGCAACTCGAGAAATCCAGGAGGTTTTGTACTCCAGGCGAGATGAGGCCCATTTCCGCTGAGGCTTCTCGAGGCTAATCACATCTAACCACTGGAACTTCCAAAGGGTCCTTCACACCCTTGCTGCAAGTCCAGAAGTTCCCCGACATAGCCGACTCCACTCGAGAGGAAGGACGAGGGTCCCGCACACATCCAGGGTAGCCCTGTTTCCACCTCCTAGCTCGAGATGAGGGATCCTTTCCCTGTTTCGTAGGGAAAGAATTCCCAGCATTCCCGTCGTATCTCAAGAGGAGGCGCTCTTCACAGGAAAGGCGAGACGAACTCCAGGGTCGTGCCACCATTCCAAGAGTCCCCCAGATGTGTCAGTGCATTCCAGAGGAACCTGTTTTCCCTGCACTGCCTTGACGTTCAAGCCGAGGATCGACTCCCGCCACGTGTGCACGTGGGACAGCCCTGTGGGAAAGCCTCGTGGGAAAGCCTCCTGGGAAAGACTCGAGGGAAAACCATAGATCATTTGATCCACGCGGCGGACTGCGTGACACTGCTGCTACCACTGTTTAGGAAACCTCAAGTGCATGCCCGCATTCGAGACGAGGACTGACTCCCCTGGGGAGACTCCAGAAATACCCCAAAATCCATGTCAGCACTGGAGAGGAATCCTCAGGTTCCGGCCCCGACTCCACATAAGGTCTTAGACCCCGGCATCGACGGGGGAGGAATCCCGAGAGGCCCCCGAGGAACTCGCATGGGGACTGGCCTTTCCTGAGGCCACCAGAGCGGGTCCCTGTGGTCCCCATCGTAAGTCGAGAGCACCTGCCGCAACTCGAGAAAATCCAGGAGGTTTTGCCCTCCAGGCGAGATGAGGCCCATTTTCGCTGAGGCTTCTCGAGGCTAATCACATCTAACCACTGGAACTTCCAATGGGTCCTTCACACCCTTGCTGCAACTCAAGAAGTTCCCCGACATACCCGTCTCCACTCGAGAGGAAGCACGATGGTCCCGCACACATCCAGGGGAGCCCCGTTTCCGCCTCCTAGCTCGAGATGAGGGATCCTTTCCCTGTTTCGTAGGGAAAGAATTCCTGGCGTTCCCGTCGCATCTCAAGAGGAGGTGCTCTCCACAGGAAAGGCGAGAGGAACTCCAGGGTCGTGCCACCATTCCAAGAGTCCCCCAGATGTGTCAGTCCATTCCAGAGGAACCTGTTTTCCCTGCACTGCCTAGATGTTCAAGCAGAGCATCGACTCCCACCACGTGTGCACGTGGGACAGCCCTGTGGGAAAGCCTCGTGGGAAAGCCTCATGGGAAAGTCTCGAGGGAAAACCATAGATCCTTTGATCCACGCGGTGGACTGCGTGACACTGCTGCTACCGCTCTGGAGGAAAGCGCAAGTGCATGCCCGCATTCGAGACGAGGACTGACTCCCCTGGGGAGACTCCAGAAGTACCCCAAGATCCATGTCAGCACTGGAGAGGAATCCTCAGATTCCGGCCCCCACTCCACACAAGGTCTTTGGCCCCGGCATCGCCGGGAGAGGATTCCCGAGAGGCCCCCGAGGAACTCGAATTGGGACTGGCCTTTCCTGAGGCCACCAGAGCGGGTCCCTGAGGTCCCCGTCGTAAGTCGAGAGCAGCTGCCGCAACTCGAGAAAATCCAGGAGGTTTTGCCCTCCAGGCGAGATGAGGCCCATGTCCGCTGAGGCTTCTCGAGGCTAATCACATCTAACCACTGGAACTACTAAAGGGTCATTCACACCCTTGCTGCAACTCCAGAAGTTCCCCGACATACCCGTCTCCACTCGGGAGGAAGCACGAGGGTCCCGCACACATCCAGGGGAGCCCCGTTTCCGCCTCCTAGCTCGAGATGAGGGATCCTTTCCCTGTTTCGTAGGGAAAGAATTCCCGGCGTTCCCGTCGCATCTCAAGAGGAGGCGCTCTCCACAGGAAAGGCGAGAGGAACTCCAGGGTCGTGCCACCATTCCAAGAGTACCCCAGATGTGTCAGTCCATTGCAGAGGAACCTGTTTTTCCTGCACTGCCTTGACGTTCAAGCCGAGGATCGACTCCCACCACGTGTGCTCGTGGGACAGCCCTGTGGGAAAGCCTCGTGGGAAAGCCTTGTGGGAAAGACTCGAGGGAAAAACATAGATCCTTTGATCCAAGCGGTGGAATGCATAACATTGCTGCTACCGCTTTTTAGGAAAGCGCAAGAGCATGCCCGCATTCGAGACGAGGACTGCCTCCCCTGGGGAGACTCTAGAAGTACCCCAAGATCCATGTCAGCACTGGAGAGGAATCCTCAGGTTCCGGCCCCGACTCCACACAAGGTCTTAGGCAACGGCATCGCCCGGAGAGGAATCCCGAGAGGCCCCCTAGGAACTCGAATTGGGACAGGCCTTTCCTGAGGCCACCAGAGCGGGTCCCCGAGGTCCCCGTCGTAAGTCGAGAGCAGCTGCCGCAACTCGAGAAAATCCAGGAAGTTTTGCCCTCCAGGCGAGATGAGGCCCATTTCCCCTGAGGCTTCTCGAGGCTAATCACATCTAACCACTGGAACTTCCAAATGGTCCTTCACACCCTTGCTGCAACTCAAGAAGTTTCCCGACATAGCCGTCTCCACTCGAGAGGAAGCACGAGGGTCCCGCACACATCCAGGGGAGCCCTGTTTCCGCCTCCTAGCTCGAGATGAGGGATCCTTTCCCTGTTTCGTAGGGAAAGAATTCCCGGCGATCCCGTCGCATCTCAAGAGGTGGCGCTCTCCACAGGAAAGGCGAGAGGAACTCCAGGGTCGTGCCACCATTCCAAGAGTCCCCCAGATGTGTCAGTCCATTCCAGAGGAATGTATTTTCCCTGCACTGCCTCGACGTTCATGCCGAGGTTCGAATCCCACCACGGTGGCAAGTGGTACAGCCCTGTGGGAAAGCCTCGTGGGAAAGCCTCGAGCGAAAGCCATAGATCCTTTGATCCACGCGGCGGACTGGGTGACACTGCTGCTACCGCTCTGGAGGAAAGCGCAAGTGCATGCCCGCATTCGAGACGAGGACTGACTCCCCTGGGGAGACTCCAGAAGTACCCCAAGATCCATGTCAGCACTGGAGAGGAATCCTCATGTTCCGGCCCCGACTCCACACTAGGTCTTAGGCCCCGGCATCGACGGGAGAGGAATCCCGAGAGGCCCCCGAGGAACTCGCATGGGGACTGGCCTTTCCTGAGGCCACCAGAGCGGGTCCCTGAGGTCCCCGTCGTAAGTCGAGAGCACCTGCCGCAACTCGAGAAATCCAGGAGGTTTTGGACTCCAGGCGAGATGAGGCCCATTTCCGCTGAGGCTTCTCGAGGCTAATCACATCTAACCACTGGAACTTCCAAAGGGTCCTTCACACCCTTGCTGCAAGTCCAGAAGTTCCCCGACATAGCCGTCTCCACTCGAGAGGAAGCACGAGGGTCCCGCACACATCCAGGTGAGCCCCGTTTCCGCCTCCTAGCTCGAGATGAGGGATCCTTTTCTTGTTTCGTAGGGAAAGAATTCCCGGCGTTCCCGTCCCATCTCCAGAGGAGGCGCTCTGCACAGGAAAGGCGAGAGGAACTCCAGGGTCGTGCCACCATTCCAAGTGTCCCCCAGATGTGTCAGTCCATTCCAGAGGAACCTGTATTCCCTGCACTGCCTTGACGTTCAAGCCGAGGATCGACTCCCTCCACGTGTGCACGTGGGACAGCCCTGTGGGAAAGCCTCGTGGGAAAGCCTAGTGGGAAAGACTCGAGGGAAAACCATAGATCCTTTGATCCATGCAGTGGACTGCGTGACTCTGCTGCTACCGCTCTGGAGGAAAGCGAAAGTGCATGCCCGCATTCGAGACGAGGACTGACTCCCCTGGGGAGACTCCAGAAGTACCCCAAGATCCATGTCAGCACTGGAGAGGATTCCTCAGGTTCCGGCCCCGACTCGACACAATGCCTTAGGCACCGGCATTGACAGGAGAGGAATCCCGAGAGGCCCCCGAGGAACTCGCATGGGGACTGGCCTTTCCTGAGGCCACCAGAGCGGGTCCCTGAGGTCCCCGTCGTAAGTCGAGAGCACCTGCCGCAACTCGAGAAATCCAGGAGGTTTTGGACTCCAGGCGAGATGAGGCCCATTTCCGCTGAGGCTTCTCGAGGCTAATCACATCTAACCACTGGAACTTCCAAAGGGTCCTTCACACCCTTGCTGCAAGTCCAGAAGTTCCCCGACATAGCCGACTCCACTCGAGAGGAAGGACGAGGGTCCCGCACACATCCAGGGTAGCCCTGTTTCCACCTCCTAGCTCGAGATGAGGGATCCTTTCCCTGTTTCGTAGGGAAAGAATTCCCAGCATTCCCGTCGTATCTCAAGAGGAGGCGCTCTTCACAGGAAAGGCGAGACGAACTCCAGGGTCGTGCCACCATTCCAAGAGTCCCCCAGATGTGTCAGTCCATTCCAGAGGAACCTGTTTTCCCTGCACTGCCTAGATGTTCAAGCAGAGCATCGACTCCCACCACGTGTGCACGTGGGACAGCCCTGTGGGAAAGCCTCGTGGGAAAGCCTCGTGGGAAAGTCTCGAGGGAAAACCATAGATCCTTTGATCCACGCGGTGGACTGCGTGACACTGCTGCTACCGCTCTGGAGGAAAGCGCAAGTGCATGCTCGCATTCGAGACGAGGACTGACTCCCCTGGGGAGACTCCAGAAGTACCCCAAGATCCATGTCAGCACTGGAGAGGAATCCTCAGATTCCGGCCCCCACTCCACACAAGGTCTTTGGCCCCGGCATCGCCGGGAGAGGATTCCCGAGAGGCCCTCGAGGAACTCGCATTGGGACTGGCCTTTCCTGAGGCCACCAGAGCGGGTCCCTGAGGTCCCCGTCGTAAGTCGAGAGCAGCTGCCGCAACTCGAGAAAATCCAGGAGGTTTTGCCCTCCAGGCGAGATGAGGCCCATTTCCGCTGAGGCTTCTCGAGGCTAATCACATCTAACCACTGGAACTACTAAAGGGTCATTCACACCCTTGCTGCAACTCAAGAAGTTCCCCGACATACCCGTCTCCACTCGGGAGGAAGCACGAGGGTCCCGCACACATCCAGGGGAGCCCCGTTTCCGCCTCCTAGCTCGAGATGAGGGATCCTTTCCCTGTTTCGTAGGGAAAGAATTCCCGGCGTTCCCGTCGCATCTCAAGAGGAGGCGCTCTCCACAGGAAAGGCGAGAGGAACTCCAGGGTCGTGCCACCATTCCAAGAGTACCCCAGATGTGTCAGTCCATTGCAGAGGAACCTGTTTTTCCTGCACTGCCTTGACGTTCAAGCCGAGGATCGACTCCCACCACGTGTGCTCGTGGGACAGCCCTGTGGGAAAGCCTCGTGGGAAAGCCTTGTGGGAAAGACTCGAGGGAAAAACATAGATCCTTTGATCCAAGCGGTGGAATGCATAACATTGCTGCTACCGCTTTTTAGGAAAGCGCAAGAGCATGCCCGCATTCGAGACGAGGACTGCCTCCCCTGGGGAGACTCTAGAAGTACCCCAAGATCCATGTCAGCACTGGAGAGGAATCCTCAGGTTCCGGCCCCGACTCCACACAAGGTCTTAGGCAACGGCATCGCCCGGAGAGGAATCCCGAGAGGCCCCCTAGGAACTCGAATTGGGACAGGCCTTTCCTGAGGCCACCAGAGCGGGTCCCCGAGGTCCCCGTCGTAAGTCGAGAGCAGCTGCCGCAACTCGAGAAAATCCAGGAAGTTTTGCCCTCCAGGCGAGATGAGGCCCATTTCCCCTGAGGCTTCTCGAGGCTAATCACATCTAACCACTGGAACTTCCAAATGGTCCTTCACACCCTTGCTGCAACTCAAGAAGTTTCCCGACATAGCCGTCTCCACTCGAGAGGAAGCACGAGGGTCCCGCACACATCCAGGGGAGCCCTGTTTCCGCCTCCTAGCTCGAGATGAGGGATCCTTTCCCTGTTTCGTAGGGAAAGAATTCCCGGCGATCCCGTCGCATCTCAAGAGGTGGCGCTCTCCACAGGAAAGGCGAGAGGAACTCCAGGGTCGTGCCACCATTCCAAGAGTCCCCCAGATGTGTCAGTCCATTCCAGAGGAATGTATTTTCCCTGCACTGCCTCGACGTTCATGCCGAGGTTCGAATCCCACCACGGTGGCAAGTGGTACAGCCCTGTGGGAAAGCCTCGTGGGAAAGCCTCGAGCGAAAGCCATAGATCCTTTGATCCACGCGGCGGACTGGGGGACACTGCTGCTACCGCTCTGGAGGAAAGCGCAAGTGCATGCCCGCATTCGAGAAGAGGACTGACTCCCCTGGGGAGACTCCAGAAGTACCCCAAGATCCATGTCAGCACTGGAGAGGAATCCTCAGGTTCCGGCCCCGACTCCACACAAGGTCTTAGGCCCCGGCATCGACGGGAGAGGAATCCCGAGAGGCCCCCGAGGACCTCGCATGGGGACTGGCCTTTCCTGAGGCCACCAGAGCGGGTCCCTGAGGTCCCCGTCGTAAGTCGAGATCACCTGCCGCAACTCGAGAAAATCTAGGAGGTTTTGCCCTCCAGGCGAGACGAGGCCCATTTCCGCTGAGGCTTCTCGAGGCCAATACGTCTAACCACTGGAACTTCCAAAGGGTCCTTCACACCCTTGCTGCAACTCAAGAAGTTCCCCGACATACCCGTCTCCACTCGAGAGGAAACACGTGAGGTCCCGCACACATCCAGCGGAGCCCCGTTTCCGCCACCTAGCTCGAGATGAGGGATCCTTTCCCTGTTTCGTAGGGAAAGAATTCCCGGCGTTCCCGTCGCATCTCAAGAGGAGGCGCTCTCCACAGGAAAGGCGAGAGGAACTCCAGGGTGGTGCCACCATTCCAAGAGTCCCCCAGATGTGTCAGTCCATTCCAGAGGAACCTGTTTTCCCTGCACTGCCTTGACGTTCAAGCCGAGGATAGACTCCCACCACGTGTGCACGTGGGACAGCCCTGTGGGAAAGCCTCGTGGGAAAGCCTCGTGGGAAAGACTCGAGGGAAAACCATAGATCCTTTGATCCAAGCGGCGGACTGCGTGACACTGCTGCTACCACTCTGGAGGAAAGCGCAAGTGCATGCCCGCATTCGAGACGAGGACTGACTCCCCTGGGGAGACTCCAGAAGTACCCCAAGATCCATGTCAGCACTGGAGAGGAATCCTCAGGTTCCGGCCCCGACTCCACACAAGGTCTTAGGCCCCGGCATCGACGGGAGAGGAATCCCGAGAGGCCCCCGAGGAACTCGCATGGGGACTGGCCTTTCCTGAGGCCACCAGAGCGAGTCCCTGAGGTCCCCGTCGTAAGTCGAGAGCACCTGCCGCAACTCAAGAAAATCCAGGAGGTTTTGCCCTCCAGGCGAGATGAGGCCCATTTCCGCTGAGGCTTCTCGAGGCCAATCACATCTAACCACTGGAACTTCCAAAGGGTCCTTCACACCCTTGCTGCAACTCAAGAAGTTCCCCGACATGCCCGTCTCCACTCGAGAGGAAGCACGTGGTGTCCCGCACACATCCAGGGGAGCCCCGTTTCCGCCTCCTATCTCGAGATGAGGGATCCTTTCCCTGTTTCGTAGGGAAAGAATTCCCGGCGTTCCCGTCGCATCTCAAGAGGAGGCGCTCTCCACAGGAAAGGCGAGAGGAACTCCAGGGTCGTGCCACCATTCCAAGAGTCCCCCAGATGTGTCAGTCCATTCCAGAGGAACCTGTTTTCCCTGCACTGCCTTGACGTTCAAGCCGAGGATCCACTCCCACCACGTGTGCACGTGGGACAGCCCTGTGGGAAAGCCTCGTGGGAAAGCCTCGTGGGAAAGACTCGAGGGAAAACCATAGATCCTTTGATCCACGCGGCGGACTGCGTGACACTGCTGCTACGGCTCTGGAGGAAAGAGCAAGTGCATGCCAGCATTCGAGACGAGGAATGACTCCCCTGGGATGACTCCAGAAGTACCCCAAGATCCATGTCAGCACTGGAGAGGAATCCCCAGGTTCCGGCCCCGACTCCACACAAGGTCTTAGGCCCCGGCATCGAGGGGAGAGGAATCCCGAGAGGCCCCCGAGGAACTCGCATGGGGACTGGCCTTTCCTGAGGCCACCAGAGCGGGTCCCTGAGGTCCCCGTCGTAAGTCGAGAGCAGCTGCCGCAACTAGAGAAAATCCAGGAGGTTTTGCCCTGCAGGCGAGATGAGGCCCATTTCCGCTGAGGCTTCTCAAGGCTAATCACACCTAAGCTCTGGAACTTCCAAAGGGTCCTTGACACCCTTGCTGCAACTCAAGAAGTTCCCCTATATACCCCTCTCCACTCGAGAGGAAGCACGCATGTCCCACCCACATCCAGAAGAGCTCCGTTTCCGCCTCGTAGGTCGAGATGAGGGATCCGTTCGCTGCTTGTTCAGGAGAGATTCCTTGGCGTTCCCATCGCATCTCAAGTGTAGGGGCTCTCCACAGGAAAGGTGAGAGCAACTCCAGCGTCGTGCCACCATTCCAAGAGTCCCCCAGATGTCTCAGTCCATTCCTGAGGATACTGTTTTCCCTGCACTGCCTTGACTTTAACGAGGAGGATCGACTCCCACCACGGTCTCACGTGGGACAGCCCTGTGGGAAAGCCTCGTGGGAAAGCCTCGAGGGAAAGCCACAGATCCCTTGATCCACGCGACAGGAATCGTGACGCTGGTGCTACAGCTCGGAGGAAAGCGCACGTGCATGCCCCCATTCGAGACGAAGACTGACTCCCCTGGGGAGACTCCAAAAGTACTCCAAGATCCATGTCAGTACTGGAGAGGAATCCTCAGGTTCCGGCCCCGACTCCACACAAGGACTTAGGCCCCGGCATCGACGGAAGATGAATCCCGAGAGGACCCCGAGCAATTCGAATGGGGACGGGCCAGTATTGAGGCCACCAGAGCGGGTCCCTAAAGTCCCCGTCGTAAGTCAAGAGCACCTGCCGCAACTCGAGAAAATCAAGGAGGTTTTGCACTCCAGCTGAGTGAGGCCCATTTCCGCTGAGGCTTCTGGAAGCTAATCACACCTAACCTCTGGAACTTCTAAAAGGTCCTTCACACCCTTGCTGCAACTCAAGAAGTTCCCTAACATACCCGTCTCCACTCGAGAGGAAGCACGAGGGTCCCGCCCACATCCAGGGGAGCCCCGTGTCCGCCTCGTAGCTCAAGATGAGGGATCCTTTCACAGCTTTTTCGGGAAATAATTCTGGGAGTTCCCGTTGCATCTCAAGTGGAGGCGCTCCTCACAGGAAAGGCGAGAGGAACTCCAGGGTCGTGCCACCGTTCCCAGAGTCCACCAGATATCTCAGTCCATTCCAGAGGAACCTGTTATCCCTGCACTGCCTCGAGTTTCACGCCGAGCATCGACTCACACCACGGTGACACGTGGGACAGTCCTGTGGGAAAGCCTCGTGGGAAAGCCTCGTGGGAAAGCCACAGATCCCATGATCGGCGCGCCGGGAGGCATGACAGTGTTGTTACAGCTCTGGAGGAAAGCGCACGTGCATGCCCCCATTCGAGACGGGGACTTACTCCCCTGGGGAAACACCAGAAGTACTCCACGATCCATGTCAGCACTGGAGAGGAAACCTCATGTTCCAGACACGACTCCACACAAGGTCTTAGGCTCTGGCATCGAAGGGAGCGGAATCCCGAGAGGCTCCCGAGCCATTGGAATGGGGACTGGCCAGTCCTGAGGGCACCAGAGCGCGTCCCTTAGGTCACCGTCATAAGTCGAGAGCACCTGCCGCAACTCGAGAAAATCCAGGAGGTTTTGCCCTCCGGGCGAGACGAGGCCCATTTCCGCTGAGGCTTCTCGAGGCTAATCACATCTAACCACTGGAACTTCCAAAGGGTCCTTCACACCCTTGCTGCAACTCCAGAAGTTCCCCGACATACCCGTCTCCACTCGAGAGGAAACACAAAAGTCCCGCACACATCCAGGGGAGCCCCGATTCTGCCTCCTAGCTCGAGATGAGGGATCCTTTCCCTGTTTCACAGGGAAAGAATTCCCGGCGTTCCCGTCGCATCTCAAGAGGAGGCGCTCTCCACAGGAAAGGCGAGAGGAACTCCAGGGTCGTGCCACCATTCCAAGAGTCCCCCAGATGTGTCAGTCCTTTCCAGAGGAACCTGTTTTCCCTGCACTGCCTTGATGTTCAAGCCGAGGATCGACTCCCACCAGTGTGCACGTGGGATGCCCTGTGGGAAAGCCTCGTGGGAAAGCCTCGTGGGAAAGACTCGAGGGAAAAACATAGATCCTTTGATCCAGGCGGCGGACTGCGTGACACTGCTGCTACCGCTCTGGAGTAAAGCGCACGTGCATGCCCCCTCTCGAGACGAGGACTTACTCCCCTGGAGAGACTCCAGAAGTTCCCCCAAGATCCATGTCAGCACTGGGGAGGAATCCTCATGTTCCGCCCCGACTTCACACAAGATCTCAGTCCCCGGCATCGAAGGGAGAGGAATCCCGAGAGGCACCCGAGCAACTCGCATGGGGACTGGCATTGCCTGAGGCCACCAGAGCGAGTCCCTGAGGTCCCCGTCGTAAATCGAGAGCACCTGCCGCAACTCGAAAAAATCCAGGAGGTTTTGCCCTCCAGGCGAGAAGAGCCCATTTCCGCTGAGGCTTCTCGAAGCTAATCAAACCTAACTTCTGGAACTTCCAAAAGTTCCTTCACACCCTTGCTGTAGCTCAAGAAGTTGCCTGACATACCCGTCTCCACTCTAGAGGAAGCACAAGGGTCCCGGCCACATCCAGAGGAGACCCGTTTCCGCCTCGCAGCTCGAGATGAGGGACATTTCGCTGCTTTGTGGGGAAAGAATTCCCGGCGTTCCACTCTCACCTCAAGAGGAGGTGCTCTCCACAGGAAAGGCAAGAGGAACTCCAGCGTCGTGCCACCATTCCAAGAGTCCCCCAGAAGTCTCAGTCCATTCCAGAGGAACCTGTTTTCCCTGCACTGCCTCGACTTTCACACCGATGATTGACTCCCACCACAGTGGCACGTGTGACAGCCCTGTGGGACAGCCTCGTAGGAAAGCCTCGAGGGAAAGCCACAGATCCCTTGTTCCAGGTGATGGAAAGCATGACACTGCTGCTACTGCTCTGGAGGAAAGCGCACGTGCATGCCCCCATTTGAGACGAGGACTTACTCCCCTGGGGAGACTCCAGAATTACCCCAAGATCTATGTCAGCACTGGAGAGGAATCCTCAGGTTCCGGCCCCGCCTCCACACAAGGTATTAGGCCCTGGCATCGAAGGGAGAGGTATTCCGAGAGGCCCACGTGCAACTCGCATGGGGACTGGCCTTTCCTGAGGCAACCAGAGCGGGTCCCAGAGGTCCCCGTCGTATGTCGAGAGCACCTGCCGCAACTAGAGAAAATCCATTAGGATTTGCCCTCCAGGCGAGATGAGGACCATTTCCGCTGAGGCTTCTCAAGGCTAATCACACCTAAGCTCTGGAACTTCCAAAGGGTCCTTGACACCCTTGCTGCAACTCAAGAAGTTCCCCTATATACCCCTCTCCACTCGAGAGGAAGCACGCATGTCCCACCCACATCCAGAAGAGCTCCGTTTCCGCCTCGTAGGTCGAGATGAGGGATCCGTTCGCTGCTTGTTCAGGAGAGATTCCTTGGCGTTCCCATCGCATCTCAAGTGTAGGGGCTCTCCACAGGAAAGGTGAGAGCAACTCCAGCGTCGTGCCACCATTCCAAGAGTCCCCCAGATGTCTCAGTCCATTCCTGAGGATACTGTTTTCCCTGCACTGCCTTGACTTTAACGAGGAGGATCGACTCCCACCACGGTCTCACGTGGGACAGCCCTGTGGGAAAGCCTCGTGGGAAAGCCTCGAGGGAAAGCCACAGATCCCTTGATCCACGCGACAGGAATCGTGACGCTGGTGCTACAGCTCGGAGGAAAGCGCACGTGCATGCCCCCATTCGAGAAGAAGACTGACTCCCCTGGGGAGACTCCAAAAGTACTCCAAGATCCATGTCAGTACTGGAGAGGAATCCTCAGGTTCCGGCCCCGACTCCACACAAGGACTTAGGCCCCGGCATCGACGGAAGATGAATCCCGAGAGGACCCCGAGCAATTCGAATGGGGACGGGCCAGTATTGAGGCCACCAGAGCGGGTCCCTAAAGTCCCCGTCGTAAGTCAAGAGCACCTGCCGCAACTCGAGAAAATCAAGGAGGTTTTGCACTCCAGCTGAGTGAGGCCCATTTCCGCTGAGGCTTCTGGAAGCTAATCACACCTAACCTCTGGAACTTCTAAAAGGTCCTTCACACCCTTGCTGCAACTCAAGAAGTTCCCTAACATACCCGTCTCCACTCGAGAGGAAGCACGAGGGTCCCGCCCACATCCAGGGGAGCCCCGTGTCCGCCTCGTAGCTCAAGATGAGGGATCCTTTCACAGCTTTTTCGGGAAATAATTCTGGGAGTTCCCGTTGCATCTCAAGTGGAGGCGCTCCTCACAGGAAAGGCGAGAGGAACTCCAGGGTCGTGCCACCGTTCCCAGAGTCCCCCAGATATCTCAGTCCATTCCAGAGGAACCTGTTATCCCTGCACTGCCTCGAGTTTCACGCCGAGCATCGACTCACACCACGGTGACACGTGGGACAGTCCTGTGGGAAAGCCTCGTGGGAAAGCCTCATGGGAAAGCCACAGATCCCATGATCGGCGCGCCGGGAGGCATGACAGTGTTGTTACAGCTCTGGAGGAAAGCGCACGTGCATGCCCCCATTCGAGACGGGGACTTACTCCCCTGGGGAAACACCAGAAGTACTCCACGATCCATGTCAGCACTGGAGAGGAAACCTCATGTTCCAGACACGACTCCACACAAGGTCTTAGGCTCTGGCATCGAAGGGAGCGGAATCCCGAGAGGCTCCCGAGCCACTGGAATGGGGACTGGCCAGTCCTGAGGCCACCAGAGCGCGTCCCTTAGGTCACCGTCGTAAGTCGAGAGCACCTGCCGCAACTCGAGAAAATCCAGGAGGTTTTTCCCTCCAGGCGAGATGAGGCCCATTTCCGCTGAGGCTTCTCCAGGCTAATCACGTCTAGCCTCTGGAACTTCCAAAAGGTCCTTCACACCCTTGCTGCAACTCAAGAAGTTGCCTGACATACCCGTCTCCACTCTAGAAGAAGCACGAGGATCCCATCCACATCCAGAGGAGCCCCGTTTCCGCCTCGTAGCTCGAGATGAGGGACATTTCGCTGCTTTGTCCGGAAAGAAATCCCGACGTTTCCCTCTCACCTCAAGAGGAGGCGCTCTCCACAGGAAAGGCGAGAGGAACTCCAGCATCGTGCCACCATTCCAAGAGTCCCCCAGATGTCTCAGCCCATTCAGAGGAACCTGTTTGCCCTGCACTACCTCGGCTTTCACGCCGAGGATCGACTCCCACGCCGAGGATCGACTCCCACCACGCTGGCACGTGGGACAGCCCTGTGGGACAGCCCTGTGGGAAAGCCTCGTGGGAAAGCCTCATGGGATAGACTCGAGGGAAAACCATAGATCCTTTGATCCACGCGGCGGACAGAGTGACACTGCTGCTACCGCTCTGGAGGAAAGCGCAAGTGCATGCCCGCATTCGAGACGAGGACTGACTCCCCTGGGGAGACTCCAGAAGTACCCCAAGATCCATATCAGCACTGGAGAGGAATCCTCAGGTTCCGTTCCCGACTCCACACAAAGTCTTAGGCCCCGGCATGGACGGGAGAGGAATCCCGAGAGGACCCCGAGGAACTCGCATGGGGACTGGCCTTTCCTGAGGCCACCAGAGCGGGTCCCTGAGGTCCCCGTCGTAAGTCGAGAGCACCTGCCGCAACTCGAGAAAATCCAGGAGGTTTTGCACTCCAGGCGAGATGAGGCCCATTTCCGCTGAGGCTTCTCGAGGCTAATCACATCTAACCACTGGAACTTCCAAAGGGTCCTTCACACCCTTGCTGCAACTCAAGAAGTTCCCCCACATACCCGTCTCCACTCGAGAGGAAGCACGAGGGTCCCGCACACATCCAGGGGACCCCGTTTCCGCCTCCTAGCTCGAGATGAGGGATCCTTTCCCTGTTTCGTAGGGAAAGAATTCCTGGCGTTCCCTTCGCATCTCAAGAGGAGGCGCTCTCCACAGGAAAAGCGAGAGGAACTCCAGGGTCAAGCCACCAATCCAAGAGTCCCCCAGATGTGTCAGTCCATTCCAGAGGAACCTGTTTTCCCTTCACTGCCTTGACGTTCAAGCCGAGGATCGACTCCCAACACGTGTGCACGTGGGACAGCCCTCTGGGAATGCCTCGTGGGAAAGCCTCGTGGGAAAGACTCGAGGGAAAACCATAGATCCTTTGATCCACGCGGCGGACTGCGTGACACTGCTGCTACAGTTCTTGACTAAAGCGCAAGTGCATGCCCGCATTCGAGACGAGGACTGACTCCCCTGGGGAGACTCCAGAAGTACCCCAAGATCCATGTCAGCACTGGAGAGGAATCCTCAGGTTCCGGCCCCGACTCCACACAAGGTCTTAGGCCCCGGCATCGACGGGAGAGGAATCCCGAGAGGCCCCCGAGGAACTCGCATGGGGACTGGCCTTTCCTGAGGCCACCAGAGCGGGTCCCTGAGGTCCCCGTCGTACGTCGAGAGCACCTGCCGCAACTCGAGAAAATCAAGGAGGTTTTGCCCTCCAGGCGAGATGAGGCCCATTTCCGCTCAGGCTTCTCGAGGCTAATCACATCTAACCACTGGAACTTCCAAAGGGTCCTTCACACCCTTGCTGCAAGTTCAGAAGTTCCCCGACATAGCCGTCTCCACTCGATAGGAAGCAAGAGGGTCCCGCACACATCCAGGGTAGCCCGGTTTCCACCTCCTAGCTCGAGATGAGGGATCCTTTCCCTGTTTCGTAGGGAAAGAATTCCCAGCGTTCCCGTCGCATCTCAAGAGGAGGCGCTCTCCACAGGAAAGGCGAGAGGAACTCCAGGGTCGTGCCACCATTCCAAGAGTCCCCCAGATGTGTCACTCCATTCCAGAGGAACCTGTTTTCCCTGCACTGCCTTCACGTTCAAGCCGAGGATCGACTCCCACCACGTGTGCACGTGGGACAGCCCTGTGGGAAAGCCTCGTGGGAAAGCCTCGTGGGAAAGACTCGAGAGAAAACCATAGATCCTTTCATCCACGTGGCGGACTGCGTGACACTGCTGCTACCGCTCTTTAGGAAAGCTCAAGTGCATGCCCGCATTCGAGACGAGGACTGACTCCCCTGGGGAGACTCCAGAAGTACCCCAAATCCATGTCAGCACTGGAGAGGAATCATCAGGTTCCGGACCCGACCCCACACAAGGTATTAGGCCACGGCATCGACGGGAGCGGAATCCCGAGAGGCCCCCGAGGAAGTCGCATGGGGACTGGCCTTTCCTGAGGCCACCAGAGCGGGTCCCTGAGGTCCCCGTCGTAAGTCGAGAGCACCTGCCGCAACTCGAGAAAATCCAGGAGGTTTTGCCCTCCAGGCGAGATGAGGCCCATTTCCGCTGAGGCTTCTCGAGGCTAATCATATTTAAAAACTGGAACTTCCAAAGGGTCCTTCACACCCTTGCTGCAACTCAAGAAGTTCCCCGACATACCCGTCTCCACGAGAGGAAGCACAAGGGTCCCGAACACATCCAGGGGAGCCCCGTTACCTCCTCCTAGCTCGAGATGAGGGATCCTTTCCCTGTTTCGTAGGGAAAGAATTTCCGGCGTTCCCTTCGCATCTCAAGAGGAGGCGCTCTCCACAGGAAAGGCGAGAGGAACTCCAGGGTCTTGCCACCATTCCAAGAGTCCCCCAGATGTGTCATTCCATTCCAGAGGAACCTGTTTTCCCTGCACTGCCTTGACGTTCAAGCCGAGGATCGACTCCCTCCACGTGTGCACGTGGGAGAGCCCTGTGGGAAAGCCTCGTGGGAAAGACTCGAGGGAAAACCATAGATCCTTTGATCCAAGCGGCGGATTGCTTGACACTGCTGCTACCGCACTGGAGGAAAGCACAAGTGCATGCCCGCATTCGAGACGAGGACGGACTCCCCTGGGGAGACTCCAGAAGTACCCCAAGATCCATGTCAGCACTGGAGAGGAATCCTCAGGTTCCGGCCTCGACTCCACACAAGGTCTTAGGCCCCGGCATCGACGGGAGAGGAATCCCGAGAGGCCCCCGAGGAACTCGCATGGGGACTGGCCTTTCCTGAGGCCACCAGAGCGGGTCCCTGAGGTCCCCGTCGTAAGTCGAGAGCACCTGCCGCAACTCGAGAAAATCAAGGAGGTTTTGCCCTCCAGGCGAGATGAGGCCCATTTCCGCTCAGGCTTCTGGAGGCTAATCACATCTAACAACGGGAACTTCCAAAGGGTCCTTCACACCCTTGCTGCAACTTAAGAAGTTCCCCGACACACCCGTCTCCACTCGAGAGGAAGCACGAGGGTCCCGCACACATCCAGGGGAGCCCCGTTTCCGCCTCCTAGTTCGAGATGAGGGATCCTTTCCCTGTTTCGTAGGGAAAGAATTCCCGGCGTTCCCGTCGCATCTCAAGAGGAGGCGCTCTCCACAGGAAAGGCGAGAGGAACTCCAGGGTCGTGCCACCATTCCAAGAGTCCCCCAGTTGTGTCAGTCCATTCCAGAGGAACCTGTTTTCCCTGCACTGCCTTGACGTTCAAGCCGAGGATCGACTCCCACCACGTGTGCACGTGGGACAGCCCTGTGGGAAAGCCTCATGGGAAAGCTTCCTGGGAAAGACTCGAGGGAAAACCATAGATCCTTTGATCCACGCGGCGGAATGCGTGACACTGCTGCTACGGCTCTGGAGGAAAGCGCAAGTGCATGCCCGCATTCGAGACGAGGACTGACTCCCCTGGGGAGCCTCTAGAAGTACCCCAAGATGCATGTCAGCACTGGAGAGGAATCCTCAGATTCCGGCCCCGACTCCACACAAGGTCTTAGGCCCCGGGATTGACGGGAGAGGAATCCCGAGAGGCCCCCGAGGTACTAGCATGGGGACTGGCCTTTCCTGAGGCCACCAGAGCGGGTCCCTGAGGTCCCCATCGTAAGTCGACAGCACCTTCCGCAACTCGAGAAAATCCAGGAGGTTTTGCCCTCCAGGGGAGATGAGGCCCATTTCCTCTGAGGGTACTCCAGGCTAATCACATCTAACCACTGGAACTTCCAAAGGGTCCTTCACACCCTTGCTGCAACTCAAGAAGTTCCCGACATAGCCGTCTCCACTCGAGAGGAAGCACGAGGGTCCCGCACACATCCAGGGGAGCCCCGTTTCCGTCTCCTAGCTCGAGATGAGGGATCCTTTCCCTGTTACCTAGGGAAAGAATTCCCGGCGTTCCTGTCGCATCTCAAGAGGAGGCGCTCTCCACAGGAAAGGCGAGAGGAACTCCAGGGTCGTGACACCATTCCAAGAGTCCCCCAGATGTGTCAGTCCATTCCAGAGGAACCTGTTTTCCCTGCACTGCCTTGACGTTCAAGCCGAGGATCGACTCCCTCCACGTGTGCACGTGGGAGAGCCCTGTGGGAAAGCCTCGTGGGAAAGCCTCGTGAAAAGACTCGAGGGAAAACCATAGATCCTTTGATCCAAGCGGTGGACTGGGTGACACTGCTGCTACCGCTCTGCGGGAAAGCGCAAGTGCATGCCCGCATTCGAGACGAGGACTGACTCCCCTGGGGAGACTCCAGAAGTACCCCAAGATCCATGTCAGCACTGGAGAGGAATCCTCAGGTTCCGGCCCCGACTCCACACAAGGTCTTAGGCCCCGGCATGGACGGGAGAGGAATTCCGAGAGGCCCCCAAGGAACTCGCATGGGGACTGGCCTTTCCTGAGGCCACCAGAGAGGGTCCCTGAGGTCCCCGTCGTAAGTCGAGGGCACCTGCCGCAACTCGAGAAAATCCAGGAGGTTTTGCCCTCCAGGCGAGATGAGGCCCATTTCCGCTCAGGCTTCTCAAGGCTAATCACATCTAACTGCTGGAACTTCCAAAGGGTCCTTCACACCCTTGCTGCAACTCAAGAAGTTCCCCGACATACCCGTCTCCACTCGAGAGGAAGCACCAGGGTCCCGCACACTTCCAGGGGAGCCCCGTTTCCGCCTCCTAGCTCGAGATGAGGGATCCTTTCCCTGTTTCGTAGGGAAAGAATTTCCGGCGTTCCCGTCGCATCTCAAGAGGAGGCGCTCTCCACAGGAAAGGCGAGAGGAACTCCAGGGTCGTGCCACCATTCCAAGAGTCCCCCAGATGTTTCAGTCCGTTCCAGAGGAACCTGTTTTCCCTGCCCTGCCTTGACGTTCAAGCCGAGGATCGACTCCCACCACGTGTGCACGTGGGACAGCCCTGTGGGAAAGCCTCGTGGGAAAGCCTCGAGGGAAAGACTCGAGGGAAAACCATAGATCCTTTGATCCACGCGGCGGACTGCGTGACACTGCTGCTACCGCTCTGGAGGAAAGCGCAAGTGCATGCCCGCATTCGAGACGAGGACTGACTCCCCTGGGGAGACTCCAGAAGTACCCCAAGATCCATGTCAGCACTGGAGAGGAATCCTCATGTTCCGGCCCCGACTCCACACTAGGTCTTAGGCCCCGGCATCGACGGGAGAGGAATCCCGAGAGGCCCCCGAGGAACTCGCATGGGGACTGGCCTTTCCTGAGGCCACCAGAGCGGGTCCCTGAGGTCCCCGTCGTAAGTCGAGAGCACCTGCCGCAACTCGAGAAAATCCAGGAGGTTTTGCCCTCCAGGCGAGATGAGGCCCATTTCCAATGATGCTTCTCGAGGCTAATCACATCTAACAACTGGAACTTCCAAAGGGTCCTTCACACCCTTGCTGCAAGTCCAGAAGTTCCCCGACATAGCCGTCTCCACTCGAGAGGAAGCACGAGGGTCCCGCACACATCCAGGTGAGCCCCGTTTCCGCCTCCTAGCTCGAGATGAGGGATCCTTTTCCTGTTTCGTAGGGAAAGAATTCCCGGCGTTCCCGTCCCATCTCCAGAGGAGGCGCTCTGCACAGGAAAGGCGAGAGGAACTCCAGGGTCGTGCCACCATTCCAAGTGTCCCCCAGATGTGTCAGTCCATTCCAGAGGAACCTGTATTCCCTGCACTGCCTTGACGTTCAAGCCGAGGATCGACTCCCTCCACGTGTGCACGTGGGACAGCCCTGTGGGAAAGCCTCGTGGGAAAGCCTAGTGGGAAAGACTCGAGGGAAAACCATAGATCCTTTGATCCATGCAGTGGACTGCGTGACTCTGCTGCTACCGCTCTGGAGGAAAGCGAAAGTGCATGCCCGCATTCGAGACGAGGACTGACTCCCCTGGGGAGACTCCAGAAGTACCCCAAGATCCATGTCAGCACTGGAGAGGATTCCTCAGGTTCCGGCCCCGACTCCACACAATGCCTTAGGCACCGGCATTGACAGGAGAGGAATCCCGAGAGGCCCCCGAGGAACTCGCATGGGGACTGGCCTTTCCTGAGGCCACCAGAGCGGGTCCCTGAGGTCCCCGTCGTAAGTCGAGAGCACCTGCCGCAACTCGAGAAATCCAGGAGGTTTTGTACTCCAGGCGAGATGAGGCCCATTTCCGCTGAGGCTTCTCGAGGCTAATCACATCTAACCACTGGAATTTCCAAAGGGTCCTTCACACCCTTGCTGCAAGTCCAGAAGTTCCCCGACATAGCCGACTCCACTCGAGAGGAAGGACGAGGGTCCCGCACACATCCAGGGTAGCCCTGTTTCCACCTCCTAGCTCGAGATGAGGGATCCTTTCCCTGTTTCGTAGGGAAAGAATTCCCAGCATTCCCGTCGTATCTCAAGAGGAGGCGCTCTTCACAGGAAAGGCGAGACGAACTCCAGGGTCGTGCCACCATTCCAAGAGTCCCCCAGATGTGTCAGTGCATTCCAGAGGAACCTGTTTTCCCTGCACTGCCTTGACGTTCAAGCCGAGGATCGACTCCCGCCACGTGTGCACGTGGGACAGCCCTGTGGGAAAGCCTCGTGGGAAAGCCTCCTGGGAAAGACTCGAGGGAAAACCATAGATCATTTGATCCACGCGGCGGACTGCGTGACACTGCTGCTACCACTGTTTAGGAAACCTCAAGTGCATGCCCGCATTCGAGACGAGGACTGACTCCCCTGGGGAGACTCCAGAAATACCCCAAAATCCATGTCAGCACTGGAGAGGAATCCTCAGGTTCCGGCCCCGACTCCACATAAGGTCTTAGACCCCGGCATCGACGGGGGAGGAATCCCGAGAGGCCCCCGAGGAACTCGCATGGGGACTGGCCTTTCCTGAGGCCACCAGAGCGGGTCCCTGTGGTCCCCATCGTAAGTCGAGAGCACCTGCCGCAACTCGAGAAAATCCAGGAGGTTTTGCCCTCCAGGCGAGATGAGGCCCATTTTCGCTGAGGCTTCTCGAGGCTAATCACATCTAACCACTGGAACTTCCAATGGGTCCTTCACACCCTTGCTGCAACTCAAGAAGTTCCCCGACATACCCGTCTCCACTCGAGAGGAAGCACGATGGTCCCGCACACATCCAGGGGAGCCCCGTTTCCGCCTCCTAGCTCGAGATGAGGGATCCTTTCCCTGTTTCGTAGGGAAAGAATTCCTGGCGTTCCCGTCGCATCTCAAGAGGAGGTGCTCTCCACAGGAAAGGCGAGAGGAACTCCAGGGTCGTGCCACCATTCCAAGAGTCCCCCAGATGTTTCAGTCCATTCCAGAGGAACCTGTTTTCCCTGCACTGCCTAGATGTTCAAGCAGAGCATCGACTCCCACCACGTGTGCACGTGGGACAGCCCTGTGGGAAAGCCTCGTGGGAAAGCCTCATGGGAAAGTCTCGAGGGAAAACCATAGATCCTTTGATCCACGCGGTGGACTGCGTGACACTGCTGCTACCGCTCTGGAGGAAAGCGCAAGTGCATGCCCGCATTCGAGACGAGGACTGACTCCCCTGGGGAGACTCCAGAAGTACCCCAAGATCCATGTCAGCACTGGAGAGGAATCCTCAGATTCCGGCCCCCACTCCACACAAGGTCTTTGGCCCCGGCATCGCCGGGAGAGGATTCCCGAGAGGCCCCCGAGGAACTCGCATTGGGACTGGCCTTTCCTGAGGCCACCAGAGCGGGTCCCTGAGGTCCCCGTCGTAAGTCGAGAGCAGCTGCCGCAACTCGAGAAAATCCAGGAGGTTTTGCCCTCCAGGCGAGATGAGGCCCATTTCCGCTGAGGCTTCTCGAGGCTAATCACATCTAACCACTGGAACTACTAAAGGGTCATTCACACCCTTGCTGCAACTCAAGAAGTTCCCCGACATACCCGTCTCCACTCGGGAGGAAGCACGAGGGTCCCGCACACATCCAGGGGAGCCCCGTTTCCGCCTCCTAGCTCGAGATGAGGGATCCTTTCCCTGTTTCGTAGGGAAAGAATTCCCGGCGTTCCCGTCGCATCTCAAGAGGAGGCGCTCTCCACAGGAAAGGCGAGAGGAACTCCAGGGTCGTGCCACCATTCCAAGAGTACCCCAGATGTGTCAGTCCATTGCAGAGGAACCTGTTTTTCCTGCACTGCCTTGACGTTCAAGCCGAGGATCGACTCCCACCACGTGTGCTCGTGGGACAGCCCTGTGGGAAAGCCTCGTGGGAAAGCCTTGTGGGAAAGACTCGAGGGAAAAACATAGATCCTTTGATCCAAGCGGTGGAATGCATAACATTGCTGCTACCGCTTTTTAGGAAAGCGCAAGAGCATGCCCGCATTCGAGACGAGGACTGCCTCCCCTGGGGAGACTCTAGAAGTACCCCAAGATCCATGTCAGCACTGGAGAGGAATCCTCAGGTTCCGGCCCCGACTCCACACAAGGTCTTAGGCAACGGCATCGCCCGGAGAGGAATCCCGAGAGGCCCCCTAGGAACTCGAATTGGGACAGGCCTTTCCTGAGGCCACCAGAGCGGGTCCCCGAGGTCCCCGTCGTAAGTCGAGAGCAGCTGCCGCAACTCGAGAAAATCCAGGAAGTTTTGCCCTCCAGGCGAGATGAGGCCCATTTCCCCTGAGGCTTCTCGAGGCTAATCACATCTAACCACTGGAACTTCCAAATGGTCCTTCACACCCTTGCTGCAACTCAAGAAGTTTCCCGACATAGCCGTCTCCACTCGAGAGGAAGCACGAGGGTCCCGCACACATCCAGGGGAGCCCTGTTTCCGCCTCCTAGCTCGAGATGAGGGATCCTTTCCCTGTTTCGTAGGGAAAGAATTCCCGGCGATCCCGTCGCATCTCAAGAGGTGGCGCTCTCCACAGGAAAGGCGAGAGGAACTCCAGGGTCGTGCCACCATTCCAAGAGTCCCCCAGATGTGTCAGTCCATTCCAGAGGAATGTATTTTCCCTGCACTGCCTCGACGTTCATGCCGAGGTTCGAATCCCACCACGGTGGCAAGTGGTACAGCCCTGTGGGAAAGCCTCGTGGGAAAGCCTCGAGCGAAAGCCATAGATCCTTTGATCCACGCGGCGGACTGGGTGACACTGCTGCTACCGCTCTGGAGGAAAGCGCAAGTGCATGCCCGCATTCGAGACGAGGACTGACTCCCCTGGGGAGACTCCAGAAGTACCCCAAGATCCATGTCAGCACTGGAGAGGAATCCTCATGTTCCGGCCCCGACTCCACACTAGGTCTTAGGCCCCGGCATCGACGGGAGAGGAATCCCGAGAGGCCCCCGAGGAACTCGCATGGGGACTGGCCTTTCCTGAGGCCACCAGAGCGGGTCCCTGAGGTCCCCGTCGTAAGTCGAGAGCACCTGCCGCAACTCGAGAAAATCCAGGAGGTTTTGCCCTCCAGGCGAGATGAGGCCCATTTCCAATGATGCTTCTCGAGGCTAATCACATCTAACAACTGGAACTTCCAAAGGGTCCTTCACACCCTTGCTGCAAGTCCAGAAGTTCCCCGACATAGCCGTCTCCACTCGAGAGGAAGCACGAGGGTCCCGCACACATCCAGGTGAGCCCCGTTTCCGCCTCCTAGCTCGAGATGAGGGATCCTTTTCCTGTTTCGTAGGGAAAGAATTCCCGGCGTTCCCGTCCCATCTCCAGAGGAGGCGCTCTGCACAGGAAAGGCGAGAGGAACTCCAGGGTCGTGCCACCATTCCAAGTGTCCCCCAGATGTGTCAGTCCATTCCAGAGGAACCTGTATTCCCTGCACTGCCTTGACGTTCAAGCCGAGGATCGACTCCCTCCACGTGTGCACGTGGGACAGCCCTGTGGGAAAGCCTCGTGGGAAAGCCTAGTGGGAAAGACTCGAGGGAAAACCATAGATCCTTTGATCCATGCAGTGGACTGCGTGACTCTGCTGCTACCGCTCTGGAGGAAAGCGAAAGTGCATGCCCGCATTCGAGACGAGGACTGACTCCCCTGGGGAGACTCCAGAAGTACCCCAAGATCCATGTCAGCACTGGAGAGGATTCCTCAGGTTCCGGCCCCGACTCCACACAATGCCTTAGGCACCGGCATTGACAGGAGAGGAATCCCGAGAGGCCCCCGAGGAACTCGCATGGGGACTGGCCTTTCCTGAGGCCACCAGAGCGGGTCCCTGAGGTCCCCGTCGTAAGTCGAGAGCACCTGCCGCAACTCGAGAAATCCAGGAGGTTTTGGACTCCAGGCGAGATGAGGCCCATTTCCGCTGAGGCTTCTCGAGGCTAATCACATCTAACCACTGGAACTTCCAAAGGGTCCTTCACACCCTTGCTGCAAGTCCAGAAGTTCCCCGACATAGCCGACTCCACTCGAGAGGAAGGACGAGGGTCCCGCACACATCCAGGGTAGCCCTGTTTCCACCTCCTAGCTCGAGATGAGGGATCCTTTCCCTGTTTCGTAGGGAAAGAATTCCCAGCATTCCCGTCGTATCTCAAGAGGAGGCGCTCTTCACAGGAAAGGCGAGACGAACTCCAGGGTCGTGCCACCATTCCAAGAGTCCCCCAGATGTGTCAGTCCATTCCAGAGGAACCTGTTTTCCCTGCACTGCCTAGATGTTCAAGCAGAGCATCGACTCCCACCACGTGTGCACGTGGGACAGCCCTGTGGGAAAGCCTCGTGGGAAAGCCTCGTGGGAAAGTCTCGAGGGAAAACCATAGATCCTTTGATCCACGCGGTGGACTGCGTGACACTGCTGCTACCGCTCTGGAGGAAAGCGCAAGTGCATGCTCGCATTCGAGACGAGGACTGACTCCCCTGGGGAGACTCCAGAAGTACCCCAAGATCCATGTCAGCACTAGAGAGGAATCCTCAGATTCCGGCCCCCACTCCACACAAGGTCTTTGGCCCCGGCATCGCCGGGAGAGGATTCCCGAGAGGCCCTCGAGGAACTCGCATTGGGACTGGCCTTTCCTGAGGCCACCAGAGCGGGTCCCTGAGGTCCCCGTCGTAAGTCGAGAGCAGCTGCCGCAACTCGAGAAAATCCAGGAGGTTTTGCCCTCCAGGCGAGATGAGGCCCATTTCCGCTGAGGCTTCTCGAGGCTAATCACATCTAACCACTGGAACTACTAAAGGGTCATTCACACCCTTGCTGCAACTCAAGAAGTTCCCCGACATACCCGTCTCCACTCGGGAGGAAGCACGAGGGTCCCGCACACATCCAGGGGAGCCCCGTTTCCGCCTCCTAGCTCGAGATGAGGGATCCTTTCCCTGTTTCGTAGGGAAAGAATTCCCGGCGTTCCCGTCGCATCTCAAGAGGAGGCGCTCTCCACAGGAAAGGCGAGAGGAACTCCAGGGTCGTGCCACCATTCCAAGAGTACCCCAGATGTGTCAGTCCATTGCAGAGGAACCTGTTTTTCCTGCACTGCCTTGACGTTCAAGCCGAGGATCGACTCCCACCACGTGTGCTCGTGGGACAGCCCTGTGGGAAAGCCTCGTGGGAAAGCCTTGTGGGAAAGACTCGAGGGAAAAACATAGATCCTTTGATCCAAGCGGTGGAATGCATAACATTGCTGCTACCGCTTTTTAGGAAAGCGCAAGAGCATGCCCGCATTCGAGACGAGGACTGCCTCCCCTGGGGAGACTCTAGAAGTACCCCAAGATCCATGTCAGCACTGGAGAGGAATCCTCAGGTTCCGGCCCCGACTCCACACAAGGTCTTAGGCAACGGCATCGCCCGGAGAGGAATCCCGAGAGGCCCCCTAGGAACTCGAATTGGGACAGGCCTTTCCTGAGGCCACCAGAGCGGGTCCCCGAGGTCCCCGTCGTAAGTCGAGAGCAGCTGCCGCAACTCGAGAAAATCCAGGAAGTTTTGCCCTCCAGGCGAGATGAGGCCCATTTCCCCTGAGGCTTCTCGAGGCTAATCACATCTAACCACTGGAACTTCCAAATGGTCCTTCACACCCTTGCTGCAACTCAAGAAGTTTCCCGACATAGCCGTCTCCACTCGAGAGGAAGCACGAGGGTCCCGCACACATCCAGGGGAGCCCTGTTTCCGCCTCCTAGCTCGAGATGAGGGATCCTTTCCCTGTTTCGTAGGGAAAGAATTCCCGGCGATCCCGTCGCATCTCAAGAGGTGGCGCTCTCCACAGGAAAGGCGAGAGGAACTCCAGGGTCGTGCCACCATTCCAAGAGTCCCCCAGATGTGTCAGTCCATTCCAGAGGAATGTATTTTCCCTGCACTGCCTCGACGTTCATGCCGAGGTTCGAATCCCACCACGGTGGCAAGTGGTACAGCCCTGTGGGAAAGCCTCGTGGGAAAGCCTCGAGCGAAAGCCATAGATCCTTTGATCCACGCGGCGGACTGGGTGACACTGCTGCTACCGCTCTGGAGGAAAGCGCAAGTGCATGCCCGCATTCGAGAAGAGGACTGACTCCCCTGGGGAGACTCCAGAAGTACCCCAAGATCCATGTCAGCACTGGAGAGGAATCCTCAGGTTCCGGCCCCGACTCCACACAAGGTCTTAGGCCCCGGCATCAGCGGGAGAGGAATTCCGAAAGGCCCCCGAGGACCTCGCATGGGGACTGGCCTTTCCTGAGGCCACCAGAGCGGGTCCCTGAGGTCCCCGTCGTAAGTCGAGATCACCTGCCGCAACTCGAGAAAATCTAGGAGGTTTTGCCCTCCAGGCGAGACGAGGCCCATTTCCGCTGAGGCTTCTCGAGGCCAATACGTCTAACCACTGGAACTTCCAAAGGGTCCTTCACACCCTTGCTGCAACTCAAGAAGTTCCCCGACATACCCGTCTCCACTCGAGAGGAAACACGTGAGGTCCCGCACACATCCAGCGGAGCCCCGTTTCCGCCACCTAGCTCGAGATGAGGGATCCTTTCCCTGTTTCGTAGGGAAAGAATTCCCGGCGTTCCCGTCGCATCTCAAGAGGAGGCGCTCTCCACAGGAAAGGCGAGAGGAACTCCAGGGTGGTGCCACCATTCCAAGAGTCCCCCAGATGTGTCAGTCCATTCCAGAGGAACCTGTTTTCCCTGCACTGCCTTGACGTTCAAGCCGAGGATAGACTCCCACCACGTGTGCACGTGGGACAGCCCTGTGGGAAAGCCTCGTGGGAAAGCCTCGTGGGAAAGACTCGAGGGAAAACCATAGATCCTTTGATCCAAGCGGCGGACTGCGTGACACTGCTGCTACCACTCTGGAGGAAAGCGCAAGTGCATGCCCGCATTCGAGACGAGGACTGACTCCCCTGGGGAGACTCCAGAAGTACCCCAAGATCCATGTCAGCACTGGAGAGGAATCCTCAGGTTCCGGCCCCGACTTCACACAAGGTCTTAGGCCCCGGCATCGACGGGAGAGGAATCCCGAGAGGCCCCCGAGGAACTCGCATGGGGACTGGCCTTTCCTGAGGCCACCAGAGCGAGTCCCTGAGGTCCCCGTCGTAAGTCGAGAGCACCTGCCGCAACTCAAGAAAATCCAGGAGGTTTTGCCCTCCAGGCGAGATGAGGCCCATTTCCGCTGAGGCTTCTCGAGGCCAATCACATCTAACCACTGGAACTTCCAAAGGGTCCTTCACACCCTTGCTGCAACTCAAGAAGTTCCCCGACATGCCCGTCTCCACTCGAGAGGAAGCACGTGGTGTCCCGCACACATCCAGGGGAGCCCCGTTTCCGCCTCCTATCTCGAGATGAGGGATCCTTTCCCTGTTTCGTAGGGAAAGAATTCCCGGCGTTCCCGTCGCATCTCAAGAGGAGGCGCTCTCCACAGGAAAGGCGAGAGGAACTCCAGGGTCGTGCCACCATTCCAAGAGTCCCCCAGATGTGTCAGTCCATTCCAGAGGAACCTGTTTTCCCTGCACTGCCTTGACGTTCAAGCCGAGGATCGACTCCCACCACGTGTGCACGTGGGACAGCCCTGTGGGAAAGCCTCGTGGGAAAGCCTCGTGGGAAAGACTCGAGGGAAAACCATAGATCCTTTGATCCACGCGGCGGACTGCGTGACACTGCTGCTACGGCTCTGGAGGAAAGAGCAAGTGCATGCCAGCATTCGAGACGAGGAATGACTCCCCTGGGATGACTCCAGAAGTACCCCAAGATCCATGTCAGCACTGGAGAGGAATCCCCAGGTTCCGGCCCCGACTCCACACAAGGTCTTAGGCCCCGGCATCGAGGGGAGAGGAATCCCGAGAGGCCCCCGAGGAACTCGCATGGGGACTGGCCTTTCCTGAGGCCACCAGAGCGGGTCCCTGAGGTCCCCGTCGTAAGTCGAGAGCAGCTGCCGCAACTAGAGAAAATCCAGGAGGTTTTGCCCTGCAGGCGAGATGAGGCCCATTTCCGCTGAGGCTTCTCAAGGCTAATCACACCTAAGCTCTGGAACTTCCAAAGGGTCCTTGACACCCTTGCTGCAACTCAAGAAGTTCCCCTATATACCCCTCTCCACTCGAGAGGAAGCACGCATGTCCCACCCACATCCAGAAGAGCTCCGTTTCCGCCTCGTAGGTCGAGATGAGGGATCCGTTCGCTGCTTGTTCAGGAGAGATTCCTTGGCGTTCCCATCGCATCTCAAGTGTAGGGGCTCTCCACAGGAAAGGTGAGAGCAACTCCAGCGTCGTGCCACCATTCCAAGAGTCCCCCAGATGTCTCAGTCCATTCCTGAGGATACTGTTTTCCCTGCACTGCCTTGACTTTAACGAGGAGGATCGACTCCCACCACGGTCTCACGTGGGACAGCCCTGTGGGAAAGCCTCGTGGGAAAGCCTCGAGGGAAAGCCACAGATCCCTTGATCCACGCGACAGGAATCGTGACGCTGGTGCTACAGCTCGGAGGAAAGCGCACGTGCATGCCCCCATTCGAGACGAAGACTGACTCCCCTGGGGAGACTCCAAAAGTACTCCAAGATCCATGTCAGTACTGGAGAGGAATCCTCAGGTTCCGGCCCCGACTCCACACAAGGACTTAGGCCCCGGCATCGACGGAAGATGAATCCCGAGAGGACCCCGAGCAATTCGAATGGGGACGGGCCAGTATTGAGGCCACCAGAGCGGGTCCCTAAAGTCCCCGTCGTAAGTCAAGAGCACCTGCCGCAACTCGAGAAAATCAAGGAGGTTTTGCACTCCAGCTGAGTGAGGCCCATTTCCGCTGAGGCTTCTGGAAGCTAATCACACCTAACCTCTGGAACTTCTAAAAGGTCCTTCACACCCTTGCTGCAACTCAAGAAGTTCCCTAACATACCCGTCTCCACTCGAGAGGAAGCACGAGGGTCCCGCCCACATCCAGGGGAGCCCCGTGTCCGCCTCGTAGCTCAAGATGAGGGATCCTTTCACAGCTTTTTCGGGAAATAATTCTGGGAGTTCCCGTTGCATCTCAAGTGGAGGCGCTCCTCACAGGAAAGGCGAGAGGAACTCCAGGGTCGTGCCACCGTTCCCAGAGTCCACCAGATATCTCAGTCCATTCCAGAGGAACCTGTTATCCCTGCACTGCCTCGAGTTTCACGCCGAGCATCGACTCACACCACGGTGACACGTGGGACAGTCCTGTGGGAAAGCCTCGTGGGAAAGCCTCGTGGGAAAGCCACAGATCCCATGATCGGCGCGCCGGGAGGCATGACAGTGTTGTTACAGCTCTGGAGGAAAGCGCACGTGCATGCCCCCATTCGAGACGGGGACTTACTCCCCTGGGGAAACACCAGAAGTACTCCACGATCCATGTCAGCACTGGAGAGGAAACCTCATGTTCCAGACACGACTCCACACAAGGTCTTAGGCTCTGGCATCGAAGGGAGCGGAATCCCGAGAGGCTCCCGAGCCATTGGAATGGGGACTGGCCAGTCCTGAGGGCACCAGAGCGCGTCCCTTAGGTCACCGTCATAAGTCGAGAGCACCTGCCGCAACTCGAGAAAATCCAGGAGGTTTTGCCCTCCGGGCGAGACGAGGCCCATTTCCGCTGAGGCTTCTCGAGGCTAATCACATCTAACCACTGGAACTTCCAAAGGGTCCTTCACACCCTTGCTGCAACTCCAGAAGTTCCCCGACATACCCGTCTCCACTCGAGAGGAAACACAAAAGTCCCGCACACATCCAGGGGAGCCCCGATTCTGCCTCCTAGCTCGAGATGAGGGATCCTTTCCCTGTTTCACAGGGAAAGAATTCCCGGCGTTCCCGTCGCATCTCAAGAGGAGGCGCTCTCCACAGGAAAGGCGAGAGGAACTCCAGGGTCGTGCCACCATTCCAAGAGTCCCCCAGATGTGTCAGTCCTTTCCAGAGGAACCTGTTTTCCCTGCACTGCCTTGATGTTCAAGCCGAGGATCGACTCCCACCAGTGTGCACGTGGGATGCCCTGTGGGAAAGCCTCGTGGGAAAGCCTCGTGGGAAAGACTCGAGGGAAAAACATAGATCCTTTGATCCAGGCGGCGGACTGCGTGACACTGCTGCTACCGCTCTGGAGTAAAGCGCACGTGCATGCCCCCTCTCGAGACGAGGACTTACTCCCCTGGAGAGACTCCAGAAGTTCCCCCAAGATCCATGTCAGCACTGGGGAGGAATCCTCATGTTCCGCCCCGACTTCACACAAGATCTCAGTCCCCGGCATCGAAGGGAGAGGAATCCCGAGAGGCACCCGAGCAACTCGCATGGGGACTGGCATTGCCTGAGGCCACCAGAGCGAGTCCCTGAGGTCCCCGTCGTAAATCGAGAGCACCTGCCGCAACTCGAAAAAATCCAGGAGGTTTTGCCCTCCAGGCGAGAAGAGCCCATTTCCGCTGAGGCTTCTCGAAGCTAATCAAACCTAACTTCTGGAACTTCCAAAAGTTCCTTCACACCCTTGCTGTAGCTCAAGAAGTTGCCTGACATACCCGTCTCCACTCTAGAGGAAGCACAAGGGTCCCGGCCACATCCAGAGGAGACCCGTTTCCGCCTCGCAGCTCGAGATGAGGGACATTTCGCTGCTTTGTGGGGAAAGAATTCCCGGCGTTCCACTCTCACCTCAAGAGGAGGTGCTCTCCACAGGAAAGGCAAGAGGAACTCCAGCGTCGTGCCACCATTCCAAGAGTCCCCCAGAAGTCTCAGTCCATTCCAGAGGAACCTGTTTTCCCTGCACTGCCTCGACTTTCACACCGATGATTGACTCCCACCACAGTGGCACGTGTGACAGCCCTGTGGGACAGCCTCGTAGGAAAGCCTCGAGGGAAAGCCACAGATCCCTTGTTCCAGGTGATGGAAAGCATGACACTGCTGCTACTGCTCTGGAGGAAAGCGCACGTGCATGCCCCCATTTGAGACGAGGACTTACTCCCCTGGGGAGACTCCAGAATTACCCCAAGATCTATGTCAGCACTGGAGAGGAATCCTCAGGTTCCGGCCCCGCCTCCACACAAGGTATTAGGCCCTGGCATCGAAGGGAGAGGTATTCCGAGAGGCCCACGTGCAACTCGCATGGGGACTGGCCTTTCCTGAGGCAACCAGAGCGGGTCCCAGAGGTCCCCGTCGTATGTCGAGAGCACCTGCCGCAACTAGAGAAAATCCATTAGGATTTGCCCTCCAGGCGAGATGAGGACCATTTCCGCTGAGGCTTCTCAAGGCTAATCACACCTAAGCTCTGGAACTTCCAAAGGGTCCTTGACACCCTTGCTGCAACTCAAGAAGTTCCCCTATATACCCCTCTCCACTCGAGAGGAAGCACGCATGTCCCACCCACATCCAGAAGAGCTCCGTTTCCGCCTCGTAGGTCGAGATGAGGGATCCGTTCGCTGCTTGTTCAGGAGAGATTCCTTGGCGTTCCCATCGCATCTCAAGTGTAGGGGCTCTCCACAGGAAAGGTGAGAGCAACTCCAGCGTCGTGCCACCATTCCAAGAGTCCCCCAGATGTCTCAGTCCATTCCTGAGGATACTGTTTTCCCTGCACTGCCTTGACTTTAACGAGGAGGATCGACTCCCACCACGGTCTCACGTGGGACAGCCCTGTGGGAAAGCCTCGTGGGAAAGCCTCGAGGGAAAGCCACAGATCCCTTGATCCACGCGACAGGAATCGTGACGCTGGTGCTACAGCTCGGAGGAAAGCGCACGTGCATGCCCCCATTCGAGACGAAGACTGACTCCCCTGGGGAGACTCCAAAAGTACTCCAAGATCCATGTCAGTACTGGAGAGGAATCCTCAGGTTCCGGCCCCGACTCCACACAAGGACTTAGGCCCCGGCATCGACGGAAGATGAATCCCGAGAGGACCCCGAGCAATTCGAATGGGGACGGGCCAGTATTGAGGCCACCAGAGCGGGTCCCTAAAGTCCCCGTCGTAAGTCAAGAGCACCTGCCGCAACTCGAGAAAATCAAGGAGGTTTTGCACTCCAGCTGAGTGAGGCCCATTTCCGCTGAGGCTTCTGGAAGCTAATCACACCTAACCTCTGGAACTTCTAAAAGGTCCTTCACACCCTTGCTGCAACTCAAGAAGTTCCCTAACATACCCGTCTCCACTCGAGAGGAAGCACGAGGGTCCCGCCCACATCCAGGGGAGCCCCGTGTCCGCCTCGTAGCTCAAGATGAGGGATCCTTTCACAGCTTTTTCGGGAAATAATTCTGGGAGTTCCCGTTGCATCTCAAGTGGAGGCGCTCCTCACAGGAAAGGCGAGAGGAACTCCAGGGTCGTGCCACCGTTCCCAGAGTCCCCCAGATATCTCAGTCCATTCCAGAGGAACCTGTTATCCCTGCACTGCCTCGAGTTTCACGCCGAGCATCGACTCACACCACGGTGACACGTGGGACAGTCCTGTGGGAAAGCCTCGTGGGAAAGCCTCGTGGGAAAGCCACAGATCCCATGATCGGCGCGCCGGGAGGCATGACAGTGTTGTTACAGCTCTGGAGGAAAGCGCACGTGCATGCCCCCATTCGAGACGGGGACTTACTCCCCTGGGGAAACACCAGAAGTACTCCACGATCCATGTCAGCACTGGAGAGGAAACCTCATGTTCCAGACACGACTCCACACAAGGTCTTAGGCTCTGGCATCGAAGGGAGCGGAATCCCGAGAGGCTCCCGAGCCACTGGAATGGGGACTGGCCAGTCCTGAGGCCACCAGAGCGCGTCCCTTAGGTCACCGTCGTAAGTCGAGAGCACCTGCCGCAACTCGAGAAAATCCAGGAGGTTTTTCCCTCCAGGCGAGATGAGGCCCATTTCCGCTGAGGCTTCTCCAGGCTAATCACGTCTAGCCTCTGGAACTTCCAAAAGGTCCTTCACACCCTTGCTGCAACTCAAGAAGTTGCCTGACATACCCGTCTCCACTCTAGAAGAAGCACGAGGATCCCATCCACATCCAGAGGAGCCCCGTTTCCGCCTCGTAGCTCGAGATGAGGGACATTTCGCTGCTTTGTCCGGAAAGAAATCCCGACGTTTCCCTCTCACCTCAAGAGGAGGCGCTCTCCACAGGAAAGGCGAGAGGAACTCCAGCATCGTGCCACCATTCCAAGAGTCCCCCAGATGTCTCAGCCCATTCAGAGGAACCTGTTTGCCCTGCACTACCTCGGCTTTCACGCCGAGGATCGACTCCCACGCCGAGGATCGACTCCCACCACGCTGGCACGTGGGACAGCCCTGTGGGACAGCCCTGTGGGAAAGCCTCGTGGGAAAGCCTCATGGGATAGACTCGAGGGAAAACCATAGATCCTTTGATCCACGCGGCGGACAGAGTGACACTGCTGCTACCGCTCTGGAGGAAAGCGCAAGTGCATGCCCGCATTCGAGACGAGGACTGACTCCCCTGGGGAGACTCCAGAAGTACCCCAAGATCCATATCAGCACTGGAGAGGAATCCTCAGGTTCCGTTCCCGACTCCACACAAAGTCTTAGGCCCCGGCATGGACGGGAGAGGAATCCCGAGAGGACCCCGAGGAACTCGCATGGGGACTGGCCTTTCCTGAGGCCACCAGAGCGGGTCCCTGAGGTCCCCGTCGTAAGTCGAGAGCACCTGCCGCAACTCGAGAAAATCCAGGAGGTTTTGCACTCCAGGCGAGATGAGGCCCATTTCCGCTGAGGCTTCTCGAGGCTAATCACATCTAACCACTGGAACTTCCAAAGGGTCCTTCACACCCTTGCTGCAACTCAAGAAGTTCCCCCACATACCCGTCTCCACTCGAGAGGAAGCACGAGGGTACCGCACACATCCAGGGGACCCCGTTTCCGCCTCCTAGCTCGAGATGAGGGATCCTTTCCCTGTTTCGTAGGGAAAGAATTCGCGGCGTTCCCGTCGCATCTCAAGAGGAGGCGCTCTCCACAGGAAAGGCGAGAGGAACTCCAGGGTCGTGCCACCATTCCAAGAGTCCCCCAGATGTGTCAGTCCATTCCAGAGGAACCTGTTTTCCCTGCACTGCCTTGACGTTCAAGCCGAGGATCGACTCCCACCACGTGTGCACGTGGGACAGACCTGTGGGAAAGCCTCGTGGGAAAGACTCGAGGGAAAACCATAGATCCTTTGATCCACGCGGCGGACTGCGTGACACTGCTGCTACGGCTCTGGAGGAAAGAGCAAGTGCATGCCAGCATTCGAGACGAGGAATGACTCCCCTGGGATGACTCCAGAAGTACCCCAAGATCCATGTCAGCACTGGAGAGGAATCCCCAGGTTCCGGCCCCGACTCCACACAAGGTCTTAGGCCCCGGCATCGAGGGGAGAGGAATCCCGAGAGGCCCCCGAGGAACTCGCATGGGGACTGGCCTTTCCTGAGGCCACCAGAGCGGGTCCCTGAGGTCCCCGTCGTAAGTCGAGAGCAGCTGCCGCAACTAGAGAAAATCCAGGAGGTTTTGCCCTGCAGGCGAGATGAGGCCCATTTCCGCTGAGGCTTCTCAAGGCTAATCACACCTAAGCTCTGGAACTTCCAAAGGGTCCTTGACACCCTTGCTGCAACTCAAGAAGTTCCCCTATATACCCCTCTCCACTCGAGAGGAAGCACGCATGTCCCACCCACATCCAGAAGAGCTCCGTTTCCGCCTCGTAGGTCGAGATGAGGGATCCGTTCGCTGCTTGTTCAGGAGAGATTCCTTGGCGTTCCCATCGCATCTCAAGTGTAGGGGCTCTCCACAGGAATGGTGAGAGCAACTCCAGCGTCGTGCCACCATTCCAAGAGTCCCCCAGATGTCTCAGTCCATTCCTGAGGATACTGTTTTCCCTGCACTGCCTTGACTTTAACGAGGAGGATCGACTCCCACCACGGTCTCACGTGGGACAGCCCTGTGGGAAAGCCTCGTGGGAAAGCCTCGAGGGAAAGCCACAGATCCCTTGATCCACGCGACAGGAATCGTGACGCTGGTGCTACAGCTCGGAGGAAAGCGCACGTGCATGCCCCCATTCGAGAAGAAGACTGACTCCCCTGGGGAGACTCCAAAAGTACTCCAAGATCCATGTCAGTACTGGAGAGGAATCCTCAGGTTCCGGCCCCGACTCCACACAAGGACTTAGGCCCCGGCATCGACGGAAGATGAATCCCGAGAGGACCCCGAGCAATTCGAATGGGGACGGGCCAGTATTGAGGCCACCAGAGCGGGTCCCTAAAGTCCCCGTCGTAAGTCAAGAGCACCTGCCGCAACTCGAGAAAATCAAGGAGGTTTTGCACTCCAGCTGAGTGAGGCCCATTTCCGCTGAGGCTTCTGGAAACTAATCACACCTAACCTCTGGAACTTCTAAAAGGTCCTTCACACCCTTGCTGCAACTCAAGAAGTTCCCTAACATACCCATCTCCACTCGAGAGGAAGCACGAGGGTCCCGCCCACATCCAGGGGAGCCCCGTGTTCGCCTCGTAGCTCAAGATGAGGGATCCTTTCACAGCTTTTTCGGGAAATAGTTCTGGGAGTTCCCGTTGCATCTCAAGTGGAGGCGCTCCTCACAGGAAAGGCGAGAGGAACTCCAGGGTCGTGCCACCGTTCCCAGAGTCCCCCAGATATCTCAGTCCATTCCAGAGGAACCTGTTATCCCTGCACTGCCTCGAGTTTCACGCCGAGCATCGACTCACACCACGGTGACACGTGGGACAGTCCTGTGGGAAAGCCTCGTGGGAAAGCCTCGTGGGAAAGCCACAGATCCCATGATCGGCGCGCCGGGAGGCATGACAGTGTTGTTACAGCTCTGGAGGAAAGCGCACGTGCATGCCCCCATTCGAGACGGGGACTTACTCCCCTGGGGAAACACCAGAAGTACTCCACGATCCATGTCAGCACTGGAGAGGAAACCTCATGTTCCAGACACGACTCCACACAAGGTCTTAGGCTCTGGCATCGAAGGGAGCGGAATCCCGAGAGGCTCCCGAGCCATTGGAATGGGGACTGGCCAGTCCTGAGGGCACCAGAGCGCGTCCCTTAGGTCACCGTCATAAGTCGAGAGCACCTGCCGCAACTCGAGAAAATCCAGGAGGTTTTGCCCTCCGGGCGAGACGAGGCCCATTTCCGCTGAGGCTTCTCGAGGCTAATCACATCTAACCACTGGAACTTCCAAAGGGTCCTTCACACCCTTGCTGCAACTCCAGAAGTTCCCCGACATACCCGTCTCCACTCGAGAGGAAACACAAAAGTCCCGCACACATCCAGGGGAGCCCCGATTCTGCCTCCTAGCTCGAGATGAGGGATCCTTTCCCTGTTTCACAGGGAAAGAATTCCCGGCGTTCCCGTCGCATCTCAAGAGGAGGCGCTCTCCACAGGAAAGGCGAGAGGAACTCCAGGGTCGTGCCACCATTCCAAGAGTCCCCCAGATGTGTCAGTCCTTTCCAGAGGAACCTGTTTTCCCTGCACTGCCTTGATGTTCAAGCCGAGGATCGACTCCCACCAGTGTGCACGTGGGATGCCCTGTGGGAAAGCCTCGTGGGAAAGCCTCGTGGGAAAGACTCGAGGGAAAAACATAGATCCTTTGATCCAGGCGGCGGACTGCGTGACACTGCTGCTACCGCTCTGGAGTAAAGCGCACGTGCATGCCCCCTCTCGAGACGAGGACTTACTCCCCTGGAGAGACTCCAGAAGTTCCCCCAAGATCCATGTCAGCACTGGGGAGGAATCCTCATGTTCCGCCCCGACTTCACACAAGATCTCAGTCCCCGGCATCGAAGGGAGAGGAATCCCGAGAGGCACCCGAGCAACTCGCATGGGGACTGGCATTGCCTGAGGCCACCAGAGCGAGTCCCTGAGGTCCCCGTCGTAAATCGAGAGCACCTGCCGCAACTCGAAAAAATCCAGGAGGTTTTGCCCTCCAGGCGAGAAGAGCCCATTTCCGCTGAGGCTTCTCGAAGCTAATCAAACCTAACTTCTGGAACTTCCAAAAGTTCCTTCACACCCTTGCTGTAGCTCAAGAAGTTGCCTGACATACCCGTCTCCACTCTAGAGGAAGCACAAGGGTCCCGGCCACATCCAGAGGAGACCCGTTTCCGCCTCGCAGCTCGAGATGAGGGACATTTCGCTGCTTTGTGGGGAAAGAATTCCCGGCGTTCCACTCTCACCTCAAGAGGAGGTGCTCTCCACAGGAAAGGCAAGAGGAACTCCAGCGTCGTGCCACCATTCCAAGAGTCCCCCAGAAGTCTCAGTCCATTCCAGAGGAACCTGTTTTCCCTGCACTGCCTCGACTTTCACACCGATGATTGACTCCCACCACAGTGGCACGTGTGACAGCCCTGTGGGACAGCCTCGTAGGAAAGCCTCGAGGGAAAGCCACAGATCCCTTGTTCCAGGTGATGGAAAGCATGACACTGCTGCTACTGCTCTGGAGGAAAGCGCACGTGCATGCCCCCATTTGAGACGAGGACTTACTCCCCTGGGGAGACTCCAGAATTACCCCAAGATCTATGTCAGCACTGGAGAGGAATCCTCAGGTTCCGGCCCCGCCTCCACACAAGGTATTAGGCCCTGGCATCGAAGGGAGAGGTATTCCGAGAGGCCCACGTGCAACTCGCATGGGGACTGGCCTTTCCTGAGGCAACCAGAGCGGGTCCCAGAGGTCCCCGTCGTATGTCGAGAGCACCTGCCGCAACTCGAGAAAATCCATTAGGATTTGCCCTCCAGGCGAGATGAGGACCATTTCCGCTGAGGCTTCTCAAGGCTAATCACACCTAAGCTCTGGAACTTCCAAAGGGTCCTTGACACCCTTGCTGCAACTCAAGAAGTTCCCCTATATACCCCTCTCCACTCGAGAGGAAGCACGCATGTCCCACCCACATCCAGAAGAGCTCCGTTTCCGCCTCGTAGGTCGAGATGAGGGATCCGTTCGCTGCTTGTTCAGGAGAGATTCCTTGGCGTTCCCATCGCATCTCAAGTGTAGGGGCTCTCCACAGGAAAGGTGAGAGCAACTCCAGCGTCGTGCCACCATTCCAAGAGTCCCCCAGATGTCTCAGTCCATTCCTGAGGATACTGTTTTCCCTGCACTGCCTTGACTTTAACGAGGAGGATCGACTCCCACCACGGTCTCACGTGGGACAGCCCTGTGGGAAAGCCTCGTGGGAAAGCCTCGAGGGAAAGCCACAGATCCCTTGATCCACGCGACAGGAATCGTGACGCTGGTGCTACAGCTCGGAGGAAAGCGCACGTGCATGCCCCCATTCGAGACGAAGACTGACTCCCCTGGGGAGACTCCAAAAGTACTCCAAGATCCATGTCAGTACTGGAGAGGAATCCTCAGGTTCCGGCCCCGACTCCACACAAGGACTTAGGCCCCGGCATCGACGGAAGATGAATCCCGAGAGGACCCCGAGCAATTCGAATGGGGACGGGCCAGTATTGAGGCCACCAGAGCGGGTCCCTAAAGTCCCCGTCGTAAGTCAAGAGCACCTGCCGCAACTCGAGAAAATCAAGGAGGTTTTGCACTCCAGCTGAGTGAGGCCCATTTCCGCTGAGGCTTCTGGAAGCTAATCACACCTAACCTCTGGAACTTCTAAAAGGTCCTTCACACCCTTGCTGCAACTCAAGAAGTTCCCTAACATACCCGTCTCCACTCGAGAGGAAGCACGAGGGTCCCGCCCACATCCAGGGGAGCCCCGTGTCCGCCTCGTAGCTCAAGATGAGGGATCCTTTCACAGCTTTTTCGGGAAATAATTCTGGGAGTTCCCGTTGCATCTCAAGTGGAGGCGCTCCTCACAGGAAAGGCGAGAGGAACTCCAGGGTCGTGCCACCGTTCCCAGAGTCCCCCAGATATCTCAGTCCATTCCAGAGGAACCTGTTATCCCTGCACTGCCTCGAGTTTCACGCCGAGCATCGACTCACACCACGGTGACACGTGGGACAGTCCTGTGGGAAAGCCTCGTGGGAAAGCCTCATGGGAAAGCCACAGATCCCATGATCGGCGCGCCGGGAGGCATGACAGTGTTGTTACAGCTCTGGAGGAAAGCGCACGTGCATGCCCCCATTCGAGACGGGGACTTACTCCCCTGGGGAAACACCAGAAGTACTCCACGATCCATGTCAGCACTGGAGAGGAAACCTCATGTTCCAGACACGACTCCACACAAGGTCTTAGGCTCTGGCATCGAAGGGAGCGGAATCCCGAGAGGCTCCCGAGCCACTGGAATGGGGACTGGCCAGTCCTGAGGCCACCAGAGCGCGTCCCTTAGGTCACCGTCGTAAGTCGAGAGCACCTGCCGCAACTCGAGAAAATCCAGGAGGTTTTTCCCTCCAGGCGAGATGAGGCCCATTTCCGCTGAGGCTTCTCCAGGCTAATCACGTCTAGCCTCTGGAACTTCCAAAAGGTCCTTCACACCCTTGCTGCAACTCAAGAAGTTGCCTGACATACCCGTCTCCACTCTAGAAGAAGCACGAGGATCCCATCCACATCCAGAGGAGCCCCGTTTCCGCCTCGTAGCTCGAGATGAGGGACATTTCGCTGCTTTGTCCGGAAAGAAATCCCGACGTTTCCCTCTCACCTCAAGAGGAGGCGCTCTCCACAGGAAAGGCGAGAGGAACTCCAGCATCGTGCCACCATTCCAAGAGTCCCCCAGATGTCTCAGCCCATTCAGAGGAACCTGTTTGCCCTGCACTACCTCGGCTTTCACGCCGAGGATCGACTCCCACGCCGAGGATCGACTCCCACCACGCTGGCACGTGGGACAGCCCTGTGGGACAGCCCTGTGGGAAAGCCTCGTGGGAAAGCCTCATGGGATAGACTCGAGGGAAAACCATAGATCCTTTGATCCACGCGGCGGACAGAGTGACACTGCTGCTACCGCTCTGGAGGAAAGCGCAAGTGCATGCCCGCATTCGAGACGAGGACTGACTCCCCTGGGGAGACTCCAGAAGTACCCCAAGATCCATATCAGCACTGGAGAGGAATCCTCAGGTTCCGTTCCCGACTCCACACAAAGTCTTAGGCCCCGGCATGGACGGGAGAGGAATCCCGAGAGGACCCCGAGGAACTCGCATGGGGACTGGCCTTTCCTGAGGCCACCAGAGCGGGTCCCTGAGGTCCCCGTCGTAAGTCGAGAGCACCTGCCGCAACTCGAGAAAATCCAGGAGGTTTTGCACTCCAGGCGAGATGAGGCCCATTTCCGCTGAGGCTTCTCGAGGCTAATCACATCTAACCACTGGAACTTCCAAAGGGTCCTTCACACCCTTGCTGCAACTCAAGAAGTTCCCCCACATACCCGTCTCCACTCGAGAGGAAGCACGAGGGTACCGCACACATCCAGGGGACCCCGTTTCCGCCTCCTAGCTCGAGATGAGGGATCCTTTCCCTGTTTCGTAGGGAAAGAATTCGCGGCGTTCCCGTCGCATCTCAAGAGGAGGCGCTCTCCACAGGAAAGGCGAGAGGAACTCCAGGGTCGTGCCACCATTCCAAGAGTCCCCCAGATGTGTCAGTCCATTCCAGAGGAACCTGTTTTCCCTGCACTGCCTTGACGTTCAAGCCGAGGATCGACTCCCACCACGTGTGCACGTGGGACAGACCTGTGGGAAAGCCTCGTGGGAAAGACTCGAGGGAAAACCATAGATCCTTTGATCCACGCGGCGGACTGCGTGACACTGCTGCTACGGCTCTGGAGGAAAGAGCAAGTGCATGCCAGCATTCGAGACGAGGAATGACTCCCCTGGGATGACTCCAGAAGTACCCCAAGATCCATGTCAGCACTGGAGAGGAATCCCCAGGTTCCGGCCCCGACTCCACACAAGGTCTTAGGCCCCGGCATCGAGGGGAGAGGAATCCCGAGAGGCCCCCGAGGAACTCGCATGGGGACTGGCCTTTCCTGAGGCCACCAGAGCGGGTCCCTGAGGTCCCCGTCGTAAGTCGAGAGCAGCTGCCGCAACTAGAGAAAATCCAGGAGGTTTTGCCCTGCAGGCGAGATGAGGCCCATTTCCGCTGAGGCTTCTCAAGGCTAATCACACCTAAGCTCTGGAACTTCCAAAGGGTCCTTGACACCCTTGCTGCAACTCAAGAAGTTCCCCTATATACCCCTCTCCACTCGAGAGGAAGCACGCATGTCCCACCCACATCCAGAAGAGCTCCGTTTCCGCCTCGTAGGTCGAGATGAGGGATCCGTTCGCTGCTTGTTCAGGAGAGATTCCTTGGCGTTCCCATCGCATCTCAAGTGTAGGGGCTCTCCACAGGAATGGTGAGAGCAACTCCAGCGTCGTGCCACCATTCCAAGAGTCCCCCAGATGTCTCAGTCCATTCCTGAGGATACTGTTTTCCCTGCACTGCCTTGACTTTAACGAGGAGGATCGACTCCCACCACGGTCTCACGTGGGACAGCCCTGTGGGAAAGCCTCGTGGGAAAGCCTCGAGGGAAAGCCACAGATCCCTTGATCCACGCGACAGGAATCGTGACGCTGGTGCTACAGCTCGGAGGAAAGCGCACGTGCATGCCCCCATTCGAGAAGAAGACTGACTCCCCTGGGGAGACTCCAAAAGTACTCCAAGATCCATGTCAGTACTGGAGAGGAATCCTCAGGTTCCGGCCCCGACTCCACACAAGGACTTAGGCCCCGGCATCGACGGAAGATGAATCCCGAGAGGACCCCGAGCAATTCGAATGGGGACGGGCCAGTATTGAGGCCACCAGAGCGGGTCCCTAAAGTCCCCGTCGTAAGTCAAGAGCACCTGCCGCAACTCGAGAAAATCAAGGAGGTTTTGCACTCCAGCTGAGTGAGGCCCATTTCCGCTGAGGCTTCTGGAAACTAATCACACCTAACCTCTGGAACTTCTAAAAGGTCCTTCACACCCTTGCTGCAACTCAAGAAGTTCCCTAACATACCCATCTCCACTCGAGAGGAAGCACGAGGGTCCCGCCCACATCCAGGGGAGCCCCGTGTTCGCCTCGTAGCTCAAGATGAGGGATCCTTTCACAGCTTTTTCGGGAAATAGTTCTGGGAGTTCCCGTTGCATCTCAAGTGGAGGCGCTCCTCACAGGAAAGGCGAGAGGAACTCCAGGGTCGTGCCACCGTTCCCAGAGTCCCCCAGATATCTCAGTCCATTCCAGAGGAACCTGTTATCCCTGCACTGCCTCGAGTTTCACGCCGAGCATCGACTCACACCACGGTGACACGTGGGACAGTCCTGTGGGAAAGCCTCGTGGGAAAGCCTCGTGGGAAAGCCACAGATCCCATGATCGGCGCGCCGGGAGGCATGACAGTGTTGTTACAGCTCTGGAGGAAAGCGCACGTGCATGCCCCCATTCGAGACGGGGACTTACTCCCCTGGGGAAACACCAGAAGTACTCCACGATCCATGTCAGCACTGGAGAGGAAACCTCATGTTCCAGACACGACTCCACACAAGGTCTTAGGCTCTGGCATCGAAGGGAGCGGAATCCCGAGAGGCTCCCGAGCCATTGGAATGGGGACTGGCCAGTCCTGAGGGCACCAGAGCGCGTCCCTTAGGTCACCGTCGTAAGTCGAGAGCACCTGCCGCAACTCGAGAAAATCCAGGAGGTTTTGCACTCCAGGCGAGATGAGGCCCATTTCTGCTGAGGCTTCTCGAGGCCAATCACATCTAACCACTGGAACTTCCAAAGGGTCCTTCACACCCTTGCTGCAACTCCAGAAGTTCCCCGACATACCCGTCTCCACTCAAGAGGAAGCACGAGGGTCCCGCACACATCCAGGGGACCCCGTTTCCGCCTCCTAGCTCGAGATGAGGGATCCTTTCCCTGTTTCGTAGGGAAAGAATTCGCGGCGTCCCCGTCGCATCTCAAGAGGAGGCGCTCTCCACAGGAAAGGCGAGAGGAACTCCAGGGTCGTGCCACCATTCCAAGAGTCCCCCAGATGTGTCAGTCCATTCCAGAGGAACCTGTTTTCCCTGCACTGCCTTGACGTTCAAGCCGAGGATCGACTCCCACCACGTGTGCACGTGGGACAGCCCTGTGGGAAAGCCTCGTGGGAAAGCCTCGTGGGAAAGACTCGAGGGAAAACCATAGATCCTTTGATCCATGCGGCGGACTGCGTGACACTGCTGCTACCGCTCTGCAGGAAAGCGCAAGTGCATGCCCACATTCGAGACGAGGACTGACTCCCCTGGGGAGACTCCAGAAATACCCCAAGATCCATGTCAGCACTGGAGAGTAATCCTCAGGTTCCGGCCCCGACTCCACACAAGGTCTTAGGCCCCGGCATCGACGGGAGAGGAATCCCGAGAGGCCCCCGAGGAACTCGCATGGGGACTGGCCTTTCCTGAGGCCACCAGAGCGGGTCCCTGAGGTCCCCGAGGTCCCCGTCGTAAGTCGAGAGCACCTGCCGCAACTCGAGAAAATCCAGGAGGTTTTGCCCTCCAGGCGAGACGAGGCCCATTTCCGCTGAGGCTTCTCGAGGCTAATCACATCTAACCACTGGAACTTCCAAAGGGTCCTTCACACCCTTGCTGCAACTCCAGAAGTTCCCCGACATACCCGTCTCCACTCGAGAGGAAACACAAAAGTCCCGCACACATCCAGGGGAGCCCCGATTCTGCCTCCTAGCTCGAGATGAGGGATCCTTTCCCTGTTTCATAGGGAAAGAATTCCCGGCGTTCCCGTCGCATCTCAAGAGGAGGCGCTCTCCACAGGAAAGGCGAGAGGAACTCCAGGGTCGTGCCACCATTCCAAGAGTCGCCCAGATGTGTCAGTCCTTTCCAGAGGAACCTGTTTTCCCTGCACTGCCTTGATGTTCAAGCCGAGGATCGACTCCCACCAGTGTGCACGTGGGATGCCCTGTGGGAAAGCCTCGTGGGAAAGCCTCGTGGGAAAGACTCGAGGGAAAAACATAGATCCTTTGATCCAGGCGGCGGACTGCGTGACACTGCTGCTACCGCTCTGGAGTAAAGCGCACGTGCATGCCCCCTCTCGAGACGAGGACTTACTCCCCTGGAGAGACTCCAGAAGTTCCCCCAAGATCCATGTCAGCACTGGGGAGGAATCCTCATGTTCCGCCCCGACTTCACACAAGATCTCAGGCCCCGGCATCGAAGGGAGAGGAATCCCGAGAGGCACCCGAGCAACTCGCATGGGGACTGGCATTGCCTGAGGCCACCAGAGCGAGTCCCTGAGGTCCCCGTCGTAAATCGAGAGCACCTGCCGCAACTCGAAAAAATCCAGGAGGTTTTGCCCTCCAGGCGAGAAGAGCCCATTTCCGCTGAGGCTTCTCGAAGCTAATCAAACCTAACTTCTGGAACTTCCAAAAGTTCCTTCACACCCTTGCTGTAACTCAAGAAGTTGCCTGACATACCCGTCTCCACTCTAGAGGAAGCACAAGGGTCCCGGCCACATCCAGAGGAGACCCGTTTCCGCCTCGCAGCTCGAGATGAGGGACATTTCGCTGCTTTGTGGGGAAAGAATTCCCGGCGTTCCACTCTCACCTCAAGAGGAGGTGCTCTCCACAGGAAAGGCAAGAGGAACTCCAGCGTCGTGCCACCATTCCAAGAGTCCCCCAGAAGTCTCAGTCCATTCCAGAGGAACCTGTTTTCCCTGCACTGCCTCGACTTTCACACCGATGATTGACTCCCACCACAGTGGCACGTGTGACAGCCCTGTGGGACAGCCTCGTAGGAAAGCCTCGAGGGAAAGCCACAGATCCCTTGTTCCAGGTGATGGAAAGCATGACACTGCTGCTACTGCTCTGGAGGAAAGCGCACGTGCATGCCCCCATTTGAGACGAGGACTTACTCCCCTGGGGAGACTCCAGAATTACCCCAAGATCTATGTCAGCACTGGAGAGGAATCCTCAGGTTCCGGCCCCGCCTCCACACAAGGTATTAGGCCCTGGCATCGAAGGGAGAGGTATTCCGAGAGGCCCACGTGCAACTCGCATGGGGACTGGCCTTTCCTGAGGCAACCAGAGCGGGTCCCAGAGGTCCCCGTCGTATGTCGAGAGCACCTGCCGCAACTCGAGAAAATCCATTAGGATTTGCCCTCCAGGCGAGATGAGGACCATTTCCGCTGAGGCTTCTCAAGGCTAATCACACCTAAGCTCTGGAACTTCCAAAGGGTCCTTGACACCCTTGCTGCAACTCAAGAAGTTCCCCTATATACCCCTCTCCACTCGAGAGGAAGCACGCATGTCCCACCCACATCCAGAAGAGCTCCGTTTCCGCCTCGTAGGTCGAGATGAGGGATCCGTTCGCTGCTTGTTCAGGAGAGATTCCTTGGCGTTCCCATCGCATCTCAAGTGTAGGGGCTCTCCACAGGAAAGGTGAGAGCAACTCCAGCGTCGTGCCACCATTCCAAGAGTCCCCCAGATGTCTCAGTCCATTCCTGAGGATACTGTTTTCCCTGCACTGCCTTGACTTTAACGAGGAGGATCGACTCCCACCACGGTCTCACGTGGGACAGCCCTGTGGGAAAGCCTCATGGGAAAGCCTCGAGGGAAAGCCACAGATCCCTTGATCCACGCGACAGGAATCGTGACGCTGGTGCTACAGCTCGGAGGAAAGCGCACGTGCATGCCCCCATTCGAGACGAAGACTGACTCCCCTGGGGAGACTCCAAAAGTACTCCAAGATCCATGTCAGTACTGGAGAGGAATCCTCAGGTTCCGGCCCCGACTCCACACAAGGACTTAGGCCCCGGCATCGACGGAAGATGAATCCCGAGAGGACCCCGAGCAATTCGAATGGGGACGGGCCAGTATTGAGGCCACCAGAGCGGGTCCCTAAAGTCCCCGTCGTAAGTCAAGAGCACCTGCCGCAACTCGAGAAAATCAAGGAGGTTTTGCACTCCAGCTGAGTGAGGCCCATTTCCGCTGAGGCTTCTGGAAGCTAATCACACCTAACCTCTGGAACTTCTAAAAGGTCCTTCACACCCTTGCTGCAACTCAAGAAGTTCCCTAACATACCCGTCTCCACTCGAGAGGAAGCACGAGGGTCCCGCCCACATCCAGGGGAGCCCCGTGTCCGCCTCGTAGCTCAAGATGAGGGATCCTTTCACAGCTTTTTCGGGAAATAATTCTGGGAGTTCCCGTTGCATCTCAAGTGGAGGCGCTAGTCACAGGAAAGGCGAGAGGAACTCCAGGGTCGTGCCACCGTTCCCAGAGTCCCCCAGATATCTCAGTCCATTCCAGAGGAACCTGTTATCCCTGCACTGCCTCGAGTTTCACGCCGAGCATCGACTCACACCACGGTGACACGTGGGACAGTCCTGTGGGAAAGCCTCGTGGGAAAGCCTCGTGGGAAAGCCACAGATCCCATGATCGGCGCGCCGGGAGGCATGACAGTGTTGTTACAGCTCTGGAGGAAAGCGCACGTGCATGCCCCCATTCGAGACGGGGACTTACTCCCCTGGGGAAACACCAGAAGTACTCCACGATCCATGTCAGCACTGGAGAGGAAACCTCATGTTCCAGACACGACTCCACACAAGGTCTTAGGCTCTGGCATCGAAGGGAGCGGAATCCCGAGAGGCTCCCGAGCCACTGGAATGGGGACTGGCCAGTCCTGAGGCCACCAGAGCGCGTCCCTTAGGTCACCGTCGTAAGTCGAGAGCACCTGCCGCAACTCGAGAAAATCCAGGAGGTTTTTCCCTCCAGGCGAGATGAGGCCCATTTCCGCTGAGGCTTCTCCAGGCTAATCACGTCTAGCCTCTGGAACTTCCAAAAGGTCCTTCACACCCTTGCTGCAACTCAAGAAGTTGCCTGACATACCCGTCTCCACTCTAGAAGAAGCACGAGGATCCCATCCACATCCAGAGGAGCCCCGTTTCCGCCTCGTAGCTCGAGATGAGGGACATTTCGCTGCTTTGTCCGGAAAGAAATCCCGACGTTTCCCTCTCACCTCAAGAGGAGGCGCTCTCCACAGGAAAGGCGAGAGGAACTCCAGCATCGTGCCACCATTCCAAGAGTCCCCCAGATGTCTCAGCCCATTCAGAGGAACCTGTTTGCCCTGCACTACCTCGGCTTTCACGCCGAGGATCGACTCCCACGCCGAGGATCGACTCCCACCACGCTGGCACGTGGGACAGCCCTGTGGGACAGCCCTGTGGGAAAGCCTCGTGGGAAAGCCTCATGGGATAGACTCGAGGGAAAACCATAGATCCTTTGATCCACGCGGCGGACAGAGTGACACTGCTGCTACCGCTCTGGAGGAAAGCGCAAGTGCATGCCCGCATTCGAGACGAGGACTGACTCCCCTGGGGAGACTCCAGAAGTACCCCAAGATCCATATCAGCACTGGAGAGGAATCCTCAGGTTCCGTTCCCGACTCCACACAAAGTCTTAGGCCCCGGCATGGACGGGAGAGGAATCCCGAGAGGACCCCGAGGAACTCGCATGGGGACTGGCCTTTCCTGAGGCCACCAGAGCGGGTCCCTGAGGTCCCCGTCGTAAGTCGAGAGCACCTGCCGCAACTCGAGAAAATCCAGGAGGTTTTGCACTCCAGGCGAGATGAGGCCCATTTCCGCTGAGGCTTCTCGAGGCTAATCACATCTAACCACTGGAACTTCCAAAGGGTCCTTCACACCCTTGCTGCAACTCAAGAAGTTCCCCCACATACCCGTCTCCACTCGAGAGGAAGCACGAGGGTACCGCACACATCCAGGGGACCCCGTTTCCGCCTCCTAGCTCGAGATGAGGGATCCTTTCCCTGTTTCGTAGGGAAAGAATTCGCGGCGTTCCCGTCGCATCTCAAGAGGAGGCGCTCTCCACAGGAAAGGCGAGAGGAACTCCAGGGTCGTGCCACCATTCCAAGAGTCCCCCAGATGTGTCAGTCCATTCCAGAGGAACCTGTTTTCCCTGCACTGCCTTGACGTTCAAGCCGAGGATCGACTCCCACCACGTGTGCACGTGGGACAGACCTGTGGGAAAGCCTCGTGGGAAAGACTCGAGGGAAAACCATAGATCCTTTGATCCACGCGGCGGACTGCGTGACACTGCTGCTACGGCTCTGGAGGAAAGAGCAAGTGCATGCCAGCATTCGAGACGAGGAATGACTCCCCTGGGATGACTCCAGAAGTACCCCAAGATCCATGTCAGCACTGGAGAGGAATCCCCAGGTTCCGGCCCCGACTCCACACAAGGTCTTAGGCCCCGGCATCGAGGGGAGAGGAATCCCGAGAGGCCCCCGAGGAACTCGCATGGGGACTGGCCTTTCCTGAGGCCACCAGAGCGGGTCCCTGAGGTCCCCGTCGTAAGTCGAGAGCAGCTGCCGCAACTAGAGAAAATCCAGGAGGTTTTGCCCTGCAGGCGAGATGAGGCCCATTTCCGCTGAGGCTTCTCAAGGCTAATCACACCTAAGCTCTGGAACTTCCAAAGGGTCCTTGACACCCTTGCTGCAACTCAAGAAGTTCCCCTATATACCCCTCTCCACTCGAGAGGAAGCACGCATGTCCCACCCACATCCAGAAGAGCTCCGTTTCCGCCTCGTAGGTCGAGATGAGGGATCCGTTCGCTGCTTGTTCAGGAGAGATTCCTTGGCGTTCCCATCGCATCTCAAGTGTAGGGGCTCTCCACAGGAATGGTGAGAGCAACTCCAGCGTCGTGCCACCATTCCAAGAGTCCCCCAGATGTCTCAGTCCATTCCTGAGGATACTGTTTTCCCTGCACTGCCTTGACTTTAACGAGGAGGATCGACTCCCACCACGGTCTCACGTGGGACAGCCCTGTGGGAAAGCCTCGTGGGAAAGCCTCGAGGGAAAGCCACAGATCCCTTGATCCACGCGACAGGAATCGTGACGCTGGTGCTACAGCTCGGAGGAAAGCGCACGTGCATGCCCCCATTCGAGAAGAAGACTGACTCCCCTGGGGAGACTCCAAAAGTACTCCAAGATCCATGTCAGTACTGGAGAGGAATCCTCAGGTTCCGGCCCCGACTCCACACAAGGACTTAGGCCCCGGCATCGACGGAAGATGAATCCCGAGAGGACCCCGAGCAATTCGAATGGGGACGGGCCAGTATTGAGGCCACCAGAGCGGGTCCCTAAAGTCCCCGTCGTAAGTCAAGAGCACCTGCCGCAACTCGAGAAAATCAAGGAGGTTTTGCACTCCAGCTGAGTGAGGCCCATTTCCGCTGAGGCTTCTGGAAACTAATCACACCTAACCTCTGGAACTTCTAAAAGGTCCTTCACACCCTTGCTGCAACTCAAGAAGTTCCCTAACATACCCATCTCCACTCGAGAGGAAGCACGAGGGTCCCGCCCACATCCAGGGGAGCCCCGTGTTCGCCTCGTAGCTCAAGATGAGGGATCCTTTCACAGCTTTTTCGGGAAATAGTTCTGGGAGTTCCCGTTGCATCTCAAGTGGAGGCGCTCCTCACAGGAAAGGCGAGAGGAACTCCAGGGTCGTGCCACCGTTCCCAGAGTCCCCCAGATATCTCAGTCCATTCCAGAGGAACCTGTTATCCCTGCACTGCCTCGAGTTTCACGCCGAGCATCGACTCACACCACGGTGACACGTGGGACAGTCCTGTGGGAAAGCCTCGTGGGAAAGCCTCGTGGGAAAGCCACAGATCCCATGATCGGCGCGCCGGGAGGCATGACAGTGTTGTTACAGCTCTGGAGGAAAGCGCACGTGCATGCCCCCATTCGAGACGGGGACTTACTCCCCTGGGGAAACACCAGAAGTACTCCACGATCCATGTCAGCACTGGAGAGGAAACCTCATGTTCCAGACACGACTCCACACAAGGTCTTAGGCTCTGGCATCGAAGGGAGCGGAATCCCGAGAGGCTCCCGAGCCATTGGAATGGGGACTGGCCAGTCCTGAGGGCACCAGAGCGCGTCCCTTAGGTCACCGTCGTAAGTCGAGAGCACCTGCCGCAACTCGAGAAAATCCAGGAGGTTTTGCACTCCAGGCGAGATGAGGCCCATTTCTGCTGAGGCTTCTCGAGGCTAATCACATCTAAACACTGGAACTTCCAAAGGGTCCTTCACACCCTTGCTGCAACTCCAGAAGTTCCCCCACATACCCGTCTCCACTCAAGAGGAAGCACGAGGGTCCCGCACACATCCAGGGGACCCCGTTTCCGCCTCCTAGCTCGAGATGAGGGATCATTTCCCTGTTTCGTAGGGAAAGAATTCGCGGCGTCCCCGTCGCATCTCAAGAGGAGGCGCTCTCCACAGGAAAGGCGAGAGGAACTCCAGGGTCGTGCCACCATTCCAAGAGTCCCCCAGATGTGTCAGTCCATTCCAGAGGAACCTGTTTTCCCTGCACTGCCTTGACGTTCAAGCCGAGGATCGACTCCCACCACGTGTGCACGTGGGACAGCCCTGTGGGAAAGCCTCGTGGGAAAGCCTCGTGGGAAAGACTCGAGGGAAAACCATAGATCCTTTGATCCATGCGGCGGACTGCGTGACACTGCTGCTACCGCTCTGCAGGAAAGCGCAAGTGCATGCCCACATTCGAGACGAGGACTGACTCCCCTGGGGAGACTCCAGAAGTACCCCAAGATCCATGTCAGCACTGGAGAGTAATCCTCAGGTTCCGGCCCCGACTCCACACATGGTCTTAGGCCCCGGCATCGACGGGAGAGGAATCCCGAGAGGCCCCCGAGGAACTCGCATGGGGACTGGCCTTTCCTGAGGCCACCAGAGCGGGTCCCTGAGGTCCCCGAGGTCCCCGTCGTAAGTCGAGAGCACCTGCCGCAACTCGAGAAAATCCAGGAGGTTTTGCCCTCCAGGCGAGACGAGGCCCATTTCCGCTGAGGCTTCTCGAGGCTAATCACATCTAACCACTGGAACTTCCAAAGGGTCCTTCACACCCTTGCTGCAACTCCAGAAGTTCCCCGACATACCCGTCTCCACTCGAGAGGAAACACAAAAGTCCCGCACACATCCAGGGGAGCCCCGATTCTGCCTCCTAGCTCGAGATGAGGGATCCTTTCCCTGTTTCATAGGGAAAGAATTCCCGGCGTTCCCGTCGCATCTCAAGAGGAGGCGCTCTCCACAGGAAAGGCGAGAGGAACTCCAGGGTCGTGCCACCATTCCAAGAGTCGCCCAGATGTGTCAGTCCTTTCCAGAGGAACCTGTTTTCCCTGCACTGCCTTGATGTTCAAGCCGAGGATCGACTCCCACCAGTGTGCACGTGGGATGCCCTGTGGGAAAGCCTCGTGGGAAAGCCTCGTGGGAAAGACTCGAGGGAAAAACATAGATCCTTTGATCCAGGCGGCGGACTGCGTGACACTGCTGCTACCGCTCTGGAGTAAAGCGCACGTGCATGCCCCCTCTCGAGACGAGGACTTACTCCCCTGGAGAGACTCCAGAAGTTCCCCCAAGATCCATGTCAGCACTGGGGAGGAATCCTCATGTTCCGCCCCGACTTCACACAAGATCTCAGGCCCCGGCATCGAAGGGAGAGGAATCCCGAGAGGCACCCGAGCAACTCGCATGGGGACTGGCATTGCCTGAGGCCACCAGAGCGAGTCCCTGAGGTCCCCGTCGTAAATCGAGAGCACCTGCCGCAACTCGAAAAAATCCAGGAGGTTTTGCCCTCCAGGCGAGAAGAGCCCATTTCCGCTGAGGCTTCTCGAAGCTAATCAAACCTAACTTCTGGAACTTCCAAAAGTTCCTTCACACCCTTGCTGTAACTCAAGAAGTTGCCTGACATACCCGTCTCCACTCTAGAGGAAGCACAAGGGTCCCGGCCACATCCAGAGGAGACCCGTTTCCGCCTCGCAGCTCGAGATGAGGGACATTTCGCTGCTTTGTGGGGAAAGAATTCCCGGCGTTCCACTCTCACCTCAAGAGGAGGTGCTCTCCACAGGAAAGGCAAGAGGAACTCCAGCGTCGTGCCACCATTCCAAGAGTCCCCCAGAAGTCTCAGTCCATTCCAGAGGAACCTGTTTTCCCTGCACTGCCTCGACTTTCACACCGATGATTGACTCCCACCACAGTGGCACGTGTGACAGCCCTGTGGGACAGCCTCGTAGGAAAGCCTCGAGGGAAAGCCACAGATCCCTTGTTCCAGGTGATGGAAAGCATGACACTGCTGCTACTGCTCTGGAGGAAAGCGCACGTGCATGCCCCCATTTGAGACGAGGACTTACTCCCCTGGGGAGACTCCAGAATTACCCCAAGATCTATGTCAGCACTGGAGAGGAATCCTCAGGTTCCGGCCCCGCCTCCACACAAGGTATTAGGCCCTGGCATCGAAGGGAGAGGTATTCCGAGAGGCCCACGTGCAACTCGCATGGGGACTGGCCTTTCCTGAGGCAACCAGAGCGGGTCCCAGAGGTCCCCGTCGTATGTCGAGAGCACCTGCCGCAACTCGAGAAAATCCATTAGGATTTGCCCTCCAGGCGAGATGAGGACCATTTCCGCTGAGGCTTCTCAAGGCTAATCACACCTAAGCTCTGGAACTTCCAAAGGGTCCTTGACACCCTTGCTGCAACTCAAGAAGTTCCCCTATATACCCCTCTCCACTCGAGAGGAAGCACGCATGTCCCACCCACATCCAGAAGAGCTCCGTTTCCGCCTCGTAGGTCGAGATGAGGGATCCGTTCGCTGCTTGTTCAGGAGAGATTCCTTGGCGTTCCCATCGCATCTCAAGTGTAGGGGCTCTCCACAGGAAAGGTGAGAGCAACTCCAGCGTCGTGCCACCATTCCAAGAGTCCCCCAGATGTCTCAGTCCATTCCTGAGGATACTGTTTTCCCTGCACTGCCTTGACTTTAACGAGGAGGATCGACTCCCACCACGGTCTCACGTGGGACAGCCCTGTGGGAAAGCCTCATGGGAAAGCCTCGAGGGAAAGCCACAGATCCCTTGATCCACGCGACAGGAATCGTGACGCTGGTGCTACAGCTCGGAGGAAAGCGCACGTGCATGCCCCCATTCGAGACGAAGACTGACTCCCCTGGGGAGACTCCAAAAGTACTCCAAGATCCATGTCAGTACTGGAGAGGAATCCTCAGGTTCCGGCCCCGACTCCACACAAGGACTTAGGCCCCGGCATCGACGGAAGATGAATCCCGAGAGGACCCCGAGCAATTCGAATGGGGACGGGCCAGTATTGAGGCCACCAGAGCGGGTCCCTAAAGTCCCCGTCGTAAGTCAAGAGCACCTGCCGCAACTCGAGAAAATCAAGGAGGTTTTGCACTCCAGCTGAGTGAGGCCCATTTCCGCTGAGGCTTCTGGAAGCTAATCACACCTAACCTCTGGAACTTCTAAAAGGTCCTTCACACCCTTGCTGCAACTCAAGAAGTTCCCTAACATACCCGTCTCCACTCGAGAGGAAGCACGAGGGTCCCGCCCACATCCAGGGGAGCCCCGTGTCCGCCTCGTAGCTCAAGATGAGGGATCCTTTCACAGCTTTTTCGGGAAATAATTCTGGGAGTTCCCGTTGCATCTCAAGTGGAGGCGCTAGTCACAGGAAAGGCGAGAGGAACTCCAGGGTCGTGCCACCGTTCCCAGAGTCCCCCAGATATCTCAGTCCATTCCAGAGGAACCTGTTATCCCTGCACTGCCTCGAGTTTCACGCCGAGCATCGACTCACACCACGGTGACACGTGGGACAGTCCTGTGGGAAAGCCTCGTGGGAAAGCCTCGTGGGAAAGCCACAGATCCCATGATCGGCGCGCCGGGAGGCATGACAGTGTTGTTACAGCTCTGGAGGAAAGCGCACGTGCATGCCCCCATTCGAGACGGGGACTTACTCCCCTGGGGAAACACCAGAAGTACTCCACGATCCATGTCAGCACTGGAGAGGAAACCTCATGTTCCAGACACGACTCCACACAAGGTCTTAGGCTCTGGCATCGAAGGGAGCGGAATCCCGAGAGGCTCCCGAGCCACTGGAATGGGGACTGGCCAGTCCTGAGGCCACCAGAGCGCGTCCCTTAGGTCACCGTCGTAAGTCGAGAGCACCTGCCGCAACTCGAGAAAATCCAGGAGGTTTTTCCCTCCAGGCGAGATGAGGCCCATTTCCGCTGAGGCTTCTCCAGGCTAATCACGTCTAGCCTCTGGAACTTCCAAAAGGTCCTTCACACCCTTGCTGCAACTCAAGAAGTTGCCTGACATACCCGTCTCCACTCTAGAAGAAGCACGAGGATCCCATCCACATCCAGAGGAGCCCCGTTTCCGCCTCGTAGCTCGAGATGAGGGACATTTCGCTGCTTTGTCCGGAAAGAAATCCCGACGTTTCCCTCTCACCTCAAGAGGAGGCGCTCTCCACAGGAAAGGCGAGAGGAACTCCAGCATCGTGCCACCATTCCAAGAGTCCCCCAGATGTCTCAGCCCATTCAGAGGAACCTGTTTGCCCTGCACTACCTCGGCTTTCACGCCGAGGATCGACTCCCACGCCGAGGATCGACTCCCACCACGCTGGCACGTGGGACAGCCCTGTGGGACAGCCCTGTGGGAAAGCCTCGTGGGAAAGCCTCATGGGATAGACTCGAGGGAAAACCATAGATCCTTTGATCCACGCGGCGGACAGAGTGACACTGCTGCTACCGCTCTGGAGGAAAGCGCAAGTGCATGCCCGCATTCGAGACGAGGACTGACTCCCCTGGGGAGACTCCAGAAGTACCCCAAGATCCATATCAGCACTGGAGAGGAATCCTCAGGTTCCGTTCCCGACTCCACACAAAGTCTTAGGCCCCGGCATGGACGGGAGAGGAATCCCGAGAGGACCCCGAGGAACTCGCATGGGGACTGGCCTTTCCTGAGGCCACCAGAGCGGGTCCCTGAGGTCCCCGTCGTAAGTCGAGAGCACCTGCCGCAACTCGAGAAAATCCAGGAGGTTTTGCACTCCAGGCGAGATGAGGCCCATTTCCGCTGAGGCTTCTCGAGGCTAATCACATCTAACCACTGGAACTTCCAAAGGGTCCTTCACACCCTTGCTGCAACTCAAGAAGTTCCCCCACATACCCGTCTCCACTCGAGAGGAAGCACGAGGGTACCGCACACATCCAGGGGACCCCGTTTCCGCCTCCTAGCTCGAGATGAGGGATCCTTTCCCTGTTTCGTAGGGAAAGAATTCGCGGCGTTCCCGTCGCATCTCAAGAGGAGGCGCTCTCCACAGGAAAGGCGAGAGGAACTCCAGGGTCGTGCCACCATTCCAAGAGTCCCCCAGATGTGTCAGTCCATTCCAGAGGAACCTGTTTTCCCTGCACTGCCTTGACGTTCAAGCCGAGGATCGACTCCCACCACGTGTGCACGTGGGACAGACCTGTGGGAAAGCCTCGTGGGAAAGACTCGAGGGAAAACCATAGATCCTTTGATCCACGCGGCGGACTGCGTGACACTGCTGCTACGGCTCTGGAGGAAAGAGCAAGTGCATGCCAGCATTCGAGACGAGGAATGACTCCCCTGGGATGACTCCAGAAGTACCCCAAGATCCATGTCAGCACTGGAGAGGAATCCCCAGGTTCCGGCCCCGACTCCACACAAGGTCTTAGGCCCCGGCATCGAGGGGAGAGGAATCCCGAGAGGCCCCCGAGGAACTCGCATGGGGACTGGCCTTTCCTGAGGCCACCAGAGCGGGTCCCTGAGGTCCCCGTCGTAAGTCGAGAGCAGCTGCCGCAACTAGAGAAAATCCAGGAGGTTTTGCCCTGCAGGCGAGATGAGGCCCATTTCCGCTGAGGCTTCTCAAGGCTAATCACACCTAAGCTCTGGAACTTCCAAAGGGTCCTTGACACCCTTGCTGCAACTCAAGAAGTTCCCCTATATACCCCTCTCCACTCGAGAGGAAGCACGCATGTCCCACCCACATCCAGAAGAGCTCCGTTTCCGCCTCGTAGGTCGAGATGAGGGATCCGTTCGCTGCTTGTTCAGGAGAGATTCCTTGGCGTTCCCATCGCATCTCAAGTGTAGGGGCTCTCCACAGGAAAGGTGAGAGCAACTCCAGCGTCGTGCCACCATTCCAAGAGTCCCCCAGATGTCTCAGTCCATTCCTGAGGATACTGTTTTCCCTGCACTGCCTTGACTTTAACGAGGAGGATCGACTCCCACCACGGTCTCACGTGGGACAGCCCTGTGGGAAAGCCTCGTGGGAAAGCCTCGAGGGAAAGCCACAGATCCCTTGATCCACGCGACAGGAATCGTGACGCTGGTGCTACAGCTCGGAGGAAAGCGCACGTGCATGCCCCCATTCGAGAAGAAGACTGACTCCCCTGGGGAGACTCCAAAAGTACTCCAAGATCCATGTCAGTACTGGAGAGGAATCCTCAGGTTCCGGCCCCGACTCCACACAAGGACTTAGGCCCCGGCATCGACGGAAGATGAATCCCGAGAGGACCCCGAGCAATTCGAATGGGGACGGGCCAGTATTGAGGCCACCAGAGCGGGTCCCTAAAGTCCCCGTCGTAAGTCAAGAGCACCTGCCGCAACTCGAGAAAATCAAGGAGGTTTTGCACTCCAGCTGAGTGAGGCCCATTTCCGCTGAGGCTTCTGGAAACTAATCACACCTAACCTCTGGAACTTCTAAAAGGTCCTTCACACCCTTGCTGCAACTCAAGAAGTTCCCTAACATACCCATCTCCACTCGAGAGGAAGCACGAGGGTCCCGCCCACATCCAGGGGAGCCCCGTGTTCGCCTCGTAGCTCAAGATGAGGGATCCTTTCACAGCTTTTTCGGGAAATAGTTCTGGGAGTTCCCGTTGCATCTCAAGTGGAGGCGCTCCTCACAGGAAAGGCGAGAGGAACTCCAGGGTCGTGCCACCGTTCCCAGAGTCCCCCAGATATCTCAGTCCATTCCAGAGGAACCTGTTATCCCTGCACTGCCTCGAGTTTCACGCCGAGCATCGACTCACACCACGGTGACACGTGGGACAGTCCTGTGGGAAAGCCTCGTGGGAAAGCCTCGTGGGAAAGCCACAGATCCCATGATCGGCGCGCCGGGAGGCATGACAGTGTTGTTACAGCTCTGGAGGAAAGCGCACGTGCATGCCCCCATTCGAGACGGGGACTTACTCCCCTGGGGAAACACCAGAAGTACTCCACGATCCATGTCAGCACTGGAGAGGAAACCTCATGTTCCAGACACGACTCCACACAAGGTCTTAGGCTCTGGCATCGAAGGGAGCGGAATCCCGAGAGGCTCCCGAGCCATTGGAATGGGGACTGGCCAGTCCTGAGGGCACCAGAGCGCGTCCCTTAGGTCACCGTCATAAGTCGAGAGCACCTGCCGCAACTCGAGAAAATCCAGGAGGTTTTGCCCTCCGGGCGAGACGAGGCCCATTTCCGCTGAGGCTTCTCGAGGCTAATCACATCTAACCACTGGAACTTCCAAAGGGTCCTTCACACCCTTGCTGCAACTCCAGAAGTTCCCCGACATACCCGTCTCCACTCGAGAGGAAACACAAAAGTCCCGCACACATCCAGGGGAGCCCCGATTCTGCCTCCTAGCTCGAGATGAGGGATCCTTTCCCTGTTTCACAGGGAAAGAATTCCCGGCGTTCCCGTCGCATCTCAAGAGGAGGCGCTCTCCACAGGAAAGGCGAGAGGAACTCCAGGGTCGTGCCACCATTCCAAGAGTCCCCCAGATGTGTCAGTCCTTTCCAGAGGAACCTGTTTTCCCTGCACTGCCTTGATGTTCAAGCCGAGGATCGACTCCCACCAGTGTGCACGTGGGATGCCCTGTGGGAAAGCCTCGTGGGAAAGCCTCGTGGGAAAGACTCGAGGGAAAAACATAGATCCTTTGATCCAGGCGGCGGACTGCGTGACACTGCTGCTACCGCTCTGGAGTAAAGCGCACGTGCATGCCCCCTCTCGAGACGAGGACTTACTCCCCTGGAGAGACTCCAGAAGTTCCCCCAAGATCCATGTCAGCACTGGGGAGGAATCCTCATGTTCCGCCCCGACTTCACACAAGATCTCAGTCCCCGGCATCGAAGGGAGAGGAATCCCGAGAGGCACCCGAGCAACTCGCATGGGGACTGGCATTGCCTGAGGCCACCAGAGCGAGTCCCTGAGGTCCCCGTCGTAAATCGAGAGCACCTGCCGCAACTCGAAAAAATCCAGGAGGTTTTGCCCTCCAGGCGAGAAGAGCCCATTTCCGCTGAGGCTTCTCGAAGCTAATCAAACCTAACTTCTGGAACTTCCAAAAGTTCCTTCACACCCTTGCTGTAACTCAAGAAGTTGCCTGACATACCCGTCTCCACTCTAGAGGAAGCACAAGGGTCCCGGCCACATCCAGAGGAGACCCGTTTCCGCCTCGCAGCTCGAGATGAGGGACATTTCGCTGCTTTGTGGGGAAAGAATTCCCGGCGTTCCACTCTCACCTCAAGAGGAGGTGCTCTCCACAGGAAAGGCAAGAGGAACTCCAGCGTCGTGCCACCATTCCAAGAGTCCCCCAGAAGTCTCAGTCCATTCCAGAGGAACCTGTTTTCCCTGCACTGCCTCGACTTTCACACCGATGATTGACTCCCACCACAGTGGCACGTGTGACAGCCCTGTGGGACAGCCTCGTAGGAAAGCCTCGAGGGAAAGCCACAGATCCCTTGTTCCAGGTGATGGAAAGCATGACACTGCTGCTACTGCTCTGGAGGAAAGCGCACGTGCATGCCCCCATTTGAGACGAGGACTTACTCCCCTGGGGAGACTCCAGAATTACCCCAAGATCTATGTCAGCACTGGAGAGGAATCCTCAGGTTCCGGCCCCGCCTCCACACAAGGTATTAGGCCCTGGCATCGAAGGGAGAGGTATTCCGAGAGGCCCACGTGCAACTCGCATGGGGACTGGCCTTTCCTGAGGCAACCAGAGCGGGTCCCAGAGGTCCCCGTCGTATGTCGAGAGCACCTGCCGCAACTCGAGAAAATCCATTAGGATTTGCCCTCCAGGCGAGATGAGGACCATTTCCGCTGAGGCTTCTCAAGGCTAATCACACCTAAGCTCTGGAACTTCCAAAGGGTCCTTGACACCCTTGCTGCAACTCAAGAAGTTCCCCTATATACCCCTCTCCACTCGAGAGGAAGCACGCATGTCCCACCCACATCCAGAAGAGCTCCGTTTCCGCCTCGTAGGTCGAGATGAGGGATCCGTTCGCTGCTTGTTCAGGAGAGATTCCTTGGCGTTCCCATCGCATCTCAAGTGTAGGGGCTCTCCACAGGAAAGGTGAGAGCAACTCCAGCGTCGTGCCACCATTCCAAGAGTCCCCCAGATGTCTCAGTCCATTCCTGAGGATACTGTTTTCCCTGCACTGCCTTGACTTTAACGAGGAGGATCGACTCCCACCACGGTCTCACGTGGGACAGCCCTGTGGGAAAGCCTCGTGGGAAAGCCTCGAGGGAAAGCCACAGATCCCTTGATCCACGCGACAGGAATCGTGACGCTGGTGCTACAGCTCGGAGGAAAGCGCACGTGCATGCCCCCATTCGAGACGAAGACTGACTCCCCTGGGGAGACTCCAAAAGTACTCCAAGATCCATGTCAGTACTGGAGAGGAATCCTCAGGTTCCGGCCCCGACTCCACACAAGGACTTAGGCCCCGGCATCGACGGAAGATGAATCCCGAGAGGACCCCGAGCAATTCGAATGGGGACGGGCCAGTATTGAGGCCACCAGAGCGGGTCCCTAAAGTCCCCGTCGTAAGTCAAGAGCACCTGCCGCAACTCGAGAAAATCAAGGAGGTTTTGCACTCCAGCTGAGTGAGGCCCATTTCCGCTGAGGCTTCTGGAAGCTAATCACACCTAACCTCTGGAACTTCTAAAAGGTCCTTCACACCCTTGCTGCAACTCAAGAAGTTCCCTAACATACCCGTCTCCACTCGAGAGGAAGCACGAGGGTCCCGCCCACATCCAGGGGAGCCCCGTGTCCGCCTCGTAGCTCAAGATGAGGGATCCTTTCACAGCTTTTTCGGGAAATAATTCTGGGAGTTCCCGTTGCATCTCAAGTGGAGGCGCTCCTCACAGGAAAGGCGAGAGGAACTCCAGGGTCGTGCCACCGTTCCCAGAGTCCCCCAGATATCTCAGTCCATTCCAGAGGAACCTGTTATCCCTGCACTGCCTCGAGTTTCACGCCGAGCATCGACTCACACCACGGTGACACGTGGGACAGTCCTGTGGGAAAGCCTCGTGGGAAAGCCTCATGGGAAAGCCACAGATCCCATGATCGGCGCGCCGGGAGGCATGACAGTGTTGTTACAGCTCTGGAGGAAAGCGCACGTGCATGCCCCCATTCGAGACGGGGACTTACTCCCCTGGGGAAACACCAGAAGTACTCCACGATCCATGTCAGCACTGGAGAGGAAACCTCATGTTCCAGACACGACTCCACACAAGGTCTTAGGCTCTGGCATCGAAGGGAGCGGAATCCCGAGAGGCTCCCGAGCCACTGGAATGGGGACTGGCCAGTCCTGAGGCCACCAGAGCGCGTCCCTTAGGTCACCGTCATAAGTCGAGAGCACCTGCCGCAACTCGAGAAAATCCAGGAGGTTTTTCCCTCCAGGCGAGATGAGGCCCATTTCCGCTGAGGCTTCTCCAGGCTAATCACGTCTAGCCTCTGGAACTTCCAAAAGGTCCTTCACACCCTTGCTGCAACTCAAGAAGTTGCCTGACATACCCGTCTCCACTCTAGAAGAAGCACGAGGATCCCATCCACATCCAGAGGAGCCCCGTTTCCGCCTCGTAGCTCGAGATGAGGGACATTTCGCTGCTTTGTCCGGAAAGAAATCCCGACGTTTCCCTCTCACCTCAAGAGGAGGCGCTCTCCACAGGAAAGGCGAGAGGAACTCCAGCATCGTGCCACCATTCCAAGAGTCCCCCAGATGTCTCAGCCCATTCAGAGGAACCTGTTTGCCCTGCACTACCTCGGCTTTCACGCCGAGGATCGACTCCCACGCCGAGGATCGACTCCCACCACGCTGGCACGTGGGACAGCCCTGTGGGACAGCCCTGTGGGAAAGCCTCGTGGGAAAGCCTCATGGGATAGACTCGAGGGAAAACCATAGATCCTTTGATCCACGCGGCGGACAGAGTGACACTGCTGCTACCGCTCTGGAGGAAAGCGCAAGTGCATGCCCACATTCGAGACGAGGACTGACTCCCCTGGGGAGACTCCAGAAGTACCCCAAGATCCATATCAGCACTGGAGAGGAATCCTCAGGTTCCGTTCCCGACTCCACACAAAGTCTTAGGCCCCGGCATGGACGGGAGAGGAATCCCGAGAGGACCCCGAGGAACTCGCATGGGGACTGGCCTTTCCTGAGGCCACCAGAGCGGGTCCCTGAGGTCCCCGTCGTAAGTCGAGAGCACCTGCCGCAACTCGAGAAAATCCAGGAGGTTTTGCACTCCAGGCGAGATGAGGCCCATTTCCGCTGAGGCTTCTCGAGGCTAATCACATCTAACCACTGGAACTTCCAAAGGGTCCTTCACACCCTTGCTGCAACTCAAGAAGTTCCCCCACATACCCGTCTCCACTCGAGAGGAAGCACGAGGGTACCGCACACATCCAGGGGACCCCGTTTCCGCCTCCTAGCTCGAGATGAGGGATCCTTTCCCTGTTTCGTAGGGAAAGAATTCGCGGCGTTCCCGTCGCATCTCAAGAGGAGGCGCTCTCCACAGGAAAGGCGAGAGGAACTCCAGGGTCGTGCCACCATTCCAAGAGTCCCCCAGATGTGTCAGTCCATTCCAGAGGAACCTGTTTTCCCTGCACTGCCTTGACGTTCAAGCCGAGGATCGACTCCCACCACGTGTGCACGTGGGACAGACCTGTGGGAAAGCCTCGTGGGAAAGACTCGAGGGAAAACCATAGATCCTTTGATCCACGCGGCGGACTGCGTGACACTGCTGCTACGGCTCTGGAGGAAAGAGCAAGTGCATGCCAGCATTCGAGACGAGGAATGACTCCCCTGGGATGACTCCAGAAGTACCCCAAGATCCATGTCAGCACTGGAGAGGAATCCCCAGGTTCCGGCCCCGACTCCACACAAGGTCTTAGGCCCCGGCATCGAGGGGAGAGGAATCCCGAGAGGCCCCCGAGGAACTCGCATGGGGACTGGCCTTTCCTGAGGCCACCAGAGCGGGTCCCTGAGGTCCCCGTCGTAAGTCGAGAGCAGCTGCCGCAACTAGAGAAAATCCAGGAGGTTTTGCCCTGCAGGCGAGATGAGGCCCATTTCCGCTGAGGCTTCTCAAGGCTAATCACACCTAAGCTCTGGAACTTCCAAAGGGTCCTTGACACCCTTGCTGCAACTCAAGAAGTTCCCCTATATACCCCTCTCCACTCGAGAGGAAGCACGCATGTCCCACCCACATCCAGAAGAGCTCCGTTTCCGCCTCGTAGGTCGAGATGAGGGATCCGTTCGCTGCTTGTTCAGGAGAGATTCCTTGGCGTTCCCATCGCATCTCAAGTGTAGGGGCTCTCCACAGGAATGGTGAGAGCAACTCCAGCGTCGTGCCACCATTCCAAGAGTCCCCCAGATGTCTCAGTCCATTCCTGAGGATACTGTTTTCCCTGCACTGCCTTGACTTTAACGAGGAGGATCGACTCCCACCACGGTCTCACGTGGGACAGCCCTGTGGGAAAGCCTCGTGGGAAAGCCTCGAGGGAAAGCCACAGATCCCTTGATCCACGCGACAGGAATCGTGACGCTGGTGCTACAGCTCGGAGGAAAGCGCACGTGCATGCCCCCATTCGAGAAGAAGACTGACTCCCCTGGGGAGACTCCAAAAGTACTCCAAGATCCATGTCAGTACTGGAGAGGAATCCTCAGGTTCCGGCCCCGACTCCACACAAGGACTTAGGCCCCGGCATCGACGGAAGATGAATCCCGAGAGGACCCCGAGCAATTCGAATGGGGACGGGCCAGTATTGAGGCCACCAGAGCGGGTCCCTAAAGTCCCCGTCGTAAGTCAAGAGCACCTGCCGCAACTCGAGAAAATCAAGGAGGTTTTGCACTCCAGCTGAGTGAGGCCCATTTCCGCTGAGGCTTCTGGAAGCTAATCACACCTAACCTCTGGAACTTCTAAAAGGTCCTTCACACCCTTGCTGCAACTCAAGAAGTTCCCTAACATACCCGTCTCCACTCGAGAGGAAGCACGAGGGTCCCGCCCACATCCAGGGGAGCCCCGTGTCCGCCTCGTAGCTCAAGATGAGGGATCCTTTCACAGCTTTTTCGGGAAATAATTCTGGGAGTTCCCGTTGCATCTCAAGTGGAGGCGCTCCTCACAGGAAAGGCGAGAGGAACTCCAGGGTCGTGCCACCGTTCCCAGAGTCCCCCAGATATCTCAGTCCATTCCAGAGGAACCTGTTATCCCTGCACTGCCTCGAGTTTCACGCCGAGCATCGACTCACACCACGGTGACACGTGGGACAGTCCTGTGGGAAAGCCTCGTGGGAAAGCCTCATGGGAAAGCCACAGATCCCATGATCGGCGCGCCGGGAGGCATGACAGTGTTGTTACAGCTCTGGAGGAAAGCGCACGTGCATGCCCCCATTCGAGACGGGGACTTACTCCCCTGGGGAAACACCAGAAGTACTCCACGATCCATGTCAGCACTGGAGAGGAAACCTCATGTTCCAGACACGACTCAACACAAGGTCTTAGGCTCTGGCATCGAAGGGAGCGGAATCCCGAGAGGCTCCCGAGCCACTGGAATGGGGACTGGCCAGTCCTGAGGCCACCAGAGCGCGTCCCTTAGGTCACCGTCGTAAGTCGAGAGCACCTGCCGCAACTCGAGAAAATCCATTAGGATTTGCCCTCCAGGCGAGATGAGGACCATTTCCGCTGAGGCTTCTCAAGGCTAATCACACCTAAGCTCTGGAACTTCCAAAGGGTCCTTGACACCCTTGCTGCAACTCAAGAAGTTCCCCTATATACCCCTCTCCACTCGAGAGGAAGCACGCATGTCCCACCCACATCCAGAAGAGCTCCGTTTCCGCCTCGTAGGTCGAGATGAGGGATCCGTTCGCTGCTTGTTCAGGAGAGATTCCTTGGCGTTCCCATCGCATCTCAAGTGTAGGGGCTCTCCACAGGAAAGGTGAGAGCAACTCCAGCGTCGTGCCACCATTCCAAGAGTCCCCCAGATGTCTCAGTCCATTCCTGAGGATACTGTTTTCCCTGCACTGCCTTGACTTTAACGAGGAGGATCGACTCCCACCACGGTCTCACGTGGGACAGCCCTGTGGGAAAGCCTCGTGGGAAAGCCTCGAGGGAAAGCCACAGATCCCTTGATCCACGCGACAGGAATCGTGACGCTGGTGCTACAGCTCGGAGGAAAGCGCACGTGCATGCCCCCATTCGAGACGAAGACTGACTCCCCTGGGGAGACTCCAAAAGTACTCCAAGATCCATGTCAGTACTGGAGAGGAATCCTCAGGTTCCGGCCCCGACTCCACACAAGGACTTAGGCCCCGGCATCGACGGAAGATGAATCCCGAGAGGACCCCGAGCAATTCGAATGGGGACGGGCCAGTATTGAGGCCACCAGAGCGGGTCCCTAAAGTCCCCGTCGTAAGTCAAGAGCACCTGCCGCAACTCGAGAAAATCAAGGAGGTTTTGCACTCCAGCTGAGTGAGGCCCATTTCCGCTGAGGCTTCTGGAAGCTAATCACACCTAACCTCTGGAACTTCTAAAAGGTCCTTCACACCCTTGCTGCAACTCAAGAAGTTCCCTAACATACCCGTCTCCACTCGAGAGGAAGCACGAGGGTCCCGCCCACATCCAGGGGAGCCCCGTGTCCGCCTCGTAGCTCAAGATGAGGGATCCTTTCACAGCTTTTTCGGGAAATAATTCTGGGAGTTCCCGTTGCATCTCAAGTGGAGGCGCTCCTCACAGGAAAGGCGAGAGGAACTCCAGGGTCGTGCCACCGTTCCCAGAGTCCCCCAGATATCTCAGTCCATTCCAGAGGAACCTGTTATCCCTGCACTGCCTCGAGTTTCACGCCGAGCATCGACTCACACCACGGTGACACGTGGGACAGTCCTGTGGGAAAGCCTCGTGGGAAAGCCTCATGGGAAAGCCACAGATCCCATGATCGGCGCGCCGGGAGGCATGACAGTGTTGTTACAGCTCTGGAGGAAAGCGCACGTGCATGCCCCCATTCGAGACGGGGACTTACTCCCCTGGGGAAACACCAGAAGTACTCCACGATCCATGTCAGCACTGGAGAGGAAACCTCATGTTCCAGACACGACTCCACACAAGGTCTTAGGCTCTGGCATCGAAGGGAGCGGAATCCCGAGAGGCTCCCGAGCCACTGGAATGGGGACTGGCCAGTCCTGAGGCCACCAGAGCGCGTCCCTTAGGTCACCGTCGTAAGTCGAGAGCACCTGCCGCAACTCGAGAAAATCCAGGAGGTTTTTCCCTCCAGGCGAGATGAGGCCCATTTCCGCTGAGGCTTCTCCAGGCTAATCACGTCTAGCCTCTGGAACTTCCAAAAGGTCCTTCACACCCTTGCTGCAACTCAAGAAGTTGCCTGACATACCCGTCTCCACTCTAGAAGAAGCACGAGGATCCCATCCACATCCAGAGGAGCCCCGTTTCCGCCTCGTAGCTCGAGATGAGGGACATTTCGCTGCTTTGTCCGGAAAGAAATCCCGACGTTTCCCTCTCACCTCAAGAGGAGGCGCTCTCCACAGGAAAGGCGAGAGGAACTCCAGCATCGTGCCACCATTCCAAGAGTCCCCCAGATGTCTCAGCCCATTCAGAGGAACCTGTTTGCCCTGCACTACCTCGGCTTTCACGCCGAGGATCGACTCCCACGCCGAGGATCGACTCCCACCACGCTGGCACGTGGGACAGCCCTGTGGGACAGCCCTGTGGGAAAGCCTCGTGGGAAAGCCTCATGGGATAGACTCGAGGGAAAACCATAGATCCTTTGATCCACGCGGCGGACAGAGTGACACTGCTGCTACCGCTCTGGAGGAAAGCGCAAGTGCATGCCCGCATTCGAGACGAGGACTGACTCCCCTGGGGAGACTCCAGAAGTACCCCAAGATCCATATCAGCACTGGAGAGGAATCCTCAGGTTCCGTTCCCGACTCCACACAAAGTCTTAGGCCCCGGCATGGACGGGAGAGGAATCCCGAGAGGACCCCGAGGAACTCGCATGGGGACTGGCCTTTCCTGAGGCCACCAGAGCGGGTCCCTGAGGTCCCCGTCGTAAGTCGAGAGCACCTGCCGCAACTCGAGAAAATCCAGGAGGTTTTGCACTCCAGGCGAGATGAGGCCCATTTCCGCTGAGGCTTCTCGAGGCTAATCACATCTAACCACTGGAACTTCCAAAGGGTCCTTCACACCCTTGCTGCAACTCAAGAAGTTCCCCCACATACCCGTCTCCACTCGAGAGGAAGCACGAGGGTACCGCACACATCCAGGGGACCCCGTTTCCGCCTCCTAGCTCGAGATGAGGGATCCTTTCCCTGTTTCGTAGGGAAAGAATTCGCGGCGTTCCCGTCGCATCTCAAGAGGAGGCGCTCTCCACAGGAAAGGCGAGAGGAACTCCAGGGTCGTGCCACCATTCCAAGAGTCCCCCAGATGTGTCAGTCCATTCCAGAGGAACCTGTTTTCCCTGCACTGCCTTGACGTTCAAGCCGAGGATCGACTCCCACCACGTGTGCACGTGGGACAGACCTGTGGGAAAGCCTCGTGGGAAAGACTCGAGGGAAAACCATAGATCCTTTGATCCACGCGGCGGACTGCGTGACACTGCTGCTACGGCTCTGGAGGAAAGAGCAAGTGCATGCCAGCATTCGAGACGAGGAATGACTCCCCTGGGATGACTCCAGAAGTACCCCAAGATCCATGTCAGCACTGGAGAGGAATCCCCAGGTTCCGGCCCCGACTCCACACAAGGTCTTAGGCCCCGGCATCGAGGGGAGAGGAATCCCGAGAGGCCCCCGAGGAACTCGCATGGGGACTGGCCTTTCCTGAGGCCACCAGAGCGGGTCCCTGAGGTCCCCGTCGTAAGTCGAGAGCAGCTGCCGCAACTAGAGAAAATCCAGGAGGTTTTGCCCTGCAGGCGAGATGAGGCCCATTTCCGCTGAGGCTTCTCAAGGCTAATCACACCTAAGCTCTGGAACTTCCAAAGGGTCCTTGACACCCTTGCTGCAACTCAAGAAGTTCCCCTATATACCCCTCTCCACTCGAGAGGAAGCACGCATGTCCCACCCACATCCAGAAGAGCTCCGTTTCCGCCTCGTAGGTCGAGATGAGGGATCCGTTCGCTGCTTGTTCAGGAGAGATTCCTTGGCGTTCCCATCGCATCTCAAGTGTAGGGGCTCTCCACAGGAATGGTGAGAGCAACTCCAGCGTCGTGCCACCATTCCAAGAGTCCCCCAGATGTCTCAGTCCATTCCTGAGGATACTGTTTTCCCTGCACTGCCTTGACTTTAACGAGGAGGATCGACTCCCACCACGGTCTCACGTGGGACAGCCCTGTGGGAAAGCCTCGTGGGAAAGCCTCGAGGGAAAGCCACAGATCCCTTGATCCACGCGACAGGAATCGTGACGCTGGTGCTACAGCTCGGAGGAAAGCGCACGTGCATGCCCCCATTCGAGAAGAAGACTGACTCCCCTGGGGAGACTCCAAAAGTACTCCAAGATCCATGTCAGTACTGGAGAGGAATCCTCAGGTTCCGGCCCCGACTCCACACAAGGACTTAGGCCCCGGCATCGACGGAAGATGAATCCCGAGAGGACCCCGAGCAATTCGAATGGGGACGGGCCAGTATTGAGGCCACCAGAGCGGGTCCCTAAAGTCCCCGTCGTAAGTCAAGAGCACCTGCCGCAACTCGAGAAAATCAAGGAGGTTTTGCACTCCAGCTGAGTGAGGCCCATTTCCGCTGAGGCTTCTGGAAGCTAATCACACCTAACCTCTGGAACTTCTAAAAGGTCCTTCACACCCTTGCTGCAACTCAAGAAGTTCCCTAACATACCCGTCTCCACTCGAGAGGAAGCACGAGGGTCCCGCCCACATCCAGGGGAGCCCCGTGTCCGCCTCGTAGCTCAAGATGAGGGATCCTTTCACAGCTTTTTCGGGAAATAATTCTGGGAGTTCCCGTTGCATCTCAAGTGGAGGCGCTCCTCACAGGAAAGGCGAGAGGAACTCCAGGGTCGTGCCACCGTTCCCAGAGTCCCCCAGATATCTCAGTCCATTCCAGAGGAACCTGTTATCCCTGCACTGCCTCGAGTTTCACGCCGAGCATCGACTCACACCACGGTGACACGTGGGACAGTCCTGTGGGAAAGCCTCGTGGGAAAGCCTCATGGGAAAGCCACAGATCCCATGATCGGCGCGCCGGGAGGCATGACAGTGTTGTTACAGCTCTGGAGGAAAGCGCACGTGCATGCCCCCATTCGAGACGGGGACTTACTCCCCTGGGGAAACACCAGAAGTACTCCACGATCCATGTCAGCACTGGAGAGGAAACCTCATGTTCCAGACACGACTCCACACAAGGTCTTAGGCTCTGGCATCGAAGGGAGCGGAATCCCGAGAGGCTCCCGAGCCACTGGAATGGGGACTGGCCAGTCCTGAGGCCACCAGAGCGCGTCCCTTAGGTCACCGTCGTAAGTCGAGAGCACCTGCCGCAACTCGAGAAAATCCAGGAGGTTTTTCCCTCCAGGCGAGATGAGGCCCATTTCCGCTGAGGCTTCTCCAGGCTAATCACGTCTAGCCTCTGGAACTTCCAAAAGGTCCTTCACACCCTTGCTGCAACTCAAGAAGTTGCCTGACATACCCGTCTCCACTCTAGAAGAAGCACGAGGATCCCATCCACATCCAGAGGAGCCCCGTTTCCGCCTCGTAGCTCGAGATGAGGGACATTTCGCTGCTTTGTCCGGAAAGAAATCCCGACGTTTCCCTCTCACCTCAAGAGGAGGCGCTCTCCACAGGAAAGGCGAGAGGAACTCCAGCATCGTGCCACCATTCCAAGAGTCCCCCAGATGTCTCAGCCCATTCAGAGGAACCTGTTTGCCCTGCACTACCTCGGCTTTCACGCCGAGGATCGACTCCCACGCCGAGGATCGACTCCCACCACGCTGGCACGTGGGACAGCCCTGTGGGACAGCCCTGTGGGAAAGCCTCGTGGGAAAGCCTCATGGGATAGACTCGAGGGAAAACCATAGATCCTTTGATCCACGCGGCGGACAGAGTGACACTGCTGCTACCGCTCTGGAGGAAAGCGCAAGTGCATGCCCGCATTCGAGACGAGGACTGACTCCCCTGGGGAGACTCCAGAAGTACCCCAAGATCCATATCAGCACTGGAGAGGAATCCTCAGGTTCCGTTCCCGACTCCACACAAAGTCTTAGGCCCCGGCATGGACGGGAGAGGAATCCCGAGAGGACCCCGAGGAACTCGCATGGGGACTGGCCTTTCCTGAGGCCACCAGAGCGGGTCCCTGAGGTCCCCGTCGTAAGTCGAGAGCACCTGCCGCAACTCGAGAAAATCCAGGAGGTTTTGCACTCCAGGCGAGATGAGGCCCATTTCCGCTGAGGCTTCTCGAGGCTAATCACATCTAACCACTGGAACTTCCAAAGGGTCCTTCACACCCTTGCTGCAACTCAAGAAGTTCCCCCACATACCCGTCTCCACTCGAGAGGAAGCACGAGGGTACCGCACACATCCAGGGGACCCCGTTTCCGCCTCCTAGCTCGAGATGAGGGATCCTTTCCCTGTTTCGTAGGGAAAGAATTCGCGGCGTTCCCGTCGCATCTCAAGAGGAGGCGCTCTCCACAGGAAAGGCGAGAGGAACTCCAGGGTCGTGCCACCATTCCAAGAGTCCCCCAGATGTGTCAGTCCATTCCAGAGGAACCTGTTTTCCCTGCACTGCCTTGACGTTCAAGCCGAGGATCGACTCCCACCACGTGTGCACGTGGGACAGACCTGTGGGAAAGCCTCGTGGGAAAGACTCGAGGGAAAACCATAGATCCTTTGATCCACGCGGCGGACTGCGTGACACTGCTGCTACGGCTCTGGAGGAAAGAGCAAGTGCATGCCAGCATTCGAGACGAGGAATGACTCCCCTGGGATGACTCCAGAAGTACCCCAAGATCCATGTCAGCACTGGAGAGGAATCCCCAGGTTCCGGCCCCGACTCCACACAAGGTCTTAGGCCCCGGCATCGAGGGGAGAGGAATCCCGAGAGGCCCCCGAGGAACTCGCATGGGGACTGGCCTTTCCTGAGGCCACCAGAGCGGGTCCCTGAGGTCCCCGTCGTAAGTCGAGAGCAGCTGCCGCAACTAGAGAAAATCCAGGAGGTTTTGCCCTGCAGGCGAGATGAGGCCCATTTCCGCTGAGGCTTCTCAAGGCTAATCACACCTAAGCTCTGGAACTTCCAAAGGGTCCTTGACACCCTTGCTGCAACTCAAGAAGTTCCCCTATATACCCCTCTCCACTCGAGAGGAAGCACGCATGTCCCACCCACATCCAGAAGAGCTCCGTTTCCGCCTCGTAGGTCGAGATGAGGGATCCGTTCGCTGCTTGTTCAGGAGAGATTCCTTGGCGTTCCCATCGCATCTCAAGTGTAGGGGCTCTCCACAGGAATGGTGAGAGCAACTCCAGCGTCGTGCCACCATTCCAAGAGTCCCCCAGATGTCTCAGTCCATTCCTGAGGATACTGTTTTCCCTGCACTGCCTTGACTTTAACGAGGAGGATCGACTCCCACCACGGTCTCACGTGGGACAGCCCTGTGGGAAAGCCTCGTGGGAAAGCCTCGAGGGAAAGCCACAGATCCCTTGATCCACGCGACAGGAATCGTGACGCTGGTGCTACAGCTCGGAGGAAAGCGCACGTGCATGCCCCCATTCGAGAAGAAGACTGACTCCCCTGGGGAGACTCCAAAAGTACTCCAAGATCCATGTCAGTACTGGAGAGGAATCCTCAGGTTCCGGCCCCGACTCCACACAAGGACTTAGGCCCCGGCATCGACGGAAGATGAATCCCGAGAGGACCCCGAGCAATTCGAATGGGGACGGGCCAGTATTGAGGCCACCAGAGCGGGTCCCTAAAGTCCCCGTCGTAAGTCAAGAGCACCTGCCGCAACTCGAGAAAATCAAGGAGGTTTTGCACTCCAGCTGAGTGAGGCCCATTTCCGCTGAGGCTTCTGGAAACTAATCACACCTAACCTCTGGAACTTCTAAAAGGTCCTTCACACCCTTGCTGCAACTCAAGAAGTTCCCTAACATACCCATCTCCACTCGAGAGGAAGCACGAGGGTCCCGCCCACATCCAGGGGAGCCCCGTGTTCGCCTCGTAGCTCAAGATGAGGGATCCTTTCACAGCTTTTTCGGGAAATAGTTCTGGGAGTTCCCGTTGCATCTCAAGTGGAGGCGCTCCTCACAGGAAAGGCGAGAGGAACTCCAGGGTCGTGCCACCGTTCCCAGAGTCCCCCAGATATCTCAGTCCATTCCAGAGGAACCTGTTATCCCTGCACTGCCTCGAGTTTCACGCCGAGCATCGACTCACACCACGGTGACACGTGGGACAGTCCTGTGGGAAAGCCTCGTGGGAAAGCCTCGTGGGAAAGCCACAGATCCCATGATCGGCGCGCCGGGAGGCATGACAGTGTTGTTACAGCTCTGGAGGAAAGCGCACGTGCATGCCCCCATTCGAGACGGGGACTTACTCCCCTGGGGAAACACCAGAAGTACTCCACGATCCATGTCAGCACTGGAGAGGAAACCTCATGTTCCAGACACGACTCCACACAAGGTCTTAGGCTCTGGCATCGAAGGGAGCGGAATCCCGAGAGGCTCCCGAGCCATTGGAATGGGGACTGGCCAGTCCTGAGGGCACCAGAGCGCGTCCCTTAGGTCACCGTCATAAGTCGAGAGCACCTGCCGCAACTCGAGAAAATCCAGGAGGTTTTGCCCTCCGGGCGAGACGAGGCCCATTTCCGCTGAGGCTTCTCGAGGCTAATCACATCTAACCACTGGAACTTCCAAAGGGTCCTTCACACCCTTGCTGCAACTCCAGAAGTTCCCCGACATACCCGTCTCCACTCGAGAGGAAACACAAAAGTCCCGCACACATCCAGGGGAGCCCCGATTCTGCCTCCTAGCTCGAGATGAGGGATCCTTTCCCTGTTTCACAGGGAAAGAATTCCCGGCGTTCCCGTCGCATCTCAAGAGGAGGCGCTCTCCACAGGAAAGGCGAGAGGAACTCCAGGGTCGTGCCACCATTCCAAGAGTCCCCCAGATGTGTCAGTCCTTTCCAGAGGAACCTGTTTTCCCTGCACTGCCTTGATGTTCAAGCCGAGGATCGACTCCCACCAGTGTGCACGTGGGATGCCCTGTGGGAAAGCCTCGTGGGAAAGCCTCGTGGGAAAGACTCGAGGGAAAAACATAGATCCTTTGATCCAGGCGGCGGACTGCGTGACACTGCTGCTACCGCTCTGGAGTAAAGCGCACGTGCATGCCCCCTCTCGAGACGAGGACTTACTCCCCTGGAGAGACTCCAGAAGTTCCCCCAAGATCCATGTCAGCACTGGGGAGGAATCCTCATGTTCCGCCCCGACTTCACACAAGATCTCAGTCCCCGGCATCGAAGGGAGAGGAATCCCGAGAGGCACCCGAGCAACTCGCATGGGGACTGGCATTGCCTGAGGCCACCAGAGCGAGTCCCTGAGGTCCCCGTCGTAAATCGAGAGCACCTGCCGCAACTCGAAAAAATCCAGGAGGTTTTGCCCTCCAGGCGAGAAGAGCCCATTTCCGCTGAGGCTTCTCGAAGCTAATCAAACCTAACTTCTGGAACTTCCAAAAGTTCCTTCACACCCTTGCTGTAGCTCAAGAAGTTGCCTGACATACCCGTCTCCACTCTAGAGGAAGCACAAGGGTCCCGGCCACATCCAGAGGAGACCCGTTTCCGCCTCGCAGCTCGAGATGAGGGACATTTCGCTGCTTTGTGGGGAAAGAATTCCCGGCGTTCCACTCTCACCTCAAGAGGAGGTGCTCTCCACAGGAAAGGCAAGAGGAACTCCAGCGTCGTGCCACCATTCCAAGAGTCCCCCAGAAGTCTCAGTCCATTCCAGAGGAACCTGTTTTCCCTGCACTGCCTCGACTTTCACACCGATGATTGACTCCCACCACAGTGGCACGTGTGACAGCCCTGTGGGACAGCCTCGTAGGAAAGCCTCGAGGGAAAGCCACAGATCCCTTGTTCCAGGTGATGGAAAGCATGACACTGCTGCTACTGCTCTGGAGGAAAGCGCACGTGCATGCCCCCATTTGAGACGAGGACTTACTCCCCTGGGGAGACTCCAGAATTACCCCAAGATCTATGTCAGCACTGGAGAGGAATCCTCAGGTTCCGGCCCCGCCTCCACACAAGGTATTAGGCCCTGGCATCGAAGGGAGAGGTATTCCGAGAGGCCCACGTGCAACTCGCATGGGGACTGGCCTTTCCTGAGGCAACCAGAGCGGGTCCCAGAGGTCCCCGTCGTATGTCGAGAGCACCTGCCGCAACTCGAGAAAATCCATTAGGATTTGCCCTCCAGGCGAGATGAGGACCATTTCCGCTGAGGCTTCTCAAGGCTAATCACACCTAAGCTCTGGAACTTCCAAAGGGTCCTTGACACCCTTGCTGCAACTCAAGAAGTTCCCCTATATACCCCTCTCCACTCGAGAGGAAGCACGCATGTCCCACCCACATCCAGAAGAGCTCCGTTTCCGCCTCGTAGGTCGAGATGAGGGATCCGTTCGCTGCTTGTTCAGGAGAGATTCCTTGGCGTTCCCATCGCATCTCAAGTGTAGGGGCTCTCCACAGGAAAGGTGAGAGCAACTCCAGCGTCGTGCCACCATTCCAAGAGTCCCCCAGATGTCTCAGTCCATTCCTGAGGATACTGTTTTCCCTGCACTGCCTTGACTTTAACGAGGAGGATCGACTCCCACCACGGTCTCACGTGGGACAGCCCTGTGGGAAAGCCTCGTGGGAAAGCCTCGAGGGAAAGCCACAGATCCCTTGATCCACGCGACAGGAATCGTGACGCTGGTGCTACAGCTCGGAGGAAAGCGCACGTGCATGCCCCCATTCGAGACGAAGACTGACTCCCCTGGGGAGACTCCAAAAGTACTCCAAGATCCATGTCAGTACTGGAGAGGAATCCTCAGGTTCCGGCCCCGACTCCACACAAGGACTTAGGCCCCGGCATCGACGGAAGATGAATCCCGAGAGGACCCCGAGCAATTCGAATGGGGACGGGCCAGTATTGAGGCCACCAGAGCGGGTCCCTAAAGTCCCCGTCGTAAGTCAAGAGCACCTGCCGCAACTCGAGAAAATCAAGGAGGTTTTGCACTCCAGCTGAGTGAGGCCCATTTCCGCTGAGGCTTCTGGAAGCTAATCACACCTAACCTCTGGAACTTCTAAAAGGTCCTTCACACCCTTGCTGCAACTCAAGAAGTTCCCTAACATACCCGTCTCCACTCGAGAGGAAGCACGAGGGTCCCGCCCACATCCAGGGGAGCCCCGTGTCCGCCTCGTAGCTCAAGATGAGGGATCCTTTCACAGCTTTTTCGGGAAATAATTCTGGGAGTTCCCGTTGCATCTCAAGTGGAGGCGCTCCTCACAGGAAAGGCGAGAGGAACTCCAGGGTCGTGCCACCGTTCCCAGAGTCCCCCAGATATCTCAGTCCATTCCAGAGGAACCTGTTATCCCTGCACTGCCTCGAGTTTCACGCCGAGCATCGACTCACACCACGGTGACACGTGGGACAGTCCTGTGGGAAAGCCTCGTGGGAAAGCCTCATGGGAAAGCCACAGATCCCATGATCGGCACGCCGGGAGGCATGACAGTGTTGTTACAGCTCTGGAGGAAAGCGCACGTGCATGCCCCCATTCGAGACGGGGACTTACTCCCCTGGGGAAACACCAGAAGTACTCCACGATCCATGTCAGCACTGGAGAGGAAACCTCATGTTCCAGACACGACTCCACACAAGGTCTTAGGCTCTGGCATCGAAGGGAGCGGAATCCCGAGAGGCTCCCGAGCCACTGGAATGGGGACTGGCCAGTCCTGAGGCCACCAGAGCGCGTCCCTTAGGTCACCGTCGTAAGTCGAGAGCACCTGCCGCAACTCGAGAAAATCCAGGAGGTTTTTCCCTCCAGGCGAGATGAGGCCCATTTCCGCTGAGGCTTCTCCAGGCTAATCACGTCTAGCCTCTGGAACTTCCAAAAGGTCCTTCACACCCTTGCTGCAACTCAAGAAGTTGCCTGACATACCCGTCTCCACTCTAGAAGAAGCACGAGGATCCCATCCACATCCAGAGGAGCCCCGTTTCCGCCTCGTAGCTCGAGATGAGGGACATTTCGCTGCTTTGTCCGGAAAGAAATCCCGACGTTTCCCTCTCACCTCAAGAGGAGGCGCTCTCCACAGGAAAGGCGAGAGGAACTCCAGCATCGTGCCACCATTCCAAGAGTCCCCCAGATGTCTCAGCCCATTCAGAGGAACCTGTTTGCCCTGCACTACCTCGGCTTTCACGCCGAGGATCGACTCCCACGCCGAGGATCGACTCCCACCACGCTGGCACGTGGGACAGCCCTGTGGGACAGCCCTGTGGGAAAGCCTCGTGGGAAAGCCTCATGGGATAGACTCGAGGGAAAACCATAGATCCTTTGATCCACGCGGCGGACAGAGTGACACTGCTGCTACCGCTCTGGAGGAAAGCGCAAGTGCATGCCCGCATTCGAGACGAGGACTGACTCCCCTGGGGAGACTCCAGAAGTACCCCAAGATCCATATCAGCACTGGAGAGGAATCCTCAGGTTCCGTTCCCGACTCCACACAAAGTCTTAGGCCCCGGCATGGACGGGAGAGGAATCCCGAGAGGACCCCGAGGAACTCGCATGGGGACTGGCCTTTCCTGAGGCCACCAGAGCGGGTCCCTGAGGTCCCCGTCGTAAGTCGAGAGCACCTGCCGCAACTCGAGAAAATCCAGGAGGTTTTGCACTCCAGGCGAGATGAGGCCCATTTCCGCTGAGGCTTCTCGAGGCTAATCACATCTAACCACTGGAACTTCCAAAGGGTCCTTCACACCCTTGCTGCAACTCAAGAAGTTCCCCCACATACCCGTCTCCACTCGAGAGGAAGCACGAGGGTACCGCACACATCCAGGGGACCCCGTTTCCGCCTCCTAGCTCGAGATGAGGGATCCTTTCCCTGTTTCGTAGGGAAAGAATTCGCGGCGTTCCCGTCGCATCTCAAGAGGAGGCGCTCTCCACAGGAAAGGCGAGAGGAACTCCAGGGTCGTGCCACCATTCCAAGAGTCCCCCAGATGTGTCAGTCCATTCCAGAGGAACCTGTTTTCCCTGCACTGCCTTGACGTTCAAGCCGAGGATCGACTCCCACCACGTGTGCACGTGGGACAGACCTGTGGGAAAGCCTCGTGGGAAAGACTCGAGGGAAAACCATAGATCCTTTGATCCACGCGGCGGACTGCGTGACACTGCTGCTACGGCTCTGGAGGAAAGAGCAAGTGCATGCCAGCATTCGAGACGAGGAATGACTCCCCTGGGATGACTCCAGAAGTACCCCAAGATCCATGTCAGCACTGGAGAGGAATCCCCAGGTTCCGGCCCCGACTCCACACAAGGTCTTAGGCCCCGGCATCGAGGGGAGAGGAATCCCGAGAGGCCCCCGAGGAACTCGCATGGGGACTGGCCTTTCCTGAGGCCACCAGAGCGGGTCCCTGAGGTCCCCGTCGTAAGTCGAGAGCAGCTGCCGCAACTAGAGAAAATCCAGGAGGTTTTGCCCTGCAGGCGAGATGAGGCCCATTTCCGCTGAGGCTTCTCAAGGCTAATCACACCTAAGCTCTGGAACTTCCAAAGGGTCCTTGACACCATTGCTGCAACTCAAGAAGTTCCCCGACATACCCCTCTCCACTCGAGAGGAAGCACGCATGTCCCACCCACATCCAGAAGAGCTCCGTTTCCGCCTCGTAGGTCGAGATGAGGGATCCGTTCGCTGCTTGTTCAGGAGAGATTCCTTGGCGTTCCCATCGCATCTCAAGTGTAGGGGCTCTCCACAGGAATGGTGAGAGCAACTCCAGCGTCGTGCCACCATTCCAAGAGTCCCCCAGATGTCTCAGTCCATTCCTGAGGATACTGTTTTCCCTGCACTGCCTTGACTTTAACGAGGAGGATCGACTCCCACCACGGTCTCACGTGGGACAGCCCTGTGGGAAAGCCTCGTGGGAAAGCCTCGAGGGAAAGCCACAGATCAATTGATCCACGCGACAGGAATCGTGACGCTGGTGCTACAGCTCGGAGGAAAGCGCACGTGCATGCCCCCATTCGAGAAGAAGACTGACTCCCCTGGGGAGACTCCAAAAGTACTCCAAGATCCATGTCAGTACTGGAGAGGAATCCTCAGGTTCCGGCCCCGACTCCACACAAGGACTTAGGCCCCGGCATCGACGGAAGATGAATCCCGAGAGGACCCCGAGCAATTCGAATGGGGACGGGCCAGTATTGAGGCCACCAGAGCGGGTCCCTAAAGTCCCCGTCGTAAGTCAAGAGCACCTGCCGCAACTCGAGAAAATCAAGGAGGTTTTGCACTCCAGCTGAGTGAGGCCCATTTCCGCTGAGGCTTCTGGAAACTAATCACACCTAACCTCTGGAACTTCTAAAAGGTCCTTCACACCCTTGCTGCAACTCAAGAAGTTCCCTAACATACCCATCTCCACTCGAGAGGAAGCACGAGGGTCCCGCCCACATCCAGGGGAGCCCCGTGTTCGCCTCGTAGCTCAAGATGAGGGATCCTTTCACAGCTTTTTCGGGAAATAGTTCTGGGAGTTCCCGTTGCATCTCAAGTGGAGGCGCTCCTCACAGGAAAGGCGAGAGGAACTCCAGGGTCGTGCCACCGTTCCCAGAGTCCCCCAGATATCTCAGTCCATTCCAGAGGAACCTGTTATCCCTGCACTGCCTCGAGTTTCACGCCGAGCATCGACTCACACCACGGTGACACGTGGGACAGTCCTGTGGGAAAGCCTCGTGGGAAAGCCTCGTGGGAAAGCCACAGATCCCATGATCGGCGCGCCGGGAGGCATGACAGTGTTGTTACAGCTCTGGAGGAAAGCGCACGTGCATGCCCCCATTCGAGACGGGGACTTACTCCCCTGGGGAAACACCAGAAGTACTCCACGATCCATGTCAGCACTGGAGAGGAAACCTCATGTTCCAGACACGACTCCACACAAGGTCTTAGGCTCTGGCATCGAAGGGAGCGGAATCCCGAGAGGCTCCCGAGCCATTGGAATGGGGACTGGCCAGTCCTGAGGGCACCAGAGCGCGTCCCTTAGGTCACCGTCGTAAGTCGAGAGCACCTGCCGCAACTCGAGAAAATCCAGGAGGTTTTGCACTCCAGGCGAGATGAGGCCCATTTCTGCTGAGGCTTCTCGAGGCTAATCACATCTAAACACTGGAACTTCCAAAGGGTCCTTCACACCCTTGCTGCAACTCCAGAAGTTCCCCCACATACCCGTCTCCACTCAAGAGGAAGCACGAGGGTCCCGCACACATCCAGGGGACCCCGTTTCCGCCTCCTAGCTCGAGATGAGGGATCCTTTCCCTGTTTCGTAGGGAAAGAATTCGCGGCGTCCCCGTCGCATCTCAAGAGGAGGCGCTCTCCACAGGAAAGGCGAGAGGAACTCCAGGGTCGTGCCACCATTCCAAGAGTCCCCCAGATGTGTCAGTCCATTCCAGAGGAACCTGTTTTCCCTGCACTGCCTTGACGTTCAAGCCGAGGATCGACTCCCACCACGTGTGCACGTGGGACAGCCCTGTGGGAAAGCCTCGTGGGAAAGCCTCGTGGGAAAGACTCGAGGGAAAACCATAGATCCTTTGATCCATGCGGCGGACTGCGTGACACTGCTGCTACCGCTCTGCAGGAAAGCGCAAGTGCATGCCCACATTCGAGACGAGGACTGACTCCCCTGGGGAGACTCCAGAAATACCCCAAGATCCATGTCAGCACTGGAGAGTAATCCTCAGGTTCCGGCCCCGACTCCACACAAGGTCTTAGGCCCCGGCATCGACGGGAGAGGAATCCCGAGAGGCCCCCGAGGAACTCGCATGGGGACTGGCCTTTCCTGAGGCCACCAGAGCGGGTCCCTGAGGTCCCCGAGGTCCCCGTCGTAAGTCGAGAGCACCTGCCGCAACTCGAGAAAATCCAGGAGGTTTTGCCCTCCAGGCGAGACGAGGCCCATTTCCGCTGAGGCTTCTCGAGGCTAATCACATCTAACCACTGGAACTTCCAAAGGGTCCTTCACACCCTTGCTGCAACTCCAGAAGTTCCCCGACATACCCGTCTCCACTCGAGAGGAAACACAAAAGTCCCGCACACATCCAGGGGAGCCCCGATTCTGCCTCCTAGCTCGAGATGAGGGATCCTTTCCCTGTTTCATAGGGAAAGAATTCCCGGCGTTCCCGTCGCATCTCAAGAGGAGGCGCTCTCCACAGGAAAGGCGAGAGGAACTCCAGGGTCGTGCCACCATTCCAAGAGTCGCCCAGATGTGTCAGTCCTTTCCAGAGGAACCTGTTTTCCCTGCACTGCCTTGATGTTCAAGCCGAGGATCGACTCCCACCAGTGTGCACGTGGGATGCCCTGTGGGAAAGCCTCGTGGGAAAGCCTCGTGGGAAAGACTCGAGGGAAAAACATAGATCCTTTGATCCAGGCGGCGGACTGCGTGACACTGCTGCTACCGCTCTGGAGTAAAGCGCACGTGCATGCCCCCTCTCGAGACGAGGACTTACTCCCCTGGAGAGACTCCAGAAGTTCCCCCAAGATCCATGTCAGCACTGGGGAGGAATCCTCATGTTCCGCCCCGACTTCACACAAGATCTCAGGCCCCGGCATCGAAGGGAGAGGAATCCCGAGAGGCACCCGAGCAACTCGCATGGGGACTGGCATTGCCTGAGGCCACCAGAGCGAGTCCCTGAGGTCCCCGTCGTAAATCGAGAGCACCTGCCGCAACTCGAAAAAATCCAGGAGGTTTTGCCCTCCAGGCGAGAAGAGCCCATTTCCGCTGAGGCTTCTCGAAGCTAATCAAACCTAACTTCTGGAACTTCCAAAAGTTCCTTCACACCCTTGCTGTAACTCAAGAAGTTGCCTGACATACCCGTCTCCACTCTAGAGGAAGCACAAGGGTCCCGGCCACATCCAGAGGAGACCCGTTTCCGCCTCGCAGCTCGAGATGAGGGACATTTCGCTGCTTTGTGGGGAAAGAATTCCCGGCGTTCCACTCTCACCTCAAGAGGAGGTGCTCTCCACAGGAAAGGCAAGAGGAACTCCAGCGTCGTGCCACCATTCCAAGAGTCCCCCAGAAGTCTCAGTCCATTCCAGAGGAACCTGTTTTCCCTGCACTGCCTCGACTTTCACACCGATGATTGACTCCCACCACAGTGGCACGTGTGACAGCCCTGTGGGACAGCCTCGTAGGAAAGCCTCGAGGGAAAGCCACAGATCCCTTGTTCCAGGTGATGGAAAGCATGACACTGCTGCTACTGCTCTGGAGGAAAGCGCACGTGCATGCCCCCATTTGAGACGAGGACTTACTCCCCTGGGGAGACTCCAGAATTACCCCAAGATCTATGTCAGCACTGGAGAGGAATCCTCAGGTTCCGGCCCCGCCTCCACACAAGGTATTAGGCCCTGGCATCGAAGGGAGAGGTATTCCGAGAGGCCCACGTGCAACTCGCATGGGGACTGGCCTTTCCTGAGGCAACCAGAGCGGGTCCCAGAGGTCCCCGTCGTATGTCGAGAGCACCTGCCGCAACTCGAGAAAATCCATTAGGATTTGCCCTCCAGGCGAGATGAGGACCATTTCCGCTGAGGCTTCTCAAGGCTAATCACACCTAAGCTCTGGAACTTCCAAAGGGTCCTTGACACCCTTGCTGCAACTCAAGAAGTTCCCCTATATACCCCTCTCCACTCGAGAGGAAGCACGCATGTCCCACCCACATCCAGAAGAGCTCCGTTTCCGCCTCGTAGGTCGAGATGAGGGATCCGTTCGCTGCTTGTTCAGGAGAGATTCCTTGGCGTTCCCATCGCATCTCAAGTGTAGGGGCTCTCCACAGGAAAGGTGAGAGCAACTCCAGCGTCGTGCCACCATTCCAAGAGTCCCCCAGATGTCTCAGTCCATTCCTGAGGATACTGTTTTCCCTGCACTGCCTTGACTTTAACGAGGAGGATCGACTCCCACCACGGTCTCACGTGGGACAGCCCTGTGGGAAAGCCTCATGGGAAAGCCTCGAGGGAAAGCCACAGATCCCTTGATCCACGCGACAGGAATCGTGACGCTGGTGCTACAGCTCGGAGGAAAGCGCACGTGCATGCCCCCATTCGAGACGAAGACTGACTCCCCTGGGGAGACTCCAAAAGTACTCCAAGATCCATGTCAGTACTGGAGAGGAATCCTCAGGTTCCGGCCCCGACTCCACACAAGGACTTAGGCCCCGGCATCGACGGAAGATGAATCCCGAGAGGACCCCGAGCAATTCGAATGGGGACGGGCCAGTATTGAGGCCACCAGAGCGGGTCCCTAAAGTCCCCGTCGTAAGTCAAGAGCACCTGCCGCAACTCGAGAAAATCAAGGAGGTTTTGCACTCCAGCTGAGTGAGGCCCATTTCCGCTGAGGCTTCTGGAAGCTAATCACACCTAACCTCTGGAACTTCTAAAAGGTCCTTCACACCCTTGCTGCAACTCAAGAAGTTCCCTAACATACCCGTCTCCACTCGAGAGGAAGCACGAGGGTCCCGCCCACATCCAGGGGAGCCCCGTGTCCGCCTCGTAGCTCAAGATGAGGGATCCTTTCACAGCTTTTTCGGGAAATAATTCTGGGAGTTCCCGTTGCATCTCAAGTGGAGGCGCTCCTCACAGGAAAGGCGAGAGGAACTCCAGGGTCGTGCCACCGTTCCCAGAGTCCCCCAGATATCTCAGTCCATTCCAGAGGAACCTGTTATCCCTGCACTGCCTCGAGTTTCACGCCGAGCATCGACTCACACCACGGTGACACGTGGGACAGTCCTGTGGGAAAGCCTCGTGGGAAAGCCTCGTGGGAAAGCCACAGATCCCATGATCGGCGCGCCGGGAGGCATGACAGTGTTGTTACAGCTCTGGAGGAAAGCGCACGTGCATGCCCCCATTCGAGACGGGGACTTACTCCCCTGGGGAAACACCAGAAGTACTCCACGATCCATGTCAGCACTGGAGAGGAAACCTCATGTTCCAGACACGACTCCACACAAGGTCTTAGGCTCTGGCATCGAAGGGAGCGGAATCCCGAGAGGCTCCCGAGCCACTGGAATGGGGACTGGCCAGTCCTGAGGCCACCAGAGCGCGTCCCTTAGGTCACCGTCGTAAGTCGAGAGCACCTGCCGCAACTCGAGAAAATCCAGGAGGTTTTTCCCTCCAGGCGAGATGAGGCCCATTTCCGCTGAGGCTTCTCCAGGCTAATCACGTCTAGCCTCTGGAACTTCCAAAAGGTCCTTCACACCCTTGCTGCAACTCAAGAAGTTGCCTGACATACCCGTCTCCACTCTAGAAGAAGCACGAGGATCCCATCCACATCCAGAGGAGCCCCGTTTCCGCCTCGTAGCTCGAGATGAGGGACATTTCGCTGCTTTGTCCGGAAAGAAATCCCGACGTTTCCCTCTCACCTCAAGAGGAGGCGCTCTCCACAGGAAAGGCGAGAGGAACTCCAGCATCGTGCCACCATTCCAAGAGTCCCCCAGATGTCTCAGCCCATTCAGAGGAACCTGTTTGCCCTGCACTACCTCGGCTTTCACGCCGAGGATCGACTCCCACGCCGAGGATCGACTCCCACCACGCTGGCACGTGGGACAGCCCTGTGGGACAGCCCTGTGGGAAAGCCTCGTGGGAAAGCCTCATGGGATAGACTCGAGGGAAAACCATAGATCCTTTGATCCACGCGGCGGACAGAGTGACACTGCTGCTACCGCTCTGGAGGAAAGCGCAAGTGCATGCCCGCATTCGAGACGAGGACTGACTCCCCTGGGGAGACTCCAGAAGTACCCCAAGATCCATATCAGCACTGGAGAGGAATCCTCAGGTTCCGTTCCCGACTCCACACAACGTCTTAGGCCCCGGCATGGACGGGAGAGGAATCCCGAGAGGACCCCGTGGAACTCGCATGGGGACTGGCCTTTCCTGAGGCCACCAGAGCGGGTCCCTGAGGTCCCCGTCGTAAGTCGAGAGCACCTGCCGCAACTCGAGAAAATCCAGGAGGTTTTGCACTCCAGGCGAGATGAGGCCCATTTCCGCTGAGGCTTCTCGAGGCTAATCACATCTAACCACTGGAACTTCCAAAGGGTCCTTCACACCCTTGCTGCAACTCAAGAAGTTCCCCCACATACCCGTCTCCACTCGAGAGGAAGCACGAGGGTACCGCACACATCCAGGGGACCCCGTTTCCGCCTCCTAGCTCGAGATGAGGGATCCTTTCCCTGTTTCGTAGGGAAAGAATTCCCGGCGTTCCCGTCGCATCTCAAGAGGAGGCGCTCTCCACAGGAAAGGCGAGAGGAACTCCAGGGTCGTGCCACCATTCCAAGAGTCCCCCAGATGTGTCAGTCCATTCCAGAGGAACCTGTTTTCCCTGCACTGCCTTGACGTTCAAGCCGAGGATCGACTCCCACCACGTGTGCACGTGGGACAGACCTGTGGGAAAGCCTCGTGGGAAAGACTCGAGGGAAAACCATAGATCCTTTGATCCACGCGGCGGACTGCGTGACACTGCTGCTACGGCTCTGGAGGAAAGAGCAAGTGCATGCCAGCATTCGAGACGAGGAATGACTCCCCTGGGATGACTCCAGAAGTACCCCAAGATCCATGTCAGCACTGGAGAGGAATCCCCAGGTTCCGGCCCCGACTCCACACAAGGTCTTAGGCCCCGGCATCGAGGGGAGAGGAATCCCGAGAGGCCCCCGAGGAACTCGCATGGGGACTGGCCTTTCCTGAGGCCACCAGAGCGGGTCCCTGAGGTCCCCGTCGTAAGTCGAGAGCACCTGCCGCAACTAGAGAAAATCCAGGAGGTTTTGCCCTGCAGGCGAGATGAGGCCCATTTCCGCTGAGGCTTCTCAAGGCTAATCACACCTAAGCTCTGGAACTTCCAAAGGGTCCTTGACACCCTTGCTGCAACTCAAGAAGTTCCCCTATATACCCCTCTCCACTCGAGAGGAAGCACGCATGTCCCACCCACATCCAGAAGAGCTCCGTTTCCGCCTCGTAGGTCGAGATGAGGGATCCGTTCGCTGCTTGTTCAGGAGAGATTCCTTGGCGTTCCCATCGCATCTCAAGTGTAGGGGCTCTCCACAGGAAAGGTGAGAGCAACTCCAGCGTCGTGCCACCATTCCAAGAGTCCCCCAGATGTCTCAGTCCATTCCTGAGGATACTGTTTTCCCTGCACTGCCTTGACTTTAACGAGGAGGATCGACTCCCACCACGGTCTCACGTGGGACAGCCCTGTGGGAAAGCCTCGTGGGAAAGCCTCGAGGGAAAGCCACAGATCCCTTGATCCACGCGACAGGAATCGTGACGCTGGTGCTACAGCTCGGAGGAAAGCGCACGTGCATGCCCCCATTCGAGACGAAGACTGACTCCCCTGGGGAGACTCCAAAAGTACTCCAAGATCCATGTCAGTACTGGAGAGGAATCCTCAGGTTCCGGCCCCGACTCCACACAAGGACTTAGGCCCCGGCATCGACGGAAGATGAATCCCGAGAGGACGCCGAGCAATTCGAATGGGGACGGGCCAGTATTGAGGCCACCAGAGCGGGTCCCTAAAGTCCCCGTCGTAAGTCAAGACCACCTGCCGCAACTCGAGAAAATCAAGGAGGTTTTGCACTCCAGCTGAGTGAGGCCCATTTCCGCTGAGGCTTCTGGAAGCTAATCACACCTAACCTCTGGAACTTCTAAAAGGTCCTTCACACCCTTGCTGCAACTCAAGAAGTTCCCTAACATACCCGTCTCCACTCGAGAGGAAGCACGAGGGTCCCGCCCACATCCAGGGGAGCCCCGTGTTCGCCTCGTAGCTCAAGATGAGGGATCCTTTCACAGCTTTTTCGGGAAATAATTCTGGGAGTTCCCGTTGCATCTCAAGTGGAGGCGCTCCTCAAAGGAAAGGCGAGAGGAACTCCAGGGTCGTGCCACCGTTCCCAGAGTCCCCCAGATATCTCAGTCCATTCCAGAGGAACCTGTTATCCCTGCACTGCCTCGAGATTCAAGCCGAGCATCGACTCACAAAACGGTGACACGTGGGACAGTCCTGTGGGAAAGCCTCGTGGGAAAGCCTCGTGGGAAAGCCACAGATCCCATGATCGGCGCGCCGGGAGGCATGACAGTGTTGTTACAGCTCTGGAGGAAAGCGCACGTGCATGCCCCCATTAGAGACGGGGACTTACTCCCCTGGGGAAACACCAGAAGTACTCCACGATCCATGTCAGCACTGGAGAGGAAACCTCATGTTCCAGACACGACCCACACAAGGTCTTAGGCTCTGGCATCGAAGGGAGCGGAATCCCGAGAGGCTCCCGAGCCATTGGAATGGGGACTGGCCAGTCCTGAGGGCACCAGAGCGCGTCCCTTAGGTCACCGTCGTAAGTCGAGAGCACCTGCCGCAACTCGAGAAAATCCAGGAGGTTTTGCACTCCAGGCGAGATGAGGCCCATTTCCGCTGAGGCTTCTCGAGGCTAATCACATCTAAACACTGGAACTTCCAAAGGGTCGTTCACACCCTTGCTGCAACTCAAGAAGTTCCCCCACATACCCGTCTCCACTCGAGAGGAAGCACGAGGGTCCCGCACACATCCAGGGGACCCCGTTTCCGCCTCCTAGCTCGAGATGAGGGATCCTTTCCCTGTTTCGTAGGGAAAGAATTCGCGGCGTCCCCGTCGCATCTCAAGAGGAGGCGCTCTCCACAGGAAAGGCGAGAGGAACTCCAGGGTCGTGCCACCATTCCAAGAGTCCCCCAGATGTGTCAGTCCATTCCAGAGGAACCTGTATTCCCTGCACTGCCTTGACGTTCAAGCCGAGGATCGACTCCCACCACGTGTGCACGTGGGACAGCCCTGTGGGAAAGCCTCGTGGGAAAGCCTCGTGGGAAAGACTCGAGGGAAAACCATAGATCCTTTGATCAATTGGGCGGACTGCGTGACACTGCTGCTACCGCTCTGCAGGAAAGCGCAAGTGCATGCCCACATTCGAGACGAGGACTGACTCCCCTGGGGAGACTCCAGAAGTACCCCAAGATCCATGTCAGCACTGGAGAGGAATCCTCAGGTTCCGGCCCCGACTCCACACAAGGTCTTAGGCCCCGGCATCGACGGGAGAGGAATCCCGAGAGGCCCCCGAGGAACTCGCATGGGGACTGGCCTTTCCTGAGGCCACCAGAGCGGGTCCCTGAGGTCCCCGAGGTCCCCGTCGTAAGTCGAGAGCACCTGCCGCAACTCGAGAAAATCCAGGAGGTTTTGCCCTCCAGGCGAGATGAGGCCCATTTCCGCTGTGGCTTCTCGAGGCTAATCACATCTAACCACTGGAACTTCCAAAGGGTCCTTCACACCCTTGCTGCATCTCAAGAAGTTCCCCGACATACCCGTCTCCACTCGAGAGGAAGCATGAGGGTCCGGCACACTTCCAGGGGAGCCCCGTTTCCGCCTCCTAGCTCGAGATGAGGGATCCTTTCCTTGTTTCGTAGGGAAAGAATTCCCGGCGTTCCCGTCGCATCTCAAGAGGAGGCGCTCTCCACAGGAAAGGCGAGAGGAACTCCAGGGTCGTGCCACCATTCCAAGAGTCCCCCAGATGTGTCAGTCCATTCCAGAGGAACCTGTTTTCCATGCACTGCCTTGACGTTCAAGCCGAGGATCGACTCCCACCACGTGTGAACATGGGACAGCCCTGTGGGAAAGCCTCGTGGGAAAGCCTCGTGGGAAAGACTCGAGGGAAAACCATAGATCCTTTGATCCATGCGGCAGACTGCGTGACACTGCTGCTACCGCTCTGGAGGAAAGCGCAAGTGCATGCCCGCATCCGAGACGAGGACTGACTCCCCTGGGGAGACTCCAGAAGTACCCCAAGATCCATGTCAGCACTGGAGAGGAATCCTCAGGTTCCGGCCCCGACTCCACACAAGGTCTTAGGTCCCAGCATCGACGGGAGAGGAATCCCGAGAGGCCCCCGGGAACTCGCATGGGGACTGGCCTTTCCTGAGGCCACCAGAGCGGATCCCCGAGGTCCCCGTCGGAAGTCGAGAGCACCTGCCGCAACTCGAGAAAATCCAGGAGGTTTTGCCCTCCAGGCGAGATGAGGCCCATTCCCGCTGAGGCTTCTCGAGGCTAATCACATCTAACCACTGGAACTTCCAAAGGGTCCTTCACACCCTTGCTGCAATTCAAGAAGTTCCCCGACATACCCGTCTCCACTCGAGAGGAAGCACGAGGGTCCCGCACACATCCAGGGGAGCCCCGTTTCCATCTCCTAGCTCGAGATGAGGGATCCTTTCCCGGTTTCGTAGGGAAAGAATTCCCGTCGTTTCCGTCGCATCTCAAGAGGAGGCGCTCTCCACAGGAAAGGCGAGAGGAACTCCAGGGTCGTGCCTCCATTCCAAGAGTCCCCCAGATGTGTCAGTCCATTCCAGAGGAACCTGTTTTCCCTGCACTGCCTTGACGTTCAAGCCGAGGATCGACTCCCAAAATGTGTGCACGTGGGACATCCCTGTGGGAAAGCCTCGTGGGAAAGCCTCGTGGTAAAGACTCGAGGGAAAAACATAGATCCTTTGATCCATGCCGCGGACTGCGTGACACTGCTGCTACCGCTCTGGAGGAAAGCGCAAGTGCATGCCCGCATTCGAGACGAGGACTGACTCCCCTGGGGAGACTCCAGAAGTACCCCAAGATCCATGTCAGCACTGGAGAGGAATCCTCAGGTTCCGGCCCCGACTCCACACAAGGTCTTAGGCCCAGGCATTGACGGGAGAGGAATCCCGAGAGGCCCCCGTGGAACTCGCATGGGGACTGGCCTTTCCTGAGGCCAGCAGAGAGTGTCCCTGAGGTCCCCGTCGTAAGTCGAGAGCACTTGCCGCAACTCGAGAAATCCAGGAGGTTTTGCCCTCCAGGCGAGATGAGGCCCATTTCCACTGAGGCTTCCCGAGGCTAATCACATCTAACCACTGGAACTTCCAAAGGGTCCTTCACAACCTTGCTGCAACTCAAGAAGTTCCCCGACGTACCCGTCTCCACTCGAGAGGAAGCACGAGTGTACCGCACAAATCAAGGGGAGCCCCGTTTCCGCCTCCTAGCTCGAGATGAGGGATCCTTTCCCTGTTTCATAGGGAAAGAATTCAAGGCGTTCCTGTCACATCTCAAGAGGAGGCGCTCTCCACAGGAAAGGCGAGAGGAACTCCAGGGTCGTGCCACCATTCCAAGAGTCCCCCAGATGTGTCAGTCCATTCCAGAGGAACCTGTTTTCCCTGCACTGCCTTGACGTTCAAGACGAGGATCGACTCCCACCACGTGTGCACGTGGGACAGCCCTGTGGGAAAGCCTCGTGGGAAAGCCTCGTGGGAAAGATTCGAGGGAAAACCATAGATCCTTTGATCCACGCGGCGTACTGCGTGACACTGCTGCTACCGCTCTGGAGGAAAGCGCAAGTGCATGCCCGCATTCGAGACGAGGACTGACTCCCCTGGGGAAACTCCAGAAGTACCCCAAGATCCATGTCAGCACTGGAAAGGAATCCTCAGGTTCCGGCCCCGACTCCACACAAGGTCTTAGGCCCCGGCATCGACGGGAGAAGAATCTCGAGAGGCCCCCGAGGAACTCGCATGGGGACTGGCCTTTCCTGAGGCCACCAGAGCGGGTCCCTGAGCTCCCCGTCGTAAGTCGAGAGCACCTGACGCAACTCGAGAAAATCCAGGAGGTTTTGCTCTCCAGGCGAGATGAGGCCAATTCCCGCTGAGGCTTCTCGAGGCTAATCACATCTAACCACTGGAACTTCCAAAGGGTCCTTCACACCCTTGCTGCAACTCAAGAAGTTCCCCGACATACCCCTCTCCACTTGAGAGGAAGCACGAGTGTCCCGCACACATCCAGGGGAGCCCCGTTTCCGCCTCCTTGCTCGAGATGAGGGATCCTTTCCCTGTTTCGTAGGGAAAGAATTCCTGGCGTTCGCGTCGCATCTCAAGAGGAAGCGCTCTCCACAGGAAAGGCGAGAGGAACTCCAGGGTCGTGCCACCATTCCAAGAGTCCCCCAGATATGTCAGTCCATTCCAGAGGAACCTGTTTTCCCTGCACTGCCTTGACGTTCAAGCCGAGGATCGACTACCACCACGTGTGCACGTGGGAAAGCCCTGTGGGAAAGCCTCGTGGGAAAGCCTCGTAGGAAAGACTTGAGGGAAAACCATAGATCCTTTGATCCACGTGGCGGCCTGCGTGATACTGCTGCTACCGCTCTGGAGGAAAGCGCAAGTGCATCCCGGCATTCGAGACGAGGACTGACTCCCCTGGGAGACTCCAGAAGTACCCCAAGATCCATGTCAGCACTGGAGAGGAATCCTCAGGTTCCGGCCCCGACTCCACACAAGGTCTTAGGCCCTGGCATCGACGGGAGAGGAATCCCGAAAGGCTCCCGAGGAACTCGCATGGGGACTGGCCTTTCCTGAGGCCACCAGAGCTGGTCCCTGAAGTCCCCGTCGTAAGTCGAGAGCACCTGCCGCAACTCGGGAAAATCCAGGAGGTTTAGCCCTCCAGGCGAGATGAGGCCCATTTCCGCTGAGGCTTCTCGAGGCTAATCACATCTAACCACTCGAACTTCCAAAGGGTCCTTCACACCCTTGCTGCAACTCAAGAAGTTCCCCGACATACCCGTCTCCACTCGAGAGGAAACACGAGGGTCCCGCACACATCCAGGGGAGCTCCGTTTCCGCCTCCTAGCTCGAGATGAGGGATCCTTTCCCTGTTTCGTAGGGAAAGAATTCCCGGGGTTCCCGTCGAATCTTAAGAGGAGGAGCTCTCCACAGGAAAGGCGAGAGGAACTCCAGGGTCGTGCCACCATTCAAAGAGTCCCCCAGATGTGTCAGTCCATTCCAGAGGAACCTGTTTTCCCTGCACTGCCTTGACGTTCAAGCCGAGGATCGACTCCAACCACGTATGCACGTGGGACAGCCCTGTGGGAAAGCCTCGTGGGAAAACCTCGTGGGAAAGACTCGAGGGAAAAGCATAGATCCTTTGATCCACGCGTCGGACTGCGTGATACTGCTGCTACCGCTCTGGAGGAAAGCGCAAGTGCATGCCCGCATTCGAGACGAGGACTGACTCCCCTGGGGAGACTCCAGAAGTACCCCAAGATCCATGTCAGCACTTGAGAGGAATCCTCAGGTTCCGGCCCCGACTCCACACAAGGTCTTAGGCCCCGGCATCGCCGGGAGAGGAATCCCGAGAGGCCCCCGAGGAACTCGCAAGGGACTGGCCTTTCCTGAGGCCACCAGAGCGGGTCCCTGAGGTCCCGTCTTAAGTCGAGAGCACCTGCCGCAACTCGAGAAAATCCAGGAGGTTTTGCCCTCCAGGCGAGATGAGGCCCATTTCCGCTGAGGCTTCTCGAGGCTAATCACATCTAACCACTGGAACTTCCAAAGGGTCCTTCACACCCTTGCTGCAACTCAAGAAGTTCCCCGACATACCCGTCTCCACTCGGGAGGAAGCACGAGGGTCGCGCACACATCCAGGTGAGCCCCGTTTCCGCCTCCTAGCTCGAGATGAGGGATCCTTTCCGTGTTTCTTAGGGAAAGAATTCCCGGCGTTCCCGTCGCATCTCAAGACGAGGCGCTCTCCACAGGAAAGGCGAGAGGAACTCCAGGGTCGTGCCACCATTCCAAGAGTCCCACAGATGTGTCAGTCCATTCCAGAGGAACCTGTTTTCCCTGCACTTTCTTGACGTTCAAGCCGAGGATCGACTCCCACCACGTGTGCTCGTGGGACAGCCCTGTGGGAAAGCCTCGTGAGAAAGCCTCGTGGGAAAGACTCCAGGGAAAACCATAGATCCTTTGATCCACGCGGCGGCCTGCGTGACACTGCTGCTCTCGCTCTGGAGGAAAGCGCAAGAGCATGCCCGCATTCGAGACGAGGACTGCCTCCCCTGGGGAGACTCCAGAATTACCCCAAGATCCATGTCAGCACTGGAGAGGAATCCTCAGGTTCCGGCCCCGACTCAACACAAGGTCTTAGGTCCCGGCATGGACGGGAGAGGAATCCCGAGAGGACCGCGAGAAACCTGCATGGGGACTGGCCTTTCTTGAGGCCACCAGATCGTGTCCCTGAGGTCCCCGTGGTAAGTCGAAAGCACCAGCCCCAACTCGAAAAAATCCAGGAGGTTTTGCCCTCCAGGCGAGATGAGTCCCATTTCCGCTGATGCTTCTCGAGGCTAATCACACCTAACCTCTGGAACTTCCAAAAGTTCCTTCACTCCCTTGTTGCCACTGAAGAAGTTCCCCGACTTACCCGTCTCCACTCAGGAGGAAGCACGAATGTCCCACCCACATCTAGAGGGGCCCCGTTTCCGTCTCGTACCTCAAGATGAGGGAATTTTTCCCTGCTTGGTCGGAAAAAAATTCCCGGCCTTCCCTTCACATTTCAAGAGGAGGCGCTCTCCACAGGAAAGGGAGAGAATCTCCAGCGTCGTTCCACCATTCCAAGAGTCCCCCAGATGTCTCAGTGCATTCCAGAGGAACCTGGTTTCCCTGCACTGCCTCGACTTTCACGCCGAGGATCGACTGCCACCAAGGTGGCACGTGGGACAGCCCTGTGCGAAAGCCTCGTGGGACAGCCCTGTGGGAAAGCCTCGTGGGAAAGCCTAGTGGAAAATCCTGGAGGGAAAGCCACAGATCCCATGACTCACGAGATGGGAAGCGTGACACTGCTGCTACAGATCAGGAGGAAAGCGCACCTGCATGCCCCCTCTCGAGACGAGGACTGACTCCCCTGGGGAGACTCCATAATTACCCCAAGATCTATGTCCGCATTGGTGAGGAATCCTCAGGTTCCGGCCCCGACTCCACACAACGTCTTAGGCCCCGGCACCGACGGGAGAGGAATCACGAGAGGCCCCCTAGCAACACGCATGATGACTGGCCTTTCCTGAGGCCGCCAGAGAGGGTCCCTGAAGTCCCCGTGGTAACTCGAGAGCACCTGCTGAAACTGGGGAATATCCAGAAGCCTCTCCATTCCAGGCGACATGAGGCCCATTTCTGCTGAGGCATCTCGAGACTAACCACACCTAACCTCTGGAACTTCGAAAGGGTCCTTCACACCTTTGCTGCAACTCAAGAAGTTCCCCGACATACGCGTTCCTCTTCCCATTCTGCCATAATGGTGGTGACATCTGCATATCTAAGTGTATTGATATTTCTTCCGGCAATCTTGATTCCAGCTCAGGTATCTTCCATCCCAGCATTTTTCATGATGTAGTCTGCATATAAGTTAAATAAACAGGGTGACAATATACAGCCTTGACATACTCCTTTTCCTTTTTGGAGCCAGTATGTTGTTCCATGTCCTGCTCTAACTGTTGCTTCCTGACCTTCATACAGATTTCTCAAGAGGCAGGTTAGGTGGTCTAGTATTCCCTTCTCTTTCAGAATTGTGGCTAAAACAACAGTATAAGGACCTTTGCGATGTCAGGCCAAGGAATTGTGTTTCCAGTCATTGAGCCACACCTGATCACTGAGCACAAATTCATGAATCTGTTCCTCAAGGGGGAATGATATTTTTTTTTACACAAACTTAGTTACCTGATTTATTACCTTACCTAATTGTTCCAGCTGCTGTGAAATCCCACCTCCTTACTTGTGGCAAATCTGCTAACACCTGCCTCATTTGGGGTGGGGGGTTCTCCCATAGAAAATTTCATAAGGACAACAACAATGGGAACGTGCAGTTACCCGTAATATGAGTAAGTCTGCCAGAAGTAAGCCCATCCATGTACAGTCAGTCTCTATGATCCATTTTGAAAGAGTCTCTTCAAGAGTTTGGTTGTTTCTTTCCACCATTCCAGAACACTGGGGCCTATATGCTGTATGTAATTTCCACTGATATTTAGAGCTTCACATACCTGTTAATTAACGCGGCTACAAAGACAGGGCCATTGTCGGATTCTATCCTGGTTGGAAACCCAAGTCTGGGAATTATTTCTCAAATCAGCGAGCTACTTCATTTTCTTTTTCAGATCAGGTAGGGAAGGCCTCTGCCCAACCAGAGAAGGTACCTACTATTCTAGTAAGTAATGATAACAGGTGACTGCCTTTGCTTCCCCGAAGGGACACTCGCTTTCCCTGCATCCTGAGAACTCCACGTCTCAGCCAGTTGGAAAAGCGCTTCTTGGAGGTCATTATTCAGGGGCAATTTCCCCTGGAGCCCGGGGCCATAGGGAGTGGCTCCACACTCCCAGGGAAAGGCAGAGCCACAGCCACACATCTGTCCCATCCCCTTTGCTCTGTAGGAGAGCTCTAGTGAGCCTAGGTCTGTCAGGAAAATTCTTGGCTCCTATGGGGACACATTCTATGTGTGAAACTGCATACAGGACCGAGGGGCCACAGGGCGCCTGTTTCTCTCGGGGCCGGAGGGGTGGGGGGCCTGAAGCAGTGCGGCCCAGCAACAGCTTCCACATCCATCCAATTGCTCTTTTCTTACCTCTGATAGAACTAGCTTTGTTCCAGCCTTTGGCAATTTGGAGGCAAGCGGGCCCCACTTCCTCCCCAAGGAGGCATGGGACCTACTTTGAGTGGAAAGGCCCCTCACGGAGCTGAACCCAGGAAGGCACCCAGTCATGTCTGACACATTCCTGCATCCTGCTTCTTCATGAGCAATACCGCTATAAGCTAGGAATGTCTTTCCAAGGCTCAGAAAGGACAGGGGAGATGCATGGTGCTGCCTCTGGAATTTCGGTCCTCTGAGCAGACCTGGAGGTCTCCCCTTGAAGAAGCAAACCAGTTTCTTCCAAATACAGGCTTGCAAACACACACTGGGTGGCTGCCTCTTCTTCCCTGAAGGACGATCACTTTCCCCACATCCTGTGAACTCTGCATCCCAGCCTGCTGGAAAAGCGCTTCTTGGAGGTCATTTTTCAGGGACAATTTTCCCTGGAGCCCGGGGCCGTAGGGAGGGCCCCATGCTCGCTGGGAAAGGCAGAGTCACATCCACAGTCTGTTCTATCCCTTTTGCCCTGTAGGAGAGCTCTAGTGAGCCTAGGTCTGTCAGGAAAATTCTTGGCTCCTATGGGGACACATCCTGTGTGTTAACCTGCATATGGGACCTAGGGGCCACAGGGCGCCTGCTCCTCTCGGGGGGAAACCTGAAGTGGTGCGGCCCAGCAACAGCCTGAACATCCATCTAATTGCTCTTTTCTTCCTTCTGATAGAGCTAGCTTTGCTTCTCGCTTTGGCATTTCGGAAGCCAGGGGGAGCCCCACCGCTGTTGTCCTGGGGTCTATTGGAGGTACCAGGTCTATTGGACCCCAGCATGGCACCCGACCCCCTCAGACACACTCCCGCAGCCTCCTTCCCCATGGGCAGGACTGTTCTGACCTAGGAATGTGTTCCCAAGGCTCAGAAAATGCAGGGAGACACACGGCCCTGACTCTGGAACTGAGGCCGTTGGAGCAGGCCTGGAGGTCTGACGTCTGAGACGGCAAACGCTTGCTGCGAGATACAGGTGTGAAAACACACTCTCTGGGGCTGCCTTTCCTTCCTCCAAGGAAGATAGCTTTTCCAGTCTCCTCCGTGCTGAGTCATACAAGGCTGGAAAGGTCTGGCTTAGAGGGCATTTCTCAGCGGCAATGGCCCCTGAGGCCCTGCACCCAGGGAGGGGTCCTACCCTCCCAGGGGAAGTCAAAGCAACCTCCAAACAGCTGTTCTATCATGTTTCCTCTGCAGGAGGGAGCTAGTGAGCCCAGGTCTGTCTGGAACGTTCTTGGATCCTGCGGGGAAATCATCCTGGGAGCCCACCTGGATACCAGTCGTAGGGGCTAACATCTGCATTTTTCTTCCTTGGAGCCCTAACGCAGTACAGCCTAGCAACTGCTTGAAAATCCATCCTGTTGCTGTTTTCTTCCCTCTGACAGAGCGAGCTTTGCTCCCCACTTTGGGATTTCAGAAGCAAGGTGGTGGCCTGCAACTCCTTGCCTGGGGTCCATTGGAGGTGCAAGGTGCCCTCGACCAGGTGACCCCAGCATGGCACCTGGCCCCCTCAGACACACTCCCGCAGCCTGCTTCCCCATGGGCAGGACTGCTCTCACCTAGGAATGTGTTTGCGAGGCCAGGAAACTGCAGGGAGACACAAGGCCCTGATTCTGGAATGGAGTCTGTTGGAGCAGGCCTGCAGGTCTTATGTCTAACAAGCCAAACACTTGCTGCAAGATACAGGCCTGAAAACACACTCTTGGGCTGCCTTTCCTTCCTCCAAGGAAGAGAGTTTTCTCAGCCTCCTGTGGGCTGAGAGTCACACAGGGCTGAAAAGCACTTACTGGGAGATTAGTTTTCATTGGCCATGGCCCCTGAGGCCCTGTGCTCAGGGAGGGCTCCCTCCCTCCCAGGGAAAGTCAAAGGAAGCTCCAAACGGCTGTTCAATCATGTTTCGGAGAGAGTCATTGCCAAGGCAGGTTTATAAGAAGTTCAAGGGTCCCCAAGGAGAGAGGGGTCTAGAATTCTCAAGGAGGAAGAAAGGGCACACTTTTTTCCCCTCTACATTCCTTAGGATTATATAACAATCATGCATCCTTCTTGAGGACGGTCTCTGGAAAAACCTTCTGGCTAATCCTGTTATCTTAAAATGTAAATGATGGGAGTAGGTCTAGTGAGTCTTTACAACCTCCAGACATTCTTTTGTTCGTTGTAATAACTTATTGGAGAGTATATAACTCCATTACTAACACTAGCAAGGGGGTACGCTTTCTGCCCCTTGTGATGTCTCTGTCAGAAGCTTTCTCTATCTCCTTTCTACTTGAATAAAACTCGATTGCACAAAAGCTCTGAGCAATCAAGCCTCATCTTGGGCCCTGGATTGAATTCTTCTCCTCCATAAGCCAAGAATCCCAGCATCTTTTCGTGGTTCAGCAACAATATTTCATTTCCTCTGCAGGAGAGATCTAGTGAGCTTAGGTCTGTCTGGAACATTCTTGGATCCTGTGGGGAAAATATCCTGTGCACACATCTGGATACTGGGCCTAGAGGCCAAAATTCGCATTTCTTTCCCGCGGAGCCCTCACGTGGTGTGACTTAGCAACTGCTTGAAAATCCATCCCATTGCTGTTTTCCTCCTCCTGACAGAGCTAGCTTTGTTCCCTGCTTTGGGATATCTCAACCGAGGGGCCGGTCCATAGCTACTCGCCTGGGGCCCATTGGATGTGCAAGGTGCCCTCGACTAGGTGACCCTAGCATGGCACTCAGCCCGCTCAGACACACTCCCGAGGCTTCTTTCTCATGGGAAGCACTGCTCCAACCTAGGAATGTGTCTGCAATGCTTGGAAAGTGCAGTGAGACACACAGCCCTGACTCTGGAATTGAGGCCCTCAGAGCAAGCCTGCAGCTCTGATGTCTGAGAAGCAAAACACTTGCTGCAAAGAGAGGCCTGAAAACACACTCTCTGTGGATGACTTTCCTTCCTCTAAGGAAGACAGATGTCCCAGTCTCCTGCTTCCTGCATGTCACAGAGCTGGAATGCGCTTGCTTGGATGTCATGATTCAGTGGCAATGACCCCTGAGGCCCTTTGCCCAGGGAGGGCTCCCACACTCATAGGCAAATCAAAGCAACTTCCAAGTGAGTCAGCTCTTCACATCAAGTGGCCAAAGTATTGGAGTTTCAGGTTCAGTATTAGTCCTTCCAATGGATATTCAGACCTGATTTCCTTTAGGATGGAGTGGTTGCGTCTCCTTGTAGTCTAAGCGACCTACAAGCATCTTCTCCAACACCACTGTACAAAAGCATCAAATTTTCAGCTGTCACTTTCTTTATAGTACATCTTTCATATCCATCCATGACATATGGAAAAACCATAGCCTTGACCGGATGGATCTTTGTTGGCAAAGCAACGTCTCGGCTTTTTAATATGCTGTCTAGTTTGGTCATCACTTTTCTTCCAAGTCATAAATATGTTTTAAGTTCATGGAGGCAGCCATCACCTGCAGTGATTTCCAAGCCCCCCAAAATAGTCTGCTGCTGTTTCCAATGTTTTCCCATCTATTTGCCATGAAGTGATGAGACTGGATGCAATGATTGTAGTTTTCTGAATGCTGAGCTTTAAGCTAACTTTTTCACTCTCCTCTTTCACTTTCATCAGGAGACTCTTTAGCTCTTCTTCACTTTCTGCCATAAGGGTGGTGTCATCTGAATATCTGAGATTATTGATATTTCTCCCAGCAACCTTGATTCCAGCGTGTGCTTCCTCCAGCCCAGTGTTTCTCATGCTGTACTCTGCATATAAGTTAAATAAGCAGGGTGACAATATACAGCCTTGACATGTTCCTTTTCCTATGTAGAACCAGTCTGTTGTTCCATGTCCAGTTCGAACTGTTTCTTCCTGACCTGCATACAGGTTTCTCAAGAGACAGGTCAGGTGGTCTGGTATTCCCATCTCTTTCAGAATTTTTCCCAGTTTCTTGTGATCCACACAGTCAAAGGCTTTGGCATTGTCAATAAAGCAGAAATAGATGGTTTTTTTTTTCCGGAACTCTCTTGCTTTTTCAATGATCCAGTGGATGTTGGCAATTTGATCTCTGGTTTCTCTGCATTTTTTAAATCCCTCTTGAACATCTGGAAGTTCACAGTTCATGTGAACTTGGAGAATTTTGAGCATTACTTTACTAGTGTGTGAGATGAGTGCAATTGTGCAGCAGCTTGAATAGTGTTTGTCATTGCCTTTCTTTGGGATTGGAATGAAAACTGACCTAATGACTAGATGTTTTCAATTGCATATGCTGAAAGAACTGGGTGTGCAGTTTTGAAGGAAAAAAAAATCATTTTAACCCATTTTCTCTGAAGTGCAAGGCATATCATGGCCATCCCTGAATCATAAAGTCACCTTTTCTTTATGTAGTCATAGTTTCATGCCTAAATTATAGGCCAACTCGTGCTCAACTTGACTCTGATGTCAGGGGCAGATCAACTGATAAAAAGCTTGGATTGTCCCTCTGGAGGAAAGTGAGATCTTGGTCCCACGAGAAGAATCTGAAGGGTTAAGGGAACTTGCAAGGGTGGGGAAAGCTTAGTCCATCCTACATGTACCAAAATCTTAAATAAGGCTTATTTACTTTACTGAAGTAAAAAAACAGATGATGAAAACAATTATAAATCAATGAAAGGTAGAGAAACTCATAGTCTGTGATCAAAAATTGCATTCTAAGAAAACTTAGTTCTCTTAACCTAGAGAGGAGACTAAATTCCATCTGGTAGCAGCTTACCAGAAGACAAGCAAACAAACAAACAAATTATCAGTAAGCTTAAAAAAAGTATTTTCCATGTATCTTGAAGTAGCAGTATTTCTGCAAAGGCATCAGTGTGAAACCACAGAGGACATGGTTAAAACCTGATGAAATAGAAATTGGCAATGTCATCTGGTCACTGCTGCGACTTGAAATGCTTTAATATGATAACTAGAATGATAACTGACAGCATTTGACCAGGACATATCAGATTTTCACGGATGTCATATCATTTCTAGGATATCTATATTAGGAACTGAAGGAATCTTTGAACCTAGGAAAGAAAACAACAGTCTCAAAGGCCCTTGCTGAGTCATCTAGCAGCAAGGAATGTCTTTGCAAGGATCGCAAAGTGAAGGGAAGATACACCGACCTGCCTCTGCAACTTCGGTCCTCTGAGCAGATCTGGAGGTCTCCCTTTGTATAAGCTAACCTGTTCCTTCCAAATAGAGGTTTGCAACACAAAACAAGTGGCCGCCTATTCTTCCCCGAAGGAGGCTCTCTTTCCCCACATCCTGCAAACTCCCTTTCCCAGCCTCCTGGAAAAGTGCTTCTTGCAGTTCCTTTCAGAAAATCCTATGGACAGAGAAGCCTGGTAGGCTGCAGTCCATGGGGTCGCTGAGGGTCGGACATGACTGAGCGACTGCACTTTCATTTTCACTTTCATGCATTGGAGAAGGCAATGGCAACCCACTTACTGTTCTTGCCTGGAGAATCCCAGGGACGGGGGAGCCTAGTGGGCTACCGTCTATGGCGTCGCACAGAGTCGAACACGACTGAACCAACTTAGCAGCAGCAGCAGCAGCAGCAGCAGCAGCAGCAGCAGCAGCAGCAGCAGTTCCTTTCTTAGGGGCAGTTATCCCTGAGATTGGGACCTGGAAAGGCAGAGCCACCTCCACACACACATCTTTTCTGTCCCCTTTCCTCTGGAGGAGAGCTCTAGTGAGCCTAGGTCTGTCAGGAAAATTCTTGGCTTTGACGGGATCACACCCGGTGTGTGAACCTGCATACCCGACCTAGGGGCCACAGGGCACCTGTTTTGCTCGAGTGGGTCCTGGAGGGGTGCAGCATAGCAAGAGCTTAAAGATCCATCCAATTTGTCTTTCTTTTACCTCGGAGAGAACGAGTTTGCTCCACCTCCACCCTTTGGCAGTGTGGAGGGAAGAGGGCACAACCCTCTCCCAAAGGGGACATAGGGCCTACCAGGAGAGAAAGGCCCCTTGAGGAGCTGAGCCCAGGTAGGCAGCCAGTGATGTCAAGCACACTCCCGCTGCTTGCTTCTTCATGGGCACTCCGACAATCTGCTAGGAATGTCTTGGCAAGGATCTCAAAGGGAAGGGGAGATACATGGCCCTGTCTCTGGAACTTCAGTCCTCTGAGCAGATCTGGAGGTCTTGAGTTGTATAAGCAAACGTGTTCCTTCCAAATAGAGGCTTGCGAACACACCCCCGGTGGTTGCCTCTTCTTCCCCGAAGAAGTCTTTCTTTCCCCACATGCTGCGAACTCCCTGTCCCAACCTCCAAGATTAGCGCTTCTTGCCATTCCTTTCTTAGAGGCAGTTATCCCTGAGCTTGGGGCCGTAGGGAGTAGCCCCACACTCACAGGGAAAGGCAAAGACTCCTCCATACATCTCCTCTATCCCCTTTGCTCTGGAGGAGAGCTTTAGTGAGCCTAGGTCTTTCAGGAAAATTGTTGGCTTGGACAGGATCTCACCCTGTTTGTGAACCTGCATACCCAACCGGGGGCCACAGAGCACCTGTTTCAGTAAAGTGGGCCCTGAAAGGGTGCAGCCTAGCAAGAGCTTGAAAATCCATTCAATTGCTGTTTTTGTACCTCTGACAGAGCGAGCTTTGCTCCACCCTTTGGCAGTGTGGAGAAAAGAGGCATGACACCCTCCCCAAGGGGACATGGGGCCTACTTCGAGAGGAAAGGCCCCTTGTGGAGTTGAGGCACACAGTCGTGTCAAACACACTCCCACTGCTTGCTTCTTCATGGGCACTCCCGCTATCAGCTAGGAATGTCTTTGCAATGATCACAAAGGGAAGGGGAGATACACAGCCCTGCCTCTGGACCTCCGGTGCTCTGAGCAAATCTGGACTGCCGTTGTTGGTCAAGGTCAAGTTCAAGTTCAAGGTCAAAGTCAAGGTCAAGTTCAAGGTTAAGGTCAAGGTCAAGTTCAAGTTCAAGGTCAAGGTCAAGTTCAAGTTCAAGGTCAAAGTCAAGGTCAAGTTTAAGTTTAAGGGCAAGGAAAAGGGAAGGGCAAGGACAAGGTAAGGCCAAGGACAAGGCCTAGGGAAGGCCAAGCCGAAGGCCAAGGGCAAGGGCAAGGGCAACGCCAAGGGTAAGGCCAAGGCTCAGGCCAGGGCCAAGGCCAAGGCCGCCAAAGTGAAGCCCAAACCCCGTAACGCCTGACAGAAGGCAGAAGGCACTAGGCCCCTGTGCAGAGGAAGCCACTGAAGGCGGCAAGGCCACAGAGCTCCCCGACTCCCGTTCCCACAGGAAGATGTGAGGATAAAGGGCCTCATCCCAGCACAGCACCCGCTCCCACCGGCCCCCGACCCCCGCAGCGCACCCCCTAAAACAACACTGTCTTCCCAGAAAAGAGAACGGAGAAGCCATGTGTGTGCCAAAGGAGCAAGATGAACGAACGATGCCACGCCCTCCAACTTTGGGCACACCTGACGCCTGGGAACCCCAGGCCCGGCCGATGGGTCCCCGCCGTTCTCGGGCGGGAAGGGGGGTCGACACGTGGGCCGAGAGCCCTTGCCCGGGCCACCCGCAAATCCCCTGAGACGTGATCCGACCCCAGGGACCGAGGGCAAACGTACCGCTTGAGGTGCTGGAGGAGCCGGACGGAGACATGGTGGGAGAGGCACACGGGAGCACTGCAGACTGCTGGCCGAGTGGGCGGGGACCCAGCAGCCCAGGACTCTGGAGAGCGGGAGGCGTCTCCGCCCCCATTGACGTCAATAGGGTTTGGGTGCGTAGATGGAGGGGGCCGCCCCTGGCCTCTTTCCAAGCAGAGACCCTGGACGGAGTCCCGTGGAGTGAGTGGGCTTTTCCCGGGCACAGCTGTGCCCCGGACCGCCAAGATCCCCGTTGGGGTGGGTGGGCAGTTCGGGGGCTTTGGTTTGTGGCCATCCCTCGCAGCGGATGGTGGGATCAACCCCGGGTGGATCAATCAGGGGCCCTCAGCAGTGCCAAGGGAGCTCACCGCCCAGGAAACGCCCCCTAGGTCCCTTTGAATTGGCCGCCCACGCCCCCTTTCCCAGCCTGCCTTGTTCTGGGGTTTCCCACCTTTTCACATACCACAGGTCCCTGGGCCTGGACTGTCCCCCGCTGGCTCCTCCGAGGCATTCCGGGACAACGAACGCTCTCTCCAGCGCCTCCACCTAGATCCCACGCTGTCCTCGCCTCCATATGCCCCCTGCGCCTCCCCAACTCCTCCGTGGGCTCCTGGCGCCCTTTCCCTACAGCAGTCCCAGAGCGCCAGCCCCGAGGGCTTTGAGTTGCCTGGAGCCCAAGGCTGCGGCCAGAGACCTGAGGGGCCAGCATCTGGACCGGCAGCTAGTGCCATTAGGAGCTTTTCTCATGTGGAGCCTGAGGCCAACATCCGTGGGCAACCCCCAAGCGCGAATGCCCTGGAGATACACGCCCAAGGGGACAGTGTACCCCCTATGTGGGAAGGAGGTTCCTGTTTTCCCAGCACTGCATGGTGGCACGTGGAATAGCCCTGTGGGAAAGCCCCATGGAAAAGCCTCGAGGGAAAGACACAGATCCCTTGATCCACGAGACGGGAAGCGAGAAACTGCTGCTACTGCTCAGGAGGAAAGCACACGTGCATGACCCCACTCGAGACGAGGTCTGACGCCCCTTGGGAGACTCCAGAAGTACGCCAAGATCCATGTCAGCCCGGGAGAGGAATCCTCAGGTTCTGGTCCGACTCCATACAAGGTCTTAGGCGCCTGCATTGACGGGCGAGGAATCCTCAGAGGCCACCGAGCAACTCGCATGGGGAATGACCTATCCTGAGGCCAACAGAGCGGGTCCATGAGGTCCCCGTCGTAAGTCGAGAGCACAAGCCGCAACTCGAGAAAACAAGGAGGTTCAACCCTCCAGGCGAGATGTGGCCCATTTTGGCTGAGGCGTCTCGAGGCTAATCATATCTAACCTCTGGAACTTCCAAAGGGTCCTTGACACCCTTACTGCAACTCAAGAAGATCCCCGACATACCCATCTCCAGTCGAAAGAAAGCACGAGGTTCGGTCCACATCCAGAGGAGCCCCGTTTCCACCTCGTAGCTCGAGATGAGGGATCCTTTCCCTGCTTGGTCGGGAAAGAATTCCCGGCGTTCCCGTCGCATCTCAAGAGCAGGCGCTCTCCACAGGAAAGGCGAGAGGAACTCCAGGGTCGTGCCACCATTCCAAGAGTCCCCCAGATGTCCCAGTCCATTCCAGAGGAACCTCTTTTCCCTGCACTGCCTCGACTTTCACGCCGAGGATCGACTCACACCACGGTGGCACGTGAGACAGCCCTGTGGGAAAGCCTCGTAGGAAAGCCTCCTGGGAAAGCCTCGAGGGAAAGCCACAGATCCCATGATCGACACGACGGGAAGCGTGACACTGCTACTACAGCTCGGGAGGAAAGCGCACGTGAATGCCCCCTCTCGAGACGAGGACTGACTCTCCTGGGCAGACTCCAGAAGTACCGCAAGATCCATGTCAGCACTGGAGAGGAATCCTCAGGTTCCGCCTCCGACCCCACACAAGGTCTTAGGCCCCGGATCGAAGGGAGAGGAATCCCGAGCGGCCCCCGAGCAACTCGAATGGGGACTGGCCAGTCCTGAGGCCACCAGAGCGGGTGCCTTAAGTCACCGTCGTAAGACGAGAGCACCTGCCGCAACTCGAGAAAATCCAGGAGGTACTCCCCTCCAGGGGAAATGAGGCCCATTTCCGCCGATGCTTCTCGACACTAATCACAACTAACCTCTGGAACTTCCAAAAGGTCCTTCACACCCTTGCTGCAACTCAAGAAGTTCCCCGACTACCCCTGTCCACTCTAGAGGAAGCACAATGGTCCCGCCCACATCAAGAGGAGCCCCGTTTCCGCATTGTAGTTCCAGATGAGGGATCCTTTCCCTGCTTGGTCGGGAAAGAATTCTGGGCGTTCCTGTCGCATCTCAAGAGGAGGCGCTCTCCACAGGAAAGGCGAGAGGAACTCCAGGGTCGTGCCACCATTCTCAGAGTCCCCCAGATGTCCCAGTCCATTCCAGAGGAAGGTGTTTTCCCTCTACTGCCTCGACTTTAACGCTGCAGATCGACTCACACCACGGTGGCACATGGGACAGCCCTGTGGGAAAGCCTCATGGGAAAGCCTTGTGGGAACACCTCGAGGGAAACCCACAGATCCCATGAACGACGTGACGGGAAGCGTGAAACTGCTGCTACTGCTCTGGAGGAAAGCGCACGTGCATGCCCCCATTCGAGACAAGGACTGACTCCACTGGGGAGAGTCCAGAAGTACCCTAAGAACCATGTCAGCACTGGAGAGGAATCCTCAGTTTCCGTGGCCAACGCCACACGGGGTCTTAGGCCCCGGCATCGACGGGAGAGGAATCCCAAGAGGTCCCCGAGAAGCTCGAATGGGGTCTGGCCAGGCCTGAGGCCAACAGAGCGGGTCCCTTAGGTCTCCGTCGTAACACTAGAGCACCTGCCGCAACTCGGGAAAATCCAGGAGGATCTCCCCTCCAGGCTAGATGAGGCACATGTGCGCTGCGGCTTCTCGAGGCTAATCACACCTAACCTCTGGAACTTGCAAAAGGTCCTTCACATCCTTGCTGCAACTCAAGAAGTTCCCCGACATACCCCTCTCCGCTCTAGAGGAAGCACGAGGGTCCCGCACACATCCAGTGGAGCGCCATTTCCGCCTCGTAGCTCCATATGAGGGATCCTTTCCCGGTTTGGTCGGGAAAAATTCTGGGCGTTCCCGTCGCATCTCAAGAGAAGGCTCTCTCCACAGGAAAGGCGAGAGGAACTCCAGGATAGTGCCACCATTCCCAGAGTCCCCCAGATGTGTCAGGCCATTCCAGAGGAACCTGTTTTCCCTGCACTGCCATGACGTTCAAGCCGAGGATCGACTCCCACCACTTGTGCACGTGGGACAGCCCTGTGGGAAAGCCTCGTGGGAAAGCCTCGTGGGAAAGAATCGAGGGAAAACCATAGATCCTTTGATCCACGCGGCGGACTACGTGAAACTGCTGCTACCGCTCTGGAGGAAAGCGCAAGTGCATGCCCGCATTCGAGACGAGGACTGACTCCCCTGGGGAGACTCCAGAAGTACCCCAAGATCCATGTCAGCACTGGAGAGGAATCCTCAGGTTCCGGCCCGACTCCACACAAGGTCTTCGGCCCCGGCATCGACGGTACAGGAATCCCGAGAGGACCCCGAGGAACTCGCATGGGGACTGGCCTTTCCTGAGGCCACCAGAGTGGGTCCCTGAGGTCCCCGTCGTAAGTCGAGAGCACATGCTGCAACTCGAGAAAATCCAGGAGGTTTTGCCCTCCAGGCGAGATGAGGCCTATTTCCGCTGAGGCTTCTCGAGGCTAATCACATCTAACCACTGGAACTTCCGAAGGGTCCTTCACACCCTTGCTGCAACTCAAGAAGTTCCCCGACATACCCCTCTCCACTCGAGAGGAAGAACGAGGGTCCCGCACACATCCAGGGGAGCCCCGTTTCCGCCTCCTAGCTCGAGATGAGGGATCCTTTCCCTGTTTCGTAGGGAAAGAATTCCCGGCGTTCCCGTCGCATCTCAAGAGGAGGCGCTCTCCACAGGAAAGGCGAGAGGAACTCCAGGGTCCTGCCACCGTTCCAAGACTCCCCCAGATGTGTCAGTCCATTCCAGAGGAACCTGTTTTCCCTGCACTGCCTTGACGTTCAAGCCGAGGATCGACTCCCACCACGTGTGCACGTGGGACAGCCCTGTGGGAAAGCCTCGTGGGAAAGCCTCAAGGAAAAGCCATAGATCCCTTGATCCACGCGGCGGAATGCGTGACACAGCTGCTACCGCTCTAGAGGAAAGCTCAAGTGCATGCCCGCATTTGAGACGAGGACTAACTCCACTGGGGAGACTCCAGAAGGACCCCAAGATCCATGTCAGCACTGGAGAGGAATCCTCAGGTTCCGGCCCCGACTCCACACAAGGTCTTAGGCCCCAGCATCGACGGGAGAGGAATCCCCAGAGGCCCCCGAGGAACTCGCATGGGGTCTGGCCTTTCCTGAGGCCACCAGAGCGTGTCCCTGAGGTCCCCATCGTAAGTCGAGAGCACCTGCCGCAACTCGAGAAAATCAAGGAGGTTTTGCCCTCCAGGCGAGATGAGGCCCATTTCCACTGAGACTTCTCGAGGCCAATCACATCTAACCACTTGAACTTCCAAAGGGTCCTTCACACCCTTGCTGCAACTCAAGAAGTTCCCCGACATAGCCGTTTCCACTCGAGAGGAAGCACGAGGGTCCCGCACACATCCAGGGGAGCCCAGTTTCCGCCTCCTAGCTCGAGATGAGGGATCCTTTCCCTGTTTCTTAGGGAAAGAATTCCCGGCGTTCCCGTCGCATCTCAAGAGGAGGCGCTCTCCACAGGAAAGGCGAGAGGAAGTCCAGGGTCGTGCCACCATTCCAAGAGTCCCCCAGATGTGTCAGTCCATTCCAGAAGAACCTGTTTTCCCTGCACTGCCTTGACGTTCAAGCCGAGGATCGGCTCCCACCACGTGTGCACGTGGGACAGCCCTGTGGGACAGCCTCGTGGGAAAGCCTCGTGGGAAAGACTCGAGGGAAAACCATAGATCCTTTGATCCACGCGGCGGACTGCGTGACACTGCTGCCACCGCTCTTGACTAAAGCGCAAGAGCATGCCCGCATTCGAGACGAGGACTGACTCCCCTGGGGAGACTCCAGAAGTACCCCAAGATCCATGTCAGCACTGGAGAGGAATCCTCAGGTTCCGGCCCCGACTCCACACAAGGTCTTAGGCCCCGGCATCGACGGGAGAAGAATCCCGAGAGGCCTCCGAGGAACTCGCATGGCGACTGGCCTTTCCTGAGGTCACCAGAGCGGGTCCCTGAGGTCCCCGTCGTAAGTCGAGAGCACCTGCCGCAACTCGAGAAACTCCAGGAGGTTTTGCCCTCCAGGCGAGATGAGGCCCATTACCGCTGAGGCTTCTCGAGCCTATTCACATCTAACCACTGGAACTTCCAAAGGGTCCTTCACACCCTTGATGCAAGTCCAGAATTTCCCCGACATAGCCGTCTCTACTGAAGAGGAAGCAGGAGCGTCCCGCACACATCCAGGGGAACCCCGTTTCCGCCTCCTAGCTCGAGATGAGGGATCCTTTTCCTGTTTCGTAGGGAAAGAATTCCCGGCGTTCCCGTCGCATCTCAAGAGGAGGCGCTCTCAACAGGAAAAGTGAGAGGAACTCCAGGGTCGTGCCACCAATCCAAGAGTCCCCCAGATGTGTCAGTACATTCCAGAGGAACCTGTTTTCCCTGCACTGCCTGTACGTTCAAGCCGAGGATCGACTCCCGCCATGTGTGCACGTTGACAGCCCTGTGGGAAAGCCTCGTGGGAAAGCCTCGTGGGAAACACTCGAGGAAAAACCATAGATCCTTTGATCCACGCGGCGGACTGCGTGACACTGCTGCTACCGCTCTGGAGGAAAGCGCAAGTGCATGCCCCCATTCGAGACGAGGACTGACTCCCCTGGGGAGCCTCCAGAAGTACCCCAAGATCCATGTCAGCACTGGAGAGGAATCCTCAGGTTCCGGCCCCGACTCCACACAAGGTCTTAGGCCCCGGCATCGACGGGAGAGGTATCCCGAGAAGCCCCCGAGGAACTGGCATGGGGACTGGCCTTTCCTGAGGCCACCAGAGCGGGTCCCTGATGTCCCCGTCGTTAGTCGAGAGCACCTGCCGCAACTCGAGAAACTCCAGGAGGTTTTGCCCTCCAGGCGAGATGAGGCCCATTTCCCCTGAGGCTTCTCGAGGCTAATCACATCTAACCACTGGAACTTCCAAAGGGTCCTTCACACCCTTGTTGCAACTCAAAAAGTTCCCCGACATAGCCGTCTCCACTGGAGAGTAAGCACGAGGGTCCCGCACACATCCAGGGGAACCCCGTTTCCGCCTCCGAGCTCGAGATGAGGGATCCTTTCCCTGTTTCGTAGAGAAAGAATTCCCGGCGTTCCCTTCGCATCTCAAGAGGAGGCGCTCTCCACAGGAAAAGCGAGAGGAACTCCAGGGTCATGCCACCAATCCAAGAGTCCCCCAGATGTGTCAGTCCATTCCAGAGGAACCTGTTTTCCCTTCACTACCTTGACGTTCAAGCCGAGGATCGACTCCCAACACGTGTGCACGTGGGACAGCCCTCTGGGAATGCCTCGTGGGAAAGCCTCGTGGGAAAGACTCGAGGGAAAACCATAGATCCTTTGATCCACGCGGCGGACTGCGTGACACTGCTGCTACAGCTCTTGACTAAAGCGCAAGTGCATGCCCGCTTTCGAGACGAGGACTGACTCCCCTGGGGAGACTCCAGAAGTACCCCAAGATCCATGTCAGCACTGGAGAGGAATCCTCAGGTTCCGGCCCCGACTCCACACAAGGTCTTAGGCCCCGGCATCGACGGGAGAGGAATCCCGAGAGGCCCCCGAGGAACTCGCATGGGGACTGGCCGTTCCTGAGGCCACCAGAGCGGGTCCCTGAGGTCCCCGTCGTACGTCGAGAGCACCTGCCGCAACTCGAGAAAATCAAGGAGGTTTTGCCCTCCAGGCGAGATGAGGCCCATTTCCGCTGAGGCTTCTCGAGGCTAATCACATCTAACAACTGGAACTTCCAAAGGGTCCTTCACACCCTTGCTGCAAGTTCAGAAGTTCCCCGACATAGCCGTCTCCACTCGATAGGAAGCACGAGGGTCCCGCACACATCCAGGGTAGCCCGGTTTCCACCTCCTAGCTCGAGATGAGGGATCCTTTCCCTGTTTCGTAGGGAAAGAATCCCCAGCGTTCCCGTCGCATCTCAAGAGGAGGCGCTCTCCACAGGAAAGGCGAGAGGAACTCCAGGGTCGTGCAACCATTCCAAGAGTCCCCCAGATGTGTACGTCCATTCCAGAGGAACCTGTTTTCCCTGCACTGCCTTCACGTTCAAGCCGAGGATCGACTCCCACCACGTGTGCACGTGGGACAGCCCTGCGGGAAAGCCTCGTGGGAAAGCCTCGTGGGAAAGACTCGAGAGAAAACCATAGATCCTTTCATCCACGTGGCGGACTGCGTGACACTGCTGCTACCGCTCTTTAGGAAAGCTCAAGTGCATGCCCGCATTCGAGACGAGGACTGACTCCCCTGGGGAGACTCCAGAAGTACCCCAAATCCATGTCAGCACTGGAGAGGAATCATCAGGTTCCGGACCCGACCCCACACAAGGTATTAGGCCACGGCATCGACGGGAGCGGAATCCCGAGAGGCCCCCGAGGAACTCGCATGGGGACTGGCCTTTCCTGAGGCCACCAGAGCGGGTCCCTGAGGTCCCCGTCGTAAGTCGAGAGCACCTGCCCCAACTCGAGAAAATCCAGGAGGTTTTGCCCTCCAGGCGAGATGAGGCCCATTTCCGCTGAGGCTTCTCGAGGCTAATCATATTTAAAAACTGGAACTTCCAAAGGGTCCTTCACACCCTTGCTGCAACTCAAGAAGTTCCCCGACATACCCGTCTCCACGAGAGGAAGCACAAGGGTCCCGCACACATCCAGGGGAGCCCCGTTTCCTCCTCTTAGCTCGAGATGAGGGATCCTTTCCCTGTTTCGTAGGGAAAGAATTTCCGGCTTTCCCGTCGCATCTCAAGAGGAGGCGCTCTCCACAGGAAAGGCGAGAGGAACTCCAGGGTCTTGCCACCATTCCAAGAGTCCCCCAGATGTGTCATTCCATTCCAGAGGAACCTGTTTTCCCTGCACTGCCTTGACGTTCAAGCCGAGGATCGACTCCCTCCACGTGTGCACGTGGGAGAGCCCTGTGGGAAAGCCTCGTGGGAAAGACTCGAGGGAAAACCATAGATCCTTTGATCCAAGCGGCGGATTGCTTGACACTGCTGATACCGCACTGGAGGAAAGCACAAGTGCATGCCCGCATTCGAGAAGAGGACGGACTCCCCTGGGGAGACTCCAGAAGTACCCCAAGATCCATATCAGCACTGGAGAGGAATCCTCAGGTTCCGGCCTCGACTCCACACAAGGTCTTAGGCCCCGGCATCGACGGGAGAGGAATCCCGAGAGGCCCCCGAGGAACTCGCATGGGGACTGGCCTTTCCTGAGGCCACCAGAGCGGGTCCCTGAGGTCCCCGTCGTAAGTCGAGAGCACCTGCCGCAACTCGAGAAAATCAAGGAGGTTTTGCCCTCCAGGCGAGATGAGGCCCATTTCCGCTGATGCTTCTCGAGGCTAATCACATCTAACAACGGGAACTTCCAAAGGGTACTTCACACCCTTGCTGCAACTTAAGAAGTTCCCCGACACACCCGTCTCCACTCGAGAGGAAGCCCGAGGGTCCCGCACACATCCAGGGGAGCCCCGTTTCCGCCTCCTAGTTCGAGATGAGGGATCCTTTCCCTGTTTCGTAGGGAAAGAATTCCCGGCGTTCCCGTCGCATCTCAAGAGGAGGCGCTCTCCACAGGAAAGGCGAGAGGAACTCCAGGGTCGTGCCACCATTCCAAGAGTCCCCCAGTTGTGTCAGTCCATTCCAGAGGAACCTGTTTTCCCTGCACTGCCTTGACGTTCAAGCCGAGGATCGACTCCCACCACGTGTGCACGTGGGACAGACCTGTGGGAAAGCCTCATGGGAAAGCCTCCTGGGAAAGACTCGAGGGAAAACCATAGATCCTTTGATCCACGCGGCGGAATGCGTGACACTGCTGCTACGGCTCTGGAGGAAAGCGCAAGTGCATGCCCGCATTCGAGACGAGGACTGACTCCCCTGGGGAGCCTCTAGAAGTACCCCAAGATGCATGTCAGCACTGGAGAGGAATCCTCAGATTCCGGCCCCGACTCCACACAAGGTCTTAGGCCCCGGGATTGACGGGAGAGGAATCCCGAGAGGCCCCCGAGGTACTAGCATGGGGACTGGCCTTTCCTGAGGCCACCAGAGCGGGTCCCTGAGGTCCCCATCGTAGGTCGAGAGCACCTTCCGCAACTCGAGAAAATCCAGGAGGTTTTGCCCTCCAGGGGAGATGAGGCCCATTTCCGCTGAGGGTACTCCAGGCTAATCACATCTAACCACTGGAACTTCCAAAGGGTCCTTCACACCCTTGCTGCAACTCAAGAAGTTCCCGACATAGCCGTCTCCACTCGAGAGGAAGCACGAGGTTCCCGCACACATCCAGGGGAGCCCCGTTTCCGTCTCCTAGCTCGAGATGAGGGATCCTTTCCCTGTTTCGTAGGGAAAGAATTCCCGGCATTCCCGTCGCATCTCAAGAGGAGGCGCACTCCACAGGAAAGGCGAGAGGAACTCCAGGGTCGTGCCACCATTCCAAGAGTCCCCAAGATGTGTCAGTCCATTCCAGAGGAACCTGTTTTCCCTGCACTGCGTTGACGTTCAAGCCGAGCGTCGACTCACTCGACATGTGCACGTGGGACAGCCCTGTGGGAAAGCCTCGTGGGAAATCCTCGAGGGAAAGACTCGAGGGAAAAACATAGATCCATTGATCCACGCGGTGGACTGCATGACACTGCTGCTACCGCTCTGGAGGAAAGAGCAAGTGCATGCCCGCATTCGAGACGAGGACTGACTCCCCTGGGGAGACTCCAGAAATACCCCAAGATCCATGTCAGCACTGGAGAGGAATCCTCAGGTTCCGGCCCCGACTCCACACAAGGTCTTAGGCCCCGGCATCGACGGGAGAGGAATCCCGAGAGGCCCCCGAGGAACTCGCATGGGGACTGGCCTTTCCTGAGGCCACCAGAGAGGGTCCCTGAGGTCCCCGTCGTAAGTCGAGGGCACCTGCCGCAACTCGAGAAAATCCAGGAGGTTTTGCCCTCCAGGCGAGATGAGGCCCATTTCCGCTCAGGCTTCTCAAGGCTAATCACATCTAACTGCTGGAACTTCCAAAGGGTCCTTCACACCCTTGCTGCAACTCAAGAAGTTCCCCGACATACCCGTCTCCACTCGAGAGGAAGCACGAGGGTCCCGCACACTTCCAGGGGAGCCCCGTTTCCGCCTCCTAGCTCGAGATGAGGGATCCTTTCCCTGTTTCGTAGGGAAAGAATTCCCGGCGTTCCTGTCGCATCTCAAGAGGAGGCGCTCTCCACAGGAAAGGCGAGAGGAACTCCAGGGTCGTGCCACCATTCCAAGAGTCCCCCAGATGTTTCAGTCCATTCCAGAGGAACCTGTTTTCCCTGCCCTGCCTTGACGTTCAAGCCGAGGATCGACTCCCACCACGTGTGCACGTGGGACAGCCCTGTGGGAAAGCCTCGTGGGAAAGCCTCGAGGGAAAGCCATAGATCCCATAATCCACGCGGAGGAATGCGTGGCACTGCTCCTACCGCTCTTGAGGAAAGCGCAAGTGCATGCCCGCATTCGAGACGAGGACTGACTCCCCTGGGGAGACTCCAGAAGTACCCCAAGATCCATGTCAGCACTGGAGAGGAATCCTCAGGTTCCGGCCCCGAATCCACACAATGCCTTAGGCCCCGGCATCGACGGGAGAGGAATCCCGAGAGGCCCCCGAGGAACTCGCATGGGGACTGGCCTTTCCTGAAGCCACCAGAGCGGGTCCTTGATGTCCCCGTCGTAAGTCGAGAGCACCTGCCGCAACTCGAGAAATCCAGGAAGTTTTGCCCTCCAGGCGAGATGAGGCCCATTTCCGCTGAGGCTTTTCGAGGCTAATCACATCTAACCACTGGAACTTCCAAAGGGTCCTTCACACCCTTGCTGCAAGTCCAGAAGTTCCCCGACATAGCCGTCTCCACTCGAGAGGAAGCACAAGGGTCCCGCACACATCCAGGGTAGCCCGGTTTCCACCTCCTAGCTCGAGATGAGGGATCCTTTCCCTGTTTCGAAGGGGAAGAATTCCCCGCGTTCCCGTCGCATCTCAAGAGGAGGCGCTCTCCACAGGAAAGGCGAGAGGAACTCCAGGGTCGTGCCACCATTCCAAGAGTCCCCCAGATGTGTACGTCCATTCCAGAGGAACCTGTTTTCCCTGCACTGCCTTCACGTTCAAGCCGAGGATCGACTCCCGCCACGTGTGCAAGTGGGACAGCCCTGTGGGAAAGTCTCGTGGGAAAGCCTCGTGGGAAAGACTCGAGAGAAACCATATATCCTTTCATCCACGTGGCGGACTGCGTGACACTGATGCTACCGCTGTTTAGGAAAGCTCAAGTGCATGCACGCATTCGAGACGAGGACTGACTCCGCTGGGGAGACTCCAGAAGTACCCCAAATCCATGTCAGCACTGGAGAGGAATCATCAGGTTCCGGACCCGAATCCACACACGGTATTAGGCCCCGGCATCGACGGGAGAGGAATCCCGAGAGGCCCCCGAGGAACTCGCATGGGGACTGGCCTTTCCTGAGGCCACCAGAGCGGGTCCCTGAGGTCCCCGTCGTAAGTCGAGAGCACCTGCCGCAACTCGAGAAATCCAGGAGGTTTTGCCCTCCAGGCGAGATGAGGCCCATTTCCGCTCAGGCTTCTCGAGGCTAATCACATCTAACCACTGGATCTTCCAAAGGGTCCTTCACACACTTGCTGCAACTCAAGAAGTTCCCCGACACACCCGTCTCCAATCGAGAGGAAGCACGAGGGCCCGCACACATCCAGGTGAGCCCCGTTTCCACCTCCTAGCTCGAGATGAGGGATCCTTTTCCTCTTTCGTAGGGAAAGAATTCCCGGCATTCCCGTCGCATCTCAAGAGGAGGCGCTCTCCACAGGAAAGGCGAGAGGAACTCCAGGGTCGTGCCACCATTCCAAGAGTCCCCCAGATGAGTCAGTCCATTCCAGAGGAACCTATTTTCCGTGCACTGCCTTGACGTTCAAGCCGAGCATCGACTCACTCGACATGTGCACGTGGGACAGCCCTGTGGGAAAGCCTCGTGGGAAAGCCTCGAGGGAAAGACTCGAGGGAAAACCATAGATCGATTGATCCACGCGGCGGACTGCATGACACTGCTGCTACCGCTCTGGAGGAAAGCGCAAGTGCATTCCCGCATTCGAGACGAGGACTGACTCCCCTGGGGAGACTCCAGAAGTACCCCAAGATCCATGTCAGCACTGGAGAGGAATCCTCAGGTTCTGGCCCCGACTCCACACAAGGTCTTAGGCCCCGGCATCGACGGGACAGGAATCCCGAGAGGCCCCCGAGGAACTCGCATGGGGACTGGCCTTTCCTGAGGCCACCAGAGCGGGTCCCTGAGGTCCCCGTCGTAAGTCAAGAGCACCTGCCGCAACTCGAGAAAATCCAGGAGGTTTTGCCCTCCAGGCGAGATGAGGCCCATTTCCGCTGAGACTTCTCGAGGCTAATCACATCTAACGACTGGAACTTTCAAAGGGACCTTCACACCCTTGCTGCAACTCAAGAAGTTCCCCGACATACCCGTCTCCACTCGAGAGGAAGCACGAGGGTCCCGCACACATACAGGGGAGCCCCGTTTCCTCCTCCTAGCTCGAGATGAGGGATCCTTTCCCTGTTACGTAGGGAAAGAATTCCCGGCGTTCCTGTCGCATCTCAAGAGGTGGCGCTCTCCACAGGAAAGGCGAGAGGAACTCCACGGTCGTGCCACCATTCCAAGAGTCCCCCAGATGTGTCAGTCCATTCCAGAGGAACCTGTTTTCCCTGCACTGCCTTGACGTTCAAGCCGAGGATCGACTCCCTCCACGTGTGCACGTGGGAGAGCCCTGTGGGAAAGCCTCGTGGGAAAGCCTCGTGAAAAGCCTCGAGGGAAAACCATAGATCCTTTGATCCAAGCGGTGGACTGCGTGACACTGCTGCTACCGCTCTGCGGGAAAGCGCAAGTGCATGCCCGCATTCGAGACGAGGACTGACTCCCCTGGGGAGACTCCAGAAGTACCCCAAGATCCATGTCAGCACTGGAGAGGAATCCTCAGGTTCCGGCCCCGACTCCACACAAGGTCTTAGGCCCCGGCATCGACGGGAGAGGAATCCCGAGAGGCCCCCGAGGAACTCGCATGGGGACTGGCCTTTCCTGAGGCCACCAGAGCGGGTCCCTGAGGTCCCCGTCGTAAGTCGAGAGCACCTGCCGCAACTCGAGAAAATTCAGGAGGTTTTGCCCTCCAGGCGAGATGAGGCCCATTTCCGCTGAGGCTTCTCTAGGCTAAAGACATCTAACCACTGGAACTTCCAAAGGGTCCTTCACACCCTTGCTGCAACTCAAGAAGTTCCCCGACATACCCGTTTCCACTCGAGCGAAAGCACGAGGGTCCCGCACACATGCAGGGGAGACCCGTTTCCGCCTCTTAGCTCGAGATGAGGGATCCTTTCCCTGTTTCTTAGGGCAAGAATTCCCGGCATTCCCATCCCATCTCAAGAGAAGGCGCTATCCACAGGAAAGGCGAGAGGAACTCCAGGGTCGTGTCACCATTCTAAGAGTCCCCCAAATGTGTCAGTCCATTCCAGAGGAACCTGTTTTCCCTACACTGCGTTGACGTTCAAGCCGAGGATCGACTCCCACCACCTGTGCACGTGGGACAGCCCTGTGGGAAAGCCTCGTGGGAAAGCCTCGTGGGAAAGACTCGAGGGAAAAACAAAGATCCTTTGCTCCACGCGGCGGACTGCGTGTCACTGCTGCTACCGCTCTGGAGGAAAGCGCAAGTGCATGCCCGCATTCGAGACGAGGACTGACTCCCCTGGGGAAACTCCAGAAGTACCCCAAGATCCATGTCAGCACTGGAGATGAATCCTCAGTTTCCGGCCCCGACTCCACCCAAGGTCTTAGGCCCCTGCATCGACGGGAGAGGAATCCCGAGAGGCCACCGAGGAACTCGCATGGGGACTGGCCTTTCCTGAGGCCACCAGAGCGGGTCCCTGAGGTCCCCGTCGTAAGTCGTGAGCACCTGCGACAACTCGAGTAAATCCAGGAGGTTTTGCCCTCCAGGCGAGATGAGGCCCTTTTTCGCTGAGGCTTCTCGAGGCTAATCACATCTAACCACTGGAACTTCCAAAGGGTCCTTCACACCCTTGCTGCAACTCAAGAAGTTCCTCGACATACCCTTCTCCACTCGAGAGGAAGTACCAGGGTCCCGCACACATCCAGGGGAGACCCGTTTCCGCCTCCTAGCGCGAGATGAGGGATCATTTCCCTGTTTCGTAGGGAAATAATTCCCGGCGTTCCCGTCGCATCTCAAGAGGAGGCGCTCTCCACAGGAAAGGAGAGAGGAACTCCAGGGTAGTGCCACCATTGCAAGAGTCCCCCAGATGTCTCAGTCCATTCCAGAGGAACCTGTTTTCCCTGCACTGCCTTGACGATCAAGCCTAGGATCGAATCCCACCACCTGTGCACGTGGAACAGCCCTTTGGGAAAGCCTCGTGGGAAAGCCTCGTGGGAAAGACTCGAGGGAAAATCATAGATCCTTTGCTCTACGCAGCGGAGTGCGTGACACTGCTTCTACCGCTCTGGAGAAAAGCGCAAGTGCATACCCGCATTCGAGACGAGGACTAACTCCCCTGGGGAGATTCCAGAAGTACCCCAAGATCCATGTTAGCACTGGAGAGGAATCCTCAGGTTCCGGCCCCGACTCCACACAAGGTCTTAGGCCCCGGCATCGACGGGAGAGGAAACCCCAGAGGCCCCCGAGGAACTCGCATGGGGACTGGCCTTTCCTGAGACCACCACAGCGGGTCCCTGAGGTCCCCGTCGTAAGTCGAGACCACCTGCCGCAACTCGAGAAAATCCAGGAGGTTTTGCCCTTCAGGCGAGATGAGGCCCATTTTCGCTGAGTCTTCTAGAGGCTAATCACATCTAACCACTGGAACTTCCAAAGGGTCCTTCACACCATTGCTGCAACACAAGAAGTTCCCCGACACAGCCGTCTCCACTCGAGAGGAAGCACGAGGGTCCCGCACACATCCATCGGAGACCCGTTTCCGCCTCCTAGCTCGAGATGAGGGATCCTTTCCCTGTTTCGTAGGGAAAGAATTCCCGGCGTTCCAGTCGCATCTCAAGAGGAGGCGCTCTCCACAGGAAAGGCGAGAGGAACTCCAGGGTCGTGCCACCATTCCAAGAGTCCCCCAGATGTGTCAGTCCATTCCAGAGGAACCTGTTTTCCCTGCACTGCCTTGACGTTCAAGCCGAGGATCGACTCCCATCACGTGTGCTCGTGGGACAGCCCTGTGGGAAAGCCTCGTGGGAAAGCCTCGTGGGAAAGACTCGAGGGAAAACCATAGATCCTTTGATCCACGCGGCGGACTGCGTGACACTGCTGCTACCGCTCTGGAGGAAAGCGCAAGTGCATGCCCGCATTCGAGACGAGGACTGACTCCCCTGGGGAGACTCCAGAAGTACCCCAAGATCCATGTCAGCACTGGAGAGGAATCCTCAGGTTCCGGCCCCGACTCCACACAAGGACTTAAGCCCCGGCATCGACGGGAGAGGAATCCCGAGAGGCCCCCGAGGAACTCGCATGGGGACTGGCCTTTCCTCAGGCCACCAGAGCGGGTCCCTGAGGTCCCCGTCGTAAGTCGAGAGCACCTGCCGCAACTCGAGAAAATCCAGGAGGTTTTGCCCTCCAGGCGAGATGAGGCCCATTTCCGCTGTGGCTTCTAGAGGCCAATCACATCTAACCACTGGAACTTCCAAAGGGTCCTTCACACCATTACTGCAACTCAAGAAGTTCCCCGACATACCCATCTCCATTCGAGAGGAAGCACGTGGGGTCCCGCACACATCCAGGGGAGCCCCGTTTCCGCCTCCTAGCTCGAGATGAGGGATCCTTTCCCTGTTTCGTAGGGACAGAATTCCCGGCGTTCCCGTCGCATCTCAAGAGGAGGCGCTCTCCACATGAAAGGCGAGAGGAACTCCAGGGTCGTGCCACCATTCCAAGAGTCCCCCAGATGTGTCAGTCCATTCCAGAGGAACCTGTTTTCCCTGCACTGCCTTGACGTTCAAGCCGAGGATCGACTCCCACCGCGTGTGCACGTGGGACAGCCCTGTGGGAAAGCCTCGTGGGAAAGCCTCGGGGGAAAGACTCGAGGGAAAACCAGAGATCCTTTGATCCACGCGGCGGACTGCGTGACACTGCTGCCACCGCTCTGGAGGAAAGCGCAAGTGCATGCCCGCATTCGAGACGAGGACTGACTCCCCTGGGGAGACTCCAGAAGTACCCCAAGATCCATGTCAGCACTGGAGAGGAATCCTCAGGTTCCGGCCCCGACTCCACACAAGGTCTTAGGCCCCGGCATCGACGGGAGAGGAATCCCGAGAGGCCCCCGAGGAACTCGCATGGGGACTGGCCTTTCCTGAGGCCACCAGAGCGGGTCCCTGAGGTCCCCGTCGTAAGTCGAGAGCACCTGCCGCAACTCGAGAAAATCCAGGAGGTTTTGCCCTCCAGGCGAGACGAGGCCCATTTCCGCTGAGGCTTCTCGAGGCCAATACGTCTAACCACTGGAACTTCCAAAGGGTCCTTCACACCCTTGCTGCAACTCAAGAAGTTCCCCGACATACCCGTCTCCACTCGAGAGGAAGCACGTGGGGTCCCGCACACATCCAGGGGAGCCCCGTTTCCGCCTCCTAGCTCGAGATGAGGGATCCTTTCCCTGTTTCGTAGGGAAAGAATTCCGGCGTTCCCGTCGCATCTCAAGAGGAGGCGCTCTCCACAGGAAAGCCGAGAGGAACTCCAGGGTCATGCCACCATTCCAAGAGTCCCCCAGATGTGTCAGTCCATTCCAGAGGAACCTGTTTTCCCTGCACTGCCTTGACGTTCAAGCGGAGGATCGAGTCCCAACACGTGTGCACGTGGGACAGCCCTGTGGGAAAGCCTCGTGGGAAAGCCTCGTGGGAAAGACTCGAGGGAAAACCATAGATCCTTTGATCCACGCGGCGGACTGCGTGACACTGCTGCCACCGCTCTGGAGGAAAGCGCAAGTGCATGCCCGCATTCGAGACGAGGACTGACTCCCCTGGGGAGACTCCAGAAGTACCCCAAGATCCATGTCAGCACTGGAGAGGAATCCTCAGGTTCCGGCCCCGACTCCACACAAGGTCTTAGGCCCCGGCATCGACGGGAGAGGAATCCCGAGAGGCCCCCGAGGAACTCGCATGGGGACTGTCCTTTCCTGAGGCCACCAGAGCGGGTCCCTGAGGTCCCCGTCGTAAGTCGAGAGCACCTGCCGCAACTCGAGAAAGTCCAGGAGGTTTTGCCCTCCAGGCGAGATGAGGCCCATTTCCGCTGTGGCTTCTAGAGGCCAATCACATCTAACCACTGGAAATTCCAAAGGGTCCTTCACACCATTACTGCAACTCAAGAAGTTCCCCGACATACCCATCTCCACTCGAGAGGAAGCACGTGGGGTCCCGCACACATCCAGGGGAGCCCCGTTTCCGCCTCCTAGCTCGAGATGAGGGATCCTTTCCCTGTTTCGTAGGGACAGAATTCCCGGTGTTCCCGTCACATCTCAAGAGGAGGCGCTCTCCACATGAAAGGCGAGAGGAACTCCAGGGTCGTGACACCATTCCAAGAGTCCCCCAGATGTGTCAGTCCATTCCAGAGGAACCTGTTTTCCCTGCACTGCCTTGACGTTCAAGCCGAGGATCGACTCGCACCGCGTGTGCACGTGGGACAGCCCTGTGGGAAAGCCTCGTGGGAAAGCCTCGTGGGAAAGACTCGAGGGAAAACCAGAGATCCTTTGATCCACGCGGCGGACTGCGTGACACTGCTGCCACCGCTCTGGAGGAAAGCGCAAGTGCATGCCCGCATTCGAGACGAGGACTGACTCCCCTGGGGAGACTCCAGAAGTACCCCAAGATCCATGTCAGCACTGGAGAGGAATCCTCAGGTTCCGGCCCCGACTCCACACAAGGTCTTAGGCCCCGGCATCGACGGGAGAGGAATCCCGAGAGGCCCCCGAGGAACTCGCATGGGGACTGTCCTTTCCTGAGGCCACCAGAGCGGGTCCCTGAGGTCCCCGTCGTAAGTCGAGAGCACCTGCCGCAACTCGAGAAAATCCAGGAGGTTTTGCCCTCCAGGCGAGACGAGGCCCATTTCCGCTGAGGCTTCTCGAGGCCAATACGTCTAACCACTGGAACTTCCAAAGGGTCCTTCACACCCTTGCTGCAACTCAAGAAGTTCCCCGACATACCCGTCTCCACCCGAGAGGAAGCACGTGGGGTCCCGCACACATCCAGGGGAGCCCCGTTTCCGCCTCCTAGCTCGAGATGAGGGATCCTTTCCCTGTTTCGTAGGGAAAGAATTCCGGCGTTCCCGTCGCATCTCAAGAGGAGGCGCTCTCCACAGGAAAGGCGAGAGGAACTCCAGGGTCATGCCACCATTCCAAGAGTCCCCCAGATGTGTCAGTCCATTCCAGAGGAACCTGTTTTCCCTGCACTGCCTTGACGTTCAAGCGGAGGATCGACTCCCAACACGTGTGCACGTGGGACAGCCCTGTGGGAAAGCCTCGTGGGAAAGCCTCGTGGGAAAGACTCGAGGGAAAACCATAGATCCTTTGATCCACGCGGCGGACTGCGTGACACTGCTGCCACCGCTCTGGAGGAAAGCGCAAGTGCATGCCCGCATTCGAGACGAGGACTGACTCCCCTGGGGAGACTCCAGAAGTACCCCAAGATAGATGTCAGCACTGGAGAGGAATCCTCAGGTTCCGGCCCCGACTCCACACAAGGTCTTAGGCCCCGGCATCGACGGGAGAGGAATCCCGAGAGGCCCCCGAGGAACTCGCATGGGGACTGGCCTTTCCTGAGGCCACCAGAGCGGGTCCCTGAGGTCCCCGTCGTAAGTCGAGAGCACCTGCCGCAACTCGAGAAAATCCAGGAGGTTTTGCCCTCCAGGCGAGACGAGGCCCATTTCCGCTGAGGCTTCTCGAGGCCAATACGTCTAACCACTGGAACTTCCAAAGGGTCCTTCACACCCTTGCTGCAACTCAAGAAGTTCCCCGACATACCCGTCTCCACTCGAGAGGAAGCACGTGGGGTCCCGCACACATCCAGGGGAGCCCCGTTTCCGCCTCCTAGCTCGAGATGAGGGATCCTTTCCCTGTTTCGTAGGGAAAGAATTCCGGCGTTCCCGTCGCATCTCAAGAGGAGGCGCTCTCCACTGGAAAGGCGAGAGGAACTCCAGGGTCATGCCACCATTCCAAGAGTCCCCCAGATGTGTCAGTCCATTCCAGAGGAACCTGTTTTCCCTGCACTGCCTTGACGTTCAAGCGGAGGATCGACTCCCAACACGTGTGCACGTGGGACAGCCCTGTGGGAAAGCCTCGTGGGAAAGCCTCGTGGGAAAGACTCGAGGGAAAACCATAGATCCTTTGATCCACGCGGCGGACTGCGTGACACTGCTGCTACCGCTCTGGAGGAAAGCGCAAGTGCATGCCCGCATTCGAGACGAGGACTGACTCCCCTGGGGAGACTCCAGAAGTACCCCAAGATCCATGTCAGCACTGGAGAGGAATCCTCAGGTTCCGGCCCCGACTCCACACAAGGTCTTAGGCCCCGGCATCGACGGGAGAGGAATCCCGAGAGGCCCCCGAGGAACTCGCATGGGGACTGGCCTTTCCAGAGGCCACCAGAGAGGGTCCCTGAGGTCCCCGTCGTAAGTCGAGAGCACCTGCCACAACTCGAGAAAATCCAGGAGGTTTTGCCCTCCAGGCGAGATGAGGCCCATTTCCGCTGAGGCTTCTCGAGGCCAATCACATCTAACCACTGGAACTTCCAAAGGGTCCTTCACACCATTGCTGCAACTCAAGAAGTTCCCCGACATACCCGTCTCCACTCGAAAGGATGCACGTGGGGTCACGCACACATCCAGGGCAGCCCCGTTTCCGCCTCCTAGCTCGAGATGAGGGATCCTTTCCCTGTTTCGTAGGGAAAGAATTCCCGGCGTTCCCGTCGCATCTCAAGAGGAGGCGCTCTCCTCAGGAAAGGCGAGAGGAACTCCAGGGTCATGCCACCATTCCAAGAGTCCCCCAGATGTGTCAGTCCATTCCAGAGGAACCTGTTTTCCCTGCACTGCCTTGACGTTCAAGCCGAGGATCGACTCCCACCACGTGTGCACGTGGGACAGCCCTGTGGGAAAGCCTCGTTTGAAAGCCTCGTGGGAAAGACTCGAGGGAATACCATAGATCCTTTGATCCACGCGGCGGACTGCGTGACACTGCTGCTACCGCTCTGGAGGAAAGCGCAAGTGCATGCCCGCATTCGAGACGAGGACTGATTCCCCTGGGGAGACTCCAGAAGTACCCCAAGATCCATGTCAGCACTGGAGAGGAATCCTCAGGTTCCGGCCCCGACTCCACACAAGGTCTTAGGCCCCGGCATCGACGGGAGAGGAATCCCGAGAGGCCCCCGAGGAACTCGCATGGGGACTGGCCTTTCCTGAGGCCACCAGAGCGGGTCCCTGAGGTCCCCGTCGTAAGTCGAGAGCACCTGCCGCAACTCGAGAAAATCCAGGAGGTTTTGCCCTCCAGGCGAGATGAGGCCCATTTCCGCTGAGTCTTCTCGAGGTCAATCACGTCTAACCACTGGAACTTCCAAAGGGTCCTTCACACCCTTGCTGCAACTCAAGAAGTTCCCCGACATACCCGTCTCCACTCGAGAGGAAGCACGTGGGGTCCGCACACATCCAGAGGAGCCCCGTTTCCGCCTCCTAGCTCGAGATGAGGGATCCTTTCCCTGTTTCGTAGGGAAAGAATTCCCGGCGTTCCCATCGCATCTCAAGAGGAGGCGCTCTCCACAGGAAAGGCGAGAGGAACTCCAGGGTCGTGCCACCATTCCAAGAGTCCCCCAGATGTGTCAGTCCAATCCAGAGGAACCTGTTTTCCCTGCACTGCCTTGACGTTCATGCCGAGGATCGACTCCCACCACGTGTGCACGTGGGACAGCAGTGGGAAAGCCTCGTGGGAAAGCCTCGTGGGAAAGACTCGAGGGAAAACCATAGATCCTTTGATCCACGCGGCGGACTGCGTGACACTGCTGCTACCGCTCTGGAGGAAAGCACAAGTGCATGCCCGCATTCGAGACGAGGACTGACTCCCCTGGGGAGACTCCAGAAATACCCCAAGATCCATGTCAGCACTGGAGAGGAATCCTCAGTTTCCGGCCCCGACTCCACACAAGGTCTTAGGCCCCGGCATCGACGGGAGAGGAATGCCGAGAGGCCCCCGAGGAACTCGCATGGGGACTGGCCTTTCCTGAGGCCACCAGAGCGGGTCCCTGAGGTCCCCGTCGTAAGTCGAGAGCACCTGCCGCAACTCGAGAAAATCCAGGAGGTTTTGCCCTCCAGGCGAGATGAGGCCCATTTCCGCTGATGCTTCTCGAGGCCAATCACATCTAACCACTGGAACTTCCAAAGGGTCCTTCACACCCTTGCTGCAACTCAAGAAGTTCATCGACATACCCGTCTCCACTCGAGAGGAAGCACGTGGGTCCCGCACACATCCAGGGGAGCCCCGTTTCCGCCTCCTAGCTCGAGATGAGGGATCCTTTCCCTGTTTCGTAGGGAAAGAATTCCCTGCGTTCCCGTCGCATCTCAAGAGGAGGCGCTCTCCACAGGAAAGGTGAGAGGAACTCCAGGGTCGTGCCACCATTCCAAGAGTCCCCCAGATGTGTCAGTCCATTCCAGAGGAACCTGTTGTCCCTGCACTGCCTTGACGTTCAAGCGGAGGATCGACTCCCAACACGTGTGCACGTGGGACAGCCCTGTGGGAAAGCCTCGTGGGAAAGCCTCGTGGGAAAGACTCGAGGGAAAACCATAGATCCTTTGATCCACGCGGCGGACTGCGTGACACTGCTGCCACCGCTCTGGAGGAAAGCGCAAGTGCATGCCCGCATTCGAGACGAGGACTGACTCCCCTGGGGAGACTCCAGAAGTACCCCAAGATAGATGTCAGCACTGGAGAGGAATCCTCAGGTTCCGGCCCCGACTCCACACAAGGTCTTAGGCCCCGGCATCGACGGGAGAGGAATCCCGAGAGGCCCCCGAGGAACTCGCATGGGGACTGGCCTTTCCTGAGGCCACCAGAGCGGGTCCCTGAGGTCCCCGTCGTAAGTCGAGAGCACCTGCCGCAACTCGAGAAAATCCAGGAGGTTTTGCCCTCCAGGCGAGACGAGGCCCATTTCCGCTGAGGCTTCTCGAGGCCAATACGTCTAACCACTGGAACTTCCAAAGGGTCCTTCACACCCTTGCTGCAACTCAAGAAGTTCCCCGACATACCCGTCTCCACTCGAGAGGAAGCACGTGGGGTCCCGCACACATCCAGGGGAGCCCCGTTTCCGCCTCCTAGCTCGAGATGAGGGATCCTTTCCCTGTTTCGTAGGGAAAGAATTCCGGCGTTCCCGTCGCATCTCAAGAGGAGGCGCTCTCCACTGGAAAGGCGAGAGGAACTCCAGGGTCATGCCACCATTCCAAGAGTCCCCCAGATGTGTCAGTCCATTCCAGAGGAACCTGTTTTCCCTGCACTGCCTTGACGTTCAAGCGGAGGATCGACTCCCAACACGTGTGCACGTGGGACAGCCCTGTGGGAAAGCCTCGTGGGAAAGCCTCGTGGGAAAGACTCGAGGGAAAACCATAGATCCTTTGATCCACGCGGCGGACTGCGTGACACTGCTGCTACCGCTCTGGAGGAAAGCGCAAGTGCATGCCCGCATTCGAGACGAGGACTGACTCCCCTGGGGAGACTCCAGAAGTACCCCAAGATCCATGTCAGCACTGGAGAGGAATCCTCAGGTTCCGGCCCCGACTCCACACAAGGTCTTAGGCCCCGGCATCGACGGGAGAGGAATCCCGAGAGGCCCCCGAGGAAATCGCATGGGGACTGGCCTTTCCAGAGGCCACCAGAGAGGGTCCCTGAGGTCCCCGTCGTAAGTCGAGAGCACCTGCCACAACTCGAGAAAATCCAGGAGGTTTTGCCCTCCAGGCGAGATGAGGCCCATTTCCGCTGAGGCTTCTCGAGGCCAATCACATCTAACCACTGGAACTTCCAAAGGGTCCTTCACACCATTGCTGCAACTCAAGAAGTTCCCCGACATACCCGTCTCCACTCGAAAGGATGCACGTGGGGTCACGCACACATCCAGGGCAGCCCCGTTTCCGCCTCCTAGCTCGAGATGAGGGATCCTTTCCCTGTTTCGTAGGGAAAGAATTCCCGGCGTTCCCGTCGCATCTCAAGAGGAGGCGCTCTCCTCAGGAAAGGCGAGAGGAACTCCAGGGTCGTGACACCATTCCAAGAGTCCCCCAGATGTGTCAGTCCATTCCAGAGGAACCTGTTTTCCCTGCACTGCCTTGACGTTCAAGCCGAGGATCGACTCCCACCACGTGTGCACGTGGGACAGCCCTGTGGGAAAGCCTCGTGGGAAAGCCTCGTGGGAAAGACTCGAGGGAATACCATAGATCCTTTGATCCACGCGGCGGACTGCGGGACACTGCTGCTACCGCTCTGGAGGAAAGCGCAAGTGCATGCCCGCATTCGAGACGAGGACTGATTCCCCTGGGGAGACTCCAGAAGTACCCCAAGATCCATGTCAGCACTGGAGAGGAATCCTCAGGTTCCGGCCCCGACTCCACACAAGGTCTTAGGCCCCGGCATCGACGGGAGAGGAATCCCGAGAGGCCCCCGAGGAACTCGCATGGGGACTGGCCTTTCCTGAGGCCACCAGAGCGGGTCCCTGAGGTCCCCGTCGTAAGTCGAGAGCACCTGCCGCAACTCGAGAAAATCCAGGAGGTTTTGCCCTCCAGGCGAGATGAGGCCCATTTCCGCTGAGTCTTCTCGAGGTCAATCACGTCTAACCACTGGAACTTCCAAAGGGTCCTTCACACCCTTGCTGCAACTCAAGAAGTTCCCCGACATACCCGTCTCCACTCGAGAGGAAGCACGTGGGGTCCGCACACATCCAGAGGAGCCCCGTTTCACCTCCTAGCTCGAGATGAGGGATCCTTTCCCTGTTTCGTAGGGAAAGAATTCCCGGCGTTCCCATCGCATCTCAAGAGGAGGCGCTCTCCCCAGGAAAGGCGAGAGGAACTCCAGGGTCGTGCCACCATTCCAAGAGTCCCCCAGATGTGTCAGTCCAATCCAGAGGAACCTGTTTTCCCTGCACTGCCTTGACGTTCATGCCGAGGATCGACTCCCACCACGTGTGCACGTGGGACAGCAGTGGGAAAGCCTCGTGGGAAAGCCTCGTGGGAAAGACTCGAGGGAAAACCATAGATCCTTTGATCCACGCGGCGGACTGCGTGACACTGCTGCTACCGCTCTGGAGGAAAGCACAAGTGCATGCCCGCATTCGAGACGAGGACTGACTCCCCTGGGGAGACTCCAGAAATACCCCAAGATCCATGTCAGCACTGGAGAGGAATCCTCAGTTTCCGGCCCCGACTCCACACAAGGTCTTAGGCCCCGGCATCGACGGGAGAGGAATGCCGAGAGGCCCCCGAGGAACTCGCATGGGGACTGGCCTTTCCTGAGGCCACCAGAGCGGGTCCCTGAGGTCCCCGTCGTAAGTCGAGAGCACCTGCCGCAACTCGAGAAAATCCAGGAGGTTTTGCCCTCCAGGCGAGATGAGGCCCATTTCCGCTGATGCTTCTCGAGGCCAATCACATCTAACCACTGGAACTTCCAAAGGGTCCTTCACACCCTTGCTGCAACTCAAGAAGTTCATCGACATACCCGTCTCCACTCGAGAGGAAGCACGTGGGTCCCGCACACATCCAGGGGAGCCCCGTTTCCGCCTCCTAGCTCGAGATGAGGGATCCTTTCCCTGTTTCGTAGGGAAAGAATTCCCTGCGTTCCCGTCGCATCTCAAGAGGAGGCGCTCTCCACAGGAAAGGTGAGAGGAACTCCAGGGTCGTGCCACCATTCCAAGAGTCCCCCAGATGTGTCAGTCCATTCCAGAGGAACCTGTTGTCCCTGCACTGCCTTGACGTTCAAGCCGAGGATCAACTCCCACCACGTGTGCACGTGGGACAGCCCTGTGGGAAAGCCTCGTGGGAAAGCCTCGTGGGAAAGACTCGAACGAAAACCAGAGATCCTTTGATCCACGCGGCGGACTGCGTGACACTGCTGCTACCGCTCTGGAGGCAAGCGCAAGTGCATGCCCGCGTTCGAGACGAGGACTGACTCCCCGGGGGAGACTCCAGAAGTACCCCAAGATCCATGTCAGCACTGGAGAGGAATCCTCAGGTTCCGGCCCCGACTCCACACAAGGTCTTAGGCCCCGGCATCGACGGGAGAGGAATCCCGAGAGGCCCCCGAGGAACTCGCATGGGGACTGGCCTTTCCTGAGGCCACCAGAGAGGGTCCCTGAGGTCCCCGTCGTAAGTCGAGAGCACCTGCCGCAACTCGAGAAAATCCAGGAGGTTTTGCCCTCCAGGCGAGACGAGGCCCATTTCCGCTGAGGCTTCTCGAGGCCAATACGTCTAACCACTGGAACTTCCAAAGGGTCCTTCACACCCTTGCTGCAACTCAAGAAGTTCCCCGACATACCCGTCTCCACTCGAGAGGAAGCACGTGGGGTCCCGCACACATCCAGGGGAGCCCCGTTTCCGCCTCCTAGCTCGAGATGAGGGATCCTTTCCCTGTTTCGTAGGGAAAGAATTCCGGCGTTCCCGTCGCATCTCAAGAGGAGGCGCTCTCCACAGGAAAGGCGAGAGGAACTCCAGGGTCATGCCACCATTCCAAGAGTCCCCCAGATGTGTCAGTCCATTCCAGAGGAACCTGTTTTCCCTGCACTGCCTTGACGTTCAAGCGGAGGATCGACTCCCAACACGTGTGCACGTGGGACAGCCCTGTGGGAAAGCCTCGTGGGAAAGCCTCGTGGGAAAGACTCGAGGGAAAACCATAGATCCTTTGATCCACGCGGCGGACTGCGTGACACTGCTGCTACCGCTCTGGAGGAAAGCGCAAGTGCATGCCCGCATTCGAGACGAGGACTGACTCCCCTGGGGAGACTCCAGAAGTACCCCAAGATCCATGTCAGCACTGGAGAGGAATCCTCAGGTTCCGGCCCCGACTCCACACAAGGTCTTAGGCCCCGGCATCGACGGGAGAGGAATCCCGTGAGGCCCCCGAGGAACTCGCATGGGGACTGGCCTTTCCAGAGGCCACCAGAGCGGGTCCCTGAGGTCCCCGTCGTAAGTCGAGAGCACCTGCCGCAACTCGAGAAAATCCAGGAGGTTTTGCCCTCCAGGCGAGATGAGGCCCATTTCCGCTGAGGCTTCTCGAGGCCAATCACATCTAACCACTGGAACTTCCAAAGGGTCCTTCACACCATTGCTGCAACTCAAGAATTTCCCCGACATACCCGTCTCCACTCGAAAGGAAGCACGTGGGGTCACGCACACATCCAGGGCAGCCCCGTTTCCGCCTCCTAGCTCGAGATGAGGGATCCTTTCCCTGTTTCGTAGGGAAAGAATTCCCGGCGTTCCCGTCGCATCTCAAGAGGAGGCGCTCTCCTCAGGAAAGGCGAGAGGAACTCCAGGGTCGTGACACCATTCTAAGAGTCCCCCAGATGTGTCAGTCCATTCCAGAGGAACCTGTTTTCCCTGCACTGCCTTGACGTTCAAGCCGAGGATCGACTCCCACCACGTGTGCACGTGGGACAGCCCTGTGGGAAAGCCTCGTGGGAAAGCCTCGTGGGAAAGACTCGAGGGAAAACCATAGATCCTTTGATCCACGCGGCGGAATGCGTGACACTGCTGCTACCGCTCTGGAGGAAAGCGCAAGTGCATGCCCGCATTCGAGACGAGGACTGACTCCCCTGGGGAGACTCCAGAAGTACCCCAAGATCCATGTCAGCACTGGAGAGGAATCCTCAGGTTCCGGCCCCGACTCCACACAAGGTCTTAGGCCCCGGCATCGACGGGAGAGGAATCCCGAGAGGCCCCCGAGGAACTCGCATGGGGACTGGCCGTTCCTGAGGCCACCAGAGCGGGTCCCTGAGGTCCCCGTCGTAAGTCGAGAGCACCTGCCGCAACTCGAGAAAATCCAGGAGGTTTTGCCCTCCAGGCGAGATGAGGCCCATTTCCGCTGAATCTTCTCGAGGCCAATCACGTCTAACCACTGGAACTTCCAAAGGGTCCTTCACACCCTTGCTGCAACTCAAGAAGTTCCCCGACATACCCGTCTCCACTCGAGAGGAAGCACGTGGGGTCCGCACACATCCAGAGGAGCCCCGTTTCCGCCTCCTAGCTCGAGATGAGGGATCCTTTCCCTGTTTCGTAGGGAAAGAATTCCCGGCGTTCCCATCGCATCTCAAGAGGAGGCGCTCTCCACAGGAAAGGCGAGAGGAACTCCAGGGTCGTGACACCATTCCAAGAGTCCCCCAGATGTGTCAGTCCAATCCAGAGGAACCTGTTTTCCCTGCACTGCCTTGACTTTCAAGCCGAGGATCCACTTCCACCACGTGTGCACGTGGGACAGCCCTGTGGGAAAGCCTCGTGGGAAAGCCTCGTGGGAAAGACTCGAGGGAAAACCATAGATCCTTTGATCCACGCGGCGGACTGCGTGACACTGCTGCTACCGCTCTGGAGGAAAGCGCAAGTGCATGCCCGCATTCGAGACGAGGACTGACTCCCCTGGGGAGACTCCAGAAGTACCCCAAGATCCATGTCAGCACTGGAGAGGAATCCTCAGGTTCCGGCCCCGACTCCACACAAGGTCTTAGGCCCCGGCATCGACGGGAGAGGAATCCCGAGAGGCCACCGAGGAACTCGCATGGGGACTGGCCTTTCCTCAGGCCACCAGAGCGGGTCCCTGAGGTCCCCGTCGTAAGTCGAGAGCACCTGCCGCAACTCGAGAAAATCCAGGAGGTTTTGCCCTCCAGGCGAGATGAGGCCCATTTCCGCTGAGGCTTCTCGAGGCCAATCACATCTAACCACTGGAACTTCCAAAGGGTCCTTCACACCATTGCTGCAACTCAAGAAGTTCCCCGACATACCCGTCTCCACTCGAGAGGAAGCACGTGGGGTCCCGCACACATCCAGGGGAGCCCCGTTTCCGCCTCCTAGCTCGAGATGAGGGATCCTTTCCCTGTTCCGTAGGGAAAGAATTCCCGGCGTTCCCGTCGCATCTCAAGAGGAGGCGCTCTCCACAGGAAAGGCGAGAGGAACTCCAGGGTCGTGACATCATTCCAAGAGTCCTCCAGATGTGTCAGTCCATTCCAGAGGAACCTGTTTTCCCTGCACTGCCTTGACGTTCAAGCCGAGGATCGACTCCCACCACGTGTGCACGTGGGACAGCCCTGTGGGAAAGCCTCGTGGGAAAGCCTCGTGGGAAAGACTCGAGGGAAAACCATAGATCCTTTGATCCACGCGGCGGACTGCCTGACACTGCTGCTAACGCTCTGGAGGAAACCGCAAGTGCATGCCCGCATTCGAGACGAGGACTGACTCCCCTGGGGAGACTCCAGAAGTACCCCAAGATCCATGTCAGCACTGGAGAGGAATCCTCAGGTTCCGGCCCCGACTCCACACAAGGTCTTAGTCCCCGGCATCGACGGGAGAGGAATCCCGAGAGGCCCCCGAGGATCTCGCAGGGGGACTGGCTTTTCCTGAGGCCACCAGAGCGGGTCCCTGAGGTCCCCGTCTTAAGTCGAGAGCACCTGCCGCAACTCGAGAAAATCCAGGAGGTTTTGCCCTCCAGGCGAGATGAGGCCCATTTCCGCTGAGGCTTCTCGAGGCCAATAACGTCTAACCACTGGAACTTCCAAAGGGTCCTTCACACCCTTGCTGCAACTCAAGAAGTTCCCCGACATACCCGTCTCCACTCGAGAGGAAGCACGTGGGGTCCCGCACACATCCAGGGGAGCCCCGTTTCCTCCTCCTAGCTCGAGTTGAGGGATCCTTTTCCTGTTTCGTAGGGAAAGAAATCCCGGCGTTCCCGTCGCACCACAAGAGGAGGCACTCTCCACAGGAAATGCGAGAGGAACTCCAGGGTCGTGACACCATTCCAAGAGTCCCCCAGATGTGTCAGTCCATTCCAGAGGAACCTGTTTTCCCTGCACTGCCTTGACGTTCAAGCCGAGGATCGACTCCCACCACGTGTGCACGTGGGACAGCCCTGTGGGAAAGCCTCGTGGGAAAGCCTCGTGGGAAAGACTCGTGGGAAAACCATAGATCCTTTGATCCACGCGGCGGACTGTGTGACACTGCTGCTACCGCTCTGGAGGAAAGCGCAAGTGCATGCCCGCATTCGAGACGAGGACTGACTCCCCTGGGGAGACTCCAGAAATACCCCAAGATCCAAGTCAGCACTGGAGAGGAATCCTCAGGTTCCGGCCCCGACTCCACACAAGGTCTTAGGCCCCGGCATCGACGGGAGTGGAATCCCGAGAGGCCCCCGAGGAACTCGCATGGGGACTGGCCTTTCCTGAGGCCACCAGAGCGGGTCCCTGTGGTCCCCGTCGTAAGTCGAGAGCACCTGCCGCAACTCGAGAAAATCCAGGAGGTTTTGCCCTCCAGGCGAGATGAGGCCCATTTCCGCTGAGGCTTCTCGAGGCCAATCACGTCTAACCACTGGAACTTCCAAAGGGTCCTTCACACCCTTGCTGCAACTCAAGAAGTTCCCCGACATACCCGTCTCCACTCGAGAGGAAGCACGTGGGTCCCGCACACATCCAGAGGAGCCCCGTTTCCGCCTCCTAGCTCGAGATGAGGGATCCTTTCCCTGTTTCATAGGGAAAGAATTCCCGGCGTTCCCGTCGCATCTCAAGAGGAGGCGCTCTCCACAGGAAAGGCGAGAGGAACTCCAGGGTCGTGCCTCCATTCCAAGAGTCCCCCAGATGTGTCAGTCCATTCCAGAGGAACCTGTTTTCCCTGCACTGCCTTGACGTTCAAGCCGAGGATCGACTCCCACCACGTGTGCACGTGGGACAGCCCTGTGGGAAAGCCTCGTGGGAAAGCCTCGTGGGAAAGACTCGAGGGAAAACCATAGATCCTTTGATCCACGCGGCGGAGTGCGTGACACTGCTGCTACCGCTCTGGAGGAAAGCGCAAGTGCATGCGCGCATTCGAGACGAGGACTGACTCCCCTGGGGAGACTCCAGAAGTACCCCAAGATCCATGTCAGCACTTGAAAGGAATCCTCAGGTTCCGGCCCCGACTCCACACAAGGTCTTAGGCCCCGGCATCGACGGGAGAGGAATCCCGAGAGGCCCCCGAGGATCTCGCAGGGGGACTGGCCTTTCCTGAGGCCACCAGAGCGGGTCCCTGAGGTCCCCGTCGTAAGTCGAGAGCACCTGCCGCAACTCGAGAAAATCCAGGAGGTTTTGCCCTCCAGGCGAGATGAGGCCCATTTCCGCTGAGGCTTCTCGAGGCCAATCACGTCTAACCACTGGAACTTCCAAAGGGTCCTTCACACCCTTGCTGCAACTCAAGAAGTTCCCCGACATACCCGTCTCCACTCGAGAGGAAGCACGTGGGGTCCCGCACACATCCAGGGGAGCCCCGTTTCCGCCTCCTAGCTCGAGATGAGGGATCCTTTCCCTGTTTCGTAGGGAAAGAATTCCCGGCATTCCCGTCGCATCTCAAGAGGAGGGGCTATCGACAGGAAAGGCGAGAGGAACTCCAGGGTCATGCCACCATTCCAAGAGTCCCCCAGATGTGTCAGTCCATTCCAGAGGAACCTGTTTTCCCTGCACTGCCTTGACGTTCAAGCCGAGGATCGACTCCCACCACGTGTGAACGTGGGACAGCCTTGTGGGAAAGCCTCGTGGGAAAGCCTCGTGGGAAAGACTCGAGGGAAAACCATAGATCCTTTGATCCACGCGGCGGACTGCGTGACACTGTTGCCACCGCTCTGGAGGAAAGCGCAAGTGCATGCCCGCATTCGAGACGAGGACTGACTCCCCTGGGGAGACTCCAGAAGTACCGCAAGATCCATGTCAGCACTGGAGAGGAATCCTCAGGTTCCGGCCCCGACTCCACACAAGGTCTTAGGCCCCGGCATCGACGGGAGAGGAATCCCGAGAGGCCCCCGAGGAACTCGCATGGGGACTGGCCTTTCCTGAGGCCACCAGAGCGGGTCCCTGAGGTCCCCGTCGTAAGTCGAGAGCACCTGCCGCAACTCGAGAAAATCCAGGAGGTTTTGCCCTCCAGGCGAGATGAGGCCCATTTCCGCTGAGGCTTCTCGAGGCCAATCACATCTAACCACTGGAACTTCCAAAGGGTCTTTCACACCATTGCTGCAACTCAAGAAGTTCCCCGACATACCCGTCTCCACTCGAGAGGAAGCACGTGGGGTCCCGCACACATCCAGGGGAGCCCCGTTTCCGCCTCCTAGCTCGAGATGAGGGATCCTTTCCCTGTTTCGTAGGGACAGAATTCCCGGCGTTCCCGTCGCATCTCAAGAGGAGGCGCTCTCCACAGGAAAGGCGAGAGGAACTCCAGGGTCGTGCCACCATTCCAAGAGTCCCCCAGATGTGTCAGTCCATTCCAGAGGAACCTTTTTTCCCTGCACTGCCTTGACGTTGAAGCCGAGGATCGACTCCCACCACGTGTGCACGTGGGACAGCCCTGTGGGAAAGCCTCGTGGGAAAGACTCGAGGGAAAACCATAGGTACTTTGATCCACGCGGCGGACTGCGTGACACTGCTGCCACCGCTCTGGAGGAAAGCGCAAGTGCATGCCCGCATTCGAGACGAGGACTGACTCCCCTGGGGAGACTCCAGAAGTACCCCAAGATCCATGTCCGCACTTGAAAGGAATCCTCAGGTTCCGGCCCCGACTCCACACAAGGTCTTAGGCCCCGGCATCGACGGGAGAGGAATCCCGAGAGGCCCCCGAGGATCTCGCAGGGGGACTGGTCTTTCCTGAGGCCACCAGAGCGGGTCCCTGAGGTCCCCGTCGTAAGTCGAGAGAACCTGCCGCAACTCGAGAAAATCCAGGAGGTTTTGCCCTCCAGGCGAGATGAGGCCCATTTCCGCTGAGGCTTCTCGAGGCCAATCACGTCTAACCACTGGAACTTCCAAAGGGTCCTTCACACCCTTGCTGCAACTCAAGAAGTTCCCCGACATACCCGTCTCCACTCGAGAGGAAGCACGTGGGGTCCCTCACACATCCAGGGGAGCCCCGTTTCCGCCTCCTAGCTCGAGTTGAGAGATCCTTTTCCTGTTTCGTAGGGAAAGAATTCCCGGCGTTCCCGTCGCATCTCAAGAGGAGGCGCTCTCCACAGGAAATGCGAGAGGAACTCCAGGGTCGTGACACCATTCCAAGAGTCCCCCAGATGTGTCAGTCCATTCCAGAGGAACCTGTTTTCCCTGCACTGCCTTGACGTTCAAGCCGAGGATCGACTCCCACCACGTGTGCACGTGGGACAGCCCTGTGGGAAAGCCTCGTGGGAAAACCATAAGTACTTTGATCCACGCGGCGGACTGCGTGACACTGCTGCTACCGCTCTGGAGGAAAGCGCAAGTGCATGCCCGCATTCGAGTCGAGGACTGACTCCCCTGGGGAGACTCCAGAAGTACCCCAAGATCCATGTCAGCACTGGAGAGGAATCCTCAGGTTCCGGCCCCGACTCCACACAAGGTCTTAGACCCCGGCATCGACGGGAGAGGAATCCCGAGAGGCCCCCGAGGAACTCGCATGGGGACTGGCCTTTCCTGAGGCCACCAGATCGGGTCCCTGAGGTCCCCGTCGTAAGTCGAGAGCACCTGCCGCAACTCGAGAAAATCCAGGAGGTTTTGCCCTCCAGGCGAGATGAGGCCCATTTCCGCTGAGGCTTCTCGAGGCCAATCACATCTAACCACTGGAACTTCCAAAGGGTCCTTCACACCCTTGCTGCAACTCAAGAAGTTCCCCGACATACCCGTCTCCACTCGAGAGGAAGCACGTGGGGTCCCGCACACATCCAGGGGAGCCCCGTTTCCGCCTCCTAGCTCGAGATGAGGGATCCTTTCCCTGTTTCGTAGGGAAAAAATTCTCGGCGTTCCCGTCGCATCTCAAGAGGAGGCGCTCTCCTCAGGAAAGGCGAGAGGAACTCCAGGGTCGTGCCACCATTCCAAGAGTCCCCAAGATGTGTCAGTCCATTCCAGAGGAACCTGTTTTCCCTGCACTACCTTGACGTTCAAGCCGAGGATCGACTCCCACCACGTGTGCACGTGGGACAGCCCTGTGGGAAAGCCTCGTGGGAAAGCCTCGTGGGAAAGACTCGAGGGAAAACCATAGATCCTTTGATCCACGCGGCGGACTGCGTGACACTGCTGCTACCGCTCTGGGTGAAAGCGCAAGTGCATGCCCGAATTCGAGTCGAGGACTGACTCCCCTGAGGAGACTCCAGAAGTACCCCAAGATCCATGTCAGCACTGGAGAGGAATCCTCAGGTTCCGGCCCCGACTCCACACAAGGTCTTAGGCCCCGGCATCGACGGGAGAGGAATCCCGAGAGGCCCCCGAGGAACTCGCATGGGGACTGGCCTTTCCTGAGGCCACCAGAGCGTGTCCCTGAGGTCCCCGTCGTAAGTCGAGAGCACCTGCCGCAACTCGAGAAAATCCAGGAGGTTTTGCCCTCCAGGCGAGATGAGGCCCATTTCCGCTGAGGCTTCTCGAGGCCAATCACATCTATCCACTGGAACTTCCAAAGGGTTCTTCACACCCTTGCTGCAACTCAAGAAGTTCCCCGACATACCCGTCTCCACTCGAGAGGAAGCACGTGGGGTCCCGCACACATCCAGGGGAGCCCCGTTTCCGCCTCCTAGCTCGAGATGAGGGATCCTTTCCCTGTTTCGTAGGGAAAGAATTCCCGGCGTTCCCGTCGCATCTCAAGAGGAGGCGCTCTCCACAGGAAAGGCGAGAGGAACTCCAGGGTCGTGCCACCATTCCAAGAGTCCCCCAGATGTGTCAGTCCATTCCAGAGGAACCTGTTTTCCCTGCACTGCCTTGACGTTCAAGCCGAGGATCGACTCCCACCACGTGTGCACGTGGGACAGCCCTGTGGGAAAGCCTCGTGGGAAAGCCTCGTGGGAAAGACTCGAGGGAAAACCATAGATCCTTTGATCCACGCGGCGGACTGCGTGACACTGCTGCTACCGCTCTGGAGGAAAGCGCAAGTGCATGCCCGCATTCGAGACGAGGACTGACTCCCCTGGGGAGACTCCAGAAGTACCCCAAGATCCATGTCAGCACTGGAGAGGAATCCTCAGGTTCCGGCCCCGACTCCACACAAGGTCTTAGTCCCCGGCATCGACGGGAGAGGAATCCCGAGAGGCCCCCGAGGAACTCGCATGGGGACTGGCCTTTCCTGAGGCCACCAGAGCGGGTCCCTGAGGTCCCCGTCGTAAGTCGAGAGCACCTGCCGCAACTCGAGAAAATCCAGGAGGTTTTGACCTCCAGGCGAGATGAGGCCCATTTCCGCTGAGGCTTCTCGAGGCCAATCACATCTAACCACTGGAACTTCCAAAGGGTCCTTCACACCATTGCTGCAACTCAAGAAGTTCCCCGACATACCAGTCTCCACTCGAGAGGAAGCACGTGGTGTCCCGCACACATCCAGGGGAGCCCCGTTTCCGCCTCCTAGCTCGAGATGAGGGATCCTTTCCCTGTTTCGTAGGGAAAGAATTCCCGGCGCTCCCGTCTCATCTCAAGAGGAGGCGCTCTCCACAGGAAAGGCGAGAGGAACTCCAGGGTCGTGCCACCATTCCAAGAGTCCCCCAGATGTGTCAGTCCATTCCAGAGGAAACTGTTTTCCCTGCACTGCCTTGACGTTCAAGCCGAGGATCGACTCCCACCACGTGTGCACGTGGGACAGCCCTGTGGGAAAGCCTCGTGGGAAAGCCTCGTGGGAAAGACTCGAGGGAAAACCATAGATCCTTTGATCCACGCGGCGGACTGCGTGACACTGCTGCTACCGCTCTGGAGGAAAGCGCAAGTGCATGCGCGCATTCGAGACGAGGACTGACTCCCCTGGGGAGACTCCAGAAGTACCCCAAGATCCATGTCAGCACTGGAGAGGAATCCTCAGGTTCCGGCCCCGACTCCACACAAGGTCTTAGGCCCCGGCATCAACGGGAGAGGAATCCCGAGAGGCCCCCAAGGAACTCGCATGGGGACTGGCCTTTCCTGAGGCCACCAGAGCGGGTCCCTGAGGTCCCCGTCGTAAGTCGAGAGCACCTGCCGCAACTCGAGAAAATCCAGGAGGTTTTGCCCTCCAGGCGAGATGAGGCCCATTTCCGCTGAGGCTTCTCGAGGCCAATCACATCTAACCACTGGAACTTCCAAAGGGTCCTTCACACCATTGCTGCAACTCAGGAAGTTCCCCGACATACCCGTCTCCACTCGAGAGGAAGCACGTGGTATCGCGCAAACATCCAGGGGAGCCCCGTTTCCGCCTCCTAGCTCGAGATGAGGGATCCTTTCCCTGTTTCGTAGGGAAAGAATTCCCGGCGTTCCCGTCGCATCTCAAGAGGAGGCGCTCTCCACAGGAAAGGCGAGAGGAACTCCAGGGTCGTGCCACCATTCCAAGAGTCCCCCAGATGTGTCAGTCCATTCCAGAGGAACCTGTTTTCCCTGCACTGCCTTGACGTTCAAGCCGAGGATCGACTCCCACCACGTGTGCACGTGGGACAGCCCTGTGGGAAAGCCTCGTGGGAAAGCCTCGTGGGAAAGACTCGAGGGAAAACCATAGATCCTTTGATCCACGCGGCGGAGTGCGTGACACTGCTGCTACCGCTCTGGAGGAAAGCGCAAGTGCATGCTTGCATTCGAGACGAGGACTGACTCCCCTGGGGAGACTCCAGAAGTACCCCAAGATCCATGTCAGCACTGGAAAGGAATCCTCAGGTTCCGGCCCCGACTCCACACAAGGTCTTAGGCCCCGGCATCGACGGGAGAGGAATCCCGAGACGCCCCCGAGGAACTCGCATGGGGACTGGCCTTTCCTGAGGCCACCAGAGCAGGTCCCTGAGGTTCCCGTCGTAAGTCGAGAGCACCTGCCGCAACTCGAGAAAATCCAGAAGGTTTTGCCCTCCAGGCGAGATGAGGCCCATTTCCGCTGAGGCTTCTCGAGGCCAATCACATCTAACCACTGGAACTTCCAAAGGGTCCTTCACACCATTGCTGCAACTCAAGAAGTTCCCCGACATACCCGTCTCCACTCGAGAGGAAGCACGTGGGGTCACGCACACATCCAGGGGAGCCCCGTTTCCGCCTCCTAGCTCGAGATGAGGGATCCTTTCCCTGTTTCGTAGGGAAAGAATTCCCGGCGTTCCCGTCGCATCTCAAGAGTAGGCGCTCTCCACAGGAAAGGCGAGAGGAACTCCAGGGTCGTTCCACCACTCCAAGAGTCCCCCAGATGTGTCAGTCCATTCCAGAGGAACCTGTTTTCCCTGCACTGCCTTGATGTTCAAGCCGAGGATCGACTCCCACCACGTGTGCACGTGGGACAGCCCTGTGGGAAAGCCTCGTGGGAAAGCCTCGTGGGAAAGACTCGAGGGAAAACCATAGATCCTTTGATCCACGCGGCGGACTGCGTGACACTGCTGCTACCGCTCTGGAGGAAAGCGCAAGTGCATGCCCGCATTCGAGACGAGGACTGACTCCCCTGGGGAGACTCCAGAAGTACCCCAAGATCCATGTCAGCACTGGAGAGGAATCCTCAGGTTCCGGCCCCGACTCCACACAAGGTCTTAGGCCCCGGCATCGACGGGAGAGGAATCCCGAGAGGCCCCCGAGGAACTCGCATGGGGACTGGCCTTTCCTGAGGCCACCAGAGCGGGTCCCTCAGGTCCCCGTCGTAAGTCGAGAGCACCTGCCGCAACTCGAGAAAATCCAGGAGGTTTTGCACTCCAGGCGAGATGAGGCCCATTTCCGCTGAGGCTTCTCGAGGCCAATCACATCTAACCACTGGAACTTCCAAAGGGTCCTTCACACCATTGCTGCAACTCAAGAAGTTCCCCGACATACCCGTCTCCACTCGAGAGGAAGCACGTGGGTCCCGCACACATCCAGGGGAGCCCCGTTTCCGCCTCCTAGCTCGAGATGAGGGATCCTTTCCCTGTTTCGTAGGGAAAGAATTCCCGGCGTTCCCGTCGCATCTCAAGAGGAGGCGCTCTCCACAGGAAAGGCGAGAGGAACTCCAGGGTAGTGCCACCATTCCAAGAGTCCCCCAGATGTGTCAGTCCATTTCAGAGGAACCTGTTTTCCCTGCACTGCCTTGACGTTCAAGCCGAGGATCGAGTCCCACCACGTGTGCACGTGGGACAGCCCTGTGGGAAAGCCTCGTTGGAAAGCCTCGTGGGAAAGACTCGAGGGAAATCCATAGATCCTTTGATCCACGCGGCGGAGTGCGTGACACTGCTGCTACCGCTCTGGAGGAAAGCGCAAGTGCATGCGCGCATTCGAGACGAGGACTGACTCCCCTGGGGAGACTCCAGAAGTACCCCAAGATCCATGTCAGCACTGGAGAGGAATCCTCAGGTTCCGGCCCCGACTCCACACAAGGTCTTAGGCCCCGGCATCGACGGGAGAGGAATCCCGAGAGGCCCCCGAGGAACTCGCATGGGGACTGGCCTTTCCTGAGGCCACCAGAGCGGGTCCCTGATGTCCCCATCGTAAGTCGAGAGCACCTGCCGCAACTCGAGAAAATCCAGGAGGTTTTGCCCTCCAGGCGAGATGAGGCCCATTTCCGCTGAGGCTTCTCGGGGCCAATCACGTCTAACCACTGGAACTTCCAAAGGGTCCTTCACACCCTTGCTGCAACTCAAGAAGTTCCCCGACATACCCGTCTCCACTCGAGAGGAAGCACGTGGGGTCCCGCACACATCCAGGGGAGCCCCGTTTCCGCCTCCTAGCTCGAGATGAGGGATCCTTTCCCTGTTTCGTAGGGAAAGAATTCCCGGCATTCCCGTCGCATCTCAAGAGGAGGGGCTATCCACAGGAAAGGCGAGAGGAACTCCAGGGTCATGCCACCATTCCAAGAGTCCCCCAGATGTGTCAGTCCATTCCAGAGGAACCTGTTTTCCCTGCACTGCCTTGACGTTCAAGCCGAGGATCGACTCCCACCACGTGTGAACGTGGGACAGCCTTGTGGGAAAGCCTCGTGGGAAAGCCTCGTGGGAAAGACTCGAGGGAAAACCATAGATCCTTTGATCCACGCGGCGGACTGCGTGACACTGCTGCCACCGCTCTGGAGGAAAGCGCAAGTGCATGCCCGCATTCGAGACGAGGACTGACTCGCCTGGGGAGACTCCAGAAGTACCGCAAGATCCATGTCAGCACTGGAGAGGAATCCTCAGGTTCCGGCCCCGACTCCACACAAGGTCTTAGGCCCCGGCATCGACGGGAGAGGAATCCCGAGAGGCCCCCGAGGAACTCGCATGGGGACTGGCCTTTCCTGAGGCCACCAGAGCGGGTCCCTGAGGTCCCCGTCGTAAGTCGAGAGCACCTGCCGCAACTCGAGAAAATCCAGGAGGTTTTGCCCTCCAGGCGAGATGAGGCCCATTTCCGCTGAGGCTTCTCGAGGCCAATCACATCTAACCACTGGAACTTCCAAAGGGTCTTTCACACCATTGCTGCAACTCAAGAAGTTCACCGACATACCCGTCTCCACTCGAGAGGAAGCACGTGGGGTCCCGCACACATCCAGGGGAGCCCCGTTTCCGCCTCCTAGCTCGAGATGAGGGATCCTTTCCCTGTTTCGTAGGGAAAGAATTCCCGGCGTTCCCGTCGCATCTCAAGAGGAGGCGCTCTCCACAGGAAAGGCGAGAGGAACTCCAGGGTCGTGCCACCATTCCAAGAGTCCCCCAGATGTGTCAGTCCATTCCAGAGGAACCTGTTTTCCCTGCACTGCCTTGACGTTGAAGCCGAGGATCGACTCCCACCACGTGTGCACGTGGGACAGCCCTGTGGGAAAGCCTCGTGGGAAAGACTCGAGGGAAAACCATAGGTACTTTGATCCACGCGGCGGACTGCGTGACACTGCTGCCACCGCTCTGGAGGAAAGCGCAAGTGCATGCCCGCATTCGAGACGAGGACTGACTCCCCTGGGGAGACTCCAGAAGTACCCCAAGATCCATGTCCGCACTTGAAAGGAATCCTCAGGTTCCGGCCCCGACTCCTCACAAGGTCTTAGGCCCCGGCATCGACGGGAGAGGAATCCCGAGAGGCCCCCGAGGATCTCGCAGGGGGACTGGTCTTTCCTGAGGCCAACAGAGCGGGTCCCTGAGGTCCCCGTCGTAAGTCGAGAGAACCTGCCGCAACTCGAGAAAATCCAGGAGGTTTTGCCCTCCAGGCGAGATGAGGCCCATTTCCGCTGAGTCTTCTCGAGGCCAATCACGTCTAACCACTGGAACTTCCAAAGGGTCCTTCACACCCTTGCTGCAACTCAAGAAGTTCCCCGACATACCCGTCTCCACTCGAGAGGAAGCACGTGGGGTCCCTCACACATCCAGGGGAGCCCCGTTTCCGCCTCCTAGCTCGAGTTGAGGGATCCTTTTCCTGTTTCGTAGGGAAAGAATTCCCGGCGTTCCCGTCGCATCTCAAGAGGAGGCGCTCTCCACAGGAAATGCGAGAGGAACTCCAGGGTCGTGACACCATTCCAAGAGTCCCCCAGATGTGTCATTTCCATTCCAGAGGAACCTGTTTTCCCTGCACTGCCTTGACGTTCAAGCCGAGGATCGACTCCCACCACGTGTGCACGTGGGACAGCCCTGTGGGAAAGCCTCGTGGGAAAGCCTCGTGGGAAAACCATAGGTACTTTGATCCACGCGGCGGACTGCGTGACACTGCTGCTACCGCTCTGGAGGAAAGCGCAAGTGCATGCCCGCATTCGAGTCGAGGACTGACTCCCCTGGGGAGACTCCATAAGTACCCCAAGATCCATGTCAGCACTGGAGAGGAATCCTCAGGTTCCGGCCCCGACTCCACACAAGGTCTTAGACCCCGGCATCGACGGGAGAGGAATCCCGAGAGGCCCCCGAGGAACTCGCATGGGGACTGGCCTTTCCTGAGGCCACCAGATCGGGTCCGTGAGGTCCCCGTCGTAAGTCGAGAGCACCTGCCGCAACTCGAGAAAATCCAGGAGGTTTTGCCCTCCAGGCGAGATGAGGCCCATTTCCGCTGAGGCTTCTCGAGGCCAATCACATCTAACCACTGGAACTTCCAAAGGGTCCTTCACAACCTTGCTGCAACTCAAGAAGTTCCCCGACATACCCGTCTCCACTCGAGAGGAAGCACGTGGGGTCCCGCACACATCCAGGGGAGCCCCGTTTCCGCCTCCTAGCTCGAGATGAGGGATCCTTTCCCTGTTTCGTAGGGAAAAAATTCTCGGCGTTCCCGTCGCATCTCAAGAGGAGGCGCTCTCCTCAGGAAAGGCGAGAGGAACTCCAGGGTCGTGCCACCATTCCAAGAGTCCCCAAGATGTGTCAGTCCATTCCAGAGGAACCTGTTTTCCCTGCACTGCCTTGACGTTCAAGCCGAGGATCGACTCCCACCACGTGTGCACGTGGGACAGCCCTGTGGGAAAGCCTCGTGGGAAAGCCTCGTGGGAAAGACTCGAGGGAAAACCATAGATCCTTTGATCCACGCGGCGGACTGCGTGACACTGCTGCTACCGCTCTGGGTGAAAGCGCAAGTGCATGCCCGCATTCGAGTCGAGGACTGACTCCCCTGAGGAGACTCCAGAAGTACCCCAAGATCCATGTCAGCACTGGAGAGGAATCCTCAGGTTCCGGCCCCGACTCCACACAAGGTCTTAGGCCCCGGCATCGACGGGAGAGGAATCCCGAGAGGCCCTCGAGGAACTCGCATGGGGACTGGCCTTTCCTGAGGCCACCAGAGCGGGTCCCTGAGGTCCCCGTCGTAAGTCGAGAGCACCTGCCGCAACTCGAGAAAATCCACGAGGTTTTGCCCTCCAGGCGAGATTAGGCCCATTTACGCTGAGGCTTCTCGAGGCCAATCACATCTAACCACTGGAACTTCCAAAGGGTCCTTCACACCATTGCTGCAACTCAAGAAGTTCCCCGACATACCCGTCTCCACTCGAGAGGAAGCACGTGGGGTCCCGCACACATCCAGGGGAGCCCCGTTTCCGCCTCCTAGCTCGAGATGAGGGATCCTTTCCCTGTTTCGTAGGGAAAGAATTCCCGGCGTTCCCGTCGCATCTCAAGAGGAAGCGCTCTCCACAGGAAAGGCGAGAGGAACTCCAGGGTCGTGCCACCATTCCAAGAGTCCCCCAGATGTGTCAGTCCATTCCAGAGGAACCTGTTTTCCCTGCACTGCCTTGACGTTCAAGCCGAGGATCGACTCCCACCACGTGTGCACGTGGGACAGCCCTGTGGGAAAGCCTCGTGGGAAAGCCTCGTGGGAAAGACTCGAGGGAAAACCATACATCCTTTGATCCACGCGGCGGACTGTGTGACACTGCTGCTACCGCTCTGGAGGAAAGCGCAAGTGCATGCCCGCATTCGAGACGAGGACTGACTCCCCTGGGGAGACTCCAGAAGTACCCCAAGATCCATGTCAGCACTGGAGAGGAATCCTCAGGTTCCGGCCCCGACTCCACACAAGGTCTTAGGCCCCGGCATCGACGGGAGATGAATCCCGAGAGGCCCCCGAGGAACTCGCATGGGGACTGGCCTTTCCTCAGGCCACCAGAGCGGGTCCCTGAAGTCCCCGTCGTAAGTCGAGAGCACCTGCCGCAACTCGAGAAAATCCAGGAGGTTTTGCCCTCCAGGCGAGATGAGGCCCATTTCCGCTGAGGCTTCTCGAGGCCAATCACATCTATCCACTGGAACTTCCAAAGGGTTCTTCACACCCTTGCTGCAACTCAAGAAGTTCCCCGACATACCCGTCTCCACTCGAGAGGAAGCACGTGGGGTCCCGCACACATCCAGGGGAGCCCCGTTTCCGCCTCCGAGCTCGAGATGAGGGATCCTTTCCCTGTTTCGTAGGGAAAGAATTCCCGGCGTTCCCGTCGCATCTCAAGAGGAGGCGCTCTCCACAGGAAAGGCGAGAGGAACTCCAGGGTCGTGCCACCATTCCAAGAGTCCCCCAGATGTGTCAGTCCATTCCAGAGGAACCTGTTTTCCCTGCACTGCCTTGACGTTCAAGCCGAGGATCGACTCCCACCACGTGTGCACGTGGGACAGCCCTGTGGGAAAGCCTCGTGGGAAAGCCTCGTGGGAAAGACTCGAGGGAAAAACATAGATCCTTTGATCCACGCGGCGGACTGCGTGACACTGCTGCTACCGCTCTGGAGGAAAGCGCAAGTGCATGCCCGCATTCGAGACGAGGACTGACTCCCCTGGGGAGACTCCAGAAGTACCCCAAGATCCATGTCAGCACTGGAGAGGAATCCTCAGGTTCCGGCCCCGACTCCACACAAGGTCTTAGTCCCCGGCATCGACGGGAGAGGAATCCCGAGAGGCCCCCGAGGAACTCGCATGGGGACTGGCCTTTCCTGAGGCCACCAGAGCGGGTCCCTGAGGTCCCCGTCGTAAGTCGAGAGCACCTGCCGCAACTCGAGAAAATCCAGGAGGTTTTGACCTCCAGGCGAGATGAGGCCCATTTCCGCTGAGGCTTCTCGAGGCCAATCACATCTAACCACTGGAACTTCCAAAGGGTCCTTCACACCATTGCTGCAACTCAAGAAGTTCCCCGACATACCAGTCTCCACTCGAGAGGAAGAACGTGGTGTCCCGCACACATCCAGGGGAGCCCTGTTTCCGCCTCCTAGCTCGAGATGAGGGATCCTCTCCCTGTTTCTTAGGGAAAGAATTCCCGGCGTTCCCGTCGCATCTCAAGAGGAGGCGCTCTCCACAGGAAAGGCGAGAGGAACTCCAGGGTCGTGCCACCATTCCAAGAGTCCCCCAGATGTGTCAGTCCATTCCAGAGGAAACTGTTTTCCCTGCACTGCCTTGACGTTCAAGCCGAGGATCGACTCCCACCACGTGTGCACGTGGGACAGCCCTGTGGGAAAGCCTCGTGGGAAAGCCTCGTGGGAAAGACTCGAGGGAAAACCATAGATCCTTTGATCCACGCGGCGGACTGCGTGACACTGCTGCTACCGCTCTGGAGGAAAGCGCAAGTGCATGCGCGCATTCGAGACGAGGACTGACTCCCCTGGGGAGACTCCAGAAGTACCCCAAGATCCATGTCAGCACTGGAGAGGAATCCTCAGGTTCCGGCCCCGACTCCACACAAGGTCTTAGGCCCCGGCATCGACGGGAGAGGAATCCCGAGAGGCCCCCAAGGAACTCGCATGGGGACTGGCCTTTCCTGAGGCCACCAGAGCGGGTCCCTGAGGTCCCCGTCGTAAGTCGAGAGCACCTGCCGCAACTCGAGAAAATCCAGGAGGTTTTGCCCTCCAGGCGAGATGAGGCCCATTTCCGCTGAGGCTTCTCGAGGCCAATCACATCTAACCACTGGAACTTCCAAAGGGTCCTTCACACCATTGCTGCAACTCAGGAAGTTCCCCGACATACCCGTCTCCACTCGAGAGGAAGCACGTGGTATCGCTCACACATCCAGGGGAGCCCCGTTTCCGCCTCCTAGCTCGAGATGAGGGATCCTTTCCCTGTTTCGTAGGGAAAGAATTCCCGGCGTTCCCGTCGCATCTCAAGAGGAGGCGCTCTCCACAGGAAAGGCGAGAGGAACTCCAGGGTCGTGCCACCATTCCAAGAGTCCCACAGATGTGTCAGTCCATTCCAGAGGAACCTGTTTTCCCTGCACTGCCTTGACGTTCAAGCCGAGGATCGACTCCCACCACGTGTGCACGTGGGACAGCCCTGTGGGAAAGCCTCGTGGGAAAGCCTCGTGGGAAAGACTCGAGGGAAAACCATAGATCCTTTGATCCACGCGGCGGAGTGCGTGACACTGCTGCTACCGCTCTGGAGGTAAGCGCAAGTGCATGCGCGCATTCGAGACGAGGACTGACTCCCCTGGGGAGACTCCAGAAGTACCCCAAGATCCATGTCAGCACTGGAAAGGAATCCTCAGGTTCCGGCCCCGACTCCACACAAGGTCTTAGGCCCCGGCATCGACGGGAGAGGAATCCCGAGACGCCCCCGAGGAACTCGCATGGGGACTGGCCTTTCCTGAGGCCACCAGAGCAGGTCCCTGAGTTTCCCGTCGTAAGTCGAGAGCACCTGCCGCAACTCGAGAAAATCCAGAAGGTTTTGCCCTCCAGGCGAGATGAGGCCCATTTCCGCTGAGGCTTCTCGAGGCCAATCACATCTAACCACTGGAACTTCCAAAGGGTCCTTCACACCATTGCTGCAACTCAAGAAGTTCCCCGACATACCCGTCTCCACTCGAGAGGAAGCACGTGGGGTCCCGCACACATCCAGGGGAGCCCCGTTTCCGCCTCCTAGCTCGAGATGAGGGATCCTTTCCCTGTTTCGTAGGGAAAGAATTCCCGGCGTTCCCGTCGCATCTCAAGAGTAGGCGCTCTCCACAGGAAAGGCGAGAGGAACTCCAGGGTCGTTCCACCATTCCAAGAGTCCCCCAGATGTGTCAGTCCATTCCAGAGGAACCTGTTTTCCCTGCACTGCCTTGATGTTCAAGCCGAGGATCGACTCCCACCACGTGTGCACGTGGGACAGCCCTGTGGGAAAGCCTCGTGGGAAAGCCTCGTGGGAAAGACTCGAGGGAAAACCATAGATCCTTTGATCCACGCGGCGGACTGCGTGACACTGCTGCTACCGCTCTGGAGGAAAGCGCAAGTGCATGCCCGCATTCGAGACGAGGACTGACTCCCCTGGGGAGACTCCAGAAGTACCCCAAGATCCATGTCAGCACTGGAGAGGAATCCTCAGGTTCCGGCCCCGACTCCACACAAGGTCTTAGGCCCCGGCATCGACGGGAGAGGAATCCCGAGAGGCCCCCGAGGAACTCGCATGGGGACTGGCCTTTCCTGAGGCCACCAGAGCGGGTCCCTCAGGTCCCCGTCGTAAGTCGAGAGCACCTGCCGCAACTCGAGAAAATCCAGGAGGTTTTGCCCTCCAGGCGAGATGAGGCCCATTTCCGCTGAGGCTTCTCGAGGCCAATCACATCTAACCACTGGAACTTCCAAAGGGTCCTTCACACCATTGCTGCAACTCAAGAAGTTCCCCGACATACCCGTCTCCACTCGAGAGGAAGCACGTGGGTCCCGCACACATCCAGGGGAGCCCCGTTTCCGCCTCCTAGCTCGAGATGAGGGATCCTTTCCCTGTTTCGTAGGGAAAGAATTCCCGGCGTTCCCGTCGCATCTCAAGAGGAGGCGCTCTCCACAGGAAAGGCGAGAGGAACTCCAGGGTAGTGCCACCATTCCATGAGTCCCCCAGATGTGTCAGTCCATTTCAGAGGAACCTGTTTTCCCTGCACTGCCTTGACGTTCAAGCCGAGGATCGAGTCCCACCACGTGTGCACGTGGGACAGCCCTGTGGGAAAGCCTCGTGGGAAAGACTCGAGGGAAAACCATAGATCCTTTGATCCACGCGGCGGAGTGCGTGACACTGCTGCTACCGCTCTGGAGGAAAGCGCAAGTGCATGCCCGCATTCGAGACGAGGACTGACTCCCCTGGGGAGACTCCAGAAGTACCCCAAGATCCATGTCAGCACTGGAGAGGAATCCTCAGGTTCCGGCCCCGACTCCACACAAGGTCGTAGGCCCCGGCATCGACGGGAGAGGAATCCCGAGAGGCCCCCGAGGAACTCGCATGGGGACTGGCCTTTCCTGAGGCCACCAGAGCGGGTCCCTGAGGTCCCCATCGTAAGTCGAGAGCACCTGCCGCAACTCGAGAAAATCCAGGAGGTTTTGCCCTCCAGGCGAGATGAGGCCCATTTCCGCTGAGGCTTCTCGAGGCCAATCACATCTAACCACTGGAACTTCCAAAGGGTCCTTCACACCATTGCTGCAACTCAAGAAGTTCCCCGACATACCCGTCTCCACTCGAGAGGAAGCACGTGGTGTCCCGCACACATCCAGGGGAGCCCCGTTTCCGCCTCCTAGCTCGAGATGAGGGATCCTTTCCCTGTTTCGTAGGGAAAGAATTCCCGGCGTTCCCGTCGCATCTCAAGAGGAGGCGCTCTCCACAGGAAAGGCGAGAGGAACTCCAGGGTCGTGCGACCATTCCAAGAGTCCCCCAGATGTGTCAGTCCATTCCAGAGGAACCTGTTTTCCCTGCACTGCCTTGACGTTCAAGCCGAGGATCGACTCCCACCACGTGTGCACGTGGGACAGCCCTGTGGGAAAGCCTCGTGGGAAAGCCTCGTGGGAAAGACTCGAGGGAAAACCATAGATTCTTTGATCCACGCGGCGGACTGCGTGACACTGCTGCTACCGCTCTGGAGGAAAGCGCAAGTGCATGCCCGCATTCGAGACGAGGACTGACTCCCCTGGGGAGACTCCAGAAGTACCCCAAGATCCATGTCAGCACTGGAGAGGAATCCTCAGGTTCCGGCCTGACTCCACACATGGTCTTAGGCCCCGGCATCGACGGGAGAAGAATCCCGAGAGGCCCCCGAGGAACTCGCATGGGGACTGGCCTTTCCTGAGGCCACCAGAGCGGGTCCCTGAGGTCCCCGTGGTAAGTCGAGAGCACCTGCCGCAACTCGAGAAAATCCAGGAGGTTTTGCCCTCCAGGCGAGATGAGGCCCATTTCCGCTGAGGCTTCTCGAGGCCAATCACATCTAACCACTGGAACTTCCAAAGGGTCCTTCACACCATTGCTGCAACTCAAGAAGTTCCCCGACATACCCGTCTCCACTCGAGAGGAAGCACGTGGGGTCACGCACACATCCAGGGGAGCCCCGTTTCCGCCTCCTAGCTCGAGATGAGGGATCCTTTCCCTGTTTCGTAGGGAAAGAATTCCCGGCGTTCCCGTCGCATCTCAAGCGGAGGCGCTCTCCACAAGAAATGCGAGAGGAACTCCAGGGTCGTGCCACCATTCCATGAGTCCCCCAGATGTGTCAGTCCATTCCAGAGGAACCTGTTTTCCCTGCACTGCCTTGACGTTCAAGCCGAGGATCGACTCCCACCACGTGTGCACGTGGGACAGCCCTGTGGGAAAGCCTCGTGGGAAAGCCTCGTGGGAAAGACTCGAGGGAAAACGATAGATCCTTTGATCCACGCGGCGGACTGGATGACACTGCTGCTACAGCTCTGGAGGAAAGCGCAAGTGCATGCCCGCATTCGAGACGAGGACTGACTCTCCTGGGGAGACTCCAGAAGTACCCCAAGATCCATGTCAGCACTGGAGAGGAATCCTCAGGTTCCGGCCCCGACTCCACACAAGGTCTTAGGCCCCGGCATCGACGGGAGAGGAATCCCGAGAGGCCCCCGAGGAACTCGCATGGGGACTGTACTTTCCTGAGGCCACCAGAGCGGGTCCCTGAGGTCCCCGTCGTAAGTCGAGAGCACCTGCCGCAACTCGAGAAAATCCAGGAGGTTTTGCCCTCCAGGCGAGATGAGGCCCATTTCCGCTGAGGCTTCTCGAGGCCAATCACGTCTAACCACTGGAACTTCCAAAGGGTCCTTCACACCCTTGCTGCAACTCAAGAAGTTCCCCGACATACCCGTCTCCACTCGAGAGGAAGCACGTGGTGTCCCGCACACATCCAGGGGAGCCCCGTTTCCGCCTCCTAGCTCGAGATGAGGGATCCTTTCCCTGTTTCGTAGGGACAGAATTCCCGGCGTTCCCGTCGCATCTCAAGAGGAGGCGCTCTCCACAGGAAAGGCGAGAGGAACTCCAGGGTCGTGCCACCATTCCAAGAGTCCCCCAGATGTGTCAGTCCATTCCAGAGGAACCTGTTTTCCCTGCACTGCCTTGACGTTCAAGCCGAGGATCGACTCCCACCACGTGTGCACGTGGGACAGCCCTGTGGGAAAGCCTCGTGGGAAAGCCTCGTGGGAAAGACTCGAGGGAAAACCATAGATCCTTTGATCCACGCGGCGGACTGCGTGACACTGCTGCTACCGCTCTGGAGGAAAGCGCAAGTGCATGCCCGCATTCGAGACGAGGACTGACTCCCCTGGGGAGACTCCAGAAGTACCCCAAGATCCATGTCAGCACTGGAGAGGAATCCTCAGGTTCCGGCCCCGACTCCACACAAGGTCTTAGGCCCCGGCATCGACGGGAGAGGAATCCCGAGACGCCCCCGAGGAAGTCGCATGGGGACTGGCCTTTCCTGAGGCCACCAGAGCGGGTCCCTCAGGTCCCCGTCGTAAGTCGAGAGCACTTGCCCCAACTCGAGAAAATCCAGGAGGTTTTGCCCTCCAGGCGAGATGAGGCCCATTTCCGCTGAGGCTTCTCGAGGCCAATCACGTCTAACCACTGGAACTTCCAAAGGGTCCTTCACACCCTTGCTGCAACTCAAGAAGTTCCCCGACATACCCGTCTCCACTCGAGAGGAAGCACGTGGGGTCCCGCACACATCCATGGGAGCCCCGTTTCTGCCTCCTAGCTCGAGATGAGGGATCCTTTCCCTGTTTCGTAGGGGAAGAATTCCCGGCGTTCCCGTCGCATCTCAAGAGGAGGCGCTCTCCACAGGAAAGGCGAGAGGAACTCCAGGGTCGTGACACCATTCCAAGAGTCCCCCAGATGTGTCAGTCCATTCCAGAGGAACCTGTTTTCCCTGCACTGCCTTGACGTTCAAGCCGAGGATCGACTCCCACCACGTGTGCACGTGGGACAGCCCTGTGGGAAAGCCTCGTGGGAAAGCCTCGTGGGAAAGACTCGAGGGAAAACCATAGATCCTTTGATCCACGCGGCGGACTGCGTGACACTGCTGCTACCGCTCTGGAGGAAAGCGCAAGTGCATGCCCGCATTCGAGACGAGGACTGACTCCCCTGGGGAGACTCCAGAAGTACCCCAAGATCCATGTCAGCACTGGAGAGGAATCCTCAGGTTCCGGCCCCGACTCCACACAAGGTCTTAGGCCCCGGCATCGACGGGAGACTAATCCCGAGAGGCCCGCGAGGAACTCGCATGGGGACTGGCCTTTCCTGAGGCCACCAGAGCGGGTCCCTGAGGTCCCCGTCGTAAGTCAAGAGCACCTGCCGCAACTCGAGAAAATCCAGGAGGTTTTGCCCTCCAGGCGAGATGAGGCCCTTTTCCGCTGAGGCTTCTCGAGGCCAATCACATCTAACCGCTGGAACTTCCAAAGGGTCCTTCACACCCTTGCTGCAACTCAAGAAGTTCCCCGACATACCCGTCTCCACTCGAGAGGAAGCACGTGGTGTCCCGCACACATCCAGGGGAGCCCCGTTTCCGCCTCCTAGCTCGAGATGAGGGATCCTTTCCCTGTTTCGTAGGGAAAGAATTCCCGGCGTTCCCGTCGCATCTCAAGAGGAGGCGCTCTCCACAGGAAAGGCGAGAGGAACTCCAGGGTCGTGCCACCATTCCAAGAGTCCCCCAGATGTGTCAGTCCATTCCAGAGGAACCTGTTTTCCCTGCACTGCCTTGACGTTCAAGCCGAGGATCGACTCCCACCACGTGTGCACGTGGGACAGCCCTGTGGGAAAGCCTCGTGGGAAAGCCTCGTGGGAAAGACTCGAGGGAAAACCATAGATCCTTTGATCCACTCGGCGGACTGCGTGACACTGCTGCTACCGCTTTGGAGGAAAGCGCAAGTGCATGCCCGCATTCGAGACGAGGACTGACTCCCCTGGGGAGACTCCAGAAGTACCCCAAGATCCATGTCAGCACTGGAGAGGAATCCTCAGGTTCCGGCCCCGACTCCACACAAGGTCTTAGGCCCCGGCATCTACGGGAGAGGAATCCCGAGAGGCCCCCGAGGAACTCGCATGGGGACTGGACTTTCTTGAGGCCACCAGAGCGGGTCCCTGAGGTCCCCGTCGTAAGTTGAGAGCACCTGCCGCAACTCGAGATAATCCAGGAGGTTTTGCCCTCCAGGCGAAATGAGGCCCATTTCCGCTGAGGCTTCTCGAGGCCATTCACATCTAACCACTGGAACTTCCAAAGGGTCCTTCACACCATTCCTGCAACTCAAGAAGTTCCCCGACATACCCGTCTCCACTCGAGAGGAAGCACGTGGGGTCCCGCACACATCCAGGGGAGCCCCGTTTCCGCCTCCTAGCTCGAGATGAGGGATCCTTTCCCTGTTTCGTAGGGAAAGAATTCCCGGCGTTCCCGTCGCATCTCAAGAGGAGGCGCTCTCCACAGGACAGGCGAGAGGAACTCCATAGTCGTGACACCATTCCAAGAGTCCCCCAGATGTGTCAGTCCATTCCAGAGGAACCTGTTTTCCTGCACTGCCTTGACGTTCAAGCCGAGGATCGACTCCCACCACGTGTGCACGTGGGACAGCCCTGTGGGAAAGCCTCGTGGGAAAGCCTCGTGGGAAAGACTCGAGGGAAAACCATAGATCCTTTGATCCACGCAGCGGACTGCGTGACACTGCTGCTACCGCTCTGGAGGAAAGCGCAAGTGCATGCCCGCATTCGAGACGAGGACTGACTCCCCTGGGGAGACTCCAGAATTACCCCAAGATCCATGTCAGCACTGGAGAGGAATCCTCAGGTTCCGGGCCCGACCCCACACAAGTTCTTAGGCCCCGGCATCGACGGGAGAGGAATCCCGAGAGGCCCCCGAGGAACTCGCATAGGGACTGGCCTTTCCTGAGGCCACCAGAGCGGGTCCCTGAGGTCCCCGAGGTAAGTCGAGAGCACCTGCCGCAACTCGAGAAAATCCAGGAGGTTTTGCCCTCCAGGCGAGATGAGGCCCATTTCCGCTGAGGCTTCTCGAGGCCAATCACATCTAACCACTGGAACTTCCAAAGGGTCCTTCACACCCTTGCTGCAACTCAAGAAGTTCCCCGACATACCCGTCTCCACTCGAGAGGAAGCACGTGGTGTCCCGCACACATCCAGGGGAGCCCCGTTTCCGCCTCCTAGCTCGAGATGAGGGATCCTTTCCCTGTTTCGTAAGGACAGAATTCCCGGCGTTCCCGTCGCATCTCAAGAGGAGGCGCTCTCCACAGGAAAGGCGAGAGGAACTCCAGGGTCGTGCCACCATTCCAAGAGTCCCCCAGATGTGTCAGTCCATTCCAGAGGAACCTGTTTTCCCTGCACTGCCTTGACGTTCAAGCCGAGGATCGACTCCCACCACGTGTGCACGTGGGACAGCCCTGTGGGAAAGCCTCCTGGGAAAGCCTCGTGGGAAAGACTCGAGGGAAAACCATAGATCCTTTGATCCACGCGGCGGACTGCGTGACACTGCTGCTACCGCTCTGGAGGAAAGCGCAAGTGCATGCCCGCATTCGAGACGAGGACTGACTCCCCTGGGGAGACTCCAGAAGTACCCCAAGATCCATGTCAGCACTGGAGAGGAATCCTCAGGTTCCGGCCCCGACTCCACACAAGGTCTTAGGCCCCGGCATCGACGGGAGAGGAATCCCGAGACGCCCCCGAGGAAGTCGCATGGGGACTGGCCTTTCCTGAGGCCACCAGAGCGGGTCCCTCAGGTCCCCGTCGTAAGTCGAGAGCACCTGCCCCAACTCGAGAAAATCCAGGAGGTTTTGCCCTCCAGGCGAGATGAGGCCCATTTCCGCTGAGGCTTCTCGAGGCCAATCACGTCTAACCACTGGAACTTCCAAAGGGTCCTTCACAACCTTGCTGCAACTCAAGAAGTTCCCCGACATACCCGTCTCCACTCGAGAGGAAGCACGTGGGGTCCCGCACACATCCATGGGAGCCCCGTTTCTGCCTCCTAGCTCGAGATGAGGGATCCTTTCCCTGTTTCGTAGGGGAAGAATTCCCGGCGTTCCCGTCGCATCTCAAGAGGAGGCGCTCTCCACAGGAAAGGCGAGAGGAACTCCAGGGTCGTGACACCATTCCAAGAGTCCCCCAGATGTGTCAGTCCATTCCAGAGGAACCTGTTTTCCCTGCACTGCCTTGACGTTCAAGCCGAGGATCGACTCCCACCACGTGTGCACGTGGGACAGCCCTGTGGGAAAGCCTCGTGGGAAAGCCTCGTGGGAAAGACTCGAGGGAAAACCATAGATCCTTTGATCCACGCGGCGGACTGCGTGACACTGCTGCTACCGCTCTGGAGGAAAGCGCAAGTGCATGCCCGCATTCGAGACGAGGACTGACTCCCCTGGGGAGACTCCAGAAGTACCCCAAGATCCATGTCAGCACTGGAGAGGAATCCTCAGGTTCCGGCCCCGACTCCACACAAGGTCTTAGGCCCCGGCATCGACGGGAGACTAATCCCGAGAGGCCCGCGAGGAACTCGCATGGGGACTGGCCTTTCCTGAGGCCACCAGAGCGGGTCCCTGAGGTCCCCGTCGTAAGTCAAGAGCACCTGCCGCAACTCGAGAAAATCCAGGAGGTTTTGCCCTCCAGGCGAGATGAGGCCCTTTTCCGCTGAGGCTTCTCGAGGCCAATCACATCTAACCGCTGGAACTTCCAAAGGGTCCTTCACACCCTTGCTGCAACTCAAGAAGTTCCCCGACATACCCGTCTCCACTCGAGAGGAAGCACGTGGTGTCCCGCACACATCCAGGGGAGCCCCGTTTCCGCCTCCTAGCTCGAGATGAGGGATCCTTTCCCTGTTTCGTAGGGAAAGAATTCCCGGAGTTCCCGTCGCATCTCAAGAGGAGGCGCTCTCCACAGGAAAGGCGAGAGGAACTCCAGGGTCGTGCCACCATTCCAAGAGTCCCCCAGATGTGTCAGTCCATTCCAGAGGAACCTGTTTTCCCTGCACTGCCTTGACGTTCAAGCCGAGGATCGACTCCCACCACGTGTGCACGTGGGACAGCCCTGTGGGAAAGCCTCGTGGGAAAGCCTCGTGGGAAAGACTCGAGGGAAAACCATAGATCCTTTGATGCACGCGGCGGACTGCGTGACACTGCTGCTACCGCTCTGGAGGAAAGCGCAAGTGCATGCCCGCATTCGAGACGAGGACTGACTCCCCTGGGGAGACTCCAGAAGTACCCCAAGATCCATGTCAGCACTGGAGAGGAATCCTCAGGTTCCGGCCCCGACTCCACACAAGGTCTTAGGCCCCGGCATCGACGGGAGAGGAATCCCGAGAGGCCCCCGAGGAAGTCGCATGGGGACTGGCCTTTCCTGAGGCCACCAGAGCGGGTCCCTGAGTTCCCCGTCGTAAGTCGAGAGCACCTGCCGCAACTCGAGAAAATCCAGGAGGTTTTGCCCTCCAGGCGAGATGAGGCCCATTTCCGCTGAGGCTTCTCGAGGCCAATCACATCTAACCACTGGAACTTCCAAAGGGTCCTTCACACCCTTGCTGCAACTCAAGAAGTTCCCCGACATACCCGTCTCCACTCGATAGGAAGCAGGTGGTGTCCCGCACACATCCAGGGGAGCCCCGTTTCCGCCTCCTAGCTCGAGATGAGGGATCCTTTCCCTGTTTCGTAGGGAAAGAATTCCCGGCGTTCCCGTCGCATCTCAAGAGTAGGCGCTCTCCACAGGAAAGGCGAGAGGAACTCCAGGGTCGTGCCACCATTCAAAGAGTCCCCCAGATGTGTCAGTCCATTCCAGAGGAACCTGTTTTCCCTGCACTGCCTTGACGTTCAAGCCGAGGATCGACTCCCACCACGTGTGCACGTGGGACAGCCCTGTGGGAAAGCCTCGTGGGAAAGCCTCGTGGGAAAGACTCGAGGGAAAACCATAGATCCTTTGATCCACTCGGCGGACTGCATGACACTGCTGCTACCGCTTTGGAGGAAAGCGCAAGTGCATGCCCGCATTCGAGACGAGGACTGACTCCCCTGGGCAGACTCCAGAAGTACCCCAAGATCCATGTCAGCACTGGAGAGGAATCCTCAGGTTCCGGCCCCGACTCCACACAAGGTCTTAGGCCCCGGCATCGACGGGAGACTAATCCCGAGAGGCCCGCGAGGAACTCGCATGGGGACTGGCCTTTCCTGAGGCCACCAGAGCGGATCCCTGAGGTCCCCGTCGTAAGTCTAGAGCACCTGCCGCAACTCGAGAAAATCCAGGAGGTTTTGCCCTCCAGGCGAGATGAGGCCCATTTCCGCTGAGACTTCTCGAGGCCATTCACATCTAACCACTGGAACTTCCAAAGGGTCCTTCACACCATTGCTGCAACTCAAGAAGTTCCCAGACATACCCGTCTCCACTCGAGAGGAAGCACGTGGGGTCCCGCACACATCCAGGGGAGCCCCGTTTCCGCCTCCTAGCTCGAGATGAGGGATCCTTTCCCTGTTTCGTAGGGAAAGAATTCCCGGCGTTCCCGTCGCATCTCAAGAGGAGGCGCTCTCCACAGGAAAGGCGAGAGGAACTCCATGGTTGTGACACCATTCCAAGAGTCCCCCAGATGTGTCAGTCCATTCCAGAGGAACCTGTTTTCCCTGCACTGCCTTGACGTTCAAGCCGAGGATCGACTCCCACCACGTGTGCACGTGGGACAGCCCTGTGGGAAAGCCTCGTGGGAAAGCCTCGTGGGAAAGACTCGAGGGAAAACCACAGACCCTTTGATCCACGAGGAGGACTGCGGGACACTGTTACTACCGCTCTGGAGGAAAGCTCAAGTGCATGCCCGCATTCGAGACGAGGACTGACTCCCTGGGGAGACTACAGAAGTACCCCAAGATCCATGTCAGAACTGGAGAGGAATCCTCAGGTTCCGGCCCCGAGCCCACACAAGGTCTTAGGCCCCGGCATCGACGGGAGAGGAATCCCGAGAGGCCCCCGAGGAACTCGCATGGGGACTGGCCTTTCCTGAGGCCACCAGAGCGGGTCCCCGAGGTCCCCGTCGTAAGTCGAGAGCACCTGCCACAACTCGAGAAAATACAGGAGGCTTTGCCCTCCAGGCGAGATGAGGCCCATTTCCGCTGAGGCTTCTCGAGGCTAATCACATTTAACCACAGGAACTTCCAAAGGGTCCTTCACACCATTGCTGCAACTCAAGAAGTTCCCCGACATAGCCGTCTCCACTCGGGAGGAAGCACGTGGGGTCACGCACACATCCAGGGGAGCCCCGTTTCCGCCTCCTAGCTCGAGATGAGGGATCCTTTCCCTGTTTCGTAGGGAAAGAATTCCCGGCGTTCCCGTCGCATCTCAAGAGGAGGCGCTCTCCACAGGAAAGGCGAGAGAAACTCCAGGGTCGTGCCACCATTCCAGGAGTCCCCCAGATGTGTCAGTCCATTCCAGAGGAACCTGTTTTCCCTGCACTGCCTTGACGTTCAAGCCGAGGATCGACTCCCACCACGTGTGCACGTGGGACAGCCCTGTGGGAAAGCCTCGTGGGAAAGCCTCGTGGGAAAGACTCGAGGGAAAACCATAGATCCTTTGATCCACGCGGCGGACTGCGTGACACTGCAGCTACCGCTCTGGAGGAAAGCGCAAGTGCATGCCCGCATTCGAGACGAGGACTGACTCCCCTGGGGAGACTCCAGAAGTACCCCAAGATCCATGTCAGCACTGGAGAGGAATCCTCAGGTTCCGGCCCCGACTCCACACAAGGTCTTAGGCCCTGGCATCGAAGGGAGAGGAATCCCCAGAGGCCCCCGAAAAACTTGCATGGGGACTGGGCTTTCCTGAGGCCACCAGAGCGGGTCCCTGTGGTCCACATCGTAAGTCGAGAGCACCTGCTGCAACTCGAGAAAATCCAGGAGGTTTTCACCTCCAGGCGATATGAGGCCCATTTCCGCTGAGGCTTCTCGAGGCTAATCACATCTAACCACTGGAATTTCCAAAGGGTCCTTCACACCCTTGCTACAACTCAAGAAGTTCCCCGACATACCCGTCTCCCCTCGAGAGGAAGCACAAGGGTCCCGCACACATCCAGGGAAGCCCCGTTTCCGCCTCCCACCTCGAGATGAGGGATCCTTTCCTTGTTTCGTAGGGAAAGAATTCCCGGCGTTCCCGTCGCATCTCAAGAGGAGGCGCTCTCCACAGGAAAGACGAGAGGAACTCCAGGGTCGTGCCACCATTCCAAGAGTCCCCCAGATGTGTCAGTCCATTCCAGAGGAACCTGTTTTCCCTGCACTGCCTTGACGTTCAAGCCGAGCATCCAATCCCACCACGTGTGCACGTGGGACAGCCCTGTGGGAAAGCCTCGTGGGAACGCCTCGTGGGAAAGACTCGAGGGAAAACCATAGATCCTTTGATCCACGCGGCGGACTGCGTGACACTGCTGCTACCGCTCTGGAGGAAAGCGCAAGTGCATGCCCGCATTCGAGACGAGGACTGACTCCCCTGGGGAGACTCCAGAAGTACCCCAAGATCCATGTCAGCACTGGAGAGGAATCCTCAGGTTCCGGCCCCGACTCCACACAAGCCCTTAGGCCCCGGCATCGACGGGAGAGGAATCCCGAGAGGCCCCCGAGGAACTCGCATGGGGACTGGCCTTTCCTGAGGCCACCAGAGCGGGTCCCTGAGGTCCCCGTCGTAAGTCGAGAGCACCTGCCGCAACTCGAGAAAATCCAGGAGGTTTTGCCCTCCAGGCGAGATGAGGCCCATTTCCGCTGAGGCTTCTCGAGGCTAATCACGTCTAACCACTGGAACTTCCAAAGGGTCCTTCACACCCTTGCTGCAACTCAAGAAGTTCCCCGACATACCCGTCTCCACTCGAGAGGAAGCACGTGCGGTCCCGCACACATCCAGGGGAGCCCCGTTTCCGCCTCCTAGCTCGAGATGAGGGATCCTTTCCCTGTTTCGTAGGGAAAGAATTCCCGGCGTTCCCGTCGCATCTCAAGAGGAGGCGCTCTGCACAGGAAAGGCGAGAGGAACTCCAGGGTCGTGCCACCATTCCAAGAGTCCCCCAGATGTGTCAGTCCATTCCAGAGGAACCTGTTTTCCCTGCACTGCCTTGACGTTCAAGCCGAGGATCCACTCCCACCACGTGTGCACGTGGGACAGCCCTGTGGGAAAGCCTCGTGGGAAAGCCTCGTGGGAAAGACTCGAGGGAAAACCATAGATCCTTTGATCCACGCGGCAGACTGCGTGACACTGCTGCTACCGCTCTGGAGGAAAGCACAAGTGCATGCCCGCATTCGAGTCGAGGACTGACTCCCCTGGGGAGACTCCAGAAATACCCCAAGATCCATGTCAGCACTGGAGAGGAATCCTCAGGTTCCGGCCCCGACTCCACACAAGGTCTTAGGCCCAGGCATCGACGGGAGAGGAATCCCGAGAGGCCCCCGAGGAACTCGCATGGGGACTGGCCTTTCCTGAGGCCACCAGAGCGGGTCCCTGAAGTCCCCGTCGTAAGTCGAGAGAACCTGCCGCAACTCGGGAAAATCCAGGAGGTTTTGCCCTCCAGGCGAGATGAGGCCCATTTCCGCTGAGGCTTCTCGAGGCTAATCACGTCTAACCACTGGAACTTCCAAAGGGTGCTTCACACCCTTGCTGCAACTCAAGAAGTTCCCCGACATACCCGTCTCCACTCGAGAGGAAGCACGTGGTGTCCCGCACACATCCAGGGGAGCCCCGTTTCCGCCTCCTAGCTCGAGATGAGGGATCCTTTCCCTGTTTCGTAGGGAAAGAATTCCCGGCGTTCCCGTCGCATCTCAAGAGGAGGCGCTCTCCACAGGAAAGGCGAGAGGAACTCCAGGGTCGTGCCACCATTCCAAGTGTCCCCCAGATGTGTCAGTCCATTCCAGAGGAACCTGTTTTCCCTGCACTGCCTTGACGTTCAAGCCGAGGATCCACTCCCACCACGTGTGCACGTGGGACAGCCCTGTGGGAAAGCCTCGTGGGAAAGCCTCGTGGGAAAGACTCGAGGGAAAACCATAGATCCTTTGATCCACGCGGCGGACTGCGTGACACTGCTGCTACCGTTTTGGAGGAAAGCGCAAGTGCATGCCCGCATTCGAGACGAGGACTGACTCCCCTGGGGAGACTCCAGAAGTACCCCAAGATCCATGTCAGCACGGGAGAGGAATCCTCAGGTTCCGGCCCCGACTCCACACAAGGTCTTAGGCCCCGGCATCAACGGGAGAGGAATCCCAAGAGGCCCCCGAGGAACTCGCATGGGGACTGGCCTTTCCTGAGGCCACCAGAGCGGGTCCCTGAGGTCCCCGTCGTAAGTCGAGAGCACCTGCCGCAACTCGGGAAAATCCAGGAGGTTTTGCCTTCCAGGCGAGATGAGGTCCATTTCCGCTGAGGCTTCTCGAGGCTAATCACGTCTAACCACTGGAACTTTCAAAGGGTGCTTCACACCCTTGCTGCAACTCAAGAAGTTCCCCGACATACCCGTCTCCACTCGAGAGGAAGCACGTGGTGTCCCGCACACATCCAGGGGAGCCCCGTTTCCGCCTCCTAGCTCGAGATGAGGGATCCTTTCCCTGTTTCGTAGGGAAAGAATTCCCGGCTTTCCCGTCGCATCTCAAGAGGAGGCGCTCTCCACAGGAAAGGCGAGAGGAACTCCAGGGTCGTGCCACCATTCCAAGTGTCCCCCTGATGTGTCATTCCATTCCAGAGGAACCTGTTTTCCCTGCACTGCCTTGACGTTCAAGCCGAGGATCCACTCCCACCACGTGTGCACGTGGGACAGCCCTGTGGGAAAGCCTCGTGGGAAAGCCTCGTGGGAAAGACTCGAGGGAAAACCATAGATCCTTTGATCCACGCGGCGGACTGCGTGACACTGCTGCTACCGCTTTGGAGGAAAGCGCAAGTGCATGCCCGCATTCGAGACGAGGACTGACTCCCCTGGGGAGACTCCAGAAGTACCCCAAGATCCATGTCAGCATTGGAGAGGAATCCTCAGGTTCCGGCCCCGACTCCACACAAGGTCTTAGGCCCCGGCATCGACGGGAGAGTAATCCCGAGAGGCCCCCGAGGAATTCGCATGGGGACTGGCCTTTCCTGAGGCCACCAGAGCATGTCCCTGAGGTCCCCGTCGTAAGTCGAGAGCACCTGCCGCAACTCGAGAAAATCCAGGAGGTTTTGCCCTCCAGGCGAGATGAGGCCCATTTCCCCTGAGGTTTCTCGAGGCGAATCATGTCTAACCACTGGAACTTCCAAAGGGTCCTTCACACCCTTGCTGCAACTCAAGAAGTTCCCCGACATACCCGTCTCCACTCGAGAGGAAGCACGTGGGGTCCCACACACATCCAGGGGAGCCCCGTTTCCGCCTCCTAGCTCGAGATGAGGGTCCTTTCCCTGTTTCGTAGGGAAAGAATTCCCGGCGTTCCCGTCGCATCTCAAGAGGAGGCGCTTTCCACAGGAAAGGCGAGAGGAACTCCAGGGTCGTGCCACCATTCCAAGAGTCCCCCAGATGTGTCAGTCCATTCCAGAGGAACCTGTTTTCCCTGCACTGCCTTGACGTTCAAGCCGAGCATCCAATCCCACCACGTGTGCACGTGGGACAGCCCTGTGGGAAAGCCTCGTGGGAAAGCCTCGTGGGAAAGACTCGAGGGAAAACCATAGATCCTTTGATCCACGCGGCGGACTGCGTGACACTGCTGCTACCGCTCTGGAGGAAAGCGCAAGTGCATGCCCGCATTCGAGACGAGGACTGACTCCCCTGGGGAGACTCCAGAAGTACCCCAAGATCCATGTCAGCACTGGAGAGGAATCCTCAGGTTCCGGCCCCGACTCCACACAAGCTCTTAGGCCCCGGCATCGACGGGAGAGGAATCCCGAGAGGCCCCCGAGGAACTCGCATGGGGACTGGCCTTTCCTGAGGCCACCAGAGCGGGTCCCTGAGGTCCCCGTCGTAAGTCGAGAGCACCTGCCGCAACTCGAGAAAATCCAGGAGGTTTTGCCCTCCAGGCGAGATGAGGCCCATTTCCGCTGAGGCTTCTCGAGGCTAATCACGTCTAACCACTGGAACTTCCAAAGGGTCCTTCACACCCTTGCTGCAACTCAAGAAGTTCCCCGACATACCCGTCTCCACTCGAGAGGAAGCACGTGGGGTCCCGCACACATCCAGGGGAGCCCCGTTTCCGCCTCCTAGCTCGAGATGAGGGATCCTTTCCCTGTTTCGTAGGGAAAGAATTCCCGGCGTTCCCGTCGCATCTCAAGAGGAGGCGCTCTCCACAGGAAAGGCGAGAGGAACTCCAGGGTCGTGCCACCATTCCAAGAGTCCCCCAGATGTGTCAGTCCATTCCAGAGGAACATGTTTTCCCTGCACTGCCTTGACGTTCAAGCCGAGGATCGACTCCCACCACGTGTGCACGTGGGACAGCCCTGTGGGAAAGCCTCGTGGGAAAGCCTCGTGGGAAAGACTCGAGGGAAAACCATAGATCCTTTGATCCACGCGGCGGACTGCGTGACACTGCTGCTACCGCTCTGGAGGAAAGCGCAAGTGCATGCCCGCATTCGAGACGAGGACTGACTCCCCTGGGGAGACTCCAGAAGTACCCCAAGGTCCATGTCAGCACTGGAGAGGAATCCTCAGGTTCCGGCCCCGACTCCACACAAGGTCTTAGGCCCCGGCATCGAAGGGAGAGTAATCCCGAGAGGCCCCCGAGGAATTCGCATGGGGACTGGCCTTTCCTGAGGCCACCAGAGCGGGTCCCTGAGGTCCCCGTCGTAAGTCGAGAGCACCTGCCGCAACTCGAGAAAATCCAGGAGGTTTTGCCCTCCAGGCGAGATGAGGCCCATTTCCGCTGAGGCTTCTCGAGGCTAATCACGTCTAACCACTGGAACTTCCAAAGGGTCCTTCACACCCTTGCTGCATCTCAAGAAGTTCCCCGACATACCCGTCTCCACTCTAGAGGAAGCACGTGGGGTCCCGCACACATCCAGGGGAGCCCCGTTTCCGCCTCCTAGCTCGAGATGAGGGATCTTTCCCTGTTTCGTAGGGAAAGAATTCCCGGCGTTCCCGTCGCATCTCAAGAGGAGGCGCTCTCCACAGGAAAGGCGAGAGGAACTCCAGGGTCGTGCCACCATTCCAAGAGTCCCCCAGATGTGTCAGTCCATTCCAGAGGAACCTGTTTTCCCTGCACTGCCTTGACGTTCAAGCCGAGGATCCACTCCCACCACGTGTGCACGTGGGACAGCCCTGTGGGAAAGCCCCGTGGGAAAGCCTCGTGGGAAAGACTCGAGGGAAAAACATAGATCCTTTGATCCACGGGGTGGACTGCGTGACACTCCTGCTACCGCTCTGGAGGAAAGCGCAAGTGCATGCCCGCATTCGAGACGAGGACTGACTCCCCTGGGGAGACTCCAGAAGTACCCCAAGATCCATGTCAGCACTGGAGAGGAATCCTCAGGTTCCGGCCCCGACTCCACACAAGGTCTTAGGCCCCGGCATCGACGGGAGAGGAATGCCGAGAGGCCCCCGAGGAACTCGCATGGGGACTGGCCTTTCCTGAGGCCACCAGAGCGGGTACCTGAGGTCCCCATCGTAAGTCGAGAGCACCTGCCGCAACTCGAGAAAATCCAGGAGGTTTTGCCCGCCAGGCGAGATGAGGCCCATTTCCGCTGAGGCTTCTCGAGGCTAATCACATCTAACCGCTGGAACTTCCAAAGGGTCCTTCACACCCTTGCTGCAACTCAAGAAGTTCCCCGACATACCAGTCTCCACTCGAGAGGAAGCACGTGGGGTCCCGCACACATCCAGGGGAGCCCCGTTTCCGCCTCCTAGCTCGAGATGAGGGATCCTTTCCCTGTTTCGTAGGGAAGAATTCCCGGCGTTCCCGTCGCATCTCAAGAGGAGGCGCTCTCCACAGGAAAGGCGAGAGGAACTCCAGGGTCGTGCCACCATTCCAAGAGTCCCCCAGATGTGTCAGTCCATTCCAGAGGAACCTTTTTTCCCTGCACTGCCTTGACGTTCAAGCCGAGGATCCACTCCCACCACGTGTGCACCTGGGACAGCCCTGTGGGAAAGTCTCGTGGGAAAGCCTCGTGGGAAAGACTCGAGGGAAAACCATAGATCCTTTGATCCACGCGGCGGACTGCGTGACACTGCTGCTACCGCTCTGGAGGAAAGCGCAAGTGCATGCCCGCATTCGAGACGAGGACTGACTCCCCTGGGGAGACTCCAGAAGTACCCCAAGATCCATGTCAGCACTGGAGAGGAATCCTCAGGTTCCGGCCCCGACTCCACACAAGGTCTTAGGCCCCGGCATCGACGGGAGAGGAATCCCGAGACGCCCCCGAGGAATTCGCATGGGGACTGGCCTTTCCTGAGGCCACCAGAGCGGGTCCCTGAGGTCCCCGTCGTAAGTCGAGAGCACCTGCCGCAACTCGAGAAAATCCAGGAGGTTTTGCCCTCCAGGCGAGATGAGGCCCATTTCCGCTGAGGCTTCTCGAGGCTAATCACGTCTAACCACTGGAACTTCCAAAGGGTCCTTCACACCCTTGCTGCAACTCAAGAAGTTCCCCGACATACCCGTCTCCACTCGAGAGGAAGCACGTGGGGTCCCGCACACATCCAGGGGAGCCCCGTTTCCGCCTCCTAGCTCGAGATGAGGGATCCTTTCCTTGTTTCGTAGGGAAAGAATTCCCGGCGTTCCCGTCGCATCTCAAGAGGAGGCGCTCTCCACAGGAAAGGCGAGAGGAACTCCAGGGTCGTGCCACCATTCCAAGAGTCCCCCAGATGTGTCAGTCCATTCCAGAGGAACCTGTTTTCCCTGCACTGCCTTGACGTTCAAGCCGAGCATCCAATCCCACCACGTGTGGACGTGGGACAGCCCTGTGGGAAAGCCTCGTGGGAAAGCCTCGTGGGAAAGACTCGAGGGAAAACCATAGATCCTTTGATCCACGCGGCGGACTGCGTGACACTGCTGCTACCGCTCTGGAGGAAAGCGCAAGTGCATGCCCGCATTCGAGACGAGGACTGACTCCCCTGGGGAGACTCCAGAAGTACCCCAAGATCCATGTCAGCACTGGAGAGGAATCCTCAGGTTCCGGCCCCGACTCCACACAAGGTCTTAGGCCCCGGCATCGACCGGAGAGGAATCCCGAGAGGCCCCCGAGGAACTCGCATGGGGACTGGCCTTTCCTGAGGCCACCAGAGCGGGTCCCTGAGGTCCCCGTCGTAAGTCGAGAGCACCTGCCGCAACTCGAGAAAATCCAGGAGGTTTTGCCCTCCAGGCGAGATGAGGCCCATTTCCGCTGAGGCTTCTCGCGGCGAATCACGTCTAACCACTGGAACTTCCAAAGGGTCCTTCACACCCTTGCTGCAACTCAAGAAGTTCCCCGACATACTAGTCTCCACGCGAGAGGAAGCACGTGGGGTCCCGCACACATCCAGGGGAGCCCCGTTTCCGCCTCCTAGCTCGAGATGAGGGATCCTTTCCCTGTTTCGTAGGGAAAGAATTCCCGGCGTTCCCGTCGCATCTCAAGAGGAGGCGCTCTCCACAGGAAAGGCGAGAGGAACTCCAGGGACGTGCCACCATTCCAAGAGTCCCCCAGATGTGTCAGTCCATTCCAGAGGAACATGTTTTCCCTGCACTGCCTTGACGTTCAAGCCGAGGATCGACTCCCACCACGTCTGCACGTGGGACAGCCCTGTGGGAAAGCCTCCTGGGAAAGCCTCGTGGGAAAGACTCGAGGGAAAACCATAGATCCTTTGATCCACGCGGCGGACTGCGTGACACTGCTGCTACCGCTCTGGAGGAAAGCGCAAGTGCATGCCCGCATTCGAGACGAGGACTGACTCCCCTGTGGAGACTCCAGAAGTACCCCAAGATCCATGTCAGCACTGGAGAAGAATCCTCAGGTTCCGGCCCCGACTCCACACAAGGTCTTAGGCCCCGGCATCGACGGGAGAGGAATGCCGAGAGGCCCCCGAGGAACTCGCATGGGGACTGGCCTTTCCTGAGGCCACCAGAGCGGGTCCCTGAGGTCCGCATCGTAAGTCGAGAGCACCTGCCGCAACTCGAGAAAATCCAGGAGGTTTTGCCCTCCAGGCGAGATGAGGCCCATTTCCGATGAGGCTTCTCGAGGCTAATCACATCTAACCGCTGGAACTTCCAAAGGGTCCTTCACACCCTTGCTGCAACTCAAGAAGTTCCCCGACATACCAGTCTCCACTGGAGAGGAAGCACGTGGGGTCCCACACACATCCAGGGGAGCCCCGTTTCCGCCTCCTAGCTCGAGATGAGGGATCCTTTCCTTGTTTCGTAGGGAAAGAATTCCCGGCGTTCCCGTCGCATCTCAAGAGGAGGCGCTCTCCACAGGAAAGGCGAGAGGAACTCCAGGGTCGTGCCACCATTCCAAGAGTCCCCCAGATGTGTCAGTCCATTCCAGAGGAACCTGTTTTCCCTGCACTGCCTTGACGTTCAAGCCGAGCATCCAATCCCACCACGTGTGCACGTGGGACCACCCTGTGGGAAAGCCTCGTGGGAAAGCCTCGTGGGAAAGACTCGAGGGAAAACCATAGATCCTTTGATCCACGCGGCGGACTGCGTGACACTGCTGCTACCGCTCTGGAGGAAAGCGCAAGTGCATGCCCGCATTCGAGACGAGGACTGACTCCCCTGGGGAGACTCCAGAAGTACCCCAAGATCCATGTCAGCACTGGAGAGGAATCCTCAGGTTCCGGCCCCGACTCCACACAAGGTCTTAGGCCCCGGCATCGACGGGAGAGGAATCCCGAGACGACCCCGAGGAACTCGCATGGGGACTGGCCTTTCCTGAGGCCACCAGAGCGGGTCCCTGAGGTCCCCGTCGTAAGTCGAGAGCACCTGCCGCAACTCGAGAAAATCCAGGAGGTTTTGCCCTCCAGGCGAGATGAGGCCCATTTCCGCTGAGGCTTCTCGAAGCTAATCACGTCTAACCACTGGAACTTCCAAAGGGTCCTTCACACCCTTGCTGCAACTCAAGAAGTTCCCCGACATACCCGTCTCCACTCGAGAGGAAGCACGTGGGGTCCCGCACACATCCAGGGGAGCCCCGTTTCCGCCTCCTAGCTCGAGATGAGGGATCCTTTCCCTGTTTCGTAGGGAAAGAATTCCCGGCGTTCCCGTCGCATCTCAAGAGGAGGCGCTCTCCACAGGAAAGGCGAGAGGAACTCCAGGGTCGTGCCACCATTCCAAGAGTCCCCCAGATGTGTCAGTCCATTCCAGAGGAACCTGTTTTCCCTGCACTGCCTTGACGTTCAAGCCGAGGATCCACTCCCACCACGTGTGCACGTGGGAAAGCCCTGTGGGAAAGCCTCGTGGGAAAGCCTCGTGGGAAAGACTCGAGGGAAAAACATAGATCCATTGATCCACACGGCGGACTGCGTGACACTGCTGCTACCGCTCTGGAGGAAAGCGCAAGTGCATGCCCGCATTCGAGACGAGGACTGACTCCCCTGGGGAGACTCCAGAGTACCCCAAGATCCATGTCAGCACTGGAGAGGAATCCTCAGGTTCCGGCCCCGACTCCACACAAGGTCGTAGGCCCCGTCATCGACGGGAGAGGAATCCCGAGAGGCCCCCGAGGAACTCGCATGGGGTTGGCCTTTCCTGAGGCCACCAGAGCGGGTCCCTGAGGTCCTCGTCGTAAGTCGAGAGTACCTGCCGCAACTCGAGAAAATCCAGGAGGTTTTGCCCTCCAGGCGAGATGAGGCCCATTTCCGTTGAGGCTTCTGGATGCTAATCACGTCTAACCACTGGAACTTCCAAAGGGTCCTTCACACCCTTGCTGCAACTCAAGAAGTTCCCCGACATACCCGTCTCCACTAGAGAGGAAGCACGTGGGGTCCCGAACACATCCTGGGGAGCCCCGTTTCCGCCTCCTAGCTCGAGATGAGGGATCCTTTCCCTGTTTCGTAGGGAAAGAATTCCCGGCGTTCCCGTCGCATCTCAAGAGGAGGCGCTCTGCACAGGAAAGGCGAGAGGAACTCCAGGGTCGTGCCACCATTCCAAGAGTCCCCCAGATGTGTCAGTCCATTCCAGAGGAACCTGTTTTCCCTGCACTGCCTTGACGTTCAAGCCGAGGATCGACTCCCACCACGTGTGCACGTGGGACAGCCCTGTGGGAAAGCCTCGTGGGAAAGCCTCGTGGGAAAGACTCGAGGGAAAACCATAGATCCTTTGATCCACGCGGCGGACTGAGTGACACTGCTGCTACCGCTCTGGAGGAAAGCACAAGTGCATGTTCGCATTCGAGACGAGGACTGACTCCCCTGGGGAGACTCCAGATATACCCCAAGATCCATGTCAGCACTGGAGAGGAATCCTCAGGTTCCGGCCCTGACTCCACACTAGGTCTTCGGCCCCGGCATCGACGGGAGAGGAATCCCGAGAGGCCCCCGAGGATCTCGCATGGGGACTGGCCTTTCCTGAGGCGACCAGAGCGTGCCCCTGAGGTCCCCGTCGTAATTCGAGAACACCTGCCGCAACTCGAGAAAATCCAGGAGGTTTTGCCCTCCAGGCGAGATGAGGCCCATTTCCGCTGAGGCTTCTCGAGGCTAATCACGTCTACATACTGGAACTTACAAAGGGTCCTTCACACCCTTGCTGCAACTCAAGAAGTTCCGCGACATACCCGTCTCCACTCGAGAGGAAGCACGTGGGGTCCCGCAGACATCCAGGGGAGCCCCGTTTCCGCCTCCTAGCTCGAGATGAGTGATCCTTTCCCTGTTTCTAAGGGAAAGAATTCCCGGCGTTCCCGTCGCATCTCAAGAGGAGGCGCTCCCACAGAAAAGGCGAGAGGAACTCCAGGGTCGTGCGACCATTCCAAGAGACCCCAGATGTGTCTGTCCATTACAGAGGAACCTGTTTTCCCTGCACTGCCTTGACGTTCAAGCCGAGGATCGACTCCCACCACGTGTGCTCGTGGGACAGCCCTGTGGGAAAGCCTCGTGGGAAAGCCTCGTGGGAAAGACTCGAGGGAAAACCATACATCCTTTGATCCACGAGGAGGACTGCGGGACACTGTTACTACCGCTCTGGAGGAAAGCTCAAGTGCATGCCCGCATTCGAGACGAGGACTGACTCCCCTGGGGAGATTTCAGAAGTACCCCAAGATCCATGTCAGAACTGGAGAGGAATCCTCAGGTTCCGGCCCCGAGCCCACACAAGGTCTTAGGCCCCGGCATCGACGGGAGAGGAATCCCGAGACGCCCCCGAGGAATTCGCATGGGGACTGGCCTTTCCTGAGGCCACCAGAGCGGGTCCCTGAGGTCCCCGTCGTAAGTCGAGAGCACCTGCCGCAACTCGAGAAAATCCAGGAGGTTTTGCCCTCCAGGCGAGATGAGGCCCATTTCCGCTGAGGCTTCTCGAGGCTAATCACGTCTAACCACTGGAACTTCCAAAGGGTCCTTCACACCCTTGCTGCAACTCAAGAAGTTCCCCGACATACCCGTCTCCACTCGAGAGGAAGCACGTGGGGTCCCGCACACATCCAGGGGAGCCCCGTTTCCGCCTCCTAGCTCGAGATGAGGGATCCTTTCCTTGTTTCGTAGGGAAAGAATTCCCGGCATTCCCGTCGCATCTCAAGAGGAGGCGCTCTCCACAGGAAAGGCGAGAGGAACTCCAGGGTCGTGCCACCATTCCAAGAGTCCCCCAGATGTGTCAGTCCATTCCAGAGGAACCTGTTTTCCCTGCACTGCCTTGACGTTCAAGCCGAGCATCCAATCCCACCACGTGTGGACGTGGGACAGCCCTGTGGGAAAGCCTCGTGGGAAAGCCTCGTGGGAAAGACTCGAGGGAAAACCATAGATCCTTTGATCCACGCGGCGGACTGCGTGACACTGCTGCTACCGCTCTGGAGGAAAGCGCAAGTGCATGCCCGCATTCGAGACGAGGACTGACTCCCCTGGGGAGACTCCAGAAGTACCCCAAGATCCATGTCAGCACTGGAGAGGAATCCTCAGGTTCCGGCCCCGACTCCACACAAGGTCTTAGGCCCCGGCATCGACCGGAGAGGAATCCCGAGAGGCCCCCGAGGAACTCGCATGGGGACTGGCCTTTCCTGAGGCCACCAGAGCGGGTCCCTGAGGTCCCCGTCGTAAGTCGAGAGCACCTGCCGCAACTCGAGAAAATCCAGGAGGTTTTGCCCTCCAGGCGAGATGAGGCCCATTTCCGCTGAGGCTTCTCGCGGCGAATCACGTCTAACCACTGGAACTTCCAAAGGGTCCTTCACACCCTTGCTGCAACTCAAGAAGTTCCCCGACATACTAGTCTCCACGCGAGAGGAAGCACGTGGGGTCCCGCACACATCCAGGGGAGCCCCGTTTCCGCCTCCTAGCTCGAGATGAGGGATCCTTTCCCTGTTTCGTAGGGAAAGAATTCCCGGCGTTCCCGTCGCATCTCAAGAGGAGGCGCTCTCCACAGGAAAGGCGAGAGGAACTCCAGGGACGTGCCACCATTCCAAGAGTCCCCCAGATGTGTCAGTCCATTCCAGAGGAACATGTTTTCCCTGCACTGCCTTGACGTTCAAGCCGAGGATCGACTCCCACCACGTCTGCACGTGGGACAGCCCTGTGGGAAAGCCTCCTGGGAAAGCCTCGTGGGAAAGACTCGAGGGAAAACCATAGATCCTTTGATCCACGCGGCGGACTGCGTGACACTGCTGCTACCGCTCTGGAGGAAAGCGCAAGTGCATGCCCGCATTCGAGACGAGGACTGACTCCCCTGTGGAGACTCCAGAAGTACCCCAAGATCCATGTCAGCACTGGAGAAGAATCCTCAGGTTCCGGCCCCGACTCCACACAAGGTCTTAGGCCCCGGCATCGACGGGAGAGGAATGCCGAGAGGCCCCCGAGGAACTCGCATGGGGACTGGCCTTTCCTGAGGCCACCAGAGCGGGTCCCTGAGGTCCGCATCGTAAGTCGAGAGCACCTGCCGCAACTCGAGAAAATCCAGGAGGTTTTGCCCTCCAGGCGAGATGAGGCCCATTTCCGATGAGGCTTCTCGAGGCTAATCACATCTAACCGCTGGAACTTCCAAAGGGTCCTTCACACCCTTGCTGCAACTCAAGAAGTTCCCCGACATACCAGTCTCCACTGGAGAGGAAGCACGTGGGGTCCCACACACATCCAGGGGAGCCCCGTTTCCGCCTCCTAGCTCGAGATGAGGGATCCTTTCCTTGTTTCGTAGGGAAAGAATTCCCGGCGTTCCCGTCGCATCTCAAGAGGAGGCGCTCTCCACAGGAAAGGCGAGAGGAACTCCAGGGTCGTGCCACCATTCCAAGAGTCCCCCAGATGTGTCAGTCCATTCCAGAGGAACCTGTTTTCCCTGCACTGCCTTGACGTTCAAGCCGAGCATCCAATCCCACCACGTGTGCACGTGGGACCACCCTGTGGGAAAGCCTCGTGGGAAAGCCTCGTGGGAAAGACTCGAGGGAAAACCATAGATCCTTTGATCCACGCGGCGGACTGCGTGACACTGCTGCTACCGCTCTGGAGGAAAGCGCAAGTGCATGCCCGCATTCGAGACGAGGACTGACTCCCCTGGGGAGACTCCAGAAGTACCCCAAGATCCATGTCAGCACTGGAGAGGAATCCTCAGGTTCCGGCCCCGACTCCACACAAGGTCTTAGGCCCCGGCATCGACGGGAGAGGAATCCCGAGACGACCCCGAGGAACTCGCATGGGGACTGGCCTTTCCTGAGGCCACCAGAGCGGGTCCCTGAGGTCCCCGTCGTAAGTCGAGAGCACCTGCCGCAACTCGAGAAAATCCAGGAGGTTTTGCCCTCCAGGCGAGATGAGGCCCATTTCCGCTGAGGCTTCTCGAAGCTAATCACGTCTAACCACTGGAACTTCCAAAGGGTCCTTCACACCCTTGCTGCAACTCAAGAAGTTCCCCGACATACCCGTCTCCACTCGAGAGGAAGCACGTGGGGTCCCGCACACATCCAGGGGAGCCCCGTTTCCGCCTCCTAGCTCGAGATGAGGGATCCTTTCCCTGTTTCGTAGGGAAAGAATTCCCGGCGTTCCCGTCGCATCTCAAGAGGAGGCGCTCTCCACAGGAAAGGCGAGAGGAACTCCAGGGTCGTGCCACCATTCCAAGAGTCCCCCAGATGTGTCAGTCCATTCCAGAGGAACCTGTTTTCCCTGCACTGCCTTGACGTTCAAGCCGAGGATCCACTCCCACCACGTGTGCACGTGGGAAAGCCCTGTGGGAAAGACTCGAGGGAAAAACATAGATCCATTGATCCACACGGCGGACTGCGTGACACTGCTGCTACCGCTCTGGAGGAAAGCGCAAGTGCATGCCCGCATTCGAGACGAGGACTGACTCCCCTGTGGAGACTCCAGAAGTACCCCAAGATCCATGTCAGCACTGGAGAAGAATCCTCAGGTTCCGGCCCCGACTCCACACAAGGTCTTAGGCCCCGGCATCGACGGGAGAGGAATGCCGAGAGGCCCCCGAGGAACTCGCATGGGGACTGGCCTTTCCTGAGGCCACCAGAGCGGGTCCCTGAGGTCCGCATCGTAAGTCGAGAGCACCTGCCGCAACTCGAGAAAATCCAGGAGGTTTTGCCCTCCAGGCGAGATGAGGCCCATTTCCGATGAGGCTTCTCGAGGCTAATCACATCTAACCGCTGGAACTTCCAAAGGGTCCTTCACACCCTTGCTGCAACTCAAGAAGTTCCCCGACATACCAGTCTCCACTGGAGAGGAAGCACGTGGGGTCCCACACACATCCAGGGGAGCCCCGTTTCCGCCTCCTAGCTCGAGATGAGGGATCCTTTCCTTGTTTCGTAGGGAAAGAATTCCCGGCGTTCCCGTCGCATCTCAAGAGGAGGCGCTCTCCACAGGAAAGGCGAGAGGAACTCCAGGGTCGTGCCACCATTCCAAGAGTCCCCCAGATGTGTCAGTCCATTCCAGAGGAACCTGTTTTCCCTGCACTGCCTTGACGTTCAAGCCGAGCATCCAATCCCACCACGTGTGCACGTGGGACCACCCTGTGGGAAAGCCTCGTGGGAAAGCCTCGTGGGAAAGACTCGAGGGAAAACCATAGATCCTTTGATCCACGCGGCGGACTGCGTGACACTGCTGCTACCGCTCTGGAGGAAAGCGCAAGTGCATGCCCGCATTCGAGACGAGGACTGACTCCCCTGGGGAGACTCCAGAAGTACCCCAAGATCCATGTCAGCACTGGAGAGGAATCCTCAGGTTCCGGCCCCGACTCCACACAAGGTCTTAGGCCCCGGCATCGACGGGAGAGGAATCCCGAGACGACCCCGAGGAACTCGCATGGGGACTGGCCTTTCCTGAGGCCACCAGAGCGGGTCCCTGAGGTCCCCGTCGTAAGTCGAGAGCACCTGCCGCAACTCGAGAAAATCCAGGAGGTTTTGCCCTCCAGGCGAGATGAGGCCCATTTCCGCTGAGGCTTCTCGAAGCTAATCACGTCTAACCACTGGAACTTCCAAAGGGTCCTTCACACCCTTGCTGCAACTCAAGAAGTTCCCCGACATACCCGTCTCCACTCGAGAGGAAGCACGTGGGGTCCCGCACACATCCAGGGGAGCCCCGTTTCCGCCTCCTAGCTCGAGATGAGGGATCCTTTCCCTGTTTCGTAGGGAAAGAATTCCCGGCGTTCCCGTCGCATCTCAAGAGGAGGCGCTCTCCACAGGAAAGGCGAGAGGAACTCCAGGGTCGTGCCACCATTCCAAGAGTCCCCCAGATGTGTCAGTCCATTCCAGAGGAACCTGTTTTCCCTGCACTGCCTTGACGTTCAAGCCGAGGATCCACTCCCACCACGTGTGCACGTGGGAAAGCCCTGTGGGAAAGCCTCGTGGGAAAGCCTCGTGGGAAAGACTCGAGGGAAAAACATAGATCCATTGATCCACACGGCGGACTGCGTGACACTGCTGCTACCGCTCTGGAGGAAAGCGCAAGTGCATGCCCGCATTCGAGACGAGGACTGACTCCCCTGGGGAGACTCCAGAGTACCCCAAGATCCATGTCAGCACTGGAGAGGAATCCTCAGGTTCCGGCCCCGACTCCACACAAGGTCGTAGGCCCCGTCATCGACGGGAGAGGAATCCCGAGAGGCCCCCGAGGAACTCGCATGGGGTTGGCCTTTCCTGAGGCCACCAGAGCGGGTCCCTGAGGTCCTCGTCGTAAGTCGAGAGTACCTGCCGCAACTCGAGAAAATCCAGGAGGTTTTGCCCTCCAGGCGAGATGAGGCCCATTTCCGTTGAGGCTTCTGGATGCTAATCACGTCTAACCACTGGAACTTCCAAAGGGTCCTTCACACCCTTGCTGCAACTCAAGAAGTTCCCCGACATACCCGTCTCCACTAGAGAGGAAGCACGTGGGGTCCCGAACACATCCAGGGGAGCCCCGTTTCCGCCTCCTAGCTCGAGATGAGGGATCCTTTCCCTGTTTCGTAGGGAAAGAATTCCCGGCGTTCCCGTCGCATCTCAAGAGGAGGCGCTCTGCACAGGAAAGGCGAGAGGAACTCCAGGGTCGTGCCACCATTCCAAGAGTCCCCCAGATGTGTCAGTCCATTCCAGAGGAACCTGTTTTCCCTGCACTGCCTTGACGTTCAAGCCGAGGATCGACTCCCACCACGTGTGCACGTGGGACAGCCCTGTGGGAAAGCCTCGTGGGAAAGCCTCGTGGGAAAGACTCGAGGGAAAACCATAGATCCTTTGATCCACGCGGCGGACTGAGTGACACTGCTGCTACCGCTCTGGAGGAAAGCACAAGTGCATGTTCGCATTCGAGACGAGGACTGACTCCCCTGGGGAGACTCCAGATATACCCCAAGATCCATGTCAGCACTGGAGAGGAATCCTCAGGTTCCGGCCCTGACTCCACACTAGGTCTTCGGCCCCGGCATCGACGGGAGAGGAATCCCGAGAGGCCCCCGAGGATCTCGCATGGGGACTGGCCTTTCCTGAGGCGACCAGAGCGTGCCCCTGAGGTCCCCGTCGTAATTCGAGAACACCTGCCGCAACTCGAGAAAATCCAGGAGGTTTTGCCCTCCAGGCGAGATGAGGCCCATTTCCGCTGAGGCTTCTCGAGGCTAATCACGTCTACATACTGGAACTTACAAAGGGTCCTTCACACCCTTGCTGCAACTCAAGAAGTTCCGCGACATACCCGTCTCCACTCGAGAGGAAGCACGTGGGGTCCCGCAGACATCCAGGGGAGCCCCGTTTCCGCCTCCTAGCTCGAGATGAGTGATCCTTTCCCTGTTTCTAAGGGAAAGAATTCCCGGCGTTCCCGTCGCATCTCAAGAGGAGGCGCTCCCACAGAAAAGGCGAGAGGAACTCCAGGGTCGTGCGACCATTCCAAGAGACCCCAGATGTGTCTGTCCATTCCAGAGGAACCTGTTTTCCCTGCACTGCCTTGACGTTCAAGCCGAGGATCGACTCCCACCACGTGTGCTCGTGGGACAGCCCTGTGGGAAAGCCTCGTGGGAAAGCCTCGTGGGAAAGACTCGAGGGAAAACCATACATCCTTTGATCCACGAGGAGGACTGCGGGACACTGTTACTACCGCTCTGGAGGAAAGCTCAAGTGCATGCCCGCATTCGAGACGAGGACTGACTCCCCTGGGGAGATTTCAGAAGTACCCCAAGATCCATGTCAGAACTGGAGAGGAATCCTCAGGTTCCGGCCCCGAGCCCACACAAGGTCTTAGGCCCCGGCATCGACGGGAGAGGAATCCCGAGAGGCCCCCGAGGAACTCTCATGGGGACTGGCCTTTCCTGAGGCCACCAGAGCGGGTCCCCGAGGTCCCCGTCGTAAGTCGAGAGCACCTGCCGCAACTCGAGAAAATACAGGAGGCTTTGCACTCCAGGTGAGATGAGGCCCATTTCCGCTGAGGCTTCTCGAGGCTAATCACATTTAACCACTGGAACTTCCAAAGGGTCCTTCACACCATTGCTGCAACTCAAGAAGTTCCCCGACATAGCCGTCTCCACTCGGGAGGAAGCACGTGGGGTAACGCACACATCCAGGGGAGACCCGTTTCCGCCTCCTAGCTCGAGATGAGGGATCCTTTCCCTGTTTCGTAGGGAAAGAATTCCCGGCGTTCCCGTCGCATCTCAAGAGGAGGCGCTCTCCACAGGAAAGGCGAGAGAAACTCCAGGGTCGTGCCACCATTCCAGGAGTCCCCCAGATGTGTCAGTCCATTCCAGAGGAACCTGTTTTCCCTGCACTGCCTTGACGTTCAAGCCGAGGATCGACTCCCACCACGTGTGCACGTGGGACAGCCCTGTGGGAAAGCCTCGTGGGAAAGCCTCGTGGGAAAGACTCGAGGGAAAACCATAGATCCTTTGATCCACGCGGCGGACTGCGTGACACTGCTGTTACCGCTCTGGAGGAAAGCGCAAGTGCATGCCCGCATTCGAGACGAGGACTGACTCCCCTGGGGAGACTCCAGAAGTACCCCAAGATCCATGTCAGCACTGGAGAGGAATCCTCAGGTTCCGGCCCCGACTCCACACAAGGTCTTAGGCCCCGGCATCGACGGGAGAGGAATCCCGAGAGGCCCGCGAGGAACTCGCATGGGGACTGGCCTTTCCTGAGGCCACCAGAGCGGGTCCCTGAGGTCCCCGTCGTAAGTCAAGAGCACCTGCCGCAACTCGAGAAAATCCAGGAGGTTTTGCCCTCCAGGCGAGATAAGGCCCATTTCCGCTGAGGCTTCTCGAGGCCAATCACATCTAACCACTGGAACTTCCAAAGGGTCCTTCACACCCTTGCTGCAACTCAAGAACTTCCCCGACATAGCCGTCTCCACTCGAGAGGAAGCACGTGGGGTCCCGCAAACATCCAGGGGAGCCCCATTTCCGCCTCCTAGCTCGAGATGAGGGATCCTTTCCCTGTTTCGTAGGGAACGAATTCCCGGCGTTCCCGTCGCATCTCAAGAGGAGGCGCTCTCCACAGGAAAGGTGAGAGGAACTTCAGGGTCGTGCCACCATTCCAAGAGTCCCCCAGATGTGTCAGTCCATTCCAGAGGAACGTGTTTTCCCTGCACTACCTTGACGTTCAAGTCGAGGATCGAGTCCCACCACGTGTGCACGTGGGACAGCCCTGTGGAAAACCTCGTGGGAAAGACTCGAGGGAAAACCATAGATCCTTTGATCCACGCGGCGGACTGCGTGACACTGCTGCTACCGCTCTGGAGGAAAGCGCAAGTGCATGCCCGCATTCGAGACGAGGACTGACTCCCCTGGGGAGACTCCAGAAGTACCCCAAGATCCATGTCAGCACTGGACAGGAATCCTCAGGTTCCGGCCCCGACTCCACACAAGTTCTTAGGCCCCGGCATTGACGGGAGAGGAATCCCGAGAGGCCCCCGAGGAACTCGCATGGGGACTGGCCTTTCCTGAGGTCACCAGAGAGGGTTCCTGAGGTCCCCGTCGTATGTCGAGAGCACCTGCCGCAACTCGAGAAAATCCAGGAGGTTTTGCCCTCCAGGCGAGATGAGGCCCATTTCCGCTGAGGCTTCTCGAGGCTAATCACATCTAACCACTGGAACTTCCAAAGGGTCCTTCACACCCTGGCTGCAACTCAAGAAGTTCCCCGACATACCCGTCTCCACTCGAGAGGAAGCACGTGGGGTCCCGCACACATCCAGGGGAGCCCCGTTTCCGCCTCCTAGCTCGAGATGAGGGATCCTTTCCCTGTTTCATAGGGAAAGAATTCCGGAGTTCCCGTCGCATCTCAAGAGGAGGGGCTCTCCACAGTAAAGGCGAGAAGAACTCCAGGGTCGTGACACCATTCAAAGAGTCCCGCAGATGTGTCAGTCCATTCCAGAGGAACCTGTTTTCCCTGCACTGCCTTGAGGTTCAAGCCGAGGATCGACTTCCACCACGTGTGCACGTGGGACAGCCCTGTGGGAAAGCCTCGTGGGAAAGCCTCGTGGGAAAGACTCGAGGGAAAACCATAGATCCTTTGATCCACGCGGCGGACTGCGTGACACTGCTGCTACCGCTCTGGAGGAAAGCACAAGTGCATGCCCGCATTCGAGACGAGGACTGACTCCCCTGGGGAGACTCCAGAAGTACCCCAAGATCCATGTCAGCACTGGAGAGGAATCCTCAGGTTCCGGCCCCGACTCCACACAAGGTCTTAGGACCCTCATCGACGGGAGAGGAATCCGGAGAGGCCCCCGAGGAACTCGCATGGGGACTGGCCTTTCCTGAGGCCACCAGAGCGGGTCCCTGAGGTCCCCATCGTAAGTCGAGAGCACCTGCCACAACTCGAGAAAATCCAGGAGGATTTGCCCTCCAGGAGAGATGAGGCCCATTTCCGCTGAGGCTTCTCGAGGCTAATCACATCTAACCACTGGAACTTCCAAAGGGTCATTCACACCCTTGCTGCAACTCAAGCAGTGCCGCGACATACTCGTCTCCACTCGAGAGGACGCACGTGGGGTCCCGCACACATCCAGGGGAGCCCCGTTTCCGCCTCCTAGCTCGAGATGAGGGATCCTTTCCCTGTTTCGTAGGGAAAGAATTCCCGGCGTTCCCGTCGCATCTCAAGAGGAGGCGCTCTCCACAGGAAAGGCGAGAGGAACTCCAGGGTCGTGCCACCATTCCAAGAGTCCCCCAGATGTGTCAGTCCATTCCAGAGGAACCTGTTTTCCCTGCACTGCCTTGACGTTCAAGCCGAGCATCCAATCCCACCACGTGTGCACGTGGGACCACCCTGTGGGAAAGCCTCGTGGGAAAGCCTCGTGGGAAAGACTCGAGGGAAAACCATAGATCCTTTGATCCACGCGGCGGACTGCGTGACACTGCTGCTACCGCTCTGGAGGAAAGCGCAAGTGCATGCCCGCATTCGAGACGAGGACTGACTCCCCTGGGGAGACTCCAGAAGTACCCCAAGATCCATGTCAGCACTGGAGAGGAATCCTCAGGTTCCGGCCCCGACTCCACACAAGGTCTTAGGCCCCGGCATCGACGGGAGAGGAATCCCGAGACGACCCCGAGGAACTCGCATGGGGACTGGCCTTTCCTGAGGCCACCAGAGCGGGTCCCTGAGGTCCCCGTCGTAAGTCGAGAGCACCTGCCGCAACTCGAGAAAATCCAGGAGGTTTTGCCCTCCAGGCGAGATGAGGCCCATTTCCGCTGAGGCTTCTCGAAGCTAATCACGTCTAACCACTGGAACTTCCAAAGGGTCCTTCACACCCTTGCTGCAACTCAAGAAGTTCCCCGACATACCCGTCTCCACTCGAGAGGAAGCACGTGGGGTCCCGCACACATCCAGGGGAGCCCCGTTTCCGCCTCCTAGCTCGAGATGAGGGATCCTTTCCCTGTTTCGTAGGGAAAGAATTCCCGGCGTTCCCGTCGCATCTCAAGAGGAGGCGCTCTCCACAGGAAAGGCGAGAGGAACTCCAGGGTCGTGCCACCATTCCAAGAGTCCCCCAGATGTGTCAGTCCATTCCAGAGGAACCTGTTTTCCCTGCACTGCCTTGACGTTCAAGCCGAGGATCCACTCCCACCACGTGTGCACGTGGGAAAGCCCTGTGGGAAAGCCTCGTGGGAAAGCCTCGTGGGAAAGACTCGAGGGAAAAACATAGATCCATTGATCCACACGGCGGACTGCGTGACACTGCTGCTACCGCTCTGGAGGAAAGCGCAAGTGCATGCCCGCATTCGAGACGAGGACTGACTCCCCTGGGGAGACTCCAGAGTACCCCAAGATCCATGTCAGCACTGGAGAGGAATCCTCAGGTTCCGGCCCCGACTCCACACAAGGTCGTAGGCCCCGTCATCGACGGGAGAGGAATCCCGAGAGGCCCCCGAGGAACTCGCATGGGGTTGGCCTTTCCTGAGGCCACCAGAGCGGGTCCCTGAGGTCCTCGTCGTAAGTCGAGAGTACCTGCCGCAACTCGAGAAAATCCAGGAGGTTTTGCCCTCCAGGCGAGATGAGGCCCATTTCCGTTGAGGCTTCTGGATGCTAATCACGTCTAACCACTGGAACTTCCAAAGGGTCCTTCACACCCTTGCTGCAACTCAAGAAGTTCCCCGACATACCCGTCTCCACTAGAGAGGAAGCACGTGGGGTCCCGAACACATCCAGGGGAGCCCCGTTTCCGCCTCCTAGCTCGAGATGAGGGATCCTTTCCCTGTTTCGTAGGGAAAGAATTCCCGGCGTTCCCGTCGCATCTCAAGAGGAGGCGCTCTGCACAGGAAAGGCGAGAGGAACTCCAGGGTCGTGCCACCATTCCAAGAGTCCCCCAGATGTGTCAGTCCATTCCAGAGGAACCTGTTTTCCCTGCACTGCCTTGACGTTCAAGCCGAGGATCGACTCCCACCACGTGTGCACGTGGGACAGCCCTGTGGGAAAGCCTCGTGGGAAAGCCTCGTGGGAAAGACTCGAGGGAAAACCATAGATCCTTTGATCCACGCGGCGGACTGAGTGACACTGCTGCTACCGCTCTGGAGGAAAGCACAAGTGCATGTTCGCATTCGAGACGAGGACTGACTCCCCTGGGGAGACTCCAGATATACCCCAAGATCCATGTCAGCACTGGAGAGGAATCCTCAGGTTCCGGCCCTGACTCCACACTAGGTCTTCGGCCCCGGCATCGACGGGAGAGGAATCCCGAGAGGCCCCCGAGGATCTCGCATGGGGACTGGCCTTTCCTGAGGCGACCAGAGCGTGCCCCTGAGGTCCCCGTCGTAATTCGAGAACACCTGCCGCAACTCGAGAAAATCCAGGAGGTTTTGCCCTCCAGGCGAGATGAGGCCCATTTCCGCTGAGGCTTCTCGAGGCTAATCACGTCTACATACTGGAACTTACAAAGGGTCCTTCACACCCTTGCTGCAACTCAAGAAGTTCCGCGACATACCCGTCTCCACTCGAGAGGAAGCACGTGGGGTCCCGCAGACATCCAGGGGAGCCCCGTTTCCGCCTCCTAGCTCGAGATGAGTGATCCTTTCCCTGTTTCTAAGGGAAAGAATTCCCGGCGTTCCCGTCGCATCTCAAGAGGAGGCGCTCCCACAGAAAAGGCGAGAGGAACTCCAGGGTCGTGCGACCATTCCAAGAGACCCCAGATGTGTCTGTCCATTCCAGAGGAACCTGTTTTCCCTGCACTGCCTTGACGTTCAAGCCGAGGATCGACTCCCACCACGTGTGCTCGTGGGACAGCCCTGTGGGAAAGCCTCGTGGGAAAGCCTCGTGGGAAAGACTCGAGGGAAAACCATACATCCTTTGATCCACGAGGAGGACTGCGGGACACTGTTACTACCGCTCTGGAGGAAAGCTCAAGTGCATGCCCGCATTCGAGACGAGGACTGACTCCCCTGGGGAGATTTCAGAAGTACCCCAAGATCCATGTCAGAACTGGAGAGGAATCCTCAGGTTCCGGCCCCGAGCCCACACAAGGTCTTAGGCCCCGGCATCGACGGGAGAGGAATCCCGAGAGGCCCCCGAGGAACTCTCATGGGGACTGGCCTTTCCTGAGGCCACCAGAGCGGGTCCCCGAGGTCCCCGTCGTAAGTCGAGAGCACCTGCCGCAACTCGAGAAAATACAGGAGGCTTTGCACTCCAGGTGAGATGAGGCCCATTTCCGCTGAGGCTTCTCGAGGCTAATCACATTTAACCACTGGAACTTCCAAAGGGTCCTTCACACCATTGCTGCAACTCAAGAAGTTCCCCGACATAGCCGTCTCCACTCGGGAGGAAGCACGTGGGGTAACGCACACATCCAGGGGAGACCCGTTTCCGCCTCCTAGCTCGAGATGAGGGATCCTTTCCCTGTTTCGTAGGGAAAGAATTCCCGGCGTTCCCGTCGCATCTCAAGAGGAGGCGCTCTCCACAGGAAAGGCGAGAGAAACTCCAGGGTCGTGCCACCATTCCAGGAGTCCCCCAGATGTGTCAGTCCATTCCAGAGGAACCTGTTTTCCCTGCACTGCCTTGACGTTCAAGCCGAGGATCGACTCCCACCACGTGTGCACGTGGGACAGCCCTGTGGGAAAGCCTCGTGGGAAAGCCTCGTGGGAAAGACTCGAGGGAAAACCATAGATCCTTTGATCCACGCGGCGGACTGCGTGACACTGCTGTTACCGCTCTGGAGGAAAGCGCAAGTGCATGCCCGCATTCGAGACGAGGACTGACTCCCCTGGGGAGACTCCAGAAGTACCCCAAGATCCATGTCAGCACTGGAGAGGAATCCTCAGGTTCCGGCCCCGACTCCACACAAGGTCTTAGGCCCCGGCATCGACGGGAGAGGAATCCCGAGAGGCCCGCGAGGAACTCGCATGGGGACTGGCCTTTCCTGAGGCCACCAGAGCGGGTCCCTGAGGTCCCCGTCGTAAGTCAAGAGCACCTGCCGCAACTCGAGAAAATCCAGGAGGTTTTGCCCTCCAGGCGAGATAAGGCCCATTTCCGCTGAGGCTTCTCGAGGCCAATCACATCTAACCACTGGAACTTCCAAAGGGTCCTTCACACCCTTGCTGCAACTCAAGAACTTCCCCGACATAGCCGTCTCCACTCGAGAGGAAGCACGTGGGGTCCCGCAAACATCCAGGGGAGCCCCATTTCCGCCTCCTAGCTCGAGATGAGGGATCCTTTCCCTGTTTCGTAGGGAACGAATTCCCGGCGTTCCCGTCGCATCTCAAGAGGAGGCGCTCTCCACAGGAAAGGTGAGAGGAACTTCAGGGTCGTGCCACCATTCCAAGAGTCCCCCAGATGTGTCAGTCCATTCCAGAGGAACGTGTTTTCCCTGCACTACCTTGACGTTCAAGTCGAGGATCGAGTCCCACCACGTGTGCACGTGGGACAGCCCTGTGGAAAACCTCGTGGGAAAGACTCGAGGGAAAACCATAGATCCTTTGATCCACGCGGCGGACTGCGTGACACTGCTGCTACCGCTCTGGAGGAAAGCGCAAGTGCATGCCCGCATTCGAGACGAGGACTGACTCCCCTGGGGAGACTCCAGAAGTACCCCAAGATCCATGTCAGCACTGGACAGGAATCCTCAGGTTCCGGCCCCGACTCCACACAAGTTCTTAGGCCCCGGCATTGACGGGAGAGGAATCCCGAGAGGCCCCCGAGGAACTCGCATGGGGACTGGCCTTTCCTGAGGTCACCAGAGAGGGTTCCTGAGGTCCCCGTCGTATGTCGAGAGCACCTGCCGCAACTCGAGAAAATCCAGGAGGTTTTGCCCTCCAGGCGAGATGAGGCCCATTTCCGCTGAGGCTTCTCGAGGCTAATCACATCTAACCACTGGAACTTCCAAAGGGTCCTTCACACCCTGGCTGCAACTCAAGAAGTTCCCCGACATACCCGTCTCCACTCGAGAGGAAGCACGTGGGGTCCCGCACACATCCAGGGGAGCCCCGTTTCCGCCTCCTAGCTCGAGATGAGGGATCCTTTCCCTGTTTCATAGGGAAAGAATTCCGGAGTTCCCGTCGCATCTCAAGAGGAGGGGCTCTCCACAGTAAAGGCGAGAAGAACTCCAGGGTCGTGACACCATTCAAAGAGTCCCGCAGATGTGTCAGTCCATTCCAGAGGAACCTGTTTTCCCTGCACTGCCTTGAGGTTCAAGCCGAGGATCGACTTCCACCACGTGTGCACGTGGGACAGCCCTGTGGGAAAGCCTCGTGGGAAAGCCTCGTGGGAAAGACTCGAGGGAAAACCATAGATCCTTTGATCCACGCGGCGGACTGCGTGACACTGCTGCTACCGCTCTGGAGGAAAGCACAAGTGCATGCCCGCATTCGAGACGAGGACTGACTCCCCTGGGGAGACTCCAGAAGTACCCCAAGATCCATGTCAGCACTGGAGAGGAATCCTCAGGTTCCGGCCCCGACTCCACACAAGGTCTTAGGACCCTCATCGACGGGAGAGGAATCCGGAGAGGCCCCCGAGGAACTCGCATGGGGACTGGCCTTTCCTGAGGCCACCAGAGCGGGTCCCTGAGGTCCCCATCGTAAGTCGAGAGCACCTGCCACAACTCGAGAAAATCCAGGAGGATTTGCCCTCCAGGAGAGATGAGGCCCATTTCCGCTGAGGCTTCTCGAGGCTAATCACATCTAACCACTGGAACTTCCAAAGGGTCATTCACACCCTTGCTGCAACTCAAGCAGTGCCGCGACATACTCGTCTCCACTCGAGAGGACGCACGTGGGGTCCCGCACACATCCAGGGGAGCCCCGTTTCCGCCTCCTAGCTCGAGATGAGGGATCCTTTCCCTGTTTCGTAGGGAAAGAATTCCCGGCGTTCCCGTCGCATCTCAAGAGGAGGCGCTCTGCACAGGAAAGGCGAGAGGAACTCCAGGGTCGTGCCACCATTCCAAGAGTCCCCCAGATGTGTCAGTCCATTCCAGAGGAACCTGTTTTCCCTGCACTGCCTTGACGTTCAAGCCGAGGATCCACTCCCACCACGTGTGCACGTGGGACAGCCCTGTGGGAAAGCCTCGTGGGAAAGCCTCGTGGGAAAGCCTCGTGGGAAAACCATAGGTACTTTGATCCACGCGGCGGACTGCGTGACACTGCTGCTACCGCTCTGGAGGAAAGCGCAAGTGCATGCCCGCATTCGAGTCGAGGACTGACTCCCCTGGGGAGACTCCAGAAGTACCCCAAGATCCATGTCAGCACTGGAGAGGAATCCTCAGGTTCCGGCCCCGACTCCACACAAGGTCTTAGACCCCGGCATCGACGGGAGAGGAATCCCGAGAGGCCCCCGAGGAACTCGCATGGGGACTGGCCTTTCCTGAGGCCACCAGATCGGGTCCGTGAGGTCCCCGTCGTAAGTCGAGAGCACCTGCCGCAACTCGAGAAAATCCAGGAGGTTTTGCCCTCCAGGCGAGATGAGGCCCATTTCCGCTGAGGCTTCTCGAGGCCAATCACATCTAACCACTGGAACTTCCAAAGGGTCCTTCACACCCTTGCTGCAACTCAAGAAGTTCCCCGACATACCCGTCTCCACTCGAGAGGAAGCACGTGGGGTCCCGCACACATCCAGGGGAGCCCCGTTTCCGCCTCCAAGCTCGAGATGAGGGATCCTTTCCCTGTTTCGTAGGGAAAAAATTCTCGGCGTTCCCGTCGCATCTCAAGAGGAGGCGCTCTCCTCAGGAAAGGCGAGAGGAACTCCAGGGTCGTGCCACCATTCCAAGAGTCCCCAAGATGTGTTAGTCCATTCCAGAGGAACCTGTTTTCCCTGCACTGCCTTGACGTTCAAGCCGAGGATCGACTCCCACCACGTGTGCACGTGGGACAGCCCTGTGGGAAAGCCTCGTGGGAAAGCCTCGTGGGAAAGACTCGAGGGAAAACCATAGATCCTTTGATCCACGCGGCGGACTGCGTGACACTGCTGCTACCGCTCTGGGTGAAAGCGCAAGTGCATGCCCGCATTCGAGTCGAGGACTGACTCCCCTGAGGAGACTCCAGAAGTACCCCAAGATCCATGTCAGCACTGGAGAGGAATCCTCAGGTTCCGGCCCCGACTCCACACAAGGTCTTAGGCCCCGGCATCGACGGGAGAGGAATCCCGAGAGGCCCCCGAGGAACTCGCATGGGGACTGGCCTTTCCTGAGGCCACCAGAGCGGGTCCCTGAGGTCCCCGTCGTAAGTCGAGAGCACCTGCCGCAACTCGAGAAAATCCACGAGGTTTTGCCCTCCAGGCGAGATTAGGCCCATTTACGCTGAGGCTTCTCGAGGCCAATCACGTCTAACCACTGGAACTTCCAAAGGGTCCTTCACACCCTTGCTGCAACTCAAGAAGTTCCCCGACATACCCGTCTCCACTCGAGAGGAAGCACGTGGGGTCCCGCACACATCCAGGGGAGCCCCGTTTCCGCCTCCTAGCTCGAGATGAGGGATCCTTTCCCTGTTTCGTAGGGAAAGAATTCCCGGCGTTCCCGTCGCATCTCAAGAGGAGGCGCTCTCCACAGGAAAGGCGAGAGGAACTCCAGGGTCGTGCCACCATTCCAAGAGTCCCCCAGATGTGTCAGTCCATTCCAGAGGAACCTGTTGTCCCTGCACTGCCTTGACGTTCAAGCCGAGGATCCACTCCCACCACGTGTGCACGTGGGAAAGCCCTGTGGGAAAGCCTCGTGGGAAAGCCTCGTGGGAAAGACTCGAGGGAAAAACATAGATCCATTGATCCACGCGGCGGACTGCGTGACACTGCTGCTACCGCTCTGGAGGAAAGCGCAAGTGCATGCCCGCATTCGAGACGAGGACTGACTCCCCTGGGGAGACTCCAGAAGTACCCCAAGGTCCATGTCAGCACTGGAGAGGAATCCTCAGGTTCCGGCCCCGACTCCACACAAGGTCTTAGGCCCCGGCATCGAAGGGAGAGTAATCCCGAGAGGCCCCCGAGGAATTCGCATGGGGACTGGCCTTTCCTGAGGCCACCAGAGCGGGTCCCTGAGGTCCCCGTCGTAAGTCAAGAGCACCTGCCGCAACTCGAGAAAATCCAGGAGGTTTTGCCCTCCAGGCGAGATGAGGCCCATTTCCGCTGAGGCTTCTCGAGGCTAATCACGTCTAACGACTGGAACTTCCAAAGGGTCCTTCACACCCTTGCTGCAACTCAAGAAGTTCCCCGACATACCAGACTCCACTCGAGAGGAAGCACGTGGGGTCCCACACACATCCAGGGGAGCCCCGTTTCCGCCTCCTAGCTCGAGATGAGGGATCCTTTCCTTGTTTCGTAGGGAAAGAATTCCCGGCGTTCCCGTCGCATCTCAAGAGGAGGCGCTCTCCACAGGAAAGGCGAGAGGAACTCCAGGGTCGTGCCACCATTCCAAGAGTCCCCCAGATGTGTCAGTCCATTCCAGAGGAACCTGTTTTCCCTGCACTGCCTTGACGTTCAAGCCGAGCATCCAATCCCACCACGTGTGCACGTGGGACAGCCCTGTGGGAAAGCCTCGTGGGAACGCCTCGTGGGAAAGACTCGAGGGAAAACTATAGATCCTTTGATCCACGCGGCGGACTGCGTGACACTGCTGCTACCGCTCTGGAGGAAAGCGCAAGTGCATGCCCGCATTCGAGACGAGGACTGACTCCCCTGGGGAGACTCCAGAAGTACCCCAAGATCCATGTCAGCACTGGAGAGGAATCCTCAGGTTCCGGCCCCGACTCCACACAAGCCCTTAGGCCCCGGCATCGACGGGAGAGTAATCCCGAGAGGCCCCCGAGGAACTCGCATGGGGACTGGCCTTTCCTGAGGCCACCAGAGCGGGTCCCTGAGGTCCCCGTCGTAAGTCGAGAGCACCTGCCGCAACTCGAGAAAATCCAGGAGGTTTTGCCCTCCAGGCGAGATGAGGCCCATTTCCGCTGAGGCTTCTCGAGGCTAATCACGTCTAACCACTGGAACTTCCAAAGGGTCCTTCACACCCTTGCTGCAACTCAAGAAGTTCCCCGACATACCCGTCTCCACTCGAGAGGAAGCACGTGGGGTCCCGCACACATCCAGGGGAGCCCCGTTTCCGCCTCCTAGCTCGAGATGAGGGATCCTTTCCCTGTTTCGTAGGGAAAGAATTCCCGGCGTTCCCGTCGCATCTCAAGAGGAGGCGCTCTCCACAGGAAAGGCGAGAGGAACTCCAGGGTCGTGCCATCATTCCAAGAGTCCCCCAGATGTGTCAGTCCATTCCAGAGGAACCTTTTTTCCCTGCACTGCCTTGACGTTCAAGCCGAGGATCCACTCCCACCACGTGTGCACGTGGGAAAGCCCTGTGGGAAAGTCTCGTGGGAAAGCCTCGTGGGAAAGACTCGAGGGAAAACCATAGATCCTTTGATCCACGCGGCGGACTGCGTGACACTGCTGCTACCGCTCTGGAGGAAAGCGCAAGTGCATGCCCGCATTCGAGACGAGGACTGACTCCCCTGGGGAGACTCCAGAAGTACCCCAAGATCCATGTCAGCACTGGAGAGGAATCCTCAGGTTCCGGCCCCGACTCCACACAAGGTCTTAGGCCCTGGCATCGACGGGAGAGGAATCCCGAGACGCCCCCGAGGAACTCGCATGGGGACTGGCCTTTCCTGAGGCCACCAGAGCGGGTCCCTGAGGTCCCCGTCCTAAGTCGAGAGCACCTGCCGCAACTCGAGAAAATCCAGGAGGTTTTGCCCTCCAGGCGAGATGAGGCCCATTTCCGCTGAGGCTTCTCGAGGCTAATCACGTCTAACCACTGGAACTTCCAAAGGGTCCTTCACACCCTTGCTGCAACTCAAGAAGTTCCCCGACATACCCGTCTCCACTCGAGAGGAAGCACGTGGGGTCCCGCACACATCCAGGGGAGCCCCGTTTCCGCCTCCTAGCTCGAGATGAGGGATCTTTCCCTGTTTCGTAGGGAAAGAATTCCCGGCGTTCCCGTCGCATCTCAAGAGGAGGCGCTCTCCACAGGAAAGGCGAGAGGAACTCCAGGGTCGTGCCACCATTCCAAGAGTCCCCCAGATGTGTCAGTCCATTCCAGAGGAACCTGTTTTCCCTGCACTGCCTTGACGTTCAAGCCGAGGATCCACTCCCACCACGTGTGCACGTGGGACAGCCCTGTGGGAAAGCCCCGTGGGAAAGCCTCGTGGGAAAGACTCGAGGGAAAAACATAGATCTTTGATCCACGGGGTGGACTGCGTGACACTCCTGCTACCGCTCTGGAGGAAAGCGCAAGTGCATGCCCGCATTCGAGACGAGGACTGACTCCCCTGGGGAGACTCCAGAAGTACCCCAAGATCCATGTCAGCACTGGAGAGGAATCCTCAGGTTCCGGCCCCGACTCCACACAAGGTCTTAGGCCCCGGCATCGACGGGAGAGGAATGCCGAGAGGCCCCCGAGGAACTCGCATGGGGACTGGCCTTTCCTGAGGCCACCAGAGCGGGTCCCTGAGGTCCCCATCGTAAGTCGAGAGCACCTGCCGCAACTCGAGAAATTCCAGGAGGTTTTGCACTCCAGGCGAGATGAGGCCCATTTCCGCTGAGGCTTCTCGAGGCTAAACACATCTAACCGCTGGAACTTCCAAAGGGTCCTTCACACCCTTGCTGCAACTCAAGAAGTTCCCCGACATACCAGTCTCCACTCGAGAGGAAGCACGTGGGGTCCCACACACATCCAGGGGAGCCCCGTTTCCGCCTCCTAGCTCGAGATGAGGGATCCTTTCCTTGTTTCGTAGGGAAAGAATTCCCGGCGTTCCCGTCGCATCTCAAGAGGAGGCGCTCTCCACAGGAAAGGCGAGAGGAACTCCAGGGTCGTGCCACCATTCCAAGAGTCCCCCAGATGTGTCAGTCCATTCCAGAGGAACCTGTTTTCCCTGCACTGCCTTGACGTTCAAGCCGAGCATCCAATCCCACCACGTGTGCACGTGGGACAGCCCTGTGGGAAAGCCTCGTGGGAACGCCTCGTGGGAAAGACTCGAGGGAAAACCATAGATCCTTTGATCCACGCGGCAGACTGCGTGACACTGCTGCTACCGCTCTGGAGGAAAGCGCAAGTGCATGCCCGCATTCGAGTCGAGGACTGACTCCCCTGGGGAGACTCCAGAAATACCCCAAGATCCATGTCAGCACTGGAGAGGAATCCTCAGGTTCCGGCCCCGACTCCACACAAGGTCTTAGGCCCAGGCATCGACGGGAGAGGAATCCCGAGAGGCCCCCGAGGAACTCGCATGGGGACTGGCCTTTCCTGAGGCCACCAGAGCGGGTCCCTGAAGTCCCCGTCGTAAGTCGAGAGCACCTGCCGCAACTCGGGAAAATCCAGGAGGTTTTGCCCTCCAGGCGAGATGAGGCCCATTTCCGCTGAGGCTTCTCGAGGCTAATCACGTCTAACCACTGGAACTTCCAAAGGGTGCTTCACACCCTTGCTGCAACTCAAGAAGTTCCCCGACATACCCGTCTCCACTCGAGAGGAAGCACGTGGTGTCCCGCACACATCCAGGGGAGCCCCGTTTCCGCCTCCTAGCTCGAGATGAGGGATCCTTTCCCTGTTTCGTAGGGAAAGAATTCCCGGCGTTCCCGTCGCATCTCAAGAGGAGGCGCTCTCCACAGGAAAGGCGAGAGGAACTCCAGGGTCGTGCCACCATTCCAAGTGTCCCCCAGATGTGTCAGTCCATTCCAGAGGAACCTGTTTTCCCTGCACTGCCTTGACGTTCAAGCCGAGGATCCACTCCCACCACGTGTGCACGTGGGACAGCCCTGTGGGAAAGCCTCGTGGGAAAGCCTCGTGGGAAAGACTCGAGGGAAAACCATAGATCCTTTGATCCACGCGGCGGACTGCGTGACACTGCTGCTACCGTTCTGGAGGAAAGCGCAAGTGCATGCCCGCATTCGAGACGAGGACTGACTCCCCTGGGGAGACTCCAGAAGTACCCCAAGATCCATGTCAGCACGGGAGAGGAATCCTCAGGTTCCGGCCCCGACTCCACACAAGGTCTTAGGCCCCGGCATCAACGGGAGAGGAATCCCAAGAGGCCCCCGAGGAACTCGCATGGGGACTGGCCTTTCCTGAGGCCACCAGAGCGGGTCCCTGAGGTCCCCGTCGTAAGTCGAGAGCACCTGCCGCAACTCGGGAAAATCCAGGAGGTTTTGCCTTCCAGGCGAGATGAGGTCCATTTCCGCTGAGGCTTCTCGAGGCTAATCACGTCTAACCACTGGAACTTTCAAAGGGTGCTTCACACCCTTGCTGCAACTCAAGAAGTTCCCCGACATACCCGTCTCCACTCGAGAGGAAGCACGTGGTGTCCCGCACACATCCAGGGGAGCCCCGTTTCCGCCTCCTAGCTCGAGATGAGGGATCCTTTCCCTGTTTCGTAGGGAAAGAATTCCCGGCTTTCCCGTCGCATCTCAAGAGGAGGCGCTCTCCACAGGAAAGGCGAGAGGAACTCCAGGGTCGTGCCACCATTCCAAGTGTCCCCCAGATGTGTCAGTCCATTCCAGAGGAACCTGTTTTCCCTGCACTGCCTTGACGTTCAAGCCGAGGATCCACTCCCACCACGTGTGCACGTGGGACAGCCCTGTGGGAAAGCCTCGTGGGAAAGCCTCGTGGGAAAGACTCGAGGGAAAACCATAGATCCTTTGATCCACGCGGCGGACTGCGTGACACTGCTGCTACCGCTTTGGAGGAAAGCGCAAGTGCATGCCCGCATTCGAGACGAGGACTGACTCCCCTGGGGAGACTCCAGAAGTACCCCAAGATCCATGTCAGCATTGGAGAGGAATCCTCAGGTTCCGGCCCCGACTCCACACAAGGTCTTAGGCCCCGGCATCGACGGGAGAGTAATCCCGAGAGGCCCCCGAGGAATTCGCATGGGGACTGGCCTTTCCTGAGGCCACCAGAGCATGTCCCTGAGGTCCCCGTCGTAAGTCGAGAGCACCTGCCGCAACTCGAGAAAATCCAGGAGGTTTTGCCCTCCAGGCGAGATGAGGCCCATTTCCCCTGAGGTTTCTCGAGGCGAATCATGTCTAACCACTGGAACTTCCAAAGGGTCCTTCACACCCTTGCTGCAACTCAAGAAGTTCCCCGACATACCCGTCTCCACTCGAGAGGAAGCACGTGGGGTCCCACACACATCCAGGGGAGCCCCGTTTCCGCCTCCTAGCTCGAGATGAGGGATCCTTTCCCTGTTTCGTAGGGAAAGAATTCCCGGCGTTCCCGTCGCATCTCAAGAGGAGGCGCTTTCCACAGGAAAGGCGAGAGGAACTCCAGGGTCGTGCCACCATTCCAAGAGTCCCCCAGATGTGTCAGTCCATTCCAGAGGAACCTGTTTTCCCTGCACTGCCTTGACGTTCAAGCCGAGCATCCAATCCCACCACGTGTGCACGTGGGACAGCCCTGTGGGAAAGCCTCGTGGGAAAGCCTCGTGGGAAAGACTCGAGGGAAAACCATAGATCCTTTGATCCACGCGGCGGACTGCGTGACACTGCTGCTACCGCTCTGGAGGAAAGCGCAAGTGCATGCCCGCATTCGAGACGAGGACTGACTCCCCTGGGGAGACTCCAGAAGTACCCCAAGATCCATGTCAGCACTGGAGAGGAATCCTCAGGTTCCGGCCCCGACTCCACACAAGCTCTTAGGCCCCGGCATCGACGGGAGAGGAATCCCGAGAGGCCCCCGAGGAACTCGCATGGGGACTGGCCTTTCCTGAGGCCACCAGAGCGGGTCCCTGAGGTCCCCGTCGTAAGTCGAGAGCACCTGCCGCAACTCGAGAAAATCCAGGAGGTTTTGCCCTCCAGGCGAGATGAGGCCCATTTCCGCTGAGGCTTCTCGAGGCTAATCACGTCTAACCACTGGAACTTCCAAAGGGTCCTTCACACCCTTGCTGCAACTCAAGAAGTTCCCCGACATACCCGTCTCCACTCGAGAGGAAGCACGTGGGGTCCCGCACACATCCAGGGGAGCCCCGTTTCCGCCTCCTAGCTCGAGATGAGGGATCCTTTCCCTGTTTCGTAGGGAAAGAATTCCCGGCGTTCCCGTCGCATCTCAAGAGGAGGCGCTCTCCACAGGAAAGGCGAGAGGAACTCCAGGGTCGTGCCACCATTCCAAGAGTCCCCCAGATGTGTCAGTCCATTCCAGAGGAACATGTTTTCCCTGCACTGCCTTGACGTTCAAGCCGAGGATCGACTCCCACCACGTGTGCACGTGGGACAGCCCTGTGGGAAAGCCTCGTGGGAAAGCCTCGTGGGAAAGACTCGAGGGAAAACCATAGATCCTTTGATCCACGCGGCGGACTGCGTGACACTGCTGCTACCGCTCTGGAGGAAAGCGCAAGTGCATGCCCGCATTCGAGACGAGGACTGACTCCCCTGGGGAGACTCCAGAAGTACCCCAAGGTCCATGTCAGCACTGGAGAGGAATCCTCAGGTTCCGGCCCCGACTCCACACAAGGTCTTAGGCCCCGGCATCGAAGGGACAGTAATCCCGAGAGGCCCCCGAGGAATTCGCATGGGGACTGGCCTTTCCTGAGGCCACCAGAGCGGGTCCCTGAGGTCCCCGTCGTAAGTCGAGAGCACCTGCCGCAACTCGAGAAAATCCAGGAGGTTTTGCCCTCCAGGCGAGATGAGGCCCATTTCCGCTGAGGCTTCTCGAGGCTAATCACGTCTAACCACTGGAACTTCCAAAGGGTCCTTCACACCCTTGCTGCATCTCAAGAAGTTCCCCGACATACCCGTCTCCACTCTAGAGGAAGCACGTGGGGTCCCGCACACATCCAGGGGAGCCCCGTTTCCGCCTCCTAGCTCGAGATGAGGGATCTTTCCCTGTTTCGTAGGGAAAGAATTCCCGGCGTTCCCGTCGCATCTCAAGAGGAGGCGCTCTCCACAGGAAAGGCGAGAGGAACTCCAGGGTCGTGCCACCATTCCAAGAGTCCCCCAGATGTGTCAGTCCATTCCAGAGGAACCTGTTTTCCCTGCACTGCCTTGACGTTCAAGCCGAGGATCCACTCCCACCACGTGTGCACGTGGGACAGCCCTGTGGGAAAGCCCCGTGGGAAAGCCTCGTGGGAAAGACTCGAGGGAAAAACATAGATCCTTTGATCCACGGGGTGGACTGCGTGACACTCCTGCTACCGCTCTGGAGGAAAGCGCAAGTGCATGCCCGCATTCGAGACGAGGACTGACTCCCCTGGGGAGACTCCAGAAGTACCCCAAGATCCATGTCAGCACTGGAGAGGAATCCTCAGGTTCCGGCCCCGACTCCACACAAGGTCTTAGGCCCCGGCATCGACGGGAGAGGAATGCCGAGAGGCCCCCGAGGAACTCGCATGGGGACTGGCCTTTCCTGAGGCCACCAGAGCGGGTACCTGAGGTCCCCATCGTAAGTCGAGAGCACCTGCCGCAACTCGAGAAAATCCAGGAGGTTTTGCCCTCCAGGCGAGATGAGGCCCATTTCCGCTGAGGCTTCTCGAGGCTAATCACATCTAACCGCTGGAACTTCCAAAGGGTCCTTCACACCCTTGCTGCAACTCAAGAAGTTCCCCGACATACCAGTCTCCACTCGAGAGGAAGCACGTGGGGTCCCGCACACATCCAGGGGAGCCCCGTTTCCGCCTCCTAGCTCGAGATGAGGGATCCTTTCCCTGTTTCGTAAGGAAGAATTCCCGGCGTTCCCGTCGCATCTCAAGAGGAGGCGCTCTCCACAGGAAAGGCGAGAGGAACTCCAGGGTCGTGCCACCATTCCAAGAGTCCCCCAGATGTGTCAGTCCATTCCAGAGGAACCTTTTTTCCCTGCACTGCCTTGACGTTCAAGCCGAGGATCCACTCCCACCACATGTGCACGTGGGACAGCCCTGTGGGAAAGTCTCGTGGGAAAGCCTCGTGGGAAAGACTCGAGGGAAAACCATAGATCCTTTGATCCACGCGGCGGACTGCGTGACACTGCTGCTACCGCTCTGGAGGAAAGCGCAAGTGCATGCCCGCATTCGAGACGAGGACTGACTCCCCTGGGGAGACTCCAGAAGTACCCCAAGATCCATGTCAGCACTGGAGAGGAATCCTCAGGTTCCGGCCCCGACTCCACACAAGGTCTTAGGCCCCGGCATCGACGGGAGAGGAATCCCGAGACGCCCCCGAGGAATTCGCATGGGGACTGGCCTTTCCTGAGGCCACCAGAGCGGGTCCCTGAGGTCCCCGTCGTAAGTCGAGAGCACCTGCCGCAACTCGAGAAAATCCAGGAGGTTTTGCCCTCCAGGCGAGATGAGGCCCATTTCCGCTGAGGCTTCTCGAGGCTAATCACGTCTAACCACTGGAACTTCCAAAGGGTCCTTCACACCCTTGCTGCAACTCAAGAAGTTCCCCGACATACCCGTCTCCACTCGAGAGGAAGCACGTTGGGTCCCGCACACATCCAGGGGAGCCCCGTTTCCGCCTCCTAGCTCGAGATGAGGGATCCTTTCCCTGTTTCGTAGGGAAAGAATTCCCGGCGTTCCCGTCGCATCTCAAGAGGAGGCGCTCTCCACAGGAAAGGCGAGAGGAACTCCAGGGTCGTGCCACCATTCCAAGAGTCCCCCAGATGTGTCAGTCCATTCCAGAGGAACCTTTTTTCCCTGCACTGCCTTGACGTTCAAGCCGAGGATCCACTCCCACCACGTGTGCACGTGGGACAGCCCTGTGGGAAAGTCTCGTGGGAAAGCCTCGTGGGAAAGACTCGAGGGAAAACCATAGATCCTTTGATCCACGCGGCGGACTGCGTGACACTGCTGCTACCGCTCTGGAGGAAAGCGCAAGTGCATGCCCGCATTCGAGACGAGGACTGACTCCCCTGGGGAGACTCCAGAAGTACCCCAAGATCCATGTCAGCACTGGAGAGGAATCCTCAGGTTCCGGCCCCGACTCCACACAAGGTCTTAGGCCCCGGCATCGACGGGAGAGGAATGCCGAGACGCCCCCGAGGAATTCGCATGGGGACTGGCCTTTCCTGAGGCCACCAGAGCGGGTCCCTGAGGTCCCCGTCGTAAGTCGAGAGCACCTGCCGCAACTCGAGAAAATCCAGGAGGTTTTGCCCTCCAGGCGAGATGAGGCCCATTTCCGCTGAGGCTTCTCGAGGCTAATCACGTCTAACCACTGGAACTTCCAAAGGGTCCTTCACACCCTTGCTGCAACTCAAGAAGTTCCCCGACATACCCGTCTCCACTCGAGAGGAAGCACGTGGGGTCCCGCACACATCCAGGGGAGCCCCGTTTCCGCCTCCTAGCTCGAGATGAGGGATCCTTTCCTTGTTTCGTAGGGAAAGAATTCCCGGCGTTCCCGTCGCATCTCAAGAGGAGGCGCTCTCCACAGGAAAGGCGAGAGGAACTCCAGGGTCGTGCCACCATTCCAAGAGTCCCCCAGATGTGTCAGTCCATTCCAGAGGAACCTGTTTTCCCTGCACTGCCTTGACGTTCAAGCCGAGCATCCAATCCCACCACGTGTGGACGTGGGACAGCCCTGTGGGAAAGCCTCGTGGGAAAGCCTCGTGGGAAAGACTCGAGGGAAAACCATAGATCCTTTGATCCACGCGGCGGACTGCGTGACACTGCTGCTACCGCTCTGGAGGAAAGCGCAAGTGCATGCCCGCATTCGAGACGAGGACTGACTCCCCTGGGGAGACTCCAGAAGTACCCCAAGATCCATGTCAGCACTGGAGAGGAATCCTCAGGTTCCGGCCCCGACTCCACACAAGGTCTTAGGCCCCGGCATCGACGGGAGAGGAATCCCGAGAGGCCCCCGAGGAACTCGCATGGGGACTGGCCTTTCCTGAGGCCACCAGAGCGGGTCCCTGAGGTCCCCGTCGTAAGTCGAGAGCACCTGCCGCAACTCGAGAAAATCCAGGAGGTTTTGCCCTCCAGGCGAGATGAGGCCCATTTCCGCTGAGGCTTCTCGCGGCGAATCACGTCTAACCACTGGAACTTCCAAAGGGTCCTTCACACCCTTGCTGCAACTCAAGAAGTTCCCCGACATACTAGTCTCCACGCGAGAGGAAGCACGTGGGGTCCCGCACACATCCAGGGGAGCCCCGTTTCCGCCTCCTAGCTCGAGATGAGGGATCCTTTCCCTGTTTCGTAGGGAAAGAATTCCCGGCGTTCCCGTCGCATCTCAAGAGGAGGCGCTCTCCACAGGAAAGGCGAGAGGAACTCCAGGGACGTGCCACCATTCCAAGAGTCCCCCAGATGTGTCAGTCCATTCCAGAGGAACATGTTTTCCCTGCACTGCCTTGACGTTCAAGCCGAGGATCGACTCCCACCACGTCTGCACGTGGGACAGCCCTGTGGGAAAGCCTCCTGGGAAAGCCTCGTGGGAAAGACTCGAGGGAAAACCATAGATCCTTTGATCCACGCGGCGGACTGCGTGACACTGCTGCTACCGCTCTGGAGGAAAGCGCAAGTGCATGCCCGCATTCGAGACGAGGACTGACTCCCCTGTGGAGACTCCAGAAGTACCCCAAGATCCATGTCAGCACTGGAGAAGAATCCTCAGGTTCCGGCCCCGACTCCACACAAGGTCTTAGGCCCCGGCATCGACGGGAGAGGAATGCCGAGAGGCCCCCGAGGAACTCGCATGGGGACTGGCCTTTCCTGAGGCCACCAGAGCGGGTCCCTGAGGTCCGCATCGTAAGTCGAGAGCACCTGCCGCAACTCGAGAAAATCCAGGAGGTTTTGCCCTCCAGGCGAGATGAGGCCCATTTCCGATGAGGCTTCTCGAGGCTAATCACATCTAACCGCTGGAACTTCCAAAGGGTCCTTCACACCCTTGCTGCAACTCAAGAAGTTCCCCGACATACCAGTCTCCACTGGAGAGGAAGCACGTGGGGTCCCACACACATCCAGGGGAGCCCCGTTTCCGCCTCCTAGCTCGAGATGAGGGATCCTTTCCTTGTTTCGTAGGGAAAGAATTCCCGGCGTTCCCGTCGCATCTCAAGAGGAGGCGCTCTCCACAGGAAAGGCGAGAGGAACTCCAGGGTCGTGCCACCATTCCAAGAGTCCCCCAGATGTGTCAGTCCATTCCAGAGGAACCTGTTTTCCCTGCACTGCCTTGACGTTCAAGCCGAGCATCCAATCCCACCACGTGTGCACGTGGGACCACCCTGTGGGAAAGCCTCGTGGGAAAGCCTCGTGGGAAAGACTCGAGGGAAAACCATAGATCCTTTGATCCACGCGGCGGACTGCGTGACACTGCTGCTACCGCTCTGGAGGAAAGCGCAAGTGCATGCCCGCATTCGAGACGAGGACTGACTCCCCTGGGGAGACTCCAGAAGTACCCCAAGATCCATGTCAGCACTGGAGAGGAATCCTCAGGTTCCGGCCCCGACTCCACACAAGGTCTTAGGCCCCGGCATCGACGGGAGAGGAATCCCGAGACGCCCCCGAGGAACTCGCATGGGGACTGGCCTTTCCTGAGGCCACCAGAGCGGGTCCCTGAGGTCCCCGTCGTAAGTCGAGAGCACCTGCCGCAACTCGAGAAAATCCAGGAGGTTTTGCCCTCCAGGCGAGATGAGGCCCATTTCCGCTGAGGCTTCTCGAAGCTAATCACGTCTAACCACTGGAACTTCCAAAGGGTCCTTCACACCCTTGCTGCAACTCAAGAAGTTCCCCGACATACCCGTCTCCACTCGAGAGGAAGCACGTGGGGTCCCGCACACATCCAGGGGAGCCCCGTTTCCGCCTCCTAGCTCGAGATGAGGGATCCTTTCCCTGTTTCGTAGGGAAAGAATTCCCGGCGTTCCCGTCGCATCTCAAGAGGAGGCGCTCTCCACAGGAAAGGCGAGAGGAACTCCAGGGTCGTGCCACCATTCCAAGAGTCCCCCAGATGTGTCAGTCCATTCCAGAGGAACCTTTTTTCCCTGCACTGCCTTGACGTTCAAGCCGAGGATCCACTCCCACCACGTGTGCACGTGGGACAGCCCTGTGGGAAAGTCTCGTGGGAAAGCCTCGTGGGAAAGACTCGAGGGAAAACCATAGATCCTTTGATCCACGCGGCGGACTGCGTGACACTGCTGCTACCGCTCTGGAGGAAAGCGCAAGTGCATGCCCGCATTCGAGACGAGGACTGACTCCCCTGGGGAGACTCCAGAAGTACCCCAAGATCCATGTCAGCACTGGAGAGGAATCCTCAGGTTCCGGCCCCGACTCCACACAAGGTCTTAGGCCCCGGCATCGACGGGAGAGGAATCCCGAGACGCCCCCGAGGAATTCGCATGGGGACTGGCCTTTCCTGAGGCCACCAGAGCGGGTCCCTGAGGTCCCCGTCGTAAGTCGAGAGCACCTGCCGCAACTCGAGAAAATCCAGGAGGTTTTGCCCTCCAGGCGAGATGAGGCCCATTTCCGCTGAGGCTTCTCGAGGCTAATCACGTCTAACCACTGGAACTTCCAAAGGGTCCTTCACACCCTTGCTGCAACTCAAGAAGTTCCCCGACATACCCGTCTCCACTCGAGAGGAAGCACGTTGGGTCCCGCACACATCCAGGGGAGCCCCGTTTCCGCCTCCTAGCTCGAGATGAGGGATCCTTTCCCTGTTTCGTAGGGAAAGAATTCCCGGCGTTCCCGTCGCATCTCAAGAGGAGGCGCTCTCCACAGGAAAGGCGAGAGGAACTCCAGGGTCGTGCCACCATTCCAAGAGTCCCCCAGATGTGTCAGTCCATTCCAGAGGAACCTTTTTTCCCTGCACTGCCTTGACGTTCAAGCCGAGGATCCACTCCCACCACGTGTGCACGTGGGACAGCCCTGTGGGAAAGTCTCGTGGGAAAGCCTCGTGGGAAAGACTCGAGGGAAAACCATAGATCCTTTGATCCACGCGGCGGACTGCGTGACACTGCTGCTACCGCTCTGGAGGAAAGCGCAAGTGCATGCCCGCATTCGAGACGAGGACTGACTCCCCTGGGGAGACTCCAGAAGTACCCCAAGATCCATGTCAGCACTGGAGAGGAATCCTCAGGTTCCGGCCCCGACTCCACACAAGGTCTTAGGCCCCGGCATCGACGGGAGAGGAATGCCGAGACGCCCCCGAGGAATTCGCATGGGGACTGGCCTTTCCTGAGGCCACCAGAGCGGGTCCCTGAGGTCCCCGTCGTAAGTCGAGAGCACCTGCCGCAACTCGAGAAAATCCAGGAGGTTTTGCCCTCCAGGCGAGATGAGGCCCATTTCCGCTGAGGCTTCTCGAGGCTAATCACGTCTAACCACTGGAACTTCCAAAGGGTCCTTCACACCCTTGCTGCAACTCAAGAAGTTCCCCGACATACCCGTCTCCACTCGAGAGGAAGCACGTGGGGTCCCGCACACATCCAGGGGAGCCCCGTTTCCGCCTCCTAGCTCGAGATGAGGGATCCTTTCCTTGTTTCGTAGGGAAAGAATTCCCGGCGTTCCCGTCGCATCTCAAGAGGAGGCGCTCTCCACAGGAAAGGCGAGAGGAACTCCAGGGTCGTGCCACCATTCCAAGAGTCCCCCAGATGTGTCAGTCCATTCCAGAGGAACCTGTTTTCCCTGCACTGCCTTGACGTTCAAGCCGAGCATCCAATCCCACCACGTGTGGACGTGGGACAGCCCTGTGGGAAAGCCTCGTGGGAAAGCCTCGTGGGAAAGACTCGAGGGAAAACCATAGATCCTTTGATCCACGCGGCGGACTGCGTGACACTGCTGCTACCGCTCTGGAGGAAAGCGCAAGTGCATGCCCGCATTCGAGACGAGGACTGACTCCCCTGGGGAGACTCCAGAAGTACCCCAAGATCCATGTCAGCACTGGAGAGGAATCCTCAGGTTCCGGCCCCGACTCCACACAAGGTCTTAGGCCCCGGCATCGACGGGAGAGGAATCCCGAGAGGCCCCCGAGGAACTCGCATGGGGACTGGCCTTTCCTGAGGCCACCAGAGCGGGTCCCTGAGGTCCCCGTCGTAAGTCGAGAGCACCTGCCGCAACTCGAGAAAATCCAGGAGGTTTTGCCCTCCAGGCGAGATGAGGCCCATTTCCGCTGAGGCTTCTCGCGGCGAATCACGTCTAACCACTGGAACTTCCAAAGGGTCCTTCACACCCTTGCTGCAACTCAAGAAGTTCCCCGACATACTAGTCTCCACGCGAGAGGAAGCACGTGGGGTCCCGCACACATCCAGGGGAGCCCCGTTTCCGCCTCCTAGCTCGAGATGAGGGATCCTTTCCCTGTTTCGTAGGGAAAGAATTCCCGGCGTTCCCGTCGCATCTCAAGAGGAGGCGCTCTCCACAGGAAAGGCGAGAGGAACTCCAGGGACGTGCCACCATTCCAAGAGTCCCCCAGATGTGTCAGTCCATTCCAGAGGAACATGTTTTCCCTGCACTGCCTTGACGTTCAAGCCGAGGATCGACTCCCACCACGTCTGCACGTGGGACAGCCCTGTGGGAAAGCCTCCTGGGAAAGCCTCGTGGGAAAGACTCGAGGGAAAACCATAGATCCTTTGATCCACGCGGCGGACTGCGTGACACTGCTGCTACCGCTCTGGAGGAAAGCGCAAGTGCATGCCCGCATTCGAGACGAGGACTGACTCCCCTGTGGAGACTCCAGAAGTACCCCAAGATCCATGTCAGCACTGGAGAAGAATCCTCAGGTTCCGGCCCCGACTCCACACAAGGTCTTAGGCCCCGGCATCGACGGGAGAGGAATGCCGAGAGGCCCCCGAGGAACTCGCATGGGGACTGGCCTTTCCTGAGGCCACCAGAGCGGGTCCCTGAGGTCCGCATCGTAAGTCGAGAGCACCTGCCGCAACTCGAGAAAATCCAGGAGGTTTTGCCCTCCAGGCGAGATGAGGCCCATTTCCGATGAGGCTTCTCGAGGCTAATCACATCTAACCGCTGGAACTTCCAAAGGGTCCTTCACACCCTTGCTGCAACTCAAGAAGTTCCCCGACATACCAGTCTCCACTGGAGAGGAAGCACGTGGGGTCCCACACACATCCAGGGGAGCCCCGTTTCCGCCTCCTAGCTCGAGATGAGGGATCCTTTCCTTGTTTCGTAGGGAAAGAATTCCCGGCGTTCCCGTCGCATCTCAAGAGGAGGCGCTCTCCACAGGAAAGGCGAGAGGAACTCCAGGGTCGTGCCACCATTCCAAGAGTCCCCCAGATGTGTCAGTCCATTCCAGAGGAACCTGTTTTCCCTGCACTGCCTTGACGTTCAAGCCGAGCATCCAATCCCACCACGTGTGCACGTGGGACCACCCTGTGGGAAAGCCTCGTGGGAAAGCCTCGTGGGAAAGACTCGAGGGAAAACCATAGATCCTTTGATCCACGCGGCGGACTGCGTGACACTGCTGCTACCGCTCTGGAGGAAAGCGCAAGTGCATGCCCGCATTCGAGACGAGGACTGACTCCCCTGGGGAGACTCCAGAAGTACCCCAAGATCCATGTCAGCACTGGAGAGGAATCCTCAGGTTCCGGCCCCGACTCCACACAAGGTCTTAGGCCCCGGCATCGACGGGAGAGGAATCCCGAGACGCCCCCGAGGAACTCGCATGGGGACTGGCCTTTCCTGAGGCCACCAGAGCGGGTCCCTGAGGTCCCCGTCGTAAGTCGAGAGCACCTGCCGCAACTCGAGAAAATCCAGGAGGTTTTGCCCTCCAGGCGAGATGAGGCCCATTTCCGCTGAGGCTTCTCGAAGCTAATCACGTCTAACCACTGGAACTTCCAAAGGGTCCTTCACACCCTTGCTGCAACTCAAGAAGTTCCCCGACATACCCGTCTCCACTCGAGAGGAAGCACGTGGGGTCCCGCACACATCCAGGGGAGCCCCGTTTCCGCCTCCTAGCTCGAGATGAGGGATCCTTTCCCTGTTTCTTAGGGAAAGAATTCCCGGCGTTCCCGTCGCATCTCAAGAGGAGGCGCTCTCCACAGGAAAGGCGAGAGGAACTCCAGGGTCGTGCCACCATTCCAAGAGTCCCCCAGATGTGTCAGTCCATTCCAGAGGAACCTGTTGTCCCTGCACTGCCTTGACGTTCAAGCCGAGGATCCACTCCCACCACGTGTGCACGTGGGAAAGCCCTGTGGGAAAGCCTCGTGGGAAAGCCTCGTGGGAAAGACTCGAGGGAAAAACATAGATCCATTGATCCACGCGGCGGACTGCGTGACACTGCTGCTACCGCTCTGGAGGAAAGCGCAAGTGCATGCCCGCATTCGAGACGAGGACTGACTCCCCTGGGGAGACTCCAGAAGTACCCCAAGGTCCATGTCAGCACTGTAGAGGAATCCTCAGGTTCCGGCCCCGACTCCACACAAGGTCTTAGGCCCCGGCATCGAAGGGAGAGTAATCCCGAGAGGCCCCCGAGGAATTCGCATGGGGACTGGCCTTTCCTGAGGCCACCAGAGCGGGTCCCTGAGGTCCCCGTCGTAAGTCGAGAGCACCTGCCGCAACTCGAGAAAATCCAGGAGGTTTTGCCCTCCAGGCGAGATGAGGCCCATTTCTGCTGAGGCTTCTCGAGGCTAATCACGTCTAACCACTGGAACTTCCAAAGGGTCCTTCACACCCTTGCTGCAACTCAAGAAGTTCCCCGACATACCCGTCTCCACTCGAGAGGAAGCACGTGGGGTCCCGCACACATCCAGGGGAGCCCCGTTTCCGCCTCCTAGCTCGAGATGAGGGATCCTTTCCCTGTTTCGTAGGGAAAGAATTCCCAGCGTTCCCGTCGCATCTCAAGAGGAGGCGCTCTCCACAGGAAAGGCGAGAGGAACTCCAGGGTCGTGCCACCATTCCAAGAGTCCCCCAGATGTGTCAGTCCATTCCAGAGGAACCTGTTTTCCCTGCACTGCCTTGACGTTCAAGCCGAGGATCCACTCCCACCACGTGTGCACGTGGGACAGCCCTGTGGGAAAGCCCCGTGGGAAAGCCTCGTGGGAAAGACTCGAGGGAAAAACATAGATCCTTTGATCCACGCGGCGGACTGCGTGACACTCCTGCTACCGCTCTGGAGGAAAGCGCAAGTGCATGCCCGCATTCGAGACGAGGACTGACTCCCCTGGGGAGACTCCAGAAGTACCCCAAGATCCATGTCAGCACTGGAGAGGAATCCTCAGGTTCCGGCCCCGACTCCACACAAGGTCTTAGGCCCCGGCATCGACGGGAGAGGAATGCCGAGAGGCCCCCGAGGAACTCGCATGGGGACTGGCCTTTCCTGAGGCCACCAGAGCGGGTCCCTGAATTCCCCATCGTAAGTCGAGAGCACCTGCCGCAACTCAAGAAAATCCAGGAGGTTTTGCCCTCCAGGCGAGATGAGGCCCATTTCCGCTGAGGCTTCTCGAGGCTAATCACATCTAACCGCTGGAACTTCCAAAGGGTCCTTCACACCCTTGCTGCAACTCAAGAAGTTCCCCGACATACCCGTCTCCACTCGAGAGGAAGCACGTGGGGTCCCACACACATCCAGGGGAGCCCCGTTTCCGCCTCCTAGCTCGAGATGAGGGATCCTTTCCTTGTTTCGTAGGGAAAGAATTCCCGGCGTTCCCGTCGCATCTCAAGAGGAGGCGCTCTCCACAGGAAAGGCGAGAGGAACTCCAGGGTCGTGCCACCATTCCAAGAGTCCCCCAGATGTGTCAGTCCATTCCAGAGGAACCTGTTTTCCCTGCACTGCCTTGACGTTCAAGCCGAGCATCCAATCCCACCACGTGTGGACGTGGGACAGCCCTGTGGGAAAGCCTCGTGGGAAAGCCTCGTGGGAAAGACTCGAGGGAAAACCATAGATCCTTTGATCCACGCGGCGGACTGCGTGACACTGCTGCTACCGCTCTGGAGGAAAGCGCAAGTGCATGCCCGCATTCGAGACGAGGACTGACTCCCCTGGGGAGACTCCAGAAGTACCCCAAGATCCATGTCAGCACTGGAGAGGAATCCTCAGGTTCCGGCCCCGACTCCACACAAGGTCTTAGGCCCCGGCATCGACGGGAGAGGAATCCCGAGAGGCCCCCGAGGAACTCGCATGGGCACTGGCCTTTCCTGAGGCCACCAGAGCGGGTCCCTGAGGTCCCCGTCGTAAGTCGAGAGCACCTGCCGCAACTCGAGAAAATCCAGGAGGTTTTGCCCTCCAGGCGAGATGAGGCCCATTTCCGCTGAGGCTTCTCGCGGCGAATCACGTCTAACCACTGGAACTTCCAAAGGGTCCTTCACACCCTTGCTGCAACTCAAGAAGTTCCCCGACATACTAGTCTCCACGCGAGAGGAAGCACGTGGGGTCCCGCACACATCCAGGGGAGCCCCGTTTCCGCCTCCTAGCTCGAGATGAGGGATCCTTTCCCTGTTTCGTAGGGAAAGAATTCCCGGCGTTCCCGTCGCATCTCAAGAGGAGGCGCTCTCCACAGGAAAGGCGAGAGGAACTCCAGGGTCGTGCCACCATTCCAAGTGTCCCCCAGATGTGTCAGTCCATTCCAGAGGAACCTGTTTTCCCTGCACTGCCTTGACGTTCAAGCCGAGGATCCACTCCCACCACGTGTGCACGTGGGACAGCCCTGTGGGAAAGCCTCGTGGGAAAGCCTCGTGGGAAAGACTCGAGGGAAAACCATAGATCCTTTGATCCACGCGGCGGACTGCGTGACACTGCTGCTACCGCTCTGGAGGAAAGCGCAAGTGCATGCCCGCATTCGAGACGAGGACTGACTCCCCTGTGGAGACTCCAGAAGTACCCCAAGATCCATGTCAGCACTGGAGAAGAATCCTCAGGTTCCGGCCCCGACTCCACACAAGGTCTTAGGCCCCGGCATCGACGGGAGAGGAATGCCGAGAGGCCCCCGAGGAACTCGCATGGGGACTGGCCTTTCCTGAGGCCACCAGAGCGGGTCCCTGAGGTCCGCATCGTAACTCGAGAGCACCTGCCGCAACTCGAGAAAATCCAGGAGGTTTTGCCCTCCAGGCGAGATGAGGCCCATTTCCGATGAGGCTTCTCGAGGCTAATCACATCTAACCGCTGGAACTTCCAAAGGGTCCTTCACACCCTTGCTGCAACTCAAGAAGTTCCCCGACATACCAGTCTCCACTCGAGAGGAAGCACGTGGGGTCCCACACACATCCAGGGGAGCCCCGTTTCCGCCTCCTAGCTCGAGATGAGGGATCCTTTCCTTGTTTCGTAGGGAAAGAATTCCCGGCGTTCCCGTCGCATCTCAAGAGGAGGCGCTCTCCACAGGAAAGGCGAGAGGAACTCCAGGGTCGTGCCACCATTCCAAGAGTCCCCCAGATGTGTCAGTCCATTCCAGAGGAACCTGTTTTCCCTGCACTGCCTTGACGTTCAAGCCGAGCATCCAATCCCACCACGTGTGCACGTGGGACCACCCTGTGGGAAAGCCTCGTGGGAAAGCCTCGTGGGAAAGACTCGAGGGAAAACCATAGATCCTTTGATCCACGCGGCGGACTGCGTGACACTGCTGCTACCGCTCTGGAGGAAAGCGCAAGTGCATGCCCGCATTCGAGACGAGGACTGACTCCCCTGGGGAGACTCCAGAAGTACCCCAAGATCCATGTCAGCACTGGAGAGGAATCCTCAGGTTCCGGCCCCGACTCCACACAAGGTCTTAGGCCCCGGCATCGACGGGAGAGGAATCCCGAGAGGCCCCCGAGGAACTCGCATGGGGACTGGCCTTTCCTGAGGCCACCAGAGCGGGTCCCTGAGGTCCCCGTCGTAAGTCGAGAGCACCTGCCGCAACTCGAGAAAATCCAGGAGGTTTTGCCCTCCAGGCGAGATGATGCCCATTTCCGCTGAGGCTTCTCGAGGCTAATCACGTCTAACCACTGGAACTTCCAAAGGGTCCTTCACACCCTTGCTGCAACTCAAGAAGTTCCCCGACATACCCGTCTCCACTCGAGAGGAAGCACGTGGGGTCCCGCACACATCCAGGGGAGCCCCGTTTCCGCCTCCTAGCTCGAGATGAGGGATCCTTTCCCTGTTTCTTAGGGAAAGAATTCCCGGCGTTCCCGTCGCATCTCAAGAGGAGGCGCTCTCCACAGGAAAGGCGAGAGGAACTCCAGGGTCGTGCCACCATTCCAAGAGTCCCCCAGATGTGTCAGTCCATTCCAGAGGAACCTTTTTTCCCTGCACTGCCTTGACGTTCAAGCCGAGGATCCACTCCCACCACGTGTGCACGTGGGACAGCCCTGTGGGAAAGTCTCGTGGGAAAGCCTCGTGGGAAAGACTCGAGGGAAAACCATAGATCCTTTGATCCACGCGGCGGACTGCGTGACACTGCTGCTACCGCTCTGGAGGAAAGCGCAAGTGCATGCCCGCATTCGAGACGAGGACTGACTCCCCTGGGGAGACTCCAGAAGTACCCCAAGATCCATGTCAGCACTGGAGAGGAATCCTCAGGTTCCGGCCCCGACTCCACACAAGGTCTTAGGCCTCGGCATTGACGGGAGAGGAATCCCGAGACGCCCCCGAGGAACTCGCATGGGGACTGGCCTTTCCTGAGGCCACCAGAGCGGGTCCCTGAGGTCCCCGTCGTAAGTCGAGAGCACCTGCCGCAACTCGAGAAAATCCAGGAGGTTTTGCCCTCCAGGCGAGATGATGCCCATTTCCGCTGAGGCTTCTCGAGGCTAATCACGTCTAACCACTGGAACTTCCAAAGGGTCCTTCACACCCTTGCTGCAACTCAAGAAGTTCCCCGACATACCCGTCTCCACTCGAGAGGAAGCACGTGGGGTCCCGCACACATCCAGGGGAGCCCCGTTTCCGCCTCCTAGCTCGAGATGAGGGATCCTTTCCCTGTTTCGTAGGGAAAGAATTCCCGGCGTTCCCGTCGCATCTCAAGAGGAGGCGCTCTCCACAGGAAAGGCGAGAGGAACTCCAGGGTCGTGCCACCATTCCAAGAGTCCCCCAGATGTGTCAGTCCATTCCAGAGGAACCTTTTTTCCCTGCACTGCCTTGACGTTCAAGCCGAGGATCCACTCCCACCACGTGTGCACGTGGGACAGCCCTGTGGGAAAGTCTCGTGGGAAAGCCTCGTGGGAAAGACTCGAGGGAAAACCATAGATCCTTTGATCCACGCGGCGGACTGCGTGACACTGCTGCTACCGCTCTGGAGGAAAGCGCAAGTGCATGCCCGCATTCGAGACGAGGACTGACTCCCCTGGGGAGACTCCAGAAGTACCCCAAGGTCCATGTCAGCACTGGAGAGGAATCCTCAGGTTCCGGCCCCGACTCCACACAAGGTCTTAGGCCCCGGCATCGAAGGGAGAGTAATCCCGAGAGGCCCCCGAGGAATTCGCATGGGGACTGGCCTTTCCTGAGGCCACCAGAGCGGGTCCCTGAGGTCCCCGTCGTAAGTCGAGAGCACCTGCCGCAACTCGAGAAAATCCAGGAGGTTTTGCCCTCCAGGCGAGATGAGGCCCATTTCCGCTGAGGCTTCTCGAGGCTAATCACGTCTAACCACTGGAACTTCCAAAGGGTCCTTCACACCCTTGCTGCAACTCAAGAAGTTCCCCGACATACCCGTCTCCACTCGAGAGGAAGCACGTGGGGTCCCGCACACATCCAGGGGAGCCCCGTTTCCGCCTCCTAGCTCGAGATGAGGGATCCTTTCCCTGTTTCGTAGGGAAAGAATTCCCGGCGTTCCCGTCGCATCTCAAGAGGAGGCGCTCTCCACAGGAAAGGCGAGAGGAACTCCAGGGTCGTGCCACCATTCCAAGAGTCCCCCAGATGTGTCAGTCCATTCCAGAGGAACCTGTTTTCCCTGCACTGCCTTGACGTTCAAGCCGAGGATACACTCCCACCACGTGTGCACGTGGGACAGCCCTGTGGGAAAGCCCCGTGGGAAAGCCTCGTGGGAAAGACTCGAGGGAAAAACATAGATCCTTTGATCCACGCGGCGGACTGCGTGACACTCCTGCTACCGCTCTGGAGGAAAGCGCAAGTGCATGCCCGCATTCGAGACGAGGACTGACTCCCCTGGGGAGACTCCAGAAGTACCCCAAGATCCATGTCAGCACTGGAGAGGAATCCTCAGGTTCCGGCCCCGACTCCACACAAGGTCTTAGGCCCCGGCATCGACGGGAGAGGAATGCCGAGAGGCCCCCGAGGAACTCGCATGGGGACTGGCCTTTCCTGAGGCCACCAGAGCGGGTCCCTGAGGTCCCCATCGTAAGTCGAGAGCACCTGCCGCAACTCAAGAAAATCCAGGAGGTTTTGCCCTCCAGGCGAGATGAGGCCCATTTCCGCTGAGGCTTCTCGAGGCTAATCACATCTAACCGCTGGAACTTCCAAAGGGTCCTTCACACCCTTGCTGCAACTCAAGAAGTTCCCCGACATACCCGTCTCCACTCGAGAGGAAGCACGTGGGGTCCCACACACATCCAGGGGAGCCCCGTTTCCGCCTCCTAGCTCGAGATGAGGGATCCTTTCCTTGTTTCGTAGGGAAAGAATTCCCGGCGTTCCCGTCGCATCTCAAGAGGAGGCGCTCTCCACAGGAAAGGCGAGAGGAACTCCAGGGTCGTGCCACCATTCCAAGAGTCCCCCAGATGTGTCAGTCCATTCCAGAGGAACCTGTTTTCCCTGCACTGCCTTGACGTTCAAGCCGAGCATCCAATCCCACCACGTGTGGACGTGGGACAGCCCTGTGGGAAAGCCTCGTGGGAAAGCCTCGTGGGAAAGACTCGAGGGAAAACCATAGATCCTTTGATCCACGCGGCGGACTGCGTGACACTGCTGCTACCGCTCTGGAGGAAAGCGCAAGTGCATGCCCGCATTCGAGACGAGGACTGACTCCCCTGGGGAGACTCCAGAAGTACCCCAAGATCCATGTCAGCACTGGAGAGGAATCCTCAGGTTCCGGCCCCGACTCCACACAAGGTCTTAGGCCCCGGCATCGACGGGAGAGGAATCCCGAGAGGCCCCCGAGGAACTCGCATGGGGACTGGCCTTTCCTGAGGCCACCAGAGCGGGTCCCTGAGGTCCCCGTCGTAAGTCGAGAGCACCTGCCGCAACTCGAGAAAATCCAGGAGGTTTTGCCCTCCAGGCGAGATGAGGCCCATTTCCGCTGAGGCTTCTCGCGGCGAATCACGTCTAACCACTGGAACTTCCAAAGGGTCCTTCACACCCTTGCTGCAACTCAAGAAGTTCCCCGACATACTAGTCTCCACGCGAGAGGAAGCACGTGGGGTCCCGCACACATCCAGGGGAGCCCCGTTTCCGCCTCCTAGCTCGAGATGAGGGATCCTTTCCCTGTTTCGTAGGGCAAGAATTCCCGGCGTTCCCGTCGCATCTCAAGAGGAGGCGCTCTCCACAGGAAAGGCGAGAGGAACTCCAGGGTCGTGCCACCATTCCAAGTGTCCCCCAGATGTGTCAGTCCATTCCAGAGGAACCTGTTTTCCCTGCACTGCCTTGACGTTCAAGCCGAGGATCCACTCCCACCACGTGTGCACGTGGGACAGCCCTGTGGGAAAGCCTCGTGGGAAAGCCTCGTGGGAAAGACTCGAGGGAAAAACATAGATCCTTTGATCCACGCGGCGGACTGCGTGACACTGCTGCTACCGCTCTGGAGGAAAGCGCAAGTGCATGCCCGCATTCGAGACGAGGACTGACTCCCCTGTGGAGACTCCAGAAGTACCCCAAGATCCATGTCAGCACTGGAGAAGAATCCTCAGGTTCCGGCCCCGACTCCACACAAGGTCTTAGGCCCCGGCATCGACGGGAGAGGAATGCCGAGAGGCCCCCGAGGAACTCGCATGGGGACTGGCCTTTCCTGAGGCCACCAGAGCGGGTCCCTGAGGTCCGCATCGTAACTCGAGAGCACCTGCCGCAACTCGAGAAAATCCAGGAGGTTTTGCCCTCCAGGCGAGACGAGGCCCATTTCCGATGAGGCTTCTCGAGGCTAATCACATCTAACCGCTGGAACTTCCAAAGGGTCCTTCACACCCTTGCTGCAACTCAAGAAGTTCCCCGACATACCAGTCTCCACTCGAGAGGAAGCACGTGGGGTCCCACACACATCCAGGGGAGCCCCGTTTCCGCCTCCTAGCTCGAGATGAGGGATCCTTTCCTTGTTTCGTAGGGAAAGAATTCCCGGCGTTCCCGTCGCATCTCAAGAGGAGGCGCTCTCCACAGGAAAGGCGAGAGGAACTCCAGGGTCGTGCCACCATTCCAAGAGTCCCCCAGATGTGTCAGTCCATTCCAGAGGAACCTGTTTTCCCTGCACTGCCTTGACGTTCAAGCCGAGCATCCAATCCCACCACGTGTGCACGTGGGACCACCCTGTGGGAAAGCCTCGTGGGAAAGCCTCGTGGGAAAGACTCGAGGGAAAACCATAGATCCTTTGATCCACGCGGCGGACTGCGTGACACTGCTGCTACCGCTCTGGAGGAAAGCGCAAGTGCATGCCCGCATTCGAGACGAGGACTGACTCCCCTGGGGAGACTCCAGAAGTACCCCAAGATCCATGTCAGCACTGGAGAGGAATCCTCAGGTTCCGGCCCCGACTCCACACAAGGTCTTAGGCCCCGGCATCGAAGGGAGTGGAATGCCGAGTGGCCCCCGAGGAATTCGCATGGGGACTGGCCTTTCCTGAGGCCACCAGAGCGGGTCCCTGAGGTCCCCGTCGTAAGTCGAGAGCACCTGCCGCAACTCGAGAAAATCCAGGAGGTTTTGCCCTCCAGGAGAGATGATGCCCATTTCCGCTGAGGCTTCTCGAGGCTAATCACGTCTAACCACTGGAACTTCCAAAGGGTCCTTCACACCCTTGCTGCAACTCAAGAAGTTCCCCGACATACCCGTCTCCACTCGAGAGGAAGCACGTGGGGTCCCGCACACATCCAGGGGAGCCCCGTTTCCGCCTCCTAGCTCGAGATGAGGGATCCTTTCCCTGTTTCGTAGGGAAAGAATTCCCGGCGTTCCCGTCGCATCTCAAGAGGAGGCGCTCTCCACAGGAAAGGCGAGAGGAACTCCAGGGTCGTGCCACCATTCCAAGAGTCCCCCAGATGTGTCAGTCCATTCCAGAGGAACCTGTTTTCCCTGCACTGCCTTGACGTTCAAGCCGAGGATCCACTCCCACCACGTGTGCACGTGGGACAGCCCTGTGGGAAAGCCTCGTGGGAAAGCCTCGTGGGAAAGACTCGAGGGAAAACAATAGATCCTTTGATCCACGCGGCGGACTGCGTGACACTGCTGCTACCGCTCTGGAGGAAAGCGCAAGTGCATGCCCGCATTCGAGACGAGGACTGACTCCCCTGGGGAGACTCCAGAAGTACCCCAAGATCCATGTCAGCACTGGAGAGGAATCCTCAGGTTCCGGCCCCGACTCCACACAAGGTCTTAGGCCCCGGCATCGACGGGAGAGGAATCCCGAGAGGCCCCCGAGGAACTCGCATGGGGACTGGCCTTTCCTGAGGCCACCAGAGCGGGTCCCTGAGGTCCCCGTCGTAAGTCGAGAGCACCTGCCGCAACTCGAGAAAATCCAGGAGGTTTTGCCCTCCAGGCGAGATAAGGCCCATTTCCGCTGAGGCTTCTCGCGGCGAATCACGTCTAATCACTGGAACTTCCAAAGGGTCCTTCACACCCTTGCTGCAACTCAAGAAGTTCCCCGACATACTAGTCTCCACGCGAGAGGAAGCACGTGGGGTCCCGCACACATCCAGGGGAGCCCCGTTTCCGCCTCCTAGCTCGAGAAGAGGGATCCTTTCCCTGTTTCGTAGGGAAAGAATTCCCGGCGTTCCCGTCGCATCTCAAGAGGAGGCGCTCTCCACAGGAAAGGCGAGAGGAACTCCAGGGTCGTGCCACCATTCCAAGTGTCCCCCAGATGTGTCAGTCCATTCCAGAGGAACCTGTTTTCCCTGCACTGCCTTGACGTTCAAGCCGAGGATCCACTCCCACCACGTGTGCACGTGGGACAGCCCTGTGGGAAAGCCTCGTGGGAAAGCCTCGTGGGAAAGACTCGAGGGAAAACCATAGATCCTTTGATCCACGCGGCGGACTGCGTGACACTGCTGCTACCGCTCTGGAGGAAAGCGCAAGTGCATGCCCGCATTCGAGACGAGGACTGACTCCCCTGGGGAGACTCCAGAAGTACCCCAAGATCCATGTCAGCACTGGAGAGGAATCCTCAGGTTCCGGCCCCGACTCCACACAAGCTCTTAGGCCCCGGCATCGACGGGAGAGGAATCCCGAGAGGCCCCCGAGGAACTCGCATGGGGACTGGCCTTTCCTGAGGCCACCAGAGCGGGTCCCTGAGGTCCCCGTCGTAAGTCGAGAGCACCTGCCGCAAGTCGAGAAAATCCAGGAGGTTTTGCCCTCCAGGCGAGATGATGCCCATTTCCGCTGAGGCTTCTCGAGGCTAATCACGTCTAACCACTGGAACTTCCAAAGGGTCCTTCACACCCTTGCTGCAACTCAAGAAGTTCCCCGACATACCCGTCTCCACTCGAGAGGAAGCACGTGGGCTCCCGCACACATCCAGGGGAGCCCCGTTTCCGCCTCCTAGCTCGAGATGAGGGATCCTTTCCCTGTTTCGTAGGGAAAGAATTCCCGGCGTTCCCGTCGCATCTCAAGAGGAGGCGCTCTCCACAGGAAAGGCGAGAGGAACTCCAGGGTCGTGCCACCATTCCAAGAGTCCCCCAGATGTGTCAGTCCATTCCAGAGGAACCTGTTGTCCCTGCACTTCCTTGACGTTCAAGCCGAGGATCCACTCCCACCACGTGTGCACGTGGGAAAGCCCTGTGGGAAAGCCTCGTGGGAAAGCCTCGTGGGAAAGACTCGAGGGAAAAACATAGATCCATTGATCCACGCGGCGGACTGCGTGACACTGCTGCTACCGCTCTGGAGGAAAGCGCAAGTGCATGCCCGCATTCGAGACGAGGACTGACTCCCCTGGGGAGACTCCAGAAGTACCCCAAGGTCCATGTCAGCACTGGAGAGGAATCCTCAGGTTCCGGCCCCGACTCCACACAAGGTCTTAGGCCCCGGCATCGAAGGGAGAGTAATCCCGAGAGGCCCCCGAGGAATTCGCATGGGGACTGGCCTTTCCTGAGGCCACCAGAGCGGGTCCCTGAGGTCCCCGTCGTAAGTCGAGAGCACCTGCCGCAACTCGAGAAAATCCAGGAGGTTTTGCCCTCCAGGCGAGATGAGGCCCATTTCCGCTGAGGCTTCTCGAGGCTAATCACGTCTAACCACTGGAACTTCCAAAGGGTCCTTCACACCCTTGCTGCAACTCAAGAAGTTCCCCGACATACCCGTCTCCACTCGAGAGGAAGCACGTGGGGTCCCGCACACATCCAGGGGAGCCCCGTTTCCGCCTCCTAGCTCGAGATGAGGGATCCTTTCCCTGTTTCGTAGGGAAAGAATTCCCGGCGTTCCCGTCGCATCTCAAGAGGAGGCGCTCTCCACAGGAAAGGCGAGAGGAACTCCAGGGTCGTGCCACCATTCCAAGAGTCCCCCAGATGTGTCAGTCCATTCCAGAGGAACCTGTTTTCCCTGCACTGCCTTGACGTTCAAGCCGAGCATCCAATCCCACCACGTGTGCACGTGGGACAGCCCTGTGGGAAAGCCTCGTGGGAAAGCCTCGTGGGAAAGACTCGAGGGAAAACCATAGATCCTTTGATCCACGCGGCGGACTGCGTGACACTGCTGCTACCGCTCTGGAGGAAAGCGCAAGTGCATGCCCGCATTCGAGACGAGGACTGACTCCCCTGGGGAGACTCCAGAAGTACCCCAAGATCCATGTCAGCACTGGAGAGGAATCCTCAGGTTCCGGCCCCGACTCCACACAAGGTCTTAGGCCCCGGCATCGACGGGAGAGGAATCCCGAGACGCCCCCGAGGAACTCGCATGGGGACTGGCCTTTCCTGAGGCCACCAGAGCGGGTCCCTCAGGTCCCCGTCGTAAGTCGAGAGCACCTGCCGCAACTCGAGAAAATCCAGGAGGTTTTGCCCTCCAGGCGAGATGAGGCCCATTTCCGCTGAGGCTTCTTGCGGCGAATCACGTCTAACCACTGGAACTTCCAAAGGGTCCTTCACACCCTTGCTGCAACTCAAGAAGTTCCCCGACATACTAGTCTCCACGCGAGAGGAAGCACGTGGGGTCCCGCACACATCCAGGGGAGCCCCGTTTCCGCCTCCTAGCTCGAGATGAGGGATCCTTTCCCTGTTTCGTAGGGAAAGAATTCCCGGCGTTCCCGTCGCATCTCAAGAGGAGGCGATCTCCACAGGAAAGGCGAGAGGAACTCCAGGGTCGTGCCACCATTCCAAGAGTCCCCCAGATGTGTCAGTCCATTCCAGAGGAACCTGTTTTCCCTGCACTGCCTTGACGTTCAAGCCGAGGATCGACTCCCACCACGTGTGCACGTGGGACAGCCCTGTGGGATAGCCTCGTGGGAAAGCCTCGTGGGAAAGACTCGAGGGAAAACCATAGATCCTTTGATCCACGCGGCGGACTGCGTGACACTGCTGCTACCGCTCTGGAGGAAAGCGCAAGTGCATGCCCGCATTCGAGACGAGGACTGACTCCCCTGGGGAGACTCCAGAAGTACCCCAAGATCCATGTCAGCACTGGAGAGGAATCCTCAGGTTCCGGCCCCGACTCCACACAAGGTCTTAGGCCCCGGCATCGACGGGAGAGGAATGCCGAGAGGCCCCCGAGGAACTCGCATGGGGACTGGCCTTTCCTGAGGCCACCAGAGCGGGTCCCTGATGTCCCCATCGTAAGTCGAGAGCACCTGCCGCAACTCGAGAAAATCCAGGAGGTTTTGCCCTCCAGGCGAGATGAGGCCCATTTCCGCTGAGGCTTCTCGAGGCTAATCACATGTAACCGCTGGAACTTCCAAAGGGTCCTTCACACCCTTGCTGCAACTCAAGAAGTTCCCCGACATACCCGTCTCCACTCGAGAGGAAGCACGTGGGGTCCCACACACATCCAAGGGAGCCCCGTTTCCGCCTCCTAGCTCGAGATGAGGGATCCTTTCCCTGTTTCGTAGGGAAAGAATTCCCGGCGTTCCCGTCGCATCTCAAGAGGAGGCGCTCTCCACAGGAAAGGCGAGAGGAACTCCAGGGTCGTGCCACCATTCCAAGAGTCCCCCAGATGTGTCAGTCCATTCCAGAGGAACCTGTTTTCCCTGCACTTCCTTGACGTTCAAGCCGAGCATCCACTCCCACCACGTGTGCACGTGGGACAGCCCTGTGGGAAAGCCTCGTGGGAAAGCCTCGTGGGAAAGACTCGAGGGAAAACCATAGATCCTTTGATCCACGCGGCGGACTGCGTGACACTGCTGCTACCGCTCTGGAGGAAAGCGCAAGTGCATGCCCGCATCCGAGACGAGGACTGACTCCCCTGGGGAGACTCCAGAAGTACCCCAAGATCCATGTCAGCACTGGAGAGGAATCCTCAGGTTCCGGCCCCGACTCCACACAAGGTCTTAGGCCCCGGCATCGACGGGAGAGGAATCCCGAGAGGCCCCCGAGGAACTCGCATGGGGACTGGCCTTTCCTGAGGCCACCAGAGCGGGTCCCTGAGGTCCCCGTCGTACGTCGAGAGCACCTGCCGCAACTCGAGAAAATCCAGGAGGTTTTGCCCTCCAGGCGAGATGAGGCCCATTTCCGCTGAGGCTTCTCGAGGATAATCACGTCTAACCACTGGAACTTCCAAAGGGTCCTTCACACCCTTGCTGCAACTCAAGAAGTTCCCCGAAATACCCGTCTCCACTCGAGAGGAAGCACGTGGGGTCCCGCACACATCCAGGGGAGCCCCGTTTCCGCCTCCTAGCTCGAGATGAGGGATCCTTTCCCTGTTTCGTAGGGAAAGAATTCCCGGCGTTCCCGTCGCATCTCAAGAGGAGGCGCTCTCCACAGGAAAGGCGAGAGGAACTCCAGGGTCGTGCCACCATTCCAAGAGTCCCCCAGATGTGTCAGTCCATTCCAGAGGAACCTGTTTTCCCTGCACTGCCTTGACGTTCAAGCCGAGGATCCACTCCCACCACGTGTGCACGTGGGACAGCCCTGTGGGAAAGCCTCGTGGGAAAGCCTCGTGGGAAAGACTCGAGGGAAAAACATAGATCCATTGATCCACGCGGCGGACTGCGTGACACTGCTGCTACCGCTCTGGAGGAAAGCGCAAGTGCATGCCCGCATTCGAGACGCGGACTGACTCCCCTGGGGAGACTCCAGAAGTACTCCAAGGTCCATGTCAGCACTGGAGAGGAATCCTCAGGTTCCGGCCCCGACTCCACACAAGGTCTTAGGCCCTGGCATCGACGGGAGAGTAATCCCTAGAGGCCCCCGAGGAATTCGCATGGGGACTGGCCTTTCCTGAGGCCACCATAGCGGGTCCCTGAGGTCCCCGTCGTAAGTCGAGAGCACCTGCCGCAACTCGAGAAAATCCAGGAGGTTTTGCCCTCCAGGCGAGATGAGGCCCATTTCCGCTGAGGCTTCTCGATGCTAATCACGTCTAACCACTGGAACTTCCAAAGGGTCCTTCACACCCTTGCTGCAACTCAAGAAGTTCCCCGACATACCCGTCTCCACTCGAGAGGAAGCACGTGGGGTCCCGCACACATCCAGGGGAGCCCCGTTTCCGCCTCCTAGCTCGAGATGAGGGATCTTTCCCTGTTTCGTAGGGAAAGAATTCCCGGCGTTCCCGTCGCATCTCAAGAGGAGGCGCTCTCCACAGGAAAGGCGAGAGGAACTCCAGGGTCGTGCCACCATTCCAAGAGTCCCCCAGATGTGTCAGTCCATTCCAGAGGAACCTTTTTTCCCTGCACTGCCTTGACGTTCAAGCCGAGGATCCACTCCCACCACGTGTGCACGTGGGACAGCCCTTTGGGAAAGCCTCGTGGGAAAGCCTCGTGGGAAAGACTCGAGGGAAAACCATAGATCCTTTGATCCACGCGGCGGACTGCGTGACACTGCTGCTACCGCTCTGGAGGAAAGCGCAAGTGCATTCCCGCATTCGAGACGAGGACTGACTCCCCTGGGGAGACTCCAGAAGTACCCCAAGATCCATGTCAGCACTGGAGAGTAATCCTCAGGTTCCGGCCCCGACTCCACACAAGGTCTTAGGTCCCGGCATCGACGGGAGAGGAATCCCGAGACGCCCCCGAGGAACTCGCATGGGGACTGGCCTTTCCTGAGGCCACCAGAGCGGGTCCCTGAGGTCCCCGTCGTAAGTCGAGAGCACCTGCCGCAACTCGAGAAAATCCAGGAGGTTTTGCCCTCCAGGCGAGATGAGGCCCATTTCCGCTGAGGCTTCTCGAGGCTAATCACGTCTAACCACTGGAACTTCCAAAGGGTCCTTCACACCCTTGCTGCAACTCAAGAAGTTCCCCGACATACCCGTCTCCACTCGAGAGGAAGCACGTGGGGTCCCGCACACATCCAGGGGAGCCCCGTTTCCGCCTCCTAGCTCGAGATGAGGGATCTTTCTCTGTTTAGTAGGGAAAGAATTCCCGGCGTTCCCGTCGCATCTCAAGAGGAGGCGCTCTCCACAGGAAAGGCGAGAGGAACTCCAGGGTCGTGCCACCATTCCAAGAGTCCCCCAGATGTGTCAGTCCATTCCAGAGGAACCTGTTTTCCCTGCACTGCCTTGACGTTCAAGCCGAGGATCCACTCCCACCACGTGTGCACGTGGGACAGCCCTGTGGGAAAGCCCCGTGGGAAAGCCTCGTGGGAAAGACTCGAGGGAAAAACATAGATCCTTTTATCCACGGGGTGGACTGCGTGACACTCCTGCTACCGCTCTGGAGGAAAGCGCAAGTGCATGCCCGCATTCGAGACGAGGACTGACTCCCCTGGGGAGACTCCAGAAGTACCCCAAGATCCATGTCAGCACTGGAGAGGAATCCTCAGGTTCCGGCCCCGACTCCACACAAGGTCTTAGGCCCCGGCATCGACGGGAGAGGAATCCCGAGAGGCCCCCGAGGAACTCGCATGGGGACTGGCCTTTCCTGAGGCCACCAGAGCGGGCCCCTGAGGTCCCCATCGTAAGTCGAGAGCACCTGCCGCAACTCAAGAAAATCCAGGAGGTTTTGCCCTCCAGGCGAGATGAGGCCCATTTCCGCTGAGGCTTCTCGAGGCTAATCACATCTAACCGCTGGAACTTCCAAAGGGTCCTTCACACCCTTGCTGCAACTCAAGAAGTTCCCCGACATACCCGTCTCCACTCGAGAGGAAGCACGTGGGGTCCCACACACATCCAGGGGAGCCCCGTTTCCGCCTCCTAGCTCGAGATGAGGGATCCTTTCCCTGTTTCGTAGGGAAAGAATTCCCGGCGTTCCCGTCGCATCTCAAGAGGAGGCGCTCTCCACAGGAAAGGCGAGAGGAACTCCAGGGTCGTGCCACCATTCCAAGAGTCCCCCAGATGTGTCAGTCCATTCCAGAGGAACCTGTTGTCCCTGCACTGCCTTGACGTTCAAGCCGAGGATCCACTCCCACCACGTGTGCACGTGGGAAAGCCCTGTGGGAAAGCCTCGTGGGAAAGCCTCGTGGGAAAGACTCGAGGGAAAAACATAGATCCATTGATCCACGCGGCGGACTGCGTGACACTGCTGCTACCGCTCTGGAGGAAAGCGCAAGTGCATGCCCGCATTCGAGACGAGGACTGACTCCCCTGGGGAGACTCCAGAAGTACCCCAAGGTCCATGTCAGCACTGGAGAGGAATCCTCAGGTTCCGGCCCCGACTCCACACAAGGTCTTAGGCCCCGGCATCGACGGGAGAGGAATCCCGAGAGGCCCCCGAGGAACTCGCATGGGGACTGGCCTTTCCTGAGGCCACCAGAGCGGGTCCCTGAGGTCCCCGTCGTAAGTCGAGAGCACCTGCCGCAACTCGAGAAAATCCAGGAGGTTTTGCCCTCCAGGCGAGATGAGGCCCATTTCCGCTGAGGCTTCTCGAGGCTAATCACGTCTAACCACTGGAACTTCCAAAGGGTCCTTCACACCCTTGCTGCAACTCAAGAAGTTCCCCGACATACCCGTCTCCACTCGAGAGGAAGCACGTGGGGTCCCGCACACATCCAGGGGAGCCCCGTTTCCGCCTCCTAGCTCGAGATGAGGGATCCTTTCCCTGTTTCGTAGGGAAAGAATTCCCGGCGTTCCCGTCGCATCTCAAGAGGAGGCGCTCTCCACAGGAAAGGCGAGAGGAACTCCAGGGTCGTGCCACCATTCCAAGAGTCCCCCAGATGTGTCAGTCCATTCCAGAGGAACAGGTTTTCCCTGCACTGCCTTGACGTTCAAGCCGAGGATCCACTCCCACCACGTGTGCACGTGGGACAGCCCTGTGGGAAAGCCTCGTGGGAAAGCCTCGTGGGAAAGACTCGAGGGAAAACCATAGATCCTTTGATCCACGCGGCGGACTGCGTGACACTCCTGCTACCGCTCTGGAGGAAAGCGCAAGTGCATGCCCGCATTCGAGACGAGGACTGACTCCCCTGGGGAGACTCCAGAAGTACCCCAAGATCCATGTCAGCACTGGAGAGGAATCCTCAGGTTCCGGCCCCGACTCCACACAAGGTCTTAGGCCCCGGCATCGACGGGAGAGGAATGCCGAGAGGCCCCCGAGGAACTCGCATGGGGACTGGCCTTTCCTGAGGCCACCAGAGCGGGCCCCTGAGGTCCCCATCGTAAGTCGAGAGCACCTGCCGCAACTCAAGAAAATCCAGGAGGTTTTGCCCTCCAGGCGAGATGAGGCCCATTTCCGCTGAGGCTTCTCGAGGCTAATCACATCTAACCGCTGGAACTTCCAAAGGGTCCTTCACACCCTTGCTGCAACTCAAGAAGTTCCCCGACATACCCGTCTCCACTCGAGAGGAAGCACGTGGGGTCCCACACACATCCAGGGGAGCCCCGTTTCCGCCTCCTAGCTCGAGATGAGGGATCCTTTCCTTGTTTCGTTGGGAAAGAATTCCCGGCGTTCCCGTCGCATCTCAAGAGGAGGCGCTCTCCACAGGAAAGGCGAGAGGAACTCCAGGGTCGTGCCACCATTCCAAGAGTCCCCCAGATGTGTCAGTCCATTCCAGAGGAACCTGTTTTCCCTGCACTGCCTTGACGTTCAAGCCGAGCATCCAATCCCACCACGTGTGGACGTGGGACAGCCCTGTGGGAAAGCCTCGTGGGAAAGCCTCGTGGGAAAGACTCGAGGGAAAACCATAGATCCTTTGATCCACGCGGCGGACTGCGTGACACTGCTGCTACCGCTCTGGAGGAAAGCGCAAGTGCATGTCCGCATTCGAGACGAGGACTGACTCCCCTGGGGAGACTCCAGAAGTACCCCAAGATCCATGTCAGCACTGGAGAGGAATCCTCAGGTTCCGGCCCCGACTCCACACAAGGTCTTAGGCCCCGGCATCGACGGGAGAGGAATGCCGAGAGGCCCCCGAGGAACTCGCATGGGGACTGGCCTTTCCTGAGGCCACCAGAGCGGGTCCCTGAGGTCCCCGTCGTAAGTCGAGAGCACCTGCCGCAACTCGAGAAAATTCAGGAGGTTTTGCCCTCCAGGCGAGATGAGGCCCATTTCCGCTGAGGCTTCTCGCGGCGAATCACGTCTAACCACTGGAACTTCCAAAGGGTCCTTCACACCCTTGCTGCAACTCAAGAAGTTCCCCGACATACTAGTCTCCACGCGAGAGGAAGCACGTGGGGTCCCGCACACATCCAGGGGAGCCCCGTTTCCGCCTCCTAGCTCGAGATGAGGGATCCTTTCCCTGTTTCGTAGGGAAAGAATTCCCGGCGTTCCCGTCGCATCTCAAGAGGAGGCGCTCTGCACAGGAAAGGCGAGAGGAACTCCAGGGTCGTGCCACCATTCCAAGAGTCCCCCAGATGTGTCAGTCCATTCCAGAGGAACCTGTTTTCCCTGCACTGCCTTGACGTTCAAGCCGAGGATCCACTCCCACCACGTGTGCACGTGGGACAGCCCTATGGGAAAGCCTCGTGGGAAAGCCTCGTGGGAAAGACTCGAGGGAAAACCATAGATCCTTTGATCCACGCGGCGGACTGCGTGACACTGCTGCTACCGCTTTGGAGGAAAGGGCAAGTGCATGCCCGCATTCGAGACGAGGACTGACTCCCCTGGGGAGACTCCAGAAGTACCCCAAGATCCATGTCAGCACTGGAGAGGAATCCTCAGGTTCCGGCCCCGACTCCACACAAGGTCTTAGGCCCCGGCATCGACGGGAGAGGAATCCCGAGAGGCCCCCGAGGAATTCGCATGGGGACTGGCCTTTCCTGAGGCCACCAGAGCGGGTCCCTGAGGTCCCCGTCGTAAGTCGAGAGCACCTGCCGCAACTCGAGAAAATCCAGGAGGTTTTGCCCTCCAGGCGAGATGAGGCCCATTTCCGCTGAGGTTTCTCGAGGCGAATCATGTCTAACCACTGGAACTTCCAAAGGGTCCTTCACACCCTTGCTGCAACTCAAGAAGTTCCCCGACATACCCGTCTCCACTCGAGAGGAAGCACGTGGGGTCCCACACACATCCAGGGGAGCCCCGTTTCCGCCTCCTAGCTCGAGATGAGGGATCCTTTCCCTGTTTCGTAGGGAAAGAATTCCCGGCGTTCCCGTCGCATCTCAAGAGGAGGCGCTCTCCACAGGAAAGGCGAGAGGAACTCCAGGGTCGTGCCACCATTCCAAGAGTCCCCCAGATGTGTCAGTCCATTCCAGAGGAACCTGTTGTCCCTGCACTGCCTTGACGTTCAAGCCGAGGATCCACTCCCACCACGTGTGCACGTGGGAAAGCCCTGTGGGAAAGCCTCGTGGGAAAGCCTCGTGGGAAAGACTCGAGGGAAAAACATAGATCCATTGATCCACGCGGCGGACTGCGTGACACTGCTGCTACCGCTCTGGAGGAAAGCGCAAGTGCATGCCCGCATTCGAGACGAGGACTGACTCCCCTGGGGAGACTCCAGAAGTACCCCAAGGTCCATGTCAGCACTGGAGAGGAATCCTCAGGTTCCGGCCCCGACTCCACACAAGGTCTTAGGCCCCGGCATCGAAGGGAGAGTAATCCCGAGAGGCCCCCGAGGAATTCGCATGGGGACTGGCCTTTCCTGAGGCCACCAGAGCGGGTCCCTGAGGTCCCCGTCGTAAGTCGAGAGCACCTGCCGCAACTCGAGAAAATCCAGGAGGTTTTGCCCTCCAGGCGAGATGAGGCCCATTTCCGCTGAGGCTTCTCGAGGCTAATCACGTCTAACTACTGGAACTTCCAAAGGGTCCTTCACACCCTTGCTGCAACTCAAGAAGTTCCCCGACATACCCGTCTCCACTCTAGAGGAAGCACGTGGGGTCCCGCACACATCCAGGGGAGCCCCGTTTCCGCCTCCTAGCTCGAGATGAGGGATCTTTCCCTGTTTCGTAGGGAAAGAATTCCCGGCGTTCCCGTCGCATCTCAAGAGGAGGCGCTCTCCACAGGAAATGCGAGAGGAACTCCAGGGTCGTGCCACCATTCCAAGAGTCCCCCAGATGTGTCAGTCCATTCCAGAGGAACCTGTTTTCCCTGCACTGCCTTGACGTTCAAGCCGAGGATCCACTCCCACCACGTGTGCACGTGGGACAGCCCTGTGGGAAAGCCCCGTGGGAAAGCCTCGTGGGAAAGACTCGAGGGAAAAACATAGATCCTTTGATCCACGGGGTGGACTGCGTGACACTCCTGCTACCGCTCTGGAGGAAAGCGCAAGTGCATGCCCGCATTCGAGACGAGGACTGACTCCCCTGGGGAGACTCCAGAAGTACCCCAAGATCCATGTCAGCACTGGAGAGGAATCCTCAGGTTCCGGCCCCGACTCCACACAAGGTCTTAGGCCCCGGCATCGACGGGAGAGGAATGCCGAGAGGCCCCCGAGGAACTCGCATGGGGACTGGCCTTTCCTGAGGCCACCAGAGCGGGTCCCTGAGGTCCCCATCGTAAGTCGAGAGCACCTGCCGCAACTCGAGAAAATCCAGGAGGTTTTGCCCTCCAGGCGAGATGAGGCCCATTTCCGCTGAGGCTTCTCGAGGCTAATCACATCTAACCGCTGGAACTTCCAAAGGGTCCTTCACACCCTTGCTGCAACTCAAGAAGTTCCCCGACATACCAGTCTCCACTCGAGAGGAAGCACGTGGGGTCCCACACACATCCAGGGGAGCCCCGTTTCCGCCTCCTAGCTCGAGATGAGGGATCCTTTCCTTGTTTCGTAGGGAAAGAATTCCCGGCGTTCCCGTCGCATCTCAAGAGGAGGCGCTCTCCACAGGAAAGGCGAGAGGAACTCCAGGGTCGTGCCACCATTCCAAGAGTCCCCCAGATGTGTCAGTCCATTCCAGAGGAACCTGTTTTCCCTGCACTGCCTTGACGTTCAAGCCGAGCATCCAATCCCACCACGTGTGCACGTGGGACAGCCCTGTGGGAAAGCCTCGTGGGAAAGCCTCGTGGGAAAGACTCGAGGGAAAACCATAGATCCTTTGATCCACGCGGCGGACTGCGTGACACTGCTGCTACCGCTCTGGAGGAAAGCGCAAGTGCATGCCCGCATTCGAGACGAGGACTGACTCCCCTGGGGAGACTCCAGAAGTACCCCAAGATCCATGTCAGCACTGGAGAGGAATCCTCAGGTTCCGGCCCCGACTCCACATAAGCTCTTAGGCCCCGGCATCGACGGGAGAGGAATCCCGAGAGGCCCCCGAGGAACTCGCATGGGGACTGGCCTTTCCTGAGGCCACCAGAGCGGGTCCCTGAGGTCCCCGTCGTAAGTCGAGAGCACCTGCCGCAACTCGAGAAAATCCAGGAGGTTTTGCCCTCCAGGCGAGATGAGGCCCATTTCCGCTGAGGCTTCTCGAGGCTAATCACGTCTAACCACTGGAACTTCCAAAGGGTCCTTCACACCCTTGCTGCAACTCAAGAAGTTCCCCGACATACCCGTCTCCACTCGAGAGGAAGCACGTGGGGTCCCGCACACATCCAGGGGAGCCCCGTTTCCGCCTCCTAGCTCGAGATGAGGGATCCTTTCCCTGTTTCGTAGGGAAAGAATTCCCGGCGTTCCCGTCGCATCTCAAGAGGAGGCGCTCTCCTCAGGAAAGGCGAGAGGAACTCCAGGGTCGTGCCACCATTCCAAGAGTCCCCCAGATGTGTCAGTCCATTCCAGAGGAACCTTTTTTCCCTGCACTGCATTGACGTTCAAGCCGAGGATCCACTCCCACCACGTGTGCACGTGGGACAGCCCTGTGGGAAAGTCTCGTGGGAAAGCCTCGTGGGAAAGACTCGAGGGAAAACCATAGATCCTTTGATCCACGCGGCGGACTGCGTGACACTGCTGCTACCGCTCTGGAGGAAAGCGCAAGTGCATGCCCGCATTCGAGACGAGGACTGACTCCCCTGGGGAGACTCCAGAAGTACCCCAAGATCCATGTCAGCACTGGAGAGGAATCCTCAGGTTCCGGCCCCGACTCCACACAAGGTCTTAGGCCCCGGCATCGACGGGAGAGGAATCCCGAGACGCCCCCGAGGAACTCGCATGGGGACTGGCCTTTCCTGAGGCCACCAGAGCGGGTCCCTGAGGTCCCCGTCGTAAGTCGAGAGCACCTGCCGCAACTCGAGAAAATCCAGGAGGTTTTGCCCTCCAGGCGAGATGAGGCCCATTTCCGCTGAGGCTTCTCGAGGCTAATCACGTCTAACCACTGGAACTTCCAAAGGGTCCTTCACACCCTTGCTGCAACTCAAGAAGTTCCCCGACATACCCGTCTCCACTCGAGAGGAAGCACGTGGGGTCCCGCACACATCCAGGGGAGCCCCGTTTCCGCCTCCTAGCTCGAGATGAGGGATCCTTTCCCTGTTTCGTAGGGAAAGAATTCCCGGCGTTCCCGTCGCATCTCAAGAGGAGGCGCTCTCCACAGGAAAGGCGAGAGGAACTCCAGGGTCGTGCCACCATTCCAAGAGTCCCCCAGATGTGTCAGTCCATTCCAGAGGAACCTGTTGTCCCTGCACTGCCTTGACGTTCAAGCCGAGGATCCACTCCCACCACGTGTGCACGTGGGAAAGCCCTGTGGGAAAGCCTCGTGGGAAAGCCTCGTGGGAAAGACTCGAGGGAAAAACATAGATCCATTGATCCACGCGGCGGACTGCGTGACACTGCTGCTACCGCTCTGGAGGAAAGCGCAAGTGCATGCCCGCATTCGAGACGAGGACTGACTCCCCTGGGGAGACTCCAGAAGTACCCCAAGGTCCATGTCAGCACTGGAGAGGAATCCTCAGGTTCCGGCCCCGACTCCACACAAGGTCTTAGGCCCCGGCATCGAAGGGAGAGTAATCCCGAGAGGCCCCCGAGGAATTCGCATGGGGACTGGCCTTTCCTGAGGCCACCAGAGCGGGTCCCTGAGGTCCCCGTCGTAAGTCGAGAGCACCTGCCGCAACTCGAGAAAATCCAGGAGGTTTTGCCCTCCAGGCGAGATGAGGCCCATTTCCGCTGAGGCTTCTCGAGGCTAATCACGTCTAACTACTGGAACTTCCAAAGGGTCCTTCACACCCTTGCTGCAACTCAAGAAGTTCCCCGACATACCCGTCTCCACTCTAGAGGAAGCACGTGGGGTCCCGCACACATCCAGGGGAGCCCCGTTTCCGCCTCCTAGCTCGAGATGAGGGATCTTTCCCTGTTTCGTAGGGAAAGAATTCCCGGCGTTCCCGTCGCATCTCAAGAGGAGGCGCTCTCCACAGGAAAGGCGAGAGGAACTCCAGGGTCGTGCCACCATTCCAAGAGTCCCCCAGATGTGTCAGTCCATTCCAGAGGAACCTGTTTTCCCTGCACTGCCTTGACGTTCAAGCCGAGCATCCAATCCCACCACGTGTGCACGTGGGACAGCCCTGTGGGAAAGCCTCGTGGGAAAGCCTCGTGGGAAAGACTCGAGGGAAAACCATAGATCCTTTGATCCACGCGGCGGACTGCGTGACACTGCTGCTACCGCTCTGGAGGAAAGCGCAAGTGCATGCCCGCATTCGAGACGAGGACTGACTCCCCTGGGGAGACTCCAGAAGTACCCCAAGATCCATGTCAGCACTGGAGAGGAATCCTCAGGTTCCGGCCCCGACTCCACACAAGCTCTTAGGCCCCGGCATCGACGGGAGAGGAATCCCGAGAGGCCCCCGAGGAACTCGCATGGGGACTGGCCTTTCCTGAGGCCACCAGAGCGGGTCCCTGAGGTCCCCGTCGTAAGTCGAGAGCACCTGCCGCAACTCGAGAAAATCCAGGAGGTTTTGCCCTCCAGGCGAGATGAGGCCCATTTCCGCTGAGGCTTCTCGAGGCTAATCACGTCTAACCACTGGAACTTCCAAAGGGTCCTTCACACCCTTGCTGCAACTCAAGAAGTTCCCCGACATACCCGTCTCCACTCGAGAGGAAGCACGTGGGTCCCGCACACATCCAGGGGAGCCCCGTTTCCGCCTCCTAGCTCGAGATGAGGGATCCTTTCCCTGTTTCGTAGGGAAAGAATTCCCGGCGTTCCCGTCGCATCTCAAGAGGAGGCGCTCTCCACAGGAAAGGCGAGAGGAACTCCAGGGTCGTGCCACCATTCCAAGAGTCCCCCAGATGTGTCAGTCCATTCCAGAGGAACCTTTTTTCCCTGCACTGCATTGACGTTCAAGCCGAGGATCCACTCCCACCACGTGTGCACGTGGGACAGCCCTGTGGGAAAGTCTCGTGGGAAAGCCTCGTGGGAAAGACTCGAGGGAAAACCATAGATCCTTTGATCCACGCGGCGGATGCGTGACACTGCTGCTACCGCTCTGGAGGAAAGCGCAAGTGCATGCCCGCATTCGAGACGAGGACTGACTCCCCTGGGGAGACTCCAGAAGTACCCCAAGATCCATGTCAGCACTGGAGAGGAATCCTCAGGTTCCGGCCCCGACTCCACACAAGGTCTTAGGCCCCGGCATCGACGGGAGAGGAATCCCGAGACGCCCCCGAGGAACTCGCATGGGGACTGGCCTTTCCTGAGGCCACCAGAGCGGGTCCCTGAGGTCCCCGTCGTAAGTCGAGAGCACCTGCCGCAACTCGAGAAAATCCAGGAGGTTTTGCCCTCCAGGCGAGATGAGGCCCATTTCCGCTGAGGCTTCTCGAGGCTAATCACGTCTAACCACTGGAACTTCCAAAGGGTCCTTCACACCCTTGCTGCAACTCAAGAAGTTCCCCGACATACCCGTCTCCACTCGAGAGGAAGCACGTGGGGTCCCGCACACATCCAGGGGAGCCCCGTTTCCGCCTCCTAGCTCGAGATGAGGGATCCTTTCCCTGTTTCGTAGGGAAAGAATTCCCGGCGTTCCCGTCGCATCTCAAGAGGAGGCGCTCTCCACAGGAAAGGCGAGAGGAACTCCAGGGTCGTGCCACCATTCCAAGAGTCCCCCAGATGTGTCAGTCCATTCCAGAGGAACCTGTTGTCCCTGCACTGCCTTGACGTTCAAGCCGAGGATCCACTCCCACCACGTGTGCACGTGGGAAAGCCCTGTGGGAAAGCCTCGTGGGAAAGCCTCGTGGGAAAGACTCGAGGGAAAAACATAGATCCATTGATCCACGCGGCGGACTGCGTGACACTGCTGCTACCGCTCTGGAGGAAAGCGCAAGTGCATGCCCGCATTCGAGACGAGGACTGACTCCCCTGGGGAGACTCCAGAAGTACCCCAAGGTCCATGTCAGCACTGGAGAGGAATCCTCAGGTTCCGGCCCCGACTCCACACAAGGTCTTAGGCCCCGGCATCGAAGGGAGAGTAATCCCGAGAGGCCCCCGAGGAATTCGCATGGGGACTGGCCTTTCCTGAGGCCACCAGAGCGGGTCCCTGAGGTCCCCGTCGTAAGTCGAGAGCACCTGCCGCAACTCGAGAAAATCCAGGAGGTTTTGCCCTCCAGGCGAGATGAGGCCCATTTCCGCTGAGGCTTCTCGAGGCTAATCACGTCTAACTACTGGAACTTCCAAAGGGTCCTTCACACCCTTGCTGCAACTCAAGAAGTTCCCCGACATACCCGTCTCCACTCTAGAGGAAGCACGTGGGGTCCCGCACACATCCAGGGGAGCCCCGTTTCCGCCTCCTAGCTCGAGATGAGGGATCTTTCCCTGTTTCGTAGGGAAAGAATTCCCGGCGTTCCCGTCGCATCTCAAGAGGAGGCGCTCTCCACAGGAAATGCGAGAGGAACTCCAGGGTCGTGCCACCATTCCAAGAGTCCCCCAGATGTGTCAGTCCATTCCAGAGGAACCTGTTTTCCCTGCACTGCCTTGACGTTCAAGCCGAGGATCCACTCCCACCACGTGTGCACGTGGGACAGCCCTGTGGGAAAGCCCCGTGGGAAAGCCTCATGGGAAAGACTCGAGGGAAAAACATAGATCCTTTGATCCACGGGGTGGACTGCGTGACACTCCTGCTACCGCTCTGGAGGAAAGCGCAAGTGCATGCCCGCATTCGAGACGAGGACTGACTCCCCTGGGGAGACTCCAGAAGTACCCCAAGATCCATGTCAGCACTGGAGAGGAATCCTCAGGTTCCGGCCCCGACTCCACACAAGGTCTTAGGCCCCGGCATCGACGGGAGAGGAATGCCGAGAGGCCCCCGAGGAACTCGCATGGGGACTGGCCTTTCCTGAGGCCACCAGAGCGGGTCCCTGAGGTCCCCGTCGTAAGTCGAGAGCACCTGCCGCAACTCGAGAAAATCCAGGAGGTTTTGCCCTCCAGGCGAGATGAGGCCCATTTCCGCTGAGGCTTCTCGAGGCTAATCACATCTAACCGCTGGAACTTCCAAAGGGTCCTTCACACCCTTGCTGCAACTCAAGAAGTTCCCCGACATACCCGTCTCCACTCGAGAGGAAGCACGTGGGGTCCCGCACACATCCAGGGGAGCCCCGTTTCCGCCTCCTAGCTCGAGATGAGGGATCCTTTCCTTGTTTCGTAGGGAAAGAATTCCCGGCGTTCCCGTCGCATCTCAAGAGGAGGCGCTCTCCACAGGAAAGGCGAGAGGAACTCCAGGGTCGTGCCACCATTCCAAGAGTCCCCCAGATGTGTCAGTCCATTCCAGAGGAACCTGTTTTCCCTGCACTGCCTTGACGTTCAAGCCGAGCATCCAATCCCACCACGTGTGCACGTGGGACAGCCCTGTGGGAAAGCCTCGTGGGAAAGACTCGAGGGAAAACCATAGATCCTTTGATCCACGCGGCGGACTGCGTGACACTGCTGCTACCGCTCTGGAGGAAAGCGCAAGTGCATGCCCGCATTCGAGACGAGGACTGACTCCCCTGGGGAGACTCCAGAAGTACCCCAAGATCCATGTCAGCACTGGAGAGGAATCCTCAGGTTCCGGCCCCGACTCCACACAAGGTCTTAGGCCCCGGCATCGACGGGAGAGGAATCCCGAGAGGCCCCCGAGGAACTCGCATGGGGACTGGCCTTTCCTGAGGCCACCAGAGCGGGTCCCTGAGGTCCCCGTCGTAAGTCGAGAGCACCTGCCGCAACTCGAGAAAATCCAGGAGGTTTTGCCCTCCAGGCGAGATGAGGCCCATTTCCGCTGAGGCTTCTCGCGGCGAATCACGTCTAACCACTGGAACTTCCAAAGGGTCCTTCACACCCTTGCTGCAACTCAAGAAGTTCCCCGACATACTAGTCTGCACGCGAGAGGAAGCACGTGGGGTCCCTCACACATCCAGGGGAGCCCCGTTTCCGCCTCCTAGCTCGAGATGAGGGATCCTTTCCCTGTTTCGTAGGGAAAGAATTCCCGGCGTTCCCGTCGCATCTCAAGAGGAGGCGCTCTCCACAGGAAAGGCGAGAGGAACTCCAGGGTCGTGCCACCATTCCAAGTGTCCCCCAGATGTGTCAGTCCATTCCAGAGGAACCTGTTTTCCCTGCACTGCCTTGACGTTCAAGCCGAGGATCCACTCCCACCACGTGTGCACGTGGGACAGCCCTGTGGGAAAGCCTCGTGGGAAAGCCTCGTGGGAAAGACTCGAGGGAAAACCATAGATCCTTTGATCCACGCCGCGGACTGCGTGACACTGCTGCTACCGCTCTGGAGGAAAGCGCAAGTGCATGCCCGCATTCGAGACGACGACTGACTCCCCTGGGGAGACTCCAGAAGTACCCTAAGATCCATGTCAGCACTGGAGAGGAATCCTCAGGTTCCGGCCCCGACTCCACACAAGGTCTTAGGCCCCGGCATCGATGGGAGAGTAATCCCGAGAGGCCCCCGAGGAATTCGCATGGGGACTGGCCTTTCCTGAGGCCACCAGAGCGGGTCCCTGAGGTCCCCGTCGTAAGTCGAGAGCACCTGCCGCAACTCGAGAAAATCCAGGAGGTTTTGCCCTCCAGGCGAGATGAGGCCCATTTCCGCTGAGGCTTCTCGAGGCGAATCATGTCTAACCACTGGAACTTCCAAAGGGTGCTTCACACCCTTGCTGCAACTCAAGAAGTTCCCCGACATACCCGTCTCCACTCGAGAGGAAGCACGTGGGGTCCCGCACACATCCAGGGGAGCCCCGTTTCCGCCTCCTAGCTCGAGATGAGGGATCCTTCCCCTGTTTCGTAGGGAAAGAATTCCCGGCGTTCCCGTCGCATCTCAAGAGGAGGCGCTCTCCACAGGAAAGGCGAGAGGAACTCCAGGGTCGTGCCACCATTCCAAGAGTCCCCCAGATGTGTCAGTCCATTCCAGAGGAACCTTTTTTCCCTGCACTGCATTGACGTTCAAGCCGAGGATCCACTCCCACCACGTGTGCACGTGGGACAGCCCTGTGGGAAAGTCTCGTGGGAAAGCCTCGTGGGAAAGACTCGAGGGAAAACCATAGATCCTTTGATCCACGCGGCGGACTGCGTGACACTGCTGCTACCGCTCTGGAGGAAAGCGCAAGTGCATGCCCGCATTCGAGACGAGGACTGACTCCCCTGGGGAGACTCCAGAAGTACCCCAAGATCCATGTCAGCACTGGAGAGGAATCCTCAGGTTCCGGCCCCGACTCCACACAAGGTCTTAGGCCCCGGCATCGACGGGAGAGGAATCCCGAGACGCCCCCGAGGAACTCGCATGGGGACTGGCCTTTCCTGAGGCCACCAGAGCGGGTCCCTGAGGTCCCCGTCGTAAGTCGAGAGCACCTGCCGCAACTCGAGAAAATCCAGGAGGTTTTGCCCTCCAGGCGAGATGAGGCCCATTTCCGCTGAGGCTTCTCGAGGCTAATCACGTCTAACCACTGGAACTTCCAAAGGGTCTTTCACACCCTTGCTGCAACTCAAGAAGTTCCCCGACATACCCGTCTCCACTCCAGAGGAAGCACGTGGGGTCCCGCACACATCCAGGGGAGCCCCGTTTCCGCCTCCTAGCTCGAGATGAGGGATCCTTTCCCTGTTTCGTAGGGAAAGAATTCCCGGCGTTCCCGTCGCATCTCAAGAGGAGGCGCTCTGCACAGGAAAGGCGAGAGGAACTCCAGGGTCGTGCCACCATTCCAAGAGTCCCCCAGATGTGTCAGTCCATTCCAGAGGAACCTGTTTTCCCTGCACTGCCTTGACGTTCAAGCCGAGGATCCACTCCCACCACGTGTGCACGTGGGACAGCCCTGTGGGAAAGCCTCGTGGGAAAGCCTCGTGGGAAAGACTCGAGGGAAAACCATAGATCCTTTGATCCACGCGGCGGACTGCGTGACATTGCTGCTACCGCTCTGGAGGAAAGCGCAAGTGCATGCCCGCATTCGAGTCGAGGACTGACTCCCCTGGGGAGACTTCAGAAGTACCCCAAGATCCATGTCAGCACTGGAGAGGAAACCTCAGGTTCCGGCCCCGACTCCACACAAGGTCTTAGGCCCCGGCATCGACGGGAGAGGTATCCCAAGAGGCCCCCGAGGAACTCGCATGGGGACTGGCCTTTCCTGAGGCCACCAGAGCGGGTCCCTGAGGTCCCCGTCGTAAGTCGAGAGCACCTGCCGCAACTCGGGAAAATCCAGGAGGTTTTGCCCTCCAGGCGAGATGAGGCCCATTTCCGCTGAGGCTTCTCGAGGCTAATCACGTCTAACCACTGGAACTTCCAAAGGGTGCTTCACACCCTTTCTGCAACTCAAGAAGTTCCCCGACATACCCGTCTCCACTCGAGAGGAAGCACATGGTGTCCCGCACACACCCAGGGGAGCCCCGTTTCCGCCTCCTAGCTCGAGATGAGGTATCCTTTCCCTGTTTCGAAGGGAAAGAATTCCCGGCGTTCCCGTCGCATCTCAAGAGGAGGCGCTCTCCACAGGAAAGGCGAGAGGAACTCCAGGGTCGTGCCACCATTTCAAGTGTCCCCCAGATGTGTCAGTCCATTCCAGAGGAACCTGTTTTCCCTGCACTGCCTTGACGTTCAAGCCGAGGATCCACTCCCACCACGTGTGCACGTGGGACAGCCCTGTGGGAAAGCCTCGTGGGAAAGCCTCGTGGGAAAGACTCGAGGGAAAACCATAGATCCTTTGATCCACACGGCGGACTGCGTGACACTGCTGCTACCGCTCTGGAGGAAAGCGCAAGTGCATGCCCGCATTCGAGACGACGACTGACTCCCCTGGGGAGACTCCAGAAGTACCCCAAGATCCATGTCAGCACTGGAGAGGAATCCTCAGGTTCCGGCCCCGACTCCACACAAGGTCTTAGGCCCCGGCATCGACGGGAGAGTAATCCCGAGAGGCCCCGAGGAATTCGCATGGGGACTGGTCTTTCCTGAGGCCACCAGAGCGGGTCCCTGAGGTCCCCGTCGTAAGTCGAGAGCACCTGCCGCAACTCGAGAAAATCCAGGAGGTTTTGCCCTCCAGGCGAGATGAGGCCCATTTCCGCTGAGGCTTCTCGAGGCGAATCACGTCTAACTACTGGAACTTCCAAAGGGTCCTTCACACCCTTGCTGCAACTCAAGAAGTTCCCCGACATACCCGTCTCCACTCGAGAGGAAGCACGTGGGGTCGCGCACACATCCAGGGGAGCCCCGTTTCCGCCTCCTAGCTCGAGATGAGGGATCCTTTCCCTGTTTCGTAGGGAAAGAATTCCCGGCATTCCCGTCGCATCTCAAGAGGAGGCGCTCTGCACAGGAAAGGCGAGAGGAACTCCAGGGTCGTGCCACCATTCCAAGAGTCCCCCAGATGTGTCAGTCCATTCCAGAGGAACCTGTTTTCCCTGCGCTGCCTTGACGTTCAAGCCGAGGATCGACTCCCACCACGTGTGCACGTGGGACAGCCCTGTGGAAAAGCCCCGTGGGAAAGCCTCGTGGGAAAGACTCGAGGGAAAAACATAGATCCTTTGATCCACGCGGCGGACTGCGTGACACTCCTGCTACCGCTCTGGAGGAAAGCGCAAGTGCATGCCCGCATTCGAGACGAGGACTGACTCCCCTGGGGAGACTCCAGAAGTACCCCAAGATCCATGTCAGCACTGGAGAGGAATCCTCAGGTTCCGGCCCCGACTCCACACAAGGTCTTAGGCCCCGGCATCGACGGGAGAGGAATGCCGAGAGGCCCCCGAGGAACTCGCATGGGGACTGGCCTTTCCTGAGGCCACCAGAGCGGGTCCCTGAGGTCCCCATCGTAAGTCGAGAGCACCTGCCGCAACTCGAGAAAATCCAGGAGGTTTTGCCCTCCAGGCGAGATGAGGCCCATTTCCGCTGAGGCTTCTCGAGGCTAATCACATCTAACCGCTGGAACTTCCAAAGGGTCCTTCACACCCTTGCTGCAACTCAAGAAGTTCCCCGACATACCCGTCTCCACTCGAGAGGAAGCACGTGGGGTCCCGCACACATCCAGGGGAGCCCCGTTTCCGCCTCCTAGCTCGAGATGAGGGATCCTTTCCTTGTTTCGTAGGGAAAGAATTCCCGGCGTTCCCGTCGCATCTCAAGAGGAGGCGCTCTCCACAGGAAAGGCGAGAGGAACTCCAGGGTCGTGCCACCATTCCAAGAGTCCCCCAGATGTGTCAGTCCATTCCAGAGGAACCTGTTTTCCCTGCACTGCCTTGACGTTCAAGCCGAGCATCCAATCCCACCACGTGTGCACGTGGGACAGCCCTGTGGGAAAGCCTCGTGGGAAAGACTCGAGGGAAAACCATAGATCCTTTGATCCACGCGGCGGACTGCGTGACACTGCTGCTACCGCTCTGGAGGAAAGCGCAAGTGCATGCCCGCATTCGAGACGAGGACTGACTCCCCTGGGGAGACTCCAGAAGTACCCCAAGATCCATGTCAGCACTGGAGAGGAATCCTCAGGTTCCGGCCCCGACTCCACACAAGGTCTTAGGCCCCGGCATCGACGGGAGAGGAATCCCGAGAGGCCCCCGAGGAACTCGCATGGGGACTGGCCTTTCCTGAGGCCACCAGAGCGGGTCCCTGAGGTCCCCGTCGTAAGTCGAGAGCACCTGCCGCAACTCGAGAAAATCCAGGAGGTTTTGCCCTCCAGGCGAGATGAGGCCCATTTCCGCTGAGGCTTCTCGCGGCGAATCACGTCTAACCACTGGAACTTCCAAAGGGTCCTTCACACCCTTGCTGCAACTCAAGAAGTTCCCCGACATACTAGTCTGCACGCGAGAGGAAGCACGTGGGGTCCCTCACACATCCAGGGGAGCCCCGTTTCCGCCTCCTAGCTCGAGATGAGGGATCCTTTCCCTGTTTCGTAGGGAAAGAATTCCCGGCGTTCCCGTCGCATCTCAAGAGGAGGCGCTCTCCACAGGAAAGGCGAGAGGAACTCCAGGGTCGTGCCACCATTCCAAGTGTCCCCCAGATGTGTCAGTCCATTCCAGAGGAACCTGTTTTCCCTGCACTGCCTTGACGTTCAAGCCGAGGATCCACTCCCACCACGTGTGCACGTGGGACAGCCCTGTGGGAAAGCCTCGTGGGAAAGCCTCGTGGGAAAGACTCGAGGGAAAACCATAGATCCTTTGATCCACGCTGCGGACTGCGTGACACTGCTGCTACCGCTCTGCAGGAAAGCGCAAGTGCATGCCCGCATTCGAGACGACGACTGACTCCCCTGGGGAGACTCCAGAAGTACCCCAAGATCCATGTCAGCACTGGAGAGGAATCCTCAGGTTCCGGCCCCGACTCCACACAAGGTCTTAGGCCCCGGCATCGATGGGAGAGTAATCCCGAGAGGCCCCCGAGGAATTCGCATGGGGACTGGCCTTTCCTGAGGCCACCAGAGCGGGTCCCTGAGGTCCCCGTCGTAAGTCGAGAGCACCTGCCGCAACTCGAGAAAATCCAGGAGGTTTTGCCCTCCAGGCGAGATGAGGCCCATTTCCGCTGAGGCTTCTCGAGGCGAATCATGTCTAACCACTGGAACTTCCAAAGGGTGCTTCACACCCTTGCTGCAACTCAAGAAGTTCCCCGACATACCCGTCTCCACTCGAGAGGAAGCACGTGGGGTCCCGCACACATCCAGGGGAGCCCCGTTTCCGCCTCCTAGCTCGAGATGAGGGATCCTTCCCCTGTTTCTTAGGGAAAGAATTACCGGCGTTCCCGTCGCATCTCAAGAGGAGGCGCTCTCCACAGGAAAGGCGAGAGGAACTCCAGTGTCGTGCCACCATTCCAAGAGTCCCCCAGATGTGTCAGTCCATTCCAGAGGAACCTTTTTTCCCTGCACTGCATTGACGTTCAAGCCGAGGATCCACTCCCACCACGTGTGCACGTGGGACAGCCCTGTGGGAAAGTCTCGTGGGAAAGCCTCGTGGGAAAGACTCGAGGGAAAACCATAGATCCTTTGATCCACGCGGCGGACTGCGTGACACTGCTGCTACCGCTCTGGAGGAAAGCGCAAGTGCATGCCCGCATTCGAGACGAGGACTGACTCCCCTGGGGAGACTCCAGAAGTACCCCAAGATCCATGTCAGCACTGGAGAGGAATCCTCAGGTTCCGGCCCCGACTCCACACAAGGTCTTAGGCCCCGGCATCGACGGGAGAGGAATCCCGAGACGCCCCCGAGGAACTCGCATGGGGACTGGCCTTTCCTGAGGCCACCAGAGCGGGTCCCTGAGGTCCCCGTCGTAAGTCGAGAGCACCTGCCGCAACTCGAGAAAATCCAGGAGGTTTTGCCCTCCAGGCGAGATGAGGCCCATTTCCGCTAGGCTTCTCGAGGCTAATCACGTCTAACCACTGGAACTTCCAAAGGGTCTTTCACACCCTTGCTGCAACTCAAGAAGTTCCCCGACATACCCGTCTCCACTCCAGAGGAAGCACGTGGGGTCCCGCACACATCCAGGGGAGCCCCGTTTCCGCCTCCTAGCTCGAGATGAGGGATCCTTTCCCTGTTTCGTAGGGAAAGAATTCCCGGCGTTCCCGTCGCATCTCAAGAGGAGGCGCTCTGCACAGGAAAGGCGAGAGGAACTCCAGGGTCGTGCCACCATTCCAAGAGTCCCCCAGATGTGTCAGTCCATTCCAGAGGAACCTGTTTTCCCTGCACTGCCTTGACGTTCAAGCCGAGGATCCACTCCCACCACGTGTGCACGTGGGACAGCCCTGTGGGAAAGCCTCGTGGGAAAGCCTCGTGGGAAAGACTCGAGGGAAAACCATAGATCCTTTGATCCACGCGGCGGACTGCGTGACACTGCTGCTACCGCTCTGGAGGAAAGCGCAAGTGCATGCCCGCATTCGAGTCGAGGACTGACTCCCCTGGGGAGACTTCAGAAGTACCCCAAGATCCATGTCAGCACTGGAGAGGAAACCTCAGGTTCCGGCCCCGACTCCACACAAGGTCTTAGGCCCCGGCATCGACGGGAGAGGTATCCCGAGAGGCCCCCGAGGAACTCGCATGGGGACTGGCCTTTCCTGAGGCCACCAGAGCGGGTCCCTGAGGTCCCCGTCGTAAGTCGAGAGCACCTGCCGCAACTCGGGAAAATCCAGGAGGTTTTGCCCTCCAGGCGAGATGAGGCCCATTTCCGCTGAGGCTTCTCGAGGCTAATCACGTCTAACCACTGGAACTTCCAAAGGGTGCTTCACACCCTTTCTGCAACTCAAGAAGTTCCCCGACATACCCGTCTCCACTCGAGAGGAAGCACATGGTGTCCCGCACACACCCAGGGGAGCCCCGTTTCCGCCTCCTAGCTCGAGATGAGGTATCCTTTCCCTGTTTCGAAGGGAAAGAATTCCCGGCGTTCCCGTCGCATCTCAAGAGGAGGCGCTCTCCACAGGAAAGGCGAGAGGAACTCCAGGGTCGTGCCACCATTCCAAGTGTCCCCCAGATGTGTCAGTCCATTCCAGAGGAACCTGTTTTCCCTGCACTGCCTTGACGTTCAAGCCGAGGATCCACTCCCACCACGTGTGCACGTGGGACAGCCCTGTGGGAAAGCCTCGTGGGAAAGCCTCGTGGGAAAGACTCGAGGGAAAACCATAGATCCTTTTATCCACGCGGCGGACTGCGTGACACTGCTGCTACCGCTCTGGAGGAAAGCGCAAGTGCATGCCCGCATTCGAGACGACGACTGACTCCCCTGGGGAGACTCCAGAAGTACCCCAAGATCCATGTCAGCACTGGAGAGGAATCCTCAGGTTCCGGCCCCGACTCCACACAAGGTCTTAGGCCCCGGCATCGACGGGAGAGTAATCCCGAGAGGCCCCCGAGGAATTCGCATGGGGACTGGTCTTTCCTGAGGCCACCAGAGCGGGTCCCTGAGGTCCCCGTCGTAAGTCGAGAGCACCTGCCGCAACTCGAGAAAATCCAGGAGGTTTTGCCCTCCAGGCGAGATGAGGCCCATTTCCGCTGAGGCTTCTCGAGGCGAATCACGTCTAACTACTGGAACTTCCAAAGGGTCCTTCACACCCTTGCTGCAACTCAAGAAGTTCCCCGACATACCCGTCTCCACTCGAGAGGAAGCACGTGGGGTCGCGCACACATCCAGGGGAGCCCCGTTTCCGCCTCCTAGCTCGAGATGAGGGATCCTTTCCCTGTTTCGTAGGGAAAGAATTCCCGGCATTCCCGTCGCATCTCAAGAGGAGGCGCTCTGCACAGGAAAGGCGAGAGGAACTCCAGGGTCGTGCCACCATTCCAAGAGTCCCCCAGATGTGTCAGTCCATTCCAGAGGAACCTGTTTTCCCTGCACTGCCTTGACGTTCAAGCCGAGGATCGACTCCCACCACGTGTGCACGTGGGACAGCCCTGTGGGAAAGCCTCGTGGGAAAGCCTCGTGGGAAAGACTCGAGGGAAAACCATAGATCCTTTGATCCACGCCGCGGACTGCGTGACACTGCTGCTACCGTTCTGGAGGAAAGCGCAAGTGCATGCCCGCATTCGAGACGAGGACTGACTCCCCTGGGGAGACTCCAGAAGTACCCCAAGATCCATGTCAGCACGGGAGAGGAATCCTCAGGTTCCGGCCCCGACTCCACACAAGGTCTTAGGCCCCGGCATCGACGGGAGAGGAATCCCGAGAGGCCCCGGAGGAACTCGCATGGGGACTGGCCTTTCCTGAGGCCACCAGAGCGGGTCCCTGAGGTCCCCGTCGTAAGTCGAGAGCACCTGCCGCAACTCGGGAAAATCCAGGAGGTTTTGCCCTCCAGGCGAGATGACGCCCATTTCCGATGAGGCTTCTCGAGGCGAATCACGTCTAACCACTGGAACTTCCAAAGGGTCCTTCACACCCTTGCTGCAACTCAAGAAGTTCCCCGACATACCCGTCTCCACTCGAGAGGAAGCACGTGGGGTCCCGCACACATCCAGGGGAGCCCCGTTTTCGCCTCCTAGCTCGAGATGAGGGATCCTTTCCCTGTTTCGTAGGGAAAGAATTCCCGGCGTTCCCGTCGCATCTCAAGAGGAGGCGCTCTCCACAGGAAAGGCGAGAGGAACTCCAGGGTCGTGCCACCATTCCAAGAGTCCCCCAGATGTGTCAGTCCATTCCAGAGGAACCTGTTTTCCCTGCACTGCCTTGATGTTCAAGCCGAGGATCCACTCCCACCACGTGTGCACGTGGGACAGCCCTGTGGGAAAGCCTCGTGGGAAAGCCTCGTGGGAAAGACTCGAGGGAAAACCATAGATCCTTTGATCCACGCCGCGGACTGCGTGACACTGCTGCTACCGCTCTGGAGGAAAGCGCAAGTGCATGCCCGCATTCGAGACGAGGACTGACTCCCCTGGGGAGACTCCAGAAGTACCCCAAGATCCATGTCAGCACTGGAGAGGAATCCTCAGGAAGCGGCCCCGACTCCACACAAGGTCTTAGGCCCCGGCATAGACGGGAGAGGTATCCCGAGAGGCCCCCGAGGAACTCGCATGGGGACTGGCCTTTCCTGAGGCCACCAGAGCGGGTCCCTGAGGTCCCCGTCATAAGTCGAGAGCACCTGCCGCAACTCGAGAAAATCCAGGAGGTTTTGCCCTCCAGGCGAGATGAGGCCCATTTCCGCTGAGGCTTCTCGAGGCTAATCACGTCTAACCACTGGAACTTCCAAAGGGTCCTTCACACCCTTGCTGCAACTCAAGAAGTTCCCCGACATACCCGTCTCCACTCGAGAGGAAGCACGTGGGGTCCCGCACACATCCAGGGGAGCCCCGTTTCCGCCTCCTAGCTCGAGATGAGGGATCCTTTCCCTGTTTCGTAGGGAAAGAATTCCCGGCGTTCCCGTCGCATCTCAAGAGGAGGCGCTCTCCACAGGAGAGGCGAGAGGAACTCCAGGGTCATGCCACCATTCCAAGAGTCCCCCAGATGTGTCAGTCCATTCCAGAGGAACCTGTTTTCCCTGCACTGCCTTGACGTTTAAGCCGAGGATCCACCCCCACCACGTGTGCACGTGGGACAGCCCTGTGGGAAAGCCTCGTGGGAAAGCCTCGTAGGAAAACTCGAGGGAAAACCATAGATCCTTTGATCCACGCGGCGGACTGCGTGACACTGCTGCTACCGCTCTGGAGGAAAGCGCAAGTGCATGCCCGCATTCGAGACGAGGACTGACTCCCCTGGGGAGACTCCAGAAGTACCCCAAGATCCATGTCAGCACTGGAGAGGAATCCTCAGTTTCCGGCCCCGACTCCACACAAGGTCTTAGGCCCCGGCATCGACGGGAGAGGAATCCCGAGAGGCCCCCGAGGAACTCGCATGGGGACTGGCCTTTCCTGAGGCCACCAGAGCGGGTCCCTGAGGTCCCCGGCGTAAGTCGAGAGCACCTGCCGCAACTCGAGAAAATCCAGGAGGTTTTGCCCTCCAGGCGAGATGAGGCCCATTTCCGCTGAGGCTTCTCGAGGCTAATCACGTCTAACCACTGGAACTTCCAAAGGGTCCTTCACACCCTTGCTGCAACTCAAGAAGTTCCCCGACATACCCGTCTCCACTCGAGAGGAAGCACGTGGGTCCCGCACACATCCAGGGGAGCCACGTTTCCGCCTCCTAGCTCGAGATGAGGGATCCTTTCCCTGTTTCGTAGGGAAAGAATTCCCGGCGTTCCCGTCGCATCTCAAGAGGAGGCGCTCTCCACAGGAAAGGCGAGAGGAACTCCAGGGTCGAGACACCATTCCAAGAGTCCCCCAGATGTGTCAGTCCATTCCAGAGGAACCTGTTTTCCCTGCACTGCCTTGACGTTCAAGCCGAGGATCGACTCCCACCACGTGTGCACGTGGGACAGCCCTGTGGGAAAGCCTCGTGGGAAAGCCTCGTGGGAAAGACTCGAGGGAAAACCATAGATCCTTTGATCCACGCGGCGGACTGCGTGACACTGCTGCTACCGCTCTGGAGGAAAGCGCAAGTGCATGCCCGCATTCGAGACGAGGACTGACTCCCCTGGGGAGACTCCAGAAGTACCCCAAGATCCATGTCAGCACTGGAGAGGAATCCTCAGGTTCCGGCCCCGACTCCACACAAGGTCTTAGGCCCCTGCATCGACGGGAGAGGAATCCCGAGAGGCCCCCGAGGAACTCGCATGGGGACTGGCCTTTCCTGAGGCCACCAGAGCGGGTCCCTGAGGTCCCCGGCGTAAGTCGAGAGCACCTGCCGCAACTCGAGAAAATCCAGGAGGTTTTGCCCTCCAGGCGAGATGAGGCCCATTTCCGCTGAGGCTTCTCGAGGCTAATCACGTCTAACCACTGGAACTTCCAAAGGGTCCTTCACACCCTTGCTGCAACTCAAGAAGTTCCCCGACATACCCGTCTCCACTCGAGAGGAAGCACGTGGGTCCCGCACACATCCAGGGGAGCCACGTTTCCGCCTCCTAGCTCGAGATGAGGGATCCTTTCCCTGTTTCGTAGGGAAAGAATTCCCGGCGTTCCCGTCGCATCTCAAGAGGAGGCGCTCTCCACAGGAAAGGCGAGAGGAACTCCAGGGTCGAGACACCATTCCAAGAGTCCCCCAGATGTGTCAGTCCATTCCAGAGGAACCTGTTTTCCCTGCACTGCCTTGACGTTCAAGCCGAGGATCGACTCCCACCACGTGTGCACGTGGGACAGCCCTGTGGGAAAGCCTCGTGGGAAAGCCTCGTGGGAAAGACTCGAGGGAAAACCATAGATCCTTTGATCCACGCGGCGGACTGCGTGACACTGCTGCTACCGCTCTGGAGGAAAGCGCAAGTGCATGCCCGCATTCGAGACGAGGACTGACTCCCCTGGGGAGACTCCAGAAGTACCCCAAGATCCATGTCAGCACTGGAGAGGAATCCTCAGGTTCCGGCCCCGACTCCACACAAGGTCTTAGGCCCCGGCATCGACGGGAGAGGAATCCCGAGAGGCCCCCGAGGAACTCGCATGGGGACTGGGCTTTCCTGAGGCCACCAGAGCGGGTCCCTGAAGTCCCCGTCGTAAGTCGAGAGCACCTGCTGCAACTCAAGAAAATCCAGGAGGTTTTGCCCTCCAGGCGAGATGAGGCCCATTTCCGCTGAGGCTTCTCGAGGCCAATCACATCTAACCACTGGAACTTCCAAAGGGTCCTTCACACCCTTGCTGCAACTCAAGAAGTTCCCCGACATACCCGTCTCCACGCGAGAGGAAGCACGTGGGTCCCGCATACATCCAGGGGAGCCCCGTTTCCGCCTCCTAGCTCGAGATGAGGGATCCTTTCCCTGTTTCGTAGGGAAAGAATTCCCGGCGTTCCCGTCGCATCTCAAGAGGAGGCGCTCTCCTCAGGAAAGGCGAGAGGAACTCCAGGGTCGTGCCACCATTCCAAGAGTCCCCCAGATGTGTCAGTCCATTCCAGAGGAACCTGTTTTCCCTGCACTGCCTTGACGATCAAGCCGAGGATCGACTCCCACCACGTGTGCACGTGGGACAGCCCTGTGGGAAAGCCTCGTGGGAAAGCCTCGTGGGAAAGACCCGAGGGAAAACCATAGATCTTTTGATCCACGAGGCGGACTGCGTGACACTGCTGCTACCGCTCTGGAGGAAAGCGCAAGTGCATGCCCGCATTCGAGACGAAGACTGACTCCCCTGGGGAGACTCCAGAAGTACCCCAAGATCCATGTCAGCACTGGAGAGGAATCCTCAGGTTCCGGCCCCGACTCCACACAAGGTCTTAGGCCCCAGCATCGACGGGAGAGGAATCCCGAGACGCCCCCGAGGAACTCGCATGGGGACTGGCCTTTCCTGAGGCCACCAGAGCGGGTCCCTGAGGTCCCCGTCGTTAGTCGAGAGCACCTGCCGCAACTCGAGAAAATCCAGGAGGTTTTGCCCTCCAGGCGAGATGAGGCCCATTTCCGCTGAGGCTTCTCGAGGCTAATCACGTCTAACCACTGGAACTTCCAAAGGGTCCTTCACACCCTTGCTGCAACTCAAGAAGTTCCCCGACATACCCGTCTCCACTCGAGAGGAAGGACGTGGGTCCCGCACACATCCAGGGGAGCCCCGTTTCGGCCTCCTAGCTCGAGATGAGGGATCCTTTCCCTGTTTCGTAGGGAAAGAATTCCCGGCGTTCCCGTCGCATCTCAAGAGGAGGCGCTCTCCACAGGAAAGGCGAGAGGAACTCCAGGGTCGTGACACCATTCCAAGAGTCCCCCAGATGTGTCAGTCCATTCCAGAGGAACCTGTTTTCCCTGCACTGCCTTGACGTTCAAGCCGATGATCGACTCCCACCACGTGTGCACGTGGGACAGCCCTGTGGGAAAGCCTCGTGGGAAAGCCTCGTGGGAAAGACTCGAGGGAAAAAAATAGATCCTTTGATCCACGCGGCGGACTGCGTGACACTGCTGCTACCGCTCTGGAGGAAAGCGCAAGTGCATGCCCGCATTCGAGACGAGGACTGACTCCCCTGGGGAGACTCCAGAAGTACCCCAAGATCCATGTCAGCACTGGAGAGGAATCCTCAGGTTCCGGCCCCGACTCCACACAAGGTCTTAGGCCCCTGCATCGACGGGAGAGGAATCCCGAGAGGCCCCCGAGGAACTCGCATGGGGACTGGCCTTTCCTGAGGCCACCAGAGCGGGTCCCTGAGGTCCCCGGCATAAGTCGAGAGCACCTGCCGCAACTCGAGAAAATCCAGGAGGTTTTGCCCTCCAGGCGAGATGAGGCCCATTTCCGCTGAGGCTTCTCGAGGCTAATCACGTCTAACCACTGGAACTTCCAAAGGGTCCTTCACACCCTTGCTGCAACTCAAGAAGTTCCCCGACATACCCGTCTCCACTCGAGAGGAAGCACGTGGGTCCCGCACACATCCAGGGGAGCCCCGTTTCCGCCTCCTAGCTCGAGATGAGGGATCCTTTCCCTGTTTCATAGGGAAAGAATTCCCGGCGTTCCCGTCGCATCTCAAGAGGAGGCGCTCTCCACAGGAAAGGCGAGAGGAACTCCAGGGTCGAGACACCATTCCAAGAGTCCCCCAGATGTGTCAGTCCATTCCAGAGGAACCTGTTTTCCCTGCACTGCCTTGACGTTCAAGCCGAGGATCGACTCCCACTACGTGTGCACGTGGGACAGCCCTGTGGGAAAGCCTCGTGGGAAAGCCTCGTGGGAAAGACTCGAGGGAAAACCATAGATCCTTTGATCCACGCGGCGGACTGCGTGACACTGCTGCTACCGCTCTGGAGGAAAGCGCAAGTGCATGCCCGCATTCGAGACGAGGACTGACTCCCCTGGGGAGACTCCAGAAGTACCCCAAGATCCATGTCAGCACTGGAGAGGAATCCTCATGTTCCGGCCCCGACTCCACACAAGGTCTTAGGCCCCAGCATCGACGGGACAGGAATCCCGAGAGGCCCCCGAGGAACTCGCATGGGGACTGGCCTTTCCTGAGGCCACCAGAGCGGGTCCCTGAGGTCCCCGTCGTAAGTCGAGAGCACCTGCCGCAACTCGAGAAAATCCAGGAGGTTTTGCCCTCCAGGCGAGATGAGGCCCATTTCCGCTGAGGCTTCTCGAGGCTAATCACGTCTAACCACTGGAACTTCCAAAGGGTCCTTCACAGCCTTGCTGCAACTCAAGAAGTTCCCCGACATACCCGTCTCCACTCGAGAGGAAGCACGTGGGTCCCGCACACATCCAGGGGAGCCCCGTTTCCGCCTCCTAGCTCGAGATGAGGGATCCTTTCCCTGTTTCGTAGGGAAAGAATTCCCGGCGTTCCCGTCGCATCTCAAGAGGAGGCGCTCTCCACAGAAAAGGCGAGAGGAACTCCAGGGTCGTGCCACCATTCCAAGAGTCCCCCAGATGAGTCAGTCCATTCCAGAGGAACCTGTTTTCCCTGCACTGCCTTGACGTTCAAGCCGAGAATCGACTCCCACCACGTGTGCACGTGGGACAGCCCTGTGGGAAAGTCTCGTGGGAAAGCCTCGTGGGAAAGACTCGAGGGAAAACCATAGATCCTTTGATCCACGCGGCGGACTGCGTGACACTGCTGCTACCGCTCTGGAGGAAAGCGCAATGCATGCCCGCATTCGAGACGAGGACTGACTCCCCTGGGGAGACTCCAGAAGTACCCCAAGATCCATGTCAGCACTGGAGAGGAATCCTGAGGTTCCGGCCCCGACTCCACACAAGGTCTTAGGCCCCGGCATCGACGGGAGAGGAATCCCGAGAGGCCCCCGAGGAACTCGCATGGGGACTGGCCTTTACTGAGGCCACCAGAGCGGTTCCCTGAGGTCCCCGTCGTAAGTCGAGAGCACCTGCCGCAACACGAGAAAATCCAGGAGGTTTTGCCCTCCAGGCGAGATGAGGCCCATTTCCGCTGAGGCTTCTCGAGGCCAATCACATCTAACCACTGGAACTTCCAAAGGGTCCTTCACACCATTGCTGCAACTCAAGAAGTTCCCCGACATACTCGTCTGCACTCGAGAGGAAGCACGTGGTGTCCCGCACACATCCAGGGGAGACCCGTTTCCGCCTCCTAGCTCGAGATGAGGGATCCTTTCCCTGTTTCGTAGGGAAAGAATTCCCGGCGTTCCCGTCGCATCTCAAGAGGAGGCGCTCTCCACAGGAAATGCGAGAGGAACTCCAGGGTCGTGACACCATTCCAAGAGTCCCCCAGATGTGTCAGTCCATTCCAGAGGAACCTGTTTTCCCTGCACTGCCTTGACGTTCAAGCCGAGGATCGACTCCCACCACGTGTGCACGTGGGACAGCCCTGTGGGAAAGCCTCGTGGGAAAGCCTCGTGGGAAAGACTCGAGGGAAAACCATAGATCTTTGATCCACGCGGGGGACTGCGTGACACTGCTGCTACCGCTCTGGAGGAAAGCGCAAGTGCATGCCCGCATTCGAGACGAGGACTGACTCCCCTGGGGAGACTCCAGAAGTACCCCAAGATCCATGTCAGCACTGGAGAGGAATCCTCAGGTTCCGGCCCCGACTCCACACAAGGTCTTAGGCCCCGGCATCGACGGGAGAGGAATCCCGAGAGGCCCCCGAGGAACTCGCATGGGGACCTGCCTATCCTGAGGCCACCAGAGCGGGTCTCTGAGGTCCCCTTCGTAAGTCGAGAGCACCTGCCGCAACTCGAGAAAATCCAGGAGGTTTTGCCCTCCAGGCGAGATGAGGCCCATTTCCGCTGAGGCTTCTCGAGGCTAATCACGTCTAACCACTGGAACTTCCAAAGGGTCCTTCACACCCTTGCTGCAACTCAAGAAGTTCCCCGACCTACCCGTCTCCACTCGAGAGGAAGCACGTGGGTCCCGCACACATCCAGGGGAGCCCCGTTTCCGCCTCCTAGCTCGAGATGAGGGATCCTTTCCCTGTTTCGTAGGGAAAGAATTCCCGGCGTTCCCGTCGCATCTCAAGAGGAGGCGCTCTCCACAGGAAAGGCGAGAGGAACTCCAGGGTCGTGCCACCATTCTAAGAGTCCCCCAGATGTGTCAGTCCATTCCAGAGGAACCTGTTTTCCCTGCACTGCCTTGACGTTCAAGCCGAGGATCGACTCCCACCACGTGTGCACGTGGGACAGCCCTGTGGGAAAGCCTCGTGGGAAAGCCTCGTGGGAAAGACTCGAGGGAAAACCATAGATCCTTTGATCCACGCGGCGGACTGCGTGACACTGCTGCTACCGCTCTGGAGGAAAGCGCAAGTGCATGCCCGCATTCGAGACGAGGACTGACTCCCCTGGGGAGACTCCAGAAGTACCCCAAGATCCATGTCAGCACTGGAGAGGAATCCTCAGGTTCCGGCCCCGACTCCACACAAGGTCTTAGGCCCCGGCATCGACGGGAGAGGAATCCCGAGAGGCCCCCGAGGAACTCGCATGGGGACTGGCCTTTCCTGAGGCCACCAGAGCGGTTCCCTGAGGTCCCCGTCGTAAGTCGAGAGCACCTGCCGCAACTCGAGAAAATCCAGGAGGTTTTGCCCTCCAGGCGAGATGAGGCCCATTTCCTCTGAGGCTTCTCGAGGCCAATCACATCTAACCACTGGATCTTCCAAAGGGTCCTTCACACCATTGCTGCAACTCAAGAAGTTCCCCGACATACCCGTCTCCACTCGAGAGGAAGCACGTGGTGTCCCGCACACATCCAGGGGAGCCCTGTTTCCGCCTCCTAGCTCGAGATGAGGGATCCTTTCCCTGTTTCGTAGGGAAAGAATTCCCGGCGTTCCCGTCGCATCTCAAGAGGAGGCGCTCTCCACAGGAAAGGCGAGAGGAACTCCAGGGTCGTGACACCATTCCAAGAGTCCCCCAGATGTGTCAGTCCATTCCAGAGGAACCTGTTTTCCCTGCACTGCCTTGACGTTCAAGCCGAGGATCGACTCCCACCACGTGTGCACGTGGGACAGCCCTGTGGGAAAGCCTCGTGGGAAAGCATCGTGGGAAAGACTCGAGGGAAAAACATAGATCCTTTGATCCACGCGGCGGACTGCGTGACACTGCTGCTACCGCTCTGGAGGAAAGCGCAAGTGCATGCCCGCATTCGAGACGAGGACTGACTCCCCTGGGGAGACTCCAGAAGTACCCCAAGATCCATGTCAGCACTGGAGAGGAATCCTCAGGTTCCGGCCCCGACTCCACACAAGGTCTTAGGCCCCAGCATCGACGGGAGAGGAATCCCGAGAGGCCCCCGAGGAACTCGCATGGGGACTGGCCTTTCCTGAGGCCACCAGAGCGGGTCCCTGAGGTCCCCGTCGTAAGTCGAGAGCACCTGCCGCAACTCGAGAAAATCCAGGAGGTTTTGCCCTCCAGGCGAGATGAGGCCCATTTCCGCTGAGGCTTCTCGAGGCTAATCACGTCAAACCACTGGAACTTCCAAAGGGTCCTTCACAGCCTTGCTGCAACTCAAGAAGTTCCCCGACATACCCGTCTCCACTCGAGAGGAAGCACGTGGGTCCCGCACACATCCAGGGGAGCCCCGTTTCCGCCTCCTAGCTCGAGATGAGGGATCCTTTCCCTGTTTCGTAGGGAAAGAATTCCCGGCGTTCCCGTCGCATCTCAAGAGGAGGCGCTCTCCACAGAAAAGGCGAGAGGAACTCCAGGGTCGTGCCACCATTCCAAAAGTCCCCCAGATGAGTCAGTCCATTCCAGAGGAACCTGTTTTCCCTGCACTGCCTTGACGTTCAAGCCGAGAATCGACTCCCACCACGTGTGCACGTGGGACAGCCCTGTGGGAAAGTCTCGTGGGAAAGCCTCGTGGGAAAGACTCGAGGGAAAACCATAGATCCTTTGATCCACGCGGCGGACTGCGTGACACTGCTGCTACCGCTCTGGAGGAAAGCGCAATGCATGCCCGCATTCGAGACGAGGACTGACTCCCCTGGGGAGACTCCAGAAGTACCCCAAGATCCATGTCAGCACTGGAGAGGAATCCTGAGGTTCCGGCCCCGACTTCACACAAGGTCTTAGGCCCCGGCATCGACGGGAGAGGAATCCCGAGAGGCCCCCGAGGAACTCGCATGGGGACTGGCCTTTACTGAGGCCACCAGAGCGGTTCCCTGAGGTCCCCGTCGTAAGTCGAGAGCACCTGCCGCAACACGAGAAAATCCAGGAGGTTTTGCCCTCCAGGCGAGATGAGGCCCATTTCCGCTGAGGCTTCTCGAGGCCAATCACATCTAACCACTGGAACTTCCAAAGGGTCCTTCACACCATTGCTGCAACTCAAGAAGTTCCCCGACATACTCGTCTGCACTCGAGAGGAAGCACGTGGTGTCCCGCACACATCCAGGGGAGCCCCGTTTCCGCCTCCTAGCTCGAGATGAGGGATCCTTTCCCTGTTTCGTAGGGAAAGAATTCCCGGCGTTCCCGTCGCATCTCAAGAGGAGGCGCTCTCCACAGGAAATGCGAGAGGAACTCCAGGGTCGTGACACCATTCCAAGAGTCCCCCAGATGTGTCAGTCCATTCCAGAGGAACCTGTTTTCCCTGCACTGCCTTGACGTTCAAGCCGAGGATCGACTCCCACCACGTGTGCACGTGGGACAGCCCTGTGGGAAAGCCTCGTGGGAAAGCCTCGTGGGAAAGACTCGAGGGAAAACCATAGATCCTTTGATCCACGCGGGGGACTGCGTGACACTGCTGCTACCGCTCTGGAGGAAAGCGCAAGTGCATGCCCGCATTCGAGACGAGGACTGACTCCCCTGGGGAGACTCCAGAAGTACCCCAAGATCCATGTCAGCACTGGAGAGGAATCCTCAGGTTCCGGCCCCGACTCCACACAAGGTCTTAGGCCCCGGCATCGACGGGAGAGGAATCCCGAGAGGCCCCCGAGGAACTCGCATGGGGACTGGCCTATCCTGAGGCCACCAGAGCGGGTCTCTGAGGTCCCCGTCGTAAGTCGAGAGCACCTGCCGCAACTCGAGAAAATCCAGGAGGTTTTGCCCTCCAGGCGAGATGAGGCCCATTTCCGCTGAGGCTTCTCGAGGCTAATCACGTCTAACCACTGGAACTTCCAAAGGGTCCTTCACACCCTTGCTGCAACTCAAGAAGTTCCCCGACATACTCGTCTGCACTCGAGAGAAAGCACGTGGTGTCCCGCACACATCCAGGGGAGCCCCGTTTCCGCCTCCTAGCTCGAGATGAGGGATCCTTTCCGTGTTTCGTAGGCAAAGAATTCCCGGCGTTCCCGTCGCATCTCAAGAGGAGGCGCTCTCCACAGGAAATGCGAGAGGAACTCCAGGGTCGTGCCACCATTCCAAGAGTCCCCCAGATGTGTCAGTCCATTCCAGAGGAACCTGTTTTCCCTGCACTGCCTTGACGTTCAAGCCGAGGATCCACTCCCACCACGTGTGCACGTGGGACAGCCCTGTGGGAAAGCCTCGTGGGAAAGCCTCGTGGGAAAGACTCGAGGGAAAACCATAGATCCTTTGATCCACGCTGCGGACTGCGTGACACTGCTGCTACCGCTCTGGAGGAAAGCGCAAGTGCATGCCCACATTCGAGACGAGGACTGACTCCCCTGGGGAGACTCCAGAAGTACCCCAAGATCCATGTCAGCACTGGAGAGGAATCCTCAGGTTCCGGCCCCGACTCCACACAAGGTCTTAGGCCCTGGCATCGACGGGAGAGAAATCCCGAGAGGCCCCCGAGGAACTCGCATGGGGACTGGCCTTTCCTGAGGCCACCAGAGCGGGTCCCTGAGGTCCCCGTCGTAAGTCGAGAGCACCTGCCGCAACTCGAGAAAATCCAGGAGGTTTTGCCCTCCAGGCGAGATGAGGCCCATTTCCGCTGAGGCTTCTCGAGACTAATCTCGTCTAACCACTGGAACTTCCAAAGGGTCCTTCACACCCTTGCTGAAACTCAAGAAGTTCCCCGACATACCCGTCTCCACTCGAGAGGAAGCACGTGGGGTCCCGCACACATCCAGGGGAGCCCCGTTTCCGCCTCCTAGCTCGAGATGAGGGATCCTTTCCCTGTTTCGTAGGGAAAGAATTCCCGGCGTTCCCGTCGCATTTCAAGAGGAGGCGCTCTCCACAGGAAAGGCGAGAGGAACTCCAGGGTCGTGCCACCATTCCAAGAGTCCCCCAGATGTGTCAGTCCATTCCAGAGGAACCTGTTTTCCCTGCACTGCCTTGACGTTCAAGCCGAGGATCCACTCCCACCACGTGTGCACGTGGGACAGCCCTGTGGGAAAGCCTCGTGGGAAAGCCTCGTGGGAAAGACTCGAGGGAAAACCATAGATCCTTTGATCCACGCGGCGGACTGCGTGACACTGCTGCTACCGCTCTGGAGGAAAGCGCAAGTGCATGCCCGCATTCGAGACGAGGACTGACTCCCCTGGGGAGACTCCAGAAGTACCCCAAGATCCATGTCAGCACTGGAGAGGAATCCTCAGGTTCCGGCCCCGACTCCACACAAGGTCTTAGGCCCCGGCATCGACGGGAGAGGAATCCCGAGAGACCCCCGAGGAACTCGCATGGGGACTGTCCTTTCCTGAGGCCACCAGAGCGGGTCCCTGACGTCCCCGTCGTAAGTCGAGAGCACCTGCCGCAACTCGAGAAAATCCAGGAGGTTTTGCCCTCCAGGCGAGATGAGGCCCATTTCCGCTGAGGTTTCTCGAGGCTAATCACGTCTAACCACTGGAACTTCCAAAGGGTCCTTCACACCCTTGCTGCAACTCAAGAAGTTCCCCGACATACCCGTCTCCACTCGAGAGGAAGCACGTGGGGTCCCGCACACATCCAGGGGTGCCCCGTTTCCGCCTCCTAGCTCGATTGAGGGATCCTTTCCCTGTTTCGTAGGGAAAGAATTCCCGGCGTTCCCGTCGCATCTCAAGAGGAGGCGCTCTCCACAGGAAAGGTGAGAGGAACTCCAGGGTCATGCCACCATTCCAAGAGTCCACCAGATGTGTCAGTCCATTCCAGAGGAACCTGTTTTCCCTGCACTGCCTTGACGTTCAAGCCGAGGATCCACTCCCACCACGTGTGCACGTGGGACAGCCATGTGGGAAAGCCTCGTGGGAAAGCCTCGTGGGAAAGACTCGAGGGAAAACCATAGCTCCTTTGATCCACGCGGCGGACTGCGTGACACTGCTGGTACCGCTCTGGAGGAAAGCGCAAGTTCATGCCCGCATTCGAGACGAGGACTGACTCCCCTGGGGAGACTCCAGAAGTACCCCAAGATCCATGTCAGCACGGGAGAGGAATCCTCAGGTTCCGGCCCCGACTCCACACAAGGTCTTAGGCCCCGGCATCGACGGGAGAGGAATCCCGAGAGGCCCCAGAGGAACTCGCATGGGGACTGGCCTTTCCTGAGGCCACCAGAGCGGGTCCCTGAGGTCCCCATCGTAAGTCGAGAGCACCTGCCGCAACTCGAGAAAATCCAGGAGGTTTTGCCCTCCAGGCGAGATGAGGCCCATTTCCGCTGAGGCTTCTCGAGGCTAATCACGTCTAAGCACTGGAACTTCCAAAGGGTCCTTCACACCTAAGCTGCAACTCAAGAAGTTCCCCAACATACCCGTCTCCACTCGAGAGGAAGCACGTGGGGTCCCGCACACATCCAGGGGAGCCCCGTTTCCGCCTCCTAGCTCGAGATGAGGGATCCTTTCCCTGTTTCGTAGGGAAAGAATTCCCGGCGTTCCCGTCGCATCTCAAGAGGAGGCGCTCTCCACAGGAAAGGCGAGAGGAACTCCAGGGTCGTGCCACCATTCCAAGAGTCCCCCAGATGTGTCAGTCCATTCCAGAGGAACCTGTTTTCCCTGCACTGCCTTGACGTTCAAGCCGAGGATCCACTCCCACCACGTGTGCACGTGGGACAGCCCTGTGGGAAAGCCTCGTGGGAAAGCCTCGTGGGAAAGACTCGAGGGAAAACCATAGATCCTTTGATCCACGCGGCGGACTGCGTGACACTGTTGCTACCGCTCTGGAGGAAAGCGCAAGTGCATGCCCGCATTCGAGACGAGGACTGACTCCCCTGGGGAGACTCCAGAAGTACCCCAAGATCCATGTCAGCACTGGAGAGGAATCCGCAGGTTCCGGCCCCGACTCCACACAAGGTCTTAGGACCCTCATTGACGGGAGAGGAATCCCGAGAGGCCCCCGAGGAACTCGCATGGGGACTGGCCTTTCCTGAGGCCACCAGAGCGGGTCCCTGACGTCCCCGTCGTAAGTCGAGAGCACCTGCCGCAACTCGAGAAAATCCAGGAGGTTTTGCCCTCCAGGCGAGATGAGGCCCATTTCCGCTGAGGCTTCTGGAGGCTAATCATGTCTAACCACTGGAACTTCCAAAGGGTCCTTCACACCCTTGCTGCAACTCAAGAAGTTCCCCGACATACCCGTCTCCACTCGAGAGGAAGCACGTGGGGTCCCGCACACATCCAGGGGAGCCCCGTTTCCGCCTCCTAGCTCGATTGAGGGATCCTTTCCCTGTTTCGTAGGGAAAGAATTCCCGGCGTTCCCGTCGCATCTCAAGAGGAGGCGCTCTCCACAGGAAAGGTGAGAGGAACTCCAGGGTCATGCCACCATTCCAAGAGTCCACCAGATGTGTCAGTCCATTCCAGAGGAACCTGTTTTCCCTGCACTGCCTTGACGTTCAAGCCGAGGATCCACTCCCACCACGTGTGCACGTGGGACAGCCATGTGGGAAAGCCTCGTGGGAAAGCCTCGTGGGAAAGACTCGAGGGAAAAACATAGATCCTTTGATCCACGCGGCGGACTGCGTGACACTGCTGCTACCGCTCTGGAGGAAAGCGCAAGTGCATGCCCGCATTCGAGACGAGGACTGACTCCCCTGGGGAGACTCCAGAAGTACCCCAAGATCCATGTCAGCACGGGAGAGGAATCCTCAGGTTCCGGCCCCGACTCCACACAAGGTCTTAGGCCCCGGCATCGACGGGAGAGGAATCCCGAGAGGCCCCAGAGGAACTCGCATGGGGACTGGCCTTTCCTGAGGCCACCAGAGCGGGTCCCTGAGGTCCCGGTCGTAAGTCGAGAGCACCTGCCGCAACTCGAGGAAATCCAGGAGGTTTTGCCCTCCAGGCGAGATGAGGCCCATTTCCGCTGAGGCTTCTCGAGGCTAATCACGTCTAACCACTGGAACTTCCAAAGGGTCCTTCACACCCTTGCTGCAACTCAAGAAGTTCCCCGACATACTAGTCTCCACGCGAGAGGAAGCACGTGGGGTCCCGCACACATCCAGGGGAGCCCCGTTTCCGCCTCCTAGCTCGAGATGAGGGATCCTTTCCCTGTTTCGTAGGGAAAGAATTCCCGGCGTTCCCGTCGCATCTCAAGAGGAGGCGCTCTCCACAGGAAAGGCGAGAGGAACTCCAGGGTCGTGCCACCATTCCAAGAGTCCCCCAGATGTGTCAGTCCATTCCAGAGGAACCTGTTTTCCCTGCACTGCCTTGACGTTCAAGCCGAGGATCCACTCCCACCACGTGTGGACGTGGGACAGCCCTGTGGGAAAGCCTCGTGGGAAAGCCTCGTGGGAAAGACTCGAGGGAAAACCATAGATCCTTTGATCCACGCGGCGGACTGCGTGACACTGCTGCTACCGCTCTGGAGGAAAGCGCAAGTGCATGCCCGCATTCGAGACGAGGACTGACTCCCCTGGGGAGACTCCAGAAGTACCCCAAGATCCATGTCAGCACTGGAGAGGAATCCGCAGGTTCCGGCCCCGACTCCACACAAGCTCTTAGGCCCCGGCATCGACGGGAGAGGAATCCCGAGAGGCCCCCGAGGAACTCGCATGGGGACTGGCCTTTCCTGAGGCCACCAGAGGGGGTCCCTGAGGTCCCTGTCGTAAGTCGAGAGCACCTGCCGCAACTCGAGAAAATCCAGGAGGTTTTGCCCTCCAGGCGAGATGAGGCCCATTTCCGCTGAGGCTTCTCGAGGCTTATCACGTCTAACCACTGGAACTTCCAAAGGGTCCTTCACACCCTTGCTGCAACTAAAGAAGTTCCCCGACATACCCGTCTCCACTCGAGAGGAAGCACGTGGGGTCCCGCACACATCCAGGGGAGCCCCGTTTCCGCCTCCTAGCTCGAGATGAGGGATCCTTTCCCTGTTTCGTAGGGAAAGAATTCCCGGCGTTCCCGTCGCATCTCAAGAGGAGGCGCTCTCCACCGGAAAGGCGAGAGGAACTCCAGGGTCGTGCCAACATTCCAAGAGTCCCCCAGATGTGTCAGTCCATTCCAGAGGAACCTGTTTTCCCTGCACTGCCTTGACGTTCAAGCCGAGGATCGACTCCCACCACGTGTGCACGTGGGACAGCCCTGTGGGAAAGCCTCGTGGGAAAGCCTCGTGGGAAAGACTCGAGGGAAAACCATAGATCCTTTGATCCATTGGGCGGACTGCGTGACACTGCTGCTACCGCTCTGGAGGAAAGCGCAAGTGCATGCCCGCATTCGAGACGAGGACTGACTCCCCTGGGGAGACTCCAGAATTACCCCAAGATCCATGTCTGCACGGGAGAGGAATCCTCAGGTTCCGGCCCCGACTCCACACAAGGTCTTCGGCCCCAGCATCGACGGGAGAGGAATCCCGAGAGGCCCCCGAGGAACTCGCATGGGGACTGGCCTTTCCTGAGGCCACCAGAGCGGGTCCCTGAGGTCCCCGTCATAAGTCGAGAGCACCTGCCACAACTCGAGAAAATCCAGGAGGTTTTGCCCTCCAGGCGAGATGAGGCCCATTTCCGCTGAGGCTTCTCGAGGCTAATCACGTCTGACCACTGGAACTTCCAAAGGGTCCTTCACACCCTTGCTGCAACTCAAGAAGTTCCCCGACATACCCGTCTCCACTCGAGAGGAAGCACGTGGGGTCCCGCACACATCCAGGGGAGCCCCGTTTCCGCCTCCTAGCTCGAGATGAGGGATCCTTTCCCTGTTTCGTAGGGAAAGAATTCCCGGCGTTCCCGTCGCATCTCAAGAGGAGGCGCTCTCCACAGGAAAGGCGAGAGGAACTCCAGGGTCGTGCCAAAATTCCAAGAGTCCCCCAGATGTGTCAGTCCATTCCAGAGGAACCTGTTTTCCCTGCACTGCCTTGACGTTCAAGCCGAGGATCCACTCCCACCACGTGTGCACGTGGGACAGCCCTGTGTGAAAGCCTCGTGGGAAAGCCTCCTGGGAAAGACTCGAGGGAAAACCATAGATCCTTTGATCCACGCGGCGGACTGCGTGACACTGCTGCTACCGCTCTGGAGGAAAGCGCAAGTGCATGCCCGCATTCGAGACGAGGACTGACTCCCCTGGGGAGACTCCAGAAGTACCCCAAGATCCATGTCAGCACTGGAGAGGAATCCTCAGGTTCCGGCCCCGACTCCACACAAGGTCTTAGGCCCCGGCATCGACGGGAGAGGAATCCCGAGAGGCCCCCGTGGAACCCGCATGGGGACTGGCCTTTCCTGAGGCCACCAGAGCGGGTCCCTGACGTCCCCGTCGTTAGTCGAGAGCACCTGCCGCAACTCGAGAAAATCCAGGAGGTTTTGCCCTCCAGGCGAGATGAGGCCCATTTCCGCTGAGGCTTCTCGAGGCTAATCACGTCTAAGCACTGGAACTTCCAAAGGGTCCTTCACACCTTTGCTGCAACTCAAGAAGTTCCCCAACATACCCGTCTCCACTCGAGAGGAAGCACGTGGGGTCCCGCACACATCCAGGGGAGCCCCGTTTCCGCCTCCTAGCTCGAGATGAGGGATCCTTTCCCTGTTTCGTAGGGAAAGAATTCCCGGCGTTCCCGTCGCATCTCAAGAGGAGGCGCTCTCCACAGGAAAGGCGAGAGGAACTCCAGGGTCGTGCCACCATTCCAAGAGTCCCCCAGTTGTGTCAGTCCATTCCAGAGGAACCTGTTTTCCCTGCACTGCCTTGACGTTCAAGCCGAGGATCCACTCCCACCACGTGTGCACGTGGGACAGCCCTGTGGGAAAGCCTCGTGGGAAAGCCTCGTGGGAAAGACTCGAGGGAAAACCATAGATCCTTTGATCCACGCGGCGGACTGCGTGACACTGCTGCTACCGCTCTGGAGGAAAGCGCAAGTGCATGCCCGCATTCGAGACGAGGACTGACTCCCCTGTGGAGACTCCAGAAGTACCCCAAGATCCATGTCAGCACTGGAGAGGAATCCGCAGGTTCCGGCCCCGACTCCACACAAGGTCTTAGGACCCTCATCGACGGGAGAGTAATCCCGAGAGGCCCCCGAGGAACTCGCATGGGGACTGGCCTTTCCTGAGGCCACCAGAGCGGGTCCCTGAGGTCCCCGTCGTAAGTCGAGAGCACCTGCCGCAACTCGAGAAAATCCAGGAGGTTTTGCCCTCCAGGCGAGATGAGGCCCATTTCCGCTGAGGCTTCTCGAGGCTAATCACGTCTAACCACAGGAACTTCCAAAGGGTCCTTCACACCCTTGCTGCAACTCAAGAAGTTCCCCGACATACCCGTCTCCACTCGAGAGGAAGCACGTGGGGTCCCGCACACATCCAGGGGAGCCCCGTTTCCGCCTCCTAGCTCGAGATGAGGGATCCTTTCCCTGTTTCGTAGGGAAAGAATTGCCGGCGTTCCCGTCGCATCTCAAGAGGAGGCGCTCTCCACAGGAAAGGCGAGAGGAACTCCAGGGTCGTGCCACCATTCCAAGAGTCCCCCAGATGTGTCAGTCCATTCCAGAGGAACCTGTTTTCCCTGCACTGCCTTGACGTTCAAGCCGAGGATCCACTCCCACCACGTGTGCACGTGGGACAGCCCTGTGGGAAAGCCTCGTGGGAAAGCCTCGTGGGAAAGACTCGAGGGAAAACCATAGATCCTTTGATCCACGCGGCGGACTGCGTGACACTGCTGCTACCGCTCTGGAGGAAAGCGCAAGTGCATGCCCGCATTCGAGACGAGGACTGACTCCCCTGGGGAGACTCCAGAAGTACCCCAGGAACCATGTCAGCACTGGAGAGGAATCCTCAGGTTCCGGCCCCGACTCCACACAAGGTCTTAGGCCCCGGCATCGACGGGAGAGGAATCCCGAGAGGCCCCCGAGGAGCTCGCATGGGGACTGGCCTTTCCTGAGGCCACCAGAGCGGGTCCCTGACGTCCCCGTCGTAAGTCGAGAGCACCTGCCGCAACTCGAGAAAATCCAGGAGGTTTTGCCCTCCAGGCGAGATGAGGCCCATTTCCGCTGAGGCTTCTCGAGGCTAATCACGTCTAACCACTGGAACTTCCAAAGGGTCCTTCACACCCTTGCTGCAACTCAAGAAGTTCCCCGACATACCCGTCTCCACTCGAGAGGAAGCACGTGGGGTCCCGCACACATCCAGGGGAGCCCCGTTTCCGCCTCCTACCTCGATTGAGGGATCCTTTCCATGTTTCGTAGGGAAAGAATTCCCGGCGTTCCCGTCGCATCTCAAGAGGAGGCGCTCTCCACAGGAAAGGTGAGAGGAACTCCAGGGTCATGCCACCATTCCAAGAGTCCACCAGATGTCTCAGTCCATTCCAGAGGAACCTGTTTTCCCTGCACTGCCTTGACGTTCAAGCCGAGGATCCACTCCCACCACGTGTGCACGTGGGACAGCCATGTGGGAAAGCCTCGTGGGAAAGCCTCGTGGGAAAGACTCGAGGGAAAACCATAGATCCTTTGATCCACGCGGCGGACTGCGTGACACTGCTGCTACCGCTCTGGAGGAAAGCGCAAGTGCATGCCCGCATTCGAGACGAGGACTGACTCCCCTGGGGAGACTCCAGAAGTACCCCAAAATCCATGTCAGCACGGGAGAGGAATCCTCAGGTTCCGGCCCCGACTCCACACAAGGTCTTAGGCCCCGGCATCGACGGGAGAGGAATCCCGAGAGGCCCCAGAGGAACTCGCATGGGGACTGGCCTTTCCTGAGGCCACCAGAGCGGGTCCCTGAGGTCCCGGTCGTAAGTCGAGAGCACCTGCCGCAACTCGAGAAAATCCAGGAGGTTTTGCCCTCCAGGCGAGATGAGGCCCATTTCCGCTGAGGCTTCTCGAGGCTAATCACGTCTAACCACTGGAACTTCCAAAGGGTCCTTCACACCCTTGCTGCAACTCAAGAAGTTCCCCAACATACCCGTCTCCACTCGAGAGGAAGCACGTGGGGTCCCGCACACACCCAGGGGAGCCCCGTTTCCGCCTCCTAGCTCGAGATGAGGGATCCTTTCCCTGTTTCGTAGGGAAAGAATTCCCGGCGTTCCCGTCGCATCTCAAGAGGAGGCGCTCTCCACAGGAAAGGCGAGAGGAACTCCAGGGTCGTGCCACCATTCCAAGAGTCCCCCAGATGTGTCAGTCCATTCCAGAGGAACCTGTTTTCCCTGCACTGCCTTGACGTTCAAGCCGAGGATCCACTCCCACCACGTGTGGACGTGGGACAGCCCTGTGGGAAAGCCTCGTGGGAAAGCCTCGTGGGAAAGACTCGAGGGAAAACCATAGATCCTTTGATCCACGCGGCGGACTGCGTGACACTGCTGCTACCGCTCTGGAGGAAAGCGCAAGTGCATGCCCGCATTCGAGACGAGGACTGACTCCCCTGGGGAGACTCCAGAAGTACCCCAAGATCCATGTCAGCACTGGAGAGGAATCCGCAGGTTCCGGCCCCGATTCCACACAAGGTCTTAGGTCCCGGCATCGACGGGAGAGGAATCCCGAGAGGCCCCCGAGGAACTCGCATGGGGACTGGCCTTTCCTGAGGCCACCAGAGGGGGTCCCTGAGGTCCCTGTCGTAAGTCGAGAGCACCTGCCGCAACTCGAGAAAATCCAGGAGGTTTTGCCCTCCAGGCGAGATGAGGCCCATTTCCGCTGAGGCTTCTCGAGGCTAATCACGTCTAACCACTGGAACTTCCAATGGGTCCTTCACACCCTTGCTGCAACTAAAGAAGTTCCCCGACATACCCGTCTCCACTCGAGAGGAAGCACGTGGGGTCCCGCACACATCCAGGGGAGCCCCGTTTCCGCCTCCTAGCTCGAGATGAGGGATCCTTTCCCTGTTTCGTAGGGAAAGAATTCCCGGCGTTCCCGTCGCATCTCAAGAGGAGGCGCTCTCCACAGGAAAGGCGAGAGGAACTCCAGGGTCGTGCCAACATTCCAAGAGTCCCCCAGATGTGTCAGTCCATTCCAGAGGAACCTGTTTTCCCTGCACTGCCTTGACGTTCAAGCCGAGGATCGACTCCCACCACGTGTGCACGTGGGACAGCCCTGTGGGAAAGCCTCGTGGGAAAGCCTCGTGGGAAAGACTCGAGGGAAAACCATAGATCCTTTGATCCATTGGGCGGACTGCGTGACACAGCTGCTACCGCTCTGGAGGAAAGCGCAAGTGCATGCCCGCATTCGAGACGAGGACTGACTCCCCTGGGGAGACTCCAGAATTACCCCAAGATCCATGTCTGCACGGGAGAGGAATCCTCAGGTTCCGGCCCCGACTCCACACAAGGTCTTCGGCCCCAGCATCGACGGGAGAGGAATCCCGAGAGGCCCCCGAGGAACTCGCATGGGGACTGGCCTTTCCTGAGGCCACCAGAGCGGGTCCCTGAGGTCCCGGTCGTAAGTCGAGAGCACCTACCGCAACTCGAGAAAATCCAGGAGGTTTTGCCCTCCAGGCGAGATGAGGCCCATTTCCGCTGAGGCTTCTCGAGGCTAATCACGTCTAACCACTGGAACTTCCAAAGGGTCCTTCACACCCTTGCTGCAACTCAAGAAGTTCCCCGACATACCCGTCTCCACTCGAGAGGAAGCACGTGGGGTCCCGCACACATCCAGGGGAGCCCCGTTTCCGCCTCCTAGCTCGAGATGAGGGATCCTTTCCCTGTTTTGTAGGGAAAGAACTCCCGGCGTTCCCGTCGCATCTCAAGAGGAGGCGCTCTCCACAGGAAAGGCGAGAGGAACTCCAGGGTCGTGCCTCCATTCCAAGAGTCCCCCAGATGTGTCAGTCCATTCCAGAGGAACCTGTTTTCCCTGCACTGCCTTGACGTTCAAGCGGAGCATCCACTCCCACCACGTGTGCACGTGGGACAGCCCTGTGGGAAAGCCTCGTGGGAAAGCCTCGTGGGAAAGACTCGAGGGAAAACCATAGATCCTTTGATCCACGGGGCCGACTGCGTGACACTGCTGCTACCGCTCTGGAGGAAAGCGCAAGTGCATGCCCGCATTCGAGACGAGGACTGATTCCCCTGGGGAGACTCCAGAAGTACCCCAAGATCCATGTCAGCACTGGAGAGGAATCCTCAGGTTCCGGCTCCGACTCCACACAAGGTCTTAGGCCCCGGCATCGACGGGAGAGGAATCCCGAGAGGCCCCCGAGGAACTCGCATGGGGACTGGCCTTTCCTGTGGCCACCAGAGCGAGTCCCTGAGGTCCCCGTCGTAAGTCGAGAGCACCTGCCGCAACTCGAGAAAATCCAGGAGGTTTTGCCCTCCAGGCGAGATGAGGCCCATTTCCGCTGAGGCTTCTCGAGGCTAATCACGTCTAACCACTGGAACTTCCAAAGGGTCCTTCACACCCTTGCTGCAACTCAAGAAGTTCCCCGACATACCCGTCTCCACTCGAGAGGAAGCACGTGGGGTCCCGCACACATCCAGGGGAGCCCCGATTCCGCCTCCTAGCTCGAGATGAGGGATCCTTTCCCTGTTTCGTAGGGAAAGAATTGCCGGCGTTCCCGTCGCATCTCAAGAGGAGGCGCTCTCCACAGGAAAGGCGAGAGGAACTCCAGGGTCGTGCCACCATTCCAAGAGTCCCCCAGATGTGTCAGTCCATTCCAGAGGAACCTGTTTTCCCTGCACTGCCTTGACGTTCAAGCCGAGAATCCACTCCCACCACGTGTGCACGTGGGACAGCCCTGTGGGAAAGCCCCGTGGGAAAGCCTCGTGGGAAAGACTCGAGGGAAAACCATAGATCCTTTGATCCACGCGGCGGACTGCGTGACACTGCTGCTACCGCTCTGGAGGAAAGCGCAAGTGCATGCCCGCATTCGAGACGAGGACTGACTCCCCTGGGGAGACTCCAGAAGTACCCCAGGAACCATGTCAGCACTGGAGAGGAATCCTCAGGTTCCGGCCCCGACTCCACACAAGGTCTTAGGCCCCGGCATCGACGGGAGAGTAATCCCGAGAGGCCCCCGAGGAATTCGCATGGGGACTGGCCTTTCCTGAGGCCACCAGAGCGGGTCCCTGACGTCCCCGTCGTAAGTCGAGAGCACCTGCCGCAACTCGAGAAAATCCAGGAGGTTTTGCCATCCAGGCGAGATGAGGCCCATTTCCGCTGAGGCTTCTCGAGGCCAATCACGTCTAACCACTGGAACTTCCAAAGGGTCCTTCACACCCTTGCTGCAACTCAAGAAGTTCCCCGACATACCCGTCTCCACTCGAGAGGAAGCACGTGGGGTCCCGCACACATCCAGGGGAGCCCCGTTTCCGCCTCCTAGCTCGATTGAGGGATCCTTTCCATGTTTCGTAGGGAAAGAATTCCCGGCGTTCCCGTCGCATCTCAAGAGGAGGCGCTCTCCACAGGAAAGGTGAGAGGAACTCCAGGGTCATGCCACCATTCCAAGAGTCCACCAGATGTGTCAGTCCATTCCAGAGGAACCTGTTTTCCCTGCACTGCCTTGACGTTCAAGCCGAGGATCCACTCCCACCACGTGTGCACGTGGGACAGCCATGTGGGAAAGCCTCGTGGGAAAGCCTCGTGGGAAAGACTCGAGGGAAAACCATAGATCCTTTGATCCACGCGGAGGACTGCGTGACACTGCTGCTACCGCTCTGGAGGAAAGCGCAAGTTCATGCCCGCATTCGAGACGAGGACTGACTCCCCTGGGGAGACTCCAGAAGTACCCCAAGATCCATGTCAGCACGGGAGAGGAATCCTCAGGTTCCGGCCCCGACTCCACACAAGGTCTTAGGCCCCGGCATCGACGGGAGAGGAATCCCGAGAGGCCCCAGAGGAACTCGCATGGGGACTGGCCTTTCCTGAGGCCACCAGAGCGGGTCCCTGAGGTCCCGGTCGTAAGTCGAGAGCACCTGCCGCAACTCGAGAAAATCCAGGAGGTTTTGCCCTCCAGGCGAGATGAGGCCCATTTCCGCTGAGGCTTCTCGAGGCTAATCACGTCTAACAACTGGAACTTCCAAAGGGTCCTTCACACCCTTGCTGCAACTCAAGAAGTTCCCCAACATACCCGTCTCCACTCGAGAGGAAGCACGTGGGTTCCCGCACACACCCAGGGGAGCCCCGTTTCCGCCTCCTAGCTCGAGATGAGGGATCCTTTCCCTGTTTCGTAGGGAAAGAATTCCCGGCGTTCCCGTCGCATCTCAAGAGGAGGCGCTCTCCACAGGAAAGGCGAGAGGAACTCCAGGGTCGTGCCACCATTCCAAGAGTCCCCCAGATGTGTCAGTCCATTCCAGAGGAACCTGTTTTCCCTGCACTGCCTTGACGTTCAAGCCGAGGATCCACTCCCACCACGTGTGGACGTGGGACAGCCCTGTGGGAAAGCCTCGTGGGAAAGCCTCGTGGGAAAGACTCGAGGGAAAACCATAGATCCTTTGATCCAGGCGGGGGACTGCGTGACACTGCTGCTACCGCTCTGGAGGAAAGCGCAAGTGCATGCCCGCATTCGAGACGAGGACTGACTCCCCTGGGGAGACTCCAGAAGTACCCCAAGATCCATGTCAGCACTGGAGAGGAATCCGCAGGTTCCGGCCCCGATTCCACACAAGGTCTTAGGCCCCGGCATCGACGGGAGAGGAATCCCGAGAGGCCCCCGAGGAACTCGCATGGGGACTGGCCTTTCCTGAGGCCACCAGAGGGGGTCCCTGAGGTCCCTGTCGTAAGTCGAGAGCACCTGCCGCAACTCGAGAAAATCCAGGAAGTTTTGCCCTCCAGGCGAGATGAGGCCCATTTCCGCTGAGGCTTCTCGAGGCTAATCACGTCTAACCACTGGAACTTCCAAAGGGTCCTTCACACCCTTGCTGCAACTAAAGAAGTTCCCCGACATACCCGTCTCCACTCGAGAGGAAGCACGTGGGGTCCCGCACACATCCAGGGGAGCCCCGTTTCCGCCTCCTAGCTCGAGATGAGGGATCCTTTCCCTGTTTCGTAGGGAAAGAATTCCCGGCGTTCCCGTCGCATCTCAAGAGGAGGCGCTCTCCACAGGAAAGGCGAGAGGAACTCCAGGGTCGTGCCAACATTCCAAGAGTCCCGCAGATGTGTCAGTCCATTCCAGAGGAACCTGTTTTCCCTGCACTGCCTTGACGTTCAAGCCGAGGATCGACTCCCACCACGTGTGCACGTGGGACAGCCCTGTGGGAAAGCCTCGTGGGAAAGCCTCGTGGGAAAGACTCGAGGGAAAACCATAGATCCTTTGATCCATTGGGCGGACTGCGTGACACAGCTGCTACCGCTCTGGAGGAAAGCGCAAGTGCATGCCCGCATTCGAGACGAGGACTGACTCCCCTGGGGAGACTCCAGAATTACCCCAAGATCCATGTCTGCACGGGAGAGGAATCCTCAGGTTCCGGCCCCGACTCCACACAAGGTCTTCGGCCCCAGCATCGACGGGAGAGGAATCCCGAGAGGCCCCCGAGGAACTCGCATGGGGACTGGCCTTTCCTGAGGCCACCAGAGCGGGTCCCTGAGGTCCCGGTCGTAAGTCGAGAGCACCTACCGCAACTCGAGAAAATCCAGGAGGTTTTGCCCTCCAGGCGAGATGAGGCCCATTTCCGCTGAGGCTTCTCGAGGCTAATCACGTCTAACCACTGGAACTTCCAAAGGGTCCTTCACACCCTTGCTGCAACTCAAGAAGTTCCCCGACATACCCGTCTCCACTCGAGAGGAAGCACGTGGGGTCCCGCACACATCCAGGGGAGCCCCGTTTCCGCCTCCTAGCTCGAGATGAGGGATCCTTTCCCTGTTTTGTAGGGAAAGAACTCCCGGCGTTCCCGTCGCATCTCAAGAGGAAGCGCTCTCCACAGGAAAGGCGAGAGGAACTCCAGGGTCGTGCCTCCATTCCAAGAGTCCCCCAGATGTGTCAGTCCATTCCAGAGGAACCTGTTTTCCCTGCACTGCCTTGACGTTCAAGCCGAGCATCCACTCCCACCACGTGTGCACGTGGGACAGCCCTGTGGGAAAGCCTCGTGGGAAAGCCTCGTGGGAAAGACTCGAGGGAAAACCATAGATCCTTTGATCCACGGGGCCGACTGCGTGACACTGCTGCTACCGCTCTGGAGGAAAGCGCAAGTGCATGCCCGCATTCGAGACGAGGACTGATTCCCCTGGGGAGACTCCAGAAGTACCCCAAGATCCATGTCAGCACTGGAGAGGAATCCTCAGGTTCCGGCCCCGACTCCACACAAGGTCTTAGGCACCGGCATCGACGGGAGAGGAATCCCGAGAGGCCCCAGAGGAACTCGCATGGGGACTGGCCTTTCCTGAGGCCACCAGAGCGAGTCCCTGAGGTCCCCGTCGTAAGTCGAGAGCACCTGCCGCAACTCGAGAAAATCCAGGAGGTTTTGCCCTCCAGGCGAGATGAGGCCCATTTCCGCTGAGGCTTCTCGAGGCTAATCACGTCTAACCACTGGAACTTCCAAAGGGTCCTTCACACCCTTGCTGCAACTCAAGAAGTTCCCCGACATACCCGTCTCCACTCGAGAGGAAGCACGTGGGGTCCCGCACACATCCAGGGGAGCCCCGTTTCCGCCTCCTAGCTCGAGATGAGGGATCCTTTCCCTGTTTCGTCGGGAAAGAATTCCCGGCGTTCCCGTCTCATCTCAAGAGGAGGCGCTCTCCACAGGAAAGGCGAGAGGAACTCCAGGGTCGTGCCACCATTCCAAGAGTCCCCCAGATGTGTCAGTCCATTCCAGAGGAACCTGTTTTCCCTGCACTGCCTTGACGTTCAAGCCGAGCATCCACTCCCACCACGTGTGCACGTGGGACAGCCCTGTGGGAAAGCCTCGTGGGAAAGCCTCGTGGGAAAGACTCGAGGGAAAACCATAGATCCTTTGATCCACGCGGCGGACTGCGTGACACTGCTGCTACCGCTCTGGAGGAAAGCGCAAGTGCATGCCCGCATTCGAGACGAGGACTGACTCCCCTGGGGAGACTCCAGAAGTACCCCAAGATCCATGTCAGCACTGGAGATGAATCCTCAGGTTCCGGCCCCGACTCCACACAAGGTCTTAGGCCCCGGCATCGACGGGAGAGGAATCCCGAGAGGCCCCCGAGGAACTCGCATGGGGACTGGCCTTTCCTGAGGCCACCAGAGCGGGTCCCTGAGGTCCAAGTCGTAAGTCGGGAGCACCTGCCGCAACTCGAGAAAATCCAGGAGGTTTTGCCCTCCAGGCGAGATGAGGCCCATTTCCGCTGAGGCTTCTCGAGGCTAATCACGTCTAACCACTGGAACTTCCAAAGGGTCCTTCACACCCTTGCTGCAACTCAAGAAGTTCCCCGACATACCCGTCTCCACTCGAGAGGAAGCACGTGGGTTCCCGCACACATCCAGGGGAGCCCCGTTTCCGCCTCCTAGCTCGAGATGAGGGATCCTTTCCCTGTTTCGTAGGGAAAGAATTCCCGGCGTTCCCGTCGCATCTCAAGAGGAGGCGCTCTCCACAGGAAAGGCGAGAGGAACTCCAGGGTCGTGCCACCATTCCAAGAGTCCCCCAGATGTGTCAGTCCATTCCAGAGGAACCTGTTTTCCCTGCACTGCCTTGACGTTCAAGCCGAGAATCCACTCCCACCACGTGTGCACGTGGGACAGCCCTGTGGGAAAGCCTCGTGGGAAAGCCTCGTGGGAAAGACTCGAGGGAAAACCATAGATCCTTTGATCAACGCGGCGGACTGCGTGACACTGCTGCTACCGCTCTGGAGGAAAGCGCAAGTGCATGCCCGCATTCGAGACGAGGACTGACTCCCCTGGGGAGACTCCAGAAGTACCCCAAGATCCATGTCAGCACTGGAGAGGAATCCTCAGGTTCCGGCCCCGACTCCACACAAGGTCTTAGGCCCCGGCATCGACGGGAGAGGAATCCCGAGAGGCCCCCGAGGAACTCACATGGGGACTGGCCTTTCCTGAGGCCACCAGAGCGGGTCCCTGAGGTCCCCGTCGTAAGTCGAGAGCACCTGCCGCAACTCGAGAAAATCCAGGAGGTTTTGCCCTCCAGGCGAGATGAGGCCCATTTCCGCTGAGACTTCTCGAGGCTAATCACGTCTAACCACTGGAACTTCCAAAGGGTCCTTCACACCCTTGCTGCAACTCAAGAAGTTCCCCGACATACCCGTCTCCACTCGAGAGGAAGCACGTGGGGTCCCGCACACATCCAGGGGAGCCCCGTTTCCGCCTCCTAGCTCGAGATGAGGGATCCTTTCCCTGTTTGGTAGGGAAAGAATTCCCGGCGTTCCCGTCGCATCTCAAGAGGAGGCGCTCTCCACAGGAAAGGCGAGAGGAACTCCAGGGTCGTGCCACCATTCCAAGAGTCCCCCAGATGTGTCAGTCCATTCCAGAGGAACCTGTTTTCCCTGCACTGCCTTGACGTTCAAGCCGAGGATCCACTCCCACCACGTGTGCACGTGGGACAGCCCTGTGGGAAAGCCTAGTGGGAAAGCCTCGTGGGAAAGACTCGAGGGAAAACCATAGATCCTTTGATCCACGCGGCGGACTGCGTGACACTGCTGCTACCGCTCTGGAGGAAAGCGCAAGTGCATGCCCGCATTCGAGACGAGGACTGACTCCCCTGGGGAGACTCCAGAAGTACCCCAAGATCCATGTCAGCACTGGAGAGGAATCCTCAGGTTCCGGCCCCGACTCCACACTAGGTCTTAGGCCCCGGCATCGACGGCAGAGGAATGCCGAGAGGCCCCCGAGGAACTCACATGGGGACTGGCCTTTCCTGAGGCCACCAGAGCGGGTCCCTGAGGTCCCCGTCGTAAGTCGAGAGCACCTGCCGCAACTCGAGAAAATCCAGGAGGTTTTGCCCTCCAGGCGAGATGAGGCCCATTTCCTCTGAGGCTTCTCGAGGCTAATCACGTCTAACCACTGGAACTTCCAATGGGTCCTTCACACCCTTGCTGCAACTCAAGAAGTTCCCCGACATACCCGTCTCCACTCGAGAGGAAGCACGTGGGGTCCCGCACACATCCAGGGGAGCCCCGTTTCCGCCTCCTAGCTCGAGATGAGGGATCCTTTCCCTGTTTCGTAGGGAAAGAATTCCCGGCGTTCCCGTCGCATCTCAAGAGGAGGCGCTCTCCACAGGAAAGGCGAGAGGAACTCCAGGGTCGTGCCACCATTCCAAGAGTCCCCCAGATGTGTCAGTCCATTCCAGAGGAACCTGTTCTCCCTGCACTGCCATGACGTTCAAGCCGAGGATCCACTCCCACCACGTGTGCACGTGGGACAGCCCTGTGGGAAAGCCTCGTGGGAAAGCCTCGTGGGAAAGACTCGAGGGAAAACCATAGATCCTTTGATCCACGCGGCTGACTGCGTGACACTGCTGCTACCGCTCTGGAGGAAAGCGCAAGTGCATGCCCGCATTGAAACGAGGACTGACTCCCCTGTGGAGACTCCAGAAGTACCCCAAGATCCATGTCAGCACTGGAGAAGAATCCTCAGGTTCCGGCCCCGACTCCACACAAGGTCTTAGGCCCCGGCATCGACGGGAGAGGAATGCCGAGAGGCCCCCGAGGAACTCGCATGGGGACTGGCCTTTCCTGAGGCCACCAGAGCGGGTCCCTGAGGTCCGCATCGTAAGTCGAGAGCACCTGCCGCAACTCGAGAAAATCCAGGAGGTTTTGCCCTCCAGGCGAGATGAGGCCCATTTCCGATGAGGCTTCTCGAGGCTAATCACATCTAACCGCTGGAACTTCCAAAGGGTCCTTCACACCCTTGCAGCAACTCAAGAAGTTCCCCGACATACCCGTCTCCACTCGAGAGGAAGCACGTAGGGTGCCGCACACATCCAGGGGAGCCCCGTTTCCGCCTCCTAGCTCGAGATGAGTGATCCTTTCCCTGTTTCGTAGGGAAAGAATTCCCGGCGTTCCCGTCGCATCTCAAGAGGAGGCGCTCTCCACAGGAAAGGCGAGAGGAACTCCAGGGTCGTGCCACCATTCCAAGAGTCCCCCAGATGTGTCAGTCCTTTCCAGAGGAACCTGTTTTCCCTGCACTGCCTTCACGTTCAAGCCGAGGATCCACTCCCACCACGTGTGCACGTGGGACAGCGCTTTGGGAAAGCCTCGTGGGAAAGCCTCGTGGGAAAGACTCGAGGGAAAACCATAGATCCTTTGATCCACGCGGCGGACTGCGGGACACTGCTGCTACCGCTCTGGAGGAAAGCGCAAGTGCATGCCCGCATTCGAGACGAGGACTGACTCCCCTGGGGAGACTCCAGAAGTTCCCCAAGATCCATGTCAGCACTGGAGAGGAATCCTCAGGTTCCGGCCCCGACTCCACACAAGGTCTTAGGCCCCGGCATCGACGGGAGAGGAATCCCGAGACGCCCCCGAGGAACTCGCATGGGGACTGGCCTTTCCTGAGGCCACCAGAGCGGGTCCCTGAGGTCCCCGTCGTAAGTCGAGAGCACCTGCCGCAACTCGAGAAAATCCAGGAGGTTTTGCCCTCCAGGCGAGATGAGGCCCATTTCCGCTGAGTCTTCTCGAGGCTAATCACGTCTAACCACTGGAACTTCCAAAGGGTCTTCACACCCTTGCTGCAACTCAAGAAGTTCCCCGACATACCCGTCTCCACTCGAGAGGAAGCACGTGGGGTCCCGCACACATCCAGGGGAGCCCCGTTTCCGCCTCCTAGCTCGATTGAGGGATCCTTTCCCTGTTTCGTAGGGAAAAAATTCCCGGCGTTCCCGTCGCATCTCAAGAGGAGGCGCTCTCCACAGGAAAGGTGAGAGGAACTCCAGGGTCATGCCACCATTCCAAGAGTCCACCAGATGTGTCAGTCCATTCCAGAGGAACCTGTTTTCCCTGCACTGCCTTGACGTTCAAGCCGAGGATCCACTCCCACCACGTGTGCACGTGGGACAGCCATGTGGGAAAGCCTCGTGGGAAAGCCTCGTGGGAAAGACTCGAGGGAAAACCATAGATCCTTTGATCCACGCGGCGGACTGCGTGACACTGCTGCTACCGCTCTGGAGGAAAGCGCAAGTTCATACCCGCATTCGAGACGAGGACTGACTCCCCTGGGGAGACTCCAGAAGTACCCCAAGATCCATGTCAGCACGGGAGAGGAATCCTCAGGTTCCGGCCCCGACTCCACACAAGGTCTTAGGCCCCGGCATCGACGGGAGAGGAATCCCGAGAGGCCCCAGAGGAACTCGCATGGGGACTGGCCTTTCCTGAGGCCACCAGAGCGGGTCCCTGAGGTCCCGGTCGTAAGTCGAGAGCACCTGCCGCAACTCGAGAAAATCCAGGAGGTTTTGCCCTCCAGGCGAGATGAGGCCCATTTCTGCTGAGGCTTCTCGAGGCTAATCACGTCTAACCACTGGAACTTCCAAAGGGTCCTTCACACCCTCGCTGCAACTCAAGAAGTTCCCCAACATACCCGTCTCCACTCGAGAGGAAGCACGTGGGTTCCCGCACACATCCAGGGGAGCCCCGTTTCCGCCTCCTAGCTCGAGATGAGGGATCCTTTCCCTGTTTCGTAGGGAAAGAATTCCCGGCGTTCCCGTCGCATCTCAAGAGGAGGCGCTCTCCACAGGAAAGGCGAGAGGAACTCCAGGGTCGTGCCACCATTCCAAGAGTCCCCCAGATGTGTCAGTCCATTCCAGAGGAACCTGTTTTCCCTGCACTGCCTTGACGTTCAAGCCGAGGATCCACTCCCACCACGTGTGGACGTGGGACAGCCCTGTGGGAAAGCCTCGTGGGAAAGCCTCGTGGGAAAGACTCGAGGGAAAACCATAGATCCTTTGATCCACGCGGCGGACTGCGTGACACTGCTGCTACCGCTCTGGAGGAAAGCGCAAGTGCATGCCCGCATTCGAGACGAGGACTGACTCCCCTGGGGAGACTCCAGAAGTACCCCAAGATCCATGTCAGCACTGGAGAGGAATCCGCAGGTTCCGGCCCCGATTCCACACAAGGTCTTAGGCCCCGGCATCGACGGGAGAGGAATCCCGAGAGGCCCCAGAGGAACTCGCATGGGGACTGGCCTTTCCTGAGGCCACCAGAGGGGTTCCCTGAGGTCCCGGTCGTAAGTCGAGAGCACCTGCCGCAACTCGAGAAAATCCAGGAGGTTTTGCCCACCAGGCGAGATGAGGCCCATTTCCGCTGAGGCTTCTCGAGGCTAATCACGTCTAACCACTGGAACTTCCAAAGGGTCCTTCACACCCTTGCTGCAACTAAAGAAGTTCCCCGACATACCCGTCTCCACTCGAGAGGAAGCACGTGGGGTCCCGCACACATCCAGGGGAGCCCCGTTTCCGCCTCCTAGCTCGAGATGAGGGATCCTTTCCCTGTTTCGTAGGGAAAGAATTCCCGGCGTTCCCGTCGCATCTCAAGAGGAGGCGCTCTCCACAGGAAAGGCGAGAGGAACTCCAGGGTCGTGCCAACATTCCAAGAGTCCCCCAGATGTGTCAGTCCATTCCAGAGGAACCTGTTTTCCCTGCACTGCCTTGACGTTCAAGCCGAGGATCGACTCCCACCACGTGTGCACGTGGGACAGCCCTGTGGGAAAGCCTCGTGGGAAAGCCTTGTGGGAAAGACTCGAGGGAAAACCATAGATCCTTTGATCCATTGGGCGGACTGCGTGACACTGCTGCTACCGCTCTGGAGGAAAGCGCAAGTGCATGCCCGCATTCGAGACGAGGACTGACTCCCCTGGGGAGACTCCAGAATTACCCCAAGATCCATGTCTGCACGGGAGAGGAATCCTCAGGTTCCGGCCCCGACTCCACACAAGGTCTTCGGCCCCAGCATCGACGGGAGAGGAATCCCGAGAGGCCCCCGAGGAACTCGCATGGGGACTGGCCTTTCCTGAGGCCACCAGAGCGGGTCCCTGAGGTCCCGGTCGTAAGTCGAGAGCACCTACCGCAACTCGAGAAAATCCAGGAGGTTTTGCCCTCCAGGCGAGATGAGGCCCATTTCCGCTGAGGCTTCTCGAGGCTAATCACGTCTAACCACTGGAACTTCCAAAGGGTCCTTCACACCCTTGCTGCAACTCAAGAAGTTCCCCGACATACCCGTCTCCACTCGAGAGGAAGCACGTGGGGTCCCTCACACATCCAGGGGAGCCCCGTTTCCGCCTCCTAGATCGAGATGAGGGATCCTTTCCCTGTTTTGTAGGGAAAGAACTCCCGGCGTTCCCGTCGCATCTCAAGAGGAGGCGCTCTCCACAGGAAAGGCGAGAGGAACTCCAGGGTCGTGCCTCCATTCCAAGAGTCCCCCAGATGTGTCAGTCCATTCCAGAGGAACCTGTTTTCCCTGCACTGCCTTGACGTTCAAGCCGAGGATCCACTCCCACCACGTGTGCACGTGGGACAGCCCTGTGGGAAAGCCTCGTGGGAAAGCCTCGTGGGAAAGACTCGAGGGAAAACCATAGATCCTTTGATCCACGCGGCGGACTGCGTGACACTGCTGCTACCGCTCTGGAGGAAAGCGCAAGTGCATGCCCGCATTCGAGACGAGGACTGACTCCACTGGGGAGACTCCAGAAGTACCCCAAGATCCATGTCAGCACTGGAGAGGAATCCTCAGGTTCCGGCCCCGACTCCACACAAGGTCTTAGGCCCCGGCATCGACGGGAGAGGAATCCCGAGAGGCCCCCGAGGAACTCGCATGGGGACTGGCCTTTCCTGAGGCCACCAGAGCGGGTCCCTGAGGTCCCCGTCGTAAGTCGAGAGCACCTGCCGCAACTCGAGAAAATCCAGGAGGTTTTGCCCTCCAGGCGAGATGAGGCCCATTTCCGCTGAGGCTTCTCGAGGCTAATCACGTCTAACCACTGGAACTTCCAAAGGGTCCTTCACACCCTTGCTGCAACTCAAGAAGTTCCCCGACATACCCGTCTCCACTCGAGAGGAAGCACGTGGGGTCCCGTACACATCCAGGGGAGCCCCGTTTCCGCCTCCTAGCTCGAGATGAGGGATCCTTTCCCTGTTTCGTAGGGAAAGAATTCCCGGCGTTCCCGTCGCATCTCAAGAGGAGGCGCTCTCCACAGGAAAGGCGAGAGGAACTCCAGGGTCGTGCCACCATTCCAAGAGTCCCCCAGATGTGTCAGTCCATTCCAGAGGAACCTGTTTTCCCTGCACTGCCTTGACGTTCAAGCCGAGCATCCACTCCCACCACGTGTGCACGTGGGACAGCCCTGTGGGAAAGCCTCGTGGGAAAGCCTCGTGGGAAAGACTCGAGTGAAAACCATAGATCCTTTGATCCACGCGGCCGACTGCGTGACACTGCTGCTACCGCTCTGGAGGAAAGCGCAAGTGCATGCCCGCATTCGAGACGAGGACTGATTTCCCTGGGGAGACTCCAGAAGTACCCCAAGATCCATGTCAGCACTGGAGAGGAATCCTCAGGTTCCGGCCCCGACTCCACACAAGGTCTTAGGCACCGGCATCGACGGGAGAGGAATCCCGAGAGGCCCCCGAGGAACTCGCATGGGGACTGGCCTTTCCTGAGGCCACCAGAGCGAGTCCCTGAGGTCCCCGTCGTAAGTCGAGAGCACCTGCCGCAACTCGAGAAAATCCAGGAGGTTTTGCCCTCCAGGCGAGATGAGGCCCATTTCCGCTGAGGCTTCTCGAGGCTAATCACGTCTAACCACTGGAACTTCCAAAGGGTCCTTCACACCCTTGCTGCAACTCAAGAAGTTCCCAGGCATACCCGTCTCCACTCGAGAGGAAGCACGTGGGGTCCCGCACACATCCAGGGGAGCCCCGTTTCCGCCCCCTAGCTCGAGATGAGGGATCCTTTCCCTGTTTCGTAGGGAAAGAATTCCCGGCGTTCCCGTCGCATCTCAAGAGGAGGCGCTCTCCACAGGAAAGGCGAGAGGAACTCCAGGGTCGTGCCACCATTCCAAGAGTCCCCCAGATGTGTACGTCCATTCCAGAGGAACCTGTTTTCCCTGCACTGCCTTGACGTTCAAGCCGAGCATCCACTCCCACCACGTGTGCACGTGGGACAGCCCTGTGGGAAAGCCTCGTGGGAAAGCCTCGTGGGAAAGACTCGAGGGAAAACCATAGATCCTTTGATCCACGCGGCGGACTGCGTGACACTGCTGCTACCGCTCTGGAGGAAAGCGCAAGTGCATGCCCGCATTCGAGACGAGGACTGACTCCCCTGGGGAGACTCCAGAAGTACCCCAAGATCCATGTCAGCACTGGAGAGGAATCCGCAGGTTCCGGCCCCGATTCCACACAAGGTCTTAGGCCCCGGCATCGACGGGAGAGGAATCCCGAGAGGCCCCAGAGGAACTCGCATGGGGACTGGCCTTTCCTGAGGCCACCAGAGGGGTTCCCTGAGGTCCCGGTCGTAAGTCGAGAGCACCTGCCGCAACTCGAGAAAATCCAGGAGGTTTTGCCCACCAGGCGAGATGAGGCCCATTTCCGCTGAGGCTTCTCGAGGCTAATCACGTCTAACCACTGGAACTTCCAAAGGGTCCTTCACACCCTTGCTGCAACTAAAGAAGTTCCCCGACATACCCGTCTCCACTCGAGAGGAAGCACGTGGGGTCCCGCACACATCCAGGGGAGCCCCGTTTCCGCCTCCTAGCTCGAGATGAGGGATCCTTTCCCTGTTTCGTAGGGAAAGAATTCCCGGCGTTCCCGTCGCATCTCAAGAGGAGGCGCTCTCCACAGGAAAGGCGAGAGGAACTCCAGGGTCGTGCCAACATTCCAAGAGTCCCCCAGATGTGTCAGTCCATTCCAGAGGAACCTGTTTTCCCTGCACTGCCTTGACGTTCAAGCCGAGGATCGACTCCCACCACGTGTGCACGTGGGACAGCCCTGTGGGAAAGCCTCGTGGGAAAGCCTTGTGGGAAAGACTCGAGGGAAAACCATAGATCCTTTGATCCATTGGGCGGACTGCGTGACACTGCTGCTACCGCTCTGGAGGAAAGCGCAAGTGCATGCCCGCATTCGAGACGAGGACTGACTCCCCTGGGGAGACTCCAGAATTACCCCAAGATCCATGTCTGCACGGGAGAGGAATCCTCAGGTTCCGGCCCCGACTCCACACAAGGTCTTCGGCCCCAGCATCGACGGGAGAGGAATCCCGAGAGGCCCCCGAGGAACTCGCATGGGGACTGGCCTTTCCTGAGGCCACCAGAGCGGGTCCCTGAGGTCCCGGTCGTAAGTCGAGAGCACCTACCGCAACTCGAGAAAATCCAGGAGGTTTTGCCCTCCAGGCGAGATGAGGCCCATTTCCGCTGAGGCTTCTCGAGGCTAATCACGTCTAACCACTGGAACTTCCAAAGGGTCCTTCACACCCTTGCTGCAACTCAAGAAGTTCCCCGACATACCCGTCTCCACTCGAGAGGAAGCACGTGGGGTCCCTCACACATCCAGGGGAGCCCCGTTTCCGCCTCCTAGATCGAGATGAGGGATCCTTTCCCTGTTTTGTAGGGAAAGAACTCCCGGCGTTCCCGTCGCATCTCAAGAGGAGGCGCTCTCCACAGGAAAGGCGAGAGGAACTCCAGGGTCGTGCCTCCATTCCAAGAGTCCCCCAGATGTGTCAGTCCATTCCAGAGGAACCTGTTTTCCCTGCACTGCCTTGACGTTCAAGCCGAGGATCCACTCCCACCACGTGTGCACGTGGGACAGCCCTGTGGGAAAGCCTCGTGGGAAAGCCTCGTGGGAAAGACTCGAGGGAAAACCATAGATCCTTTGATCCACGCGGCGGACTGCGTGACACTGCTGCTACCGCTCTGGAGGAAAGCGCAAGTGCATGCCCGCATTCGAGACGAGGACTGACTCCACTGGGGAGACTCCAGAAGTACCCCAAGATCCATGTCAGCACTGGAGAGGAATCCTCAGGTTCCGGCCCCGACTCCACACAAGGTCTTAGGCCCCGGCATCGACGGGAGAGGAATCCCGAGAGGCCCCCGAGGAACTCGCATGGGGACTGGCCTTTCCTGAGGCCACCAGAGCGGGTCCCTGAGGTCCCCGTCGTAAGTCGAGAGCACCTGCCGCAACTCGAGAAAATCCAGGAGGTTTTGCCCTCCAGGCGAGATGAGGCCCATTTCCGCTGAGGCTTCTCGAGGCTAATCACGTCTAACCACTGGAACTTCCAAAGGGTCCTTCACACCCTTGCTGCAACTCAAGAAGTTCCCCGACATACCCGTCTCCACTCGAGAGGAAGCACGTGGGGTCCCGTACACATCCAGGGGAGCCCCGTTTCCGCCTCCTAGCTCGAGATGAGGGATCCTTTCCCTGTTTCGTAGGGAAAGAATTCCCGGCGTTCCCGTCGCATCTCAAGAGGAGGCGCTCTCCACAGGAAAGGCGAGAGGAACTCCAGGGTCGTGCCACCATTCCAAGAGTCCCCCAGATGTGTCAGTCCATTCCAGAGGAACCTGTTTTCCCTGCACTGCCTTGACGTTCAAGCCGAGCATCCACTCCCACCACGTGTGCACGTGGGACAGCCCTGTGGGAAAGCCTCGTGGGAAAGCCTCGTGGGAAAGACTCGAGTGAAAACCATAGATCCTTTGATCCACGCGGCCGACTGCGTGACACTGCTGCTACCGCTCTGGAGGAAAGCGCAAGTGCATGCCCGCATTCGAGACGAGGACTGATTTCCCTGGGGAGACTCCAGAAGTACCCCAAGATCCATGTCAGCACTGGAGAGGAATCCTCAGGTTCCGGCCCCGACTCCACACAAGGTCTTAGGCACCGGCATCGACGGGAGAGGAATCCCGAGAGGCCCCCGAGGAACTCGCATGGGGACTGGCCTTTCCTGAGGCCACCAGAGCGAGTCCCTGAGGTCCCCGTCGTAAGTCGAGAGCACCTGCCGCAACTCGAGAAAATCCAGGAGGTTTTGCCCTCCAGGCGAGATGAGGCCCATTTCCGCTGAGGCTTCTCGAGGCTAATCACGTCTAACCACTGGAACTTCCAAAGGGTCCTTCACACCCTTGCTGCAACTCAAGAAGTTCCCAGGCATACCCGTCTCCACTCGAGAGGAAGCACGTGGGGTCCCGCACACATCCAGGGGAGCCCCGTTTCCGCCCCCTAGCTCGAGATGAGGGATCCTTTCCCTGTTTCGTAGGGAAAGAATTCCCGGCGTTCCCGTCGCATCTCACGAGGAGGCGCTCTCCACAGGAAAGGCGAGAGGAACTCCAGGGTCGTGCCACCATTCCAAGAGTCCCCCAGATGTGTACGTCCATTCCAGAGGAACCTGTTTTCCCTGCACTGCCTTGACGTTCAAGCCGAGCATCCACTCCCACCACGTGTGCACGTGGGACAGCCCTGTGGGAAAGCCTCGTGGGAAAGCCTCGTGGGAAAGACTCGAGGGAAAACCATAGATCCTTTGATCCACGCGGCGGACTGCGTGACACTGCTGCTACCGCTCTGGAGGAAAGCGCAAGTGCATGCCCGCATTCGAGACGAGGACTGACTCCCCAGGGGAGACTCCAGAAGTACCCCAAGATCCATGTCAGCACTGGAGAGGAATCCGCAGGTTCCGGCCCCAATTCCACACAAGGTCTTAGGCCCCGGCATCGACGGGAGAGGAATCCCGAGAGGCCCCCGAGGAACTCGCATGGGGACTGACCTTTCCTGAGGCCACCAGAGCGGGTCCCTGAGGTCCCCGTCGTAAGTCGAGAGCACCTGCCGCAACTCGAGAAAATCCAGGAGGTTTTGCCCTCCAGGCGAGATGAGGCCCATTTCCGCTGAGGCTTCTCGAGGCTAATCACGTCTAACCACTGGAACTTCCAAAGGGTCTTCACACCCTTGCTGCAACTCAAGAAGTTCCCCGACATACCCGTTTCCACTCGAGAGGAAGCACGTGGGGTCCCGCAAACATCCAGGGGAGCCCCGTTTCCGCCTCCTAGCTCGAGATGAGGGATCCTTTCCCTGTTTCGTAGGGAAAGAATTCCCGGCGTTCCCGTCGCATCTCAAGAGGAGGCGCTCTCCACAGGAAAGGCGAGAGGAACTCCAGGGTCGTGCCACCATTCCAAGAGTCCCCCAGATGTGTACGTCCATTCCAGAGGAACCTGTTTTCCCTGCACTGCCTTGACGTTCAAGCCGAGGATCCACTCCCACCACGTGTGCACGTGGGACAGCCCTGTGGGAAAGCCTCGTGGGAAAGCCTCCTGGGAAAGACTCGAGGGAAAACCATAGATCCTTTGATCCACGCGGCGGACTGCGTGACACTGCTGCTACCGCTCTGGAGGAAAGCGCAAGTGCATGCCCGCATTCGAGACGAGGACTGACTCCCCTGGGGAGACTCCAGAAGTACCCCAAGATCCATGTCAGCACTGGAGAGGAATCCTCAGGTTCCGGCCCCGACTCCACACAAGGTCTTAGGCCCCGGCATCGACGGGAGAGGAATCCCGAGAGGCCCCCGAGGAACTCACATGGGGTCTGGCCTTTCCTGAGGCCACCAGAGCGGGTCCCTGAGGTCCCCGTCGTAAGTCGAGAGCACCTGCCGCAACTCGAGAAAATCCAGGAGGTTTTGCCCTCAAGGCGAAATGAGGCCCATTTCCGCTGAGACTTCTCGAGGCTAATCACGTCTAACCACTGGAACTTCCAAAGGGTCCTTCACACCCTTGCTGCAACTCAAGAAGTTCCCCGACATACCCGTCTCCACTCGAGAGGAAGCACGTGGGGTCCCGCACATATCCAGGGGAGCCCCGTTTCCGCCTCCTAGCTCGAGATGAGGGATCCTTTCCCTGTTTCGTAGGGAAAGAATTCCCGGCGTTCCCGTCGCATCTCAAGAGGAGGCGCTCTCCACAGGAAAGGCGAGAGGAACTCCAGGGTCGTGCCACCATTCCAAGAGTCCCCCAGATGTGTCAGTCCATTCCAGAGGAACCTGTTTTCCCTGCACTGCCTTGACGTTCAAGCCGAGGATCCACTCCCACCACGTGTGCACGTGGGACAGCCCTGTGGGAAAGCCTAGTGGGAAAGCCTCGTGGGAAAGACTCGAGGGAAAACCATAGATCCTTTGATTCACGCGGCGGACTGCGTGACACTGCTGCTACCGCTCTGGAGGAAAGCGCAAGTGCATGCCCGCATTCGAGACGAGGACTGACTCCCCTGGGGAGACTCCAGAAGTACCCCAAGATCCATGTCAGCACTGGAGAGGAATCCTCAGGTTCCGGCCCCGACTCCCCACAAGGTCTTAGGCCCCGGCATCGACGGCAGAGGAATGCCGAGGGGCCCCCGAGGAACTCACATGGGGACTGGCCTTTCCTGAGGCCACCAGAGCGGGTCCCTGAGGTCCGCATCGTAAGTCGAGAGCACCTGCCGCAACTCGAGAAAATCCAGGAGGTTTTGCCCTCCAGGCGAGATGAGGCCCATTTCCTCTGAGGCTTCTCGAGGCTAATCACGTCTAACCACTGGAACTTCCAATGGGTCCTTCACACCCTTGCTGCAACTCAAGAAGTTCCCCGACATACCCGTCTCCACTCGAGAGGAAGCACGTAGGGTGCCGCACACATCCAGGGGAGCCCCGTTTCCGCCTCCTAGCTCGAGATGAGGGATCCTTTCCCTGTTTCGTAGGGAAAGAATTCCCGGCGTTCCCGTCGCATCTCAAGAGGAGGCGCTCTCCACAGGAAAGGCGAGAGGAACTCCAGGGTCGTGCCACCATTCCAAGAGTCCCCCAGATGTGTCAGTCCTTTCCAGAGGAACCTGTTTTCCCTGCACTGCCTTGACGTTCAAGCCGAGGATCCACTCCCACCACGTGTGCACGTGGGACAGCCCTGTGGGAAAGCCTCGTGGGAAAGCCTCGTGGGAAAGACTCGAGGGAAAACCATAGATCCTTTGATCCACGCGGCGGACTGCGTGACACTGCTGCTACCGCTCTGGAGGAAAGCGCAAGTGCATGCCCGCATTCTAGACGAGGACTGACTCCCCTGGGGAGACTCCAGAAGTTCCCCAAGATCCATGTCAGCACTGGAGAGGAATCCTCAGGTTCGGGCCCCGACTCCACACAAGGTCTTAGGCCCCGGCATCGACGGGAGAGGAATCCCGAGACGCCCCCGAGGAACTCGCATGGGGACTGGCCTTTCCTGAGGCCACCAGAGCGGGTCCCTGAAGTCCCCGTCGTAAGTCGAGAGCACCTGCCGCAACTCGAGAAAATCCAGGAGGTTTTGCCCTCCAGGCGAGATGAGGCCCATTTCCGCTGAGGCTTCTCGAGGCTAATCACGTCTAACCACTGGAACTTCCAAAGGGTCCTTCACACCCTTGCTGCAACTCAAGAAGTTCCCCGACATACCCGTCTCCACTCGAGAGGAAGCACGTGGAGTCCCGCACACATCCAGGGAAGCCCCGTTTCCGCCTCCTAGCTCGAGATGAGGGATCCTTTCCCTGTTTCGTAGGGAAAGAATTCCCGGCGTTCCCGTCGCATCTCAAGAGGAGGCGATCTCCACAGGAAAGGCGAGAGGAACTCCAGGGTCGTGCCACCATTCCAAGAGTCCCCCAGATGTGTCAGTCCATTCCAGAGGAACCTGTTTTCCCTGCACTGCCTTGACGTTCAAGCCGAGGATCGGCTCCCACCACGTGTGCACGTGGGACAGCCCTGTGGGAAAGCCTCGTGGGAAAGCCTCGTGGGAAAGACTCGAGGGAAAACCATAGATCCTTTGATCCACGCGGCGGACTGCGTGACACTGCTGCTACCGCTCTGGAGGAAAGCGCATGTGCATGCCCGCATTCGAGACGAGGACTGACTCCCCTGGGGAGACTCCAGAAGTACCCCAAGATCCATGTCAGCACTGGAGAGGAATCCTCAGGTTCCGGCCCCGACTCCACACAAGGTCTTAGGCCCCGGCATCGACGGGAGAGGAATGCCGAGAGGCCCCCGAGGAACTCGCATGGGGACTGGCCTTTCCTGAGGCCACCAGAGCGGGTCCCTGAGGTCCACATCGTAAGTCGAGAGCACCTGCCGCAACTCGAGAAAATCCAGGAGGTTTTGCCCTCCAGGCGAGATGAGGCCCATTTCCGCTGAGGCTTCTCGAGGCTAATCACATCTAACCGCTGGAACTTCCAAAGGGTCCTTCACACCCTTGCTGCAACTCAAGAAGTTCCCCGACATACCCGTCTCCACTCGAGAGGAAGCACGTGGGGTCCCACACCCATCCAAGGGAGCCCCGTTTCCGCCTCCTAGCTCGAGATGAGGGATCCTTTCCCTGTTTCGTAGGGAAAGAATTCCCGGCGTTCCCGTCGCATCTCAAGAGGAGGCGCTCTCCACAGGAAAGGCGAGAGGAACTCCAGGGTCGTGCCACCATTCCAAGAGTCCCCCAGATGTGTCAGTCCATTCCAGAGGAACCTGTTTTCCCTGCACTGCCTTGACGTTCAAGCCGAGCATCCACTCCCACCACGTGTGCACGTGGGACAGCCCTGTGGGAAAGCCTCGTGGGAAAGCCTCGTGGGAAAGACTCGAGGGAAAACCATAAATCCTTTGATCCACGCGGAGGACTGCGTGACACTGCTGCTACCGCTCTGGAGGAAAGCGCAAGTGCATGCCCGCATTCGAGACGAGGACTGACTCCACTGGGGAGACTCCAGAAGTACCCCAAGATCCATGTCAGCACTGGAGAGGAATCCTCAGGTTCCGGCCCCGACTCCACACAAGGTCTTAGGCCCCGGCATCGACGGGAGAGGAATGCCGAGAGGCCCCCGAGGAACTCGCATGGGGACTGGCCTTTCCTGAGGCCACCAGAGCGGGTCCCTGAGGTCCCCGTCGTAAGTCGAGAGCACCTGCCGCAACTCGGGAAAATCCAGGAGGTTTTGCCCTCCAGGCGAGATGAGGCCCATTTCCGCTGAGGCTTCTCGAGGCTAATCACGTCTAACCACTGGAACTTCCAAAGGGTCCTTCACACCCTTGCTGCAACTCAAGAAGTTCCCCGACATACCCGTCTCCACTCGAGAGGAAGCACGTGGGGTCCCGCACACATCCAGGGGAGCCCCGTTTCCGCCTCCTAGCTCGAGATGAGGGATCCTTTCCCTGTTTCGTAGGGAAAGAATTCCCGGCGTTCCCGTCGCATCTCAAGAGGAGGCGCTCTCCACAGGAAAGGCGAGAGGAACTCCAGGGTCGTGCCACCATTCCAAGAGTCCCCCAGATGTGTCAGTCCATTCCAGAGGAACCTGTTTTCCCTGCACTGCCTTGACGTTCAAGCCGAGGATCCACTCCCACCACGTGTGCACGTGGGACAGCCCTGTGGGAAAGCCTCGTGGGAAAGCCTCGTGGGAAAGACTCGAGGGAAAACCATAGATCCTTTGATCCACGCGGCGGACTGCGTGACACTGCTGCTACCGCTCTGGAGGAAAGCGCAAGTGCATGCCCGCATTCGAGACGAGGACTGACTCCCCTGGGGAGACTCCAGAAATACCCCAAGATCCATGTCAGCACTGGAGAGGAATCCTCAGGTTCCGGCCCCGACTCCACACAAGGTCTTAGGCCCCGGCATCGACGGGAGAGGGATCCCGAGAGGCCCCCGAGGAACTCGCATGGGGACTGGCCTTTCCTGAGGCCACCAGAGCGGGTCCCTGAGGTCCCCGTCGTAAGTCGAGAGCACCTGCCGCAACTCGAGAAAATCCAGGAGGTTTTGCCCTCCAGGCGAGATGAGGCCCATTTCCGCTGAGGCTTCTCGAGGCTAATCACGTCTAACCACTGGAACTTCCAAAGGGTCCTTCACACCCTTGGTGCAACTCAAGAAGTTCCCCGACATACCCGTCTCCACTCGAGAGGAAGCACGAGGGTCCCGCACACATCCAGGGGAGCCCCGTTTCCGCCTCCTAGCTCGAGATGAGGGATCCTTTCCATGTTTCGTAGGGAAAGAATTCCCGGCGTTCCCGTCGCATCTCAAGAGGAGGCGCTCTCCACAGGAAAGGCGAGAGGACTCCAGCGTCGTGCCACCATTCAAAGAGTCCCCCAGATATGTCAGTCCATTCCAGAGGACATGTTTTCCCTGCACTGCCATGACGTTCAAGCCGAGGATCGAGTCCCACCACGTGTGCACGTGGGACAGCCCTGTGGAAAGCCTCGTGGGAAAGCCTCGTGGGAAAGACTCGAGGGAAAACCATAGATCCTTTGATCCACGAGGCGGACTGCGTGACACTGCTTTTACCGCTCTGGAGGAAAGCGCAAGTGCATGCCCGCATTCGAGACGAGGACTGACTCCCCTGGGGAGACTCCAGAAGTACCCCAAGATCCATGTCAGCACTGGAGAGGAATCCTCAGGTCCCGACCCCGACTCCACACAAGGTCTTAGGCCCCGGTATCGACGGGAGAGGAATACCGAGAGGCCCCCGAGGAACACGCATGGGGACTGGCCTTTCCTGAGGTCACCAGAGCGGGTCCCTGAGGTCCCCGTCGTAAGTCGATAGCACCTGCCACAACTCGAGAAAATCCAGGAGATTTTGCCCTCCAGGCGAGATGAAGCCCATTTCCGCTGAGGCTTCTCGAGGCTAATCACATCTAACCACTGGAACTTCCAAAAGGTCCTTCACACCCTTGCTGCAACTCTAGAAGTTCCCCGACATACCCGTCTCCACTCGAGAGGAAGCACGAGGGTCCCGCACACATCCAGGGTAGCCCCGTTTCCACCTCCTAGCTCGAGATGAGGGATCCTTTCCCTGTTTCGGAGGGAAAGAATTCCCGGCGATCCCGTCGCATCTCAAGAGGAGGCGCTCCCACAGGAAAGGCGAGAGGAACTCCAGGGTCGTGCCACCATCCCAAGAGACCCCATATGTGTCAGTCCATTCCAGAGGAACCTGTTTTCCCTGCACTGCCTTGACGTTCAAGCCGAGGATCCACTCCCACCACGTGTGCACGTGGGACAGCCCTGTGGGAAAGCCTCGTGGGAAAGCCTCGTGGGAAAGACTCGACGGAAAAACATAGATCCTTTGATCCACGCGGCGGACTGCGTGACACTGCTGCTACCGCTTTGGAGGAAAGCGCAAGTGCATGCCCGCATTCGAGACGAGGACTGACTCCCCTGGGGAGACTCCAGAAGTACCCCAAGATCCATGTCAGCACTGGAGAGGAATCCTCAGGTTCCGGCCCCGACTCCACACAAGGTCTTAGGCCCCGGCATCGACGGGAGAGTAATCCCGAGAGGCCCCCGAGGAATTCGCATGGGGACTGGCCTTTCCTGAGGCCACCAGAGCGGGTCCCTGAGGTCCCCGTCGTAAGTCGAGAGCACCTGCCGCAACTCGAGAAAATCCAGGAGGTTTTGCCCTCCAGGCGAGATGAGGCCCATTTCCACTGAGGCTTCTCGAGGCGAATCATGTCTAACCACTGGAACTTCCAAAGGGTCCTTCACACCCTTGCTGCAACTCAAGAAGTTCCCCGACATACCCGTCTCCACTCGAGAGGAAGCACGTGGGGTCCCGCACACATCCAGGGGAGCCCCGTTTCCGCCTCCTAGCTCGAGATGAGGGATCCTTTCCCTGTTTCGTAGGGAAAGAATTCCCGGCGTTCCCGTCGCATCTCAAGAGGAGGCGCTCTCCACAGGAAAGGCGAGAGGAACTCCAGGGTCGTGCCACCATTCCAAGAGTCCCCCAGATGTGTCAGTCCATTCCAGAGGAACCTGTTTTCCCTGCACTGCCTTGACGTTCAAGCCGAGGATCCACTCCCACCACGTGTGCACGTGGGACAGCCCTGTGGGAAAGCCTCGTGGGAAAGCCTCGTGGGAAAGACTCGAGGGAAAACCATAGATCCTTTGATCCACACGGCGGACTGCGTGACACTGCTGCTACCGCTCTGGAGGAAAGCGCAAGTGCATGCCCGCATTCGAGACGACGACTGACTCCCCTGGGGAGACTCCAGAAATACCCCAAGATCCATGTCAGCACTGGAGAGGAATCCTCAGGTTCCGGCCCCGACTCCACACAAGGTCTTAGGCCCCGGCATCGACGGGAGAGGGATCCCGAGAGGCCCCCGATGAACTCGCATGGGGACTGGCCTTTCCTGAGGCCACCAGAGCGGGTCCCTGAGGTCCCCGTCGTAAGTCGAGAGCACCTGCCGCAACTCGAGAAAATCCAGGAGGTTTTGCCCTCCAGGCGAGATGAGGCCCATTTCCGCTGAGGCTTCTCGAGGCTAATCACGTCTAACCACTGGAACTTCCAAAGGGTCCTTCACACCCTTGCTGCAACTCAAGAAGTTCCCCGACATACCCGTCTCCACTCGAGAGGAAGCACGTGGGGTCCCGCACACATCCAGGGGAGCCCCGTTTCCGCCTCCTAGCTCGAGATGAGGGATCCTTTCCCTGTTTCGTAGGGAAAGAATTCCCGGCGTTCCCGTCGCATCTCAAGAGGAGGCGCTCTCCACAGGAAAGGCGAGAGGAACTCCAGGGTCGTGCCACCATTCCAAGAGTCCCCCAGATGTGTCAGTCCATTCCAGAGGAACCTGTTTTCCCTGCACTGCCTTGACGTTCAAGCCGAGGATCCACTCCCACCACGTGTGCACGTGGGACAGCCCTGTGGGAAAGCCTCGTGGGAAAGCCTCGTGGGAAAGACTCGAGGGAAAACCATAGATCCTTTGATCCACGCGGCGGACTGCGTGACACTGCTGCTACCGCTCTGGAGGAAAGCGCAAGTGCATGCCCGCATTCGAGACGAGGACTGACTCCCCTGGGGAGACTCCAGAAATACCCCAAGATCCATGTCAGCACTGGAGAGGAATCCTCAGGTTCCGGCCCCGACTCCACACAAGGTCTTAGGCCCCGGCATCGACGGGAGAGTAATCCCGAGAGGCCCCCGAGGAACTCGCATGGGGACTGGCCTTTCCTGAGGCCACCAGAGCGGGTCCCTGAGGTCCCCGTCGTAAGTCGAGAGCACCTGCCGCAACTCGAGAAAATCCAGGAGGTTTTGCCCTCCAGGCGAGATGAGGCCCATTTCCGCTGAGGCTTCTCGAGGCTAATCACGTCTAACAACTGGAACTTCCAAAGGGTCCTTCACACCCTTGCTGCAACTCAAGAAGTTCCCCGACATACCCGTCTCCACTCGGGAGGAAGCACGTGGGGTCCCGCACACATCCAGGGGAGCCCCGTTTCCGCCTCCTAGCTCGAGATGAGGGATCCTTTCCCTGTTTCGTAGGGAAAGAATTCCCGGCGTTCCCGTCGCATCTCAAGAGGAGGCGTTCTCCACAGGAAAGGCGAGAGGAACTCCAGGGTCGTGCCACCATTCCAAGAGTCCCCCAGATGTGTAAGTCCATTCCAGAGGAACCTGTTTTCCCTGCACTGCCTTGACGTTCAAGCCGAGGATCCACTCCCACCACGTGTGCACGTGGGACAGCCCTGTGGGAAAGCCTCGTGGGAAAGCCTCGTGGGAAAACTCGAGGGAAAACCATAGATCCTTTGATCCACGCGGCGGACTGCGTGACACTGCTGCTACCGCTCTGGAGGAAAGCGCAAGTGCATGCCCGCATTCGAGACGAGGACTGACTCCCCTGGGGAGACTCCAGAAGTACCCCAAGATCCATGTCAGCACTGGAGAGGAATCCTCAGTTTCCGGCCCCGACTCCACACAAGGTCTTAGGCCCCGGCATCGACGGGAGAGTAATCCCGAGAGGCCCCCGAGGAAATCGCATGGGGACTGGCCTTTCCTGAGGCCACCAGAGCGGGTCCCTGAGGTCCCCGTCGTAAGTCGAGAGCACCTGCCGTAACTCGAGAAAATCCAGGAGGTTTTGCCCTCCAGGCGAGATGAGGCCCATTTCCGCTGAGGTTTCTCGAGGCTAATCACGTCTAACCACTGGAACTTCCAAAGGGTCCTTCACACCCTTGCTGCAACTCAAGAAGTTCCCCGACATACCCGTCTCCACTCGAGAGGAAGCACGTGGGGTCCCGCACACATCCAGGGGAGCCCCGTTTCCGCCTCCTAGCTCGAGATGAGGGATCCTTTCCCTGTTTCGTAGGGAAAGAATTCCCGGCGTTCCCGTCGCATCTCAAGAGGAGGCGCTCTCCACAGGAAAGGCGAGAGGAACTCCAGGGTCGTGCCACCATTCCAAGAGTCCCCCAGATGTGTCAGTCCATTCCAGAGGAACCTGTTTTCCCTGCACTGCCTTGACGTTCAAACCGAGGATCCACTCCCACCACGTGTGCACGTGGGACAGCCCTGTGGGAAAGCCTCGTGGGAAAGCCTCGTGGGAAAACTCGAGGGAAAACCATAGATCCTTTGATCCACGCGGCGGACTGCGTGACACTGCTGCTACCGCTCTGGAGGAAAGCGCAAGTGCATGTCCGCATTCGAGACGAGGACTGACTCCCCTGGGGAGACTCCAGAAGTACCCCAAGATCCATGTCAGCACTGGAGAGGAATCCTCAGGTTCCGGCCCCGACTCCACACAAGGTCTTAGGCCCCGGCATCGACGGGAGAGTAATCCCGAGAGGCCCCCGAGGAACTCGCATGGGGACTGGCCTTTCCTGAGGCCACCAGAGCGGGTCCCTGAGGTCCCCGTCGTAAGTCGAGAGCACCTGCCGCAACTCGAGAAAATCCAGGAGGTTTTGCCCTCCAGGCGAGATGAGGCCCATTTCCGCTGAGGCTTCTCGAGGCTAATCACGTCTAACAACTGGAACTTCCAAAGGGTCCTTCACACCCTTGCTGCAACTCAAGAAGTTCCCCGACATACCCGTCTCCACTCGGGAGGAAGCACGTGGGGTCCCGCACACATCCAGGGGAGCCCCGTTTCCGCCTCCTAGCTCGAGATGAGGGATCCTTTCCCTGTTTCGTAGGGAAAGAATTCCCGGCGTTCCCGTCGCATCTCAAGAGGAGGCGTTCTCCACAGGAAAGGCGAGAGGAACTCCAGGGTCGTGCCACCATTCCAAGAGTCCCCCAGATGTGTAAGTCCATTCCAGAGGAACCTGTTTTCCCTGCACTGCCTTGACGTTCAAGCCGAGGATCCACTCCCACCACGTGTGCACGTGGGACAGCCCTGTGGGAAAGCCTCGTGGGAAAGCCTCGTGGGAAAACTCGAGGGAAAACCATAGATCCTTTGATCCACGCGGCGGACTGCGTGACACTGCTGCTACCGCTCTGGAGGAAAGCGCAAGTGCATGCCCGCATTCGAGACGAGGACTGACTCCCCTGGGGAGACTCCAGAAGTACCCCAAGATCCATGTCAGCACTGGAGAGGAATCCTCAGTTTCCGGCCCCGACTCCACACAAGGTCTTAGGCCCCGGCATCGACGGGAGAGTAATCCCGAGAGGCCCCCGAGGAAATCGCATGGGGACTGGCCTTTCCTGAGGCCACCAGAGCGGGTCCCTGAGGTCCCCGTCGTAAGTCGAGAGCACCTGCCGTAACTCGAGAAAATCCAGGAGGTTTTGCCCTCCAGGCGAGATGAGGCCCATTTCCGCTGAGGTTTCTCGAGGCTAATCACGTCTAACCACTGGAACTTCCAAAGGGTCCTTCACACCCTTGCTGCAACTCAAGAAGTTCCCCGACATACCCGTCTCCACTCGAGAGGAAGCACGTGGGGTCCCGCACACATCCAGGGGAGCCCCGTTTCCGCCTCCTAGCTCGAGATGAGGGATCCTTTCCCTGTTTCGTAGGGAAAGAATTCCCGGCGTTCCCGTCGCATCTCAAGAGGAGGCGCTCTCCACAGGAAAGGCGAGAGGAACTCCAGGGTCGTGCCACCATTCCAAGAGTCCCCCAGATGTGTCAGTCCATTCCAGAGGAACCTGTTTTCCCTGCACTGCCTTGACGTTCAAACCGAGGATCCACTCCCACCACGTGTGCACGTGGGACAGCCCTGTGGGAAAGCCTCGTGGGAAAGCCTCGTGGGAAAACTCGAGGGAAAACCATAGATCCTTTGATCCACGCGGCGGACTGCGTGACACTGCTGCTACCGCTCTGGAGGAAAGCGCAAGTGCATGCCCGCATTCGAGACGAGGACTGACTCCCCTGGGGAGACTCCAGAAGTACCCCAAGATCCATGTCAGCACTGGAGAGGAATCCTCAGTTTCCGGCCCCGACTCCACACAAGGTCTTAGGCCCCGGCATCGACGGGAGAGTAATCCCGAGAGGCCCCCGAGGAATTCGCATGGGGACTGGCCTTTCCTGAGGCCACCAGAGCGGGTCCCTGAGGTCCCCGTCGTAAGTCGAGAGCACCTGCCGTAACTCGAGAAAATCCAGGAGGTTTTGCCCTCCAGGCGAGATGAGGCCCATTTCCGCTGAGGTTTCTCGAGGCTAATCACGTCTAAACACTGGAACTTCCAAAGGGTCCTTCACACCCTTGCTGCAACTCAAGAAGTTCCCCGACATACCCGTCTCCACTCGAGAGGAAGCACGTGGGGTCCCGCACACATCCAGGGGAGCCCCGTTTCCGCCTCCTAGCTCGAGATGAGGGATCCTTTCCCTGTTTCGTAGGGAAAGAATTCCCGGCGTTCCCGTCGCATCTCAAGAGGAGGCGCTCTCCACAGGAAAGGCGAGAGGAACTCCAGGGTCGTGCCACCATTCCAAGAGTCCCCCAGATGTGTCAGTCCATTCCAGAGGAACCTGTTTTCCCTGCACTGCCTTGACGTTCAAGCCGAGGATCCACTCCCACCACGTGTGCACGTGGGACAGCCCTGTGGGAAAGCCTCGTGGGAAAGCCTCGTGGGAAAGACTCGAGGGAAAACCATAGATCCTTTGATCCACGCGGCGGACTGCGTGACACTGCTGCTACCGCTCTGGAGGAAAGCGCAAGTGCATGCCCGCATTCGAGACGAGGACTGACTCCCCTGGGGAGACTCCAGAAATACCCCAAGATCCATGTCAGCACTGGAGAGGAATCCTCAGGTTCCGGCCCCGACTCCACACAAGGTCTTAGGCCCCGGCATCGACGGGAGAGTAATCCCGAGAGGCCCCCGAGGAACTCGCATGGGGACTGGCCTTTCCTGAGGCCACCAGAGCGGGTCCCTGAGGTCCCCGTCGTAAGTCGAGAGCACCTGCCGCAACTCGAGAAAATCCAGGAGGTTTTGCCCTCCAGGCGAGATGAGGCCCATTTCCGCTGAGGCTTCTCGAGGCTAATCACGTCTAACAACTGGAACTTCCAAAGGGTCCTTCACACCCTTGCTGCAACTCAAGAAGTTCCCCGACATACCCGTCTCCACTCGGGAGGAAGCACGTGGGGTCCCGCACACATCCAGGGGAGCCCCGTTTCCGCCTCCTAGCTCGAGATGAGGGATCCTTTCCCTGTTTCGTAGGGAAAGAATTCCCGGCGTTCCCGTCGCATCTCAAGAGGAGGCGTTCTCCACAGGAAAGGCGAGAGGAACTCCAGGGTCGTGCCACCATTCCAAGAGTCCCCCAGATGTGTAAGTCCATTCCAGAGGAACCTGTTTTCCCTGCACTGCCTTGACGTTCAAGCCGAGGATCCACTCCCACCACGTGTGCACGTGGGACAGCCCTGTGGGAAAGCCTCGTGGGAAAGCCTCGTGGGAAAACTCGAGGGAAAACCATAGATCCTTTGATCCACGCGGCGGACTGCGTGACACTGCTGCTACCGCTCTGGAGGAAAGCGCAAGTGCATGCCCGCATTCGAGACGAGGACTGACTCCCCTGGGGAGACTCCAGAAGTACCCCAAGATCCATGTCAGCACTGGAGAGGAATCCTCAGTTTCCGGCCCCGACTCCACACAAGGTCTTAGGCCCCGGCATCGACGGGAGAGTAATCCCGAGAGGCCCCCGAGGAAATCGCATGGGGACTGGCCTTTCCTGAGGCCACCAGAGCGGGTCCCTGAGGTCCCCGTCGTAAGTCGAGAGCACCTGCCGTAACTCGAGAAAATCCAGGAGGTTTTGCCCTCCAGGCGAGATGAGGCCCATTTCCGCTGAGGTTTCTCGAGGCTAATCAGGTCTAACCACTGGAACTTCCAAAGGGTCCTTCACACCCTTGCTGCAACTCAAGAAGTTCCCCGACATACCCGTCTCCACTCGAGAGGAAGCACGTGGGGTCCCGCACACATCCAGGGGAGCCCCGTTTCCGCCTCCTAGCTCGAGATGAGGGATCCTTTCCCTGTTTCGTAGGGAAAGAATTCCCGGCGTTCCCGTCGCATCTCAAGAGGAGGCGCTCTCCACAGGAAAGGCGAGAGGAACTCCAGGGTCGTGCCACCATTCCAAGAGTCCCCCAGATGTGTCAGTCCATTCCAGAGGAACCTGTTTTCCCTGCACTGCCTTGACGTTCAAACCGAGGATCCACTCCCACCACGTGTGCACGTGGGACAGCCCTGTGGGAAAGCCTCGTGGGAAAGCCTCGTGGGAAAACTCGAGGGAAAACCATAGATCCTTTGATCCACGCGGCGGACTGCGTGACACTGCTGCTACCGCTCTGGAGGAAAGCGCAAGTGCATGCCCGCATTCGAGACGAGGACTGACTCCCCTGGGGAGACTCCAGAAGTACCCCAAGATCCATGTCAGCACTGGAGAGGAATCCTCAGTTTCCGGCCCCGACTCCACACAAGGTCTTAGGCCCCGGCATCGACGGGAGAGTAATCCCGAGAGGCCCCCGAGGAATTCGCATGGGGACTGGCCTTTCCTGAGGCCACCAGAGCGGGTCCCTGAGGTCCCCGTCGTAAGTCGAGAGCACCTGCCGTAACTCGAGAAAATCCAGGAGGTTTTGCCCTCCAGGCGAGATGAGGCCCATTTCCGCTGAGGTTTCTCGAGGCTAATCACGTCTAAACACTGGAACTTCCAAAGGGTCCTTCACACCCTTGCTGCAACTCAAGAAGTTCCCCGACATACCCGTCTCCACTCGAGAGGAAGCACGTGGGGTCCCGCACACATCCAGGGGAGCCCCGTTTCCGCCTCCTAGCTCGAGATGAGGGATCCTTTCCCTGTTTCGTAGGGAAAGAATTCCCGGCATTCCCGTCGCATCTCAAGAGGAGGCGCTCTGCACAGGAAAGGCGAGAGGAACTCCAGGGTCGTGCCACCATTCCAAGAGTCCCCCAGATGTGTCAGTCCATTCCAGAGGAACCTGTTTTCCCTGCACTGCCTTGACGTTCAAGCCGAGGATCGACTCCCACCACGTGTGCACGTGGGACAGCCCTGTGGGAAAGCCTCGTGGGAAAGCCTCGTGGGAAAGACTCGAGGGAAAACCATAGATCCTTTGATCCACGCGGCGGACTGCGTGACACTGCTGCTACCGCTCTGGAGGAAAGCGCAAGTGCATGCCCGCATTCGAGACGAGGACTGACTCCCCTGGGGAGACTCCAGAAGTACCCCAAGATCCATGTCAGCACGGGAGAGGAATCCTCAGGTTCCGGCCCCGACTCCACACAAGGTCTTAGGCCCCGGCATCGACGGGAGAGGAATCCCAAGAGGCCCCCTAGGAACTCGCATGGGGACTGGCCTTTCCTGAGGCCACCAGAGCGGGTCCCTGAGGTCCCCGTCGTAAGTCGAGAGCACCTGCCGCAACTCGGGAAAATCCAGGAGGTTTTGCCCTCCAGGCGAGATGAGGCCCATTTCCGCTGAGGCTTCTCGAGGCTAATCACGTCTAACCACTGGAACTTCCAAAGGGTGCTTCACACCCTTGCTGCAACTCAAGAAGTTCCCCGACATACCCGTCTCCACTCGAGAGGAAGCACGTGGGGTCCCGCACACATCCAGGGGAGCCCCGTTTCCGCCTCCTAGCTCGAGATGAGGGATCCGTTCCCTGTTTCATAGGGAAAGAATTCCCGGCGTTCCCGTCGCATCTCAAGAGGAGGCGCTCTCCACAGGAAAGGCGAGAGGAACTCCAGGGTCGTGCCACCATTCCAAGTGTCCCCCAGATGTGTCAGTCTATTCCAGAGGAACCTGTTTTCCCTGCACTGCCTTGACGTTCAAGCCGAGGATCCACTCCCACCACGTGTGCACGTGGGACAGCCCTGTGGGAAAGCCTCGTGGGAAAGCCTCGTGGGAAAGACTCGAGGGAAAACCATAGATCCTTTGATCCACGCGGCGGACTGCGTGACACTGCTGCTACCGCTTTGGAGGAAAGCGCAAGTGCATGCCCGCATTCGAGACGAGGACTGACTCCCCTGGGGAGACTCCAGAAATACCCCAAGATCCATGTCAGCACGGGAGAGGAATCCTCAGGTTCCGGCCCCGACTCCACACAAGGTCTTAGGCCCCGGCATCGACGGGAGAGGAATCCCGAGAGGCCCCCTAGGAACTCGCATGGGGACTGGCCTTTCCTGAGGCCACCAGAGCGGGTCCCTGAGGTCCCCGTCGTAAGTCGAGACCACCTGCCGCAACTCGAGAAAATCCAGGAGGTTTTGCCCTCCAGGCGAGATGAGGCCCATTTCCGCTGAGGCTTCTCGAGGTGAATCACGTCTAACCACTGGAACTTCCAAAGGGTCCTTCACACCCTTGCTGCAACTCAAGAAGTTCCCCGACATACCCGTCTCCACTCGGGAGGAAGCACGTGGGGTCCCGCACACATCCAGGGGAGCCCCGTTTCCGCCTCCTAGCTCGAGATGAGGGATCCTTTCCCTGTTTCGTAGGGAAAGAATTCCCGGCGTTCCCGTCGCATCTCAAGAGGAGGCGCTCTCCACAGGAAAGGCGAGAGGAACTCCAGGGTCGTGCCACCATTCCAAGAGTCCCCCAGATGTGTCAGTCCATTCCAGAGGAACCTGTTTTCCCTGCACTGCCTTGACGTTCAAGCCGAGGATCCACTCCCACCACGTGTGCACGTGGGACAGCCCTGTGGGAAAGCCTCGTGGGAAAGCCTCGTGGGAAAGACTCGAGGGAAAACCATAGATCCTTTGATCCACGCGGCGGACTGCGTGACACTGCTGCTACCGCTCTGGAGGAAAGCGCAAGTGCATGCCCGCATTCGAGACGAGGACTGACTCCCCTGGGGAGACTCCAGAAGTACCCCAAGATCCATGTCAGCACTGGAGAGGAATCCTCAGGTTCCGGCCCCGACTCCACACAAGGTCTTAGGCCCCGGCATCGACGGGAGAGGGATCCCGAGAGGCCCCCGAGGAACTCGCATGGGGACTGGCCTTTCCTGAGGCCACCAGAGCGGGTCCCTGAGGTCCCCGTCGTAAGTCGAGAGCACGTGCCGCAACTCGAGAAAATCCAGGAGGTTTTGCCCTCCAGGCGAGATGAGGCCCATTTCCGCTGAGGCTTCTCGAGGCTAATCACGTCTAACCAATGGAACTTCCAAAGGGTCCTTCACACCCTTGCTGCAACTCAAGAAGTTCCCCGACATACCCGTCTCCACTCGGGAGGAAGCACGTGGGGTCCCGCACACATCCAGGGGAGCCCCGTTTCCGCCTCCTAGCTCTAGATGAGGGATCCTTTCCCTGTTTCGTAGGGAAAGAATTCCCGGCGTTCCCGTCGCATCTCAAGAGGAGGCGCTCTCCACAGGAAAGGCGAGAGGAACTCCAGGGTCGTGCCACCATTCCAAGAGTCCCCCAGATGTGTCAGTCCATTCCAGAGGAACCTGTTTTCCCTGCACTGCCTTGACATTCAAACCGAGGATCCACTCCCACCACGTGTGCACGTGGGACAGCCCTGTGGGAAAGCCTCGTGGAAAAGCCTCGTGGGAAAGACTCGAGGGAAAACAATAGATCCTTTGATCCACGCGGCGGACTGCGTGACACTGCTGCTACCGCTCTGGAGGAAATCGCAAGTGCATGCCCGCATTCGAGACGAGGACTGACTCCCCTAGGGAGACTCCAGAAGTACCCCAAGATCCATGTCAGCACTGGAGAGGAAACCTCAGGTTCCGGCACCGTCTCCACACAAGGTCTTAGGCCCCGGCATCGACGGGAGAGGAATGCCGAGAGGTCCCCGAGGAACTCGCATGGGGACTGGCCTTTCCTGAGGCCACCAGAGCGGGTCCCTGAGGTCCCCGTCGTAAGTCGAGAGCACCTGCCGCAACTCGAGAAAATCCAGGAGGTTTTGCCCTCCAGGCGAGATGAGGCCCATTTCCGCTGAGGCTTCTCGAGGCTAATCACGTATAAACACTGGAACTTCCAAAGGGTCCTTCACACCCTTGCTGCAACTCAAGAAGTTCCCCAACATACCCGTCTCCACTCGAGAGGAAGCACGAGGGTCCCGCACACATCCAGGGGAGCCCCGTTTCCGCCTCCTAGCTCGAGATGAGGGATCCTTTCCCTGTTTCGTAGGGAAAGAATTCCCGGCGTTCCCGTCGCATCTCCCGAGGAGGCGCTCTCCACAGGAAAGGCGAGAGGACTCCAGCGTCGTGCCACCATTCAAAGAGTCTCCCAGATATGTCAGTCCATTCCAGAGGACATGTTTTCCCTGCACTGCCTTGACGTTCAAACCGAGGATCGAGTCCCACCACGTGTGCACGTGGGACAGCCCTGTGGAAAGCCTCGTGGGAAAGCCTCGTGGGAAAGACTCGAGGGAAAACCATAGATCCTTTGATCCACGAGGCGGACTGCGTGACACTGCTGCTACCGCTCTGGAGGAAAGCGCAAGTGCATGCCCGCATTCGAGACGAGGACTGACTCCCCTGGGGAGACTCCAGAAGTACCCCAAGATCCATGTCAGCACTGGAGAGGAATCCTCAGGTCCCGGCCCCGACTCCACACAAGGTCTTAGGCCCCGGTATCGACGGGAGAGGAATACCGAGAGGCCCCCGAGGAACTCGCATGGGGACTGGCCTTTCCTGAGGCCACCAGAGCGGGTCCCTGAGGTCCCCGTCGTAACTCGAGAGCACCTGCCGCAACTCGGGAAAATCCAGGAGGTTTTGCCCTCCAGGCGAGATGAGGCCCATTTCCGCTGAGGCTTCTCGAGGCTAATCACGTCTAACCACTGGAACTTCCAAAGGGTGCTTCACACCCTTGCTGCAACTCAAGAAGTTCCCCGACATACCCGTCTCCACTCGAGAGGAAGCACATGGTGTCCCGCACACATCCAGGGGAGCCCCGTTTCCGCCTCCTAGCTCGAGATGAGGGATCCTTTCCCTGTTTCGAAGGGAAAGAATTCCCGGCGTTCCCGTCGCATCTCAAGAGGAGGCGCTCTCTACAGGAAAGGCGAGAGGAACTCCAGGGTCGTGCCACCATTCCAAGTGTCCCCCAGATGTGTCAGTCCATTCCAGAGGAACCTGTTTTCCCTGCACTGCCTTGACGTTCAAGCCGAGGATCCACTCCCACCACGTGTGCACGTGGGACAGCCCTGTGGGAAAGCCTCGTGGGAAAGCCTCGTGGGAAAGACTCGAGGGAAAACCATAGATCCTTTGATCCACGCGGCGGACTGCGTGACACTGCTGCTACCACTCTGGAGGAAAGCGAAAGTGCATGCCCGCATTCGAGACGAGGACTGACTCCCCTGGGGAGACTCCAGAAGTACCCCAAGATCCATGTCAGCACTGGAGAGGAATCCTCAGGTTCCGGCCCAGACTCCACACAAGGTCTTAGGCCCCGGCATCGACGGGAGAGTAATCCCGAGAGGCCCCCAAGGTATTCGCATGGGGACTGGCCTTTCCTGAGGCCACCAGAGCGGGTCTCTGAGGTCCCCGTCGTAAGTCGAGAGCACCTGCCGCAACTCGAGAAAATCCAGGAGGTTTTGCCCTCCAGGCGAGATGAGGCCCATTTCCGCTGAGGCTTCTCGAGGTGAATCATGTCTAACCACTGGAACTTCCAAAGGGTCCTTCACACCCTTGCTGCAACTCAAGAAGTTCCCCGACATACCCGTCTCCACTCGAGAGGAAGCACGTGGGGTCCCGCACACATCCAGGGGAGCCCCGTTTCCGCCTCCTAGCTCGAGATGACGGATACTTTCCCTGTTTCGTAGGGAAAGAATTCCCGGCGTTCCCGTCGCATCTCAAGAGGAGGCGCTCTCCACAGGAAAGGCGAGAGGAACTCCAGGGTCGTGCCACCATTCCAAGAGTCCCCCAGATGTGTCAGTCCATTCCAGAGGAACCTGTTTTCCCTGCACTGCCTTGACGTTCAAGCCGAGGATCCACTCCCACCACGTGTGCACGTGGGACAGCCCTGTGGGAAAGCCTCGTGGGAAAGCCTCGTGGGAAAGACTCGAGGGAAAACAATAGATCCTTTGATCCACGCGGCGGACTGCGTGACACTGCTGCTACCGCTCTGGAGGAAAGCGCAAGTGCATGCCCGCATTCGAGACGAGGACTGACTCCCCTGGGGAGACTCCAGAAGTACCCCAAGATCCATGTCAGCACTGGAGAGGAATCCTCAGTTTCCGTCCCCGACTCCACACAAGGTCTTAGGCCCCGGCATCGACGGGAGAGTAATCCCGAGAGGCCCCCGAGGAATTCGCATGGGGACTGGCCTTTCCTGAGGCCACCAGAGCGGGTCCCTGAGGTCCCCGTCGTAAGTCGAGAGCACCTGCCGTAACTCGAGAAAATCCAGGAGGTTTTGCCCTCCAGGCGAGATGATGCCCATTTCCGCTGAGGCTTCTCGAGGCTAATCACGTCTAACCACTGGAACTTCCAAAGGGTCCTTCACACCCTTGCTGCAACTCAAGAAGTTCCCCGACATACCCGTCTCCACTCGGGAGGAAGCACGTGGGGTCCCGCACACATCCAGGGGAGCCCCGTTTCCGCCTCCTAGCTCGAGATGAGGGATCCTTTCCCTGTTTCGTAGGGAAAGAATTCCCGGCGTTCCCGTCGCATCTCAAGAGGAGGCGCTCTCCACAGGAAAGGCGAGAGGAACTCCAGGGTCGTGCCACCATTCCAAGAGTCCCCCAGATGTGTCAGTCCATTCCAGAGGAACCTGTTTTCCCTGCACTGCCTTGACGTTCAAACCGAGGATCGACTCCCACCACTTGTGCACGTGGGACAGCCCTGTGGGAAAGCCTCGTGGGAAAGCCTCGTGGGAAAGACACGAGGGAAAACAATAGATCCTTTGATCCACGCGGCGGACTGCGTGACACTGCTGCTACCGCTCTGGAGGAAATCGCAAGTGCATGCCTGCATTCGAGACAAGGACTGACTCCCCTAGGGAGACTCCAGAAATACCCCAAGATCCATGTCAGCACTGGAGAGGAATCCTCAGGTTCCGGCCCCGACTCCACACAAGGTCTTAGGCCCCGGCATCGACGGGAGAGGTATCCCGAGAGGCCCCCGAGGAACTCGCATGGGGACTGGCCTTTCCTGAGGCCACCAGAGGGGGTCCCTGAGGTCCCCGTCGTAACTCGAGAGCACCTGCCGCAACTCGAGAAAATCCAGGAGGTTTTGCCCTCCAGGCGAGATGAGGCCCATTTCCGCTGAGGCTTCTCGAGGTGAATCATGTCTAACCACTGGAACTTCCAAAGGGTCCTTCACACCCTTGCTGCAACTCAAGAAGTTCCCCGACATACCCGTCTCCACTCGAGAGGAAGCACGTGGGGTCCCGCACACATCCAGGTGAGCCCCGTTTCCGCCTCCTAGCTCGAGATGAGGGATCCTTTCCCTGTTTTGTAGGGAAAGAATTCCCGGCGTTCCCGTCGCATCTCAAGAGGAGGCGCTCTCCACAGGAAAGGCGAGAGGAATTCCAGGGTCGTGCCACCATTCCAAGAGTCCCCCAGATGTGTCAGTCCATTCCAGAGGAACCTGTTTTCCCTGCACTGCCTTGACGTTCAAGCCGAGGATCCACTCCCACCACGTGTGCACGTGGGACAGCCCTGTGGGAAAGCCTCGTGGGAAAGCCTCGTGGGAAAGACTCGAGGGAAAACCATAGATCCTTTGATCCACGCGGCGGACTGCGTGACACTGCTGCTACCGCTCTGGAGGAAAGCGCAAGTGCATGCCCGCATTCGAGACGAGGACTGACTCCCCTGGGGAGACTCCAGAAGTACCCCAAGATCCATGTCAGCACGGGAGAGGAATCCTCAGGTTCCGGCCCCGACTCCACACAAGGTCTTAGGCCCCGGCATCGACGGGAGAGGAATCCCAAGAGGCCCCCTAGGAACTCGCATGGGGTCTGGCCTTTCCTGAGGCCACCAGAGCGGGTCCCTGAGGTCCCCGTCGTAAGTCGAGAGCACCTGCCGCAACTCGAGAAAATCCAGGAGGTTTTGCCCTCCAGGCGAGATGAGGCCCATTTCCGCTGAGGCTTCTCGAGGCTAATCACGTCTAACCACTGGAACTTCCAAAGGGTGCTTCACACCCTTGCTGCAACTCAAGAAGTTCTCCGACATACCCGTCTCCACTCGAGAGGAAGCACGTGGTGTCCCGCACACATCCAGGGGAGCCCCGTTTCCGCCTCCTAGCTCGAGATGAGGGATCCTTTCCCTGTTTCGTAGGGAAAGAATTCCCGGCTTTCCCGTCGCATCTCAAGAGGAGGCGCTCTCCACAGGAAAGGCGAGAGGAACTCCAGGGTCGTGCCACCATTCCAAGTGTCCCCCAGATGTGTCAGTCTATTCCAGAGGAACCTGTTTTCCCTGCACTGCCTTGACGTTCAAGCCGAGGATCCACTCCCACCACGTGTGTACGTGGGACAGCCCTGTGGGAAAGCCTCGTGGGAAAGCCTCGTGGGAAAGACTCGAGGGAAAACCATAGATCCTTTGATCCACGCGGCGGACTGCGTGACACTGCTGCTACCGCTTTGGAGGAAAGCGCAAGTGCATGCCCGCATTCGAGACGAGGACTGACTCCCCTGGGTAGACTCCAGAAATACCCCAAGATCCATGTCAGCACTGGAGAGGAATCCTCAGGTTCCGGCCCCGACTCAACACAAGGTCTTAGGCCCCGGCATCGACGGGAGAGTAATCCCGAGAGGCCCCCGAGGAATTCGCATGGGGACTGGCCTTTCCTGAGGCCACCAGAGCGGGTCCCTGAGGTCCCCGTCGTAAGTCGAGAGCACCTGCCCCAACTCGAGAAAATCCAGGAGGTTTTGCCCTCCAGGCGAGATGAGGTCCATTTCCGCTGAGGCTTCTCGAGGTGAATCATGTCTAACCACTGGAACTTCCAAAGGGTCCTTCACACCCTTGCTGCAACTCAAGAAGTTCCCCGACATACCCGTCTCCACTAGGGAGGAAGCACGTGGGGTCTCGCACACATCCAGGGGAGCCCCGTTTCCGCCACCTAGCTCGAGATGAGGGATCCTTTCCCTGTTTCGTAGGGAAAGAATTCCCGGCGTTCCCGTCGCATCTCAAGAGGAGGCGCTCTCCACAGGAAAGGCGAGAGGAACTCCAGGGTCGTGCCACCATTCCAAGAGTCCCCCAGATGTGTCAGTCCATTCCAGAGGAACCTGTTTTCCCTGCACTGCCTTGACGTTCAAACCGAGGATCCACTCCCACCACGTGTGCACGTGGGACAGCCCTGTGGGAAAGCCTCGTGGAAAAGCCTCGTGGGAAAGACACGAGGGAAAACAATAGATCCTTTGATCCACGCGGCGGACTGCGTGACACTGCTGCTACCGCTCTGGAGGAAATCGCAAGTGCATGTCCGCATTCGAGACGAGGACTGACTCCCCTAGGGAGACTCCAGAAGTACCCCAAGATCCATGTCAGCACTGGAGAGGAAACCTCAGGTTCCGGCACCGACTCCACACAAGGTCTTAGGCCCCGGCATCGACGGGAGGGGAATGCCGAGAGGCCCCCGAGGAACTCGCATGGGGACTGGCCTTTCCTGAGGCCACCAGAGCGGGTCCCTGAGGTCCCCGTCGTATGTCGAGAGCACCTGCCGCAACTCGAGAAAATCCAGGAGGTTTTGCCCTCCAGGCGAGATGAGGCCCATTTCCGCTGAGGCTTCTCGAGGCTAATCACGTCTAAACACTGGAACTTCCACAGGGTCCTTCACACCCTTGCTGCAACTCAAGAAGTTCCCCGACATACCCGTCTCCACTCGAGAGGAAGCACGAGGGTCCCGCACACATCCAGGGGAGCCCCGTTTCCGCCTCCTAGCTCGAGATGAGGGATCCTTTCCCTGTTTCGTAGGGAAAGAATTCCCGGCGTTCCCGTCGCATCTCAAGAGGAGGCGCTCTCCACAGGAAAGGCGAGAGGACTCCAGCGTCGTGCCACCATTCAAAGAGTCTCCCAGATATGTCAGTCCATTCCAGAGGACATGTTTTCCCTGCACTGCCTTGACGTTCAAGCCGAGGATCGAGTCCCACCACGTGTGCACGTGGGACAGCCCTGTGGAAAGCATCGTGGGAAAGCCTCGTGGGAAAGACTCGAGGGAAAACCATAGATCCTTTGATCCACGCGGCGGACTGCGTGACACTGCTGCTACCGCTCTGGAGGAAAGCGCAAGTGCATGCCCGCATTCGAGACGAGGACTGACTCCCCTGGGGAGACTCCAGAAGTACCCCAAGATCCATGTCAGCACTGGAGAGGAATCCTCAGGTCCCGGCCCCGACTCCACACAAGGTCTTAGGCCCCGGTATCGACGGGAGAGGAATACCGAGAGGCCCCCGAGGAACTCGCATGGGGACTGGTCTTTCCTGAGGCCACCAGAGCGGGTCCCTGAGGTCCCCGTCGTAAGTCGAGAGCACCTGCCGCAACTCGGGAAAATCCAGGAGGTTTTGCCCTCCAGGCGAGATGAGGCCCATTTCCGCTGAGGCTTCTCGAGGCTAATCACGTCTAACCACTGGAACTTCCAAAGGGTGCTTCACACCCTTGCTGCAACTCAAGAAGTTCCCCGACATACCCGTCTCCACTCGAGAGGAAGCACATGGTGTCCCGCACACATCCAGGGGAGCCCCGTTTCCGCCTCCTAGCTCGAGATGAGGGATCCTTTCCCTGTTTCGAAGGGAAAGAATTCCCGGCGTTCCCGTCGCATCTCAAGAGGAGGCGCTCTCTACATGAAAGGCGAGAGGAACTCCAGGGTCGTGCCACAATTCCAAGTGTTCCCCAGATGTGTCAGTCCATTCCAGAGGAACCTGTTTTCCCTGCACTGCCTTGACGTTCAAGCCGAGGATCGACTCCCACCACGTGTGCACGTGGGACAGCCCTGTGGGAAAGCCTCGTGGGAAAGCCTCGTGGGAAAGACTCGAGGGAAAACCATAGATCCTTTGATCCACGCGGCGGACTGCGTGACACTGCTGCTACCGCTCTGGAGGAAAGCGCAAGTGCATGCCCGCATTCGAGACGAGGACTGACTCCCCTGGGGAGACTCCAGAAGTACCCCAAGATCCATGTCAGCACTGGAGAGGAATCCTCAGGTTCCGGCCCCGACTCCACACAAGGTCTTAGGCCCCGGCATCGACGGGAGAGTAATCCCGAGAGGCCCCCGAGGTATTCGCATGGGGACTGGTCTTTCCTGAGGCCACCAGAGCGGGTCCCTGAGGTCCCCGTCGTAAGTCGAGAGCACCTGCCGCAACTCGAGAAAATCCAGGAGGTTTTGCCCTCCAGGCTAGATGAGGCCCATTTCCGCTGAGGCTTCTCGAGGCGAATCACGTCTAAATACTGGAACTTCCAAAGGGTCCTTCACACCCTTGCTGCAACTCAAGAAGTTCCCCGACATACCCGTCTCCACTCGAGAGGAAGCACGTGGGGTCCCGCACACATCCAGGGGAGCCCCGTTTCCGCCTCCTAGCTCGAGATGAGGGATCCTTTCCCTGTTTCGTAGGGAAAGAATTCCCGGCATTCCCGTCGCATCTCAAGAGGAGGCGCTCTGCACAGGAAAGGCGAGAGGAACTCCAGGGTCGTGCCACCATTCCAAGAGTCCCCCAGATGTGTCAGTCCATTCCAGAGGAACCTGTTTTCCCTGCAGTGCCTTGACGTTCAAGCCGAGGATCGACTCCCACCACTTGTGCACGTGGGACAGCCCTGTGGGAAAGCCTCGTGGGAAAGCCTCGTGGGAAAGACTCGAGTGAAAACCATAGATCCTTTGATCCACGCCGCGGACTGCGTGACACTGCTGCTACCGCTCTGGAGGAAAGCGCAAGTGCATGCCCGCATTCGAGACGAGGACTGACTCCCCTGGGGAGACTCCAGAAGTACCCCAAGATCCATGTCAGCACTGGAGAGGAATCCTCAGGTTCGGGCCCCGACTCCACACAAGGTCTTAGGCCCCGGCATCGACGGGAGAGGTATCCCGAGAGGGCCCCGAGGAACTCGCATGGGGACTGGCCTTTCCTGAGGCCACCAGAGCGGGTCCCTGAGGTCCCCGTCGTAACTCGAGAGCACCTGCCGCAACTCGAGAAAATCCAGGAGGTTTTGCCCTCCAGGCGAGATGAGGCCCATTTCCGCTGAGGCTTCTCGAGGTGAATCATGTCTAACCACTGGAACTTCCAAAGGGTCCTTCACACCCTTGCTGCAACTCAAGAAGTTCCCCGACATACCCGTCTCCACTCGAGAGGAAGCACGTGGGGTCCCGCACACATCCAGGGGAGCCCCGTTTCCGCCTCCTATCTCGAGATGAGGGATCCTTTCCCTGTTTCGTAGGGAAAGAATTCCCGGCGTTCCCGTCGCATCTCAAGAGGAGGCGCTCTCCACAGGAAAGGCGAGAGGAACTCCAGGGTCGTGCCACCATTCCAAGAGTCCCCCAGATGTGTCAGTCCATTCCAGAGGAACCTGTTTTCCCTGCACTGCCTTGACGTTCAAGCCGAGGATCCACTCCCACCACGTGTGCACGTGGGACAGCCCTGTGGGAAAGCCTCGTGGGAAAGCCTCGTGGGAAAGACTCGAGGGAAAACCATAGATCCTTTGATCCACGCGGCGGACTGCGTGACACTGCTGCTACCGCTCTGGAGGAAAGCGCAAGTGCATGCCCGCATTCGAGACGAGGACTGACTCCCCTGGGGAGACTCCAGAAGTACCCCAAGATCCATGTCAGCACTGGAGAGGAATCCTCAGGTTCCGGCCCCGACTCCACACAAGGTCTTAGGCCCCGGCATCGACGGGAGAGTAATCCCGAGAGGCCCCCGAGGTATTCGCATGGGGACTGGTCTTTCCTGAGGCCACCAGAGCGGGTCCCTGAGGTCCCCGTCGTAAGTCGAGAGCACCTGCCGCAACTCGAGAAAATCCAGGAGGTTTTGCCCTCCAGGCTAGATGAGGCCCATTTCCGCTGAGGCTTCTCGAGGCGAATCACGTCTAAATACTGGAACTTCCAAAGGGTCCTTCACACCCTTGCTGCAACTCAAGAAGTTCCCCGACATACCCGTCTCCACTCGAGAGGAAGCACGTGGGGTCCCGCACACATCCAGGGGAGCCCCGTTTCCGCCTCCTAGCTCGAGATGAGGGATCCTTTCCCTGTTTCGTAGGGAAAGAATTCCCGGCATTCCCGTCGCATCTCAAGAGGAGGCGCTCTGCACAGGAAAGGCGAGAGGAACTCCAGGGTCGTGCCACCATTCCAAGAGTCCCCCAGATGTGTCAGTCCATTCCAGAGGAACCTGTTTTCCCTGCAGTGCCTTGACGTTCAAGCCGAGGATCGACTCCCACCACTTGTGCACGTGGGACAGCCCTGAGGGAAAGCCTCGTGGGAAAGCCTCGTGGGAAAGACTCGAGGGAAAACCATAGATCCTTTGATCCACGCCGCGGACTGTGTGACACTGCTGCTACCGCTCTGGAGGAAAGCGCAAGTGCATGCCCGCATTCGAGACGAGGACTGACTCCCCTGGGGAGACTCCAGAAGTACCCCAAGATCCATGTCAGCACTGGAGAGGAATCCTCAGGTTCGGGCCCCGACTCCACACAAGGTCTTAGGCCCCGGCATCGACGGGAGAGGTATCCCGAGAGGGCCCCGAGGAACTCGCATGGGGACTGGCCTTTCCTGAGGCCACCAGAGCGGGTCCCTGAGGTCCCCGTCGTAACTCGAGAGCACCTGCCGCAACTCGAGAAAATCCAGGAGGTTTTGCCCTCCAGGCGAGATGAGGCCCATTTCCGCTGAGGCTTCTCGAGGTGAATCATGTCTAACCACTGGAACTTCCAAAGGGTCCTTCACACCCTTGCTGCAACTCAAGAAGTTCCCCGACATACCCGTCTCCACTCGAGAGGAAGCACGTGGGGTCCCGCACACATCCAGGGGAGCCCCGTTTCCGCCTCCTATCTCGAGATGAGGGATCCTTTCCCTGTTTCGTAGGGAAAGAATTCCCGGCGTTCCCGTCGCATCTCAAGAGGAGGCGCTCTCCACAGGAAAGGCGAGAGGAACTCCAGGGTCGTGCCACCATTCCAAGAGTCCCCCAGATGTGTCAGTCCATTCCAGAGGAACCTGTTTTCCCTGCACTGCCTTGACGTTCAAGCCGAGGATCCACTCCCACCACGTGTGCACGTGGGACAGCCCTGTGGGAAAGCCTCGTGGGAAAGCCTCGTGGGAAAGACTCGAGGGAAAACCATAGATCCTTTGATCCACGCGGCGGACTGCGTGACACTGCTGCTACCGCTCTGGAGGAAAGCGCAAGTGCATGCCCGCATTCGAGACGAGGACTGACTCCCCTGGGGAGACTCCAGAAGTACCCCAAGATCCATGTCAGCACTGGAGAGGAATCCTCAGGTTCCGGCCCCGACTCCACACAAGGTCTTAGGCCCCGGCATCGACGGGAGAGTAATCCCGAGAGGCCCCCGAGGTATTCGCATGGGGACTGGTCTTTCCTGAGGCCACCAGAGCGGGTCCCTGAGGTCCCCGTCGTAAGTCGAGAGCACCTGCCGCAACTCGAGAAAATCCAGGAGGTTTTGCCCTCCAGGCTAGATGAGGCCCATTTCCGCTGAGGCTTCTCGAGGCTAATCACGTCTAACCACTGGAACTTCCAAAGGGTCCTTCACACCCTTGCTGCAACTCAAGAAGTTCCCCGACATACCCGTCTCCACTCGAGAGGAAGCACGTGGGGTCCCGCACACATCCAGGGGAGCCCCGTTTCCGCCTCCTAGCTCGAGATGAGGGATCCTTTCCCTGTTTCGTAGGGAAAGAATTCCCGGCATTCCCGTCGCATCTCAAGAGGAGGCGCTCTGCACAGGAAAGGCGAGAGGAACTCCAGGGTCGTGCCACCATTCCAAGAGTCCCCCAGATGTGTCAGTCCATTCCAGAGGAACCTGTTTTCCCTGCAGTGCCTTGACGTTCAAGCCGAGGATCGACTCCCACCACTTGTGCACGTGGGACAGCCCTGAGGGAAAGCCTCGTGGGAAAGCCTCGTGGGAAAGACTCGCGGGAAAACCATAGATCCTTTGATCCACGCCGCGGACTGCGTGACACTGCTGCTACCGCTCTGGAGGAAAGCGCAAGAGCCTGCCCGCATTCGAGACGAGGACTGACTCCCCTGGGGAGACTCCAGAAGTACCCCAAGATCCATGTCAGCACTGGAGAGGAATCCTCAGGTTCCGGCCCCGACTCCACACAAGGTCTTAGGCCCCGGCATCGACGGGAGAGGTATCCCGAGAGGGCCCCGAGGAACTCGCATGGGGACTGGCCTTTCCTGAGGCCACCAGAGCGGGTCCCTGAGGTCCCCGTCGTAACTCGAGAGCACCTGCCGCAACTCGAGAAAATCCAGGAGGTTTTGCCCTCCAGGCGAGATGAGGCCCATTTCCGCTGAGGCTTCTCGAGGTGAATCATGTCTAACCACTGGAACTTCCAAAGGGTCCTTCACACCCTTGCTGCAACTCAAGAAGTTCCCCGACATACCCGTCTCCACTCGAGAGGAAGCACGTGGGGTCCCGCACACATCCAGGGGAGCCCCGTTTCCGACTCCTAGCTCGAGATGAGGGATCCTTTCCCTGTTTCGTAGGGAAAGAATTCCCGGCGTTCCCGTCGCATCTCAAGAGGAGGCACTCTCCACAGGAAAGGCGAGAGGAACTCCAGGGTCGTGCCACCATTCCAAGAGTCCCCCAGATGTGTCAGTCCATTCCAGAGGAACCTGTTTTCCCTGCACTGCCTTGACGTTCAAGCCGAGGATCGACTCCCACCACGTGTGCACGTGGGACAGCCCTGTGGGAAAGCCTCGTGGGAAAGCCTCGTGGGAAAGACTCGAGGGAAAACCATAGATCCTTTGATCCACGCGGCGGACTGCGTGACACTGCTGCTACCGCTCTGGAGGAAAGCGCAAGTGCATGCCCGCATTCGAGACGAGGACTGACTCCCCTGGGGAGACTCCAGAAGTACCGCAAGATCCATGTCAGCACTGGAGAGGAATCCTCAGGTTCCGGCCCCGACTCCACACAAGGTCTTAGGCCCCGGCATCGACGGGAGAGGGATTCCGAGAGGCCCCCGAGGAACTCGCATGGGGACTGGCCTTTCCTGAGGCCACCAGAGCGGGTCCCTGAGGTCCCCGTCGTAAGTCGAGAGCACCTGCCGCAACTCGAGAAAATCCAGGAGGTTTTGCCCTCCAGGCGAGATGAGGCCCATTTCCGCTGAGGCTTCTCGAGGCTAATCACGTCTAACCACTGGAACTTCCAAAGGGTCCTTCACACCCTTGCTGCAACTCAAGAAGTTCCCCGACATACCCGTCTCCACTCGAGAGGAAGCACGTGAGGTCCCGCACACATCCAGGGGAGCCCCGTTTCCGCCTCCTAGCTCGAGATGAGGGATCCTTTCCCTGTTTCGTAGGGAAAGAATTCCCGGCGTTCCCGTCGCATCTCAAGAGGAGGCGCTCTCCACAGGAAAGCCGAGAAGAACTCCAGGGTCATGCCACCATTCCAAGAGTCCCCCAGATGTGTCAGTCCATTCCAGAGGAACCTGTTTTCCCTGCACTGCCTTGACGTTCAAGCCGAGGATCGACTCCCACCACGTGTGCACGTGGGACAGCCCTGTGGGAAAGCCTCGTGGGAAAGCTTCGTGGGAAAACTCGAGGGAAAACCATAGATCCTTTGATCCACGCGGCGGACTGCGTGACACTGCTGCTACCGCTCTGGAGGAAAGCGCAAGTGCATGCCCGCATTCGAGACGAGGACTGACTCACCTGGGGAGACTCCAGAAGTACCCCAAGATCCATGTCAGCACTGGAGAGGAATCCTCAGTTTCCGGCCCCGGCTCCACACAAGGTCTTAGGCCCCGGCATCGACGGGAGAGTAATCCCGAGAGGCCCCCGAGGAATTCGCATGGGGACTGGCCTTTCCTGAGGCCACCAGAGCGGGTCCCTGAGGTCCCCGTCGTAAGTCGAGAGCACCTGCCGTAACTCGAGAAAATCCAGGAGGTTTTGCCCTCCAGGCGAGATGATGCCCATTTCCGCTGAGGCTTCTCGAGGCTAATCACGTCTAACAACTGGAACTTCCAAAGGGTCCTTCACACCCTTGCTGCAACTCAAGAAGTTCCCCGACATACCCGTCTCCACTCGGGAGGAAGCACGTGGGGTCCCGCACACATCCAGGGGAGCCCCGTTTCCGCCTCCTATCTCGAGATGAGGGATCCTTTCCCTGTTTCGTAGGGAAAGAATTCCCGGCGTTCCCGTCGCATCTCAAGAGGAGGCGCTCTCCACAGGAAAGGCGAGAGGAACTCCAGGGTCGTGCCACCATTCCAAGAGTCCCCCAGATGTGTCAGTCCATTCCAGAGGAACCTGTTTTCCCTGCACTGCCTTGACGTTCAAACCGAGGATCCACTCCCACCACGTGTGCACGTGGGACAGCCCTGTGGGAAAGCCTCGTGGGAAAGCCTCGTGGGAAAGACACGAGGGAAAACAATAGATCCTTTGATCCACGCGGCGGACTGCGTGACACTGCTGCTACCGCTCTGGAGGAAATCGCAAGTGCATGCCCGCATTCGAGACAAGGACTGACTCCCCTAGGGAGACTCCAGAAGTACCCCAAGATCCATGTCAGCACTGGAGAGGAATCCTCAGGTTCCGGCCCCGACTCCACACAAGGTCTTAGGCCCCGGCATCGACGGGAGAGGAATGCCGAGAGGCCCCCGAGGAACTCGCATGGGGACTGGCCTTTCCTGAGGCCACCAGAGCGGGTCCCTGAGGTCCCCGTCGTAAGTCGAGAGCACCTGCCGCAACTCGAGAAAATCCAGGAGGTTTTGCCCTCCAGGCGAGATGAGGCCCATTTCCGCTGAGGCTTCTCGAGGCTAATCACGTCTAACCACTGGAACTTCCAAAGGGTCCTTCACACCCTTGCTGCAACTCAAGAAGTTCCCCGACATACCCGTCTCCACTCGAGAGGAAGCACGAGGGTCCCGCACACATCCAGGGGAGCCCCGTTTCCGCCTCCTAGCTCGAGATGAGGGATCCTTTCCCTGTTTCGTAGGGAAAGAATTCCCGGCGTTCCCGTCGCATCTCAAGAGGAGGCGCTCTCCACAGGAAAGGCGAGAGGACTCCAGCGTCGTGCCACCATTCAAAGAGTCCCCCAGATGTGTCAGTCCATTCCAGAGGACATGTTTTCCCTGCACTGCCTTGACGTTCAAGCCGAGGATCGAGTCCCACCACGTGTGCACGTGGGACAGCCCTGTGGAAAGCCTCGTGGGAAAGCCTCGTGGGAAAGACTCGAGGGAAAACCATAGATCCTTTGATCCACGCGGCGGACTGCGTGACACTGCTGCTACCGCTCTGGAGGAAAGCGCAAGTGCATGCCCGCATTCGAGACGAGGACTGACTCCCCTGGGGAGACTTCAGAAGTACCCCAAGATCCATGTCAGCACTGGAGAGGAATCCTCAGGTCCCGGCCCCGACTCCACACAAGGTCTTAGGCCCCGGCATCGACGGGAGAGGTATCCCGAGAGGCCCCCGAGGAACTCGCATGGGGACTGGCCTTTCCTGAGGCCACCAGAGCGGGTCCCTGAGGTCCCCGTCGTAAGTCGAGAGCACCTGCCGCAACTCGAGAAAATCCAGGAGGTTTTGCCCTCCAGGCGAGATGAGGCCCATTTACGCTGAGGCTTCTCGAGGCTAATCACGTCTAACCACTGGAACTTCCAAAGGGTCCTTCACACCCTTGCTGCAACTCAAGAAGTTCCCCGACATACCCGTCTCCACTCGAGAGGAAGCACGTGGGGTCCCGCACACATCCAGGGGAGCCCCGTTTCCGCCTCCTAGCTCGAGATGAGGGATCCTTTCCCTGTTTCGTAGGGAAAGAATTCCCGGCGTTCCCGTCGCATCTCAAGAGGAGGCGCTCTCCACAGGAAAGCCGAGAAGAACTCCAGGGTCATGCCACCATTCCAAGAGTCCCCCAGATGTGTCAGTCCATTCCAGAGTAACCTGTTTTCCCTGCACTGCCTTGACGTTCAAGCCGAGGATCGACTCCCACCACGTGTGCACGTGGGACAGCCCTGTGGGAAAGCCTCGTGGGAAAGCTTCGTGGGAAAACTCGAGGGAAAAACATAGATCCTTTGATCCACGCGGCGGACTGCGTGACACTGCTGCTACCGCTCTGGAGGAAAGCGCAAGTGCATGCCCGCATTCGAGACGAGGACTGACTCACCTGGGGAGACTCCAGAAGTACCCCAAGATCCATGTCAGCACTGGAAAGGAATCCTCAGTTTCCGGCCCCGACTCCACACAAGGTCTTAGGCCCCGGCATCGACGGGAGAGTAATCCCGAGAGGCCCCCGAGGAATTCGCATGGGGACTGGCCTTTCCTGAGGCCACCAGAGCGGGTCCCTGAGGTCCCCGTCGTAAGTCGAGAGCACCTGCCGCAACTCGAGAAAATCCAGGAGGTTTTGCCCTCCAGGCGAGATGAGGCCCATTTCCGCTGAGGCTTCTCGAGGCTAATCACGTCTAACAACTGGAACTTCCAAAGGGTCCTTCACACCCTTGCTGCAACTCAAGAAGTTCCCCGACATACCCGTCTCCACTCGGGAGGAAGCACGTGGGGTCCCGCACACATCCAGGGGAGCCCCGTTTCCGCCTCCTAGCTCGAGATGAGGGATCCTTTCCCTGTTTCGTAGGGAAAGAATTCCCGGCATTCCCGTCGCATCTCAAGAGGAGGCGCTCTCCACAGGAAAGGCGAGAGGAACTCCAGGGTCGTGCCACCATTCCAAGAGTCCCCCAGATGTGTCAGTCCATTCCAGAGGAACCTGTTTTCCCTGCACTGCCTTGACGTTCAAACCGAGGATCCACTCCCACCACGTGTGCACGTGGGACAGCCCTGTGGGAAAGCCTCGTGGGAAAGCCTCGTGGGAAAGACACGAGGGAAAACAATAGATCCTTTGATCCACGCGGCGGACTGCGTGACACTGCTGCTACCGCTCTGGAGGAAATCGCAAGTGCATGCCCGCATTCGAGACGAGGACTGACTCCCCTGGGGAGACTCCAGAAGTACCCCAAGATCCATGTCAGCACTGGAGAGGAATCCTCAGGAACCGGCCCCGACTCCACACAAGGTCTTAGGCCCTGGCATCGACGGGAGAGGAATCCCGAGAGGCCCCCGAGGAACTCGCATGGGGACTGGCCTTTCCTGAGGCCACCAGAGCGGGTCCCTGAGGTCCCCGTCGTAAGTCGAGAGCACCTGCCGCAACTCGAGAAAATCCAGGAAGTTTTGCCCTCCAGGCGAGATGAGGCCCATTTCCGCTGAGGCTTCTCGAGGCTAATCACGTCTAACCACTGGAACTTCCAAAGGGTCCTTCACACCATTGCTGCAACTCAACAAGTTCCCCGACATACCCGTCTCCATTCGAGAGGAAGCACGAGGGTCCCGCACACAACCAGGGGAGCCCCGTTTCCGCCTCCTAGCTCGAGATGAGGGATCCTTTCCCTGTTTCGTAGGGAAAGAATTCCCGGCGTTCCCGTCGCATCTCAAGAGGAGGCGCTCTCCACAGGAAAGGCGAGAGGACTCCAGCGTCGTGCCACCATTCCAAGAGTGCCCCAGATGTGTCAGTCCATTCCAGAGGAACCTGTTTTCCCTGCACTGCCTTGACGTTCAAGCCGAGGATCGACTCCCACCACGTGTGCACGTGGGACAGCCCTGTGGGAAAGCCTCGTGGGAAAGCCTCGTGGGAAAGACTCTAGGGAAAACCATAGATCCTTTGATCCATTGGGCGGACTGCGTGACACTGCTGTTACCGCTCTGGAGGAAAGCGCAAGTGCATGCCCGCATTCGAGACGAGGACTGACTCCCCTGGGGAGACTCCAGAAGTACCCCAAGATCCATGTCAGCACTGGAGAGGAATCCTCAGGTTCCGGCCCCGACTCCACACAAGGTCTTAGGCCCCGGCATCGACGGGAGAGGTATCCCGAGAGGCCCCCGAGGAACTCGCATGGGGACTGGCCTTTCCTGAGGCCACCAGAGCGGGTCCCTGAGGTCCCCGTCGTAACTCGAGAGCACCTGCCGCAACTCGAGAAAATCCAGGAGGTTTTGCCCTCCAGGCGAGATGACGCCCATTTCCGATGAGGCTTCTCGAGGCTAATCACGTCTAACCACTGGAACTTCCAAAGGGTCCTTCACACCCTTGCTGCAACTCAAGAAGTTCCCCGACATACCCGTCTCCACTCGAGAGGAAGCACGTGGGGTCCCGCACACATCCAGCGGAGCCCCGTTTTCGCCTCCTAGCTCGAGATGAGGGATCCTTTCCCTGTTTCGTAGGGAAAGAATTCCCGGCGTTCCCGTCGCATCTCAAGAGGAGGCGCTCTCCACAGGAAAGGCGAGAGGAACTCCATGGTCGTGCCACCATTCCAAGAGTCCCCCAGATGTGTCAGTCCATTCCAGAGGAACCTGTTTTCCCTGCACTGCCTTGACGTTCAAACCGAGGATCCACTCCCACCACGTGTGCACGTGGGACAGCCCTGTGGGAAAACCTCGTGGGAAAGCCTCGTGGGAAAGACTCGAGGGAAAACCATAGATCCTTTGATCCACGCGGCGGACTGCGTGACACTGCTGCTACCGCTCTGGAGGAAAGCGCAAGTGCATGCCCGCATTCGAGACGAGGACTGACTCCCCTGGGGAGACTCCAGAAGTACCCCAAGATCCATGTCAGCACTGGAGAGGAATCCTCAGGTTCCGGCCCCGACTCCACACAAGGTCTTAGGCCCCGGCATCGACGGGAGAGGTATCCCGAGAGGCCCCCGAGGAACTCGCATGGGGACTGGCCTTTCCTGAGGCCACCAGAGCGGGTCCCTGAGGTCCCCGTCGTAACTCGAGAGCACCTGCCGCAACTCGAGAAAATCCAGGAGGTTTTGCCCTCCAGGCGAGATGACGCCCATTTCCGATGAGGCTTCTCGAGGCTAATCACGTCTAACCACTGGAACTTCCAAAGGGTCCTTCACACCCTTGCTGCAACTCAAGAAGTTCCCCGACATACCCGTCTCCACTCGAGAGGAAGCACGTGGGGTCCCGCACACATCCAGGGGAGCCCCGTTTTCGCCTCCTAGCTCGAGATGAGGGATCCTTTCCCTGTTTCGTAGGGAAAGAATTCCCGGCGTTCCCGTCGCATCTCAAGAGGAGGCGCTCTCCACAGGAAAGGCGAGAGGAACTCCAGGGTCGTGCCACCATTCCAAGAGTCCCCCAGATGTGTCAGTCCATTCCAGAGGAACCTGTTTTCCCTGCACTGCCTTGACGTTCAAGCCGAGGATCCACTCCCACCACGTGTGCACGTGGGACAGCCCTGTGGGAAAACCTCGTGGGAAAGCCTCGTGGGAAAGACTCGAGGGAAAACCATAGATCCTTTGATCCACGCGGCGGACTGCGTGACACTGCTGCTACCGCTCTGGAGGAAAGCGCAAGTGCATGCCCGCATTCGAGACGAGGACTGACTCCCCTGGGGAGACTCCAGAAGTACCCCAAGATCCATGTCAGCACTGGAGAGGAATCCTCAGGAACCGGCCCCGACTCCACACAAGGTCTTAGGCCCCGGCATCGACGGGAGAGGTATCCCGAGAGGCCCCCGAGGAACTCGCATGGGGACTGGCCTTTCCTGAGGCCACCATAGCGGGTCCCTGAGGTCCCCGTCGTAAGTCGAGAGCACCTGCCGCAACTCGAGAAAATCCAGGAGGTTTGGCCCTCCAGGCGAGATGAGGCCCATTTCCGCTGAGGCTTCTCGAGGCTAATCACGTCTAACCACTGGAACTTCCAAAGGGTCCTTCACACCCTTGCTGCAACTCAAGAAGTTCCCCGACATACCCGTCTCCACTCGAGAGGAAGCACGTGGGGTCCCGCACACATCCAGGGGAGCCCCGTTTCCGCCTCCTAGCTCGAGATGAGGGATCCTTTTCCTGTTTCGTAGGGAAAGAATTCCCGGCGTTCCCGTCGCATCTCAAGAGGAGGCGCTCTCCACAGGAAAGGCGAGAGGAACTCCAGGGTCATGCCACCATTCCAAGAGTCCCCCAGATGTGTCAGTCCATTCCAGAGGAACCTGTTTTCCCTGCACTGTCTTGACGTTCAAGCCGAGGATCCACCCCCACCACGTGTGCACGTGGGACAGCCCTGTGGGAAAGCCTCGTGGGAAAGCCTCGTAGGAAAACTCGAGGGAAAACCATAGATCCTTTGATCCACGCGGCGGACTGCGTGACACTGCTGCTACCGCTCTGGAGGAAAGCGCAAGTGCATGCCCGCATTCGAGACGAGGACTTACTCCCCTGGGGAGACTCCAGAAGTACCCCAAGATCCATGTCAGCACTGGAGAGGAATCCTCAGGTTCCGGCCCCGACTCCACACAAGGTCTTAGGCCCCGGCATCGATGGGAGAGGAATCCCGAGAGGCCCCCGAGGAACTCGCATGGGGACTGGCCTTTCCTGAGGTCACCAGAGCGGGTCCCCGAGGTCCCCGTCGTAAGTCGAGAGCACATGCCGCAACTCGAGAAAATCCAGGAGGTTTTGCCCTCCAGGCGAAGTGAGGCCCATTTCCGCTGAGGCTTCTCGAGGCTAATCACATCTAACCACTGGAACTTCCAAAGGGTCCTTCACACCCTTGCTGCAACTCAAGAAGTTCCCCGACATACCCGTCTCCACTCGAGAGGAAGCACGTGGGGTCCCGCACACATCCAGGGGAGCCCCATTTCCGCCTCCTAGCTCGAGATGAGGGATCCTTTCCCTGTTTCGTAGGGAAAGAATTCCCGGCGTTCCCGTCGCATCTCAAGAGGAGGCGCTCTCCACAGGAAAGGCGAGAGGAACTCCAGGGTCGTGCCACCATTCCAAGAGTCCCCCAGATGTGTCAGTCCATTCCAGAGGAACATGTTTTCCTGCACTGCCTTGACGTTCAAGCCGAGGATCCACTCCCACCACGTGTGCACGTGGGACAGGCCTGTGGGAAAGCCTCGTGGGAAAGCCTCGTGGGAAAGACACGAGGGAAAACAATAGATCCTTTGATCCACGCGGCGGACTGCGTGACACCTCTGCTACCGCTCTGGAGGAAAGCGCAAGTGCATGCCCGCATTCGAGGCGAGGACTGACTCCCCTAGGGAGACTCCAGAAGTACCCCAAGATCCATGTCAGCACTGGAGAGGAATCCTCAGGTTCCGGCCCCGACTCCACACAAGGTCTTAGGCCCCGGCATCGACGGGAGAGGTATCCCGAGAGGCCCCCGAGGAACTCGCATGGGGACTGGCCTTTCCTGAGGCCACCAGAGCGGGTCCCTGAGGTCCCCGTCGTAACTCGAGAGCACCTGCCGGAACTCGAGAAAATCCAGGAGGTTTTGCCCTCCAGGCGAGATGACGCCCATTTCCGATGAGGCTTCTCGAGGCGAATCACGTCTAACCACTGGAACTTCCAAAGGGTCCTTCACACCCTTGCTGCAACTCAAGAAGTTCCCCGACATACCCGTCTCCACTTGAGAGGAAGCACGTGGGGTCCCGCACACATCCAGGGGAGCCCCGTTTTCGCCTCCTAGCTCGAGATGAGGGATCCTTTCCCTGTTTCGTAGGGAAAGAATTCCCGGCGTTCCCGTCGCATCTCAAGAGGAGGCGCTCTCCACAGGAAAGGCGAGAGGAACTCCAGGGTCGTGCCACCATTCCAAGAGTCCCCTAGATGTGTCAGTCCATTCCAGAGGAACCTGTTTTCCCTGCACTGCCTTGACGTTCAAGCCGAGGATCCACTCCCACCACGTGTGCACGAGGGACAGCCCTGTGGGAAAACCTCGTGGGAAAGCCTCGTGGGAAAGACTCGAGGGAAAACCATAGATCCTTTGATCCACGCGGGCGGACTGCGTGACACTGCTGAACTGCTCTGGAGGAAAGCGCAAGTGCATGCCCGCATTTGAGACAAGGACTGACTCCCCTGGGGAGACTCCAGAAGTACCCCAAGAACCATGTGAGCACTGGAGAGGAATCCTCAGGTTCCGGCCCCGACTCCACACAAGGTCTTAGGCCCCGGCATCGACGGGAGAGGAATCCCGAGAGGCCCCCAAGGAACTCGCATGGGGACTGGCCTTTCCTGAGGCCACCAGAGCGGGTTCCTGAGGTCCCCGTCGTAAGTCGAGAGCACCTGCCGCAACTCGAGAAAATCCAGGAGGTTTTGCCCTCCAGGCGAGATGAGGCCCATTTTCACTGAGGCTTCTCGAGGCTAATCACGTCTAACCACTGGAACTTCCAAAGGGTCCTTCACACCCTTGCTGCAACTCAAGAAGTTCCCTGACATACCCGTCTCCACTCGAGAGGAAGCACGTGGGTCCCGCACACATTAAGGGTAGCCCCGTTTCCGCCTCCTAGCTCGAGATGAGGGATCCTTTCCCTGTTTCGTAGGGAAAGAATTCCCGGCGTTCCCGTCGCATCTCAAGAGGAGGCGCTCTCCACAGGAAAGGCGAGAGGAACTCCAGGGTCTTGCCACCATTCCAAGAGTCCCCCAGATGTGTCAGTCCATTCCAGAGGAACCTGTTTTCCCTGCACTGCCTTGACGTTCAAGCCGAGGATCGACTCCCACCACGTGTGCACGTGGGACAGCCCTGTGGGAAAGTCTCGTGGGAAAGCCTCGTGGGAAAGACTCGAGGGAAAACCATAGATCCTTTGATCCACGCGGCGGACTGCGTGACACTGCTGCTACCGCTCTGGAGGAAAGCGCAATGCATGCCCGCATTCGAGACAAGGACTGACTCCCCTGGGGAGACTCCAGAAGTACCCCAAGATCCATGTCAGCACTGGAGAGGAATCCTCAGGTTCCGGCCCCGACTCCACACAAGGTCTTAGGCTCCGGCATCAACGGGAGAGGAAACCCGAGAGGCCCCCGAGGAACTCGCATGGGGACTGGCCTTTCCTGAGGCCACCAGAGCGGTTCCCTGAGGTCCCCGTCGTAAGACCAGAGCACCTGCCGCAACACGAGAAAATCCAGGAGGTTTTGCCCTCCAGGCGAGTTGAGGCCCATTTCCGCTGAGGCTTCTCGAGGCCAATCACATCTAACCACTGGAACTTCCAAAGGGTCCTTCACACCATTGCTGCAACTCAAGAAGTTCCCCGACATACTCGTCTGCACTCGAGAGGAAGCACGTGGTGTCCCGCACACATCCAGGGGAGCCCCGTTTCCGCCTCCTAGCTCGAGATGAGGGATCCTTTCCGTGTTTCGTAGGGAAAGAATTCCCGGCGTTCCCGTCGCATCTCAAGAGGAGGCGCTCTCCACAGGAAATGCGAGAGGAACTCCAGGGTCCTGACGCCATTCCAAGAGTCCCCCAGATGTGTCAGTCCATTCCAGAGGAACCTGTTTTCCCTGCACTGCCTTGACGTTCAAGCCGAGGATCGACTCCCACCAAGTGTGCACGTGGGACAGCCCTGTGGGAAAGCCTCGTGGGAAAGCATCGTGGGAAAGACTCGAGGGAAAATCATAGATCCTTTGATCCACGCGGCGGACTGCGTGACACTGCTGCTACCGCTCTGGAGGAAAGCGCAAGTGCATGCCCGCATTCGAGACGAGGACTGACTCCCCTGGGGAGACTCCAGAAGTACCCCAAGATCCATGTCAGCACTGGAGAGGAATCCTCAGGTTCCGGCCCCGACTCCACACAAGGTCTTAGGCCCCAGCATCGACGGGAGAGGAATCCCGAGAGGCCCCCGAGGAACTCGCATGGGGACTGGCCTTTCCTGAGGCCACCAGAGCGGGTCCCTGAGGTCCCCGTCGTAAGTCGAGAGCACCTGCCGCAACTCGAGAAAATCCAGGAGGTTTTGCCCTCCAGGCGAGATGAGGCCCATTTCCGCTGAGGCTTCTCGAGGCTAATCACGTCAAACCACTGGAACTTCCAAAGGGTCCTTCACAGCCTTGCTGCAACTCAAGAAGTTCCCCGACATACCCGTCTCCACTCGAGAGGAAGCACGTGGGTCCCGCACACATCCAGGGGAGCCCCGTTTCCGCCTCCTAGCTCGAGATGAGGGATCCTTTCCCTGTTTCGTAGGGAAAGAATTCCCGGCGTTCCCGTCGCATCTCAAGAGGAGGCGCTCTCCACAGGAAAGGCGAGAGGAACTCCAGGGTCGTGCCACCATTCCAAGAGTCCCCCAGATGAGTCAGTCCATTCCAGAGGAACCTGTTTTCCCTGCACTGCCTTGACGTTCAAGCCGAGGATCGACTCCCACCACGTGTGCACGTGGGACAGCCCTGTGGGAAAGCCTCGTGGGAAAGCCTCGTGGGAAAGACTCGAGGGAAAACCATAGATCCTTTGATCCACGCGGGGGACAGCGTGACACTGCTGCTACCGCTCTGGAGGAAAGCGCAATGCATGCCCGCATTCGAGACGAGGACTGACTCCCCTGGGGAGACTCCAGAAGTACCCCAAGATCCATGTCAGCACTGGAGAGGAATCCTGAGGTTCCGGCCCCGACTCCACACAAGGTCTTAGGCCCCGGCATCGACGGGAGAGTAATCCCGAGAGGCCCCCGAGGAACTCGCATGGGGACTGGCCTTTCCTGAGGCCACCAGAGCGGTTCCCTGAGGTCCCCGTCGTAAGTCGAGAGCACCTGCCGCAACACGAGAAAATCCAGGAGGTTTTGCCCTCCAGGCGAGATGAGGCCCATTTCCGCTGAGGCTTCTCGAGGCCAATCACATCTAACCACTGGAACTTCCAAAGGGTCCTTCACACCATTGCTGCAACTCAAGAAGTTCCCCGACATACTCGTCTGCACTCGAGAGGAAGCACGTGGTGTCCCGCACACATCCAGGGGAGCCCCGTTTCCGCCTCCTAGCTCTAGATGAGGGATCCTTTCCCTGTTTCGTAGGGAAAGAATTCCCGGCGTTCCCGTCGCATCTCAAGAGGAGGCGCTCTCCACAGGAAATGCGAGAGGAACTCCAGGGTCGTGCCACCATTCCAAGAGTCCCCCAGTTGTGTCAGTCCATTCCAGAGGAACCTGTTTTCCCTGCACTGCCTTGACGTTCAAGCCGAGGATCGACTCCCACCACGTGTGCACGTGGGACAGCCCTGTGGGAAAGCCTCGTGGGAAAGCCTCTTGGGAAAGACTCGAGGGAAAACCATAGATCCTTTGATCCACGCAGCGGACTGCGTGACACTGCTGCTACCGCTCTGGAGGAAAGCGCAAGTGCATGCCCGCATTCGAGACGAGGACTGACTCCCCTGGGGAGACTCCAGAAGTACCCCAAGATCCATGTCAGCACTGGAGAGGAATCCTGAGGTTCCGGCCCCGACTCCACACAAGGTCTTAGGCCCCGGCATCGACGGGAGAGGAATCCCGAGAGGCCCCCGAGGAACTCGCATGGGGACTGGCCTTTCCTGAGGCCACCAGAGCGGGTCCCTGAGGTCCCCGTCGTAAGTAGAGAGCACCTGCCGCAACTCGAGAAAATCCAGGAGGTTTTGCCCTCCAGGCGAGATGAGGCCCTTTTCCGCTGAGGCTTCTCGAGGCTAATCACCTCTAACCACTGGAACTTCCAAAGGGTCCTTCACACCTTTGCTGCAACTCAAGAAGTTCCCCAACATACCCGTCTCCACTCGAGAGGAAGCACGTGGGGTCCCGCACACATCCAGGGGAGCCCCGTTTCCGCCTCCTAGCTCGAGATGAGGGATCCTTTCCCTGTTTCGTAGGGAAAGAATTCCCGGCGTTCCCGTCGCATCTCAAGAGGAGGCGCTCTCCACAGGAAAGGCGAGAGGAACTCCAGGGTCGTGCCACCATTCCAAGAGTCCCCCAGATGTGTCAGTCCATTCCAGCGGAACCTGTTTTCCCTGCACTGCCTTGACGTTCAAGCCGAGGATCCACTCCCACCACGTGTGGACGTGGGACAGCCCTGTGGGAAAGCCTCGTGGGAAAGCCTCGTGGGAAAGACTCGAGGGAAAACCATAGATCCTTTGATCCACGCGGCGGACTGCTTGACACTGCTGCTACCGCTCTGGAGGAAAGCGCAAGTGCATGCCCGCATTCGAGACGAGGACTGACTCCCCTGTGGAGACTCCAGAAGTACCCCAAGATCCATGTCAGCACTGGAGAGGAATCCGCAGGTTCTGGCCCCGACTCCACACAAGGTCTTAGGACCCTCATCGACGGGAGAGGAATCCCGAGAGGCCCACGAGGAACTCGCATGGGGACTGGCCTTTCCTGAGGCCACCAGAGCGGGTCCCTGAGGTCCCTGTCGTAAGTCGAGAGCACCTGCCGCAACTCGAGAAAATCCAGGAGGTTTTGCCCTCCAGGCGAGATGAGGCCCATTTCCGCTGAGGCTTCTCGAGGCTAATCACGTCAAACCACTGGAACTTCCAAAGGGTCCTTCACACCCTTGCTGCAACTCAAGAAGTTCCCCGACATACCCGTCTCCACTCGAGAGGAAGCACGTGGGGTCCCGCACACATCCAGGGGAGCCCCGTTTCCGCCTCCTAGCTCGAGATGAGGGATCCTTTCCCTGTTTCGTAGGGAAAGAATTCCCGGCGTTCCCGTCGCATCTCAAGAGGAGGCGCTCTCCACAGGAAAGGCGAGAGGAACTCCAGGGTCGTGCCACCATTCCAAGAGTCCCCCAGATGTGTCAGTCCATTCCAGAGGAACCTGTTTTCCCTGCACTGCCTTGACGTTCAAGCCGAGGATCCACTCCCACCACGTGTGCACGTGGGACAGCCCTGTGGGAAAGCCTCGTGGGAAAGCCTCGTGGGAAAGACTCGAGGGAAAACCATAGATCCTTTGATCCACGCGGCGGACTGCGTGACACTGCTGCTACCGTTCTGGAGGAAAGCGCAAGTGCATGCCCGCATTCGAGACGAGGAATGACTCCCCTGGGGAGACTCCAGAAGTACCCCAAGATCCATGTCAGCACGGGAGAGGAATCCTCAGGTTCCGGCCCCGACTCCACACAAGGTCTTAGGCCCCGGCATCGACGGGAGAGGAATCCCAAGAGGCCCCCGAGGAACTCGCATGGGGACTGGCCTTTCCTGAGGCCACCAGAGCGGGTCCCTGAGGTCCCCGTCGTAAGTCGAGAGCACCTGCCGCAACTCGGGAAAATCCAGGAGGTTTTGCCCTCCAGGCGAGATGAGGCCCATTTCCGCTGAGGCTTCTCGAGGCTAATCACGTCTAACCACTGGAACTTCCAAAGGGTGCTTCACACCCTTGCTGCAACTCAAGAAGTTCCCCGACATACCCGTCTCCACTCGAGAGGAAGCACGTGGTGTCCCGCACACATCCAGGGGAGCCCCGTTTCCGCCTCCTAGCTCGAGATGAGGGATCCTTTCCCTGTTTCGTAGGGAAAGAATTCCCGGCTTTCCCGTCGCATCTCAAGAGGAGGCGCTCTCCACAGGAAAGGCGAGAGGAACTCCAGGGTCGTGCCACCATTCCAAGTGTCCCCCAGATGTGTCAGTCTATTCCAGAGGAACCTGTTTTCCCTGCACTGCCTTGACGTTCAAGCCGAGGATCCACTCCCACCACGTGTGCACGTGGGACAGCCCTGTGGGAAAGCCTCGTGGGAAAGCCTCGTGGGAAAGACTCGAGGGAAAACCATAGATCCTTTGATCCACGCGGCGGACTGCGTGACACTGCTGCTACCGCTTTGGAGGAAAGCGCAAGTGCATGCCCGCATTCGAGACGAGGACTGACTCCCCTGGGGAGACTCCAGAAGTACCCCAAGATCCATGTCAGCACTGGAGAGGAATCCTCAGGTTCCGGCCCCGACTCCACACAAGGTCTTAGGCCCCGGCATCGACGGGAGAGTAATCCCGAGAGGCCCCCGAGGAATTCGCATGGGGACTGGCCTTTCCTGAGGCCACCAGAGCGGGTCCCTGAGGTACCCGTCGTAAGTCGAGAGCACCTGCCGCAACTCGAGAAAATACAGGAGGTTTTGCCCTCCAGGCGAGATGAGGCCCATTTCCGCTGAGGCTTCTCGAGGCGAATCATGTCTAACCACTGGAACTTCCAAAGGGTCCTTCACACCCTTGCTGCAACTCAAGAAGTTCCCCGACATACCCGTCTCCACTCGAGAGGAAGCACGTGGGGTCCCGAACACATCAAGGGGAGCCCCGTTTCCGCCTCCTAGCTCGAGATGAGGGATCCTTTCCCTGTTTCGTAGGGAAAGAATTCCCGGCGTTCCCGTCGCATCTCAAGAGGAGGCGCTCTCCACAGGAAAGGCGAGAGGAACTCCAGGGTCGTGCCACCATTCCAAGTGTCCCCCAGATGTGTCAGTCTATTCCAGAGGAACCTGTTTTCCCTGCACTGCCTTGACGTTCAAGCCGAGGATCCACTCCCACCACGTGTGCACGTGGGACAGCCCTGTGGGAAAGCCTCGTGGGAAAGCCTCGTGGGAAAGACTCGAGGGAAAACCATAGATCCTTTGATCCACGCGGCGGACTGCGTGACACTGCTGCTACCGCTTTGGAGGAAAGCGCAAGTGCATGCCCGCATTCGAGACGAGGACTGACTCCCCTGGGGAGACTCCAGAAGTACCCCAAGATCCATGTCAGCACTGGAGAGGAATCCTCAGGTTCCGGCCCCGACTCCACACAAGGTCTTAGGCCCCGGCATCGACGGGAGAGTAATCCCGAGAGGCCCCCGAGGAATTCGCATGGGGACTGGCCTTTCCTGAGGCCACCAGAGCGGGTCCCTGAGGTCCCCGTCGTAAGTCGAGAGCACCTGCCGCAACTCGAGAAAATCCAGGAGGTTTTGCCCTCCAGGCGAGATGAGGCCCATTTCCGCTGAGGCTTCTCGAGGCTAATCACGTCTAACCACTGGAACTTCCAAAGGGTCCTTCACACCCTTGCTGCAACTCAAGAAGTTCCCCGACATACCCGTCTCCACTCGAGAGGAAGCACGTGGGGTCCCGCACACATCCAGGGGAGCCCCGTTTCCGCCTCCTAGCTCGAGATGAGGGATCCTTTCCCTGTTTCGTAGGGAAAGAATTCCCGGCGTTCCCGTCGCATCTCAAGAGGAGGCGCTCTCCACAGGAAAGGCGAGAGGAACTCCAGGGTCGTGCCACCATTCCAAGAGTCCCCCAGATGTGTCAGTCCATTCCCGAGGAACCTGTTTTCCCTGCACTGCCTTGACGTTCAAGCCGAGGATCGACTCCCACAACGTGTGCACGTGGGACAGCCCTGTGGGAAAGCCTCGTGGGAAAGCCTCGTGGGAAAGACTCGAGGGAAAACCATAGATCATTTGATCCACGCGGCGGACTGCGTGACACTGCTGCTACCGCTCTGGAGGAAAGCGCAAGTGCATGCCCGCATTCGAGACGAGGACTGACTCCCCTGGGGAGACTCCAGAAGTACCCCAAGATCCATGTCAGCACTGGAGAGGAATCCTCAGGTTCCGGCCCCGACTCCACACAAGGTCTTAGGCCCCGGCATCGACGGGAGAGGGATCCCGAGAGGCCCCCGAGGAACTCGCATGTGGACTGGCCTTTCCTGAGGCCACCAGAGCGGGTCCCTGCGGTCCCCGTCGTAAGTCGAGAGCACCTGCCGCAACTCGAGAAAATCCAGGAGGTTTTGCCCTCCAGGCGAGATGAGGCCCATTTCCGCTGAGGCTTCTCGAGGCTAATCACGTCTAACCACTGGAACTTCCAAAGGGTCCTTCACACCCTTGCTGCAACTCAAGAAGTTCCCCGACATACCCGTCTCCACTCGAGAGGAAGCACGTGGGGTCCCGCACACATCCAGGGGAGCCCCGTTTCCGCCTCCTAGCTCGAGATGAGGGATCCTTTCCCTGTTTCGTAGGGAAAGAATTCCCGGCGTTCCCGTCGCATCTCAAGAGGAGGCGCTCTCCACAGGAAAGGCGAGAGGAACTCCAGGGTCATGCCACCATTCCAAGAGTCCCCTAGATGTGTCAGTCCATTCCAGAGGAACCTGTTTTCCCTGCACTGCCTTGACGTTCAAGCCGAGGATCCACTCCCACCACGTGTGCACGTGGGACAGCCCTGTGGGAAAGCCTCATGGGAAAGCCTCGTGGGAAAACTCGAGGGAAAATCATAGATCCTTTGATCCACGCGGCGGACTGCGTGACACTGCTGCTACCGCTCTGGAGGAAATCGCAAGTGCATGCCCGCATTCGAGACGAGGACTGACTCCCCTAGGGAGACTCCAGAAGTACCCCAAGATCCATGTCAGCACTGGAGAGGAATCCTCAGGTTCCGGCACCGACTCCACACAAGGTCATAGGCCCCGGCATCGACGGGAGAGGAATGCCGAGAGGCCCCCGAGGAACTCGCATGGGGACTGGCCTTTCCTGAGGCCACCAGAGCGGGTCCCTGAGGTCCCCGTCGTAAGTCAAGAGCACCTGCCGCAACTCGAGAAAATCCAGGAGGTTTTGCCCTCCAGGCGAGATGAGGCCCATTTCCGCTGAGGCTTCTCGAGGCTAATCACGTCTAACCACTGGAACTTCCAAAGGGTCCTTCACACCCTTGCTGCAACTCAAGAAGTTCCCCGACATACCCGTCTCCACTCGAGAGGAAGCACGAGGGTCCCGCACACATCCAGGGGAGCCCCGTTTCCGCCTCCTAGCTCGAGATGAGGGATCCTTTCCCTGTTTCGTAGGGAAAGAATTCCCGGCGTTCCCGTCGCATCTCAAGAGGAGGCGCTCTCCACAGGAAAGGCGAGAGGACTCCAGCGTCGTGCCACCATTCAAAGAGTCCCCCAGATATGTCAGTCCATTCCAGAGGACATGTTTTCCCTGCACTGCCTTGACGTTCAAGCCGAGGATCGAGTCCCACCACGTGTGCACGTGGGACAGCCCTGTGGAAAGCCTCGTGGGAAAGCCTCGTGGGAAAGACTCGAGGGAAAACCATAGATCCTTTGATCCACGAGGCGGACTGCGTGACACTGCTGCTACCGCTCTGGAGGAAAGCGCAAGTGCATGCCCGCATTCGAGACGAGGACTGACTCCCCTGGGGAGACTCCAGAAGTACCCCAAGATCCATGTCAGCACTGGAGAGGAATCCTCAGGTCCCGGCCCCGTCTCCACACAAGGTCTTAGGCCCCGGTATCGACGGGAGAGGAATACCGAGAGGCCCCCGAGGAACTCGCATGGGGACTGGCCTTTCCTGAGGTCACCAGAGCGGGTCCCTGAGGTCCCCGTCGTAAGTCGAGAGCACCTGCCACAACTCGAGAAAATCCAGGAGATTTTGCCCTCCAGGCGAGATGAAGCCCATTTCCGCTGAGGCTTCTCGAGGCTAATCACATCTAACCACTGGAACTTCCAAAAGGTACTTCACACCCTTGCTGCAACTCTAGAAGTTCCCCGACATACCCGTCTCCACTCGAGAGGAAGCACGAGGGTCCCGCACACATCCAGGGTAGCCCCGTTTCCACCTCCTAGCTCGAGATGAGGGATCCTTTCCCTGTTTCGGAGGGAAAGAATTCCCGGCGTTCCCGTCGCATCTCAAGAGGAGGCGCTCCCACAGGAAAGGCGAGAGGAACTCCAGGGTCGTGCCACCATCCCAAGAGACCCCATATGTGTCAGTCCATTCCAGAGGAACCTGTTTTCCCTGCACTGCCTTGACGTTCAAGCCGAGGATCCACTCCCACCACGTGTGCACGTGGGACAGCCCTGTGGGAAAGCCTCGTGGGAAAGCCTCGTGGGAAAGACTCGACGGAAAACCATAGATCCTTTGATCCACGCGGCGGACTGCGTGACACTGCTGCTACCGCTTTGGAGGAAAGCGCAAGTGCATGCCCGCATTCGAGACGAGGACTGACTCCCCTGGGGAGACTCCAGAAGTACCCCAAGATCCATGTCAGCACTGGAGAGGAATCCTCAGGTTCCGGCCCCGACTCCACACAAGGTCTTAGGCCCCGGCATCGACGGGAGAGTAATCCCGAGAGGCCCCCGAGGAATTCCCATGGGGACTGGCCTTTCCTGAGGCCACCAGAGCGGGTCCCTGAGGTCCCCGTCGTAAGTCGAGAGCACCTGCCGCAACTCGAGAAAATCCAGGAGGTTTTGCCCTCCAGGCGAGATGAGGCCCATTTCCACTGAGGCTTCTCGAGGCGAATCATGTCTAACCACTGGAACTTCCAAAGGGTCCTTCACACCCTTGCTGCAACTCAAGAAGTTCCCCGACATACCCGTCTCCACTCGAGAGGAAGCACGTGGGGTCCCGCACACATCCAGGGGAGCCCCGTTTCCGCCTCCTAGCTCGAGATGAGGGATCCTTTCCCTGTTTCGTAGGGAAAGAATTCCCGGCGTTCCCGTCGCATCTCAAGAGGAGGCGCTCTCCACAGGAAAGGCGAGAGGAACTCCAGGGTCGTGCCACCATTCCAAGAGTCCCCCAGATGTGTCAGTCCATTCCAGAGGAACCTGTTTTCCCTGCACTGCCTTGACGTTCAAGCCGAGGATCCACTCCCACCACGTGTGCACGTGGGACAGCCCTGTGGGAAAGCCTCGTGGGAAAGCCTCGTGGGAAAGACTCGAGGGAAAACCATAGATCCTTTGATCCACGCGGCGGACTGCGTGACACTGCTGCTACCGCTCTGGAGGAAAGCCCAAGTGCATGCCCGCATTCGAGACGAGGACTGACTCCCCTGGGGAGACTCCAGAAATACCCCAAGATCCATGTCAGCACTGGAGAGGAATCCTCAGGTTCCGGCCCCGACTCCAGACAAGGTCTTAGGCCCCGGCATCGACGGGAGAGGGATCCCGAGAGGCCCCCGAGGAACTCGCATGGGGACTGGCCTTTCCTGAGGCCACCAGAGCGGGTCCCTGAGGTCCCCGTCGTAAGTCGAGAGCACCTGCCGCAACTCGAGAAAATCCAGGAGGTTTTGCCCTCCAGGCGAGATGAGGCCCATTTCCGCTGAGGCTTCTCGAGGCTAATCACGTCTAACCACTGGAACTTCCAAAGGGTCCTTCACATCCTTGCTGAAACTCAAGAAGTTCCCCGACATACCCGTCTCCACTCGAGAGGAAGCACGTGGGGTCCCGCACACATCCAGGGGAGCCCCGTTTCCGCCTCCTAGCTCGAGATGAGGGATCCTTTCCCTGTTTCGTAGGGAAAGAATTCCCGGCGTTCCCGTCGCATCTCAAGAGGAGGCGCTCTCCACAGGAAAGGCGAGAGGAACTCCAGGGTCGTGCCACCATCCCAAGAGACCCCATATGTGTCAGTCCATTCCAGAGGAACCTGTTTTCCCTGCACTGCCTTGACGTTCAAGCCGAGGATCGACTCCCACCACGTGTGCACGTGGGACAGCCCTGTGGGAAAGCCTCGTGGGAAAGCCTCGTGGGAAAGACTCGAGGGAAAACCATAGATCCTTTGATCCACGCGGCGGACTGGGTGACACTGCTGCTACCGCTTTGGAGGAAAGCGCAAGTGCATGCCCGCATTCGAGACGAGGACTGACTCCCCTGGGGAGACTCCAGAAGTACCCCAAGATCCATGTCAGCACTGGAGAGGAATCCTCAGGTTCCGGCCCCGACTCCACACAAGGTCTTAGGCCCCGGCATCGACGGGAGAGTAATCCCGAGAGGCCCCCGAGGAATTCCCATGGGGACTGGCCTTTCCTGAGGCCACCAGAGTGGGTCCCTGAGGTCCCCGTCGTAAGTCGAGAGCACCTGCCGCAACTCGAGAAAATCCAGGAGGTTTTGCCCTCCAGGCGAGATGAGGCCCATTTCCACTGAGGCTTCTCGAGGCGAATCATGTCTAACCACTGGAACTTCCAAAGGGTCCTTCACACCCTTGCTGCAACTCAAGAAGTTCCCCGACATACCCGTCTCCACTCGAGAGGAAGCACGTGGGGTCCCGCACACATCCAGGGGAGCCCCTTTTCCGCCTCCTAGCTCGAGATGAGGGATCCTTTCCCTGTTTCGTAGGGAAAGAATTCCCGGCGTTCCCGTCGCATCTCAAGAGGAGGCGCTCTCCACAGGAAAGGCGAGAGGAACTCCAGGGTCGTGCCACCATTCCAAGAGTCCCCCAGATGTGTCAGTCCATTCCAGAAGAACCTGTTTTCCCTGCACTGCCTTGACGTTCAAGCCGAGGATCCACTCCCACCACGTGTGCACGTGGGACAGCCCTGTGGGAAAGCCTCGTGGGAAAGCCTCGTGGGAAAGACTTGAGGGAAAACCATAGATCCTTTGATCCACGCGGCGGACTGCGTGACACTGCTGCTACCGCTCTGGAGGAAAGCGCAAGTGCATGCCCGCATTCGAGACGAGGACTGACTCCCCTGGGGAGACTCCAGAAATACCCCAAGATCCATGTCAGCACTGGAGAGGAATCCTCAGGTTCCGGCCCCGACTCCACACAAGGTCTTAGGCCCCGGCATCGACGGGAGAGGGATCCCGAGAGGCCCCCGAGGAACTCGCATGGGGACTGGCCTTTCCTGAGGCCACCAGAGCGGGTCCCTGAGGTCCCCGTCGTAAGTCGAGAGCACCTGCCGCAACTCGAGAAAATCCAGGAGGTTTTGCCCTCCAGGCGAGATGAGGCCCATTTCCGCTGATGCTTCTCGAGGCTAATCACGTCTAACCACTGGAACTTCCAAAGGGTCCTTCACATCCTTGCTGAAACTCAAGAAGTTCCCCGACATACCCGTCTCCACTCGAGAGGAAGCACGTGGTGTCCCGCACACATCCAGGGGAGCCCCGTTTCCGCCTCCTAGCTCGAGATGAGGGATCCTTTCCCTGTTTCGTAGGGAAAGAATTCCCGGCGTTCCCGTCGCATCTCAAGAGGAGTCGCTCTCCACAGGAAAGGCGAGAGGAACTCCAGGGTCGTGCCACCATTCCAAGAGTCCCCCAGATGTGTCAGTCCATTCCAGAGGAACGTGTTTTCCCTGCACTGCCTTGACGTTCAAGCCGAGGATCCACTCCCACCACGTGTGCACGTGGGACAGCCCTGTGGGAAAGCCTCGTGGGAAAGCCTCGTGGGAAAACTCGAGGGAAAACCATAGATCCTTTGATCCACGCGGCGGACTGCGTGACACTGCTGCTTCCGCTCTGGAGGAAAGCGCAAGTGCATGCCCGCATTCGAGACGAGGACTGACTCCCCTGGGGAGACTCCAGAAGTAACCCAAGATCCATGTCAGCACTGGAGAGGAATCCTCAGTTTCCGGCCCCGACTCCACACAAGGTCTTAGGCCCCGGCATCGACGGGAGAGTAATCCCGAGAGGCCCCCGAGGAATTCGCATGGGGACTGGCCTTTCCTGAGGCCACCAGAGCGGGTCCCTGAGGTCCCCGTCGTAAGTCGAGAGCACCTGCCGTAACTCGAGAAAATCCAGGAGGTTTTGCCCTCCAGGCGAGATGAGGCCCATTTCCGATGAGGTTTCTCGAGGCTAATCTCGTCTAACCACTGGAACTTCCAAAGGGTCCTTCACACCCTTGCTGCAACTCAAGAAGTTCCCCGACATACCCGTCTCCACTCGAGAGGAAGCACGTGGGGTCCCGCACACATCCAGGTGAGCCCCGTTTCCGCCTCCTAGCTCGAGATGAGGGATCCTTTCCCTGTTTCGTAGGGAAAGAATTCCCGGCGTTCCCGTCGCATCTCAAGAGGTGGCGCTCTCCACAGGAAAGCCGAGAGGAACTCCTGGGTCATGCCACCATTCCAAGAGACCCCCAGATGTGTCAGTCCATTCCAGGGGAACCTGTTTTCCCTGCACTGCCTTGACGTTCAAGCCGAGGATCGACTCCCACCACGTGTGCACGTGGGACAGCCCTGTGGGAAAGCCTCGTGGGAAAGCCTCGTGGGAAAACTCGAGGGAAAACCATAGATCCTTTGATCCACGCGGCGGACTGCGTGACACTGATGCTACCGCTCTGGAGGAAAGCGCAAGTGCATGCCCGCATTCGAGACGAGGACTGACTCCCCTGGGGAGACTCCAGAAGTACCCCAAGATCCATGTCAGCAATGGAGAGGAATCCTCAGTTTCCGGCCCCGACTCCACACAAGGTCTTAGGCCCCGGCATCGACGGGAGAGTAATCCCGAGAGGCCCCCGAGGAATTCGCATGGGGACTGGCCTTTCCTGAGGCCACCAGAGCGGGTCCCTGAGGTCCCCGTCGTAAGTCGAGAGCACCTGCCGTAACTCGAGAAAATCCAGGAGGTTTTGCCCTCCAGGCGAGATGAGGCCCATTTCCGCTGAGGCTTCTCGAGGCTAATCACGTCTAACAACTGGAACTTCCAAAGGGTCCTTCACACCCTTGCTGCAACTCAAGAAGTTCCCCGACATACCCGTCTCCACTCGAGAGGAAGCACGTGGGGTCCCGCACACATCCAGGGGAGCCCCGTTTCCGCCTCCTAGCTCGAGATGAGGGATCCTTTCCCTGTTTCGTAGGGAAAGAATTCCCGGCGTTCCCGTCGCATCTCAAGAGGAGGCGCTCTCCACAGGAAAGGCGAGAGGACTCCAGCGTCGTGCCACCATTCAAAGAGTCTCCCAGATGTGTCAGTCCATTCCAGAGGACATGTTTTCCCTGCACTGCCTTGACGTTCAAGCCGAGGATCGAGTCCCACCACGTGTGCACGTGGGACAGCCCTGTGGAAAGCCTCGTGGGAAAGCCTCGTGGGAAAGACTCGAGGGAAAACCATAGATCCTTTGATCCACGCGGCGGACTGCGTGACACTGCTGCTACCGCTCTGGAGGAAAGCGCAAGTGCATGCCCGCATTCGAGACGAGGACTGACTCCCCTGGGGAGACTCCAGAAGTACCCCAAGATCCATGTCAGCACTGGAGAGGAATCCTCAGGTCCCGGCCCCGACTCCACACAAGGTCTTAGGCCCCGGTATCGACGGGAGAGGAATACCGAGAGGCCCCCGAGGAACTCGCATGGGGACTGGCCTTTCCTGAGGTCACCAGAGCGGGTCCCTGAGGTCCCCGTCGTAAGTCGAGAGCACCTGCCACAACTCGAGAAAATCCAGGAGGTTTTACCCTCCAGGCGAGATGAAGCCCATTTCCGCTGAGGCTTCACGAGGCTAATCACATCTAACCACTGGAACTTCCAAAAGGTCCTTCACACCCTTGCTGCAACTCTAGAAGTTCCCCGACATACCCGTCTCCACTCGAGAGGAAACACGAGGGTCCCGCACACATCCAGGGTAGCCCCGTTTCCACCTCCTAGCTCGAGATGAGGGATCCTTTCCCTGTTTCGGAGGGAAAGAATTCCCGGCGTTCCCGTCGCATCTCAAGAGGAGGCGCTCCCACAGGAAAGGCGAGAGGAACTCCAGGGTCGTGCCACCATCACAAGAGACCCCATATGTGTCAGTCCATTCCAGAGGACCCTGTTTTCCCTGCACTGCCTTGACGTTCAAGCCGAGGATCCACTCCCACCACGTGTGCACGTGGGACAGCCCTGTGGGAAAGCCTCGTGGGAAAGCCTCGTGGGAAAGACTCGAGGGAAAACCATAGATCCTTTGATCCACGCGGCGGACTGCGTGACACTGCTGCTACCGCTTTGGAGGAAAGCGCAAGTGCATGCCCGCATTCGAGACGAGGACTGACTCCCCTGGGGAGACTCCAGAAGTACCCCAAGATCCATGTCAGCACTGGAGAGGAATCCTCAGTTTCCGGCCCCGACTCCACACAACGTCTTAGGCCCCGGCATCGACGGGAGAGTAATCCCGAGAGGCCCTCGAGGAATTCGCATGGGGACTGGCCTTTCCTGAGGCCACCAGAGCGGGTCCCTGAGGTCCCCGTCGTAAGTCGAGAGCACCTGCCGCAACTCGAGAAAATCCAGGAGGTTTTGCCCTCCAGGCGAGATGAGGCCCATTTCCACTGAGGCTTCTCGAGGTGAATCATGTCTAACCACTGGAACTTCCAAAGGGTCCTTCACACCCTTGCTGCAACTCAAGAAGTTCCCCGACATACCCGTCTCCACTCGAGAGGAAGCACGTGGGGTCCCGCACACATCCAGGGGAGCCCCGTTTCCGCCTCCTAGCTCGAGATGAGGGATCCTTTCCCTGTTTCGTAGGGAAAGAATTCCCGGCGTTCCCGTCGCATCTCAAGAGGAGGCGCTCTCCACAGGAAAGGCGAGAGGAACTCCAGGGTCGTGCCACCATTCCAAGAGTCCCCCAGATGTGTCAGTCCATTCCAGAGGAACGTGTTTTCCCTGCACTGCCTTGACGTTCAAGCCGAGGATCCACTCCCACCACGTGTGCACGTGGGACAGCCCTGTGGGAAAGCCTCGTGGGAAAGCCTCGTGGGAAAGACTCGAGGGAAAACCATAGATCCTTTGATCCACGCAGCGGACTGCGTGACACTGCTGCTACCGCTCTGGAGGAAAGCGCAAGTGCATACCCGCATTCGAGACGAGGACTGACTCCCCTGGGGAGACTCCAGAAATACCCCAAGATCCATGTCAGCACTGGAGAGGAATCCTCAGGTTCCGGCCCCGACTCCACACAAGGTCTTAGGCCCCGGCATCGACGGGAGAGGGATCCCGAGAGGCCCCCGAGGAACTCGCATGGGGACTGGCCTTTCCTGAGGCCACCAGAGCGGGTCCCTGAGGTCCCCGTCGTAAGTCGAGAGCACCTGCCGCAACTCGAGAAAATCCAGGAGGTTTTGCCCTCCAGGCGAGATGAGGCCCATTTCCGCTGAGGCTTCTCGAGGCTAATCACGTCTAACCACTGGAACTTCCAAAGGGTCCTTCACACCCTTGCTGCAACTCAAGAAGTTCCCCGACATACCCGTCTCCACTCGAGAGGAAGCACGTGGGGTCCCGCACACATCCAGGGGAGCCCCGTTTCCGCCTCCTAGCTCGAGATGAGGGATCCTTTCCCTGTTTCGTAGGGAAAGAATTCCCGGCGTTCCCGTCGCATCTCAAGAGGAGGCGCTCTCCACAGGAAAGGCGAGAGGAACTCCAGGGTCGTGCCACCATTCCAAGAGTCCCCCAGATGTGTCAGTCCATTCCAGAGGAACCTGTTTTCCCTGCACTGCCTTGACGTTCAAGCCGAGGATCCACTCCCACCACGTGTGCACGTGGGACAGCCCTGTGGGAAAGCCTCGTGGGAAAGCCTCGTGGGAAAACTCGAGGGAAAACCATAGATCCTTTGATCCACGCGGCGGACTGCGTGACACTGCTGCTACCGCTCTGGAGGAAAGCGCAAGTGCATGCCCGCATTCGAGACGAGGACTGACTCCCCTGGGGAGACTCCAGAAGTACCCCAAGATCCATGTCAGCACTGGAGAGGAATCCTCAGTTTCCGGCCCCGCCTCCACACAAGGTCTTAGGCCCCGGCATCGACGGGAGAGTAATCCCGAGAGGCCCCCGAGGAACTCGCATGGGGACTGGCCTTTCCTGAGGCCACCAGAGCGGGTCCCTGAGGTCCCCGTCGTAAGTCGAGAGCACCTGCCGTAACTCGAGAAAATCCAGGAGGTTTTGCCATCCAGGCGAAATGAGGCCCATTTCCGCTGAGGTTTCTCGAGGCTAATCACGTCTAAACACTGGAACTTCCAAAGGGTCCTTCACTCCCTTGCTGCAACTCAAGAAGTTCCCCGACATACCCGTCTCCACTCTAGAGGAAGCACGTGGGGTCCCGCACACATCCAGGGGAGCCCCGTTTCCGCCTCCTAGCTCGAGATGAGGGATCCTTTCCCTGTTTCGTAGGGAAAGAATTCCCGGCATTCCCGTCGCATCTCAAGAGGAGGCGCTCTCCACAGGAAAGGCGAGAGGAACTCCAGGGTCGTGCCACCATTCCAAGAGTCCCCCAGATGTGTCAGTCCATTCCAGAGGAACCTGTTTTCCCTGCACTGCCTTGACGTTCAAGCCGAGGATCCACTCCCACCACGTGTGCACGTGGGACAGCCCTGTGGGAAAGCCTCGTGGGAAAGCCTCGTGGGAAAGACTCGAGGGAAAACCATAGATCCTTTGATCCACGCGGCGGACTGCGTGACACTGCTGCTACCGCTCTGGAGGAAAGCGCAAGTGCATGCCCGCATTCGAGACGAGGACTGACTCCCCTGGGGAGACTCCAGAAGTACCCCAAGATCCATGTCAGCACGGGAGAGGAATCCTCAGGTTCCGGCCCCGACTCCACACAAGGTCTTAGGCCCCGGCATCGACGGGAGAGGAATCCCAAGAGGCCCCCGAGGAACTCGCATGGGGACTGGCCTTTCCTGAGGCCACCAGAGCGGTTCCCTGAGGTCCCCGTCGTAAGTCGAGAGCACCTGCCGCAACTCGGGAAAATCCAGGAGGTTTTGCCCTCCAGGCGAGATGAGGCCCATTTCCGCTGAGGCTTCTCGAGGCTAATCACGTCTAACCACTGGAACTTCCAAAGGGTGCTTCACACCCTTGCTGCAACTCAAGAAGTTCCCCGACCTACCCGTCTCCACTCGAGAGGAAGCACGTGGTGTCCCGCACACATCCAGGGGAGCCCCGTTTCCGCCTCCTAGCTCGAGATGAGGGATCCTTTCCCTGTTTCGTAGGGAAAGAATTCCCGGCTTTCCCGTCGCATCTCAAGAGGAGGCGCTCTCCACAGGAAAGGCGAGAGGAACTCCAGGGTCGTGCCACCATTCCAAGTGTCCCCCAGATGTGTCAGTCTATTCCAGAGGAACCTGTTTTCCCTGCACTGCCTTGACGTTCAAGCCGAGGATCCACTCCCACCACGTGTGCACGTGGGACAGCCCTGTGGGAAAGCCTCGTGGGAAAGCCTCGTGGGAAAGACTCGAGGGAAAACCATAGATCCTTTGATCCACGCGGCGGACTGCGTGACACTGATGCTACCGCTTTGGAGGAAAGCGCAAGTGCATGCCCGCATTCGAGACGAGGACTGACTCCCCTGGGTAGACTCCAGAAATACCGCAAGATCCATGTCAGCACTGGAGAGGAATCCTCAGGTTCCGGCCCCGACTCCACACAAGGTCTTAGGCCCCGGCATCGACGGGAGAGTAATCCCGAGAGGCCCCCGAGGAATTCGCATGGGGACTGGCCTTTCCTGAGGCCACCAGAGCGGGTCCCTGAGGTCCCCGTCGTAAGTCGAGAGCACCTGCCCCAACTCGAGAAAATCCAGGAGGTTTTGCCCTCCAGGCGAGATGAGGCCCATTTCCGCTGAGGCTTCTCGAGGTGAATCATGTCTAACCACTGGAACTTCCAAAGGGTCCTTCACACCCTTGCTGCAACTCAAGAAGTTCCCCGACATACCCGTCTCCACTCGAGAGGAAGCACGTGGGGTCCCGCACACATCCAGGGGAGCCCCGTTTCCGCCTCCTAGCTCGAGATGAGGGATCCTTTCCCTGTTTCGTAGGGAAAGAATTCCCGGCGTTCCCGTCGCATCTCAAGAGGAGGCGCTCTCCACAGGAAAGCCGAGAGGAACTCCAGGGTCATGCCACCATTCCAAGAGACCCCCAGATGTGTCAGTCCATTCCAGAGGAACCTGTTTTCCCTGCACTGCCTTGACGTTCAAGCCGAGGATCGACTCCCACCACGTGTGCACGTGGGACAGCCCTGTGGGAAAGCCTCGTGGGAAAGCCTCGTGGGAAAACTCGAGGGAAAACCATAGATCCTTTGATCCACGCTGCGGACTGCGTGACACTGATGCTACCGCTCTGGAGGAAAGCGCAAGTGCATGCCCGCATTCGAGACGAGGACTGACTCCCATGGGGAGACTCCAGAAGTACCCTAAGATCCATGTCAGCAATGGAGAGGAATCCTCAGTTTCCGGCCCCGACTCCACACAAGGTCTTAGGCCCCGGCATCGACGGGAGAGTAATCCCGAGAGGCCCCCGAGGAATTCGCATGGGGACTGGCCTTTCCTGAGGCCACCAGAGCGGGTCCCTGAGGTCCCCGTCGTAAGTCGAGAGCACCTGCCGTAACTCGAGAAAATCCAGGAGGTTTTGCCCTCCAGGCGAGATGAGGCCCATTTCCGCTGAGGCTTCTCGAGGCTAATCACGTCTAACAACTGGAACTTCCAAAGGGTCCTTCACACCCTTGCTGCAACTCAAGAAGTTCCCCGACATACCCGTCTCCACTCGGGAGGAAGCACGTCGGGTCCCGCACACATCCAGGGGAGCCCCGTTTCCGCCTCCTAGCTCGAGATGAGGGATCCTTTCCCTGTTTCGTAGGGAAAGAATTCCCGGCGTTCCCGTCGCATCTCAAGAGGAGGCGCTCTCCACAGGAAAGGCGAGAGGACTCCAGCGTCGTGCCACCATTCAAAGAGTCTCCCAGATATGTCAGTCCATTCCAGAGGACATATTTTCCCTGCACTGCCTTGACGTTCAAGCCGAGGATCGAGTCCCACCACGTGTGCACGTGGGACAGCCCTGTGGAAAGCCTCGTGGGAAAGCCTCGTGGGAAAGACTCGAGGGAAAACCATAGATCCTTTGATCCACGAGGCGGACTGCGTGACACTGCTGCTACCGCTCTGGAGGAAAGCGCAAGTGCATGCCCGCATTCGAGACGAGGACTGACTCCCCTGGGGAGACTCCAGAAGTACCCCAAGATCCATGTCAGCACTGGAGAGGAATCCTCAGGTCCCGGCCCCGACTCCACACAAGGTCTTAGGCCCCGGTATCGACGGGAGAGGAATACCGAGAGGCCCCCGAGGAACTCGCATGGGGACTGGCCTTTCCTGAGGTCACCAGAGTGGGTCCCTGAGGTCCCCGTCATAAGTCGAGAGCACCTGCCACAACTCGAGAAAATCCAGGAGGTTTTGCCCTCCAGGCGAGATGAAGCCCATTTCCGCTGAGGCTTCACGAGGCTAATCACATCTAACCACTGGAACTTCCAAAAGGTCCTTCACACCCTTGCTGCAACTCTAGAAGTTCCCCGACATACCCGTCTCCACTCGAGAGGAAGCACGAGGGTCCCGCACACATCCAGGGTAGCCCCGTTTCCACCTCCTAGCTCGAGATGAGGGATCCTTTCCCTGTTTCGGAGGGAAAGAATTCCCGGCGTTCCCGTCGCATCTCAAGAGGAGGCGCTCCCACAGGAAAGGCGAGAGGAACTCCAGGGTCGTGCCACCATCCCAAGAGACCCCATATGTGTCAGTCCATTCCAGAGGAACCTGTTTTCCCTGCACTGCCTTGACGTTCAAGCCGAGGATCCACTCCCACCACGTGTGTACGTGGGACAGCCCTGTGGGAAAGCCTCGTGGGAAAGCCTCGTGGGAAAACTCGAGGGAAAACCATAGATCCTTTGATCCACGCGGCGGACTGCGTGACACTGCTGCTACCGCTCTGGAGGAAAGCGCAAGTGCATGCCCGCATTCGAGACGAGGACTGACTCCCCTGGGGAGACTCCAGAAGTACCCCAAGATCCATGTCAGCACTGGAGAGGAATCCTCAGTTTCCGGCCCCGACTCCACACAAGGTCTTAGACCCCGGCATCGACGGGAGAGTAATCCCGAGAGGCCCCCGAGGAATTCGCATGGGGACTGGCCTTTCCTGAGGCCACCAGAGCGGGTCCCTGAGGTCCCCGTCGTAAGTCGAGAGCACCTGCCGCAACTCGGGAAAATCCAGGAGGTTTTGCCCTCCAGGCGAGATGAGGCCCATTTCCGCTGAGGCTTCTCGAGGCTAATCACGTCTAACCACTGGAACTTCCAAAGGGTGCTTCACACCCTTGCTGCAACTCAAGAAGTTCCCCGACCTACCCGTCTCCACTCGAGAGGAAGCACGTGGTGTCCCGCACACATCCAGGGGAGCCCCGTTTCCGCCTCCTAGCTCGAGATGAGGGATCCTTTCCCTGTTTCGTAGGGAAAGAATTCCCGGCTTTCCCGTCGCTACTCAAGAGGAGGCGCTCTCCACAGGAAAGGCGAGAGGAACTCCAGGGTCGTGCCACCATTCCAAGTGTCCCCCAGATGTGTCAGTCTATTCCAGAGGAACCTGTTTTCACTGCACTGCCTTGACTTTCAAGCCGAGGATCCACTCCCACCACGTGTGCACGTGGGACAGCCCTGTGGGAAAGCCTCGTGGGAAAGCCTCGTGGGAAAGACTCGAGGGAAAACCATAGATCCTTTGATCCACGCGGCGGACTGCGTGACACTGCTGCTACCGCTTTGGAGGAAAGCGCAAGTGCATGCCCGCATTCGAGACGAGGACTGACTCCCCTGGGTAGACTCCAGAAATACCGCAAGATCCATGTCAGCACTGGAGAGGAATCCTCAGGTTCCGGCCCCGACTCCACACAAGGTCTTAGGCCCCGGCATCGACGGGAGAGTAATCCCGAGAGGCCCCCGAGGAATTCGCATGGGGACTGGCCTTTCCTGAGGCCACCAGAGCGGGTCCCTGAGGTCCCCGTCGTAAGTCGAGAGCACCTGCCCCAACTCGAGAAAATCCAGGAGGTTTTGCCCTCCAGGCGAGATGAGGCCCATTTCCGCTGAGGCTTCTTGAGGTGAATCATGTCTAACCACTGGAACTTCCAAAGGGTCCTTCACACCCTTGCTGCAACTCAAGAAGTTCCCCGACATACCCGTCTCCACTCGAGAGGCAGCACGTGGGGTCCCGCACACATCCAGGGGAGCCCCGTTTCCGCCTCCTAGCTCGAGATGAGGGATCCTTTCCCTGTTTCGTAGGGAAAGAATTCCCGGCGTTCCCGTCGCATCTCAAGAGGAGGCGCTCTCCACAGGAAAGGCGAGAGGACTCCAGCGTCGTGCCACCATTCAAAGAGTCTCCCAGATATGTCAGTCCATTCCAGAGGACATGTTTTCCCTGCACTGCCTTGACGTTCAAGCCGAGGATCGAGTCCCACCACGTGTGCACGTGGGACAGCCCTGTGGAAAGCCTCGTGGGAAAGCCTCGTGGGAAAGACTCGAGGGAAAACCATAGATCCTTTGATCCACGCGGCGGACTGCGTGACACTGCTGCTACCGCTCTGGAGGAAAGCGCAAGTGCATGCCCGCATTCGAGACGAGGACTGACTCCCCTGGGGAGACTTCAGAAGTACCCCAAGATCCATGTCAGCACTGGAGAGGAATCCTCAGGTCCCGACCCCGACTCCACACAAGGTCTTAGGCCCCGGTATCGACGGGAGAGGAATACCGAGAGGCCCCCGAGGAACACGCATGGGGACTGGCCTTTCCTGAGGCCACCAGAGCGGGTCCCTGAGGTCCCCGTCGTAAGTCGAGAGCACCTGCCACAACTCGAGAAAATCCAGGAGGTTTTGCCCTCCAGGCGAGATGAAGCCCATTTCCGCTGAGGCTTCACGAGGCTAATCACATCTAACCACTGGAACTTCCAAAAGGTCCATCACACCCTTGCTGCAACTCTAGAAGTTCCCCGACATACCCGTCTCCACTCGAGAGGAAGCACGAGGGTCCCGCACACATCCAGGGTAGCCCCGTTTCCACCTCCTAGCTCGAGATGAGGGATCCTTTCCCTGTTTCGGAGGGAAAGAATTCCCGGCGTTCCCGTCGCATCTCAAGAGGAGGCGCTCCCACAGGAAAGGCGAGAGGAACTCCAGGGTCGTGCCACCATCCCAAGAGACCCCATATGTGTCAGTCCATTCCAGAGGAACCTGTTTTCCCTGCACTGCCTTGACGTTCAAGCCGAGGATCCACTCCCACCACGTGTGCACGTGGGACAGCCCTGTGGGAAAGCCTCGTGGGAAAGCCTCGTGGGAAAGACTCGAGGGAAAACCATAGATCCTTTGATCCACGCGGCGGACTGCGTGACACTGCTGCTACCGCTTTGAAGGAAAGCGCAAGTGCATGCCTGCATTCGAGACGAGGACTGACTCTCCTGGGGAGACTCCAGAAGTACCCCAAGATCCATGTCAGCACTGGAGAGGAATCCTCAGGTTCCGGCCCCGACTCCACACAAGGTCTTAGGCCCCGGCATCGACGGGAGAGTAATCCCGAGAGGCCCTCGAGGAATTCGCATGGGGACTGGCCTTTCCTGAGGCCACCAGAGCGGGTCCCTGAGGTCCCCGTCGTAAGTCGAGAGCACCTGCCGCAACTCGAGAAAATCCAGGAGGTTTTGCCCTCCAGGCGAGATGAGGCCCATTTCCACTGAGGCTTCTCGAGGCGAATCATGTCTAACCACTGGAACTTCCAAAGGGTCCTTCACACCCTTGCTGCAACTCAAGAAGTTCCCCGACATACCCGTCTCCACTCGAGAGGAAGCACGTGGGGTCCCGCACACATCCAGGGGAGCCCCGTTTCCGCCTCCTAGCTCGAGATGAGGGATCCTTTCCCTGTTTCGTAGGGAAAGAATTCCCGGCGTTCCCGTCGCATCTCAAGAGGAGGCGCTCTCCACAGGAAAGGCGAGAGGAACTCCAGGGTCGTGCCACCATTCCAAGAGTCCCCCAGATGTGTCAGTCCATTCCAGAGGAACCTGTTTTCCCTGCACTGCCTTGACGTTCAAGCCGAGGATCCACTCCCACCACGTGTGCACGTGGGACAGCCCTGTGGGAAAGCCTCGTGGGAAAGCCTCGTGGGAAAGACTCGAGGGAAAACCATAGATCCTTTGATCCACGCGGCGGACTGCGTGACACTGCTGCTACCGCTCTGGAGGAAAGCGCAAGTGCATGCCCGCATTCGAGACGAGGACTGACTCCCCTGGGGAGACTCCAGAAGTACCCCAAGATCCATGTCAGCACTGGAGAGGAATCCTCAGGTTCCGGCCCCGACTCCACACAAGGTCTTAGGCCCCGGCATCGACGGGAGAGGGATCCCGAGAGGCCCCCGAGGAACTCGCATGGGGACTGGCCTTTCCTGAGGCCACCAGAGCGGGTCCCTGAGGTCCCCGTCGTAAGTCGAGAGCACCTGCCGCAACTCGAGAAAATCCAGGAGGTTTTGCCCTCCAGGCGAGATGAGGCCCATTTCCGCTGAGGCTTCTCGAGGCTAATCACGTCTAACCACTGGAACTTCCAAAGGGTCCTTCACACCCTTGCTGCAACTCAAGAAGTTCCCCGACATACCCGTCTCCACTCGAGAGGAAGCACGTGGGGTCCCGCACACATCCAGGTGAGCCCCGTTTCCGCCTCCTAGCTCGAGATGAGGGATCCTTTCCCTGTTTCGTAGGGAAAGAATTCCCGGCGTTCCCGTCGCATCTCAAGAGGAGGCGCTCTCCACAGGAAAGCCGAGAGGAACTCCAGGGTCATGCCACCATTCCAAGAGTCCCCCAGATGTGTCAGTCCATTCCAGAGGAACCTGTTTTCCCTGCACTGCCTTGACGTTCAAGCCGAGGATCGACTCCCACCACGTGTGCACGTGGGACAGCCCTGTGGAAAGCCTCGTGGGAAAGCATCGTGGGAAAGACTCGAGGGAAAACCATAGATCCTTTGATCCACGAGGCGGACTGCGTGACACTGCTGCTACCGCTCTGGAGGAAAGCGCAAGTGCATGCCCGCATTCGAGACGAGGACTGACTCCCCTGGGGAGACTCAAGAAGTACCCCAAGATCCATGTCAGCACTGGAGAGGAATCCTCAGGTCCCGGCCCCGACTCCACACAAGGTCTTAGGCCCCGGTATCGACGGGAGAGGAATACCGAGAGGCCCCCGAGAACTCGCATGGGGACTGGCCTTTCCTGAGGTCACCAGAGCGGGTCCCTGAGGTCCCCGTCGTAAGTCGAGAGCACCTGCCACAACTCGAGAAAATCCAGGAGGTTTTGCCCTCCAGGCGAGATGAAGCCCATTTCCGCTGAGGCTTCACGAGGCTAATCACATCTAACCACTGGAACTTCCAAAAGGTCATTCACACCCTTGCTGCAACTCTAGAAGTTCCCCGACATACCCGTCTCCACTCGAGAGGAAGCACGAGGGTCCCGCACACATCCAGGGTAGCCCCGTTTCCACCTCCTAGCTCGAGATGAGGGATCCTTTCCCTGTTTCGGAGGGAAAGAATTCCCGGCGTTCCCGTCGCATCTCAAGAGGAGGCGCTCCCACAGGAAAGGCGAGAGGAACTCCAGGGTCGTGCCACCATCCCAAGAGACCCCATATGTGTCAGTCCATTCCAGAGGAACCTGTTTTCCCTGCACTGCCTTGACGTTCAAGCCGAGGATCCACTCCCACCACGTGTGCACGTGGGACAGCCCTGTGGGAAAGCCTCGTGGGAAAGCCTCGTGGGAAAGACTCGAGGGAAAACCATAGATCCTTTGATCCACGCGGCGGACTGCGTGACACTGCTGCTACCGCTCTGGAGGAAAGCGCAAGTGCATGCCCGCATTCGAGACGAGGACTGACTCCCCTGGGGAGACTCCAGAAGTACCCCAAGATCCATGTCAGCACGGGAGAGGAATCCTCAGGTTCCGGCCCCGACTCCACACAAGGTCTTAGGCCCCGGCATCGACGGGAGAGGAATCCCAAGAGGCCCCCTAGGAACTCGCATGGGGACTGGCCTTTCCTGAGGCCACCAGAGCGGGTCCCTGAGGTCCCCGTCGTAAGTCGAGAGCACCTGCCGCAACTCGGGAAAATCCAGGAGGTTTTGCCCTCCAGGCGAGATGAGGCCCATTTCCGCTGAGGCTTCTCGAGGCTAATCACCTCTAACCACTGGAACTTCCAAAGGGTGCTTCACACCCTTGCTGCAACTCAAGAAGTTCCCCGACATACCCGTCTCCACTCGAGAGGAAGCACGTGGTGTCCCGCACACATCCAGGGGAGCCCCGTTTCCGCCTCCTAGCTCGAGATGAGGGATCCTTTCCCTGTTTCGTAGGGAAAGAATTCCCGGCTTTCCCGTCGCATCTCAAGAGGAGGCGCTCTCCACAGGAAAGGCGAGAGGAACTCCAGGGTCCTGCCACCATTCCAAGTGTCCCCCAGATGTGTCAGTCTATTCCAGAGGAACCTGTTTTCCCTGCACTGCCTTGACGTTCAAGCCGAGGATCCACTCCCACCACGTGTGCACGTGGGACAGCCCTGTGGGAAAGCCTCGTGGGAAAGCCTCGTGGGAAAGACTCGAGGGAAAACCATAGATCATTTGATCCACGAGGCGGACTGCGTGACACTGCTGCTACCGCTTTGGAGGAAAGCGCAAGTGCATGCCCGCATTCGAGACGAGGACTGACTCCCCTGGGTAGACTCCAGAAATACCCCAAGATCCATGTCAGCACTGGAGAGGAATCCTCAGGTTCCGGCCCCGACTCAACACAAGGTCTTAGGCCCCGGCATCGACGGGAGAGTAATCCCGAGAGGCCCCCGAGGAATTCGCATGGGGACTGGCCTTTCCTGAGGCCACCAGAGCGGGTCCCTGAGGTCCCCGTCGTAAGTCGAGAGCACCTGCCCCAACTCGAGAAAATCCAGGAGGTTTTGCCCTCCAGGCGAGATGAGGCCCATTTCCGCTGAGGCTTCTCGAGGTGAATCATGTCTAACCACTGGAACTTCCAAAGGGTCCTTCACACCCTTGCTGCAACTCAAGAAGTTCCCCGACATACCCGTCTCCACTCGAGAGGAAGCACGTGGGGTCCCGCACACATCCAGGGGAGCCCCGTTTCCGCCTCCTAGCTCGAGATGAGGGATCCTTTCCCTGTTTCGTAGGGAAAGAATTCCCGGCGTTCCCGTCGCATCTCAAGAGGAGGCGCTCTCCACAGGAAAGGCGAGAGGAACTCCAGGGTCGTGCCACCATTCCAAGAGTCCCCCAGATGTGTCAGTCCATTCCAGAGGAACCTGTTTTCCCTGCACTGCCTTGACGTTCAAGCCGAGGATCCACTCCCACCACGTGTGCACGTGGGACAGCCCTGTGGGAAAGCCTCGTGGGAAAGCCTCGTGGGAAAGACTCGAGGGAAAACCATAGATCCTTTGATCCACGAGGCGGACTGCGTGACACTGCTGCTACCGCTCTGGAGGAAAGCGCAAGTGCATGCCCGCATTCGAGACGAGGACTGACTCCCCTGGGGAGACTCCAGAAATACCCCAAGATCCATGTCAGCACTGGAGAGGAATCCTCAGGTTCCGGCCCCGACTCCACACAAGGTCTTAGGCCCCGGCATCGACGGGAGAGGGATCCCGAGAGGCCCCCGAGGAACTCGCATGGGGACTGGCCTTTCCTGAGGCCACCAGAGCGGGTCCCTGAGGTCCCCGTCGTAAGTCGAGAGCACCTGCCGCAACTCGAGAAAATCCAGGAGGTTTTGCCCTCCAGGCGAGATGAGGCCCATTTCCGCTGAGGCTTCTCGAGGCTAATCACGTCTAACCACTGGAACTTCCAAAGGGTCCTTCACACCCTTGCTGCAACTCAAGAAGTTCCCCGACATACCCGTCTCCACTCGAGAGGAAGCACGTGGGGTCCCGCACACATCCAGGGGAGCCCCGTTTCCGCCTCCTAGCTCGAGATGAGGGATCCTTTCCCTGTTTCGGAGGGAAAGAATTCCCGGCGTTCCCGTCGCATCTCAAGAGGAGGCGCTCTCCACAGGAAAGGCGAGAGGAACTCCAGGGTCGTGCCACCATTCCAAGAGTCCCCCAGATGTGTCAGTCCATTCCAGAGGAACCTGTTTTCCCTGCACTGCCTTGACGTTCAAGCCGAGGATCCACTCCCACCACGTGTGCACGTGGGACAGCCCTGTGGGAAAGCCTCGTGGGAAAGCCTCGTGGGAAAGACTCGAGGGAAAACCATAGATCCTTTGATCCACGCGGCGGACTGCGTGACACTGCTGCTACCGTTCTGGAGGAAAGCGCAAGTGCATGCCCGCATTCGAGACGAGGACTGACTCCCCTGGGGAGACTCCAGAAGTACCCCAAGATCCATGTCAGCTCTGGAGAGGAATCCTCAGGTTCCGGCCCCGACTCCACACAAGGTCTTAGGCCCCGGCATCGACGGGAGAGGAATCCCAAGAGGCCCCAGAGGAACTCGCATGGGGCTGGCCTTTCCTGAGGCCACCAGAGCGGGTCCCTGAGGTCCCCGTCGTAAGTCGAGAGCACCTGCCGCAACTCGGGAAAATCCAGGAGGTTTTGCCCTCCAGGCGAGATGAGGCCCATTTCCGCTGAGGCTTCTCGAGGCTAATCACGTCTAACCACTGGAACTTCCAAAGGGTGCTTCACACCCTTGCTGCAACTCAAGAAGTTCCCCGACCTACCCGTCTCCACTCGAGAGGAAGCACGTGGTGTCCCGCACACATCCAGGGAGCCCCGTTTCCGCCTCCTAGCTCGAGATGAGGGATCCTTTCCCTGTTTCGTAGGGAAAGAATTCCCGGCTTTCCCGTCGCATCTCAAGAGGAGGCGCTCTCCACAGGAAAGGCGAGAGGAACTCCAGGGTCGTGCCACCATTCCAAGTGTCCCCCAGATGTGTCAGTCTATTCCAGAGGAACCTGTTTTCCCTGCACTGCCTTGACGTTCAAGCCGAGGATCCACTCCCACCACGTGTGCACGTGGGACAGCCCTGTGGGAAAGCCTCGTGGGAAAGCCTCGTGGGAAAGACTCGAGGGAAAACCATAGATCCTTTGATCCACGCGGCGGACTGCGTGACACTGCTGCTACCGCTTTGGAGGAAAGCGCAAGTGCATGCCCGCATTCGAGACGAGGACTGACTCCCCTGGGTAGACTCCAGAAATACCCCAAGATCCATGTCAGCACTGGAGAGGAATCCTCAGGTTCCGGCCCCGACTCCACACAAGGACTTAGGCCCCGGCATCGACGGGAGAGTAATCCCGAGAGGCCCCCGAGGAATTCGCATGGGGACTGGCCTTTCCTGAGGCCACCAGAGCGGGTCCCTGAGGTCCCCGTCGTAAGTCGAGAGCACCTGCCCCAACTCGAGAAAATCCAGGAGGTTTTGCCCTCCAGGCGAGATGAGGCCCATTTCCGCTGAGGCTTCTCGAGGTGAATCATGTCTAACCACTGGAACTTCCAAAGGGTCCTTCACACCCTTGCTGCAACTCAAGAAGTTCCCCGACATACCCGTCTCCACTCGAGAGGAAGCACGTGGGGTCCCGCACACATCCAGGGGAGCCCCGTTTCCGCCTCCTAGCTCGAGATGAGGGATCCTTTCCCTGTTTCGTAGGGAAAGAATTCCCGGCGTTCCCGTCGCATCTCAAGAGGAGGCGCTCTCCACAGGAAAGGCGAGAGGAACTCCAGGGTCGTGCCACCATTCCAAGAGTCCCCCAGATGTGTCAGTCCATTCCAGAGGAACCTGTTTTCCCTGCACTGCCTTGACGTTCAAGCCGAGGATCCACTCCCACCACGTGTGCACGTGGGACAGCCCTGTGGGAAAGCCTCGTGGGAAAGCCTCGTGGGAAAGACTCGAGGGAAAACCATAGATCCTTTGATCCACGCGGCGGACTGCGTGACACTGCTGCTACCGCTCTGGAGGAAAGCGCAAGTGCATGCCCGCATTCGAGACGAGGACTGACTCCCCTGGGGAGACTCCAGAAGTACCCCAAGATCCATGTCAGCACTGGAGAGGAATCCTCAGGTTCCGGCCCCGACTCCACACAAGGTCTTAGGCCCCGGCATCGACGGGAGAGGGATCCCGAGAAGCCCCCGAGGAACTCGCATGGGGACTGGCCTTTCCTGAGGCCACCAGAGCGGGTCCCTGAGGTCCCCGTCGTAAGTCGAGAGCACCTGCCGCAACTCGAGAAAATCCAGGAGGTTTTGCCCTCCAGGCGAGATGAGGCCCATTTCCGCTGAGGCTTCTCGAGGCTAATCACGTCTAACCACTGGAACTTCCAAAGGGTCCTTCACACCCTTGCTGCAACTCAAGAAGTTCCCCGACATACCCGTCTCCACTCGAGAGGAAGCACGTGGGGTCCCGCACACATCCAGGTGAGCCCCGTTTCCGCCTCCTAGCTCGAGATGAGGGATCCTTTCCCTGTTTCGTAGGGAAAGAATTCCCGGCGTTCCCGTCGCATCTCAAGAGGAGGCGCTCTCCACAGGAAAGCCGAGAGGAACTCCAGGGTCATGCCACCATTCCAAGAGTCCCCCAGATGTGTCAGTCCATTCCAGAGGAACCTGTTTTCCCTGCACTGCCTTGACGTTCAAGCCGAGGATCGACTCCCAACACGTGTGCACGTGGGACAGCCCTGTGGGAAAGCCTCGTGGGAAAGCCTCGTGGGAAAACTCGAGGGAAAACCATAGATCCTTTGATCCACGCGGCGGACTGCGTGACACTGATGCTACCGCTCTGGAGGAAAGCGCAAGTGCATGCCCGCATTCGAGACGAGGACTGACTCCCCTGGGGAGACTCCAGAAGTACCCCAAGATCCATGTCAGCAATGGAGAGGAATCCTCAGTTTCCGGCCCCGACTCCACACAAGGACTTAGGCCCCGGCATCGACGGGAGAGTAATTCCGAGAGGCCCCCGAGGAATTCGCATGGGGACTGGCCTTTCCTGAGGCCACCAGAGCGGGTCCCTGAGGTCCCCATCGTAAGTCGAGAGCACCTGCCGTAACTCGAGAAAATCCAGGAGGTTTTGCCCTCCAGGCGAGATGAGGCCCATTTCCGCTGGGGCTTCTCGAGGCTAATCACGTCTAACAACTGGAACTTCCAAAGGGTCCTTCACACCCTTGCTGCAACTCAAGAAGTTCCCCGACATACCCGTCTCCACTCGGGAGGACGCACGTGGGGTCCCGCACACATCCAGGGGAGCCCCGTTTCCGCCTCCTAGCTCGAGATGAGGGATCCTTTCCCTGTTTCGTAGGGAAAGAATTCCCGGCGTTCCCGTCGCATCTCAAGAGGAGGCGCTCTCCACAGGAAAGGCGAGAGGACTCCAGCGTCGTGCCACCATTCAAAGAGTCTCCCAGATATGTCAGTCCATTCCAGAGGACATGTTTTCCCTGCACTGCCTTGACGTTCAAGCCGAGGATCGAGTCCCACCACGTGTGCACGTGGGACAGCCCTGTGGAAAGCCTCGTGGGAAAGCATCCTGGGAAAGACTCGAGGGAAAACCATAGATCCTTTGATCCACGAGGCGGACTGCGTGACACTGCTGCTACCGCTCTGGAGGAAAGCGCAAGTGCATGCCCGCATTCGAGACGAGGACTGACTCCCCTGGGGAGACTCCAGAAGTACCCCAAGATCCATGTCAGCACTGGAGAGGAATCCTCAGGTCCCGGCCCCGACTCCACACAAGGTCTTAGGCCCCGGTATCGACGGGAGAGGAATACCGAGAGGCCCCCGAGAACTCGCATGGGGACTGGCCTTTCCTGAGGTCACCAGAGCGGGTCCCTGAGGTCCCCGTCGTAAGTCGAGAGCACCTGCCACAACTCGAGAAAATCCAGGAGGTTTTGCCCTCCAGGCGAGATGAAGCCCATTTCCGCTGAGGCTTCACGAGGCTAATCACATCTAACCACTGGAACTTCCAAAAGGTCATTCACACCCTTGCTGCAACTCTAGAAGTTCCCCGACATACCCGTCTCCACTCGAGAGGAAGCACGAGGGTCCCGCACACATCCAGGGTAGCCCCGTTTCCACCTCCTAGCTCGAGATGAGGGATCCTTTCCCTGTTTCGGAGGGAAAGAATTCCCGGCGTTCCCGTCGCATCTCAAGAGGAGGCGCTCCCACAGGAAAGGCGAGAGGAACTCCAGGGTCGTGCCACCATCCCAAGAGACCCCATATGTGTCAGTCCATTCCAGAGGAACCTGTTTTCCCTGCACTGCCTTGACGTTCAAGCCGAGGATCCACTCCCACCACGTGTGCACGTGGGACAGCCCTGTGGGAAAGCCTCGTGGGAAAGCCTCGTGGGAAAGACTCGAGGGAAAACCATAGATCCTTTGATCCACGCGGCGGACTGCGTGACACTGCTGCTACCGCTCTGGAGGAAAGCGCAAGTGCATTCCCGCATTCGAGACGAGGACTGACTCCCCTGGGGAGACTCCAGAAGTACCCCAAGATCCATGTCAGCACGGGAGAGGAATCCTCAGGTTCCGGCTCCGACTCCACACAAGGTCTTAGGCCCCGGCATCGACGGGAGAGGAATCCCAAGAGGCCCCTTAGGAACTCGCATGGGGACTGGCCTTTCCTGAGGCCACCAGAGCGGGTCCCTGAGGTCCCCGTCGTAAGTCGAGAGCACCTGCCGCAACTCGGGAAAATCCAGGAGGTTTTGCCCTCCAGGCGAGATGAGGCCCATTTCCGCTGAGGCTTCTCGAGGCTAATCACCTCTAACCACTGGAACTTCCAAAGGGTGCTTCACACCCTTGCTGCAACTCAAGAAGTTCCCCGACATACCCGTCTCCACTCGAGAGGAAGCACGTGGTGTCCCGCACACATCCAGGGGAGCCCCGTTTCCGCCTCCTAGCTCGAGATGAGGGATCCTTTCCCTGTTTCGTAGGGAAAGAATTCCCGGCTTTCCCGTCGCATCTCAAGAGGAGGCGCTCTCCACAGGAAAGGCGAGAGGAACTCCAGGGTCGTGCCACCATTCCAAGTGTCCCCCAGATGTGTCAGTCTATTCCAGAGGAACCTGTTTTCCCTGCACTGCCTTGACGTTCAAGCCGAGGATCCACTCCCACCACGTGTGCACGTGGGACAGCCCTGTGGGAAAGCCTCGTGGGAAAGCCTCGTGGGAAAGACTCGAGGGAAAACCATAGATCCTTTGATCCACGAGGCGGACTGCGTGACACTGCTGCTACCGCTTTGGAGGAAAGCGCAAGTGCATGCCCGCATTCGAGACGAGGACTGACTCCCCTGGGTAGACTCCAGAAATACCCCAAGATCCATGTCAGCACTGGAGAGGAATCCTCAGGTTCCGGCCCCGACTCAACACAAGGTCTTAGGCCCCGGCATCGACGGGAGAGTAATCCCGAGAGGCCCCCGAGGAATTCGCATGGGGACTGGCCTTTCCTGAGGCCACCAGAGCGGGTCCCTGAGGTCCCCGTCGTAAGTCGAGAGCACCTGCCCCAACTCGAGAAAATCCAGGAGGTTTTGCCCTCCAGGCGAGATGAGGCCCATTTCCGCTGAGGCTTCTCGAGGTGAATCATGTCTAACCACTGGAACTTCCAAAGGGTCCTTCACACCCTTGCTGCAACACAAGAAGTTCCCCGACATACCCGTCTCCACTCGAGAGGAAGCACGTGGGGTCCCGCACACATCCAGGGGAGCCCCGTTTCCGCCTCCTAGCTCGAGATGAGGGATCCTTTCCCTGTTTCGTAGGGAAAGAATTCCCGGCGTTCCCGTCGCATCTCAAGAGGAGGCGCTCTCCACAGGAAAGGCGAGAGGAACTCCAGGGTCGTGCCACCATTCCAAGAGTCCCCCAGATGTGTCAGTCCATTCCAGAGGAACCTGTTTTCCCTGCACTGCCTTGACGTTCAAGCCGAGGATCCACTCCCACCACGTGTGCACGTGGGACAGCCCTGTGGGAAAGCCTCGTGGGAAAGCCTCGTGGGAAAGACTCGAGGGAAAACCATAGATCCTTTGATCCACGCGGCGGACTGCGTGACACTGCTGCTACCGCTCTGGAGGAAAGCGCAAGTGCATGCCCGCATTCGAGACGAGGACTGACTCCCCTGGGGAGACTCCAGAAGTACCCCAAGATCCATGTCAGCACTGGAGAGGAATCCTCAGGTTCCGGCCCCGACTCCACACAAGGTCTTAGGCCCCGGCATCGACGGGAGAGGGATCCCGAGAGGCCCCCGAGGAACTCGCATGGGGACTGGCCTTTCCTGAGGCCACCAGAGCGGGTCCCTGAGGTCCCGTCGTAAGTCGAGAGCACCTGCCGCAACTCGAGAAAATCCAGGAGGTTTTGCCCTCCAGGCGAGATGAGGCCCATTTCCGCTGAGGCTTCTCGAGGCTAATCACGTCTAACCACTGGAACTTCCAAAGGGTCCTTCACACCCTTGCTGCAACTCAAGAAGTTCCCTGACATACCCGTCTCCACTCGAGAGGAAGCACGAGGGTCCCGCACACATCCAGGGGAGCCCCGTTTCCGCCTCCTAGCTCGAGATGAGGGATCCTTTCCCTGTTTCGTAGGGAAAGAATTCCCGGCGTTCCCGTCGCATCTCAAGAGGAGGCGCTCTCCACCGGAAAGGCGAGAGGACTCCAGCGTCGTGCCACCATTCAAAGAGTCCCCCAGATATGTCAGTCCATTCCAGAGGACATGTTTTCCCTGCACTGCTTTGACGTTCAAGCGAGGATCGAGTCCCACCACGTGTGCACGTGGGACAGCCCTGTGGAAAGCCTCGTGGGAAAGCCTCGTGGGAAAGACTCGAGGGAAAACCATAGATCCTTTGATCCACGAGGCGGACTGCGTGACACTGCTGCTACCGCTCTGGAGGAAAGCGCAAGTGCATGCCCGCATTCGAGACGAGGACTGACTCCCCTGTGGAGACTCCAGAAGTACCCCAAGATCCATGTCAGCACTGGAGAGGAATCCTCAGGTCCCGGCCCCGACTCCACACAAGGTCTTAGGCCCCGGCATCGACGGGAGAGGTATCCCGTGAGGCCCCCGAGGAACTCGCATGGGGACTGGCCTTTCCTGAGGCCACCAGAGCGGGTCCCTGAGGTCCCCGTCGTAAGTCGAGAGCACCTGCCGCAACTCGGGAAAATCCAGGAGGTTTTGCCCTCCAGGCGAGATGAGGCCCATTTCCGCTGAGGCTTCTCGAGGCTAATCACGTCTAACCACTGGAACTTCCAAAGGGTGCTTCACACCCTTGCTGCAACTCAAGAAGTTCCCCGACCTACCCGTCTCCACTCGAGAGGAAGCACGTGGTGTCCCGCACACATCCAGGGGAGCCACGTTTCCGCCTCCTAGCTCGAGATGAGGGATCCTTTCCCTGTTTCGTAGGGAAAGAATTCCCGGCTTTCCCGTCGCATCTCAAGAGGAGGCGCTCTCCACAGGAAAGGCGGGAGGAACTCCAGGGTCGTGCCACCATTCCAAGTGTCCCCCAGATGTGTCAGTCTATTCCAGAGGAACCTGTTTTCCCTGCACTGCCTTGACGTTCAAGCCGAGGATCCACTCCCACCACGTGTGCACGTGGGACAGCTCTGTGGGAAAGCCTCGTGGGAAAGCCTCGTGGGAAAGACTCGAGGGAAAACCATAGATCCTTTGATCCACGCGGCGGACTGCGTGACACTGCTGCTACCGCTTTGGAGGAAAGCGCAAGTGCATGCCCGCATTCGAGACGAGGACTGACTCCCCTGGGTAGACTCCAGAAATACCCCAAGATCCATGTCAGCACTGGAGAGGAATCCTCAGGTTCCGGCCCCGACTCCACACAAGGTCTTAGGCCCCGGCATCGACGGGAGAGTAATCCCGAGAGGCCCCCGAGGAATTCGCATGGGGACTGGCCTTTCCTGAGGCCACCAGAGCGGGTCCCTGAGGTCCCCGTCGTAAGTCGAGAGCACCTGCCCCAACTCGAGAAAATCCAGGAGGTTTTGCCCTCCAGGCGAGATGAGGCCCATTTCCGCTGAGGCTTCTCGAGGTGAATCATGTCTAACCACTGGAATTTCCAAAGGGTCCTTCACACCCTTGCTGCAACACAAGAAGTTCCCCGACATACCCGTCTCCACTCGAGAGGAAGCACGTGGGGTCCCGCACACATCCAGGGGAGCCCCGTTTCCGCCTCCTAGCTCGAGATGAGGGATCCTTTCCCTGTTTCGTAGGGAAAGAATTCCCGGCGTTCCCGTCGCATCTCAAGAGGAGGCGCTCTCCACAGGAAAGGCGAGAGGAACTCCAGGGTCGTGCCACCATTCCAAGAGTCCCCCAGATGTGTCAGTCCATTCCAGAGGAACGTGTTTTCCCTGCACTGCCTTGACGTTCAAGCCGAGGATCCACTCCCACCACGTGTGCACGTGGGACAGCCCTGTGGGAAAGCCTCGTGGGAAAGCCTCGTGGGAAAGACTCGAGGGAAAACCATAGATCCTTTGATCCACGCGGCGGACTGCGTGACACTGCTGCTACCGCTCTGGAGGAAAGCGCAAGTGCATGCCCGCATTCGAGACGAGGACTGACTCCCCTAGGGAGACTCCAGAAGTACCCCAAGATCCATGTCAGCACTGGAGAGGAATCCTCAGGTTCCGGCCCCGACTCCACACAAGGTCTTAGGCCCCGGCATCGACGGGAGAGGGATCCCGAGAGGCCCCCGAGGAACTCGCATGGGGACTGGCCTTTCCTGAGGCCACCAGAGCGGGTCCCTGAGGTCCCCGTCGTAAGTCGAGAGCACCTGCCGCAACTCGAGAAAATCCAGGAGGTTTTGCCCTCCAGGCGAGATGAGGCCCATTTCCGCTGAGGCTTCTCGAGGCTAATCACGTCTAACCACTGGAACTTCCAAAGGGTCCTTCACACCCTTGCTGCAACTCAAGAAGTTCCCCGACATACCCGTCTCCACTCGAGAGGAAGCACGTGGGGTCCCGCACACATCCAGGTGAGCCCCGTTTCCGCCTCCTAGCTCGAGATGAGGGATCCTTTCCCTGTTTCGTAGGGAAAGAATTCCCGGCGTTCCCGTCGCATCTCAAGAGGAGGCGCTCTCCACAGGAAAGCCGAGAGGAACTCCAGGGTCATGCCACCATTCCAAGAGACCCCCAGATGTGTCAGTCCATTCCAGAGGAACCTGTTTTCCCTGCACTGCCTTGACGTTCAAGCCGAGGATCGACTCCCACCACGTGTGCACGTGGGACAGCCCTGTGGGAAAGCCTCGTGGGAAAGCCTCGTGGGAAAACTCGAGGGAAAACCATAGATCCTTTGATCCACGAGGCGGACTGCGTGACACTGCTGCTACCGCTCTGGAGGAAAGCGCAAGTGCATGCCCGCATTCGAGACGAGGACTGACTCCCCTGGGGAGACTCAAGAAGTACCCCAAGATCCATGTCAGCACTGGAGAGGAATCCTCAGGTCCCGGCCCCGACTCCACACAAGGTCTTAGGCCCCGGTATCGACGGGAGAGGAATACCGAGAGGCCCCCGAGAACTCGCATGGGGACTGGCCTTTCCTGAGGTCACCAGAGCGGGTCCCTGAGGTCCCCGTCGTAAGTCGAGAGCACCTGCCACAACTCGAGAAAATCCAGGAGGTTTTGCCCTCCAGGCGAGATGAAGCCCATTTCCGCTGAGGCTTCACTAGGCTAAACACATCTAACCACTGGAACTTCCAAAAGGTCATTCACACCCTTGCTGCAACTCTAGAAGTTCCCCGACATACCCGTCTCCACTCGAGAGGAAGCACGAGGGTCCCGCACACATCCAGGGTAGCCCCGTTTCCGCCTCCTAGCTCGAGATGAGGGATCCTTTCCCTGTTTCGGAGGGAAAGAATTCCCGGCGTTCCCGTCGCATCTCAAGAGGAGGCGCTCCCACAGGAAAGGCGAGAGGAACTCCAGGGTCGTGCCACCATCCCAAGAGACCCCATATGTGTCAGTCCATTCCAGAGGAACCTGTTTTCCCTGCACTGCCTTGACGTTCAAGCCGAGGATTGACTCCCACCACGTGTGCTCGTGGGACAGCCCTGTGGGAAAGCCTCGTGGGAAAGCCTCGTGGGAAAGACTCGAGGGAAAACCATAGATCCTTTGATCCACGCGGCGGACTGCGTTACACTGCTGCTACCGCTCTGGAGGAAAGCGCAAGTGCATGACCGCATTCGAGACGAGGACTGACTCCCCTGGGGAGACTTCAGAAGTACCCCAAGATCCATGTCAGCACTGGAGAGGAAACCTCAGGTTCCGGCCCCGACTCCACACAAGGTCTTAGGCCCCGGCATCGACGGGAGAGGTATCCCGAGAGGCCCCCGAGGAACTCGCATGGGGACTGGCCTTTCCTGAGGCCACCAGAGCGGGTCCCTGAGGTCCCCGTCGTAAGTCGAGAGCACCTGCCGCAACTCGGAAAAATCCAGGAGGTTTTGCCCTCCAGGCGAGATGAGGCCCATTTCCGCTGAGGCTTCTCGAGGCTAATCACGTCTAACCACTGGAACTTCCAAAGGGTGCTTCACACCCTTGCTGCAACTCAAGAAGTTCCCCGACATACCCGTCTCCACTCGAGAGGAAGCACGTGGTGTCCCGCATACATCCACGGGAGCCCCGTTTCCGCCTCCTAGCTCGAGAAGAGGGATCCTTTCCCTGTTTCGAAGGGAAAGAATTCCCGGCGTTCCCGTCGCATCTCAAGAGGAGGCGCTCTCTACAGGAAAGGCGAGAGGAACTCCAGGGTCGTGCCACCATTCCAAGTGTCCCCCAGATGTGTCAGTCCATTCCAGAGGAACCTGTTTTCCCTGCACTGCCTTGACGTTCAAGCCGAGGATCCACTCCCACCACGTGTGCACGTGGGACAGCCCTGTGGGAAAGCCTCGTGGGAAAGCCTCGTGGGAAAGACTCGAGGGAAAACCATAGATCCTTTGATCCACTCGGCGGACTGCGTGACACTGCTGCTACCGCTCTGGAGGAAAGCGCAAGTGCATGCCCGCATTCGAGACGAGGACTGACTCCCCTGGGGAGACTCCAGAAGTACCCCAAGATCCATGTCAGCCCTGGAGAGGAATCCTCAGGTTCCGGCCCCGACTCCACACAAGGTCTTAGGCCCCGGCATCGACGGGAGAGTAATCCCGAGAGGCCCCCGAGGAATTCGCATGGGGACTGGTCTTTCCTGAGGCCACCAGAGCGGGTCCCTGAGGTCCCCGTCGTAAGTCGAGAGCACCTGCCGCAACTCGAGAAAATCCAGGAGGTTTTGCCCTCCAGGCTAGATGAGGCCCATTTCCGCTGAGGCTTCTCGAGGCGAATCACGTCTAACTACTGGAACTTCCAAAGGGTCCTTCACACCCTTGCTGCAACTCAAGAAGTTCCCCGACATACCCGTCTCCACTCGAGAGGAAGCACGTGGGGTCCCGCACACATCCAGGGGAGCCCCGTTTCCGCCTCCTAGCTCGAGATGAGGGATCCTTTCCCTGTTTCGTAGGGAAAGAATTCCCGGCATTCCCGTCGCATCTCAAGAGGAGGCGCTCTGCACAGGAAAGGCGAGAGGAACTCCAGGGTCGTGCCACCATTCCAAGAGTCCCCCAGATGTGTCAGTCCATTCCAGAGGAACCTGTTTTCCCTGCACTGCCTTGACGTTCAAGCCGAGGATAGACTCGCACCACGTGTGCACGTGGGACAGCCCTCTGGGAAAGCCTCGTGGGAAAGCCTCGTGGGAAAGACTCGAGGGAAAACCATAGATCCTTTGATCCACGCCGCGGACTGCGTGACACTTCTGCTACCGCTCTGGAGGAAAGCGCAAGTGCATGCCCGCATTCGAGACGAGGACTGACTCCCCTGGGGAGACTCCAGAAGTACCCCAAGATCCATGTCAGCACTGGAGAGGAATCCTCAGGTTCCGGCCCCGACTCCACACAAGGTCTTAGGCCCCGGCATCGACGGGAGAGGTATCCCGAGAGGCCCCCGAGGAACTCGCATGGGGACTGGCCTTTCCTGAGGCCACCAGAGCGGGTCCCTGAGGTCCCCGTCGTAAGTCGAGAGCACCTGCCGCAACTCGAGAAAATCCAGGAGGTTTTGCCCTCCAGGCGAGATGAGGCCCATTTCCGCTGAGGCTTCTCGAGGTGAATCACGTCTAACCACTGGAACTTCCAAAGGGTCCTTGACACCCTTGCTGCAACTCAAGAAGTTCCCTGACATACCCGTCTCCACTCGAGAGGAAGCACGTGGGGTCCCGCACACATCCAGGGGAGCCCCGCTTCCGCCTCCTAGCTCGAGATGAGGGATCCTTTCCCTGTTTCGTAGGGAAAGAATTCCCGGCGTTCCCGTCGCATCTCAAGAGGAGGCGCTCTCCACAGGAAAGGCGAGAGGAACTCCAGGGTCGTGCCACCATTCCAAGAGTCCCCCAGATGTGTCAGTCCATTCCAGAGGAACCTGTTTTCCCTGCACTGCCTTGACGTTCAAGCCGAGGATCCACTCCCACCACGTGTGCACGTGGGACAGCCCTGTGGGAAAGCCTCGTGGGAAAGCCTCGGGGGAAACTCGAAGGAAAACCGTAGATCCTTTGATCCACGCGGCGGACTGCGTGACACTGCTGCTACCGCTCTGGAGGAAAGCGCAAGTGCATGCCCGCATTCGAGACGAGGACTGACTCCCCTGGGGAGACTCCAGAAGTACCCCAAGATCCATGTCAGCACTGGAGAGGAATCCTCAGTTTCCGGCCCCGACTCCACACAAGGTCTTAGGCCCCGGTATCGACGGGAGAGTAATCCCGAGAGGCCCCCGAGGAATTCGCATGGGGACTGGCCTTTCCTGAGGCCACCAGAGCGGGTCCCTGAGGTCCCCGTCGTAAGTCGAGAGCACCTGCCGTAACTCGAGAAAATCCAGGAGGTTTTGCCCTCCAGGCGAGATGAGGCCCATTTCCGCTGAGGTTTCTCGAGGCTAATCACGTCTAAACACTGGAACTTCCAAAGGGTCCTTCACACCCTTGCTGCAACTCAAGAAGTTCCCCGACATACCCGTCTCCACTCGAGAGGAAGCACGAGGGTCCCGCACACATCCAGGGTAGCCCCGTTTCCACCTCCTAGCTCGAGATGAGGGATCCTTTCCCTGTTTCGGAGGGAAAGAATTCCCGGCGTTCCCGTCGCATCTCAAGAGGAGGCGCTCCCACAGGAAAGGCGAGAGGAACTCCAGGGTCGTGCCACCATCCAAAGAGACCCCATATGTGTCAGTCCATTCCAGAGGAACCTGTTTTCCCTGCACTGCCTTGACGTTCAAGCCGAGGATCCACTCCCACCACGTGTGCACGTGGGACAGCCCTGTGGGAAAGCCTCGTGGGAAAGCCTCGTGGGAAAGACTCGAGGGAAAACCATAGATCCTTTGATCCACGCGGCGGACTGCGTGACACTGCTGCTACCGCTTTGGAGGAAAGCGCAAGTGCATGCCCGCATTCGAGACGAGGACTGACCCCCCTGGGGAGACTCCAGAAGTACCCCAAGATCCATGTCAGCACTGGAGAGGAATCCTCAGGTTCCGGCCCCGACTCCACACAAGGTCTTAGGCCCCGGCATCGACGGGAGAGTAATCCCGAGAGGCCCCCGAGGAATTCGCATGGGGACTGGCCTTTCCTGAGGCCACCAGAGCGGGTCCCTGAGGTCCCCGTCGTAAGTCGAGAGCACCCGCCGCAACTCGAGAAAATCCAGGAGGTTTTGCCCTCCAGGCGAGTAGAGGCCCATTTCCGCTGAGGCTTCTCGAGGCTAATCACGTCTAACCACTGGAACTTCCAAAGGGTCCTTCACACCCTTGTTGCAACTCAAGAAGTTCCCCGACATACCCGTCTCCACTCGAGAGGAAGCACGTGGGGTCCCGCACACATCCAGGGGAGCCCCGTTTCCGCCTCCTAGCTCGAGATGAGGGATCCTTTCCCTGTTTCGTAGGGAAAGAATTCCCGGCGTTCCCGTCGCATCTCAAGAGGAGGCGCTCTCCACAGGAAAGGCGAGAGGAACTCCAGGGTCGTGCCACCATTCCAAGAGTCCCCCAGATGTGTCAGTCCATTCCAGAGGAACCTGTTTTCCCTGCACTGTCTTGACGTTCAAGCCGAGGATCGACTCCCACCACGTGTGCACGTGGGACAGCCCTGTGGGAAAGCCTCGTGGGAAAGCCTCGTGGGAAAGACTCGAGGGAAAACCATATATCCTTTGATCCACGCGGCGGACTGCGTGACACTGCTGCTACCGCTCTGGAGGAAAGCGCAAGTGCATGCCCGCATTCGAGACGAGGACTGACTCCCCTGGGGAGACTCCAGAAGAACCCCAAGATCCATGTCAGCACGGGAGAGGAATCCTCAGGTTCCGGCCCCGACTCCACACAAGGTCTTAGGCCCCGGCATCGACGGGAGAGGAATCCCAAGAGGCCCCCTAGGAACTCGCATGGGGACTGGCCTTTCCTGAGGCCACCAGAGCGGGTCCCTGAGGTACCCGTCGTAAGTCGAGAGCACCTGCCGCAACTCGGGAAAATCCAGGAGGTTTTGCCCTCCAGGCGAGATGAGGCCCATTTCCGCTGAGGCTTCTCGAGGCTAATCACGTCTAACCACTGGAACTTCCAAAGGGTGCTTCACACCCTTGCTGCAACTCAAGAAGTTCCCCGACCTACCCGTCTCCACTCGAGAGGAAGCACGTGGTGTCCCGCACACATCCAGGGGAGCCCCGTTTCCGCCTCCTAGCTCGAGATGAGGGATCCTTTCCCTGTTTCGTAGGGAAAGAATTCCCGGCTTTCCCGTCGCATCTCAAGAGGAGGCGCTCTCCACAGGAAAGGCGAGAGGAACTCCAGGGTCGTGCCACCATTCCAAGTGTCCCCCAGATGTGTCAGTCTATTCCAGAGGAACCTGTTTTCCCTGCACTGCCTTGACATTCAAGCCGAGGATCCACTCCCACCACGTGTGCACGTGGGACAGCCCTGTGGGAAAGCCTCGTGGGAAAGCCTCGTGGGAAAGACTCGAGGGAAAAGCATAGATCCTTTGATCCACGCGGCGGACTGCGTGACACTGCTGCTACCGCTTTGGAGGAAAGCGCAAGTGCATGCCCGCATTCGAGACGAGGACTGACTCCCCTGGGTAGACTCCAGAAATACCCCAAGATCCATGTCAGCACTGGAGAGGAATCCTCAGGTTCCGGCCCCGACTCCACACAAGGTCTTAGGCCCCGGCATCGACGGGAGAGTAATCCCGAGAGGCCCCCGATGAATTCGCATGGGGACTGGCCTTTCCTGAGGCCACCAGAGCGGGTCCCTGAGGTCCCCGTCGTAAGTCGAGAGCACCTGCCCCAACTCGAGAAAATCCAGGAGGTTTTGCCCTCCAGGCAGGATGAGGCCCATTTCCGCTGAGGCTTCTCGAGGTGAATCATGTCTAACCACTGGAACTTCCAAAGGGTCCTTCACACCCTTGCTGCAACTCAAGAAGTTCCCCGACATACCCGTCTCCACTCGAGAGGAAGCACGTGGGGTCCCGCACACATCCAGGGGAGCCCCGTTTCCGCCTCCTAGCTCGAGATGAGGGATCCTTTCCCTGTTTCGTAGAGAAAGAATTCCCGGCGTTCCCGTCGCATCTCAAGAGGAGGCGCTCTCCACAGGAAAGGCGAGAGGAACTCCAGGGTCGTGCCACCATTCCAAGAGTCCCCCAGATGTGTCAGTCCATTCCAGAGGAACCTGTTTTCCCTGCACTGCCTTGACGTTCAAGCCGAGGATCGACTCCCACCACGTGTGCACGTGGGACAGCCCTGTGGGAAAGCCTCGTGGGAAAGCCTCGTGGGAAAGACTCGAGGGAAAACCATAGATCCTTTGATCCACGCGGCGGACTGCGTGACACTGCTGCTACCGCTCTGGAGGAAAGCGCAAGTGCATGCCCGCATTCGAGACGAGGACTGACTCCCCTGGGGAGACTCCAGAAGTACCCCAAGATCCATGTCAGCACTGGAGAGGAATCCTCAGGTTCCGGCCCCGACTCCACACAAGGTCTTAGGCCCCGGCATCGACGGGAGAGGGATCCCGAGAGGCCCCCGAGGAACTCGCATGGGGACTGGCCTTTCCTGAGGCCACCAGAGCGGGTCCCTGAGGTCCCCGTCGTAAGTCGAGAGCACCTGCCGCAACTCGAGAAAATCCAGGAGGTTTTGCCCTCCAGGCGAGATGAGGCCCATTTCCGCTGAGACTTCTCGAGGCTAATCACGTCTAACCACTGGAACTTCCAAAGGGTCCTTCACACCCTTGCTGCAACGCAAGAAGTTCCCCGACATACCCGTCTCCACTCGAGAGGAAGCACGTGGGGTCCCGCACACATCCAGGTGAGCCCCGTTTCCGCCTCCTAGCTCGAGATGAGGGATCCTTTCCCTGTTTCGTAGGGAAAGAATTCCCGGCATTCCCATCGCATCTCAAGAGGAGGCGCTCTCCACAGGAAAGCCGAGAGGAACTCCAGGGTCATGCCACCATTCCAAGAGTCCCCCAGATGTGTCAGTCCATTCCAGAGGAACCTGTTTTCCCTGCACTGCCTTGACGTTCAAGCCGAGGATCGACTCCCACCACGTGTGCACGTGGGACAGCCCTGTGGGAAAGCCTCGTGGGAAAGCCTCGTGGGAAAACTCGAGGGAAAACCATAGATCCTTTGATCCACGCGGCGGACTGCGTGACACTGATGCTACCGCTCTGGAGGAAAGCGCAAGTGCATGCCCGCATTCGAGACGAGGACTGACTCCCCTGGGGAGACTCCAGAAGTACCCCAAGATCCATGTCAGCAATGGAGAGGAATCCTCAGTTTCCGGCCCCGACTCCACACAAGGTCTTAGGCCCCGGCATCGACGGGAGAGTAATCCCGAGAGGCCCCCGAGGAATTCGCATGGGGACTGGCCTTTCCTGAGGCCACCAGAGCGGGTCCCTGAGGTCCCCGTCGTAAGTCGAGAGCACCTGCCGTAACTCGAGAAAATCCAGGAGGTTTTGCCCTCCAGGCGAGATGAGGCCCATTTCCGCTGAGGCTTCTCGAGGCTAATCACGTCTAACCACTGGAACTTCCAAAGGGTCCTTCACACCCTTGCTGCAACTCAAGAAGTTCCCCGACACACCCGTCTCCACTCGAGAGGAAGAACGAGGGTCCCGCACACATCCAGGGGAGCCCCGTTTCCGCCTCCTAGCTCGAGATGAGGGATCCTTTCCCTGTTTCGTAGGGAAAGAATTCCCGGCGTTCCCGTCGCATCTCAAGAGGAGGCGCTCTCCACAGGAAAGGCGAGAGGACTCCAGCGTCGTGCCACCATTCAAAGAGTCTCCCAGATATGTCAGTCCATTCCAGAGGACATGTTTTCCCTGCACTGCCTTGACGTTCAAGCCGAGGATCGACTCCCACCACGTGTGCTCGTGGGACAGCCCTGTGGGAAAGCCTCGTGGGAAAGACTCGTGGGAAAGACTCGAGGGAAAACCATAGATCCTTTGATCCACGCGGCGGACTGCGTTACACTGCTGCTACCGCTCTGGAGGAAAGCGCAACTGCATGCCCGCATTCGAGACGAGGACTGACTCCCCTGGGGAGACTTCAGAAGTACCCCAAGATCCATGTCAGCACTGGAGAGGAAACCTCAGGTTCCGGCCCCGACTCCACACAAGGTCTTAGGCCCCGGCATCGACGGGAGAGGTATCCCGAGAGGCCCCCGAGGAACTCGCATGGGGACTGGCCTTTCCTGAGGCCACCAGAGCGGGTCCCTGAGGTCCCCGTCGTAAGTCGAGAGCACCTGCCGCAACACGAGAAGTTCCAGGAGGTTTTGCCCTCCAGGCGAGATGAGGCCCATTTCCGCTGAGGCTTCTCGAGGCTAATCACGTCTAACCACTGGAACTTCCAAAGGGTGCTTCACACCCTTGCTGCAACTCAAGAAGTTCCCCGACATACCCGTCTCCACTCGAGAGGAAGCACATGGTGTCCCGCACACATCCAGGGGAGCCCCGTTTCCGCCTCCTAGCTCGAGATGAGGGATCCTTTCCCTGTTTCGAAGGGAAAGAATTCCCGGCGTTCCCGTCGCATCTCAAGAGGAGGCGCTCTCTACAGGAAAGGCGAGAGGAATTCCAGGGTCGTGCCACCATTCCAAGAGTCCCCCAGATGTGTCAGTCCATTCCAGAGGAACCTGTTTCCCCTGCACTGCCTTGACGTTCAAGCCGAGGATCGAGTCCCACCACGTGTGCACGTGGGACAGCCCTGTGGAAAGCCTCGTGGGAAAGCCTCGTGGGAAAGACTCGAGGGAAAACCATAGATCCTTTGATCCACGAGGCGGACTGCGTGACACTGCTGCTACCGCTCTGGAGGAAAGCGCAAGTGCATGCCCGCATTCGAGACGAGGACTGACTCCCCTGGGGAGACTCCAGAAGTACCCCAAGATCCATGTCAGCACTGGAGAGGAATCCTCAGGTCCCGGCCCCGACTCCACACAAGGTCTTAGGCCCCGGTATCGACGGGAGAGGAATACCGAGAGGCCCCCGAGGAACTCGCATGGGGACTGGCCTTTCCTGAGGTCACCAGAGCGGGTCCCTGAGGTCCCCGTCGTAAGTCGAGAGCACCTGCCACAACTCGAGAAAATCCAGGAGATTTTGCCCTCCAGGCGAGATGAAGCCCATTTCCGCTGAGGCTTCACGAGGCTAATCACATCTAACCACTGGAACTTCCAAAAGGTCCTTCACAACTTGCTGCAACTCTAGAAGTTCCCCGACATACCCGTCTCCACTCGAGAGGAAGCACGAGGGTCCCGCACACATCCAGGTTAGCCCCGTTTCCACCTCCTAGCTCGAGATGAGGGATCCTTTCCCTGTTTCGGAGGGAAAGAATTCCCGGCGTTCCCGTCGCATCTCAAGAGGAGGCGCTCCCACAGGAAAGGCGAGAGGAACTCCAGGGTCGTGCCACCATCCCAAGAGACCCCATATGTGTCAGTCCATTCCAGAGGAACCTGTTTTCCCTGCACTGCCTTGACGTTCAAGCCGAGGATCGACTCCCACCACGTGTGCTCGTGGGACAGCCCTGTGGGAAAGCCTCGTGGGAAAGCCTCGTGGGAAAGACTCGAGGGAAAACCATAGATCCTTTGATCCACGCGGCGGACTGCGTTACACTGCTGCTACCGCTCTGGAGGAAAGCGCAACTGCATGCCCGCATTCGAGACGAGGACTGACTCCCCTGGGGAGACTTCAGAAGTACCCCAAGATCCATGTCAGCACTGGAGAGGAAACCTCAGGTTCCGGCCCCGACTCCACACAAGGTCTTAGGCCCCGGCATCGACGGGAGAGGTATCCCGAGAGGCCCCCGAGGAACTCGCATGGGGACTGGCCTTTCCTGAGGCCACCAGAGCGGGTCCCTGAGGTCCCCGTCGTAAGTCGAGAGCACCTGCCGCAACACGAGAAATTCCAGGAGGTTTTGCCCTCCAGGCGAGATGAGGCCCATTTCCGCTGAGGCTTCTCGAGGCTAATCACGTCTAACCACTGGAACTTCCAAAGGGTGCTTCACACCCTTGCTGCAACTCAAGAAGTTCCCCGACATAGCCGTCTCCACTCGAGAGGAAGCACATGGTGTCCCGCACACATCCAGGGGAGCCCCGTTTCCGCCTCCTAGCTCGAGATGAGGGATCCTTTCCCTGTTTCGAAGGGAAAGAATTCCCGGCGTTCCCGTCGCATCTCAAGAGGAGGCGCTCTCTACAGGAAAGGCGAGAGGAATTCCAGGGTCGTGCCACCATTCCAAGAGTCCCCCAGATGTGTCAGTCCATTCCAGAGGAACCTGTTTTCCCTGCACTGCCTTGACGTTCAAGCCGAGGATCGACTCCCACCACGTGTGCACGTGGGACAGCCCTGTGGGAAAGCCTCGTGGGAAAGCCTCGTGGGAAAGACTCGAGGGAAAACCATAGATCCTTTGATCCACGCGGCGGACTGCGTGACACTGCTGCTACCGCTCTGGAGGAAAGCGCAAGTGCATGCCCGCATTCGAGACGAGGACTGACTCCCCTGGGGAGACTCCAGAAGTACCCCAAGATCCATGTCAGCACTGGAGAGGAATCCTCAGGTTCCGGCCCCGACTCCACACAAGGTCTTAGGCCCCGGCATCGACGGGAGAGTAATCCCGAGAGGCCCCCGAGGAATTCGCATGGGGACTGGTCTTTCCTGAGGCCACCAGAGCGGGTCCCTGAGGTCCCCGTCGTAAGTCGAGAGCACCTGCCGCAACTCGAGAAAATCCAGGAGGTTTTGCCCTCCAGGCTAGATGAGGCCCATTTCCGCTGAGGCTTCTCGAGGCGAATCACGTCTAACTACTGGAACTTCCAAAGGGTCCTTCACACCCTTGCTGCAACTCAAGAAGTTCCCCGACATACCCGTCTCCACTCGAAAGGAAGCACGTGGGGTCCCGCACACATCCAGGGGAGCCCCGTTTCCGCCTCCTAGCTCGAGATGAGGGATCCTTTCCCTGTTTCGTAGGGAAAGAATTCCCGGCATTCCCGTCGCATCTCAAGAGGAGGCGCTCTGCACAGGAAAGGCGAGAGGAACTCCAGGGTCGTGCCACCATTCCAAGAGTCCCCCAGATGTGTCAGTCCATTCCAGAGGAACCTGTTTCCCCTGCACTGCCTTGACGTTCAAGCCGAGGATCGACTCCCACCACGTGTGCACGTGGGACAGCCCTGTGGGAAAGCCTCGTGGGAAAGCCTCGTGGGAAAGACTCGAGGGAAAACCATAGATCCTTTGATCCACGCGGCGGACTGCGTGACACTGCTGCTACCGCTCTGGAGGAAAGCGCAAGTGCATGCCCGCATTCGAGACGAGGACTGACTCCCCTGGGGAGACTCCAGAAGTACCCCAAGATCCATGTCAGCACTGGAGAGGAATCCTCAGGTTCCGGCCCCGACTCCACACAAGGTCTTAGGCCCCGGCATCGACGGGAGAGTAATCCCGAGAGGCCCCCGAGGAATTCGCATGGGGACTGGCCTTTCCTGAGGCCACCAGAGCGGGTCCCTGAGGTCCCCGTCGTAAGTCGAGAGCACCTGCCGCAACTCGAGAAAATCCAGGAGGTTTTGCCCTCCAGGCGAGATGAGGCCCATTTCCGCTGAGGCTTCTCGAGGCTAATCACGTCTAACCACTGGAACTTCCAAAGGGTCCTTCACACCCTTGCTGCAACTCAAGAACTTCCCCGACATACCCGTCTCCACTCGAGAGGAAGCACGTGGGGTCCCGCACACATCCAGGGGAGCCCCGTTTCCGCCTCCTAGCTCGAGATGAGGGATCCTTTCCCTGTTTCGTAGGGAAAGAATTCCCGGCATTCCCGTCGCATCTCAAGAGGAGGCGCTCTGCACAGGAAAGGCGAGAGGAACTCCAGGGTCGTGCCACCATTCCAAGAGTCCCCCAGATGTGTCAGTCCATTCCAGAGGAACCTGTTTTCCCTGCACTGCCTTGACGTTCAAGCCGAGGATCGACTCGCACCACGTGTGCACGTGGGACAGCCCTGTGGGAAAGCTTCGTGGGAAAGCCTCGTGGGAAAGACTCGAGGGAAAACCATAGATCCTTTGATCCACGCCGCGGACTGCGTGACACTGCTGCTATCGCTCTGGAGGAAAGCGCAAGTGCATGCCCGCATTCGAGACGAGGACTGACTCCCCTGGGGAGACTCCAGAAGTACCCCAAGATCCATGTCAGCACTGGAGAGGAATCCTCAGGTTCCGGCCCCGACTCCACACAAGGTCTTAGGCCCCGGCATCGACGGGAGAGGTATCCCGAGAGGCCCCCGAGGAACTCGCATGGGGACTGGCCTTTCCTGAGGCCACCAGAGCGGGTCCCTGAGGTCCCCGTCGTAAGTCGAGAGCACCTGCCGCAACTCGAGAAAATCCAGGAGGTTTTGCCCTCCAGGCGAGATGAGGCCCATTTCCGCTGAGGCTTCTCGAGGTGAATCACGTCTAACCACTGGAACTTCCAAAGGGTCCTTCACACCCTTGCTGCAACTCAAGAACTTCCCCGACATACCCGTCTCCACTCGAGAGGAAGCACGTGGGGTCCCGCACACATCCAGGGGAGCCCCGTTTCCGCCTCCTAGCTCGAGATGAGGGATCCTTTCCCTGTTTCGTAGGGAAAGAATTCCCGGCATTCCCGTCGCATCTCAAGAGGAGGCGCTCTGCACAGGAAAGGCGAGAGGAACTCCAGGGTCGTGCCACCATTCCAAGAGTCCCCCAGATGTGTCAGTCCATTCCAGAGGAACCTGTTTCCCCTGCACTGCCTTGACGTTCAAGCCGAGGATCGACTCCCACCACGTGTGCACGTGGGACAGCCCTGTGGGAAAGCCTCGTGGGAAAGCCTCGTGGGAAAGACTCGAGGGAAAACCATAGATCCTTTGATCCACGCGGCGGACTGCGTGACACTGCTGCTACCGCTCTGGAGGAAAGCGCAAGTGCATGCCCGCATTCGAGACGAGGACTGACTCCCCTGGGGAGACTCCAGAAGTACCCCAAGATCCATGTCAGCACTGGAGAGGAATCCTCAGGTTCCGGCCCCGACTCCACACAAGGTCTTAGGCCCCGGCATCGACGGGAGAGTAATCCCGAGAGGCCCCCGAGGAATTCGCATGGGGACTGGCCTTTCCTGAGGCCACCAGAGCGGGTCCCTGAGGTCCCCGTCGTAAGTCGAGAGCACCTGCCGCAACTCGAGAAAATCCAGGAGGTTTTGCCCTCCAGGCGAGATGAGGCCCATTTCCGCTGAGGCTTCTCGAGGCTAATCACGTCTAACCACTGGAACTTCCAAAGGGTCCTTCACACCCTTGCTGCAAGTCAAGAACTTCCCCGACATACCCGTCTCCACTCGAGAGGAAGCACGTGGGGTCCCGCACACATCCAGGGGAGCCCCGTTTCCGCCTCCTAGCTCGAGATGAGGGATCCTTTCCCTGTTTCGTAGGGAAAGAATTCCCGGCATTCCCGTCGCATCTCAAGAGGAGGCGCTCTGCACAGGAAAGGCGAGAGGAACTCCAGGGTCGTGCCACCATTCCAAGAGTCCCCCAGATGTGTCAGTCCATTCCAGAGGAACCTGTTTTCCCTGCACTGCCTTGACGTTCAAGCCGAGGATCGACTCGCACCACGTGTGCACGTGGGACAGCCCTGTGGGAAAGCTTCGTGGGAAAGCCTCGTGGGAAAGACTCGAGGGAAAACCATAGATCCTTTGATCCACGCCGCGGACTGCGTGACACTGCTGCTATCGCTCTGGAGGAAAGCGCAAGTGCATGCCCGCATTCGAGACGAGGACTGACTCCCCTGGGGAGACTCCAGAAGTACCCCAAGATCCATGTCAGCACTGGAGAGGAATCCTCAGGTTCCGGCCCCGACTCCACACAAGGTCTTAGGCCCCGGCATCGACGGGAGAGGTATCCCGAGAGGCCCCCGAGGAACTCGCATGGGGACTGGCCTTTCCTGAGGCCACCAGAGCGGGTCCCTGAGGTCCCCGTCGTAAGTCGAGAGCACCTGCCGCAACTCGAGAAAATCCAGGAGGTTTTGCCCTCCAGGCGAGATGAGGCCCATTTCCGCTGAGGCTTCTCGAGGTGAATCACGTCTAACCACTGGAACTTCCAAAGGGTCCTTCACACCCTTGCTGCAACTCAAGAACTTCCCCGACATACCCGTCTCCACTCGAGAGGAAGCACGTGGGGTCCCGCACACATCCAGGGGAGCCCCGTTTCCGCCTCCTAGCTCGAGATGAGGGATCCTTTCCCTGTTTCGTAGGGAAAGAATTCCCGGCATTCCCGTCGCATCTCAAGAGGAGGCGCTCTGCACAGGAAAGGCGAGAGGAACTCCAGGGTCGTGCCACCATTCCAAGAGTCCCCCAGATGTGTCAGTCCATTCCAGAGGAACCTGTTTTCCCTGCACTGCCTTGACGTTCAAGCCGAGGATCGACTCGCACCACGTGTGCACGTGGGACAGCCCTGTGGGAAAGCTTCGTGGGAAAGCCTCGTGGGAAAGACTCGAGGGAAAACCATAGATCCTTTGATCCACGCCGCGGACTGCGTGACACTGCTGCTATCGCTCTGGAGGAAAGCGCAAGTGCATGCCCGCATTCGAGACGAGGACTGACTCCCCTGGGGAGACTCCAGAAGTACCCCAAGATCCATGTCAGCACTGGAGAGGAATCCTCAGGTTCCGGCCCCGACTCCACACAAGGTCTTAGGCCCCGGCATCGACGGGAGAGGTATCCCGAGAGGCCCCCGAGGAACTCGCATGGGGACTGGCCTTTCCTGAGGCCACCAGAGCGGGTCCCTGAGGTCCCCGTCGTAACTCGAGAGCACCTGCCGCAACTCGAGAAAATCCAGGAGGTTTTGCCCTCCAGGCGAGATGAGGCCCATTTCCGCTGAGGCTTCTCGAGGTGAATCATGTCTAACCACTGGAACTTCCAAAGGGTCCTTCACACCCTTGCTGCAACTCAAGAAGTTCCCCGACATACCCGTCTCCACTCGAGAGGAAGCACGTGGTGTCCCGCACACATCCAGGGGAGCCCCGTTTCCGCCTCCTAGCTCGAGATGAGGGATCCTTTCCCTGTTTCGTAGGGAAAGAATTCCCGGCGTTCCCGTCGCATCTCAAGAGGAGGCGCTCTCCACAGGAAAGGCGAGAGGAACTCCAGGGTCGTGACACCATTCCAAGAGTCCCCCAGATGTGTCAGTCCATTCCAGAGGAACCTGTTTTCCCTGCACTGCCTTGACGTTCAAGCCGAGGATCGACTCCCACCACGTGTGCACGTGGGACAGCCCTGTGGGAAAGCCTCGTGGGAAAGCCTCGTGGGAAAGACTCGAGGGAAAACCATAGATCCTTTGATCCACGCGGCGGACTGCGTGACAATGCTGCTACCGCTCTGGAGGAAAGCGCAAGTGCATGCCCGCATTCGAGACGAGGACTGACTCCCCTGGGGAGACTCCAGAAGTACCCCAAGATCCATGTCAGCACTGGAGAGGAATCCTCAGGTTCCGGCCCCGACTCCACACAAGGTCTTAGGCCCCGGCATCGACGGGAGAGTAATCCCGAGAGGCCCCCGAGGAATTCGCATGGGGACTGGCCTTTCCTGAGGCCACCAGAGCGGGTCCCTGAGGTCCCCGTCGTAAGTCGAGAGCACCTGCCGCAACTCGAGAAAATCCAGGAGGTTTTGCCCTCCAGGCGAGATGAGGCCCATTTCCGCTGAGGCTTCTCGAGGCGAATCACGTCTAACTACTGGAACTTCCAAAGGGTCCTTCACACCCTTGCTGCAACTCAAGAAGTTCCCCGACATACCCGTCTCCACTCGAGAGGAAGCACGTGGGGTCCCGCACACATCCAGGGGAGCCCCGTTTCCACCTCCTAGCTCGAGATGAGGGATCCTTTCCCTGTTTCGTAGGGAAAGAATTCCCGGCGTTCCCGTCGCATCTCAAGAGGAGGCGCTCTGCACAGGAAAGGCGAGAGGAACTCCAGGGTCGTGCCACCATTCCAAGAGTCCCCCAGATGTGTCAGTCCATTCCAGAGGAACCTGTTTTCCCTGCACTGCCTTGACGTTCAAGCCGAGGATCGACTCCCACCACGTGTGCACGTGGGACAGCCCTGTGGGAAAGCCTCGTGGGAAAGCCTCGTGGGAAAGACTCGAGGGAAAACCATAGATCCTTTGATCCACTCCGCGGACTGCGTGACACTGCTGCTACCGCTCTGGAGGAAAGCGCAAGTGCATGCCCGCATTCGAGACGAGGACTGACTCCCCTGGGGAGACTCCAGAAGTACCCCAAGATCCATGTCAGCACTGGAGAGGAATCCTCAGGTTCCGGCCCCGACTCCACACAAGGTCTTAGGCCCCGGCATCGACGGGAGAGGTATCCCGTGAGGCCCCCGAGGAACTCGCATGGGGACTGGCCTTTCCTGAGGCCACCAGAGCGGGTCCCTGAGGTCCCCGTCGTAAGTCGAGAGCACCTGCCGCAACTCGAGAAAATCCAGGAGGTTTTGCCCTCCAGGCGAGATGACGCCCATTTCCGATGAGGCTTCTCGAGGCGAATCACGTCTAACCACTGGAACTTCCAAAGGGTCCTTCACACCCTTGCTGCAACTCAAGAAGTTCCCCGACATACCCGTCTCCACTCGAGAGGAAGCACGTGGGGTCCCGCACACATCCAGGGGAGCCCCGTTTTCGACTCCTAGCTCGAGATGAGGGATCCTTTCCCTGTTTCGTAGGGAAAGAATTCCCGGCGTTCCCGTCGCATCTCAAGAGGAGGCGCTCTCCACAGGAAAGGCGAGAGGAACTCCAGGGTCGTGCCACCATTCCAAGAGTCCCCCAGATGTGTCAGTCCATTCCAGAGGAACCTGTTTTCCCTGCACTGCCTTGACGTTCAAGCCGAGGATCCACTCCCACCACGTGTGCACGTGGGACCGCCCTGTGGGAAAACCTCGTGGGAAAGCCTCGTGGGAAAGACTCGAGGGAAAACCATAGATCCTTTGATCCACGCGGCGGACTGCGTGACACTGCTGCTACCGCTCTGGAGGAAAGCGCAAGTGCATGCCCGCATTCGAGACGAGGACTGACTCCCCTGGGGAGACTCCAGAAGTACCCCAAGATCCATGTCAGCACTGGAGAGGAATCCTCAGGAACCGGCCCCGACTCCACACAAGGTCTTAGGCCCCGGCATAGAGGGGAGAGGTATCCCGAGAGGCCCCCGAGGAACTCGCATGGGGACTGGCCTTTCCTGAGGCCACCAGAGCGGGTCCCTGAGGTCCCCGTCGTAAGTCGAGAGCACCTGCCGCAACTCGAGAAAATCCAGGAGGTTTAGCCCTCCAGGCGAGATGAGGCCCATTTCCGCTGAGGCTTCTCGAGGCTAATCACGTCTAACCACTGGAACTTCCAAAGGGTCCTTCACACCCTTGCTGCAACTCAAGAAGTTCCCCGACATACCCGTCTCCACTCGAGAGGAAGCACGAGGGTCCCGCACACATCCAGGGTAGGCCCGTTTCCGCCTCCTAGCTCGAGATGAGGGATCCTTTCCCTGTTTCTTAGGGAAAGAATTCCCGGCGTTCCCGTCGCATCTCAAGAGGAGGCGCTCCCACAGGAAAGGCGAGAGGAACTCCAGGGTCATGCCACCATTCCAAGAGACACCATATGTGTCAGTCCATTCCAGAGGAACCTGTTTTCCCTGCACTGCCTTGACGTTCAAGCCGAGGATCGACTCCCACCACGTGTGCACGTGGGACAGCCCTGTGGGAAAGCCTCGCGGGAAAGCCTCGTGGGAAAGACTCGAGGGAAAACCATAGATCCTTTGATGCACGCGGCGGACTGCTTGACACTGCTGCTACCGCTCTGGAGGATAGCGCAAGTGCATGCCCGCATTCGAGACGAGGACTGACTCCCCTGGGGAGACTCCAGAACTACCCCAAGATCCATGTCAGCACTGGAGAGGAATCCTCAGGTTCCAGCCCCGACTCCACACAAGGTCTTAGGCCCCGGCATCGACGGGAGAGGAATCCCGAGAGGCCCCCGAGGAACTCGCATGGGGACTGGCCTTTCCTGAGGCCACCAGAGCGGGTCCCTGAGGTCCCCGTCGTAAGTCGAGAGCACCTGCCGCAACTCGAGAAAATCCAGGAGGTTTTGCCCTCCAGTCGAGATGAGGCCCATTTCCGCTGAGGCTTCTCGAGGCCAATCACACCTAACCACTGGAACTTCCAAAGGGTCCTTCACACCATTGCTGCAACTCAAGAAGTTCCCCGACATACCCGGCTGCACTCGAGAGGAAGCACGTGGTGTCCCGCACACATCCAGGGGAGCCCCGTTTCCGCCTCCTAGCTCGAGATGAGGGATCCTTTCCCTGTTTCGTATGGAAAGAATTCCCGGCGTTCCCGTCGCATCTCAAGAGGAGGCGCTCTCCACAGGAAAGGCGAGAGGAACTCCAGGGTCGAGACACCATTCCAAGAGTCCCCCAGATGTGTCAGTCCATTCCAGAGGAACCTGTTTTCCCTGCACTGCCTTGACGTTCAAGCCGAGGATCGACTCCCACCACGTGTGCACGTGGGACAGCCCTGTGGGAAAGCCTCGTGGGAAAGCCTCGTGGGAAAGACTCGAGGGAAAACCATAGATCCTTTGATCCACGCGGCGAACTGCGTGACACTGCTGCTACCGCTCTGGAGGAAAGCGCAAGTGCATGCCCGCATTCGAGACGAGGACTGACTCCCCTGGGGAGACTCCAGAAGTACCCCAAGATCCATGTCAGCACTGGAGAGGAATCCTCAGGTTCCGGCCCCGACTCCACACAAGGTCTTAGGCCCCGGCATCGACGGGAGAGGAATGGCGAGAGGCCCCCGTGGAACTCACATGGGGATTGGCCTTTCCTGAGGCCACCAGAGCGGGTCCCTGAGGTCCCCGTCGTAAGTCGAGAGCACCTGCCGGAACTCGAGAAAATCCAGGAGGTTTTGCCCTCCAGGCTAGATGAGGCCCATTTCCGCTGAGGCTTCTCAAGGCCAATCACATCTAACCACTGGAACTTCCAAAGGGTCCTTCACACCCTTGCTGCAACTCAAGAAGTTCCCCGACATACCCGGCTGCACTCGAGAGGAAGCACGTGGTGTCCCGCAAACATCCAGGGGAGCCCCGTTTCCGCCTCCTAGCTCGAGATGAGGGATCCTTTCCCTGTTTCGTAGGGAAAGAATTCCCGGCGTTCCCATCGCATCTCAAGAGGAGGCGCTCTCCACAGGAAAGGCGAGAGGAACTCCAGGGTTGTGACACCATTCCAAGAGTCCCCCAGATGTGTCAGTCCATTCCAGAGGAACCTGTTTTCCCTGCACTGCCTTGACGTTCAAGCCGAGGATCGACTCCCACCACGTGTGCACGTGGGACAGCCCTGTGGGAAAGCCTCCTGGGAAAGACTCGAGGGAAAACCATAGATCCTTTGATCCACGCGGCGGACTGCGTGACACTGCTGCTACCGCTCTGGAGGAAAGCGCAATGCATGCCCGCATTAGAGACGAGGACTGACTCCCCTGGGGAGACTCCAGAAGTACCCCAAGATCCATGTCAGCACTGGAGAGGAATCCTCAGGTTCCGGCCCCGACTCCACACAAGGTCTTAGGCCCCGGCCTCGACGGGAGAGGAATCCCGAGAGGCCCCCGAGGAACTCGCAAGGGGACTGGCCTTTCCTGAGGCCACCAGAGCGGGTCCCTGAGGTCCCCGTCGTAAGTCGAGAGCACCTGCCGCAACTCGAGAAAATCCAGGAGGTTTTGCCCTCCAGTCGAGAGGAGGCCCATTTCCGCTGAGGCTTCTCGAGGCCAATCACATCTAACCACTGGAACTTCCAAAGGGTCCTTCACACCATTGCTGCAACTCAAGAAGTTCCCCGACATACCCGGCTGCACTCGAGAGGAAGCACGTGGTGTCCCGCACACATCCAGGGGAGCCCCGTTTCCGCCTCCTAGCTCGAGATGAGGGATCCTTTCCCTGTTTAGTAGGGAAACAATTCCCGGCGTTCCCGTCGCATCTCAAGAGGAGGCGCTCTCCACAGGAAAGGCGAGAGGAACTCCAGGGTCGAGACACCATTCCAAGAGTCCCCCAGATGTGTCAGTCCATTCCAGAGGAACCTGTTTTCCCTGCACTGCCTTGACGTTCAAGCCGAGGATCGACTCCCACCACGTGTGCACGTGGGACAGCCCTGTGGGAAAGCCTCGTGGGAAAGCCTCGTGGGAAAGACTCGAGGGAAAACCATAGATCCTTTGATCCACGCGGCGGACTGTGTGACACTGCTGCTACCGCTCTGGAGGAAAGCGCAAGTGCATGCCCGCATTCGAGACGAGGACTGACTCCCCTGGGGAGACTCCAGAAGTACCCCAAGATCCATGTCAGCACTGGAGAGGAATCCTCAGGTTCCGGCCCCGACTCCACACAAGGTCTTAGGCCCCGGCATCGACGGGAGAGGAATGGCGAGAGGCCCCCGTGGAACTCACATGGGGATTGGCCTTTCCTGAGGCCACCAGAGCGGGTCCCTGAGGTCCCCGTCGTAAGTCGAGAGCACCTGCCGGAACTCGAGAAAATCCAGGAGGTTTTGCCCTCCAGGCTAGATGAGGCCCATTTCCGCTGAGGCTTCTCAAGGCCAATCACATCTAACCACTGGAACTTCCAAAGGGTCCTTCACACCCTTGCTGCAACTCAAGAAGTTCCCCGACATACCCGTCTCCACTCGAGAGGAAGCACGTGGTGTCCCGCAAACATCCAGGGGAGCCCCGTTTCCGCCTCCTAGCTCGAGATGAGGGATCCTTTCCCTGTTTCGTAGGGAAAGAATTCCCGGCGTTCCCGTCGCATCTCAAGAGGAGGCGCTATCCACAGGAAAGGCGAGAGGAACTCCAGGGTTGTGACACCATTCCAAGAGTCCCGCAGATGTGTCAGTCCATTCCAGAGGAACCTGTTTTCCCTGCACTGCCTTGACGTTCAAGCCGAGGATCGACTCCCACCACGTGTGCACGTGGGACAGCCCTGTGGGAAAGCCTCGTGGGAAAGACTCGAGGGAAAACCATAGATCCTTTGATCCACGCGGCGGATTGCGTGACACTGCTGCTACCGCTCTGGAGGAAAGCGCAAAGGATGCCCGCATTAGAGACGAGGACTGACTCCCCTGTGGAGACTCCAGAAGTACCCCAAGATCCATGTCAGCACTGGAGAGGAATCCTCAGGTTCCGGCCCCGACTCCACACAAGGTCTTAGGCCCTGGCATCGACGGGAGAGGAATCCCGAGAGGCCCCCGAGGAACTCGCAAGGGGACTGGCCTTTCCTGAGGCCACCAGAGCGGGTCCCTGAGGTCCCCGTCGTAGTCGAGAGCACCTGCCGCAACTCGAGAAAATCCAGGAGGTTTTGCCCTCCAGGCGAGATGAGGCCCATTTCCGCTGAGGCTTCTCGAGGCCAATCACATCTAACCACTGGAACTTCCAAAGCGTCCTTCACACCATTGCTGCAACTCAAGAAGTTCCCCGACATACCCGGCTGCACTCGAGAGGAAGCACGTGGTGTCCCGCACACATCCAGGGGAGCCCCGTTTCCGCCTCCTAGCTCGAGATGAGGGATCCTTTCCCTGTTTCGTAGGGAAAGAATTCCCGGCGTTCCCGTCGCATCTCAAGAGGAGGCGCTCTCCACAGGAAAGGCGAGAGGAACTCCAGGGTCGAGACACCATTCCAAGAGTCCCCCAGATGTGTCAGTCCATTCCAGAGGAACCTGTTTTCCCTGCACTGCCTTGACGTTCAAGCCGAGGATCCACTCCCACCACGTGTGCACGTGGGACAGCCCTGTGGGAAAGCCTCGTGGGAAAGCCTCGTGGGAAAGACTCGAGGGAAAACCATAGATCCTTTGATCCACGCGGCGGACTGTGTGACACTGCTGCTACCGCTCTGGAGGAAAGCGCAAGTGCATGCCCGCATTCGAGACGAGGACTGACTCCCCTGGGAAGACTCCAGAAGTACCCCAAGATCCATGTCAGCACTGGAGAGGAATCCTCAGGTTCCGGCCCCGACTCCACACAAGGTCTTAGGCCCCGGCATCGACGGGAGAGGAATGGCAAGAGGCCCCCGTGGAACTCACATGGGGATTGGCCTTTCCTGAGGCCACCAGAGCGGGTCCCTGAGGTCCCCGTCGTAAGTCGAGAGCACCTGCCGGAACTCGAGAAAATCCAGGAGGTTTTGCCCTCCAGGCTAGATGAGGCCCATTTCCGCTGAGGCTTCTCACGGCCAATCACATCTAACCACTGGAACTTCCAAAGGGTCCTTCACACCCTTGCTGCAACTCAAGAAGTTCCCCGACATACCCGTCTGCACTCGAGAGGAAGCACGTGGTGTCCCGCAAACATCCAGGGGAGCCCCGTTTCCGCCTCCTAGCTCGAGATGAGGGATCCTTTCCCTGTTTCGTAGGGAAAGAATTCCCGGCGTTCCCGTCGCATCTCAAGAGGAGGCGCTCTCCACAGGAAAGGCGAGAGGAACTCCAGGGTTGTGACACCATTCCAAGAGTCCCCCAGATGTGTCAGTCCATTCCAGAGGAACCTGTTTTCCCTGCACTGCCTTGACGTTCAAGCCGAGGATCGACTCCCACCACGTGTGCACGTGGGACAGCCCTGTGGGAAAGCCTCGTGGGAAAGACTCGAGGGAAAACCATAGATCCTTTGATCCACGCGGCGGACTGCGTGACACTGCTGCTACCGCTCTGGAGGAAAGCGCAAGTGCATGCCCGCCTTCGAGACGAGGACTGACTCCCCTGGGGAGACTCAAGAAGTACCCCAAGATCCATGTCAGCACTGGAGAGGAATCCTCAGGTTCCGGCCCCGACTCAACACAAGGTCTTAGGCCCCGGCATCGACGGGAGAGGAATGCCGAGAGGCCCCCGTGGAACTCGCATGGGGACTGGCCTTTCCTGAGGCCACCAGAGCGGGTCCCTGAGGTCCCCGTCGTAAGTCGAGAGCACCTGCCGCAACTCGAGAAAATCCAGGAGGTTTTGCCCTCCAGGCGAGATGAGGCCCATTTCCGCTGAGGCTTCTCGAGGCCATTCACATCTAACCACTGGAACTTCCAAAGGGTCCTACACACCTTGCTGCAACTCAAGCAGTTCCCCGACATACCCGTCTCCACTCGAGAGGAAGCACGTGGTGTCCCGCACACATCCAGGGGAGCCCGGTTTCCGCCTCCTAGCTCGAGATGAGGGATCCTTTCCCTGTTTCGTAGGGAAAGAATTCCCGGCGTTTCCGTCGCATCTCAAGAGGAGGCGCTCTCCACAGGAAAGGCGAGAGGAACTCCAGGGTCGAGACACCATTCTAAGAGTCCCCCTGATGTGTCAGTCCATTCCAGAGGAACCAGTTTTCCCTGCACTGCCTTGACGTTCAAGCCGAGGATCGACTCCCACCACGTGTGCACGTGGGACAGCCCTTGGGAAAGCCTCGGGGGAAAGCCTCGTGGGAAAGACTCGAGGGAAAACCATAGATCCTTTGATCCACGTGGCGGACTGCGTGACACTGCTGCTACTGCTCTGGAGGAAAGCGCAAGTGCATGCCCGCATTCGAGACGAGGACTGACTCCCCTGGGGAGACTCCAGAAGTACCCCAAGATCCATGTCAGCACTGGAGAGGAATCCTCAGGTTCCGGCCCCGACTCCACACAAGGTCTTAGGCCCCGGCATCGACGGGAGAGGAATGCCGAGAGGCCCCCGTGGAACTCGCATGGGGACTGGCCTTTCCTGAGGCCACCAGGGCGGGTCCCTGAGGTCCCCGTCGTAAGTCGAGAGCACCTGCCGCAACTCGAGAAAATCCAGGAGGTTTTCACCTCCAGGCGAGATGAGGCCCATTTCCGCTGAGGCTTCTCGAGGCCAATCACATCTAACCACTGGAACTTCCAAAGGGTCCTTCACACCTTGCTGCAACTCAAGCAGTTCCCCGACATACCCGTCTCCACTCGAGAGGAAGCACGTGGTGTCCCGCACACATCCAGGGGAGCCCCGTTTCCGCCTCCTAGCTCGAGATGAGGGATCCTTTCCCTGTTTCGTAGGGAAAGAATTCCCGGCGTTCCCGTCGCATCTCAAGAGGAGGCGCTCTCCACAGGAAAGGCGAGAGGAAATCCAGGGTCGAGACACCATTCTAAGAGTCCCCCAGATGTGTCAGTCCATTCCAGAGGAACCTGTTTTCCCTGCACTGCCTTGACGTTCAAGCCGAGGATCGACTCCCACCACGTGTGCACGTGTGACAGCCCTGTGGGAAAGCCTCGTGGGAAAGCCTCGTGGGAAAGACTCGAGGGAAAACCATAGATCCTTTGATCCACGCGGCGGACTGCGTGACACTGCTGCTACCGCTCAGGAGGAAAGCGCAATTGCATGCCCGCATTCGAGACGAGGACTGACTCCCCTGGGGAGACTCCAGAAGTACCCCAAGATCCATGTCAGCACTGGAGAGGAATCCTCAAGTTCCGGCCCCGACTCCACACAAGGTCTTAGGCCCCGGCATCGACGGGAGAGGAATCCCGAGAGGCCCCCGAGGAACTCGCATGGGGACTGGCCTTTCCTGAGGCCACCAGAGCGGGTCCCTGAGGTCCCCGTCGTAAGTCGAGGGCACCTGCCGCAACTCGAGAAAATCCAGGAGGTTTTGCCCTCCAGGCGAGATGAGGCCCATTTCCGCTGAGGCTTCTCGAGGCCAATCACATCTAACCACTGGAACTTCCAAACGGTCCTTCACACCCTTGCTGCAACTCAAGAAGTTCCCCGACATACCCGGCTGCACTCGAGAGGAAGCACGTGGTGTCCCGCACACATCCAGGGGAGCCCCGTTTCCGCCTCCTAGCTCGAGATGAGGGATCCTTTCCCTGTTTCGTAGGGAAAGAATTCCCGGCATTCCCGTCGCATCTCAAGAGGAGGCGCTCTCAACAGGAGATTCGAGAGGAACTCCAGGGTCGTGCCACCATTCCAAGAGACGCCCAGATGTGTCAGTCCATTCCAGAGGAATCTGTTTTCCCTGCACTGCCTTGACGTTCAAGCCGAGGATCGACTCCCACCACGTGTGCACGTGGGACAGCCCTGTGGGAAAGCCTCGTCGGAAAGCCTCGTGGGAAAGACTCGAGGAAAAACCATAGATCCTTTGATCCACGCGGCGGACTGCGTGACACTGCTGCTACCGCTCTGGAGAAAAGCGCAAGTGCATGCCCGCATTCGAGACGAGGACTGACTCCCCTGGGGAGACTCCAGAAGTACCCCAAGATCCATGTCAGCACTGGAGAGGAATCCTCAGGTTCCGGCCCCGACTCCACACAAGGTCTTAGGCCCCGGCATCGACGGGAGCGGAATCCCGAGAGGCCCCCGAGGAACTCGCATGGGGACTGGCCTTTCCTGAGGCCACCAGAGCGGGTCCCTGAGGTCCCAGTCGTAAGTCGAGAGCACCTGCCGCAACTCGAGAAAATCCAGGAGGTTTTGCCCTCCAGGCGAGATGAGGCCCATTTCCGCTGAGGCTTCTCGAGGCTAATCACGTCTAACCACTGGAAATTCCAAAGGGTCCTTCACACCCTTGCTGCAACTCAAGAAGTTCCCCGACATACCCGTCTCCACTCGAGAGGAAGCACGTGGGGTCCCGCACACATCCAGGGGAGCCCCGTTTCCGCCTCCTAGCTCGAGATGAGGGATCCTTTCCCTGTTTCGTAGGGAAAGAATTCCCGGCGTTCCCGTCGCATCTCAAGAGGAGGCGCTCTCCACAGGAAAGGCGAGAGGAACTCCAGGGTCGTTCCACCATTCCAAGAGTCCCCCAGATGTGTCAGTCCATTCAAGAGGAACCTGTTTTCCCTTCACTGCCTTGACGTTCAAGCCGAGGATCGACTCCCACCACGTGTGCACGTGGGACAGCCCTGTTTGAAAGCCTCGTGGGATAGCCTCGTGGGAAAGACTCGAGGGAAAACCATAGATCCTTTGATCCACGCGGCGGACTGCGTGACACTGCTGCTACCGCTCTGGAGGAAAGCGCAAGTGCATGCCGGCATTAGAGACTAGGACTGACTCCCCTGGGGAGACTCCAGAAGTACCCCAAGATCCATGTCAGCACTGGAGAGGAATCCTCAGGTTCCGGCCCTGACTCCACACAAGGTCTTAGGCCCCGGCATCGACGGGAGAGGAATCCCGAGAGGCCCCCGAGGAACTCGCATGGGGACTGGCCTTTCCTGAGGCCACCAGAGCGGGTCCCTGAGGTCCCCGTCGTAACTCGAGAGCACCTGCCGCAACTCGAGAAAATCCAGGAGGTTTTGCCCTCCAGGCGAGATGAGGCCCATTTCCGCTGAGGCTTCTCGAGGCCAATCACATCTAACCACTGGAACTTCCAAAGGGTCCTTCACACCCTTGCTGCAACTCAAGAAGTTCCCCGACATACCCGTCTCTACTCGAGAGGAAGCACGTGGGGTCCCGCACACATCCAGGGGAGCCCCGTTTCCGCCTCTTAGCTCGAGATGAGGGATCCTTTCCCTGTTTCGTAGGGAAAGAATTCCCGGCGTACCCGTTGCATCTCAAGAGGAGGCGCTCTCCACAGGAAAGGCGAGAGGAACTCCAGGGTCGTGCCACCATTCCAAGAGTCCCCCAGATGTGTCAGTCCATTCCAGAGGAACCTGTTTTCCCTGCACTGCCTTGACGTTCAAGCCGAGGATCGACTCCGAACACGTGTGCACGTGGGACAGCCCTGTGGGAAAGCCTCGTGGGAAAGCCTCGTGGGAAAGACTCGAGGGAAAACCATAGATCCTTTGATCCAAGCGGCGGACTGCTTGACACTGTTGCTACCGCTCTGGAGGAAAGCGCAAGTGCATGCCCGCATTCGAGACGAGGACTGACTCCCCTGGGGAGACTCCAGAAGTACCCTAAGATCCATGTCAGTACTGGAGAGGAATCCTCAGGTTCCGGCCCCGACTCCACACAAGGTCTTAGGCCCCGGCATCGACGGGAGAGGAATCCGGAGAGGCACCCGAAGAACTCTCATGGGGACTGGCCTTTCCTGAGGCCACCAGAGCGGGTCCCCGAGGTCCCCGTAGTAAGTCGAGAGCACATGCCGCAACTCGAGAAAATCCAGGAGGTTTTGCCCTCCAGGCGAGATGAGGCCCATTTCCGCTGAGGCTTCTCGAGGCTAATCACGTCTAACCACTGGAACTTCCAAAGGGTCCTTCACACCCTTGCTGCAACTCAAGAAGTTCCCCGACATACCCGTCTCCACTCGAGAGGAAGCACGTGGGGTCCCGCACACATCCAGGGGAGCCCCGTTTCCGCCTCCTAGCTCAAGATGAGGGATCCTTTCCCTGTTTCGTAGGGAAAGAATTCCCGGCGTTCCCGTCGCATCTCAAGAGGAGGCGCTCTCCACAGGAGAGGCGAGAGGAACTCCAGGGTCGTGCCACAATTCCAAGAGACGCCCAGATGTGTCAGTCCATTCTAGAGGAACCTGTTTTCCCTGCACTGCCTTGACGTTCAAGCCGAGGATCGACTCCCACCACGTGTGCACGTGGGACAGCCCTGTGGGAAAGCCTCGTGGGAAAGCCTCGTGGGAAAGACTCGAGGGAAAACCATAGATCCTTTGATCCACGCGGCGGACTGCGTGACACTGCTGCTACCGATCTGGAGGAAAGCGCAAGTACATGCCCGCATTCGAGACGAGGACTGACTCCCCTGGGGAGACTCCAGAAGTACCCCAAGATCCATGTCAGCACTGGAGAGGAATCCTCAGGTTCCGGCCCCGACTCCACACAAGGTCTTAGGCCCCGGCATCGACGGGAGAGGAATCCCGAGAGGCCCCCGAGGAATTCGCATGTGGACTGGCCTTTCCTGAGGCCACCAGAGCGGGTCCCTGAGGTCCCCGTCGTAAGTCGAGAGCACCTGCCGCAACTCGAGAAAATCCAGGAGGTTTTGCCCTCCAGGCGAGATGAGGCCCATTTCCGCTGAGGCTTCTCGAGGCTAATCACGTCTAACCACTGGAACTTCCAAAGGGTCCTTCACACCCTTGCTACAACTCAAGAAGTTCCCCGACATACCCGTCTCCACTCGAGAGGAAGCACGTGGGGTCCCGCACACATCCAGGGGAGCCCCGTTTCCGCCTCCTAGCTCGAGATGAGGGATCCTTTCCCTGTTTCGTAGGGAAAGAATTCCCGGCGTTCCCGTCGCATCTCAAGAGGAGGTGCTCTCCACAGGAAAGGCGAGAGGAACTCCAGGGTCGTGACACCATTCCAAGAGTCCCCCAGATGTGTCAGTCCATTCCAGAGGAACCTGTTTTCCCTGCACTGTCTTGACGTTCAAGCCGAGGATCGACTCCCACCACGTGTGCACGTGGGACAGCCCTGTGGGAAAGCCTCGTGGGAAAGCCTCGTGGGAAAGACTCGAGGGAAAACCATAGATTCTTTGATCCACGGGGTGGACTGCGTGACACTGCTGCTACCGCTCTGGAGGAAAGCGCAAGTGCATGCCCGCATTCGAGACGAGGACTGACTCCCCTGGGGAGACTCCAGAAATACCCCAAGACCCATGTCAGCACTGGAGAGGAATCCTCAGGTTCCGGCCCCGACTCCACACAAGGGCTTAGGCCCCAGCATCGACGGGAGAGGAATCCCGAGAGGCCCCCGAGGAACTCGCATGGGGACTGGCCTTTCCTGAGGCCACCAGAGCGGGTCCCTGAGGTCCCCGTCGTAAGTGGAGAGCACCTGCCGCAACTCGAGAAAATCCAGGAGGTTTTGCCCTCCAGGCGAGATGAGGCCCATTTCCGCTGAGGCTTCTCGAGGCTAATCACGTCTAACCACTGGAACTTCCAAAGGGTCCTTCACACCCTTGCTGCAACTGAAGAAGTTCCCCGACATACCCGTCTTCACTCGAGAGGAAGCACGTTGGGTCCCGCACACATCGAGTGGAGCCCGGTTTCCGCCTCCTAGCTCGAGATGAGGGATCCTTTCCCTGTTTCGTAGGGAAAGAATTCCCGGCATTCCCGTCGCATCTCAAGAGGAGGCGCTCTCCACAGGAAAGGCGAGAGGAACTCCAGGGTCGTGGCACCATTCCAAGAGACCCCCAGATGTGTCAGTCCATTCCAGAGGAACCTGTTTTCCCTACACTGCCTTGACGTTCAAGCCGAGGATCGACTCCCACCACGTGTGCACGTGGGACAGCCCTGTGGGAAAGCCTCGTGGGAAAGCCTCGTGGGAAAGACACGAGGGAAAACAATAGATCCGTTGATCCACGCGGCGGACTGCGTGACACTGCTGCTACCGCTCTGGAGGAAAGCGCAAGTGCATGCCCGCATTCGAGACGAGGACTGACTCCCCTGGGGAGACTCCAGAAGTACCCCAAGATCCATGTCAGCACTGGAGAGGAATCCTCAGGTTCCGGCACCGACTCCACACAAGGTCTTAGGCCCCTCATCGACGGGAGAGGAATCCCGAGAGGCCCCCGAGGAACTCGCATGGGGACTGGCCTTTCCTGAGGCCACCAGAGCGGGTCCCTGAGGTCCCGTTCGTAAGTCGAGAGCACCTGCGGCAACTCGAGAAAATCCAGGAGGTTTTGCCCTCCAGGCGAGATGAGGCCCATTTCCGCTGAGGCTTCTCGAGGCTAATCACGTCTAACCACTGGAACTTCCAAAGGGTCCTTCACACCCTTGCTGCAACTCAAGAAGTTCCCCGACATACCCGTCTCCACTCGAGAGGAAGCACGTGGGGTCCCGCACACATCCAGGGGAGCCCCGTTTCCGCCTCCTAGCTCGAGATGAGGGATCCTTTCCCTGTTTCGTAGGGAAAGAATTCGCGGCGTTCCCGTCGCATCTCAAGAGGAGACGCTCTCCTCAGGAGAGGCGAGAGGAACTCCAGGGTCGTGCCAACATTCCAAGAGACCCCCAGATGTGTCAGTCCATACCAGAGGAACCTGTTTTCCCTGCACTGCCTTGACGTTCAAGCCGAGGATCGACTCCCACCACGTGTGCACGTGGGACAGCCCTGTGGGAAAGCCTCGAGGGAAAGCCTCGTGGGAAAGACTCGAGGGAAAACCATAGATCCTTTGATCCTCGCGGCGGACTACGGACACTGCTGCTACCGCTCTGGAGGAAAGCGCAAGTGCATGCACGCATTCCAGACGAGGACTGACTCCCCTGGGGAGACTCCAGAAGTACCCCAAGATCCATGTCAGCACTGGAGAGGAATCCTCAGGTTCCGGCCCCGACTCCACACAAGGTCTTAGGCCCCTCATCGACGGGAGAGGAATCCCGAGAGGCCCCCGAGGAACTCGCATGGGGACTGGCCTTTCCTGAGGCCACCAGAGAGGGTCCCTGAGATCCCCATCGTAAGTCGAGAGCACCTGCCGCAACTCGAGAAAATCCAGGAGGTTTTGCCCTCCAGGCGAGATGAGGCCCATTTCCGCTGAGGCTTCTCGAGGCTAATCACGGCTAACCACTGGAACATCCAAAGGGTCCTTCACACCCTTGCTGCAACTCAAGCAGTTCCGCGACATACCCGTCTCCACTCGAGAGGAAGCACGTGGGGTGCCGCACACATCCAGGGGAGCCCCGTTTCCGCCTCCTTGCTCGAGATGAGGGATCCTTTCCCTGTTTCGTAGGGAAAGAATTCCCGGCGTTCCCGTCGCAACTCAAGAGGTGGCGCTCTCCACAGGAAAGGCGAGAGGAACTCCAGGGTCGTGCCACCATTCCAAGAGACCCCCAGATGTGTCAGTCCATTCCAGAGGAACCTGTTTTCAATGCACTGCCTTGACGTTCCAGCCGAGGATCGACTCCCAACAGTGTGCACGTGGGACAGCCCTGTGGGAAAGCCTCGTGGGAAAGCCTCGTGGGAAAGACTCGAGGGAAAACCATAGATCCTTTGATCCACGCGGCGGACTGCCTGACACTGCTGCTACCGCTCTGGAGGAAAGCGCAAGTGCATGCCCGCATTCGAGACGAGGACTGACTCCCCTGGGGAGACTCCAGAATTACCCCAAGATCCATGTCAGCACTGGAGAGGAATCCTCAGGTTCCGGCCCCGACTCCACACAAGGTCTTAGGCCCCGGCATCGACGGGAGAGGAATCCCGAGAGGCCCCCGAGGAACTCGCATGGGGACTGGCCTTTCCTGAGGCCACCAGAGCGGGTCCCTGAGGTCCCCGTCGTAAGTCGAGAGCACCTGCCGCAACTCGAGAAAATCCAGGAGGTTTTGCCCTCCAGGCGAGATGAGGCCCATTTCCGCTGAGGCTTCTCGAGGCTAATCACGTCTAACCACTGGAACTTCCAAAGGGTCCTTCACACCCTTGCTGCAACTCAAGAAGTTCCCCGACATACCCGTCTCCACTCGAGAGGAAGCACGTGGGGTCCCGCACACATCCAGGGGAGCCCCGTTTCCGCCTCCTAGCTCGAGATGAGGGATCCTTTCCCTGTTTCGTAGGGAAAGAATTCCCGGCGTTCCGTCGCATCTCAAGAGGAGGCGCTCTCCACAGGAAAGGCGAGAGGAACTGCAGGGTCGTGCCACCATTCCAAGAGTCCCCCAGATGTGTCAGTCCATTCCAGAGGAACCTGTTTTCCCTGCACTGCCTTGACGTTCAAGCCGAGGATCCACTCCCACCACGTGTGCACGTGGTACAGCCCTGAGGGAAAGCCTCGTGGGAAAGCCTCGTGGGAAAGACTCGAGGGAAAACCATAGATCCTTTGATCTACGCGGCGGACTGCGTGACACTGCTGCTACCGCTCTGGAGGAAAGCGCAAGTGCATGCTCGCATTCGAGACGAGGACTGACTCCCCTGGGGAGACTCCAGAAGTACCCCAAGATCCATGTCAGCACTGGAGAGGAATCCTCAGGTTCCTGCCCCGACTCCACACAAGGTCTTAGGACCCGGCATCGACGGGTGAGCAATCCCGAGAGGCCCCCGAGGAACTCGCATGGGGACTGGCCTTTCCTGAGGCCACCAGAGCGGGTCCCTGAGGTCCCCGTCGTAAGTGGAGAGCACCTGCCGCAACTCGAGAAAATCCAGGAGGTTTTGCCCTCCAGGCGAGATGAGGCCCATTTCCGCTGAGGCTTCTCGAGGCTAATCACGTCTAACCACTGGAACTTCCAAAGGGTCCTTCACACCCTTGCTGCAACTGAAGAAGTTCCCCGACATACCCGTCTTCACTCGAGAGGAAGCAAGTGGTGTCCCGCACACATCCAGGGGAGCCCCGTTTCCGCCTCCTAGCTCGAGATGAGGGATCCTTTCCCTGTTTCGTAGGGAAAGAATTCCCGGCGTTCCCGTCGCATCTCAAGAGGAGGCGCTCTCCACAGGAAAGGCGAGAGGAACTCCAGGGTCGTGCCACCATTCCAAGAGTCCCCAGGATGTCAGTCCATTCCAGAGGAACCTGTTTTCCCTGCACTGCCTTGACGTTCAAGCCGAGGATAGACTCCCACCACGTGTGCACGTGGGACAGCCCTGTGGGAAAGCCTCGTGGGAAAGCCTCGTGGGAAATCTCGAGGGAAAACCATAGATCCTTTGATCCACGCGGCGGACTGCGTGACACTGCTGCTACCGCTCTGGAGGAAAGCGCAAGTGCATGCCCGCATTCGAGACGAGGACTGACTCCCCTGGGTAGACTCCAGAAGTACCCCAAGATCCATGTCAGCACTGGAGAGGAATCCTCAGGTTCCGGCCCCGACTCCACACAAGGTCTTAGGACCCGGCATCGACGGGAGAGGAATGCCGAGAGGCCCCCGAGGAACTCCCATGGGGACTGGCCTTTCCTGAGGCCACCAGAGCGGGTCCCTGAGGTCCCCATCGTAAGTCGAGAGCACCTGCCGCAACTCGAGAAAATCCAGGAGGTTTTGCCCTCCAGGCGAGATGAGGCCCATTTCCGCTGAGGCTTCTCGAGGCTAATCACATCTAACCGCTGGAACTTCCAAAGGGTCCTTCACACCATTGCTGCAACTCAAGCAGTTCCGCGACGTACCCGTCTCCACTCGAGAGGAAGCACGTGGGGTCCCGCACCCATCCAGGGGAGCCCCGTTTCCGCCTCCGAGCTCGAGATGAGGGATCCTTTCCCTGTTTCGTAGGGAAAGAATTCCCGGCGTTCCCGTCGCATCTCAAAAGGAGGCGCTCTCCACAGGAAAGGCGAGAGGAACTCCAGGGTCGTGGCACCATTCCAAGAGACCCCCAGAGGTGTCAGTTCATTCCAGAGGAACCTGTTTTCCCTGCACTGCCTGACGTTCAAGCCGAGGATCGACTCCCACCACGTGTGCACGTGGACAGCCCTGTGGGAAAGCCTCGTGGGAAAGCCTCGTGGGAAAGACTCGAGGGAAAACCATAGATCCTTTGATCCACGCGGCGGACTGCGTGACACTGCTGCTACCGCTCTGGAGGAAAGCGCAGGTGCATGCCCGCATTCGAGCCGAGGACTGACTCCCCTGGGGAGACTCCAGAAGTACCCCAAGATCCATGTCAGCACTGGAGAGGAATCCTCATGTTCCGGCCCCGACTCCACACAAGGTCTTAGGCCCCGGCATCGACGGGAGAGGAATCCCGAGAGGCCCCCGAGGAACTCGCATGGGGACTGGCCTTTCCTGAGGCCACCAGAGCGGGTCCCTGAGGTCCCCGTCGTAAGTCGAGAGCACCTGCCGTAACTCGAGAAAATCCAGGAGGTTTTGCCCTCCAGGCGAGATGAGGCCCATTTCCGCTGAGGCTTCTCGAGGCCAATCACATCTAACCACTGGAACTTCCAAAGGGTCCTTCACACCCTTGCTGCAACTCAAGAAGTTCCCCGACATACCCGTCTCCACTCGAGAGGAAGCACGTGGGGTCCCGCACACATCCAGGGGAGCCCCGTTTTCGCCTCCTAGCTCGAGATGAGGGATCCTTTCCCTGTTTCGTAGGGAAAGAATTCCCGGCGTTCCCGTCGCATCTCAAGAGGAGGCGCTCTCCACAGGAAAGGCGAGAGGAACTCCAGGGTCGTGCCACCATTCCAAGAGACCCCCAGATGTGTCAGTCCATTCCAGAGGAACCTGTTTTCAATGCACTGCCTTGACGTTCCAGCCGAGGATCGACTCCCAACAGTGTGCACGTGGGACAGCCCTGTGGGAAAGCCTCGTGGGAAAGCCTCGTGGGAAAGACTCGAGGGAAAACCATAGATCCTTTGATCCACGCGGCGGACTGCCTGACACTGCTGCTACCGCTCTGGAGGAAAGCGCAAGTGCATGCCCGCATTCGAGACGAGGACTGACTCCCCTGGGGAGACTCCAGAATTACCCCAAGATCCATGTCAGCACTGGAGAGGAATCCTCAGGTTCCGGCCCCGACTCCACACAAGGTCTTAGGCCCCGGCATCGACGGGAGAGGAATCCCGAGAGGCCCCCGAGGAACTCGCATGGGGACTGGCCTTTCCTGAGGCCACCAGAGCGGGTCCCTGAGGTCCCCGTCGTAAGTCGAGAGCACCTGCCGCAACTCGAGAAAATCCAGGAGGTTTTGCCCTCCAGGCGAGATGAGGCCCATTTCCGCTGAGGCTTCTCGAGGCTAATCACGTCTAACCACTGGAACTTCCAAAGGGTCCTTCACACCCTTGCTGCAACTCAAGAAGTTCCCCGACATACCCGTCTCCACTCGAGAGGAAGCACGTGGGGTCCCGCACACATCCAGGGGAGCCCCGTTTCCGCCTCCTAGCTCGAGATAAGGGATCCTTTCCCTGTTTCGTAGGGAAAGAATTCCCGGCGTTCCGTCGCATCTCAAGAGGAGGCGCTCTCCACAGGAAAGGCGAGAGGAACTGCAGGGTCGTGCCACCATTCCAAGAGTCCCCCCGATGTGTCAGTCCATTCCAGAGGAACCTGTTTTCCCTGCACTGCCTTGACGTTCAAGCCGAGGATAGACTCCCACCACGTGTGCACGTGGGACAGCCCTGTGGGAAAGCCTCGTGGGAAAGCCTCGTGGGAAATCTCGAGGGAAAACCATAGATCCTTTGATCCACGCGGCGGACTGCGTGACACTGCTGCTACCGCTCTGGAGGAAAGCGCAAGTGCATGCCCGCATTCGAGACGAGGACTGACTCCCCTGGGTAGACTCCAGAAGTACCCCAAGATCCATGTCAGCACTGGAGAGGAATCCTCAGGTTCCGGCCCCGACTCCACACAAGGTCTTAGGACCCGGCATCGACGGGAGAGGAATGCCGAGAGGCCCCCGAGGAACTCCCATGGGGACTGGCCTTTCCTGAGGCCACCAGAGCGGGTCCCTGAGGTCCCCATCGTAAGTCGAGAGCACCTGCCGCAACTCGAGAAAATCCAGGAGGTTTTGCCCTCCAGGCGAGATGAGGCCCATTTCCGCTGAGGCTTCTCGAGGCTAATCACATCTAACCGCTGGAACTTCCAAAGGGTCCTTCACACCATTGCTGCAACTCAAGCAGTTCCGCGACGTACCCGTCTCCACTCGAGAGGAAGCACGTGGGGTCCCGCACCCATCCAGGGGAGCCCCGTTTCCGCCTCCGAGCTCGAGATGAGGGATCCTTTCCCTGTTTCGTAGGGAAAGAATTCCCGGCGTTCCCGTCGCATCTCAAAAGGAGGCGCTCTCCACAGGAAAGGCGAGAGGAACTCCAGGGTCGTGGCACCATTCCAAGAGACCCCCAGAGGTGTCAGTTCATTCCAGAGGAACCTGTTTTCCCTGCACTGCCTGACGTTCAAGCCGAGGATCGACTCCCACCACGTGTGCACGTGGACAGCCCTGTGGGAAAGCCTCGTGGGAAAGCCTCGTGGGAAAGACTCGAGGGAAAACCATATATCCTTTGATCCACGCGGCGGACTGCGTGACACTGCTGCTACCGCTCTGGAGGAAAGCGCAGGTGCATGCCCGCATTCGAGCCGAGGACTGACTCCCCTGGGGAGACTCCAGAAGTACCCCAAGATCCATGTCAGCACTGGAGAGGAATCCTCATGTTCCGGCCCCGACTCCACACAAGGTCTTAGGCCCCGGCATCGACGGGAGAGGAATCCCGAGAGGCCCCCGAGGAACTCGCATGGGGACTGGCCTTTCCTGAGGCCACCAGAGCGGGTCCCTGAGGTCCCCGTCGTAAGTCGAGAGCACCTGCCGTAACTCGAGAAAATCCAGGAGGTTTTGCCCTCCAGGCGAGATGAGGCCCATTTCCGCTGAGGCTTCTCGAGGCCAATCACATCTAACCACTGGAACTTCCAAAGGGTCCTTCACACCCTTGCTGCAACTCAAGAAGTTCCCCGACATACCCGTCTCCACTCGAGAGGAAGCACGTGGGGTCCCGCACACATCCAGGGGAGCCCCGTTTTCGCCTCCTAGCTCGAGATGAGGGATCCTTTCCCTGTTTCGTAGGGAAAGAATTCCCGGCGTTCCCGTCGCATCTCAAGAGGAGGCGCTCTCCACAGGAAAGGCGAGAGGAACTCCAGGGTCGTGCCACCATTCCAAGAGACCCCCAGATGTGTCAGTCCATTCCAGAGGAACCTGTTTTCAATGCACTGCCTTGACGTTCCAGCCGAGGATCGACTCCCAACAGTGTGCACGTGGGACAGCCCTGTGGGAAAGCCTCGTGGGAAAGCCTCGTGGGAAAGACTCGAGGGAAAACCATAGATCCTTTGATCCACGCGGCGGACTGCCTGACACTGCTGCTACCGCTCTGGAGGAAAGCGCAAGTGCATGCCCGCATTCGAGACGAGGACTGACTCCCCTGGGGAGACTCCAGAATTACCCCAAGATCCATGTCAGCACTGGAGAGGAATCCTCAGGTTCCGGCCCCGACTCCACACAAGGTCTTAGGCCCCGGCATCGACGGGAGAGGAATCCCGAGAGGCCCCCGAGGAACTCGCATGGGGACTGGCCTTTCCTGAGGCCACCAGAGCGGGTCCCTGAGGTCCCCGTCGTAAGTCGAGAGCACCTGCCGCAACTCGAGAAAATCCAGGAGGTTTTGCCCTCCAGGCGAGATGAGGCCCATTTCCGCTGAGGCTTCTCGAGGCTAATCACGTCTAACCACTGGAACTTCCAAAGGGTCCTTCACACCCTTGCTGCAACTCAAGAAGTTCCCCGACATACCCGTCTCCACTCGAGAGGAAGCACGTGGGGTCCCGCACACATCCAGGGGAGCCCCGTTTCCGCCTCCTAGCTCGAGATAAGGGATCCTTTCCCTGTTTCGTAGGGAAAGAATTCCCGGCGTTCCGTCGCATCTCAAGAGGAGGCGCTCTCCACAGGAAAGGCGAGAGGAACTGCAGGGTCGTGCCACCATTCCAAGAGTCCCCCCGATGTGTCAGTCCATTCCAGAGGAACCTGTTTTCCCTGCACTGCCTTGACGTTCAAGCCGAGGATAGACTCCCACCACGTGTGCACGTGGGACAGCCCTGTGGGAAAGCCTCGTGGGAAAGCCTCGTGGGAAATCTCGAGGGAAAACCATAGATCCTTTGATCCACGCGGCGGACTGCGTGACACTGCTGCTACCGCTCTGGAGGAAAGCGCAAGTGCATGCCCGCATTCGAGACGAGGACTGACTCCCCTGGGTAGACTCCAGAAGTACCCCAAGATCCATGTCAGCACTGGAGAGGAATCCTCAGGTTCCGGCCCCGACTCCACACAAGGTCTTAGGACCCGGCATCGACGGGAGAGGAATGCCGAGAGGCCCCCGAGGAACTCCCATGGGGACTGGCCTTTCCTGAGGCCACCAGAGCGGGTCCCTGAGGTCCCCATCGTAAGTCGAGAGCACCTGCCGCAACTCGAGAAAATCCAGGAGGTTTTGCCCTCCAGGCGAGATGAGGCCCATTTCCGCTGAGGCTTCTCGAGGCTAATCACATCTAACCGCTGGAACTTCCAAAGGGTCCTTCACACCATTGCTGCAACTCAAGCAGTTCCGCGACGTACCCGTCTCCACTCGAGAGGAAGCACGTGGGGTCCCGCACCCATCCAGGGGAGCCCCGTTTCCGCCTCCGAGCTCGAGATGAGGGATCCTTTCCCTGTTTCGTAGGGAAAGAATTCCCGGCGTTCCCGTCGCATCTCAAAAGGAGGCGCTCTCCACAGGAAAGGCGAGAGGAACTCCAGGGTCGTGGCACCATTCCAAGAGACCCCCAGAGGTGTCAGTTCATTCCAGAGGAACCTGTTTTCCCTGCACTGCCTGACGTTCAAGCCGAGGATCGACTCCCACCACGTGTGCACGTGGACAGCCCTGTGGGAAAGCCTCGTGGGAAAGCCTCGTGGGAAAGACTCGAGGGAAAACCATATATCCTTTGATCCACGCGGCGGACTGCGTGACACTGCTGCTACCGCTCTGGAGGAAAGCGCAGGTGCATGCCCGCATTCGAGCCGAGGACTGACTCCCCTGGGGAGACTCCAGAAGTACCCCAAGATCCATGTCAGCACTGGAGAGGAATCCTCATGTTCCGGCCCCGACTCCACACAAGGTCTTAGGCCCCGGCATCGACGGGAGAGGAATCCCGAGAGGCCCCCGAGGAACTCGCATGGGGACTGGCCTTTCCTGAGGCCACCAGAGCGGGTCCCTGAGGTCCCCGTCGTAAGTCGAGAGCACCTGCCGTAACTCGAGAAAATCCAGGAGGTTTTGCCCTCCAGGCGAGATGAGGCCCATTTCCGCTGAGGCTTCTCGAGGCCAATCACATCTAACCACTGGAACTTCCAAAGGGTCCTTCACACCCTTGCTGCAACTCAAGAAGTTCCCCGACATACCCGTCTCCACTCGAGAGGAAGCACGTGGGGTCCCGCACACATCCAGGGGAGCCCCGTTTTCGCCTCCTAGCTCGAGATGAGGGATCCTTTCCCTGTTTCGTAGGGAAAGAATTCCCGGCGTTACCGTCGCATCTCAAGAGGAGGCGCTCTCCACAGGAAAGGCGAGAGGAACTCCAGGGTCGAGTCACCATTCCAAGAGACGCCCAGATGTGTCAGTCCATTACAGAGGAACCTGTTTTCCCTGCACTGCCGTGACGTTCAAGCCGAGGATCGACTCCCACCACCTGTGCACGAGGGAGAGCCCTGTGGGAAAGCCTCGTGGGAAAGCCTCGTGGGAAAGACTCGAGGGAAAACCATAGATCCTTTGATCCACGCGGCGGACAGCGTGACACTGCTGCTACCGCTCTAGAGGAAAGCGCAAGTGCATGCCCGCATTCGAGACGAGGACTGACTCCCCTGGGGAGCCTCCAGAAGTACCCCAAGATCCATGTCAGCACTGGAGAGGAATCCTCTGGTTCCGGCCCCGACTCCACACAAGGTCTTCGGCCCCGGCATCGACGGGAGAGGAATCCCGAGAGGCCCCCGAGGAAGTCGCATGGGGACTGGCCTTTCCTGAGGCCTCCAGAGCGGGTCCCTGATGTCCCCGTCGAAAGTCGAGAGCACCTGCCGCAACTCGAGAAAATCCAGGAGGTTTTGCCCTCCAGGCGAGATGAGGCCCATTTCTGCTGAGGCTTCTCGAGGCCAATCACATCTAACCACTGGAACTTCCAAAGGGTCCTTCACACCCTTGCTGCAACTGAAGCAGTTCCGCGACATACCCGTCTCCACTCGAGAGGAAGCAAGTGGGGTCCCGCACACATCGAGGGGAGCCCGGTTTCCGCCTCCTAGCTCGAGATGAGGGATCCTTTCCCTGTTTCGTAGGGAAAGAATTCCCGGCATTCCCGTCGCATCTCAAGAGGAGGCGCTCTCCACAGGAAAGGCGAGAGGAACTCCAGGGTCGTGGCACCATTCCAAGAGACCCCCAGATGTGTCAGTCCATTCCAGAGGAACCTGTTTTCCCTACACTGCCTTGACGTTCAAGCCGAGCATCGACTCCCACCACGTGTGCACGTGGGACAGCCCTGTGGGAAAGCCTCGTGGGAAAGCCTCGTGGGAAAGACTCGAGGGAAAACCATAGATCCTTTGATCCACGCGGCGGACCTCGTGACATTGCTGCTACCGCTCTGGAGGAAAGCGCAAGTGCATGCCCGCATTCGAGACAAGGACTGACTCCCCTGGGGAGACTCCAGAATTACCCCAAGATCTATGTCAGCACTGGAGAGGAATCCTCAGGTTCCGGAGCCGACTCCACACAAGGTCTTAGGCCCCGGCATCGATGGGAGAGGAATCCCGCGAGGCCCCCGAGGAACTCGCATGGGGACTGGCCTTTCCTGAGGTCACCAGAGCGGGTCCCCGAGGTCCCCGTCGTAAGTCGAGAGCACATGCCGCAACTCGAGAAAATCCAGGAGGTTTTGCCCTCCAGGCGAGATGAGGCCCATTTCCGCTGAGGCTTCTCGAGGCTAATCACATCTAACCACTGGAACTCCCAAAGGGTCCTTCACACCCTTGCTGCAACTCAAGAAGTTCCCCGACATACCCGTCTCCACTCGAGAGGAAGCACGTGTGGTCCCGCACACATCCAGGGGAGCCCCGTTTCCACCTCCTAGCTCGAGATGAGGGATCCTTTCCCTGTTTCTTAGGGAAAGAATTCCCGGCGTTACCGTCGCATCTCAAGAGGAGGCGCTCTCCACAGGAGAGGCGAGAGGAACTCCAGAGTCGTGCCACCATTCCAAGAGTCCCCCAGATGAGTCAGTCCATTCCAGAGGAACCTGTTTTCCCTGCACTGCCTTGACGTTCAAGCCGAGGATCGAGTCCCACCACGTGTGCACGTGGGACAGCCCTGTGGGAAAGCCTCGTAGGAAAGCCTCGTGGGAAAGACTCGAGGGAAAACCATAGATCCTTTGATCCACGCGGCGGACTGCGTGACACTGCTGCTACCGCTCTGGAGGAAAGCGCAAGTGCATGCCCGCATTCGAGACGAGGACTGACTCCCCTGGGGAGACTCCAGAAGTACCCCAAGATCCATGTCAGCACTGGAGAGGAATCCTCAGGTTCCGGCCCCGACTCCACACAAGGTCTTAGGCCCCGGCATCGACGGGAGAGGAATCCCGAGAGGCCCCCGAGGAACTCGCATGGGGACTGGCCTTTCCTGAGGCCACCAGAGCGGGTCCCTGAGGTCCCCGTCGTAAGTCGCGAGCACCTGCCGCAACTCGAAAATCCAGGGGGTTTTGCCCTCCAGGCGAGATGAGGCCCATTTCCGCTGAGGCTTCTCGAGGCCAATCACATCTAACCACTGGAACTTCCAAAGGGTCCTTCACACCCATGCTGCAACTCAAGAAGTTCCCCGACATACCCGTCTCCAATCGAGAGGAAGCACGTGGGGTCCCACACACATCCAGGGGAGCCCCGTTTCCGCCTCCTAGCTCGAGATGAGGGATCCTTTCCCTGTTTCGTATGGAAAGAATTCCCGGCGTTCCCGTCGCATCTCAAGAGGAGGCGCTCACCACAGGAGAGGCGAGAGGAACTCCAGGGTCGTGCCACCATTCCAAGAGACGCCCAGATGTGTCAGTCCATTACAGAGGAACCTGTTTTCCCTGCACTGCCGTGACGTTCAAGCCGAGGATCGACTCCCACCACCTGTGCACATGGGACAGCCCTGTGGGAAAGCCTCGTGGGAAAGACTCGAAGGAAAACCAGAGATCCTTTGATCCACACGGCGGACTGCGTGACACTGCTGCTACCGCTCTGGAGGAAAGCGCAAGTGCATGCCCGCATTCGAGACGAGGACTGACTCCCCTGGGGAGACTCCAGAAGTACCCCAAGATCCATGTCAGCACTGGAGAGGAATCCTCAGGTTCCGGCCCCGACTCCACACAAGGTCTTAGGCCCCGGCATCGACGGGAGAGGAATCCCGAGAGGCCCCCGAGGAATTAGCATTGGGACGGGCCTTTCCTGAGGCCACCAGAGCGAGTCCCTGAGGTCCCCGTCTTAAGTCGAGAGCACCTACCGCAACTCGAGAAAATCCAGGAGGTTTTGCCCTCCAGGCGAGATGAGGCCCATTTCCGCTGAGGCTTCTCGAGGCCAATCACGTCTAACCACTGGAACTTCCAAAGGGTCCTTCACACCCATGCTGCAACTCAAGAAGTTCCCCGACATACCCATCTCCACTCGAGAGGAAGCACGTGGGGTCCCGCACACATCCAGGGGACCCCCGTTTCCGCCTCCTAGCTCGAGATGAGGGATCCTTTCCCTGTTTCGTAGGGAAAGAATTCCCGGCGTTCCCGTCGCATCTCAAGAGGTGGCGCTCTCCACAGGAAAGGCGAGAGGAACTCCAGGGTCGTGGCACCATTCCAAGAAACCCACAGATGTGTCAGTCCATTCCAGAGGAACCTGTTTTCCCTTCACTGCCTTGACGTTCAAGCCGAGGATCGACTCCCACCACGTGTGCACGTGGGACAGCCCTGTTTGAAAGCCTCGTGGGAAAGCCTCGTGGGAAAGACTCGAGGGAAAACCATAGATCCTTTGATCCACGCGGCGGACTGCGTGACACTGCTGCTACCGCTCTGGAGGAAAGCGCAAGTACATGCCCGCATTCGAGACAAGGACTGACTCCCCTGGGGAGACTCCAGAAGTACCCCAAGATCCATGTCAGCACTGGAGAGGAATCCTCAGGTTCCGGCCCCGACTCCACACAAGGTCTTAGGCCCCGGCATCGGTGGGAGAGGAATGCCGAGCGGCCCCCGAGGAACTCGCATGGGGACTGGCCTTTCCTGAGGCCACCAGAGCGGGTCCCCGAGGTCCCCGTAGTAAGTCGAGAGCACATGCCGCAACTCGAGAAAATCCAGGAGGTTTTGCCCTCCAGGCGAGATGAGGCCCATTTCCGCTGAGGCTTCTCGAGGCTAATCACATCTAACCACGGGAACTTCCAAAGGGTCCTTCACACCCGGGCTGCAACTCAAGAAGTTCCCCGACATACCCGTCTCCACTCGAGAGGAAGCACGTGGGGTCCCGCACACATCCAGGGGAGCCCCTTTTCCGCCTCCTAGCTGGAGATGAGGGATCCTTTCCCTGTTTCGTAGGGAAAGAATTCCCGTCGTTCCCGTCGCATCTCAAGAGGAGGCGCTCTCCACAGGAGAGGCGAGAGGAACTCCAGGGTCGTGCCACCATTCCAAGAGACGCCCAGATGTGTCAGTCCATTCCAGAGGAATCTGTTTTCCCTGCACTGCCTTGACGTTCAAGCCGAGGATCGACTCCCACCACGTGTGAACGTGGGACAGCCCTGTGGTAAAGCCTCGTGGGAAAGCCTCGTGGGAAAGACTCGAGGAAAAACCATAGATCCTTTGATCCACGCGGCGGACTGCGTGACACTGCTGCTACCGCTCTGGAGAAAAGCGCAAGTGCATGCCCGCATTCGAGACGAGGACTGACTCCCCTGGGGAGACTCCAGAAGTACCCCAAGATCCATGTCAGCACTGGAGAGGAATCCTCAGGTTCCGGCCCCGACTCCACACAAGGCCTTAGGCCCCGGCATCGACGGGAGCGGAATCCCGAGAGGCCCCCGAGGAACTCGCATGGGGACTGGCCTTTCCTGAGGCCACCAGAGCGGGTCCCTGAGGTCCCCGTCGTAAGTCGAGAGCACCTGCCACAACTCGAGAAAATCCAGGAGGTTTTGCCCTCCAGGCGAGATGAGGCCCATTTCCGCTGAGGCTTCTCGAGGCCAATCACATCTAACCACTGGAACTTCCAAAGGGTCCTTCACACCCTTGCTGCAACTCAAGAAGTTCCCCGACATACCCGTCTCCACTCGAGAGGAAGCACGTGGGGTCCCGCACACATCCAGGGGAGCCCCGTTTCCGCCTCCTAGCTCGAGATGAGGGATCCTTTCCCTGTTTCGTAGGGAAAGAATTCCCGGCGTTCCCGTCGCAACTCAAGAGGAGGCGCTCTCCACAGGAAAGGCGAGAGGAACTCCAGGGTCGTGCCACCTTTCCAAGAGTCCCCCAGATGTGTCAGTCCATTCCAGAGAAACCTGTTTTCCCTGCACTGCCTTGACGTTCAAGCCGAGGATCGACTCCCACCACGTGTGCACGTGGGACAGAACTGTGGGAAAGCCTCGTGCGAAAGCCTCGTGGGAAAGACTCGAAGGAAAACCATAGATCCTTTGATCCACGCGGCGGACTGCGTGACACTGCTGCTACCGCTCTGGAGGAAAGCGCAAGTGCATGCCCGCATTCGAGACGAGGACTGACTCCCCTGGGGAGACTCCAGAAGTACCCCAAGATCCATGTCAGCACTGGAGAGGAATCCTCAGGTTCCGGCCCCGACTCCACACAAGGTCTTAGGCCCTGGCATCGACGGGAGAGAAATCCCGAGAGGCCCCCGAAGAACTTGCATGGGGACTGGGCTTTCCTGAGGCCACCAGAGCGGGTCCCTGTGGTCCACGTCGTAAGTCGAGAGCACCTGCCGCAACTCGAGAAAATCCAGGAGGTTTTGCCCTCCAGGCGAGATGAGGCCCATTTCCGCTGAGGCTTCTCGAGGCTAATCACATCTAACCACTGGAATTTCCAAAGGGTCCTTCACACCCTTGCTACAACTCAAGAAGTTCCCCGACATACCCGTCTCCCCTCGAGAGGAAGCACAAGGGTTCCGCACACATCCAGTGAAGCCCCGTTTCCGCCTCCCACCTCGAGATGAGGGATCCTTTCCCTGTTTCGTAGGGAAAGAATTCCCGGCGTTCCCGTCGCATCTCAAGAGGAGGCGCTCTCCACAGGAAAGGTGAGAGGAACTCCAGGGTCGTGCCACCATTGCAAGAGTCCCCCAGATGTGTCAGTCCATTCCAGAGGAACCTGTTTTCCCTGCACTGCCTTGACGTTCAAGCCGAGGATCGACTCCCACCACGTGTGCACGTGGGACAGCCCTGTGGGAAAGCCTCGTGGGAACCCCTCGTGGGAAAGACTCGAGGGAAAACCATAGATCCTTTGATCCACGCGGCGGACTGCGTGACACTGCTGCTACCGCTCTGGAGGAAAGCGCAAGTGCATGCCCGCATTCGAGACGAGGACTGACTCCCCTGGGGAGACTCCAGAAGTACCCCAAGATCCATGTCAGCACTGGAGAGGAATCCTCAGGTTCCGGCCCCGACTCCACACAAGGTCTTAGGCCCCGGCATCGACGGGAGAGGAATCCAGAGAGGCCCCCGAGGAACTCGCATGGGGACTGGCCTTTCCTGAGGCCACCAGAGCGGGTCCCTGAGGTCCCCGTCATAAGTCGAGAGCACCTGCCGCAACTCGAGAAAATCCAGGAGGTTTTGCCCTCCAGGCGAGATGAGGTCCATTTCCGCTGAGGCTTCTCGAGGCCAATCACATCTAACCACTGGAAATTCCAAAGGGTCCTTCACACCCTTGCTGCAACTCAAGAAGTTCCCCGACATACCCGTCTCCACTCGAGAGGAAGCACGTGGGGTCCCGCACACATCCAGGGCAGCCCAGTTTCCGCCTCCTAGCTCGAAATGAGGGATACTTTCCCTGTTTCGTAGGGAAAGAATTCCCGGCGTTCCCGTCGCATCTCAAGAGGAGGCGCTCTCCACAGGAAAGGCGAGAGGAACTCCAGGGTCGTGCCACCATTCCACGAATCCCCCAGATGTGTCAGTCCATTCCAGAGGAACCTGTTATCCCTGCACTGCCTTTACGTTCAAGCCGAGGATCGACTCCCACCACGTGTGCACGTGGGACAGCCCTGGGGGAAAGCCTCGTGGGAAAGCTTCGTGGGAAAGACTCGAGGGAAAACCATAGATCCTTTGATCCACGCGGCGGACTGCGTGACACTGCTGCTACCGCTCTGGAGGAAAGCGCAAGTGCATGCCCGCATTCGAGACAAGGACTGACTCCTCTGGGGAGACTCCAGAAGTACCCCAAGATCCATGTCAGCACTGGAGAGGAATCCTCAGGTTCCGGCCCCGACTCCACACAAGGTCTTAGGCCCCGGCATCGACGGGAGAGGAATGCCGAGAGGCCCCCGAGGAACTCGCATGGGGACTGGCCTTTCCTGAGGCCACCAGAGCGGGTCCCTGAGGTCCCCGTCGTAAGTCGAGAGCACCTGCCGTAACTCGAGAAAATCCAGGAGGTTTTGCCCTCCAGGCGAGATGAGGCCCATTTCCGCTGAGGCTTCTCGAGGCTAATCACGTCTAAGCACTGGAACTTCCAAAGGGTCCTTCACACCCTTGCTGCAACTCAAGAAGTTCCCCGACATACCCGTCTCCACTCGAGAGGAAGCACGTGGGGACCCGCACACATCCAGGGGAGCCCCGTTTCCGCCTCCTAGCTCGAGATGAGGGATCCTTTCCCTGTTTCGTAGGGAAAGAATTCCCGGCGTTCCCGTCGCATCTCAAGAGGAGGCGCTCTCCACAGGAAAGGCGAGAGGAACTCCAGGGTCGTGCCACCATTCCAAGAGTCCCCCAGATGTGTCAGTCCATTCCAGAGGAACCTGTTTTCCCTGCACTGCCTTGACGTTCAAGCCGAGGATCGACTCCCACCACGTGTGCACGTGGGACAGCCCTGTGGGAAAGCCTCGTGGGAAAGCCTCGTGTGAAAGACTCGAGGGAAAACCATAGATCCTTTGATCCATTGGGCGGACTGCGTGACACTGCTGCTACCGCTCTGGAGGAAAGCGCAAGTGCATGCCCGCATTCGAGACGAGGACTGACTCCCCTGGGGAGACTCCAGAAGTACCCCAAGATCCATGTCAGCACTGGAGAGGAATCCTCAGGTTCCGGCCCCGACTCCACACAAGGTCTTAGGCCCCGGCATCGACGGGAGAGTAATCCCGAGAGGCCCCCGAGGAACTCGCATGGGGACTGGCCTTTCCTGAGGCCACCAGAGCGGGTCCCTGAGGTCCCCGTCGTAAGTCGAGAGCACCTGCCGCAACTCGAGAAAATCCAGGAGGTTTTGCCCTCCAAGCGAGATGAGGCCCATTTCCGCTGAGGCTTCTCGAGGATAATCACGTCTAACCACTGGAACTTCCAAAGGGTCCTTCACACCCTTGCTGCAACTCAAGAAGTTCCCCGACATACCCGTCTCCACTCGAGAGGAAGCACGTGGGGTCCCGCACACATCCAGGGGAGCCCCGTTTCCGCCTCCTAGCTCGAGTTGAGGGATCCTTTCCCTGTTTCGTAGGGAAAGAATTCCCGGCGTTCCCGTCGCATCTCAAGAGGAGGCGCTCTCCACAGGAAAGGCGAGAGGAACTCCAGGGTCGTGCCACCATTCCAAGAGTCCCCCAGATATGTCAGTCCATTCCAGAGGAACCTGTTTTCCCTGCACTGCCTTGACGTTCAAGCCGAGGATCGACTCCCACCACGTGTGCACGTGGGACAGCCCTGTGGGAAAGCCTCGTGGGAAAGCCTCGTGGGAAAGACTCGAGAGAAAACCATAGATCCTTTGATCCACGCGGCGGACTGCGTGACACTGCTGCTACCGCTCTGGAGGAAAGCGCAAGTGCATGCCCGCATTCGAGATGAGGACTGACTCCCCTGGGGAGACTCCAGAAGTACCCCAAGATCCATGTCAGCACTGGAGAGGAATTCTCAGGTTCCGGCCCCGACTCCACACAAGGTCTTAGGCCCCGGCATCGACGGGATAGGAATGCCGAGAGGCCCCCGAGGAACTCGCATGGGGACTGGCCTTTCCTGAGGCCACCAGAGCGGGTCCCTGAGGTCCCCGTCGTAAGTCGAGAGCACCTGCCGCAACTCGAGAAAATCCAGGAGGTTTTGCCCTCCAGGCGAGATGAGGCCCATTTCCGCTGAGGCTTCTCGAGGCTAATCACGTCTAACCACTGGAACTTCCAAACGGTCCTTCACACCCTTGCTGCAACTCAAGAATTTCCCCGACATACCCGTCTCCACTCGAGAGGAAGCACGTGGGGTCCCGCACACATCCAGGGGAGCCCCATTTCCGCCTCCTAGCTCGAGATGAGGGATCCTTTCCCTGTTTCATGGGGAAAGAATTCCCGGCGTTCCCGTCGCATCTCAAGAGGAGGCGCTCTCCACAGGAAAGGCGAGAGGAACTCCAGGGTCGTGCCACCATTCCAAGAGTCCCCCAGATGTGTCAGTCCATTCCAGAGGAACCTGTTTTCCCTGCACTGCCTTGACGTTCAAGCCGAGGATCGACTCCCACCACGTGTGCACGTGGGACAGCCCTGTGGGAAAGCCTCGTGGGAAAGCCTCGTGGGAAAGACTCGAGGGAAAACCATAGATGCTTTGATTCACGCGGCGGACTGCGTGACACTGCTGCTACCGCTCTGGAGGAAAGCCCAAGTGCATGCCCGCATTCGAGACGAGGACTGACTCCCCTGGGGAGGCTCCAGAAGTACCCCAAGATGCATGTCAGCACTGGAGAGGAATCCTCAGGATCCGGCCCCGACTCCACACAAGGTCTTAGGCCCCGGCATCGAAGGGAGAGGAATGCCGAGAGGCCCCCGAGGAACTCGCAAGGGGACTGGCCTTTCCTGAGGCCACCAGAGCGGGTCCCTGAGGTCCCCATCGTAGGTCGAGAGAACCTGCCGCAACTCGAGAAAATCCAGGAGGTTTTGCCCTCCAGGCGAGATGAGGCCCATTTCCGCTGAGGCTTCTCAAGGCTAATCACGTCTAACCACTGGAACTTCCAAAGGGTCCTTCACACCCTTGCTGCAACTCAAGAATTTCCCCGACATACCCGTCTCCACTCGAGAGGAAGCACGTGGGGTCCCGCACACATCCAGGGGAGCCCCGTTTCCGCCTCCTAGCTCGAGATGAGGGATCCTTTCCCTGTTTCGTAGGGAAAGAATTCCCGGCGTTCCCGTCGCATCTCAAGAGGAGGCGCTCTCCACAGGAAAGGCGAGAGGAACTCCAGGGTCGTGCCACCATTCCAAGAGTCCCCCAGATGTGTCAGTCCATTCCAGAGGAACCTGTTTTCCCTGCACTGCCTTGACGTTCAAGCCGAGGATCGACTCCCACCACGTGTGCACGTGGGACAGCCCTGTGGGAAAGCCTCGTGGGAAAGCCTCGTGGGAAAGACTCGAGGGAAAACTATAGATCCTTTGATCCACGCGGCGGACTGCGTGACACTGCTGCTACCGCTCTGGAGGAAAGCGCAAGTGCATGCCCGCATTCGAGACGAGGACTGACTCCCCTGGGGAGACTCCAGAAGTACCCCAAGATCCATGTCAGCACTGGAGAGGAATCCTGAGGTTCCGGCCCGGACTCCACACAAGGTCTTAGGCCCCGGCATCGACGGGAGAGGAATGCCGAGAGGCCCCCGAGGAACTCGCATAGGGACTGGCCTTTCCTGAGGCCACCAGAGCGGGTCCCTGAGGTCCCCGTCGTAAGTCGAGAGCACCTGCCGCAACTCGAGAAAATCCAGGAGGTTTTGCCCTCCAGGCGAGATGAGGCCCATTTCCGCTGAGGCTTCTCGAGGCTAATCACGTCTAACCACTGGAACTTCCAAAGGGTCCTTCACACCCTTGCTGCAACTCAAGAAGTTCCCCGACATACCCGTCTCCACTCGAGAGGAAGCACGTGGGGTCCCGCACACATCCAGGGGAGCCCCGTTTCCGCCTCCTAGCTCGAGATGAGGGATCCTTTCCCTGTATCGTAGGGAAAGAATTCCCGGAGTTCCCGTCGCATCTCAAGAGGAGGCCCTCTCCACAGGAAAGGCGAGAGGAACTCCAGGGTCGTGCCACCATTCCAAGAGTCCCCCAGATGTGTCAGTCCATTCCACAGGAACCTGTTTTCCCTGCACTGCCTTGACGTTCAAGCCGAGGATCCACTCCCACCACGTGTGCACGTGGGACAGCCCTGTGGGAAATCTTCGTGGGAAAGACTCGTGGGAAAGACTCGAGGGAAAACCATAGATCCTTTGATCCACGCGGCGGACTGCGTGACACTGCTGCTACCGCTCTAGAGGAAAGCGCAAGTGCATGCCCGCATTCGAGACGAGGACTGACTCCCCTGGGGAGACTCCAGAAGTACCCCAAGAACCATGTCAGCACTGGAGAGGAATCCTCAGGTTCTGGCCCCGACTCCACACAAGGTCTTAGGCCCCGGCATCGACGGGAGAGGAATCCCGAGAGGCCCCCGAGGAACTCGCATGGGGACTGGCCTTTCCTGAGGCCACCAGAGCGGGTCCCCGAGGTCCCCGTAGTAAGTCGAGAGCACATGCCGCAACTCGAGAAAATCCAGGAGGTTTTGCCCTCCAGGCGAGATGAGGCCCATTTCCGCTGAGGCTTCTCGAGGCTAATCACATCTAACCACGGGAACTTCCAAAGGGTCCTTCACACCCGGGCTGCAACTCAAGAAGTTCCCCGACATACCCGTCTCCACTCGAGAGGAAGCACGTGGGGTCCCGCACACATCCAGGGGAGCCCCTTTTCCGCCTCCTAGCTGGAGATGAGGGATCCTTTCCCTGTTTCGTAGGGAAAGAATTCCCGTCGTTCCCGTCGCATCTCAAGAGGAGGCGCTCTCCACAGGAGAGGCGAGAGGAACTCCAGGGTCGTGCCACCATTCCAAGAGACGCCCAGATGTGTCAGTCCATTCCAGAGGAATCTGTTTTCCCTGCACTGCCTTGACGTTCAAGCCGAGGATCGACTCCCACCACGTGTGAACGTGGGACAGCCCTGTGGGAAAGCCTCGTGGGAAAGCCTCGTGGGAAAGACTCGAGGAAAAACCATAGATCCTTTGATCCACGCGGCGGACTGCGTGACACTGCTGCTACCGCTCTGGAGAAAAGCGCAAGTGCATGCCCGCATTCGAGACGAGGACTGACTCCCCTGGGGAGACTCCAGAAGTACCCCAAGATCCATGTCAGCACTGGAGAGGAATCCTCAGGTTCCGGCCCCGACTCCACACAAGGCCTTAGGCCCCGGCATCGACGGGAGCGGAATCCCGAGAGGCCCCCGAGGAACTCGCATGGGGACTGGCCTTTCCTGAGGCCACCAGAGCGGGTCCCTGAGGTCCCCGTCGTAAGTCGAGAGCACCTGCCACAACTCGAGAAAATCCAGGAGGTTTTGCCCTCCAGGCGAGATGAGGCCCATTTCCGCTGAGGCTTCTCGAGGCCAATCACATCTAACCACTGGAACTTCCAAAGGGTCCTTCACACCCTTGCTGCAACTCAAGAATTTCCCCGACATACCCGTCTCCACTCGAGAGGAAGCACGTGGGGTCCCGCACACATCCAGGGGAGCCCCGTTTCCGCCTCCTAGCTCGAGATGAGGGATCCTTTCCCTGTTTCGTAGGGAAAGAATTCCCGGCGTTCCCGTCGCATCTCAAGAGGAGGCGCTCTCCACAGGAAAGGCGAGAGGAACTCCAGGGTCGTGCCACCATTCCAAGAGTCCCCCAGATGTGTCAGTCCATTCCAGAGGAACCTGTTTTCCCTGCACTGCCTTGACGTTCAAGCCGAGGATCGACTCCCACCACGTGTGCACGTGGGACAGCCCTGTGGGAAAGCCTCGTGGGAAAGCCTCGTGGGAAAGACTCGAGGGAAAACTATAGATCCTTTGATCCACGCGGCGGACTGCGTGACACTGCTGCTACCGCTCTGGAGGAAAGCGCAAGTGCATGCCCGCATTCGAGACGAGGACTGACTCCCCTGGGGAGACTCCAGAAGTACCCCAAGATCCATGTCAGCACTGGAGAGGAATCCTGAGGTTCCGGCCCCGACTCCACACAAGGTCTTAGGCCCCGGCATCGACGGGAGAGGAATGCCGAGAGGCCCCCGAGGAACTCGCATAGGGACTGGCCTTTCCTGAGGCCACCAGAGCGGGTCCCTGAGGTCCCCGTCGTAAGTCGAGAGCACCTGCCGCAACTCGAGAAAATCCAGGAGGTTTTGCCCTCCAGGCGAGATGAGGCCCATTTCCGCTGAGGCTTCTCGAGGCTAATCACGTCTAACCACTGGAACTTCCAAAGGGTCCTTCACACCCTTGCTGCAACTCAAGAAGTTCCCCGACATACCCGTCTCCACTCGAGAGGAAGCACGTGGGGTCCCGCACACATCCAGGGGAGCCCCGTTTCCGCCTCCTAGCTCGAGATGAGGGATCCTTTCCCTGTATCGTAGGGAAAGAATTCCCGGCGTTCCCGTCGCATCTCAAGAGGAGGCCCTCTCCACAGGAAAGGCGAGAGGAACTCCAGGGTCGTGCCACCATTCCAAGAGTCCCCCAGATGTGTCAGTCCATTCCACAGGAACCTGTTTTCCCTGCACTGCCTTGACGTTCAAGCCGAGGATCCACTCCCACCACGTGTGCACGTGGGACAGCCCTGTGGGAAATCTTCGTGGGAAAGACTCGTGGGAAAGACTCGAGGGAAAACCATAGATCCTTTGAACCACGTGGCGGACTGCGTGACACTGCTGCTACCGCTCTAGAGGAAAGCGCAAGTGCATGCCCGCATTCGAGACGAGGACTGACTCCCCTGGGGAGACTCCAGAAGTACCCCAAGAACCATGTCAGCACTGGAGAGGAATCCTCAGGTTCTGGCCCCGACTCCACACAAGGTCTTAGGCCCCGGCATCGACGGGAGAGGAATCCCGAGAGGCCCCCGAGGAACTCGCATGGGGACTGGCCTTTCCTGAGGCCACCAGAGCGGGTCCCCGAGGTCCCCGTAGTAAGTCGAGAGCACATGCCGCAACTCGAGAAAATCCAGGAGGTTTTGCCCTCCAGGCGAGATGAGGCCCATTTCCGCTGAGGCTTCTCGAGGCTAATCACATCTAACCACGGGAACTTCCAAAGGGTCCTTCACACCCGGGCTGCAACTCAAGAAGTTCCCCGACATACCCGTCTCCACTCGAGAGGAAGCACGTGGGGTCCCGCACACATCCAGGGGAGCCCCTTTTCCGCCTCCTAGCTGGAGATGAGGGATCCTTTCCCTGTTTCGTAGGGAAAGAATTCCCGTCGTTCCCGTCGCATCTCAAGAGGAGGCGCTCTCCACAGGAGAGGCGAGAGGAACTCCAGGGTCGTGCCACCATTCCAAGAGACGCCCAGATGTGTCAGTCCATTCCAGAGGAATCTGTTTTCCCTGCACTGCCTTGACGTTCAAGCCGAGGATCGACTCCCACCACGTGTGAACGTGGGACAGCCCTGTGGGAAAGCCTCGTGGGAAAGCCTCGTGGGAAAGACTCGAGGAAAAACCATAGATCCTTTGATCCACGCGGCGGACTGCGTGACACTGCTGCTACCGCTCTGGAGAAAAGCGCAAGTGCATGCCCGCATTCGAGACGAGGACTGACTCCCCTGGGGAGACTCCAGAAGTACCCCAAGATCCATGTCAGCACTGGAGAGGAATCCTCAGGTTCCGGCCCCGACTCCACACAAGGCCTTAGGCCCCGGCATCGACGGGAGCGGAATCCCGAGAGGCCCCCGAGGAACTCGCATGGGGACTGGCCTTTCCTGAGGCCACCAGAGCGGGTCCCTGAGGTCCCCGTCGTAAGTCGAGAGCACCTGCCGCAACTCGAGAAAATCCAGGAGGTTTTGCCCTCCAGGCGAGATGAGGCCCATTTCCGCTGAGGCTTCTCGAGGCCAATCACATCTAACCACTGGAACTTCCAAAGGGTCCTTCACACCCTTGCTGCAACTCAAGAAGTTCCCCGACATACCCGTCTCCACTCGAGAGGAAGCACGTGGGGTCCCGCACACATCCAGGGGAGCCCCGTTTCCGCCTCCTAGCTCGAGATGAGGGATCCTTTCCCTGTTTCGTAGGGAAAGAATTCCCGGCGTTCCCGTCGCAACTCAAGAGGAGGCGCTCTCCACAGGAAAGGCGAGAGGAACTCCAGGGTCGTGCCACCTTTCCAAGAGTCCCCCAGATGTGTCAGTCCATTCCAGAGAAACCTGTTTTCCCTGCACTGCCTTGACGTTCAAGCCGAGGATCGACTCCCACCACGTGTGCACGTGGGACAGAACTGTGGGAAAGCCTCGTGCGAAAGCCTCGTGGGAAAGACTCGAAGGAAAACCATAGATCCTTTGATCCACGCGGCGGACTGCGTGACACTGCTGCTACCGCTCTGGAGGAAAGCGCAAGTGCATGCCCGCATTCGAGACGAGGACTGACTCCCCTGGGGAGACTCCAGAAGTACCCCAAGATCCATGTCAGCACTGGAGAGGAATCCTCAGGTTCCGGCCCCGACTCCACACAAGGTCTTAGGCCCTGGCATCGACGGGAGAGAAATCCCGAGAGGCCCCCGAAGAACTTGCATGGGGACTGGGCTTTCCTGAGGCCACCAGAGCGGGTCCCTGTGGTCCACGTCGTAAGTCGAGAGCACCTGCCGCAACTCGAGAAAATCCAGGAGGTTTTGCCCTCCAGGCGAGATGAGGCCCATTTCCGCTGAGGCTTCTCGAGGCTAATCACATCTAACCACTGGAATTTCCAAAGGGTCCTTCACACCCTTGCTACAACTCAAGAAGTTCCCCGACATACCCGTCTCCCCTCGAGAGGAAGCACAAGGGTTCCGCACACATCCAGTGAAGCCCCGTTTCCGCCTCCCACCTCGAGATGAGGGATCCTTTCCCTGTTTCGTAGGGAAAGAATTCCCGGCGTTCCCGTCGCATCTCAAGAGGAGGCGCTCTCCACAGGAAAGGTGAGAGGAACTCCAGGGTCGTGCCACCATTGCAAGAGTCCCCCAGATGTGTCAGTCCATTCCAGAGGAACCTGTTTTCCCTGCACTGCCTTGACGTTCAAGCCGAGGATCGACTCCCACCACGTGTGCACGTGGGACAGCCCTGTGGGAAAGCCTCGTGGGAACCCCTCGTGGGAAAGACTCGAGGGAAAACCATAGATCCTTTGATCCACGCGGCGGACTGCGTGACACTGCTGCTACCGCTCTGGAGGAAAGCGCAAGTGCATGCCCGCATTCGAGACGAGGACTGACTCCCCTGGGGAGACTCCAGAAGTACCCCAAGATCCATGTCAGCACTGGAGAGGAATCCTCAGGTTCCGGCCCCGACTCCACACAAGGTCTTAGGCCCCGGCATCGACGGGAGAGGAATCCAGAGAGGCCCCCGAGGAACTCGCATGGGGACTGGCCTTTCCTGAGGCCACCAGAGCGGGTCCCTGAGGTCCCCGTCATAAGTCGAGAGCACCTGCCGCAACTCGAGAAAATCCAGGAGGTTTTGCCCTCCAGGCGAGATGAGGTCCATTTCCGCTGAGGCTTCTCGAGGCCAATCACATCTAACCACTGGAAATTCCAAAGGGTCCTTCACACCCTTGCTGCAACTCAAGAAGTTCCCCGACATACCCGTCTCCACTCGAGAGGAAGCACGTGGGGTCCCGCACACATCCAGGGCAGCCCAGTTTCCGCCTCCTAGCTCGAAATGAGGGATACTTTCCCTGTTTCGTAGGGAAAGAATTCCCGGCATTCCCGTCGCATCTCAAGAGGAGGCGCTCTCCACAGGAAAGGCGAGAGGAACTCCAGGGTCGTGCCACCATTCCACGAATCCCCCAGATGTGTCAGTCCATTCCAGAGGAACCTGTTATCCCTGCACTGCCTTTACGTTCAAGCCGAGGATCGACTCCCACCACGTGTGCACGTGGGACAGCCCTGGGGGAAAGCCTCGTGGGAAAGCTTCGTGGGAAAGACTCGAGGGAAAACCATAGATCCTTTGATCCACGCGGCGGACTGCGTGACACTGCTGCTACCGCTCTGGAGGAAAGCGCAAGTGCATGCCCGCATTCGAGACAAGGACTGACTCCTCTGGGGAGACTCCAGAAGTACCCCAAGATCCATGTCAGCACTGGAGAGGAATCCTCAGGTTCCGGCCCCGACTCCACACAAGGTCTTAGGCCCCGGCATCGACGGGAGAGGAATGCCGAGAGGCCCCCGAGGAACTCGCATGGGGACTGGCCTTTCCTGAGGCCACCAGAGCGGGTCCCTGAGGTCCCCGTCGTAAGTCGAGAGCACCTGCCGTAACTCGAGAAAATCCAGGAGGTTTTGCCCTCCAGGCGAGATGAGGCCCATTTCCGCTGAGGCTTCTCGAGGCTAATCACGTCTAAGCACTGGAACTTCCAAAGGGTCCTTCACACCCTTGCTGCAACTCAAGAAGTTCCCCGACATACCCGTCTCCACTCGAGAGGAAGCACGTGGGGACCCGCACACATCCAGGGGAGCCCCGTTTCCGCCTCCTAGCTCGAGATGAGGGATCCTTTCCCTGTTTCGTAGGGAAAGAATTCCCGGCGTTCCCGTCGCATCTCAAGAGGAGGCGCTCTCCACAGGAAAGGCGAGAGGAACTCCAGGGTCGTGCCACCATTCCAAGAGTCCCCCAGATGTGTCAGTCCATTCCAGAGGAACCTGTTTTCCCTGCACTGCCTTGACGTTCAAGCCGAGGATCGACTCCCACCACGTGTGCACGTGGGACAGCCCTGTGGGAAAGCCTCGTGGGAAAGCCTCGTGTGAAAGACTCGAGGGAAAACCATAGATCCTTTGATCCATTGGGCGGACTGCGTGACACTGCTGCTACCGCTCTGGAGGAAAGCGCAAGTGCATGCCCGCATTCGAGACGAGGACTGACTCCCCTGGGGAGACTCCAGAAGTACCCCAAGATCCATGTCAGCACTGGAGAGGAATCCTCAGGTTCCGGCCCCGACTCCACACAAGGTCTTAGGCCCCGGCATCGACGGGAGAGTAATCCCGAGAGGCCCCCGAGGAACTCGCATGGGGACTGGCCTTTCCTGAGGCCACCAGAGCGGGTCCCTGAGGTCCCCGTCGTAAGTCGAGAGCACCTGCCGCAACTCGAGAAAATCCAGGAGGTTTTGCCCTCCAAGCGAGATGAGGCCCATTTCCGCTGAGGCTTCTCGAGGATAATCACGTCTAACCACTGGAACTTCCAAAGGGTCCTTCACACCCTTGCTGCAACTCAAGAAGTTCCCCGACATACCCGTCTCCACTCGAGAGGAAGCACGTGGGGTCCCGCACACATCCAGGGGAGCCCCGTTTCCGCCTCCTAGCTCGAGTTGAGGGATCCTTTCCCTGTTTCGTAGGGAAAGAATTCCCGGCGTTCCCGTCGCATCTCAAGAGGAGGCGCTCTCCACAGGAAAGGCGAGAGGAACTCCAGGGTCGTGCCACCATTCCAAGAGTCCCCCAGATATGTCAGTCCATTCCAGAGGAACCTGTTTTCCCTGCACTGCCTTGACGTTCAAGCCGAGGATCGACTCCCACCACGTGTGCACGTGGGACAGCCCTGTGGGAAAGCCTCGTGGGAAAGCCTCGTGGGAAAGACTCGAGAGAAAACCATAGATCCTTTGATCCACGCGGCGGACTGCGTGACACTGCTGCTACCGCTCTGGAGGAAAGCGCAAGTGCATGCCCGCATTCGAGATGAGGACTGACTCCCCTGGGGAGACTCCAGAAGTACCCCAAGATCCATGTCAGCACTGGAGAGGAATTCTCAGGTTCCGGCCCCGACTCCACACAAGGTCTTAGGCCCCGGCATCGACGGGATAGGAATGCCGAGAGGCCCCCGAGGAACTCGCATGGGGACTGGCCTTTCCTGAGGCCACCAGAGCGGGTCCCTGAGGTCCCCGTCGTAAGTCGAGAGCACCTGCCGCAACTCGAGAAAATCCAGGAGGTTTTGCCCTCCAGGCGAGATGAGGTCCATTTCCGCTGAGGCTTCTCGAGGCTAATCACGTCTAACCACTGGAACTTCCAAACGGTCCTTCACACCCTTGCTGCAACTCAAGAATTTCCCCGACATACCCGTCTCCACTCGAGAGGAAGCACGTGGGGTCCCGCACACATCCAGGGGAGCCCCGTTTCCGCCTCCTAGCTCGAGATGAGGGATCCTTTCCCTGTTTCATGGGGAAAGAATTCCCGGCGTTCCCGTCGCATCTCAAGAGGAGGCGCTCTCCACAGGAAAGGCGAGAGGAACTCCAGGGTCGTGCCACCATTCCAAGAGTCCCCCAGATGTGTCAGTCCATTCCAGAGGAACCTGTTTTCCCTGCACTGCCTTGACGTTCAAGCCGAGGATCGACTCCCACCACGTGTGCACGTGGGACAGCCCTGTGGGAAAGCCTCGTGGGAAAGCCTCGTGGGAAAGACTCGAGGGAAAACCATAGATGCTTTGATTCACGCGGCGGACTGCGTGACACTGCTGCTACCGCTCTGGAGGAAAGCCCAAGTGCATGCCCGCATTCGAGACGAGGACTGACTCCCCTGGGGAGGCTCCAGAAGTACCCCAAGATGCATGTCAGCACTGGAGAGGAATCCTCAGGATCCGGCCCCGACTCCACACAAGGTCTTAGGCCCCGGCATCGAAGGGAGAGGAATGCCGAGAGGCCCCCGAGGAACTCGCAAGGGGACTGGCCTTTCCTGAGGCCACCAGAGCGGGTCCCTGAGGTCCCCATCGTAGGTCGAGAGAACCTGCCGCAACTCGAGAAAATCCAGGAGGTTTTGCCCTCCAGGCGAGATGAGGCCCATTTCCGCTGAGGCTTCTCAAGGCTAATCACGTCTAACCACTGGAACTTCCAAAGGGTCCTTCACACCCTTGCTGCAACTCAAGAAGTTCCCCGACATACCCGTCTCCACTCGAGAGGAAGCACGTGGGGTCCCGCACACATCCAGGGGAGCCCCGTTTCCGCCTCCTAGCTCGAGATGAGGGATCCTTTCCCTGTTTCGTAGGGAAAGAATTCCCGGCGTTCCCGTCGCATCTCAAGAGGAGGCGCTCTCCACAGGAAAGGCGAGAGGAACTCCAGGGTCGTGCCACCATTCCAAGAGTCCCCCAGATGTGTCAGTCCATTCCAGAGGAACCTGTTTTCCCTGCACTGCCTTGACGTTCAAGCCGAGGATCGACTCCCACCACGTGTGCACGTGGGACAGCCCTGTGGGAAAGCCTCGTGGGAAAGCCTCGTGGGAAAGACTCGAGGGAAAACTATAGATCCTTTGATCCACGCGGCGGACTGCGTGACACTGCTGCTACCGCTCTGGAGGAAAGCGCAAGTGCATGCCCGCATTCGAGACGAGGACTGACTCCCCTGGGGAGACTCCAGAAGTACCCCAAGATCCATGTCAGCACTGGAGAGGAATCCTGAGGTTCCGGCCCCGACTCCACACAAGGTCTTAGGCCCCGGCATCGACGGGAGAGGAATGCCGAGAGGCCCCCGAGGAACTCGCATAGGGACTGGCCTTTCCTGAGGCCACCAGAGCGGGTCCCTGAGGTCCCCGTCGTAAGTCGAGAGCACCTGCCGCAACTCGAGAAAATCCAGGAGGTTTTGCCCTCCAGGCGAGATGAGGCCCATTTCCGCTGAGGCTTCTCGAGGCTAATCACGTCTAACCACTGGAACTTCCAAAGGGTCCTTCACACCCTTGCTGCAACTCAAGAAGTTCCCCGACATACCCGTCTCCACTCGAGAGGAAGCACGTGGGGTCCCGCACACATCCAGGGGAGCCCCGTTTCCGCCTCCTAGCTCGAGATGAGGGATCCTTTCCCTGTATCGTAGGGAAAGAATTCCCGGCGTTCCCGTCGCATCTCAAGAGGAGGCCCTCTCCACAGGAAAGGCGAGAGGAACTCCAGGGTCGTGCCACCATTCCAAGAGTCCCCCAGATGTGTCAGTCCATTCCACAGGAACCTGTTTTCCCTGCACTGCCTTGACGTTCAAGCCGAGGATCCACTCCCACCACGTGTGCACGTGGGACAGCCCTGTGGGAAATCTTCGTGGGAAAGACTCGTGGGAAAGACTCGAGGGAAAACCATAGATCCTTTGATCCACGCGGCGGACTGCGTGACACTGCTGCTACCGCTCTAGAGGAAAGCGCAAGTGCATGCCCGCATTCGAGACGAGGACTGACTCCCCTGGGGAGACTCCAGAAGTACCCCAAGAACCATGTCAGCACTGGAGAGGAATCCTCAGGTTCTGGCCCCGACTCCACACAAGGTCTTAGGCCCCGGCATCGACGGGAGAGGAATCCCGAGAGGCCCCCGAGGAACTCGCATGGGGACTGGCCTTTCCTGAGGCCACCAGAGCGGGTCCCTGAGGTCCCCGTCATAAGTCGAGAGCACCTGCCGCAACTCGAGAAAATCCAGGAGGTTTTGCCCTCCAGGCGAGATGAGGCCCATTTCCGCTGAGGCTTCTCGAGGCGAATCACGTCTAACCACTGGAACTTCCAAAGGGTCCTTCACACCCTTGCTGCAACTCAAGAAGTTCCCCGACATACCCGTCTCCACTCGAGAGGAAGCACGTGGGGTCCCGCACACATCCAGGGGAGCCCCGTTTCCGCCTCCTAGCTCGAGATGAGGGATCCTTTCCCTGTTTCGTAGGGAAAGAATTCCCGGCGTTCCCGTCGCATCTCAAGAGGAGGCGCTCTCCACAGGAAAGGCGAGAGGAACTCCAGGGTCGTGCCACCATTCCAAGAGTCCCCCAGATGTGTCAGTCCATTCCAGAGGAACCTGTTTTCCCTTCACTGCCTTGACGTTCAAGCCGAGGATCCACTCCCACCACGTGTGCACGTGGGACAGCCCTGTGGGAAAGCCTCGTGGGAAAGCCTCGTGGGAAAGACTCGAGGGAAAACCATAGATCCTTTGATCCACGCGGCCGACTGCGTGACACTGCTGCTACCGCTCTGGAGGAAAGCGCAAGTGCATGCCCGCATTCGAGACGAGGACTGACTCCCCTGGGGATGCTCCAGAAGTACCCCAAGATCCATGTCAGCACTGGAGAGGAATCCTCAGGTTCCGGCCCCGACTCCACACGAGGTCTTAGGCCCCGGCATCGACGGGAGAGGAATGCCGAGAGGCCCCCGAGGAACTCGCATGGGGACTGGCCTTTCCTGAGGCCACCAGAGCGGGTCCCTGAGGTCCCCATCGTAAGTCGAGAGAACCTGCAGCAACTCGAGAATATCCAGGAGGTTTTGCCCTCCAGGCGAGATGAGGCCCATTTCCGCTGAGGCTTCTCGAGGCTAATCACGTCTAACCACTGGAACTTCCAAAGGGTCCTTCACACCCTTGCTGCATCTCAAGAAGTTCCCCGACATACCCGTCTCCACTCGAGAGGAAGCACATGGGGTCCCGCACACATCCAGGGTAGCCCCGTTTCCGCCTCCTAGCTCGAGATGAGGGATCCTTTCCCTGTTTCGTAGGGAAAGAATTCCCGGCGTTCCCGTCGCATCTCAAGAGGAGGCGCTCTCCACAGGAAAGGCGAGAGGAACTCCAGGGTCGTGCCACCATTCCAAGAGTCCCCCAGATGTGTCAGTCCATTCCAGAGGAACCTGTTTTCCCTTCACTGCCTTGACGTTCAAGCCGAGGATCGACTCCCACCACGTGTGCACGTGGGACAGCCCTGTGGGAAAGCGTCGTGGGAAAGCCTCGTGGGAAAGACTCGAGGGAAAACCATAGATCCTTTGATCCACGCGGCGGACTGCGTGACACTGCTGCTACCGCTCTGGAGGAAAGCGCAAGTGCATGACCGCATTCGAGACGAGGACTGACTCCCCTGGGGAGACTCCAGAAGTACCCCAAGATCCATGTCAGCACTGGAGAGGAATCCTCAGGTTCCGGCCCCGACTCCACACAAGGTCTTAGGCCCCGGCATCGACGGGAGAGGAATCCCGAGAGGCCCCCGAGGAACTCGCATGGGGACTGGCCTTTCCTGAGGCCACCAGAGCGGGTCCCTGAGGTCCCCGTCGTAAGTCGAGAGCACCTGCCGCAACTCGAGAAAATCCAGGAGGTTTTGCCCTCCAGGTGAGATGAGGCCCATTTCCGCTGAGGCTTCTCGAGGCTAATCACGTCTAACCACTGGAACTTCCAAAGGGTCCTTCACACCCTTGCTGCATCTCAAGAAGTTCCCCGACATACCCGTCTCCACTCGAGAGGAAGCACATGGGGTCCCGCACACATCCAGGGGAGCCCCGTTTCCGCCTCCTAGCTCGAGATGAGGGATCCTTTCCCTGTTTCGTAGGGAAAGAATTCCCGGCGTTCCCTTCGCATCTCAAGAGGAGGCGCTCTCCACAGGAAAGGCGAGAGGAACTCCAGGGTCGTTCCAAGAGTCCCCCAGATGAGTCAGTCCATTCCAGAGGAACCTGTTTTCCCTGCACTGCCTTGACGTTCAAGCCGAGGATCGACTCCCACCACGTGTGCACGTGGGACAGCCCTGTGGGAAAGCCTCGTGGGAAAGCCTCGTGGGAAAGACTCGAGGGAAAACCATAGATCCTTTGATCCACGCGGCGGACTGCGTGACACTGCTGCTACCGCTCTGGAGTAAAGCCCAAATGCATGCCCGCATTCGAGACGAGGACTGACTCCCCTGGGGAGGCTCCAGAATTACCCCAAGATCCATGTCAGCACTGGAGAGGAATCCTCAGGATCCGGCCCCGACTCCACACAAGGTCTTAGGCCCCGGCATCGACGGGAGAGGAATGCCGAGAATCCCCCGAGGAACTCGCATGGGGACTGGCCTTTCCTGAGGCCACCAGAGCGGGTCCCTGAGGTCCCCATCGTAAGTCGAGAGAACCTGCCGCAACTCGAGAAAATCCAGGAGGTTTTGCCCTCCAGGCGAGATGAGGCCCATTTCCGCTGAGGCTTCTCGAGGCTAATCACGTATAACCACTGGAACTTCCAAAGGGTCCTTCACACCCTTGCTGCAACTCAAGAAGTTCCCCGACATACCCGTCTCCACTCGAGAGGAAGCACGTGGGGTCCCGCACACATCCAGGGGAGCCCCGTTTCCGCCTCCTAGCTCGAGATGAGGGATCCTTTCCCTGTTTCGTAGGGAAAGAATTCCCGGCGTTCCCGTCGCATCTCAAGAGGAGGCGCTCTCCACAGGAAAGGCGAGAGGAACTCCAGGGTCGTGCCACCTTTCCAAGAGTCCCCCAGATGTGTCAGTCCATTCCAGAGGAACCTGTTTTCCCTTCACTGCATTGACGTTCAAGCCGAGGATCCACTCCCACCACGTGTGCACGTGAGACAGCCCTGTGGGAAAGCCTCGTGGGAAAGCCTCGTGGGAAAGACTCGAGGGAAAACCATAGATCCTTTGATCCACGCGGCGGACTGCGTGACACTGCTGCTACCGCTCTGGAGGAAAGCCCAAGTGCATGCCCGCATTAGAGTCGAGGGCTGACTCCCCTGGGGAGACTCCAGAAGTACCCCAAGATCCATGTCAGCACTGGAGAGGAATCCTCAGGTTCCGGCCCCGACTCCACACAAGGTCTTAGGCCCCGGCATCGACGGGAGAGTAATCCCGAGAGGCCCCCGAGGAACTCGCATGGGGACTGGCCTTTCCTGAGGCCACCAGAGCGGGTCCCTGAGGTCCCCGTCGTAAGTCGAGAGCACCTGCCGGAACTCGAGAAAATCCAGGAGGTTTTGCCCTCCAGGCGAGATGAGGCCCATTTCCGCTGAGGCTTCTCGAGGCTAATCACGTCTAACCACTGGAACTTCCAAAGGGTCCTTCACACCCTTGCTGCAACTCAAGAATTTCCCCGACATACCCGTCTCCACTCGAGAGGAAGCCCGTGGGGTCCCGCACACATCCAGGGGAGCCACGTTTCCGCCTCCTAGCTCGAGATGAGGGATCCTTTCCCTGTTTCGTAGGGAAAGAATTCCCGGCGTTCCCGTCGCATCTCAAGAGGAGGCGCTCTCCACAGGAAAGGCGAGAGGAACTCCAGGGTCGTGCCACCATTCCAAGAGTCCCCCAGATGTGTCAGTCCATTCCAGAGGAACCTGTTTTCCCTTCACTGCCTTGACGTTCAAGCCGAGGATCCACTCCCACCACGTGTGTACGTGGGACAGCCCTGTGGGAAAGCCTCGTGGGAAAGCCTCTTGGGAAAGACTCGAGGGAAAACCATAGATCCTTTGATCTACGCGGCGGACTGCGTGACACTGCTGCTACCGCTCTGGAGGAAAGCGCAAGTGCATGCCCGCATTCGAGACGAGGACTGACTCCCCTGGGGAGGCTCCAGAAGTACCCCAAGATCCATGTCAGCACTGGAGAGGAATCCTCAGGTTCCGGCCCCGTCTCCACACAAGGTCTTAGGCCCCAGCATCGACGGGAGAGGAATGCCGAGAGGCCCCCGAGGAACTCGCATGGGGACTGGCCTTTCCTGAGGCCACCAGAGCGGGTCCCTGAGGTCCCCATCGTAAGTCGAGAGCACCTGCCGCAACTCGAGAAAATCCAGGAGATTTTGCCCTCCAGGCGAGATGAGGCCCATTTCCGCTGAGGCTTCTCGAGGCTAATCACGTCTAACCACTGGAACTTCCAAAGGGTCCTTCACACCCTTGCTGCAACTCAAGAAGTTCCCCGACATACCCGTCTCCACTCGAGAGGAAGCACGTGGGGTCCCGCACACATCCAGGGGAGCCCCGTTTCCGCCTCCTAGCTCGAGATGAGGGATCCTTTCCCTGTTTCGTAGGGAAAGAATTCCCGGCGTTCCCGTCGCATCTCAAGAGGAGGCGCTCTCCACAGGAAAGGCGAGAGGAACTCCAGGGTCGTGCCACCATTCCAAGAGTCCCCCAGATGTGTCAGTCCATTCCAGAGGAACCTGTTTTCCCTGCACTGCCTTGACGTTCAAGCCGAGGATCGACTCCCACCACGTGTGCACGTGGGACAGCCCTGTGGGAAAGCCTCGTGGGAAAGCCTCGTGGGAAAGACTCGAGGGAAAACCATAGATCCTTTGATCCACGCGGCGGACTGCGTGACACTGCTGCTACCGCTCTGGAGGAAAGCGCAAGTGCATGCCCGCATTCGAGACGAGGACTGACTCCCCTGGGGAGGCTCCAGAAGTACCCCAAGATCCATGTCAGCACTGGAGAGGAATCCTCAGGTTCCGGCCCCGTCTCCACACAAGGTCTTAGGCCCCGGCATCGACGGGAGAGGAATGCCGAGAGGCCCCCGAGGAACTCGCATGGGGACTGGCCTTTCCTGAGGCCACCAGAGCGGGTCCCTGAGGTCCCCATCGTAAGTCGAGAGCACCTGCCACAACTCGAGAAAATCCAGGAGATTTTGCCCTCCAGGCGAGATGAGGCCCATTTCCGCTGAGGCTTCTCGAGGCTAATCACGTCTAACCACTGGAACTTCCAAAGGGTCCTTCACACCCTTGCTGCAACTCAAGAAGTTCCCCGACATACCCGTCTCCACTCGAGAGGAAGCACGTGGGGTCCCGCACACATCCAGGGGAGCCCCGTTTCCGCCTCCTAGCTCGAGATGAGGGATCCTTTCCCTGTTTCGTAGGGAAAGAATTCCCGGCGTTCCCGTCGCATCTCAAGAGGAGGCGCTCTCCACAGGAAAGGCGAGAGGAACTCCAGGGTCGTGCCACCATTCCAAGAGTCCCCCAGATGTGTCAGTCCATTCCAGAGGAACCTGTTTTCCCTGCACTGCCTTGACGTTCAAGCCGAGGATCGACTCCCACCACGTGTGCATGTGGGACAGCCCTGTGGGAAAGCCTCGTGGGAAAGCCTCGTGGGAAAGACTCGAGGGAAAACCATAGATCCTTTGATCCACGCGGCGGACTGCGTGACACTGCTGCTACCGCTCTAGAGGAAAGCGCAAGTGCATGCCCGCATTCGAGACGAGGACTGACTCCCCTGGGGAGACTCCAGAAGTACCCCAAGATCCATGTCGGCACTGGAGAGGAATCCTCAGGTTCCGGCCCCGACTCCACACAAGGTCTTAGGCCCCGGCATCGACGGGAGAGGAATCCCGAGAGGCCCCCGAGGAACTCGCATGGGGACTGGCCTTTCCTGGGGCCACCAGAGCGGGTCCCTGAGGTCCCCGTCGTAAGTCGAGAGCACCTGCCGCAACTCGAGAAAATCCAGGAGGTTTTGCCCTCCAGGCGAGATGAGGCCCATTTCCGCTGAGGCTTCTCGAGGCGAATCACGTCTAACCACTGGAACTTCCAAAGGGTCCTTCACACCCTTGCTGCAACTCAAGAAGTTCCCCGACATACCCGTCTCCACTCGAGAGGAAGCACGTGGGGTCCCGCACACATCCAGGGGAGCCCCGTTTCCGCCTCCTAGCTCGAGATGAGGGATCCTTTCCCTGTTTCGTAGGGAAAGAATTCCCGGCGTTCCCGTCGCATCTCAAGAGGAGGCGCTCTCCACAGGAAAGGCGAGAGGAACTCCAGGGTCGTGCCACCATTCCAAGAGTCCCCCAGATGTGTCAGTCCATTCCAGAGGAACCTGTTTTCCCTGCACTGCCTTGACGTTCAAGCCGAGGATCGACTCCCACCACGTGTGCACGTGGGACAGCCCTGTGGGAAAGCCTCGTGGGAAAGCCTCGTGGGAAAGACTCGAGGGAAAACCATAGATCCTTTGATCCACGCGGCGGACTGCGTGACACTGCTGCTACCGCTCTAGAGGAAAGCGCAAGTGCATGCCCGCATTCGAGACGAGGACTGACTCCCCTGGGGAGACTCCAGAAGTACCCCAAGATCCATGTCGGCACTGGAGAGGAATCCTCAGGTTCCGGCCCCGACTCCACACAAGGTCTTAGGCCCCGGCATCGACGGGAGAGGACTCCCGAGAGGCCCCCGAGGAACTCGCATGGGGACTGGCCTTTCCTGGGGCCACCAGAGCGGGTCCCTGAGGTCCCCGTCGTAAGTCGAGAGCACCTGCCGCAACTCGAGAAAATCCAGGAGGTTTTGCCCTCCAGGCGAGATGAGGCCCATTTCCGCTGAGGCTTCTCGAGGCGAATCACGTCTAACCACTGGAACTTCCAAAGGGTCCTTCACACCCTTGCTGCAACTCAAGAAGTTCCCCGACATACCCGTCTCCACTCGAGAGGAAGCACGTGGGGTCCCGCACACATCCAGGGGAGCCCCGTTTCCGCCTCCTAGCTCGAGATGAGGGATCCTTTCCCTGTTTCGTAGGGAAAGAATTCCCGGCGTTCATGTCGCATCTCAAGAGGAGGCGCTCTCCACAGGAAAGGCGAGAGGAACTCCAGGGTCGTGCCACCATTCCAAGAGTCCCCCAGATGTGTCAGTCCATTCCAGAGGAACCTGTTTTCCCTGCACTGCCTTGACGTTCAAGCCGAGGATCCACTCCCACCACGTGTGCACGTGGGACAGCCCTGTGGGAAAGCCTCGTGGGAAAGCCTCGTGGGAAAGACTCGAGGGAAAACCATAGATCCTTTGATCCACGCGGCGGACTGCGTGACACTGCTGCTACCGCTCTAGAGGAAAGCGCAAGTGCATGCCCGCATTCGAGACGAGGACTGACTCCCCTGGGGAGACTCCAGAAGTACCCCAAGATCCATGTCGGCACTGGAGAGGAATCCTCAGGTTCCGGCCCCGACTCCACACAAGGTCTTAGGCCCCGGCATCGACGGGAGAGGAATCCCGAGAGGCCCCCGAGGAACTCGCATGGGGACTGGCCTTTCCTGGGGCCACCAGAGCGGGTCCCTGAGGTCCCCGTCGTAAGTCGAGAGCACCTGCCGCAACTCGAGAAAATCCAGGAGGTTTTGCCCTCCAGGCGAGATGAGGCCCATTTCCGCTGAGGCTTCTCGAGGCGAATCACGTCTAACCACTGGAACTTCCAAAGGGTCCTTCACACCCTTGCTGCAACTCAAGAAGTTCCCCGACATACCCGTCTCCACTCGAGAGGAAGCACGTGGGGTCCCGCACACATCCAGGGGAGCCCCGTTTCCGCCTCCTAGCTCGAGATGAGGGATCCTTTCCCTGTTTCGTAGGGAAAGAATTCCCGGCGTTCCCGTCGTATCTCAAGAGGAGGCGCTCTCCACAGGAAAGGCGAGAGGAACTCCAGGGTCGTGCCACCATTCCAAGAGTCCCCCAGATGTGTCAGTCCATTCCAGAGGAACCTGTTTTCCCTGCACTGCCTTGACGTTCAAGCCGAGGATCGACTCCCACCACGTGTGCACGTGGGACAGCCCTGTGGGAAAGCCTCGTGGGAAAGCCTCGTGGGAAAGACTCGAGGGAAAACCATAGATCCTTTGATCCACGCGGCGGACTGCGTGACACTGCTGCTAACGCTCTAGAGGAAAGCGCAAGTGCATGCCCGCATTCGAGACGAGGACTGACTCCCCTGGGGAGACTCCAGAAGTACCCCAAGATCCATGTCGGCACTGGAGAGGAATCCTCAGGTTCCGGCCCCGACTCCACACAAGGTCTTAGGCCCCGGCATCGACGGGAGAGGAATCCCGAGAGGCCCCCGAGGAACTCGCATGGGGACTGGCCTTTCCTGGGGCCACCAGAGCGGGTCCCTGAGGTCCCCGTCGTAAGTCGAGAGCACCTGCCGCAACTCGAGAAAATCCAGAAGGTTTTGCCCTCCAGGCGAGATGAGGCCCATTTCCGCTGAGGCTTCTCGAGGCGAATCACGTCTAACCACTGGAACTTCCAAAGGGTCCTTCACACCCTTGCTGCAACTCAAGAAGTTCCCCGACATACCCGTCTCCACTCGAGAGGAAGCACGTGGGGTCCCGCACACATCCAGGGGAGCCCCGTTTCCGCCTCCTAGCTCGAGATGAGGGATCCTTTCCCTGTTTCGTAGGGAAAGAATTCCCGGCGTTCCCGTCGTATCTCAAGAGGAGGCGCTCTCCACAGGAAAGGCGAGAGGAACTCCAGGGTCGTGCCACCTTTCCAAGAGGCCCCCAGATGTGTCAGTCCATTCCAGAGGAACCTGTTTTCCCTTCACTGCATTGACGTTCAAGCCGAGGATCCACTCCCACCACGTGTGCACGTGAGACAGCCCTGTGGGAAAGCCTCGTGGGAAAGCCTAGTGGGAAAGACTCGAGGGAAAACCATAGATCCTTTGATCCACGCGGCGGAGTGCGTGACACTGCTGCTACCGCTCTGGAGGAAAGCCCAAGTGCATGCCCGCATTCGAGACGAGGACTGACTCCCCTGGGGAGGCTCCAGAAGTACCCCAAGATCCATGTCAGCACTGGAGAGGAATCCTCAGGTTCCGGCCCCGACTCCACACAAGGTCTTAGGCCCCGGCATCGACGGGAGAGGAATGCCGAGAGGCCCCCGAGGAACTCGCATGGGGACTGGCCTTTCCTGAGGCCACCAGAGCGGGTCCCTGAGGTCCCCATCGTAAGTCGAGAGAACCTGCCGCAACTCGAGAAAATCCAGGAGGTTTTGCCCTCCAGGCGAGATGAGGCCCATTTCCGCTGAGGCTTCTCGAGGCTAATCACGTCTAACCACTGGAACTTCCAAAGGGTCCTTCACACCCTAGCTGCAACTCAAGAATTTCCCCGACATACCCGTCTCCACTCGAGAGGAAGCACGTGGGGTCCCGCACACATCCAGGGGAGCCCCGTTTCCGCCTCCTAGCTCGAGATGAGGGATCCTTTCCCTGTTTCGTAGGGAAAGAATTCCCGGCGTTCCCGTCGCATCTCAAGAGGAGGCGCTCTCCACAGGAAAGGCGAGAGGAACTCCAGGGTCGTGCCACCATTCCAAGAGTCCCCCAGATGTGTCAGTCCATTCCAGAGGAACCTGTTTTCCCTGCACTGCCTTGACGTTCAAGCCGAGGATCGACTCCCACCACGTGTGCACGTGGGACAGCCCTGTGGGAAAGCCTCGTGGGAAAGCCTCGTGGGAAAGACTCGAGGGAAAACCATAGATCCTTTGATCCACGCGGCGGACTGCGTGACACTGCTGCTACCGCTCTGGAGTAAAGCCCAAGTGCATGCCCGCATTCGAGACGAGGACTGACTCCCCTGGGGAGGCTCCAGAATTACCCCAAGATCCATGTCAGCACTGGAGAGGAATCCTCAGGTTCCGGCCCCGACTCCACACAAGGTCTTAGGCCCCGGCATCGAAGGGAGAGGAATGCCGAGAGGCCCCCGAGGAACTCGCATGGGGACTGGCCTTTCCTGAGGCCACCAGAGCGGGTCCCTGAGGTCCCCATCGTAAGTCGAGAGAACCTGCCGCAACTCGAGAAAATCCAGGAGGTTTTGCCCTCCAGGCGAGATGAGGCCCATTTCTGCTGAGGCTTCTCGAGGCTAATCACGTCTAACCACTGGAACTTCCAAAGGGTCCTTCACACCCTTGCTGCAACTCAAGAAGTTCCCCGACATACCCGTCTCCACTCGAGAGGAAGCACGTGGGGTCCCGCACACATCCAGGGGAGCCCCGTTTCCGCCTCCTAGCTCGAGATGAGGGATCCTTTCCCTGTTTCGTAGGGAAAGAATTCCCGGCGTTCCCGTCGCATCTCAAGAGGAGGCGCTCTCCACAGGAAAGGCGAGAGGAACTCCAGGGTCGTGCCACCCTTCCAAGAGTCCCCCAGATGTGTCAGTCCATTCCAGAGGAACCTGTTTTCCCTTCACTGCATTGACGTTCAAGGCGAGGATCCACTCCCACCACGTGTGCACGTGAGACAGCCCTGTGGGAAAGCCTCGTGGGAAAGCCTCGTGGGAAAGACTCGAGGGAAAACCATAGATCCTTTGATCCACGCGGCGGACTGCGTGACACTGCTGCTACCGCTCTGGAGGAAAGCCCAAGTGAATGCCCGCATTCGAGACGAGGACTGACTCCCCTGGGGAGACTCCAGAAGTACCCCAAGATCCATGTCAGCACTGGAGAGGAATCCTCAGGTTCCGGCCCCGACTCCACACAAGGTCTTAGGCCCCGGCATCGACGGGAGAGGAATCCCGAGAGGCCCCCGAGGAACTCGCATGGGGACTGGCCTTTCCTGAGGCCACCAGAGCGGGTCCCTGAGGTCCCCGTCGTAAGTCGAGAGCACCTGCCGCAACTCGAGAAAATCCAGGAGGTTTTGCCCTCCAGGCGAGATGAGGCCCATTTCCGCTGAGGCTTCTCGAGGCTAATCACGTCTAACCATTGGAACTTCCAAAGGGTCCTTCACACCCTTGCTGCATCTCAAGAAGTTCCCCGACATACCCGTCTCCACTCGAGAGGAAGCACGTGGGGTCCCGCACACATCCAGGGTAGCCCCGTTTCCGCCTCCTAGCTCGAGATGAGGGATCCTTTCCCTGTTTCGTAGGGAAAGAATTCCCGGCGTTCCCGTCGCATCTCAAGAGGAGGTGCTCTCCACAGGAAAGGCGAGAGGAACTCCAGGGTAGTGCCACCATTTCAAGAGTCCCCCAGATGTGTCAGTCCATTCCAGAGGAACCTGTTTTCCCTGCACTGCCTTGACGTTCAAGCCGAGGATCGACTCCCACCACGTGTGCACGTGGGACAGCCCTGTGGGAAAGCCTCGTGGGAAAGCCTCGTGGGAAAGACTCGAGGGAAAACCATAGATCCTTTGATCCACGCGGCGGACTGCGTGACACTGCTGCTACCGCTCTGGAGGAAAGCGCAAGTGCATGCCTGCATTCGAGACGAGGACTGACTCCCCTGGGGAGACTCCAGAAGTACCCCAAGATCCATGTCAGCACTGGAGAGGAATCCTCAGGTTCCGGCCCCGACTCCACACAAGGTCTTAGGCCCCGGCATCGATGGCAGAGGAATCCCGAGAGGCCCCCGAGGAACTCGCATGGGGACTGGCCTTTCCTGAGGCCACCAGAGCGGGTCCCTGAGGTCCCCGTCGTAAGTCGAGAGCACCTGCCGCAACTCGAGAAAATCCAGGAGGTTTTGCCCTCCAGGCGAGATGAGGCCCATTTCCGCTGAGGCTTCTCGAGGCTAATCACGTCTAACCACTGGAACTTCCAAAGGGTCCTTCACACCCTTGCTACAACTCAAGAAGTTCCCCGACATACCCGTCTCCACTCGAGAGGAAGCACGTGGGGTCCCGCACACATCCAGGGGAGCCCCGTTTCCGCCTCCTAGCTCGAGATGAGGGATCCTTTCCCTGTTTCGTAGGGAAAGAATTCCCGGCGTTCCCGTCGCATCTCAAGAGGAGGCGCTCTCCACAGGAAAGGCGAGAGGAACTCCAGGGTCGTGCCACCATTCCAAGAGTCCCCCAGATGTGTCAGTCCATTCCAGAGGAACCTGTTTTCCCTGCACTGCCTTGACGTTCAAGCCGAGGATCCACTCCCTCCACGTGTGCACGTGGGACAGCCCTGTGGGAAAGCCTCGTGGGAAAGCCTCGTGGGAAAGACTCGAGGGAAAACCATAGATCCTTTGATCCACGCGGCGGACTGCGTGACACTGCTGCTACCGCTCTGGAGGAAAGCGCAAGTGCATGCCCGCATTCGAGACGAGGACTGACTCCCCTGGGGAGACTCCAGAAGTACCCCAAGATCCATCTCAGCACTGGAGAGGAATTCTCAGGTTCCGGCCCCGACTCCACACAAGGTCTTAGGCCCCGGCATCGACGGGAGAGGAATCCCGAGAGGCCCCCGAGGAACTCGCATGGGGACTGGCCTTTCCTGAGGCCACCAGAGCGGGTCCCTGAGGTCCCCGTCGTAAGTCGAGAGCACCTGCCGCAACTCGAGAAAATCCAGGAGGTTTTGCCCTCCAGGCGAGATGAGGCCCATTTCCGCTGAGGCTTCTCGAGGCTAATCACGTCTAACCACTGGAACTTCCAAAGGGTCCTTCACACCCTTGCTGCAACTCAAGAAGTTCCCCGACATACCCGTCTCCACTCGAGAGGAATCACGTGGGGTCCCGCACACATCCAGGGGTGCCCCGTTTCCGCCTCCTAGCTCGAGATGAGGGATCCTTTCCCTGTTTCTTAGGAAAGAATTCCCGGCGTTCCCGTCGCATCTCAAGAGGAGGGGCTCTCCACAGGAAAGGCGAGAGGAACTCCAGGGTCATACCACCATTCCAAGAGTCCCCCAGATGTGTCAGTCCATTCCAGAGGAACCTGTTTTCCCTGCACTGCCTTGACGTTCAAGCCGAGGATCGACTCCCACCACGTGTGCACGTGGGACAGCCCTGTGGGAAAGCCTCGTGGGAAAGCCTCGTGGGAAAGACTCGAGGGAAAACCATAGATCCGTTGATCCACGCGGCGGCCTGCGTGACACTGCTGCTACCGCTCTGGCGGAAAGCACAAGTGCATGCCCGCATTCGAGACAAGGACTGACTCCCGTGGGGAGACTCCAGAAGTACCCCAAGATCCATGTCAGCACTGGAGAGGAATCCTCAGGTTCCGGCCCCGACTCCACACAAGGTCTTAGGCCCCGGCATCGACGGGAGAGGAATCCCGAGAGGCCCCCGAGGAACTCGCATGGGGACTGGCCTTTCCTGAGGCCACCAGAGCGGGTCCATGAGGTCCCCGTCGTAAGTCGAGAGCACCAGTCGCAACTCAAGAAAATCCAGGCTGTTTTGCCCTCCAGGCGAGATGAGGCCCATTTCCGCTGAGGCTTCTCGAGGCTAATCCCGTCTAACCACTGGAACTTCCAAAGGGTCCTTCACACCCTTGCTGCAACTCAAGAAGTTCCCCGACATACTCGTCTCCACTCGAGAGGAAGCACGTGGGTCCCGCACACATCCAGGGGAGCCCCGTTTCCGCCTCCTAGCTCGAGATGAGGGATCCTTTCCCTGTTTCGTAGGGAAAGAATTCCCGGCGTTCCCGTCGCATCTCAAGAGGAGGCGCTCTCCACAGGAAAGGCGAGAGGAACTGAAGGGTCGTGCCACCATTCCAAGAGGCCCCCAGATGTGTCAGTCCATTCCAGAGGAACCTGTTTTCCCTGCACTGCCTTGACGTTCAAGCCGAGGATCGACTCCCACCACGTGTGCACGTGGGACAGCCCTGTGGGAAAGCCTCGTGGGAAAGCCTCGTGGGAAAGACTCGAGGGAAAAACATAGATCCTTTGATCCACGCGGCGGACTGCGTGACACTATTGCTACCGCTCTGGAGGAAAGCGCAAGTGCATGCCCGCATTCGAGACAAGGACTGACTCCCCTGGGGAGACTCCAGAAGTACCCCAAGATCCATGTCAGCACTGGAGAGGAATCCTCAGGTTCCGGCCCCGACTCCACACAAGGTCTTAGGCCCCGGCATCGACGGGAGAGGAATCCCGAGAGGCCCCCGAGGAACTCGCATGGGGACTGGTCTTTACTGAGGCCACCAGAGCGGGTCCCTGAGGTCCCCGTCGTAAGTCGAGAGCACCTGCCGCAACTCGAGAAAATCCAGGAGGTTTTGCCCTCCAGGCGAGATGAGGCCCATTTCCGCTGAGGCTTCTCGAGGTTAATCACATCTAACCACTGGAGCTTCCAAAGGGTCCTTCACACCCTTGCAGCAACTCAAGAAGGTCCCCGACATACCCGTCTCCACTCGAGAGGAAGCACGTGGGGTCCCGCACACATCCAGGGGAGCCCCATTTCCGCCTCCTAGCTCGAGAAGAGGGATCCTTTCCCTGTTTCGTAGGGAAAGAATTCCCGGCGTTCCCGTCGCATCTCAAGAGGAGGCGCTCTCCACAGGAAAGGCGAGAGGAACTCCAGGGTCGTGCCACCATTCCAAGAGTCCCCCAGATGTGTCAGTCCATTCCAGAGGAACCTGTTTTCCCTGCACTGCCTTGATGTTCAAGGAGAGGATCGACTCCCACCACGTGTTCACGTGGGACAGCCCTGTGGGAAAGCCTCGTGGGAAAGCCTCGTGGGAAAGACTCGAGGGAAAACCATAGATCCTTTGATCCATGCGGCGGACTGCGTGACACTGCTGCTACCGCTCTGGAGGAAAGCGCAAGTGCATGCCCGCATTCGAGACGAGGACTGACTCCCCTGGGGAGACTCCAGAAGTACCCCAAGATCCATGTCAGCACTGGAGAGGAATCCTCAGGTTCCGGCCCCGACTCCACACAAGGTCTTAGGCCCCGGCATCGACGGGAGAGGAATCCCGAGAGGCCCCCGAGGAACTCGCATGGGGACTGGCCTTTCCTGAGGCCACCAGAGCGGGTCCCTGAGGTCCCCGTCGTAAGTCGAGAGCACCTGCCGCAACTCGAGAAAATCCAGGAGGTTTTGCCCTCCAGGCGAGATGAGGCCCATTTCCGCTGAGGCTTCTCGAGGCCAATCACATCTAACCACTGGAACTTCCAAAGGGTCCTTCGCACCATTGCTGCAACTCAAGAAGTTCACCGACATACCCGTCTCCACTCGAGAGGAAGCACGTGGGGTCCCGCACACATCCAGGGGAGCCCCGTTTCTGCCTCCTAGCTCGAGATGAGGGATCCTTTCCCTGTTTGGTAGGGAAAGAATTCCCGGCGTTCCCGTCGCATCTCAAGAGGAGGCGCTCTCCACAGGAAAGGCGAGAGGAACTCCAGGGTCGTGCCACCATTCCAAGAGTTCCCCAGATGTGTCAGTCCATTCCAGAGGAACCTGTTTTCCCTGCACTGCCTTGACGTTCAAGCCGAGGATCGACTCCCACCACGTGTGCACGTGGGACAGCCCTGTGGGAAAGCCTCGTGGGAAAGCCTCGTGGGAAAGACTCGAGGGAAAAACATAGATCCTTTGATCCACGCGGCGGACTGCGTGACACTATTGCTACCGCTCTGGAGGAAAGCGCAAGTGCATGCCCGCATTCGAGACAAGGACTGACTCCCCTGGGGAGACTCCAGAAGTACCCCAAGATCCATGTCAGCACTGGAGAGGAATCCTCAGGTTCCGGCCCCGACTCCACACAAGGTCTTAGGCCCCGGCATCGACGGGAGAGGAATCCCGAGAGGCCCCCGAGGAACTCGCATGGGGACTGGTCTTTACTGAGGCCACCAGAGCGGGTCCCTGAGGTCCCCGTCGTAAGTCGAGAGCACCTGCCGCAACTCGAGAAAATCCAGGAGGTTTTGCCCTCCAGGCGAGATGAGGCCCATTTCCGCTGAGGCTTCTCGAGGTTAATCACATCTAACCACTGGAGCTTCCAAAGGGTCCTTCACACCCTTGCAGCAACTCAAGAAGGTCCCCGACATACCCGTCTCCACTCGAGAGGAAGCACGTGGGGTCCCGCACACATCCAGGGGAGCCCCATTTCCGCCTCCTAGCTCGAGAAGAGGGATCCTTTCCCTGTTTCGTAGGGAAAGAATTCCCGGCGTTCCCGTCGCATCTCAAGAGGAGGCGCTCTCCACAGGAAAGGCGAGAGGAACTCCAGGGTCGTGCCACCATTCCAAGAGTCCCCCAGATGTGTCAGTCCATTCCAGAGGAACCTGTTTTCCCTGCACTGCCTTGATGTTCAAGGAGAGGATCGACTCCCACCACGTGTTCACGTGGGACAGCCCTGTGGGAAAGCCTCGTGGGAAAGCCTCGTGGGAAAGACTCGAGGGAAAACCATAGATCCTTTGATCCATGCGGCGGACTGCGTGACACTGCTGCTACCGCTCTGGAGGAAAGCGCAAGTGCATGCCCGCATTCGAGACGAGGACTGACTCCCCTGGGGAGACTCCAGAAGTACCCCAAGATCCATGTCAGCACTGGAGAGGAATCCTCAGGTTCCGGCCCCGACTCCACACAAGGTCTTAGGCCCCGGCATCGACGGGAGAGGAATCCCGAGAGGCCCCCGAGGAACTCGCATGGGGACTGGCCTTTCCTGAGGCCACCAGAGCGGGTCCCTGAGGTCCCCGTCGTAAGTCGAGAGCACCTGCCGCAACTCGAGAAAATCCAGGAGGTTTTGCCCTCCAGGCGAGATGAGGCCCATTTCCGCTGAGGCTTCTCGAGGCCAATCACATCTAACCACTGGAACTTCCAAAGGGTCCTTCGCACCATTGCTGCAACTCAAGAAGTTCACCGACATACCCGTCTCCACTCGAGAGGAAGCACGTGGGGTCCCGCACACATCCAGGGGAGCCCCGTTTCTGCCTCCTAGCTCGAGATGAGGGATCCTTTCCCTGTTTGGTAGGGAAAGAATTCCCGGCGTTCCCGTCGCATCTCAAGAGGAGGCGCTCTCCACAGGAAAGGCGAGAGGAACTCCAGGGTCGTGCCACCATTCCAAGAGTTCCCCAGATGTGTCAGTCCATTCCAGAGGAACCTGTTTTCCCTGCACTGCCTTGACGTTCAAGCCGAGGATCGACTCCCACCACGTGTGCACGTGGGACAGCCCTGTGGGAAAGCCTCGTGGGAAAGCCTCGTGGGAAAGACTCGAGGGAAAACCATAGATCCTTTGATCCACGCGGCGGTCTGCGTGACACTGCTGCTACCGCTCTGGAGGAAAGCGCAAGTGCATGCCCGCATTCGAGACGAGGACTGACTCCCCTGGGGAGACTCCAGAAGTACCCCAAGATCCATGTCAGCACTGGAGAGGAATCCTCAGGTTCCGGCCCCGACTCCACACAAGGTCTTAGGACCCGGCATCGACGGGTGAGGAATCCCGAGAGGCCCCCGAGGAACTCGCATGGGGACTGGCCTTTCCTGAGGCCACCAGAGCGGGTCCCTGAGGTCCCCGTCGTAAGTCGAGAGCACCTGCCGAAACTCGAGAAAATCCAGGAGGTTTTGCCCTCCAGGCGAGATGAGGCCCATTTCCGCTGAGGCTTCTCGAGGCTAATCACATCTAACCACTGGAACTTCCAAAGGGTCCTTCACACCATTGCTGCAACTCAAGAAGTTCCCCGACATACCCGTCTCCACTCGAGAGGAAGCACGTGGGGTCCCGCACACATCCAGGGAAACCCCGTTTCCGCCTCCTAGCTCGAGATGAGGGATCATTTCTCTGTTTCGTAGGGAAAGAATTCCCGGCGTTCCCGTCGCATCTCAAGAGGAGGCGCTTTCCACAGGAAAGGCGAGAGGAACTCCAGGGTCGTGCCACCATTCCAAGAGTACCCCAGATGTGTCAGTCCATTCCAGAGGAACCTGTTTTCCCTGCACTGCCTTGACGTACAAGCCGAGAATCGACTCCCACCACGTGTGCACGTGGGACAGCCCTGTGGGAAAGCCTCGTGGGAAAGCCTCGTGGGAAAGACTCGAGGGAAAACCATAGATCCTTTGATCCACGCGGTGGACTGCGTGACACTGCTGCTACCGCTCTGGAGGAAAGCGCAAGTGCATGCCCGCATTCGAGACGAGGACTGACTCCCCTGGGGAGACTCCAGAAGTACCCCAAGATCCATGTCAGCACTGGAGGGGAATCCTCAGGTTCGGGCCCCGACTCCACACAAGGACTTAGGCCCCGGCATCGACAGGAGAGGAATCCCGAGAGGCCCCCGAGGAACTCGCATGGGGACTGGCCTTTCCTGAGGCCACCAGAGCGGGTCCCTGAGGTCCCCGTCGTACGTCGAGAGCACCTGCCGCAACTCGAGAAAATCCAGGAGGTTTTGCCCTCCAGGCGAGATGAGGCCCATTTCCGCTGAGGCTTCTCGAGGCCAATCACATCTAACCACTGGAACTTCCAAAGGGTCCTTCACACCCTTGCTGCAACTCAAGAAGTTCCTCGACATACCCGTCTCCACTCAAGAGGAAGCACGTGGGGTCCCGCACACATCCAGGGGAGCCCCGTTTCCGCCTCCTAGCTCGAGATGAGGGATCCTTTCCCTGTTTCGTAGGGAAAGATTCCCGGCGTTCCCGTCGCATCTCAAGAGGAGGCGCTCTCCACAAGAAAGGCGAGAGGAACTCCAGGGTCGTGCCACCATTCCAAGAGTCCCCCAGATGTGTCAGTCCATTCCAGAGGAACCTGTTTTCCCTGCACTGCCTTGACGTTCAAGCCGAGGATAGACTCCCACCACGTGTGCACGTGGGACAGCCCTGTGGGAAAGCCTCGTGGGAAAGCCTCGTGGGAAAGACTCGAGGGAAAACCATAGATCCTTTGATCCACGCGGCGGACTGCGTGACACTGCTGCTACCGCTCTGGAGGAAAGCGCAAGTGCATGCCCGCATTCGAGACGAGGACTGACTCCCCTGGGGAGACTCCAGAAGTACCCCAAGATCCATGTCAGCACTGGAGAGGAATCCTCAGGTTCCGGCCCCGACTCCACACAAGGTCTTAGGCCCCGGCATGGACGGGAGAGGAATCCCGAGAGGCCCCCGAGGAACTCGCATGGGGACTGGCCTTTCCTGAGGCCAACAGAGCGGGTCCCTGAGGTCCCCATCGTAAGTCGAGAGCACCTGCCCCAACTCGAGAAAATCCAGGAGGTTTTGCCCTCCAGGCGAGATGAGGCCCATTTCCGCTGAGGCTTCTCGAGGCTAATCATGTCTAACCACTGGAACTTCCAAAGGGTCCTTCACACCCTTGCTGCAACTCAAGAAGTTCCCCGACATACCCGTCTCCACTCGAGAGGAAGCACGAGGGTCCCGCACACATCCAGGGGAGCCCCGTTTCCGCCTCCTAGCTCGAGATGAGGGATCCTTTCCCTGTTTCGTAGGGAAAGAATTCCCGGCGTTCCCGTCGCATCTCAAGAGGAGGCGCTCTCCACAGGAAAGGCGAGAGGACTCCAGCGTCGTGCCACCATTCAAAGAGTCCCCCAGATATGTCAGTCCATTCCAGAGGACATGTTTTCCCTGCACTGCCTTGACGTTCAAGCCGAGGATCGACTCCCACCACGTGTGCACGTGGGACAGCCCTGTGGGAAAGCCTCGTGGGAAAGCCTCGTGGGAAAGACTCGAGGGAAAACCATAGATCCTTTGATCCACGCGGAGGACTGCGTGACACTGCTGCTACCGCTCTGGAGGAAAGTGCAAGTGCATGCCCGCATTCGAGACGAGGACTGACTCCCCTGGGGAGACTCCAGAAGTACCCCAAGATCCATGTCAGCACTGGAGAGGAATCCTCAGGTTCCGGCCCCGACTCCACACAAGGTCTTAGGCCCCGGCATCGACGGGAGAGGAATGCCGAGAGGCCTCCGAGGAACTCGCATGGGGACTGGCCTTTCCTGAGGCCACCAGAGCGGGTCCCTGAGGTCCCCGTCGTAAGTTGAGAGCACCTGCCGCAACTCGAGAAAATCCAGGAGGTTTTGCCCTCCAGGCGAGATGAGGCCCATTTCCGCTGAGGCTTCTCGAGGCTAATCACGTCTAACCACTGGAACTTCCAAAGGGTCCTTCACACCGTTGCTGCAACTCAAGAAGTTCCCCGACATACCCGTCTCCACTCGAGAGGAAGCACGTGGGGTCCCGCACACATCCAGGGGAGCCCCGTTTCCGCCTCCTAGCTCGAGATGAGGGATTCTTTCCCTGTTTCGTAGGGAAAGAATTCCCGGCGTTCCCGTCGCATCTCAAGAGGAGGCGCTCTCCACAGGAAAGGCGAGAGGAACTCCAGGGTCGTGCCACCATTCCAAGAGTCCCCCAGATGTGTCAGTCCATTCCAGAGGAACCTGTTTTCCCTGCACTGCCTTGACATTCAAGCCGAGGATCGACTCCCACCACGTGTGCACGTGGGACAGCCCTGTGGGAAAGCCTCGTGGGAAAGCCTCGTGGGAAAGACTCGAGGGAAAACCATAGATCCTTTGATCCACGCGGCGGACTGCGTGACACTGCTGCTACCGCTCTGGAGGAAAGCGCAAGTGCATGCCCGCATTCGAGACGAGGACTGACTCCCCTGGGGAGACTCCAGAAGTACCCCAAGATCCATGTCAGCACTGGAGAGGAATCCTCAGGTTCCGGCCCCGACTCCACACAAGGTCTTAGGCCCCGGCATCGACGGGAGAGGAATCCCGAGAGGCCCCCGAGGAACTCGCATGGGGACTGGCCTTTCCTGAGGCCACCAGAGCGGGTCCCTGAGGTCCCCGTCGTAAGTCGAGAGCACCTGCCGCAACTTGAGAAAATCCAGGAGGTTTTGCCCTCCAGGCGAGATGAGGCCCATTTCCGCTGAGGCTTCTCGAGGCTAATCACGTCTAACCACTGGAACTTCCAAAGGGTCCTTCACACCCTTGCTGCATCTCAAGAAGTTCCCCGACATACCCGTCTCCACTCGAGAGGAAGCACGTGGGGTCCCGCACACATCCAGGGGAGCCCCGTTTCCGCCTCCTAGCTCGAGATGAGGGATCCTTTCCCTGTTTCTTAGGGAAAGAATTCCCGGCGTTCCCGTCGCATCTCAAGAGGAGGCGCTCTCCACAGGAAAGGCGAGAGGAACTCCAGGGTCGTGCCACCATTCCAAGAGTCCCCCAGATGTGTCAGTCCATTCCAGAGGAACCTGTTTTCCCTGCACTGCCTTGACGTTCAAGCCGAGGATCGACTCCCACCACGTGTGCACGTGGGACAGCCCTGTGGGAAAGCCTCGTGGGAAAGCCTCGTGGGAAAGACTCGAGGGAAAACCATAGATCCTTTGATCCACGCGGCGGACTGCGTGACACTGCTGCTACCGCTCTGGAGGAAAGCGCAAGTGCATGCCCGCATTCGAGACGAGGACTGACTCCCCTGGGGAGACTCCAGAATTACCCCAAGATCCATGTCAGCACTGGAGAGGAATCCTCAGGTTCCGGCCCCGAATCCACACAAGGTCTTAGACCACGGGATCCACCGGAGAGGAATCCCGAGAGGCCCCCGAGGAACTCGCATGGGACTGGCCTTTCCTGAGGCCACCAGAGCGGGTCCCTGAGGTCCCCGTCGTAAGTCGAGAGCACCTGCCGCAACTCGAGAAAATCCAGGAGGTTTTGCCCTCCAGGCGAGATGAGGCCCATTTCCGCTGAGGCTTCTCGAGGCTAATCACGTCTAACCACTGGAACTTCCAAAGGGTCCTTCACACCCTTGCTGCAACTCAAGAAGTTCCCCGACATACCCGTCTCCACTCGAGAGGAAGCACGTGGGGTCCCGCACACATCCAGGGGAGCCACGTTTCCGCCTCCTAGCTCGAGATGAGGCATCCTTTCCCTGTTTCGTAGGGAAAGAATTCCCGGCGTTCCCGTAGCATCTCAAGAGGAGGCGCTCTCCACAGGAAAGGCGAGAGGACCTCCAGGGTCGTGCCACCATTCCAAGAGTCCCCCAGATGTGTCAGTCCATTCCAGAGGAACCTGTTTTCCCTGCACTGCCTTGACGTTCAAGCCGAGGATCGACTCCCACCACGTGTGCACGTGGGACAGCCCTGTGGGAAAGCCTCGTGGGAAAGCCTCGTGGGAAAGACTCGAGGGAAAACCATAGATCCTTTGATCCACGCGGCGGACTGCGTGACACTGCTGCTACCGCTCTGGAGGAAAGCGCAAGTGCATGCCCGCATTCGAGACGAGGACTGACTCCCCTGGGGAGACTCCAGAAGTACCCCAAGATCCATGTCAGCACTGGAGAGGAATCCTCAGGTTCCGGCCCCGACTCCACACAAGGTCTTAGGCCCCGGCATCGACGGGAGAGGAATCCCGAGAGGCCCCCGAGGAACTCGCATGGGGACTGGCCTTTCCTGAGGCCACCAGAGCGGGTCCCTGAGGTCCACGTCGTAAGTCGAGAGCACCTGCCGCAACTCGAGAAAATCCAGGAGGTTTTGCCCTCCAGGCGAGATGAGGCCCATTTCCGCTGAGGCTTCTCGAGGCTAATCACGTCTAACCACTGGAACTTCCAAAGGGTCCTTCACACCCTTGCTGCAACTCAAGAAGTTCCCCGACATACCCGTCTCCACTCGAGAGGAAGCACGTGGGGTCCCGCACACATCCAGGGGAGCCCCGTTTCCGCCTCCTAGCTCGAGATGAGGGATCCTTTCCCTGTTTCGTAGGGAAAGAATTCCCGGCGTTCCCGTCGCATCTCAAGAGGAGGCGCTCTCCACAGGAAAGGCGAGAGGAACTCCAGGGTCGTGCCACCATTCCAAGAGTCCCCCAGATGTATCAGTCCATTCCAGAGGAACCTGTTTTCCCTGCACTGCCTTGACGTTCAAGCCGAGGATCCACTCCCACCACGTGTGCACGTGGGACAGCCCTGTGGGAAAGCCTCGTGGGAAAGCCTCGTGGGAAAGACTCGAGGGAAAACCATAGATCCTTTAATCCACGCGGAGGACTGCGTGACACTGCTGCTACCGCTCTGGAGGAAAGCGCAAGTGCATGCCCGCATTCGAGACGAGGACTGACTCCCCTGGGGAGACTCCAGAAGTACCCCAAGATCCATGTCAGCACTGGAGAGGAATCCTCAGGTTCCGGCCCCGACTCCACACAAGGTCTTAGGCCCCGGCATCGACGGGAGAGGAATCCCGAGAGGCCCCTGAGGAACTCGCATGGGGACTGGCCTTTCCTGAGGCCACCAGAGCGGGTCCCTGAGGTCCCCGTCGTAAGTCGAGAGCACCTGCCGCAACTCGAGAAAATCCAGGAGGTTTTGCCCTCCAGGCGAGATGAGGCCCATTTCCGCTGAGGCTTCTCGAGGCTAATCACGTCTAACCACTGGAACTTCCAAAGGGTCCTTCACACCCTTGCTGCAACTCAAGAAGTTCCCCGACATTCCCGTCTCCACTCGAGAGGAAGCACGTGGGGTCCCGCACACATCCAAGGGAGCCCCGTTTCCGCCTCCTAGCTCGAGATGAGGGATCCTTTCCCTGTTTCGTAGGGAAAGAATTCCCGGCGTTCCAGTCGCATCTCCAGAGGAGGCGCTCTCCACAGGAAAGGCGAGAGGAACTCCAGGGTCGTGCCACCATTCCAAGAGTCCCCCAGATGTGTCAGTCCATTCCAGAGGAACCTGTTTTCCCTGCACTGCCTTGACGTTCAAGCCGAGGATCGACTCCCACCACGTGTGCACGTGGGACAGCCCTGTGGGAAAGCCTCGTGGGAAAGCCTCGTGGGAAAGACTCGAGGGAAAACCATAGATCCTTTGATCCACGCGGCGGACTGCGTGACACTGCTGCTACCTCTCTGGAGGAAAGCGCAAGTGCATGCCCGCATTCGAGACGAGGACTGACTCCCCTGGGGAGACTCCAGAAGTACCCCAAGATCCATGTCAGCACTGGAGAGGAATCCTCAGGTTCCGGCCCCGACTCCACACAAGGTCTTAGGCCACGGCATCCACGGGAGAGGAATCCCGAGAGGCCCCCGAGGAACTCGCATGGGACTGGCCTTTCCTGAGGCCACCAGAGCGGGTCCCTGAGGTCCCCGTCGTAAGTCGAGAGCACCTGCCGCAACTCGAGAAAATCCAGGAGGTTTTGCCCTCCAGGCGAGATGAGGCCCATTTCCGCTGAGGCTTCTCGAGGCTAATCACGTCTAACCACTGGAACTTCCAAAGGGTCCTTCACACCCTTGCTGCATCTCAAGAAGTTCCCCGACATACCCGTCTCCACTCGAGAGGAAGCACGTGGGGTCCCGCACACATCCAGGGGAGCCCCGTTTCCGCCTCCTAGCTCGAGATGAGGGATCCTTTCCCTGTTTCTTAGGGAAAGAATTCCCGGCGTTCCCGTCGCATCTCAAGAGGAGGCGCTCTCCACAGGAAAGGCGAGAGGAACTCCAGGGTCGTGCCACCATTCCAAGAGTCCCCCAGATGTGTCAGTCCATTCCAGAGGAACCTGTTTTCCCTGCACTGCCTTGACGTTCAAGCCGAGGATCGACTCCCACCACGTGTGCACGTGGGACAGCCCTGTGGGAAAGCCTCGTGGGAAAGCCTCGTGGGAAAGACTCGAGGGAAAACCATAGATCCTTTGATCCACGCGGCGGTCTGCGTGACACTGCTGCTACCGCTCTGGAGGAAAGCGCAAGTGCATGCCCGCATTCGAGACGAGGACTGACTCCCCTGGGGAGACTCCAGAAGTACCCCAAGATCCATGTCAGCACTGGAGAGGAATCCTCAGGTTCCGGCCCTGACTCCACACAAGGTCTTAGGCCCCGGCATCCACGGGAGAGGAATCCCGAGAGGCCCCCGAGGAACTCGCATGGGACTGGCCTTTGCTGAGGCCACCAGAGCGGGTCCCTGAGGTCCCCGTCGTAAGTCGAGAGCACCTGCCGCAACTCGAGAAAATCCAGGAGGTTTTGCCCTCTAGGCGAGATGAGGCCCATTTCCGCTGAGGCTTCTCGAGGCTAATCACGTCTAACCACTGAAACTTCCAAAGGGTCCTTCACACCCTTGCTGCAACTCAAGAAGTTCCCCGACATACCCGTCTCCACTCGAGAGGAAGCACGTGGGGTCCCGCACACATCCAGGGGAGCCACGTTTCCGCCTCCTAGCTCGAGATGAGGCATCCTTTCCCTGTTTCGTAGGGAAAGAATTCCCGGCGTTCCCGTCGCATCTCAAGAGGAGGCGCTCTCCACAGGAAAGGCGAGAGGACCTCCAGGGTCGTGCCACCATTCCAAGAGTCCCCCAGATGTGTCAGTCCATTCCAGAGGAACCTGTTTTCCCTGCACTGCCTTGACGTTCAAGCCGAGGATCCACTCCCACCACGTGTGCACGTGGGACAGCCCTGTGGGAAAGCCTCGTGGGAAAGCCTCGTGGGAAAGACTCGAGGGAAAACCATAGATCCTTTGATCCACGCGGCGGAATGCGTGACACTGCTGCTACCGCTCTGGAGGAAAGCGCAAGTGCATGCCCGCATTCGAGACGAGGACTGACTCCCCTGGGGAGACTCCAGAAGTACCCCAAGATCCATGTCAGCACTGGAGAGGAATCCTCAGGTTCCGGCCCCGACTCCACACAAGGTCTTAGGCCCCGGCATCGACGGGAGAGGAATCCCGAGAGGCCCCCGAGGAACTCGCATGGGGACTGGCCTTTCCTGAGGCCACCAGAGCGGGTCCCTGATGTCCACGTCGTAAGTCGAGAGCACCTGCCGCAACTCGAGAAAATCCAGGAGGTTTTGCCCTCCAGGCGAGATGAGGCCCATTTCCGCTGAGGCTTCTCGAGGCTAATCACGTCTAACCACTGGAACTTCCAAAGGGTAATTCACACCCTTGCTGCAACTCAAGAAGTTCCCCGACATACCCGTCTCCACTCGAGAGGAAGCACGTGGGGTCCCGCACACATCCAGGGGAGCCCCGTTTCCCCCTCCTAGCACGAGATGAGGGATCCTTTCCCTGTTTCGTAGGGAAAGAATTCCCGGCGTTCCCGTCGCATCTCAAGAGGAGGCGCTCTCCACAGGAAAGGCGAGAGGAACTCCAGGGTCGTGCCACCATTCCAAGAGTCCCCCAGATGTGTCAGTCCATTCCAGAGGAACCTGTTTTCCCTGCACTGCCTTGACGTTCAAGCCGAGGATCCACTCCCACCACGTGTGCACGTGGGACAGCCCTGTGGGAAAGCCTCGTGGGAAAGCCTCGTGGGAAAGACTCGAGGGAAAACCATAGATCCTTTAATCCACGCGGCGGACTGCGTGACACTGCTGCTACCGCTCTGGAGGAAAGCGCAAGTGCATGCCCGCATTCGAGACAAGGACTGACTCCCCTGGGGAGACTCCAGAAGTACCCTAAGATCAATGTCAGCACTGGAGAGGAATCCTCAGGTTCCGGCCCCGACTCCACACAAGGTCTTAGGCCCCGGCATCGACGGGAGAGTAATCCCGAGAGGCCCCTGAGGAACTCGCATGGGGACTGGCCTTTCCTGAGGCCACCAGAGCGGGTCCCTGAGGTCCCCGTCGTAAGTCGAGAGCACCTGCCGCAACTCGAGAAAATCCAGGAGGTTTTGCCCTCCAGGCGAGATGAGGCCCATTTCCGCTGAGGCTTCTCGAGGCTAATCACGTCTAACCACTGGAACTTCCAAAGGGTCCTTCACACCCTTGCTGCAACTCAAGAAGTTCCCCGACATTCCCGTCTCCACTCGAGAGGAAGCACGTGGGGTCCCGCACACATCCAAGGGAGCCCCGTTTCCGCCTCCTAGCTCGAGATGAGGGATCCTTTCCCTGTTTCGTAGGGAAAGAATTCCCGGCGTTCCAGTCGCATCTCCAGAGGAGGCGCTCTCCACAGGAAAGGCGAGAGGAACTCCAGGGTCGTGCCACCATTCCAAGAGTCCCCCAGATGTGTCAGTCCATTCCAGAGGAACCTGTTTTCCCTGCACTGCCTTGACGTTCAAGCCGAGGATCGACTCCCACCACGTGTGCACGTGGGACAGCCCTGTGGGAAAGCCTCGTGGGAAAGCCTCGTGGGAAAGACTCGAGGGAAAACCATAGATCCTTTGATCCACGCGGCGGACTGCGTGACACTGCTGCTACCGCTCTGGAGGAAAGCGCAAGTGCATGCCCGCATTCGAGACGAGGACTGAGTCCCCTGGGGAGACTCCAGAATTACCCGAAGATCCATGTCAGCACTGGAGAGGAATCCTCAGGTTCCGGCCCCGACTCCACACAAGGTCTTAGGCCCCATCATCGATGGGAGAGTAATCCCGAGAGGCCCCCGAGGAACTCGCATGGGGACTGGCTTTTCCTGAGGCCACCAGAGCGGGTCCCTGAGGTCCCCGTCGTAAGTCGAGAGCACCTGCCGCAACTCGAGAAAATCCAGGAGGTTTTGCCCTCCAGGCGAGATGAGGCCCATTTCCGCTGAGGCTTCTCGAGGCTAATCACGTCTAACCACTGGAACTTCCAAAGGGTCCTTCACACCCTTGCTGCAACTCAAGAAGTTCCCAGACATACCAGTCTCCACTCGAGAGGAAGCACGTGGGGTCCCGCACACATCCAGGGGAGCCCCGTTTCCGCCTCCTAGCTCGAGATGAGGGATCCTTTCCCTGTTTCGTAGGGAAAGAATTCCCGGCATTCCCGTCGCATCTCAAGAGGAGGCGCTCTCCACAGGAAAGGCGAGAGGAACTCCAGGGTCGTGCCACCATTCCAAGAGTCCCCCAGATGTGTCAGTCCATTGCAGAGGAACCTGTTTTCCCTGCCCTGCCTTGACGTTCAAGCCGTGGATCCACTCCCACCACGTGTGCACGTGGGACAGCCCTGTGGGAAAGCCTCGTGGGAAAGCCTCGTGGGAAAGACTCGAGGGAAAACCATAGATCCTTTGATCCACGCGGCGGTCTGCGTGACACTGCTGCTACCGCTCTGGAGGAAAGCGCAAGTGCATGCCCGCATTCGAGACGAGGACTGACTCCCCTGGGGAGACTCCAGAAGTACCCCAAGATCCATGTCAGCACTGGAGAGGAATCCTCAGGTTCCGGCCCCGACTCCACACAAGGTCTTAGGCCCCGGCATCGACGGGAGAGGAATCCCGAGACGCCCCCGAGGAACTCGCATGGGGACTGGCCTTTCCTGAGGCCACCAGAGCGGGTCCCTGAGGTCCCCGTCGTAAGTCGAGAGCACCTGCCGCAACTCGAGAAAATCCAGGAGGTTTTGCCCTCCAGGCGAGATGAGGCCCATTTCCGCTGAGGCTTCTCGAGGCTAATCACGTCTAACCACTGGAACTTCCAAAGGGTCCTTCACACCCTTGCTGCATCTCAAGAAATTCCCCGACATACCCGTCTCCACTCGAGAGGAAGCACGTGGGGTCCCGCACACATCCAGGGGAGCCCCGTTTCCGCCTCCAAGCTCGAGATGAGGGATCCTTTCCCTGTTTCGTAGGGAAAGAATTCCCGGCGTTCCCGTCGCATCTCAAGAGGAGGCGCTCTCCACAGGAAAGGCGAGAGGAACTCCAGGGTCGTGCCACCATTCCAAGAGTCCCCCAGATGTGTCAGTCCATTCCAGAGGAACCTGTTTTCCCTGCACTGCCTTGACATTCAAGCCGAGGATCGACTCCCACCACGTGTGCACGTGGGACAGCCCTGTGGGAAAGCCTCGTGGGAAAGCCTCGTGGGAAAGACTCGAGGGAAAACCATAGATCCTTTGATCCACGCGGCGGACTGCGTGACACTGCTGCTACCGCTCTGGAGGAAAGCGCAAGTGCATGCCCGCATTCGAGACGAGGACTGACTCCCCTGGGGAGACTCCAGAAGTACCCCAAGATCCATGTCAGCACTGGAGAGGAATCCTCAGGTTCCGGCCCCGACTCCACACAAGGTCTTAGGCCCCGGCATCGACGGGAGAGGAATCCCGAGAGGCCCCCGAGGAACTCGCATGGGGACTGGCCTTTCCTGAGGCCACCAGAGCGGGTCCCTGAGGTCCCCGTCGTAAGTCGAGAGCACCTGCCGCAACTCGAGAAAATCCAGGAGGTTTTGCCCTCCAGGCGAGATGAGGCCCATTTCCGCTGAGGCTTCTCGAGGCTAATCACGTCTAACCACTGGAACTTCCAAAGGGTCCTTCACACCCTTGCTGCATCTCAAGAAGTTCCCCGACATACCCGTCTCCACTCGAGAGGAAGCACGTGGGGTCCCGCACACATCGAGGGGAGCCCCGTTTCCGCCTCCTAGCTCGAGATGAGGGATCCTTTCCCTGTTTCGAAGGGAAAGAATTCCCGGCGTTCCCGTCGCATCTCAAGAGGAGGCGCTCTCCACAGGAAAGGCGAGAGGAACTCCAGGGTCGTGCCACCATTCCAAGAGTCCCCCAGATGTGTCAGTCCATTCCAGAGGAACCTGTTTTCCCTGCACTGCCTTGACGTTCAAGCCGAGGATCGACTCCCACCACGTGTGCACGTGGGACAGCCCTGTGGGAAAGCCTCGTGGGAAAGCCTCGTGGGAAAGACTCGAGGGAAAACCATAGATCCTTTGATCCACGCGGCGGACTGCGTGACACTGCTGCTACCGCTCTGGAGGAAAGCGCAAGTGCATGCCCGCATTCGAGACGAGGACTGACTCCCCTGGGGAGACTCCAGAAGTACCCCAAGATCCATGTCAGCACTGGAGAGGAATCCTCAGGTTCCGGCCCCGACTCCACACAAGGTCTTAGACCACGGGATCCACGGGAGAGGAATCCCGAGAGGCCCCCGAGGAACTCGCATGGGACTGGCCTTTCCTGAGGCCACCAGAGCGGGTCCCTGAGGTCCCCGTCGTAAGTCGAGAGCACCTGCCACAACTCGAGAAAATCCAGGAGGTTTTGCCCTCCAGGCGAGATGAGGCCCATTTCCGCTGAGGCTTCTCGAGGCTAATCACGTCTAACCACTGGAACTTCCAAAGGGTCCTTCACACCCTTGCTGCAACTCAAGAAGTTCCCCGACATACCCGTCTCCACTCGAGAGGAAGCACGTGGGGTCCCGCACACATCCAGGGGAGCCACGTTTCCGCCTCCTAGCTCGAGATGAGGCATCCTTTCCCTGTTTCGTAGGGAAAGAATTCCCGGCGTTCCCGTAGCATCTCAAGAGGAGGCGCTCTCCACAGGAAAGGCGAGAGGACCTCCAGGGTCGTGCCACCATTCCAAGAGTCCCCCAGATGTGTCAGTCCATTCCAGAGGAACCTGTTTTCCCTGCACTGCCTTGACGTTCAAGCCGAGGATCGACTCCCACCACGTGTGCACGTGGGACAGCCCTGTGGGAAAGCCTCGTGGGAAAGCCTCGTGGGAAAGACTCGAGGGAAAACCATAGATCCTTTGATCCACGCGGCGGACTGCGTGACACTGCTGCTACCGCTCTGGAGGAAAGCGCAAGTGCATGCCCGCATTCGAGACGAGGACTGACTCCCCTGGGGAGACTCCAGAAGTACCCCAAGATCCATGTCAGCACTGGAGAGGAATCCTCAGGTTCCGGCCCCGACTCCACACAAGGTCTTAGGCCCCGGCATCGACGGGAGAGGAATCCCGAGAGGCCCCCGAGGAACTCGCATGGGGACTGGCCTTTCCTGAGGCCACCAGAGCGGGTCCCTGAGGTCCACGTCGTAAGTCGAGAGCACCTGCCGCAACTCGAGAAAATCCAGGAGGTTTTGCCCTCCAGGCGAGATGAGGCCCATTTCCGCTGAGGCTTCTCGAGGCTAATCACGTCTAACCACTGGAACTTCCAAAGGGTCCTTCACACCCTTGCTGCAACTCAAGAAGTTCCCCGACATACCCGTCTCCACTCGAGAGGAAGCACGTGGGGTCCCGCACACATCCAGGGGAGCCCCGTTTCCGCCTCCTAGCTCGAGATGAGGGATCCTTTCCCTGTTTCGTAGGGAAAGAATTCCCGGCGTTCCCGTCGCATCTCAAGAGGAGGCGCTCTCCACAGGAAAGGCGAGAGGAACTCCAGGGTCGTGCCACCATTCCAAGAGTCCCCCAGATGTATCAGTCCATTCCAGAGGAACCTGTTTTCCCTGCACTGCCTTGACGTTCAAGCCGAGGATCCACTCCCACCACGTGTGCACGTGGGACAGCCCTGTGGGAAAGCCTCGTGGGAAAGCCTCGTGGGAAAGACTCGAGGGAAAACCATAGATCCTTTAATCCACGCGGAGGACTGCGTGACACTGCTGCTACCGCTCTGGAGGAAAGCGCAAGTGCATGCCCGCATTCGAGACGAGGACTGACTCCCCTGGGGAGACTCCAGAAGTACCCCAAGATCCATGTCAGCACTGGAGAGGAATCCTCAGGTTCCGGCCCCGACTCCACACAAGGTCTTAGGCCCCGGCATCGACGGGAGAGGAATCCCGAGAGGCCCCTGAGGAACTCGCATGGGGACTGGCCTTTCCTGAGGCCACCAGAGCGGGTCCCTGAGGTCCCCGTCGTAAGTGGAGAGCACCTGCCGCAACTCGAGAAAATCCAGGAGGTTTTGCCCTCCAGGCGAGATGAGGCCCATTTCCGCTGAGGCTTCTCGAGGCTAATCACGTCTAACCACTGGAACTTCCAAAGGGTCCTTCACACCCTTGCTGCAACTCAAGAAGTTCCCCGACATACCCGTCTCCACTCGAGAGGAAGCACGTGGGGTCCCGCACACATCCAAGGGAGCCCCGTTTCCGCCTCCTAGCTCGAGATGAGGGATCCTTTCCCTGTTTCGTAGGGAAAGAATTCCCGGCGTTCCAGTCGCATCTCCAGAGGAGGCGCTCTCCACAGGAAAGGCGAGAGGAACTCCAGGGTCGTGCCACCATTCCAAGAGTCCCCCAGATGTGTCAGTCCATTCCAGAGGAACCTGTTTTCCCTGCACTGCCTTGACGTTCAAGCCGAGGATCGACTCCCACCACGTGTGCACGTGGGACAGCCCTGTGGGAAAGCCTCGTGGGAAAGCCTCGTGGGAAAGACTCGAGGGAAAACCATAGATCCTTTGATCCACGCGGCGGACTGCGTGACACTGCTGCTACCTCTCTGGAGGAAAGCGCAAGTGCATGCCCGCATTCGAGACGAGGACTGACTCCCCTGGGGAGACTCCAGAAGTACCCCAAGATCCATGTCAGCACTGGAGAGGAATCCTCAGGTTCCGGCCCCGACTCCACACAAGGTCTTAGGCCACGGCATCCACGGGAGAGGAATCCCGAGAGGCCCCCGAGGAACTCGCATGGGACTGGCCTTTCCTGAGGCCACCAGAGCGGGTCCCTGAGGTCCCCGTCGTAAGTCGAGAGCACCTGCCGCAACTCGAGAAAATCCAGGAGGTTTTGCCCTCCAGGCGAGATGAGGCCCATTTCCGCTGAGGCTTCTCGAGGCTAATCACGTCTAACCACTGGAACTTCCAAAGGGTCCTTCACACCCTTGCTGCATCTCAAGAAGTTCCCCGACATACCCGTCTCCACTCGAGAGGAAGCACGTGGGGTCCCGCACACATCCAGGGGAGCCCCGTTTCCGCCTCCTAGCTCGAGATGAGGGATCCTTTCCCTGTTTCTTAGGGAAAGAATTCCCGGCGTTCCCGTCGCATCTCAAGAGGAGGCGCTCTCCACAGGAAAGGCGAGAGGAACTCCAGGGTCGTGCCACCATTCCAAGAGTCCCCCAGATGTGTCAGTCCATTCCAGAGGAACCTGTTTTCCCTGCACTGCCTTGACGTTCAAGCCGAGGATCGACTCCCACCACGTGTGCACGTGGGACAGCCCTGTGGGAAAGCCTCGTGGGAAAGCCTGGTGGGAAAGACTCGAGGGAAAACCATAGATCCTTTGATCCACGCGGCGGTCTGCGTGACACTGCTGCTACCGCTCTGGAGGAAAGCGCAAGTGCATGCCCGCATTCGAGACGAGGACTGACTCCCCTGGGGAGACTCCAGAAGTACCCCAAGATCCATGTCAGCACTGGAGAGGAATCCTCAGGTTCCGGCCCCGACTCCACACAAGGTCTTAGACCACGGGATCCACGGGAGAGGAATCCCGAGAGGCCCCCGAGGAACTCGCATGGGACTGGCCTTTGCTGAGGCCACCAGAGCGGGTCCCTGAGGTCCCCGTCGTAAGTCGAGAGCACCTGCCGCAACTCGAGAAAATCCAGGAGGTTTTGCCCTCCAGGCGAGATGAGGCCCATTTCCGCTGAGGCTTCTCGAGGCTAATCACGTCTAACCACTGAAACTTCCAAAGGGTCCTTCACACCCTTGCTGCAACTCAAGAAGTTCCCCGACATACCCGTCTCCACTCGAGAGGAAGCACGTGGGGTCCCGCACACATCCAGGGGAGCCACGTTTCCGCCTCCTAGCTCGAGATGAGGCATCCTTTCCCTGTTTCGTAGGGAAAGAATTCCCGGCGTTCCCGTCGCATCTCAAGAGGAGGCGCTCTCCACAGGAAAGGCGAGAGGACCTCCAGGGTCGTGCCACCATTCCAAGAGTCCCCCAGATGTGTCAGTCCATTCCAGAGGAACCTGTTTTCCCTGCACTGCCTTGACGTTCAAGCCGAGGATCCACTCCCACCACGTGTGCACGTGGGACAGCCCTGTGGGAAAGCCTCGTGGGAAAGCCTCGTGGGAAAGACTCGAGGGAAAACCATAGATCCTTTGATCCACGCGGCGGACTGCGTGACACTGCTGCTACCGCTCTGGAGGAAAGCGCAAGTGCATGCCCGCATTCGAGACGAGGACTGACTCCCCTGGGGAGACTCCAGAAGTACCCCAAGATCCATGTCAGCACTGGAGAGGAATCCTCAGGTTCCGGCCCCGACTCCACACAAGGTCTTAGGCCCCGGCATCGACGGGAGAGGAATCCCGAGAGGCCCCCGAGGAACTCGCATGGGGACTGGCCTTTCCTGAGGCCACCAGAGCGGGTCCCTGAGGTCCACGTCGTAAGTCGAGAGCACCTGCCGCAACTCGAGAAAATCCAGGAGGTTTTGCCCTCCAGGCGAGATGAGGCCCATTTCCGCTGAGGCTTCTCGAGGCTAATCACGTCTAACCACTGGAACTTCCAAAGGGTAATTCACACCCTTGCTGCAACTCAAGAAGTTCCCCGACATACCCGTCTCCACTCGAGAGGAAGCACGTGGGGTCCCGCACACATCCAGGGGAGCCCCGTTTCCCCCTCCTAGCTCGAGATGAGGGATCCTTTCCCTGTTTCGTAGGGAAAGAATTCCCGGCGTTCCCGTCGCATCTCAAGAGGAGGCGCTCTCCACAGGAAAGGCGAGAGGAACTCCAGGGTCGTGCCACCATTCCAAGAGTCCCCCAGATGTGTCAGTCCATTCCAGAGGAACCTGTTTTCCCTGCACTGCCTTGACGTTCAAGCCGAGGATCCACTCCCACCACGTGTGCACGTGGGACAGCCCTGTGGGAAAGCCTCGTGGGAAAGCCTCGTGGGAAAGACTCGAGGGAAAACCATAGATCCTTTAATCCACGCGGCGGACTGCGTGACACTGCTGCTACCGCTCTGGAGGAAAGCGCAAGTGCATGCCCGCATTCGAGACGAGGACTGACTCCCCTGGGGAGACTCCAGAAGTACCCCAAGATCCATGTCAGCACTGGAGAGGAATCCTCAGGTTCCGACCCCGACTCCACACAAGGTCTTAGGCCCCGGCATCGACGGGAGAGGAATCCCGAGAGGCCCCCGAGGAACTCGCATGGGGACTGGCCTTTCCTGAGGCCACCAGAGCGGGTCGCTGAGGTCCCCGTCGTAAGTCGAGAGCACCTGCCGCAACTCGAGAAAATCCAGGAGGTTTTGCCCTCCAGGCGAGGTGAGGCCCATTTCCGCTGAGGCTTCTCGAGGCTAATCACGTCTAACAACTGGAACTTCCAAAGGGTCCTTCACACCCTTGCTGCAACTCAAGAAGTTCCCCGACATACCCGTCTCCACTCGAGAGGAAGCACGTGGGGTCCCGCACACATCCAGGGGAGACCCGTTTCCGCCTCCTAGGTCAGGATGAGGGATCCTTTCCCTGTTTCGTAGGGAAAGAATTCCCGGCGTTCCCGTCGCATCTCAAGAGGAGGCGCTCTCCACAGGAAAGGCGAGAGGAACTCCAGGGTCGTGCCACCATTCCAAGAGTCCCCCAGATGTGTCAGTCCATTGCAGAGGAACCTGTTTTCCCTGCACTGCCTTGACGTTCAAGCCGAGGATCGACTCCCACCACGTGTGCACGTGGGACAGCCCTGTGGGAAAGCCTCGTGGGAAAGCCTCGTGGGAAAGACTCGAGGGAAAACCATAGATCCTTTGATCCACGCGGCAGACTGCGTGACACTGCTGCTACCGCTCTGGAGGAAAGCGCAAGTGCATGCCCGCATTCGAGACGAGGACTGACTCCCCTGGGGAGACTCCAGAAGTACCCCAAGATCCATGTCAGGACTGGAGAGGAATCCTCAGGTTCCGGCCCCGACTCCACTCAAGGTCTTAGGCCACGGCATCCACGGGAGAGGAATCCCGAGAGGCCCCCGAGGCTCGCATGGGACTGGCCTTTCCTGAGGCCACCAGAGCGGGTCCCTGAGGTCCCCGTCGTAAGTCGAGAGCACCTGCCGCAACTCGAGAAAATCCAGGAGGTTTTGCCCTCCAGGCGAGATGAGGCCCATTTCCGCTGAGGCTTCTCGAGGCTAATCACGTCTAACCACTGGAACTTCCAAAGGGTCCTTCACACCCTTGCTTCAACTCAAGAAGTTCCCCGACATACCCGTCTCCACTCGAGAGGAAGCACGTGGGGTCCCGCACACATCCAGGGGAGCCCCGTTTCCGCCTCCTAGCTCGAGATGAGGGATCCTTTCCCTCTTTCGTAGGGAAAGAATTCCCGGCGTTCCCGTCGCATCTCAAGACGAGGCGCTCTCCACAGGAAAGGCGAGAGGAACTCCAGGGTCGTGCCACCATTCCAAGAGTCCCCCAGATGTGTCAGTCCATTCCAGAGGAACCTGTTTTCCCTGCACTGCCTTGACGTTCAAGCCGAGGATCGACTCCCACCACGTGTGCACGTGGGACAGCCCTGTGGGAAAGCCTCGTGGGAAAGCCTCGTGGGAAAGACTCGAGGGAAAAACATAGATCCTTTGATCCACGCGGCGGACTGCGTGACACTGCTGCTACCGCTCTGGAGGAAAGCGCAAGTGCATGCCCGCATTCGAGACGAGGACTGACTCCCCTGGGGAGACTCCAGAAGTACCCCAAGATCCATGTCAGCACTGGAGAGGAATCCTCAGGTTCCGGCCCCGACTCCACACAAGGTCTTAGGCCCCGGCATCGACGGGAGAGGAATCCCGAGAGGCCCCCGAGGAACTCGCATGGGGACTGGCCTTTCCTGAGGCCACCAGAGCGGGTCCCTGAGGTCCCCGTCGTAAGTCGAGAGCACCTGCCGCAACTCGAGAAAATCCAGGAGGTTTTGCCCTCCAGGCGAGATGAGGCCCATTTCCGCTGAGGCTTCTCGAGGCTAATCACGTCTAACCACTGGAACTTCCAAAGGGTCCTTCACACCCTTGCTGCAACTCAAGAAGTTCCCCGACATACCAGTCTCCACTCGAGAGGAAGCACGTGGGGTCCCGCACACATCCAGGGGAGCCCCGTTTCCGCCTCCTAGCTCGAGATGAGGGATCCTTTCCCTGTTTCGTAGGGAAAGAATTCCCGGCGTTCCCGTCGCATCTCAAGAGGAGGCGCTCTCCACAGGAAAGGCGAGAGAAACTCCAGGGTCGTGCCACCATTCCAAGAGTCCCCCAGATGTGTCAGTCCATTCCAGAGGAACCTGTTTTCCCTGCACTGCCTTGACGTTCAATCCGAGGATCCACTCCCACCACGTGTGCACTTGGGACAGCCCTGTGGGAAAGCCTCGTGGGAAAGCCTCGTGGGAAAGACTCGAGGGAAAACCATAGATCCTTTGATCCACGCGGCGGACTGCGTGACACTGCTGCTACCGCTCTGGAGGAAAGCTCAAGTGCATGCCCGCATTCGAGACGAGGACTGACTCCCCTGGGGAGACTCCAGAATTACCCCAAGATCCATGTCAGCACTGGAGAGGAATCCTCAGGTTCCGGCCCCGACTCCACTCAAGGCCTTAGGCCCCGGCATCGACGGGAGAGGAATCCCGAGAGGCCCCCGAGGAACTCGCATGGGGACTGGCCTTTCCTGAGGCCACCAGAGCGGGTCCCTGAGGTCCCCGTCGTAAGTCGAGAGCACCTGCCGCAACTCGAGATAATCCAGGAGGTTTTGCCCTCCAGGCGAGATGAGGCCCATTTCCGCTGAGGCTTCTCGAGGCTAATCACGTCTAACCACTGGAACTTCTAAAGGGTCCTTCACACCCTTGCTGCAAATCAAGAAGTTCCCCGACATACCCGTCTCCACTCGAGAGGAAGCACGTGGGGTCCCGCACACATCCAGGGGAGCCCCGTTTCCGCCTCCTAGCTCGAGATGAGGGATCCTTTCCCTGTTTCGTAGGGAAAGAATTCCCGGCGTTCCCGTCGCATCTCAAGAGGAGGCGCTCTCCACAGGAAAGGCGAGAGGTACTCCAGGGTCGTGCCACCATTCCAAGAGTCCCCCAGATGTGTCAGTCCATTCCAGAGGAACCTGTTTTCCCTGCACTGCCTTGACGTTCAAGCCGAGGATCGACTCCCACCACGTGTGCACGTGGGACAGCCCTGTGGGAAAGCCTCGTGGGAAAGCCTGGTGGGAAAGACTCGAGGGAAAACCATAGATCCTTTGATCCACGCGGCGGACTGCGTGACACTGCTGCTACCGCTCTGGAGGAAAGCGCAAGTGCATGCCCGCATTCGAGACGAGGACTGACTCCCCTGGGGAGACTCCAGAAGTACCCCAAGATCCATGTCAGCACTGGAGAGGAATCCTCAGGTTCCGGCCCCGACTCCACACAAGGTCTTAGGCCCCGGCATCGACGGGAGAGGAATCCCGAGAGGCCCCCGAGGAACTCGCATGGGGACTGGCCTTTCCTGAGGCCACCAGAGCGGGTCCCTGAGGTCCCCGTCGTAAGTCGAGAGCACCTGCCGCAACTCGAGAAAATCCAGGAGGTTTTGCCCTCCAGGCGAGATGAGGCCCATTTCCGCTGAGGCTTCTCGAGGCTAATCACGTCTAACCACTGGAACTTCCAAAGGGTCCTTCACACCCTTGCTGCAACTCAAGAAGTTCCCCGACATACCCGTCTCCACTCGAGAGGAAGCACGTGGGGTTCCGCACACATCCAGGGAAGCCCCGTTTCCGCCTCCTAGCTCGAGATGAGGGATCCTTTCCCTTTTTCGTAGGGAAAGAATTCCCGGCGTTCCCGTCGCATCTCAAGAGGAGGCGCTCTCCACAGGAAAGGCGAGAGGAACTCCAGGGTCGTGCCACCATTCCAAGAGTCCCCCAGATGTGTCAGTCCATTCCAGAGGAACCTGTTTTCCCTGCACTGCCTTGACGTTCAAGCCGAGGATCCACTCCCACCACGTGTGCACGTGGGACAGCCCTGTGGGAAAGCCTCGTGGGAAAGCCTCGTGGGAAAGACTCGAGGGAAAACCATAGATCCTTTGATCCACGCGGCGGACTGCGTGACACTGCTGCTACCGCTCTGGAGGAAAGCGCAAGTGCATGCCCGCATTCGAGACGAGGACTGACTCCCTTGTGGACACTCCAGAATTACCCCAAGATCCATGTCAGCACTGGAGAGGAATCCTCAGGTTCCGGCCCCGACTCCACACAAGGTCTTAGGCCCCGGCATCGACGGGAGAGGAATCCCGAGAGGCCCCCGAGGAACTCGCATGGGGACTGGCCTTTCCTGAGGCCACCAGAGCGGGTCCCTGAGGTCCCCGTCGTAAGTCGAGAGCACCTGCCGCAACTCGAGAAAATCCAGGAGGTTTTGCCCTCCAGGCGAGATGAGGCCCATTTCTGCTGAGGCTTCTCGAGGCTAATCACGTCTAACCACTGGAACTTCCAAAGGGTCCTTCACACCCTTGCTGCAACTCAAGAACTTCCCCGACATACCCGTCTCCACTCGAGAGGAAGCACGTGGGGTCCCGCACACATCCAGGGGAGCCCCGTTTCCGCCTCCTAGCTCGAGATGAGGGATCCTTTCCCTGTTTCGTAGGGAAAGAATTCCCGGCGTTCCCGTCGCATCTCAAGAGGAGGCGCTCTCCACAGGAAAGGCGAGAGGAACTCCAGGGTCGTGCCACCATTCCAAGAGTCCCCAGATGTGTCAGTCCATTCCAGAGGAACCTGTTTTCCCTGCACTGCCTTGACGTTCAAGCAGAGGATCCACTCCCACCACGTGTGCACGTGGGACAGCCCTGTGGGAAAGCCTCGTGGGAAAGCCTCGTGGGAAAGACTCGAGGGAAAACCATAGATCCTTTGATCCACGCGGCGGACTGCGTGACACTGCTGCTACCGCTCTGGAGGAAAGCGCAAGTGCATGCCCGCATTCGAGACGAGGACTGACTCCCCTGGGGAGACTCCAGAAGTACCCCAAGATCCATGTCAGCACTGGAGAGGAATCCTCAGGTTCCGGCCCCGACTCCACACAAGGTCTTAGGCCCCGGCATCGACGGGAGAGGAATCCCGAGAGGCCCCCGAGGAACTCGCATGTGGACTGGCCTTTCCTGAGTCCACCAGAGCGGGTCCCTGAGGTCCCCGTCATAAGTCGAGAGCACCTGCCGCAACTCGATAAAATCCAGGAGGTTTTGCCCTCCAGGCGAGATGAGGCCCATTTCCGCTGAGGCTTCTCGAGGCTAATCACGTCTAACCACTGGAACTTCCAAAGGGTCCTTCACACCCTTGCTGCAACTCAAGAACTTCCCCGACATACCCGTCTCCACTCGAGAGGAAGCACGTGGGGTCCCGCACACATCCAGGGGAGCCCCGTTTCCGCCTCCTAGCTCGAGATGAGGGATCCTGTCCCTGTTTCGTAGGGAAAGAATTCCCGGCGTTCCCGTCGCATCTCAAGAGGAGGCGCTCTCCACAGGAAAGGCGAGAGGAACTCCAGGGTCGTGCCACCATTCCAAGAGTCCCCCAGATGTGTCAGTCCATTCCAGAGGAACCTGTTTTCCCTGCACTGCCTTGACGTTCAAGCCGAGGATCGACTCCCACCACGTGTGCACGTGGGACAGCCCTGTGGGAAAGCCTCGTGGGAAAGCCTCGTGGGAAAGACGCGAGGGAAAACCATAGATCCTTTGACCCACGCGGCGGATTGCGTGACACTGCTGCTACCGCTCTGGAGGAAAGCGCAAGTGCATGCCCGCATTCGAGACGAGGACTGACTCCCCTGGGGAGACTCCAGAAGATCCCCAAGATCCATGTCAGCACTGGAGAGGAATCCTCAGGTTCCGGCCCCGAATCCACACTAGGTCTTAGGCCCCGGCATCGACGGGAGAGGAATCCCGAGAGGCCCCCGAGGAACTCGCATGGGGACTGGCCTTTCCTGAGGCCACCAGAGCGGGTCCCTGAGGTCCCCGTCGTAAGTCGAGAGCACCTGCCGCAACTCGAGAAAATCCAGGAGGTTTTGCCCTCCAGGCGAGATGAGGCCCATTTCCGCTGAGGCTTCTCGAGGCTAATCACGTCTAACCACTGGAACTTCCAAAGGGTCCTTCACACCCTTGCTGCAACTCAAGAAGTTCCCCGACATACCCGTCTCCACTCGAGAGGAAGCACGTGGGGTTCCGCACACATCCAGGGGAGCCCCGTTTCCGCCTCCTAGCTCGAGATGAGGGATCCTTTCCCTGTTTCGTAGGGAAAGAATTCCCGGCGTTCCCGTCGCATCTCAAGAGGAGGCGCTCTCCACAGGAAAGGCGAGAGGAACTCCAGGGTCGTGCCACCATTCCAAGAGTCCCCCAGATGTGTCAGTCCATTCCAGAGGAACCTGTTTTCCCTGCACTGCCTTGACGTTCAAGCCGAGGATCGACTCCCACAACGTGTGCACGTGGGACAGCCCTGTGGGAAAGCCTCTTGGGAAAGCCTCGTGGGAAAGACTCGAGGGAAAACCATAGATCCTTTGATCCACGCGGCGGACTGCGTGACACTGCTGCTACCGCTCTGGAGGAAAGCGCAAGTGCATGCCCGCATTCGAGACGAGGACTGACTCCCCTGGGGAGACTCCAGAAGTACCCCAAGATCCATGTCAGCACTGGAGAGGAATCCTCAGGTTCCGGCCCCGACTCCACACAATGTCTTAGGCCCCGGCATCGACGGGAGAGGAATCCCGAGAGGCCCCCGAGGAACTCGCATGGGGACTGGCCTTTCCTGAGGCCACCAGAGCGGGTCCCTGAGGTCCCCGTCGTAAGTTGAGAGCACCTGCCGCAACTCGAGAAAATCCAGGAGGTTTTGCCCTCCAGGCGAGATGAGGCCCATTTCCGCTGAGGTTTCTCGAGGCTAATCACGTCTAACCACTGGAACTTCCAAAGGGTCCTTCACACCCTTGCTGCATCTCAAGAAGTTCCCCGACATACCCGTCTCCACTCGAGAGGAAACACTTGGGGTCCCGCACACATCCAGGGGAGCCCCGTTTCCGCCTCCTAGCTCGAGATGAGGGATCCTTTCCCTGTTTGGTTGGGAAAGAATTCCCGGCGTTCCCGTCGCATCTCAAGAGGAGGCGCTCTCCACAGGAAAGGCGAGAGGAACTCCAGGGTCGTGCCACCATTCCAAGAGTCCCCCAGATGTGTCAGTCCATTCCAGAGGAACCTGTTTTCCCTGCACTGCCTTGACGTTCAAGCCGAGGATCGACTCCCACCACGTGTGCACGTGGGACAGCCCTGTGGGAAAGCCTCGTGGGAAAGCCTCGTGGGAAAGACGCGAGGGAAAACCATAGATCCTTTGACCCACGCGGCGGACTGCGTGACACTGCTGCTACCGCTCTGGAGGAAAGCGCAAGTGCATGCCCGCATTCGAGACGAGGACTGACTCCCCTGGGGAGACTGCAGAAGTTCCCCAAGATCCATGTCAGCACTGGAGAGGAATCCTCAGGTTCCGGCCCCGACTCCACACTAGGTCTTAGGCCCCGGCATCGACGGGAGAGGAATCCCGAGAGGCCCCCGAGGAACTCGCATGGGGACTGGCCTTTCCTGAGGCCACCAGAGCGGGTCCCTGAGGTCCCCGTCGTAAGTCGAGAGCACCTGCCGCAACTCGAGAAAATCCAGGAGGTTTTGCCCTCCAGGCGAGATGAGGCCCATTTCCGCTGAGGCTTCTCGAGGCTAAACACGTCTAACCACTGGAACTTCCAAAGGGTCCTTCACACCCTTGCTGCAACTCAAGAAGTTCCCCGACATACCCGTCTCCACTCGAGAGGAAGCACGTGGGGTCCCGCACACATCCAGGGGAGCCCCGTTTCCGCCTCCTAGCTCGAGATGAGGGATCCTTTCCCTGTTTCGTAGGGAAAGAATTCCCGGCGTTCCCGTCGCATCTCAAGAGGAGGCGCTCTCCACAGGAAAGGCGAGAGGAACTCCAGGGTCGTGCCACCATTCCAAGAGTCCCCCAGATGTGTCAGTCCATTCCAGAGGAACCTGTTTTCCCTGCACTGCCTTGACGTTCAAGCCGAGGATCCACTCCCACCACGTGTGCACGTGGAACAGCCCTGTGGGAAAGCCTCGTGGGAAAGCCTCGTGGGAAAGACTCGAGGGAAAACCATAGATCCTTTGATCCACGCGGCGGACTGCCTGACACTGCTGCTACCGCTCTGGAGGAAAGCGCAAGTGCATGCCCGCATTCGAGACGAGGACTGACTCCCTTGTGGACACTACAGAATTACCCCAAGATCCATGTCAGCACTGGAGAGGAATCCTCAGGTTCCGGCCCCGACTCCACACAAGGTCTTAGGCCCCGGCATCGACGGGAGAGTAATCCCGAGAGGCCCCTGAGGAACTCGCATGGGGACTGGCCTTTCCTGAGGCCACCAGAGCGGGTCCTTGAGGTCCCCGTCGTAAGTCGACAGCACCTGCCGCAACTCGAGAAAATCCAGGAGGTTTTGCCCTCCAGGCGAGATGAGGCCCATTTCCGCTGAGGCTTCTCGAGGCTAATCACGTCTAACCACTGGAACTTCCAAAGGGTCCTTCACACCCTAGCTGCAACTCAAGAAGTTCCCCGACATTCCCGTCTCCACTCGAGAGGAAGCACGTGGGGTCCCGCACACATCCAGGGGAGCCCCGTTTCCGCCTCCTAGCTCGAGATGAGGGATCCTTTCCCTGTTTCGTAGGGAAAGAATTCCCGGCGTTCCCGTCGCATCTCAAGAGGAGGCGCTCTCCACAGGAAAGGCGAGAGGAACTCCAGGGTCGTGCCACCATTCCAAGAGTCCCCCAGATGTGTCAGTCCATTCCAGAGGAACCTGTTTTCCCTGCACTGCCTTGACGTTCAAGCCGAGGATCGACTCCCACCACGTGTGCACGTGGGACAGCCCTGTGGGAAAGCCTCGTGGGAAAGCCTCGTGGGAAAGACTCGAGGGAAAACCATAGATCCTTTGATCCACGCGGCGGACTGCGTGACACTGCTGCTACCGCTCTGGAGGAAAGCGCAAGTGCATGCCCGCATTCGAGACGAGGACTGACTCCCCTGGGGAGACTCCAGAAGTACCCCAAGATCCATGTCAGCACTGGAGAGGAATCCTCAGGTTCCGGCCCCGACTCCACACTAGGTCTTAGGCCCCGGCATCGACGGGAGAGGAATCCCGAGAGGCCCCCGAGGAACTCGCATGGGGACTGGCCTTTCCTGAGGCCACCAGAGCGGGTCCCTGAGGTCCCCGTCGTAAGTCGAGAGCACCTGCCGCAACTCGAGAAAATCCAGGAGGTTTTGCCCTCCAGGCGAGATGAGGCCCATTTCCGCTGAGGCTTCTCGAGGCTAATCACGTCTAACCACTGGAACTTCCAAAGGGTCCTTCACACCCTTGCTGCAACTCAAGAAGTTCCCCGACATACCCGTCTCCACTCGAGAGGAAGCACGTGGGGTTCCGCACACATCCAGGGGAGCCCCGTTTCCGCCTCCTAGCTCGAGATGAGGGATCCTTTCCCTGTTTCGTATGGAAAGTATTCCCGGCATTCCCGTCGCATCTCAAGAGGAGGCGCTCTCCACAGGAAAGGCGAGAGGAACTCCAGGGTCGTGCCACCATTCCAAGAGTCCCCCAGATGTGTCAGTCCATTCCAGAGGAACCTGTTTTCCCTGCACTGCCTTGACGTTCAAGCCGAGGATCGACTCCCACAACGTGTGCACGTGGGAAAGCCTCGTGGGAAAGCCTCGTGGGAAAGACTCGAGGGAAAACCATAGATCCTTTGATCCACGCGGCGGACTGCGTGACACTGCTGCGACCGCTCTGGAGGAAAGCGCAAGTGCATGCCCGCATTCGAGACGAGGACTGACTCCCCTGGGGAGACTCCAGGAGTACCCCAAGATCCATGTCAGCACTGGAGAGGAATCCTCAGGTTCCGGCCCCGACTCCACACAATGTCTTAGGCCCCGGCATCGACGGGAGAGGAATCCCGAGAGGCCCCCGAGGAACTCGCATGGGGACTGGCCTTTCCTGAGGCCACCAGAGCGGGTCCCTGAGGTCCCCGTCGTAAGTTGAGAGCACCTGCCGCAACTCGAGAAAATCCAGGAGGTTTTGCCCTCCAGGCGAGATGAGGCCCATTTCCGCTGAGGCTTCTCGAGGCTAATCACGTCTAACCACTGGAACTTCCAAAGGGTCCTTCACACCCTTGCTGCATCTCAAGAAGTTCCCCGACATACCCGTCTCCACTCGAGAGGAAACACTTGGGGTCCCGCACACATCCAGGGGAGCCCCGTTTCCGCCTCCTAGCTCGAGATGAGGGATCCTTTCCCTGTTTGGTTGGGAAAGAATTCCCGGCGTTCCCGTCGCATCTCAAGAGGAGGCGCTCTCCACAGGAAAGGCGAGAGGAACTCCAGGGTCGTGCCACCATTCCAAGAGTCCCCCAGATGTGTCAGTCCATTCCAGAGGAACCTGTTTTCCCTGCACTGCCTTGACGTTCAAGCCGAGGATCGACTCCCACCACGTGTGCACGTGGGACAGCCCTGTGGGAAAGCCTCGTGGGAAAGCCTCGTGGGAAAGACGCGAGGGAAAACCATAGATCCTTTGACCCACGCGGCGGACTGCGTGACACTGCTGCTACCGCTCTGGAGGAAAGCGCAAGTGCATGCCCGCATTCGAGACGAGGACTGACTCCCCTGGGGAGACTGCAGAAGTTCCCCAAGATCCATGTCAGCACTGCAGAGGAATCCTCAGGTTCCGGCCCCGACTCCACACTAGGTCTTAGGCCCCGGCATCGACGGGAGAGGAATCCCGAGAGGCCCCCGAGGAACTCGCATGGGGACTGGCCTTTCCTGAGGCCACCAGAGCGGGTCCCTGAGGTCCCCGTCGTAAGTCGAGAGCACCTGCCGCAACTCGAGAAAATCCAGGAGGTTTTGCCCTCCAGGCGAGATGAGGCCCATTTCCGCTGAGGCTTCTCGAGGCTAATCACGTCTAACCACTGGAACTTCCAAAGGGTCCTTCACACCCTTGCTGCAACTCAAGAAGTTCCCCGACATACCCGTCTCCACTCGAGAGGAAGCACGTGGGGTTCCGCACACATCCAGGGGAGCCCCGTTTCCGCCTCCTAGCTCGAGATGAGGGATCCTTTCCCTGTTTCGTAGGGAAAGAATTCCCGGCGTTCCCGTCGCATCTCAAGAGGAGGCGCTCTCCACAGGAAAGGCGAGAGGAACTCCAGGGTCGTGCCACCATTCCAAGAGTCCCCAGATGTGTCAGTCCATTCCAGAGGAACCTGTTTTCCCTGCACTGCCTTGACGTTCAAGCCGAGGATCCACTCCCACCACGTGTGCACGTGGCACAACCCTGTGGGAAAGCCTCGTGGGAAAGCCTCGTGGGAAAGACTCGAGGGAAAACCATAGATCCTTTGATCCACGCGGCGGACTGCGTGACACTGCTGCTACCGCTCTGGAGGAAAGCGCAAGTGCATGCCCGCATTCGAGACGAGGACTGACTCCCTTGTGGACACTACAGAATTACCCCAAGATCCATGTCAGGACTGGAGAGGAATCCTCAGGTTCCGGCCCCGACTCCACACAAGGTCTTAGGCCCCGGCATCGACGCGAGAGGAATCCCGAGAGGCCCCTGAGGAACTCGCATGGGGACTGGCCTTTCCTGAGGCCACCAGAGCGGGTCCTTGAGGTCCCCGTCGTAAGTCGACAGCACCTGCCGCAACTCGAGAAAATCCAGGAGGTTTTGCCCTCCAGGCGAGATGAGGCCCATTTCCGCTGAGGCTTCTCGAGGCTAATCACGTCTAACCACTGGAACTTCCAAAGGGTCCTTCACACCCTAGCTGCAACTCAAGAAGTTCCCCGACATTCCCGTCTCCACTCGAGAGGAAGCACGTGGGGTCCCGCACACATCCAGGGGAGCCCCGTTTCCGCCTCCTAGCTCGAGATGAGGGATCCTTTCCCTGTTTCGTAGGGAAAGAATTCCCGGCGTTCCCGTCGCATCTCAAGAGGAGGCGCTCTCCACAGGAAAGGCGAGAGGAACTCCAGGGTCGTGCCACCATTCCAAGAGTCCCCCAGATGTGTCAGTCCATTCCAGAGGAACCTGTTTTCCCTGCACTGCCTTGACGTTCAAGCCGAGGATCGACTCCCACCACGTGTGCACGTGGGACAGCCCTGTGGGAAAGCCTCGTGGGAAAGCCTCGTGGGAAAGACTCGAGGGAAAACCATAGATCCTTTGATCCACGCGGCGGACTGCGTGACACTGCTGCTACCGCTCTGGAGGAAAGCGCAAGTGCATGCCCGCATTCGAGACGAGGACTGACTCCCCTGGGGAGACTCCAGAAGTATCCCAAGATCCATGTCAGCACTGGAGAGGAATCCTCAGGTTCGGGCCCCGACTCCACACAAGGTCTTAGGCCCCGGCATCGACGGGAGAGGAATCCCGAGAGGCCCCCGAGGAACTCGCATGGGGACTGGCCTTTCCTGAGGCCACCAGAGCGGGTCCCTGAGGTCCCCGTCGTAAGTCGAGAGCACCTGCCGCAACTCGAGAAAATCCAGGAGGTTTTGCCCTCCAGGCGAGATGAGGCCCATTTCCGCTGAGGCTTCTCGAGGCTAATCACGTCTAACCACTGGAACTTCCAAATGGTGCTTCACACCCTTGCTGCAACTCAAGAAGTTCCCCGACATACCCGTCTCCACTCGAGAGGAAGCACGTGGGGTCCCGCACACATCCAGGGGAGCCCCGTTTCCGCCTCCTAGCTCGAGATGAGGGATCCTTTCCCTGTTTCGTAGGGAAAGAATTCCCGGCGTTCCCGTCGCATCTCAAGAGGAGGCGCTCTCCACAGGAAAGGCGAGAGGAACTCCAGGGTCGTGCCACCATTCCAAGAGTCCCCCAGATGTGTCAGTCCATTCCAGAGGAACCTGTTTTCCCTGCACTGCCTTGACGTTCAAGCCGAGGATCGACTCCCACCACGTGTGCACGTGGGACAGCCCTGTGGGAAAGCCTCGTGGGAAAGCCTCGTGGGAAAGACTCGAGGGAAAACCATAGATCCTTTGATCCACGCGGCGGACTGCGTGACACTGCTGCTACCGCTCTGGAGGAAAGCGCAAGTGCATGCCCGCATTCGAGACGAGGACTGACTCCCCTGGGGAGACTCCAGGAGTACCCCAAGATCCATGTCAGCACTGGAGAGGAATCCTCAGGTTCCGGCCCCGACTCCACACAATGTCTTAGGCCCCGGCATCGACGGGAGAGGAATCCCGAGAGGCCCCCGAGGAACTCGCATGGGGACTGGCCTTTCCTGAGGCCACCAGAGCGGGTCCCTGAGGTCCCCGTCGTAAGTCGAGAGCACCTGCCGCAACTCGAGAAAATCCAGGAGGTTTTGCCCTCCAGGCGAGATGAGGCCCATTTCCGCTGAGGCTTCTCGAGGCTAATCACGTCTAACCACTGGAACTTCCAAAGGGTCCTTCACACCCTTGCTGCAACTCAAGAAGTTCCCCGACATACCCGTCTCCACTCGAGAGGAAGCACGTGGGGTCCCGCACACATCCAGGGGAGCCCCGTTTCCGCCTCCTAGCTCGAGATGAGGGATCCTTTCCCTGTTTCGTAGGGAAAGAATTCCCGGCGTTCCCGTCGCATCTCAAGAGGAGGCGCTCTCCACAGGAAAGGCGAGAGGAACTCCAGGGTCGTGCCACCATTCCAAGAGTCCCCCAGATGTGTCAGTCCATTCCAGAGGAACCTGTTTTCCCTGCACTGCCTTGACGTTCAAGCCGAGGATCGACTCCCACCACGTGTGCACGTGGGACAGCCCTGTGGGAAAGCCTCGTGGGAAAGCCTCGTGGGAAAGACGCGAGGGAAAACCATAGATCCTTTGACCCACGCGGCGGATTGCGTGACACTGCTGCTACCGCTCTGGAGGAAAGCGCAAGTGCATGCCCGCATTCGAGACGAGGACTGACTCCCCTGGGGAAACTCCAGAAGATCCCCAAGATCCATGTCAGCACTGGAGAGGAATCCTCAGGTTCCGGCCCCGAATCCACACTAGGTCTTAGGCCCCGGCATCGACGGGAGAGGAATCCCGAGAGGCCCCCGAGGAACTCGCATGGGGACTGGCCTTTCCTGAGGCCACCAGAGCGGGTCCCTGAGGTCCCCGTCGTAAGTCGAGAGCACCTGCCGCAACTCGAGAAAATCCAGGAGGTTTTGCCCTCCAGGCGAGATGAGGCCCATTTCCGCTGAGGCTTCTCGAGGCTAATCACGTCTAACCACTGGAACTTCCAAAGGGTCCTTCACACCCTTGCTGCAACTCAAGAAGTTCCCCGACATACCCGTCTCCACTCGAGAGGAAGCACGTGGGGTTCCGCACACATCCAGGGGAGCCCCGTTTCCGCCTCCTAGCTCGAGATGAGGGATCCTTTCCCTGTTTCGTAGGGAAAGAATTCCCGGCGTTCCCGTCGCATCTCAAGAGGAGGCGCTCTCCACAGGAAAGGCGAGAGGAACTCCAGGGTCGTGCCACCATTCCAAGAGTCCCCAGATGTGTCAGTCCATTCCAGAGGAACCTGTTTTCCCTGCACTGCCTTGACGTTCAAGCCGAGGATCCACTCCCACCACGTGTGCACGTGGCACAACCCTGTGGGAAAGCCTCGTGGGAAAGCCTCGTGGGAAAGACTCGAGGGAAAACCATAGATCCTTTGATCCACGCGGCGGACTGCGTGACACTGCTGCTACCGCTCTGGAGGAAAGCGCAAGTGCATGCCCGCATTCGAGACGAGGACTGACTCCCTTGTGGACACTACAGAATTACCCCAAGATCCATGTCAGGACTGGAGAGGAATCCTCAGGTTCCGGCCCCGACTCCACACAAGGTCTTAGGCCCCGGCATCGACGGGAGAGGAATCCCGAGAGGCCCCTGAGGAACTCGCATGGGGACTGGCCTTTCCTGAGGCCACCAGAGCGGGTCCTTGAGGTCCCCGTCGTAAGTCGACAGCACCTGCCGCAACTCGAGAAAATCCAGGAGGTTTTGCCCTCCAGGCGAGATGAGGCCCATTTCCGCTGAGGCTTCTCGAGGCTAATCACGTCTAACCACTGGAACTTCCAAAGGGTCCTTCACACCCTAGCTGCAACTCAAGAAGTTCCCCGACATTCCCGTCTCCACTCGAGAGGAAGCACGTGGGGTCCCGCACACATCCAGGGGAGCCCCGTTTCCGCCTCCTAGCTCGAGATGAGGGATCCTTTCCCTGTTTCGTAGGGAAAGAATTCCCGGCGTTCCCGTCGCATCTCAAGAGGAGGCGCTCTCCACAGGAAAGGCGAGAGGAACTCCAGGGTCGTGCCACCATTCCAAGAGTCCCCCAGATGTGTCAGTCCATTCCAGAGGAACCTGTTTTCCCTGCACTGCCTTGACGTTCAAGCCGAGGATCGACTCCCACCACGTGTGCACGTGGGACAGCCCTGTGGGAAAGCCTCGTGGGAAAGCCTCGTGGGAAAGACTCGAGGGAAAACCATAGATCCTTTGATCCACGCGGCGGACTGCGTGACACTGCTGCTACCGCTCTGGAGGAAAGCGCAAGTGCATGCCCGCATTCGAGACGAGGACTGACTCCCCTGGGGAGACTCCAGAAGTATCCCAAGATCCATGTCAGCACTGGACAGGAATCCTCAGGTTCGGGCCCCGACTCCACACAAGGTCTTAGGCCCCGGCATCGACGGGAGAGGAATCCCGAGAGGCCCCCGAGGAACTCGCATGGGGACTGGCCTTTCCTGAGGCCACCAGAGCGGGTCCCTGAGGTCCCCGTCGTAAGTCGAGAGCACCTGCCGCAACTCGAGAAAATCCAGGAGGTTTTGCCCTCCAGGCGAGATGAGGCCCATTTCCGCTGAGGCTTCTCGAGGCTAATCACGTCTAACCACTGGAACTTCCAAATGGTGCTTCACACCCTTGCTGCAACTCAAGAAGTTCCCCGACATACCCGTCTCCACTCGAGAGGAAGCACGTGGGGTCCCGCACACATCCAGGGGAGCCCCGTTTCCGCCTCCTAGCTCGAGATGAGGGATCCTTTCCCTGTTTCGTAGGGAAAGAATTCCCGGCGTTCCCGTCGCATCTCAAGAGGAGGCGCTCTCCACAGGAAAGGCGAGAGGAACTCCAGGGTCGTGCCACCATTCCAAGAGTCCCCCAGATGTGTCAGTCCATTCCAGAGGAACCTGTTTTCCCTGCACTGCCTTGACGTTCAAGCCGAGGATCGACTCCCACCACGTGTGCACGTGGGACAGCCCTGTGGGAAAGCCTCGTGGGAAAGCCTCGTGGGAAAGACTCGAGGGAAAACCATAGATCCTTTGATCCACGCGGCGGACTGCGTGACACTGCTGCTACCGCTCTGGAGGAAAGCGCAAGTGCATGCCCGCATTCGAGACGAGGACTGACTCCCCTGGGGAGACTCCAGGAGTACCCCAAGATCCATGTCAGCACTGGAGAGGAATCCTCAGGTTCCGGCCCCGACTCCACACAATGTCTTAGGCCCCGGCATCGACGGGAGAGGAATCCCGAGAGGCCCCCGAGGAACTCGCATGGGGACTGGCCTTTCCTGAGGCCACCAGAGCGGGTCCCTGAGGTCCCCGTCGTAAGTCGAGAGCACCTGCCGCAACTCGAGAAAATCCAGGAGGTTTTGCCCTCCAGGCGAGATGAGGCCCATTTCCGCTGAGGCTTCTCGAGGCTAATCACGTCTAACCACTGGAACTTCCAAAGGGTCCTTCACACCCTTGCTGCAACTCAAGAAGTTCCCCGACATACCCGTCTCCACTCGAGAGGAAGCACGTGGGGTCCCGCACACATCCAGGGGAGCCCCGTTTCCGCCTCCTAGCTCGAGATGAGGGATCCTTTCCCTGTTTCGTAGGGAAAGAATTCCCGGCGTTCCCGTCGCATCTCAAGAGGAGGCGCTCTCCACAGGAAAGGCGAGAGGAACTCCAGGGTCGTGCCACCATTCCAAGAGTCCCCCAGATGTGTCAGTCCATTCCAGAGGAACCTGTTTTCCCTGCACTGCCTTGACGTTCAAGCCGAGGATCGACTCCCACCACGTGTGCACGTGGGACAGCCCTGTGGGAAAGCCTCGTGGGAAAGCCTCGTGGGAAAGACGCGAGGGAAAACCATAGATCCTTTGACCCACGCGGCGGATTGCGTGACACTGCTGCTACCGCTCTGGAGGAAAGCGCAAGTGCATGCCCGCATTCGAGACGAGGACTGACTCCCCTGGGGAAACTCCAGAAGATCCCCAAGATCCATGTCAGCACTGGAGAGGAATCCTCAGGTTCCGGCCCCGAATCCACACTAGGTCTTAGGCCCCGGCATCGACGGGAGAGGAATCCCGAGAGGCCCCCGAGGAACTCGCATGGGGACTGGCCTTTCCTGAGGCCACCAGAGCGGGTCCCTGAGGTCCCCGTCGTAAGTCGAGAGCACCTGCCGCAACTCGAGAAAATCCAGGAGGTTTTGCCCTCCAGGCGAGATGAGGCCCATTTCCGCTGAGGCTTCTCGAGGCTAATCACGTCTAACCACTGGAACTTCCAAAGGGTCCTTCACACCCTTGCTGCAACTCAAGAAGTTCCCCGACATACCCGTCTCCACTCGAGAGGAAGCACGTGGGGTCCCGCACACATCCAGGGGAGCCCCGTTTCCGCCTCCTAGCTCGAGATGAGGGATCCTTTCCCTGTTTCGTAGGGAAAGAATTCCCGGCGTTCCCGTCGCATCTCAAGAGGAGGCGCTCTCCACAGGAAAGGCGAGAGGAACTCCAGGGTCGTGCCACCATTCCAAGAGTCCCCCAGATGTGTCAGTCCATTCCAGAGGAACCTGTTTTCCCTGCACTGCCTTGACGTTCAAGCCGAGGATCGACTCCCACCACGTGTGCACGTGGGACAGCCCTGTGGGAAAGCCTCTTGGGAAAGCCTCGTGGGAAAGACTCGAGGGAAAACCATAGATCCTTTGATCCACGCGGCGGACTGCGTGACACTGCTGCTACCGCTCTGGAGGAAAGCGCAAGTGCATGCCCGCATTCGAGACGAGGACTGACTCCCCTGGGGAGACTCCAGAAGTACCCCAAGATCCATGTCAGCACTGGAGAGGAATCCTCAGGTTCCGGCCCCGACTCCACACAAGGTCTTAGGCCCCGGCATCGACGGGAGAGGAATCCCGAGAGGCCCCCAAGGAACTCGCATGGGGACTGGCCTTTCCTGAGGCCACCAGAGCGGGTCCCTGAGGTCCCCGTCGTAAGTCGAGAGCACCTGCCGCAACTCAGGAAAATCCAGGAGGTTTTGCCCTCCAGGCGAGATGAGGCCCATTTCCGCTGAGGCTTCTCGAGGCTAATCACGTCTAACCACTGGAACTTCCAAAGGGTCCTTCACACCCTAGCTGCAACTCAAGAAGTTCCCCGACATACCGGTCTCCACTCGAGAGGAAGCACGTGGGGTCCCGCACACATCCAGGGGAGCCCCGTTTCCGCCTCCTAGCTCGAGATGAGGGATCCTTTCCCTGTTTCGTAGGGAAAGAATTCCCGGCGTTCCCGTCGCATCTCAAGAGGAGGCGCTCTCCACAGGAAAGGCGAGAGGAACTCCAGGGTCGTGCCACCATTCCAAGAGTCCCCCAGATGTGTCAGTCCATTCCAGAGGAACCTGTTTTCCCTGCACTGCCTTGACGTTCAAGCCGAGGATCGACTCCCACCACGTGTGCACGTGGGACAGCCCTGTGGGAAAGCCTCGTGGGAAAGCCTCGTGGGAAAGACTCGAGGGAAAACCATAGATCCTTTGATCCACGCGGCGGACTGCGTGACACTGCTGCTACCGCTCTGGAGGAAAGCGCAAGTGCATGCCCGCATTCGAGACGAGGACTGACTCCCCTGGGGAGACTCCAGAAGTATCCCAAGATCCATGTCAGCACTGGAGAGGAATCCTCAGGTTCGGGCCCCGACTCCACACAAGGTCTTAGGCCCCGGCATCGACGGGAGAGGAATCCCGAGAGGCCCCCGAGGAACTCGCATGGGGACTGGCCTTTCCTGAGGCCACCAGAGCGGGTCCCTGAGGTCCCCGTCGTAAGTCGAGAGCACCTGCCGCAACTCGAGAAAATCCAGGAGGTTTTGCCCTCCAGGCGAGATGAGGCCCATTTCCGCTGAGGCTTCTCGAGGCTAATCACGTCTAACCACTGGAACTTCCAAATGGTGCTTCACACCCTTGCTGCAACTCAAGAAGTTCCCCGACATACCCGTCTCCACTCGAGAGGAAGCACGTGGGGTCCCGCACACATCCAGGGGAGCCCCGTTTCCGCCTCCTAGCTCGAGATGAGGGATCCTTTCCCTGTTTCGTAGGGAAAGAATTCCCGGCGTTCCCGTCGCATCTCAAGAGGAGGCGCTCTCCACAGGAAAGGCGAGAGGAACTCCAGGGTCGTGCCACCATTCCAAGAGTCCCCCAGATGTGTCAGTCCATTCCAGAGGAACCTGTTTTCCCTGCACTGCCTTGACGTTCAAGCCGAGGATCGACTCCCACCACGTGTGCACGTGGGACAGCCCTGTGGGAAAGCCTCGTGGGAAAGCCTCGTGGGAAAGACTCGAGGGAAAACCATAGATCCTTTGATCCACGCGGCGGACTGCGTGACACTGCTGCTACCGCTCTGGAGGAAAGCGCAAGTGCATGCCCGCATTCGAGACGAGGACTGACTCCCCTGGGGAGACTCCAGGAGTACCCCAAGATCCATGTCAGCACTGGAGAGGAATCCTCAGGTTCCGGCCCCGACTCCACACAATGTCTTAGGCCCCGGCATCGATGGGAGAGGAATCCCGAGAGGCCCCCGAGGAACTCGCATGGGGACTGGCCTTTCCTGAGGCCACCAGAGCGGGTCCCTGAGGTCCCCGTCGTAAGTCGAGAGCACCTGCCGCAACTCGAGAAAATCCAGGAGGTTTTGCCCTCCAGGCGAGATGAGGCCCATTTCCGCTGAGGCTTCTCGAGGCTAATCACGTCTAACCACTGGAACTTCCAAAGGGTCCTTCACACCCTTGCTGCAACTCAAGAAGTTCCCCGACATACCCGTCTCCACTCGAGAGGAAGCACGTGGGGTCCCGCACACATCCAGGGGAGCCCCGTTTCCGCCTCCTAGCTCGAGATGAGGGATCCTTTCCCTGTTTCGTAGGGAAAGAATTCCCGGCGTTCCCGTCGCATCTCAAGAGGAGGCGCTCTCCACAGGAAAGGCGAGAGGAACTCCAGGGTCGTGCCACCATTCCAAGAGTCCCCCAGATGTGTCAGTCCATTCCAGAGGAACCTGTTTTCCCTGCACTGCCTTGACGTTCAAGCCGAGGATCGACTCCCACCACGTGTGCACGTGGGACAGCCCTGTGGGAAAGCCTCGTGGGAAAGCCTCGTGGGAAAGACGCGAGGGAAAACCATAGATCCTTTGACCCACGCGGCGGATTGCGTGACACTGCTGCTACCGCTCTGGAGGAAAGCGCAAGTGCATGCCCGCATTCGAGACGAGGACTGACTCCCCTGGGGAAACTCCAGAAGATCCCCAAGATCCATGTCAGCACTGGAGAGGAATCCTCAGGTTCCGGCCCCGAATCCACACTAGGTCTTAGGCCCCGGCATCGACGGGAGAGGAATCCCGAGAGGCCCCCGAGGAACTCGCATGGGGACTGGCCTTTCCTGAGGCCACCAGAGCGGGTCCCTGAGGTCCCCGTCGTAAGTCGAGAGCACCTGCCGCAACTCGAGAAAATCCAGGAGGTTTTGCCCTCCAGGCGAGATGAGGCCCATTTCCGCTGAGGCTTCTCGAGGCTAATCACGTCTAACCACTGGAACTTCCAAAGGGTCCTTCACACCCTTGCTGCAACTCAAGAAGTTCCCCGACATACCCGTCTCCACTCGAGAGGAAGCACGTGGGGTCCCGCACACATCCAGGGGAGCCCCGTTTCCGCCTCCTAGCTCGAGATGAGGGATCCTTTCCCTGTTTCGTAGGGAAAGAATTCCCGGCGTTCCCGTCGCATCTCAAGAGGAGGCGCTCTCCACAGGAAAGGCGAGAGGAACTCCAGGGTCGTGCCACCATTCCAAGAGTCCCCCAGATGTGTCAGTCCATTCCAGAGGAACCTGTTTTCCCTGCACTGCCTTGACGTTCAAGCCGAGGATCGACTCCCACCACGTGTGCACGTGGGACAGCCCTGTGGGAAAGCCTCTTGGGAAAGCCTCGTGGGAAAGACTCGAGGGAAAACCATAGATCCTTTGATCCACGCGGCGGACTGCGTGACACTGCTGCTACCGCTCTGGAGGAAAGCGCAAGTGCATGCCCGCATTCGAGACGAGGACTGACTCCCCTGGGGAGACTCCAGAAGTACCCCAAGATCCATGTCAGCACTGGAGAGGAATCCTCAGGTTCCGGCCCCGACTCCACACAAGGTCTTAGGCCCCGGCATCGACGGGAGAGGAATCCCGAGAGGCCCCCAAGGAACTCGCATGGGGACTGGCCTTTCCTGAGGCCACCAGAGCGGGTCCCTGAGGTCCCCGTCGTAAGTCGAGAGCACCTGCCGCAACTCAGGAAAATCCAGGAGGTTTTGCCCTCCAGGCGAGATGAGGCCCATTTCCGCTGAGGCTTCTCGAGGCTAATCACGTCTAACCACTGGAACTTCCAAAGGGTCCTTCACACCCTAGCTGCAACTCAAGAAGTTCCCCGACATACCGGTCTCCACTCGAGAGGAAGCACGTGGGGTCCCGCACACATCCAGGGGAGCCCCGTTTCCGCCTCCTAGCTCGAGATGAGGGATCCTTTCCCTGTTTCGTAGGGAAAGAATTCCCGGCGTTCCCGTCGCATCTCAAGAGGAGGCGCTCTCCACAGGAAAGGCGAGAGGAACTCCAGGGTCGTGCCACCATTCCAAGAGTCCCCCAGAGGTGTCAGTCCATTCCAGAGGAACCTGTTTTCCCTGCACTGCCTTGACGTTCAAGCCGAGGATCGACTCCCACCACGTGTGCACGTGGGACAGCCCTGTGGGAAAGCCTCGTGGGAAAGCCTCGTGGGAAAGACTCGAGGGAAAACCATAGATCCTTTGATCCACGCGGCGGACTGCGTGACACTGCTGCTACCGCTGTGGAGGAAAGCGCAAGTGCATGCCCGCATTCGAGACGAGGACTGACTCCCCTGGGGAGACTCCAGGAGTACCCCAAGATCCATGTCAGCACTGGAGAGGAATCCTCAGGTTCTGGCCCCGACTCCACACAATGTCTTAGGCCCCGGCATCGACGGGAGAGGAATCCCGAGAGGCCCCCGAGGAACTCGCATGGGGACTGGCCTTTCCTGAGGCCACCAGAGCGGGTCCCTGAGGTCCCCGTCGTAAGTTGAGAGCACCTGCCGCAACTCGAGAAAATCCAGGAGGTTTTGCCCTCCAGGCGAGATGAGGCCCATTTCCGCTGAGGCTTCTCGAGGCTAATCACGTCTAACCACTGGAACTTCCAAAGGGTCCTTCACACGCTTGCTGCATCTCAAGAAGTTCCCCGACATACCCGTCTCCACTCGAGAGGAAACACTTGGGGTCCCGCACACATCCAGGGGAGCCCCGTTTCCGCCTCCTAGCTCGAGATGAGGGATCCTTTCCCTGTTTGGTTGGGAAAGAATTCCCGGCGTTCCCGTCGCATCTCAAGAGGAGGCGCTCTCCACAGGAAAGGCGAGAGGAACTCCAGGGTCGTGCCACCATTCCAAGAGTCCCCCAGATGTGTCAGTCCATTCCAGAGGAACCTGTTTTCCCTGCACTGCCTTGACGTTCAAGCCGAGGATCGACTCCCACCACGTGTGCACGTGGGACAGTCCTGTGGGAAAGCCTCGTGGGAAAGCCTCGTGGGAAAGACGCGAGGGAAAACCATAGATCCTTTGACCCACGCGGCGGACTGCGTGACACTGCTGCTACCGCTCTGGAGGAAAGCGCAAGTGCATGCCCGCATTCGAGACGAGGACTGACTCCCCTGGGGAGACTGCAGAAGTTCCCCAAGATCCATGTCAGCACTGGAGAGGAATCCTCAGGTTCCGGCCCCGACTCCACACTAGGTCTTAGGCCCCGGCATCGACGGGAGAGGAATCCCGAGAGGCCCCCGAGGAACTCGCATGGGGACTGGCCTTTCCTGAGGCCACCAGAGCGGGTCCCTGAGGTCCCCGTCGTAGGTCGAGAGCACCTGCCGCAACTCAGGAAAATCCAGGAGGTTTTGCCCTCCAGGCGAGATGAGGCCCATTTCCGCTGAGGCTTCTCGAGGCTAATCACGTCTAACCACTGGAACTTCCAAAGGGTCCTTCACACCCTTGCTGCAACTCAAGAAGTTCCCCGACATACCCGTCTCCACTCGAGAGGAAGCACGTGGGGTCCCGCACACATCCAGGGGAGCCCCGTTTCCGCCTCCTAGCTCGAGATGAGGGATCCTTTCCCTGTTTCGTAGGGAAAGAATTCCCGGCGTTCCCGTCGCATCTCAAGAGGAGGCGCTCTCCACAGGAAAGGAGAGAGGAACTCCAGGGTCGTGCCACCATTCCAAGAGTCCCCCAGAGGTGTCAGTCCATTCCAGAGGAACCTGTTTTCCCTGCACTGCCTTGACGTTCAAGCCGAGGATCCACTCCCACCACGTGTGCACGTGGGACAGCCCTGTGGGAAAGCCTCGTGGGAAAGCCTCGTGGGAAAGACTCGAGGGAAAACCATAGATCCTTTGATCCACGCGGCGGACTGCGTGACACTGCTGCTACCGCTGTGGAGGAAAGCGCAAGTGCATGCCCGCATTCGAGACGAGGACTGACTCCCCTGGGGAGACTCCAGGAGTACCCCAAGATCCATGTCAGCACTGGAGAGGAATCCTCAGGTTCCGGCCCCGACTCCACACAATGTCTTAGGCCCCGGAATCGACGGGAGAGGAATCCCGAGAGGCCCCCGAGGAACTCGCATGGGGACTGGCCTTTCCTGAGGCCACCAGAGCGGGTCCCTGAGGTCCCCGTCGTAAGTTGAGAGCACCTGCCGCAACTCGAGAAAATCCAGGAGGTTTTGCCCTCCAGGCGAGATGAGGCCCATTTCCGCTGAGGCTTCTCGAGGCTAATCACGTCTAACCACTGGAACTTCCAAAGGGTCCTTCACACCCTTGCTGCATCTCAAGAAGTTCCCCGACATACCCGTCTCCACTCGAGAGGAAACACTTGGGGTCCCGCACACATCCAGGGGAGCCCCGTTTCCGCCTCCTAGCTCGAGATGAGGGATCCTTTCCCTGTTTGGTTGGGAAAGAATTCCCGGCGTTCCCGTCGCATCTCAAGAGGAGGCGCTCTCCACAGGAAAGGCGAGAGGAACTCCAGGGTCGTGCCACCATTCCAAGAGTCCCCCAGATGTGTCAGTCCATTCCAGAGGAACCTGTTTTCCCTGCACTGCCTTGACGTTCAAGCCGAGGATCGACTCCCACCACGTGTGCACGTGGGACAGCCCTGTGGGAAAGCCTCGTGGGAAAGCTTCGTGGGAAAGACTCGAGGGAAAACCATAGATCCTTTGATCCACGCGGCTGACTGCGTGACACTGCTGCTACCGCTCTGGAGGAAAGCGCAAGTGCATGCCCGCATTCGAGACGAGGACTGACTCCCCTGGGGAGACTCCAGAAGTACCCCAAGATCCATGTCAGCACTGGAGACGAATCCTCAGGTTCCGGCCCCGACTCCACACAAGGTCTTAGGCCCCGGCATCGACGGGAGAGGAATGCCGAGAGGCCCCCGAGGAACTCGCATGGGGACTGGCCTTTCCTGAGGCCACCAGAACAGGTCCCTGAGGTCCCCGTCTTATGTCGAGAGCACCTGCCACACTCGAGAAAATCCAGGAGGTTTTACCCTCCAGGCGAGATGAGGCCCATTTCCGCTGAGGCTTCTCGAGGCCAATCACATCTAACCACTGGAACTTCCAAAGGGTCTTTCACACCCTTGCTGCAACTCAAGCAGTTCCGCGACATACCCGTCTCCACTCGAGAGGAAGCACGTGGGGTCCCGCACACATCCAGGGGAGCCCCGTTTCCGCCTCCTAGCTCGAGATGAGTGATCCTTTCCCTGTTTCGTAGGGAAAGAATTCCCGGCGTTCCCGTCGCATCTCAAGAGGAGGCGCTCTCCACAGGAAAGGCGAGAGGAACTCCAGGGTCGTGGCACCATTCCAAGAGACCCCCAGATGTGTCAGTCCATTCCAGAGGAACCTGTTTTCCCTGCACTGCCTTGACGTTCAAGCCGAGGATCGACTCCCACCACGTGTGCACGTGGGACAGCCCTGTGGGAAAGCCTCGTGGGAAAGCTTCGTGGGAAAGACTCGAGGGAAAACCATAGATCCTTTGATCCACGCGGCTGACTGCGTGACACTGCTGCTACCGCTCTGGAGGAAAGCGCAAGTGCATGCCCGCATTCGAGACGAGGACTGACTCCCCTGGGGAGACTCCAGAAGTACCCCAAGATCCATGTCAGCACTGGAGACGAATCCTCAGGTTCCGGCCCCGACTCCACACAAGGTCTTAGGCCCCGGCATCGACGGGAGAGGAATGCCGAGAGGCCCCCGAGGAACTCGCATGGGGACTGGCCTTTCCTGAGGCCACCAGAACAGGTCCCTGAGGTCCCCGTCTTATGTCGAGAGCACCTGCCACACTCGAGAAAATCCAGGAGGTTTTACCCTCCAGGCGAGATGAGGCCCATTTCCGCTGAGGCTTCTCGAGGCCAATCACATCTAACCACTGGAACTTCCAAAGGGTCTTTCACACCCTTGCTGCAACTCAAGCAGTTCCGCGACATACCCGTCTCCACTCGAGAGGAAGCACGTGGGGTCCCGCACACATCCAGGGGAGCCCCGTTTCCGCCTCCTAGCTCGAGATGAGTGATCCTTTCCCTGTTTCGTAGGGAAAGAATTCCCGGCGTTCCCGTCGCATCTCAAGAGGAGGCGCTCTCCACAGGAAAGGCGAGAGGAACTCCAGGGTCGTGGCACCATTCCAAGAGACCCCCAGATGTGTCAGTCCATTCCAGAGGAACCTGTTTTCCCTGCACTGCCTTGACGTTCAAGCCGAGGATAGACTCCCACCACGTGTGAACGTGGGACAGCCCTGTGGGAAAGCCTCGTGGGAAAGCCTCGTGGGAAAGACTCGAGGGAAAACCATAGATCCTTTGTTCCACGCGGCGGACTGCGTGACACTGCTGCTACCGCTCTGGAGGGAAGCGCAAGTGCATGCCCGCATTCGAGACGAGGACTGACTCTCCTGGGGAGACTCCAGAAGTACCCCAAGATCCATGTCAGCACTGGAGAGGAATCCTCAGGTTCCGGCCCCGACTCCACACAAGGTCTTAGGCCCCGGCATGGACGGGAGAGGAATTCCGAGAGGCCCCCGAGGAACTCGCCTGGGGACTGGCCTTTCCTGAGGCCACCAGAGCGGGTCCCTGAGGTCCCCGACGTAAGTCGAGAGCACCTGCCGCAACTCGAGAAAATCCAGGAGGTTTTGCCCTCCAGGCGAGATGAGGCCCATTTCCGCTGAGGCTTCTTGAGGCTAATCACGTCTAACCACTGGAACTTCCAAAGGGTCCTTCACACCCTTGCTGCAACTCAAGAAGTTCCCCGACATACCCGTCTCCCCTCGAGAGGAATCACGTTGGGTCCCGCACACATCCAGGGGAGCCCCGTTTCCGCCTCCTAGCTCGAGATGAGGGATCCTTTTCCTGTTTCGTAGGGAAAGAATTCCCGGCGTTCCCGTCGCATCTCAAGAGGAGGCGCTCTCCACAGGAAAGGCGAGAGGAACTCCAGGGTCGTGCCACCATTCCAAGAGTCCCCCAGATGTGTCAGTCCATTCCAGAGGAACCTGTTTTCCCTGCACTGCCTTGACGTTCAAGCCGAGGATCGACTCCCACCACGTGTGCACGTGGGACAGCCCTGTGGGAAAGCCTCGTGGGAAAGCCTCGTGGGAAAGACTCGAGGGAAAACCATAGATCCTTTGATCCACGCGGCGGACTGCGTGACACTGCTGCTACCGCTCTGGAGGAAAGCGCAATGCATGCCCGCATTCGAGACGAGGACTGACTCCCCTGGGGAGACTCCAGAAGTACCCCAAGATCCATGTCAGCACTGGAGAGGAATCCTCAGGTTCCGGCCCCGACTCCACACAAGGTCTTAGGCCCCGGCATCGACGGGAGAGGAATCCCGAGAGGCCCCCGAGGAACTCGCATGGGGACTGGCCTTTCCTGAGGCCACCAGAGCGGGTTCCTGAGGTCCCCGTCGTAAGTCGAGAGCACCTGCCGCAACTCGAGAAAATCCAGGAGGTTTTGCCCTCCAGGCGAGATGAGGCCCATTTCCGCTGAGGCTTCTCGAGGCCAATCACGTCTAACCACTGGAACTTCCAAAGGGTCCTTCACACCATTGCTGCAACTCAAGAAGTTCCCCGACATACCCGTCTCCACTGGAGAGGAATCATGTGGTGTCCCGCACACATCCAGGGGAGCCCCGTTTCCGCCTCCCAGCTCGAGATGAGGGATCCTTTCCCTGTTTCGTAGGGAAAGAATTCCCGGCGTTCCCGTCGCATCTCAAGAGGAGGCGCTCTCCACAGGAAAGGCGAGAGGAACTCCAGGGTCGAGACACCATTCCAAGAGTCCGCCAGATGTGTCAGTCCATTCCAGAGGAACCTGTTTTCCCTGCACTGCCTTGACGTTCAAGCCGAGGATCGACTCCCACCACGTGTGCACGTGGGACAGCCCTGTGGGAAAGCCTCGTGGGAAAGCCTCGTGGGAAAGACTCGAGGGAAAACCATAGATCCTTTGATCCACGCGGCGGACTGCGTGACACTGCTGCTACCGCTCTGGAGGAAAGCGCAAGTGCATGCCCGCATTCGAGACGAGGACTGACTCCCCTGGGGAGACTCCAGAAGTACCCCAAGATCCATGTCAGCACTGGAGAGGAATCCTCAGGTTCCGGCCCCGACTCCACACAAGGTTTAGGCCCCGGCATCGACGGGAGAGGAATCCCGAGAGGCCCCCGAGGAACTCGCATGGGGACTGGCCTTTCCTGAGGCCACCAGAGCGGGTCCCTGAGGTCCCCGTCGTAAGTCAAGAGCACCTGCCGCAACTCGAGAAAATCCAGGAGGTTTTGCCCTCCAGGCGAGATGAGGCCCATTTCCGCTGAGGCTTCTCGAGGCCAATCACATTTAACCACTGGAACTTCCAAGGGGTCCTTCACACCATTGCTGCAACTCAAGAAGTTCCCCGACATACCCGTCTCCACTCGAGAGGAAGCACGTGGTGTCCCGCACACATCCAGGGGAGCCCCGTTTCCGCCTCCTAGCTCGAGATGAGGGATCCTTTCCCTGTTTCGTAGGGAAAGAATTCCCGGCGTTCCCGTCGCATCTCAAGAGGAGGCTCTCTCCACAGGAAAGGCGAGAGGAACTCCAGGGTCGTGCCACCATTCCAAGAGTCCCCCAGATGTGTCAGCCCATTCCAGAGGAACCTGTTTTCCCTGCACTGCCTTGACGTTCAAGCCGAGGATCGACTCCCACCACGTGTGCACGTGGGAGAGCCCTGTGGGAAAGCCTCGTGGGAAAGCCTCGTGGGAAAGACTCGAGGGAAAACCATAGATCCTTTGATCCACGTGCGGACTGCGTGACACTGCTGCTACCGCTCTGGAGGAAAGCGCAAGTGCATGCCCGCATTCGAGACGAGGACTGACTCCCCTGGGGAGACTCCAGAAGTACCCCAAGATCCATGTCAGCACTGGAGAGGAATCCTCAGGTTCCGGCCCCGACTCCACACAAGGTCTTAGGCCCCGGCATCGACGGGAGAGGAATCCCGAGAGGCCCCCGAGGAACTCGCATGGGGACTGGCCTTTCCTGAGGCCACCAGAGCGGGTCCCTGAGGTCCCCGTCGTAAGTCGAGAGCACCTGCCGCAACTCGAGAAAATCCAGGAGGTTTTGCCCTCCAGGCGAGATGAGGCCCATTTCCGCTGAGGCTTCTCGAGGCCAACCACATCTAACCACTGGAACTTCCAAAGGGTCCTTCACACCATTGCTGCAACTCAAGAAGTTCCCCGACATACCCGTCTCCACTCGAGAGGAAGCACGTGGGGTACCGCACACATCCAGGGGACCCCCGTTTCTGCCTCCTAGCTCGAGATGAGGGATCCTTTCCCTGTTTCGTAGGGAAAGAATTCCCGGCGTTCCCGTCGCATCTCAAGAGGAGGCGCTCTCCACAGGAAAGGCTAGAGAAACTCCAGGGTCGTGACACCATTCCAAGAGTCCCCCAGATGTGTCAGTCCATTCCAGAGGAACCTGTTTTCCCTGCACTGCCTTGACGTTCAAGCCGAGGATCGACTCCCACCACGTGTGCACGTGGGACAGCCCTGTGGGAAAGCCTCGTGGTAAAGCCTCGTGGAAAAGACTCGAGGGAAAACCATAGATCCTTTGATCCACGCGGCGGACTGCGTGACACTGCTGCTACCACTCTGGAGGAAAGCGCAAGTGCATGCCCGCATTCGAGACGAGGACTGACTCCCCTGGGGAGACTCCAGAAGTACCCCAAGATCCATGTCAGCACTGGAGAGGAATCCTCAGGTTCCGGCCCCGACTCCACACAAGGTCTTAGGCCCCGGCATCGACGGGAGAGGAATCCCGAGAGGCCCCCGAGGAACTCGCATGGGGACTGGCCTTTCCTGAGGCCACCAGAGCGGGTTCCTGAGGTCCCCGTCGTAAGTCGAGAGCACCTGCCGCAACTCGAGAAAATCCAGGAGGTTTTGCCCTCCAGGCGAGATGAGGCCCATTTCCGCTGAGGCTTCTCGAGGCCAATCACGTCTAACCACTGGAACTTCCAAAGGGTCCTTCACACCCTTGCTGCAACTCAAGAAGTTCCCCGACATACCCGTCTCCACTGGAGAGGAATCATGTGGTGTCCCGCACACATCCAGGGGAGCCCCGTTTCCGCCTCCCAGCTCGAGATGAGGGATCCTTTCCCTGTTTCGTAGGGAAAGAATTCCCGGCGTTCCCGTCGCATCTCAAGAGGAGGCGCTCTCCACAGGAAAGGCGAGAGGAACTCCAGGGTCGTGCCACCATTCCAAGAGTCCCCCAGATGTGTCAGTCCATTCCAGAGGAACCTGTTTTCCCTGCACTGCCTTGACGTTCAAGCCGAGGATCGACTCCCACCACGTGTGCACGTGGGACAGCCCTGTGGGAAAGCCTCGTGGGAAAGCCTCGTGGGAAAGACTCGAGGGAAAACCATAGATCCTTTGATCCACGCGGCGGACTGCGTGACACTGCTGCTACCGCTCTGGAGGAAAGCGCAAGTGCATGACCGCATTCGAGACGAGGACTGACTCCCCTGGGGAGACTCCAGAAGTACCCCAAGATCCATGTCAGCACTGGAGATGAATCCTCAGGTTCCGGCCCCGACTCCTCACAAGGTCTTAGGCCCCGGCATCGACGGGAGAGGAATCCCGAGACGCCCCCGAGGAACTCGCATGGGGACTGGCCTTTCCTGAGGCCACCAGAGCGGTTCCCTGAGGTCCCCGTCGTAAGTCGAGAGCACCTGCCGCAACTCGAGAAAATCCAGGAGGTTTTGCCCTCCAGGCGAGATGAGGCCCATTTCCGCTGAGGCTTCTCGAGGCCAATCACGTCTAACCACTGGAACTTCCAAAGGGTCCTTCACACCATTGCTGCAACTCAAGAAGTTCCCCGACATACCCGTCTCCACTCGAGAGGAAGCACGTGGGGTCCCGCACACATCCAGGGGAGCCCCGTTTCCGCCTCCTAGCTCGAGATGAGGGATCCTTTCCCTGTTTCATAGGGAAAGAATTCCCGGCGTTCCCGTCGCATCTCAAGAGGAGGCGCTCTCCACAGGAAAGGCGAGAGGAACTCCAGGGTCGAGACACCATTCCAAGAGTCCCCCAGATGTGTCAGTCCATTCCAGAGGAACCTGTTTTCCCTGCACTGCCTTGACGTTCAAGCCGAGGATCGACTCCCACCACGTGTGCACGTGGGACAGCCCTGTGGGAAAGCCTCGTGGGAAAGCCTCGTGGGAAAGACTCGAGGGAAAACCATAGATCCTTTGATCCACGCGGCGGACTGCGTGACACTGCTGCTACCGCTCTGGAGGAAAGCGCAAGTGCATGCCTGCATTCGAGACGAGGACTGACTCCCCTGGGGAGACTCCAGAAGTACCCCAAGATCCATGTCAGCACTGGAGAGGAATCCTCAGGTTCCGGCCCCGACTCCACACAAGGTTTAGGCCCCGGCATCGACGGGAGAGGAATCCCGAGAGGCCCCCGAGGAACTCGCATGGGGACTGGCCTTTCCTGAGGCCACCAGAGCGGGTCCCTGAGGTCCCCGTCGTAAGTCAAGAGCACCTGCCGCAACTCGAGAAAATCCAGGAGGTTTTGCCCTCCAGGCGAGATGAGGCCCATTTCCGCTGAGGCTTCTCGAGGCCAATCACATTTAACCACTGGAACTTCCAAGGGGTCCTTCACACCATTGCTGCAACTCAAGAAGTTCCCCGACATACCCGTCTCCACTCGAGAGGAAGCACGTGGGGTCCCGCACACATCGAGGGGAGCCCCGTTTCCGCCTCCTAGCTCGAGATGAGGGATCCTTTCCCTGTTTCGTAGGGAAAGAATTCCCGGCGTTCCCGTCGCATCTCAAGAGGAGGCGCTCTCCACAGGAAAGGCGAGAGGAACTCCAGGGTCGAGACACCATTCCAAGAGTCCCCCAGATGTGTCAGTCCATTCCAGAGGAACCTGTTTTCCCTGCACTGCCTTGACGTTCAAGCCGAGGATCGACTCCCACCACGTGTGCACGTGGGACAGCCCTGTGGGAAAGCCTCGTGGGAAAGCCTCGTGGGAAAGACTCGAGGGAAAACCATAGATCCTTTGATCCACGCGGCGGACTGCGTGACACTGCTGCTACTGCTTTGGAGGAAAGCGCCAGTGCATGCCCGCATTCGAGACGAGGACTGACTCCCCTGGGGAGACTCCAGAAGTACCCCAAGATCCATGTCAGCACTGGAGAGGAATCCTCAGGTTCCGGCCCCGACTCCACACAAGGTCTTAGGCCCCGGCATTGACGGGAGAGGAATCCCGAGACGCCACCGAGGAACTCGCATGGGGACTGGCCTTTCCTGAGGCCACCAGAGCGGGTCCCTGAAGTCCCCATCGTAAGTCGAGAGCACCTGCCGCAACTCGAGAAAATCCAGGAGGTTTTGCCCTCCAGGCGAGATGAGGCCCATTTCCGCTGAGGCTTCTCGAGGCCAATCACATCTAACCACTGGAACTTCCAAAGGGTCCTTCACACCCTTGCTGCAACTCAAGAAGTTCCCCGACATACCCGTCTCCACTCGAGAGGAAGCACGTGGTGTCCCGCACACATCCAGGGGAGCCCCGTTTCCGCCTCCTAGCTCGAGATGAGGGATCCTTTCCCTGTTTCGTAGGGAAAGAATTCCCGGCGTTCCCGTCGCATCTCAAGAGGAGGCTCTCTCCACAGGAAAGGCGAGAGGAACTCCAGGGTCGTGCCACCATTCCAAGAGTCCCCCAGATGTGTCAGCCCATTCCAGAGGAACCTGTTTTCCCTGCACTGCCTTGACGTTCAAGCCGAGGATCGACTCCCACCACGTGTGCACGTGGGACAGCCCTGTGGGAAAGCCTCGTGGGAAAGCCTCGTGGGAAAGACTCGAGGGAAAACCATAGATCCTTTGATCCACGTGCGGACTGCGTGACACTGCTGCTACCGCTCTGGAGGAAAGCGCAAGTGCATGCCCGCATTCGAGACGAGGACTGACTCCCCTGGGGAGACTCCAGAAGTACCCCAAGATCCATGTCAGCACTGGAGAGGAATCCTCAGGTTCCGGCCCCGACTCCACACAAGGTCTTAGGCCCCGGCATCGACGGGAGAGGAATCCCGAGAGGCCCCCGAGGAACTCGCATGGGGACTGGCCTTTCCTGAGGCCACCAGAGCGGGTCCCTGAGGTCCCCGTCGTAAGTCGAGAGCACCTGCCGCAACTCGAGAAAATCCAGGAGGTTTTGCCCTCCAGGCGAGATGAGGCCCATTTCCGCTGAGGCTTCTCGAGGCCAACCACATCTAACCACTGGAACTTCCAAAGGGTCCTTCACACCATTGCTGCAACTCAAGAAGTTCCCCGACATACCCGTCTCCACTCGAGAGGAAGCACGTGGGGTACCGCACACATCCAGGGGACCCCCGTTTCTGCCTCCTAGCTCGAGATGAGGGATCCTTTCCCTGTTTCGTAGGGAAAGAATTCCCGGCGTTCCCGTCGCATCTCAAGAGGAGGCGCTCTCCACAGGAAAGGCTAGAGGAACTCCAGGGTCGTGCCACCATTCCAAGAGTCCCCCAGATGTGTCAGTTCATTCCAGAGGAACCTGTTTTCCCTGCACTGCCTTGACGTTCAAGCCGAGGATCGACTCCCACCACGTGTGCACGTGGGACAGCCCTGTGGGAAAGCCTCGTGGTAAAGCCTCGTGGAAAAGACTCGAGGGAAAACCATAGATCCTTTGATCCACGCGGCGGACTGCGTGACACTGCTGCTACCACTCTGGAGGAAAGCGCAAGTGCATGCCCGCATTCGAGACGAGGACTGACTCCCCTGGGGAGACTCCAGAAGTACCCCAACATCCATGTCAGCACTGGAGAGGAATCCTCAGGTTCCGGCCCCGACTCCACACAAGGTCTTAGGCCCCGGCATCGACGGGAGAGGAATCCCGAGAGGAGCCCGTGGAACTCGCATGGGGACTGGCCTTTCCTGAGGCCACCAGAGCGGGTCCCTGAGGTCCCCGTCGTAAGTCGAGAGCACCTGCCGCAACTCGAGAAAATCCAGGAGGTTTTGCCCTCCAGGCGAGATGAGGCCCATTTCCGCTGAGGCTTCTAGAGGCCAATCACATCTAACCACTGGAACTTCCAAAGGGTCCTTCACACCCTTGCTGCAACTCAAGAAGTTCCCCGACATACCCGTCTCCACTCGAGAGGAAGGACGTGGGGTCCCGCACACATCCAGGGAAGCCCCGTTTCGCCTCCTAGCTCGAGATGAGGGATCCTTTCCCTGTTTCGTAGGGAAAGAATTCCCGGCGTTCCCGTCGCATCTCAAGAGGAGGCGCTCTCCACAGGAAAGGCGAGAGGAACTCCAGGGTCGTGCCACCATTCCAAGAGTCCCCCAGATGTGTCAGTCCATTCCAGAGGAACCTGTTTTCCCTGCACTGCCTTGACGTTCAAGCCGAGGATCGACTCCCACCACGTGTGCACGTGGAACAGCCCTGTGGGAAAGCCTCGTGGGAAAGCCTCGTGGGAAAGACTCGAGGGAAAACCATAGATCCTTTGATCCACGCGGCGGACTGCGTGACACTGCTGCTACCGCTCTGGAGGAAAGCGCAAGTGCATGCCCGCATTCGAGACGAGGACTGACTCCCCTGGGGAGACTCCAGAAGTACCCCAAGATCCATGTCAGCACTGGAGAGGAATCCTCAGGTTCCGGCCCCGACTCCACACAAGGTCTTAGGCCCCGGCATCGACGGGAGAGGAATCCCGAGAGGCCCCCGAGGAACTCCAATGGGGACTGGCCTTTCCTGAGGCCACCAGAGCGGGTCCCTGAGGTCCCCGTCGTAAGTCGAGAGCACCTGCCGCAACTCGAGAAAATCCAGGAGGTTTTGCCCTCCAGGCGAGATGAGGCCCATTTCCGCTGAGGCTTCTCGAGGCCAATCACATCTAACCACTGGAACTTCAAAAGGGTCCTTCACACCATTGCTGCAACTCAAGAAGTTCCCCGACATACCCGTCTCCACTCGAGAGGAAGCACGTGGGGGCCCGCACACATCCAGGGGAGCCCCGTTTCGCCTCCTAGCTCGAGATGAGGTATCCTTTCCCTGTTTCGTATGGAAAGAATTCCCGGCGTTCCCGTCGCATCTCAAGAGGAGGCGCTCTCCACAGGAAAGGCGAGAGGAACTCCAGGGTCGTGCCACCATTCCAAGAGTCCCCCAGATGTGTCAGTCCATTCAAGAGGAACCTGTTTTCCCTGCACTGCCTTGACGTTCAAGCTGAGGATCGACTCCCACCACGTGTGCACGTGGGACAGCCCTGTGGGAAAGCCTCGTGGGAAAGCCTCGTGGGAAAGACTCGAGGGAAAACCATAGATCCTTTGATCCACGCGGCGGACTGCGTGACACTGCTGCTACCGCTCTGGAGGAAAGCGCAAGTGCATGCCCGCATTCGAGACGAGGACTGACTCCCCTGGGGAGACTCCAGAAGTACCCCAAGATCCATGTCAGCACTGGAGAGGAATTCTCAGGTTCCGGCCCCGACTCCACACAAGGTCTTAGGCCCCGGCATCGACGGGAGAGGAATCCCGAGACGCCCCCGAGGAACTCGCATGGGGACTGGCCTTTCCTGAGGCCACCAGAGCGGGTCCCTGAGGTCCCCGTCGTAAGTCGAGAGCACCTGCCGCAACTCGAGAAAATCCAGGAGGTTTTGCCCTCCAGGCGAGATGAGGCCCATTTCCGCTGAGGCTTCTCGAGGCCAATCACATCTAACCACTGGAACTTCAAAAGGGTCCTTCACACCCTTGCTGCAACTCAAGAAGTTCCCCGACATACCCGTCTCCACTCGAGAGGAAGCACGTGGGGGCCCGCACACATCCAGGGGAGCCCCGTTTCCGCCTCCTAGCTTGAGATGAGGGATCCTTTCCCTGTTTCGTAGAGAAAGAATTCCCGGCGTTCCCGTCGCATCTCAAGAGGAGGCGCTCTCCACAGGAAAGGCGAGAGGAACTCCAGGGTCGAGACACCATTCCAAGAGTACCCCAGATGTGTCAGTCCATTCCAGAGGAACCTGTTTTCCCTGCACTGCCTTGACGTTCAAGCCGAGGATCGACTCCCACCACGTGTGCACGTGGGACAGCCCTGTGGGAAAGCCTCGTGGGAAAGCCTCGTGGGAAAGACTCGAGGGAAAACCATAGATCCTTTGATCCACGCGGCGGACTGCGTGACACTGCTGCTACCGCTCTGGAGGAAAGCGCAAGTGCATGCCCGCATTCGAGACGAGGACTGACTCCCCTGGGGAGACTCCAGAAGTACCCCAAGATCCATGTCAGCACTGGAGAGGAATCCTCAGGTTCCGGACCCGACTCCACACAAGGTCTTAGGCCCCGGCATCGACCGGAGAGGAATCCCGAGAGGGCCCCGAGGAACTCGCATGGGGACTGGCCTTTCCTGAGGCCACCAGAGCGGGTCCCTGAGGTCCCCATCGTAAGTCGAGAGCACCTGCCGCAACTCGAGAAAATCCAGGAGGTTTTGCCCTCCAGGCGAGATGAGGCCCATTTCCGCTGAGGCTTCTCGAGGCCAATCACATCTAACCACTGGAACTTCCAAAGGGTCCTTCACATCCTTTCTGCAACTCAAGAAGTTCCCCGACATACCCGTCTCCACTCGAGAGGAAGCACGTGGTGTCCCGCACACATCCAGGGGAGCCCCGTTTCCGCCTCCTAGCTCGAGATGAGGGATCCTTTCCCTGTTTCTTAGGGAAAGAATTCCCGGCGTTCCCGTCGCATCTCAAGAGGAGGCGCTCTGCACAGGAAAGGCGAGAGGAACTCCAGGGTCGTGCCACCATTCCAAGAGACCCCCAGATGTGTCAGCCCATTCCAGAGGAACCTGTTTTCCCTGCACTGCCTTGACGTTCAAGCCGAGGATCGACTCCCACCACGTGTGCACGTGGGACAGCCCTGTGGGAAAGCCTCGTGGGAAAGCCTCGTGGGAAAGACTCGAGGGAAAACCATAGATCCTTTGATCCACGCGGCGGACTGCGTGACACTGCTGCTACCGCTCTGGAGGAAAGCGAAGTGCATGCCCGCATTCGAGACGAGGACTGACTCCCCTGGGGAGACTCCAGAAGTACCCCAAGATCCATGTCAGCACTGGAGAGGAATCCTCAGGTTCTGGCCCCGACTCCACACAAGGTCTTAGGCCCCGGCATCGACGGGAGAGGAATCCCGAGAGGGCCCCGAGGAACTCACATGGGGACTGGCCTTTCCTGAGGCCACCAGAGCGGGTCCCTGAGGTCCCCATCGTAAGTCGAGAGCACCTGCCGCAACTCGAGAAAATCCAGGAGGTTTTGCCCTCCAGGCGAGATGAGGCCCATTTCCGCTGAGGCTTCTCGAGGCCAATCACATCTAACCACTGGAACTTCCAAAGGGTCCTTCACATCCTTTCTGCAACTCAAGAAGTTCCCCGACATACCCGTCTCCACTCGAGAGGAAGCACGTGGTGTCCCGCACACATCCAGGGGAGCCCCGTTTCCGCCTCCTAGCTCGAGATGAGGGATCCTTTCCCTGTTTCGTAGGGAAAGAATTCCCGGCGTTCCCGTCGCATCTCAAGAGGAGGCGCTCTCCACAGGAAAGGCGAGAGGAACTCCAGGGTCGTGCCACCATTCCAGGAGACCCCCAGATGTGTCAGCCCATTCCAGAGGAACCTGTTTTCCCTGCACTGCCTTGACGTTCAAGCCGAGGATCGACTCCCACCACGTGTGCACGTGGGACAGCCCTGTGGGAAAGCCTCGTGGGAAAGCCTCGTGGGAAAGACTCGAGGGAAAATCATAGATCCTTTGATCCACGCGGCGGACTGCGTGACACTGCTGCTACCGCTCTGGAGGAAAGCGAAGTGCATGCCCGCATTCGAGACGAGGACTGACTCCCCTGGGGAGACTCCAGAGGTACCCCAAGATCAATGTCAGCACTGGAGAGGAATCCTCAGGTTCCGGCCCCGACTCCACACAAGGTCTTAGGCCCCGGCATCGACGGGAGAGGAATCCCGAGAGGCCCCCGAGGAACTCGCATGGGGACTGGCCTTTCCTGAGGCCACCAGAGCGGTTCCCTGAGGTCCCCGTCGTAAGTCGAGAGCACCTGCGGCAACTCGAGAAAATCCAGGAGGTTTTGCCCTCCAGGCCAGATGAGGCCCATTTCCGCTGAGGCTTCTCGAGGCCAATCACATCTAACCACTGGAACTTCCAAAGGGTCCTTCACACCATTGCTGCAACTCAAGAAGTTCCCCGACATACCCGTCTCCACTCGAGAGGAAGCACGTGGGGTCCCTCACACATCCAGGGGAGCCCCGTTTCCGCCTCCTAGCTCGAGATGAGGGATCCTTCCCTGTTTCGTAGGGAAAGAATTCCCGGCGTTCCAGTCGCATCTCAAGAGGAGGCGCTCTCCACAGGAAAGGCGAGAGGAACTCCAGGGTCGTGACACCATTCCAAGAGTTCCCCTGATGTGTCAGTCCATTCCAGAGGAACCTGTTTTCCCTGCACTGCCTTGACGTTCAAGCCGAGGATCGACTCCCACCACGTGTGCACGTGGGACAGCCCTGTGGAAAGCCTCGTGGGAAAGCCTCGTGGGAAAGACTCGAGGGAAAACCATAGATCCTTTGATCCACGTGGTGGACTGCGTGACACTGCTGCTACCGCTCTGGAGGAAAGCGCAAGTGCATGCCCGCATTCGAGACGAGGACTGACTCCCCTGGGGAGACTCCAGAAGTACCCCAAGATCCACGTCAGCACTGAAGAGGAATCCTCAGGTTCCGGCCCCGACTCCACACAAGGTCTTAGCCCCGGCATCGACGGGAGAGGAATCCCGAGAGGCCCCCGAGGAACTCGCATGGGGACTGGCCTTTCCTGAGGCCACCAGAGCGGGTCCCTGAGGTCCCCGTCGTAAGTCAAGAGCACCTGCCGCAACTCGAGAAAATCCAGGAGGTTTTGCCCTCCAGGCGAGATGAGGCCCATTTCCGCTGAGGCTTCTCGAGGCCAATCACATCTAACCACTGGAACTTCCAAAGGGTCCTTCACACCATTGCTGCAACTCAAGAAGTTCCCCGACATACCCGTCTCCACTCGAGAGGAAGCACGTGGGGTCCCGCACACATCCAGGGGAGCCCCGTTTCCGCCTCCTAGCTCGAGATGAGGGATCCTTTCCCTGTTTCGTAGGGAAAGAATTCCCGGCGTTCCCGTCGTATCTCAGGAGTAGGCGCTCTCCACAGGAAAGGCGAGAGGAACTCCAGGGTCGAGACACCATTCCAAGAGTCCCCCAGATGTGTCAGTCCATTCCAGAGGAACCTGTTTTCCCTGCACTGCCTTGACGTTCAAGCCGAGGATCGACTCCCACCACGTGTGCACGTGGGACAGCCCTGTGGGAAAGCCTCGTGGGAAAGCCTCGTGGGAAAGACTCGAGGGAAAAACATAGATCCTTTGATCCACGCGGCGGACTGCGTGACACTGCTGCTACCGCTCTGGAGGAAAGCGCAAGTGCATGCCCGCATTCGAGACGAGGACTGACTCCCCTGGGGAGACTCCAGAAGTACCCCAAGATCAATGTCAGCACTGGAGAGGAATCCTCAGGTTCCGGCACCGACTCCACACAAGGTCTTAGGCCCCGGCATCGACGGGAGAGGAATCCCGAGACGCCACCGAGGAACTCGCATGGGGACTGGCCTTTCCTGAGGCCACCAGAGCGGGTCCCTGAGGTCCCCGTCGTAAGTCGAGAGCACCTGCCGCAACTCGAGAAAATCCAGGAGGTTTTGCCCTCCAGGCGAGATGAGGCCCATTTCCGCTGAGGCTTCTCGAGGCCAATCACATCTAACCACTGGAACTTCCAAAGGGTCCTTCACACCATTGCTGCAACTCAAGAAGTTCCCCGACATACCCGTCTCCACTCGAGAGGAAGCACGTGGGGTCCCGCACATATCCAGGGGAGCCCCGTTTCTGCCTCCTAGCTCGAGATGAGGGATCCTTTCCCTGTTTCGTAGGGAAAGAATTCCCGGCGTTCCCGTCGCTTCTCAAGAGGAGGCGCTCTCCACAGGAAAGGCGAGAGGAACTCCAGGGTCGTGCCACCATTCCAAGAGTCCCCCAGATGTGTCAGTCCATTCCAGAGGAACCTGTTTTAACTGCACTGCCTTGACGTTCAAGCCAAGGATCGACTGCCACCACGTGTGCACGTGGGACAGCCCTGTGGGAAAGCCTCGTGGGAAAGCCTCGTGGGAAAGACTTGAGGGAAAAACAAAGATCCTTTGATCCACGCGGCGGACTGCGTGACACTGCTGCTACCGCTCTGGAGGAAAGCGGAAGTGCATGCCCGCATTCGAAACGAGGACTGACTCCCCTGGGGAGACTCCAGAAGTACCCCAAGATCCATGTCAGCACTGGAGAGGAATCCTCAGGTTCCGGCCCCGACTCCACACAAGGTCTTAGGCCCCGGCATCGACGGGAGAGGAATCCCGAGAGGCCCCCGAGGAACTCGCATGGGGACTGGCCTTTCCTGAGGCCACCAGAGCGGGTCCCTGAGGTCCCCGTCGTAAGTCGAGAGCACCTGCCGCAACTCGAGAAAATCCAGGAGGTTTTGCCCTCCAGGCGAGATGAGGCCCATTTCCGCTGAGGCTTCTCGAGGCCAATCACATCTAACCACTGGAACTTCCAAAGGGTCCTTCACACCCTTGCTGCAACTCAAGAAGTTCCCCGACATACCCGTCTCCACTCGAGAGGAAGCACGTGGGGTCCCGCACACATCCAGGGGAGCCCCGTTTCCACCTCCTAGCTCGAGATGAGGGATCCTTTCCCTGTTTCGTAGGGAAAGAATTCCCGGCGTTCCCGTCGCATCTCAAGAGGAGGCGCTCTCCACAGGAAAGGCGAGAGAAACTCCAGGGTCATGACACCATTCCAAGAGTCCCCCAGATGTGTCAGTCCATTCCAGAGGAACCTGTTTTCCCTGCACTGCCTTGACGTTCAAGCCGAGGATCGACTCCCACCACGTGTGCACGTGGGACAGCCCTGTGGGAAAGCCTCGTGGGAAAGCCTCGTGGGAAAGACTCGAGGGAAAACCATAGATCCTTTGATCGACGCGGCGGACAGCGTGACACTGCTGCTACCGCTCTGGAGGAAAGCGCAAGTGCATGCCCGCATTCGAGACGAGGACTGACTCCCCTGGGGAGACTCCAGAAGTACCCAAAGATCCATGTCAGCACTGGAGAGGAATCCTCAGGTTCCGGCCCCGACTCCACACAAGGTCTTAGGCCCCGGCATCGACGGGAGAGGAAAACCGAGAGGCCCCCGAGGAACTCGCATGGGGTCTGGCCTTTCCTGAGGCCACCAGAGCGGGTCCCTGAAGTCCCCGTCGTAAGTCGAGAGCACCTGCCGCAACTCGAGAAAATCCAGGAGGTTTTGCCCTCCAGGCGAGATGAGGCCCATTTCCGCTGAGGCTTCTCGAGGCCAATCATATCTAACCACTGGAACTTCAAAAGGGTCCTTCACACCCTTGCTGCAACTCAAGAAGTTCCCCGACATACCCTTCTCCACTCGAGAGGAAGCACGTGGGGGCCCGCACACATCCAGGGGAGCCCCGTTTCCGCCTCCTAGCTCGAGATGAGGGATCCTTTCCCTGTTTCGTAGGGAAAGAATTCCCGGCGTTCCCGTCGCATCTCAAGAGGAGGCGCTCTCCACAGGAAAGGCTAGAGGAACTCCAGGGTCGAGACACCATTCCAAGAGTCCCCCAGATGTGTCAGTCCATTCCAGAGGAACCTGTTTTCCCTGCACTGCCTTGACGTTCAAGCCGAGGATCCACTCCCACCAAGTGTGCACGTGGGACAGCCCTGTGGGAAAGCCTCGTGGGAAAGCCTCGTGGGAAAGACTCGAGGGAAAACCATAGATCCTTTGATCCACGCGGCGGACTGTGTGACACTGCTGCTACCGCTCTGGAGGAAAGCACAAGTGCATGCCCGCATTCGAGACGAGGACTGACTCCCCTGGGGAGACTCCAGAAGTACCCTAAGATCCATGTCAGCACTGGAGAGGAATCCTCAGGTTCCGGCCCCGACTCCACACAAGGTCTTAGGCCCCGGCATCGACGGGAGAGGAATCCCGAGAGGACCCCGAGGAAATCGCATGGGGGCTGGCCTTTCCTGAGGCCACCAGAGCGGGTCCCTGAGGTCCCCGTCGTAAGTCGAGAGCACCTGCCGCAACTCGAGAAAATCCAGGAGGTTTTGCCCTCCAGGCGAGATGAGGCCCATTTCCGCTGAGGCTTCTCGAGGCCAATCACATCAAACCACTGGAACTTCCAAAGGGTCCTTCACACCCTTTCTGCAACACAAGAAGTTCCCCGACATACACGTCTCCACTCGAGAGGAAGCACGTGGTGTCCCGCACACATCCAGGGGAGCCCCTTTTCCGCCTCCTAGCTCGAGATGAGGGATCCTTTCCCTGTTTCGTAGGGAAAGAATTCCCGGCGTTCCCGTCGCATCTCAAGAGGAGGCGCTCTCCACAGGAAAGGGGAGAGGAACTCCAGGGTCCTGCCACCATTCCAAGAGTCCCCCAGATGTGTCAGTCCATTCCAGAGGAACCTGTTTTCCCTGCACTGCCTTGACGTTCAAGCCGAGGATCGACTCCCACCACGTGTGCAGGTGGGACAGCCCTGTGGGAAAGCCTCGTGGGAAAGCCTCGTGGGAAAGACTCGAGGGAAAACCATAGATCCTTTGATCCACGCGGCGGACTGCGTGACACTGCTGCTACCGCTCTGGAGGAAAGTGCAAGTGCATGCCCGCATTTGAGACGAGGACTGACTCCCCTGGGGAGACTCCAGAAGTACCCCAAGATCCATGTCAGCACTGGAGAGGAATCCTCAGGTTCCGGCCCCGACTCCACACAAGGTCTTAGGCCCCGGCATCGACGGGAGAGGAATCCCGAGACGCCCCCGAGGAACTCGCATGGGGACTGGCCTTTCCTGAGGCCACCAGAGCGGTTCCCTGAGGTCCCCGTCGTAAGTCGAGAGCACCTGCCGCAACTCGAGAAAATCCAGGAGGTTTTGCCCTCCAGGCGAGATGAGGCCCATTTCCGCTGAGCCTTCTCGAGGCCAATCACATCTAACCACTGGAACTTCCAAAGGGTCCTTCACACCATTGCTGCAACTCAAGAAGTTCCCCGACATACCCGTCTCCACTCGAGAGGAAGCACGTGGTGTCCCGCACACAACCAGGGGAGCCCCGTTTCGCCTCCTAGCTCGAGATGAGGGATCCTTTCCCTGTTTCGTAGGGAAAGAATTCCCGGCGTTCCCGTCGCATCTCAAGAGGAGGCGCTCTCCACAGGAAAGGCGAGAGGAACTCCAGGGTCGTGCCACCATTCCAAGAGTCCCCCAGATGTGTCAGTCCATTCCAGAGGAACCTGTTTTCCCTGCACTGCCTTGACGTTCAAGCCGAGGATCGACTCCCAACACGTGTGCACGTGGGACAGCCCTGTGGAAAGCCTCGTGGGAAAGCCTCGTGGGAAAGACTCGAGGGAAACCATAGATCCTTTGATCCACGCGGCGGACTGTGTGACACTGCTGCTACCGCTCTGGAGGAAAGCGCAAGTGCATGCCCGCATTCGAGACGAGGACTGACTCCCCTGGGGAGACTCCAGAAGTACCCCAAGATCCATGTCAGCACTGGAGAGGAATCCTCAGGTTCCGGCCCCGACTCCACACAAGGTCTTAGGCCCCGGCATCGACGGGAGAGGAATCCCGAGAGGCCTCCGAGGAACTCGCATGGGGACTGGCCTTTCCTGAGGCCACCAGAGCGGGTCCCTGAGGTCCCCGTCGTAAGTCGAGAGCACCTGCCGCAACTCGAGAAAATCCAGAAGGTTTTGCCCTCCAGGCGAGATGAGGCCCATTTCCGCTGAGGCTTCTCGAGGCCAATCACATCTAACCACTGGAACTTCCAAAGGGTCTTTCACACCATTGCTGCAACTCAAGAAGTTCCCCGACATACCCGTCTCCACTCGAAAGGAAGCACGTGGGGTCCCGCACACATCCAGGGGAGCCCCGTTTCCGCCTCCTAGCTCGAGATGAGGGATCCTTTCCCTGTTTCGTAGGGAAAGAATTCCCGGCGTTCCCGTCGCATCTCAAGAGGAGGCGCTCTCCACAGGAAAGGCGAGAGGAACTCCAGGGTCGAGACACCATTCCAAGAGTCCCCCAGATGTGTCAGTCCATTCCAGAGGAACCTGTTTTCCCTGCACTGCCTTGACGTTCAAGCCGAGGATCCACTCCCACCAAGTGTGCACGTGGGACAGCCCTGTGGGAAAGCCTCGTGGGAAAGCCTCGTGGGAAAGACTCGAGGGAAAACCATAGATCATTTGATCCACGCGGCGGACTGTGTGACACTGCTGCTACCGCTCTGGAGGAAAGCACAAGTGCATGCCCGCATTCGAGACGAGGACTGACTCCCCTGGGGAGACTCCAGAAGTACCCTAAGATCCATGTCAGCACTGGAGAGGAATCCTCAGGTTCCGGCCCCGACTCCACACAAGGTCTTAGGCCCCGGCATCGACGGGAGAGGAATCCCGAGAGGACCCCGAGGAACTCGCATGGGGGCTGGCCTTTCCTGAGGCCACCAGAGCGGGTCCCTGAGGTCCCCGTCGTAAGTCGAGAGCACCTGCCGCAACTCGAGAAAATCCAGGAGGTTTTGCCCTCCAGGCGAGATGAGGCCCATTTCCGCTGAGGCTTCTCGAGGCCAATCACATCAAACCACTGGAACTTCCAAAGGGTCCTTCACACCCTTTCTGCAACACAAGAAGTTCCCCGACATACACGTCTCCACTCGAGAGGAAGCACGTGGTGTCCCGCACACATCCAGGGGAGCCCCTTTTCCGCCTCCTAGCTCGAGATGAGGGATCCTTTCCCTGTTTCGTAGGGAAAGAATTCCCGGCGTTCCCGTCGCATCTCAAGAGGAGGCGCTCTCCACAGGAAAGGGGAGAGGAACTCCAGGGTCCTGCCACCATTCCAAGAGTCCCCCAGATGTGTCAGTCCATTCCAGAGGAACCTGTTTTCCCTGCACTGCCTTGACGTTCAAGCCGAGGATCGACTCCCACCACGTGTGCAGGTGGGACAGCCCTGTGGGAAAGCCTCGTGGGAAAGCCTCGTGGGAAAGACTCGAGGGAAAACCATAGATCCTTTGATCCACGCGGCGGACTGCGTGACACTGCTGCTACCGCTCTGGAGGAAAGTGCAAGTGCATGCCCGCATTTGAGACGAGGACTGACTCCCCTGGGGAGACTCCAGAAGTACCCCAAGATCCATGTCAGCACTGGAGAGGAATCCTCAGGTTCCGGCCCCGACTCCACACAAGGTCTTAGGCCCCGGCATCGACGGGAGAGGAATCCCGAGACGCCCCCGAGGAACTCGCATGGGGACTGGCCTTTCCTGAGGCCACCAGAGCGGTTCCCTGAGGTCCCCGTCGTAAGTCGAGAGCACCTGCCGCAACTCGAGAAAATCCAGGAGGTTTTGCCCTCCAGGCGAGATGAGGCCCATTTCCGCTGAGCCTTCTCGAGGCCAATCACATCTAACCACTGGAACTTCCAAAGGGTCCTTCACACCATTGCTGCAACTCAAGAAGTTCCCCGACATACCCGTCTCCACTCGAGAGGAAGCACGTGGTGTCCCGCACACAACCAGGGGAGCCCCGTTTCGCCTCCTAGCTCGAGATGAGGGATCCTTTCCCTGTTTCGTAGGGAAAGAATTCCCGGCGTTCCCGTCGCATCTCAAGAGGAGGCGCTCTCCACAGGAAAGGCGAGAGGAACTCCAGGGTCGTGCCACCATTCCAAGAGTCCCCCAGATGTGTCAGTCCATTCCAGAGGAACCTGTTTTCCCTGCACTGCCTTGACGTTCAAGCCGAGGATCGACTCCCAACACGTGTGCACGTGGGACAGCCCTGTGGAAAGCCTCGTGGGAAAGCCTCGTGGGAAAGACTCGAGGGAAACCATAGATCCTTTGATCCACGCGGCGGACTGTGTGACACTGCTGCTACCGCTCTGGAGGAAAGCGCAAGTGCATGCCCGCATTCGAGACGAGGACTGACTCCCCTGGGGAGACTCCAGAAGTACCCCAAGATCCATGTCAGCACTGGAGAGGAATCCTCAGGTTCCGGCCCCGACTCCACACAAGGTCTTAGGCCCCGGCATCGACGGGAGAGGAATCCCGAGAGGCCTCCGAGGAACTCGCATGGGGACTGGCCTTTCCTGAGGCCACCAGAGCGGGTCCCTGAGGTCCCCGTCGTAAGTCGAGAGCACCTGCCGCAACTCGAGAAAATCCAGAAGGTTTTGCCCTCCAGGCGAGATGAGGCCCATTTCCGCTGAGGCTTCTCGAGGCCAATCACATCTAACCACTGGAACTTCCAAAGGGTCTTTCACACCATTGCTGCAACTCAAGAAGTTCCCCGACATACCCGTCTCCACTCGAAAGGAAGCACGTGGGGTCCCGCACACATCCAGGGGAGCCCCGTTTCCGCCTCCTAGCTCGAGATGAGGGATCCTTTCCCTGTTTCGTAGGGAAAGAATTCCCGGCGTTCCCGTCGCATCTCAAGAGGAGGCGCTCTCCACAGGAAAGGCGAGAGGAACTCCAGGGTCGTGCCACCATTCCAAGAGTCCCCCAGATGTGTCAGTCCATTCCAGAGGAACCTGTTTTCCCTGCACTGCCTTGACGTTCAAGCCGAGGATCGACTCCCACCACGTGTGCACGTGGGACAGCCCTGTGGGAAAGCCTCGTGGGAAAGCCTCGTGGGAAAGACTCGAGGGAAAACCATAGATCCTTTGATCCACGCGGCGGACTGCGTGACACTGCTGCTACCGCTCTGGAGGAAAGCGCAAGTGCATGCCCGCATTCGAGACGAGGACTGACTCCCCTGGGGAGACTCCAGAAGTACCCCAAGATCCATGTCAGCACTGGAGAGGAATCCTCAGGTTCCGGCCCCGACTCCACACAAGGTCTTAGGCCCCGGCATCGACGGGAGAGGAATCCCGAGAGCCCCCCGAGGAACTCGCATGGGGACTGGCCTTTCCTGAGGCCACCAGAGCGGGTCCCTGAGGTCCCCGTCGTAAGTCAAGAGCACCTGCCGCAACTCGAGAAAATCCAGGAGGTTTTGCCCTCCAGGCGAGATGAGGCCCATTTCCGCTGAGGCTTCTCGAGGCCAATCACATCTAACCACTGGAACTTCCAAAGGGTCCTTCAGACCATTGCTGCAACTCAAGAAGTTCCCCGACATACCCGTCTCCACTCGAGAGGAAGCACGTGGGTCCCGCACACATCCAGGGGAGCCCCGTTTCCGCCTCCTAGCTCGAGATGAGGGATCCTTTCCCTGTTTCGTAGGGAAAGAATTCCCGGCGTTCCCGTCGTATCTCAAGAGGAGGCGCTCTCCACAGGAAAGGCGAGAGGAACTCCAGGGTCGAGACACCATTCCAAGAGTCCCCCAGATGTGTCAGTCCATTCCAGAGGAACCTGTTTTCCCTGCACTGCCTTGACGTTCAAGCCGAGGATCGACTCCCACCACGTGTGCACGTGGGACAGCCCTGTGGGAAAGCCTCGTGGGAAAGCCTCGTGGGAAAGACTCGAGGGAAAAACATAGATCCTTTGATCCACTCGGCGGACTGCGTGACACTGCTGCTACCGCTCTGGAGGAAAGCGCAAGTGCATGCCCGCATTCGAGACGAGGACTGACTCCCCTGGGGAGACTCCAGAAGTACCCCAAGATCAATGTCAGCACTGGAGAGGAATCCTCAGGTTCCGGCACCGACTCCACACAAGGTCTTAGGCCCCGGCATCGACGGGAGAGGAATCCCGAGACGCCACCGAGGAACTCGCATGGGGACTGGCCTTTCCTGAGGCCACCAGAGCGGGTCCCTGAGGTCCCCGTCGTAAGTCGAGAGCACCTGCCGCAACTCGAGAAAATCCAGGAGGTTTTGCCCTCCAGGCGAGATGAGGCCCATTTCCGCTGAGGCTTCTCGAGGCCAATCACATCTAACCACTGGAACTTCCAAAGGGTCCTTCACACCATTGCTGCAACTCAAGAAGTTCCCCGACATACCCGTCTCCACTCGAGAGGAAGCACGTGGGGTCCCGCACATATCCAGGGGAGCCCCGTTTCTGCCTCCTAGCTCGAGATGAGGGATCCTTTCCCTGTTTCGTAGGGAAAGAATTCCCGGCGTTCCCGTCGCTTCTCAAGAGGAGGCGCTCTCCACAGGAAAGGCGAGAGGAACTCCAGGGTCGTGCCACCATTCCAAGAGTCCCCCAGATGTGTCAGTCCATTCCAGAGGAACCTGTTTTAACTGCACTGCCTTGACGTTCAAGCCAAGGATCGACTGCCACCACGTGTGCACGTGGGACAGCCCTGTGGGAAAGCCTCGTGGGAAAGCCTCGTGGGAAAGACTTGAGGGAAAACCAAAGATCCTTTGATCCACGCGGCGGACTGCGTGACACTGCTGCTACCGCTCTGGAGGAAAGCGGAAGTGCATGCCCGCATTCGAAACGAGGACTGACTCCCCTGGGGAGACTCCAGAAGTACCCCAAGATCCATGTCAGCACTGGAGAGGAATCCTCAGGTTCCGGCCCCGACTCCACACAAGGTCTTAGGCCCCGGCATCGACGGGAGAGGAATCCCGAGAGGCCCCCGAGGAACTCGCATGGGGACTGGCCTTTCCTGAGGCCACCAGAGCGGGTCCCTGAGGTCCCCGTCGTAAGTCGAGAGCACCTGCCGCAACTCGAGAAAATCCAGGAGGTTTTGCCCTCCAGGCGAGATGAGGCCCATTTCCGCTGAGGCTTCTCGAGGCCAATCACATCTAACCACTGGAACTTCAAAAGGGTCCTTCACACCCTTGCTGCAACTCAAGAAGTTCCCCGACATACCCGTCTCCACTCGAGAGGAAGCACGTGGGGTCCCGCACACATCCAGGGGAGCCCCGTTTCCACCTCCTAGCTCGAGATGAGGGATCCTTTCCCTGTTTCGTAGGGAAAGAATTCCCGGCGTTCCCGTCGCATCTCAAGAGGAGGCGCTCTCCACAGGAAAGGCGAGAGAAACTCCAGGGTCATGACACCATTCCAAGAGTCCCCCAGATGTGTCAGTCCATTCCAGAGGAACCTGTTTTCCCTGCACTGCCTTGACGTTCAAGCCGAGGATCGACTCCCACCACGTGTGCACGTGGGACAGCCCTGTGGGAAAGCCTCGTGGGAAAGCCTCGTGGGAAAGACTCGAGGGAAAACCATAGATCCTTTGATCCACGCGGCGGACAGCGTGACACTGCTGCTACCGCTCTGGAGGAAAGCGCAAGTGCATGCCCGCATTCGAGACGAGGACTGACTCCCCTGGGGAGACTCCAGAAGTACCCAAAGATCCATGTCAGCACTGGAGAGGAATCCTCAGGTTCCGGCCCCGACTCCACACAAGGTCTTAGGCCCCGGCATCGACGGGAGAGGAAAACCGAGAGGCCCCCGAGGAACTCGCATGGGGTCTGGCCTTTCCTGAGGCCACCAGAGCGGGTCCCTGAAGTCCCCGTCGTAAGTCGAGAGCACCTGCCGCAACTCGAGAAAATCCAGGAGGTTTTGCCCTCCAGGCGAGATGAGGCCCATTTCCGCTGAGGCTTCTCGAGGCCAATCACATCTAACCACTGGAACTTCAAAAGGGTCCTTCACACCCTTGCTGCAACTCAAGAAGTTCCCCGACATACCCTTCTCCACTCGAGAGGAAGCACGTGGGGTCCCGCACACATCCAGGGGAGCCCCGTTTCCGCCTCCTAGCTCGAGATGAGGGATCCTTTCCCTGTTTCGTAGGGAAAGAATTCCCGGCGTTCCCGTCGCATCTCAAGAGGAGGCGCTCTCCACAGGAAAGGCGAGAGGAACTCCAGGGTCGAGACACCATTCCAAGAGTCCCCCAGATGTGTCAGTCCATTCCAGAGGAACCTGTTTTCCCTGCACTGCCTTGACGTTCAAGCCGAGGATCCACTCCCACCAAGTGTGCACGTGGGACAGCCCTGTGGGAAAGCCTCGTGGGAAAGCCTCGTGGGAAAGACTCGAGGGAAAACCATAGATCCTTTGATCCACGCGGCGGACTGTGTGACACTGCTGCTACCGCTCTGGAGGAAAGCACAAGTGCATGCCCGCATTCGAGACGAGGACTGACTCCCCTGGGGAGACTCCAGAAGTACCCTAAGATCCATGTCAGCACTGGAGAGGAATCCTCAGGTTCCGGCCCCGACTCCACACAAGGTCTTAGGCCCCGGCATCGACGGGAGAGGAATCCCGAGAGGGCCCCGAGGAACTCGCATGGGGACTGGCCTTTCCTGAGGCCACCAGAGCGGGTCCCTGAGGTCCCCGTCGTAAGTCGAGAGCACCTGCCGCAACTCGAGAAAATCCAGGAGGTTTTGCCCTCCAGGCGAGATGAGGCCCATTTCCGCTGAGGCTTCTCGAGGCCAATCACATCAAACCACTGGAACTTCCAAAGGGTCCTTCACACCCTTTCTGCAACTCAAGAAGTTCCCCGACATACACGTCTCCACTCGAGAGGAAGCACGTGGTGTCCCGCACACATCCAGGGGAGCCCCTTTTCCGCCTCCTAGCTCGAGATGAGGGATCCTTTCCCTGTTTCGTAGGGAAAGAATTCCCGGCGTTCCCGTCGCATCTCAAGAGGAGGCGCTCTCCACAGGAAAGGGGAGAGGAACTCCAGGGTCGTGCCACCATTCCAAGAGTCCCCCAGATGTGTCAGTCCATTCCAGAGGAACCTGTTTTCCCTGCACTGCCTTGACGTTCAAGCCGAGGATCGACTCCCACCACGTGTGCAGGTGGGACAGCCCTGTGGGAAAGCCTCGTGGGAAAGCCTCGTGGGAAAGACTCGAGGGAAAACCATAGATCCTTTGATCCACGCGGCGGACTGCGTGACACTGCTGCTACCGCTCTGGAGGAAAGTGCAAGTGCATGCCCGCATTCGAGACGAGGACTGACTCCCCTGGGGAGACTCCAGAAGTACCCCAAGATCCATGTCAGCACTGGAGAGGAATCCTCAGGTTCCGGCCCCGACTCCACACAAGGTCTTAGGCCCCGGCATCGACGGGAGAGGAATCCCGAGACGCCCCCGAGGAACTCGCATGGGGACTGGCCTTTCCTGAGGCCACCAGAGCGGTTCCCTGAGGTCCCCGTCGTAAGTCGAGAGCACCTGCCGCAACTCGAGAAAATCCAGGAGGTTTTGCCCTCCAGGCGAGATGAGGCCCATTTCCGCTGAGCCTTCTCGAGGCCAATCACATCTAACCACTGGAACTTCCAAAGGGTCCTTCACACCATTGCTGCAACTCAAGAAGTTCCCCGACATACCCGTCTCCACTCGAGAGGAAGCACGTGGTGTCCCGCACACAACCAGGGGAGCCCCGTTTCGCCTCCTAGCTCGAGATGAGGGATCCTTTCCCTGTTTCGTAGGGAAAGAATTCCCGGCGTTCCCGTCGCATCTCAAGAGGAGGCGCTCTCCACAGGAAAGGCGAGAGGAACTCCAGGGTCGTGCCACCATTCCAAGAGTCCCCCAGATGTGTCAGTCCATTCCAGAGGAACCTGTTTTCCCTGCACTGCCTTGACGTTCAAGCCGAGGATCGACTCCCACCACGTGTGCACGTGGGACAGCCCTGTGGAAAGCCTCGTGGGAAAGCCTCGTGGGAAAGACTCGAGGGAAACCATAGATCCTTTGATCCACGCGGCGGACTGTGTGACACTGCTGCTACCGCTCTGGAGGAAAGCGCAAGTGCATGCCCGCATTCGAGACGAGGACTGACTCCCCTGGGGAGACTCCAGAAGTACCCCAAGATCCATGTCAGCACTGGAGAGGAATCCTCAGGTTCCGGCCCCGACTCCACACAAGGTCTTAGGCCCCGGCATCGACGGGAGAGGAATCCCGAGAGGCCTCCGAGGAACTCGCATGGGGACTGGCCTTTTCTGAGGCCACCAGAGCGGGTCCCTGAGGTCCCCGTCGTAAGTCGAGAGCACCTGCCGCAACTCGAGAAAATCCAGAAGGTTTTGCCCTCCAGGCGAGATGAGGCCCATTTCCGCTGAGGCTTCTCGAGGCCAATCACATCTAACCACTGGAACTTCCAAAGGGTCTTTCACACCATTGCTGCAACTCAAGAAGTTCCCCGACATACCCGTCTCCACTCGAAAGGAAGCACGTGGGGTCCCACACACATCCAGGGGAGCCCCGTTTCCGCCTCCTAGCTCGAGATGAGGGATCCTTTCCCTGTTTCGTAGGGAAAGAATTCCCGGCGTTCCCATCGCATCTCAAGAGGAGGCGCTCTCCACAGGAAAGGCGAGAGGAACTCCAGGGTCGTGCCACCATTCCAAGAGTCCCCCAGATGTGTCAGTCCATTCCAGAGGAACCTGTTTTCCCTGCACTGCCTTGACGTTCAAGCCGAGGATCGACTCCCACCACGTGTGCACGTGGGACAGCCCTGTGGGAAAGCCTCGTGGGAAAGCCTCGTGGGAAAGACTCCAGGGAAAACCATAGATCCTTTGATCCACGCGGCGGACTGTGTGACACTGCTGCTACCGCTCTGGAGGAAAGCACAAGTGCATGCCCGCATTCGAGACGAGGACTGACTCCCCTGGGGAGACTCCAGAAGTACCCTAAGATCCATGTCAGCACTGGAGAGGAATCCTCAGGTTCCGGCCCCGACTCCACACAAGGTCTTAGGCCCCGGCATCGACGGGAGAGGAATCCCGAGAGGGCCCCGAGGAACTCGCATGGGGACTGGCCTTTCCTGAGGCCACCAGAGCGGGTCCCTGAGGTCCCCGTCGTAAGTCGAGAGCACCTGCCGCAACTCGAGAAAATCCAGGAGGTTTTGCCCTCCAGGCGAGATGAGGCCCATTTCCGCTGAGCCTTCTCGAGGCCAATCACATCTAACCACTGGAACTTCCAAAGGGTCCTTCACACCATTGCTGCAACTCAAGAAGTTCCCCGACATACCCGTCTCCACTCGAGAGGAAGCACGTGGTGTCCCGCACACAACCAGGGGAGCCCCGTTTCGCCTCCTAGCTCGAGATGAGGGATCCTTTCCCTGTTTCGTAGGGAAAGAATTCCCGGCGTTCCCGTCGCATCTCAAGAGGAGGCGCTCTCCACAGGAAAGGCGAGAGGAACTCCAGGGTCGTGCCACCATTCCAAGAGTCCCCCAGATGTGTCAGTCCATTCCAGAGGAACCTGTTTTCCCTGCACTGCCTTGACGTTCAAGCCGAGGATCGACTCCCACCACGTGTGCACGTGGGACAGCCCTGTGGAAAGCCTCGTGGGAAAGCCTCGTGGGAAAGACTCGAGGGAAACCATAGATCCTTTGATCCACGCGGCGGACTGTGTGACACTGCTGCTACCGCTCTGGAGGAAAGCGCAAGTGCATGCCCGCATTCGAGACGAGGACTGACTCCCCTGGGGAGACTCCAGAAGTACCCCAAGATCCATGTCAGCACTGGAGAGGAATCCTCAGGTTCCGGCCCCGACTCCACACAAGGTCTTAGGCCCCGGCATCGACGGGAGAGGAATCCCGAGAGGCCTCCGAGGAACTCGCATGGGGACTGGCCTTTCCTGAGGCCACCAGAGCGGGTCCCTGAGGTCCCCGTCGTAAGTCGAGAGCACCTGCCGCAACTCGAGAAAATCCAGAAGGTTTTGCCCTCCAGGCGAGATGAGGCCCATTTCCGCTGAGGCTTCTCGAGGCCAATCACATCTAACCACTGGAACTTCCAAAGGGTCTTTCACACCATTGCTGCAACTCAAGAAGTTCCCCGACATACCCGTCTCCACTCGAAAGGAAGCACGTGGGGTCCCACACACATCCAGGGGAGCCCCGTTTCCGCCTCCTAGCTCGAGATGAGGGATCCTTTCCCTGTTTCGTAGGGAAAGAATTCCCGGCGTTCCCGTCGCATCTCAAGAGGAGGCGCTCTCCACAGGAAAGGCGAGAGGAACTCCAGGGTCGTGCCACCATTCCAAGAGTCCCCCAGATGTGTCAGTCCATTCCAGAGGAACCTGTTTTCCCTGCACTGCCTTGACGTTCAAGCCGAGGATCGACTCCCACCACGTGTGCACGTGGGACAGCCCTGTGGGAAAGCCTCGTGGGAAAGCCTCGTGGAAAAGACTCGAGGGAAAACCATAGATCCTTTGATCCACGCGGCGGACTGCGTGACACTGCTGCTACCGCTCTGGAGGAAAGCGCAAGTGCATGCCCGCATTCGAGACGAGGACTGACTCCCCTGGCGAGACTCCAGAAGTACCCCAAGATCCATGTCAGCACTGGACAGGAATCCTCAGGTTCCGGCCCCGACTCCACACAAGATCTTAGGCCCCGGCATCGACGGGAGAGGAATCCCGAGAGGAGCCCGTGGAACTCGCATGGGGACTGGCCTTTCCTGAGGCCACCAGAGCGGGTCCCTGAGGTCCCCGTCGTAAGTCGAGAGCACCTGCCGCAACTCGAGAAAATCCAGGAGGTTTTGCCCTCCAGGCGAGATGAGGCCCATTTCCGCTGAGGCTTCTCGAGGCCAATCACATCTAACCACTGGAACTTCCAAAGGGTCCTTCACACCATTGCTGCAACTCAAGAAGTTCCCCGACATACCCGTCTCCACTCGAGAGGAAGCACGTGGGGTCCCGCACACATCCAGGGGAACCCGTTTCCGCCTCCTAGCTCGAGATGAGGGATCCTTTCCCTGTTTCGTAGGGAAAGAATTCCCGGCGTTCCCGTCGCATCTCAAGAGGAGGCGCTCTCCACAGGAAAGGCGAGAGGAACTCCAGGGTCGTGCCACCATTCCAAGAGTCCCCCAGATGTGTCAGTCCATTCCAGAGGAACCTGTTTTCCCTGCACTGCCTTGACGTTCAAGCCGAGGATCGACTCCCACCACGTGTGCACGTGGGACAGCCCTGTGGGAAAGCCTCGTGGGAAAGCCTCGTGGGAAAGACTCGAGGGAAAACCATAGATCCTTTGATCCACGCGGCGGACTGCGTGACACTGCTGCTACCGCTCTGGAGGAAAGCGCAAGTGCATGCCCGCATTCGAGACGAGGACTGACTCCCCTGGGGAGACTCCAGAAGTACCCCAAGATCCATGTCAGCACTGGAGAGGAATCCTCAGGTTCCGGCCCCGACTCCACACAAGGTCTTAGGCCCCGGCATCGACGGGAGAGGAATCCCGAGAGGCCCCCGAGGAACTCGCATGGGGACTGGCCTTTCCTGAGGCCACCAGAGCGGTTCCCTGAGGTCCCCGTCGTAAGTCAAGAGCACATGCCGCAACTCGAGAAAATCCAGGAGGTTTTGCCCTCCAGGCGAGATGAGGCCCATTTCCGCTGAGGCTTCTCGAGGCCAATCACATCTAACCACTGGAACTTCCAAAGGGTCCTTCACACCATTGCTGCAACTCAAGAAGTTCCCCGACATACCCGTCTCCACTCGAGAGGAAGCACGTGGGGTCTCGCACACATCCAGGGGAGCCCCATTTCCGCCTCCTAGCTCGAGATGAGGGATCCTTTCCCTGTTTCGTAGGGAAAGAATTCCCGGCGTTCCCGTCGCATCTCAAGAGGAGGCGCTCTCCACAGGAAAGGCGAGAGGAACTCCAGGGTCGTGACACCATTCCAAGAGTCCCCCAGATGTGTCAGTCCATTCCAGAGGAACCTGTTTTCCCTGCACTGCCTTGACGTTCAAGCCGAGGATCGACTCCCACCACGTGTGCACGTGGGACAGCCCTGTGGGAAAGCCTCGTGGGAAAGCCTCGTGGGAAAGACTCGAGGGAAAACCATAGATCCTTTGATCCACGCGGCGGACTGCGTGACACTGCTGCTACCGCTCTGGAGGAAAGCGCAAGTGCATGCCCGCATTCGAGACGAGGACTGACTCCCCTGGGGAGACTCCAGAAGTACCCCAAGATCCATGTCAGCACTGGAGAGGAATCCTCAGGTTCCGGCCCCGACTCCACACAAGGTCTTAGGCCCCGGCATCGACGGGAGAGGAATCCCGAGAGGCCCCCGAGGAACTCGCATGGGGACTGGCCTTTCCTGAGGCCACCAGAGCGGTTCCCTGAGGTCCCCGTCGTAAGTCAAGAGCACCTGCCGCAACTCGAGAAAATCCAGGAGGTTTTGCCCTCCAGGCGAGATGAGGCCCATTTCCGCTGAGGCTTCTCGAGGCCAATCACATCTAACCACTGGAACTTCCAAAGGGTCCTTCACACCATTGCTGCAACTCAAGAAGTTCCCCGACATACCCGTCTCCACTCGAGAGGAAGCACGTGGGGTCCCGCACACATCCAGGGGAGCCCCATTTCCGCCTCCTAGCTCGAGATGAGGGATCCTTTCCCTGTTTCGTAGGGAAAGAATTCCCGGCGTTCCCGTCGCATCTCAAGAGGAGGCGCTCTCCACAGGAAAGGCGAGAGGAACTCCAGGGTCGTGACACCATTCCAAGAGTCCCCAGATGTGTCAGTCCATTCCAGAGGAACCTGTTTTCCCTGCACTGCCTTGACGTTCAAGCCGAGGATCGACTCCCACCACGTGTGCAGGTGGGACAGCCCTGTGGGAAAGCCTCGTGGGAAAGCCTCGTGGGAAAGACTCGAGGGAAAACCATAGATCCTTTGATCCACGCGGCGGACTGCGTGACACTGCTGCTACCGCTCTGGAGGAAAGCGCAAGTGCATGCCCGCATTCGAGACGAGGACTGACTCCCCTGGGGAGACTCCAGAAGTACCTCAAGATCCATGTCAGCACTGGAGAGGAATCCTCAGGTTCCGGCCCCGACTCCACACAAGGTCTTAGGCCCTGGCATCGACGGGAGAGGAATCCCGAGAGGCCCCCGAGGAACTCGCATGGGGACTGGCCTTTCCTGAGGCCACCAGAGCGGGTCCCTGAGGTCCCCGTCGTAAGTCGAGAGCACCTGCCACAGCTCGAGAAAATCCATGAGGTTTTGCCCTCCAGGCGAGATGAGGCCCATTTCCGCTGAGGCTTCACGAGGCCAATCACATCTAACCACTGGAACTTCCAAAGGGTCCTTCACACCATTGCTGCAACTCAAGAAGTTCCCCGACATACCCGTTTCCACTCGAGAGGAAGCACGTGGGTCCCGCACACATCCAGGGGAGCCCCGTTTCCGCCTCCTAGCTCGAGATGAGGGATCCTTTCCCTGTTTCGTAGTGAAAGAATTCCCGGCGTTCCCGTCGCATCTCAAGAGGAGGCGCTCTCCACAGGAAAGGCGAGAGGAACTCCAGGGTCGTGCCACCATTCCAAGAGTCCCCCAGATGTGTCAGTCCATTCCAGAGGAACCTGTTTTCCCTGCACTGCCTTGACGTTCAAGCCGAGGATCGACTCCCACCACGTGTGCACGTGGGACAGCCCTGTGGGAAAGCCTCGTGGGAAAGCCTCGTGGGAAAGACTCGAGGGAAAACCATAGATCCTTTGATCCACGCGGCGGACTGCGTGACACTGCTGCTACCGCTCTGGAGGAAAGCGCAAGTGCATGCCCGCATTCGAGACGAGGACTGACTCCCCTGGGGAGACTCCAGAAGTACCCCAAGATCCATGTCAGCACTGGAGAGGAATCCTCAGGTTCCGGCCCCGACTCCACACAAGGTCTTAGGCCCCGGCATCGAAGGGAGAGGAATCCCGAGAGCCCCCCGAGGAACTCGCATGGGGACTGGCCTTTCCTGAGGCCACCAGAGCGGGTCCCTGAGGTCCCCGTCGTAAGTCGAGAGCACCTGCCGCAACTCGAGAAAATCCAGGAGGTTTTGCCCTCCAGGCGAGATGAGGCCCATTTCCGCTGAGGCTTCTCGAGGCCAATCACATCTAACCACTGGAACTTCCAAAGGGTCTTTCACACCATTGCTGCAACTCAAGAAGTTCCCCGACATACCCGTCTCCACTCGAGAGGAAGCACGTGGGGTCCCGCACACATCCAGGGGAGCCCCGTTTCCGCCTCCTAGCTCGAGATGAGGGATCCTTTCCCTGTTTCGTAGGGAAAGAATTCCCGGCGTTCCCGTCGCATCTCAAGAGGAGGCGCTCTCCACACGAAAGGCGAGAGGAACTCCAGGGTCGTGCCACCATTCCAAGAGTCCCCCAGATGTGTCAGTCCATTCCAGAGGAACCTGTTTTCCCTGCACTGCCTTGACGTTCAAGCCGAGGATCGACTCCCACCACGTGTGCACGTGGGACAGCCCTGTGGGAAAGCCTCGTGGGAAAGCCTCGTGGGAAAGACTCGAGGGAAAACCATAGATCCTTTGATCCACGCGGCAGACTGCGTGACACTTCTGCTATCGCTCTGGAGGAAAGCGCAAGTGCATGCCCGCATTCGAGACGAGGACTGACTCCCCTGGGGAGACTCCAGAAGTACCCCAAGATCCATGTCAGCACTGGAGAGGAATCCTCAGGTTCCGGCCCCGACTCCACACAAGGACTTAGGCCCTGGCATCGACGGGAGAGGAATCCCGAGAGGCCCCCGAGGAACTCGCATGGGGACTGGCCTTTCCTGAGGCCACCAGAGCGGTTCCCTGAGGTCCCCGTCGTAAGTCGAGAGCACCTGCCACAACTCGAGAAAATCCAGGAGGTTTTGCCCTCCAGGCGAGATGAGGCCCATTTCCGCTGAGGCTTCTCGAGGCCAATCACATCTAACCACTGGAACTTCCAAAGGGTCCTTCACACCCTTGCTGCAACTCAAGAAGTTCCCCGACATACCCGTCTCCACTCGAGAGGAAGCACGTGGTGTCCCGCACACATCCAGGGGATCCCCGTTTCGCCTCCTAGCTCGAGATGAGGGATCCTTTCCCTGTTTCGTAGGGAAAGAATTCCCGGCGTTCCCGTCGCATCTCAAGAGGAGGCGCTCTCCACAGGAAAGGCGAGAGGAACTCCAGGGTCGTGACACCATTCCAAGAGTCCCCCAGATGTGTCAGTCCATTCCAGAGGAACCTGTTTTCCCTTCACTGCCTTGACGTTCAAGCCGAGGATCGACTCCCACCACGTGTGCACGTGGGACAGCCCTGTGGGAAAGCCTCGTGGGAAAGCCTCGTGGGAAAGACTCGAGGGAAAACCATAGATCCTTTGATCCACGGGGCGGACTGCGTGACACTGCTGCTACCGCTCTGGAGGAAAGCGCAAGTGCATGCCCGCATTCGAGACGAGGACTGACTCCCCTGGCGAGACTCCAGAAGTACCCCAAGATCCATGTCAGCACTGGACAGGAATCCTCAGGTTCCGGCCCCGACTCCACACAAGATCTTAGGCCCCGGCATCGACGGGAGAGGAATCCCGAGAGGAGCCCGTGGAACTCGCATGGGGACTGGCCTTTCCTGAGGCCACCAGAGCGGGTCCCTGAGGTCCCCGTCGTAAGTCGAGAGCACCTGCCGCAACTCGAGAAAATCCAGGAGGTTTTGCCCTCCAGGCGAGATGAGGCCCATTTCCGCTGAGGCTTCTCGAGGCCAATCATATCTAACCACTGGAACTTCCAAAGGGTCCTTCACACCATTGCTGCAACTCAAGAAGTTCCCCGACATACCCGTCTCCACTCGAGAGGAAGCACGTGGGGTCCCGCACACATCCAGGGGAGCCCCGTTTCCGCCTCCTAGCTCGAGATGAGGGATCCTTTCCCTGTTTCGTAGGGAAAGAATTCCCGGCGTTCCCGTCGCATCTCAAGAGGAGGCGCTCTCCACAGGAAAGGCGAGAGGAACTCCAGGGTCGTGCCACCATTCCAAGAGTCCCCCAGATGTGTCAGTCCATTCCAGAGGAACCTCTTTTCCCTGCACTGCCTTGACGTTCAAGCCGAGGATCGACTCCCACCACGTGTGCACGTGGGACAGCCCTGTGGGAAAGCCTCGTGGGAAAGCCTCGTGGGAAAGACTCGAGGGAAAACCATAGATCCTTTGATCCACGCGGCGGACTGCGTGACACTGCTGCTACCGCTCTGGAGGAAAGCGCAAGTGCATGCCCGCATTCGAGACGAGGACTGACTCCCCTGGGGAGACTCCAGAAGTACCCCAAGATCCATGTCAGCACTGGAGAGGAATCCTCAGGTTCCGGCCCCGACTCCACACAAGGTCTTAGGCCCCGGCATCGACGGGAGAGGAATCCCGAGAGGCCCCCGAGGAACTCGCATGGGGACTGGCCTTTCCTGAGGCCACCAGAGCGGGTCCCTGAGGTCCCCGTCGTAAGTCGAGAGCACCTGCCGCAACTCGAGAAAATCCAGGAGGTTTTGCCCTCCAGGCGAGATGAGGCCCATTTCCGCTGAGGCTTCTCGAGGCCAATCACATCTAACCACTGGAACTTCCAAAGGGTCCTTCACACCATTGCTGCAACTCAAGAAGTTCCCCGACATACCCGTCTCCACTCGAGAGGAAGCACGTGGGGTCCCGCACACATCCAGGGGAGCCCCGTTTCCGCCTCCTAGCTCGAGATGAGGGATCCTTTCCCTGTTTCGTAGGGAAAGAATTCCCGGCGTTCCCGTCGCATCTCAAGAGGAGGCGCTCTCCACAGGAAAGGCGAGAGGAACTCCAGGGTCGTGCCACCATTCCAAGAGTCCCCCAGATGTGTCAGTCCATTCCAGAGGAACCTGTTTTCCCTGCACTGCCTTGACGTTCAAGCCGAGGATCGACTCCCACCACGTGTGCACGTGGGACAGCCCTGTGGGAAAGCCTCGTGGGAAAGCCTCGTGGGAAAGACTCGAGGGAAAACCATAGATCCTTTGATCCACGCGGCGGACTGCGTGACACTGCTGCTACCGCTCTGGAGGAAAGCGCAAGTGCATGCCCGCATTCGAGACGAGGACTGACTCCCCTGGGGAGACTCCAGAAGTACCCCAAGATCCATGTCAGCACTGGAGAGGAATCCTCAGGTTCCGGCCCCGACTCCACACAAGGTCTTAGGCCCCGGCATCGACGGGAGAGGAATCCCGAGAGGCCCCCGAGGAACTCGCATGGGGACTGGCCTTTCCTGAGGCCACCAGAGCGGGTCCCTGAGGTCCCCGTCGTAAGTGGAGAGCACCTGCTGCAACTAGAGAAAATCCAGGAGGTTTTGCCCTCCAGGCGAGATGAGGCCCATTTCCGCTGAGGCTTTTCGAGGCCAATCACATCTAAACACTGGAACTTCCAAAGGGTCCTTCACACCCTTGCTGCAACTCAAGAAGTTCCCCGACATACCCGTCTCCACTCGAGAGGAAGCACGTGGGGTCCCGCACACATCCAGGGGAGCCCCGTTTCCGCCTCCTAGCTCGAGATGAGGAATCCTTTCCCTGTTTCGTAGGGAAAGAATTCCCGGCGTTCCCGTCGCATCTCAAGAGGAGGCGCTCTCCACAGGAAAGGCGAGAGGAACTCCAGGGTCGTGACACCATTCCAAGAGTCCCCCAGATGTGTCAGTCCATTCCAGAGGAACCTGTTTTCCCTGCACTGCCTTGACGTTCAAGCCGAGGATCGACTCCCACCACGTGTGCACGTGGGACAGCCCTGTGGGAAAGCCTCGTGGGAAAGCCTCGTGGGAAAGACTCGAGGGAAAACCATAGATCCTTTGATCCACGCGGCGGACTGTGTGACACTGCTGCTACCGCTCTGGAGGAAAGCGCAAGTGCATGCCCGCATTCGAGACGAGGACTGACTCCCCTGGGGAGACTCCAGAAGTACCCCAAGATCCATGTCAGCACTGGAGAGGAATCCTCAGGTTCCGACCCCGACTCCACACAAGGTCTTAGGCCCCGGCATCGACGGGAGAGGAATCCCGAGAGGCCACCGAGGAACTCGCATGGGGACTGGCCTTTCCTGAGGCCACCAGAGCGGGTCCCTGAGGTCCCCGTCGTAAGTCGAGAGCACCTGCCGCAACTCGAGAAAATCCAGGAGGTTTTGCCCTCCAGGCGAAATGAGGCCCATTTCCGCTGTGGCTTCTCGAGGCCAATCACATCTAACCACTGGAACTTCCAAAGGGTCCTTCACACCCTTGCTGCAACTCAAGAAGTTCCCCGACATACCCGTCTCCACTCGAGAGGAAGCACGTGGGGTCCCGCACACATCCAGGGGAGCCCCGTTTCGCCTCCTAGCTCGAGATGAGGGATCCTTTCCCTGTTTCGTAGGGAAAGAATTCCCGGCGTTCCCGTCGCATCTCAAGAGGAGGCGCTCTCCACAGGAAAGGCGAGAGGAACTCCAGGGTCGTGCCACCATTCCAAGAGTCCCCCAGATGTGTCAGTCCATTCCAGAGGAACCTGTTTTCCCTGCACTGCCTTGACGTTCAAGCCGAGGATCGACTCCCACCACGTGTGCAGGTGGGACAGCCCGGTGGGAAAGCCTCGTGGGAAAGCCTCGTGGGAAAGACTCGAGGGAAAACCATAGATCCTTTGATCCACGCGGCGGACTGTGTGACACTGCTGCTACCGCTCTGGAGGAAAGCGCAAGTGCATGCCCGCATTCGAGACGAGGACTGACTCCCCTGGGGAGACTCCAGAAGTACCCCAAGATCCATGTCAGCACTGGAGAGGAATCCTCAGGTTCCGGCCCCGACTCCACACAAGGTCTTAGGCCCCGGCATCGACGGGAGAGGAATCCCGAGAGGCCCCCGAGGAACTCGCATGGGGACTGGCCTTTCCTGAGGCCACTAGAGCGGGTTCCAGAGGTCCCCGTCGTACGTCGAGAGCACCTGCCGCAACTCGAGAAAATCCAGGAGGTTTTGCCTTCCAGGCGAGATGAGGCCCATTTCCGCTGAGGCTTCTCGAGGCTAATCACGTCTAACCACTGGAACTTCCAAAGGGTCCTTCACACCCTTGCTGCAACTCAAGAAGTTCCCCGACATACCCGTCTCCACTCGAGAGGAAGCACGTCGTCCCGCACACATCCAGGGGAGCCCCGTTTCCGCCTCCTAGCTCGAGATGAGGGATCCTTTCCCTGTTTCGTAGGTAAAGAATTCCCGGCGTTCCCGTCGCATCTCAAGAGGAGGCGCTCTCCACAGGAAAGGCGAGAGGAACTCAGGGTCGTGCCACCATTCCAAGAGTCCCCCAGATGTGTCAGTCCATTCCAGAGGAACCTGTTTTCCCTGCACTGCCTTGACGTTCAAGCCGAGGATCGACTCCCACCACGTGTGCACGTGGGACAGCCCTGTGGGAAAGCCTCGTGGGAAAGCCTCGTGGGAAAGACTCGAGGGAAAACCATAGATCCTTTGATCCACGCGGCGGACTGTGTGACACTGCTGCTACCGCTCTGGAGGAAAGCGCAAGTGCATGCCCGCATTCGAGACGAGGACTGACTCCCCTGGGGAGACTCCAGAAGTACCCCAAGATCCATGTCAGCACTGGAGAGGAATCCTCAGGTTCCGGCCCCGACTCCACACAAGGTCTTAGGCCCCGGCATCGACGGGAGAGGAATCCCCAGAGGCCCCCGAGGAACTCGCATGGGGACTGGCCTTTCCTGAGGCCACCAGAGCGGGTCCCTGAGGTCCCCGTCGTAAGTCGAGAGCACCTGCCGCAACTCGAGAAAATCCAGGAGGTTTTGCCCACCAGGCGAGATGAGGCCCATTTCCGCTGAGGCTTCTCGAGGCCAATCACATCTAACCACTGGAACTTCCAAAGGGTCCTTCACACCCTTGCTGCAACTCAAGAAGTTCCCGGACATACCCGTCTCCACTCGAGAGGAAGCACGTGGTGTCCAGCACACATCCAGGGGAGCCCCGTTTCCGCCTCCTAGCTCGAGATGAGGGATCCTTTCCCTGTTTCGTAGGTAAAGAATTCCCGGCGTTCCCGTCGCATCTCAAGAGGAGGCGCTCTCCACAGGAAAGGCGAGAGGAACTCCAGGGTCGTGCCACCATTCCAAGAGTCCCCCAGATGTGTCAGTCCATTCCAGAGGAACCTGTTTTCCCTGCACTAGCTTGACGTTCAAGCCGAGGATCGACTCCCACCACGTGTGCACGTGGGACAGCCCTGTGGGAAAGCCTCGTGGGAAAGCCTCGTGGGAAAGACTCGAGGGAAAACCATAGATCCTTTGATCCACGCGGCGGACTGCGTGACACTGCTGCTACCGCTCTGGAGGAAAGCGCAAGTGCATGCCCGCATTCGAGACGAGGACTGACTCCCCTGGGGAGACTCCAGAAGTACCCCAAGATCCATGTCAGCACTGGAGAGGAATCCTCAGGTTCCGGCCCCGACTCCACACAAGGTCTTAGGCCCCGGCATCGACGGGAGAGGAATCCCGAGAGGCCCCTGAGGAACTCGCATGGGGACTGGCCTTTCCTGAGGCCACCAGAGCGGGTCCCTGAGGTCCCCGTCGTAAGTCGAGAGCACCTGCCGCAACTCGAGAAAATCCAGGAGGTTTTGCCCTCCTGGCGAGATGAGGCCCATTTCCGCTGAGGCTTCTAGAGGCCAATCACATCTAACCACTGGAACTTCCAAAGGGTCCTTCACACCCTTGCTGCAACTCAAGAAGTTCCCCGACATACCCGTCTCCACTCGAGAGGAAGCACGTGGGGTCCCGCACACATCCAGGGGAGCCCCGTTTCGTCTCCTAGCTCGAGATGAGGGATCCTTTCCCTGTTTCGTAGGGAAAGAATTCCCGGCGTTCCCGTCGCATCTCAAGAGGAGGCGCTCTCCACAGGAAAGGCGAGAGGAACTCCAGGGTCGTGCCACCATTCCAAGAGTCCCCCAGATGTGTCAGTCCATTCCAGAGGAACCTGTTTTCCCTGCACTGCCTTGACGTTCAAGCCGAGGATCGACTCCCACCACGTGTGCACGTGGGACAGCCCTGTGGGAAAGCCTCGTGGGAAAGCCTCGTGGAAAAGACTCGAGGGAAAACCATAGATCCTTTGATCCACGCGGCGGACTGCGTGACACTGCTGCTACCGCTCTGGAGGAAAGCGCAAGTGCATGCCCGCATTCGAGACGAGGACTGACTCCCCTGGGGAGACTCCAGAAGTACCCCAAGATCCATGTCAGCACTGGAGAGGAATCCTCAGGTTTCGGCCCCGACTCCACACAAGGTCTTAGGCCCCGGCATCGACGGGAGAGGAATCCCGAGAGGCCCCCGAGGAACTCGCATGGGGACTGGCCTTTCCTGAGGCCACCAGAGCGGGTCCCTGAGGTCCCCGTCGTAAGTCGAGAGCACCTGCCGCAACTCGAGAAAATCCAGGAGGATTTGCCCTCCAGGCGAGATGAGGCCCATTTCCGCTGAGGCTTCTCGAGGCCAATCACATCTAACCACTGGAACTTCCAAAGGGTCCTTCACACCCTTGCTGCAACTCAAGAAGTTCCCGGACATACCCGTCTCCACTCGAGAGGAAGCACGTGGGGTCCCGCACACATCCAGGGGAGCCCCGTTTCCGCCTCCTAGCTCGAGATGAGGGATCCTTTCCCTGTTTCGTAGGGAAAGAATTCCCGGCATTCCCGTCGCATCTCAAGAGGAGGCGCTCTCCACAGGAAAGGCGAGAGGAACTCCAGGGTCGTGACACCATTCCAAGAGTCCCCCAGATGTGTCAGTCCATTCCAGAGGAACCCGTTTTCCCTGCACTGCCTTGACGTTCAAGCCGAGGATCGACTCCCACCACGTGTGCACGTGGGACAGCCCTGTGGGAAAGCCTCGTGGGAAAGCCTCGTGGGAAAGCCTCGAGGGAAAACCATAGATCCTTTGATCCACGCGGCGGACTGTGTGACACTGCTGCTACCGCTCTGGAGGAAAGCGCAAGTGCATGCCCGCATTCGAGACGAGGACTGACTCCCCTGGGGAGACTCCAGAAGTACCCCAAGATCCATGTCAGCACTGGAGAGGAATCCTCAGGTTCGGGCCCCGACTCCACACAAGGTCTTAGGCCCCGGCATCGACGGGAGAGGAATCCCGAGAGGCCCCCGAGGAACTCGCATGGGGACTGGCCTTTCCTGAGGCCACCAGAGCGGTTCCCTGAGGTCCCCGTCGTAAGTCGAGAGCACCTGCCGCAACTCGAGAAAATCCAGGAGGTTTTGCCCTCCAGGCGAGATGAGGCCCATTTCCGCTGAGGCTTCTCGAGGCCAATCACATCTAACCACTGGAACTTCCAAAGGGTCCTTCACACCATTGCTGCAACCCAAGAAGTTCCCCGACATACCCGTCTCCACTCGAGAGGAAGCACGTGGGGTCCCGCACACATCCAGGGGAGCCCCGTTTCCGCCTCCTAGCTCGAGATGAGGGATCCTTTCCCTGTTTCGTAGGGAAAGAATTCCCGGCGTTCCCGTCGCATCTCAAGAGGAGGCGCTCTCCACAGGAAAGGCGAGAGGAACTCCAGGGTTGTGACACCATTCCAAGAGTCCCCCAGATGTGTCAGTCCATTCCAGAGGAACCTGTTTTCCCTGCACTGCCTTGACGTTCAAGCCGAGGATCGACTCCCACCACGTGTGCACGTGGGACAGCCCTGTGGGAAAGCCTCGTGGGAAAGCCTCGTGGGAAAGACTCGAGGGAAAACCATAGATCCTTTGATCCACGCGGCGGACTGCGTGACACTGCTGCTACCGCTCTGGAGGAAAGCGCAAGTGCATGCCCGCATTCGAGACGAGGACTGACTCCCCTGGGGAGACTCCAGAAGTACCCCAAGATCCATGTCAGCACTGGAGAGGAATCCTCAGGTTCCGGCCCCGACTCCACACAAGGTCTTAGGCCCCGGCATCGACGGGAGAGGAATCCCGAGAGGCCCCTGAGGAACTCGCATGGGGACTGGCCTTTCCTGAGGCCACCAGAGCGGGTCCCTGAGGTCCCCGTCGTAAGTCGAGAGCACCTGCCGCAACTCGAGAAAATCCAGGAGGTTTTGCCCTCCAGGCGAGATGAGGCCTATTTCCGCTGAGGCTTCTCGAGGCCAATCACATCTAACCACTGGAACTTCCAAAGGGTCCTTCACACCCTTGCTGCAACTCAAGAAGTTCCCCGACATACCCGTCTCCACTCGAGAGGAAGCACGTGGGGTCCCGCACACATCCAGGGGAGCCCCGTTTCGCCTCCTAGCTCGAGATGAGGGATCCTTTCCCTGTTTCGTAGGGAAAGAATTCCCGGCGTTCCCGTCGCATCTCAAGAGGAGGCGCTCTCCACAGGAAAGGCGAGAGGAACTCCAGGGTCGTGCCACCATTCCAAGAGTCCCCCAGATGTGTCAGTCCATTCCAGAGGAACCTTTTTTCCCTGCACTGCCTTGACGTTCAAGCCGAGGATCGACTCCCACCACGTGTGCACGTGGGACAGCCCTGTGGGAAAGCCTCGTGGGAAAGCCTCGTGGGAAAGACTCGAGGGAAAACCATAGATCCTTTGATCCACGCGGCGGACTGCGTGACACTGCTGCTACCGCTCTGGAGGAAAGCGCAAGTGCATGCCCGCATTCGAGACGAGGACTGACTCCCCTGGGGAGACTCCAGAAGTACCCCAAGATCCATGTCAGCACTGGAGAGGAATCCTCAGGTTCCGGCCCCGACTCCACACAAGGTCTTAGGCCCCGGCATCGACGGGAGAGGAATCCCGAGAGGCCCCCGAGGAACTCGCATGGGGACTGGCCTTTCCTGAGGCCACCAGAGCGGGTCCCTGAGGTCCCCGTCGTAAGTCGAGAGCACCTGACGCAACTCGAGAAAATCCAGGAGGTTTTGCCCTCCAGGCGAGATGAGGCCCATTTCCGCTGAGGCTTCTAGAGGCTAATCACGTCTAACCACTGGAACTTCCAAAGGGTCCTTCACACCCTTGCTGCAACTCAAGAAGTTCCCCGACATACCCGTCTCCACTCGAGAGGAAGCACGTGGTGTCCCGCCCACATCCAGGGGAGCTCCGTTTCCGACTCCTAGCTCGAGATGAGGGATCCTTTCACTGTTTCGTAGGGAAAGAATTCCCCGCGTTCCCGTCGCATCTCAAGAGGAGGCGCTCTCCACAGGAAAGGCGAGAGGAACTCCAGGGTCGTGCCACCATTCCAAGAGTCCCCCAGATGTGTCAGTCCATTCCAGAGGAATCTGTTTTCCCTGCACTGCCTTGACGTTCAAGCCGAGGATCGACTCCCACCACGTGTGCACGTGGGACAGCCCTGTGGGAAAGCCTCGTGGGAAAGCCTCGTGGAAAAGACTCGAGGGAAAACCATAGATCCTTTGATCCACGCGGCGGACTGCGTGACACTGCTGCTACCGCTCTGGAGGAAAGCGCAAGTGCATGCCCGCATTCGAGACGAGGACTGACTCCCCTGGGGAGACTCCAGAAGTACCCCAAGATCCATGTCAGCACTGGAGAGGAATCCTCAGGTTCCGGCCCCGACTCCACACAAGGTCTTAGGCCCCGGCATCGACGGGAGAGGAATCCACAGAGGAACTCGCATGGGGACTGGCCTTTCCTGAGGCCACCAGAGCGGGTCCCTGAGGTCCTCGTCGTAAGTCGAGAGCACCTGCCGCAACTCGAGAAAATCCAGGCGGTTTTGCCCTCCAGGCGAGATGAGGCCCATTTCCGCTGAGGCTTCTCGAGGCCAATCACATCTAACCACTGGAACTTCCAAAGGGTCCTTCACACCCTTGCTGCAACTCAAGAAGTTCCCCGACATACCCGTCTCCACTCGAGAGGAAGCACGTGGGGTCCCGCACACATCCAGGGGAGCCCCGTTTCCGCCTCCTAGCTCGAGATGAGGGATCCTTTCCCTGTTTCGTAGGGAAAGAATTCCCGGCGTTCCCGTCGCATCTCAAGGGGAGGCGCTCTCCACAGGAAAGGCGAGAGGAACTCCAGGGTCGTGACACCATTCCAAGAGTCCCCCAGATGTGTCAGTCCATTGCAGAGGAACCTGTTTTCCCTGCACTGCCTTGACGTTCAAGCCGAGGATCGACTCCCACCACGTGTGCACGTGGGACAGCCCTGTGGGAAAGCCTCGTGGGAAAGCCTCGTGGGAAAGACTCGAGGGAAAACCATAGATCCTTTGATCCACGCGGCGGACTGCGTGACACTGCTGCTACCGCTCTGGAGGAAAGCGCAAGTGCATGCCCGCATTCGAGACGAGGACTGACTCCCCTGGGGAGACTCCAGAAGTACCCCAAGATCCATGTCAGCACTGGAGAGGAATCCTCAGGTTCCGGCCCCGACTCCACACAAGGTCTTAGGCCCCGGCATCGACGGGAGAGGAATCCCGAGAGGCCCCCGGCGAACTCGCATGGGGACTGGCCTTTCCTGAGGCCACCAGAGCGGGTCCCTGAGGTCCCCGTCGTAAGTCGAGAGCACCTGCCGCAACTCGAGAAAATCCAGGCGGTTTTGCCCTCCAGGCGAGATGAGGCCCATTTCCGCTGAGGCTTCTCGAGGCCAATCACATCTAACCACTGGAACTTCCAAAGGGTCCTTCACACCCTTGCTGCAACTCAAGAAGTTCCCGGACATACCCGTCTCCACTCGAGAGGAAGCACGTGGTGTCCCGCACACATCCAGGGGAGCCCCGTTTCCGCCTCCTAGCTCGAGATGAGGGATCCTTTCCCTGTTTCGTAGGGAAAGAATTCCCGGCGTTCCCGTAGCATCTCAAGAGGAGGCGCTCTCCACAGGAAAGGCGAGAGGAACTCCAGGGTCGTGCCACCATTCCAAGAGTCCCCCAGATGTGTCAGTCCATTCCAGAGGAACCTGTTTTCCCTGCACTGCCTTGACGTTCAAGCCGAGGATCGACTCCCACCACGTGTGCACGTGGGACAGCCCTGTGGGAAAGCCTCGTGGGAAAGCCTCGTGGGAAAGACTCGAGGGAAAACCATAGATCCTTTGATCCACGCGGCGGACTGCGTGACACTGCTGCTACCGCTCTGGAGGAAAGCGCAAGTGCATGCCCGCATTCGAGACGAGGACTGACTCCCCTGGGGAGACTCCAGAAGTACCCCAAGATCCATGTCAGCACTGGAGAGGAATCCTCAGGTTCCGGCCCCGACTCCACACAAGGTCTTAGGCCCCGGCATCGACGGGAGAGGAATCCAGAGAGGACCCTGAGGAACTCGCATGGGGACTGGCCTTTCCTGAGGCCACCAGAGCGTGTCCCTGAGGTCCCCGTCGTAAGTCGAGAGCACCTGCCGCAACTCGAGAAAATCCAGGAGGTTTTGCCCTCCAGGCGAGATGTGGCCCATTTCCGCTGAGGCTTCTCGAGGCCAATCACATCTAACCACTGGAACTTCCAAAGGGTCCTTCACACCCTTGCTGCAACTCAAGAAGTTCCCCGACATACCCGTCTCCACTCGAGAGGAAGCACGTGGTGTCCCGCCCACATCCAGGGGAGCTCCGTTTCCGACTCCTAGCTCGAGATGAGGGATCCTTTCCCTGTTTCGTAGGGAAAGAATTCCCCGCGTTCCCGTCGCATCTCAAGAGGAGGCGCTCTCCAAAGGAAAGGCGAGAGGAACTCCAGGGTCGTGCCACCATTCCAAGAGTCCCCCAGATGTGTCAGTCCATTCCAGAGGAACCTGTTTTCCCTGCACTGCCTTGACGTTCAAGCCGAGGATCGACTCCCACCACGTGTGCACGTGGGACAGCCCTGTGGGAAGCCTCGTGGGAAAGCCTCGTTGAAAAGACTCGAGGGAAAACCATAGATCCTTTGATCCACGCGGCGGACTGCGTGACACTGCTGCTACCGCTCTGGAGGAAAGCGCAAGTGCATGCCCGCGTTCGAGACGAGGACTGACTCCCCTGGGGAGACTCCAGAATTACCCCAAGATCCATGTCAGCACTGGAGAGGAATCCTCAGGTTCCGGCCCCGACTCCACACAAGGTCTTAGGCCCCGGCATCGACGGGAGAGGAATCCACAGAGGAACTCGCATGGGGACTGGCCTTTCCTGAGGCCACCAGAGCGGGTCCCTGAGGTCCTCGTCGTAAGTCGAGAGCACCTGCCGCAACTCGAGAAAATCCAGGCGGTTTTGACCTCCAGGCGAGATGAGGCCCATTTCCGCTGAGGCTTCTCGAGGCCAATCACATCTAACCACTTGAACTTCCAAAGGGTCCTTCACACCCTTGCTGCAACTCAAGAAGTTCCCCGACATACCCGTCTACACTCGAGAGGAAGCACGTGGGGTCCCGCCCACATCCAGGGGAGCCCCGTTTCCGCCTCCTATCTCGAGATGAGGGATCCTTTCCCTGTTTCGTAGGGAAAGAATTCCCGGCGTTCCCGTCGCATCTCAAGGGGAGGCGCTCTCCACAGGAAAGGCGAGAGGAACTCCAGGGTCGTGACACCATTCCAAGAGTCCCCCAGATGTGTCAGTCCATTCCAGAGGAACCTGTTTTCCCTGCACTGCCTTGACGTTCAAGCCGAGGATCGACTCCCACCACGTGTGCACGTGGGACAGCCCTGTGGGAAAGCCTCGTGGGAAAGCCTCGTGGGAAAGACTCGAGGGAAAACCATAGATCCTTTGATCCACGCGGCGGACTGCGTGACACTGCTGCTACCGCTCTGGAGGAAAGCGCAAGTGCATGCCCGCATTCGAGACGAGGACTGACTCCCCTGGGGAGACTCCAGAAGTACCCCAAGATCCATGTCAGCACTGGAGAGGAATCCTCAGGTTCCGGCCCCGACTCCACACAAGGTCTTAGGCCCCGGCATCGACGGGAGAGGAATCCACTGAGGAACTCGCATGGGGACTGGCCTTTCCTGAGGCCACCAGAGCGGGTCCCTGAGGTCCTCGTCGTAAGTCGAGAGCACCTGCCGCAACTCGAGAAAATCCAGGCGGTTTTGCCCTCCAGGCGAGATGAGGTCCATTTCCGCTGAGGCTTCTCGAGGCCAATCACATCTAACCACTGGAACTTCCAAAGGGTCCTTCACACCCTTGCTGCAACTCAAGAAATTCCCCGACATACCCGTCTACACTCGAGAGGAAGCACGTGGGGTCCCGCACACATCCAGGGGAGCCCCGTTTCCGCCTCCTAGCTCGAGATGAGGGATCCTTTCCCTGTTTCGTAGGGAAAGAATTCCCGGCGTTCCCGTCGCATCTCAAGGGGAGGCGCTCTCCACAGGAAAGGCGAGAGGAACTCCAGGGTCGTGACACCATTCCAAGAGTCCCCCAGATGTGTCAGTCTATTGCAGAGGAACCTGTTTTCCCTGCACTGCCTTGACGTTCAAGCCGAGGATCGACTCCCACCAAGTGTGCACGTGGGACAGCCCTGTGGGAAAGCCTCGTGGGAAAGCCTCGTGGGAAAGACTCGAGGGAAAACCATAGATCCTTTGATCCACGCGGCGGACTGCGTGACACTGCTGCTACCGCTCTGGAGGAAAGCGCAAGTGCATGCCCGCATTCGAAACGAGGACTGACTCCCCTGGGGAGACTCCAGAAGTACCCCAAGATCCATGTCAGCACTGGAGAGGAATCCTCAGGTTCCGGCCCCGACTCCACACAAGGTCTTAGGCCCCGGCATCGACGGGAGAGGAATCCCGAGAGGCCCCCGAGGAACTCGCATGGGGACTGGCCTTTCCTGAGGCCACCAGAGCGGGTCCCTGAGGTCCCCGTCGTAAGTCGAGAGCACCTGCCGCAACTCGAGAAAATCCAGGAGGTTTTGCCCTCCAGGCGAGATGAGGCCCATTTCCGCTGAGGCTTCTCGAGGCCAATCACATCTAACCACTGGAACTTCCAAAGGGTCCTTCACACCCTTGCTGCAACTCAAGAAGTTCCCGGACATACCCGTCTGCACTCGAGAGGAAGCACGTGGTGTCCCGCACACATCCAGGGGAGCCCCGTTTCCGCCTCCTAGCTCGAGATGAGGGATCCTTTCCCTGTTTCGTAGGGAAAGAATTCCCGGCATTCCCGTCGCATCTGAAGAGGAGGCGCTCTCCACAGGAAAGGCGAGAGGAACTCCAGGGTCGTGCCACCATTCCAAGAGTCCCCCAGATGTGTCAGTCCATTCCAGAGGAACCTGTTTTCCCTGCACTGCCTTGACGTTCAAGCCGAGGATCGACTCCCACCACGTGTGCACGTGGGACAGCCCTGTGGGAAAGCCTCGTGGGAAAGCCTCGTGGGAAAGACTCGAGGGAAAACCATAGATCCTTTGATCCACGCGGCGGACTGCGTGACACTGCTGCTACCGCTCTGGAGGAAAGCGCAAGTGCATGCCCGCATTCGAGACGAGGACTGACTCCCCTGGGGAGACTCCAGAAGTACCCCAAGATCCATGTCAGCACTGGAGAGGAATCCTCAGGTTCCGGCCCCGACTCCACACAAGGTCTTAGGCCCCGGCATCGACGGGAGAGGAATCCCGAGAGGCCCCCGAGGAACTCGCATGGGGACTGGCCTTTCCTGAGGCCACCAGAGCGGGTCCCTGAGGTCCCCGTCGTAAGTCGAGAGCACCTGCCGCAACTCGAGCAAATCCAGGAGGTTTTGCCCTCCAGGCGAGATGAGGCCCATTTCCGCTGAGGCTTCTAGAGGCTAATCACGTCTAACCACTGGAACTTCCAAAGGGTCATACACACCCTTGCTGCAACTCAAGAAGTTCCCGGACATACCCGTCTGCACTCGAGAGGAAGCACGTGGTGTCCCGCCCACATCCAGGGGAGCTCCGTTTCCGACTCCTAGCTCGAGATGAGGGATCCTTTCCCTGTTTCGTAGGGAAAGAATTCCCCGCGTTCCCGTCGCATCTCAAGAGGAGGCGCTCTCCACAGGAAAGGCGAGAGGAACTCCAGGGTCGTGCCAACATTCCAAGAGTCCCCCAGATGTGTCAGTCAATTCCAGAGGAACCTGTTTTCCCTGCACTGCCTTGACGTTCAAGCCGAGGATCGACTCCCACCACGTGTGCACGTGGGACAGCCCTGTGGGAAAGCCTCGTGGGAAAGCCTCGTGGAAAAGACTCGAGGGAAAACCATAGATCCTTTGATCCACGCGGCGGACTGCGTGACACTGCTGCTACCGCTCTGGAGGAAAGCGCAAGTGCATGCCCGCATTCGAGACGAGGACTGACTCCCCTGGGGAGACTCCAGAAGTACCCCAAGATCCATGTCAGCACTGGAGAGGAATCCTCAGGTTCCGGCCCCGACTCCACACAAGGTCTTATGCCCCGGCATCGACGGGAGAGGAATCCACAGAGGAACTCGCATGGGGACTGGCCTTTCCTGAGGCCACCAGAGCGGGTCCCTGGGGTCCTCGTCGTAAGTCGAGAGCACCTGCCGCAACTCGAGAAAATCCAGGCGGTTTTGCCCTCCAGCCGAGATGAGGCCCATTTCCGCTGAGGCTTCTCGAGGCCAATCACATCTAACCACTGGAACTTCCAAAGGGTCCTTCACACCCTTGCTGCAACTCAAGAAGTTCCCCGACATACCCGTCTCCACTCGAGAGGAAGCACGTGGGGTCCCGCCCACATCCAGGGGAGCCCCGTTTCCGCCTCCTAGCTCGAGATGAGGGATCCTTTCCCTGTTTCGTAGGGAAAGAATTCCCGGCGTTCCCGTCGCATCTCAAGGGGAGGCGCTCTCCACAGGAAAGGCGAGAGGAACTCCAGGGTCGTGACACCATTCCAAGAGTCCCCCAGATGTGTCAGTCCATTCCAGAGGAACCTGTTTTCCCTGCACTGCCTTGACGTTCAAGCCGAGGATCGACTCCCACCACGTGTGCACGTGGGACAGCCCTGTGGGAAAGCCTCGTGGGAAAGCCTCGTGGGAAAGACTCGAGGGAAAACCATAGATCCTTTGATCCACGCGGCGGACTGCGTGACACTGCTGCTACCGCTCTGGAGGAAAGCGCAAGTGCATGCCCGCATTCGAGACGAGGACTGACTCCCCTGGGGAGACTCCAGAAGTACCCCAAGATCCATGTCAGCACTGGAGAGGAATCCTCAGGTTCCGGCCCCGACTCCACACAAGGTCTTAGGCCCCGGCATCGACGGGAGAGGAATCCCGAGAGGCCCCCGAGGAACTCGCATGGGGACGGGCCTTTCCTGAGGCCACCAGAGCGGGTCCCTGAGGTCCCCGTCGTAAGTCGAGAGCACCTGCCGCAACTCGAGAAAATCCATCCGGTTTTGCCCTCCAGGCGAGATGAGGCCCATTTCCGCTGAGGCTTCTCGAGGCTAATCACATCTAACCACTGGAACTTCCAAAGGGTCCTTCACACCCTTGCTGCAACTCAAGAAGTTCCCGGACATACCCGTCTGCACTCGAGAGGAAGCACGTGGTGTCCCGCACACATCCAGGGGAGCCCCGTTTCCGCCTCCTAGCTCGAGATGAGGGATCCTTTCCCTGTTTCGTAGGGAAAGAATTCCCGGCGTTCCCGTCACATCTCAAGAGGAGGCGCTCTCCACAGGAAAGGCGAGACGAACTCCAGGGTCGTGCCACCATTCCAAGAGTCCCCCAGATGTGTCAGTCCATTCCAGAGGAACCTGTTTTCCCTGCACTGCCTTGACGTTCAAGCCGAGGATCGACTCCCACCACGTGTGCACGTGGGACAGCCCTGTGGGAAAGCCTCGTGGGAAAGCCTCGTGGGAAAGACTCGAGGGAAAACCATAGATCCTTTGATCCACGCGGCAGACTGCGTGACACTGCTGCTACCGCTCTGGAGGAAAGCGCAAGTGCATGCCCGCCTTCGAGACGAGGAGTGACTCCCCTGGGGAGACTCCAGAAGTACCGCAAGATCCATGTCAGCACTGGAGAGGAATCCTCAGGTTCCGGCCCCGACTCCACACAAGGTCTTAGGCCCCGGCATCGACGGGAGAGGAATCCCGAGAGGCCCCCGAGGAACTCGCATGCGGACTGGCCTTTCCTGAGGCCACCAAAGCGGGTCCCTGAGGTCCCCGTCGTAAGTCGAGAGCACCTGCCGCAACTCGAGAAAATCCAGGAGGTTTTGCCCTCCAGGCGAGATGAGGCCCATTTCCGCTGAGGCTTCTCGAGGCCAATCACATCTAACCACTGGAACTTCCAAAGGGTCCTTCACACCCTTGCTGCAACTCAAGAAGTTCCCCGACATACCCGTCTCCACTCGAGAGGAAGCACGTGGGTCCCGCACACATCCAGGGGAGCCCCGTTTCCGCCTCCTAGCTCGAGATGAGGGATCCTTTCACTGTTTCGTAGGGAAAGAATTCCCGGCGTTCCCGTCGCATCTCAAGAGGAGGCGCTCTCCACAGGAAAGGCGAGAGGAACTCCAGGGTCGTGCCACCATTCCAAGAGTCCCCCAGATGTGTCAGTCCATTCCAGAGGAACCTGTTTTCCCTGCACTGCCTTGACGTTCAAGCCGAGGATCGACTCCCACCACGTGTGCACGTGGGACAGCCCTGTGGGAAAGCCTCGTGGGAAAGCCTCGTGGGAAAGACTCGAGGGAAAACCATAGATCCTTTGATCCACGCGGCGGACTGCGTGACACTGCTGCTACCGCTCTGGAGGAAAGCGCAAGTGCATGCCCGCATTCGAGACGAGGACTGACTCCCCTGGGGAGACTCCAGAAGTACCCCAAGATCCATGTCAGCACTGGAGAGGAATCCTCAGGTTCCGGCCCCGACTCCACACAAGGTCTTAGGCCCCGGCATCGACGGGAGAAGAATCCCGAGAGGCCCCCGAGGAACTCGCATGGGGACTGGCCTTTCCTGAGGCGACCAGAGCGGGTCCCTGAGGTCCCCGTCGTAAGTCGAGAGCACCTGCCGCAACTCGAGACAATCCAGGAGGTTTTGCCCTCCAGGCGAGATGAGGCCCATTTCCGCTGAGGCTTCTAGAGGCTAATCACGTCTAACCACTGGAACTTCCAAAGGGTCATTCACACCCTTGCTGCAACTCAAGAAGTTCCCCGACATACCCGTCTACACTCGAGAGGAAGCACGTGGGGTCCCGCCCACATCCAGGGGAGCTCCGTTTCCGACTCCTAGCTCGAGATGAGGGATCCTTTCCCTGTTTCGTAGGGAAAGAATTCCCCGCGTTCCCGTCGCATCTCAAGAGGAGGCGCTCTCCACAGGAAAGGCGAGAGGAACTCCAGGGTCGTGCCACCATTCCAAGAGTCCCCCAGATGTGTCAGTCCATTCCAGAGGAATCTGTTTTCCCTGCACTGCCTTGACGTTCAAGCCGAGGATCGACTCCCACCACGTGTGCACGTGGGACAGCCCTGTGGGAAGCCTCGTGGGAAAGCCTCGTGGAAAAGACTCGAGGGAAAACCATAGATCCTTTGATCCACGCGGCGGACTGCGTGACACTGCTGCTACCGCTCTGGAGGAAAGCGCAAGTGCATGCCCGCATTCGAGACGAGGACTGACTCCCCTGGGGAGACTCCAGAAGTACCCCAAGATCCATGTCAGCACTGGAGAGGAATCCTCAGGTTCCGGCCCCGACTCCACACAAGGTCTTAGGCCCCGGCATCGACGGGAGAGGAATCCACAGAGGAACTCGCATGGGGACTGGCCTTTCCTGAGGCCACCAGAGCGGGTCCCTGAGGTCCTCGTCGTAAGTCGAGAGCACCTGCCGCAACTCGAGAAAATCCAGGCGGTTTTGCCCTCCAGGCGAGATGAGGTCCATTTCCGCTGAGGCTTCTCGAGGCCAATCACATCTAACTACTGGAACTTCCAAAGGGTCCTTCACACCCTTGCTGCAACTAAAGGAAGTTCCCCGACATACCCGTCTACACTCGAGAGGAAGCACGTGGGGTCCCGCACACATCCAGGGGAGCCCCGTTTCCGCCTCCTAGCTCGAGATGAGGGATCCTTTCCCTGTTTCGTAGGGAAAGAATTCCCGGCGTTCCCGTCGCATCTCAAGGGGAGGCGCTCTCCACAGGAAAGGCGAGAGGAACTCCAGGGTCGTGACACCATTCCAAGAGTCCCCCAGATGTGTCAGTGCATTGCAGAGGAACCTGTTTTCCCTGCACTGCCTTGACGTTCAAGCCGAGGATCGACTCCCACCACGTGTGCACGTGGGACAGCCCTGTGGGAAAGCCTCGTGGGAAAGCCTCGTGGGAAAGACTCGAGGGAAAACCATAGATCCTTTGATCCACGCGGCGGACTGCGTGACACTGCTGCTACCGCTCTGGAGGAAAGCGCAAGTGCATGCCCGCATTCGAGACGAGGACTGACTCCCCTGGGGAGACTCCAGAAGTACCCCAAGATCCATGTCAGCACTGGAGAGGAATCCTCAGGTTCCGGCCCCGACTCCACACAAGGTCTTAGGCCCCGGCATCGACGGGAGAGGAATCCCGAGAGGCCCCCGAGGAACTCGCATGGGGACTGGCCTTTCCTGAGGCCACCAGAGCGGGTCGCTGAGGTCCCCGTCGTAAGTCGAGAGCACCTGCCGCAACTCGAGAAAATCCAGGAGGTTTTGCCCTCCAGGCGAGATGAGGCCCATTTCCGCTGAGGCTTCTCGAGGCCAATCACATCTAACCACTGGAACTTCCAAAGGGTCCTTCACACCCTTGCTGCAACTCAAGAAGTTCCCCGACATACCCGTCTACACTCGAGAGGAAGCACGTGGGGTCCCGCACACATCCAGGGGAGCCCCGTTTCCGCCTCCTAGCTCGAGATGAGGGATCCTTTCCCTGTTTCGTAGGGAAAGAATTCCCGGCGTTCCCGTCGCATCTCAAGGGGAGGCGCTCTCCACAGGAAAGGCGAGAGGAACTCCAGGGTCGTGACACCATTCCAAGAGTCCCCCAGATGTGTCAGTCCATTCCAGAGGAACCTGTTTTCACTGCACTGCCTTGACATTCAAGCCGAGGATCGACTCCCACCACGTGTGCACGTGGGACAGCCCTGTGGGAAAGCCTCGTGGGAAAGCCTCGTGGGAAAGACTCGAGGGAAAACCATAGATCCTTTGATCCACGCGGCAGACTGCGTGACACTGCTGCTACCGCTCTGGAGGAAAGCGCAAGTGCATGCCCGCCTTCGAGACGAGGACTGACTCCCCTGGGGAGACTCCAGAAGTACCCCAAGATCCATGTCAGCACTGGAGAGGAATCCTCAGGTTCCGGCCCCGACTGCACACAAGGTCTTAGGCCCCGGCATCGACGGGAGAGGAATCCCCAGAGGCCCCTGAGGAACTCGCATGGGGACTGGCCTTTCCTGAGGCCACCAGAGCGGGTCCCTGAGGTCCCCGTCGTAAGTCGAGAGCACCTGCCGCAACTCGAGAAAATCCAGGAGGTTTTGACCTCCAGGCGAGATGAGGTCCATTTCCGCTGAGGCTTCTAGAGGCTAATCACGTCTAACCACTGGAACATCCAAAGGGTCCTTCACACCCTTGCTGCAACTCAAGAAGTTCCCCGACATACCCGTCTCCACTCGAGAGGAAGCACGTGGGGTCCCGCACACATCCAGGGGAGCCCCGTTTCCGCCTCCTAGGTCGAGATGAAGGATCCTTTCCCTGTTTCGTAGGGAAAGAATTCCCGGCGTTCCCGTCGCATCTCAAGAGGAGGCGCTCTCCACAGGAAAGGGGAGAGGAACTCCAGGGTCGTGCCACCATTCCAAGAGACCCCCAGATGTGTCAGTCCATTACAGAGGAACCTGTTTTCCCTGCACTGCCTTGATGTTCAAGCCGAGGATCGACTCCCACCACGTGTGCACGTGGGACAGCCCTGTGGGAAAGCCTCGTGGGAAAGCCTCGTGGGAAAGACTCGAGGGAAAACCATAGATCCTTTGATCCACGCGGCAGACTGCGTGACACTGCTGCTACCGCTCTGGAGGAAAGCGCAAGTGCATGCCCGCCTTCGAGACGAAGACTGACTCCCCTGGGGAGACTCCAGAAGTACCCCAAGATCCATGTCAGCACTGGAGAGGAATCCTCAGGTTCCGGCCCCGACTGCACACAAGGTCTTAGGCCCCGGCATCGACGGGAGAGGAATCCCGAGAGGCCCCCGAGGAACTCGCATGGGGACTGGCCTTTCCTGAGGCCACCAGAGCGGGTCCCTGAGGTCCCCGTCGTAAGTCGAGAGCACCTGCCGCAACTCGAGAAAATCCAGGAGGTTTTGCCCTCCAGGCGAGATGAGGCCCATTTCCGCTGAGGCTTCTCGAGGCCAATCACATCTAACCACTGGAACTTCCAAAGGGTCCTTCACACCCTTGCTGCAACTCAAGAAGTTCCCCGACATACCCGTCTCCACTCGAGAGGAAGCACGTGGGTCCCGCACACATCCAGGGGAGCCCCGTTTCCGCCTCCTAGCTCGAGATGAGGGATCCTTTCCCTGTTTCGTAGGGAAAGAATTCCCGGCGTTCCCGTCGCATCTCAAGAGGATGCGCTCTCCACAGGAAAGGCGAGAGGAACTCCAGGGTCGTGCCACCATTCCAAGAGTCCCCGAGATGTGTCAGTCCATTCCAGAGGAACCTGTTTTCCCTGCACTGCCTTGACGTTCAAGCCGAGGATCGACTCCCACCACGTGTGCACGTGGGACTGCCCTGTGGGAAAGCCTCGTGGGAAAGACTCGTGGGAAAGACTCGAGGGAAAACCATACATCCTTTGATCCACGCGGCGGACTGCGTGACACTGCTGCTACCGCTCTGGAGGAAAGCGCACGTGCATGCCCGCATTCGAGACGAGGACTGACTCCCCTGGGGAGACTCCAGAAGTACCCCAAGATCCATGTCAGCACTGGAGAGGAATCCTCAGGTTCCGGCCCCGACTCCACACAAGGTCTTAGGCCCCGGCATCGACGGGAGAGGAATCCCGAGAGGCCCCCGAGGAACTCGCATGGGGACTGGCCTTTCCTGAGGCCACCAGAGCGGGTCCCTGAGGTCCCCGTCGTAAGTCGAGAGCACCTGCCGCAACTCGAGAAAATCCAGGAGGTTTTGCCCTCCAGGCGAGATGAGGCCCATTTCCGCTGAGGCTTCTGGAGGCTAATCACGTCTAACCACTGGAACTTCCAAAGGGTCCTTCACACACTTGCTGCAACTCAAGAAGTTCCCCGACATACCCGTCTCCACTCGAGAGGAAGCACGTGGGGTCCCGCCCACATCCAGGGGAGCCCCGTTTCCGACTCCTAGCTCGAGATGAGGGATCCTTTCCCTGTTTCGTAGGGAAAGAATTCCCGGCGTTCCCGTCGCATCTCAAGAGGAGGCGCTCTCCACAGGAAAGGCGAGAGGAACTCCAGGGTCGTGCCACCATTCCAAGAGTCCCCCAGATGTGTCAGTCCATTCCAGAGGAACCTGTTTTCCCTGCACTGCCTTGACGTTCAAGCCGAGGATCGACTCCCACCACGTGTGCACGTGGGACAGCCCTGTGGGAAAGCCTCGTGGGAAAGCCTCGTGGGAAAGACTAGAGGGAAAATCATAGATCCTTTGCTCCACGCGGCGGACTGCGTGACACTGCTGCTACCGCTCTGGAGGAAAGCGCAAGTGCATGCCCGCATTCGAGACGAAGACTGACTCCCCTGGGGAGACTCCAGAAGTACCCCAAGATCCATGTCAGCACTGGAGAGGAATCCTCAGGTTCCGGCCCCGACTGCACACAAGGTCTTAGGCCCCGGCATCGACGGGAGAGGAATCCCCAGAGGCCCCTGAGGAACTCGCATGGGGACTGGCCTTTCCTGAGGCCACCAGAGCGGGTCCCTGAGGTCCCCGTCGTAAGTCGAGAGCACCTGCCGCAACTCGAGAAAATCCAGGAGGTTTTGACCTCCAGGAGAGATGAGGTCCATTTCCGCTGAGGCTTCTAGAGGCTAATCACGTCTAACCACTGGAACATCCAAAGGGTCCTTCACACCCTTGCTGCAACTCAAGAAGTTCCCCGACATACCCGTCTCCACTCGAGAGGAAGCACGTGGGGTCCCGCACACATCCAGGGGAGCCCCGTTTCCGCCTCCTAGGTCGAGATGAAGGATCCTTTCCCTGTTTCGTAGGGAAAGAATTCCCGGCGTTCCCGTCGCATCTCAAGAGGAGGCGCTCTCCACAGGAAAGGGGAGAGGAACTCCAGGGTCGTGCCACCATTCCAAGAGACCCCCAGATGTGTCAGTCCATTACAGAGGAACCTGTTTTCCCTGCACTGCCTTGATGTTCAAGCCGAGGATCGACTCCCACCACGTGTGCACGTGGGACAGCCCTGTGGGAAAGCCTCGTGGGAAAGCCTCGTGGGAAAGACTCGAGGGAAAACCATAGATCCTTTGATCCACGCGGCAGACTGCGTGACACTGCTGCTACCGCTCTGGAGGAAAGCGCAAGTGCATGCCCGCCTTCGAGACGAAGACTGACTCCCCTGGGGAGACTTCAGAAGTACCCCAAGATCCATGTCAGCGCTGGAGAGGAATCGTCAGGTTCCGGCCCCGACTCCACACAAGGTCTTAGGCCCCGGCATCGACGGGAGAGGAATCCCGAGAGGCCCCCGAGGAACTCGCATGGGGACTGGCCTTTCCTGAGGCCACCAGAGCGGGTCCCTGAGGTCCCCGTCGTAAGTCGAGAGCACCTGCCGCAACTCGAGAAAATCCAGGAGGTTTTGCCCTCCAGGCGAGATGAGGCCCATTTCCGCTGAGGCTTCTCGAGGCCAATCACATCTAAGCACTGGAACTTCCAAAGGGTCCTTCACACCCTTGCTGCAACTCAAGAAGTTCCCCGACATACCCGTCTCCACTCGAGAGGAAGCACGTGGGTCCCGCACACATCCAGGGGAGCCCCGTTTCCGCCTCCTAGCTCGAGATGAGGGATCCTTTCACTGTTTCGTAGGGAAAGAATTCCCGGCGTTCCCGTCGCATCTCAAGAGGAGGCGCTCTCCACAGGAAAGGCGAGAGGAACTGAAGGGTCGTGCCACCATTCCAAGAGTCCCCCAGATGTGTCAGTCCATTCCAGAGGAACCTGTTTTCCCTGCACTGCCTTGACGTTCAAGCCGAGGATCGACTCCCACCACGTGTGCACGTGGGACAGCCCTGTGGGAAAGCCTCGTGGGAAAGCCTCGTGGGAAAGACTCGAGGGAAAACCATAGATCCTTTGATCCACGCGGCGGACTGCGTGACACTGCTGCCACCGCTCTGGAGGAAAGCGCAAGTGCATGCCCGCATTCGAGACGAGGACTGACTCCCCTGGGGAGACTCCAGAAGTACCCCAAGATCCATGTCAGCACTGGAGAGGAATCCTCAGGTTCCGACCCCGACTCCACACAAGGTCTTAGGCCCCGGCATCGACGGGAGAGGAATCCCGAGAGGCCCCCGAGGAACTCACATGGGGACTGGCCTTTCCTGAGGCCACCAGAGCGGTTCCCTGAGGTCCCCGTCGTAAGTGGAGAGCACCTGCCGCAACTCGATTAAATCCAGGAGGTTTTGCCCTCCAGGCGAGATGAGGCCATTTCCGCTGAGGCTTCTCGAGGCCAATCACATCTAACCACTGGAACTTCCAAAGGGTCCTTCACACCCTTGCTGCAACTCAAGAAGTTCCCCGACATACCCGTCTCCATTCGAGAGGAAGCACGTGGGGTCCCGCACACATCCAGGGGAGCCCCGTTTCCGCCTCCTAGCTCGAGATGAGGGATCCTTTCCCTGTTTCGTAGGGAAAGAATTCCCGGCGTTCCCGTCGCATCTCAAGAGGATGCGCTCTCCACAGGAAAGGCGAGAGGAACTCCAGGGTCGTGCCACCATTCCAAGAGTCTCCGAGATGTGTCAGTCCATTCCAGAGGAACCTGTTTTCCCTGCACTGCCTTGACGTTCAAGCCGAGGATCGACTCCCACCACGTGTGCACGTGGGACAGCCCTGTGGGAAAGCCTCGTGGGAAAGACTCGTGGGAAAGACTCGAGGGAAAACCATAGATCCTTTGATCCACGCGGCGGACTGCGTGACACTGCTGCTACCGCTCTGGAGGAAAGCGCACGTGCATGCCCGCATTCGAGACGAGGACTGACTCCCCTGGGGAGACTCCAGAAGTACCCCAAGATCCATGTCAGCACTGGAGAGGAATCCTCAGGTTCCGGCCCCGACTCCACACAAGGTCTTAGGCCCCGGCATCGACGGGAGAGGAATCCCGAGAGGCCCCCGAGGAACTCGCATGGGGACTGGCCTTTCCTGAGGCCACCAGAGCGGGTCCCTGAGGTCCCCGTCGTAAGTCGAGAGCACCTGCCGCAACTCGAGAAAATCCAGGAGGTTTTGCCCTCCAGGCGAGATGAGGCCCATTTCCGCTGAGGCTTCTGGAGGCTAATCACGTCTAACCACTGGAACTTCCAAAGGGTCCTTCACACACTTGCTGCAACTCAAGAAGTTCCCCGACATACCCGTCTCCACTCGAGAGGAAGCACGTGGGGTCCCGCCCACATCCAGGGGAGCCCCGTTTCCGACTCCTAGCTCGAGATGAGGGATCCTTTCCCTGTTTCGTAGGGAAAGAATTCCCGGCGTTCCCGTCGCATCTCAAGAGGAGGCGCTCTCCACAGGAAAGGCGAGAGGAACTCCAGGGTCGTGCCACCATTCCAAGAGTCCCCCAGATGTGTCAGTCCATTCCAGAGGAACCTGTTTTCCCTGCACTGCCTTGACGTTCAAGCCAAGGATCGACTCCCACCACGTGTGCACGTGGGACAGCCCTGTGGGAAAGCCTCGTGGGAAAGCCTCGTGGGAAAGCCTCGTGGGAAAGACTCGAGGGTAAACCATAGATCCTTTGATCCACGCGGCGGACTGCGTGACACTGCTGCTACTGCTCTGGAGGAAAGCGCAAGTGCATGCCCGCATTCGAGACGAGGACTGACTCCCCTGGGGAGACTCCAGAAGTACCCCAAGATCCATGTCAGCACTGGAGAGGAATCCTCAGGTTCCGGCCCCGACTCCAGAGAAGGACTTAGGCCCCGGCATCGACGGGAGAGGGATCCCGAGAGGCCCCCGAGGAACTCGCATGGGGACTGGCTTTTCCTAAGGCCACCAGAGCGGGTCCCTGAGGTCCCCGTCGTAAGTCGAGATCACCTGCGCAACTCGAGAAAATCCAGGAGGTTTTGCCCTCCAGGCGAGATGAGGCTCATTTCCAATGAGGCTTCTCGAGGCTAATCACGTCTAAACACTGGAACTTCCAAAGCGTCCTTCACACCCTTGCTGCAACTCAAGAAGTTCCCCGACATACCCGTCTCCACTCTATAGGAAGCACAAGGGTCCCGGCCACATCCAGAGGAGACCCGTTTCCGCCTCGAGATGAGGGACATTTCGCTGCTTTGTCGGGAAAGAATTCCCGGCGTTCCACTCTCACCTCAAGAGGAGGTGCTCTCCACAGGAAAGGCGAGAGGAACTCCAGCGTCGTGCCACCATTCCAAGAGTTCCCCAGAAGTCTCAGTCCATTCCAGTAGAACCTGTTTTACCTGCACTGCCTCGACTTTCACGCCGAGGATTGACTCCCATCACAGTGGCACGTGTGACAGCCCTGTGGGAAAGCCTCATGGGAAAGCCTCGAGGGAAAGCCACAGATCCCTTGTTCCAGGCGATGGAAAGCATGACACTGCTGCTACTGCTCTGGAGGAAAGCACACGTGCATGCCCCCATTTGAGACGAGGACTTACTCCCCTGGGGAGACTCCAAAATTACCCCATTATCCATGTCAGCACTGGAGAGGAATCCTCCGATTCCGGCCCCGCCTCCACACAAGGTATTAGGCGCAGGCATCGAAGGGAGAGGTATCCCGAGAGGCCCACGTGCAACTCGCATGGGGACTGGCCTTTCCTGAGGCCACCAGAGCGGTTCCCAGAGGTCCCCGTCGTATGTCGAGAGCACCTGCGGCAACTTCAGAAAATCCAGGAGGATTTGCCCTCCAGGCGAGATGAGGACCATTTCCGCTGAGGCTTCTCAAGGCTAATCACACCTAAGCTCTGGAACTTTCAAAGGGTCCTTGACACCCTTGCTGCAACTCAAGAAGTTCCCCGAGATACCCCTCTCCACTCGAGAGGAAGCACGTGGGTCCCACCCACATCCAGAAGAGCTCCATTTCTGCCTCGTAGGTCGAGATGAGGAATCCTTTCGCTGCTTGTTCAGGAGAGATTCCTGGGCGTTCCCGTCGCATCTCAAGAGTAGGGGCTCTCCACAGGAAAGCTGAGAGCAACTCCAGCGTAGTGCCACCATTCCAAGAGTCCCCCAGATGTCTCAGAACATTCCTGAGGAAACTGTTTTCCCTGCACTGCCTTGACTTTCACGAGGAGGATCGACTCCAACCACGGTCTCACGTGGGACAGCCCTGTGGGAAAGCCTCGTGGGAAAGCCTCGAGGGAAAGCCACAGATCCCTTGATCCACGCGACAGGAATCGTGACGCTGGTGCTACAGCTCGGAGGAAAGCGCACGTGCATGACCCCATTCGAGACGAGGACTTACTCCCTTGGGGAGACTCCAAAAGTACTCCAAGATCCATGCCAGTACTGGAGAGGAATCCTCATGTTCCGGCCCCGACTCCACACAAGGACTTAGGCCCTGGCATCTACGGAAGAGGAAACCCGAGAGGACCCCGAGCAATTCGGATGGGGACGGGCCAGTCTTGAGGCCACCAGAGCTGGTCCCTAAAGTCCCCGTCGTAAGTCGAGAGCACCTGCGGCAACTCGGGAAAATCAAGGAGGTTTGGCACTCCAGGCGAGATGACGCCCATTTCCGCTGAGGCTTCTGGAAGGTAATCACATCTAACCTCTGGAACTTCTAAAAGGTCCTTCACACCCTTGCTGCAACTCAAGAAGTTCCCTAACATACCCATCTCCACTCGAGAGGAAGCACGACGGTCCCGCCCACATCCAGAGGAGCCCCGTGTCCGCCTCGTAGCTCAAGATGAGGGATCCTTTCGCAGCTTTTTCGGGAAATAATTCTGGGAGTTCCTGTTGCATCTCAAGTGGAGGCGCTCCCCACAGGAAAGGCGAGAGGAACTCCAGCGTCGTGCCACCATTCCCAGAGTCCCCCAGATATCTCAGTCCATTCCAGAGGAACCTGTTTTCCCTGCATTGCCTCGAGTTTCACACCGAGCATCGACTCACACCACGGTGGCACGTGGGACAGCCCTGTGGGAAAGCCTCATGGGAAAGCCTCGTGGGTAAGCCACAGATCCCATGATCGGCGTGCCAGGAGGCGTGACACTGTTGTTACACCTCGGGATGAAAGCGAACGTGCATGCCCCCTCTAAGGACGAGTACTGCCTCCCCTCGGGGGACTTCAGAAGAACCCCAAGATCCATGTCAGCACTGGAGTGGAATCTTCACTTTCCGGCCCCGACTCCACACAAGGTCTTAGACCCCGGCAAGGACGGGAGAGGAATCCCGAGAGGCCCCCGAGCAACTCGCATGGGGACTGGCCTTTCCTGAAGTCACCAGAGCGGGTCCCTGAGGTCCCCATCGTAAGTCGAGAGCACCTGCCCCAACTCGAGAAAATCCAGGAGGTTTTGCCCTCCAGGCGAGATGAGGCCCATTTCCTCTGAGGCTTCTCAAGGCTAATCACACCTAATTTGTGGAAATTCTAAAAGGTCCTTCACACACTTGCCGCAACTCAAGAAGGACCCCGACATACCTGTATCCACTCTAGAGGGAGCACGAGGCTCCCTCGCACATCCAGGGGAGCCCCGTTTCTGCCTCATAGCTCGAGATGAGGGATCCTTTCCCTGCTTGGTTGGGAAAGAATTCCCGTCGTTCCCGTTGCATCTCAAGAGGAGGCCGTCTCCACAGGAAAGGCAAGAGGAACTCCAGGGCCGCGCCACCATTCCGAGTCCCCCAGATTTCTCAGTTCATTTCAGAGGAACCTGTTTTCCCTGCACTGCCTCGACTTTCTCGCCGAGGATCGACAGCCACAACGGTGGCACGTGAAGCAGCCCTGTGGGAAAGCCTAGTGGAAAGCCTCGTGGGAAAGCCTCGAGGGAAAGCCACAGATCCCTTGATCCACGGGACGGGAAGAGTGACACTGCAGCTACAGCTCTGGAGGAAAGCACACGTGCATGCACCCATTCGAGACGAGGACTGACTCTCCTGGGCAGACTCCAGAAGTACCGCAAGATCCATGTCAGCACTGGAGAGGAATCCTCAGGTTCCGCCTCCGACTCCACACAAGGTCTTTGGCCCCGGCATCGAAGGGAGAGGAATCCCGAGCGGCCCCCGAGCAAGTCGAATGGGGACTGGCCAGTCCTGAGGCCACCAGAGCGGGTGCCTTAAGTCACCGTCGTAAGACGAGAGCACCTGCCGCAACTCGAGAAAATCCAGGAGGTACTCGCCTCCAGGCGAAATGAGGCCCATTTCCGCCGATGCTTCTCGACACTAATCACAACTAACCTCTGGAACTTCCAAAAGGTCCTTCACACCCTTGCTGCAACTCAAGAAGTTCCCCGACTACCCCTGTCCACTCTAGAGGAAGCACAATGGTCCCGCCCACATCAAGAGGAGCCCCGTTTCCGCATTGTAGTTCCAGATGAGGGATCCTTTCCCTGCTTGGTCGGGAAAGAATTCTGGGCCTTCCTGTCGCATCTCAAGAGGAGGCGCTCTCCACAGGAAAGGCGAGAGGAACTCCAGGGTCGTGCCACCATTCTCAGAGTCCCCCAGATGTCCCAGTCCATTCCAGAGGAAGGTGTTTTCCCTCCACTGCCTCGACTTTCACACCGCAGATCGACTCACACCACGGTGGCACATGGGACAGCCCTGTGGGAAAGCCTCATGGGAAAGCCTTGTGGGAAAACCTCGAGGGAAAGCCACAGATACCATGATGCAGTTGATAGGAAGCGTGACACTGCTGCTACAGCTCTGGAGGAAAGGGCACGTGCATGCCCCCATTCGAAACGAGGACTTACTTCCCTGGGGAGACTCCAGAAGTACCCCAAGATCCATGTCAGCACTGGAGAGGAATCCTCAGGTTCCGGGCCCGACTCCACACAAGGTCTTAGGCTCCAGCATCCAAGGGAGAGGAATCCCGAGAGGCCCGCGACCAACTCACATGGGGACTGGCCTTTCCTGAGGCCACCAGAGCGGGTCCCTGAGGTCCCTGTCATAAGTAGAGAGCACCTGCCGCAACTCGAGAAAATCCAGGAGGTTTTGCCCTCCAGGCAAGATGAGGCCCATTTCCGCTGTTCCTTTTGAAGGCTAGTCACACCTAACCTCTGGAACTTCCAAAAGGTCCTTCACACCCTTGCTGCAACTCAAGAAGTTCCCGGACATACCCGTCTCCACTCGAGAGGAAGCACGTGGGGTCCCGCACACATCCAGCGGAGCCCCGTTTCCGCCTCGTAGCTCGAGATGAGGGATCCTTTCGCTGCTTGCCCGGGAAATATTTCTGGGCGTTCCTGGCGCATGTCAAGAGGAGGCGCTCGCCACAGGAAAGGCGAGAGGAACTCCAGGGTCTTTGCGCCATTCCCAGAGTCCCCCAGATGTCTCAGTCCATTCCAGCGGAATCTGTTTTCCCTGCACTGCCTCGAGTTTCACGCCGAGGATCGACTCCCACCACGGTGGCACGTGGGACAGCCCTGTGGGAAAGCCTCGTGGGAAAGCCACAGATTACTTGATCCACGCGACAGGAAGGGTGACACTGCTGCTACTGCTCTGGAGGAAAGCGCACGTGCATGCCCCCATTCGAGACGAGGACTTACTCCCCTGGGGAGACTCCAGAAGTACCCCAAGATCCATGTCAGCCCTGGAGAGGAATCCTCAGGTTCTGGCCCCGACTCCACACAAGGTCTTAGGCCCCGGCATCGAAAGGAGAGGAATGCCTAGAGGCCCCCGAGCAACTCGCATGGGGATTGGCCTTTCCTGAGGCCACCAGAGAGGGTCCCTGAGGTCCCCGTCGTAAGTCGAGAGCACCTGCCGCAACTCGAGAAAATCCAGGAGGTTTTGCCCTCCAGGCGAGATGAGTCCCATTTCCGTTGAGGCTTCTCGAAGCTAATCAAACCTACAGTCTGTAACTTCCAAAAGGCCCTTCACACCCTTGCTGCAACTCAAGAAGTTGCCTGACATACCCGTCTCCACTCGAGAGGAAGCACGAGGGTCCGGCCCACATCCAGAAGAGCCCCATTTCCGCTCGTAGCTCGTGATGAGGGATCCTTTCGCTGGTGGCCGGGAAAGAATTCTGGGCGTTCCCGTCGCATCTCAAGAGGAGGCGCTCTCCACAGGAAAGGCGAGAGGTACGCCAGCGTCGTTCCACCATTCCAAGAGTCCCCCAGATGTCTCAGTCCATTCCAGAGGAACCTGTTTTCCCTGCACTGCCTCGACTTTCACGCCAAGGATCGACTGCCACCAAGGTGGCACGTGAGACAGCCCTGTGCGAAAGCCTCGTGGGACAGCCCTGTGGGAAAGCCTCGTGGGAAAGACTCGTGGAAAATCCTGGAGGGAAAGCCACAGATCCCATGACTCACGAGATGGGAAGCGTGACACTGCTGCTACAGATCAGGAGGAAAGCGCACCTGCATGCCCCCTCTCGAGACGAGGACTGACTCCCCTGGGGAGACTCCATAATTACCCCAAGATCCATGTCGGCATTGGTGAGGAATCCTCAGGTTCCGGCCCCGACTCCACACAACGTCTTAGGCCCCGGCACCGACGGGAGAGGAATCACGAGAGGCCCCCTAGCAACACGCATGATGACTGGCCTTTCCTGAGGCCGCCAGAGCGGGTCCCTGAAGTCCCCGTGGTAACTTGAGAGCACCTGCTGAAACTGGGGAATATCTAGAAGCCTCTCCATTCCAGGCGCCATGAGGCCCATTTCTGCTGAGGCATCTCGAGACTAACCACACCTAACCTCTGGAACTTCGAAAGGGTCCTTCACACCTTTGCTGCAACTCAAGAAGTTCCCCGACATACGCGTTCCTCTTCCCATTCTGCCATAATGGTGGTGACATCTGCATATCTAAGTTTATTGCTATTTCTTCCGGCAATCTTGATTCCAGCTCAGGTATCTTCCATCCCAGCATTTTTCATGATGTAGTCTGCATATAAGCTAAATAAACAGGGTGACAATATACAGCCTTGACATACTCCTTTTCCTTTTTGGAACCAGTATGTTGTTCCATGTCCTGCTCTAACTGTTGCTTCCTGACCGTCATACAGATTTCTCAAGAGGCAGGTTAGGTGGTCTAGTATTCCCTTCTCTTTCAGAATTGTGGCTAAAACAACAGTATAAGGAACTTTCCGATGTCAGGCCAAGGAATTGTGTTTCCAGTCATTGAGCCACACCTGATCACTGAGCACAAATTCATGAATCTGTTCCTCAAGGGGGAATGATATTTTTTTTTTACACAAACTTAGTTACCTGATTTATTACCTTACCTAATTGTTCCAGCTGCTGTGAAATCCCACCTCCTTACTTGTGGCAAATCTGCTAACACCTGCCTCATTTGGGGTGGGGGGTTCTCCCATAGAAAATTTCATAAGGACAACAACAATGGGAACGTGCAGTTACCCGTAATATGAGTAAGTCTGCCAGAAGTAAGCCCATCCATGTACAGTCAGTCTCTATGATCCATTTTGAAAGAGTCTCTTCAAGAGTTTGGTTGTTTCTTTCCACCATTCCAGAACACTGGGGCCTATATGCTGTATGTAATTTCCACTGATATTTAGAGCTTCACATACCTGTTAATTAACGCGGCTACAAAGACAGGGCCATTGTCGGATTCTATACTGGTTGGAAACCCAAGTCTGGGAATTATTTCTCAAATCAGCGAGCTACTTCATTTTCTTTTTCAGATCAGGTAGGGAAGGCCTCTGCCCAACCAGAGAAGGTACCTACTATTCTAGTAAGTAATGATAACAGGTGACTGCCTTTGCTTCCCCGAAGGGACACTCGCTTTCCCTGCATCCTGAGAACTCCACGTCTCAGCCAGTTGGAAAAGCGCTTCTTGGAGGTCATTATTCAGGGGCAATTTCCCCTGGAGCCCGGGGCCATAGGGAGTGGCTCCACACTCCCAGGGAAAGGCAGAGCCACAGCCACACATCTGTCCCATCCCCTTTGCTCTGTAGGAGAGCTCTAGTGAGCCTAGGTCTGTCAGGAAAATTCTTGGCTCCTATGGGGACACATTCTATGTGTGAAACTGCATACAGGACCGAGGGGCCACAGGGCGCCTGTTTCTCTCGGGGCCGGAGGGGTGGGGGGCCTGAAGCAGTGCGGCCCAGCAACAGCTTCCACATCCATCCAATTGCTCTTTTCTTACCTCTGATAGAACTAGCTTTGTTCCAGCCTTTGGCAATTTGGAGGCAAGCGGGCCCCACTTCCTCCCCAAGGAGGCATGGGACCTACTTTGAGTGGAAAGGCCCCTCACGGAGCTGAACCCAGGAAGGCACCCAGTCATGTCTGACACATTCCTGCATCCTGCTTCTTCATGAGCAATACCGCTATAAGCTAGGAATGTCTTTCCAAGGCTCAGAAAGGACAGGGGAGATGCATGGTGCTGCCTCTGGAATTTCGGTCCTCTGAGCAGACCTGGAGGTCTCCCCTTGAAGAAGCAAACCAGTTTCTTCCAAATACAGGCTTGCAAACACACACTGGGTGGCTGCCTCTTCTTCCCTGAAGGACGATCACTTTCCCCACATCCTGTGAACTCTGCATCCCAGCCTGCTGGAAAAGCGCTTCTTGGAGGTCATTTTTCAGGGACAATTTTCCCTGGAGCCCGGGGCCGTAGGGAGGGCCCCATGCTCGCTGGGAAAGGCAGAGTCACATCCACAGTCTGTTCTATCCCTTTTGCCCTGTAGGAGAGCTCTAGTGAGCCTAGGTCTGTCAGGAAAATTCTTGGCTCCTATGGGGACACATCCTGTGTGTTAACCTGCATATGGGACCGAGGGGCCACAGGGCGCCTGCTCCTCTCGGGGGGTAACCTGAAGTGGTGCGGCCCAGCAACAGCCTGAACATCCATCTAATTGCTCTTTTCTTCCTTCTGATAGAGCTAGCTTTGCTTCTCGCTTTGGCATTTCGGAAGCCAGGGGGAGCCCCACCGCTGTTGTCCTGGGGTCTATTGGAGGTACCAGGTCTACTGGACCCCAGCATGGCACCCGACCCCCTCAGACACACTCCCGCAGCCTCCTTCCCCATGGGCAGGACTGTTCTGACCTAGGAATGTGTTCCCAAGGCTCAGAAAATGCAGGGAGACACACGGCCCTGACTCTGGAACTGAGGCCGTTGGAGCAGGCCTGGAGGTCTGACGTCTGAGACGGCAAACGCTTGCTGCGAGATACAGGTGTGAAAACACACTCTCTGGGGCTGCCTTTCCTTCCTCCAAGGAAGATAGCTTTTCCAGTCTCCTCCGTGCTGAGTCATACAAGGCTGGAAAGGTCTGGCTTAGAGGGCATTTCTCAGCGGCAATGGCCCCTGAGGCCCTGCACCCAGGGAGGGATCCTACCCTCCCAGGGGAAGTCAAAGCAACCTCCAAACAGCTGTTCTATCATGTTTCCTCTGCAGGAGGGAGCTAGTGAGCCCAGGTCTGTCTGGAACGTTCTTGGATCCTGCGGGGAAATCATCCTGGGAGCCCACCTGGATACCAGTCGTAGGGGCTAACATCTGCATTTTTCTTCCTTGGAGCCCTAACGCAGTACAGCCTAGCAACTGCTTGAAAATCCATCCTGTTGCTGTTTTCTTCCCTCTGACAGAGCGAGCTTTGCTCCCCACTTTGGGATTTCAGAAGCAAGGTGGTGGCCTGCAACTCCTTGCCTGGGGTCCATTGGAGGTGCAAGGTGCCCTCGACCAGGTGACCCCAGCATGGCACCTGGCCCCCTCAGACACACTCCCGCAGCCTGCTTCCCCATGGGCAGGACTGCTCTCCCCTAGGAATGTGTTTGCGAGGCCAGGAAACTGCAGGGAGACACAAGGCCCTGATTCTGGAATGGAGTCTGTTGGAGCAGGCCTGCAGGTCTTATGTCTAACAAGCCAAACACTTGCTGCAAGATACAGGCCTGAAAACACACTCTTGGGCTGCCTTTCCTTCCTCCAAGGAAGAGAGTTTTCTCAGCCTCCTGTGGGCTGAGAGTCACACAGGGCTGAAAAGCACTTACTGGGAGATTAGTTTTCATTGGCCATGGCCCCTGAGGCCCTGTGCTCAGGGAGGGCTCCCTCCCTCCCAGGGAAAGTCAAAGGAAGCTCCAAACGGCTGTTCAATCATGTTTCGGAGAGAGTCATTGCCAAGGCAGGTTTATAAGAAGTTCCAGGGTCCCCAAGGAGAGAGGGGTCTAGAATTCTCAAGGAGGAAGAAAGGGCACACTTTTTTCCCTCTACATTCCTTCGGATTACATAACAATCATGCATCCTTCTTGAGGACGGTCTCTGGAAAAACCTTCTGGCTAATCCTGTTATCTTAAAATGTAAATGATGGGAGTAGGTCTAGTGAGTCTTTACAACCTCCAGACATTCTTTTGTTCGTTGTAATAACTTATTGGAGAGTATATAACTCCATTACTAACACTAGCAAGGGGGTACACTTTCTGCCCCTTGTGATGTCTCTGTCAGAAGCTTTCTCTATCTCCTTTCTACTTGAATAAGACTCGATTGCACAAAAGCTCTGAGCAATCAAGCCTCGTCTTGGGCCCTGGATTGAATTCTTCTCCTCCATAAGCCAAGAATCCCAGCATCTTTTCGTGGTTCAGCAACAATATTTCATTTCCTCTGCAGGAGAGAGCTAGTGAGCTTAGGTCTGTCTGGAACATTCTTGGATCCTGTGGGGAAAATATCCTGTGCACACATCTGGATACTGGGCCTAGAGGCCAAAATTCGCATTTCTTTCCCGCGGAGCCCTCACGTGGTGTGACTGAGCAACTGCTTGAAAATCCATCCCATTGCTGTTTTCCTCCTTCTGACAGACAGAGCTAGCTTTGTTCCCTGCTTTGGGATATCTCAACCGAGGGGCCGGTCCATAGCTACTCGCCTGGGGCCCATTGGATGTGCAAGGTGCCCTCGACTAGGTGACCCTAGCATGGCACTCAGCCCGCTCAGACACACTCCCGAGGCTTCTTTCTCATGGGAAGCACTGCTCCAACCTAGGAATGTGTCTGCAATGCTTGGAAAGTGCAGTGAGACACACAGCCCTGACTCTGGAATTGAGGCCCTCAGAGCAAGCCTGCAGCTCTGATGTCTGAGAAGCAAAACACTTGCTGCAAAGAGAGGCCTGAAAACACACTCTCTGTGGATGACTTTCCTTCCTCTAAGGAAGACAGATGTCCCAGTCTCCTGCTTCCTGCATGTCACACAGCTGGAATGCGCTTGCTTGGATGTCATGATTCAGTGGCAATGACCCCTGAGGCCCTTTGCCCAGGGAGGGCTCCCACACTCATAGGCAAATCAAAGCAACTTCCAAGTGAGTCAGCTCTTCACATCAAGTGGCCAAAGTATTGGAGTTTCAGGTTCAGTATTAGTCCTTCCAATGGATATTCAGACCTGATTTCCTTTAGGATGGAGTGGTTGCGTCTCCTTGTAGTCTAAGCGACCTACAAGCATCTTCTCCAACACCACTGTTCAAAAGCATCAAATTTTCAGCTGTCACTTTCTTTATAGTACATCTTTCATATCCATCCATGACATATGGAAAAACCATAGCCTTGACCGGATGGGTCTTTGTTGGCAAAGCAACGTCTCGGCTTTTTAATATGCTGTCTAGTTTGGTCATCACTTTTCTTCCAAGTCATAAATATGTTTTAAGTTCATGGAGGCAGCCATCACCTGCAGTGATTTCCAAGCCCCCCAAAATAGTCTGCTGCTGTTTCCAATGTTTTCCCATCTATTTGCCATGAAGTGATGAGACTGGATGCAATGATTGTAGTTTTCTGAATGCTGAGCTTTAAGCTAACTTTTTCACTCTCCTCTTTCACTTTCATCAGGAGACTCTTTAGCTCTTCTTCACTTTCTGCCATAAGGGTGGTGTCATCTGAATATCTGAGATTATTGATATTTCTCCCAGCAACCTTGATTCCAGCGTGTGCTTCCTCCAGCCCAGTGTTTCTCATGCTGTACTCTGCATATAAGTTAAATAAGCAGGGTGACAATATACAGCCTTGACATGTTCCTTTTCCTATGTAGAACCAGTCTGTTGTTCCATGTCCAGTTCGAACTGTTTCTTCCTGACCTGCATACAGGTTTCTCAAGAGACAGGTCAGGTGGTCTGGTATTCCCATCTCTTTCAGAATTTTTCCCAGTTTCTTGTGATCCACACAGTCAAAGGCTTTGGCATTGTCAATAAAGCAGAAATAGATGGTTTTTTTTTTCCGGAACTCTCTTGCTTTTTCAATGATCCAGTGGATGTTGGCAATTTGATCTCTGGTTTCTCTGCATTTTTTAAATCCCTCTTGAACATCTGGAAGTTCACAGTTCATGTGAGCTTGGAGAATTTTGAGCATTACTTTACTAGTGTGTGAGATGAGTGCAATTGTGCAGCAGCTTGAATAGTGTTTGTCATTGCCTTTCTTTGGGATTGGAATGAAAACTGACCTAATGACTAGATGTTTTCAATTGCATATGCTGAAAGAACTGGGTGTGCAGTTTTGAAGGAAAAAAAAAATCATTTTAACCCATTTTCTCTGAAGTGCAAGGCATATCATGGCCATCCCTGAATCATAAAGTCACCTTTTCTTTATGTAGTCATAGTTTCATGCCTAAATTATAGGCCAACTCGTGCTCAACTTGACTCTGATGTCAGGGGCAGATCAACTGATAAAAAGCTTGGATTGTCCCTCTGGAGGAAAGTGAGATCTTGGTCCCACGAGAAGAATCTGAAGGGTTAAGGGAACTTGCAAGAGTGGGGAAAGCTTAGTCCATCCTACATGTACCAAAATCTTAAATAAGGCTTATTTACTTTACCGAAGTAAAAAAACAGATGATGAAAACAATTATAAATCAATGAAAGGTAGAGAAACTCATAGTCTGTGATCAAAAATTGCATTCTAAGAAAACTTAGTTCTCTTAACCTAGAGAGGAGACTAAATTCCATCTGGTAGCAGCTTACCAGAAGACAAGCAAACAAACAAACAAATTATCAGTAAGCTTAAAAAAAGTATTTTCCATGTATCTTGAAGTAGCAGTATTTCTGCAAAGGCATCAGTGTGAAACCACAGAGGACATGGTTAAAACCTGATGAAATAGAAATTGACAATGTCATCTGGTCACTGCTGCGACTTGAAATGCTTTAATATGATAACTAGAATGATAACTGACAGCATTTGACCAGGACATATCAGATTTTCACGGATGTCATATCATTTCTAGGATATCTATATTAGGAACTGAAGGAATCTTTGAACCTAGGAAAGAAAACAACAGTCTCAAAGGCCCTTGCTGAGTCATCTAGCAGCAAGGAATGTCTTTGCAAGGATCGCAAAGTGAAGGGAAGATACACCGACCTGCCTCTGCAACTTCGGTCCTCTGAGCAGATCTGGAGGTCTCCCTTTGTATAAGCTAACCTGTTCCTTCCAAATAGAGGTTTGCAACACAAAACAAGTGGCCGCCTATTCTTCCCCGAAGGAGGCTCTCTTTCCCCACATCCTGCAAACTCCCTTTCCCAGCCTCCTGGAAAAGTGCTTCTTGCAGTTCCTTTCAGAAAATCCTATGGACAGAGAAGCCTGGTAGGCTGCAGTCCATGGGGTCGCTGAGGGTCGGACACGACTGAGCGACTGCACTTTCATTTTCACTTTCATGCATTGGAGAAGGCAATGGCAACCCACTTACTGTTCTTGCCTGGAGAATCCCAGGGACGGGGGAGCCTAGTGGGCTACCGTCTATGGCGTCGCACAGAGTCAAACACGACTGAACCAACTTAGCAGCAGCAGCAGCAGCAGCAGCAGCAGCAGCAGCAGCAGCAGCAGCAGCAGCAGCAGCAGCAGCAGCAGCAGCAGCAGCAGTTCCTTTCTTAGGGGCAGTTATCCCTGAGATTGGGACCTGGAAAGGCAGAGCCACCTCCACACACACATCTTTTCTGTCCCCTTTCCTCTGGAGGAGAGCTCTAGTGAGCCTAGGTCTGTCAGGAAAATTCTTGGCTTTGACGGGATCACACCCGGTGTGTGAACCTGCATACCCGACCTAGGGGCCACAGGGCACCTGTTTTGCTCGAGTGGGTCCTGGAGGGGTGCAGCATAGCAAGAGCTTAAAGATCCATCCAATTTGTCTTTCTTTTACCTCGGAGAGAACGAGTTTGCTCCACCTCCACCCTTTGGCAGTGTGGAGGGAAGAGGGCACAACCCTCTCCCAAAGGGGACATAGGGCCTACCAGGAGAGAAAGGCCCCTTGAGGAGCTGAGCCCAGGTAGGCAGCCAGTGATGTCAAGCACACTCCCGCTGCTTGCTTCTTCATGGGCACTCCGACAATCTGCTAGGAATGTCTTGGCAAGGATCTCAAAGGGAAGGGGAGATACATGGCCCTGTCTCTGGAACTTCAGTCCTCTGAGCAGATCTGGAGGTCTTGAGTTGTATAAGCAAACGTGTTCCTTCCAAATAGAGGCTTGCGAACACACCCCCGGTGGTTGCCTCTTCTTCCCCGAAGAAGTCTTTCTTTCCCCACATGCTGCGAACTCCCTGTCCCAACCTCCAAGATTAGTGCTTCTTGCCATTCCTTTCTTAGAGGCAGTTATCCCTGAGCTTGGGGCCGTAGGGAGTAGCCCCACACTCACAGGGAAAGGCAAAGACTCCTCCATACATCTCCTCTATCCCCTTTGCTCTGGAGGAGAGCTTTAGTGAGCCTAGGTCTTTCAGGAAAATTGTTGGCTTGGACAGGATCTCACCCTGTTTGTGAACCTGCATACCCAACCGGGGGCCACAGAGCACCTGTTTCAGTAAAGTGGGCCCTGAAAGGGTGCAGCCTAGCAAGAGCTTGAAAATCCATTCAATTGCTGTTTTTGTACCTCTGACAGAGCGAGCTTTGCTCCACCCTTTGGCAGTGTGGAGAAAAGAGGCATGACACCCTCCCCAAGGGGACATGGGGCCTACTTCGAGAGGAAAGGCCCCTTGTGGAGTTGAGGCACACAGTCGTGTCAAACACACTCCCACTGCTTGCTTCTTCATGGGCACTCCCGCTATCAGCTAGGAATGTCTTTGCAATGATCACAAAGGGAAGGGGAGATACACGGCCCTGCCTCTGGACCTCCGGTGCTCTGAGCAAATCTGGTCTCCCGTTGTTGGTCAAGTTCAAGTTCAAGGTCAAGGTCAAGTTCAAGGTCAAGGTCAAAGTCAAGGTCAAGTTCAAGTTCAAGTTCAAGTTCAAGGTCAAAGTCAAGGTCAAGTTCAAGTTCAAGTTCAAGGTCAAGGTCAAGTTCAAGTTCAAGGTCAAGTTCAAGTTCAAGGTCAAAGTCAAGGTCAAGTTCAAGTTCAAGTTCAAGGTCAAGTTCAAGTTCAAGTTCAAGGTCAAGTTCAAGTTCAAGGTCAAGGTCAAGTTCAAGTTCAAGTTCAAGGTCAAGGTCAAAGTCAAGGTCAAGTTCAAGTTCAAGTTCAAGTTCAAGGTCAAAGTCAAGTTCAAGTTCAAGTTCAAGTTCAAGGTCAAGGTCAAAGTCAAGGTCAAAGTCAAGTTCAAGTTCAAGTTCAAGTTCAAGGTCAAGGTCAAAGTCAAGGTCAAAGTCAAGTTCAAGTTCAAGTTCAAGTTCAAGGTCAAGGTCAAAGTCAAGGTCAAGTTCAAGTTCAAGTTCAAGTTCAAGTTCAAGTTCAAGGTCAAAGTCAAGGTCAAGTTCAAGTTCAAGTTCAAGGTCAAAGTCAAGGTCAAGTTCAAGTTCAAGTTCAAGTTCAAGTTCAAGGTCAAAGTCAAGGTCAAGTTCAAGTTCAAGTTCAAGTTCAAGGTCAAAGTCAAGGTCAAAGTCAAGGTCAAGTTCAAGTTCAAGTTCAAGGTCAAGTTCAAGTTCAAGTTCAAGTTCAAGGTCAAAGTCAAGGTCAAGGTCAAGTTCAAGTTCAAGGTCAAAGTCAAGGTCAAGTTCAAGTTCAAGTTCAAGTTCAAGGTCAAAGTCAAGGTCAAGGTCAAGTTCAAGGTCAAAGTCAAGGTCAAGTTCAAGTTCAAGTTCAAGGTCAAAGTCAAGGTCAAGTTCAAGTTCAAGTTCAAGTTCAAGGTCAAAGTCAATGCCCACAGGAAGATGTGAGGATAAAGGGCCTCATCCCAGCACAGCACCCGCTCCCACCGGCCCCTGACTCCCGCAGCACGCCCCCTAAAACAACACTGTCTTCCCAGAAAAGAGAACGGAGAAGCCATGTGTGTGCCAAAGGAGCAAGATGAACGAACGATGCAACGCCCTCCAACTTTGGGCACACCTGACGCCTGGGAACCCCGGGCCCGGCCGATGGGTCCCCGCCGTTCTCGGGCGGGAGCGGGGGTCGACACGTGGGCCGAGAGCCCTTGCCCGGGCCACCCGCAAATCCCCTGAGACGTGATCCGACCCCAGGGACCGAGGGCAAACGTACCGCTTGAGGTGCTGGAGGAGCTGGACGAAGCCATGGTGGGAGAGGCACACAGGAGCGCTGCAGACTGCTGGCCGAGTGGGCGGGGACCCAGCAGCCCAGGACTCTGGAGAGCGGGAGGCGTCTCCACCCCCATTGACGTCAATAGGGTTTGGGTGCGTAGATGGAGGGGGCCGCCCCTGGCCTCTTTCCAAGCAGAGACCCTGGACGGAGTCCCGTGGAGTGAGTGGGCTTTTCCCGGGCACAGCTGTGCCCCGGACCGCCAAGATCCCCGTTGGGGTGGGTGGGCAGTTCGGGGGCTTTGGTTTGTGGCCCTCCCTCGCAGCGGATGGTGGGATCAACCCCGGGTGGATCAATCAGGGGCCCTCAGCAGTGCCAAGGGAGCTCACCGCCCAGGAAACGCCCCCTAGGTCCCTTTGAATTGGCCGCCCACGCCCCCTTTCCCAGCCTGCCTTGTTCTGGGGTTTCCCACCTTTTCACATACCACAGGTCCCTGGGCCTGGACTGTCCCCCGCTGGCTCCTCCGAGGCATTCCGGGACAACGGACGCTCTCTCCAGCGCCTCCACCTAGATCCCACGCTGTCCTCGCCTCCATATGCCACCTGCGCCTCCCCAACTCCTCCGTGGGCTCCTGGCGTCCTTTCCCTACAGCAGTCCCAGAGCACCAGCCCCGAGGGCTTTGAGTTGCCTGACCTGAGGGGCCAGCGTCTGGACCGGCAGCTAATGCCATTAGGGGCTTTTCTCATGTGGAGCCTGAGGCCAACATCCGTGGCAACCCCCAAGCGCGAATGCCCCGGAGATACACGCCCAAGGGGACAGTGTACCCCCTATGTGGGGAAGGAGGTTCCTGTTTTCCCAGCACTGCATGGTGGCACGTGGAATAGCCCTGTGGGAAAGCCCATGGAAAAGCCTCGAGGGAAAGACACAGATCCCTTGATCCACAAGACGGGAAGCGAGACACTGCTGCTACTGCTCAGGAGGAAAGCACACCTGCATGACCCCACTCGAGACGAGGACTGACGCCCCTTGGGAGACTCCAGAAGTACGCCAAGATCCATGTGAGCACGGGAGAGGAATCCTCAGGTTCTGGTCCGACTCCACACAAGGTCTTAGGCGCCGGCATCGACGGGCGAGGAATCCTGAGAGGCCACCGAGCAACTCGCATGGGGAATGACCTTTCCTGAGGCCAACAGAGCGGGTCCATGAGGTCCCCGTCGTAAGTCGAGAGCACAAGCCGCAACTCGAGAAAACCAGGAGGTTCCCCCCTCCGGGCGAGATGTGGCCCATTTTGGCTGAGGCGTCTCGAGGCTAATCACATCTAACCTCTGGAACTTCCAAAGGGTCCTTGACACCCTTACTGCAACTCAAGAAGTTCCCCGACATACCCGTCTCCAGTCGAAAGAAAGCACGGCGTTCGGCCCACATCCAGAGGAGCCCCGTTTCCACCTCGTAGCTCGAGATGAGGGATCCTTTCCCTGCTTGGTCGGGAAAGAATTCCCGGCGTTCCCGTCGCATCTCAAGAGCAGGCACTCTCCAAAGGAAAGGCGAGAGGAACTCCAGGGTCGTGCCACCATTCCCAGAGTCCCCCAGATGTCCCAGTCCATTCCTGAGGAACCTCCTTTCCCTGCACTGCCTCGACTTTCACGCCGAGGATCGACTCACACCAGGGTGGCACGTGAGACAGCCCTGTGGGAAAGCCTCGTGGGAAAGCCTCATGGGAAAGCCTCGAGGGAAAGCCACAGATCCCATGATCGACACGACGGGAAGCGTGACACTGCTACTACAGCTCGGGAGGAAAGCGCACGTGCATGCCCCCTCTCGAGACGAGGACTGACTCTCCTGGGCAGACTCCAGAAGTACCGCAAGATCCATGTCAGCACTGGAGAGGAATCCTCAGGTTCCGCCTCCGACTCCACACAAGGTCTTAGGCCCCGGCATCGAAGGGAGAGGAATCCCGAGCGGCCCCCGAGCAACTCGAATGGGGACTGGCCAGTCCTGAGGCCACCAGAGCGGGTGCCTTAAGTCACCGTCGTAAGACGAGAGCACCTGCCGCAACTCGAGAAAATCCAGGAGGTACTCCCCTCCAGGCGAAATGAGGCCCATTTCCGCCGATGCTTCTCGACACTAATCACAACTAACCTCTGGAACTTCCAAAAGGTCCTTCACACCCTTGCTGCAACTCAAGAAGTTCCCCGACTACCCCTGTCCACTCTAGAGGAAGCACAATGGTCCCGCCCACATCAAGAGGAGCCCCGTTTCCGCATTGTAGTTCCAGATGAGGGATCCTTTCCCTGCTTGGTCGGGAAAGAATTCTGGGCCTTCCTGTCGCATCTCAAGAGGAGGCGCTCTCCACAGGAAAGGCGAGAGGAACTCCAGGGTCGTGCCACCATTCTCAGAGTCCCCCAGATGTCCCAGTCCATTCCAGAGGAAGGTGTTTTCCCTCCACTGCCTCGACTTTCACGCCGCAGATCGACTCACACCACGGTGGCACATGGGACAGCCCTGTGGGAAAGCCTCATGGGAAAGCCTTGTGGGAAAACCTCGAGGGAAAGCCACAGATACCATGATGCAGTTGATAGGAAGCGTGACACTGCTGCTACAGCTCTGGAGGAAAGGGCACGTGCATGCCCCCATTCGAAACGAGGACTTACTTCCCTGGGGAGACTCCAGAAGTACCCCAAGATCCATGTCAGCACTGGAGAGGAATCCTCAGGTTCCGGGCCCGACTCCACACAAGGTCTTAGGCTCCAGCATCCAAGGGAGAGGAATCCCGAGAGGCCCGCGACCAACTCACATGGGGACAGGCCTTTCCTGAGGCCACCAGAGCGGGTCCCTGAGGTCCCTATCATAAGTACAGAGCACCTGCCACAACTCGAGAAAATCCAGGAGGTTTTGCCCTCCAGGCAAGATGAGGCCCATTTCCGCTGTTCCTTTTGAAGGCTACTCACACCTAACCTCTGGAACTTCCAAAAGGTCCTTCACACCCTTGCTGCAACTCAAGAAGCTCCCCGACATACCCGTGTCCACTCGAGAGGAAGCACGCGGGTCCTGCACACATCCAGAGGAGCCCCGTTTCCGCCTCCTAGCTCGAGATGAGGGATCCTTTCGCTGCTTGCCCGGGAAAGATTTCTGGGCGTTCCTGGCGCATCTCAAGAGGAGGCGCTCTCCACAGGAAAGGTGAGAGGAACTCCAGGGTCGTTGCGCCATTCCGGAGTCCCCCAGATGTCTCAGTCCATTCCAGCGGAACCTGTTTTCCCTGCTCTGCCTCGACTTTCACGCCGAGGATCGACTCCCACCACGGTGGCACGTGGGACAGACCTGTGGGAAAGCCTCGTGGGAAAGCCTCGAGGCAAAGCCACAGATCCCTTGATCCACGCGACGGGAAGCGTGACATTGCTGCTGCCACTCTGGAGGAAAGCGCACGTGCATGCCCCCATTCGAGATGAGGACTTACTCCCCTGGGGAGACTCCAGAAGTATCCCCAAGGTCCATGTCAGCACTGGAGAGGAATCCTCAGGTTCCAGTCCCGCCTGCACACAAGGTCTCAGGCCCCGGCATCAAAGGGAGAAGAATCCCAAGAGGCCCCCGAGCAACTCGCCTGGGGACTGGCCTTTCCTGAGACCACCAGAGCGGGTCTCTGAGGTCCCCGTCATAAGTCGAGAGCACCTGCCACAACTCGAGATAATCCACGAGGTTTTGCCCTCCAGGCGGGATGAGGCCCATTTCCGCTGAGGCTTCTCGAGGCTAATCACACCTAACATCTGGAACTTCCAAAAGGTCCTTCACACCCTTGCTGCAACTCAAGAAGTTCCCCGACATCCCTGTCTCCGCTTTAGAGGAAGCACGAGGGTCCCGCCCACATCCAAAGTAGCGCCGTTTCCGCCTCGTAGCTCAAGATGAGGATTCCTTTCGCTGCTTTGTCTGGAAAGAATTCTGGGCATTCCCGTCCCATCTCAAGAGAAGCCGCTCTCGACAGGAAAGTCGAGAGGAACTCAGGCGTCATGCCACCATGCCAAGAGTCCCCCAGATATCTCACTCTATTCCAAAAGAACCTGTTTTCCCTGCACTGTCTCGACTTTCGCGCCGAGGATCCACTCCCATCAAGGTGGCACGTGGGACAGCCCTGTGGGAAAGCCGCGTGGGAAAGCAGCGAGGGAAAGCCACAGATCCCTTGATCCACGCGACAGGAAGTGTGACACTGCTGCTACAGATCGGGAGGAAAGTGCACGTGCATGCCCCCATTCGAGACGAGGACTTACTCCCCTGGGGATACTCCAGAAGTACCCCAAGATCCATGTCAGCACTGGAGAGGAATCCTCAGTTTCCGGCGCCGCCTCCACTCAAGTTCTTTGGCGCCGGCATCGAAGGAAGAGGAATCCCGAGAGGCCCGGAGGAACTCACATGGGAACTGGCCTTGCCTGAGGCCACCAGAGCGTGTCCCTGAGTTCCCCGTCGTAAGTCGAGAGCACCTTCCAAAACTCGAGAAGATCCAGGAGGTTTTGCCCTCCAGGCGAGATGAGGCCCATTTTCGCAGAGGCTTCACAATGCTAATCACATCTAAGCTCTGGAATTCCAAAAGGTCCATCACACCCTTGCTGCAAATCAAGAAGTTCCCTGACATACCCGTCTCCACTATAGAGGAAGCACGAGGGTCCCGCCCACATCGAGAGGAGCCCCGTTTCCGCCTCGTAGCTCGAGATGAGGGATTCTTTCCCTGCTTGGTCGGGAAAGAATTCTGGGCATTCCCCTCGCATCTCAAGAGGAGGCGCTCTCCACAGGAAAGGCGAGAGGAACTCCAGGGTCGTGCCACCATTCCAAGAGTCCCCCAGAAGTCTCAGTCCATTGCAGAGGAACCTGTTTTCCCTGCACTGCCTCGACTATCACGGTGAGGATCGACTCCCACCATGGTGGCACGTGGGACAGCCCTGTGGGTAAGCCTCGTGGGAAAGTCTCGAGGGAAAGCCACAGATCCCTTGATCAAGGCGAAGGGAAGCATGACACGGCTGCTGCCGATCTGGAGGAAAGCACACGTGCATGCCCCCATTCGAAACGAGGACTTACTCCCCTGGGGAGACTCCTGAAGTACCCCAAGATCAATGTGAGCACTGGAGAGGAACCCTCAGGTCCCGGACCTGACTCCACACAAGGACTTAGGCCCTGGCATCGACGGGAGAGGAACCCCGAGAGGCCCCCGAGCAACTCGCATGGGGACTGGCCTTTCCTGAGGCCACCAGAGCGGGTCCCTGAGGTCCCCGTCGTGAGTCGAGAGCACCTGCCGCAACTCGAGAAAATCCAGGAGGTTTTGCCCTCCAGGTCAGATGAGGCCCATTTCCACTGAGGCTTCTGAAGGCTAATCACATCTAATCTCTGGAACTTCCAAAAGGTCCTTCACACCCTTGCTGCTACTCAAGAAGTTCCCGGACATCCCGGTCTCCACTCTAGTGGAAGCATGAGGGTCCCACTCACATCCAGAGGAGCCCCGTATCCACCTCGTAGCTCGAGATGCGGGATCCTTTCCCTTCTTGGTCGCGAAAGAATTCCCGGCGTTCCCGTCACTTCTCAAGAGAAGGCGTTCTCCACAGGGAAGGCGAGAGGAACTCCAGCGTCCTGCCACCATTCCAAGAGTCCTCCGGATGTCTCAGTCCGTTCCAGAGGAACCTGTTTTCCCTGCACTGCCTCGAATTTCATGCCGAGGATCGACTCCCACCACGGTGGCACGTGGGACATCCCTGTGTGAAAGCCTCGTCAGAAAGCCTCGTGGGAAAGCCTCGAGGGAAAGCCTCGAAGGAAAGCCAGAGATCCCTTAATCCAGGTGATGGGAAGCGTGACACTGCTGCTACCGCTCTGGAGGAAAGTGCACGTGCATGCCCCTATTCGAGACGAGGAGTTACTCCCCAGGGGAGACTCCAGAAGTACACCAAGATCCATGTCAGCACTGGAGAGGAATCCTCAGGTACCGGCCCCGACTCAACACAAGGTCTTAGGCCCGGGCATCGAAGGGAGAGGAATCCCGAGAGGCCCGCGAGCCACTTGCATGGGGACTGGCATTTCGTGAGGCCACCAGAGCAGGTCCCTGAGGTCCCCGTCGTAAGTCGAGAGCACCTGCCAAAACTCAAGAAAATCCACGAGGTTTTGCCCTGCAGGCGAGATGAGTCCCATTTCCGCTGAGGCTTCTCGAGGCTAATCACATCTAACCTCTGGATCTTCCAAAAGGTCCTTCACACCCTTGCTGCAATTCAAGAAGTTCTCCTACATCCCCGTCTCCACTCGAGAGGAAGCAAGAGGGTCCCGCCCACATCCAGAGGAGCCCAGTTTCCGCCTTGTAACTGGACATGGGGGATCCTTTCCCTGCTTGGTCGGGAAATAATTCCTGGGTTTCCCGGCGTATCTCAAGAGGAGGCACTCTCCACAGGAAAGGCGACAGGAACTCCAAGGTTGTGCCACCATTCCCAGAGTCCCCCAGATGTCTCAGTCCATTCCAGAGGAACCTGTTTTCCCTGCACTGCCTTTACTTTCACGCCGAGGATCGACTCACACCACAGTGGCACGTGGGACAGCCCTGTGGGAAAGCCTCGTGGGAAAGCTTCGTGGAAAATCCTTGAGGAAAAGACACAGATCCCATGACTGACGCGACGGAAAGCATGATACTGGTGCTACAGCTCGGGAGGAAAGCACACGTGCATGCACCCTCTCGAAACGAGAACTTACTCTCCTGGGGAGACTCCCGAAGTACCGCAAGTTCCATGAGAGCACTGGAGAGGAATCCTCAGGTTCGGGCCCCGACTCCACACAAAGTCTTAGGCTCTGGCATCGAAGGGAGAGGAATCCCGAGAGGCCCGCGAACAACTCGCAATGGGACTGGCCTTTCCTGAGGCTACCAGAGCGGGTCCCTGAAGTCCCCGACCAAAGTCTAGAGCACCTACCGCAACACGAGAAATTCCGGAGGATTTGCCCTCCAGGCCAGATGAGGCCCATTTCCGCTGAGGCTTCTCGAGTCTAATCACGCCTAACCTCTGGAATCTCCAAAAAGTCCTTCACACCCTTGCTGCCACTCAAGAGTTCCCCGACATACAGTCTCCATTCGAGAGGAAGCACGATGGTCCCGCGAACATCCAGAGGAGCCCCGTTGCCGCCTCGCAGCTCGAGATGAGGGATCCTTTCCCTGCGTGGTCGGGAAAGATTTCCCGGCGTTCCCGTCGCATCTCAAGTGGAGGTGCTCTCCACAGGAAATGGGAGAGGAACTCCAGGGTCGTGCCAACATTCCCAGAGTCCCCTAGATGTCTCAGTTCGTTCCAACGGAACCTGTTTTCCCTGCACTGCCTCGACTTTCATGCAGAGGATCGACTCACACCAAGGTGGCACGTGGGACAGCCCTGTGGGAAAGCCCTGTGGGAAAGCCTCGTGGGAAAGTCTCGAGGGAAAGCTACAGATCCCTTGATCCAGGCGATGGGAAACGTGACACTGCTGCTACAGTCTTGAGGAAAGATCACGTGCATGCGCCCATTCCAGACGAGGACTTACTCCCCTGGGGAGACTCAAGAAGTACCCCAAGATCCATGGCAGTACTGGAGAGGAATCCTCAGGTTCCGGGCCCGACTCCACACAACGTCTTAGGCCCCGGCATCGACGGGAAAGGAATCCCGAGAGGCCCCCGAGCAACTCGCATGCGGACTGTCCTTTCCTGAGGCCACCAGAGTGGGTCCCTGCGGTCCCCGTCGGAAGTCGAGTGCACCTGCCGCAACTCGAGAAAATCCAGGAGGTTTTACTCTCCAGGCGAGATCAGGCCCATTTCCAGTGAGGCTTATCGAGGCTAATCACACCTAACCTCTGGAATTTCCAAAAGGTTCTTCACACCCTTGCTGCAACTCAAGAAGTTCCCTCACATACCCGTCTCCACTCTAGAGGAAGCACGAGGGTCCCGCACACATCCATGGCAGCCCCGTTTCCGCCTCGTAACTCGAGATAAGGGATCCTTTCGCTGCTTGGTCGGCAAAGAGTTCTGGGCATTCCCGTCGCATCTCAAGAGGAGCCGCTCCACAGGAAAGGCGAGTGGAACTCCAGCGTCGTGCCACCATTCCAAGAGTCCCCCAGATGCCTTAGTCCATTCCAGAGGAACATGTTTTCTCTGCACTGCCTCGACTTTCACCCGAGGATCGACTCACACAACGGTGGCACGTGGGAAAGCCCAGTGGGAAAGCCTCGAGGGAAAGCCACAGATCCCTTGATCCACGCATCGGGAAGCGTGACACTGCTGCTACCGCTATGGAGGAAAGCGCACGTGCATGCCCCCTTCGAGAGGAGGACTTACTCCCCTGGGGAGACTCCAGAATTAGCCCAAGATCCATGTCAGCACTGGAGAGGAATCCTCAGGTTCCGGTGCCGCATCCACACAAGGTCTTTGGTCCTGGCATTGAAGGGAGAGGAATCCAGAGAGGCCCGCGAGTAATTCGCATGTGGACTGTCTTTTCCTGAGGCCACCAGAGCGGGTCCCTGCGGTCCCCGTCGTAAGTTGAGAGCACCTGCTGCAACTCGAGAAAATCCAGGAGATTTTGCCCTCCAGGCGAGATCAGGCCCATTTCCACTGAGGCGTCTCGAGACTATTCACACCTAACCTCTGGAATTTCCAAAAGGTCCTTCACACACTTGCTGCAACTGAAGAAGTACCCCAACATCCCCGTCTCCACTCTAGAGGAAACACGACGGTCCCGCCCACATCGAGAGGAGCCCCGTTTCCAACTCGTAGCTCGTGATGAGGGATCCTTTCCCTGCTTGGTCGGGAAAGAATTTCCCGCGTTCCCGTCTCATTTCAAGAGGAGGCGCTCTCCACAGGAAAGGCGAGAGGAACTCCAGCGTCGTACCACCATTCCAGGAGTCCCCCAGATGTTTCAGTCCTTTCCAGAGGAACCTGTTTTCCCTGCACTGCCTCGACTTTCACGTCGAGGATCAACTCACACCATGGTGGCACGTGGGACAGCCCTGTGGGAAAGCCTCGTGGGAAGCCTCGAGGATAAGCCACAGATCCCTTGATCCAGGCGATGGGAAGCCTGACACTGCTGCTAAAGCTCCTGAGGAAAGTGCACGTGCATGCCCCCATTCGACACGAGGACTTAACCCCTGGGGAGACTCCAGACGTACCCCAAGGTCCATGTCAGCACTGCAGAGGAATCCTCAGGTTCTGGGCCCGACTCCACACAAGGTCTTAGGCCGGGCATCGAAGAGAGAGGAATCCCGAGAGGACCCCGAGCAACTCGCATGCGGACTGGCCTTTCCTGAGCCCACCAGAGCGGGTCCCTGAGGTCCCCGTCATAAGTCAAGAGCACGTGCCGCAACTCGAGAAAATCCAGGAGGTTTTGCCCTCCAGGCGAGATGAGGCCCATTTCCGCTGAGGGAACATTCGCTGCTTTGTCGGGAAAGAATTCTGGGCATTCCCGTCCCATCTCAAGGGGAGGAGCTCTCCACAGGAAAGGCGAGAGAAACTCCAGCATCGTGCCACCATTCCAAGAGTCCCCCAGAAGTCTCAGTCCATTCCAGAGGAACCTGTTTTCCCTGCACTGCCTCGACTTTCACGCGGAGGATCGCCTCCAACCATGGTGTCATGTTCGACAGCCCTGTGGGAAATCCTCGTGGGAAAGCATCGAGGGAAATCCACAGATCCCTTGATCCACGCGACTGGAAGCATGACACTGCTGCTACCCCTCTGGAGGAAAGTGCACGTGCATGCCCCCTTCGAGAGGAGGACTTACTCCGCTGGGGAGACTCCAGAAGTAGCCCAAGAACCATGTCAGCACTGGAGAGGAATCCTCAGGTTCCGGTCCCGCATCCACACAAGGTCTTTGGCCCCGGCATTGAAGGGAGAGGAATCCAGAGAGGCCCTCGAGCAATTCGCATGTGGACTGGCCTTTCCTGAGGCAGCCAGAGCGGGTCCCAGAGGTCCCCGTCGTATGTCGTGAGCACCTGCCGCAACTCGAGAAAATCCATTAGGATTTGCCCTCCAGGCGAGATGAGGACCATTTCCGCTGAGGCTTCTCAAGGCTAATCACACCTAAGCTCTGGAACTTCCAAAGGGTCCTTGACACCCTTGCTGCAACTCAAGAAGTTCCCCTATATACCCCTCTCCACTCGAGAGGAAGCACGCATGTCCCACCCACATCCAGAAGAGCTCCGTTTCCGCCTCGTAGGTCGAGATGAGGGATCCGTTCGCTGCTTGTTCAGGAGAGATTCCTTGGCGTTCCCATCGCATCTCAAGTGTAGGGGCTCTCCACAGGAAAGGTGAGAGCAACTCCAGCGTCGTGCCACCATTCCAAGAGTCCCCCAGATGTCTCAGTCCATTCCTGAGGATACTGTTTTCCCTGCACTGCCTTGACTTTAACGAGGAGGATCGACTCCCACCACGGTCTCACGTGGGACAGCCCTGTGGGAAAGCCTCATGGGAAAGCCTCGAGGGAAAGCCACAGATCCCTTGATCCACGCGACAGGAATCGTGACGCTGGTGCTACAGCTCGGAGGAAAGCGCACGTGCATGCCCCCATTCGAGACGAAGACTGACTCCCCTGGGGAGACTCCAAAAGTACTCCAAGATCCATGTCAGTACTGGAGAGGAATCCTCAGGTTCCGGCCCCGACTCCACACAAGGACTTAGGCCCCGGCATCGACGGAAGATGAATCCCGAGAGGACCCCGAGCAATTCGAATGGGGACGGGCCAGTATTGAGGCCACCAGAGCGGGTCCCTAAAGTCCCCGTCGTAAGTCAAGAGCACCTGCCGCAACTCGAGAAAATCAAGGAGGTTTTGCACTCCAGCTGAGTGAGGCCCATTTCCGCTGAGGCTTCTGGAAGCTAATCACACCTAACCTCTGGAACTTCTAAAAGGTCCTTCACACCCTTGCTGCAACTCAAGAAGTTCCCTAACATACCCGTCTCCACTCGAGAGGAAGCACGAGGGTCCCGCCCACATCCAGGGGAGCCCCGTGTTCGCCTCGTAGCTCAAGATGAGGGATCCTTTCACAGCTTTTTCGGGAAATAATTCTGGGAGTTCCCGTTGCATCTCAAGTGGAGGCGCTCCTCACAGGAAAGGCGAGAGGAACTCCAGGGTCGTGCCACCGTTCCCAGAGTCCCCCAGATATCTCAGTCCATTCCAGAGGAACCTGTTATCCCTGCACTGCCTCGAGTTTCACGCTGAGCATCGACTCACACCACGGTGACACGTGGGACAGTCCTGTGGGAAAGCCTCGTGGGAAAGCCTCGTGGGAAAGCCACAGATCCCATGATCGGCGCGCCGGGAGGCATGACAGTGTTGTTACAGCTCTGGAGGAAAGTGCACGTGCATGCCCCCATTCGAGACGGGGACTTCATCCCCTGGGGAAACACCAGAAGTACTCCACGATCCATGTTAGCACTGGAGAGGAAACCTCATGTTCCAGACACGACTCCACACAAGGTCTTAGGCTCTGGCATCGAAGGGAGCGGAATCCCGAGAGGCTCCCGAGCCACTGGAATGGGGACTGGCCAGTCCTGAGGCCACCAGAGCGCGTCCCTTAGGTCACCGTCGTAAGTCGAGAGCACCTGCCGCAACTCGAGAAAATCCAGGAGGTTTTTCCCTCCAGGCGAGATGAGGCCCATTTCCGCTGAGGCTTCTCCAGGCTAATCACGTCTAGCCTCTGGAACTTCCAAAAGGTCCTTCACACCCTTGCTGCAACTCAAGAAGTTGCCTGACATACCCGTCTCCACTCTAGAAGAAGCACGAGGATCCCATCCACATCCAGAGGAGCCCCGTTTCCGCCTCGTAGCTCGAGATGAGGGACATTTCGCTGCTTTGTCCGGAAAGAAATCCCGACGTTTCCCTCTCACCTCAAGAGGAGGCGCTCTCCACAGGAAAGGCGAGAGGAACTCCAGCATCGTGCCACCATTCCAAGAGTCCCCCAGATGTCTCAGTCCATTCAGAGGAACCTGTTTGCCCTGCACTACCTCGGCTTTCACGCCGAGGATCGACTCCCACGCCGAGGATCGACTCCTACCACGCTGGCACGTGGGACAGCCCTGTGGGAAAGCCTGGTGGGAAAGCCTCGAGGGGAAGCCACAGATCCCTTGATCCAGGCGATGGGAAGCGTGACACGGCTGCTACCGCTCTGGAGAAAAGCTCACGTGCATGCCCCCATTCGAGACGAGGACTTACTCCCCTGGGGAAACCCCAGAAGTACCCCAAGATTCATGTCAGCACTGGAGAGGAATCCTGAGGTTCCGGCCCCGATTCCACACAAGGTCTTAGGCCCCGGCTTCGAAGGGAAAGGAATCCTGAGAGGCCCCCGTGCAACTCGCATAGGGACTGGCCTTTCCTGAGGCAACCAAAGCGGGTCCATGAGGTCCCCGTCGGAAGTTGAGAGCACCTGCCGCAACTCGACACAATCCAGGAGATTTTGCCCTCCAGGAGAGATGAGGCCCATTTCCACTGAGGCTTTCCGAAGCTAATCACACCTAACCTCTGGAATTTCCAAAAGGTCCTTCACACCCTTGCTGCAACTCAAGAAGTTGCCTGACATACCCGTCTCCCATCTAGAGGAAACACGAGGGTCCCGGCCAAATCCAGAGGAGCCCCGTTTCCACTACGTAGCTCGAGATGAGGGATCCTTTCGCTGCGTGTTCGGGAAAGAATTCTGTGCATTCCTGTCGCATCTCAATTAGGAGGTGCTCTCCACAGGAAAGGTTAGAACTCCACGGTCGTGCCACCATTCCCAGAAACCCCCAGATGTTTCATTCCATTCTAGAGGAACCTGTTTTCCCTGCACTGCCTCGACTTTCACGCCGAGGATCGACTCCCACCACGGTGGCACGTGTGACAGCCCTGTGGGAAAGCCTCGTGGAAAAGCCTCGTGGGAAAGCCTCTAGGGAAAGCCACAGATCCCTTGATCGAGGCGATGGGAAGCATGACACTGCTGCTACCGCTCTGGAGGAAAGCGCACGTGCATGCCCCCATTCGAGACGAGGACTTACTCCCCTGGGGAGACTCCAGAAGCACCCCAAGATCCATGTCAGCACTGGAGAGGAATCCTCAGGTTCCAGCCCCGCCTCCACTCAAGGTCTTAGGCCCCGGCATCGACGGGAGAGGAATCCCGAGAGGCCCCCGAGCAACTCGCATTGGGAATGGCCTTTCCTGAGGACACAAGAGCGGGTCCCTGAGGTCCCTGTCATAAGTCGAGAGCACCTGCCACAACTCGAGAAAATCCAGGAGGTTTTGCCCTCCAGGCGAGATGAGGCCCATTTTCGCTGAGGCTTCTCAAGGCTAATCACATCTAAGCCCTGGAACTTCCAAAAGGTCCTTCACACCCTTGCTGCAACTCAAGACATTCCCCGACTTCCCTGACTCCACTCTAGAGGAAGCACGAGGGTCCCGCCCACATCCAGAGGAGCACCGTTTCTTCCTCAGTGCTCAAGATGAGGGATACTTTCCCTGCTTGGTCGGGAAAGAATTCTAGGCATTCCTGTCGCATTTCAAGAGGAGGCGCTCTCCACAGAAAAGGGGAGAGGAACTCCAGCATTGTGCCGCCATTCCGAGTCCCCCAAATATCTCAGTCCATTTCAGAGGAACCTGTTTTCCCTGCACTGTCTCGACTTTCACGCCAAGGATCGATTCAAACCAAGGTGGCACGTGGGACCCCTGTGGGGAAGCCTCGTGGAAAAGCCTCCTGGGAAAGCCTGGAGTGAAAGCCACAGATCCCTTGATCCAGGCGATGGAAAGCGTGACACTGCTGCTAGGGCTCTGGGGGAAAGCGCAGGTGCATGTCCCCATTCGAGATGTGGACTTACTCCCCTGGGGAGACTCCAGAAGTACCCCAAGATCCATGTCAACACAGGAGAGGAATCCTCAGGTTCCGGCCCCGCTTCCTCACAAGGTCTTAGGCCCTGGCATCGAAGGGAGAGGAATCCCCAGAGGCCCGCGAGCAACTCGCATGGGGACTGGCCTTTCCTGAGGCCATGAGAGCGGGTCCCTGAGGTTCCCGCCGTAAGTCGAGAGCACCTGCCGCAACTCGAGAAAATCCAAAAGGTTTTGCCCTCCAGGCGAGATGAGGCCCATTTCCGCTGAGGCTTCTGAAGGCTAATCACATCTAAACCCTGGAAATTCCAAAAGGTCCTTCACACCCTTGCTGGAACTCAAGAAGTTCCCCGACATCCCTGTCTCCACTCGAGAGGAAGCACGAGGGTCCCGCCCACATCCAGAGGAGCCCCGTTTCTGCCTCGTAGCTCGAGATGAGGGATCCTTTCCCTGCTCTTCGGGAAAGCATTCCTGGCGTTCCCGTCGCATCTGAAGTGGAGGTGCTCTCCACAGGAAAGGTGAGAGAAACTCCAGGGTCGTGTCCCCATTCCAAGAGTCCCGCAGATGTCTCAGACCATTCCAGAGGAACCTGTTTTGCTCCGCTGCCTCGACTTTCACGCCGAGGATGGACTCCCACCACGGTGGCACGTGGGACAGCCCTGTTGGAAATCCTCGCGGGAAAGCCTCGGGGGAAAGGCTCGAGGGAAACCCACACATCCCATGATCGACCCGACGGGAGGCGTGACATAGCTGCTCCAGAGCGGGAGGAAAGCCCATTTGCATGTCCCCTCTGAAGACGAGGACTGACTCCCCTGAGGAGACTCCAGAAGTATGCAAAGTTATATGTCAGCACTGGAGAGGAATCCTCAGGTTCCGGCCCCGACTCCACACAAGGTCTTAGGCCCCGGCATCGACGGGAGAGGAATCCCGAGAGGCCCCGAGGAACTCGCTTGGGGACTGTCTTTTCCTGAGGCCACCAGAGCGGGTCCCTGAGGTCCCCGTCGTACGTCGAGAGTACCTGCTGCAACTCCAGAAAATCCAGGAGGTTTTGCCCTCCAGGCGAGATGAGGCTCATTTCCGCTGAGGCTTCTCGAGGCTAATCACGTCTAACCACTGGAACTTCCAAAGGGTCCTTCACACCCTTGCTGCAACTCAAGAAGTTCCCAGACATACCCGTCTCCACTCGAGAGGAAGCACGAGGGTCCCGCACACATCCAGGGGAGCCCCGTTTCCGCCTCCTAGCTCGAGATGAGGGATCCTTTCCCTGTTTCGTAGGGAAAGAATTCCCGGCGTTCCCGTCGCATCCCAAGAGGAGGCGCTCTCCACAGGAAAGGCGAGAGGAACTCCAGGGTCGTGCCACCATTCCAAGAGTGCCCCAGATGTGTCAGTCCATTCCAGAGGAACCTGTTTTCCCTGCACTGCCTTGACCTTCAAGCCGAGGATCGACTCCCACCACGTGTGCACGTGGGACAGCCCTGTGGGAAAGCCTCGTGGGAAAGCCTCGTGGGAAAGACTCGAGGGAAAACCATAGATCCTTTGATCCACGCGGCGGACTGCGTGACACTGCTGCTACCGCTCTGGAGGAAAGCGCAAGTGCATGCCCGCATTCGAGACGAGGACTGACTCCCCTGGGGAGACTCCAGAAATACCCCAAGTTCCATGTCAGCACTGGAGAGGAATCCTCAGGTTCCGGCCCCGACTCCACACAAGGTCTTAGGCCCCGGCATCGAAGGGAGAGCAATCCCGAGAGGCCCCCGAGGAACTCGCATGGGGACTGGCCTTTCCTGAGGCCACCAGAGCGGGTCCCTGAGGTCCCCGTCATAAGTCGAGAGCACCTGCCGCAACTCGAGAAAATCCAGGAGGTTTTGCCCTCCAGGCGAGATGAGGCCCATTTGCGCTGAGGCTTCTCGAGGCTAATCACATCTAACCACTGGAACTTCCAAAGGGTCCTTCACACCCTTGCTGCAACTCCAGAAGTTCCCCGACATACCCGTCTCCACTCGAGAGGAAACACAAAAGTCCCGCACACATCCAGGGGAGCCCCGATTCTGCCTCCTAGCTCGAGATGAGGGATCCTTTCCCTGTTTCATAGGGAAAGAATTCCCGGCGTTCCCGTCGCATCTCAAGAGGAGGCGCTCTCCACAGGAAAGGCGAGAGGAACTCCAGGGTCGTGCCACCATTCCAAGAGTCGCCCAGATGTGTCAGTCCATTCCAGAGGAACCTGTTTTCCCTGCACTGCCTTGATGTTCAAGCCGAGGATCGACTCCCACCAGTGTGCACGTGGGATGCCCTGTGGGAAAGCCTCGTGGGAAAGCCTCGTGGGAAAGACTCGAGGGAAAAACATAGATCCTTTGATCCAGGCGGCGGACTGCGTGACACTGCTGCTACCGCTCTGGAGTAAAGCGCACGTGCATGCCCCCTCTCGAGACGAGGACTTACTCCCCTGGAGAGACTCCAGAAGTTCCCCCAAGATCCATGTCAGCACTGGGGAGGAATCCTCATGTTCCGCCCCGACTTCACACAAGATCTCAGGCCCCGGCATCGAAGGGAGAGGAATCCCGAGAGGCACCCGAGCAACTCGCATGGGGACTGGCATTGCCTGAGGCCACCAGAGCGAGTCCCTGAGGTCCCCGTCGTAAATCGAGAGCACCTGCCGCAACTCGAAAAAATCCAGGAGGTTTTGCCCTCCAGGCGAGAAGAGCCCATTTCCGCTGAGGCTTCTCGAAGCTAATCAAACCTAACTTCTGGAACTTCCAAAAGTTCCTTCACACCCTTGCTGTAACTCAAGAAGTTGCCTGACATACCCGTCTCCACTCTAGAGGAAGCACAAGGGTCCCGGCCACATCCAGAGGAGACCCGTTTCCGCCTCGCAGCTCGAGATGAGGGACATTTCGCTGCTTTGTGGGGAAAGAATTCCCGGCGTTCCACTCTCACCTCAAGAGGAGGTGCTCTCCACAGGAAAGGCAAGAGGAACTCCAGCGTCGTGCCACCATTCCAAGAGTCCCCCAGAAGTCTCAGTCCATTCCAGAGGAACCTGTTTTCCCTGCACTGCCTCGACTTTCACACCGATGATTGACTCCCACCACAGTGGCACGTGTGACAGCCCTGTGGGACAGCCTCGTAGGAAAGCCTCGAGAGAAAGCCACAGATCCCTTGTTCCAGGTGATGGAAAGCATGACACTGCTGCTACTGCTCTGGAGGAAAGCGCACGTGCATGCCCCCATTTGAGACGAGGACTTACTCCCCTGGGGAGACTCCAGAATTACCCCAAGATCTATGTCAGCACTGGAGAGGAATCCTCAGGTTCCGGCCCCGCCTCCACACAAGGTATTAGGTCCTGGCATCGAAGGGAGAGGTATTCCGAGAGGCCCACGTGCAACTCGCATGGGGACTGGCCTTTCCTGAGGCAACCAGAGCGGGTCCCAGAGGTCCCCGTCGTATGTCGAGAGCACCTGCCGCAACTAGAGAAAATCCATTAGGATTTGCCCTCCAGGCGAGATGAGGACCATTTCCGCTGAGGCTTCTCAAGGCTAATCACACCTAAGCTCTGCAACTTCCAAAGGGTCCTTGACACCCTTGCTGCAACTCAAGAAGTTCCCCTATATACCCCTCTCCACTCGAGAGGAAGCACGCATGTCCCACCCACATCCAGAAGAGCTCCGTTTCCGCCTCGTAGGTCGAGATGAGGGATCCGTTCGCTGCTTGTTCAGGAGAGATTCCTTGGCGTTCCCATCGCATCTCAAGTGTAGGGGCTCTCCACAGGAAAGGTGAGAGCAACTCCAGCGTCGTGCCACCATTCCAAGAGTCCCCCAGATGTCTCAGTCCATTCCTGAGGATACTGTTTTCCCTGCACTGCCTTGACTTTAACGAGGAGGATCGACTCCCACCACGGTCTCACGTGGGACAGCCCTGTGGGAAAGCCTCGTGGGAAAGCCTCGAGGGAAAGCCACAGATCCCTTGATCCACGCGACAGGAATCGTGACGCTGGTGCTACAGCTCGGAGGAAAGCGCACGTGCATGCCCCCATTCGAGACGAAGACTGACTCCCCTGGGGAGACTCCAAAAGTACTCCAAGATCCATGTCAGTACTGGAGAGGAATCCTCAGGTTCCGGCCCCGACTCCACACAAGGACTTAGGCCCCGGCATCGACGGAAGATGAATCCCGAGAGGACCCCGAGCAATTCGAATGGGGACGGGCCAGTATTGAGGCCACCAGAGCGGGTCCCTAAAGTCCCCGTCGTAAGTCAAGAGCACCTGCCGCAACTCGAGAAAATCAAGGAGGTTTTGCACTCCAGCTGAGTGAGGCCCATTTCCGCTGAGGCTTCTGGAAGCTAATCACACCTAACCTCTGGAACTTCTAAAAGGTCCTTCACACCCTTGCTGCAACTCAAGAAGTTCCCTAACATACCCGTCTCCACTCGAGAGGAAGCACGAGGGTCCCGCCCACATCCAGGGGAGCCCCGTGTCCGCCTCGTAGCTCAAGATGAGGGATCCTTTCACAGCTTTTTCGGGAAATAATTCTGGGAGTTCCCGTTGCATCTCAAGTGGAGGCGCTCCTCACAGGAAAGGCGAGAGGAACGCCAGGGTCGTGCCACCGTTCCCAGAGTCCCCCAGATATCTCAGTCCATTCCAGAGGGACCTGTTTTCCCTGCACTGCCTCGAGTTTCACGCCGAGCATCGACTCACACCACGGTGACACGTGGGACAGTCCTGTGGGAAAGCCTCGTGGGAAAGCCTCGTGGGAAAGCCACAGATCCCATGATCGGCGCGCCGGGAGGCATGACAGTGTTGTTACAGCTCTGGAGGAAAGCGCACGTGCATGCCCCCATTCGAGACGGGGACTTACTCCCCTGGGGAAACACCAGAAGTACTCCACGATCCTTGTCAGCACTGGAGAGGAAACCTCATGTTCCAGACACGACTCCACACAAGGTCTTAGGCTCTGGCATCGAAGGGAGCGGAATCCCGAGAGGCTCCCGAGCCACTGGAATGGGGACTGGCCAGTCCTGAGGCCACCAGAGCGCGTCCCTTAGGTCACCGTCGTAAGTCGAGAGCACCTGCCGCAACTCGAGAAAATCCAGGAGGTTTTTCCCTCCAGGCGAGATGAGGCCCATTTCCGCTGAGGCTTCTCCAGGCTAATCACGTCTAGCCTCTGGAACTTCCAAAAGGTCCTTCACACCCTTGCTGCAACTCAAGAAGTTGCCTGACATACCCGTCTCCACTCTAGAAGAAGCACGAGGATCCCATCCACATCCAGAGGAGCCCCGTTTCCGCCTCGTAGCTCGAGATGAGGGACATTTCGCTGCTTTGTCCGGAAAGAAATCCCGACGTTTCCCTCTCACCTCAAGAGGAGGCGCTCTCCACAGGAAAGGCGAGAGGAACTCCAGCATCATGCCACCATTCCAAGAGTCCCCCAGATGTCTCAGTCCATTCAGAGGAACCTGTTTGCCCTGCACTACCTCGGCTTTCACGCCGAGTATCGACTCCCACGCCGAGGATCGACTCCCACCACGCTGGCACGTGGGACAGCCCTGTGGGACAGCCCTGTGGGAAAGCCTCGTGGGAAAGCCTCATGGGATAGACTCGAGGGAAAACCATAGATCCTTTGATCCACGCGGCGGACAGCGTGACACTGCTGCTACCGCTCTGGAGGAAAGCGCAAGTGCATGCCCGCATTCGAGACGAGGACTGACTCCCCTGGGGAGACTCCAGAAGTACCCCAAGATCCATATCAGCACTGGAGAGGAATCCTCAGGTTCCGTTCCCGACTCCACACAACGTCTTAGGCCCCGGCATGGACGGGAGAGGAATCCCGAGAGGACCCCGAGGAACTCGCATGGGGACTGGCCTTTCCTGAGGCCACCAGAGCGGGTCCCTGAGGTCCCCGTCGTAAGTCGAGAGCACCTGCCGCAACTCGAGAAAATCCAGGAGGTTTTGCACTCCAGGCGAGATGAGGCCCATTTCCGCTGAGGCTTCTCGAGGCTAATCACATCTAACCACTGGAACTTCCAAAGGGTCCTTCACACCCTTGCTGCAACTCAAGAAGTTCCCCCACATACCCATCTCCACTCGAGAGGAAGCACGAGGGTCCCGCACACATCCAGGGGACCCCGTTTCCGCCTCCTATCTCGAGATGAGGGATCCTTTCCCTGTTTCGTAGGGAAAGAATTCGCGGCGTTCCCGTCGCATCTCAAGAGGAGGCGCTCTCCACAGGAAAGGCGAGAGGAACTCCAGGGTCGTGCCACCATTCCAAGAGTCCCCCAGATGTGTCAGTCCATTCCAGAGGAACCTGTTTTCCCTGAACTGCCTTGACGTTCAAGCCGAGGATCGACTCCAGCCACGTGTGCACGTGGGACAGACCTGTGGGAAAGCCTCGTGGGAAAGACTCGAGGGAAAACCATAGATCCTTTGATCCAAGCGGCAGACTGCTTGACACTGCTGATACCGCTCTGGAGGAAAGCACAAGTGCATGCCCGCATTCGAGACGAGGACTGACTCCCCTGGGGAGACTCCAGAGTACCACAAGATCCATGTCAGCACTGGAGAGGAAACCACAGGTTTTGGCCCCGACTCCACACAAAGTCTTAGGCCCCGGCATCGACGGGAGAGGAATGCCGAGAGGCCCCCGTGGAGCTCAAATGGGGACTGGCGTTTCCTGAGGCCACCATAGCGGGTCCCTGAGGTCCCCGTCGTAAGTCGAGAGCACCTGCCACAACTCGAGAAAATCCAGGAGGTTTTGCCATCCAGGCGAGATGAGGCCCATTTCCGCTGAGGCTTCTCGAGGCTAATCACATTTAACCACTGGAAATTCCAAAGGGTCCTTCACATCCTTGCTGCAACTCAAGAAGTTCCCCGACATAACCGTGTCCACTCGAGAGGAAGCACGAGTGTCCCGCACACATCCAGGGGAGACCCGTTTCCGCCTCCTAGCTCGAGATGAGGGATCCTTTCCCTGTTTCGTAGGGAAAGATTTCCCGGCGTTCCCGTCGCATCTCAAGAGGAGGCGCTCTCCACAGGAAAGGCGAGAGGAACTCCAGGGTCGTGCCACCATTCCAAGAGTCCCCCAGATGTGTCAGTCCATTCCAGAGGAACCTGTTTTCCCTGCACTGCCTTGACGTTCAAGCCGAGGATCGACTCCCACCACGTGTGCACGTGGGACAGCCCTGTGGGAAAGCCTCGTGGGAAAGCCTCGTGGGAAGGACTCGAGGGAAAACCATAGATCCTTTGATCCACGCGGCGGACTGCGTGACACTGCTGCTACCGCTCTGGAGGAAAGCGCAAGTGCATGCCCGCATTAGAGGCGAGGACTGACTCCCCTGGGGAGACTCCAGAAGTACCCCAAGATCCATGTCAGCACTGGAGAGGAATCCTCAGGTTCCGGCCCCGACTTCACACAAGGTCTTAGGCCCCGGCATCGACGGGAGAGAAATCCCGAGAGGCCCCTGAGGAACTCGCATGGGACTGGCCTTTCCTGAGGCCACCAGAGAGGGTCCCTGAGGTCCCCGTCGTAAGTCGAGAGCACCTGCCGCAACTCGAGAAAATCCAGGAGGTTTTGCCCTCCAGGCGAGATGAGGCCCATTTCCGCTGAGGCTTCTCGAGGCTAATCACATTTAACGACTGGAACTTACAAAGGGTCCTTCACACCCTTGCTGCAACTCAAGAAGTTCCCCGACATACCCGTCTCCACTCGACAGGAAGCACGAGGATCCCGCACACATCCAGGGGAGCCCCGTTTCCGCCTCCTAGCTCGAGATGAGGGATCCTTTCCCTGTTTCGTAGGGAAAGAATTCCCGGCATTCCCGTCGCATCTCAAGAGGAGGCGCTCTCCACAGGAAAGGCGAGAGGAACTCCAGGGTCGTGCCACCATTCCAAGAGTCCCCCAGATGTGTCAGTCAATTGCAGAGGAACCTGTTTTTCCTGCACTGCCTTGACGTTCAAGCCGAGGATCGACTCCCACCATGTGTGCATGTGGGACAGCGCTGTGGGAAAGCCTCGTGGGAAAGCCTCGTGGGAAGGACTCGAGGGAAAACCATAGATCCTTTGATCCACGCGGCGGACTGCGTGACACTGCTGCTACCGCTCTGGTGGAAAGCGCAAGTGCATCCCAGCATTCGAGACGAGGACTGACTCCCCTGGGGAGACTCCAGAAGTACCCCAAGATCCATGTCAGCACTGGAGAGGAATCCTCAGGTTCCGGCCCCGACTCCACACAAGGACTTAGCCCCGGCATCGACGGGAGAGGAATCCCGAGAGGCCCCCGAGGAACTCGCATGGGGACTGGCCTTTCCTTAGGCCACCAGAGCGGGCCCCGAGTTCCCCGTCGTAAGTCGAGAGCACCTGCCGCAACTCGAGAAAATCCAGGAGGTTTTGGCCTCCAGGCGAGATGAGGCCCATTTCCACTGAGGCTTCTCGAGGCTAATCACATCTAACCACTGGAACTTCCAAAGGGTCCTTCACACCCTTGCTTCAACTCAAGAAGTTCCCCGACTTACCCGTCTCCACTCGAGAGGAAGCACGAGGGTCCCGCACACATCAAGGGGAGCCCCTTTCCGCCTCCTTGCTCGAGATGAGGGATCCTTTCCCTGTTTCATAGGGAAAGAATTCAAGGCGTTCCCGTCACATCTCAAGAGGAGGCGCTCTCCACAGGAAAGGCGAGAGGAACTCCAGGGTCGTGCCAACATTCCAAGAGTCCCCCAGAAGTGTCAGTCCATTCCAGAGGAACCTCTTTTTCCTGCACTGCCTTGACGTAGAAGCCGAGGATCGACTCCCACCACGTGTGCACGTGGGACAGCCCTGTGGGAAAGCCTCGTGGGAAAGCCTCGTGGGAAAGACTCGAGGGAAAACCATAGATCCTTTGATGACGCGGCGGACTGCGTGACACTGCTGCTACCGCTCTGGAGGAAAGCGCAAGTGCATGCCCGCATTCGAGACGAGGACTGACTCCCCTGGGGAGACTTCAGAAGTACCCCAAGATCCATGGCAGCACTGGAGAGGAATCCTCAGGTTCCGGCCCCGACTCCACACAAGGTCTTAGGCCCCGGCATCGACGGGAGAGGAATCCCGAGAGGCCCCCGAGGAACTCGCATGGGGACTGGCCTTTCCTGAGGCCACCAGAGCCGGTCCCTGAGGTCCCCGTCGTAAGTCGAGAGCACCTGCCGCAACTCGAGAATATCCAGGAGGTTTTGCCCTCCAGGCGAGATGAGGCCCATTTCCGCTGAGGCTTCTCGAGGCTAATCACATCTAACCACTGGAACTTCCAAAGGGTCCTTCACACCTTTGCTGCAACTCAAGAAGTTCCCCGACATACCCGTCTCCACTCGAGAGGAAGCAGGAGGGTCCCGCACACATCCAGGGGAGCCCCGTTTCCGCCTCCTAGCTCGAGATGAGGGATCCTTTCCCTGTTTCCTAGGGAATGAATTCCCGGCGTTCCCGTCGCATCTCAAGAGGATGCGCTCTCCACAGGAAAGGAGAGAGGAACTCCAGGGTCGTGCCTCCATTCCAAGAGTCGCCCAGATGTTTCAGTCCATTCCAGAGGAACCTGTTTTCCCTGCACTGCCTTGACGTTCAAGCCGAGGATCGACTCCCACCACGTGTGCACGTGGGACAGCCCTGTGGGAAAGCCTCGTGGGAAAGCCTAGTGGGATAGACTCGAAGGAAAACCATAGATCCTTTGATCCACGCGGCGGACTGCGTGATACTGCTGCTACCGCTCTGGAGGAAAGCGCAAGTGCATGCCCGCATTCGAGACGAGGACTGACTCCCCTGGGGAAACTCCAGAAGTACCCCAAGATCCATGTCAGCACTTGGAGAGGAATCCTCAGGTTCCGGCCCCGACTCCACACAAGGTCTTAGGCCCCGGCATGGACGGGAGAGGAATCCCGAGAGGACCCCGAGGAACTCGCATGGGGACTGGCCTTTCCTGAGGCCACCAGAGCGGGTCCCTGAGGTCCCCGTCGTAAGTCGAGAGCACCTGCCCCAACTCGAGAAAATCCAGGAGGTTTTGCCCTCCAGGCGAGATGAGGCCCATTTCCGCTGAGGCTTCTCGAGGCTAATCACATCTAACCACTGGAATTTTCAAAGGGTCCTTCACACACTTGCTGCAACTCAAGAAGTTCCGCGACATACCCGTCTCCACTCGAGAGGGAGCAAGAGGGTCCCGCACACATCCAGGGGAGCCCCGTTTCCGCCTCCTAGCTCGAGATGAGGGATCCTTTCCCTTTTTCGTAGGGAAAGAATTCCCGGCGTTCCCGTCGCATCTCAAGAGGAGGCGCTCTCCACAGGAAGGCGAGAGGAACTCCAGGGTCGTGCCACCATTCCAAGAGTCCCCCAGATGTGTCAGTCCATTCCAGAGGAACCTGTTTTCCCTGCACTGCCTCGACGTTCAAGCCGAGGATCGACTACCACCACGTGTGCACGTGGGACAGACCTGTGGGAAAGCCGCGTGGGAAAGCCTCGTGGGAAAGACTCGAGGGAAAACCATAGATCCTTTGATCCACGCAGCGGACTGCGTGACTCTGCTGTTACCGCTCTGGAGGAAAGCGCAAGTGCATGCCCGCATTCGAGACGACGACTGACTCCCCTTTGGAGGCTCCAGAAGTACCCCAAGTTCCATGTCAGCACTGGAGAGGAATCCTCAGGTTACGGCCCCGACTCGACACAAGGTCTTAGGCCCCGACATCAACGGGAGAGGAATCCCGAGAAGCCCCCGAGGAACTGGCATGAGGACTGGCCTTTCCTGAGGCCACCAGAGCGGGTCCCTGAGGTCCCCGTGGTAAGTCGAAAGCACCTGCCTCAACTCGAGAAAATCCAGGAGGTTTTGCCCTCCAGGCGAGATGAGGCCCATTTCCGCTGAGGCTTCTGGAGGCTAATCACATCTAACCCCTGGAACTTCCAAAGGATCCTTCACACCCATGCTGCAAGTCCAGAAGTTCCCCGACATACCCGTCTCCACTCGAGAGGAAGCACGAGGGTCCCGCACACATCCAGGGGAGCCCCGTTTCCGCCTCCTAGCTCGAGATGAGGGATCCTTTCCCTGTTTCGTAGGGAAAGAATTCCCGGCGTTCCCGTCGTATCTCAAGAGGAGGCGCTCTCCACAGGAAAGGCGAGAGGAACTCCAGGGTCGTGCCACCATTCCAAGAGTCCCCCAGATGTGTCAGTCCATTCCAGAGGAACCTCTTTTCCCTGCACTGCCTTGACGTTCAAGCCGAGGATCGACTCCCACCACGTGTGCACGTGGGACAGCCCTGTTGGAAAGCCTCGTGGGAAAGCCTCGTGGGAAAGACTCGAGGGAAAACCATAGATCCTTTGATCCACGCAGCGGACTGCGTGACACTGCTGCTACCGCTCTGGAGGAAAGCACAAGTGCATGCCCGCATTCGAGACGAGGACTGACTCCCCTGGGGAGACTCGAGAAGTACCCCAAGATCCATGGCAGCACTGGAGAGGAATCCTCAGGTTCCGGCCCCGACTCCACACAAGGTCTTAGGCCCCGGCATCGACGGGAGAGGAATCCCGAGAGGCCCCCGAGGAACTCGCATGGGGACTGGCCTTTCCTGAGGCCACCAGAGCGGGTCCCTGATGTCCCCGAGGTCCCCGTCGTAAGTCGAGAGCACCTGCCGCATCTCGAGAATATCCAGCAGGTTTTGCCCTCCAGGCGAGATGAGGCCCATTTCCGCTGAGGCTTCTCCAGGCTAATCACATCTAACCACTGGAACTTCCAAAGGGTCCTTCATACCCTTGCTGCAAGTCCAGAAGTTCCCCGACATACCCGTCTCCACTCGAGAGGAAACACGAGGGTCCCGCACACATCCAGGGGAGCCCAGTTTCCGCCTCCTAGCTCGAGATGAGGGATCCTTTCCCTGTTTCGTAGGGAAAGAATTCCCGGCGTTCCCGTCTCATCTCAAGAGGAGGCGCACTCCACAGGAAAGGCGAGAGGAACTCCAGGGTCATGCCACCATTCCAAAAGTCCCCCAGATGTGTCAGTCCTTTCCAGAGGAACCTGTTTTCCCTGCACTACCTTCACGTTCAAGCCGAGGATCGACTTCCACAATGTGTGCATGATGGACAGCCCTGTGGGAAAGCCTCCTGGGAAAGACTCGTGGGATAGCCTCGTGGGAAAGACTCGAGGGAAAACCATAGATCCTTTGATCCAAGCGGCAGACTGCTTGACACTGCTGATACCGCTCTGGAGGAAAGCGCAAGTGTATGCCCGCATTCGAGACGAGGACTGACTCCCCTGGGGAGACTCCAGAGTACCACAAGATCCATGTCAGCAATGGAGAGGAAACCTCAGGTTCTGGCCCCGACTCCACACAAGGTCTTAGGCCCCGGCATCGACGGGAGAGGAATCCCGAGAGGCCCCCGTGGAGCTCAAATGGGGACTGGCGTTTCCTGAGGCCACCATAGCGGATCCCTGAGGTCCCCGTCGTAAGTCGAGAGCACCTGCCGCAACTCGAGAAAATCCAGGAGGTTTTGCCCTCCAGGCGAGATGAGGCCCATTTCCGCTGAGGCTTCTCGAGGCTAATCACATTTAACCACTGGAAATTCCAAAGGGTCCTTCACACCCTTGCTGCAACTCAAGAAGTTCCCCGACATACCCGTGTCCAATCGAGAGGAAGCACGAGTGTCCCGCACACATCCAGGGGAGACCCGTTTCCGCCTCCTAGCTCGAGATGAGGGATCCTTTCCCTGTTTCGTAGGGAAAGATTTCCCGGCGTTCCTGTCGCATCTCAAGAGGAGGCGTTTTCCACAGGAAAGGCGAGAGGAACTCCAGGGTCGTGCCACCATTCCAAGAGTCCCCCAGATGTGTCAGTCCGTTCCAGAGGAACCTGTTTTCCCTGCACTGCCTTGACGTTCAAGCCGAGGATCGACTCCCACCACGTGTGCACGAGGGACAGCCCTGTGGGAAAGCCTCGTGGGAAAGCCTCGTGGGAAACTCACGAGGGAAAACCATAGATCCTTTGATCCACCCGGCGGACTGCGTGACACTGCTGCTACCGCTCAGGAGGAAAGCGCAAGTGCATGCCCGCATTGGAGGCGAGGACTGACTCCCCTGGGGAGACTCCAGAGGAACCCCAGTATCCATGTCAGCACTGGAGAGGAATCCTCAGGTTCCGGCCCCGACTTCACACAAGGTCTTAGGCCCCGGCATCGACGGGAGAGAAATCCCGAGAGGCCCCTGAGGAACTCGCATGGGACTGGCCTTTCCTGAGGCCACCAGAGCGGGTCCCTGAGGTCCCCGTCGTAAGTCGAGAGCACCTGCCGCAACTCGAGAAAATCCAGGAGGTTTTGCCCTCCAGGCGAGATGAGGCCCATTTCCGCTGAGGCTTCTCGAGGCTAATCACATTTAACGACTGGAACTTACAAAGGGTCCTTCACACCCTTGCTGCAACTCAAGAAGTTCCCCGACATACCCGTCTCCACTCGACAGGAAGCACGAGGATCCCGCACACATCCAGGGGAGCCCCGTTTCCGCCTCCTAGCTCGAGATGAGGGATCCTTTCCCTGTTTCGTAGGGAAAGAATTCCCGGCATTCCCGTCGCATCTCAAGAGGAGGCGCTCTCCACAGGAAAGGCGAGAGGAACTCCAGGGTCGTGCCACCATTCCAAGAGTCCCCCAGATGTGTCAGTCAATTGCAGAGGAACCTGTTTTTCCTGCACTGCCTTGACGTTCAAGCCGAGGATCGACTCCCACCATGTGTGCATGTGGGACAGCGCTGTGGGAAAGCCTCGTGGGAAAGCCTCGTGGGAAGGACTCGAGGGAAAACCATAGATCCTTTGATCCACGCGGCGGACTGCGTGACACTGCTGCTACCGCTCTGGTGGAAAGCGCAAGTGCATCCCAGCATTCGAGACGAGGACTGACTCCCCTGGGAGACTCCAGAAGTACCCCAAGATCCATGTCAGCACTGGAGAGGAATCCTCAGGTTCCGGCCCCGACTCCACACAAGGACTTAGCCCCGGCATCGACGGGAGAGGAATCCCGAGAGGCCCCCGAGGAACTCGCATGGGGACTGGCCTTTCCTTAGGCCACCAGAGCGGGCCCCGAGGTCCCCGTCGTAAGTCGAGAGCACCTGCCGCAACTCGAGAAAATCCAGGAGGTTTTGGCCTCCAGGCGAGATGAGGCCCATTTCCACTGAGGCTTCTCGAGGCTAATCACATCTAACCACTGGAACTTCCAAAGGGTCCTTCACACCCTTGCTTCAACTCAAGAAGTTCCCCGACTTACCCGTCTCCACTCGAGAGGAAGCACGAGGGTCCCGCACACATCAAGGGGAGCCCCTTTCCGCCTCCTAGCTCGAGATGAGGGATCCTTTCCCTGTTTCATAGGGAAAGAATTCAAGGCGTTCCCGTCACATCTCAAGAGGAGGCGCTCTCCACAGGAAAGGCGAGAGGAACTCCAGGGTCGTGCCAACATTCCAAGAGTCCCCCAGAAGTGTCAGTCCATTCCAGAGAAACCTCTTTTTCCTGCACTGCCTTGAGGTAGAAGCCGAGGATCGACTCCCACCACGTGTGCACGTGGGACAGCCCTGTGGGAAAGCCTCGTGGGAAAGCCTCGTGGGAAAGACTCGAGGGAAAACCATAGATCCTTTGATGACGCGGCGGACTGCGTGACACTGCTGCTACCGCTCTGGAGGAAAGCGCAAGTGCATGCCCGCATTCGAGACGAGGACTGACTCCCCTGGGGAGACTCCAGAAGTACCCCAAGATCCATGTCAGCACTGGAGAGGAATCCTCAGGTTCCGGCCCCGACTCCACACAAGGTCTTAGGCCCCGGCATCGACGGGAGAGGAATCCCGAGAGGCCCCCGAGGAACTCGCATGGGGACTGGCCTTTCCTGAGGCCACCAGAGCCGGTCCCTGAGGTCCCCGTCGTAAGTCGAGAGCACCTGCCGCAACTCGAGAATATCCAGGAGGTTTTGCCCTCCAGGCGAGATGAGGCCCATTTCCGCTGAGGCTTCTCGAGGCTAATCACATCTAACCACTGGAACTTCCAAAGGGTCCTTCACACCTTTGCTGCAACTCAAGAAGTTCCCCGACATACCCGTCTCCACTCGAGAGGAAGCAGGAGGGTCCCGCACACATCCAGGGGAGCCCCGTTTCCGCCTCCTAGCTCGAGATGAGGGATCCTTTCCCTGTTTCCTAGGGAATGAATTCCCGGCGTTCCCGTCGCATCTCAAGAGGATGCGCTCTCCACAGGAAAGGAGAGAGGAACTCCAGGGTCGTGCCTCCATTCCAAGAGTCGCCCAGATGTTTCAGTCCATTCCAGAGGAACCTGTTTTCCCTGCACTGCCTTGACGTTCAAGCCGAGGATCGACTCCCACCACGTGTTCCCCCTTCGACAGCCCTGTGGGAAAGCCTCGTGGGAAAGCCTAGTGGGAAAGACTCGAGGGAAAACCATAGATCCTTTGATCCACGCGGCGGACTGCGTGACACTGCTGCTACCGCTCTGGAGGAAAGCGCAAGTGCATGCCCGCATTCGAGACGAGGACTGACTCCCTGGGGAGACTCCAGAAGTACCCCAAGATCCATGTCAGCACTGGAGAGGAATCCTCAGGTTCCGGCCCCGACTCCACACAAGGTCTTAGGTCCCAGCATCGACGGGAGAGGAATCCCGAGAGGCCCCCGAGGAACTCACATGGGGACTGGCCTTTCCTGAGGCCACCAGAGCGGATCCCCGATGTCCCCGTCGGAAGTCGAGAGCACCTGCCGCAACTAGAGAAAATCCAGGAGGTTTTGCCCTCCAGGCGATATGAGGCCCATTCCCGCTGAGGCTTCTCGAGGCTAATCTCATCTAACCACTTTAACTTCCAAAGGGTCCTTCACACCCTTGCTGCAACTCAAGAAGTTCCCCGACATAGCCGTCTCCACTCGAGAGGAAGCACGAGGGTCCCGCACACATCCAGGGGAGCCCCGTTTCCGCCTCCTAGCTCGAGATGAGGGATCCTTTCTCTGTTTCATAGGGAAAGATTTCCCGGTGTTCCCGTCGCATTTCAAGAGGAGGCGCTCTCCACAGGAAAGCCGAGAGGAACTCCAGGGTCGTGCCACCATTCCAAGAGTCCCCCAGATGTGTCAGTCCATTCCAGAGGAACCTGTTTTCCCAGCACTGCCTTGACGTTCAAGACGAGGATCGACTCCCACCACCTGTGCACGTGGGACAGCCCTGTGGGAAAGCCTCGGGGGAAAGCCTCGTGGGAAAGACTCGAGGGAAAACCATAGATCCTTTGATCCACGCGGCGGACTGCGTCACACTGCTGCTACTGCTCTGGAGGAAAGCGCAAGTGCATGCCCGCATTAGAGGCGAGGACTGAACCCCTGTGCAGACTACAGAAGTACCCCAAGATCCATGTCAGCACAGGAGAGGAATCCTCTGGTTCTGGCCCCGACTCCACACAAGGTCGTAGGCCCCGGCATCGATGGGAGAGGAATCCCGAGAGGCCCCCGAGGAACTCGCATGGGTACTGGCCTTTCCTGAGGCCACGAGAGCGGGCGCCGAGTTCCCCCTCGTAAGTCGAGAGCACCTGTCGCAACTCGAGAAAATCCAGGAGGCTGTGGCCTCCAGGCGAGATGAGGGCCATTTCCGCTGAGGCTTCTCGAGGCTAATCACATCTAACCACTGGAACTTCCAAAGGGTCCTTCACACCCTTGCTGCAACTCAAGAAGTTCCCCGACATACCCGTCTCCACTCGAGAGGAAGCTCGAGGGTCCCGCACACATCCAGGGGAGCCCCGTTTCCGCCTCCTAGCTCGAGATGAGGGATCCTTTCCCTGTTTCATAGGGAAAGAATTCCCGGTGTTTCCGTCGCATTTCAAGAGGAGGCGTTCTCCACAGGAAAGGCGAGAGGAACTCCAGGGTCGTGCCACCAATCCAAGAGTCCCCGAGAGGTGTCAGTCCATTCCAGAGGAACCTGTTTTCCCTGCACTGCCTTGACGTTCAAGCCGAGGATCGAATCCCACCACGTGTGCACGTGGGACAGCCCTGTTGGAAAGCCTGGTGGGAAAGCCTCGTGGGAAAGACTCGAGGGAAAACCATAGATCCTTTGATCCACGCGGCGGACTGCGTGACACTGCTGCTACCGCTCTGGAGGAAAGCGCAAGTTCATGCCCACATACGAGACGAGGACTGACTCCCCTGGGGAGACTCCAGAAGTACCCCAAGATCCATGTCAGCACTGGAGAGGAATCCTCAGGTTCCGGCCCCGACTCCACACAAGGTCTTAGGTCCCAGCATCGACGGGAGAGGAATCCCGAGAGGCCCCCGACGAACTCGCATGGGGACTGGCCTTTCCTGAGGCCACCAGAGCGGATCCCCGAGGTCCCCGTCGGAAGTCGAGAGCACCTGCCGAAACTCGAGAAAATCCAGGAGGTTTTGCCCTCCAGGCGAGATGAGGCCCATTTCCACTGAGGCTTCCCGAGGCTAATCACATCTAACCACTGGAACTTCCAAAGGGTCCTTCACACCCTTGCTGCAACTCAAGAAGTTCCCCGACGTACCCGTCTCCACTCGAGAGGAAGCAAGAGTGTACCGCACAAATCAAGGGGAGCCCCGTTTCCGCCTCCTAGCTCGAGATGAGGGATCCTTTCCCTGTTTCATAGGGAAAGAATTCAAGGCGTTCCTGTCACATCTCAAGAGGAGGCGCTCTCCACAGGAAAGGCGAGAGGAACTCCAGTGTCGTGCCACCATTCCAAGAGTCCCCCAGATGTGTCAGTCCATTCCAGAGGAACCTGTTTTCCCTGCACTGCCTTGACGTTCAAACGAGGATCGACTCCCACCACGTGTGCACGTGGGACAGCCCTGTGGAAAGCCTCGTGGGAAAGCCTCGTGGGAAAGCCTCGTGGGAATGTCTCGTGGGAAAGACTCGAGGGAAAACCATAGATCCTTTGATCCACACGGCGGAATGCGTGACACTGCTGCTACCGCTCTGGAGGAAAGCGCAAGTGCATGCCCGCATTCGAGACGAGGACTGACTCCCCTCGGGAGCCTCCAGAAATACCCCAAGATCCATGTCAGCACTGGAGAGGAATCCTCAGGTTCCGAGCCCGACTCCACACTAGGTCTTAGGCCCCGGCATCGATGGGAGATGAATCCCGAGAGGCCCCCGAGGAACTCGCATGGGGACTGGCCTTTCCTGAGGCCACCAGAGCGGGTCCCTGAGGTCCCCGTCGTAAGTCGAAAGGACCTGCGGCAACTCGAGAAAATCCAGCAGGTTTTGCCCTCCAGGCGAGATGAGGCCCATTTCCGCTGAGGCTTCTCGAGGCTAATCATATCTAACCACTGGAACTTCTAAAGGGTCGTTCACTCCCTTGCTGCAACTCAAGAAGTTCCCCGACATACCCGTCTCCACTCGAGAGGAAGCACGAGGGTCCCGCACACATCCAGGGGAGACCCGTTTCCGCCTCCTAGCTCGAGATGAGGGATCCTTTCCCTGTTTCTTAGGGAAAGAATTCCCGGCGTTCCCGTCGCATCTCAAGAGGAGGCGCTCTCCACAGGAAAGGCGAGAGGAACTCCAGGGTCGTGCCACCATTCCAAGAGTCCCTCAGATGTGTCAGTCCATTCCAGAGGAATGTATTTTCCCTGCACTGCCTCGACGTTCATTCCGAGGATCGACTCCCACCACGGTGGCACGTGGGACAGCCCTGTGGGAAAGCCTCGGGGGAAAGCCTCGAGGGAAAGCCATAGATTCCTTGATCCACGCGGCGGAATGCCTGACACTGCTGCTACCTCTCTGAAGGAAAGCGCACGTGCATGCCCGCATTCGAGACGAGGACTGACTCCCCTGGGGAGACTCCAGAACTACCCCAAGATCCATGTCAGCACTGGAGAGGAATCCTCAGGTTCCGGCCCCGACTCTACACAAGGTCTTAGGCCCTGGCATCGACGGGAGAGGAACCCCGAGAGGCCCCCGAGGAACTCGCATGGGGAATGGCCTTTCCTGAGGCCACCAGAGCGGGTCCCTGAGGTCCCCGTCGTAAGTCGAGAGCACCTGCCGCAACTCCAGAAAATCAAGGAGGTTTTGCCCTCCAGGCGAGATGAGGCCCATTTCCGCTGAGGCTTCTCGAGGCTAATCACATCTAACGACTGGAACTTCCAAAGGGTCCTTCGCACCTTGCTGCAAGTCAAGAAGGTCCCCGACATACCCGTCTCCACTCGAGAGGAAGCACGAGGGTCCCGCACACATCCAGGGGAGCCCCGTTTCCGCCTCCTAGCTCGAGATGAGGGATCCTTTCCCTGTTTCGTAGGGAAAGAATTCCCGGCGTTCCGGTCGCATCTCAAGAGGAGGCGCTCTTCACAGGAAAGGCGAGAGGAACTCCAGGGTCGTGCCACCATTCCAAGAGTCCCCCAGATGTGTCAGTCCATTCCAGAGGAACCTGTTTTCCCTGCACTGCCTTGACGTTCAAGCCGAGGATCGACTCCCACCACGTGGGCACGTGGGACAGCCCTGTGGGAAAGCCTCTTGGGAAAGCCTCGTGGGAAAGCCTCGTGGGAAAGACTCGAGGAAAAACCATAGATCCCTTGATCCACGCATCGGAATGCGTGACAATGCTGCTACCGCTCTGGAGGAAAGCGCAAATGCAAGTCCGCATTCGAGACGAGCACTGACTCCCCTGGGGAGACTCCAGAAGTACCCGAAGATCCATGTCAGCACTGGAGAGGAATCCTCAGGTTCCGACCCCGAGTCCACACAAGGCCTTAGGCCCCGGAATCGACGGGAGAGGAATCCCGAGAGGCCCCCGAGGAACTCGGATGGGGACTGGCCTTTCCTGAGGCCACCAGAGCGGGTCCCTGAGGTCCCCGTCGTAAGTTGAGAGCACCTACCGCAACTGGAGAAAATCCAGGAGGTTTTGTCCTGCAGGCGAGATAAGGCCCATTTCCGCTGAGGCTTCTCGAGGCTAATCACATCTAACGACTGGAAATTCCAAAGGGTCCTTCACACCCTTGCTGCAACTCAAGAAGTTCCCCGACATACCCGTCTCCACTCGGGAGGAAGCACGAGGGTCCCGCACACATCCAGGGGAGCCCCGATTCCGCCTCCTAGCTCGAGATGAGGGATCCTTTCCCTGTTTCGTAGGGAAAGAATTCCCGGCGTTCCCGTCACATCTCAAGAGGAGGCGCTCTCCACAGTAAAGGCGAGATGAACTCCAGGGTCGTGCCACCATTCCAAGAGTCCCCCAGATGTGTCAGTCCATTCCAGAGGAACCTGTTTTCCTTGCACTGCCTTGACGTTCAAGCAGAGGATCGACTCCCACCACTTGTGCACTTGGGACAGCCCTGTGGGAAAGCCTCGTGGGGAAACCTCGAGGGAAAGCCATAGATCCCTTGATCCACGCGGCGGACTGCGTGACACTGCTGCTACTGCTCTAGAGGAAAGCGCAAGTGCATGCCCCCATTCGAGACGAGGACTGACTCCCCTGGGGAGCCTCCAGAAGTACCCCAAGATCCATGTCAGCACTGGAGAGGAATCCTCAGGTTCCGGCCCCGACTCCACACAAGGTCTTAGGCCCCGGCATCGACGGGAGAGGAATCCCGAGAGGCCCCCGAGGAACTGGCATGGGGACTGGCCTTTCCTGAGGCCACCAGAGCGGGTCCCTGATGTCCCCGTCGTTAGTCGAGAGCACCTGCCGCAACTCGAGAAACTCCAGGAGGTTTTGCCCTCCAGGCGAAATGAGGCCCATTTCCCCTGAGACTTCTCGAGGCTAATCACATCAAACCACTGGAACTTCCAAAGGGTCCTTCACACCCTTGTTGCAACTCAAAAAGTTCCCCGACATAGCCGTCTCCACTGGAGAGGAAGCACGAGGGTCCCGCACACATCCAGGGGAACCCCGTTTCCGCCTCCGAGCTCGAGATGAGGGATCCTTTCACTGTTTCGTAGAGAAAGAATTCCCGGCGTTCCCTTCGAATCTCAAGAGGAGGCGCTCTCCACAGGAAAAGCGAGAGGAACTCCAGGGTCATGCCACCAATCCAAGAGTCCCCCAGATGTGTCAGTCCATTCCAGAGGAACCTGTTTTCCCTGCCCTGCCTTGACGTTCAAGCCGAGGATCGACTCCCACCACGTGTGCACGTGGGACAGGCCTCTGGGAAAGCCTCGTGGGAAAGCCTCGTGGGAAAGACTCGAGGGAAAACCATAGATCCTTTGATCCACGCGGCGGACTGCATGACACTGCTGCTACAGCTCTTGACTAAAGCGCAAGTGCATGCCCGCATTCGAGACGAGGACTGACTCCCCTGGGTAGACTCCAGAAATACCCCAAGATCCATGTCAGCACTGGAGAGGAATCCTCAGATTCCGGCCCGGACTCCACACAAGGTCTTAGGCCCCGGCATCGACGGGAGAAGAATCCCGAGAGGCCCCAGAGGAACTCGCATGGGGACTGGCCTTTCCTGAGGCCACCAGAGCGGGTCCCTGAGGTCCCCGTCATAAGTCGAGAGCACCTGCCGCAACTCGAGAAAATCCAGGAGGTTTTGCCCTCCAGGCGAGATGAGGCCCATTTCCGCTGAGGCTTCTCGAGGCTATTCACATCTAACCACTGGAACTTCCAAAGGGTCCTTCACACCCTTGTTGCAACTCAAAAAGTTCCCCGACATAGCCGTCTCCACTCGAGAGGAAGCACGAGGTTCCCGCACACATCCAGGGGAACCCCGTTTCCGCCTCCTAGCTCGAGATGAGGGATCCTTTCCCTGTTTCGTAAGGAAAGAATTCCCGGGGTTCCCGACGCATCTCAAGAGGAGACGCTCTCCACAGGAAAAGCGAGAGGAACTCCAGGGTCGTGCCACCAATCCAAGAGTCCCCTAGATGTGTCAGTCCATTCCAGAGGAACCTGTTTTCCCTTCCCTGCCTTGACGTTCAAGCCGAGGATCGACTCCCAACACGTGTGCACGTGGGACAGCCCTGTGGGAAAGCCTCGTGGGAAAGCCTCGTGGGAAAGACTCGAGGGAAAACCATAGATCCTTTGATCCACGCGGCGGACTGCGTGACACTGCCTCTACCGCTCTTGACTAAAGCGCAAGTGCATGCCCCATTCGAGACGAGGACTGACTCCCCTGGGGAGACTCCAGAAGTACCCCAAGATCCATGTCAGCACTGGAGAGGAATCCTCAGGTGCCGGCCCCGAATCCACACAAGGTCTTAGGCCCCGGCATCGACGGGAGAGCAATCCCGAGAGGCCCCCGTGGAACTCGCATGGAGACTGGGTTTTTCTGAGGCCACCAGAGCGGGTCCCTGAGGTCCCCGTCGTAAGTCGAGAGCACCTGCCGCAACTCGAGAAAATCCAGGAGGTTTTGCCCTCCAGGCGAGATGAGGCCCATTTCCGCTGAGGCTTCTTGAGGCTAATCATATCTAACCACTGGAACTTCCAAAGGGTCCTTCACACCCTTGCTGCAACTCAAGAAGTTCCCCGACATACCCATCTCCACTCGAGAGGAAGCACGAGGATCCCGCACACATCCAGGGGAGCCCCTTTTCCGCCTCCTAGCTCGAGATGAGGGATCCTTTTCCTGATTCGTAGGGAAATAATTCCCGGCGTTCCCGTCGCATCTCAAGAGGAGGCGCTCCCACAGGAAAGGCGAGAGGAACTCCAGGGTCCTGCCACCATTCCAAGAGTCCCCCAGATGTGTCAGTCCATTCCAGAGGAACCTGTATTCCCTGCACTGCCTTGACGTTCAAGCCGAGGATCGACTCCCACCACGTGTGCACGTGGGACAGCCCTGTGGGAAAGCCTCGTGGGAAAGCCTCGTGGGAAAGACTCGAGGGAAAAACATAGATCCTTTGATCCACGCATTGAACTGCGTGACTCTGCTGCTACCGCTCTGGAGGAAAGCGCAAGTGCATGCCCGCATTCGAGACGAGGACTGACTCCCCTGGGGAGACTCCAGAAGTACCCCAAGATCCATGTCAGCACTGGAGAGGAATCCTCAGGTTCCGGCCCCGACTCCACACAATGCCTTAGGCCCCGGCATTGACAGGAGAGGAATCCCGAGAGGCCCCCGAGGAACTCGCATGGGGACTGGCCTTTCCTGAGGCCACCAGAGCGGGTCCCTGATGTCCCCGTCGTAAGTCGAGAGCACCTGCCGCAACTCGAGAAATCCAGGAGGTTTTGCCCTCCAGGCGAGATGAGGCCCATTTCCGCTGAGGCTTCTCGAGGCTAATCACATCTAACAACTGGAACTTCCAAAGGGTCCTTCACACCCTTGCTGCAAGTTCAGAAGTTCCCCGACATAGCCGTCTCCACTCGATAGGAAGCACGAGGGTCCCGCACACATCCAGGGTAGCCCGGTTTCCACCTCCTAGCTCGAGATGAGGGATCCTTTCCCTCTTTCGTAGGGAAAGAATTCCCAGCGTTCCCGTCACATCTCAAGAGGAGGCGCTCTCCACAGGAAAGGGGAGAGGAACTCCAGGGTCGTGCCACCATTCCAAGAGTCCCCCAGATGTGTCAGTCCATTCCAGAGGAACCTGTTTTCCCTGCACTGCATTCACGTTCAAGCCGAGGATCGACCCCCGCCAAGTGTGCACGTGGGACAGCCCTGTGGGAAAGCCTCGTGGGAAAGCCTCGTGGGAAAGACTCGAGAGAAAATCATAGATCCTTTCATCCACGTGGCGGACTGCGTGACACTGCTGCTACCGCTCTTTAGGAAAGCTCAAGTGCATGCCCGCATTCGAGACGAGGACTGACTCCCCTGGGGAGACTCCAGAAGTACCCCAAGATCCATGTCAGCACTGGAGAGGAATCCTCAGGTTCCGGCCCCGACTCCACACAAGGTCTTAGGCCCCAGCATGGACGGGAGAGGAATCCCGAGAGGCCCCCGACGAACTCGCATGGGGACTGGCCTTTCCTGAGGCCACCAGAGAGGGTCCCTGAGGTCCCCGTCGTAAGTCGAGGGCACCTGCCGCAACTCGAGAAAATCCAGGAGGTTTTGCCCTCCAGGCGAGATGAGGCCCATTTCCGCTCAGGCTTCTCAAGGCTAATCACATCTAATTGCTGGAACTTCCAAAGGGTCCTTCACACCCTTGCTGCAACTCAAGAAGTTCCCCGACATACCCGTCTCCACTCGAGAGGAAGCACGAGGGTCCCGCACACTTCCAGGGGAGCCCCGTTTCCGCCTCCTAGCTCGAGATGAGGGATCCTTTCCCTGTTTCATAGGGAAAGAATTTCCGGCGTTCCCGTCGCATCTCAAGAGGAGGCGCTCTCCACAGGAAAGGCGAGAGGAACTCCAGGGTCGTGCCACCATTCCAAGAGTCCCCCAGATGTGTCAGTCCATTCCAGAGGAACCTGTTTTCCCTGCCCTGCCTTGACGTTCAAGCCGAGGATCGACTCCCACCACGTGTGCACGTGGGACAGCCCTGTGGGAAAGCCTCGTGGGAAAGCCTCGAGGGAAAGACTCGAGGGAAAACCATAGATCCTTTGATCCACGCGGCGGACTGGGTGACACTGCTGCTACCGCTCTGGAGGAAAGCGCAAGTGCATGCCCGCATTCGAGACGAGGACTGACTCCCCTGGGGAGACTCCAGAAGTACCCCAAGATCCATGTCAGCACTGGAGAGGAATCCTCAGGTTCCGGCCTCGACTCCACACAAGGTCTTAGGCCCCGGCATCGACGGGAGAGGAATCCCGAGAGGCCCCCGAGGAACTCGCATGGGGACTGGCCTTTCCTGAAGCCACCAGAGCGGGTCCTTGATGTCCCCGTCGTAAGTCGAGAGCACCTGCCGCAACTCGAGAAATCCAGGAAGTTTTGCCCTCCAGGCGAGATGAGGCCCATTTCCGCTGAGGCTTCTCGAGGCTAATCACATCTAACCACTGGAACTTCCAAAGGGTCCTTCACACCCTTGCTGCAAGTCCAGAAGTTCCCCGACATAGCCGTCTCCACTCGAGAGGAAGCACAAGGGTCCCGCACACATCCAGGGTAGCCCGGTTTCCACCTCCTAGCTCGAGATGAGGGATCCTTTACCTGTTTCGTAGGGAAAGAATTCCCGGCGTTCCCGTCGCATCTCAAGAGGAGGCGCTCTCCACAGGAAAGGCGAGAGGAACTCAAGGGTCGTGCCACCATTCCAAGAGTCCCCCAGATGTGTCAGTCCATTCCAGAGGAACCTGATTTCCCTGCACTGCCTTGACGTTCAAGCCGAGCATCGACTCACTCGACATGTGCACGTGGGACAGCCCTGTGGGAAAGCCTCGTGGGAAAGCCTCGTGGGAAAGACTCGAGGGAAAACCATAGATCCTTTGATCCACGCGGCGGACTGCGTGACACTGCTGCTACCGCTCTGGAGGAAAGCGCAAGTGCATGCCCGCATTCGAGACGAGGACTGACTCCCCTGGGGAGACTCCAGAAGTACCCCAAGATCCATGTCAGCACTGGAGAGGAATCCTCAGGTTCTGGCCCCGACTCCACACTAGGTCTTAGGCCCCGGCATCGACGGGAGAGGAATCCCGAGAGGCCCCCGAGGAACTCGCATGGGGACTGGCCTTTTCTGAGGCCACCAGAGCGGGTCCCTGTGGTCCCCGTCGTAAGTTGAGAGCACCTGCCGCAACTCGAGAAAATCCAGGAGGTTTTGCCCTCCAGGCGTGATGAGGCCCATTTCCGCTGAGGCTTCTCGAGGCCAATCACATCTAACGACTGGAACTTCCAAAGGGTCCTTCACACCCTTACTGCAAGTCCAGAAGTTCCCCGACATAGCTGTCTCCACTCGAGAGGAAGCACGAGGGTCCCGCACACATCCAGGGTAGCCCGGTTTCCACCTCCTAGCTCGAGATGAGGGATCCTTTCCCTGTTTCGTAGGGAAAGAATTCCCAGCGTTCCCGTCGCATCTCAAGAGGAGGCGCTCTCCAAAGGAAAGGCGAGAGGAACTCCAGGGTCGTGCCACCATTCCAAGAGTCCCCCAGATGTGTCAGTCCATTCCAGAGGAACCTGTTTTCCCTGCACTGCCTTGACGTTCAAGCCGAGGATCGACTCCCACCACGTGTGCACGTGGGACAGCCCTGTGGGAAAGCCTCGTGGGAAAGCCTCGTGGGAAAGACTCGAGGGAAAACCATAGATCCTTTGATCCACGCGGCGGACTGCGTGACACTGCTGCTACCGCTCTGGAGGAAAGCGCAAGTGCGTTCCCGCATTCGAGACGAGGACTGACTCCCCTGGGGAGACTCCAGAAGTACCCCAAGATCCATGTCAGCACTGGAGAGGAAACCTCAGGTTCCGGCCCCGACTCCACACAAGGTCTTAGGCCCCGGCATCGACGGGAGAGGAATCCCGAGAGGCCCCCGAGGAACTCGCATGGGACTGGCCTTTCCTGAGGCCACCAGAGCGGGTCCCTGAGGTCCCCGTCGTAAGTCGAGAGCACCTGCCGCAACTCGAGAAAATCCAGGAGGTTTTGCCCTCCAGGCGAGATGAGGCCCATTTCCGCTGAGGCTTCTCGAGGCCAATCACATCTAACCACTGAAACTTCCAAAGGGTCCTTCACACCATTGCTGCAACTCAAGAAGTTCCCCGACATACCCGTCTCCACTCGAGAGGAAGCACGTGGGGTCCCGCACACATCCAGGGGAGCCCCGTTTCCGCCTCCTAGCTCGAGATGAGGGATCCTTTCCCTGTTTCGTAAGGAAAGAATTCCCGGCGTTCCCGTCGCATCTCAAGAGGAGGCGCTCTCCTCAGGAAAGGCGAGAGGAACTCCAGGGTCATGACACCATTCCAAGAGTCCCCCAGATGTGTCAGTCCATTCCAGAGGAACCTGTTTTCCCTGCACTGCCTTGACGTTCAAGCCGAGGATCGACTCCCACCACGTGTGCACGTGGGACAGCCCTGTGGGAAAGCCTCGTGGGAAAGCCTCGTGGGAAAGACTCGAGGGAAAACCATACATCCTTTGATCCACGCGGCGGACTGCGTGACACTGCTGCTACCGCTCTGGAGGAAAGCGCAAGTGCATGCACGCATTCGAGACGAGGACTGACTTCCCTGGGGAGACTCCAGAAGTACGCCAAGATCCATGTCAGCACTGGAGAGGAATCCTCAGGTTCCGGCCCCGACTCCACACAAGGTCTTAGGCCCCGGCATCGACGGGAGAGAAATCCCGAGAGGCCCCCGAGGAACTCGCATGGGGACTGGCCTTTCCTGAGGCCACCAGAGCGGGTCCCTGAGGTCCCCGTCGTAAGTCGAGAGCACCTGCCGCAACTCGAGAAAATCCAGGAGGTTTTGCCCTCCAGGCGAGATGAGGCCCATTTCCGCTGAGGCTTCTCGAGGCCAAACACGTCTAACCACAGGAACTTCCAAAGGGTCCTTCACACCCTTGCTGCAACTCAAGAAGTTCCCCGACATACCCGTCTCCACTCGAGAGGAAGCACGTGGTGTCCCGCACACATCCAGGGGAGCCCCGTTTCCGCCTCCTAGCTCGAGATGAGGGATCCTTTCCCTGTTTCGTAGGGAAAGAATTCCCGGCGTTCCCGTCGCATCTCAAGAGGAGGCGCTCTCCACAGGAAAGGCGAGAGGAACTCCAGGGTCGTGCCACCATTCCAAGAGTCCCCCAGATGTGTCAGTCCATTCCAGAGGAACCTGTTTTCCCTGCACTGCCTTGACGTTCAAGCCGAGGATCGACTCCCACCACGTGTGCACGTGGGACAGCCCTGTGGGAAAGCCTCGTGGGAAAGCCTCGTGGGAAAGACTCGAGGGAAAACCATAGATCCTTTGATCCACGCGGCGGACTGCGTGACACTGCTGCTACCGCTCTGGAGGAAAGCGCAAGTGCATGCCCGCATTCGAGACGAGGACTGACTCCCCTGGGGAGACTCCAGAAGTACCCCAAGATCCATGTCAGCACTGGAGAGGAATCCTCAGGTTCCGGCCCCGACTCCACACAAGGTCTTAGGCCCCGGCATCGACGGGAGAGGAATCCCGAGAGGCCCCCGAGGAACTCGCATGGGGACTGGCCTTTCCTGAGGCCACCAGAGCAGGTCCCTGAGGTCCCCGTCGTAAGTCGAGAGCACCTGCCGAAACTCGAGAAAATCCAGGAGGTTTTGCCCTCCAGGCGAGACGAGGCCCATTTCCGCTGAGGCTTCCCGAGGCCAATACGTCTAACCACTGGAACTTCCAAAGGGTCCTTCACACCCTTGCTGCAACTCAAGAAGTTCCCTGACATACCCGTCTCCACTCGAGAGGAAGCACGTGGGGTCCTGCACACATCCAGGGGAGCCCCGTTTCCGCCTCCTAGCTCGAGATGAGGGATCCTTTCCCGGTTTCGTAGGGAAAGAATTCCCGGCGTTCCCGTCGCATCTCAAGAGGAGGCGCTCTCCACAGGAAAGGCGAGAGGAACTCCAGGGTCGTGCCACCATTCCAAGAGTCCCCCAGATGTGTCAGTCCATTCCAGAGGAACCTGTTTTCCCTGCACTGCCTTGACGTTCAAGCCGAGGATCGACTCCCACCACGTGTGCACGTGGGACAGCCCTGTGGGAAAGCCTCGTGGGAAAGCCTCGTGGGAAAGACTCGAGGGAAAACCATAGATCCTTTGATCCACCCGTCGGACTGCGTGACACTGCTGCTACCGCTCTGGAGGAAAGCGCAAGTGAATGCCCGCATTCGAGACGAGGACTGACTCCCCTGGGGAGACTCCAGAAGTACCCCAAGATCCATGTCAGCACTGGAGAGGAATCCTCAGGTTCCGGCCCCGACTCCACACAAGGTCTTAGGCCCCGGCATCGACGGGAGAGGAATCCCGAGAGGCCCCCGAGGAACTCGCATGGGGACTGGCCTTTCCTGAGGCCACCAGAGCGGGTCCCTGAGGTCCCCGTCGTAAGTCGAGAGCACCTGCCGCAACTCGAGAAAATCCAGGAGGTTTTGCCCTCCAGGCGAGATGAGGCCCATTTCCGCTGAGGCTTCTCGAGGCCAATCACATCTAACCACTGGAACTTCCAAAGCGTCCTTCACACCCTTGCTGCAACTCAAGAAGTTCCCCGACATACCCGTCTCCACTCAAGAGGAAGCACGTGGGTCCCGCACACATCCAGGGGAGCGCCGTTTCCGCCTCCTAGCTCGAGATGAGGGATCCTTTCCCTGTTTCGTAGGGAAAGAATTCCCGGCGTTCCCATCGCATCTCAAGAGGAGGCGCTCTCCACAGGAAAGGCGAGAGGAACTCCAGGGTCATGCCACCATTCCAAGAGTTCCCCAGATGTGTCAGTCCATTCCAGAGGAACCTGTTTTCCCTGCACTGCCTTGACGTTCAAGCCGAGGATCGATTCCCACCACGTGTGCACGTGGGACAGCCCTGTGGGAAAGCCTCGTGGGAAAGCCTCGTGGGAAAGACTCGAGGGAAAACCATACATCCTTTGATCCACGCGGCGGACTGCGTGACACTGCTGCTACCGCTCTGGAGGAAAGCGCAAGTGCATTCCCGCATTCGAGACGAGGACTGACTCCCCTGGGGAGACTCCAGAAGTACCCCAAGATCCATGTCAGCACTGGAGAGGAAAACTCAGGTTCCGGCCCCGACTCCACACAAGGTCTTAGGCCCCGGCATTGACGGGAGAGGAATCCCGAGAGGCCCCCGAGGAACTCGCATGGGGACTGGCCTTTCCTGAGGCCACCAGAGCGGGTCCCTGAGGTCCCCGTCGTAAGTCGAGAGCACCTGCCGCAACTCGAGAAAATCCAGGAGGTTTTGCCCTCCAGGCGAGATGAGGCCCATTTCCGCTGAGGCTTCTCGAGGCCAATCACATCTAACCACTGGAACTTCCAAAGCGTCCTTCACACCCTTGCTGCAACTCAAGAAGTTCCCCGACATACCCGTCTCCACTCAAGAGGAAGCACGTGGGTCCCGCACACATCCAGGGGAGCCCCGTTTCCGCCTCCTAGCTCGAGATGAGGGATCCTTTCCCTGTTTCGTAGGGAAAGAATTCCCGGCGTTCCCATCGCATCTCAAGAGGAGGCGCTCTCCACAGGAAAGGCGAGAGGAACTCCATGGTCGTGCCACCATTCCAAGAGTTCCCCAGATGTGTCAGTCCATTCCAGAGGAACCTGTTTTCCCTGCACTGCCTTGACGTTCAAGCCGAGGATCGATTCCCACCACGTGTGTACGTGGGACAGCCCTGTGGGAAAGCCTCGTGGGAAAGCCTCGTGGGAAAGACTCGAGGGAAAACCATACATCCTTTGATCCACGCGGCGGACTGCGTGACACTGCTGCTACCGCTCTGGAGGAAAGCGCAAGTGCATTCCCGCATTCGAGACGAGGACTGACTCCCCTGGGGAGACTCCAGAAGTACCCCAAGATCCATGTCAGCACTGGAGAGGAAACACTCAGGTTCCGGCCCCGACTCCACACAAGGTCTTAGGCCCCGGCATCGGACGGGAGAGGAATCCCGGAGAGGCCCCCGAGTAACTCGCATGGGGACTGGCCTTTCCTGAGGCCACCCAGAGCGGGTCCCTGAGTGTCCCCGTCGTAAAGTCGAGAGCCACCTGCCGCAACTCTGAGAAAATCCAGGAGGTTTTGCCCTCCAGGCGAGACGAGGCCCCTTTCCACTGAGGCTTCTCGAGGCCAATCACCATCTAACCACTGGAACTCTCCAAAGGGTCCTTCACACCATTGCTGCAACTCAAGAAGTTCCCCGACATACCCCTCTCCACTCGAGAGGAAGCACGTGGGGTCCCGCACACATCCAGGTGAGCCCCGTTTCAGCCTCCTAGCTCGAGTTGAGGGATCCTTTTCCTGTTTCGTAGGGAAAGAATTCCCGGCGTTCCCGTCGCATCTCAAGAGGAGGCGCTCTCCACAGGAAATGCGAGAGGAACTCCAGGGTCGTGCCACCATTCCAAGAGTCCCCCAGATGTGTCAGTCCATTCCAGAGGAACCTGTTTTCCCTGCACTGCCTTGACGTTCAAGCTGAGGATCGACTCCCACCACGTGTGCACGTGGGACAGCCCTGTGGGAAAGCCTCGTGGGAAAGCCTCGTGGGAAAGACTCGAGGGAAAACCATAGATCCTTTGATCCACGCGTCGGACTGCGTGACACTGCTGCTACCGCTCTGGAGGAAAGCGCAAGTGCATGCCCGCATTCGAGACGAGGACTGACTCCCCTGGGGAGACTCCAGAAGTACCCCAAGATCCATGTCAGCACTGGAGAGGAATCCTCAGGTTCCGGCCCCGACTCCACACAAGGTCTTAGGCCCCGTCATCGACGGGAGAGGAATCCCGAGAGGCCCCCGAGGAACTCGCATGGGGACTGGCCTTTCCTGAGGCCACCAGAGCGGGTCCCTGAGGTCCCCGTCGTAAGTCGAGAGCACCTGCCGCAACTCGAGAAAATCCACGAGGTTTTGCCCTCCAGGCGAGATGAGGCCCATTTCCGCTGAGGCTTCTCGGGGCCAATCACATCTAACCAATGGAACTTCCAAAGGGTCCTTCACACCCTTGCTGCAACTCAAGAAGTTCCCCGACATACCCGTCTCCACTCGAGAGGAAGCACGTGGGGTCCCTCACACATCCAGGGGAGCCCCGTTTCCGCCTCCTAGCTCGAGATGAGGGATCCTATCCCTGTTTCGTAGGGAAAGAATTCCCGGCGTTCCCGTCGCACCTCAAGAGGAGGCGCTCTCCAAAGGAAAGGCGAGAGGAACTCCAGGGTCGTGCCACCATTCCAAGAGTCCCCCAGATGTGTCAGTCCATTCCAGAGGAACCTGTTTTCCCTGCACTGCCTTGACGTTCAAGCCGAGGATCGACTCCCACCACGTGTGCACGTGGGACAGCCCTGTGGGAAAGCCTCGTGCGAAAGCCTCCTGGGAAAAACTCGAGGGAAAACCATAGATCCTTTGATCCACGCGGCGGACTGCGTGACACTGCTGCTACCGCTCTGGAGGAAAGCGCATGTGCATGCCCGCATTCGAGACGAGGACTGACTCCCCTGGGGAGACTCCAGAAGTACCCCAAGATCCGTGTCAGCACTGGAGAGGAATCCTCAGGTTCCGGCCCCGACTCCACACAAGATCTTAGGCCCCGGCATCGACGGGAGAGGAATCCCGAGAGGCCCCCGAGGAACTCGCATGGGGACTGGCCTTTCCTGAGGCCACCAGAGCGGGTCCCTGAGGTCCCCGTCGTAAGTCGAGAGCACCTGCCGCAACTCGAGAAAATCCAGGAGGTTTTGCCCTCCAGGCTAGATGAGGCCCATTTCCGCTGAGGCTTCTCGAGGCCAATCACATCTAACCACTGGAACTTCCAAAGGGTCCTTCACACCCTTGCTGCGACTCAAGAAGTTCCCCGACATACCCGTCTCCACTCGAGAGGAAGCACGTGGGGTCCCGCACACATCCAGGGGAGCCCCGTTTCCGCCTCCTAGCTCGAGATGAGGGATCCTTTCCCTGTTTCGTAGGGAAAGAATTCCCGGCGTTCCCGTCGCATCTCAAGAGGAGGCGCTCTCCACAGGAAAGGCGAGAGGAACTCCAGGGTCGTGCCACCATTCCAAGAGTCCCCCAGATGTGTCAGTCCATTCCAGAGGAACCTGTTTTCCCTGCACTGCCTTGACGTTCAAGCCGAGGATCGACTCCCACCACGTGTGCACGTGGGACAGCCCTGTGGGAAAGCCTCGTGGGAAAGCCTCGTGGGAAAGACTCGAGGGAAAAACATAGATCCTTTGATCCACGCGGCGGACTGCGTGACACTGCTGCTACCGCTCTGGAGGAAAGCGCAAGTGCATGCCCGCATTCGAGACGAGGACTGACTCCCCTGGGGAGACTCCAGAAGTACCCCAAGATCCATGTCAGCACTGGAGAGGAATCCTCAGGTTCCGGCCCCGACTCCACACAAGGTCTTAGGCCCCGGCATCGACGGGAGAGGAATCCCGAGAGGCCCCCGAGGAACTCGCATGAGGACTGGCCTTTCCTCAGGCCACCAGAGCGGGTCCCTGAAGTCCCTGTCGTAAGTCGAGAGCACCTGCCGCAACTCGAGAAAATCCAGGAGGTTTTGCCCTCCAGGCGAAATGAGGCCCATTTCCGCTGAGGATTCTCGAGGCCAATCACATCTAACCACTGGAACTTCCAAAGGGTCCTTCACACCCTTGCTGCAACTCAAGAAGTTCCAGGACATACCCGTCTCCACTCGAGAGGAAGCACGTGGGGTCCCGCACACATCCAGGGGAGCCCCGTTTCCGCCTCCTAGCTCGAGATGAGGGATCCTTTCCCTGTTTCGTAGGGAAAGAATTCCCGGCGTTCCCGTCGCATCTCAAGAGGAGGCGCTCTCCACAGGAAAGGCGAGAGGAACTCCAGGGTCGTGCCACCATTCCAAGAGTCCCCCAGATGTGTCAGTCCATTCCAGAGGAACCTGTTTTCCCTGCACTGCCTTGACGTTCAAGCCGAGGATCGACTCCCACCACGTGTGCACGTGGGACAGCCCTGTGGGAAAGCCTCGTGGGAAAGCCTCGTAGGAAAGACTCGAGGGAAAACCATAGATCCTTTGATCCATGCGGCGGACTGCGTGACACTGCTGCTACCGCTCTGGAGGAAAGCGCAAGTGCATGCCCGCATTCGAGACGAGGACTGACTCCCCTGGGGAGACTCCAGAAGTACCCCAAGATCCATGTCAGCACTGGAGAGGAAACCTCAGGTTCCGGCCCCGACTCCACACAAGGTCTTAGGCCCCGGCATCGACGGGAGAGGAATCCCGAGAGGCCCCCGAGGAACTCGCATGGGGACTGGCCTTTCCTGAGGCCACCAGAGCGGGTCCCTGAGGTCCCCGTCGTATGTCGAGAGCACCTGCCGCAACTCGAGAAAATCCAGGAGGTTTTGCCCTCCAGGCGAGATGAGGCCCATTTCCGCTGAGGCTTCTCGAGGCCAATCACATCTAACCACTGGAACTTCCAAAGGGTCCTTCACACCCTTGCTGCAACTAAAGACGTTCCCCGACATACCCGTCTCCACTCGAGAGGAAGCACGTGGTGTCCCGCACACATCCAGGGGAGCCCCGTTTCCGCCTCCTAGCTCGAGATGAGGGATCCTTTCCCTGTTTCGTAGGGAAAGAATTCCCGGCGTTCCCGTCGCATCTCAAGAGGAGGCGCTCTCCACAGGAAAGGCGAGAGGAACTCCAGGGTCGTGCCACCATTCCAAGAGTCCCCCAGATGTGTCAGTCCATTCCAGAGGAACCTGTTTTCCCTGCACTGCCTTGACGTTCAAGCCGAGGATCGACTCCCACCACGTGTGAACGTGGGACAGCCCTGTGGGAAAGCCTCGTGGGAAAGCCTCGTGGGAAAGACTCGAGGGAAAACCATAGATCCTTTGATCCACGCGGCGGACTGCGTGACACTGCTGCTACCGCTCTGGAGGAAAGCGCAAGTGCATGCCCGCATTCGAGACGAGGACTGACTCCCCTGGGGAGACTCCAGAAGTACCCCAAGATCCATGTCAGCACTGGAGAGGAATCCTCAGGTTCCGGCCCCGACTCCACACAAGGTCTTAGGCCCCGGCATCGACGGGAGAGGAATCCCGAGAGGCCCCCGAGGAACTCGCATGGGGACTGGCCTTTCCTGAGGCCACCAGAGCGGGTCCCTGAGGTCCCCGTCGTAAGTCGAGAGCACCTGCCGCAACTCGAGAAAATCCAGGAGGTTTTGCCCTCCAGGCGAGATGAGGCCCATTTCCGCTGAGGCTTCTCGAGGCCAATCACATCTAACCACTGGAACTTCCAAAGGGTCCTTCACACCATTTCTGCAACTCAAGAAGTTCCCCGACATACCCGTCTCCACTCGAGAGGAAGCACGTGGGGTCCCGCACACATCCAGGGGAGCCCCGTTTCCGCCTCCTAGCTCGAGATGAGGGATCCTTTCCCTGTTTCGTAGGGAAAGAATTCCCGGCGTTCCCGTCGCATCTCAAGAGGAGGCACTCTCCACAGGAAAGGCGAGAGGAACTCCAGGGTCGTGCCACCATTCCAAGAGTCCCCCAGATGTGCCAGTCCATTCCAGAGGAACTTGTTTTCCCTGCACTGCCTTGACGTTCAAGCCGAGGATCGACTCCCACCACGTGTGCACGTGGGACACCCCTGTGGGAAAGCCTCGTGGGAAAGCCTCGTGGGAAAGACTCGAGGGAAAACCATAGATCCTTTGATCCACGCGGCGGACTGCGTGACACTGCTGCTACTGCTCTGGAGGAAAGCGCAAGTGCATGCCCGCATTCGAGACTAGGACTGACTCCCCTGGGGAGACTCCAGAAGTACCCCAAGATCCATGTCAGCAATGCAGAGGAATCCTCAGGTTCCGGCCCCGACTCCACACAAGGTCTTAGGCCCCGGCATCGACGGGAGAGGAATCCCGAGAGGCCCCCGAGGAACTCGCATGGGGACTGGCCTTTCCTGAGGCCACCAGAGTGGGTCCCTGAGGTCCCCGTCGTAAGTCGAGAGCACCTGCCGCAACTCGAGAAAATCCAGGAGGTTTTGCCCTCCAGGCGAGATGAGGCCCATTTCCGCTGAGGCTTCTCGAGGCCAATCACGTCTAACCACTGGAACTTCCAAAGGGTCCTTCACACCCTTGCTGCAACTCAAGAAGTTCCCCGACATACCCGTCTCCACTCGAGAGGAAGCACGTGGGTCCCGCACACATCCAGGGGAGCCCCGTTTCCGCCTCCTAGCTCGAGATGAGGGATCCTTTCCCTGTTTCGTAGGGAAAGAATTCCCGGCGTTCCCGTCGCATCTCAAGAGGAGGCGCTCTCCACAGGAAAGGCGAGAGGAACTCCAGGGTCGTGCCACCATTCCAAGAGTCCCCCAGATGTGTCAGTCCATTCCAGAGGAACCTGTTTTCCCTGCACTGCCTAGACGTTCAAGACGAGGATCGACTCCCACCACGTGTGCACGTGGCACAGCCCTGTGGGAAAGCCTCGTGGGAAAGACTCGTGGGAAAGACTCGATGGAAAACCATAGATCCTTTGATCCACACGGCGGACTGAGTGACACTGCTGCTACCGCTCTGGAGGAAAGCACAAGTGCATGCCCGCATTCGAGACGAGAACTGACTCCCCTGGGGAGACTCCAGAAGTACCCCAAGATCCATGTCAGCACTGGAGAGGAATCCTCAGGTTCCGGCCCCGACTCCACACAAGGTCTTAGGCCCCGGCATCGACGGGAGAGGAATCCCTAGAGGCCCCCGAGGAACTCGCATGGGGACTGGCCTTTCCTGAGGCCACCAGAGCGGGTCCCTGAGGTCCCCGTCGTAAGTCGAGGGCACCTGCCACAACTCGAGAAAATCCAGGAGGTTTTGCCCTCCAGGCGAGATGAGGCCCATTTCCAATGAGGCTTCTCGAGGCCAATCACGTCTAACCACTGGAACTTCCAAAGGGTCCTTCACACCCTTGCTGCAAATCAAGAAGTTCCCCGACATACCCGTCTCCACTCGAGAGGAAGCACGTGGGGTCCCGCACACATCCAGGGGAGCCCCGTTTCCGCCTCCTAGCTCGAGATGAGGGATCCTTTCCCTGTTTCGTAGGGAAAGAATTCCCGGCGTTCCCGTCGCATCTCAAGAGGAGGCGCTCTCCACAGGAAAGGCGAGAGGAACTCCAGGGTCGTGACACCATTCCAAGAGTCCCCCAGATGTGTCAGTCCATTCCAGAGGAACCTGTTTTCCCTGCACTGCCTTGATGTTCAAGCCGAGGATCGAATCCCACCACGTGTGAACGTGTGACAGCCCTGTGGGAAAGCCTCGTGGGAAAACCTCGTGGGAAAGACTCGAGGGAAAACCATACATCCTTTGATCCACACGGCGGACAGCGTGACACTGCTGCTACCGCTCTGGAGGAAAGCGCAAGTGCATGCCCGCATTCGAGACGAGGACTGACTCCCCTGGGGAGACTCCAGAAGTACCCCAAGATCCATGTCAGCAATGGAGAGGAATCCTCAGGTTCCGGCCCCGACTCCACACAAGGTCTTAGGCCCCGGCATCGACGGGAGAGGAATCCCGAGAGGCCCCCGAGGAACTCGCATGGGGACTGGCCTTTCCTGAGGCCACCAGAGCGGGTCCCTGAGGTCCCCGTCGTAAGTCGAGAGCACCTGCCTCAACTCGAGAAAATCCAGAAGGTTTTGCCCTCCAGGCGAGATGAGGCCCATTTCCGCTGAGGCTTCTCGAGGCCAATCACGTCTAACCACTGGAACTTCCAAAGGGTCCTTCACACCCTTGCTGCAACTCAAGAAGTTCCCCGACATACCCGTCTCCACTCGAGAGGAAGCACGTGGGGTCCCGCACACATCCAGGGGAGCCCCGTTTCCGCCTCCTAGCTCGAGATGAGGAATCCTTTCCCTGTTTCGTAGGGAAAGAATTCCCGGCGTTGCCGTCGCATCTCAAGAGGAGGCGCTCTCCTCAGGAAAGGCGAGAGGAACTCCAGGGTCGGGACACCATTCCAAGAGTCCCCCAGATGTGTCAGTCCATTCCAGAGGAACCTGTTTTCCCTGCACTGCCTTGACGTTCAAGCCGCGGATCGACTCCCACCACGTGTGCACGTGGGACAGCCCTGTGGGAAAGCCTCGTGGGAAAGCCTCGTGGGAAACACTCGAGGGAAAACCATAGATCCTTTGATCCACGCGGCGGACTGCGTGACACTGCTGCTACCGCTATGGAGGAAAGCGCAAGTGCATGCCCGCATTCGAGACGAGGACTGACTCCCCTGGGGAGACTCCAGAAGTACCCCAAGATCCATGTCAGCACTGGAGAGGAATCCTCAGGTTCCGGCCCCGACTCCACACAAGGTCTTAGGCCCCGTCATCGACGGGAGAGGAATCCCGAGAGGCCCCCGAGGAACTCGCATGGGGACTGGCCTTTCCTGAGGCCACCAGAGCGGGTCCCTGAGGTCCCCGTCGTAAGTCGAGAGCACCTGCCGCAACTCGAGAAAATCCACGAGGTTTTGCCCTCCAGGCGAGATGAGGCCCATTTCCGCTGAGGCTTCTCGGGGCCAATCACATCTAACCAATGGAACTTCCAAAGGGTCCTTCACACCCTTGCTGCAACTCAAGAAGTTCCCCGACATACCCGTCTCCACTCGAGAGGAAGCACGTGGGGTCCCGCACACATCCAGGGGAGCCACGTTTCCGCCTCCTAGCTCGAGATGAGGGATCCTATCCCTGTTTCGTAGGGAAAGAATTCCCGGCGTTCCCTTCGCACCTCAAGAGGAGGCGCTCTCCAAAGGAAAGGCGAGAGGAACTCCAGGGTCGTGCCACCATTCCAAGAGTCCCCCAGATGTGTCAGTCCATTCCAGAGGAACCTGTTTTCCCTGCACTGCCTTGACGTTCAAGCCGAGGATCGACTCCCACCACGTGTGCACGTGGGACAGCCCTGTGGGAAAGCCTCGTGCGAAAGCCTCCTGGGAAAAACTCGAGGGAAAACCATAGATCCTTTGATCCACGCGGCGGACTGCGTGACACTGCTGCTACCGCTCTGGAGGAAAGCGCATGTGCATGCCCGCATTCGAGACGAGGACTGACTCCCCTGGGGAGACTCCAGAAGTACCCCAAGATCCGTGTCAGCACTGGAGAGGAATCCTCAGGTTCCGGCCCCGACTCCACACAAGATCTTAGGCCCCGGCATCGACGGGAGAGGAATCCCGAGAGGCCCCCGAGGAACTCGCATGGGGACTGGCCTTTCCTGAGGCCACCAGAGCGGGTCCCTGAGGTCCCCGTCGTAAGTCGAGAGCACCTGCCGCAACTCGAGAAAATCCAGGAGGTTTTGCCCTCCAGGCTAGATGAGGCCCATTTCCGCTGAGGCTTCTCGAGGCCAATCACATCTAACCACTGGAACTTCCAAAGGGTCCTTCACACCCTTGCTGCGACTCAAGAAGTTCCCCGACATACCCGTCTCCACTCGAGAGGAAGCACGTGGGGTCCCGCACACATCCAGGGGAGCCCCGTTTCCGCCTCCTAGCTCGAGATGAGGGATCCTTTCCCTGTTTCGTAGGGAAAGAATTCCCGGCGTTCCCGTCGCATCTCAAGAGGAGGCGCTCTCCACAGGAAAGGCGAGAGGAACTCCAGGGTCGTGCCACCATTCCAAGAGTCCCCCAGATGTGTCAGTCCATTCCAGAGGAACCTGTTTTCCCTGCACTGCCTTGACGTTCAAGCCGAGGATCGACTCCCACCACGTGTGCACGTGGGACAGCCCTGTGGGAAAGCCTCGTGGGAAAGCCTCGTGGGAAAGACTCGAGGGAAAAACATAGATCCTTTGATCCACGCGGCGGACTGCGTGACACTGCTGCTACCGCTCTGGAGGAAAGCGCAAGTGCATGCCCGCATTCGAGACGAGGACTGACTCCCCTGGGGAGACTCCAGAAGTACCCCAAGATCCATGTCAGCACTGGAGAGGAATCCTCAGGTTCCGGCCCCGACTCCACACAAGGTCTTAGGCCCCGGCATCGACGGGAGAGGAATCCCGAGAGGCCCCCGAGGAACTCGCATGAGGACTGGCCTTTCCTCAGGCCACCAGAGCGGGTCCCTGAAGTCCCTGTCGTAAGTCGAGAGCACCTGCCGCAACTCGAGAAAATCCAGGAGGTTTTGCCCTCCAGGCGAAATGAGGCCCATTTCCGCTGAGGATTCTCGAGGCCAATCACATCTAACCACTGGAACTTCCAAAGGGTCCTTCACACCCTTGCTGCAACTCAAGAAGTTCCAGGACATACCCGTCTCCACTCGAGAGGAAGCACGTGGGGTCCCGCACACATCCAGGGGAGCCCCGTTTCCGCCTCCTAGCTCGAGATGAGGGATCCTTTCCCTGTTTCGTAGGGAAAGAATTCCCGGCGTTCCCGTCGCATCTCAAGAGGAGGCGCTCTCCACAGGAAAGGCGAGAGGAACTCCAGGGTCGTGCCACCATTCCAAGAGTCCCCCAGATGTGTCAGTCCATTCCAGAGGAACCTGTTTTCCCTGCACTGCCTTGACGTTCAAGCCGAGGATCGACTCCCACCACGTGTGCACGTGGGACAGCCCTGTGGGAAAGCCTCGTGGGAAAGCCTCGTAGGAAAGACTCGAGGGAAAACCATAGATCCTTTGATCCATGCGGCGGACTGCGTGACACTGCTGCTACCGCTCTGGAGGAAAGCGCAAGTGCATGCCCGCATTCGAGACGAGGACTGACTCCCCTGGGGAGACTCCAGAAGTACCCCAAGATCCATGTCAGCACTGGAGAGGAAACCTCAGGTTCCGGCCCCGACTCCACACAAGGTCTTAGGCCCCGGCATCGACGGGAGAGGAATCCCGAGAGGCCCCCGAGGAACTCGCATGGGGACTGGCCTTTCCTGAGGCCACCAGAGCGGGTCCCTGAGGTCCCCGTCGTATGTCGAGAGCACCTGCCGCAACTCGAGAAAATCCAGGAGGTTTTGCCCTCCAGGCGAGATGAGGCCCATTTCCGCTGAGGCTTCTCGAGGCCAATCACATCTAACCACTGGAACTTCCAAAGGGTCCTTCACACCCTTGCTGCAACTAAAGACGTTCCCCGACATACCCGTCTCCACTCGAGAGGAAGCACGTGGTGTCCCGCACACATCCAGGGGAGCCCCGTTTCCGCCTCCTAGCTCGAGATGAGGGATCCTTTCCCTGTTTCGTAGGGAAAGAATTCCCGGCGTTCCCGTCGCATCTCAAGAGGAGGCGCTCTCCACAGGAAAGGCGAGAGGAACTCCAGGGTCGTGCCACCATTCCAAGAGTCCCCCAGATGTGTCAGTCCATTCCAGAGGAACCTGTTTTCCCTGCACTGCCTTGACGTTCAAGCCGAGGATCGACTCCCACCACGTGTGAACGTGGGACAGCCCTGTGGGAAAGCCTCGTGGGAAAGCCTCGTGGGAAAGACTCGAGGGAAAACCATAGATCCTTTGATCCACGCGGCGGACTGCGTGACACTGCTGCTACCGCTCTGGAGGAAAGCGCAAGTGCATGCCCGCATTCGAGACGAGGACTGACTCCCCTGGGGAGACTCCAGAAGTACCCCAAGATCCATGTCAGCACTGGAGAGGAATCCTCAGGTTCCGGCCCCGACTCCACACAAGGTCTTAGGCCCCGGCATCGACGGGAGAGGAATCCCGAGAGGCCCCCGAGGAACTCGCATGGGGACTGGCCTTTCCTGAGGCCACCAGAGCGGGTCCCTGAGGTCCCCGTCGTAAGTCGAGAGCACCTGCCGCAACTCGAGAAAATCCAGGAGGTTTTGCCCTCCAGGCGAGATGAGGCCCATTTCCGCTGAGGCTTCTCGAGGCCAATCACATCTAACCACTGGAACTTCCAAAGGGTCCTTCACACCATTTCTGCAACTCAAGAAGTTCCCCGACATACCCGTCTCCACTCGAGAGGAAGCACGTGGGGTCCCGCACACATCCAGGGGAGCCCCGTTTCCGCCTCCTAGCTCGAGATGAGGGATCCTTTCCCTGTTTCGTAGGGAAAGAATTCCCGGCGTTCCCGTCGCATCTCAAGAGGAGGCACTCTCCACAGGAAAGGCGAGAGGAACTCCAGGGTCGTGCCACCATTCCAAGAGTCCCCCAGATGTGCCAGTCCATTCCAGAGGAACTTGTTTTCCCTGCACTGCCTTGACGTTCAAGCCGAGGATCGACTCCCACCACGTGTGCACGTGGGACACCCCTGTGGGAAAGCCTCGTGGGAAAGCCTCGTGGGAAAGACTCGAGGGAAAACCATAGATCCTTTGATCCACGCGGCGGACTGCGTGACACTGCTGCTACTGCTCTGGAGGAAAGCGCAAGTGCATGCCCGCATTCGAAACGAGGACTGACTCCCCTGGGGAGACTCCAGAAGTACCCCAAGATCCATGTCAGCAATGGAGAGGAATCCTCAGGTTCCGGCCCCGACTCCACACAAGGTCTTAGGCCCCGGCATCGACGGGAGAGGAATCCCGAGAGGCCCCCGAGGAACTCGCATGGGGACTGGCCTTTCCTGAGGCCACCAGAGCGGGTCCCTGAGGTCCCCGTCGTAAGTCGAGGGCACCTGCCACAACTCGAGAAAATCCAGGAGGTTTTGCCCTCCAGGCGAGATGAGGCCCATTTCCAATGAGGCTTCTCGAGGCCAATCACGTCTAACCACTGGAACTTCCAAAGGGTCCTTCACACCCTTGCTGCAAATCAAGAAGTTCCCCGACATACCCGTCTCCACTCGAGAGGAAGCACGTGGGGTCCCGCACACATCCAGGGGAGCCCCGTTTCCGCCTCCTAGCTCGAGATGAGGGATCCTTTCCCTGTTTCGTAGGGAAAGAATTCCCGGCGTTCCCGTCGCATCTCAAGAGGAGGCGCTCTCCACAGGAAAGGCGAGAGGAACTCCAGGGTCGTGACACCATTCCAAGAGTCCCCCAGATGTGTCAGTCCATTCCAGAGGAACCTGTTTTCCCTGCACTGCCTTGACGTTCAAGCCGAGGATCGAATCCCACCACGTGTGAACGTGTGACAGCCCTGTGGGAAAGCCTCGTGGGAAAACCTCGTGGGAAAGACTCGAGGGAAAACCATACATCCTTTGATCCACACGGCGGACAGCGTGACACTGCTGCTACCGCTCTGGAGGAAAGCGCAAGTGCATGCCCGCATTCGAGACGAGGACTGACTCCCCTGGGGAGACTCCAGAAGTACCCCAAGATCCATGTCAGCAATGGAGAGGAATCCTCAGGTTCCGGCCCCGACTCCACACAAGGTCTTAGGCCCCGGCATCGACGGGAGAGGAATCCCGAGAGGCCCCCGAGGAACTCGCATGGGGACTGGCCTTTCCTGAGGCCACCAGAGCGGGTCCCTGAGGTCCCCGTCGTAAGTCGAGAGCACCTGCCTCAACTCGAGAAAATCCAGGAGGTTTTGCCCTCCAGGCGAGATGAGGCCCATTTCCGCTGAGGCTTCTCGAGGCCAATCACGTCTAACCACTGGAACTTCCAAAGGGTCCTTCACACCCTTGCTGCAACTCAAGAAGTTCCCCGACATACCCGTCTCCACTCGAGAGGAAGCACGTGGGGTCCCGCACACATCCAGGGGAGCCCCGTTTCCGCCTCCTAGCTCGAGATGAGGAATCCTTTCCCTGTTTCGTAGGGAAAGAATTCCCGGCGTTGCCGTCGCATCTCAAGAGGAGGCGCTCTCCTCAGGAAAGGCGAGAGGAACTCCAGGGTCGGGACACCATTCCAAGAGTCCCCCAGATGTGTCAGTCCATTCCAGAGGAACCTGTTTTCCCTGCACTGCCTTGACGTTCAAGCCGAGGATCGACTCCCACCACGTGTGCACGTGGGACAGCCCTGTGGGAAAGCCTCGTGGGAAAGCCTCGTGGGAAACACTCGAGGGAAAACCATAGATCCTTTGATCCACGCGGCGGACTGCGTGACACTGCTGCTACCGCTATGGAGGAAAGCGCAAGTGCATGCCCGCATTCGAGACGAGGACTGACTCCCCTGGGGAGACTCCAGAAGTACCCCAAGATCCATGTCAGCACTGGAGAGGAATCCTCAGGTTCCGGCCCCGACTCCACACAAGGTCTTAGGCCCCGTCATCGACGGGAGAGGAATCCCGAGAGGCCCCCGAGGAACTCGCATGGGGACTGGCCTTTCCTGAGGCCACCAGAGCGGGTCCCTGAGGTCCCCGTCGTAAGTCGAGAGCACCTGCCGCAACTCGAGAAAATCCACGAGGTTTTGCCCTCCAGGCGAGATGAGGCCCATTTCCGCTGAGGCTTCTCGGGGCCAATCACATCTAACCAATGGAACTTCCAAAGGGTCCTTCACACCCTTGCTGCAACTCAAGAAGTTCCCCGACATACCCGTCTCCACTCGAGAGGAAGCACGTGGGGTCCCGCACACATCCAGGGGAGCCCCGTTTCCGCCTCCTAGCTCGAGATGAGGGATCCTATCCCTGTTTCGTAGGGAAAGAATTCCCGGCGTTCCCGTCGCACCTCAAGAGGAGGCGCTCTCCAAAGGAAAGGCGAGAGGAACTCCAGGGTCGTGCCACCATTCCAAGAGTCCCCCAGATGTGTCAGTCCATTCCAGAGGAACCTGTTTTCCCTGCACTGCCTTGACGTTCAAGCCGAGGATCGACTCCCACCACGTGTGCACGTGGGACAGCCCTGTGGGAAAGCCTCGTGCGAAAGCCTCCTGGGAAAAACTCGAGGGAAAACCATAGATCCTTTGATCCACGCGGCGGACTGCGTGACACTGCTGCTACCGCTCTGGAGGAAAGCGCATGTGCATGCCCTCATTCGAGACGAGGACTGACTCCCCTGGGGAGACTCCAGAAGTACCCCAAGATCCGTGTCAGCACTGGAGAGGAATCCTCAGGTTCCGGCCCCGACTCCACACAAGATCTTAGGCCCCGGCATCGACGGGAGAGGAATCCCGAGAGGCCCCCGAGGAACTCGCATGGGGACTGGCCTTTCCTGAGGCCACCAGAGCGGGTCCTTGAGGTCCCCGTCGTAAGTCGAGAGCACCTGCCGCAACTCGAGAAAATCCAGGAGGTTTTGCCCTCCAGGCTAGATGAGGCCCATTTCCGCTGAGGCTTCTCGAGGCCAATCACATCTAACCACTGGAACTTCCAAAGGGTCCTTCACACCCTTGCTGCGACTCAAGAAGTTCCCCGACATACCCGTCTCCACTCGAGAGGAAGCACGTGGGGTCCCGCACACATCCAGGGGAGCCCCGTTTCCGCCTCCTAGCTCGAGATGAGGGATCCTTTCCCTGTTTCGTAGGGAAAGAATTCCCGGCGTTCCCGTCGCATCTCAAGAGGAGGCGCTCTCCACAGGAAAGGCGAGAGGAACTCCAGGGTCGTGCCACCATTCCAAGAGTCCCCCAGATGTGTCAGTCCATTCCAGAGGAACCTGTTTTCCCTACACTGCCTTGACGTTCAAGCCGAGGATCGACTCCCACCACGTGTGCACGTGGGACAGCCCTGTGGGAAAGCCTCGTGGGAAAGCCTCGTGGGAAAGACTCGAGGGAAAACCATAGATCCTTTGATCCACGCGGCGGACTGCGTGACACTGCTGCTACCGCTCTGGAGGAAAGCGCAAGTGCATGCCCGCATTCGAGACGAGGACTGACTCCCCTGGGGAGACTCCAGAAGTACCCCAAGATCCATGTCAGCACTGGAGAGGAATCCTCAGGTTCCGGCCCCGACTCCACACAAGGTCTTAGGCCCCGGCATCGACGGGAGAGGAATCCCGAGAGGCCCCCGAGGAACTCGCATGAGGACTGGCCTTTCCTCAGGCCACCAGAGCGGGTCCCTGAAGTCCCTGTCGTAAGTCGAGAGCACCTGCCGCAACTCGAGAAAATCCAGGAGGTTTTGCCCTCCAGGCGAAATGAGGCCCATTTCCGCTGAGGATTCTCGAGGCCAATCACATCTAACCACTGGAACTTCCAAAGGGTCCTTCACACCCTTGCTGCAACTCAAGAAGTTCCCCGACATACCCGTCTCCACTCGAGAGGAAGCACGTGGGGTCCCGCACACATCCAGGGGAGCCCCGTTTCCGCCTCCTAGCTCGAGATGAGGGATCCTTTCCCTGTTTCGTAGGGAAAGAATTCCCGGCGTTCCCGTCGCATCTCAAGAGGAGGCGCTCTCCACAGGAAAGGCGAGAGGAACTCCAGGGTCGTGCCACCATTCCAAGAGTCCCCCAGATGTGTCAGTCCATTCCAGAGGAACCTGTTTTCCCTGCACTGCCTTGACGTTCAAGCCGAGGATCGACTCCCACCACGTGTGCACGTGGGACAGCCCTGTGGGAAAGCCTCGTGGGAAAGCCTCGTGGGAAAGACTCGAGGGAAAACCATAGATCCTTTGATCCACGCGGCGGACTGCGTGACACTGCTGCTACCGCTCTGGAGGAAAGCGCAAGTGCATGCCCGCATTCGAGACGAGGACTGACTCCCCTGGGGAGACTCCAGAAGTACCCCAAGATCCATGTCAGCACTGGAGAGGAATCCTCAGTTTCCGGCCCCGACTCCACACAAGGTCTTAGGCCCCGGCATCGACGGGAGAGGAATCCCGAGAGGCCCCCGAGGAAATCGCATGGGGACTGGCCTTTCCTGAGGCCACCAGAGCGGGTCCCTGAGGTCCCCGTCGTAAGTCGAGAGCACCTGCCGCAACTCGAGAAAATCCAGGAGGTTTTGCCCTCCAGGCGAGATGAGGCCCATTTCCGCTGAGGCTTCTCGAGGCCAATCACATCTAACCACTGGAACTTCCAAAGGGTCCTTCACACCATTGCTGCAACTCAAGAAGTTCCCCGACATACCCGTCTCCACTCGATAGGAAGCACGTGGTGTCCCGCACACATCCAGGGGAGCCCCTTTTCCGCCTCCTAGCTCGAGATGAGGGATCCTTTCCATGTTTCGTAGGGAAAGAATTCCCGGCGTTCCCGTCGCATCTCAAGAGGAGGCGCTCTCCACAGGAAAGGCGAGAGGAACTCCAGGGTCGAGCCACCATTCCAAGAGTCCCCCAGATGTGTCAGTCCATTCGAGTGGAACCAGTTTTCCCTGCAGTGCCTTGACGTTTAAGCCGAGGATCGACTCCCACCACGTGTGCACGTGGGACAGCCCTGTGGGAAAGCCTCGTGGGAAAGCCTCGTGGGAAAGACTCGAGGGAAAACCATAGATACTTTGATCCACGCGGCGGACTGCGTGACACTGCTGCTACTGCTCTGGAGGAAAGCGCAAGTGCATGCCCGCATTCGAGACGAGGACTGACTCCCCTGGGGAGACTCCAGAAGTACCCCAAGATCCATGTCAGCACTGGAGAGGAAAACTCAAGTTCCGGCCCCGACTCCACACAAGGTCTTAGGCCCCGGCATCGACGGGAGAGGAATCCCGAGAGGCCCCCGAGGAACTCGCATGGGGACCGGCCTTTCCTGAGGCCACCAGAGCGGGTCCCTGAGGTCCCCGTCGTAAGCCGAGAGCACCTGCCGCAACTTGAGAAAATCCAGGAGGTTTTGCCCTCCAGGCGAGATGAGGCCCCTTTCCGCTGAGGCTTCTCGAGGCCAATCACATCTAACCACTGGAACTTCCAAAGGGTCCTTCACACCCTTGATGCAACTCAAGAAGTTCCCCGACATACCCGTCTCCACTCGAGAGGAAGCACGTGGGGTCCCGCACACATCCAGGGGAGCCCCGTTTCCGCCTCCTAGCTCGAGATGAGGGATCCTTTCCCTGTTTCGTAGGGAAAGAATTCCCGGCGTTGCCGTCGCATCTCAAGAGGAGGCGCTCTCCTCAGGAAAGGCGAGAGGAACTCCAGGGTCGGGACACCATTCCAAGAGTCCCCCAGATGTGTCAGTCCATTCCAGAGGAACCTGTTTTCCCTGCACTGCCTTGACGTTCAAGCCGAGGATCGACTCCCACAACGTGTGCACGTGGGACAGCCCTGTGGGAAAGCCTCGTGGGAAAGCCTCGTGGGAAAGACTCGAGGGAAAACCATAGATCCTTTGATCCACGCGGCGGACTGCGTGACACTGCTGCTACCGCTATGGAGGAAAGCGCAAGTGCATGCCCGCATTCGAGACGAGGACTGACTCCCCTGGGGAGACTCCAGAAGTACCCCAAGATCCATGTCAGCACTGGAGAGGAATCCTCAGGTTCCGGCCCCGACTCCACACAAGGTCTTAGGCCCCGTCATCGACGGGAGAGGAATCCCGAGAGGCCCCCGAGGAACTCGCATGGGGACTGGCCTTTCCTGAGGCCACCAGAGCGGGTCCCTGAGGTCCCCGTCGTAAGTCGAGAGCACCTGCCGCAACTCGAGAAAATCCACGAGGTTTTGCCCTCCAGGCGAGATGAGGCCCATTTCCGCTGAGGCTTCTCGGGGCCAATCACATCTAACCAATGGAACTTCCAAAGGGTCCTTCACACCCTTGCTGCAACTCAAGAAGTTCCCCGACATACCCGTCTCCACTCGAGAGGAAGCACGTGGGGTCCCGCACACATCCAGGGGAGCCCCGTTTTCCCTCCTAGCTCGAGATGAGGGATCCTATCCCTGTTTCGTAGGGAAAGAATTCCCGGCGTTCCCGTCGCACCTCAAGAGGAGGCGCTCTCCAAAGGAAAGGCGAGAGGAACTCCAGGGTCGTGCCACCATTCCAAGAGTCCCCCAGATGTGTCAGTCCATTCCAGAGGAACCTGTTTTCCCAGCACTGCCTTGACGTTCAAGCCGAGGATCGACTCCCACCACGTGTGCACGTGGGACAGCCCTGTGGGAAAGCCTCGTGCGAAAGCCTCCTGGGAAAAACTCGAGGGAAAACCATAGATCCTTTGATCCACGCGGCGGACTGCGTGACACTGCTGCTACCGCTCTGGAGGAAAGCGCATGTGCATGCCCGCATTCGAGACGAGGACTGACTCCCCTGGGGAGACTCCAGAAGTACCCCAAGATCCGTGTCAGCACTGGAGAGGAATCCTCAGGTTCCGGCCCCGACTCCACACAAGATCTTAGGCCCCGGCATCGACGGGAGAGGAATCCCGAGAGGCCCCCGAGGAACTCGCATGGGGACTGGCCTTTCCTGAGGCCACCAGAGCGGGTCCCTGAGGTCCCCGTCGTAAGTCGAGAGCACCTGCCGCAACTCGAGAAAATCCAGGAGGTTTTGCCCTCCAGGCTAGATGAGGCCCATTTCCGCTGAGGCTTCTCGAGGCCAATCACATCTAACCACTGGAACTTCCAAAGGGTCCTTCACACCCTTGCTGCGACTCAAGAAGTTCCCCGACATACCCGTCTCCACTCGAGAGGAAGCACGTGGGGTCCCGCACACATCCAGGGGAGCCCCGTTTCCGCCTCCTAGCTCGAGATGAGGGATCCTTTCCCTGTTTCGTAGGGAAAGAATTCCCGGCGTTCCCGTCGCATCTCAAGAGGAGGCGCTCTCCACAGGAAAGGCGAGAGGAACTCCAGGGTCGTGCCACCATTCCAAGAGTCCCCCAGATGTGTCAGTCCATTCCAGAGGAACCTGTTTTCCCTGCACTGCCTTGACGTTCAAGCCGAGGATCGACTCCCACCACGTGTGCACGTGGGACAGCCCTGTGGGAAAGCCTCGTGGGAAAGCCTCGTGGGAAAGACTCGAGGGAAAACCATAGATCCTTTGATCCACGCGGCGGACTGCGTGACACTGCTGCTACCGCTCTGGAGGAAAGCGCAAGTGCATGCCCGCATTCGAGACGAGGACTGACTCCCCTGGGGAGACTCCAGAAGTACCCCAAGATCCATGTCAGCACTGGAGAGGAATCCTCAGGTTCCGGCCCCGACTCCACACAAGGTCTTAGGCCCCGGCATCGACGGGAGAGGAATCCCGAAAGGCCCCCGAGGAACTCGCATGAGGACTGGCCTTTCCTCAGGCCACCAGAGCGGGTCCCTGAAGTCCCTGTCGTAAGTCGAGAGCACCTGCCGCAACTCGAGAAAATCCAGGAGGTTTTGCCCTCCAGGCGAAATGAGGCCCATTTCCGCTGAGGATTCTCGAGGCCAATCACATCTAACCACTGGAACTTCCAAAGGGTCCTTCACACCCTTGCTGCAACTCAAGAAGTTCCAGGACATACCCGTCTCCACTCGAGAGGAAGCACGTGGGGTCCCGCACACATCCAGGGGAGCCCCGTTTCCGCCTCCTAGCTCGAGATGAGGGATCCTTTCCCTGTTTCGTAGGGAAAGAATTCCCGGCGTTCCCGTCGCATCTCAAGAGGAGGCGCTCTCCACAGGAAAGGCGAGAGGAACTCCAGGGTCGTGCCACCATTCCAAGAGTCCCCCAGATGTGTCAGTCCATTCCAGAGGAACCTGTTTTCCCTGCACTGCCTTGACGTTCAAGCCGAGGATCGACTCCCACCACGTGTGCACGTGGGACAGCCCTGTGGGAAAGCCTCGTGGGAAAGCCTCGTGGGAAAGACTCGAGGGAAAACCATAGATCCTTTGATCCACGCGGCGGACTGCGTGACACTGCTGCTACCGCTCTGGAGGAAAGCGCAAGTGCATGCCCGCATTCGAGACGAGGACTGACTCCCCTGGGGAGACTCCAGAAGTACCCCAAGATCCATGTCAGCACTGGAGAGGAATCCTCAGTTTCCGGCCCCGACTCCACACAAGGTTTTAGGCCCCGGCATCGACGGGAGAGGAATCCCGAGAGGCCCCCGAGGAACTCGCATGGGGACTGGCCTTTCCTGAGGCCACCAGAGCGGGTCCCTGAGGTCCCCGTCGTATGTCGAGAGCACCTGCCGCAACTCGAGAAAATCCAGGAGGTTTTGCCCTCCAGGCGAGATGAGGCCCATTTCCGCTGAGGCTTCTCGAGGCCAATCACATCTAACCACTGGAACTTCCAAAGGGTCCTTCACACCCTTGCTGCAACTAAAGACGTTCCCCGACATACCCGTCTCCACTCGAGAGGAAGCACGTGGTGTCCCGCACACATCCAGGGGAGCCCCGTTTCCGCCTCCTAGCTCGAGATGAGGGATCCTTTCCCTGTTTCGTAGGGAAAGAATTCCCGGCGTTCCCGTCGCATCTCAAGAGGAGGCGCTCTCCACAGGAAAGGCGAGAGGAACTCCAGGGTCGTGCCACCATTCCAAGAGTCCCCCAGATGTGTCAGTCCATTCCAGAGGAACCTGTTTTCCCTGCACTGCCTTGACGTTCAAGCCGAGGATCGACTCCCACCACGTGTGCACGTGGGACAGCCCTGTGGGAAAGCCTCGTGGGAAAGCCTCGTGGGAAAGACTCGAGGGAAAACCATAGATCCTTTGATCCACGCGGCGGACTGCGTGACACTGCTGCTACCGCTCTGGAGGAAAGCGCAAGTGCATGCCCGCATTCGAGACGAGGACTGACTCCCCTGGGGAGACTCCAGAAGTACCCCAAGATCCATGTCAGCACTGGAGAGGAATCCTCAGGTTCCGGCCCCGACTCCACACAAGGTCTTAGGCCCCGGCATCGACGGGAGAGGAATCCCGAGAGGCCCCCGAGGAAATCGCATGGGGACTGGCCTTTCCTGAGGCCACCAGAGCGGGTCCCTGAGGTCCCCGTCGTAAGTCGAGAGCACCTGCCGCAACTCGAGAAAATCCAGGAGGTTTTGCCCTCCAGGCGAGATGAGGCCCATTTCCGCTGAGGCTTCTCGAGGCCAATCACATCTAACCACTGGAACTTCCAAAGGGTCCTTCACACCATTTCTGCAACTCAAGAAGTTCCCCGACATACCCGTCTCCACTCGAGAGGAAGCACGTGGGTCCCGCACACATCCAGGGGAGCCCCGTTTCCGCCTCCTAGCTCGAGATGAGGGATCCTTTCCCTGTTTCGTAGGGAAAGAATTCCCGGCGTTCCCGTCGCATCTCAAGAGGAGGCACTCTCCACAGGAAAGGCGAGAGGAACTCCAGGGTCGTGCCACCATTCCAAGAGTCCCCCAGATGTGCCAGTCCATTCCAGAGGAACTTGTTTTCCCTGCACTCCCTTGACGTTCAAGCCGAGGATCGACTCCCACCACGTGTGCACGTGGGACACCCCTGTGGGAAAGCCTCGTGGGAAAGCCTCGTGGGAAAGACTCGAGGGAAAACCATAGATCCTTTGATCCACGCGGCGGACTGCGTGACACTGCTGCTACTGCTCTGGAGGAAAGCGCAAGTGCATGCCCGCATTCGAGACTAGGACTGACTCCCCTGGGGAGACTCCAGAAGTACCCCAAGATCCATGTCAGCACTGGAGAGGAATCCTCAGGTTCCGGCCCCGACTCCACACAAGGTCTTAGGCCCCGGCATCGACGGGAGAGGAATCCCGAGAGGCCCCCGAGGAACTCGCATGGGGACTGGCCTTTCCTGAGGCCACCAGAGTGGGTCCCTGAGGTCCCCGTCGTAAGTCGAGAGCACCTGCCGCAACTCGAGAAAATCCAGGAGGTTTTGCCCTCCAGGCGAGATGAGGCCCATTTCCGCTGAGGCTTCTCGAGGCCAATCACGTCTAACCACTGGAACTTCCAAAGGGTCCTTCACCCCTTGCTGCAACTCAAGAAGTTCCCCGACATACCCGTCTCCACTCGAGAGGAAGCACGTGGGTCCCGCACACATCCAGGGGAGCCCCGTTTCCGCCTCCTAGCTCGAGATGAGGGATCCTTTCCCTGTTTCGTAGGGAAAGAATTCCCGGCGTTCCCGTCGCATCTCAAGAGGAGGCGCTCTCCACAGGAAAGGCGAGAGGAACTCCAGGGTCGTGCCACCATTCCAAGAGTCCCCCAGATGTGTCAGTCCATTCCAGAGGAACCTGTTTTCCCTGCACTGCCTTGACGTTCAAGACGAGGATCGACTCCCACCACGTGTGCACGTGGCACAGCCCTGTGGGAAAGCCTCGTGGGAAAGACTCGTGGGAAAGACTCGATGGAAAACCATAGATCCTTTGATCCACGCGGCGGACTGCGTGACACTGCTGCTACCGCTCTGGAGGAAAGCGCAAGTGCATGCCCGCATTCGAGACGAGGACTGACTCCCCTGGGGAGACTCCAGAAATACCCCAAGATCCATGTCAGCACTGGAGAGGAATCCTCAGGTTCCGGCCCCAAATCCACACAAGGTCTTAGGCCCCGGCATCGACGGGAGAGGAATCCCGAGAGGCCCCCGAGAAACTCGCATGGGGACTGGCCTTTCCTGAGGCCATCATAGCGGGTCCCTGAGGTCCCCGTCGTAAGTCGAGAGCACCTGCCGCAACTCGAGAAAATCCAGGAGGTTTTGCCCTCCAGGCGAGATGAGGCCCATTTCCGCTGAGGCTTCTCGAGGCCAATCACGTCTAACCACTGGAACTTCCAAAGGGTCCTTCACACCCTTGCTGCAACTCAAGAAGTTCCCCGACATACCCGTCTCCACTCGAGAGGAAGCACGTGGGGTCCCGCACACATCCAGGGGAGCCCCGTTTCCGCCTCCTAGCTCGAGATGAGGGATCCTTTCCCTGTTTCGTAGGGAAAGAATTCCCGGCGTTCCCGTCGCATCTCAAGAGGAGGCGCTCTCTACAGGAAAGGCGAGAGGAACTCCAGGGTCGTGACACCATTCCAAGAGTCCCCCAGATGTGTCAGTCCATTCCAGAGGAACCTGTTTTCCCTGCACTGCCTTGACGTTCAAGCCGAGGATCGAATCCCACCACGTGTGAACGTGTGACAGCCCTGTGGGAAAGCCTCGTGGGAAAACCTCGTGGGAAAGACTCGAGGGAAAACCATAGATCCTTTGATCCACACGGCGGACAGCGTGACACTGCTGCTAAAGCTCTGGAGGAAAGCGCAAGTGCATGCCCGCATTCGAGACGAGGACTGACTCCCCTGGGGAGACTCCAGAAGTACCCCAAGATCCATGTCAGCAATGGAGAGGAATCCTCAGGTTCCGGCCCCGACTCCACACAAGGTCTTAGGCCCCGGCATCGACGGGAGAGGAATCCCGAGAGGCCCCCGAGGAACTCGCATGGGGACTGGCCTTTCCTGAGGCCACCAGAGCGGGTCCCTGAGGTCCCCGTCGTAAGTCGAGAGCACCTGCCGCAACTCGAGAAAATCCAGGAGGTTTTGCCCTCCAGGCGAGATGAGGCCCATTTCCGCTGAGGCTTCTCGAGGCCAATCACGTCTAACCACTGGAACTTCCAAAGGGTCCTTCACACCCTTGCTACAACTCAAGAAGTTCCCGACATTCCTGTCTCCACTCGAGAGGAAGCACGTGGGGTCCCGCACACATCCAGGGGAGCCCCGTTTCCGCCTCCTACCTCGAGATGAGGGATCCTTTCCCTGTTTCGTAGGGAAAGAATTCCCGGCGTTCCCGTCGCATCTCAAGAGGAGGCGCTCTCCACAGGAAAGGCGAGAGGAACTCCAGGGTCGTGACACCATTCCAAGAGTCCCCCAGATGTGTCAGTCCATTCCAGAGGAACCTGTTTTCCCTGCACTGCCTTGACGTTCAAGCCGAGGATCGACTCCCACCACGTGTGCACGTGGGACAGCCCTGTGGGAAAGCCTCGTGGGAAAGCCTCGTGGGAAAGACTCGAGGGAAAACCAAACATCCTTTGATCCACGCGGCGGACTGTGTGACAATGCTGCTACCGCTCTGGAGGAAAGCGCAAGTGCATGCCCGCTTTCGAGACGAGGACTGACCACCCTGGGGAGACTCCAGAAGTACCCCAAGATCCATGTCAGCACTGGAGAGGAATCCTCAGGTTCCGGCCCCGACTCCACACAAGGTCTTAGGCTCCGGCATCGACGGGAGAGGAATCCCGAGAGGCCCCCGAGGAACCCGCATGGGGACTGGCCTTTCCTGAGGCCACCAGAGCGGGTCCCTGAGGTTCCCGTCGTAAGTCGAGAGCACCTGCCGCAACTCGAGAAAATCCAGGAGGTTTTGCCCTCCAGGCGAGATGAGGCCCATTTCCGCTGAGGCTTCTCGAGGCCAATCATATCTAACCACTGGAACTTCCAAAGGGTCCTTCACACCATTGCTGCAACTCAAGATGTTCCCCGACATACCCGTCTGCACTCGAGAGGAAGCACGTGGTGTCCCGCACACATGCAGGGGAGCCCCGTTTCCGCCTCCTAGCTCGAGATGAGGGATCCTTTCCTGTTTCATAGGGAAAGAATTCCCGGCGTTCCGGTCGCATCTCAAGAGGAGGCGCTCTCCACAGGAAAGGCGAGAGGAACTCCAGGGTCGTGCCACCATTCCAAGAGTCCCCCAGATGTGTCAGTCCATTCCAAAGGAACCTGTTTTCCCTGCACTGCCTTGACGTTCAAGCCGAGGATCGACTCCCACCACGTGTGCACGTGGGACAGCCCTGTGGGAAAGCCTCGTGGGAAAGCCTCGTGGGAAAGACTCGAGGGAAAACCATACATCCTTTGATCCACGCGGCGGACTGTGTGACACTGCTGCTACCGCTCTGGAGGAAAGCGCAAGTGCATGCCCGCATTCGAGACGAGGACTGACTCCCCTGGGGAGACTCCAGAAGTACCCCAAGATCCATGTCAGCACTGGAGAGGAATCCTCAGGTTCCGGCCCCGACTCCACACAAGGTCTTAGGCCCCGGCATCGACGGGAGAGGAATCCCGAGAGGCCCCCGAGGAACTCGCATGGGGACTGGCCTTTCCTGAGGCCAAAAGAGCGGGTCCCTGAGGTCCCCGTCGTAAGTCGAGGGCACCTGCCACAACTCGAGAAAATCCAGGAGGTTTTGCCCTCCAGGCGAGATGAGGCCCATTTCCAATGAGGCTCCTCGAGGCCAATCACATCTAACCACTGGAACTTCCAAAGGGTCCTTCACACCATTGCTGCAACTCAAGAAGTTCCCCGACATACCCGTCTCCACTCGAGAGGAAGCACGTGGGGTCCCGCACACATCCAGGGGAGCCCCGTTTCCGCCTCCTAGATCGAGATGAGGGATCCTTTCCCTGTTTCGTAGGGAAAGAATTCCCGGCGTTCCCGTCGCATCTCAAGAGGAGGCGCTCTCCACAGGAAAGGCGAGAGGAACTCCAGGGTCGTGCCACCATTCCAAGAGTCCCCCAGATGTGTCAGTCCATTCGAGAGGAACCTGTTTTCCCTGCACTGCCTTGACGTTCAAGCCGAGGATCGACTCCCACCACGTGTGCACGTGGGACAGCACTGTGGGAAAGCCTCGTGGGAAAGCCTCGTGGGAAAGACTCGAGGGAAAACCATAGATCCTTTGATCCACGCGGCGGACTGCGTGACACTGCTGCTACCGCTCTGGAGGAAAGCGCAAGTGCATGCCCGCATTCGAGACGAGGACTGACTCCCCTGGGGAGACTCCAGAAGTACCCCAAGATCCATGTCAGCACTGGAGAGGAATCCTCAGTTTCCGGCCCCGACTCCACACAAGGTCTTAGGCCCCGGCATCGACGGGAGAGGAATCCCGAGAGGCCCCCAAGGAACTCGCATGGGGACTGGCCTTTCCTGAGGCCACCAGAGCGGGTCCCTGAGGTTCCCGTCGTAAGTCGAGAGCACCTGCCGCAACTCGAGAAAATCCACGAGGTTTTGCCCTCCAGGCGAGATGAGGCCCATTTCCGCTGAGGCTTCTCGAGGCCAATCACATCTAACCACTGGAACTTCCAAAGGGTCCTTCACACCATTGCTGCAACTCAAGAAGTTCCCCGACATACCCGTCTCCACTCGAGAGGAAGCACGTGGGGTCCCGCACACATCCAGGGGAGCCCCGTTTCCGCCTCCTAGCTCGAGATGAGGGATCCTTTCCCTGTTTCATAGGGAAAGAATTCCCGGCGTTCCCGTCGCATCTCAAGAGGAGGCGCTCTCCACAGGAAAGGCGAGAGGAACTCCAGGGTCGTGACACCATTCCAAGAGTCCCTCAGATGTGTCAGTCCATTCCAGAGGAACCTGTTTTCCCTGCACTGCATTGACGTTCAAGCCGAGGATCGACTCCCACCACGTGTGCACGTGGGACAGCCCTGTGGGAAAGCCTCGTGGGAAAGCCTCGTGGGAAAGACTCGAGGGAAAACCATAGATCCTTTGATCCACGCGGCGGACTGCGTGACACTGCTGCTACTGCTCTGGAGGAAAGCGCAAGTGCATGCCCGCATTCGAGACGAGGACTGACTCCCCTGGGGAGACTCCAGAAGTACCCCAAGATCCATGTCAGCACTGGAGAGGAATCCTCAGGTTCCGGCCCCGACTCCACACAAGGTCTTAGGCCCCGGCATCGACGGGAGAGGAATCCCGAGAGGCCCCCGAGGAACTCGCATGGGGACTGGCCTTTCCTGAGGCCACCAGAGCGGGTCCCTGAGGTCCCCGTCGTAAGTCGAGAGCACCTGCCGCAACTCGAGAGAATCCAGGAGGTTTTGCCCTCCAGGCGAGATGATGCCCATTTCCGCTGAGGCTTCTCGAGGCCAATCACGTCTAACCACTGGAACTTCCAAAGGGTCCTTCACACCCTTGCTGCAACTCAAGAAGTTCCCCGACATACCCGTCTCCACTCGAGAGGAAGCACGTGGGGTCCCGCACACATCCAGGGGAGCCCCGTTTCCGCCTCCTAGCTCGAGATGAGGGATCCTTTCCCTGTTTCGTAGGGAAAGAATTCCCGGCGTTCCCGTCGCATCTCAAGAGGAGGCGCTCTCCACAGGAAAGGCGAGAGGAACTCCAGGGTCGTGCCACCATTCCAAGAGTCCCCCAGATGTGTCAGTCCATTCCAGAGGAACCTGTTTTCCCTGCACTGCCTTGACGTTCAACCCGAGGATCGACTCCCACCACGTGTGCACGTGGGACAGCCCTGTGGGAAAGCCTCGTGGGAAAGCCTCGTGGGAAAGACTCGAGGGAAAACCATAGATCCTTTGATCCACGCGGCGGACTGCGTGACACTGCTGCTACCGCTCTGGAGGAAAACCCAAGTGCATGCCCGCATTCGAGACGAGGACTGACTCCCCTGGGGAGACTCCAGAAGTACCCCAAGATCCATGTCAGCACTGGAGAGGAATCCTAAGGTTCCGGCCCCGACTCCACACAAGGTCTTCGGCCCCGGCATCGACGGGAGAGGAATCCCGAGAGGCCCCCGAGGAACTCGCATGGGGACTGGCCTTTCCTGAGGCCACCAGAGCGGTTCCCTGAGGTCCCCGTCGTAAGTCGAGAGCACCTGCCGCAACTCGAGAAAATCCAGGAGGTTTTGCCCTCCAGGTGCGATGAGGCCCATTTCCGCTGAGGCTTCTCGAGGCTAATCACGTCTAACCACTGGAACTTCCAAACGGTCCTTCACACCATTTCTGCAACTCAACAAGTTCCCCGACATACCCGTCTCCACTCGAGAGGAAGCACGTGGTGTCCCGCACACATCCAGGGGAGACCCGTTTCCGCCTCCTAGCTCGAGATGAGGGATCCTTTCCCTGTTTCGTAGGGAAAGAGTTCCCGGCGTTCCCGTCGCATCTCAAGAGGAGGCGCTCTCCACAGGAAAGGCGAGAGGAACTCCAGGGTCGTGCCACCATTCCAAGAGTCCCCCAGATGTGTCAGTCCATTCCAGAGGAACCTGTTTTCCCTGCACTGCCTTGACGTTCAAGCCGAGAATCGACTCCCAACACGTGTGCACGTGGGACAGCCCTGTGGGAAAGCCTCGTGGGAAAGCCTCGTGGGAAAGACTCGAGGGAAAACCATAGATCCTTTGATCCACGCGACGAACTGCATGACACTGCTGCTACCGCTCTGGAGGAAAGCGCAAGTGCATGCCCGCATTCGAGACGAGGACTGACTCCCCTGGGGAGACTCCAGAAGTACCCCAAGATCCATGTCAGCACTGGAGAGGAATCCTCAGGTTCCGGCCCCGACTCCACACAAGGTCTTAGGCCCCGGCATCGACGGGAGAGGAATCCCGAGAGGCCCCCGAGGAACTCGCATGGGGACTGGCCTTTCCTGAGGCCACCAGAGCGGGTCCCTGAGGTCCCCGTCGTAAGTCGAGAGCAACTGCCGCAACTCGAGAAAATCCAGGAGGTTTTGCCCTCCAGGCGAGATGAGGACCATTTCCGCTGAGGCTTCTCGAGGCCAATCACATCTAACCACTGGAACTTCCAAAGGGTCCTTCACCCCATTGCTGCAACTCAAGAAGTTCCCCGACATACCAGTCTCCACTCGAGAGGAAGCACGTGGTGTCCCGCACACATCCAGGGGAGCCCCGTTTCCGCCTCCAAGCTCGAGATGAGGGATCCTTTCCCTGTTTCTTAGGGAAAGAATTCCCGGCGTTCCCGTCGCATCTCAAGAGGAGGCGCTCTCCACAGGAAAGGCGAGAGGAACTCCAGGGTCGTGCCACCATTCCAAGAGTCCCCCAGATGTGTCAGTCCATTCCAGAGGAACCTGTTTTCCCTGCACTGCCTTGACGTTCAACCCGAGGATCGACTCCCACCACGTGTGCACGTGGGACAGCCCTGTGGGAAAGCCTCGTGGGAAAGCCTCGTGGGAAAGACTCGAGGGAAAACCATAGATCCTTTGATCCACGCGGCGGACTGCGTGACACTGCTGCTACCGCTCTGGAGGAAAACCCAAGTGCATGCCCGCATTCGAGACGAGGACTGACTCCCCTGGGGAGACTCCAGAAGTACCCCAAGATCCATGTCAGCACTGGAGAGGAATCCTCAGGTTCCGGCCCCGACTCCACACAAGGTCTTCGGCCCCGGCATCGACGGGAGAGGAATCCCGAGAGGCCCCCGAGGAACTCGCATGGGGACTGGCCTTTCCTGAGGCCACCAGAGCGGGTCCCTGAGGTCCCCGTCGTATGTCGAGAGCACCTGCCGCAACTCGAGAAAATCCAGGAGGTTTTGCCCTCCAGGCGAGATGAGGCCCATTTCCGCTGAGGCTTCTCGAGGCCAATCACATCTAACCACTGGAACTTCCAAAGGGTCCTTCACACCCTTGCTGCAACTCAAGAAGTTCCCCGACATACCCGTCTCCACTCGAGAGGAAGCACGTGGTGTCTCGCACACATCCAGGGGAGCCCCGTTTCCGCCTCCTAGCTCGAGATGAGGGATCCTTTCCCTGTTTCGTAGGGAAAGAATTCCCGGCGTTCCCGTCGCATCTCAAGAGGAGGCGCTCTCCACAGGAAAGGCGAGAGGAACTCCAGGGTCGTGCCACCATTCCAAGAGTCCCCCAGATGTGTCAGTCCATTCCAGAGGAACCTGTTTTCCCTGCACTGCCTTGACGTTCAAGCCGAGGATCGAGTCCCACCACGTGTGCACGTGGGACAGCCCTGTGGGAAAGCCTCGTGGGAAAGCCTCGTGGGAAAGACTCGAGGGAAAACCATAGATCCTTTGATCCACGCGGCGGACTGCGTGACACTGCTGCTACCGCTCTGGAGGAAAGCGCAAGTGCATGCCCGCATTCGAGACCAGGACTGACTCCCCTGGGGAGACTCCAGAAGTACCCCAAGATCCATGTCAGCACTGGAGAGGAATCCTCAGGTTCCGGCCCGACTCCACACAAGGTCTTAGGCCCCGGCATCGACGGGAGAAGAATCCCGAGAGGCCCCCGAGGAACTCGCATGGGGACTGACCTTTCCTGAGGCCACCAGAGCGAGTCCCTGAGGTCCCCGTCGTAAGTCGAGAGTACCTGCCGCAACTCGAGAAAATCCAGGAGGTTTTGCCCTCCAGGCGAGATGAGGCCCATTTCCGCTGAGGCTTCTCGAGGCCAATCACATCTAACCACTGGAACTTCCAAAGGGTCCTTCACACCCTTGCTGCAACTCAAGAAGTTCCCCGACATACCCGTCTCCACTCGAGAGGAAGCACGTGGGGTCCCGCACACATCCAGGGGAGCCCCGTTTCCGCCTCCTAGCTCGAGATGAGGGATCCTTTCCCTGTTTCGTAGGGAAAGAATTCCCGGCGTTCCCGTCGCATCTCAAGACGAGGCGCTCTCCACAGGAAAGGCGAGAGGAACTCCAGGGTCGTGCCACCATTCCAAGAGTCCCCCAGATGTGTCAGTCCATTCCAGAGGAACCTGTTTTCCCTGCACTGCCTTGACGTTCAAGCCGAGGATCGACTCCCACCACGTGTGCACGTTGGACAGCCCTGTGGGAAAGCCTCGTGGGAAAGCCTCGTGGGAAAGACTCGAGGGAAAACCATAGATCCTTTTATCCACGGGGCGGACTGCGTGACACTGCTGCTACCGCTCTGGAGGAAAGTGCAAGTGCATGCCCGCATTCGAGACGAGGACTGACCCCCCTGGGGAGACTCCAGAAGTACCCCAAGATCCATGTCAGCACTGGAGAGGAATCCTCAGGTTCCGGCCCCGACTCCACACAAGGTCTTAGGCCCCGGCATCGACGGGAGAGGAATCCCCAGAGGCCCCCGAGGAACTCGCATGGGGACTGGCCATTCCTGAGGCCACAAGAGCGGGTCCCTGAGGTCCCCGTCGTAAGTCGAGAGCACCTGCCGCAACTCGAGAAAATCCAGGAGGTTTTGCCCTCCAGGCGAGATGAGGCCCATTTCCGCTGAGGCTTCTCGAGGCCAATCACGTCTAACCACTGGAACTTCCAAAGGGTCCTTCACACCCTTGCTGCAACTCAAGAAGTTCCCCGACATACCCATCTGCACTCGAGAGGAAGCACGTGGTGTCCCGCACACATCCAGGGCAGCCCCGTTTCCCCCTCCAAGCTCGAGATGAGGGATCCTTTCCCTGTTTCGTAGGGAAAGAATTCCCGGCGTTCCCGTCGCATCTCAAGAGGAGGCGCTCTCCACAGGAAAGGCGAGAGGAACTCCAGTGTCATGCCACCATTCCAAGAGTCCCCCAGATGTGTCAGGCCATTCCAGAGGAACCTGTTTTCCCTGCACTGCCTTGACGTTCAAGCCGAGGATCGACTCCCACCACTTGTGCACGTGGGACAGCCCTGTGGGAAAGCCTCGTGGGAAAGACTCGAGGGAAAACCATAGATTCTTTGATCCACGCGGCGGACTGCGTGACACTGCTGCTACCGCTCTGGAGGAAAGCGCAAGTGCATGCCCGCATTCGAGACGAGGACTGACTCCCCTGGGGAGACTCCAGAAGTACCCCAAGATCCATGTCAGCACTGGAGAGGAATCCTCAGGTTCCGGCCCCGACTCCACACAAGGTCTTAGGCCCCGGCATCGACGGGAGAGGAATCCCGAGAGGCCCCCGAGGAACTCGCATGGGGACTGTCCTTTCCTGAGGCCACCAGAACGGGTCCCTGAGGTCCCCGTCGTAAGTCGAGAGCACCTGCCGCAACTCGAGAAAATCCAGGAGGTTGTGCCCTCCAGGCGCGATGAGGCCCATTTCCGCTGAGGCTTCTCGAGGCTAATCACGTCTAACCACTGGAACTTCCAAAGGGTCCTTCACACCCTTGCTGCAACTCAAGAAGTTCCCCGACATACCCGTCTCCACTCGAGAGGAAGCACGTGGGTCCCGCACACATCCAGGGGAGCCCCGTTTCCGCCTCCTAGCTCGAGATGAGGGATCCTTTCCCTGTTTCGTAGGGAAAGAATTCCCGGGGTTCCCGTCGCATCTCAAGAGGAGGCGCTCTCCACAGGAAAGGCGAGAGGAACTCCAGGGTCGTACCACCATTCCAAGAGTCCCCCAGATGTGTCAGTCCATTCCAGAGGAACCTGTTTTCCCTGCACTGCCTTGACGTTCAAGCCAAGGATCGACTCCCACCACGTGTGCACGTGGGACAGCCCTGTGGGAAAGCCTCGTGGGAAAGCCTCGTGGGAAAGACTCGAGGGAAAACCATAGATTCTTTGATCCACGCGGCGGACTGCGTGACACTGCTGCTGCCGCTCTGGAGGAAAGCGCAAGTGCATGCCCGCATTCGAGACGAGGAATGACTCCCCTGGGGAGACTCCAGAAGTACCCCAAGATCCATGTCAGCACTGGAGAGGAATCCTCAGGTTCCGGCCCGACTCCACACAAGGTCTTAGGCCCCGGCATCAACGGGAGAAGAATCCCGAGAGGCCCCCGAGGAACTCGCATGGGGACTGGCCTTTCCTGAGGCCACCAGAGCGGGTCCCTGAGGTCCCCGTCGTAAGTCGAGAGCACCTGCCGCAACTCGAGAAAATCCAGGAGGTTTTGCCCTCCAGGCGAGATGAGGCCCATTTCCGCTGAGGCTTCTCGAGGCCAATCACGTCTAACCACTGGAAATTCCAAAGGGTCCTTCACACCCTTGCTGCAACTCAAGAAGTTCCCCGACATACCCGTCTCCACTCGAGAGGAAGCACGTGGGGTCCCGCACACATCCAGGGGAGCCCCGTTTCCCCCTCCTAGCTCGAGATGAGGGATCCTTTCCCTGTTTCGTAGGGAAAGAATTCCCGGCGTTCCCGTCGCATCTCAAGAGGAGGCGCTCTCCACAGGAAAGGCGAGAGGAACTCCAGGGTCGTGCCACCATTCCAAGAGTCCCCCAGATGTGTCAGTCCATTCCAGAGGAACCTGTTTTCCCTGCACTGCCTTGTCGTTCAAGCCGAGGATCGACACCCGCCACGTGTGCACGTGGGACAGCCCTGTGGGAAAGCCTCGTGGGAAAGACTCGAGGGAAAACCATACATTCTTTGATCCACGCGGCGGAATGCGTGACACTGCTGCTACCGCTCTGGAGGAAAGCGCAAGTGCATGCCCGCATTCGAGACGAGGACTGACTCCCCTGGGGAGACTCCAGAAGTACCCCAAGATCCATGTCAGCACTGGAGAGGAATCCTCAGGTTCCGGCCCCGACTCCACACAAGGTCTTAGGCCCCGGCATCGACGGGAGAGGAATCCCCAGAGGCCCCCGAGGAACTCGAATGGGGACTGGCCTTTCCTGAGGCCACCAGAGCGGTTCCCTGAGGTCCCCGTCGTAAGCCGAGAGCACCTGCCGCAACTCGAGAAAATCCAGTAGGTTTTGCCCTCCAGGCGAGATGAGGCCCATTTCCGCTGAGGCTTCTCGAGACCAATCACATCTAACCACTGGACCTTCCAAAGGGTCCTTCACACCCTTGCTGCAACTCAAGAAGTTCCCCGACATACCCGTCTCCACTCGAGAGGAAGCACGTGGGGTCCCGCACACATTCAGGGGAGCCCCGTTTCCGCCTCCTAGCTCGAGATGAGGGATCCTTTCCCTGTTTCGTAGGGAAAGAATTCCCGGCGTTCCCGTCGCATCTCAAGAGGAGGCGCTCTCCACAGGAAAGGCGAGAGGAACTCCAGGGTCGTGCCACCATTCCAATAGTCCCCCAGATGTGTCAGTCCATTCCAGAGGAACCTGTTTTCCGTGCACTGCCTTGACGATCAAGCCGAGGATCGACTCCCAACACGTGTGCACGTGGGACAACCCTGTGGGAAAGCCTCGTGGGAAAGCCTCGTGGGAAGGACTCGAGGGAAAACCATAGATCCTTTGGTCCACACGGCGGACTGCGTGACACTGCTGCTACCGCTCTGGAGGAAAGGGCAAGTGCATGCCCGCATCCGAGACGAGGACTGACTCCCCTGGGGAGACTCCAGAAGTACCCAAAGATCCATGTCAGCACTGGAGAGGAATCCTCAGGTTCCGGCCCCGACTCCACACAAGGTCTTAGGCCCCGGCATCGACGGGAGAGGAATCCGGAGAGGCCCCCGAGGAACACGCATGGGGACTGGCCTTTCCTGAGGCCACCAGAGCGGGTCCCTGAGGTCCCCGTCGTAAGTCGAGAGCACCTGCCGCAACTCGAGAAAATCCAGGAGGTTTTGCCCTCCAGGCGAGATGAGGCCCATTTCCGCTGAGGCTTCTCGAGGCCAATCACATCTAACCACTGGAACTTCCAAAGGGTCCTTCACACCCTTGCTGCAACTCAAGAAGTTCCCCGACATACCCGTCTCCACTCGAGAGGAAGCACGTGGTGTCCCGCACACATCCAGGGGAGACCCGTTTCCGCCTCCTAGCTCGAGATGAGGGATCCTTTCCCTGTTTCGTAGGGAAAGAATTCCCGGCGTTCACGTCGCATCTCAAGAGGAGGCGCTCTCCACAGGAAAGGCGAGAGGAACTCCAGGGTCATGCCACCATTCCAAGAGTCCCCCAGATGTGTCAGTCCATTCCAGAGGAAACAGTTTTCCCTGCACTGCCTTGACGTTCAAGCCGAGGATCGACTCCCACCACGTGTGCACGTGGGACAGCCCTGTGGGAAAGCCTCGTGGGAAAGACTCGAGGGAAAACCATAGATTCTTTGATCCACGCTGCGGACTGCGTGACACTGCTGCTACCGCTCTGGAGGAAAGCGCAAGTGCATGCCCGCATTCGAGACGAGGACTGACTCCCCTGGGGAGACTCCAGAAGTACCCCAAGATCCATGTCAGCACTGGAGAGGAATCCTCAGGTTCCGGCCCCGACTCCACACAAGGTCTTAGGCCCCGGCATCGACGGAGAGGAATCCCGAGAGGCCCCCGAGGAACTCGCATGGGGACTGTCCTTTCCTGAGGCCACCAGAGCGGGTCCCTGAGGTCCCCGTCGTAAGTCGAGAGCACCTGCCGCAACTCGAGAAAATCCAGGAGGTTTTGCCCTCCAGGCGCGATGAGGCCCATTTCCGCTGAGGCTTCTCGAGGCTAATCACGTCTAACCACTGGAACTTCCAAAGGGTCCTTCACACCCTTGCTGCAACTCAAGAAGTTCCCCGACATACCCGTCTCCACTCGAGAGGAAGCACGTGGGTCCCGCACACATCCAGGGGAGCCCCGTTTCCGCCTCCTAGCTCGAGATGAGGGATCCTTTCCCTGTTTCGTAGGGAAAGAATTCCCGGCGTTCCCGTCGCATCTCAAGAGGAGGCGCTCTCCACAGGAAAGCCGAGAGGAACTCCAGGGTCGTGCCACCATTCCAAGAGTCCCCCAGATGTGTCAGTCCATTCCAGAGGAACCTGTTTTCCCTGCACTGCCTTGACGTTCAACCGAGGATCGACTCCCACCACGAGTGCACGTGGGACAGCCCTGTGGGAAAGCCTCGTGGGAAAGCCTCGTGGGAAAGACTCGAGGGAAAACCATAGATTCTTTGATCCACGCTGCGGACTGCGTGACACTGCTGCTACCGCTCTGGAGGAAAGCGCAAGTGCATGCCCGCATTCGAGACGAGGACTGACTCCCCTGGGGAGACTCCAGAAGTACCCCAAGATCCATGTCAGCACTGGAGAGGAATCCTCAGGTTCCGGCCCGACTCCACACAAGGACTTAGGCCCCGGCATCGACGGGAGAAGAATCCCGAGCGGCCCCCGAGGAACTCGCATGGGGACTGGCCTTTCCTGAGGCCACCAGAGCGGGTCCCTGAGGTCCCCGTCGTAAGTCGAGAGCACCTGCCGCAACTCGAGAAAATCCAGGAGGTTTTGCCCTCCAGGCGAGATGAGGCCCATTTCCGCTGAGGCTTCTCGAGGCCAATCACATCTAACCACTGGAACTTCCAAAGGGTCCTTCACACCCTTGCTGCAACTCAAGAAGTTCCCCGACATACCCGTCTCCACTCGAGAGGAAGCACGTGGTGTCCCGCACACATCCAGGGGAGCCCCGTTTCCGCCTCCTAGCTCGAGATGAGGGATCCTTTCCCTGTTTCGTAGGGAAAGAATTCCCGGCGTTCCCGTCCCATCTCAAGACGAGGCGCTCTCCACAGGAAAGGCGAGAGGAACTCCAGGGTCGTGCCACCATTCCAAGAGTCCCCCAGATGTGTCAGTCCATTCCAGAGGAACCTATTTTCCCTGCACTGCCTTGACGTTCAAGCCGAGGATCGACTCCCACCACGTGTGCACGTGGGACAGCCCTGTGGGAAAGCCTCGTGGGAAAGACTCGTGGGAAAGACTCGAGGGAAAACCATAGATCCTTTTATCCACGCGGCGGACTGCGTGACACTGCTGCTACCGCTCTGGAGGAAAGTGCAAGTGCATGCCCGCATTCGAGACGAGGACTGACCCCCCTGGGGAGACTCCAGAAGTACCCCAAGATCCATGTCAGCACTGGAGAGGAATCCTCAGGTTCCGGCCCCGACTCCACACAAGGTCTTAGGCCCTGGCATCGACGGGAGAGGAATCCCGAGAGGCCCCCGAGGAACTCGCATGGGGACTGGCCTTTCCTGAGGCCACCAGAGCGGGTCCCTGAGGTCCCCGTCGTAAGTCGAGAGCACCTGCCGCAACTCGAGAAAATCCAGGAGGTTTTGCCCTCCAGGCGAGATGAGGCCCATTTCCGCTGAGGCTTCTCGAGGCCAATCACGTCTAACCACTGGAAATTCCAAAGGGTCCTTCACACCCTTGCTGCAACTCAAGAAGTTCCCCGACATACCCGTCTCCACTCGAGAGGAAGCACGTGGGGTCCCGCACAAATCCAGGGGAGCCCCGTTTCCCCCTCCTAGCTCGAGATGAGGGATCCTTTCCCTGTTTCGTAGGGAAAGAATTCCCGGCGTTCCCGTCGCATCTCAAGAGGAGGCGCTCTCCACAGGAAAGGCGAGAGGAACTCCAGGGTCGTGCCACCATTCCAAGAGTCCCCCAGATGTGTCAGTCCATTCCAGAGGAACCTGTTTTCCCTGCACTGCCTTGTCGTTCAAGCCGAGGATCGACTCCCGCCACGTGTGCACGTGGGACAGCCCTGTGGGAAAGCCTCGTGGGAAAGACTCGAGGGAAAACCATACATTCTTTGATCCACGCGGCGGACTGCGTGACACTGCTGCTACCGCTCTGGAGGAAAGCGCAAGTGCATGCCCGCATTCGAGACGAGGACTGACTCCCCTGGGGAGACTCCAGAAGTACCCCAAGATCCATGTCAGCACTGGAGAGGAATCCTCAGGTTCCGGCCCCGACTCCACACAAGGTCTTAGGCCCCGGCATCGACGGGAGAGGAATCCCCAGAGGCCCCCGAGGAACTCGAATGGGGACTGGCCTTTCCTGAGGCCACCAGAGCGGTTCCCTGAGGTCCCCGTCGTAAGCCGAGAGCACCTGCCGCAACTCGAGAAAATCCAGGAGGTTTTGCCCTCCAGGCGAGATGAGGCCCATTTCCGCTGAGGCTTCTCGAGACCAATCACATCTAACCACTGGACCTTCCAAAGGGTCCTTCACACCCTTGCTGCAACTCAAGAAGTTCCCCGACATACCCGTCTCCACTCGAGAGGAAGCACGTGGGGTCCCGCACACATTCAGGGGAGCCCCGTTTCCGCCTCCTAGCTCGAGATGAGGGATCCTTTCCCTGTTTCGTAGGGAAAGAATTCCCGGCGTTCCCGTCGCATCTCAAGAGGAGGCGCTCTCCACAGGAAAGGCGAGAGGAACTCCAGGGTCGTGCCACCATTCCAATAGTCCCCCAGATGTGTCAGTCCATTCCAGAGGAACCTGTTTTCCCTGCACTGCCTTGACGTTCAAGCCGAGGATCGACTCCCAACACGTGTGCACGTGGGACAACCCTGTGGGAAAGCCTCGTGGGAAAGCCTCGTGGGAAAGACTCGAGGGAAAACCATAGATCCTTTGGTCCACACGGCGGACTGCGTGACACTGCTGCTACCGCTCTGGAGGAAAGGGCAAGTGCATGCCCGCATCCGAGACGAGGACTGACTCCCCTGGGGAGACTCCAGAATTCCCCAAGATCCATGTCAGCACTGGAGAGGAATCCTCAGGTTCCGGCCCCGACTCCACACAAGGTCTTAGGCCCCGGCATCGACGGGAGAGGAATCCGGAGAGGCCCCCGAGGAACACGCATGGGGACTGGCCTTTCCTGAGGCCACCAGAGCGGGTCCCTGAGGTCCCCGTCGTAAGTCGAGAGCACCTGCCGCAACTCGAGAAAATCCAGGAGGTTTTGCCCTCCAGGCGAGATGAGGCCCATTTCCGCTGAGGCTTCTCGAGGCCAATCACATCTAACCACTGGAACTTCCAAAGGGTCCTTCACACCCTTGCTGAAACTCAAGAAGTTCCCCGACATACCCGTCTCCACTCGAGAGGAAGCACGTGGTGTCCCGCACACATCCAGGGGAGACCCGTTTCCGCCTCCTAGCTCGAGATGAGGGATCCTTTCCCTGTTTCGTAGGGAAAGAATTCCCGGCGTTCACGTCGCATCTCAAGAGGAGGCGCTCTCCACAGGAAAGGCGAGAGGAACTCCAGGGTCATGCCACCATTCCAAGAGTCCCCCAGATGTGTCAGTCCATTCCAGAGGAAACAGTTTTCCCTGCACTGCCTTGACGTTCAAGCCGAGAATCGACTCCCACCACGTGTGCACGTGAGACAGCCCTGTGGGAAAGCCTCGTGGGAAAGCCTCGTGGGAAAGACTCGAGGGAAAACCATAGATCCTTTGGTCCACGCGGCGGACTGCGTGACACTGCTGCTACCGCTCTGGAGGAAAGCGCAAGTGCATGCCCACATTCGAGACGAGGACTGACTCCCCTGGGGAGACTCCAGAAGTACCCCAAGATCCATGTCAGCACTGGAGAGGAATCCTCAGGTTCCGGCCCCGACTCCACACAAGGTCTTAGGCCCCGGCATCGACGGGAGAGGAATCCCCAGAGGCCCCCGAGGAACTCGCATGGGGACTGGCCTTTCCTGAGGCCACCAGAGCGGGTCCCTGAGGTCCCCGTCGTAAGTCGAGAGCACCTGCCGCAACTCGAGAAAATCCAGGAGGTTTTGCCCTCCAGGCGCGATGAGGCCCATTTCCGCTGAGGCTTCTCGAGGCTAATCACGTATAACCACTGGAACTTCCAAAGGGTCCTTCACACCCTTGCTGCAACTCAAGAAGTTCCCCGACATACCCGTCTCCACTCGAGAGGAAGCACGTGGGTCCCGCACACATCCAGGGGAGCCCCGTTTCCCCCTCCTAGCTCGAGATGAGGGATCCTTTCCCTGTTTCGTAGGGAAAGAATTCCCGGCGTTCCCGTCGCATCTCAAGAGGAGGCGCTCTCCACAGGAAAGGCGAGAGGAACTCCAGGGTCGTACCACCATTCCAAGAGTCCCCCAGATGTGTCAGTCCATTCCAGAGGAACCTGTTTTCCCTGCACTGCCTTGTCGTTCAAGCCGAGGATCGACTCCAACCACGTGTGCACGTGGGACAGCCCTGTGGAAAAGCCTCGTGGGAAAGCCTCGTGGGAAAGACTCGAGGCAAAACCATAGATCCTTTGATCCACGCGGCGGACTGCGTGACACTGCTGCTACCGCTCTGGAGGAAAGCGCAAGTGCATGCCCGCATTCGAGACGAGGACTGACTCCCCTGGGGAGACTCCAGAAGTACCCCAAGATCCATGTCAGCACTGGAGAGGAATCCTCAGGTTCCGGCCCCGACTCCACACAAGGTCTTAGGCCCCGGCATCGACGGGAGAGGAATCCCGATAGGCCCCCGAGGAACTCACATAGGGACTGGCCTTTCCTGAGGCCACCAGAGCGGGTCCCTGAGGTCCCCGTCGTAAGTCGAGAGCACCTGCCGCAACTCGAGAAAATCCAGGAGGTTTTGCCCTCCAGGCGAGATGAGGCCCATTTCCGCTGAGGCTTCTCGAGGCCAATCACATCTAACCACTGGAACTTCCAAAGGGTCCTTCACACCCTTGCTGCAACTCAAGAAGTTCCCCGACATAACCGTCTCCACTCGAGAGGAAGCACGTGGGGTCCCGCACACATCCAGGGGAGCCCCGTTTCCGCCTCCTAGCTCGAGATGAGGGATCCTTTCCCTGTTTCGTAGGGAAAGAATTCCTGGCGTTCCCGTCGCATCTAAAGAGGAGGCGCTCTCCACAGGAAAGGCGAGAGGAACTCCAGGGTCGTGCCACCATTCCAAGAGTCCAACAGATGTGTCAGTCCATTCCAGAGGAACCTGTTTTCCCTGCACTGCCTTGACGTTCAAGCCGAGGATCGACTCCCACCACGTGTGCACGTGGGACAGCCCTGTGGGAAAGCCTCGTGGGAAAGCCTCGTGGGAAAGACTCGAGGGAAAACCATAGATCCTTTGATCCACGCGGCGGACTGCGTGACACTGCTGCTACCGCTCTGGAGGAAAGCGCAAGTGCATGCCCGCATTCGAGACGAGGACTGACTCCCCTGGGGAGACTCCAGAAGTACCCCAAGATCCATGTCAGCACTGGAGAGGAATCCTCAGGTTCCGGCCCCGACTCCACACAAGGTCTTAGGCCCCGGCATCGACGGGAGAGGAATCCCCAGAGGCCCCCGAGGAACTCGCATGGGGACAGGCCTTTCCTGAGGCCACCAGAGCGGGTCCCTGAGGTCCCCGTCGTAAGTCGAGAGCACCTGCCGCAACTCGAGAAAATCCAGGAGGTTTTGCCCTCCAGGCGAGATGAGGCCCATTTCCGCTGAGGCTTCTCGAGGCCAATCACGTCTAACCACTGGAACTTCCAAAGGGTCCTTCACACCCTTGCTGCAACTCAAGAAGTTCCCCGACATACCCGTCTGCACTCGAGAGGAAGCACGTGGTGTCCCGCACACATCCAGGGCAGCCCCGTTTCCCCCTCCAAGCTCGAGATGAGGGATCCTTTCCCTGTTTCGTAGGGAAAGAATTCCCGGCGTTCCCGTCGCATCTCAAGAGGAGGCGCTCTCCACAGGAAAGGCGAGAGGAACTCCAGGGTCATGCCACCATTCCAAGAGTCACCCAGATGTGTCAGTCCATTCCAGAGGAACCTGTTTTCCCTGCACTGCCTTGACTTTCAAGCCGAGGATCGACTCCCACCACGTGTGCACGTGGGACAGCCCTGTGGGAAAGCCTCGTGGGAAAGACTCGAGGGAAAACCATAGATTCTTTGATCCACGCGGCGGACTGCGTGACACTGCTGCTACCGCTCTGGAGGAAAGCGCAAGTACATGCCCGCATTCGAGACGAGGACTGACTCCCCTGGGGAGACTCCAGAAGTACCCCAAGATCCATGTCAGCACTGGAGAGGAATCCTCAGGTTCCGGCCCCGACTCCACACAAGGTCTTAGGCCCCGGCATCGACGGGAGAGGAATTCCCAAAGGCCCCCGAGGAACTCGCATGGGGACTGGCCTTTCCTGAGGCCACCAGAGCGGGTCCCTGAGGTCCCCGTCGTAAGTCGAGAGCACCTGCCGCAACTCGAGAAAATCCAGGAGGTTTTGCCCTCCAGGCGAGATGAGGCCCATTTCCGCTGAGGCTTCTCGAGGCCAATCACGTCTAACCACTGGAACTTCCAAAGGGTCCTTCACACCCTTGCTGCAACTCAAGAAGTTCCCCGACATACCCGTCTGCACTCGAGAGGAAGCACGTGGTGTCCCGCACACATCCAGGGCAGCCCCGTTTCCCCCTCCAAGCTCGAGATGAGGGATCCTTTCCCTGTTTCGTAGGGAAAGAATTCCCGGCGTTCCCGTCGCATCTCAAGAGGAGGCGCTCTCCACAGGAAAGGCGAGAGGAACTCCAGGGTCATGCCACCATTCCAAGAGTCACCCAGATGTGTCAGTCCATTCCAGAGGAACCTGTTTTCCCTGCACTGCCTTGACTTTCAAGCCGAGGATCGACTCCCACCACGTGTGCACGTGGGACAGCCCTGTGGGAAAGCCTCGTGGGAAAGACTCGAGGGAAAACCATAGATTCTTTGATCCACGCGGCGGACTGCGTGACACTGCTGCTACCGCTCTGGAGGAAAGCGCAAGTGCATGCCCGCATTCGAGACGAGGACTGACTCCCCTGGGGAGACTCCAGAAGTACCCCAAGATCCATGTCAGCACTGGAGAGGAATCCTCAGGTTCCGGCCCCGACTCCACACAAGGTCTTAGGCCCCGGCATCGACGGGAGAGGAATCCCGAGAGGCCCCCGAGGAACTCGCATGGGGACTGTCCTTTCCTGAGGCCACCAGAACGGGTCCCTGAGGTCCCCGTCGTAAGTCGAGAGCACCTGCCGCAACTCGAGAAAATCCAGGAGGTTTTGCCCTCCAGGCGCGATGAGGCCCATTTCCGCTGAGGCTTTTCGAGGCTAATCACGTCTAACCACTGGAACTTCCATAGGATCCTTCACACCCTTGCTGCAACTCAAGAAGTTCCCCGACATACCCGTCTCCACTTGAGAGGAAGCACGTGGGTCCCGCACACATCCAGGGGAGCCCCGTTTCCGCCTCCTAGCACGAGATGAGGGATCCTTTCCCTGTTTCGTAGGGAAAGAATTCCCGGCGTTCCCGTCGCATCTCAAGAGGAGGCGCTCTCCACAGGAAAGGCGAGAGGAACTCCAGGGTCGTACCACCATTCCAAGAGTCCCCCAGATGTGTCAGTCCATTCCAGAGGAACCTGTTTTCCCTGCACTGCCTTGACATTCAAGCCGAGGATCGACTCCCACCACGTGTGCACGTGGGACAGCCCTGTGGGAAAGCCTCGTGGGAAAGCCTCGTGGGAAAGACTCGAGGGAAAACCATAGATTCTTTGATCCACGCGGCGGACTGCGTGACACTGCTGCTACCGCTCTGGAGGAAAGCGCAAGTGCATGCACGCATTCGAGACGAGGACTGACTCCCCTGGGGAGACTCCAGAAGTACCCCAAGATCCATGTCAGCACTGGAGAGGAATCCTCAGGTTCCGGCCCGACTACACACAAGGTCTTAGGCCCCGGCATCGACGGGAGAGGAATCCCGAGAGGCCCCCGAGGAACTCGCATGGGGACTGGCCTTTCCTGAGGCCACCAGAGCGGGTCCCTGAGGTCCCCGTCGTAAGTCGAGAGCACCTGCCGCAACTCGAGAAAATCCAGGAGGTTTTGCCCTCCAGGCGAGATGAGGCCCATTTCCGCTGAGGCTTCTCGAGGCCAATCACGTCTAACCACTGGAACTTCCAAAGGGTCCTTCACACCCTTGCTGCAACTCAAGAAGTTCCCCGACATACCCGTCTGCACTCGAGAGGAAGCACGTGGTGTCCCGCACACATCCAGGGGAGCCCCGTTTCCCCCTCCTAGCTCGAGATGAGGGATCCTTTCCCTGTTTCGTAGGGAAAGAATTCCCGGCGTTCCCGTCGCATCTCAAGAGGAGGCGCTCTCCACAGGAAAGGCGAGAGGAACTCCAGGGTCATGCCACCATTCCAAGAGTCACCCAGATGTGTCAGTCCATTCCAGAGGAACCTGTTTTCCCTGCACTGCCTTGACGTTCAAGCCGAGGATCGACTCCCAACACGTGTGCACGTGGGACAGCCCTGTGGGAAAGCCTCGTGGGAAAGACTCGAGGGAAAACCATAGATTCTTTGATCCACGCTACGGACTGCGTGACACTGCTGCTACCACTCTGGAGGAAAGCGCAAGTGCATGCCCGCATTCGAGACGAGGACTGACTCCCCTGGGGAGACTCCAGAAGTACCCCAAGATCCATGTCAGCACTGGAGAGGAATCCTCAGGTTCCGGCCCCGACTCCACACAAGGTCTTAGGCCCCGGCATCGACGGGAGAGGAATCCCGAGAGGCCCCCGAGGAACTCGCATGGGGACTGTCCTTTCCTGAGGCCACCAGAGCGGGTCCCTGAGGTCCCCGTCGTAAGTCGAGAGCACCTGCCGCAACTCGAGAAAATCCAGGAGGTTTTGCCCTCCAGGCGAGATGAGGCCCATTTCCGCTGAGGCTTCTCGAGGCTAAACACATCTAACCACTGGAACTTCCAAAGGGTCCTTCACACCCTTGCTGCAACTCAAGAAGTTCCCCGACATACCCGTCTCCACTCGAGAGGAAGCACGTGGGTCCCGCACACATCTAGGGGAGCCCCGTTTCCGCCTCCTAGCTCGAGATGAGGGATCCTTTCCCTGTTTCGTAGGGAAAGAATTCCCGGCGTTCCCGTCGCATCTCAAGAGGAGGCGCTCTCAACAGGAAAGGCGAGAGGAACTCCAGGGTCGTGCCACCATTCCAAGAGTCCCCCAGATGTGTCAGTCCATTCCAGAGGAACCTGTTTTCCCTGCACTGCCTTGATGTTCAAGCCGAGGATCGACTCCCACCACGTGTGCACGTGGGACAGCCCTGTGGGAAAGCCTCCTGGGAAAGCCTCGTGGGAAAGACTCGAGGGAAAACCATAGATCCTTTTATCCACGCGGCGGACTGGGTGACACTGCTGCTACCGCTCTGGAGGAAAGTGCAAGTGCATGCCCGCATTCGAGACGAGGACTGACCCCCCTGGGGAGACTCCACAAGTACCCCAAGATCCATGTCAGCACTGGAGAGGAATCCTCAGGTTCCGGCCCCGACTCCACACAAGGTCTTAGGCCCCGGCATCGACGGGAGAGGAATCCCGAGAGGCCCCCGAGGAACTCGCATGGGGACTGGCCTTTCCTGAGGCCACCAGAGCGGGTCCCTGAGGTCCCCGTCGTAAGTCGAGAGCACCTGCCGCAACTCGAGAAAATCCAGGAGGTTTTGCCCTCCAGGCGAGATGAGGCCCATTTCCGCTGAGGCTTCTCGAGGCCAATCACGTCTAACCACTGGAACTTCCAAAGGGTCCTTCACACCCTTGCTGCAACTCAAGAAGTTCCCCGACATACCCGTCTGCACTCGAGAGGAAGCACGTGGTGTCCCGCACACATCCAGGGGAGCCCCGTTTCCCCCTCCTAGCTCGAGATGAGGGATCCTTTCCCTGTTTCGTAGGGAAAGAATTCCCGGCGTTCCCGTCGCATCTCAAGAGGAGGCGCTCTCCGCAGGAAAGGCGAGAGGAACTCCAGGGTCATGCCACCATTCCAAGAGTCACCCAGATGTGTCAGTCCATTCCAGAGGAACCTGTTTTCCCTGCACTGCCTTGACGTTCAAGCCGAGGATCGACTCCCAACACGTGTGCACGTGGGACAGCCCTGTGGGAAAGCCTCGTGGGAAAGACTCGAGGGAAAACCATAGATTCTTTGATCCACGCTACGGACTGCGTGACACTGCTGCTACCACTCTGGAGGAAAGCGCAAGTGCATGCCCGCATTCGAGACGAGGACTGACTCCCCTGGGGAGACTCCAGAAGTACCCCAAGATCCATGTCAGCACTGGAGAGGAATCCTCAGGTTCCGGCCCCGACTCCACACAAGGTCTTAGGCCCCGGCATCGACGGGAGAGGAATCCCGAGAGGCCCCCGAGGAACTCGCATGGGGACTGTCCTTTCCTGAGGCCACCAGAGCGGGTCCCTGAGGTCCCCGTCGTAAGTCGAGAGCACCTGCCGCAACTCGAGAAAATCCAGGAGGTTTTGCCCTCCAGGCGAGATGAGGCCCATTTCCGCTGAGGCTTCTCGAGGCTAAACACATCTAACCACTGGAACTTCCAAAGGGTCCTTCACACCCTTGCTGCAACTCAAGAAGTTCCCCGACATACCCGTCTCCACTCGAGAGGAAGCACGTGGGTCCCGCACACATCTAGGGGAGCCCCGTTTCCGCCTCCTAGCTCGAGATGAGGGATCCTTTCCCTGTTTCGTAGGGAAAGAATTCCCGGCGTTCCCGTCGCATCTCAAGAGGAGGCGCTCTCAACAGGAAAGGCGAGAGGAACTCCAGGGTCGTGCCACCATTCCAAGAGTCCCCCAGATGTGTCAGTCCATTCCAGAGGAACCTGTTTTCCCTGCACTGCCTTGATGTTCAAGCCGAGGATCGACTCCCACCACGTGTGCACGTGGGACAGCCCTGTGGGAAAGCCTCGTGGGAAAGCCTCGTGGGAAAGACTCGAGGGAAAACCATAGATCCTTTGATCCACGCGGCGGACTGCGTGACACTGCTGTTACCGCTATGAAGGAAAGCGCAAGTGCATGCCCGCATTCGAGACGAGGACTGACTCCCCTGGGGAGACTCCAGAAGTACCCCAAGATCCATGTCAGCACTGGAGAGGAATCCTCAGGTTCCGGCCCCGACTCCACACAAGGTCTTAGGCCCCTCCATCGACGGGAGAGGAATCCCGAGAGGCCCCCGAGGAACTCGCATGGGGACTGGCCTTTCCTGAGGCCACCAGAGCGGGTCCCTGAGGTCCCCGTCGTAAGTCGAGAGCACCTGCCGCAACTCGAGAAAATCCAGGAGGTTTTGCCCTCCAGGCGAGATGAGGCCCATTTCCGCTGAGGCTTCTCGAGGCCAATCACATCTAACCACTGGAACTTCCAAAGGGTCCTTCACACCCTTGCTGCAACTCAAGAAGTTCCCCAACATACCCGTCTCCACTCGAGAGGAAGCACGTGGGGTCCCGCACACATCCAGGGGAGCCCCGTTTCCGCCTCCTAGCTCGAGATGAGGGATACTTTCCCTGTTTCGTAGGGAAAGAATTCCCGGCGTTCCCGTCACATCTCAAGACGAGGCGCTCTCCACAGGAAAGGCGAGAGGAACTCCAGGGTCGTGCCACCATTCCAAGAGTCCCCCAGATGTGTCAGTCCATTCCAGAGGAACCTGTTTTCCCTGCACTGCCTTGATGTTCAAGCCGAGGATCGACTCCCACCACGTGTGCACGTGGGACAGCCCTGTGGGAAAGCCTCCTGGGAAAGCCTCGTGGGAAAGACTCGAGGGAAAACCATAGATCCTTTTATCCACGCGGCGGACTGCGTGACACTGCTGCTACCGCTCTGGAGGAAAGTGCAAGTGCATGCCCGCATTCGAGACGAGGACTGACCCCCCTGGGGAGACTCCACAAGTACCCCAAGATCCATGTCAGCACTGGAGAGGAATCCTCAGGTTCCGGCCCCGACTCCACACAAGGTCTTAGGCCCAGGCATCGACGGGAGAGGAATCCCGAGAGGCCCCCGAGGAACTCGCATGGGGACTGGCCTTTCCTGAGGCCACCAGAGCGGGTCCCTGAGGTCCCCGTCGTAAGTCGAGAGCACCTGCCGCAACTCGAGAAAATCCAGGAGGTTTTGCCCTCCAGGCGAGATGAGGCCCATTTCCGCTGAGGCTTCTCGAGGCCAATCACGTCTAACCACTGGAACTTCCAAAGGGTCCTTCACACCCTTGCTGCAACTCAAGAAGTTCCCCGACATACCCGTCTGCACTCGAGAGGAAGCACGTGGTGTCCCGCACACATCCAGGGGAGCCCCGTTTCCCCCTCCTAGCTCGAGATGAGGAATCCTTTCCCTGTTTCGTAGGGAAAGAATTCCCGGCGTTCCCGTCGCATCTCAAGAGGAGGCGCTCTCCACAGGAAAGGCGAGAGGAACTCCAGGGTCATGCCACCATTCCAAGAGTCACCCAGATGTGTCAGTCCATTCCAGAGGAACCTGTTTTCCCTGCACTGCCTTGACGTTCAAGCCGAGGATCGACTCCCAACACGTGTGCACGTGGGACAGCCCTGTGGGAAAGCCTCGTGGGAAAGACTCGAGGGAAAACCATAGATTCTTTGATCCACACTACGGACTGCGTGACACTGCTGCTACCACTCTGGAGGAAAGCGCAAGTGCATGCCCGCATTCGAGACGAGGACTGACTCCCCTGGGGAGACTCCAGAAGTACCCCAAGATCCATGTCAGCACTGGAGAGGAATCCTCAGGTTCCGGCCCCGACTCCACACAAGATCTTAGGCCCCGGCATCGACGGGAGAGGAATCCCGAGAGGCCCCCGAGGAACTCGCATGGGGACTGGCCTTTCCTGAGGCCACCAGAGCGGGTCCCTGAGGTCCCCGTCGTAAGTCGAGAGCACCTGCCGCAACTCGAGAAAATCCAGGAGGTTTTGCCCTCCAGGCGAGATGAGGCCCATTTCCGCTGAGGCTTCTCGAGGCTAAACACATCTAACCACTGGAACTTCCAAAGGGTCCTTCACACCCTTGCTGCAACTCAAGAAGTTCCCCGACATACCCGTCTCCACTCGAGAGGAAGCACGTGGGTCCCGCACCCATCTAGGGGAGCCCCGTTTCCGCCTCCTAGCTCGAGATGAGGGATCCTTTCCCTGTTTCGTAGGGAAAGAATTCCCGGCGTTCCCGTCGCATCTCAAGAGGAGGCGCTCTCAACAGGAAAGGCGAGAGGAACTCCAGGGTCGTGCCACCATTCCAAGAGTCCCCCAGATGTGTCAGTCCATTCCAGAGGAACCTGTTTTCCCTGCACTGCCTTGATGTTCAAGCCGAGGATCGACTCCCACCACGTGTGCACGTGGGACAGCCCTGTGGGAAAGCCTCGTGGGAAAGCCTCGTGGGAAAGACTCGAGGGAAAACCATAGATCCTTTGATCCACGCGGCGGACTGCGTGACACTGCTGTTACCGCTATGAAGGAAAGCGCAAGTGCATGCCCGCATTCGAGACGAGGACTGACTCCCCTGGGGAGACTCCAGAAGTACCCCAAGATCCATGTCAGCACTGGAGAGGAATCCTCAGGTTCCGGCCCCGACTCCACACAAGGTCTTAGGCCCCTCCATCGACGGGAGAGGAATCCCGAGAGGCCCCCGAGGAACTCGCATGGGGACTGGCCTTTCCTGAGGCCACCAGAGCGGGTCCCTGAGGTCCCCGTCGTAAGTCGAGAGCACCTGCCGCAACTCGAGAAAATCCAGGAGGTTTTGCCCTCCAGGCGAGATGAGGCCCATTTCCGCTGAGGCTTCTCGAGGCCAATCACGTCTAACCACTGGAACTTCCAAAGGGTCCTTCACACCCTTGCTGCAACTCAAGAAGTTCCCCGACATACCCGTCTCCACTCGAGAGGAAGCACGTGGGGTCCCGCACACATCCAGGGGAGCCCCGTTTCCGACTCCTAGCTCGAGATGAGGGATCCTTTCCCTGTTTCGTAGGGAAAGAATTCCCGGCGTTCCCGTCGCATCTCAAGAGGAGGCGCTCTCCACAGGACAGGCGAGAGGAACTCCAGGGTCGTGACACCATTCCAAAGTCCCCCAGATGTGTCAGTCCATTCCAGAGGAACCTGTTTTCCCTGCACTGCCTTGACGTTCAAGCCGAGGAACGACTCCCACCACGTGTGCACATGGGACATCCCTGTGGGAAAGCCTCCTGGGAAAGCCTCGTGGGAAAGACTCGAGGGAAAACCATAGATCCTTTGCTCCACGCGGCGGACTGCGTGACACTGCTGCTACCGCTCTGGAGGAAAGCGCAAGTGCATGCCCGCATTCGAGACGAGGACTGACTCCCCTGGGGAGACTCCAGAAGTACCCCAAGATCCATGTCAGCACTGGAGAGGAATCCTCAGGTTCCGGCCCCGACTCCACACAAGGTCTTAGGCCCCGGCATCGACGGGAGTGGAATCCCGAGAGGACCCCGAGGAACTCGCATGGGGACTGGCCTTTCCTGAGGCCACCAGAGCGGGTCCCTGAGGTCCCCGTCGAAAGTCGAGAGCACCTGCCCCAACTCGAGAAAATCCAGGAGGTTTTGCCCTCCAGGCGAGATGAGGCCCATTTCCGCTGAGGCTTCTCGAGGCCAATCACATCTAACCACTGGAACTTCCAAAGGGTCCTTCACAGCCTTGCTGCAACTCAAGAAGTTCCCCGACATACCCGTCTGCACTCGAGAGGAAGCACGTGGTGTCCCACACACATCCAGGGGAGACCCGTTTCCGCCTCCTAGCTCGAGATGAGGGATCCTTTCCCTGTTTCGTAGGGAAAGAATTCCCGGCGTTCCCGTCGCATCTGAAGAGGAGGCGCTCTCCACAGGAAAGGCGAGAGGAACTCCAGGGTCGTGCCACCATTCCAAGAGTCCCCCAGATGTGTCAGTCCATTCCAGAGGAACCTGTTTTCCTTGCACTGCCTTGACGTTCAAGCCGAGGATCGACTCCCACCACGTGTGCACGTGGGACAGCCCTGTGGGAGAGCCTCGTGGGAAAGCCTCGTGGGAAAGACTCGAGGGAAAACCATAGATCCTTTGATCCACGCGGCCGACTGCGTGACACTGCTGCTACCGCTCTGAAGGAAAGCGCAAGTGCATGCCCGCATTCGACACGAGGACTGACTCCCCTGGGGAGACTCCAGAAGTACCCCAAGATCCATGTCAGCACTGGAGAGGAATCCTCAGGTTCCGGCCCCGACTCCACACAAGGTCTTAGGCCCCTCCATCGACGGGAGAGGAATCCCGAGAGGCCCCCGAGGAACTCGCATGGGGACTGGCCTTTCCTGAGGCCACCAGAGCGGGTCCCTGAGGTCCCCGTCGTAAGTCGAGAGCACCTGCCGCAACTCGAGAAAATCCAGGAGGTTTTGCCCTCCAGGCGAGATGAGGCCCATTTCCGCTGAGGCTTCTCGAGGCCAATCACATCTAACCACTGGAACTTCCAAAGGGTCCTTCACACCCTTGCTGCAACTCAAGAAGTTCCCCAACATACCCGTCTCCACTCGAGAGGAAGCACGTGGGGTCCCGCACACATCCAGGGGAGCCCCGTTTCCGCCTCCTAGCTCGAGATGAGGGATACTTTCCCTGTTTCGTAGGGAAAGAATTCCCGGCGTTCCCGTCACATCTCAAGACGAGGCGCTCTCCACAGGAAAGGCGAGAGGAACTCCAGGGTCGTGCCACCATTCCAAGAGTCCCCCAGATGTGTCAGTCCATTCCAGAGGAACCTGTTTTCCCTGCACTGCCTTGATGTTCAAGCCGAGGATCGACTCCCACCACGTGTGCACGTGGGACAGCCCTGTGGGAAAGCCTCCTGGGAAAGCCTCGTGGGAAAGACTCGAGGGAAAACCATAGATCCTTTTATCCACGCGGCGGACTGCGTGACACTGCTGCTACCGCTCTGGAGGAAAGTGCAAGTGCATGCCCGCATTCGAGACGAGGACTGACCCCCCTGGGGAGACTCCACAAGTACCCCAAGATCCATGTCAGCACTGGAGAGGAATCCTCAGGTTCCGGCCCCGACTCCACACAAGGTCTTAGGCCCAGGCATCGACGGGAGAGGAATCCCGAGAGGCCCCCGAGGAACTCGCATGGGGACTGGCCTTTCCTGAGGCCACCAGAGCGGGTCCCTGAGGTCCCCGTCGTAAGTCGAGAGCACCTGCCGCAACTCGAGAAAATCCAGGAGGTTTTGCCCTCCAGGCGAGATGAGGCCCATTTCCGCTGAGGCTTCTCGAGGCCAATCACGTCTAACCACTGGAACTTCCAAAGGGTCCTTCACACCCTTGCTGCAACTCAAGAAGTTCCCCGACATACCCGTCTGCACTCGAGAGGAAGCACGTGGTGTCCCGCACACATCCAGGGGAGCCCCGTTTCCCCCTCCTAGCTCGAGATGAGGAATCCTTTCCCTGTTTCGTAGGGAAAGAATTCCCGGCGTTCCCGTCGCATCTCAAGAGGAGGCGCTCTCCACAGGAAAGGCGAGAGGAACTCCAGGGTCATGCCACCATTCCAAGAGTCACCCAGATGTGTCAGTCCATTCCAGAGGAACCTGTTTTCCCTGCACTGCCTTGACGTTCAAGCCGAGGATCGACTCCCAACACGTGTGCACGTGGGACAGCCCTGTGGGAAAGCCTCGTGGGAAAGACTCGAGGGAAAACCATAGATTCTTTGATCCACACTACGGACTGCGTGACACTGCTGCTACCACTCTGGAGGAAAGCGCAAGTGCATGCCCGCATTCGAGACGAGGACTGACTCCCCTGGGGAGACTCCAGAAGTACCCCAAGATCCATGTCAGCACTGGAGAGGAATCCTCAGGTTCCGGCCCCGACTCCACACAAGGTCTTAGGCCCCGGCATCGACGGGAGAGGAATCCCGAGAGGCCCCCGAGGAACTCGCATGGGGACTGGCCTTTCCTGAGGCCACCAGAGCGGGTCCCTGAGGTCCCCGTCGTAAGTCGAGAGCACCTGCCGCAACTCGAGAAAATCCAGGAGGTTTTGCCCTCCAGGCGAGATGAGGCCCATTTCCGCTGAGGCTTCTCGAGGCTAAACACATCTAACCACTGGAACTTCCAAAGGGTCCTTCACACCCTTGCTGCAACTCAAGAAGTTCCCCGACATACCCGTCTCCACTCGAGAGGAAGCACGTGGGTCCCGCACCCATCTAGGGGAGCCCCGTTTCCGCCTCCTAGCTCGAGATGAGGGATCCTTTCCCTGTTTCGTAGGGAAAGAATTCCCGGCGTTCCCGTCGCATCTCAAGACGAGGCGCTCTCAACAGGAAAGGCGAGAGGAACTCCAGGGTCGTGCCACCATTCCAAGAGTCCCCCAGATGTGTCAGTCCATTCCAGAGGAACCTGTTTTCCCTGCACTGCCTTGATGTTCAAGCCGAGGATCGACTCCCACCACGTGTGCACGTGGGACAGCCCTGTGGGAAAGCCTCGTGGGAAAGCCTCGTGGGAAAGACTCGAGGGAAAACCATAGATCCTTTGATCCACGCGGCGGACTGCGTGACACTGCTGTTACCGCTATGAAGGAAAGCGCAAGTGCATGCCCGCATTCGAGACGAGGACTGACTCCCCTGGGGAGACTCCAGAAGTACCCCAAGATCCATGTCAGCACTGGAGAGGAATCCTCAGGTTCCGGCCCCGACTCCACACAAGGTCTTAGGCCCCTCCATCGACGGGAGAGGAATCCCGAGAGGCCCCCGAGGAACTCGCATGGGGACTGGCCTTTCCTGAGGCCACCAGAGCGGGTCCCTGAGGTCCCCGTCGTAAGTCGAGAGCACCTGCCGCAACTCGAGAAAATCCAGGAGGTTTTGCCCTCCAGGCGAGATGAGGCCCATTTCCGCTGAGGCTTCTCGAGGCCAATCACGTCTAACCACTGGAACTTCCAAAGGGTCCTTCACACCCTTGCTGCAACTCAAGAAGTTCCCCGACATACCCGTCTCCACTCGAGAGGAAGCACGTGGGGTCCCGCACACATCCAGGGGAGCCCCGTTTCCGACTCCTAGCTCGAGATGAGGGATCCTTTCCCTGTTTCGTAGGGAAAGAATTCCCGGCGTTCCCGTCGCATCTCAAGAGGAGGCGCTCTCCACAGGACAGGCGAGAGGAACTCCAGGGTCGTGACACCATTCCAAGAGTCCCCCAGATGTGTCAGTCCATTCCAGAGGAACCTGTTTTCCCTGCACTGCCTTGACGTTCAAGCCGAGGAACGACTCCCACCACGTGTGCACATGGGACATCCCTGTGGGAAAGCCTCCTGGGAAAGCCTCGTGGGAAAGACTCGAGGGAAAACCATAGATCCTTTGCTCCACGCGGCGGACTGCGTGACACTGCTGCTACCGCTCTGGAGGAAAGCGCAAGTGCATGCCCGCATTCGAGACGAGGACTGACTCCCCTGGGGAGACTCCAGAAGTACCCCAAGATCCATGTCAGCACTGGAGAGGAATCCTCAGGTTCCGGCCCCGACTCCACACAAGGTCTTAGGCCCCGGCATCGACGGGAGTGGAATCCCGAGAGGACCCCGAGGAACTCGCATGGGGACTGGCCTTTCCTGAGGCCACCAGAGCGGGTCCCTGAGGTCCCCGTCGAAAGTCGAGAGCACCTGCCCCAACTCGAGAAAATCCAGGAGGTTTTGCCCTCCAGGCGAGATGAGGCCCATTTCCGCTGAGGCTTCTCGAGGCCAATCACATCTAACCACTGGAACTTCCAAAGGGTCCTTCACAGCCTTGCTGCAACTCAAGAAGTTACCCGACATACCCGTCTGCACTCGAGAGGAAGCACGTGGTGTCCCACACACATCCAGGGGAGACCCGTTTCCGCCTCCTAGCTCGAGATGAGGGATCCTTTCCCTGTTTCGTAGGGAAAGAATTCCCGGCGTTCCCGTCGCATCTGAAGAGGAGGCGCTCTCCACAGGAAAGGCGAGAGGAACTCCAGGGTCGTGCCACCATTCCAAGAGTCCCCCAGATGTGTCAGTCCATTCCAGAGGAACCTGTTTTCCTTGCACTGCCTTGACGTTCAAGCCGAGGATCGACTCCCACCACGTGTGCACGTGGGACAGCCCTGTGGGAGAGCCTCGTGGGAAAGCCTCGTGGGAAAGACTCGAGGGAAAACCATAGATCCTTTGATCCACGCGGCCGACTGCGTGACACTGCTGCTACCGCTCTGGAGGAAAGCGCAAGTGCATGCCCGCATTCGAGACGAGGACTGACTCCCCTGGGGAGACTCCAGAAGTACCCCAAGATCCATGTCAGCACTGGAGAGGAATCCTCAGGTTCCGGCCCCGACTCCACACAAGGTCTTAGGCCCCGGCATCGACGGGAGAGGAATCCCGAGAGGCCCCCGAGGAACTCGCATGGGGACTGGCCTTTCCTGAGGCCACCAGAGCGGGTCCCTGAGGTCCCCGTCGTAAGTCGAGAGCACCTGCCGCAACTCGAGAAAATCCAGGAGGTTTTGCCCTCCAGTCGAGATGAGGCCCATTTCCACTGAGGCTTCTCGAGGCTAATCACGTCTAACCACTGGAACTTCCAAAGGGTCCTTCACACCCTTGCTGCAACTCAAGAAGTTCCCCGACATACCCGTCTGCACTCGAGAGGAAGCACGTGGGGTCTCGCACACATCCAGGTGAGCCCCGTTTCCGCCTCCTAACTCGAGATGAGGGATCCTTTCCCTGTTTCGTAGGGAAAGAATTCCCGGCGTTCCCGTCGCATCTCAAGAGGAGGCGCTCTCAACAGGAAAGGCGAGAGGAACTGAAGGGTCGTGCCACCATTCCAAGAGTCCCCCAGATGTGTCAGTCCATTCCAGAGGAACCTGTTTTCCCTGCACTGCCTTGACGTTCAAGCCGAGGATCGACTCCCACCACGTGTTCACGTGGGACAGCCCTGTGGGAAAGCCTTGTGGGAAAGCCTCGTGGGAAAGACTCGAGGGAAAACCATAGATCCTTTGATCCACGCGGCGGACTGCGTGACACTGCTGCTACCGCTCTGGAGGAAAGCGCAAGTGCATGCCCGCATTCGACACGAGGACTGACTCCCCTGGGGAGACTCCAGAAGTACCCCAAGATCCATGTCAGCACTGGAGAGGAATCCTCAGGTTCCGGCCCTGACTCCACACAAGGTCTTAGGCCCCGGCATCGACGGGAGAGGAATCCCGAGAGGCCCCCGAGGAACTCGCATGGGGACTGGCCTTTCCTGAGGCCACCAGAGCGGGTCTCTGAGGTCCCCGTCGTAAGTCGAGAGCACCTGCCGCAACTCGAGAAAATCCAGGAGGTTTTGCCCTCCAGGCGAGATGAGGCCCATTTCCGCTGAGGCTTCTCGAGGCCAATCACATCTAACCACTGGAACTTCCAAAGGGTCCTTCACACCCTTGCTGCAACTCAAGAAGTTCCCCGACATACCCGTCTGCACTCGAGAGGAAGCACGTGGTGTCCAGCACACATCCAGGGGAGCCCGGTTTCCACCTCCTAGCTCGAGATTAGGGATCCTTTCCCTGTTTCGTAGGGAAAGAATTCCCGGCGTTCCCGTCGCATCTCAAGAGGAGGCGCTCTCCACAGGAAAGGCGAGAGGAACTCCATGGTCGTGCCACCATTCCAAGAGTCCCCCAGATGTGTCAGTCCATTCAAAAGGAACCTGTTTTCCCTGCACTGCCTCGACATTCAAGCCGAGGATCGACTCCCACCACGTGTGCACGTGGGACAGCCCTGTGGGAAAGCCTCGTGGGAAAGCCTCGTGGGAAAGACTCGAGGGAAAACCATAGATCCTTTGATCCACGCGGCAGACTGCGTGACACTGCTGCTACCGCTCTGGAGGAAAGCGCAAGTGCATGCCCGCATTCGAGACGAGGACTGACTCCCCTCGGGAGACTCCAGAAGTACCCCAAGATCCATGTCAGCACTGGAGAGGAATCCTCAGGTTCCGGCCTCAACTCCACACAAGGTCTTAGGCCCCGGCATCGACGGGAGAGGAATCCCGAGTGGCCCCCGAGGAACTCGCATGGGGACTGGCCTTTCCTGAGGCCACCAGAGCGGTTCCCTGAGGTCCCCCTCGTAAGCCGAGAGCACCTGCCGCAACTCGAGAAAATCCAGGAGGTTTTGCCCTCCAGGCGAGATGAGGCCCATTTCAGCTGAGGCTTCTCGAGGCCAATCACATCTAACCACTGGAACTTTCAAAGGGTCCTTCACACCCTTGCTGCAACTCAAGAAGTTCCCCGACATACCAGTCTGCACTCGAGAGGAAGCACGTGGTGTCCCGCACACATCCAGGGGTGCCCCGTTTCCGCCTCCTAGCTCGAGATGAGGGATCCTTTCCCTGTTTCGTAGGGAAAGAATTCCCGGCGTTCCCGTCGCATCTCAAGAGGAGGCGCTCTCCACAGGAAAGGCGAGAGGAACTCCAGGGTCGTGCCACCATTCCAAGAGTCCCCCAGATGTGTCAGTCCATTCCAGAGGAACCTGTTTTCCTTGCACTGCCTTGACGTTCAAGCCGAGGATCGACTCCCACCACGTGTGCACGTGGGACAGCCCTGTGGGAGAGCCTCGTGGGAAAGCCTCGTGGGAAAGACTCGAGGGAAAACCATAGATCCTTTGATCCACGCGGCCGACTGCGTGACACTGCTGCTACCGCTCTGGAGGAAAGCGCAAGTGCATGCCCGCATTCGAGACGAGGACTGACTCCCCTGGGGAGACTCCAGAAGTACCCCAAGATCCATGTCAGCACTGGAGAGGAATCCTCAGGTTCCGGCCCCGACTCCACACAAGGTCTTAGGCCCCGGCATCGACGGGAGAGGAATCCCGAGAGGCCCCCGAGGAACTCGCATGGGGACTGGCCTTTCCTGAGGCCACCAGAGCGGGTCCCTGAGGTCCCCGTCGTAAGTCGAGAGCACCTGCCGCAACTCGAGAAAATCCAGGAGGTTTTGCCCTCCAGGCGAGATGAGGCCCATTTCCACTGAGGCTTCTCGAGGCTAATCACGTCTAACCACTGGAACTTCCAAAGGGTCCTTCACACCCGTGCTGCAACTCAAGAAGTTCCCCGACATACCCGTCTGCACTCGAGAGGAAGCACGTGGGGTCTCGCACACATCCAGGTGAGCCCCGTTTCCGCCTCCTAACTCGAGATGAGGGATCCTTTCCCTGTTTCGTAGGGAAAGAATTCCCGGCGTTCCCGTCGCATCTCAAGAGGAGGCGCTCTCAACAGGAAAGGCGAGAGGAACTGAAGGGTCGTGCCACCATTCCAAGAGTCCCCCAGATGTGTCAGTCCATTCCAGAGGAACCTGTTTTCCCTGCACTGCCTTGACGTTCAAGCCGAGGATCGACTCCCACCACGTGTTCACGTGGGACAGCCCTGTGGGAAAGCCTCGTGGGAAAGCTTCGTGGGAAAGACTCGAGGGAAAACCATAGATCCTTTGATCCACGCGGCGGACTGCGTGACACTGCTGCTACCGCTCTGGAGGAAAGCGCAAGTGCATGCCCGCATTCGACACGAGGACTGACTCCCCTGGGGAGACTCCAGAAGTACCCCAAGATCCATGTCAGCACTGGAGAGGAATCCTCAGGTTCCGGCCCTGACTCCACACAAGGTCTTAGGCCCCGGCATCGACGGGAGAGGAATCCCGAGAGGCCCCCGAGGAACTCGCATGGGGACTGGCCTTTCCTGAGGCCACCAGAGCGGGTCTCTGAGGTCCCCGTCGTAAGTCGAGAGCACCTGCCGCAACTCGAGAAAATCCAGGAGGTTTTGCCCTCCAGGCGAGATGAGGCCCATTTCCGCTGAGGCTTCTCGAGGCCAATCACATCTAACCACTGGAACTTCCAAAGGGTCCTTCACACCCTTGCTGCAACTCAAGAAGTTCCCCGACATACCCGTCTGCACTCGAGAGGAAGCACGTGGTGTCCCGCACACATCCAGGGGAGCCCGGTTTCCACCTCCTAGCTCGAGATGAGGGATCCTTTCCCTGTTTCGTAGGGAAAGAATTCCCGGCGTTCCCGTCGCATCTCAAGAGGAGGCGCTCTCCACAGGAAAGGCGAGAGGAACTCCATGGTCGTGCCACCATTCCAAGAGTCCCCCAGATGTGTCAGTCCATTCAAGAGGAACCTGTTTTCCCTGCACTGCCTCGACGTTCAAGCCGAGGATCGACTCCCACCACGTGTGCACGTGGGACAGCCCTGTGGGAAAGCCTCGTGGGAAAGCCTCGTGGGAAAGACTCGAGGGAAAACCATAGATCCTTTGATCCACGCGGCCGACTGCGTGACACTGCTGCTACCGCTCTGGAGGAAAGCGCAAGTGCATGCCCGCATTCGAGACGAGGACTGACTCCCCTCGGGAGACTCCAGAAGTACCCCAAGATCCATGTCAGCACTGGAGAGGAATCCTCAGGTTCCGGCCTCAACTCCACACAAGGTCTTAGGCACCGGCATCGACGGGAGAGGAATCCCGAGTGGCCCCCGAGGAACTCGCATGGGGACTGGCCTTTCCTGAGGCCACCAGAGCGGTTCCCTGAGGTCCCCCTCGTAAGCCGAGAGCACCTGCCGCAACTCGAGAAAATCCAGGAGGTTTTGCCCTCCAGGCGAGATGAGGCCCATTTCCGCTGAGGCTTCTCGAGGCCAATCACATCTAACCACTGGAACTTCCAAAGGGTCCTTCACACCCATGCTGCAACTCAAGAAGTTCCCCGACATACCTTTCTCCACTCGAGAGGAAGCACGTGGGGTCCCGCACACATCCAGGGGAGCCCCGTTTCCGCCTCCTAGCTCGAGATGAGGGATCCTTTCCCTGTTTCGTAGGGAAAGAATTCCCGGCGTTCCCGTCGCATCTCAAGAGGAGGCGCTCTCCACAGGAAAGGGGAGAGGAACTCCAGGGTCGAGACACCATTCCAAGAGTCCCCCAGATGTGTCAGTCCATTTCAGAGGAACCTGTTTTCCCTGCACTGCCTTGACGTTCAAGCCGAGGATCGACTCCCACCACGTGTGCACGTGGGACAGCCCTGTGGGAAAGCCTCGTGGGAAAGCCTCGTGGGAAAGACTCGAGGGAAAACCATAGATCCTTTGATCCACGAGGCGGACTGCGTGACACTGCTGCTACCGCTCTGGAGGAAATAGCAAGTGCATGCCCGCATTCGAGAGGAGGACTGACTCCCCTGGGGAGACTCCAGAAGTACCCCAAGATCCATGTCAGCACTGGAGAAGATTTCTCAGGTTCCGGCCCCGACTCCACACAAGATCTTAGGCCCCGGAATCGACGGGAGAGGAATCCAGAGAGGCCCCCGAGGAACTCGAATGGGGACTGGCCTTTCCTGAGGCCACCAGAGCGGGTCCCTGAGGTCCCCGTCGTAAGTCGAGAGCAACTGCCGCAATTCGAGAAATTCCAGGAGGTTTTGCCCTCCAGGCGAGATGAGGCCCATTTCCGCTGAGGCTTCTCGAGGCCAATCACATCTCACCACTGGAACTTCCAAAGGGTCCTTCACACCCTTGCTGCAACTCAAGAAGTTCCCCGACATACCCGTCTCCACTCGAGAGGAAGCACGTGGGATCCCGCACACATCCAGGGGAGCCCCGTTTCCGCCTCCTAGCTTGAGATGAGGGATCCTTTCCCTGTTTCGTAGGGAAAGAATTCCCGGCGTTCCCGTCGCATCTCAAGAGGAGGCGCTCTCCACAGGAAAGGCGAGAGGAACTCCAGGGTCGTGCCACCATTCCAAGAGACCCCCAGATGTGTCAGTCCATTCCAGAGGAACCTGTTTTCCCTGCGCTGCCTTGACGTTCAAGCCGAGGATCGACTCCCACCACGTGTGCACGTGGGACAGCCATGTGGGAAAGCCTCGTGGGAAAGCCTCGTGGGAAAGACCTGAGGGAAAACCATAGATCCTTTGATCCACGCGGCGGACTGCGTGACACTGCTGCTACCGCTCTGGAGGAAAGCGCAAGTGCATGCCCGCATTCGAGACGAGGACTGACTCCCCTTGGGAGACTCCAGAAGTACCCCAAGATCCATGTCAGCACTGGAGAGGAATCCTCAGGTTCCAGCTCCGACTCCACAGAAGGTCTTAGGCCCCGGCATCGACGGGAGAGGAATCCCCAGAGGCCCCCGAGGAACTCGCATGGGGACTGGCCTTTCCTGAGGCCACCAGAGCGGGTCCCTGAGGTCCCCGTCGTAAGTCGAGAGCACCTGCCGCAACTCGAGAAAATCCAGGAGGTTTTGCCGTCCAGGCGAGATGAGGCCCTTTTCCGCTGAGGCTTCTCGAGGCTAATCACATCTAACCACTGGAACTTCCAAAGGGTCCTTCACACCCTTGCTGCAACTCAAGAAGCTCCCCGACATACCCGTCTGCACTCGAGAGTAAGCACGTGGGGTCCCGCACACATCCAGGGGAGCCCCGTTTCCGCCTCCTAGCTCGAGATGAGGGATCCTTTCCCTGTTTCGTAGGGAAAGAATTCCCGGCGTTCCCGTCGCATCTCAAGAGGAGCCGCTCTCCACAGGAAAGGGGAGATTAACTCCAGGGTCGTGACACCATTCCAAGAGTCCCCCAGATGTGTCAGTCCATTCCAGAGGAACCTGTTTTCCCTGCACTGCCTTAACGTTCAAGCCGAGGATCGACTCCCACCACGTGTGCACGTGGGACAGCCCTGTGGGAAAGCTTCGTGGGAAAGACTCGTGGGAAAGACTCGAGGGAAAACAATAGATCCTTTGATCCACGCGGCAGACTGTGTGACACTGCTGTTACCGCTCTGGAGGAAAGCGCAAGTGCATGCCCGCATTCGAGACGAGGACTGACTCCCCTGGGGAGACTCCAGAAGTACCCCAAGATCCATGTCAGCACTGGAGAGGAATCCTCAGGTTCCGGCCCCGACTCCACTCAAGGTCTTAGGCACCGGCATCGATGGGAGAGGAATCCCGAGAGGCCCCCGAGGAACTCGCATGGGGACTGGCCTTTCGTGAGGCCACCAGAGCGGGTTCCTGAGGTCCGCGTCGTAAGTCGAGAGCACCTGCCGCAACTCGAGAAAATCCAGGAGGTTTTGCCCTCCAGGCGAGATGAGGCCCATTTCCGCTGAGGCTTCTCGAGGCTAATCACGTCTAATTACTGGAACTTCCAACGAGTCTTTCACACCCTTGCTGCGACTAAAGAAGCTCCCCACCATACCCGTCTCCACTCCAGAGGAAGCACGTGGGGTCCCGCACACATCAAGGGGAGCCCCGTTTCCGCCTCCTAGCTCGAGATGAGGGATCCTTTCCCTGTTTCGTAGGGAAAGAATTCCCGGCGTTCCCGTCGCATCTCAAGAGGAGGCGCTCTCCACAGGAAAGGCGAGAGGAACTCCAGGGTCGTGCCACCATTCCAAGAGTCCCCCAGATGTGTCAGTCCATTCCAGAGGAACCTGTTTTCCCTGCACTGCCTTGACGTTCAAGCCGAGGATCGACTCCCACCACGTGTGCACGTGGGACAGCTCTGTGGGAAAGCCTCGTGGGAAAGCCTCGTGGGAAAGACTCGAGGGAAAACCATAGATCCTTTGATCCACGCGGCGGACTGCGTGACACTGCTGCTACCGCTCTGGAGGAAAGCGCAAGTGCATGCCCGCATTCGACACGAGGACTGACTCCCCTGGGGAGACTCCAGAATTACCCCTAGATCCATGTCAGCACTGGAGAGGAATCCTCAGGTTCCGGCCCCGACTCCACACAAGGTCTTAGGCCCCGGCATCGATGGGAGAGGAATCCCGAGAGGCCCCCGAGGAACTCGCATGGGGACTGGCCTTTCCTGAGGCCACCAGAGCGGGTCCCTGAGGTCCCCGTCGTAAGTCGAGAGCACCTGCCGCAACTCCAATAAATTCAGGAGGTTTTGCCCTCCAGGCGAGATGAGGCCCATCTCCGCTGAGGCTTCTCGAGGCTAATCACGTCTAACCACTGGAACTTCCAAAGGGTCCTTCACACCCTTGCTGCAACTCAAGAACTTCCCCGACATACCCGTCTCCCCTCGAGAGGAAGCACGTGGGGTCCCGCACACATCCAGGGGAGCCCCGTTTCCACCTCCTAGCTCCAGATGAGGGATCCTTTCCCTGTTTCGTAGGGAAAGAATTCCCGGCGTTCCCGTCGCATCTCAAGAGGAGGCGCTCTCCACAGGAAAGGGGAGAGGAACTCCAGGGTCGTGCCACCATTCAAAGAGTCCCCCAGATGTGTCAGTCCATTACAGAGGAACCTGTTTTCCCTGCACTGCCTTGACGTTCAAGCCGAGGATCGAGTCCCACCACGTGTGCACGTGGGACAGCCCTAAGGGAAAGCCTCGTGGGAAAGCCTCATGGGAAAGACTCGAGGGAAAACCATAGATCCTTTGATCCACGCGGCGGACTGCGTGACACTGCTGCTACCGCTCTGGAGGAAAGCGCAAGTGCATGCCCGCATTCGAGACGAGGACTGACTCCCCTGGGGAGACTCCAGAAGTACCCCAAGATCCATGTCAGCACTGGAGAGGAATCCTCAGGTTCCGGCCCCGACTCCACACAAGGACTTAGGCCCCGGCAACGACGGGAGAGGAATCCCCAGATGCCCCCGAGGAACTCGCATGTGGACTGGCCTTTCCTGAGGCCAACAGAGCGGGTCCCTGAGGTCCCCGTCGTAAGTCGAGAGCACCTGCCGCAACTCGAGAAAATCCAGGAGGTTTTGCCCTCCAGGCGAGATGAGGCCCATTTCCGCTGAGGCTTCTCGAGGCTAATCACGTCTAACCACTGGAACTTCCAAAGGGTCCTTCACACCCTTGCTGCAACTCAAGAAGTTCCCCAACCTACCCGTCTCCACTCGAGAGGAAGCACGTGGGTCCCGCACACATCCAGGGGAGCCTCGTTTCCGCCTCCTAGCTCGAGATGAGGGATCCTTTCCCTGTTTCGTAGGGAAAGAATTCCCGGCGTTCCCGTCGCATCTCAAGAGGAGGCGCTCTCCATAGGAAAGGCGAGAGGAACTGAAGGGTCGTGCCACCATTCCAAGAGTCCCCCAGATGTGTAAGTCCATTCCAGAGGAACCTGTTTTCCCTGCACTGCCTTGACATTCAAGCCGAGGATCGACTCCCACCACGTGTGCACGTGGGACAGCCCTGTGGGAAAGCCTCGTGGGAAAGCCTCGGGGGAAAGACTCGAGGGAAAACCATAGATCCTTTGATCCACGCGGCGGACTGCGTGACACTGCTGCAACCGCTCTGGAGGAAAGCGCAAGTGCATGCCCGCATTCGAGACGAGGACTGACTCCCCTGGGGAGACTCCAGAAATACCCCAAGATCCATGTCAGCACTGGAGAGGAATCCTCAGGTTCCGGCCCCGACTCCACACAAGGTCTTAGGCCCCGGCATCGACGGGAGAGGAATCCCGAGAGGCCCCCGAGGAACTCGCATGGGGACTGGCCTTTCCAGAGGCCACCAGAGCGGGTCCCTCAGGTCCCCGTCGTAAGTCGAGAGCACCTGCCGCAACTCGAAAAAATCCAGGAGGTTTTGCCCTCCAGGCGAGATGAGGCCCATTTCCGCTGAGGCTTCTCAAGGCTAATCACGTCTAACCACTGGAACTTCCAAAGGGTCCTTCACACCCTTGCTGCAACTCAAGAACTTCCCCGACATACCCGTCTCCACTCGAGAGGAAGCACGTGGGGTCCCTCACACATCCAGGGGAGCCCCGTTTCCGCCTCCTAGCTCGAGATGAGGGATCCTTTCCCTGTTTCGTAGGGAAAGAATTCCCGGCGTTCCCGTCGCATCTCAAGACGAGGCGCTCTCCACAGGAAAGGGGAGAGGAACTCCAGGGTCGTGCCACCATTCCAAGAGTCCCCCAGATGTGTCAGTCCATTCCAGAGGAAACTGTTTTCCCTGCACTGCATTGACGTTCAAGCCGAGGATCGACTCCCACCACGTGTGCACGTGGGACAGCCCTGTGGGAAAGCCTCGTGGGAAAGCCTCGTGGAAAAGACTCGAGGGAAAACCAAAGATCCTTTGATCCACGCGGCTGACTGCGTGACACTGCTGCTACCGCTCTGGAGGAAAGCGAAAGTGCATGCCCGCATTCGAGACGAAGACTGACTCCCCTGGGGAGACTCCAGAAGTACCCCAAGATCCATGTCAGCACTGGAGAGGAATCCTCACGTTCAGATCCCGACTCCACACAAGGACTTAGGCCCCGGCATCGACGGGAGAGGAAACCCCAGAGGCCCCCGAGGAACTCGCATGGGGACTGGCCTTTCCTGAGGCCACCAGAGCGGGTCCCTGAGGTCCCCGTCGTAAGTCGAGATCACCTGCCGCAACTCGAGAAAATCCAGGAGGTTTTGCCCTCCAGGCGAGATGAGGCCCATTTCTGCTGAGGCTTCTCCAGGCTAATCACGTCTAACCACTGGAACTTCCAAAGGGTCCTTCACCCCCTTGCTGCAACTCAAGAAGTTCCCCGACATACCCGTCTCCACTCGAGAGGAAGCACGTGGGTCCCGCACACACCCAGGGGAGCCCCGTTTCCGCTTCCTAGCTCGAGATGAGGGATCCTGTCCCTGTTTCGTAGGGAAAGAATTCCCGGCGTTCCCGTCGCATCTCAAGAGGAGGCGCTCTTCACAGGAAAGGCGAGAGGAACTCCAGGGTCGTGCCACCATTCCAAGAGTCCCCCAGATGTGTCAGTCCATTCCAGAGGAACCTGTTTTGCCTGCACTGCATTGACGTTCAAGCCGAGGATCGACTCCCACCACGTGTGCACTTGGGACAGCCCTGTGGGAAAGCCTCGTGGGAAAGCCTCGTGGGAAAGACTCGAGGGTAAACCATAGATCCTTTGACCCATTGGGCGGACTGCGTGACACTGCTGCTACCGCTCTCGAGGAAAGCGCAAGTGCATGCCCGCATTCGAGACGAAGACTGACTCCCCTGGGGAGACTCCAGAAGTACCCCAGGATCCATGTCAGCACTGGAGAGGAATCCTCAGGTTCCGGCCCCGACTCCACACAAGGACTAAGGCCCCGGCATCGACGGGAGAGGACTCCCCAGAGGCCCCCGAGGAACTCGCATGGGGACTGGCCTTTCCTGAGGCCACCAGAGCGGGTCCCTGAGGTCCCCGTCGTTAGTCGAGAGCACCTGCCGCAACTCGAGAAAATCCAGGAGGTTTTGCCCTCCAGGCGAGATGAGGCCCATCTCCGCTGAGGCTTCTCGAGGCTAATCACGTCTAACCACTGGAACTTCCAAAGGGTCCTTCACACCCTTGCTGTAACTCAAGAACTTCCCCGACATACCCGTCTCCCCTCGAGAGGAAGCACGTGGGGTCCCTCACACATCCAGGGGAGCCCCGTTTCCACCTCCTAGCTCGAGATGAGGGATCCTTTCCCTGTTTCGTAGGGAAAGAATTCCCGGCGTTCCCGTCGCATCTCAAGAGGAGGCGCTCTCCACAGGAAAGGGGAGAGGAACTCCAGGGTCGTGCCACCATTCAAAGAGTCCCCCAGATGTGTCAGTCCATTACAGAGGAACCTGTTTTCCCTGCACTGCCTTGACGTTCAAGCCGAGGATCGAGTCCCACCACGTGTGCACGTGGGACAGCCCTAAGGGAAAGCCTCGTGGGAAAGCCTCGTGGGAAAGACTCGAGGGAAAACCATAGATCCTTTGATCCACGCGGCGGACTGCGTGACACTGCTGCTACCGCTCTGGAGGAAAGCGCAAGTGCATGCCCGCATTCGAGACGAGGACTGACTCCCCTGGGGAGACTCCAGAAATACCCCAAGATCCATGTCAGCACTGGAGAGGAATCCTCAGGTTCCGGCCCCGACTCCACACAAGGACTTAGGCCCCGGCAACGACGGGAGAGGAATCCCCAGATGCCCCCGAGGAACTCGCATGTGGACTGGCCTTTCCTGAGGCCAACAGAGCGGGTCCCTGAGGTCCCCGTCGTAAGTCGAGAGCACCTGCCGCAACTCGAGAAAATCCAGGAGGTTTTGCCCTCCAGGCGAGATGAGGCCCATTTCCGCTGAGGCTTCTCGAGGCCAATCACGTCTAACCACTGGAACTTCCAAAGGGTCCTTCACACCCTTGCTGCAACTCAAGAAGTTCCCCGACCTACCCGTCTCCACTCGAGAGGAAGCACGTGGGTCCCGCACACATCCAGGGGAGCCTCGTTTCCGCCTCCTAGCTCGAGATGAGGGATCCTTTCCCTGTTTCGTAGGGAAAGAATTCCCGGCGTTCCCGTCGCATCTCAAGAGGAGGCGCTCTCCATAGGAAAGGCGAGAGGAACTGAAGGGTCGTGCCACCATTCCAAGAGTCCCCCAGATGTGCAGTCCATTCCAGAGGAACCTGTTTTCCCTGCACTGCCTTGACATTCAAGCCGAGGATCGACTCCCACCACGTGTGCACGTGGGACAGCCCTGTGGGAAAGCCTCGTGGGAAAGCCTCGTGGGAAAGACTCGAGGGAAAACCATAGATCCTTTGATCCACGCGGCGGACTGCGTGACACTGCTGCAACTGCTCTGGAGGAAAGCGCAAGTGCATGCCCGCATTCGAGACGAGGACTGACTCCCTTGGGGAGACTCCAGAAATACCCCAAGATCCATGTCAGCACTGGAGAGGAATCCTCAGGTTCCGGCCCCGACTCCACACAAGGTCTTAGGCCCCGGCATCGACGGGAGAGGAATCCCGAGAGGCCCCCGAGGAACTCGCATGGGGACTGGCCTTTCCTGAGGCCACCAGAGCGGGTCCCTGAGGTCCCCGTCGTAAGTCGAGAGCACCTGCCGCAACTCGAAAAAATCCAGGAGGTTTTGCCCTCCAGGCGAGATGAGGCCCATTTCCGCTGAGGCTTCTCAAGGCTAATCACGTCTAACCACTGGAACTTCCAAAGGGTCCTTCACACCCTTGATGCAACTCAAGAACTTCCCCGACATACCCGTCTCCACTCGAGAGGAAGCACGTGGGGTCCCTCACACATCCAGGGGAGCCCCGTTTCCGGCTCCTAGCTCGAGATGAGGGATCCTTTCCCTGTTTCGTAGGGAAAGAATTCCCGGCGTTCCCGTCGCATCTCAAGAGGAGGCGCTCTCCACAGGAAAGGGGAGAGGAACTCCAGGGTCGTGCCACCATTCCAAGAGACCCCCAAATGTGTCAGTCCATTCCAGAGGAACCTGTTTTCCCTGCACTGCCTTGACGTTCAAGCCGAGGATCGAGTCCCACCACGTGTGCACGTGGGACAGCCCTGAGGGAAAGCCTCGTGCGAAAGCCTCGTGGGAAAGACTCGAGGGAAAACCATAGATCCTTTGATCCACGCGGCGGACTGCGTGACACTGCTGCTACCGCTCTGGAGGAAAGCGCAAGTGCATGCCCGCATTCGAGACGAGGACTGACTCCCCTGGGGAGACTCCAGAAGTACCCCAAGAACCATGTGAGCACTGGAGAGGAATCCTCAGGTTCCGGCCCCGACTTCACACAAGGTCTTAGGCCCCGGCATCGACGGGAGTGGAATCCCCAGAGGAACTCGCATGGGGACTGGCCTTTCCTGAGGCCACCAGAGCGGGTCCCTGAGGTCCCCGTCGTAAGTCGAGAGCACCTGCCGCAACTCGAGAAAATCCAGGAGGTTTTGCCCTCCAGGCGAGATGAGGCCCATTTCTGCTGAGGCTTCTCGAGGCCAATCACATCTAACCACTGAAACTTCCAAAGGGTCCTTCACACCATTGCTGCAACTCAAGAAGTTCCCCGACATACCCGTCTCCACTCGAGAGGAAGCACGTGCGGTCCCTCACACATCCAGGGGAGCCTCGTTTCCGCCTCCTAGCTCGAGATGAGGGATCCTTCCCTTTTTCGTAGGGAAAGAATTCCCGACCTTCCAGTCGCATCTCAAGAGGAGGCGCTCTCCACAGGAAAGGCGAGAGGAACTCCAGGGTCGTGACACCATTCCAAGGGTCCCCCAGATGTGTCAGTCCATTCCAGAGGAACCTGTTTTCCCTGCACTGCCTTGACATGCAAGCCGAGGATCGACTCCCACCACGTGTGCACGTGGGACAGCCCTGTGGGAAAGCCTCGTGGGAAAGCCTCGTGGGAAAGACTCGAGGGAAAACCATAGATCCTTTGATCCACGCGGCGGACTGCGTGACACTGCTGCTACCGCTCTGGAGGAAAGCGCAAGTGCATGCCCGCATTCGAGACGAGGACTGACTCCCCTGGGGAGACTCCAGACGTACCCCAAGATCCATGTCAGCACTGGAGAGGAATCCTCAGGTTCCGGCCCCGACTCCACACAAGGTCTTAGGCCCCGGCATCGACGGGAGAGGAATCCCGAGACGCCCCCGAGGAACTCGCATGGGGACTGGCCTTTCCTGAGGCCACCAGAGCGGGTCCCTGAGGTCCCCGTCGTAAGTCGAGAGCACCTGCCGCAACTCGAATAAATCCAGGAGGTTTTGCCCTCCAGACGAGATGAGGCCCATTTCCGCTGAGGCTTCTCGAGGCCAATCACATCTAACCACTGGAACTTCCAAAGGGTCCTTCACACCCTTGCTGCAACTCAAGAAGGTCCCCGACATACCCGTCTCCACTCGAGAGGAAGCACGTGGGGTCCCGCACACACCCAGGGGAGCCCCGTTTCCGCTTCCTAGCTCGAGATGAGGGATCCTGTCCCTGTTTCGTAGGGAAAGAATTCCCGGCGTTCCCGTCGCATCTCAAGAGGAGGCGCTCTTCACAGGAAAGGGGAGAGGAACTCCAGGGTCGTGCCACCATTCCAAGAGTCCCCCAGATGTGTCAGTCCATTCCAGAGGAACCTGTTTTGCCTGCACTGCATTGACGTTCAAGCCGAGGATCGACTCCCACCACGTGTGCACTTGGGACAGCCCTGTGGGAAAGCCTCGTGGGAAAACCTCGTGGGAAAGACTAGAGGGAAAACCATAGATCCTTTGACCCATTGGGCGGACTGCGTGACACTGCTGCTACCGCTCTCGATGAAAGCACAAGTGCATGCCCGCATTCGAGACGAAGACTGACTCCCCTGGGGAGACTCCAGAAGTACCCCAAGATCCATGTCAGCACTGGAGAGGAATCCTCAGGTTCCGGCCCCGACTCCACACAAGGACTTAGGCCCCGGCAACGACGGGAGAGGAATCCCCAGATGCCCCCGAGGAACTCGCATGTGGACTGGCCTTTCCTGAGGCCAACAGAGCGGGTCCCTGAGGTCCCCGTCGTAAGTCGAGAGCACCTGCCGCAACTCGAGAAAATCCAGGAGGTTTTGCCCTCCAGGCGAGATGAGGGCCATTTCCGCTGAGGCTTCTCGAGGCCAATCACGTCTAACCACTGGAACTTCCAAAGGGTCCTTCACACCATTGCTGCAACTCAGAAGTTCCCCGACATACCCGTCTCCACTCGAGAGGAAGCACGTGGGGTCCCGCACACATCCAGGGGAGCCCCGTTTCCGCCTCCTAGCTCGAGATGAGGGATCCTTTCCCTGTTTCGTAGGGAAAGAATTCCCGGCGTTCCCGTCGCATCTCAAGAGGAGGCGCTCTCCACAGGGAAGGCGAGAAGAACTCCAGGGTCATGCCACCATTCCAAGAGTCCCCCAGATGTGTCAGTCCATTCCAGAGCAACCTGTTTTCCCTGCACTGCCTTGACGTTCAAGCCGAGGATCGACTCCCACCACGTGTGCACGTGGGACAGCCCTGTGGGAAAGCCTCGTGGGAAAGCCTCGTGGGAAAGACTCGAGGGAAAACCATAGATGCTTTGATCCACGCGGCGGACTGCGTGACACTGCTGCTACCGCTCTGGAGGAAAGCGTAAGTGCATGCCCGCATTCGAGACGAGGACTGACTCCCCTGGGGAGACTTCAGTAGTACCCCAAGATCCATGTCAGCACTGGAGAGGAATCCTCAGGTTCCGGCCCCGACTCCACACAAGGTCTTAGGCCCCGGCATCGACGGGAGAGGAATCCCGAGAGGCCCCCGAGGAACTCGCATGGGGACTGGCCTTTCCTGAGGCCACCAGAGCGGGTCCCTGAGGTCCCCGTCGTAAGTCGAGAGCACCTGCCGCAACTCGAGAAAATCCAGGCGGTTTTGCCCTCCAGGCGAGATGAGGCCCATTTCCGCTGAGGCCTCTCGAGGCTAATCACGTCTAACCACTGGAAATTCCAAAGGGTCCTTCACACCCTTGCTGCAACTCAAGAAGTTCCCCGACATACCCGTCTGCACTCGAGAGGAAGCACGTGGGGTCCCGCACACATCCAGGGGAGCCCCGTTTCCGCCTCCTAGCTCGAGATGAGGGATCCTTTCCCTGTTTCGTAGGGAAAGAATTCCCGGCGTTCCCGTCGCATCTCAAGAGGAGGCGCTCTCCACAGGAAAGGCGAGAAGAACTCCAGGGTCGTGACACCATTCCAAGAGTCCCCCAGATGTGTCAGTCCATTCCAGAGGAACCTGTTTTCCCTGCACTGCCTTGACGTTCAAGCCGAGGATCGACTCCCACCACGTGTGCACGTGGGACAGCCCTGTGGGAAAGCCTCGTGGGAAAGCCTCGTGGGAAAGACTCGAGGGAAAACCATAGATCCTTTGATCCACGCGGCGGACTGCGTGACACTGCTGCTACCGCTCTGGAGGAAAGCGCAAGTGCATGCCCGCATTCGAGACGAGGACTGACTCCCCTGGGGAGACTTCAGAAGTACCCCAAGATCCATGTCAGCACTGGAGAGGAATCCTCAGGTTCCGGCCCCGACTCCACACAAGGTCTTAGGCCCCGGCATCGACGGGAGAGGAATCCCGAGAGGCCCCCGAGGAACTCTCATGGGGACTGGCCTTTCCTGAGGCCACCAGAGCGGGTCCCTGAGGTCCCCGTCGTAAGTCGAGAGCACCTGCCGCAACTCGAGAAAATCCAGGCGGTTTTGCCCTCCAGGCGAGATGAAGCCCATTTCCCCTGAGGCTTCTCGAGGCTAATCACATCTAACCACTGGAAATTCCAAAGGGTCCTTCACACCCTTGCTGCAACTCAAGAAGTTCCCCGACATACCCGTCTCCACTCGAGAGGAAGCACGTGGTGTACCACACACATCCAGGGGAGCCCCGTTTCCGCCTCCTAGCTCGAGATGAGTGATCCTTTCCCTGTTTCGTAGGGAAAGAATTCCCGGCATTCCCGTCGCATCTCAAGAGGAGGCGCTCTCCACAGGAAAGGCGAGAGGAACTCCAGGGTCGTGCCACCAATCCAAGAGTCCCCCAGATGTGTCAGTCCATTCCAGAGGAACCTGTTTTCCCTGCACTGCCTTGACGTTCAAGCCGAGGATCGACTCCCACCACGTGTGCACGTGGGACAGCACTGTGGGAAAGCCTCGTGGGAAAGCCTCGTGGGAAAGACTCGAGGGAAAACCATAGATCCTTTGATCCACGCGGCGGACTGCGTGACACTGCTGCTACCGCTCTGGAGGAAAGCGCAAGTGCATGCCCGCATTCGAGACGAGGACTGACTCCCCTGGGGAGACTTCAGAAGTACCCCAAGATCCATGTCAGCACTGGAGAGGAATCCTCAGGTTCCGGCCCCGACTCCACACAAGGTCTTAGGCCCCGGCATCGACGGGAGAGGAATCCCGAGAGGCCCCCGAGGAACTCTCATGGGGACTGGCCTTTCCTGAGGCCACCAGAGCGGGTCCCTGAGGTCCCCGTCGTAAGTCGAGAGCACCTGCCGCAACTCGAGAAAATCCAGGCGGTTTTGCCCTCCAGGCGAGATGAAGCCCATTTCCCCTGAGGCTTCTCGAGGCTAATCACATCTAACCACTGGAAATTCCAAAGGGTCCTTCACACCCTTGCTGCAACTCAAGAAGTTCCCCGACATACCCGTCTCCACTCGAGAGGAAGCACGTGGTGTCCCACACACATCCAGGGGAGCCCCGTTTCCGCCTCCTAGCTCGAGATGAGTGATCCTTTCCCTGTTTCGTAGGGAAAGAATTCCCGGCATTCCCGTCGCATCTCAAGAGGAGGCGCTCTCCACAGGAAAGGCGAGAGGAACTCCAGGGTCGTGCCACCAATCCAAGAGTCCCCCAGATGTGTCAGTCCATTCCAGAGGAACCTGTTTTCCCTGCACTGCCTTGACGTTCAAGCCGAGGATCGACTCCCACCACGTGTGCACGTGGGACAGCCCTGTGGGAAAGCCTCGGGGGAAAGCCTCGTGGGAAAGACTCGAGGGAAAACCATAGATCCTTTGATCCACGCGCCGGACTGCGTGACACTGCTGCTACCGCTCTGGAGGAAAGCGCAAGTGCATGCCCGCATTCGAGACGAAGACTGACTCCCCTGGGGAGACTCCAGAAGTACCCCAAGATCCATGTCAGCACTGGAGAGGAATCCTCAGGTTCCGACCCCGACTCCACACAAGGACTTAGGCCCGGCATCGACGGGAGAGGAATCCGCAGAGGCCCCCGAGGAACTCGCATGGGGACTGGCCTTTCCTGAGGCCACCAGAGCGGGTCCCTGAGGTCCCCGTCGTAAGTCGAGAGCACCTGCCGCAACTCGAGAAAATCCAGGAGGTTTTGCCCTCCAGGCGAGATGAGGCCCATTTCTGCTGAGGCTTCTCGAGGCCAATCACATCTAACCACTGGAACTTCCAAAGGGTCCTTCACACCATTGCTGCAACTCAAGAAGTTCCCCGACATACCCGTCTCCACTCGAGAGGAAGCACGTGGGGTCCCTCACACATCCAGGGGAGCCCCGTTGCCGCCTCCTAGCTCGAGATGAGGGATCCTTCCCTTTTTCGTAGGGAAAGAATTCCCGGCCTTCCAGTCGCATCTCAAGAGGAGGCGCTCTCCACAGGAAAGGCGAGAGGAACTCCAGGGTCGTGACACCATTCCAAGAGTCCCCCAGATGTGTCAGTCCATTCCAGAGGAACCTGTTTTCCCTGTACTGCCTTGACATGCAAGCCGAGGATCGACTCCCACCACGTGTGCACGTGGGACAGCCCTGTGGGAAAGCCTCGTGGGAAAGCCTCGTGGGAAAGACTCGAGGGAAAACCATAGATCCTTTGATCCACGCGGCGGACTGCGTGACACTGCTGCTACCGCTCTGGAGGAAAGCGCAAGTGCATGCCCGCATTCGAGACGAGGACTGACTCCCCTGGGGAGACTCCAGACGTACCCCAAGATCCATGTCAGCACTGGAGAGGAATCCTCAGGTTCCGGCCCCGACTCCACACAAGGTCTTAGGCCCCGGCATCGACGGGAGAGGAATCCCGAGAGGCCCCCGAGGAACTCGCATGGGGACTGGCCTTTCCTGAGGCCACCAGAGCGGGTCCCTGAGGTCCCCGTCGTAAGTCGAGAGCACCTGCCGCAACTCGAAAAAATCCAGGAGGTTTTGCCCTCCAGGCGAGATGAGGCCCATTTCCGCTGAGGCTTCTCAAGGCTAATCACGTCTAACCACTGGAACTTCCAAAGGGTCCTTCACACCCTTGCTGCAACTCAAGAACTTCCCCGACATACCCGTCTCCACTCGAGAGGAAGCACGTGGGGTCCCTCACACATCCAGGGGAGCCCCGTTTCCGCCTCCTAGCTCGAGATGAGGGATCCTTTCCCTGTTTCGTAGGGAAAGAATTCCCGGCGTTCCCGTCGCATCTCAAGAGGAGGCGCTCTCCACAGGAAAGGGGAGAGGAACTCCAGGGTCGTGCCACCATTCCAAGAGACCCCCAAATGTGTCAGTCCATTCCAGAGGAACCTGTTTTCCCTGCACTGCCTTGACGTTCAAGCCGAGGATCGAGTCCCACCACGTGTGCACGTGGGACAGCCCTGAGGGAAAGCCTCGTGCGAAAGCCTCGTGGGAAAGACTCGAGGGAAAACCATAGATCCTTTGATCCACGCGGCGGACTGCGTGACACTGCTGCTACCGCTCTGGAGGAAAGCGCAAGTGCATGCCCGCATTCGAGACGAGGACTGACTCCCCTGGGGAGACTCCAGAAGTACCCCAAGAACCATGTGAGCACTGGAGAGGAATCCTCAGGTTCCGGCCCCGACTTCACACAAGGTCTTAGGCCCCGGCATCGACGGGAGTGGAATCCCCAGAGGAACTCGCATGGGGACTGGCCTTTCCTGAGGCCACCAGAGCGGGTCCCTGAGGTCCCCGTCGTAAGTCGAGAGCACCTGCCGCAACTCGAGAAAATCCAGGAGGTTTTGCCCTCCAGGCGAGATGAGGCCCATTTCTGCTGAGGCTTCTCGAGGCCAATCACATCTAACCACTGAAACTTCCAAAGGGTCCTTCACACCATTGCTGCAACTCAAGAAGTTCCCCGACATACCCGTCTCCACTCGAGAGGAAGCACGTGCGGTCCCTCACACATCCAGGGGAGCCTCGTTTCCGCCTCCTAGCTCGAGATGAGGGATCCTTCCCTTTTTCGTAGGGAAAGAATTCCCGACCTTCCAGTCGCATCTCAAGAGGAGGCGCTCTCCACAGGAAAGGCGAGAGGAACTCCAGGGTCGTGACACCATTCCAAGGGTCCCCCAGATGTGTCAGTCCATTCCAGAGGAACCTGTTTTCCCTGCACTGCCTTGACATGCAAGCCGAGGATCGACTCCCACCACGTGTGCACGTGGGACAGCCCTGTGGGAAAGCCTCGTGGGAAAGCCTCGTGGGAAAGACTCGAGGGAAAACCATAGATCCTTTGATCCACGCGGCGGACTGCGTGACACTGCTGCTACCGCTCTGGAGGAAAGCGCAAGTGCATGCCCGCATTCGAGACGAGGACTGACTCCCCTGGGGAGACTCCAGACGTACCCCAAGATCCATGTCAGCACTGGAGAGGAATCCTCAGGTTCCGGCCCCGACTCCACACAAGGTCTTAGGCCCCGGCATCGACGGGAGAGGAATCCCGAGACGCCCCCGAGGAACTCGCATGGGGACTGGCCTTTCCTGAGGCCACCAGAGCGGGTCCCTGAGGTCCCCGTCGTAAGTCGAGAGCACCTGCCGCAACTCGAATAAATCCAGGAGGTTTTGCCCTCCAGACGAGATGAGGCCCATTTCCGCTGAGGCTTCTCGAGGCCAATCACATCTAACCACTGGAACTTCCAAAGGGTCCTTCACACCCTTGCTGCAACTCAAGAAGGTCCCCGACATACCCGTCTCCACTCGAGAGGAAGCACGTGGGGTCCCGCACACACCCAGGGGAGCCCCGTTTCCGCTTCCTAGCTCGAGATGAGGGATCCTGTCCCTGTTTCGTAGGGAAAGAATTCCCGGCGTTCCCGTCGCATCTCAAGAGGAGGCGCTCTTCACAGGAAAGGGGAGAGGAACTCCAGGGTCGTGCCACCATTCCAAGAGTCCCCCAGATGTGTCAGTCCATTCCAGAGGAACCTGTTTTGCCTGCACTGCATTGACGTTCAAGCCGAGGATCGACTCCCACCACGTGTGCACTTGGGACAGCCCTGTGGGAAAGCCTCGTGGGAAAACCTCGTGGGAAAGACTAGAGGGAAAACCATAGATCCTTTGACCCATTGGGCGGACTGCGTGACACTGCTGCTACCGCTCTCGATGAAAGCGCAAGTGCATGCCCGCATTCGAGACGAAGACTGACTCCCCTGGGGAGACTCCAGAAGTACCCCAAGATCCATGTCAGCACTGGAGAGGAATCCTCAGGTTCCGGCCCCGACTCCACACAAGGACTTAGGCCCCGGCAACGACGGGAGAGGAATCCCCAGATGCCCCCGAGGAACTCGCATGTGGACTGGCCTTTCCTGAGGCCAACAGAGCGGGTCCCTGAGGTCCCCGTCGTAAGTCGAGAGCACCTGCCGCAACTCGAGAAAATCCAGGAGGTTTTGCCCTCCAGGCGAGATGAGGGCCATTTCCGCTGAGGCTTCTCGAGGCCAATCACGTCTAACCACTGGAACTTCCAAAGGGTCCTTCACACCATTGCTGCAACTCAGAAGTTCCCCGACATACCCGTCTCCACTCGAGAGGAAGCACGTGGGGTCCCGCACACATCCAGGGGAGCCCCGTTTCCGCCTCCTAGCTCGAGATGAGGGATCCTTTCCCTGTTTCGTAGGGAAAGAATTCCCGGCGTTCCCGTCGCATCTCAAGAGGAGGCGCTCTCCACAGGGAAGGCGAGAAGAACTCCAGGGTCATGCCACCATTCCAAGAGTCCCCCAGATGTGTCAGTCCATTCCAGAGCAACCTGTTTTCCCTGCACTGCCTTGACGTTCAAGCCGAGGATCGACTCCCACCACGTGTGCACGTGGGACAGCCCTGTGGGAAAGCCTCGTGGGAAAGCCTCGTGGGAAAGACTCGAGGGAAAACCATAGATGCTTTGATCCACGCGGCGGACTGCGTGACACTGCTGCTACCGCTCTGGAGGAAAGCGTAAGTGCATGCCCGCATTCGAGACGAGGACTGACTCCCCTGGGGAGACTTCAGTAGTACCCCAAGATCCATGTCAGCACTGGAGAGGAATCCTCAGGTTCCGGCCCCGACTCCACACAAGGTCTTAGGCCCCGGCATCGACGGGAGAGGAATCCCGAGAGGCCCCCGAGGAACTCGCATGGGGACTGGCCTTTCCTGAGGCCACCAGAGCGGGTCCCTGAGGTCCCCGTCGTAAGTCGAGAGCACCTGCCGCAACTCGAGAAAATCCAGGCGGTTTTGCCCTCCAGGCGAGATGAGGCCCATTTCCGCTGAGGCCTCTCGAGGCTAATCACGTCTAACCACTGGAAATTCCAAAGGGTCCTTCACACCCTTGCTGCAACTCAAGAAGTTCCCCGACATACCCGTCTGCACTCGAGAGGAAGCACGTGGGGTCCCGCACACATCCAGGGGAGCCCCGTTTCCGCCTCCTAGCTCGAGATGAGGGATCCTTTCCCTGTTTCGTAGGGAAAGAATTCCCGGCGTTCCCGTCGCATCTCAAGAGGAGGCGCTCTCCACAGGAAAGGCGAGAAGAACTCCAGGGTCGTGACACCATTCCAAGAGTCCCCCAGATGTGTCAGTCCATTCCAGAGGAACCTGTTTTCCCTGCACTGCCTTGACGTTCAAGCCGAGGATCGACTCCCACCACGTGTGCACGTGGGACAGCCCTGTGGGAAAGCCTCGTGGGAAAGCCTCGTGGGAAAGACTCGAGGGAAAACCATAGATCCTTTGATCCACGCGGCGGACTGCGTGACACTGCTGCTACCGCTCTGGAGGAAAGCGCAAGTGCATGCCCGCATTCGAGACGAGGACTGACTCCCCTGGGGAGACTTCAGAAGTACCCCAAGATCCATGTCAGCACTGGAGAGGAATCCTCAGGTTCCGGCCCCGACTCCACACAAGGTCTTAGGCCCCGGCATCGACGGGAGAGGAATCCCGAGAGGCCCCCGAGGAACTCTCATGGGGACTGGCCTTTCCTGAGGCCACCAGAGCGGGTCCCTGAGGTCCCCGTCGTAAGTCGAGAGCACCTGCCGCAACTCGAGAAAATCCAGGCGGTTTTGCCCTCCAGGCGAGATGAAGCCCATTTCCCCTGAGGCTTCTCGAGGCTAATCACATCTAACCACTGGAAATTCCAAAGGGTCCTTCACACCCTTGCTGCAACTCAAGAAGTTCCCCGACATACCCGTCTCCACTCGAGAGGAAGCACGTGGTGTACCACACACATCCAGGGGAGCCCCGTTTCCGCCTCCTAGCTCGAGATGAGTGATCCTTTCCCTGTTTCCTAGGGAAAGAATTCCCGGCATTCCCGTCGCATCTCAAGAGGAGGCGCTCTCCACAGGAAAGGCGAGAGGAACTCCAGGGTCGTGCCACCAATCCAAGAGTCCCCCAGATGTGTCAGTCCATTCCAGAGGAACCTGTTTTCCCTGCACTGCCTTGACGTTCAAGCCGAGGATCGACTCCCACCACGTGTGCACGTGGGACAGCACTGTGGGAAAGCCTCGTGGGAAAGCCTCGTGGGAAAGACTCGAGGGAAAACCATAGATCCTTTGATCCACGCGGCGGACTGCGTGACACTGCTGCTACCGCTCTGGAGGAAAGCGCAAGTGCATGCCCGCATTCGAGACGAGGACTGACTCCCCTGGGGAGACTTCAGAAGTACCCCAAGATCCATGTCAGCACTGGAGAGGAATCCTCAGGTTCCGGCCCCGACTCCACACAAGGTCTTAGGCCCCGGCATCGACGGGAGAGGAATCCCGAGAGGCCCCCGAGGAACTCTCATGGGGACTGGCCTTTCCTGAGGCCACCAGAGCGGGTCCCTGAGGTCCCCGTCGTAAGTCGAGAGCACCTGCCGCAACTCGAGAAAATCCAGGCGGTTTTGCCCTCCAGGCGAGATGAAGCCCATTTCCCCTGAGGCTTCTCGAGGCTAATCACATCTAACCACTGGAAATTCCAAAGGGTCCTTCACACCCTTGCTGCAACTCAAGAAGTTCCCCGACATACCCGTCTCCACTCGAGAGGAAGCACGTGGTGTCCCACACACATCCAGGGGAGCCCCGTTTCCGCCTCCTAGCTCGAGATGAGTGATCCTTTCCCTGTTTCGTAGGGAAAGAATTCCCGGCATTCCCGTCGCATCTCAAGAGGAGGCGCTCTCCACAGGAAAGGCGAGAGGAACTCCAGGGTCGTGCCACCAATCCAAGAGTCCCCCAGATGTGTCAGTCCATTCCAGAGGAACCTGTTTTCCCTGCACTGCCTTGACGTTCAAGCCGAGGATCGACTCCCACCACGTGTGCACGTGGGACAGCCCTGTGGGAAAGCCTCGGGGGAAAGCCTCGTGGGAAAGACTCGAGGGAAAACCATAGATCCTTTGATCCACGCGCCGGACTGCGTGACACTGCTGCTACCGCTCTGGAGGAAAGCGCAAGTGCATGCCCGCATTCGAGACGAAGACTGACTCCCCTGGGGAGACTCCAGAAGTACCCCAAGATCCATGTCAGCACTGGAGAGGAATCCTCAGGTTCCGACCCCGACTCCACACAAGGACTTAGGCCCGGCATCGACGGGAGAGGAATCCGCAGAGGCCCCCGAGGAACTCGCATGGGGACTGGCCTTTCCTGAGGCCACCAGAGCGGGTCCCTGAGGTCCCCGTCGTAAGTCGAGAGCACCTGCCGCAACTCGAGAAAATCCAGGAGGTTTTGCCCTCCAGGCGAGATGAGGCCCATTTCTGCTGAGGCTTCTCGAGGCCAATCACATCTAACCACTGGAACTTCCAAAGGGTCCTTCACACCATTGCTGCAACTCAAGAAGTTCCCCGACATACCCGTCTCCACTCGAGAGGAAGCACGTGGGGTCCCTCACACATCCAGGGGAGCCCCGTTGCCGCCTCCTAGCTCGAGATGAGGGATCCTTCCCTTTTTCGTAGGGAAAGAATTCCCGGCCTTCCAGTCGCATCTCAAGAGGAGGCGCTCTCCACAGGAAAGGCGAGAGGAACTCCAGGGTCGTGACACCATTCCAAGAGTCCCCCAGATGTGTCAGTCCATTCCAGAGGAACCTGTTTTCCCTGTACTGCCTTGACATGCAAGCCGAGGATCGACTCCCACCACGTGTGCACGTGGGACAGCCCTGTGGGAAAGCCTCGTGGGAAAGCCTCGTGGGAAAGACTCGAGGGAAAACCATAGATCCTTTGATCCACGCGGCGGACTGCGTGACACTGCTGCTACCGCTCTGGAGGAAAGCGCAAGTGCATGCCCGCATTCGAGACGAGGACTGACTCCCCTGGGGAGACTCCAGACGTACCCCAAGATCCATGTCAGCACTGGAGAGGAATCCTCAGGTTCCGGCCCCGACTCCACACAAGGTCTTAGGCCCCGGCATCGACGGGAGAGGAATCCCGAGACGCCCCCGAGGAACTCGCATGGGGACTGGCCTTTCCTGAGGCCACCAGAGCGGGTCCCTGATGTCCCCGTCGTAAGTCGAGAGCACCTGCCGCAACTCGAGAAAATCCAGGAGGTTTTGCCCTCCAGGCGAGATGAAGCCCATTTCCCCTGAGGCTTCTCGAGGCTAATCACGTCTAACCACTGGAACTTCCAAAGGGTCCTTCACACCCTTGCTGCAACTCAAGAAGTTCCCCGACATACCCGTCTCCACTCGAGAGGAAGCACGTGGTGTCCCGCCCACATACAGGGGAGCTCCGTTTCCGCCTCCTAGCTCGAGATGAGGGATCCTTTCCCTGTTTCCTAGGGAAAGAATTCCCGGCGTTCTCGTCGCATCTCAAGAGAAGGCGCTCTCCACAGCAAAGGCGAGAGGAACTCCAGGGTCGTGCCACCATTCCAAGAGTCCCCCAGATGTGTCAGTCCATTCCAGAGGAACCTGTTTTCCCTGCACTGCCTTGACGTTCAAGCCGAGGATCGACTCCCACCACGTGTGCACGTGGGACAGCCCTGTGGGAAAGCCTCGTGGGAAAGCCTCGTGGGAAAGACTCGAGGGAAAACCATAGATCCTTTGATCCACGCGGCGGACTGCGTGACACTGCTGCTACCGCTCTGGAGGAAAGCGCAAGTGCATGCCCGCATTCGAGACGAGGACTGACTCCCCTGGGGAGACTCCAGAAGTACCCCAAGATCCATGTCAGCACTGGAGAGGAATCCTCAGGTTCCGGCCCTGACTCCACACAAGGTCTTAGGCCCCGGCATCGACGGGAGAGGAATCCCGAGAGGCCCCCGAGGAACTCGCATGGGGACTGGCCTTTCCTGAGGCCACCAGAGCGGTTCCCTGAGGTCCCCGTCGTAAGTCGAGAGCACCTGCCGCAACTCGAGAAAATCCAGGAGGTTTTGCCCTCCAGGCGAGATGAGGCCCATTTCCGCTGAGGCTTCTCGAGGCCAATCACGTCTAACCACTGAAACTTCCAAAGGGTCCTTCACACCATTGCTGCAACTCAAGAAGTTCCCCGATATACCCGTCTCTTCTCGAGAGGAAGCACGTGGGGTCCCGCACACATCCAGAGGAGCCCCGTTTCCGCCTCCTAGCTCGAGATGAGGGATCCTTTCCCTGTTTCGTAGGGAAAGAATTCCCGGCGTTCCCGTCGCATCTCAAGAGGAGGCGCTCTCCACAGGAAAGGCGAGAGGAACTCCAGGGTCGTGCCACCATTCCAAGAGTCCCCCAGATGTGTCAGTCCATTCCAGAGGAACCTGTTTTCCCTGCACTGCCTTGACGTTCAAGCCGAGGATCGACTCCCACCACTTGTGCACGTGGGACTGCCCTGTGGGAAAGCCTCGTGGGAAAGACTCGAGGGAAAACCATAGATCCTTTGATCCACGCGGTGGACTGCGTGACACTGCTGCTACCGCTCTGGAGGAAAGCGCAAGTGCATGCCCGCATTCGAGACGAGGACTGACTCCCCTGGGGAGACTCCAGAAGTACCCCAAGATCCATGTCAGCACTGGAGAGGAATCCTCAGGTTCCGGCCCCGAATCCACACAAGGTCTTAGGCCCCGGCATCGACGGGAGAGGAATCCCGAGAGGGCCCCGAGGAACTCGCATGGGGACTGGCCTTTCCTGAGGCCACCAGAGCGGGTCCCTGAGGTCCCCGTCGTAAGTCGAGAGCACCTGCCGCAACTCGAGAAAATCCAGGCGGTTTTGCCCTCCAGGCGAGATGAGGCCCATTTCCGCTGAGGCTTCTCGAGGCCAATCACGTCTAACCACTGGAACTTCCAAAGGGTCCTTCACACCCTTGCTGCAACTCAAGAAGTTCCCCAACATACCCGTTTGCACTCGAGAGGAAGCACGTGGTGTCCCGCACACATCCAGGGGAGCCCCGTTTCCGCCTCCTAGCTCGAGATGAGGGATCCTTTCCCTGTTTCGTAGGGAAAGAATTCCCGGCGTTCTCGTCGCATCTCAAGAGGAGGCGCTCTCCACAGGAAAGGCGAGAGGAACTCCAGGGTCGTGACACCATTCCAAGAGTCCCCCAGATGTGTCAGTCCATTCCAGAGGAACCTGTTTTCCCTGCACTGCCTTGACGTTCAAGCCGAGGATCAACTCCCACCACGTGTGCACGTGGGACAGCCCTGTGGGAAAGCCTCGTGGGAAAGCCTCGTGGGAAAGACTCGAGGGAAAACCATAGATCCTTTGATCCACGCGGCGGACTGCGTGACACTGCTGCTACCGCTCTGGAGGAAAGCGCAAGTGCATGCCCGCATTCTAGACGAGGACTGACTCCCCTGGGGAGACTACAGAAGTACCCCAAGATCCATGTCAGCACTGGAGAGGAATCCTCAGATTCCTGCCCCGAATCCACACAAGGTCTTAGGCCCCGGCATCGACGGGAGAGGAATCCCCAGAGGCCCCCGAGGAACTCGCATGGGGACTGGCCTTTCCTGAGGCCACCAGAGCGGGTCCCTGAGGTCCCCGTCGAAAGTCGAGAGCACCTGCCGCAACTCGAGAAAATCCAGGAGGTTTTGCCTTCCAGGCGAGATGAGGCCCATTTCCGCTGAGGCTTCTCGAGGCCAATCACATCTAACCACTGGAACTTCCAAAGGGTCCTTCACACCCTTGCTGCAACTCAATAAGTTCCCCAACATACCCGTTTGCACTCGAGAGGAAGCACGTGGTGTCCCGCACACATCCAGGGGAGCCCCGTTTCCGCCTCCTAGCTCGAGATGAGGGATCCTTTCCCTGTTTCGTAGGGAAAGAATTCCCGGCGTTCCCGTCGCATCTCAAGAGGAGGCGCTCTCCACAGGAAAGGCGAGAGGAACTCCAGGGTCGTGCCACCATTCCAAGAGTCCCCCAGATGTGTCAGTCCATTCCAGAGGAACCTGTTTTCCCTGCACTGCCTTGACGTTCAAGCCGAGGATCAACTCCCACCACGTGTGCACGTGGGACAGCCCTGTGGGAAAGCCTCGTGGGAAAGCCTCGTGGGAAAGACTCGAGGGAAAACCATAGATCCTTTGATCCACGCGGCGGACTGCGTGACACTGCTGCTACCGCTCTGGAGGAAAGCGCAAGTGCATGCCCGCATTCGAGACGAGGACTGACTCCCCTGGGGAGACTCCAGAAGTACCCCAAGATCCATGTCAGCACTGGAGAGGAATCCTCAGGTTCCGGCCCCGACTCCACACAAGGTCTTAGGACCCGGCATCGACGGGAGAGGAATCCCGAGAGGCCCCCGAGGAACTCGCATGGGGACTGGCCTTCCTGAGGCCACCAGAGCGGGTCCCTGAGGTCCCAGTCGTAAGTCGAGAGCACCTGCCGCAACTCGAGAAAATCCAGGAGGTTTTGCCCTCCAGGCGAGATGAGGCCCATTTCCGCTGAGGCTTCTCGAGGCTAATCAAGTCTAACCACTGGAACTTCCAAAGGGTCCTTCACACCCTTGCTGCAACTCAAGAAGTTCCCCGACATACCCGTCTCCACTCGAGAGGAAGCACGTGCGTCCCGCACACATCCAGGGGAGCCCCGTTTCCGCCTCCTAGCTCGAGATGAGGGATCCTTTCCCTGTTTCGTAGGGAAAGAATTCCCGGCGTTCCCGTCGCATCTCAAGAGGAGGCGCTCTCCACAGGAAAGGCGAGAGGAACTCCAGGGTCATGCCACCATTCCAAGAGTCCCCCAGATGTGTCAGTCCATTCCAGAGGAACCTGTTTTCCCTGCACTGCCTTGACGTTCAAGCCGAGCATCGACTCCCACCACGTGTGCACGTGGGACAGCCCTGTGGGAAAGCCTCGTGGGAAAGCCTCGTGGGAAAGACTCGAGGGAAAACCGTAGATCCTTTGATCCACGCGGCGGACTGCGTGACACTGCTGCTACCGCTCTGGAGGAAAGCGCAAGTGCATGCCCGCATTCGAGACGAGGACTGACTCCCCTGGGGAGACTCCAGAAGTACCCCAAGATCCATGTCAGCACTGGAGAGGAATCCTCAGGTTCCGGCCCCGACTCCACACAAGGTCTTAGGCCCCGGCATCGACGGGAGAGGAATCCCGAGAGGCCCCCGAGGAACTCGCATGGGGACTGGCCTTTCCTGAGGCCACCAGAGCGGTTCCCTGAGGTCCCCGTCGTAAGTCGAGAGCACCTGCCGCAACTCGAGAAAATCCAGGAGGTTTTGCCCTCCAGGCGAGATGAGGCCCATTTCCGCTGAGGCTTCTCGAGGCCAATCACATCAAACCACTGGAACTTCCAAAGGGTCCTTCACACCCTTGATTCAACTCAAGAAGTTCCCCGACATACCCGTCTGCACTCGAGAGGAAGCACGTGGTGTCCCGCACACATCCAGGGGAGCCCCGTTTCCGCCTCCTAGCTCGAGATGAGGGATCCTTTCCCTGTTTCGTAGGGAAAGAATTCCCGGCGTTCCCGTCGCATCTCAAGAGGAGACGCTCTCCACAGGAAAGGCGAGAGGAACTCCAGGGTCGTGACACCATTCCAAGAGTCCCCCAGATGTGTCAGTCCATTCCAGAGGAACCTGTTTTCCCTGCACTGCCTTGACGTTCAAGCCGAGGATCGACTCCCACCACGTGTGCACGTGGGACAGCCCTGTGGGAAAGCCTCGTGGGAAAGACTCGAGGGAAAACCATAGATCCTTTGATCCACGCGGCGGACTGCGTGATACTGCTGCTACCGCTCTGGAGGAAAGTGCAAGTGCATGCCCGCATTCGAGACGAGGACTGACTCCCCTGGGGAGACTCCAGAAGTACCCCGAGATCCATGTCAGCACTGGAGAGGAATCCTCAGGTTCCGGCCCCGACTCCACACAAGGTCTTAGGCCCCTGCATCGACGGGAGAGGAATCCCGAGAAGCCCCCGAGGAACTCGCATGGGGACTGGCCTTTCCTGAGGCCACCAGAGCGGGTCCCTGAGGTCCCCGTCGAAAGTCGAGAGCACCTGCCGCAACTCGAGAAAATCCAGGAGGTTTTGCCCTCCAGGCGAGATGAGGCCCATTTCCCCTGAGGCTTCTCGAGGCTAATCACGTCTAACCACTGGAACTTCCAAAGGGTCCTTCACACCCTTGCTGCAACTCAAGAAGTTCCCCGACATACCCGTCTCCACTCGAGAGGAAGCACGTGGGGTCCCGCACACATCCAGGGGAGCCCCGTTTCCGCCTCCTAGCTCGAGATGAGGGATCCTTTCCCTGTTTCGTAGGGAAAGAATTCCCGGCGTTCCCGTCGCATCTCAAGAGGAGGCGCTCTCCACAGGAAAGGCGAGAGGAACTCCAGGGTCGTGACACCATTCCAAGAGTCCCCCAGATGTGTCAGTCCATTCCAGAGGAACCTGTTTTCCCTGCACTGCCTTGACGTTCAAGCCGAGGATCGAGTCCCACCACGTGTGCACGTGGGACAGCCCTGTGGGAAAGCCTCGTGGGAAAGCCTCGTGGGAAAGACTCGAGGGAAAACCATAGATCCTTTGATCCACGCGGAGGACTGCGTGACACTGCTGCTACCGCTCTGGAGGAAAGCGCAAGTGCATGCCCGCATTCGAGACGAGGACTGACTCCCCTGGGGAGACTCCAGAAGTACCCCAAGATCCATGTCAGCACTGGAGAGGAATCCTCAGGTTCCGGCCCCGACTCCACACAAGGTCTTAGGACCCGGCATCGACGGGAGAGGAATCCCGAGAGGCCCCCGAGGAACTCGCATGGGGACTGGCCTTCCTGAGGCCACCAGAGCGGGTCCCTGAGGTCCCTGTCGTAAGTCGAGAGCACCTGCCGCAACTCGAGAAAATCCAGGAGGTTTTGCCCTCCAGGCGAGATGAGGCCCATTTCCGCTGAGGCTTCTCGAGGCTAATCACGTCTAACCACTGGAACTTCCAAAGGGTCCTTCACACCCTTGCTGCAACTCAAGAAGTTCCCCGACATACCCGTCTCCACTCGAGAGGAAGCACGTGCGTCCCGCACACATCCAGGGGAGCCCCGTTTCCGCCTCCTAGCTCGAGATGAGGGATCCTTTCCCTGTTTCGTAGGGAAAGAATTCCCGGCGTTCCCGTCGCATCTCAAGAGGAGGCGCTCTCCACAGGAAAGGCGAGAGGAACTCCAGGGTCATGCCACCATTCCAAGAGTCCCCCAGATGTGTCAGTCCATTCCAGAGGAACCTGTTTTCCCTGCACTGCCTTGACGTTCAAGCCGAGCATCGACTCCCACCACGTGTGCACGTGGGACAGCCCTGTGGGAAAGCCTCGTGGGAAAGCCTCGTGGGAAAGACTCGAGGGAAAACCGTAGATCCTTTGATCCACGCGGCGGAATGCGTGACACTGCTGCTACTGCTCTGGAGGAAAGCGCAAGTGCATGCCCGCATTCGAGACGAGGACTGACTCCCCTGGGGAGACTCCAGAAGTACCCCAAGATCCATGTCAGCACTGGAGAGGAATCCTCAGGTTCCGGCCCCGACTCCACACAAGGTCTTAGGCCCCGGCATCGACGGGAGAGGAATCCCGAGAGGCCCCCGAGGAACTCGCATGGGGACTGGCCTTTCCTGTGGCCACCAGAGCGGTTCCCTGAGGTCCCCGTCGTAAGTCGAGAGCACCTGCCGCAACTCGAGAAAATCCAGGAGGTTTTGCCCTCCAGGCGAGATGAGGCCCATTTCCGCTGAGGCTTCTCGAGGCCAATCACATCTAACCGCTGGAAATTCCAAAGGGTCCTTCACACCCTTGATGCAACTCAAGAAGTTCCCCGACATACACGTCTGCACTCGAGAGGAAGCACGTGGTGTCCCGCACACTTCCAGGGGAGCCCCGTTTCCGCCTCCTAGCTCGAGATGAGGGATCCTTTCCCTGATTCGTAGGGAAAGAATTCCCGGCGTTTGCGTCGCATCTCAAGAGGAGGCGCTCTCCACTGGAAAGGCGAGAGGAACTGCAGGGTCGAGACACCATTCCAAAGTCCCCCAGATGAGTCAGTCCATTCCAGAGGAACCTGTTTTCCCTGCACTGCCTTGACGTTCAAGCCGAGGATCGACTCCCACCACGTGTGCACGTGGGACAGCCCTGTGGGAAAGCCTCGTTTGAAAGCCTCGTGGGAAAGACTGGATGGAAAACCATAGATCCTTTGATCCACGCAGCGGACTGTGTGACACTGCTGCTACTGCTCTGGAGGAAAGCGCAATGCATGCCCGCATTCGAGACGAGGACTGACTCCCCTGGGGAGACTCCAGAAGTACCCCAAGATCCATGTCAGCCCTGGAGAGGAATCCTCAGGTTCCGGCCCCGACTCCACACAAGGTCTTAGGCCCCTGCAACGACGGGAGAGGAATCCCGAGAGGCCCCCGAGGTACTCGCATGGGGACTGGCCTTTCCTGAGGCCACCAGAGCGGTTCCCTGAGGTCCCCGTCGTAAGTCGAGAGCACCTGCCGCAACTCGAGAAAATCCAGGAGGTTTTGCCCTCCAGGCGAGATGAGGCCCATTTCCGCTGAGGCTTCTCGAGGCCAATCACATCAAACCACTGGAACTTCCAAAGGGTCCTTCACACCCTTGATTCAACTCAAGAAGTTCCCCGACATACCCGTCTGCACTCGAGAGGAAGCACGTGGTGTCCCGCACACATCCAGGGGAGCCCCGTTTCCGCCTCCTAGCTCGAGATGAGGGATCCTTTCCCTGTTTCGTAGGGAAAGAATTCCCGGCGTTCCCGTCGCATCTCAAGAGGAGACGCTCTCCACAGGAAAGGCGAGAGGAACTCCAGGGTCGTGACACCATTCCAAGAGTCCCCCAGATGTGTCAGTCCATTCCAGAGGAACCTGTTTTCCCTGCACTTCCTTGACGTTCAAGCCGAGGATCGACTCCCACCACGTGTGCACGTGGGACAGCCCTGTGGGAAAGCCTCGTGGGAAAGACTCGAGGGAAAACCATAGATCCTTTGATCCACGCGGCGGACTGCGTGACACTGCTGCTACCGCTCTGGAGGAAAGCGCAAGTGCATGCCCGCATTCAAGACGAGGACTGACTCCCCTGGGGAGACTCCAGAAGTACCCCAAGATCCATGTCAGCACTGGAGAGGAATCCTCAGGTTCCGGCCCCGACTCCACACAAGGTCTTAGGCCCCGGCATCGACGGGAGAGGAATCCCGAGAGGCCCCCGAGAAACTCGCATGGGGACTGGCCTTTCCTGAGGCCACCAGAGCGGGTCCCTGAGGTCCCCGTCGTAAGTCGAGAGCACCTGCCGCAACTCGAGAAAATCCAGGAGGTTTTGCCCTCCAGGCGAGATGAGGCCCATTTCCGCTGAGGCTTCTCGATGCCAATCACATCTAACCACTGGAACTTCCAAAGGGTCCTTCACACCATTGCTGCAACTCAAGAAGTTCCCCGACATACCCGTCTGCACTCGAGAGGAAGCACGTGGTGTCCCGCACACATCCAGGGGAGCCCCGTTTCCGCCTCCTAGCTCGAGATGAGGGATCCTTTCCCTGATTCGTAGGGAAAGAATTCCCGGCGTTCCCGTCGCATCTCAAGAGGAGGCGCTCTCCACAGGAAAGGCGAGAGGAACTCCAGGGTCGTGACACCATTCCAAGAGTCCCCCAGATGTGTCAGTCCATTCCAGAGGAACCTGTTTTCCCTGCACTGCCTTGACGTTCAAGCCGAGGATCGACTCCCACCACGTGTGCACGTGGGACAGCCCTGTGGGAAAGCCTCGTGGGAAAGCCTCGTGGGAAAGACTCGAGGGAAAACCATAGATCCTTTGATCCACGCGGCGGACTGCGTGACACTGCTGCTACCGCTCTGGAGGAAAGCGCAAGTGCATGCCCGCATTCGAGACGAGGACTGACTCCCCTGGGGAGACTCCAGAAGTACCCCAAGATCCATGTCAGCACTGGAGAGGAATCCTCAGGTTCCGGCCCCGACTCCACACAAGGTCTTAGGCCCCTGCATCGACGGGAGAGGAATCCCGAGAGGCCCCCGAGGAACTCGCATGGGGACTGGCCTTTCCTGAGGCCACCAGAGCGGGTCCCTGAGGTCCCCGTCGTAAGTCGAGAGCACCTGCCGCAACTCGAGAAAATCCAGGAGGTTTTGCCCTCCAGGCGAGATGAGGCCCATTTCCCCTGAGGCTTCTCGAGGCTAATCACGTCTAACCACTGGAACTTCCAAAGGGTCCTTCACACCCTTGCTGCAACTCAAGAAGTTCCCCGACATACCCGTCTGCACTCGAGAGGAAGCACGTGGGGTCCCGCACACATCCAGGGGAGCCCCGTTTCCGCCTCCTAGCTCGAGATGAGGGATCCTTTCCCTGTTTCGTAGGGAAAGAATTCCCGGCATTCCCGTCGCATCTCAAGAGGAGGCGCTCTCCACAGGAAAGGCGAGAGGAACTCCAGGGTCGTGACACCATTCCAAGAGTCCCCCAGATGTGTCAGTCCATTCCAGAGGAACCTGTTTTCCCTGCACTGCCTTGACGTTCAAGCCGAGGATCGACTCCCACCACGTGTGCACGTGGGACAGCCCTGTGGGAAAGCCTCCTGGGAAAACCTCGTGGGAAGGACTCGAGGGAAAACCATAGATCCTTTGATCCACGCGGCGGACTGCGTGACAGTGCTGCTACCGCTCTGGAGGAAAGCGCAAGTGCATGCTCGCATTCGAGACGAAGACTGACTCCCCTGGGGAGACTCCAGAAGTACCCCAAGATCCATGTCAGCACTGGAGAGGAATCCTCAGGTTCCGGCCCCGACTCCACACAAGGTCTTAGGCCCCGGCATCGACGGGAGAGGAATCCCGAGAGGCCCCCGAGGAACTCGCATGGGGACTGGCCTTTCCTGAGGCCACCAGAGCGGGTCCCTGAGGTCCCCGTCGTAAGTAGAGAGCACCTGCCGCAACTCGAGAAAATCCAGGAGGTTTTGCCCTCCAGGCGAGATGAGGCCCATTTCCGCTGAGGCTTCTCGAGGCCAATCACATCTAACCACTGGAACTTCCAAAGGGTCCTTCACACCCTTGCTTCAACTCAAGAAGTTCCCCGACATAACCGTCTCCACTCGAGAGGAAGCACGTGGTGTCCCGCACACATCCAGGGGAGACCCGTTTCGGCCTCCTAGCTCGAGATGATGGATCCTTTCCCTGTTTCGTAGGGAAAGAATTCCCGGCGTTCCCGTCGCATCTCAAGAGGAGGCGCTCTCCACAGGAAAGGCGAGAGGAACTCCAGGGTCATGCCACCATTCCAAGAGTCCCCCAGATGTGTCAGTCCATTCCAGAGGAACCTGTTTTCCCTGCACTGCCTTGACGTTCAAGCCGAGGATCGAGTCCCACCACGTGTGCACTTGGGACAACCCTGTGGGAAAGCCTCGTGGGAAAGCCTCGTGGGAAAGACTCGAGGGAAAACCATAGATCCTTTAATCCACGCGGCGGACTGCGTGACACTGCTGCTACCGCTCTGGAGGAAAGCGCAAGTGCATGCCCGCATTCGAGACGAGGACTGACTCCCCTGGGGAGACTCCAGAAGTACCCCAAGATCCATGTCAGCACTGGAGCGGAATCCTCAGGTTCCGGCCCCGACTCCACACAAGGTCTTAGGCCCCGGCATCGACGGGAGAGGAATCCCGAGAGGCCCCCGAGGAACTCGCATGGGGACTGGCCTTTCCTGAGGCCACCAGAGCGGGTCCCTGAGGTCCCCGTCGTAAGTCGAGAGCACCTGCCGCAACTCGAGAAAATCCAGGAGGTTTTGCCCTCCAGGCGAGATGAGGCCCATTTCCGCTGAGGCTTCTCGAGGCCAATCACGTCTAACTTCTGGAACTTCCAAAGGGTCCTTCACACCCTTGCTGCAACTCAAGAAGTTCCCCGACATACCCGTCTGCACTCGAGAGGAAGCACGTGGGGTCCCGCACACATCCAGGGGAGCCCCGTTTCCGCCTCCTATCTCGAGATGAGGGATCCTTTCCCTGTTTCGTAGGGAAAGAATTCCCGGCGTTCTCGTCGCATCTCAAGAGGAGGCGCTCTCCACAGGAAAGGCGAGAGGAACTCCAGGGTCGTGACACCATTCCAAGAGTCCCCCAGATGTGTCAGTCCATTTCAGAGGAACCTGTTTTCCCTGCACTGCCTTGACGTTCAAGCCGAGGATCGACTCCCACCACGTGTGCACGTGGGACAGCCCTGTGGGAAAGCCTCGTGGGAAAGCCTCGAGGGAAAACCATAGATCCTTTGATCCACGTGGCGGATTGGGTGACACTGCTGCTACCGCTCTGGAGGAAAGCGCAAGTGCATGCCCGCATTGGAGACGAGGACTGACTCCCCTGGGGAGACTCCAGAAGTACCCCAAGATCCATGTCAGCACTGGAGAGGAATCCTCAGGTTCCGGCCCCGATTCCACACAAGGTCTTAGGCCCCGGCATCGACGGGAGAGGAATCCCGAGAGGCCCCCGAGGAACTCGCATGGGGACTGGCCTTTCCTGAGGCCACCAGAGCGGGTCCCTGAGGTCCCCGTCGTAAGTCGAGAGCACCTGCCGCAACTCGAGAAAATCCAGGAGGTTTTGCCCTCCAGGCGAGATGAGGGCCATTTCCGCTGAGGCTTCTCGAGGCTAATCACATCTAACCACTGGAACTTCCAAAGGGTCCTTCACACCCTTGCTGCAACTCAAGAAGTTCCCCGACATACCCGTCTCCACTCGAGAGGAAGCACGTGGGGTCCCGCACATATCCAGCGGAGCCCCGTTTCCGCCTCCTAGCTCGAGATGAGGGATCCTTTCCCTGTTTCGTAGGGAAAGAATTCCCGGCGTTCCCGTCGCATCTCAAGAGGAGGCGCTCTCCACAGGAAAGGCGAGAGGAACTGCAGGGTCGTGACACCATTCCAAGAGTCCCCCAGATGTGTCAGTCCATTCCAGAGGAACCTGTTTTCCCTGTACTGCCTTGACGTTCAAGCCGAGGATCGACTCCCACCACGTGTGCACGTGGGACAGCCCTGTGGGAAAGCCTCGTGGGAAAGCCTCGAGGGAAAACCATAGATCCTTTGATCCACGTGGCGGATTGCGTGACACTGCTGCTACCGCTCTGGAGGAAAGCGCAAGTGCATGCCCGCATTGGAGACGAGGACTGACTCCCCTGGGGAGACTCCAGAAGTACCCCAAGATCCATGTCAGCACTGGAGAGGAATCCTCAGGTTCCGGCCCCGACTCCACACAAGGTCTTAGGCCCCGGCATCGACGGGAGAGGAATCACGAGAGGGCCCCGAAGAACTCGCATGGGGACTGGCCTTTCCTGAGGCCACCAGAGCGGGTCCCTGAGGTCCCCGTCGTAAGTCGAGAGCACCTGCCGCAACTCGAGAAAATCCAGGAGGTTTTGCCCTCCAGGCCAGATGAGGCCCATTTCCGCTGAGGCTTCTCGAGGCCAATCACATCTAACCACTGGAACTTCCAAAGGGTCCTTCACACCCTTGCTGCAACTCAAGAAGTTCCCCGACATACCCGTCTGCACTCGAGAGGAAGCACGTGGTGTCCCGCACACATCCAGGGGAGCCCCGTTTCCGCCTCCTAGCTCGAGATGAGGGATCCTTTCCCAGTTTCGTAGGGAATGAATTCCCGGCGTTCCAGTCGCATCTCAAGAGGAGGCGCTCTCCACAGGAAAGGCGAGAGGAACTCCAGGGTCGTGACACCATTCCAAGAGTCCCCCAGATGTGTCAGTCCATTCCAGAGGAAACTGTTTTCCCTGCACTGCCTTGACGTTCAAGCCGAGGATCGACTCCCACCACGTGTGCACGTGGGACAGCCCTGTGGGAAAGCCTCGTGGGAAAGCCTCGAGGGAAAACCATAGATCCTTTGATCCACGCGGCGGATTGCGTGACACTGCTGCTACCGCTCTGGAGGAAAGCGCAAGTGCATGCCCGCATTCGAGACGAGGACTGACTCCCCTGGGGAGACTCCAGAAGTACCCCAAGATCCATGTCAGCACTGGAGAGGATTCCTCAGGTTCCGGCCGCGACTCCACACAAGGTCTTAGGCCCCGGCATCGACGGGAGAGGAATCCCGAGAGGCCCCCGAGGAACTCGCATGGGGACTGGCCTTTCCTGAGGCCACCAGAGCGGGTCCCTGAGGTCCCCGTCGTAAGTCGAGAGCACCTGCCGCAACTCGAGAAAATCCAGGAGGTTTTGCCCTCCAGGCGAGATGAGGCCCATTTCCGCTGAGGCTTCTCGAGGCCAATCACATCTAACCACTGGACTTTCCAAAGGTTCCTTCACACCCTTGCTGCAACTCAAGAAGTTCCCCGACATACACGTCTGCACTCGAGAGGAAGCACGTGGGGTCCCGCACACATCCAGGGGAGCCCCGTTTCCGCCTCCTAGCTCGAGATGAGGGATCCCTTCCCTGTTTCGTAGGGAAAGAATTCCCGGCGTTCCAGTCGCATATCAAGAGGAGGCGCTCTCCACAGGAAAGGCGAGAGGAACTCCAGGGTCGTGACACCATTCCAAGAGTCCCCCAGATGTGTCAGTCCATTCCAGAGGAACCTGTTTTCCCTGCACTGCCTTGACGTTCAAGCCGAGGATCGACTCCCACCACGTGTGCACGTGGGACAGCCCTGTGGGAATGCCTCGTGGGAAAGCGTCGTGGGAAAGACTCGAGGGAAAACCATAGATCCTTTGATCCACGCGGCGGACTGCGTGACACTGCTGCTACCACTCTGGAGGAAAGCGCAAGTGCATGCCCGCATTCGAGACGAGGACTGACTCCCCTGGGGAGACTCCAGAAGTACCCCAAGATCCATGTCAGCACTGGAGAGGAATCCTCAGGTTCCGGCCCCGACTCCACACAAGGTCTTAGGCCCTGGCATCGACGGGAGAGGAATCCCGAGAGGCCCCCGAGGAACTCGCATGGGGACTGGCCTTTCCTGAGGCCACCAGAGCGGTTCCTGAGGTCCCCGTCGTAAGTCGAGAGCACTTGCCGCAACTCGAGAAAATCCAGGAGGTTTTGCCCTTCAGGCGAGATGAGGCCCATTTCCGCTGAGGCTTCTCGAGGCCAATCACATCTAACCACTGGAACTTCCAAAGGGTCCTTCACACCATTGCTGCAACTCAAGAAGTTCCCCGACATACCCGTCTCCACTCGAGAGGAAGCACGTGGGGTCCCTCACACATCCAGGGGAGCCCCGTTTCCGCCTCCTAGCTCGAGATGAGGGATCATTCCCTGTTTCGTAGGGAAAGAATTCCTGGCGTTCCCGTCGCATCTCAAGAGGAGGCGCTCTCCTCAGGAAAGGCGAGAGGAACTCCAGGGTCGTGACACTATTCCAAGAGTCCCCCAGATGTGTCAGTCCATTCCAGAGGAACCTGTTTTCCCTGCACTGCCTTGACGTTCAAGCCGAGGATCGACTCCCACCACGTGTGCACGTGGGACAGCCCTGTGGGAAAGCCTCGTGGGAAAGCCTCGTGGGAAAGACTCGAGGGAAAACCATAGATCCTTTGATCCACGCGGCGGACTGCGTGACACTGCTGCTACCGCTCTGGAGGAAAGCGCAAGTGCATGCCCGCATTCGAGACGAGGACTGACTCCCCTGGGGAGACTCCAGAAGTACCCCAAGATCCATGTCAGCCCTGGAGAGGAATCCTCAGGTTCCGGCCCCGACTCCACACAAGGTCTTAGGCCCCGGCATCGACGGGAGAGGAATCCCAAGAGGAACTCCAATGGGGACTGGCCTTTCCTGAGGCCACCAGAGCGGGTCCCTGAGGTCCTCGTCGTAAGTCGAGAGCAACTGCCGCAACTCGAGAATATCCAGGCGGTTTTGCCCTCCAGGCGAGATGAGGCCCATTTCCGCTGAGGCTTCTCGAGGCCAATCACGTCTAACCACTGGAACTTCCAAAGGGTCCTTCACACCCTTGCTGCAACTCAAGAAGTTCCCCGACTTACCCGTCTCCACTCGAGAGGAAGCACGTGGTGTCACGCACACATCCAGGGGAGCCCCGTTTCCGCCTCCTAGCTCGAGATGAGGGATCCTTTCCCTGTTTCGTAGGGAAAGAATTCCCGACGTTCCAGTCGCATCTCAAGAGGAGGCGCTCTCCACAGGAAAGGCGAGAGGAACTCCAGGGTCGTGACACCATTCCAAGAGTCCCCCAGATGTGTCAGTCCATTCCAGAGGAACCTGTTTTCCCTGCACTGCTTTGACGTTCAAGCCGAGGATCGACTCCCACCACGTGTGCACGTGGGACAGCCCTGTGGGAAAGCCTCGTGGGAAAGCCTCGAGGGAAAACCATAGATCCTTTGATCCACGTGGCGGATTGCGTGACACTGCTGCTACCGCTCTGGAGGAAAGCGCAAGTGCATGCCCGCATTCGAGACGAGGACTGACTCCCCTGGGGAGACTCCAGAAGTACCCCAAGATCCATGTCAGCACTGGAGAGGAATCCTCAGGTTCCGGCCCCGACTCCACACAAGGTCTTAGGCCCCGGCATCGACGGGAGAGTAATCCCGAGAGGCCCCCGAGGAACTCGCATGGGGACTGGCCTTTCCTGAGGCCACCAGAGCGGGTCCCTGAGGTCCCCGTCGTAAGTCGAGAGCACCTGCCGCAACTCGAGAAAATCCAGGCGGTTTTGCCCTCCAGGCGAGATGAGGCCCATTTCCGCTGAGGCTTCTCGAGGCCAATCACGTCTAACCACTGGAACTTCCAAAGGGTCCTTCACACCCTTGCTGCAACTCAAGAAGTTCCCCGACATACCCGTCTGCACTCGAGAGGAAGCACGTGGTGTCCCGCACACATCCAGGGGAGCCCCGTTTCTGCCTCCTAGCTCGAGATGAGGGATCCTTTCCCTGTTTCGTAGGGAAAGAATTCCCGGCGTTCCCGTCGCATCTCAAGAGGAGGCGCTCTCCACAGGAAAGGCGAGAGGAACTCCAGGGTCATGCCACCATTCCAAGAGTCCCCCAGATGTGTCAGTCCATTCCAGAGGAACCTGGTTTCCCTGCACTGCCTTGACGTTCAAGCCGAGGATCGACTCCCACCACGTGTGCACGTGGGACAGCCCTGTGGGAAAGCCTCGTGGGAAAGCCTCGTGGGAAAGACTAGAGGGAAAACCATAGATCCTTTGATCCATTGGGCGGACTGCGTGACACTGCTGCTACCGCTCTGGAGGAAAGCGCAAGTGCATGCCCGCATTCTAGACGAGGACTGACTCCCCTGGGGAGACTCCAGAAGTACCCCTAGATCCATGTCAGCACTGGAGAGGAATCCTCAGGTTCTGGCCCCGACTCCACACAAGGTCTTAGGCCCCGGCATCGACGGGAGAGGAATCCCGAGAGGCCCCCGAGGAACTCGCATGGGGACTGGACTTTCCTGAGGCCACCAGAGCGGGTCCCTGAGGTCCCCGTCGTGAGTCGAGAGCACCTGCCGCAACTCGAGAAAATCCAGGAGGTTTTGCCCTCCAGGCGAGATGAGGCCCATTTCCGCTGAGGGTTCTCGAGGCTAATCACGTCTAACCACTGGAACTTCCAAAGGGTCCTTCACACCCTTGCTGCAACTCAAGAAGTTCCCCGACATACCCGTCTCCACTCGAGAGGAAGCACGTCGTGTCCCGCACACATCCAGGGGAGCCCCGTTTCCGCCTCCTAGCTCGAGATGAGGGATCCTTTCCCTGTTTCGTAGGGAAAGAATTCCCGGCGTTCCCGTCGCATCTCAAGAGGAGGCGCTCTCCACAGGAAAGGCGAGAGGAACTCCAGGGTCATGCCACCATTCCAAGAGTCCCCCAGATGTGTCAGGCCATTCCAGAGGAACCTGTTTTCCCTGCACTGCCTTGACGTTCAAGCCGAGGATCGACTCCCACCACGTGTGCACGTGGGACAGCCCTGTGGGAAAGCCTCGTGGGAAAGCCTCGTGGGAAAGACTCGAGGGAAAACCATAGATCCTTTGATCCACGCGGCGGACTGCGTGACACTGCTGCTACCGCTCTGGAGGAAAGCGCAAGTGCATGCCCGCATTCGAGACGAGGACTGACTCCCCTGGGGAGACTCCAGAAGTACCCCAAGATCCATGTCAGCACTGGAGAGGAATCCTCAGGTTCCGGCCCGACTCCACACAAGGTGTTAGGCCCCGGCATCGACGGGAGAGGAATCCCGAGAGGCCCCCGAGGAACTCGCATGGGGACTGGCCTTTCCTGAGGCCACCAGAGCGGGTCCCTGAGGTCCCCGTCGTAAGTCGAGAGCACCTGACGCAACTCGAGAAAATCCAGGAGGTTTTGCCCTCCAGGCGAGATGAGGCCCATTTCCCCTGAGGCTTCTCGAGGCCAATCACATCTAACGACTGGAACTTGCAAAGGGTTCTTCACACCATTGCTGCAACTCAAGAAGTTCCCCGACATACCCGTCTCCACTCGAGAGGAAGCACGTGGGGTCCCTCACACATCCAGGGGAGCCCCGTTTCCGCCTCCTAGCTCGAGATGAGGGATCCTTCCCTTTTTCGTAGGGAAAGAATTCCCGGCGTTCCCGTCGCATCTCAAGAGGAGGCCCTCTCCACAGGAAAGGCGAGAGGAACTCCAGGGTCGTGACACCATTCCAAGAGTCCCCCAGATGTGTCAGTCCATTCCAGAGGAACCTGTTTTCCCTGCACTGCCTTGACGTTCAAGCCGAGGATCGACTCCCACCACGTGTGCACGTGGGACAGCCCTGTGGGAAAGCCTCGTGGGAAAGCCTCGTGGGAAAGACTCGAGGGAAAACCATAGATCCTTTGATCCACGCGGCGGACTGCGTGACACTGCTGCTACCGCTCTGGAGGAAAGCGCAAGTGCATGCCCGCATTCGAGACGAGGACTGACTCCCCTGGGGAGACTCCAGAAGTACCCCAAGATCCATGTCAGCACTGGAGAGGAATCCTCAGGTTCCGGCCCCGACTCCACACAAGGTCTTAGGCCCCGGCATCGACGGGAGAGGAATCCCAAGAGGAACTCCAATGGGGACTGGCCTTTCCTGAGGCCACCAGAGCGGGTCCCTGAGGTCCTCGTCGTAAGTCGAGAGCAACTGCCGCAACTCGAGAAAATCCAGGCGGTTTTGCCCTCCAGGCGAGATGAGGCCCATTTCCGCTGAGGCTTCTCGAGGCCAATCACGTCTAACCACTGGAACTTCCAAAGGGTCCTTCACACCCTTGCTGCAACTCAAGAAGTTCCCCGACTTACCCGTCTCCACCCGAGAGGAAGCACGTGGTGTCACGCACACATCCAGGGGAGCCCCGTTTCCGCCTCCTAGCTCGAGATGAGGGATCCTTTCCCTGTTTCGTAGGGAAAGAATTCCCGACGTTCCAGTCGCATCTCAAGAGGAGGCGCTCTCCACAGGAAAGGCGAGAGGAACTCCAGGGTCGTGACACCATTCCAAGAGTCCCCCAGATGTGTCAGTCCATTCCAGAGGAACCTGTTTTCCCTGCACTGCTTTGACGTTCAAGCCGAGGATCGACTCCCACCACGTGTGCACGTGGGACAGCCCTGTGGGAAAGCCTCGTGGGAAAGCCTCGAGGGAAAACCATAGATCCTTTGATCCACGTGGCGGATTGCGTGACACTGCTGCTACCGCTCTGGAGGAAAGCGCAAGTGCATGCCCGCATTCGAGACCAGGACTGACTCCCCTGGGGAGACTCCAGAAGTACCCCAAGATCCATGTCAGCACTGGAGAGGAATCCTCAGGTTCCGGCCCCGACTCCACACAAGGTCTTAGGCCCCGGCATCTACGGGAGAGGAATCCCGAGAGGCCCCCGAGGAACTCGCATGGGGACTGGCCTTTCCTGAGGCCACCAGAGCGGGTCCCTGAGGTCCCCGTCGTAAGTCGAGAGCACCTGCCGCAACTCGAGAAAATCCAGGCGGTTTTGCCCTCCAGGCGAGATGAGGCCCATTTCCGCTGAGGCTTCTCGAGGCTAATCACGTCTAACCACTGGAACTTCCAAAGGGTCCTTCACACCCTTGCTGCAACTCAAGAAGTTCCCCGACATACCCGTCTCCACTCGAGAGGAAGCACGTGGGGTCCCGCACACATCCAGGGGAGCCCCGTTTCCGCCTCCTAGCTCGAGATGAGGGATCCTTTCCCTGTTTCGTAGGGAAAGAATTCCCGGCGTTCCCGTCGCATCTCAAGAGGAGGCGCTCTCCACAGGAAAGGCGAGAGGAACTCCAGGGTCATGCCACCATTCCAAGAGTCCCCCAGATGTGTCAGTCCATTCCAGAGGAACCTGTTTTCCCTGCACTGCCTTGACGTTCAAGCCGAGGATCAACTCCCACCACGTGTGCACGTGGGACAGCCCTGTGGGAAAGCCTCGTGGGAAAGCCTCGTGGGAAAGACTCGAGGGAAAACCATAGATCCTTTGATCCACGCGGCGGACTGCGTGACACTGCTGCTACCGCTCTGGAGGAAAGCGCAAGTGCATGCCCGCATTCGAGACAAGGACTGACTCCCCTGGGGAGACTCCAGAAGTACCCCAAGATCCATGTCAGCCCTGGAGAGGAATCCTCAGGTTCCGGCCCCGACTCCACACAAGGTCTTAGGCCCCGGCATCGACGGGAGAGGAATCCCGAGAGGCCCCCGAGGAACTCGCATGGGGACGGGCCTTTCCTGAGGCCACCAGAGCGGTTCCCTGAGGTCCCCGTCGTAAGTCGAGAGCACCTGCCGCAACTCGAGAAAATCCAGGAGGTTTTGCCCTCCAGGCGAGATGAGGCCCATTTCCGCTGAGGCTTCTCGAGGCCAATCACGTCTAACCACTGGAACTTCCAAAGGGTCCTTCACACCCTTGCTGCAACTCAAGAAGTTCCCCGACATACCCGTCTCCACTCGAGAGGAAGCACGTCGTGTCCCGCACACATCCAGGGGAGCCCCGTTTCCGCCTCCTAGCTCGAGATGAGGGATCCTTTCCCTGTTTCGTAGGGAAAGAATTCCCGGCGTTCCCGTCGCATCTCAAGAGGAGGCGCTCTCCACAGGAAAGGCGAGAGGAACTCCAGGGTCATGCCACCATTCCAAGAGTCCCCCAGATGTGTCAGGCCATTCCAGAGGAACCTGTTTTCCCTGCACTGCCTTGACGTTCAAGCCGAGGATCGACTCCCACCACGTGTGCACGTGGGACAGCCCTGTGGGAAAGCCTCGTGGGAAAGCCTCGTGGGAAAGACTCGAGGGAAAACCATAGATCCTTTGATCCACGCGGCGGACTGCGTGACACTGCTGCTACCGCTCTGGAGGAAAGCGCAAGTGCATGCCCGCATTCGAGACGAGGACTGACTCCCCTGGGGAGACTCCAGAAGTACCCCAAGATCCATGTCAGCACTGGAGAGGAATCCTCAGGTTCCGGCCCGACTCCACACAAGGTCTTAGGCCCCGGCATCGACGGGAGAGGAATCCCGAGAGGCCCCCGAGGAACTCGCATGGGGACTGGCCTTTCCTGAGGCCACCAGAGCGGGTCCCTGAGGTCCCCGTCGTAAGTCGAGAGCACCTGACGCAACTCGAGAAAATCCAGGAGGTTTTGCCCTCCAGGCGAGATGAGGCCCATTTCCCCTGAGGCTTCTCGAGGCCAATCACATCTAACGACTGGAACTTGCAAAGGGTTCTTCACACCATTGCTGCAACTCAAGAAGTTCCCCGACATACCCGTCTCCACTCGAGAGGAAGCACGTGGGGTCCCTCACACATCCAGGGGAGCCCCGTTTCGCCTCCTAGCTCGAGATGAGGGATCCTTTCCCTGTTTCGTAGGGAAAGAATATCGGGCGTTCCCGTCGCATCTCAAGAGGAGGCGCTCTCCACAGGAAAGGCGAGAGGAACTCCAGGGTCGTGACACCATTCCAAGAGTCCCCCAGATGTGTCAGTCCATTCCAGAGGAACCTGTTTTCCCTGCACTGCCTTGACGTTCAAGCCGAGGATCGACTCCCACCACGTCTGCACGTGGGACAGCCCTGTGGGAAAGCCTCGTGGGAAAGCCTCGTGGGAAAGACTCGAGGGAAAACCATAGATCTTTTGATCCACGCGGCGGACTGCGTGACACTGCTGCTACCGCTCTGGAGGAAAGCGCAAGTGCATGCCCGCATTCGAGACGAGGACTGACTCCCCTGGGGAGACTCCAGAAGTACCCCAAGATCCATGTCAGCACTGGAGAGGAATCCTCAGGTTCCGGCCCCGACTCCACACAAGGTCTTAGGCCCTGGCATCGACGGGAGAGGAATCCCGAGAGGCCCCCGAGGAACTCGCATGGGGACTGGCCTTTCCTGAGGCCACCAGAGCGGTTCCTGAAGTCCCCGTCGTAAGTCGAGAGCACCTGCCGCAACTCGAGAAAATCCAGGAGGTTTTGCCCTTCAGGCGAGACGAGGCCCATTTCCGCTGAGGCTTCTCGAGGCCAATCACATCTAACCACTGGAACTTCCAAAGGGTCCTTCACACCATTGCTGCAACTCAAGAAGTTCCCCGACGTACCCGTCTCCACTCGAGAGGAAGCACGTGGGGTCCCTCACACATCCAGGGGAGCCCCGTTTCCGCCTCCTAGCTCGAGATGAGGGATCTTTCCCTGTTTCGTAGGGAAAGAATTCCCGGCGTTCCCGTCGCATCTCAAGAGGAGGCGCTCTCCACAGGAAAGGCGAGAGGAACTCCAGGGTCGTGACACCATTCCAAGAGTCCCCCAGATGTGTCAGTCCATTCCAGAGGAACCTGTTTTCCCTGCACTGCCTTGACGTTCAAGCCGAGGATCGACTCCCACCACGTGTGCACGTGGGACAGCCCTGTGGGAAAGCCTCATTGGAAAGCCTCGTGGGAAAGACTCGAGGGAAAACTATAGATCCTTTGATCCACGCGGCGGACTGCGTGACACTGCTGCTACCGCTCTGGAGGAAAGCGCAAGTGCATGCCCGAATTCGAGACGAGGACTGACTCCCCTGGGGAGACTCCAGAAGTACCCCAAGATCCATGTCAGCACTGGAGAGGAATCCTCAGGTTCCGGCCCCGACTCCACACAAGGACTTAGGCCCCGCCATCGACGGGAGATGAATCCCGAGAGGCCCCCGAGGAACTCGCATGGGGACTGGCCTTTCCTGAGGCCACCAGAGCGGTTCCTGAGGTCCCCGTCGTAAGTCCAGAGCACCTGCCGCAACTCGAGAAAATCCAGGAGGTTTTGCCCTTCAGGCGAGATGAGGCCCATTTCCGCTGAGGCTTCTCGAGGCCAATCACATCTAACCACTGGAACTTCCAAAGGGTCCTTCACACCATTGCTGCAACTCAAGAAGTTCCCCGACGTACCCGTCTCCACTCGAGAGGAAGCACGTGGGGTCCCTCACACATCCAGGGGAGCCCCGTTTCCGCCTCCTAGCTCGAGATGAGGGATCCTTTCCCTGTTTCGTAGGGAAAGAATTCCCGGCGTTCCCGTCGCATCTCAAGAGGAGGCGCTCTCCACAGGAAAGGCGAGAGGAACTCCAGGGTCGTGACACCATTCCAAGAGTCCCCCAGATGTGTCAGTCCATTCCAGAGGAACCTGTTTTCCCTGCACTGCATTGACGTTCAAGCCGAGGATCGACTCCCACCACGTGTGCACGTGGGACAGCCCTGTGGGAAAGCCTCGTGGGAAAGCCTCGTGGGAAAGACTCGAGGGAAAACCATAGATCCTTTGATCCACGCGGCGGACTGCGTGACACTGCTGCTACCGCTCTGGAGGATAGCGCAAGTGCATGCCCGCATTCGAGACGAGGACTGACTCCCTTGGGGAGACTCCAGAAGTACCCCAAGATCCATGTCAGCACTGGAGAGGAATCCTCAGGTTCTGGCCCGACTCCACACAAGGTCTTAGGCCCCGGCATCGACGGGAGAGGAATCCCGAGAGGCCCCCGAGGAACTCGCATCGGGACTGGCCTTTCCTGAGGCCACCAGAGCGGGTCCCTGAGGCCCCGTCGTAAGTCGAGAGCACCTGCCGCAACTCGAGAAAATCCAGGAGGTTTTGCCCTCCAGGCGAGATGAGGCCCATTTCCGCTGAGGCTTCTCGAGGCCAATCACATCTAACCACTGGAACTTCCAAAGGGTCCTTCACACCCTTGCTGCAACTCAAGAAGTTACCCGACATACCCGTCTCCACTCGAGAGGAAGCACGTGCGGTCCCTCACACATCCAGGGGAGCCCCGTTTCGCCTCCTAGCTCGAGATGAGGGATCCTTTCCCTGTTTCGTAGGGAAAGAATTCCGGGCGTTCCCGTCGCATCTCAAGAGGAGGCGCTCTCCACAGGAAAGGCGAGAGGAACTCCAGGGTCGTGACACCATTCCAAGAGTCCCCCAGATGTGTCAGTCCATTCCAGAGGAACCTGTTTTCCCTGCACTGCCTTGACGTTCAAGCCGAGGATCGACTCCCACCACGTCTGCACGTGGGACAGCCCTGTGGGAAAGCCTCGTGGGAAAGCCTCGTGGGAAAGACTCGAGGGAAAACCATAGATCTTTTGATCCACGCGGCGGACTGCGTGACACTGCTGCTACCGCTCTGGAGGAAAGCGCAAGTGCATGCCCGCATTCGAGACGAGGACTGACTCCCCTGGGGAGACTCCAGAAGTACCCCAAGATCCATGTCAGCACTGGAGAGGAATCCTCAGGTTCCGGCCCCGACTCCACACAAGGTCTTAGGCCCTGGCATCGACGGGAGAGGAATCCCGAGAGGCCCCCGAGGAACTCGCATGGGGACTGGCCTTTCCTGAGGCCACCAGAGCGGTTCCTGAAGTCCCCGTCGTAAGTCGAGAGCACCTGCCGCAACTCGAGAAAATCCAGGAGGTTTTGCCCTTCAGGCGAGACGAGGCCCATTTCCGCTGAGGCTTCTCGAGGCCAATCACATCTAACCACTGGAACTTCCAAAGGGTCCTTCACACCATTGCTGCAACTCAAGAAGTTCCCCGACGTACCCGTCTCCACTCGAGAGGAAGCACGTGGGGTCCCTCACACATCCAGGGGAGCCCCGTTTCCGCCTCCTAGCTCGAGATGAGGGATCTTTCCCTGTTTCGTAGGGAAAGAATTCCCGGCGTTCCCGTCGCATCTCAAGAGGAGGCGCTCTCCACAGGAAAGGCGAGAGGAACTCCAGGGTCGTGACACCATTCCAAGAGTCCCCCAGATGTGTCAGTCCATTCCAGAGGAACCTGTTTTCCCTGCACTGCCTTGACGTTCAAGCCGAGGATCGACTCCCACCACGTGTGCACGTGGGACAGCCCTGTGGGAAAGCCTCATTGGAAAGCCTCGTGGGAAAGACTCGAGGGAAAACTATAGATCCTTTGATCCACGCGGCGGACTGCGTGACACTGCTGCTACCGCTCTGGAGGAAAGCGCAAGTGCATGCCCGAATTCGAGACGAGGACTGACTCCCCTGGGGAGACTCCAGAAGTACCCCAAGATCCATGTCAGCACTGGAGAGGAATCCTCAGGTTCCGGCCCCGACTCCACACAAGGACTTAGGCCCCGCCATCGACGGGAGATGAATCCCGAGAGGCCCCCGAGGAACTCGCATGGGGACTGGCCTTTCCTGAGGCCACCAGAGCGGTTCCTGAGGTCCCCGTCGTAAGTCCAGAGCACCTGCCGCAACTCGAGAAAATCCAGGAGGTTTTGCCCTTCAGGCGAGATGAGGCCCATTTCCGCTGAGGCTTCTCGAGGCCAATCACATCTAACCACTGGAACTTCCAAAGGGTCCTTCACACCATTGCTGCAACTCAAGAAGTTCCCCGACGTACCCGTCTCCACTCGAGAGGAAGCACGTGGGGTCCCTCACACATCCAGGGGAGCCCCGTTTCCGCCTCCTAGCTCGAGATGAGGGATCCTTTCCCTGTTTCGTAGGGAAAGAATTCCCGGCGTTCCCGTCGCATCTCAAGAGGAGGCGCTCTCCACAGGAAAGGCGAGAGGAACTCCAGGGTCGTGCCACCATTCCAAGAGTCCCCCAGATGTGTCAGTCCATTCCAGAGGAACCTGTTTTCCCTGCACTGCATTGACGTTCAAGCCGAGGATCGACTCCCACCACGTGTGCACGTGGGACAGCCCTGTGGGAAAGCCTCGTGGGAAAGCCTCGTGGGAAAGACTCGAGGGAAAACCATAGATCCTTTGATCCACGCGGCGGACTGCGTGACACTGCTGCTACCGCTCTGGAGGATAGCGCAAGTGCATGCCCGCATTCGAGACGAGGACTGACTCCCTTGGGGAGACTCCAGAAGTACCCCAAGATCCATGTCAGCACTGGAGAGGAATCCTCAGGTTCTGGCCCGACTCCACACAAGGTCTTAGGCCCCGACATCGACGGGAGAGGAATCCCGAGAGGCCCCCGAGGAACTCGCATGGGGACGGGCCTTTCCTGAGGCCACCAGAGCGTGTCCCTGAGGTCCCCGTCGTAAGTCGAGAGCACCTGACGCAACTCGAGAAAATCCAGGAGGTTTTGCCCTCCAGGCGAGATGAGGCCCATTTCCCCTGAGGCTTCTCGAGGCCAATCACATCTAACGACTGGAACTTCCAAAGGGTTCTTCACACCATTGCTGCAACTCAAGAAGTTCCCCAACATACCCATCTCCACTCGAGAGGAAGCACGTGGGGTCCCTCACACATCCAGGGGAGCCCCGTTTCCGCCTCCTAGCTCGAGATGAGGGATCCTTCCCTGTTTCGTAGGGAAAGAATTCCCGGCGTTCCCGTCGCATCTCAAGAGGAGGCGCTCTCCACAGGAAAGGCGAGAGGAACTCCAGGGTCGTGACACCATTCCAAGAGTCCCCCAGATGTGTCAGTCCATTCCAGAGGAACCTGTTTTCCCTGCACTGCCTTGACGTTCAAGCCGAGGATCGACTCCCACCACGTGTGCACGTGGGACAGCCCTGTGGGAAAGCCTCGTGGGAAAGCCTCGTGGGAAAGACTCGAGGGAAAACCATAGATCCTTTGATCCACGCGGCGGACTGCGTGACACTGCTGCTACCGCTCTGGAGGAAAGCGCAAGTGCATGCCCGCATTCGAGACGAGGACTGACTCCCCTGGGGAGACTCCAGAAGTACCCCAAGATCCATGTCAGCACTGGAGAGGAATCCTCAGGTTCCGGCCCCGACTCCACACAAGGTCTTAGGCCCCGGCATCGACGGGAGAGGAATCCCGAGAGGCCCCCGAGGAACTCGCTTGGGGACTGGCCTTTCCTGAGGCCACCAGAGCGGGTCCCTGAGGTCCCCGTCGTAAGTCGAGAGCACCTGCCGCAACTCGAGAAAATCCAGGAGGTTTTGCCCTCCAGGCGAGATGAGGCCCATTTCCGCTGAGGCTTCTCGAGGCCAATCACATCTAACCACTGGAACTTCCAAACGGTCCTTCTCACCATTGCTGCAACTCAAGAAGTTCCCCGACATACCCGTCTCCACTCGAGAGGAAGCACGTGGTGTCCCGCACACATCCAGGGGAGCCCCGTTTCTGCCTCCTAGCTCGAGATGAGGGATCCTTTCCCTGTTTCGTAGGGAAAGAATTCCCGGCGTTCCCGTCGCATCTCAAGAGGAGGCCCTCTCCACAGGAAAGGCGAGAGGAACTCCACGGTCGTGCCACCATTCCAAGAATCCCACAGATGGGTCAGTCCATTCCAGAGGAACCTGTTTTCCCTGCACTGCCTTGACGTTCAAGCCGAGGATCGACTCCCACCACGTGTGCACGTGGGACAGCCCTGTGGGAAAGCCTCGGGGGAAAGCCTCGTGGGAAAGACTCGAGGGAAACCATAGATCCTTTGATCCACGCGGCGGACTGCGTGAAACTGCTGCTACCACTCTGGAGGAAAGCGCAAGTGCATGCCCGCATTCGAGACGAGGACTGACTCCCCTGGGGAGACTCCAGAAGTACCCCAAGATCCATGTCAGCACTGGAGAGGAATCCTCAGGTTCCGGCCCCGACTCCACACAAGGTCTTAGGCCCCTGCATCGACGGGAGAGGAATCCCGAGAGGCCCCCGTGGAACTCGCATGGGGACTGGCCTTTCCTGAGGCCACCAGAGCGGGTCCCTGAGGTCCCAGTCGTAAGTCGAGAGCACCTGCCGCAACTCGAGAAAATCCAGGAGGTTTTGCCCTCCAGGCGAGATGAGGCCCATTTCCGCTGAGGGTTCTGGAGGCTAATCACGTCTAACCACTGGAACTTCCAAAGGGTCCTTCACACACTTGCTGCAACTCAAGAAGTTCCCCGACATACCCGTCTCCACTCGAGAGGAAGCACGTGGGTCCCGCACACATCCAGGGGAGCCCCGTTTCCGCCTCCTAGCTCGAGATGAGGGATCCTTTCCCTGTTTCGTAGGGAAAGAATTCCCGACGTTCCCGTCGCATCTCAAGAGGAGGCGCTCTCCACAGGAAAGGCGAGAGGAACTCCTGGGTCGTGCCACCATTCCAAGAGTCCCCCAGATGTGTCAGTCCATTCCAGAGGAACCTGTTTTCCCTGCACTGCCTTGAAGTTCAAGCCGAGGATCGACTCCCACCACGTGTGCACGTGGGACAGCCCTGTGGGAAAGCCTCGTGGGAAAGCCTCGAGGGAAAACCATAGATCCTTTGATCCACGTGGCGGATTGCGTGACACTGCTGCTACCGCTCTGGAGGAAAGCGCAAGTGCATGCCCGCATTCGAGACGAGGACTGACTCCCCTGGGGAGACTCCAGAAGTACCCCAAGATCCATGTCAGCACTGGAGAGGAATCCTCAGGTTCCGGCCCCGACTCCACACAAGGTCTTAGGCCCCGGCATCGACGGGAGAGGAATCACGAGAGGGCCCCGAGGAACTCGCATGGGGACTGGCCTTTCCTGAGGCCACCAGAGCGGGTCCCTGAGGTCCCCGTCGTAAGTCGAGAGCACCTGCCGCAACTCGAGAAAATCCAGGAGGTTTTGCCCTCCAGGCGAGATGACGCCCATTTCCGCTGAGGCTTCTCGAGGCCAATCACATCTAACCACTGGAACTTCCAAAGGGTCCTTCACACCCTTGCTGCAACTCAAGAAGTTCCCCGACATACCCGTCTGCACTCGAGAGGAAGCACGTGGTGTCCCGCACACATCCAGGGGAGCCCCGTTTCCGCCTCCTAGCTCGAGATGAGGGATCCTTTCCCTGTTTCGTAGGGAAAGAATTCCCGGCGTTCCAGTCGCATCTCAAGAGGAGGCGCTCTCCACAGGAAAGGCGAGAGGAACTCCAGGGTCGTGACACCATTCCAAGAGTCCCCCAGATGTGTCAGTCCATTCCAGAGGAACCTGTTTTCCCTGCACTGCCTTGACGTTCAAGCCGAGGATCGACTCCCACCACGTGTGCACGAGGGACAGCCCTGTGGGAAAGCCTCGTGGGAAAGCCTCGAGGGAAAACCATAGATCCTTTGATCCACGCGGCGGACTGCGTGACACTGCTGCTACCGCTCTGGAGGAAAGCGCAAGTGCATGCCCGCATTCGAGACGAGGACTGACTCCCCTGGGGAGACTCCAGAAGTACCCCAAGATCCATGTCAGCACTGGAGAGGAATCCTCAGGTTCCGGACCCGACTCCACACAAGGTCTTAGTCCCCGGCATCGACAGGATAGGGATCCCGAGAGGCCCCCGAGGAACTCGCATGGGGACTGGCTTTTCCTGAGGCCACCAGAGCGGGTCCCTGAGGTCCCCATCGTCAGTCGAGATCACCTGCCGCAACTCGAGAAAATCCAGGAGGTTTTGCCCTCCAGGCGAGATGAGGCTCATTTCCGCTTAGGCTTCTGGAGGCTAATCACGTCTAAACACTGAAACTTCCAAAGGGTCCTTCACACCCTTGCTGCAACTCAAGAAGTTTCCCGACATACCCGTCTCCACTCGAAAGGAAGCACGTGGTGTCCCGCACACATCCAGTGGAGCCCCGTTTCCGCCTCCTAGCTCGAGATGAGGGATCCTTTCCCTGTTTCGTAGGGAAAGAATTCCCGGCGTTCCCGTCGCATCTCAAGAGGAGGCGCTCTCCACAGGAAAGGCGAGAGGAACTCCAGGGTCGTGACACCATTCCAAGAGTCCCCCAGATGTGTCAGCCCATTCCAGAGGAACCTGTTTTCCCTGCACTGCCTTGACGTTCAAGCCAAGGATCGACTCCCACCACGTGTGCACGTGGGACAGCCCTGTGGGAAAGCCTCGTGGGAAAGCCTCGTGGGAAAGACTCGAGGGAAAACCATGGATCCTTTGATCCATGCGGCGGACTGCGTGACACTGCTGCTACCGCTCTGGAGGAAAGCGCAAGTGCATGCCCGCATTCGAGACGAGGACTGACTCCCCTGGGGAGACTCCAGAAGTACCCCAAGATCCATGTCAGCCCTGGAGAGGAATCCTCAGGTTCCGGCCCCGACTCCACACAAGGTCTTAGGCCCCGGCATCGACGGGAGAGGAATCCCAAGAGGAACTCCAATGGGGACTGGCCTTTCCTGAGGCCACCAGAGCGGGTCCCTGAGGTCCCCGTCGTAAGTCTAGAGCACCTGCCGCAACTCGAGAAAATCCAGGAGGTTTTGCCCTCCAGGCGAGATGAGGCCCATTTCCGCTGAGGCTTCTCGAGGCCAATCACGTCTAACCACTGGAACTTCCAAAGGGTCCTTCACACCCTTGCTGCAACTCAAGAAGTTCCCTGACTTACCCGTCTCCACTCGAGAGGAAGCACGTGGTGTCCCGCACACATCCAGGGGAGCCCCGATTCCGCCTCCTAGCTCGAGATGAGGGATCTTTCCCTGTTTCGTAGGGAAAGAATTCCCGGCGTTCCCGTCGCATCTCAAGAGGAGGCGCTCTCCACAGGAAAGGCGAGAGGAACTCCAGGGTCGTGACACCATTCCAAGAGTCCCCCAGATGTGTCAGTCCATTCCAGAGGAACCTGTTTTCCCTGCACTGCCTTGACGTTCAAGCCGAGGATCGACTCCCACCACGTGTGCACGTGGGACAGCCCTGTGGGAAAGCCTCATTGGAAAGCCTCGTGGGAAAGACTCGAGGGAAAACTATAGATCCTTTGATCCACGCGGCGGACTGTGTGACACTGCTGCTACCGCTCTGGAGGAAAGCGCAAGTGCATGCCCGCATTCGAGACGAGGACTGACTCCCCTGGGGAGACTCCAGAAGTACCCCAAGATCCATGTCAGCACTGGAGAGGAATCCTCAGGTTCCGGCCCCGACTCCACACAAGGACTTAGGCCCCGCCATCGACGGGAGATGAATCCCGAGAGGCCCCCGAGGAACTCGCATGGGGACTGGCCTTTCCTGAGGCCACCAGAGCGGTTCCTGAGGTCCCCGTCGTAAGTCCAGAGCACCTGCCGCAACTCGAGAAAATCCAGGAGGTTTTGCCCTTCAGGCGAGATGAGGCCCATTTCCGCTGAGGCTTCTCGAGGCCAATCACATCTAACCACTGGAACTTCCAAAGGGTCCTTCACACCATTGCTGCAACTCAAGAAGTTCCCCGACGTACCCGTCTCCACTCGAGAGGAAGCACGTGGGGTCCCTCACACATCCAGGGGAGCCCCGTTTCCGCCTCCTAGCTCGAGATGAGGGATCCTTTCCCTGTTTCGTAGGGAAAGAATTCCCGGCGTTCCCGTCGCATCTCAAGAGGAGGCGCTCTCCACAGGAAAGGCGAGAGGAACTCCAGGGTCGTGCCACCATTCCAAGAGTCCCCCAGATGTGTCAGTCCATTCCAGAGGAACCTGTTTTCCCTGCACTGCATTGACGTTCAAGCAGAGGATCGACTCCCACCACGTGTGCACGTGGGACAGCCCTGTGGGAAAGCCTCGTGGGAAAGCCTCGTGGGAAAGACTCGAGGGAAAACCATAGATCCTTTGATCCACGCGGCGGACTGCGTGACACTGCTGCTACCGCTCTGGAGGATAGCGCAAGTGCATGTCCGCATTCGAGACGAGGACTGACTCCCTTGGGGAGACTCCAGAAGTACCCCAAGATCCATGTCAGCACTGGAGAGGAATCCTCAGGTTCCGGCCCCGACTCCACACAAGGTCTTAGGCCCCGGCATCGACGGGAGAGGAATCCCGAGAGGCACCCGAGGAACTCGCATGGGGACGGGCCTTTCCTGAGGCCACCAGAGCGGGTCCCTGAGGTCCCCGTCGTAAGTCGAGAGCACCTGACGCAACTCGAGAAAATCCAGGAGGTTTTGCCCTCCAGGCGAGATGAGGGCCATTTCCCCTGAGGCTTCTCGAGGCCAATCACATCTAACGACTGGAACTTCCAAAGGGTTCTTCACACCATTGCTGCAACTCAAGAAGTTCCCCAACATACCCATCTCCACTCGAGAGGAAGCACGTGGGGTCCCTCACACATCCAGGGGAGCCCCGTTTCCGCCTCCTAGCTCGAGATGAGGGATCCTTCCCTGTTTCGTAGGGAAAGAATTCCCGGCGTTCCCGTCGCATCTCAAGAGGAGGCGCTCTCCACAGGAAAGGCGAGAGGAACTCCAGGGTCGTGACACCATTCCAAGAGTCCCCCAGATGTGTCAGTCCATTCCAGAGGAACCTGTTTTCCCTGCACTGCCTTGACGTTCAAGCCGAGGATCGACTCCCACCACGTGTGCACGTGGGACAGCCCTGTGGGAAAGCCTCGTGGGAAAGCCTCGTGGGAAAGACTCGAGGGAAAACCATAGATCCTTTGATCCACGCTGCGGACTGTGTGACACTGCTGCTACCGCTCTGGAGGAAAGCGCAAGTGCATGCCCGCATTCGAGACGAGGACTGACTCCCCTGGGGAGACTCCAGAAGTACCCCAAGATCCATGTCAGCACTGGAGAGGAATCCTCAGGTTCCGGCCCCGACTCCACACAAGGTCTTAGGCCCCGGCATCGACGGGAGAGGAATCCCGAGAGGCCCCCGAGGAACTCGCTTGGGGACTGGCCTTTCCTGAGGCCACCAGAGCGGGTCCCTGAGGTCCCCGTCGTAAGTCGAGAGCACCTGCCGCAACTCGAGAAAATCCAGGAGGTTTTGCCCTCCAGGCGAGATGAGGCCCATTTCCGCTGAGGCTTCTCGAGGCCAATCACATCTAACCACTGGAACTTCCAAAGGGTCCTTCTCACCATTGCTGCAACTCAAGAAGTTCCCCGACATACCCGTCTCCACTCGAGAGGAAGCACGTGGTGTCCCGCACACATCCAGGGGAGCCCCGTTTCTGCCTCCTAGCTCGAGATGAGGGATCCTTTCCCTGTTTCGTAGGGAAAGAATTCCCGGCGTTCCCGTCGCATCTCAAGAGGAGGCCCTCTCCACAGGAAAGGCGAGAGGAACTCCACGGTCGTGCCACCATTCCAAGAATCCCACAGATGGGTCAGTCCATTCCAGAGGAACCTGTTTTCCCTGCACTGCCTTGACGTTCAAGCCGAGGATCGACTCCCACCACGTGTGCACGTGGGACAGCCCTGTGGGAAAGCCTCGGGGGAAAGCCTCGTGGGAAAGACTCGAGGGAAAACCATAGATCCTTTGATCCACGCGGCGGACTGCGTGAAACTGCTGCTACCACTCTGGAGGAAAGCGCAAGTGCATGCCCGCATTCGAGACGAGGACTGACTCCCCTGGGGAGACTCCAGAAGTACCCCAAGATCCATGTCAGCCCTGGAGAGGAATCCTCAGGTTCCGGCCCCGACTCCACACAAGGTCTTAGGCCCCGGCATCGACGGGAGAGGAATCCCAAGAGGAACTCCAATGGGGACTGGCCTTTCCTTAGGCCACCAGAGCGGGTCCCTGAGGTCCCCGTCGTAAGTCGAGAGCACCTGCCGCAACTCGAGAAAATCCAGGAGGTTTTGCCCTCCAGGCGAGATGAGGCCCATTTCCGCTGAGGCTTCTCGAGGCCAATCACGTCTAACCACTGGAACTTCCAAAGGGTCCTTCACACCCTTGCTGCAACTCAAGAAGTTCCCCGACATACCCGTCTCCACTCGAGAGGAAGCACGTGGTGTCCCGCACACATCCAGGGGAGCCCCGTTTCCGCCTCCTAGCTCGAGATGAGGGATCCTTTCCCTGATTCGTAGGGAAAGAATTTCCGGCGTTCTCGTCGCATCTCAAGAGGAGGCGCTCTCCACAGGAAAGGCGAGAGGAACTCCAGGGTCATGCCACCATTCCAAGAGTCCCCCAGATGTGTCAGGCCATTCCAGAGGAACCTGTTTTCCCTGCACTGCCTTGAAGTTCAAGCCGAGGATCGACTCCCACCACGTGTGCACGTGGGACAGCCCAGTGGGAAAGCCTCGTGGGAAAGCCTCGAGGGAAAACCATAGATCCTTTGATCCACGTGGCGGATTGCGTGACACTGCTGCTACCGCTCTGGAGGAAAGCGCAAGTGCATGCCCGCATTCGAGACGAGGACTGACTCCCCTGGGGAGACTCCAGAAGTACCCCAAGATCCATGTCAGCACTGGAGAGGAATCCTCAGGTTCCGGCCCCGACTCCACACAAGGTCTTAGGCCCCAGCATCGACGGGAGAGGAATCCCGAGAGGCCCCCGTGGAACTCGCATGGGGACTGGCCTTTCCTGAGGCCACCAGAGCGGGTCCCTGAGGTCCCCGTCGTAAGTCGAGAGCACCTGCCGCAACTCGAGAAAATCCAGGAGGTTTTGCCCTCCAGGCGAGATGAGGCCCATTTCCGCTGAGGGTTCTGGAGGCTAATCACGTCTAACCACTGGAACTTCCAAAGGGTCCTTCACACACTTGCTGCAACTCAAGAAGTTCCCCGACATACCCGTCTCCACTCGAGAGGAAGCACGTGGGTCCCGCACACATCCAGGGGAGCCCCGTTTCCGCCTCCTAGCTCGAGATGAGGGATCCTTTCCCTGTTTCGTAGGGAAAGAATTCCCGACGTTCCCGTCGCATCTCAAGAGGAGGCGCTCTCCACAGGAAAGGCGAGAGGAACTCCAGGGTCGTGCCACCATTCCAAGAGTCCCCCAGATGTGTCAGTCCATTCCAGAGGAACCTGTTTTCCCTGCACTGCCTTGACTTTCAAGCCGAGGATCGACTCCCACCACTTGTGCACGTGGGACAGCCCTGTGGGAAAGCCTCGTGGGAAAGCCTCGTGGGAAAGACTCGAGGGAAAACCATAGATCCTTTGATCCACGCGGCGGACTGCGTGACACTGCTGCTACCGCTCTGGAGGAAAGCGCAAGTGCATGCCCGCATTCGAGACGAGGACTGACTCCCCTGGGGAGACTCCAGAAGTACCCCAAGATCCATGTCAGCAATGGAGAGGAATCCTCAGGTTCCGGCCCCGAATCCACACAAGGTCTTAGGCCCTGGCATCGACGGGAGAGGAATCCCGAGAGGCCCCCGAGGAACTCGCATGGGGACTGGCCTTTCCTGAGGCCACCAGAGCGGTTCCTGAGGTCCCCGTCGTAAGTCGAGAGCACCTGCCGCAACTCGAGAAAATCCAGGAGGTTTTGCCCTTCAGGCGAGATGAGGCCCATTTCCGCTGAGGCTTCTCGAGGCCAATCACATCTAACCACTGGAACTTCCAAAGGGTCCTTCACACCATTGCTGCATCTCAAGAAGTTCCCCGACGTACCCGTCTCCACTCGAGAGGAAGCACGTGGGGTCCCTCACACATCCAGGGGAGCCCCGTTTCCGCCTCCTAGCTCGAGATGAGGGATCTTTCCCTGTTTCGTAGGGAAAGAATTCCCGGCGTTCCCGTCGCATCTCAAGAGGAGGCGCTCTCCACAGGAAAGGCGAGAGGAACTCCAGGGTCGTGCCACCATTCCAAGAGTCCCCCAGATGTGTCAGTCCATTCCAGAGGAACCTGTTTTCCCTGCACTGCCTTGACGTTCAAGCCGAGGATCGACTCCCACCACTTGTGCACGTGGGACAGCCCTGTGGGAAAGCCTCGTGGGAAAGCCTCGTGGGAAAGACTCGAGGGAAAACCATAGATCCTTTGATCCCCGCGGCGGACTGCGTGACACTGCTGCTACCGCTCTGGAGGAAAGCGCAAGTGCATGCCCGCATTCGAGACGAGGACTGACTCCCCTGGGGAGACTCCAAAAGTACCCCAAGATCCATGTCAGCACTGGAGAGGAATCCTCAGGTTCCGGCCCCGACTCCACACAAGGTCTTAGGCCCTGGCATCGACGGGAGAGGAATCCCGAGAGGCCCCCGAGGAACTCGCATGGGGACTGGCCTTTCCTGAGGCCACCAGAGCGGTTCCTGAGGTCCCCGTCGTAAGTCGAGAGCACCTGCCGCAACTCGAGAAAATCCAGGAGGTTTTGCCCTTCAGGCGAGATGAGGCCCATTTCCGCTGAGGCTTCTCGAGGCCAATCACATCTAACCACTGGAACTTCCAAAGGGTCCTTCACACCATTGCTGCAACTCAAGAAGTTCCCCGACGTACCCGTCTCCACTCGAGAGGAAGCACGTGGGGTCCCTCACACATCCAGGGGAGCCCCGTTTCCGCCTCCTAGCTCGAGATGAGGGATCTTTCCCTGTTTCGTAGGGAAAGAATTCCCGGCGTTCCCGTCGCATCTCAAGAGGAGGCGCTCTCCACAGGAAAGGCGAGAGGAACTCCAGGGTCGTGACACCATTCCAAGAGTCCCCCAGATGTGTCAGTCCATTCCAGAGGAACCTGTTTTCCCTGCACTGCCTTGACGTTCAAGCCGAGGATCGACTCCCACTACGTGTGCACGTGGGACAGCCCTGTGGGAAAGCCTCATTGGAAAGCCTCGTGGGAAAGACTCGAGGGAAAACAATAGATTCTTTGATCCACGCGGCTGACTGCGTGACACTGCTGCTACCGCTCTGGAGGAAAGCGCAAGTGCATGCCCGCATTCGAGACGAGGACTGACTCTCCTGGGGAGACTCCAGAAGTACCCCAAGATCCATGTCAGCACTGGAGAGGAATCCTCAGGTTCCGGCCCCGACTCCACACAAGGACTTAGGCCCCGCCATCGACGGGAGAGGAATCCCGAGAGGCCCCCGAGGAACTCGCATGGGGACTGGCCTTTCCTGAGGCCACCAGAGCGGTTCCTGAGGTCCCCGTCGTAAGTCGAGAGCACCTGCCGCAACTCGAGAAAATCCAGGAGGTTTTGCCCTTCAGGCGAGATGAGGCCCATTTCCGCTGAGGCTTCTCGAGGCCAATCACATCTAACCACTGGAACTTCCAAAGGGTCCTTCACACCATTGCTGTAACTCAAGAAGTTCCCCGACGTACCCGTCTGCACTCGAGAGGAAGCACGTGGGGTCCCTCACACATCCAGTGGAGCCCCGTTTCCGCCTCCTAGCTCGAGATGAGGGATCTTTCCCTGTTTCGTAGGGAAAGAATTCCCGGCGTTCCCGTCGCATCTCAAGAGGAGGCGCTCTCCACAGGAAAGGCGAGAGGAACTCCAGGGTCGTGCCACCATTCCAAGAGTCCCCCAGATGTGTCAGTCCATTCCAGAGGAACCTGTTTTCCCTGCACTGCCTTGACGTTCAAGCCGAGGATCGACTCCCACCACGTGTGCACGTGGGACAGCCCTGTGGGAAAGCCTCGTGGGAAAGCCTCGTGGGAAAGACTCGAGGGAAAACCATAGATCCTTTGATCCACGCGGCGGACTGCGTGACACTGCTGCTACCGCTCTGGAGGAAAGAGCAAGTGCATGCCCGCATTCGAGACGAGGACTGACTCCCCTGGGGAGACTCCAGAAGTACCCCAAGATCCATGTCAGCACTGGAGAGGAATCCTCAGGTTCCGGCCCGACTCCACACAAGGTCTTAGGCCCCGGCATCGACGGGAGAGGAATCCCGAGAGGCCCCCGAGGAACTCGCTTGGGGACTGGCCTTTCCTGAGGCCACCAGAGCGGGTCCCTGAGGTCCCCGTGTAAGTCGAGAGCACCTGCCGCAACTCGAGAAAATCCAGGAGGTTTTACCCTCCAGGCGAGATGAGGCCCATTTCCGCTGAGGCTTCTCGAGGCCAATCACATCTAACCACTGGAACTTCCAAAGGGTCCTTCTCACCATTGCTGCAACTCAAGAAGTTCCCCGACATACCCGTCTCCACTCGAGAGGAAGCACGTGGTGTCCCGCACACATCCAGGGGAGCCCCGTTTCTGCCTCCTAGCTCGAGATGAGGGATCCTTTCCCTGTTTCGTAGGGAAAGAATTCCCGGCGTTCCCGTCGCATCTCAAGAGGAGGCCCTCTCCACAGGAAAGGCGAGAGGAACTCCAGGGTCGTGACACCATTCCAAGAATCCCACAGATGGGTCAGTCCATTCCAGAGGAACCTGTTTTCCCTGCACTGCCTTGACGTTCAAGCCGAGGATCGACTCCCACCACGTGTGCACGTGGGACAGCCCTGTGGGAAAGCCTCGGGGGAAAGCCTCGTGGGAAAGACTCGAGGGAAAACCATAGATCCTTTGATCCACGCGTCGGACTGTGTGAAACTGCTGCTACCACTCTGGAGGAAAGCGCAAGTGCATGCCCGCATTCGAGACGAGGACTGACTCCCCTGGGGAGACTCCAGAAGTACCCCAAGATCCATGTCAGCACTGGAGAGGAATCCTCAGGTTCCGGCCCCGACTCCACACAAGGTCTTAGGCCCCAGCATCGACGGGAGAGGAATCCCGAGAGGCCCCCGTGGAACTCGCATGGGGACTGGCCTTTCCTGAGGCCACCAGAGCGGGTCCCTGAGGTCCCCGTCGTAAGTCGAGAGCACCTGCCGCAACTCGAGAAAATCCAGGAGGTTTTGCCCTCCAGGCGAGATGAGGCCCATTTCCGCTGAGGGTTCTGGAGGCTAATCACGTCTAACCACTGGAACTTCCAAAGGGTCCTTCACACACTTGCTGCAACTCAAGAAGTTCCCCGACATACCCGTCTCCACTCGAGAGGAAGCACGTGGGTCCCGCACACATCCAGGGGAGCCCCGTTTCCGCCTCCTAGCTCGAGATGAGGGATCCTTTCCCTGTTTCGTAGGGAAAGAATTCCCGGCGTTCCCGTCGCATCTCAAGAGGAGGCGCTCTCCACAGGAAAGGCGAGAGGAACTCCAGGGTCGTGACACCATTCCAAGAGTCCCCCAGATGTGTCAGTCCATTCCAGAGGAACCTGTTTTCCCTGCACTGCCTTGACGTTCAAGCCGAGGATCGACTCCCACCACGTGTGCACGTGGGACAGCCCTGTGGGAAAGCCTCATTGGAAAGCCTCGTGGGAAAGACTCGAGGGAAAACTATAGATCCTTTGATCCACGCGGCGGACTGCGTGACACTGCTGCTACCGCTCTGGAGGAAAGCGCAAGTGCATGCCCGCATTCGAGACGAGGACTGACTCCCCTGGGGAGACTCCAGAAGTACCCCAAGATCCATGTCAGCACTGGAGAGGAATCCTCAGGTTCCGGCCCCGACTCCACACAAGGACTTTGGCCCCGCCATCGACGGGAGAGGAATCCTGGGAGGCCCCCGAGGAACTCGCATGGGGACTGGCCTTTCCTGAGGCCACCAGAGCGGTTCCTGAGGTCCCCGTCGTAAGTCGAGAGCACCTGCCGCAACTCGAGAAAATCCAGGAGGTTTTGCCCTTCAGGCGAGATGAGGCCCATTTCCGCTGAGGCTTTTCGAGGCCAATCACATCTAACCACTGGAACTTCCAAAGGGTCCTTCACACCATTGCTGCAACTCAAGAAGTTCCCCGACGTACCCGTCTCCACTCGAGAGGAAGCACGTGGGGTCCCTCACACATCCAGGGGAGCCCCGTTTCCGCCTCCTAGCTCGAGATGAGGGATCTTTCCCTGTTTCGTAGGGAAAGAATTCCCGGCGTTCCCGTCGCATCTCAAGAGGAGGCGCTCTCCACAGGAAAGGCGAGAGGAACTCCAGGGTCGTGACACCATTCCAAGAGTCCCCCAGATGAGTCAGTCCATTCCAGAGGAACCTGTTTTCCCTGCACTGCATTGACGTTCAAGCCGAGGATCGACTCCCACCACGTGTGCACGTGGGACAGCCCTGTGGGAAAGCCTCGTGGGAAAGCCTCGTGGGAAAGACTCGAGGGAAAACCATAGATCCTTTGATCCACGCGGCGGACTGCGTGACACTGCTGCTACCGCTCTGGAGGAAAGAGCAAGTGCATGCCCGCATTCGAGACGAGGACTGACTCCCCTGGGGAGACTCCAGAAGTACCCCAAGATCCATGTCAGCACTGGAGAGGAATCCTCAGGTTCCGGCCCGACTCCACACAAGGTCTTAGGCCCCGGCATCGACGGGAGAGGAATCCCGAGAGGCCCCCGAGGAACTCGCATGGGGACTGGCCTTTCCTGAGGCCACCAGAGCGGGTCCCTGAGGTCCCCGTCGTAAGTCGAGAGCACCTGCCGCAACTCGAGAAAATCCAGGAGGTTTTGCCCTCCAGGGGAGATGAGGCCCATTTCCGCTGAGGCTTCTCGAGGCCAATCACTTCTAACCACTGGAACTTCCAAAGGGTCCTTCACACCCTTGCTGCAACTCAAGAAGTTCCCCGACATACCCGTCTCCACTCGAGAGGAATTACGTGGTGTCCCGCACACATCCAGGGGAGCCCCGTTTCGCCTCCTAACTCGAGATGAGTGATCCTTTCCCTGTTTCGTAGGGAAAGATTTCCCGGCGTTCCCGTCGCACCTCAAGAGGAGGCCCTCTCCACAGGAAAGGCGAGAGGAACTCCAGGGTCGTGCCACCATTCCAAGAGTCCCCCAGATGTGTCAGTCCATTCCAGAGGAACCTGTTTTCCCTGCACTGCCTTGACGTTCAAGCCGAGGATCGACTCCCACCACGTGTGCACGTGGGACAGCCCTGTGGGAAAGCCTCGTGGGAAAGCCTCGTGGGAAAGACTCGAGGGAAAACCATAGATCCTTTGATCCACGCGGCGGACTGCGTGACACTGCTGCTACCGCTCTGGAGGAAAGCGCAAGTGCATGCCCGCATTCGAGACGAGGACTGACTCCCCTGGGGAGACTCCAGAAGTACCCCAAGATCCATGTCAGCACTGGAGAGGAATCCTCAGGTTCCGGCCCCGACTCCACACAAGGTCTTAGGCCCTGGCATCGACGGGAGAGGAATCCCGAGAGGCCCCCGAGGAACTCGCATGGGGACTGGCCTTTCCTGAGGCCACCAGAGCGGTTCTTGAGGTCCCCGTCGTAAGTCGAGAGCACTTGCCGCAACTCGAGAAAATCCAGGAGGTTTTGCCCTTCAGGCGAGATGAGGCCCATTTCCGCTGAGGCTTCTCGAGGCCAATCACATCTAACCACTGGAACTTCCAAAGGGTCCTTCACACCATTGCTGCAACTCAAGAAGTTCCCCGACATACCCGTCTCCACTCGAGAGGAAGCACGTGTGGTCCCTCACACATCCAGGGGAGCCCCGTTTCCGCCTCCTAGCTCGAGATGAGGGATCCTTCCCGGTTTCGTAGGGAAAGAATTCCTGGCGTTCCCGTCGCATCTCAAGAGGAGGCGCTCTCCACAGGAAAGGCGAGAGGAACTCCAGGGTCGTGACACTATTCCAAGTGTCCCCCAGATGTGTCAGTCCATTCCAGAGGAACCTGTTTTCCCTGCACTGCCTTGACGTTCAAGCCGAGGATCGACTCCCACCACGTGTGCACGTGGGACAGCCCTGTGGGAAAGCCTCGTGGGAAAGCCTCGTGGGAAAGACTCGAGGGAAAAACATAGATCCTTTGATCCACGCGGCGGACTGCGTGACACTGCTGCTACCGCTCTGGAGGAAAGCGCAAGTGCATGCCCGCATTCGAGACGAGGACTGACTCCCCTGGGGAGACTCCAGAAGTACCCCAAGATCCATGTCAGCACTGGAGAGGAATCCTCAGGTTCCGGCCCCGACTCCACACAAGGACTTAGGCCCCGCCATCGAAGGGAGAGGAATCCCGAGAGGCCCCCGAGGAACTCGCATGGGGACTGGCCTTTCCTGAGGCCACCAGAGCGGTTCCTGAGGTCCCCGTCGTAAGTCGAGAGCACCTGCCGCAACTCGAGAAAATCCAGGAGGTTTTGCCCTTCAGGCGAGATGAGGCCCATTTCCGCTGAGGCTTCTCGAGGCCAATCACATCTAACCACTGGAACTTCCAAAGGGTCCTTCACACCATTGCTGCAACTCAAGAAGTTCCCCGACGTACCCGTCTCCACTCGAGAGGAAGCACGTGGGGTCCCTCACACATCCAGGGGAGCCCCGTTTCCGCCTCCTAGCTCGAGATGAGGGATCTTTCCCTGTTTCGTAGGGAAAGAATTCCCGGCGTTCCCGTCGCATCTCAAGAGGAGGCGCTCTCCACAGGAAAGGCGAGAGGAACTCCAGGGTCGTGACACCATTCCAAGAGTCCCCCAGATGTGTCAGTCCATTCCAGAGGAACCTGTTTTCCCTGCACTGCCTTGACGTTCAAGCCGAGGATCGACTCCCACCACGTGTGCACGTGGGACAGCCCTGTGGGAAAGCCTCATTGGAAAGCCTCGTGGGAAAGACTCGAGGGAAAACTATAGATCCTTTGATCCACGCGGCGGACTGCGTGACACTGCTGCTACCGCTCTGGAGGAAAGCGCAAGTGCATGCCCGCATTCGAGACGAGGACTGACTCCCCTGGGGAGACTCCAGAAGTACCCCAAGATCCATGTCAGCACTGGAGAGGAATCCTCAGGTTCCGGCCCCGACTCCACACAAGGACTTTGGCCCCGCCATCGACGGGAGAGGAATCCTGAGAGGCCCCCGAGGAACTCGCATGGGGACTGGCCTTTCCTGAGGCCACCAGAGCGGTTCCTGAGGTCCCCGTCGTAAGTCGAGAGCACCTGCCGCAACTCGAGAAAATCCAGGAGGTTTTGCCCTTCAGGCGAGATGAGGCCCATTTCCGCTGAGGCTTCTCGAGGCCAATCACATCTAACCACTGGAACTTCCAAAGGGTCCTTCACACCATTGCTGCAACTCAAGAAGTTCCCCGACGTACCCGTCTCCACTCGAGAGGAAGCACGTGGGGTCCCTCACACATCCAGGGGAGCCCCGTTTCCGCCTCCTAGCTCGAGATGAGGGATCTTTCCCTGTTTCGTAGGGAAAGAATTCCCGGCGTTCCCGTCGCATCTCAAGAGGAGGCGCTCTCCACAGGAAAGGCGAGAGGAACTCCAGGGTCGTGACACCATTCCAAGAGTCCCCCAGATGAGTCAGTCCATTCCAGAGGAACCTGTTTTCCCTGCACTGCATTGACGTTCAAGCCGAGGATCGACTCCCACCACGTGTGCACGTGGGACAGCCCTGTGGGAAAGCCTCGTGGGAAAGCCTCGTGGGAAAGACTCGAGGGAAAACCATAGATCCTTTGATCCACGCGGCGGACTGCGTGACACTGCTGCTACCGCTCTGGAGGAAAGAGCAAGTGCATGCCCGCATTCGAGACGAGGACTGACTCCCCTGGGGAGACTCCAGAAGTACCCCAAGATCCATGTCAGCACTGGAGAGGAATCCTCAGGTTCCGGCCCGACTCCACACAAGGTCTTAGGCCCCGGCATCGACGGGAGAGGAATCCCGAGAGGCCCCCGAGGAACTCGCATGGGGACTGGCCTTTCCTGAGGCCACCAGAGCGGGTCCCTGAGGTCCCCGTCGTAAGTCGAGAGCACCTGCCGCAACTCGAGAAAATCCAGGAGGTTTTGCCCTCCAGGGGAGATGAGGCCCATTTCCGCTGAGGCTTCTCGAAGCCAATCACTTCTAACCACTGGAACTTCCAAAGGGTCCTTCACACCCTTGCTGCAACTCAAGAAGTTCCCCGACATACCCGTCTCCACTCGAGAGGAATTACGTGGTGTCCCGCACACATCCAGGGGAGCCCCGTTTCGCCTCCTAACTCGAGATGAGTGATCCTTTCCCTGTTTCGTAGGGAAAGATTTCCCGGCGTTCCCGTCGCACCTCAAGAGGAGGCCCTCTCCACAGGAAAGGCGAGAGGAACTCCAGGGTCGTGCCACCATTCCAAGAGTCCCCCAGATGTGTCAGTCCATTCCAGAGGAACCTGTTTTCCCTGCACTGCCTTGACGTTCAAGCCGAGGATCGACTCCCACCACGTGTGCACGTGGGACAGCTCTGTGGGAAAGCCTCGTGGGAAAGCCTCGTGGGAAAGACTCGAGGGAAAACCATAGATCCTTTGATCCACGCGGCGGACTGCGTGACACTGCTGCTACCTCTCTGGAGGAAAGCGCAAGTGCATGCCCGCATTCGAGACGAGGACTGACTCCCCTGGGGAGACTCTAGAAATACCCCAAGATCCATGTCAGCACTGGAGAGGAATCCTCAGGTTCCGGCCCCGACTCCACACAAGGTCTTAGGCCCCGGCATCGACGGGAGAGGAATCCCGAGAGGCCCCCGAGGAACTCGCATGGGGACTGGCCTTTCCTGAGGCCACCAGAGCGGTTCCCTGAGGTCCCCGTCGCAAGTCGAGAGCACCTGCCGCAACTGGAGAAAATCCAGGAGGTTTTGCCCTCCAGGCGAGATGAGGCCCATTTCCGCTGAGGCTTCTCGAGGCCAATCACATCTAACCACTGGAACTTCCAAAGGGTCCTTCACACCATTGCTGCAACTCAAGAAGTTTCCCGACATACCCGTCTCCACTCGAGAGGAAGCACGTGGGGTCCCGCACACATCCAGGGGAGCCCCGTTTCCGCCTCCTAGCTCGAGATGAGGGATCCTTTCCCTGTTTCGTAGGGAAAGAATTCCCGGCGTTCCTGTCGCATCTCAAGAGGAGGCGCTCTCCACAGGAAAGGCGAGAGGAACTCCAGGGTCGTGACACCATTCCAAGAGTCCCCCAGATGTGTCAGTCCATTCCAGAGGAACCTGTTTTCCCTGCACTGCCTTGACGTTCAAGCCGAGGATCGACTCCCACCACGTGTGCACGTGGGACAGCCCTGTGGGAAAGCCTCGTGGGAAAGCCTCGTGGGAAAGACTCGAGGGAAAACCATAGATCCTTTGATCCACGCGGCGGACTGCGTGACACTGCTGCTACCGCTCTGGAGGAAAGCGCAAGTGCATGCCCGCATTCGAGACGAGGACTGACTCCCCTGGGGAGACTCCAGAAGTACCCCAAGATCCATGTCAGCACTGGAGAGGAATCCTCAGGTTCCGGCCCCGACTCCACAGAACGTCTTAGGCCCCGGCATCAACGGGAGAGGAATCCCCAGAGGCACCCGAGGAACTCGCATGGGGACTGGCCTTTCCTGAGGCCACCAGAGCGGGTCCCTGAGGTCCCCGTCGTAAGTCGAGAGCACCTGCCGCAACTCGAGAAAATCCAGGAGGTTTTGCGTCCAGGCGAGATGAGGCCCATTTCGGCTGAGGCTTCTCGAGGCTAATCACATCTAACCACTGGAACTTCCAAAGGGTCCTTCACACCCTTGCTGCAACTCAAGAAGCTCCCCGACATACCCGTCTGCACTCGAGAGGAAGCACGTGGGGTCCCGCACACATCCAGGGGAGCCCCGTTTCCGCCTCCTAGCTCGAGATGAGGGATCCTTTCCCTGTTTCGTAGGGAAAGAATTCCCGGCTTTCCCGTCGCATCTCAAGAGGAGGCGCTCTCCACAGGAAAGGCGAGAGGAACTCCAGGGTCTTGACACCATTCCAAGAGTCCCCCAGATGTGTCAGTCCATTCCAGAGGAACCTGTTTTCCCTGCACTGCCTTGACGTTCAAGCCGAGGATCGACTCCCACCACGTGTACACGTGGGACAGCCCTGTGGGAAAGCCTCGTGGGAAAGCCTCGTGGGAAAGACTCGAGGGAAAACCATAGATCCTTTGATCCATGCGGCAGACTGCGTGACACTGCTGCTACCGCTCTGGAGGAAAGCGCAAGTGCATGCCCGCATTCGAGACGAGGACTGACTCCCCTGGGGAGACTCCAGAAGTACCCCAAGATCCATGTCAGCACTGGAGAGGAATCCTCAGGTTCCGGCCCCGACTACACACAAGGTCTTAGGCACCGGCATCGATGGGAAAGGAATCCCGAGAGGCCCCCGAGGAACTCGCATGGGGAATGGCCTTTCCTGAGGCCACCAGAGCGGGTCCCTGAGGTCCCCGTCGAAAGTCGAGAGCACCTGCCGCAACTCGAGAAAATCCAGGAGGTTTTGCCCTCCAGGTGAGATGAGGCCCATTTCCGCTGAGGCTTCTCTAGGCCAATCACATCTAACCTCTGGAACTTCCAAAGGGTCCTTCACACCCTTGCTGCAACTCAAGAAGTTCCCCGACACACCCGTCTGCACTCGAGAGGAAGCACGTGGTGTCCCGCACACATCCAGGGGAGCCCCGTTTCCGCCTCCTAGCTCGAGATGAGGGATCCTTTCTCTGTTTCGTAGGGAAAGAATTCCCGGCGTTCCCGTCGCATCTCAAGAGGAGGCGCTCTCCACAGGAAAGGCGAGAGGAACTCCAGGGTCGTGCCACCATTCCAAGAGTCCCCCAGATGTGTCAGTCCATTCCAGAGGAACCTGTTTTCCCTGCACTGCCTTGACGTTCAAGCCTAGGATCGACTCCCACCACGTGTGCACGTGGGACAGCCCTGTGGGAAAGCCTCCTGGGAAAGCCTCGTGGGAAAGACTCGAGGGAAAACCATAGATCCTTTGATCCACGCGGTGGACTGCGTGACACTACTGCTACCGCTCTGGAGGAAAGCGCAAGTGCATGCCCGCATTCGAGACGAGGACTGACTCCCCTGGGGAGACTTCAGAAGTACCCGAAAATTAACGTCAGCACTGGAGAGGATTCCTCAGGTTCCGGCCCCGACTCCACACAAGGTCTTAGGCCCCGGAATCGACTGGAGAGGAATCCCGAGAGGCCCCCGAGGAACTCGCATGGGGACTGGCCTTTCCTGAGGCCACCAGAGCGGGTCCCTGAGGTCCCCGTCGTAAGTCGAGAGCAACTGCCGCAATTCGAGAAATTCCAGGAGGTTTTGCCCTCCAGGCGAGATGAGGCCCATTTCCGCTGAGGCTTCTCGAGGCCAATCACATCTCAACACTGGAACTTCCAAAGGGTCCTTCACACCCTTGCGGCAACTCAAGAAGTTCCCCGACATACCCGTCTCCACTCGAGAGGAAGCACGTGGGGTCCCGCACACATCCAGGGGAGCCCCGTTTCCGCCTCCTAGCTCGAGATGAGGGATCCTTTCCCTGTTTCGTAGGGAAAGAATTCCCGGCGTTCCCGTCGCATCTCAAGAGGAGGCGCTCTCCACAGGAAAGGCGAGAGGAACTCCAGGGTCGTGCCACCATTCCAAGAGTCCCCCAGATGTGTCAGTCCATTCCAGAGGAACCTGTTTTCCCTGCACTGCCTTGACGTTCAAGCCGAGGATCGACTCCCACCACGTGTGCACGTGGGACAGCTCTGTGGGAAAGCCTCGTGGGAAAGCCTCGTGGGAAAGACTCGAGGGAAAACCATAGATCCTTTGATCCACGCGGCGGACTGCGTGACACTGCTGCTACCTCTCTGGAGGAAAGCGCAAGTGCATGCCCGCATTCGAGACGAGGACTGACTCCCCTGGGGAGACTCTAGAAATACCCCAAGATCCATGTCAGCACTGGAGAGGAATCCTCAGGTTCCGGCCCCGACTCCACACAAGGTCTTAGGCCCCGGCATCGACGGGAGAGGAATCCCGAGAGGCCCCCGAGGAACTCGCATGGGGACTGGCCTTTCCTGAGGCCACCAGAGCGGTTCCCTGAGGTCCCCGTCGCAAGTCGAGAGCACCTGCCGCAACTGGAGAAAATCCAGGAGGTTTTGCCCTCCAGGCGAGATGAGGCCCATTTCCGCTGAGGCTTCTCGAGGCCAATCACATCTAACCACTGGAACTTCCAAAGGGTCCTTCACACCATTGCTGCAACTCAAGAAGTTTCCCGACATACCCGTCTCCACTCGAGAGGAAGCACGTGGGGTCCCGCACACATCCAGGGGAGCCCCGTTTCCGCCTCCTAGCTCGAGATGAGGGATCCTTTCCCTGTTTCGTAGGGAAAGAATTCCCGGCGTTCCCGTCGCATCTCAAGAGGAGGCGCTCTCCACAGGAAAGGCGAGAGGAACTCCAGGGTCGTGACACCATTCCAAGAGTCCCCCAGATGTGTCAGTCCATTCCAGAGGAACCTGTTTTCCCTGCACTGCCTTGACGTTCAAGCCGAGGATCGACTCCCACCACGTGTGCACGTGGGACAGCCCTGTGGGAAAGCCTCGTGGGAAAGCCTCGTGGGAAAGACTCGAGGGAAAACCATAGATCCTTTGATCCACGCGGCGGACTGCGTGACACTGCTGCTACCGCTCTGGAGGAAAGCGCAAGTGCATGCCCGCATTCGAGACGAGGACTGACTCCCCTGGGGAGACTCCAGAAGTACCCCAAGATCCATGTCAGCACTGGAGAGGAATCCTCAGGTTCCGGCCCCGACTCCACAGAACGTCTTAGGCCCCGGCATCAACGGGAGAGGAATCCCCAGAGGCACCCGAGGAACTCGCATGGGGACTGGCCTTTCCTGAGGCCACCAGAGCGGGTCCCTGAGGTCCCCGTCGTAAGTCGAGAGCACCTGCCGCAACTCGAGAAAATCCAGGAGGTTTTGCGTCCAGGCGAGATGAGGCCCATTTCGGCTGAGGCTTCTCGAGGCTAATCACATCTAACCACTGGAACTTCCAAAGGGTCCTTCACACCCTTGCTGCAACTCAAGAAGCTCCCCGACATACCCGTCTGCACTCGAGAGGAAGCACGTGGGGTCCCGCACACATCCAGGGGAGCCCCGTTTCCGCCTCCTAGCTCGAGATGAGGGATCCTTTCCCTGTTTCGTAGGGAAAGAATTCCCGGCTTTCCCGTCGCATCTCAAGAGGAGGCGCTCTCCACAGGAAAGGCGAGAGGAACTCCAGGGTCTTGACACCATTCCAAGAGTCCCCCAGATGTGTCAGTCCATTCCAGAGGAACCTGTTTTCCCTGCACTGCCTTGACGTTCAAGCCGAGGATCGACTCCCACCACGTGTACACGTGGGACAGCCCTGTGGGAAAGCCTCGTGGGAAAGCCTCGTGGGAAAGACTCGAGGGAAAACCATAGATCCTTTGATCCATGCGGCAGACTGCGTGACACTGCTGCTACCGCTCTGGAGGAAAGCGCAAGTGCATGCCCGCATTCGAGACGAGGACTGACTCCCCTGGGGAGACTCCAGAAGTACCCCAAGATCCATGTCAGCACTGGAGAGGAATCCTCAGGTTCCGGCTCCGACTACACACAAGGTCTTAGGCACCGGCATCGATGGGAAAGGAATCCCGAGAGGCCCCCGAGGAACTCGCATGGGGAATGGCCTTTCCTGAGGCCACCAGAGCGGGTCCCTGAGGTCCCCGTCGAAAGTCGAGAGCGCCTGCCGCAACTCGAGAAAATCCAGGAGGTTTTGCCCTCCAGGCGAGATGAGGCCCATTTCCGCTGAGGCTTCTCGAGGCTAATCACATCTAACCACTGGAACTTCCAACGGGTCCTTCACACCCTTGCTGCGACTAAAGAAGTTCCCCACCATACCCGTCTCCACTCCAGAGGAAGCACGTGGGGTCCCGCACACAACCAGGGGAGCACCGTTTCCGCCTCCTAGCTCGAGATGAGGGATCCTTTCCCTGTTTCATAGGGAAAGAATTCCCGGCGTTCCCGTCGCACCTCAAGAGGAGGCGCTCTCCACAGGAAAGGCGAGAGGAACTCCAGAGTCGTGCCACCATTCCAAGAGACCCCCAGATATGTCAGTCCATTCCAGAGGAACCTGTTTTCCCTGCACTGCTTTGACGTTCAAGCCGAGGATCGACTCCCACCACGTGTGCACGTGGGACAGTCCTGTGGGAAAGCCTCGTGGGAAAGCCTCGTGGGAAAGACTCGAGGGAAAACCATAGATCCTTTGATCCACGCGGCGGACTGCGTGACACTGCTGCTACCGCTCTGGAGGAAAGCGCAAGTTCATGCCCGCATTCGAAACGAAGACTGACTCCCCTGGGTAGACTCCAGAAGTACCCCAAGATCCATGTCAGCACTGGAGAGGAATCCTCAGGTTCCGGCCGCGACTTCACACAAGGAATAAGGCCCCGGCAACGACGGGAGAGGAATCCCGAGAGGCCCCCGAGGAACTCGCATGGGGACTGGCCTTTCCTGAGGCCACCAGAGCGGGTCCCTGAGGTCCCCGTCGTAAGTCGAGAGCACCTGCCGCAACTCGAGAAAATCCAGGAGGTTTTGCCCTCCAGGCGAGATGAGGCCCATTTCTGCTGAGGCTTCTCGAGGCTAATCACGTCTAACCACTGGAACTTCCAAAGGGTCCTTCACACCCTTGCTGCAACTCAAGAAGGTCCCCGACATACCCGTCTCCACTCGAGAGGAAGCACGTGGGGTCCCGCACACACCCAGGGGAGCCCCGTTTCCGCTTCCTAGCTCGAGATGAGGGATCCTGTCCCTGTTTCGTAGGGAAAGAATTCCCGGTGTTCCCGTCGCATCTCAAGAGGAGGCGCTCTCCACAGGAAAGGCGAGAGGAACTCCAGGGTCGTGCCACCATTCCAAGAGTCCCCCAGATGTGTCAGTCCATTCCATAGGAACCTGTTTTGCCTGCACTGCATTGACGTTCAAGCCGAGGATCGACTCCCACCACGTGTGCACGTGGGACAGCCCTGTGGGAAAGCCTCGTGGGAAAACCTCGTGGGAAAGACTCGAGGGAAAACCATAGATCCTTTGACCCATTGGGCGGACTGCGTGACACTGCTGCTACCGCTCTCGAGGAAAGCGCAAGTGCATGCCCGCATTCGAGACGAAGACTGACTCCCCTGGGGAGACTCCAGAAGTACCCCAAGATCCATGTCAGCACTGGAGAGGAATCCTCAGGTTCCGGCCCCGACTCCACACAAGGACTAAGGCACCGGCATCGACGGGAGACGAATCCCCAGAGGCCCCCGAGGAACTCGCATGGGGACTGGCCTTTCCTGAGTCCACCAGAGCGGGTCCCTGAGGTCCCCGTCGTTAGTCGAGAGCACCTGCCGCAACTCGAGAAAATCCAGGAGGTTTTGCCCTCCAGGCGAGATGAGGCCCATCTCCGCTGAGGCTTCTCGAGGCTAATCACGTCTAACCACTGGAACTTTCAAAGGGTCCTTCACACCCTTGCTGCAACTCAAGAACTTCCCCGACATACCCGTCTCCCCTCGAGAGGAAGCACGTGGGGTCCCTCACACATCCAGGGGAGCCCCGTTTCCGCCTCCTAGCTCGAGATGAGGGATCCTTCCCTTTTTCGTAGGGAAAGAATTCCCGGCCTTCCAGTCGCATCTCAAGAGGTGGCGCTCTCCACAGGAAAGGCGAGAGGAACTCCAGGGTCGTGACACCATTCCAAGAGTCCCCCAGATGTGTCAGTCCATTCCAGAGGAACCTGTTTTCCCTGCACTGCCTTGACATGCAAGCCGAGGATCGACTCCCACCACGTGTGCACGTGGGACAGCCCTGTGGGAAAGCCTCGTGGGAAAGCCTCGTGGGAAAGACTCGAGGGAAAACCATAGATCCTTTGATCCACGCGGCGGACTGCGTGACACTGCTGCTACCGCTCTGGAGGAAAGCGCAAGTGCATGCCCGCATTCGAGACGAGGACTGACTCCCCTGGGGAGACTCCAGACGTACCCCAAGATCCATGTCAGCACTGGAGAGGAATCCTCAGGTTCCGGCCCCGACTCCACACAAGGTCTTAGGCCCTGGCATCGACGGGAGAGGAATCCCGAGACGCCCCCGAGGAACTCGCATGGGGACTGGCCTTTCCTGAGGCCACCAGAGCGGGTCCCTGAGGTCCCCGTCGTAAGTCGAGAACACCTGCCTCAACTCGAGAAAATCCAGGAGGTTTTGCCCTCCAGGCGAGATGAGGCCCATTTCCGCCGAGGCTTCTCGAGGCTAATCACGTCTAACCACTGGAACTTCCAAAGGGTCCTTCACACCCTTGCTGCAACTCAAGAAGTTCCCCGACATACCCGTCTCCACTCGAGAGGAAGTACGTGGTGTCCCGCACACATCCAGGGGAGCCCCGTTTCCGCCTCCTAGCTCGAGATGAGGATCCTTTCCCTGTTTCGTAGGGAAAGAATTCCCGGCGTTCCTGTCGCATCTCAAGAGGAGGTGCTCTCCACAGGAAAGGCGAGAGGAACTGAAGGGTCGTGACACCATTCCAAGAGTCCCCTAGATGTGTCAGTCCATTCCAGAGGAACCTGTTTTCCCTGAACTGCCTTGACGTTCAAGCCGAGGATCGACTCCCACCACGTGTGCACGTGGGACAGCCCAGTGGGAAAGCCTCGTGGGAAAGCCTCGAGGGAAAACCATAGATCCTTTGATCCACGTGGCGGATTGCGTGACACTGCTGCTACCGCTCTGGAGGAAAGCGCAAGTGCATGCCCGCATTCGAGACGAGGACTGACTCCCCTGGGGAGACTCCAGAAGTACCCCAAGATCCATGTCAGCACTGGAGAGGAATCCTCAGGTTCCGGCCCCGACTCCACACAAGGTCTTAGGCCCCAGCATCGACGGGAGAGGAATCCCGAGAGGCCCCCGTGGAACTCGCATGGGGACTGGCCTTTCCTGAAGCCACCAGAGCGGGTCCCTGAGGTCCCCGTCGTAAGTCGAGAGCACCTGCCGCAACTCGAGAAAATCCAGGAGGTTTTGCCCTCCAGGCGAGATGAGGCCCATTTCCGCTGAGGGTTCTGGAGGCTAATCACGTCTAACCACTGGAACTTCCAAAGGGTCCTTCACACACTTGCTGCAACTCAAGAAGTTCCCCGACATACCCGTCTCCACTCGAGAGGAAGCACGTGGGTCCCGCACACATCCAGGGGAGCCCCGTTTCCGCCTCCTAGCTCGAGATGAGGGATCCTTTCCCTGTTTCGTAGGGAAAGAATTCCCGACGTTCCCGTCGCATCTCAAGAGGAGGCGCTCTCCACAGGAAAGGCGAGAGGAACTCCAGGGTCGTGCCACCATTCCAAGAGTCCCCCAGATGTGTCAGTCCATTCCAGAGGAACCTGTTTTCCCTGCACTGCCTTGACGTTCAAGCCGAGGATCGACTCCCACCACTTGTGCACGTGGGACAGCCCTGTGGGAAAGCCTCGTGGGAAAGCCTCGTGGGAAAGACTCGAGGGAAAACCATAGATCCTTTGATCCACGCGGCGGACTGCGTGACACTGCTGCTACCGCTCTGGAGGAAAGCGCAAGTGCATGCCCGCATTCGAGACGAGGACTGACTCCCCTGGGGAGACTCCAGAAGTACCCCAAGATCCATGTCAGCAATGGAGAGGAATCCTCAGGTTCCGGCCCCGAATCCACACAAGGTCTTAGGCCCTGGCATCGACGGGAGAGGAATCCCGAGAGGCCCCCGAGGAACTCGCATGGGGACTGGCCTTTCCTGAGGCCACCAGAGCGGTTCCTGAGGTCCCCGTCGTAAGTCGAGAGCACCTGCCGCAACTCGAGAAAATCCAGGAGGTTTTGCCCTTCAGGCGAGATGAGGCCCATTTCCGCTGAGGCTTCTCGAGGCCAATCACATCTAACCACTGGAACTTCCAAAGGGTCCTTCACACCATTGCTGCATCTCAAGAAGTTCCCCGACGTACCCGTCTCCACTCGAGAGGAAGCACGTGGGGTCCCTCACACATCCAGGGGAGCCCCGTTTCCGCCTCCTAGCTCGAGATGAGGGATCTTTCCCTGTTTCGTAGGGAAAGAATTCCCGGCGTTCCCGTCGCATCTCAAGAGGAGGCGCTCTCCACAGGAAAGGCGAGAGGAACTCCAGGGTCGTGCCACCATTCCAAGAGTCCCCCAGATGTGTCAGTCCATTCCAGAGGAACCTGTTTTCCCTGCACTGCCTTGACGTTCAAGCCGAGGATCGACTCCCACCACTTGTGCACGTGGGACAGCCCTGTGGGAAAGCCTCGTGGGAAAGCCTCGTGGGAAAGACTCGAGGGAAAACCATAGATCCTTTGATCCCCGCGGCGGACTGCGTGACACTGCTGCTACCGCTCTGGAGGAAAGCGCAAGTGCATGCCCGCATTCGAGACGAGGACTGACTCCCCTGGGGAGACTCCAAAAGTACCCCAAGATCCATGTCAGCACTGGAGAGGAATCCTCAGGTTCCGGCCCCGACTCCACACAAGGTCTTAGGCCCTGGCATCGACGGGAGAGGAATCCCGAGAGGCCCCCGAGGAACTCGCATGGGGACTGGCCTTTCCTGAGGCCACCAGAGCGGTTCCTGAGGTCCCCGTCGTAAGTCGAGAGCACCTGCCGCAACTCGAGAAAATCCAGGAGGTTTTGCCCTTCAGGCGAGATGAGGCCCATTTCCGCTGAGGCTTCTCGAGGCCAATCACATCTAACCACTGGAACTTCCAAAGGGTCCTTCACACCATTGCTGCAACTCAAGAAGTTCCCCGACGTACCCGTCTCCACTCGAGAGGAAGCACGTGGGGTCCCTCACACATCCAGGGGAGCCCCGTTTCCGCCTCCTAGCTCGAGATGAGGGATCTTTCCCTGTTTCGTAGGGAAAGAATTCCCGGCGTTCCCGTCGCATCTCAAGAGGAGGCGCTCTCCACAGGAAAGGCGAGAGGAACTCCAGGGTCGTGACACCATTCCAAGAGTCCCCCAGATGTGTCAGTCCATTCCAGAGGAACCTGTTTTCCCTGCACTGCCTTGACGTTCAAGCCGAGGATCGACTCCCACTACGTGTGCACGTGGGACAGCCCTGTGGGAAAGCCTCATTGGAAAGCCTCGTGGGAAAGACTCGAGGGAAAACAATAGATTCTTTGATCCACGCGGCTGACTGCGTGACACTGCTGCTACCGCTCTGGAGGAAAGCGCAAGTGCATGCCCGCATTCGAGACGAGGACTGACTCTCCTGGGGAGACTCCAGAAGTACCCCAAGATCCATGTCAGCACTGGAGAGGAATCCTCAGGTTCCGGCCCCGACTCCACACAAGGACTTAGGCCCCGCCATCGACGGGAGAGGAATCCCGAGAGGCCCCCGAGGAACTCGCATGGGGACTGGCCTTTCCTGAGGCCACCAGAGCGGTTCCTGAGGTCCCCGTCGTAAGTCGAGAGCACCTGCCGCAACTCGAGAAAATCCAGGAGGTTTTGCCCTTCAGGCGAGATGAGGCCCATTTCCGCTGAGGCTTCTCGAGGCCAATCACATCTAACCACTGGAACTTCCAAAGGGTCCTTCACACCATTGCTGTAACTCAAGAAGTTCCCCGACGTACCCGTCTGCACTCGAGAGGAAGCACGTGGGGTCCCTCACACATCCAGTGGAGCCCCGTTTCCGCCTCCTAGCTCGAGATGAGGGATCTTTCCCTGTTTCGTAGGGAAAGAATTCCCGGCGTTCCCGTCGCATCTCAAGAGGAGGCGCTCTCCACAGGAAAGGCGAGAGGAACTCCAGGGTCGTGCCACCATTCCAAGAGTCCCCCAGATGTGTCAGTCCATTCCAGAGGAACCTGTTTTCCCTGCACTGCCTTGACGTTCAAGCCGAGGATCGACTCCCACCACGTGTGCACGTGGGACAGCCCTGTGGGAAAGCCTCGTGGGAAAGCCTCGTGGGAAAGACTCGAGGGAAAACCATAGATCCTTTGATCCACGCGGCGGACTGCGTGACACTGCTGCTACCGCTCTGGAGGAAAGCGCAAGTGCATGCCCGCATTCGAGACGAGGACTGACTCCCCTGGGGAGACTCCAGAAGTACCCCAAGATCCATGTCAGCACTGGAGAGGAATCCTCAGGTTCCGGCCCGACTCCACACAAGGTCTTAGGCCCCGGCATCGACGGGAGAGGAATCCCGAGAGGCCCCCGAGGAACTCGCTTGGGGACTGGCCTTTCCTGAGGCCACCAGAGCGGGTCCCTGAGGTCCCCGTGTAAGTCGAGAGCACCTGCCGCAACTCGAGAAAATCCAGGAGGTTTTACCCTCCAGGCGAGATGAGGCCCATTTCCGCTGAGGCTTCTCGAGGCCAATCACATCTAACCACTGGAACTTCCAAAGGGTCCTTCTCACCATTGCTGCAACTCAAGAAGTTCCCCGACATACCCGTCTCCACTCGAGAGGAAGCACGTGGTGTCCCGCACACATCCAGGGGAGCCCCGTTTCTGCCTCCTAGCTCGAGATGAGGGATCCTTTCCCTGTTTCGTAGGGAAAGAATTCCCGGCGTTCCCGTCGCATCTCAAGAGGAGGCCCTCTCCACAGGAAAGGCGAGAGGAACTCCCAGGGTCGTGCCACCATTCCAAGAATCCCACAGATGGGTCAGTCCATTCCAGAGGAACCTGTTTTCCCTGCACTGCCTTGACGTTCAAGCCGAGGATCGACTCCCACCACGTGTGCACGTGGGACAGCCCTGTGGGAAAGCCTCGGGGGAAAGCCTCGTGGGAAAGACTCGAGGGAAAACCATAGATCCTTTGATCCACGCGTCGGACTGCGTGAAACTGCTGCTACCACTCTGGAGGAAAGCGCAAGTGCATGCCCGCATTCGAGACGAGGACTGACTCCCCTGGGGAGACTCCAGAAGTACCCCAAGATCCATGTCAGCACTGGAGAGGAATCCTCAGGTTCCGGCCCCGACTCCACACAAGGTCTTAGGCCCCAGCATCGACGGGAGAGGAATCCCGAGAGGCCCCCGTGGAACTCGCATGGGGACTGGCCTTTCCTGAGGCCACCAGAGCGGGTCCCTGAGGTCCCCGTCGTAAGTCGAGAGCACCTGCCGCAACTCGAGAAAATCCAGGAGGTTTTGCCCTCCAGGCGAGATGAGGCCCATTTCCGCTGAGGGTTCTGGAGGCTAATCACGTCTAACCACTGGAACTTCCAAAGGGTCCTTCACACACTTGCTGCAACTCAAGAAGTTCCCCGACATACCCGTCTCCACTCGAGAGGAAGCACGTGGGTCCCGCACACATCCAGGGGAGCCCCGTTTCCGCCTCCTAGCTCGAGATGAGGGATCCTTTCCCTGTTTCGTAGGGAAAGAATTCCCGGCGTTCCCGTCGCATCTCAAGAGGAGGCGCTCTCCACAGGAAAGGCGAGAGGAACTCCAGGGTCGTGACACCATTCCAAGAGTCCCCCAGATGTGTCAGTCCATTCCAGAGGAACCTGTTTTCCCTGCACTGCCTTGACGTTCAAGCCGAGGATCGACTCCCACCACGTGTGCACGTGGGACAGCCCTGTGGGAAAGCCTCATTGGAAAGCCTCGTGGGAAAGACTCGAGGGAAAACTATAGATCCTTTGATCCACGCGGCGGACTGCGTGACACTGCTGCTACCGCTCTGGAGGAAAGCGCAAGTGCATGCCCGCATTCGAGACGAGGACTGACTCCCCTGGGGAGACTCCAGAAGTACCCCAAGATCCATGTCAGCACTGGAGAGGAATCCTCAGGTTCCGGCCCCGACTCCACACAAGGACTTTGGCCCCGCCATCGACGGGAGAGGAATCCTGGGAGGCCCCCGAGGAACTCGCATGGGGACTGGCCTTTCCTGAGGCCACCAGAGCGGTTCCTGAGGTCCCCGTCGTAAGTCGAGAGCACCTGCCGCAACTCGAGAAAATCCAGGAGGTTTTGCCCTTCAGGCGAGATGAGGCCCATTTCCGCTGAGGCTTTTCGAGGCCAATCACATCTAACCACTGGAACTTCCAAAGGGTCCTTCACACCATTGCTGCAACTCAAGAAGTTCCCCGACGTACCCGTCTCCACTCGAGAGGAAGCACGTGGGGTCCCTCACACATCCAGGGGAGCACCGTTTCCGCCTCCTAGCTCGAGATGAGGGATCTTTCCCTGTTTCGTAGGGAAAGAATTCCCGGCGTTCCCGTCGCATCTCAAGAGGAGGCGCTCTCCACAGGAAAGGCGAGAGGAACTCCAGGGTCGTGACACCATTCCAAGAGTCCCCCAGATGAGTCAGTCCATTCCAGAGGAACCTGTTTTCCCTGCACTGCATTGACGTTCAAGCCGAGGATCGACTCCCACCACGTGTGCACGTGGGACAGCCCTGTGGGAAAGCCTCGTGGGAAAGCCTCGTGGGAAAGACTCGAGGGAAAACCATAGATCCTTTGATCCACGCGGCGGACTGCGTGACACTGCTGCTACCGCTCTGGAGGAAAGAGCAAGTGCATGCCCGCATTCGAGACGAGGACTGACTCCCCTGGGGAGACTCCAGAAGTACCCCAAGATCCATGTCAGCACTGGAGAGGAATCCTCAGGTTCCGGCCCGACTCCACACAAGGTCTTAGGCCCCGGCATCGACGGGAGAGGAATCCCGAGAGGCCCCCGAGGAACTCGCATGGGGACTGGCCTTTCCTGAGGCCACCAGAGCGGGTCCCTGAGGTCCCCGTCGTAAGTCGAGAGCACCTGCCGCAACTCGAGAAAATCCAGGAGGTTTTGCCCTCCAGGGGAGATGAGGCCCATTTCCGCTGAGGCTTCTCGAGGCCAATCACTTCTAACCACTGGAACTTCCAAAGGGTCCTTCACACCCTTGCTGCAACTCAAGAAGTTCCCCGACATACCCGTCTCCACTCGAGAGGAATTACGTGGTGTCCCGCACACATCCAGGGGAGCCCCGTTTCGCCTCCTAACTCGAGATGAGTGATCCTTTCCCTGTTTCGTAGGGAAAGATTTCCCGGCGTTCCCGTCGCACCTCAAGAGGAGGCCCTCTCCACAGGAAAGGCGAGAGGAACTCCAGGGTCGTGCCACCATTCCAAGAGTCCCCCAGATGTGTCAGTCCATTCCAGAGGAACCTGTTTTCCCTGCACTGCCTTGACGTTCAAGCCGAGGATCGACTCCCACCACGTGTGCACGTGGGACAGCCCTGTGGGAAAGCCTCGTGGGAAAGCCTCGTGGGAAAGACTCGAGGGAAAACCATAGATCCTTTGATCCACGCGGCGGACTGCGTGACACTGCTGCTACCGCTCTGGAGGAAAGCGCAAGTGCATGCCCGCATTCGAGACGAGGACTGACTCCCCTGGGGAGACTCCAGAAGTACCCCAAGATCCATGTCAGCACTGGAGAGGAATCCTCAGGTTCCGGCCCCGACTCCACACAAGGTCTTAGGCCCTGGCATCGACGGGAGAGGAATCCCGAGAGGCCCCCGAGGAACTCGCATGGGGACTGGCCTTTCCTGAGGCCACCAGAGCGGTTCTTGAGGTCCCCGTCGTAAGTCGAGAGCACTTGCCGCAACTCGAGAAAATCCAGGAGGTTTTGCCCTTCAGGCGAGATGAGGCCCATTTCCGCTGAGGCTTCTCGAGGCCAATCACATCTAACCACTGGAACTTCCAAAGGGTCCTTCACACCATTGCTGCAACTCAAGAAGTTCCCTGACATACCCGTCTCCACTCGAGAGGAAGCACGTGTGGTCCCTCACACATCCAGGGGAGCCCCGTTTCCGCCTCCTAGCTCGAGATGAGGGATCCTTCCCGGTTTCGTAGGGAAAGAATTCCTGGCGTTCCCGTCGCATCTCAAGAGGAGGCGCTCTCCACAGGAAAGGCGAGAGGAACTCCAGGGTCGTGACACTATTCCAAGTGTCCCCCAGATGTGTCAGTCCATTCCAGAGGAACCTGTTTTCCCTGCACTGCCTTGACGTTCAAGCCGAGGATCGACTCCCACCACGTGTGCACGTGGGACAGCCCTGTGGGAAAGCCTCGTGGGAAAGCCTCGTGGGAAAGACTCGAGGGAAAAACATAGATCCTTTGATCCACGCGGCGGACTGCGTGACACTGCTGCTACCGCTCTGGAGGAAAGCGCAAGTGCATGCCCGCATTCGAGACGAGGACTGACTCCCCTGGGGAGACTCCAGAAGTACCCCAAGATCCATGTCAGCACTGGAGAGGAATCCTCAGGTTCCGGCCCCGACTCCACACAAGGACTTAGGCCCCGCCATCGAAGGGAGAGGAATCCCGAGAGGCCCCCGAGGAACTCGCATGGGGACTGGCCTTTCCTGAGGCCACCAGAGCGGTTCCTGAGGTCCCCGTCGTAAGTCGAGAGCACCTGCCGCAACTCGAGAAAATCCAGGAGGTTTTGCCCTTCAGGCGAGATGAGGCCCATTTCCGCTGAGGCTTCTCGAGGCCAATCACATCTAACCACTGGAACTTCCAAAGGGTCCTTCACACCATTGCTGCAACTCAAGAAGTTCCCCGACGTACCCGTCTCCACTCGAGAGGAAGCACGTGGGGTCCCTCACACATCCAGGGGAGCCCCGTTTCCGCCTCCTAGCTCGAGATGAGGGATCTTTCCCTGTTTCGTAGGGAAAGAATTCCCGGCGTTCCCGTCGCATCTCAAGAGGAGGCGCTCTCCACAGGAAAGGCGAGAGGAACTCCAGGGTCGTGACACCATTCCAAGAGTCCCCCAGATGTGTCAGTCCATTCCAGAGGAACCTGTTTTCCCTGCACTGCCTTGACGTTCAAGCCGAGGATCGACTCCCACCACGTGTGCACGTGGGACAGCCCTGTGGGAAAGCCTCATTGGAAAGCCTCGTGGGAAAGACTCGAGGGAAAACTATAGATCCTTTGATCCACGCGGCGGACTGCGTGACACTGCTGCTACCGCTCTGGAGGAAAGCGCAAGTGCATGCCCGCATTCGAGACGAGGACTGACTCCCCTGGGGAGACTCCAGAAGTACCCCAAGATCCATGTCAGCACTGGAGAGGAATCCTCAGGTTCCGGCCCCGACTCCACACAAGGACTTTGGCCCCGCCATCGACGGGAGAGGAATCCTGAGAGGCCCCCGAGGAACTCGCATGGGGACTGGCCTTTCCTGAGGCCACCAGAGCGGTTCCTGAGGTCCCCGTCGTAAGTCGAGAGCACCTGCCGCAACTCGAGAAAATCCAGGAGGTTTTGCCCTTCAGGCGAGATGAGGCCCATTTCCGCTGAGGCTTCTCGAGGCCAATCACATCTAACCACTGGAACTTCCAAAGGGTCCTTCACACCATTGCTGCAACTCAAGAAGTTCCCCGACGTACCCGTCTCCACTCGAGAGGAAGCACGTGGGGTCCCTCACACATCCAGGGGAGCCCCGTTTCCGCCTCCTAGCTCGAGATGAGGGATCTTTCCCTGTTTCGTAGGGAAAGAATTCCCGGCGTTCCCGTCGCATCTCAAGAGGAGGCGCTCTCCACAGGAAAGGCGAGAGGAACTCCAGGGTCGTGACACCATTCCAAGAGTCCCCCAGATGAGTCAGTCCATTCCAGAGGAACCTGTTTTCCCTGCACTGCATTGACGTTCAAGCCGAGGATCGACTCCCACCACGTGTGCACGTGGGACAGCCCTGTGGGAAAGCCTCGTGGGAAAGCCTCGTGGGAAAGACTCGAGGGAAAACCATAGATCCTTTGATCCACGCGGCGGACTGCGTGACACTGCTGCTACCGCTCTGGAGGAAAGAGCAAGTGCATGCCCGCATTCGAGACGAGGACTGACTCCCCTGGGGAGACTCCAGAAGTACCCCAAGATCCATGTCAGCACTGGAGAGGAATCCTCAGGTTCCGGCCCGACTCCACACAAGGTCTTAGGCCCCGGCATCGACGGGAGAGGAATCCCGAGAGGCCCCCGAGGAACTCGCATGGGGACTGGCCTTTCCTGAGGCCACCAGAGCGGGTCCCTGAGGTCCCCGTCGTAAGTCGAGAGCACCTGCCGCAACTCGAGAAAATCCAGGAGGTTTTGCCCTCCAGGGGAGATGAGGCCCATTTCCGCTGAGGCTTCTCGAAGCCAATCACTTCTAACCACTGGAACTTCCAAAGGGTCCTTCACACCCTTGCTGCAACTCAAGAAGTTCCCCGACATACCCGTCTCCACTCGAGAGGAATTACGTGGTGTCCCGCACACATCCAGGGGAGCCCCGTTTCGCCTCCTAACTCGAGATGAGTGATCCTTTCCCTGTTTCGTAGGGAAAGATTTCCCGGCGTTCCCGTCGCACCTCAAGAGGAGGCCCTCTCCACAGGAAAGGGGAGAGGAACTCCAGGGTCGTGCCACCATTCCAAGAGTCCCCCAGATGTGTCAGTCCATTCCAGAGGAACCTGTTTTCCCTGCACTGCCTTGACGTTCAAGCCGAGGATCGACTCCCACCACGTGTGCACGTGGGACAGCTCTGTGGGAAAGCCTCGTGGGAAAGCCTCGTGGGAAAGACTCGAGGGAAAACCATAGATCCTTTGATCCACGCGGCGGACTGCGTGACACTGCTGCTACCTCTCTGGAGGAAAGCGCAAGTGCATGCCCGCATTCGAGACGAGGACTGACTCCCCTGGGGAGACTCTAGAAATACCCCAAGATCCATGTCAGCACTGGAGAGGAATCCTCAGGTTCCGGCCCCGACTCCACACAAGGTCTTAGGCCCCGGCATCGACGGGAGAGGAATCCCGAGAGGCCCCCGAGGAACTCGCATGGGGACTGGCCTTTCCTGAGGCCACCAGAGCGGTTCCCTGAGGTCCCCGTCGCAAGTCGAGAGCACCTGCCGCAACTGGAGAAAATCCAGGAGGTTTTGCCCTCCAGGCGAGATGAGGCCCATTTCCGCTGAGGCTTCTCGAGGCCAATCACATCTAACCACTGGAACTTCCAAAGGGTCCTTCACACCATTGCTGCAACTCAAGAAGTTTCCCGACATACCCGTCTCCACTCGAGAGGAAGCACGTGGGGTCCCGCACACATCCAGGGGAGCCCCGTTTCCGCCTCCTAGCTCGAGATGAGGGATCCTTTCCCTGTTTCGTAGGGAAAGAATTCCCGGCGTTCCTGTCGCATCTCAAGAGGAGGCGCTCTCCACAGGAAAGGCGAGAGGAACTCCAGGGTCGTGACACCATTCCAAGAGTCCCCCAGATGTGTCAGTCCATTCCAGAGGAACCTGTTTTCCCTGCACTGCCTTGACGTTCAAGCCGAGGATCGACTCCCACCACGTGTGCACGTGGGACAGCCCTGTGGGAAAGCCTCGTGGGAAAGCCTCGTGGGAAAGACTCGAGGGAAAACCATAGATCCTTTGATCCACGCGGCGGACTGCGTGACACTGCTGCTACCGCTCTGGAGGAAAGCGCAAGTGCATGCCCGCATTCGAGACGAGGACTGACTCCCCTGGGGAGACTCCAGAAGTACCCCAAGATCCATGTCAGCACTGGAGAGGAATCCTCAGGTTCCGGCCCCGACTCCACAGAACGTCTTAGGCCCCGGCATCAACGGGAGAGGAATCCCCAGAGGCACCCGAGGAACTCGCATGGGGACTGGCCTTTCCTGAGGCCACCAGAGCGGGTCCCTGAGGTCCCCGTCGTAAGTCGAGAGCACCTGCCGCAACTCGAGAAAATCCAGGAGGTTTTGCGTCCAGGCGAGATGAGGCCCATTTCGGCTGAGGCTTCTCGAGGCTAATCACATCTAACCACTGGAACTTCCAAAGGGTCCTTCACACCCTTGCTGCAACTCAAGAAGCTCCCCGACATACCCGTCTGCACTCGAGAGGAAGCACGTGGGGTCCCGCACACATCCAGGGGAGCCCCGTTTCCGCCTCCTAGCTCGAGATGAGGGATCCTTTCCCTGTTTCGTAGGGAAAGAATTCCCGGCTTTCCCGTCGCATCTCAAGAGGAGGCGCTCTCCACAGGAAAGGCGAGAGGAACTCCAGGGTCTTGACACCATTCCAAGAGTCCCCCAGATGTGTCAGTCCATTCCAGAGGAACCTGTTTTCCCTGCACTGCCTTGACGTTCAAGCCGAGGATCGACTCCCACCACGTGTACACGTGGGACAGCCCTGTGGGAAAGCCTCGTGGGAAAGCCTCGTGGGAAAGACTCGAGGGAAAACCATAGATCCTTTGATCCATGCGGCAGACTGCGTGACACTGCTGCTACCGCTCTGGAGGAAAGCGCAAGTGCATGCCCGCATTCGAGACGAGGACTGACTCCCCTGGGGAGACTCCAGAAGTACCCCAAGATCCATGTCATCACTGGAGAGGAATCCTCAGGTTCCGGCCCCGACTACACACAAGGTCTTAGGCACCGGCATCGATGGGAAAGGAATCCCGAGAGGCCCCCGAGGAACTCGCATGGGGAATGGCCTTTCCTGAGGCCACCAGAGCGGGTCCCTGAGGTCCCCGTCGAAAGTCGAGAGCACCTGCCGCAACTCGAGAAAATCCAGGAGGTTTTGCCCTCCAGGTGAGATGAGGCCCATTTCCGCTGAGGCTTCTCTAGGCCAATCACATCTAACCTCTGGAACTTCCAAAGGGTCCTTCACACCCTTGCTGCAACTCAAGAAGTTCCCCGACACACCCGTCTGCACTCGAGAGGAAGCACGTGGTGTCCCGCACACATCCAGGGGAGCCCCGTTTCCGCCTCCTAGCTCGAGATGAGGGATCCTTTCTCTGTTTCGTAGGGAAAGAATTCCCGGCGTTCCCGTCGCATCTCAAGAGGAGGCGCTCTCCACAGGAAAGGCGAGAGGAACTCCAGGGTCGTGCCACCATTCCAAGAGTCCCCCAGATGTGTCAGTCCATTCCAGAGGAACCTGTTTTCCCTGCACTGCCTTGACGTTCAAGCCTAGGATCGACTCCCACCACGTGTGCACGTGGGACAGCCCTGTGGGAAAGCCTCCTGGGAAAGCCTCGTGGGAAAGACTCGAGGGAAAACCATAGATCCTTTGATCCACGCGGTGGACTGCGTGACACTACTGCTACCGCTCTGGAGGAAAGCGCAAGTGCATGCCCGCATTCGAGACGAGGACTGACTCCCCTGGGGAGACTTCAGAAGTACCCGAAAATTAACGTCAGCACTGGAGAGGATTCCTCAGGTTCCGGCCCCGACTCCACACAAGGTCTTAGGCCCCGGAATCGACTGGAGAGGAATCCCGAGAGGCCCCCGAGGAACTCGCATGGGGACTGGCCTTTCCTGAGGCCACCAGAGCGGGTCCCTGAGGTCCCCGTCGTAAGTCGAGAGCAACTGCCGCAATTCGAGAAATTCCAGGAGGTTTTGCCCTCCAGGCGAGATGAGGCCCATTTCCGCTGAGGCTTCTCGAGGCCAATCACATCTCAACACTGGAACTTCCAAAGGGTCCTTCACACCCTTGCGGCAACTCAAGAAGTTCCCCGACATACCCGTCTCCACTCGAGAGGAAGCACGTGGGGTCCCGCACACATCCAGGGGAGCCCCGTTTCCGCCTCCTAGCTCGAGATGAGGGATCCTTTCCCTGTTTCGTAGGGAAAGAATTCCCGGCGTTCCCGTCGCATCTCAAGAGGAGGCGCTCTCCACAGGAAAGGCGAGAGGAACTCCAGGGTCGTGCCACCATTCCAAGAGTCCCCCAGATGTGTCAGTCCATTCCAGAGGAACCTGTTTTCCCTGCACTGCCTTGACGTTCAAGCCGAGGATCGACTCCCACCACGTGTGCACGTGGGACAGCTCTGTGGGAAAGCCTCGTGGGAAAGCCTCGTGGGAAAGACTCGAGGGAAAACCATAGATCCTTTGATCCACGCGGCGGACTGCGTGACACTGCTGCTACCTCTCTGGAGGAAAGCGCAAGTGCATGCCCGCATTCGAGACGAGGACTGACTCCCCTGGGGAGACTCTAGAAATACCCCAAGATCCATGTCAGCACTGGAGAGGAATCCTCAGGTTCCGGCCCCGACTCCACACAAGGTCTTAGGCCCCGGCATCGACGGGAGAGGAATCCCGAGAGGCCCCCGAGGAACTCGCATGGGGACTGGCCTTTCCTGAGGCCACCAGAGCGGTTCCCTGAGGTCCCCGTCGCAAGTCGAGAGCACCTGCCGCAACTGGAGAAAATCCAGGAGGTTTTGCCCTCCAGGCGAGATGAGGCCCATTTCCGCTGAGGCTTCTCGAGGCCAATCACATCTAACCACTGGAACTTCCAAAGGGTCCTTCACACCATTGCTGCAACTCAAGAAGTTTCCCGACATACCCGTCTCCACTCGAGAGGAAGCACGTGGGGTCCCGCACACATCCAGGGGAGCCCCGTTTCCGCCTCCTAGCTCGAGATGAGGGATCCTTTCCCTGTTTCGTAGGGAAAGAATTCCCGGCGTTCCTGTCGCATCTCAAGAGGAGGCGCTCTCCACAGGAAAGGCGAGAGGAACTCCAGGGTCGTGACACCATTCCAAGAGTCCCCCAGATGTGTCAGTCCATTCCAGAGGAACCTGTTTTCCCTGCACTGCCTTGACGTTCAAGCCGAGGATCGACTCCCACCACGTGTGCACGTGGGACAGCCCTGTGGGAAAGCCTCGTGGGAAAGCCTCGTGGGAAAGACTCGAGGGAAAACCATAGATCCTTTGATCCACGCGGCGGACTGCGTGACACTGCTGCTACCGCTCTGGAGGAAAGCGCAAGTGCATGCCCGCATTCGAGACGAGGACTGACTCCCCTGGGGAGACTCCAGAAGTACCCCAAGATCCATGTCAGCACTGGAGAGGAATCCTCAGGTTCCGGCCCCGACTCCACAGAACGTCTTAGGCCCCGGAATCAACGGGAGAGGAATCCCCAGAGGCACCCGAGGAACTCGCATGGGGACTGGCCTTTCCTGAGGCCACCAGAGCGGGTCCCTGAGGTCCCCGTCGTAAGTCGAGAGCACCTGCCGCAACTCGAGAAAATCCAGGAGGTTTTGCGTCCAGGCGAGATGAGGCCCATTTCGGCTGAGGCTTCTCGAGGCTAATCACATCTAACCACTGGAACTTCCAAAGGGTCCTTCACACCCTTGCTGCAACTCAAGAAGCTCCCCGACATACCCGTCTGCACTCGAGAGGAAGCACGTGGGGTCCCGCACACATCCAGGGGAGCCCCGTTTCCGCCTCCTAGCTCGAGATGAGGGATCCTTTCCCTGTTTCGTAGGGAAAGAATTCCCGGCTTTCCCGTCGCATCTCAAGAGGAGGCGCTCTCCACAGGAAAGGCGAGAGGAACTCCAGGGTCTTGACACCATTCCAAGAGTCCCCCAGATGTGTCAGTCCATTCCAGAGGAACCTGTTTTCCCTGCACTGCCTTGACGTTCAAGCCGAGGATCGACTCCCACCACGTGTACACGTGGGACAGCCCTGTGGGAAAGCCTCGTGGGAAAGCCTCGTGGGAAAGACTCGAGGGAAAACCATAGATCCTTTGATCCATGCGGCAGACTGCGTGACACTGCTGCTACCGCTCTGGAGGAAAGCGCAAGTGCATGCCCGCATTCGAGACGAGGACTGACTCCCCTGGGGAGACTCCAGAAGTACCCCAAGATCCATGTCAGCACTGGAGAGGAATCCTCAGGTTCCGGCCCCGACTACACACAAGGTCTTAGGCACCGGCATCGATGGGAAAGGAATCCCGAGAGGCCCCCGAGGAACTCGCATGGGGAATGGCCTTTCCTGAGGCCACCAGAGCGGGTCCCTGAGGTCCCCGTCGAAAGTCGAGAGCGCCTGCCGCAACTCGAGAAAATCCAGGAGGTTTTGCCCTCCAGGCGAGATGAGGCCCATTTCCGCTGAGGCTTCTCGAGGCTAATCACATCTAACCACTGGAACTTCCAACGGGTCCTTCACACCCTTGCTGCGACTAAAGAAGTTCCCCACCATACCCGTCTCCACTCCAGAGGAAGCACGTGGGGTCCCGCACACATCCAGGGGAGCACCGTTTCCGCCTCCTAGCTCGAGATGAGGGATCCTTTCCCTGTTTCATAGGGAAAGAATTCCCGGCGTTCCCGTCGCACCTCAAGAGGAGGCGCTCTCCACAGGAAAGGCGAGAGGAACTCCAGAGTCGTGCCACCATTCCAAGAGACCCCCAGATATGTCAGTCCATTCCAGAGGAACCTGTTTTCCCTGCACTGCTTTGACGTTCAAGCCGAGGATCGACTCCCACCACGTGTGCACGTGGGACAGTCCTGTGGGAAAGCCTCGTGGGAAAGCCTCGTGGGAAAGACTCGAGGGAAAACCATAGATCCTTTGATCCACGCGGCGGACTGCGTGACACTGCTGCTACCGCTCTGGAGGAAAGCGCAAGTTCATGCCCGCATTCGAAACGAAGACTGACTCCCCTGGGTAGACTCCAGAAATACCCCAAGATCCATGTCAGCACTGGAGAGGAATCCTCAGGTTCCGGCCGCGACTCCACACAAGGAATAAGGCCCCGGCAACGACGGGAGAGGAATCCCGAGAGGCCCCCGAGGAACTCGCATGGGGACTGGCCTTTCCTGAGGCCACCAGAGCGGGTCCCTGAGGTCCCCGTCGTAAGTCGAGAGCACCTGCCGCAACTCGAGAAAATCCAGGAGGTTTTGCCCTCCAGGCGAGATGAGGCCCATTTCCGCTGAGGCTTCTCGAGGCTAATCACGTCTAACCACTGGAACTTCCAAAGGGTCCTTCACACCCTTGCTGCAACTCAAGAAGGTCCCCGACATACCCGTCTCCACTCGAGAGGAAGCACGTGGGGTCCCGCACACACCCAGGGGAGCCCCGTTTCCGCTTCCTAGCTCGAGATGAGGGATCCTGTCCCTGTTTCGTAGGGAAAGAATTCCCGGTGTTCCCGTCGCATCTCAAGAGGAGGCGCTCTCCACAGGAAAGGCGAGAGGAACTCCAGGGTCGTGCCACCATTCCAAGAGTCCCCCAGATGTGTCAGTCCATTCCATAGGAACCTGTTTTGCCTGCACTGCATTGACGTTCAAGCCGAGGATCGACTCCCACCACGTGTGCACGTGGGACAGCCCTGTGGGAAAGCCTCGTGGGAAAACCTCGTGGGAAAGACTCGAGGGAAAACCATAGATCCTTTGACCCATTGGGCGGACTGCGTGACACTGCTGCTACCGCTCTCGAGGAAAGCGCAAGTGCATGCCCGCATTCGAGACGAAGACTGACTCCCCTGGGGAGACTCCAGAAGTACCCCAAGATCCATGTCAGCACTGGAGAGGAATCCTCAGGTTCCGGCCCCGACTCCACACAAGGACTAAGGCACCGGCATCGACGGGAGACGAATCCCCAGAGGCCCCCGAGGAACTCGCATGGGGACTGGCCTTTCCTGAGTCCACCAGAGCGGGTCCCTGAGGTCCCCGTCGTTAGTCGAGAGCACCTGCCGCAACACGAGAAAATCCAGGAGGTTTTGCCCTCCAGGCGAGATGAGGCCCATCTCCGCTGAGGCTTCTCGAGGCTAATCACGTCTAACCACTGGAACTTTCAAAGGGTCCTTCACACCCTTGCTGCAACTCAAGAGCTTCCCCGACATACCCGTCTCCCCTCGAGAGGAAGCACGTGGGGTCCCTCACACATCCAGGGGAGCCCCGTTTCCGCCTCCTAGCTCGAGATGAGGGATCCTTCCCTTTTTCGTAGGGAAAGAATTCCCGGCCTTCCAGTCGCATCTCAAGAGGTGGCGCTCTCCACAGGAAAGGCGAGAGGAACTCCAGGGTCGTGACACCATTCCAAGAGTCCCCCAGATGTGTCAGTCCATTCCAGAGGAACCTGTTTTCCCTGCACTGCCTTGACATGCAAGCCGAGGATCGACTCCCACCACGTGTGCACGTGGGACAGCCCTGTGGGAAAGCCTCGTGGGAAAGCCTCGTGGGAAAGACTCGAGGGAAAACCATAGATCCTTTGATCCACGCGGCGGACTGCGTGACACTGCTGCTACCGCTCTGGAGGAAAGCGCAAGTGCATGCCCGCATTCGAGACGAGGACTGACTCCCCTGGGGAGACTCCAGACGTACCCCAAGATCCATGTCAGCACTGGAGAGGAATCCTCAGGTTCCGGCCCCGACTCCACACAAGGTCTTAGGCCCTGGCATCGACGGGAGAGGAATCCCGAGAGGCCCCCGAGGAACTCGCATGGGGACTGGCCTTTCCTGAGGCCACCAGAGCGGGTCCCTGAGGTCCCCGTCGTAAGTCGAGAACACCTGCCTCAACTCGAGAAAATCCAGGAGGTTTTGCCCTCCAGGCGAGATGAGGCCCATTTCCGCCGAGGCTTCTCGAGGCTAATCACGTCTAACCACTGGAACTTCCAAAGGGTCCTTCACACCCTTGCTGCAACTCAAGAAGTTCCCCGACATACCCGTCTCCACTCGAGAGGAAGTACGTGGTGTCCCGCACACATCCAGGGGAGCCCCGTTTCCGCCTCCTAGCTCGAGATGAGGATCCTTTCCCTGTTTCGTAGGGAAAGAATTCCCGGCGTTCCTGTCGCATCTCAAGAGGAGGCGCTCTCCACAGGAAAGGCGAGAGGAACTGAAGGGTCGTGCCACCATTCCAAGAGTCCCCTAGATGTGTCAGTCCATTCCAGAGGAACCTGTTTTCCCTGAACTGCCTTGACGTTCAAGCCGAGGATCGACTCCCACCACGTGTGCACGTGGGACAGCCCTGTGGGAAAGCCTCGTGGGAAAGCCTCATGGGAAAGACTCGAGGGAAAACCATAGATCCTTTGATCCACGCGGCGGACTGCGTGACACTGCTGCTACCGCTCTGGAGGAAAGCGCAAGTGCATGCCTGCATTCGAGACGAGGACTGACTCCCCTGGGGAGACTCCAGAAGTACCCCAAGATCCATGTCAGCACTGGAGAGGAATCCTCAGGTTCCGGCCCCGACTCCACACAAGGTCTTAGGCCCCGGCATCAACGGGAGAGAAATCCCGAGACGCCCCCGAGGAACTCGCATGGGGACTGGCCTTTCCTGAGGCCACCAGAGCGGGTCCCTGAGGTCCCCGTCGTAAGTCGAGAGCACCTGCCGCAACTCGAGAAAATCCAGGAGGTTTTGCCCTCCAGGCGAGATGAGGCCCATTTCCGCTGAGGCTTCTCGAGGCCAATCATATCTAACCACTGGAACTTCCAAAGGGTCCTTCACACCATTGCTGCAACTCAAGAAGTTCCCCGACATACCCGTCTCCACTCGAGAGGAAGCACGTGGGGTCCCGCACACATCCAGGGGAGCCCCGTTTCCGCCTAATAGTTCGAGATGAGGGATCCTTTCCCTGTTTCGTAGGGAAAGAATTCCCGGCGTTCCCGTCGCATCTCAAGAGGAGGCGCTCTCCACAGGAAAGGCGAGAGGAACTCCAGGGTCGTGCCACCATTCCAAGAGTCCCCCAGATGTGTCAGTCCATTCCAGAGGAACCTGTTTTCCCTGCACTGCCTTGACGTTCAAGCCGAGGATCGACTCCCACCACGTGTGCACGTGGGACAGCCCTGTGGGAAAGCCTCGTGGGAAAGCCTCGTGGAAAAGACTCGAGGGAAAACCATAGATCCTTTGATCCATTGGGCGGACTGCGTGACACTGCTGCTACCGCTCTGGAGGAAAGCGCAAGTGCATGCCCGCATTCGAGACGAGGACTGACTCCCCTGGGGAGACTCCAGAAGTACCCCAAGATCCATGTCAGCACTGGAGAGGAATCCTCAGGTTCCGGCCCCGACTCCACACAAGGTCTTAGGCCCCGGCATCGACGGGAGAGGAATCCCGAGACGCCCCCGAGGAACTCGCATGGGGACTGGCCTTTCCTGAGGCCACCAGAGCAGGTCCCTGAGGTCCCCGTCGGAAGTCGAGAGCACCTGCCGCAACTCGAGAAAATCCAGGAGGTTTTGCCCTCCAGGCGAGATGAGGCCCATTTCCGCTGAGGCTTCTCGAGGCTAATCACGTCTAACCACTGGAACTTCCAAAGGGTCCTTCACACCCTTGCTGCAACTCAAGAAGTTCCCCGACATACCCGTCTCCACTCGAGAGGAAGCACGTGGTGTCCCGCCCACATACAGGGGAGCTCCGTTTCCGACTCCTAGCTCGAGATGAGGGATCCTTTCCCTGTTTCGTAGGGAAAGAATTCCCGGCGTTCCCGTCGCATCTCAAGAGGAGGCGCTCTCCACAGGAAAGACGAGAGGAACTCCAGGGTCGTGCCACCATTCCAAGAGTCCCCCAGATATGTCAGTCCATTCCAGAGGAACCTGTTTTCCCTGCACTGCCTTGACGTTCAAGACAAGGATCGACTCCCACCACGTGTGCACGTGGGACAGCCCTGTGGGAAAGCCTTGTGGGAAAGCCTCGTGGGAAAGACTCGAGGGAAAACCATAGATCCTTTGATCCGCGCGGCGGACTGCGTGACACTGCTGCTACCGCTCTGGAGGAAAGCGCAAGTGCATGCCCGCATTCGAGACGAGGACTGACTCCCCTGGGGAGACTTCAGAAGTACCCCAAGATCCATGTCAGCACTGGAGAGGAATCCTCAGGTTCCGGCCCCGACTCCACACAAGGTCTTAGGCCCCGGCATCGACGGGAGAGGAATCCCGAGAGGCCCCCGAGGAACTCGCATGGGGACTGGCCTTTCCTGAGGCCACCAGAGCGGGTCCCTGAGGTCCCCGTCGTAAGTCGAGAGCACCTGCCGCAACTCGAGAAAATCCAGGAGGTTTTGCCCTCCAGGCGAGATGAGGCCCATTTCCGCTGAGGCTTCTCGAGGCTAATCACGTCTAACCACTGGAACTTCCAAAGGGTCCTTCACACCCTTGCTGCAACTCAAGAAGTTCCCCGACATACCCGTCTCCACTCGAGAGGAAGCACGTGGTGTCCCGCACACATCCAGGGGAGCCCCGTTTCCGCCTCCTAGCTCGAGATGAGGGATCCTTTCCCTGTTTCGTAGGGAAAGAATTCCCGGCATTCCCGTCGCATCTCAAGAGGAGGCGCTCTCCACAGGAAAGGCGAGAGGAACTCCAGGGTCGTGCCACCATTCCAAGAGTCCCCCAGATGTGTCAGTCCATTCCAGAGGAACCTGTTTTCCCTGCACTGCCTTAACGTTCAAGCCGAGGATCGACTCCCACCACGTGTGCACGTGGGACAGCCCTGTGGGAAAGCCTCGTGGGAAAGCCTCGTGGGAAAGACTCGAGGGAAAACCATAGATCCTTTGATCCACGCGGCGGACTGCGTGACACTGCTGCTACCGCTCTGGAGGAAAGCGCAAGTGCATGCCCGCATTCGAGACGAGGACTGACTCCCCTGGGGAGACTTCAGAAGTACCCCAAGATCCATGTCAGCACTGGAGAGGAATCCTCAGGTTCCGGCCCCGACTCCACACAAGGTCTTAGGCCCCGGCATCGACGGGAGAGGAATCCCGAGAGGCCCCCGAGGAACTCGCATGGGGACTGGCCTTTCCTGAGGCCACCAGAGCGGGTCCCTGAGGTCCCCGTCGTAAGTCGAGAGCACCTGCCGCAACTCGAGAAAATCCAGGCGGTTTTGCCCTCCAGGCGAGATGAGGCCCATTTCCGCTGAGGCTTCTCGAGGCTAATCACATCTAACCACTGGAAATTCCAAAGGGTCCTTCACACCCTTGCTGCAACTCAAGAAGTTCCCCGACATACCCGTCTCCACTCGAGAGGAAGCACGTGGTGTCCCACACACATCCAGGGGAGCCCCGTTTCCGCCTCCTAGCTCGAGATGAGGGATCCTTTCCCTGTTTCGTAGGGAAAGAATTCCCGGCATTCCCGTCGCATCTCAAGAGGAGGCGCTCTCCACAGGAAAGGCGAGAGGAACTCCAGGGTCGTGCCACCAATCCAAGAGTCCCCCAGATGTGTCAGTCCATTCCAGAGGAACCTGTTTTCCCTGCACTGCCTTGACGTTCAAGCCGAGGATCGACTCCCACCACGTGTGCACGTGGGACAGCCCTGTGGGAAAGCCTCGTGGGAAAGCCTCGTGGGAAAGACTCGAGGGAAAACCATAGATCCTTTGATCCACGCGGCGGACTGCGTGACACTGATGCTACCGCTCTGGATGAAAGCGCAAGGGCATGCCCGCATTCGAGACGAGGACTGACTCCCCTGGGGAGACTCCAGACGTACCCCAAGATCCATGTCAGCACTGGAGAGGAATCCTCAGGTTCCGGCCCCGACTCCACACAAGGACTTAGGCCCCGGCATCGACGGGAGAGGAATCCCGAGAGGCCCCCGAGGAACTCGCATGGGGACTGGCCTTTCCTGAGGCCACCAGAGCGGGTCCCTGAGGTCCCCGTCGTAAGTCGAGAGCACCTGCCGCAACTCGAGAAAATCCAGGAGGTTTTGCCCTCCAGGCGAGATGAGGCCCATTTCCGCTGAGGCTTCTCGAGGCTAATCACGTCTAACCACTGGAACTTCCAAAGGGTCCTTCACACCCTTGCTGCAACTCAAGAAGTTCCCCGACATACCCGTCTCCACTCGAGAGGAAGCACGTGGGGTCCCTCACACATCCAGGGGAGCCCCGTTTCCGCCTCCTAGCTCGAGATGAGGGATCCTTCCCTTTTTCGTAGGGAAAGAATTCCCGGCCTTCCAGTCGCATCTCAAGAGGAGGCGCTCTCCACAGGAAAGGCGAGAGGAACTCCAGGGTCGTGACACCATTCCAAGAGTCCCCCAGATGTGTCAGTCCATTCCAGAGGAACCTGTTTTCCCTGCACTGCCTTGACATGCAAGCCGAGGATCGACTCCCACCACGTGTGCACGTGGGACAGCCCTGTGGGAAAGCCTCGTGGGAAAGCCTCGTGGGAAAGACTCGAGGGAAAACCATAGATCCTTTGATCCGCGCGGCGGACTGCGTGACACTGCTGCTACCGCTCTGGAGGAAAGCGCAAGTGCATGCCCGCATTCGAGACGAGGACTGACTCCCCTGGGGAGACTTCAGAAGTACCCCAAGATCCATGTCAGCACTGGAGAGGAATCCTCAGGTTCCGGCCCCGACTCCACACAAGGTCTTAGGCCCCGGCATCGACGGGAGAGGAATCCCGAGAGGCCCCCGAGGAACTCGCATGGGGACTGGCCTTTCCTGAGGCCACCAGAGCGGGTCCCTGAGGTCCCCGTCGTAAGTCGAGAGCACCTGCCGCAACTCGAGAAAATCCAGGAGGTTTTGCCCTCCAGGCGAGATGAGGCCCATTTCCGCTGAGGCTTCTCGAGGCTAATCACGTCTAACCACTGGAACTTCCAAAGGGTCCTTCACACCCTTGCTGCAACTCAAGAAGTTCCCCGACATACCCGTCTCCACTCGAGAGGAAGCACGTGGTGTCCCGCACACATCCAGGGGAGCCCCGTTTCCGCCTCCTAGCTCGAGATGAGGGATCCTTTCCCTGTTTCGTAGGGAAAGAATTCCCGGCATTCCCGTCGCATCTCAAGAGGAGGCGCTCTCCACAGGAAATGCGAGAGGAACTCCAGGGTCGTGCCACCATTCCAAGAGTCCCCCAGATGTGTCAGTCCATTCCAGAGGAACCTGTTTTCCCTGCACTGCCTTGACGTTCAAGCCGAGGATCGACTCCCACCACGTGTGCACGTGGGACAGCCCTGTGGGAAAGCCTCATGGGAAAGCCTCGTGGGAAAGACTCGAGGGAAAACCATAGATCCTTTGATCCACGCGGCGGACTGCGTGACACTGCTGCTACCGCTCTGGAGGAAAGCGCAAGTGCATGCCCGCATTCGAGACGAGGACTGACTCCCCTGGGGAGACTCCAGACGTACCCCAAGATTCATGTCAGCACTGGAGAGGAATCCTCAGGTTCCGGCCCCGACTCCACACAAGGTCTTAGGCCCCGGCATCGACGGGAGAGGAATCCCGAGAGGCCCCCGAGGAACTCGCATGGGGACTGGCCTTTCCTGAGGCCACCAGAGCGGGTCCCTGAGGTCCCCGTCGTAAGTCGAGAGCACCTGCCGCAACTCGAGAAAATCCAGGCGGTTTTGCCCTCCAGGCGAGATGAGGCCCATTTCCCCTGAGGCTTCTCGAGGCTAATCACATCTAACCACTGGAAATTCCAAAGGGTCCTTCACACCCTTGCTGCAACTCAAGAAGTTCCCCGACATACCCGTCTCCACTCGAGAGGAAGCACGGGGTGTCCCACACACATCCAGGGGAGCCCCGTTTCCGCCTCCTAGCTCGAGATGAGGGATCCTTTCCCTGTTTCGTAGGGAAAGAATTCCCGGCATTCCCGTCGCATCTCAAGAGGAGGCGCTCTCCACAGGAAAGGCGAGAGGAACTCCAGGGTCGTGCCACCAATCCAAGAGTCCCACAGATGTGTCAGTCCATTCCAGAGGAACCTGTTTTCCCTGCACTGCCTTGACGTTCAAGCCGAGGATCGACTCCCACCACGTGTGCACGTGGGACAGCCCTGTGGGAAAGCCTCGTGGGAAAGCCTCGTGGGAAAGACTCGAGGGAAAACCATAGATCCTTTGATCCACGCGGCGGACTGCGTGACACTGCTGCTACCGCTCTGGAGGAAAGCGCAAGTGCATGCCCGCATTCGAGATGAGGACTGACTCCCCTGGGGAGACTCCAGACGTACCCCAAGATCCATGTCAGCACTGGAGAGGAATCCTCAGGTTCCGGCCCCGACTCCACACAAGGACTTAGGCCCCGGCATCGAAGGGAGAGGAATCCCGAGAGGCCCCCGAGGAACTCGCATGGGGACTGGCCTTTCCTGAGGCCACCAGAGCGGGTCCCTGAGGTCCCCGTCGTAAGTCGAGAGCACCTGCCGCAACTCGAGAAAATCCAGGAGGTTTTGCCCTCCAGGCGAGATGAGGCCCATTTCCGCTGAAGCTTCTCGAGGCTAATCACGTCTAACCACTGGAACTTCCAAAGGGTCCTTCACACCGTTGCTGCAACTCAAGAAGTTCCCCGACATACCCGTCTCCACTCGAGAGGAAGCACGTGGGGTCCCTCACACATCCAGGGGAGCCCCGTTTCCGCCTCCTAGCTCGAGATGAGGGATCCTTCCCTTTTTCGTAGGGAAAGAATTCCCGGCCTTCCAGTCGCATCTCAAGAGGAGGCGCTCTCCACAGGAAAGGCGAGAGGAACTCCAGGGTCGTGACACCATTCCAAGAGTCCCCTAGATGTGTCAGTCCATTCCAGAGGAACCTGTTTTCCCTGAACTGCCTTGACGTTCAAGCCGAGGATCGACTCCCACCACGTGTGCACGTGGGACAGCCCTGTGGGAAAGCCTCGTGGGAAAGCCTCATGGGAAAGACTCGAGGGAAAACCATAGATCCTTTGATCCACGCGGCGGACTGCGTGACACTGCTGCTACCGCTCTGGAGGAAAGCGCAAGTGCATGCCCGCATTCGAGACGAGGACTGACTCCCCTGGGGATACTCCAGACGTACCCCAAGATCCATGTCAGCACTGGAGAGGAATCCTCAGGTTCCGGCCCCGACTCCACACAAGGTCTTAGGCCCCGGCATCAACGGGAGAGAAATCCCGAGACGCCCCCGAGGAACTCGCATGGGGACTGGCCTTTCCTGAGGCCACCAGAGCGGGTCCCTGAGGTCCCCGTCGTAAGTCGAGAGCACCTGCCGCAACTCGAGAAAATCCAGGAGGTTTTTCCCTCCAGGCGAGATGAGGCCCATTTCCGCTGAGGCTTCTCGAGGCCAATCACATCTAACCACTGGAACTTCCAAAGGGTCCTTCACACCATTGCTGCAACTCAAGAAGTTCCCCGACATACCCGTCTCCACTCGAGAGGAAGCACGTGGGGTCCCGCACACATCCAGGGGAGCCCCGTTTCCGCCTCCTAGCTCGAGATGAGGGATCCTTTCCCTGTTTCGTAGGGAAAGAATTCCCGGCGTTCCCGTCGCATCTCAAGAGGAGGCGCTCTCCACAGGAAAGGCGAGAGGAACTCCAGGGTCGTGCCACCATTCCAAGAGTCCCCCAGATGTGTCAGTCCATTCCAGAGGAACCTGTTTTCCCTGCACTGCCTTGACGTTCAAGCCGAGGATCGACTCCCACCACGTGTGCACGTGGGACAGCCCTGTGGGAAAGCCTCGTGGGAAAGCCTCGTGGAAAAGACTCGAGGGAAAACCATAGATCCTTTGATCCATTGGGCGGACTGCGTGACACTGCTGCTACCGCTCTGGAGGAAAGCGCAAGTGCATGCCCGCATTCGAGACGAGGACTGACTCCCCTGGGGAGACTTCAGAAGTACCCCAAGATCCATGTCAGCACTGGAGAGGAATCCTCAGGTTCCGGCCCCGACTCCACACAAGGTCTTAGGCCCCGGCATCGACGGGAGAGGAATCCCGAGACGCCCCCGAGGAACTCGCATGGGGACTGGTCTTTCCTGAGGCCACCAGAGCGGGTCCCTGAGGTCCCCGTCGTAAGTCGAGAGCACCTGCCGCAACTCGATAAAATCCAGGAGGTTTTGCCCTCCAGGCGAGATGAGGCCCATTTCCGATGAGGCTTCTCGAGGCTAATCACGTCTAACCATTGGAACTTCCAAAGGGTCCTTCACACCCTTGCTGCAACTCAAGAAGTTCCCCGACATACCCGTCTCCACTCGAGAGGAAGCACGTGGTGTCCCGCACACATCCAGGGGAGCCCCGTTTCCGCCTCCTAGCTCGAGATGAGGGATCCTTTCCCTGTTTCGTAGGGAAAGAATTCCCGGCATTCCCGTCGCATCTCAAGAGGAGGCGCTCTCCACAGGAAAGGCGAGAGGAACTCCAGGGTCGTGCCACCATTCCAAGAGTCCCCCAGATGTGTCAGTCCATTCCAGAGGAACCTGTTTTCCCTGCACTGCCTTGACGTTCAAGCCGAGGATCGACTCCCACCACGTGTGCACGTGGGACAGCCCTGTGGGAAAGCCTCGTGGGAAAGCCTCGTGGGAAAGACTCGAGGGAAAACCATAGATCCTTTGATCCACGCGGGGGACTGCGTGACACTATTGCTACCGCTCTGGAGGAAAGCCCAAGTGCATGCCCGCATTCGAGACGAGGACTGACTCCCCTGGGGAGACTCCAGACGTACCCCAAGATCCATGTCAGCACTGGAGAGGAATCCTCAGGTTCCGGCCCCGACTCCACACAAGGTCTTAGGCCCCGGCATCGACGGGAGAGGAATCCCGAGAGGCCCCCGAGGAACTCGCATGGGGACTGGCCTTTCCTGAGGCCACCAGAGCGGGTCCCTGAGGTCCCCGTCGTAAGTCGAGAGCACCTGCCGCAACTCGAGAAAATCCAGGAGGTTTTGCCCTCCAGGCGAGATGAGGCCCATTTCCGCTGAGGCTTCTCGAGGCTAATCACGTCTAACCACTGGAACTTCCAAAGGGTCCTTCACACCCTTGCTGCAACTCAAGAAGATCCCCGACATACCCGTCTCCACTCGAGAGGAAGCACGTGGTGTCCCGCACACATCCAGGGGAGCCCCGTTTCCGCCTCCTAGCTCGAGATGAGGGATCCTTTCCCTGTTTCGTAGGGAAAGAATTCCCGGCATTCCCGTCGCATCTCAAGAGGAGGCGCTCTCCACAGGAAAGGGGAGAGGAACTCCAGGGTCGTGCCACCATTCCAAGAGTCCCCCAGATGTGTCAGTCCATTCCAGAGGAACCTGTTTTCCCTGCACTGCCTTGACGTTCAAGCCGAGGATCGACTCCCACCACGTGTGCACGTGGGACAGCCCTGTGGGAAAGCCTCGTGGGAAAGCCTCGTGGGAAAGACTCGAGGGAAAACCATAGATCCTTTGATCCACGCGGCGGACTGCGTGACACTGCTGCTACCGCTCTGGAGGAAAGCGCAAGTGCATGCCCGCATTCGAGACGAGGACTGACTCCCCTGGGGAGACTCCAGACGTACCCCAAGATCCATGTCAGCACTGGAGAGGAATCCTCAGGTTCCGACCCCGACTCCACACAAGGACTTAGGCCCGGCATCGACGGGAGAGGAATCCGCAGAGGCCCCCGAGGAACTCGCATGGGGACTGGCCTTTCCTGAGGCCACCAGAGCGGGTCCCTGAGGTCCCCGTCGTAAGTCGAGAGCACCTGCCGCAACTCGAGAAAATCCAGGAGGTTTTGCCCTCCAGGCGAGATGAGGCCCATTTCTGCTGAGGCTTCTCGAGGCCAATCACATCTAACCACTGGAACTTCCAAAGGGTCCTTCACACCATTGCTGCAACTCAAGAAGTTCCCCGACATACCCGTCTCCACTCGAGAGGAAGCACGTGGGGTCCCTCACACATCCAGGGGAGCCCCGTTTCCGCCTCCTAGCTCGAGATGAGGGATCCTTCCCTTTTTCGTAGGGAAAGAATTCCCGGCCTTCCAGTCGCATCTCAAGAGGAGGCACTCTCCACAGGAAAGGCGAGAGGAACTCCAGGGTCGTGACACCATTCCAAGAGTCCCCCAGATGTGTCAGTCCATTCCAGAGGAACCTGTTTTCCCTGCACTGCCTTGACATGCAAGCCGAGGATCGACTCCCACCACGTGTGCACGTGGGACAGCCCTGTGGGAAAGCCTCGTGGGAAAGCCTCGTGGGAAAGACTCGAGGGAAAACCATAGATCCTTTGATCCACGCGGCGGACTGCGTGACACTGCTGCTACCGCTCTGGAGGAAAGCGCAAGTGCATGCCCGCATTCGAGACGAGGACTGACTCCCCTGGGGAGACTCCAGACGTACCCCAAGATCCATGTCAGCACTGGAGAGGAATCCTCAGGTTCCGGCCCCGACTCCACACAAGGTCTTAGGCCCCGGCATCGACGGGAGAGGAATCCCGAGAGGCCCCCGAGGAACTCGCATGGGGACTGGCCTTTCCTGAGGCCACCAGAGCGGGTCCCTGAGGTCCCCGTCGTAAGTCGAGAGCACCTGCCGCAACTCGAGAAAATCCAGGAGGTTTTGCCCTCCAGGCGAGATGAGGCCCATTTCTGCTGAGGCTTCTCGAGGCCAATCACGTCTAACCACTGGAACTTCCAAAGAGTCCTTCACACCATTGCTGCAACTCAAGAAGTTCCCCGATATACCCGTCTCCTCTCGAGAGGAAGCACGTGGGGTCCCGCACACATCAAGGGGAGAACCGTTTCCGCCTCCTAGCTCGAGATGAGGGATCCTTTCCCTGTTTCGTAGGGAAAGAATTCCCGGCGTTCCCGTCGCATCTCAAGAGGAGGCGCTCTCCACAGGAAAGTCGAGAGGAACTCCAGGGTAGTGCCACCATTCCAAGAGTCCCCCAGATGTGTCAGTCCATTCCAGAGGAACCTGTTTTCCCTGCACTGCCTTGACGTTCAAGCCGAGGATCGACTCCCACCACGTGTGCACGTGGGACAGCCCTGTGGGAAAGCCTCGTGGGAAAGCCTCGTGGGAAAGACTCGAGGGAAAACCATAGATCCTTTGATCCACGCGGCGGACTGCGTGACACTATTGCTACCGCTCTGGAGGAAAGCCCAAGTGCATGCCCGCATTCGAGACGAGGACTGACTCCCCTGGGGAGACTCCAGACGTACCCCAAGATCCATGTCAGCACTGGAGAGGAATCCTCAGGTTCCGGCCCCGACTCCACACAAGGTCTTAGGCCCCGGCATCGACGGGAGAGGAATCCCGAGAGGCCCCCGAGGAACTCGCATGGGGACTGGCCTTTCCTGAGGCCACCAGAGCGTGTCCCTGAGGTCCCCATCATAAGTCGAGAGCACCTGCCGCAACTCGAGAAAATCCAGGAGGTTTGCCCTCCAGGCGAGATGAGGCCCATTTCCGCTGAGGCTTCTTGAGGCAAATCACATCTAACCACTGGACCTTCCAAAGGGTCCTTCACACCCTTGCTGCAACTCAAGAAGTTCCCCGACATACCCGTCTCCACTCGAGAGGAAGCACGTGGTCCCCCACACCTCCAGGGGAGCCCCGTTTCCGCCTCCTAGCTCGAGATGAGGGATCCTTTCCCTGTTTCGTAGGGAAAGAATTCCCGGCGTTCCCGTCGCATCTCAAGAGGAGGCGCTCTCCACAGGAAAGGCGAGAGGAACTCCAGGGTCGTGCCACCATTCCAAGAGTCCCCCAGATGTGTCAGTCCATTCCAGAGGAACCTGTTTTCCCTGCACTGCCTTGACGTTCAAGCCGAGGATCGACTCCCACCACGTGTGCACGTGGGACAGCCCTGTGGGAAAGCCTCGTGGGAAAGCCTCGTGGGAAAGACTCGAGGGAAAACCATAGATCCTTTGATCCACGCGGAGGACTGCGTGACACTGCTACTACCGCTTTGGAGGAAAGCGCAAGTGCATGCCCGCATTCGAGACGAGGACTGACTCCCCTGGGGAGACTCCAGAAGTACCCCAAGATCCATGTCAGCACTGGAGAGGAATCCTCAGGTTCCGGCCACGACTCCACACAAGGTCTTCGGCCCCGGCATCGACGGGAGAGGAATCCCGAGAGGCCCCCGAGGAACTCGCATGGGGACTGGCCTTTCCTGAGGCCACCAGAGCGGGTCCCTGAGGTCCCCGTCGTAAGTCGAGAGCACCTGCCGCAACTCGAGATAATCCAGGAGGTTTTGCTCTCCAGGCGAGATGAGGCCCATTTCTGCTGAGGCTTCTAGAGGCCAATCACATCTAACCACTGGAACTTCCAAAGGGTCCTTCACACCCTTGCTGCAACTCAAGAAGTTCCCCGACATACCCGTCTCCACTCGAGAGGAAGCACGTGGGGTCCCGCACACATCCAGGGGAGCCCCGTTTCCGCCTCCTAGCTCGAGATGAGGGATCCTTTCCCTGTTTCGTTGGGAAAGAATTCCCGGCGTTCCCGTCGCATCTCAAGAGGAGGCGCTCTCCACAGGAAAGGCGAGAGGAACTCCAGGGTCGTGACACCATTCCAAGAGTCCCCCAGATGTGTCAGTCCATTCCAGAGGAACCTGTTTTCCCTGCACTGCCTTGACGTTCAAGCCGAGGATCGACTCTCACCACGTGTGCACGTGGGACAGCCCTGTGGGAAAGCCTCGTGGGAAAGCCTCGTGGGAAAGACTCGAGGGAAAACCATAGATCCTTTGATCCACGCGGCGGACTGCGTGACACTGCTGCTACCCCTCTGGAGGAAAGCGCAATGCATGCCCGCATTCGAGACGAGGACTGACTCCCCTGGGGAGACTACAGACGTACCCCAAGATCCATGTCAGCACTGGAGAGGAATCCTCAGGTTCCGGCCGCGACTACACACAAGGTCTTAGGCCCCGGCATCGACGGGAGAGGAATCCCGAGAGGCCCCTGAGGAACTCGCATGGGGACTGGCCTTTCCTGAGGCCACCAGAGCGGGTCCCTGAGGTCCCCGTCGTATGTCGATAGCACCTGCCGCAACTCGAGAAAATCCAGGAGGTTTTCCCCTCCAGGGGAGATGAGGCCCATTTCCGCTGAGGCTTCTCGAGGCCAATCACATCTAACCACTGGAACTTCCAAAGGGTCCTTCACACCCTTGCTGCAACTCAAGAAGTTCCCCGACATACCCGTCTCCACTCGAGAGGAAGCACGTGGGGTCCCGCACACATCCAAAGGAGCCCCGTTTCCGCCTCCTAGCTCGAGATGATGGATCCTTTCCCTGTTTCGTAGGGAAAGAATTCCCGGCGTTCCTGTCGCATCTCAAGAGGAGGTGCCCTCCACAGGAAAGGCGAGAGGAACTCCAGGGTCGTGACACCATTCCAAGAGTCCCCCAGATGTGTCAGTCTATTCCAGAGGAACCTGTTTTCCCTGCACTGCCTTGACGTTCAAGCCGAGGATCGACTCCCACCACGTGTGAACGTGGGACAGCCCTGTGGGAAAGCCTCGTGGGAAAGCCTCGTGGGAAAGACTCGAGGGAAAACCATAGATCCTTTGATCCACGCGGAGGACTGCGTGACACTGCTGCTACCGCTCTGGAGGAAAGCGCAAGTGCATGCCCGCATTCGAGACGAGGACTGACTCCCCTGGGGAGACTCCAGAAGTACCCCAAGATCCATGTCAGCACTGGAGAGGAAACCTCAGGTTCCGGCCCCGACTCCGCACAAGGTCTTAGGCCCCGGCATCGACGGGAGAGGAATCCCGAGAGGCCCCCGAGGAACTCGCATGGGGACTGGCCTTTCCTGAGGCCACCAGAGCGGGTCCCTGAGGTCCCCGTCGTAAGTCGAGAGCACCTGCCGCAACTCGAGAAAATCCAGGAGGTTTTTCCCTCCAGGCGAGATGAGGCCCATTTCCGCTGAGGCTTCTCGAGGCAAATCACATCTAACCACTGGACCTTCCAAAGGGTCCTTCACACCCTTGCTGCAACTCAAGAAGTTCCCCGACATACCCGTCTGCACTCGAGAGGAAGCACGTGGGTCCCGCACACCTCCAGGGGAGCCCCGTTTCCGCCTCCTAGCTCGAGATGAGGGATCCTATCCCTGTTTCGTAGGGAAAGAATTCCCGGCGTTCCCGTCGCATCTCAAGAGGAGGCGCTCTCCACAGGAAAGGCGAGAGGAACTCCAGGGTCGTGCCACCATTCCAAGAGTCCCCCAGATGTGTCAGTCCATTCCAGAGGAACCTGTTTTCCCTGCACTGCCTTGACGTTCAAGCCGAGGATCGACTCCCACCACGTGTGCACGTGGGACAGCCCTGTGGGAAAGCCTCGTGGGAAAGCCTCGTGGAAAAGACTCGAGGGAAAACCATAGATCCTTTGATCCATTGGGCGGACTGCGTGACACTGCTGCTACCGCTCTGGAGGAAAGCGCAAGTGCATGCCCGCATTCGAGACGAGGACTGACTCCCCTGGGGAGACTCCAGAAGTACCCCAAGATCCATGTCAGCACTGGAGAGGAATCCTCAGGTTCCGGCCCCGACTCCACACAAGGTCTTAGGCCCCGGCATCGACGGGAGAGGAATCCCGAGACGCCCCCGAGGAACTCGCATGGGGACTGGCCTTTCCTGAGGCCACCAGAGCAGGTCCCTGAGGTCCCCGTCGGAAGTCGAGAGCACCTGCCGCAACTCGAGAAAATCCAGGAGGTTTTGCCCTCCAGGCGAGATGAGGCCCATTTCCGCTGAGGCTTCTCGAGGCTAATCACGTCTAACCACTGGAACTTCCAAAGGGTCCTTCACACCCTTGCTGCAACTCAAGAAGTTCCCCGACATACCCGTCTCCACTCGAGAGGAAGCACGTGGTGTCCCGCCCACATACAGGGGAGCTCCGTTTCCGACTCCTAGCTCGAGATGAGGGATCCTTTCCCTGTTTCGTAGGGAAAGAATTCCCGGCGTTCCCGTCGCATCTCAAGAGGAGGCGCTCTCCACAGGAAAGACGAGAGGAACTCCAGGGTCGTGCCACCATTCCAAGAGTCCCCCAGATATGTCAGTCCATTCCAGAGGAACCTGTTTTCCCTGCACTGCCTTGACGTTCAAGACAAGGATCGACTCCCACCACGTGTGCACGTGGGACAGCCCTGTGGGAAAGCCTTGTGGGAAAGCCTCGTGGGAAAGACTCGAGGGAAAACCATAGATCCTTTGATCCGCGCGGCGGACTGCGTGACACTGCTGCTACCGCTCTGGAGGAAAGCGCAAGTGCATGCCCGCATTCGAGACGAGGACTGACTCCCCTGGGGAGACTTCAGAAGTACCCCAAGATCCATGTCAGCACTGGAGAGGAATCCTCAGGTTCCGGCCCCGACTCCACACAAGGTCTTAGGCCCCGGCATCGACGGGAGAGGAATCCCGAGAGGCCCCCGAGGAACTCGCATGGGGACTGGCCTTTCCTGAGGCCACCAGAGCGGGTCCCTGAGGTCCCCGTCGTAAGTCGAGAGCACCTGCCGCAACTCGAGAAAATCCAGGAGGTTTTGCCCTCCAGGCGAGATGAGGCCCATTTCCGCTGAGGCTTCTCGAGGCTAATCACGTCTAACCACTGGAACTTCCAAAGGGTCCTTCACACCCTTGCTGCAACTCAAGAAGTTCCCCGACATACCCGTCTCCACTCGAGAGGAAGCACGTGGTGTCCCGCACACATCCAGGGGAGCCCCGTTTCCGCCTCCTAGCTCGAGATGAGGGATCCTTTCCCTGTTTCGTAGGGAAAGAATTCCCGGCATTCCCGTCGCATCTCAAGAGGAGGCGCTCTCCACAGGAAAGGCGAGAGGAACTCCAGGGTCGTGCCACCATTCCAAGAGTCCCCCAGATGTGTCAGTCCATTCCAGAGGAACCTGTTTTCCCTGCACTGCCTTAACGTTCAAGCCGAGGATCGACTCCCACCACGTGTGCACGTGGGACAGCCCTGTGGGAAAGCCTCGTGGGAAAGCCTCGTGGGAAAGACTCGAGGGAAAACCATAGATCCTTTGATCCACGCGGCGGACTGCGTGACACTGCTGCTACCGCTCTGGAGGAAAGCGCAAGTGCATGCCCGCATTCGAGACGAGGACTGACTCCCCTGGGGAGACTTCAGAAGTACCCCAAGATCCATGTCAGCACTGGAGAGGAATCCTCAGGTTCCGGCCCCGACTCCACACAAGGTCTTAGGCCCCGGCATCGACGGGAGAGGAATCCCGAGAGGCCCCCGAGGAACTCGCATGGGGACTGGCCTTTCCTGAGGCCACCAGAGCGGGTCCCTGAGGTCCCCGTCGTAAGTCGAGAGCACCTGCCGCAACTCGAGAAAATCCAGGCGGTTTTGCCCTCCAGGCGAGATGAGGCCCATTTCCGCTGAGGCTTCTCGAGGCTAATCACATCTAACCACTGGAAATTCCAAAGGGTCCTTCACACCCTTGCTGCAACTCAAGAAGTTCCCCGACATACCCGTCTCCACTCGAGAGGAAGCACGTGGTGTCCCACACACATCCAGGGGAGCCCCGTTTCCGCCTCCTAGCTCGAGATGAGGGATCCTTTCCCTGTTTCGTAGGGAAAGAATTCCCGGCATTCCCGTCGCATCTCAAGAGGAGGCGCTCTCCACAGGAAAGGCGAGAGGAACTCCAGGGTCGTGCCACCAATCCAAGAGTCCCCCAGATGTGTCAGTCCATTCCAGAGGAACCTGTTTTCCCTGCACTGCCTTGACGTTCAAGCCGAGGATCGACTCCCACCACGTGTGCACGTGGGACAGCCCTGTGGGAAAGCCTCGTGGGAAAGCCTCGTGGGAAAGACTCGAGGGAAAACCATAGATCCTTTGATCCACGCGGCGGACTGCGTGACACTGATGCTACCGCTCTGGATGAAAGCGCAAGGGCATGCCCGCATTCGAGACGAGGACTGACTCCCCTGGGGAGACTCCAGACGTACCCCAAGATCCATGTCAGCACTGGAGAGGAATCCTCAGGTTCCGGCCCCGACTCCACACAAGGACTTAGGCCCCGGCATCGACGGGAGAGGAATCCCGAGAGGCCCCCGAGGAACTCGCATGGGGACTGGCCTTTCCTGAGGCCACCAGAGCGGGTCCCTGAGGTCCCCGTCGTAAGTCGAGAGCACCTGCCGCAACTCGAGAAAATCCAGGAGGTTTTGCCCTCCAGGCGAGATGAGGCCCATTTCCGCTGAGGCTTCTCGAGGCTAATCACGTCTAACCACTGGAACTTCCAAAGGGTCCTTCACACCGTTGCTGCAACTCAAGAAGTTCCCCGACATACCCGTCTCCACTCGAGAGGAAGCACGTGGGGTCCCTCACACATCCAGGGGAGCCCCGTTTCCGCCTCCTAGCTCGAGATGAGGGATCCTTCCCTTTTTCGTAGGGAAAGAATTCCCGGCCTTCCAGTCGCATCTCAAGAGGAGGCGCTCTCCACAGGAAAGGCGAGAGGAACTCCAGGGTCGTGACACCATTCCAAGAGTCCCCCAGATGTGTCAGTCCATTCCAGAGGAACCTGTTTTCCCTGCACTGCCTTGACATGCAAGCCGAGGATCGACTCCCACCACGTGTGCACGTGGGACAGCCCTGTGGGAAAGCCTCGTGGGAAAGCCTCGTGGGAAAGACTCGAGGGAAAACCATAGATCCTTTGATCCGCGCGGCGGACTGCGTGACACTGCTGCTACCGCTCTGGAGGAAAGCGCAAGTGCATGCCCGCATTCGAGACGAGGACTGACTCCCCTGGGGAGACTTCAGAAGTACCCCAAGATCCATGTCAGCACTGGAGAGGAATCCTCAGGTTCCGGCCCCGACTCCACACAAGGTCTTAGGCCCCGGCATCGACGGGAGAGGAATCCCGAGAGGCCCCCGAGGAACTCGCATGGGGACTGGCCTTTCCTGAGGCCACCAGAGCGGGTCCCTGAGGTCCCCGTCGTAAGTCGAGAGCACCTGCCGCAACTCGAGAAAATCCAGGAGGTTTTGCCCTCCAGGCGAGATGAGGCCCATTTCCGCTGAGGCTTCTCGAGGCTAATCACGTCTAACCACTGGAACTTCCAAAGGGTCCTTCACACCCTTGCTGCAACTCAAGAAGTTCCCCGACATACCCGTCTCCACTCGAGAGGAAGCACGTGGTGTCCCGCACACATCCAGGGGAGCCCCGTTTCCGCCTCCTAGCTCGAGATGAGGGATCCTTTCCCTGTTTCGTAGGGAAAGAATTCCCGGCATTCCCGTCGCATCTCAAGAGGAGGCGCTCTCCACAGGAAATGCGAGAGGAACTCCAGGGTCGTGCCACCATTCCAAGAGTCCCCCAGATGTGTCAGTCCATTCCAGAGGAACCTGTTTTCCCTGCACTGCCTTGACGTTCAAGCCGAGGATCGACTCCCACCACGTGTGCACGTGGGACAGCCCTGTGGGAAAGCCTCATGGGAAAGCCTCGTGGGAAAGACTCGAGGGAAAACCATAGATCCTTTGATCCACGCGGCGGACTGCGTGACACTGCTGCTACCGCTCTGGAGGAAAGCGCAAGTGCATGCCCGCATTCGAGACGAGGACTGACTCCCCTGGGGAGACTCCAGACGTACCCCAAGATTCATGTCAGCACTGGAGAGGAATCCTCAGGTTCCGGCCCCGACTCCACACAAGGTCTTAGGCCCCGGCATCGACGGGAGAGGAATCCCGAGAGGCCCCCGAGGAACTCGCATGGGGACTGGCCTTTCCTGAGGCCACCAGAGCGGGTCCCTGAGGTCCCCGTCGTAAGTCGAGAGCACCTGCCGCAACTCGAGAAAATCCAGGCGGTTTTGCCCTCCAGGCGAGATGAGGCCCATTTCCCCTGAGGCTTCTCGAGGCTAATCACATCTAACCACTGGAAATTCCAAAGGGTCCTTCACACCCTTGCTGCAACTCAAGAAGTTCCCCGACATACCCGTCTCCACTCGAGAGGAAGCACGGGGTGTCCCACACACATCCAGGGGAGCCCCGTTTCCGCCTCCTAGCTCGAGATGAGGGATCCTTTCCCTGTTTCGTAGGGAAAGAATTCCCGGCATTCCCGTCGCATCTCAAGAGGAGGCGCTCTCCACAGGAAAGGCGAGAGGAACTCCAGGGTCGTGCCACCAATCCAAGAGTCCCACAGATGTGTCAGTCCATTCCAGAGGAACCTGTTTTCCCTGCACTGCCTTGACGTTCAAGCCGAGGATCGACTCCCACCACGTGTGCACGTGGGACAGCCCTGTGGGAAAGCCTCGTGGGAAAGCCTCGTGGGAAAGACTCGAGGGAAAACCATAGATCCTTTGATCCACGCGGCGGACTGCGTGACACTGCTGCTACCGCTCTGGAGGAAAGCGCAAGTGCATGCCCGCATTCGAGATGAGGACTGACTCCCCTGGGGAGACTCCAGACGTACCCCAAGATCCATGTCAGCACTGGAGAGGAATCCTCAGGTTCCGGCCCCGACTCCACACAAGGACTTAGGCCCCGGCATCGACGGGAGAGGAATCCCGAGAGGCCCCCGAGGAACTCGCATGGGGACTGGCCTTTCCTGAGGCCACCAGAGCGGGTCCCTGAGGTCCCCGTCGTAAGTCGAGAGCACCTGCCGCAACTCGAGAAAATCCAGGAGGTTTTGCCCTCCAGGCGAGATGAGGCCCATTTCCGCTGAAGCTTCTCGAGGCTAATCACGTCTAACCACTGGAACTTCCAAAGGGTCCTTCACACCGTTGCTGCAACTCAAGAAGTTCCCCGACATACCCGTCTCCACTCGAGAGGAAGCACGTGGGGTCCCTCACACATCCAGGGGAGCCCCGTTTCCGCCTCCTAGCTCGAGATGAGGGATCCTTCCCTTTTTCGTAGGGAAAGAATTCCCGGCCTTCCCGTCGCATCTCAAGAGGAGGCGCTCTCCACAGGAAAGGCGAGAGGAACTCCAGGGTCGTGACACCATTCCAAGAGTCCCCTAGATGTGTCAGTCCATTCCAGAGGAACCTGTTTTCCCTGAACTGCCTTGACGTTCAAGCCGAGGATCGACTCCCACCACGTGTGCACGTGGGACAGCCCTGTGGGAAAGCCTCGTGGGACAGCCTCATGGGAAAGACTCGAGGGAAAACCATAGATCCTTTGATCCACGCGGCGGACTGCGTGACACTGCTGCTACCGCTCTGGAGGAAAGCGCAAGTGCATGCCCGCATTCGAGACGAGGACTGACTCCCCTGGGGATACTCCAGACGTACCCCAAGATCCATGTCAGCACTGGAGAGGAATCCTCAGGTTCCGGCCCCGACTCCACACAAGGTCTTAGGCCCCGGCATCAACGGGAGAGAAATCCCGAGACGCCCCCGAGGAACTCGCATGGGGACTGGCCTTTCCTGAGGCCACCAGAGCGGGTCCCTGAGGTCCCCGTCGTAAGTCGAGAGCACCTGCCGCAACTCGAGAAAATCCAGGAGGTTTTTCCCTCCAGGCGAGATGAGGCCCATTTCCGCTGAGGCTTCTCGAGGCCAATCACATCTAACCACTGGAACTTCCAAAGGGTCCTTCACACCATTGCTGCAACTCAAGAAGTTCCCCGACATACCCGTCTCCACTCGAGAGGAAGCACGTGGGGTCCCGCACACATCCAGGGGAGCCCCGTTTCCGCCTCCTAGCTCGAGATGAGGGATCCTTTCCCTGTTTCGTAGGGAAAGAATTCCCGGCGTTCCCGTCGCATCTCAAGAGGAGGCGCTCTCCACAGGAAAGGCGAGAGGAACTCCAGGGTCGTGCCACCATTCCAAGAGTCCCCCAGATGTGTCAGTCCATTCCAGAGGAACCTGTTTTCCCTGCACTGCCTTGACGTTCAAGCCGAGGATCGACTCCCACCACGTGTGCACGTGGGACAGCCCTGTGGGAAAGCCTCGTGGGAAAGCCTCGTGGAAAAGACTCGAGGGAAAACCATAGATCCTTTGATCCATTGGGCGGACTGCGTGACACTGCTGCTACCGCTCTGGAGGAAAGCGCAAGTGCATGCCCGCATTCGAGACGAGGACTGACTCCCCTGGGGAGACTTCAGAAGTACCCCAAGATCCATGTCAGCACTGGAGAGGAATCCTCAGGTTCCGGCCCCGACTCCACACAAGGTCTTAGGCCCCGGCATCGACGGGAGAGGAATCCCGAGACGCCCCCGAGGAACTCGCATGGGGACTGGTCTTTCCTGAGGCCACCAGAGCGGGTCCCTGAGGTCCCCGTCGTAAGTCGAGAGCACCTGCCGCAACTCGATAAAATCCAGGAGGTTTTGCCCTCCAGGCGAGATGAGGCCCATTTCCGATGAGGCTTCTCGAGGCTAATCACGTCTAACCATTGGAACTTCCAAAGGGTCCTTCACACCCTTGCTGCAACTCAAGAAGTTCCCCGACATACCCGTCTCCACTCGAGAGGAAGCACGTGGTGTCCCGCACACATCCAGGGGAGCCCCGTTTCCGCCTCCTAGCTCGAGATGAGGGATCCTTTCCCTGTTTCGTAGGGAAAGAATTCCCGGCATTCCCGTCGCATCTCAAGAGGAGGCGCTCTCCACAGGAAAGGCGAGAGGAACTCCAGGGTCGTGCCACCATTCCAAGAGTCCCCCAGATGTGTCAGTCCATTCCAGAGGAACCTGTTTTCCCTGCACTGCCTTGACGTTCAAGCCGAGGATCGACTCCCACCACGTGTGCACGTGGGACAGCCCTGTGGGAAAGCCTCGTGGGAAAGCCTCGTGGGAAAGACTCGAGGGAAAACCATAGATCCTTTGATCCACGCGGGGGACTGCGTGACACTATTGCTACCGCTCTGGAGGAAAGCCCAAGTGCATGCCCGCATTCGAGACGAGGACTGACTCCCCTGGGGAGACTCCAGACGTACCCCAAGATCCATGTCAGCACTGGAGAGGAATCCTCAGGTTCCGGCCCCGACTCCACACAAGGTCTTAGGCCCCGGCATCGACGGGAGAGGAATCCCGAGAGGCCCCCGAGGAACTCGCATGGGGACTGGCCTTTCCTGAGGCCACCAGAGCGGGTCCCTGAGGTCCCCGTCGTAAGTCGAGAGCACCTGCCGCAACTCGAGAAAATCCAGGAGGTTTTGCCCTCCAGGCGAGATGAGGCCCATTTCCGCTGAGGCTTCTCGAGGCTAATCACGTCTAACCACTGGAACTTCCAAAGGGTCCTTCACACCCTTGCTGCAACTCAAGAAGATCCCCGACATACCCGTCTCCACTCGAGAGGAAGCACGTGGTGTCCCGCACACATCCAGGGGAGCCCCGTTTCCGCCTCCTAGCTCGAGATGAGGGATCCTTTCCCTGTTTCGTAGGGAAAGAATTCCCGGCATTCCCGTCGCATCTCAAGAGGAGGCGCTCTCCACAGGAAAGGGGAGAGGAACTCCAGGGTCGTGCCACCATTCCAAGAGTCCCCCAGATGTGTCAGTCCATTCCAGAGGAACCTGTTTTCCCTGCACTGCCTTGACGTTCAAGCCGAGGATCGACTCCCACCACGTGTGCACGTGGGACAGCCCTGTGGGAAAGCCTCGTGGGAAAGCCTCGTGGGAAAGACTCGAGGGAAAACCATAGATCCTTTGATCCACGCGGCGGACTGCGTGACACTGCTGCTACCGCTCTGGAGGAAAGCGCAAGTGCATGCCCGCATTCGAGACGAGGACTGACTCCCCTGGGGAGACTCCAGACGTACCCCAAGATCCATGTCAGCACTGGAGAGGAATCCTCAGGTTCCGACCCCGACTCCACACAAGGACTTAGGCCCGGCATCGACGGGAGAGGAATCCGCAGAGGCCCCCGAGGAACTCGCATGGGGACTGGCCTTTCCTGAGGCCACCAGAGCGGGTCCCTGAGGTCCCCGTCGTAAGTCGAGAGCACCTGCCGCAACTCGAGAAAATCCAGGAGGTTTTGCCCTCCAGGCGAGATGAGGCCCATTTCTGCTGAGGCTTCTCGAGGCCAATCACATCTAACCACTGGAACTTCCAAAGGGTCCTTCACACCATTGCTGCAACTCAAGAAGTTCCCCGACATACCCGTCTCCACTCGAGAGGAAGCACGTGGGGTCCCTCACACATCCAGGGGAGCCCCGTTTCCGCCTCCTAGCTCGAGATGAGGGATCCTTCCCTTTTTCGTAGGGAAAGAATTCCCGGCCTTCCAGTCGCATCTCAAGAGGAGGCACTCTCCACAGGAAAGGCGAGAGGAACTCCAGGGTCGTGACACCATTCCAAGAGTCCCCCAGATGTGTCAGTCCATTCCAGAGGAACCTGTTTTCCCTGCACTGCCTTGACATGCAAGCCGAGGATCGACTCCCACCACGTGTGCACGTGGGACAGCCCTGTGGGAAAGCCTCGTGGGAAAGCCTCGTGGGAAAGACTCGAGGGAAAACCATAGATCCTTTGATCCACGCGGCGGACTGCGTGACACTGCTGCTACCGCTCTGGAGGAAAGCGCAAGTGCATGCCCGCATTCGAGACGAGGACTGACTCCCCTGGGGAGACTCCAGACGTACCCCAAGATCCATGTCAGCACTGGAGAGGAATCCTCAGGTTCCGGCCCCGACTCCACACAAGGTCTTAGGCCCCGGCATCGACGGGAGAGGAATCCCGAGAGGCCCCCGAGGAACTCGCATGGGGACTGGCCTTTCCTGAGGCCACCAGAGCGGGTCCCTGAGGTCCCCGTCGTAAGTCGAGAGCACCTGCCGCAACTCGAGAAAATCCAGGAGGTTTTGCCCTCCAGGCGAGATGAGGCCCATTTCTGCTGAGGCTTCTCGAGGCCAATCACGTCTAACCACTGGAACTTCCAAAGAGTCCTTCACACCATTGCTGCAACTCAAGAAGTTCCCCGATATACCCGTCTCCTCTCGAGAGGAAGCACGTGGGGTCCCGCACACATCAAGGGGAGAACCGTTTCCGCCTCCTAGCTCGAGATGAGGGATCCTTTCCCTGTTTCGTAGGGAAAGAATTCCCGGCGTTCCCGTCGCATCTCAAGAGGAGGCGCTCTCCACAGGAAAGTCGAGAGGAACTCCAGGGTAGTGCCACCATTCCAAGAGTCCCCCAGATGTGTCAGTCCATTCCAGAGGAACCTGTTTTCCCTGCACTGCCTTGACGTTCAAGCCGAGGATCGACTCCCACCACGTGTGCACGTGGGACAGCCCTGTGGGAAAGCCTCGTGGGAAAGCCTCGTGGGAAAGACTCGAGGGAAAACCATAGATCCTTTGATCCACGCGGCGGACTGCGTGACACTATTGCTACCGCTCTGGAGGAAAGCCCAAGTGCATGCCCGCATTCGAGACGAGGACTGACTCCCCTGGGGAGACTCCAGACGTACCCCAAGATCCATGTCAGCACTGGAGAGGAATCCTCAGGTTCCGGCCCCGACTCCACACAAGGTCTTAGGCCCCGGCATCGACGGGAGAGGAATCCCGAGAGGCCCCCGAGGAACTCGCATGGGGACTGGCCTTTCCTGAGGCCACCAGAGCGTGTCCCTGAGGTCCCCATCATAAGTCGAGAGCACCTGCCGCAACTCGAGAAAATCCAGGAGGTTTGCCCTCCAGGCGAGATGAGGCCCATTTCCGCTGAGGCTTCTTGAGGCAAATCACATCTAACCACTGGACCTTCCAAAGGGTCCTTCACACCCTTGCTGCAACTCAAGAAGTTCCCCGACATACCCGTCTCCACTCGAGAGGAAGCACGTGGTCCCCCACACCTCCAGGGGAGCCCCGTTTCCGCCTCCTAGCTCGAGATGAGGGATCCTTTCCCTGTTTCGTAGGGAAAGAATTCCCGGCGTTCCCGTCGCATCTCAAGAGGAGGCGCTCTCCACAGGAAAGGCGAGAGGAACTCCAGGGTCGTGCCACCATTCCAAGAGTCCCCCAGATGTGTCAGTCCATTCCAGAGGAACCTGTTTTCCCTGCACTGCCTTGACGTTCAAGCCGAGGATCGACTCCCACCACGTGTGCACGTGGGACAGCCCTGTGGGAAAGCCTCGTGGGAAAGCCTCGTGGGAAAGACTCGAGGGAAAACCATAGATCCTTTGATCCACGCGGAGGACTGCGTGACACTGCTACTACCGCTTTGGAGGAAAGCGCAAGTGCATGCCCGCATTCGAGACGAGGACTGACTCCCCTGGGGAGACTCCAGAAGTACCCCAAGATCCATGTCAGCACTGGAGAGGAATCCTCAGGTTCCGGCCACGACTCCACACAAGGTCTTCGGCCCCGGCATCGACGGGAGAGGAATCCCGAGAGGCCCCCGAGGAACTCGCATGGGGACTGGCCTTTCCTGAGGCCACCAGAGCGGGTCCCTGAGGTCCCCGTCGTAAGTCGAGAGCACCTGCCGCAACTCGAGATAATCCAGGAGGTTTTGCTCTCCAGGCGAGATGAGGCCCATTTCTGCTGAGGCTTCTAGAGGCCAATCACATCTAACCACTGGAACTTCCAAAGGGTCCTTCACACCCTTGCTGAAACTCAAGAAGTTCCCCGACATACCCGTCTCCACTCGAGAGGAAGCACGTGGGGTCCCGCACACATCCAGGGGAGCCCCGTTTCCGCCTCCTAGCTCGAGATGAGGGATCCTTTCCCTGTTTCGTTGGGAAAGAATTCCCGGCGTTCCCGTCGCATCTCAAGAGGAGGCGCTCTCCACAGGAAAGGCGAGAGGAACTCCAGGGTCGTGACACCATTCCAAGAGTCCCCCAGATGTGTCAGTCCATTCCAGAGGAACCTGTTTTCCCTGCACTGCCTTGACGTTCAAGCCGAGGATCGACTCTCACCACGTGTGCACGTGGGACAGCCCTGTGGGAAAGCCTCGTGGGAAAGCCTCGTGGGAAAGACTCGAGGGAAAACCATAGATCCTTTGATCCACGCGGCGGACTGCGTGACACTGCTGCTACCCCTCTGGAGGAAAGCGCAATGCATGCCCGCATTCGAGACGAGGACTGACTCCCCTGGGGAGACTACAGACGTACCCCAAGATCCATGTCAGCACTGGAGAGGAATCCTCAGGTTCCGGCCGCGACTACACACAAGGTCTTAGGCCCCGGCATCGACGGGAGAGGAATCCCGAGAGGCCCCTGAGGAACTCGCATGGGGACTGGCCTTTCCTGAGGCCACCAGAGCGGGTCCCTGAGGTCCCCGTCGTATGTCGATAGCACCTGCCGCAACTCGAGAAAATCCAGGAGGTTTTCCCCTCCAGGGGAGATGAGGCCCATTTCCGCTGAGGCTTCTCGAGGCCAATCACATCTAACCACTGGAACTTCCAAAGGGTCCTTCACACCCTTGCTGCAACTCAAGAAGTTCCCCGACATACCCGTCTCCACTCGAGAGGAAGCACGTGGGGTCCCGCACACATCCAAAGGAGCCCCGTTTCCGCCTCCTAGCTCGAGATGATGGATCCTTTCCCTGTTTCGTAGGGAAAGAATTCCCGGCGTTCCTGTCGCATCTCAAGAGGAGGTGCCCTCCACAGGAAAGGCGAGAGGAACTCCAGGGTCGTGACACCATTCCAAGAGTCCCCCAGATGTGTCAGTCTATTCCAGAGGAACCTGTTTTCCCTGCACTGCCTTGACGTTCAAGCCGAGGATCGACTCCCACCACGTGTGAACGTGGGACAGCCCTGTGGGAAAGCCTCGTGGGAAAGCCTCGTGGGAAAGACTCGAGGGAAAACCATAGATCCTTTGATCCACGCGGAGGACTGCGTGACACTGCTGCTACCGCTCTGGAGGAAAGCGCAAGTGCATGCCCGCATTCGAGACGAGGACTGACTCCCCTGGGGAGACTCCAGAAGTACCCCAAGATCCATGTCAGCACTGGAGAGGAAACCTCAGGTTCCGGCCCCGACTCCGCACAAGGTCTTAGGCCCCGGCATCGACGGGAGAGGAATCCCGAGAGGCCCCCGAGGAACTCGCATGGGGACTGGCCTTTCCTGAGGCCACCAGAGCGGGTCCCTGAGGTCCCCGTCGTAAGTCGAGAGCACCTGCCGCAACTCGAGAAAATCCAGGAGGTTTTTCCCTCCAGGCGAGATGAGGCCCATTTCCGCTGAGGCTTCTCGAGGCAAATCACATCTAACCACTGGACCTTCCAAAGGGTCCTTCACACCCTTGCTGCAACTCAAGAAGTTCCCCGACATACCCGTCTGCACTCGAGAGGAAGCACGTGGGTCCCGCACACCTCCAGGGGAGCCCCGTTTCCGCCTCCTAGCTCGAGATGAGGGATCCTTTCCCTGTTTCGTAGGGAAAGAATTCCCGTCGTTCCCGTCGCATCTCAAGAGGAGGCGCTCTCCACAGGAAAGGCGAGAGGAACTCCAGGGTCGTGCCACCATTCCAAGAGTCACCCAGATGTGTAAGTCCATTCCAGAGGAACCTGTTTTCCCTGCACTGCCTTGACGTTCAAGCCGAGGATCGACTCCCACCACGTGTGCACGTGGGACAGCCCTGTGGGAAAGCCTCGTGGGAAAGCCTCGTGGGAAAGACTCGAGGGAAAACCATAGATCCTTTGATCCACGCGGCGGAATGCGTGACACTGCTGCTACCGCTCTGGAGGTAAGCGCAATGCATGCCCGCATTCGAGACGAGGACTGACTCCCCTGGGGAGACTACAGACGTACCCCAAGATCCATGTCAGCACTGGAGAGGAATCCTCAGGTTCCGGCCCCGACTACACACAAGGTCTTAGGCCCCGGCATCGACGGGAGAGGAATCCCGAGAGGCCCCCGAGGAACTCGCATGGGGACTGGCCTTTCCTGAGGCCACCAGAGCGGGTCCCTGAGGTCCCCATCATATGTCGATAGCACCTGCCGCAACTCGAGAAAATCCAGGAGGTTTTGCCCTCCAGGGGAGATGAGGCCCATTTCCGCTGAGGCTTCTCGAGGCCAATCACATCTAACCACTGGAACTTCCAAAGGGTCCTTCACACCCTTGCTGCAACTCAAGAAGTTCCCCGACATACCCGTCTCCACTCGAGAGGAAGCACGTGGGGTCCCGCACACATCCAAAGGAGCCCCGTTTCCGCCTCCTAGCTTGAGATGATGGATCCTTTCCCTGTTTCGTAGGGAAAGAATTCCCGGCGTTCCTGTCGCATCTCAAGAGGAGGTGCTCTCCACAGGAAAGGCGAGAGGAACTCCAGGGTCGTGACACCATTCCAAGAGTCCCCCAGATGTGTCAGTCTATTCCAGAGGAACCTGTTTTCCCTGCACTGCCTTGACGTTCAAGCCGAGGATCGACTCCCACCACGTGTGCACGTGGGACTGCCCTGTGGGAAAGCCTCGTGGGAAAGACTCGAGGGAAAACCATCCATCCTTTGATCCACGCGGCGGACTGCGTGACACTGCTGCTACCGCTCTGGAGGAAAGCGCAAGTGCATGCCCGCATTCGAGACGAGGACTGACTCCCCTGGGGAGACTCCAGAAGTACCCCAAGATCCATGTCAGCACTGGAGAGGAATCCTCAGGTTCCGGGCCCGACTCCACACAAGGTCTTAGGACCCGGCATCGATGGGCGAGGAATCCCGAGACGCCCCCGAGGAACTCGCATGGGGACTGGCCTTCCTGAGGCCACCAGAGCGGGTCCCTGAGGTCCCTGTCGTAAGTCGAGAGCACCTGCCGCAACTCGAGAAAATCCAGGAGGTTTTGCCCTCCAGGCGAGATGAGGCCCATTTCCGCTGAGGCTTCTCGAGGCTAATCACGTCTAACCACTGGAACTTCCAAAGGGTCCTTCACACCCTTGCTGCAACTCAAGAAGTTCCCCGACATACCCGTCTCCACTCGAGAGGAAGCACGTGCGTCCCGCACACATCCAGGGGAGCCCCGTTTCCGCCTCCTAGCTCGAGATGAGGGATCCTTTCCCTGTTTCGTAGGGAAAGAATTCCCGGCATTCCCGTCGCATCTCAAGAGGAGGCGCTCTCCACAGGAAAGCCGAGAGGAACTCCAGGGTCATGCCACCATTCCAAGAGTCCCCCAGATGTGTCAGTCCATTCCAGAGGAACCTGTTTTCCCTGCACTGCCTTGACGTTCAAGCCGAGGATCGACTCCCACCACGTGTGCACGTGGGACAGCCCTGTGGGAAAGCCTCGTGGGAAAGCCTCGTGGGAAAGACTCGAGGGAAAACCATAGATCCTTTGATCCACGCGGCGGACTGCGTGACACTGCTGCTACCGCTCTGGAGGAAAGCGCAAGTGCATGCCCGCATTCGAGACGAGGACTGACTCCCCTGGGGAGACTCCAGAAGTACCCCAAGATCCATGTCAGCACTGGAGAGGAATCCTCAGGTTCCGGCCCCGACTCCACACAAGGTCTTAGGCCCCGGCATCGACGGGAGAGGAATCCCGAGAGGCCCCCGAGGAACTCGCATGGGGACTGGCCTTTCCTGAGGCCACCAGAGCAGGTCCCTGAGGTCCCCGTCGTAAGTCGAGAGCACCTGCCGCAACTCGAGAAAATCCAGGAGGTTTTGCCCTCCAGGCGAGATGAGGCCCATTTCCGCTGAGGCTTCTCGAGGCTAATCACGTCTAACCACTGGAACTTCCAAAGGGTCCTTCACACCCTTGCTGCAACTCAAGAAGCACCCCGACATACCCGTCTCCACTCGAGAGGAAACACGTGGGTCCCGCACACATCCAGGGGAGCCCCGTTTCCGCCTCCTAGCTCGAGATGAGGGATCCTTTCCCTGTTTCGTAGGGAAAGAATTCCCTGCGTTCACGTCGCATCTCAAGAGGAGGCGCTCTCCACAGGAAAGGCGAGAGGAACTCCAGGGTCATGCCACCATTCCAAGAGTCCCCCAGATGTGTCAGTCCATTCCAGAGGAACCTGTTTTCCCTGCACTGCCTTGACGTCAAGCCGAGGATCGACTCCCACCACGTGTGCACGTGGGACAGCCCTGTGGGAAAGCCTCGTGGGAAAGCCTCGTGGGAAAGACTCGAGGGAAAACCGTAGATCCTTTGATCCACGCGGCGGACTGCGTGACACTGCTGCTACCGCTCTGGAGGAAAGCGCAAGTGCATGCCCGCATTCGAGACGAGGACTGACTCCCCTGGGGAGACTCCAGAAGTACCCCAAGATCCATGTCAGCACTGGAGAGGAATCCTCAGGTTCCGGCCCCGACTCCACACAAGGTCTTAGGCCCCGGCATCGACGGGAGAGGAATCCCGAGAGGCCCCCGAGGAACTCGCATGGGGACTGGCCTTTCCTGAGGCCACCAGAGCGGGTCCCTGAGGTCCCCGTCGTAAGTCGAGAGCACCTGCCGCAACTCGAGATAATCCAGGAGGTTTTGCTCTCCAGGCGAGATGAGGCCCATTTCTGCTGAGGCTTCTCGAGGCCAATCACATCTAACCACTGGAACTTCCAAAGGGTCCTTCACACCCTTGCTGCAACTCAAGAAGTTCCCCGACATACCCGTCTCCACTCGAGAGGAAGCACGTGGGGTCCCGCACACATCCAGGGGAGCCCCGTTTCCGCCTCCTAGCTCGAGATGAGGGATCCTTTCCCTGTTTCGTAGGGAAAGAATTCCCGGCGTTCCCGTCGCATCTCAAGAGGAGGCGCTCTCCACAGGAAAGGCGAGAGGAACTCCAGGGTCGTGACAACATTCCAAGAGTCCCCCAGATGTGTCAGTCCATTCCAGAGGAACCTGATTTCCCTGCACTGCCTTGACGTTCAAGCCGAGGATCGACTCCCACCACGTGTGCACGTGGGACAGCCCTGTGGGAAAGCCTCGTGGGAAAGCCTCGTGGGAAAGACTCGAGGGAAAACCATAGATCCTTTGATCCACGCGGCGGACTGCGTGACACTGCTGCTACCGCTCTGGAGGAAAGCGCAAGTGCATGCCCGCATTCGAGACGAGGACTGACTCCCCTGGGGAGACTCCAGAAGTACCCCAAGATCCATGTCAGCACTGGAGAGGAATCCTCAGGTTCCGGCCCCGACTCCACACAAGGTCTTAGGCCCCGGCATCGACGGGAGAGGAATCCCGAGAGGCCCCCGAGGAACTCGCATGGGGACTGGCCTTTCCTGAGGCCACCAGAGCAGGTCCCTGAGGTCCCCGTCGTAAGTCGAGAGCACCTGCCGCAACTCGAGAAAATCCAGGAGGTTTTGCCCTCCAGGCGAGATGAGGCCCATTTCCGCTGAGGCTTCTCGAGGCTAATCACGTCTAACCACTGGAACTTCCAAAGGGTCCTTCACACCTTTGCTGCAACTCAAGAAGCACCCCGACATACCCGTCTCCACTCGAGAGGAAGCACGTGGGTCCCGCACACATCCAGGGGAGCCCCGTTTCCGCCTCCTAGCTCGAGATGAGGGATCCTTTCCCTGTTTCTTAGGGAAAGAATTCCCTGCGTTCCCGTCGCATCTCAAGAGGAGGCGCTCTCCACAGGAAAGGCGAGAGGAACTCCAGGGTCATGCCACCATTCCAAGAGTCCCCCAGATGTGTCAGTCCATTCCAGAGGAACCTGTTTTCCCTGCACTGCCTTGACGTTCAAGCCGAGGATCGACTCCCACCACGTGTGCACGTGGGACAGCCCTGTGGGAAAGCCTCGTGGGAAAGCCTCGTGGGAAAGACTCGAGGGAAAACCGTAGATCCTTTGATCCACGCGGCGGACTGCGTGACACTGCTGCTACCGCTCTGGAGGAAAGCGCAAGTGCATGCCCGCATTCGAGACGAGGACTTACTCCCCTGGGGAGACTCAAGAAGTACCCCAAGATCCATGTCAGCACTGGAGAGGAATCCTCAGGTTCCGGCCCCGACTCCACACAAGGTCTTAGGCCCCGGCATCGACGGGAGAGGAATCTCCAGAGGTCCCCGAGAAACTCGCATGGGGACTGGCCTTTCCTGAGGCCACCAGAGCGGGTCCCTGAGGTCCCCGTCGTAAGTCGAGAGCACCTGCCGCAACTCGAGAAAATCCAGGAGGTTTTGCCCTCCAGGCGAGATGAGGCCCATTTCCGCTGAGGCTTCTCTAGGCCAATCACATCTAACCACTGGAACTTCCAAAGGGTCCTTCACACCATTGCTGCAACTTAAGAAGTTCCCCGACATACCCGTCTGCACTCGAGAGGAAGCACGTGGTGTCCCGCACACATCCAGGGGAGCCCCGTTTCCGCCTCCTAGCTCGAGATGAGGGATCCTTTCCCTGTTTCGTAGGGAAAGAATTCCCGGCGTTCCCGTCGCATCTCAAGAGGAGGCGCTCTCCACAGGAAAGGCGAGAGGAACTCCAGGGTCGTGACAACATTCCAAGAGTCGCCCAGATGTGTCAGTCCATTCCAGAGGAACCTGATTTCCCTGCACTGCCTTGACGTTCAAGCCGAGGATCGACTCCCACCACGTGTGCACGTGGGACAGCCCTGTGGGAAAGCCTCCTGGGAAAGCCTCGTGGGAAAGACTCGAGGGAAAACCATAGATCCTTTGATCCACGCGGCGGACTGCGTGACACTGCTGCTACCGCTCTGGAGGAAAGCGCAAGTGCATGCCCGCATTCGAGACGAGGACTGACTCCCCTGGGGAGACTCCAGAAGTACCCCAAGATCCATGTCAGCACTGGATAGGAATCCTCAGGTTCCGGCCCCGACTCCACACAAGGTCTTAGGCCCCGGCATCGACGGGAGAGGAATCCCGAGAGGCCCCCGAGGAACTCGCATGGGGACTGGCCTTTCCTGAGGCCACCAGAGCGGTTCCCTGAGGTCCCCGTCGTAAGTCGAGAGCACCTGCCGCAACTCGAGAAAATCCAGGAGTTTTGCCCTCCAGGCGAGATGAGGCCCATTTCCGCTGAGGCTTCTCGAGGCCAATCACGTCTAACCACTGGAACTTCCAAAGGGTCCTTCACACCATTGCTGCAACTCAAGAAGTTCCCCGATATACCCGTCTCCTCTCGAGAGGAAGCACGTGGGGTCCCGCACACATCCAGGGGAGCCCCGTTTCCGCCTCCTAGCTCGAGATGAGGGATCCTTTCCCTGTTTCGTAGGGAAAGAATTCCCGGCGTTCCCGTCGCATCTCAAGAGTAGGCGCTCTCCACAGGAAAGGCGAGAGGAACTCCAGGGTCGTGCCACCATTCCAAGAGTCCCCCAGATGTGTCAGTCCATTCCAGAGGAACCTGTTTTCCCTGCACTGCCTTGACGTTCAAGCCGAGGATCGACTCCCACCACGTGTGCACGTGGGACTGCCCTGTGGGAAAGCCTCGTGGGAAAGACTCGAGGGAAAACCATCGATCCTTTGATCCACGCGGCGGACTGCGTGACACTGCTGCTACCGCTCTGGAGGAAAGCGCAAGTGCATGCCCGCATTCGAGACAAGGACTGACTCCCCTGGGGAGACTCCAGAAGTACCCCAAGATCCATGTCAGCACTGGAGAGGAATCCTCAGGTTCCGGGCCCGACTCCACACAAGGTCTTAGGACCCGGCATCGATGGGAGAGGAATCCCGAGAGGCCCCCGAGGAACTCGCATGGGGACTGGCCTTCCTGAGGCCACCAGAGCGGGTCCCTGAGGTCCCTGTCGTAAGTCGAGAGCACCTGCCGCAACTCGAGAAAATCCAGGAGGTTTTGCCCTCCAGGCGAGATGAGGCCCATTTCCGCTGAGGCTTCTCGAGGCTAATCACGTCTAACCACTGGAACTTCCAAAGGGTCCTTCACACCCTTGCTGCAACTCAAGAAGTTCCCCGACATACCCGTCTCCACTCGAGAGGAAGCACGTGCGTCCCGCACACATCCAGGGGAGCCCCGTTTCCGCCTCCTAGCTCGAGATGAGGGATCCTTTCCCTGTTTCGTAGGGAAAGAATTCCCGGCATTCCCGTCGCATCTCAAGAGGAGGCGCTCTCCACAGGAAAGCCGAGAGGAACTCCAGGGTCATGCCACCATTCCAAGAGTCCCCCAGATGTGTCAGTCCATTCCAGAGGAACCTGTTTTCCCTGCACTGCCTTGACGTTCAAGCCGAGGATCGACTCCCACCACGTGTGCACGTGGGACAGCCCTGTGGGAAAGCCTCGTGGGAAAGCCTCGTGGGAAAGACTCGAGGGAAAACCATCGATCCTTTGATCCACGCGGCGGACTGCGTGACACTGCTGCTACCGCTCTGGAGGAAAGCGCAAGTGCATGCCCGCATTCGAGACGAGGACTGACTCCCCTGGGGAGACTCCAGAAGTACCCCAAGATCCATGTCAGCACTGGAGAGGAATCCTCAGGTTCCGGCCCCGACTCCACACAAGGTCTTAGGCCCCGGCATCGACGGGAGAGGAATCCCGAGAGGCCCCCGAGGAACTCGCATGGGGACTGGCCTTTCCTGAGGCCACCAGAGCAGGTCCCTGAGGTCCCCGTCGTAAGTCGAGAGCACCTGCCGCAACTCGAGAAAATCCAGGAGGTTTTGCCCTCCAGGCGAGATGAGGCCCATTTCCGCTGAGGCTTCTCGAGGCTAATCACGTCTAACCACTGGAACTTCCAAAGGGTCCTTCACACCCTTGCTGCAACTCAAGAAGCACCCCGACATACCCGCCTCCACTCGAGAGGAAGCACGTGGGTCCCGCACACATCCAGGGGAGCCCCGTTTCCGCCTCCTAGCTCGAGATGAGGGATCCTTTCTCTGTTTCTTAGGGAAAGAATTCCCTGCGTTCCCGTCGCATCTCAAGAGGAGGCGCTCTCCACAGGAAAGGCGAGAGGAACTCCAGGGTCGTGCCACCATTCCAAGAGTCCCCCAGATGTGTCAGTCCATTCCAGAGGAACCTGTTTTCCCTGCACTGCCTTGACGTTCAAGCCGAGGATCGACTCCCACCACGTGTGCACGTGGGACAGCCCTGTGGGAAAGCCTCGTGGGAAAGCCTCGTGGGAAAGACTCGAGGGAAAACCGTAGATCCTTTGATCCACGCGGCGGACTGCGTGACACTGCTGCTACCGCTCTGGAGGAAAGCGCAAGTGCATGCCCGCATTCGAGACGAGGACTGACTCCCCTGGGGAGACTCCAGAAGTACCCCAAGATCCATGTCAGCACTGGAGAGGAATCCTCAGGTTCCGGCCCCGACTCCACACAAGGTCTTAGGCCCCGGCATCGACGGGAGAGGAATCCCGAGAGGCCCCCGAGAAACTCGCATGGGGACTGGCCTTTCCTGAGGCCACCAGAGCGGGTCCCTGAGGTCCCCGTCGTAAGTCGAGAGCACCTGCCGCAACTCGAGAAAATCCAGGAGGTTTTGCCCTCCAGGCGAGATGAGGCCCATTTCCGCTGAGGCTTCTCTAGGCCAATCACATCTAACCACTGGAACTTCCAAAGGGTCCTTCACACCATTGCTGCAACTTAAGAAGTTCCCCGACATACCCGTCTGCACTCGAGAGGAAGCACGTGGTGTCCCGCACACATCCAGGGGAGCCCCGTTTCCGCCTCCTAGCTCGAGATGAGGGATCCTTTCCCTGATTCGTAGGGAAAGAATTCCCGGCGTTTGCGTCGCATCTCAAGAGGAGGCGCTCTCCACAGGTAAGGCGAGAGGAACTGCAGGGTCGAGACACCATTCCAAGAGTCCGCCAGATGAGTCAGTCCATTCCAGAGGAACCTGTTTTCCCTGCACTGCCTTGACGTTCAAGCCAAGGATCGACTCCCACCACGTGTGCACGTGGGACAGCCCTGTGGGAAAGCCTCGTTTGAAAGCCTCGTGGGAAAGACTCGAGGGAAAACCATAGATCCTTTGATCCACGCAGCGGACTGTGTGACACTGCTGCTACCGCTCTGGAGGAAATCGCAATGCATGCCCGCATTCGAGACGAGGACTGACTCCCCTGGGGAGACTCCAGAAGTACCCCAAGATCCATGTCAGCCCTGGAGAGGAATCCTCAGGTTCCGGCCCCGACTCCACACAAGGTCTTAGGCCCCGGCATCGACGGGAGAGGAATCCCGAGAGGCCCCCGAGGAACTCGCATGGGGACTGGCCTTTCCTGAGGCCACCAGAGCGGGTCCCTGAGGTCCCCGTCGTAAGTCGAGAGCACCTGCCGCAACTCGAGAAAATCCAGGAGGTTTTGCCCTCCAGGCGAGATGAGGCCCATTTCCGCTGAGGCTTCTCGAGGCCAATCACGTCTAACCACTGAAACTTCCAAAGGGTCCTTCACACCCTTGCTGCAACTCAAGAAGTTCCCCGACATACCCGTCTCCACTCGAGAGGAAGCACGTGGGGTCCCGCACACATCCAGGGGAGCCCCGTTTCCGCCTCCTAGTTCGCGATGAGGGATCCTTTCCCTGTTTCGTAGGGAAAGAATTCCCGGCGTTCCCGTCGCATCTCAAGAGGTGGCGCTCTCCACAGGAAAGGCGAGAGGAACTCCAGGGTCATGCCACCATTCCAAGAGTCCCCCAGATGTTTCAGTCCATTCCAGAGGAACCTGTTTTCCCTGCACTGCCTTGACGTTCAAGCCGAGGATCGACTCCCACCACGTGTGCACGTGGGACAGCCCTGTGGGAAAGCCTCGTGGGAAAGCCTCGTGGGAAAGACTCGAGGGAAAACCATAGATCCTTTGATCCACGCGGCGGACTGCGTGACACTGCTGCTACCGCTCTGGAGGAAAGCGCAAGTGCATGCCCGCATTCGAGACGAGGACTGACTCCCCTGGGGAGACTCCAGAAGTACCCCAAGATCCATGTGAGCACTGGAGAGGAATCCTCAGGTTCCGGCCCCTACTCCACACAAGGTCTTAGGCCCCGGCATCGACGGGAGAGGAATCCCGAGAGGCCCCCGAGGAACTCGCATGGGGACTGGCCTTTCCTGAGGCCACCAGAGCGGGTCCCTGAGGTCCCCGTCGTAAGTCGAGAGCACCTGCCGCAACTCGAGAAAATCCAGGAGGTTTTGCCCTCCAGGCGAGATGAGGCCCATTTCCGCTGAGGCTTCTCGAGGCCAATCACATCTAACCACTGGAACTTCCAAAGGGCCCTTCACACCCTTGCTGCAACTCAAGAACTTCCCCGACATACCCGTCTCCACTCGAGAGGAAGCACGTGGTGTCCCGCACACATCCAGGGGAGCCCCGTTTCCGCCTCCTAGTTCGAGATGAGGGATCCTTTCCCTGTTTCGTAGGGAAAGAATTCCCGGCGTTTCCGTCGCATCTCAAGAGGTGGCGCTCTCCACAGGAAAGGCGAGAGGAACTCCAGGGTCATGCCACCATTCCAAGAGTCCCCCAGATGTGTCAGTCCATTCCAGAGGAACCTGTTTTCCCTGCACTGCCTTGACGTTCAAGCCTAGGATCGACTCCCACCACGTGTGCACGTGGGACAGCCCTGTGGGAAAGCCTCGTGGGAAAGCCTCGTGGGAAAGACTGGAGGGAAAACCATAGATGCTTTGATCCACGCGGCGGACTGCGTGACACTGCTGCTACCGCTCTGGAGGAAAGCGCAAGTGCATGCCCGCATTCGAGACGAGGACTGACTCCCCTGGGGAGACTCCAGAAGTACCCCAAGATCCATGTCAGCACTGGAGAGGAATCCTCAGGTTCCGGCCCCGACTCCACACAAGGTCTTAGGCCCCGGCATCGACGGGAGAGGAATCCCCAGAGGCCCCCGAGGAACTCGCATGGGGACTGGCCTTTCCTGAGGCCACCAGAGCGGGTCCCTGAGGTCCCCGTCGTAAGTCGAGAGCACCTGCTGCAACTCGAGAAAATCCAGGAGGTTTTGCCCTCCAGGCGAGATGAGGCCCATTTCCGCTGAGGCTTCTCGAGGCCAATCACATCTAACCACTGGAACTTCCAAAGGGTCCTTCACACCCTTGCTGCAAGTCCAGAAGTTCCCCGACATACCCGTCTGCACTCGAGAGGAAGCACGTGGTGTCCCGCACACATCCAGGGGAGCCCCGTTTCCGCCTTCTAGTTCGAGATGAGGGATCCTTTCCCTGTTTCGTAGGGAAAGAATTCCCGGCGTTCCCGTCGCATCTCAAGAGGTGGCGCTCTCCACAGGAAAGGCGAGAGGAACTCCAGGGTCATGCCACCATTCCAAGAGTCCCCCAGATGTGTCAGTCCATTCCAGAGGAACCTGTTTTCCCTGCACTGCCTTGACGTTCAAGCCGAGGATCGACTCCCACCACGTGTGCACGTGGGACAACCCTGTGGGAAATCCTCGTGGGAAAGCCTCGTGGGAAAGACTCGAGGGAAAACCATAGATCCTTTGATCCACGCGGCGGACTGCGTGACACTGCTGCTACCGCTCTGTAGGAAAGCGCAAGTGCATGCCCGCATTCGAGACGCGGACTGACTCCCCTGGGGAGACTCCAGAAGTACCCCAAGATCCATGTCAGCACTGGAGAGGAATCCTCAGGTTCCGGCCCCGACTCCACACAAGGTCTTAGGCCCCGGCATCGACGGGAGAGGAATCCCGAGAGGCCCCCGAGGAACTCGCATGGGGACTGGCCTTTCCTGAGGCCACCAGAGCGGGTCCCTGAGGTCCCCGTCGTAAGTCGAGAGCACCTGCCGCAACTCGAGAAAATCCAGGAGGTTTTGCCCTCCAGGCGAGATGAGGCCCATTTCCGCTGAGGCTTCTCGAGGCCAATCACATTTAACCACTGGAACTTCCAAAGGGTCCTTCACACCCTTGCTGCAACTCAAGAAGTTCCCCGACATACCCGTCTCCACTCGAGAGGAAGCACGTGGGGTCCCGCACACATCCAGGGGAGCCCCGTTTCAGCCTCCTAGCTCGAGATGAGGGATCCTTTCCCTGTTTCGTAGGGAAAGAATTCCCGGCGTTCCCGTCGCATCTCAAGAGGAGGCGCTCTCCACAGGAAAGGCGAGAGGAACGCCAGGGTCGTGACACCATTCCAAGAGTCCCCCAGATGTGTCAGTCCATTCCAGAGGAACCTGTTTTCCCTGCACTGCCTTGACGTTCAAGCCGAGGATCGACTCCCACCACGTGTGCACGTGGGAGAGCCCTGTGGGAAAGCCTCATGGGAAAGCCTCGTGGGAAAGACTCGAGGGAAAACCATAGATCCTTTGATCCACGCGGCGGACTGCGTGACACTGCTGCTTCCGCTGTGGAGGAAAGCGCAAGTGCATGCCTGCATTCGAGACGAGGACTGACTCCCCTGGGGAGACTCCAGAAGTACCCCAAGATCCATGTCAGCACTGGAGAGGAATCCTCAGGTTCCGGCCCCGACTCCACTCAAGGTCTTAGGCCCCGGCATCGAAGGGAGAGGAATCCCGAGAGGCCCCCGTGGAACTCGCATGGGGACTGGCCTTTCCTGAGGCCACCAGAGCGGTTCCCTGAGGTCCCCGTCGTAAGTCGAGAGCACCTGCCGCAACTCGAGAAAATCCAGGAGGTTTTGACCTCCAGGCGAGAGGAGGCCCATCTCCGCTGAGGCTTCTCGAGGCCAATCACATCTAACCACTGGAACTTCGAAAGGGTCCTTCACACCATTGCTGCAACTCAAGAATTTCCCCGACATACCATCTCCACTCGAGAGGAAGCACGTGGGGTCCCGCACACATCCAGGGAACTCCGTTTCCGCCCCCTAGCTCGAGGTGAGGGATCCTTTCCCTGTTTCGTAGGGAAAGAATTCCCGGCGTTCCCGTCGAATGTCAAGAGGAGGCGCTCTCCACAGGAAAGGCGAGAGGAACTCCAGGGTCGTGCCACCATTCCAAGAGTCCCCCAGATGTGTCAGTCCATTCCAGAGGAACCTGTTTTCCCTGCACTGCCTTGACGTTCAAGCCGAGGATCGACTCCCACCACGTGTGCACGTGGGACAGCCCTGTGGGAAACCCTCGTAGGAAAGCCTCGTGGGAAAGACTCGAGGGAAAACCATAGATCCTTTGATCCACGCGGCGGACTGCGTGACACTGCTGCTACCGCTCTGGAGGGAAGCGCAAGTGCATGCCAGCATTCGAGACGAGGACTGACTCCCCTGGGGAGACTCCAGAAGTACCCCAAGATCCATGTCAGCACTGGAGAGGAATCCTCAGGTTCCGGCCCCGACTCCACACAAGGTCTTAGGCCCCGGCATCGAAGGGATAGGAATCCCGAGAGGCCCCCGTGGAACTCGCATGGGGACTGCCCTTTCCTGAGGCCACCAGAGCGGTTCCCTGAGGTCCCCGTCGTAAGTCGAGAGCACCTGCCGCAACTCGAGAGAATCCAGGAGGTTTTGACCTCCAGGCGAGAGGAGGCCCATCTCCGCTGAGGCTTCTCGAGGCCAATCACATCTAACCACTGGAACTTCGAAAGGGTCCTTCACACCATTGCTGCAACTCAAGAATTTCCCCGACATACCGTCTCCACTCGAGAGGAAGCACGTGGGGTCCCGCACACATCCAGGGGAGCTCCGTTTCCGCCCCCTAGCTCGAGGTGAGGGATCCTTTCCCTGTTTCGTAGGGAAAGAATTCCCGGCGTTCCCGTCGAATGTCAAGTGGAGGCGCTCTCCACAGGAAAGGCGAGAGGAACTCCAGGGTCTTGACACCATTCCAAGAGTCCCCCAGATGTGTCAGTCCATTCCAGAGGAACCTGTTTTCCTTGCACTGCCTTGACGTTCAAGCCGAGGATCGACTCCCACCACGTGTGCACGTGGGACAGCCCTGTGGAAAGCCTCGTGGGAAAGCCTCGTGGGAAAGACTCGAGGGAAAACCATAGATCCTTTGATCCACGCGGCGGACTTCGTGACACTGCTGCTACCGCTCTGGAGGAATGCGCAAGTGCATGCCCGCATTCGAGAGGAGGACTGACTCCCCTGGGGAGACTCCAGAAGTACCCCAAGATCCATGTCAGCACTGGAGAGGAATCCTCAGGTTCCGGCCCCGACTCCACACAAGGTCTTAGGCCCCGGCATCGACGGGAGAGGAATCCCGAGAGGCCCCCGAGGAACTCGCATGGGGACTGGCCTTTCCTGAGGCCACCAGAGCGGGTCCCTGAGGTCCCCGTCGTAAGTCGAGAGCACCTGCCGCAACTCGAGAAAATCCAGGAGGTTTTGCCCTCCAGGCGAGATGAGGCCCATTTCCGCTGAGGCTTCTCGAGGCCAATCACGTCTAACCACTGGAACTTCCAAAGGGTCCTTCACACCCTTGCTGCAACTCAAGAAGTTCCCCGACATACCCGTCTCCACTCGAGAGGAAGCACGTGGGGTCCCGCTCACATCCAGGGGAGCCCCGTTTCCGCCTCCTAGCACGAGATAAGGGATCCTTTCCCTGTTTCGTAGGGAAAGAATTCCCGGCGTTCCCGTCGCATCTCAAGAGGAGGCGCTCTCCACAGGAAAGGCGAGAGGAACTCCAGGGTCGTGCCACCATTCCAAGAGTCCCCCAGATGTGTCAGTCCATTCCAGAGGAACCTGTTTTCCCTGCACTGCCTTGACGTTCAAGCCGAGGATCGACTCCCACCACGTGTGCACGTGGGACAGCCCTGTGGGAAAGCCTCGTGGGAAAGCCTCGTGGGAAAGACTCGAGGGAAAACCATAGATCCTTTGATCCACGCGGCGGACTGGGTGACACTGCTGCTACGGCTCTGGAGGAAAGCGCAAGTGCATGCCCGCATTCGAGACGAGGACTGACTCCCCTGGGGAGACTCCAGAAGTACCCCAAGATCCATGTCAGCACTGGAGAGGAATCCTCAGGTTCCGGCCCCCACTCCACACAAGGTCTTAGGCCCCGGCATCGACGGGAGAGGAATCACGAGAGGGCCCCGAGGAACTCGCATGGGGACTGGCCTTTCCTGAGGCCACAAGAGCGGGTCCCTGAGGTCCCCGTCGTAAGTGGAGAGCACCTGCCGCAACTCGAGAAAATCCAGGAGGTTTTGCCCTCCAGGCGAGATGAGGCCCATTTCCGCTGAGGCTTCTCGAGGCCAATCACATCTAACCACTGGAACTTCCAAAGGGTCCTTCACACCCTTGCTGCAACTCAAGAAGTTCCCCGACATACCCGTCTGCACTCGAGAGGAAGCACGTGGTGTCCCGCACAAATCCAGGGGAGCCCCGTTTCCGCCTCCTAGCTCGAGATGAGGGATCCTTTCCCTGTTTCGTAGGGAAAGAATTCCCGGCGTTCCAGTCGCATCTCAAGAGGAGGCGCTCTCCACAGGAAACACGAGAGGAACTCCAGGGTCGTGACACCATTTCAAGAGTCCCCCAGATGTGTCAGTCCATTCCAGAGGAATCTGTTTTCCCTGCACTGCCTTGACGTTCAAGCCGAGGATCGACTCCCACCACGTGTGCACGTGGGACAGCCCTGTGGGAAAGCCTCGTGGGAAAGCCTCGAGGGAAAACCATAGATCCTTTGATCCACGTGGCGGATTGCGTGACACTGCTGCTACCGCTCTGGAGGAAAGCGCAAGTGCATGCCCGCATTCGAGACGAGGACTGACTCCCCTGGGGAGACTCCAGAAGTACCCCAAGATCCATGTCAGCACTGGAGAGGAATCCTCAGTTTCCGGCCCCGACTCCACACAAGGTCTTAGGCCCCGGCATCGACGGGAGAGGAATCACGAGAGGGCCCCGAGGAACTCGCATGGGGACTGGCCTTTCCTGAGGCCACCAGAGCGGGTCCCTGAGGTCCCCGTCGTAAGTCGAGAGCACCTGCCGCAACTCGAGAAAATCCAGGAGGTTTTGCCCTCCAGGAGAGATGAGGCCCATTTCCGCTGAGGCTTCACGAGGCCAATCACATCTAACCACTGGAACATCCAAAGGGTCCTTCACACCCTTGCTGCAACTCAAGAAGTTCCCCGACATACCCGTCTGCACTCGAGAGGAAGCACGTGGTGTCCCGCACACATCCAGGGGAGCCCCGTTTCCGCCTCCTAGCTCGAGATGAGGCATCCTTTCCCTGTTTCGTAGGGAAAGAATTCCCGACGTTCCAGTCGCATCTCAAGAGGAGGCGCTCTCCACAGGAAAGGCGAGAGGAACTCCAGGGTCGTGACACAATTCCAAGAGTCCCCCAGATTTGTCAGTCCATTTCAGAGGAACCTGTTTTCCCTGCACTGCCTTGACGTTCAAGCCGAGGATCGACTCCCACCACGTGTGCACGTGGCACAGCCCTGTGGGAAAGCCTCGTGGGAAAGCCTCGAGGGAAAACCATAGATCCTTTGATCCACGTGGCGGATTGCGTGACACTGCTGCTACCGCTCTGGAGGAAAGCGCAAGTGCATGCCCGCATTCGAGACGAGGACTGACTCCCCTGGGGAGACTCCAGAAGTACCCCAAGATCCATGTCAGCACTGGAGAGGAATCCTCAGGTTCCGGCCCCGACTCCACACAAAGTCTTAGGCCCCGGCATCGACGGGAGAGGAATCCCGAGAGGCCCCCGAGGAACTCGCATGGGGACTGGCCTTTCGTGAGGCCACCAGAGCGGGTCCCTGAGGTCCCCGTCGTAAGTCGAGAGCACCTGCCGCAACTCGAGAAAATCCAGGCGGTTTTGCCCTCCAGGCGAGATGAGGCCCATTTCCGCTGAGGCTTCTCGAGGCTAATCACGTCTAACCACTGGAACTTCCAAAGGGTCCTTCACACCCTTGCTGCAACTCAAGAAGTTCCCCGACATACTCGTCTCCACTCGAGAGGAAGCACGTGGTGTCCCGCACACATCCAGGGGAGCCCCGTTTCCGCCTCCTAGCTCGAGATGAGGGATCCTTTCCCTGTTTCCTAGGGAAAGAATTCCCGGCGTTCCCGTCGCATCTCAAGATTAGGCGCTCTCCACAGGAAAGGCGAGAGGAACTCCAGGGTCGTGCCACCATTCCAAGAGTCCCCCAGATTTGTCAGTCCATTCCAGAGGAACCTGTTTTCCCTGCACTGCCTTGACGTTCAAGCCGAGGATCGATTCCCACCACGTGTGCACGTGGGACAGCCCTGTGGGAAAGCCTCGTGGGAAAGCCTCGTGGGAAAGACTCGAGGGAAAACCATAGATCCTTTGATCCACGTGGCGGACTGCGTGACACTGCTGCTACCGCTCTGGAGGAAAGCGCAAGTGCATACCCGCATTCGAGACGAGGACTGACTCCCCTGGGGAGACTCCAGAAGTACCCCAAGATCCATGTCAGCACTGGAGAGGAATCCTCAGGTTCCGGCCCCGACTCCACACAAGGTCTTAGGCCCCGGCATCGACGGGAGAGGAATCCCCAGAGGCCCCCGAGGAACTCGCATGGGGACTGGCCTTTCCTGAGGCCACCAGAGCGGGTCCTGAGGTCCCCGTCGTAAGTCGAGAGCACCTGCCGCAACTCGAGAAAATCCAGGAGGTTTTGCCCTCCAGGCGAGATGAGGCCCATTTCCGCTGAGGCTTCTCGAGGCTAATCACGTCTAACCACTGGAACTTCCAAAGGGTCCTTCACACCCTTGCTGCAACTCAAGAAGTTCCCCGACATACCCGTCTCCACTCGAGAGGAAGCACGTGGGTCCCGCACACATCCAGGGGAGCCTCGTTTCCGCCTCCTAGCTCGAGATGAGGGATCCTTTCCCTGTTTCGTAGGGAAAGAATTCCCGGCGTTCCTGTCGCATCTCAAGAGGAGGCGCTCTCCACAGGAAAGGCGAGAGGAACTCCAGGGTCGAGACACCATTCCAAGAGTCCCCCAGATGTGTCAGTCCATTCCAGAGGAACCTGTTTTCCCTGCACTGCCTTGACGTTCAAGCCGAGGATCGACTCCCACCACGTGTGCACGTGGGACAGCCCTGTGGGAAAGCCTCGTGGGAAAGCCTCGTGGGAAAGACTCGAGGGAAAACCATAGATCCTTTGATCCACGCAGCGGACTTCGTGACACTGCTGCTACCGCTCTGGAGGAAAGCGCAAGTGCATGCCCGCATTCGAGACGAGGACTGACTCCCCTGGGGAGACTCCAGAAGTACCCCAAGATCCATGTCAGCACTGGAGAGGAATCCTCAGGTTCCGGCCCCGACTCCACACAAGGTCTTAGGCCCCGGCATCGACGGGAGAGGAATCCCCAGAGGCCCCCGAGGAACTCGCATGGGGACTGGCCTTTCCTGAGGCCACCAGAGCGGGTCCCTGAGGTCCCCGTCGTAAGTCGAGAGCACCTGCCGCAACTCGAGAAAATCCAGGAGGTTTTGCCCTCCAGGCGAGATGAGGCCCATTTCCGCTGAGGCTTCTCGAGGCCAATCACATCTAACCACTGGAACTTCCAAAGGGTCCTTCACACCCTTGCTGCAAGTCCAGAAGTTCCCCGACATACCCGTCTGCACTCGAGAGGAAGCACGTGGTGTCCCGCACACATCCAGGGGAGCCCCGTTTCCGCCTTCTAGTTCGAGATGAGGGATCCTTTCCCTGTTTCGTAGGGAAATAATTCCCGGCGTTCCCGTCGCATCTCAAGAGGTGGCGCTCTCCACAGGAAAGGCGAGAGGAACTCCAGGGTCATGCCACCATTCCAAGAGTCCCCCAGATGTGTCAGTCCATTCCAGAGGAACCTGTTTTCCCTGCACTGCCTTGACGTTCAAGCCGAGGATCGACTCCCACCACGTGTGCACGTGGGACAGCCCTGTGGGAAAGCCTCGTGGGAAAGCCTCGTGGGAAAGACTAGAGGGAAAACCATAGATCCTTTGATCCACGCGGCGGACTGCGTGACACTGCTGCTACCGCTCTGGAGGAAAGCGCAAGTGCATGCCCGCATTCGAGACGAGGACTGACTCCCCTGGGGAGACTCCAGAAGTACCCCAAGATCCATGTCAGCACTGGAGAGGAATCCTCAGGTTCCGGCCCCGACTCCACACAAGGTCTTAGGCCCCGGCATCGACGGGAGAGGAATCCCGAGAGGCCCCCGAGGAACTCGCATGGGGACTGGCCTTTCCTGAGGCCACCAGAGCGGGTCCCTGAGGTCCCCGTCGTAAGTCGAGAGCACCTGCCGCAACTCGAGAAAATCCAGGAGGTTTTGCCCTCCAGGCGAGATGAGGCCCATTTCCGCTGTGGCTTCTCGAGGCCAATCACATCTAACCACTGGAACTTCCAAAGGGTCCTTCACACCCTTGCTGCAACTCAAGAAGTTCCCCGACATACCCGTCTCCACTCGAGAGGAAGCACGTGGGGTCCCGCACACATCCAGGGGAGCCCCGTTTCCGCCTCCTTGCTCGAGATGAGGGATCCTTTCCCTATTTCGTAGGGACAGAATTCCCGGCGTTCCCGTCGCATCTCAAGAGGAGGCGCTCTCCACAGGAAAGGCGAGAGGAACTCCAGGGTCGTGCCACCATTCCAAGAGTCCCCCAGATGTGTCAGTCCATTCCAGAGGAACCTGTTTTCCCTGCACTGCCTTGACGCTCAAGCCGAGGATCGACTCCCACCACGTGTGCACGTGGGACAGCCCTGTGGGAAAGCCTCGTGGGAAAGCCTCGTGGGAAAGACTCGAGGGAAAACCATAGATCCTTTGATCCACGCGGCGGACTGCGTGACACTGCTGCTACCGCTCTGGAGGAAAGCGCAAGTGCATGCCCGCATTCGACACGAGGACTGACTCCCCTGGGGAGACTCCAGAAGTACCCCAAGATCCATGTCAGCACTGGAGAGGAATCCTCAGGTTCCGGCCCCGACTCCACACAAGGTCTTAGGCCCCGGCATCGACGGGAGAGGAATCCCCAGAGGCCCCCGAGGAACTCGCATGGGGACTGGCCTTTCCTGAGGCCACCAGAGCGGGTCCCTGAGGTCCCCGTCGTAAGTCGAGAGCACCTGCCGCAACTCGAGAAAATCCAGGAGGTTTTGCCCTCCAGGCGAGATGAGGCCCATTTCCGCTGAGGCTTCTCGAGGCCAATCACGTCTAACCACTGAAACTTTCAAAGGGTCCTTCACACCCTTGCTGCAACTCAAGAAGTTCCCCGACATACCCGTCTCCACTCGAGAGGAAGCACGTGGGGTCCCGCACACATCCAGGGGAGCCCCGTTTCCGCCTCCTAGTTCGCGATGAGGGATCCTTTCCCTGTTTCGTAGGGAAAGAATTCCCGGCGTTCCCGTCGCATCTCAAGAGGTGGCGCTCTCCACAGGAAAGGCGAGAGGAACTCCAGGGTCATGCCACCATTCCAAGAGTCCCCCAGATGTTTCAGTCCATTCCAGAGGAACCTGTTTTCCCTGCACTGCCTTGACGTTCAAGCCGAGGATCGACTCCCACCACGTGTGCACGTGGGATAGCCCTGTGGGAAAGCCTCGTGGGAAAGCCTCGTGGGAAAGACTCGAGGGAAAACCATAGATCCTTTGATCCACGCGGCGGACTGCGTGACACTGCTGCTACCGCTCTGGAGGAAAGCGCAAGTGCATGCCCGCATTCGAGACGAGGACTGACTCCCCTGGGGAGACTCCAGAAGTACCCCAAGATCCATGTCAGCACTGGAGAGGAATCCTCAGGTTCCGGCCCCGACTCCACACAAGGTCTTAGGCCCCGGCATCGACGGGAGAGGAATCCCAAGAGGAACTCCAATGGGGACTGGCCTTTCCTGAGGCCACCAGAGCGGGTCCCTGAGGTCCTCGTCGTAAGTCGAGAGCAACTGCCGCAACTCGAGAAAATCCAGGAGGTTTTGCCCTCCAGGCGAGATGAGGCCCATTTCCGCTGAGGCTTCTCGAGGCCAATCACGTCTAACCACTGGAACTTCCAAAGGGTCCTTCACACCCTTGCTGCAACTCAAGAACTTCCCCGACATACCCGTCTCCACTCGAGAGGAAGCACGTGGGGTCCCGCACACATCCAGGGGAGCCCCGTTTCCGCCTCCGAGCTCGAGATGAGGGATCCTTTCCCTGTTTCGTAGGGAAAGAATTCCCGGCGTTCTCGTCGCATCTCAAGAGGAGGCTCTCTCCACAGGAAAGGCGAGAGGAACTCCAGGGTCATGCCACCATTCCAAGAGTCCCCCAGATGTGTCAGGCCATTCCAGAGGAACCTGTTTTCCCTGCACTGCCTTGACGTTCAAGCCGAGGATCGACTCCCACCACGTGTGCACGTGGGACAGCCCTGTGGGAAAGCCTCGTGGGAAAGCCTCGTGGGAAAGACTCGAGGGAAAACCATAGATCCTTTGATCAACGCGGCGGACTGGGTGACACTGCTGCTACCGCTCTGGAGGAAAGCGCAAGTGCATGCCCACATTCGAGACGAGGACTGACTCCCCTGGGGAGACTCCAGAAGTACCCCAAGATCGATGTCAGCACTGGAGAGGAATCCTCAGGTTCCGGCCCCGACTCCACACAAGGTCTTAGGCCCCGGCATCGACGGGAGAGGAATCACGAGAGGGCCCCGAGGAACTCGCATGGGGACTGGCCTTTCCTGAGGCCACCAGAGCGGGTCCCTGAGGTCCCCGTCGTAAGTCGAGAGCACCTGCCGCAACTCGAGAAAATCCAGGAGGTTTTGCCCTCCAGGCGAGATGAGGCCCATTTCCGCTGAGGGTTCTCGAGGCTAATCACGTCTAACCACTGGAACTTCCAAAGGGTCCTTCACACCCTTGCTGCAACTCAAGAAGTTCCCCGACATACCCGTCTCCACTCGAGAGGAAGCACGTGGGTCCCGCACACATCCAGGGAAGCCCCGTTTCCGCCTCCTAGCTCGAGATGAGGGATCCTTTCCCTGTTTCGTAGGGAAAGAATTCCCGGCGTTCCTGTCGCATCTCAAGAGGAGGCGCTCTCCACAGGAAAGGCGAGAGGAACTCCAGGGTCGTGCCACCATTCCAAGAGTCCCCCAGATGTGTCAGTCCATTCCAGAGGAACCTGTTTTCCCTGCACTGCCTTGACGTTCAAGCCGAGGATCGACTCCCACCACGTGTGCACGTGGGACAGCCCTGTGGGAAAGCCTCGTGGGAAAGCCTCGTGGGAAAGACTCGAGGGAAAACCATAGATCCTTTGATCCACGAGGCGGACTGCGTGACAATGCTGCTACCGCTCTGGAGGAAAGCGCAAGTGCATGCCCGCATTCGAGACGATTACTGACTCCCCTGGGGAGACTCCAGAAGTACCCCAAGATCCATGTCAGCACTGGAGAGGAATCCTCAGGTTCCGGCCCCGACTCCACACAAGGTCTTAGGCCCCGGCATCGACGGGAGAGGAATCCCGAGAGGCCCCCGAGGAACTCGCATGGGGACTGGCCTTTCCTGAGGCCACCAGAGCGGGTCCCTGAGGTCCCCGTCGTAAGTCGAGAGCACCTGCCGCAACTCGAGAAAATCCTGGAGGTTTTGCCCTCCAGGCGAGATGAGGCCCATTTCCGCTGAGGCTTCTCGAGACTAATCACTTCTAACCACTGGAACTTCCAAAGGGTCCTTCACACCCTTGCTGCAACTCAAGAAGTTCCCCGACATACCCGTCTCCACTCGAGAGGAAGCACGTGGTGTCCCGCCCACATCCAGGGGAGCTCCGTTTCCGACTCCTAGCTCGAGATGAGGGATCCTTTCCCTGTTTCGTTAGGAAAGAATTCCCGGCGTTCCCGTCGCATCTCAAGAGGAGGCGCTCTCCACAGGAAAGGCGAGAGGAACTCCAGGGTCGTGCCACCATTCCAAGAGTCCCCCAGATGTGTCACTCCATTCCAGAGGAATCTGTTTTCCCTGCACTGCCTTGACGTTCAAGCCAAGGATCGACTCCCACCACGTGTGCACGTGGGACAGCCCTGTGGGAAAGCCTCGTGGGAAAGCCTCGTGGAAAAGACTCGAGGGAAAACCATAGATCCTTTGATCCACGCGGCGGACTACGTGACACTGCTGCTACCGCTCTGGAGGAAAGCGCAAGTGCATGCCCGCATTCGAGACTAGGACTGACTCCCCTGGGGAGACTCCAGAAGTACCCCAAGATCCATGTCAGCACTGGAGAGGAATCCTCAGGTTCCGGCCTCGACTCCACACAAGGTCTTAGGCCCCGGCATCGACGGGAGAGGAATCCCCAGAGGCCCCCGCGGAACTCGCATGGGGACTGGCCTTTCCTGAGGCCACCAGAGCGGGTCCCTGAGGTCCCCGTCGTAAGTCGAGAGCACCTGCCGCAACTTGAGAAAATCCAGGAGGTTTTGCCCTCCAGGCGAGATGAGGCCCATTTCCGCTGAGGCTTCTCGAGGCTAATCACGTCTAACCACTGGAACTTCCAAAGGGTCCTTCACACCCTTGCTGCAACTCAAGAAGTTCCCCGACATACCCGTCTCCACTCGAGAGGAAGCACGTGGGGTCCTGCACACATCCAGGGGAGCCCCGTTTCCGCCTCCTAGCTCGAGATGAGGGATCCTTTCCCTGTTTCGTAGGGAAAGAATTCCCGGCGATCCCGTCGCATCTCAAGAGGAAGCGCTCTCCACAGGAAAGGGGAGAGGAACTCCAGGGTCGTGCCACCATTCCAAGAGACCCCCAGATGTGTCAGTCCATTTCAGAGGAACCTGTTTTCCCTGCACTGCCTTGACGTTCAAGCCGAGGATCGACTCCCACCACGTGTGCACGTGAGACAGCCCTGTGGGAAAGCCTCGTGGGAAAGCCTCGTGGGAAAGACTCGAGGGAAAACCATAGATCCTTTGATCCACGCGGCGGACTGCGTGACACTGCTGCTACCGCTCTGGAGGAAAGCGCAAGTGCATGCCCGCATTCGAGACGAGGACTGACTCCCCTGGGGAGACTCCAGAAGTACCCCAAGATCCATGTCAGCACTGGAGAGGAATCCTCAGGTTCCGGCCCCGACTCCACACAAGGTCTTAGGCCCCGGCATCGACGGGAGAGGAATCCCGAGAGGCCCCCGAGGAACTCGCATGGGGACTGGCCTTTCCTGAGGCAACCAGAGCGGGTCCCTGAGGTCCCCGTGGTAAGTCGAGAGCACCTGCCGCAACTAGAGAAAATCCAGGAGGTTTTGCCCTCCAGGCGAGATGAGGCCCATTTCCGCTGAGGCTTCTCGAGGCCAATCACATCTAACCACTGGAACTTCCAAAGGGTCCTTCACACCCTTGCTGCAACTCAAGAAGTTCCCCGACATACCCGTCTCCACTCGAGAGGAAGCACGTGGGGTCCCGCACACATCCAGGGGAGCCCCGTTTCCGCCTCCTAGCTCGAGATGAGGGATCCTTTCCCTGTTTCGTAGGGAAAGAATTCCCGGCGTTCCTGTCGCATCTCAAGAGGAGGCGCTCTCCACAGGAAAGGCGAGAGGAACTCCAGGGTCGTGACACCATTCCAAGAGTCCCCAGATGTGTCAGTCCATTCCAGAGGAACCTGTTTTTCCTGCACTGCCTTGACGTTCAAGCCGAGGATCGACTCCCACCACGTGTGCACGTGGGACAGCCCTGTGGGAAAGCCTCGTGGGAAAGACTCGAGGGAAAACCATAGATCCTTTGATCCACGCGGCGGACTGCGTGACACTGCTGCTACCGCTCTGGAGGAAAGCGCAAGTGCATGCCCGCATTCGAGACGTGGACTGACTCCCCTGGGGAGACTCCAGAAGTACCCCAAGATCCATGTCAGCACTGGAGAGGAATCCTCAGGTTCCGGCCCCGACTCCACACAAGGTCTTAGGCCCCGGCATCGACGGGAGAGGAATCCCGAGAGGCCCCCGAGAAACTCGCATGGGACGGGCCTTTCCTGAGGCCACCAGAGCGGGTCCCTGAGGTCCCCGTCGTAAGTCTAGAGCACCTGCCGCAACTCGAGAAAATCCAGGAGGTTTTGCCCTCCAGGCGAGATGAGGCCCATTTCCGCTGAGGCTTCTCGAGGCCAATCACGTCTAACCACTGGAACTTTCAAAGGGTCCTTCACACCCTTGCTGCAACTCAAGAAGATCCCCGACATACCCGTCTCCACTCGAGAGGAAGCACGTGGGGTCCCGCACACATCCAGGGGAGCCCCGTTTCCGCCTCCTATCTCGAGATGAGGGATCCTTTCCCTGTTTCGTAGGGAAAGAATTCCCGGCGTTCTCGTCGCATCTCAAGAGGAGGCGCTCTCCACAGGAAAGGCGAGAGGAACTCCAGGGTCATGCCACCATTCCAAGAGTCCCCCAGATGTGTCAGGCCATTCCAGAGGAACCTGTTTTCCCTGCACTGCCTTGACGTTCAAGCCGAGGATCGACTCCCACCACGTGTGCACGTGGGACAGCCCTAAGGGAAAGCCTCGTGGGAAAGCCTCGTGGGAAAGACTCGAGGGAAAACCATAGATCCTTTGATCCACGCGGCGGACTGCGTGACACTGCTGCTACCGCTCTGGAGGAAAGCGCAAGTGCATGCCCGCATTCGACACGAGGACTGACTCCCCTGGGGAGACTCCAGAAGTACCCCAAGATCCATGTCAGCACTGGAGAGGAATCCTCAGGTTCCGGCCCCGACTCCACACAAGGTCTTAGGCCCCGGCATCGACGGGAGAGGAATCCCCAGAGGCCCCCGAGGAACTCGCATGGGGACTGGCCTTTCCTGAGGCCACCAGAGCGGGTCCCTGAGGTCCCCGTCGTAAGTCGAGAGCACCTGCCGCAACTCGAGAAAATCCAGGAGGTTTTGCCCTCCAGGCGAGATGAGGCCCATTTCCGCTGAGGCTTCTCGAGGCCAATCACGTCTAACCACTGAAACTTTCAAAGGGTCCTTCACACCCTTGCTGCAACTCAAGAAGTTCCCCGACATACCCGTCTCCACTCGAGAGGAAGCACGTGGGGTCCCGCACACATCCAGGGGAGCCCCGTTTCCGCCTCCTAGTTCGCGATGAGGGATCCTTTCCCTGTTTCGTAGGGAAAGAATTCCCGGCGTTCCCGTCGCATCTCAAGAGGTGGCGCTCTCCACAGGAAAGGCGAGAGGAACTCCAGGGTCATGCCACCATTCCAAGAGTCCCCCAGATGTTTCAGTCCATTCCAGAGGAACCTGTTTTCCCTGCACTGCCTTGACGTTCAAGCCGAGGATCGACTCCCACCACGTGTGCACGTGGGATAGCCCTGTGGGAAAGCCTCGTGGGAAAGCCTCGTGGGAAAGACTCGAGGGAAAACCATAGATCCTTTGATCCACGCGGCGGACTGCGTGACACTGCTGCTACCGCTCTGGAGGAAAGCGCAAGTGCATGCCCGCATTCGAGACGAGGACTGACTCCCCTGGGGAGACTCCAGAAGTACCCCAAGATCCATGTCAGCACTGGAGAGGAATCCTCAGGTTCCGGCCCCGACTCCACACAAGGTCTTAGGCCCCGGCATCGACGGGAGAGGAATCCCAAGAGGAACTCCAATGGGGACTGGCCTTTCCTGAGGCCACCAGAGCGGGTCCCTGAGGTCCTCGTCGTAAGTCGAGAGCAACTGCCGCAACTCGAGAAAATCCAGGAGGTTTTGCCCTCCAGGCGAGATGAGGCCCATTTCCGCTGAGGCTTCTCGAGGCCAATCACGTCTAACCACTGGAACTTCCAAAGGGTCCTTCACACCCTTGCTGCAACTCAAGAACTTCCCCGACATACCCGTCTCCACTCGAGAGGAAGCACGTGGGGTCCCGCACACATCCAGGGGAGCCCCGTTTCCGCCTCCTAGCTCGAGATGAGGGATCCTTTCCCTGTTTCGTAGGGAAAGAATTCCCGGCGTTCTCGTCGCATCTCAAGAGGAGGCTCTCTCCACAGGAAAGGCGAGAGGAACTCCAGGGTCATGCCACCATTCCAAGAGTCCCCCAGATGTGTCAGGCCATTCCAGAGGAACCTGTTTTCCCTGCACTGCCTTGACGTTCAAGCCGAGGATCGACTCCCACCACGTGTGCACGTGGGACAGCCCTGTGGGAAAGCCTCGTGGGAAAGCCTCGTGGGAAAGACTCGAGGGAAAACCATAGATCCTTTGATCAACGCGGCGGACTGGGTGACACTGCTGCTACCGCTCTGGAGGAAAGCGCAAGTGCATGCCCACATTCGAGACGAGGACTGACTCCCCTGGGGAGACTCCAGAAGTACCCCAAGATCGATGTCAGCACTGGAGAGGAATCCTCAGGTTCCGGCCCCGACTCCACACAAGGTCTTAGGCCCCGGCATCGACGGGAGAGGAATCACGAGAGGGCCCCGAGGAACTCGCATGGGGACTGGCCTTTCCTGAGGCCACCAGAGCGGGTCCCTGAGGTCCCCGTCGTAAGTCGAGAGCACCTGCCGCAACTCGAGAAAATCCAGGAGGTTTTGCCCTCCAGGCGAGATGAGGCCCATTTCCGCTGAGGGTTCTCGAGGCTAATCACGTCTAACCACTGGAACTTCCAAAGGGTCCTTCACACCCTTGCTGCAACTCAAGAAGTTCCCCGACATACCCGTCTCCACTCGAGAGGAAGCACGTGGGTCCCGCACACATCCAGGGAAGCCCCGTTTCCGCCTCCTAGCTCGAGATGAGGGATCCTTTCCCTGTTTCGTAGGGAAAGAATTCCCGGCGTTCCTGTCGCATCTCAAGAGGAGGCGCTCTCCACAGGAAAGGCGAGAGGAACTCCAGGGTCGTGCCACCATTCCAAGAGTCCCCCAGATGTGTCAGTCCATTCCAGAGGAACCTGTTTTCCCTGCACTGCCTTGACGTTCAAGCCGAGGATCGACTCCCACCACGTGTGCACGTGGGACAGCCCTGTGGGAAAGCCTCGTGGGAAAGCCTCGTGGGAAAGACTCGAGGGAAAACCATAGATCCTTTGATCCACGAGGCGGACTGCGTGACAATGCTGCTACCGCTCTGGAGGAAAGCGCAAGTGCATGCCCGCATTCGAGACGATTACTGACTCCCCTGGGGAGACTCCAGAAGTACCCCAAGATCCATGTCAGCACTGGAGAGGAATCCTCAGGTTCCGGCCCCGACTCCACACAAGGTCTTAGGCCCCGGCATCGACGGGAGAGGAATCCCGAGAGGCCCCCGAGGAACTCGCATGGGGACTGGCCTTTCCTGAGGCCACCAGAGCGGGTCCCTGAGGTCCCCGTCGTAAGTCGAGAGCACCTGCCGCAACTCGAGAAAATCCTGGAGGTTTTGCCCTCCAGGCGAGATGAGGCCCATTTCCGCTGAGGCTTCTCGAGACTAATCACTTCTAACCACTGGAACTTCCAAAGGGTCCTTCACACCCTTGCTGCAACTCAAGAAGTTCCCCGACATACCCGTCTCCACTCGAGAGGAAGCACGTGGTGTCCCGCCCACATCCAGGGGAGCTCCGTTTCCGACTCCTAGCTCGAGATGAGGGATCCTTTCCCTGTTTCGTTAGGAAAGAATTCCCGGCGTTCCCGTCGCATCTCAAGAGGAGGCGCTCTCCACAGGAAAGGCGAGAGGAACTCCAGGGTCGTGCCACCATTCCAAGAGTCCCCCAGATGTGTCACTCCATTCCAGAGGAATCTGTTTTCCCTGCACTGCCTTGACGTTCAAGCCAAGGATCGACTCCCACCACGTGTGCACGTGGGACAGCCCTGTGGGAAAGCCTCGTGGGAAAGCCTCGTGGAAAAGACTCGAGGGAAAACCATAGATCCTTTGATCCACGCGGCGGACTACGTGACACTGCTGCTACCGCTCTGGAGGAAAGCGCAAGTGCATGCCCGCATTCGAGACTAGGACTGACTCCCCTGGGGAGACTCCAGAAGTACCCCAAGATCCATGTCAGCACTGGAGAGGAATCCTCAGGTTCCGGCCTCGACTCCACACAAGGTCTTAGGCCCCGGCATCGACGGGAGAGGAATCCCCAGAGGCCCCCGCGGAACTCGCATGGGGACTGGCCTTTCCTGAGGCCACCAGAGCGGGTCCCTGAGGTCCCCGTCGTAAGTCGAGAGCACCTGCCGCAACTTGAGAAAATCCAGGAGGTTTTGCCCTCCAGGCGAGATGAGGCCCATTTCCGCTGAGGCTTCTCGAGGCTAATCACGTCTAACCACTGGAACTTCCAAAGGGTCCTTCACACCCTTGCTGCAACTCAAGAAGTTCCCCGACATACCCGTCTCCACTCGAGAGGAAGCACGTGGGGTCCTGCACACATCCAGGGGAGCCCCGTTTCCGCCTCCTAGCTCGAGATGAGGGATCCTTTCCCTGTTTCGTAGGGAAAGAATTCCCGGCGATCCCGTCGCATCTCAAGAGGAAGCGCTCTCCACAGGAAAGGGGAGAGGAACTCCAGGGTCGTGCCACCATTCCAAGAGACCCCCAGATGTGTCAGTCCATTTCAGAGGAACCTGTTTTCCCTGCACTGCCTTGACGTTCAAGCCGAGGATCGACTCCCACCACGTGTGCACGTGAGACAGCCCTGTGGGAAAGCCTCGTGGGAAAGCCTCGTGGGAAAGACTCGAGGGAAAACCATAGATCCTTTGATCCACGCGGCGGACTGCGTGACACTGCTGCTACCGCTCTGGAGGAAAGCGCAAGTGCATGCCCGCATTCGAGACGAGGACTGACTCCCCTGGGGAGACTCCAGAAGTACCCCAAGATCCATGTCAGCACTGGAGAGGAATCCTCAGGTTCCGGCCCCGACTCCACACAAGGTCTTAGGCCCCGGCATCGACGGGAGAGGAATCCCGAGAGGCCCCCGAGGAACTCGCATGGGGACTGGCCTTTCCTGAGGCAACCAGAGCGGGTCCCTGAGGTCCCCGTGGTAAGTCGAGAGCACCTGCCGCAACTAGAGAAAATCCAGGAGGTTTTGCCCTCCAGGCGAGATGAGGCCCATTTCCGCTGAGGCTTCTCGAGGCCAATCACATCTAACCACTGGAACTTCCAAAGGGTCCTTCACACCCTTGCTGCAACTCAAGAAGTTCCCCGACATACCCGTCTCCACTCGAGAGGAAGCACGTGGGGTCCCGCACACATCCAGGGGAGCCCCGTTTCCGCCTCCTAGCTCGAGATGAGGGATCCTTTCCCTGTTTCGTAGGGAAAGAATTCCCGGCGTTCCTGTCGCATCTCAAGAGGAGGCGCTCTCCACAGGAAAGGCGAGAGGAACTCCAGGGTCGTGACACCATTCCAAGAGTCCCCAGATGTGTCAGTCCATTCCAGAGGAACCTGTTTTTCCTGCACTGCCTTGACGTTCAAGCCGAGGATCGACTCCCACCACGTGTGCACGTGGGACAGCCCTGTGGGAAAGCCTCGTGGGAAAGACTCGAGGGAAAACCATAGATCCTTTGATCCACGCGGCGGACTGCGTGACACTGCTGCTACCGCTCTGGAGGAAAGCGCAAGTGCATGCCCGCATTCGAGACGTGGACTGACTCCCCTGGGGAGACTCCAGAAGTACCCCAAGATCCATGTCAGCACTGGAGAGGAATCCTCAGGTTCCGGCCCCGACTCCACACAAGGTCTTAGGCCCCGGCATCGACGGGAGAGGAATCCCGAGAGGCCCCCGAGAAACTCGCATGGGACGGGCCTTTCCTGAGGCCACCAGAGCGGGTCCCTGAGGTCCCCGTCGTAAGTCTAGAGCACCTGCCGCAACTCGAGAAAATCCAGGAGGTTTTGCCCTCCAGGCGAGATGAGGCCCATTTCCGCTGAGGCTTCTCGAGGCCAATCACGTCTAACCACTGGAACTTTCAAAGGGTCCTTCACACCCTTGCTGCAACTCAAGAAGATCCCCGACATACCCGTCTCCACTCGAGAGGAAGCACGTGGGGTCCCGCACACATCCAGGGGAGCCCCGTTTCCGCCTCCTATCTCGAGATGAGGGATCCTTTCCCTGTTTCGTAGGGAAAGAATTCCCGGCGTTCTCGTCGCATCTCAAGAAGAGGCGCTCTCCACAGGAAAGGCGAGAGGAACTCCAGGGTCATGCCACCATTCCAAGAGTCCCCCAGATGTGTCAGGCCATTCCAGAGGAACCTGTTTTCCCTGCACTGCCTTGACGTTCAAGCCGAGGATCGACTCCCACCACGTGTGCACGTGGGACAGCCCTGTGGGAAAGCCTCGTGGGAAAGCCTCGTGGGAAAGACTCGAGGGAAAACCATAGATCCTTTGATCCACGCGGCGGACTGGGTGACACTGCTGCTACCGCTCTGGAGGAAAGCGCAAGTGCATGCCCGCATTCGAGACGAGGACTGACTCCCCTGGGGAGACTCCAGAAGTACCCCAAGATCCATGTCAGCACTGGAGAGGAATCCTCAGGTTCCGGCCCCGACTCCACACAAGGTCTAAGGCCCCGGCATCGACGGGAGAGGAATCACGAGAGGGCCCCGAGGAACTCGCATGGGGACTGGCCTTTCCTGAGGCCACCAGAGCGGGTCCCTGAGGTCCCCGTCGTAAGTCGAGAGCACCTGCCGCAACTAGAGAAAATCCAGGAGGTTTTGCCCTCCAGGCGAGATGAGGCCCATTTCCGCTGAGGCTTCTCGAGGCCAATCACATCTAACCACTGGAACTTCCAAAGGGTCCTTCACACCCTTGCTGCAACTCAAGAAGTTCCCCGACATACCCGTCTGCACTCGAGAGGAAGCACGTGGTGTCCCGCACAAATCCAGGGGAGCCCCGTTTCCGCCTCCTAGCTCGAGATGAGGGATCCTTTCCCTGTTTCGTAGGGAAAGAATTCCCGGCGTTCCAGTCGCATCTCAAGAGGAGGCGCTCTCCACAGGAAAGGCGAGAGGAACTCCAGGGTCGTGACACCATTTCAAGAGTCCCCCAGATGTGTCAGTCCATTTCAGAGGAACCTGTTTTCCCTGCACTGCCTTGACGTTCAAGCCGAGGATCGACTCCCACCACGTGTGCACGTGGGACAGCCCTGTGGGAAAGCCTCGTGGGAAAGCCTCGTGGGAAAGACTCGAGGGAAAAACATAGATCCTTTGATCCACGCGGCGGACTGTGTGACACTGCTGCTACCGCTCTGGAGGAAAGCGCAAGTGCATGCCCGCATTCGAGACGAGGACTGACTCCCCTGGGGAGACTCCAGAAGTACCCCAAGATCCATGTCAGCCCTGGAGAGGAATCCTCAGGTTCCGGCCCCGACTCCACACAAGGTCTTAGGCCCCGGCATCGACGGGAGAGGAATCCCGAGAGGCCCCCGAGGAACTCGCATGGGGACGGGCCTTTCCTGAGGCCACCAGAGCGGGTCCCTGAGGTCCCCATCGTCAGTCGAGATCACCTGCCGCAACTCGAGAAAATCCAGGAGGTTTTGCCCTCCAGGCGAGATGAGGCTCATTTCCGCTGAGGCTTCTCGAGGCTAATCACGTCTAAACACTGAAACTTCCAAAGGGTCCTTCACACCCTTGCTGCAACTCAAGAAGTTTCCCGACATACCCGTCTCCACTCGAAAGGAAGCACGTGGTGTCCCACACACATCCAGTGGAGCCCCGTTTCCGCCTCCTAGCTCGAGATGAGGGATCCTTTCCCTGTTTCGTAGGGAAAGAATTCCCGGCGTTCCCGTCGCATCTCAAGAGGAGGCGCTCTCCACAGGAAAGGCGAGAGGAACTCCAGGGTCGTGCCACCATTCCAAGAGTCCCCCAGATGTGTCAGTCCATTTCAGAGGAACCTGTTTTCCCTGCACTGCCTTGACGTTCAAGCCAAGGATCGACTCCCACCACGTGTGCACGTGGGACAGCCCTGTGGGAAAGCCTCGTGGGAAAGCCTCGTTGGAAAGACTCGAGGGAAAACCATGGATCCTTTGATCCATGCGGCGGACTGCGTGACACTGCTTCTACCGCTCTGGAGGAAAGCGCAAGTGCATGCCCGCATTCGAGACGAGGACTGACTCCCCTGGGGAGACTCCAGAAGTACCCCAAGATCCATGTCAGCCCTGGAGAGGAATCCTCAGGTTCCGGCCCCGACTCCACACAAGGTCTTAGGCCCCGGCATCGACGGGAGAGGAATTCCAAGAGGAACTCCAATGGGGACTGGCCTTTCCTGAGGCCACCAGAGCGGGTCCCTGAGGTCCTCGTCGTAAGTCGAGAGCAACTGCCGCAACTCGAGAAAATCCAGGCGGTTTTGCCCTCCAGGCGAGATGAGGCCCATTTCCGCTGAGGCTTCTCGAGGCCAATCACATCTAACCACTGGAACTTCCAAAGGGTCCTTCACACCCTTGCTGCAACTCAAGAACTTCCCCGAGATACCCGTCTCCACTCGAGAGGAAGCACGTGGGGTCCCCCACACATCCAGGGGAGCCCCGTTTCCGCCTCCTAGCTCGAGATGAGGGATCCTTTCCCTGTTTCGTAGGGAAAGAATTCCCGGCGATCCCGTCGCATCTCAAGAGGAAGCGCTCTCCACAGGAAAGGGGAGAGGAACTCCAGGGTCGTGTCACCATTCCAAGAGACCCCCTGATGTGTCAGTCCATTACAGAGGAACCTGTTTTCCCTGCACTGCCTTGACGTTCAAGCCGAGGATCGACTCCCACCACGTGTGCACGTGAGACAGCCCTGTGGGAAAGCCTCGTGGGAAAGCCTCGTGGGAAAGACTCGAGGGAAAACCATAGATCCTTTCATCCACGCGGCGGACTGCGTGACACTGCTGCTACCGCTCTGGAGGAAAGCGCAAGTGCATGCCCGCATTCGAGACGAGGACTGACTCCCCTGGGGAGACTCCAGAAGTACCCCAAGATCCATGTCAGCACTGGAGAGGAATCCTCATGTTCCGGCCCCGACTCCACACAAGGTCTTAGGCCCCGGCATCGACGGGAGAGGAATCCCGAGAGGCCCCCGAGAAACTCGCATGGGACGGGCCTTTCCTGAGGCCACCAGAGCGTGTCCCTGAGGTCACCGTCGTAAGTCTAGAGCACCTGCCGCAACTCGAGAAAATCCAGGAGGTTTTGCCCTCCAGGCGAGATGAGGCCCATTTCCACTGAGGCTTCTCGAGGCCAATCACTTCTAACCACTGGAACTTCCAAAGGGTCCTTCACACCCTTGCTGCAACTCAAGAAGTTCCCCGACTTACCCGTCTCCACTCGAGAGGAAGCACGTGGTGTCCCGCACACATCCAGGGGAGCCCCGTTTTCGCCTCCTAGCTCGAGATGAGGGATCCTTTCCCTGTTTCGTAGGGAAAGAATTCCCGGCGTTCTCGTCGCATCTCAAGAGGAGGCGCTCTCCACAGGAAAGGCGAGAGGAACTCCAGGGTCGTGCCACCATTCCAAGAGTCCCCCAGATGTGTCAGTCCATTCCAGAGGAACCTGTTTTCCCTGCACTGCCTTGACGTTCAAGCCGAGGATCGACTCCCACCACGTGTGCACGTGGGACAGCCCTGTGGGAAAGCCTCGTGGGAAAGCCTCGTGGGAAAGACTCGAGGGAAAACCATAGATCCTTTGATCCACGAGGCGGACTGCGTGACACTGCTGCTACCGCTCTGGAGGAAAGCGCAAGTGCATGCCCGCATTCGAGACGAGGACTGACTCCCCTGGGGAGACTCCAGAAGTACCCCAAGATCCATGTCAGCACTGGAGAGGAATCCTCAGGTTCCGGCCCCGACTCCACACAAGGTCTTAGGCCCCGGCATCGACGGGAGAGGAATCCCGAGAGGCCCCCGAGGAACTCGCATGGGGACTGGCCTTTCCTGAGGCCACCAGAGCGGGTCCCTGAGGTCCCCGTCGTAAGTCGAGAGCACCTGCCGCAACTTGAGAAAATCCTGGAGGTTTTGCCCTCCAGGCGAGATGAGGCCCATTTCCGCTGAGGCTTCTCGAGACTAATCACTTCTAACCACTGGAACTTCCAAAGGGTCCTTCACACCCTTGCTGCAACTCAAGAAGTTCCCCGACATACCCGTCTCCACTCGAGAGGAAGCACGTGGTGTCCCGCCCACATCCAGGGGAGCTCCGTTTCCGACTCCTAGCTCGAGATGAGGGATCCTTTCCCTGTTTCGTTAGGAAAGAATTCCCGGCGTTCCCGTCGCATCTCAAGAGGAGGCGCTCTCCACAGGAAAGGCGAGAGGAACTCCAGGGTCGTGCCACCATTCCAAGAGTCCCCCAGATGTGTCACTCCATTCCAGAGGAATCTGTTTTCCCTGCACTGCCTTGACGTTCAAGCCAAGGATCGACTCCCACCACGTGTGCACGTGGGACAGCCCTGTGGGAAAGCCTCGTGGGAAAGCCTCGTGGAAAAGACTCGAGGGAAAACCATAGATCCTTTGATCCACGCGGCGGACTACGTGACACTGCTGCTACCGCTCTGGAGGAAAGCGCAAGTGCATGCCCGCATTCGAGACTAGGACTGACTCCCCTGGGGAGACTCCAGAAGTACCCCAAGATCCATGTCAGCACTGGAGAGGAATCCTCAGGTTCCGGCCCCGACTCCACACAAGGTCTTAGGCCCCGGCATCGACGGGAGAGGAATCCCCAGAGGCCCCCGCGGAACTCGCATGGGGACTGGCCTTTCCTGAGGCCACCAGAGCGGGTCCCTGAGGTCCCCGTCGTACGTCGAGAGCACCTGCCGCAACTCGAGAAAATCCAGGAGGTTTTGCCCTCCAGGCGAGATGAGGCCCATTTCCGCTGAGGCTTCTCGAGGCTAATCACGTCTAACCACTGGAACTTCCAAAGGGTCCTTCACACCCTTGCTGCAACTCAAGAAGTTCCCCGACATACCCGTCTCCACTCGAGAGGAAGCACGTGGGGTCCTGCACACATCCAGGGGAGCCCCGTTTCCGCCTCCTAGCTCGAGATGAGGGATCCTTTCCCTGTTTCGTAGGGAAAGAATTCCCGGCGATCCCGTCGCATCTCAAGAGGAAGCGCTCTCCACAGGAAAGGGGAGAGGAACTCCAGGGTCGTGCCACCATTCCAAGAGACCCCCAGATGTGTCAGTCCATTTCAGAGGAACCTGTTTTCCCTGCACTGCCTTGACGTTCAAGCCGAGGATCGACTCCCACCACGTGTGCACGTGAGACAGCCCTGTGGGAAAGCCTCGTGGGAAAGCCTCGTGGGAAAGACTCGAGGGAAAACCATAGATCCTTTGATCCACGCGGCGGACTGCGTGACACTGCTGCTACCGCTCTGGAGGAAAGCGCAAGTGCATGCCCGCATTCGAGACGAGGACTGACTCCCCTGGGGAGACTCCAGAAGTACCCCAAGATCCATGTCAGCACTGGAGAGGAATCCTCAGGTTCCGGCCCCGACTCCACACAAGGTCTTAGGCCCTGGCATCGACGGGAGAGGAATCCCGAGAGGCCCCCGAGGAACTCGCATGGGGACTGGCCTTTCCTGAGGCAACCAGAGCGGGTCCCTGAGGTCCCCGTGGTAAGTCGAGAGCACCTGCCGCAACTAGAGAAAATCCAGGAGGTTTTGCCCTCCAGGCGAGATGAGGCCCATTTCCGCTGAGGCTTCTCGAGGCCAATCACATCTAACCACTGGAACTTCCAAAGGGTCCTTCACACCCTTGCTGCAACTCAAGAAGTTCCCCGACATACCCGTCTCCACTCGAGAGGAAGCACGTGGGGTCCCGCACACATCCAGGGGAGCCCCGTTTCCGCCTCCTAGCTCGAGATGAGGGACCCTTTCCCTGTTTCGTAGGGAAAGAATTCCCGGCGTTCCTGTCGCATCTCAAGAGGAGGCGCTCTCCACAGGAAAGGCGAGAGGAACTCCAGGGTCGTGACACCATTCCAAGAGTCCCCCAGATGTGTCAGTCCATTCCAGAGGAACCTGTTTTTCCTGCACTGCCTTGACGTTCAAGCCGAGGATCGACTCCCACCACGTGTGCACGTGGGACAGCCCTGTGGGAAAGCCTCGTGGGAAAGACTCGAGGGAAAACCATAGATCCTTTGATCCACGCGGCGGACTGCGTGACACTGCTGCTACCGCTCTGGAGGAAAGCGCAAGTGCATGCCCGCATTCGAGACGAGGACTGACTCCCCTGGGGAGACTCCAGAAGTACCCCAAGATCCATGTCAGCACTGGAGAGGAATCCTCAGGTTCCGGCCCCGACTCCACACAAGGTCTTAGGCCCCGGCATCGACGGGAGAGGAATCCCGAGAGGCCCCCGAGAAACTCGCATGGGACGGGCCTTTCCTGAGGCCACCAGAGCGGGTCCCTGAGGTCCCCGTCGTAAGTCTAGAGCACCTGCCGCAACTCGAGAAAATCCAGGAGGTTTTGCCCTCCAGGCGAGATGAGGCCCATTTCCGCTGAGGCTTCTCGAGGCCAATCACGTCTAACCACTGGAACTTTCAAAGGGTCCTTCACACCCTTGCTGCAACTCAAGAAGATCCCCGACATACCCGTCTCCACTCGAGAGGAAGCACGTGGGGTCCCGCACACATCCAGGGGAGCCCCTTTTCCGCCTCCTATCTCGAGATGAGGGATCCTTTCCCTGTTTCGTAGGGAAAGAATTCCCGGCGTTCTCGTCGCATCTCAAGAGGAGGCGCTCTCCACAGGAAAGGCGAGAGGAACTCCAGGGTCATGCCACCATTCCAAGAGTCCCCCAGATGTGTCAGGCCATTCCAGAGGAACCTGTTTTCCCTGCACTGCCTTGACGTTCAAGCCGAGGATCGACTCCCACCACGTGTGCACGTGGGACAGCCCTGTGGGAAAGCCTCGTGGGAAAGCCTCGTGGGAAAGACTCGAGGGAAAACCATAGATCCTTTGATCCACGCGGCGGACTGGGTGACACTGCTGCTACCGCTCTGGAGGAAAGCGCAAGTGCATGCCCGCATTCGAGACGAGGACTGACTCCCCTGGGGAGACTCCAGAAGTACCCCTAGATCCATGTCAGCACTGGAGAGGAATCCTCATGTTCCGGCCCCGACTCCACACAAGGTCTAAGGCCCCGGCATCGACGGGAGAGGAATCACGAGAGGGCCCCGAGGAACTCGCATGGGGACTGGCCTTTCCTGAGGCCACCAGAGCGGGTCCCTGAGGTCCCCGTCGTAAGTCGAGAGCACCTGCCGCAACTAGAGAAAATCCAGGAGGTTTTGCCCTCCAGGCGAGATGAGGCCCATTTCCGCTGAGGCTTCTCGAGGCCAATCACATCTAACCACTGGAACTTCCAAAGGGTCCTTCACACCCTTGCTGCAACTCAAGAAGTTCCCCGACATACCCGTCTGCACTCGAGAGGAAGCACGTGGTGTCCCGCACAAATCCAGGGGAGCCCCGTTTCCGCCTCCTAGCTCGAGATGAGGGATCCTTTCCCTGTTTCGTAGGGAAAGAATTCCCGGCGTTCCAGTCGCATCTCAAGAGGAGGCGCTCTCCACAGGAAAGGCGAGAGGAACTCCAGGGTCGTGACACCATTTCAAGAGTCCCCCAGATGTGTCAGTCCATTCCAGAGGAATCTGTTTTCCCTGCACTGCCTTGACGTTCAAGCCGAGGATCGACTCCCACCACGTGTGCACGTGGGACAGCCCTGTGGGAAAGCCTCGTGGGAAAGCCTCGAGGGAAAACCATAGATCCTTTGATCCACGTGGCGGATTGCGTGACACTGCTGCTACCGCTCTGGAGGAAAGCGCAAGTGCATGCCCGCATTCGAGACGAGGACTGACTCCCCTGGGGAGACTCCAGAAGTACCCCAAGATCCATGTCAGCACTGGAGAGGAATCCTCAGTTTCCGGCCCCGACTCCACACAAGGTCTTAGGCCCCGGCATCGACGGGAGAGGAATCACGAGAGGGCCCCGAGGAACTCGCATGGGGACTGGCCTTTCCTGAGGCCACCAGAGCGGGTCCCTGAGGTCCCCGTGGTAAGTCGAGAGCACCTGCCGCAACTCGAGAAAATCCAGGAGGTTTTGCCCTCCAGGCGAGATGAGGCCCATTTCCGCTGAGGCTTCACGAGGCCAATCACATCTAACCACTGGAACTTCCAAAGGGTCCTTCACACCCTTGCTGCAACTCAAGAAGTTCCCCGACATACCCGTCTGCACTCGAGAGGAAGCACGTGGTGTCCCGCACACATCCAGGGGAGCCCCGTTTCCGCCTCCTAGCTCGAGATGAGGGATCCTTTCCCTGTTTCATAGGGAAAGAATTCCCGACGTTCCAGTCGCATCTCAAGAGGAGGCGCTCTCCACAGGAAAGGCGAGAGGAACTCCAGGGTCGTGACACCATTCCAAGAGTCCCCCAGATGTGTCAGTCCATTTCAGAGGAACCTGTTTTCCCTGCACTGCCTTGACGTTCAAGCCGAGGATCGACTCCCACCACGTGTGCACGTGGGACAGCCCTGTGGGAAAGCCTCGTGGGAAAGCCTCGTGGGAAAGACTCGAGGGAAAAACATAGATCCTTTGATCCACGCGGCGGACTGCGTGACACTGCTGCTACCGCTCTGGAGGAAAGCGCAAGTGCATGCCCGCATTCGAGACGAGGACTGACTCCCCTGGGGAGACTCCAGAAGTACCCCAAGATCCATGTCAGCCCTGGAGAGGAATCCTCAGGTTCCGGCCCCGACTCCACACAAGGTCTTAGGCCCCGGCATCGACGGGAGAGGAATCCCGAGAGGCCCCCGAGGAACTCGCATGGGGACGGGCCTTTCCTGAGGCCACCAGAGCGGGTCCCTGAGGTCCCCATCGTCAGTCGAGATCACCTGCCGCAACTCGAGAAAATCCAGGAGGTTTTGCCCTCCAGGCGAGATGAGGCTCATTTCCGCTGAGGCTTCTCGAGGCTAATCACGTCTAAACACTGAAACTTCCAAAGGGTCCTTCACACCCTTGCTGCAACTCAAGAAGTTTCCCGACATACCCGTCTCCACTCGAAAGGAAGCACGTGGTGTCCCACACACATCCAGGGGAGCCCCGTTTCCGCCTCCTAGCTCGAGATGAGGGATCCTTTCCCTGTTTCGTAGGGAAAGAATTCCCGGCGATCCCGTCGCATCTCAAGAGGAGGCGCTCTCCACAGGAAAGGCGAGAGGAACTCCAGGGTCGTGCCACCATTCCAAGAGTCCCCCAGATGTGTCAGTCCATTCCAGAGGAACCTGTTTTCCCTGCACTGCCTTGACGTTCAAGCCAAGGATCGACTCCCACCACGTGTGCACGTGGGACAGCCCTGTGGGAAAGCCTCGTGGGAAAGCCTCGTGGGAAAGACTCGAGGGAAAACCATGGATCCTTTGATCCATGCGGCGGACTGCGTGACACTGCTGCTACCGCTCTGGAGGAAAGCGCAAGTGCATGCCCGCATTCGAGACGAGGACTGACTCCCCTGGGGAGACTCCAGAAGTACCCCAAGATCCATGTCAGCACTGGAGAGGAATCCTCAGGTTCCGGCCCCGACTCCACACAAGGTCTTAGGCCCCGGCATCGACGGGAGAGGAATCCCCAGAGGCCCCCGCGGAACTCGCATGGGGACTGGCCTTTCCTGAGGCCACCAGAGCGGGTCCCTGAGGTCCCCGTCGTAAGTCGAGAGCACCTGCCGCAACTCGAGAAAATCCAGGAGGTTTTGCCCTCCAGGCGAGATGAGGCCCATTTCCGCTGAGGCTTCTCGAGGCTAATCACGTCTAACCACTGGAACTTCCAAAGGGTCCTTCACACCCTTGCTGCAACTCAAGAAGTTCCCCGACATACCCGTCTCCACTCGAGAGGAAGCACGTGGGGTCCTGCACACATCCAGGGGAGCCCCGTTTCCGCCTCCTAGCTCGAGATGAGGGATCCTTTCCCTGTTTCGTAGGGAAAGAATTCCCGGCGATCCCGTCGCATCTCAAGAGGAAGCGCTCTCCACAGGAAAGGGGAGAGGAACTCCAGGGTCGTGCCACCATTCCAAGAGACCCCCTGATGTGTCAGTCCATTACAGAGGAACCTGTTTTCCCTGCACTGCCTTGACGTTCAAGCCGAGGATCGACTCCCACCACGTGTGCACGTGAGACAGCCCTGTGGGAAAGCCTCGTGGGAAAGCCTCGTGGGAAAGACTCGAAGGAAAACCATAGATCCTTTGATCCACGCGGCGGACTGCGTGACACTGCTGCTACCGCTCAGGAGGAAAGCGCAAGTGCATGCCCGCATTCGAGACGAGGACTGACTCCCCTGGGGAGACTCCAGAAGTACCCCAAGATCCATGTCAGCACTGGAGAGGAATCCTCAGGTTCCGGCCCCGACTCCACAAAAGGATTTAGGCCCCGGCATCGACGGGAGAGGAATCCCGAGAGGCCCCCGAGGAACTCGCATGGGGACTGGCCTTTCCTGAGGCCACCAGAGCGGGTCCCTGAGGTCCCCGTCGTAAGTCGAGAGCACCTGCAGCAACTCGAGAAAATCCAGGCGGTTTTGCCCTCCAGGCGAGATGAGGCCCATTTCCGCTGAGGCTTCTCGAGGCTAATCACGTCTAACCACTGGAACTTCCAAAGGGTCCTTCACACCCTTGCTGCAACTCAAGAAGTTCCCCGACTTACCCGTCTCCACTCGAGAGGAAGCACGTGGGGTCCCGCACACATCCAGGGGAGCCCCGTTTCCGCCTCCTAGCTCGAGATGAGGGATCCTTTCCCTGTTTCGTAGGGAAAGAATTCCCGGCGTTCCCGTCGCATCTCAAGAGGAGGCGCTCTCCACAGGAAAGGCGAGAGGAACTCCAGGGTCATGCCACCATTCCAAGAGTCCCACAGATGTGTCAGTCCATTCCAGAGGAACCTGTTTTCCCTGCACTGCCTTGACGTTCAAGCCGAGGATCGACTCCCACCACGTGTGCACGTGGGACAGCCCTGTGGGAAAGCCTCGTGGGAAAGCCTCGTGGGAAAGACTCGAGGGAAAACCATAGATCCTTTGATCCACGCGGCGGACTGCGTGACACTGCTGCTACCGCTCTGGAAGAAAGCGCAAGTGCATGCCCGCATTCGAGACGAGGACTGACTCCCCTGGGGAGACTCCAGAAGTACCCCAAGATCCATGTCAGCCCTGGAGAGGAATCCTCAGGTTCCGGCCCCGACTCCACACAAGGTCTTAGGCCCCGGCATCGACGGGAGAGGAATCCCGAGAGGCCCCCGAGGAACTCGCATGGGGACGGGCCTTTCCTGAGGCCACCAGAGCGGTTCCCTGAGGTCCCCGTCGTAAGTCGAGAGCACCTGCCGCAACTCGAGAAAATCCAGGAGGTTTTGCCCTCCAGGCGAGATGAGGCCCATTTCCGCTGAGGCTTCTCGAGGCCAATCACGTCTAACCACTGGAACTTCCAAAGGGTCCTTCACACCCTTGCTGCAACTCAAGAAGTTCCCCGACATACCCGTCTCCACTCGAGAGGAAGCACGTGGTGTCCCGCACACATCCAGGGGAGCCCCGTTTCCGCCTCCTAGCTCGAGATGAGGGTTCCTTTCCCTGTTTCCTAGGGAAAGAATTCCCGGCGTTCCCGTCACATCTCAAGAGGAGGCGCTCTCCACAGGAAAGGCGAGAGGAACTCCAGGGTCATGCCACCATTCCAAGAGTCCCCCAGATGTGTCAGGCCATTCCAGAGGAACGTGTTTTCCCTGCACTGCCTTGACTTTCAAGCCGAGGATCGACTCCCACCACGTGTGCACGAGGGACAGCCCTGTGGGAAAGCCTCGTGGGAAAGCCTCGAGGGAAAACCATAGATCCTTTGATCCACGTGGCGGATTGCGTGACACTGCTGCTACCGCTCTGGAGGAAAGCGCAAGTGCATGCCCGCATTCGAGACGAGGACTGACTCCCCTGGGGAGACTCCAGAAGTACCCCAAGATCCATGTCAGCACTGGAGAGGAATCCTCAGGTTCCGGCCCCGACTCCACACAAGGATTTAGGCCCCGGCATCGACGGGAGAGGAATCCCGAGAGGTCCCCGAGGAACTCGCATGGGGACTGGCCTTTCCTGAGGCCACCAGAGCGGGTCCCTGAGGTCCCCGTCGTAAGTCGAGAGCACCTGCAGCAACTCGAGAAAATCCAGGCGGTTTTGCCCTCCAGGCGAGATGAGGCCCATTTCCGCTGAGGCTTCTCGAGGCTAATCACGTCTAACCACTGGAACTTCCAAAGGGTCCTTCACACCCTTGCTGCAACTCAAGAAGTTCCCCGACATACCCGTCTCCACTCGAGAGGAAGCACGTGGGGTCCCGCACACATCCAGGGGAGCCCCGTTTCCGCCTCCTAGCTCGAGATGAGGGATCCTTTCCCTGTTTCGTAGGGAAAGAATTCCCGGCGTTCCCGTCGCATCTCAAGAGGAGGCGCTCTCCACAGGAAAGGCGAGAGGAACTCCAGGGTCATGCCACCATTCCAAGAGTCCCCCAGATGTGTCAGTCCATTCCAGAGGAACCTGTTTTCCCTACACTGCCTTGACGTTCAAACCGAGGATCGACTCCCACCACGTGTGCACGTGGGACAGCCCTGTGGGAAAGCCTCGTGGGAAAGCCTCGTGGGAAAGACTCGAGGGAAAACCATAGATCCTTTGATCCACGCGGCGGACTGCGTGACACTGCTGCTACCGCTCTGGAAGAAAGCGCAAGTGCATGCCCGCATTCGAGACGAGGACTGACTCCCCTGGGGAGACTCCAGAAGTACCCCAAGATCCATGTCAGCCCTGGAGAGGAATCCTCAGGTTCCGGCCCCGACTCCACACAAGGTCTTAGGCCCCGGCATCGACGGGAGAGGAATCCCGAGAGGCCCCCGAGGAACTCGCATGGGGACGGGCCTTTCCTGAGGCCACCAGAGCGGTTCCCTGAGGTCCCCGTCGTAAGTCGAGAGCACCTGCCGCAACTCGAGAAAATCCAGGAGGTTTTGCCCTCCAGGCGAGATGAGGCCCATTTCCGCTGAGGCTTCTCGAGGCCAATCACGTCTAACCACTGGAACTTCCAAAGGGTCCTTCACACCCTTGCTGCAACTCAAGAAGTTCCCCGACAGACCCGTCTCCACTCGAGAGGAAGCACGTGGTGTCCCGCACACATCCAGGGGAGCCCCGCTTCCGCCTCCTAGCTCGAGATGAGGGTTCCTTTCCCTGTTTCCTAGGGAAAGAATTCCCGGCGTTCCCGTCACATCTCAAGAGGAGGCGCTCTCCACAGGAAAGGCGAGAGGAACTCCAGGGTCATGCCACCATTCCAAGAGTCCCCCAGATGTGTCAGGCCATTCCAGAGGAACCTGTTTTCCCTGCACTGCCTTGACGTTCAAGCCGAGGATCGACTCCCACCACGTGTGCACGAGGGACAGCCCTGTGGGAAAGCCTCGTGGGAAAGCCTCGAGGGAAAACCATAGATCCTTTGATCCACGTGGCGGATTGCGTGACACTGCTGCTACCGCTCTGGAGGAAAGCGCAAGTGCATGCCCGCATTCGAGACGAGGACTGACTCCCCTGGGGAGACTCCAGAAGTACCCCAAGATCCATGTCAGCACTGGAGAGGAATCCTCAGGTTCCGGCCCCGACTCCGCACAAGGTCCTAGGCCTCGGCATCCACGGGAGAGGAATCACGAGAGGGCCCCGAGGAACTCGCATGGGGACTGGCCTTTCCTGAGGCCACCAGAGCGGGTCCCTGAGGTCCCCGTCGTAAGTCTAGAGCACCTGCCGCAACTCGAGAAAATCCAGGAGGTTTTGCCCTCCAGGCGAGATGAGGCCCATTTCCGCTGAGGCTTCTCGAGGCCAATCACATCTAACCACTGGAACTTCCAAAGGGTCCTTCACACCCTTGCTGCAACTCAAGAAGTTCCCCGACATACCCTTCTGCACTCGAGAGGAAGCACGTGGTGTCCCGCACACATCCAGGGGAGCCCCGTTTCCGCCTCCTAGCTCGAAATGAGGGATCCTTACCCTGTTTCGTAGGGAAAGAATTCCCGGCGTTCCAGTCGCATATCAAGAGTAGGCGCTCTCCACAGGAAAGGCGAGAGGAACTCCAGGGTCGTGACACCATTCCAAGAGTCCCCCAGATGTGTCAGTCCATTCCAGAGGAACCTGTTTTCCCTGCACTGCCTTGACGTTCAAGCCGAGGATCGACTCCCACCACGTGTGCACGTGGGACAGCCCTGTGGGAAAGCCTCGTGGGAAAGCCTCGTGGGAAAGACTCGAGGGAAAACCATAGATCCTTTGATCCACGCGGCGGACTGCGTGACACTGCTGCTACCGCTCTGGAGGAGAGCGCAAGTGCATGCCCGCATTCGAGACGAGGACTGACTCCCCTGGGGAGACTCCAGAAGTACCCCAAGATCCATGTCAGCACTGGAGAGGAATCCTCAGGTTCCGGCCCCGACTCCACACAAGGTCTTAGGCCCTGGCATCGACGGGAGAGGAATCCCGAGAGGCCCCCTAGGAACTCGCATGGGGACTGGCCTTTCCTGAGGCCACCAGAGCGGTTCCTGAGGTCCCCGTCGTAAGTCGAGAGCACTTGCCGCAACTCGAGAAAATCCAGGAGGTTTTGCCCTCCAGGCGAGATGAGGCCCATTTCCGCTGAGGCTTCTCGAGGCCAATCACATCTAACCACTGGAACTTCCAAAGGGTCCTTCACACCATTGCTGCAACTCAAAAAGTTCCCCGACATAACCGTCTCCACTCGAGAGGAAGCACGTGCGGTCCCTCACACATCCAGGGGAGCCCCGTTTCCGCCTCCAAGCTCGAGATGAGGGATCCTTCCCTGTTTCGTAGGGAAAGAATTCCTGGCGTTCCCGTCGCATCTCAAGAGGAGGCGCTCCCCTCAGGAAAGGCGAGAGGAACTCCAGGGTCGTGACACTATTCCAAGAGTCCCCCAGATGTGTCAGTCCATTCCAGAGGAACCTGTTTTCCCTGCACTGCCTTGACGTTCAAGCCGAGGATCGACTCCCACCACGTGTGCACGTGGGACAGCCCTGTGGGAAAGCCTCGTGGGAAAGCCTCGTGGGAAAGACTCGAGGGAAAACCATAGATCCTTTGATCCACGCGGCGGACTGCGTGACACTGCTGCTACCGCTCTGGAGGAAAGCGCAAGTGCATGCCCGCATTCGAGACGAGGACTGACTCCACTGGGGAGACTCCAGAAGTACCCCAAGATCCATGTCAGCACTGGAGAGGAATCCTCAGGTTCCGGCCCCGACTCCACACAAGGTCTTAGGCCCTGGCATCGACGGGAGAGGAATCCCGAGAGGCCCCCGAGGAACTCGCATGGGGACTGGCCTTTCCTGAGGCCACCAGAGGGGTTCCTGAGGTCCCCGTCGTAAGTCGAGAGCACCTGCCGCAACTCGAGAAAATCCAGGAGGTTTTGCCCTTCAGGCGAGATGAGGCCCATTTCCGCTGAGGCTTCTCGAGGCCAATCACATCTAACCACTGGAACTTCCAAAGGGTCCTTCACACCATTGCTGCAACTCCAGAAGTTCCCCGACATACCCGTCTCCACTCGAGAGGAAGCACGTGGGGTCCCTCACACATCCAGGGGAGCACCGTTTCCGTCTCCTAGCTCGAGATGAGGGATCTTTCCCTGTTTCGTAGGGAAAGAATTCCGGGCCTTCCCGTCGCATCTCAAGAGGAGGCGCTCTCCACAGGAAAGGCGAGAGGAACTCCAGGGTCGTGACACCATTCCAAGAGTCCCCCAGATGTGTCAGTCCATTCCAGAGGAACCTGTTTTCCCTGCACTGCCTTGACGTTCAAGCCGAGGATCGACTCCCACCACGTGTGCACGTGGGACAGCCCTGTGGGAAAGCCTCGTGGGAAAGCCTGGTGGGAAAGACTCGAGGGAAAACTATAGATCCTTTGATCCACGCGGCGGACTGCGTGACACTGCTGCTACCGCTCTGGAGGAAAGCGCAAGTGCATGCCCGCATTCGAGACGAGGACTGACTCCCCTGGGGAGACTCCAGAAGTACCCCAAGATCCATGTCAGCACTGGAGAGGAATCCTCAGGTTCCGGCCCCGACTCCATACAAGGTCTTAGGCCCCGGCATCGACGGGAGAGGAATCCCCAGAGGCCCCCGAGGAACTCGCATGGGGACTGGCCTTTCCTGAGGCCACCAGAGCGGGTCCCTGAGGTCCCGGTCGTAAGTCGAGAGCACCTGCCGCAACTCGATAAAATCCAGGAGGTTTTGCCCTCCAGGCGAGATGAGGCCCATTTCCGCTGAGGCTTCTCGAGGCCAATCACATCTAACCACTGGAACTTCCAAAGGGTCCTTCACTCCCTTGCTGCAACTCAAGAAGTTCCCCGACATACCCGTCTCCACTCGAGAGGAAGCACGTGGGGTCCCTCACACTTCCAGGGGAGCCCCGTTTCCGCCTCCTAGCTCGAGATGAGGGATCCTTCCCTGTTTCGTAGGGAAAGAATTCCCGGCGTTCCCGTCGCATCTCAAGAGGAGGCGCTCTCCACAGGAAAGGCGAGAGGAACTCCAGGGTCGTGCCACCATTCCAAGAGTCCCCCAGATGTGTCAGTCCATTCCAGAGGAACCTGTTTTCCCTGCACTGCCTTGACGTTCAAGCCGAGGATCGACTCCCACCACGTGTGCACGTGGGACAGCCCTGTGGGAAAGCCTCGTGGGAAAGACTCTAGGGAAAACCATAGATCCTTTGATCCACGCGGCGGACTGCGTGACACTGCTGCTACCGCTCTGGAGGAAAGCGCAAGTGCATGCCCGCATTCGAGACGAGGACTGACTCCCCTGGGGAGACTACAGAAGTACCCCAAGATCCATGTCAGCACTGGAGAGGAATCATCAGGTTCCGGCCCCGACTCCACACAAGGTCTTAGGCCCCGGCATCGACGGGAGAGGAATCCCGAGAGGCCCCCGAGGAACTCGCATGGGGACTGGCCTTTCCTGAGGCCACCAGAGCGGGTCCCTGAGGTCCCCGTCGTAAGTCGAGAGCACCTGCCGCAACTCGAGAAAATCCAGGAGGTTTTGCCCTCCAGGCGAGATGAGGCCCATTTCCGCTGAGGCTTCTCGAGGCCAATCACATATAACCACTGGAACTTCCAAAGGGTCCTTCTAACCATTGCTGCAACTCAAGAAGTTCCCCGACATACCCTTCCCACTCGAGAGGAAGCACGTGGTCTCCCGCACACATCCAGGGGAGCCCCGTTTCTGCCTCCTAGCTCGAGATGAGGGATCCTTTCCCTGTTTCGTAGAGAAAGAATTCCCGGCGTTCCCGTCGCATCTCAAGAGGAGGCCCTCTCCACAGGAAAGGCGAGAGGAACTCCAGGGTCGTGCCACCATTCCAAGAATCCCACAGATGGGTCAGTCCATTCCAGAGGAACCTGTTTTCCCTGCACTGCCTTGACGTTCAAGCCGAGGATCGACTCCCACCACGTGTGCACGTGGGACAGCCCTGTGGGAAAGCCTCGTGGGAAAGCCTCGTGGGAAAGACTCGAGGGAAAACCATAGATCCTTTGATCCACGCGGCGGACTGCGTGACACTGCTGCTACCGCTCTGGAGGAAAGCGCAAGTGCATGCCCGCATTCGAGACGAGGACTGACTCCCCTGGGGAGACTCCAGAAGTACCCCAAGATCCATGTCAGCACTGGAGAGGAATCTTCAGGTTCCGGCCCGACTCCACACAAGGTCTTAGGCCCCGACATCGACGGGAGAGGAATCCCGAGAGGCCCCCGAGGAACTCGCATGGGGACTGGCCTTTCCTGAGGCCACCAGAGCGGTTCTTGAGGTCCCCGTCGTAAGGCGAGAGCACTTGCCGCAACTCGAGAAAATCCAGGAGGTTTTGCCCTCCAGGCGAGATGAGGCCCATTTCCGCTGAGGCTTCTCGAGGCCAATCACATCTAACCACTGGAACTGCCAAAGGGTCCTTCACACCATTGCTGCAACTCAAGAAGTTCCCCGACATACCCGTCTCCACTCGAGAGGAAGCACGTGCGGTCCCTCACACATCCAGGGGAGCCCCGTTTCCGCCTCCTAGCTCGAGATGAGGGATCCTTCCCGGTTTCGTAGGGAAAGAATTCCTGGCGTTCCCGTCGCATCTCAAGAGGAGGCGCTCTCCACAGGAAAGGCGAGAGGAACTCCAGGGTCGTGACACTATTCCAAGTGTCCCCCAGATGTGTCAGTTATTCCAGAGGAACTTGTTTTCCCTGCACTGCATTGACGTTCAAGCCGAGGATCGACTCCCACCACGTGTGCACGTGGGACAGCCCTGTGGGAAAGCCTCGTGGGAAAGCCTCGTGGGAAAGACTCGAGGGAAAACCATAGATCCTTTGATCCACGCGGCGGACTGCGTGACACTGCTGCTACCGCTCTGGAGGAAAGCGCAAGTGCATGCCCGCATTCGAGACGAGGACTGACTCCCCTGGGGAGACTCCAGAAGTACCCCAAGATCCATGTCAGAACTGGAGAGGAATCCTCAGATTCCGGCCCCGACTCCACACAAGGACTTAGGCCCCGCCATCGAAGGGAGAGGAATCCCGAGAGGCCCCCGAGGAACTCGCATCGGGACTGGCCTTTCCTGAGGCCACCAGAGCGGGTCCCTGAGGTCCCCGTTGTAAGTCGAGAGCACCTGCCGCAACTCGAGAAAATCCAGGAGGTTTTGCCCTCCAGGCGAGATGAGGCCCATTTCCGCTGAGGCTTCTCGAGGCCAATCACATCTAACCACTGGAACTTCCAAAGGGTCCTTCACACCCTTGCTGCAACTCAAGAAGTTCCCCGACATACCCGTCTCCACTCGAGAGGAAGCACGTGCCGTCCCTCACACATCCAGGGGAGCCCCGTTTCGCCTCCTAGCTCGAGATGAGGGATCCTTTCCCTGTTTCGTAGGGAAAGAATTCCGGGCGTTCCCGTCGCATCTCAAGAGGAGGCGCTCTCCACAGGAAAGGCGAGAGGAACTCCAGGGTCGTGCCACCATTCCAAGAGTCCCCCAGATGGGTCAGTCCATTCCAGAGGAACCTGTTTTCCCTGCACTGCCTTGACGTTCAAGCCGAGGATCGACTCCCACCACGTCTGCACGTGGGACAGCCCTGTGGGAAAGCCTCGTGGGAAAGCCTCGTGGGAAAGACTCGAGGGAAAACCATAGATCTTTTGATCCACGCGGCGGACTGCGTGACACTGCTGCTACCGCTCTGGAGGAAAGGGCAAGTGCATGCCCGCATTTCGAGACGAGGACTGACTCCCCGGGGGAGACTCCAGAAGTACCCCAAGATCCATGTCAGCACTGGAGAGGAATCCTCAGGTTCCGGCCCCGACTCCACACAAGGTCTTAGGCCCTGGCATCGACGGGAGAGGAATCCCGAGAGGCCCCCGAGGAACTCGCATGGGGACTGGCCTTTCCTGACGCCACCAGAGCGGTTCCTGAGGTCCCCGTCGTAAGTCGAGAGCACCTGCCGCAACTCGAGAAAATCCAGGAGGTTTTGACCTCCAGGCGAGATGAGGCCCATTTCCGCTGAGGCTTCTCGAGGCCAATCACATCTAACCACTGGAACTTCCAAAGGGTCCTTCACACCATTGCTGCAACTCAAGAAGTTCCCCGACGTACCCGTCTCCACTCGAGAGGAAGCACGTGGGGTCCCGCCCACATCCAGGGGAGCCCCGTTTCCGCCTCCTAGCTCGAGATGAGGGATCTTTCCCTGTTTCGTAGGGAAAGAATTCCCGGCGTTCCCGTCGCATCTCAAGAGGAGGCGCTCTCCACAGGAAAGGCGAGAGGAACTCCAGGGTCGTGACACCATTCCAAGAGTCCCCCAGATGTGTCAGTCCATTCCAGAGGAACCTGTTTTCCCTGCACTGCCTTGACGTTCAAGCCGAGGATCGACTCCCACCACGTGTGCACGTGGGACAGCCCTGTGGGAAAGCCTCATTGGAAAGCCTCGTGGGAAAGACTCGAGGGAAAACTATAGATCCTTTGATCCACGCGGCGGACTGAGTGACACTGCTGCTACCGCTCTGGAGGAAAGCGCAAGTGCATGCCCGCATTCGAGACGAGGACTGACTCCCCTTGGGAGACTCCAGAAGTACCCCAAGATCCATGTCAGCACTGGAGAGGAATCCTCAGGTTCCGGCCCCGAATCCACACAAGGACTTAGGCCCCGCCATCGACGGGAGAGGAATCCCGAGAGGCCCCCGAGGAACTCGCATGGGGACTGGCCTTTCCTGAGGCCACCAGAGCGGTTCCTGAGGTCCCTGTCGTAAGTCGAGAGCACCTGCCGCAACTCGAGAAAATCCAGGAGGTTTTGCCCTTCAGGCGAGATGAGGCCCATTTCCGCTGAGGCTTCTCGAGGCCAATCACATCTAACCACTGGAACTTCCAAAGGGTCCTTCACACCATTGCTGCAACTTAAGAAGTTCCCCGACGTACCCGTCTCCACTCGAGAGGAAGCACGTGGGGTCCCTCACACATCCAGGGGAGCCCCGTTTCCGCCTCCTAGCTCGAGATGAGGGATCTTTCCCTGTTTCGTAGGGAAAGAATTCCCGGCGTTCCCGTCGCATCTCAAGAGGAGGCGCTCTCCACAGGAAAGGCGAGAGGAACTCCAGGGTCGTGACACCATTCCAAGAGTCCCCCAGATGTGTCAGTCCATTCCAGAGGAACCTGTTTTCCCTGCACTGCATTGACGTTCAAGCCGAGGATCGACTCCCACCACGTGTGCACGTGGGACAGCCCTGTGGGAAAGCCTCGTGGGAAAGCCTCGTGGGAAAGACTCGAGGGAAAACCATAGATCCTTTGATCCACGCGGCGGACTGCGTGACACTGCTGCTACCGCTCTGGAGGAAAGCGCAAGTGCATGCCCGCATTCGAGACGAGGACTGACTCCCCTGGGGAGACTCCAGAAGTACCCCAAGATCCATGTGAGCACTGGAGAGGAATCCTCAGGTTCCGGCCCGACTCCACAAAAGGTCTTAGGCCCCGGCATCGACGGGAGAGGAATCCCGAGAGGCCCCCGAGGAACTCGCATGGGGACTGGCCTTTCCTGAGGCCACCAGAGCGGGTCCCTGAGGTCCCCGTCGTAAGTCGAGAGCACCTGACGCAACTCGAGAAAATCCAGGAGGTTTTGCCCTCCAGGCGAGATGAGGCCCATTTCCCCTGAGGCTTCTCGAGGCCAATCACATCTAACGACTGGAACTTCCAAAGGGTTCTTCACACCATTGCTGCAACTCAAGAAGTTCCCCAACATACCCATCTCCACTCGAGAGGAAGCACGTGGGGTCCCTCACACATCCAGGGGAGCCCCGTTTCCGCCTCCTAGCTCGAGATGAGGGATCCTTCCCTGTTTCGTAGGGAAAGAATTCCCGGCGTTCCCGTCGCATCTCAAGATTAGGCGCTCTCCACAGGAAAGGCGAGAGGAACTCCAGGGTCGTGACACCATTCCAAGAGTCCCCCAGATGTGTCAGTCCATTCCAGAGGAACCTGTTTTCCCTGCACTGCCTTGACGTTCAAGCCGAGGATCGACTCCCACCACGTGTGCACGTGGGACAGCCCTGTGGGAAAGCCTCGTGGGAAAGCCTCGTGGGAAAGACTCGAGGGAAAACCATTGATCTTTTGATCCACGCGGCGGACTGCGTGACACTGCTGCTACCGCTCTGGAGGAAAGCGCAAGTGCATGCCCGCATTCGAGACGAGGACTGACTCCCCTGGGGAGACTCCAGAAGTACCCCAAGATCCATGTCAGCACTGGAGAGGAATCCTCAGGTTCCGGCCCCGACTCCACACAAGGTCTTAGGCCCCGGCATCGACGGGAGAGGAATCCCGAGAGGCCCCCGAGGAACTCGCATGGGGACTGGCCTTTCCTGAGGCCACCAGAGCGGGTCCCTGAGGTCCCCGTCGTAAGTCGAGAGCACCTGCCGCAACTCGAGAAAATCCAGGAGGTTTTGCCCTCCAGGCGAGATGAGGCCCATTTCCGCTGAGGCTTCTCGAGGCCAATCACATCTAACCACTGGAACTTCCAAAGGGTCCTTCTCACCATTGCTGCAACTCAAGAAGTTCCCCGACATACCCGTCTCCACTCGAGAGGAAGCACGTGGTGTCCCGCACACATCCAGGGGAGCCCCGTTTCTGCCTCCTAGCTCGAGATGAGGGATCCTTTCCCTGTTTCGTAGGGAAAGAATTCCCGGCGTTCCCGTCGCATCTCAAGAGGAGGCCCTCTCCACAGGAAAGGCGAGAGGAACTCCACGGTCGTGCCACCATTCCAAGAATCCCACAGATGGGTCAGTCTATTCCAGAGGAACCTGTTTTCCCTGCACTGCCTTGACGTTCAAGCCGAGGATCGACTCCCACCACGTGTGCACGTGGGACAGCCCTGTGGGAAAGCCTCGGGGGAAAGCCTCGTGGGAAAGACTCGAGGCAAAACCATAGATCCTTTGATCCACGCGGCGGACTGCGTGAAACTGCTGCTACCACTCTGGAGGAAAGCGCAAGTGCATGCCCGCATTCGAGACGAGGACTGACTCCCCTGGGGAGACTCCAGAAGTACCCCAAGATCCATGTCAGCACTGGAGAGGAATCCTCAGGTTCCGGCCCCGACTCCACACAAGGTCTTAGGCCCTGGCATCGACGGGAGAGGAATCCCGAGAGGCCCCCGAGGAACTCGCATGGGGACTGGCCTTTCCTGAGGCCACCAGAGCGGTTCCTGAGGTCCCCGTCGTAAGTCGAGAGCACCTGCCGCAACTCGAGAAAATCCAGGAGCTTTTGCCCTTCAGGCGAGATGAGGCCCATTTCCGCTGAGGCTTCTCGAGGCCAATCACATCTAACCACTGGAACTTCCAAAGGGTCCTTCACACCATTGCTGCAACTCAAGAAGTTCCCCGAAGTACCCGTCTCCACTCGAGAGGAAGCACGTGGGGTCCCTCACACATCCAGGTGAGCCCCGTTTCCGCCTCCTAGCTCGAGATGAGGGATCTTTCCCTGTTTCGTAGGGAAAGAATTCCCGGCGTTCCCGTCGCATCTCAAGAGGAGGCGCTCTCCACAGGAAAGGCGAGAGGAACTCCAGGGTCGTGACACCATTCCAAGAGTCCCCCAGATGTGTCAGTCCATTCCAGAGGAACCTGTTTTCCCTGCACTGCCTTGACGTTCAAGCCGAGGATCGACTCCCACCACGTGTGCACGTGGGACAGCCCTGTGGGAAAGCCTCATTGGAAAGCCTGGTGGGAAAGACTCGAGGGAAAACTATAGATCCTTTGATCCATGCGGCGGACTGCGTGACACTGCTGCTACCGCTCTGGAGGAAAGCGCAAGTGCATGCCCGCATTCGAGACGAGGACTGACTCCCCTGGGGAGACTCCAGAAGTACCCCAAGATCCATGTCAGCACTGGAGAGGAATCCTCAGGTTCCGGCCCCGACTCCACACAAGGACTTAGGCCCCGCCATCGACGGGAGAGGAATCCCGAGAGGCCCCCGAGGAACTCGCATGGGGACTGGCCTTTCCTGAGGCCACCAGAGCGGTTCCTGAGGTCCCCGTCATAAGTCGAGAGCACCTGCCGCAACTCGAGAAAATCCAGGAGGTTTTGCCCTTCAGGCGAGATGAGGCCCATTTCCGCTGAGGCTTCTCGAGGCCAATCACATCTAACCACTGGAACTTCCAAAGGGTCCTTCACACCATTGCTGCAACTCAAGAAGTTCCCCGACGTACCCGTCTCCACTCGAGAGGAAGCACGTGGGGTCCCTCACACATCCAGGGGAGCCCCGTTTCTGCCTCCTAGCTCGAGATGAGGGATCTTTCTCTGTTTCGTAGGGAAAGAATTCCCGGCGTTCCCGTCGCATCTCAAGAGGAGGCGCTCTCCACAGGAAAGGCGAGAGGAACTCCAGGGTCGTGACACCATTCCAAGAGTCCCCCAGATGTGTCAGTCCATTCCAGAGGAACCTGTTTTCCCTGCACTGCATTGACGTTCAAGCCGAGGATCGACTCCCACCACGTGTGCACGTGGGACAGCCCTGTGGGAAAGCCTCGTGGGAAAGCCTCGTGGGAAAGACTCGAGGGAAAACCATAGATCCTTTGATCCACGCGGCGGACTGCGTGACACTGCTGCTACCGCTCTGGAGGAAAGCGCAAGTGCATGCCCGCATTCGAGACGAGGACTGACTCCCCTGGGGAGACTCCAGAAGTACCCCAAGATCCATGTCAGCACTGGAGAGGAATCCTCAGGTTCCGGCCCGACTCCACACAAGGTCTTAGGCCCCGGGATCGACGGGAGAGGAATCCCCAGAGGCCCCCGAAGAACTCGCATGGGGACTGGCCTTTCCTGAGGCCACCAGAGCGGGTCCCTGAGGTACCCGTCGTAAGTCGAGAGCACCTGACGCAACTCGAGAAAATCCAGGAGGTTTTGCCCTCCAGGCGAGATGAGGCCCATTTCCCCTGAGGCTTCTCGAGGCCAATCACATCTAACGACTGGAACTTCCAAAGGGTTTTTCACACCATTGCTGCAACTCAAGAAGTTCCCCAACATACCCATCTCCACTCGAGAGGAAGCACGTGGGGTCCCTCACACATCCAGGGGAGCCCCGTTTCCGCCTCCTAGCTCGAGATGAGGGATCCTTCCCTGTTTCGTAGGGAAAGAATTCCCGGCGTTCCCGTCGCATCTCAAGAGGAGGCGCTCTCCACAGGAAAGGCGAGAGGAACTCCAGGGTCGTGACACCATTCCAAGAGTCCCCCAGATGTGTCAGTCCATTCCAGAGGAACCTGTTTTCCCTGCACTGCCTTGACGTTCAAGCCGAGGATCGACTCCCACCACGTGTGCACGTGGGACAGCCCTGTGGGAAAGCCTCGTGGGAAAGCCTCGTGGGAAAGACTCGAGGGAAAACCATAGATCCTTTGATCCACGCGGCGGACTGCGTGACACTGCTGCTACCGCTCTGGAGGAAAGCGCAAGTGCATGCCCACATTCGAGACGAGGACTGACTCCCCTGGGGAGACTCCAGAAGTACCCCAAGATCCATGTGAGCACTGGAGAGGAATCCTCAGGTTCCGGCCCCGACTCCACACAAGGTCTTAGGCCCCGGCATCGACGGGAGAGGAATCCCGAGAGGCCCCCGAGGAACTCGCATGGGGACTGGCCTTTCCTGAAGCCACCAGAGCGGGTCCCTGAGGTCCCCGTCGTAAGTCGAGAGCACCTGCCGCAACTCGAGAAAATCCAGGAGGTTTTGCCCTCCAGGCGAGATGAGGCCCATTTCCGCTGAGGCTTCTCGAGGCCAATCACATCTAACCACTGGAACTTCCAAAGGGTCCTTCTCACCATTGCTGCAACTCAAGAAGTTCCCCGACATACCCGTCTCCACTCGAGAGGAAGCACGTGGTGTCCCGCACACATCCAGGGGAGCCCCGTTTCTGCCTCCTAGCTCGAGATGAGGGATCCTTTCCCTGTTTCGTAGGGAAAGAATTCCCGGCGTTCCCGTCGCATCTCAAGAGGAGGCCCTCTCCACAGGAAAGGCGAGAGGAACTCCACGGTCGTGCCACCATTCCAAGAATCCCACAGATGGGTCAGTCCATTCCAGAGGAACCTGTTTTCCCTGCACTGCCTTGACGTTCAAGCCGAGGATCGACTCCCACCACGTGTGCACGTGGGACAGCCCTGTGGGAAAGCCTCGGGGGAAAGCCTCGTGGGAAAGACTCGAGGCAAAACCATAGATCCTTTGATCCACGCGGCGGACTGCGTGACAATGCTGCTACCGCTCTGGAGGAAAGCGCAAGTGCATGCCCGCATTCGAGACGAGGACTGACTCCCCTGGGGAACTCCAGAAGTACCCCAAGATCCATGTCAGCACTGGATAGGAATCCTCAGGTTCCGGCCCCGACTCCACACAAGGTCTTAGGCCCCGGCATCGACGGGAGAGGAATCCCGAGAGGCCCCCGAGGAACTCGCATGGGGACTGGCTTTTCCTGAGGCCAACAGAGCGGGTCCCTGAGGTCCCCATCGTCAGTCGAGATCACCTGCCGCAACTCGAGAAAATCCAGGAGGTTTTGCCATCCAGGCGAGATGAGGCTCATTTCCGCTGAGGCTTCTCGAGGCTAATCACGTCTAAACACTGAAACTTCCAAAGGGTCCTTCACACCCTTGCTGCAACTCAAGAAGTTTCCCGACATACCCGTCTCCACTCGAAAGGAAGCACGTGGTGTCCCGCACACAACCAGTGGAGCCCCGTTTCCGCCTCCTAGCTCGAGATGAGGGATCCTTTCCCTGTTTCATAGGGAAAGAATTCCCGGCGTTCCCGTCGCATCTCAAGAGGAGGCGCTCTCCACAGGAAAGGCGAGAGGAACTCCAGGGTCGTGCCACCATTCCAAGAGTCCCCCAGATGTGTCAGTCCATTCCAGAGGAACCTGTTTTCCCTGCACTGCCTTGACGTTCAAGCCGAGGATCGACTCCCACCACGTGTGCACGTGGGACAGCCCTGTGGGAAAGCCTCGTGGGAAAGCCTCGTGGGAAAGACTCGAGGGAAAACCATGGATCCTTTGATCCATGCGGCAGACTGCGTGACACTGCTGCTACCGCTCTGGAGGAAAGCGCAAGTGCATGCCCGCATTCGAGACGAGGACTGACTCCCCTGGGGAGACTCCAGAAGTACCCCAAGATCCATGTCAGCCCTGGAGAGGAATCCTCAGGTTCCGGCCCCGAATCCACACAAGGTCTTAGGCCCCGGCATCGACGGGAGAGGAATCCCAAGAGGAACTCCAATGGGGACTGGCCTTTCCTGAGGCCACCAGAGCGGGTCCCTGAGGTCCTCGTCGTAAGTCGAGAGCAACTGCCGCAACTCGAGAATATCCAGGCGGTTTTGCCCTCCAGGCGAGATGAGGCCCATTTCCGCTGAGGCTTCTGTAGGCCAATCACATCTAACCACTGGAACTTCCAAAGGGTCCTTCACACCCTTGCTGCAACTCAAGAACTTCCCCGACATACCCGTCTCCACTCGAGATTAAGCACGTGGGGTCCCGCACACATCCAGGGGAGCCCCGTTTCCTCCTCCTAGCTCGAGATGAGGGATCCTTTCCCTGTTTCGTAGGGAAAGAATTCCCGGCGATCCCGTCGCATCTCAAGAGGAAGCGCTCTCCACAGGAAAGGGGAGAGGAACTCCAGGGTCGTGCCACCATTCCAAGAGACCCCCTGATGTGTCAGTCCATTACAGAGGAACCTGTTTTCCCTGCACTGCCTTGACGTTCAAGCCGAGGATCGACTCCCACCACGTGTGCACGTGGGACAGCCCTGTGGGAAAGCCTCGTGGGAAAGACTCGTGGGAAAGACTCGAGGGAAAACCATAGATCCTTTGATCCACGCGGCGGACTGCGTGACACTGCTGCTACCGCTCTGGAGGAAAGCGCAAGTGTATGCCCGCATTCGAGACGAGGACTGACTCCCCTGGGGAGACTCCAGAAGTACCCCAAGATCCATGTCAGCACTGGAGAGGAATCCTCAGGTTCCGGCCCCGACTCCACACAAGGTCTTAGGCCCCGGCATCGACGGGAGAGGAATCCCGAGAGGCCCCCGAGAAACTCGCATGGGACGGGCCTTTCCTGAGGCCACCAGAGCGGGTCCCTGAGGTCCCCGTCGTAAGTCTAGAGCACCTGCCGCAACTCGGGAAAATCCAGGAGGTTTTGCCCTCCAGGCGAGATGAGGCCCATTTCCGCTGAGGCTTCTCGAGGCCAATCACGTCTAACCACTGGAACTTCCAAAGGGTCCTTCACACCCTTGCTGCAACTCAAGAAGTTCCCCGACTTACCCGTCTCCACTCGAGAGGAAGCACGTGGTGTCCCGCACACATCCAGGGGAGCCCCGTTTCCGCCTCCTAGCTCGAGATGAGGGATCCTTTCCCTGTTTCGTAGGGAAAGAATTCCCGGCGTTCTCGTCGCATCTCAAGAGGAGGCGCTCTCCACAGGAAAGGCGAGAGGAACTCCAGGGTCATGCCACCATTCCAAGAGTCCCCCAGATGTGTCAGGCCATTCCAGAGGAACCTGTTTTCCCTGCACTGCCTTGACGTTCAAGCCGAGGATCGACTCCCACCACGTGTGCACGAGGGACAGCCCTGTGGGAAAGCCTCGTGGGAAAGCCTCGAGGGAAAACCATAGATCCTTTGATCCATGCGGCGGACTGCGTGACACTGCTGCTACCGCTCTGGAGGAAAGCGCAAGTGCATGCCCGCATTCGAGACGAGGACTGACTCCCCTGGGGAGACTCCAGAAGTACCCCAAGATCCATGTCAGCACTGGAGAGGAATCCTCAGGTTCCGGCCCCGACTCCACACAAGGTCTTAGGCCCTGGCATCGACGGGAGAGGAATCCCGAGAGGCCCCCGAGGAACTCGCATGGGGACTGGCCTTTCCTGAGGCCACCAGAGCGGTTCCTGAGGTCCCCGTCGTAAGTCGAGAGCACCTGCCGCAACTCGAGAAAATCCAGGAGGTTTTGCCCTTCAGGCGAGATGAGGCCCATTTCCGCTGAGGCTTCTCGAGGCCAATCACATCTAACCACTGGAACTTCCAAACGGTCCTTCACACCATTGCTGCAACTCAAGAAGTTCCCCGACATACCCGTCTCCACTCGAGAGGAAGCACGTGGGGTCCCTCACACATCCAGGGGAGCCCCGTTTCCGCCTCCTAGCTCGAGATGAGGGATCTTTCCCTGTTTCGTAGGGAAAGAATTCCCGGCGTTCCCGTCGCATCTCAAGAGGAGGCGCTCTCCACAGGAAAGGCGAGAGGAACTCCAGGGTCGTGCCACCATTCCAAGAGTCCCCCAGATGTGTCAGTCCATTCCAGAGGAACCTGTTTTCCCTGCACTGCCTTGACGTTCAAGCCAAGGATCGACTCCCACCACGTGTGCACGTGGGACAGCCCTGTGGGAAAGCCTCGTGGGAAAGCCTCGTGGGAAAGACTCGAGGGAAAACCATAGATCCTTTGATCCACGCGGCGGACTGCGTGACACTGCTGCTACCGCTCTGGAGGAAAGCGCAAGTGCATGCACGCATTCGAGACGAGGACTGACTCCCCTGGGGAGACTCCAGAAGTACCCCAAGATCCATGTCAGCACTGGAGAGGAATCCTCAGGTTCCGGCCCCGACTCCACACAAGGTCTTAGGCCCCGGCATCGACGGGAGAGGAATCCCGAGAGGCCCCCGTGGAACTCGCATGGGGACTGGCCTTTCCTGAGGCCACCAGAGCGGGTCCCTGAGGTCCCCGTCGTAAGTCGAGAGCACCTGCCGTAACTTGAGAAAATCCAGGAGGTTTTGCTCTCCAGGCGAGATGAGGCCCATTTCCGCTGAGGGTTCTTTAGGCTAATCACGTCTAACCACTGGAACTTCCAAAGGGTCCTTCACACCCTTGCTGCAACTCAAGAAGTTCCCCGACATACCCATCTCCACTCGAGAGGAAGCACGTGGGTCCCGCACACATCCACGGGAGCCCCGTTTCCGCCTCCTAGCTCGAGATGAGGGATCCTTTCCCTGTTTCGTAGGGAAAGAATTCCCGGCGTTCCCGTCGCATCTCAAGAGGAGGCGCTCTCCACAGGAAAGGCGAGAGGAACTCCAGGGTCGTGCCACCATTCCAAGAGTCCCCCAGATGTGTCAGTCCATTCCAGAGGAAACTGTTTTCCCTGCACTGCCTTGACGTTCAAGCCGAGGATCGACTCCCACCACGTGTGCACGTGGGACAGCCCTGTGGGAAAGCCTCGTGGGAAAGCCTCGTGGGAAAGACTCGAGGGAAAACCATAGATCCTTTGATCCACGCGGCGGACTGCGTGACACTGCTGCTACCGCTCTGGAGGAAAGCGCAAGTGCATACCCGCATTCGAGACGAGGACTGACTCCCCTGGGGAGACTCCAGAAGTACCCCAAGATCCATGTCAGCACTGGAGAGGAATCCTCAGGTTCCGGCCCCGACTCCACACAAGGACTTAGGCTCCGGCATCGACGGGAGAGGAATACCGAGAGGCCCCCGAGGAACTCGCATCGGGACTGGCCTTTCCTGAGGCCACCAGAGCGGGTCCCTGAGGTCCCCGTCGTAAGTCGAGAGCACCTGCCGGAACTGGAGAAAATCCAGGAGGTTTTGCCCTCCAGGCCAGTTGAGGCCCATTTCCGCTGAGGCTTCTCGAGGCCAATCACATCTAACCATTGGAACTGCCAAAGGGTCCTTCACACCCTTGCTGCAACTCAAGAAGTTCCCCGACATACCCGTCTGCACTCGAGAGGAAGCACGTGGTGTCCCGCACACATCCAGGGGAGCCCCGTTTCTGCCTCCTAGCTCGAGATGAGGGATCCTTTCCCTGTTTCGTAGGGAAAGAATTCCCGGCGTTCCCGTCGCATCTCAAGAGGAGGCGCTCTCCACAGGAAAGGCGAGAGGAACTCCAGGGTCATGCCACCATTGCAAGAGTCCCCCAGATGTGTCAGTCCATTCCAGAGGAACCTGTTTTCCCTGCACTGCCTTGACGTTCAAGCCAAGGATCGACTCCCACCACGTGTGCACGTGGGACAGCCCTGTTGAAAGCCTCGTGGGAAAGCCTCGTGGGAAAAACTCGAGGGAAAACCATAGATCCTTTGATCCACGCGGCGGACTGCGTGACACTGCTGCTACCGCTCTGGAGGAAAGCGCAAGTGCATGCCCGCATTCGAGACGAGGACTGACTCCCCTGGGGAGACTCCAGAAGTACCCCTAGATCCATGTCAGCACTGGAGAGGAATCCTCAGGTTCCGGCCCCGACTCCACACAAGGTCTTAGGCCCCGGCATCGACGGGAGAGGAATCCCGAGAGGCCCCCGAGGAACTCGCATGGGGACTGGACTTTCCTGAGGCCACCAGAGCGGGTCCCTGAGGTCCCCGTCGTAAGTTGAGAGCACCTGCCGCAACTCGAGAAAATCCAGGACGTTTTGCCCTCCAGGCGAGATGAGGCCCGTTTCCGCTGAGGGTTCTCGAGGCTAATCACCTCTAACCACTGGAACTTCCAAAGGGTCCTTCACACCCTTGCTGCAACTCAAGAAGTTCCCCGACATACCCGTCTCCACTCGAGAGGAAGCACGTGGGTCCCGCACACATCCAGGGAAGCCCCGTTTCCGCCTCCTAGCTCGAGATGAGGGATCCTTTCCCTGTTTCGTAGGGAAAGAATTCCCGGCGTTCCCGTCGCATCTCAAGAGGAGGCGCTCTCCACAGGAAAGGCGAGAGGAACTCCAGGGTCGTGCCACCATTCCAAGAGTCCCCCAGATGTGTCAGTCCATTCCAGAGGAACCTGTTTTCCCTGCACTGCCTTGACGTTCAAGCCGAGGATCGACTCCCACCACGTGTGCACGTGGGACAGCCCTGTGGGAAAGCCTCGTGGGAAAGACTCGAGGGAAAACCATAGATCCTTTGATCCACGCGGCGGACTGCGTGACACTGCTGCTACCGCTCTGGAGGAAAGCGCAAGTGCATGCCCGCATTCGAGACGAGGACTGACTCCCCTGGGGAACTCCAGAAGTACCCCAAGATCCATGTCAGCACTGGAGAGGAATCCTCAGGTTCCGACCCGACTCCACACAAGGTCTTAGGCCCCGGCATCGACGGGAGAGGAATCCCGAGAGGCCCCCGATGAACTCGCATGGGGACTGGCCTTTCCTGAGGCCATCAGAGCGGGTCCCTCAGGTCCCCGTCGTAAGTCGAGAGCACCTGCCGCAACTCGAGAAAATCCAGGAGGTTTTGCCGTCCAGGCGAGATGAGGCCCATTTCCGCTGAGGCTTCTCGAGGCTAATCACTTCTAACCACTGGAACTTCCAAAGGGTCCTTCACACCCTTGTTGCAACTCAAGAAGTTCCCCGACATACCCGTCTCCACTCGAGAGGAAGCACGTGGTGTCCCGCCCACATCCAGGGGAGCTCCGTTTCCGACTCCTAGCTCGAGATGAGGGATCCTTTCCCTGTTTCGTTAGGAAAGAATTCCCGGCGTTCCCGTCGCATCTCAAGAGGAGGCGCTCTCCACAGGAAAGGCGAGAGGAACTCCAGGGTCGTGCCACCATTCCAAGAGTCCCCCAGATGTGTCACTCCATTCCAGAGGAATCTGTTTTCCCTGCACTGCCTTTACGTTCAAGCCAAGGATCGACTCCCACCACGTGTGCACGTGGGACAGCCCTGTGGGAAAGCCTCGTGGGAAAGCCTCGTGGAAAAGACTCGAGGGAAAACCATAGATCCTTTGATCCACGCGGCGGACTACGTGACACTGCTGCTACCGCTCTGGAGGAAAGCGCAAGTGCATGCCCGCATTCGAGACTAGGACTGACTCCCCTGGGGAGACTCCAGAAGTACCCCAAGATCCATGTCAGCACTGGAGAGGAATCCTCAGGTTCCGGCCCCGACTCCACACAAGGTCTTAGGCCCCGGCATCGACGGGAGAGGAATCCCGAGAGGCCCCCGAGGAACTCGCATGGGGACTGGCTTTTCCTGAGGCCAACAGAGCGGGTCCCTGAAGTCCCCATCGTCAGTCGAGATCACCTGCCGCAACTCGAGAAAATCCAGGAGGTTTTGCCATCCAGGCGAGATTAGGCTCATTTCCGCTGAGGCTTCTCGAGGCTAATCACGTCTAAACACTGAAACTTCCAAAGGGTCCTTCACACCCTTGCTGCAACTCAAGAAGTTTCCCGACATACCCGTCTCCACTCGAAAGGAAGCACGTGGTGTCCCGCACACATCCAGTGGAGCCCCGTTTCCGCCTCCTAGCTCGAGATGAGGGATCCTTTCCCTGTTTCGTAGGGAAAGAATTCCCGGCGTTCCCGTCGCACCTCAAGAGGAGGCGCTCTCCACAGGAAAGGCGAGAGGAACTCCAGGGTCGTGCCACCATTCCAAGAGTCCCCCAGATGTGTCAGTCCATTCCAGAGGAACCTGTTTTCCCTGCACTGCCTTGACGTTCAAGCCGAGGATCGACTCCCACCACGTGTGCACGTGGGACAGCCCTGTGGGAAAGCCTCGTGGGAAAGACTCGAGGGAAAACCATAGATCCTTTGATCCACGCGGCGGACTGCGTGACACTGCTGCTACCGCTCTGGAGGAAAGCGCAAGTGCATGCCCGCATTCGAGACGAGGACTGACTCCCCTGGGGAACTCCAGAAGTACCCCAAGATCCATGTCAGCACTGGAGAGGAATCCTCAGGTTCCGACCCGACTCCACACAAGGTCTTAGGCCCCGGCATCGACGGGAGAGGAATCCCGAGAGGCCCCCGATGAACTCGCATGGGGACTGGCCTTTCCTGAGGCCATCAGAGCGGGTCCCTCAGGTCCCCGTCGTAAGTCGAGAGCACCTGCCGCAACTCGAGAAAATCCAGGAGGTTTTGCCCTCCAGGCGAGATGAGGCCCATTTCCGCTGAGGCTTCTCGAGGCTAATCACTTCTAACCACTGGAACTTCCAAAGGGTCCTTCACACCCTTGTTGCAACTCAAGAAGTTCCCCGACATACCCGTCTCCACTCGAGAGGAAGCACGTGGTGTCCCGCCCACATCCAGGGGAGCTCCGTTTCCGACTCCTAGCTCGAGATGAGGGATCCTTTCCCTGTTTCGTTAGGAAAGAATTCCCGGCGTTCCCGTCGCATCTCAAGAGGAGGCGCTCTCCACAGGAAAGGCGAGAGGAACTCCAGGGTCGTGCCACCATTCCAAGAGTCCCCCAGATGTGTCACTCCATTCCAGAGGAATCTGTTTTCCCTGCACTGCCTTTACGTTCAAGCCAAGGATCGACTCCCACCACGTGTGCACGTGGGACAGCCCTGTGGGAAAGCCTCGTGGGAAAGCCTCGTGGAAAAGACTCGAGGGAAAACCATAGATCCATTGATCCACGCGGCGGACTACGTGACACTGCTGCTACCGCTCTGGAGGAAAGCGCAAGTGCATGCCCGCATTCGAGACTAGGACTGACTCCCCTGGGGAGACTCCAGAAGTACCCCAAGATCCATGTCAGCACTGGAGAGGAATCCTCAGGTTCCGGCCCCGACTCCACACAAGGTCTTAGGCCCCGGCATCGACGGGAGAGGAATCCCGAGAGGCCCCCGAGGAACTCGCATGGGGACTGGCTTTTCCTGAGGCCAACAGAGCGGGTCCCTGAGGTCCCCATCGTCAGTCGAGATCACCTGCCGCAACTCGAGAAAATCCAGGAGGTTTTGCCATCCAGGCGAGATTAGGCTCATTTCCGCTGAGGCTTCTCGAGGCTAATCACGTCTAAACACTGAAACTTCCAAAGGGTCCTTCACACCCTTGCTGCAACTCAAGAAGTTTCCCGACATACCCGTCTCCACTCGAAAGGAAGCACGTGGTGTCCCGCACACATCCAGTGGAGCCCCGTTTCCGCCTCCTAGCTCGAGATGAGGGATCCTTTCCCTGTTTCGTAGGGAAAGAATTCCCGGCGTTCCCGTCGCATCTCAAGAGGAGGCGCTCTCCACAGGAAAGGCGAGAGGAACTCCAGGGTCGTGCCACCATTCCAAGAGTCCCCCAGATGTGTCAGTCCATTCCAGAGGAACCTGTTTTCCCTGCACTGCCTTGACGTTCAAGCCAAGGATCGACTCCCACCACGTGTGCACATGGGACAGCCCTGTGGGAAAGCCTCGTGGGAAAGCCTCGTGGGAAAGACTCGAGGGAAAACCATGGATCCTTTGATCCATGCGGCGGACTGCGTGACACTGCTGCTACCGCTCTGGAGGAAAGCGCAAGTGCATGCCCGCATTCGAGACGAGGACTGACTCCCCTGGGGAGACTCCAGAAGTACCCCAAGATCCATGTCAGCCCTGGAGAGGAATCCTCAGGTTCCGGCCCCGAATCCACACAAGGTCTTAGGCCCCGGCATCGACGGGAGAGGAATCCCAAGAGGAACTCCTATGGGGACTGGCCTTTCCTGAGGCCACCAGAGCGGGTCCCTGAGGTCCTCGTCGTAAGTCGAGAGCAACTGCCGCAACTCGAGAAAATCCAGGGGTTTTGCCCTCCAGGCGAGATGAGGCCCATTTCCGCTGAGGCTTCTCTAGGCCAATCAAATCTAACCACTGGAACTTCCAAAGGGTCCTTCACACCCTTGCTGCAACTCAAGAACTTCCCCGACATACCCGTCTCCACTCGAGATTAAGCACGTGGGGTCCCGCACACATCCAGGGGAGCCCCGTTTCCGCCTCCTAGCTCGAGATGAGGGATCCTTTCCCTGTTTCGTAGGGAAAGAATTCCCGGCGATCCCGTCGCATCTCAAGAGGAAGCGCTCTCCACAGGAAAGGGGAGAGGAACTCCAGGGTCGTGCCACCAGTCCAAGAGACCCCCTGATGTGTCAGTCCATTCCAGAGGAACCTGTTTTCCCTGCACTGCCTTGACGTTCAAGCCGAGGATCGACTCCCACCACGTGTGCACGTGGGACAGCCCTGTGGGAAAGCCTCGTGGGAAAGCCTCGTGGGAAAGACTCGAGGGAAAACCATAGATCCTTTGATCCACGCGGCGGACTGCGTGACACTGCTGCTACCGCTCTGGAGGAAAGCGCAAGTGCATGCCCGCATTCGAGACGAGGACTGACTCCCCTGGGGAGACTCCAGAAGTACCCCAAGATCCATGTCAGCACTGGAGAGGAATCCTCAGGTTCCGGCCCCGACTCCACACAAGGTCTTAGGCCCCGGCATCGACGGGAGAGGAATCCCGAGAGGCCCCCGAGAAACTCGCATGGGACGGGCCTTTCCTGAGGCCACCAGAGCGGGTCCCTGAGGTCCCCGTCGTAAGTCTAGAGCACCTGCCGCAACTCGAGAAAATCCAGGAGGTTTTGCCCTCCAGGCGAGATGAGGCCCATTTCCGCTGTGGCTTCTCGAGGCCAATCACGTCTAACCACTGGAACTTCCAAAGGGTCCTTCACACCCTTGCTGCAACTCAAGAAGTTCCCCGACTTACCCGTCTCCACTCGAGAGGAAGCACGTGGTGTCCCGCACACATCCAGGGGAGCCCCGTTTCCGCCTCCTAGCTCGAGATGAGGGATCCTTTCCCTGTTTCGTAGGGAAAGAATTCCCGGCGTTCTCGTCGCATCTCAAGAGGAGGCGCTCTCCACAGGAAAGGCGAGAGGAACTCCAGGGTCATGCCACCATTCCAAGAGTCCCCCAGATGTGTCAGGCCATTCCAGAGGAACCTGTTTTCCCTGCACTGCCTTGACGTTCAAGCCAAGGATCGACTCCCACCACGTGTGCACGTGGGACAGCCCTGTGGGAAAGCCTCGTGGGAAAGCCTCGTGGAAAAGACTCGAGGGAAAACCATAGATCCTTTGATCCACGCGGCGGACTGCGTGACACTGCTGCTACCGCTCTGGAGGAAAGCGCAAGTGCATGCCCGCATTCGAGACTAGGACTGACTCCCCTGGGGAGACTCCAGAAGTACCCCAAGATCCATGTCAGCACTGGAGAGGAATCCTCAGGTTCCGGCCCCGACTCCACACAAGGTCTTAGGCCCCGGCATCGACGGGAGAGGAATCCCGAGAGGCCCCCGAGGAACTCGCATGGGGACTGGCTTTTCCTGAGGCCAACAGAGCGGGTCCCTGAGGTCCCCATCGTCAGTCGAGATCACCTGCCGCAACTCGAGAAAATCCAGGAGGTTTTGCCATCCAGGCGAGATTAGGCTCATTTCCGCTGAGGCTTCTCGAGGCTAATCACGTCTAAACACTGAAACTTCCAAAGGGTCCTTCACACCCTTGCTGCAACTCAAGAAGTTTCCCGACATACCCGTCTCCACTCGAAAGGAAGCACGTGGTGTCCCGCACACATCCAGTGGAGCCCCGTTTCCGCCTCCTAGCTCGAGATGAGGGATCCTTTCCCTGTTTCGTAGGGAAAGAATTCCCGGTGTTCCCGTCGCATCTCAAGAGGAGGCGCTCTCCACAGGAAAGGCGAGAGTAACTCCAGGGTCGTGCCACCATTCCAAGAGTCCCCCAGATGTGTCAGTCCATTCCAGAGGAACCTGTTTTCCCTGCACTGCCTTGACGTTCAAGCCAAGGATCGACTCCCACCACGTGTGCACGTGGGACAGCCCTGTGGGAAAGCCTCGTGGGAAAGCCTCGTGGGAAAGACTCGAGGGAAAACCATGGATCCTTTGATCCATGCGGCGGACTGCGTGACACTGCTGCTACCGCTCTGGAGGAAAGCGCAAGTGCATGCCCGCATTCGAGACGAGGACTGACTCCCCTGGGGAGACTCCAGAAGTACCCCAAGATCCATGTCAGCCCTGGAGAGGAATCCTCAGGTTCCGGCCCCGAATCCACACAAGGTCTTAGGCCCCGGCATCGACGGGAGAGGAATCCCAAGAGGAACTCCTATGGGGACTGGCCTTTCCTGAGGCCACCAGAGCGGGTCCCTGAGGTCCTCGTCGTAAGTCGAGAGCAACTGCCGCAACTCGAGAAAATCCAGGGGTTTTGCCCTCCAGGCGAGATGAGGCCCATTTCCGCTGAGGCTTCTCTAGGCCAATCAAATCTAACCACTGGAACTTCCAAAGGGTCCTTCACACCCTTGCTGCAACTCAAGAACTTCCCCGACATACCCGTCTCCACTCGAGATTAAGCACGTGGGGTCCCGCACACATCCAGGGGAGCCCCGTTTCCGCCTCCTAGCTCGAGATGAGGGATCCTTTCCCTGTTTCGTAGGGAAAGAATTCCCGGCGATCCCGTCGCATCTCAAGAGGAAGCGCTCTCCACAGGAAAGGGGAGAGGAACTCCAGGGTCGTGCCACCATTCCAAGAGACCCCCTGATGTGTCAGTCCATTACAGAGGAACCTGTTTTCCCTGCACTGCCTTGACGTTCAAGCCGAGGATCGACTCCCACCACGTGTGCACGTGGGACAGCTCTGTGGGAAAGCCTCGTGGGAAAGCCTCGTGGGAAAGACTCGAGGGAAAACCATAGATCCTTTGATCCACGCGGCGGACTGCGTGTCACTGCTGCTACCGCTCTGGAGGAAAGCGCAAGTGCATGCCCGCATTCGAGACGAGGACTGACTCCCCTGGGGAGACTCCAGAAGTACCCCAAGATCCATGTCAGCACTGGAGAGGAATCCTCAGGTTCCGGCCCCGACTCCACACAAGGTCTTAGGCCCCGGCATCGACGGGAGAGGAATCCCGAGAGGCCCCCGAGAAACTCGCATGGGACGGGCCTTTCCTGAGGCCACCAGAGCGGGTCCCTGAGGTCCCCGTCGTAAGTCTAGAGCACCTGCCGCAACTCGAGAAAATCCAGGAGGTTTTGCCCTCCAGGCGAGATGAGGCCCATTTCCGCTGTGGCTTCTCGAGGCCAATCACGTCTAACCACTGGAACTTCCAAAGGGTCCTTCACACCCTTGCTGCAACTCAAGAAGTTCCCCGACTTACCCGTCTCCACTCGAGAGGAAGCACGTGGTGTCCTGCAAACATCCAGGGGAGCCCCGTTTCCGCCTCCTAGCTCGAGATGAGGGATCCTTTCCCTGTTTCGTAGGGAAAGAATTCCCGGCGTTCTTGTCGCATCTCAAGAGGAGGCGCTCTCCACAGGAAAGGCGAGAGGAACTCCAGGGTCATGCCACCATTCCAAGAGTCCCCCAGATATGTCAGGCCATTCCAGAGGAACCTGTTTTCCCTGCACTGCCTTGACGTTCAAGCCGAGGATCGACTCCCACCACGTGTGCACGTGGGACAGCCCTGTGGGAAAGCCTCGTGGGAAAGCCTCGTGGGAAAGACTCGAGGGAAAACCATAGATCCTTTGATCCACGCGGCGGACTGCGTGACACTGCTGCTACCGCTCTGGAGGAAAGCGCAAGTGCATGCCCGCATTCGAGACGAGGACTGACTCCCCTGGGGAGACTCCAGAAGTACCCCAAGATCCATGTCAGCACTGGAGAGGAATCCTCAGGTTCCGGCCCCGACTCCACACAATGTCTTAGGCCCCGGCATCGACGGGAGAGGAATCACGAGAGGGCCCCGAGGTACTCGCATGGGGACTGGCCTTTCCTGAGGCCACCAGAGCGGGTCCCTGAGGTCCCCGTCGTAAGTCGAGAGCACCTGCCGCAACTCGAGAAAATCCAGGAGGTTTTGCCCTCCAGGCGAGATGAGGCCCATTTCCGCTGAGGCTTCTCGAGGCCAATCACATATAACCACTGGAACTTCCAAAGGGTCCTTCACACCCTTGCTGCAACTCAAGAAGTTCCCCGACATACCCGTCTGCACTCGAGAGGAAGCACGTGGGGTCCCGCACACATCCAGGGGAGCCCCGTTTCCGCCTCCTAGCTCGAGATGATGGATCCTTTCCCTGTTTCGTAGGGAAAGAATTCCCGGCGTTCCCGTCGCACCTCAAGAGGAGGCGCTCTCCACAGGAAAGGCGAGAGGTCCTCCAGGGTCGTGCCACCATTCCAAGAGTCTCCCAGATGAGTCAGTCCATTCCAGAGGAACCTGTTTTCCCTGCACTGCCTTGACGTTCAAGCCGAGGATCGACTCCCACAACGTGTGTACGTGGGACAGCCCTGTGGGAAAGCCTCGTGGGAAAGCCTCGTGGGAAAGACTCGAGGGAAAACCATAGATCCTTTGATCCATGCGGCGGACTGCGTGACACTGCTGCTACCGCTCTGGAGGAAAGCGCAAGTGCATGCCCGCATTCGAGACGAGGACTGACTCCCCTGGGGAGACTCCAGAAGTACCCCAAGATCCATGTCAGCACTGGAGAGGAATCCTCAGGTTCCGGCCCCGACTCCACACAAGGTCTTAGGCCCCGGCATCGACGGGAGAGGAATCCCAAGAGGCCCCCGAGGAACTCGCATGGGGACGGGCCTTTCCTGAGGCCACCAGAGCGGTTCCCTGAGGTCCCCGTCGTAAGTCGAGAGCACCTTCCGCAACCCGAGAAAATCCAGGAGGTTTTGCCCTCCAGGCGAGATGAGGCCCATTTCCGCTGAGGCTTCTCGAGGCCAATCACGTCTAACCACTGGAACTTCCAAAGGGTCCTTCACACCCTTGCTGCAACTCAAGAAGTTCCCCGACATACCCTTCTGCACTCGAGAGGAAGCACGTGGTGTCCCTCACACATCCAGGGGAGCCCCGTTTCCGCCTCCTAGCTCGAGATGAGGGATCCTTTCCCTGTTTCGTAGGGAAAGAATTCCCGGCGTTCCAGTCGCATATCAAGAGGAAGCGCTCTCCACAGGAAAGGGGAGAGGAACTCCAGGGTCGTGCCACCATTCCAAGAGACCCCCAGATGTGTCAGTCCATTACAGAGGAACCTGTTTTCCCTGCACTGCCTTGACGTTCAAGCCGAGGATCGACTCCCACCACGTGTGCACGTGAGACAGCCCTGTGGGAAAGCCTCGTGGGAAAGCCTCGTGGGAAAGACTCGAGGGAAAACCATAGATCCTTTGATCCACGCGGCGGACTGCGTGAACACTGCTGCTACCGCTCTGGAGGAAAGCGCAAGTGCATGCCCGCATTCGAGACGAGGACTGACTCCCCTGGGGAGACTCCAGAAGTACCCCAAGATCCATGTCAGCACTGGAGAGGAATCCTCAGGTTCCGGCCCCGACTCCTCACAAGGTCTTAGGCCCCGGCATCGACGGGAGAGGAATCCCCAGAGGAACTCGCATGGGGACTGGCCTTTCCTGAGGCCACCATAGCGGGTCCCTGAGGTCCTCGTCGTAAGTCGAGAGCACCTGCCGCAATTCGAGAAAATCCAGGCGGTTTTGCCCTCCAGGCGAGATGAGGCCCATTTCCGCTGAGGCTTCTCGAGGCCAATCACATCTAACCACTGGAACTTCCAAAGGGTCCTTCACACCCTTGCTGCAACTCAAGAAGTTCCCCGACATACCCGTCTGCACTCGAGAGGAAGCACGTGGGGTCCCGCACACATCCAGGGGAGCCCCGTTTCCGCCTCCTAGCTCGAGATGAGGGATCCCTTCCCTGTTTCGTAGGGAAAGAATTCCCGGCGTTCCCGTCGCATCTCAAGAGGAGGCGCTCTCCACAGGAAAGGCGAGAGGAACTCCAGGGTCGTGCCACCATTCCAAGAGTCCCCCAGATGTGTCAGTCCATTCCAGAGGAACCTGTTTTCCCTGCACTGCCTTGACGTTTAAGCCAAGGATCGACTCCCACCACGTGTGCACGTGGGACAGCCCTGTGGGAAAGCCTCGTGGGAAAGCCTCGTGGGAAAGACTCGAGGGAAAACCATGGATCCTTTGATCCATGCGGCGTACTGCGTGACACTGCTGCTACCGCTCTGGAGGAAAGCGCAAGTGCATGCCCGCATTCGAGACGAGGACTGACTCCCCTGGGGAGACTCCAGAAGTACCCCAAGATCCATGTCAGCACTGGAGAGGAATCCTCAGGTTCCGGCCCCGACTCCACACAAGGTCTTAGGCCCCGGCATCGACGGGAGAGGAATCCCGAGAGGCCCCCGAGGAACTCGCATGGGGACTGGCCTTTCCTGAGGCCAACAGAGCGGTTCCCTGAGGTCCCCGTCGTAAGTCGAGAGCACCTGCCGCAACTCGAGAAAATCCAGGAGGTTTTGCCCTCCAGGCGAGATGAGGCCCATTTCCGCTGAGGCTTCTAGAGGCTAATCACGTCTAACCACTGGAACTTCCAAAGGGTCCTTCACACCCTTACTGCAACTCAAGAAGTTCCCCGACATACCCGTCTCCACTCGAGAGGAAGCACGTGGGTCCCGCACACATCCAGGGGAGCCCCGTTTCCGCCTCCTAGCTCGAGATGAGGGATCCATTCCCTGTTTCGTAGGGAAAGAATTCCCGGCGTTCCCGTCGCACCTCAAGAGGAGGCGCTCTCCACAGGAAAGGCGAGAGGAACTCCAGGGTCGTGCCACCATTCCAAGAGTCCCCCAGATGTGTCAGTCCATTCCAGAGGAACCTGTTTTCCCTGCACTGCCTTGACGTTCAAGCCGAGGATCGACTCCCACCACGTGTGCACGTGGGACAGCCCTGTGGGAAAGCCTCGTGGGAAAGACTCGAGGGAAAACCATAGATCCTTTGATCCACGCGGCGGACTGCGTGACACTGCTGCTACCGCTCTGGAGGAAAGCGCAAGTGCATGCCCGCATTCGAGACGAGGACTGACTCCCCTGGGGAACTCCAGAAGTACCCCAAGATCCATGTCAGCACTGGAGAGGAATCCTCAGGTTCCGACCCGACTCCACACAAGGTCTTAGGCCCCGGCATCGACGGGAGAGGAATCCCGAGAGGCCCCCGATGAACTCGCATGGGGACTGGCCTTTCCTGAGGCCATCAGAGCGGGTCCCTCAGGTCCCCGTCGTAAGTCGAGAGCACCTGCCGCAACTCGAGAAAATCCAGGAGGTTTTGCCCTCCAGGCGAGATGAGGCCCATTTCCGCTGAGGCTTCTCGAGGCTAATCACTTCTAACCACTGGAACTTCCAAAGGGTCCTTCACACCCTTGTTGCAACTCAAGAAGTTCCCCGACATACCCGTCTCCACTCGAGAGGAAGCACGTGGTGTCCCGCCCACATCCAGGGGAGCTCCGTTTCCGACTCCTAGCTCGAGATGAGGGATCCTTTCCCTGTTTCGTTAGGAAAGAATTCCCGGCGTTCCCGTCGCATCTCAAGAGGAGGCGCTCTCCACAGGAAAGGCGAGAGGAACTCCAGGGTCGTGCCACCATTCCAAGAGTCCCCCAGATGTGTCACTCCATTCCAGAGGAATCTGTTTTCCCTGCACTGCCTTTACGTTCAAGCCAAGGATCGACTCCCACCACGTGTGCACGTGGGACAGCCCTGTGGGAAAGCCTCGTGGGAAAGCCTCGTGGAAAAGACTCGAGGGAAAACCATAGATCCTTTGATCCACGCGGCGGACTACGTGACACTGCTGCTACCGCTCTGGAGGAAAGCGCAAGTGCATGCCCGCATTCGAGACTAGGACTGACTCCCCTGGGGAGACTCCAGAAGTACCCCAAGATCCATGTCAGCACTGGAGAGGAATCCTCAGGTTCCGGCCCCGACTCCACACAAGGTCTTAGGCCCCGGCATCGACGGGAGAGGAATCCCGAGAGGCCCCCGAGGAACTCGCATGGGGACTGGCTTTTCCTGAGGCCAACAGAGCGGGTCCCTGAGGTCCCCATCGTCAGTCGAGATCACCTGCCGCAACTCGAGAAAATCCAGGAGGTTTTGCCATCCAGGCGAGATTAGGCTCATTTCCGCTGAGGCTTCTCGAGGCTAATCACGTCTAAACACTGAAACTTCCAAAGGGTCCTTCACACCCTTGCTGCAACTCAAGAAGTTTCCCGACATACCCGTCTCCACTCGAAAGGAAGCACGTGGTGTCCCCCACACATCCAGTGGAGCCCCGTTTCCGCCTTCTAGCTCGAGATGAGGGATCCTTTCCCTGTTTCGTAGGGAAAGAATTCCCGGCGTTCCCGTCGCATCTCAAGAGGAGGCGCTCTCCACAGGAAAGGCGAGAGGAACTCCAGGGTCGTGCCACCATTCCAAGAGTCCCCCAGATGTGTCAGTCCATTCCAGAGGAACCTGTTTTCCCTGCACTGCCTTGACGTTCAAGCCAAGGATCGACTCCCACCACGTGTGCACGTGGGACAGCCCTGTGGGAAAGCCTCGTGGGAAAGCCTCGTGGGAAAGACTCGAGGGAAAACCATGGATCCTTTGATCCATGCGGCGGACTGCGTGACACTGCTGCTACCGCTCTGGAGGAAAGCGCAAGTGCATGCCCGCATTCGAGACGAGGACTGACTCCCCTGGGGAGACTCCAGAAGTACCCCAAGATCCATGTCAGCCCTGGAGAGGAATCCTCAGGTTCCGGCCCCGAATCCACACAAGGTCTTAGGCCCCGGCATCGACGGGAGAGGCATCCCAAGAGGAACTCCTATGGGGACCTGCCTTTCCTGAGGCCACCAGAGCGGGTCCCTGAGGTCCTCGTCGTAAGTCGAGAGCAACTGCCGCAACTCGAGAAAATCCAGGGGTTTTGCCCTCCAGGCGAGATGAGGCCCATTTCCGCTGAGGCTTCTCTAGGCCAATCAAATCTAACCACTGGAACTTCCAAAGGGTCCTTCACACCCTTGCTGCAACTCAAGAACTTCCCCGACATACCCGTCTCCACTCGAGATTAAGCACGTGGGGTCCCGCACACATCCAGGGGAGCCCCGTTTCCGCCTCCTAGCTCGAGATGAGGGATCCTTTCCCTGTTTCGTAGGGAAAGAATTCCCGGCGATCCCGTCGCATCTCAAGAGGAAGCGCTCTCCACAGGAAAGGGGAGAGGAACTCCAGGGTCGTGCCACCATTCCAAGAGACCCCCTGATGTGTCAGTCCATTACAGAGGAACCTGTTTTCCCTGCACTGCCTTGACGTTCAAGCCGAGGATCGACTCCCACCACGTGTGCACGTGGGACAGCCCTGTGGGAAAGCCTCGTGGGAAAGCCTCGTGGGAAAGACTCGAGGGAAAACCATAGATCCTTTGATCCACGCGGCGGACTGCGTGACACTGCTGCTACCGCTCTGGAGGAAAGCGCAAGTGCATGCCCGCATTCGAGACGAGGACTGACTCCCCTGGGGAGACTCCAGAAGTACCCCAAGATCCATGTCAGCACTGGAGAGGAATCCTCAGGTTCCGGCCCCGACTCCACACAAGGTCTTAGGCCCCGGCATCGACGGGAGAGGAATCCCGAGAGGCCCCCGAGAAACTCGCATGGGACGGGCCTTTCCTGAGGCCACCAGAGCGGGTCCCTGAGGTCCCCGTCGTAAGTCTAGAGCACCTGCCGCAACTCGAGAAAATCCAGGAGGTTTTGCCCTCCAGGCGAGATGAGGCCCATTTCCGCTGTGGCTTCTCGAGGCCAATCACGTCTAACCACTGGAACTTCCAAAGGGTCCTTCACACCCTTGCTGCAACTCAAGAAGTTCCCCGACTTACCCGTCTCCACTCGAGAGGAAGCACGTGGTGTCCCGCACACATCCAGGGGAGCCCCGTTTCCGCCTCCTAGCTCGAGATGAGGGATCCTTTCCCTGTTTCGTAGGGAAAGAATTCCCGGCGTTCTCGTCGCATCTCAAGAGGAGGCGCTCTCCACAGGAAAGGCGAGAGGAACTCCAGGGTCATGCCACCATTCCAAGAGTCCCCCAGATATGTCAGGCCATTCCAGAGGAACCTGTTTTCCCTGCACTGCCTTGACGTTCAAGCCGAGGATCGACTCCCACCACGTGTGCACGTGGGACAGCCCTGTGGGAAAGCCTCGTGGGAAAGCCTCGTGGGAAAGACTCGAGGGAAAACCATAGATCCTTTGATCCACGCGGCGGACTGGGTGACACTGCTGCTACCGCTCTGGAGGAAAGCGCAAGTGCATGCCCGCATTCGAGACGAGGACTGACTCCCCTGGGGAGACTCCAGAAGTACCCCAAGATCCATGTCAGCACTGGAGAGGAATCCTCAGGTTCCGGCCCCGACTCCACACAATGTCTTAGGCCCCGGCATCGACGGGAGAGGAATCACGAGAGGGCCCCGAGGAACTCGCATGGGGACTGGCCTTTCCTGAGGCCACCAGAGCGGGTCCCTGAGGTCCCCGTCGTAAGTCGAGAGCACCTTTCGCAACTCGAGAAAATCCAGGAGGTTTTGCCCTCCAGGCAAGATGAGGCCCATTTCCGCTGAGGCTTCTCGAGGCCAATCACATATAACCACTGGAACTTCCAAAGGGTCCTTCACACCCTTGCTGCAACTCAAGAAGTTCCCTGACATACCCGTCTGCACTCGAGAGGAAGCACGTGGGGTCCCGCACACATCCAGGGGAGCCCCGTTTCCGCCTCCTAGCTCGAGATGATGGATCCTTTCCCTGTTTCGTAGGGAAAGAATTCCCGGCGTTCCCGTCGCACCTCAAGAGGAGGCGCTCTCCACAGGAAAGGCGAGAGGTCCTCCAGGGTCGTGCCACCATTCCAAGAGTCTCCCAGATGAGTCAGTCCATTCCAGAGGAACCTGTTTTCCCTGCACTGCCTTGACGTTCAAGCCGAGGATCGACTCCCACCACGTGTGTACGTGGGACAGCCCTGTGGGAAAGCCTCGTGGGAAAGCCTCGTGGGAAAGACTCGAGGGAAAACCATAGATCCTTTGATCCATGCGGCGGACTGCGTGACACTGTTGCTACCGCTCTGGAGGAAAGCGCAAGTGCATGCCCGCATTCGAGACGAGGACTGACTCCCCTGGGGAGACTCCAGAAGTACCCCAAGATCCATGTCAGCACTGGAGAGGAATCCTCAGGTTCCGGCCCCGACTCCACACAAGGTCTTAGGCCCCGGCATCGACGGGAGAGGAATCCCAAGAGGCCCCCGAGGAACTCGCATGGGGACGGGCCTTTCCTGAGGCCACCAGAGCGGTTCCCTGAGGTCCCCGTCGTAAGTCGAGAGCACCTTCCGCAACCCGAGAAAATTCAGGAGGTTTTGCCCTCCAGGCGAGATGAGGCCCATTTCCGCTGAGGCTTCTCGAGGCCAATCACGTCTAACCACTGGAACTTCCAAAGGGTCCTTCACACCCTTGCTGCAACTCAAGAAGTTCCCCGACATACCCTTCTGCACTCGAGAGGAAGCACGTGGTGTCCCTCACACATCCAGGGGAGCCCCGTTTCCGCCTCCTAGCTCGAGATGAGGGATCCTTTCCCTGTTTCGTAGGGAAAGAATTCCCGGCGTTCCAGTCGCATCTCAAGAGGAGGCGCTCTCCACAGGAAAGGCGAGAGGAACTCCAGGGTCGTGCCACCATTCCAAGAGTCCCCCAGATGTGTCAGTCCATTCCAGAGGAACCTGTTTTCCCTGCACTGCCTTGACGTTCAAGCCAAGGATCGACTCCCACCACGTGTGCACGTGGGACAGCCCTGTGGGAAAGCCTCGTGGGAAAGCCTCGTGGGAAAGACTCGAGGGAAAACCATGGATCCTTTGATCCATGCGGCGGACTGCGTGACACTGCTGCTACCGCTCTGGAGGAAAGCGCAAGTGCATGCCCGCATTCGAGACGAGGACTGACTCCCCTGGGGAGACTCCAGAAGTACCCCAAGATCCATGTCAGCCCTGGAGAGGAATCCTCAGGTTCCGGCCCCGAATCCACACAAGGTCTTAGGCCCCGGCATCGACGGGAGAGGAATCCCAAGAGGAACTCCTATGGGGACCTGCCTTTCCTGAGGCCACCAGAGCGGGTCCCTGAGGTCCTCGTCGTAAGTCGAGAGCAACTGCCGCAACTCGAGAAAATCCAGGGGTTTTGCCCTCCAGGCGAGATGAGGCCCATTTCCGCTGAGGCTTCTCTAGGCCAATCAAATCTAACCACTGGAACTTCCAAAGGGTCCTTCACACCCTTGCTGCAACTCAAGAACTTCCCCGACATACCCGTCTCCACTCGAGATAAAGCACGTGGGGTCCCGCACACATCCAGGGGAGCCCCGTTTCCGCCTCCTAGCTCGAGATGAGGGATCCTTTCCCTGTTTCGCAGGGAAAGAATTCCCGGCGATCCCGTCGCATCTCAAGAGGAAGCGCTCTCCACAGGAAAGGGGAGAGGAACTCCAGGGTCGTGCCACCATTCCAAGAGACCCCCTGATGTGTCAGTCCATTACAGAGGAACCTGTTTTCCCTGCACTGCCTTGACGTTCAAGCCGAGGATCGACTCCCACCACGTGTGCACGTGGGACAGCCCTGTGGGAAAGCCTCGTGGGAAAGCCTCGTGGGAAAGACTCGAGGGAAAACCATAGATCCTTTGATCCACGCGGCGGACTGCGTGACACTGCTGCTACCGCTCTGGAGGAAAGCGCAAGTGCATGCCCGCATTCGAGACGAGGACTGACTCCCCTGGGGAGACTCCAGAAGTACCCCAAGATCCATGTCAGCACTGGAGAGGAATCCTCAGGTTCCGGCCCCGACTCCACACAAGGTCTTAGGCCCCGGCATCGACGGGAGAGGAATCCCGAGAGGCCCCCGAGAAACTCGCATGGGACGGGCCTTTCCTGAGGCCACCAGAGCGGGTCCCTGAGGTCCCCGTCGTAAGTCTAGAGCACCTGCCGCAACTCGAGAAAATCCAGGAGGTTTTGCCCTCCAGGCGAGATGAGGCCCATTTCCGCTGTGGCTTCTCGAGGCCAATCACGTCTAACCACTGGAACTTCCAAAGGGTCCTTCACACCCTTGCTGCAACTCAAGAAGTTCCCCGACTTACCCGTCTCCACTCGAGAGGAAGCACGTGGTGTCCCGCACACATCCAGGGGAGCCCCGTTTCCGCCTCCTAGCTCGAGATGAGGGATCCTTTCCCTGTTTCGTAGGGAAAGAATTCCCGGCGTTCTCGTCGCATCTCAAGAGGAGGCGCTCTCCACAGGAAAGGCGAGAGGAACTTCAGGGTCATGCCACCATTCCAAGAGTCCCCCAGATATGTCAGGCCATTCCAGAGGAACCTGTTTTCCCTGCACTGCCTTGACGTTCAAGCCGAGGATCGACTCCCACCACGTGTGCACGTGGGACAGCCCTGTGGGAAAGCCTCGTGGGAAAGCCTCGTGGGAAAGACTCGAGGGAAAACCATAGATCCTTTGATCCACGCGGCGGACTGGGTGACACTGCTGCTACCGCTCTGGAGGAAAGCGCAAGTGCATGCCCGCATTCGAGACGAGGACTGACTCCCCTGGGGAGACTCCAGAAGTACCCCAAGATCCATGTCAGCACTGGAGAGGAATCCTCAGGTTCCGGCCCCGACTCCACACAATGTCTTAGGCCCCGGCATCGACGGGAGAGGAATCACGAGAGGGCCCCGAGGAACTCGCATGGGGACTGGCCTTTCCTGAGGCCACCAGAGCGGGTCCCTGAGGTCCCCGTCGTAAGTCGAGAGCACCTGCCGCAACTCGAGAAAATCCAGGAGGTTTTGCCCTCCAGGCAAGATGAGGCCCATTTCCGCTGAGGCTTCTCGAGGCCAATCACATATAACCACTGGAACTTCCAAAGGGTCCTTCACACCCTTGCTGCAACTCAAGAAGTTCCCTGACATACCCGTCTGCACTCGAGAGGAAGCACGTGGGGTCCCGCACACATCCAGGGGAGCCCCGTTTCCGCCTCCTAGCTCGAGATGATGGATCCTTTCCCTGTTTCGTAGGGAAAGAATTCCCGGCGTTCCCGTCGCACCTCAAGAGGAGGCGCTCTCCACAGGAAAGGCGAGAGGTCCTCCAGGGTCGTGCCACCATTCCAAGAGTCTCCCAGATGAGTCAGTCCATTCCAGAGGAACCTGTTTTCCCTGCACTGCCTTGACGTTCAAGCCGAGGATCGACTCCCACCACGTGTGTACGTGGGACAGCCCTGTGGGAAAGCCTCGTGGGAAAGCCTCGTGGGAAAGACTCGAGGGAAAACCATAGATCCTTTGATCCATGCGGCGGACTGCGTGACACTGTTGCTACCGCTCTGGAGGAAAGCGCAAGTGCATGCCCGCATTCGAGACGAGGACTGACTCCCCTGGGGAGACTCCAGAAGTACCCCAAGATCCATGTCAGCACTGGAGAGGAATCCTCAGGTTCCGGCCCCGACTCCACACAAGGTCTTAGGCCCCGGCATCGACGGGAGAGGAATCCCAAGAGGCCCCCGAGGAACTCGCATGGGGACGGGCCTTTCCTGAGGCCACCAGAGCGGTTCCCTGAGGTCCCCGTCGTAAGTCGAGAGCACCTTCCGCAACCCGAGAAAATCCAGGAGGTTTTGCCCTCCAGGCGAGATGAGGCCCATTTCCGCTGAGGCTTCTCGAGGCCAATCACGTCTAACCACTGGAACTTCCAAAGGGTCCTTCACACCCTTGCTGCAACTCAAGAAGTTCCCCGACATACCCTTCTGCACTCGAGAGGAAGCACGTGGTGTCCCTCACACATCCAGGGGAGCCCCGTTTCCGCCTCCTAGCTCGAGATGAGGGATCCTTTCCCTGTTTCGTAGGGAAAGAATTCCCGGCGTTCCAGTCGCATATCAAGAGGAAGCGCTCTCCACAGGAAAGGGGAGAGGAACTCCAGGGTCGTGCCACCATTCCAAGAGACCCCCAGATGTGTCAGTCCATTACAGAGGAACCTGTTTTCCCTGCACTGCCTTGACGTTCAAGCCGAGGATCGACTCCCACCACGTGTGCACGTGAGACAGCCCTGTGGGAAAGCCTCGTGGGAAAGCCTCGTGGGAAAGACTCGAGGGAAAACCATAGATCCTTTGATCCACGCGGCGGACTGCGTGAACACTGCTGCTACCGCTCTGGAGGAAAGCGCAAGTGCATGCCCGCATTCGAGACGAGGACTGACTCCCCTGGGGAGACTCCAGAAGTACCCCAAGATCCATGTCAGCACTGGAGAGGAATCCTCAGGTTCCGGCCCCGACTCCTCACAAGGTCTTAGGCCCCGGCATCGACGGGAGAGGAATCCCCAGAGGAACTCGCATGGGGACTGGCCTTTCCTGAGGCCACCATAGCGGGTCCCTGAGGTCCTCGTCGTAAGTCGAGAGCACCTGCCGCAATTCGAGAAAATCCAGGCGGTTTTGCCCTCCAGGCGAGATGAGGCCCATTTCCGCTGAGGCTTCTCGAGGCCAATCACATCTAACCACTGGAACTTCCAAAGGGTCCTTCACACCCTTGCTGCAACTCAAGAAGTTCCCCGACATACCCGTCTGCACTCGAGAGGAAGCACGTGGGGTCCCGCACACATCCAGGGGAGCCCCGTTTCCGCCTCCTAGCTCGAGATGAGGGATCCTTTCCCTGTTTCGTAGGGAAAGAATTCCCGGCGTTCCCGTCGCATCTCTAGAGGAGGCGCTCTCCACAGGAAAGGCGAGAGGAACTCCATGGTCGTGCCACCATTCCAAGAGTCCCCCAGATGTGTCAGTCCATTCCAGAGGAACCTGTTTTCCCTGCACTGCCTTGACGTTTAAGCCAAGGATCGACTCCCACCACGTGTGCACGTGGGACAGCCCTGTGGGAAAGCCTCGTGGGAAAGCCTCGTGGGAAAGACTCGAGGGAAAACCATGGATCCTTTGATCCATGCGGCGTACTGCGTGACACTGCTGCTACCGCTCTGGAGGAAAGCGCAAGTGCATGCCCGCATTCGAGACGAGGACTGACTCCCCTGGGGAGACTCCAGAAGTACCCCAAGATCCATGTCAGCACTGGAGAGGAATCCTCAGGTTCCGGCCCCGACTCCACACAAGGTCTTAGGCCCCGGCATCGACGGGAGAGGAATCCCGAGAGGCCCCCGAGGAACTCGCATGGGGACTGGCCTTTCTTGAGGCCACCAGAGCGGTTCCCTGAGGTCCCCGTCGTAAGTAGAGAGCACCTGCCGCAACTCGAGAAAATCCAGGAGGTTTTGCCCTCCAGGCGAGATGAGGCCCATTTCCGCTGAGGCTTCTAGAGGCTAATCACGTCTAACCACTGGAACTTCCAAAGGGTCCTTCACACCCTTACTGCAACTCAAGAAGTTCCCCGACATACCCGTCTCCACTCGAGAGGAAGCACGTGGGTCCCGCACACATCCAGGGGAGCCCCGTTTCCGCCTCCTAGCTCGAGATGAGGGATCCATTCCCTGTTTCGTAGGGAAAAAATTCCCGGCGTTCCCGTCGCATCTCAAGAGGAGGCGCTCTCCACAGGAAAGGCGAGAGGAACTCCAGGGTCGTGCCACCATTCCAAGAGTCCCCCAGATGTGTCAGTCCATTCCAGAGGAACCTGTTTTCCCTGCACTGCCTTGACGTTCAAGCCGAGGATCGACTCCCACCACGTGTGCACGTGGGACAGCCCTGTGGGAAAGCCTCGTGGGAAAGCCTCGTGGGAAAGACTCGAGGGAAAACCATAGATCCTTTGATCCACGCGGCGGACTGCGTGACACTGCTGCTACCGCTCTGGAGGAAAGCGCAAGTGCATGCCCGCATTCGAGACGAGGACTGACTCCCCTGGGGAGACTCCAGAAGTACCCCTAGATCCATGTCAGCACTGGAGAGGAATCCTCAGGTTCCGGCCCCGACTCCACACAAGGTCTTAGGCCCCGGCATCGTCGGGAGAGGAATCCCGAGAGGCCCCCGAGGAACTCGCATGGGGACTGGCCTTTCCTGAGGCCATCAGAGCGGGTCCCTGAGGTCCCCATCGTAAGTCGAGAGCACCTGCCGCAACTCGAGAAAATCCAGGAGGTTTTGCCCTCCAGGCGAGATGAGGCCCATTTCCGCTGAGGGTTCTCGAGGCTAATCACGTCTAACCACTGGAACTTCCAAAGGGTCCTTCACACCCTTGCTGCAACTCAAGAAGTTTCCCGACATACCCGTCTCCACTCGAGAGGAAGCACGTGGGTCTCGCACACATCCAGGGAAGCCCCGTTTGAGCCTCCTAGCTCGAGATGAGGGATCCTTTCCCTGTTTCGTAGGGAAAGAATTCCCGGCGTTCCCGTCGCATCTCAAGAGGAGGCGCTCTCCACAGGAAAGGCGAGAGGAACTCCAGGGTCCTGCCACCATTCCAAGAATCCCCCAGATGTGTCAGTCCATTCCAGAGGAACCTGTTTTCCCTGCACTGTCTTGACGTTCAAGCCGAGGATCGACTCCCACCACGTGTGCACGTGGGACAGCCCTGTGGGAAAGCCTCGTGGGAAAGCCTCGTGGGAAAGACTCGAGGGAAAACCATAGATCCTTTGATCCACGCGGCGGACTGGGTGACACTGCTGCTACCGCTCTGGAGGAAAGCGCAAGTGCATGCCCGCATTCGAGACGAGGACTGACTCCCCTGGGGAGACTCCAGAAGTACCCCAAGATCCATGTCAGCACTGGAGAGGAATCCTCAGGTTCCGGCACCGACTCCACACAAGGTCGTAGGCCCCGGCATCGACGGGAGAGGAATCCCGAGAGGCCCCCGAGGAACTCGCATGGGGACTGGCCTTACCTGAGGCCACCAGAGCGGATCCCTGAGGTAACCGTCGTAAGTCGAGAGCACCTGCCGCAACTCGAGAAAATACAGGAGGTTTTGCCCTCCAGGCGAGATGAGGCCCATTTCTGCTGAGGCTTCTCGAGGCTAATCACTTCTAACCACTGGAACTTCCAAAGGGTCCTTCACACCCTTGCTGCAACTCAAGAAGTTCCCCGACATACCCGTCTCCACTCGAGAGGAAGCACGTGGTGTCCCGCCCACATCCAGGGGAGCTCCGTTTCCGACTCCTAGCTCGAGATGAGGGATCCTTTCCCTGTTTCGTTAGGAAAGAATTCCCGGCGTTCCCGTCGCATCTCAAGAGGAGGCGCTCTCCACAGGAAAGGCGAGAGGAACTCCAGGGTCGTGCAACCATTCCAAGAGTCCCCCAGATGTGTCACTCCATTCCAGAGGAATCTGTTTTCCCTGCACTGCCTTGATGTTCAAGCCAAGGGTCGACTCCCACCACGTGTGCACGTGGGACAGCCCTGTGGGAAAGCCTCGTGGGAAAGCCTCGTGGAAAAGACTCGAGGGAAAAACATAGATCCTTTGATCCACGCGGCGGACTACGTAACACTGCTGCTACCGCTCTGGAGGAAAGCGCAAGTGCATGCCCGCATTCGAGACTAGGACTGACTCCCCTGGGGAGACTCCAGAAGTACCCCAAGATCCATGTCAGCACTGGAGAGGAATCCTCAGGTTCCGGCCCCGACTCCACACAAGGTCTTAGGCCCCGGCATCGACGGGAGAGGAATCCCCAGAGGCCCCCGAGGAACTCGCATGGGGACTGGCCTTTCCTGAGGCCACCAGAGCGGGTCCCTGAGGTCCCCGTCGTAAGTCGAGAGCACCTGCCGCAACTCGAGAAAATCCACGAGGTTTTGCCCTCCAGGCGAGATGAGGCCCATTTCCGCTGAGGCTTCTCGAGGCTAATCACGTCTAACCACTGGAACTTCCAAAGGGTCATTCACACCCTTGCTGCAACTCAAGAACTTCCCCGACATACCCGTCTCCACTCGAGAGGAAGCACGTGGGGTCCCGCACACATCCAGGGGAGCCCCGTTTCCGCCTCCTAGCTCGAGATGAGGGATCCTTTCCATGTTTCGTAGGGAAAGAATTCCCGGCGATCCCGTCGCATCTCAAGAGGAAGCGCTCTCCACAGGAAAGGGGAGAGGAACTCCAGGGTCGTGCCACCATTCCAAGAGACCCCCAGATGTGTCAGTCCATTTCAGAGGAAACTGTTTTCTCTGCACTGCCTTGACGTTCAAGCCGAGGATCGACTCCCACCACGTGTGCACGTGGGACAGCCCTGTGGGAAAGCCTCGTGGGAAAGCCTCGTGGGAAAGGCTCGAGGGAAAAGCATGGATCCTTTGATCCATGCGGAGGACTGCGTGACACTGCTCCTACAGCTCTGGAGGAAAGCGCAGGTGCATGCCCGCATTCGAGACGAGGACTTACTCCCCTGGGGAGACTCCAGAAGTACCCCAAGATCCATGTCAGCACTGGAGAGGAATCCTCAGGTTCCGGGCCCGACTCCACACAAGGTCTTAGGCCCCGGCATCGACGGGAGAGGAATCCCCAGAGGAACTCGCATGGGGACTGGCCTTTCCTGAGGCCACCAGATCGGGTCCCTGAGGTCCTTGTCGTAAGTCGAGAGCACCTGCCGCAACTCGAGAAAATCCAGGAGGTTTTGCCCTCCAGGCGAGATGAGGCCCATTTCCGCTGAGGCTTCTCGAGGCCAATCACATCTAACCACTGGAACTTCCAAAGGGTCCTTCACACCCTTGCTGCAACTCAAGAAGATCCCCGACATACCCGTCTCCACTCGAGAGGAAGCACGTGGGGTCCCGCACACATCCAGGGGAGCCCCGTTTCCTCCTCCTAGCTCGAGATGAGGGATCCTTTCCCTGTTTCGTAGGGAAAGAATTCCCGGCGTTCCCGTCGCATCTCAAGAGGAGGCGCTCTCCACAGGAAAGGCGAGAGGAACTCCAGGGTCGTGACACCATTCCAAGAGTCCCCCAGATGTGTCAGTCCATTCCAGAGGAACCTGTTTTCCCTGCACTGCCTTGACGTTCAAGCCGAGGATCGCCTCCCACCACGTGTGCACGTGGGACAGCCCTGTGGGAAAGCCTCGTGGGAAAGCCTCGTGGGAAAGACTCGAGGGAAAACCATAGATCTTTTGATCCACGCGGCGGACTGCGTGACACTGCTGCTACCGCTCTGGAGGAAAGCGCAAGTGCATGCCCGCATTCGAGACGAGGACTGACTCCCCTGGGGAGACTCCAGAAGTACCCCAAGATCCATGTCAGCACTGGAGAGGAATCCTCAGGTTCCGACCCCGACTCCACACAAGGACTTAGGCCCTGGCATCGACGGGAGAGGAATCCCCAGAGGTCCCCGAGGAACTCGCATGGGGACTGGCCTTTCCTGAGGCCACCAGAGCGGGTCCCTGAGGTCCCCGTCGTAAGTCGAGAGCACCTTCCGCAACTCGAGAAAATCCAGGAGGTTTTGCCCTCCAGGCGAGATGAGGCCCATTTCCGCTGAGGCTTCTCGAGGCCAATCACGTCTAACTACTGGAACTTCCAAAGGGTCCTTCACACCCTTGCTGCAACTCAAGAAGTTCCCCGACATACCCGTCTGCACTCGAGAGGAAGCACGTGGTGTCCCGCACACATCCAGGGGAGCCCCGTTTCCGCCTCCTAGCTCGAGATGAGGGATCCTTTCCCTGTTTCGTAGGGAAAGAATTCCCGGCGTTCCAGTCGCATATCAAGAGGAAGCGCTCTCCACAGGAAAGGGGAGAGGAACTCCAGGGTCGTGCCACCATTCCAAGAGTCCCCCAGATGTGTCAGTCCATTCCAGAGGAACCTGTTTTCCCTGCACTGCCTTGACGTTCAAGCCGAGGATCGACTCCCACCACGTGTGCACGTGGGACAGCCCTGTGGGAAAGCCTCGTGGGAAAGCCTCGTTGGAAAGACTCGGGGGAAAACCATAGATCCTTTGATCCACGCGGCGGACTGCGTGACACTGCTGCTACCGCTCTGGAGGAAAGCGCAAGTGCATGCCCGCATTCGAGACGAGGACTGACTCCCCTGGGGAGACTCCAGAAGTACCCCAAGATCCATGTCAGCACTGGAGAGGAATCCTCAGGTTCCGGCCCCGACTCCACACAAGGTCTTAGGCCCCGGCATCGACGGGAGAGGAATCCCGAGAGGCCCCCGAAGAACTCGCATGGGGACTGGCCTTTCCTGAGGCCACCAGAGCGGGTCCCTGAGGTCTCCGTCGTAAGTCGAGAGCACCTGCCGCAACTCGAGAAAATCCAGGCGGTTTTGCCCTCCAGGCGAGATGAGGCCCATTTCCGCTGAGGCTTCTCGAGCCTAATCACGTCTAACCACTGGAACTTCCAAAGGGTCCTTCACACCCTTGCTGCAACTGAAGAAGTTCCCCGACACACCCGTCTCCACTCGAGAGGAAGCACGTGGATCCCGCACACATCCTTGGGAGCCCCGTTTCCACCTCCTAGCTCGAGATGAGGGATCCTTTCCCTGTTTCGTAGGGAAAGAATTCCCGGCGTTCCCGTCGCATCTCAAGAGGAGGCGCTCTCCACAGGAAAGTCGAGAGGAACTCCAGGGTCGTGCCACCATTCCAAGAGTCCCCCAGATGTGTCAGTCCATTCCAGAGGAACCTGTTTTCCCTGCACTGCCTTGACGTTCAAGCCGAGGATCGACTCCCACCACGTGTGCACGTGGGACAGCCCTGTGGGAAAGCGTCGTGGGAAAGCCTCGTGGGAAAGACTCGAGGGAAAACCATAGATCCTTTGATCCACGCGGCGGACTGCGTGACACTGCTGCTACCGCTCTGGAGGAAAGCGCAAGTGCATGCCCGCATTCAAGACGAGGACTGACTCCCCTGGGGAGACTCCAGACGTACCCCAAGATCCATGTCAGCACTGGAGAGGAATCCTCAGGTTCCGGCCCCGACTTCACACAAGGTCTTAGGCCCCGGCATCGACGGGAGAGGAATCCCGAGAGGCCCCCGAGGAACTCGCATGGGGACTGGCCTTTCCTGAGGCCACCAGAGCGGGTCCCTGAGGTCCCCGTCGTAAGTCGACAGCACCTGCCGCAACTCGAGAAAATCCAGGAGGTTTTGCCCTCCAGGCGAGATGAGGCCCATTTCCGCTGAGGCTTCTCGAGGCCAATCACATCTAACCACTGGAACTTCCCAAGGGTCCTTCACACCATTGCTGCAACTCAAGAAGTTCCCCGACATACCGGTCTCCACTCTAATGGAAACACGTGGTGTCCCGCTCACATCCAGTGGAGCTCCGTTTCTGCCTCCTAGCTCGAGATGAGGGATCCTTTCCCTGTTTCGTAGGGATTGAATTCCCGGCGTTCCCGTCGCATCTCAAGAGGAGGCGCTCTCCACAGGAAAGGCGAGAGGAACTCCAGGGTCGTGCCACCATTCCAAGAGTCCCCCAGATGTGTCAGTCCATTCCAGAGGAACCTGTTTTCCCTGCACTGCCTTGACGTTCAAGCCGAGGATCGACTCCCACCACGTGTGCACGTGGGAGAGCCCTGTGGGAAAGCCTCGTGGGAAAGCCTCGTGGGAAAGACTCGAGGGAAAACCATAGATCCTTTGATCCACGCGGCGGACTGCGTGACACTGCTGCTACCGCTCTGGAGGAAAGCGCAAGTGCATGCCCGCATTCGAGACGAAGACTGACTCCCCTGGGGAAACTCCAGAAGTACCCCAAGATCCATGTCAGCACTGGAGAGGAATCCTCAGGTTCCGACAACGACTCCACACAAGGACTTAGGCCCCGGCATCGACGGGAGATGAATCCCCAGAGGCCCCCGAGGAACTCGCATGGGGACTGGCCTTTCCTGACGCCACCAGAGCGGGTCCCTGAGGTCCCCGTCGTAAGTCGAGAGCACCTGCCGCAACTCGAGAAAATCCAGGAGGTTTTTCCCTCCAGGCGAGATGAGGCCCATTTCCGCTGAGGCTTCTCGAGGCCAATCACATCTAACCACTGGAACTTCCAAAGGGTCCTTCACACCATTGCTGCAACTCAAGAAGTTCCCCGACATACCCGTCTCCACTCGAGAGGAAGCACGTGGTGTCCCGCACATATCCAGAGGAGCCCCGTTTCCTCCTCCTAGCTTGAGATGAGGGTTCCTATCCCTGTTTCGTAGGGAAAGAATTCCCGGCGTTCCCGTCACATCTCAAGAGGAGGCGCTCTCCACAGGAAAGGCGAGAGGAACTCCATGGTCGTGCCACCATTCCAAGAGTCCCCCAGATGTGTCAGTCCATTCCAGAGGAACCTGTTTTCCCTGCACTGCCTTGACGTTCAAGCCGAGCATCGACTCCCACCACGTGTGCACGTGGGACAGCCCTGTGGGAAAGCCTCGTGGGAAAGACTCGAGGGAAAACATAGATCCTTTGATCCACGCGGCGAACTGCGTGACACAGCTGCTACCGCTCTGGAGGAAAGCGCAAGTGCATGCCCGCATTCGAGACGAGGACTGACTCCCCTGGGGAGACTCCAGAAGTACCCCAAGATCCATGTCAGCACTGGAGAGGAATCCTCAGGTTCCGGCCCCGACTCCACACAAGGTCTTAGGCCCCGGCATCGACGGGAGAGGAATCCCGAGAGCCCCACGAGGAACTCGCATGGGGACTGGCCTTTCCTGAGGCCACCAGAGCGGGTCCCTGAGGTCCCCGTCGTAAGTCGAGAGCACCTGCCGCAACTCGAGAAAATCCAGGAGGTTTTGCCGTCCAGGAGAGATGAGGCCCATTTCTGCTGAGGCTTCTCGAGGCCAGTCACTTCTAACCACTGGAACTTCCAAAGGGTCCTTCACACCCTTGCTGCACCTCAAGAAGTTCCCCGACATACCCGTCTCCACTCGAGAGGAAGCACGTGGTGTCCCTCACACATCCAGGGGAGCCCCGTTTCCGCCTCCTAGCTCGAGATGAGGGATCCTTTCCCTGTTTCGTAGGGAAAGAATTCCCGGCGTTCCCGTCGCATCTCAAGAGGAGGCGCTCTCCACAGGAAAGGCGAGAGGAACTCCAGGGTCGTGCCACCATTCCAAGAGTCCCCCAGATGTGTCAGCCCATTCCAGAGGAACCTGTTTTCCCTGCACTGCCTTGACGTTCAAGCCGAGGATCGACTCCCACCACGTGTGCACGTGGGACAGCCCTGTGGGAAAGCCTCGTGGGAAAGCCTCGTGGGAAAGACTCGAGAGAAAATCATAGATCCTTTGATCCACGCGGCGGACTGCGTGACACTGCTGCTACCGCTCTGGAGGAAAGGGCAAGTGCATGCCCGCATTCGAGACGAGGACTGACTCCCCTGGGGAGGCTCCAGAAGTACCCCAAGATCCATGTCAGCACTGGAGAGGAATCCTCAGGTTCCGGCCCCGACTCCACACAAGGTCTTAGGCCCCGGCATCGACGGGAGAGGAATCCCGAGACGCCCCCGAGGAACTCGCATGGGGACTGGCCTTTCCTGAGGCCACCAGAGAGGGTCCCTGAGGTCCCCGTCGTAAGTCGAGAGCACCTGCCGCAACTCGAGAAAATCCAGGAGGTTTTGCCCTCCAGGCGAGATGAGGCCCATTTCCGCTGAGGCTTCTCGAGGCCAATCACATCTAACCACTGGAACTTCCAAAGGGTCCTTCACACCATTGCTGCAACTCAAGAAGTTCCCCGACATACCCATCTCCACTGGAGAGGAAGCACGTGGGGTCCCTCACACATCCAGGGGAGCTCCGGTTCCGCCTCCTAGCTCGAGATGAGGGATCCTTCCCTGTTTCGTAGGGAAAGAATTCCCGGCGTTCCCGTCGCATCTCAAGAGGAGGTGCTCTCCACAGGAAAGGGGAGAGGAACTCCAGGGTCGTGCCACCATTCCAAGAGTCCCCCAGATGTGTCAGTACATTCCAGAGGAACCTGTTTTCCCTGCACTGCCTTGACGTTCAAGCCGAGGATCGACTCCCACCACGTGTGCACGTGGGACAGCCCTGTGGGAAAGCCTCGTGGGAAAGCCTCGTGGGAAAGACTCGGGGGAAAACCATAGATCCTTTTATCCAGCCGGCGGACTGCGTGACACTGCTGCTACCTCTCTGGAGGAAAGCGCAAGTGCATGCCCGCATTCGAGACGAGGACTGACTCCCCTGGGGAGACTCCAGAAGTACCCCAAGATCCATGTCAGCACTGGAGAGGAATCCTCAGGTTCCGGCCCCGACTCCACACAAGGTCTTAGGCCCCGGCATCGACGGGAGAGGAATCCCGAGAGGCCCCCGAGGAACTCGCATGGGGACTGGCCTTGCCTGAGGCCACCAGAGCGGGTCCCTGAGGTCTCCGTCGTAAGTCGAGAGCACCTGCCGCAACTCGAGAAAATCCAGGCGGTTTTGCCCTTCAGGCGAGATGAGGCCCATTTCCTCTGAGGCTTCTCGAGCCTAATCACGTCTAACCACTGGAACTTCCAAAGGGTCCTTCACACCCTTGCTGCAACTCAAGAAGTTCCCCGACACACCCGTCTCCACTCGAGAGGAAGCACGTGGATCCCGCACACATCCTTGGGAGACCCGTTTCCGCCTCCTAGCTCGAGATGAGGGATCCTTTCCCTGTTTCGTAGAGAAAGAATTCCCGGCGTTCCCGTCGCATCTCAAGAGGAGGCGCTCTCCACAGGAAAGGCGAGAGGAACTGAAGGGTCGTGCCACCATTCCAAGAGTCCCCCAGATGTGTCAGTCCATTCCAGAGGAACCTGTTTTCCCTGCACTGCCTTGACGTTCAAGCCGAGGATCGACTCCCACCACGTGTGCACGTGGGACAGCCCTGTGGGAAAGCCTCGTGGGAAAGCCTCGTGGGAAAGACTCGAGGGAAAACCATAGATCCTTTGATCCACGCGGCGGACTGCGTGACACTGCTGCTACCGCTCTGGAGGAAAGCGCAAATGCATGCCCGCATTCAAGACGAGGACTGACTCCCCTGGGGAGACTCCAGAAGTACCCCAAGATCCATGTTAGCACTGGAGAGGAATCCTCAGGTTCCGGCCCCGACTTCACACAAGGTCTTAGGCCCCGGCATCGACGGGAGAGGAATCCCGAGAGGCCCCCGAGGAACTCGCATGGGGACTGGCCTTTCCTGAGGCCACCAGAGCGGGTCCCTGAGGTCCCCGTCGTAAGTCGAGAGCACCTGCCGCAACTCGAGAAAATCCAGGAGGTTTTGCCCTCCAGGCGAGATGAGGCCCATTTCCGCTGAGGCTTCTCGAGGCCAATCACATCTAACCACTGGAACTTCCAAAGGGTCCTTCACACCATTGCTGCAACTCAAGAAGTTCCCCGACATACCCGTCTCCACTCGAATGGAAACACGTGGTGTCCCGCCCACATCCAGGGGAGCTCCGTTTCCGCCTCCTAGCTCGAGATGAGGGATCCTTTCCCTGTTTCGTAGGGAATGAATTCCCGGCGTTCCCGTCGCATCTCAAGAGGAGGCGCTCTCCACAGGAAAGGCGAGAGGAACTCCAGGGTCGTGCCACCATTCCAAGAGTCCCCCAGATGTGTCAGTCCATTCCAGAGGAACCTGTTTTCCCTGCACTGCCTTGACGTTCAAGCCGAGGATCGACTCCCACCACGTGTGCACGTATGAGAGCCCTGTGGGAAAGCCTCCTGGGAAAGCCTCGTGGGAAAGACTCGAGGGAAAACAATAGATCCTTTGATCCACGCGGCGGACTGCGTGACACTGCTGCTACCGCTCTGGAGGAAAGCGCAAGTGCATGCCCGCATTCGAGACGAAGACTGACTCCCCTGGGGAGACTCCAGAAGTACCTCAAGATCCATGTCAGCACTGGAGAGGAATCCTCAGGTTCCGACCCCGACTCCACACAAGGACTTAGGCCCCGGCATCGACGGGAGATGAATCCCCAGAGGCCCCCGAGGAACTCGCATGGGGACTGGCCTTTCCTGACGCCACCAGAGCGGGTCCCTGAGGTCCCCGTCGTAGGTCGTGAGCACCTGCCGCAACTCGAGAAAATCCAGGAGGTTTTGCCCTCCAGGCGAGATGAGGCCCATTTCCGCTGAGGGTTCTGGAGGCTAATCACGTCTAACCACTGGAACTTCCAAAGGGTTCTTCACACCCTTGCTGCAACTCAAGAAGTTCCCCGACATACCCGTCTCCACTCGAGAGGAAGCACGTGGGTCCCGCACACATCCAGGGGAGCCCCGTTTCCTCCTACTAGCTCGAGATGAGGGATCCTTTCCCTGTTTCGTAGGGAAAGAATTCCCGGCGTTCCCGTCGCATCTCAAGAGGAGGCGCTCTCCACAGGAAAGGCGAGAGGAACTCCAGGGTCGTGCCACCATTCCAAGAGTCCCCCAGATGTGTCAGTCCATTCCAGAGGAACCTGTTTTCCCTGCACTGCCTTGACGTTCAAGCCGAGGATCGACTCCCACCACGTGTGCACGTGGGACAGCCCTGTGGGAAAGCCTCGTGGGAAAGCCTCGTGGGAAAGACTCGAGGGAAAACCATAGATCCTTTGATCCACGCGGCGGACTGCGTGACACTGCTGCTACCGCTCTGGAGGAAAGCGAAAGTGCATGCCCGCATTCGAGACGAGGACTGACTCCCCTGGGGAGACTCCAGAAGTACCCCTAGATCCATGTCAGCACTGGAGAGGAATCCTCAGGTTCCGGCCCCGACTCCACACAAGGTCTTAGGCCCCGGCATCGACGGGAGAGGAATCCCGAGAGGCCCCCGAGGAACTCGCATGGGGACTGGCCTTTCCTGAGGCCATCAGAGCGGGTCCCTGAGGTCCCCGTCGTAAGTCGAGAGCACCTGCCGCAACTTGAGAAAATCCAGGAGGTTTTGCCCTCCAGGCGAGATGAGGCCCATTTCCGCTGAGGGTTCTCGAGGCTAATCACGTCTAACCACTGGAACTTCCAAAGGGTCCTTCACACCCTTGCTGCAACTCAAGAAGTTTCCCGACATACCCGTCTCCACTCGAGAGGAAGCACGTGGGTCTCGCACACATCCAGGGAAGCCCCGTTTGAGCCTCCTAGCTCGAGATGAGGGATCCTTTCCCTGTTTCCTAGGGAAAGAATTCCCGGCGTTCCCGTCGCATCTCAAGAGGAGGCGCTCTCCACAGGAAAGGCGAGAGGAACTCCAGGGTCCTGCCACCATTCCAAGAATCCCCCAGATGTGTCAGTCCATTCCAGAGGAACCTGTTTTCCCTGCACTGTCTTGACGTTCAAGCCGAGGATCGACTCCCACCACGTGTGCACGTGGGACAGCCCTGTGGGAAAGCCTCGTGGGAAAGCCTCGTGGGAAAGACTCGAGGGATAACCATAGATCCTTTGATCCACGCGGCGGACTGCGTGACACTGCTGCTACCGCTCTGGAGGAAAGGGCAAGTGCATGCCCGCATTCGAGACGAGGACTGACTCCCCTGGGGAGACTCCAGAAGTACCCCAAGATCCATGTCAGCACTGGAGAGGAATCCTCAGGTTCCGGCACCGACTCCACACAAGGTCTTAGGCCCCGGCATCGACGGGAGAGGAATCCCGAGAGGCCCCCGAGGAACTCGCATGGGGACTGGCCTTACCTGAGGCCACCAGAGCGGATCCCTGAGGTAACCGTCGTAAGTCGAGAGCACCTGCCGCAACTCGAGAAAATCCAGGAGGTTTTGCCCTCCAGGCGAGATGAGGCCCATTTCTGCTGAGGCTTCTCGAGGCTAATCACTTCTAACCACTGGAACTTCCAAAGGGTCCTTCACACCCTTGCTGCAACTCAAGAAGTTCCCCGACATACCCGTCTCCACTCGAGAGGAAGCACGTGGTGTCCCGCCCACATCCAGGGGAGCTCCGTTTCCGACTCCTAGCTCGAGATGAGGGATCCTTTCCCTGTTTCGTTAGGAAAGAATTCCCGGCATTCCCGTCGCATCTCAAGAGGAGGCGCTCTCCACAGGAAAGGCGAGAGGAACTCCAGGGTCGTGCCACCATTCCAAGAGTCCCCCAGATGTGTCACTCCATTCCAGAGGAATCTGTTTTCCCTGCACTGCCTTGATGTTCAAGCCAAGGGTCGACTCCCACCACGTGTGCACGTGGGACAGCCCTGTGGGAAAGCCTCGTGGGAAAGCCTCGTGGAAAAGACTCGAGGGAAAAACATAGATCCTTTGATCCACGCGGCGGACTACGTAACACTGCTGCTACCGCTCTGGAGGAAAGCGCAAGTGCATGCCCGCATTCGAGACTAGGACTGACTCCCCTGGGGAGACTCCAGAAGTACCCCAAGATCCATGTCAGCACTGGAGAGGAATCCTCAGGTTCCGGCCCCGACTCCACACAAGGTCTTAGGCCCCGGCATCGACGGGAGAGGAATCCCCAGAGGCCCCCGAGGAACTCGCATGGGGACTGGCCTTTCCTGAGGCCACCAGAGCGGGTCCCTGAGGTCCCCGTCGTATGTCGAGAGCACCTGCCGCAACTCGAGAAAATCCACGAGGTTTTGCCCTCCAGGCGAGATGAGGCCCATTTCCGCTGAGGCTTCTCGAGGCTAATCACGTCTAACCACAGGAACTTCCAAAGGGTCATTCACACCCTTGCTGCAACTCAAGAACTTCCCCGACATACCCGTCTCCACTCGAGAGGAAGCACGTGGGGTCCCGCACACATCCAGGGGAGCCCCGTTTCCGCCTCCTAGCTCGAGATGAGGGATCCTTTCCCTGTTTCGTAGGGAAAGAATTCCCGGCGATCCCGTCGCATCTCAAGAGGAAGCGCTCTCCACAGGAAAGGGGAGAGGAACTCCAGGGTCTTGCCACCATTCCAAGAGACCCCCAGATGTGTCAGTCCATTTCAGAGGAAACTGTTTTCTCTGCACTGCCTTGACGTTCAAGCCGAGGATCGACTCCCACCACGTGTGCACGTGGGACAGCCCTGTGGGAAAGCCTCGTGGGAAAGCCTCGTGGGAAAGGCTCGATGGAAAAGCATGGATCCTTTGATCCATGCGGAGGACTGCGTGACACTGCTCCTACAGCTCTGGAGGAAAGCGCAGGTGCATGCCCGCATTCGAGACGAGGACTTACTCCCCTGGGGAGACTCCAGAAGTACCCCAAGATCCATGTCAGCACTGGAGAGGAATCCTCAGGTTCCGGCCCCGACTCCACACAAGGTCTTAGGCCCCGGCATCGACGGGAGAGGAATCCCCAGAGGAACTCGCATGGGGACTGGCCTTTCCTGAGGCCACCAGATCGGGTCCCTGAGGTCCTTGTCGTAAGTCGAGAGCACCTGCCGCAACTCGAGAAAATCCAGGAGGTTTTGCCCTCCAGGCGAGATGAGGCCCATTTCCGCTGAGGCTTCTCGAGGCCAATCACATCTAACCACTGGAACTTCCAAAGGGTCCTTCACACCCTTGCTGCAACTCAAGAAGATCCCCTACATACCCGTCTCCACTCAAGAGGAAGCACGTGGGGTCCCGCACACATCCAGGCGAGCCCCGTTTCCTCCTCCTAGCTCGAGATGAGGGATCCTTTCCCTGTTTCGTAGGGAAAGAATTCCCGGCGTTCCCGTCGCATCTCAAGAGGAGGCGCTCTCCACAGGAAAGGCGAGAGGAACTCCAGGGTCGTGACACCATTCCAAGAGTCCCCCAGATGTGTCAGTCCATTCCAGAGGAACCTGCTTTCCCTGCACTGCCTTGACGTTCAAGCCGAGGATCGCCTCCCACCACGTGTGCACGTGGGACAGCCCTGTGGGAAAGCCTCGTGGGAAAGCCTCGTGGGAAAGACTCGAGGGAAAACCATAGATCCTTTGATCCACGCGCGGACTGCGTGACACTGCTGCTACCGCTCTGGAGGAAAGCGCAAGTGCATGCCCGCATTCGAGACGAGGACTGACTCCCCTGGGGAGACTCCAGAAGTACCCCAAGATCCATGTCAGCACTGGAGAGGAATCCTCAGGTTCAGGCCCCGACTCCACACAAGGACTTAGGCCCTGGCATCGACGGGAGAGGAATCCCCAGAGGTCCCCGAGGAACTCGCATGGGGACTGGCCTTTCCTGAGGCCACCAGAGCGGGTCCCTGAGGTCCCCGTCGTAAGTCGAGAGCACCTGCCGCAACTCGAGAAAATCCAGGAGGTTTTGCCCTCCAGGCGAGATGAGGCCCATTTCCGCTGAGGCTTCTCGAGGCCAATCACGTCTAACTACTGGAACTTCCAAAGGGTCCTTCACACCCTTGCTGCAACTCAAGAAGTTCCCCGACATACCCGTCTGCACTCGAGAGGAAGAACGTGGTGTCCCGCACATATCCAGGGGAGCCCCGTTTCCGCCTCCTAGCTCGAGATGAGGGATCCTTTCCCTGTTTCGTAGGGAAAGAATTCCCGGCGTTCCCGTCGCATCTCAAGAGGAGGCGCTCTCCACAGGAAAGGCGAGAGGAACTCCAGGGTCGTGCCACCATTCCAAGAGACCCCCAGATGTGTCAGTCCATTCCAGAGGAACCTGTTTTCCCTGCACTGCCTTGACGTTCAAGCCGAGGATCGACTCCCACCACGTGTGCACGTGGGACAGCCCTGTGGGAAAGCCTCGTGGGAAAGCCTCGTGGGAAAGACTCGAGGGAAAACCATAAATCCTTTGATCCACGCGGCGGACTGCGTGACACTGCTGCTACCGCTCTGGAGGAAAGCGCAAGTGCATGCCCGCATTCGAGACGAGGACTGACTCCCCTGGGGAGACTCCAGAAGTACCCCAAGATCCATGTCAGCACTGGAGAGGAATCCTCAGGTTCCGGCCCCGACTCCACACAAGGTCTTAGGCCCCGGCATCGACGGGAGAGGAATCCCGAGAGGCCCCCGAGGAACTCGCATGGGGACTGGCCTTTCCTGAGGCCACCAGAGCGGGTCCCTGAGGTCCTGGTCGTAAGTCGAGAGCACCTGCCGCAACTCGAGAAAATCCAGGCGGTTTTGCCCTCCAGGCGAGATGAGGCCCATTTCCGCTGAGGCTTCTCGAGCCTAATCACGTCTAACCACTGGAACTTCCAAAGGGTCCTTCACACCCTTGCTGCAACTCAAGAAGTTCCCCGACACACCCGTCTCCACTCGAGAGGAAGCACGTGGATCCCGCACACATCCTTGGGAGACCCGTTTCCGCCTCCTAGCTCGAGATGAGGGATCCTTTCCCTGTTTCGTAGGGAAAGAATTCCCGGCGTTCCCGTCGCATCTCAAGAGGAGGCGCTCTCCACAGGAAAGGCGAGAGGAACTGAAGGGTCGTGCCACCATTCCAAGAGTCCCCCAGATGTGTCAGTCCATTCCAGAGGAACCTGTTTTCCCTGCACTGCCTTGACGTTCAAGCCGAGGATCGACTCCCACCACGTGTGCACGTGGGACAGCCCTGTGGGAAAGCCTCGTGGGAAAGCCTCGTGGGAAAGACTCGAGGGAAAACCATAGATCCTTTGATCCACGCGGCGGACTGCGTGACACTGCTGCTACCGCTCTGGAGGAAAGCGCAAATGCATGCCCGCATTCAAGACGAGGACTGACTCCCCTGGGGAGACTCCAGACGTACCCCAAGATCCATGTCAGCACTGGAGAGGAATCCTCAGGTTCCGGCCCCGACTTCACACAAGGTCTTAGGCCCCGGCATCGACGGGAGAGGAATCCCGAGAGGCCCCCGAGGAACTCGCATGGGGACTGGCCTTTCCTGAGGCCACCAGAGCGGGTCCCTGAGGTCCCCGTCGTAAGTCGAGAGCACCTGCCGCAACTCGAGAAAATCCAGGAGGTTTTGCCCTCCAGGCGAGATGAGGCCCATTTCCGCTGAGGCTTCTCGAGGCCAATCACATCTAACCACTGGAACTTCCAAAGGGTCCTTCACACCATTGCTGCAACTCAAGAAGTTCCCCGACATACCCGTCTCCACTCGAATGGAAACACGTGGTGTCCCGCCCACATCCAGGGGAGCTCCGTTTCCGCCTCCTAGCTCGAGATGAGGGATCCTTTCCCTGTTTCGTAGGGAATGAATTCCCGGCGTTCCCGTCGCATCTCAAGAGGAGGCGCTCTCCACAGGAAAGGCGAGAGGAACTCCAGGGTCGTGCCACCATTCCAAGAGTCCCCCAGATGTGTCAGTCCATTCCAGAGGAACCTGTTTTCCCTGCACTGCCTTGACGTTCAAGCCGAGGATCGACTCCCACCACGTGTGCACGTGGGAGAGCCCTGTGGGAAAGCCTCCTGGGAAAGCCTCGTGGGAAAGACTCGAGGGAAAACCATAGATCCTTTGATCCACGCGGCGGACTGCGTGACACTGCTGCTACCGCTCTGGAGGAAAGCGCAAGTGCATGCCCGCATTCGAGACGAAGACTGACTCCCCTGGGGAGACTCCAGAAGTACCCCAAGATCCATGTCAGCACTGGAGAGGAATCCTCAGGTTCCGACCCCGACTCCACACAAGGACTTAGGCCCCAGCATCGACGGGAGATGAATCCCCAGAGGCCCCCGAGGAACTCGCATGGGGACTGGCCTTTCCTGAGGCCACCAGAGCGGGTCCCTGAGGTCCCCGTCGTAAGTCGAGAGCACCTGCCGCAACTCGGGAAAATTCAGGAGGTTTTGCCCTCCAGGCGAGATGAGGCCCATTTCCGCTGAGGCTTCTCGAGGCCAATCACATCTAACCACTGGAACTTCCAAAGGGTCCTTCACACCCTTGCTGCAACTCAAGAAGTTCCCCGACATACCCGTCTCCACTCGAGAGGAAGCACGTGGTGTCCCGCACACATCCAGAGGAGCCCCGTTTCCGCCTCCTAGCTTGAGATGAGGGTTCCTATCCCTGTTTCGTAGGGAAAGAATTCCCGGCGTTCCCGTCACATCTCAAGAGGAGGCGCTCTCCACAGGAAAGGCGAGAGGAACTCCATGGTCGTGCCACCATTCCAAGAGTCCCCCAGATGTGTCAGTCCATTCCAGAGGAACCTGTTTTCCCTGCACTGCCTTGACGTTCAAGCCGAGCATCGACTCCCACCACGTGTGCACGTGGGACAGCCCTGTGGGAAAGCCTCGTGGGAAAGACTCGAGGGAAAACATAGATCCTTTGATCCACGCGGCGAACTGCGTGACACCGCTGCTACCGCTCTGGAGGAAAGCGCAAGTGCATGCCCGCATTCGAGACGAGGACTGACTCCCCTGGGGAGACTCCAGAAGTACCCCAAGATCCATGTCAGCACTGGAGAGGAATCCTCAGGTTCCGGCCCCGACTCCACACAAGGTCTTAGGCCCCGGCATCGACGGGAGAGGAATCCCGAGAGCCCCCCGAGGAACTCGCATGGGGACTGGCCTTTCCTGAGGCCACCAGAGCGGGTCCCTGAGGTCCCCGTCGTAAGTCGAGAGCACCTGCCGCAACTCGAGAAAATCCAGGAGGTTTTGCCGTCCAGGAGAGAGGAGGCCCATTTCCGCTGAGGCTTCTCGAGGCCAGTCACATCTAACCACTGGAACTTCCAAAGGGTCCTTCACACCCTTGCGGCACCTCAAGAAGTTCCCCGACATACCCGTCTCCACTCGAGAGGAAGCACGTGGTGTCCCTCACACATCCAGGGGAGCCCCGTTTCCGCCTCCTAGCTCGAGATGAGGGATCCTTTCCCTGTTTCGTAGGGAAAGAATTCCCGGCGTTCCCGTCGCATCTCAAGAGGAGGCGCTCTCCACAGGAAAGGCGAGAGGAACTCCAGGGTCGTGCCACCATTCCAAGAGTGCCCCAGATGTGTCAGCCCATTCCAGAGGAACCTGTTTTCCCTGCACTGCCTTGACGTTCAAGCCGAGGATCGACTCCCACCACGTGTGCACGTGGGACAGCCCTGTGGGAAAGCCTCGTGGGAAAGCCTCGTGGGAAAGACTCGAGAGAAAATCATAGATCCTTTGATCCACGCGGCGGACTGCGTGACACTGCTGCTACCGCTCTGGAGGAAAGCGCAAGTGCATGCCCGCATTCGAGACGAGGACTGACTCCCCTGGGGAGGCTCCAGAAGTACCCCAAGATCCATGTCAGCACTGGAGAGGAATCCTCAGGTTCCGGCCCCGACTCCACACAAGGTCTTAGGCCCCGGCATCGACGGGAGAGGAATCCCGAGACGCCCCCGAGGAACTCGCATGGGGACTGGCCTTTCCTGAGGCCACAAGAGCGGGTCCCTGAGGTCCCCGTCGTAAGTCGAGAGCACCTGCCGCAACTCGAGAAAATCCAGGAGGTTTTGCCCTCCAGGCGAGATGAGGCCCATTTCCGCTGAGGCTTCTCGAGGCCAATCACATCTAACCACTGGAACTTCCAAAGGGTCCTTCACACCACTGCTGCAACTCAAGAAGTTCCCCGACATACCCATCTCCACTGGAGAGGAAGCACGTGGGGTCCCTCACACATCCAGGGGAGCTCCGGTTCCGCCTCCTAGCTCGAGATGAGGGATCCTTCCCTATTTCGTAGGGAAAGAATTCCCGGCGTTCCCGTCGCATCTCAAGAGGAGGTGCTCTCCACAGGAAAGGGGAGAGGAACTCCAGGGTCGTGCCACCGTTCCAAGAGACCCCCAGATATGTCAGTCCATTCCAGAGGAACCTGTTTTCCCTGCACTGCCTTGACATTCAAGCCGAGGATCGACTCCCACCACGTGTGCACGTGTGACAGCCCTGTGGGAAAGCCTCGTGGGAAAGCCTCGTGGGAAAGACTCGAGGGAAAACCATAGATCCTTTGATCCACGCGGCGGACTGCGTGACACTGCTGCTACCGCTCTGGAGGAAAGCGCAAGTGCATGCCCGCCTTCGAGACGAGGACTGACTCCCCTGGGGAGACTCCAGAAGTACCCCAAGATCCATGTCAGCACTGGAGAGGAATCCTAAGGTTCCGGCCCCGACTCCACACAAGGTCTTAGGACCCAGCATCGACGGGAGAGGAATCCCGAGACGCCCCCGAGGAACTCGCATGGGGACTGGCCTTTCCTGAGGCCACCAGAGCGGGTCCCTGAGGTCCCCGTCGTAAGTCGAGAGCACCTGCCGCAACTCGAGAAAATCCAGCAGGTTTTGCCCTCAAGGCGAGATGAGGCCCATTTCCTCTGAGGCTTCTCGAGGCCAATCACATCTAACCATTGGAACTTCCAAAGGGTCCTTCACACCCTTGCTGCAACTCAAGAAGTTCCCCGACATACCCGTCTCCACTCGAGAGGAAGCACGTGGTTTCCCGCACACATCCAGGGGAGCCCCGTTTCCGCCTGCTAGCTCGAGATGAGGGATCCTTTCCCTGTTTCGTAGGGAAAGAATTCCCGGCGTTCCCGTCGCATCTCAAGAGGAGGCGCTCTCCACAGGAAAGGCGAGAGGAACTCCAGGGTCGTGCCACCATTCCAAGAGTCCCCCAGATGTGTCAGTCCATTCCAGAGCAACCTGTTTTCCCTGCACTTTCTTGACGTTCAAGCCGAGGATCGACTCCCAACACGTGTGCACGTGGGACAGCCCTGTGGGAAAGCCTCGTGGGAAAGCCTCGTGGGAAAGACTCGAGGGAAAACCATAGATCCTTTGATCCACGAGGCGGACTGTGTGACACTGCTGCTAACGCTCTAGAGGAAAGCGCAAGTGCATGCCCGCATTCGAGACGAGGACTGACTCCCCTGGGGAGACTCCAGAAGTACCCCAAGATCCATGTCAGCACTGGAGAGGAATCCTCAGGTTCCGGCCCCGACTCCAAACGAGGTCTTAGGCCCCGGCATCGACGGGAGAGGAATCCCGAGAGGCCCCCGAGGAACTCGCATGGGGACTGGCCTTTCCTGAGGCCACCAGAGCGGGTCCCTGAGGTCCCCGTCGTAAGTCGAGAGCACCTGCCGCAACTCGAGAAAATCCAGGAGGTTTTGCCCTCCAGGCGAAATGAGGCCCATTTCCGCTGAGGCTTCTCGAGGCCAATCACATCTAACCACTGGAACTTCCAAAGGGTCCTTCACACCCTTGCTGCAACTCAAGAAGTTCCCCGACATACCCGTCTCCACTCGAGAGGAAGCACGTGGTGTCCCTCACACATCCAGGGGAGCCCCGTTTGCGCCTCCTAGCTCGAGATGAGGGATCCTTTCCCTGTTTCGTAGAGAAAGAATTCCCGGCGTTCCCGTCGCATCTCAAGAGGAGGCACTCTCCACAGGAAAGGCGAGAGGAACTCCAGGGTCGTGACACCATTCCAAGAGTCCCCCAGATGTGTCAGTCCATTCCAGAGGAACCTGTTTTCCCTGCACTGCCTTGACGTTCAAGCCGAGGATCGACTCCCACCACGTGTGCACGAGGGACAGCCCTGTGGGAAAGCCTCGTGGGAAAGCCTCGAGGGAAAACCATAGATCCTTTGATCCACGCGGCGGACTGCGTGACACTGCTGCTACCACTCTGGAGGAAAGCGCAAGTGCATGCCCGCATTCGAGACGAGGACTGACTCCCCTGGGGAGACTCCAGAAGTACCCCAAGATCCATGTCAGCAATGGAGAGGAATCCTCAGGTTCCGGCCCCGACTCCACACAAGGTCTTAGGGCCTGGCATCGACGGGAGAAGAATCCCGAGAGGCCCCCGGGAACTCTCATGGGGACTGGCCTTTCCTGAGGCCACCAGAGCGGGTCCCTGAGGTCCCCGTCGTAAGTCGAGAGCACCTGCCGCAACTCGAGAAAATCCAGGAGGTTTTGCCCTCCAGGCGAGATGAGGCCCATTTCCGCTGAGGCTTCTCGAGGCCAATCACATCTAACCACTGGAACTTCCAAAGGGTCCTTCACACCCTTGCTGCAACTCAAGAAGTTCCCCGACATACCCGTCTCCACTCGAAAGGAAGCACGTGGGGTCCCGCACACATCCAGGGGAGCCCCGTTTCCGCCTCCTAGCTCGAGATGAGGGATCCTTTCCCTGTTTCGTAGGGAAAGAATTCCCGGCGTTCCCGTCGCATCTCAAGAGGAGGCGCTCTCCACAGGAAAGGCGAGAGGAACTCCAGGGTCGTGCCACCATTCCAAGAGTCCCCAAGATGTGTCAGTCCATTCCAGAGGAACCTGTTTTCCCTGCACTGCCTTGACGTTCAAGCCAAGGATCGACTCCCACGACGTGTGCACGTGGGACAGCCCTATGGGTAAGCCTCGTGGGAAAGCCTCGTGGGAAAGACTCGAGGGAAAACCATAGATCCTTTGATCCATGCGGCGGACTGCGTGACACTGCTGCTACCGCTCTGGAGGAAAGCGCAAGTGCATGCCCGCATTCGAGACGAGGACTGACTCCCCTGGGGAGACTCCAGAAGTACCCCAAGATCCATGTCAGTACTGGAGAGGAATCCTCAGGTTCCGGCCCCGACTCCACACAAGGTCTTAAGCCCCGGCATCGACGGGAGAGGAATTCCCAGAGGAACTCGCATGGGGACTGGCCTTTCCTGAGGCCACCAGAGCGGGTCCCTGAGGTCCTCGTCGTAAGTCGAGAGCACCTGCCGCAACTCGAGAAAATCCAGGCGGTTTTGCCCTCCAGGCGAGATGAGGCCCATTTCCGCTGAGGCTTCTCGAGGCCAATGACATCTAACCACTGGAACTTCCAAAGGGTCCTTCACACCCTTGCTGCAACTCAAGAAGTTCCCCGACATACCAGTCTCCACTCGAGAGGAAGCACGTGGTGTCCCGCCCACATCCAGGGGAGCTCCGTTTCCGCCTCCTAGCTCGAGATGAGGGATCCTTTCCCTGTTTCGTAGGGAATGAATTCCCGGCGTTCCCGTCGCATCTCAAGAGGAGGCGCTCTCCACAGGAAAGGCGAGAGGAACTCCAGGGTCGTGCCACCATTCCAAGAGTCCCCCAGATGTGTCAGTCCATTCCAGAGGAACCTGTTTTCCCTACACTGCCTTGACGTTCAAGCCGAGGATCGACTCCCACCACGTGTGCACGTGGGACAGCCCTGTGGGAAAGCCTCGTGGGAAAGCCTCGTGGAAAAGACTCGAGGGAAAACCATAGATCCTTTGATCCACGCGGCGGACTGCGTGACACTGCTGCTACCGCTCTGGAGGAAAGCGCAAGTGCATGCCCGCATTCGAGGCGAAGACTGACTCCCCTGGGGAGACTCCAGAAGTACCCCAAGATCCATGTCAGCACTGGAGAGGAATCCTCAGGTTCCGACCCCGACTCCACACAAGGACTTAGGCCCCGGCATCGACGGGAGATGAATCCCCAGAGGCCCCCGAGGAACTCGCATGGGGACTGGCCTTTCCTGAGGCCACCAGAGCGGGTCCCTGAGGTCCCCGTCGTAGGTCGAGAGCACCTGCCGCAACTCGAGAAAATCCAGGAGGTTTTGCCCTCCAGGCGAGATGAGGCCCATTTCCGCTGAGGCTTCTCGAGGCTAATCACGTCTAACCACTGGAACTTCCAAAGGGTCCTTCACACCCTTGCTGCAACTCAAGAAGTTCCCCGACAAACCCGTCTCCACTCGAGAGGAAGAACGTGGGTCCCGCACACACCAGGGAAGACCCGTTTCTGCCTCCTAGCTCGAGATGCGGGATCCTTTCCCTGTTTCGTAGGAAAAGAATTCCCGGCGTTCCCGGCGCATCTCAAGAGGAGGCGCTCTCCACAGGAAAGGCGAGAGGAACTGAAGGGTCATGCCACCATTCCAAGAGTCCCCCAGATGTGTCAGTCCATTCCAGAGGAACCTGTTTTCCCTGCACTGCCTTGACGTTCAAGCCGAGGATCGACTCCCACCACGTGTGCACGTGGGACAGCCCTATGGGAAAGCGTCGTGGGTAAGCCTCGTGTGAAAGACTCGAGGGAAAACCATAGATCCTTTGATCCACGCGGCGGACTGCGTGACACTGCTGCTACCGCTCTGGAGGAAAGCGCAAGTGCATGCCCGCATTCGAGACGAGGACTGACTCCCCTGGGGAGACTCCAGAAGTACCCCAAGATCCATGTCAGCACTGGAGAGGAATCCTCAGGTTCCGCCCCGACTCCACACAAGGTCTTAGGACCCGGCATCGACGGGAGAGGAATCCCGAGAGGCCCCCGAGGAACTCGCATGGGGACTGGCCTTTCCTGAGGCCACCAGAGCGGGTCCCTGAGGTCCCCGTCGTAAGTCGAGAGCACCTGCCGCAACTCGAGAAAATCCAGGAGGTTTTGCCCTCCAGGCTCAATGAGGCCCATTTCCGCTGATGCTTCTCAAGGCTAATCACGTCTAACCACTGGAACTTCCAAAGGGTCCTTCACACCCTTGCTGCAACTCAAGAAGTTCCCCGACATACCCGTCTCCACTCGAGAGGAAGCACGTGGGTCCCGCACACATCCAGGGGAGCCCCGTTTCCGCCTCCTAGCTCGAGATGAGGGATCCTTTCCCTGTTTGGTAGGGAAAGAATTCCCTGAGTTCCCGTCGCATCTCAAGAGGAGGCGCTCTTCTCAGGAAAGGCGAGAGGAACTGAAGGGTCGTGCCACCATTCCAAGAGTCCCCCAGATGTGTCAGTCCATTCCAGAGGAACCTGTTGTCCCTGCACTGCCTTGACGTTCAAGCCGAGCATCGACTCCCACCACGTGTGCACGTGGGACAGCCCTGTGGGAAAGCCTCGTGGGAAAGACTCGAGGGAAAAACATAGATACTTTGATCCACGCGGCGAACTGCGTGACACCGCTGCTACCGCTCTGGAGGAAAGCGCAAGTGCATGCCCGCATTCGAGACGAGGACTGACTCCCCTGGGGAGACTCAAGAAGTACCCCAAGATCCATGTCAGCACTGGAGAGGAATCCTCAGGTTCCGGCCCCGACTCCACACAAGGTCTTAGGCCCAGGCATCGACGGGAGAGGAATCCCGAGTGCCCCCCGAGGAACTCGCATGGGGACTGGCCTTTCCTGAGGCCACCAGAGCGGGTCCCTGAGGTCCCCGTCGTAAGTCGAGAGCACCTGCCGCAACTCGAGAAAATCCAGGAGGTTTTGCCGTCCAGGAGAGATGAGGCCCATTTCCGCTGAGGCTTCTCGAGGCCAGTCACATCTAACCACTGGAACTTCCAAAGGGTCCTTCACACCCTTGCTGCACCTCAAGAAGTTCCCCGACATACCCGTCTCCACTCGAGAGGAAGCACGTGGTGTCCCTCACACATCCAGGGGAGCCCCGTTTCCGCCTCCTAGCTCGAGATGAGGGATCCTTTCCCTGTTTCGTAGGGAAAGAATTCCCGGCGTTCCCGTCGCATCTCAAGAGGAGGCGCTCTCCACAGGAAAGGCGAGAGGAACTCCAGGGTCGTGCCACCATTCCAAGAGTCCCCCAGATGTGTCAGCCCATTCCAGAGGAACCTGTTTTCCCTGCACTGCCTTGACGTTCAAGCCGAGGATCGACTCCCACCACGTGTGCACGTGGGACAGCCCTGTGGGAAAGCCTCGTGGGAAAGCCTCGTGGGAAAGACTCGAGAGAAAATCATAGATCCTTTGATCCACGCGGCGGACTGCGTGACACTGCTGCTACCGCTCTGGAGGAAAGCGCAAGTGCATGCCCGCATTCGAGACGAGGACTGACTCCTCTGGGGAGGCTCCAGAAGTACCCCAAGATCCATGTCAGCACTGGAGAGGAATCCTCAGGTTCCGGCCCCGACTCCACACAAGGTCTTAGGCCCCGGCATCGACGGGAGAGGAATCCCGAGACGCCCCCGAGGAACTCGCATGGGGACTGGCCTTTCCTGAGGCCACAAGAGCGGGTCCCTGAGGTCCCCGTCGTAAGTCGAGAGCACCTGCCGCAACTCGAGAAAATCCAGGAGGTTTTGCCCTCCAGGCGAGATGAGGCCCATTTCCGCTGAGGCTTCTCGAGGCCAATCACATCTAACCACTGGAACTTCCAAAGGGTCCTTCACACCATTGCTGCAACTCAAGAAGTTCCCCGACATACCCATCTCCACTGGAGAGGAAGCACGTGGGGTCCCTCACACATCCAGGGGAGCTCCGGTTCCGCCTCCTAGTTCGAGATGAGGGATCCTTCCCTGTTTCGTAGGGAAAGAATTCCCGGCGTTCCCGTCGCATTTCAAGAGGAGGTGCTCTCCACAGGAAAGGGGAGAGGAACTCCAGGGTCGTGCCACCGTTCCAAGAGACCCCCAGATATGTCAGTCCATTCCAGAGGAACCTGTTTTCCCTGCACTGCCTTGACATTTAAGCCGAGGATCGACTCCCACCACGTGTGCACGTGGGACAGCCCTGTGGGAAAGCCTCGTGGGAAAGCCTCGTGGGAAAGACTCGAGGGAAAACCATAGATCCTTTGATCCACGCGGCGGACTGCGTGACACTGCTGCTACCGCTCTGGAGGAAAGCGCAAGTGCATGCCCGCATTCGAGACGAGGACTGACTCCCCTGGGGAGACTCCAGAAGTACCCCAAGATCCTTGTCAGCACTGGAGAGGAATCCTCAGGTTCCGGCCCCGACTCCACACAAGGTCTTAGGACCCGGTATCGACGGGAGAGGAATCCCGAGACGCCCCCGAGGAACTCGCATGGGGACTGGCCTTTCCTGAGGCCACCAGAGCGGGTCCCTGAGGTCCCCGTCGTAAGTCGAGAGCACCTGCCGCAACTCGAGAAAATCCAGCAGGTTTTGCCCTCCAGGCGAGATGAGGCCCATTTCCGCTGAGGCTTCTCGAGGCCAATAACATCTAACCATTGGAACTTCCAAAGGGTCCTTCACACCCTTGCTGCAACTCAAGAAGTTCCCCGACATACCCGTCTCCACTCGAGAGGAAGCACGTGGTTTCCCGCACACATCCAGGGGAGCCCCGTTTCCGCCTGCTAGCTCGAGATGAGGGATCCTTTCCCTGTTTCGTAGGGAAAGAATTCCCGGCGTTCCCGTCGCATCTCAAGAGGAGGCGCTCTCCACAGGAAAGGCGAGAGGAACTCCAGGGTCGTGCCACCATTCCAAGAGTCCCCCAGATGTGTCAGTCCATTCCAGAGGAACCTGTTTTCCCTGCACTGTCTTGACGTTCAAGCCGAGGATCGACTCCCAACACGTGTGCACGTGGGACAGCCCTGTGGGAAAGCCTCGTGGGAAAGCCTCGTGGGAAAGACTCGAGGGAAAACCATAGATCCTTTGATCCACGAGGCGGACTGTGTGACACTGCTGCTACCGCTCTAGAGGAAAGCGCAAGTGCATGCCCGCATTCGAGACGAGGACTGACTCCCCTGGGGAGACTCCAGAAGTACCCCAAGATCCATGTCAGCACTGGAGAGGAATCCTCAGGTTCCGGCCCCGACTCCACACAAAGTCTTAGGCCCCGGCATCGTCGGGAGAGGGATCCCGAGAGGCCCCCGAGGAACTCGCATGGGGACTGGCTTTTCCTGAGGCCACCAGAGCGGGTCCCTGAGGTCCCGGTCGTCAGTCGAGATCACCTGCCGCAACGCGAGAAAATCCAGGCGGTTTTGCCCTCCAGGCGAGATGAGGCCCATTTCCGCTGAGGCTTCTCGAGGACAATCACATCTAACCACTGGAACTTCCAAAGGGTCCTTCACACCCTTGCTGCAACTCAAGAAGTTCCCCGACATACCCGTCTCCACTCGAAAGGAAGCACGTGGGGTCCCGCACACATCCAGGGGAGCCCCGTTTCCGCCTCCTAGCTCGAGATGAGGGATCCTTTCCCTGTTTCGTAGGGAAAGAATTCCCGGCGTTCCCGTCGCATCTCAAGAGGAGGCGCTCTCCACAGGAAAGGCGAGAGGAACTCCAGGGTCGTGCCACCATTCCAAGAGTCCCCAAGATGTGTCAGTCCATTCCAGAGGAACCTGTTTTCCCTGCACTGCCTTGACGTTCAAGCCAAGGATCGACTCCCACCACGTGTGCACGTGGGACAGCCCTATGGGTAAGCCTCGTGGGAAAGCCTCGTGGGAAAGACTCGAGGGAAAACCATAGATCCTTTGATCCATGCGGCGGACTGCGTGACACTGCTGCTACCGCTCTGGAGGAAAGCGCAAGTGCATGCCCGCATTCGAGACGAGGACTGACTCCCCTGGGGAGACTCCAGAAGTACCCCAAGATCCATGTCAGTACTGGAGAGGAATCCTCAGGTTCCGGCCCCGACTCCACACAAGGTCTTAAGCCCCGGCATCGACGGGAGAGGAATCCCCAGAGGAACTCGCATGGGGACTGGCCTTTCCTGAGGCCACCAGAGCGGGTCCCTGAGGTCCCCATCGTAGGTCGAGAGCACCTGCCGCAACTCGAGAAAATCCAGGAGGTTTTGCCCTCCAGGCGAGATGAGGCCCATTTCCGCTGAGGATTCTCGAGGCTAATCACGTCTAACCACTGGAACTTCCAAAGGGTCCTTCACACCCTTGCTGCAACTCAAGAAGTTCCCCGACATACCCGTCTCCACTCGAGAGGAAGCACGTGGGTCCCGCACACATCCAGGGGAGCCCCGTTTCCGCCTCCTAGCTCGAGATGAGGGATCCTTTCCCTGTTTGGTAGGGAAAGAATTCCCGGCGTTCCCGTCGCATCTCAAGAGGAGGCGCTCTCCACAGGAAAGGCGAGAGGAACTCCAGGGTCGTGACACCATTCCAAGAGTCCCCCAGATGTGTCAGTCCATTCCAGAGGAACCTGTTTTCCCTGCACTGCCTTGACGTTCAAGCCGAGGATCGACTCCCACCACGTGTGCACGTGGGACAGCCCTGTGGGAAAGCCTCGTGGGAAAGCCTCGTGGGAAAGACTCGAGGGAAAACCATAGATCCTTTGATCCACGCGGCGGACTGCGTGACACTGCTGCTACCACTCTGGAGGAAAGCGCAAGTGCATGCCCGCATTCGAGACGAGGACTGACTCCCCTGGGGAGACTCCAGAAGTACCCCAAGATACATGTCAGCACTGGAGAGGAATCCTCAGGTTCCGGCCCAACTCCACACAATGTCTTAGGCCCCGGCATCGACGGGAGAGGAATCCCGAGAGGCCCCCGAGGAACTCGCATGGGGACTGGCCTTTCCTGAGGCCACCAGAGCGGGTCCCTGAGGTCCCCGTCGTAAGTCGAGAGCACCTGCCGCAACTCGAGAAAATCCAGGAGGTTTTGCCCTCCAGGCGAGATGAGGCCCATTTCCGCTGAGGCTTCTCGAGGCCAATCACATCTAACCACTGGAACTTCCAAAGGGTCCTTCACACCATTGCTGCAACTCAAGAAATTCCCCGACATACCCGTCTCCACTCGAATGGAAGCACGTGGTGTCCCGCCCACATCCAGGGGAGCTCCGTTTCCGCCTCCTAGCTCGAGATGAGGGATCCTTTCCCTGTTTGGTAGGGAATGAATTCCCGGCGTTCCCGTCGCATCTCAAGAGGAGGCGCTCTCCACAGGAAAGGCGAGAGGAACTCCAGGGTCGTGCCACCATTCCAAGAGTCCCCCAGATGTGTCAGTCCATTCCAGAGGAACCTGTTTTCCCTGCACTGCCTTGACGTTCAAGCCGAGGATCGACTCCCACCACGTGTGCACGTGGGACAGCCCTATGGGAAAGCGTCGTGGCTAAGCCTCGTGGGAAAGACTCGAGGGAAAACCATAGATCCTTTGATCCACGCGGCGGACTGCGTGACACTGCTGCTACCGCTCTGGAGGAAAGCGCAAGTGCATGCCCGCATTCGAGACGAGGACTGACTCCCCTGGGGAGACTCCAGAAATACCCCAAGATCCATGTCAGCACTGGAGAGGAATCCTCAGGTTCCGGCCCCGACTCCACACAAGGTCTTAGGCCCCGGCATCGACGGGAGAGGAATCCCGAGAGGCCCCCGAGGAACTCGCATGGGGACTGGCCTTTCCTGAGGCCACCAGAGCGGGTCCCTGAGGTCCCCGTCGTAAGTCGAGAGCACCTGCCGCAACTCGAGAAAATCCAGGAGGTTTTGCCCTCCAGGCGCGATGAGGCCCATTTCCGCTGAGGCTTGTCGAGGCTAATCACGTCTAACCACTGGAACTTCCAAAGGGTCCTTCACACCCTTGCTGCAACTCAAGAAGTTCCCCGACATACCCGTCTCCACTCGAGAGGAAGCACGTGGGTCCCGCACACATCCAGGGGAGCCCCGTTTCCACGTCCTAGCTCGAGATGAGGGATCCTTTCCCTGTTTGGTAGGGAAAGAATTCCCGGCGTTCCCGTCGCATCTCAAGAGGAGGCGCTCTCCACAGGAAAGGCGAGAGGAACTCCAGGGTCGTGACACCATTCCAAGAGTCCCCCAGATGTGTCAGTCCATTCCAGAGGAACCTGTTTTCCCTGCACTGCCTTGACGTTCAAGCCGAGGATCGACTCCCACCACGTGTGCACGTGGGACAGCCCTGTGGGAAAGCCTCGTGGGAAAGCCTCGTGGGAAAGACTCGAGGGAAAACCATAGATCCTTTGATCCACGCGGCGGACTGCGTGACACTGCTGCTACCGCTCTGGAGGAAAGCGCAAGTGCATGCCCGCATTCGAGACGAGGACTGACTCCCCTGGGGAGACTCCAGAAGTACCCCAAGATCCATGTCAGCACTGGAGAGGAATCCTCAGGTTCCGGCCCCACTCCACACAAGGTCTTAGGCCCCGGCATCGACGGGAGAGGAATCCCGAGAGGCCCCCGAGGAACTCGCATGGGGACTGGCCTTTCCTGAGGCCACCAGAGCGGGTCCCTGAGGTCCCCATCGTAGGTCGAGAGCACCTGCCGCAACTCGAGAAAATCCAGGAGGTTTTGCCCTCCAGGCGAGATGAGGCCCATTTCCGCTGAGGATTCTCGAGGCTAATCACGTCTAACCACTGGAACTTCCAAAGGGTCCTTCACACCCTTGCTGCAACTCAAGAAGTTCCCCGACATACCCGTCTCCACTCGAATGGAAGCACGTGGGGTCCCGCACACATCCAGGGGAGCCCCGTTTCCGCCTCCTAGCTCGAGATGAGGGATTCTTTCCCTGTTTCGTAGGGAAAGAATTCCCGGCGTTCCCGTCGCATCTCAAGAGGTGGCGCTCTCCACAGGAAAGGCGAGAGGAACTCCAGGGTCGTGACACCATTCCAAGAGTCCCCCAGATGTGTCAGTCCATTCCAGAGGAACCTGTTTTCCCTGCACTGCCTTGACGTTCAAGCCGAGGATCGACTCCCACCACGTGTGCACGTGGGACAGCCCTGTGGGAAAGCCTCGTGGGAAAGCCTCGTGGGAAAGACTCGAGGGAAAACCATAGATCCTTTGATCCACGCGGCGGACTGCGTGACACTGCTGCTACCGCTCTGGAGGAAAGCGCAAGTGCATGCCCGCATTCGAGACGAGGACTGACTCCCCTGGGGAGACTCCAGAAGTACCCCAAGATCCATGTCAGCACTGGAGAGGAATCCTCTGGTTCCGGCCCCGACTAAACACAAGGTCTTAGGCCCCGGCATCGATGGGAGAGGAATCCCGAGAGGCCCCCGAGGAACTCGCATGGGGACTGGCCTTTCCTGAGGCCACCAGAGCGGGTCCCTGAGGTCCCCATCGTAAGTCGAGAGCACCTGCCGCAACTCGAGAAAATCCAGGCGGTTTTGCCTTCCAGGCGAGATGAGGCCCATTTCCGCTGAGGCTTCTCGAGGCTAATCACGTCTAACCACTGGAACTTCCAAAGGGTCCTTCACACCCTTGCTGCAACTCAAGAAGTTCCCCGACATACCCGTCTCCACTCGAGAGGAAGCACGTGGGTCCCGCACACATCCAGGGGAGCCCCGTTTCCGCCTCCTAGCTCGAGATCAGGGATCCTTTCCCTGTTTCGTAGGGAAAGAATTCCCGGCGTTCCCGTCGCATCTCAAGAGGAGGCGCTCTCCACAGGAAAGGCGAGAGGAACTCCAGGGTCGTGCCACCATTCCAAGAGTCCCCCAGATGTGTCAGTCCATTACAGAGGAACCTGTTTTCCCTGCACTGCCTTGACGTTCAAGCAGAGGATCGACTCCCACCACGTGTGCACGTGGGACAGCCCTGTGGGAAAGCCTCGTGGGAAAGCCTCGTGGGAAAGACTCGAGGGAAAACCATAGATCCTTTGATCCACGCGGCGGACTGCGTGACACTGCTGCTACCGCTCTGGAGGAAAGCGCAAGTGCATGCCCGCATTCGAGACGAGGACTGACTCCCCTGGGGAGACTCCAGAAGTACCCCAAGATCCATGTCAGCACTGGAGAGGAATCCTCAGGTTCCGGCCCCGACTCCACACAAGGTCTTAGGCCCCGGCATCGACGGGAGAGGAATCCCGAGAGGCCCCCGAGGAACTCGCATGGGGACTGGCCTTTCCTGAGGCCACCAGAGCGGGTCCCTGAGGTCCCCGTCGTAAGTCGAGAGCACCTGCCGCAACTCGAGAAAATCCAGGAGGTTTTGCCCTCCAGGCGAGATGAGGCCCATTTCCTCTGAGGCTTCTCGAGGCCAATCGCATCTAACCACTGGAACTTCCAAAGGGTCCTTCACACCATTGCTGCAACTCAAGAAGTTCCCCGACATACCCGTCTCCACTCGAGCGGATGCACGTGGGGTCCCGCACACATCCAGGGGAGCCCCGTTTCCGCCTCCTAGCTCGAGATGAGGGATCCTTTCCCTGTTTCGTAGGGAAAGAATACCCGGCGTTCCCGTCGCATCTCAAGAGGAGGCGCTCTCCACAGGAAAGGCGAGAGGAACTCCAGGGTCGTGCCACCATTCCAAGAGTCCCCCAGATGTGTCAGTCCATTCCAGAGGAACCTGATTTCCCTGCACTGCCTTGACGTTCAAGCCGAGGATCGACTCCCACCACGTGTGCACGTGGGACAGCCCTGTGGGAAAGCCTCGTGGGAAAGCCTCGTGGGAAAGACTCGAGGGAAAATCATAAATCCTTTGATCCACGTGGCGGACTGCGTGACACTGCTGCTACCGCTCTGGAGGAAAGCGCAAGTGCATGCCCGCATTCGAGACGAGGACTGACTCCCCTGGGGAGACTCCAGAAGTACCCCAAGATCCATGTCAGCACTGGAGAGGAATCCTCAGGTTCCGGCCCCGACTCCACACAAGGTCTTAGGCCCCAGCATCGACGGGAGAGGAATCCCGAGAGGCCCCCGAGGAACTCGCATGGGGACTGGACTTTCCTGAGGCCACCAGAGCGGGTCCCTGAGGTCCCCGTCGTAAGTCGAGAGCACCTGCCGCAACTCGAGAAAATCCAGGAGGTTTTGCCCTCCAGGCGAGATGAGGCCCATTTCCGCTGAGGCTTCTCGAGGCCAATCACATCTAACCATTGGAACTTCCAAAGGGTCCTTCACACCATTGCTGCACCTCAAGAAGTTCCCCGACATACCCGTCTCCACTCGAGAGGAAGCACGTGGGGTCCCGCACACATCCAGGGGAGCCCCGTTTCCGCCTCCTAGCTCGAGATGAGGGATCCTTTCCCTGTTTCGTAGGGAAAGAATTCCCGGCGTTCCCGTCGCATCTCCAGAGGAGGCGCTCTCCACAGGAAAGGCGAGAGGAACTCCAGGGTCATGCCACCATTCCAAGGGTCACCCAGATGTGTCAGTCCATTCCAGAGGAAACTGTTTTCCCTGCACTGCCTTAACGTTCAAGCCGAGGATCGACTCCCACCCCGTGTGCACGTGGGACAGCCCTGTGGGAAAGCCTCGTGGGAAAGCCTCGTGGGAAAGACTCGAGGGAAATCCATAGATCCTTTGATCCACGCGGCGGACTGCGTGACACTGCTGCTACCGCTCTGGAGGAAAGCGCAAGTGCATGCCCGCATTCGAGACGAGGACTGACTCCCCTGGGGAGACTCCAGAAGTACCCCAACATCCATGTCAGCACTGGAGAGGAATCCTCAGGTTCCGGCCCCGACTCCACACAAGGACTTAGGCCCCGGCATCGACGGGAGAGGAATCCCGAGAGGCCCCCGAGGAACTCGCATGGGGACTGGCCTTTCCTGAGGCCACCAGAGCGGGTCCCTGAGGTCCCCGTCGTAAGTCGAGAGCACTGCCGAAACTCGAGAAAAACCAGGAGGTTTTGACCTCCAGGCGAGATGAGGCTCATTTCCGCTGAGGCTTCTCGAGGCTAATCATGTCTAGCCACTGGAACTTCCAAAGGGTCCTCCACACCCTTGCTGCAACTCAAGAAGTTCCCCGACATACCCGTCTCCACTCGAGAGGAAGCACGTGGGTCCCGCACACATCCAGGGGAGCCCCGTTTCCGCCTCCTAGCTCGAGATGAGGGATCCTTTCCCTATTTCGTAGGGAAAGAATTCCCGGCGTTCCCGTCGCATTTCAAGAGGAGGCGCTCTCCACAGGAAAGGCGAGAGGAACTCCAGGGTCGTGCCACCATTCCAAGAATCCCACAGATGTGTCAGTCCATTCCAGAGGAACCTGTTTTCCCTGCACTGCCTTGACGTTCAAGCCGAGGATCGAATCCCACCACGTGTGCACGTGGGACAGCCCTGTGGGAAAGCCTCGTGGGAAAGCCTCATGGGAAAGACTCGAGGGAAAACCATAGATCCTTTGATCCACGCGGCGGACTGCGTGACACTGCTGCTACCGCTCTGGAGGAAAGCGCAAGTGCATGCCCGCATTCGAGACGAGGACTGACTCCCCTGGGGAGACTCCAGAAGTACCCCAAGATCCATGTCAGCACTGGAGAGGAATCCTCAGGTTCCGGCCACGACTCCACACAAGGTCTTAGGCCCCGGCATCGACGGGAGAGGAATCCCTAGAGGCCCCCGAGGAACTCGCATGGGGACTGGCCTTTCCTGAGGCCACCAGAGCGGGTCCCTGAGGTCCCCGTCGTAAGTCGAGAGCACCTGCCGCAACTCGAGAAAATCCAGGAGGTTTTGCCTTCCAGGCGAGATGAGGCCCATTTCCGCTGAGGCTTCTCGAGGCCAATCACATCTAACGACTGGAACTTCCAAAGGGTCCTTCACACCCTTGCTGCAACTTAAGAACTTCCCCGACATACCCGTCTGCACTCGAGAGGAAGCACGTGGTGTCCCGCACACATCCAGGGGAGCCCCGTTTCCGCCTCCTAGCTCGAGATGAGGGATCCTTTCCCTGTTTCGTAGGGAAAGAATTCCCGGCGTTCCCGTCGCATCTCAAGAGGAGGCGCTCTCCACATGAAAGGGGAGAGCAACTCCTGGGTCGTGGCACCATTCCAAGAGTCCCCCGGAAGTGTCAGTCCATTCCAGAGGAACCTGTTTTCCCTGCACTGCCTTGACGTTCAAGCCGAAGATCGACTCCCACCACGTGTGCACTTGGGACAGCCCTGTGGGAAAGCCTCGTGGGAAAGCCTCGTGGGAAAGACTCGAGGGAAAACCATAGATCCTTTGATCCACGCGGCGGACTGCGTGACACTGCTGCTACCGCTCTGGAGGAAAGCGCAATGCATGCCCGCATTCGAGACGAGGACTGACTCCCCTGGGGAGACTCCAGAAGTACCCCAAGATCCATGTCAGCACTGGAGAGGAATCCTCAGGTTCCGGCCCCGACTCCACACAAGGTCTTAGGCCCCGGCATCGACGGGAGAGGAATCCCGAGACGCCCCTGAGGAACTCGCATGGGGACTGGCCTTTCCTGAGGCCACCAGAGCGGGTCCCTGAGGTCCCCGTCGTAAGTCGAGAGCACGTGCCGCAACTCTAGAAAATCCAGGAGGTTTTGCCCTCCAGGTGAGATGAGGCCCATTTCCGCTGAGGCTTCTCGAGGCCAATCACATCTAACCACTGGAACTTCCAAAGGGTCCTTCACACCATTACTGCAACTCAAGAAGTTCCCCGACATACCCGTCTCAACTCGAGAGGAAGCACGTGGGGTCCCGCACACATCCAGGGGAGCCCCGTTTCCGCCTCCTAGCTCGAGATGAGGGATCCTTTCCCTGTTTCGTAGGGAAAGAATTCCCGGCGTTCCCGTAGCATCTCAAGAGGAGGCGCTCTCCACAGGAAAGGCGAGAGGAACTCCAGGGTCGTGACACCATTCCAAGAGTCCCCCAGATGTGTCAGTCCATTCCAGAGGAACCTATTTTCCCTGCACTGCCTTGACGTTAAAGCCGAGGATCGACTCCCACCACGTGTGCACGTGGGACAGCCCTGTGGGAAAGCCTCGTGGGAAAGACTCGAGGGAAAACCATAGATCCTTTGATCCACGCGGCGGACTGCGTGACACTGCTGCTACCGCTCTGGAGGAAAGCGCAAGGGCATGCCCGCATTCGAGACGAGGACTGACTCCCCTGGGGAGACTCCAGAAGTACCCCAAGATCCATGTCAGCACTGGAGAGGAATCCTCAGGTTCCGGCCCCGACTTCACACAAGGTCTTAGGCCCCGGCATCGACGGGAGAGGAATCCCGAGAGGCCCCCGAGGAACTCGCATGGGGACTGGCCTTTCCTGAGGCCACCAGAGCGGTTCCCTGAGGTCCCCGTCGTAAGTCGAGAGCACCTGCCGCAACTCGAGAAAATCCAGGAGGTTTTGCCCTCCAGGCGAGATGAGGCCCATTTCCGCTGAGGCTTCTCGAGGCTAATCACATCTAACCACTGGAACTTCCAAAGGGTCCTTCACACCCTTGCTGCAACTCACGAAGTTCCCCGACATACCCGTCTCCACTCGAGAGGTAGCACGTGGGTCCCGCACACATCCATTGGAGCCCCGTTTCCGCCTCCTAGCTCGAGATGAGGGATCCTTTCCCTGTTTCGTAGGGAAAGAATTCCCGGCGTTCCCGTCGCATCTCAAGAGGAGGCGCTCTCCACAGGAAAGGCGAGAGGAACTCCAGGGTCGTGCCACCATTCCAAGAGTCCCCCAGATGTGTCAGTCCATTCCAGAGGAACCTGTTTTCCCTGCACTGCCTTGACGTTCAAGCCGAGGATCGACTCCCACCACGTGTGCACGTGGGACAGCCCTGTGGGAAAGCCTCATGGGAAAGCCTCGTGGGAAAGACTCGAGGGAAAAACATAGATCCTTTGATCCACGCGGCGGACTGCGTGACACTGCTGCTACCGCTCTGGAGGAAAGCGCAAGTGCATGCCCGCATTCGAGACGAGGACTGACTCCCCTGGGGAGACTCCATAAGTACCCCAAGATCCATGTCAGCACTGGAGAGCAATCCTCAGGTTCCGGCCCCGACTCCACACAAGGTCTTAGGCCCCAGCATCGACGGGAGAGGAATCCCGAGAGGCCCCCGAGGAACTCGCATGGGGACTGGCCTTTCCTGAGGCCACCAGAGCGGGTCCCTGAGGTCCCCGTCGTAAGTCGAGAGCACCTGCCGCAACTCGGGAAAATCCAGGAGGTTTTGCCCTCCAGGCGAGATGAGGCCCATTTCCGCTGAGGCTTCTCGAGACCAATCACATCTAACCACTGGAACTTCCAAAGGGTCCTTCACACCCTTGCTGCAACTCAAGAAGTTCCCCGACATACCCGTCTCCACTCGAGAGGAAGCACGTGGGTCCCGCACACATCCAGGGGAGCCCCATTTCCGCCACCTAGCTCGAGATGAGGGATCCTTTCCCTGTTTCGTAGGGAAAGAATTCCCGGCTTCCCGTCGTATCTCAAGAGGAGGCGCTCTCCACAGGAAAGGCGAGAGGAACTCCAGGGTCGTGCCACCATTCCAAGAGTCCCCCAGATGTGTCAGTCCATTCCAGAGGAACCTGTTTTCCCTGCACTGCCTTGACGTTCAAGCCGAGGATCGACTCCCACCACGTGTGCACGTGGGACAGCCCTGTGGGAAAGCCTCGTGGGAAAGCCTCGTGGGAAAGACTCGAGGGAAAACCATAGATCCTTTGATCCACGCGGCGGACTGCGTGACACTGCTGCTACCGCTCTGGAGGAAAGAGCAAGTGCATGCCCGCATTCGAGACGAGGACTGACTCCCCTGGGGAGACTCCAGAAGTACCCCAAGATACATGTCAGCACTGGAGAGGAATCCTCAGGTTCCGGCCCCACTCCACACAAGGTCTTAGGCCCCGGCATCGACGGGAGAGGAATCCCGAGAGGCCCCCGAGGAACTCGCATGGGGACTGGCCTTTCCTGAGGCCACCAGAGCGGGTCCCTGAGATCCCCATCGTAAATCGAGAGCACCTGCCGCAACTCGAGAAAATCCAGAAGGTTTTGCCCTCCAGGCGAGATGAGGCCCATTTCCGCTGAGGCTTCTCGAGGCCAATCACATCTAACCACTGGAACTTCCAAAGGGTCCTTCACACCATTGCTGCAACTCAAGAAGTTCCCCGACATACCCGTCTCCACTCGAGAGGAAGCACGTGGGGTCCCGCACACATCCAGGGGAGCCCCGTTTCCGCCTCCTAGCTCGAGATGAGGGATCCTTTCCCTGTTTCGTAGGGAAAGAATTCCCGGCGTTCCCGTCGCATCTCAAGAGGAGGCGCTCTCCACAGGAAAGGCGAGAGGAACTCCAGGGTCATGCCACCATTCAAAGGGTCACCCAGATGTGTCAGTCCATTCCAGAGGAAACTGTTTTCCCTGCACTGCCTTAACGTTCAAGCCGAGGATCGACTCCCACCCCGTGTGCACGTGGGACAGCCCTGTGGGAAAGCCTCGTGGGAAAGCCTCGTGGGAAAGACTCGAGGGAAATCCATAGATCCTTTGATCCACGCGGCGGACTGCGTGACACTGCTGCTACCGCTCTGGAGGAAAGCGCAAGTGCATGCCCGCATTCGAGACGAGGACTGACTCCCCTGGGGAGACTCCAGAGGTACCCCAACATCCATGTCAGCACTGGAGAGGAATCCTCAGGTTCCGGCCCCGACTCCACACAAGGACTTAGGCCCCGGCATCGACGGGAGAGGAATCCCAAGAGGCCCCCGAGGAACTCGCATGGGGACTGGCCTTTCCTGAGGCCACCAGAGCGGGTCCCTGAGGTCCCCGTCGTAAGTCGAGAGCACTGCCGAAACTCGAGAAAAACCAGGAGGTTTTGCCCTCCAGGCGAGATGAGGCTCATTTCCGCTGAGGCTTCTCGAGGCTAATCACGTCTAACCACTGGAACTTCCAAAGGGTCCTTCACACCCTTGCTGCAACTTAAGAACTTCCCCGACATACCCGTCTGCACTCGAGAGGAAGCAGGTGGTGTCCCGCACACATCCAGGGGAGCCCCGTTTCCGCCTCCTAGCTCGAGATGAGGGATCCTTTCCCTGTTTCGTAGGGAAAGAATTCCTGGCGTTCCCGTCGAATCTCAAGAGGAGGCGCTCTCCACAGGAAAGGCGAGAGGAACTCCAGGGTCATGCCACCATTCCAAGAGTCCCCCAGATGTGTCAGTCCATTCCAGAGGAACCTGTTTTCCCTGCACTGCCTTGACGTTCAAGCCGAGGATCGACTCCCACCACGTGTGCACGTGGGACAGCCCTGTGGGAAAGCCTCGTGGGAAAGCCTCGTGGGAAAGACTCGAGGGAAAACCATAGATCCTTTGATCCACGCGGCGGACTGCGTGACACTGCTGCTACCGCTCTGGAGGAAAGCGCAAGTGCATGCCCGCATTCGAGACGAGGACTGACTCCCCTGGGGAGACTCCAGAAGTACCCCAAGATCCATGTCAGCACTGGAGAGGAATCCTCAGGTTCCGGCCCCGACTCCACACAAGGTCTTAGGCCCCGGCATCGACGGGAGAGGAATCCCGAGAGGCCCCCGAGGAACTCGCATGGGGACTGGCCTTTCCTGAGGCCACCAGAGCGGGTCCCTGAGGTCCCCATCGTAAGTCGAGAGCACCTGCCGCAACTCGAGAAAATCCAGGCGGTTTTGCCCTTCAGGCGAGATGAGGCCCATTTCCGCTGAGGCTTCTCGAGGCTAATCACGTCTAACCACTGGAACTTCCAAAGGGTCCTTCACACCCTTGCTGCAACTCAAGAAGTTCCCCGACATACCCGTCTCCATTCGAGAGGAAGAACGTGGGGTCCCGCACACATCCAGGGGAGCCCCGTTTCCGCCTCCTAGCTCGAGATGAGGGATCCTTTCCCTGTTTGGTAGGGAAAGAATTCCCGGCGTTCCCGTCGCATCTCAAGAGGAGGCGCTCTCCACAGGAAAGGCGAGAGGAACTCCAGGGTCGTGCCACCATTCCAAGAGTCCCCCAGATGTGTCAGTCCATTCCAGAGGAACCTGTTTTCCCTGCACTGCCTTGACTATAAGCCGAGGATCGACTCCCACCACGTGTGCACGTGGGACAGCCCTGTGGGAAAGCCTCGTGGGAAAGCCTCGTGGGAAAGACTCGAGGGAAAACCATAGATCCTTTGATCCACGCGGCGGACTGCGTGACACTGCTGCTACCGCTCTGGAGGAAAGCGCAAGTGCATGCCTGCATTCGAGACGAGGACTGACTCCCCTGGGGAGACTCCAGACGTACCCCAAGATCCATGTCAGCACTGGAGAGGAATCCTCAGGTTCCGTCCCCGACTCCACACAAGGTCTTAGGCCCCGGCATCGACGGGAGAGGAATCCCGAGAGGCCCCCGAGGAACTCGCATGGGGACTGGCCTTTCCTGAGGCCACCAGAGCGGTTCCCTGAGGTCCCCGTCGTAAGTCGAGAGCACCTGCCGCAACTCGAGAAAATCCAGGAGGTTTTGCCCTCCAGGCGAGATGAGGCCCATTTCCGCTGAGGCTTCTCGAGGCCAATCACATCTAACCACTGGAACTTCCAAAGGGTCCTTCACACCCTTGCTGCAACTCAAGAAGTTCCCCGACATACCCGTCTCCACTCGAGAGGAAGCACGTGGTGTCCCGCACACATCCAAGGGAGCCCCGTTTCCGCCTCCTTGCTCGAGATGAGGGATCCTTTCCCTGTTTCGTAGGGAAAGAATTCCCGGCGTTCCCGTCGCATTTCAAGAGGAGGCGCTCTCCACAGGAAAGACGAGAGGAACTCCAGGGTCGTGCCACCATTCCAAGAGTCCCCCAGATGTGTCAGTCCATTCCAGAGGAACCTGTTTTCCCTGCACTGCCTTGACGTTCAAGCCGAGGATCGACTCCCACCACGTGTGCACGTGGGACAGCCCTGTGGGAAAGCCTCGAGGGAAAGCCTCGTGGGAAAGACTCGAGGGAAAAACATAGATCCTTTGATCCACGCGGCGGACTGCGTGACACTGCTGCTACCGCTCTGGAGGAAAGCACAAGTGCATGCCCGCATTCGAGACGAGGACTGACGCCCTTGGGGACACTCCAGAAGTACCCCAAGATCCATGTCAGCACTGGAGAGGAATCCTCAGGTTCCGGCCCCTTCTCCACACAAGGTCTTAGGCCCCGGCATCTACAGGAGAGGAATTCCGAGAGGCTCCCGAGGAACTCGCATCGGGACTGGCCTTTCCTGAGACCACCAGAGCGGGTCCCTGAGGTCCCCGTCGTAAGACGAGAGCACCTGCCACAACTCGAGAAAATCCAGGAGGTTTTGCCCTCCAGGCGAGATGAGGCCCATTTCCGCTGAGGCTTCTCGAGGCCAATCACATCTAACCACTGGAACTTCCAAAAGGTTCCTTCACACCCTTGCTGCAACTCAAGAAGTTCCCCGACATACCCGTCTCCACTCGAGAGGAAGCACGTGGGGTCCCGCACACATCCAGGGGAGCCCCGTTTCCGCCTCCTAGCTCGAGATGAGGGATCCTTTCCCTGTTTCGTAGGGAAAGAATTCCCGGCGTTCCCGTCGCATCTCAAGAGGAGGTGCTCTCCACATGAAAGGGGAGAGCAACTCCTGGGTCGTGGCACCATTCCAAGAGTCCCCCGGATGTGTCAGTCCATTCCAGAGGAACCTGTTTTCCCTGCACTGCCTTGACGTTCAAGCCGAGGATCGACTTCCACCACGTGTGCACTTGGGACAGCCCTGTGGGAAAGCCTCGTGGGAAAGCCTCGTGGGAAAGACTCGAGGGAAAACCATAGATCCTTTGATCCACGCGGCGGACTGCGTGACACTGCTGCTACCGCTCTGGAGGAAAGCGCAAGTGCATGCCCGCATTCGAGACGAGGACTGACTCCCCTGGGGAGACTCCAGAAGTACCCCAAGATCCATGTCAGCACTGGAGAGGAATCCTCAGGCTCCGGCCCCGACTCCACACAAGGTCTTAGGCCCCAGCATCGACGGGAGAGGAATCCCGAGAGGCCCCCGAGGAACTCGCATGGGGACTGGCCTTTCCTGAGGCCACCAGAGCGGGTCCCTGAGGTCCCCGTCGTAAGTCGAGAGCACCTGCCGCAACTCTAGAAAATCCAGGAGGTTTTGCCCTCCAGGCGAGATGAGGCCCATTTCCGCTGAGGCTTCTCGAGGCCAATCACATCTAACCACTGGAACTTCCAAAGGGTCCTTCACACCCTTGAGCAACTCAAGAAGTTCCCCGACATACCCGTCTGCACTCGAGAGGAAGCACGTGGTGTCCCGCACACATCCAGGTGAGCCCCGTTTCCGCCTCCTAGTTCGAGATGAGGGATCCTTTCCCTGTTTCGTAGGGAAAGAATTCCCGGCGTTCCCGTCGCATCTCAAGAGGAGGCGCTCTCCACAGGAAAGGCGAGAGGAACTCCAGAGTCGTGCCACCATTCCAAGAGTCCCCCAGATGTGTCAGTCCATTCCAGAGGAACCTGTTTTCCCTGAACTGCCTTGACGTTCAAGCCGAGGATCGACTCCCACCACGTGTGCACGTGGGACAGCCCTGTGGGAAAGCCTCGTGGGAAAGCCTCGTGGGAAAGACTCGAGGGAAAACCATAGATCCTTTGATCCACGCGGCGGACTGCGTGACACTGCTGCTACCGCTCTGGAGGAAAGCGCAAGTGCATGCCCGCATTCGAGACGAGGACTGACTCCCCTGGGGAGACTCCAGAAGTACCCCAAGATCCATGTCAGCACTGGAGAGGAATCCTCAGGTTCCGGCCCCGACTCCACACAAGGTCTTAGGCCCCGGCATCGACGGGAGAGGAATCCCGAGAGGCCCCCGAGGAACTCGCATGGGGACTGGCCTTTCCTGAGGCCACCAGAGCGGGTCCCTGAGGTCCCCGTCGTAAGTCGAGAGCACCTGCCGCAACTAGAGAAAATCCAGGAGGTTTTGCCCTCCAGGCGAGATGAGGCCCATTTCCGCTGAGGCTTCTCGAGGCCAATCGCATCTAACCACTGGAACTTCCAAAGGGTCCTTCACACCATTGCTGCAACTCAAGAAGTTCCCCGACATACCCGTCTCCACTCGAGAGGATGCACGTGGGGTCCCGCACACATCCAGGGGAGCCCCGTTTCCGCCTCCTAGCTCGAGATGAGGGATCCTTTCCCTGTTTCGTAGGGAAAGAATTCCCGGCGTTCCCGTCGCATCTCAAGAGGAGGCGCTCTCCACAGGAAAGGCGAGAGGAACTCCAGGGTCGTGCCACCATTCCAAGAGTCCCCCAGATGTGTCAGTCCATTCAAGAGGAACCTGTTTTCCCTGCACTGCCTTGACGTTCAAGCCGAGGATCGACTCCCACCACGTGTGCACGTGGGACAGCCCTGTGGGAAAGCCTCGTGGGAAAGCCTCGTGGGAAAGACTCGAGGGAAAATCATAGATCCTTTGATCCACGTGGCGGACTGCGTGACACTGCTGCTACCGCTCTGGAGGAAAGCGCAAGTGCATGCCCGCATTCGAGACGAGGACTGACTCCCCTGGGGAGACTCCAGAAGTACCCCAAGATCCATGTCAGCACTGGAGAGGAATCCTCAGGTTCCGGCCCCGACTCCACACAAGGTCTTAGGCCCCAGCATCGACGGGAGAGGAATCCCGAGAGGCCCCCGAGGAACTCGCATGGGGACTGGACTTTCCTGAGGCCACCAGAGCGGGTCCCTGAGGTCCCCGTCGTAAGTCGAGAGCACCTGCCGCAACTCGAGAAAATCCAGGAGGTTTTGCCCTCCAGGCGAGATGAGGCCCATTTCCGCTGAGGCTTCTCGAGGCCAATCACATCTAACCACTGGAACTTCCAAAGGGTCCTTCACACCATTTCTGCACCTCAAGAAGTTCCCCGACATACCCGTCTCCACTCGAGAGGAAGCACGTGGTTTCCCGCACACATCCAGGGGAGCCCCGTTTCCGCCTCCTAGCTCGAGATGAGGGATCCTTTCCCTGTTTCGTAGGGAAAGAATTCCCGGCGTTCCCGTCGCATCTCAAGAGGAGGCGCTCTCCACAGGAAAGGCGAGAGGAACTCCAGGGTCATGCCACCATTCCAAGGGTCACCCAGATGTGTCAGTCCATTCCAGACGAAACTGTTTTCCCTGCACTGCCTTAACGTTCAAGCCGAGGATCGACTCCCACCCCGTGTGCACGTGGGACAGCCCTGTGGGAAAGCCTCGTGGGAAAGCCTCGTGGGAAAGACTCGAGGGAAATCCATAGATCCTTTGATCCACGCGGCGGACTGCGTGACACTGCTGCTACCGCTCTGGAGGAAAGCACAAGTGCATGCCCGCATTCGAGACGAGGACTGACTCCCCTGGGGAGACTCCAGAAGTACCCCAAGATCCATGTCACAACTGGAGAGGAATCCTCAGGTTCCGGCCCCGACTCCACACAAGGTCTTAGGCCCCGGCATCGACGGGAGAGGAATCCCCAGAGGCCCCCGAGGAACTCGCATGGGGACTGGCCTTTCCTGAGGCCACCAGAGCGGGTCCCTGAGGTCCCCATCGTAAGTCGAGAGCACCTGCCGCAACTGGAGAAAATCCAGGCGGTTTTGCCCTTCAGGCGAGATGAGGCCCATTTCCGCTGAGGCTTCTCGAGGCTAATCACGTCTAACCACTGGAACTTCCAAAGGGTCCTTCACACCCTTGCTGCAACTCAAGAAGTTCCCCGACATACCCGTCTCCACTCGAGAGGAAGCACGTAGGACCCGCACACATCCAGGGGAGCCCCGTTTCCGCCTCCTAGCTCGAGATGAGGGATCCTTTCCCTGTTTCCTAGAGAAAGAATTCCCGGCGTTCCCGTCGCATCTCAAGAGGAGGCGCTCTCCACAGGAAAGGCGAGAGGAACTCCAGGGTCGTGCCACCATTCCAAGAGTCCCCCAGATGTGTCAGTCCATTCCAGAGGAACCTGTTTTCCATGCACTGCCTTGACGTTCAAGCCGAGGATCGACTCCCACCACGTGTGCACGTGGGACAGCCCTGTGGGAAAGCCTCGTGGGAAAGCCTCGTGGGAAAGACTCGAGGGAAAACCATAGATCCTTTGATCCACGCGGCGGACTGCGTGACAATGCTGCTACCGCTCTGGAGGAAAGCGCAAGTGCATGCCCGCATTCGAGACGAGGACTGACTCCCCTGGGGAGACTCCAGAAATACCCCAAGATCCATGTCACAACTGGAGAGGAATCCTCAGGTTCCGGCCCCGACTCCACACAAGGTCTTAGGCCCCGGCATCGACGGGAGAGGAATCCCGAGAGGCCCCCGAGGAAGTCGCATGGGGACTGGCCTTTCCTGAGGCCACCAGAGCGGGTCCCTGAGGTCCCCGTCGTAAGTCGAGAGCACCTGCCGCAACTCGAGAAAATCCAGGAGGTTTTGCCCTCCAGGCGAGATGAGGCCCATTTCCGCTGAGGATTCTCGAGGCTAATCACGTCTAACCACTGGAACTTCCAAAGGGTCCTTCACACCCTTGCTGCAACTCAAGAAGTTCCCCGACATACCCGTCTCCACTCGAGAGGAAGCACGTGGGTCCCGCACACATCCAGGGGAGCCCCGTTTCCGCCTCCTAGCTCGAGATGAGGGATCCTTTCCCTGTTTCGTAGGGAAAGAATTCCCGGCGTTCCCGTCGCATCTCAAGAGGAGGAGCTCTCCACAGGAAAGGCGAGAGGAACTGAACGGTCGTGCCACCATTCCAAGAGTCCCCCAGATGTGTCAGGCCATTCCAGAGGAACCTGTTTTCCCTGCACTGCCTTGACGTTCAAGCCGAGGATCGACTCCCACCACGTGTGTACGTGGGACAGCCCTGTGGTAAAGCCTCGTGGGAAAGCCTCGTGGGAAAGACTCGAGGGAAAACCATAGATCCTTTGATCCACGCGGCGGACTGCGTGACACTGCTGCTACCGCTCTGGAGGAAAGCGCAAGTGCATGCCCGCATTCGAGACGAGGACTGACTCTCCTGGGGAGACTCCAGACGTACCCCAAGATCCATGTCAGCACTGGAGAGGAATCCTCAGGTTCCGGCCCCGACTCCACACAAGGTCTTAGGCCCCGGCATCGACGGGAGAGGAATCCCGAGACGCCCCCGAGGAACTCGCATGGGGACTGGCTTTTCCTGAGGCCACCAGAGCGGGTCCCTGAGGTCCCCGTCGTAAGTCGAGAGCACCTGCCGCAACTCGAGAAAATCCAGGAGGTTTTGCCCTCCAGGCGAGATGAGTCCCATTTCCGCTGAGGCTTCTCGAGGCTAATCACGTCTAACCACTGGAACTTCCAAAGGGTCCTTCACACCCTTGCTGCAACTCAAGAAGTTCCCCGACATACCCGTCTCCATTCGAGAGGAAGAACGTGGGGTCCCGCACACATCCAGGGGAGCCCCGTTTCCGCCTCCTAGCTCGAGATGAGGGATCCTTTCCCTGTTTGGTAGGGAAAGAATTCCCGGCGTTCCCGTCGCATCTCAAGAGGAGGCGCTCTCCACAGGAAAGGCGAGAGGAACTCCAGGGTCGTGCCACCATTCCAAGAGTCCCCCAGATGTGTCAGTCCATTCCAGAGGAACCTGTTTTCCCTGCACTGCCTTGACGTTCAAGCCGAGGATCGACTCCCACCACGTGTGCACGTGGGACAGCCCTGTGGGAAAGCCTCGTGGGAAAGCCTCGTGGGAAAGACTCGTGGGAAAACCATAGATCCTTTGATCCACGCGGCGGACTGCGTGACACTGCTGCTACCGCTCTGGAGGAAAGCGCAATGCATGCCCGCATTCGAGACGAGGACTGACTCCCCTGGGGAGACTCCAGACGTACCCCAAGATCCATGTCAGCACTGGAGAGGAATCCTCAGGTTCCGTCCCCGACTCCACACAAGGTCTTAGGCCCCGGCATCGACGGGAGAGGAATCCCGAGAGGCCCCCGAGGAACTCGCATGGGGACTGGCCTTTCCTGAGGCCACCAGAGCGGTTCCCTGAGGTCCCCGTCGTAAGTCGAGAGCACCTGCCGCAACTCGAGAAAATCCAGGAGGTTTTGCCCTCCAGGCGAGATGAGGCCCATTTCCGCTGAGGCTTCTCGAGGCCAATCACATCTAACCACTGGAACTTCCAAAGGGTCCTTCACACCCTTGCTGCAACTCAAGAAGTTCCCCGACATACCCGTCTCCACTCGAGAGGAAGCACGTGGTGTCCCGCACACATCCAAGGGAGCCCCGTTTCCGCCTCCTTGCTCGAGATGAGGGATCCTTTCCCTGTTTCGTAGGGAAAGAATTCCCGGCGTTCCCGTCGCATCTCAAGAGGAGGCGCTCTCCACAGGAAAGACGAGAGGAACTCCAGGGTCGTGCCACCATTCCAAGAGTCCCCCAGATGTGTCAGTCCATTCCAGAGGAACCTGTTTTCCCTGCACTGCCTTGACGTTCAAGCCGAGGATCGACTCCCACCACGTGTGCACGTGGGACAGCCCTGTGGGAAAGCCTCGAGGGAAAGCCTCGTGGGAAAGACTCGAGGGAAAAACATAGATCCTTTGATCCACGCGGCGGACTGCGTGACACTGCTGCTACCGCTCTGGAGGAAAGCACAAGTGCATGCCCGCATTCGAGACGAGGACTGACTCCCCTGGGGAAACTCCAGAAGTACCCCAAGATCCATGTCAGCACTGGAGAGGAATCCTCAGGTTCCGGCCCCGACTCCACACAAGGTCTTAGGCCCCGGCAACAACGGGAGAGGAATCCCGAGAGGCCCCCGAGGAACTCGCATGGGGACTGGCCTTTCCTGAGGCCACCAGAGCGGTTCCCTGAGGTCCCCGTCGTAAGTCGAAAGCACCTGCCGCAACTCGAGAAAATCCAGGAGGTTTTGCCCTCCAGGCGAGATGAGGCCCATTTCCGCTGAGGCTTCTCGAGGCCAATCACATCTAACCACTGGAACTGCCAAAGGGTCCTTCACACCATTGCTGCAACTCAAGAAGTTCCCCGACATACCCGTCTCCACTCGAGAGGAAGCACGTGTGGTCCCGCACACATCCAGGGGAGCCCCGTTTCCGCCTCCTAGCTCGAGATGAGGGATCCTTTCCCTGTTTCGTAGGGAAAGAATTCCCGGCGTTCCCGTCGCATCTCAAGAGGAGGCGCTCTCCACAGGAAAGGCGAGAGGAACTCCAGGGTCGTGACACCATTCCAAGAGTCCCCCAGATGTGTCAGTCCATTCAAGAGGAACCTGTTTTCCCTGCACTGCCTTGACGTTCAAGCCGAGGATCGACTCCCACCACGTGTGCACGTGGGACAGCCCTGTGGGAAAGCCTCGTGGGAAAGCCTCGAGGGAAAACCATAGATCCTTTGATCCACGCGGCGGACTGCGTGACACTGCTGCAACCGCTCTGGAGGAAAGCGCAAGTGCATGCCCGCATTCGAGATGAGGACTGACTCCCCTGGGGAGACTCCATAAGTACCCCAAGATCCATGTCAGCACTGGAGAGGAATCCTCATGTTCCGGCCCCGACTCCACACAAGGTCTTAGGCCCCGGCATCCACGGGAGAGGAATCCCGAGAGGCCCCCGAGGAACTCGCATGGGGACTGGCCTTTCCTGAGGCCACCAGAGCGGGTCCCTGAGGTCCCCGTCGTAAGTCGAGAGCACCTGCCGCAACTCGAGAAAATCCAGGAGGTTTTGCCCTCCAGGCGAGATGAGGCCCATTTCCGCTGAGGCTTCTCGAGGCCAATCACATCTAACCACTGGAACTTCCAAAGGGTCCTTCACACCCTTGCTGCAACTCAAGAAATTTCCCGACATACCCGTCTGCACTCGAGAGGAAGTACGTGGTGTCCCGCACACATTCAGGGGAGACCCGTTTCCGCCTCCTAGCTCGAGATGAGGGATCCTTTCCCTGTTTCGTAGGGAAAGAATTCCCGGCGTTCCCGTCCCATCTCAAGAGGAGGCGCTCTCCACAGGAAAGGCGAGAGGAACTCCAGGGTCATTCCACCATTCCAAGAGTCCCCCAGATGTGTCAGTCCATTCCAGAGGAACCTGTTTTCCCTGCACTGCCTTGACGTTCAAGCCGAGGATCGACTCCCACCACGTGTGCACGTGGGACAGCCCTGTGGGAAAGCCTCGTGGGAAAGCCTCGTGGGAAAGACTCGAGGGAAAACCATAGATCTTTTGATCCACGCGGCGGACTGCGTGCCACTGTTGCTACCGCTCTGGAGGAAAGAGCAAGTGCATGCCCGCATTCGAGACGAGGACTGAGTCCCCTGGGGAGACTCCAGAAGTACCCCAAGATCCATGTCAGCACTGGAGAGGAATCCTCAGGTTCCGGCCCCGACTCCACACAAGGTCTTAGGCCCCGGCATCGACGGGAGAGGAATCCCGAGAGGCCCCCGAGGAACTCGCATGGGGACTGGCCTTTCCTGAGGCCACCAGAGCGGGTCCCTGAGGTCCCCGTCGTAAGTCGAGAGCACCTGCCGCAACTCGAGAAAATCCAGGAGGTTTTGCCCTCCAGGCGAGATGTGGCCCATTTCCGCTGAGGCTTCTCGAGGCTAATCACGTCTAAACACTGGAACTTCCAAAGGGTCATTCACACCCTTGCTGCAACTCAAGAAGTTCCCCGACATACCCGTCTCCACTTGAGAGGAAGCACGTGGGTCCCGCACACATCCAGGGGAGCCCCGTTTCCGCCTCCTAGCTCGAGATGAGGGATCCTTTCCCTGTTTCATAGGGAAAGAATTCCCGGCGTTCCCGTCGCATCTCAAGAGGAGGCGCTCTCCACAGGAAAGGCGAGAGGAACTCCAGGGTAGTGCCACCATTCCAAGAGTCCCCCAGACGTGTCAGTCCATTCCAGAGGAACCTGTTTTCCCTGCACTGCCTTGACGTTCAAGCCGAGGATCGACTCCCACCACGTGTGCACGTGGTACAGCCCTGTGGGAAAGCCTCGTGGGAAAGCCTCGTGGGAAAGACTCGAGGGAAAACCATAGATCCTTTGATCCACGCGGCGGACTGCGTGACACTGCTGCTACCGCTCTGGAGGAAAGCGCAAGTGCATGCCCGCATTCGAGACGAGGACTGACTCCCCTGGGGAGACTCCAGAAGTACCCCAAGATCCATGTCAGCACTGGAGAGGAATCCTCAGGTTCCGGCCCCGACTCCACACAAGGTCTTAGGCCCCGGCATCGACGGGAGAGGAATCCCGAGAGGGCCCCGAGGAACTCGCATGGGGACTGGCCTTTCCTGAGGCCACCAGAGCGGGTCCCTGAGGTCCCCGTCGTAAGTCGAGAGCACCTGCCGCAACTCGAGAAAATCCAGGAGGTTTTGCCCTCCAGGCGAGATGAGGCCCATTTCCGCTGAGGCTTCTCGAGGCCAATCGCATCTAACCACTGGAACTTCCAAAGGGTCCTTCACACCATTGCTGCAACTCAAGAAGTTCCCCGACATACCCGTCTCCACTCGAGAGGATGCACGTGGGGTCCCGCACACATCCAGGGGAGCCCCGTTTCCGCCTCCTAGCTCGAGATGAGGGATCCTTTCCCTGTTTCGTAGGGAAAGAATTCCCGGCGTTCCCGTCGCATCTCAAGAGGAGGCGCTCTCCACAGGAAAGGCGAGAGGAACTCCAGGGTCGTGCCACCATTCCAAGAGTCCCCCAGATGTGTCAGTCCATTCCAGAGGAACCTGTTTTCCCTGCACTGCCTTGACGTTCAAGCCGAGGATCGACTCCCACCACGTGTGCACGTGGGACAGCCCTGTGGGAAAGCCTCGTGGGAAAGACTCGAGGGAAAATCACAGATCCTTTGATCCACGTGGCGGACTGCGTGACACTGCTGCTACCGCTCTGGAGGAAAGCGCAAGTGCATGCCCGCATTCGAGACGAGGACTGACTCCCCTGGGGAGACTCCAGAAGTACCCCAAGATCCATGTCAGCACTGGAGAGGAATCCTCAGGTTCCGGCCCCGACTCCACACAAGGTCTTAGGCCCCAGCATCGACGGGAGAGGAATCCCGAGAGGCCCCCGAGGAACTCGCATGGGGACTGGACTTTCCTGAGGCCACCAGAGCGGGTCCCTGAGGTCCCCGTCGTAAGTCGAGAGCACCTGCCGCAACTCGAGAAAATCCAGGAGGTTTTGCCCTCCAGGCGAGATGAGGCCCATTTCCGCTGAGGCTTCTCGAGGCCAATCACATCTAACCACTGGAACTTCCAAAGGGTCCGTCACACCATTTCTGCACCTCAAGAAGTTCCCCGACATACCCGTCTCCACTCGAGAGGAAGCACGTGGTTTCCCGCACACATCCAGGGGAGCCCCGTTTCCGCCTCCTAGCTCGAGATGAGGGATCCTTTCCCTGTTTCGTAGGGAAAGAATTCCCGGCGTTCCCGTCGCATCTCAAGAGGAGGCGCTCTCCACAGGAAAGGCGAGAGGAACTCCAGGGTCATGCCACCATTCCAAGGGTCCCCCAGATGTGTCAGTCCATTCCAGAGGAAACTGTTTTCCCTGCACTGCCTTAACGTTCAAGCCGAGGATCGACTCCCACCCCGTGTGCACGTGGGACAGCCCTGTGGGAAAGCCTCGTGAGAAAGCCTCGTGGGAAAGACTCGAGGGAAATCCATAGATCCTTTGATCCACGCGGCGGACTGCGTGACACTGCTGCTACCGCTCTGGAGGAAAGCGCAAGTGCATGCCCGCATTCGAGACGAGGACTGACTCCCCTGGGGAGACTCCAGAAGTACCCCAACATCCATGTCAGCACTGGAGAGGAATCCTCAGGTTCCGGCCCCGACTCCACACAAGGACTTAGGCCCCGGCATCGACGGGAGAGGAATCCCGAGAGGCCCCCGAGGAACTCGCATGGGGACTGGCCTTTCCTGAGGCCACCAGAGCGGGTCCCTGAGGTCCCCGTCGTAAGTCGAGAGCACTGCCGCAACTCGAGAAAAACCAGGAGGTTTTGCCCTCCAGGCGAGATGAGGCTCATTTCCGCTGAGGCTTCTCGAGGCTAATCATGTCTAGCCACTGGAACTTCCAAAGGGTCCTCCACACCCTTGCTGCAACTCAAGAAGTTCCCCGACATACCCGTCTCCACTCGAGAGGAAGCACGTGGGTCCCGCACACATCCAGGGGAGCCCCGTTTCCGCCTCCTAGCTCGAGATGAGGGATCCTTTCCCTATTTCGTAGGGAAAGAATTCCCGGCGTTCCCGTCGCATTTCAAGAGGAGGCGCTCTCCACAGGAAAGGCGAGAGGAACTCCAGGGTCGTGCCACCATTCCAAGAATCCCACAGATGTGTCAGTCCATTCCAGAGGAACCTGTTTTCCCTGCACTGCCTTGACGTTCAAGCCGAGGATCGACTCCCACCACGTGTGCACGTGGGACAGCCCTGTGGGAAAGCCTCGTGGGAAAGCCTCGAGGGAAAGACTCGAGGGAAAACCATAGATCCTTTGATCCACGCGGCGGACTGCGTGACACTGCTGCTACCGCTCTGGAGGAAAGCGCAAGTGCATGCCCGCATTCGAGACGAGGACTGACTCCCCTGGGGAGACTCCAGAAATACCCCAAGATCCATGTCAGCACTGGAGAGGAATCCTCAGGTTCCGGCCCCGACTCCACACAAGGTCTTAGGCCCCGGCATCGACGGGAGAGGAATCCCGAGAGGGCCCCGAGGAACTCGCATGGGGACTGGCCTTTCCTGAGGCCACCAGAGCGGGTCCCGGAGGTCCCCATCGTAAGTCGAGAGCACCTGCCGCAACTCGAGAAAATCCAGGCGGTTTTGCCCTTCAGGCGAGATGAGGCCCATTTCCGCTGAGGCTTCTCGAGGCTAATCACGTCTAACCACTGGAACTTCCAAAGGGTCCTTCACACCCTTGCTGAAACTCAAGAAGTTCCCCGACATACCCGTCTCCACTCGAGAGGAAGCACGTAGGACCCGCACACATCCAGGGGAGCCCCGTTTCCGCCTCCTAGCTCGAGATGAGGGATCCTTTCCCTGTTTCCTAGGGAAAGAATTCCCGGCGTTCCCGTCGCATCTCAAGAGGAGGCGCTCTCCACAGGAAAGGCGAGAGGAACTCCAGGGTCGTGCCACCATTCCAAGAGTCCCCCAGATGTGTCAGTCCATTCCAGAGGAACCTGTTTTCCATGCACTGCCTTGACGTTCAAGCCGAGGATCGACTCCCACCACGTGTGCACGTGGGACAGCCCTGTGGGAAAGCCTCGTGGGAAAGCCTCGTGGGAAAGACTCGAGGGAAAACCATAGATCCTTTGATCCACGCGGCGGACTGCGTGACACTGCTGCTACCGCTCTGGAGGAAAGCGCAAGTGCATGCCCGCATTCGAGACGAGGACTGACTCTCCTGGGGAGACTCCAGACGTACCCCAAGATCCATGTCAGCACTGGAGAGGAATCCTCAGGTTCCGGCCCCGACTCCACACAAGGTCTTAGGCCCCGGCATCGACGGGAGAGGAATCCCGAGACACCCCCGAGGAACTCGCATGGGGACTGGCCTTTCCTGAGGCCACCAGAGCGGGTCCCTGAGGTCCCCGTCGTAAGTCGAGAGCACCTGCCGCAACTCGAGAAAATCCAGGAGGTTTTGCCCTCCAGGCGAGATGAGGCCCATTTCCGCTGAGGCTTCTCGAGGCTAATCACGTCTAACCACTGGAACTTCCAAAGGGTCCTTCACACCCTTGCTGCAACTCAAGAAGTTCCCCGACAAACCCGTCTCCACTCGAGAGGAAGAACGTGGGTCCCGCACACACCAGGGAAGACCCGTTTCTGCCTCCTAGCTCGAGATGCGGGATCCTTTCCCTGTTTCGTAGGAAAAGAATTCCCGGCGTTCCCGTCGCATCTCAAGAGGAGGCGCTCTCCACAGGAAAGGCGAGAGGAACTCCAGGGTCGTGCCACCATTCCAAGAGTCCCCCAGATGTGTCAGTCCATTCCAGAGGAACCTGTTTTCCATGCACTGCCTTGACGTTCAAGCCGAGGATCGACTCCCACCACGTGTGCACGTGGGACAGCCCTGTGGGAAAGCCTCGTGGGAAAGCCTCGTGGGAAAGACTCGAGGGAAAACCATAGATCCTTTGATCCACGCGGCGGACTGCGTGACACTGCTGCTACCGCTCTGGAGGAAAGCGCAAGTGCATGCCCGCATTCGAGACGAGGACTGACTCCCCTGGGGAGACTCCAGAAGTACCCCAAGATCCATGTCAGCACTGGAGAGGAATCCTCAGGTTCCGGCCCCGACTCCACACAAGGTCTTAGGCCCCGGCATCGACGGGAGAGGAATCCCGAGAGGGCCCCGAGGAACTCGCATGGGGACTGGCCTTTCCTGAGGCCACCAGAGCGGGTCCCTGAGGTCCCCGTCGTAAGTCGAGAGCACCTGCCGCAACTCGAGAAAATCCAGGAGGTTTTGCCCTCCAGGCGAGATGAGGCCCATTTCCGCTGAGGCTTCTCGAGGCCAATCGCATCTAACCACTGGAACTTCCAAAGGGTCCTTCACACCATTGCTGCAACTCAAGAAGTTCCCCGACATACCCGTCTCCACTCGAGAGGATGCACGTGGGGTCCCGCACACATCCAGGGGAGCCCCGTTTCCGCCTCCTAGCTCGAGATGAGGGATCCTTTCCCTGTTTCGTAGGGAAAGAATTCCCGGCGTTCCCGTCGCATCTCAAGAGGAGGCGCTCTCCACAGGAAAGGCGAGAGGAACTCCAGGGTCGTGCCACCATTCCAAGAGTCCCCCAGATGTGTCAGTCCATTCCAGAGGAACCTGTTTTCCCTGCACTGCCTTGACGTTCAAGCCGAGGATCGACTCCCACCACGTGTGCACGTGGGACAGCCCTGTGGGAAAGCCTCGTGGGAAAGACTCGAGGGAAAATCACAGATCCTTTGATCCACGTGGCGGACTGCGTGACACTGCTGCTACCGCTCTGGAGGAAAGCGCAAGTGCATGCCCGCATTCGAGACGAGGACTGACTCCCCTGGGGAGACTCCAGAAGTACCCCAAGATCCATGTCAGCACTGGAGAGGAATCCTCAGGTTCCGGCCCCGACTCCACACAAGGTCTTAGGCCCCAGCATCGACGGGAGAGGAATCCCGAGAGGCCCCCGAGGAACTCGCATGGGGACTGGACTTTCCTGAGGCCACCAGAGCGGGTCCCTGAGGTCCCCGTCGTAAGTCGAGAGCACCTGCCGCAACTCGAGAAAATCCAGGAGGTTTTGCCCTCCAGGCGAGATGAGGCCCATTTCCGCTGAGGCTTCTCGAGGCCAATCACATCTAACCACTGGAACTTCCAAAGGGTCCTTCACACCATTTCTGCACCTCAAGAAGTTCCCCGACATACCCGTCTCCACTCGAGAGGAAGCACGTGGTTTCCCGCACACATCCAGGGGAGCCCCGTTTCCGCCTCCTAGCTCGAGATGAGGGATCCTTTCCCTGTTTCGTAGGGAAAGAATTCCCGGCGTTCCCGTCGCATCTCAAGAGGAGGCGCTCTCCACAGGAAAGGCGAGAGGAACTCCAGGGTCATGCCACCATTCCAAGGGTCCCCCAGATGTGTCAGTCCATTCCAGAGGAAACTGTTTTCCCTGCACTGCCTTAACGTTCAAGCCGAGGATCGACTCCCACCCCGTGTGCACGTGGGACAGCCCTGTGGGAAAGCCTCGTGAGAAAGCCTCGTGGGAAAGACTCGAGGGAAATCCATAGATCCTTTGATCCACGCGGCGGACTGCGTGACACTGCTGCTACCGCTCTGGAGGAAAGTGCAAGTGCATGCCCGCATTCGAGACGAGGACTGACTCCCCTGGGGAGACTCCAGAAGTACCCCAACATCCATGTCAGCACTGGAGAGGAATCCTCAGGTTCCGGCCCCGACTCCACACAAGGACTTAGGCCCCGGCATCGACGGGAGAGGAATCCCGAGAGGCCCCCGAGGAACTCGCATGGGGACTGGCCTTTCCTGAGGCCACCAGAGCGGGTCCCTGAGGTCCCCGTCGTAAGTCGAGAGCACTGCCGCAACTCGAGAAAAACCAGGAGGTTTTGCCCTCCAGGCGAGATGAGGCTCATTTCCGCTGAGGCTTCTCGAGGCTAATCATGTCTAGCCACTGGAACTTCCAAAGGGTCCTCCACACCCTTGCTGCAACTCAAGAAGTTCCCCGACATACCCGTCTCCACTCGAGAGGAAGCACGTGGGTCCCGCACACATCCAGGGGAGCCCCGTTTCCGCCTCCTAGCTCGAGATGAGGGATCCTTTCCCTATTTCGTAGGGAAAGAATTCCCGGCGTTCCCGTCGCATTTCAAGAGGAGGCGCTCTCCACAGGAAAGGCGAGAGGAACTCCAGGGTCGTGCCACCATTCCAAGAATCCCACAGATGTGTCAGTCCATTCCAGAGGAACCTGTTTTCCCTGCACTGCCTTGACGTTCAAGCCGAGGATCGACTCCCACCACGTGTGCACGTGGGACAGCCCTGTGGGAAAGCCTCGTGGGAAAGCCTCGAGGGAAAGACTCGAGGGAAAACCATAGATCCTTTGATCCACGCGGCGGACTGCGTGACACTGCTGCTACCGCTCTGGAGGAAAGCGCAAGTGCATGCCCGCATTCGAGACGAGGACTGACTCCCCTGGGGAGACTCCAGAAATACCCCAAGATCCATGTCAGCACTGGAGAGGAATCCTCAGGTTCCGGCCCCGACTCCACACAAGGTCTTAGGCCCCGGCATCGACGGGAGAGGAATCCCGAGAGGCCCCCGAGGAACTCGCATGGGGACTGGCCTTTCCTGAGGCCACCAGAGCGGGTCCCGGAGGTCCCCATCGTAAGTCGAGAGCACCTGCCGCAACTCGAGAAAATCCAGGCGGTTTTGCCCTTCAGGCGAGATGAGGCCCATTTCCGCTGAGGCTTCTCGAGGCTAATCACGTCTAACCACTGGAACTTCCAAAGGGTCCTTCACACCCTTGCTGAAACTCAAGAAGTTCCCCGACATACCCGTCTCCACTCGAGAGGAAGCACGTAGGACCCGCACACATCCAGGGGAGCCCCGTTTCCGCCTCCTAGCTCGAGATGAGGGATCCTTTCCCTGTTTCCTAGGGAAAGAATTCCCGGCGTTCCCGTCGCATCTCAAGAGGAGGCGCTCTCCACAGGAAAGGCGAGAGGAACTCCAGGGTCGTGCCACCATTCCAAGAGTCCCCCAGATGTGTCAGTCCATTCCAGAGGAACCTGTTTTCCATGCACTGCCTTGACGTTCAAGCCGAGGATCGACTCCCACCACGTGTGCACGTGGGACAGCCCTGTGGGAAAGCCTCGTGGGAAAGCCTCGTGGGAAAGACTCGAGGGAAAACCATAGATCCTTTGATCCACGCGGCGGACTGCGTGACACTGCTGCTACCGCTCTGGAGGAAAGCGCAAGTGCATGCCCGCATTCGAGACGAGGACTGACTCTCCTGGGGAGACTCCAGACGTACCCCAAGATCCATGTCAGCACTGGAGAGGAATCCTCAGGTTCCGGCCCCGACTCCACACAAGGTCTTAGGCCCCGGCATCGACGGGAGAGGAATCCCGAGACACCCCCGAGGAACTCGCATGGGGACTGGCCTTTCCTGAGGCCACCAGAGCGGGTCCCTGAGGTCCCCGTCGTAAGTCGAGAGCACCTGCCGCAACTCGAGAAAATCCAGGAGGTTTTGCCCTCCAGGCGAGATGAGGCCCATTTCCGCTGAGGCTTCTCGAGGCTAATCACGTCTAACCACTGGAACTTCCAAAGGGTCCTTCACACCCTTGCTGCAACTCAAGAAGTTCCCCGACATACCCGTCTCCATTCGAGAGGAAGAACGTGGGGTCCCGCACACATCCAGGGGAGCCCCGTTTCCGCCTCCTAGCTCGAGATGAGGGATCCTTTCCCTGTTTGGTAGGGAAAGAATTCCCGGCGTTCCCGTCGCATCTCAAGAGGAGGCGCTCTCCACAGGAAAGGCGAGAGGAACTCCAGGGTCGTGCCACCATTCCAAGAGTCCCCCAGATGTGTCAGTCCATTCCAGAGGAACCTGTTTTCCCTGCACTGCCTTGACGTTCAAGCCGAGGATCGACTCCCACCACGTGTGCACGTGGGACAGCCCTGTGGGAAAGCCTCGTGGGAAAGACACGAGGGAAAACCATAGATCCTTTGATCCACGCGGCGGACTGCGTGACACTGCTGCTACCGCTCTGGAGGAAAGCGCAATGCATGCCCGCATTCGAGACGAGGACTGACTCCCCTGGGGAGACTCCAGACGTACCCCAAGATCCATGTCAGCACTGGAGAGGAATCCTCAGGTTCCGTCCCCGACTCCACACAAGGTCTTAGGCCCCGGCATCGACGGGAGAGGAATCCCGAGAGGCCCCCGAGGAACTCGCATGGGGACTGGCCTTTCCTGAGGCCACCAGAGCGGTTCCCTGAGGTCCCCGTCGTAAGTCGAGAGCACCTGCCGCAACTCGAGAAAATCCAGGAGGTTTTGCCCTCCAGGCGAGATGAGGCCCATTTCCGCTGAGGCTTCTCGAGGCCAATCACATCTAACCACTGGAACTTCCAAGGGGTCCTTCACACCCTTGCTGCAACTCAAGAAGGTCCCCGACATACCCGTCTCCACTCGAGAGGAAGCACGTGGTGTCCCGCACACATCCAAGGGAGCCCCATTTCCGCCTCCTTGCTCGAGATGAGGGATCCTTTCCCTGTTTCGTAGGGAAAGAATTCCCGGCGTTCCCGTCGCATCTCAAGAGGAGGCGCTCTCCACAGGAAAGGGGAGAGGAACTCCTGGGTCGTGGCACCATTCCAAGAGTCCCCCGGATGTGTCAGTCCATTCCAGAGGAACCTGTTTTCCCTGCACTGCCTTGACGTTCAAGCCGAGGATCGACTCCCACCACGTGTGCACTTGGGACAGCCCTGTGGGAAAGCCTCGTGGGAAAGCCTCGTGGGAAACACTCGAGGGAAAACCATAGATCCTTTGATCCACGCGGCGGACTGCGTGACACTGCTGCTACCGCTCTGGAGGAAAGCGCAATGCATGCCCGCATTCGAGACGAGGACTGACTCCCCTGGGGAGACTCCAGAAGTACCCCAAGATCCATGTCAGCACTGGAGAGGAATCCTCAGGTTCCGGCCCCGACTCCACACAAGGTCTTAGGCCCCGGCATTGACGGGAGAGGAATCCCGAGACGCCCCTGAGGAACTCGCATGGGGACTGGCCTTTCCTGAGGCCACCAGAGCGGGTCCCTGAGGTCCCCGTCGTAAGTCGAGAGCACCTGCCGCAACTCTAGAAAATCCAGGAGGTTTTGCCCTCCAGGTGAGATGAGGCCCATTTCCGCTGAGGCTTCTCGAGGCCAATCACATCTAACCACTGGAACTTCCAAAGGGTCCTTCACACCATTGCTGCACCTCAAGAAGTTCCCCGACATACCCGTCTCAACTCGAGAGGAAGCACGTGGGGTCCCGAACACATCCAGGGGAGCCCCGTTTCCGCCTCCTAGCTCGTGATGAGGGATCCTTTCCCTGTTTCGTAGGGAAAGAATTCCCGGCGTTCCCGTAGCATCTCAAGAGGAGGCGCTCTCCACAGGAAAGGCGAGAGGAACTCCAGGGTCGTGACACCATTCCAAGAGTCCCCCAGATGTGTCAGTCCATTCCAGAGGAACCTATTTTCCCTGCACTGCCTTGACGTTAAAGCCGAGGATCGACTCCCACCACGTGTGCACGTGGGACAGCCCTGTGGGAAAGCCTCGTGGGAAAGACTCGAGGGAAAACCATAGATCCTTTGATCCACGCGGCGGAATGCGTGACACTGCTGCTACCGCTCTGGAGGAAAGCGCAAGTGCATGCCCGCATTCGAGACGAGGACTGACTCACCTGGGGAGACTCCAGAAGTACCCCAAGATCCATGTCAGCACTGGAGAGGAATCCTCAGGTTCCGGCCCCGATTCCACACAAGGTCTTAGGCGCTGGCATCGACGGGAGAGGAATCCCGAGAGGCCCCCGAGGAACTCGCATGCTGACTGGCCTTTCCTGAGGCCACCAGAGCGGTTCCCTGAGGTCCCCGTCATAAGTCGAGAGCACCTGCCGCAACTCGAGAAAATCCAGGAGGTTTTGCCCTCCAGGCGAGATGAGGCCCATTTCCGCTGAGGCTTCTCGAGGCCAATCACATCTACCCACTGGAACTTCCAAAGGGTCCTTCACACCCTTGCTGCAACTCACGAAGTTCCCCGACATACCCGTCTCCACTCGAGAGGAAGCACGTGGGTCCCGCACACATCCAGGGGAGCCCCGTTTCCGCCTCCTAGCTCGAGATGAGGGATCCTTTCCCTGTTTCGTAGGGAAAGAATTCCCGGCGTTCCCGTCGCATCTCAAGAGGAGGCGCTCTCCACAGGAAAGGCGAGAGGAACTCCAGGGTCGTGCCACCATTCCAAGAGTCCCCCAGAGGTGTCAGTCCATTCCAGAGGAACCTGTTTTCCCTGCACTGCCTTGACGTTCAAGCCGAGGATCGACTCCCACCACGTGTGCACGTGGGACAGCCCTGTGGGAAAGCCTCGTGGGAAAGCCTCGTGGGAAAGACTCGAGGGAAAAACATAGATCCTTTGATCCACGCGGCGGACTGCGTGACACTGCTGCTACCGCTCTGGAGGAAAGCGCAAGTGCATGCCCGCATTCGAGACGAGGACTGACTCCCCTGGGGAGACTCCAGAAGTACCCCAAGATCCATGTCAGCACTGGAGAGGAATCCTCAGGTTCCGGCCCCGACTCCACACAAGGTCTTAGGCCCCAGCATCGACGGGAGAGGAATCCCGAGAGGCCCCCGAGGAACTCGCATGGGGACTGGCCTTTCCTGAGGCCACCAGAGCGGGTCCCTGAGGTCCCCGTCGTAAGTCGAGAGCACCTGCCGCAACTCGGGAAAATCCAGGAGGTTTTGCCCTCCAGGCGAGATGAGGCCCATTTCCGCTGAGGCTTCTCGAGACCAATCACATCTAACCACTGGAACTTCCAAAGGGTCCTTCACACCCTTGCTGCAACTCAAGAAGTTCCCCGACATACCCGTCTCCACTCGAGAGGAAGCACGTGGGTCCCGCACACATCCAGGGGAGCCCCATTTCCGCCACCTAGCTCGAGATGAGGGATCCTTTCCCTGTTTCGTAGGGAAAGAATTCCCGGCTTCCCGTCGTATCTCAAGAGGAGGCGCTCTCCACAGGAAAGGCGAGAGGAACTCCAGGGTCGTGCCACCATTCCAAGAGTCCCCCAGATGGGTCAGTCCATTCCAGAGGAACCTGTTTTCCCTGCACTGCCTTGACGTTCAAGCCGAGGATCGACTCCCACCACGTGTGCACGTGGGACAGCCCTGTGGGAAAGCCTCGTGGGAAAGCCTCGTGGGAAAGACTCGAGGGAAAACCATAGATCCTTTGATCCACGCGGCGGACTGTGTGACACTGCTGCTACCGCTCTGGAGGAAAGCGCAAGTGCATGCCCGCATTCGAGACGAGGACTGACTCCCCTGGGGAGACTGCAGAAGTACCCCAAGATCCATGTCAGCACTGGAGAGGAATCCTCAGGTTCCGGCCCCGACTCCACACAAAGTCTTAGGCCCCGGCATCGACGGGAGAGGAATCCCGAGAGGCCCCCGAGGAACTTGCATGGGGACTGGCCTTTCCTGAGGCCACCAGAGCGGGTCCCAGAGGTCCCCGTCGTAAATCGAGAGCACCTGCTGCAACTCGAGAAAATCCACGAGGTTTTGCCCTCCAGGTGAGATGAGGCCCATTTCCGCTGAGGCTTCTCGAGGCTAATCACGTCAAACCACTGGAACTTCCAAAGGGTCCTTCACACCCTTGCTGCAACTCAAGAAGTTCCCCGACATACCCGTCTTCACTCGAGAGCAAACACGTGGGTCCCGCACACATCCAGGGGAGCCCCGTTTCCGCCTCCTAACTCGAGATGAGGGATCCTTTCCCTGTTTCGTAGGGAAAGAATTCCCGGCGTTCCCGTCGCATCTCAAGAGGAGGCGCTCTCCACAGGAAAGGCGAGAGGAACTCCAGGGTCGTGACACCATTCCAAGAGTCCCCCAGATGTGTCAGTCCATTCCAGAGGAACCTGTTTTCCCTGCACTGCCTTGACGTTCAAGCCGAGGATCGACTCCCACCACGTGTGCACGTGGGACAGCCCTGTGGGAAAGCCTCGTGGGAAAGCCTCGAGGGAAAACCATAGATCCTTTGATCCACGCGGCGAACTGCGTGACACTGCTGCAACCGCTCTGGAGGAAAGCGCAAGTGCATGCCCGCATTCGAGATGAGGACTGACTCCCCTGGGGAGACTCCATAAGTACCCCAAGATCCATGTCAGCACTGGAGAGGAATCCTCATGTTCCGGCCCCGACTCCACACAAGGTCTTAGGCCCCGGCATCCACGGGAGAGGAATCCCGAGAGGCCCCCGAGGAACTCGCATGGGGACTGGCCTTTCCTGAGGCCACCAGAGCGGGTCCCTGAGGTCCCCGTCGTAAGTCGAGAGCACCTGCCGCAACTCGAGAAAATCCAGGAGGTTTTGCCCTCCAGGCGAGATGAGGCCCATTTCCGCTGAGGCTTCTCGAGGCCAATCACATCTAACCACTGGAACTTCCAAAGGGTCCTTCACACCCTTGCTGCAACTCAAGAAATTTCCCGACATACCCGTCTGCACTCGAGAGGAAGTACGTGGTGTCCCGCACACATTCAGGGGAGACCCGTTTCCGCCTCCTAGCTCGAGATGAGGGATCCTTTCCCTGTTTCGTAGGGAAAGAATTCCCGGCGTTCCCGTCGCATCTCAAGAGGAGGCGCTCTCCACAGGAAAGGCGAGAGGAACTCCAGGGTCATTCCACCATTCCAAGAGTCCCCCAGATGTGTCAGTCCATTCCAGAGGAACCTGTTTTCCCTGCACTGCCTTGACGTTCAAGCCGAGGATCGACTCCCACCACGTGTGCACGTGGGACAGCCCTGTGGGAAAGCCTCGTGGGAAAGCCTCGTGGGAAAGACTCGAGGGAAAACCATAGATCTTTTGATCCACGCGGCGGACTGCGTGCCACTGTTGCTACCGCTCTGGAGGAAAGAGCAAGTGCATGCCCGCATTCGAGACGAGGACTGAGTCCCCTGGGGAGACTCCAGAAGTACCCCAAGATCCATGTCAGCACTGGAGAGGAATCCTCAGGTTCCGGCCCCGATTCCACACAAGGTCTTAGGCCCCGGCATCGACGGGAGAGGAATCCCGAGACGCCCCCGAGGAACTCGCATGGGGACTGGCCTTTCCTGAGGCCACCAGAGCGGGTCCCTGAGGTCCCCGTCGTAAGTCGACAGCACCTGCCGCAACTCGAGAAAATCCAGGAGGTTTTTCCCTCCAGGCGAGATGAGGCCCATTTCCGCTGAGGCTTCTCGAGGCTAATCACGTCTAACCACTGGAACATCCAAAGGGTCCTTCACACCCTTGCTGCAACTCAAGAAGTTCCCCGACATACCCGTCTCCACTCGAGAGGAAGCACGTGGGGTTCCGCACACATCCAGGGGAGCCCCGTTTCCGCCTCCTAGCTCGAGATGAGGGATCCTTTCCTTGTTTCGTAGGGAAAGAATTACCGGCGTTCCAGTCGCACCTCAAGAGGAGGCGCTCTCCACAGGAAAGGCGAGAGGAACTCCAGGGTCGTGCCACCATTCCAAGAGTCCCCCAGACGTGTCAGTCCATTCCAGAGGAACCTGTTTTCCCTGCACTGCCTTGACGTTCAAGCCGAGGATCGACTCCCACCACGTGTGCACGTGGTACAGCCCTGTGGGAAAGCCTCGTGGGAAAGCCTCGTGGGAAAGACTCGAGGGAAAACCATAGATCCTTTGATCCACGCGGCGGACTGCGTGACACTGCTGCTACCGCTCTGGAGGAAAGCGCAAGTGCATGCCCGCATTCGAGACGAGGACTGACTCCCCTGGGGAGACTCCAGAAGTACCCGAAGATCCATGTCAGCACTGGAGAGGAATCCTCAGGTTCCGGCCCCGACTCCACACAAGGTCTTAGGCCCCGGCATCGACGGGAGAGGAATCCCGAGAGGCCCCCGTGGAACTCGCATGGGGACTGGCCTTTCCTGAGGCCACCAGAGCGGGTACCTGAGGTCCCCGTCGTAATTCGAGAGCACCTGCCGCAACTCGAGGAAATCCAGGAGGTTTTGCCCTCCAGGCGAGATGAGGCCCATTTCCACTGAGGCTTTTCTAGGCTAATCACGTCTAACCACTGGAACTTCCAAAGGGTCCTTCACACCCTTGCTGCAACTCAAGAAGTTCCCCGACATACCCGTCTCCACTCGAGAGGAAGCACGTGGGTCCCGCACACATCCAGGGGAGCCCCGTTTCCGCCTCCTAGCTCGAGATGAGGGATCCTTTCCCTGTTTCCTAGGGAAAGAATTCCCGGCGTTCCCGTCGCATCTCAAGAGGAGGCGCTCTCCACAGGAAAGGCGAGAGGAACTCCAGGGTCGTGCCACCATTCCAAGAGTCCCCCAGATGTGTCAGTCCATTCCAGAGGAACCTGTTTTCCCTGCACTGCCTTGACGTTCAAGCCGAGGATCGACTCCCACCACGTGTGCACGTGGGACAGCCCTGTGGGAAAGCCTCGTGGGAAAGCCTCGTGGGAAAGACTCGAGGGAAAACCATAGATCCTTTGATCCACGCGCGGACTGCGTGACACTGCTGCTACCGCTCTGGAGGAAAGCGCAAGTGCATGCCCGCATTCGAGACCAGGACTGACTCCCCTGGGGAGACTCCAGAAGTACCCCAAGATCCATGTCAGCACTGGAGAGGAATCCTCAGGTTCCGGCCCCGACTCCACACAAGGTCTTAGGCCCCGGCATCGATGGGAGAGGAATTCCGAGAGGCCCCCGAGGAACTCGCATGGGGACTGGCCTTTCCTGAGGCCACCAGAGCGGGTCCCTGAGGTCCCCGTCGTAAGTCGAGAGCACCTGCCGTAACTCGAGAAAATCCAGGAGTTTTGCCCTCCAGGCAAGATGAGGCCCATTTCCGCTGAGGCTTCTCGAGGCCAATCACATCTAACCACTGGAACTTCCAAAGGGTCCTTCACACCATTGCTGCAACTCAAGAAGTTCCCCGACATACCCGTCTCCACTCGAGAGGAAGCACGTGGGGTCCCGCACACATCCAGGGGAGCCCCGTTTCCGCCTCCTAGCTCGAGATGAGGGATCCTTTCCCTGTTTCGTAGGGAAAGAATTCCCGGCGTTCCCGTCGCATCTCAAGAGGAGGCGCTCTCCACAGGAAAGGCGAGAGGAACTCCAGGGTCGTGCCACCATTCCAAGAGTCCCCCAGATGTGTCAGTCCATTCCAGAGGAACCTGTTTTCCCTGCACTGCCTTGACGTTCAAGCCGAGGATCGACTCCCACCACGTGTGCACGTGGGACAGCCCTGTGGGAAAGCCTCGTGGGAAAGCCTCGTGGGAAAGACTCGAGGGAAAACCATAGATCTTTTGATCCACGCGGCGGACTGCGTGCCACTGTTGCTACCGCTCTGGAGGAAAGCGCAAGTGCATGCCCGCATTCGAGACGAGGACTGACTCCCCTGGGGAGACTCCAGAAATACCCCAAGATCCATGTCAGCACTGGAGAGGAATCCTCAGGTTCCGGCCCCGATTCCACACAAGGTCTTAGGCCCCGGCATCCACGGGAGAGGAATCCCGAGAGGCCCCCGAGGAACTCGCATGGGGACTGGCCTTTCCTGAGGCCACCAGAGCGGGTCCCTGAGGTCCCCGTCGTAAGTCGAGAGCACCTGCCGCAACTCTAGAAAATCCAGGAGGTTTTGCCCTCCAGGCGAGATGAGGCCCATTTCCGCTGAGGCTTCTCGAGGCTAATCACGTCTAAACACTGGAACTTCCAAAGGGTCATTCACACCCTTGCTGCAACTCAAGAAGTTCCCCGACATACCCGTCTCCACTTGAGAGGAAGCACGTGGGTCCCGCACACATCCAGGGGAGCCCCGTTTCCGCCTCCTAGCTCGAGATGAGGGATCCTTTCCCTGTTTCATAGGGAAAGAATTCCCGGCGTTCCCGTCGCATCTCAAGAGGAGGCGCTCTCCACAGGAAAGGCGAGAGGAACTCCAGGGTAGTGCCACCATTCCAAGAGTCCCCCAGACGTGTCAGTCCATTCCAGAGGAACCTGTTTTCCCTGCACTGCCTTGACGTTCAAGCCGAGGATCGACTCCCACCACGTGTGCACGTGGTACAGCCCTGTGGGAAAGCCTCGTGGGAAAGCCTCGTGGGAAAGACTCGAGGGAAAACCATAGATCCTTTGATCCACGCGGCGGACTGCGTGACACTGCTGCTACCGCTCTGGAGGAAAGCGCAAGTGCATGCCCGCATTCGAGACGAGGACTGACTCCCCTGGGGAGACTCCAGAAGTACCCCAAGATCCATGTCAGCACTGGAGAGGAATCCTCAGGTTCCGGCCCCGACTCCACACAAGGTCTTAGGCCCCGGCATCGACGGGAGAGGAATCCCGAGAGGGCCCCGAGGAACTCGCATGGGGACTGGCCTTTCCTGAGGCCACCAGAGCGGGTCCCTGAGGTCCCCGTCGTAAGTCGAGAGCACCTGCCGCAACTCGAGAAAATCCAGGAGGTTTTGCCCTCCAGGCGAGATGAGGCCCATTTCCGCTGAGGCTTCTCGAGGCCAATCGCATCTAACCACTGGAACTTCCAAAGGGTCCTTCACACCATTGCTGCAACTCAAGAAGTTCCCCGACATACCCGTCTCCACTCGAGAGGATGCACGTGGGGTCCCGCACACATCCAGGGGAGCCCCGTTTCCGCCTCCTAGCTCGAGATGAGGGATCCTTTCCCTGTTTCGTAGGGAAAGAATTCCCGGCGTTCCCGTCGCATCTCAAGAGGAGGCGCTCTCCACAGGAAAGGCGAGAGGAACTCCAGGGTCGTGCCACCATTCCAAGAGTCCCCCAGATGTGTCAGTCCATTCCAGAGGAACCTGTTTTCCCTGCACTGCCTTGACGTTCAAGCCGAGGATCGACTCCCACCACGTGTGCACGTGGGACAGCCCTGTGGGAAAGCCTCGTGGGAAAGACTCGAGGGAAAATCACAGATCCTTTGATCCACGTGGCGGACTGCGTGACACTGCTGCTACCGCTCTGGAGGAAAGCGCAAGTGCATGCCCGCATTCGAGACGAGGACTGACTCCCCTGGGGAGACTCCAGAAGTACCCCAAGATCCATGTCAGCACTGGAGAGGAATCCTCAGGTTCCGGCCCCGACTCCACACAAGGTCTTAGGCCCCAGCATCGACGGGAGAGGAATCCCGAGAGGCCCCCGAGGAACTCGCATGGGGACTGGACTTTCCTGAGGCCACCAGAGCGGGTCCCTGAGGTCCCCGTCGTAAGTCGAGAGCACCTGCCGCAACTCGAGAAAATCCAGGAGGTTTTGCCCTCCAGGCGAGATGAGGCCCATTTCCGCTGAGGCTTCTCGAGGCCAATCACATCTAACCACTGGAACTTCCAAAGGGTCCGTCACACCATTTCTGCACCTCAAGAAGTTCCCCGACATACCCGTCTCCACTCGAGAGGAAGCACGTGGTTTCCCGCACACATCCAGGGGAGCCCCGTTTCCGCCTCCTAGCTCGAGATGAGGGATCCTTTCCCTGTTTCGTAGGGAAAGAATTCCCGGCGTTCCCGTCGCATCTCAAGAGGAGGCGCTCTCCACAGGAAAGGCGAGAGGAACTCCAGGGTCATGCCACCATTCCAAGGGTCCCCCAGATGTGTCAGTCCATTCCAGAGGAAACTGTTTTCCCTGCACTGCCTTAACGTTCAAGCCGAGGATCGACTCCCACCCCGTGTGCACGTGGGACAGCCCTGTGGGAAAGCCTCGTGAGAAAGCCTCGTGGGAAAGACTCGAGGGAAATCCATAGATCCTTTGATCCACGCGGCGGACTGCGTGACACTGCTGCTACCGCTCTGGAGGAAAGCGCAAGTGCATGCCCGCATTCGAGACGAGGACTGACTCCCCTGGGGAGACTCCAGAAGTACCCCAACATCCATGTCAGCACTGGAGAGGAATCCTCAGGTTCCGGCCCCGACTCCACACAAGGACTTAGGCCCCGGCATCGACGGGAGAGGAATCCCGAGAGGCCCCCGAGGAACTCGCATGGGGACTGGCCTTTCCTGAGGCCACCAGAGCGGGTCCCTGAGGTCCCCGTCGTAAGTCGAGAGCACTGCCGCAACTCGAGAAAAACCAGGAGGTTTTGCCCTCCAGGCGAGATGAGGCTCATTTCCGCTGAGGCTTCTCGAGGCTAATCATGTCTAGCCACTGGAACTTCCAAAGGGTCCTCCACACCCTTGCTGCAACTCAAGAAGTTCCCCGACATACCCGTCTCCACTCGAGAGGAAGCACGTGGGTCCCGCACACATCCAGGGGAGCCCCGTTTCCGCCTCCTAGCTCGAGATGAGGGATCCTTTCCCTATTTCGTAGGGAAAGAATTCCCGGCGTTCCCGTCGCATTTCAAGAGGAGGCGCTCTCCACAGGAAAGGCGAGAGGAACTCCAGGGTCGTGCCACCATTCCAAGAATCCCACAGATGTGTCAGTCCATTCCAGAGGAACCTGTTTTCCCTGCACTGCCTTGACGTTCAAGCCGAGGATCGACTCCCACCACGTGTGCACGTGGGACAGCCCTGTGGGAAAGCCTCGTGGGAAAGCCTCGAGGGAAAGACTCGAGGGAAAACCATAGATCCTTTGATCCACGCGGCGGACTGCGTGACACTGCTGCTACCGCTCTGGAGGAAAGCGCAAGTGCATGCCCGCATTCGAGACGAGGACTGACTCCCCTGGGGAGACTCCAGAAATACCCCAAGATCCATGTCAGCACTGGAGAGGAATCCTCAGGTTCCGGCCCCGACTCCACACAAGGTCTTAGGCCCCGGCATCGACGGGAGAGGAATCCCGAGAGGGCCCCGAGGAACTCGCATGGGGACTGGCCTTTCCTGAGGCCACCAGAGCGGGTCCCGGAGGTCCCCATCGTAAGTCGAGAGCACCTGCCGCAACTCGAGAAAATCCAGGCGGTTTTGCCCTTCAGGCGAGATGAGGCCCATTTCCGCTGAGGCTTCTCGAGGCTAATCACGTCTAACCACTGGAACTTCCAAAGGGTCCTTCACACCCTTGCTGAAACTCAAGAAGTTCCCCGACATACCCGTCTCCACTCGAGAGGAAGCACGTAGGACCCGCACACATCCAGGGGAGCCCCGTTTCCGCCTCCTAGCTCGAGATGAGGGATCCTTTCCCTGTTTCCTAGGGAAAGAATTCCCGGCGTTCCCGTCGCATCTCAAGAGGAGGCGCTCTCCACAGGAAAGGCGAGAGGAACTCCAGGGTCGTGCCACCATTCCAAGAGTCCCCCAGATGTGTCAGTCCATTCCAGAGGAACCTGTTTTCCATGCACTGCCTTGACGTTCAAGCCGAGGATCGACTCCCACCACGTGTGCACGTGGGACAGCCCTGTGGGAAAGCCTCGTGGGAAAGCCTCGTGGGAAAGACTCGAGGGAAAACCATAGATCCTTTGATCCACGCGGCGGACTGCGTGACACTGCTGCTACCGCTCTGGAGGAAAGCGCAAGTGCATGCCCGCATTCGAGACGAGGACTGACTCTCCTGGGGAGACTCCAGACGTACCCCAAGATCCATGTCAGCACTGGAGAGGAATCCTCAGGTTCCGGCCCCGACTCCACACAAGGTCTTAGGCCCCGGCATCGACGGGAGAGGAATCCCGAGACACCCCCGAGGAACTCGCATGGGGACTGGCCTTTCCTGAGGCCACCAGAGCGGGTCCCTGAGGTCCCCGTCGTAAGTCGAGAGCACCTGCCGCAACTCGAGAAAATCCAGGAGGTTTTGCCCTCCAGGCGAGATGAGGCCCATTTCCGCTGAGGCTTCTCGAGGCTAATCACGTCTAACCACTGGAACTTCCAAAGGGTCCTTCACACCCTTGCTGCAACTCAAGAAGTTCCCCGACAAACCCGTCTCCACTCGAGAGGAAGAACGTGGGTCCCGCACACACCAGGGAAGACCCGTTTCTGCCTCCTAGCTCGAGATGCGGGATCCTTTCCCTGTTTCGTAGGAAAAGAATTCCCGGCGTTCCCGTCGCATCTCAAGAGGAGGCGCTCTCCACAGGAAAGGCGAGAGGAACTCCAGGGTCGTGCCACCATTCCAAGAGTCCCCCAGATGTGTCAGTCCATTCCAGAGGAACCTGTTTTCCATGCACTGCCTTGACGTTCAAGCCGAGGATCGACTCCCACCACGTGTGCACGTGGGACAGCCCTGTGGGAAAGCCTCGTGGGAAAGCCTCGTGGGAAAGACTCGAGGGAAAACCATAGATCCTTTGATCCACGCGGCGGACTGCGTGACACTGCTGCTACCGCTCTGGAGGAAAGCGCAAGTGCATGCCCGCATTCGAGACGAGGACTGACTCCCCTGGGGAGACTCCAGAAGTACCCCAAGATCCATGTCAGCACTGGAGAGGAATCCTCAGGTTCCGGCCCCGACTCCACACAAGGTCTTAGGCCCCGGCATCGACGGGAGAGGAATCCCGAGAGGGCCCCGAGGAACTCGCATGGGGACTGGCCTTTCCTGAGGCCACCAGAGCGGGTCCCTGAGGTCCCCGTCGTAAGTCGAGAGCACCTGCCGCAACTCGAGAAAATCCAGGAGGTTTTGCCCTCCAGGCGAGATGAGGCCCATTTCCGCTGAGGCTTCTCGAGGCCAATCGCATCTAACCACTGGAACTTCCAAAGGGTCCTTCACACCATTGCTGCAACTCAAGAAGTTCCCCGACATACCCGTCTCCACTCGAGAGGATGCACGTGGGGTCCCGCACACATCCAGGGGAGCCCCGTTTCCGCCTCCTAGCTCGAGATGAGGGATCCTTTCCCTGTTTCGTAGGGAAAGAATTCCCGGCGTTCCCGTCGCATCTCAAGAGGAGGCGCTCTCCACAGGAAAGGCGAGAGGAACTCCAGGGTCGTGCCACCATTCCAAGAGTCCCCCAGATGTGTCAGTCCATTCCAGAGGAACCTGTTTTCCCTGCACTGCCTTGACGTTCAAGCCGAGGATCGACTCCCACCACGTGTGCACGTGGGACAGCCCTGTGGGAAAGCCTCGTGGGAAAGACTCGAGGGAAAATCACAGATCCTTTGATCCACGTGGCGGACTGCGTGACACTGCTGCTACCGCTCTGGAGGAAAGCGCAAGTGCATGCCCGCATTCGAGACGAGGACTGACTCCCCTGGGGAGACTCCAGAAGTACCCCAAGATCCATGTCAGCACTGGAGAGGAATCCTCAGGTTCCGGCCCCGACTCCACACAAGGTCTTAGGCCCCAGCATCGACGGGAGAGGAATCCCGAGAGGCCCCCGAGGAACTCGCATGGGGACTGGACTTTCCTGAGGCCACCAGAGCGGGTCCCTGAGGTCCCCGTCGTAAGTCGAGAGCACCTGCCGCAACTCGAGAAAATCCAGGAGGTTTTGCCCTCCAGGCGAGATGAGGCCCATTTCCGCTGAGGCTTCTCGAGGCCAATCACATCTAACCACTGGAACTTCCAAAGGGTCCTTCACACCATTTCTGCACCTCAAGAAGTTCCCCGACATACCCGTCTCCACTCGAGAGGAAGCACGTGGTTTCCCGCACACATCCAGGGGAGCCCCGTTTCCGCCTCCTAGCTCGAGATGAGGGATCCTTTCCCTGTTTCGTAGGGAAAGAATTCCCGGCGTTCCCGTCGCATCTCAAGAGGAGGCGCTCTCCACAGGAAAGGCGAGAGGAACTCCAGGGTCATGCCACCATTCCAAGGGTCCCCCAGATGTGTCAGTCCATTCCAGAGGAAACTGTTTTCCCTGCACTGCCTTAACGTTCAAGCCGAGGATCGACTCCCACCCCGTGTGCACGTGGGACAGCCCTGTGGGAAAGCCTCGTGAGAAAGCCTCGTGGGAAAGACTCGAGGGAAATCCATAGATCCTTTGATCCACGCGGCGGACTGCGTGACACTGCTGCTACCGCTCTGGAGGAAAGCGCAAGTGCATGCCCGCATTCGAGACGAGGACTGACTCCCCTGGGGAGACTCCAGAAGTACCCCAACATCCATGTCAGCACTGGAGAGGAATCCTCAGGTTCCGGCCCCGACTCCACACAAGGACTTAGGCCCCGGCATCGACGGGAGAGGAATCCCGAGAGGCCCCCGAGGAACTCGCATGGGGACTGGCCTTTCCTGAGGCCACCAGAGCGGGTCCCTGAGGTCCCCGTCGTAAGTCGAGAGCACTGCCGCAACTCGAGAAAAACCAGGAGGTTTTGCCCTCCAGGCGAGATGAGGCTCATTTCCGCTGAGGCTTCTCGAGGCTAATCATGTCTAGCCACTGGAACTTCCAAAGGGTCCTCCACACCCTTGCTGCAACTCAAGAAGTTCCCCGACATACCCGTCTCCACTCGAGAGGAAGCACGTGGGTCCCGCACACATCCAGGGGAGCCCCGTTTCCGCCTCCTAGCTCGAGATGAGGGATCCTTTCCCTATTTCGTAGGGAAAGAATTCCCGGCGTTCCCGTCGCATTTCAAGAGGAGGCGCTCTCCACAGGAAAGGCGAGAGGAACTCCAGGGTCGTGCCACCATTCCAAGAATCCCACAGATGTGTCAGTCCATTCCAGAGGAACCTGTTTTCCCTGCACTGCCTTGACGTTCAAGCCGAGGATCGACTCCCACCACGTGTGCACGTGGGACAGCCCTGTGGGAAAGCCTCGTGGGAAAGCCTCGAGGGAAAGACTCGAGGGAAAACCATAGATCCTTTGATCCACGCGGCGGACTGCGTGACACTGCTGCTACCGCTCTGGAGGAAAGCGCAAGTGCATGCCCGCATTCGAGACGAGGACTGACTCCCCTGGGGAGACTCCAGAAATACCCCAAGATCCATGTCAGCACTGGAGAGGAATCCTCAGGTTCCGGCCCCGACTCCACACAAGGTCTTAGGCCCCGGCATCGACGGGAGAGGAATCCCGAGAGGCCCCCGAGGAACTCGCATGGGGACTGGCCTTTCCTGAGGCCACCAGAGCGGGTCCCGGAGGTCCCCATCGTAAGTCGAGAGCACCTGCCGCAACTCGAGAAAATCCAGGCGGTTTTGCCCTTCAGGCGAGATGAGGCCCATTTCCGCTGAGGCTTCTCGAGGCTAATCACGTCTAACCACTGGAACTTCCAAAGGGTCCTTCACACCCTTGCTGAAACTCAAGAAGTTCCCCGACATACCCGTCTCCACTCGAGAGGAAGCACGTAGGACCCGCACACATCCAGGGGAGCCCCGTTTCCGCCTCCTAGCTCGAGATGAGGGATCCTTTCCCTGTTTCCTAGGGAAAGAATTCCCGGCGTTCCCGTCGCATCTCAAGAGGAGGCGCTCTCCACAGGAAAGGCGAGAGGAACTCCAGGGTCGTGCCACCATTCCAAGAGTCCCCCAGATGTGTCAGTCCATTCCAGAGGAACCTGTTTTCCATGCACTGCCTTGACGTTCAAGCCGAGGATCGACTCCCACCACGTGTGCACGTGGGACAGCCCTGTGGGAAAGCCTCGTGGGAAAGCCTCGTGGGAAAGACTCGAGGGAAAACCATAGATCCTTTGATCCACGCGGCGGACTGCGTGACACTGCTGCTACCGCTCTGGAGGAAAGCGCAAGTGCATGCCCGCATTCGAGACGAGGACTGACTCTCCTGGGGAGACTCCAGACGTACCCCAAGATCCATGTCAGCACTGGAGAGGAATCCTCAGGTTCCGGCCCCGACTCCACACAAGGTCTTAGGCCCCGGCATCGACGGGAGAGGAATCCCGAGACACCCCCGAGGAACTCGCATGGGGACTGGCCTTTCCTGAGGCCACCAGAGCGGGTCCCTGAGGTCCCCGTCGTAAGTCGAGAGCACCTGCCGCAACTCGAGAAAATCCAGGAGGTTTTGCCCTCCAGGCGAGATGAGGCCCATTTCCGCTGAGGCTTCTCGAGGCTAATCACGTCTAACCACTGGAACTTCCAAAGGGTCCTTCACACCCTTGCTGCAACTCAAGAAGTTCCCCGACATACCCGTCTCCATTCGAGAGGAAGAACGTGGGGTCCCGCACACATCCAGGGGAGCCCCGTTTCCGCCTCCTAGCTCGAGATGAGGGATCCTTTCCCTGTTTGGTAGGGAAAGAATTCCCGGCGTTCCCGTCGCATCTCAAGAGGAGGCGCTCTCCACAGGAAAGGCGAGAGGAACTCCAGGGTCGTGCCACCATTCCAAGAGTCCCCCAGATGTGTCAGTCCATTCCAGAGGAACCTGTTTTCCCTGCACTGCCTTGACGTTCAAGCCGAGGATCGACTCCCACCACGTGTGCACGTGGGACAGCCCTGTGGGAAAGCCTCGTGGGAAAGACACGAGGGAAAACCATAGATCCTTTGATCCACGCGGCGGACTGCGTGACACTGCTGCTACCGCTCTGGAGGAAAGCGCAATGCATGCCCGCATTCGAGACGAGGACTGACTCCCCTGGGGAGACTCCAGACGTACCCCAAGATCCATGTCAGCACTGGAGAGGAATCCTCAGGTTCCGTCCCCGACTCCACACAAGGTCTTAGGCCCCGGCATCGACGGGAGAGGAATCCCGAGAGGCCCCCGAGGAACTCGCATGGGGACTGGCCTTTCCTGAGGCCACCAGAGCGGTTCCCTGAGGTCCCCGTCGTAAGTCGAGAGCACCTGCCGCAACTCGAGAAAATCCAGGAGGTTTTGCCCTCCAGGCGAGATGAGGCCCATTTCCGCTGAGGCTTCTCGAGGCCAATCACATCTAACCACTGGAACTTCCAAAGGGTCCTTCACACCCTTGCTGCAACTCAAGAAGTTCCCCGACATACCCGTCTCCACTCGAGAGGAAGCACGTGGTGTCCCGCACACATCCAAGGGAGCCCCATTTCCGCCTCCTTGCTCGAGATGAGGGATCCTTTCCCTGTTTCGTAGGGAAAGAATTCCCGGCGTTCCCGTCGCATCTCAAGAGGAGGCGCTCTCCACAGGAAAGGGGAGAGGAACTCCTGGGTCGTGGCACCATTCCAAGAGTCCCCCGGATGTGTCAGTCCATTCCAGAGGAACCTGTTTTCCCTGCACTGCCTTGACGTTCAAGCCGAGGATCGACTCCCACCACGTGTGCACTTGGGACAGCCCTGTGGGAAAGCCTCGTGGGAAAGCCTCGTGGGAAACACTCGAGGGAAAACCATAGATCCTTTGATCCACGCGGCGGACTGCGTGACACTGCTGCTACCGCTCTGGAGGAAAGCGCAATGCATGCCCGCATTCGAGACGAGGACTGACTCCCCTGGGGAGACTCCAGAAGTACCCCAAGATCCATGTCAGCACTGGAGAGGAATCCTCAGGTTCCGGCCCCGACTCCACACAAGGTCTTAGGCCCCGGCATTGACGGGAGAGGAATCCCGAGACGCCCCTGAGGAACTCGCATGGGGACTGGCCTTTCCTGAGGCCACCAGAGCGGGTCCCTGAGGTCCCCGTCGTAAGTCGAGAGCACCTGCCGCAACTCTAGAAAATCCAGGAGGTTTTGCCCTCCAGGTGAGATGAGGCCCATTTCCGCTGAGGCTTCTCGAGGCCAATCACATCTAACCACTGGAACTTCCAAAGGGTCCTTCACACCATTGCTGCAACTCAAGAAGTTCCCCGACATACCCGTCTCAACTCGAGAGGAAGCACGTGGGGTCCCGAACACATCCAGGGGAGCCCCGTTTCCGCCTCCTAGCTCGAGATGAGGGATCCTTTCCCTGTTTCGTAGGGAAAGAATTCCCGGCGTTCCCGTAGCATCTCAAGAGGAGGCGCTCTCCACAGGAAAGGCGAGAGGAACTCCAGGGTCGTGACACCATTCCAAGAGTCCCCCAGATGTGTCAGTCCATTCCAGAGGAACCTATTTTCCCTGCACTGCCTTGACGTTAAAGCCGAGGATCGACTCCCACCACGTGTGCACGTGGGACAGCCCTGTGGGAAAGCCTCGTGGGAAAGACTCGAGGGAAAACCATAGATCCTTTGATCCACGCGGCGGAATGCGTGACACTGCTGCTACCGCTCTGGAGGAAAGCGCAAGTGCATGCCCGCATTCGAGACGAGGACTGACTCACCTGGGGAGACTCCAGAAGTACCCCAAGATCCATGTCAGCACTGGAGAGGAATCCTCAGGTTCCGGCCCCGATTCCACACAAGGTCTTAGGCGCTGGCATCGACGGGAGAGGAATCCCGAGAGGCCCCCGAGGAACTCGCATGCTGACTGGCCTTTCCTGAGGCCACCAGAGCGGTTCCCTGAGGTCCCCGTCATAAGTCGAGAGCACCTGCCGCAACTCGAGAAAATCCAGGAGGTTTTGCCCTCCAGGCGAGATGAGGCCCATTTCCGCTGAGGCTTCTCGAGGCTAATCACATCTAACCACTGGAACTTCCAAAGGGTCCTTCACACCCTTGCTGCAACTCACGAAGTTCCCCGACATACCCGTCTCCACTCGAGAGGAAGCACGTGGGTCCCGCACACATCCATTGGAGCCCCGTTTCCGCCTCCTAGCTCGAGATGAGGGATCCTTTCCCTGTTTCGTAGGGAAAGAATTCCCGGCGTTCCCGTCGCATCTCAAGAGGAGGCGCTCTCCACAGGAAAGGCGAGAGGAACTCCAGGGTCGTGCCACCATTCCAAGAGTCCCCCAGAGGTGTCAGTCCATTCCAGAGGAACCTGTTTTCCCTGCACTGCCTTGACGTTCAAGCCGAGGATCGACTCCCACCACGTGTGCACGTGGGACAGCCCTGTGGGAAAGCCTCGTGGGAAAGCCTCGTGGGAAAGACTCGAGGGAAAAACATAGATCCTTTGATCCACGCGGCGGACTGCGTGACACTGCTGCTACCGCTCTGGAGGAAAGCGCAAGTGCATGCCCGCATTCGAGACGAGGACTGACTCCCCTGGGGAGACTCCAGAAGTACCCCAAGATCCATGTCAGCACTGGAGAGGAATCCTCAGGTTCCGGCCCCGACTCCACACAAGGTCTTAGGCCCCAGCATCGACGGGAGAGGAATCCCGAGAGGCCCCCGAGGAACTCGCATGGGGACTGGCCTTTCCTGAGGCCACCAGAGCGGGTCCCTGAGGTCCCCGTCGTAAGTCGAGAGCACCTGCCGCAACTCGGGAAAATCCAGGAGGTTTTGCCCTCCAGGCGAGATGAGGCCCATTTCCGCTGAGGCTTCTCGAGACCAATCACATCTAACCACTGGAACTTCCAAAGGGTCCTTCACACCCTTGCTGCAACACAAGAAGTTCCCCGACATACCCGTCTCCACTCGAGAGGAAGCACGTGGGTCCCGCACACATCCAGGGGAGCCCCATTTCCGCCACCTAGCTCGAGATGAGGGATCCTTTCCCTGTTTCGTAGGGAAAGAATTCCCGGCTTCCCGTCGTATCTCAAGAGGAGGCGCTCTCCACAGGAAAGGCGAGAGGAACTCCAGGGTCGTGCCACCATTCCAAGAGTCCCCCAGATGTGTCAGTCCATTCCAGAGGAACCTGTTTTCCCTGCACTGCCTTGACGTTGAAGCCGAGGATCGACTCCCACCACGTGTGCACGTGGGACAGCCCTGTGGGAAAGCCTCGTGGGAAAGCCTCGTGGGAAAGACTCGAGGGAAAACCATAGATCCTTTGATCCACGCGGCGGACTGTGTGACACTGCTGCTACCGCTCTGGAGGAAAGCGCAAGTGCATGCCCGCATTCGAGACGAGGACTGACTCCCCTGGGGAGACTGCAGAAGTACCCCAAGATCCATGTCAGCACTGGAGAGGAATCCTCAGGTTCCGGCCCCGACTCCACACAAAGTCTTAGGCCCCGGCATCGACGGGAGAGGAATCCCGAGAGGCCCCCGAGGAACTTGCATGGGGACTGGCCTTTCCTGAGGCCACCAGAGCGGGTCCCAGAGGTCCCCGTCGTAAATCGAGAGCACCTGCTGCAACTCGAGAAAATCCACGAGGTTTTGCCCTCCAGGTGAGATGAGGCCCATTTCCGCTGAGGCTTCTCGAGGCTAATCACGTCAAACCACTGGAACTTCCAAAGGGTCCTTCACACCCTTGCTGCAACTCAAGAAGTTCCCCGACATACCCGTCTTCACTCGAGAGCAAACACGTGGGTCCCGCACACATCCAGGGGAGCCCCGTTTCCGCCTCCTAACTCGAGATGAGGGATCCTTTCCCTGTTTCGTAGGGAAAGAATTCCCGGCGTTCCCGTCGCATCTCAAGAGGAGGCGCTCTCCACAGGAAAGGCGAGAGGAACTCCAGGGTCGTGACACCATTCCAAGAGTCCCCCAGATGTGTCAGTCCATTCCAGAGGAACCTGTTTTCCCTGCACTGCCTTGACGTTCAAGCCGAGGATCGACTCCCACCACGTGTGCACGTGGGACAGCCCTGTGGGAAAGCCTCGTGGGAAAGCCTCGAGGGAAAACCATAGATCCTTTGATCCACGCGGCGAACTGCGTGACACTGCTGCAACCGCTCTGGAGGAAAGCGCAAGTGCATGCCCGCATTCGAGATGAGGACTGACTCCCCTGGGGAGACTCCATAAGTACCCCAAGATCCATGTCAGCACTGGAGAGGAATCCTCATGTTCCGGCCCCGACTCCACACAAGGTCTTAGGCCCCGGCATCCACGGGAGAGGAATCCCGAGAGGCCCCCGAGGAACTCGCATGGGGACTGGCCTTTCCTGAGGCCACCAGAGCGGGTCCCTGAGGTCCCCGTCGTAAGTCGAGAGCACCTGCCGCAACTCGAGAAAATCCAGGAGGTTTTGCCCTCCAGGCGAGATGAGGCCCATTTCCGCTGAGGCTTCTCGAGGCCAATCACATCTAACCACTGGAACTTCCAAAGGGTCCTTCACACCCTTGCTGCAACTCAAGAAATTTCCCGACATACCCGTCTGCACTCGAGAGGAAGTACGTGGTGTCCCGCACACATTCAGGGGAGACCCGTTTCCGCCTCCTAGCTCGAGATGAGGGATCCTTTCCCTGTTTCGTAGGGAAAGAATTCCCGGCGTTCCCGTCGCATCTCAAGAGGAGGCGCTCTCCACAGGAAAGGCGAGAGGAACTCCAGGGTCATTCCACCATTCCAAGAGTCCCCCAGATGTGTCAGTCCATTCCAGAGGAACCTGTTTTCCCTGCACTGCCTTGACGTTCAAGCCGAGGATCGACTCCCACCACGTGTGCACGTGGGACAGCCCTGTGGGAAAGCCTCGTGGGAAAGCCTCGTGGGAAAGACTCGAGGGAAAACCATAGATCTTTTGATCCACGCGGCGGACTGCGTGCCACTGTTGCTACCGCTCTGGAGGAAAGAGCAAGTGCATGCCCGCATTCGAGACGAGGACTGAGTCCCCTGGGGAGACTCCAGAAGTACCCCAAGATCCATGTCAGCACTGGAGAGGAATCCTCAGGTTCCGGCCCCGATTCCACACAAGGTCTTAGGCCCCGGCATCGACGGGAGAGGAATCCCGAGACGCCCCCGAGGAACTCGCATGGGGACTGGCCTTTCCTGAGGCCACCAGAGCGGGTCCCTGAGGTCCCCGTCGTAAGTCGACAGCACCTGCCGCAACTCGAGAAAATCCAGGAGGTTTTTCCCTCCAGGCGAGATGAGGCCCATTTCCGCTGAGGCTTCTCGAGGCTAATCACGTCTAACCACTGGAACATCCAAAGGGTCCTTCACACCCTTGCTGCAACTCAAGAAGTTCCCCGACATACCCGTCTCCACTCGAGAGGAAGCACGTGGGGTTCCGCACACATCCAGGGGAGCCCCGTTTCCGCCTCCTAGCTCGAGATGAGGGATCCTTTCCTTGTTTCGTAGGGAAAGAATTACCGGCGTTCCAGTCGCACCTCAAGAGGAGGTGCTCTCCACAGGAAAGGCGAGAGGAACTCCAGGGTCGTGCCACCATTCCAAGAGTCCCCCAGACGTGTCAGTCCATTCCAGAGGAACCTGTTTTCCCTGCACTGCCTTGACGTTCAAGCCGAGGATCGACTCCCACCACGTGTGCACGTGGTACAGCCCTGTGGGAAAGCCTCGTGGGAAAGCCTCGTGGGAAAGACTCGAGGGAAAACCATAGATCCTTTGATCCACGCGGCGGACTGCGTGACACTGCTGCTACCGCTCTGGAGGAAAGCGCAAGTGCATGCCCGCATTCGAGACGAGGACTGACTCCCCTGGGGAGACTCCAGAAGTACCCGAAGATCCATGTCAGCACTGGAGAGGAATCCTCAGGTTCCGGCCCCGACTCCACACAAGGTCTTAGGCCCCGGCATCGACGGGAGAGGAATCCCGAGAGGCCCCCGTGGAACTCGCATGGGGACTGGCCTTTCCTGAGGCCACCAGAGCGGGTACCTGAGGTCCCCGTCGTAATTCGAGAGCACCTGCCGCAACTCGAGGAAATCCAGGAGGTTTTGCCCTCCAGGCGAGATGAGGCCCATTTCCACTGAGGCTTTTCTAGGCTAATCACGTCTAACCACTGGAACTTCCAAAGGGTCCTTCACACCCTTGCTGCAACTCAAGAAGTTCCCCGACATACCCGTCTCCACTCGAGAGGAAGCACGTGGGTCCCGCACACATCCAGGGGAGCCCCGTTTCCGCCTCCTAGCTCGAGATGAGGGATCCTTTCCCTGTTTCCTAGGGAAAGAATTCCCGGCGTTCCCGTCGCATCTCAAGAGGAGGCGCTCTCCACAGGAAAGGCGAGAGGAACTCCAGGGTCGTGCCACCATTCCAAGAGTCCCCCAGATGTGTCAGTCCATTCCAGAGGAACCTGTTTTCCCTGCACTGCCTTGACGTTCAAGCCGAGGATCGACTCCCACCACGTGTGCACGTGGGACAGCCCTGTGGGAAAGCCTCGTGGGAAAGCCTCGTGGGAAAGACTCGAGGGAAAACCATAGATCCTTTGATCCACGCGCGGACTGCGTGACACTGCTGCTACCGCTCTGGAGGAAAGCGCAAGTGCATGCCCGCATTCGAGACCAGGACTGACTCCCCTGGGGAGACTCCAGAAGTACCCCAAGATCCATGTCAGCACTGGAGAGGAATCCTCAGGTTCCGGCCCCGACTCCACACAAGGTCTTAGGCCCCGGCATCGATGGGAGAGGAATCCCGAGAGGCCCCCGAGGAACTCGCATGGGGACTGGCCTTTCCTGAGGCCACCAGAGCGGGTCCCTGAGGTCCCCGTCGTAAGTCGAGAGCACCTGCCGTAACTCGAGAAAATCCAGGAGTTTTGCCCTCCAGGCAAGATGAGGCCCATTTCCGCTGAGGCTTCTCGAGGCCAATCACATCTAACCACTGGAACTTCCAAAGGGTCCTTCACACCATTGCTGCAACTCAAGAAGTTCCCCGACATACCCGTCTCCACTCGAGAGGAAGCACGTGGGGTCCCGCACACATCCAGGGGAGCCCCGTTTCCGCCTCCTAGCTCGAGATGAGGGATCCTTTCCCTGTTTCGTAGGGAAAGAATTCCCGGCGTTCCCGTCGCATCTCAAGAGGAGGCGCTCTCCACAGGAAAGGCGAGAGGAACTCCAGGGTCGTGCCACCATTCCAAGAGTCCCCCAGATGTGTCAGTCCATTTCAGAGGAACCTGTTTTCCCTGCACTGCCTTGACGTTCAAGCCGAGGATCGACTCCCACCACGTGTGCACGTGGGACAGCCCTGTGGGAAAGCCTCGTGGGAAAGCCTCGTGGGAAAGACTCGAGGGAAAACCATAGATCTTTTGATCCACGCGGCGGACTGCGTGCCACTGTTGCTACCGCTCTGGAGGAAAGCGCAAGTGCATGCCCGCATTCGAGACGAGGACTGACTCCCCTGGGGAGACTCCAGAAATACCCCAAGATCCATGTCAGCACTGGAGAGGAATCCTCAGGTTCCGGCCCCGATTCCACACAAGGTCTTAGGCCCCGGCATCCACGGGAGAGGAATCCCGAGACGCCCCCGAGGAACTCGCATGGGGACTGGCCTTTCCTGAGGCCACCAGAGCGGGTCCCTGAGGTCCCCGTCGTAAGTCGAGAGCACCTGCCGCAACTCTAGAAAATCCAGGAGGTTTTGCCCTCCAGGCGAGATGAGGCCCATTTCCGCTGAGGCTTCTCGAGGCCAATCACATCTAACCACTGAAACTTCCAAAGGGTCCTTCACACCCTTGCTGCAACTCAAGAAGTTCCCCGACATACCCGTCTCCACTCGAGAGGAAGCACGTGGGGTTCCGCACACATCCAGGGGAGCCCCGTTTCCGCCTCCTAGCTCGAGATGAGGGATCCTTTCCTTGTTTCGTAGGGAAAGAATTCCCGGCGTTCCCGTCGCACCTCAAGAGGAGGCGCTCTCCACAGGAAAGGCGAGAGGAACTCCAGGGTCGTGCCACCATTCCAAGAGTCCCCCAGATGTGTCAGTCCATCCCAGAGGAACCTGTTTTCCCTGCACTGCCTTGACGTTCAAGCCGAGGATCGACTCCCACCACTTGTGCACGTTGGACAGCCCTGTGGGAAAGCCTCGTGGGAAAGTCTCGTGGGAAAGACTCGAGGGAAAACCATAGATCATTTGATCCACGCGGCGGACTGCGTGAAACTGCTGCTACCGCTCTGGAGGAAAGCGCAAGTGCATGCCCGCATTCGAGACGAGGACTGACTCCCCTGGGGAGACTCGAGAAGTACCCCAAGATCCATGTCAGCACTGGAGAGGAATCCTCAGGTTCCGGCCCCGACTCCACACAAGGTCTTAGGCCCCGGCATCGACGGGAGAGGAATCCCGAGAGGCCCCCGAGGAACTCGCATGGGGACTGGCCTTTCCTGAGGCCACCAGAGCGGGTCCCTGAGGTCCCCGTCGTAAGTCGAGAGCACCTGCCGCAACTCGAGAAAATCCAGGAGGTTTTGCCCTCCAGGCGAGATGAGGCCCATTTCCGCTGAGGCTTCTCGAGGCTAATCACGTCTAAACACTGGAACTTCCAAAGGGTCATTCACACCCTTGCTGCAACTCAAGAAGTTCCCCGACATACCCGTCTCCACTTGAGAGGAAGCACGTGGGTCCCGCACACATCCAGGGGAGCCCCGTTTCCGCCTCCTAGCTCGAGATGAGGGATCCTTTCCCTGTTTCATAGGGAAAGAATTCCCGGCGTTCCCGTCGCATCTCAAGAGGAGGCGCTCTCCACAGGAAAGGCGAGAGGAACTCCAGGGTCGTGCCACCATTCCAAGAGTCCCCCAGATGTGTCAGTCCATTCCAGAGGAACCTGTTTTCCCTGCACTGCCTTGACGTTCAAGCCGAGGATCGACTCCCACCACGTGTGCACGTGGTACAGCCCTGTGGGAAAGCCTCGTGGGAAAGCCTCGTGGGAAAGACTCGAGGGAAAACCATAGATCCTTTGATCCACGCGGCGGACTGCGTGACACTGCTGCTACCGCTCTGGAGGAAAGCGCAAGTGCATGCCCGCATTCGAGACGAGGACTGACTCCCCTGGGGAGACTCCAGAAGTACCCCAAGATCCATGTCAGCACTGGAGAGGAATCCTCAGGTTCCGGCCCCGACTCCACACAAGGTCTTAGGCCCTGGCATCGACGGGAGAGGAATCCCGAGAGGCCCCCGAGGAACTCGCATGGGGACTGGCCTTTCCTGAGGCCACCAGAGCGGGTCCCTGAGGTCCCCGTCGTAAGTCGAGAGCACCTGCCGCAACTCGAGAAAATCCAGGAGGTTTTGCCCTCCAGGCGAGATGAGGCCCATTTCCGCTGAGGCTTCTCGAGGCTAATCACGTCTAACCACTGGAACTTCCAAAGGGTCCTTCACACCCTTGCTGCAACTCAAGAAGTTCCCCGACATACCCGTCTCCACTCGAGAGGAAGCACGTGGGGTCCCGCACACATCCAGGGGAGGCCCGTTTCCGCCTCCTAGCTCGAGATGAGGGATCCTTTCCCTGTTTCGTAGGGAAAGAATTCCCGGCGTTCCCGTCGCATCTCAAGAGGAGGCGCTCTCCACAGGAAAGGCGAGAGGACCTCCAGGGTCGTGCCACCATTTCAAGACTCCCCCGGATGTGTCAGTCCATTCCAGAGGAACCTGTTTTCCCTGCACTGCCTTGACGTTCAAGCCGAGGATCGACTCCCACCACGTGTGCACGTGGGACAGCCCTGTGGGAAAGCCTCGTGGGAAAGCCTCGTGGGAAAGACTCGAGGGAAAACCATAGATCCTTTGATCCACGCGGTGGACTGCGTGACACTGCTGTTACCGCCCTGGAGGAAAGTGCAAGTGCATGCCCGCATTCGAGACGAGGACTGACTCCCCTGGGGAGACTCCAGAATTACCCCAAGATCCATGTCAGCACTGGAGAGCAATCCTCAGGTTCCGGCCCCGACTCCAAACAAGGTCTTAGGCCCCGGCATCGACGGGAGAGGAATCCCGAGAGGCCCCCGAGGAACTCGCATGGGGACTGGCCTTTCCTGAGGCCACCAGAGCGGGTCCCTGAGGTCCCCGTCGTAAGTCGAGAGCACCTGCCGCAACTCGAGAAAATCCAGGAGGTTTTGCCCTCCAGGCGAGATGAGGCCCATTTCCGCTGAGGCTTCTCGAGGCTAATCACGTCTAACCACTGGAACTTCCAAAGGGTCCTTCACACCCTTGCTGCAACTCAAGAAGTTCCCCGACATACCCGTCTCCACTCGAGAGGAAGCACGTGGGGTCCCGCACACATCCAGGTGAGCCCCGTTTCCGCCTCCTAGCTCGAGATGAGGGATCCTTTCCCTGTTTCGTAGGGAAAAAATTCCCGGCGTTCCCGTCGCATCTCAAGAGGAGGCGCTCTCCACAGGAACGGCGAGAGGAACTCCAGGGTCGTGCGACCATTCCAAGACTCCCCCGGATGTGTCAGTTCATTCCAGAGGAACCTGTTTTCCCTGCACTGCCTTGACGTTCAAGCCGAGGATCGACTCTCACCACGTGTGCACGTGGGACAGCCCTGTGGGAAAGCCTCGTGGGAAAGCCTCGTGGGAAAGACTCGAGGGAAAACCATAGATCCTTTGATCCACGCGGCGGACTGCGTGACACTGCTGCTACCGCTCTGGAGGAAAGCGCAAGTGCATGCCCGCATTCGAGACGAGGACTGACTCCCCTGGGGAGACTCCAGAAGTACCCCATGATCCATGTCAGCACTGGAGAGCAATCCTCAGGTTCCGGCCCCGACTCCACACAAGGTCTTAGGCCCCGGCATCGACGGGAGAGGAATCCCGAGAGGCCCCCGAGGAACTCGCATGGGGACTGGCCTTTCCTGAGGCCACCAGAGCGGGTCCCTGAGGTCCCCGTCGTAAGTCGAGAGCACCTGCCGCAACTCGAGAAAATCCAGGAAGTTTTGCCCTCCAGGCGAGATGAGGCCCATTTCCGCTGAGGCTTCTCGAGGCTAATCACGTCTAACCACTGGAACTTCCAAAGGGTCCTTCACACCCTTGCTGCAACTCAAGAAGTTCCCCGACATACCCGTCTCCACTCGAGAGGAAGCACGTGGGGTCCCGCACACATCCAGGGGAGCCCCGTTTCCGCCTCCTAGCTCGAGATGAGGGATCCTTTCCCTGTTTCCTAGGAAAAGAATTCCCGGCGTTCCCGTCGCATCTCAAGAGGTGGCGCTCTCCACAGGAAAGGCGAAAGGAACTCCAGGGTCGTGCCACCATTCCAAGAGTCCCCCAGATGTGTCAGTCCATTCCAGAGGAACCTGTTTTCCCTGCACTGCCTTGACGTTCAAGCCGAGGATCGACTCCCACCACGTGTGCACGTGGGACGGCCCTGTGGGAAAGCCTCGTTGGAAAGCCTCGTGGGAAAGACTCGAGGGAAAACCATAAATCCTTTGATCCTCGCGGCGGACTGCGTGACACTGCTGCTACCGATCTGGAGGAAAGCGCAAGTGCATGCCCGCATTCGAGACGAGGACTGACTCCCCTGGGAAGACTCCAGAAGTACCCCAAGATCCATGTCAGCACTGGAGAGGAATCCTCAGGTTCCGGCCCCGACTCCACACAAGGTCTTAGGCCCCGGCATCGATGGGAGAGGAATCCCGAGAGGCCCCCGAGGAACTCGCATGGGGACTGGCCTTTCCTGACGCCACCAGAGCGGGTCCCTGAGGTCCCCGTCGTAAGTCGAGAGCACCTGCCGCAACTCGAGAAAATCCAGGAGGTTTTGCCCTCCAGGCGAGATGAGGCCCATTTCCGCTGAGGCTTCTCGAGGCTAATCACGTCTAACCACTGGAACTTCCAAAGGGTCCTTCACACCCTTGCTGCAACTCAAGCAGTTCCGCGACATACCCGTCTCCACTCGAGAGGAAGCACGAGGGACCCGCACACATCCAGGGGAGCCCCGTTTCCGCCTCCTAGGTCGAGATGAGGGATCCTTTCCCTGTTTCGTAGGGAAAGAATTCCTGGCGTTCCCGTCGCATCTCAAGAGGAGGCGCTCTCCACAGGAAAGGCGAGAGGAACTCCAGGGTCGTGCCACCATTCCAAGAGACCCCCAGATGTGTCAGTCCATTCCAGAGGAACCTGTTTTCCCTGCACTGCCTTGAGTTCAAGCCGAGGATCGACTCCCACCACGTGTGCACGTGGGACAGCCCTGTGGGAAAAGCCTCGTGGGAAAGCCTCGTGGGAAAGACTCGAGGGAAAACCATAGATCCTTTGATCCACGCGGCGGACTGCGTGACACTGCTGCTACCGCTCTGGAGGAAAGCGCAAGTGCATGCCCGCATTCGACACGAGGACTTACTCCCCTGGGAGACTCCAGAAGTACCCCAAGATCCATGTCAGCACTGGAGAGGAATCCTCAGGTTCCGGCCCCGACTCCACACAAGGTCTTAGGCCCCGGCATCGACGGGAGAGGAATCCCGAGAGGCCCCCGAGGAACTCCCATGGGGACTGGCCTTTCCTGAGGCCACCAAAGCAGGTCCCTGAGGTCCCCGTCGTAAGTCGAGAGCACCTGACGCAACTCGAGAAATTCCACGAGGTTTTGCCCTCCAGGCGAGTTGAGTCCCATTTCCGCTGAGGCTTCTCTAGGCTAATCAAGTCTAACCACTGGAACTTACAAAGGGTCCTTCACACCCTTGCTGCAACTCAAGAAGTTCCCCGACATACCCGTCTCCACTCGAAAGGAATCACGTGGGGTCCCGCACACATCCAGGGGAGCCCCGTTTCCGCCTCCTAGCTCGAGATGAGGGATCCTTTCCCTGTTTCGTAGGGAAAGAATTCCCGGCGTTCCCGTCGCATCTCAAGAGGAGGCGCTCTCCACAGGAAAGGCGAGAGGAACTCCAGGGTCGTGCCACCATTCCAAGAGTCCCCCAGATGAGTCAGTCCATTCCAGAGGAACCTGTTTTCCCTGCACTGCCTTGACGTTCAAGCCGAGGATCGACTCCCACCACGTGTGCACGTGGGACAGCCCTGTGGGAAATCCTCGTGGGAAAGCCTCGTGGGAAAGACTCGAGGGAAAACCATAGATCCTTTGATCCACGCGGCGGATTGCGTGACACTGCTGCTACCGCTCTGGAGGAAAGCGCAAGTGCATGCCCGCATTCGAGACGAGGACTGACTCCCCTGGGGATACTCCAGAAGTACCCCAAGATCCATGTCAGCACTGGAGCGGAATCCTCAGGTTCCGGCCCCGACTCCACACAAGGTCTTAGGCCCCGGCATCGACGGGAGAGGAATCCCGAGAGGCCTCAGGAACTCGCATGGGGACTGGCCTTTCCTGAGGCCACCAGAGCGTGTCCCTGAGGTCCCCGTCGTAAGTCGAGAGCACCTGCCGCAACTCGAGAAAATCCAGGAGGTTTTGCCCTCCAGGCGAGATGAGGCCCATTTCCGCTGAGGCTTCTCGAGGCTAATCACGTCTAACCACTGGAACATCCAAAGGGTCCTTCACACCCTTGCTGCAACTCAAGAAGTTCCCCGACATACCCGTCTCCACTCGAGAGGAAGCACGTGGGGTCCCGCACACATCCAGGGGAGCCCCGTTTCCGCCTCCTAGCTCGAGATGAGGGATCCTTTCCCTGTTTCGTAGGGAAAGAATTCCCGGCGTTCCCGTCGCATCTCAAGAGGAGGCGCTCTCCACAAGAAAGGCGAGAGGAACTCAAGGGTCGTGCCACCATTCCAAGAGAACCCCAGATGTGTCAGTCCATTACAGAGGAAGCTGTTTTCCCTGCACTGCTTGACGTTCAAGCCGAGGATCGACTCCCACCACGTGTGCACGTGGGACAGCCCTGTGGGAAAGCCTCGTGGGAAAGCCTCGTGGGAAAGACTCGAGGGAAAACCATAGATCCTTTGATCCACGCGGCGGACAGCGTGACACTGCTGCTACCGTTCTGGAGGAAAGAGCAAATGCATGCCGGCATTCGAGACGAGAACTGACTCCCCTGGGGAAACTCCAGAAGTACCTCAAGATCCATGTCAGCACTGGAGAGGAATCCTCAGGTTCCGGCCCCGACTCCACACAAGGTCTTAGGCCCCGGCATCGACGGGAGAGGAATCCCGAGATTCCCCCGAGGAAGTCGCATGGGGACTGGCCTTTCCTGAGGCCACCAGAGCGGGTCCCTGAGGTCCCCGTCATAAGTCGAGAGCACCTGCCGCAACTCGAGAAAATCCAGGAGGTTTTGCCCTCCAGGCGAGATGAGGAACATTTCCGCTGAGGCTTCTCGAGGCTAATCATGTCTAACCACTGGAACTTCCAAAGGGTCCTTCACACCCTTGCTGCAACTCAAGAAGTTCCCCGACATACCCGTCTCCACTCGAGAGGAAGCACGTGGGGTCCCGCACACATCCAGTGGAGCCCCGTTTCCGCCTCCTAGCTCGAGATGAGGGATCCTTTCCCTGTTTCGTAGGGAAAGAATTCCCGGCGTTCCCGTCGCATCTCAAGAGGAGGCGCTCTCCACAGGAAAGGCGAGAGGAACTCCAGGGTCGTGCCACCATTCCAGGAGTCCCCCAGATGTGTCAGTCCATTCCAGAGGAACCTGTTTTCCCTGCACTGCCTTGACGTTCAAGCCGAGGATCGACTCCCACCACGTGTGCACGTGGGACAGCCCTGTGGGAAAGCCTCGTGGGAAAGCCTCGTGGGAAAGACTCGAGGGAAAAACATAGATCCTTTGATCCACGCGGCGGACCGCGTGACACTGCTGCTACCGCTCTGGAGGAAAGCGCAAGTGCATGCCCGCATTCGAGACGAGGACTGACTCCCCTGGGGAGACTCCAGAAGTACCCCAAGATTCATGTCAGCACTGGAGAGGAATCCTCAGGTTCCGGCCCCGACTCCACACAAGGTCTTAGGCCCCGGCATCGACGGGAGAGGAATCCCGAGAGGCCCCCGAGGAACTCGCATGGGGACTGGCCTTTCCTGAGGCCACCAGAGCGTGTCCCTGAGGTCCCCGTCGTAAGTCGAGAGCACCTGCCGCAACTCGAGAAAATCCAGGAGGTTTTGCCCTCCAGGCGAGATGAGGCCCATTTCCGCTGAGGCTTCTCGAGGCTAATCACGTCTAACCACTGGAACTTCCAAAGGGTCCTTCACACCCTTGCTGCAACTCAAGCAGTTCCGCGACATACCCGTCTCCACTCGAGAGGAAGCACGAGGGACCCGCACACATCCAGGGGAGCCCCGTTTCCGCCTCCTAGGTCGAGATGAGGGATCCTTTCCCTGTTTCGTAGGGAAAGAATTCCTGGCGTTCCCGTCGCATCTCAAGAGGAGGCGCTCTCCACAGGAAAGGCGAGAGGAACTCCAGGGTCGTGCCACCATTCCAAGAGACCCCCAGATGTGTCAGTCCATTCCAGAGGAACCTGTTTTCCCTGCACTGCCTTGAGTTCAAGCCGAGGATCGACTCCCACCACGTGTGAACGTGGGACAGCCCTGTGGGAAAAGCCTCGTGGGAAAGCCTCGTGGGAAAGACTCGAGGGAAAACCATAGATCCTTTGATCCACGCGGCGGACTGCGTGACACTGCTGCTACCGCTCTGGAGGAAAGCGCAAGTGCATGCCCGCATTCGACACGAGGACTTACTCCCCTGGGGAGACTCCAGAAGTACCCCAAGATCCATGTCAGCACTGGAGAGGAATCCTCAGGTTCCGGCCCCGACTCCACACAAGGTCTTAGGTCCCGGCATCGACGGGAGAGGAATCCCGAGAGGCCCCCGAGGAACTCCCATGGGGACTGGCCTTTCCTGAGGCCACCAAAGCAGGTCCCTGAGGTCCCCGTCGTAAGTCGAGAGCACCTGCCGCAACTCGAGAAATTCCACGAGGTTTTGCCCTCCAGGCGAGTTGAGTCCCATTTCCGCTGAGGCTTCTCGAGGCTAATCACGTCTAACCACTGGAACTTCCAAAGGGTCCTTCACACCCTTGCTGCAACTCAAGAAGTTCCCCGACATACCCGTCTCCACACGAGAGGAAGCACGTGGGGTCCCGCACACATCCAGGGGAGCCCCGTTTCCGCCTGCTAGCTCGAGATGAGGGATCCTTTCCCTGTTTCGTAGGGAAAGAATTCCCGGTGTTCCCGTCGCATCTCAAGAGGAGGCGCTCTACACAGGAAAGGCGAGATGAACTCCAGGGTCGTGCCACCATTCCAAGAGTCGCCCAGATGTGTCAGTCCATTCCAGAGGAACAGGTTTTCCCTGCACTGCCTTGACGTTCAAGCCGAGGATCGACTCCCACCACGTGTGCACGTGGGACAGCCCTGTGGGAAAGCCTCGTGGGAAAGCCTCGTGGGAAAGACTCGAGGGAAAAACATAGATCCTTTGATCCACGCGGAGGACTGCGTGACTCTGCTGCTACCGCTCTGGAGGAAAGCGCAAGTGCATGCCAGCAGTCGAGACGAGGACTGACTCCCCTGGGGAGACTCCAGAAGTACCCCAAGATCCATGTCAGCACTGGAGAGGAATCCTCAGGTTCCGGCCCCGACTCCACACAAGGTCTTAGGCCCCGACATCGACGGGAGAGGATCACGAGAGGCCCCCAGGAACTCGCAGGGGGACTGGCCTTTCCTGAGGCCACCAGTGCGGGACCCTGAGGTCCCCGTCGTAAGTCGAGAGCACCTGCCGCAACTCGAGAAAATCCAGGAGGTTTTGCCCTCCAGGCGAGATGAGGCCCATTTCCGCTGAGGCTTCTCGAGGCTAATCACGTCTAACCACTGGAACTTCCAAAGGGTCCTTCACACCCTTGCTGCAACTCAAGAAGTTCCCCGACATACCCGTCTCCACTCGAGAGGAAGCACGTGGGGTCCCGCACACATCCAGGGGAGCCCCGTTTCCGCCTCCTAGCTCGAGATGAGGGATCCTTTCCCTGTTTCGTAGGGAAAGAATTCCCGGCGTTCCTGTCGCATCTCAAGAGGAGGCGCTCTCCACAGGAAAGGCGAGAGGAACTCCAGGGTCGTGCCACCAATCCAAGAGTCCCCCAGATGTGTCAGTCCATTCCAGAGGAACCTGTTTTCCCTGCACTGCCTTGACGTTCAAGCCGAGGATCGACTCCCACCACGTGTGCACGTGGGACAGCCCTGTGGGAAAGCCTCGTGGGAAAGCCTCGTGGGAAAGACTCGAGGGAAAACCTTAGATCCTTTGATCCACGCGGCAGACTCCGTGACACTGCTGCTACCGCCCTGGAGGAAAGCGCAAGTGCATGCCCGCATTCGAGACGAGGACTGACTCCCCTGGGGAGACTCCAGAAGTACCCCAAGATCCATGTCAGCACTGGAGAGGAATCCTCAGGTTCCGGCCCCGATTCCACACAAGGTCTTAGGCCCCGGCATCGACGGGAGAGGAATCCCGAGAGGCCCCCGAGGAACTCGCATGGGGACTGGCCTTTCCTGAGGCCACCAGAGCGGGTCCCTGAGGTCCCCGTCGTAAGTCGAGAGCACCTGCCGCAACTCGAGAAAATCCAGGAGGTTTTGCCCTCCAGGCGAGATGAGGCCCATTTCTGCTGAGGCTTCTCGAGGCTAATCACATCTAACCACTGGAACATCCAAAGGGTCCTTCTCACCCTTGCTGCAACTCAAGAAGTTCCCCGACATACCCGTCTCCACTCGAGAGGAAGCACGTGGGGTCCCGCACACATCCAGGGGAGCCCCGTTTCCGCCTCCTAGCTCGAGATGAAGGATCCTTTCCTTGTTTCGTAGGGAAAGAATTCCCGGCGTTCCCGTCGCATCTCAAGAGGAGGCGATCTCCACAGGAAAGGCGAGATGAACTCCAGGGTCGTGCCACCATTCCAAGAGTCCCCCAGATGTGTCAGTCCATTCCAGAGGAACCTGTTTTCCCTGCACTGCCTTGACGTTCAAGCCGAGGATCGACTCCCACCACGTGTGCACGTGGGACAGCCCTGTGGGAAAGCCTCGTGGGAAAGACTCGAGGGAAAACCATAGATCCTTTGATCCACGCGGCGGACTGCGTGACACTGCTGCTACCGCTCTGAAGGAAAGCGCAAGTGCATGCCCGCATTCGAGACGAGGACTGACTCCCCTGGGGAGACTCCAGAAGTACCCCAAGATCCATGTCAGCACTGGAGAGGAATCCTCAGGTTCCGGCCCCGACTCCACACAAGGTCTTAGGCCCCGGCATTGACGGGAGAGGAATCCCGAGAGGCCCCCGAGGAACTCGCATGAGGACTGGCCTTTCCTGAGGCCACCAGAGCGGGTCCCTGAGGTCCCCGTCGTAAGTCGAGAGCACCTGCCGCAACTCGAGAAAATCCAGGAGGTTTTGCCCTCCAGGCGAGATGAGGCCCATTTCCGCTGAGGCTTCTCGAGGCTAATCACGTCTAACCACTGGAACTTCCAAAGGGTCCTTCACACCCTTGCTGCAACTCAAGAAGTTCCCCGACATACCCGTCTCCCCTCGAGAGGAAGCACGAGGGTCCCGCACACATCCAGGTGAGCCCCGTTTCCGCCTCCTAGCTCGAGATGAGGGATCCATTCCCTGTTTCGTAGGGAAAGAATTCCCGGCGTTCCCGTCGCATCTCAAGAGGAGGCGCTCTCCACAGGAAAGGCGAGAGGAACTCCAGGGTCGTGCCACCATTCCAAGAGTCGCCCAGATGTGTCAGTCCATTCCAGAGGAACCTGTTTTCCCTGCACTGCCTTGACGTTCAAGCCGAGGATCGACTCCCACCACGTGTGCACGTGGGACAGCCCTGTGGGAAAGCCTCGTGGGAAAGCCTCGTGGGAAAGACTCGAGGGAAAACCATAGATCCTTTGATCGACGCGCCGGACTGCGTGACACTGCTGCTACAGCCCTGGGGGAAAGCGCAAGTGCATGCCCGCATTCGAGACGAGGACTGACTCCCCTAGGGAGATTCCAGAAGTACCCCAAGATCCATGTCAGCACTGGAGAGGAATCCTCAGGTTCCGGCCCCGACTCCACACAAGGTCTTAGGCCCCGGCATCGACGGGAGAGGAATCCCGAGAGGCCCCCGAGGAACTCGCATGGGGACTGGCCTTTCCTGAGGCCACCAGAGCGGGTCCCTGAGGTCCCCGTCGTAAGTCGAGAGCACCTGCCGCAACTCGAGAAAATCCAGGAGGTTTTGCCCTCCAGGCGAGATGAGGCCCATTTCCGCTGAGGCTTCTCGAGGCTAATCACGTCTAACCACTGGAACTTCCAAAGGGTCCTTCACACCCTTGCTGCAACTCAAGAAGTTCCCCGACATACCCGTCTCCACTCGAGAGGAAGCACGTGGGGTCCCGCACACATCCAGGGGAGCCCCGTTTCCGCCTCCTAGCTCGAGATGAGGGATCCTTTCCCTGTTTCGTAGGGAAAGAATTCCCGGCGTTCCCGTCGCATCTCAGGAGGAGGCGCTCTCCACAGGAAAGGCGAGAGGAACTCAAGGGTCGTGCCACCATTCCAAGAGTCCCCCAGATGTGTCAGTCCATTCCAGAGGAACCTGTTTTCCCTGCACTGCCTTGACGTTCAAGCCGAGGATCGACTCCCACCACGTGTGCACGTGGGACAGCCCTGTGGGAAAGCCTCGTGGGAAAGACTCGAGGGAAAACCTAGATCCTTTGATCCACGCGGCGGACTGCGTGACACTGCTGCTACCGCTCTGGAGGAAAGCGCAAGTGCATGCCCGCATTCGAGACGAGGACTGACTCCCCTGGGGAAACTCCAGAAGTACCTCAAGATCCATGTCAGCACTGGAGAGGAATCCTCAGGTTCCGGCCCCGACTCCACACAAGGTCTTAGGCCCCGGCATCGACGGGAGAGGAATCCCGAGAGGCCCCCGAGGAACTCGCATGGGGACTGGCCTTTCCTGAGGCCACCAGAGCGGGTCCCTGAGGTCCCCGTCGTAAGTCGAGAGCACCTGCCGCAACTCGAGAAAATCCAGGAGGTTTTGCCCTCCAGGCGAGATGAGGAACATTTCCGCTGAGGCTTCTCGAGGCTAATCACGTCTAACCACTGGAACTTCCAAAGGGTCCTTCACACCCTTGCTGCAACTCAAGAAGTTCCCCGACATACCCGTCTCCACTCGAGAGGAATCACGTGGGGTCCCGCACACATCCAGGGGAGCCCCGTTTCCGCCTCCTAGCTCGAGATGAGGGATCCTTTCCCTGTTTCGTAGGGAAAGAATTCCCGGCGTTCCCGTCGCATCTCAAGAGGAGGCGCTCTCCACAGGAAAGGCGAGAGGAACTCAAGGGTCGTGCCACCATTCCAAGAGTCCCCCAGATGTGTCAGTCCATTCCAGAGGAACCTGTTTTCCCTGCACTGCCTTGACGTTCAAGCCGAGGATCGACTCCCACCACGTGTGCACGTGGGACAGCCCTGTGGGAAAGCCTCGTGGGAAAGCCTCGTGGGAAAGACTCGAGGGAAAAACATAGATCCTTTGATCCACGCGGCGGACTGCGTGACACTGCTGCTACCGCTCTGGAGGAAAGCGCAAGTGCATGCCCGCATTCGAGACGAGGACTGACTCCCCTGGGGAGACTCCAGAAGTACCCCAAGATTCATGTCAGCACTGGAGAGGAATCCTCAGGTTCCGGCCCCGACTCCACACAAGGTCTTAGGCCCCGGCATCGACGGGACAGGAATCCCGAGAGGCCCCCGAGGAACTCGCATGGGGACTGGCCTTTCCTGAGGCCAGCAGAGCGGGTCCCTGAGGTCCCGGTCGTAAGTCGAGAGCACCTGCCGCAACTCGAGAAAATCCAGGAGGTTTTGCCCTCCAGGCGAGATGAGGCCCATTTCCGCTGAGGCTTCTGAAGGCTATTCACATCTAACCACTGGAACTTCCAAAGGGTACTTCACACCCTTGCTGCAACTCAAGACGTTCCCCGACATACCCGTCTCCACTCGAGAGGAAGCACGTGGGGTCCCGCACACATCCAGGGGAGCCCCGTTTCCGCCTCCTAGCTCGAGATGAGGGATCCTTTCACTGTTTCGTAGGGAAAGAATTCCCGGCGTTCCCGTCGCATCTCAAGTGGAGGCGCTCTCCACACGAAAGGAGAGAGGAACTCCAGGGTCGTGCCACCATTCCAAGAGTCCCCCAGATGTGTCAGTCCATTCCAGAGGAACCTGTTTTCCCTGCACTGCCTTAACGTTCAAGCCGAGGATCGACTCCCACCACGTGTGCACGTGGGACAGCCCTGTGGGAAAGCCTCGTGGGAAAGCCTCGTGGGAAAGACTCGAGGGAAAACCATAGATCCTTTGATCCACGCGGCGGACAGCGTGACACTGCTGCTACCGCTCTGGAGGAAAGGGAAAGTGCATGCCAGCATTCGAGACGAGGCCTGACTCCCCTGGGGAGACTCCAGAAGTACCCCAAGATCCATGTCAGCACTGGAGAGGAATCCTCAGGTTCCGGCCCCGACTCCACACAAAGTCTTAGGTCCCGGCATCGACGGGAGAGGAATCCCGAGAGGCCCCCGAGGAACTCGCATGGGGACTGGCCTTTCCTGAGGCCACCAGAGCGGGTCCCTGAGGTCCCCGTCGTAAGTCGAGAGCACCTGCCGAAACTCGAGAAAATCCAGGAGGTTTTGCCCTCCAGGCGAGATGAGGCCCATTTCCGCTGAGGCTTCTCGAGGCTAATCACGTCTAACCACTGGAACTTCCAAAGGGTCCTTCACACCCTTGCTGCAACTCAAGAAGTTCCCCGACATACCCGTCTCCACTCGAGAGGAAGCACGTGGGGTCCCGCACACATCCAGGGGAGCCCCGTTTCCGCCTCCTAGCTCGAGATGAGGGATCCTTTCCCTGCTTCGTAGGGAAAGAATTCCCGGCGTTCCCGTCGCATCTCAAGAGGAGGCGCTCTCCACAGGAAAGGCGAGAGGAACTCCAGGGTCGTGCCACCATTCCAAGAGTCCCCCAGATGTGTCTGTCCATTCCAGAGGAACCTGTTTTCCCTGCACTGCCTTGAGTTTAAGCCGAGGATCGACTCCCACCACGTGTGCACGTGGGACAGCCCTGTGGGAAAGCCTCGTGGGAAAGCCTCGTGGGAAAGACTCGAGGGAAAACCATAGATCCTTTGATCCACGCGGCGGACTGCGTGACACTGCTGCTACCGCTCTGGAGGAAAGCGCAAGTGCATGCCCGCATTCGAGACGAGGACTGACTCCCCTGGGGAGACTCCAGAAGTACCCCAAGATCCATGTCAGCACTGGAGAGCAATCCTCAGGTTCCGGCCCCGACTCCACACAAGGTCTTAGGCCCCGGCATCGACGGGAGAGGAATCCCGAGAGGCCCCCGAGGAACTCGCATGGGGACTGGCCTTTCCTGAGGCCACCAGAGCGGGTCCCTGAGGTCCCCGTCGTAAGTCGAGAGCACCTGCCGCAACTCGAGAAAATCCAGGAGGTTTTGCCCTCCAGGCGAGATGAGGCACATTTCCGCAGAGGTTTCTCGAGGCTAATCACGTCTAACCACTGGAACTTCCAAAGGGTCCTTGACACCCTTGCTGCAACTCAAGAAGTTCCCCGACATACCCGTCTCCACTCGAAAGGAAGCACGTGGGGTCCCGCACACATCCAGGGGAGCCCCGTTTCCGCCTCCTAGATCGAGATGAGGGATCCTTTCCCTGTTTCGTAGGGAAAGAATTCCCGGCGTTCCCGTCGCATCTCAAGAGGAGGCGCTCTCCACAGGAAAGGCGATAGGAACTCCAGGGTCGTGCCACCATTCCAAGAGTCCCCCAGATGAGTCAGTCCATTCCAGAGGAACCTGTTTTCCCTGCACTGCCTTGACGTTCAAGCCGAGGATCGACTCCCACCACGTGTGCACGTGGGACAGCCCTGTGGGAAATCCTCGTGGGAAAGCCTCGTGGGAAAGCCTCGTGGGAAAGACTCGAGGGAAAACCATAGATCCTTTGATCCACGCGGCGGATTGCGTGACACTGCTGCTACCGCTCTGGAGGAAAGCGCAAGTGCATGCCCGCATTCGAGACGAGGACTGACTCCCCTGGGGATACTCCAGAAGTACCCCAAGATCCATGTCAGCACTGGAGCGGAATCCTCAGGTTCCGGCCCCGACTCCACACAAGGTCTTAGGCCCCGGCATCGACGGGAGAGGAATCCCGAGAGGCCTCAGGAACTCGCATGGGGACTGGCCTTTACTGAGGCCACCAGAGCGGGTCCCTGAGGTCCCCGTCGTAATTCGAGAGCACCTGCCGCAACTCGAGAAAATCCAGGAGGTTCTGCCCTCCAGGCGAGATGAGGCCCATTTCCGCTGAGGCTTCTCGAGGCTAATCACGTCTAACCACTGGAACATCCAAAGGGTCCTTCACACCCTTGCTGCAACTCAAGAAGTTCCCCGACATACCCGTCTCCACTCGAGAGGAAGCACGTGGGGTCCCGCACACATCCAGGGGAGCCCCGTTTCCGCCTCCTAGCTCGAGATGAGGGATCCTTTCCCTGCTTCGTAGGGAAAGAATTCCCGTCGTTCCCGTCGCATCTCAAGAGGAGGCGCTCTCCACAAGAAAGGCGAGAGGAACTCAAGGGTCGTGCCACCATTCCAAGAGACCCCCAGATGTGTCAGTCCATTACAGAGGAAGCTGTTTTCCCTGCACTGCTTGACGTTCAAGCCGAGGATCGACTCCCACCACGTGTGCACGTGGGACAGGGCTGTGGGAAAGCCTCGTGGGAAAGCCTCGTGGGAAAGACTCGAGGGAAAACCATAGATCCTTTGATCCACGCGGCGGACAGCGTGACACTGCTGCTACCGCTCTGGAGGAAAGCGCAAGTGCATGCCGGCATTCGAGACGAGGACTGACTCCCCTGGGGAAACTCCAGAAGTACCTCAAGATCCATGTCAGCACTGGAGAGGAATCCTCAGGTTCCGGCCCCGACTCCACACAAGGTCTTAGGCCCCGGCATCGACGGGAGAGGAATCCCGAGAGGCCCCCGAGGAAGTCGCATGGGGACTGGCCTTTCCTGAGGCCACCAGAGCGGGTCCCTGAGGTCCCCGTCGTAAGTCGAGAGCACCTGCCGCAACTCGACAAAATCCAGGAGGTTTTGCCCTCCAGGCGAGATGAGGAACATTTCCGCTGAGGCTTCTCGAGGCTAATCACGTCTAACCACTGGAACTTCCAAAGGGTCCTTCACACCCTTGCTGCAACTCAAGAAGTTCCCCGACATACCCGTCTCCACTCGAGAGGAATCACGTGGGGTCCCGCACATATCCAGGGGAGCCCCGTTTCCGCCTCCTAGCTCGAGATGAGGGATCCTTTCCCTGTTTCATAGGGAAAGAATTCCCGGCGTTCCCGTCGCATCTCAAGAGGAGGCGCTCTCCACAGGAAAGGCGAGAGGAACTCAAGGGTCGTGCCACCATTCCAACAGTCCCCCAGATGTGTCAGTCCATTCCAGAGGAACCTGTTTTCCCTGCACTGCCTTGACGTTCAAGCCGAGGATCGACTCCCACCACGTGTGCACGTGGGACAGCCCTGTGGGAAAGCCTCGTGGGAAAGCCTCGTGGGAAAGACTCGAGGGAAAAACATAGATCCTTTGATCCACGCGGCAGACTGCGTGACACTGCTGCTACCGCTCTGGAGGAAAGCGCAAGTGCATGCCCGCATTCGAGACGAGGACTGACTCCCCTGGGGAGACTCCAGAAGTACCCCAAGATTCATGTCAGCACTGGAGAGAAATCCTCAGGTTCCGGCCCCGACTCCACACAAGGTCTTAGGCCCCGGCATCGACGGGAGAGGAATCCCGAGAGGCCCCCGAGGAACTCGCATGGGGACTGGCCTTTCCTGAGGCCACCAGAGCGGGTCCCTGAGGTCCCGGTCGTAAGTCGAGAGCACCTGCCGCAACTCGAGAAAATCCAGGAGGTTTTGCCCTCCAGGCGAGATGAGGCCCATTTCCGCTGAGGCTTCTGAAGGCTATTCACATCTAACCACTGGAACTTCCAAAGGGTACTTCACACCCTTGCTGCAACTCAAGACGTTCCCCGACATACCCGTCTCCACTCGAGAGGAAGCACGTGGGGTCCCGCACACATCCAGGGGAGCCCCGTTTCCGCCTCCTAGCTCGAGATGAGGGATCCTTTCCCTGTTTCGTAGGGAAAGAATTCGCGGCGTTCCCGTCGCATCTCAAGTGGAGGCGCTCTCCACAGGAAAGGAGAGAGGAACTCCAGGGTCGTGCCACCATTCCAAGAGTCCCCCAGATGTGTCAGTCCATTCCAGAGGAACCTGTTTTCCCTGCACTGCCTTAACGTTCAAGCCGAGGATCGACTCCCACCACGTGTGCACGTGGGACAGCCCTGTGGGAAAGCCTCGTGGGAAAGCCTCGTGGGAAAGACTCGAGGGAAAACCATAGATCCTTTGATCCACGCGGCGGACTGCGTGACACTGCTGCTACCGCTCTGGAGGAAAGGGAAAGTGCATGCCAGCATTCGAGACGAGGCCTGACTCCCCTGGGGAGACTCCAGAAGTACCCCAAGATCCATGTCAGCACTGGAGAGGAATCCTCAGGTTCCGGCCCCGACTCCACACAAAGTCTTAGGTCCCGGCATCGACGGGAGAGGAATCCCGAGAGGCCCCCGAGGAACTCGCATGGGGACTGGCCTTTCCTGAGGCCACCAGAGCGGGTCCCTGAGGTCCACGTCGTAAGTCGAGAGCACCTGCCGAAACTCGAGAAAATCCAGGAGGTTTTGCCCTCCAGGCGAGATGAGGCCCATTTCCGCTGAGGCTTCTCGAGGCTAATCACGTCTAACCACTGGAACTTCCAAAGGGTCCTTCACACCCTTGCTGCAACTCAAGAAGTTCCCCGACATACCCGTCTCCACTCGAGAGGAAGCACGTGGGGTCCCGCACACATCCAGGGGAGCCCCGTTTCCGCCTCCTAGCTCGAGATGAGGGATCCTTTCCCTGCTTCGTAGGGAAAGAATTCCCGGCTTTCCCGTCGCATCTCAAGAGGAGGCGCTCTCCACAGGAAAGGCGAGCGGAACTCCAGGGTCGTGCCACCATTCCAAGAGTCCCCCAGATGTGTCTGTCCATTCCAGAGGAACCTGTTTTCCCTGCACTGCCTTGAGTTCAAGCCGAGGATCGACTCCCACCACGTGTGCACGTGGGACAGGGCTGTGGGAAAGCCTCGTGGGAAAGCCTCGTGGGAAAGACTCGAGGGAAAACCATAGATCCTTTGATCCACGCGCCGGACTGCGTGACACTGCTGCTACCGCCCTGGGGGAAAGCGCAAGTGCATGCCCGCATTCGAGACGAGGACTGACTCCCCTAGGGAGACTCCAGAAGTACCCCAAGATCCATGTCAGCACTGGAGAGGAATCCTCAGGTTCCGGCCCCGACTCCACACAAGGACTTAGGCCCCGGCATCGACGGGAGAGGAATCCCGAGAGGCCCCCGAGGAACTCGCATGGGGACTGGCCTTTCCTGAGGCCACCAGAGCGGGTCCCTGAGGTCCCGGTCGTAAGTCGAGAGCACCTGCCGCAACTCGAGAAAATCCAGGAGGTTTTGCCCTCCAGGCGAGATGAGGCCCATTTCCGCTGAGGCTTCTCGAGGCTAATCACGTCTAACCACTGGAACTTCCAAAGGGTCCTTCACACCCTTGCTGCAACTCAAGAAGTTCCCCGACATACCTGTCTCCACTCGAGAGGAAGCACGTGGGGTCCCGCACACATCCAGGGGAGCCCCGTTTCCGCCTCCTAGCTCGAGATGAGGGATCCTTTCCCTGTTTCGTAGGGAAAGAATTCCCGGCGTTCCCGTCGCATCTCAAGAGGAGGCGCTCTCCACAGGAAAGGCGAGAGGAACTCAAGGGTCGTGACACCATTCCAAGAGTCCCCCAGATGTGTCAGTCCATTCCAGAGGAACCTGTTTTCCCTGCACTGCCTTGACGTTCAAGCCGAGGATCGACTCCCACCACGTGTGCACGTGGGACAGCCCTGTGGGAAAGCCTCGTGGGAAAGACTCGAGGGAAAACCTAGATTCTTTGATCCACGCGGCGGAATGCGTGACACTGCTGCTACCACTCTGGAGGAAAGCGAAAGTGCATGCCCGCATTCGAGACGAGGTCTGAGTCCCCTCGGGAGACTCCAGAAGTACTCCAAGATCCATGTCAGCACTGGAGAGGTATCCTCAAGTTCCGACCCCGACTTCACACAAGGTCTTAGGCCCCGGCATCGACGGGAGAGGAATCCCGAGAGGCCCCCGAGGAACTCGCATGGGGACTGGCCTTTCCTGAGGCCACCAGAGCGGATCCCTGAGGTCCCCGTCGTAAGTCGAGAGCACCTGCCGCAACTCGAGAAAATCCAGGAGGTTTTGCCCTCCAGGCGAGATGAGGCCCATTTCCGCTGAGGCTTCTCGAGGCTAATCACATCTAACCACTGGAACTTCCAAAGGGTCCTTCACACCCTTGCTGCAACTCAAGAAGTTCCCCGACATACCCGTCTCCACTCGAGAGGAATCACGTGGGGTCCCGCACACATCCAGGGGAGCCCCGTTTCCGCCTCCTAGCTCGAGATGAGGGATCCTTTCCCTGTTTCGTAGGGAAAGAATTCCCGGCGTTCCCGTCGCATCTCAAGAGGAGGCGCTCTCCACAGGAAAGGCGAGAGGAACTCAAGGGTCGTGCCACCATTCCAAGAGTCCCCCAGATGTGTCAGTCCATTCCAGAGGAACCTGTTTTCCCTGCACTGCCTTGACGTTCAAGCCGAGGATCGACTCCCACCACGTGTGCACGTGGGACAGCCCTGTGGGAAAGCCTCGTGGGAAAGCCTCGTGGGAAAGACTCGAGGGAAAAACATAGATCCTTTGATCCACGCGGCGGACTGCGTGACACTGCTGCTACCGCTCTGGAGGAAAGCGCAAGTGCATGCCCGCATTCGAGACGAGGACTGACTCCCCTGGGGAGACTCCAGAAGTACCCCAAGATCCATGTCAGCACTGGAGAGGAATCCTCAGGTTTCGGCCCCGACTCCACACAAGGTCTTAGGCCCCGGCATCGACGGGAGAGGAATCCCGAGAGGCCCCCGAGGAACTCGCATGGGGACTGGCCTTTCCTGAGGCCACCAGAGCGGGTCCCTGAGGTCCCCGTCGTAAGTCGAGAGCACCTGCCGCAACTCGAGAAAATCCAGGAAGTTTTGCCCTCCAGGCGAGATGAGGCCCATTTCCGCTGAGGCTTCTCGAGGCTAATCACATCTAACCACTGGAACATCCAAAGGGTCCTTCTCACCCTTGCTGCAACTCAAGCAGTTCCGCGACATACCCGTCTTCACTCGAGAGGAAGCACGAGGGTCCCGCACACATCCAGGGGAGCCCCGTTTCTGCCTCCTAGCTCGAGATGAGGGATCCTTTCCCTGTTTCGTAGGGAAAGAATTCCCGGTGTTCCCGTCGCATCTCAAGAGGAGGCGCTCTACACAGGAAAGGCGAGATGAACTCCAGGGTCGTGCCACCATTCCAAGAGTCGCCCAGATGTGTCAGTCCATTCCAGAGGAACAGGTTTTCCCTGCACTGCCTTGACGTTCAAGCCGAGGATCGACTCCCACCACGTGTGCACGTGGGACAGCCCTGTGGGAAAGCCTCGTGGGAAAGCCTCGTGGGAAAGACTCGAGGGAAAAACATAGATCCTTTGATCCACGCGGAGGACTGCGTGACTCTGCTGCTACCGCTCTGGAGGAAAGCGCAAGTGCATGCCAGCAGTCGAGACGAGGACTGACTCCCCTGGGGAGACTCCAGAAGTACCCCAAGATCCATGTCAGCACTGGAGAGGAATCCTCAGGTTCCGGCCCCGACTCCACACAAGGTCTTAGGCCCCGACATCGACGGGAGAGGATCACGAGAGGCCCCCAGGAACTCGCAGGGGGACTGGCCTTTCCTGAGGCCACCAGAGCGGGACCCTGAGGTCCCCGTCGTAAGTCGAGAGCACCTGCCGCAACTCGAGAAAATCCAGGAGGTTTTGCCCTCCAGGCGAGATGAGGCCCATTTCCGCTGAGGCTTCTCGAGGCTAATCACGTCTAACCACTGGAACTTCCAAAGGGTCCTTCACACCCTTGCTGCAACTCAAGAAGTTCCCCGACATACCCGTCTCCACTCGAGAGGAAGCACGTGGGGTCCCGCACACATCCAGGGGAGCCCCGTTTCCGCCTCCTAGCTCGAGATGAGGGATCCTTTCCCTGTTTCGTAGGGAAAGAATTCCCGGCGTTCCTGTCGCATCTCAAGAGGAGGCGCTCTCCACAGGAAAGGCGAGAGGAACTCCAGGGTCGTGCCACCATTCCAAGAGTCCCCCAGATGTGTCAGTCCATTCCAGAGGAACCTGTTTTCCCTGCACTGGCTTGACGTTCAAGCCGAGGATCGACTCCCACCACGTGTGCACGTGGGACAGCCCTGTGGGAAAGCCTCGTGGGAAAGCCTCGTGGGAAAGACTCGAGGGAAAACCTTAGATCCTTTGATCCACGCGGCAGACTCCGTGACACTGCTGCTACCGCCCTGGAGGAAAGCGCAAGTGCATGCCCGCATTCGAGACGAGGACTGACTCCCCTGGGGAGACTCCAGAAGTACCCCAAGATCCATGTCAGCACTGGAGAGGAATCCTCAGGTTCCGGCCCCGATTCCACACAAGGTCTTAGGCCCCGGCATCGACGGGAGAGGAATCCCGAGAGGCCCCCGAGGAACTCGCATGGGGACTGGCCTTTCCTGAGGCCACCAGAGCGGGTCCCTGAGGTCCCCGTCGTAAGTCGAGAGCACCTGCCGCAACTCGAGAAAATCCAGGAGGTTTTGCCCTCCAGGCGAGATGAGGCCCATTTCTGCTGAGGCTTCTCGAGGCTAATCACATCTAACCACTGGAACATCCAAAGGGTCCTTCTCACCCTTGCTGCAACTCAAGAAGTTCCCCGACATACCCGTCTCCACTCGAGAGGAAGCACGTGGGGTCCCGCACACATCCAGGGGAGCCCCGTTTCCGCCTCCTAGCTCGAGATGAAGGATCCTTTCCTTGTTTCGTAGGGAAAGAATTCCCGGCGTTCCCGTCGCATCTCAAGAGGAGGCGATCTCCACAGGAAAGGCGAGAGGAACTCCAGGGTCGTGCCACCATTCCAAGAGTCCCCCAGATGGGTCAGTCCATTCCAGAGGAACCTGTTTTCCCTGCACTGCCTTGACGTTCAAGCCGAGGATCGACTCCCACCACGTGTGCACGTGGGACAGCCCTGTGGGAAAGCCTCGTGGGAAAGACTCGAGGGAAAACCATAGATCCTTTGATCCACGCGGCGGACTGCGTGACACTGCTGCTACCGCTCTGAAGGAAAGCGCAAGTGCATGCCCGCATTCGAGACGAGGACTGACTCCCCTGGGGAGACTCCAGAAGTACCCCAAGATCCATGTCAGCACTGGAGAGGAATCCTCAGGTTCCGGCCCCGACTCCACACAAGGTCTTAGGCCCCGGCATTGACGGGAGAGGAATCCCGAGAGGCCCCCGAGGAACTCGCATGAGGACTGGCCTTTCCTGAGGCCACCAGAGCGGGTCCCTGAGGTCCCCGTCGTAAGTCGAGAGCACCTGCCGCAACTCGAGAAAATCCAGGAGGTTTTGAACTCCAGGCGAGATGAGGCCCATTTCCGCTGAGGCTTCTCGAGGCTAATCACATCTAACCACTGGAACATCCAAAGGGTCCTTCTCACCCTTGCTGCAACTCAAGAAGTTCCCCGACATACCCGTCTCCCCTCGAGAGGAAGCACGAGGGTCCCGCACACATCCAGGTGAGCCCCGTTTCCGCCTCCTAGCTCGAGATGAGGGATCCTTTCCCTGTTTCGTAGGGAAAGAATTCCCGGCGTTCCCGTCGCATCTCAAGAGGAGGCGCTCTCCACAGGAAAGGCGAGAGGAACTCCAGGGTCGTGCCACCATTCCAAGAGTCGCCCAGATGTGTCAGTCCATTCCAGAGGAACCTGTTTTCCCTGCACTGCCTTGACGTTCAAGCCGAGGATCGACTCCCACCACGTGTGCACGTGGGACAGCCCTGTGGGAAAGCCTCGTGGGAAAGCCTCGTGGGAAAGACTCGAGGGAAAACCATAGATCCTTTGATCGACGCGCCGGACTGCGTGACACTGCTGCTACAGCCCTGGGGGAAAGCGCAAGTGCATGCCCGCATTCGAGACGAGGACTGACTCCCCTAGGGAGATTCCAGAAGTACCCCAAGATCCATGACAGCACTGGAGAGGAATCCTCAGGTTCCGGCCCCGACTCCACACAAGGTCTTAGGCCCCGGCATCGACGGGAGAGGAATCCCGAGAGGCCCCCGAGGAACTCGCATGGGGACTGGCCTTTCCTGAGGCCACCAGAGCGGGTCCCTGAGGTCCCCGTCGTAAGTCGAGAGCACCTGCCGCAACTCGAGAAAATCCAGGAGGTTTTGCCCTCCAGGCGAGATGAGGCCCATTTCCGCTGAGGCTTCTCGAGGCTAATCACGTCTAACCACTGGAACTTCCAAAGGGTCCTTCACACCCTTGCTGCAACTCAAGAAGTTCCCCGACATACCCGTCTCCACTCGAGAGGAAGCACGTGGGGTCCCGCACACATCCAGGGGAGCCCCGTTTCCGCCTCCTAGCTCGAGATGAGGGATCCTTTCCCTGTTTCGTAGGGAAAGAATTCCCGGCGTTCCCGTCGCATCTCAGGAGGAGGCGCTCTCCACAGGAAAGGCGAGAGGAACTCAAGGGTCGTGCCACCATTCCAAGAGTCCCCCAGATGTGTCAGTCCATTCCAGAGGAACCTGTTTTCCCTGCACTGCCTTGACGTTCAAGCCGAGGATCGACTCCCACCACGTGTGCACGTGGGACAGCCCTGTGGGAAAGCCTCGTGGGAAAGACTCGAGGGAAAACCTAGATCCTTTGATCCACGCGGCGGACTGCGTGACACTGCTGCTACCGCTCTGGAGGAAAGCGCAAGTGCATGCCCGCATTCGAGACGAGGACTGACTCCCCTGGGGAAACTCCAGAAGTACCTCAAGATCCATGTCAGCACTGGAGAGGAATCCTCAGGTTCCGGCCCCGACTCCACACAAGGTCTTAGGCCCCGGCATCGACGGGAGAGGAATCCCGAGAGGCCCCCGAGGAACTCGCATGGGGACTGGCCTTTCCTGAGGCCACCAGAGCGGGTCCCTGAGGTCCCCGTCGTAAGTCGAGAGCACCTGCCGCAACTCGAGAAAATCCAGGAGGTTTTGCCCTCCAGGCGAGATGAGGAACATTTCCGCTGAGGCTTCTCGAGGCTAATCACGTCTAACCACTGGAACTTCCAAAGGGTCCTTCACACCCTTGCTGCAACTCAAGAAGTTCCCCGACATACCCGTCTCCACTCGAGAGAAAGCACGTGGGGTCCCGCACACATCCAGGGGAGCCCCGTTTCCGCCTCCTAGCTCGAGATTTGGGATCCTTTCCCTGTTTCGTAGGGAAAGAATTCCCGGCGTTCCCGTCGCATCTCAAGAGGAGGCGCTCTCCACAAGAAAGGCGAGAGGAACTCAAGGGTCGTGCCACCATTCCAAGAGACCCCCAGATATGTCAGTCCATTACAGAGGAAGCTGTTTTCCCTGCACTGCCTTGACGTTCAAGCCGAGGATCGACTCCCACCACGTGTGCACGTGGGACAGCCCTGTGGGAAAGCCTCGTGGGAAAGCCTCGTGGGAAAGACTCGAGGGAAAACCTTAGATCCATTGATCCACGCAGCGGACTGCGTGACACTGCTGCTACCGCTCTGGAGGAAAGCGCAAGTGCATGCCCGCATTCGAGACGAGGACTGACTCCCCTGGGGAGACTCCAGAAGTACCCCAAGATCCATGTCAGCACTGGAGAGGAATCCTCAGGTTTCGGCCCCGACTCCACACAAGGTCTTAGGCCCCGGCATCGACGGGAGAGGAATCCCGAGAGGCCCCCGAGGAACTCGCATGGGGACTGGCCTTTCCTGAGGCCACCAGAGCGGGTCCCTGAGGTCCCCGTCGTAAGTCGAGAGCACCTGCCGCAACTCGAGAAAATCCAGGAAGTTTTGCCCTCCAGGCGAGATGAGGCCCATTTCCGCTGAGGCTTCTCGAGGCTAATCACATCTAACCACTGGAACATCCAAAGGGTCCTTCTCACCCTTGCTGCAACTCAAGCAGTTCCGCGACATACCCGTCTTCACTCGAGAGGAAGCACGAGGGTCCCGCACACATCCAGGGGAGCCCCGTTTCTGCCTCCTAGCTCGAGATGAGGGATCCTTTCCCTGTTTCGTAGGGAAAGAATTCCCGGTGTTCCCGTCGCATCTCAAGAGGAGGCGCTCTACACAGGAAAGGCGAGATGAACTCCAGGGTCGTGCCACCATTCCAAGAGTCGCCCAGATGTGTCAGTCCATTCCAGAGGAACAGGTTTTCCCTGCACTGCCTTGACGTTCAAGCCGAGGATCGACTCCCACCACGTGTGCACGTGGGACAGCCCTGTGGGAAAGCCTCGTGGGAAAGCCTCGTGGAAAAGACTCGAGGGAAAAACATAGATCCTTTGATCCACGCGGAGGACTGCGTGACTCTGCTGCTACCGCTCTGGAGGAAAGCGCAAGTGCATGCCAGCAGTCGAGACGAGGACTGACTCCCCTGGGGAGACTCCAGAAGTACCCCAAGATCCATGTCAGCACTGGAGAGGAATCCTCAGGTTCCGGCCCCGACTCCACACAAGGTCTTAGGCCCCGACATCGACGGGAGAGGATCACGAGAGGCCCCCAGGAACTCGCAGGGGGACTGGCCTTTCCTGAGGCCACCAGAGCGGGACCCTGAGGTCCCCGTCGTAAGTCGAGAGCACCTGCCGCAACTCGAGAAAATCCAGGAGGTTTTGCCCTCCAGGCGAGATGAGGCCCATTTCCGCTGAGGCTTCTCGAGGCTAATCACGTCTAACCACTGGAACTTCCAAAGGGTCCTTCACACCCTTGCTGCAACTCAAGAAGTTCCCCGACATACCCGTCTCCACTCGAGAGGAAGCACGTGGGGTCCCGCACACATCCAGGGGAGCCCCGTTTCCGCCTCCTAGCTCGAGATGAGGGATCCTTTCCCTGTTTCGTAGGGAAAGAATTCCCGGCGTTCCTGTCGCATCTCAAGAGGAGGCGCTCTCCACAGGAAAGGCGAGAGGAACTCCAGGGTCGTGCCACCATTCCAAGAGTCCCCCAGATGTGTCAGTCCATTCCAGAGGAACCTGTTTTCCCTGCACTGGCTTGACGTTCAAGCCGAGGATCGACTCCCACCACGTGTGCACGTGGGACAGCCCTGTGGGAAAGCCTCGTGGGAAAGCCTCGTGGGAAAGACTCGAGGGAAAACCTTAGATCCTTTGATCCACGCGGCAGACTCCGTGACACTGCTGCTACCGCCCTGGAGGAAAGCGCAAGTGCATGCCCGCATTCGAGACGAGGACTGACTCCCCTGGGGAGACTCCAGAAGTACCCCAAGATCCATGTCAGCACTGGAGAGGAATCCTCAGGTTCCGGCCCCGATTCCACACAAGGTCTTAGGCCCCGGCATCTACGGGAGAGGAATCCCGAGAGGCCCCCGAGGAACTCGCATGGGGACTGGCCTTTCCTGAGGCCACCAGAGCGGGTCCCTGAGGTCCCCGTCGTAAGTCGAGAGCACCTGCCGCAACTCGAGAAAATCCAGGAGGTTTTGCCCTCCAGGCGAGATGAGGCCCATTTCTGCTGAGGCTTCTCGAGGCTAATCACATCTAACCACTGGAACATCCAAAGGGTCCTTCTCACCCTTGCTGCAACTCAAGAAGTTCCCCGACATACCCGTCTCCACTCGAGAGGAAGCACGTGGGGTCCCGCACACATCCAGGGGAGCCCCGTTTCCGCCTCCTAGCTCGAGATGAAGGATCCTTTCCCTGTTTCGTAGGGAAAGAATTCCCGGCGTTCCCGTCGCATCTCAAGAGGAGGCGATCTCCACAGGAAAGGCGAGAGGAACTCAAGGGTCGTGCCACCATTCCAAGAGTCCCCCAGATGGGTCAGTCCATTCCAGAGGAACCTGTTTTCCCTGCACTGCCTTGACGTTCAAGCCGAGGATCGACTCCCACCACGTGTGCACGTGGGACAGCCCTGTGGGAAAGCCTCGTGGGAAAGACTCGAGGGAAAACCATAGATCCTTTGATCCACGCGGCGGACTGCGTGACACTGCTGCTACCGCTCTGAAGGAAAGCGCAAGTGCATGCCCGCATTCGAGACGAGGACTGACTCCCCTGGGGAGACTCCAGAAGTACCCCAAGATCCATGTCAGCACTGGAGAGGAATCCTCAGGTTCCGGCCCCGACTCCACACAAGGTCTTAGGCCCCGGCATTGACGGGAGAGGAATCCCGAGAGGCCCCCGAGGAACTCGCATGAGGACTGGCCTTTCCTGAGGCCACCAGAGCGGGTCCCTGAGGTCCCCGTCGTAAGTCGAGAGCACCTGCCGCAACTCGAGAAAATCCAGGAGGTTTTGAACTCCAGGCGAGATGAGGCCCATTTCCGCTGAGGCTTCTCGAGGCTAATCACATCTAACCACTGGAACATCCAAAGGGTCCTTCTCACCCTTGCTGCAACTCAAGAAGTTCCCCGACATACCCGTCTCCCCTCGAGAGGAAGCACGAGGGTCCCGCACACATCCAGGTGAGCCCCGTTTCCGCCTCCTAGCTCGAGATGAGGGATCCTTTCCCTGTTTCGTAGGGAAAGAATTCCCGGCGTTCCCGTCGCATCTCAAGAGGAGGCGCTCTCCACAGGAAAGGCGAGAGGAACTCCAGGGTCGTGCCACCATTCCAAGAGTCGCCCAGATGTGTCAGTCCATTCCAGAGGAACCTGTTTTCCCTGCACTGCCTTGACGTTCAAGCCGAGGATCGACTCCCACCACGTGTGCACGTGGGACAGCCCTGTGGGAAAGCCTCGTGGGAAAGCCTCGTGGGAAAGACTCGAGGGAAAACCATAGATCCTTTGATCGACGCGCCGGACTGCGTGACACTGCTGCTACAGCCCTGGGGGAAAGCGCAAGTGCATGCCCGCATTCGAGACGAGGACTGACTCCCCTAGGGAGATTCCAGAAGTACCCCAAGATCCATGTCAGCACTGGAGAGGAATCCTCAGGTTCCGGCCCCGACTCCACACAAGGTCTTAGGCCCCGGCATCGACGGGAGAGGAATCCCGAGAGGCCCCCGAGGAACTCGCATGGGGACTGGCCTTTCCTGAGGCCACCAGAGCGGGTCCCTGAGGTCCCCGTCGTAAGTCGAGAGCACCTGCCGCAACTCGAGAAAATCCAGGAGGTTTTGCCCTCCAGGCGAGATGAGGCCCATTTCCGCTGAGGCTTCTCGAGGCTAATCACGTCTAACCACTGGAACTTCCAAAGGGTCCTTCACACCCTTGCTGCAACTCAAGAAGTTCCCCGACATACCCGTCTCCACTCGAGAGGAAGCACGTGTGGTCCCGCACACATCCAGGGGAGCCCCGTTTCCGCCTCCTAGCTCGAGATGAGGGATCCTTTCCCTGTTTCGTAGGGAAAGAATTCCCGGCGTTCCCGTCGCATCTCAGGAGGAGGCGCTCTCCACAGGAAAGGCGAGAGGAACTCAAGGGTCGTGCCACCATTCCAAGAGTCCCCCAGATGTGTCAGTCCATTCCAGAGGAACCTGTTTTCCCTGCACTGCCTTGACGTTCAAGCCGAGGATCGACTCCCACCACGTGTGCACGTGGGACAGCCCTGTGGGAAAGCCTCGTGGGAAAGACTCGAGGGAAAACCTAGATCCTTTGATCCACGCGGCGGACTGCGTGACACTGCTGCTACCGCTCTGGAGGAAAGCGCAAGTGCATGCCCGCATTCGAGACGAGGACTGACTCCCCTGGGGAAACTCCAGAAGTACCTCAAGATCCATGTCAGCACTGGAGAGGAATCCTCAGGTTCCGGCCCCGACTCCACACAAGGTCTTAGGCCCCGGCATCGACGGGAGAGGAATCCCGAGAGGCCCCCGAGGAACTCGCATGGGGACTGGCCTTTCCTGAGGCCACCAGAGCGGGTCCCTGAGGTCCCCGTCGTAAGTCGAGAGCACCTGCCGCAACTCGAGAAAATCCAGGAGGTTTTGCCCTCCAGGCGAGATGAGGAACATTTCCGCTGAGGCTTCTCGAGGCTAATCACGTCTAACCACTGGAACTTCCAAATGGTCCTTCACACCCTTGCTGCAACTCAAGAAGTTCCCCGACATACCCGTCTCCACTCGAGAGGAATCACGTGGGGTCCCGCACACATCCAGGGGAGCCCCGTTTCCGCCTCCTAGCTCGAGATGAGGGATCCTTTCCATGTTTCGTAGGGAAAGAATTCCCGGCGTTCCCGTCGCATCTCAAGAGGAGGCGCTCTCCACAGGAAAGGCGAGAGGAACTCAAGGGTCGTGCCACCATTCCAAGAGTCCCCCAGATGTGTCAGTCCATTCCAGAGGAACCTGTTTTCCCTGCACTGCCTTGACGTTCAAGCCGAGGATCGACTCCCACCACGTGTGCACGTGGGACAGCCCTGTGGGAAAGCCTCGTGGGAAAGCCTCGTGGGAAAGACTCGAGGGAAAAACATAGATCCTTTGATCCACGCGGCGGACTGCGTGACACTGCTGCTACCGCTCTGGAGGAAAGCGCAAGTGCATGCCCGCATTCGAGACGAGGACTGACTCCCCTGGGGAGACTCCAGAAGTACCCCAAGATTCATGTCAGCACTGGAGAGGAATCCTCAGGTTCCGGCCCCGACTCCACACAAGGTCTTAGGCCCCGGCATCGACGGGACAGGAATCCCGAGAGGCCCCCGAGGAACTCGCATGGGGACTGGCCTTTCCTGAGGCCAGCAGAGCGGGTCCCTGAGGTCCCGGTCGTAAGTCGAGAGCACCTGCCGCAACTCGAGAAAATCCAGGAGGTTTTGCCCTCCAGGCGAGATGAGGCCCATTTCCGCTGAGGCTTCTGAAGGCTATTCACATCTAACCACTGGAACTTCCAAAGGGTACTTCACACCCTTGCTGCAACTCAAGACGTTCCCCGACATACCCGTCTCCACTCGAGAGGAAGCACGTGGGGTCCCGCACACATCCAGGGGAGCCCCGTTTCCGCCTCCTAGCTCGAGATGAGGGATCCTTTCACTGTTTCGTAGGGAAAGAATTCGCGGCGTTCCCGTCGCATCTCAAGTGGAGGCGCTCTCCACACGAAAGGAGAGAGGAACTCCAGGGTCGTGCCACCATTCCAAGAGTCCCCCAGATGTGTCAGTCCATTCCAGAGGAACCTGTTTTCCCTGCACTGCCTTAACGTTCAAGCCGAGGATCGACTCCCACCACGTGTGCACGTGGGACAGCCCTGTGGGAAAGCCTCGTGGGAAAGCCTCGTGGGAAAGACTCGAGGGAAAACCATAGATCCTTTGATCCACGCGGCGGACAGCGTGACACTGCTGCTACCGCTCTGGAGGAAAGGGAAAGTGCATGCCAGCATTCGAGACGAGGCCTGACTCCCCTGGGGAGACTCCAGAAGTACCCCAAGATCCATGTCAGCACTGGAGAGGAATCCTCAGGTTCCGGCCCCGACTCCACACAAAGTCTTAGGTCCCGGCATCGACGGGAGAGGAATCAAGAGAGGCCCCCGAGGAACTCGCATGGGGACTGGCCTTTCCTGAGGCCACCAGAGCGGGTCCCTGAGGTCCCCGTCGTAAGTCGAGAGCACCTGCCGAAACTCGAGAAAATCCAGGAGGTTTTGCCCTCCAGGCGAGATGAGGCCCATTTCCGCTGAGGCTTCTCGAGGCTAATCACGTCTAACCACTGGAACTTCCAAAGGGTCCTTCACACCCTTGCTGCAACTCAAGAAGTTCCCCGACATACCCGTCTCCACTCGAGAGGAAGCACGTGGGGTCACGCACACATCCAGGGGAGCCCCGTTTCCGCCTCCTAGCTCGAGATGAGGGATCCTTTCCCTGCTTCGTAGGGAAAGAATTCCCGGCGTTCCCGTCGCATCTCAAGAGGAGGCGCTCTCCACAGGAAAGGCGAGAGGAACTCCAGGGTCGTGCCACCATTCCAAGAGTCCCCCAGATGTGTCTGTCCATTCCAGAGGAACCTGTTTTCCCTGCACTGCCTTGAGTTTAAGCCGAGGATCGAATCCCACCACGTGTGCACGTGGGACAGCCCTGTGGGAAATCCTCGTGGGAAAGCCTCGTGGGAAAGCCTCGTGGGAAAGACTCGAGGGAAAACCATAGATCCTTTGATCCACGCGGCGGATTGCGTGACACTGCTGCTACCGCTCTGGAGGAAAGCGCAAGTGCATGCCCGCATTCGAGACGAGGACTGACTCCCCTGGGGATACTCCAGAAGTACCCCAAGATCCATGTCAGCACTGGAGAGGATTCCTCAGGTTCCGGCCCCGACTCCACACAAGGTCTTAGGCCCCGGCATCGACGGGAGAGGAATCCCGAGAGGCCTCAGGAACTCGCATGGGGACTGGCCTTTACTGAGGCCACCAGAGCGGGTCCCTGAGGTCCCCGTCGTAAGTCGAGAGCACCTGCCGCAACTCGAGAAAATCCAGGAGGTTTTGCCCTCCAGGCGAGATGAGGCCCATTTCCGCTGAGGCTTCTCGAGGCTAATCACGTCTAACCACTGGAACATCCAAAGGGTCCTTCACACCCTTGCTGCAACTCAAGAAGTTCCCCGACATACCCGTCTCCACTCGAGAGGAAGCACGTGGGGTCCCGCACACATCCAGGGGAGCCCCGTTTCCGCCTCCTAGCTCGAGATGAGGGATCCTTTCCCTGCTTCGTAGGGAAAGAATTCCCGTCGTTCCCGTCGCATCTCAAGAGGAGGCGCTCTCCACAAGAAAGGCGAGAGGAACTCAAGGGTCGTGCCACCATTCCAAGAGACCCCCAGATGTGTCAGTCCATTCCAGAGGAACCTGTTTTCCCTGCACTGCCTTGACGTTCAAGCCGAGGATCGACTCCCACCACGTGTGCACGTGGGACAGCCCTGTGGGAAAGCCTCGTGGGAAAGCCTCGTGGGAAAGACTCGAGGGAAAACCATAGATCCTTTGATCGTCGCGCCGGACTGCGTGACACTGCTGCTACAGCCCTGGGGGAAAGCGCAAGTGCATGCCCGCATTCGAGACGAGGACTGACTCCCCTAGGGAGATTCCAGAAGTACCCCAAGATCCATGTCAGCACTGGAGAGGAATCCTCAGGTTCCGGCCCCGACTCCACACAAGGTCTTAGGCCCCGGCATCGACGGGAGAGGAATCCCGAGAGGCCCCCGAGGAACTCGCATGGGGACTGGCCTTTCCTGAGGCCACCAGAGCGGGTCCCTGAGGTCCCCGTCGTAAGTCGAGAGCACCTGCCGCAACTCGAGAAAATCCAGGAGGTTTTGCCCTCCAGGCGAGATGAGGCCCATTTCCGCTGAGGCTTCTCGAGGCTAATCACGTCTAACCACTGGAACTTCCAAAGGGTCCTTCACACCCTTGCTGCAACTCAAGAAGTTCCCCGACATACCCGTCTCCACTCGAGAGGAAGCACGTGGGTTCCCGCACACATCCAGGGGAGCCCCGTTTCCGCCTCCTAGCTCGAGATGAGGGATCCTTTCCCTGTTTCGTAGGGAAAGAATTCCCGGCGTTCCCGTCGCATCTCAGGAGGAGGCGCTCTCCACAGGAAAGGCGAGAGGAACTCAAGGGTCGTGCCACCATTCCAAGAGTCCCCCAGATGTGTCAGTCCATTCCAGAGGAACCTGTTTTCCCTGCACTGCCTTGACGTTCAAGCCGAGGATCGACTCTCACCACGTGTGCACGTGGGACAGCCCTGTGGGAAAGCCTCGTGGGAAAGACTCGAGGGAAAAACTAGATCCTTTGATCCACGCGGCGGACTGCGTGACACTGCTGCTACCGCTCTGGAGGAAAGCGCAAGTGCATGCCCGCATTCGAGACGAGGACTGACTCCCCTGGGGAAACTCCAGAAGTACCTCAAGATCCATGTCAGCACTGGAGAGGAATCCTCAGGTTCCGGCCCCGACTCCACACAAGGTCTTAGGCCCCGGCATCGACGGGAGAGGAATCCCGAGAGGCCCCCGAGGAACTCGCATGTGGACTGGCCTTTCCTGAGGCCACCAGAGCGGGTCCCTGAGGTCCCCGTCGTAAGTCGAGAGCACCTGCCGCAACTCGAGAAAATCCAGGAGGTTTTGCCCTCCAGGCGAGATGAGGAACATTTCCGCTGAGGCTTCTCGAGGCTAATCACGTCTAACCACTGGAACTTCCAAAGGGTCCTTCACACCCTTGCTGCAACTCAAGACGTTCCCCGACATACCCGTCTCCACTCGAGAGGAATCACGTGGGGTCCCGCACACATCCAGGGGAGCCCCGTTTCCGCCTCCTAGCTCGAGATGAGGGATCCTTTCACTGTTTCGTAGGGAAAGAATTCGCGGCGTTCCCGTCGCATCTCAAGTGGAGGCGCTCTCCACACGAAAGGAGAGAGGAACTCCAGGGTCGTGCCACCATTCCAAGAGTCCCCCAGATGTGTCAGTCCATTCCAGAGGAACCTGTTTTCCCTGCACTGCCTTAACGTTCAAGCCGAGGATCGACTCCCACCACGTGTGCACGTGGGACAGCCCTGTGGGAAAGCCTCGTGGGAAAGCCTCGTGGGAAAGACTCGAGGGAAAACCATAGATCCTTTGATCCACGCGGCGGACAGCGTGACACTGCTGCTACCGCTCTGGAGGAAAGGGAAAGTGCATGCCAGCATTCGAGACGAGGCCTGACTCCCCTGGGGAGACTCCAGAAGTACCCCAAGATCCATGTCAGCACTGGAGAGGAATCCTCAGGTTCCGGCCCCGACTCCACACAAAGTCTTAGGTCCCGGCATCGACGGGAGAGGAATCAAGAGAGGCCCCCGAGGAACTCGCATGGGGACTGGCCTTTCCTGAGGCCACCAGAGCGGGTCCCTGAGGTCCCCGTCGTAAGTCGAGAGCACCTGCCGAAACTCGAGAAAATCCAGGAGGTTTTGCCCTCCAGGCGAGATGAGGCCCATTTCCGCTGAGGCTTCTCGAGGCTAATCACGTCTAACCACTGGAACTTCCAAAGGGTCCTTCACACCCTTGCTGCAACTCAAGAAGTTCCCCGACATACCCGTCTCCACTCGAGAGGAAGCACGTGGGGTCCCGCACACATCCAGGGGAGCCCCGTTTCCGCCTCCTAGCTCGAGATGAGGGATCCTTTCCCTGCTTCGTAGGGAAAGAATTCCCGGCGTTCCCGTCGCATCTCAAGAGGAGGCGCTCTCCACAGGAAAGGCGAGAGGAACTCCAGGGTCGTGCCACCATTCCAAGAGTCCCCCAGATGTGTCTGTCCATTCCAGAGGAACCTGTTTTCCCTGCACTGCCTTGAGTTTAAGCCGAGGATCGACTCCCACCACGTGTGCACGTGGGACAGCCCTGTGGGAAAGCCTCGTGGGAAAGCCTCGTGGGAAAGACTCGAGGGAAAACCATAGATCCTTTGATCCACGCGGCGGACTGCGTGACACTGCTGCTACCGCTCTGGAGGAAAGCGCAAGTGCATGCCCGCATTCGAGACGAGGACTGACTCCCCTGGGGAGACTCCAGAAGTACCCCAAGATCCATGTCAGCACTGGAGAGCAATCCTCAGGTTCCGGCCCCGACTCCACACAAGGTCTTAGGCCCCGGCATCGACGGGAGAGGAATCCCGAGAGGCCCCCGAGGAACTCGCATGGGGACTGGCCTTTCCTGAGGCCACCAGAGCGGGTCCCTGAGGTCCCCGTCGTAAGTCGAGAGCACCTGCCGCAACTCGAGAAAATCCAGGAGGTTTTGCCCTCCAGGCCAGATGAGGCACATTTCCGCAGAGGTTTCTCGAGGCTAATCACGTCTAACCACTGGAACTTCCAAAGGGTCCTTCACACCCTTGCTGCAACTCAAGAAGTTCCCCGACATACCCGTCTCCACTCGAAAGGAAGCACGTGGGGTCCCGCACACATCCAGGGGAGCCCCGTTTCCGCCTCCTAGATCGAGATGAGGGATCCTTTCCCTGTTTCGTAGGGAAAGAATTCCCGGCGTTCCCGTCGCATCTCAAGAGGAGGCGCTCTCCACAGGAAAGGCGATAGGAACTCCAGGGTCGTGCCACCATTCCAAGAGTCCCCCAGATGAGTCAGTCCATTCCAGAGGAACCTGTTTTCCCTGCACTGCCTTGACGTTCAAGCCGAGGATCGACTCCCACCACGTGTGCACGTGGGACAGCCCTGTGGGAAATCCTCGTGGGAAAGCCTCGTGGGAAAGCCTCGTGGGAAAGACTCGAGGGAAAACCATAGATCCTTTGATCCACGCGGCGGATTGCGTGACACTGCTGCTACCGCTCTGGAGGAAAGCGCAAGTGCATGCCCGCATTCGAGACGAGGACTGACTCCCCTGGGGATACTCCAGAAGTACCCCAAGATCCATGTCAGCACTGGAGCGGAATCCTCAGGTTCCGGCCCCGACTCCACACAAGGTCTTAGGCCCCGGCATCGACGGGAGAGGAATCCCGAGAGGCCTCAAGAACTCGCATGGGGACTGGCCTTTACTGAGGCCACCAGAGCGGGTCCCTGAGGTCCCCGTCGTAAGTCGAGAGCACCTGCCGCAACTCGAGAAAATCCAGGAGGTTTTGCCCTCCAGGCGAGATGAGGCCCATTTCCGCTGAGGCTTCTCGAGGCTAATCACGTCTAACCACTGGAACATCCAAAGGGTCCTTCACACCCTTGCTGCAACTCAAGAAGGTCCCCGACATACCCGTCTCCACTCGAGAGGAAGCACGTGGGGTCCCGCACACATCCAGGGGAGCCCCGTTTCCGCCTCCTAGATCGAGATGAGGGATCCTTTCCCTGCTTCGTAGGAAAAGAATTCCCGTCGTTCCCGTCGCATCTCAAGAGGAGGCGCTCTCCACAAGAAAGGCGAGAGGAACTCAAGGGTCGTGCCACCATTCCAAGAGACCCCCAGATGTGTCAGTCCATTACAGAGGAAGCTGTTTTCCCTGCACTGCCTTGACGTTCAAGCCGAAGATCGACTCCCACCACGTGTGCACGTGGTACAGCCCTGTGGGAAAGCCTCGTGGGAAAGCCTCGTGGGAAAGACTCGAGGGAAAACCATAGATCCTTTGATCCACGCGGCGGACAGCGTGACACTGCTGCTACCGCTCTGGAGGAAAGCGCAAGTGCATGCCGGCATTCGAGACGAGGACTGACTCCCCTGGGGAAACTCCAGAAGTACCTCAAGATCCATGTCAGCACTGGAGAGGAATCCTCAGGTTCCGCCCCGACTCCACACAAGGTCTTAGGCCCCGGCATCGACGGGAGAGGAATCCCGAGAGGCCCCCGAGGAAGTCGCATGGGGACTGGCCTTTCCTGAGGCCACCAGAGCGGGTCCCTGAGGTCCCCGTCGTAAGTCGAGAGCACCTGCCGCAACTCGAGAAAATCCAGGAGGTTTTGCCCTCCAGGCGAGATGAGGAACATTTCCGCTGAGGCTTCTCGAGGCTAATCACGTCTAACCACTGGAACTTCCAAAGGGTCCTTCACACCCTTGCTGCAACTCAAGAAGTTCCCCGACATACCCGTCTCCACTCGAGAGGAAGCACGTGGGGTCCCGCACACATCCAGGGGAGCCCCGTTTCCGCCTCCTAGCTCGAGATGAGGGATCCTTTCCATGTTTCGTAGGGAAAGAATTCGCGGCGTTCCCGTCGCATCTCAAGTGGAGGCGCTCTCCACAGGAAAGGAGAGAGGAACTCCAGGGTCGTGCCACCATTCCAAGAGTCCCCCAGATGTGTCAGTCCATTCCAGAGGAACCTGTTTTCCCTGCACTGCCTTAACGTTCAAGCCGAGGATCGACTCCCACCACGTGTGCACGTGGGACAGCCCTGTGGGAAAGCCTCGTGGGAAAGCCTCGTGGGAAAGACTCGAGGGAAAACCATAGATCCTTTGATCCACGCGGCGGACTGCGTGACACTGCTGCTACCGCTCTGGAGGAAAGGGAAAGTGCATGCCAGCATTCGAGACGAGGCCTGACTCCCCTGGGGAGACTCCAGAAGTACCCCAAGATCCATGTCAGCACTGGAGAGGAATCCTCAGGTTCCGGCCCCGACTCCACACAAAGTCTTAGGTCCCGGCATCGACGGGAGAGGAATCCCGAGAGGCCCCCGAGGAACTCGCATGGGGACTGGCCTTTCCTGAGGCCACCAGAGCGGGTCCCTGAGGTCCACGTCGTAAGTCGAGAGCACCTGCCGAAACTCGAGAAAATCCAGGAGGTTTTGCCCTCCAGGCGAGAGGAGGCCCATTTCCGCTGAGGCTTCTCGAGGCTAATCACGTCTAACCACTGGAACTTCCAAAGGGTCCTTCACACCCTTGCTGCAACTCAAGAAGTTCCCCGACATACCCGTCTCCACTCGAGAGGAAGCACGTGGGGTCCCGCACACATCCAGGGGAGCCCCGTTTCCGCCTCCTAGCTCGAGATGAGGGATCCTTTCCCTGCTTCGTAGGGAAAGAATTCCCGGCGTTCCCGTCGCATCTCAAGAGGAGGCGCTCTCCACAGGAAAGGCGAGCGGAACTCCAGGGTCGTGCCACCATTCCAAGAGTCCCCCAGATGTGTCTGTCCATTCCAGAGGAACCTGTTTTCCCTGCACTGCCTTGAGTTCAAGCCGAGGATCGACTCCCACCACGTGTGCACGTGGGACAGGGTTGTGGGAAAGCCTCGTGGGAAAGCCTCGTGGGAAAGACTCGAGGGAAAACCATAGATCCTTTGATCCACGCGCCGGACTGCGTGACACTGCTGCTACCGCCCTGGGGGAAAGCGCAAGTGCATGCCCGCATTCGAGACGAGGACTGACTCCCCTAGGGAGACTCCAGAAGTACCCCAAGATCCATGTCAGCACTGGAGAGGAATCCTCAGGTTCCGGCCCCGACTCCACACAAGGTCTTAGGCCCCGGCATCGACGGGAGAGGAATCCCGAGAGGCCCCCGAGGAACTCGCATGGGGACTGGCCTTTCCTGTGGCCACCAGAGCGGGTCCCTGAGGTCCCCGTCGTAAGTCGAGAGCACCTGCCGCAACTCGAGAAAATCCAGGAGGTTTTGCCCTCCAGGCGAGATGAGGCCCATTTCCGCTGAGGCTTCTCGAGGCTAATCACGTCTAACCACTGGAACTTCCAAAGGGTCCTTCACACCCTTGCTGCAACTCAAGAAGTTCCCCGACATACCCGTCTCCACTCGAGAGGAAGCACGTGGGGTCCCGCACACATCCAGGGGAGCCCCGTTTCCGCCTCCTAGCTCGAGATGAGGGATCCTTTCCCTGTTTCGTAGGGAAAGAATTCCCGGCGTTCCCGTCGCATCTCAAGAGGAGGCGCTCTCCACAGGAAAGGCGAGAGGAACTCAAGGGTCGTGACACCATTCCAAGAGTCCCCCAGATGTGTCAGTCCATTCCAGAGGAACCTGTTTTCCCTGCACTGCCTTGACGTTCAAGCCGAGGATCGACTCCCACCACGTGTGCACGTGGGACACCCCTGTGGGAAAGCCTCGTGGGAAAGACTCGAGGGAAAACCTAGATTCTTTGATCCACGCGGCGGAATGCGTGACACTGCTGCTACCACTCTGGAGGAAAGCGAAAGTGCATGCCCGCATTCGAGACGAGGTCTGAGTCCCCTCGGGAGACTCCAGAAGTACTCCAAGATCCATGTCAGCACTGGAGAGGTATCCTCAAGTTCCGACCCCGACTCCACACAAGGTCTTAGGCCCCGGCATCGACGGGAGAGGAATCCCGAGAGGCCCCCGAGGAACTCGCATGGGGACTGGCCTTTCCTGAGGCCACCAGAGCGGATCCCTGAGGTCCCCGTCGTAAGTCGAGAGCACCTGCCGCAACTCGAGAAAATCCAGGAGGTTTTGCCCTCCAGGCGAGATGAGGCCCATTTCCGCTGAGGCTTCTCGAGGCTAATCACATCTAACCACTGGAACTTCCAAAGGGTCCTTCACACCCTTGCTGCAACTCAAGAAGTTCCCCGACATACCCGTCTCCACTCGAGAGGAATCACGTGGGGTCCCGCACACATCCAGGGGAGCCCCGTTTCCGCCTCCTAGCTCGAGATGAGGGATCCTTTCCCTGTTTCGTAGGGAAAGAATTCCCGGCGTTCCCGTCGCATCTCAAGAGGAGGCGCTCTCCACAGGAAAGGCGAGAGGAACTCAAGGGTCGTGCCACCATTCCAAGAGTCCCCCAGATGTGTCAGTCCATTCCAGAGGAACCTGTTTTCCCTGCACTGCCTTGACGTTCAAGCCGAGGATCGACTCCCACCACGTGTGCACGTGGGACAGCCCTGTGGGAAAGCCTCGTGGGAAAGCCTCGTGGGAAAGACTCGAGGGAAAAACATAGATCCTTTGATCCACGCGGCGGACTGCGTGACACTGCTGCTACCGCTCTGGAGGAAAGCGCAAGTGCATGCCCGCATTCGAGACGAGGACTGACTCCCCTGGGGAGACTCCAGAAGTACCCCAAGATTCATGTCAGCACTGGAGAGGAATCCTCAGGTTCCGGCCCCGACTCCACACAAGGTCTTAGGCCCCGGCATCGACGGGAGAGGAATCCCGAGAGGCCCCCGAGGAACTCGCATGGGGACTGGCCTTTCCTGAGGCCACCAGAGCGGGTCCCTGAGGTCCCGGTCATAAGTCGAGAGCACCTGCCGCAACTCGAGAAAATCCAGGAGGTTTTACCCTCCAGGCGAGATGAGGCCCATTTCCGCTGAGGCTTCTGAAGGCTATTCACATCTAACCACTGGAACTTCCAAAGGGTACTTCACACCCTTGCTGCAACTCAAGACGTTCCCCGACATACCCGTCTCCACTCGAGAGGAAGCACGTGGGGTCCCGCACACATCCAGGGGAGCCCCGTTTCCGCCTCCTAGCTCGAGATGAGGGATCCTTTCCCTGTTTCGTAGGGAAAGAATTCGCGGCGTTCCCGTGGCATCTCAAGTGGAGGCGCTCTCCACAGGAAAGGAGAGAGGAACTCCAGGGTCGTGCCACCATTCCAAGAGTCCCCCAGATGTGTCAGTCCATTCCAGAGGAACCTGTTTTCCCTGCACTGCCTTGACGTTCAAGCCGAGGATCGACTCCCACCACGTGTGCACGTGGGACAGCCCTGTGGGAAAGCCTCGTGGGAAAGCCTCGTGGGAAAGACTCGAGGGAAAACCATAGATCCTTTGATCCACGCGGCGGACTGTGTGACACTGCTGCTACCGCTCTGGAGGAAAGCGCAAGTGCATGCCCGCATTCGAGACGAGGACTGACTCCCCTGGGGAGACTCCAGAAGTACCCCAAGATCCATGTCAGCACTGGAGAGGAATCCTCAGGTTCCGGCCCCGACTCCACACAAGGTCTTAGGCCCCGGCATCGACGGGACAGGAATCCCGAGAGGCCCCCGAGGAACTCGCATGGGGACTGGCCTTTCCTGAGGCCACCAGAGCGGGTCCCTGAGGTCCCCGTCGTAAGTCGAGAGCACCTGCCGCAACTCGAGAAAATCCAGGAGGTTTTGCCCTCCAGGCGAGATGAGGCCCATTTCCGCTGAGGCTTCTCGAGGCTAATCACGTCTAACCACTGGAACTTCCAAAGGGTCCTTCACACCCTTGCTGCAACTCAAGAAGTTCCCCGACATACCCGTCTCCACTCGAGAGGAATCACGTGGGGTCCCGCACACATCCAGGGGAGCCCCGTTTCCGCCTCCTAGCTCGAGATGAGGGATCCTTTCCCTGTTTCGTAGGGAAAGAATTCCCGGCGTTCCCGTCGCATCTCAAGAGGAGGCGCTCTCCACAGGAAAGGCGAGAGGAACTCAAGGGTCGTGCCACCATTCCAAGAGTCCCCCAGATGTGTCAGTCCATTCCAGAGGAACCTGTTTTCCCTGCACTGCCTTGACGTTCAAGCCGAGGATCGACTCCCACCACGTGTGCACGTGGGACAGCCCTGTGGGAAAGCCTCGTGGGAAAGCCTCGTGGGAAAGACTCGAGGGAAAAACATAGATCCTTTGATCCACGCGGCGGACTGCGTGACACTGCTGCTACCGCTCTGGAGGAAAGCGCAAGTGCATGCCCGCATTCGAGACGAGGACTGACTCCCCTGGGGAGACTCCAGAAGTACCCCAAGATTCATGTCAGCACTGGAGAGGAATCCTCAGGTTCCGGCCCCGACTCCACACAAGGTCTTAGGCCCCGGCATCGACGGGAGAGGAATCCCGAGAGGCCCCCGAGGAACTCGCATGGGGACTGGCCTTTCCTGAGGCCACCAGAGCGGGTCCCTGAGGTCCCGGTCATAAGTCGAGAGCACCTGCCGCAACTCGAGAAAATCCAGGAGGTTTTACCCTCCAGGCGAGATGAGGCCCATTTCCGCTGAGGCTTCTGAAGGCTATTCACATCTAACCACTGGAACTTCCAAAGGGTACTTCACACCCTTGCTGCAACTCAAGACGTTCCCCGACATACCCGTCTCCACTCGAGAGGAAGCACGTGGGGTCCCGCACACATCCAGGGGAGCCCCGTTTCCGCCTCCTAGCTCGAGATGAGGGATCCTTTCCCTGTTTCGTAGGGAAAGAATTCGCGGCGTTCCCGTGGCATCTCAAGTGGAGGCGCTCTCCACAGGAAAGGAGAGAGGAACTCCAGGGTCGTGCCACCATTCCAAGAGTCCCCCAGATGTGTCAGTCCATTCCAGAGGAACCTGTTTTCCCTGCACTGCCTTGACGTTCAAGCCGAGGATCGACTCCCACCACGTGTGCACGTGGGACAGCCCTGTGGGAAAGCCTCGTGGGAAAGCCTCGTGGGAAAGACTCGAGGGAAAACCATAGATCCTTTGATCCACGCGGCGGACTGTGTGACACTGCTGCTACCGCTCTGGAGGAAAGCGCAAGTGCATGCCCGCATTCGAGACGAGGACTGACTCCCCTGGGGAGACTCCAGAAGTACCCCAAGATCCATGTCAGCACTGGAGAGGAATCCTCAGGTTCCGGCCCCGACTCCACACAAGGTCTTAGGCCCCGGCATCGACGGGACAGGAATCCCGAGAGGCCCCCGAGGAACTCGCATGGGGACTGGCCTTTCCTGAGGCCACCAGAGCGGGTCCCTGAGGTCCCCGTCGTAAGTCGAGAGCACCTGCCGCAACTCGAGAAAATCCAGGAGGTTTTGCCCTCCAGGCGAGATGAGGCCCATTTCCGCTGAGGCTTCTCGAGGCTAATCACGTCTAACCACTGGAACTTCCAAAGGGTCCTTCACACCCTTGCTGCAACTCAAGAAGTTCCCCGACATACCCGTCTCCACTCGAGAGAAAGCACGTGGGGTCCCGCACACATCCAGGGGAGCCCCGTTTCCGCCTCCTAGCTCGAGATTTGGGATCCTTTCCCTGTTTCGTAGGGAAAGAATTCCCGGCGTTCCCGTCGCATCTCAAGAGGAGGCGCTCTCCACAAGAAAGGCGAGAGGAACTCAAGGGTCGTGCCACCATTCCAAGAGACCCCCAGATATGTCAGTCCATTACAGAGGAAGCTGTTTTCCCTGCACTGCCTTGACGTTCAAGCCGAGGATCGACTCCCACCACGTGTGCACGTGGGACAGCCCTGTGGGAAAGCCTCGTGGGAAAGCCTCGTGGGAAAGACTCGAGGGAAAACCTTAGATCCATTGATCCACGCAGCGGACTGCGTGACACTGCTGCTACCGCTCTGGAGGAAAGCGCAAGTGCATGCCCGCATTCGAGACGAGGACTGACTCCCCTGGGGAGACTCCAGAAGTACCCCAAGATCCATGTCAGCACTGGAGAGGAATCCTCAGGTTTCGGCCCCGACTCCACACAAGGTCTTAGTCCCCGGCATCGACGGGAGAGGAATCCCGAGAGGCCCCCGAGGAACGCGCATGGGGACTGGCCTTTCCTGAGGCCACCAGAGCGGGTCCCTGAGGTCCCCGTCGTAAGTCGAGAGCACCTGCCGCAACTCGAGAAAATCCAGGAGGTTTTGCCCTCCAGGGGAGATGAGGCCCGTTTCCGCTGAGGCTTCTCGAGGCTAAACACATCTAACCACTGGAACATCCAAAGGGTCCTTCTCACCCTTGCTGCAACTCAAGAAGTTCCCCGACATACCCGTCTCCACTCGAGAGGAAGCACGTGGGGTCCCGCACACATCCAGGGGAGCCCCGTTTCCGCCTCCTAGCTCGAGATGAGGGATCCTTTCCCTGTTTTGTAGGGAAAGAATTCCCGGCGTTCCCGTCGCATCTCAAGAGGAGGCGCTCTCCACAGGAAAGGCGAGAGGAACTCCAGGGTCGTGCCACCATTCCAAGACTCCCCCGGATGTGTCAGTCCATTCCAGAGGAACCTGTTTTCCCTGCACTGCCTTGACGTTCAAGCCGAGGATCGACTCCCACCACGTGTGCACGTGGGACAGCCCTGTGGGAAAGCCTCGTGGGAAAGCCTCGTGGGAAAGACTCGAGGGAAAACCATAGATCCTTTGATCCACGCGGCAGATTGCGTGACACTGCTGCTACCGCTCTGGAGGAAAGCGCAAGTGCATGCCCGCATTCGAGACGAGGACTGACTCCCCTGGGGATACTCCAGAAGTACCCCAAGATCCATGTCAGCACTGGAGCGGAATCCTCAGGTTCCAGCCCCGACTCCACACAAGGTCTTAGGCCCCGGCATCGACGGGAGAGGAATCCCGAGAGGCCCCCAGGAACTCGCATGGGGACTGGCCTTTACTGAGGCCACCAGAGCGGGTCCCTGAGGTCCCCGTCGTAAGTCGAGAGCACCTGCCGCAACTCGAGAAAATCCAGGAGGTTTTGCCCTCCAGGCGAGATGAGGCCCATTTCCGCTGAGGCTTCTCGAGGCTAATCACGTCTAACCACTGGAACTTCCAAAGGGTCTTTCACACCCTTGCTGCAACTCAAGAAGTTCCCCGACATACCCGTCTCCACTCGAGAGGAAGCACGTGGGGTCCTGCACACATCCAGGGGAGCCCCGTTTCCGCCTCCTAGCTCGAGATGAGGGATCCTTTCCCTGTTTCGTAGGGAAAGAATTCCCGGCGTTCCCGTCGCATCTCAAGAGGAGGCGCTCTCCACAAGAAAGGCGAGAGGAACTCAAGGGTCGTGCCACCATTCCAAGAGACCCCCAGATATGTCAGTCCATTACAGAGGAAGCTGTTTTCCCTGCACTGCCTTGACGTTCAAGCCGAGGATCGACTCCCACCACGTGTGCACGTGGGACAGCCCTGTGGGAAAGCCTCGTGGGAAAGCCTCGTGGGAAAGACTCGAGGGAAAACCTTAGATCCATTGATCCACGCAGCGGACTGCGTGACACTGCTGCTACCACTCTGGAGGAAAGCGCAAGTGCATGCCCGCATTCGAGACGAGGACTGACTCCCCTGGGGATACTCCAGAAGTACCCCAAGATCCATGTCAGCACTGGAGAGGAATCCTCAGGTTTCGGCCCCGACTCCACACAAGGTCTTAGGCCCCGGCATCGACGGGAGAGGAATCCCGAGAGGCCCCCGAGGAACGCGCATGGGGACTGGCCTTTCCTGAGGCCACCAGAGCGGGTCCCTGAGGTCCCCGTCGTAAGTCGAGAGCACCTGCCGCAACTCGAGAAAATCCAGGAGGTTTTGCCCTCCAGGGGAGATGAGGCCCGTTTCCGCTGAGGCTTCTCGAGGCTAAACACATCTAACCACTGGAACATCCAAAGGGTCCTTCTCACCCTTGCTGCAACTCAAGAAGTTCCCCGACATACCCGTCTCCACTCGAGAGGAAGCACGTGGGGTCCCGCACACATCCAGGGGAGCCCCGTTTCCGCCTCCTAGCTCGAGATGAGGGATCCTTTCCCTGTTTTGTAGGGAAAGAATTCCCGGCGTTCCCGTCGCATCTCAAGAGGAGGCGCTCTCCACAGGAAAGGCGAGAGGAACTCCAGGGTCGTGCCACCATTCCAAGACTCCCCCGGATGTGTCAGTCCATTCCAGAGGAACCTGTTTTCCCTGCACTGCCTTGACGTTCAAGCCGAGGATCGACTCCCACCACGTGTGCACTTGGGACAGCCCTGTGGGAAAGCCTCGTGGGAAAGCCTCGTGGGAAAGACTCGAGGGAAAACCATAGATCCTTTGATCCACGCGGCGGACTGCGTGACACTGCTGCTACCGCTCTGGAGGAAAGCGCAAGTGCATGCCCGCATTCGAGACGAGGACTGACTCCCCTGGGGAGACTCCAGAAGTACCCCAAGATCCATGTCAGCACTGGAGAGGAATCCTCAGGTTCCGGCCCCGACTCCACACAAGGTCTTAGGCCCCGGCATCGACGGGAGAGGAATCCAGAGAGGCCCCCGAGGAACTCGCATGGGGACTGGCCTTTCCTGAGGCCACCAGAGCGGGTCCCTGAGGTCCCCGTCGTAAGTCGAGAGCACCTGCCGCAACTCGAGAAAATCCAGGAGGTTTTGCCCTCCAGGCGAGATGAGGCCCATTTCCGCTGAGGCTTCTCGAGGCTAATCACGTCTAACCACTGGAACTTCCAAAGGGTCCTTCACACCCTTGCTGCAACTCAAGAAGTTCCCCGACATACCCGTCTCCACTCGAGAGGAAGCACGTGGGGTCCCGCACACATCCAGGGGAGCCCCGTTTCCACCTCCTAGCTCGAGATGAGGGATCCTTTCCCTGTTTCGTAGGGAAAGAATTCCCGGCGTTCCCGTCGCATCTCAAGAGGAGGCGCTCTCCACAGGAAAGGCGAGAGGAACTCCAGGGTCGTGCCACCATTCCAAGAGTCCCCCAGATGTTTCAGTCCATTACAGAGGACCCTGTTTTCCCTGCACTGCCTTGACGTTCAAGCCGAGGATCGACTCCCACCACGTGTGCACGTGGGACAGCCCTGTGGGAAAGCCTCGTGGGAAAGCCTCGTGGGAAAGACTCGAGGGAAAACCATAGATCCTTTGATCCACGCGGCGGACTGCGTGACACTGCTGCTACCGCCCTGGAGGAAAGCGCAAGTGCATGCCCGCATTCGAGACGAGGACTGAGTCCCCTGGGGAGACTCCAGAAGTACCCCAAGATCCATGACAGCACTGGAGAGGAATCCTCAGGTTCCGGCCCCGATTCCACACAAGGTCTTAGGCCCCGGCATCGACGGGAGAGGAATCCCGAGAGGCCCCCGAGGAACTCGCATGGGGACTGGCCTTTCCTGAGGCCACCAGAACGGGTCCCTGAGGTCCCTGTCGTAATTCGAGAGCACCTGCCGCAACTCGAGAAAATCCAGGAGGTTTTGCCCTCCAGGCGAGATGAGGCCCATTTCTGCTGAGGCTTCTCGAGGCTAATCACATCTAACCACTGGAACATCCAAAGGGTCCTTCTCACCCTTGCTGCAACTCAAGAAGTTCCCCGACATACCCGTCTCCACTCGAGAGGAAGCACGAGGGTCCCGCACACATCCAGGGGAGCCCCGTTTCCGCCTCCTAGCTTGAGATGAGGGATCCTTTCCCTGTTTCCTAGGGAAAGAATTCCCGGCGTTCCCGTCGCATCTCAAGAGGAGGCGCTCTCCACAGGAAAGGCGAGAGGAACTCCAGGGTCGTGCCACCGTTCCAAGAGTCCCCCAGATGTGTCAGTCCATTCCAGAGGAACCTGTTTTCCCTGCACTGCCTTGACGTTCAAGCTGAGGATCGACTCCCACCACGTGTGCACGTGGGACAGCCCTGTGGGAAAGCCTCGTGGGAAAGCCTCGTGGGAAAGACTCGAGGGAAAACCATAGATCCTTTGATCCACGCGGCGGATTGCGTGACACTGCTGCTACCGCTCTGGAGGAAAGCGCAAGTGCATGCCCGCATTCAAGACGAGGACTGACTCCCCTGGGGAGACTCCAGAAGTACCCCAAGATCCATGTCAGCACTGGAGAGGAATCCTCAGGTTCCGGCCCCGACTCCACACAAGGTCTTAGGCCCCGGCATCGACGGGAGAGGAATCCCGAGAGGCCCCCGAGGAACTCGCATGGGGACTGGCCTTTCCTGAGGCCACCAGAGAGGGTCCCTGAGGTCCCCGTCGTAAGTCGAGAGCACCTGCCGCAACTCGAGAAAATCCAGGAGGTTTTGCCCTACAGGCGAGATGAGGCCCATTTCCGCTGAGGCTTCTCGAGGCTAATCACATCTAACCACTGGAACATCCAAAGGGTCCTTCTCACCCTTGCTGCAACTCAAGAAGTTCCCCGACATACCCGTCTCCACTCGAGAGGAAGCACGAGGGTCCCGCACACATCCAGGGGAGCCCCGTTTCCGCCTCCTAGCTTGAGATGAGGGATCCTTTCCCTGTTTCCTAGGGAAAGAATTCCCGGCGTTCCCGTCGCATCTCAAGAGGAGGCGCTCTCCACAGGAAAGGCGAGAGGAACTCCAGGGTCGTGCCACCATTCCAAGAGTCCCCCAGATGTGTCAGTCCTTTCCAGAGGAACCTGTTTTCCCTGCACTGCCTTGACGTTCAAGCTGAGGATCGACTCCCACCACGTGTGCACGTGGGACAGCCCTGTGGGAAAGCCTCGTGGGAAAGCCTCGTGGGAAAGACTCGAGGGAAAACCATAGATCCTTTGATCCACGCGGCGGACTGCGTGACACTGCTGCTACCGCTCTGGAGGAAAGCGCAAGTGCATGCCCGCATTCGAGACGAGGACTGACTCCCCTGGGGAGACTCCAGAAATACCCCAAGATCCATGTCAGCACTGGAGAGGAATCCTCAGGTTCCGGCCCCGACTCCACACAAGGTCTTAGGCCCCGGCATCGACGGGAGAGGAATCCCGAGAGGCCCCCGAGGAACTCGCATGGGGACTGGCCTTTCCTGAGGCCACCAGAGCGGGTCCCTGAGGTCCCCGTCGTAAGTCGAGAGCACCTGCCGCAACTCGAGAAAATCCAGGAGGTTTTGCCCTCCAGGCGAGATGAGGCCCATTTCCGCTGAGGCTTCTCGAGGCTAATCACGTCTAACCACTGGAACTTCCAAAGGGTCCTTCACACCCTTGCTGCAACTCAAGAAGTTCCCCGACATACCCGTCTCCACTCGAGAGGAAGCACGTGGGGTCCCGCACACATCCAGGGGAGCCCCGTTTCCGCCTCCTAGCTCTAGATGAGGGATCCTTTCCCTGTTTCGTAGGGAAAGAATTCCCGGCGTTCCCGTCGCATCTCAAGAGGAGGCGCTCTCCACAAGAAAGGCGAGAGGAACTCAAGGGTCGTGGCACCATTCCAAGAGACCCCCAGATATGTCAGTCCATTACAGAGGAAGCTGTTTTCCCTGCACTGCCTTGACGTTCAAGCCGAGGATCGACTCCCACCACGTGTGCACGTGGGACAGCCCTGTGGGAAAGCCTCGTGAGAAAGCCTCGTGGGAAAGACTCGAGGGAAAACCTTAGATCCATTGATCCACGCAGCGGACTGCGTGACACTGCTGCTACCACTCTGGAGGAAAGCGCAAGTGCATGCCCGCATTCGACACGAGGACTGACTCCCCTGGGGAGACTCCAGAAGTACCCCAAGATCCATGTCAGCACTGGAGAGGAATCCTCAGGTTCCGGCCCCGACTCCACACAAGGTCTTAGGCCCCGGCATCGATGGGAGAGGAATCCCGAGAGGCCCCCGAGGAACGCGCATGGGGACTGGCCTTTCCTGAGGCCACCAAAGCGGGTCCCTGAGGTCCCCGTCGTAAGTCGAGAGCACCTGCCGCAACTCGAGAAAATCCAGGAGGTTTTGCCCTCCAGGGGAGATGAGGCCCCTTTCCGCTGAAGCTTCTCGAGGATAAACACATCTAACCACTGGAACATCCAAAGGGTCCTTCTCACCCTTGCTGCAACTCAAGAAGTTCCCCGACATACCCGTCTCCACTCGAGAGGAAGCACGTGGGGTCCCGCACACATCCAGGGGAGCCCCGTTTCCGCCTCCTAGCTCGAGATGAGGGATCCTTTCCCTGTTTCGTAGGGAAAGAATTCCCGGCGTTCCCGTCGCATCTCAAGAGGAGGCGCTCTCCACAGGAAAGGCGAGAGGAACTCCAGGGTCGTGCCACCATTCCAGGAGTCCCCCAGATGTGTCAGTCCATTCCAGAGGAACCAGTTTTCCCTGCACTGCCTTGTCGTTCAAGCCGAGGATCGACTCCCACCACGTGTGCACGTGGGACAGCCCTGTGGGAAAGCCTCGTGGGAAAGCCTCGTGGGAAAGACTCGAGGGAAAACCATAGATCCTTTGATCCACGCGGCGGACAGCGTGACACTGCTGCTACCCCTCTGGAGGAAAGCGCAAGTGCATGCCCGCATTCGAGACGAGGACTGACTCCCCTGGGGAAACTCCAGAAGTACCTCAAGATCCATGTCAGCACTGGAGAGGAATCCTCAGGTTCCGGCCCCGACTCCACACAAGGTCTTAGTCCCCGGCATCGACGGGAGAGGAATCCCGAGAGGCCCCCGAGGAACTCGCATGGGGACTGGCCTTTCCTGAGGCCACAAGAGCGGGTCCCTGAGGTCCCCGTCGTAAGTCGAGAGCACCTGCCGCAACTGGAGAAAATCCAGGAGGTTTTGCCCTCCAGGCGAGATGAGGCCCATTTCCGCTGAGGCTTCTCGAGGCTAATCACGTCTAACCACTGGAACTTCCAAAGGGTCCTTCACACCCTTGCTGCAACTCAAGAAGTTCCCCGACATACCCGTCTCCACTCGAGAGGAAGCACGTGGGGTCCCGCACACATCCAGGGGAGCCCCGTTTCCGCCTCCTAGCTCGAGATGAGGGATCCTTTCCCTGTTTCGTAGGGAAAGAATTCGCGCCGTTCCCGTCGAATCTCAAGTGGAGGCGCTCTCCACAGGAAAGGAGAGAGGAACTCCAGGGTCGTGCCACCATTCCAAGAGTCCCCCAGATGTGTCAGTCCATTCCAGAGGACCCTGTTTTCCCTGCACTGCCTTGACGTTCAAGCCGAGGATCGACTCCCACCACGTGTGCACGTGGGACAGCCCTGTGGGAAAGCCTCGTGGGAAAGCCTCGTGGGAAAGACTCGAGGGAAAACCATAGATCCTTTGATCCACGCGGCGGATTGCGTGACACTGCTGCTACCGCTCTGGAGGAAAGCGCAAGTGCATGCCCGCATTCGAGACGAGGACTGACTCCCCTGGGGAGACTCCAGAAGTACCCCAAGATCCATGTCAGCACTGGAGAGGAATCCTCAGGTTCCGGCCCCGACTCCACACAAGGTCTTAGGCCCCGGCATCGACGGGAGAGGAATCCCGAGAGGCCCCCGAGGAACTCGCATGGGGAATGGCCTTTCCTGAGGTCACCAGAGCGGGTCCCTGAGGTCCCTGTGGTAAGTCGAGAGCACCTGTCGCAACTAGAGAAAATCCAGGAGGTTTTGCCCTCCAGGCGAGATGAGGCCCATTTCCGCTGAGGCTTCTCGAGGCTAATCACATCTAACCACTGGAACTTCCAAAGGGTCCTTCACACCGTTGCTGCAACACAAGAAGTTCCCCGACATACCCGTCTCCACTCGAGAGGAAGCACGTGGGGTCCCGCACACATCCAGGGGAGCCACGTTTCCGCCTCCTAGCTCGAGATGAGGGATCCTTTCCCTGTTTCGTAGGGAAAGAATTCCCGGCGTTCCCGTCGCATCTCAAGAGGAGGCGCTCTCCACAGGAAAGGCGAGAGGAACTCCAGGGTCGTGACACCATTCCAAGACTACCCCGGATGTGTCAGTCCATTCCAGAGGAACCTGTTTTCCCTGCACTGCCTTGACGTTCAAGCCGAGGATCGACTCCCACCACGTGTGCACGTGGGACAGCCCTGTGGGAAAGCCTCGTGGGAAAGCCTCGTGGGAAAGACTCGAGGGAAAACCATAGATCCTTTGATCCACGCGGCGGATTGCGTGACACTGCTGCTACCGCTCTGGAGGAAAGCGCAAGTGCATGCCCGCATTCGAGACGAGGACTGACTCCCCTGGGGAGACTCCAGAAGTACCCCAAGATCCATGTCAGCAGTGGAGCTGAATCCTCAGGTTCCAGCCCCGACTCCACACAAGGTCTTAGGCCCCGGCATCGACGGGAGAGGAATCCCGAGAGGCCCCCAGGAACTCGCATGGGGACTGGCCTTTTCTGAGGCCACCAGAGCGGGTCCCTGAGGTCCCCGTCGTAAGTCCAGAGCACCTGCCGCAACTCGAGAAAATCCAGGAGGTTTTGCCCTCCAGGCGAGATGAGGCCCATTTCCGCTGAGGCTTCTCGAGGCTAATCTCGTCTAACCACTGGAACTTCCAAAGGGTCCTTCACACCCTTGCTGCAACTCAAGAAGTTCCCCGACATACCCGTCTCCACTCGAGAGGAAGCACGTGGGGTCCCGCACACATCCAGGGGAGCCCCGTTTCCGCCTCCTAGCTCGAGATGAGGGATCCTTTCCCTGTTTCGTAGGGAAAGAATTCCCGGCGTTCCCGTCGTATCTCAAGAGGAGGCGCTCTCCACAGGAAAGGCGAGAGGAACTCCAGGGTCGTGCCACCATTCCAGGAGTCCCCCAGATGTGTCAGTCCATTCCAGAGGAACCTGTTTTCCCTGCACTGCCTTGACGTTCAAGCCGAGGATCGACTCCCACCACGTGTGCACGTGGGACAGCCCTGTGGGAAAGCCTCGTGGGAAAGCCTCGTGGGAAAGACTCGAGGGAAAACCATAGATCCTTTGATCCACGCGGCGGACTGTGTGACACTGCTGCTACCGCTCTGGAGGAAAGCGCAAGTGCATGCCCGCATTCGAGACGAGGACTGACTCCCCTGGGGAGACTCCAGAAGTACCCCAAGATCCATGTCAGCACTGGAGAGGAATCCTCAGGTTCCGGCCCCGACTCCACACAAGGTCTTAGGCCCCGGCATCGACGGGAGAGGAATCCCGAGAAGACCCCGAGGAACTCGCATGGGGACTGGCCTTTCCTGAGGCCACCAGAGCGGGTCCTGAGGTCCCCGTCGTAAGTCGAGAGCACCTGCCGCAACTCGAGAAAATCCAGGAGGTTTTGCCCTCCAGGCGAGATGAGGCCCATTTCCGCTGAGGGTTCTGGAGGCTAATCACGTCTAACCACTGGAACTTCCAAAGGGTCCTTCACACCCTTGCTGCAACTCAAGAAGTTCCCCGACATACCCGTCTCCACTCGAGAGGAAGCACGTGGGGTCCCGCACACATCCAGGGGAGCCCCGTTTCCGCCTCCTAGCTCGAGATGAGGGATCCTTTCCCTGTTTCGTAGGGAAAGAATTCCCGGCATTCCCGTCGCATCTCAAGAGGAGGCGCTCTCCACAGGAAAGGCGAGAGGAACTCCAGGGTCGTGCCACCATTCCAAGAGTCCCCCAGATGTTTCAGTCCATTCCAGAGGAACCTGTTTTCCCTGCACTGCCTTGACGTTCAAGCCGAGGATCGACTCCCACCACGTGTGCACGTGGGACAGCCCTGTGGGAAAGCCTCGTGGGAAAGCCTCGTGGGAAAGACTCGGGGGAAAACCATAGATCCTTTGATCCACGCGGCGGATTGCGTGACACTGCTGCTACCGTTCTGGAGGAAAGCGCAAGTGCATGCCCGCATTCGAGACGAGGACTGACTCCCCTGGGGATACTCCAGAAGTACCCCAAGATCCATGTCAGCACTGGAGCGGAATCCTCAGGTTCCGGCCCCGACTCCACACAAGGTCTTAGGCCCCGGCATCGACGGGAGAGGAATCCCGAGAGGCCCCCAGGAACTCGCTTGGGGACTGGCCTTTACTGAGGCAACCAGAGCGGGTCCCTGAGGTCCCCGTCGTAAGTCGAGAGCACCTGCCGCAACTCGAGAAAATCCAGGAGGTTTTGCCCTCCAGGCGAGATGAGGCCCATTTCCGCTGAGGCTTCTCGAGGCTAATCACGTCTAACCACTGGAACTTCCAAAGGGTCCTTCACACCCTTGCTGCAACTCAAGAAGTTCCCCGACATACCCGTCTCCATTCGAGAGGAAGCACGTGGGGTCCCGCACACATCCAGGGGAGCCCCGTTTCCGCCTCCTAGCTCGAGATGAGGGATCCTTTCCCTGTTTCCTAGGGAAAGAATTCCCGGCGTTCCCGTCGCATCTCAAGAGGAGGCGCTCTCCACAAGAAAGGCGAGAGGAACTCAAGGGTCGTGCCACCATTCCAAGAGACCCCCAGATATGTCAGTCCATTCCAGAGGAACCTGTTTTCCCTGCACTGCCTTGACGTTCAAGCCGAGGATCGACTCCCACCACGTGTGCACGTGGGACAGCCCTGTGGGAAAGCCTCGTGGGAAAGCCTCATGGGAAAGACTCGAGGGAAAACCTTAGATCCATTGATCCATGCAGCGGACTGCGTGACACTGCTGCTACCGCTCTGGAGGAAAGCGCAAGTGCATGCCCGCATTCGAGACGAGGACTGACTCCCCTGGGGAGACTCCAGAAGTACCCCAAGATCCATGTCAGCACTGGAGAGGAATCCTCAGGTTTCGGCCCCGACTCCACTCAAGGTCTTAGGCCCCGGCATCGACGGGAGAGGAATCCCGAGAGGCCCCCGAGGAACGCGCATGGGGACTGGCCTTTCCTGAGGTCACCTGAGCGGGTCCCTGAGGTCCCCGTGGTAAGTCGAGAGCACCTGTCGCAACTCGAGAAAATCCAGGAGGTTTTGCCCTCCAGGCGAGATGAGGCCCATTTCCGCTGAGGCTTCTCGAGGCTAATCACATCTAACCACTGGAACTTCCAAAGGGTCCTTCACAGCCTTGCTGCAACACAAGAAGTTCCCCGACATACCCGTCTCCACTCGAGAGGAAGCACGTGGGGTCCCGCACACATCCAGGGGAGCCCCGTTTCCGCCTCCTAGCTGGAGATGAGGGATCCTTTCCCTGTTTCGTAGGGAAAGAATTCCCGGCGTTCCCGTCGCATCTCAAGAGGAGGGGCTCTCCACAGGAAATGCGAGAGGTACTCCAGGGTCGTGCCACCATTCCAGGAGTCCCCCAGATGTGTCAGTCCATTCCAGAGGAACCTGTTTTCCCTGCACTGCCATGACGTTCAAGCTGAGGATCGACTCCCACCACATGTGCACGTGGGACAGCCCTGTGGGAAAGCCTCGTGGGAAAGCCTCGTGGGAAAGACTCGAGGGAAAACCATAGATCCTTTGATCCACGCGGCGGACTGTGTGACACTGCTGCTACCGCTCTGTAGGAAAGCGCAAGTGCATGCCCGCATTCGAGACGAGGACTGACTCCCCTGGGGAGACTCCAGAAGTACCCCAAGATCCATGTCAGCACTGGAGAGGAATCCTCAGGTTCCGGCCCCGACTCCACACAAGGTCTTAAGCCCCGGCATCGATGGGAGAGGAATCCCGAGAGGCCCCCGAGGAACTCGCATGGGGACTGGCCTTTCATGAGGTCACCAGAGCGGGTCCCTGAGGTCCCCGTGGTAAGTCGAGAGCACCTGCCGCAACTCGAGAAAATCCAGGAGGTTTTGCCCTCCAGGCGAGATGAGGCCCATTTCCGCTGAGGCTTCTCGAGGCTAATCACATCTAACCACTGGAACTTCCAAAGGGTCCTTCACACCCTTGCTGCAACTCAAGAAGTTCCCCGACATACTCGTCTCCACTCGAGAGGAAGCACGTGGGGTCCCGCACACATCCAGGGGAGCCCCGTTTCCGCCTCCTAGCTCGAGATGAGGGATCCTTTCCCTGTTTCGTAGGGAAAGAATTCCCGGCGTTCCCGTCGCATCTCAAGAGGAGGCGCTCTCCACAGGAAAGGCGAGAGGAACTCCAGGGTCGTGCCACCAATCCAAGAGTCCCCCAGATGTGTCAGTCCATTCCAGAGGAACCTGTTTTCCCTGCACTGCCTTGACGTTCAAGCCGAGGATCGACTCGCACCACGTGTGCACGTGGGACAGCCCTGTGGTAGAGCCTCGAGGGAAAGCCTCGAGGGAAAGACTCGAGGGAAAACCATAGATCCTTTGATCCACGCGGCGGACTGCGTGACACTGCTGCTACCGCTCTGGAGGAAAGCGCAAGTGCATGCCCGCATTCGAGACGAGGACTGACTCCCCTAGGGAGACTCCAGAAGAACCCCAAGATCCATGTCAGCACTTGAGAGGAATCCTCAGGTTCCGGCCCCTACTCCACACAAGGTCTTAGGCCCCGGCATCGACGGGAGAGGAATCCCGAGAGGCCCCCGAGGAACGCGCATGGGGACTGGCCTTTCCTGAGGTCACCAGAGTGGGTCCCTGAGGTCCCCGTGGTAAGTCGAGAGCACCTGTCGCAACTCGAGAAAATCCAGGAGGTTTTGCCCTCCAGGCGAGATGAGGCCCATTTCCGCTGAGGCTTCTCGAGGCTAATCACATCTAACCACTGGAACTTCCAAAGGGTCCTTCACACCCTTGCTGCAACACAAGAAGTTCCCCGACATACCCGTCTCCACTCGAGAGGAAGCACGTGGGGTCCCGCACACATCCAGGGGAGCCCCGTTTCCGCCTCCTAGCTCGAGATGAGGGATCCTTTCCCTGTTTCGTAGGGAAAGAATTCCCGGCGTTCCCGTCGCATCTCAAGAGGAGGCGCTCTCCACAGGAAAGGCGAGAGGAACTCCAGGGTCGTGCCACCATTCCAGGAGTCCCCCAGATGTGTCAGTCCATTCCAGAGGAACCTGTTTTCCCTGCACTGCCATGACGTTCTAGCGGAGGATCGACTCCCACCACGTGTGCACGTGGGACAGCCCTGTGGGAAAGCCTCGTGGGAAAGCCTCGTGGGAAAGACTCGAGGGAAAACCATAGATCCTTTGATCCACGCGGCGGATTGCGTGACACTGCTGCTACCGCTCTGGAGGAAAGCGCAAGTGCATGCCCGCATTCGAGACGAGGACTGACTCCCCTGGGGAGACTCCAGAAGTACCCCAAGATCCATGTCAGCACTGGAGCGGAATCCTCAGGTTCCGGCCCCGACTCCACACAAGGTCTTAGGCCCCGGCATCGACGGGAGAGGAATCCCGAGAGGCCCCCAGGAACTCGCATGGGGACTGGCCTTTACTGAGGCCACCAGAGCGGGTCCCTGAGGTCCCCGTCGTAAGTCGAGAGCACCTGCCGCAACTCGAGAAAATCCAGGAGGTTTTGCCCTCCAGGCGAGATGAGGCCCATTTCCGCTGAGGCTTCTCGAGGCTAATCACCTCTAACCACTGGAACTTCCAAAGGGTCCTTCACACCTTTGCTGCAACTCAAGAAGTTCCCCGACATACCCGTCTCCATTCGAGAGAAAGCACGTGGGGTCCCGCACACATCCAGGGGAGCCCCGTTTCCGCCTCCTAGCTCGAGATGAGGGATCCTTTCCCTGTTTCGTAGGGAAAGAATTCCCGGCGTTCCCGTCGCATCTCAAGAGGAGGCGCTCTCCACAAGAAAGGCGAGAGGAACTCAAGGGTTGTGCCACCATTCCAAGAGACCCCCAGATATGTCAGTCCATTCCAGAGGAACCTGTTTTCCCTGCACTGCCTTGACGTTCAAGCCGAGGATCGACTCCCACCACGTGTGCACGTGGGACAGCCCTGTGGGAAAGCCTCGCGGGAAAGCCTCGTGGGAAAGACTCGAGGGAAAACCTTAGATCCATTGATCCATGCAGCGGACTGCGTGACACTGCTGCTACCGCTCTGGAGGAAAGCACAAGTGCATGCCCGCATTCGAGACGAGGACTGACTCCCCTGGGGAGACTCCAGAAGTACCCCAAGATCCATGTCAGCACTGGAGAGGAATCCTCAGGTTTCGGCCCCGACTCCACTCAAGGTCTTAGGCCCCGGCATCGACGGGAGAGGAATCCCGAGAGGCCCCCGAGGAACGCGCATGGGGACTGTCCTTTCCTGAGGTCACCAGAGCGGGTCCCTGAGGTCCCCGTGGTAAGACGAGAGCACCTGTCGCAACTCGAGAAAATCCAGGAGGTTTTCCCCTCCAGGCGAGATGAGGCCCATTTCCGCTGAGGCTTCTCGAGGCTAATCACATCTAACCACTGGAACTTCCAAAGGGTCCTTCACACCCTTGCTGCAACACAAGAAGTTCCCCGACATACCCGTCTCCACTCGAGAGGAAGCACGTGGGGTCCCGCACACATCCAGGGGAGCCCCGTTTCCGCCTCCTAGCTGGAGATGAGGGATCCTTTCCCTGTTTCGTAGGGAAAGAATTCCCGGCGTTCCCGTCGCATCTCAAGAGGAGGCGCTCTCCACAGGAAATGCGAGAGGTACTCCAGGGTCGTGCCACCATTCCAGGAGTCCCCCAGATGTGTCAGTCCATTCCAGAGGAACCTGTTTTCCCTGCACTGCCATGACGTTCAAGCTGAGGATCGACTCCCACCACATGTGCACGTGGGACAGCCCTGTGGGAAAGCCTCGTGGGAAAGCCTCGTGGGAAAGACTCGAGGGAAAACCATAGATCCTTTGATCCACGCGGCGGACTGTGTGACACTGCTGCTACCGCTCTGTAGGAAAGCGCAAGTGCATGCCCGCATTCGAGACGAGAACTGACTCCCCTGGGGAGACTCCAGAAGTACCCCAAGATCCATGTCAGCACTGGAGAGGAATCCTCAGGTTCCGGCCCCGACTCCACACAAGGTCTTAAGCCCCGGCATCGACGGGAGAGGAATCCCGAGAGGCCCCCGAGGAACTCGCATGGGGACTGGCCTTTCCTGAGGTCACCAGAGCGGGTCCCTGAGGTCCCCGTGGTAAGTCGAGAGCACCTGCCGCAACTCGAGAAAATCCAGGAGGTTTTGCCCTCCAGGCGAGATGAGGCCCATTTCCGCTGAGGCTTCTCGAGGCTAATCACATCTAACCACTGGAACTTCCAAAGGGTCCTTCACACCCTTGCTGCAACTCAAGAAGTTCCCCGACATACTCGTCTCCACTCGAGAGGAAGCACGTGGGGTCCCGCACACATCCAGGGGAGCCCCGTTTCCGCCTCCTAGCTCGAGATGAGGGATCCTTTCCCTGTTTCGTAGGGAAAGAATTCCCGGCGTTCCCGTCGCATCTCAAGAGGAGGCGCTCTCCACAGGAAAGGCGAGAGGAACTCCAGGGTCGTGCCACCATTCCAAGAGTCCCCCAGATGTGTCAGTCCATTCCAGAGGAACCTGTTTTCCCTGCACTGCCTTGACGTTCAAGCCGAGGATCGACTCCCACCACGTGTGCACGTGGGACAGCCCTGTGGTAGAGCCTCGTGGGAAAGCCTCGTGGGAAAGACTCGAGGGAAAACCATAGATCCTTTGATCCACGCGGCGGACTGCGTGACACTGCTGCTACCGCTCTGGAGGAAAGCGCAAGTGCATGCCCGCATTCGAGACGAGGACTGACTCCCCTGGGGAGACTCCAGAAGAACCCCAAGATCCATGTCAGCACTTGAGAGGAATCCTCAGGTTCCGGCCCCTACTCCACACAAGGTCTTAGGCCCCGGCATCGACAGTAGAGGAATCCCGAGAGGCCCCCGAGGAACTCGCATGGGGACTGGCCTTTCCTGAGGCCACCAGAGCGGGTCCCTGAGGTCCCCGTCGTAAGTCGAGAGCACCTGCCGCAACTCGAGAAAATCCAGGAGGTTTTGCCCTCCAGGTGAGATGAGGCCCATTTCCGCTGAGGCTTCTCGAGGCAAATCACATCTAACCACTGGAATTTCCAAAGGGTCCTTCACACACTTGCTGCAACTCAAGAAGTTCCCGACATACCCGTCTCCACTCGAGAGGAAGCACTTGGGGTCCCGCACACATCCAGGGGAGCCCCGTTTCCGCCTCCTAGCTCGAGATGAGGGATCCTTTCCCTGTTTCGTAGGGAAAGAATTCCCGGCGTTCCTGTCGCATCTCAAGAGGAGGCGCTCTCCACAGGAAAGAGGAGAGGAACTCCAGGGTGGTGGCACCATTCCAAGAGACCCCCAGATGTGTCAGTCCATTCCAGAGGAACCTGTTTTCCCTGTACTGCCTTGGCGTTCAAGCCGAGGATCGACTCCCACCACGTGTGCACGTGGGACAGCCCTGTGGGAAAGCCTCGTGGGAAAGCCTCGTGGGAAAGACTCGAGGGAAAACCATAGATCCTTTGATCCACGGGGCGGATTGCGTGACACTGCTGCTACCGTTCTGGAGGAAAGCCCAAGTGCATGCCCGCATTCGAGACGAGGACTGACTCCCCTGGGGATACTCCAGAAATACCCCAAGATCCATGTCAGCACTGGAGCGGAATCCTCAGGTTCCGGCCCCGACTGCACACAAAGTCTTAGGCCCCGGCATCGACGGGAGAGGAATCCAGAGAGGCCCCCAGGAACTGGCATGGGGACTGGCCTTTCCTGAGGCCACCAGAGCGGGTCCCTGAGGTCCCCGTCGTAAGTCGAGAGCACCTGCCGCAACTCGAGAAAATCCAGGAGGTTTTGCCCTCCAGGCGAGATGAGGCCCATTTCCGCTGAGGCTTCTCGAACCACTGGAACTTCCAAAGGGTCCTTCACACCCTTGCTGCAACTCAAGAAGTTCCCCGACATACCCGTCTCCACTCGAGAGGAAGCACGTGGGGTCCCGCACACATCCAGGGGAGCCCCGTTTCTGCCTCCTAGCTCGAGATGAGGGATCCTTTCCCTGTTTCGTAGGGAAAGAATTCCCGGCGTTCCCGTCGCATCTCAAGAGGAGGCGCTCTCCACAAGAAAGGCGAGAGGAACTCAAGGGTCGTGCCACCATTCCAAGAGACCCCCAGATATGTCAGTCCATTCCAGAGGAAGCTGTTTTCCCTGCACTGCCTTGACGTTCAAGCCGAGGATCGACTCCCACCACGTGTGCACGTGGGACAGCCCTGTGGGAAAGCCTCGTGGGAAACCCTCGTGGGAAAGACTCGAGGGAAAACCTTAGATCCATTGATCCATGCAGCGGACTGCGTGACACTGCTGCTACCGCTCTGGAGGAAAGCGCAAGTGCATGCCCGCATTCGAGACGAGGACTGACTCCCCTGGGGAGACTCCAGAAGTACCCCAAGATCCATGTCAGCACTGGAGAGGAATCCTCAGGTTTCGGCCCCGACTCCACACAAGGTCTTAGGCCCCGGCATCGACGGGAGAGGAATCCCGAGAGGCCCCCGAGGAACGCGCATGGGGACTGGCCTTTCCTGAGGCCACCAGAGCGGGTCCCTGAGATCCCCGTCGTAAGTCGAGAGCACCTGCCGCAACTCGAGAAAATCCAGGAGGTTTTGCCCTCCAGGGGAGATGAGGCCCGTTTCCGCTGAGGCTTCTCGAGGCTAAACACATCTAACCACTGGAACATCCAAAGGGTCCTTCTCACCCTTGCTGCAACTCAAGAAGTTCCCCGACATACCCGTCTCCACTCGAGAGGAAGCACGTGGGGTCCCGCACACATCCAGGGGAGCCCCGTTTCCGCCTCCTAGCTCGAGATGAGGGATCCTTTCCCTGTTTTGTAGGGAAAGAATTCCCGGCGTTCCCGTCGCATCTCAAGAGGAGGCGCTCTCCACAGGAAAGGCGAGAGGAACCCCAGGGTCGTGCCACCATTCCAAGACTGCCCCGGATGTGTCAGTCCATTCCAGAGGAACCTATTTTCCCTGCACTGCCTTGACGTTCAAGCCGAGGATCGACTCCCACCACGTGTGCACTTGGGACAGCCCTGTGGGAAAGCCTCGTGGGAAAGCCTCGTGGGAAAGACTCGAGGGAAAACCATAGATCCTTTGATCCACGCGGCGGACAGCGTGACACTGCTGCTACCCCTCTGGAGGAAAGCGCAAGTGCATGCCCGCATTCGAGACGAGGACTGACTCCCCTGGGGAAACTCCAGAAGTACCTCAAGATCCATGTCAGCACTGGAGAGGAATCCTCAGGTTCCGGCCCCGACTCCACACAAGGTCTTAGGCCCCAGCATCGACGGGAGAGGAATCCCGAGAGGCCCCCGAGGAACTCGCATGGGGACTGGCCTTTCCTGAGGCCACAAGAGCGGGTCCCTGAGATCCCCGTCGTAAGTCGAGAGCACCTGCCGCAACTGGAGAAAATCCAGGAGGTTTTGCCCTCCAGGCGAGATGAGGCACATTTCCGCTGAGGCTTCTCGAGGCTAATCACGTCTAACCACTGGAACTTCCAAAGAGTCCTTCACACCCTTGCTGCAACTCAAGAAGTTCCCCGACATACCCGTCTCCACTCGAGAGGAATCACGTGGGGTCCCGCACACATCCAGGGGAGCCCCGTTTCCGTCTCCTAGCTCGAGATGAGGGATCCTTTCCCTGTTTCGTAGGGAAAGAATTCCCGGCGTTCCCGTCGCAACTCAAGAGGAGGCGCTCTCCACAGGAAAGGCGAGAGGAACTCAAGGGTCGTGCCACCATTCCAAGAGTCCCCCAGATGTGTCAGTCCATTCCAGAGGAACCTGTTTTCCCTGCACTGCCTTGACGTTCAAGCCGAGGATCGACTCCCACCACGTGTGCACGTGGGACAGCCCTGTGGGAAAGCCTCGTGGGAAAGCCTCGTGGGAAAGACTGGAGGGAAAAACATAGATCCTTTGATCCACGCGGTGGACTGCGTGACACTGCTGCTACCGCTCTGGAGGAAAGCGCAAGTGCATGCCCGCATTCGAGACGAGGACTGACTCCCCTGGGGAGACTCCAGAAGTACCCCAAGATTCATGTCAGCACTGGAGAGGAATCCTCAGGTTCCGGCCCCGACTCCTCACAAGGTCTTAGGCCCCGGCATCGACGGGAGAGGAATCCCGAGAGGCCCCCGAGGAACTCGCATGGGGACTGGCCTTTCCTGAGGCCACCAGAGCGGGTCCCTGAGGTCCCCGTCGTAAGTCGAGAGCACCTGCAGCAACTCGAGAAAATCCAGGAGGTTTTGCCCTCCAGGGGAGATGAGGCCCATTTCCGCTGAGGCTTCTGAAGGCTAATCACATCTAACCACTGGAACTTCCAAAGGGTCCTTCACACCCTTGCTGCAACTCAAGAAGTTCCCCGACATACCCGTCTCCACTCGAGAGGAAGCACGTGGGGTCCCGCACACATCCAGGGGAGCCCCGTTTCCGCCTCCTAGCTCGAGATGAGGGATCCTTTCCCTGTTTCGTAGGGAAAGAATTCGCGGCGTTCCCGTCGCATCTCAAGTGGAGGCGCTCTCCACAGGAAAGGAGAGAGGAACTCCAGGGTCGTGCCACCATTCCAAGAGTCCCCCAGATGTGTCAGTCCATTCCAGAGGAACCTGTTTTCCCTGCACTGCCTTGACGTTCAAGCCGAGGATCGACTCCCACCACGTGTGCACGTGGGACAGCCCTGTGGGAAAGCCTCGTGGGAAAGCCTCGTGGGAAAGACTCGAGGGAAAACCATAGATCCTTTGATCCACGCGGCGGATTGCGTGACACTGCTGCTACCGCTCTGGAGGAAAGCGCAAGTGCATGCCCGCATTCGAGACGAGGACTGACTCCCCTGGGGAGACTCCAGAAGTACCCCAAGATCCATGTCAGCACTGGAGAGGAATCCTCAGGTTCCGGCACCGACTCCACACAAGGTCTTAGGCCCCGGCATCGACGGGAGAGGAATCCCGAGAGGCCCCCGAGGAACTCGCATGGGGACTGGCCTTTCCTGAGGTCACCAGAGCGGGTCCCTGAGGTCCCCGTGGTAAGTCGAGAGCACCTGCCGCAACTCGAGAAAATCCAGGAGGTTTTGCACTCCAGGCGAGATGAGGCCCATTTCCGCTGAGGCTTCTCGAGGCTAATCACTTCTAACCACTGGAACTTCCAAAGGGTCCTTCACACCCTTGCTGCAACACAAGAAGTTCCCCGACATACCCGTCTCCACTCGAGAGGAAGCACGTGGGGTCCCGCAGACATCCAGGGGAGCCCCGTTTCCGCTTCCTAGCTCGAGATGAGGGATCCTTTCCCTGTTTCGTAGGGAAAGAATTCCCGGCGTTCCCGTCGCATCTCAAGAGGAGGCGCTCTCCACAGGAAAGGCGAGAGGAACTCCAGGGTCGTGCCACCATTCCAGGAGTCCCCCAGATGTGTCAGTCCATTCCAGAGGAACCTGTTTTCCCTGCACTGCCATGACGTTCAAGCTGAGGATCGACTCCCACCACGTGTGCACGTGGGACAGCCCTGTGGGAAAGCCTCGTGGGAAAGCCTCGTGGGAAAGACTCGAGGGAAAACCATAGATCCTTTGATCCACGCGGCGGACTGCGTGACACTGCTGCTACCGCTCTGTAGGAAAGCGCAAGTGCATGCCCGCATTCGAGACGAGGACTGACTCCCCTGGGGAGACTCCAGAAGTACCCCAAGATCCATGTCAGCACTGGAGAGGAATCCTCAGGTTCCGGCCCCGACTCCACACAAGGTCTTAAGCCCCGGCATCGAAGGGAGAGGAATCCCGAGAGGCCCCCGAGGAACTCGCATGGGGACTGGCCTTTCCTGAGGTCACCAGAGTGGGTCCCTGAGGTCCCCGTGGTAAGTCGAGAGCACCTGCCGCAACTCGAGAAAATCCAGGAGGTTTTGCCCTCCAGGCGAGATGAGGCCCATTTCCGCTGAGGCTTCTCGAGGCTAATCACATCTAACCACTGGAACTTCCAAAGGGTCCTTCACACCCTTGCTGCAACTCAAGAAGTTCCCCGACATACTCGTCTCCACTCGAGAGGAAGCACGTGGGGTCCCGCACACATCCAGGGGAGCCCCTTTTCCGCCTCCTAGCTTGAGATGAGGGATCCTTTCCCTGTTTCGTAGGGAAAGAATTCCCGGCGTTCCCGTCGCATCTCAAGAGGAGGCGCTCTCCACAGGAAAGACGAGAGGAAATCCAGGGTCGTGCCACCATTCCAAGAGTCCCCCAGATGTGTCAGTCCATTCCAGAGGAACCTGTTTTCCCTGCACTGCCTTGACGTTCAAGCCGAGGATCGACTCCCACCACGTGTGCACGTGGGATAGCCGTGTGGGAAAGCCTCGTGGGAAAGCCTCGTGGGAAAGACTCGAGGGAAAACCATAGATCCTTTGATCCACGCGGCGGACTGCGTGACACTGCTGCTACCGCTCTGGAGGAAAGCGCAAGTGCATGCCCGCATTCGAGACGAGGACTGACTCCCCTGGGGAGACTCCAGAAGTACCCCAAGATCCATGTCAGCACTGGAGAGGAATCCTCAGGTTCCCGCCCTGACTCCACACAATGTCTTAGGCCCCGGCATCGACGGGAGAGGAATCCCGAGAGGCCCTCGAGGAACTCGCATGGGGACTGGCCTTTCCTGAGGCCACCAGAGCGGGTCCCTGAGGTCCCCGTCGTAAGTCGAGAGCACCTGCCGCAACTCGAGAAAATCCAGGAGGTTTTGCTCTCCAGGCGAGATGAGGCACATTTCCGCTGAGGCTTCTCGAGGCTAATCACGTCTAACCACTGGAACTTCCAAAGGGTCCTTCACACCCTTGCTGCAACTCAAGAAGTTCCCCGACATACCCGTCTCCACTCGAGAGGAAGCACGTGGGGTCCCGCACACATCCAGGGGAGCCCCGTTTCCGCCTCCTAGCTCGAGATGAGGGATCCTTTCCATGTTTCGTAGGGAAAGAATTCCCGGCGTTCCCGTCGCATCTCAAGAGGAGGCGCTCTCCACAGGAAAGGCGAGAGGAAATCCAGCGTCGTGCCACCATTCCAAGAGTCCCCCAGATGTGTCAGTCCATTCCAGAGGAACCTGTTTTCCCTGCACTGCCTTGACGTTCAAGCCGAGGATCGACTCCCACCACGTGTGCACGTGGGACAGCCCTGTGGGAAAGCCTCGTGGGAAAGCCTCGTGGGAAAGACTCGAGGGAAAACCATAGATCCTTTGATCCACGCGGCGGACTGCGTGAAACTGCTCCTACCTCCCTGGAGAAAAGCGCAAGTGCATGCCCGCATTCGAGACGAGGACTGACTCCCCTGGGGAGACTCCAGAAGTACCCCAAGATCCATGTCAGCACTGGAGAGGAATCCTCAGGTTCCGGCCCCGACTCCACACAAGGTGTTAGGCCCCGGCATCGAAGGGAGAGGAATCCCGAGAGGCCCCCGAGGAACTCGCATGGGGACTGGCCTTTCCTGAGGCCACCAGAGCGGGTCCCTGAGGTCCCCGTCGTAAGTCGAGAGCACCTGCCGCAACTCGAGAAAATCCAGGAGGTTTTGCCCTCCAGGCGAGATGAGGCCCATTTCCGCTGAGGCTTCTCGAGGCTAATCACATCTAACCACTGGAACATCCAAAGGGTCATTCTCACCCTTGCTGCAACTCAAGAAGTTCCCCGACATACCCGTTTCCACAAGAGAGGAAGCACGAGGGTCCCGCACACATCCAGGTGAGCCCCGTTTCCGCCTCCTAGCTCGAGATGAGGGATCCTTTCCCTGTTTCGTAAGGAAAGAATTCCCGGCGTTCCCGTCGCATCTCAAGAGGAGGCGCTCTCCACAGGAAAGGCGAGAGGAACTCCAGGGTCGTGCCACCATTCCAAGAGTCCCCCAGATGTGTCAGTCCATTCCAGAGGAACCTGTTTTCCCTGCACTGCCTTGACGTTCAAGCCGAGGATCTACTCCCACCACGTGTGCACGTGGGACAGCCCTGTGGGAAAGCCTCGTGGGAAAGCCTCGTGGGAAAGACTCGAGGGAAAACCATAGATCCTTTGATCCACGCGGCGGACTGCGTGACACTGCTGCTACCGCTCTGGAGGAAAGCGCAAGTGCATGCCCGCATTCGAGACGAGGACTGACTCCCCTGGGGAGACTCCAGAAGTACCCCAAGATCCATGTCAGCACTGGAGAGGAATCCTCAGGTTCCGGCCCCTACTCCACACAACGTCTTAAGCCCCGGCATTGACGGGAGAGGAATCCCGAGAGGCCCCCGAGGAACTCGCATGGAGACTGGCCTTTCCTGAGGCCACCAGAGCGGGTCCCTGAGGTCCCCGTCGAAAGTCGAGTGCACCTGCCGCAACTCGAGAAAATCCAGGAGGTTTTGCCCTCCAGGCGAGATGAGGCCCATTTCCGCTGAGGCTTCTCGAGGCTAATCACGTCTAACCACTGGAACTTCCAAAGGGTCCTTCTCACCCTTGCTGCAACTGAAGAAGTTCCCCGACATACCCGTCTCCACTCGAGAGGAAGCACGAGGGTCCCGCACACATCCAGGGGAGCCCCGTTTCCGCCTCCTAGCTCGAGATGAGGGATCCTTTCCCTGTTTCGTAGGGAAAGAATTTCCGGCGTTCCCATCGCATCTCAAGAGGAGGCGCTCTCGACAGGAAAGGCGAGAGGAACTCCAGGGTCGTGCCACCATTCCAAGAGTCCCCCAGATGTGTCAGTCCATTCCAGAGGAACCTGTTTTCCCTGCACTGCCTTGACGTTCAAGCCGAGGATCGACTCCCACGACGTGTACACGTGGGACAGCCCTGTGGGAAAGCCTCGTGGGAAAGCCTCGTGGGAAAGACTCGAGGGAAAACCATAGATCCTTTGATCCACGCGGCGGATTGCGTGACACTGCTGCTACCGCTCTGGAGGAAAGCGCAAGTGCATGCCCGCATTCGAGACGAGGACTGACTCCCCTGGGGAGACTCCAGAAGTACCCCAAGATCCATGTCAGCACTGGAGAGGAATCCTCAGGTTCCGGCCCCTATTCCACACAACGTCTTAAGCCCCGGCATCGACGGGAGAGGAATCCCGAGAGGCCCCCGAGGAACTCGCATGGAGACTGGCCTTTCCTGAGGCCACCAGAGCGGGTCCCTGAGTTTCCCGTCGTAAGTCGAGAGCACCTGCCGCAACTCGAGAAAATCCAGGAGGTTTTGCCCTCCAGGCGAGATGAGGCCCATTTCCGCTGAGGCTTCTCGAGGCTAATCACGTCTAACCACTGGAACTTACAAAGGGTCCTTCACACCCTTGCTGCAACTCAAGAAGTTCCCCGACATACCCGTCTCCACTCGAGAGGAAGCAAGGGGCGTCCCGCACACATCCAGGGGAGCCCCGTTTCCGCCTCCTAGCTCGAGATGAGGGATCCTTTCCCTGTTTCGTAGGGAAAGAATTCCCGGCGTTCCCGTCGCATCTCAAGAGAAGGCGCTCCTCACAGGAAAGGCGAGAGGAACTCAAGTGTCGTGCCACCATTCCAAGAGTCCCCCAGATGTGTCAGTCCATTCCAGAGGAACCTGTTTTCCCTGCACTGCCTTGACGTTCAAGCCGAGGATCGACTCCCACCACGTGTGCACGTGGGACATCCCTGTGGGAAAGCCTCGTGGGAAAGCCTCGTGGGAAAGACCTGAGGGAAAACCATAGATCCTTTGATCCACGCGGCGGACTGCGTGACACTGCTGCTACCGCTCTGGAGGAAAGCGCAAGTGCATGCCCGCATTCGAGACGAGGACTGACTCCCCTGGGGAGACTCCAGAAGTACCCCAAGATCCATGTCAGCACTGGAGAGGAATCCTCAGGTTCCGGCCCCGACTCCACACAAGGTCTTAGGCCCCGGCATCGACGGGAGAGTAATCCCGAAAGGCCCCCGAGGAACTCGCATGGGGACGGGCCTTTCCTGAGGCCACCAGAGCGGGTCCCTGAGGTTCCCGTCGTAAGTCGAGAGCACCTGCCGCAACTCGAGAAAATCCAGGAGGTTTTGCCCTCCAGGCGAGATGAGGCCCATTTCCGCTGAGGCTTCTCGAGGCTAATCACATCTGACCACTGGAACTTCCAAAGGGTCCTTCACACCCTTGCTGCAACTCAAGAAGTTCCCCGACATACCCGTCTCCACTCGAGAGGAAGCACGTGGGGTCCCGCACACATCCAGGGGAGCCCCGTTTCCGCCTCCTAGCTCGAGATGACGGATCCTTTCCCTGTTTCGTAGGGAAAGAATTCCCGGCGTTCCCGTCGCATCTCAAGAGGAGGCGCTCTCCACAGGAAAGGGGAGAGGAACTCCAGGGTCGTGCCACCATTCCAAGAGTCCCCAGGATGTGTCAGTCCATTCCAGAGGAACCTGTTTTCCCTGCACTGCCTTGACGTTCAAGCCGAGGATCGACTCCCACCACGTGTGCACGTGGGACAGCCCTGTGGGAAAGCCTCGTGGGAAAGCCTCGTGTGAAAGACTCGAGGGAAAACCATAGATCCTTTGATCCACGCGGTGGACTGCGTGACACTGCTGCTACCGCTCTGGAGGTAAGCGCAAGTGCATGCCCGCATTCGAGACGAGGACTGACTCCCCTGGGGAGACTCCAGAAATACCCCAAGATCCATGTCAGCAATGGAGAGGAATCCTCAGGTTCCGGCCCCGACTCCACACAAGGTCTTAGGCCCCGGCATCGACGGGAGAGTTAACCCGAGAGGCCCCCGAGGAACTCGCATGGGGACTGGCCTTTCCTGAGGCCACCAGAGCGGGTCCCTGAGGTCCCCGTCGTAAGTCGAGAGCACCTGCCGCAACTCGAGAAAATCCAGTAGGTTTTGCCCTCCAGGCGACATGAGGCCCATTTCCGCTGAGGCTTCTCGAGGCTAATCACGTCTAACCACTGGAACTTCCAAAGGGTCCTTCACACCCTTGCTGCAACTCAAGAAGTTCCCCGACATACCCGTCTCCACTCGAGAGGAAGCACGTGGGGTCCCGCACACATGCAGCGGAGCCCCGTTTCCGCCTCCTAGCTCGAGATGAGGGATCCTTTCCCTGTTTCGTAGGGAAAGAATTCCCGGCGTTCCCGTCGCATCTCAAGAGGAGGCGCTCTCCACAGGAAAGGCGAGAGGAACTCCAGAGTCGTGCCACCATTCCAAGAGTCCCCCAGATGTGTCAGTCCATTCCAGAGGAACCTGATTTCCCTGTACTGCCTTGACGTTCAAGCCGAGGATCGACTCCCACCACGTGTGCACGTGGGACAGCCCTGTGGGAAAGCCTCGTGGGAAAGCCTCGTGGGAAAGACTCGAGGGAAAACCATAGATCCTTTGATCCACGCGGCGGACTGCGTGACACTGCTGCTTCCGCTCTGGAGGAAAGCGCAAGTGCATGCCCGCATTCGAGACGAGGACTGACTCCCCTGGGGAGACTCCAGAAGAACCCCAAGATCCATGTAAGCACTGGAGAGGAATCCTCAGGTTCCGGCCCCGACTCCACACAAGGTCTTAGGCCCCGGCATCGACGGGAGAGGAATCCCGAGAGGCCTCAGGATCTCGCATGGGGACTGGCCTTTCCTGAGGCCACCAGAGCGGGTCCCTGAGGTCCCCGTCATAAGTCGAGAGCACCTGCTGCAACTCGAGAAAATCCAGGAGGTTTTGCCCTCCAGGCGAGATGAGGCCCATTTCCGCTGAGGCTTCTCGAGGCTAATCACGTCTAACCACTGGAAATTCCAAAGGGTCCTTCTCACCCTGTCTGCAACTGAAGAAGTTCCCCGACATACCCGTCTCTACTCGAGAGGAAGCACGAGGGTCCCGCACACATCCAGGGGAGCCCCGTTTCCGCCTCCTAGCTCGAGATGAGGGATCCTTTCCCTGTTTCGTAGGGAAAGAATTCCCGGCGTTCCCGTCGCATCTCAAGAGGAGGCGCTCTCGACAGGAAAGGCGAGAGGAACTCCAGGGTCGTGCCACCATTCCAAGAGACCCCCAGATGTGTCAGTCCATTCCAGAGGAACCTGTTTTCCCTGCACTGCCTTGACGTTCAAGCCGAGGATCGACTCCCACCACGTGTGCACGTGGGACAGCCCTGTGGGAAAGCCTCGTGGGAAAGCCTCGTGGGAAAGACTCGAGGGAAAACCATAGATCCTTTGATCCACGCGGCGGAATGCGTGACACTGCTGCTACCGCCCTGGAGGAAAGCGCAAGTGCATGCCCGCATTCGAGACGAGGACTGACTCCCCTGGGGAGACTCCAGAAGTACCCCAAGATCCATGTCAGCACTGGAGAGGAATCCTCAGGTTCCCTCCCCGATTCCACACAAGGTCTTAGGCCCCGGCATCGACGGGAGAGGAATCCCGAGAGGCCCCCGAGGAACTCGCATGGGGACTGGCCTTTCCTGAGGCCACCAGAGCGGGTCCCTGAGGTCCCCGTCGTAAGTCGAGAGCACCTGCCGTAACTCGAGAAAATCCAGGAGTTTTGCCCTCCAGGCAAGATGAGGCCCATTTCCGCTGAGGCTTCTCGAGGCCAATCACATCTAACCACTGGAACTTCCAAAGGGTCCTTCACACCATTGCTGCAACTCAAGAAGTTCCCCGACATACCCGTCTCCACTCGAGAGGAAGCACGTGGGGTCCCGCACACATCCAGGGGAGCCCCGTTTCCGCCTCCTAGCTCGAGATGAGGGATCCTTTCCCTGTTTCGTAGGGAAAGAATTCCCGGCGTTCCCGTCGCATCTCAAGAGGAGGCGCTCTCCACAGGAAAGGCGAGAGGAACTCCAGGGTCGTGCCACCATTCCAAGAGTCCCCCAGATGTGTCAGTCCATTTCAGAGGAACCTGTTTTCCCTGCACTGCCTTGACGTTCAAGCCGAGGATCGACTCCCACCACGTGTGCACGTGGGACAGCCCTGTGGGAAAGCCTCGTGGGAAAGCCTCGTGGGAAAGACTCGAGGGAAAACCATAGATCTTTTGATCCACGCGGCGGACTGCGTGCCACTGTTGCTACCGCTCTGGAGGAAAGCGCAAGTGCATGCCCGCATTCGAGACGAGGACTGACTCCCCTGGGGAGACTCCAGAAATACCCCAAGATCCATGTCAGCACTGGAGAGGAATCCTCAGGTTCCGGCCCCGATTCCACACAAGGTCTTAGGCCCCGGCATCCACGGGAGAGGAATCCCGAGACGCCCCCGAGGAACTCGCATGGGGACTGGCCTTTCCTGAGGCCACCAGAGCGGGTCCCTGAGGTCCCCGTCGTAAGTCGAGAGCACCTGCCGCAACTCTAGAAAATCCAGGAGGTTTTGCCCTCCAGGCGAGATGAGGCCCATTTCCGCTGAGGCTTCTCGAGGCCAATCACATCTAACCACTGAAACTTCCAAAGGGTCCTTCACACCCTTGCTGCAACTCAAGAAGTTCCCCGACATACCCGTCTCCACTCGAGAGGAAGCACGTGGGGTTCCGCACACATCCAGGGGAGCCCCGTTTCCGCCTCCTAGCTCGAGATGAGGGATCCTTTCCTTGTTTCGTAGGGAAAGAATTCCCGGCGTTCCCGTCGCACCTCAAGAGGAGGCGCTCTCCACAGGAAAGGCGAGAGGAACTCCAGGGTCGTGCCACCATTCCAAGAGTCCCCCAGATGTGTCAGTCCATCCCAGAGGAACCTGTTTTCCCTGCACTGCCTTGACGTTCAAGCCGAGGATCGACTCCCACCACTTGTGCACGTTGGACAGCCCTGTGGGAAAGCCTCGTGGGAAAGTCTCGTGGGAAAGACTCGAGGGAAAACCATAGATCCTTTGATCCACGCGGCGGACTGCGTGAAACTGCTGCTACCGCTCTGGAGGAAAGCGCAAGTGCATGCCCGCATTCGAGACGAGGACTGACTCCCCTGGGGAGACTCGAGAAGTACCCCAAGATCCATGTCAGCACTGGAGAGGAATCCTCAGGTTCCGGCCCCGACTCCACACAAGGTCTTAGGCCCCGGCATCGACGGGAGAGGAATCCCGAGAGGCCTCAGGATCTCGCATGGGGACTGGCCTTTCCTGAGGCCACCAGAGCGGGTCCCTGAGGTCCCCGTCGTAAGTCGAGAGCACCTGCCGCAACTCGAGAAAATCCAGGAGGTTTTGCCCTCCAGGCGAGATGAGGCCCATTTCCGCTGAGGCTTCTCGAGGCTAATCACGTCTAAACACTGGAACTTCCAAAGGGTCATTCACACCCTTGCTGCAACTCAAGAAGTTCCCCGACATACCCGTCTCCACTTGAGAGGAAGCACGTGGGTCCCGCACACATCCAGGGGAGCCCCGTTTCCGCCTCCTAGCTCGAGATGAGGGATCCTTTCCCTGTTTCATAGGGAAAGAATTCCCGGCGTTCCCGTCGCATCTCAAGAGGAGGCGCTCTCCACAGGAAAGGCGAGAGGAACTCCAGGGTCGTGCCACCATTCCAAGAGTCCCCCAGATGTGTCAGTCCATTCCAGAGGAACCTGTTTTCCCTGCACTGCCTTGACGTTCAAGCCGAGGATCGACTCCCACCACGTGTGCACGTGGTACAGCCCTGTGGGAAAGCCTCGTGGGAAAGCCTCGTGGGAAAGACTCGAGGGAAAACCATAGATCCTTTGATCCACGCGGCGGACTGCGTGACACTGCTGCTACCGCTCTGGAGGAAAGCGCAAGTGCATGCCCGCATTCGAGACGAGGACTGACTCCCCTGGGGAGACTCCAGAAGTACCCCAAGATCCATGTCAGCACTGGAGAGGAATCCTCAGGTTCCGGCCCCGACTCCACACAAGGTCTTAGGCCCTGGCATCGACGGGAGAGGAATCCCGAGAGGCCCCCGAGGAACTCGCATGGGGACTGGCCTTTCCTGAGGCCACCAGAGCGGGTCCCTGAGGTCCCCGTCGTAAGTCGAGAGCACCTGCCGCAACTCGAGAAAATCCAGGAGGTTTTGCCCTCCAGGCGAGATGAGGCCCATTTCCGCTGAGGCTTCTCGAGGCTAATCACGTCTAACCACTGGAACTTCCAAAGGGTCCTTCACACCCTTGCTGCAACTCAAGAAGTTCCCCGACATACCCGTCTCCACTCGAGAGGAAGCACGTGGGGTCCCGCACACATCCAGGGGAGGCCCGTTTCCGCCTCCTAGCTCGAGATGAGGGATCCTTTCCCTGTTTCGTAGGGAAAGAATTCCCGGCGTTCCCGTCGCATCTCAAGAGGATGCGCTCTCCACAGGAAAGGCGAGAGGACCTCCAGGGTCGTGCCACCATTTCAAGACTCCCCCGGATGTGTCAGTCCATTCCAGAGGAACCTGTTTTCCCTGCACTGCCTTGACGTTCAAGCCGAGGATCGACTCCCACCACGTGTGCACGTGGGACAGCCCTGTGGGAAAGCCTCGTGGGAAAGCCTCGTGGGAAAGAATCGAGGGAAAGCCATAGATCCTTTGATCCACGCGGCGGACTGCGTGACACTGCTGCTACCGCTCTGGAGGAAAGCGCAAGTGCATGCCCGCATTCGAGACGAGGACTGACTCCCCTGGGGAGACTCCAGAAGTACCCAAAGATCCATGTCAGCACTGGAGAGGAATCCTCAGGTTCCGGCCCCCACTCCACACAAGGTCTTAGGCCCCGGCATCGACGGGAGAGGAATCCCGAGAGGCCCCCGAGGAACTCGCATGGGGACTGGCCTTTCCTGAGGCCACCAGAGCGGGTCCCTGTGGTCCCCGTCGTAAGTCGAGAGCACCTGCCGCAAATCGAGAAAATCCAGGAGGTCCTGCCCTCCAGGCGAGATGAGGCCCATTTCCGCTGAGGCTTCTCGAGGCTAATCACATCTAACCACTGAAACTTCCAAAGGGTCTTTAACACCCTTGCTGCAACTCAAGAAGTTCCCCAACATACCCGTCTCTACTCGATAGGAAGCACGAGGGTCCCGCACACATCCAGGGGAGCCCCGTTTCCGCCTCCTAGCTCGAGATGAGGGATCCTTTCCCTGTTTCGTAGGGAAAGAATTCCCGGCGGTCCCGTCGTATCTCAAGAGGAGGCGCTCTCCACAGGAAAGGCGAGAAGAACTCCGGGGTCGTGCCACCATTCCAAGAGTCCCCCAGATGTGTCAGTCCATTCCAGAGGAACCTGTTTTCCCTGCACTGCCTTGACGTTCAAGCCGAGGATCGACTCCCACCACGTGTGCACGTGGGACAGCCCTGTGGGAAAGCCTCGTGGGAAAGACTCGTGGGAAAGACTAGAGGGAAAACCATAGATCCTTTGATCCAGGCGGCGGACTGCGTGACACTGCTGCTACCGCTCTAGAGGAAAGCGCAAGTGCATGCCCGCATTGGAGACGAGGACTGACTCCCCTGGGGAGACTCCAGAAGTACCCAAAGATCCATGTCAGCACTGGAGAGGAATCCTTCAGGTTCCGGCCCCGACTCCACACAAGGTCTTAGGCCCCGGCATCGACAGGAGAGGAATCCCGAGAGGCCCCCGAGGAACTCGCATGGGGACTGGCCTTTCCTGAGGCCACAAGAGCGGGTCCCCGAGGTCCCCGTTGTAAGTCGAGAGCACCTGCCGCAACTCGAGAAAATCCAGGAGGTTTTGCCCTCCAGGCGAGATGAGGCCCATTTCAGGTGAGGCTTCTTGAGGCTAATCACATCTAACCACTGGAACTTCCAAAGGGTCCTTCACATCCTTGCTGCAACTCAAGAAGTTCCCTGACATACCCTTCTCCACTCGAGAGGAAGTACGAGGGTCCCGCACACATCCAGGGGAGCCCCGTTTCCGCCTCCTAGCTCGAGATGAGGGATCCTTTCCCTGTTCCGTAGTGAACGAATTCACGGTGTTCCCGTCGCATCTCAAGAGGAGGCGCTCTCCACAGGAAAGGTGAGAGGAACTCCAGGGTCGTGCCACCATTTCAAGAGTCCCCCAGATGTGTCAGTCGATTCCAGAGGAACCTGTTTTCCCTGCACTGCCTTGACGTTCAAGCCGAGGATCGACTCCCACCACGTGGGCACGTGGGACAGCCCTGTGGGAAAGCCTCGTGGGAAAGCCTCGTGGGAAAGACTCGAGGGAAAACCATAGATACTTTGATCCACGCGGCGGACTGCGTGACACTGCTGCTACCGCTGTGGAGGAAAGCGCAAGTGCATGCCCGCATTCGAGACGAGGACTGACTCCCCTGGGGAGACTCCAGAAGTAGCCCAAGATCCATGTCAGCACTGGAGAGGAATCCTCAGGTTCCGGCCCCGACTCCATACAAGGTCTTAGGCCCCGGCATCGACGGGAGAGGAATCCCGAGAGGCCCCCTAGGAACTCGCATGGGGACTGCCCTTTCCTGAGGCCACCAGAGCGGGTCCCTGAGGTCCCCGTAGTAAGTCGAGAGCACCTGCCGCAACTCGAGAAAATCCAGGAGGTTTTCCCTCCAGGCGAGATGAGGCCCATTTCCGCTGAGGCTTCTCGACTCTAATCACATCTAACCACTGGAACTTCCAAAGGGTCCTTCACACCCTTGCTGCAACTCAAGAAGTTCCCCGACATACCCGTCTCCTCTCGAGAGGAAGCACGAGGGTCCCGCACACATCCAGGGGAGCCCCGTTTCCGCCTCCTAGCTCGAGATGAGGGATCCTTTCCCTGTTTCGTAGGGAAATAATTCCCGGCGTTTCCGTCGCATCTCAAGAGGAGGCGCTCTCCACAGGAAAGACGAGAGGAACTCCAGGGTCGTGCCACCATTCCAAGAGTCCCCCAGATGTGTCAGTCCATTCCAGAGGAACCTGTTTTCCCTGCACTGCCTTGACGTTCAAGTCGAGGATCGACTCCCACCACGTGTGCACGTGGGACAGCCCTGTGGGAAAGCCTCGTGGGAAAGCCTCGTGGGAAAGACTCGAGGGAAAATCATAGATCCTTTGATCCACGCGGCGGACTGCGTGACAGTGCTGCTACCGCTCTGGACCAAGCGCAAGTGCATGCCCGCATTCGAGACGAGCACTGACTCCCCTGGGGAGACTCCAGAAGTACCCCAAGATCCATGTCAGCACTGGAGAGGAATCCTCAGGTTCCGGCCCCGAATCCACACAAGGTCTTAGTCCCCGGCATCGACGGGAGAGGAATCCCGAGAGGCCCCCGTGGAACTCCCATGGGGACTGGCCTTTCCTGAGGCCACCAGAGCGGGTCCCTGAGGTCCTCGTCGTAAGTCGAGAGCACCTGCCGCAACTAGAGAAAATCCAGGAGGTTTTGCCCTCCAGGCGAGATGAGGACCATTTCCCCTGAGGCTTCTCGAGGCTAATCACGTCTAACCACTGGACCTTCCAAAGGGTCCTTCACACCCTTGCTGCAACTCAAGAAGTTCCCCGACATACCCGTCTCCACTCGAGAGGAAGCACGAGGGTCCCGCACACATCCAGGGGAGCCCCGTTTCCGCCTCCTAGCCCGAGATGAGGGATCCTTTCCCTGTTTCGTAGGGAAAGAATTCCCGGCGTTCCCGTCGCATCTCAAGAGGAGGCGCTCTCCACAGGAAAGGCGAGAGGAACTCCAGGGTCTTGCCACCATTCCAAGAGTCCCCCAGAAGTGTCAGTCCATTCCAGAGGAACCTGTTTTCCCTGCACTGCCTTGACGTTCAAGCCGACGATCGACTCCCACCACGAGTGCACGTGGGACAGCCCTGTGGGAAAGCCCCGTGGGAAAGCCTCGTGGGAAAGACTCGAGGGAAAACCATAGATCCTTTGATCCACGCGGCGGACTCCGTGACACTGCTGCTACCGCTCTGGAGGAAAGCACAAGTGCATGCCCGCATTCGAGTCGAGGACTGACTCCCCTGGGGAGACTCCAGAAGTACCCCAAGATCCATGTCAGCACTGGAGAGGAATCCTCAGCTTCCGGACCCGACTCAACACAAGGTCTTAGGCCCCGGCATCGACGGGAGAGGAATCCCGAGAGGCCCCCGAGGAACTCGCATGGCGACTGGCCTTTCCTGACGCCACCAGAGCGGGTCCCTGTGGTCCCCGTCGTAAGTCGAGAGCACCTGCCGCAACTCGAGAAAATCCAGGAGGTTTTGCCCTCCAGGCGAGATGAGGCCCATTTCCGCTGAGGTTTCTCGAGGCTAATCACATCTAACCAATGGAACTTCCAAAGGGTCCTTCACACCCTTGCTGCAACTCAAGAAGTTCCCCAACATACCCGTCTCCACTCTAGAGGAAGCACGAGGGTCCCGCACACATCCAGGGGAGCCCCGTTTCCGCCTCCTAGCTCGAGATGAGGGATCCTTTCATTGTTTCGTAGGGAAAGAATTCCCGGCGTTCCCGTCGCATCTCAAGAGGAGTCGCTCTCCACAGGTAAGGCGAGAGGAACTCAAGGGTCGTGGCACCATTCCAAGAGGCCCCCAGATATGTCAGTCCATTCCAGAGGAACCTGTTTTCCCTGCACTGCCTTGACGTTCAAGCCGAGGATCGACTCCCACAACGTGTGCACGTGGGACAGCCCTGTGGGAAAGCCTGGTGGGAAAGCCTCGTGGGAAAGACTCGAGGGAAAACCATAGATCCTTTGATCCACGCGGCGGACTGCGTAACACTCCTGCTACTGCTCTGGAGGAAAGCACAAGTGCATGCCCGCATTCGAGATGAGGACTAACTCCCCTGGGGAGACTCCAGAAGTACCCCAAGATCCATGTCAGCACTGGAGAGGAATCCTCAGGTTCCGGCCCCGACTCCACACAAGGTCTTAGTCCCCGGCATCGACGGGAGAGGAATCCCGAGAGGCCCCCGAGTAACTCGCATGGGGACTGGCCTTTCCTGAGGCCACCAGAGCGGGTCCCCGAGGTCCCCGTGGTAAGTCGAGAGCACCTGCCGCAACTCGAGAAAATCCAGGAGGTTTTGCCCTCCAGGCGAGATGAGGCCCATTTCCGCTGAGGCTTCTCGAGGCTAATCACATCTAACCACTGGAACTTCCAAAGGGTCCTTCACACCCTTGCTGCAACTCAAGAAGTTCCCCGACATACCCGTCTGCAATCGAGAGGAAGCACGTGGGGTCCCGCACACATCCAGGGGAGCCCCATTTCCGCCTCCTAGCCCGAGATGAGGGATCCTTTCCCTGTTTCGTAGGGAAAGAATTCCCGGCGTTCCCGTCGCATCTCAAGAGGAGGCGCTCTCCACAGGAAAGGCGAGAGGAACTCCAGGGTCGTGCCACCATTCCAAGAGACCCCCAGATGTGTCAGTCCATTACAGAGGAAGCTGTTTTCCGTGCACTGCCTTGACGTTCAAGCCGAGGATCGACTCCCACCACGTGTGCACGTGGGACAGCCCTGTGGGAAAGCCTCGTGGGAAAGCCTCGTGGGAAAGACTCGAGGGAGAACCATAGATCCTTTGATCCACGCGGCGGACTGCGTGACACTGCTGCTACCGCTCTGGAGGAAAGCGCAAGTGCATGCCCGCATTCGAGACGAGGACTGACTCCCCTGGGGAGACTCCAGAAGTACCCCAAGATCCATGTCAGCACTGGAGAGGAATCCTCAGGTTCCGGCCCCGACTCCACACAAGGTCTTAGGCCCCGGCATTGACGGGAGAGGAATCCCGAGAGGCCCCCGAGGAACTCGCATGGGGACTGGCCTTTCCTGAGGCCACCAGAGCGGGTCCCTGAGGTCCCCGTCGTAAGTCGAGAGCACCTGCCGCAACTCGAGAAAATCCAGGAGGTTTTGCCCTCCAGGCGAGATGAGGCCCATTTCCGCTGAGGCTTCTCGAGGCTAATCACATCTAACCACTGGAACATCCAAAGGGTCCTTCTCACCCTTGCTGCAACTCAAGAAGTTCCCCGACATACCCGTCTCCACTCGAGAGGAAGCACGAGGGTCAAGCACACATCCAGGGGAGCCCCGTTTCCGCCTCCTAGCTCGAGATGAGGGATCCTTTCCCTGTTTCGTAGGGAAAGAATTCCCGGCGTTCCCGTCGCATCTCAAGAGGAGGCGATCTCCACAGGAAAGGCGAGAGGAACTCCAGGGTCGTGCCACCATTCCAAGGGTCCCCCAGATGTGTCAGTCCATTCCAGAGGAACCTGTTTTCCCTGCAGTGCCTTGACGTTCAAGCCGAGGATCGACTCCCACCACGTGTGCACGTGGGACAGCCCTGTGGGAAAGCCTCGTGGGAAAGCCTCGTGGGAAAGACTCGAGGGAAAACCATAGATCCTTTGATCCACGGGGCGGACTGCGTGACACTGCTGCTACCGCTCTGGAGGAAAGCGCAAGTGCATGCCCGCATTCGAGACGAGGACTGACTCCCCTGGGGAGACTCCAGAAGTACCCCAAGATCCATGTCAGCACTGGAGAGGAATCCTCAGGTTCCGGCCCCGACTCCACACAAGGTCTTAGGCCCCGGCATCGACGGGAGAGGAATCCCGAGAGGGCCCCGAGGAACTCGCATGGGGACTGGCCTTTCCTGAGGCCACCAGAGCAGGTCCCTGAGGTCCCCGTCGTAAGTCGAGAGCACCTGCCGCAACTCGAGAAAATCCAGGAGGTTTTGCCATCCAGGCGAGATGAGGCCCATTTCCGCTGAGGCTTCTCGAGGCTAATCACATCTAACCACTGGAACTTCCAAAGGGTCCTTCTCACCCTTGCTGCAACTCAAGAAGTTCCCCGACATACCCGTCTCCACTCGAGAGGAAACACGAGGGTCCCGCACACATCCATGGGAGCCCCGTTTCCGCCTCCTAGCTCGAGATAAGGGATCCTTGCCCTGTTTCATAGGGAAAGAATTCCCGGCGTTCCCGTCGCATCTCAAGAGGAGGCGCTCTCCACAGGAAAGGCGAGAGGAACTCCAGGGTCGTGGCACCATTCCAAGAGACCCCCAGATGTGTCAGTCCATTCCAGAGGAACCTTTTTTCCCGGCACTGCCTTGACGTTCAAGCCGAGGATCGACTCCCACCACGTTTGCACGTGGGACAGCCCTGTGGGAAAGCCTCGTGGGAAAGCCTCGTGGAAAAGACTCGAGGGAAAACCATAGATCCTTTGATCCACGCGGCGGACTGCGTGACACTGCTGCTACTGCTCTGGAGGAAAGCGCAAGCGCATGCCCGCATTCGAGACGAGGACTGACTCCCCTGGGGAGACTCCAGAAGTACCCCAAGATCCATGTCAGCACTGGAGAGGAATCCTCAGGTTCCGGCACCAACTCCACACAAGGTCTTAGGCCCCGGCATTGACGGGAGAGGAATCCCGAGAGGCCCCCGAGGAACTCGCATGGGGACTGGCCTTTCCTGAGGCCACCAGAGCGGGTCCCTGAGGTCCCCGTCGTAAGTCGAGAGCACCTGCCGCAACTCGAGAAAATCCAGGAGGTTTTGCCCTCCAGGCGAGATGAGGCCCATTTCCGCTGAGGCTTCTCGAGGCTAATCACGTCTAACCACTGGAACTTCCAAAGTGTCCTTCACACCCTTACTGCAACTCAAGAAGTTCCCCGACATACCCGTCTCCACTCGAGAGGAAGCACGTGGGGTCTCGCACACATCCAGGGGAGCCCCGTTTCCGCCTCCTAGCTCGAGATGAGGGATCCTTTCCCTGTTTCGTAGGGAAAGAATTCCCGGCGTTCCCGTAGCATCTCAAGAGGAGGCGCTCTCCACAGGAAAGGCGAGAGGAACTCCAGGGTCGTGGCACCATTCCAAGAGTCCCCCAGATGTGTCAGTCCATTCCAGAGGAACCTGTTTTCCCTGCACTGCCTTGACGTTCAAGCCGAGGATCGACTCCCACCACGTGTGCACGTGGGACAGCCCTGTGGGAAAGCCTCGTGGGAAAGCCTCGTGGGAAAGACTCGAGGGAAAACCATAGATTCTTTGATCCACGCGGCGGACTGCGTGACACTGCTGCTACCGCTCTGGAGGAAAGGGCAAGTGCATGCCCGCATTCGAGACGAGGACTGACTCCCCTGGGGAGACTCCAGAAGTACCCCAAGATCCATGTCAGCACTGGAGAGGAATCCTCAGGTTCCGGCCCCGACTCCACACAAGGTCTTAGGCCCCGGCATCGACGGGAGAGGAATCCCGAGACGCCCCCGAGGAACTCGCATGGGGACTGGCCTTTCCTGAGGACAGCAGAGCGGGTCCCTGACGTCCCCGTTGTAAGTCGAGAGCACCCGCCGCAACTCGAGAAAATCCAGGAGATTTTGCCCTCCAGGCGAGATGAGGCCCATTTCTGCTGAGGCTTCTCGAGGCTAATCACATCTAACCACTGGAACTTTCAAAGGGTCCTTCACACCCTTTTTGCAACTCAAGATGTTCCCCGACATACCCGTCTCCACTCGAGAGGAAGCACGAGGGTCCCGCACACATCCAGGGGAGCCCCGTTTCCGCCTCCTATCTCGAGATAAGGGATCCTTTCCCTGTTTTGTAGGGAAAGAATTCCCGGCGTTCCCGTCGCATCTCAAGAGGAGGCGCTCTCCACAGGAAAGGCGAGAGGAACTCCAGGGTCGTGCCACCATTCCACGAATCCCCAGATGTGTCAGTCCATTACAGAGGAAGCTGTTTTCCCTGCACTGCCTTGACGTTCAAGCCGAGGATCGACTCCCACCACGTGTGCACGTGGGACAGCCCTGTGGGAAAGCCTCGTGGGAAAGCCTCGTGGGAAAGACTCGAGGGAAAACCATAGATCCTTTGATCCACGCGGCGGACTGCGTGACACTGCTGCTACCGCCCTGGAGGAAAGCGCAAGTGCATGCCCGCATTCGAGACGAGGACTGACTTCCCTGGGGAGACTCCAGAAGTACCCCAAGATCCATGTCAACACTGGAGAGGAATCCTCAGGTGCCGGGCCCGACTCCACACAATGTCTTAGTCCCCGGCATTGAAGGGAGAGGAATCCCGAGAGGCCCCCGAGGAACTCGCATGGGGACTGGCCTTTCCTGTGGCCACCAGAGCGAGTCCCTGAGGTCCCCGTCGTAAGTCGAGAGCACCTGCCCCAACTCGAGAAAATCCAGGAGGTTTTGCCCTCCAGGCGAGATGAGGCCCATTTCCGCTGAGGCTTCTCGAGGTTAATCACGTCTAACCACTGGAACTTCCTAAGGGTCCTTCACACCCTTGCTGCAACTCAAGAAGTTCCGCGACATTCCCGTCTCCACTCGAGAGGAAGCACGTGGGGTCCCGCACACATCCAGGGGAGCCCCGTTTCCGCCTCCTAGCTCGAGATGAAGGATCCTTTCCCTGTTTCGTAGGGAAAGAATTCACGGCGTTCCCGTCGCATCTCAAGAGGAGTCGCTCTCCACAGGTAAGGCGAGAGGAACTCCAGGGTCGTGGCACCATTCCAAGAGGCCCCCAGATATGTCAGTCCATTCCAGAGGAACCTGTTTTCCCTGCACTGCCTTGACGTTCAAGCCGAGGATCGACTCCCACCACGTGTGCACGTGGGACAGCCCTGTGGGAAAGCCTGGTGGGAAAGCCTCGTGGGAAAGACTCGAGGGAAAACCATAGATTCTTTGATCCACGCGGCGGACTGCGTAACACTCCTGCTACAGCTCTGGAGGAAAGCGCAAGTGCATGCCCGCATTCGAGATGAGGACTGACTCCCCTGGGGAGACTCCAGAAGTACCCCAAGATCCATGTCAGCACTGGAGAGGAATCCTCAGGTTCCGGCCCCGACTCCACACAAGGTCTTAGTCCCCGGCATCGACGGGAGAGGAATCCCGAGAGGCCCCCGAGGAACTCGCATAGGGACTGGCCGATCCTGAGGCCACCAGAGCGGGTCCCTGAGGTCCACGTCATAAGTCGAGAGCACCTGCCGCAACTCGAGAAAATCCAGGAGGTGTTGCCCTCCAGGCGAGATGAGGCCCATTTCCGCTGAGGCTTCTCGAGGCTAATCACATCTAACCACTGGAACTTCCAAAGGGTCCTTCACACCCTTGCTGCATCTCAAGCAGTTCCGCGACATTCCCGTCTCCACTCGAGAGGAAGCACGTGGGGTCCCGCACACATCCAGGAGAGCCCCGTTTCCGCCTCCTAGCTCGAGATGAGGGATCCTTTCCCTGTTTCGTAGGGAAAGAATTCACGGCGTTCCCGTCGCATCTCAAGAGGAGTCGCTCTCCACAGGTAAGGCGAGAGGAACTCCAGGGTCGTGGCACCATTCCAAGAGGCCCCCAGATATGTCAGTCCATTCCAGAGGAACCTGTTTTCCCTGCACTGCCTTGACGTTCAAGCCGAGGATCCACTCCCACCACGTGTGCACGTGGGACAGCCCTGTGGGAAAGCCTGGTGGGAAAGCCTCGTGGGAAAGACTCGAGGGAAAACCATAGATCCTTTGATCCACGCGGCGGACTGCGTGACACTGCTGCTACCGCTCTGGAGGAAAGCGCAAGTGCATGCCCGCATTCGAGACGAGGACTGACTCCCCTGGGGAGACTCCAGAAATACCCCAAGATCCATGTCAGCACTGGAGAGGAATCCTCAGGTTCCGGCCCCGACTCCACACAAGGTCTTAGGCCCCGGCATTGACGGGAGAGGAATCCCGAGAGGCCCCCGAAGAACTCGCATGGGGACTGGCCTTTCCTGAGGCCACCAGAGCGGGTCCCTGTGGTCCCCGTCGTAAGTCGAGAGCACCTGCCGCAACTCGAGAAAATCCAGGAGGTTTTGCCCTCCAGGCGAGATGAGGCCCATTTCCGCTGAGGCTTCTCGAGGCTAATCACATCTAACCACTGGAACATCCAAAGGGTCCTTCTCACCCTTGCTGCAACTCAAGAAGTTCCCCGACATACCCGTCTCCACTCGAGAGGAAGCACGAGGGTCAAGCACACATCCAGGGGAGCCCCGTTTCCGCCTCCTAGCTCGAGATGAGGGATCCTTTCCCTGTTTCGTAGGGAAAGAATTCCCGGCGTTCCCGTCGCATCTCAAGAGGAGGCGATCTCCACAGGAAAGGCGAGAGGAACTCCAGGGTCGTGCCACCATTCCAAGGGTCCCCCAGATGTGTAAGTCCATTCCAGAGGAACCTGTTTTCCCTGCACTGCCTTGACGTTCAAGCCGAGGATCGACTCCCACCACGTGTGCACGTGGGACAGCCCTGTGGGAAAGCCTCGTGGGAAAGCCTCGTGGGAAAGACTCGAGGGAAAACCATAGATCCTTTGATCCACGCGGCGGACTGCGTGACACTGCTGCTACCGCTCTGGAGGAAAGCGCAAGTGCATGCCCGCATTCGAGACGAGGACTGACTCCCCTGGGGAGACTCCAGAAGTACCCCAAGATCCATGTCAGCACTGGAGAGGAATCCTCAGGTTCCGGCCCCGACTCCACACAAGGTCTTAGGCCCCGGCATCGACGGGAGAGGAATCCCGAGAGGGCCCCGAGGAACTCGCATGGGGACTGGCCTTTCCTGAGGCCACCAGAGCGGGTCCCCGAGGTCCCCGTGGTAAGTCGAGAGCACCTGCCGCAACTCGAGAAAATCCAGGAGGTTTTGCCCTCCAGGCGAGATGAGGCCCATTTCCGCTGAGGCTTCTCGAGGCTAATCACATCTAACCACTGGAACTTTCAAAGGGTCCTTCACACCCTTGCTGCAACTCAAGAAGTTCCCCGACATACCCGTCTGCACTCGAGAGGAAGCACGTGGGGTCCCGCACACATCCAGGGGAGCCCCATTTCCGCCTCCTAGCCCGAGATGAGGGATCCTTTCCCTGTTTCGTAGGGAAAGAATTCCCGGCGTTCCCGTCGCATCTCAAGAGGAGGCGCTCTCCACAGGAAAGGCGAGAGGAACTCCAGGGTCGTGCCACCATTGCAAGAGACCCCCAGATGTGTCAGTCCATTACAGAGGAAGCTGTTTTCCCTGCCCTGCCTTGACGTTCAAGAAGAGGATCGACTCCCACCACGTGTGCACGTGGGACAGCCCTGTGGGAAAGCCTCGTGGGAAAGCCTCGTGGGAAAGACTCGAGGGAAAACCATAGATCCTTTGATCCACGCGGCGGACTGCGTGACACTGCTGCTACCGCTCTGGAGGAAAGCGCAAGTGCATGCCCGCATTCGAGACGAGGACTGACTCCCCTGGGGAGACTCCAGAAGTACCCCAAGATCCATGTCAGCACTGGAGAGGAATCCTCAGGTTCCGGCCCCGACTCCACACAAGGTCTTAGGCCCCGGCATCGACGGGAGAGGAATCCCGAGAGGGCCCCGAGGAACTCGCATGGGGACTGGCCTTTCCTGAGGCCACCAGAGCGGGTCCCTGAGGTCCCCGTCGTAAGTCGAGAGCACCTGCCGCAACTCGAGAAAATCCAGGAGGTTTTGCCATCCAGGCGAGATGAGGCCCATTTCCGCTGAGGCTTCTCGAGGCTAATCACATCTAACCACTGGAACTTCCAAAGGGTCCTTCTCACCCTTGCTGCAACTCAAGAAGTTCCCCGACATACCCGTCTCCACTCGAGAGGAAACACGAGGGTCCCGCACACATCCATGGGAGACCCGTTTCCGCCTCCTAGCTCGAGATAAGGGATCCTTGCCCTGTTTCGTAGGGAAAGAATTCCCGGCGTTCCCGTCGCATCTCAAGAGGAGGCGCTCTCCACAGGAAAGGCGAGAGGAACTCCAGGGTCGTGCCACCATTCCAAGAGACCCCCAGATGTGTCAGTCCATTCCAGAGGAACCTGTTTTCCCGGCACTGCCTTGACGTTCAAGCCGAGGATCGACTCCCACCACGTTTGCACGTGGGACAGCCCTGTGGGAAAGCCTCGTGGGAAAGCCTCGTGGAAAAGACTCGAGGGAAAACCATAGATCCTTTGATCCACGCGGCGGACTGCGTGACACTGCTGCTACTGCTCTGGAGGAAAGCGCAAGTGCATGCCCGCATTCGAGACGAGGACTGACTCCCCTGGGGAGACTCCAGAAGTACCCCAAGATCCATGTCAGCACTGGAGAGGAATCCTCAGGTTCCGGCCCCGACTCCACACAAGGTCTTAGGCCCCGGCATTGACGGGAGAGGAATCCCGAGAGGCCCCCGAGGAACTCGCATGGGGACTGGCCTTTCCTGAGGCCACCAGAGCGGGTCCCTGAGGTCCCCGTCGTAAGTCGAGAGCACCTGCCGCAACTGGAGAAAATCCAGGAGGTTTTGCCCTCCAGGCGAGATGAGGCCCATTTCCGCTGAGGCTTCTCGAGGCTAATCACGTCTAACCACTGGAACTTCCAAAGTGTCCTTCACACCCTTACTGCAACTCAAGAAGTTCCCCGACATACCCGTCTCCACTCGAGAGGAAGCACGTGGGGTCTCGCACACATCCAGGGGAGCCCCGTTTCCGCCTCCTAGCTCGAGATGAGGGATCCTTTCCCTGTTTCGTAGGGAAAGAATTCCCGGCGTTCCCGTCGCATCTCAAGAGGAGGCGCTCTCCACAGGAAAGGCGAGAGGAACTCCAGGGTCGTGCCACCATTCCAAGAGTCCCCCAGATGTGTCAGTCCATTCCAGAGGAACCTGTTTTCCCTGCACTGCCTTGACGTTCAAGCCGAGGATCGACTCCCACCACGTGTGCACGTGGGACAGCCCTGTGCGAAAGCCTCGTGGGAAAGCCTCGTGGGAAAGACTCGAGGGAAAACCATAGATTCTTTGATCCACGCGGCGGACTGCGTGACACTGCTGCTACCGCTCTGGAGGAAAGCGCAAGTGCATGCCCGCATTCGAGACGAGGACTGACTCCCCTGGGGAGACTCCAGAAGTACCCCAAGATCCATGTCAGCACTGGAGAGGAATCCTCAGGTTCCGGCCCCGACTCCACACAAGGTCTTAGGCCCCGGCATCGACGGGAGAGGAATCCCGAGAGGCCCCGAGGAACTCGCATGGGGACTGGCCTTTCCTGAGGACAGCAGAGCGGGTCCCTGACGTCCCCGTTGTAAGTCGAGAGCACCCGCCGCAACTCGAGAAAATCCAGGAGATTTTGCCCTCCAGGCGAGATGAGGCCCATTTCTGCTGAGGCTTCTCGAGGCTAATCACATCTAACCACTGGAACTTTCAAAGGGTCCTTCACACCCTTGCTGCAACTCAAGATGTTCCCCGACATACCCGTCTCCACTCGAGAGGAAGCACGAGGTTCCCGCACACATCCAGGGGAGCCCCGTTTCCGCCTCCTATCTCGAGATAAGGGATCCTTTCCCTGTTTTGTAGGGAAAGAATTCCCGGCGTTCCCGTCGCATCTCAATAGGAGGCGCTCTCCACAGGAAAGGCGAGAGGAACTCCAGGGTCGTGCCACCATTCCACGAATCCCCCAGATGTGTCAGTCCATTACAGAGGAAGCTGTTTTCCCTGCACTGCCTTGACGTTCAAGCCGAGGATCGACTCCCACCACGTGTGCACGTGGGACAGCCCTGTGGGAAAGCCTCGTGGGAAAGCCTCGTGGGAAAGACTCGAGGGAAAACCATAGATCCTTTGATCCACGCGGCGGACTGCGTGACACTGCTGCTACCGCTCTGGAGGAAAGCGCAAGTGCATGCCCGCATTCGAGACGAGGACTGACTTCCCTGGGGAGACTCCAGAAGTACCCCAAGATCCATGTCAACACTGGAGAGGAATCCTCAGGTGCCGGGCCCGACTCCACACAATGTCTTAGTCCCCGGCATTGAAGGGAGAGGAATCCCGAGAGGCCCCCGAGGAACTCGCATGGGGACTGGCCTTTCCTGAGGCCACCAGAGCGAGTCCCTGAGGTCCCCGTGGTAAGTCGAGAGCACCTGCCCCAACTCGAGAAAATCCAGGAGGTTTTGCCCTCCAGGCGAGATGAGGCCCATTTCCGCTGAGGCTTCTCGAGGCTAATCACGTTTAACCACTGGAACTTCCTAAGGGTCCTTCACACCCTTGCTGCAACTCAAGAAGTTCCCCGACATATCCGTCTCCACTCGAGTGGAAGCTCGTGGGGTCCGGCACACATCCAGGGGAGACCCGTTTCCGCCTCCAAGCTTGAGATGAGGGATTCTTTCCCTGTTTCGTAGGGAAAGAATTCCCGGCGTTCCCGTCGCATCTCAAGAGGAGGCGCTCTCCACAGGAAAGGCGAGAGGAACTCCAGGGTCGTGCCACCATTCCAAGAGTCCCCCAGATGTGTCAGTCCATTCCATAGGAACCTGTTTTCCCTGCACTGCCTTGACGATCAAGCCGAAGATCGAATCCCACCACGTGTGCACGTGGGACAGACCTGTGGGATAGCCTCGTGGGAAAGCATCTTGGGAAAGACTCGAGGGAAAACCATAGATCCTTTGATCCACGCGGCGGACTGCGTGACACTGCTGCTACCGCTCTGGAGGAAAGCGCAAGTGCATGCCCGCATTCGAGACGAGGACTGACTCCCCTGGGGAGATTCCAGAAGTACCCCAAGATCCATGTCAGCACTGGAGAGGAATCCTCAGGTTCCGGCCCCGACTCCACACAAGGTCTTAGGCCCCGGCATTGACGGGAGAGGAATCCCGAGAGGCCCCCGAGGAACTCGCATGGGGACTGGCCTTTCCTGAGGCCACCAGAGCGGGTCCCTGAGGTCCCCGTCGTAAGTCGAGAGCACCTGCCGCAACTCGAGAAAATCCAGGAGGTTTTGCCCTCCAGGCGAGATGAGGCCCATTTCCGCTGAGGCTTCTCGAGGCTAATCACATCTAACCACTGGAACTTCCAAAGGGTCCTTCTCACCCTTGCTGCAACTCAAGAAGTTCCCCGACATACCCGTCTCCACTCGAGAGGAAGCACGAGGGTCAAGCACACATCCAGGGGAGCCCCGTTTCCGCCTCCTAGCTCGAGATGAGGGATCCTTTCCCTGTTTCGTAGGGAAAGAATTCCCGGCGTTCCCGTCTTATCTCAAGAGGAGGCGATCTCCACAGGAAAGGCGAGAGGAACTCCAGGGTCGTGCCACCATTCCAAGGGTCCCCCAGATGTGTCAGTCCATTCCAGAGGAACCTGTTTTCCCTGCACTGCCTTGACGTTCAAGCCGAGGATCGACTCCCACCACGTGTGCACGTGGGACAGCCCTGTGGGAAAGCCTCGTGGGAAAGCCTCGTGGGAAAGACTCGAGGGAAAACCATAGATCCTTTGATCCACGCGGCGGACTGCGTGACACTGCTGCTACCGCTCTGGAGGAAAGCGCAAGTGCATGCCCGCATTCGAGACGAGGACTGACTCCCCTGGGGAGACTCCAGAAGTACCCCAAGATCCATGTCAGCACTGGAGAGGAATCCTCAGGTTCCGGCCCCGACTCCACACAAGGTCTTAGGCCCCGGCATCGACGGGAGAGGAATCCCGAGAGGCCCCGAGGAACTCGCATGGGGACTGGCCTTTCCTGAGGACAGCAGAGCGGGTCCCTGACGTCCCCGTTGTAAGTCGAGAGCACCCGCCGCAACTCGAGAAAATCCAGGAGATTTTGCCCTCCAGGCGAGATGAGGCCCATTTCTGCTGAGGCTTCTCGAGGCTAATCACATCTAACCACTGGAACTTTCAAAGGGTCCTTCACACCCTTGCTGCAACTCAAGATGTTCCCCGACATACCCGTCTCCACTCGAGAGGAAGCACGAGGGTCCCGCACACATCCAGGGGAGCCCCGTTTCCGCCTCCTAGCTCGAGATAAGGGATCCTTTCCCTGTTTTGTAGGGAAAGAATTCCCGGCGTTCCCGTCGCATCTCAAGAGGAGCCGCTCTCCACAGGAAAGGCGAGAGGAACTCCAGGGTCGTGCCACCATTCCACGAATCCCCCAGATGTGTCAGTCCATTACAGAGGAAGCTGTTTTCCCTGCACTGCCTTGACGTTCAAGCCGAGGATCGACTCCCACCACGTGTGCACGTGGGACAGCCCTGTGGGAAAGCCTCGTGGGAAAGCCTCGTGGGAAAGACTCGAGGGAAAACCATAGATCCTTTGATCCACGCGGCGGACTGCGTGACACTGCTGCTACCGCTCTGGAGGAAAGCGCAAGTGCATGCCCGCATTCGAGACGAGGACTGACTTCCCTGGGGAGACTCCAGAAGTACCCCAAGATCCATGTCAACACTGGAGAGGAATCCTCAGGTGCCGGGCCCGACTCCACACAATGTCTTAGTCCCCGGCATTGAAGGGAGAGGAATCCCGAGAGGCCCCCGAGGAACTCGCATGGGGACTGGCCTTTCCTGAGGCCACCAGAGCGAGTCCCTGAGGTCCCCGTCGTAAGTCGAGAGCACCTGCCCCAACTCGAGAAAATCCAGGAGGTTTTGCCCTCCAGGCGAGATGAGGCCCATTTCCGCTGAGGCTTCTCGAGGCTAATCACGTTTAACCACTGGAACTTCCTAAGGGTCCTTCACACCCTTGCTGCAACTCAAGAAGTTCCCCGACATATCCGTCTCCACTCGAGTGGAAGCTCGTGGGGTCCGGCACACATCCAGGGGAGACCCGTTTCCGCCTCCAAGCTTGAGATGAGGGATTCTTTCCCTGTTTCGTAGGGAAAGAATTCCCGGCGTTCCCGTCGCATCTCAAGAGGAGGCGCTCTCCACAGGAAAGGCGAGAGGAACTCCAGGGTCGTGCCACCATTCCAAGAGTCCCCCAGATGTGTCAGTCCATTCCATAGGAACCTGTTTTCCCTGCACTGCCTTGACGATCAAGCCGAAGATCGAATCCCACCACGTGTGCACGTGGGACAGACCTGTGGGATAGCCTCGTGGGAAAGCATCGTGGGAAAGACTCGAGGGAAAACCATAGATCCTTTGATCCACGCGGCGGACTGCGTGACACTGCTGCTACCGCTCTGGAGGAAAGCGCAAGTGCATGCCCGCATTCGAGACGAGGACTGACTCCCCTGGGGAGACTCCAGAAGTACCCCAAGATCCATGTCAGCACTGGAGAGGAATCCTCAGGTTCCGGCCCTGACTCCACACAAGGTCTTAGGCCCCGGCATCGACGGGAGAGGAATCCCGAGAGGCCCCCGAGGAACTCGCATGGGGACTGGCCTTTCCTGAGGCCACCAGAGCGGGTCCCTGAGGTCCCCGTCGTAAGTCGAGAGCACCTGCCGCAACTCGAGAAAATCCAGGAGGTTTTGCCCTCCAGGCGAGATGAGGCCCATTTCCGCTGAGGCGTCTCGAGGCTAATCACATCTAACCACTGGAACATCCAAAGGGTCCTTCTCACCCTTGCTGCAACTCAAGAAGTTCCCCGACATACCCGTCTCCACTCGAGAGGAAGCACGAGGGTCAAGCACACATCCAGGGGAGCCCCGTTTCCGACTCCTAGCTCGAGATGAGGGATCCTTTCCCTGTTTCGTAGGGAAAGAATTCCCGGCGTTCCCGTCTTATCTCAAGAGGAGGCGATCTCCACAGGAAAGGCGAGAGGAGCTCCAGGGTCGTGCCACCATTCCAAGGGTCCCCCAGATGTGTCAGTCCATTCCAGAGGAACCTGTTTTCCCTGCACTGCCTTGACGTTCAAGCCGAGGATCGACTCCCACCACGTGTGCACGTGGGACAGCCCTGTGGGATAGCCTCGTGGGAAAGCATCGTGGGAAAGACTCGAGGGAAAACCATAGATCCTTTGATCCACGCGGCGGACTGCGTGACACTGCTGCTACCGCTCTGGAGGAAAGCGCAAGTGCATGCCCGCATTCGAGACGAGGACTGACTCCCCTGGGGAGACTCCAGAAGTACCCCAAGATCCATGTCAGCACTGGAGAGGAATCCTCAGGTTCCGGCCCCGACTCCACACAAGGTCTTAGGCCCCGGCATCGACGGGAGAGGAATCCCGAGAGGCCCCCGAAGAACTCGCATGGGGACTGGCCTTTCCTGAGGCCACCAGAGCGGGTCCCCGAGGTCCCCGTCGTAAGTCGAGAGCACCTGCCGCAACTCGAGAAAATCCAGGAGGTTTTGCCCTCCAGGCGAGATGAGGCCCATTTCCGCTGAGGCTTCTCGAGGCTAATCACATCTAACCACTGGAACTTCCCAAGGGTCCTTCACACCCTTGCTGCAACTCAAGAAGTTACCCGACATACCCGTCTCCACTGGAGAGGTAGCCCGAGGGTCCCGCCCACATCCTGGGGAGCCCCGTTTCCGCCTCCTAGCTCGAGATGAGGGATCCTTTCCCTGTTTCGTAGGGAAAGAATTCCCGGCGTTCCCGTCGCATCTCAAGAGGAGGCGCTCTCCACAGGAAAGGCGAGAGGAACTCCAGGGTCGTGCCACCATTCCAAGAGTCCCCCAGATGTGTCAGTCCATTCCATAGGAACCTGTTTTCCCTGCACTGCCTTGACGTTCAAGCCGAGGATCGACTCCCACCACGTTTGAACGTGGGACAGCCCTGTGGGAAAGCCTCGTGGGAAAGCCTCGTGGGAAAGACTCGAGGGAAAACCATAGATCCTTTGATCCACGCGGCGGACTGCGTGACACTGCTGCTACTGCTCTGGAGGAAAGCGCAAGTGCATGCCCGCATTCGAGACGAGGACTGACTCCCCTGGGGAGACTCCAGAAGTACCCCAAGATCCATGTCAGCACTGGAGAGGAATCCTCAGGTTCCGGCCCCGACTCGACACAAGGTCTTAGGCCCCGGCATCGACGGGAGAGGAATCCCGAGAGGCCCCCGAGGAACTCGCATGGGGACTGGCCTTTCCTGAGGCCACCAGAGCGGGTCCCTGAGGTCCCCGTCGTAAGTCGAGAGCACCTGCCGCAACTCGAGAAAATCCAGGAGGTTTTGCCCTCCAGGCGAGATGAGGCCCATTTCTGCTGAGGCTTCTCGAGGCTAATCACATCTAACCACTGGAACTTCCAAAGGGTCCTTCACACCCTTGCTGCAACTCAAGAAGTTCCCCGACATACCCGTCTGCACTCGAGAGGAAGCACGTGGGGTTCCTCACACATCCAGGGGAGCCCCATTTCCGCCTCCTAGCCCGAGATGACGGATCCTTTCCCTGTTTTGTAGGGAAAGAATTCCCGGCGTTCCCGTCGCATCTCAAGAGGAGCCGCTCTCCACAGGAAAGGCGAGAGGAACTCCAGGGTCGTGCCACCATTCCAAGAGACCCCCAGATGTGTCAGTCCATTACAGAGGAAGCTGTTTTCCCTGCACTGCCTTGACGTTCAAGACGAGGATCGACTCCCACCACGTGTGCACGTGGGAAAGCCCTGTGGGAAAGCCTCGTGGGAAAGCCTCGTGGGAAAGACTCGAGGGAAAACCATAGACCCTTTGATCCACGCGGAGGACTGCGTGACACTGCTGCTACCGCTCTGGAGGAAAGCGCAAGTGCATGCCCGCATTCGAGACGAGGACTGACTCCCCTGGGGAGACTCCAGAAGTACCCCAAGATCCATGTCAGCACTGGAGAGGAATCCTCAGGTTCCGGCCGCGACCCAACACAAGGTCTTAGGCCCCGGCATCGACGGGAGAGGAATCCCGAGAGGCCCCCGAGGAACTCGCATGGGGACTGGCCTTTCCTGAGGCCACCAGAGCGGGTCCCCGAGGTCCCCGTCGTAAGTCGAGAGCACCTGCCGCAACTCGAGAAAATCCAGGAGGTTTTGCCCTCCAGGCGAGATGAGGCCCATATCCGCTGAGGCTTCTCGAGGCTAATCACATCTAACAACTGGAACTTCCAAAGGGTCCTTTTCACCCTTGCTGCAACTCAAGAAGTTCCCCGACATACCCGTCTCCACTCGAGAAGAAGAACGAGGGTCCCGCACACAACCAGGGGAGCCCCGTTTCCGCCTCCTAGCTCGAGATGAGGGATCCTTTCCCTGTTTTGTAGGGAAAGAATTCCCGGCGTTCCCGTCGCATCTCAAGAGGAGGCGCTCTCCACAGGAAAGGCGAGAGGAACTCCAGGGTCGTGCCACCATTACAAGAGTCCCCCAGATGTGTCAGTCCATTCCAGAGGAACCTGTTTGCCCTGCACTGCCTTGACGTTCAAGCCGAGGATCGACTCCCACCACGTGTGAACGTGGGACAGCCCTGTGAGAAAGCCTCGTGGGAAAGCCTCGTGGGAAAGACTCGAGGGAAAACCATAGATACTTTGATCCACGCGGCGGACTGCGTGACACTGCTGCTACCGTTCTGGAGGAAAGCGCAAGTGCATGCCCGCATTCGAGACGAGGACTGACTCCCCTGGGGAGACTCCAGAAGTAGCCCAAGATCCATGTCAGCACTGGAGAGGAATCCTCAGGTTCCGGCCCCGACTCCATACAAGGTCTTAGGCCACGGCATCGACGGGAGAGGAATCCCTAGATGCCCTCGAGGAACTCGCATGGGGACTGGCCTTTCCTGAGGCCACCAGAGCGGGTCCTCGAGGTCCCCGTCGTAAGTCGAGAGCACCTGCCGCAACTGGAGAAAATCCAGGAGGTTTTGCCCTCCAGGCGAGATGAGGCCCATTTCCGCTGAGGCTTCTCGAGGCTAATCACATCTAACCACTGGAACTTCCAAAGGGTCCTTCACACCCTTGCTGCAACTCAAGAAGTTCCCCGACATACCTGTCTCCTCTCGAGAGGAAGCACGAGGGTCGCGCACACTTCATGGGAGACCCGTTTCCGCCTCCTAGCTCGAGATGAGGGATCCTATCCCTGTTTCATAGGGAAAGAATTCCCGGCGTTCCCGTTCGCATCTCAAGAGGAGGCGCTCTCCACAGGAAAGGCGAGAGGAACTCCAGGGTTGTGCCACCATTCCAAGAGTCCCCCAGATATGTAAGTCCATTCCAGAGGAACCTGTTTTCCCTGCACTGCCTTGACGTTCAAGCCGAGGATCGACTCCCACCACGTGTGCACGTGGGACAACCCTGTGGGAAAGCCTCGTGGGAAAGCCTCGTGGGAAAGACTCGAGGGAAAACCATAGATCCTTTGATCCACGCGGCGGACTGCGTGACACTGCTGCTACCACTCTGGAGGAAAGCGCAAATGCATGCCCGCATTCGAGACGAGGACTCACTCCCCTGGGGAGACTCCAGAAGTACCCCAAGATCCATGTCAGCACTGGAGAGGAATCCTCATGTTCCGGTCCCGAATCCACACAAGGTCTTAGGCCCCGGCATCGACGGGAGAGGAATCCCGAGCGGCCCCCGAGGAACTCGCATGGGGACTAGCCTTTCCTGAGGCCTCCAGAGCGGGTCCCTGAGGTCCCCGTCGTAAGTCGAGAGCACCTGCCGCAATTCGAGAAAATTCAGGAGGTTTTGCCCTCCAGGCGAGATGAGGCCCATTTCCGCTGAGGCTTCTCGAGGCTAATCACATCTAACCACTGGAACTTCCAAAGGGTCCTCCACACCCTTGCTGCAACTCAAGCAGTTCCGCGACATACCCGTCTCCACTCGAGAGGAAGCACGAGGGTCCAGCACACATCCAGGGGAGCCCCGTTTCCGCCTCCTAGCACGAGATGAGGGATCCTTTCCCTGTTTCGTAGGGAAAGAATTCCCGGCGTTCCCGTCGCATCTCAAGAGGAGGCGCTCTCCACAAGAAAGGCGAGAGGAACTCCAGGGTCGTGCCACCATTCCAAGAGTCCCCCAGATGTGTCAGTCCATTCCAGAGGAACCTGTTTTCCCTGCACTGCCTTGACGTTCAAGCCGAGGATCGACTCCCACCACGTGTGCACGTGGGACAGCCCTGTGGGAAAGCCTCGTGGGAAAACCTCGTGGGAAAGACTCGAGGGAAAACCATAGATCCTTTGATCCACGCGGCGGACTGCGTGACACTGCTGCTACCGCTCTGGAGGAAAGCGCAAGTGCAGGCCCGCATTCGAGACGAGGACTGACTCCCCTGGGGAGACTCCAGAAGTACCCCAAGATCCATGTCAGCACTGGAGAGGAATCCTCAGGTTCCGGCCCCGACTCCACACAAGGTCTTAGGCCCCGGCATCGACGGGAGAGGAATCCCGAGAGGCCCCGAGGAACTCGCATGGGGACTGGCCTTTCCTGAGGACAGCAGAGCGGGTCCCTGACGTCCCCGTTGTAAGTCGAGAGCACCCGCCGCAACTCGAGAAAATCCAGGAGATTTTGCCCTCCAGGCGAGATGAGGCCCATTTCTGCTGAGGCTTCTCAAGGCTAATCACATCTAACCACTGGAACTTTCAAAGGGTCCTTCACACCCTTGCTGCAACTCAAGATGTTCCCCGACATACCCGTCTCCACTCGAGTGGAAGCTCGTGGGGTCCGGCACACATCCAGGGGAGCCCCGTTTCCGCCTCCAAGCTTGAGATGAGGGATTCTTTCCCTGTTTCGTAGGGAAAGAATTCCCGGCGTTCCCGTCGCATCTCAAGAGGAGGCGCTCTCCACAGGAAAGGCGAGAGGAACTCCAGGGTCGTGCCACCATTCCAAGAGTCCCCCAGATGTGTCAGTCCATTCCATAGGAACCTGTTTTCCCTGCACTGCCTTGACGATCAAGCCGAAGATCGAATCCCACCACGTGTGCACGTGGGACAGCCCTGTGGGATAGCCTCGTGGGAAAGCATCGTGGGAAAGACTCGAGGGAAAACCATAGATCCTTTGATCCACGCGGCGGACTGCGTGACACTGCTGCTACCGCTCTGGAGGAAAGCGCAAGTGCATGCCCGCATTCGAGACGAGGACTGACTCCCCTGGGGAGACTCCAGAAGTACCCCAAGATCCATGTCAGCACTGGAGAGGAATCCTCAGGTTCCGGCCCCGACTCCACACAAGGTCTTAGGCCCCGGCATCGACGGGAGAGGAATCCCGAGAGGCCCCCGAAGAACTCGCATGGGGACTGGCCTTTCCTGAGGCCACAAAAGCGGGTCCCTGAGGTCCCCGTCGTAAGTCGAGAGCACCTGCCGCAACTCGAGAAAATCCAGGAGGTTTTGCCCTCCAGGCGAGATCAGGCCCATTTCCGCTGAGGCTTCTCGAGGCTAATCACATCTAACCACTGGAACTTCCCAAGGGTCCTTCACACCCTTGCTGCAACTCAAGAAGTTACCCGACATACCCGTCTCCACTGGAGAGGAAGCCCGAGGGTCCCGCCCACATCCAGGGGAGCCCCGTTTCCGCCTCCTAGCTCGAGATGAGGGATCCTTTCCCTGTTTCGTAGGGAAAGAATTCCCGGCGTTCCCGTCGCATCTCAAGAGGAGGCGCTCTCCACAGGAAAGGCGAGAGGAACTCCAGGGTCGTGCCACCATTCCAAGAGTCCCCCAGATGTGTCAGTCCATTCCAGAGGGACCTGTTTACCCTGCACTGCCTTGACGTTCAAGCCGAGGATCGACTCCCTCCACGTGTGCACGTGGGACAGCCCTGTGGGAAAGCCTCGTGGGAAAGCCTCGTGGGAAAGACTCGAGGGAAAACCATAGATCCTTTGATCCACGCGGCGGACTGCGTGACACTGCTGCTACCACTCTGGAGGAAAGCGCAAGTGCATGCCCGCATTCGAGACGAGGACTGACTCCCCTGGGGAGACTCCAGAAGTACCCCAAGATCGATGTCAGCACTGGAGAGGAATCCTCATGTTCCGGTCCCGAATCCACACAAGGTCTTAGGCCCCGGCATCGACGGGAGAGGAATCCCGAGCGGCCCCCGAGGAACTCGCATGGGGACTAGCCTTTCCTGAGGCCTCCAGAGCGGGTCCCTGAGGTCCCCGTCGTAAGTCGAGAGCACCTGCCGCAATTCGAGAAAATCCAGGAGGTTTTGCCCTCCAGGCGAGATGAGGCCCATTTCCGCTGAGGCTTCTCGAGGCTAATCACATCTAACCACTGGAACTTCCAAAGGGTCCTTCACACCCTTGCTGCAACTCAAGCAGTTCCGCGACATACCCGTCTCCACTCGAGAGGAAGCACGAGGGTCCAGCACACATCCAGGGGAGCCCCGTTTCCGCCTCCTAGCACGAGATGAGGGATCCTTTCCCTGTTTCGTAGGGAAAGAATTCCCGGCGTTCCCGTCGCATCTCAAGAGGAGGCGCTCTCCACAGGAAAGGCGAGAGGAACTCCAGGGTCGTGCAACCATTCCAAGAGTCCCCCAGATGTGTCAGTCCATTCCAGAGGAACCTGTTTTCCCTGCACTGCCTTGACGTTCAAGCCGAGGATCGACTCCCACCACGTGTGCACGTGGGACAGCCCTGTGGGAAAGCCTCGTGGGAAAACCTCGTGGGAAAGACTCGAGGGAAAACCATAGATCCTTTGATCCACGCGGCGGACTGCGTGACACTGCTGCTACCGCTCTGGAGGAAAGCGCAAGTGCAGGCCCGCATTCGAGACGAGGACTGACTCCCCTGGGGAGACTCCAGAAGTACCCCAAGATCCATGTCAGCACTGGAGAGGAATCCTCAGGTTCCGGCCCCTACTCCACACAAGGTCTTAGGCCCCGGCATCGACGGGAGAGGAATCCCGAGAGGCCCCCGTGGAACTCGCATGGGGACTGGCCTATCCTGAGGCCACCAGAGCGGGTCCCTGAGGTCCCCGTCGTAAGTCGAGAGCACCTGCCGCAACTCGGGAAAATCCAGGAGGTTTTGCCCTCCAGGCGAGATGAGGCCCATTTCCGCTGAGGCTTCTCGAGGCTAATCACATCTAACCACTGGAACTTCCCAAGGGTCCTTCACACCCTTGCTGCAACTCAAGAAGTTCCGCGACATACCCGTCTCCACTCGAGAGGAAGCACGTGGGGTCCCGCACACATCCAGGGGTGCCCCGTTTCCGCCTCCTAGCTCGAGATGAGGGATCCTTTCCCTGTTTCGTAGGGAAAGAATTCCCGGCGTTCCCGTCGCATCTCAAGAGGAGGCGCTCTCCACAGGAAAGGCGAGAGGAACTCCAGGGTCATACCACCATTCCAAGAGACCCCAGATGTGTCAGTCCATTCCAGAGGAACCTGTTTTCCCTGCACTGCCTTGACGTTCAAGTCGAGGATCGACTCCCACCACGTGTGCACGTGGGACAGCCCTGTGGGAAATCCTGGTGGGAAAGCTTCGTGGGAAAGACTCGAGGGAAAACAATAGATCCTTTGATCCACACGGCGGACTGCGTGACTATGCTGCTACCGCTCTGGAGGAAAGCACAAGTGCATGCCCGCATTCGAGACGAGGTCTGACTCCCCTGGGGAGACTCCAGAAGTACCCCAAGATCCATGTCAGCACTGGAGAGGAATCCTCAGGTTCCGGGCCCGACTCCACACAAGGTCTTAGGCCCCGGAATCGACGGGAGAGGAATCCCGAGAGGCCCCTGAGGAACTCGCATGGTGACTGGCCTTTCCTGAGGCCACCAGAGCGGGTCCCTTAAGTCCCCGTCGTAAGTCGAGAGCACCTGCCGCAACTCGAGAAAATCCAGGAGGTTTTGCCCTCCAGGCGAGATGAGGCCCATTTCCCCTGAGGCTTCTCGAGGCTAATCACGTCTAACAACTGGAACTTCCTAAAGGTCCTTCACACCCTTGCTGCAACTCAAGAAGTTCCCCGACATACCCGTCTCCACTCGATAGGAAGCACGTGGGGTCCCGCACACATCCAGGGGAGCCCCGTTTCCGCCTCCTAGCTCGAGATGAGGGATCCTTTCCCTGTTTCGTAGGGAAAGAATTCCCGGCGTTCCCGTCGCATCTCAAGTGGAGGCGCTCTCCACAGGAAAGGGGAGAGGAACTCCAGAGTCGTGCCACCATTCCAAGAGACCCCCAGATGTGTCAGTCCATTCCGGAGGAACCTGTTTTCCCTGCACTGCCTTGACGTTCAAGCCGAGGATCGACTCCCACCAAGTGTGCACGTGGGACAGCCCTGTGGGAAAGCCTCGTGGGAAAGCCTCGTGGGAAAGACTCGAGGGAAAACCATAGATCTTTTGATCCACGCGGCGGACTGCGTGACACTGCTGCTACCGCTCTGGAGGAAAGCGCAAGTGCATGCCCGCGTTCGAGACGAGGACTGACTCCCCTGGGGAGACTCCAGAAATACCCCAAGATCCATGTCAGCACTGGAGAGGAATCCTCAGGTTCCGGCCCCGACTCCACACAAGGTCTTAGGCCCCGGCATCGACGGGAGAGGAATCCCGAGAGGCCCCCGAGGAACTCGCATGGGGACTGGCCTTTCCTGAGGCCACCAGAGCGGGTCCCTGAGGTCCCTGTCGTAAGTTGAGAGCACCTGCCGCAACTCGAGAAAATCCAGGAGGTTTTGCCCTCCAGGCGAGATGAGGCCCATTTCAGCTGAGGCTTCTCGAGGCTAATCACATCTAACCACTGGAACTTCCAAAGGGTCCTTCACACCCTTGCTGCAACTCAAGAAGTTCCCCGACATACCCGTCTCCACTCGAGAGGAATCACGTGGGGTCATGCACACATGCAGGGGAGCACCGTTTCCGCCTCCTAGCTGGAGATGAGGGATCCTTTCCCTGTTTCGTAGGGAAAGAATTCCCGGCGTTCCCGTCGCATCTCAAGAGGAGGCGCTATCCAAAGGAAAGGCGAGAGGAACTCCAGTGTCGTGCCAGCATTCCAAGAGACACCCAGATGTGTCAGTCCGTTACAGAGGAAACGGTTTTCCCTGCACTGCCTTGACGTTCAAGCCGAGGATCGACTCCCACCACGTGTGCACGTGGGACAGCCCTGTGGGAAAGCCTCGTGGGAAAGCCTCGTGGGAAAGACTCGAGGGAAAACCATAAATCCTTTGATCCACGCGGTGGACTGCGTGACAGTGCTGCTACCGCTCTGGACCAAGCGCAAGTGCATGCCCGCATTCGAGACGAGCACTGACTCCCCTGGGGAGACTCCAGAAGTACCCCAAGATCCATGTCAGCACTGGAGAGGAATCCTCAGGTTCCGGCCCCGAATCCACACAAGGTCTTAGTCCCCGGCATCGACGGGAGAGGAATCCCGAGAGGCCCCCGTGAAACTCCCATGGGGACTGGCCTTTCCTGAGGCCACCAGAGCGGGTCCCTGAGGTCCTCGTCGTAAGTCGAGAGCACCTGCCGCAACTAGAGAAAATCCAGGAGGTTTTGCCCTCCAGGCGAGATGAGGACCATTTCCCCTGAGGCTTCTCGAGGCTAATCACGTCTAACCACTGGAACTTCCTAAGGGTCCTTCACACCCTTGCTGCAACTCAAGAAGTTCCCCGACATACCCGTCTCCACTCGAGAGGAAGCACGAGGGTCCCGCACACATCCAGGGGAGCCCCGTTTCCGCCTCCTAGCCCGAGATGAGGGATCCTTTCCCTGTTTCGTAGGGAAAGAATTCCCGGTGTTCCCGTCGAATCTCAAGAGGAGGCGCTCTCCACAGGAAAGGGGAGAGGAACTCCAGGGTCGTGCCACCATTCCAAGAGTCCCCCAGAAGTGTCAGTCCATTCCAGAGGAACCTGTTTTCCCTGCACTGCCTTGACGTTCAAGCCGACGATCGATTCCCACCACGTGTGCACGTGGGACAGCCCTGTGGGAAAGCCCCGTGGGAAAGCCTCGTGGGAAAGACTCGAGGGAAAACCATAGATCCTTTGATCCACGCGGCGGACTCCGTGACACTGCTACTACCGCTCTGGAGGAAAGCACAAGTGCATGCCCGCATTCGAGACGAGGACTGACTCCCCTGGGGAGACTCCAGAAGTACCCCAAGATCCATGTCAGCACTGGAGAGGAATCCTCAGCTTCCGGACCCGACTCAACACAAGGTCTTAGGCCCCGGCATCGACGGGAGAGGAATCCCGAGAGGCCCCCGAGGAACTCGCATGGGGACTGGCCTTTCCTGACGCCACCAGAGCGGGTCCCTGAGGTCCCCGTCGTAAGTCGAGAGCACCTGCCGCAACTCGAGAAAATCCAGGAGGTTTTGCCCTCCAGGCGAGATGAGGTCCATTTCCGCTGAGGCTTCTCTAGGCTAATCACATCTAACAACTATAACTTCCAAAGAGTCCTTCACACCCTTGCTGCAACTCAAGAAGTTCCCCGACATACCCGTCTCCACTCGAGAGGAAGCACGAGGGTCCCGCACACATCCAGAGGAGCCCCGTTTCCGCCTCCTAGCTCGAAATGAGGGATCCTTTCCCTGTTTCGTAGGGAAAGAATTCCCAGCGTTCCCGTCGCATCTCAAGAGGAGGCGCTCTCCACAGGATAGGCGAGAGGAACTTCAGGGTCGTGCCACCATTCCAAGAGTCCCCCAGATGTGTCAGTCCATTCCAGAGGAACCTGTTTTCCCTGCACTTCTTTGACGTTCAAGCCGACGATCGACTCCCACCACGTGTGCACGTGGGACAGCCCTGTGGGAAAGCCTCGTGGGAAAGCCTCGTGGGAAAGACTCGAGGGAAAACCATAGATCCTTTGATCCACGCGGCGGACTGCGTGACACTGCTGCTACCGCTCTGGAGGAAAGCACAAGTGCATGCCCGCATTCGAGACGAGGACTGACTCCCCTGGTGAGACTCCAGAAGTACCCCAAGATACATGTCAGCACTGGAGAGGAATCCTCAGGTTCCGGCCCCGACTCCACACTAGGTCCTAGGCCCCGGCATCGACCGGAGAGGAATCCCGAGAGGCCCCCGAGGAACTCGCATGGGGACTGGCCTTTCCTGAGGCCACCAGAGCGGGTCCCTGAGGTCCCCGTCGTAAGTCGAGAGCACCTGCCGCAACTCGAGAAAATCCAGGAGGTTTTGCCCTCCAGGCGAGATGAGGCCCATTTCCGCTGAGGCTTCTCGAGGCTAATCACATCTAACCACTGGAACTTCCAAAGGGTCCTTCACACCCTTGCTGCAACTCAAGAAGTTCCACGACATAACCGTCTCCACTCGAGAGGAAGCACGTGGGGTCCCGCACACATCCAGGGGAGCCCCGTTTCCGCCTCCTAGCTCGAGATGAGGGATCCTTTCCCTGTTTCGTAGGGAAAGAATTCCCGGCGTTCCCGTCGCATCTCAAGAGGAGGCGCTCTCCACAGGAAAGGCGAGAGGAACTCCAGGGTCGTGCCACCATTCCAAGAGTCCCCCAGATGTGTCAGTCCATTCCAGAGGAACCTGTTTTCCCTGCACTGCCTTGACGTTCAAGCCGTGGATCGACTCGCACCACGTGTGCACCTGGGAAAGACCTGTGGGAAAGCCTCGTGGGAAAGCCTCGTGGGAAAGACTCGAGGGAAAACCATAGATTCTTTGATCCACGCGGCGGACTGCGTGACACTGCTGCTACCGCTCTGGAGGAAAGCGCAAGTGCATGCCCGCATTCGAGACGAGGACTGACTCCCCTGGGGAGACTCCAGAAGTACCCCAAGATCCATGTCAGCACTGGAGAGGAATCCTCAGGTTCCGGCCCCGACTCCACACAAGGTCTTAGGCCCCGGCATCGACGGGAGAGGAATCCCGAGAGGGCCCCGAGGAACTCGCATGGGGACTGGCCTTTCCTGAGGCCACCAGAGCGGGTCCCTGAGGTCCCCGTCGTAAGTCGAGAGCACCTGCCGCAACTCGAGAAAATCCAGGAGGTTTTGCCATCCAGGCGAGATGAGGCCCATTTCCGCTGAGGCTTCTTGAGGCTAATCACATCTAACCACTGGAACTTCCAAAGGGTCCTTCTCACCCTTGCTGCAACTCAAGAAGTTCCCCGACATACACGTCTCCACTCGAGAGGAAACACGAGGGTCCCGCACACATCCATGGGAGCCCCGTTTCCGCCTCCTAGCTCGAGATAAGGGATCCTTGCCCTGTTTCGTAGGGAAAGAATTCCCGGCGTTCCCGTCGCATCTCAAGAGGAGGCGCTCTCCACAGGAAAGGCGAGAGGAACTCCAGGGTCGTGCCACCATTCCACGAATCACCCAGATGTGTCAGTCCATTACAGAGGAAGCTGTTTTCCCTGCACTGCCTTGACGTTCAAGCCGAGGATCGACTCCCACCACGTGTGCACGTGGGACAGCCCTGGGGAAAGCCTCGTGGGAAAGCCTCGTGGGAAAGACTCGAGGGAAAACCATAGATCCTTTGATCCACGCGGCGGACTGCGTGACACTGCTGCTACCGCTCTGGAGGAAAGAGCAAGTGCATGCCCGCATTCGAGACGAGGACTGACTTCCCTGGGGAGACTCCAGAAGTACCCCAAGATCCATGTCAACACTGGAGAGGAATCCTCAGGTGCCGGGCCCGACTCTACACAATGTCTTAGTCCCCGGCATTGAAGGGAGAGGAATCCCGAGAGGCCCCCGAGGAACTCGCATGGGGACTGGCCTTTCCTAAGGCCACCAGAGCGAGTCCCTGAGGTCCCCGTCGTAAGTCGAGAGCACCTGCCCCAACTCGAGAAAATCCAGGAGGTTTTGCCCTCCAGGCGAGATGAGGCCCATTTCCGCTGAGGCTTCTCGAGGCTAATCACGTCTAACCACTGGAACTTCCTAAGGGTCCTTCACACCCTTGCTGCAACTCAAGAAGTTCCCCGACATACCCGTCTGCACTCGAGAGGAAGCACGTGGGGTCCCGCACACATCCAGGGGAGCCGCATTTTCCGCCTCCTAGACCGAGATGAGGGATCCTTTCCCTGTTTCGTAGGGAAAGAATTCCCGGCGTTCCCGTCGCATCTCAAGAGGAGGCGCTCTCCACAGGAAAGGCGAGAGGAACTCCAGGGTCGTGCCACCATTCCAAGAGACCCCCAGATGTGTCAGTCCATTACAGAGGAAGCTGTTTTCCCTGCACTGCCTTGACGTTCAAGCCGAGGATCCACTCCCACCACGTGTGCACGTGGGACAGCCCTGTGGGAAAGCCTCGTGGGAAAGCCTCGTGGGAAAGACTCGAGGGAAAACCATAGATCCTTTGATCCACGCGGCGGACTGCGTGACACTGCTGCTACTGCTCTGGAGGAAAGCGCAAGTGCATGCCCGCATTCGAGACGAGGACTGACTCCCCTGGGGAGACTCCAGAAGTACCCCAAGATCCATGTCAGCACTGGAGAGGAATCCTCAGGTTCCGGCCCCGACTCCACACAAGGTCTTAGGCCCCGGCATTGACGGGAGAGGAATCCCGAGAGGCCCCCGAGGAACTCGCATGGGGACTGGCCTTTCCTGAGGCCACCAGAGCGGGTCCCTGAGGTCCCCGTCGTAAGTCGAGAGCACCTGCCGCAACTCGAGAAAATCCAGGAGGTTTTGCCCTCCAGGCGAGATGAGGCCCATTTCCGCTGAGGCTTTTCGAGGCTAATCACATCTAACCACTGGAACATCCAAAGGGTCCTTCTCACCCTTGCTGCAACTCAAGAAGTTCCCCGACATACCCGTCTCCACTCGAGAGGAAGCACGAGGGTCAAGCACACATCCAGGGGAGCCCCGTTTCCGCCTCCTAGCTCGAGATGAGGGATCCTTTCCCTGTTTCGTAGGGAAAGAATTCCCGGCGTTCCCGTCGCATCTCAAGAGGAGGCGATCTCCACAGGAAAGGCGAGAGGAACTCCAGGGTCGTGCCACCATTCCAAGGGTCCCCCAGATGTGTCAGTCCATTCCAGAGGAACCTGTTTTCCCTGCACTGCCTTGACGTTCAAGCCGAGGATCGACTCCCACCACGTGTGCACGTGGGACAGCCCTGTGGGAAAGCCTCGTGGGAAAGCCTCGTGGGAAAGACTCGAGGGAAAACCATAGATCCTTTGATCCATGCGGTGGACTGCGTGACACTGCTGCTACCGCTCTGGAGGAAAGCGCAAGTGCATGCCCGCATTCGAGACGAGGACTGACTCCCCTGGGGAGACTCCAGAAGTACCCCAAGATCCATGTCAGCACTGGAGAGGAATCCTCAGGTTCCGGCCCCGACTCCACACAAGGTCTTAGGCCCCGGCATCGACGGGAGAGGAATCCCGAGAGGCCCCGAGGAACTCGCATGGGGACTGGCCTTTCCTGAGGACAGCAGAGCGGGTCCCTGACGTCCCCGTTGTAAGTCGAGAGCACCTGCCGCAACTCGAGAAAATCCAGGAGATTTTGCCCTCCAGGCGAGATGAGGCCCATTTCTGCTGAGGCTTCTCGAGGCTAATCACATCTAACCACTGGAACTTCCAAAGGGTCCTTCACACCCTTGCTGCAACTCAAGATGTTCCCCGACATACCCGTCTCCACTCGAGAGGAAGCACGAGGGTCCCGCACACATTCAGGGAGCCCCGTTTCCGCCTCCTATCTCGAGATAAGGGATCCTTTCCCTGTTTTGTAGGGAAAGAATTCCCGGCGTTCCCGTCGCATCTCAAGAGGAGGCGCTCTCCACAGGAAAGGCGAGAGGAACTCCAGGGTCGTGCCACCATTCCACGAATCCCCCAGATGTGTCAGTCCATTACAGAGGAAGCTGTTTTCCCTGCACTGCCTTGACGTTCAAGCCGAGGATCGACTCCCACCACGTGTGCACGTGGGACAGCCCTGTGGGAAAGCCTCGTGGGAAAGCCTCGTGGGAAAGACTCGAGGGAAAACCATAGATCCTTTGATCCACGCGGCGGACTGCGTGACACTGCTGCTACCGCTCTGGAGGAAAGCGCAAGTGCATGCCCGCATTCGAGACGAGGACTGACTTCCCTGGGGAGACTCCAGAAGTACCCCAAGATCCATGTCAACACTGGAGAGGAATCCTCAGGTGCCGGGCCCGACTCCACACAATGTCTTAGTCCCCGGCATTGAAGGGAGAGGAATCCCGAGAGGCCCCCGAGGAACTCGCATGGGGACTGGCCTTTCCTGTGGCCACCAGAGCGAGTCCCTGAGGTCCCCGTCGTAAGTCGAGAGCACCTGCCCCAACTCGAGAAAATCCAGGAGGTTTTGCCCTCCAGGCGAGATGAGGCCCATTTCCGCTGAGGCTTCTCGAGGCTAATCACGTCTAACCACTGGAACTTCCTAAGGGTCCTTCACACCCTTGCTGCAACTCAAGAAGTTCCCCGACATATCCGTCTCCACTCGAGTGGAAGCTCGTGGGGTCCGGCACACATCCAGGGGAGCCCCGTTTCCGCCTCCAAGCTTGAGATGAGGGATTCTTTCCCTGTTTCGTAGGGAAAGAATTCCCGGCGTTCCCGTCGCATCTCAAGAGGAGGCGCTCTCCACAGGAAAGGCGAGAGGAACTCCAGGGTCGTGCCACCATTCCAAGAGTCCCCCAGATGTGTCAGTCCATTCCATAGGAACCTGTTTTCCCTGCACTGCCTTGACGATCAAGCCGAAGATCGAATCCCACCACGTGTGCACGTGGGACAGCCCTGTGGGATAGCCTCGTGGGAAAGCATCGTGGGAAAGACTCGAGGGAAAACCATAGATCCTTTGATCCACCCGGCGGACTGCGTGACACTGCTGCTACCGCTCTGGAGGAAAGCGCAAGTGCATGCCCGCATTCGAGACGAGGACTGACTCCCCTGGGGAGACTCCAGAAGTACCCCAAGATCCATGTCAGCACTGGAGAGGAATCCTCAGGTTCCGGCCCCGACTCCACACAAGGTCTTAGGCCCCGGCATCGACGGGAGAGGAATCCCGAGAGGCCCCCGAGGAACTCGCATGGGGACTGGCCTTTCCTGAGGCCACAAAAGCGGGTCCCTGAGGTCCCCGTCGTAAGTCGAGAGCACCTGCCGCAACTCGAGAAAATCCAGGAGGTTTTGCCCTCCAGGCGAGATGAGGCCCATTTCCGCTGAGGCTTCTCGAGGCTAATCACATCTAACCACTGGAACTTCCCAAGGGTCCTTCACACCCTTGCTGCAACTCAAGAAGTTACCCGACATACCCGTCTCCACTGGAGAGGAAGCCCGAGGGTCCCGCCCACATCCAGGGGAGCCCCGTTTCCGCCTCCTAGCTCGAGATGAGGGATCCTTTCCCTGTTTCGTAGGGAAAGAATTCCCGGCGTTCCCGTCGAATCTCAAGAGGCGGCGCTCTCCACAGGAAAGGCGAGAGGAACTCCAGGGTCGTGCCACCATTCCAAGAGTCCCCCAGATGTGTCAGTCCATTCCAGAGGAACCTGTTTTCCCTGCACTGCCTTGACGTTCAAGCCGAGGATCGACTCCCAAAACGTTTGAACGTGGGACAGCCCTGTGGGAAAGCCTCGTGGGAAAGCCTCGTGGGAAAGACTCGAGGGAAAACCATAGATCCTTTGATCCACGCGGCGGACTGCGTGACACTGCTGCTACCGCTCTGGAGGAAAGCGCAAGTGCATGCCCTCATTCGAGACGAGGACTGACTCCCCTGGGGAGACTCCAGAAGTACCCCAAGATCCATGTCAGTACTGGAGAGGAATCCTCAGGTTCCGGCCCCGACTCCACAGAAGGTCTTAGGCCCCGGCATCGATGGGAGAGGAATCCCGAGAGGCCCACGAGGAACTCGCATGGGGACTGGCCTTTCCTGAGGCCACCAGAGCGGGTCCCTGAGGTCCCCGTCGTAAGTCGAGAGCACCTGCCGCAACTCGAGAAAATCCAGGAGGTTTTGCCCTCCAGGCGAGATGAGGCCCATTTCTGCTGAGGCTTCTCGAGGCTAATCACATCTAACCACTGGAACTTCCAAAGAGTCCTTCACACCCTTGCTGCAACTCAAGAAGTTCCCCGACATACCCGTCTGCACTCGAGAGGAAGCACGTGGGGTTCCTCACACATCCAGGGGAGCCCCATTTCCGCCTCCTAGCCCGAGATGACGGATCCTTTCCCTGCTTTGTAGGGAAAGAATTCCCGGCGTTCCCGTCGCATCTCAAGAGGAGCCGCTCTCCACAGGAAAGGCGAGAGGAGCTCCAGGGTCGTGCCACCATTCCAAGAGACCCCCAGATGTGTCAGTCCATTACAGAGGAAGCTGTTTTCCCTGCACTGCCTTGACGTTCAAGAGGAGGATCGACTCCCACCACGTGTGCACGTGGGAAAGCCCTGTGGGAAAGCCTCGTGGGAAAGCCTCGTGGGAAAGACTCGAGGGAAAACCATAGATCCTTTGATCCACGCGGCGGACTGCGTGACACTGCTGCTACCGCTCTGGAGGAAAGCGCAAGTTCATGCCCGCATTCGAGACGAGGACTGACTCCCCTGGGGAGACTCCAGAAGTACCCCAAGATCCATGTCAGCACTGGAGAGGAATCCTCAGGTTCCGGCCACGACCCAACACAAGGTCTTAGGCCCCGGCATCGACGGGAGAGGAATCCCGAGAGGCCCCCGAGGAACTCGCAAGGGGACTGGCCTTTCCTGAGGCCACCAGAGCGGGTCCCCGAGGTCCCCGTCGTAAGTCGAGAGCACCTGCCGCAACTCGAGAAAATCCAGGAGGTTTTGCCCTCCAGGCGAGATGAGGCCCATATCCGCTGAGGCTTCTCGAGGCTAATCACATCAAACAACTGGAACTTCCAAAGGGTCCTTTTCACCCTTGCTGCAACTCAAGAAGTTCCCCGACATACCCGTCTCCACTCGAGAAGAAGAACGAGGGTCCCGCACACAACCAGGGGAGCCCCGTTTCCGCCTCCTAGCTCGAGATGAGGGATCCTTTCCCTGTTTCGTAGGGAAAGAATTCCCGGCGTTCCCGTCGCATCTCAAGAGGAGGCGCTCTCCACAGGAAAGGCGAGAGGAACTCCAGGGACGTGCCACCATTCCAAGAGTCCCCCAGATGTGTCAGTCCATTCCAGAGGAACATGTTTTCCCTGCACTGCCTTGACGTTCAAGCCGAGGATCGACTCCCACCACGTGTGCACGTGGGACAGCCCTGGGGAAAGCCTCGTGAGAAAGCCTCGTCGGAAAGACTCGAGGGAAAACCATAGATCCTTTGATCCACGCGGCGGACTGCGTGACACTGCTGCTACCGCTCTGGAGGAAAGCGCAAGTGCATGCCCGCATTCGAGACGAGGACTGACTCCCCTGGGAAGACTCCAGAAGTACCCCAAGATCCATGTCAGCACTGGAGAGGAATACTCAGGTTCCGGCCCCGACTCCACACAAGGTCTTAGGCCCCGGCATCGACGGGAGAGGAATCCCGAGAGGCCCCCGAGGAACTCGCATGGGGACTGGCCTTTCCTGAGGCCACCAGAGCGGGTCCCTGACGTCCCCGTCGTAAGTCGAGAGCACCTGCCGCAACTCGAGAAAATCCAGGAGGTTTTGCCCTCCAGGCGAGATGAGGCCCATTTCCGCTGAGGCTTCTCGAGGCTAATCACGTCTAACCACTGGAACTTCCAAAGGGTCCTTCACACCCTTGCTGCAACTCAAGAAGTTCCCCGACATACCCGTCTGCACTCGAGAGGAAGCACGTGGGGTCCCGCACACATCCAGGGGAGCCCCGTTTCCGCCTCCTAGCTCGAGATGAGGGATCCTTTCCCTATTTTGTAGGGAAAGAATTCCCGGCGTTCCCTTCGCATCTCAAGAGGAGGCGCTCTCCACAGGAAAGGCGAGAGGAACTCCATGGTCGTGCCACCATTCCAAGAGTCCCCCAGATGTGTCAGTCCATTCCAGAGGAACCTGTTTTCTCTGCACTGCCTTGACGTTCAAGCCGAGGATCGACTCCCAACACGTGTGCACGTGGGACAGCCCTGTGGGAAAGCCTCGTGGGAAAGCCTCGTGGGAAAGACTCGAGGGAAAACCATAGATCCTTTGATCCACGCGGCGGACTGCGTGACACTGCTGCTACCGCCCTGGAGGAAAGCGCAAGTGCATGCCCCCATTCGAGACGAGGACTGACTCCCCTGGGGAGACTCCAGAAGTACCCCAAGGTCCATGTCAGCACTGGAGAGGAATCCTCAGGTTCCGGCCCCGACTCCACACAAGGTCTTAGGCCCCAGCATCGACGGGAGAGGAATCCCGAGAGGCCCCCGAGGAACTCGCATGGGGACTGGCCTTTCCTGAGGCCACCAGAGCGGGTCCCTGAGGTCCCCGTCGTAAGTCGAGAGCACCTACCGCAACTCGAGAAAATCCAGGAGGTTTTGCCCTCCAGGCGAGATGAGGCCCATTTCCGCTGAGGCTTCTCGAGGCTAATCACATCTAACCACTGGAACATCCAAAGGGTCCTTCTCACCCTTGCTGCAACTAAAGAAGTTCCCCGACATACCCGTCTCCACTCGAGAGGAAGCACGAGGGTCCCGCACACATCCAGGGGAGCCCCGTTTCAGCCTCCTAGCTCGAGATGAGGGATCCTTTCCCTGTTTCCTAGGGAAAGAATTCCCGGCGTTCCCGTCGCATCTCAAGAGGAGGCGCTCTCCACAGGAAAGGGGAGAGGAACTCCAGGGTCTTGCCAGCATTCCAAGAGACCCCCAGATGTGTCAGTCCATTACAGAGGAACCTGTTTTCCCTGCACTGCCTTGACGTTCAAGCCGAGGATCGACTCCCACCACGTGTGCACGTGGGACAGCCCTGTGGGAAAGCCTCGTGGGAAAGCCTCGTGGGAAAGACTCGAGGGAAAACCATAGATCCTTTGAACCACGCGGCGGACTGCGTGATACTGCTGCTACTGCTCTGGAGGAAAGCGCAAGTGCATGCCCGCATTCGAGACGAGGACTGACTCCCCGGGGGAGACTCCAGAAGTACCCGAAGATCCATGTCAGCACTGGAGAGGAATCCTCAGCTTCCGGCCCCGAATCCACACAAGGTCTTAGTCCCCGGCATCGACGGGAGAGGAATCCCGAGAGGCCCCCGAGGAACTCGCATGGGGACTGGCCGTTCCTGAGGCCACCAGAGCGGGTCCCTGAGGTCCCCGTCGTAAGTCGAGAGCACCTGCCGCAACTCGAGAAAATCCACGAGGTGTTGCCCTCCAGGCGAGATGAGGCCCATTTCCGCTGAGGCTTCTCGAGGCTAATCACATCTAACCACTGTTACTTCCAAAGGGTCCTTCACACCCTTGCTGCAACTCAAGCAGTTCCGCGACATACCCGTCTCCACTCGAGAGGAAGCACGTGGGGTCCCGCACACATCCAGAGGAGCCCCGTTTCCGCCTCCTAGCTCGAGATGAGGGATCCTTTCCCTCTTTCGTAGGGAAAGAATTTCCGGCATTCCCGTCGCATCTCAAGAGGAGGCGCTCTCCACAGGAAAGGCGAGAGGAACTCCAGGGTCGTGCCACCATTCCAAGAGTCCCCCAGATGGGTCAGTCCATTGCAGAGGAACCTGTTTTCCCTGCACTGCCTTGACGTTCAAGCCGAGGATCGACTCCCACCACGTGTGCACGTGGGACAGCCCTGTGGGAAAGCCTCGTGGGAAAGCCTCGTGGGAAAGACTCGAGGGAAAACCATAGATCCTTTGATCCACGCGGTGGACTGCGTGACACTGCTGCCACCGCTCTGGAGGAAAGCGCAAGTGCATGCCCGCATTCGAGACGAGGACTGACTCCCCTGGGGAGACTCCAAAAGTACCCCAAGATCCATGTCAGCACTGGAGAGGAAACCTCAGGTTCAAGCCTCGACACCACACAAGGTCTTTGGCCCCGGCATCGACGGGAGAGGAATCCCGAGAGGCCCCCGAGGAACTCGCATGGGGACTGGCCTTCCTGAGGCCACCAGAGCGGGTCCCTGAGGTCCCCGTCGTAAGTCGAGAGCACCTGCCGCAACTCGAGAAATTCCAGGAGGTTTTGCCCTCCAGGCGAGATGAGGCCCATTTCCGCTGAGGCTTCTCGAGGCTAATCACATCTAACCACTGGAACTTCCAAAGGGTCCTTCACACCCTTGCTGCAACTCAAGCAGTTCCGAGACATACCCGTCTCCACTCGAGAGGAAGCACGTGGGGTGCCGCACACATCCAGGGGAGCCCCGTTTCCGCCTCCTTGTTCGAGATGAGGGATCCTATCCCTGTTTCGTAGGGAAAGAATTCCCGGCGTTCCCTTCGCATCTCAAGAGGAGGCGCTCTCCACAGGAAAGGCGAGAGCAACTCCAGAGTCGTGCCACCATTACAAGAGTCCCCCAGATGTGTCAGTCCATTCCAGAGGAACCTGTTGTCCCTGAACTGCCTTGAAGTTCAAGCCGAGTATCGACTCCCACCACGTGTGCACGTGGGACAGCCCTGTGGGAAAGCCTCGTGGGACAGCCTCGGGGGAAAGACTCGAGGGAAAAACATAGATCCTTTGATCCACGCGGCGGACTGTGTGACACTGCTGCTACCGCTCTGGAGGAAAGCGCAAGTTCATGCCCGCATTCGAGACGAGGACTGACTCCCCTGGGGAGACTCCAGAAGTACCCCAAGATCCATGTCAGCACTGGAGAGGAATCCTCAGGTTCCGGCCACGACCCAACACAAGGTCTTAGGCCCCGGCATCGACGGGAGAGGAATCCCGAGAGGCCCCCGAGGAACTCGCAAGGGGACTGGCCTTTCCTGAGGCCACCAGAGCGGGTCCCCGAGGTCCCCGTCGTAAGTCGAGAGCACCTGCCGCAACTCGAGAAAATCCAGGAGGTTTTGCCCTCCAGGCGAGATGAGGCCCATATCCGCTGAGGCTTCTCGAGGCTAATCACATCAAACAACTGGAACTTCCAAAGGGTCCTTTTCACCCTTGCTGCAACTCAAGAAGTTCCCCGACATACCCGTCTCCACTCGAGAAGAAGAACGAGGGTCCCGCACACAACCAGGGGAGCCCCGTTTCCGCCTCCTAGCTCGAGATGAGGGATCCTTTCCCTGTTTCGTAGGGAAAGAATTCCCGGCGTTCCCGTCGCATCTCAAGAGGAGGCGCTCTCCACAGGAAAGGCGAGAGGAACTCCAGGGACGTGCCACCATTCCAAGAGTCCCCCAGATGTGTCAGTCCATTCCAGAGGAACATGTTTTCCCTGCACTGCCTTGACGTTCAAGCCGAGGATCGACTCCCACCACGTGTGCACGTGGGACAGCCCTGGGGAAAGCCTCGTGAGAAAGCCTCGTCGGAAAGACTCGAGGGAAAACCATAGATCCTTTGATCCACGCGGCGGACTGCGTGACACTGCTGCTACCGCTCTGGAGGAAAGCGCAAGTGCATGCCCGCATTCGAGACGAGGACTGACTCCCCTGGGAAGACTCCAGAAGTACCCCAAGATCCATGTCAGCACTGGAGAGGAATACTCAGGTTCCGGCCCCGACTCCACACAAGGTCTTAGGCCCCGGCATCGACGGGAGAGGAATCCCGAGAGGCCCCCGAGGAACTCGCATGGGGACTGGCCTTTCCTGAGGCCACCAGAGCGGGTCCCTGACGTCCCCGTCGTAAGTCGAGAGCACCTGCCGCAACTCGAGAAAATCCAGGAGGTTTTGCCCTCCAGGCGAGATGAGGCCCATTTCCGCTGAGGCTTCTCGAGGCTAATCACGTCTAACCACTGGAACTTCCAAAGGGTCCTTCACACCCTTGCTGCAACTCAAGAAGTTCCCCGACATACCCGTCTGCACTCGAGAGGAAGCACGTGGGGTCCCGCACACATCCAGGGGAGCCCCGTTTCCGCCTCCTAGCTCGAGATGAGGGATCCTTTCCCTATTTTGTAGGGAAAGAATTCCCGGCGTTCCCTTCGCATCTCAAGAGGAGGCGCTCTCCACAGGAAAGGCGAGAGGAACTCCATGGTCGTGCCACCATTCCAAGAGTCCCCCAGATGTGTCAGTCCATTCCAGAGGAACCTGTTTTCTCTGCACTGCCTTGACGTTCAAGCCGAGGATCGACTCCCAACACGTGTGCACGTGGGACAGCCCTGTGGGAAAGCCTCGTGGGAAAGCCTCGTGGGAAAGACTCGAGGGAAAACCATAGATCCTTTGATCCACGCGGCGGACTGCGTGACACTGCTGCTACCGCCCTGGAGGAAAGCGCAAGTGCATGCCCCCATTCGAGACGAGGACTGACTCCCCTGGGGAGACTCCAGAAGTACCCCAAGGTCCATGTCAGCACTGGAGAGGAATCCTCAGGTTCCGGCCCCGACTCCACACAAGGTCTTAGGCCCCAGCATCGACGGGAGAGGAATCCCGAGAGGCCCCCGAGGAACTCGCATGGGGACTGGCCTTTCCTGAGGCCACCAGAGCGGGTCCCTGAGGTCCCCGTCGTAAGTCGAGAGCACCTACCGCAACTCGAGAAAATCCAGGAGGTTTTGCCCTCCAGGCGAGATGAGGCCCATTTCCGCTGAGGCTTCTCGAGGCTAATCACATCTAACCACTGGAACATCCAAAGGGTCCTTCTCACCCTTGCTGCAACTAAAGAAGTTCCCCGACATACCCGTCTCCACTCGAGAGGAAGCACGAGGGTCCCGCACACATCCAGGGGAGCCCCGTTTCAGCCTCCTAGCTCGAGATGAGGGATCCTTTCCCTGTTTCCTAGGGAAAGAATTCCCGGCGTTCCCGTCGCATCTCAAGAGGAGGCGCTCTCCACAGGAAAGGGGAGAGGAACTCCAGGGTCTTGCCAGCATTCCAAGAGACCCCCAGATGTGTCAGTCCATTACAGAGGAACCTGTTTTCCCTGCACTGCCTTGACGTTCAAGCCGAGGATCGACTCCCACCACGTGTGCACGTGGGACAGCCCTGTGGGAAAGCCTCGTGGGAAAGCCTCGTGGGAAAGACTCGAGGGAAAACCATAGATCCTTTGAACCACGCGGCGGACTGCGTGATACTGCTGCTACTGCTCTGGAGGAAAGCGCAAGTGCATGCCCGCATTCGAGACGAGGACTGACTCCCCGGGGGAGACTCCAGAAGTACCCGAAGATCCATGTCAGCACTGGAGAGGAATCCTCAGCTTCCGGCCCCGAATCCACACAAGGTCTTAGTCCCCGGCATCGACGGGAGAGGAATCCCGAGAGGCCCCCGAGGAACTCGCATGGGGACTGGCCGTTCCTGAGGCCACCAGAGCGGGTCCCTGAGGTCCCCGTCGTAAGTCGAGAGCACCTGCCGCAACTCGAGAAAATCCACGAGGTGTTGCCCTCCAGGCGAGATGAGGCCCATTTCCGCTGAGGCTTCTCGAGGCTAATCACATCTAACCACTGTTACTTCCAAAGGGTCCTTCACACCCTTGCTGCAACTCAAGCAGTTCCGCGACATACCCGTCTCCACTCGAGAGGAAGCACGTGGGGTCCCGCACACATCCAGAGGAGCCCCGTTTCCGCCTCCTAGCTCGAGATGAGGGATCCTTTCCCTCTTTCGTAGGGAAAGAATTTCCGGCATTCCCGTCGCATCTCAAGAGGAGGCGCTCTCCACAGGAAAGGCGAGAGGAACTCCAGGGTCGTGCCACCATTCCAAGAGTCCCCCAGATGGGTCAGTCCATTGCAGAGGAACCTGTTTTCCCTGCACTGCCTTGACGTTCAAGCCGAGGATCGACTCCCACCACGTGTGCACGTGGGACAGCCCTGTGGGAAAGCCTCGTGGGAAAGCCTCGTGGGAAAGACTCGAGGGAAAACCATAGATCCTTTGATCCACGCGGTGGACTGCGTGACACTGCTGCCACCGCTCTGGAGGAAAGCGCAAGTGCATGCCCGCATTCGAGACGAGGACTGACTCCCCTGGGGAGACTCCAAAAGTACCCCAAGATCCATGTCAGCACTGGAGAGGAAACCTCAGGTTCAAGCCTCGACACCACACAAGGTCTTTGGCCCCGGCATCGACGGGAGAGGAATCCCGAGAGGCCCCCGAGGAACTCGCATGGGGACTGGCCTTCCTGAGGCCACCAGAGCGGGTCCCTGAGGTCCCCGTCGTAAGTCGAGAGCACCTGCCGCAACTCGAGAAATTCCAGGAGGTTTTGCCCTCCAGGCGAGATGAGGCCCATTTCCGCTGAGGCTTCTCGAGGCTAATCACATCTAACCACTGGAACTTCCAAAGGGTCCTTCACACCCTTGCTGCAACTCAAGCAGTTCCGAGACATACCCGTCTCCACTCGAGAGGAAGCACGTGGGGTGCCGCACACATCCAGGGGAGCCCCGTTTCCGCCTCCTTGTTCGAGATGAGGGATCCTATCCCTGTTTCGTAGGGAAAGAATTCCCGGCGTTCCCTTCGCATCTCAAGAGGAGGCGCTCTCCACAGGAAAGGCGAGAGCAACTCCAGAGTCGTGCCACCATTACAAGAGTCCCCCAGATGTGTCAGTCCATTCCAGAGGAACCTGTTGTCCCTGAACTGCCTTGAAGTTCAAGCCGAGTATCGACTCCCACCACGTGTGCACGTGGGACAGCCCTGTGGGAAAGCCTCGTGGGAAAGCCTCGTGGGAAAGACTCGAGGGAAAAACATAGATCCTTTGATCCACGCGGCGGACTGTGTGACACTGCTGCTACCGCTCTGGAGGAAAGCGCAAGTGCATGCCCGCATTCGAGACAAGGACTGACTCCCCTGGGGAGACTCCAGAAGTACCCCAAGATCCATGTCAGCACTGGAGAGGAATCCTCAGGTTCCGGCCCCAACTCCACACAAGGTCTTAGGCCCCGGCATCGACAGGAGAGGAATCCCAAGAGGCCCTCGAGGAACTCGCATGGGGACTGGCCTTTCCTGAGGCCACCAGAGCGGGTCCCTGAGGTCCCCGTCGTAAGTCGAGAGCACCTGCCGCAACTCGAGAAAATCCAGGAGGTTTTGCCCTCCAGGCGAGATGAGGCCCATTTCCGCTGAGGCTTCTCGAGGCTAATCACATCTAACCACTGGAACTTCCAAAGGATCCTTCACACCCTTGCTGCAACTCAAGAAGTTCCCCGACATACCCGTCTCCATTTGAGAGGAAGCACATGGGGTCCCGCACACATCCAGGGGAGCCCCGTTTCCGCCTCCTAGCTCGAGATGAGGGATCCTTTCCCAGTTTCGTAGGGAAAGATTTCCCGGCGTTCCCGTCGCAACTCAAAAGGAGGCACTCTCCACAGGAAAGGCGAGAGGAACTCCAGGGTCGTGCCACCATTCCAAGAGACCCCCAGATGTGTCAGTCCATTCCAGAGGAACCTGTTTTCCCTGCACTGACTTGACGTTCAAGCCGAGGATTGACTCCCACCACGTGTGCACGTGGGACAGCCCTGTGGGAAAGCCTCGTGGGAAAGCCTCGTGGGAAAGACTCGAGGGAAAACCATAGATCCTTTGATCCACGCGGCGGACTGCGTGACACTGCTGCTACCGCTCTGGAGGAAAGCGCAAGTGCATGCCCGCATTCGAGACGAGGACTGACTCCCCTGGGGAGATTCCAGAAGTACCCCAAGATCCATGTCAGCACTGGAGAGGAATCCTCAGGTTCCGGCCCCGACTCCACACAAGGTCTCAGGCCCCGGCATCGACGGGAGAGGAATCCCGAGAGGCCCCCGAGGAACTCGCATGGGGACTGGCCTTTCCTGAAGCCACCAGAGCGGGTCCCTGAGGTCCCCGTAGTAAGTCGAGAGCACCTGCCGCAACTCAAGAAAATCCAGGAGGTTTTGCCCTCCAGGCGAGATGAGTCCCATTTCCGCTGAGGCTTCTCGAGGCTAATCACATCTAACCACTGGAACTTCCAAAGGGTCCTTCACACCCTTGCTGCAACTCAAGAAGTTCCCCGACATACCCGTCTCCACTTGAGAGGAAGTACATGGGGTCCCGCACACATCCAGGGGAGCCCCGTTTCCGCCTGCTACCTCGAGATGAGGGATCCTTTCCCTGTTTCGTAGGGAAAGATTTCCCGGCGTTCCCGTCGCATCTCAAAAGGAGGCACTCTCCACAGGAAAGGCGAGAGGAACTCCAGGGTCGTGCCACCATTCCAAGAGACACCCAGATGTGTCAGTCCATTCCAGAGGCACCTGTTTTCCCTGCACTGCCTTTACGTTCAAGCCGAGGATCGACTCCAACCACGTGTGCACGTGGTACAGCCCTGTGGGAAAGCCTCGTGGGAAAGCCTCGTGGGAAAGACTCGAGGGAAAACCATAGGTCCTTTGATCCTCGCAGCGGACTGCGTGACACTGCTGCTACCACTCCGGAGGAAAGCGCAAGTGCATGCCCGCATTCGAGAGGAGGACGGACTCCCCTGGGGAGACTCCAGAAGTACCCCAAGATCCATGTCAGCACTGGAGAGGAATCCTCAGGTTCCGGCCCCGACTCCACACAAGGTCTTAGGCCCCGGCATCGACGGGAGAGGAATCCCGAGAGGCCCCCGAGGAACTCGCATGGGGACTGGCCTTTCCTGAGGCCACCAGAGCGGGTCCCTGAGGTCCCCGTCGTAAGTCGAGAGCACCTGCCGCAACTCGAGAAAATCCAGGAGGTTTTGCCTTCCAGCCGAGATGAGGCCCATTTCCGCTGAGGCTTCTCGAGGCTAATCACATCTAACCACTGGAACTTCCAAAGGGTCCTTCACACCCTTGCTGCAACTCAAGAAGTTCCCCGACATACCGGTCTCCACTCGAGAGGAAGCACGTGGGGTCCCGCACACATCCAGGGGAGCCCCGTTTCCGCCTCCTAGCTCGAGAAGAGGGATCCTTTCCATGTTTCGTAGGGAAAGAATTCCCGGCGTTCCCGTCGCATCTCAAGAGGAGGCGCTCTCCACAGGAAAGGCGAGAGGAACTCCAGGGTCGTGCCACCATTCCAAGAGTCCCCGAGATGGGTCAGTCCATTCCAGAGGAACCTGTTTTCCCTGCACTGCCTTGACGTTCAAGCCGAGGATCGACTCCCACCACGTGTGCACGTGGGACAGCCCTGTGGGAAAGCCTCGTGGGAAAGCCTCGTGGGAAAGACTCGAGGGAAAACCATAGATCCATTGATCCACGCGGCGGACTGCGTGACACTGCTGCTACCGCTCTGGAGGAAAGCGCAAGTGCATGCCCGCATTCGAGACGAGGACTGACTCTCCTGGGGAGACTCCAGAAGTACCCCAAGATCCATGTCAGCACTGGAGAGGAATCCTCAGGTTCCGGCCCCGACTCCACACAAGGTCTTAGGCCCCGGCATCGACGGGAGAGGAATCCCGAGAGGCCCCCGAGGAACTCGCATGGGGACTAGCCTTTCCTGAGGCCTCCAGAGCGGGGCCCTGAGGTCCCCGTCGTAAGTCGAGAGCACCTGCCGCAACTCGAGAAAATCCAGAATTTTTTGCCCATCAGGCGAGATGAGGCCCATTTCCGCTGAGGCTGCTCGATGCTAATCATATCTAACCACTGGAACTTCCAAAGGGTCCTTCACACCCTTGCTGCAACTCAAGCTGTTCCGCGACATACCCGTCTCCACTAGAGAGGAAGCACGTGGGGTCCCGCACACATCCAGGGGAGCCCCGTTTCCGCCTCCTAGCTCGAGATGAGGGATCCTTTCCCTGTTTCGTAGGGAAAGAATTCCCGTCGTTCCCGTCGCATCTCAAGAGGAGGCGCTCTCCACAGGAAAGGCGAGAGGAACTCCAGGGTCGAGCCACCATTCCAAGAGTCCCCCAGATGTGTCAGTCCATTCCAGAGGAACCTGTTTTCCCTGCACTGCCTTGACGTTCAAGCTGAGGATCGAATCCCACCACGTGTGCACGTGGGACAGCCCTGTGGGAAAGCCTCGTGGGAAAGCCTGGTGGGAAATACTCGAGGGAAAACCATAGATCCTTTGATCCACGCGGCGGACTGCGTGACACTGCTGCTACCGCTCTGGAGGAAAGCGCAAGTGCATGCCCGCATTCGAGACGAGGACTGACTCCCCTGGGGAGACTCCAGAAGTACCCCAAGATCCATGTCAGCACTGGAGAGGAATCCTCAGGTTCCGGCCCCGACTCCACACAAGGTCTTAGGCCCCGGCATCGACGGGAGAGGAATCCCGAGAGGCCACCGAGGAACTCGCATGGGGACTGGCCTTTCCTGAGGCCACCAGAGCGGGTCCCTGAGGTCCCCGTCGTAAGTCGAGAGCACCTGCCGCAACTCGAGAAAATCCAGGAGGTTTTGCCCTCCAGGCGAGATGAGGCCCATTTCCGCTGAGGCTTCTCGAGGCTAATCACGTCTAACCACTGGAACTTCCAAAGTGTCCTTCACACCCTTACTGCAACTCAAGAAGTTCCCCGACATACCCGTCTCCACTCGAGAGGGAGCACGTGGGGTCTCGCACACATCCAGGGGAGCCCCGTTTCCGCCTCCTAGCTCGAGATGAGGGATCCTTTCCCAGTTTCGTAGGGAAAGATTTCCCGGCGTTCCCGTCGCAACTCAAAAGGAGGCACTCTCCACAGGAAAGGCGAGAGGAACTCCAGGGTCGTGCCACCATTCCAAGAGACCCCCAGATGTGTCAGTCCATTCCAGAGGAACCTGTTTTCCCTGCACTGACTTGACGTTCAAGCCGAGGATTGACTCCCACCACGTGTGCACGTGGGACAGCCCTGTGGGAAAGCCTCGTGGGAAAGCCTCGTGGGAAAGACTCGAGGGAAAACCATAGATCCTTTGATCCACGCGGAGGACTGCGTGACACTGCTGCTACCGCTCTGGAGGAAAGCGCAAGTGCATGCCCGCATTCGAGACGAGGACTGACTCCCCTGGGGAGATTCCAGAAGTACCCCAAGATCCATGTCAGCACTGGAGAGGAATCCTCAGGTTCCGGCCCCGACTCCACACAAGGTCTCAGGCCCCGGCATCGACGGGAGAGGAATCCCGAGAGGCCCCCGAGGAACTCGCATGGGGACTGGCCTTTCCTGAAGCCACCAGAGCGGGTCCCTGAGGTCCCCGTAGTAAGTCGAGAGCACCTGCCGCAACTCAAGAAAATCCAGGAGGTTTTGCCCTCCAGGCGAGATGAGTCCCATTTCCGCTGAGGCTTCTCGAGGCTAATCACATCTAACCACTGGAACTACCAAAGGGTCCTTCACACCCTTGCTGCAACTCAAGAAGTTCCCCGACATACCCGTCTCCACTTGAGAGGAAGTACATGGGGTCCCGCACACATCCAGGGGAGCCCCGTTTCCGCCTGCTACCTCGAGATGAGGGATCCTTTCCCTGTTTCGTAGGGAAAGATTTCCCGGCGTTCCCGTCGCATCTCAAAAGGAGGCACTCTCCACAGGAAAGGCGAGAGGAACTCCAGGGTCGTGCCACCATTCCAAGAGACACCCAGATGTGTCAGTCCATTCCAGAGGCACCTGTTTTCCCTGCACTGCCTTTACGTTCAAGCCGAGGATCGACTCCAACCACGTGTGCACGTGGTACAGCCCTGTGGGAAAGCCTCGTGGGAAAGCCTCGTGGGAAAGACTCGAGGGAAAACCATAGGTCCTTTGATCCTCGCAGCGGACTGCGTGACACTGCTGCTACCACTCCGGAGGAAAGCGCAAGTGCATGCCCGCATTCGAGAGGAGGACGGACTCCCCTGGGGAGACTCCAGAAGTACCCCAAGATCCATGTCAGCACTGGAGAGGAATCCTCAGGTTCCGGCCCCAACTCCACACAAGGTCTTAGGCCCCGGCATCGACAGGAGAGGAATCCCGAGAGGCCCTCGAGGAACTCGCATGGGGACTGGCCTTTCCTGAGGCCACCAGAGCGGGTCCCTGAGGTCCCCGTCGTAAGTCGAGAGCACCTGCCGCAACTCGAGAAAATCCAGGAGGTTTTGCCCTCCAGGCGAGATGAGGCCCATTTCCGCTGAGGCTTCTCGAGGCTAATCACATCTAACCACTGGAACTTCCAAAGGATCCTTCACACCCTTGCTGCAACTCAAGAAGTTCCCCGACATACCCGTCTCCATTTGAGAGGAAGCACATGGGGTCCCGCACACATCCAGGGGAGCCCCGTTTCCGCCTCCTAGCTCGAGATGAGGGATCCTTTCCCAGTTTCGTAGGGAAAGATTTCCCGGCGTTCCCGTCGCAACTCAAAAGGAGGCACTCTCCACAGGAAAGGCGAGAGGAACTCCAGGGTCGTGCCACCATTCCAAGAGACCCCCAGATGTGTCAGTCCATTCCAGAGGAACCTGTTTTCCCTGCACTGACTTGACGTTCAAGCCGAGGATTGACTCCCACCACGTGTGCACGTGGGACAGCCCTGTGGGAAAGCCTCGTGGGAAAGCCTCGTGGGAAAGACTCGAGGGAAAACCATAGATCCTTTGATCCACGCGGCGGACTGCGTGACACTGCTGCTACCGCTCTGGAGGAAAGCGCAAGTGCATGCCCGCATTCGAGACGAGGACTGACTCCCCTGGGGAGATTCCAGAAGTACCCCAAGATCCATGTCAGCACTGGAGAGGAATCCTCAGGTTCCGGCCCCGACTCCACACAAGGTCTCAGGCCCCGGCATCGACGGGAGAGGAATCCCGAGAGGCCCCCGAGGAACTCGCATGGGGACTGGCCTTTCCTGAAGCCACCAGAGCGGGTCCCTGAGGTCCCCGTAGTAAGTCGAGAGCACCTGCCGCAACTCAAGAAAATCCAGGAGGTTTTGCCCTCCAGGCGAGATGAGTCCCATTTCCGCTGAGGCTTCTCGAGGCTAATCACATCTAACCACTGGAACTTCCAAAGGGTCCTTCACACCCTTGCTGCAACTCAAGAAGTTCCCCGACATACCCGTCTCCACTTGAGAGGAAGTACATGGGGTCCCGCACACATCCAGGGGAGCCCCGTTTCCGCCTGCTACCTCGAGATGAGGGATCCTTTCCCTGTTTCGTAGGGAAAGATTTCCCGGCGTTCCCGTCGCATCTCAAAAGGAGGCACTCTCCACAGGAAAGGCGAGAGGAACTCCAGGGTCGTGCCACCATTCCAAGAGACACCCAGATGTGTCAGTCCATTCCAGAGGCACCTGTTTTCCCTGCACTGCCTTTACGTTCAAGCCGAGGATCGACTCCAACCACGTGTGCACGTGGTACAGCCCTGTGGGAAAGCCTCGTGGGAAAGCCTCGTGGGAAAGACTCGAGGGAAAACCATAGGTCCTTTGATCCTCGCAGCGGACTGCGTGACACTGCTGCTACCACTCCGGAGGAAAGCGCAAGTGCATGCCCGCATTCGAGAGGAGGACGGACTCCCCTGGGGAGACTCCAGAAGTACCCCAAGATCCATGTCAGCACTGGAGAGGAATCCTCAGGTTCCGGCCCCGACTCCACACAAGGTCTTAGGCCCCGGCATCGACGGGAGAGGAATCCCGAGAGGCCCCCGAGGAACTCGCATGGGGACTGGCCTTTCCTGAGGCCACCAGAGCGGGTCCCTGAGGTCCCCGTCGTAAGTCGAGAGCACCTGCCGCAACTCGAGAAAATCCAGGAGGTTTTGCCTTCCAGCCGAGATGAGGCCCATTTCCGCTGAGGCTTCTCGAGGCTAATCACATCTAACCACTGGAACTTCCAAAGGGTCCTTCACACCCTTGCTGCAACTCAAGAAGTTCCCCGACATACCGGTCTCCACTCGAGAGGAAGCACGTGGGGTCCCGCACACATCCAGGGGAGCCCCGTTTCCGCCTCCTAGCTCGAGAAGAGGGATCCTTTCCATGTTTCGTAGGGAAAGAATTCCCGGCGTTCCCGTCGCATCTCAAGAGGAGGCGCTCTCCACAGGAAAGGCGAGAGGAACTCCAGGGTCGTGCCACCATTCCAAGAGTCCCCGAGATGGGTCAGTCCATTCCAGAGGAACCTGTTTTCCCTGCACTGCCTTGACGTTCAAGCCGAGGATCGACTCCCACCACGTGTGCACGTGGGACAGCCCTGTGGGAAAGCCTCGTGGGAAAGCCTCGTGGGAAAGACTCGAGGGAAAACCATAGATCCATTGATCCACGCGGCGGACTGCGTGACACTGCTGCTACCGCTCTGGAGGAAAGCGCAAGTGCATGCCCGCATTCGAGACGAGGACTGACTCTCCTGGGGAGACTCCAGAAGTACCCCAAGATCCATGTCAGCACTGGAGAGGAATCCTCAGGTTCCGGCCCCGACTCCACACAAGGTCTTAGGCCCCGGCATCGACGGGAGAGGAATCCCGAGAGGCCCCCGAGGAACTCGCATGGGGACTAGCCTTTCCTGAGGCCTCCAGAGCGGGGCCCTGAGGTCCCCGTCGTAAGTCGAGAGCACCTGCCGCAACTCGAGAAAATCTAGAATTTTTTGCCCATCAGGCGAGATGAGGCCCATTTCCGCTGAGGCTGCTCGATGCTAATCATATCTAACCACTGGAACTTCCAAAGGGTCCTTCACACCCTTGCTGCAACTCAAGCTGTTCCGCGACATACCCGTCTCCACTAGAGAGGAAGCACGTGGGGTCCCGCACACATCCAGGGGAGCCCCGTTTCCGCCTCCTAGCTCGAGATGAGGGATCCTTTCCCTGTTTCGTAGGGAAAGAATTCCCGTCGTTCCCGTCGCATCTCAAGAGGAGGCGCTCTCCACAGGAAAGGCGAGAGGAACTCCAGGGTCGAGCCACCATTCCAAGAGTCCCCCAGATGTGTCAGTCCATTCCAGAGGAACCTGTTTTCCCTGCACTGCCTTGACGTTCAAGCTGAGGATCGAATCCCACCACGTGTGCACGTGGGACAGCCCTGTGGGAAAGCCTCGTGGGAAAGCCTGGTGGGAAATACTCGAGGGAAAACCATAGATCCTTTGATCCACGCGGCGGACTGCGTGACACTGCTGCTACCGCTCTGGAGGAAAGCGCAAGTGCATGCCCGCATTCGAGACGAGGACTGACTCCCCTGGGGAGACTCCAGAAGTACCCCAAGATCCATGTCAGCACTGGAGAGGAATCCTCAGGTTCCGGCCCCGACTCCACACAAGGTCTTAGGCCCCGGCATCGACGGGAGAGGAATCCCGAGAGGCCACCGAGGAACTCGCATGGGGACTGGCCTTTCCTGAGGCCACCAGAGCGGGTCCCTGAGGTCCCCGTCGTAAGTCGAGAGCACCTGCCGCAACTCGAGAAAATCCAGGAGGTTTTGCCCTCCAGGCGAGATGAGGCCCATTTCCGCTGAGGCTTCTCGAGGCTAATCACGTCTAACCACTGGAACTTCCAAAGTGTCCTTCACACCCTTACTGCAACTCAAGAAGTTCCCCGACATACCCGTCTCCACTCGAGAGGGAGCACGTGGGGTCTCGCACACATCCAGGGGAGCCCCGTTTCCGCCTCCTAGCTCGAGATGAGGGATCCTTTCCCAGTTTCGTAGGGAAAGATTTCCCGGCGTTCCCGTCGCAACTCAAAAGGAGGCACTCTCCACAGGAAAGGCGAGAGGAACTCCAGGGTCGTGCCACCATTCCAAGAGACCCCCAGATGTGTCAGTCCATTCCAGAGGAACCTGTTTTCCCTGCACTGACTTGACGTTCAAGCCGAGGATTGACTCCCACCACGTGTGCACGTGGGACAGCCCTGTGGGAAAGCCTCGTGGGAAAGCCTCGTGGGAAAGACTCGAGGGAAAACCATAGATCCTTTGATCCACGCGGAGGACTGCGTGACACTGCTGCTACCGCTCTGGAGGAAAGCGCAAGTGCATGCCCGCATTCGAGACGAGGACTGACTCCCCTGGGGAGATTCCAGAAGTACCCCAAGATCCATGTCAGCACTGGAGAGGAATCCTCAGGTTCCGGCCCCGACTCCACACAAGGTCTCAGGCCCCGGCATCGACGGGAGAGGAATCCCGAGAGGCCCCCGAGGAACTCGCATGGGGACTGGCCTTTCCTGAAGCCACCAGAGCGGGTCCCTGAGGTCCCCGTAGTAAGTCGAGAGCACCTGCCGCAACTCAAGAAAATCCAGGAGGTTTTGCCCTCCAGGCGAGATGAGTCCCATTTCCGCTGAGGCTTCTCGAGGCTAATCACATCTAACCACTGGAACTTCCAAAGGGTCCTTCACACCCTTGCTGCAACTCAAGAAGTTCCCCGACATACCCGTCTCCACTTGAGAGGAAGTACATGGGGTCCCGCACACATCCAGGGGAGCCCCGTTTCCGCCTGCTACCTCGAGATGAGGGATCCTTTCCCTGTTTCGTAGGGAAAGATTTCCCGGCGTTCCCGTCGCATCTCAAAAGGAGGCACTCTCCACAGGAAAGGCGAGAGGAACTCCAGGGTCGTGCCACCATTCCAAGAGACACCCAGATGTGTCAGTCCATTCCAGAGGCACCTGTTTTCCCTGCACTGCCTTTACGTTCAAGCCGAGGATCGACTCCAACCACGTGTGCACGTGGTACAGCCCTGTGGGAAAGCCTCGTGGGAAAGCCTCGTGGGAAAGACTCGAGGGAAAACCATAGGTCCTTTGATCCTCGCAGCGGACTGCGTGACACTGCTGCTACCACTCCGGAGGAAAGCGCAAGTGCATGCCCGCATTCGAGAGGAGGACGGACTCCCCTGGGGAGACTCCAGAAGTACCCCAAGATCCATGTCAGCACTGGAGAGGAATCCTCAGGTTCCGGCCCCGACTCCACACAAGGTCTTAGGCCCCGGCATCGACGGGAGAGGAATCCCGAGAGGCCCCCGAGGAACTCGCATGGGGACTGGCCTTTCCTGAGGCCACCAGAGCGGGTCCCTGAGGTCCCCGTCGTAAGTCGAGAGCACCTGCCGCAACTCGAGAAAATCCAGGAGGTTTTGCCTTCCAGCCGAGATGAGGCCCATTTCCGCTGAGGCTTCTCGAGGCTAATCACATCTAACCACTGGAACTTCCAAAGGGTCCTTCACACCCTTGCTGCAACTCAAGAAGTTCCCCGACATACCGGTCTCCACTCGAGAGGAAGCACGTGGGGTCCCGCACACATCCAGGGGAGCCCCGTTTCCGCCTCCTAGCTCGAGAAGAGGGATCCTTTCCATGTTTCGTAGGGAAAGAATTCCCGGCGTTCCCGTCGCATCTCAAGAGGAGGCGCTCTCCACAGGAAAGGCGAGAGGAACTCCAGGGTCGTGCCACCATTCCAAGAGTCCCCGAGATGGGTCAGTCCATTCCAGAGGAACCTGTTTTCCCTGCACTGCCTTGACGTTCAAGCCGAGGATCGACTCCCACCACGTGTGCACGTGGGACAGCCCTGTGGGAAAGCCTCGTGGGAAAGCCTCGTGGGAAAGACTCGAGGGAAAACCATAGATCCATTGATCCACGCGGCGGACTGCGTGACACTGCTGCTACCGCTCTGGAGGAAAGCGCAAGTGCATGCCCGCATTCGAGACGAGGACTGACTCTCCTGGGGAGACTCCAGAAGTACCCCAAGATCCATGTCAGCACTGGAGAGGAATCCTCAGGTTCCGGCCCCGACTCCACACAAGGTCTTAGGCCCCGGCATCGACGGGAGAGGAATCCCGAGAGGCCCCCGAGGAACTCGCATGGGGACTAGCCTTTCCTGAGGCCTCCAGAGCGGGGCCCTGAGGTCCCCGTCGTAAGTCGAGAGCACCTGCCGCAACTCGAGAAAATCCAGAATTTTTTGCCCATCAGGCGAGATGAGGCCCATTTCCGCTGAGGCTGCTCGATGCTAATCATATCTAACCACTGGAACTTCCAAAGGGTCCTTCACACCCTTGCTGCAACTCAAGCTGTTCCGCGACATACCCGTCTCCACTAGAGAGGAAGCACGTGGGGTCCCGCACACATCCAGGGGAGCCCCGTTTCCGCCTCCTAGCTCGAGATGAGGGATCCTTTCCCTGTTTCGTAGGGAAAGAATTCCCGTCGTTCCCGTCGCATCTCAAGAGGAGGCGCTCTCCACAGGAAAGGCGAGAGGAACTCCAGGGTCGAGCCACCATTCCAAGAGTCCCCCAGATGTGTCAGTCCATTCCAGAGGAACCTGTTTTCCCTGCACTGCCTTGACGTTCAAGCTGAGGATCGAATCCCACCACGTGTGCACGTGGGACAGCCCTGTGGGAAAGCCTCGTGGGAAAGCCTGGTGGGAAATACTCGAGGGAAAACCATAGATCCTTTGATCCACGCGGCGGACTGCGTGACACTGCTGCTACCGCTCTGGAGGAAAGCGCAAGTGCATGCCCGCATTCGAGACGAGGACTGACTCCCCTGGGGAGACTCCAGAAGTACCCCAAGATCCATGTCAGCACTGGAGAGGAATCCTCAGGTTCCGGCCCCGACTCCACACAAGGTCTTAGGCCCCGGCATCGACGGGAGAGGAATCCCGAGAGGCCACCGAGGAACTCGCATGGGGACTGGCCTTTCCTGAGGCCACCAGAGCGGGTCCCTGAGGTCCCCGTCGTAAGTCGAGAGCACCTGCCGCAACTCGAGAAAATCCAGGAGGTTTTGCCCTCCAGGCGAGATGAGGCCCATTTCCGCTGAGGCTTCTCGAGGCTAATCACGTCTAACCACTGGAACTTCCAAAGTGTCCTTCACACCCTTACTGCAACTCAAGAAGTTCCCCGACATACCCGTCTCCACTCGAGAGGGAGCACGTGGGGTCTCGCACACATCCAGGGGAGCCCCGTTTCCGCCTCCTAGCTCGAGATGAGCGATCCTATCCCTGTTTCATAGGGAAAGAATTCCCGGCGTTCCCGTCGCATCTCAAGAGGAGGCGCTCTCCACAGGAAAGGCGAGAGGAACTCCAGGGTCGTGCCACCATTCCAAGAGTCCCCCAGATGTGTCAGTCCATTCCAGAGGAACCTGTTTTCCCTGCACTGCCTTGACGTTCAAGCCGAGGATCGACTCCCACCACGTGTGCACGTGGGACAGCCCTGTGGGAAAGCCTCGTGGGAAAGCCTCGTGGGAAAGACTCGAGGGAAAACCATAGATCCTTTGATCCACGCGGCGGACTGCGTGACACTGCTGCTACCGCTCTGGAGGAAAGCGCAAGTGCATGCCCGCATTCGAGACGAGGACTGACTCCCCTGGGGAGACTCCAGAAGTACCCCAAGATCCATGTCAGCACTGGAGAGGAATCCTCAGGTTCCGGCCCCGACTCCACACAAGGTCTTAGGCCCCGGCATCGACGGGAGAGGAATCCCGAGAGGCCACCGAGGAACTCGCATGGGGACTGGCCTTTCCTGAGGCCACCAGAGCGGGTCCCTGAGGTCCCCGTCGTAAGTCGAGAGCACCTGCCGCAACTCGAGAAAATCCAGGAGGTTTTGCCCTCCAGGCGAGATGAGGCCCATTTCCGCTGAGGCTTCTCGAGGCTAATCACGTCTAACCACTGGAACTTCCAAAGTGTCCTTCACACCCTTACTGCAACTCAAGAAGTTCCCCGACATACCCGTCTCCACTCGAGAGGGAGCACGTGGGGTCTCGCACACATCCAGGGGAGCCCCGTTTCCGCCTCCTAGCTCGAGATGAGCGATCCTATCCCTGTTTCATAGGGAAAGAATTCCCGGCGTTCCCGTCGCATCTCAAGAGGAGGCGCTCTCCACAGGAAAGGTGAGAGGAACTCCAGGGTCGTGCCACCATTCCAAGAGTCCCCCAGATGTGTCAGTCCATTCCAGAGGAACCTGTTTTCCCTGCACTGCCTTGACGTTCAAGCCAAGGATCGACTCCCACCACGTGTGCACGTGGGACAGCCCTGTGGGAAAGCCTCGTGGGAAAGCCTCGTGGGAAAGACTCGAGGGAAAACCATAGATCCTTTGATCCACGCGGCGGACTGCGTGACACTGCTGCTACCGCTATGGAGGAAAGCGCAAGTGCATGCCCACATTCGAGACGAGGACTGACTCCCCTGGGGAGACTCCAGAAGTACCCCAAGATCCATGTCAGCACTGGAGAGGAATCCTCAGGTTCCGGCCCCGACTCCACACAAGGTCATAGGCCCCGGCATCGACGGGAGAGGAATCCCGAGAGGCCCCGAGGAACTCGCATGGGGACTGGCCTTTCCTGAGGCCACCAGAGCGGGTCCCTGAGGTCCCCGTCGTAAGTCGAGAGCACCTGCCGCAACTCGAGAAAATCCAGGAGGTTTTGCCCTCCAGGCGAGATGAGGCCCATTTCCGCTGAGACTTCTCGAGGCTAATCACGTCTAACCACTGGAACTTCCAAAGTGTCCTTCACACCCTTACTGCAACTCAAGAAGTTCCCCGACATACCCGTCTCCACTCTAGAGGAAGCACGTGGGGTCTCGCACACATCCAGGGGAGCCCCGTTTCCGCCTCCTAGCTCGAGATGAGCGATCCTTTCCCTGTTTCATAGGGAAAGAATTCCCGGCGTTCCCGTCGCATCTCAAGAGGAGGCACTCTCCACAGGAATGGGGAGAGGAACTCCAGGGTCGTGCCACCATTCCAAGAGTCCCCCAGATGTGTCAGTCCATTCCAGAGGAACCTGTTTTCCCTGCACTGCCTTGACGTTCAAGCCGAGGATCGACTCCACCACGTGTGCACGTGGGACAGCCCTGTGGGAAAGCCTCGTGGGAAAGCCTCGTGGGAAAGACTCGAGGGAAAACCATAGATCCTTTGATCCACGCGGCGGACTGCGTGACACTGCTGCTACCGCTCTGGAGGAAAGCGCAAGTGCATGCCCGCATTCGAGACGAGGACTGACTCCCCTGGGGAGACTCCAGAAGTACCCCAAGATCCATGTCAGCACTGGAGAGGAATCCTCAGGTTCCGGCCCCGACTCCACACAAGGTCTTAGGCCCCGGCATCGACGGGAGAGGAATCCCGAGAGGCCCCCGAGGAACTCGCATGGGGACTAGCCTTTCCTGAGGCCTCCAGAGCGGGGCCCTGAGGTCCCCGTCGTAAGTCGAGAGCACCTGCCTCAACTCGAGAAAATCCAGGAGGTTTTGCCCTCCAGGCGAGATGAGGCCCATTTCCGCTGAGGCTTCTCGATGCTAATCATATCTAACCACTGGAACTTCCAAAGGGTCCTTCACACCCTTGCTGCAACTCAAGCAGTTCCGTGACATACCCGTCTCCACTCGAGAGGAAGCACGTGGGGTCCCGCACACATCCAGGGGAGCCCCGTTTCCGCCTCCTAGCTCGAGATGAGGGATCCTTTCCCTGTTTAGTAGGGAAAGAATTCCCGGCGTTCCAGTCGCATCTCAAGAGGAGGCGCTCTCCACAGGAAAGGCGAGAGGAACTCCAGGATCGTGGCACCATTCCAAGAGACCCCCAGATATGTCAGTCCATTCCAGAGGAACCTGTTTTCCCTGCACTGCCTTGACGTTCAAGCCGAGGATCGACTCCCACCACGTGTGCACGTGGGACAGCCCTGTGGGAAAGCCTCGTGGGAAAGCCTCGTGGGAAAGACTCGAGGGAAAACCATAGATCCTTTGATCCACGCGGCGGACTGCGTGACACTGCTGCTACCGCTCTGGAGGAAAGCGCAAGTGCATGCCCGCATTCGAGACGAGGACTGACTCCCCTGGGGAGACTCCAGAAGAACCCCAAGATCCATGTCAGCACTGGAGAGGAATCCTCAGGTTCCGGCCCCGACTCCACACAAGGTCTTAGGCCCCGGCATCGACGGGAGAGGAATCCCGAGAGGCCCCCGAGGAACTCGCATGGGGACTGGCCTTTCCTGAGGCCACCAGAGCGGGTCCCTGAGGTCCCCGTCGTAAGTGGAGAGCACCTGCCGCAACTCGAGAAAATCCAGGAGGTTTTGGCCTCCAGGCGAGATGAGGCCCATTTCCGCTGAGGCTTCTCGAGGCTAATCACATCTAACCACTGGAACTTCCAAAGGGTCCTTCACACCCTTGCTGCAACTCAAGAAGTTCCCGACATACCCGTCTCCACTCGAGAGGAAGCACGTGGGGTCCCGCACACATCCAGGGGAGCCCCGTTTCTGCCTCCTAGCTCGAGATGAGGGATCCTTTCCCTATTTAGTAGGGAAAGAAAACCCGGCGTTCCCGTCGCATCTCCAGAGGAGGCGCTCTCCACAGGAAAGGCGAGAGGAACTCCAGGGTCGTGCCACCATTCCAAGAGGCCCCCAGATGTGTCAGTCCATTACAGAGGAAGCTGTTTTCCCTGCACTGCCTTGACGTTCAAGAAGAGGATCGACTCCCACCACGTGTGCACGTGGGACAGCCCTGTGGGAAAGCCTCGTGGGAAAGCCTCGTGGGAAAGACTCGAGGGAAAACCATGGATCCTTTGATCCACGCGGTGGATTGCGTGACACTGCTGCTACCGCTCTGGAGGAAAGCGCAAGTGCAGGCCCGCATTCGAGACGAGGACTGACTCCCCTGGGGAGACTCCAGAAGAACCCCAAGATCCATGTCAGCAATGGAGAGGAATCCTCAGGTTCCGGCCCCGACTCCACGCAAGGTCTTAGGCCCCGGCATCGACGGGAGAGGAATCCCGAGAGGCCCCCGAGGAACTCGCATGGGGACTGGCCTTTCCTGAGGCCACCAGAGCGGGTCCCTGAGGTCCCCGTCGTAAGTCGAGAGCACCTGCCGCAACTCGAGAAAATCCAGGAGGTTTTGCCCTCCAGGCGAGATGAGGCCCATTTCCGCTGAGGCTTCTCGAGGCTAATCACGTCTAACCACTGGAACTTCCAAAGGGTCCTTCACACCCTTGCTGCAACTCAAGAAGTTCCCCGACATACCCGTCTCCACTCTAGAGGAAGCACGAGGGTCCCGCACACATCCAGGGGAGACCGGTTTCCGCCTCCTAGCTCGAGATGAGGGATCCTTTCCCTGTTTCGTAGGGAAAGAATTCCCGGCGTTCCCGTCGCATCTCAAGAGGAGGCGCTCTCCACAGGAAAGGCGAGAGGAACTCCAGGGTCGTGCCACCATTCCAAGAGTCCCCCAGATGTGTCAGTCCATTCCAGAGGAACCTGTTTTCCCTGCACTGCCTTGACGTTCAAGCTGAGGATCGAATCCCACCACGTGTGCACGTGGGACAGCCCTGTGGGAAAGCCTCGTGGGAAAGCCTGGTGGGAAATACTCGAGGGAAAACCATAGATCCTTTGATCCACGCGACGGATTGCGTGACACTGCTGCTACCGCTCTGGAGGAAAGCGCAAGTGCATGCCCGCATTCGAGACGAGGACTGACTCCCCTGGGGAGACTCCAGAAGTACCCCAAGATCCATGTCAGCAATGGAGAGGAATCCTCAGGTTCCGGCCCCGACTCCACACAAGGTCTTAGGCCCCGGCATCGACGGGAGAGGAATCCCGAGAGGCCCCCGAGGAACTCGCATGGGGACTGGCCTTTCCTGAGGCCACAAGAGCGGGTCCCTGAGGTCCCCGTCGTAAGTCGAGAGCACCTGCCGCAACTCGAGAAAATCCAGGAGGTTTTGCCCTCCAGGCGAGATGAGGCCCATTTCCGCTGAGGCTTCTCGAGGCTAATCACGTCTAACCACTGGAACTTCCAAAGTGTCCTTCACACCCTTACTGCAACTCAAGAAGTTCCCCGACATACCCGTCTCCACTCGAGAGGGAGCACGTGGGGTCTCGCACACATCCAGGGGAGCCCCGTTTCCGCCTCCTAGCTCGAGATGAGCGATCCTATCCCTGTTTCATAGGGAAAGAATTCCCGGCGTTCCCGTCGCATCTCAAGAGGAGGCGCTCTCCACAGGAAAGGCGAGAGGAACTCCAGGGTCGTGCCACCATTCCAAGAGTCCCCCAGATGTGTCAGTCCATTCCAGAGGAACCTGTTTTCCCTGCACTGCCTTGACGTTCAAGCCGAGGATCGACTCCCACCACGTGTGCACGTGGGACAGCCCTGTGGGAAAGCCTCGTGGGAAAGCCTCGTGGGAAAGACTCGAGGGAAAACCATAGATCCTTTGATCCACGCGGCGGACTGCGTGACACTGCTGCTACCGCTATGGAGGAAAGCGCAAGTGCATGCCCACATTCGAGACGAGGACTGACTCCCCTGGGGAGACTCCAGAAGTACCCCAAGATCCATGTCAGCACTGGAGAGGAATCCTCAGGTTCGGGCCCCGACTCCACACAAGGTCATAGGCCCCGGCATCGACGGGAGAGGAATCCCGAGAGGCCCCGAGGAACTCGCATGTGGACTGGCCTTTCCTGAGGCCACCAGAGCGGGTCCGTGAGGTCCCCGTCGTAAGTCGAGAGCACCTGCCGCAACTCGAGAAAATCCAGGAGGTTTTGCCCTCCAGGCGAGATGAGGCCCATTTCCGCTGAGGCTTCTCGAGGCTAATCACGTCTAACCACTGGAACTTCCAAAGTGTCCTTCACACCCTTACTGCAACTCAAGAAGTTCCCCGACATACCCGTCTCCACTCTAGAGGAAGCACGTGGGGTCTCGCACACATCCAGGGGAGCCCCGTTTCCGCCTCCTAGCTCGAGATGAGCGATCCTTTCCCTGTTTCATAGGGAAAGAATTCCCGGCGTTCCCGTCGCATCTCAAGAGGAGGCACTCTCCACAGGAATGGGGAGAGGAACTCCAGGGTCGTGCCACCATTCCAAGAGTCCCCCAGATGTGTCAGTCCATTCCAGAGGAACCTGTTTTCCCTGCACTGCCTTGACGTTCAAGCCGAGGATCGACTCCCACCACGTGTGCACGTGGGACAGCCCTGTGGGAAAGCCTCGTGGGAAAGCCTCGTGGGAAAGACTCGAGGGAAAACCATAGATCCTTTGATCCACGCGGCGGACTGCGTGACACTGCTGCTACCGCTCTGGAGGAAAGCGCAAGTGCATGCCCGCATTCGAGACGAGGACTGACTCCCCTGGGGAGACTCCAGAAGTACCCCAAGATCCATGTCAGCACTGGAGAGGAATCCTCAGGTTCCGGCCCCGACTCCACACAAGGTCTTAGGCCCCGGCATCGACGGGAGAGGAATCCCGAGAGGCCCCCGAGGAACTCGCATGGGGACTAGCCTTTCCTGAGGCCTCCGGAGCGGGGCCCTGAGGTCCCCATCGTAAGTCGAGAGCAGCTGCCGCAACTCGAGAAAATCCAGGAGGTTTTGCCCTCCAGGCGAGATGAGGCCCATTTCCGCTGAGGCTTCTCGATGCTAATCATATCTAACCACTGGAACTTCCAAAGGGTCCTTCACACCCTTGCTGCAACTCAAGAAGTTCCCCGACATACCCGTCTCCACTCGAGAGGAAGCACGTGGGGTCCAGCACACATCCAGGGGAGCCCCGTTTACGCCTCCTAGCTCGAGAAGAGGGATCCTTTCCATGTTTCGTAGGGAAAGAATTCCCGGCGTTCCCGTCGCATCTCAAGAGGAAGCGCTCTCCACAGGAAAGGCGAGAGGAACTCCAGGGTCGTGCCACCATTCCAAGAGTCCCCGAGATGGGTCAGTCCATTCCAGAGGAACCTGTTTTCCCTGCACTGCCTTGACGTTCAAGCCGAGGATCGACTCCCACCACGTGTGCACGTGGGACAGCCCTGTGGGAAAGCCTCGTGGGAAAGCCTCGTGGGAAAGACTCGAGGGAAAACCATAGATCCATTGATCCACGCGGCGGACTGCGTGACACTGCTGCTACCGCTCTGCAGGAACGCGCAAGTGCATGCCCGCATTCGAGACGAGGACTGACTCCCCTGGGGAGACTCCAGAAGTACCCCAAGATCCATGTCAGCACTGGAGAGGAATCCTCAGGTTCCGGCCCCGACTCCACACAAGGTCTTAGGCCCCGGCATCTACGGGAGAGGAATCCCGAGAGGCCCCCGCGGAACTCGCATGGGGACTAGCCTTTCCTGAGGCCTCCAGAGCGGGGCCCTGAGGTCCCCGTCGTAAGTCGAGAGCACCTGCCGCAACTCGAGAAAATCCAGGAGATTTTGCCCTCCAGGTGAGATGAGGCCCATTTCCGCTGAGGCTTCTCGATGCTAATCATATCTAACCACTGGAACTTCCAAAGGGTCCTTCACACCCTTGCTGCAACTCAAGCAGTTCCGCGACATACCCGTCTCCACTCGAGAGGAAGCACGTGGGGTCCCGCACACATCCAGGGGAGCCCCGTTTCCGCCTCCTAGCTCGAGATGAGGGATCCTTTCCCTGTTTAGTAGGGAAAGAATTCCCGGCGTTCCCGTCGCATCTCACGAGGAGGCGCTCTCCACAGGAAAGGCGAGAGGAACTCCAGGATCGTGGCACCATTCCAAGAGACCCCCAGATATGTCAGTCCATTCCAGAGGAACCTGTTTTCCCTGCACTGCCTTGACGTTCAAGCCGAGGATCGACTCCCACCACGTGTGCACGTGGGACAGCCCTGTGGGAAAGCCTCGTGGGAAAGCCTCGTGGGAAAGACTCGAGGGAAAACCATAGATCCTTTGATCCACGCGGCGGACTGCGTGACACTGCTGCTACCGCTCTGGAGGAAAGCGCAAGTGCATGCCCGCATTCGAGACGAGGACTGACTCCCCTGGGGAGACTCCAGAAGCAGGGATCGACTTACACCACGGTGGCACATGGGACAGCCCTGTGGGAAAGCCTCATGGGAAAGCCTTGTGGGAAAACCTCGAGGGAAAGCCACAGATACCATGATGCAGTTGATAGGAAGCGTGACACTGCTGCTACAGCTCTGGAGGAAAGGGCACGTGCATGCCCCCATTCGAAACGAGGACTTTCTTCCCTGGGGAGACTCCAGAAGTACCCCAAGATCCATGTCAGCACTGGAGAGGAATCCTCAGGTTCCGGGCCCGACTCCACACAAGGTCTTAGGCCCCAGCATCCAAGGGAGAGGAATCCCGAGAGGCCCGCGACCAACTCACATGGGGACAGGCCTTTCCTGAGGCCACCAGAGCGGGTCCCTGAGGTCCCTGTCATAAGTAGAGAGCACCTGCCGCAACTCGAGAAAATCCAGGAGGTTTTGCCCTCCAGGCAAGATGAGGCCCATTTCCGCTGTTCCTTTTGAAGGCTAGTCACACCTAACCTCTGGAACTCCCAAAAGGTCCTTCACACCCTTGCTGCAACTCAAGAAGCTCCCCGACATACCCGTCTCCACTCGAGAGGAAGCACGCTGGTCCTGCACACATCCAGAGGAGTCCCGTTTCCGCCTCGTAGCTCGAGATGAGGGATCCTTTCGCTGCTTGCCCGGGAAAGATTTCTGGGCGTTCCTGGCGCATCTCAAGAGGAGGCGCTCTCCACAGGAAAGGCGAGAGGAACTCCAGGGTCTTTGCGCCATTCCCAGAGTCCCCCAGATGTCTCAGTCCATTCCAGCGGAACCTGTTTTCCCTGCACTGCCTCGAGTTTCACGCCGAGGATCGACTCCCACCACGGTGGCACGTGGGACAGCCCTGTGGGAAAGCCTCGTGGAAAAGCCACAGATTCCTTGATCCACGCGACAGGAAGGGTGACACTGCTGCTACTGCTCTGGAGGAAAGCGCACGTGCATGCCCCCATTCGAGACGAGGACTTACTCCCCTGGGGAGACTCCAGAAGTACCGCAAGATCCATGTCAGCCCTGGAGAGGAATCCTCAGGTTCTGGCCCCGACTAAACACAAGGTCTTAGGCCCCGGCATCGAAAGGAGAGGAATGCCGAGAGGCCCCCGAGCAACTCGCATGGGGATTGGCCTTTCCTTAGGCCACCAGAGAGGGTCCCTGAGGTCCCCGTCGTAAGTCGAGAGCACCTGCCGCAACTCGAGAAAATCCAGGAGGTTTTGCCCTCCAGGCGAGATGAGGCCCATTTCCGTTGAGGCTTCTCGAAGCTAATCAAACCTACAGTCTGTAACTTCCAAAAGGCCCTTCACACCCTTGCTGCAACTCAAGAAGTTGCCTGACATACCCGTCTCCACTCGAGAGGAAGCACGAGGGTCCGGCCCACATCCAGAAGAGCCCCATTTCCGCTCGTAGCTCGTGATGAGGGATCCTTTCGCTGGTGGCCGGGAAAGAATTCTGGGCGTTCCCGTCGCATCTCAAGAGGAGGCGCTCTCCACAGGAAAGGCGAGAGGTACGCCAGCGTCGTTCCACCATTCCAAGAGTCCCCCAGATGTCTCAGTCCATTCCAGAGGAACCTGTTTTCCCTGCACTGCCTCGACTTTCACGCCGAGGATCGACTGCCACCAAGGTGGCACGTCAGACAGCCCTGTGCGAAAGCCTCGTGGGACAGCCCTGTGGGAAAGCCTCGTGGGAAAGACTCGTGGAAAATCCTGGAGGGAAAGCCACAGATCCCATGACTCACGAGATGGGAAGTGTGACACTGCTGCTACAGATCAGGAGGAAAGCGCACCTGCATGCCCCCTCTCGAGACGAGGACTGACTCCCCTGGGGAGACTCCATAATTACCCCAAGATCCATGTCGGCATTGGTGAGGAATCCTCAGGTTCCGGCCCCGACTCCACACAACGTCTTAGGCCCTGGCACCGATGGGAGAGGAATCACGAGAGGCCCCCTAGCAACACGCATGTTGACTGGCCTTTCCTGAGGCCGCCAGAGCGGGTCCCTGAAGTCCCCGTGGTAACTTGAGAGCACCTGCTGAAACTGGGGAATATCTAGAAGCCTCTCCATTCCAGGCGCCATGAGGCCCATTTCTGCTGAGGCATCTCGAGACTAACCACACCTAACCTCTGGAACTTCGAAAGGGTCCTTCACACCTTTGCTGCAACTCAAGAAGTTCCCCGACATACGCGTTCCTCTTCCCATTCTGCCATAATGGTGGTGACATCTGCATATCTAAGTTTATTGCTATTTCTTCCGGCAATCTTGATTCCAGCTCAGGTATCTTCCATCCCAGCATTTTTCATGATGTAGTCTGCATATAAGCTAAATAAACAGGGTGACAATATACAGCCTTGACATACTCCTTTTCCTTTTTGGAACCAGTATGTTGTTCCATGTCCTGCTCTAACTGTTGCTTCCTGACCGTCATACAGATTTCTCAAGAGGCAGGTTAGGTGGTCTAGTATTCCCTTCTCTTTCAGAATTGTGGCTAAAACAACAGTATAAGGACCTTTCCGATGTCAGGCCAAGGAATTGTGTTTCCAGTCATTGAGCCACACCTGATCACTGAGCACAAATTCATGAATCTGTTCCTCAAGGGGGAATGATATTTTTTTTTACACAAACTTAGTTACCTGATTTATTACCTTACCTAATTGTTCCAGCTGCTGTGAAATCCCACCTCCTTACTTGTGGCAAATCTGCTAACACCTGCCTCATTTGGGGTGGGGGGTTCTCCCATAGAAAATTTCATAAGGACAACAACAATGGGAACGTGCAGTTACCCGTAATATGAGTAAGTCTGCCAGAAGTAAGCCCATCCATGTACAGTCAGTCTCTATGATCCATTTTGAAAGAGTCTCTTCAAGAGTTTGGTTGTTTCTTTCCACCATTCCAGAACACTGGGGCCTATATGCTGTATGTAATTTCCACTGATATTTAGAGCTTCACATACCTGTTAATTAACGCGGCTACAAAGACAGGGCCATTGTCGGATTCTATACTGGTTGGAAACCCAAGTCTGGGAATTATTTCTCAAATCAGCGAGCTACTTCATTTTCTTTTTCAGATCAGGTAGGGAAGGCCTCTGCCCAACCAGAGAAGGTACCTACTATTCTAGTAAGTAATGATAACAGGTGACTGCCTTTGCTTCCCCGAAGGGACACTCGCTTTCCCTGCATCCTGAGAACTCCACGTCTCAGCCAGTTGGAAAAGTGCTTCTTGGAGGTCATTATTCAGGGGCAATTTCCCCTGGAGCCCGGGGCCATAGGGAGTGGCTCCACACTCCCAGGGAAAGGCAGAGCCACAGCCACACATCTGTCCCATCCCCTTTGCTCTGTAGGAGAGCTCTAGTGAGCCTAGGTCTGTCAGGAAAATTCTTGGCTCCTATGGGGACACATTCTATGTGTGAAACTGCATACAGGACCGAGGGGCCACAGGGCGCCTGTTTCTCTCGGGGCCGGAGGGGTGGGGGGCCTGAAGCAGTGCGGCCCAGCAACAGCTTCCACATCCATCCAATTGCTCTTTTCTTACCTCTGATAGAACTAGCTTTGTTCCAGCCTTTGGCAATTTGGAGGCAAGCGGGCCCCACTTCCTCCCCAAGGAGGCATGGGACCTACTTTGAGTGGAAAGGCCCCTCACGGAGCTGAACCCAGGAAGGCACCCAGTCATGTCTGACACATTCCTGCATCCTGCTTCTTCATGAGCAATACCGCTATAAGCTAGGAATGTCTTTCCAAGGCTCAGAAAGGACAGGGGAGATGCATGGTGCTGCCTCTGGAATTTCGGTCCTCTGAGCAGACCTGGAGGTCTCCCCTTGAAGAAGCAAACCAGTTTCTTCCAAATACAGGCTTGCAAACACACACTGGGTGGCTGCCTCTTCTTCCCTGAAGGACGATCACTTTCCCCACATCCTGTGAACTCTGCATCCCAGCCTGCTGGAAAAGCGCTTCTTGGAGGTCATTTTTCAGGGACAATTTTCCCTGGAGCCCGGGGCCGTAGGGAGGGCCCCATGCTCGCTGGGAAAGGCAGAGTCACATCCACAGTCTGTTCTATCCCTTTTGCCCTGTAGGAGAGCTCTAGTGAGCCTAGGTCTGTCAGGAAAATTCTTGGCTCCTATGGGGACACATCCTGTGTGTTAACCTGCATATGGGACCGAGGGGCCACAGGGCGCCTGCTCCTCTCGGGGGGTAACCTGAAGTGGTGCGGCCCAGCAACAGCCTGAACATCCATCTAATTGCTCTTTTCTTCCTTCTGATAGAGCTAGCTTTGCTTCTCGCTTTGGCATTTCGGAAGCCAGGGGGAGCCCCACCGCTGTTGTCCTGGGGTCTATTGGAGGTACCAGGTCTACTGGACCCCAGCATGGCACCCGACCCCCTCAGACACACTCCCGCAGCCTCCTTCCCCATGGGCAGGACTGTTCTGACCTAGGAATGTGTTCCCAAGGCTCAGAAAATGCAGGGAGACACACGGCCCTGACTCTGGAACTGAGGCCGTTGGAGCAGGCCTGGAGGTCTGACGTCTGAGACGGCAAACGCTTGCTGCGAGATACAGGTGTGAAAACACACTCTCTGGGGCTGCCTTTCCTTCCTCCAAGGAAGATAGCTTTTCCAGTCTCCTCCGTGCTGAGTCATACAAGGCTGGAAAGGTCTGGCTTAGAGGGCATTTCTCAGCGGCAATGGCCCCTGAGGCCCTGCACCCAGGGAGGGATCCTACCCTCCCAGGGGAAGTCAAAGCAACCTCCAAACAGCTGTTCTATCATGTTTCCTCTGCAGGAGGGAGCTAGTGAGCCCAGGTCTGTCTGGAACGTTCTTGGATCCTGCGGGGAAATCATCCTGGGAGCCCACCTGGATACCAGTCGTAGGGGCTAACATCTGCATTTTTCTTCCTTGGAGCCCTAACGCAGTACAGCCTAGCAACTGCTTGAAAATCCATCCTGTTGCTGTTTTCTTCCCTCTGACAGAGCGAGCTTTGCTCCCCACTTTGGGATTTCAGAAGCAAGGTGGTGGCCTGCAACTCCTTGCCTGGGGTCCATTGGAGGTGCAAGGTGCCCTCGACCAGGTGACCCCAGCATGGCACCTGGCCCCCTCAGACACACTCCCGCAGCCTGCTTCCCCATGGGCAGGACTGCTCTCCCCTAGGAATGTGTTTGCGAGGCCAGGAAACTGCAGGGAGACACAAGGCCCTGATTCTGGAATGGAGTCTGTTGGAGCAGGCCTGCAGGTCTTATGTCTAACAAGCCAAACACTTGCTGCAAGATACAGGCCTGCAAACACACTCTTGGGCTGCCTTTCCTTCCTCCAAGGAAAAGAGTTTTCTCAGCCTCCTGTGGGCTGAGAGTCACACAGGGCTGAAAAGCACTTACTGGGAGATTAGTTTTCATTGGCCATGGCCCCTGAGGCCCTGTGCTCAGGGAGGGCTCCCTCCCTCCCAGGGAAAGTCAAAGGAAGCTCCAAACGGCTGTTCAATCATGTTTCGGAGAGAGTCATTGCCAAGGCAGGTTTATAAGAAGTTCGAGGGTCCCCAAGGAGAGAGGGGTCTAGAATTCTCAAGGAGGAAGAAAGGGCACACTTTTTCCCCTCTACATTCCTTCGGATTACATAACAATCATGCATCCTTCTTGAGGACGGTCTCTGGAAAAACCTTCTGGCTAATCCTGTTATCTTAAAATGTAAATGATGGGAGTAGGTCTAGTGAGTCTTTACAACCTCCAGACATTCTTTTGTTCGTTGTAATAACTTATTGGAGAGTATATAACTCCATTACTAACACTAGCAAGGGGGTACACTTTCTGCCCCTTGTGATGTCTCTGTCAGAAGCTTTCTCTATCTCCTTTCTACTTGAATAAGACTCGATTGCACAAAAGCTCTGAGCAATCAAGCCTCGTCTTGGGCCCTGGATTGAATTCTTCTCCTCCATAAGCCAAGAATCCCAGCATCTTTTCGTGGTTCAGCAACAATATTTCATTTCCTCTGCAGGAGAGAGCTAGTGAGCTTAGGTCTGTCTGGAACATTCTTGGATCCTGTGGGGAAAATATCCTGTGCACACATCTGGATACTGGGCCTAGAGGCCAAAATTCGCATTTCTTTCCCGCGGAGCCCTCACGTGGTGTGACTGAGCAACTGCTTGAAAATCCATCCCATTGCTGTTTTCCTCCTTCTGACAGACAGAGCTAGCTTTGTTCCCTGCTTTGGGATATCTCAACCGAGGGGCCGGTCCATAGCTACTCGCCTGGGGCCCATTGGATGTGCAAGGTGCCCTCGACTAGGTGACCCTAGCATGGCACTCAGCCCGCTCAGACACACTCCCGAGGCTTCTTTCTCATGGGAAGCACTGCTCCAACCTAGGAATGTGTCTGCAATGCTTGGAAAGTGCAGTGAGACACACAGCCCTGACTCTGGAATTGAGGCCCTCAGAGCAAGCCTGCAGCTCTGATGTCTGAGAAGCAAAACACTTGCTGCAAAGAGAGGCCTGAAAACACACTCTCTGTGGATGACTTTCCTTCCTCTAAGGAAGACAGTTTTCCCAGTCTCCTGCTTCCTGCATGTCACACAGCTGGAATGCGCTTGCTTGGATGTCATGATTCAGTGGCAATGACCCCTGAGGCCCTTTGCCCAGGGAGGGCTCCCACACTCATAGGCAAATCAAAGCAACTTCCAAGTGAGTCAGCTCTTCACATCAAGTGGCCAAAGTATTGGAGTTTCAGGTTCAGTATTAGTCCTTCCAATGGATATTCAGACCTGATTTCCTTTAGGATGGAGTGGTTGCGTCTCCTTGTAGTCTAAGCGACCTACAAGCATCTTCTCCAACACCACTGTTCAAAAGCATCAAATTTTCAGCTGTCACTTTCTTTATAGTACATCTTTCATATCCACCCATGACATATGGAAAAACCATAGCCTTGACCGGATGGATCTTTGTTGGCAAAGCAACGTCTCGGCTTTTTAATATGCTGTCTAGTTTGGTCATCACTTTTCTTCCAAGTCATAAATATGTTTTAAGTTCATGGAGGCAGCCATCACCTGCAGTGATTCCCAAGCCCCCCAAAATAGTCTGCTGCTGTTTCCAATGTTTTCCCATCTATTTGCCATGAAGTGATGAGACTGGATGCAATGATTGTAGTTTTCTGAATGCTGAGCTTTAAGCTAACTTTTTCACTCTCCTCTTTCACTTTCATCAGGAGACTCTTTAGCTCTTCTTCACTTTCTGCCATAAGGGTGGTGTCATCTGAATATCTGAGATTATTGATATTTCTCCCAGCAACCTTGATTCCAGCGTGTGCTTCCTCCAGCCCAGTGTTTCTCATGCTGTACTCTGCATATAAGTTAAATAAGCAGGGTGACAATATACAGCCTTGACATGTTCCTTTTCCTATGTAGAACCAGTCTGTTGTTCCATGTCCAGTTCGAACTGTTTCTTCCTGACCTGCATACAGGTTTCTCAAGAGACAGGTCAGGTGGTCTGGTATTCCCATCTCTTTCAGAATTTTTCCCAGTTTCTTGTGATCCACACAGTCAAAGGCTTTGGCATTGTCAATAAAGCAGAAATAGATGGTTTTTTTTTTCCGGAACTCTCTTGCTTTTTCAATGATCCAGTGGATGTTGGCAATTTGATCTCTGGTTTCTCTGCATTTTTTAAATCCCTCTTGAACATCTGGAAGTTCACAGTTCATGTGAACTTGGAGAATTTTGAGCATTACTTTACTAGTGTGTGAGATGAGTGCAATTGTGCAGCAGCTTGAATAGTCTTTGTCATTGCCTTTCTTTGGGATTGGAATGAAAACTGACCTAATGACTAGATGTTTTCAATTGCATATGCTGAAAGAACTGGGTGTGCAGTTTTGAAGGAAAAAAAAATCATTTTAACCCATTTTCTCTGAAGTGCAAGGCATATCATGGCCATCCCTGAATCATAAAGTCACCTTTCCTTTATGTAGTCATAGTTTCATGCCTAAATTATAGGCCAACTCGTGCTCAACTTGACTCTGATGTCAGGGGCAGATCAACTGATAAAAAGCTTGGATTGTCCCTCTGGAGGAAAGTGAGATCTTGGTCCCACGAGAAGAATCTGAAGGGTTAAGGGAACTTGCAAGAGTGGGGAAAGCTTAGTCCATCCTACATGTACCAAAATCTTAAATAAGGCTTATTTACTTTACCGAAGTAAAAAAACAGATGATGAAAACAATTATAAATCAATGAAAGGTAGAGAAACTCATAGTCTGTGATCAAAAATTGCATTCTAAGAAAACTTAGTTCTCTTAACCTAGAGAGGAGACTAAATTCCATCTGGTAGCAGCTTACCAGAAGACAAGCAAACAAACAAACAAATTATCAGTAAGCTTAAAAAAAGTATTTTCCATATATCTTGAAGTAGCAGTATTTCTGCAAAGGCATCAGTGTGAAACCACAGAGGACATGGTTAAAACCTGATGAAATAGAAATTGACAATGTCATCTGGTCACTGCTGCGACTTGAAATGCTTTAATATGATAACTAGAATGATAACTGACAGCATTTGACCAGGACATATCAGATTTTCACGGATGTCATATCATTTCTAGGATATCTATATTAGGAACTGAAGGAATCTTTGAACCTAGGAAAGAAAACAACAGTCTCAAAGGCCCTTGCTGAGTCATCTAGCAGCAAGGAATGTCTTTGCAAGGATCGCAAAGTGAAGGGAAGATACACCGACCTGCCTCTGCAACTTCGGTCCTCTGAGCAGATCTGGAGGTCTCCCTTTGTATAAGCTAACCTGTTCCTTCCAAATAGAGGTTTGCAACACAAAACAAGTGGCCGCCTATTCTTCCCCGAAGGAGGCTCTCTTTCCCCACATCCTGCAAACTCCCTTTCCCAGCCTCCTGGAAAAGTGCTTCTTGCAGTTCCTTTCAGAAAATCCTATGGACAGAGAAGCCTGGTAGGCTGCAGTCCATGGGGTCGCTGAGGGTCGGACACGACTGAGCGACTGCACTTTTATTTTCACTTTCATGCATTGGAGAAGGCAATGGCAACCCACTTACTGTTCTTGCCTGGAGAATCCCAGGGACGGGGGAGCCTAGTGGGCTACCGTCTATGGCGTCGCACAGAGTCGAACACGACTGAACCAACTTAGCAGCAGCAGCAGCAGCAGCAGCAGCAGCAGCAGCAGCAGCAGCAGCAGCAGCAGCAGCAGCAGCAGCAGTTCCTTTCTTAGGGGCAGTTATCCCTGAGATTGGGACCTGGAAAGGCAGAGCCACCTCCACACACACATCTTTTCTGTCCCCTTTCCTCTGGAGGAGAGCTCTAGTGAGCCTAGGTCTGTCAGGAAAATTCTTGGCTTTGACGGGATCACACCCGGTGTGTGAACCTGCATACCCGACCTAGGGGCCACAGGGCACCTGTTTTGCTCGAGTGGGTCCTGGAGGGGTGCAGCATAGCAAGAGCTTAAAGATCCATCCAATTTGTCTTTCTTTTACCTCGGAGAGAACGAGTTTGCTCCACCTCCACCCTTTGGCAGTGTGGAGGGAAGAGGGCACAACCCTCTCCCAAAGGGGACATAGGGCCTACCAGGAGAGAAAGGCCCCTTGAGGAGCTGAGCCCAGGTAGGCAGCCAGTGATGTCAAGCACACTCCCGCTGCTTGCTTCTTCATGGGCACTCCGACAATCTGCTAGGAATGTCTTGGCAAGGATCTCAAAGGGAAGGGGAGATACATGGCCCTGTCTCTGGAACTTCAGTCCTCTGAGCAGATCTGGAGGTCTTGAGTTGTATAAGCAAACGTGTTCCTTCCAAATAGAGGCTTGCGAACACACCCCCGGTGGTTGCCTCTTCTTCCCCGAAGAAGTCTTTCTTTCCCCACATGCTGCGAACTCCCTGTCCCAACCTCCAAGATTAGCGCTTCTTGCCATTCCTTTCTTAGAGGCAGTTATCCCTGAGCTTGGGGCCGTAGGGAGTAGCCCCACACTCACAGGGAAAGGCAAAGACTCCTCCATACATCTCCTCTATCCCCTTTGCTCTGGAGGAGAGCTTTAGTGAGCCTAGGTCTTTCAGGAAAATTGTTGGCTTGGACAGGATCTCACCCTGTTTGTGAACCTGCATACCCAACCGGGGGCCACAGAGCACCTGTTTCAGTAAAGTGGGCCCTGAAAGGGTGCAGCCTAGCAAGAGCTTGAAAATCCATTCAATTGCTGTTTTTGTACCTCTGACAGAGCGAGCTTTGCTCCACCCTTTGGCAGTGTGGAGAAAAGAGGCATGACACCCTCCCCAAGGGGACATGGGGCCTACTTCGAGAGGAAAGGCCCCTTGTGGAGTTGAGGCACACAGTCGTGTCAAACACACTCCCACTGCTTGCTTCTTCATGGGCACTCCCGCTATCAGCTAGGAATGTCTTTGCAATGATCACAAAGGGAAGGGGAGATACACGGCCCTGCCTCTGGACCTCCGGTGCTCTGAGCAAATCTGGTCTCCCGTTGTTGGTCAAGTTCAAGTTCAAGGTCAAGGTCAAGTTCAAGTTCAAGATCAAGGTCAAGTTCAAGTTCAAGTTCAAGGTCAACGTGAAGGTCAAGTTCAAGTTCAAGGTCAAAGTCAAGTTCAAGGTCAAGGTCAAGGTCAAGTTCAAGTTCAAGATCAAAGTCAAGGTCAAGTTCAAGTTCAAGTTCAAGTTCAAGTTCAAGGTCAAAGTCAAGTTCAAGTTCAAGGTCAAGTTCAAGTTCAAGGTCAAAGTCAAGGTCAAGTTCAAGTTCAAGGTCAAATCAAGGTCAAGTTTAAGTTTAAGGGCAAGGAAAAGGTAAGGGCAAGGACAAGGTAAGGCCAAGGACAAGGCCTAGGGAAGGCCAAGCCGAAGGCCAAGGGCAAGGGCAAGGGCAACGCCAAGGGTAAGGCCAAGGCCCAGGCCAGGGCCAAGGCCAAGGCCGCCAAAGCGAAGCCCAAACCCCGTAACGACTGACAGAAGGCAGAAGGCACTAAGCCCGTGTGCAGAGGAAGCCACTGAAGGCGGCAAGGCCACAGAGCTCCCCGACTCCCGTTCCCACAGGAAGATGTGAGGATAAAGGGCCTCATCCCAGCACAGCACCCGCTCCCACCGGCCCCTGACTCCCGCAGCACGCCCCCTAAAACAACACTGTCTTCCCAGAAAAGAGAACGGAGAAGCCATGTGTGTGCCAAAGGAGCAAGATGAACGAACGATGCAACGCCCTCCAACTTTGGGCACACCTGACGCCTGGGAACCCCAGGCCCGGCCGATGGGTCCCCGCCGTTCTTGGGCGGGAGCGGGGGTCGACACGTGGGCCGAGAGCCCTTGCCCGGGCCACCCGCAAATCCCCTGAGACGTGATCCGACCCCAGGGACCGAGGGCAAACGTACCGCTTGAGGTGCTGGAGGAGCTGGACGAAGCCATGGTGGGAGAGGCACACAGGAGCGCTGCAGACTGCTGGCCGAGTGGGCGGGGACCCAGCAGCCCAGGACTCTGGAGAGCGGGAGGCGTCTCCGCCCCCATTGACGTCAATAGGGTTTGGGTGCGTAGATGGAGGGGGCCGCCCCTGGCCTCTTTCCAAGCAGAGACCCTGGACGGAGTCCCGTGGAGGGAGTGGGCTTTTCCCGGGCACAGCTGTGCCCCGGACCGCCAAGATCCCCGTTGGGGTGGGTGGGCAGTTCGGGGGCTTTGGTTTGTGGCCCTCCCTCGCAGCGGATGGTGGGATCAACCCCGGGTGGATCAATCAGGGGCCCTCAGCAGTGCCAAGGGAGCTCACCGCCCAGGAAACGCCCCCTAGGTCCCTTTGAATTGGCCGCCCACGCCCCCTTTCCCAGCCTGCCTTGTTCTGGGGTTTCCCACCTTTTCACATACCACAGGTCCCTGGGCCTGGACTGTCCCCCGCTGGCTCCTCCGAGGCATTCCGGGACAACGGACGCTCTCTCCAGCGCCTCCACCTAGATCCCACGCTGTCCTCGCCTCCATATGCCACCTGCGCCTCCCCAACTCCTCCGTGGGCTCCTGGCGTCCTTTCCCTACAGCAGTCCCAGAGCACCAGCCCCGAGGGCTTTGAGTTGCCTGGAGCCCAAGGCTCCGGCCAGAGACCTGAGGGGCCAGCGTCTGGACCGGCAGCTAATGCCATTAGGGGCTTTTCTCATGTGGAGCCTGAGGCCAACATCCGTGGCAACCCCCAAGCGCGAATGCCCCGGAGATACACGCCCAAGGGGACAGTGTACCCCCTATGTGGGGAAGGAGGTTCCTGTTTTCCCAGCACTGCATGGTGGCACGTGGAATAGCCCTGTGGGAAAGCCCATGGAAAAGCCTCGAGGGAAAGACACAGATCCCTTGATCCACAAGACGGGAAGCGAGACACTGCTGCTACTGCTCAGGAGGAAAGCACACCTGCATGACCCCACTCGAGACGAGGACTGACGCCCCTTGGGAGACTCCAGAAGTACGCCAAGATCCATGTGAGCACGGGAGAGGAATCCTCAGGTTCTGGTCCGACTCCACACAAGGTCTTAGGTGCCGGCATCGACGGGCGAGGAATCCTGAGAGGCCACCGAGCAACTCGCATGGGGAATGACCTTTCCTGAGGTCAACAGAGCGGGTCCATGAGGTCCCCATCGTAAGTCGAGAGCACAAGCCGCAACTCGAGAAAACCAGGAGGTTCCCCCCTCCAGGCGAGATGTGGCCCATTTTGGCTGAGGCGTCTCGAGGCTAATCATATCTAACCTCTGGAACTTCCAAAGGGTCCTTGACACCCTTACTGCAACTCAAGAAGTTCCCCGACATACCCGTCTCCAGTCGAAAGAAAGCACGGGGTTCGGCCCACATCCAGAGGAGCCCCATTTCCACCTCGTAGCTCGAGATGAGGGATCCTTTCCCTGCTTGGTCGGGAAAGAATTCCCGGCGTTCCCGTCGCATCTCAAGAGCAGGCGCTCTCCAAAGGAAAGGCGAGAGGAACTCCAGGGTCGTGCCACCATTCCCAGAGTCCCCCAGATGTCCCAGTCCATTCCAGAGGAACCTCCTTTCCCTGCACTGCCTCGACTTTCACGCCGAGGATCGACTCACACCAGGGTGGCACGTGAGACAGCCCTGTGGGAAAGCCTCGTGGGAAAGCCTCGTGGGAAAGCCTCGAGGGAAAGCCACAGATCCCATGATCGACACGACGGGAAGCGTGACACTGCTACTACAGCTCGGGAGGAAAGCACACGTGCATGCCCCCTCTCGAGACGAGGACTGACTCTCCTGGGCAGACTCCAGAAGTACCCCAAGATCCATGTCAGCACTGGAGAGGAATCCTCAGGTTCCGGGCCCGACTCCACACAAGGTCTTAGTCTCCAGCATCCAAGGGAGAGGAATCCCGAGAGGCCTGCGACCAACTCACATGGGGACTGGCCTTTCCTGAGGCCACCAGAGCGGGTCCCTGAGGTCCCTATCATAAGTACAGAGCACCTGCCACAACTCGAGAAAATCCAGGAGGTTTTGCCCTCCAGGCGAGATGAGGCCCATTTCCGCTGAGGCTTCTCGAGGCCAATCACATCTAACCACTGGAACTTCCAAAGGGTCCTTCACACCCTTGCTGCAACTCAAGAAGCTCCCCGACATACCCGTCTCCACTCGAGAGGAAGCACGCGGGTCCTGCACACATCCAGAGGAGCCCCGTTTCCGCCTCCTAGCTCGAGATGAGGGATCCTTTCGCTGCTTGCCCGGGAAAGATTTCTGGGCGTTCCTGGCGCATCTCAAGAGGAGGCGCTCTCCACAGGAAAGGTGAGAGGAACTCCAGGGTCGTTGCGCCATTCCGGAGTCCCCCAGATGTCTCAGTCCATTCCAGCGGAACCTGTTTTCCCTGCACTGCCTCGACTTTCACGCCGAGGATCGACTCCCACCACGGTGGCACGTGGGACAGACCTGTGGGAAAGCCTTGTGGGAAAGCCTCGAGGCAAAGCCACAGATCCCTTGATCCACGTGACGGGAAGCGTGACATTGCTGCTGCCACTCTGGAGGAAAGCGCACGTGCATGCCCCCATTCGAGATGAGGACTTACTCCCCTGGGGAGACTCCAGAAGTATCCCCAAGGTCCATGTCAGCACTGGAGAGGAATCCTCAGGTTCCAGTCCCGACTGCACACAAGGTCTTAGGCCCCGGCATCAAAGGGAGAAGAATCCCAAAAGGCCCCCGAGCAACTCGCCTGGGGACTGGCCTTTCCTGAGACCACCAGAGCGGGTCTCTGAGGTCCCCGTAATAAGTCGAGAGCACCTGCCACAACTCGAGATAATCCACGAGGTTTTGCCCTCCAGGCGGGATGAGGCCCATTTCCGCTGAGGCTTCTCGAGGCTAATCACACCTAACATCTGGAACTTCCAAAAGGTCCTTCACACCCTTGCTGCAACGCAAGAAGTTCCCCGACATCCCTGTCTCCGCTTTAGAGGAAGCACGAGGGTCCCGCCCACATCCAAAGTAGCGCCGTTTCCGCCTCGTAGCTCAAGATGAGGATTCCTTTCGCTGCTTTGTCGGGAAAGAATTCTGGGCATTCCCGTCCCATCTCAAGAGAAGCCGCTCTCGACAGGAAAGTCGAGAGGAACTCAGGCGTCATGCCACCATGCCAAGAGTCCCCCAGATATCTCACTCTATTCCAAAAGAACCTGTTTTCCCTGCACTGTCTCGACTTTCGCGCCGAGGATCCACTCCCATCAAGGTGGCACGTTGGACAGCCCTGTGGGAAAGCCGCGTGGGAAAGCAGCGAGGGAAAGCCACAGATCCCTTGATCCTCGCGACAGGAAGTGTGACACTGCTGCTACAGATCGGGAGGAAAGTGCACGTGCATGCCCCCATTCGAGACGAGGACTTACTCCCCTGGGGAGACTCCAGAAGTACCCCAAGATCCATGTCAGCACTGGAGAGGAATCCTCAGTTTCCGGCGCCGCCTCCACTCAAGTTCTTTGGCGCCGGCATCGAAGGAAGAGGAATCCCGAGAGGCCCGGAGGAACTCACATGGGAACTGGCCTTGCCTGTGGCCACCAGAGCGTGTCCCTGAGTTCCCCGTCGTAAGTCGAGAGCACCTTCCAAAACTCGAGAAGATCCAGGAGGTTTTGCCCTCCAGGCGAGATGAGGCCCATTTTCGCAGAGGCTTCACAATGCTAATCACATCTAAGCTCTGGAATTCCAAAAGGTCCATCACACCCTTGCTGCAAATCAAGAAGTTCCCTGACATACCCGTCTCCACTATAGAGGAAGCACGAGGGTCCCGCCCACATCGAGAGGAGCCCCGTTTCCGCCTCGTAGCTTGAGATGAGGGATTCTTTCCCTGCTTGGTCGGGAAAGAATTCTGGGCATTCCCCTCGCATCTCAAGAGGAGGCGCTCTCCACAGGAAAGGCAAGAGGAACTCCAGGGTCGTGCCACCATTCCAAGAGTCCCCCAGAAGTCTCAGTCCATTGCAGAGGAACCTGTTTTCCCTGCACTGCCTCGACTTTCACGGTGAGGATCGACTCCCACCATGGTGGCACGTGGGACAGCCCTGTGGGTAAGCCTCGTGGGAAAGTCTCGAGGGAAAGCCACAGATCCCTTGATCAAGGCGAAGGGAAGCATGACACTGCTGCTGCCGATCTGGAGGAAAGCACACGTGCATGCCCCCATTCGAAACGAGGACTTACTCCCCTGGGGAGACTCCAGAAGTACCCCAAGATCAATGTGAGCACTGGAGAGGAACCCTCAGGTCCCGGACCTGTCTCCACACAAGGACTTAGGCCCTGGCATCGAAGGTAGAGGAACCCCGAGAGGCCCCCGAGCAACTCGCATGGGGACTGGCCTTTCCTGAGGCCACCAGAGCGGGTCCCTGAGGTCCCCGTCGTGAGTCGAGAGCACCTGCCGCAACTCGAGAAAATCCAGGAGGTTTTGCCCTCCAGGTCAGATGAGGCCCATTTCCACTGAGGCTTCTCAAGGCTAATCACATCTAATCTCTGGAACTTCCAAAAGGTCCTTCACACCCTAGCTGCAACTCAAGAAGTTCCCGGACATCCCGGTCTCCACTCTAGTGGAAGCATGAGGGTCCCACTCACATCCAGAGGAGCCCCGTATCCACCTCGTAGCTCGAGATGCGGGATCCTTTCCCTTCTTGGTCGCGAAAGAATTCCCGGCGTTCCCGTCGCTTCTCAAGAGAAGGCGTTCTCCACAGGGAAGGCGAGAGGAACTCCAGCGTCCTGCCACCATTCCAAGAGTCCCCCGGATGTCTCAGTCCATTCCAGAGGAACCTGTTTTCCCTGCACTGCCTCGAATTTCATGCCGAGGATCGACTCCCACCACGGTGGCACGTGGGACATCCCTGTGTGAAAGCCTCGTCAGAAAGCCTCGTGGGAAAGCCTCGAGGGAAAGCCTCGAAGGAAAGCCAGAGATCCCTTAATCCAGGTGATGGGAAGCGTGACACTGCTGCTACCACTCTGGAGGAAAGCGCACGTGCATGCCCCTATTCGAGACGAGGACTTACTCCCCAGGGGAGACTCCAGAAGTACACCAAGTTCCATGTCAGCACTGGAGAGGAATCCTCAGGTACCGGCCCCGACTCAACACAAGGTCTTAGGCCCGGGCATCGAAGGGAGAGGAATCCCGAGAGGCCCGCGAGCCACTTGCATGGGGACTGGCATTTCGTGAGGCCACCAGAGCAGGTCCCTGAGGTCCCCGTCGTAAGTCGAGAGCACCTGCCAAAACTCGAGAAAATCCACGAGGTTTTGCCCTGCAGGCGAGATGAGTCCCATTTCCGCTGAGGCTTCTCGAGGCTAATCACATCTAACCTCTGGATCTTCCAAAAGGCCCTTCACACCCTTGCTGCAACTTAAGAAGTTCCCCGACATACCCGTCTCCACTCGAGAGGAAGCAAGAGGGTCCCGCCCACATCCAGAGGAGCCCAGTTTCCGCCTTGTAACTGGACATGGGGGATCCTTTCCCTGCTTGGTCGGGAAATAATTCCTGGGTTTCCCGGCGTATCTCAAGAGGAGGCACTCTCCACAGGAAAGGCGACAGGAACTCCAAGGTCGTGCCACCATTCCCAGAGTCCCCCAGATGTCTCAGTCCATTCCAGAGGAACCTGTTTTCCCTGCACTGCCTTTACTTTCACGCCGAGGATCGACTCACACCACAGTGGCACGTGGGACAGCCCTGTGGGAAAGCCTCGTGGGAAAGCTTCGTGGAAAATCCTTGAGGAAAAGACACAGATCCCATGACTGACGCGACGGAAAGCATGATACTGGTGCTACAGCTCGGGAGGAAAGCACACGTGCATGCACCCTCTCGAAACGAGAACTTACTCTCCTGGGGAGACTCCCGAAGTACCGCAAGTTCCATGAGAGCACTGGAGAGGAATCCTCAGGTTCGGGCCCCGACTCCACACAAAGTCTTAGGCTCTGGATTGAAGGGAGAGGAATCCCGAGAGGCCCGCGAACAACTCGCAATGGGACTGGCCTTTCCTGAGGCCACCAGAGCGGGTCCCTGAAGTCCCCGACCAAAGTCTAGAGCACCTACCACAACACGAGAAATTCCGGAGGATTTGCCCTCCAGGCCAGATGAGGCCCATTTCCGCTGAGGCTTCTCGAGTCTAATCACACCTAACCTCTGGAATCTCCAAAAAGTCCTTCACACCCTTGCTGCCACTCAAGAGTTCCCCGACATACAGTCTCCATTCGAGAGGAAGCACGATGGTCCCGCGAACATCCAGAGGAGCCCCGTTGCCGCCTCGCAGCTCGAGATGAGGGACCTTTCCCTGCGTGGTCGGGAAAGATTTCCCGGCGTTCCCGTCGCATCTCAAGTGGAGGTGCTCTCCACAGGAAATGGGAGAGGAACTCCAGGGTCGTGCCAACATTCCCAGAGTCCCCTAGATGTCTCAGTTCGTTCCAACGGAACCTGTTTTCCCTGCACTGCCTCGACTTTCATGCAGAGGATCGACTCACACCAAGGTGGCACGTGGGACAGCCCTGTGGGAAAGCCCTGTGGGAAAGCCTCGTGGGAAAGTCTCGAGGGAAAGCTACAGATCCCTTGATCCAGGCGATGGGAAACGTGACACTGCTGCTACAGTCTTGAGGAAAGATCACGTGCATGCGCCCATTCCAGACGAGGACTTACTCCCCTGGGGAGACTCAAGAAGTACCCCAAGATCCATGGCAGTACTGGAGAGGAATCCTCAGGTTCCGGGCCCGACTCCACACAAGGTCTTAGGCCCCGGCATCGACGGGAAAGGAATCCCGAGAGGCCCCCGAGCAACTCGCAGGCGGACTGTCCTTTCCTGAGGCCACCAGAGTGGGTCCCTGCGGTCCCCGTCGGAAGTCGAGTGCACCTGCCGCAACTCGAGAATATCCAGGAGGTTTTACTCTCCAGGTGAGATCAGGCCCATTTCCACTGAGGCTTCTCGAGGCTAATCACACCTAACCTCTGGAATTTCCAAAAGGTTCTTCACACCCTTGCTGCAACTCAAGAAGTTCCCTCACATACCCGTCTCCACTCTAGAGGAAGCACGAGGGTCCCGCACACATCCATGGGAGCCCCGTTTCCGCCTTGTAACTCGAGATAAGGGATCCTTTCGCTGCTTGGTCGGGAAAGAGTTCTGGGCATTCCCGTCGCATCTCAAGAGGAGCCGCTCTCCACAGGAAAGGCGAGTGGAACTCCAGCGTCGTGCCACCATTCCAAGAGTCCCCCAGATGCCTTAGTCCATTCCAGAGGAACATGTTTTCTCTGCACTGCCTCGACTTTCACCCGAGGATCGACTCCCACAACGGTGGCACGTGGGAAAGCCCAGTGGTAAAGCCTCGAGGGAAAGCCACAGATCCCTTGATCCACGCATCGGGAAGCGTGACACTGCTGCTACCGCTATGGAGGAAAGCGCACGTGCATGCCCCCTTCGAGAGGAGGACTTACTCCCCTGGGGAGACTCCAGAATTAGCCCAAGATCCATGTCAGCACTGGAGAGGAATCCTCAGGTTCCAGTGCCGCATCCACACAAGGTCTTTGGTCCTGGCATTGAAGGGAGAGGAATCCAGAGAGGCCCGCGAGTAATTCGCATGTGGACTGTCTTTTCCTGAGGCCACCAGAGCGGGTCCCTGCGGTCCCCGTCGTAAGTTGAGAGCACCTGCTGCAACTCGAGAAAATCCAGGAGATTTTGCCCTCCAGGCGAGATCAGGCCCATTTCCACTGAGGCGTCTCGAGACTATTCACACCTAACCTCTGGAATTTCCAAAAGGTCCTTCACACCCTTGCTGCAACTGAAGAAGTACCCCAACATCCCCGTCTCCACTCTAGAGGAAACACGAGGGTCCCGCCAAAATCGAGAGGAGCCCCGTTTCCAACTCGTAGCTCGAGATGAGGGATCCTTTCCCTGCTTGGTCGGGAAAGAATTTCCCGCGTTCCCATCTCATTTCAAGAGGAGGCGCTCTCCACAGGAAAGGCGAGAGGAACTCCAGCGTCGTACCACCATTCCAGGAGTCCCCCAGATGTTTCAGTCCTTTCCAGAGGAAACTGTTTTCCCTGCACTGCCTCGACTTTCACGTCGAGGATCAACTCACACCATGGTGGCACGTGGGACAGCCCTGTGGGAAAGCCTCGAGGGAAGCCTCGAGGATAAGCCACAGATCCCTTGATCCAGGCGATGGGAAGCCTGACACTGCTGCTAAAGCTCCTGAGGAAAGTGCACGTGCATGCCCCCATTCGACACGAGGACTTAACCCCTGGGGAGACTCCAGACGTACCCCAAGGTCCATGTCAGCACTGCAGAGGAATCCTCAGGTTCTGGGCCCGACTCCACACAAGGTCTTAGGCCGGGCATCGAAGAGAGAGGAATCCCGAGAGGACCCCGAGCAACTCGCATGCGGACTGGCCTTTCCTGAGGCCACCAGAGCGGGTCCCTGAGGTCCCCGTCATAAGTCAAGAGCACGTGCCGCAACTCGAGAAAATCCAGGAGGTTTTGCCCTCCAGGCGAGATGAGGCCCATTTCCGCTGAGGCTTCTCGAAGCTAATCACACCTAACCTCTGGAACTTCCAAAAGGTCCTTCACACCCTTGCTGCAATTCAAGCAGGTTCCTGACATACCCGACTCCGTTCTAGAGGAAGTACGAGGGTCCCTGCCACATCCAGAGGAGCCCTGTTTCCGACTCGTTGCTCGATATGAGGCACATTCGCTGCTTTGTTGGGAAAGAATTCTGGGCATTCCCGTCCCATCTCAAGGGGAGGAGCTCTCCACAGGAAAGGCGAGAGAAACTCCAGGATCGTGCCACCATTCCAAGAGTCCCCCAGAAGTCTCAGTCCATTCCAGAGGAACCTGTTTTCCCTGCACTGCCTCGACTTTCACGCGGAGGATCGCCTCCAACCATGGTGTCATGTTCGACAGCCCTGTGGGAAATCCTCGTGGGAAAGCGTCGAGGGAAATCCACAGATCCCTTGATCCACGCGACTGGAAGCATGACACTGCTGCTACCCCTCTGGAGGAAAGTGCACGTGCATGCCCCCTTCGAGAGGAGGACTTACTCCGCTGGGGAGACTCCAGAAGTAGCCCAAGAACCATGTCAGCACTGGAGAGGAATCCTCAGGTTCCGGTCCCACATCCACACAAGGTCTTTGGCCCCGGCATTGAAGGGAGAGGAATCCAGAGAGGCCCTCGAGCAATTCGCATGTGGACTGGCCTTTCCTGAGGCAACCAGAGCGGGTCCCAGAGGTCCCCGTCGTATGTCGAGAGCACCTGCCGCAACTCGAGAAAATCCATTAGGATTTGCCCTCCAGGCGAGATGAGGACCATTTCCGCTGAGGCTTCTCAAGGCTAATCACACCTAAGCTCTGGAACTTCCAAAGGGTCCTTGACACCCTTGCTGCAACTCAAGAAGTTCCCCTATATACCCCTCTCCACTCGAGAGGAAGCACGCATGTCCCACCCACATCCAGAAGAGCTCCGTTTCCGCCTCGTAGGTCGAGATGAGGGATCCGTTCGCTGCTTGTTCAGGAGAGATTCCTTGGCGTTCCCATCGCATCTCAAGAGTAGGGGCTCTCCACAGGAAAGGTGAGAGCAACTCCAGCGTCGTGCCACCATTCCAAGAGTCCCCCAGATGTCTCAGTCCATTCCTGAGGAAACTGTTTTCCCTGCACTGCCTTGACTTTAACGAGGAGGATCGACTCCCACCACGGTCTCACGTGGGACAGCCCTGTGGGAAAGCCTCGTGGGAAAGCCTCGAGGGAAAGCCACAGATCCCTTGATCCACGCGACAGGAATCGTGACGCTGGTGCTACAGCTCGGAGGAAAGCGCACGTGCATGCCCCCATTCGAGACGAAGACTGACTCCCCTGGGGAGACTCCAAAAGTACTCCAAGATCCATGTCAGTACTGGAGAGGAATCCTCAGGTTCCGGCCCCGACTCCACACAAGGACTTAGGCCCCGGCATCGACGGAAGATGAATCCCGAGAGGACCCCGAGCAATTCGAATGGGGACGGGCCAGTATTGAGGCCACCAGAGCGGGTCCCTAAAGTCCCCGTCGTAAGTCAAGAGCACCTGCCGCAACTCGAGAAAATCAAGGAGGTTTTGCACTCCAGCTGAGTGAGGCCCATTTCCGCTGAGGCTTCTGGAAGCTAATCACACCTAACCTCTGGAACTTCTAAAAGGTCCTTCACACCCTTGCTGCAATTCAAGAAGTTCCCTAACATACCCGTCTCCACTCGAGAGGAAGCACGAGGGTCCCGCCCACATCCAGGGGAGCCCCGTGTCCGCCTCGTAGCTCAAGATGAGGGATCCTTTCACAGCTTTTTCGGGAAATAATTCTGGGAGTTCCCGTTGCATCTCAAGTGGAGGCGCTCCTCACAGGAAAGGCGAGAGGAACTCCAGGGTCGTGCCACCATTCCCAGAGTCCCCCAGATATCTCAGTCCATTCCAGAGGAACCTGTTTTCCCTGCACTGCCTCGAGTTTCACGCCGAGCATCGACTCACACCACGGTGACACGTGGGACAGTCCTGTGGGAAAGCCTCGTGGGAAAGCCTCGTGGGAAAGAAACAGATCCCATGATCGGCGCGCCGGGAGGCATGACAGTGTTGTTACAGCTCTGGAGGAAAGCGCACGTGCATGCCCCCATTTGAGACGGGGACTTACTCCCCTGGGGAAACACCAGAAGTACTCCACGATCCATGTCAGCACTGGAGAGGAAACCTCATGTTCCAGACACGACTCCACACAAGGTCTTAGGCTCTGGCATCGAAGGGAGCGGAATCCCGAGAGGCTCCCGAGCCACTGGAATGGGGACTGGCCAGTCCTGAGGCCACCAGAGCGCGTCCCTTAGGTCACCGTCGTAAGTCGAGAGCACCTGCCGCAACTCGAGAAAATCCAGGAGGTTTTTCCCTCCAGGCGAGATGAGGCCCATTTCCGCTGAGGCTTCTCCAGGCTAATCACGTCTAGCCTCTGGAACTTCCAAAAGGTCCTTCACACCCTTGCTGCAACTCAAGAAGTTGCCTGACATACCCGTCTCCACTCTAGAAGAAGCACGAGGATCCCATCCACATCCAGAGGAGCCCCGTTTCCGCCTCGTAGCTCGAGATGAGGGACATTTCGCTGCTTTGTCCGGAAAGAAATCCCGACGTTTCCCTCTCACCTCAAGAGGAGGCGCTCTCCACAGGAAAGGCGAGAGGAACTCCAGCATCGTGCCACCATTCCAAGAGTCCCCCAGATGTCTCAGTCCATTCAGAGGAACCTGTTTGCCCTGCACTACCTCGGCTTTCACGCCGAGGATCGACTCCCACGCCGAGGATCGACTCCCACCACGCTGGCACGTGGGACAGCCCTGTGGGAAAGCCTGGTGGGAAAGCCTCGAGGGGAAGCCACAGATCCCTTGATCCAGGCGATGGGAAGCGTGACACGGCTGCTACCGCTCTGGAGAAAAGCTCACGTGCATGCCCCCATTCGAGACGAGGACTTACTCCCCTGGGGAAACCCCAGAAGTACCCCAAGATTCATGTCAGCACTGGAGAGGAATCCTAAGGTTCCGGCCCCGACTCCACACAAGGTCTTAGGCCCCGGCTTCGAAGGGAAAGGAATCCTGAGAGGCCCCCGTTCAACTCGCATAGGGACTGGCCTTTCCTGAGGCAACCAAAGCGGGTCCATGAGGTCCCCGTCGAAAGTTGAGAGCACCTGCCGCAACTCGACACAATCCAGGAGATTTTGCCCTCCAGGAGAGATGAGGCCCATTTCCACTGAGGCTTTCCGAAGCTAATCACACCTAACCTCTGGAATTTCCAAAAGGTCCTTCACACCCTTGCTGCAACTCAAGAAGTTGCCTGACATACCCGTCTCCCATCTAGAGGAAACACGAGGGTCCCGGCCACATCCAGAGGAGCCCCGTTTCCACTACGTAGCTCGAGATGAGGGATCCTTTCGCTGCGTGTTCGGGAAAGAATTCTGTGCATTCCTGTCGCATCTCAATTAGGAGGCGCTCTCCACAGGAAAGGCTGGAACTCCAGCGTCGTGCCACCATTCCCAGAAACCCCCAGATGTTTCATTCCATTCTAGAGGAACCTGTTTTCCCTGCACTGCCTCGACTTTCACGCCGAGGATCGACTCCCACCACGGTGGCACGTGTGACAGCCCTGTGGGAAAGCCTCGTGGAAAAGCCTCGTGGGAAAGCCTCTAGGGAAAGCCACAGATCCCTTGATCGAGGCGATGGGAAGCATGACACTGCTGCTACCGCTCTGGAGGAAAGCGCACGTGCATGCCCCCATTCGAGACGAGGACTTACTCCCCTGGGGAGTCTCCAGAAGCACCCCAAGATCCATGTCAGCACTGGAGAGGAATCCTCAGGTTCCAGCCCCGCCTCCACTCAAGGTCTTAGGCCCCGGCATCGACGGGAGAGGAATCCCGAGAGGCCCCGGAGCAACTCGCATTGGGAATGGCCTTTCCTGAGGACACAAGAGCGGGTCCCTGAGGTCCCTGTCATAAGTCGAGAGCACCTGCCACAACTCGAGAAAATCCAGGAGGTTTTGCCCTCCAGGCGAGATGAGGCCCATTTTCGCTGAGGCTACTCAAGGCTAATCACATCTAATCCCTGGAACTTCCAAAAGGTCCTTCACACCCTTGCTGCAACTCAAGACGTTCCCCGACTTCCCCGTCTCCACTCTAGAGGAAGCACGAGGGTCCCGCCCACATCCAGAGGAGCACCGTTTCTTCCTCAGTGCTCAAGATGAGGGATACTTTCCCTGCTTGGTCGGGAAAGAATTCTAGGCATTCCTGTCGCATTTCAAGAGGAGGTGCTCTCCACAGCAAAGGGGAGAGGAACTCCAGCATTGTGCCGCCATTCCGAGTCCCCCAAATATCTCAGTCCATTTCAGAGGAACCTGTTTTCCCTGCACTGTCTCGACTTTCACGCCAAGGATCGACTCAAACCAAGGTGGCACGTGGGACCCCTGTGGGGAACCCTCGTGGAAAAGCCTCACGGGAAAGCCTGGAGTGAAAGCCACAGATCCCTTGATCCAGGCGATGGAAAGCGTGACACTGCTGCTAGGGCTCTGGGGGAAAGCGCAGGTGCATGTCCCCATTGGAGATGTGGACTTACTCCCCTGGGGAGATTCCAGAAGTACCCCAAGATCCATGTCAACACAGGAGAGGAATCCTCAGGTTCCGGCCCCGCTTCCTCACAAGGTCTTAGGCCCTGGCATCGAAGGGAGAGGAATCCCCAGAGGCCCGCGAGCAACTCGCATGGGGACTGGCCTTTCCTGAGGCCACGAGAGCGGGTCCCTGAGGTCCCCGCCGTAAGTCGAGAGCACCTGCCGCAACTCGAGAAAATCCAAAAGGTTTTGCCCTCCAGGCGAGATGAGGCCCATTTCCGCTGAGGCTTCTGAAGGCTAATCACATCTAAACCCTGGAAATTCCAAAAGGTCCTTCACACCCTTGCTGGAACTCAAGAAGTTCCCCGACATCCCTGTCTCCACTCTAGAGGAAGCACGAGGGTCCCGCCCACATCCAGAGGAGCCCCGTTTCTGCCTCGTAGCTCGAGATGAGGGACCTTTCCCTGCTTGGTCGGGAAAGCATTCCTGGCGTTCCCGTCGCATCTGAAGTGGAGGTGCTCTCCACAGGAACGGTGAGAGTAACTCCAGGGTCGTGTCCCCATTCCAAGAGTCCCGCAGATGTCTCAGACCATTCCAGAGGAACCTGTTTTGCTCCGCTGCCTCGACTTTCACGCCGAGGATGGACTCCCACCACGGTGGCACGTGGGACAGCCCTGTTGGAAATCCTCGCGGGAAAGCCTCGGGGGAAAGGCTCGAGGGAAACCCACACATCCCATGATCGACCCGACGGGAGGCGTGACATAGCTGCTCCAGAGCGGGAGGAAAGCCCATTTGCATGTCCGCTCTGAAGACGAGGACTGACTCCCCTGAGGAGACTCCAGAAGTATGCAAAGTTATATGTAAGCACTGGAGAGGAATCCTCAGGTTCCGGCCCCGAATCCACACAAGGTCTTAGGCCCCGGCATCGACGGGAGAGGAATTCCGAGAGGCCCCGAGGAACTCGCTTGGGGACTGTCCTTTCCTGAGGCCACCAGAGCGGGTCCCTGAGGTCCCCGTCGTACGTCGAGAGTACCTGCTGCAACTCCAGAAAATCCAGGAGGTTTTGCCCTCCAGGCGAGATGAGGCCCATTTCCGCTGAGGCTTCTCGAGGCTAATCACATCTAACCACTGGAACTTCCAAAGGGTCCTTCACACCCTTGCTGCAACTCAAGAAGTTCCCAGACATACCCGTCTCCACTCGAGAGGAAGCACGAGGGTCCCGCACACATCCAGGGGAGCCCCGTTTCCGCCTCCTAGCTCGAGATGAGGGATCCTTTCCCTGTTTCGTAGGGATAGAATTCCCGGCGTTCCCGTCGCATCTCAAGAGGAGGCGCTCTCCACAGGAAAGGCGAGAGGAACTCCAGGGTCGTGCCACCATTGCAAGAGTCCCCCAGATGTGTCAGTCCATTCCAGAGGAACCTGTTATCCCTGCACTGCCTCGAGTTTCACGCCGAGCATCGACTCACACCACGGTGACACGTGGGACAGTCCTGTGGGAAAGCCTTGTGGGAAAGCCTCGTGGGAAAGCCACAGATCCCATGATCGGCGCGCCGGGAGGCATGGCAGTGTTGTTACAGCTCTGGAGGAAAGCGCACGTGCATGCCCCCATTCGAGACGGGGACTTACTCCCCTGGGGAAACACCAGAAGTTCTGCACGATCCATGTTTGCACTGGAGAGGAAACCTCATGTTCCAGACACGACTCCACACAAGGTCTTAGGCTCTGGCATCGAAGGGAGCGGAATCCCGAGAGGCTCCCGAGCCACTGGAATGGGGACTGGCCAGTCCTGAGGCCACCAGAGCGCGTCCCTTAGGTCACCGTCGTAAGTCGAGAGCACCTGCCGCAACTCGAGAAAATCCAGGAGGTTTTTCCCTCCAGGCGAGATGAGGCCCATTTCCGCTGAGGCTTCTCCAGGCTAATCACGTCTAGCCTCTGGAACTTCCAAAAGGTCCTTCACACCCTTGCTGCAACTCAAGAAGTTGCCTGACATACCCGTCTCCACTCTAGAAGAAGCACGAGGATCCCATCCACATCCAGAGGAGCCCCGTTTCCGCCTCGTAGCTCGAGATGAGGGACATTTCGCTGCTTTGTCCGGAAAGAAATCCCGACGTTTCCCTCTCACCTCAAGAGGAGGCGCTCTCCACAGGAAAGGCGAGAGGAACTCCAGCATCGTGCCACCATTCCAAGAGTCCCCCAGATGTCTCAGTCCATTCAGAGGAACCTGTTTGCCCTGCACTACCTCGGCTTTCACGCCGAGGATCGACTCCCACGCCGAGGATCGACTCCCACCACGCTGGCACGTGGGACAGCCCTGTGGGACAGCCCTGTGGGAAAGCCTCGTGGGAAAGCCTCATGGGATAGACTCGAGGGAAAACCATAGATCCTTTGATCCACGCGGCGGACAGCGTGACACTGCTGCTACCGCTCTGGAGGAAAGCGCAAGTGCATGCCCGCATTCGAGACGAGGACTGACTCCCCTGGGGAGACTCCAGAAGTACCCCAAGATCCATATCAGCACTGGAGAGGAATCCTCAGGTTCCGTTCCCGACTCCACACAACGTCTTAGGCCCCGGCATGGACGGGAGAGGAATCCCGAGAGGACCCCGAGGAACTCGCATGGGGACTGGCCTTTCCTGAGGCCACCAGAGCGGGTCCCTGAGGTCCCCGTCGTAAGTCGAGAGCACCTGCCGCAACTCGAGAAAATCCAGGAGGTTTTGCACTCCAGGCGAGATGAGGCCCATTTCCGCTGAGGCTTCTTGAGGCTAATCACATCTAACCACTGGAACTTCCAAAGGGTCCTTCACACCCTTGCTGCAACTCAAGAAGTTCCCCCACATACCCGTCTCCACTCGAGAGGAAGCACGAGGGTCCCGCACACATCCAGGGGACCCCGTTTCCACCTCCTAGCTCGAGATGAGGGATCCTTTCCCTGTTTCGTAGGGAAAGAATTCGCGGCGTTCCCGTCGCATCTCAAGAGGAGGCGCTCTCCACAGGAAAGGCGAGAGGAACTCCAGGGTCGTGCCACCATTCCAAGAGTCCCCCAGATGTGTCAGTCCATTCCAGAGGAACCTGTTTTCCCTGCACTGCCTTGACGTTCAAGCCGAGGATCGACTCCCACCACGTGTGCACGTGGGACAGACCTGTGGGAAAGCCTCGTGGGAAAGACTCGAGGGAAAACCATAGATCCTTTGATCCACGCGGCGGACTGCGTGACACTGCTGCTACGGCTCTGGAGGAAAGAGCAAGTGCATGCCAGCATTCGAGACGAGGAATGACTCCCCTGGGATGACTCCAGAAGTACCCCAAGATCCATGTCAGCACTGGAGAGGAATCCCCAGGTTCCGGCCCCGACTCCACACAAGGTCTTAGGCCCCGGCATCGAGGGGAGAGGAATCCCGAGAGGCCCCCGAGGAACTCGCATGGGGACTGGCCTTTCCTGAGGCCACCAGAGCGGGTCCCTGAGGTCCCCGTCGTAAGTCGAGAGCACCTGCCGCAACTAGAGAAAATCCAGGAGGTTTTGCCCTGCAGGCGAGATGAGGCCCATTTCCGCTGAGGCTTCTCAAGGCTAATCACACCTAAGCTCTGGAACTTCCAAAGGGTCCTTGACACCCTTGCTGCAACTCAAGAAGTTCCCCTATATACCCCTCTCCACTCGAGAGGAAGCACGCATGTCCCACCCACATCCAGAAGAGCTCCGTTTCCGCCTCGTAGGTCGAGATGAGGGATCCGTTCGCTGCTTGTTCAGGAGAGATTCCTTGGCGTTCCCATCGCATCTCAAGTGTAGGGGCTCTCCACAGGAAAGGTGAGAGCAACTCCAGCGTCGTGCCACCATTCCAAGAGTCCCCCAGATGTCTCAGTCCATTCCTGAGGATACTGTTTTCCCTGCACTGCCTTGACTTTAACGAGGAGGATCGACTCCCACCACGGTCTCACGTGGGACAGCCCTGTGGGAAAGCCTCGTGGGAAAGCCTCGAGGGAAAGCCACAGATCCCTTGATCCACGCGACAGGAATCGTGACGCTGGTGCTACAGCTCGGAGGAAAGCGCACGTGCATGCCCCCATTCGAGACGAAGACTGACTCCCCTGGGGAGACTCCAAAAGTACTCCAAGATCCATGTCAGTACTGGAGAGGAATCCTCAGGTTCCGGCCCCGATTCCACACAAGGACTTAGGCCCCGGCATCGACGGAAGATGAATCCCGAGAGGACCCCGAGCAATTCGAATGGGGACGGGCCAGTATTGAGGCCACCAGAGCGGGTCCCTAAAGTCCCCGTCGTAAGTCAAGAGCACCTGCCGCAACTCGAGAAAATCAAGGAGGTTTTGCACTCCAGCTGAGTGAGGCCCATTTCCGCTGAGGCTTCTGGAAGCTAATCACACCTAACCTCTGGAACTTCTAAAAGGTCCTTCACACCCTTGCTGCAACTCAAGAAGTTCCCTAACATACCCGTCTCCACTCGAGAGGAAGCACGAGGGTCCCGCCCACATCCAGGGGAGCCCCGTGTTCGCCTCGTAGCTCAAGATGAGGGATCCTTTCACAGCTTTTTCGGGAAATAATTCTGGGAGTTCCCGTTGCATCTCAAGTGGAGGCGCTCCTCACAGGAAAGGCGAGAGGAACTCCAGGGTCGTGCCACCGTTCCCAGAGTCCCCCAGATATCTCAGTCCATTCCAGAGGAACCTGTTATCCCTGCACTGCCTCGAGTTTCACGCCGAGCATCGACTCACACCACGGTGACACGTGGGACAGTCCTGTGGGAAAGCCTCGTGGGAAAGCCTCGTGGGAAAGCCACAGATCCCATGATCGGCGCGCCGGGAGGCATGACAGTGTTGTTACAGCTCTGGAGGAAAGCGCACGTGCATGCCCCCATTCGAGACGGGGACTTACTCCCCTGGGGAAACACCAGAAGTACTCCACGATCCATGTCAGCACTGGAGAGGAAACCTCATGTTCCAGACACGACTCCACACAAGGTCTTAGGCTCTGGCATCGAAGGGAGCGGAATCCCGAGAGGCTCCCGAGCCACTGGAATGGGGACTGGCCAGTCCTGAGGCCACCAGAGCGCGTCCCTTAGGTCACCGTCGTAAGTCGAGAGCACCTGCCGCAACTCGAGAAAATCCAGGAGGTTTTTCCCTCCAGGCGAGATGAGGCCCATTTCCGCTGAGGCTTCTCAAGGCTAATCACGTCTAGCCTCTGGAACTTCCAAAAGGTCCTTCACACCCTTGCTGCAACTCAAGAAGTTGCCTGACATACCCGTCTCCACTCTAGAAGAAGCACGAGGATCCCATCCACATCCAGAGGAGCCCCGTTTCCGCCTCGTAGCTCGAGATGAGGGACATTTCGCTGCTTTGTCTGGAAAGAAATCCCGACGTTTCCCTCTCACCTCAAGAGGAGGCGCTCTCCACAGGAAAGGCGAGAGGAACTCCAGCATCGTGCCACCATTCCAAGAGTCCCCCAGATGTCTCAGACCATTCAGAGGAACCTGTTTGCCCTGCACTACCTCGGATTTCACGCCGAGGATCGACTCCCACGCCGAGGATCGACTCCCACCACGCTGGCACGTGGGACAGCCCTGTGGGACAGCCCTGTGGGAAAGCCTCGTGGGAAAGCCTCATGGGATAGACTCGAGGGAAAACCATAGATCCTTTGATCCACGCGGCGGACAGAGTGACACTGCTGCTACCGCTCTGGAGGAAAGCGCAAGTGCATGCCCGCATTCGAGACGAGGACTGACTCCCCTGGGGAGACTCCAGAAGTACCCCAAGATCCATATCAGCACTGGAGAGGAATCCTCAGGTTCCGTTCCCGACTCCACACAACGTCTTAGGCCCCGGCATGGACGGGAGAGGAATCCCGAGAGGACCCCGAGGAACTCGCATGGGGACTGGCCTTTCCTGAGGCCACCAGAGCGGGTCCCTGAGGTCCCTGTCGTAAGTCGAGAGCACCTGCCGCAACTCGAGAAAATCCAGGAGGTTTTGCACTCCAGGCGAGATGAGGCCCATTTCCGCTGAGGCTTCTCGAGGCTAATCACATCTAACCACTGGAACTTCCAAAGGGTCCTTCACACCCTTGCTGCAACTCAAGAAGTTCCCCCACATACCCGTCTCCACTCGAGAGGAAGCACGAGGGTCCCGCACACATCCAGGGGACCCCGTTTCCGCCTCCTAGCTCGAGATGAGGGATCCTTTCCCTGTTTCGTAGGGAAAGAATTCGCGGCGTTCCCGTCGCATCTCAAGAGGAGGCGCTCTCCACAGGAAAGGCGAGAGGAACTCCAGGGTCGTGCCACCATTCCAAGAGTCCCCCAGATGTGTCAGTCCATTCCAGAGGAACCTGTTTTCCCGGCACTGCCTTGACGTTCAAGCCGAGGATCGACTCCCACCACGTGTGCACGTGGGACAGACCTGTGGGAAAGCCTCGTGGGAAAGACTCGAGGGAAAACCATAGATCCTTTGATCCACGCGGCGGACTGCGTGACACTGCTGCTACGGCTCTGGAGGAAAGAGCAAGTGCATGCCAGCATTCGAGACGAGGAATGACTCCCCTGGGATGACTCCAGAAGTACCCCAAGATCCATGTCAGCACTGGAGAGGAATCCCCAGGTTCCGGCCCCGACTCCACACAAGGTCTTAGGCCCCGGCATCGAGGGGAGAGGAATCCCGAGAGGCCCCCGAGGAACTCGCATGGGGACTGGCCTTTCCTGAGGCCACCAGAGCGGGTCCCTGAGGTCCCCGTCGTAAGTCGAGAGCACCTGCCGCAACTAGAGAAAATCCAGGAGGTTTTGCCCTGCAGGCGAGATGAGGCCCATTTCCGCTGAGGCTTCTCAAGGCTAATCACACCTAAGCTCTGGAACTTCCAAAGGGTCCTTGACACCCTTGCTGCAACTCAAGAAGTTCCCCTATATACCCCTCTCCACTCGAGAGGAAGCACGCATGTCCCACCCACATCCAGAAGAGCTCCGTTTCCGCCTCGTAGGTCGAGATGAGGGATCCGTTCGCTGCTTGTTCAGGAGAGATTCCTTGGCGTTCCCATCGCATCTCAAGTGTAGGGGCTCTCCACAGGAAAGGTGAGAGCAACTCCAGCGTCGTGCCACCATTCCAAGAGTCCCCCAGATGTCTCAGTCCATTCCTGAGGATACTGTTTTCCCTGCACTGCCTTGACTTTAACGAGGAGGATCGACTCCCACCACGGTCTCACGTGGGACAGCCCTGTGGGAAAGCCTCGTGGGAAAGCCTCGAGGGAAAGCCACAGATCCCTTGATCCACGCGACAGGAATCGTGACGCTGGTGCTACAGCTCGGAGGAAAGCGCACGTGCATGCCCCCATTCGAGACGAAGACTGACTCCCCTGGGGAGACTCCAAAAGTACTCCAAGATCCATGTCAGTACTGGAGAGGAATCCTCAGGTTCCGGCCCCGACTCCACACAAGGACTTAGGCCCCGGCATCGACGGAAGATGAATCCCGAGAGGACCCCGAGCAATTCGAATGGGGACGGGCCAGTATTGAGGCCACCAGAGCGGGTCCCTAAAGTCCCCGTCGTAAGTCAAGAGCACCTGCCGCAACTCGAGAAAATCAAGGAGGTTTTGCACTCCAGCTGAGTGAGGCCCATTTCCGCTGAGGCTTCTGGAAGCTAATCACACCTAACCTCTGGAACTTCTAAAAGGTCCTTCACACCCTTGCTGCAACTCAAGAAGTTCCCTAACATACCCGTCTCCACTCGAGAGGAAGCACGAGGGTCCCGCCCACATCCAGGGGAGCCCCGTGTTCGCCTCGTAGCTCAAGATGAGGGATCCTTTCACAGCTTTTTCGGGAAATAATTCTGGGAGTTCCCGTTGCATCTCAAGTGGAGGCGCTCCTCACAGGAAAGGCGAGAGGAACTCCAGGGTCGTGCCACCGTTCCCAGAGTCCCCCAGATATCTCAGTCCATTCCAGAGGAACCTGTTATCCCTGCACTGCCTCGAGTTTCACGCCGAGCATCGACTCACACCACGGTGACACGTGGGACAGTCCTGTGGGAAAGCCTCGTGGGAAAGCCTCGTGGGAAAGCCACAGATCCCATGATCGGCGCGCCGGGAGGCATGACAGTGTTGTTACAGCTCTGGAGGAAAGCGCACGTGCATGCCCCCATTCGAGACGGGGACTTACTCCCCTGGGGAAACACCAGAAGTACTCCACGATCCATGTCAGCACTGGAGAGGAAACCTCATGTTCCAGACACGACTCCACACAAGGTCTTAGGCTCTGGCATCGAAGGGAGCGGAATCCCGAGAGGCTCCCGAGCCACTGGAATGGGGACTGGCCAGTCCTGAGGCCACCAGAGCGCGTCCCTTAGGTCACCGTCGTAAGTCGAGAGCACCTGCCGCAACTCGAGAAAATCCAGGAGGTTTTTCCCTCCAGGCGAGATGAGGCCCATTTCCGCTGAGGCTTCTCCAGGCTAATCACGTCTAGCCTCTGGAACTTCCAAAAGGTCCTTCACACCCTTGCTGCAACTCAAGAAGTTGCCTGACATACCCGTCTCCACTCTAGAAGAAGCACGAGGATCCCATCCACATCCAGAGGAGCCCCGTTTCCGCCTCGTAGCTCGAGATGAGGGACATTTCGCTGCTTTGTCCGGAAAGAAATCCCGACGTTTCCCTCTCACCTCAAGAGGAGGCGCTCTCCACAGGAAAGGCGAGAGGAACTCCAGCATCGTGCCACCATTCCAAGAGTCCCCCAGATGTCTCAGTCCATTCAGAGGAACCTGTTTGCCCTGCACTACCTCGGCTTTCCCGCCGAGGATCGACTCCCACGCCGAGGATCGACTCCCACCACGCTGGCACGTGGGACAGCCCTGTGGGACAGCCCTGTGGGAAAGCCTCGTGGGAAAGCCTCATGGGATAGACTCGAGGGAAAACCATAGATCCTTTGATCCACGCGGCGGACAGCGTGACACTGCTGCTACCGCTCTGGAGGAAAGCGCAAGTGCATGCCCGCATTCGAGACGAGGACTTACTCCCCTGGGGAGACTCCAGAAGTACCCCAAGATCCATATCAGCACTGGAGAGGAATCCTCAGGTTCCGTTCCCGACTCCACACAACGTCTTAGGCCCCGGCATGGACGGGAGAGGAATCCCGAGAGGACCCCGAGGAACTCGCATGGGGACTGGCCTTTCCTGAGGCCACCAGAGCGGGTCCCTGAGGTCCCCGTCGTAAGTCGAGAGCACCTGCCGCAACTCGAGAAAATCCAGGAGGTTTTGCACTCCAGGCGAGATGAGGCCCATTTCCGCTGAGGCTTCTCGAGGCTAATCACATCTAACCACTGGAACTTCCAAAGGGTCCTTCACACCCTTGCTGCAACTCAAGAAGTTCCCCGACATCCCCGTCTCCACTCGAGAGGAAGCACGAGGGTCCCGCACACATCCAGGGGACCCCGTTTCCGCCTCCTAGCTCGAGATGAGGGATCCTTTCCCTGTTTCGTAGGGAAAGAATTCGCGGCGTTCCCGTCGCATCTCAAGAGGAGGCGCTCTCCACAGGAAAGGCGAGAGGAACTCCAGGGTCGTGCCACCATTCCAAGAGTCCCCCAGATGTGTCAGTCCATTCCAGAGGAACCTGTTTTCCCTGCACTGCCTTGACGTTCAAGCCGAGGATCGACTCCCACCACGTGTGCACGTGGGACAGACCTGTGGGAAAGCCTCGTGGGAAAGACTCGAGGGAAAACCATAGATCCTTTGATCCACGCGGCGGACTGCGTGACACTTCTGCTACGGCTCTGGAGGAAAGAGCAAGTGCATGCCAGCATTCGAGACGAGGAATGACTCCCCTGGGATGACTCCAGAAGTACCCCAAGATCCATGTCAGCACTGGAGAGGAATCCCCAGGTTCCGGCCCCGACTCCACACAAGGTCTTAGGCCCCGGCATCGAGGGGAGAGGAATCCCGAGAGGCCCCCGAGGAACTCGCATGGGGACTGGCCTTTCCTGAGGCCACCAGAGCGGGTCCCTGAGGTCCCCGTCGTAAGTCGAGAGCACCTGCCGCAACTAGAGAAAATCCAGGAGGTTTTGCCCTGCAGGCGAGATGAGGCCCATTTCCGCTGAGGCTTCTCAAGGCTAATCACACCTAAGCTCTGGAACTTCCAAAGGGTCCTTGACACCCTTGCTGCAACTCAAGAAGTTCCCCTATATACCCCTCTCCACTCGAGAGGAAGCACGCATGTCCCACCCACATCCAGAAGAGCTCCGTTTCCGCCTCGTAGGTCGAGATGAGGGATCCGTTCGCTGCTTGTTCAGGAGAGATTCCTTGGCGTTCCCATCGCATCTCAAGTGTAGGGGCTCTCCACAGGAAAGGTGAGAGCAACTCCAGCGTCGTGCCACCATTCCAAGAGTCCCCCAGATGTCTCAGTCCATTCCTGAGGATACTGTTTTCCCTGCACTGCCTTGACTTTAACGAGGAGGATCGACTCCCACCACGGTCTCACGTGGGACAGCCCTGTGGGAAAGCCTCGTGGGAAAGCCTCGAGGGAAAGCCACAGATCCCTTGATCCACGCGACAGGAATCGTGACGCTGGTGCTACAGCTCGGAGGAAAGCGCACGTGCATGCCCCCATTCGAGACGAAGACTGACTCCCCTGGGGAGACTCCAAAAGTACTCCAAGATCCATGTCAGTACTGGAGAGGAATCCTCAGGTTCCGGCCCCGACTCCACACAAGGACTTAGGCCCCGGCATCGACGGAAGATGAATCCCGAGAGGACCCCGAGCAATTCGAATGGGGACGGGCCAGTATTGAGGCCACCAGAGCGGGTCCCTAAAGTCCCCGTCGTAAGTCAAGAGCACCTGCCGCAACTCGAGAAAATCAAGGAGGTTTTGCACTCCAGCTGAGTGAGGCCCATTTCCGCTGAGGCTTCTGGAAGCTAATCACACCTAACCTCTGGAACTTCTAAAAGGTCCTTCACACCCTTGCTGCAACTCAAGAAGTTCCCTAACATACCCGTCTCCACTCGAGAGGAAGCACGAGGGTCCCGCCCACATCCAGGGGAGCCCCGTGTTCGCCTCGTAGCTCAAGATGAGGGATCCTTTCACAGCTTTTTCGGGAAATAATTCTGGGAGTTCCCGTTGCATCTCAAGTGGAGGCGCTCCTCACAGGAAAGGCGAGAGGAACTCCAGGGTCATGCCACCGTTCCCAGAGTCCCCCAGATATCGCAGTCCATTCCAGAGGAACCTGTTATCCCTGCACTGCCTCGAGTTTCACGCCGAGCATCGACTCACACCACGGTGACACGTGGGACAGTCCTGTGGGAAAGCCTCGTGGGAAAGCCTCGTGGGAAAGCCACAGATCCCATGATCGGCGCGCCGGGAGGCATGACAGTGTTGTTACAGCTCTGGAGGAAAGCGCACGTGCATGCCCCCATTCGAGACGGGGACTTACTCCCCTGGGGAAACACCAGAAGTACTCCACGATCCATGTCAGCACTGGAGAGGAAACCTCATGTTCCAGACACGACTCCACACAAGGTCTTAGGCTCTGGCATCGAAGGGAGCAGAATCCCGAGAGGCTCCCGAGCCACTGGAATGGGGACTGGCCAGTCCTGAGGCCACCAGAGCGCGTCCCTTAGGTCACCGTCGTAAGTCGAGAGCACCTGCCGCAACTCGAGAAAATCCAGGAGGTTTTTCCCTCCAGGCGAGATGAGGCCCATTTCCGCTGAGGCTTCTCCAGGCTAATCACGTCTAGCCTCTGGAACTTCCAAAAGGTCCTTCACACCCTTGCTGCAACTCAAGAAGTTGCCTGACATACCCGTCTCCACTCTAGAAGAAGCACGAGGATCCCATCCACATCCAGAGGAGCCCCGTTTCCGCCTCGTAGCTCGAGATGAGGGACATTTCGCTGCTTTGTCCGGAAAGAAATCCCGACGTTTCCCTCTCACCTCAAGAGGAGGCGCTCTCCACAGGAAAGGCGAGAGGAACTCCAGCATCGTGCCACCATTCCAAGAGTCCCCCAGATGTCTCAGTCCATTCAGAGGAACCTGTTTGCCCTGCACTACCTCGGCTTTCACGCCGAGGATCGACTCCCACGCCGAGGATCGACTCCCACCACGCTGGCACGTGGGACAGCCCTGTGGGACAGCCCTGTGGGAAAGCCTCGTGGGAAAGCCTCATGGGATAGACTCGAGGGAAAACCATAGATCCTTTGATCCACGCGGCGGACAGCGTGACACTGCTGCTACCGCTCTGGAGGAAAGCGCAAGTGCATGCCCGCATTCGAGACGAGGACTGACTCCCCTGGGGAGACTCCAGAAGTACCCCAAGATCCATATCAGCACTGGAGAGGAATCCTCAGGTTCCGTTCCCGACTCCACACAACGTCTTAGGCCCCGGCATGGACGGGAGAGGAATCCCGAGAGGACCCCGAGGAACTCGCATGGGGACTGGCCTTTCCTGAGGCCACCAGAGCATTTCCCTGAGGTCCCCGTCGTAAGTCGAGAGCACCTGCCGCAACTCGAGAAAATCCAGGAGGTTTTGCACTCCAGGCGAGATGAGGCCCATTTCCGCTGAGGCTTCTCGAGGCTAATCACATCTAACCACTGGAACTTCCAAAGGGTCCTTCACACCCTTGCTGCAACTCAAGAAGTTCCCCCACATACCCGTCTCCACTCGAGAGGAAGCACGAGGGTCCCGCACACATCCAGGGGACCCCGTTTCCGCCTCCTAGCTCGAGATGAGGGATCCTTTCCCTGTTTCGTAGGGAAAGAATTCGCGGCGTTCCCGTCGCATCTCAAGAGGAGGCGCTCTCCACAGGAAAGGCGAGAGGAACTCCAGGGTCGTGCCACCATTCCAAGAGTCCCCCAGATGTGTCAGTCCATTCCAGAGGAAGCTGTTTTCCCTGCACTGCCTTGACGTTCAAGCCGAGGATCGACTCCCACCACGTGTGCACGTGGGACAGCCCTGTGGGAAAGCCTCGTGGGAAAGCCTCGAGGGAAAACCATAGATCCTTTGATCCACGCGGCGGACTGCGTGACACTGCTGCTACGGCTCTGGAGGAAAGAGCAAGTGCATGCCAGCATTCGAGACGAGGAATGACTCCCCTGGGATGACTCCAGAAGTACCCCAAGATCCATGTCAGCACTGGAGAGGAATCCCCAGGTTCCGGCCCCGACTCCACACAAGGTCTTAGGCCCCGACATCGAGGGGAGAGGAATCCCGAGAGGCCCCCGAGGAACTCGCATGGGGACTGGCCTTTCCTGAGGCCACCAGAGCGGGTCCCTGAGGTCCCCGTCGTAAGTCGAGAGCACCTGCCGCAACTAGAGAAAATCCAGGAGGTTTTGCCCTGCAGGCGAGATGAGGCCCATTTCCGCTGAGGCTTCTCAAGGCTAATCACACCTAAGCTCTGGAACTTCCAAAGGGTCCTTGACACCCTTGCTGCAACTCAAGAAGTTCCCCTATATACCCCTCTCCACTCGAGAGGAAGCACGCATGTCCCACCCACATCCAGAAGAGCTCCGTTTCCGCCTCGTAGGTCGAGATGAGGGATCCGTTCGCTGCTTGTTCAGGAGAGATTCCTTGGCGTTCCCATCGCATCTCAAGTGTAGGGGCTCTCCACAGGAAAGGTGAGAGCAACTCCAGCGTCGTGCCACCATTCCAAGAGTCCCCCAGATGTCTCAGTCCATTCCTGAGGATACTGTTTTCCCTGCACTGCCTTGACTTTAACGAGGAGGATCGACTCCCACCACGGTCTCACGTGGGACAGCCCTGTGGGAAAGCCTCGTGGGAAAGCCTCGAGGGAAAGCCACAGATCCCTTGATCCACGCGACAGGAATCGTGACGCTGGTGCTACAGCTCGGAGGAAAGCGCACGTGCATGCCCCCATTCGAGACGAAGACTGACTCCCCTGGGGAGACTCCAAAAGTACTCCAAGATCCATGTCAGTACTGGAGAGGAATCCTCAGGTTCCGGCCCCGACTCCACACAAGGACTTAGGCCCCGGCATCGACGGAAGATGAATCCCGAGAGGACCCCGAGCAATTCGAATGGGGACGGGCCAGTATTGAGGCCACCAGAGCGGGTCCCTAAAGTCCCCGTCGTAAGTCAAGAGCACCTGCCGCAACTCGAGAAAATCAAGGAGGTTTTGCACTCCAGCTGAGTGAGGCCCATTTCCGCTGAGGCTTCTGGAAGCTAATCACACCTAACCTCTGGAACTTCTAAAAGGTCCTTCACACCCTTGCTGCAACTCAAGAAGTTCCCTAACATACCCGTCTCCACTCGAGAGGAAGCACGAGGGTCCCGCCCACATCCAGGGGAGCCCCGTGTTCGCCTCGTAGCTCAAGATGAGGGATCCTTTCACAGCTTTTTCGGGAAATAATTCTGGGAGTTCCCGTTGCATCTCAAGTGGAGGCGCTCCTCACAGGAAAGGCGAGAGGAACTCCAGGGTCATGCCACCGTTCCCAGAGTCCCCCAGATATCGCAGTCCATTCCAGAGGAACCTGTTATCCCTGCACTGCCTCGAGTTTCACGCCGAGCATCGACTCACACCACGGTGACACGTGGGACAGTCCTGTGGGAAAGCCTCGTGGGAAAGCCTCGTGGGAAAGCCACAGATCCCATGATCGGCGCGCCGGGAGGCATGACAGTGTTGTTACAGCTCTGGAGGAAAGCGCACGTGCATGCCCCCATTCGAGACGGGGACTTACTCCCCTGGGGAAACACCAGAAGTACTCCACGATCCATGTCAGCACTGGAGAGGAAACCTCATGTTCCAGACACGACTCCACACAAGGTCTTAGGCTCTGGCATCGAAGGGAGCAGAATCCCGAGAGGCTCCCGAGCCACTGGAATGGGGACTGGCCAGTCCTGAGGCCACCAGAGCGCGTCCCTTAGGTCACCGTCGTAAGTCGAGAGCACCTGCCGCAACTCGAGAAAATCCAGGAGGTTTTTCCCTCCAGGCGAGATGAGGCCCATTTCCGCTGAGGCTTCTCCAGGCTAATCACGTCTAGCCTCTGGAACTTCCAAAAGGTCCTTCACACCCTTGCTGCAACTCAAGAAGTTGCCTGACATACCCGTCTCCACTCTAGAAGAAGCACGAGGATCCCATCCACATCCAGAGGAGCCCCGTTTCCGCCTCGTAGCTCGAGATGAGGGACATTTCGCTGCTTTGACCGGAAAGAAATCCCGACGTTTCCCTCTCACCTCAAGAGGAGGCGCTCTCCACAGGAAAGGCGAGAGGAACTCCAGCATCGTGCCACCATTCCAAGAGTCCCCCAGATGTCTCAGTCCATTCAGAGGAACCTGTTTGCCCTGCACTACCTCGGCTTTCACGCCGAGGATCGACTCCCACGCCGAGGATCGACTCCCACCACGCTGGCACGTGGGACAGCCCTGTGGGACAGCCCTGTGGGAAAGCCTCGTGGGAAAGCCTCATGGGATAGACTCGAGGGAAAACCATAGATCCTTTGATCCACGCGGCGGACAGCGTGACACTGCTGCTACCGCTCTGGAGGAAAGCGCAAGTGCATGCCCGCATTCGAGACGAGGACTGACTCCCCTGGGGAGACTCCAGAAGTACCCCAAGATCCATATCAGCACTGGAGAGGAATCCTCAGGTTCCGTTCCCGACTCCACACAACGTCTTAGGCCCCGGCATGGACGGGAGAGGAATCCCGAGAGGACCCCGAGGAACTCGCATGGGGACTGGCCTTTCCTGAGGCCACCAGAGCGGGTCCCTGAGGTCCCCGTCGTAAGTCGAGAGCACCTGCCGCAACTCGAGAAAATCCAGGAGGTTTTGCACTCCAGGCGAGATGAGGCCCATTTCCGCTGAGGCTTCTCGAGGCTAATCACATCTAACCACTGGAACTTCCAAAGGGTCCTTCACACCCTTGCTGCAACTCAAGAAGTTCCCCCACATACCCGTCTCCACTCGAGAGGAAGCACGAGGGTCCCGCACACATCCAGGGGACCCCGTTTCCGCCTCCTAGCTCGAGATGAGGGATCCTTTCCCTGTTTCGTAGGGAAAGAATTCGCGGCGTTCCCGTCGCATCTCAAGAGGAGGCGCTCTCCACAGGAAAGGCGAGAGGAACTCCAGGGTCGTGCCACCATTCCAAGAGTCCCCCAGATGTGTCAGTCCATTCCAGAGGAAGCTGTTTTCCCTGCACTGCCTTGACGTTCAAGCCGAGGATCGACTCCCACCACGTGTGCACGTGGGACAGACCTGTGGGAAAGCCTCGTGGGAAAGACTCGAGGGAAAACCATAGATCCTTTGATCCACGCGGCGGACTGCGTGACACTGCTGCTACGGCTCTGGAGGAAAGAGCAAGTGCATGCCAGCATTCGAGACGAGGAATGACTCCCCTGGGATGACTCCAGAAGTACCCCAAGATCCATGTCAGCACTGGAGAGGAATCCCCAGGTTCCGGCCCCGACTCCACACAAGGTCTTAGGCCCCGGCATCGAGGGGAGAGGAATCCCGAGAGGCCCCCGAGGAACTCGCATGGGGACTGGCCTTTCCTGAGGCCACCAGAGCGGGTCCCTGAGGTCCCCGTCGTAAGTCGAGAGCACCTGCCGCAACTAGAGAAAATCCAGGAGGTTTTGCCCTGCAGGCGAGATGAGGCCCATTTCCGCTGAGGCTTCTCAAGGCTAATCACACCTAAGCTCTGGAACTTCCAAAGGGTCCTTGACACCCTTGCTGCAACTCAAGAAGTTCCCCTATATACCCCTCTCCACTCGAGAGGAAGCACGCATGTCCCACCCACATCCAGAAGAGCTCCGTTTCCGCCTCGTAGGTCGAGATGAGGGATCCGTTCGCTGCTTGTTCAGGAGAGATTCCTTGGCGTTCCCATCGCATCTCAAGTGTAGGGGCTCTCCACAGGAAAGGTGAGAGCAACTCCAGCGTCGTGCCACCATTCCAAGAGTCCCCCAGATGTCTCAGTCCATTCCTGAGGATACTGTTTTCCCTGCACTGCCTTGACTTTAACGAGGAGGATCGACTCCCACCACGGTCTCACGTGGGACAGCCCTGTGGGAAAGCCTCGTGGGAAAGCCTCGAGGGAAAGCCACAGATCCCTTGATCCACGCGACAGGAATCGTGACGCTGGTGCTACAGCTCGGAGGAAAGCGCACGTGCATGCCCCCATTCGAGACGAAGACTGACTCCCCTGGGGAGACTCCAAAAGTACTCCAAGATCCATGTCAGTACTGGAGAGGAATCCTCAGGTTCCGGCCCCGATTCCACACAAGGACTTAGGCCCCGGCATCGACGGAAGATGAATCCCGAGAGGACCCCGAGCAATTCGAATGGGGACGGGCCAGTATTGAGGCCACCAGAGCGGGTCCCTAAAGTCCCCGTCGTAAGTCAAGAGCACCTGCCGCAACTCGAGAAAATCAAGGAGGTTTTGCACTCCAGCTGAGTGAGGCCCATTTCCGCTGAGGCTTCTGGAAGCTAATCACACCTAACCTCTGGAACTTCTAAAAGGTCCTTCACACCCTTGCTGCAACTCAAGAAGTTCCCTAACATACCCGTCTCCACTCGAGAGGAAGCACGAGGGTCCCGCCCACATCCAGGGGAGCCCCGTGTTCACCTCGTAGCTCAAGATGAGGGATCCTTTCACAGCTTTTTCGGGAAATAATTCTGGGAGTTCCCGTTGCATCTCAAGTGGAGGCGCTCCTCACAGGAAAGGCGAGAGGAACTCCAGGGTCGTGCCACCGTTCCCAGAGTCCCCCAGATATCTCAGTCCATTCCAGAGGAACCTGTTATCCCTGCACTGCCTCGAGTTTCACGCCGAGCATCGACTCACACCACGGTGACACGTGGGACAGTCCTGTGGGAAAGCCTCGTGGGAAAGCCTCGTGGGAAAGCCTCGTGGGAAAGCCACAGATCCCATGATCGGCGCGCCGGGAGGCATGACAGTGTTGTTACAGCTCTGGAGGAAAGCGCACGTGCATGCCCCCATTCGAGACGGGGACTTACTCCCCTGGGGAAACACCAGAAGTACTCCACGATCCATGTCAGCACTGGAGAGGAAACCTCATGTTCCAGACACGACTCCACACAAGGTCTTAGGCTCTGGCATCGAAGGGAGCGGAATCCCGAGAGGCTCCCGAGCCATTGGAATGGGGACTGGCCAGTCCTGAGGCCACCAGAGCGCGTCCCTTAGGTCACCGTCGTAAGTCGAGAGCACCTGCCGCAACTCGAGAAAATCCAGGAGGTTTTTCCCTCCAGGCGAGATGAGGCCCATTTCCGCTGAGGCTTCTCCAGGCTAATCACGTCTAGCCTCTGGAACTTCCAAAAGGTCCTTCACACCCTTGCTGCAACTCAAGAAGTTGCCTGACATACCCGTCTCCACTCTAGAAGAAGCACGAGGATCCCATCCACATCCAGAGGAGCCCCGTTTCCGCCTCGTAGCTCGAGATGAGGGACATTTCGCTGCTTTGTCCGGAAAGAAATCCCGACGTTTCCCTCTCAACTCAAGAGGAGGCGCTCTCCACAGGAAAGGCGAGAGGAACTCCAGCATCGTGCCACCATTCCAAGAGTCCCCCAGATGTCTCAGTCCATTCAGAGGAACCTGTTTGCCCTGCACTACCTCGGCTTTCTCGCCGAGGATCGACTCCCACGCCGAGGATCGACTCCCACCACGCTTGCACGTGGGACAGCCCTGTGGGACAGCCCTGTGGGAAAGCCTCGTGGGAAAGCCTCGTGGGAAAGACTCGAGGGAAAACCATAGATCCTTTGATCCATGCGGCGGACTGCGTGACACTGCTGCTACCGCTCTGCAGGAAAGCGCAAGTGCATGCCCACATTCGAGACGAGGACTGACTCCCCTGGGGAGACTCCAGAAATACCCCAAGATCAATGTCAGCACTGGAGAGGAATCCTCAGGTTCCGGCCCCGATTCCACACAAGGTCTTAGGCCCCGGCATCGACAGGAGAGGAATCCCGAGAGGCCCCCGAGGAACTCGCATGGGGACTGGCCTTTCCTGAGGCCACCAGAGCGGGTCCCTGAGGTCCCCGTCGTAAGTCGAGAGCACCTGCCGCAACTCGAGAAAATCCAGGAGGTTTTGCCCTCCAGGCGAGATGAGGCCCATTTCCGCTGAGGCTTCTCGAGGCTAATCACATCTAACCACTGGAACTTCCAAAGGGTCCTTCACACCCTTGCTGCAACTCAAGAAGTTCCCCGACATACACGTCTCCACTCGAGAGGAAGCACGAGGGTCCCGCACACATCCAGGGGAGCCCCGTTTCCACCTCCTAGCTCGAGATGAGGGATCCTTTCCCTGTTTCGTAGTGAAAGAATTCCCCGCGTTCCCGTCGCATCTCAAGACGAGGCGCTCTCCACAGGAAAGGCGAGAGGAACTCCAGGGTCGTGCCACCATTCCAAGAGCCCCCAGATGTGTCAGTCCATTCCAGAGGAACCTGTTTTCCCTGCACTGCCTTGACGTTCAAGCCGAGGATCGACTCCCACCACGTGTGCACGTGGGACAGCCCTGTGGGAAAGCCTCGTGGGAAAGCCTCGTGGGAAAGACTCGAGGGAAAACCATAGATCCTTAGATCCACGCGGCGGACTGCGTGACACTGCTGCTACCGCTCTGGAGGAAAGCGCAAGTGCATGCCCGCATTCGAGACGAGGACTGACTCCCCTGGGGAGACTCCAGAAGTACCCCAAGATCCATGGCAGCACTGGAGACGAATCCTCAGGTTCCGGCCCCGACTCCACCCAAGGTCTTAGGCCCCGGCATCGACGGGAGAGGAATCCCGAGAGGACCCCGAGGAACTCGCATGGGGACTGGCCTTTCCTGAGGCCACCAGAGCGGGTCCCTGAGGTCCCCGTCGTAAGTCGAGAGCACCTGCCGCAACTCGAGAAAATCCAGGAGGTTTTGCCCTCCAGGCGTGATGAGGCCCATTTCCGCTGAGGATTCTCGAGGCTAATCACATCTAACCCCTGGAACTTCCAAAGGGTCCTTCACACCCTTGCTGCAAGTCCAGAAGTTCCCCGACATACCCGTCTCCACTCGAGAGGAAGCACGAGGGTCCCGCACACATCCAGGGGAGCCCCGTTTCCGCCTCCTAGCTCGAGATGAGGGATCCTTTCCCTGTTTCGTAGGGAAAGAATTCCCGGCGTTCCCGTCGCATCTCAAGAGGAGGCGCTCTCCACAGGAAAGGCGAGAGGAACTCCAGGGTCGTGCCTCCATTCCAAGAGTCCCCCAGATGTGTAGGTCCATTCCAGAGGAACCTGTTTTCCCTGCACTGCCATGACGTTCAAGCCGAGGATCGACTCCCACCACGTGTGCACGTGGGACAGCCCTGTGGGAAAGCCTCGTGGGAAAGCCTCATGGGAAAGACTCGAGGGAAAACCATAGATCCTTTGATCTATGCGGCGGACTGCGTGACACTGCTGCTACCGCTCTGGAGGAAAGCGCAAGTGCATGCCCGCATTGGAGGCGAGGACTGACTGCCCTGGGGAGACTCCAGAAGTACACCAAGATCCATGTCAGCACTGGAGAGGAATCCTCAGGTTCCGGCCCCGACTCCACACAAGGTCTTAGGCCCCAGCATCGACGGGAGAGGAATCCCGAGAGGCCCCCGTGGAACTCGCATGGGGACTGGCCTTTCCTGAGGCCACCAGAGCGGGTCCCTGAGGTCCCCGTCGTAAGTCGAGAGCACCTGCCGCAACTCAAGAAAATCCAGGAGGTTTTGCCCTCCAGGCGAGATGAGGCCCATTTCCGCTGAGGCTTCTCGAGGCTAATCACATTTAACCAATGGAACTTCCAAAGGGTCCTTCACACCCTTGCTACAACTCAAGAAGTTCCCCGACATACCCGTCTCCACTCGAGAGGAAGCACGAGGATCCCGCACACATCCTGGGGAGCCCCGTTTCCGCCTCCTAGCTCGAGATGAGGGATCCTTTCCCTGTTTCGTAGGGAAAGAATTCCCGGCGTTCCCGTCGCATCTCCAGATGAGGCGCTCTCCACAGGAAAGGCGAGAGGAACTCCAGGGTCGTGCCACCATTCCAAGAGTCCCCCAGATGTGTCAGTCCATTCCAGAGGAACCTGTTTTCCCTGCACTGCCTTGACGTTCAAGCCGAGGATCGACTCCCACCACGTGTGCACGTGGGACAGCCATGTGGGAAAGCCTCGTGGGAAGGACTCGAGGGAAAACCATAGATCCTTTGATCCACGCGGAGGACTGCGTGACACTGCTGCTACCGCTTTGGAGGAAAGCGCAAGTGCATTCCCGCATTAGAGGCGAGGACTGACTCCCCTGGGGAGACTCCAGAAGTACCCCAAGATCCATGTCAGCACTGGAGAGGAATCCTCAGGTTCCGGCCCCGACTTCACACAAGGTCGTAGGCCCCGGCATCGACAGGAGAGAAATCCCGAGAGGCCCCTGAGGACCTCGCATGGGACTGGCCTTTCCTGAGGCCACCAGAGCGGGTCCCTGAGGTCCCCGTCGTAAGTCGAGAGCACCTGCCGCAACTCGAGAAAATCCAGGAGGTTTTGCCCTCCAGGCGAGGTGAGGCCCATTTCCGCTGAGGCTTCTCGAGGCTAATCACATTTAACCACTGGAAATTCCAAAGGGTCCTTCACACCCTTGCTGCAACTCAACAAGTTCCCCGACATACCCGTCTCCACTCGACAGGAAGCACGAGGATCCCGCACACATCCAGGGGAGCCCCGTTTCCGCCTCCTAGCTCGAGATTAGGGATCCTTTCCCTGTTTCGTAGGGAAAGAATTCCCGGCGTTCCCGTCGCATCTCAAGACGAGGCGCTATCCACAGGAAAGGAGAGAGGAACTCAGGGTCGTGCCACCATTCCAAGAGTCGCCCAGATGTGTCATTCCATTCCAGAGGAACCTGTTTTCCCTGCACTGCCTTGACGTTCAAGCCGAGGATCGACTCCCACCACGTGTGCACGTGGAACAGCCCTGTGGGAAAGCCTCATGGGAAAGCCTCGTGGGAAGGACTCGAGGGAAAACGATAGATCCTTTGATCCACGCGGCGGACTGCGTGACACTGCTGCTACCGCTCTGGAGGAAAGCGCAAGTGCATGCCCGCATTAGAGGGGAGGACTGACTCCCCTGGGGAGACTCCAGAAGTACCCCAAGATCAATGTCAGCACTGGAGAGGAATCCTCAGGTTCCGGCCCCCACTCCACACAAGGTCTTAGGCCCCGGCATCGACGGGAGAGAAATCCCGAGAGGCCCCTGAGGTACTCGCATGGGGACTGGCCTTTCCGGATGCCACCAGAGCGGGTCCCTGAGGTCCCCGTCGTAAGTGGAGAGCACCTGCCGCAACTCGAGAAAATCCAGGAGGTTTTGCCCTCCAGGCGAGATGAGGCCCATTTCCGCTGAGGCTTCTCGAGGCTCATCACATCTAACCACTGGAACTTCCAAAGGGTCCTTCACACCCTTGCTGCAACTCAAGAAGTTCCCCGAAATACCCATCTTCCCTCGAGAGGAAGCACGAGGGTCCCGCACACATCCAGGGGAGCCCCGTTTCCGCCTCCTAGCTCGAGATGAGGGATCCTTTCCCTGTTTCGTAGGGAAAGAATTCCCTGCGTTCCCGTCGCATCTCAAGAGGAGGTGCTCTCCACAGGAAAGGCGAGAGGAACTCCAGGGACGTGCCACCATTCCAAAAGTCCCCCAGATGTGTCAGTCCATTCCAGAGGAACCTGTTTTCCCTGCACTAACTTCACGTTCAAGCCGAGGATCGACTTCCTCAATGTGTGCATGTTGGACAGCCCTGTGGGAAAGCCTCCTGGGAAAGCGTCGTGGGATAGCCTCGTGAGAAAGACTCGAGGGCAAACCATAGATCCTTTTATCCAAGCGGCTGACTGCTTGACACTGCTGATACCGCTCTGGAGGAAAGCGCAAGTGCATGCCCGCATTCGAGACGAGGACGGACTCCCCTGGGGAGACTCCAGAAGTACCCCAAGATCCATGGCAGCACTGGAGAGGAATACTCAGGTTCCAGCCCCGACTCCACACAAGGACTTAGGCCCCGGCATCGACGGGAGAGGAATCCCGAGAGGCCCCCGAGGAACTCGCATGGGGACTGGCCTTTCCTGAGGCCACCAGAGCGGGTCCCTGAGGTCCCCGTCGTAAGTCGAGAGCACCTGCCGCAACTCGAGAAAATCAAGGAGGTTTTCCCCTCCAGGCGAGATGAGGCCCATTTCCGCTGAGGCTTCTCGAGGCTAATCACATCTAACCACTGGAACTTCCAAAGGGTCCTTCACACCCTTGCTGCAACTCAAGAAGTTCCCCGACACACCCGTCTCCACTCGAGAGGAAGCACGAGGGTCCCGCACACATCCAGGGGAGCCCCGTTTCCGCCTCCTAGCTCGAGATGAGGGATCCTTTCCCTGTTTCGTAGGGAAAGAATTCCCGGCGTTCCCATCGCATCTCAAGAGGAGGTGTTCTCCACAGGAACGGCGAGAGGAACTCCAGGGTCGTACCACCATTCCAAGAGTCCCCCAGATTAGTTCGTCCATTCCAGAGGAACCTGTTTTCCCTGCACTGCCTTGACGTTCATGCCGAGGATCGACTCCCACCACATGTGCACGGGGGACAGCCCTGTGGGAAAGCCTCGTGGGAAAGACTCGAGGGAAAACCATAGATCCTTTGATACACGCGGCGGACTGCGTGACACTGCTGCTACCGCGCTTGACTAAAGCGCAAGTGCATGCCCGCGTTCGAGACGAGGACTGACTCCCCTGGGGAGACTCCAGAAGTACCCCAAGATCCATGGCAGCACTGGAGAGGAATCCTCAGGTTCCGGCCCCGTCTCCACACAAGGTCTTAGGCCCCGGCATCGACGGGAGAGGAATCCCGAGAGACTCCCGAGGAACTCGCATGAGGACTGGCCTTTCCTGAGGCCACCAGAGCTGGTCTCTGAGGTCCCCCTCGTAAGTCGAGAGCACCTGCCGCAACTCGAGAAAATCCAGGAGGTTTTGCCCTCCAGGCGAGATGAGGCCCATTTCCGCTGAGGCTTCTCGAGGCTAATCACATCTAATCACTGGAACTTCCAAAGGGTCCTTCACACCTTTGCTGCAACTCAAGAAGTTCCCCGACATACCCCTCTCCACTCGAGAGGAAGCGCGAGGGTCCCGCACACATCCAGGGGAGCCCCGTTTCCATCTCCTAGCTCGAGATGAGGGATCCTTTCCCTGTTTCGTAGGGAAAGAATTCCCGGCGTTCCCGTCGCATCTCAAGAGGAGGCGCTCTCCACAGGAAAGGCGAGAGGAACTCCAGGGTCGTGCCACCATTCCAAGAGTCCCCCAGATGTGTCAGTCCATTCCAGAGGAACCTGTTTTCCCTTCACTGCCTTGACGTTGAAGCCGAGGATCGACTCCCACCACGTGTGCACGTGGGACAGCCCAGTGGGAAAGCCTCGTGGGAAAGCCTCGTGGGAAAGACTCGAGGGAAAACCATAGATCCATTGATCCAAGAGGAGGACTGCGTGACACTGCTGCTACCGCTCTGGAGGAAAGCGCAAGTGCATGCCCGCATTCGAGACGAGGACGGACTCCCCTGTGGAGACTCCAGAACTACCCCAAGATCCATGTCAGCACTGGAGAGGAATCCTCAGGTTCCAGCCCCGACTCCACACCAGGTCTTAGGCCCCGGCATCGATGGGGGAGGAATCCCGAGAGGCCCCCGAGGAACTCACATGGGGACTGGCCTTTCCTGAGGCCACCAGAGCGGGTCCCCGAGGTCCCAGTCGTAAGTCGAGAACACCTGCCGCAACTCGAGAAAATCCAGGAGGTTTTGCCCTCCAGGCGAGATGAGGCCCATTTCCGCTGAGGCTTCTCGGGGCTAATCACATCTAACCAAGGAAATTCCAAAGGGTCCTTCACACCCTTGCTGCAACTCAAGAAGTTCCCCGACATACCCGTCTCCACTCGAGAGGAAGCACGAGGGTCCCCCACACATCCAGGGGAGCCCCGTTTTCTCCTCCTACCTCTAGATGAAGGATCCTTTCCCTGTTTCGTAGGGAAAGAACTCCCGGAGTTCCCGTCGCATCTCAAGAGCAGGTGCTCTCCACAGGAAAGGCGAGAGGAACTCGTGGGTCGTGCCACCATTCCAAGAGTCCCCCAGATGTGTCAGTCCTTTCCAGAGGAACCTGTTTTCCCTGCAGTACCTTGATGTTCAAGCCGAGTATCGACTCCCACCACGTGCGCACGTGGGACAGCCCTGTGGGAAAGCCTCGTTGGAAAGCCCCGTGGGAAAGACTCGAGGGAAAACCATAGATCCTTTGATCCACGCGGCGGACTGCGTGACACTGCTGCTACCGCTCTGGAGGAAAGCGCAAATGCATGCCCGTATTCGAGACGAGGACTGTCTCCCCTGGGGAGACTCCAGAAGTACCCCAAGATCCATGTCAGCACTGGAGAGGAATCCTCAGGTTCCGGCCCCGACTCCACACAAGGTCTTAGGCCCCGGCATCGCCGGGAGAGGAATTCCGACAGGCCTCCGAGGAACTCGCAGGGGACTGGCCTTTCCTGAGGCGACCAGAGCGGGTCCCCGAGTTCCCCGTCGTAAGTCGAGAGCAGCTGCCGCAACTCGAGAAAATCCAGGAGGTTTTGCCCTCCAGGCGAGATGAGGCCCATTTCCGCTGAGGCTTCTCGAGGCTAATCACATCTAACCACTGGAACTTCCAAAGGGTCCTTCACACCCTTGCTGCAACTCAAGAAGTTCCCCGACATAGCCGTCTCCACTCGAGAGGAAGCACGAGGGTCCCGCACACATCCAGGGGAGCCCCGTTTCCGCCTCCTAGCCCGAGTTGACGGATCCAATCCCTTTTTCGTAGGGAAAGAATTCCCGGCGTTCCCGTCGCATCTCAACAGGAGGCACTCTCCACAGGAAAGGCGAGAGGAACTCCAGGGTCGTGCCACCATTCCAAGAGTCCCCCAGATGTGTCAGTCCATTCCAGAGGAATGTATTTTCCCTGCACTGCCTCGACATTCATTCCGAGGATCGACTCCCACCACGGTGGCAATTGGGGCAGCCCTGTGGGAAAGCCTCGTGGGAAAGCCTCGAGGGAAAGCCATAGATCCCTTGATCCACGCAGCGGAATGCGTGACACTGCTGCTACCACTCTGGAGGAAAGCGCAAGTGCATGCCCGCATTCGAGACGAGGACTGAATCCCCTGGGGAGACTCCAGAAGTACCCCAAGATCCATATCAGCACTGGAGAGGAATCCTCAGGTTCCGACCCAGACTCCACACAAGGTCTTAGGCCCCGGTATCGACGGGAGAGGAATCCCGAGAGGCCCCCGAGGAACTCGCATGGGGACTGGCCTTTCCTGAGGCCACCAGAGCGGATCCCTGAGGTCCCCGTGGCAAGTCGAGAGCACCTGCCGCAACTCGAGAAAATCCAGGAGGTTTTGCCCTCCAGGCGAGATGAGGCCCATTTCCGCTGAGGCATATCTAGGCTAATCACATCTAACCAATGGAACTTCCAAAGGGTCCTTCACACCCTTACTGCAAGTCCAGAAGTTCCCCGACATAGCCGTCTCCACTCGAGAGGAAGCACGAGGGTCCCACACACATCCAGGGGAGCCCCGTTTCCGCCTCCAAGCTCGAGATGAGGGATCCTTTCCCTGTTTCGTAGGGAAAGAATTCCCGGCGTTCCCGTCGCATCTCAAGAGGAGGCGCTCTCCACAGGAAAGGCGAGAGGAACTCCAGAGTCGTGCCACGATTCCAAGAGACCCCCAGATGTGTCAGTTCATTCCAGAGGAACCTGTTTTCCCTGCACTGCCTTGACGTTCAAGCCTAGGATCGACTCCCATCACGTGTGCACGTGGGAGAGCCCTGTGGGACAGCCCGGTGGGAAAGCCTCGTGGGAAAGCCTCGTGGGAAAGACTCGAGGGAAAACCATAGATCCCTTGATCCACGCGGCGGAATGCGTGACACTGCTGCTACCGCTCTGGAGGAAAGCACAAGTGCATGCCCGCATTCGAGACGAGGATTGACTCCCCTGGGGAGACTCCAGACGTACCCCAAGATCCATGTCAGCACTGGAGAGGAATCCTCAGATTCCGGCCCCCACTCCACACAAGGTCTTAGGCCCCGGCATCGCCGGGAGAGGATACCCGAGAGGCCCCCGAGGAACTCGCATTGGGACTGGCCTTTCCTGAGGCCACCAGAGCGGGTCCATGAGGTCCCCGTCGTAAGTCGAGAGCAGCTGCCACAACTCGAGAAAATCCAGGAGGTTTTGCCCTCCAGGCGAGATGAGGCCCATTTCCGCTGAGGCTTCTCGAGGCTAATCACATCTAACCACTGGAACTTCCAAAGGGTCATTCACACCCTTGCTGCAACTCAAGAAGTTCCCCGACATACCCGTCTCCACTCGAGAGGAAGCACGAGGGTCCCGCAAACATCCAGGGGAGCCCCGTTTCCGCCTCCTAGCTCGAGATGAGGGATCCTTTCCCTGTTTCATAGGGAAAGAATTCCCGGCGTTCCCGTCGCATCTCAAGAGGAGGCGCTCTCCACAGGAAAGGCGAGAGGAACTCCAGGGTCGTGCCACCATTCCAAGAGTCCCCCAGATGTGTCAGTCCATTCCAGAGGAACCTGTTTTCCCTGCACTGCCTTGACGTTCAAGCCGAGGATCGACTCCCACCACGTGTGCACGTGGGACAGCCCTGTGGGAAAGCCTCGTGGGAAAGCCTTGTGGGAAAGACTCGAGGGAAATACATAGATCCTTTGATCCACGCGGCGGAATGCATAACATTGCTGCTACCGCTTTTTAGGAAAGCGCAAGAGCATGCCCGCATTCGAGACGAGGACTGCCTCCACTGGGGAGACTCCAGAAGTACATCAAGATCCATGTCAGCACTGGAGAGGAATCCTCAGGTTCCGACTCCGACTTCACACAAGGTCTTAGGCCCCGGCATCGCTGGGAGAGGAATTCCGACAGGCCCCCGAGGAACTCGCATGGGGACTGGCCTTTCCTGAGGCGACCAGAGCGGGTCCCCGAGGTCCCAGTCGTAAGTCGAGAGCACCTGCCGCAACTCGAGAAAATCCAGGAGGTTTTGCCCTCCAGGCGAGATAAGGCCCATTTCCGCTGCGGCTTCTCGAGGCTAATCACATCTAACCACTGGAACTTCCAAAGGGTCCTTCACACCCTTGCTGCAACTCAAGAAGTTCCCCGACATACCCGTCTCCACTCGAGAGGAAGCACGAGGGTCCCGCACACATCCAGGGGAGCCCCGTTTCCGCCTCCTAGCCCGAGTTGAGGGATCCTATCCCTTTTTCGTAGGGAAAGAATTCCCGGCGTTCCCGTCGCATCTCAACAGGAGGCACTCTCCACAGGAAAGGCGAGAGGAACTCCAGGGTCGTGCCACCATTCCAAGAGTCCCCCAGATGTGTCAGTCCATTCCAGAGGAATGTATTTTCCCTGCACTGCCTCGACATTTATGCGGAGGATCGACTCCCACCACGGTGGCAATTGGGACAGCCCTGTGGGAAAGCCTCGTGGGAAAGCCTCGAGGGAAAGCCATAGATCCCTTGATCCACGCAGCGGAATGCGTGACACTGCTGCTACCACTCTGGAGGAAAGCGCAAGTGCATGCCCGCATTCGAGACGAGGACTGAATCCCCTGGGGAGACTCCAGAAGTACCCCAAGATCCATATCAGCACTGGAGAGGAATCCTCAGGTTCCGACCCAGACTCCATACAAGGTCTTAGGCCCCGGTATCGACGGGAGAGGAATCCCGAGAGGCCCCCGAGGAACTCGCATGGGGACTGGCCTTTCCTGAGGCCACCAGAGCGGATCCCTGAGGTCCCCGTGGTAAGTCGAGAGCACCTGCCGCAACTCGAGAAAATCCAGGAGGTTTTGCCCTCCAGGCGAGATGAGGCCCATTTCCGCTGAGGCATATCTAGGCTAATCACATCTAACCAATGGAACTTCCAAAGGGTCCTTCACACCCTTACTGCAAGTCAAGAAGTTCCCCGACATAGCCGTCTCCACTCGAGAGGAAGCACGAGGGTCCCACACACATCCAGGGGAGCCCCGTTTCCGCCTCCTAGCTCGAGATGAGGGATCCTTTCCCTGTTTCGTAGGGAAAGAATTCCCGGCGTTCCCGTCGCATCTCAAGAGGTGGCGCTCTCCACAGGAAAGGCGAGAGGAACTCCAGGGTCGTGCCACGATTCCAAGAGACCCCCAGATGTGTCAGTTCATTCCAGAGGAACCTGTTTTCCCTGCACTGCCTTGACGTTCAAGCCTAGGATCGACTCCCACCACGTGTGCACGTGGGAGAGCCCTGTGGGACAGCCCTGTGGGAAAGCCTCGTGGGAAAGCCTTGTGGGAAAGACTCGAGGGAAAACCATAGATCCCTTGATCCACGCGGCGGAATGCGTGACACTGCTGCTACCGCTCTGGAGGAAAGCACAAGTGCATGCCCGCATTTGAGACGAGGATTGACTCCCCTGGGGAGACTCCAGAAGTACCCCAAGATCCATGTCAGCACTGGAGAGGAATCCTCAGGTTCCGGCCAAGTCTCCACACAAGCTCTTAGGCCCCGGCATCGACGGGAGAGGAATCCCGAGAGGCCCGCGAGGAACTCGCATGGGGACTGGCCTTTCCTGAGGCCACCAGAGCGGGTCCCCGAGGTCCCCGTAGTAAGTCGAGAGCACCTGTCGCAACTCGAGAAAATCCAGGAGGTTTTGCCCTCCAGGCGAGATGAGGCCCATTTCCGCTGAGGCCGCTCGAGGCTAATCACATCTAACCACTGGAACTTCCAAAGGGTCCTTCACACCCTTGCTGCAACTCAAGAAGTTCCCCGACATTGCCGTCTCCACTCGAGAGGAAGCACGAGGGTCCCGCACACATCCAGGGGAGCCCCGTTTCTGCCTCCTAGCCCGAGTTGAGGGATCCTATCCCTTTTTCGTAGGGAAAGAATTCCCGGCGTTCCCGTCGCATCTCAAGAGGAGGCGCTCTCCTCAGGAAAGGCGAGAGGAACTCCAGGGTCGCGCCACGATTCCAAGAGTCAGCCAGATGTGTCAGTCCATTCCAGAGGAACCTGTTTTTCCTGCACTGCCTTGACGTTCAAGCCGAGGATCGACTCCCACCACGTGTGCACGTGGGACAGCCCTGTGGGAAAGCCTCGTGGGAAAGCCTCGTGGGAAAGACTCGAGGGAAAACCATAGATCCTTTGATCCACGCGGCGGACTGCGTGACACTGCTGCTACCGCTCTGGAGGAAAGCGCAAGTGCATGCCCGCATTCGAGACGAGGACTGACTCCCCTGGGGAGACTCCAGAAGTACCCCAAGATCCATGTCACCACTGGAGAGGAATCCTCAGGTTCCGGCCGCGACTCCACGCAAGGTCTTAGGCTCAGGCATCGCCGGGAGAGGAATCCCGAGAGGCCCCCGAGGAACTCGCATGGGGACTGGCCTTTCCTGAGGCCACCAGATCGGGTCCCCGAGGTCCCCATCGTAAGTCGAGAGCACCTGCCTCAACTCGAGAAATCCAGGCGGTTTTGCCCTCCAGGCGAGATGAGGCCCATTTCTGCTGAGGCTTCTCGAGGCTAATCACATCTAACCACTGGAACTTCCAAAGGGTCCTTCACACCCTTACTGCAACTCAAGAAGTTCCCCGACATACCCGTCTTCACTCGAGAGGAAGCACGAGGGTCCCGCACACATCCAGGGGAGCCCCGTTTCCGCCTCCTAGCTCGAGATGAGGGATCCTTTCCCTGTTTCGTAGGGAAAGAATTCCTGGCGTTCCCGTCGCATCTCAAGAGGAGGCGCTCTCCACAGGAAAGGCGAGAGGAACTCCAGGGTCGTGCCACCATTCCAAGAGTCCCACAGATGTGTCAGTCCATTCCAGAGGAATGTATTTTACCTGCACTGCCTCGACGTTCATGACGAGGATCAAATCCCACCACGGTGGCAAGTGGGACAGCCCTGTGGGAAAGCCTCGTGGGAAAGCCTCGAGCGAAAGCCATAGATCCCTTGATCCACGCGGCGGAATGCGTGACACTGCTACTACCAATCTGGAGGAAAGCGCAAGTGCATGCCCGCATTCGAGAGGAGGACTGACTCCCCTGGGGAGACTCCAGAAGTACCCCAAGATCCATATCAGCACTGGAGAGGAATCCTCAGGTTCCGACCCCGACTCCACACAAGGTCTTAGGCCCCGGTATCGACGGGTAAGGAATCCCGAGAGGCCCCCGAGGAACTGGCATGGGGACTGGCCTTTCCTGAGGCCACCAGAGCGGATCCTTGAGGTCCCTGTGGTAAGTCGAGAGCACCTGCCGCAACTCGAGAAAATCCAGGAGGTTTTGCCCTCCAGGCGAGATGAGGCCCATTTCCGCTGAGGCATATCTAGGCATATCACATCTAACCAATGGAACTTCCAAAGGGTCCTTCACACCCTTACTGCAAGTCAAGAAGTTCCCCGACATAGCCGTCTCCACTCGAGAGGAAGCACGAGGGTCCCGCACACATCCAGGGGAGCCCCGTTTCCGCCTCCTAGCTCGAGATGAGGGATCTTTTCCCTGTTTCGTAGGGAAAGTATTCCCAGCGTTCCCGTCGCGTCTCAAGAGGAGGCGCTCTCCACAGGAAAGGCGAGAGGAACTCCAGGGTCGTGCCACCATTCCAAGAGTCCTCCAGATGTGTCAGTCCATTCCAGAGGATCCTGTTTTCCCTGCACTGCCTTGACGTTCAAGCCGAGGATCGACTCCCACCACGTGTGCTCGTGGGATAGCCCTGTGGGACAGCCCTGTGGGAAAGCCTCGTGGGAAAGCCTCGTGGGAAAGACTCGAGCGAAAACCATAGATCCCTTGATCCACGCGGCGGAATGCGTGACACTGCTGCTAGGGCTCTGGAGGAAAGCGCAAGTGCATGCCCGCATTCGAGACGAGGACTGACTCCCCTGGGGAGACTCCAGAAGTACCCCAAGATCCATGTCAGCACTGGAGAGGAATCCTCAGGTTCCGGCCCCGACTCCACACAAGGTCTTAGGCCCCGGCATCGACGGGAGAGGAATCCCGAGAGGCCCCCGAGGAACTCGCATGGGGACTGGCCTTTCCTGAGGCCACCTGAGCGGGTCCCCGAGGTCCCCGTCGTACGTCGAGAGCACCTGCCGCAACTCGAGAAAATCCAGGAGGTTTTGCCCTCCAGGCGAGATGAGGCCCATTTCCGCTGAGTCTTCTCGAGGCTAATCACATCTAACCAATGGAAGTTCCAAAGGGTCCTTCACACCCCTACTGCAAGTCAAGAAGTTCCCCGACATAGCCGCCTCCACTCGAGAGGAAGCACGAGGGTCACGCACACATCCAGGGGAGCCCCGTTTCCGCCTCCTAGCTCGAGATGAGGGATCCTTTCCCTGTTTCCTAGGGAAAGAATTCCCGGCGTTCCCGTCGCAACTCAAGAGGAGGCGCTCTCCACAGGAAAGGCGAGAGGAACTCCAGGGTCGTGCCACGATTCCAAGAGTCCCCCAGATGTGTCAGTTCATTCCAGAGGAAACACTTTTCCCTGCACTGCCTTGACGTTCAAGCCTAGGATCGACTCCCACCACGTGTGCACGTGGGAGAGCCCTGTGGGACAGCCCTGTTGGAAAGCCTCGTGGGAAAGCCTCGTGGGAAAGACTCGAGGGAAAACCATAGATCCCTTGATCCACGCGGCGGAATGCGTGACACTGCTGCTACCGCTCTGGAGGAAAGCGCAAGTGCATGCCCGCATTCGAGACGAGGACTGACTCCCCTGGGGAGACTCCAGAACTACCCCAAGATCCATGTCAGCACTGGAGAGGAATCCTCAGGTTCAGGCCCCGTCTCCACACAAGGTCTTAGGCCCCGGCATCGACGGGAGAGGAATCCCGAGAGGCCCGCGAGGAACTCGCATGGGGATTGGCCTTTCCTGAGGCCACCAGAGCGGGTCCCCGAGGTCCCCGTCGTAAGTAGAGAGCACCTGCCGCAACTCGAGAAAATCCAGGAGGTTTTGCCCTCCAGGCGAGATGAGGCCCATTTCCGCTGAGGCTTCTCGAGGCCAATCACATCTAACCACTGGAAGTTCCAAAGGGTCCTTCACACCCTTGCTGCAACTCAAGAAGTTCCCCGACATACCCGTCTCCACTCGAGAGGAAGCACGTGGGGTCCCGCACACATCCAGGGGAGCCCCGTTTCTGCCTCCGAGCCCGAGATGAGGGATCCTATCCCTTTTTCGTAGGGAAAGAATTCCCGGCGTTCCCGTCGCAACTCAAGGGGAGGCGCTCTCCACAGGAAAGGCGAGAGGAACTCCAGGGTCGTGCCACCATTCCAAGAGTACGCCAGATGTGTCAGTCCATTCCAAGGAACCTGTTTTTCCTGCACTGCCTTGACGTTCAATCCGAGGATCGACTCCCACCACGTGCGCACGTGGGACAGCCCTGTGGGAAAGCCTCGTGGGAAAGCCTCGTGGGAAAGACTCGAGGGAAAACCATATATCCTTTGATCCACGGGGCAGACTGCGTGACACTGCTGCTACCGCTCTGGAGGAAAGCGCAAGTGCATGCCCGCATTCGAGACGAGGACTGACTCCCCTGGGGAGACTCCAGAAGTACCCCAAGATCCATGTCAGCACTGGACAGGAATCCTCAGGTTCCGGCCCCGACTCCACACAAGGTCTTAGGCCCCGGCATCGACGGGAGAGGAATCCCCAGAGGCCCCCGAGGAACTCGCATGGGGACTGGCCTTTCCTGAGGCCACCAGAGCGGGTCCCTGAGGTCCCCGTCGTAAGTAGAGAGCACCTGCCGCAACTCGAGAAAATCCAGGAGGTTTTGCCCTCCAGGCGAGATGAGGCCCATTTCCGCTGAGGCTTCTCGAGGCCAATCACGTCTAACCACTGGAACTTCCAAAGGGTCCTTCACACCCTTGCTGCAACTCAAGAAGTTCCCCGACATACCCGTCTCCACTCGAGAGGAAGCACGTGGGGTCCCGCACACATCCAGGGGAGCCCCGTTTCCGCCTCCTAGCTCGAGATGAGGGATCCTTTCCCTGTTTCTTAGGGAAAGAATTCCCGGCGTTCCCGTCGCATCTCAAGAGGAGGCGCTCTCCACAGGAAAGGCGAGAGGAACTCCAGGGTCGTGCCACCATTCCAAGAGTCCCCCAGATGTGTCAGTCCATTCCAGAGGAACCTGTTTTCCCTGCACTGCCTTGACGTTCAAGCCGAGGATCGACTCCCACCAGTGTGCACGTGGGACAGCCCTGTGGGAAAGCCTCGTGGGAAAGTCTCGTGGGAAAGACACGAGGGAAAATCATAGATCCTTTTCTCTACTCGGCGGACTGCGTGACACTGCTGCTACCGCTCTGGAGGAAAGGCAAGTACATGCCTGCATTCGAGAAGAGGACTGACTCCCCTGGGGAGACTCCAGAAGTACCCCAAGATCCATGTCAGCACTGGACAGGAATCCTCAGGTTCCAGCCCCGACTCCACACAAGGTCTCAGGCCCCGGCATCGACGGGAGAGGAATCCCCAGAGGCCCCCGAGGAACTCGCATGGGGACTGGCCTTTCCTGAAGCCACCAGAGCGGGTCCCTGAGGTCCCCGTCGTAAGTCGAGAGCACCTGCCGCAACTCGAGAATATCCAGGAGGTTTTGCCCTCCAGGCGAGATGAGGCCCATTTCCGCTGAGGCTTCTCGAGGCCAATCACGTCTAACCACTGGAACTTCCAAAGGGTCCTTCACACCATTGCTGCAACTCAAGAAGTTCCCCGACATACCCGTCTCCACTCGAGAGGAAGCACGTGGGTCCCGCACACATCCAGGGGAGCCCCGTTTCCGCCTCCTAGCTGGAGATGAGGGATCCTTTCCCTGTTTCGTAGGGAAAGAATTCCCGGCGTTCCCGTCGCATCTCAAGAGGAGGCGCTCTCCACAGGAAAGGCGAGAGGAACTCCAGGGTCGTGCCACCATTCCAAGAGTCCCCCAGATGTGCCAGTCCATTCCAGAGGAACCTGTTTTCCCTGCACTGCCTTGACGTTCAAGCCGAGGATCGACTCCCACCAGTGTGCACGTGGGACAGCCCTGTGGGAAAGCCTCGTGGGAAAGCCTCGTGGGAAAGACATGAGGGAAAATCATAGATCCTTTTCTCTACTCGGCGGACTGCGTGACCCTGCTGCTACCGCTCTGGAGGAAAGCGCAAGTGCATGCCCGCATTCGAGACGAGGACTGACTCCCCTGGGGAGACTCCAGAAGTACCCCAAGATCCATGTCAGCACTGGACAGGAATCCTCAGGTTCCGGCCCCGACTCCACACAAGGTCTTAGGCCCCGGCATCGACGGGAGAGGAATCCCGAGAGGCCCCCGAGGAACTCGCATGGGGACTGGCCTTTCCTGAGGCCACCAGAGCGGGTCCCTGAGGTCCCCGTCGTATGTCGAGAGCACCTGCCGCAACTCGAGAAAATCCAGGAGGTTTTGCCCTCCAGGCGAGATGAGGCCCATTTCCGCTGAGGCTTCTCGAGGCCAATCACGTCTAACTACTGGAACTTCCAAAGGGTCCTTCACACCCTTGCTGCAACTCAAGAAGTTCCCCGACATACCCGTCTGCACTCGAGAGGAAGCACGTGGGGTCCCGCACACATCCAGGGGAGCCCCGTTTCCGCCTCCTAGCTCGAGATGAGGGATCCTTTCCCTGTTTCGTAGGGAAAGAATTCCCGGCGTTCCCGTCGCATCTCAAGAGGAGGAGCTCTCCACAGGAAAGGCGAGAGGAACTCCAGGGTCATGCCACCATTCCAAGAGTCCCCCAGATGTGTCAGTCCATTCCAGAGGAACCTGTTTTCCCTGTACTGCCTTGACGTTCAAGCCGAGGATCGACTCCCACCACGTGTGCACGTGGGACAGCCCTGTGGGAAAGCCTCGTGGGAAAGCCTCGTGGGAAAGACTCGAGGGAAAACCATAGATCCTTTGATCCACGCGGCGGACTGCGTGACACTGCTGCTACCGCTCTGGAGGAAAGCGCAAGTGCATGCCCGCATTCGAGACGAGGACTGACTCCCCTGGGGAGACTCCAGAAGTACCCCAAGATCCATGTCAGCACTGGAGAGGAATCCTCAGGTTCCGGCCCCGACTCCACACAAGGTCTTAGGCCCCGGCATCGACGGGATAGGAATCCCGATTGGCCCCCGAGGAACTCGCATGGGGACTGGCCTTTCCTGAGGCCACCAGAGCGGGTCCCTGAGGTCCCCGTCGTAAGTCGAGAGCACCTGCCGCAACTCGAGAAAATCCGGGAGGTTTTGCCCTCCAGGCGAGATGAGGCCCATTTCCGCTGAGTCTTCTCGAGGCCAATCACATCTAACCACTGGAACTTCCAAAGGGTCCTTCACACCCTTGCTGTAACTCAAGAAGTTCCCCGACATACCCGTCTCCACTCGAGAGGAAGCACGTGGTGTCCCGCACACATCCAGGGGAGCCCCGTTTCCGCCTCCTAGCTCGAGATGAGGGATCCTTTCCCTGATTCGTAGGGAAAGAATTCCCGGCGTTCCCGTCGCATCTCAAGAGGAGGCGCTCTCCACAGGAAAGGCGAGAGGAGCTCCAGGGTCGTGCCACCATTCCAAGAGTCCCCCAGATGTGTCAGTCCATTCCAGAGGAACCTGTTTTCCCTGCACTGCCTTGACGTTCAAGCCGAGGATCGACTCCCACCACGTGTGCACGTGGGACAGCCCTGTGGGAAAGCCTCGTGGGAAAGCCTCGTGGGAAAGACTCGAGGGAAAACCATAGATCCTTTGATCCACGCGGCGGACTGCGTGACACTGCTGCTACCGCTCTGGAGGAAAGCGCAAGTGCATGCCCGCATTCGAGACGAGGACTGACTCCCCTGGGGAGACTCCAGAAGTACCCCAAGATCCATGTCAGCACTGGAGAGGAATCCTCAGGTTCCGGCCCCGACTCCACACAAGGTCTTAGGCCCCGGCATCGACGGGATAGGAATCCCGATTGGCCCCCGAGGAACTCGCATGGGGACTGGCCTTTCCTGAGGCCACCAGAGCGGGTCCCTGAGGTCCCCGTCGTAAGTCGAGAGCACCTGCCGCAACTCGAGAAAATCCGGGAGGTTTTGCCCTCCAGGCGAGATGAGGCCCATTTCCGCTGAGTCTTCTCGAGGCCAATCACATCTAACCACTGGAACTTCCAAAGGGTCCTTCACACCCTTGCTGTAACTCAAGAAGTTCCCCGACATACCCGTCTCCACTCGAGAGGAAGCACGTGGTGTCCCGCACACATCCAGGGGAGCCCCGTTTCCGCCTCCTAGCTCGAGATGAGGGATCCTTTCCCTGATTCGTAGGGAAAGAATTCCCGGCGTTCCCGTCGCATCTCAAGAGGAGGCGCTCTCCACAGGAAAGGCGAGAGGAGCTCCAGGGTCGTGCCACCATTCCAAGAGTCCCCCAGATGTGTCAGTCCATTCCAGAGGAACCTGTTTTCCCTGCACTGCCTTGACGTTCAAGCCGAGGATCGACTCCCACCACGTGTGCACGTGGGACAGCCCTGTGGGAAAGCCTCGTGGGAAAGCCTCGTGGGAAAGACTCGAGGGAAAACCATAGATCCTTTGATCCACGCGGCGGACTGCGTGACACTGCTGCTACCGCTCTGGAGGAAAGCGCAAGTGCATGCCCGCATTCGAGACGAGGACTGACTCCCCTGGGGAGACTCCAGAAGTACCCCAAGATCCATGTCAGCACTGGAGAGGAATCCTCAGGTTCCGGCCCCGACTCCACACAAGGTCTTAGGCCCCGGCATCGACGGGAGAGGAATCCCGAGAGGCCCCCGAGGAACTCGCATGGGGACTGGCCTTTCCTCAGGCCACCAGAGCGGGTCCCTGAGGTCCCCGTCGTAAGTCGAGAGCACCTGCCGCAACTCGAGAAAATCCAGGAGGTTTTGCCCTCCAGGCGAGATGAGGCCCATTTCCGCTGAGTCTTCTTGAGGCCAATCACATCTAACCACTGGAACTTCCAAAGGGTCCTTCACACCCTTGCTGCAACTCAAGAAGTTCTCCGACATACCCGTCTCCACTCGAGAGGAAGCACGTGGGGTCCCGCACACATCCAGGGGAGCCCCGTTTCCGCCTCCTAGCTCGAGATGAGGGATCCTTCCCTGTTTCGTAGGGAAAGAATTCCCGGCGTTCCCGTCGCATCTCAAGAGGAGGCGCTCTCCACAGGAAAGGCGAAAGGAACTCCAGGGTCGTGACACCATTCCAAGAGTCCCCCAGATGTGTCAGTCCATTCCAGAGGAACCTGTTTTCCCTGCACTGCCTTGACGTTCAAGCCGAGGATCGACTCCCACCACGTGTGCACGTGGGACAGCCCTGTGGGAAAGCCTCGTGGGAAAGCCTCGTGGGAAAGACTCGAGGGAAAACCATAGATCCTTTGATCCCCGCGGCGGACTGCGTGACACTGCTGCGACCGCTCTGGAGGAAAGCGCAAGTGCATGCCCTCATTCGAGACGAGGACTGACTCCCCTGGGGAGACTCCAGAAGTAACCCAAGATCCATGTCAGTACTGGAGAGGAATCCTCAGGTTCCGGCCCCGAATCCACACAAGGTCTTAGGCCCCGGCATCGATGGGAGAGGAATCCCGAGAGGCCCACGAGGAACTCGCATGGGGACTGGCCTTTCCTGAGGCCACCAGAGCGGGTCCCTGAGGTCCCCGTCGTAAGTCGAGAGCACCTGCCGCAACTCGAGAAAATCCAGGAGGTTTTGCCCTCCAGGCGAGATGAGGCCCATTTCCGCTGAGGCTTCTCGAGGCTAATCACGTCTAACCACTGGAACTTCCAAAGGGTCCTTCACACCCTTGCTGCAACTCAAGAAGTTCCCCGACATACCCGTCTGCACTCGAGAGGAAGCACGTGGGGTCCCGCACACATCCAGGGGAGCCCCGTTTCCGCCTCCTAGCTCGAGATGAGGGATCCTTTCCCTGTTTCGTAGGGAAAGAATTCCCGGCGTTCCCGTCGCATCTCAAGAGGAGGCGCTCTCCACAGGAAAGGCGAGAGGAACTCCAGGGTCATGCCACCATTCCAAGAGTCCCCTAGATGTGTCAGTCCATTCCAGAGGAACCTGTTTTCCCTGCACTGCCTTGACGTTCAAGCCGAGGATCGACTCCCACCCCGTGTGCACGTGGGACAGCCCTGTGGGAAAGCCTCGTGGGAAAGCCTCGTGGGAAAGACTCGAGGGAAAACCGTAGATCCTTTGATCCACGCGGCGGACTGCGTGACACTGCTCCTACCGCTCTGGAGGAAAGCGCAAGTGCATGCCCGCATTCGAGACGAGGACTGACTCCCCTGGGGAGACTCCAGAAGTACCCCAAGATCCATGTCAGCACTGGAGAGGAATCCTCAGGTTCCGGCCCCGACTCCACACAAGGTCTTAGGCCCCGGCATCGACGGGAGAGGAATCCCCAGAGGCCCCCGAGGAACTTCCATGGGGACTGGCCTTTCCTCAGGCCACCAGAGCGGGTCCCTGAGGTCCCCGTCGTAAGTCGAGAGCACCTGCCGCAACTCGAGAAAATCCAGGAGGTTTTGCCCTCCAGGCGAGATGAGGCCCATTTCCGCTGAGTCTTCTTGAGGCCAATCACATCTAACCACTGGAACTTCCAAAGGGTCCTTCACACCCTTGCTGCAACTCAAGAAGTTCCCCGACATACCCGTCTCCACTCGAGAGGAAGCACGTGGGGTCCCGCACACATCCAGGGGAGCCCCGTTTCCGCCTCCTAGCTCGAGATGAGGGATCCTTCCCTGTTTCGTAGGGAAAGAATTCCCGGCGTTCCCGTCGCATCTCAAGAGGAGGCGCTCTCCACAGGAAAGGCGAAAGGAACTCCAGGGTCGTGACACCATTCCAAGAGTCCCCCAGATGTGTCAGTCCATTCCAGAGGAACCTGTTTTCCCTGCACTGCCTTGACGTTCAAGCCGAGGATCGACTCCCACCACGTGTGCACGTGGGACAGCCCTGTGGGAAAGCCTCGTGGGAAAGCCTCGTGGGAAAGACTCGAGGGAAAACCATAGATCCTTTGATCCCCGCGGCGGACTGCGTGACACTGCTGCTACCGCTCTGGAGGAAAGCGCAAGTGCATGCCCGCATTCGAGACGAGGACTGACTCCCCTGGGGAGACTCCAGAAGTACCCCAAGATCCATGTCAGTACTGGAGAGGAATCCTCAGGTTCCGGCCCCGAATCCACACAAGGTCTTAGGCCCCGGCATCGATGGGAGAGGAATCCCGAGAGGCCCACGAGGAACTCGCATGGGGACTGGCCTTTCCTGAGGCCACCAGAGCGGGTCCCTGAGGTCCCCGTGGTAAGTCGAGAGCACCTGCCGCAACTCGAGAAAATCCAGGAGGTTTTGCCCTCCAGGCGAGATGAGGCCCATTTCCGCTGAGGCTTCTCGAGGCTAATCACGTCTAACCACTGGAACTTCCAAAGGGTCCTTCACACCCTTGCTGCAACTCAAGAAGTTCCCCGACATACCCGTCTGCACTCGAGAGGAAGCACGTGGGGTCCCGCACACATCCAGGGGAGCCCCGTTTCCGCCTCCTAGCTCGAGATGAGGGATCCTTTCCCTGTTTCGTAGGGAAAGAATTCCAGGCGTTCCCGTCGCATCTCAAGAGGAGGCGCTCTCCACAGGAAAGGCGAGAGGAACTCCAGGGTCATGCCACCATTCCAAGAGTCCCCTAGATGTGTCAGTCCATTCCAGAGGAACCTGTTTTCCCTGCACTGCCTTGACGTTCAAGCCGAGGATCGACTCCCACCACGTGTGCACGTGGGACAGCCCTGTGGGAAAGCCTCGTGGGAAAGCCTCGTGGGAAAGACTCGAGGGAAAACCATAGATCCTTTGATCCACGCGGCGGACTGCGTGACACTGCTCCTACCGCTCTGGAGGAAAGCGCAAGTGCATGCCCGCATTCGAGACGAGGACTGACTCCCCTGGGGAGACTCCAGAAGTACCCCAAGATCCATGTCAGCACTGGAGAGGAATCCTCAGGTTCCGGCCCCGACTCCACACAAGGTCTTAGGCCCCGGCATCGACGGGAGAGGAATCCCGAGAGGCCCCCGAGGAACTCGCATGGGGACTGGCCTTTCCTGAGGCCTCCAGAGCGGGTCCCTGAGGTCCCCGTCGTAAGTCGAGAGCACCTGCCACAACTCGAGAAAATCCAGGAGGTTTTCCCCTCCAGGCGAGATGAGGCCCATTTCCGCTGAGGCTTCTCGAGGCCAATCACATCTAACCACTGGAACTTCCAAAGGGTCCTTCACACCCTTGCTGCAACTCAAGAAGTTCCCCGACATACCCGTCTCCACTCGAGAGGAAGCACGTGGGGTCCCGCACACATCCAGGGGAGCCCCGTTTCCGCCTCCTAGCTCTTGATGAGGGATCCTTCCCTGTTTTGTAGGGAAAGAATTCCCGGCGTTCCCGTCGCATCTCAAGAGGAGGCGCTCTCCACAGGAAAGGCGAAAGGAACTCCAGGTTCGTGACACCATTCCAAGAGTCCCCCAGATGTGTCAGTCCATTCCAGAGGAACCTGTTTTCCCTGCACTGCCTTGACGTTCAAGCCGAGGATCGACTCCCACCACCTGTGCACGTGGGACAGCCCTGTGGGAAAGCCTCGTGGGAAAGCCTCGTGGGAAAGACTCGAGGGAAAACCATAGATCCTTTGATCCACTCGGCGGACTGCGTGACACTGTTGCTACCGCTCTGGAGGAAAGCGCAAGTGCATGCCCTCATTCGAGACGAGGACTGACTCCCCTGGGGAGACTCCAGAAGTACCCCAAGATCCATGTCAGTACTGGAGAGGAATCCTCAGGTTCCGGCCCCGAATCCACACAAGGTCTTAGGCCCCGGCATCGATGGGAGAGGAATCCCGAGAGGCCCACGAGGAACTCGCATGGGGACTGGCCTTTCCTGAGGCCACCAGAGCGGGTCCCTGAGGTCCCCGTGGTAAGTCGAGAGCACCTGCCGCAACTCGAGAAAATCCAGGAGGTTTTGCCCTCCAGGCGAGATGAGGCCCATTTCCGCTGAGGCTTCTCGAGGCTAATCACGTCTAACCACTGGAACTTCCAAAGGGTCCTTCACACCCTTGCTGCAACTCAAGAAGTTCCCCGACATACCCGTCTGCACTCGAGAGGAAGCACGTGGGGTCCCGCACACATCCAGGGGAGCCCCGTTTCCGCCTCCTAGCTCGAGATGAGGGATCCTTTCCCTGTTTCGTTGGGAAAGAATTCCCGGCGTTCCCGTCGCATCTCAAGAGGAGGCGCTCTCCACAGGAAAGGTGAAGGGAACTCCAGGGTCGAGACACCATTCCAAGAGTCCCCCAGATGTGTCAGTCCATTCCAGAGGAACCTGTTTTCCCTGCACTGCCTTGACGTTCAAGCCGAGGATCGACTCCCACCACGTGTGCACGTGGGACAGCCCTGTGGGAAAGCCTCGTGGGAAAGCCTCGTGGGAAAGACTCGAGGGAAAACCATAGATCCTTTGATCCACGAGGCGGACTGCGTGACACTGCTGCTACCGCTCTGGAGGAAAGCGCAAGTGCATGCCCGCATTCGAGACGAGGACTGACTCCCCTGGGGAGACTCCAGAAGTACCCCAAGATCCATGTCAGCACTGGAGAGGAATCCTCAGGTTCCGGCCCCGACTCCACACAAGGTCTTAGGCACCGGCATCGACGGGAGAGGAATCCCGAGACGCCCCCGAGGAACTCGCATGGGGACTGGCCTTTCCTGAGGCCACCAGAGCGAGTCCCTGAGGTCCCCGTCGTAAGTCGAGAGCACCTGCCGCAACTCGAGAAAATCCAGGAGGTTTTGCCCTCCAGGCGAGATGAGGCCCATTTCCGCTGAGGCTTCTCGAGGCCAATCACATCTAACCACTGGAACTTCCAAATGGTCCTTCACACCATTGCTGCAACTCAAGAAGTTCCCCGACATACCCGTCTCCACTCGAGAGGAAGCACGTGGGGTCCCGCACACATCCAGGGGAGCCCCGTTTCCGCCTCCTAGCTCGAGATGAGGGATCCTTTCCCTGTTTCGTAGGGAAAGAATTCCCGGCGTTCCCGTCGCATCTCAAGAGAAGGCGCTCTCCACAGGAAAGGCGAGAGGAACTCCAGGGTCATGCCACCATTCCAAGAGTCCCCTAGATGTGTCAGTCCATTCCAGAGGAACCTGTTTTCCCTGCACTGCCTTGACGTTCAAGCCGAGGATCGAGTCCCACCACGTGTGCACGTGGGACAGCCCTGTGGGAAAGCCTCGTGGGAAAGCCTCGTGGGAAAGACTCGAGGGAAAACCATAGATCCTTTGATCCACGCGGCGGACTGCGTGACACTGCTCCTACCGCTCTGGAGGAAAGCGCAAGTGCATGCCCGCATTCGAGACGAGGACTGACTCCCCTGGGGAGACTCCAGAAGTACCCCAAGATCCATGTCAGCACTGGAGAGGAATCCTCAGGTTCCGGCCCCGACTCCACACAAGGTCTTAGGCCCCGGCATCGACGGGAGAGGAATCCCCAGAGGCCCCCGAGGAACTCGCATGGGGACTGGCCTTTCCTCAGGCCACCAGAGCGGGTCCCTGAGGTCCCCGTCGTAAGTCGAGAGCACCTGCCGCAACTCGAGAAAATCCAGGAGGTTTTGCCCTCCAGGCGAGATGAGGCCCATTTCCGCTGAGTCTTCAAGAGGCCAATCACATCTAACCACTGGAACTTCCAAAGGGTCCTTCACACCCTTGCTGCAACTCAAGAAGTTCCCCGACATACCCGTCTCCACTCGAGAGGAAGCACGTGGGGTCCCGCACACATCCAGGGGAGCCCCGATTCCGCCTCCTAGCTCGAGATGAGGGATCCTTCCCTGTTTCGTAGGGAAAGAATTCCCGGCGTTCCCGTCGCATCTCAAGAGGAGGCGCTCTCCACAGGAAAGGCGAAAGGAACTCCAGGGTCGTGCCACCATTCCAAGAGTCCCCCAGATGTGTCAGTCCATTCCAGAGGAACCTGTTTTCCCTGCACTGCCTTGACGTTCAAGCCGAGGATCGACTCCCACCACCTGTGCACGTGGGACAGCCCTGTGGGAAAGCCTCGTGGGAAAGCCTCGTGGGAAAGACTCGAGGGAAAACCATAGATCCTTTGATCCCTGCGGCGGACTGCGTGACACTGCTGCTACCGCTCTGGAGGAAAGCGCAAGTGCATGCCCTCATTCGAGACGAGGACTGACTCCCCTGGGGAGACTCCAGAAGTACCCCAAGATCCATGTCAGTACTGGAGAGGAATCCTCAGGTTCCGGCCCCGACTCCACAGAAGGTCTTAGGCCCCGGCATCGATGGGAGAGGAATCCCGAGAGGCCCACGAGGAACTCGCATGGGGACTGGCCTTTCCTGAGGCCACCAGAGCGGGTCCCTGAGGTCCCCGTGGTAAGTCGAGAGCACCTGCCGCAACTCGAGAAAATCCAGGAGGTTTTGCCCTCCAGGCGAGATGAGGCCCATTTCCGCTGAGGCTTCTCGAGGCTAATCACGTCTAACCACTGGAACTTCCAAAGGGTCCTTCACACCCTTGCTGCAACTCAAGAAGTTCCCCGACATACCCGTCTCCACTCGAGAGGAAGCACGTGGTGTCCCGCCCACATCCAGGGGAGCTCCGTTTCCGACTCTTATCTCGAGATGAGGGATCCTTTCCCTGTTTCGTAGGGAAAGAATTCCCGGCGTTCCCGTCGCATCTCAAGAGGAGGCGCTCTCCACAGGAAAGGCGAGAGGAACTGAAGGGTCGTGCCACCATTCCAAGAGTCCCCCAGATGTGTCAGTCCATTCCAGAGGAACCTGTTTTCCCTGCACTGCCTTGACGTTCAAGCCGAGGATCGAGTCCCACCACGTGTGCACGTGGGACAGCCCTGTGTGAAAGCCTCGTGGGAAAGCCTCGTGGGAAAGACTCGAGGGAAAACCATAGATCCTTTGATCCACGCGGCGGACTGTGTGACACTGCTGCTACCGCTCTGGAGGAAAGCGCAAGTGCATGCCCGCATTCGAGACGAGGACTGACTCCCCTGGGGAGACTCCAGAAGTACCCCAAGATCCATGTCAGCACTGGAGAGGAATCCTCAGGTTCCGGCCCCGACTCCACACAAGGTCTTAGGCCCCGGCATCGACGGGAGAGGAATCCCCCGAAGAACTCGCATGGGGACTGGCCTTTCCTGAGGCCACCAGAGCGGGTCCCTGAGGTCCCCGTCGTAAGTCGAGAGCACCTGCCGCAACTCGAGAAAATCCAGGAGGTTTTGCCCTCCAGGCGAGATGAGGCCCATTTCCGCTGAGGCTTCTCGAGGCCAATCACATCTAACCACTGGAACTTCCAAAGGGTCCTTCACACCCTTGCTGCAACTCAAGAAGTTCCCCGACATACCCGTCTCCACTCGAGAGGAAGCACGTGGGGTCCCGCACACATCCAGGGGAGCCCCGTTTCGCCTCCTAGCTCGAGATGAGGGATCCTTTCCCTGTTTCGTAGGGAAAGAATTCCCGGCGTTCCCGTCGCATCTCAAGAGGAGGCGCTCTCCACAGGAAAGGCGAGAGGAACTGAAGGGTCGTGCCACCATTCCAAGAGTCCCCCAGATGTGTCAGTCCATTCCAGAGGAACCTGTTTTCCCTGCACTGCCTTGACGTTCAAGCCGAGGATCGACTCCCACCACGTGTGCACGTGGGACAGCCCTGTGGGAAAGCCTCGTGGGAAAGCCTCGTTTGAAAGACTCGAGGGAAAAACATAGATCCTTTGATCCACGCGGCGGACTGCGTGACACTGCTGCTACCGCTCTGGAGGAAAGCGCAAGTGCATGCCCGCATTCGAGACGAGGACTGACTCTCCTGGGGAGACTCCAAAAATACCCCAAGATCCATGTCAGCACTGGAGAGGAATCCTCAGGTTCCGGCCCCGACTCCACACAAGGTCTTAGGCCCCGGCATCGATGGGAGAGGAATCCCCAGAGGCCCCCGAGGAACTCGCATGGGGACTGGCCTTTCCTGAGGCCACCAGAGCGGGTCCCTGAGGTCCTCGTCGTAAGTCGAGAGCACCTGCCGCAACTCGAGAAAATCCAGGAGGATTTGCCCTCAAGGCGAGATGAGGCCCATTTCCGCTGAGGCTTCTCGAGGCCAATCACATCGAACCACTGGAACTTCCAAAGGGTCCTTCACACCCTTGCTGCAACTCAAGAAGTTCTCCGACATACCCGTCTCCACTCGAGAGGAAGCACGTGGTGTCCCGCACACATCCAGGGGAGCCCCGTTTCGCCTCCTAGCTCGAGATGAGGGATCCTTTCCCTGTTTCGTAGGGAAAGAATTCCCGGCGTTCCCGTCGCATCTCAAGAGGAGGCGCTCTCCACAGGAAAGGGGAGAGGAACTCCATGGTCGTGCCACCATTCCAAGAGACCCCCAGATGTGTCAGTCCATTACAGAGGAACCTGTTTTCCCTGCACTGCCTTGACTTTCAAGCCGAGGATCGACTCCCACCACGTGTGCACGTGGGACCGCCCTGTGGGAAAGCCTCGTGGGAAAGCCTCGTGGGAAAGACTCGAGGGAAAACCATAGATCCTTTGATCCACGCGGCGGGCTCCGTGACACTGCTGCTACGGCTCTGGAGGAAAGCGCCAGTGCATGCCCGCATTCGAGACGAGGACTGACTCCCCTGGGGAGACTCCAGAAGTACCCCAAGATCCATGTCAGCACTGGAGAGGAATCCTCAGGTTCCGGCCCCGACTCCACACAAGGACTTAGGCCCCGGCATCGACGGGAGAGGGATCCGGAGAGGCCCCCGAGGAACTCGCATGGGGACTGGCTTTTCCTGAGGCCACCAGAGCGGGTCCCTGAGGTCCCCGTCGTTAGTCGAGATCACCTGCCGCAACTCGAGAAAATCCAGGATGTTTTGCCCTCCAGGCGAGATGAGGCTCATTTCCGCAGAGGTTTTCGAGGCTAATCACGTCTAAACACTGGAACTTCCAAAGGGTCCTTCACACCCTTGCTGCAACTCAAGAAGTTCCCCGACATACCCGTCTCCACTCGAAAGGAAGCACGTGGGGTCCCGCACACATCCAGGGGAGCCCCGTTTCTGCCTCCTAGCTCGAGATGAGGGATCCTTTCCCTGTTTCGTAGAGAAAGAATTCCCGGCGTTCCCGTCGCATCTCAAGAGGAGGCGCTCTCCACAGGAAAGGCGAGAGGAACTGAAGGGTCGTGCCACCATTCCAAGAGTCCCCCAGATGTGTCAGTCCATTCCAGAGGAACCTGTTTTCCCTGCACTGCCTTGACGTTCAAGCCGAGGATCGACTCCCACCACGTGTGCACGTGGGACAGCCCTGTGGGAAAGCCTCGTGGGAAAGCCTCGTGGGAAAGACTCGAGGGAAAAGCATAGATCCTTTGATCCACGCGGCGGACTGCGTGACACTGCTGCTACCGCTCTGGAGGAAAGCGCAAGTGCATGCCCGCATTCGAGACGAGGACTGACTCCCCTGGGGAGACTCCAGAAGTACCCCAAGATCCATGTCAGCACTGGAGAGGAATCCTCAGGTTGCGGCCCCGACTTCACACAAGGTCTTAGGCCCCGGCATCGACGGGAGAGGAATCCCCAGAGGAACTCGCATGGGGACTGTCCTTTCCTGAGGCCACCAGAGCGGGTCCCTGAGGTCCTCGTCGTAAGTCGAGAGCACCTGCCGCAACTCGAGAAAATCCAGGCGGTTTTGCCCTCCAGGCGAGATGAAGCCCATTTCCGCTGAGGCTTCTCGAGGCCAATCACATCTAACCACTGGAACTTCCAAAGGGTCCTTCACACCCTTGCTGCAACTCAAGAAGTTCCCCGACATACCCGTCTCCACTCGAGAGGAAGCACGTGGGGTCCGGCACACATCCAGGGGAGCCCCGTTTCCGCCTCCTAGCTCGAGATGAGGGATCCTTTCCCTGTTTCGTAGGGAAAGAATTCCCGGCGTTCCCGTCGCATCTCAAGAGGAGGCGCTCTCCACAGGAAAGGCGAGAGGAACTGAAGGGTCGTGTCACCATTCCAAGAGTCCCCCAGATGTGTCAGTCCATTCCAGAGGAACCTGTTTTCCCTGCACTGCCTTGACGTTCAAGCCGAGGATCGACTCCCACCACGTGTGCACGTGGGACAGCCCTGTGGGAAAGCCTCGTGGGAAAGCCTCGTTTGAAAGACTCGAGGGAAAAACATAGATCCTTTGATCCACGCGGCGGACTGCGTGACACTGCTGCTACCGCTCTGGAGGAAAGCGCAAGTGCATGCCCGCATTCGAGACGAGGACTGACTCCCCTGGGGAGACTCCAGAAGTACCCCAAGATCCATGTCAGCACTGGAGAGGAATCCTCAGGTTCCGGCCCCGACTCCACACAAGGTCTTAGGCCCCGGCATCGACGGGAGAGGAATGCCGAGAGGCCCCCGAGGAACTCGCATGGGGACTGGCCTTTCCTGAGGCCACCAGAGCGGGTCCCTGAGGTCCCCGTCGAAAGTCGAGAGCACCTGCCGCAACTCGAGAAAATCCAGGAGGTTTTGCCCTCCAGGCGAGATGAGGCCCATTTCCGCTGAGGCTTCTCGAGGCCAATCACATCGAACCACTGGAACTTCCAAAGGGTCCTTCACACCCTTGCTGCAGCTCAAGAAGTTCCCCGACATACCCGTCTCCACTCGAGAGGAAGCACGTGGTGTCCCGCACACATCCAGGGGAGCCCCGTTTCGCCTCCTAGCTCGAGATGAGGGATCCTTTCCCTGTTTCGTAGGGAAAGAATTCCCGGCGTTCCCGTCGCATCTCAAGAGGAGGCGCTCTCCACAGGAAAGGGGAGAGGAACTCCAGGGTCGTGCCACCATTCCAAGAGACCCCCAGATGTGTCAGTCCATTCCAGAGGAACCTGTTTTCCCTGCACTGCCTTGACTTTCAAGCCGAGGATCGACTCCCACCACGTGTGCACGTGGGACAGCCCTGTGGGAAAGCCTCGTGGGAAAGACTCGAGGGAAAACCATCGATCCTTTGATCCACGCGGCGGACTGCGTGACACTGCTGCTACCGCTCTGGAGGAAAGCGCAAGTGCATGCCCGCATTCGAGGCGAGGACTGACTCCCCTGGGGAGACTCCAGAAGTACCCCAAGATCCATGTCAGCACTGGAGAGGAATCCTCAGGTTCCGGCCCCGACTCCACACAAGGACTTAGGCACCGGCATCGATGGGAGAGGAATCCCCAGAGGCCCCCGAGGAACTCGCAAGGGGACTGGCCTTTCCTGAGGCCCCCAGAGCGGGTCCCTGAGGTCCCCGTCGTAAGTCGAGAGCACCTGCCGCAACTCGAGAAAATCCAGGAGGTTTTGCCCTCCAGGCGAGATGAGGCCCATTTCCGGTGAGGCTTCTCGAGGCTAATCACCTCTAAATACTGGAACTTTCAACGGGTCCTTCACACCCTTGCTGCGAATAAAGAAGTTCCCCAACATACCCGTCTCCACTCCAGAGGAAGCACGTGGGGTCCCGCACACATCCAGGGGAGCACCGTTTCCGCCTCCTAGCTCGAGATGAGGGATCCTTTCCCTGTTTCATAGGGAAAGAATTCCCGGCGTTCCCGTCGCATCTCAAGAGGAGATGCTCTCCACAGGAAAGGGGAGAGGAACTCCAGGGTCATGCCACCATTCCAAGAGACCCCCAGATATGTCAGTCCATTACAGAGGAACCTGTTTTCCCTCCACTGCCTTGACGTTCAAGCCGAGGATCGACTCCCACCACGTGTGCACGTGGGACAGCCCTGTGGGAAAGCCTCGTGGGAAAGCCTCGTGGGAAAGACTCGAGGGAAAACCATAGATCCTTTGATCCACGCGGCGGACTGCGTGACACTGCTGCTACCGCTCTGGAGGAAAGCGCAAGTGCATGCCCGCATTCGAGACGAGGACTGACTCCCCTGGGGAGACTCCAGAAGTACCCCAAGGTCCATGTCAGCACTGGAGAAGAATCCTCAGGTTCCGGCCCCGACTCCACACAAGGTCTTAGGCCCTGGCATCGACGGGAGAGGAATCCCGAGAGGCCCCCGAGGAACTCGCATGGGGACTGGCCTTTCCTGAGGCCACCAGAGCGGTTCCCTGAGGTCCCCATCGTAAGTCGAGAGCACCTGCCGCAACTCGAGAAAATCCAGGAGGTTTTGCCCTCCAGGCGAGATGAGGCCCATTTCCGCTGAGGCTTTTCGAGGCCAATCACATCTAACCACTGGAACTTCCAAAGGGTCCTTCACACCATTGCTGCAACTCAAGAAGTTCCCCGACATACCCGTCTCCACTCGAGAGGAAGCACGTGGGGTCCCACACACATCCAGGGGAGCCCCGTTTCCGCCTCCTAGCTCGAGATGAGGGATCCTTTCCCTGTTTCGTAGGGAAAGAATTCCCGGCGTTCCCGTCGCATCTCAAGAGGAGGCGCTCTCCACAGGAAAGGCGAGAGGAACTACAGGGTCGTGCCACCATTCCAAGAGTCCCCCAGATGTGTCAGTCCATTCCAGAGGAACCTGTTTTCCCTGCACTGCCTTGACGTTCAAGCCGAGGATCGACTCCCACCACGTGTGCACGTGGGACAGCCCTGTGGGAAAGCCTCGTGGGAAAGCCTCGTGGGAAAGACTCGAGGGAAAACCATAGATCCTTTGATCCACGCGGCGGACTGCGTGACACTGCTGCTACCGCTCTGGTGGAAAGCGCAAGTGCATGCCCGCATTCGAGACGAGGACTGACTCCCCTGGGGAGACTCCAGAAGTACCCCAAGATCCATGTCAGCACTGGAGAGGAATCCTCAGGTTCCGGCCCCGACTCCACACAAGGTCTTAGGCCCCGGCATCGACGGGAGAGGAATGCCGAGAGGCCCCCGAGGAACTCGCATGGGGACTGGCCTTTCCTGAGGCCACCAGAGCGGGTCCCTGAGGTCCCCGTCGAAAGTCGAGAGCACCTGCCGCAACTCGAGAAAATCCAGGAGGTTTTGCCCTCCAGGCGAGATGAGGCCCATTTCCGCTGAGGCTTCTCGAGGCCAATCACATCGAACCACTGGAACTTCCAAAGGGTCCTTCACACCCTTGCTGCAGCTCAAGAAGTTCCCCGACATACCCGTCTCCACTCGAGAGGAAGCACGTGGTGTCCCGCACACATCCAGGGGAGCCCCGTTTCGCCTCCTAGCTCGAGATGAGGGATCCTTTCCCTGTTTCGTAGGGAAAGAATTCCCGGCGTTCCCGTCGCATCTCAAGAGGAGGCGCTCTCCACAGGAAAGGGGAGAGGAACTCCAGGGTCGTGCCACCATTCCAAGAGACCCCCAGATGTGTCAGTCCATTACAGAGGAACCTGTTTTCCCTGCACTGCCTTGACTTTCAAGCCGAGGATCGACTCCCACCACGTGTGCACGTGGGACAGCCCTGTGGGAAAGCCTCGTGGGAAAGACTCGAGGGAAAACCATCGATCCTTTGATCCACGCGGCGGACTGCGTGACACTGCTGCTACCGCTCTGGAGGAAAGCGCAAGTGCATGCCCGCATTCGAGGCGAGGACTGACTCCCCTGGGGAGACTCCAGAAGTACCCCAAGATCCATGTCAGCACTGGAGAGGAATCCTCAGGTTCCGGCCTCGACTCCACACAAGGTCTTAGGCCCGGCATCGACGGGAGAGTAATCCCGAGAGGCCCCCGAGGAATTCGCATGGGGACTGGCCTTTCCTGAGGCCACCAGAGCGGGTCCCTGAGGTTCCCGTCGTAAGTCGAGAGCACCTGCCACAACTCGAGAAACTCCAGGAGGCTTTGCCCTCCAGGCGAGATGAGGCCCATTTCCGCTGAGGCTTCTCGAGGCGAATCACGTCTAACCACTGGAACTTCCAAAGGGTCCTTCACACCCTTGCTGCAACTCAAGAAGTTCCCCGACATACCCGTCTCCACTCGAGAGGAAGCCCGTGGGGTCCCGCACACATCCAGGGGAGCCCCGTTTCCGCCTCCTAGCTCGAGATGAGGGATCCTTTCCCTGTTTCGTAGGGAAAGAATTCCCGGCGTTCCCGTCGCATCTCAAGAGGAGGCGCTCTCCACAGGAGAGGCGAGAGGAACTCCAGGGTCGTGCCACCATTCCAAGAGACGCCCAGATGGGTAAGTCCATTCCCGAGGAACCTGTTTTCCCTGCACTGCCTTGACGTTCAAGCCGAGGATCGACTCCCACCACCTGTGCACGTGGGACAGCCCTGTGGGAAAGCCTCGTGGGAAAGCCTCGTGGGAAAGACTCGAGGGAAAACCATAGATCCTTTGATCCACGCGTCGGACTGCGTGACACTGCTGCTACCGCTCTGGAGGAAAGCGCAAGTGCATGCCCGCATTCGAGACGAGGACTGACTCCCCTGGGGAGACTCCAGAAGTACCCCAAGATCCATGTCAGCACTGGAGAGGAATCCTCAGGTTCCGGCCCCGACTCCACACAAGGTCTTAGGCCCCGGCATCGACGGGAGAGGAATCCCGAGAGGCCCCCGAGGAACTCGCATGGGGACTGGCCTTTCCTGTGGCCACCAGAGCGGGTCCCTCAGGTCCCCGTCGTAAGTCGAGAGCACCTGCCGCAACTCGAGAAAATCCAGGAGGTTTTGCCCTCCAGGCGAGATGAGGCCCATTTCCGCTGAGGCTTCTCGAGGCTAATCACGTCTAACCACTGGAACATCCAAAGGGTCCTTCACACCCTTGCTGCATCTCAAGAAGTTCCCCGACATACCCGTCTCCACTCGAGAGGAAGCACGTGGGGTCCCGCACACATCCAGGGGAGCCCCGTTTCCGCCTCCTAGCTCGAGATGAGGGATCCTTTCCCTGTTTCGTAGGGAAAGAATTCCCGGCGTTCCCGTCGCATCTCAAGAGGAGGCGCTCTCCACAGGAAAGGCGAGAGGGACTCCAGGGTCGTGCCACCATTCCAAGAGTCCCCCAGATGTGTCAGTCCATTCCAGAGGAACCTGTTTTCCCTGCACTGCCTTGACGTTCAAGCCGAGGATCCACTCCCAACACGTGTGCACGTGGGACAGCCCTGTGGGAAAGCCTCGTGGGAAAGCCTCGTGGGAAAGACTCGAGGGAAAACCATAGATCCTTTGATCCCCGCGGCGGACTGCGTGACACTGCTGCTACCGCTCTGGTGGAAAGCGCAAGTGCATGCCCGCATTCGAGACGAGGACTGACTCCCCTGGGGAGACTCCAGAAGTACCCCAAGATCCATGTCAGCACTGGAGAGGAATCCTCAGGTTCCGGCCCCGACTCCACACAAGGTCTTAGGCCCCGGCATCGACGGGAGAGGAATGCCGAGAGGCCCCCGAGGAACTCGCATGGGGACTGGCCTTTCCTGAGGCCACCAGAGCGGGTCCCTGAGGTCCCCGTCGAAAGTCGAGAGCACCTGCCGCAACTCGAGAAAATCCAGGAGGTTTTGCCCTCCAGGCGAGATGAGGCCCATTTCCGCTGAGGCTTCTCGAGGCCAATCACATCGAACCACTGGAACTTCCAAAGGGTCCTTCACACCCTTGCTGCAGCTCAAGAAGTTCCCCGACATACCCGTCTCCACTCGAGAGGAAGCACGTGGTGTCCCGCACACATCCAGGGGAGCCCCGTTTCGCCTCCTAGCTCGAGATGAGGGATCCTTTCCCTGTTTCGTAGGGAAAGAATTCCCGGCGTTCCCGTCGCATCTCAAGAGGAGGCGCTCTCCACAGGAAAGGGGAGAGGAACTCCAGGGTCGTGCCACCATTCCAAGAGACCCCCAGATGTGTCAGTCCATTACAGAGGAACCTGTTTTCCCTGCACTGCCTTGACTTTCAAGCCGAGGATCGACTCCCACCACGTGTGCACGTGGGACAGCCCTGTGGGAAAGCCTCGTGGGAAAGACTCGAGGGAAAACCATCGATCCTTTGATCCACGCGGCGGACTGCGTGACACTGCTGCTACCGCTCTGGAGGAAAGCGCAAGTGCATGCCCGCATTCGAGGCGAGGACTGACTCCCCTGGGGAGACTCCAGAAGTACCCCAAGATCCATGTCAGCACTGGAGAGGAATCCTCAGGTTCCGGCCTCGACTCCACACAAGGTCTTAGGCCCGGCATCGACGGGAGAGTAATCCCGAGAGGCCCCCGAGGAATTCGCATGGGGACTGGCCTTTCCTGAGGCCACCAGAGCGGGTCCCTGAGGTTCCCGTCGTAAGTCGAGAGCACCTGCCACAACTCGAGAAACTCCAGGAGGCTTTGCCCTCCAGGCGAGATGAGGCCCATTTCCGCTGAGGCTTCTCGAGGCGAATCACGTCTAACCACTGGAACTTCCAAAGGGTCCTTCACACCCTTGCTGCAACTCAAGAAGTTCCCCGACATACCCGTCTCCACTCGAGAGGAAGCCCGTGGGGTCCCGCACACATCCAGGGGAGCCCCGTTTCCGCCTCCTAGCTCGAGATGAGGGATCCTTTCCCTGTTTCGTAGGGAAAGAATTCCCGGCGTTCCCGTCGCATCTCAAGAGGAGGCGCTCTCCACAGGAGAGGCGAGAGGAACTCCAGGGTCGTGCCACCATTCCAAGAGACGCCCAGATGGGTAAGTCCATTCCCGAGGAACCTGTTTTCCCTGCACTGCCTTGACGTTCAAGCCGAGGATCGACTCCCACCACCTGTGCACGTGGGACAGCCCTGTGGGAAAGCCTCGTGGGAAAGCCTCGTGGGAAAGACTCGAGGGAAAACCATAGATCCTTTGATCCACGCGGCGGACTGCGTGACACTGCTGCTACCGCTCTGGAGGAAAGCGCAAGTGCATGCCCGCATTCGAGACGAGGACTGACTCCCCTGGGGAGACTCCAGAAGTACCCCAAGATCCATGTCAGCACTGGAGAGGAATCCTCAGGTTCCGGCCCCGACTCCACACAAGGTCTTAGGCCCCGGCATCGACGGGAGAGGAATCCCGAGAGGCCCCCGAGGAACTCGCATGGGGACTGGCCTTTCCTGTGGCCACCAGAGCGGGTCCCTCAGGTCCCCGTCGTAAGTCGAGAGCACCTGCCGCAACTCGAGAAAATCCAGGAGGTTTTGCCCTCCAGGCGAGATGAGGCCCATTTCCGCTGAGGCTTCTCGAGGCTAATCACGTCTAACCACTGGAACATCCAAAGGGTCCTTCACACCCTTGCTGCATCTCAAGAAGTTCCCCGACATACCCGTCTCCACTCGAGAGGAAGCACGTGGGGTCCCGCACACATCCAGGGGAGCCCCGTTTCCGCCTCCTAGCTCGAGATGAGGGATCCTTTCCCTGTTTCGTAGGGAAAGAATTCCCGGCGTTCCCGTCGCATCTCAAGAGGAGGCGCTCTCCACAGGAAAGGCGAGAGGGACTCCAGGGTCGTGCCACCATTCCAAGAGTCCCCCAGATGTGTCAGTCCATTCCAGAGGAACCTGTTTTCCCTGCACTGCCTTGACGTTCAAGCCGAGGATCCACTCCCAACACGTGTGCACGTGGGACAGCCCTGTGGGAAAGCCTCGTGGGAAAGCCTCGTGGGAAAGACTCGAGGGAAAACCATAGATCCTTTGATCCAGGCGGCGGACTGCGTGACACTGCTGCTACCGCTCTGGAGGAAAGCGCAAGTGCATGCCCGCATTCGAGACGAGGACTGACTCCCCTGGGGAGATTCCAGAAGTACCCCAAGATCCATGTCAGCACTGGAGAGGAATCCTCAGGTTCCGGCCCCGACTCCACACAAGGTCTTAGGCCCCGGCATCGACGGGAGAGGAATCCCGAGAGGCCCCTGAGGAACTCGCATGGGGACTGGCCTTTCCTGAGGCCACCAGAGTGGGTCCCTGAGGTCCCCGTCGTAAGTCGAGAGCACCTGCCGCAACTCGAGAAAATCCAGGAGGTTTTGCCCTCCAGGCGAGATGAGGCCCATTTCCGCTGAGGCTTCTCGAGGCTAATCACGTCTAACCACTGGATCTTCCAAAGGGTCCTTCACACCCTTGCTGCAACTCAAGAAGTTCCCCGACATACCCGTCTCCACTCGAGAGGAAGCACGTGGGGTCCCGCACACATCCAGGGGAGCCCCGTTTCCGCCTCCTAGCTCCAGATGAGGGATCCTTTCCCTGTTTCGTAGGGAAAGAATTCCCGGCGTTCCCGTCGCATCTCAAGTGGAGGCGCTCTCCACAGGAAAGGCGAGAGGAACTCCAGGGTCGTGCCACCATTCCAAGAGTCCCCCAGATGTGTCAGTCCATTCCAGAGGAACCTGTTTTCCCTGCACTGCCTTGACGTTCAAGCCGAGGATCGACTCCCACCACGTGTGCACGTGGGACAGCCCTGTGGGAAAGCCTCGTGGGAAAGCCTCGTGGGAAAGACTCGAGGGAAAACCATAGATCCTTTGATCCACGCGGCGGACTGCGTGACACTGCTGCTACCGCTCTGGAGGAAAGCGCAAGTGCATGCCCGCATTCGAGACGAGGACTGACTCCCCTGGGGAGACTCCAGAAGTACCCCAAGATCCATGTCAGCACTGGAGAGGAATCCTCAGGTTCCGGCCCCGACCCACACAAGGTCTTAGGCCCCGGCATCGAAGGGAGAGGAATGCCGAGAGGCCCCCGAGGAACTCGCATGGGGACTGGCCTTTCCTGAGGCCACCAGAGCGGGTCCCTCAGGTCCCCATCGTAAGTCGAGAGCACCTGCCGCAACTCGAGAAAATCCAGGAGGTTTTGCCCTCCAGGCGAGATGAGGCCCATTTCCGCTGAGGCTTCTCGAGGCTAATCACGTCTAACCACTGGAACTTCCAAAGGGTCTTTCACACCCTTGCTGCATCTCAAGAAGTTCCCCGACATACCCGTCTCCACTCGAGAGGAAGCACGTGGGGTCCCGCACACATCCAGGGGAGCCCCGTTTCCGCCTCCTAGCTCGAGATGAGGGATCCTTTCCCTGTTTCGTAGGGAAAGAATTCCCGGCGTTCCCGTCGCATCTCAAGAGGAGGCGCTCTCCACAGGAAAGGCGAGAGGAACTCCAGGGTCGTGCCACCATTCCAAGAGTCCCCCAGATGTGTCAGTCCATTCCAGAGGAACCTGTTTTCCCTGCACTGCCTTGACGTTCAAGCCGAGGATCGACTCCCACCACGTGTGCACGTGGGACAGCCCTGTGGGAAAGCCTCGTGGGAAAGCCTCGTGGGAAAGACTCGAGGGAAAACCATAGATCCTTTGATCCACGCGGCGGACTGCGTGACACTGCTGCTACCGCTCTGGAGGAAAGCGCAAGTGCATGCCCGCATTCGAGACGAGGACTGACTCCCCTGGGGAGACTCCAGGAGTACCCCAAGATCCATGTCAGCACTGGAGAGGAATCCTCAGGTTCCGGCCCCGACTCCACACAATGTCTTAGGCCCCGGCATCGACGGGAGAGGAATCCCGAGAGGCCCCCGTGGAACTCGAATGGGGACTGGCCTTTCCTGAGGCCACCAGAGCGGGTCCCTGACGTCCCCGTCGTAAGTCGAGAGCACCTGCCGCAACTCGAGAAAATCCAGGAGGTTTTGCCCTCCAGGCGAGATGAGGCCCATTTCCGCTGAGGCTTCTCGATGCGAATCACGTCTAACCACTGGAACTTCCAAAGGGTCCTTCACACCCTTGCTGCAACTCAAGAAGTTCCCCGACATACCCGTCTCCACTCGAGAGGAAGCACGTGGGGTCCCGCACACATCCAGGGGAGCCCCGTATCCGCCTCCTAGCTCGAGATGAGGGATCCTTTCCCTGTTTCGTAGGGAAAGAATTCCCGGCGTTCCCGTCGCATCTCAAGAGGAGGCGCTCTCCACAGGAAAGGCGAGAGGAACTCCAGGGTCGTGCCACCATTCCAAGAGTCCCCCAGATGTGTCAGTCCATTCCAGAGGAACCTGTTTTCCCTGCACTGCCTTGACGTTCAAGCCGAGGATCCACTCCCACCACGTGTGCACGTGGGACAGCCCTGTGGGAAAGCCTCGTGGGAAAGCCTCGTTTGAAAGACTCGAGGGAAAAACATAGATCCTTTGATCCACGCGGCGGACTGCGTGACACTGCTGCTACCGCTCTGGAGGAAAGCGCAAGTGCATGCCCGCATTCGAGACGAGGACTGACTCCCCTGGGGAGACTCCAGAAGTACCCCAAGATCCATGTCAGCATTGGAGAGGAATCCTCAGGTTCCGGCCCCGACTCCACACAAGGTCTTAGGCCCCGGCATCGACGGGAGAGGAATCCTGAGAGGCCCCCGAGGAACTCGCATGGGGACTGGCCTTTCCTGAGGCCACCAGAGCGGGTCCCTGAGGTCCCCGTCGTAAGTCGAGAGCACCTGCCGCAACTCGAGAAAATCCAGGAGGTTTTGCCCTCCAGGCGAGATGAGGCCCATTTCCGCTGAGGCTTCTCGAGGCTAATCACGTCTAACCACTGGAACTTCCAAAGGGTCCTTCACACCCTTGCTGCAACTCAAGAAGTTCCCCGACATACCCGTCTCCACTCGAGAGGAAGCACGTGGGGTCCCGCACACATCCAGGGGAGCCCCGTTTCCGCCTCCTAGCTCGAGATGAGGGATCCTATCCCTGTTTCGTAGGGAAAGAATTCCCGGCGTTCCCGTCGCATCTCAAGAGGAGGCGCTCTCCACAGGAAAGGCGAGAGGAACTCCAGGGTCGTGCCACCATTCCAAGAGTCCCCAGATGTGTCAGTCCATTCCAGAGGAACCTGTTTTCCGTGCACTGCCTTGACGTTCAAGCCGAGGATCCACTCCCACCACGTGTGCACGTGGGACAGCCCTGTGCGAAAGCCTCGTGGGAAAGCTTCGTGGGAAAGACTCGAGGGAAAACCATAGATCCTTTGATCCACGCGGCGGACTGCGTGACACTGCTGCTACCGCTCTGGAGGAAAGCGCAAGTGCATGCCCGCATTCGAGACGAGGACTGACTCCCCTGGGGAGACTCCAGAAGTACCCCAAGATCCATGTCAGCACTGGAGAGGAATCCTCAGGTTCCGGCCCCGACTCCATACAAGGTCTTAGGCCCCGGCATGGACGGGAGAGGAATCCCGAGAGGCCCGCGAGGAATTCGCATGGGGACTGGCCTTTCCTGAGGCCACCAGAGCGGGTCCCTGAGGTCCCCGTCGTAAGTCTAGAGCACCTGCCGCAACTCGAGAAAATCCAGGAGGTTTTGCCCTCCAGGCGAGATGAGGCCCATTTCCGCTGAGGCTTCTCGAGGCTAATCACGTCTAACCACTGGAACTTCCAAAGGGTCCTTCACACCCTTGCTGCAACTCAAGAAGTTCCCCGACATACCCGTCTCCACTCGAGAGGAAGCACGTGGGGTCCCGCACACATCCAAGGGAGCCCCGTTTCCGCCTCCTAGCTCGAGATGAGGGATCCATTCCCTGTTTCGGAGGGAAAGAATTCCCGGCGTTCCCGTCGCATCTCAAGAGGAGGCGCTCTCCACAGGAAAGGCGAGAGGAACTCCAGGGTTGTGCCACCATTCCAAGAGTCCCCCAGATATGTCAGTCCATTCCAGAGGAACCTGTTTTCCCTGCACTGCCTTGACGTTCAAGCCGAGGATCGACTCCCACCACGTGTGCACGTGGGACAGCCCTGTGGGAAAGCCTCGTGGGAAAGCCTCGTGGGAAAGACTCGAGGGAAAAGCATAGATCCTTTGATCCACGCGGCGGACTGCGTGACACTGCTGCTACCGCTCTGGAGGAAAGCGCAAGTGCATGCCCGCATTCGAGACGAGGACTGACTCCCCTGGGGAGACTCCAGAAGTACCCCAAGATCCATGTCAGCACTGGAGAGGAATCCTCAGGTTCCGGCCCCGACTCCACACAAGGTCTTAGGCCCCGGCATCGACGGGAGAGGAATCCCGAGAGGCCCCCGAGGAACTCGCATGGGGACTGGCCTTTCCTGAGGCCACTAGAGCGGGTCCCTGAGGTCCCCGTCGTAAGTCGAGAGGACCTGCCGCAACTCGAGAAAATCCAGGAGGTCTTGCCCTCCAGGCGAGATGAGGCCCATTTCCGCTGAGGCTTCTCGAGGCTAATCACGACTAACCACTGGAACTTCCAAAGGGTCCTTCACACCCTTGCTGCAACTCAAGCAGTTCCGGAACATACCCGTCTCCACTCGAGAGGAAGCACGTGGGGTCCCGCACACATCCAGGGGAGCCCCGTTTCCGCCTCCTAGCTCGAGATGAGGGATCCTTTCCCTGTTTCGTAGGGAAAGAATTCCCGGCGTTCCCGTCGCATCTCAAGAGGTGGCGCTCTCCACAGGAAAGGCGAGAGGAACTCCAGGGTCGTGGCACCATTCCAAGAGACCCCCAGATGTGTCAGTCCATTCCAGAGGAACCTGTTTTCCCTGCACTGCCTTGACGTTCAAGCCGAGGATCGACTCCCACCACGTGTGCACGTGGGACAGCCCTGTGGGAAAGCCTCGTGGGAAAGCCTCGTGGGAAAGACTCGAGGGAAAACCATAGATCCTTTGATCCACGCGGCGGACTGCGTGACACTGCTGCTACCGCTCTGGAGGAAAGCGCAAGTGCATGCCCGCATTCGAGACGAGGACTGACTCCCCTGGGGAAACTCCAGAAGTACCCTAAGATCCATGTCAGCACTGGAGAGGAATCCTCAGGTTCCGGCCCCGACTCCACACAAGGTCTTAGGCCCCAGCATCGACGGGAGAGGAATCCCGAGAGGCCCCCGAGGAACTCGCATGGGGATTGGCCTTTCCTGAGGCCACCAGAGCGGGTCCCTGAGGTCCCCGTCGTAAGTCGAGAGCACCTGCCGCAACTCGAGAAAATCCAGGAGGTTTTGCCCTCCAGGCGAGATGAGGCCCATTTCCGCTGAGGCTTCTCGAGGCTAATCACGTCTAACCACTGGAACTTCCAAAGGGTCCTTCACACCCTTGCTGCAACTCAAGAAGTTCCCCGACATACCCGTCTCCACTCAAGAGGAAGCACGTGGGGTCCCGCACACATCCAGGGGAGCCCCGTTTCCGCCTCCTAGCTCGAGATGAGGGATCCTTTCCCTGTTTCATAGGGAAAGATTTCCCGGTGTTCCCGTCGCATCTCAAGAGGAGGCGCTCTCCACAGGAAAGGCGAGAAGAACTCCAGGGTCGTGCCACCATTCCAAGAGTCCCCCAGATGTGTCAGTCCATTCCAGAGGAACCTGTTTTCCCTGCACTGCCTTGACGTTCAAGCCGAGGTTCCATTCCCACCACGTGTGCACGTGGGACAGCCCTGTGGGAAAGCCTCGTGGGAAAGCCTCGTGGGAAAGACTCGAGGGAAAACCATAGATCCTTTGATCCACGCGGCGGACTGCGTGACACTGCTGCTACCGCTCTGGAGGAAGGCGCAAGTGCATGCCCGCATTCGAGACGAGGACTGACTCCCCTGGGGAGACTCCAGAAGTACCCCAAGATCCATGTCAGCACTGGAGAGGAATCCTCAGGTTCCGGCCCCGACTCCACACAAGGTCTTAGGCCCCGGCATCGACGGGAGAGGAATCCCGAGAGGCCCCCGAGGAACTCGCATGGGGACTGGCCTTTCCTGAGGCCACCAGAGCGGGTCCCTGACGTCCCCGTCGTAAGTCGGGAGCACCTGCCGCAACTCGAGAAAATCCAGGAGGTTTTGCCCTCCAGGCGAGATGAGGCCCATTTCCGCTGAGGCTTCTCGAGGCTAATCACGTCTAACCACTGGAACTTCCAAAGGGTCTTTCACACCCTTGCTGCATCTCAAGAAGTTCCCCGACATACCCGTCTCCACTCGAGAGGAAGCACGTGGGGTCCCGCACACATCCAGGGGAGCCCCGTTTCCGCCTCCTAGCTCGAGATGAGGGATCCTTTCCCTGTTTCGTAGGGAAAGAATTCCCGGCGTTCCCGTCGCATCTCAAGAGGAGGCGCTCTCCACAGGAAAGGCGAGAGGAACTCCAGGGTCGTGCCACCATTCCAAGAGTCCCCCAGATGTGTCAGTCCATTCCAGAGGAACCTGTTTTCCCTGCACTGCCTTGACGTTCAAGCCGAGGATCGACTCCCACCACGTGTGCACGTGGGACAGCCCTGTGGGAAAGCCTCGTGGGAAAGCCTCGTGGGAAAGACTCGAGGGAAAACCATAGATCCTTTGATCCACGCGGCGGACTGCGTGACACTGCTGCTACCGCTCTGGAGGAAAGCGCAAGTGCATGCCTGCATTCGAGACGAGGACTGACTCCCCTGGGGAGACTCCAGGAGTACCCCAAGATCCATGTCAGCACTGGAGAGGAATCCTCAGGTTCCGGCCCCGACTCCACACAATGTCTTAGGCCCCGGCATCGACGGGAGAGGAATCCCGAGAGGCCCCCGAGGAACTCGAATGGGGACTGGCCTTTCCTGAGGCCACCAGAGCGGGTCCCTGAGGGCCCCGTCGTAAGTCGAGAGCACCTGCCGCAACTCGAGAAAATCCAGGAGGTTTTGCCCTCCAGGCGAGATGAGGCCCATTTCCGCTGAGGCTTCTCGATGCGAATCACGTCTAACCACTGGAACTTCCAAAGGGTCCTTCACACCCTTGCTGCAACTCAAGAAGTTCCCCGACATACCCGTCTCCACTCGAGAGGAAGCACGTGGGGTCCCGCATACATCCAGGGGAGCCCCGTATCCGCCTCCTAGCTCGAGATGAGGGATCCTTTCCCTGTTTCGTAGGGAAAGAATTCCCGGCGTTCCCGTCGCATCTCAAGAGGAGGCGCTCTCCACAGGAAAGGCGAGAGGAACTCCAGGGTCGTGCCACCATTCCAAGAGTCCCCCAGATGTGTCAGTCCATTCCAGAGGAACCTGTTTTCCCTGCACTGCCTTGACGTTCAAGCCGAGGATCGACTCCCACCACGTGTGCACGTGGGACAGCCCTGTGGGAAAGCCTCGTGGGAAAGCCTCGTGGGAAAGACTCGAGGGAAAACCATAGATCCTTTGATCCACGCGGCGGACTGCGTGACACTGCTGCTACCGCTCTGGAGGAAAGCGCAAGTGCATGCCCGCATTCGAGACGAGGACTGACTCCCCTGGGGAGACTCCAGAAGTACCTCAAGATCCATGTCAGCACTGGAGAGGAATCCTCAGGTTCCGGCCCCGACTCCACACAAGGTCTTAGGCCCCGGCATCGACGGGAGAGGAATCCCGAGAGGCCCCCGAGGAACTCGCATGGGGACTGGCCTTTCCTGAGGCCACCAGAGCGGGTCCCTGAGGTCCCCGTCGTAAGATGAGAGCACCTGCCGCAACTCGAGAAAATCCAGGAGGTTTTGCCCTCCAGGAGAGATGAGGCCCATTTCCGCTGAGGCTTCTCGAGGCTAATCACGTCTAACCACTGGAACTTCCAAAGGGTCCTTCACACCCTTGCTGCAACTCAAGAAGTTCCCCGACATACCCGTCTCCACTCGAGAGGAAGCACGTGGGGTCCCGCACACATCCAGGGGAGCCCCGTTTCCGCCTCCTAGCTCGAGATGAGGGATCCTTTCCCTGTTTCGTAGGGAAAGAATTCCCGGCGTTCCCGTCACATCTCAAGAGGAGGCGCTCTCCACAGGAAAGGCGAGAGGAACTCCAGGGTCGTGCCACCATTCCAAGAGTCCCCCAGATGTGTCAGTCCATTCCAGAGGAACCTGTTTTCCCTGCACTGCCTTGACGTTCAAGCCGAGGATCGACTCCCACCACGTGTGCACGTGGGACAGCCCTGTGGGAAAGCCTCGTGGGAAAGCCTCGTGGGAAAGACTCGAGGGAAAACCATAGATCCTTTGATCCACGCGGCGGACTGCGTGACACTGCTGCTACCGCTCTGGAGGAAAGCGCAAGTGCATGCCCGCATTCGAGACGAGGACTGACTCCCCTGGGGAGACTCCAGGAGTACCCCAAGATCCATGTCAGCACTGGAGAGGAATCCTCAGGTTCCGGCCCCGACTCCACACAAGGTCTTAGGCCCAGGCATCGACGGGAGAGGAATCCCGAGAGGACCCCGAGGAACTCGCATGGGGACTGGCCTTTCCTGAGGCCACCAGAGCGGGTCCCTGAGGTCCCCGTCGAAAGTCGAGAGCACCTGCCGCAACTCGAGAAAATCCAGGAGGTTTTGCCCTCCAGGCGAGATGAGGCCCATTTCCGCTGAGGCTTCTCGAGGCTAATCACATCTAACCACTGGAACTTCCAAAGGGTCCTTCACACCCTTGCTGCAACTCAAGAAGTTCCCCGACATACCCGTCTCCACTCGAGAGGAAGCACATGGGGTCCCGCACACATCCAGGGGAGCCCCGATTCCGCCTCCTAGCTCGAGATGAGAGATCCTTTCCCTGTTTCATAGGGAAAGAATTCCCGGCGTTCCCGTCGCATCTCAAGAGGAGGCGCTCTCCACAGGAAAGGCGAGAGGAACTCCAGGGTCGTGCCACCATTCCAAGAGTCCCCCAGATGTGTCAGTCCATTCCAGAGGAACCTGTTTTCCCTGCACTGCCTTGACGTTCAAGCCGAGGATCCACTCCGACCACGTGTGCACGTGGGACAGCCCTGTGGGAAAGCCTCGTGGGAAAGCCTCGTGGGAAAGACTCGAGGGAAAACCATAGATCCTTTGATCCACGCGGCGGACTGCGTGACACTGCTGCTACCGCTCTGGAGGAAAGCGCAAGTGCATGCCCGCATTCGAGACGAGGACTGACTCCCCTGGGGAGACTCCAGAAGTACCCCAAGATCCATGTCAGCACTGGAGAGGAATCCTCAGGTTCCGGCCCCGACCCACACAAGGTCTTAGGCCCCGGCATCGAAGGGAGAGGAATGCCGAGAGGCCCCCGAGGAACTCGCATGGGGACTGGCCTTTCCTGAGGCCACCAGAGCGGGTCCCTCAGGTCCCCATCGTAAGTCGAGAGCACCTGCCGCAACTCGAGAAAATCCAGGAGGTTTTGCCCTCCAGGCGAGATGAGGCCCATTTCCGCTGAGGCTTCTCGAGGCTAATCACGTCTAACCACTGGAACTTCCAAAGGGTCTTTCACACAATTGCTGCATCTCAAGAAGTTCCCCGACATACCCGTCTCCACTCGAGAGGAAGCACGTGGGGTCCCGCACACATCCAGGGGAGCCCCGTTTCCGCCTCCTAGCTCGAGATGAGGGATCCTTTCCCTGTTTCGTAGGGAAAGAATTCCCGGCGTTCCCGTCGCATCTCAAGAGGAGGCGCTCTCCACAGGAAAGGCGAGAGGAACTCCAGGGTCGTGCCACCATTCCAAGAGTCCCCCAGATGTGTCAGTCCATTCCAGAGGAACCTGTTTTCCCTGCACTGCCTTGACGTTCAAGCCGAGGATCGACTCCCACCACGTGTGCACGTGGGACAGCCCTGTGGGAAAGCCTCGTGGGAAAGCCTCGTGGGAAAGACTCGAGGGAAAACCATAGATCCTTTGATCCACGCGGCGGACTGCGTGACACTGCTGCTACCGCTCTGGAGGAAAGCGCAAGTGCATGCCCGCATTCGAGACGAGGACTGACTCCCCTGGGGAGACTCCAGGAGTACCCCAAGATCCATGTCAGCACTGGAGAGGAATCCTCAGGTTCCGGCCCCGACTCCACACAATGTCTTAGGCCCCGGCATCGACGGGAGAGGAATCCCGAGAGGCCCCCGAGGAACTCGAATGGGGACTGGCCTTTCCTGAGGCCACCAGAGCGGGTCCCTGAGGTCCCCGTCGTAAGTCGAGAGCACCTGCCGCAACTCGAGAAAATCCAGGAGGTTTTGCCCTCCAGGCGAGATGAGGCCCATTTCCGCTGAGGCTTCTCGAGGCTAATCACTTCTAACCACTGGAACTTCCAAAGGGTCCTTCACACCCTTGCTGCAACTCAAGAAGTTCCCCGACATACCCGTCTCCACTCGAGAGGAAGCACGTGGGGTCCCGCACACATCCAGGGGAGCCCCGTTTCCGCCTCCTAGCTCGAGATGAGGGATCCTTTCCCTGTTTCGTAGGGAAAGAATTCCCGGCGTTCCCGTCGCATCTCAAGAGGAGGCGCTCTCCACAGGAAAGGCGAGAGGAACTCCAGGGTCGTGCCACCATTCCAAGAGTCCCCAGATGTGTCAGTCCATTCCAGAGGAACCTGTTTTCCCTGCACTGCCTTGACGTTCAAGCCGAGGATCCACTCCCACCACGTGTGCACGTGGGACCGCCCTGTGCGAAAGCCTCGTGGGAAAGCTTCGTGGGAAAGACTCGAGGGAAAACCATAGATCCTTTGATCCACGCGGCGGACTGCGTGACACTTCTGCTACCGCTCTGGAGGAAAGCGAAAGTGCATGCCCGCATTCGAGACGAGGACTGACTCCCCTGGGGAGACTCCAGAAGTACCCCAAGATCCATGTCAGCATTGGAGAGGAATCCTCAGGTTCCGGCCCCGACTCCACACAAGGTCTTAGGCCCCGGCATCGACGGGAGAGGAATCCTGAGAGGCCCCCGAGGAACTCGCATGGGGACTGGCCTTTCCTGAGGCCACCAGAGCGGGTCCCTGAGGTCCCCGTCGTAAGTCGAGAGCACCTGCCGCAACTCGAGAAAATCCAGGAGGTTTTGCCCTCCAGGCGAGATGAGGCCCATTTCCGCTGAGGCTTCTCGAGGCTAATCACGTCTAACCACTGGAACTTCCAAAGGGTCCTTCACACCCTTGCTGCAACTCAAGAAGTTCCCCGACATACCCGTCTCCACTCGAGAGGAAGCACGTGGGGTCCCGCACACATCCAGGGGAGCCCCGTTTCCGCCTCCTAGCTCGAGATGAGGGATCCTTTCCCTGTTTCGTAGGGAAAGAATTCCCGGCGTTCCCGTCGCATCTCAAGAGGAGGCGCTCTCCACAGGAAAGGCGAGAGGAACTCCAGGGTCGTGCCACCATTCCAAGAGTCCCCAGATGTGTCAGTCCATTCCAGAGGAACCTGTTTTCCCTGCACTGCCTTGACGTTCAAGCCGAGGATCCACTCCCACCACGTGTGCACGTGGGACAGCCCTGTGGGAAAGCCTCGTGGGAAAGCCTCGTGGGAAAGACTCGAGGGAAAACCATAGATCCTTTGATCCACGCGGCGGACTGCGTGACACTGCTGCTACCGCTCTGGAGGAAAGCGCAAGTGCATGCCCGCATTCGAGACGAGGACTGACTCCCCTGGGGAGACTCCAGAAGTACCCCAAGATCCATGTCAGCACTGGAGAGGAATCCTCAGGTTCCGGCCCCGACTCCACACAGGGTCTTAGGCCCCGGCATCGACGGGAGAGGAATCCTGAGAGGCCCCCGAGGAACTCGCATGGGGACTGGGCTTTCCTGAGGCCACCAGAGCGGGTCCCTGAGGTGCCCGTCGTAAGTCGAGAGCACCTGCCGCAACTCGAGAAAATCCAGGAGGTTTTGCCCTCCAGGCGAGATGAGGCCCATTTCCGCTGAGGCTTCTCGAGGCTAATCACGTCTAACCACTGGAACTTCCAAAGGGTCCTTCACACCCTTGCTGCAACTCAAGAAGTTCCCCGACATACCCGTCTCCACTCGAGAGGAAGCACGTGGGGTCCCGCACACATCCAGGGGAGCCCCGTTTCCGCCTCCTAGCTCGAGATGAGGGATCCTTTCCCTGTTTCGTAGGGAAAGAATTCCCGGCGTTCCCGTCGCATCTCAAGAGGAGGCGCTCTCCACAGGAAAGGCGAGAGGAACTCCAGGGTCGTGCCACCATTCCAAGAGTCCCCAGATGTGTCAGTCCATTCCAGAGGAACCTGTTTTCCCTGCACTGCCTTGACGTTCAAGCCGAGGATCCACTCCCACCACGTGTGCACGTGGGACAGCCCTGTGGGAAAGCCTCGTGGGAAAGCTTCGTGGGAAAGACTCGAGGGAAAACCATAGATCCTTTGATCCACGCGGCGGACTGCGTGACAGTGCTGCTACCGCTCTGGAGGAAAGCGCAAGTGCATGCCCGCATTCGAGACGAGGACTGACTCCCCTGGGGAGACTCCAGAAGTACCCCAAGATCCATGTCAGCACTGGAGAGGAATCCTCAGGTTCCGGCCCCGACTCCACACAAGGTCTTAGGCCCCGGCATCGACGGGAGAGGAATCCCGAGAGGCCCCGGAGGAATTCGCATGGGGACTGGCCTTTCCTGAGGCCACCAGAGCGGGTCCCTGAGGTCCCCGTCGTAAGTCGAGAGCACCTGCCGCAACTCGAGAAAATCCAGGAGGTTTTGCCCTCCAGGCGAGATGAGGCCCATTTCCGCTGAGGCTTCTCGAGGCTAATCACGTCTAACCACTGGAACTTCCAAAGGGTCCTTCACACCCTTGCTGCAACTCAAGAAGTTCCCCGACATACCCGTCTCCACTCGAGAGGAAGCACGTGGGGTCCCGCACACATCCAGGGGAGCCCCGTTTCCGCCTCCTAGCTCGAGATGAGGGATCCTTTCCCTGTTTCGTAGGGAAAGAATTCCCAGCGTTCCCGTCGCATCTCAAGAGGAGGCGCTCTCCACAGGAAAGGCGAGAGGAACTCCAGGGTCGTGCCAACATTCCAAGAGTCCCCCAGATGTGTCAGTCCATTCCAGAGGAACCTGTTTTCCCTGCACTGCCTTGACGTTCAAGCCGAGGATCCACTCCCACCACGTGTGCACGTGGGACAGCCCTGTGGGAAAGCCTCGTGGGAAAGCCTCGTGGGAAAGACTCGAGGGAAAACCATAGATCCTTTGATCCACGCGGCGGATTGCGTGACACTGCTGCTACCGCTCTGGAGGAAAGCGCAAGTGCATGCCCGCATTCGAGACGAGGACTGACTCCCCTGGGGAGACTCCAGAAGTACCCCAAGATCCATGTCAGCACTGGAGAGGAATCCTCAGGTTCCGGCCCCGACTCCACACAAGGTCTTAGGCCCCGGCATCGACGGGAGAGGAATCCCGAGAGGCCCCCGAGGAACTCGCATGGGGACTGGCCTTTCCTGAGGCCACTAGAGCGGGTCCCTGAGGTCCCCGTCGTAAGTCGAGAGGACCTGCCGCAACTCGAGAAAATCCAGGAGGTTTTGCCCTCCAGGCGAGATGAGGCCCATTTCCGCTGAGGCTTCTCGAGGCTAATCACGACTAACCACTGGAACTTCCAAAGGGTCCTTCACACCCTTGCTGCAACTCAAGCAGTTCCGGAACATACCCGTCTCCACTCGAGAGGGAGCACGTGGGGTCCCGCACACATCCAGGGGAGCCCCGTTTCCGCCTCCTAGCTCGAGATGAGGGATCCTTTCCCTGTTTCGTAGGGAAAGAATTCCCGGCGTTCCCGTCGCATCTCAAGAGGTGGCGCTCTCCACAGGAAAGGCGAGAGGAACTCCAGGGTCGTGGCACCATTCCAAGAGACCCCCAGATGTGTCAGTCCATTCCAGAGGAACCTGTTTTCCCTGCACTGCCTTGACGTTCAAGCCGAGGATCGACTCCCACCACGTGTGCACGTGGGACAGCCCTGTGGGAAAGCCTCGTGGGAAAGCCTCGTGGGAAAGACTCGAGGGAAAACCATAGATCCTTTGATCCACGCGGCGGACTGCGTGACACTGCTGCTACCGCTCTGGAGGAAAGCGCAAGTGCATGCCCGCATTCGAGACGAGGACTGACTCCCCTGGGGAAACTCCAGAAGTACCCCAAGATCCATGTCAGCACTGGAGAGGAATCCTCAGGTTCCGGCCCCGACTCCACACAAGGTCTTAGGCCCCGGCATCGACGGGAGAGGAATCCCGAGAGGCCCCCGAGGAACTCGCATGGGGATTGGCCTTTCCTGAGGCCACCAGAGCGGGTCCCTGTGGTCCCCGTCGTAAGTCGAGAGCACCTGCCGCAACTCGTGAAAATCCAGGAGGTTTTGCCCTCCAGGCGAGATGAGGCCCATTTCCGCTGAGGCTTCTCGAGGCTAATCACGTCTAACCACTGGAACTTCCAATGGGTCCTTCACACCCTTGCTGCAACTCAAGAAGTTCCCCGACATACCCGTCTCCACTCAAGAGGAAGCACGTGGGGTCCCGCACACATCCAGGGGAGCCCCGCTTCCGCCTCCTAGCTCGAGATGAGGGATCCTTTCCCTGTTTCATAGGGAAAGATTTCCCGGCGTTCCCGTCGCATCTCAAGAGGAGGCGCTCTCCACAGGAAAGGCGAGAGGAACTCCAGGGTCGTGCCACCATTCCAAGAGTCCCCCAGATGTGTCAGTCCATTCCAGAGGAACCTGTTTTCCCTGCACTGCCTTGACGTTCAAGCCGAGGTTCCATTCCCACCACGTGTGCACGTGGGACAGCCCTGTGGGAAAGCCTCGTGGGAAAGCCTCGTGGGAAAGACTCGAGGGAAAACCATAGATCCTTTGATCCACGCGGTGGACTGCGTGACACTGCTGCTACCGCTCTGGAGGAAGGCGCAAGTGCATGCCCGCATTCGAGACGAGGACTGACTCCCCTGGGGAGACTCCAGAAGTACCCCAAGATCCATGTCAGCACTGGAAAGGAATCCTCAGGTTCCGGCCCCGACTCCACACAAGGTCTTAGGCCCCGGCATCGAAGGGAGAGGAATCCCGAGAGGCCCCCGAGGAACTCGCATGGGGACTGGCCTTTCCTGAGGCCACCAGAGCGGGTCCCTGACGTCCCCGTCGTAAGTCGGGAGCACCTGCCGCAACTCGAGAAAATCCAGGAGGTTTTGCCCTCCAGGCGAGATGAGGCCCATTTCCGCTGAGGCTTCTCGAGGCTAATCACATCTAACCACTGGAACTTCCAAAGGGTCCTTCACACCCTTGCTGCAACTCAAGAAGTTCCCCGACATACCCGTCTCCACTCGAGAGGAAGCACATGGGGTCCCGCACACATCCAGGGGAGCCCCGTTTCCGCCTCCTAGCTCGAGATGAGAGATCCTTTCCCTGTTTCATAGGGAAAGAATTCCCGGCGTTCCCGTCGCATCTCAAGAGGAGGCGCTCTCCACAGGAAAGGCGAGAGGAACTCCAGGGTCGTGCCACCATTCCAAGAGTCCCCCAGATGTGTCAGTCCATTCCAGAGGAACCTGTTTTCCCTGCACTGCCTTGACGTTCAAGCCGAGGATCCACTCCCACCACGTGTGCACGTGGGACAGCCCTGTGGGAAAGCCTCGTGGGAAAGCCTCGTGGGAAAGACTCGAGGGAAAACCATAGATCCTTTGCTCCACGCATCGGAATGCGTGACACTGCTGCTACCGCTCTGGAGGAAAGCGCAAGTGCATGCCCTCATTCGAGACGAGAACTGACTCCCCTGGGGAGACTCCAGAAGTACCCCAAGATCCATGTCAGCACTGGAGAGGAATCCGCAGGTTCCGGCCCCGACTCCACACAAGGTCTTAGGCCCCGGCATCGACGGGAGAGGAATCCCGAGAGGCCCCCGAGGAACTCGCATGGGGACTGGCCTTTCCTGAGGCCACCGGAGCGGGTCCCTGAGGTCCCCGTCGTAAGTCGAGAGCACCTGGCGCAACTCGAGAAAATCCAGGAGGTTTTGCCCTCCAGGCGAGATGAGGCCCATTTCCGCTGAGGCTTCTCGAGGCTAATCACGTCTAACCACTGGAACTTCCAAAGGGTCTTTCACACCCTTGCTGCAACTCAAGAAGTTCCCCGACATACCCGTCTCCACTCGAGAGGAAGCACGTGGGTCCCGCACACATCCAGGGGAGCCCCGTTTCCGCCTCCTAGCTCGAGATGAGGGATCCTTTCCCTGTTTCGTAGGGAAAGAATTCCCGGTGTTCCCGTCGCATCTCAAGAGGAGGCGCTCTCCACAGGAAAGGTGAGAGGAACTCCAGGGTCGTGACACCATTCCAAGAGTCCCCAGATGTGTCAGTCCATTCCAGAGGAACCTGTTTTCCCTGCACTTCCTTGACGTTCAAGCCGAGGATCGACTCCCACCACGTGTGCACGTGGGACAGCCCTGTGGGAAAGCCTCGTGGGAAAGCCTCGTGGGAAAGACTCGAGGGAAAACCATAGATCCTTTGCTCCACGCATCGGAATGCGTGACACTGCTGCTACCGCTCTGGAGGAAAGCGCAAGTGCATGCCCGCATTCGAGACGTGGACTGACTCCCCTGGGGAGACTCCAGAAGTACCCCAAGATCCATGTCAGCACTGGAGAGGAATCCTCAGGTTCCGGCCCCGACTCCACACAAGGTCTTAGGCCCCGGCATCGACGGGAGAGGAATCCCGAGAGGCCCTCGAGGAACTCGCATGGGGACTGGCCTTTCCTGAGGCCACCAGAGCGGGTCCCTGAGGTCCCCGTCGTAAGTCGAGAGCACCTGCCGAAACTCGAGAAAATCCAGGAGGTTTTGCCCTCCAGGCGAGATGAGGCCCATTTACGCTGAGGCTTCTCGAGGCCAATCACATCTAACCACTGGAACTTCCAAAGGGTCCTTCACACCCTTGTTGCAACTCAAGAAGTTCCCAGACATACCCGTCTGCACTCGAGAGGAAGCATGTGGTGTCCCGCACACATCGAGGGGAGCCCCGTTTCCACCTCCTAGCTCGAGATGAGGGATCCTTTCCCTGTTTCGTAGGGAAAGAATTCCCGGTGTTCCCGTCGCATCTCAAGAGGAGGCGCTCTCCACAGGAAAGGCGAGAGGAACTCCAGGGTCGTGCCACCATTCCAAGAGTCCCCCAGATGTGTCAGTCCATTCCAGAGGAACCTGTTTTCCCTGCACTGCCTTGACGTTCAAGCCGAGGATCGACTCCCACCACGTGTGCACGTGGGACAGCCCTGTGGGAAAGCCTCGTGGGAAAGCCTCGTGGGAAAGACTCGAGGGAAAACCATAGATCCTTTGATCCACGCGGCGGACTGCGTGACACTGCTGCTACCGCTCTGGAGGAAAGCGAAAGTGCATGCCCGCATTCGAGACGAGGACTGACTCCCCTGGGGAGACTCCAGAAGTACCCCAAGATCCATGTCAGCACTGGAGAGGAATCCTCAGGTTCCGGCCCCGACTCCACACAAGGTCTTAGGACCCGGGATCGACGGGAGAGGAATCCCGAGAAGCCCCCGAGGAACTCGCATGGGGACTGGCCTTTCCTGAGGCCACCAGAGCGGGTCCCTGAGGTCCCCGTCGTAAGTCGAGAGGACCTGCCGCAACTCGAGAAAATCCAGGAGGTTTTGCCCTCCAGGCGAGATGAGGCCCATTTCCGATGAGGCTTCTCGAGGCCAATCACGTCTAACCACTGGAACTTCCAAGGGGTCCTTCACACCCTTGCTGCAACTCAAGCAGTTCCGGGACATACCCGTCTCCACTCGAGAGGAAGCACGTGGGGTCCCGCACACATCGAGGGGAGCCCGGTTTCCGCCTCCTAGCTCGAGATGAGGGATCCTTTCCCTGTTTCGTAGGGAAAGAATTCCCGGTGTTCCCGTCGCATCTCAAGAGGAGGCGCTCTCCACAGGAAAGGTGAGAGGAACTCCAGGGTCGTGACACCATTCCAAGAGTCCCCAGATGTGTCAGTCCATTCCAGAGGAACCTGTTTTCCCTGCACTTCCTTGACGTTCAAGCCGAGGATCGACTCCCACCACGTGTGCACGTGGGACAGCCCTGTGGGAAAGCCTCGTGGGAAAGCCTCGTGGGAAAGACTCGAGGGAAAACCATAGATCCTTTGATCCACGCGGCGCACTGCGTGACACTGCTGCTACCGCTCTGGAGGAAAGCGCAAGTGCATGCCCGCATTCGAGACGAGGACTGACTCCCCTGGGGAGACTCCAGAAGTACCCCAAGATCCATGTCAGCACTGGAGAGGAATCCTCAGGTTCCGGCCCCGACTCCACACAAGGTCTTAGGCCCCGGCATCGACGGGAGAGGAATCCCGAGAGGCCCTCGAGGAACTCGCATGGGGACTGGCCTTTCCTGAGGCCACCAGAGCGGGTCCCTGAGGTCCCCGTCGTAAGTCGAGAGCACCTGCCGAAACTCGAGAAAATCCAGGAGGTTTTGCCCTCCAGGCGAGATGAGGCCCATTTACGCTGAGGCTTCTCGAGGCCAATCACATCTAACCACTGGAACTTCCAAAGGTTCCTTCACACCCTTGTTGCAACTCAAGAAGTTCCCCGACATACCCGTCTGCACTCGAGAGGAAGCATGTGGTGTCCCGCACACATCGAGGGGAGCCCCGTTTCCGCCTCCTAGCTCGAGATGAGGGATCCTTTCCCTGTTTCGTAGGGAAAGAATTCCCGGCGTTCCCGTCGCATCTCAAGAGGAGGCGCTCTCCACAGGAAAGGCGAGAGGAACTCCAGGGTCGTGCGACCATTCCAAGAGTCCCCCAGATGTGTCAGTCCATTCCAGAGGAACCTGTTTTCCCTGCACTGCCTTGACGTTCAAGCCGAGGATCGACTCCCACCACGTGTGCACGTGGGACAGCCCTGTGGGAAAGCCTCGTGGGAAAGCCTCGTGGGAAAGACTCGAGGGAAAACCATAGATCCTTTGATCCACGCGGCGGACTGCGTGACACTTCTGCTACCGCTCTGGAGGAAAGCGAAAGTGCATGCCCGCATTCGAGACGAGGACTGACTCCCCTGGGGAGTCTCCAGAAGTACCCCAAGATCCATGTCAGCACTGGAGAGGAATCCTCAGGTTCCGGCCCCGACTCCACACAAGGACTTAGGCCCCGGCAACGACGGGAGAGGAATCCCGAGAGGACCCCGAGGAACTCGCATGGGGACTGGCCTTTCCTGAGGCCACCAGAGCGGGTCCCTGAGGTCCGCGTCGTAAGTCGAGAGCACCTGCCGCAACTCGAGAAAATCCAGGAGGTTTTTTCCCTCCAGGCGAGATGAGGCCCATTTCCGCTGAGGCTTCTCGAGGCCAATCACATCTAACCACTGGAACTTCCAAAGGGTCCTTCACACCCATGCTGCAACTCAAGAAGTTCCCCGACATAATCGTCTGCACTCGAGAGGAAGCACGTGGTGTCACGCACACATCCAGGGGAGCCCCGTTTCCGCCTACTAGCTCGAGATGAGGGATCCTTTCCCTGTTTCGTAGGGAAAGAATTCCCGGCGTTCCCGTCGCATCTCAAGAGGAGGCGCTCTGCACAGGAAAGGCGAGAGGAACTCCAGGGTCGTGACACCATTCCAAGAGTCCCCCAGATGTGTCAGTCCATTCCAGAGGAACCTGTTTTCCCTGCACTCCCTTGACGTTCAAGCCGAGGATCGACTCCCACCACGTGTGCACGTGGGACAGCCCTGTGGGAAAGCCTCGTGGAAAGCCTCGTGGGAAAGACTCGAGGGAAAACCATAGATCCTTTGATCCACGCGGTGGACTGCGTGACACTGCTGCTACCGCTCTGGAGGAAAGCGCACGTGCATGCCCGCATTCGAGATGAGGACTGACTCCCCTGGGGAGACTCCAGAAGTACCCCAAGATCCATGTCAGCACTGGAGAGGAATCCTCAGGTTCCGGCCCCGACTCCACACAAGGACTTAGGCCCCGGCATCAATGGGAGAGGAATCCCGAGAGGCCCCCGAGGAACTCGCATGGGGACTGGCCTTTCCTGAGGCCACCAGAGCGGGTCCCTGAGGTCCGCGTCGTAAGTCGAGAGCACCTGCCGCAACTCGAGAAAATCCAGGAGGTTTTTTCCCTCCAGGCGAGATGAGGCCCATTTCCGCTGAGGCTTCTCGAGGCCAATCACATCTAACCACTGGAACTTCCAAAGGGTCCTTCACACCCATGCTGCAACTCAAGAAGTTCCCCGACATAATCGTCTGCACTCGAGAGGAAGCACGTGGTGTCACGCACACATCCAGGGGAGCCCCGTTTCCGCCTACTAGCTCGAGATGAGGGATCCTTTCCCTGTTTCGTAGGGAAAGAATTCCCGGCGTTCCCGTCGCATCTCAAGAGGAGGCGCTCTCCACAGGAAAGGCGAGAGGAACTCCAGGGTCGTGACACCATTCCAAGAGTCCCCCAGATGTGTCAGTCCATTCCAGAGGAACCTGTTTTCCCTGCACTGCCTTGACGTTCAAGCCGAGGATCGACTCCCACCACGTGTGCACGTGGGACAGCCCTGTGGGAAAGCCCCGTGGGAAAGCCTCGTGGGAAAGACTCGAGGGAAAACCATAGATCCTTTGATCCACGCGGCGGACTGCGTGACACTGCTGCTACCGCTCTGGAGGAAAGCGCACGTGCATGCCCGCATTCGAGACGAGGACTGACTCCCCTGGGGAGACTCCAGAAGTACCCCAAGATCCATGTCAGCACTGGAGAGGAATCCTCAGGTTCCGGCCCCGACTCCACACAAGGACTTAGGCCCCGGCATCAATGGGAGAGGAATCCCGAGAGGCCCCCGAGGAACTCGCATGGGGACTGGCCTTTCCTGAGGCCACCAGAGCGGGTCCCTGAGGTCCCCGTCGTAAGTCGAGAGCACCTGCCGCAACTCGAGAAAATCCAGGAGGTTTTGCCCTCCAGGCGAGATGAGGCGCATTTCCGCTGAGGCTTCTCGAGGCCAATCACATCTAACCACTGGAACTGCCATAGGGTCCTTCACATCCTTGCTGCAACTCAAGAAGTTCCCCGACATACCCGTCTCCACTCGAGAGGAAGCACGTGGGGTCCCGCACACATCCAGGGGAGCCCCGTTTCCGCCTCCTAGCTCGAGATGAGGGATCCTTTCCTTGTTTCGTAGGGAAAGAATTCCCGGCGTTCCCGTCGCATCTTAAGAGGAGGCGCTCTCCACAGGAAAGGAGAGAGGAACTCCAGGGTCGTGCCACCATTCCAAGAGTCCCCCAGATGTGTCAGTCCATTCCAGAGGAACCTGTTTTCCCTGCACTGCCTTGCCGTTCAAGCCGAGGATCGACTCCCACCACGTGTGCACGTGGGACAGCCCTGTGGGAAAGCCTCGTGGGAAAGCCTCGTGGGAAAGACTCGAGGGAAAACCATAGATACTTTGATCCACGCGGCGGACTGCGTGACACTGCTGCTACCGCTCTGGAGGAAAGCGCAAGTGCATGCCCGCATTCGAGACGAGGACTGACTCCCCTGGGGAGACTCCAGAAGTACCCCAAGATCCATGTCAGCACTGGAGAGGAATCCTCAGGTTCCGGCCCCGACTCCACACAAGGTCTTAGGCCCCGGCATCGAAGGGAGAGGAATCCCGAAACGCCCCCGAGGAACTCGCATGGGGACTGGCCTTTCCTGAGGCCACCAGAGCGGTTCCCTGAGGTCCCCGTCGTAAGCCGAGAGCACCTGCCGCAACTCGAGAAAATCCAGGAGGTTTTGCCCTCCAGGCGAGATGAGGCCCATTTCCGCTGAGGCTTCTCGAGGCCAATCACATCTAACCACTGGAACTTCCAAAGGGTCCTTCACACCCTTGCTGCAACTCAAGCAGTTCCGGGACATACCCGTCTCCACTCGAGAGGAAGCACGTGGGGTCCCGCACACATCCAGGGGAGCCCCGTTTCCGCCTCCTAGCTCGAGATGAGGGATCCTTTCCCTGTTTCATAGGGAAAGAATTCCCGGCGTTCCCGTCGCATCTTAAGAGGAGGCGCTCTCCACAGGAAAGGAGAGAGGAACTCCAGGGTCGTGCCACCATTCCAAGAGTCCCCCAGATGTGTCAGTCCATTCCAGAGGAACCTGTTTTCCCTGCACTGCCTTGACGTTCAAGCCGAGGATCGACTCCCACCACGTGTGCACGTGGGACAGCCCTGTGGGAAAGCCTCGTGGGAAAGCCTCGTGGGAAAGACTCGAGGGAAAACCATAGATCCTTTGATCCACGCGGCGGACTGCGTGACACTGCTGCTACCGCTCTGGAGGAAAGCGCACGTGCATGCCCGCATTCGAGACGAGGACTGACTCCCCTGGGGAGACTCCAGAAGTACCCCAAGATCCATGTCAGCACTGGAGAGGAATCCTCAGGTTCCGGCCCCGACTCCACACAAGGTCTTAGGCCCCGGCATCGATGGGAGAGGAATCCCGAGAGGCCCCCGAGGAACTCGCATGGGGACTGGCCTTTCCTGAGGCCACCAGAGCGGGTCCCTGAGGTCCCGGTCGTAAGTCGAGAGCACCTGCCGCAACTCGAGAAAATCCAGGAGGTTTTGCCCTCCAGGCGAGATGAGACCCATTTCCGCTGAGGCTTCTCGAGGCCAATCACATCTAACCACTGGAACTTCCAAAGGGTCCTTCACACCCTTGCTGCAACTCAAGAAGTTCCCCGACATACCCGTCTCCACTCGAGAGGAAGCACGTGGTGTCCCGCACACATCCAGGGGAGCCCCGCTTCCGCCTCCTAGCTCGAGATGAGGGATCCTTTCCCTGTTTCGTAGGGAAAGAATTCCCGGCGTTCCCGTCGCATCTCAAGAGGAGGCGCTCTCCACAGGAAAGGAGAGAGGAACTCCAGGGTCGTGACACCATTCCAAGAGTCCCCCAGATGTGTCAGTCCATTCCAGAGGAACCTGTTTTCCCTGCACTGCCTTGACGTTCAAGCCGAGGATCGACTCCCACCACGTGTGCACGTGGGACAGTCCTGTGGGAAAGCCTCGTGGGAAAGCCTCGTGGGAAAGACTCGAGGGAAAACCATAGATCCTTTGATCCACGCGGCGGACTGCGTGACACTGCTGCTACCGCTCTGGAGGAAAGCGCAAGTGCATGCCCGCATTCGAGACGAGGACTGACTCCCCTGGGGAGACTCCAGAAGTACCCCAAGATCCATGTCAGCACTGGAGAGGAATCCTCAGGTTCCGGCCCCGACTCCACACAAGGTCTTAGGCCCCGGCATCGATGGGAGAGGAATCCCGAGAGGCCCCCGAGGAACTCGCATGGGGACTGGCCTTTCCTGAGGCCACCAGAGCGGGTCCCTGAGGTCCCCGTCGTAAGTCGAGAGCACCTGCCGCAACTCGAGAAAATCCAGGAGGTTTTGCCCTCCAGGCGAGATGAGGCCCATTTCCGCTGAGGCTTCTCGAGGCCAATCACATCTAACCACTGGAACTTCCAAAGGGTCCTTCACACCCTTGCTGCAACTCAAGCAGTTCCGGGACATACCCGTCTCCACCCGAGAGGAAGCACGTGGGGTCCCGCACACATCCAGGGGAGCCCCGTTTCCGCCTCCTAGCTCGAGATGAGGGATCCTTTCCCTGTTTCATAGGGAAAGTATTCCCGGCGTTCCCGTCGCATCTTAAGAGGAGGCGCTCTCCACAGGAAAGGAAAGAGGAACTCCAGGGTCGTGCCACCATTCCAAGAGTCCCCCAGATGTGTCAGTCCATTCCAGAGGAACCTGTTTTCCCTGCACTGCCTTGACGTTCAAGCCGAGGATCGACTCCCACCACGTGTGCACGTGGGACAGCCCTGTGGGAAAGCCTCGTGGGAAAGCCTCGTGGGAAAGACTCGAGGGAAAACCATAGATCCTTTGATCCACGCGGCGGACTGCGTGACACTGCTGCTACCGCTCTGGAGGAAAGCGCACGTGCATGCCCGCATTCGAGACGAGGACTGACTCCAATGGGGAGACTCCAGAAGTACCCCAAGATCCATGTCAGCACTGGAGAGGAATCCTCAGGTTCCGGCCCCGACTCCACACAAGGTCTTAGGCCCCGGCATCGACGGGAGAGGAATCCCGAGAGGCCCCCGAGGAACTCGCATGGGGACTGGCCTTTCCTGAGGCCACCAGAGCGGGTCCCTGAGGTCCCCGTCGTAAGTCGAGAGCACCTGCCGCAACTCGAGAAAATCCAGGAGGTTTTGCCCTCCAGGCGAAATGAGGCCCATTTCCGCTGAGGCTTCTCGAGGCTAATCACGTCTAACCACTGGAACTTCCAAAGGGTCCTTCACACCCTTGCTGCAACTCAAGAAGTTCCCCGACATACCCGTCTCCACTCGAGAGGAAGCACGTGGGTCCCGCACACATCCAGGGGAGCCCCGTTTCCGCCTCCTAGCTCGAGATGAGAGATCCTTTCCCTGTTTCGTAGGGAAAGAATTCCGGCGTTCCCGTCGCATCTCAAGAGGAGGCGTTCTCCACAGGAAAGGCGAGAGGAACTCCAGGGTCGTGACACCATTCCAAGAGTCCCCCAGATGTGTCAGTCCATTCCAGAGGAACCTGTTTTCCCTGCACTGCCTTGACGTTCAAGCCGAGGATCGACTCCCACCACGTGTGCACGTGGGACAGCCCTGTGGGAAAGCCTCGTGGGAAAGCCTCGTGGGAAAGACTCGAGGGAAAACCATAGATCCTTTGATCCACGCGGCGGACTGCGTGACACTGCTGCTACCGCTCTGGAGGAAAGCACAATGCATGCCCACATTCGAGACGAGGACTGACTCCCCTGGGGAGACTCCAGAAGTACCCCAAGATCCATGTCAGCACTGGAGAGGAATCCTCAGGTTCCGGCCCCGACTCCACACAAGGTCTTAGGCCCCTGCATCGAAGGGAGAGGAATCCCGAAACGCCCCCAAGGAACTCGCATGGGGACTGGCCTTTCCTGAGGCCACCAGAGCGGTTCCCTGAGGTCCCCGTCGTAAGTCGAGAGCACCTGCCGCAACTCGAGAAAATCCAGGAGGTTTTGCCCTCCAGGCGAGATGAGGCCCATTTCCGCTGAGGCTTCTCGAGGCCAATCACATCTAACCACTGGAACTTCCAAAGGGTCCTTCACACCATTGCTGCAACTCAAGAAGTTCCCCGACATACCCGTCTCCACACGAGAGGAAGCACGTGGGGTCCCGCACACATCCAGGGGAGCCCCGTTTCCGCCTACTAGCTCGAGATGAGGGATCCTTTCCCTGTTTCAAAGGGAAAGAATTCCCGGCGTTCCCGTCGCATCTCAAGAGGAGGCGCTCTCCACAGGAAAGGCGAGAGGAACTCCAGGGTCGTGCGACCATTCCAAGAGTCCCCCAGATGTGTCAGTTCATTCCAGAGGAACCTGTTTTCCCTGCACTGCCTTGACGTTCAAGCCGAGGATCGACTCCCACCACGTGTGCACGTGGGACAGCCTTGTGGGAAAGCCTCGTGGGAAAGCCTCGTGGGAAAGACTCGAGGGAAAACCATAGATCCTTTGATCCACGCGGCGGACTGCGTGACACTTCTGCTACCGCTCTGGAGGAAAGCGAAAGTGCATGCCCGCATTCGAGACGAGGACTGACTCCCCTGGGGAGACTCCAGAAGTACCCCAAGATCCATGTCAGCACTGGAGAGGAATCCTCAGGTTCCGGCCCCGACTCCACACAAGGTCTTAGGCCCCGGCAACGACGGGAGAGGAATCCCGAGAGGACCCCGAGGAACTCGCATGGGGACTGGCCTTTCCTGAGGCCACCAGAGCGGGTCCCTGAGGTCCGCGTCGTAAGTCGAGAGCACCTGCCGCAACTCGAGAAAATCCAGGAGGTTTTTTCCCTCCAGGCGAGATGAGGCCCATTTCCGCTGAGGCTTCTCGAGGCCAATCACATCTAACCACTGGAACTTCCAAAGGGTCCTTCACACCCATGCTGCAACTCAAGAAGTTCCCCGACATACCCGTCTGCACTCGAGAGGAAGCACGTGGTGTCCTGCACACATCCAGGGGAGCCCCGTTTCCGCCTCCTAGCTCGAGATGACGGATCCTTTCCCTGTTTCATAGGGAAAGAATTCCCGGCGTTCCCGTCGCATCTCAAGAGGAGGCGCTCTCCACAGGAAAGGCGAGAGGAACTCCAGGGTCGTGACACCATTCCAAGAGTCCCCCAGATGTGTCAGTCCATTCCAGAGGAACCTGTTTTCCCTGCACTGCCTTGACGTTCAAGCCGAGGATCGACTCCCACCACGTGTGCACGTGGGACAGCCCTGTGGGAAAGCCTCGTGGGAAAGCCTCGTGGGAAAGACTCGAGGGAAAACCATAGATCCTTTGATCCACGCGGCGGACTGCGTGACACTGCTGCTACCGCTCTGGAGGAAAGCGCAAGTGCATGCCCGCATTCGAGACGAGGACTGACTCCCCTGGGGAGACTCCAGAAGTACCCCAAGATCCATGTCAGCACTGGAGAGGAATCCTCAGGTTCCGGCCCCGACTCCACACAAGGTCTTAGGCCCCGGCATCGATGGGAGAGGAATCCCGAGAGGCCCCCGAGGAACTCGCATGGGGACTGGCCTTTCCTGAGGCCACCAGAGCGGGTCCCTGAGGTCCCCGTCGTAAGTCGAGAGCACCTGCCGCAACTCGAGAAAATCCAGGAGGTTTTGCCCTCCAGGCGAGATGAGGCCCATTTCCGCTGAGGCTTCTCGAGGCCAATCACATCTAACAACTGGAACTTCCAAAGGGTCCTTCACACCCTTGCTGCAACTCAAGCAGTTCCGGGACATACCCGTCTCCACTCGAGAGGAAGCACGTGGGTCCCGCACACATCCAGGGGAGCCCCGTTTCCGCCTCCTAGCTCGAGATGAGAGATCCTTTCCCTGTTTCGTAGGGAAAGAATTCCGGCGTTCCCGTCGCATCTCAAGAGGAGGCGTTCTCCACAGGAAAGGCGAGAGGAACTCCAGGGTCGTGACACCATTCCAAGAGTCCCCCAGATGTGTCAGTCCATTCCAGAGGAACCTGTTTTCCCTGCACTGCCTTGACGTTCAAGCCGAGGATCGACTCCCACCACGTGTGCACGTGGGACAGCCCTGTGGGAAATCCTCGTGGGAAAGCCTCGTGGGAAAGACTCGAGGGAAAACCATAGATCCTTTGATCCACGCGGCGGACTGCGTGACACTGCTTCTACCGCTCTGGAGGAAAGCACAATGCATGCCCACATTCGAGACGAGGACTGACTCCCCTGGGGAGACTCCAGAAGTACCCCAAGATCCATGTCAGCACTGGAGAGGAATCCTCAGGTTCCGGCCCCGACTCCACACAAGGTCTTAGGCCCCTGCATCGAAGGGAGAGGAATCCCGAAACGCCCCCAAGGAACTCGCATGGGGACTGGCCTTTCCTGAGGCCACCAGAGCGGTTCCCTGAGGTCCCCGTCGTAAGTGGAGAGCACCTGCCGCAACTCGAGAAAATCCAGGAGGTTTTGCCCTCCAGGCGAGATGAGGCCCATTTCCGCTGAGGCTTCTCGAGGCCAATCACATCTAACCACTGGAACTTCCAAAGGGTCCTTCACACCATTGCTGCAACTCAAGAAGTTCCCCGACATACCCGTCTCCACACGAGAGGAAGCACGTGGGGTCCCGCACACATCCAGGGGAGCCCCGTTTCCGCCTACTAGCTCGAGATGAGGGATCCTTTCCCTGTTTCAAAGGGAAAGAATTCCCGGCGTTCCCGTCGCATCTCAAGAGGAGGCGCTCTCCACAGGAAAGGCGAGAGGAACTCCAGGGTCGTGCGACCATTCCAAGAGTCCCCCAGATGTGTCAGTCCATTCCAGAGGAACCTGTTTTCCCTGCACTGCCTTGAAGTTCAAGGCGAGGATCGACTCCCACCACGTGTGCACGTGGGACAGCCCTGTGGGAAAGCCTCGTGGGAAAGCCTCGTGGGAAAGACTCGAGGGAAAACCATAGATCCTTTGATCCACGCGGCGGACTGCGTGACACTTCTGCTACCGCTCTGGAGGAAAGCGAAAGTGCATGCCCGCATTCGAGACGAGGACTGACTCCCCTGGGGAGACTCCAGAAGTACCCCAAGATCCATGTCAGCACTGGAGAGGAATCCTCAGGTTCCGGCCCCGACTCCACACAAGGTCTTAGGCCCCGGCAACGACGGGAGAGGAATCCCGAGAGGACCCCGAGGAACTCGCATGGGGACTGGCCTTTCCTGAGGCCACCAGAGCGGGTCCCTGAGGTCCGCGTCGTAAGTCGAGAGCACCTGCCGCAACTCGAGAAAATCCAGGAGGTTTTTTCCCTCCAGGCGAGATGAGGCCCATTTCCGCTGAGGCTTCTCGAGGCCAATCACATCTAACCACTGGAACTTCCAAAGGGTCCTTCACACCCATGCTGCAACTCAAGAAGTTCCCCGACATACCCGTCTGCACTCGAGAGGAAGCACGTGGTGTCCTGCACACATCCAGGGGAGCCCCGTTTCCGCCTCCTAGCTCGAGATGACGGATCCTTTCCCTGTTTCATAGGGAAAGAATTCCCGGCGTTCCCGTCGCATCTCAAGAGGAGGCGCTCTCCACAGGAAAGGCGAGAGGAACTCCAGGGTCGTGCCACCATTCCAAGAGTCCCCCAGATGTGTCAGTCCATTCCAGAGGAACCTGTTTTCCCTGCACTGCCTTGACGTTCAAGCCGAGGATAGACTCCCACCACGTGTGCACGTGGGACAGCCCTGTGGGAAAGCCTCGTGGGAAAGCCTCGTGGGAAAGACTCGAGGGAAAACCATAGATCCTTTGATCCACGCGGCGGACTGCGTGACACTGCTGCTACCGCTCTGGAGGAAAGCGCAAGTGCATGCCCGCATTCGAGACGAGGACTGACTCCCCTGGGGAGACTCCACAAGTACCCCAAGATCCATGTCAATGCGGGAGAAGAATCCTCAGGTTCCGGCCCCGACTCCACACAAGGTCTTAGGCCCCGGCATCGACGGGAGAGGAATCCCGAGAGGCCCCCGAGGAACTCGCATGGGGACTGGCCTTTCCTGAGGCCACAAGAGCGGGTCCCTGAGGTCCCCATCGTAAGTCGAGAGCACCTGCCGCAACTCGAGAAAATCCAGGAGGTTTTGCCCTCCAGGCGAGATGAGGCCCATTTCCGCTGAGGCTTCTCGAGGCTAATCACGTCTAACCACTGGAACTTCCAAAGGGTCCTTCACACCCTTGCTGCAACTCAAGAAGTTCCCCGACATACCCGTCTCCACTCGAGAGGAAGCATGTGGGTCCCGGACACATCCAGGGGAGCCCCGTTTCCGCCTACTAGCTCGAGATGAGGGATCCTTTCCCTGTTTCGTAGGGAAAGAATTCCGGCGTTCCCGTCGCATCTCAAGAGGAGGCGCTCTCCACAGGAAAGGAGAGAGGAACTCCAGGGTCGTGACACCATTCCAAGAGTCCCCCAGATGTGTCAGTCCATTCCAGAGGAACCTGTTTTCCCTGCACTGCCTTGACGTTCAAGCCGAGGATCGACTCCCACCACGTGTGCACGTGGGACAGCCCTGTGGGAAAGCCTCGTGGGAAAGCCTCGTGGGAAAGACTCGAGGGAAAACCATAGATCCTTTGATCCACGCGGCGGACTGCGTGACACTGCTGCTACCGCTCTGGAGGAAAGCGCAAGTGCATGCCCGCATTCGAGACGAGGACTGACTCCCCTGGGGAGACTCCAGAAGTACCCCAAGATCCATGTCAGCACTGGAGAGGAATCCTCAGGTTCCGGCCCCGACTCCACACAAGGACTTAGGCCCCGGCATCAATGGGAGAGGAATCCCGAGAGGCCCCCGAGGAACTCGCATGGGGACTGGCCTTTCCTGAGGCCACCAGAGCGGGTCCCTGAGGTCCCCGTCGTAAGTCGAGAGCACCTGCCGCAACTCGAGAAAATCCAGGAGGTTTTGCCCTCCAGGCGAGATGAGGCCCATTTCCGCTGAGGCTTCTCGAGGCCAATCACATCTAACCACTGGAACTTCCAAAGGGTCCTTCACACCCTTGCTGCAACTCAAGAAGTTCCCCGACATACCCGTCTCCACTCGAGAGGAAGCACGTGGGGTCCCGCACACATCCAGGGGAGCCCCGTTTCCGCCTCCTAGCTCGAGATGAGGGATCCTTTCCCTGTTTCGTAGGGAAAGAATTCCCGGCGTTCCCGTCGCATCTTAAGAGGAGGCGCTCTCCACAGGAAAGGAGAGAGGAACTCCAGGGTCGTGCCACCATTCCAAGAGTCCCCCAGATGTGTCAGTCCATTCCAGAGGAACCTGTTTTCCCTGCACTGCCTTGACGTTCAAGCCGAGGATCGACTCCCACCACGTGTGCACGTGGGACAGCCCTGTGGGAAAGCCTCGTGGGAAAGCCTCGTGGGAAAGACTCGAGGGAAAACCATAGATCCTTTGATCCACGCGGCGGACTGCGTGACACTGCTGCTACCGCTCTGGAGGAAAGCGCAAGTGCATGCCCATATTCGAGACGAGGACTGACTCCCCTGGGGAGACTCCAGAAGTACCCCAAGATCCATGTCAGCACTGGAGAGGAATCCTCAGGTTCCGGCCCCGACTCCACACAAGGTCTTAGGCCCCGGCATCGAAGGGAGAGGAATCCCGAAACGCCCCCGAGGAACTCGCATGGGGACTGGCCTTTCCTGAGGCCACCAGAGCGGTTCCCTGAGGTCCCCGTCGTAAGCCGAGAGCACCTGCCGCAACTCGAGAAAATCCAGGAGGTTTTGCCCTCCAGGCGAGATGAGGCCCATTTCCGCTGAGGCTTCTCGAGGCCAATCACATCTAACCACTGGAACTTCCAAAGGGTCCTTCACACCCTTGCTGCAACTCAAGCAGTTCTGGGACATACCCGTCTCCACTCGAGAGGAAGCACGTGGGGTCCCGCACACACCCAGGGGAGCCCCGTTTCCGCCTCCTAGCTCGAGATGAGGGATCCTTTCCCTGTTTCATAGGGAAAGAATTCCCGGCGTTCCCGTCGCATCTTAAGAGGAGGCGCTCTCCACAGGAAAGGAGAGAGGAACTCCAGGGTCGTGCCACCATTCCAAGAGTCCCCCAGATGTGTCAGTCCATTCCAGAGGAACCTGTTTTCCCTGCACTGCCTTGACGTTCAAGCCGAGGATCGACTCCCACCACGTGTGCACGTGGGACAGCCCTGTGGGAAAGCCTCGTGGGAAAGCCTCGTGGGAAAGACTCGAGGGAAAACCATAGATCCTTTGATCCACGCGGCGGACTGCGTGACACTGCTGCTACCGCTCTGGAGGAAAGCGCAAGTGCATGCCCGCATTCGAGACGAGGACTGACTCCCCTGGGGAGACTCCAGAAGTACCCCAAGATCCATGTCAGCACTGGAGAGGAATCCTCAGGTTCCGGCCCCGACTCCACACAAGGTCTTAGGCCCCGGCATCGATGGGAGAGGAATCCCGAGAGGCCCCCGAGGAACTCGCATGGGGACTGGCCTTTCCTGAGGCCACCAGAGCGGGTCCCTGAGGTCCCGGTCGTAAGTCGAGAGCACCTGCCGCAACTCGAGAAAATCCAGGAGGTTTTGCCCTCCAGGCGAGATGAGACCCATTTCCGCTGAGGCTTCTCGAGGCCAATCACATCTAACCACTGGAACTTCCAAAGGGTCCTTCACACCCTTGCTGCAACTCAAGAAGTTCCCCGACATACCCGTCTGCACTCGAGAGGAAGCACGTGGTGTCCCGCACACATCCAGGGGAGCCCCGTTTCCGCCTCCTAGCTCGAGATGAGGGATCCTTTCCCTGTTTCGTAGGGAAAGAATTCCCGGCGTTCCCGTCGCATCTCAAGAGGAGGCGCTCTCCACAGGAAAGGAGAGAGGAACTCCAGGGTCGTGACACCATTCCAAGAGTCCCTCAGATGTGTCAGTCCATTCCAGAGGAACCTGTTTTCCCTGCACTGCCTTGACGTTCAAGCCGAGGATCGACTCCCACCACGTGTGCACGTGGGACAGCCCTGTGGGAAAGCCTCGTGGGAAAGCCTCGTGGGAAAGACTCGAGGGAAAACCATAGATCCTTTGATCCACGCGGCGGACTGCGTGACACTGCTGCTACCGCTCTGGAGGAAAGCGCAAGTGCATGCCCGCATTCGAGACGAGGACTGACTCCCCTGGGGAGACTCCAGAAGTACCCCAAGATCCATGTCAGCACTGGAGAGGGATCCTCAGGTTCCGGCCCCGACTCCACACAAGGTCTTAGGCCCCGGCATCGATGGGAGAGGAATCCCGAGAGGCCCCCGAGGAACTCGCATGGGGACTGGCCTTTCCTGAGGCCACCAGAGCGGGTCCCTGAGGTCCCCGTCGTAAGTCGAGAGCACCTGCCGCAACTCGAGAAAATCCAGGAGGTTTTGCCCTCCAGGCGAGATGAGGCCCATTTCCGCTGAGGCTTCTCGAGGCCAATCACATCTAACCACTGGAACTTCCAAAGGGTCCTTCACACCCTTGCTGCAACTCAAGCAGTTCCGGGACATACCCGTCTCCACTCGAGAGGAAGCACGTGGGGTCCCGCACACATCCAGGGGAGCCCCGTTTCCGCCTCCTAGCTCGAGATGAGGGATCCTTTCCCTGTTTCATAGGGAAAGTATTCCCGGCGTTCCCGTCGCATCTTAAGAGGAGGCGCTCTCGACAGGAAAGGAGAGAGGAACTCCAGGGTCGTGCCACCATTCCAAGAGTCCCCCAGATGTGTCAGTCCATTCCAGAGGAACCTGTTTTCCCTGCACTGCCTTGACGTTCAAGCCGAGGATCGACTCCCACCACGTGTGCACGTGGGACAGCCCTGTGGGAAAGCCTTGTGGGAAAGCCTCGTGGGAAAGACTCGAGGGAAAACCATAGATCCTTTGATCCACGCGGCGGACTGCGTGACACTGCTGCTACCGCTCTGGAGGAAAGCGCACGTGCATGCCCGCATTCGAGACGAGGACTGACTCCCCTGGGGAGACTCCAGAAGTACCCCAAGATCCATGTCAGCACTGGAGAGGAATCCTCAGGTTCCGGCCCCGACTCCACACAAGGTCTTAGGCCCCGGCATCGACGGGAGAGGAATCCCGAGAGGCCCCCGAGGAACTCGCATGGGGACTGGCCTTTCCTGAGGCCACCAGAGCGGGTCCCTGAGGTCCCCGTCGTAAGCCGAGAGCACCTGCCGCAACTCGAGAAAATCCAGGAGGTTTTGCCCTCCAGGCGAGATGAGGCCCATTTCCGCTGAGGCTTCTCGAGGCTAATCACGTCTAACCACTGGAACTTCCAAAGGGTCCTTCACACCCTTGCTACAACTCAAGAAGTTCCCCGACATACCCATCTCCACTCGAGAGGAAGCACGTGGGTCCCGCACACATCCAGGGGAGCCCCGTTTCCGCCTCCTAGCTCGAGATGAGAGATCCTTTCCCTGTTTCGTAGGGAAAGAATTCCGGCGTTCCCGTCGCATCTCAAGAGGAGGCGTTCTCCACAGGAAAGGCGAGAGGAACTCCAGGGTCGTGACACCATTCCAAGAGTCCCCCAGATGTGTCAGTCCATTCCAGAGGAACCTGTTTTCCCTGCACTGCCTTGACGTTCAAGCCGAGGATCGACTCCCACCACGTGTGCACGTGGGACAGCCCTGTGGGAAAGCCTCGTGGGAAAGCCTCGTGGGAAAGACTCGAGGGAAAACCATAGATCCTTTGATCCACGCGGCGGACTGCGTGACACTGCTGCTACCGCTCTGGAGGAAAGCACAATGCATGCCCACATTCGAGACGAGGACTGACTCCCCTGGGGAGACTCCAGAAGTACCCCAAGATCCATGTCAGCACTTGAGAGGAATCCTCAGGTTCCGGCCCCGACTCCACACAAGGTCTTAGGCCCCGGCATCGAAGGGAGAGGAATCCCGAAACGCCCCCGAGGAACTCGCATGGGGACTGGCCTTTCCTGAGGCCACCAGAGCGGTTCCCTGAGGTCCCCGTCGTAAGTCGAGAGCACCTGCCGCAACTCGAGAAAATCCAGGAGGTTTTGCCCTCCAGGCGAGATGAGGCCCATTTCCGCTGAGGCTTCTCGAGGCCAATCACATCTAACCACTGGAACTTCCAAAGGGTCCTTCACACCATTGCTGTAACTCAAGAAGTTCCCCGACATACCCGTCTCCACACGAGAGGAAGCACGTGGGGTCCCGCACACATCCAGGGGAGCCCCGTTTCCGCCTACTAGCTCGAGATGAGGGATCCTTTCCCTGTTTCATAGGGAAAGAATTCCCGGCGTTCCCGTCGCATCTCAAGAGGAGGCGCTCTCCACAGGAAAGGCGAGAGGAACTCCAGGGTCGTGACACCATTCCAAGAGTCCCCCAGATGTGTCAGTCCATTCCAGAGGAACCTGTTTTCCCTGCACTGCCTTGACGTTCAAGCCGAGGATCGACTCCCACCACGTGTGCACGTGGGACAGCCCTGTGGGAAAGCCTCGTGGGAAAACCTCATGGGAAAGACTCGAGGGAAAACCATAGATCCTTTGATCGACGCGGCGGACTGCGTGACACTGCTGCTACCGCTCTGGAGGAAAGCGCAAGTGCATGCCCGCATTCCAGACGAGGACTGACTCCCCTGGGGAGACTCCAGAAGTACCCCAAGATCCATGTCAGCACTGGAGAGGAATCCTCAGGTTCCGGCCCCGACTCCACACAAGGCCTTAGGCCCCGGCATCGATGGGAGAGGAATCCCGAGAGGCCCCCGAGGAACTCGCATGGGGACTGGCCTTTCCTGAGGCCACCAGAGCGGGTCCCTGAGGTCCCCGTCGTAAGTCGAGAGCACCTGCCGCAACTCTAGAAAATCCAGGGGGTTTTGCCCTCCAGGCGAGATGAGGCCCATTTCCGCTGAGGCTTCTCGAGGCCAATCACATCTAACCACTGGAACTCCAAAGGGTCCTTCACACCCTTGCTGCAACTCAAGAAGTTCCCCGACATACCCGTCTGCACTCGAGAGGAAGCACGTGGTGTCCCGCACACATCCGGGGAGCCCCGTTTCCGCCTCCTAGCTCGAGATGAGGGATCCTTTCCCTGTTTCGTAGGGAAAGAATTCCCGGCGTTCCCTTCGCATCTTAAGAGGAGGCGCTCTCCACAGGAAAGGAGAGAGGAACTCCAGGGTCGTGCCACCATTCCAAGAGTCCCCCAGATGTGTCAGTCCATTCCAGAGGAACCTGTTTTCCCTGCACTGCCTTGACGTTCAAGCCGAGGATCGACTCCCACCACGTGTGCACGTGGGACAGCCCTGTGGGAAAGCCTCGTGGGAAAGCCTCGTGGGAAAGACTCGAGGGAAAACCATAGATCCTTTGATCCACGCGGCGGACTGCGTGACACTGCTGCTACCGCTCTGGAGAAAAGCGCAAGTGCATGCCCGCATTCGAGACGAGGACTGACTCCCCTGGGGAGACTCCAGAAGTACCCCAAGATCCATGTCAGCACTGGAGAGGAATCCTCAGGTTCCGGCCCCGACTCCACACAAGGTCTTAGGCCCCGGCATCGACGGGAGAGGAATCCCGAGAGGCCCCCGAGGAACTCGCATGGGGACTGGCCTTTCCTGAGGCCACCAGAGCGGGTCCCTGAGGTCCCCGTCGTAAGTCGAGAGCACCTGCCGCAACTCGAGAAAATCCAGGAGGTTTTGCCCTCCAGGCGAGATGAGGCCCATTTCCGCTGAGGCTTCTCGAGGCCAATCACATCTAACCACTGGAACTTCCAAAGGGTCATTCACACCCTTGCTGCAACTCAAGAAGATCCCCGACATACCCGTCTCCACTCGAGAGGAACTACGTGGTGTCCCGCACACATCCAGGGGAGCCCCGTTTCCGCCTCCTAGCGCGAGATGAGGGATCCTTTCCCTGTTTCGTAGGGAAAGAATTCCCGGCGTTCCCGTCGCATCTCAAGAGGAGGCGCTCTCCACAGGAAAGGCGAGAGGAACTCCAGGGTCGTGCCACCATTCCAAGAGTCCCCCAGATGTGTCAGTCCATTCCAGAGGAACCTGTTTTCCCTGCACTGCCTTGACGTTCAAGCCGAGGATCGACTCCCACCACGTGTGCACGTGGGACAGCCCTGTGGGAAAGCCTCGTGGGAAAGCCTCGTGGGAAAGACTCGAGGGAAAACCATAGATCCTTTGATCCACGCGGAGGACTGCGTGACACGGCTGCTACCGCTCTGGAGGAAAGCGCAAGTGCATGCCCGCATTCGAGACGAGGACTGACTCCCCTGGGGAGACTCCAGAAGTACCCCAAGATCCATGTCAGCACTGGAGAGGAATCCTCAGGTTCCGGCCCCGACTCCACACAAGGTCTTAGGCCCCGGCATCGACGGGAGAGGAATCCCGAGAGGACCCCGAGGAACTCGCATGGGGACTGGCCTTTCCTGAGGCCACCAGAGCGGGTCCCTGAGGTCCCCGTCGTAAGTCGAAAGCACCTGCCGCAACTCGAGAAAATCCAGGAGGTTTTGCCCTCCAGGCGAGATGAGGCCCATTTCCGCTGAGGCTTCTCGAGGCTAATCACGTCTAACCACTGGAACTTCCAAAGGGTCATTCACACCCTTGCTGCAACTCAAGAAGTTCCCCGACATACCCGTCTCCAATCGAGAGGAAGCACGTGGGTCCCGCACACATCCAGGGGAGCCCCGTTTCCGCCTCCTAGCTCGAGATGAGGGATCCTTTCCCTGTTTCATAGGGAAAGAATTCCCGGCGTTCCCGTCGCATCTCAAGAGGAGGCGCTCTCCACAGGAATGGCGAGAGGAACTCCATAGTCGTGCCACCATTCCAAGAGTCCCCCAGATGTGTCAGTCCATTCCAGAGGAACCTGTTTTCCCTGCACTGCCTTGACGTTGAAGCCGAGGATCGACTCCCACCACGTGTGCACGTGGGACAGCCCTGTGGGAAAGCCTCGTGGAAAGCCTCGTGTGAAAGAATCGAGGGAAAACCATAGATCCTTTGATCCACGCGGCAGACTGCGTGACACTGCTGCTACCGCTCTGGAGGAAAGCGCAAGTGCATGCCCGCATTCGAGACGAGGACTGACTCCCCTGGGGAGACTCCAGAAGTACCCCAAGATCCATGTCAACACTGGAGAGGAATCCTCAGGTTCCGGCCCCGACTCCACACAAGGTCTTAGGCCCCGACATCGACGGGAGAGCAATCCCGAGATGCCCCCGAGGAACTCGCATGGGGACTGGCCTTTCCTGAGGCCACCAGAGCTGTTCCCTGAGGTCCCCGTCGTAAGTCGAGAGCACCTGCCGCAACTCGAGAAAATCCAGGAGGTTTTGCCCTCCAGGCGAGATGAGGCCCATTTCCGCTGAGGCTTCTCGAGGCCAATCACATCTAACCACTGGAACTTCCAAAGGGTCATTCACACCTTTGCTGCAACTCAAGAAGTTCCCCGACATACCCGTCTCCACTCGAGAGGAAGCACGTGGGTCCCGCACACATCCAGGGGAGCCCCGTTTCCGCCTCCTAGCTCGAGATGAGGGATCCTTTCCCTGTTTCATAGGGAAAGAATTCCCGGCCTTCCCGTCGCATCTCAAGAGGAGGCGCTCTCCACAGGAATGGCGAGAGGAACTCCATTGTCGTGCCACCATTCCAAGAGTCCCCCAGATGTGTCAGTCCATTCCAGAGGAACCTGTTTTCCCTGCACTGCCTTGACGTTCAAGCCGAGGATCGACTCCCACCACGTGTGCACGTGGGACAGCCCTGTGGGAAAGCCTCGTGGGAAAGACTCGAGGGAAAACCATAGATCCTTTGATCCACGCGGCGGACTGCGTGACACTGCTGCTACCGCTCTGGAGGAAAGCGCAAGTGCATGCCCGCATTCGAGACGAGGACTGACTCCCCTGGGGAGACTCCAGAAGTACCCCAAGATCCATGTCAGCACTGGAGAGGAATCCTCAGGTTCCGGCCCCGACTCCACACAAGGTCTTAGACCCCGGCATCGACGGGAGAGGAATCCCCAGAGGCCCCCGAGGAACTCGCATGGGGACTGGCCTTTCCTGAGTCCACCAGAGCGGGTCCCTGAGGTCCCCGGCGTAAGTCGAGAGCACCTGCCGCAACTCGAGAAAATCCAGGAGGTTTTGCCCTCCAGGCGAGATGAGGCCCATTTCCGCTGAGGCTTCTCGAGGCCAATCACATCTAACCACTGGAACTTCCAAAGTGTCCTTCACACCCTTGCTGCAACTCAAGAAGTTCCCCGACATACCCGTCTGCACTCGAGAGGAAGCACGTGGTGTCCCGCACACATCCAGGGGAGCCCCGTTTCCGCCTCCTAGCTCGAGATGAGGGATCCTTTCCCTGTTTCGTAGGGAAAGAATTCCCGGCGTTCCCGTCGCATCTCAAGAGGAGGCGCTATCCACAGGAAAGGCGAGAGGAACTCCAGGGTCATGCCACCATTCCAAGAGTCCCCCAGATGTGTCAGTCCATTCCAGAGGAACCTGTTTTCCATGCACTGCCTTGACGTTCAAGCCGAGGATCGACTCCCACCACGTGTGCACGTGGGACAGCCCTGTGGGAAAGCCTCGTGGGAAAGCCTCGTGGGAAAGACTCGAGGGAAAACCATAGATCCTTTGACCCATTGGGCGGACTGCGTGACACTGCTGCTACCGCTCTGGAGGAAAGCGCAAGTGCATGCCCGCATTCGAGACGAGGACTGACTCCCCTGAGGAGACTCCAAAATTACCCCAAGATCCATGTCAGCACTGGAGAGGAATCCTCAGGTTCCGGCCCCGACTCCACACAAGGTCTTAGGCCCCGGCATCGACGGGAGAGGAATCCCGAGAGGCCCCCGAGGAACTCGCATGGGGACTGGCCTTTCCTGAGGCCACCAGAGCGGGTCCCTGAGGTCCCCGTCGTAAGTCGAGAGCACCTGCCGCAACTCGAGGAAATCCAGGAGGTTTTGCCCTCCAGGCGAGATGAGGCCCATTTCCGCTGAGGCTTCTCGAGGCCAATCACATCTAACCACTGGAACTTCCAAAGGGTCCTTCACACCATTGCTGCAACTCAAGAAGTTCCCCGACATACCCGTCTCCACTCGAGAGGAAGCACGTGGGGTCCCGCACACATACAGGGGAGCCCCGTTTCCGCCTCCTAGCTCGAGATGAGGGATCCTTTCCCTGTTTCATAGGGAAAGAATTCCCGGCATTCCCGTCGCATCTCAAGAGGAGGCGCTCTCCACAGGAAAGGCGAGAGGAACTCCAGGGTCGTGCCACCATTCCAAGAGTCCCCCAGATGTGTCAGTCCATTCCAGAGGAACCTGTTTTCCCTGCACTGCCTTGACGTTCAAGCCGAGGATCGACTCCCACCACGTGTGCACGTGGGACAGCCCTGTGGGAAAGCCTCGTGGGAAAGCCTCGTGGGAAAGACTCGAGGGAAAACCATAGATCCTTTGATCCACGCGGCGGACTGCGTGACACTGCTGCTACCGCTCTGGAGGAAAGCGCAAGTGCATGCCCGCATTCGAGACGAGGACTGACTCCCCTGGGGAGACTCCAGAAGTACCCCAAGATCCATGTCAGCACTGGAGAGGAATCCTCAGGTTCCGGCCCCGACTCCACACAAGGTCTTAGGCCCCGGCATCGACGGGAGAGGAATCCCGAGAGGCCCCCGTGGAACTCGCATGGGGACTGGCCTTTCCTGAGGCCACCAGAGCGGGTCCCTGAGGTCCCCGTCGTAAGTCGAGAGCACCTGCCGCAACTCGAGAAAATCCAGGAGGTTTTGCCCTCCAGGCGAGATGAGGCCCATTTCTGCTGAGGCTTCTCGAGGCCAATCACATCTAACAACTGGAACTTCCAAAGGGTCCTTCACACCATTGCTGCAACTCAAGAAGTTCCCCGACATACCCGTCTCCACTCGAGAGGAAGCACGTGGGGTCCCGCACACATCCAGGGGAGCCCCGTTTCCGCCTCCTAGCTCGAGATGAGGGATCCTTTCCCTGTTTCGTAGGGTAAGAATTCCCGGCGTTCCCGTCGCATCTCAAGAGGAGGCGCTCTCCACAGGAAAGGCGAGAGGAACTCCAGGGTCGTGCCACCATTCCAAGAGTCCCCCAGATGTGTCAGTCCATTCCAGAGGAACCTGTTTTCCCTGCACTGCCTTGACGTTCAAGCCGAGGATCGACTCCCACCACGTGTGCACGTGGGACAGCCCTGTGGGAAAGCCTCGTGGGAAAGCCTCGTGGGAAAGACTCGAGGGAAAACCATAGATCCTTTGATCCACGCGGCGGACTGCGTGACACTGCTGCTACCGCTCTGGAGGAAAGCGCAAGTGCATGCCCGCATTCGAGACGAGGACTGACTCCCCTGGGGAGACTCCAGAAATACCCCAAGATCCATGTCAGCACTGAAGAGGAATCCTCAGGTTCCGGCCCCGACTCCACACAAGGTCTTAGGCCCGGCATCGACGGGAGAGGAATCCCGAGAGGCCCCCAATGAACTCGCATGGGGACTGGCCTTTCCTGAGGCCACCAGAACGGGTCCCTGAGGTCCCCGTCGTAAGTCGAGAGCACCTGCCGCAACTCGAGAAAATCCAGGAGGTTTTGCCCTCCAGGCGAGATGAGGCCCATTTCCGCTGAGGCTTCTCCAGGCTAATCACGTCTAACCACTGGAACTTCCAAAGGGTCCTTCACACCCTTGCTGCAACTCAAGAAGTTCCCCGACATACCCGTCTCCACTCGAGAGGAAGCACGTGGTGTCCCGCCCACATCCAGGGGAGCCCCGTTTCCGCCTCCTAGCTCGAGATGAGGGATCCTTTCCCTGTTTCGTAGGGAAAGAATTCCCGGTGTTCCCGTCGCATCTCAAGAGGAAGTGCTCTCCACAGGAAAGGCGAGAGGAACTCCAGGGTCGTGACACCATTCCAAGAGTCCGCCAGATTTGTCAGTCCATTCCAGAGGAACCTGTTTTCCCTGCACTGCCTTGACGTTCAAGCCGAGGATCGACTCCCACCACGTGTGCACGTGGGACAGCCCTGTGGGAAAGCCTCGTGGGAAAGCCTCGTGGGAAAGACTCGAGGGAAAACCATAGATCCTTTGATCCACGCGGCGGACTGCGTGACACTGCTGCTACCGCTCTGGAGGAAAGCGCAAGTGCATGCCCGCATTCGAGACGAGGACTGACTCCCCTGGGGAGACTCCAGAAGTACCCCAAGATCCATGTCAGCACTGGAGAGGAATCCTCAGGTTCCGGCCCCGACTCCACACAAGGTCTTAGGCCCCGGCATCGACGGAAGAGGAATCCCGAGAGGCCCCCGTGGAACTCGCATGGGGACTGGCCTTTCCTGAGGCCACCAGAGCGAGTCCCTGAGGTCCCCGTCGTAAGTCGAGAGCACCTGCCGCAACTCGAGAAAATCCAGGAGGTTTTGCCCTCCAGGCGAGATGAGGCCCATTTCCGCTGAGGCTTCTCGCGGCCAATCACATCTAACCACTGGAACTTCCAAAGGGTCCTTCACACCATTGCTGCAACTCAAGAAGTTCCCCGACATACCCGTCTCCACTCGAGAGGAAGCACGTGGTGTCCCGCCCACATCCAGGGGAGCCCCGTTTCCGCCTCCTAGCTCGAGATGAGGGATCCTTTCCCTGTTTCGTAGGGAAAGAATTCCCGGCGTTCCCGTCGCATCTCAAGAGGAGGCGCTCTCCACAGGAAAGGCGAGAGGAACTCCAGGGTCGTGACACCATTCCAAGAGTCCCCCAGATTTGTCAGTCCATTCCAGAGGAACCTGTTTTCCCTGCACTGCCTTGACGTTCAAGCCGAAGATCGACTCCCACCACGTGTGCACGAGGGACAGCCCTGTGGGAAAGCCTCGTGGGAAAGCCTCGTGGGAAAGACTCGAGGGAAAACCATAGATCCTTTGATCCACGCGGCGGACTGCGTGACACTGCTGCTACCGCTCTGGAGGAAAGCGCAAGTGCATGCCCGCATTCGAGACGAGGACTGACTCCCCTGGGAAGACTCCAGAAGTACCCCAAGATCCATGTCAGCACTGGAGAGGAATCCTCAGGTTCCGGCCCCGACTCCACACAAGGTCTTAGGCCCCGGCATCGACGGGAGAGGAATCCTGAGAGGCCCCCGAGGAACTCGCATGGGGACTGGCCTTTCCTGAGGCCACCAGAGCGGGTCCCTGAGGTCCCCGTCGTTAAGTCGAGAGCACCTGCCGCAACTCGAGAAAATCCAGGAGGTTTTGCCCTCCAGGCGAGATGAGGCCCATTTCCGCTGAGGCTTCTCGAGGCCAATCACATCTAACCACTGGAACTTCCAAAGGGTCCTTCACACCATTGCTGCAACTCAAGAAGTTCCCCGACATACCCGTCTCCACTCGAGAGGAAGCACGTGGGGTCCCGCACACATCCAGGGGAGCTCCGTTTCCGCCCCCTAGCTCGAGGTGAGGGATCCTTTCCCTGTTTCGTAGGGAAAGAATTCCCGGCGTTCCCGTCGCATCTCAAGAGGAGGCGCTCTCCACAGGAAAGGCCAGAGGAACTCCAGGGTCGTGACACCATTCCAAGAGTCCCCCAGATGTGTCAGTCCATTCCAGAGGAACCTGTTTTCCCTGCACTGCCTTGAGGTTCAAGCCGAGGATCGACTCCCACCACGTGTGCACGTGGGACAGCCCTGTGGGAAAGCCTCGTGGGAAAGCCTCGTGGGAAAGACTCGAGGGAAAACCGTAGATCCTTTGATCCACGTGGCGAACAGCGTGACACTGCTGCTACCGCTCTGGAGGAAAGCGCAAGTGCATGCCCGCATTCGAGACGAGGACTGACTCCCCTGGGGAGACTCCAGAAGTACCCCAAGATCCATGTCAGCACTGGAGAGGAATCCTCAGGTTCCGGCCCCGACTCCACACAAGGTCTTAGGCCCCGGCATCGACGGGAGAGGAATCCTGAGAGGCCCCCGAGGAACTCGCATGGGGACTGGCCTTTCCTGAGGCCACCAGAGCGGGTCCCTGAGGTCCCCGTCGTAAGTCGAGAGCACCTGCCGGACCTCGAGAAAATCCAGGAGGTTTTGCCCTCCAGGCGAGATGAGGCCCATTTCCGCTGAGGCTTCTCGAGGCTAATCACGTCTAACCACTGGAACTTCCAAAGGGTACTTCACACCCTTGCTGCAACTCAAGAAGTTCCCCGACATACCGGTCTGCACTGGAGAGGAAGCACGTGGGTCCCGCACACATCCAGGGGAGCCCCGTTTCCGCCTCCTAGCTCGAGATGAGGGATCCTTTCCCTGTTTCGTAGGGAAAGCATTCCCGGCGTTCCCGTCGCATCTCAAGAGGAGGCGCTCTCCACAGGAAAGGCGAGAGGAACTCCAGGGTCATGCCACCATTCCAAGAGTCCCCCAGATGTGTCAGTCCATTACAGAGGAACCTGTTTTCCCTGCACTGCCTTGACGTTCAAGCCGAGGATCGACTCCCACCACGTGTGCACGTGGGACAGCCCTGTGGGAAAGCCTCGTGGGAAAGCCTCGTGGGAAAGACTCGAGGGAAAACCATAGATCCTTTGATCCACGCGGCGGACTGCGTGACACTGCTGCTACCGCTCTGGAGGAAGCGCAAGTGCATGCCCGCATTCGAGACGAGGACTGACTCCCCTGGGGAGACTCCAGAAGTACCCCAAGATCCATGTCAGCAGTGGAGAGGAATCCTCAGGTTCCGGCCCCGACTCCACACAAGGTCTTAGGCCCGGCATCGACGGGAGAGGAATCCTGAGAGGCCCCCGAGGAACTCGCATGGGGACTGGGCTTTCCTGAGGCCACCAGAGCGGGTCCCTGAGGTGCCCGTCGTAAGTCGAGAGCACCTGCCGCAACTCGAGAAAATCCAGGAGGTTTTGCCCTCCAGGCGAGATGAGGCCCATTTCCGCTGAGGCTTCTCGAGGCCAATCACATCTAACCACTGGAACTTCCAAAGGGTCCTTCACACCATTGCTGCAACTCAAGAAGTTCCCCGACATACCCGTCTCCACTCGAGAGGAAGCACATGGGGTCCCGCACACATCCAAGGGAGCCCCGTTTCCGCCTCCTAGCTCGAGATGAGGGATCCTTTACCTGTTTCGTAGGGAAAGAATTCCCGGCGTTCCCGTCGCATCTCAAGAGGAGGCGCTCTCCACAGGAAAGGCGAGAGGAACTCCAGGGTCGTGCCACCATTCCAAGAGTCCCCCAGATGTGTAAGTCCATTCCAGAGGAACCTGTTTTCCCTGCACTGCCTTGACGTTCAAGCCGAGGATCGACTCCCACCACGTGTGCACGTGGGACAGCCCTGTGGGAAAGCCTCGTGGGAAAGCCTCGTGGGAAAGACTCGAGGGAAAACCACAGATCCTTTGATCCACGCGGCGGACTGCGTGACACTGCTGCTACCGCTCTGGAGGAAAGCGCAAGTGCATGCCCGCATTCGAGACGAGGCCTGACTCCCCTGGGGAGACTCCAGAAGTACCCCAAGATCCATGTCAGCACTGGAGAGGAATCCTCAGGTTCCGGCCCCGACTCCACACAAGGTCTTAGGCCCCGGCATCGACGGGAGAGGAATCCCGAGAGGCCCCCGAGGAACTCGCATGCGGACTGGCCTTTCCTGAGGCCACCAGAGCGGGTCCCTGAGGTCCCCGTCGTAAGTCGAGAGCACCTGCCGCAACTCGAGAAAATCCAGGAGGTTTTGCCCTCCAGGCGAGATGAGGCCCATTTCCGCTGAGGCTTTTCGAGGCCAATCACATCTAACCACTGGAACTTCCAAAGGGTCCTTCACACCCTTGCTGCAACTCAAGAAGTTCCCCGACATACCCGTCTGCACTCGAGAGGAAGCACGAGGTGTCCCGCACACATCCAGGGGAGCCCCGTTTCCGCCTCCTAGCTCGAGATGAGGGATCCTTTCCCTGTTTCGTAGGGAAAGAATTCCCGGCGTTCCCGTCGCATCTCAAGAGGAGGCGCTCTCCACTGGAAAGGCGAGAGGAACTCCAGTGTCATGCCACCATTCCAAGAGTCCCCCAGATGTGTCAGTCCATTCCAGAGGAACCTGTTTTCCCTGCACTGCCTTGACGTTCAAGCCGAGGATCGACTCCCACCACGTGTGCACGTGGGACAGCCCTGTGGGAAAGCCTCGTGGGAAAGCCTCGTGGGAAAGACTCGAGGGAAAACCATAGATCCTTTGATCCACGCGGCGGACTGCGTGACACTGCTGCTACCGCTCTGGAGGAAAGCGCAAGTGCATACCCGCAATCGAGACGAGGACTGACTCCCCTGGGGAGACTCCAGAAGTACCCCTAGATCCATGTCAGCACTGGAGAGGAATCCTCAGGTTCCGGCCCCGACTCCACACAAGGTCTTAGGCCCCGGCATCGACGGGAGAGGAATCCCGAGAGGCCCCCGAGGAACTCGCATGGGGACTGGCCTTTCCTGAGGCCACCAGAGCGGGTCCCTGAGGTCCCCGTCGTAAGTCGAGAGCACCTGCCGCAACTCGAGAAAATCCAAGAGGTTTTGCCCTCCAGGCGAGATGAGGCCCATTTCCGCTGAGGCTTCTCGAGGCTAATCACGTCTAACCACTGGAACTTCCAAAGGGTCCTTCACACCCTTGCTGCAACTCAAGAAGTTCCCCGACATACCCGTCTCCACTCGAGAGGAAGCACTGGGTCTCGCACACATCCAGGGGAGCCCCGTTTCCGCCTCCTAGCTCGAGATGAGGGATCCATTCCCTGTTTCGTAGGGAAAGAATTCCCGGCGTTCCCGTCGCATCTCAAGAGGAGGCGCTCTCCACAGGAAAGGCGAGAGGAACTCCAGGGTCGTGCCACCATTCCAAGAGTCCCCCAGATGTGTCAGTCCATTCCAGAGGAACATGTTTTCCCTGGACTGCCTTGACGTTCAAGCCGAGGATCGACTCCCAAGACGTGTTCACGTGGGACAGCCCTGTGGGAAAGCCTCGTGGGAAAGCCTCGTGGGAAAGACTCGAGGGAAAACCATAGATCCTTTGATCCACGCGGCGGACTGCGTGACACTGCTGCTCTCGCTCTGGAGGAAAGCGCAAGTGCATGCCCGCATTCGAGACGAGGACTGACTCCCCTGGGGAGACTCCAGAAGTACCCCAAGATCCATGTCAGCACTGGAGAGGAATCCTCAGGTTCCGTCCCTGACTCCACACAAGGTCTTAGGCCCCGGCATCGACGGGAGAGGAATCCCGAGAGGCCCCCGAGGAACTCTCATGGGGACTGGCCTTTCCTGAGGCCACCAGAGCGGGTCCCTGAGGTCCCCGTCGTAAGTCGAGAGCACCTGCCGCAACTCGAGAAAATCCAGGAGGTTTTGCCCTCCAGGCGAGATGAGGCCCTTTTCCGCTGAGGCTTCTCGAGGCCAATCACATCTAACCACTGGAACTTCCAAAGGGTCCTTCACACCATTGCTGCAACTCAAGAAGTTCCCCGACATACCCGTCTCCACTCGAGAGGAAGCACGTGGGGTCCCGAACACATCCAGGGGAGCCCCGTTTCCGCCTCCTAGCTCGAGATGAGGGATCCTTTCCCTGTTTCGTAGGGAAAGAATTCCCGGCGTTCCCGTCGCATCTCAAGAGGAGGCGCTCTCCACAGGAAAGGCGAGAGGAACTCCAGGGTCGTGCCACCATTCCAAGAGTCCCCCAGATGTGTCAGTCCATTCCAGAGGAACCTGTTTTCCCTGCACTGCCTTGACGTTCAAGCCGAGAATCGACTCCCACCACGTGTGCACGTGGGACAGCCCTGTGGGAAAGCCTCGTGGGAAAGCCTCGTGGGAAAGACTCGAGGGAAAACCATAGATCCTTTGATCCACGCGGCGGACTGCGTGACACTGCTGCTACCGCTCTGGAGGAAAGCGCAAGTGCATGCCAGCATTCGAGACGAGGACTGACTCCCCTGGGGAGACTCCAGAAGTACCCCAAGATCCATGTCAGCACTGGAGAGAAATCCTCAGGTTCCAGCCCCGACTCCACACAAGGTCTTAGGCCCCGGCATCGACGGGAGAGGAATCCCGAGATGCCCCCGAGGAACTCGCATGGGGACTGGCCTTTCCTGAGGCCACCAGAGCGGGTCCCTGAGGTCCCCGTCGTAAGTCGAGAGCACCTGCCGCAACTCGAGAAAATCCAGGAGGTTTTGCCCTCCAGGCGAGATGAGGCCCATTTCCGCTGAGGCTTCTCGAGGCCAATCACGTCTAACCACTGGAACTTCCAAAGGGTCCTTCACACCCTTGCTGCAACTCAAGAAGTTCCCCGACATACCCGTCTCCACTCGAGAGGAAGCACGTGGTGTCCCGCACACATCAAGGGGAGCCCCGTTTCCGCCTCCTAGCTCGAGATGAGGGATCCTTTCCCTGTTTCGTAGGGAAAGAAGTCCCGGCGTTCCCGTCGCATCTCAAGAGGAGGCGCTCTCCACAGGAAAGGCGAGAGGAACTCCAGGGTCGTGCCACCATTCCAAGAGTCCCCCAGATGTGTCAGTCCATTCCAGAGGAACCTGTTTTCCCTGCACTGCCTTGACGTTCAAGCCGAGGATCGACTCCCACCACGTGTGCACGTGGGACAGCCCTGTGGGAAAGCCTCGTGGGAAAGCCTCGTGGGAAAGACTCGAGGGAAAACCATAGATCCTTTGATCCACGCGGCGGACTGGGTGACACTCCTGCTACCGCTCTGGAGGAAAGCGCAAGTGCATGCCCGCATTTGAGACGAGCACTGACTCCCCTGGGGAGACTCCAGAAGTACCCCAAGATCCATGTCAGTACTGGAGAGGAATCCTGAGGTTCCGGCCACGACTCCACACAAGGTCTTAGGCCCCGGCATCGACGGGAGAGGAATCCCGAGAGGACCCCGAGGAACTCGCATGGGGACTGGCCTTTCCTGAGGCCACCAGAGCAGGTCCCTGAGGTCCCCGTCGTAAGTCGAGAGCACCTGCCGCAACTCGAGAAAATCCAGGAGGTTTTGCCCTCCAGGCGAGATGAGGCCCATTTCCGCTGAGGCTTCTCGAGGCTAATCACATCTAACCACTGGAACTTCAAAAGGGTCCTTCACACCCTTCCTGCAACTCAACAAGTTCCCCGACATACCGTCTCCACTCGAGAGGAAGCACGAGGGTCCCGCACACATCCAGGGGAGCCCCGTTTCCGCCTCCTAGCTCGAGATGAGGGATCCTTTCCCTGTTTCGTAGGGAAAGAATTCCCGGCGTTCCCGTCGCATCTCAAGAGGAGGCGCTCTCCACAGGAAAGGCGAGAGGAACTCCAGGGTCGTGCCACCATTCCAAGAGTCCCCCAGATGTGTCAGTCCATTCCAGAGGAACCTGTTTTCCCTGCACTGCCTTGACGTTCAAGCCGAGGATCGACTTACACCACGTGTGCACGTGGGACAGCCCTGTGGGAAAGCCTCGCGGGAAAGCCTCATGGGAAAGACTCGAGGGAAAACCATAGATCCTTTGATCCACGCGGCAGACTGCGTGACACTGCTGCTACCGCTCGGAGGAAAGCGCAAGTGCATGCCCGCATTCGAGACGAGCACTGACTCCCCTGGGGAGACTCCAGAAGTACCCCAAGATCCATGTCAGCACTGGAGAGGAATCCTGAGGTTCCCGCCCCGACTCCACACAAGGTCTTAGGCCCCGGCATCGACGGGAGAGGAATCCCGAGAGGCCCCCGAGGAACTCGCATGGGGACTGGCCTTTCCTGAGGCCACCAGAGCAGGTCCCTGAGGTCCCCGTCGTAAGTCGAGAGCACCTGCCGCAACTCGAGAAAATCCAGGAGGTTTTGCCCTCCAGGCGAGATGAGGCCCATTTCCGCTGATGCTTCTCAAGGCTAATCACATCTAACCACTGGAACTTCCAAAGGGTACTTCACACCCTTGCTGCAACTCAAGAAGTTCCCCGACATACACGTCTCCACTCGATAGGAAGCACGAGGGTCCCGCACACATCCAGGGGAGCCCCGTTTCCGCCTCCTAGCTCGAGATGAGGGATCCTTTCCCTGTTTCGTAGGGAAAGAATTCCCGGCGTTCCCGTCGCATCTCAAGAGGAGGCGCTCTCCACAGGAAAGGCGAGAGGAACTCAGGGTCGTGCCACCATTCCAAGAGTCCCCCAGATGTGTCAGTCCATTGCAGAGGAACCTGTTTTCCCTGCACTGCCTTGACGTTCAAGCCGAGGATCGACTCCCACCACGTGTGCACGTGGTACCGCCCTGTGGGAAAGCCTCTTCGGAAAGCCTCGTGGGAAAGACTCGAGGGAAAACCATAGATCCTTTGATCCACGCGGCGGACTGCGTGACACTGCTGCTACCGCTCTGGAGGAAAGCGCAAGTGCATGCCCGCATTCGAGACGAGCACTGACTCCCCTGGGGAGACTCCAGAAGTAACCCAAGATCCATGTCAGCACTGGAGAGGAATCCTCAGGTTCCGGCCCCTACTCCACACAAGGTCTTAGGCCCCGGCATCGACGGCAGAGGAATCCCGAGAGGCCCCCGAGGAACTCGCATGGGGACTGGCCTTTCCTGAGGCCACCAGAGCAGGTCCCTGAGGTCCCCGTCGTAAGTCGAGAGCACCTGCCGCAACTCGAGAAAATCCAGGAGGTTTTGCCCTCCAGGCGAGATGAGGCCCATTTCTGCTGAGGCTTCTCGAGGCCAATCACATCTAACCACTGGAACTTCCAAAGGGTCCTTCACACCCTTGCTGCAACTCAAGAAATTCCCCGACATACCCGTCTCCACTCGAGAGGAAGCACGTGGGGTCCCGCACACATCCAGGGGAGCCCCGTTTCCGCCTCCTAGCTCGAGATGAGGGATCCTTTCCCTGTTTCATAGGCAAAGAATTCCTGGCGTTCCCGTCGCATCTCAAGAGGAGGCGCTCTCCACAGGAAAGGCTAGAGGAACTCCAGGGTCGTGACACCATTCCAAGAGTCCCCCAGATGTGTCAGTCCATTCCAGAGGAACCTGTTTTCCCTGCACTGCCTTGACGTTCAAGCCGAGGATCGACTCCCACCACGTGTGTACGTGGGACAGCCCTGTGGGAAAGCCTCGTGGGAAAGCCTCGTGGGAAAGACTCGAGGGAAAACCATAGATCCTTTGATCCACGCGGCGAACTGCGTGACACTGCTGCTACCGCTCTGGAGGAAAGCGCAAGTGCATGCCCGCATTCGAGACGAGGACTCACTCCCCTGGGGAGACTCCAAAAGTACCCCAAGATCCATGTCAGCACTGGAGAGGAATCCTCAGGTTCCGGCCCCGACTCCACACAAGGTCTTAGGCCCCGGCATCGACGGGAGAGGAATCCCGAGAGGCCCCCGAGGAACTCGCATGGGGACTGGCCTTTCCTGAGGCCACCAGAGCGGGTCCCTGAGGTCCCCGTCGTAAGTCGAGAGCACCTGCCGAAACTCGAGAAAATCCAGGAGGTTTTGCCCTCCAGGCGAGATGAGGCCCATTTCCGCTGAGGCTTCTCGAGGCTAATCACGTCTAACCACTGGAACTTCCAAAGGGTCCTTCACACCCTTGCTGCAACTCAAGAAGTTCCCCGACATACCCGTCTCCACTCGAGAGGAATCACGTGGTGTCCCTCACACATCCAGGGGAGCCCCGTTTCCGCCTCCTAGCTCGAGATGAGGGATCCTTTCCCTGTTTCGTAGGGAAAGAATTCCTGGCGTTCCCGTCGCATCTCAAGAGGAGGCGCTCTCCACAGGAAAGGCGAGAGGAACTCCAGGGTCGTGCCACCATTCCAAGAGTCCCCCAGATGTGTCAGTCCATTCCAGAGGAACCTGTTTTCCCTGCACTGCCTTGACGTTCAAGCCGAGGATCGACTCCCACCACGTGTGCACGTGGGACAGCCCTGTGGGAAAGCCTCGTGGGAAAGCCTCGTGGGAAAGACTCGAGGGAAAACCATAGATCCTTTGATCCACGCGGCGGACTGCGTGACACTGCTGCTACCGCTCTGGAGGAAAGCGCAAGTGCATGCCCGCATTCGAGACGAGGACTGACTCCCCTGGGGAGACTCCAGAAGTACCCCAAGATCCATGTCAGCACTGGAGAGGAATCCTCAGGTTCCGGCCCCGACTCCACACAAGGTCTTAGGCCCCGGCATCGACGGGAGATGAATCCCGAGACGCCCCCGAGGAACTCGCATGGGGACTGGCCTTTCCTGAGGCCACCAGAGCGGGTCCCTGAGGTCCCCGTCATAAGTCGAGAGCACCTGCCGCAACTCGAGAAAATCCAGGAGGTTTTGCCCTCCAGGCGAGATGAGGCCCATTTCCGCTGAGGCTTCTCGAGGCTAATCACGTTTAACCACTGGAACTTCCAAAGGGTCCTTCACACCCTTGCTGCAACTCAAGAAGTTCCCCGACATACCCGTCTCCACTCGAGAGGAAGCACGTGGGGTCCCGCACAAATCCAGGGGAGCCCCATTTCCCCCTCCTAGCTCGAGATGAGGGATCCTTTACCTGTTTCCTAGGGAAAGAATTCCCGGCGTTCCCGTCGCATCTCAAGAGGAGGCGCTCTCCACAGGAAAGGCGAGAGGAACTCCAGGGTCGTGCCACCATTCCAAGAGTCCCCCAGATGTGTCAGTCTATTCCAGAGGAGCCGGTTTTCCCTGCACTGCCTTGACGTTCAAGCCGAGAATCGACTCCCACCACGTGTGCACGTGGGACAGCCCTGTGGGAAAGCCTCGTGGGAAAGCCTCGTGGGAAAGACTCGAGGGAAAACCATAGATCCTTTGATCCACGCGGTGGACTGCGTGACACTGCTGCTACCGCTCTGGAGGAAAGCGCAAGTGCATGCCCGCATTCGAGACGAGGACTGACTCCCCTGGGGAGACTCCAGAAGTACCCCAAGATCCATGTCAGCACTGGAGAGGAATCCTCAGGTTCCGGCCCCGACTCCACACAGGTCTTAGGCCCCGGCATCGACGGGAGAGGAATCCCGAGAGGCCCCCGAGGAACTCGCATGGGGACTGGCCTTTCCTGAGGCCACCAGAGCGGGTCCCTGAGGTCCCCGTCGTAAGTCGAGAGCACCTGCCGCAACTCGAGAAAATCCAGGAGGTTTTGCCCTCCAGGCGAGATGAGGCCCATTTCCGCTGAGGCTTTTCGAGGCCAATCACATCTAACCACTGGAACTTCCAAAGGGTCCTTCACACCCTTGCTGCAACTCAAGAAGTTCCCCGACATACCCGTCTCCAATCGAGAGGAAGCACGTGGGGTCCCGCACACATCCAGGGGAGCCCCGATTCCACCTCCTAGCTCGAGATGAGGGATCCTTTCCCTGTTTCGTAGGGAAAGAATTCCCGGCGTTCCCGTCGCATCTCAAGAAGAGGCGCTCTCCACAGGAAAGGCGAGAGGAACTCCAGGGTCGTGACACCATTCCAAGAGTCCCCCAGATGTGTCAGTCCATTCCAGAGGAACCTGTTTTCCCTGCACTGCCTTGACGTTCAAGCCGAGGATCGACTCCCACCACGTGTGCACATGGGACAGCCCTGTGGGAAAGCCTCGTGGGAAAGCCTCGTGGGAAAGACTCGAGGGAAAACCATAGATCCTTTGACCCATTGGGCGGACTGCGTGACACTGCTGCTACCGCTCTGGAGGAAAGCGCATGTGCATGCCCGCATTCGAGACGAGGACTGACTCCCCTGAGGAGACTCCAAAAGTACCCCAAGATCCATGTCAGCCCTGGAGAGGAATCCTCAGGTTCCGGCCCCGACTCCACACAAGGTCTTAGGCCCCGGCATCGACGGGAGAGGAATCCCGAGAGGCCCCCGAGGAACTCGCATGGGGACTGGCCTTTCCTGAGGCCACCAGAGCGGGTCCCTGAGGTCCCCGTCGTAAGTCGAGAGCACCTGCCGAAACTCGAGAAAATCCAGGAGGTTTTGCCCTCCAGGCGAGATGAGGCCCATTTCCGCTGAGGCTTCTCGAGGCTAATCACGTCTAACCACTGGAACTTCCAAAGGGTCCTTCACACCCTTGCTGCAACTCAAGAAGTTCCCCGAAATACCCGTCTCCACTCGAGAGGAAGCACGTGGGGTCCCGCACACATCCAGGGGAGCCCCGTTTCCGCCTCCTAGCTCGAGATGAGGGATCCTTTCCCTGTTTCGTAGGGAAAGAATTCCCGGCGTTCCCGTCGCATCTCAAGAGGAGGCGCTCTCCACAGGAAAGGCGAGAGGAACTCCAGGGTCGTGACACCATTCCAAGAGTCCCCCAGATGTGTCAGTCCATTCCAGAGGAACCTGTTTTCCCTGCACTGCCTTGACGTTCAAGCCGAGGATCGACTCCCACCACGTGTGCACGTGGGACAGCCCTGTGGGTAAGCCGCGTGGGAAAGCCTCGTGGGAAAGACTCGAGGGAAAACCATAGATCCTTTGATCCACGCGGCGGACTGCGTGACACTGCTGCTACCGCTCTGGAGGAAAGCGCAAGTGCATGCCCGCATTCGAGACGAGGACTGACTCCCCTGGGGAGACTCCAGAAGTACCCCAAGATCCATGTCAGCACTGGAGAGGAATCCTCAGGTTCCGGCCCCGACTCCACACAAGGTCTTAGGCCCCGGAATCGACGGGAGAGGAATCCCGAGAGGCCCCCGAGGAACTCGCATGGGGACTGGCCTTTCCTGAGGCCACCAGAGCGGGTCCCTGAGGTCCCCATCGTAAGTCGAGAGCACCTGCCGCAACTCGAGAAAATCCAGGAGGTTTTGCCCTCCAGGCGAGATGAGGCCCATTTCCGCTGAGGCTTCTCGAGGCCAATCACATCTAACCACTGGAACTTCCAAAGGTCCTTCACACCATTGCTGCAACTCAAGAAGTTCCCCGACATACCCGTCTCCACTCGAGAGGAAGCACGTGTGTCCCGGACACATCCAGGGGAGCCCCATTTCCGCCTCCTAGCTCGAGATGAGGGATCCTTTCCCTGTTTCGTGGGGAAAGAATTCCCGGCTTTCCCGTCGCATCTCAAGAGGAGGCGCTCTCCACAGGAAAGGCGAGAGGAACTCCAGGGTCGTGCCACCATTCCAAGAGTCCCCCAGATGTGTCAGTCTATTCCAGAGGAGCCTGTTTTCCCTGCACTGCCTTGACGTTCAAGCCGAGAATCGACTCCCACCACGTGTGCACGTGGGACAGCCCTGTGGGAAAGCCTCGTGGGAAAGCCTCGTGGGAAAGACTCGAGGGAAAACCATAGATCCTTTGACCCATTGGGCGGACTGCGTGACACTGCTGCTACCGCTCTGGAGGAAAGCGCAAGTGCATGCCCGCATTCGAGACGAGGACTGACTCCCCTGAGGAGACTCCAGAAGTACCCCAAGATCCATGTCAGCACTGGAGAGGAATCCTAAGGTTCCGGCCCCGACTCCACACAAGGTCTTAGGCCCCGGCATCGACGGGAGAGGAATCCCGAGAGGCCCCCGAGGAACTCGCATGGGGACTGGCCTTTCCTGAGGCCACCAGAGCGGGTCCCTGAGGTCCCCGTCGTAAGTGGAGAGCACCTGCCGCAACTCGAGAAAATCCAGGAGGTTTTGCCCTCCAGGCGAGATGAGGCCCATTTCCGCTGAGGCTTCTCGAGGCCAATCACATCTAACCACTGGTACTTCCAAAGGGTCCTTCACACCATTGCTGCAACTCAAGAAGTTCCCCGACATACCCGTCTCCACTCGAGAGGAAGCACGTGGTGTCCCGCACACATACAGGGGAGCCCCGTTTCCGCCTCCTAGCTCGAGATGAGGGATCCTTTCCCTGTTTCGTAGGGAAAGAATTCCCGGCATTCCCGTCGCATTTCAAGAGGAGGCGCTCTCCACAGGAAAGGCGAGAGGAACTCCAGGGTCGTGCCACCATTCCAAGAGTCCCCCAGATGTGTCAGTCCATTCCAGAGGAACCTGTTTTCCCTGCACTGCCTTGACGTTCAAGCCGAGGATCGACTCCCACCACGTGTGCACGTGGGACAGCCCTGTGGGAAAGCCTCGTGGGAAAGCCTCGTGGGAAAGCCTCGTGGGAAAGACTCGAGGGAAAACCATAGATCCTTTGATCCACGCGGCGGACTGCGTGACACTGCTGCTACCGCTCTGGAGGAAAGCGCAAGTGAATGCCCGCATTCGAGACGAGGACTGACTCCCCTGGGGAGACTCCAGAAGTACCCCAAGATCCATGTCAGCACTGGAGAGGAATCCTAAGGTTCCGGCCCCGACTCCACACAAGGTCTTAGGCCCCTGCATCGACGGGAGAGGAATCCCGAGAGGCCCCCGAGGAACTCGCATGGGGACTGGCCTTTCCTGAGACCACCAGAGCGGGTCCCTGAGGTCCCCGTCGTAAGTCGAGAGCACCTGCCGCAACTCGAGAAAATCCAGGAGGTTTTGCCCTCCAGGCGAGATGAGGCCCATTTCCCCTGAGGCTTCTCGAGGCTAATCACGTCTAACCACTGGAACTTCCAAAGGGTCCTTCACACCCTTGCTGCAACTCAAGAAGTTCCCCGACATACCCGTCTCCACTCGAGAGGAAGCACGTGTGTCCCGGACACATCCAGGGGAGCCCCGTTTCCGCCTCCTAGTTCGAAATGAGGGATCCTTTCCTGTTTCGCAGGGAAAGAATTCCCGGCGTTCCCGTCGCATCTCAAGAGGAGGCGCTCTCCACAGTAAAGGCGAGAGGAACTCCAGGGTCGAGACACCATTCCAAGAGTCCCCCAGATGTGTCAGTCCATTCCAGAGGAACCTGTTTTCCCTGCACTGCCTTGACGTTCAAGCCGAGGATCGACTCCCACCACGTGTGCACGTGGGACAGCCCTGTGGGAAAGCCTCGTGGGAAAGCCTCGTGGGAAAGACTCGAGGGAAAACCATAGATCCTTTGATCCATGCGGCGGACTGCGTGACACTGCTGCTACCGCTCTGGAGGAAAGCGCAAGTGCATGCCCGCAAACGAGACGAGGACTGACTCCCCGGGGAGACTCCAGAAGTACCCCAAGATCCATGTCAGCACTGGAGAGGAATCCTCAGGTTCCGGCCCCGACTCCACACAAGGACTTAGGCTTCGGCATCGAAGGGAGAGGAATCCCGAGAGGCCCCCGAGGAACTCGCATGGGGACTGGCCTTTCCTGAGGCCACCAGAGCGGGTCCCTGAGGTCCCCGTCGTAAGTCGAGAGCACCTGCCGAAACTCGAGAAAATCCAGGAGGTTTTGCCCTCCAGGCGAGATGAGGCCCATTTCCGCTGAGGCTTCTCGAGGCTAATCACGTCTAACCACTGGAACTTCCAAAGGGTCCTTCACACCCTTGCTGCAACTCAAGAAGTTCCCCGAAATACCCGTCTCCACTCGAGAGGAAGCACGTGGGGTCCCGCACACATCCAGGGGAGCCCCGTTTCCGCCTCCTAGCTCGAGATGAGGGATCCTTTCCCTGTTTCGTAGGGAAAGAATTCCCGGCGTTCCCGTCGCATCTCAAGAGGAGGCGCTCTCCACAGGAAAGGCGAGAGGAACTCCAGGGTCGTGACACCATTCCAAGAGTCCCCCAGATGTGTCAGTCCATTCCAGAGGAACCTGTTTTCCCTGCACTGCCTTGACGTTCAAGCCGAGGATCGACTCCCACCACGTGTGCACGTGGGACAGCCCTGTGGGTAAGCCGCGTGGGAAAGCCTCGTGGGAAAGACTCGAGGGAAAACCATAGATCCTTTGATCCACGCGGCGGACTGCGTGACACTGCTGCTACCGCTCTGGAGGAAAGCGCAAGTGCATGCCCGCATTCGAGACGAGGACTGACTCCCCTGGGGAGACTCCAGAAGTACCCCAAGATCCATGTCAGCACTGGAGAGGAATCCTCAGGTTCCGGCCCCGACTCCACACAAGGTCTTAGGCCCCGGAATCGACGGGAGAGGAATCCCGAGAGGCCCCCGAGGAACTCGCATGGGGACTGGCCTTTCCTGAGGCCACCAGAGCGGGTCCCTGAGGTCCCCATCGTAAGTCGAGAGCACCTGCCGCAACTCGAGAAAATCCAGGAGGTTTTGCCCTCCAGGCGAGATGAGGCCCATTTCCGCTGAGGCTTCTCGAGGCCAATCACATCTAACCACTGGAACTTCCAAAGGTCCTTCACACCATTGCTGCAACTCAAGAAGTTCCCCGACATACCCGTCTCCACTCGAGAGGAAGCACGTGTGTCCCGGACACATCCAGGGGAGCCCCATTTCCGCCTCCTAGCTCGAGATGAGGGATCCTTTCCCTGTTTCGTGGGGAAAGAATTCCCGGCTTTCCCGTCGCATCTCAAGAGGAGGCGCTCTCCACAGGAAAGGCGAGAGGAACTCCAGGGTCGTGCCACCATTCCAAGAGTCCCCCAGATGTGTCAGTCTATTCCAGAGGAGCCTGTTTTCCCTGCACTGCCTTGACGTTCAAGCCGAGAATCGACTCCCACCACGTGTGCACGTGGGACAGCCCTGTGGGAAAGCCTCGTGGGAAAGCCTCGTGGGAAAGACTCGAGGGAAAACCATAGATCCTTTGACCCATTGGGCGGACTGCGTGACACTGCTGCTACCGCTCTGGAGGAAAGCGCAAGTGCATGCCCGCATTCGAGACGAGGACTGACTCCCCTGAGGAGACTCCAGAAGTACCCCAAGATCCATGTCAGCACTGGAGAGGAATCCTAAGGTTCCGGCCCCGACTCCACACAAGGTCTTAGGCCCCGGCATCGACGGGAGAGGAATCCCGAGAGGCCCCCGAGGAACTCGCATGGGGACTGGCCTTTCCTGAGGCCACCAGAGCGGGTCCCTGAGGTCCCCGTCGTAAGTGGAGAGCACCTGCCGCAACTCGAGAAAATCCAGGAGGTTTTGCCCTCCAGGCGAGATGAGGCCCATTTCCGCTGAGGCTTCTCGAGGCCAATCACATCTAACCACTGGTACTTCCAAAGGGTCCTTCACACCATTGCTGCAACTCAAGAAGTTCCCCGACATACCCGTCTCCACTCGAGAGGAAGCACGTGGTGTCCCGCACACATACAGGGGAGCCCCGTTTCCGCCTCCTAGCTCGAGATGAGGGATCCTTTCCCTGTTTCGTAGGGAAAGAATTCCCGGCATTCCCGTCGCATTTCAAGAGGAGGCGCTCTCCACAGGAAAGGCGAGAGGAACTCCAGGGTCGTGCCACCATTCCAAGAGTCCCCCAGATGTGTCAGTCCATTCCAGAGGAACCTGTTTTCCCTGCACTGCCTTGACGTTCAAGCCGAGGATCGACTCCCACCACGTGTGCACGTGGGACAGCCCTGTGGGAAAGCCTCGTGGGAAAGCCTCGTGGGAAAGCCTCGTGGGAAAGACTCGAGGGAAAACCATAGATCCTTTGATCCACGCGGCGGACTGCGTGACACTGCTGCTACCGCTCTGGAGGAAAGCGCAAGTGAATGCCCGCATTCGAGACGAGGACTGACTCCCCTGGGGAGACTCCAGAAGTACCCCAAGATCCATGTCAGCACTGGAGAGGAATCCTAAGGTTCCGGCCCCGACTCCACACAAGGTCTTAGGCCCCTGCATCGACGGGAGAGGAATCCCGAGAGGCCCCCGAGGAACTCGCATGGGGACTGGCCTTTCCTGAGACCACCAGAGCGGGTCCCTGAGGTCCCCGTCGTAAGTCGAGAGCACCTGCCGCAACTCGAGAAAATCCAGGAGGTTTTGCCCTCCAGGCGAGATGAGGCCCATTTCCCCTGAGGCTTCTCGAGGCTAATCACGTCTAACCACTGGAACTTCCAAAGGGTCCTTCACACCCTTGCTGCAACTCAAGAAGTTCCCCGACATACCCGTCTCCACTCGAGAGGAAGCACGTGTGTCCCGGACACATCCAGGGGAGCCCCGTTTCCGCCTCCTAGTTCGAAATGAGGGATCCTTTCCTGTTTCGCAGGGAAAGAATTCCCGGCGTTCCCGTCGCATCTCAAGAGGAGGCGCTCTCCACAGTAAAGGCGAGAGGAACTCCAGGGTCGAGACACCATTCCAAGAGTCCCCCAGATGTGTCAGTCCATTCCAGAGGAACCTGTTTTCCCTGCACTGCCTTGACGTTCAAGCCGAGGATCGACTCCCACCACGTGTGCACGTGGGACAGCCCTGTGGGAAAGCCTCGTGGGAAAGCCTCGTGGGAAAGACTCGAGGGAAAACCATAGATCCTTTGATCCATGCGGCGGACTGCGTGACACTGCTGCTACCGCTCTGGAGGAAAGCGCAAGTGCATGCCCGCAAACGAGACGAGGACTGACTCCCCGGGGAGACTCCAGAAGTACCCCAAGATCCATGTCAGCACTGGAGAGGAATCCTCAGGTTCCGGCCCCGACTCCACACAAGGACTTAGGCTTCGGCATCGAAGGGAGAGGAATCCCCAGAGGCCCCCGAGGAACTCGCATGGGGACTGGCCTTTCCTGAGGCCACCAGAGCGGGTCCCTGAGGTCCCCGTCGTAAGTCGAGAGCACCTGCCGCAACTCGAGAAAATCCAGGCGGTTTTGCCCTCCATTCGAGATGAGGCCCATTTCCGCTGAGGCTTCTCGAGGCTAATCACGTCTAACCACTGGAACTTCCAAAGGGTCCTTCACACCCTTGCTGCAACTCAAGAACTTCCCCGACATACCCGTCTCCACTCGAGAGGAAGCACGTGGGGTCCCGCACACATCCAGGGGAGCCCCGTTTCCGCCTCCTAGCTCGAGATGAGGGATCCTTTCCCTGTTTCGTAGGGAAAGAACTCCCGGCGTTCCCGTCGCATCTCAAGAGGATGCGCTCTCCACAGGAAAGGCGAGAGGAAATCCAGGGTCGTGCCACCATTCCAAGAGTCCCCCAGATGTGTCAGTCCATTCCAGAGGAACCTTTTTTCCCTGCACTGCCTTGACGTTCAAGCCGAGGATCGACTCCCACCACGTGTGCACGTGGGACAGCCCTGTGGGAAAGCCTCGTGGGAAAGCCTCGTGGGAAAGACTCGAGGGAAAACCATAGATCCTTTGATCCACGCGGCGGACTGCGTGACACTGCTGCTACCGCTCTGGAGGAAAGCGCAAGTGCATGCCCGCATTCGAGACGAGGACTGACTCCCCTGGGGAGACTCCAGAAGTACCCCAAGATCCATGTCAGCACTGGAGAGGAATCCTCAGGTTCCGGCCCCGACTCCACACAAGGTCTTAGGCCCCGGCATCGACGGGAGAGGAATGGCGAGAGGCCCCCGAGGAATTCGCATGGGGACTGGCCTTTCCTGAGGCCACCAGAGCGGTTCCCTGAGGTCCCCTTCGTAAGTCGAGAGCACCTGCCGCAACTCGAGAAAATCCAGGAGGTTTTGCCCTCCAGGCGAGATGAGGCCCATTTCCGCTGAGGCTTCTCGAGGCCAATCACATCTAACCACTGGAACTTCCAAAGGGTCCTGCACACCCTTGCTGCAACTCAAGAAGTTCCCTGACATACCCGTCTGCACTCGAGAGGAAGCACGTGGTGTCCCGCACACATCCAGGGGAGCCCCGTTTCCGCCTCCTAGCTCGAGATGAGGGATCCTTTCCCTGTTTCGTAGGGAAAGAATTCCCGGCGTTCCCGTCGCATCTCAAGAGGAGGCGCTCTCCACAGGAAAGGCGAGAGGAACTCCAGGGTCGTGCCACCATTCCAAGAGACCCCCAGATGTGTCAGTCCATTCCAGAGGAACCTGTTTTCCCTGCACTGCCTTGACGTTCAAGCCGAGGATCGACTCCCACCACGTGTGCACGTGGGACAGCCCTGTGGGAAAGCCTCGTGGGAAAGCCTCGAGGGAAAACCATAGATCCTTTGATCCACGTGGAGGATTGCGTGACACTGCTGCTACCGCTCTGGAGGAAAGCGCAAGTGCATTCCCGCATTCGAGACGAGGACTGACTCCCCTGGGGAGACTCCAGAAGTACCCCAAGATCCATGTCAGCACTGGAGAGGAATCCTCAGGTTCCGGCCCCGACTCCACACAAGGTCTTAGGCCCCGGCATCGACGGGAGAGGAATCCCGAGACGCCCCCGAGGAACTCGCATGGGGACTGGCCTTTCCTGAGGCCACCAGAGCGGGTCCCTGAGGTCCCCGTCGTAAGTCGAGAGCACATGCCGCAACTCGAGAAAATCCAGGAGGTTTTGCCCTCTTGGCGAGATGAGGCCCATTTCCGCTGAGGCTTCTCGAGGCCAATAACATCTAACCGCTGGAACTTCCAAAGGGTCCTTCACACCATTGCTGCAACTCAAGAAGTTCCCCGACATACCCGTCTCCACTCGAGAGGAAGCACGTGGGGTCCCGCACACATCCAGGGGAGCCCCGTTTCCGCCTCCTAGCTCGAGATGAGGGATCCTTTCCCTGTTTTAGGGAAAGAATTCCTGGCGTTCCCGTCGCATCTCAAGAGGAGGTGCTCTCCACAGGAAAGGCGAGAGGAACTCCAGGGTCATGCCACCATTCCAAGAGTCCCCCAGATGTGTCAGTCCATTCCAGAGGAACCTGTTTTCCCTGCGCTGCCTTGACGTTCAAGCCGAGGATCGACTCCCACCACGTGTGCACGTGGGACAGCCCTGTGGGAAAGCCTCGTGGGAAAGCCTCGTGGGAAAGACTCGAGGGAAAACCATAGATCCTTTGATCCACGCGGCGGACTGCGTGACACTGCTGCTACCGCTCTGGAGGAAAGCGCAAGTGCATGCCCGCATTCGAGACGAGGACTGACTCCCCTGGGGATACTCCAGAAGTACCCCAAGATCCATGTCAGCCCTGGAGAGGAATCCTCAGGTTCCGGCCCCGACTCCACACAAGGTCTTAGGCCCCGGCATCGACGGGAGAGGAATCCCGAGAGGCCCCCGAGGAACTCGCATGGGGACGGGCCTTTCCTGAGGCCACCAGAGCGGTTCCCTGAGGTCCCCGTCGTAAGTCGAGAGCACCTGCCGCAACTCGAGAAAATCCAGGAGGTTTTGCCCTCCAGTCGAGATGAGGCCCATTTCCGCTGAGGCTTCTCGAGGCCAATCACGTCTAAACACTGGAACTTCCAAAGGGTCCTTCACACCCTTGCTGCAACTCAAGAAGTTCCCCGACATACCCGTCTCCACTCGAGAGGAAGCACGTGGTGTCCCGCACACATCCAGGGGAGCCCCGTTTCCGCCTCCTAGCTCGAGATGAGGGATCCTTTCCCTGTTTCGTAGGGAAAGAATTCCCGGCGTTCTCGTCGCATCTCAAGAGGAGGAGCTCTCCACAGGAAAGGCGAGAGGAACTCCAGGGTCATGCCACCATTCCAAGAGTCCCCCAGATGTGTCAGTCCATTCCAGAGGAACCTGTTTTCCCTGCACTGCCTTGACGTTCAAGCCGAGGATCGACTCCCACCACGTGTGCACGTGGGACAGCCCTGTGGGAAAGCCTCGTGGGAAAGCCTCGTGGGAAAGACTCGAGGGAAAACCATAGATCCTTTGATCCACGCGGCGGACTGCGTGACACTGCTGCTACCGCTCTGGAGGAAAGCGCAAGTGCATGCCCGCATTCGAGACGAGGACTGACTCCCCTGGGGAGACTCCAGAAGTACCCCAAGATCCATGTCAGCACTGGAGAGGAATCCTCAGGTTCCGGCCCTGACTCCACACAAGGTCTTAGGCCCCGGCATCGACGGGAGAGGAATCCCGAGAGGCCCCCGAGAAACTCGCATGGGGACTGGCCTTTCCTGAGGCCACCAGAGCGGGTCCCTGAGGTCCCCGTCGTAAGTCGAGAGCACCTGCCGCAACTCGAGAAAATCCAGGAGGTTTTGCCCTCCAGTCGAGATGAGGCCCATTTCCGCTGAGGCTTCTCGAGGCCAATCACGTCTAAACACTGGAACTTCCAAAGGGTCCTTCACACCCTTGCTGCAACTCAAGAAGTTCCCCGACATACCCGTCTCCACTCGAGAGGAAGCACGTGGTGTCCCGCACACATCCAGGGGAGCCCCGTTTCCGCCTCCTAGCTCGAGATGAGGGATCCTTTCCCTGTTTCGTAGGGAAAGAATTCCCGGCGTTCTCGTCGCATCTCAAGAGGAGGAGCTTTCCACAGGAAAGGCGAGAGGAACTCCAGGGTCATGCCACCATTCCAAGAGTCCCCCAGATGTGTCAGTCCATTCCAGAGGAACCTGTTTTCCCTGCACTGCCTTGACGTTCAAGCCGAGGATCGACTCCCACCACGTGTGCACGTGGGACAGCCCTGTGGGAAAGCCTCGTGGGAAAGCCTCGTGGGAAAGACTCGAGGGAAAACCATAGATCCTTTGATCCACGCGGCGGACTGCGTGACACTGCTGCTACCGCTCTGGAGGAAAGCGCAAGTGCATGCCCGCATTCGAGACGAGGACTGACTCCCCTGGGGAGACTCCAGAAGTACCCCAAGATCCATGTCAGCACTGGAGAGGAATCCTCAGGTTCCGGCCCTGACTCCACACAAGGTCTTAGGCCCAGGCATCGACGGGAGAGGAATCCCGAGAGGCCCCCGAGAAACTCGCATGGGGACTGGCCTTTCCTGAGGCCACCAGAGCGGGTCCCTGAGGTCCCCGTCGTAAGTCGAGAGCACCTGCCGCAACTCGAGAAAATCCAGGAGGTTTTGCCCTCCAGGCGAGATGAGGCCCATTTCCGCTGTGGCTTCTCGAGGCCAATCACATCTAACCACTGGAACTTCCAAAGGGTCCTTCACACCATTGCTGCAACTCAAGAAGTTCCCCGACATACCCGTCTGCACTCGAGAGGAAGCACGTGGTGTCCCGCACACATCCAGGGGAGCCCCGTTTCCGCCTCCTAGCTCGAGTTGAGGGATCCTTTCCCTGTTTCGTAGGGAAAGAATTCCCGGCGTTCCCGTCGCATCTCAAGAGGAGGCGCTCTCCACAGGAAAGGCGAGAGGAACTCCAGGGTCATGCCACCATTCCAAGAGTCCCCCAGATATGTCAGTCCATTCCAGAGGAACCTGTTTTCCCTGCACTGCCTTGACGTTCAAGCCGAGGATCGACTCCCACCACGTGTGCACGTGGGACAGCCCTGTGGGAAAGCCTCGTGGGAAAGCCTCGAGGGAAAACCATAGATCCTTTGATCCACGCGGCGGACTGCGTGACACTGCTGCTACCGCTCTGGAGGAAAGCGCAAGTGCATGCCCGCATTCGAGACGAGGACTGACTCCCCTGGGGAGACTCCAGAAGTACCCCAAGATCCATGTCAGCACTGGAGAGGAATCCTCAGGTTCCGGCCCTGACTCCACACAAGGTCTTAGGCCCCGGCATCGACGGGAGAGGAATCCCGAGAGGCCCCCGAGAAACTCGCATGGGGACTGGCCTTTCCTGAGGCCACCAGAGCGGGTCCCTGAGGTCCCCGTCGTAAGTCGAGAGCACCTGCCGCAACTCGAGAAAATCCAGGAGGTTTTGCCCTCCAGTCGAGATGAGGCCCATTTCCGCTGAGGCTTCTCGAGGCCAATCACGTCTAAACACTGGAACTTCCAAAGGGTCCTTCACACCCTTGCTGCAACTCAAGAAGTTCCCCGACATACCCGTCTCCACTCGAGAGGAAGCACGTGGTGTCCCGCACACATCCAGGGGAGCCCCGTTTCCGCCTCCTAGCTCGAGATGAGGGATCCTTTCCCTGTTTCGTAGGGAAAGAATTCCCGGCGTTCTCGTCGCATCTCAAGAGGAGGAGCTTTCCACAGGAAAGGCGAGAGGAACTCCAGGGTCATGCCACCATTCCAAGAGTCCCCCAGATGTGTCAGTCCATTCCAGAGGAACCTGTTTTCCCTGCACTGCCTTGACGTTCAAGCCGAGGATCGACTCCCACCACGTGTGCACGTGGGACAGCCCTGTGGGAAAGCCTCGTGGGAAAGCCTCGTGGGAAAGACTCGAGGGAAAACCATAGATCCTTTGATCCACGCGGCGGACTGCGTGACACTGCTGCTACCGCTCTGGAGGAAAGCGCAAGTGCATGCCCGCATTCGAGACGAGGACTGACTCCCCTGGGGAGACTCCAGAAGTACCCCAAGATCCATGTCAGCACTGGAGAGGAATCCTCAGGTTCCGGCCCTGACTCCACACAAGGTCTTAGGCCCAGGCATCGACGGGAGAGGAATCCCGAGAGGCCCCCGAGAAACTCGCATGGGGACTGGCCTTTCCTGAGGCCACCAGAGCGGGTCCCTGAGGTCCCCGTCGTAAGTCGAGAGCACCTGCCGCAACTCGAGAAAATCCAGGAGGTTTTGCCCTCCAGGCGAGATGAGGCCCATTTCCGCTGTGGCTTCTCGAGGCCAATCACATCTAACCACTGGAACTTCCAAAGGGTCCTTCACACCATTGCTGCAACTCAAGAAGTTCCCCGACATACCCGTCTGCACTCGAGAGGAAGCACGTGGTGTCCCGCACACATCCAGGGGAGCCCCGTTTCCGCCTCCTAGCTCGAGTTGAGGGATCCTTTCCCTGTTTCGTAGGGAAAGAATTCCCGGCGTTCCCGTCGCATCTCAAGAGGAGGCGCTCTCCACAGGAAAGGCGAGAGGAACTCCAGGGTCATGCCACCATTCCAAGAGTCCCCCAGATATGTCAGTCCATTCCAGAGGAACCTGTTTTCCCTGCACTGCCTTGACGTTCAAGCCGAGGATCGACTCCCACCACGTGTGCACGTGGGACAGCCCTGTGGGAAAGCCTCGTGGGAAAGCCTCGAGGGAAAACCATAGATCCTTTGATCCACGCGGCGGACTGCGTGACACTGCTGATACCGCTCTGGAGGAAAGCGCAAGTGCATGTCCGCATTCGAGATGAGGACTGACTCCCCTGGGGAGACTCCAGAAGTACCCCAAGATCCATGTCAGCACTGGAGAGGAATCCTCAGGTTCCGGCCCCGACTCCACACAAGGTCTTAGGCCCCGGCATCGACGGGAGAGGAATCCCGAGAGGCCCCCGAGGAACTCGCCTGGGGACTGGCCTTTCCTGAGGCCACCAGAGCGGGTCCCTGAGGTCCCCGTCGTAAGTCGAGAGCACCTGCCGCAACTCGAGAAAATCCAGGAGGTTTTGCCCTCCAGGCGAGATGAGGCCCATTTCCGCTGAGGATTCTCGAGGCTAATCACGTCTAACCACTGGAACTTCCAAAGGGTCCTTCACACCCTTGCTGCAACTCAAGAAGTTCCCCGACACACCCGTCTCCACTCGAGAGGAAGCACGTGGGTCCCGCACACATCCAGGGGAGCCCCGTTTCCGCCTCCTAGCTCGAGATGAGGGATCCTTTCCCTGTTTCGTAGGGAAAGAATTCCCGGCGTTACCGTCGCATCTCAAGAGGAGGCGCTCTCCACAGGAAAGTCGATAGGAACTCCAGTGTCGAGACACCATTCCAAGAGTCCCCCAGATGTGTCAGTCCATTCCAGAGGAACCTGTTTTCCCTGCACTGCCTTGACGTTTAAGCCGAGGATCGACTCCCACCACGTGTGCACGTGGGACAGCCCTGTGGGAAAGCCTCGTGGGAAAGCCTCGTGGGAAGGACTCGAGGGAAAACCATAGATCCTTTGATCCACGCTGCGGACTGCGTGACACTGCTGCTACCGCTCTGGAGGAAAGCGCAAGTGCATGCCCGCATTCGAGACGAGGACTGACTCCCCTGGGGAGACTCCAGAAGTACCCCAAGATCCATGTCAGCACTGGAGAGGAATCCTCAGGTTCCGGCCCCGACTCCACACAAGGTCTTAGGCCACGGCATCGACGGGAGGGGAATCCCGAGAGGCCCCCGAGGAACTCGCATGGGGACTGGCCTTTCCTGAGGCCACCAGAGCGGGTCCCTGAGGTCCCCGTCGTAAGTCGAGAGCACCTGCCGCAACTCGAGAAAATCCAGGAGGTTTTGCCCTCCAGGCGAGATGAGGCCCATTTCCGCTGAGGCTTCTCGAGGCCAATCACATGTAACCACTGGAACTTCCAAAGCGTCCTTCACACCCTTGCTGCAACTCAAGAAGTTCCCCGACATACCCGTCTCCACTCGAGAGGAAGCACGTGGGTCCCGCACACATCCAGGGGAGCCCCGTTTCCGCCTCCTAGCTCGAGATGAGGGATCCTTTCCCTGTTTCGTAGGGAAAGAATTCCCGGCGTTGCCGTCGCAACTCAAGAGGAGGCGCTCTCCACAGGAAAGGCGAGAGGAACTCCAGGGTCGTGCCACCATTCCAAGAGTCCCCCAGATGTGTCAGTCCATTCCAGAGGAACCTGTTTTCCCTGCACTGCCTTGACGTTCAAGCCGAGGATCGACTCCCACCACGTGTGCACGTGGGACAGCCCTGTGGGAAAGCCTCGTGGGAAAGCCTCGTGGGAAAGACTCGAGGGAAAACCATAGATCCTTTGATCCACGCGGCGGAGTGCGTGACACTGCTGCTACCGCTCTGGAGTAAAGCGCAAGTGCATGCCCGCATTCGAGACGAGGACTGACTCCCCTGGGGAGACTCCAGAAGTACCCCAAGATCCATGTCAGCACTGGAGAGGAATCCTCAGGTTCCGGCCCCGACTCCACACAAGGTCTTAGGACCCGGCATCGAAGGGAGAGGAATCTCGAGACGCCCCCGAGGAACTCGCATGGGGACTGGCCTTTCCTGAGGCCACCAGAGCGGGTCCCTGAGGTCCCCGTCGTAAGTCGAGAGCACCTGCCGCAACTCGAGAAAATCCAGGAGGTTTTGCCCTCCAGGCGAGATGAGGCCCATTTCCGCTGAGGCTTCTCGAGGCCAATCACATCTAACCACTGGAACTTCCAAAGGGTCCTTCACACCCTTGCTGCAAGTCCAGAAGTTCCCCGACATACCCGTCTCCACTCGAGAGGAAGCACGTGGTGTCCCGCACATATCCAATGGAGCCCCGTTTCCGCCTCCTAGTTCGAGATGAGGGATCCTTTCCCTGTTTCGTAGGGAAAGAATTCCCGGCGTTCCCGTCGCATCTCAAGAGGTGGCGCTCTCCACAGGAAAGGGGAGAGGAACTCCAGGGTCATGCCACCATTCCAAGAGTCCCACAGATGTGTCAGTCCATTCCAGAGGAACCTGTTTTCCCTGCACTGCCTTGACGTTCAAGCCGAGGATCGACTCCCACCACGTGTGCACGTGGGACAGCCCTGTGGGAAAGCCTCGTGGGAAAGCCTCGTGGGAAAGACTCGAGGGAAAACCATAGATCCTTTGATCCACGCGGCGGACTGCGTGACACTGCTGCTACCGCTCTGGAGGAAAGCGCACGTGCATGCCCGCATTCGAGACGAGGACTGACTCCCCTGGGGAGACTCCAGAAGTACCCCAAGATCCATGTCAGCACTGGAGAGGAATCCACAGGTTCCGGCCCCGACTCCACACAAGGTCTTAGGCCCCGGCATCGACGGGAGAGGAATCCCGAGAGGCCCCCGAGGAACTCGCATGGGGACTGGCCTTTCCTGAAGCCACCAGAGCGGGTCCCTGAGGTCCCCGTCGTAAGTCTAGAGCACCTGCCGCAACTCGAGAAAATCCAGGAGGTTTTGCCCTCCAGGCGAGATGAGGCCCATTTCCGCTGAGGCTTCTCGAGGCCAATCACATCTAACCACTGGAAATTCCAAAGGGTTCTTCACACCCTTGCTGCAACTCAAGAATTTCCCCGACATACCCGTCTCCACTCGAGAGGAAGCACGTGGGTCCCGCACACATCCAGGGGAGCCCCGTTTCCGCCTCCTAGCTCGAGATGAGGGATCCTTTCCTTGTTTCGTAGGGAAAGAATTCCCGGCGTTCCCGTCGCATCTCAAGAGGAGGCGCTCTCCACAGGAAAGGCGAGAGGAACTCCAGGGTCGTGCCACCATTCCAAGAGTCCCCCAGATGTGTCAGTCCATTCCAGAGGAACCTGTTTTCCCTGCACTGCCTTGACGTTCAAGCCGAGGATCGACTCCCACCACGTGTGCACGTGGGACAGCCCTGTGGGAAAGCCTCGTGGGAAAGCCTCGTGGGAAAGACTCGAGGGAAAACCATAGATCCTTTGATCCACGCGGCGGACTGCGTGACACTGCTGCTACCGCTCTGGAGGAAAGCGCAAGTGCATGCCCGCATTCGAGACGAGGACTGACTCCCCTGGGGAGACTCCAGAAGTACCCCAAGATCCATGTCAGCACTGGAGAGGAATCCTCAGGTTCCGGCCCCGACTCCACACAAGGTCTTAGGCCCCGGCACCGACGGGAGAGTAATCCCGAGAGGCCCCCGAGGAACTCGCATGGGGACTGGCCTTTCCTGAGGCCACCAGAGCGGGTCCCTGAGGTCCCCGTGGTAAGTCGAGAGCACCTGCCGCAACTCGAGAAAATCCAGGAGGTTTTGCCCTCCAGGCGAGATGAGGCCCATTTCCGCTGAGGCTTCTCGAGGCCAATCACGTCTAACCAGTGAAACTTCCAAAGGGTCCTTCACACCCTTGCTGCAACTCAAGAAGTTCCCCGACATACCCGTCTGCACTCGAGAGGAAGCACGTGGTGTCCCGCACACATCCAGGGGAGCCCCGTTTCCGCCTCCTAGCTCGAGATGAGGGATCCTTTCCCTGTTTCGTAGGGAAAGAACTCCCGGCGTTCCCGTCGCATCTCAAGAGGAGGCGCTCCCCACAGGAAAGGAGAGAGGAACTCCAGGGTCGTGCCACCATTCCAAAAGTTCCCCAGATGTGTCAGTCCATTCCAGAGGAACCTGTTTTCCCTGCACTGCCTTGACGTTCAAGCCGAGGATCGACTCCCACCACGTGTGCACGTGGGACAGCCCTGTGGGAAAGCCTCGTGGGAAAGCCTCGTGGGAAAGACTCGAGGGAAAACCACAGATCCTTTGATCCACGCGGCGGACTGCGTGACACTGCTGCTACCGCTCTGGAGGAAAGCGCAAGTGCATGCCCGCATTCGAGACGAGGACTGACTCCCCTGGGGAGACTCCAGAAGTACCCCAAGATCCATGTCAGCACTGGAGAGGAATCCTCAGGTTCCGGCCCCGACTCCACACTAGGTCTTAGGCCCCGGCATCGACGGGAGAGGAATCCCGAGAGGCCCCCGAGGAACTCGCATGGGGACTGGCCTGTCCTGAGGCCACCAGAGCGGGTCCCTGAGGTCCCCGTCGTAAGTCGAGAGCACCTGCCGCAACTCGAGAAAATCCAGGAGGTTTTGCCCTCCAGGCGAGATGAGGCCCATTTCCGCTGAGGCTTCTCGAGGCCAATCACATCTAACCACTGGAACTTCCAAAGGGTCCTTCACACCCTTGCTGCAACTCAAGAAGTTCCCGACATACCCGTCTGCACTCGAGAGGAAGCACGTGGTGTCCCGCACACATCCAGGGGAGCCCCGTTTCCGCCTCCTAGCTCGAGATGAGGGATCCTTTCCCTGTTTCGTAGGGAAAGAATTCCCGGCGTTCCAGTCGCATCTCAAGAGGAGGCGCTCTCCACAGGAAAGGCGAGAGGAACTCCAGGGTCGTGACACCATTCCAAGAGTCCCCCAGATGTGTCAGTCCATTACAGAGGAACCTGTTTTCCCTGCACTGCCTTGACGTTCAAGCCGAGGATCGACTCCCACCACGTGTGCACGTGGGACAGCCCTGTGGGAAAGCCTCGTGGGAAAGCCTCGAGGGAAAACCATAGATCCTTTGATCCACGTGGCGGATTGCGTGACACTGCTGCTACCCCTCTGGAGGAAAGCGCACGTGCATGCCCGCATTTGAGACGAGGACTGACTCCCCTGGGGAGACTCCAGAAGTACCCCAAGATCCATGTCAGCACTGGAGAGGAATCCTCAGGTTCCGGCCCCGACTCCACACAAGGTCTTAGGCCCCGGCATCGACGGGAGAGGAATCCCGAGAGGCCCCCGAGGAACTCGCATGTGGACGGGCCTTTCCTGAGGCCACCAGAGCGGGTCCCCGAGGTCCCCGTCGTAAGTCGAGAGCACCTGCCGCAACTCGAGAAAATCCAGGAGGTTTTGCCCTCCAGGCGAGATGAGGCCCATTTCCGCTGAGGCTTCTCGAGGACAATAACATCTAACCACTGGAACTTCCAAAGGGTCCTTCACACCCTTGCTGCAACACAAGAAGTTCCCCGACATACCCGTCTCCACTCGAGAGGAAGCACGTGGGTCCCGCACACATCCAGGGGAGCCCCGTTTCCGCCTACTAGCTCGAGATGAGGGATCCTTTCCCTGTTTCGTAGGGAAAGAATTCCCGGCGTTCCCGTCGCATCTCAAGAGGAGGCGCTCTCCACAGAAAAGGCGAGAGGAACTCCAGGGTCGTGCCACCATTCCAAGAGTCCCCCAGATGTGTCAGTCCATTCCAAAGGAACCTGTTTTCCCTGAACTGCCTTGACGTTCAAGCCGAGGATCGACTCCCACCACGTGTGCACGTGGGACAGCCCTGTGGGAAAGCCTCGTGGGAAAGCCTCGTGGGAAAGACTCGAGGGAAAACCATAGATCCTTTGATCCACGCGGCGGACTGCGTGACATTGCTGCTACCGCTCTGGAGGAAAGCGCAAGTGCATGCCCGCATTCGAGACGAGGACTGACTCCCCTGGGGAGACTCCAGAAGTACCCCAAGATCCATGTCAGCACTGGAGCGGAATCCTCAGGTTCCGGCCCCGACTCCACACAAGGTCTTAGGCCCCGGCATCGACGGGAGAGGAATCCCGAGAGGCCCCCGAGGAACTCGCATCGGTACTGGCCCTTCCTGAGGCCACCAGAGCGGGTCCCTGAGGTCCCCGTAGTAAGTCGAGAGCACCTACCGCAACTCGAGAAAATCCAGGAGGCTTTGCCCTCCAGGCGAGATGAGGCCCATTTCCGCTGAGGCTTCTCGAGGCCAATCACATCTAACCACTGGAACTTCCAAAGGGTCCTTCACACCCTTGCTGCAACTCAGGAAGTTCCCCGACATACCCGTCTGCACTCGAGAGGAAGCACGTGGTGTCCCGCACACATCCAGGGGAGCCCCGTTTCTGCCTCCTAGCTCGAGATGAGGGATCCTTTCCCTGTTTCGTAGGGAAAGAATTCCCGGCGTTCCCGTCGCATCTCAAGAGGAGGCGCTCTCCACAGGAAAGGCGAGAGGAACTCCAGGGTCATGCCACCATTCCAAGAGTCCCCCAGATGTGTCAGTCCATTCCAGAGGAACCTGTTTTCCCTGCACTGCCTTGACGTTCAAGCCGAGGATCGACTCCCACCACGTGTGCACGTGGGACAGCCCTGTGGGAAAGCCTCGTGGGAAAGCCTCGTGGGAAAGACTCGAGGGAAAAACATAGATCGTTTGATCCACGCGGCGGTTGCGTGACAATGCTGCTACCGCTCTGGAGGAAAGCGCAAGTGCATGCCCGCATTCGAGACGAGGACTGACTCCCCTGGGTAGACTCTAGAAGTACCCCTAGATCCATGTCAGCACTGGAGAGGAATCCTCAGGTTCCGGCCCCGACTCCACACAAGGTCTTAGGCCCCGGCATCGACGGGAGAGGAATCCCGAGAGGCCCCCGAGGAACTCGCATGGGGACTGGCCTTTCCTGAGGCCACCAGAGCGGGTCCCTGAGGTCCCCGTCGTAAGTCGAGAGCACCTGCCGCAACTCGAGAAAATCCAGGAGGTTTTGCCCTCCAGGCGAGATGAGGTCCATTTCCGCTGAGGCTTCTCGAGGCTAATCACGTCTAACCACTGGAACTTCCAAAGGGTCCTTCACACCCTTGCTGCAACTCAAGAATTTCCTCGACATACCCGTCTCCACTCGAGAGGAAGCACGTGGGTCCCGCACACATCCAGGGAAGCCCCGTTTCCGCCTCCTAGCTCGAGATGAGGGATCCTTTCCCTATTTCGTAGGGAAAGAATTCCCGGCGTTCCCGTCGCATCTCAAGAGGAGGCGCTCTCCACAGGAAAGGCGAAAGGAACTCCAGGGTCGTGCCACCATTCCAAGAGTCCCCCAGATGTGTCAGTCCATTCCAGAGGAACCTGTTTTCCCTGCACTGCCTTGACGTTCAAGCCGAGGATCGACTCCCACCACGTGTGCACGTGGGACAGCCCTGTGGGAAAGCCTCGTGGGAAAGCCTCGTGGGAAAGACTCGAGGGAAAACCATAGATCCTTTGATCCACGAGGCGGACTGCGTGACACTGCTGCTACCGCTCTGGAGGAAAGCGCAAGTGCATGCCCGCATTCGAGACGAGGACTGACTCCCCTGGGGAGACTCCAGAAGTACCCCAAGATCCATGTCAGCACTGGAGAGGAATCCTCAGGTTCCGGCCCTGACTCCACACAAGGTCTTAGGCCCCGGCATCGACGGGACAGGGATCCCGAGAGGCCCCCGAGGAACTCGCATGGGGACTGGCCTTTACTGAGGCCACCAGAGCGGGTCCCTGAGGTCCCCGTCGTAAGTCGAGAGCACCTGCCGCAACTCGAGAAAATCCAGGAGGTTTTGCCCTCCAGGCGAGATGAGGCCCATTTCCGCTGAGGCTTCTCGAGGCTAATCACGTCTAACCACTGGAACTTCCAAAGGGTCATTCACACCCTTGCTGCAACTCAAGAACTTCCCCGACATACCCGGCTCCACTCGAGAGGAAGCACGTGGGGTCCCGCACACATCCAGGGGAGCCCCGTTTCCGCCTCCTAGCTCGAGATGAGGGATCCTTTCCCTGTTTCGTAGGGAAAGAATTCCCGGCGATCCCGTCGCATCTCAAGAGGAAGCGCTCTCCACAGGAAAGGGGAGAGGAACTCCAGGGTCGTGCCACCATTCCAAGAGACCCCCTGATGTGTCAGTCCATTCCAGAGGAACCTGTTTTCCCTGCACTGCCTTGACGTTCAAGCCGAGGATCGACTCCCACCACGTGTGCACGTGAGACAGCCCTGTGGGAAAGCCTCGTGGGAAAGCCTCGTGGGAAAGACTCGAGGGAAAACCATAGATCCGTTGATCCACGCGGCGGACTGCGTGACACTGCTGCTACCGCTCTGGAGGAAAGCGCAAGTGCATGCCCGATTCGAGACGAGGACTGACTCCACTGGGGAGACTCCAGAAGTACCCCAAGATCCATGTCAGCACTGGAGAGGAATCCTCAGGTTCCGGCCCCGACTCCACACAAGGTCTTAGGCCCCGGCATCGACGGGATAGGGATCCCGAGAGGCCCCAGAGGAACTCGCATGGGGACTGGCCTTTCCTGAGGCCACCAGAGCGGGTCCCTGAGGTCCCCATCGTCAGACGAGATCACCTGCCGCAACTCGAGAAAATCCAGGAGGTTTTGCCCTCCAGGCGAGATGAGGCTCATTTCCGCTGAGGCTTCTCGAGGCTAATCACGTCTAAACACTGGAACTTCCAAAGGGTCCTTCACACCATTGCTGCAACTCAAGAAGTTTCCCGACATACCCGTCTCCACTCGAAAGGAAGCACGTGGTGTCCCGCACACATCCAGGGGAGCCCCGTTTCCGCCTCCTAGCTCGAGATGAGGGATCCTTTCCCTGTTTCGTAGGGAAAGAATTCCCGGCGTTCCCGTCGCATCTCAAGAGGAGGCGCTCTCCACAGGAAAGGCGAGAGGAACTCCAGGGTCGTGCCACCATTCCAAGAGTCCACCTGATGTGTCAGTCCATTCCAGAGGAACCTGTTTTCCCTGCACTGCCTTGACGTTCAAGCCAAGGATCGACTCCCACCACGTGTGCACGTGGGACAGCCCTGTGGGAAAGCCTCGTGGGAAAGCCTCGTGGGAAAGACTCGAGGGAAAACCATGGATCCTTTGATCCATGCGGCGGACTGCGTGACACTGCTGCTACCGCTCTGGAGGAAAGCGCAAGTGCATGCCCGCATTCGAGACGAGGACTGACTCCCCTGGGGAGACTCCAGAAGTACCCCAAGATCCATGTCAGCACTGGAGAGGAATCCTCAGGTTCCGGCCCCGACTCCACACAAGGACTTAGGCCCCGGCATCGACGGGAGAGGAATCCCCAGAGGCCCCCGAGGAACTCGCATGGGGACTGGCCTTTCTGAGGCCACCAGAGCGGGTCCCTGAGGTCCCCGTTGTAAGTCGAGAGCACCTGCCGCAACTCGAGAAAATCCAGGAGGTTTTGCCCTCCAGGCGAGATGAGGCCCATTTCCGCTGAGGCTTCTCGAGGCTAATCACGTCTAACCACTGGAACATCCAAAGGGTCCTTCACACCCTTGCTGCAACTCAAGAACTTCCCCGACATACCCGACTCCACTCGAGAGGAAGCACGTGGGGTCCCGCACACATCAAGGGGAGCCCCGTTTCCTTCTCCTAGCTCGAGATGAGGGATCCTTTCCCTGTTTCGTAGGGAAAGAATTCCCGGCGTTCCCGTCGAATCTCAAGAGGAGGCACTCTCCACAGGAAAGGGGAGAGGAAATCCAGGGTCGTGCCACCATTCGAAGAGACCCCCAGATGTGTCAGTCCATTCCAGAGGAACCTGTTTTCCCTGCACTGCCTTGATGTTCAAGCCGAGGATCGACTCCCACCACGTGTGCACGTGGGACAGCCCTGTGGGAAAGCCTCGTGGGAAAGCCTCGTGGGAAGGACTCGAGGGAAAACCATAGATCCTCTGATCCACGCGGCGGGCTGCGTGACACTGCTGCTACCGCTCTGGAGGAAAGCGCAAGTGCATGCCCTCATTCGAGACGAGGACTGACTCCCCTGGGGAGACTCCAGAAGTACCCCAAGATCCATGTCAGCACTGGAGAGGAATCCTCAGGTTCCGGCCCCGACTCCACAGAAGGACTTAGGCCCCGGCATCGACGGGAGAGGGATCCCGAGAGGCCCCCGAGGAACTCGCATGGGGACTGGCCTTTCCTGAGGCCACCAGAACGGGTCCCTGAGGTCCCCGTCGTAAGTCGAGAGCACCTGCCGCAACTCGAGAAAATCCAGGAGGTTTTGCCCTCCAGGCGAGATGAGGCCCATTTCCGCTGAGGGTTCTGGAGGCTAATCACGTCTAACCACTGGAACTTCCAAAGGGTCTTTCACACCCTTGCTGCAACTCAAGAAGTTCCCCGACATACCCGTCTCCACTCCAGAGGAAGCACGTGGGTCCCGCACACATCCAGGGGAGCCCCGTTTGCGCCTCCTAGCTCGAGATGAGGGATCCTTTCCCTGTTTCGTAGGGAAAGAATTCCCGGCGTTCCCGTCGCATCTCAAGAGGAGGCGCTCTCCACAGGAAAGGCGAGAGGAACTCCAGTGTCGTGCCACCATTCCAAGAGTCCCCCTGATGTGTCAGTCCATTCCAGAGGAACCTGTTTTCCCTGCACTTCCTTGACGTTCAAGCCAAGGATCGACTCCCACCACGTGTGCACGTGGGACAGCCCTGTGGGAAAGCCTCGTGGGAAAGCCTCGTGGGAAAGACTCGAGGGAAAACGATGGATCCTTTGATCTATGCGGCGGACTGCGTGACACTGCTGCTACCGCTCTGGGGGGAAGCGCAAGTGCATGCCCGCATTCGAGACGAGGACTGACTCCCCTGGAGAGACTCCAGAAGTACCCCAAGATCCATGTCAGCACTGGAGAGGAATCCTCAGGTTCCGGCCCCGACTCCACACAAGGTCTTAGGCCCCGGCATCGACGGGAGAGGAATCCCGAGAGGCCCCCGAGGAACTCGCATGGGGACTGGCCTTTCCTGAGGCCACCAGAGCGGGTCCCTGAGGTCCCCGTCGTAAGTCGAGAGCACCTGCCGCAACTCGAGAAAATCCAGGAGGTTTTGCCCTCCAGGCGAGATGAGGCCCATTTCCGCTGAGGGTTCTCGAGGCTAATCACGTCTAACCACTGGAACTTCCAAAAGGTCCTTCACACCCTTGCTGCAACTCAAGAAGTTCCCTGAAATACCAGTCTCCACTCGAGAGGAAGCACGTGGGTCCCGGACACATCCAGGGGAGCCCCGTTTCCGCCTCCTAGATCGAGATGAGGGATCCTTTCCCTGTTTCGTAGGGAAAGAATTCCCGGCGTTCCCGTCGCATCTCAAGAGGAGGCGCTCTCCACAGGAAAGGCGAGAGGAACTCCAGGGTCGTGCCACCATTCCAAGAGTCACCCAGATGTGTCAGTCCATTTCAGAGGAAACTGTTTTCCCTGCACTGCCTTGACGTTCAAGCCGAGGATCGACTCCCACCACGTGTGCACGTGGGACAGCCCTGTGGGAAAGCCTCGTGGGAAAGCCTCGTGGGAAAGACTCGAGGGAAAACCATAGATCCGTTGATCCACGCGGCGGACTGCGTGACACTGCTGCTACCGCTCTGGAGGAAAGCGCAAGTGCATGCCCGCATTCGAGACTAGGACTGACTCCCCTGGGGAGACTCCAGAAGTACCCCAAGATCCATGTCAGCACTGGAGAGGAATCCTCAGGTTCCGGCCCCGACTCCACACAAGGTCTTAGGCCCCGGCATCGACGGGAGAGGAATCCCCAGAGGAACTCGCATGGGGACTGGCCTTTCCTGAGGCCACCAGAGCGGGTCCCTGAGGTCCTCGTCGTAAGTCGAGAGCACCTGCCGCAACTCGAGAAAATCCAGGCGGTTTTGCCCTCCAGGCGAGATGAGGCCCATTTCCGCTGAGGCTTCTCGAGGCCAATCACATCTAACCACTGGAACTTCCAAAGGGTCCTTCACATCCTTGCTGCAACTCAAGAAGTTCCCCGACATACCCGTCTCCACTCGAGAGGAAGCACGTGGGGTCCCGCACACATCCAGGAGAGCCCCGTTTCCGCCTCCTAGCTCGAGATGAGGGATCCTTTCCCTGTTTCGTAGGGAAAGAATTCCCGGCGTTCCCGTCGCATCTCAAGAGGAGGCGCTCTCCACAGGAAAGGCGAGAGGAACTCCAGGGTCGTGCCACCATTCCAAGAGTCCCCCAGATGTGTCAGTCCATTCCAGAGGAACCTGTTTTCCCTGCACTGCCTTGACTTTCAAGCCAAGGATCGACTCCCACCACGTGTGCTCGTGGGAAAGCATTGTGGGAAAGCCTCGTGGGAACGCCTCGTGGGAAAGACTCGAGGGAAAACCATGGATCCTTTGATCCATGCGGCGGACTGCGTGACACTGCTGCTACAGCTCTGGAGGAAAGCGCAAGTGCATGCCCGCATTCGAGACGAGGACTGACTCCCCTGGGGAGACTCCAGAAGTACCCCAAGATCCATGTCAGCACTGGAGAGGAATCCTCAGGTTCCGGCCCAGACTCCACACAAGGTCTTAGGCCCCGGCATCGACGGGAGAGCAATCCCGAGATGCCCCGAGGAACTCGCATGGGGACTGGCCTTTCCTGAGGCCACCGGAGCGGGTCCCTGAGGTCCCCGTCGTAAGTCGAGAGCACCTGCCGCAACTCGAGAAAATCCAGGAGGTTTTGCCCTCCAGGCGAGATGAGGCCCATTTCCGCTGAGGCTTCTCGAGGCTAATCACGTCTAAACACTGGAACTTCCAAAGGGTCCTTCACACCCTTGCTGCAACTCAAGAAGTTCCCCGACATACCCGTCTGCACTCGGAGGAAGCACGTGGGGTCCCGCCCACATCCAGGGGAGCCCCGTTTCCGCCTCCTAGCTCGAGATGAGGGATCCTTTCCCTGTTTCGTAGGGAAAGAATTCCCGGCGTTTCCGTCGCATCTCAAGAGGAGGCGCTCTACACAGGAAAGGCGAGAGGAACTCCAGGGTCGTGCCACCATTCCAAGAGTCCCCCAGATGTGTCAGTCCATTCCAGAGGAACCTGTTTTCCCTGCACTGCCTTGACGTTCAAGCCAAGGATCGACTCCCACCAAGTTTGCACGTGGGACAGCCCTGTGGGAAAGCCTCGTGGGAAAGCCTCGTGGAAAAGACTCGAGGGAAAACCATAGATCCTTTGATCCACGAGGCGGACTTCGTGACACTGCTGCCTCCGCTCTGGAGGAAAGCGCAAGTGCATGCCCGCATTCGAGACGAGGACTGACTCCCCTGGGGAGACTCCAGAAGTACCCCAAGATCCATGTCAGCACTGGAGAGGAATCCTCAGGTTCCGGCCCCGACTCCACACAAGGACTTAGGCCCCGGCATCGACGGGAGAGGAATCCCCAGAGGCCCCCGAGGAACTCGCATGGGGACTGGCCTTTCTGAGGCCACCAGAGCGGGTCCCTGAGGTCCCCGTTGTAAGTCGAGAGCACCTGCCGCAACTCGAGAAAATCCAGGAGGTTTTGCCCTCCAGGCGAGATGAGGCCCATTTCCGCTGAGGCTTCTCGAGGCTAATCACGTCTAACCACTGGAACATCCAAAGGGTCCTTCACACCCTTGCTGCAACTCAAGAACTTCCCCGACATACCCGTCTCCACTCGAGATGAAGCACGTGGGGTCCCGCACACATCAAGGGGAGCCCCGTTTCCTTCTCCTAGCTCGAGATGAGGGATCCTTTCCCTGTTTCGTAGGGAAAGAATTCCCGGCGTTCCCGTCGAATCTCAAGAGGAGGCGCTCTCCACAGGAAAGGGGAGAGGAAATCCAGGGTCCTACCACCATTCCAAGAGACCCCCAGATGTGTCAGTCCATTCCAGAGGAACCTGTTTTCCCTGCACTGCCTTGATGTTCAAGCCGAGGATCGACTCCCACCACGTGGGCACGTGGGACAGCCCTGTGGGAAAGCCTCGTGGGAAAGCCTCGTGGGAAGGACTCGAGGGAAAACCATAGATCCTCTGATCCACGCGGCGGGCTGCGTGACACTGCTGCTACCGCTCTGGAGGAAAGCACAAGTGCATGCCCGCATTCGAGACGAGGACTGACTCCCCTGGGGAGACTCCAGAAGTACCCCAAGATCCATGTCAGCACTGGAGAGGAATCCTCAGGTTCCGGCCCCGACTCCACACAAGGACTTAGGCCCCGGCATCGACAGGAGAGGGATCCCGAGAGGCCCCCGAGGAACTCGCATGGGGACTGGCCTTTCCTGAGGCCACCAGAGCGGTTCCCTGAGGTCCCCGTCGTAAGTCGAGAGCACCTGCCGCAACTCGAGAAAATCCAGGAGGTTTTGCCCTCCAGGCGAGATGAGGCCCATTTCCGCTGAGGCTTCTCGAGGCCAATCACATGTAACCACTGGAACTTCCAAAGGGTCCTTCACACCCTTGCTGCAACTCAAGAAATTCCCCGACATACCCGTCTCCACTCGAGAGGAAGCACGTGGTGTCCCACACACATCCAGGGGAGCCCCGTTTCCGCCTCCTAGCTCGAGATGAGGGATCCTTTCCCTGTTTGGTAGGGAAAGAATTCCCGGCGTTCCCGTCGCATCTCAAGAGGAGGCGCTCTCCACAGGAAAGGCGAGAGGAACTTCATGGTCATGCCACCATTCCAAGAGTCCCCCAGATGTGTCAGTCCATTCCAGAGGAACCTGTTTTCCCTGCACTGCCTTGACGTTCAAGCCGAGGATCGACTCCCACCACGTGTGCACGTGGGACAGCCCTGTGGGAAAGCCTCGTGGGAAAGCCTCGTGGGAAAGACTCGAGGGAAAACCATAGATCCTTTGATCCACGCGGCGGACTGCGTGACACTGCTGCTACCGCTCTGGAGGAAAGCGCAAGTGCATGCCCGCATTCGAGACGAGGACTGACTCCCCTGGGGAGACTCCAGAAGTACCCCAAGATCCATGTCAGCACTGGAGAGGAATCCTCAGGTTCCGGCCCCGACTCCACACAAGGTCTTAGGACCCGGCATCGACGGGAGAGGAATCCCGAGACGCCCCCGAGGAACTCGCATGGGGACTGGCCTTTCCTGAGGCCACCAGAGCGGTTCCCTGAGGTCCCCGTCGTAAGTCGAGAGCACCTGCCGGAACTGGATAAAATCCAGGAGGTTTTGCCCTCCAGGCGAGATGAGGCCCATTTCTGCTGAGGCTTCTCGAGGCCAATCACATCTAACCACTGGAACTTCCAAAGGGTCCTTCACACCATTGCTGCAACTCAAGAAGTTCCCCGACATACCCGTCTCCACTCGAGAGGAAGCACGTGGTGTCCCGCACACATCCAGGGGAGCCCCGTTTCCGCCTCCTAGCTCGAGATGAGGGATCCTTTCCCTGTTTCGTAGGGAAAGAATTCCTGGCGTTCCCGTCGCATCTCAAGAAGAGGCACTCTCCACAGGAAAGGCGAGAGGAACTCCAGGGTCGTGCCACCATTCCAAGAGTCCCCCAGATGTGTCAGTCCATTCCAGAGGAACCTGTTTTCCCTGCACTGCCTTGACGTTCAAGCCGAGGATCGACTCCCACCACGTGTGCACGTGGGACAGCCCTGTGGGAAAGCCTCGTGGGAAAGCCTCGTGGGAAAGACTCGAGGGAAAAACATAGATCCTTTGATCCACGCGGCGGACTGCGTGACACTGCTGCTACCGCTCTGGAGGAAAGCGCAAGTGCATGCCCGCATTCGAGACGAGGACTGACTCCCCTGGGGAGACTCCAGAAGTACCCCAAGATCCATGTCAGCACTGGAGAGGAATCCTCAGGTTCCGGCCCCGACTCCACACAAGGTCTTAGGCCCCGGCATCGACGGGAGAGGAATCCCGAGACGCCCCAGAGGAACTCGCATGGGGACTGGCCTTTCCTGAGGCCACCAGAGCGGTTCCCTGAGATCCCCGTCGTAAGTCGAGAGCACCTGCCACAACTCGAGAAAATCCAGGAGGTTTTGCCCTCCAGGCGAGATGAGGCCCATTTCCGCTGAGGCTTCTCGAGGCCAATCACATCTAACCACTGGAACTTCCAAAGGGTCCTTCACACCCTTGCTGCAACTCAAGAAGTTCCCCGACATACCCGTCTCCACTCGAGAGGAAGCACGTGGGGTCCCGCACACATCCAGGGGAGCCCCGTTTCCGCCTCCAAGCTCGAGATGAGGGATCCTTTCCCTGTTTCGTAGGGAAAGAATTCCCGGCGTTCCCGTCGCATCTCAAGAGGAGGCGCTCTCCACAGGAAAGGCGAGAGGAACTCCAGGGTCGTGACACCATTCCAAGAGTCCCCCAGATGTGTCAGTCCATTCCAGAGGAACCTGTTTTCCCTGCACTGCCTTGACGTTCAAGCCGAGGATCGACTCCCACCACGTGTGCACGTGGGACAGCCCTGTGGGAAAGCCTCGTGGGAAAGCCTCGTGGGAAAGACTCGAGGGAAAACCATAGATCCTTTGATCCACGCGGCGGACTGAGTGACACTGCTGCTACTGCTCTGGAGGAAAGCGCAAGTGCATGCCCGCATTCGCGACGAGGACTGACTCCCCTGGGGAGACTCCAGAAGTACCCCAAGATCCATGTCAGCAATGGAGAGGAATCCTCAGGTTCCGGCCCCGACTCCACACAAGGTCTTAGGCCCTGGCATCGACGGGAGAAGAATCCCGAGAGGACCCGAGGAACTCTCATGGGGACTGGCCTTTCCTGAGGCCACCAGAGCGGGTCCCTGAGGTCCCAGTCGTAAGTCGAGAGCACCTGCCGCAACTCGAGAAAATCCAGGAGGTTTTGCCCTCCAGGAGAGATGAGGCCCATTTCCGCTGAGGCTTCTCGAGGCCAGTCACATCTAACCACTGGAACTTCCAAAGGGTCCTTCACACCCTTGCTGCAACTCAAGAAGTTCCCCGACATACCCGTCTGCACTCGAGAGGAAGCACGTGGTGTCCCGCACACATCCAGGGGAGCCCCGTTTCCGCCTCCTAGCTCGAGATGAGGGATCCTTTCCCTGTTTGGTAGGGAAAGAATTCCCGGCGTTCCCGTCGCATCTCAAGAGGAGGCGCTCTCCACAGGAAAGGCGAGAGGAACTCCAGGGTCGTGCCACCATTCCAAGAGTCCCCCAGATGTGTCAGCCCATTCCAGAGGAACCTGTTTTCCCTGCACTGCCTTGACGTTCAAGCCGAGGATCGACTCCCACCACGTGTGCACGTGGGACAGCCCTGTGGGAAAGCCTCGTGGGAAAGCCTCGTGGGAAAGACTCGAGGGAAAATCATAGATCCTTTGATCCACGCGGCGAACTGCGTGACACTGCTGCTACCGCTCTGGAGGAAAGCGCAAGTGCATGCCCGCATTCGAGACGAGGACTGACTCCCCTGGGGAGGCTCCAGAAGTACCCCAAGATCCATGTCAGCACTGGAGAAGAATCCTCAGGTTCCTGTCCCGACTCCAAACAAGGTCTTAGGCCCCGGCATCGACGGGAGAGGAATCCCGAGAGGCCCCCGAGGAACTCGCATGGGGACTGGCCTTTCCTGAGGCCACCAGAGCGGGTCCCTGAGGTCTCCGCCGTAAGTCGAGAGCACCTGCCGCAACTCGAGAAAATCCAGGAGGTTTTGCCCTCCAGGCGAGATGAGGCCCATTTCCGCTGAGGCTTCTCGAGGCCAATCACATCTAACCACTGGAACTTCCAAAGGGTCCTTCACATCATTGCTGCAACTCAAGAAGTTCCCCGACATACCCGTCTCCACTGGAGAGGAAGCACGTGGGGTCCCGCACACATCCAGGGGAGCTCCGGTTCCGCCTCCTAGCTCGAGATGAGGGATCCTTCCCTGTTTCTTAGGGAAAGAATTCCCGGCGTTCCCGTCGCATCTCAAGAGGAGGTGCTCTCTACAGGAAAGGGGAGAGGAACTCCAGGGTCGTGCCACCATTCCAAGATTCCCCCAGATATGTCAGTCCATTCCAGAGGAACCTGTTTTCCCTGCACTGCCTTGATGTTCAAGCCGAGGATCGACTCCCACCACGTGTGCACGTGGGACAGCCCTGTGGGAAAGCCTCGTGGGAAAGCCTCGTGGGAAAGACTCGAGGGAAAACCATAGATCCTTTGTTCCACGCGGTGGAATGCGTGACACTGCTGCTACCGCTCTGGAGGAAAGCGCAAGTGCATGCCCGCATTCGAGACGAGGACTGACTCCCCTGGGGAGACTCCAGAAGTACCCCAAGATCCATGTCAGCACTGGAGAGGAATCCTCAGGTTCCGGCCCCGACTCGACACAAGGTCTTAGGCCCCGGCATCGACGGGAGAGGAATCCCGAGACGCCCCCGAGGAACTCGCATGGGGACTGGCCTTTCCTGAGGCCACCAGAGCGGGTCCCTGAGGTCCCCGTCGTAAGTCGAGAGCACCTGCCGCAACTCGAGAAAATCCAGGAGGTTTTGCCCTCCAGGCGAGATGAGGCCCATTTCCGCTGAGGCTTCTCGAGGCTAATCACGTCTAACCACTGGAACTTCCAAAGGGTCCTTCACACCCTTGCTGCAACTCAAGAAGTTCCCCGACATACCCGTCTCCACTCGAGAGGAAGCACGTGGTTTCCCGCATACATCCAGGGGAGCCCCGTTTCCGCCTCCTAGCTCGAGATGAGGGATCCTTTCCCTGTTTCGTAGGGAAAGAATTCCCGGCGTTCCCGTCGCATCTCAAGAGGAGGCGCTCTCCACAGGAAAGGCGAGAGGAACTCCAGGGTCGTGCCACCATTCCAAGAGTCCCCCAGATGTGTCAGTCCATTCCAGAGGAACCTGTTTTCCCTGCACTGCCTTGACGTTCAAGCCGAGGATCGACTCCCACCACGTGTGCACGTGGGACAGCCCTGTGGGAAAGCCTCGTGGGAAAGCCTCGTGGGAAAGACTCGAGGGAAAACCATAGATCCTTTGATCCACGCGGCGGACCGCGTGACACTGCTGCTACCGCTCTGGAGGAAAGCGGAAGTGCATGCCCGCATTCGAGACGAGGACTGACTCCCCTGGGGAGACTCCAGAAGTACCCCAAGATCCATGTCAGCAATGGAGAGGAATCCTCAGGTTCCGGCCCCGACTCCACACAAGGTCTTAGGCACCGGAATCGACGGGAGAGGAATCCCGAGAGGCCCCCGAGGAACTCGCATGGGGACTGGCCTTTCCTGAGGCCACCAGAGCGGTTCCCTGAGGTCCCCGTCGTAAGTCGAGAGCACCTGGCGCAACTCGAGAAAATCCAGGAGGTTTTGCCCTCCAGGCGAGATGAGGCCCATTTCCGCTGAGGCTTCTCGAGGCAAATCACATCTAAATACTGGAACTTCCAAAGGGTCTTTCACACCCTTGCTGCAACTCAAGAAGTTCCCCGACATACCCGTCTCCACTCGAGAGGAAGCACGTGGGGTCCCTCACACATCCAGGGGAGCCCCGTTTGCGCCTCCTAGCTCGAGATGAGGGATCCTTTCCCTATTTCGTAGGGAAAGAATTCCCGGCGTTCCCGTCGCATCTCAAGAGGAGGCGCTCTCCACAGGAAAGGCGATAGGAACTCCAGGGTCGTGACACCATTCCAAGAGACCCCCAGATGTGTCAGTCCATTACAGAGGAACCTGTTTTCCCTGCACTGCCTTGACGTTCAAGCCGAAGATCGACTCCCACCACGTGTGCACGTGGGACAGCCCTGTGGGAAAGCCTCGTGGGAAAGCCTCGTGGGAAAGACTCGAGGGAAAACCATAGAATCTTTGATCCACGCCGCGGACTGCGTGACACTGCTGCTACCGCTCTGGAGGAAAGCGCAAGTGCATGCCCGCATTCGAGACGAGGACTGACTCCCCTGGGGAGACTCCAGAAGTACCCCAAGATCCATGTCAGCACTGGAGAGGAATCCTCAGGTTCCGGCCCCGACTCCACACAAAGTCTTAGGCCCCGGCATCGACGGGAGAGGGATCCGGAGAGGCCCCCGAGGAACTCGCATGGGGACTGGCCTTTCCTGAGGCCACCAGAGCGGGTCCCTGAGGTCCCCGTCGTCAGTCGAGATCACCTGCCGTAACTGGAGAAAATCCAGGAGGTTTTGCCCTCCAGGCGAGATGAGGCTCATTTCCGCTGAGGCTTCTCGAGGCTAATCACGTCTAAACACTGGAACTTCCAAAGGGTCCTTCACACCCTTGCTGCAACTCAAGAAGTTCCCCGACATACCCGTCTCCACTCGAAAGGAAGCACGTGGGGTCCCGCACACATCCAGGGGAGCCCCGTTTCCGCCTCCTAGCTCGAGATGAGGGATCCTTTCCCTGTTTCGTAGGGAAAGAATTCCCGGCGTTCCCGTCGCATCTCAAGAGGAGGCGCTCTCCACAGGAAAGGCGAGAGGAACTCCAGGGTCGTGCCACCATTCCAAGAGTCCCCAAGATGTGTCAGTCCATTCCAGAGGAACCTGTTTTCCCTGCACTGCCTTGACGTTCAAGCCAAGGATCGACTCCCACCACGTGTGCACGTGGGACAGCCCTATGGGTAAGCCTCGTGGGAAAGCCTCGTGGGAAAGACTCGAGGGAAAACCATAGATCCTTTGATCCATGCGGTGGACTGCGTGACACTGCTGCTACCGCTCTGGAGGAAAGCGCAAGTGCATGCCCGCATTCGAGACGAGGACTGACTCCCCTGGGGAGACTCCAGAAGTACCCCAAGATCCATGTCAGCACTGGAGAGGAATCCTCAGGTTCCGGCCCCGACTCCACACAAGGTCTTAAGACCCGGCATCGACGGGAGAGGAATCCCCAGAGGAACTCGCATGGGGACTGGCCTTTCCTAAGGCCACCAGAGCGGGTCCCTGAGGTCCCCGGCGTAAGTCGAGAGCACCTGCCGCAACTCGAGAAAATCCAGGCGGTTTTGCCCTCCAGGCGAGATGAGGCCCATTTCCACAGAGGCTTCTCGAGGCCAATCACATCTAACCATTGGAACTTCCAAAGGGTCCTTCACACCCTTGCTGCAACTCAAGAAGTTCCCCGACATGCCCATCTCCACTCGAGAGGAAGCCCGTGGGGTCCCGCACACATCCAGGGGAGCCCCGTTTCCGCCTCCTAGCTCGAGATGAGGGATCCTTTCCCTGTTTCGTAGGGAAAGAATTCCCGGCGTTCCCGTCGCATCTCAAGAGGAGGCGCTCTCCACAGGAAAGGCGAGAGGAACTCCAGGGTCGTGCCACCATTCCAAGATTCCCCCAGATGTGTCAGTCCATTCCAGAGGAACCTGTTTTCCCTGCACTGCCTTGACGTTCAAGCCGAGCATCGACTCCCACCACGTGTGCACGTGGGACAGCCCTGTGGGAAAGCCTCGTGGGAAAGACTCGAGGGAAAAGCATAGATCCTTTGATCCACGCGGCGGACTGCGTGACACTGCTGCTACCGCTCTGGAGGAAAGCGCAAGTGCATGCCCGCATTCGAGACGAGGACTGACTCCCCTGGGGAGACTCCAGAAGTACCCCAAGATCCATGTCAGCACTGGAGAGGAATCCTCAGGTTCCGGCCCCGACTCCACACAAGGTCTTAGGCCCCGGCATCGACGGGAGAGGAATCCCGAGAGGCCCCCGAGGAACTCGCATGGGGACTGGCCTTTCCTGAGGCCACAAGAGCGGTTCCCTGAGGTCTCCGTCGTAAGTCGAGAGCACCTGCCGCAACTCGAGAAAATCCAGGAGGTTTTGCCCTCCAGGCGAGATGAGGCCCATTTCCGCTGAGGCTTCTCGAGGCCAATCACATCTACCCACTGGAACTTCCAAAGGGTCCTTCACACCCTTGCTGCAACTCAAGAAGTTCCCCGACATACCCGTCTCCACTCGAGAGGAAGCACGTGGGTCCCACACACATCCAGGGGAGCCCCGTTTGCGCCTCCTAGCTCGAGATGAGGGATCCTTTCCCTGTTTCGTAGGGAAAGAATTCCCGGCGTTCCCGTCGCATCTAAAGAGGAGGCGCTCTCCACAGGAAAGGCGAGAGGAACTCCAGGGTCGTGCCACCATTCCAAGAGTCCCCCAGATGTGTCAGTCCATTCCAGAGGAACCTGTTTTCCCTGCACTGCCTTGACGTTCAAGCCGAGGATCGACTCCCACCACGTGTGCACGTGGGACAGCCCTGTGGGAAAGCCTCGTGGGAAAGCCTCGTGGGAAAGACTCGAGGGAAAACCATAGATCCTTTGATCCACGCGGCGGACTGCGTGACACTGCTGCTACCGCTCTGGAGGAAAGGGCAAGTGCATGCCCGCATTCGCGACGAGGACTGACTCCCCTGGGGAGACTCCAGAAGTACCCCAAGATCCATGTCAGCAATGGAGAGGAATCCTCAGGTTCCGGCCCCGACTCCACACAAGGTCTTAGGCCCTGGCATCGACGGGAGAAGAATCCCGAGAGGCCCCCGAGGAACTCTCATGGGGACTGGCCTTTCCTGAGGCCACCAGAGCGGGTCCCTGAGGTCCCAGTCGTAAGTCGAGAGCACCTGCCGCAACTCCAGAAAATCCAGGAGGTTTTGCCCTCCAGGCGAGATGAGGCCCATTTCCGCTGAGGCTTCTCGAGGCCAATCACATCTAACCACTGGAACTTCCAAAGGGTCCTTCACACCCTTGCTGCAACTCAAGAAGTTCCCCGACATACCCGTCTGCACTCGAGAGAAAGCACGTGGTGTCCCGCACACATCCAGGGGAGCCCCGTTTCCGCCTCCTAGCTCGAGATGAGGGATCCTTTCCCTGTTTCGTAGGGAAAGAATTCCCAGCGTTCCAGTCGCATCTCAAGAGGAGGCGCTCTCCACAGGAAAGGCGAGAGGAACTCCAGGGTCGTGACACCATTCCAAGAGACCCCCAGATGTGTCAGTCCATTACAGAGGAACCTGTTTTCCCTGCACTGCCTTGACGTTGAAGCCGAAGATCGACTCCCACCACGTGTGCACGTGGGACAGCCCTGTGGGAAAGCCTCGTGGGAAAGCCTCGTGGGAAAGACTCGAGGGAAAACCATAGAATCTTTGATCCACGCGGCGGACTGCGTGACACTGCTGCTACCGCTCTGGAGGAAAGCGCAAGTGCATGCCCGCATTCGAGACGAGGACTGACTCCCCTGGGGAGACTCCAGAAGTACCCCAAGATCCATGTCAGCACTGGAGAGGAATCCTCAGGTTCCGGCCCCGACTCCACACAAAGTCTTAGGCCCCGGCATCGACGGGAGAGGGATCCGGAGAGGCCACCGAGGAACTCGCATGGGGACTGGCTTTTCCTGAGGCCACCAGAGCGGGTCCCTGAGGTCCCCGTCGTCAGTCGAGATCACCTGCCGTAACTGGAGAAAATCCAGGAGGTTTTGCCCTCCAGGCGAGATGAGGCTCATTTCCGCTGAGGCTTCTCGAGGCTAATCACGTCTAAACACTGGAACTTCCAAAGGGTCCTTCACACCCTTGCTGCAACTCAAGAAGTTCCCCGACATACCCGTCTCCACTCGAAAGGAAGCACGTGGGGTCCCGCACACATCCAGGGGAGCCCCGTTTCCGCCTCCTAGCTCGAGATGAGGGATCCTTTCCCTGTTTCGTAGGGAAAGAATTCCCGGCGTTCCCGTCGCATCTCAAGAGGAGGCGCTCTCCACAGGAAAGGCGAGAGGAACTCCAGGGTCGTGCCACCATTCCAAGAGTCCCCAAGATGTGTCAGTCCATTCCAGAGGAACCTGTTTTCCCTGCACTGCCTTGACGTTCAAGCCAAGGATCGACTCCCACCACGTGTGCACGTGGGACAGCCCTATGGGTAAGCCTCGTGGGAAAGCCTCGTGGGAAAGACTCGAGGGAAAACCATAGATCCTTTGATCCATGCGGTGGACTGCGTGACACTGCTGCTACCGCTCTGGAGGAAAGTGCAAGTGCATGCCCGCATTCGAGACGAGGACTGACTCCCCTGGGGAGACTCCAGAAGTACCCCAAGATCCATGTCAGCACTGGAGAGGAATCCTCAGGTTCCGGCCCCGACTCCACACAAGGTCTTAAGACCCGGCATCGACGGGAGAGGAATCCCCAGAGGAACTCGCATGGGGACTGGCCTTTCCTAAGGCCACCAGAGCGGGTCCCTGAGGTCCCCGGCGTAAGTCGAGAGCACCTGCCGCAACTCGAGAAAATCCAGGCGGTTTTGCCCTCCAGGCGAGATGAGGCCCATTTCCGCTGAGGCTTCTCGAGGCCAATCACATCTAACCATTGGAACTTCCAAAGGGTCCTTCACACCCTTGCTGCAACTCAAGAAGTTCCCCGACATGCCCATCTCCACTCGAGAGGAAGCACGTGGGGTCCCGCACACATCCAGGGGAGCCCCGTTTCCGCCTCCTAGCTCGAGATGAGGGATCCTTTCCCTGTTTCGTAGGGAAAGAATTCCCGGCGTTCCCGTCGCATCTCAAGAGGAGGCGCTCTCCACAGGAAAGGCGAGAGGTACTCCAGGGTCTTGCCACCATTCCAAGAGTCCCCCAGATGTGTCAGTCCATTCCAGAGGAACCTGTTTTCCCTGCACTGCCTTGACGTTCAAGCCGAGGATCGAGTCCCACCACGTGTGCACGTGGGACAGCCCTGTGGGAAAGCCTCGTGGGAAAGCCTCGTGGGAAAGACTCGAGGGAAAACCATAGATCCTTTGATCCACGCGGCGGACTGCGTGACACTGCTGCTACCGCTCTGGAGGAAAGCGCAAGTGCATGCCCGCATTCGAGACGAGGACTGACTCCCCTGGGGAGATTCCAGAAGTACCCCAAGATCCATGTCAGCACTGGAGAGGAATCCTCAGGTTCCTGTCCCGACTCCACACAAGGTCTTAGGCCCCGGCATCGACGGGAGAGGAATCCCCAGAGGAACTCGCATGGGGACTGGCCTTTCCTAAGGCCACCAGAGCGGGTCCCTGAGGTCCTCGTCGTAAGTCGAGAGCACCTGCCGCAACTCGAGAAAATCCAGGAGGGTTTGCCCTCCAGGCGAGATGAGGCCCATTTCCGCTGAGGCTTCTCGAGGCCAATCACATCTAACCACTGGAACTACCAAAGGGTCCCTCACACCCTTGCCTAACTCAAGAAGTTCCCCGACATACCCGTCTCCACTCGAGAGGAAGCACGTGGTGTCCCGCACACATCCAGGGGAGCCCCGTTTCCGCCTCCTAGCTCGAGATGAGGGATCCTATCCCTGTTTCGTAGGGAAAGAATTCCCGGCGTTCCCGTCGCATCTCAAGAGGAGGCGCTCTCCACAGGAAAGGCGAGAGGAACTCCAGGGTCGTGCCACCATTCCAAGATTCCCCCAGATGTGTCAGTCCATTCCAGAGGAACCTGTTTTCCCTGCACTGCCTTGACGTTCAAGCCGAGCATCGACTCCCACCACGTGTGCACGTGGGACAGCCCTGTGGGAAAGCCTCGTGGGAAAGACTCGAGGGAAAACCATAGATCCTTTGATCCACGCGGCGGACTGCGTGACACCGCTGCTACCGCTCTGGAGGAAAGCGCAAGTGCATGCCCGCATTCGAGACGAGGACTGACTCCCCTGGGGAGACTCCAGAAGTACCCCAAGATCCATGTCAGCACTGGAGAGGAATCCTCAGGTTCCGGCCCCGACTCCACACAAGGTCTTAGGCCCCGGCATCGACGGGAGAGGAATCCCGAGAGGCCCCCGAAGAACTCGCATGGGGACTGGCCTTTCCTGAGGCCACAAGAGCGGTTCCCTGAGGTCTCCGTCGTAAGTCGAGAGCACCTGCCGCAACTCGAGAAAATCCAGGAGGTTTTGCCCTCCAGGCGAGATGAGGCCCATTTCCGCTGAGGCTTCTCGAGGCCAATCACATCTAACCACTGGAACTTCCAAAGGGTCCTTCACACCCTTGCTGCAACTCAAGAAGTTCCCCGACATACCCGTCTCCACTCGAGAGGAAGCACGTGGGTCCCGCACACATCCAGGGGAGCCCCGTTTGCGCCTCCTAGCTCGAGATGAGGGATCCTTTCCCTGTTTCGTAGGGAAAGAATTCCCGGCGTTACCGTCGCATCTAAAGAGGAGGAGCTCTCCACAGGAAAGGCGAGAGGAACTCCAGGGTCGTGCCACCATTCCAAGAGTCCCCCAGATGTGTCAGTCCATTCCAGAGGAACCTGTTTTCCCTGCACTGCCTTGACGTTCAAGCCGAGGATCGACTCCCACCACGTGTGCACGTGGGACAGCCCTGTGGGAAAGCCTCGTGGGAAAGCCTCGTGGGAAAGACTCGAGGGAAAACCATAGATCCTTTGATCCACGCGGCGGACTGCGTGACACTGCTGCTACCGCTCTGGAGGAAAGGGCAAGTGCATGCCCGCATTCGAGACGAGGACTGACTCCCCTGGGGAGACTCCAGAAGTACCCCAAGATCCATGTCAGCAATGGAGAGGAATCCTCAGGTTCCGGCCCCGACTCCACACAAGGTCTTAGGCCCTGGCATCGACGGGAGAAGAATCCCGAGTGGCCCCCGAGGAACTCTCATGGGGACTGGCCTTTCCTGAGGCCACCAGAGCGGGTCCCTGAGGTCCCAGTCGTAAGTCGAGAGCACCTGCCGCAACTCCAGAAAATCCAGGAGGTTTTGCCCTCCAGGCGAGATGAGGCCCATTTCCGCTGAGGCTTCTCGAGGCCAATCACATCTAACCACTGGAACTTCCAAAGGGTCCTTCACACCCTTGCTGCAACTCAAGAAGTTCCCCGACATACCCGTCTGCACTCGAGAGAAAGCACGTGGTGTCCCGCACACATCCAGGGGAGCCCCGTTTCCGCCTCCTAGCTCGAGATGAGGGATCCTTTCCCTGTTTCGTAGGGAAAGAATTCCCAGCGTTCCAGTCGCATCTCAAGAGGAGGCGCTCTCCACAGGAAAGGCGAGAGGAACTCCAGGGTCGTGACACCATTCCAAGAGACCCCCAGATGTGTCAGTCCATTACAGAGGAACCTGTTTTCCCTGCACTGCCTTGACGTTGAAGCCGAAGATCGACTCCCACCACGTGTGCACGTGGGACAGCCCTGTGGGAAAGCCTCGTGGGAAAGCCTCGTGGGAAAGTCTCGAGGGAAAACCATAGATCCTTTGATCCACGCGGCGGACTGCGTGACACTCCTGCTACCGCTCTGGAGGAAAGCGCAAGTGCATGCCCGCATTCGAGACGAGGACTGACTCCCCTGGGGAGACTCCAGAAGTACCCCAAGATCCATGTCAGCACTGGAGAGGAATCCTCAGCTTCCGGCCCCGACTCCACACAAAGTCTTAGGCCGCGGCATCGACGGGAGAGGAATCCCGAGAGGCCCCCGAGGAACTCGCATGGGGACTGGCTTTTCCTGAGGCCACCAGAGCGGGTCCCTGAGGTCCCCGTCGTCAGTTGAGATCACCTGCCGCAACTCGAGAAAATCCAGGAGGTTTTGCCCTCCAGGCGAGATGAGGCTCATTTCCGCTGAGGCTTCTCGAGGCTAATCACGTCTAAACACTGGAACTTCCAAAGGGTCCTTCACACCCTTGCTGCAACTGAAGAAGTTCCCCGACATACCCGTCTCCACTCGAAAGGAAGCACGTGGGGTCCCGCACACATCCAGGGGAGCCCCGTTTCCGCCTCCTAGCTCGAGATGAGGGATCCTTTCCCTGTTTCGTAGGGAAAGAATTCCCGGCGTCCCCGTCGCATCTCAAGAGGAGGCGCTCTCCACAGGAAAGGCGAGAGGAACTCCAGGGTCGTGCCACCATTCCAAGAGTCCCCAAGATGTGTCAGTCCATTCCAGAGGAACCCGTTTTCCCTGCACTGCCTTGACGTTCAAGCCAAGGATCGACTCCCACCACGTGTGCACGTGGGACAGCCCTATGGGTAAGCCTCGTGGGAAAGCCTCGTGGGAAAGACTCGAGGGAAAACCATAGATCCCTTGATCCATGCGGTGGACTGCGTGACACTGCTGCTACCGCTCTGGAGGAAAGCGCAAGTGCATGCCCGCATTCGAGACGAGGACTGACTCCCCTGGGGAGACTCCAGAAGTACCCCAAGATCCATGTCAGCACTGGAGAGGAATCCTCAGGTTCCGGCCCCTACTCCACACAAGGTCTTAGGCACCGGCATCGATGGTAGAGGAATCCCCAGAGGCCCCCGAGGACCTCGCATGGGGACTGGCCTTTCCTGAGGCCACCAGAGCGGGTCCCTGAGGTCCCCGTCGTAAGTCGAGAGCACCTGCCGCAACTCGAGAAAATCCAGGAGGTTTTGCCCTCCAGGCGAGATGAGGCCCATTTCCGCTGAGGCTTCTCGAGGCTAATCACGTCTAAATACTGGAACTTCCAACGGGTCCTTCACACCCATGCTGCGACTAAAGAAGTTCCCCAACATACCCGTCTCCGCTCCAGAGGAAGCACGTGGGGTCCCGCACACATCCAGGGGAGCACCGTTTTCGCCTCCTAGCTCGAGATGAGGGATCCTTTCCCTGTTTCGTAGGGACAGAATTCCCGGCGTTCCCGTCGCATCTCAAGAGGAGGAGCTCTCCACAGGAAAGGCGAGAGGAACTCCAGGGTCGTGCCACCATTCCAAGAGTCCCCCAGATGTGTCAGTCCATTCCAGAGGAACCTGTTTTCCCTGCACTGCCTTGACGTTCAAGCCGAGGATCGACTCCCACCACGTGTGCACGTGGGACAGCCCTGTGGGAAAGCCTCGTGGGAAAGCCTCGTGGGAAAGACTCGAGGGAAAACCATAGATCCTTTGATCCACGAGGCGGACTGCGTGACACTGCTGCTACCGCTCTGGAGGAAAGCGCAAGTGCATGCCCGCATTCAAGACGAAGACTGACTCCCCTGGGGAGACTCCAGAATTACCCCAAGATCCATGTCAGCACTGGAGAGGAATCCTCAGGCTCCGGCCCCGACTTCACACAAGGACTTAGGCCCCGCCATCGACGGGAGAGGAATCCCGAGAGGCCCCCGAGGAACTCGCATGGGGACTGGCCTTTCCTGAGGCCACCAGAGCGGGTCCCTGAGGTCCTCGTCGTATGTCGAGAGCACCTGCCGCAACTCGAGAAAATCCAGGCGGTTTTGCCCTCCAGGCAAGATGAGGCCCATTTCCGCTGAGGCTTCTCGAGGCCAATCACATCTAACCACTGGAACTTCCAAAGGGTCCTTCACACCCTTGCTGCAACTCAAGAAGTTCCCCGACATACCCGTCTGCACTCGAGAGGAAGCACGTGGGGTCCCGCACACATCCAGGGGAGCCCCTTTTCCGCCTCCTAGCTCGAGATGAGGGATCCTTTCCCTGTTTCGTAGGGAAAGAATTCCCGGCGTTCCCGTCGCATCTAAAGAGGAGGCTCTCTCCACAGGAAAGGCGAGAGGAACTCCAGGGTCGAGACACCATTCCAAGAGTCCCCCAGATGTGTCAGTCCATTCCAGAGGAACCTTTTTTCCCTGCACTACCTTGACGTTCAAGCCGAGGATCGACTCCCACCACGTGTGCACGTGGGACAGCCCTGTGGGAAAGCCTCGTGGGAAAGCATCGTGGGAAAGACTCGAGGGAAAACCATAGATCCTTTGATCCACGCGGCGGACTGCATGACACTGCTGCTACCGCTCTGGAGGAAAGCGCAAGTGCATGCCCGCATTCGAGACGAGGACTGACTCACCTGGGGAGACTCCAGAAGTACCCCAAGATCCATGTCAGCACTGGAGAGGAATCCTCAGGTTCCGGCCCCGACTCCACACAAGGTCTTAGGCCCCGGCATCGACGGGAGAGGAATCCCGAGAGGCCCCCGAGGAACTCGCATGGGGACTGGCCTTTCCTGAGGCCACCAGAGCGGGTCCCTGAGGTCCCCGTCGTAAGTCGAGAACACCTGCCGCAACTCGAGAAAATCCAGGAGGTTTTGCCCTCCAGGCGAGATGAGGCCCATTTCCGCTGAGGCTTCTCGAGGCCAATCACATCTAACCACTGGAACTTCCAAAGGGTCTTTCACACCATTGCTGAAACTCAAGAAGATCCCCGACATACCCGTCTCCACTCGAGAGGAAGCACGTGGGGTCCCTCACACATCCAGGGGAGCCCCGTTTCCGCCTAATAGCTCGAGATGAGGGATCCTTCCCTTTTTCGTAGGGCAAGAATTCCCGGCGTTCCAGTCGCATCTCAAGAGAAGGCGCTCTCCACAGGAAAGGCGAGAGGAACTCCAGGGTCGTGACACCATTCCAAGAGTCCCCCAGATGTGTCAGTCCATTCCAGAGGAACCTGTTTTCCCTGCACTGCCTTGACGTTCAAGCCGAAGATCGACTCCCACCACGTGTGCACGTGGGACAGCCCTGTGGGAAAGCCTCGTGGGAAAGCCTCGTGGGAAAGACTCGAGGGAAAAACATAGATCCTTTGATCCACGCGGCAGACTGCGTGACACTGCTGCTACCGCTCTGGAGGAAAGCGCAAGTGCATGCCCGCATTCGAGACGAGGACTGACTCCCCTGGGGAGACTCCAGAACTACCCCAAGATCCATGTCAGCACTGGAGAGGAATCCTCAGGTTCCGGCCCCGACTCCACACAAGGTCTTAGGACCCGGCATCGACGGGAGAGGAATCCCGAGACGCCCCCGAGGAACTCGCATGGGGACTGGCCTTTCCTTAGGCCACCAGAGCGGGTCCCTGAGGTCCCCGTTGTAAGTCGAGAGCACCTGCCACAACTCGAGAAAATCCAGGAGGTTTTGCCCTCCAGGCGAGATGAGGCCCATTTCCAATGAGGCTTCTCGAGGCTAATCACGTCTAACCACTGGAACTTCCAAAGGGTCCTTCACACCCTTGCTGCAACTCAAGAAGTTCCCGGACATACCCGTCTCCACTCGAGAGGAAGCACGTGGGTCCCGCACACATCCAGGGGAGCCCCGTTTCCGCCTCCTAGCTCGAGATGAGGGATCCTTTCCCTGTTTCGTAGGTAAAGAATTCCCGGAGTTCCCGTCGCATCTCAAGAGGAGGCGCTCTCCACAGGAAAGGCAAGAGGAAATCCAGGGTCGTGCCACCATTCCAAGAGTCCCCCAGATGTGTCAGTCCATTCCAGAGGAACCTGTTTTCCCTGCACTGCCTTGACGTTCAAGCCGAGGATCGACTCCCACCACGTGTGCACGTGGGACACCCCTGTGGGAAAGCCTCGTGGGAAAGCCTCGTGGGAACGACTCGAGGGAAAACCATAGATCCTTTGATCCACGCGGCGGACTGCGTGACACTGCTGCTACCGCTATGGAGGAAAGCGCAAGTGCATGCCCGCATTCGAGACGAGGACTGACTCCCCTGGGGAGACTCCAGAAGTACCCCAAGATCCATGTCAGCACTGGAGAGGAATCCTCAGGTTCCGGCCCCGACTCCACACAAGGTCTTAGGCCCTGGTATCGACGGGAGAGGAATGCCGAGAGGCCCCCGAGGAACTGGCATGGGGACTGGCCTTTCCTGAGGCCACCAAAGCGGGTCCCTGAGATCCCCGTCTTAAGTCGAGAGCACCTGCCGCAACTCGAGAAAATCCAGGCGGTTTTGCCCTCCAGGCGAGATGAGGCCAATTTCCGCTGAGGCTTCTCGAGGCCAATCACATCTAACCATTGGAACTTCCAAAGGGTCCTTCACACCCTTGCTGCAACTCAAGAAGTTCCCCGACATGCCCATCTCCACTTGAGAGGAAGCACGTGGGGTCCCGCACACATCCAGGGGAGCCCCGTTTCCGCCTCCTAGCTCGAGATGAGGGATCCTTTCCCTGTTTCGTAGGGAAAGAATTCCCGGCGTTCCCGTCGCATCTCAAGAGGAGGCGCTCTCCACAGGAAAGGCGAGAGGTACTCCAGGGTCTTGCCACCATTCCAAGAGTCCCCCAGATGTGTCAGTCCATACCAGAGGAACCTGTTTTCCCTGCACTGCCTTGACGTTCAAGCCGAGGATCGAGTCCCACCACGTGTGCACGTGGGACAGCCCTGTGGGAAAGCCTCGTGGGAAAGCCTCGTGGGAAAGACTCGAGGGAAAACCATAGATCCTTTGATCCACGCGGCGGACTGCGTGACACTGCTGCTACCGCTTTGGAGGAAAGCGCAAGTGCATACCCGCATTCGAGACGAGGACTGACTCCCCTGGGGAGATTCCAGAAGTACCCCAAGATCCATGTCAGCACTGGAGAGGAATCCTCAGGTTCCGGTCCCGACTCCACACAAGGTCTTAGGCCCCGGCATCGACGGGAGAGGAATCCCCAGAGGAACTCGCATGGGGACTGGCCTTTCCTAAGGCCACCAGAGCGGGTCCCTGAGGTCCTCGTCGTAAGTCGAGAGCACCTGCCGCAACTCGGGAAAATCCAGGAGGGTTTGCCCTCCAGGCGAGATGAGGCCCATTTCCGCTGAGGCTTCTCGAGGCCAATCACATCTAACCACTGGAACTACCAAAGGGTCCCTCACACCCTTGCCTAACTCAAGAAGTTCCCCGACATACCCGTCTCCACTCGAGAGGAAGCACGTGGTGTCCCGCACACATCCAGGGGAGCCCCGTTTCCTCCTCCTAGCTCGAGATGAGGGATCCTATCCCTGTTTCGTAGGGAAAGAATTCCCGGCGTTCCCGTCGCATCTCAAGAGGAGGCGCTCTCCACAGGAAAGGCGAGAGGAACTCCAGGGTCGTGCCACCATTCCAAGAGTCCCCCAGATGTGTCAGTCCATTCCAGAGGAACCTGTTTTCCCTGCACTGCCTTGACGTTCAAGCCGAGCATCGACTCCCACCACGTGTGCACGTGGGAGAGCCCTGTGGGAAAGCCTCGTGGGAAAGACTCGAGGGAAAAGCATAGATCCTTTGATCCACGCGGCGGACTGCGTGACACCGCTGCTACCGCTCTGGAGGAAAGCGCAAGTGCATGCCCGCATTCGAGACGAGGACTGACTCCCCTGGGGAGACTCCAGAAGTACCCCAAGATCCATGTCAGCACTGGAGAGGAATCCTCAGGTTCCGGCCCCGACTCCACACAAGGTCTTAGGCCCCGGCATCGACGGGAGAGGAATCCCGAGAGGCCCCCGAGGAACTCGCATGGGGACTGGCCTTTCCTGAGGCCACAAGAGCGGTTCCCTGAGGTCTCCGTCGTAAGTCGAGAGCACCTGCCGCAACTCGAGAAAATCCAGGAGGTTTTGCCCTCCAGGCGAGATGAGGCCCATTTCCGCTGAGGCTTCTCGAGGTCAATCACATCTAACCACTGGAACTTCCAAAGGGTCCTTCACACCCTTGCTGCAACTCAAGAAGTTCCCCGACATACCCGTCTCCACTCGAGAGGAAGCACGTGGGTCCCGCACACATCCAGGGGAACCCCGTTTGCGCCTCCTAGCTCGAGATGAGGGATCCTTTCCCTGTTTCGTAGGGAAAGAATTCCCGGCGTTCCCGTCGCATCTAAAGAGGAGGCGCTCTCCACAGAAAAGGCGAGAGGAACTCCAGGGTCGTGCCACCATTCCAAGAGTCCCCCAGATGTGTCAGTCCATTCCAGAGGAACCTGTTTTCCCTGCACTGCCTTGACGTTCAAGCCGAGGATCGACTCCCACCACGTGTGCACGTGGGACAGCCCTGTGGGAAAGCCTCGTGGGAAAGCCTCGTGGGAAAGACTCGAGGGAAAACCATAGATCCTTTGATCCACGCGGCGGACTGCGTGACACTGCTGCTACCGCTCTGGAGGAAAGGGCAAGTGCATGCCCGCATTCGAGACGAGGACTGACTCCCCTGGGGAGACTCCAGAAGTACCCCAAGATCCATGTCAGCAATGGAGAGGAATCCTCAGGTTCCGGCCCCGACTCCACACAAGGTCTTAGGCCCTGGCATCGACGGGAGAAGAATCCCGAGAGGCCCCCGAGGAACTCTCATGGGGACTGGCCTTTCCTGAGGCCACCAGAGCGGGTCCCTGAGGTCCCAGTCGTAAGTCGAGAGCACCTGCCGCAACTCCAGAAAATCCAGGAGGTTTTGCCCTCCAGGCGAGATGAGGCCCATTTCCGCTGAGGCTTCTCGAGGCCAATCACATCTAACCACTGGAACTTCCAAAGGGTCCTTCACAACCTTGCTGCAACTCAAGAAGTTCCCCGACATACCCGTCTGCACTCGAGAGAAAGCACGTGGTGTCCCGCACACATCCAGGGGAGCCCCGTTTCCGCCTCCTAGCTCGAGATGAGGGATCCTTTCCCTGTTTCGTAGGGAAAGAATTCCCAGCGTTCCAGTCGCATCTCAAGAGGAGGCGCTCTCCACAGGAAAGGCGAGAGGAACTCCAGGGTCGTGACACCATTCCAAGAGACCCCCAGATGTGTCAGTCCATTACAGAGGAACCTGTTTTCCCTGCACTGCCTTGACGTTGAAGCCGAAGATCGACTCCCACCACGTGTGCACGTGGGACAGCCCTGTGGGAAAGCCTCGTGGGAAAGCCTCGTGGGAAAGTCTCGAGGGAAAACCATAGATCCTTTGATCCACGCGGCGGACTGCGTGACACTCCTGCTACCGCTCTGGAGGAAAGCGCAAGTGCATGCCCGCATTCGAGACGAGGACTGACTCCCCTGGGGAGACTCCAGAAGTACCCCAAGATCCATGTCAGCACTGGAGAGGAATCCTCAGCTTCCGGCCCCGACTCCACACAAAGTCTTAGGCCGCGGCATCGACGGGAGAGGAATCCCGAGAGGCCCCCGAGGAACTCGCATGGGGACTGGCTTTTCCTGAGGCCACCAGAGCGGGTCCCTGAGGTCCCCGTCGTCAGTCGAGATCACCTGCCGCAACTCGAGAAAATCCAGGAGGTTTTGCCCTCCAGGCGAGATGAGGCTCATTTCCGCTGAGGCTTCTCGAGGCTAATCACGTCTAAACACTGGAACTTCCAAAGGGTCCTTCACACCCTTGCTGCAACTCAAGAAGTTCCCCGACATACCCGTCTCCACTCGAAAGGAAGCACGTGGGGTCCCGCACACATCCAGGGGAGCCCCGTTTCCGCCTCCTAGCTCGAGATGAGGGATCCTTTCCCTGTTTCGTAGGGAAAGAATTCCCGGCGTTCCCGTCGCATCTCAAGAGGAGGCGCTCTCCACAGGAAAGGCGAGAGGAACTCCAAGGTCGTGCCACCATTCCAAGAGTCCCCAAGATGTGTCAGTCCATTCCAGAGGAACCCGTTTTCCCTGCACTGCCTTGACGTTCAAGCCAAGGATCGACTCCCACCACGTGTGCACGTGGGACAGCCCTATGGGTAAGCCTCGTGGGAAAGCCTCGTGGAAAGACTCGAGGGAAAACCATAGATCCCTTGATCCATGCGGTGGACTGCGTGACACTGCTGCTACCGCTCTGGAGGAAAGCGCAAGTGCATGCCCGCATTCGAGACGAGGACTGACTCCCCTGGGGAGACTCCAGAAGTACCCCAAGATCCATGTCAGCACTGGAGAGGAATCCTCAGGTTCCGGCCCCGACTCCACACAAGGTCTTAGGCACCGGCATCGATGGTAGAGGAATCCCCAGAGGCCCCCGAGGACCTCGCATGGGGACTGGCCTTTCCTGAGGCCACCAGAGCGGGTCCCTGAGGTCCCCGTCGTAAGTCGAGAGCACCTGCCGCAACTCGAGAAAATCCAGGAGGTTTTGCCCTCCAGGCGAGATGAGGCCCATTTCCGCTGAGGCTTCTCGAGGCTAATCACGTCTAAATACTGGAACTTCCAACGGGTCCTTCACACCCATGCTGCGACTAAAGAAGTTCCCCAACATACCCGTCTCCACTCCAGAGGAAGCACGTGGGGTCCCGCACACATCCAGGGGAGCACCGTTTTCGCCTCCTAGCTCGAGATGAGGGATCCTTTCCCTGTTTCGTAGGGAAAGAATTCCCGGCGTTCCGGTCGCATCTCAAGAGGAGGAGCTCTCCACAGGAAAGGCGAGAGGAACTCCAGGGTCGTGCCACCATTCCAAGAGTCCCCCAGATGTGTCAGTCCATTCCAGAGGAACCTGTTTTCCCTGCACTGCCTTGACGTTCAAGCCGAGGATCGACTCCCACCACGTGTGCACGTGGGACAGCCCTGTGGGAAAGCCTCGTGGGAAAGCCTCGTGGGAAAGACTCGAGGGAAAACCATAGATCCTTTGATCCACGAGGCGGACTGCATGACACTGCTGCTACCGCTCTGGAGGAAAGCGCAAGTGCATGCCCGCATTCGAGACGAAGACTGACTCCCCTGGGGAGACTCCAGAATTACCCCAAGATCCATGTCAGCACTGGAGAGGAATCCTCAGGCTCCGGCCCTGACTTCACACAAGGACTTAGGCCCCGCCATCGACGGGAGAGGAATCCCGAGAGGCCCCCGAGGAACTCGCATGGGGACTGGCCTTTCCTGAGGCCACCAGAGTGGGTCCCTGAGGTCCTCGTCGTATGTCGAGAGCACCTGCCGCAACTCGAGAAAATCCAGGCGTTTTTGCCCTCCAGGCAAGATGAGGCCCATTTCCGCTGAGGCTTCTCGAGGCCAATCACATCTAACCACTGGAACTTCCAAAGGGTCCTTCACACCCTTGCTGCAACTCAAGAACTTCCCCGACATACCCGTCTCCACTCGAGAGGAAGCACGTGGGGTCCCGCACACATCCAGGGGAGCCCCTTTTCCGCCTCCTAGCTCGAGATGAGGGATCCTTTCCCTGTTTCGTAGGGAAAGAATTCCCGGCGTTCCCGTCGCATCTAAAGAGGAGGCTCTCTCCACAGGAAAGGCGAGAGGAACTCCAGGGTCGAGACACCATTCCAAGAGTCCCCCAGATGTGTCAGTCCATTCCAGAGGAACCTTTTTTCCCTGCACTACCTTGACGTTCAAGCCGAGGATCGACTCCCACCACGTGTGCACGTGGGACAGCCCTGTGGGAAAGCCTCGTGGGAAAGCATCGTGGGAAAGACTCGAGGGAAAACCATAGATCCTTTGATCCACGCGGCGGACTGCATGACACTGCTGCTACCGCTCTGGAGGAAAGCGCAAGTGCATGCCCGCATTCGAGACGAGGACTGACTCACCTGGGGAGACTCCAGAAGTACCCCAAGATCCATGTCAGCACTGGAGAGGAATCCTCAGGTTCCGGCCCCGACTCCACACAAGGTCTTAGGCCCCGGCATCGACGGGAGAGGAATCCCGAGAGGCCCCCGAGGAACTCGCATGGGGACTGGCCTTTCCTGAGGCCACCAGAGCGGGTCCCTGAGGTCCCCGTCGTAAGTCGAGAACACCTGCCGCAACTCGAGAAAATCCAGGAGGTTTTGCCCTCCAGGCGAGATGAGGCCCATTTCCGCTGAGGCTTATCGAGGCCAATCACATCTAACCACTGGAACTTCCAAAGGGTCTTTCACACCATTGCTGAAACTCAAGAAGATCCCCGACATACCCGTCTCCACTCGAGAGGAAGCACGTGGGGTCCCTCACACATCCAGGGGAGCCCCGTTTCCACCTAATAGCTCGAGATGAGGGATCCTTCCCTTTTTCGTAGGGCAAGAATTCCCGGCGTTCCAGTCGCATCTCAAGAGAAGGCGCTCTCCACAGGAAAGGCGAGAGGAACTCCAGGGTCGTGACACCATTCCAAGAGTCCCCCAGATGTGTCAGTCCATTCCAGAGGAACCTGTTTTCCCTGCACTGCCTTGACGTTCAAGCTGAAGATCGACTCCCACCACGTGTGCACGTGGGACAGCCCTGTGGGAAAGCCTCGTGGGAAAGCCTCGTGGGAAAGACTCGAGGGAAAAACATAGATCCTTTGATCCACGCGGCAGACTGCGTGACACTGCTGCTACCGCTCTGGAGGAAAGCGCAAGTGCATGCCCGCATTCGAGACGAGGACTGACTCCCCTGGGGAGACTCCAGAACTACCCCAAGATCCATGTCAGCACTGGAGAGGAATCCTCAGGTTCCGGCCCCGACTCCACACAAGGTCTTAGGACCCGGCATCGACGGGAGAGGAATCCCGAGACGCCCCCGAGGAACTCGCATGGGGACTGGCCTTTCCTGAGGCCACCAGAGCGGGTCCCTGAGGTCCCCGTCGTAAGTCGAGAGCACCTGCCACAACTCGAGAAAATCCAGGAGGTTTTGCCCTCCAGGCGAGATGAGGCCCATTTCCAATGAGGCTTCTCGAGGCTAATCACGTCTAACCACTGGAACTTCCAAAGGGTCCTTCACACCCTTGCTGCAACTCAAGAAGTTCCCGGACATACCCGTCTCCACTCGAGAGGAAGCACGTGGGTCCCGCACACATCCAGGGGAGCCCCGTTTCCGCCTCCTAGCTCGAGATGAGGGATCCTTTCCCTGTTTCGTAGGTAAAGAATTCCCGGAGTTCCCGTCGCATCTCAAGAGGAGGCGCTCTCCACAGGAAAGGCGAGAGGAAATCCAGGGTCGTGCCACCATTCCAAGAGTCCCCCAGATGTGTCAGTCCATTCCAGAGGAACCTGTTTTCCCTGCACTGCCTTGACGTTCAAGCCGAGGATCGACTCCCACCACGTGTGCACGTGGGACACCCCTGTGGGAAAGCCTCGTGGGAAAGCCTCGTGGGAACGACTCGAGGGAAAACCATAGATCCTTTGATCCACGCGGCGGACTGCGTGACACTGCTGCTACCGCTCTGGAGGAAAGCGCAAGTGCATGCCCGCATTCGAGACGAGGACTGACTCCCCTGGGGAGACTCCAGAAGTACCCCAAGATCCATGTCAGCACTGGAGAGGAATCCTCAGGTTCCGGCCCCGACTCCACACAAGGTCTTAGGCCCTGGTATCGACGGGAGAGGAATGCCGAGAGGCCCCCGAGGAACTCGCATGGGGACTGGCCTTTCCTGAGGCCACCAAAGCGGGTCCCTGAGATCCCCGTCTTAAGTCGAGAGCACCTGCCGCAACTAGAGAAAATCCAGGAGGTTTTGCCCTCCAGGCGAGATGAGGCCCATTTCTGCTGAGGCTTCTCGAGGCTAATTACTTCGAACCACTGGAACTTCCAAAGGGTCCTTCACACCATTGCTGCAACTCAAGAAGTTCCCCCACATACCCGTCTCCACTCGAGAGGAAACACGTGGTGTCCCGCCCAAATCCAGGAGAGCTCCGTTTCCATCTCCTAGCTCGAGATGAGGGATCCTTTCCCTGTTTCGTAGGGAACGAATTCCCGGCCTTCCCGTCGCATCTCAAGAGGAGGCGCTCTCCACAGGAAAGGCGAGAGGAACTCCAGGGTCGTGCCACCATTCCAAGAGTCATCCAGATGTGTCAGTCCATTCCAGAGGAACCTGTTTTCCCTGCACTGCCTTGACTTTCAAGCCAAGGATCTACTCCCACCACGTGTGCACGTGGGACAGCCCTGTGGGAAAGCCTCGTGGGAAAGCCTCGGGGAAAAGACTCGAGGGAAAACCATAGATCCTTTGATCCACGCGGCGGACTGCGTGACACTGCTGCTACCGCTCTTGAGGAAAGCGCAAGTGCATGCCCTCATTCGAGACGAAGACTGACTCCCCTGGGGAGACTCCAGAAGTACCCCAAGATCCATGTCAGCACTGGAGAGGAATCCTCAGGTTCCGACCCCGACTCCACACAAGGACTTAAGCCCCGGCATCGACGGGAGAGGAATCCCCAGAGGCCCCCGAGGAACTCGCATGGGGACTGGCCTTTCCTGAGGCCACCAGAGCGGGTCCCTGAGGTCCCCGTCGTAAGTCGAGAGCACCTGCAGCAACTCGAGAAAATCCAGGAGGTTTTGCCCTCCAGGCGAGATGAGGCCCATTTCCGCTGAGGCTTCTCGAGGCTAATCACGTCTAACCACTGGAACTTCCAAAGGGTCCTTCACACCCTTGCTGCAACTCAAGAAGTTCCCCGACATTCCCGTCTTCACTCGAGAGGAAGAACGTGGGTCCCGCACACATCCAGGGGAGCCCCGTTTCCGCCTCCTAGCTCGAGATGAGGGATCCTTTCCCTGTTTCGTAGGGAAAGAATTCCCGGCGTTCCCGTCGCATCTCAAGAGGAGGCGCTCTCCACAGGAAAGGCGAGAGGAACTCCAGGGTCGTGACACCATTCCAAAAGTCCCCCAGATATGTCAGTCCATTCCGGAGGAACCTGTTTTCCCTGCACTGCCTTGACGTTCAAGCCGAGGATCGACTCCCACCACGTGTGCACGTGGGACAGCCCTGTGGGAAAGCCTCGTGGGAAAGCCTCGTGGGAAAGACTCGAGGGAAAACCATAGATCCTTTGATCCACGTGGCGAACTGCGTGACACTGCTGCTACCGCTCTGGAGGAAAGCGCAAGTGCATGCCCGCATTCGAGACGAGGACTGACTCCCCTGGGGAGACTCCAGAAGTACCCCAAGATCCATGTCAGCACTGGAGAGGAATCCTCAGGTTCCGGCCCCGACTCCACACAAGGTCTTAGGCCCCGGCATCGACGGGAGAAGAATCCCGAGTGGCCCCCGAGGAACTCGCATGGGGACTGGCCTTTCCTGAGGCCACCAGAGCGGGTCCCTGTGGTCCCCGTCGTAAGTCGAGAGCACCTGCCGCAACTCGAGAAAATCCAGGAGGTTTTGCCCTCCAGGCGAGATGAGGCCCATTTCCGCTGAGGCTTCTCGAGGCTAATCACGTCTAACCACTGGAACTTCCAAAGGGTCCTTCACACCATTGCTGCAACTCAAGAAGTTCCCCGACATACCCGTCTCCACTCGAAAGGAAGCACGTGGTGTCCCGCCCACATTCAGGGGAGCTCCGTTTCGGCTCCTTGCTCGAGATGAGGGATCCTTTCCCTGTTTCGTAGGGAAAGAATTCCCGGCGTTCCCGTCGCATCTCAAGAGGAGGCGCTCTCCACAGGAAAGTCGAGAGGAACTGAAGGGTCGTTCCACCATTCCAAGAGTATCCCAGATGTGTCAGTCCATTCCAGAGGAACCTGTTTTCCCTGCACTGCCTTGACGTTCAAGCCAAGGATCGACTCCCACCACGTGTGCACGTGGGACAGCCCTGTGGGAAAGCCTCGTGGGAAAGCCTAGGGGAAAAGACTCGAGGGAAAACCATAGATCCTTTGATCCACGCGTCGGACTGCGTGACACTGCTGCTACCGCTCTGGAGGAAAGCGCAAGTGCATGCCCGCATTCGAGACGAGGACTGACTCCCCTGTGGAGACTCCAGAAGTACCCCCAGATCCATGTCAGCACTGGAGAGGAATCCTCAGGTTCCGGCCCCGACTCCACACAAGGACTTAGGCCCCGGCATCGACGGGAAAGGAATCCCCAGAGGCCCCCGAGGAACTCGCATGGGGACTGGCCTTTCCTGAGGCCACCAGAGCGGGTCCCTGAGGTCCCCGTCGTAAGTCGAGAGCACCTGCCGCAAATCGAGAAAATCCAGGAGGTTTTGCCCTCCAGGCGAGATGAGGCCCATTTCCGCTGAGGCTTCTCGAGGCTAATCACGTCTAACCACTGGAACTTCCAAAGGGTCCTTCACACCCTTGCTGCAACTCAAGAAGTTCCCCGACATACCCGTCTCCACTCGAGAGGAAGCACGTGGGTCCCGCACACATTCAGGGGAGCCCCGTTTCCGCCTCCTAGCTCGAGATGAGGGATCCTTTCCCTGTTTCTTAGGGAACGAATTCCCGGCGTTCTGTCGCAAATCAAGAGGAGGCGCTCTCCACAGGAAAGGCGAGAGGAACTGAAGGGTCGTGACACCATTCCAAGAGTCCCCCAGATGTGTCAGTCCATTCCAGAGGAACCTGTTTTCCCAGCACTGCCTTGACGTTCAAGCCGAGGATCGACTCCCACCACGTGTGCACGTGGGACAGCCCTGTGGGAAAGCCTCGTGGGAAAGCCTCGGGGAAAAGACTCGAGGGAAAACCATAGATCCTTTGATCCACGCGGCGGACTGCGTGACACTGCTGCTACCGCTCTTGAGGAAAGCGCAAGTGCATGCCCGCATTCGAGACGAAGACTGACTCCCCTGGGGAGACTCCAGAAGTACCCCAAGATCCATGTCAGCACTGGAGAGGAATCCTCAGGTTCCGACCCCGACTCCACACAAGGACTTAGGCCCCGGCATCGACGGGAGAGGAATCCCCAGAGGCCCCCGAGGAACTCGCATGGGGACTGGCCTTTCCTGAGGCCACCAGAGCGGGTCCCTGAGGTCCCCGTCGTAAGTCGAGAGCACCTGCCGCAAATCGAGAAAATCCAGGAGGTTTTGCCCTCCAGGGGAGATGAGGCCCATTTCCGCTGAGGCTTCTCGAGGCTAATCACGTCTAACCACTGGAACTTCCAAAGGGTCCTTCACACCCTTGCTGCAACTCAAGAAGTTCCCCGACATACCCGTCTGCACTCGAGAGGAAGCACGTGGTGTCCCGCACAAATCCAGGGGAGCCCCGTTTCCGCCTCCTAGCTCGAGATGAGGGATCCTTTCCCTGTTTCGTAGGGAAAGAATTCCCGGCGTTCCCGTCGCATCTCAAGAGAAGGCGCTCTCCACAGGAAAGGCGAGAGGAACTCCAGGGTCGTGCCACCATTCCAAGAGTCCCCCAGATGTGTCAGTCCATTCCAGAGGAACCTGTTTTCCCTGCACTGCCTTGACGTTCAAGCCGAGGATCGACTCCCACCACGTGTGCACGTGGGACAGCCCTGTGGGAAAGCCTCGTGGGAAAGCCTCGTGGGAAAGACTCGAGGGAAAACCATAGATCCTTTGATCCACGCGGCGGACTGCGTGACACTGCTGATACCGCTCTGGAGGAAAGCGCAAGTGCATGCCCGCATTCGAGACAAGGACTGACTCCCCTGGGGAGACTCCAGAAGTACCCCAAGATCCATGTCAGCACTGGAGAGGAATCCTCAGGTTCCGGCCCCGACTCCACACAAGGTCTTAGGCCCCGGCATCGAAGGGAGAGGAATCCCGAGACGCTCCCGAGGAACTCGCATGGGGACTGGCCTTTCCTGACGCCACCAGAGCGGGTCCCTGAGGTCCCCGTCGTAAGTCGAGAGCACCTGCCGCAACTCGAGAAAATCCAGGAGGTTTTCACCTCCAGGCGAGATGAGGCCCATTTCCGCTGAGGCTTCTCGAGGCTAATCACGTCTAACCACTGGAACTTCCAAAGGGTCCTTCACACCATTGCTGCAACTCAAGAAGTTCCCCGACATACCCGTCTCCACTCGAGAGGAAGCACGTGGTGTCCCGCCCACATCCAGGGGAGCTCCGTTTCCGACTCCTAGCTCGAGATGAGGGATCCTTTCCCTGTTTCGTAGGGAAAGAATTCCCGGCGTTCCCGTCGCATCTCAAGAGGAGGCGCTCTCCACAGGAATAGCGAGAGGAACTCCAGGGTCGTGCCACCATTCCAAGAGTCCCCCAGATGGGTCAGTCCATTCCAGAGGAACCTGATTTCCCTGCACTGCCTTGACGTTCAAGCCGAGGATCGACTCCCACCACGTGTGCACGTGGGACAGCCCTGTGGGAAAGCCTCGTGGGAAAGCCTCGTGGGTAAGACTCGAGGGAAAACCATAGATCCTTTGATCCACGCGGTGGACTGCGTGACACTGCTGCTACCGTCCTGGAGGAAAGCACAAGTGCATGCCCGCATTCGAGACGAGGACTGACTCCCCTGGGGAGACTCCAGAAGTACCCCAAGATCCATGTCAGCACTGGAGAGGAATCCTCAGGTTCCGGCCCCGACTCCACACAAGGTCTTAGGCCCCGGCATCGACGGGAGAGGAATCCCGAGAGGCCCCCGAGGAACTCGCATGGGGACTGGCCTTTCCTGAGGCCACCAGAGCGGGTCCCTGAGGTCCCCGTCGTAAGTCGAGAGCACCTGCCGCAACTCGAGAATATCCAGGAGGTTTTGCCCTCCAGGCGAGATGAGGCCCATTTCCGCTGAGGCTTCTCGAGGCTAATCACAACTAACCACTGGAACTTCCAAAGGGTCCTTCACACCCTTGCTGCAACTCAAGAAGTTCCCCGACATAGCCGTCTGCACTCGAGAGGAAGCATGTGGGGTCCCACACACATCCAGGGGAGCCCCATTTCCGCCTCCTAACCCGAGATGAGGGATCCTTTCCCTGTTTCGTAGGGAAAGAATTCCCGGCGTTCCCGTCGCATCTCAAGAGGAGGCGCTCTCCACAGGAATAGCGAGAGGAACTCCATAGTCGTGCCACCATTCCAAGAGTCCCCCAGATGTGTCAGTCCATTCCAGAGGAACCTGTTTTCCCTGCACTGCCTTGACGTTCAAGCCGAGGATCGACTCCCACCACGTGTGCACGTGGGACAGCCCTGTGGGAAAGCCTCGTGGGAAAGCCTCGTGGGAAAGACTCGAGGGAAAACCATAGATCCTTTGATCCACGCGGCGGACTGCGTGTCACTGCTGCTACCGCTCTGGAGGAAAGCGCAAGTGCATGCCCGCATTAGAGACGAGGACTGACTCCCCTGGGGAGACTCCAGAAGTACCCCAAGATCCATGTCAGCACTGGAGAGGAATCCTCAGGTTCCGGCCCCGACTCCACACAAGGTCTTAGGCCCCGGCATCGACGGGAGAGGAATCCAGAGAGGCCCCCGAGGAACTCGCATGGGGACTGGCCTTTCCTGAGGCCACCAGAGCGGGTCCCTGAGGTCCCCGTCGTAAGTCGAGAGCACCTGCCGCAACTCGAGAAAATCCAGGCGGTTTTGCCCTCCAGGCGAAATGAGGCCCATTTCCGCTGAGGCTTCTCGAGGCCAATCACATCTAACCACTGGAACTTCCAAAGGGCCCTTCACACCCTTGCTGCAACTCAAGAAGTTCCCCGACATACCCGTCTCCACTCGAGAGGAAGCACGTGGTGTCCCGCACACATCCAGGGGAGCCCCGTTTCCGCCTCCTAGCTCGAGATGAGGGATCCTTTCCCTGTTTCGTAGGGAAAGAATTCCTGGCGTTCCCGACGCATCTCAAGAGGAGGCGCTCTCCACAGGAAAGGCGAGAGGAACTCCAGGGTCATGCCACCATTCCAAGAGTCCCCCAGATGTGTCAGTCCATTCCAGAGGAACCTGTTTTCCCTGCACTGCCTTGACGTTCAAGCCGAGGATCGACTCCCACCACGTGTGCACGTGGGACAGCCCTGTGGGAAAGCCTCGTGGGAAAGTCTCGTTGGAAAGACTCGAGGGAAAACCATAGATCCTTTGATCCACGCAGCGGACTGCATGAAACTGCTGCTACTGCTCTGGAGGAAAGCGCAAGTGCATGCCCGCATTCGAGACGAGGACTGACTCCCCTGGGGAGACTCCAGAAGTACCCCAAGATCCATGTCAGCACTGGAGAGGAATCCTCAGGTTCCGGCCCCGACTCCACACAAGGTCTTAGGCCCCGGCATCGACGGGAGAGGAATCCCGAGAGGCCCCCGAGGAACTCGCATGGGGACTGGCCTATCCTGAGGCCGCCATAGCGGGTCCCTGAGGTCCCCGTCGTAAGTCGAGAGCACCTTCCGCAACTCGAGAAAATCCAGGAGGTTTTGCCCTCCAGGCGAGATGAGGCCCATTTCCGCTGAGGCTTCTCGCGGCCAATCACATCTAACCACTGGAACTTCCAAAGGGACCTTCACACCCTTGCTGCAACTCAAGAAGTTCCCCGACATACCCGTCTCCACTCGAGAGGAAGCACGTGGGGTCCCGCACACATCCAGGGGAGCCCCGTTTCTGCCTCCTAGCTCGAGATGAGGGATCCTTTCCCTGTTTCGTAGGGAAAGAATTCCCGGCGTTCCCGTCGCATCTCAAGAGGAGGCGCTCTCCACAGGAAAGGCGAGAGGAACTCCAGGGTCGTGCCACCATTCCAAGAGTACCCCAGATGTGTCAGTCCATTCCAGAGGAACCTGTTTTCCCTGCACTGCCTTGACGTTCAAGCCGAGGATCGACTCCCACCACGTGTGCACGTGGGACAGCCCTGTGGGAAAGCCTCGTGGGAAAGCCTCGTGGGAAAGACTCGAGGGAAAACCATAGATCCTTTGATCCACGCGGCGGACTGCGTGTCACTGCTGCTACCGCTCTGGAGGAAAGCGCAAGTGCATGCCCGCATTAGAGACGAGGACTGACTCCCCTGGGGAGACTCCAGAAGTACCCCAAGATCCATGTCAGCACTGGAGAGGAATCCTCAGGTTCCGGCCCCGACTCCACACAAGGTCTTAGGCCCCGGCATCGACGGGAGAGGAATCCAGAGAGGCCCCCGAGGAACTCGCATGGGGACTGGCCTTTCCTGAGGCCACCAGAGCGGGTCCCTGAGGTCCCCGTCGTAAGTCGAGAGCACCTGCCGCAACTCGAGAAAATCCAGGCGGTTTTGCCCTCCAGGCGAAATGAGGCCCATTTCCGCTGAGGCTTCTCGAGGCCAATCACATCTAACCACTGGAACTTCCAAAGGGCCCTTCACACCCTTGCTGCAACTCAAGAAGTTCCCCGACATACCCGTCTCCACTCGAGAGGAAGCACGTGGTGTCCCGCACACATCCAGGGGAGCCCCGTTTCCGCCTCCTAGCTCGAGATGAGGGATCCTTTCCCTGTTTCGTAGGGAAAGAATTCCTGGCGTTCCCGACGCATCTCAAGAGGAGGCGCTCTCCACAGGAAAGGCGAGAGGAACTCCAGGGTCATGCCACCATTCCAAGAGTCCCCCAGATGTGTCAGTCCATTCCAGAGGAACCTGTTTTCCCTGCACTGCCTTGACGTTCAAGCCGAGGATCGACTCCCACCACGTGTGCACGTGGGACAGCCCTGTGGGAAAGCCTCGTGGGAAAGTCTCGTTGGAAAGACTCGAGGGAAAACCATAGATCCTTTGATCCACGCAGCGGACTGCATGAAACTGCTGCTACTGCTCTGGAGGAAAGCGCAAGTGCATGCCCGCATTCGAGACGAGGACTGACTCCCCTGGGGAGACTCCAGAAGTACCCCAAGATCCATGTCAGCACTGGAGAGGAATCCTCAGGTTCCGGCCCCGACTCCACACAAGGTCTTAGGCCCCGGCATCGACGGGAGAGGAATCCCGAGAGGCCCCCGAGGAACTCGCATGGGGACTGGCCTATCCTGAGGCCGCCATAGCGGGTCCCTGAGGTCCCCGTCGTAAGTCGAGAGCACCTTCCGCAACTCGAGAAAATCCAGGAGGTTTTGCCCTCCAGGCGAGATGAGGCCCATTTCCGCTGAGGCTTCTCGAGGCCAATCACATCTAACCACTGGAACTTCCAAAGGGACCTTCACACCCTTGCTGCAACTCAAGAAGTTCCCCGACATACCCGTCTCCACTCGAGAGGAAGCACGTGGGGTCCCGCACACATCCAGGGGAGCCCCGTTTCTGCCTCCTAGCTCGAGATGAGGGATCCTTTCCCTGTTTCGTAGGGAAAGAATTCCCGGCGTTCCCGTCGCATCTCAAGAGGAGGCGCTCTCCACAGGAAAGGCGAGAGGAACTCCAGGGTCGTGCCACCATTCCAAGAGTACCCCAGATGTGTCAGTCCATTCCAGAGGAACCTGTTTTCCCTGCACTGCCTTGACGTTCAAGCCGAGGATCGACTCCCACCACGTGTGCACGTGGGACAGCCCTGTGGGAAAGCCTCGTGGGAAAGTCTCGTGGGAAAGACTCGAGGGAAAACCATAGATCCTTTGATCCACGCGGCGGACTGCGTGAAACTGCTGCTACCGCTCTGGAGGAAAGCACAAGTGCATGTCCGCATTCGAGACGAGGACTGACTCCCCTGGGGAGACTCCAGAAGTACCCCAAGATCAATGTCAGCACTGGAGAGGAATCCTCAGGTTCCGGCCCCGACTCCACACAAGGTCTTAGGCCCCGGCATCGACGGGAGAGGAATCCCGAGAGGCCCCCGAGGAACTTGCATGTGGACTGGCCTTTCCTGAGGCCACCAGAGCGGGTCCCTGAGGTCCCCGTCGTAAGTCGAGAGCACCTGCCGCAACTCGAAAAAATCCAGGAGGTTTTGCCCTCCAGGCGAGATGAGGCCCATTTCCGCTGAGGCTTCTCGAGGCCAATCACATCTAACCACTGGAACTTCCAAAGGGTCCTTCACACCCTTGCTACAACTCAAGAAGTTCCCCGACATACCCGTCTCCACTCGAGAGGAAGCACGTGGTGTCCCGCACACATCCAGGGGAGCCCCGTTTCCGCCTCCTAGCTCGAGATAAGGGATCCTTTCCCTGTTTCGTAGGGAAAGAATTCCCGGCGTTCCCGTCGCATCTCAAGAGGAGGCGCTCTCCACAGGGAAGGCGAGAGGAACTCCAGGGTCATGCCACCATTCCAAGAGTCCACCAGATGAGTCAGTCCATTACAGAGGAACCTGTTTTTCCTGCACTGCCTTGACGTTCAAGCCGAGGATCGACTCCCACCACGTGTGCACGTGGGACAGCCCTGTGGGAAAGCCTCGTGGGAAAGCCTCGTGGGAAAGACTCGAGGGAAAACCATAGATCCTTTGATCCACGCGGCGGACTGCGTGACACTGCTGCTACCGCTCTGGAGGAAAGCGCAAGTGCATGCCCGCATTCGAGACGAGGACTGACTCCCCTGGGGAGACTCCAGAAGTACCCCAAGATCCATGTCAGCACTGGAGAGGAATCCTCAGGTTCCGGCCCCGACTCCACACAAGGTCTTAGGCCCCGGCATCGACGGGAGAGGAATCCCGAGACGCCCCCGAGGAACTCGCATGGGGACTGGCCTTTCCTGAGGCCACCAGAGCGGGTCCCTGAGGTCCCCGTCGTAAGTCGAGAGCACCTGCCGCAACTCGAGAAAATCCAGGAGGTTTTGCCCTCCAGGCGAGATGAGGCCCATTTCCGCTGAGGCCTCTCGAGGCTAATCAAGTCTAACCACTGGAACTTCCAAAGGGTCCTTCACACCCTTTCTGCAACTCAAGAAGTTCCACGACATACCCGTCTCCACTCGAGAGGAAGCACGTGGGTCCCGCACACATCCAGGGGAGCCCCGTTTCCGCCTCCTAGCTCGAGATGAGGGATCCTTTCCCTGTTTCGTAGGGAAAGAATTCCGGCGTTCCCGTCGCATCTCAAGAGGAGGCGCTCTCCACAGGAAAGGCGAGAGGAACTCCAGGGTCGTGACACCATTCCAAGAGTCCCCCAGATGTGTCAGTCCATTCCAGAGGAACCTGTTTTTCCTGCACTGCCTTGACGTTCAAGGCGAGGATCGACTCCCACCACGTGTGCACGTGGGACACCCCTGTGGGAAAGCCTCGTGGGAAAGCCTCGTGGGAAAGACTCGAGGGAAAACCATAGACCCTTTGATCCACGCGGCGGACTGCGTGACACTGCTGCTACCGCTCTGGAGGAAAGCGCAAGTGCATGCCCGCATTCGAGACTAGGACTGACTCCCCTGGGGAGACTCCAGAAGTACCCCAAGATCCATGTCAACACTGGAGAGGAATCCTCAGGTTCCGGCCCCGACTCCACACAAGGTCTTAGGCCCCGGCATCGACGGGAGAGGAATCCCGAGAGGCCCCCGAGGAACTCACATGGGGACTGGCCTTTCCTGAGGCCACCAGAGCGGGTCCCTGAGGTCCCCGTCGTAAGTCGAGAGCACCTGCCGCAACTCGAGAAAATCCAGGAGGTTTTGCCCTCCAGGCGAGATGAGGCCCATTTCCGCTGAGGCTTCTCAAGGGTAATCACATCTAACCACTGGAACTTCCAAAGGGTCCTTCACACCCTTGCTGCAACTCAAGAAGTTCCCCGACATACCCGTCTCCACTCGAGAGGAAGCACGTGGGTCACGCACACATCCAGGGGAGCCCCGATTCCGCCTCCTAGCTCGAGATGAGGGATCCTTTCCCTGTTTCGTAGGGAAAGAATTCCCGGCGTTCCCGTCGCATCTCAAGAGGAGGCGCTCTCCACAGGAAAGGCGAGAGGAACTCCAGGGTCGTGCCACCATTCCAAGAGTCCCCCAGATGTGTCAGTCCATTCCAGAGGAACCTGTCTTCCCTGCACTGCCTTGACGTTCAAGCCGAGGATCGACTCCCACCACGTGTGCACGTGGGACAGCCCTGTGGGAAAGCCTCGTGGGAAAGCTTCGTGGGAAAGACTCGAAGGAAAACCATAGATCCTTTGATCCACGCGGCGGACTGCGTGACACTGCTGCTACCGCTCTGGAGGAAAGCGCAAGTGCATGCCCGCATTCGAGACGAGGACTGACTCCCCTGGGGAGACTCCAGAAGTACCCCAAGATCCATGTCAGCACTGGAGAGGAATCCTCAGGTTCAGGCCCCGACTCCACACAAGGTCCTAGGCCCCGGCATCGACGGGAGAGGAATCCCGAGAGGCCCCCGAGGAACTCGCATGGGGACTGGCCTTTCCTGAGGCCACCAGAGCGGGTCCCTGAGGTCCCCGTCGTAAGTCGAGAGCACCTGCCGCAACTCGAGAAAATCCAGGAGGTTTTGCCCTCCAGGCGAGATGAGGCCCATTTCCGCTGAGGATTCTCGAGGCCAATCACATCTAACCACTGGAACTTCCAAAGGGTCCTTCACACCCTTGCTGCAACTCAAGAAGTTCCCCGACATACCCGTCTCCACTCGAGAGGAAGCACGTGGTTTCCCGCACACATCCAGGGGAGCCCCGTTTCCGCCTCCTAGCTCGAGATGAGGGATCCTTTCCCTGTTTCGTAGGGAAAGAATTCCCGGCGTTCCCGTCGCATCTCAAGAGGAGGCGCTCTCCACAGGAAAGGCGAGAGGAACTCCAGGGTCATGCCACCATTCCAAGAGTCCCCCAGATGTGTCAGTCCATTCCAGAGGAACCTGTCTTCCCTGCACTGCCTTGACGTTCAAGCCGAGGATCGACTCCCACCACGTGTGCACGTGGGACAGCCCTGTGGGAAAGCCTCGTGGGAAAGCCTCGTGGGAAAGACTCGAGGGAAAACCATAGATCCTTTGATCCACGCGGAGGACTGCGTGACACTGCTGCTACCGCTCTGGAGGAAAGCGCAAGTGCATGCCCACATTCGACAGGAGGACTGACTCCCCTGGGGAGACTCCAGAAGTACCCCAAGATCCATGTCAGCACTGGAGAGGAATCCTCAGGTTCCGGCCCCGACTCCACACAAGGTCTTAGGCCCCGGTATCGACGGGAGAGGAATCCCGAGAGGCCCCCGAGGAACTCGCATGGGGACTGGCCTTTCCTGAGGCCACCAAAGCGGGTCCCTGAGGTCTCCGTCGTAAGTCGAGAGCACCTGCCGCAACTCGAGGAAATCCAGGAGGTTTTGCCCTCCAGGCGAGATGAGGCCCATTTCCGCTGAGGCTTCTCGAGGCTAATCACGTCTAACCACTGGAACTTCCAAAGGGTCCTTCACACCCTTGCTGCAACTCAAGAAGTTCCCCGACATACCCGTCTCCACTCGAGAGGAAGCACTTGGGTCCAGCACACATCCAGGGGAGCCCCGTTTCCGCCTCCTAGCTCGAGATGAGGGATTCTTTCCCTGTTTCGTAGGGAAAGAATTCCCGGCGTTCCCGTCGCATCTCAAGAGGAGGCGATCTCCACAGGAAAGGCGAGAGGAACTCCAGGGTCATGCCACCATTCCAAGAGTCCCCCAGATGTGTCAATCCATTCCAGAGGAACCTGTTTTCCCTGCACTGCCTTGACGTTCAAGCCGAGGATCGACTCCCACCACGGGTGCACGTGGTACAGCCCTGTGGGAAAGCCTCGTGGGAAAGCCTCGTGGGAAAGACTCGAGGGAAAACCATAGATCCTTTGATCCACGCGGCGGACTGCGTGACACTGCTGCTACCGCTCTGGATGAAAGCGCAAGTGCATGCCCGCATTCGAGACGAGGACTGACGCCCCTGGGGAGACTCCAGAAGTACCCCAAGATCCATGTCAGCACTGGAGAGGAATCCTCAGGTTCCGGCCCCGACTCCACACAAGGTCTTAGGCCCCGGCATCGACGGGAGAGGAATCCCGAGAGGCCCCCGAGGAACTCGCATGGGGACTGGCCTTTCCTGAGGCCACCAGAGCGGGTCCCTGAGGTCCCCGTCTTAAGTCGAGAGCACCTGCCGCAACTCGAGAAAATCCAGGAGGTTTTCACCTCCAGGCGAGATGAGGCCCATTTCCGCTGAGGCTTCTCGAGGCCAATCACATCTAACCACTGGAACTTCCAAAGGGTCCTTCACACCCTTAGTGCAACTCAAGAAGTTCACCGACATACCCGTCTGCACTCGAAAGGAAGCACGTGGTGTCCCGCACACATCCAGGGGAGGCCGGTTTCCGCCTCCTAGCTCGAGATGAGGGATCCTTTCCCTGTTTCGTAGGGAAAGAATTCCCGGCGTTCCCGTCGCATCTCAAGAGGAGGCGCTCTCCACAGGAAAGGCGAGAGGAACTCCAGGGTCGTGCCACCATTCCAAGAGTCCCCCAGATGTGTCAGTCCATTCCAGAGGAACCTGTTTTCCCTGCACTGCCTTGACGTTCAAGCCGAGGATCGACTCCCACCACGTGTGCACGTGGGACAGCCCTGTGGGAAAGCCTCGTGGGAAAGCCTCGTGGGAAAGACTCGAGGGAAAACCATAGATCCTTTGATCAACGCGGCGGACTGCGTGACACTGCTGCTACCGCTCTGGAGGAAAGCACAAGTGCATGCCCACATTCGAGACGAGGACTGACTCCCCTGGGGAGACTCCAGAAGTACCCCAAGATCCATGTCAGCACTGAAGAGGAATCCTCAGGTTCCGGCCCCGACTCCACACAAGGTCTTAGGCCCGGCATCGACCGGAGAGGAATCCCGAGAGGCCCCCAAGGAACTCGCATGGGGACTGGCCTTTCCTGTGGCCACCAGAGCGGGTCCCTGAGGTCCCCGTAGTAAGTCGAGAGCACCTGCCGCAACTCGAGAAAATCCAGGAGGTTTTGCCCTCCAGGCGAGATGAGGCCCATTTCCGCTGAGGTTTCTCGAGGCTAATCACGTCTAACCACTGGAACTTCCAAAGGGTCCTTCACACCCTTGCTGCAACTCAAGAAGTTCCCCGACATACCCGTCTCCACTCGAGAGGAGGCACGTGGTGTCCCGCCCACATCCAGGGGAGCCCCGTTTCCACCTCCTAGCTCGAGATGAGGGATCCTTTCCCTGGTTCGTAGGGAAAGAATTCCCGGCGTTCCCGTCGCATCTCAAGAGGAGGCGCTCTCCACAGGAAAGGCGAGAGGAACTCCAGGGTCGTGGCACCATTCCAAGAGTCCCCCAGATGTGTCAGTCCATTCCAGAGGAACCTGTTTTCCCTGCACTGCCTTGACGTTCAAGCCGAGGATCGACTCCCACCACGTGTGCACGTGGGACAGCCCTGTGGGAAAGCCTCGTGGGAAAGCCTCGTGGCAAAGACTCGAGGGAAAACCATAGATCCTTTGATCCATGCGGAGGACTGCGTGACACTGCTGCTACAGCTCTGGAGGAAAGCGCAAGTGCATGCCCGCATTCGAGACGAGGACTGACTCCCCTGGGGAGACTCCAGAATTACCCCAAGATCCATGTCAGCACTGGAGACGAATCCTCAGGTTCCGGCCCCGACTCCACACAAGGTCTTAGGCCCGGGCATCGACGGGAGAGGAATCCCCAAAGGAACTCGCATGGGGACTGGCCTTTCCTGAGGCCACCAGAGCGGGTCCCTGAGGTCCCCGTCGTAAGTCGAGAGCACCTGCCGCAACTCGAGAAAATCCAGGAGGTTTTGCCCTCCAGTCGAGATGAGGAACATTTCCGCTGAGGCTTCTCGAGGCTAATCACGTCTAACCACTGGAACTTCCAAAGTGTCCTTCACACCCTTGCTGCAACTCAAGAAGTTCCCCGACATACCCGTCTCCACTCGATAGGAAGCACGTGGTGTCCCGCCCACATCCAGGGGAGCCCCGTTTCCACCTGCTAGCTCGAGATGAGGGATCCTTTCCCTGTTTCGTAGGGAAAGAATTCGCGGCGTTCCCGTCGCATCTCAAGAGGAGGCGCTCTCCACAGGAAAGGCGAGAGGAACTCCAGGGTCGTGGCACCATTCCAAGAGACCCCCAGATGTGTCAGTCCATTCCAGAGGAACCTGTTTTCCCTGCACTGCCTTGACGTTCAAGCCGAGGATCGACTCCCACCACGTGTGCACGTGGGACAGCCCTGTGGGAAAGCCTCGTGGGAATGCCTCGTGGGAAATACTCGAGGGAAAACCATAGATCCTTTGATCCACGCGGCGGACTGCGTGACACTGCTGCTACCGCTCTGGAGGAAAGCGCAAGTGCATGCCCGCATTCGAGATGAGGACTGACTCCCCTGGGGAGACTCCAGAAGTACCCCAAGATCCATGTCAGCACTGGAGAGGAATCCTCAGGTTCCGGCCCCGACTCCACACAAGGTCTTAGGCCCCGGCATCGACCGGAGAGGAATCCCGAGAGGCCCCCGAGGAACTCGCATGGGGACTGGCCTTTCCTGAGGCCACCAGAGCGGGTCCCTGAGGTCCCCGTCGTAAGTCGAGAGCACCTGCCGCAACTCGAGAAAATCCAGGAGGTTTTGCCTTCCAGGCGAGATGAGGCCCATTTCCGCTGAGGCTTCTCGAGGCTAATCACAACTAACCACTGGAACTTCCAAAGGGTCCTTCACACCCTTGCTGCAACTCAAGAAGTTCCCCGACATAGCCGTCTGCACTCGAGAGGAAGCATGTGGGGTCCCACACACATCCAGGGGAGCCCCATTTCCGCCTCCTAACCCGAGATGAGGGATCCTTTCCCTGTTTCGTAGGGAAAGAATTCCCGGCGTTCCCGTCGCATCTCAAGAGGAGGCGCTCTCCACAGGAAAGGCGAGAGGAACTCCAGGGTCGTGCCACCATTCCAAGAGTCCCCCATATGTGTCAATCCATTCCAGAGGAACCTGTTTTCCCTGCACTGCCTTGACGTTCAAGCCGAGGATCGACTCCCACCACGTGTGCACGTGGGACAGCCCTGTGGGAAAGCCTCGTGGGAAAGCCTCGTGGGAAAGACTCGAGGGAAAACCATAGATCCTTTGATCCACGCGGCGGACTGCGTGACACTGCTGCTACCGCTCTGGAGGAAAGCGCAAGTGCATGCCCGCATTCGAGACGAGGACTGACTCCCCTGGGGAGACTCCAGAAGTACCCCAAGATCCATGTCAGCACTGGAGAGGAATCCTCAGGTTCTGGCCCCGACTCCACACAAGGTCTTAGGCCCCGGCATCGACGGGAGAGGAATCCCGAAACGCCCCCGAGGAACTCGCATGGGGACTGGCCTTTCCTGAGGCCACCAGAGCGGTTCCCTGAGGTCCCCGTCGTAAGTCGAGAGCACCTGCCGCAACTCGAGAAAATCCAGGAGGTTTTGCCCTCCAGGCGAGATGAGGCCCATTTCCGCTGAGGCTTCTCGAGGCCAATCACATCTAACCACTGGAACTTCCAAAGGATCCTTCACACCATTGCTGCAACTCAAGAAGTTCCCCGACATACCCGTCTCCACTCGAGAGGAAGCAGGTGGGGTCCCGCACACATCCAGGGGAGCACCGTTTCCGCCTCCTAGCTCGAGATGAGGGATCCTTTCCCTGGTTCGTAGGGAAAGAATTCCCGGCGTTCCCGTCGCATCTCAAGAGGAGGCGCTCTCCACAGGAAAGGCGAGAGGAACTCCAGGGTCGAGACACCATTCCAAGACTCCCCCGGATGTGTCAGTCCATTCCAGAGGAACCTGTTTTCCCTGCACTGCCTTGACGTTCAAGCCGAGGATCGACTCCCACCACGTGTGCACGTGGGACACCCCTGTGGGAAAGCCTCGTGGGAAAGCCTCGTGGGAAAGACTCGAGGGAAAACCATAGATCCTTTGATCCACGCGGCGGACTGCGTGACACTGCTGCTACCGCTCTGGAGGAAAGCACAAGTGCATGCCCACATTCGAGACGAGGACTGACTCCCCTGGGGAGACTCCAGAAGTACCCCAAGATCCATGTCAGCACTGGAGAGGAATCCTCAGGTTCCGGCCCCGAGTCCACACAAGGTCTTAGGCCCAGGGATCGACGGGAGAGGAATCCCGAGAGGCCCCCGAGGAACTCGCATGGGGACTGGCCTTTCCTGAGGCCACCAGAGCGGGTCCCTGAGGTCCCCGTCGTAAGTCGAGAGCACCTGCAGCAACTCGAGAAAATCCAGGAGGTTTTGCCCTCCAGGCGAGATGAGGCCCATTTCCGCTGAGGCTTCTCGAGGCTAATCACAACTAACCACTGGAACTTCCAAAGGGTCCTTCACACCCTTGCTGCAACTCAAGAAGTTCCCCGACATAGCCGTCTGCACTCGAGAGGAAGCATGTGGGGTCCCGCACACATCCAGGGGAGCCCCATTTCCGCCTCCTAGCCCGAGATGAGGGATCTTTTCCCTGTTTCGTAGGGAAAGAATTCCCGGCGTTCCCGTCGCATCTCAAGAGGAGGCGCTCTCCACAGGAAAGGCGAGAGGAACTCCAGGGTCGTGCCACCATTCCAAGAGTCCCCCATATGTGTCAGTCCATTCCAGAGGAACCAGTTTTCCCTGCACTGATTTGACGTTCAAGCCGAGGATCGACTCCCACCACGTGTGCACGTGGGACAGCCCTGTGGGAAAGCCTCGTGGGAATGCCTCGTGGGAAATACTCGTGGGAAAACCATAGATCCTTTGATCCACGCGGCGGACTGCGTGACACTGCTGCTACCGCTCTGGAGGAAAGCGCAAGTGCATGCCCGCATTCGAGACGAGGACTGACTCCCCTGGGGAGACTCCAGAAGTACCCCAAGATCCATGTCAGCACTGGAGAGGAATCCTCAGGTTCCGGCCCCGACTCCACACAAGGTCCTAGGCCCCGGCATCGAAGGGAGAGGAATCCCGAGAGGCCCCCGAGGAACTCGCATGGGGACTGGCCTTTCCTGAGGCCTCCAGAGCGGGTCCCTGAGGTCCCCGTCATAAGTCGAGAGCACCTGCCGCAACTCGAGAAAATCCAGGAGGTTTTGCCCTCCAGGCGAGATGAGGCCCATTTCCGCTGAGGCTTCTCGAGGCTAATCACATCTAACCACTGGAACTTCCAAAGGGTCCTTCACACCCTTGCTGCAACTCAAGAAGTTCCCCGACATACCCGTCTCCACTCGAAAGGAAGCACGTGGGGTCCCGCACACATCCAGGGGAGCCCCGTTTCCGCCTGCTAGCTCGAGATGAGGGATCCTTTCCCTGTTTCGTAGGGAAAGATTTCCCGGCGTTCCCGTCGCATCTCAAGAGCAGGCGCTCTCCACAGGAAAGGCGAGAGGAACTCCAGGGTCGTGCCACCATTCCAAGAGTTCCCCAGATGTGTCAGTCCATTCCAGAGGAACCTGTTTTCCCTGCACTGCCTTGACGTTCAAACCGAGGATCGACTCCCACAACGTGTGCACGTGGGACAGCCCTGTGGGAAAGCCTCGAGGGAAAGCCTCGTGGGAAAGACTCGAGGGAAAACCATAGATCCTTTGATCCACGCGGCGGACTGCGTGACACTGCTGCTACCGCTCTGGAGGAAAACGCTAGTGCATGCCCGCATTCGAGACGAGGACTGACTCCCCAGGGGAGACTCCAGAAGTATCCCAAGATCCATGTCAGCACTGGAGAGGAATCCTCAGGTTCCGGCCCCGACTCCACACAAGGTCTTAGGCCCCGGCATCGACGGGAGAGGAATCCCGAGAGGCCCCCGAGGAACTCGCATGGGGACTGGCCTTTCCTGAGGCCACCAGAGCGGGTCCCTGAGGTCCCCGTCGTAAGTCGAGAGCACCTGCAGCAACTCGAGGAAATCAAGGAGGTTTTGCCCTCCAGGCGAGATGAGGCCCATTTCCGCTGAGGCTTCTCGAGGCTAATCACGTCTAACCACTGGAACTTCCAAAGGGTCCTTCACACCCTTGCTGCAACTCAAGAAGTTCCCCGACATACCCGTCTGCACTCGAGAGGAAGCACGTGGTGTCCCGCACACATCCAGGGGAGCCCCGTTTCCGCCTCCTAGCTCGAGACGAGGGATCCTTTCCCTGTTTCGTAGGGAAAGAATTCCCGGCGTTCCCGTCGCATCTCAAGAGGAGGCGCTCTCCACAGGAAAGGAGAGAGGAACTCCAGGGTCATGCCACCATTCCAAGAGTCCACCAGATGTGTCAGTCCATTCCAGAGGAACCTGTTTTCCCTGCACTGCCTTGACGTTCAAGCCGAGGATCGACTCCCACCACGTGTGCACGTGGGACAGCCCTGTGGGAAAGCCTCGTGGGAAAGCCTCGTGGGAAAGACTAGAGGGAAAAACATAGATCCTTTGATCCACGCGGCGGACTGCGTGACACTGCTGCTACCGCTCTGGAGGAAAGCGCAAGTGCATGCCCGCATTCGAGACTAGGACTGACTCCCCTGGGGAGACTCCAGAAGTACCCCAAGATCCATGTCAACACTGGAGAGGAAACCTCAGGTTCCGGCCCCGACTCCACACAAGGTCTTAGGCCCCGGGATCGACGGGAGAGGAATCCCGAGAGGCCCCCGAGGAACTCACATGGGGACTGGCCTTTCCTGAGGCCACCAGAGCGGGTCCCTGAGGTCCCCGTCGTAAGTCGAGAGCACCTGCCACAACTCGAGAAAAACCAGGAGGTTTTGCCCTCCAGGCGAGATGAGGCCCATTTCCGCTGAGGCTTCTCAAGGCTAATCACATCTAACCACTGGAACTTCCAAAGGGTCCTTCACACCCTTGCTGCAACTCAAGAAGTTCCCCGACATACCCGTCTCCACTCGAGAGGAAGCACGTGGGTCCCGCACACATCCAGAGGAGCCCCGATTCCGCCTCCTAGCTCGAGATGAGGGATCCTTTCCCTGTTTCGTAGGGAAAGAATTCCCGGCGTTCCCGTCGCATCTCAAGAGGAGGCGCTCTCCACAGGAAAGGCGAGAGGAACTCCAGGGTCGTGCCACCATTCCAAGAGTCCCCCAGATGTGTCAGTCCATTCCAGAGGAACCTGTTTTCCCTGCACTGCCTTGACGTTCAAGCCGAGGATCGACTCCCACCACGTGTGCACGTGGGACAGCCCTGTGGGAAAGCCTCGTGGGAAAGCTTCGTGGGAAAGACTCGAGGGAAAACCATAGATCCTTTGATCCACGCGGCGGACTGCGTGACACTGCTGCTACCGCTCTGGAGGAAAGCGCAAGTGCATGCCCGCATTCGAGACGAGGACTGACTCCCCTGGGGAGACTCCAGAAGTACCCCAAGATCCATGTCAGCACTGGAGAGGAATCCTCAGGTTCCGGCCCCGACTCCACACAAGGTCTTAGGCCCCGGCATCGACGGGAGAGGAATCCCGAGAGGCCCCCGAGGAACTCGCATGGGGACTGGCCTTTCCTGAGGCCACCAGAGCGGGTCCCTGAGGTCCCCGTCGTAAGTCGAGAGCACCTGCCGCAACTCGAGGAAATCCAGGAGGTTTTGCCCTCCAGGCGAGATGAGGCCCATTTCCGCTGAGGCTTCTCGAGGCTAATCACGTCTAACAACTGGAACTTCCAAAGGGTCCTTCACACCCTTGCTGCAACTCAAGAAGTTCCCCGACATACTCGTCTCCACTCGAGAGGAAGCACGTGGGTCCCGCACACATCCAGGGGAGCCCCGTTTCCGCCTCCTAGCTCGAGATGTGGGATCCTTTCCCTGTTTCGTAGGGAAAGAATTCCGGCGTTCCCGTCGCATCTCAAGAGGAGGCGCTCTCCACAGGAAAGGCGAGAGGAACTCCAGGGTCGTGACACCATTCCAAGAGTCCCCCAGATGTGTCAGTCCATTCCAGAGGAACCTGTTTTTCCTGCACTGCCTTGACGTTCAAGGCGAGGATCGACTCCCACCACGTGTGCACGTGGGACACCCCTGTGGGAAAGCCTCGTGGGAAAGCCTCGTGGGAAAGACTCGAGGGAAAACCATAGACCCTTTGATCCACGCGGCGGACTGCGTGACACTGCTGCTACCGCTCTGGAGGAAAGCGCAAGTGCATGTCCGCATTCGAGACGAGGACTGACTCCCCTGGGGAGACTCCAGAAGTACCCCAAGATCCATGTCAGCACTGGAGAGGAATCCTCAGGTTCCGGCCCCGACTCCACACAAGGTCTTAGGCCCCGGCATCGACGGGAGAGGAATCCCGAGAGGCCCCCGAGGAACTCGCATGGGGACTGGCCTTTCCTGAGGCCACCAGAGGGGGTCCCTGAGGTCCCCGTCGTAAGTCGAGAGCACCAGCCGCAACTCGAGAAAATCCAGGAGGTTTTGCCCTCCAGGCGAGATGAGGCCCATTTCCGCTGAGGCTTCTCGAGGCCAATCACATCTAACCACTGGAACTTCCAAAGGGTCCTTCACACCCTTGCTGCAACTCAAGAAGTTCCCCGAGATACCCGTCTGCACTCGAGAGGAAGCACGTGGTGTCCCGCACACATCCAGGGGAGCCCCGTTTCCGCCTCCTAGCTCGAGACGAGGGATCCTTTCCCTGTTTCGTAGGGAAAGAATTCCCGGCGTTCCCGTCGCATCTCAAGAGGAGGCGCTCTCCACAGGAAAGGAGAGAGGAACTCCAGGGTCATGCCACCATTCCAAGAGTCCACCAGATGTGTCAGTCCATTCCAGAGGAACCTGTTTTCCCTGCACTGCCTTGACGTTCAAGCCGAGGATCGACTCCCACCACGTGTGCACGTGGGACAGCCCTGTGGGAAAGCCTCGGGGGAAAGCCTCGTGGGAAAGACTCGAGGGAAAAACATAGATCCTTTGATCCACGCGGCGGACTGCGTGACACTGCTGTTACCGCTCTGGGGGAAAGCGCAAGTGCATGTCCGCATTCGAGACTAGGACTGACTCCCCTGGGGAGACTCCAGAAGTACCCCAAGATCCATGTCAACACTGGAGAGGAATCCTCAGGTTCCGGCCCCGACTCCACACAAGGTCTTAGGCCCCGGCATCGACGGGAGAGGAATCCCGAGAGGCCCCCGAGGAACTCGGATGGGGACTGGCCTTTCCTGAGGCCACCAGAGGGGGTCCCTGAGGTCCCCGTCGTAAGTCGAGAGCACCAGCCGCAACTCGAGAAAATCCAGGAGGTTTTGCCCTCCAGGCGAGATGAGGCCCATTTCCGCTGAGGCTTCTCGAGGCTAATCACGTCTAACCACTGGAACTTCCAAAGGGTCCTTCACAACCTTGCTGCAACTCAAGAAGTTCCCCGACATACCCGTCTCCACTCGAGAGGAAGCACGTGGGGTCCCGCACACATCCAGGGGAGCCCCGTTTCCGCCTCCTAGCTCGAGATGAGGGATCCTTTCCCTGTTTCGTAGGGAAAGAATTCCCGGCGTTCCCGTCGCATCTCAAGAGGAGGCGCTCTCCACAGGAAAGGCGAGAGGAACTCCAGGGTCGTGCCACCATTCCAAGAGTCCCCCAGATGTGTCAGTCCATTCCAGAGGAACCTGTTTTCCCTGCACTGCCTTGACGTTCAAGCCGAGGATCGACTCCCACCACGTGTGCACGTGGGACAGCCCTGTGGGAAAGCCTCGTGGGAAAGCCTCGTGGGAAAGACTCGAGGGAAAACCATAGATCCTTTGATCCACGCGTCGGACTGCGTGATACTGCTGCTACCGCTCTGGAGGAAAGCGCAAGTGCATGACCGCATTCGAGACGAGGACTGACTCCCCTGGGGAGACTCCAGAATTACCCCAAGATCCATGTCAGCACTGGAGAGGAATCCTCAGGTTCCGGCCCCGACTCCACACAAGGTCTTAGGCCCCGGCATCGACGGGAGAGGAATCCCGAGAGGCCCCCGAGGAACTCGCATGGGGACTGGCCTTTCCTGAGGCCACCAGAGCGGTTGGCTGAGGTCTCCGTCGTAAGTCGAGAGCACCTGCCGCAACTCGAGGAAATCCAGGAGGTATTGCCCTCCAGGCGAGATGAGGCCCATTTCCGCTGAGGCTTCTCGAGGCTAATCACGTCTAACCACTGGAACTTCCAAAGGGTCCTTCACACCCTTGCTGCAACTCAAGAAGTTCCACGACATACCCGTCTCCACTCGAGAGGAAGCACGTGGTGTCCCGCCCACATCCAGGGGAGCCCCGTTTCCACCTCCTAGCTCGAGATGAGGGATCCTTTCCCTGTTTCATAGGGAAAGAATTCCCAGCGTTCCCGTCGCATCTCAAGAGGAGGCGCTCTCCACAGGAAAGGCGAGAGGAACTCCAGGGTCGTGGAACCATTCCAAGAGTCCCCCAGATGTGTCAGGCCATTCCAGAGGAACCTGTTTTCCCTGCACTGCCTTGACGTTCAAGCCAAGGATCGACTCCCACCACGTGTGCACGTGGGACAGCCCTGTGGGAAAGCCTCGTGGGAAAGCCTCGTGGGAAAGACTCGAGGGAAAACCATAGATCCTTTGATCCATGCGGAGGACTGCGTGACACTGCTGCTACCGCTCTGGAGGAAAGCGCAAGTGCATGCCCGCATTCGAGACGAGGACTGACTCCCCTGGGGAAACTCCAGAAGTACCCCAAGATCCATGTCAGCACTGGAGAGGAATCCTCAGGTTCCGGCCCCGACTCCACACAAGGTCTTAGGCCCCGGCATCGACGGGAGAGGAATCCCGAGAGGCCCCCGAGGAACTCACATGGGGACTGGCCTTTCCTGAGGCCACCAGAGCGGGTCCCTGAGGTCCCCGTCGTAAGTCGAGAGCACCTGCCGCAACTCGAGAAAATCCAGGAGGTTTTGCCCTCCAGGCGAGATGAGGCCCATTTCCGCTGAGGCTTCTCGAGGCTAATCACAACTAACCACTGGAACTTCCAAAGGGTCCTTCACACCCTTGCTGCAACTCAAGAAGTTCCCCGACATAGCCGTCTGCACTCGAGAGGAAGCATGTGGGGTCCCACACACATCCAGGGGAGCCCCATTTCCGCCTCCTAACCCGAGATGAGGGATCCTTTTCCTGTTTCGTAGGGAAAGAATCCCCGGCGTTCCCGTCGCATCTCAAGAGGAGGCGCTCTCCACAGGAAAGGCGAGAGGAACTCCAGGGTCGTGACACCATTCCAAGAGTCCCCCATATGTGTCAATCCATTCCAGAGGAACCTGTTTTCCCTGCACTGCCTTGACGTTCAAGCCGAGGATCGATCCCACCACGTGTGCACGTGGGATAGCCCTGTGGGAAAGCCTCGTGGGAAAGCCTCGTGGGAAAGACTCGAGGGAAAACCATAGATCCTTTGATCCACACGGCGGACTGCGTGACACTGCTGCTACCGCTCTGGAGGAAAGCGCAAGTGCATGCCCGCATCCGAGACGAGGACTGACTCCCCTGGGGAGACTCCAGAAGTACCCCAAGATCCATGTCAGCACTGGAGAGGAATCCTCAGGTTCCGGCCCCGACTCCACACAAGGTCTTAGGCCCCGGCATCGACGGGAGAGGAATCCCTAGAGGAACTCGCATGGGGACTGGCCTTTCCTGAGGCCACCAGAGCGGGTCCCTGAGGTCCCCGTCGTAAGTCGAGAGCACGTGCCGCAACTCGAGGAAATCCAGGAGGTTTTGCCCTCCAGGCGAGATGAGGCCCATTTCCGCTGAGGCTTCTCGAGGCTAATCACGTCTAACCACTGGAACTTCCAAAGGGTCCTTCACACCCTTGCTGCAACTCAAGAAGTTCCCCGACATACCCGTCTCCACTCGAGAGGAAGCACGTGGGTCCCGCACACATCCAGGGGAGCCCCGTTTCCGCCTCCTAGCTCGAGATGTGGGATCCTTTCCCTGTTTCGTAGGGAAAGAATTCCGGCGTTCCCGTCGCATCTCAAGAGGAGGCGCTCTCCACAGGAAAGGCGAGAGGAACTCCAGGGTCGTGACACCATTCCAAGAGTCCCCCAGATGTGTCAGTCCATTCCAGAGGAACCTGTTTTTCCTGCACTGCCTTGACGTTCAAGGCGAGGATCGACTCCCACCACGTGTGCACGTGGGACACCCCTGTGGGAAAGCCTCGTGGGAAAGCCTCGTGGGAAAGACTCGAGGGAAAACCATAGACCCTTTGATCCACGCGGCGGACTGCGTGACACTGCTGCTACCGCTCTGGAGGAAAGCGCAAGTGCATGTCCGCATTCGAGACGAGGACTGACTCCCCTGGGGAGACTCCAGAAGTACCCCAAGATCCATGTCAGCACTGGAGAGGAATCCTCAGGTTCCGGCCCCGACTCCACACAAGGTCTTAGGCCCCGGCATCGACGGGAGAGGAATCCCGAGAGGCCCCCGAGGAACTCGCATGGGGACTGGCCTTTCCTGAGGCCACCAGAGGGGGTCCCTGAGGTCCCCGTCGTAAGTCGAGAGCACCAGCCGCAACTCGAGAAAATCCAGGAGGTTTTGCCCTCCAGGCGAGATGAGGCCCATTTCCGCTGAGGCTTCTCGAGGCCAATCACATCTAACCACTGGAACTTCCAAAGGGTCCTTCACACCCTTGCTGCAACTCAAGAAGTTCCCCGAGATACCCGTCTGCACTCGAGAGGAAGCACGTGGTGTCCCGCACACATCCAGGGGAGCCCCGTTTCCGCCTCCTAGCTCGAGACGAGGGATCCTTTCCCTGTTTCGTAGGGAAAGAATTCCCGGCGTTCCCGTCGCATCTCAAGAGGAGGCGCTCTCCACAGGAAAGGAGAGAGGAACTCCAGGGTCATGCCACCATTCCAAGAGTCCACCAGATGTGTCAGTCCATTCCAGAGGAACCTGTTTTCCCTGCACTGCCTTGACGTTCAAGCCGAGGATCGACTCCCACCACGTGTGCACGTGGGACAGCCCTGTGGGAAAGCCTCGGGGGAAAGCCTCGTGGGAAAGACTCGAGGGAAAAACATAGATCCTTTGATCCACGCGGCGGACTGCGTGACACTGCTGCTACCGCTCTGGGGGAAAGCGCAAGTGCATGTCCGCATTCGAGACTAGGACTGACTCCCCTGGGGAGACTCCAGAAGTACCCCAAGATCCATGTCAACACTGGAGAGGAATCCTCAGGTTCCGGCCCCGACTCCACACAAGGTCTTAGGCCCCGGCATCGACGGGAGAGGAATCCCGAGAGGCCCCCGAGGAACTCACATGGGGACTGGCCTTTCCTGAGGCCACCAGAGCGGGTCCCTGAAGTCCCCGTCGTAAGTCGAGAGCACCTGCCACAACTCGAGAAAATCCAGGAGGTTTTGCCCTCCAGGCGAGATGAGGCCCATTTCCGCTGAGGCTTCTCAAGGCTAATCACATCTAACCACTGGAACTTCCAAAGGGTCCTTCACACCCTTGCTGCAACTCAAGAAGTTCCCCGACATACCCGTCTCCACTCGAGAGGAAGCACGTGGGTCCCGCACACATCCAGGGGAGCCCCGATTCCGCCTCCTAGCTCGAGATGTGGGATCCTTTCCCTGTTTCGTAGGGAAAGAATTCCCTGCGTTCCCGTCGCATCTCAAGACGAGGCGCTCTCCACAGGAAAGGCGAGAGGAACTCCAGGGTCGTGTCACCATTCCAAGAGTCCCCCAGATGTGTCAGTCCATTCCAGAGGAACCTGTTTTCCCTGCACTGCCTTGACGTTCAAGCCGAGGATCGATTCCCACCACGTGTGCACGTGGGACAGCCCTGTGGGGAAGTCTCGTGGGAAAGCTTCGTGGGAAAGACTCGAGGGAAAACCATAGATCCTTTGATCCACGTGGCGGACTGCGTGACACTGCTGCTACCGCTCTGGAGGAAAGCGCAAGTGCATGCCCGCATTCGAGACGAGGACTGACTCCCCTGGGGAAACTCCAGAAGTACCCCAAGATCCATGTCAGCACTGGAGAGGAATCCTCAGGTTCCGGCCCCGACTCCACACAAGGTCTTAGGCCCCGGCATCGACGGGAGAGGAATCCCGAGAGGCCCCCGAGGAACTCGCATGGGGACTGGCCTTTCCTGAGGCCACCAGAGCGGTTGGCTGAGGTCTCCGTCGTAAGTCGAGAGCACCTGCCGCAACTCGAGGAAATCCAGGAGGTTTTGCCCTCCAGGCGAGATGAGGCCCATTTCCGCTGAGGCTTCTCGAGGCTAATCACGTCTAACCACTGGAACTTCCAAAGGGTCCTTCACACCCTTGCTGCAACTCAAGAAGTTCCCCGACATACCCGTCTCCACTCGAGAGGAAGCACGTGGTGTCCCGCCCACATCCAGGGGAGCCCCGTTTCCACCTCCTAGCTCGAGATGAGGGATCCTTTCCCTGTTTCATAGGGAAAGAATTCCCAGCGTTCCCGTCGCATCTCAAGAGGAGGCGCTCTCCACAGGAAAGGCGAGAGGAACTCCAGGGTCGTGGAACCATTCCAAGAGTCCCCCAGATGTGTCAGGCCATTCCAGAGGAACCTGTTTTCCCTGCACTGCCTTGACGTTCAAGCCAAGGATCGACTCCCACCACGTGTGCACGTGGGAAAGCCCTGTGGGAAAGACTCGTGGGAAAGCCTCGTGGGAAAGACTCGAGGGAAAACCATAGATCCTTTGATCCATGCGGAGGACTGCGTGACACTGCTGCTACCGCTCTGGAGGAAAGCGCAAGTGCATGCCCGCATTCGAGACGAGGACTGACTCCCCTGGGGAGACTCCAGAAGTACCCCAAGATCCATGTCAGCACTGGAGAGGAATCCTCAGGTTCCGGCCCCGACTCCACACAAGGTCTTAGGCCCCGGCATCGACGGGAGAGGAATCCCTAGAGGAACTCGCATGGGGACTGGCCTTTCCTGAGGCCACCAGAGCGGGTCCCTGAGGTCCCCGTCGTAAGTCGAGAGCACCTGCCGCAACTCGAGGAAATCCAGGAGGTTTTGCCCTCCAGGCGAGATGAGGCCCATTTCCGCTGAGGCTTCTCGAGGCTAATCACAACTAACCACTGGAACTTCCAAAGGGTCCTTCACACCCTTGCTGCAACTCAAGAAGTTCCCCGACATAGCCGTCTGCACTCGAGAGGAAGCATGTGGGGTCCCACACACATCCAGGGGAGCCCCATTTCCGCCTCCTAACCCGAGATGAGGGATCCTTTCCCTGTTTCGTAGGGAAAGAATCCCCAGCGTTCCCGTCGCATCTCAAGAGGAGGCGCTCTCCACAGGAAAGGCGAGAGGAACTCCAGGGTCGTGCCACCATTCCAAGAGTCCCCCAGATGTGTCAGTCCATTCCAGAGGAACCTGTTTTCCCTGCACTGCCTTGACGTTCAAGCCGAGGATCGACTCCCACCACGTGTGCACGTGGGACAGCCCTGTGGGAAAGACTCGTGGGAAAGCCTCGTGGGAAAGACTCGAGGGAAAACCATAGATCCTTTGATCCACACGGCGGACTGCGTGACACTGCTGCTACCGCTCTGGAGGAAAGCGCAAGTGCATGCCCGCATTCGAGACGAGGACTGACTCCCCTGGGGAGACTCCAGAAGTACCCCAAGATCCATGTCAGCACTGGAGAGGAATCCTCAGGTTCCGGCCCCGACTCCACACAAGGTCTTAGGCCCCGGCATCGACGGGAGAGGAATCCCTAGAGGAACTCGCATGGGGACTGGCCTTTCCTGAGGCCACCAGAGCGGGTCCCTGAGGTCCCCGTCGTAAGTCGAGAGCACCTGCCGCAACTCGAGGAAATCCAGGAGGTTTTGCCCTCCAGGCGAGATGAGGCCCATTTCCGCTGAGGCTTCTCGAGGCTAATCACGTCTAACCACTGGAACTTCCAAAGGGTCCTTCACACCCTTGCTGCAACTCAAGAAGTTCCCCGACATACCCGTCTCCACTCGAGAGGAAGCACGTGGGTCCCGCACACATCCAGGGGAGCCCCGTTTCCGCCTCCTAGCTCGAGATGAGGGATCCTTTCCCTGTTTCGTAGGGAAAGAATTCCCGGCGTTCCCGTCGCATCTCAAGAGGAGGCGCTCTCCACAGGAAAGGCGAGAGGAACTCCAGGGTCGTGCCACCATTCCAAGAGTCCCCCAGATGTGTCAGTCCATTCCAGAGGAACCTGTTTTCCCTGCACTGCCTTGACGTTCAAGCCGAGGATCGACTCCCACCACGTGTGCACGTGGGACAGCCCTGTGGGAAAGACTCGTGGGAAAGCCTCGTGGGAAAGACTCGAGGGAAAACCATAGATCCTTTGATCCACGCGGCGGACTGCGTGACACTGCTGCTACCGCTCTGGAGGAAAGCGCAAGTGCATGCCCGCATTCGAGACGAGGACTGACTCCCCTGGGGAGACTCCAGAAGTACCCCAAGATCCATGTCAGCACTGGAGAGGAATCCTCAGGTTCCGGCCCCGACTCCACACAAGGTCTTAGGCCCCGGCATCGACGGGAGAGGAATCCCGAGAGGCCCCCGAGGAACTCGCATGGGGACTGGCCTTTCCTGAGGCCACCAGAGCGGGTCCCTGAGGTCGCCGTCGTAAGTCGAGAGCACCTGCCGCAACTCGAGGAAATCCAGGAGGTTTTGCCCTCCAGGCGAGATGAGGCCCATTTCCGCTGAGGCTTCTCGAGGCTAATCACGTCTAACCACTGGAACTTCCAAAGGGTCCTTCACACCCTTGCTGTAACTCAAGAAGTTCCCGGACATACCCGTCTCCACTCGAGAGGAAGCACGAGGGTCCCGCACACATCCAGGGGAGCCCCGTTTCCGCCTCCTAGCTCGAGATGAGGGATACTTTCCCTGTTTCGTAGGGAAAGAATTCCCGGCGTTCCCGTCGCATCTCAAGAGGAGGAGCTCTCCACAGGAAAGGCGAGAGGAACTCCAGGGTCGTGCCACCATTCCAAGAGTCCCCCAGATGTGTCAGTCCATTCCAGAGGAACCTGTTTTCCCTGCACTGCCTTGACGTTCAAGCCGAGGATCGACTCCCACCACGTGTGCACGTGGGACAGCCCTGTGGGAAAGCCTCGTGGGAAAGCCTCGTGGGAAAGACTCGAGGGTAAAACATAGATCCTTTGATCCACGCGGCGGACTGCGTGACACTGCTGCTACCGCTCTGGAGGAAAGCGCAAGTGCATGCCCGCATTCGAGACGAGGACTGACTCCCCTGGGGAGACTCCAGAAGTACCCCAAGATCCATGTCAGCACTGGAGAGGAATCCTCAGGTTCCGGCCCCGACTCCACACAAGGTCTTAGGCCCCGGCATCGACGGGAGAGGAATCCCGAGAGGCCCCCGAGGAACTCGCATGGGGACTGGCCTTTCCTGAGGCCACCAGAGCGGGTCCCTGAGGTCCCCGTCGTAAGTCGAGAGCACCTGCAGCAACTCGAGGAAATCCAGGAGGTTTTGCCCTCCAGGCGAGATGAGGCCCATTTCCGCTGAGGCTTCTCGAGGCTAATCACGTCTAACCACTGGAACTTCCAAAGGGTCCTTCACAACCTTGCTGCAACTCAAGAAGTTCCCCGACATACCCGTCTCCACTCGAGAGGAAGCACGTGGGTTCCGCACACATACAGGGGAGCCCCGTTTCCGCCTCCTAGCTCGAGATGAGGGATCCTTTCCCTGTTTCGTAGGGAAAGAATTCCCGGCGTTCCCGTCGCATCTCAAGAGGAGGCGCTCTCCACAGGAAAGGCGAGAGGAACTCCAGGGTCGTGCCACCATTCCAAGAGTCCCCCAGATGTGTCAGTCCATTCCAGAGGAACCTGTTTTCCCTGCACTGCCTTGACGTTCAAGCCGAGGATCGACTCCTACCACGTGTGCACGCGGGACAGCCCTGTGGGAAAGCCTCGTGGGAAAGCCTCGTGGGAAAGACTCGAGGGAAAACCATAGATCCTTTGATCCACGCGGCGGACTGCGTGACACTGCTGCTACCGCTCTGGAGGAAAGCGCAAGTGCATGACCGCATTCGAGACGAGGACTGACTCCCCTGGGGAGACTCCAGAAGTACCCCAAGATCCATGTCAGCACTGGAGAGGAATCCTCAGGTTCCGGTCCCGACTCCACACAAGGTCTTAGGCCCCGGCATCGACGGGAGAGGAATCCCGAGAGGCCCCCGAAGAACTCGCATGGGGACTGGCCTTTCCTGAGGCCACCAAAGCGGGTCCCTGAGGTCTCCGTCGTAAGTCGAGAGCACCTGCCGCACCTCGAGGAAATCCAGGAGGTTTTGCCCTCCAGGCGAGATGAGGCCCATTTCCGCTGAGGCTTCTCGAGGCTAATCACGTCTAACCACTGGAACTTCCAAAGGGTTCTTCACACCCTTGCTGCAACTCAAGAAGTTCCCCGACATACCCGTCTCCACTCGAGAGGAAGCACGTGGGTCCAGCACACATCCAGGGGAGCCCCGTTTCCGCCTCCTAGCTCGAGATGAGGGATTCTTTCCCTGTTTCGTAGGGAAAGAATTCCCGGCGTTCCCGTCGCATCTCAAGAGGAGGCGATCTCCACAGGAAAGGCGAGAGGAACTCCAGGGTCATGCCACCATTCCAAGAGTCCCCCAGATGTGTCAATCCATTCCAGAGGAACCTGTTTTCCCTGCACTGCCTTGACGTTCAAGCCGAGGATCGACTCCCACCACGTGTGCACGTGGTACAGCCCTGTGGGAAAGCCTCGTGGGAAAGCCTCGTGGGAAAGACTCGAGGGAAAACCATAGATCCTTTGATCCACGCGGCGGACTGCGTTACACTGCTGCTACCGCTCTGGAGGAAAGCGCAAGTGCATGCCCGCATTCGAGACGAGGACTGACTCCCCTGGGGAGACTCCAGAAGTACCCCAAGATCCATGTCAGCACTGGAGAGGAATACTCAGGTTCCGGCCCCGACTCCACACAAGGTCTTAGGCCCCGGCATCGACGGGAAAGGAATCCCGAGAGGCCCCCGAGGAACTCGCATGGGGACTGGCCTTTCCTGAGGCCACCAGAGCGGGTCCCTGAGGTCCCCGTCGTAAGTCGAGAGCACCTGCCGCAACTCGAGAAAATCCAGGAGGTTTTGCCCTCCAGGCGAGATGAGGCCCATTTCCGCTGAGGCTTCTCGAGGCCAATCACATCTAACCACTGGAGCTTCCATAGGGTCCTTCACACCCTTGCTGCAACTCAAGAAGTTCACCGACATACCCGTCTGCACTCGAAAGGAAGCACGTGGTGTCCCGCACACATCCAGGGGAGGCCCGTTTCCGCCTCCTAGCTCGAGATGAGGGATCCTTTCCCTGTTTCGTAGGGAAAGAATTCCCGGCGTTCCCGTCGCATCTCAAGAGGAGGCGCTCTCCACAGGAAAGGCGAGAGGAACTCCAGGGTCGTGCCACCATTCCAAGAGTCCCCCAGATGTGTCAGTCCATTCCAGAGGAACCTGTTTTCCCTGCACTGCCTTGACGTTCAAGCCGAGGATCGACTCCCACCACGTGTGCACGTGGGACAGCCCTGTGGGAAAGCCTCGTGGGAAAGCCTCGTGGGAAAGACTCGAGGGAAAACCATAGATCCTTTGATCAACGCGGCGGACTGCGTGACACTGCTGCTACCGCTCTGGAGGAAAGCACAAGTGCATGCCCACATTCGAGACGAGGACTGACTCCCCTGGGGAGACTCCAGAAGTACCCCAAGATCCATGTCAGCACTGAAGAGGAATCCTCAGGTTCCGGCCCCGACTCCACACAAGGTCTTAGGCCCGGCATCGACCGGAGAGGAATCCCGAGAGGCCCCCAAGGAACTCGCATGGGGACTGGCCTTTCCTGAGGCCACCAGAGCGGGTCCCTGAGGTCCCCGTAGTAAGTCGAGAGCACCTGCCGCAACTCGAGAAAATCCAGGAGGTTTTGCCCTCCAGGCGAGATGAGGCCCATTTCCGCTGAGGTTTCTCGAGGCTAATCACGTCTAACCACTGGAACTTCCAAAGGGTCCTTCACACCCTTGCTGCAACTCAAGAAGTTCCCCGACATACCCGTCTCCACTCGAGAGGAAGCACGTTGTATCCCGCCCACATCCAGGGGAGCCCCGTTTCCACCTCCTAGCTCGAGATGAGGGATCCTTTCCCTGTTTCGTAGGGAAAGAATTCCCGGCGTTCCCGTCGCATCTCAAGAGGAGGCGCTCTCCACAGGAAAGGCTAGAGGAACTCCAGGGTCGTGGCACCATTCCAAGAGTCCCCCAGATGTGTCAGTCCATTCCAGAGGAACCTGTTTTCCCTGCACTGCCTTGACGTTCAAGCCGAGGATCGACTCCCACCACGTGTGCACGTGGGACAGCCCTGTGGGAAAGCCTCGTGGGAAAGCCTCGTGGGAAAGACTCGAGGGAAAACCATAGATCCTTTGATCCATGCGGAGGACTGCGTGACACTGCTGCTACCGCTCTGGAGGAAAGCGCAAGTGCATGCCCGCATTCGAGACGAGGACTGACTCCCCTGGGGAGACTCCAGAAGTACCCCAAGATCCATGTCAGCACTGGAGAGGAATCCTCAGGTTCCGGCCCCGACTCCACACAAGGTCTTAGGCCCCGGCATCGACGGGAGAGGAATCCCGAGAGGCCCCCGAGGAACTCGCATGGGGACTGGCCTTTCCTGAGGCCACCAGAGCGGGTCCCTGAGGTCCCCATCGTAAGTCGAGAGCACCTGCCGCAACTCGAGAAAATCCAGGAGGTTTTGCCCTACAGGAGAGATGAGGCCCATTTCCGCTGAGGCTTCTCGAGGCTAATCACAACTAACCACTGGAACTTCCAAAGGGTCCTTACACCCTTGCTGCAACTCAAGAAGTTCCCCGACATAGCCGTCTGCACTTGAGAGGAAGCATGTGGGGTCCCACACACATCCAGGGGAGCCCAATTTCCGCCTCCTAACCCGAGATGAGGGATCCTTTCCCTGTTTCGTAGGGAAAGAATTCCCGGCGTTCCCGTCGCATCTCAAGAGGAGGCGCTCTCCACAGGAAAGGCGAGAGGAACTACAGGGTCGTGCCACCATTCCAAGAGTCCCCCATATGTGTCAGTCCATTCCAGAGGAACCTATTTTCCCTGCACTGCCTTGACGTTCAAGCCGAGGATCGACTCCCACCACGTGTGCACGTGGGACAGCCCTGTGGGAAAGCCTCGTGGGAAAGCCTCGTGGGAAAGACTCGAGGGAAAACCATAGATCCTTTGATCCACGCGGCGGACTGCGTGACACTGCTGCTACCGCTCTGGAGGAAAGCGCAAGTGCATGCCCGCATTCGAGACGAGGACTGACTCCCCTGGGGAGACTCCAGAAGTACCCCAAGATCCATGTCAGCACTGGAGAGGAATCCTCAGGTTCCGGCCCCAACTCCACACAAGGTCTTAGGCCCCGGCATCGACGGGAGAGGAATCCCGAGACGCCCCCGAGGAACTCGCATGGGGACTGGCCTTTCCTGAGGCCACCAGAGCGGTTCCCTGAGGTCCCCGTCGTAAGTCGAGAGCACCTGCCGCAACTCGAGAAAATCCAGGAGGTTTTGCCCTCCAGGCGAGATGAGGCCCATTTCCGCTGAGGCTTCTCGAGGCCAATCACATCTAACCACTGGAACTTCCAAAGGATTTTTCACACCATTGCTGCAACTCAAGAAGTTCCCCGACATACCCGTCTCCACTCTAGAGGAAGCACGAGGGTCCCGCACACATCCAGGGGAGCCCCGTTTCCGCCTGCTAGCTCGAGATGAGGGATCCTTTCCCTGTTTCGTAGGGAAAGATTTCCCGGCGTTCCCGTCGCATCTCAAGAGCAGGCGCTCTCCACAGGAAAGGCGAGAGGAACTCCAGGGTCGTGCCACCATTCCAAGAGTCCCCCAGATGTGTCAGTCCATTCCAGAGGAACCTGTTTTCCCTGCACTGCCTTGACGTTCAAGCCGAGGATCGACTCCCACCACGTGTGCACGTGGGACAGCCCTGTGGGAAAGCCTCGTGGGAAAGCCTCGTGGGAAAGACTCGAGGGAAAACCATAGATCCTTTGATCCATGCGGCGGACTGCGTGACACTGCTGCTACCGCTCTGGAGGAAAGCGCAAGTGCATGCCCGCATTCGAGACGAGGACTGACTCCCCTGGGGAGACTCCAGAAGTACCCCAAGATCCATGTCAGCACTGGAGAGGAATCCTCAGGTTCCGGCCCCGACTCCACACAAGGTCTTAGGCCCCGGCATCGACGGGAGAGGAATCCCCAGAGGAACTCGCATGGGGACTGGCCTTTCCTGAGGCCTCCAGAGCGGGTCCCTGAGGTCCCCGTCATAAGTCGAGAGCAACTGCCGCAACTCGAGAAAATCCAGGAGGTTTTGCCCTCCACGCGAGATGAGGCCCATTTCCGCTGAGGCTTCTCGAGGCTAATCACATCTAACCACTGGAGCTTCCATAGGGTCCTTCACACCCTTGCTGCAACTCAAGAAGTTCCCCGACATACCCGTCTCCACTCTAGAGGAAGCACGAGGGTCCCGCACACATCCAGGGGAGCCCCGTTTCCGCCTGCTATCTCGAGATGAGGGATCCTTTCCCTGTTTCATAGGGAAAGATTTCCCGGCGTTCCCGTCGCATCTCAAGAGCAGGCGCTCTCCACAGGAAAGGCGAGAGGAACTCCAGGGTCGTGCCACCATTCCAAGAGTTCCCCAGATGTGTCAGTCCATTCCAGAGGAACCTGTTTTCCCTGCACTGCCTTGACGTTCAAGCCGAGGATCGACTCCCACCACGTGTGCATGTGGGACAGCCCTGTGGGAAAGCCTCGTGGGAAAGCCTCGTGGGAAAGACTCGAGGGAAAACCATAGATCCTTTGATCCACGCGGCGGACTGCGTGACACTGCTGCTACCGCCCTGGAGGAAAGCGCAAGTGCATGCCCGCATTCGAGACGAGGACTGACTCCCCTGGGGAGACTCCAGAAGTACCCCAAGATCCATGTCAGCACTGGAGAGGAAAGCTCAGGTTCCGGCCCCGACTCCACACAAGGTCTTAGGCCCCGGCATCGACGGGAGAGGAATCCCGAGAGGCCCCCGAGGAACTCGCATGGGGACTGGCCTTTCCTGAGGCCACCAGAGCGGGTCCCTGAGGTCCCCGTCATAAGTCGAGAGCACCTGCCGCAACTCGAGAAAATCCAGGAGGTTTTGCCCTCCAGGCGAGATGAGGCCCATTTCCGCTGAGGCTTCTCGAGGCTAATCACATCTAACCACTGGAACTTCCAAAGGGTCCCTCACACCCTTGCTGCAACTGAAGAAGTTCCCCGACATACCCGTTTGACTCGAGAGGAAGCACGTGGGGTCCCGCACACATCCAGGGGAGCCCCGTTTCCGCCTCCTAGCTCAAGATGAGGGATCCTTTCCCTGTTTCGTAGGGAAAGAATTCCCGGCGTTCCCGTCGCATCTCAAGAGGAGGCGCTCTCCACAGGAAAGGCGAGAGGAACTCCAGGGTCGTGCCACCATTCCAAGACTCCCCCGGATGTGTCAGTCCATTCCAGAGGAACCTGTTTTCCCTGCACTGCCTTGACGTTCAAGCCGAGGATCGACTCCCACCACGTGTGCACGTGGGACAGCCCTGTGGGAAAGCCTTGTGGGAAAGCCTCGTGGGAAAGACTCGAGGGAAAACCATAGATCCTTTGATCCACGCGGAGGACTGCGTGACACTGCTGCTACCGCTCTGGAGGAAAGCGCAAGTGCATGCCCACATTCGACACGAGGACTGACTCCCCTGGGGAGACTCCAGAAGTACCCCAAGATCCATGTCAGCACTGGAGAGGAATCCTCAGGTTCCGGCCCCGACTCCACACAAGGTCTTAGGCCCCGGCATCGACGGGAGAGGAATCCCGAGAGGCCCCCGAGGAACTCGCATGGGGACTGGCCTTTCCTGATGCCACCAGAGCGGGTCTCTGAGGTCCCCGTCGTAAGTCGAGAGCACCTGCCGCAACTCGAGAAAATCCAGGAGGTTTTGCCCTCCAGGCGAGATGAGGCCCATTTCCGCTGAGGCTTCTCGAGGCCAATCACATCTAACCACTGGAACTTCCAAAGGGTCCTTCACACCCTTGCTGCAACTCAAGAAGTTCCCCGACATACCCGTCTGCACTCGAGAGGAAGCACGTGGTGTCCCGCACACATCCAGGGGAGCCCCGTTTGCGCCTGCTAGCTCGAGATGAGGGATCCTTTCCCTGTTTCGTAGGGAAAGAATTCCCGGCGTTTCCGTCGCATCTCAAGAGGAGGCGCTCTCCACAGGAAAGGCGAGAGGAACTCCAGGGTCGTGCCACAATTCCAAGAGTCCCCCAGATGTGTCAGTCCATTCCAGAGGAACCTGTTTTCATTGCACTGCCTTGACGTTCAAGCCGAGGATCGACTCCCACCACGTGTGCACGTGGGACAGCCCTGTGGGAAAGCCTCGTGGGAAAGCCTCGTGGGAAAGACTCGAGGGAAAACCATAGATCCTTTGATCCACGCGGCGGACTGCGTGACACTGCTGCTACCGCTCTGGAGGAAAGCGCAAGTGCATGCCCGCATTCGAGACGAGGACTGACTCCCCTGGGGAGACTCCAGAAGTACCCCAAGATCCATGTCAGCACTGGAGAGGAATCCTCAAGTTCCGGCCCCGACTCCACACAAGGTCTTAGGCCCCGGCATCGACGGGAGAGGAATCCCGAGAGGCCCCCGAGGAACTCGCATGGGGACTGGCCTTTCCTGAGGCCACCAGAGCGGGTCCCTGAGGTCCCCGTCGTAAGTCGAGAGCACCTGCCGCAACTCGAGAAAATCCAGGAGGTTTTGCCCTCCAGGCGAGATGAGGCCCATTTCCGCTGAGGCTTCTCGAGGCCAATCACATCCAACCACTGGAACTTCCAAAGGGTCCTTCACACCCTTGCTGCAACTCAATAAGTTCCCCGACATACCCGTCTCCACTCGAGAGGAAGCACGTGGTGTCCCGCACACATCCAGGGGAGCCCCGTTTCCGCCTCCTAGCTCGAGATGAGGGATCCTTTCCCTGTTTCGTAGGGAAAGAATTCCCGGCGTTCCCGTCGCATCTCAAGAGGAGGCGCTCCCCACAGGAAAGGCGAGAGGAACTCCAGGGTCGTGCCACCATTCCAAGAGTCCCCCAGATGTGTCAGTCCATTCCAGAGGAACCTGCTTTCCCTGCACTGCCTTGACGTTCAAGCCGAGGATCGACTCCCACCACGTGTGCACGTGGGACAGCCCTGTGGGAAAGCCTCGTGGGAAAGCCTCGTGGGAAAGACTCGAGGGAAAACCATAGATCCTTTGATCCACGCGGCGGACTGCGTGACACTGCTGCTACCGCTCTGGAGGAAAGCGCAAGTGCATGCCCGCATTCGAGACGAGGACTGACTCCCCTGGGGAGACTCCAGAAATACCCCAAGATCCATGTCAGCACTGAAGAGGAATCCTCAGGTTCCGGCCCCGACTCCACACAAGGTCTTAGGACCCGGCATCGACGGGAGAGGAATCCCGAGAGGCCCCCGAGGAACTCGCATGGGGACTGGCCTTTCCTGAGGCCACCAGAGCGGGTCCCTGAGGTCCCCGTCGTAAGTCGAGAGCACCTGCCACAACTCGAGAAAATCCAGGAGGTTTTGCCCTCCAGGCGAGATGAGGCCCATTTCCACTGAGGCTTCTCGAGGCCAATCACGTCTAACCACTGGAACTTCCAAAGGGTCCTTCACACCCTTTCTGCAACTCAAGAAGTTCCCCGACATACCCGTCTCCACTCGAGAGGAAGCACGTGGGTCCCGCAAACATCCAGGGGAGCCCCGTTTCCTCCTCCTAGCTCGAGATGAGGGATCCTTTCCCTGTTTCGTAGGGAAAGAATTCCCGGCGTTCCCGTCGCATCTCAAGAGGAGGCGCTCTCCACAGGAAAGGCGAGAGGAACTCCAGTGTCGTGCCACCATTCCAAGAGACCCCCAGATGTGTCAGTCCATTCCAGAGGAACATGTTTTCCCTGCACTGCCTTGACGTTCAAGCCGAGGATCGACTCCCACCACGTGTGCACGTGGGACAGCCCTGTGGGAAAGCCTCGTGGGAAAGCCTCGTGGGAAAGACTCGAGGGAAAACCATAGATCCTTTGATCCACGCGGCGGACTGCGTGACACTGCTGCTACCGCTCTGGAGGAAAGCGCAAGTTCATGCCCGCATTCGAGACGAGGACTGACTCCCCTGGGGAGACTCCAGAAGTACCGCAAGATCCATGTCAGCACTGGAGAGGAATCCTCAGGTTCCGGCCCCGACTCCACACAAGGTCTTCGGCCCCGGCATCGACGGGAGAGGAAACCCGAGAGGCCCCCGAGGAACTCGCATGGGGACTGGCCTTTCCTGAGGCCACCAGAGCGGGTCCCTGAGGTCCCCGTCGTAAGTCGAGAGCACCTGCCGCAACTCGAGAAAATCCAGGAGGTTTTGCCCTCCAGGCGAGATGAGGCCCATTTCCGCTGAGGCTTCTCGAGGCCAATCACATCTAACCACTGGAACTTCCAAAGGGTCCTTCACACCCTTGCTGCAACTCAAGAAGTTCCCCGACATACCCGTCTCCACTCGAGAGGAAGCACGTGGGGTCCCGCACACATCCAGGGGAGCCCCGTTTACGCCTCCTAGCTCGAGATGAGGGATCCTTTCCCTGTTTCGTAGGGAAAGAATTCCCGGCATTCCCGTCGCATCTCAAGAGGAGGCGCTCTCCACAGGAAAGGCGAGAGGAACTCCAGGGTCGTGCCACCATCCCAAGAGTCCCCCAGATGTGTCAGTCCATTCCAGAGGAACCTGTTTTCCCTTCACTGCCTTGACGTTCAAGCCGAGGATCGACTCCCACCACGTGTGCACGTGGGACAGCCCTGTGGGAAAGCCTCGTGGGAAAGCCTCGTGGGAAAGACTCGAGGGAAAACCATAGATCCTTTGATCCACGCGGCGGAGTGCGTGACAGTGCTGCTACCGCTCTGGAGGATAGCGCAAGTGCATGCCCGCATTCCAGACGAGGACTGACTCCCCTGGGAAGACTCCAGATGTACCCCAAGATCCATGTCAGCACTGGAGAGGAATCCTCAGGTTCCGGCCCCGACTCCACACAAGGTCTTAGGCCCCGGCATCGACGGGAGAGGAATCCCGAGAGGCCCCCGCGGAACTCGCATGGGGACTGGCCTTTCCTGAGGCCACCAGAGCGGGTCCCTGAGGTCCCCGTCGTAAGTCGAGAGCACCTGCCGCAACTCGAGAAAATCCAGGAGGTTTTGCCCTCCAGGCGAGATGAGGCCCATTTCCGCTGAGGCTTCTCGAGGCTAATCACGTCTAACCACTGGAACTTCCAAAGGGTCCTTCACACCCTTGCTGCAACTCAAGAAGTTCCCCGACATACCCGTCTCCACTCGAGAGGAAGCACGTGGGTCCCGCACACATCCAGGGGAGCCCCGTTTCCGCCTCCTAGCTCGAGATGAGGGATCCTTTCCCTGTTTCGTAGGGAAAGAATTCCCGGCGTTCCCGTCGCATCTCATGAGGAGGCACTCTCCACAGGAAAGGCGAGAGGAACTCCAGGGTCATGCCACCATTCCAAGAGTCCCCCAGATGTGTCAGTCCATTCCAGAGGAACCTGTTTTCCCTGCACTGCCTTGACGTTCAAGCCGAGGATCGACTCCCACCACGTGTGCACGTGGGAAAGCCCTGTGGGAAAGCCTCGTGGGAAAGCCTCGTGGGAAGGACTCGAGGGAAAACCATAGATCCTTTGATCCACGCGGCGGACTGCGTGACACTGCTGCTACCGCTCTGGAGGAAAGCGCAAGTGCATGCCCGCATTCGAGACGAGGACTGACTCCCCTGGGGAGACTCCAGAAGTACCCCAAGATCCATTTCAGCACTGGAGAGGAATCCTCAGGTTCCGGCCCCGACTCCACACAAGGTCTTAGGCCCCGGCATCGACGGGAGAGGAATCCCGAGTCGCCCCCGAGGAACTCGCATGGGGACTGGCCTTTCCTGAGGCCACCAGAGCGGGTCCCTGAGGTCCCCGTCGTAAGTCGAGAGCACCTGCCGCAACTCGAGAAAATCCAGGAGGTTTTGCCCTCCAGGCGAGATGAGGCCCATTTCCGCTGAGGCTTCTCGAGGCCAATCACATCTAACCACTGGAACTTCCAAAGGGTCCTTCACACCCTTGCTGCAACTCAAGAAGTTCCCCGACATACCCGTCTCCACTCGAGAGGAAGCACGTGGGGTCCCGCACACATCCAGGGGAGCCCCGTTTTCGCCTCCTAGCTCGAGATGAGGGATCCTTTCCCTGTTTCGTAGGAAAGATTCCCGGCGTTACTGTCGCATCTCAAGAGGAGGCGATCTCCACAGGAAAGGCGAGAGGAACTCCAGGGTCGTGCCACCATTCCAAGAGTCCCCCAGATGTGTCAGTCCATTCCAGAGGAACCTGTTTTCCCTGCACTGCCTTGACGTTCAAGCCGAGGATCGACTCCCACCACGTGTGCACGTGGGACAGCCCTGTGGGAAAGCCTCGTGGGAAAGCCTCGTGGGAAAGACTCGAGGGAAAACCATAGATCCTTTGATCCACGCGGCGGACTGCGTGACACTGCTGCTACCGCTATGGAGGAAAGCGCAAGTGCATGCCCGCATTCGAGACGAGGACTGACTCCCCTGGGGTGACTCCAGAATTACCCCAAGATCCATGTCAGCACTTGAGAGGAATCCTCAGGTTCCGGCCCCGAATTCGACACAAGGTCTTAGTCCCCGGCATCGACGGGACAGGGATCCCGAGAGGCCCCCGAGGAACTCGCATGGGGACTGGCCTTTCCTGATGCCACCAGAGCGGGTCCCTGAGGTCCCCGTCGTAAGTCGAGAGCACCTGCCGCAACTCGAGAAAATCCAGGAGGTTTTGCCCTCCAGGCGAGATGAGGCCCATTTCCGCTGAGGCTTCTGGAGCCTAATCATGTCTAACCACTGGAACTTCCAAAGGGTCCTTCACACCCTTGCTGCAAATCAAGAAGTTCCACGACATACCCGTCTGCACTCGAGAGGAAGCACGTGGGGTCCCGCACACATCCAGGGGAGCCCCGTTTCCGCCTCCTAGCTCGAGATGAGGGATCCTTTCCCTGTTTCGTAGGGAAAGAATTCCCGGCGTTCCCGTCGCATCTCAAGAGGAGGCGCTCTCCACAGGAAAGGCGAGAGGAACTCCAGGGTCGTGCCACCATTCCAAGAGTCCCCCAGATGTGTCAGTCCATTCCAGAGGAACCTGTTTTCCCTTCACTGCCTTGACGTTCAAGCCGAGGATCGACTCCCACCACGTGTGCACGTGGGACAGCCCTGTGGGAAAGCCTCGTGGGAAAGCCTCGTGGGAAAGACTCGAGGGAAAACCATAGATCCTTTGATCCACGCGGCGGACTGCGTGACACTGCTGCTACCGCTCTGGAGGAAAGCACAAGTGCATGCCCGCATTCGAGACGAGGACTGACTCCCCTGGGGAGGCTCCAGAAGTACCCCAAGATCCATGTCAGCACTGGAGAGGAATCCTCAGGTTCCGGCCCCGACTCGACACAAGGTCTTAGGCCCCGGCATCGACGGGAGAGGAATCCCGAGAGGCCCCCGAGGAACTCGCATGGGGACTGGCCTTTCCTGAGGCCACCAGAGCGGGTCCCTGAGGTCCCCGTCGTAAGTCGAGAGCACCTGCCGCAACTCGAGAAAATCCAGGAGGTTTTGCCCTCCAGGCGAGATGAGGCCCATTTCCGCTGAGGCTTCTCGAGGCTAATCACGTCTAACCACTGGAACTTCCAAAGGGTCCTTCACACCCTTGCTGCAACTCAAGAAGTTCCCCGACATACCCGTCGCCACTCGAGAGGAAGCACGTGGGGTCCCGCACACATCCAGGGGAGCCCCGTTTCCGCCTCCTAGCTCGAGATGAGGGATCCTTTCCCTGTTTGGTAGGGAAAGAATTCCCGGCGTTCCCGTCGCATCTCAAGAGGAGGCGCTCTCCACAGGAAAGGCGAGAGGAACTCCAGGGTCGTGACACCATTCCAAGAGTCCCCCAGATGTGTCAGTCCATTCCAGAGGAACCTGTTTTCCCTGCACTGCCTTGACGTTCAAGCCGAGGATCGACTCCCACCACGTGTGCACGTGGGACAGCCCTGTGGGAAAGCCTCGTGGGAAAGCCTCGTGGGAAAGACTCGAGGGAAAACCATAGATCCTTTGATCCACGCGGCGGACTGCGTGACACTGCTGCTACCGCTCTGGAGGAAAGCGCAAGTGCATGCCCGCATTCGAGACGAGGACTGACTCCCCTGGGGAGACTCCAGAAGTACCCCAAGATCCATGTCAGCACTGGAGAGGAATCCTCAGGTTCCGGCCCCGACTCCACACAACTTCTTAGGCCCCGGCATCGACAGGAGAGGAATCCCGAGAGGCCCCCGAGGAACTCGCATGGGGACTGGCCTTTCCTGAGGCCACCAGAGCGGGTCCCTGAGGTCCCCGTCGTAAGTGGAGAGCACCTGCCGCAACTCGAGAAAATCCAGGAGGTTTTGCCCTCCAGGCGAGATGAGGCCCATTTCCGCTGAGGCTTCTCGAGGCTAATCCCGTCTAACCACTGGAACTTCCAAAGGGTCCTTCACACCCTTGCTGCAACTCAAGAAGTTCCCCGACATACCCGTCTCCACTCGAGAGGAAGCACGTGGGGTCCCGCACACATCCAGGGGAGCCCCGTTTCCGCCTCCTAGCTCGAGATGAGGGATCCTTTCCCTGTTTCGTAGGGAAAGAATTCCCGGCGTTCCCGTCGCATCTCAAGAGGAGGCGCTCTCCAAAGGAAAGGCGAGAGGAACTCGAGGGTCGTGCCACCATTCCAAGAGTCCCCCAGATGTGTCAGTCCATTCCAGAGGAACCTGTTTTCCCTGCACTGCCTTGACGTTCAAGCCGAGGATCCACTCCCACCACGTGTGCACGTGGGACAGCCCTGTGGGAAAGCCTCGTGGGAAAGCCTCGTGGGAAAGACTCGAGAGAAAACCATAGATCCTTTGATCCACGCGGTGGACTGCGTGACACTGCTGCTACCGCTCTGGAGGAAAGCGCAAGTGCATGACCGCATTCGAGACGAGGACTGACTCCCCTGGGGAGACTCCAGAAGTACCCCAAGATCCATGTCAGCACTGGAGAGGAATCCTCAGGTTCCGGCCCCGAATTCGACACAAGGTCTTAGTCCCCGGCATCGACGGGACAGGGATCCCGAGAGGCCCCCGAGGAACTCGCATGGGGACTGGCCTTTCCTGATGCCACCAGAGCGGGTCCCTGAGGTCCCCGTCGTAAGTCGAGAGCACCTGCCGCAACTCGAGAAAATCCAGGAGGTTTTGCCCTCCAGGCGAGATGAGGCCCATTTCCGCTGAGGCTTCTGGAGCCTAATCACGTCTAACCACTGGAACTTCCAAAGGGTCCTTCACACCCTTGCTGCAAACCAAGAAGTTCCACGACATACCCGTCTGCACTCGAGAGGAAGCACGTGGGGTCCCGCACACATCCAGGGGAGCCCCGTTTCCGCCTCCTAGCTCGAGATGAGGGATCCTTTCCCTGTTTCGTAGGGAAAGAATTCCCGGCGTTCCCGTCGCATCTCAAGAGGAGGCGCTCTCCACAGGAAAGGCGAGAGGAACTCCAGGGTCGTGCCACCATTCCAAGAGTCCCCCAGATGTGTCAGTCCATTCCAGAGGAACCTGTTTTCCCTTCACTGCCTTGACGTTCAAGCCGAGGATCGACTCCCACCACGTGTGCACGTGGGACAGCCCTGTGGGAAAGCCTCGTGGGAAAGCCTCGTGGGAAAGACTCGAGGGAAAACCATAGATCCTTTGATCCACGCGGCGGACTGCGTGACACTGCTGCTACCGCTCTGGAGGAAAGCACAAGTGCATGCCCGCATTCGAGACGAGGACTGACTCCCCTGGGGAGGCTCCAGAAGTACCCCAAGATCCATGTCAGCACTGGAGAGGAATCCTCAGGTTCCGGCCCCGACTCGACACAAGGTCTTAGGCCCCGGCATCGACGGGAGAGGAATCCCGAGAGGCCCCCGAGGAACTCGCATGGGGACTGGCCTTTCCTGAGGCCACCAGAGCGGGTCCCTGAGGTCCCCGTCGTAAGTCGAGAGCACCTGCCGCAACTCGAGAAAATCCAGGAGGTTTTGCCCTACAGGCGAGATGAGGCCCATTTCCGCTGAGGCTTCTCGAGGCTAATCACGTCTAACCACTGGAACTTCCAAAGGGTCCTTCACACCCTTGCTGCAACTCAAGAAGTTCCCCGACACACCCGTCTCCACTCGAGAGGAAGCACGTGGGGTCCCGCACACATCCAGGGGAGCCCCGTTTCCGCCTCCTAGCTCGAGATGAGGGATCCTTTCCCTGTTTCGTAGGGAAAGAATTCCCGGCGTTCCCGTCGCATCTCAAGAGGAGGCGCTCTCCACAGGAAAGGCGAGAGGAACTCCAGGGTCGTGCCACCATTCCAAGAGTCCCCCAGATGTGTCAGTCCATTCCAGAGGAACCTGTTATCCCTGCACTGCCTTGACGTTCAAGCCGAGGATCGACTCCCACCACGTGTGCACGTGGGACAGCCCTGTGGGAAAGCCTCGTGGGAAAGCCTCGTGGGAAAGACTCGAGGGAAAACCATAGATCCTTTGATCCACGCGGCGGACTGCGTGACACTGCTGCTACCACTCTGGAGGAAAGCGCAAGTGCATGCCCGCATTCGAGACGAGGACTGACTCCCCTGGGGAGACTCCAGAAGTACCCCAAGATCCATGTCAGCACTGGAGAGGAAACCTCAGGTTCCGGCCCCGACTCCACACAAGGTCTTAGGCCCCGGCATCGACGGGAGAGGAATCCCGAGACGCCCCCGAGGAACTCGCATGGGGACTGGCCTTTCCTGAGGCCACCAGAGCGGGTCCCTGAGGTCCCCATCGTAAGTCGAGAGCACCTGCCGCAACTCGAGAAAATCCAGGAGGTTTTGCCCTCCAGGCGAGATGAGGCCCATTTCTGCTGAGGCTTCTCGAGGATAATCACGTCTAACCACTGGAACTTCCAAAGGGTCCTTCACACCCTTGCTGCAACTCAAGAAGTTCCCCGACATACCCGTCTCCACTCGAGAGGAAGCACGTGGGGTCCCGCACACATCCAGGGGAGCCCCGTTTCCGCCTCCTAGCTCGAGATGAGGGATCCTTTCCCTGTTTCGTAGGGAAAGAATTCCCGGCGTTCCCGTCGCATCTCAAGAGGAGGCGCTCTCCACAGGAAAGGCGAGAGGAACTCCAGGGTCGTGCCACCATTCCAAGAGTCCCCCAGATGTGTCAGTCCATTCCAGAGGAACCTGTTTTCCCTGCACTGCCTTGACGTTCAAGCAGAGGATCCACTCCCACCACGTGTGCACGTGGGACAGCCCTGTGGGAAAGCCTCGTGGGAAAGCCTCGTGGGAAAGACTCGAGGGAAAACCATAGATCCTTTGATCCACGCGGCGGACTGCGTGACACTGCTGCTACCGCTCTCGAGGAAAGCGCAAGTGCATGCCCGCATTCGAGACGAGGACTGACTCCCCTGGGGAGACTCCAGAAGTACCCCAAGATCCATGTCAGCACTGGAGAGGAATCCTCAGGTTCCGGCCCCGACTCCACACAAGGTCTTAGGCCCCGGCATCGACGGGAGAGGAATCCCGAGAGGCCCCCGAGGAACTCGCATGGGGACTGGCCTTTCCTGAGGCCACCAGAGCGGGTCCCTGAGGTCCCCGTGGTAAGTCGAGAGCACCTGCCTCAACTCGAGAAAATCCAGGAGGTTTTGCCCTCCAGGCGAGATGAGGCCCATTTCCGCTGAGGCTTCTCGAGGCTAATCACGTCTAACCACTGGAACTTCCAAAGGGTCCTTCACACCCTTGCTGCAACTCAAGAAGTTCCCCGACATACCCGTCGCCACTCGAGAGGAAGCACGTGGGGTCCCGCACACATCCAGGGGAGCCCCGTTTCCGCCTCCTAGCTCGAGATGAGGGATCCTTTCCCTGTTTGGTAGGGAAAGAATTCCCGGCGTTCCCGTCGCATCTCAAGAGGAGGGGCTCTCCACAGCAAAGGCGAGAGGAACTCCAGGGTCGTGACACCATTCCAAGAGTCCCCCAGATGTGTCAGTCCATTCCAGAGGAACCTGTTTTCCCTGCACTGCCTTGACGTTCAAGCCGAGGATCGACTCCCACCACGTGTGCACGTGGGACAGCCCTGTGGGAAAGCCTCGTGGGAAAGCCTCGTGGGAAAGACTCGAGGGAAAACCATAGATCCTTTGATCCACGCGGCGGACTGCGTGACACTGCTGCTACCGCTCTGGAGGAAAGCGCAAGTGCATGCCCGCATTCGAGACGAGGACTGACTCCCCTGGGGAGACTCCAGAAGTACCCCAAGATCCATGTCAGCACTGGAGAGGAATCCTCAGGTTCCGGCCCCGACTCCACACAACTTCTTAGGCCCCGGCATCGACGGGAGAGGAATCCCGAGAGGCCCCCGAGGAACTCGCATGGGGACTGGCCTTTCCTGAGGCCACCAGAGCGGGTCCCTGAGGTCCCCGTCGTAAGTCGAGAGCACCTGCCGCAACTCGAGAAAATCCAGGAGGTTTTGCCCTCCAGGCGAGATGAGGCCCATTTCCGCTGAGGCTTCTCGAGGCTAATCCCGTCTAACCACTGGAACTTCCAAAGGGTCCTTCACACCCTTGCTGCAACTCAAGAAGTTCCCCGACATACCCGTCTCCACTCGAGAGGAAGCACGTGGGGTCCCGCACACATCCAGGGGAGCCCCGTTTCCGCCTCCTAGCTCGAGATGAGGGATCCTTTCCCTGTTTCGTAGGGAAAGAATTCCCGGCGTTCCCGTCGCATCTCAAGAGGAGGCGCTCTCCAAAGGAAAGGCGAGAGGAACTCGAGGGTCGTGCCACCATTCCAAGAGTCCCCCAGATGTGTCAGTCCATTCCAGAGGAACCTGTTTTCCCTACACTGCCTTGACGTTCAAGCCGAGGACCCACTCCCACCACGTGTGCACGTGGGACAGCCCTGTGGGAAAGCCTCGTGGGAAAGCCTCGTGGGAAAGACTCGAGAGAAAACCATAGCTCCTTTGATCCACGCGGCGGACTGCGTGACACTGCTGCTACCGCTCTGGGGGAAAGCGCAAGTGCATGACCGCATTCGAGACGAGGACTGACTCCCCTGGGGAGACTCCAGAAGTACCCCAAGATCCATGTCAGCACTGGAGAGGAATCCTCAGGTTCCGGCCCCGACTCCACACAAGGTCTTAGGCCCCGGCATCGACGGGAGAGGAATCCCGAGAGGCCCCCGAGGAACTCGCATGGGGACTGGCCTTTCCTGAGGCCACCAGAGCGGGTCCCTCAGGTCCCCGTCGTAAGTCGAGAGCACCTGCCGCAACTCGAGAAAATCCAGGAGGTTTTGCCCTCCAGGCGAGATGAGGCCCATTTCCGCTGAGGCTTCTCGAGGCTAATCACGTCTAACCACTGGAACTTCCAAAGGGTCCTTCACACCCTTGCTGCAACTCAAGAGTTTCCCCGACATACCCGTCTCCACTCGAGAGGAAGCACGTGGGGTCCCGCACACATCCAGGGGAGCCCCGTTTCCGCCTCCTAGCTCGAGATGAGGGATCCTTTCCCTGTTTCGTAGGGAAAGAATTCCCGGCATTCCCGTCGCATCTCAAGAGGAGGCGCTCTCCACAGGAAAGGCGAGAGGAACTCCAGGGTCGTGGCACCATTCCAAGAGTCCCCCAGATGTGTCAGTCCATTCCAGAGGAACCTGTTTTCCCTTCACTGCCTTGACGTTCAAGCCGAGGATCCACTCCCACCACGTGTGCACGTGGGACAGCCCTGTGGGAAAGCCTTGTGGGAAAGCCTCGTGGGAAAGACTCGAGGGAAAACCATAGATCCTTTGATCCACGCGGCGGACTGCGTGACACTGCTGCTACCGCTCTGGAGGAAAGCGCAAGTGCATGCCCGCATTCGAGACGAGGACTGACTCCCCTGGGGAGACTCCAGAAGTACCCCAAGATCCATGTCAGCACTGGAGAGGAATCCACAGGTTCCGGCCCCGACTCCACACAAGGTCTTAGGCCCCGGCATCGATGGGAGAGGAATCCCGAGAGGCCCCCGAGGAACTCGCATGGGGACTGGCCTTTCCTGAGGCCACCAGAGCGGGTCCCTGAGGTCCCCGTCGTAAGTCGAGAGCACCTGCCGCAACTCGAGAAAATCCAGGAGGTTTTGCCCTCCAGGCGAGATGAGGCCCATTTCCGCTGAGGCTTCTCGAGGCCAATCACGTCTAACCACTGGAACTTCCAAAGGGTCCTTCACACCCTTGCTGCAACTCAAGAAGTTCCCCGACATACCCGTCTCCACTCGAGAGGAAGCACGTGGGGTCCCGCACACATCCAGGGGAGCCCCGTTTCCGCCTCCTAGCTCGAGATGAGGGATCCTTTCCCTGTTTCGTAGGGAAAGAATTCCCGGCATTCCCGTCTCATCTCAAGAGGATGCGCTCTCCACAGGAAAGGCGAGAGGAACTCCAGGGTCGTGCCACCATTCCAAGAGTCCCGCAGATGTGTCAGTCCATTGCAGAGGAACCTGTTTTCCCTGCACTGCCTTGACGTTCAAGCCGTGGATCCACTCCCACCACGTGTGCACGTGGGACAGCCCTGTGGGAAAGCCTCGTGGGAAAGCCTCGTGGGAAAGACTCGAGGGAAAACCATAGATCCTTTGATCCACCCGGCGGACTGCGGGACACTGCTGCTACCGCTCTGGAGGAAAGCGCAAGTGCATGCCCGCATTCGAGACGAGGACTGACTCCCCTGGGGAGACTCCAGAAGTACCCCAAGATCCATGTCAGCACTGGAGAGGAATCCTCAGGTTCCGGCCCCGACTCCACACAAGGTCTTAGGCCCCGGCATCGACGGGAGAGGAATCCCGAGAGGCCCCCGAGGAACTCGCATGGGGACTGGCCTTTCCTGAGGCAACCAGAGCGGGTCCCTGAGGTCCCCGTCGTAAGCCGAGAGCACCTGCCGCAACTCGAGAAAATCCAGGAGGTTTTGCCCTCCAGGCGAGATGAGGCCCATTTCCGCTGAGGCTTCTCGAGGCTAATCACGTCTAACCTCTGGAACTTCCAAAGGGTCCTTCACACCCTTGCTGCATCTCAAGAAGTTCCCCGACATACCTGTCTCCACTCGAGAGGAAGCACGTGGGGTCCCGCACACATCCAGGGGAGCCCCGTTTCCGCCTCCTAGCTCGAGATGAGGGATCCATTCCATGTTTCGTAGGGAAAGAATTCCCGGCGTTCCCGTCGCATCTCAAGAGGAGGCGCTCTCCACAGGAAAGGCGAGAGGAACTCCAGGGTCGTGCCACCATTCCAAGAGTCCCCCAGATGTGTCAGTCCATTCCAGAGGAACCTGTTTTCCCTGCACTGCCTTGACGTTCAAGCCGTGGATCCACTCCCACCACGTATGCCCGTGGGACAGCCCTGTGGGAAAGCCTCGGGGGAAAGCCTCGTGGGAAAGACACGAGGGAAAACCATAGATCCTTTGTCCACGCGGCGGACTGCGTGACACTGCTGCTACCGCTCTGGAGGAAAACGCAAGTGCATGCCCGCATTCGAGACGAGGACTGACTCCCCTGGGGAGATTCCAGAAGTACCCCAAGATCCATGTCAGCACTGGAGAGGAATCCTCAGGTTCCGGCCCCGACTCCACACAAGGTCTTAGGCCCCGGCATCGACGGGAGAGGAATCCCGAGAGGCCCCCGAGGAACTCGCATGGGGACTGGCCTTTCCTGAGGCCACCAGAGCGGGTCCCTGAGGTCCCCGTCATAAGTCGAGAGCACCTGCCGCAACTCGAGAAAATCCAGGAGGTTTTGCCCTCCAGGCGAGATGAGGCCCATTTCCGCTGAGGCTTCTCGAGGCTAATCACGTCTAACCACTGGAACTTCCAAAGGGTCCTTCACACCCTTGCTGCAACTCAAGAAGTTCCCCGACATACCCGTCTCCACTCGAGAGGAAGCACGTGGTATCCCGCACACATCCAGGGGAGCCCCGTTTCCGCCTCCTAGCTCGAGATGAGGGATCCTTTCCCTGTTTCGTAGGGAAAGAATTCCCGGCGTTCCCGTCGCATCTCAAGAGGAGGCGCTCTCCACAGGAAAGGCGAGAGGAACTCTAGGGTCGTGCCACCATTCCAAGAGTCCCCCAGATGTGTCAGTCCATTCCAGAGGAACCTGTTTTCCCTGCACTGCCTTGACGTTCAAGCCGAGGATCGACTCCCACCACGTGTGCACGTGGGACAGCCCTGTGGGAAAGCCTCGTGGGAAAGCCTCGTGGGAAAGACTCGAGGGAAAACCATAGATCCTTTGATCCACGCGGCGGACTGCGTGACACTGCTGCTACCGCTCTGGAGGAAAGCGCAAGTGCATGCCCGCATTCGAGACGAGGACTGACTCCCCTGGGGAGACTCCAGAAGTACCCCAAGATCCATGTCAGCACTGGAGAGGAATCCTCAGGTTCCGGCCCCGACTCCACACAAGGTCTTAGGCCCCGGCATCGACGGGAGAGGAATCCCGAGAGGCCCCCGAGGAACTCGCATGGGGACTGGCCTTTCCTGAGGCCACCAGAGCGGGTCCCTGAGGTCCCCGTCGTAAGTCGAGAGCACCTGCCGCAACTCGAGAAAATCCAGGAGGTTTTGCCCTCCAGGCGAGATGAGGCCCATTTCCGCTGAGGCTTCTCGAGGCTAATCACGTCTAACCACTGGAACTTCCAAAGGGTCCTTCACACCCTTGCTGCATCTCAAGAAGTTCCCCGACAAACCCGTCTCCACTCGAGAGGAAGCACGTGGGGTCCCGCACACATCCAGGGGAGCCCCGTTTCCGCCTCCTAGCTCGAGATGAGGGATCCTTTCCCTGTTTCGTAGGGAAAGAATTCCCGGCGTTCCCGTCGCATCTCAAGAGGAGGCGGTCTCCACAGGAAAGGCGAGAGGAACTCCAGGGTCGTGCCACCATTCCAAGAGTCCCCCAGATGTGTCAGTCCATTCCAGAGGAACCTGTTTTCCCTGCACTGCCTTGACGTTCAAGCCGAGGATCGACTCCCACCACGTGTGCACGTGGGACAGCCCTGTGGGAAAGCCTCGTGGGAAAGCCTCGTGGGAAAGACTCGAGGGAAAACCATAGATCCTTTGATCCACGCGGCAGACTGCGTGACACTGCTGCTACCGCTCTGGAGGAAAGCGCAAGTGCATGCCCGCATTCGAGACGAGGACTGACTCCCCTGGGGAGACTCCAGAAGTACCCCAAGATCCATGTCAGCACTGGAGAGGAATCCTCAGGTTCCGGCCCCGACTCCACACAAGGTCTTAGGCCCCGGCATCGACGGGAGAGGAATCCCGAGAGGCCCCCGAGGAACTCGCATGGGGACTGGCCTTTCCTGAGGCCACCAGAGCGGGTCCCTGAGGTCCCGGTCATAAGTCGAGAGCACCTGCCGCAACTCGAGAAAATCCAGGAGGTTTTGCCCTCCAGGCGAGATGAGGCCCATTTCCGCTGAGGCTTCTCGAGGCTAATCACGTCGAACCACTGGAACTTCCAAAGGGTCCTTCACACCCTTTCTGCAACTCAAGAAGTTCCCCGATATACCCGTCTCCACTCGAGAGGAAGCACGTGGGGTCCCGCACACATCCAGGGGAGCACCGTTTCCGCCTCCTAGCTCGAAATGAGGGATCCTTTCCCTGTTTCGTAGGGAAAGAATTCCCGGCGTTCCCGTCGCATCTCAAGAGGAGGCGCTCTCCACAGGAAAGGCGAGAGGAACTCCAGGGTCGTGCCACCATTCCAAGACTCCCCCGGATGTGTCAGTCCATTCCAGAGGAACCTGTTTTCCCTGCACTGCCTTGACGTTCAAGCCGAGGATCGACTCCCACCACGTGTGCACGTGGGACAGCCCTGTGGGAAAGCCTCGTGGGAAAGCCTCGTGGGAAAGACTCGGGGGAAAACCATAGATCCTTTGATCCACGCGGAGGACTGCGTGACACTGCTGCTACCGCTCTGGAGGAAAGCGCAAGTGCATGCCCACATTCGACACGAGGACTGACTCCCCTGGGGAGACTCCAGAAGTACCCCAAGATCCATGTCAGCACTGGAGAGGAATCCTCAGGTTCCGGCCCCGACTCCACACAAGGTCTTAGGCCCCGGCATCGACGGGAGAGGAATCCCGAGAGGCCCCCGAGGAACTCGCATGGGGACTGGCCTTTCCTGAGGCCACCAGAGCGGGTCCCTGAGGTCCCCGTCGTAAGTCGAGAGCACCTGCCGCAACTCGAGAAAATCCAGGAGGTTTTGCCCTCCAGGCGAGATGAGGCCCATTTCCGCTGAGGCTTCTCGAGGCTAATCACGTCTAACCACTGGAACTTCCAAAGGGTCCTTCACACCCTTGCTGCATCTCAAGAAGTTCCCCGACAAACCCGTCTCCACTCGAGAGGAAGCACGTGGGGTCCCGCACACATCCAGGGGAGCCCCGTTTCCGCCTCCTAGCTCGAGATGAGGGATCCTTTCCCTGTTTCGTAGGGAAAGAATTCCCGGCGTTCCCGTCGCATCTCAAGAGGAGGCGGTCTCCACAGGAAAGGCGAGAGGAACTCCAGGGTCGTGCCACCATTCCAAGAGTCCCCCAGATGTGTCAGTCCATTCCAGAGGAACCTGTTTTCCCTGCACTGCCTTGACGTTCAAGCCGAGGATCGACTCCCACCACGTGTGCACGTGGGACAGCCCTGTGGGAAAGCCTCGTGGGAAAGCCTCGTGGGAAAGACTCGAGGGAAAACCATAGATCCTTTGATCCACGCGGCAGACTGCGTGACACTGCTGCTACCGCTCTGGAGGAAAGCGCAAGTGCATGCCCGCATTCGAGACGAGGACTGACTCCCCTGGGGAGACTCCAGAAGTACCCCAAGATCCATGTCAGCACTGGAGAGGAATCCTCAGGTTCCGGCCCCGACTCCACACAAGGTCTTAGGCCCCGGCATCGACGGGAGAGGAATCCCGAGAGGCCCCCGAGGAACTCGCATGGGGACTGGCCTTTCCTGAGGCCACCAGAGCGGGTCCCTGAGGTCCCGGTCATAAGTCGAGAGCACCTGCCGCAACTCGAGAAAATCCAGGAGGTTTTGCCCTCCAGGCGAGATGAGGCCCATTTCCGCTGAGGCTTCTCGAGGCTAATCACGTCGAACCACTGGAACTTCCAAAGGGTCCTTCACACCCTTTCTGCAACTCAAGAAGTTCCCCGATATACCCGTCTCCACTCGAGAGGAAGCACGTGGGGTCCCGCACACATCCAGGGGAGCACCGTTTCCGCCTCCTAGCTCGAAATGAGGGATCCTTTCCCTGTTTCGTAGGGAAAGAATTCCCGGCGTTCCCGTCGCATCTCAAGAGGAGGCGCTCTCCACAGGAAAGGCGAGAGGAACTCCAGGGTCGTGCCACCATTCCAAGACTCCCCCGGATGTGTCAGTCCATTCCAGAGGAACCTGTTTTCCCTGCACTGCCTTGACGTTCAAGCCGAGGATCGACTCCCACCACGTGTGCACGTGGGACAGCCCTGTGGGAAAGCCTCGTGGGAAAGCCTCGTGGGAAAGACTCGGGGGAAAACCATAGATCCTTTGATCCACGCGGAGGACTGCGTGACACTGCTGCTACCGCTCTGGAGGAAAGCGCAAGTGCATGCCCACATTCGACACGAGGACTGACTCCCCTGGGGAGACTCCAGAAGTACCCCAAGATCCATGTCAGCACTGGAGAGGAATCCTCAGGTTCCGGCCCCGACTCCACACAAGGTATTAGGCCCCGGCATCGACGGGAGAGGAATCCCGAGAGGCCCCCGAGGAACTCGCATGGGGACTGGCCTTTCCTGAGGCCACCAGAGCGGGTCCCTGAGGTCCCCGTCGTAAGTCGAGAGCACCTGCCGCAACTCGAGAAAATCCAGGAGGTTTTCACCTCCAGGCGAGATGAGGCCCATTTCCGCTGAGGCTTCTCGAGTCTAATCACGTCTAAACACTGGAACTTCCAAAGGGTCCTTCACACCCTTGCTGCAACTCAAGAAGTTCCCCGACATACCCGTCTCCACTGGAGAGGAAGCACGTGGGTCCCGCACACATCCAGGGGAGCCCCGTTTCCGCCTCCTAGCTCGAGATGAGGGATCCTTTCCCTGTTTCGTAGGGAAAGAATTCCCGGCGTTCCCGTCGCATCTCAAGAGGAGGCGCTCTCCACAAGAAAGGCGAGAGGAACTCCAGGGTCGTGACACCATTCCAAGAGTCCCCCAGATGTGTCAGTCCATTCCAGAGGAACCTGTTTTCCCTGCACTGCCTTGACGTTCAAGCCGAGGATCGACTCCCACCACGTGTGCACGTGGGACAGCCCTGTGGGAAAGCCTCGTGGGAAAGCCTCGTGGGAAAGACTCGAGGGAAAACCATAGATCCTTTGATCCACGCGGCGGACTGCGTGACACTGCTGCTACCGCTCTGGAGGAAAGCGCAAGTGCATGCCCGCATTCGAGACGAGGACTGACTCCCCTGGGGAGACTCCAGAAGTACCCCAAGATCCATGTCAGCACTGGAGAGGAATCCTCAGGTTCCGACACCTACTCCACACAAGGTCTTAGGCCCCGGCATCGACGGGAGAGGAATCCCGAGAGGCCCCCGAGGAACTCGCATGGGGACTGGCCTTTCCTGAGGCCACCAGAGCGGGTCCCTGAGGTCCCCGTCGTAAGTCGAGAGCACCTGCCGCAACTCGAGGAAATCAAGGAGGTTTTGCCCTCCAGGAGAGATGAGGCCCATTTCCGCTGAGGCTTCTCGAGGCTAATCACGTCTAACCACTGGAACTTCCAAAGGGTCCTTCACACCCTTGCTGCAACTCAAGAAGTTCCCCGACATACCCGTCTCCACTCGAGAGGAAGCACGTGGGTCCCGCACACATCCAGGGGAGCCCCGTTTCCGCCTCCTAGCTCGAGATGAGGGATCCTTTCCCTGTTTCGTAGGGAAAGAATTCCCGGCGTTCCCGTCGCATCTCAAGAGGAGGCGCTCTCCACAGGAAAGGCGAGAGGAACTCCAGGGTCGTGCCACCATTCCAAGAGTCCCCCAGATGTGTCAGTCCATTCCAGAGGAACCTGTTTTCCCTGCACTGCCTTGACGTTCAAGTCGAGGATCGACTCCCACCACGTGTGCACGTGGGACAGCCCTGTGGGAAAGCCTCGTGGGAAAGCCTCCTGGGAAAGACTCGAGGGAAAACCATAGATCCTTTGATCCACGCGGAGGACTGCGTGACACTGCTGCTACCGCTCTGGAGGAAAGCGCAAGTGCATGCCCACATTCGACACGAGGACTGTCTCCCCTGGGGAGACTCCAGAAGTACCCCAAGATCCATGTCAGCACTGGAGAGGAATCCTCAGGTTCCGGCCCCGACTCCACACAAGGTCTTAGGCCGCGGCATCGACGGGAGAGGAATCCCGAGAGGCCCCCGAGGAACTCGCATGGGGACTGGCCTTTCCTGAGGCCACCAGAGCGGGTCCCTGAGGTCCCCGTCGTAAGTCGAGAGCACCTGCCGCAACTCGAGAAAATCCAGGAGGTTTTGCCCTCCAGGCGAGATGAGGCCCATTTCCGCTGAGGCTTCTCGAGGCTAATCACGTCTAAACACTGGAACTTCCAAAGGGTCCTTCACACCCTTGCTGCAACTCAAGGAGTTCCCCGACATACCCGTCTCCACTTGAGAGGAAGCACGTGGGTCCCGCACACATCCAGGGGAGCCCCGTTTCCGCCTCCTAGCTCGAGATGAGGGATCCTTTCCCTGTTTCGTAGGGAAAGAATTCCCGGCGTTCCCGTCGCATCTCAAGAGGAGGCGCTCTCCACAGGAAAGGCGAGAGGAACTCCAGGGTCGTGCCACCATTCCAAGAGTCCCCCAGATGTGTCAGTCCATTCCAGAGGAACCTGTTTTCCCTGCACTGCCTTGACGTTCAAGCCGAGGATCGACTCCCACCACGTGTGCACGTGGGACAGCCCTGTGGGAAAGCCTCGTGGGAAAGCCTCGTGGGAAAGACTCGAGGGAAAACCATAGATCCTTTGATCCACGTGGCGGACTGCGTGACACTGCTGCTACCGCTCTGGAGGAAAACGCAAGTGCATGCCCGCATTCGAGACGAGGACTGACTCCCCTGGGGAGACTCCAGATGTACCCCAAGATCCATGTCAGCACTGGAGAGGAATCCTCAGGTTCCGGCCCCGACTCCACACAAGGTCTTAGGCCCCGGCATCGACGGGAGACGAATCCCGAGAGGCCCCCGAGGAACTCGCATGGGGACTGGCCTTTCCTGAGGCCACCATAGCGGGTCCCTGAGGTCCCCGTCGTAAGTCGAGAGCACCTGCCGCAACTCGAGAAAATCCAGGAGGTTTTCACCTCCAGGGGAGATGAGGCCCATTTCCGCTGAGGCTTCTCGAGGCCAATCACATCTAACCACTGGAACTTCCAAAGGATCCTTCACACCCTTGCTGCAACTCAAGAAGTTCCCCGACATACCCGTCTGCACTCGAGAGGAAGCACGTGGGGTCCCGCACACATCCAGGGGAGCCCCGTTTCCGCCTCCTAGCTCGAGATGAGGGATCCTTTCCCTGTTTCGTAGGGAAAGAATTCCCGGCGTTCCCGTCGCATCTCAAGAGGAGGCGCTCTCCACAGGAAAGGCGAGAGGAACTCCAGGGTCGTGGCACCATTCCAAGAGTCCCCCAGATGTGTCAGTCCATTCCAGAGGAACCTGTTTTCCCTGAACTGCCTTGACGTTCAAGCCGAGGATCGACTCCCACCACGTGTGCACGTGGGACAGCCCTGTGGGAAAGTCTCGTGGGAAAGCCTCGTGGGAAAGACTCGAGGGAAAACCATAGATCCTTTGATCCACGCGGCGGACTGCGTGACACTGCTGCTACCGCTCTGGAGGAAAGCGCAAGTGCATGCCCGCATTCGAGACGAGGACTGACTCCCCTGGGGAGACTCCAGAAGTACCCCAAGATCCATGTCAGCACTGGAGAGGAATCCTCAGGTTCCGGCCCCGACTCCACACAAGGTCTTAGGCCCCGGCATCGACGGGAGAGGAATCCCGAGAGGCCCCCGAGGAACTCACATGGGTACTGGCCTTTCCTGAGGCCACTAGAGCGGGTCCCTGAGGTCCCCGTCGTAAGTCGAGAGCACCTGCCGCAACTCGAGAAAATCCAGGAGGTTTTGCCCTCCAGGCGAGATGAGGCCCATTTCCGCTGAGGCTTCTCGAGGCTAATCACGTCTAACCACTGGAACTTCCAAAGGGTCCTTCACACCCTTGCTGCAACTCAAGAAGTTCCCCGACATACCCGTCTCCACTCGAGAGGAAGCACGTGGGGTCCCGCACACATCCAGGGGAGCCCCATTTCCGCCTCCTAGCTCGAGATGAGGGATCCTTTCCCTGTTTCGTAGGGAAAGAATTCCCGGCGTTCCCGTCGCATCTCAAGAGGAGGCGCTCTCCACAGGAAAGGCGAGAGGAACTCCAGGTTCGTGCCACCATTCCAAGAGTCCCCCAGATGTGTCAGTCCATTCCAGAGGAACCTGTTTTCCCTGCACTGCCTTGACGTTCAAGCCGAGGATCGAGTCACACCACGTGTGCACGTGGGACAGCCCTGTGGAAAGCCTCGTGGGAAAGCCTCGTGGGAAAGACTCGAGGGAAAACCATAGATCCTTTGATCCACGCGGTGGACTGCGTGACACTGCTGCTACCGGTCTGGAGGAAAGCCAAGTGCATGCCCGCATTCGAGACGAGGACTGACTCCCCTGGGGAGACTCCAGAAGTACCCCAAGATCCATGTCAGCACTGGAGAGGAATCCTCAGGTTCCGGCCCCGACTCCACACAAGGTCTTAGGCCCCAGCATCGACGGGAGAGGAATCCCGAGAGGACCCGAGGAAGTCGCATGGGGACTGGCCTTTCCTGAGGCCACCAGAGCGGGTCTCTGAGGTCCCCGTCGTAAGTCGAGAGCACCTGCCGCAACTCGAGAAAATCCAGGAGGTTTTGCCCTCCAGGCGAGATGAGGCCCATTTCCGCTGAGGCTTCTCGAGGCTAATCACATCTAACCACTGGAACTTCCAAAGGTCCTTCACACCCTTGCTGCAACTCAAGAAGTTCCCCGACATACCTGTCTCCACTCGAGAGGAAGCACGTGGGGTCCCGCACACATCCAGGGGAGCCCCGTTTCTGCCTCCAAGCTCGAAATGAGGGATCCTTTCCCTGTTTCGTAGGGAAAGAATTCCGGCGTTCCCGTCGCATCTCAAGAGGAGGCGCTCTCCACAGGAAAGGCGAGAGGAACTCCAGGGTCGTTCCACCATTCCAAGAGTCCCCCAGATGTGTCAGTCCATTCCAGAGGAACCTGTTTTCCCTGCACTGCCTTGACGTTCAAGCCGAGGATCGACTCCCACCACGTGTGCACGTGGGACAGCCCTGTGGGAAAGCCTCGTGGGAAAGCCTCGTGGGAAAGACTCGAGGGAAAACCATAGATCCTTTGATGCACGCGGCGGACTGCTTGACACTGCTGCTACCGCTCTGGAGGATAGCGAAAGTGCATGTCCGCATTTCAGACGAGGACTGACTCCCCTGGGTAGACTCCAGAAGTACCCCAAGATCCATGTCAGCACTGGAGAGGAATCCTCAGGTTCCGGCCCCGACTCCACACAAGGTCTTCGGCCCCGGCATCGACGGGAGAGGAATCCCGAGAGGCCCCCGAGGAATTCGCATGGGGACTGGCCTTTCCTGAGGCCACCAGAGCGGGTCCTGAGGTCCCCGTCGTAAGTCGAGAGCACCTGCCGAAACTCGAGAAAATCCAGGAGGTTTTGCCCTCCAGGCGAGATGAGCCCCATTTCCGCTGAGGCTTCTCGAGGCCAATCACATCTAACCACTGGAACTTCCAAAGGGTCCTTCACACCCTTGCTGCAACTCAAGAAGTTCCCCGACATACCCGTCTCCACTCGAGAGGAAGCACGTGGGGTCCCGCAAACATCCAGGGGAGCCCCATTTCCGCCTCCTAGCTCGAGATGAGGGATCCTTTCCCTGTTTCGTAGGGAAAGAATTCCCGGCGTTCCCGTCGCATCTCAAGAGGAGGCGCTCTCCACAGGAAAGGCGAGAGGAACTCCAGGGTCGTGCCACCATTCCAAGAGAACCCCAGATGTGTCAGTCCATTCCAGAGGAACCTGTTTTCCCTGCACTGCCTTGACGTTCAAGCCGAGGATCGAGTCACACCACGTGTGCACGTGGGACAGCCCTGTGGAAAGCCTCGTGGGAAAACCTCGTGGGAAAGACTCGAGGGAAAACCATAGATCCTTTCATCCACGCGGAGGACTGCGTGACACTGCTGCTACCGCTCTGGAGGAAAGCGCAAGTGCATGCCCGCATTCGAGACGAGGACTGACTCCCCTGGGGAGACTCCAGAAGTACCCCAAGATCCATGGCAGCACTGGAGAGGAATCCTCAGGTTCCGGCCCCGACTCCACACAAGGTCTTAGGCCTCGACATCGACGGGAGAGGAATCCCGAGAGGCCCCCGAGGAACTCGCATGGGGACTGGCCTTTCCTGAGGTCACCAGAGCGGGTCCCTGAGGTCCCCGTCGTAAGTCGAGAGCACCTGCCGCAACTCGAGAAAATCCAGGAGGTTTTGCCCTCCAGGCGAGATGAGGCCCATTTCCGCTGAGGCTTCTCGAGGCCAAAGACATCTAACCACTGGAACTTCCAAAGTGTCCTTCACACCCTTGCTGCAACTCAAGAAGTTCCCCGACATACCCTTCTCCACTCGAGAGGAAGCACGTGGGTCCCGCACACATCCAGGGGAGCCCCGTTTCCGCCTCCTAGCTCGAGATGAGGGATCCTTTCCCTGTTTCGTAGGGAAAGAATTCCCGGCGTTCCCGTCGCATCTCAAGAGGAGGCTCTCTCCACAGGAAAGCCGAGAGGAACTCCAGGGTCGTGCCACCATTCCAAGAGTCCCCCAGATGTGTCAGTCCATTCCAGAGGAACCTGTTTTCCCTGCACTGCCTTGACGTTCAAGCCGAGGATCGACTCCCACTACGTGTGCACGTGGGACAGCCCTGTGGGAAAGCCTCGTGGGAAAGCCTCGTGGGAAAGACTCGAGGGAAAACCATAGATCCTTTGATCCACGCGGCGGACTGCGTGACACTGCTGCTACCGCTCTGGAGGAAAGCGCAAGTGCATGCCCGCATTCGAGACGAGGACTGACTCCCCTGGGGAGACTCCAGAAGTACCCCAAGATCCATGTCAGCACTGGAGAGGAATCCTCAGGTTCCGGCCCCGACTCCACACAAGGTCTTAGGCCCCAGCATCGACGGGAGAGGAATCCCGAGAGGACCCGAGGAAGTCGCATGGGGACTGGCCTTTCCTGAGGCCACCAGAGCGGGTCTCTGAGGTCCCCGTCGTAAGTCGAGAGCACCTGCCGCAACTCGAGAAAATCCAGGAGGTTTTGCCCTCCAGGCGAGATGAGGCCCATTTCCGCTGAGGCTTCTCGAGGCTAATCACGTCTAACCACTGGAACTTCCAAAGGGTCCTTCACACCCTTGCTGCAACTCCAGAAGTTCCCCGACATACCTGTCTCCACTCGAGAGGAAGCACGTGGGGTCCCGCACACATCCAGGGGAGCCAGGTTTCTGCCTCCAAGCTCGAAATGAGGGATCCTTTCCCTGTTTCGTAGGGAAAGAATTCCGGCGTTCCCGTCGCATCTCAAGAGGAGGCGCTCTCCACAGGAAAGGCCAGAGGAACTCCAGGGTCGTGCCACCATTCCAGGAGTCCCCCAGATGTGTCAGTCCATTCCAGAGGAACCTGTTTTCCCTGCACTGCCTTGACGTTCAAGCCGAGGTTCCACTCCCACCACGTGTGCACGTGGGACAGCCCTGTGGGAAAGCCTCGTGGGAAAGCCTCGTGGGAAAGACTCGAGGGAAAACCATAGATCCTTTGATCCACGCGGCGGACTGCGTTACACTGCTGCTACCGCTCTGGAGGAAAGCGCAAGTGCATGCCCGCATTCGAGACGAGGACTGACTCCCCTGGGGAGACTCCAGAAGTACCCCAAGATCCATGTCAGCACTGGAGAGGAATCCTCAGGTTCCGGCCCCGACTCCACACAAGGTCTTAGGCCCCGGCATCGACGGGAGAGGAATCCCGAGAGGCCCCCGAGGAACTCGCATGGGGCCTGGCCTTTCCTGAGGCCACCAGAGCGGGTCCCTGGGTTCCCCGTCGTAAGTCGAGTGCACCTGCTGCAACTCGAGAAAATCCAGGAGGTTTTGCCCTCCAGGCGAGATGAGGCCCATTTCCGCTGAGGCTTCTCGAGGCCAATCACATCTAACCACTGGAACTTCCAAAGGGTCCTTCACACCCTTGCTGCAACTCAAGAAGTTCCCCCACATACCCGTCTGCACTCGAGAGGAAGCACGTGGTGTCCCGCACACATCCAGGGGAGCCCCGTTTCCTCCTCCTAACTCGAGATGAGGGATCCTTTCCCTGTTTCGTAGGGAAAGAATTCCCGGCGTTCCCGTCGCATCTCAAGAGGAAGCGCTCTCCACCGGAAAGACGAGAGGAACTCCAGGGTCGTGACACCATTCCAAGAGTCCCCCAGATGTGTCAGTCCATTCCAGAGGAACCTGTTTTCCCTGCACTGCCTTGACGTTCAAGCCGAGGATCCACTCCCACCACGTGTGCACGTGGGACAGCCCTGTGGGAAAGCCTCGTGGGAAAGCCTCGTGGGAAAGACTCGAGGGAAAACCATAGATCCTTTGATCCACGCGGCGGACTGCGTGACACTGCTGCTACCGCTCTGGAGGAAAGCGCAAGTGCATGCCCGCATTCGAGACGAGGACTGACTCCCCTGGGGAGACTCCAGAAGTACCCCAAGATCCATGTCAGCACTGGAGAGGAATCCTCAGGTTCCGGCCCCGACTCCACACAAGTTCTTAGGCCCCGGCATCGACGGGAGAGGAATCCCGAGAGGCCCCCGCGGAACTCGCATGGGGACTGGCCTTTCCTGAGGTCACCAGAGCGGGTCCCTGAGGTCCCCGTCGTAAGTCGAGAGCACCTGCCGCAACTCGAAAAAATCCAGGAGGTTTTGCCCTCCAGGCGAGATGAGGCCCATTTCCGCTGAGGCTTCTCGAGGCCAATCACGTCTAACCACTGAAACTTCCAAAGGGTCCTTCACACCCTTGCTGCAACTCAAGAAGGTCCCCGACATACCCGTCTCCACTCGAGAGGAAGCACGTGGGGTCCCGCACACATCCAGGGGAGCCCCGTTTCCGCCTCCTAGCTCGAGATGAGGGATCCTTTCCCTGTTTCGTAGGGAAAGAACTCCCGGCGTTCCCGTCGCATCTCAAGAGGAGGCGCTCTCCACAGGAAAGGCGAGAGGAACTCCAGGGTCATGCCACCATTCCAAGAGTCCCCCAGATGTGTCAGTCCATTCCAGAGGAACCTGTTTTCCCTGCACTGCCTTGACGTTCAGGCCGAGGATCGACTCCCACCACGTGTGCACGTGGGACAGCCCTGTGGGAAAGCCTCGTGGGAAAGCCTCGTGGGAAAGACTCGAGGGAAAACCACAGATCCTTTGATCCACGCGGCGGACTGCGTGACACTGCTGCTACCGCTCTGGAGGAAAGCGCAAGTGCATGCCCGCATTCGAGACGAGGACTGACTCCCCTGGGGAGACTCCAGAAGTACCCCAAGATCCATGTCAGCACTGGAGAGGAATCCTCAGGTTCCGGCCCCGACTCCACACAAGGTCTTAGGCCCCGGCATCGACGGGAGAGGAATCCCGAGAGGCCCCCGAGGAACTCGCATGGGGACTGGCCTTTCCTGAGGCCACCAGAGCGGGTCCCTGAGGTCCCCGTCGTAAGTCGAGAGCACCTGCCGCAACTCGAGAAAATCCAGGAGGTTTTACCCTCCAGGCGAGATGAGGCCCATTTCCGCTGAGGCTTCTCGAGGCCAATCACATCTAACCACTGGAACTTCCAAAGGGTCCTTCACACCCTTGCTGCAACTGAAGAAGTTCCCCGACATACCCGTCTCCACTCGAGAGGAAGCACGTGGGGTCCCGCACACATCCAGGGGAGCCCCGATTCCGCCTCCTAGCTCGAGATGAGGGATCCTTTCCCTGTTTCGTAGGGAAAGAATTCCCGGCGTTCCCGTCGCATCTCAAGAGGAGGCGCTCTCCACAGGAAAGGCGAGAGGAACTCCAGGGTCGTGCCACCATTCCAAGAGTCCCCCAGATGTGTCAGTCCATTCCAGAGGAACCTGTTTTCCCTGCACTGCCTTGACGTTCAAGCCGAGGATCGACTCCCACCACGTGTGCACGTGGGACAGCCCTGTGGGAAAGCCTCGTGGGAAAGCCTCGTGGGAAAGACTCGAGGGAAAACCATAGATCCTTTGATCCACGCGGTGGACTGCGTGACACTGCTGCTACCGCTCTGGAGGAAAGCGCAAGTGCATGCCCGCATTCGAGACGAGGACTGACTCCCCTGGGGAGACTCCAGAAGTACCCCAAGATCCATGTCAGCACTGGAGAGGAATCCTCAGGTTCCGGCCCCGACTCCACACAAGGTCTTAGGACCCGGCATCGACGGGAGAGGAATCCCGAGACGCCCCCGAGGAACTCGCATGGCAACTGGCCTTTCCTGAGGCCACCAGAGCGGGTCCCTGAGGTCCCCGTCGTAAGTCGAGAGCACCTGCCGCAACTCGAGAAAATCCAGGAGGTTTTGCCCTCCAGGCGAGATGAGGCCCATTTCCGCTGAGGCTTCTCGAGGCCAATCACATCTAACCACTGGAACTTCCAAAGGGTCCTTCACACCCTTGCTGCAAGTCCAGAAGTTCCCCGACATAATCGTCTGCACTCGAGAGGAAGCACGTGGTGTCCCGCACACATCCAGGGGAGCCCCGTTTCCGCCTCCTAGTTCGAGATGAGGTATCCTTTCCCTGTTTCGTAGGGAAAGAATTTCCGGCGTTCCCATCCCATCTCAAGAGGTGGCGCTCTCCACAGGAAAGGCGAGAGGAACTCCAGGGTCATGCCACCATTCCAAGAGTCCCCCAGATGTGTCAGTCCATTCCAGAGGAACCTGTTTTCCCTGCACTGCCTTTACGTTCAAGCCGAGGATCGACTCCCACCACGGGTGCACGTGGGACAGCCCTGTGGGAAAGCCTCGTGGGAAAGCCTCGTGGGAAAGACTCGAGGGAAAACCATAGATCCTTTGATCCACGCGGCGGACTGCATGACACTGCTGCTACCGCTCTGGAGGAAAGCGCAAGTGCATGCCCGCATTCGACACGAGGACTGACTCCCCTGGGGAGACTCCAGAAGTACCCCAAGATCCATGTCAGCACTGGAGAGGAATCCTCAGGTTCCGGCCCCTACTCCACACAAGGTCTTAGGCCCCGGCATCGACGGGAGAGGAATCCCGAGAGGCCCCCGAGGAACTCGCATGGGGACTGGCCTTTCCTGAGGCCACCAGAGCGGGTCCCTGAGGTCCCCGTCGTAAGTCGAGAGCACCTGCCGCTACTCGAGAAAATCCAGGAGGTTTTGCCCTCCAGGCGAGATGAGGCCCATTTCCGCTGAGGCTTCTCGAGGCCAATCACATCTAACCACTGGAACTTCCAAAGGGTCCTTCACAACCTTGCTGCAACTCAAGAAGTTCCCCGACATACCCGTCTCCACTCGAGAGGAAGCACGTGGGGTCCCGCACACATCCAGGGGAGCCCCGTTTCCGCCTCCTAGCTCGAGATGAGGGATCCTTTCCCTGTTTGGTAGGGAAAGAATTCCCGGCGTTCCCGTCGCATCTCAAGTGGTGGCGCGCTCCACAGGAAAGGCGAGAGGAACTCCAGGGTCGTGACACCATTCCAAGAGTCCCCCAGATGTGTCAGTCCATTCCAGAGGAACCTGTTTTCCCTGCACTGCCTTGACGTTCAAGCCGAGGATCGACTCCCACCACGTGTGCACTTGGGACAGCCCTGTGGGAAAGCCTCGTGGGAAAGCCTCGTGGGAAAGACTCGAGGGAAAACCATAGATCCTTTGATCCACGCGACGGACTGCGTGACACTGCTGCTACCGCTCTGGAGGAAAGCGCAAGTGCATGCCCGCATTCGAGACGAGGACTGACTCCCCTGGGGAGACTCCAGAAGTACCCCAAGATCCATGTCAGCACTGGAGAGGAATCCTCAGGTTCCGGCCCCGACTCCACACAAGGTCTTAGGCCCCGGCATCGACGGGAGAGGAATCCCGAGAGGCCCCCGAAGAATTCCCATGGGGAATGGCCTGTCCTGAGACCACCAGAGCGGGTCCCTGAGGTCCCCGTCGTAAGTCGAGAGCACCTGCCGCAACTCGAGAAAATCCAGGAGGTTTGCCCTCCAGGCGAGATGAGGCCCATTTCCGCTGAGGCTTCTCGAGGCCAATCACATCTAACCACTGGAACTTCCAAAGGGTCCTTCACACCCTTGCTGCAACTCAAGAAGTTCCCCGACATACCCGTCTGCACTCGAGAGGAAGCACGTGGTGTCCCGCACACATCCAGGTGAGCCCCGTTTCCGCCTCCTAGCTCGAGATGAGGGATCCTTTTCCTGTTTCGTAGGGAAAGAATTCCCGGCGTTCCCGTCGCATCTCAAGAGGAGGCGCTCTCCACAGGAAAGGCGAGAGGAACTCCAGGGTCATGCCACCATTCCAAGAGTCCCCCAGATGTGTCAGTCCATTCCAGAGGAACTGTTTTCCCTGCACTGCCTTGACGTTCAAGCCGAGGATCGACTCCCACCAAGTGTGCACGTGGGACAGCCCTGTGGGAAAGCCTCGTGGGAAAGCCTCGTGGGAAAGACTCGAGGGAAAACCATAGATCCTTTGATCCACGCGGCGGACTGCGTGACACTGCTGCTACCGCTCTGGAGGAAAGCGCAAGTGCATGCTCGCATTCGAGACGAGGACTGACTCCCCTGGGGAGACTCCAGAAGTACCCCAAGATCCATGTCAGCACTGGAGAGGAATCCTCAGGTTCCGGCCCCGACTCCACACAAGGTCTTAGGCCCCGGCATCGACGGGAGAGGAATCCCGAGACGCCCCCGAGGAACTCGCATGGGGACTGGCCTTTCCTGAGGCCACCAGAGCGGGTCCCTGAGGTCCCCGTCGTAAGTCGAGAGCACCTGCCGCAACTCGAGAAAATCCAGGAGGTTTTGCCCTCCAGGCGAGATGAGGCCCATTTCCGCTGAGGCTTCTCGAGGCCAATCACGTCTAACCACTGGAACTTCCAAAGGGTCCTTCACACCCTTGCTGCAACTCAAGAAGTTCCCCGACATACCCGTCTCCACTCGAGAGGAAGCACGTGGTGTCCCGCACACATCCAGGGGAGCCCCGTTTCCGCCTCCTAGCTCGAGATGAGGGATCCTTTCCCTGTTTCGTAGGGAAAGAACTCCCGGCGTTCCCGTCGCATCTCAAGAGGAGGCGCTCTCCACAGGAAAGGCGAGAGGAACTCGAGGGTCGTGCCACCATTCCAAGAGTCCCCCAGATGTGTCAGTCCATTCCAGAGGAACCTGTTTTCCCTGCACTGCCTTGACGTTCAAGCCGAGGATCGACTCCCACCACGTGTGCACGTGGGACAGCCCTGTGGGAAAGCCTCGTGGGAAAGCCTCGTGGGAAAGACTCGAGGGAAAACTATAGATCCTTTGATCCACGCGGCGGACTGCGTGACACTGCTGCTACCGCTCTGGAGGAAAGCGCAAGTGCATGCCCGCATTGGAGACGAGGACTGACTCCCCTGGGGAGACTCCAGAAGTACCCCAAGATCCATGTCAGCACTGGAGAGGAATCCTCAGGTTCCGGCCCCGACTCCACACAAGGTCTTAGGCCCCGGCATCGACGGGAGAGGAATCCCGAGAGGCCCCCGAGGAACTCGCATGGGGACGGGCCTTTCCTGAGGCCACCAGAGCGGGCCCCTGAGGTCCCCGTCGTAAGTCGAGAGCACCTGCCGCAACTCGAGAAAATCCAGGAGGTTTTGCCCTCCAGGCGAGATGAGGCCCTTTTCCGCTGAGGCTTCTCGAGGCCAATCACATCTAACCACTGGAACTTCCAAAGGGTCCTTCACACCCTTGCTGCAACTAAAGAAGTTCCCCGACATACCCGTCTCCACTCGAGAGGAAGCACGTGTGGTCCCGCACACATCCAGGGGAGCCCCGTTTCCGCCTCGTAGCTCGAGATGAGGGATCCTTTCCCTGTTTCGTAGGGAAAGAATTCCCGGCGTTCCCGTCGCATCTCAAGTGGAGGCGCTCTCCACAGGAAAGGCAAGAGGAACTCCAGAGTCGTGCCACCATTCCAAGAGTCCCCCAGATGTGTCAGTCCATTCCAGAGGAACCTGTTTTCCCTGCACTGCCTTGACGTTCAAACCGATGATCGAGTCCCACCACGTGTGCACGTGGGATAGCCCTGTGGGAAAGCCTCCTGGGAAAGCCTCGTGCGAAGGACTCGAGGGAAAACCATAGATCCTTTGATCCACGCGGCGGACTGCGTGACACTGCTGCTACCGCTCTGGAGGAAAGCGCAAGTGCATGCTCGCATTCGAGACGAGGACTGACTCCACTGGGGAGACTCCAGAAGTACCCCAAGATCCATGTCAGCACTGGAGAGGAATCCTCAGGTTCCGGCCCCGACTCCACACAAGGTCTTAGGCCCCGGCATCGACGGGAGAGGAATCCCGAGAGGCCCCCGAAGAATTCCCATGGGGAATGGCCTGTCCTGAGACCACCAGAGCGGGTCCCTGAGGTCCCCGTCGTAAGTCGAGAGCACCTGCCGCAACTCGAGAAAATCCAGGAGGTTTGCCCTCCAGGCGAGATGAGGCCCATTTCCGCTGAGGCTTCTCGAGGCCAATCACATCTAACCACTGGAACTTCCAAAGGGTCCTTCACACCCTTGCTGCAACTCAAGAAGTTCCCGGACATACCCGTCTGCACTCGAGAGGAAGCACGTGGTGTCCCGCACACATCCAGGTGAGCCCCGTTTCCGCCTCCTAGCTCGAGATGAGGGATCCTTTTCCTGTTTCGTAGGGAAAGAATTCCCGGCGTTCCCGTCGCATCTCAAGAGGAGGCGCTCTCCACAGGAAAGGCGAGAGGAACTCCAGGGTCATGCCACCATTCCAAGAGTCCCCCAGATGTGTCAGTCCATTCCAGAGGAACCTGTTTTCCCTGCACTGCCTTGACGTTCAAGCCGAGGATCGACTCCCACCACGGGTGCACGTGGGACAGCCCTGTGGGAAAGCCTCGTGGGAAAGCCTCGTGGGAAAGACTCGAGGGAAAACCATAGATCCTTTGATCCACGCGGCGGACTGCATGACACTGCTGCTACCGCTCTGGAGGAAAGCGCAAGTGCATGCCCGCATTCGACACGAGGACTGACTCCCCTGGGGAGACTCCAGAAGTACCCCAAGATCCATGTCAGCACTGGAGAGGAATCCTCAGGTTCCGGCCCCGACTCCACACAAGGTCTTAGGCCCCGGCATCGACGGGAGAGGAATCCCGAGAGGCCCCCGAGGAACTCGCATGGGGACTGGCCTTTCCTGAGGCCACCAGAGCGGGTCCCTGAGGTCCCCGTCGTAAGTCGAGAGCACCTGCCGCTACTCGAGAAAATCCAGGAGGTTTTGCCCTCCAGGCGAGATGAGGCCCATTTCCGCTGAGGCTTCTCGAGGCCAATCACATCTAACCACTGGAACTTCCAAAGGGTCCTTCACAACCTTGCTGCAACTCAAGAAGTTCCCCGACATACCCGTCTCCACTCGAGAGGAAGCACGTGGGGTCCCGCACACATCCAGGGGAGCCCCGTTTCCGCCTCCTAGCTCGAGATGAGGGATCCTTTCCCTGTTTCGTAGGGAAAGAATTCCCGGCGTTCCCGTCGCATCTCAAGAGGTGGCGCGCTCCACAGGAAAGGCGAGAGGACCTCCAGGGTCGTGACACCATTCCAAGAGTCCCCCAGATGTGTCAGTCCATTCCAGAGGAACCTGTTTTCCCTGCACTGCCTTGACGTTCAAGCCGAGGATCGACTCCCACCACGTGTGCACTTGGGACAGCCCTGTGGGAAAGCCTCGTGGGAAAGCCTCGTGGGAAAGACTCGAGGGAAAACCATAGATCCTTTGATCCACGCGACGGACTGCGTGACACTGCTGCTACCGCTCTGGAGGAAAGCGCAAGTGCATGCCCGCATTCGAGACGAGGACTGACTCCCCTGGGGAGACTCCAGAAGTACCCCAAGATCCATGTCAGCACTGGAGAGGAATCCTCAGGTTCCGGCCCCGACTCCACACAAGGTCTTAGGCCCCGGCATCGACGGGAGAGGAATCCCGAGAGGCCCCCGAAGAATTCCCATGGGGAATGGCCTGTCCTGAGACCACCAGAGCGGGTCCCTGAGGTCCCCGTCGTAAGTCGAGAGCACCTGCCGCAACTCGAGAAAATCCAGGAGGTTTGCCCTCCAGGCGAGATGAGGCCCATTTCCGCTGAGGCTTCTCGAGGCCAATCACATCTAACCACTGGAACTTCCAAAGGGTCCTTCACACCCTTGCTGCAACTCAAGAAGTTCCCCGACATACCCGTCTGCACTCGAGAGGAAGCACGTGGTGTCCCGCACACATCCAGGTGAGCCCCGTTTCCGCCTCCTAGCTCGAGATGAGGGATCCTTTTCCTGTTTCGTAGGGAAAGAATTCCCGGCGTTCCCGTCGCATCTCAAGAGGAGGCGCTCTTCACAGGAAAGGCGAGAGGAACTCCAGGGTCATGCCACCATTCCAAGAGTCCCCCAGATGTGTCAGTCCATTCCAGAGGAACTGTTTTCCCTGCACTGCCTTGACGTTCAAGCCGAGGATCGACTCCCACCAAGTGTGCACGTGGGACAGCCCTGTGGGAAAGCCTCGTGGGAAAGCCTCGTGGGAAAGACTCGAGGGAAAACCATAGATCCTTTGATCCACGCGGCGGACTGCGTGACACTGCTGCTACCGCTCTGGAGGAAAGCGCAAGTGCATGCTCGCATTCGAGACTAGGACTGACTCCCCTGGGGAGACTCCAGAAGTACCCCAAGATCCATGTCAGCACTGGAGAGGAATCCTCAGGTTCCGGCCCCGACTCCACACAAGGTCTTAGGCCCCGGCATCGACGGGAGAGGAATCCCGAGACGCCCCCGAGGAACTCGCATGGGGACTGGCCTTTCCTGAGGCCACCAGAGCGGGTCCCTGAGGTCCCCGTCGTAAGTCGAGAGCACCTGCCGCAACTCGAGAAAATCCAGGAGGTTTTGCCCTCCAGGCGAGATGAGGCCCATTTCCGCTGAGGCTTCTCGAGGCCAATCACGTCTAACCACTGGAACTTCCAAAGGGTCCTTCACACCCTTGCTGCAACTCAAGAAGTTCCCCGACATACCCGTCTCCACTCGAGAGGAAGCACGTGGGGTCCCGCACACATCCAGGGGAGCCCCGTTTCCGCCTCCTAGCTCGAGATGAGGGATCCTTTCCCTGTTTCGTAGGGAAAGAACTCCCGGCGTTCCCGTCGCATCTCAAGAGGAGGCGCTCTCCACAGGAAAGGCGAGAGGAACTCGAGGGTCGTGCCACCATTCCAAGAGTCCCCCAGATGTGTCAGTCCATTCCAGAGGAACCTGTTTTCCCTGCACTGCCTTGACGTTCAAGCCGAGGATCGACTCCCACCACGTGTGCACGTGGGACAGCCCTGTGGGAAAGCCTCGTGGGAAAGCCTCGTGGGAAAGACTCGAGGGAAAACTATAGATCCTTTGATCCACGCGGCGGACTGCGTGACACTGCTGCTACCGCTCTGGAGGAAAGCGCAAGTGCATGCCCGCATTCGAGACGAGGACTGACTCCCCTGGGGAGACTCCAGAAGTACCCCAAGATCCATGTCAGCACTGGAGAGGAATCCTCAGGTTCCGGCCCCGACTCCACACAAGGTCTTAGGCCCCGGCATCGACGGGAGAGGAATCCCGAGAGGCCCCCGAGGAACTCGCATGGGGACGGGCCTTTCCTGAGGCCACCAGAGCGGGTCCCTGAGGTCCCCGTCGTAAGTCGAGAGCACCTGCCGCAACTCGAGAAAATCCAGGAGGTTTTGCCCTCCAGGCGAGATGAGGCCCTTTTCCGCTGAGGCTTCTCGAGGCCAATCACATCTAACCACTGGAACTTCCAAAGGGTCCTTCACACCCTTGCTGCAACTAAAGAAGTTCCCCGACATACCCGTCTCCACTCGAGAGGAAGCACGTGTGGTCCCGCACACATCCAGGGGAGCCCCGTTTCCGCCTCGTAGCTCGAGATGAGGGATCCTTTCCCTGTTTCGTAGGGAAAGAATTCCCGGCGTTCCCGTCGCATCTCAAGAGGAGGCGCTCTCCACAGGAAAGGCGAGAGGAACTCCAGGGTCATGCCACCATTCAAAGAGTCCCCCAGATGTGTCAGTCCATTCCAGAGGAACCTGTTTTCCCTGCACTGCCTTGACGTTCAAGCCGAGGATCGACTCCCACCACGTGTGCACGTGGGACAGCCCTGTGGGAAAGCCTCGTGGGAAAGCCTCGTGGGAAAGACTCGAGGGAAAACCATAGATCCTTTGATCCACGCGGTGGACTGCGTGACACTGCTGCTACCGCTCTGGAGGAAAGCACAAGTGCATGCCCGCATTCGAGACGAGGACTGACTCCCCTGGGGAGACTCCAGAAGTACCCCAAGATCCATGTCAGCACTGGAGAGGAATCCTCAGGTTCCGGCCCCGACTCCACACAAGGTCTTAGGCACCGGCATCGACGGGAGAGGAATCCCGAGACGCCCCCGAGGAACTCGCATGGGGACTGGCCTTTCCTGAGGCCACCAGAGCGGGTCCCTGAGGTCCCCGTCGTAAGTCGAGAGCACCTGCCGCAACTCGAGAAAAACCAGGAGGTTTTGCCCTCCAGGCGAGATGAGGCCCATTTCCGCTGAGGCTTCTCGAGGCAAATCACGTATAACCACTGGAACTTACAAAGGGTCCTTCACACCCTTGCTGCAACTCAAGAAGTTCCCCGACCTACCCGTCTGCACTCGAGAGGAAGCACGTGGGGTCCCACACACATCCAGGGGAGCGCCGTTTCAGCCTCTTAGCTCGAGATGAGGGATCTTTCCCTGTTTCGTAGGGAAAGAATTCCCGGCGTTCCCGTCGCATCTCAAGAGGAGGCGCTCTCCACAGGAAAGGCGAGAGGAACTCCAGGGTCGTGACACCATTCCAAGAGTCCCCCAGATGTGTCAGTCCATTCCAGAGGAACCTGTTTTCCCTGCACTGCCTTGACGTTCAAGCCGAGGATCGACTCCCACCACGTGTGCACGTGGGACAGCCCTGTGGGAAAGCCTCGTGGGAAAGCCTCGTGGGAAAGACTCGAGGGAAAACCATAGATCCTTTGATCCACGCGGTGGACTGCGTGACACTGCTGCTACCGCTCTGGAGGAAAGCGCAAGGGCATGCCCGCATTCGAGACGAGGACTGACTCCCCTGGGGAGACTCCAGAAGTACCCCAAGATCCATGTCAGCACTGGAGAGGAATCCTCAGGTTCCGGCCCCGACTCCACACAAGGTCTTAGGCCCCGGCATCGACGGGAGAGTGATCCCGAGAGGCCCCCGAGGAACTCGCATGGGGACTGGCCTTTCCTGAGGCCACCAGTGCGGGTCCCTGAGGTCCCCGTCGTAAGTCGAGAGCACCTGCCGCAACTCGAGAAAATCCAGGAGGTTTTGCCCTCCAGGCGAGATGAGGCCCATTTCCGCTGAGGCTTCTCGAGGCCAATCACATCTAACCACTGGAACTTCCAAAGGGTCCTTCACACCCTTGCTGCAACTCAAGAAGTTCCCCTACATACCCGTCTGCACTCGAGAGGAAGCACGTGGTGTCCGGCACACATCCAGGGGAGCCCCGTTTCCGCCTCCTAGCTCGAGATGAGGGATCCTTTTCCTGTTTCGTAGGGAAAGAATTCCCGGCGTTCCCGTCGCATCTCAAGAGGAGGCGCTCTCCACAGGAAAGGCGAGAGGAACTCCAGGGTCGTGCCACCATTCCAAGAGTCCCCCAGATGTGTCAGTCCATTCCAGAGGAACCTGTTTTCCCTTCACTGCCTTGACGTTCAAGCCGAGGATCGACTCCCACCACGTGTGGACGTGGGACAGCCCTGTGGGAAAGCCTCGAGGGAAAGCCTCGTGGGAAAGACTCGAGGGAAAACCATAGATCCTTTGATCCACGCGGCGGACTGCGTGACACTGCTGCTACCGCTCTGGAGGAAAGCGCAAGTGCATGCCCGCATTCGAGACGAGGACTGACTCCCCTGGGGAGACTCCAGAAGTACCCCAAGATCCATGTCAGCACTGGAGAGGAATCCTCAGGTTCCGGCCCCGACTCCACACGAGGTCTTAGGCCCCGGCATCGACGGGAGAGGAATCCCGAGAGGCCCCCGTGGAACTCGCATGGGGACTGGCCTTTCCTGAGGCCACCAGAGCGGTTCCCTGAGGTCCCCGTCGTAAGTCGAGAGCACTTGCCGGAACTCGAGAAAATCCAGGAGGTTTTGCCCTCCAGGCGAGATGAGGCCCATTTGCGCTGAGGCTTCTCGAGGCCAATCACATCTAACCACTGGAACGTCCAAAGGGTCCTTCACACCATTGCTGCAACTCAAGAAGTTCCCCGACATACCCGTCTCCACTCGAGAGGAAGCACTTTGGGTCCCGCACACATCCAGGGGAGCCCCGTTTCCGCCTCCTAGCTCAAGATGAGGGATCCTTTCCCTGTTTCGTAGGGAAAGAATTCCCGGCGTTCCCGTCGCATCTCAAGAGGAGGCGCTCTCCACAGGAAAGGCGAGAGGAACTCCAGGGTCATGCCACCATTCAAAGAGTCCCCCAGATGTGTCAGTCCATTCCAGAGGAACCTGTTTTCCCTGCACTGCCTTGACGTTCAAGCCGAGGATCGACTCCCACCACGTGTGCACGTGGGACAGCCCTGTGGGAAAGCCTCGTGGGAAAGCCTCGTGGGAAAGACTCGAGGGAAAACCATAGATCCTTTGATCCACGCGGTGGACTGCGTGACACTGCTGCTACCGCTCTGGAGGAAAGCACAAGTGCATGCCCGCATTCGAGACGAGGACTGACTCCCCTGGGGAGACTCCAGAAGTACCCCAAGATCCATGTCAGCACTGGAGAGGAATCCTCAGGTTCCGGCCCCGACTCCACACAAGGTCTTAGGCACCGGCATCGACGGGAGAGGAATCCCGAGACGCCCCCGAGGAACTCGCATGGGGACTGGCCTTTCCTGAGGCCACCAGAGCGGGTCCCTGAGGTCCCCGTCGTAAGTCGAGAGCACCTGCCGCAACTCGAGAAAAACCAGGAGGTTTTGCCCTCCAGGCGAGATGAGGCCCATTTCCGCTGAGGCTTCTCGAGGCAAATCACGTATAACCACTGGAACTTACAAAGGGTCCTTCACACCCTTGCTGCAACTCAAGAAGTTCCCCGACCTACCCGTCTGCACTCGAGAGGAAGCACGTGGGGTCCCACACACATCCAGGGGAGCGCCGTTTCAGCCTCTTAGCTCGAGATGAGGGATCTTTCCCTGTTTCGTAGGGAAAGAATTCCCGGCGTTCCCGTCGCATCTCAAGAGGAGGCGCTCTCCACAGGAAAGGCGAGAGGAACTCCAGGGTCGTGACACCATTCCAAGAGTCCCCCAGATGTGTCAGTCCATTCCAGAGGAACCTGTTTTCCCTGCACTGCCTTGACGTTCAAGCCGAGGATCGACTCCCACCACGTGTGCATGTGGGACAGCCCTGTGGGAAAGCCTCGTGGGAAAGCCTCGTGGGAAAGACTCGAGGGAAAACCATAGATCCTTTGATCCACGCGGTGGACTGCGTGACACTGCTGCTACCGCTCTGGAGGAAAGCGCAAGGGCATGCCCGCATTCGAGACGAGGACTGACTCCCCTGGGGAGACTCCAGAAGTACCCCAAGATCCATGTCAGCACTGGAGAGGAATCCTCAGGTTCCGGCCCCGACTCCACACAAGGTCTTAGGCCCCGGCATCGACGGGAGAGTGATCCCGAGAGGCCCCCGAGGAACTCGCATGGGGACTGGCCTTTCCTGAGGCCACCAGTGCGGGTCCCTGAGGTCCCCGTCGTAAGTCGAGAGCACCTGCCGCAACTCGAGAAAATCCAGGAGGTTTTGCCCTCCAGGCGAGATGAGGCCCATTTCCGCTGAGGCTTCTCGAGGCCAATCACATCTAACCACTGGAACTTCCAAAGGGTCCTTCACACCCTTGCTGCAACTCAAGAAGTTCCCCTACATACCCGTCTGCACTCGAGAGGAAGCACGTGGTGTCCGGCACACATCCAGGGGAGCCCCGTTTCCGCCTCCTAGCTCGAGATGAGGGATCCTTTTCCTGTTTCGTAGGGAAAGAATTCCCGGCGTTCCCGTCGCATCTCAAGAGGAGGCGCTCTCCACAGGAAAGGCGAGAGGAACTCCAGGGTCGTGCCACCATTCCAAGAGTCCCCCAGATGTGTCAGTCCATTCCAGAGGAACCTGTTTTCCCTTCACTGCCTTGACGTTCAAGCCGAGGATCGACTCCCACCACGTGTGGACGTGGGACAGCCCTGTGGGAAAGCCTCGAGGGAAAGCCTCGTGGGAAAGACTCGAGGGAAAACCATAGATCCTTTGATCCACGCGGCGGACTGCGTGACACTGCTGCTACCGCTCTGGAGGAAAGCGCAAGTGCATGCCCGCATTCGAGACGAGGACTGACTCCCCTGGGGAGACTCCAGAAGTACCCCAAGATCCATGTCAGCACTGGAGAGGAATCCTCAGGTTCCGGCCCCGACTCCACACGAGGTCTTAGGCCCCGGCATCGACGGGAGAGGAATCCCGAGAGGCCCCCGTGGAACTCGCATGGGGACTGGCCTTTCCTGAGGCCACCAGAGCGGTTCCCTGAGGTCCCCGTCGTAAGTCGAGAGCACTTGCCGGAACTCGAGAAAATCCAGGAGGTTTTGCCCTCCAGGCGAGATGAGGCCCATTTGCGCTGAGGCTTCTCGAGGCCAATCACATCTAACCACTGGAACGTCCAAAGGGTCCTTCACACCATTGCTGCAACTCCAGAAGTTCCCCGACATACCCGTCTCCACTCGAGAGGAAGCACTTTGGGTCCCGCACACATCCAGGGGAGCCCCGTTTCCGCCTCCTAGCTCAAGATGAGGGATCCTTTCCCTGTTTCGTAGGGAAAGAATTCCCGGCGTTCCTGTCGCATCTCAAGAGGAGGCGCTCTCCACAGGAAACGCGAGAGGAACTCCAGGGTCGTGCCACCATTCCAAGAGTCCCCCAGATGTGTCAGTCCATTCCAGAGGAACCTGTTTTCCCTGCACTGCCTTGACGTTCAAGCCGAGGATCGACTCCCACCACGTGTGCACGTGGGACAGCCCTGTTAGAAAGCCTCGTGGGAAAGCCTCGTGGGAAAGACTCGAGGGAAAACCATAGATCATTTGATCCACGCGGCGGACTGCGTGACACTGCTGCTACCACTCTGGAGGAAAGCGCAAGTGCATGCCCGCATTCAAGACGACGACTGACTCCCCTGGGGAGACTCCAGAAGTACCCCAAGATCCATGTCAGCACTGGAGAGGAATCCTCAGGTTCCGGCCCCGACTCCACACAAGGTCTTAGGCCCCGGCATCGACGGGAGAGGAATCCCGAGAGGCCCCCGAGGAACTCGCATGGGGACTGGCCTTTCCTGAGACCACCAGAGCGGGTCCCTGAGGTCCCCGTCGTAAGTCGAGAGCACCTGCCGCAACTCGAGAAAATCCAGGAGGTTTTGCCCTCCAGGCGAGATGAGGCCCATTTCCGCTGAGGCTTCTCGAGGCAAATCACGTATAACCACTGGAACTTACAAAGGGTCCTTCACACCCTTGCTGCAACTCAAGAAGTTCCCCGACCTACCCGTCTGCACTCGAGAGGAAGCACGTGGTGTCCCGCACACATCCAGGGGAGCGCCGTATCCGCCTCTTAGCTCGAGATGAGGGATCCTTTCCCTGTTTCGTAGGGAAAGAATTCCCGGCGTTCCCGTCGCATCTCAAGAGGAGGCGCTCTCCACAGGAAAGGCGAGAGGAACTCCAGGGTCGTGACACCATTCCAAGAGTCCCCCAGATGTGTCAGTCCATTCCAGAGGAACCTGTTTTCCCTGCACTGCCTTGACGTTCAAGCCGAGGATCGACTCCCACCACGTGTGCACGTGGGACAGCCCTGTGGGAAAGCCTCGTGGGAAAGCCTCGTGGGAAAGACTCGAGGGAAAACCATAGATCCTTTGATCCACGCGGCGGACTGCGTGACACTGCTGCTACCGCTCTGGAGGAAAGCGCAAGTGCATGCCCGCATTCGAGACGAGGACTGACTCCCCTGAGGAGACTCCAGAAGTACCCCAAGATCCATGTCAGCACTGGAGAGGAATCCTCAGGTTCCGGCCCCGACTCCACACAAGTTCTTAGGCCCCGGCATCGACGGGAGAGGAATCACGAGAGGGCCCCGAGGAACTCGCATGGGGACTGGCCTTTCCTGAGGTCACCAGAGCGGGTCCCTGAGGTCCCCGTCGTAAGTCGAGAGCACCTGCCCCAAGTCGAGAAAATCCAGGCGGTTTTGCCCTCCAGGCGAGATGAGGCCCATTTCCGCTGAGGCTTCTCGAGGCCAATCACATCTAACCACTGGAACTTCCAAAGGGTCCTTCACACCCTTGCTGCAACTCAAGAAGTTCCCCGACATACCCGTCTGCACTCGAAAGGAAGCACGTGGTGTCCCGCACACATCCAGGGGAGCCCCGTTTCCGCCTCGTAGCTCGAGATGAGGGATCCTTTCCCTGTTTCGTAGGGAAAGAATTCCCGGAGTTCCCGTCGCATCTCAAGAGGAGGCGCTCTCCACAGGAAAGGCAAGAGGAACTCCAGGGTCGTGCCACCATTCCAAGAGTCCCCCAGATGTGTCAGTCCATTCCAGAGGAACCTGTTTTCCCTGCACTGCCTTGACGTTCAAGCCGAGGATCGACTCCCACCACGTGTGCACGTGGGACAGCCCTTTGGGAAAGCCTCGTGGGAAAGCCTCGTGGGAAAGACTCGAGGGAAAACCATAGATCCTTTGATTCACGCGGCGGACTGCGTGACACTGCTGCTACCGCTCTGGAGGAAAGCACAAGTGCATGCCCGCATTCGAGACGAGGACTGACTCCCCTGGGGAGACTCCAGAAGTACCCCAAGATCCATGTCAGCACTGGAGAGGAATCCTCAGGTTCCGACCCGACTCCACACAAGGTCTTAGGCACCGGCATCGACGGGAGAGGAATCCCGAGACGCCCCCGAGGAACTCGCATGGGGACTGGCCTTTCCTGAGGCCACCAGAGCGGGTCCCTGAGGTCCCCGTCGTAAGTCGAGAGCACCTGCCGCAACTCGAGAAAAACCAGGAGGTTTTGCCCTCCAGGCGAGATGAGGCCCATTTCCGCTGAGGCTTCTCGAGGCAAATCACGTCTAACCACTGGAACTTACAAAGGGTCCTTCACACCCTTGCTGCAACTCACGAAGTTCCCCGACATACCCGTCTCCACTCGAGAGGAAGCATGTGGTGTCCCGCACACATCCAGGGGAGCCCCGTTTCCGCCTCCTTGCTCGAGATGAGGGATCCTTTCCCTGTTTCGTAGGGAAAGAATTCCCGGCGTTCCCGTCGCATCTCAAGAGGAGGCGCTCTCCACAGGAAAGGCGAGAGGAACTCCAGGGTCGTGCCACCATTCCAAGAGTCCCCCAGATGTGTCAGTCCATTCCAGAGGAACCTGTTTTCCCTTCACTGCCCTGACGTTCAAGCCGAGGATCGACTCCCACCACGTGTGCACGTGGGACAGCCCTGTGGGAAAGCCTCGTGGGAAAGCCTCGTGGGAAAGACTCGAGGGAAAACCATAGATCCTTTGATCCACGCGGCGGACTGCGTGACACTGCTGCTACCGCTCTGGAGGAAAGCGCAAGTGCATGCCCGCATTCGAGACGAGGACTGACTCCACTGGGGAGACTCCAGAAGTACCCCAAGATCCATGTCAGCACTGGAGAGGAATCCTCAGGTTCCGGCCCCGACTCCACACAAGGTCTTAGGCCCCGACATAGACGGGAGAGGAATCCCGAGAGGCCCCCGTGGAACTCGCATGGGGACTGGCCTTTCCTGAGGCCACCAGAGCGGGTCCCTGAGGTCCCCGACGTAAGTGGAGAGCACCTGCCGCAACTCGAGAAAATCCAGGAGGTTTTGCCCTCCAGGCGAGATGAGGCCCATTTCCGCTGAGGCTTCTCGAGGCCAATCACATCTAACCACTGGAACTTCCAAAGGGTCCTTCACACCCTTGCTGCATCTCAAGAAGTTCCCCCTACATACCCGTCTCCACTCGAGAGGAAGCACGTGGGGTCCCGCACACATCCAGGGGAGCCCCGTTTCCGCCTCCTAGCTCGAGATGAGGGATCCTTTCCCTGTTTCGTAGGGAAAGAATTCCCGGCGTTCCCGTCGCATCTCAAGAGGAGGCGCTCTCCACAGGAAAGGCAAGAGGAACTCCAGGGTCGTGCCACCATTCCAAGAGTCCCCCAGATGTGTCAGTCCATTCCAGAGGAACCTGTTTTCCCTGCACTGCCTTGACGTTCAAGCCGATGATCGAGTCCCACCAAGTGTGCACGTGGGATAGCCCTGTGGGAAAGCCTCCTGGGAAAGCCTCGTGGGAAGGACTCGAGGGAAAACCATAGATCCTTTGATCCACGCGGCGGACTGCGTGACACTGCTGCTACCGCTCTGTAGGAAAGCGCAAGTGCATGCTCGCATTCGAGACGAGGACTGACTCCACTGGTGAGACTCCAGAAGTACCCCAAGATCCATGTCAGCACTGGAGAGGAATCCTCAGGTTCCGGCCCCGACTCCACACAAGGTCTTAGGCCCCGGCATCGACGGGAGAGGAATCCCGAGAGGCCCCCGAGGAACTCGCATGGGGACTGGCCTTTCCTGAGGCCACCAGAGCGGGTCCCTGAGGTCCCCGTCGTAAGTCGAGAGCACCTGCCGCAACTCGAGAAAATCCAGGAGGTTTTGCCCTCCAGGCGAGATGAGGCCCATTTCCGCTGAGGCTTCTCGAGGCCAATCACATCTAACCACTGGAACTTCCAAAGGGTCCTTCACACCCTTGCTGCAACTCAAGAAGTTCCCTGACATACCCGTCTGCACTCGAGAGGAAGCACGTGGTGTCCCGCACACATCCAGGGGAGCCCCGTTTCCGCCTCCTAGCTCGAGATGAGGGATCCTTTCCCTGTTTCGTAGGGAAAGAATTCCCGGCGTTCCCGTCGCATCTCAAGAGGAGGCGCTCTCCACAGGAAAGGCGAGAGGAACTCCAGGGTCGTGCCACCATTCCAAGAGTTCCCCAGATGTGTCAGTCCATTCCAGAGGAACCTGTTTTCCCTGCACTGCCTTGACGTTCAAGCCGAGGATCGACTCCCACCACGTGTGCACGTGGGACAGCCCTGTGGGAAAGACTCGTGGGAAAGCCTCGTGGGAAAACTCGAGGGAAAACCATAGATCCTATGATCCACGCGGCGGACTGCGTGACACTGCTGCTACCGCTCTGGAGGAAAGCGCAAGTGCATGCCCGCATTCGAGACGACGACTGACTCCCCTGGGGAGACTCCAGAAGTACCCCAAGATCCAAGTCAACACTGGAGAGGAATCCTCAGGTTCCGGCCCCGACTCCGCACAAGGTCTTAGGCCCCGGCATCGACGGGAGAGGAATCCCGAGAGGCCCCCGAGGAACTCGCATGGGGACTGGCCTGTCCTGAGGCCACCAGAGCGGGTCCCTGAGGTCCCCGTCGTAAGTCGAGAGCACCTGCCGCAACTCGAGAAAATCCAGGAGGTTTTGCCCTCCAGGCGAGATGAGGCCCATTTCCGCTGAGGCTTCTCGAGGCCAATCACATCTAACCACTGGAACTTCCAAAGGGTCCTTCACACCCTTGCTGCAACTCAAGAAGTTCCCCGACATACCCGTCTGCACTCGAGAGGAAGCACGTGGTGTCCCGCACACATCCAGGGGAGCCCCGTTTCCGCCTCCTAGCTCGAGATGAGGGATTCTTTCCTGTTTCGTAGGGAAAGAATTCCCGGCGTTCCCGTCGCATCTCAAGAGGAGGCGCTCTCCACAGGAAAGGCGAGAGGAACTCCAGGGTCATGCCACCATTCAAAGAGTCCCCCAGATGTGTCAGTCCATTCCAGAGGAACCTGTTTTCCCTGCACTGCCTTGACGTTCAAGCCGAGGATCGACTCCCACCACGTGTGCACGTGGGACAGCCCTGTGGGAAAGCCTCGTGGGAAAGCCTCGTGGGAAAGACTCGAGGGAAAACCATAGATCCTTTGATCCACGCGGCGGACTGCGTGACACTGCTGCTACCGCTCTGGAGGAAAGCACAAGTGCATGCCCGCATTCGAGACGAGGACTGACTCCCCTGGGGAGACTCCAGAAGTACCCCAAGATCCATGTCAGCACTGGAGAGGAATCCTCAGGTTCCGGCCCCGACTCCACACAAGGTCTTAGGCACCGGCATCGACGGGAGAGGTATCCCGAGACGCCCCCGAGGAACTCGCATGGGGACTGGCCTTTCCTGAGGCCACCAGAGCGGGTCCCTGAGGTCCCCGTCGTAAGTCGAGAGCACCTGCCGCAACTCGAGAAAATCCAGGAGGTTTTGCCCTCCAGGCGAGATGAGGCCCATTTCCGCTGAGGCTTCTAGAGGCTAATCACGTCTAACCACTGGAACTTCCAAAAGGTCCTTCACACCCTTGCTGCAACTCAAGAACTTCCCCGACATACCAGTCTCCACTCGAGAGGAAGCACGTGGGTTCCCGCACACATCCAGGGGAGCCCCGTTTCCGCCTCCTAGCTCGAGATGAGGGATCCTTTCCCTGTTTCGTAGAGAAAGAATTCCCGGCGATCCCGTCGCATCTCAAGAGGAAGCGCTCTCCACAGGAAAGGGGAGAGGAACTCCAGGGTCGTGCCACCATTCCAAGAGACCCCCAGATGTGTCAGTCCATTACAGAGGAACCTGTTTTCCCTGCACTGCCTTGACGTTCAAGCCGAGGATCGACTCCCACCACGTGTGCACGTGAGACAGCCCTGTGGGATAGCCTCGTGGGAAAGCCTCGTGGGAAAGACTCGAGGGAAATCCATAGATCCTTTGATCCACGCGGCGGACTGGGTGACACTGCTGCTACCGCTCTGGAGGAAAGCGCACGTGCATGCCCGCATTCGAGACGAGGACTGACTCCCCTGGGGAGACTCCAGAAGTACCCCTAGATCCATGTCAGCACTGGAGAGGATTCCTCAGGTTCCGGCCCCGACTCCACACAAGGTCTTAGGCCCCGGCATCGACGGGATAGGGATCCCGAGAGGCCCCCGAGGAACTCGCATGGGGACTGGTTTTCCTGAGGCCACCAGAGCGGGTCCCTTAGGTCCCCATCGTCAGACGAGATCACCTGCCGCAACTCGAGAAAATCCAGGAGGTTTTGCCCTCCAGGCGAGATGAGGCTCATTTCCGCTGAGGCTTCTCGAGGCTAATCACGTCTAAACACTGGAACTTCCAAAAGGTCCTTCACACCCTTGCTGCAACTGAAGAAGTTTCCCGACATACCCGTCTCCACTCGAAAGGAAGCACGTGGTGTCCCGCACACAACCAGGGGAGCCCCGTTACCGCCTCCTAGCTCGAGATGAGGGATCCTTTCCCTGTTTCGTACGGAAAGAATTCCCGGCGTTCCCGTCGCATCTCAAGAGGAGGCGCTCTCCACAGGAAAGGCGAGAGGAACTCCAGGGTCGTGCCACCATTCCAAGAGTTCCCCAGATGTGTCAGTCCATTCCAGAGGAACCTGTTTTCCCTGCACTGCCTTGACGTTCAAGCCAAGGATCGACTCCCACCACGTGTGCACGTGGGACAGCCCTGTGGGAAAGCCTCGTGGGAAAGCCTCGTGGGAAAGACTCGAGGGAAAACCATCGATCCTTTGATCCATGCGGCGGACTGCTTGACACTGCTGCTACCGCTCTGGAGGAAAGCGCAAGTGCATGCCCGCATTCGAGACGAGGACTGACTCCCCTGGGGAGACTCCAGAAGTACCCCAAGATCCATGTCAGCACTGGAGAGGAATCCTCAGGTTCCGGCCCCGACTCCACACAAGGTCTTAGGCCCCGGCATCGACGGGAGAGGAATCCCCAGAGGAACTCGCATGGGGACTGGCCTTTCCTGAGGCCACCATAGCGGGTCCCTGAGGTCCTCGTCGTAAGTCGAGAGCACCTGCCGCAACTCGAGAAAATCCAGGCGGTTTTGCCCTCCAGGCGAGATGAGGCCCATTTCCGCTGAGGCTTCTCGAGGCTAATCACATCTAACCACTAGAACATCCAAAGGGTCCTTCACACCCTTGCTGCAACTCAAGAAGGTCCCCGACATACCCGTCTCCACTCGAGAGGAAGCACGTGGGGTCCCGCACACATCCAGGGGAGCCCCGTTTCCGCCTCTTAGCTCGAGATGAGCGATCCTTTCCCTGTTTCGTAGGGAAAGAATTCCCGGCGTTCCCGTCGCATCTCAAGAGGAGGCGCTCTCCACAGGAAAGGCGAGAGGAACTCCAGGGTCATGCCACCATTCCAAGAGTCCCCCAGATGTGTCAGTCCATTCCAGAGGAACCTGTTTTCCCTGCACTGCCTTGACGTTCAAGCCGAGGATCGACTCCCACCACGTGTGCACGTGGGACAGCCCTGTGGGAAAGCCTCGTGGGAAAGCCTCGTGGGAAAGACTCGAGGGAAAACCATAGATCCTTTGATCCACGCGGCGGACTGCGTGACACTGCTTCTACCGCTCTGGAGGAAAGCGCAAGTGCATGCCCGCATTCGAGACGAGGACTGACTCCCCTGGGGAGACTCCAGAAGTACCCCAAGATCCATGTCAGCACTGGAGAGGAATCCTCAGGTTCCGGCCCCGACTCCACACAAGGTCTTAGGCCCCGGTATCGACGGGAGAGGAATCCCGAGACGCCCCCGAGGAACTCGCATGGGGACTGGCCTTTCCTGAGGCCACCAGAGCGGGTCCCTGAGGTCCCCGTCGTAAGTCGAGAGCACCTGCCGCAACTCGAGAAAATCCAGGAGGTTTTGCCCTCCAGGCGAGATGAGGCCCATTTCCGCTGAGGCTTCTAGAGGCTAATCACGTCTAACCACTGGAACTTCCAAAGGGTCCTTCACACCCTTGCTGCAACTCAAGAAGTTCCCCGACATACCCGTCTCCACTCGAGAGGAAGCACGTGGGGTCCCGCACACATCCAGGGGAGCCCCGTTTCCGCCTCCTAGCTCGAGATGAGGGATCCTTTCCCTGTTTCATAGGGAAAGAATTCCCGGCGTTCCCGTCGCATCTCAAGAGGAGGCGCTCTCCACAGGAAAGGCGAGAGGAACTCCAGGGTCGTGCCACCATTCCAAGAGTCCCCCAGATGTGTCAGTCCATTCCAGAGGAACCTGTTTTCCCTGCACTGGCTTGACGTTCAAGCCGAGGATCGACTCCCACCACGTGTGCACGTGAGACAGCCCTGTGGGAAAGCCTCGTGGGAAAGCCTCGTGGGAAAGACTCGAGGGAAATCCATAGATCCTTTGATCCACGCGGCGGACTGCGTGACACTGCTGCTACCGCTCTGGAGGAAAGCGCAAGTGCATGCCCGCATTCGAGACGAGGACTGACTCCCCTGGGGAGACTCCAGAAGAACCCCAAGATCCATGTCAGCACTGGAGAGGAATCCTCAGGTTCCGGCCCCGACTCCACACAAGGTCTTAGGCCCCGGCATCGACGGGATAGGGATCCCGAGAGGCCCCCGAGGAACTCGCATGGGGACTGGCTTTTCCTGAGGCCACCAGAGCGGGTCCCTGAGGTCCCCATCGTCAGTCGAGATCACCTGCCGCAACTCGAGAAAATCCAGGAGGTTTTGCCCTCCAGGCGAGATGAGGCTCATTTCCGCTGAGGCTTCTCGAGGCTAATCACGTCTAAACACTGGAACTTCCAAAGGGTCCTTCACACCCTTGCTGCAACTCAAGAAGTTCCCCGACATACCCGTCTGCACTCGAGAGGAAGCACGGGGGGTCCCGCACACATCCAGGGGAGCCCCGTTTCCGCCTCCTAGCTCGAGATGAGGGATCCTTTCCCTGTTTCGTAGGGAAAGAATTCCCGGCGTTCCCGTCGCATCTCAAGAGGAGGCGCTCTCCACAGGAAAGGCGAGAGGAACTCCAGGGTCGTGCCACCATTCCAAGAGTTCCCCAGATGTGTCAGTCCATTCCAGAGGAACCTGTTTTCCCTGCACTGCCTTGACGTTCAAGCCAAGGATCGACTCCCACCACGTGTGCACGTGGGACAGCCCTGTGGGAAAGCCTCGTGGGAAAGCCTCGTGGGAAAGACTCGAGGGAAAACCATGGATCCTTTGATCCATGCGGCGGACTGCGTGACACTGCTGCTACCGCTCTGGAGGAAAGCGCAAGTGCATGCCCGCATTCGAGACGAGGACTGACTCCCCTGAGGAGACTCCAGAAGTACCCCAAGATCCATGTCAGCACTGGAGAGGAATCCTCAGGTTCCGGCCCCGACTCCACACAAGGTCTTAGGCCCCGGCATCGACGGGAGAGGAATCCCGAGAGGCCCCGAGGAACTCGCATGGGGACTGGCCTTTCCTGAGGCCACCAGAGCGGGTCCCTGAGGTCCCCGTCGTAAGTCAAGAGCACCTGCCGCAACTCGAGAAAATCCAGGAGGTTTTGCCCTCCAGGCGAGATGAGGCCCATTTCCGCTGAGGCTTCTATAGGCTAATCACGTCTAACCACTGGAACTTCCAAAGGGTCCTTCACACCCTTGCTGCAACTCAAGAAGTTCCCCGACATACCCGTCTCCACTCGAGAGGAAGCACGTGAGGTCCCGCACACATCCAGGGGAGCCCCGGTTCCGCCTCCTAGCTCGAGATGAGGGATCCTTTCCCTGTTTCATAGGGAAAGAATTCCCGGCGTTCCCCTCGCATCTCAAGAGGAGGCGCTCTCCACAGGAAAGGCGAGAGGAACTCCAGGGTCGTGCCACCATTCCAAGAGTCCCCCAGATGTGTCAGTCCATTCCAGAGGAACCTGTTTTCCCTGCACTGGCTTGACGTTCAAGCCGAGGATCGACTCCCACCACGTGTGCACGTGAGACAGCCCTGTGGGAAAGCCTCGTGGGAAAGCCTCGTGGGAAAGACTCGAGGGAAAACCATAGATCCTTTGATCCACGCGGTGGACTGCGTGACACTGCTGCTACCGCTCTGGAGGAAAGCGCAAGTGCATGCTCGCATTCGAGACGAGGACTGACTCCCCTGGGGAGACTCCAGAAGTACCCCAAGATCCATGTCAGGACTGGAGAGGAATCCTCAGGTTCCGGCCCCGACTCCACACAAGGTCTTAGGCCCCGGCATCGACGGTAGAGGAATCCCAAGAGGCCCCCGAGGAACTCGCATGGGGACTGGCCTTTCCTGAGGCCACCAGAGCGGGTCCCTCAGGTCCCCGTCGTAAGTCGAGAGCACCTGCCGCAACTCGAGAAAATCCAGGAGGTTTTGCCCTCCAGGCGAGATGAGGCCCATTTCCGCTGAGGCTTCTCGAGGCTAATCACATCTAACCACTAGAACATCCAAAGGGTCCTTCACACCCTTGCTGCAACTCAAGAAGGTCCCCGACATACCCGTCTCCACTCGAGAGGAAGCACGTGGGGTCCCGCAAACATCCAGGGGAGCCCCGTTTCCGCCTCTTAGCTCGAGATGAGGGATCCTTTCCCTGTTTCGTAGGGAAAGAATTCCCGGCGTTCCCGTCGCATCTCAAGAGGAGGCGCTCTCCACAGGAAAGGCGAGAGGAACTCCAGGGTCATGCCACCATTCCAAGAGTCCCCCAGATGTGTCAGTCCATTCCAGAGGAAACTGTTTTCCCTGCACTGCCTTGACGTTCAAGCCGAGGATCGACTCCCAACACGTGTGCACGTGGGACAGCCCTGTGGGAAAGCCTCGTGGGAAAGCCTCGTGGGAAAGACTCGAGGGAAAACCATAGATCCTTTGATCCACGCGGCGGACTGCGTGACACTGCTTCTACCGCTCTGGAGGAAAGCGCAAGTGCATGCCCGCATTCGAGACGAGGACTGACTCCCCTGGGGAGACTCCAGAAGTACCCCAAGATCCATGTCAGCACTGGAGAGGAATCCTCAGGTTCCGGCCCCGACTCCACACAAGGTCTTAGGCCCCGGTATCGACGGGAGAGGAATCCCGAGACGCCCCCGAGGAACTCGCATGGGGACTGGCCTTTCCTGAGGCCACCAGAGCGGGTCCCTGAGGTCCCCGTCGTAAGTCGAGAGCACCTGCCGCAACTCGAGAAAATCCAGGAGGTTTTGCCCTCCAGGCGAGATGAGGCCCATTTCCGCTGAGGCTTCTAGAGGCTAATCACGTCTAACCACTGGAACTTCCAAAGGGTCCTTCACACCCTTGCTGCAACTCAAGAAGTTCCCCGACATACCCGTCTCCACTCGAGAGGAAGCACGTGGGTCCCGCACACATCCAGGGGAGCCCCGTTTCCGCCTCCTAGCTCGAGATGAGGGATCCTTTCCCTGTTTCATAGGGAAAGAATTCCCGGCGTTCCCGTCGCATCTCAAGAGGAGGCGCTCTCCACAGGAAAGGCGAGAGGAACTCCAGGGTCGTGCCACCATTCCAAGAGTCCCCCAGATGTGTCAGTCCATTCCAGAGGAACCTGTTTTCCCTGCACTGGCTTGACGTTCAAGCCGAGGATCGACTCCCACCACGTGTGCACGTGGGACAGCCCTGTGGGAAAGCCTCGTGGGAAAGCCTCGTGGGAAAGACTCGAGGGAAATCCATAGATCCTTTGATCCACGCGGCGGACTGCGTGACACTGCTGCTACCGCTCTGGAGGAAAGCGCAAGTGCATGCCCGCATTCGAGACGAGGACTGACTCCCCTGGGGAGACTCCAGAAGTACCCCAAGATCCATGTCACCACTGGAGAGGAATCCTCAGGTTCCGGCCCCGACTCCACACAAGGTCTTAGGCCCCGGCATCGAAGGGATACTGATCCCGAGAGGCCCCCGAGGAACTCGCATGGGGACTGGCTTTTCCGGAGGCCACCAGAGCGGGTCCGTGAGGTCCCCATCGTCAGTCGAGATCACCTGCCGCATCTCGAGAAAATCCAGGAGGTTTTGCCCTCCAGGCGAGATGAGGCTCATTTCCGCTGAGGCTTCTCGAGGCTAATCACGTCTAAACACTGGAACTTCCAAAGGGTCCTTCACACCCTTGCTGCAACTCAAGAAGTTTCCCGACATACCCGTCTCCACTCGAAAGGAAGCACGTGGTGGCCCGCACACAACCAGGGGAGCCCCGTTTCCGCCTCCTAGCTCGAGATGAGTGATCCTTTCCCTGTTTCGTAGGGAAAGAATTCCCGGCGTTCCCGTCGCATCTCAAGAGGAGGCGCTCTCCACAGGAAAGGCGAGAGGAACTCCAGGGTCGTGCCACCATTCCAAGAGTTCCCCAGATGTGTCAGTCCTTTCCAGAGGAACCTGTTTTCCCTGCACTGCCTTGACGTTCAAGCCAAGGATCGACTCCTACCACGTGTGCACGTGGGACAGCCCTGTGGGAAAGCCTCGTGGGAAAGCCTCGTGGGAAAGACTCGAGGGAAAACCATGGATCCTTTGATCCATGCGGCGGACTGCGTGACACTGCTGCTACCGCTCTGGAGGAAAGCGCAAGTGCATGCCCGCATTCGAGACGAGGACTGACTCCCCTGGGGAGACTCCAGAAGGACCCAAGATCCATGTCAGCACTGGAGAGGAATCCTCAGGTTCCGGCCCCGACTCCACACAAGGTCTTAGGCCCTGGCATCGACGGGAGAGGAATCCCCAGAGGAACTCGCATGGGGACTGGCCTTTCCTGAGGCCACCATAGCGGGTCCCTGAGGTCCTCCTCGTAAGTCGAGAGCACCTGCCGCAACTCGAGAAAATCCAGGCGGTTTTGCCCTCCAGGCGAGATGAGGCCCATTTCCGCTGAGGCTTCTCGAGGCCAATCACATCTAACCACTGGAACTTCCAAAGGGTCCTTCACACCCTTGCTGCAACTCAAGAAGTTCCCCGACATACCCGTCTGCACTCGAGAGGAAGCACGTGGGGTCCCGCACACATCCAGGGGAGCCCCGTTTCCGCCTCCTAGCTCGAGATGAGGGATCCTTTCCCTGTTTCGTAGGGAAAGAATTCCCGGCGTTCCCGTCGCATCTCAAGAGGAGGCACTCTCCACAGGAAAGGCGAGAGGAACTCCAGGGTCGTGCCACAATTCCAAGAGTCCCCCAGATGTGTCAGTCCATTCCAGAGGAACCTGTTTTCCCTGCACTGCCTTGACGTTTAAGCCAAGGATCGACTCCCACAACGTGTGCACGTGGGACAGCCCTGTGGGAAAGCCTCGTGGGAAAGCCTCGTGGGAAAGACTCGAGGGAAAACCATGGATCCTTTGATCCATGCGGCGGACTGCGTGACACTGCTGCTACAGCTCTGGAGGAAAGCGCAAGTGCATGCCCGCATTCGAGACGAGGACTGACTCCCCTGGGGAGACTCCAGAAGTACCCCAAGATCCATGTCAGCACTGGAGGGGAATCCTCAGGTTCCGGCCCCGACTCCACACAAGGTCTTAGGCCCCGGCATCGAAGGGAGAGGAATCCCGAGAGGCCCCCGAGGAACTCGCATGGGGACTGGCTTTTCCTGAGGCCACCAGAGCGGGTCCCTGAGGTCCCCATTGTCAGACGAGATCACCTGCCGCAACTCGAGAAAATCCAGGAGGTTTTGCCCTCCAGGCGAGATGAGGCTCATTTCCGCTGAGGCTTCTCGAGGCTAATCACGTCTAAACACTGGAACTTCCAAAGGGTCCTTCACACCCTTGCTGCAACTCAAGAAGTTTCCCGACATACCCGTCTCCACTCGAAAGGAAGCACGTGGTGTCCCGCACACAACCAGGGGAGCCCCGTTTCCGCCTCCTAGCTCGAGATGAGGGATCCTTTCCCTGTTTCGTACGGAAAGAATTCCCGGCGTTCCCGTCGCATCTCAAGAGGAGGCGCTCTCCACAGGAAAGGCGAGAGGAACTCCAGGGTCATGCCACCATTCCAAGAGTTCCCCAGATGTGTCAGTCCATTCCAGAGGAACCTGTTTTCCCTGCACTGCCTTGACGTTCAAGCCAAGGATCGACTCCCACCACGTGTGCACGTGGGACAGCCCTGTGGGAAAGCCTCGTGGGAAAGCCTCGTGGGAAAGACTCGAGGGAAAACCATCGATCCTTTGATCCATGCGGCGGACTGCTTGACACTGCTGCTACCGCTCTGGAGGAAAGCGCAAGTGCATGCCCGCATTCGAGACGAGGACTGACTCCCCTGGGGAGACTCCAGAAGTACCCCAAGATCCATGTCAGCACTGGAGAGGAATCCTCATGTTCCGGCCCCGACTCCACACAAGGTCTTAGGCCCCGGCATCGACGGGAGAGCAATCCCGAGAGGCCCCCGATGAACTCGCATGGGGACTGGCCTTTCCTGAGGCCACCAGAACGGGTCCCTGAGGTCCCCGTCGTAAGTCGAGAGCACCTGCCGCAACTCGAGAAAATCCAGGAGGTTTTGCACTCCAGGCGAGATGAGGCCCATTTCCGCTGAGGCTTCTCGAGGCCAATCATATCTAACCACTGGAACTTCCAAAGGGTCCTTCACACCCTTGCTGCAACTCAAGAAGTTCCCCGACATACCCGTCTCCACTGGAGAGGAAGCACGTGGGTCCCGCACACATCCAGGGGAGCCCCGTTTCTGCCTCCTAGCTCGAGATGAGGGATCCTTTCCCTGTTTCGTAGGGAAAGAATTCCCGGCGTTCCCGTCGCATCTCAAGAGGAGGCGCTCTCCACAGGAAAGGCGAGAGGAACTCCAGGGTCGTGCCACCATTCCAAGAGACCCCCAGATGTGTCACTCCATTACAGAGGAACCTGTTTTCCCTGCACTGCCTTGATTTTCAAGCCGAGGATCGAGTCCCACCACGTGTGCACGTGGGACAGCCCTGTGGGAAAGCCTCGTGGGAAAGCCTCGTGGGAAAGACTCGAGGGAAAACCATAGATCCTTTGATCCACGCGGCGGACTGCGTGACACTGCTGCTACCGCTCTGGAGGAAAGCGCAAGTGCATGCCCGCATTCGACACGAGGACTGACTCCCCTGGGGAGACTCCAGAAGTACCCCAAGATCCATGTCAGCACTGGAGAGGAATCCTCAGGTTCCGGCCCCGACTCCACACAAGGTCTTAGGCCCCGGCATCGACGGGAGAGGAATCCCCAGAGGAACTGGCATGGGGACTGGCCTTTCCTGAGGCCACCAGAGCGGGTCCCTGAGGTCCTTGTCGTAAGTCGAGAGCACCTGCCGCAACTCGAGAAAATCCAGGAGGTTTTGCCCTCCAGGCGAGATGAGGCCCATTTCCGCTGAGGGTTCTCGAGGCTAATCACGTCTAACCACTGGAACTTCCAAAGGGTCCTTCACACCCTTGCTGCAACTCAAGAACTTCCCCGACATACCAAGCTCCACTCGAGAGGAAGCACGTGGGTTCCCGCACACATCCAGGGGAGCCCCGTTTCCGCCTCCTAGCTCGAGATGAGGGATCCTTTCCCTGTTTCGTAGGGAAAGAATTCCCGGCGATCCCGTCGCATCTCAAGAGGAAGCGCTCTCCACAGGAAAGGGGAGAGGAACTCCAGGGTCGTGCCACCATTCCAAGAGACCCCCAGATGTGTCAGTCCATTACAGAGGAACCTGTTTTCCCTGCACTGCCTTGACGTTCAAGCCGAGGATCGACCCCCACCACGTGTGCACGTGGGACAGCCCTGTGGGAAAGCCTCGTGGGAAAGCCTCGTGGGAAAGACTCGAGGGAAATCCATAGATCCTTTGATCCACGTGGCGGACTGCGTGACACTGCTGCTACCGCTCTGGAGGAAAGCGCAAGTGCATGCCCGCATTCGAGACGAGGACTGACTCCCCTGGGGAGACTCCAGAAGTACCCCAAGATCCATGTCAGCACTGGAGAGGAATCCTCAGGTTCCGGCCCCGACTCCACACAAGGTCTTAGGCCCCGGCATCGACGGGAGAGGAATCCCCAGAGGCCCCCGAGGAACTCGCATGGGGACTGGCCTTTCCTGAGGCCACCAGAGCGGGTCCCTCAGGTCCCCGTCGTAAGTCGAGAGCACCTGCCGCAACTCGAGAAAATCCAGGAGGTTTTGCCCTCCAGGCGAGATGAGGCCCATTTCCGCTGAGGGTTCTCGAGGCTAATCACGTCTAACCACTGGAACTTCCAAAGGGTCCTTCACACCCTTGCTGCAACTCAAGAACTTCCCCGACATACCAGTCTCCACTCGAGAGGAAGCACGTGGGTTCCCGCACACATCCAGGGGAGCCCCGTTTCCGCCTCCTAGCTCGAGATGAGGGATCCTTTCCCTGTTTCGTAGAGAAAGAATTCCCGGCGATCCCGTCGCATCTCAAGAGGAAGCGCTCTCCACAGGAAAGGGGAGAGGAACTCCAGGGTCGTGCCACCATTCCAAGAGACCCCCAGATGTGTCAGTCCATTCCAGAGGAACCTGTTTTCCCTGCACTGCCTTGACGTTCAAGCCGAGGATCGACTCCCACCACGTGTGCACGTGAGACAGCCCTGTGGGATAGCCTCGTGGGAAAGCCTCGTGGGAAAGACTCGAGGGAAATCCATAGATCCTTTGATCCACGCGGCGGACTGCGTGACACTGTTGCTACCGCTCTGGAGGAAAGCGCAAGTGCATGCCCGCATTCGAGACGAGGACTGACTCCCCTGGGGAGACTCCAGAAGTACCCCAAGATCCATGTCAGCACTGGAGAGGATTCCTCAGGTTCCGGCCCCGACTCCACACAAGGTCTTAGGCCCCGGCATCGACGGGATAGGGATCCCGAGAGGCCCCCGAGGAACTCGCATGGGGACTGGTTTTCCTGAGGCCACCAGAGCGGGTCCCTTAGGTCCCCATCGTCAGACGAGATCACCTGCCGCAACTCGAGAAAATCCAGGAGGTTTTGCCCTCCAGGCGAGATGAGGCTCATTTCCGCTGAGGCTTCTCGAGGCTAATCACGTCTAAACACTGGAACTTCCAAAGGGTCCTTCACACCCTTGCTGCAACTGAAGAAGTTTCCCGACATACCCGTCTCCACTCGAAAGGAAGCACGTGGTGTCCCGCACACAACCAGGGGAGCCCCGTTACCGCCTCCTAGCTCGAGATGAGGGATCCTTTCCCTGTTTCGTACGGAAAGAATTCCCGGCGTTCCCGTCGCATCTCAAGAGGAGGCGCTATCCACAGGAAAGGCGAGAGGAACTCCAGGGTCGTGCCACCATTCCAAGAGTTCCCCAGATGTGTCAGTCCATTCCAGAGGAACCTGTTTTCCCTGCACTGCCTTAACGTTCAAGCCAAGGATCGACTCCCACCACGTGTGCACGTGGGACAGCCCTGTGGGAAAGCCTCGTGGGAAAGCCTCGTGGGAAAGACTCGAGGGAAAACCATCGATCCTTTGATCCATGCAGCGGACTGCTTGACATTGCTGCTACCGCTCTGGAGGAAAGCGCAAGTGCATGCCCGCATTCGAGACGAGGACTGACTCCCCTGGGGAGACTCCAGAAGTACCCCAAGATCCATGTCAGCACTGGAGAGGAATCCTCAGGTTCCGGCCCCGACTCCACACAAGGTCTTAGGCCCCGGCATCGACGGGAGAGGAATCCCCAGAGGAACTCGCATGGGGACTGGCCTTTCCTGAGGCCACCATAGCGGGTCCCTGAGGTCCTCGTCGTAAGTCGAGAGCACCTGCCGCAACTCGAGAAAATCCAGGCGGTTTTGCCCTCCAGGCGAGATGAGGCCCATTTCCGCTGAGGCTTCTCGAGGCTAATCACATCTAACCACTAGAACATCCAAAGGGTCCTTCACACCCTTGCTGCAACTCAAGAAGGTCCCCGACATACCCGTCTCCACTCGAGAGGAAGCACGTGGGGTCCCGCACACATCCAGGGGAGCCCCGTTTCCGCCTCTTAGCTCGAAATGAGGGATCCTTTCCCTGTTTCGTAGGGAAAGAATTCCCGGCGTTCCCGTCGCATCTCAAGAGGAGGCGCTCTCCACAGGAAAGGCGAGAGGAACTCCAGGGTCATGCCACCATTCCAAGAGTCCCCCAGATGTGTCAGTCCATTACAGAGGAAACAGTTTTCCCTGCACTGCCTTGACGTTCAAGCCGAGGATCGACTCCCACCACGTGTGCACGTGGGACAGCCCTGTGGGAAAGCCTCGTGGGAAAGCCTCGTGGGAAAGACTCGAGGGAAAACCATAGATCCTTTGATCCACGCGGCGGACTGCGTGACACTGCTTCTACCGCTCTGGAGGAAAGCGCAAGTGCATGCCCGCATTCGAGACGAGGACTGACTCCCCTGGGGAGACTCCAGAAGTACCCCAAGATCCATGTCAGCACTGGAGAGGAATCCTCAGGTTCCGGCCCCGACTCCACACAAGGTCTTAGGCCCCGGTATCGATGGGAGAGGAATCCCGAGACGCCCCCGAGGAACTCGCATGGGGACTGGCCTTTCCTGAGGCCACCAGAGCGGGTCCCTGAGGTCCCCGTCGTAAGTCGAGAGCACCTGCCGCAACTCGAGAAAATCCAGGAGGTTTTGCCCTCCAGGCGAGATGAGGCCCATTTCCGCTGAGGCTTCTAGAGGCTAATCACGTCTAACCACTGGAACTTCCAAAGGGTCCTTCACACCCTTGCTGCAACTCAAGAAGTTCCCCGACATACCGTCTCCACTCGAGAGGAAGCACGTGGGGTCCCGCACACATCCAGGGGAGCCCCGTTTCCGCCTCCAAGCTCGAGATGAGGGATCCTTTCCCTGTTTCATAGGGAAAGAATTTCCGGCGTTCCCGTCGCATCTCAAGAGGAGGCGCTCTCCACAGGAAAGGCGAGAGGAACTCCAGGGTCGTGCCACCATTCCAAGAGACCCCAGATGTGTCAGTCCATTCCAGAGGAACCTGTTTTCCCTGCACTGGCTTGACGTTCAAGCCGAGGATCGACTCCCACCACGTGTGCACGTGAGACAGCCCTGTGGGAAAGCCTCGTGGGAAAGCCTCGTGGGAAAGACTCGAGGGAAATCCATAGATCCTTTGATCCACGCGGCGGACTGCGTGACACTGCTGCTACCGCTCTGGAGGAAAGCGCAAGTGCATGCCCGCATTCGAGACGAGGACTGACTCCCCTGGGGAGACTCCAGAAGAACCCCAAGATCCATGTCAGCACTGGAGAGGAATCCTCAGGTTCCGGCCCCGACTCCACACAAGGTCTTAGGCCCCGGCATCGACGGGATAGGGATCCCGAGAGGCCCCCGAGGAACTCGCATGGGGACTGGCTTTTCCTGAGGCCACCAGAGCGGGTCCCTGAGGTCCCCATCGTCAGTCGAGATCACCTGCCGTAACTCGAGAAAATCCAGGAGGTTTTGCCCTCCAGGCGAGATGAGGCTCATTTCCGCTGAGGCTTCTCGAGGCTAATCACGTCTAAACACTGGAACTTCCAAGGGTCCTTCACACCCTTGCTGCAACTCAAGAAGTTCCCCGACATACCCGTCTGCACTCGAGAGGAAGCACGGGGGGTCCCGCACACATCCAGGGGAGCCCCGTTTCCGCCTCCTAGCTCGAGATGAGGGATCCTTTCCCTGTTTCGTAGGGAAAGAATTCCCGGCGTTCCCGTCGCATCTCAAGAGGAGGCGCTCTCCACAGGAAAGGCGAGAGGAACTCCAGGGTCGTGCCACCATTCCAAGAGTTCCCCAGATGTGTCAGTCCATTCCAGAGGAACCTGTTTTCCCTGCACTGCCTTGACGTTCAAGCCAAGGATCGACTCCCACCACGAGTGCACGTGGGACAGCCCTGTGGGAAAGCCTCGTGGGAAAGCCTCGTGGGAAAGACTCGAGGGAAAACCATGGATCCTTTGATCCATGCGGCGGACTGCGTGACACTGCTGCTACCGCTCTGGAGGAAAGCGCAAGTGCATGCCCGCATTCGAGACGAGGACTGACTCCCCTGAGGAGACTCCAGAAGTACCCCAAGATCCATGTCAGCACTGGAGAGGAATCCTCAGGTTCCGGCCCCGACTCCACACAAGGTCTTAGGCCCCGGCATCGATGGGAGAGGAATCCCGAGAGGCCCCCGAGGAACTCGCATGGGGACTGGCCTTTCCTGAGGCCACCAGAGCGGGTCCCTGAGGTCCCCGTCGTAAGTCGAGAGCACCTGCCGCAACTCGAGAAAATCCAGGAGGTTTTGCCCTCCAGGCGAGATGAGGCCCATTTCCGCTGAGGCTTCTCGAGGCTAATCACATCTAACCACTAGAACATCCAAAGGGTCCTTCACACCCTTGCTGCAACTCAAGAAGGTCCCCGACATACCCGTCTCCACTCGAGAGGAAGCACGTGGGGTCCCGCACACATCCAGGGGAGCCCCGTTTCCGCCTCTTAGCTCGAAATGAGGGATCCTTTCCCTGTTTCGTAGGGAAAGAATTCCCGGCGTTCCCGTCGCATCTCAAGAGGAGGCGCTCTCCACAGGAAAGGCGAGAGGAACTCCAGGGTCATGCCACCATTCCAAGAGTCCCCCAGATGTGTCAGTCCATTCCAGAGGAACCTGTTTTCCCTGCACTGCCTTGACGTTCAAGCCGAGGATCGACTCCCACCACGTGTGCACGTGGGACAGCCCTGTGGGAAAGCCTCGTGGGAAAGCCTCGTGGGAAAGACTCGAGGGAAAACCATAGATCCTTTGATCCACGCGGCGGACTGCGTGACACTGCTTCTACCGCTCTGGAGGAAAGCGCAAGTGCATGCCCGCATTCGAGACGAGGACTGACTCCCCTTGGGAGACTCCAGAAGTACCCCAAGATCCATGTCAGCACTGGAGAGGAATCCTCAGGTTCCGGCCCCGACTCCACACAAGGTCTTAGGCCCCGGTATCGACGGGAGAGGAATCCCGAGACGCCCCCGAGGAACTCGCATGGGGACTGGCCTTTCCTGAGGCCACCAGAGCGGGTCCCTGAGGTCCCCGTCGTAAGTCGAGAGCACCTGCCGCAACTCGAGAAAATCCAGGAGGTTTTGCCCTCCAGGCGAGATGAGGCCCATTTCCGCTGAGGCTTCTAGAGGCTAATCACGTCTAACCACTGGAACTTCCAAAGGGTCCTTCACACCCTTGCTGCAACTCAAGAAGTTCCCCGACATACCCGTCTCCACTCGAGAGGAAGCACGTGGGGTCCCGCACACATCCAGGGGAGCCCCGTTTCCGCCTCCTAGCTCGAGATGAGGGATCCTTTCCCTGTTTCATAGGGAAAGAATTCCCGGCGTTCCCCTCGCATCTCAAGAGGAGGCGCTCTCCACAGGAAAGGCGAGAGGAACTCCAGGGTCGTGCCACCATTCCAAGAGTCCCCCAGATGCGTCAGTCCATTCCAGAGGAACCTGTTTTCCCTGCACTGGCTTGACGTTCAAGCCGAGGATCGACTCCCACCACGTGTGCACGTGAGACAGCCCTGTGGGAAAGCCTCGTGGGAAAGCCTCGTGGGAAAGACTCGAGGGAAAACCATAGATCCTTTGATCCACGCGGTGGACTGCGTGACACTGCTGCTACCGCTCTGGAGGAAAGCGCAAGTGCATGCTCGCATTCGAGACGAGGACTGACTCCCCTGGGGAGACTCCAGAAGTACCCCAAGATCCATGTCAGGACTGGAGAGGAATCCTCAGGTTCCGGCCCCGACTCCACACAAGGTCTTAGGCCCCGGCATCGACGGTAGAGGAATCCCAAGAGGCCCCCGAGGAACTCGCATGGGGACTGGCCTTTCCTGAGGCCACCAGAGCGGGTCCCTCAGGTCCCCGTAGTAAGTCGAGAGCACCTGCCGCAACTCGAGAAAATCCAGGAGGTTTTGCCCTCCAGGCGAGATGAGGCCCATTTCCGCTGAGGCTTCTCGAGGCTAATCACATCTAACCACTAGAACATCCAAAGGGTCCTTCACACCCTTGCTGCAACTCAAGAAGGTCCCCGACATACCCGTCTCCACTCGAGAGGAAGCACGTGGGGTCCCGCAAACATCCAGGGGAGCCCCGTTTCCGCCTCTTAGCTCGAGATGAGGGATCCTTTCCCTGTTTCGTAGGGAGAGAATTCCCGGCGTTCCCGTCGCATCTCAAGAGGAGGCGCTCTCCACAGGAAAGGCGAGAGGAACTCCAGGGTCATGCCACCATTCCAAGAGTCCCCCAGATGTGTCAGTCCATTCCAGAGGAAACTGTTTTCCCTGCACTGCCTTGACGTTCAAGCCGAGGATCGACTCCCACCACGTGTGCACGTGGGACAGCCCTGTGGGAAAGCCTCGTGGGAAAGCCTCGTGGGAAAGACTCGAGGGAAAACCATAGATCCTTTGATCCACGCGGCGGACTGCGTGACACTGCTTCTACCGCTCTGGAGGAAAGCGCAAGTGCATGCCCGCATTCGAGACGAGGACTGACTCCCCTGGGGAGACTCCAGAAGTACCCCAAGATCCATGTCAGCACTGGAGAGGAATCCTCAGGTTCCGGCCCCGACTCCACACAAGGTCTTAGGCCCCGGTATCGACGGGAGAGGAATCCCGAGACGCCCCCGAGGAACTCGCATGGGGACTGGCCTTTCCTGAGGCCACCAGAGCGGGTCCCTGAGGTCCTTGTCGTAAGTCGAGAGCACCTGCCGCAACTCGAGAAAATCCAGGAGGTTTTGCCCTCCAGGCGAGATGAGGCCCATTTCCGCTGAGGGTTCTCGAGGCTAATCACGTCTAACCACTGGAACTTCCAAAGGGTCCTTCACACCCTTGCTGCAACTCAAGAACTTCCCCGACATACCAAGCTCCACTCGAGAGGAAGCACGTGGGTTCCCGCACACATCCAGGGGAGCCCCGTTTCCGCCTCCTAGCTCGAGATGAGGGATCCTTTCCCTGTTTCGTAGGGAAAGAATTCCCGGCGATCCCGTCGCATCTCAAGAGGAAGCGCTCTCCACAGGAAAGGGGAGAGGAACTCCAGGGTCGTGCCACCATTCCAAGAGACCCCCAGATGTGTCAGTCCATTCCAGAGGAACCTGTTTTCCCTGCACTGCCTTGACGTTCAAGCCGAGGATCGACCCCCACCACGTGTGCACGTGGGACAGCCCTGTGGGAAAGCCTCGTGGGAAAGCCTCTTGGGAAAGACTCGAGGGAAATCCATAGATCCTTTGATCCACGTGGCGGACTGCGTGACACTGCTGCTACCGCTCTGGAGGAAAGCGCAAGTGCATGCCCGCATTCGAGACGAGGACTGACTCCCCTGGGGAGACTCCAGAAGTACCCCAAGATCCATGTCAGCACTGGAGAGGAATCCTCAGGTTCCGGCCCCGACTCCACACAAGGTCTTAGGCCCCGGCATCGACGGGAGAGGAATCCCCAGAGGCCCCCGAGGAACTCGCATGGGGACTGGCCTTTCCTGAGGCCACCAGAGCGGGTCCCTCAGGTCCCCGTCGTAAGTCGAGAGCACCTGCCGCAACTCGAGAAAATCCAGGAGGTTTTGCCCTCCAGGCGAGATGAGGCCCATTTCCGCTGAGGGTTCTCGAGGCTAATCACGTCTAACCACTGGAACTTCCAAAGGGTCCTTCACACCCTTGCTGCAACTCAAGAACTTCCCCGACATACCAGTCTCCACTCGAGAGGAAGCACGTGGGTTCCCGCACACATCCAGGGGAGCCCCGTTTCCGCCTCCTAGCTCGAGATGAGGGATCCTTTCCCTGTTTCGTAGAGAAAGAATTCCCGGCGATCCCGTCGCATCTCAAGAGGAAGCGCTCTCCACAGGAAAGGGGAGAGGAACTCCAGGGTCGTGCCACCATTCCAAGAGACCCCCAGATGTGTCAGTCCATTCCAGAGGAACCTGTTTTCCCTGCACTGCCTTGACGTTCAAGCCGAGGATCGACTCCCACCACGTGTGCACGTGAGACAGCCCTGTGGGATAGCCTCGTGGGAAAGCCTCGTGGGAAAGACTCGAGGGAAATCCATAGATCCTTTGATCCACGCGGCGGACTGCGTGACACTGTTGCTACCGCTCTGGAGGAAAGCGCAAGTGCATGCCCGCATTCGAGACGAGGACTGACTCCCCTGGGGAGACTCCAGAAGTACCCCAAGATCCATGTCAGCACTGGAGAGGATTCCTCAGGTTCCGGCCCCGACTCCACACAAGGTCTTAGGCCCCGGCATCGACGGGATAGGGATCCCGAGAGGCCCCCGAGGAACTCGCATGGGGACTGGTTTTCCTGAGGCCACCAGAGCGGGTCCCTTAGGTCCCCATCGTCAGACGAGATCACCTGCCGCAACTCGAGAAAATCCAGGAGGTTTTGCCCTCCAGGCGAGATGAGGCTCATTTCCGCTGAGGCTTCTCGAGGCTAATCACGTCTAAACACTGGAACTTCCAAAGGGTCCTTCACACCCTTGCTGCAACTGAAGAAGTTTCCCGACATACCCGTCTCCACTCGAAAGGAAGCACGTGGTGTCCCGCACACAACCAGGGGAGCCCCGTTACCGCCTCCTAGCTCGAGATGAGGGATCCTTTCCCTGTTTCGTACGGAAAGAATTCCCGGCGTTCCCGTCGCATCTCAAGAGGAGGCGCTATCCACAGGAAAGGCGAGAGGAACTCCAGGGTCGTGCCACCATTCCAAGAGTTCCCCAGATGTGTCAGTCCATTCCAGAGGAACCTGTTTTCCCTGCACTGCCTTAACGTTCAAGCCAAGGATCGACTCCCACCACGTGTGCACGTGGGACAGCCCTGTGGGAAAGCCTCGTGGGAAAGCCTCGTGGGAAAGACTCGAGGGAAAACCATCGATCCTTTGATCCATGCAGCGGACTGCTTGACATTGCTGCTACCGCTCTGGAGGAAAGCGCAAGTGCATGCCCGCATTCGAGACGAGGACTGACTCCCCTGGGGAGACTCCAGAAGTACCCCAAGATCCATGTCAGCACTGGAGAGGAATCCTCAGGTTCCGGCCCCGACTCCACACAAGGTCTTAGGCCCCGGCATCGACGGGAGAGGAATCCCCAGAGGAACTCGCATGGGGACTGGCCTTTCCTGAGGCCACCATAGCGGGTCCCTGAGGTCCTCGTCGTAAGTCGAGAGCACCTGCCGCAACTCGAGAAAATCCAGGCGGTTTTGCCCTCCAGGCGAGATGAGGCCCATTTCCGCTGAGGCTTCTCGAGGCTAATCACATCTAACCACTAGAACATCCAAAGGGTCCTTCACACCCTTGCTGCAACTCAAGAAGGTCCCCGACATACCCGTCTCCACTCGAGAGGAAGCACGTGGGGTCCCGCACACATCCAGGGGAGCCCCGTTTCCGCCTCTTAGCTCGAAATGAGGGATCCTTTCCCTGTTTCGTAGGGAAAGAATTCCCGGCGTTCCCGTCGCATCTCAAGAGGAGGCGCTCTCCACAGGAAAGGCGAGAGGAACTCCAGGGTCATGCCACCATTCCAAGAGTCCCCCAGATGTGTCAGTCCATTACAGAGGAAACTGTTTTCCCTGCACTGCCTTGACGTTCAAGCCGAGGATCGACTCCCACCACGTGTGCACGTGGGACAGCCCTGTGGGAAAGCCTCGTGGGAAAGCCTCGTGGGAAAGACTCGAGGGAAAACCATAGATCCTTTGATCCACGCGGCGGACTGCGTGACACTGCTTCTACCGCTCTGGAGGAAAGCGCAAGTGCATGCCCGCATTCGAGACGAGGACTGACTCCCCTGGGGAGACTCCAGAAGTACCCCAAGATCCATGTCAGCACTGGAGAGGAATCCTCAGGTTCCGGCCCCGACTCCACACAAGGTCTTAGGCCCCGGTATCGATGGGAGAGGAATCCCGAGACGCCCCCGAGGAACTCGCATGGGGACTGGCCTTTCCTGAGGCCACCAGAGCGGGTCCCTGAGGTCCCCGTCGTAAGTCGAGAGCACCTGCCGCAACTCGAGAAAATCCAGGAGGTTTTGCCCTCCAGGCGAGATGAGGCCCATTTCCGCTGAGGCTTCTAGAGGCTAATCACGTCTAACCACTGGAACTTCCAAAGGGTCCTTCACACCCTTGCTGCAACTCAAGAAGTTCCCCGACATACCGTCTCCACTCGAGAGGAAGCACGTGGGGTCCCGCACACATCCAGGGGAGCCCCGTTTCCGCCTCCAAGCTCGAGATGAGGGATCCTTTCCCTGTTTCATAGGGAAAGAATTTCCGGCGTTCCCGTCGCATCTCAAGAGGAGGCGCTCTCCACAGGAAAGGCGAGAGGAACTCCAGGGTCGTGCCACCATTCCAAGAGACCCCAGATGTGTCAGTCCATTCCAGAGGAACCTGTTTTCCCTGCACTGGCTTGACGTTCAAGCCGAGGATCGACTCCCACCACGTGTGCACGTGAGACAGCCCTGTGGGAAAGCCTCGTGGGAAAGCCTCGTGGGAAAGACTCGAGGGAAATCCATAGATCCTTTGATCCACGCGGCGGACTGCGTGACACTGCTGCTACCGCTCTGGAGGAAAGCGCAAGTGCATGCCCGCATTCGAGACGAGGACTGACTCCCCTGGGGAGACTCCAGAAGAACCCCAAGATCCATGTCAGCACTGGAGAGGAATCCTCAGGTTCCGGCCCCGACTCCACACAAGGTCTTAGGCCCCGGCATCGACGGGATAGGGATCCCGAGAGGCCCCCGAGGAACTCGCATGGGGACTGGCTTTTCCTGAGGCCACCAGAGCGGGTCCCTGAGGTCCCCATCGTCAGTCGAGATCACCTGCCGTAACTCGAGAAAATCCAGGAGGTTTTGCCCTCCAGGCGAGATGAGGCTCATTTCCGCTGAGGCTTCTCGAGGCTAATCACGTCTAAACACTGGAACTTCCAAGGGTCCTTCACACCCTTACTGCAACTCAAGAAGTTCCCCGACATACCCGTCTGCACTCGAGAGGAAGCACGGGGGGTCCCGCACACATCCAGGGGAGCCCCGTTTCCGCCTCCTAGCTCGAGATGAGGGATCCTTTCCCTGTTTCGTAGGGAAAGAATTCCCGGCGTTCCCGTCGCATCTCAAGAGGAGGCGCTCTCCACAGGAAAGGCGAGAGGAACTCCAGGGTCGTGCCACCATTCCAAGAGTTCCCCAGATGTGTCAGTCCATTCCAGAGGAACCTGTTTTCCCTGCACTGCCTTGACGTTCAAGCCAAGGATCGACTCCCACCACGAGTGCACGTGGGACAGCCCTGTGGGAAAGCCTCGTGGGAAAGCCTCGTGGGAAAGACTCGAGGGAAAACCATGGATCCTTTGATCCATGCGGCGGACTGCGTGACACTGCTGCTACCGCTCTGGAGGAAAGCGCAAGTGCATGCCCGCATTCGAGACGAGGACTGACTCCCCTGAGGAGACTCCAGAAGTACCCCAAGATCCATGTCAGCACTGGAGAGGAATCCTCAGGTTCCGGCCCCGACTCCACACAAGGTCTTAGGCCCCGGCATCGATGGGAGAGGAATCCCGAGAGGCCCCCGAGGAACTCGCATGGGGACTGGCCTTTCCTGAGGCCACCAGAGCGGGTCCCTGAGGTCCCCGTCGTAAGTCGAGAGCACCTGCCGCAACTCGAGAAAATCCAGGAGGTTTTGCCCTCCAGGCGAGATGAGGCCCATTTCCGCTGAGGCTTCTCGAGGCTAATCACATCTAACCACTAGAACATCCAAAGGGTCCTTCACACCCTTGCTGCAACTCAAGAAGGTCCCCGACATACCCGTCTCCACTCGAGAGGAAGCACGTGGGGTCCCGCACACATCCAGGGGAGCCCCGTTTCCGCCTCTTAGCTCGAAATGAGGGATCCTTTCCCTGTTTCGTAGGGAAAGAATTCCCGGCGTTCCCGTCGCATCTCAAGAGGAGGCGCTCTCCACAGGAAAGGCGAGAGGAACTCCAGGGTCATGCCACCATTCCAAGAGTCCCCCAGATGTGTCAGTCCATTCCAGAGGAACCTGTTTTCCCTGCACTGCCTTGACGTTCAAGCCGAGGATCGACTCCCACCACGTGTGCACGTGGGACAGCCCTGTGGGAAAGCCTCGTGGGAAAGCCTCGTGGGAAAGACTCGAGGGAAAACCATAGATCCTTTGATCCACGCGGCGGACTGCGTGACACTGCTTCTACCGCTCTGGAGGAAAGCGCAAGTGCATGCCCGCATTCGAGACGAGGACTGACTCCCCTTGGGAGACTCCAGAAGTACCCCAAGATCCATGTCAGCACTGGAGAGGAATCCTCAGGTTCCGGCCCCGACTCCACACAAGGTCTTAGGCCCCGGTATCGACGGGAGAGGAATCCCGAGACGCCCCCGAGGAACTCGCATGGGGACTGGCCTTTCCTGAGGCCACCAGAGCGGGTCCCTGAGGTCCCCGTCGTAAGTCGAGAGCACCTGCCGCAACTCGAGAAAATCCAGGAGGTTTTGCCCTCCAGGCGAGATGAGGCCCATTTCCGCTGAGGCTTCTAGAGGCTAATCACGTCTAACCACTGGAACTTCCAAAGGGTCCTTCACACCCTTGCTGCAACTCAAGAAGTTCCCCGACATACCCGTCTCCACTCGAGAGGAAGCACGTGGGGTCCCGCACACATCCAGGGGAGCCCCGTTTCCGCCTCCTAGCTCGAGATGAGGGATCCTTTCCCTGTTTCATAGGGAAAGAATTCCCGGCGTTCCCCTCGCATCTCAAGAGGAGGCGCTCTCCACAGGAAAGGCGAGAGGAACTCCAGGGTCGTGCCACCATTCCAAGAGTCCCCCAGATGCGTCAGTCCATTCCAGAGGAACCTGTTTTCCCTGCACTGGCTTGACGTTCAAGCCGAGGATCGACTCCCACCACGTGTGCACGTGAGACAGCCCTGTGGGAAAGCCTCGTGGGAAAGCCTCGTGGGAAAGACTCGAGGGAAAACCATAGATCCTTTGATCCACGCGGTGGACTGCGTGACACTGCTGCTACCGCTCTGGAGGAAAGCGCAAGTGCATGCTCGCATTCGAGACGAGGACTGACTCCCCTGGGGAGACTCCAGAAGTACCCCAAGATCCATGTCAGGACTGGAGAGGAATCCTCAGGTTCCGGCCCCGACTCCACACAAGGTCTTAGGCCCCGGCATCGACGGTAGAGGAATCCCAAGAGGCCCCCGAGGAACTCGCATGGGGACTGGCCTTTCCTGAGGCCACCAGAGCGGGTCCCTCAGGTCCCCGTAGTAAGTCGAGAGCACCTGCCGCAACTCGAGAAAATCCAGGAGGTTTTGCCCTCCAGGCGAGATGAGGCCCATTTCCGCTGAGGCTTCTCGAGGCTAATCACATCTAACCACTAGAACATCCAAAGGGTCCTTCACACCCTTGCTGCAACTCAAGAAGGTCCCCGACATACCCGTCTCCACTCGAGAGGAAGCACGTGGGGTCCCGCAAACATCCAGGGGAGCCCCGTTTCCGCCTCTTAGCTCGAGATGAGGGATCCTTTCCCTGTTTCGTAGGGAGAGAATTCCCGGCGTTCCCGTCGCATCTCAAGAGGAGGCGCTCTCCACAGGAAAGGCGAGAGGAACTCCAGGGTCATGCCACCATTCCAAGAGTCCCCCAGATGTGTCAGTCCATTCCAGAGGAAACTGTTTTCCCTGCACTGCCTTGACGTTCAAGCCGAGGATCGACTCCCACCACGTGTGCACGTGGGACAGCCCTGTGGGAAAGCCTCGTGGGAAAGCCTCGTGGGAAAGACTCGAGGGAAAACCATAGATCCTTTGATCCACGCGGCGGACTGCGTGACACTGCTTCTACCGCTCTGGAGGAAAGCGCAAGTGCATGCCCGCATTCGAGACGAGGACTGACTCCCCTGGGGAGACTCCAGAAGTACCCCAAGATCCATGTCAGCACTGGAGAGGAATCCTCAGGTTCCGGCCCCGACTCCACACAAGGTCTTAGGCCCCGGTATCGACGGGAGAGGAATCCCGAGACGCCCCCGAGGAACTCGCATGGGGACTGGCCTTTCCTGAGGCCACCAGAGCGGGTCCCTGAGGTCCCCGTCGTAAGTCGAGAGCACCTGCCGCAACTCGAGAAAATCCAGGAGGTTTTGCCCTCCAGGCGAGATGAGGCCCATTTCCGCTGAGGCTTCTAGAGGCTAATCACGTCTAACCACTGGAACTTCCAAAGGGTCCTTCACACCCTTGCTGCAACTCAAGAAGTTCCCCGACATACCCGTCTCCACTCGAGAGGAAGCACGTGGGTCCCGCACACATCCAGGGGAGCCCCGTTTCCGCCTCTTAGCTCGAGATGAGGGATCCTTTCCCTGTTTCATAGGGAAAGAATTCCCGGCGTTCCCGTCGCATCTCAAGAGGAGGCGCTCTCCACAGGAAAGGCGAGAGGAACTCCAGGGTCGTGCCACCATTCCAAGAGTCCCCCAGATGTGTCAGTCCATTCCAGAGGAACCTGTTTTCCCTGCACTGGCTTGACGTTCAAGCCGAGGATCGACTCCCACCACGTGTGCACGTGGGACAGCCCTGTGGGAAAGCCTCGTGGGAAAGCCTCGTGGGAAAGACTCGAGGGAAATCCATAGATCCTTTGATCCACGCGGCGGACTGCGTGACACTGCTGCTACCGCTCTGGAGGAAAGCGCAAGTGCATGCCCGCATTCGAGACGAGGACTGACTCCCCTGGGGAGACTCCAGAAGTACCCCAAGATCCATGTCAGCACTGGAGAGGAATCCTCAGGTTCCGGCCCCGACTCCACACAAGGTCTTAGGCCCCGGCATCGAAGGGATACTGATCCCGAGAGGCCCCCGAGGAACTCGCATGGGGACTGGCTTTTCCGGAGGCCACCAGAGCGGGTCCGTGAGGTCCCCATCGTCAGTCGAGATCACCTGCCGCATCTCGAGAAAATCCAGGAGGTTTTGCCCTCCAGGCGAGATGAGGCTCATTTCCGCTGAGGCTTCTCGAGGCTAATCACGTCTAAACACTGGAACTTCCAAAGGGTCCTTCACACCCTTGCTGCAACTCAAGAAGTTTCCCGACATACCCGTCTCCACTCGAAAGGAAGCACGTGGTGTCCCGCACACAACCAGGGGAGCCCCGTTTCCGCCTCCTAGCTCGAGATGAGTGATCCTTTCCCTGTTTCGTAGGGAAAGAATTCCCGGCGTTCCCGTCGCATCTCAAGAGGAGGCGCTCTCCACAGGAAAGGCGAGAGGAACTCCAGGGTCGTGCCACCATTCCAAGAGTTCCCCAGATGTGTCAGTCCATTCCAGAGGAACCTGTTTTCCCTGCACTGCCTTGACGTTCAAGCCAAGGATCGACTCCTACCACGTGTGCACGTGGGACAGCCCTGTGGGAAAGCCTCGTGGGAAAGCCTCGTGGGAAAGACTCGAGGGAAAACCATGGATCCTTTGATCCATGCGGCGGACTGCGTGACACTGCTGCTACCGCTCTGGAGGAAAGCGCAAGTGCATGCCCGCATTCGAGACGAGGACTGACTCCCCTGGGGAGACTCCAGAAGGACCCAAGATCCATGTCAGCACTGGAGAGGAATCCTCAGGTTCCGGCCCCGACTCCACACAAGGTCTTAGGCCCTGGCATCGACGGGAGAGGAATCCCCAGAGGAACTCGCATGGGGACTCGCCTTTCCTGAGGCCACCATAGCGGGTCCCTGAGGTCCTCCTCGTAAGTCGAGAGCACCTGCCGCAACTCGAGAAAATCCAGGCGGTTTTGCCCTCCAGGCGAGATGAGGCCCATTTCCGCTGAGGCTTCTCGAGGCCAATCACATCTAACCACTGGAACTTCCAAAGGGTCCTTCACACCCTTGCTGCAACTCAAGAAGTTCCCCGACATACCCGTCTCCACTCGAGAGGAAGCACGTGGGGTCCCGCACACATCCAGGGGAGCCCCGTTTCCGCCTCCTAGCTCGAGATGAGGGATCCTTTCCCTGTTTCGTAGGGAAAGAATTCCCGGCGTTCCCGTCGCATCTCAAGAGGAGCCACTCTCCACAGGAAAGGCGAGAGGAACTCCAGGGTCGTGCCACAATTCCAAGAGTCCCCCAGATGTGTCAGTCCATTCCAGAGGAACCTGTTTTCCCTGCACTGCCTTGACGTTTAAGCCAAGGATCGACTCCCACAACGTGTGCACGTGGGACAGCCCTGTGGGAAAGCCTCGTGGGAAAGCCTCGTGGGAAAGACTCGAGGGAAAACCATGGATCCTTTGATCCATGCGGCGGACTGCGTGACAATGCTGCTACAGCTCTGGAGGAAAGCGCAAGTGCATGCCCGCATTCGAGACGAGGACTGACTCCCCTGGGGAGACTCCAGAAGTACCCCAAGATCCATGTCAGCACTGGAGGGGAATCCTCAAGTTCCGGCCCCGACTCCACACAAGGTCTTAGGCCCCGGCATCGACGGGAGAGGAATCCCCAGAGGAACTCGCATGGGGACTGGCCTTTCCTGAGGCCACCAGAGCGGGTCCCTGAGGTCCTTGTCGTTAGTCGAGAGCACCTGCCGCAACTCGAGAAAATCCAGGAGGTTTTGCCCTCCAGGCGAGATGAGGCCCATTTCCGATGAGGCTTCTCGAGGCCAATCACATCTAACCACTGGAACTTCCAAAGGGTCCTTCACACCCTTGCTGCAACTCAAGAAGATCCCCGACATACCCGTCTCCACTCGAGAGGAAGCACGTGGGGTCCCGCACACATCCAGGGGAGCCCCGTTTCCGCCTACTAGCTCGAGATGAGGGATCCTTTCCCTGTTTCGTAGGGAAAGAATTCCCGGCGATCCCGTCGCATCTCAAGAGGAAGCGCTCTCCACAGGAAAGGGGAGAGGAACTCCAGGGTCGTGCCACCATTCCAAGAGACCCCCAGATGTGTCAGTCCATTACAGAGGAACCTGTTTTCCCTGCACTGCCTTGACGTTCAATCCGAGGATCGAGTCCCACCACGTGTGCACGTGCGACAGCCCTGTGGTAAAGCCTCGTGGGAAAGCCTCGTGGGAAAGACTCGAGGGAAAACCATAGATCCTTTGATCCACGCGACGGACTGCGTGACACGGCTGCTACCGCTCTGGAGGAAAGCGCAAGTGCATGCCCGCATTTGAGACGAGGACTGACTCCCCTGGGGAGACTACAGAAGTACCCCAAGATCCATGTCAGCACTGGAGAGGAATCCTCAGGTTCCGGCCCCGACTCCACACAAGGTCTTAGGCCCCGGCATCGAAGGGAGAGGAATCCCGAGAGGCCCCCGAGGAACTCGCATGGGGACTGGCTTTTCCTGAGGCCACCAGAGCGGGTCCCTGAGGTCCCCATTGTCAGACGAGATCACCTGCCGCAACTCGAGAAAATCCAGGAGGTTTTGCCCTCCAGGCGAGATGAGGCTCATTTCCGCTGAGGCTTCTCGAGGCTAATCACGTCTAAACACTGGAACTTCCAAAGGGTCCTTCACACCCTTGCTGCAACTCAAGAAGTTTCCCGACATACCCGTCTCCACTCGAAAGGAAGCACGTGGTGTCCCGCACACAACCAGGGGAGCCCCGTTTCCGCCTCCTAGCTCGAGATGAGGGATCCTTTCCCTGTTTCGTACGGAAAGAATTCCCGGCGTTCCCGTCACATCTCAAGAGGAGGCGCTCTCCACAGGAAAGGCGAGAGGAACTCCAGGGTCGTGCCACCATTCCAAGAGTTCCCCAGATGTGTCAGTCCATTCCAGAGGAACCTGTTTTCCCTGCACTGCCTTGACGTTCAAGCCAAGGATCGACTCCCACCACGTGTGCACGTGGGACAGCCCTGTGGGAAAGCCTCGTGGGAAAGCCTCGTGGGAAAGACTCGAGGGAAAACCATAGATCCTTTGATCCATGCGGCGGACTGCTTGACACTGCTGCTACCGCTCTGGAGGAAAGCGCAAGTGCATGCCCGCATTCGAGACGAGGACTGACTCCCCTGGGGAGACTCCAGAAGTACCCCAAGATCCATGTCAGCACTGGAGAGGAATCCTCATGTTCCGGCCCCGACTCCACACAAGGTCTTAGGCCCCGGCATCGACGGGAGAGCAATCCCGAGAGGCCCCCGATGAACTCGCATGGGGACTGGCCTTTCCTGAGGCCACCAGAACGGGTCCCTGAGGTCCCCGTCGTAAGTCGAGAGCACCTGCCGCAACTCGAGAAAATCCAGGAGGTTTTGCACTCCAGGCGAGATGAGGCCCATTTCCGCTGAGGCTTCTCGAGGCCAATCATATCTAACCACTGGAACTTCCAAAGGGTCCTTCACACCCTTGCTGCAACTCAAGAAGTTCCCCGACATACCCGTCTCCACTCGAGAGGAAGCACGTGGGTCCCGCACACATCCAGGGGAGCCCCGTTTCTGCCTCCTAGCTCGAGATGAGGGATCCTTTCCCTGTTTCGTAGGGAAAGAATTCCCGGCGTTCCCGTCGCATCTCAAGAGGAGGCGCTCTCCACAGGAAAGGCGAGAGGAACTCCAGGGTCGTGCCACCATTCCAAGAGACCCCCAGATGTGTCACTCCATTACAGAGGAACCTGTTTTCCCTGCACTGCCTTGATTTTCAAGCCGAGGATCGAGTCCCACCACGTGTGCACGTGGGACAGCCCTGTGGGAAAGCCTCGTGGGAAAGCCTCGTGGGAAAGACTCGAGGGAAAACCATAGATCCTTTGATCCACGCGGCGGACTGCGTGACACTGCTGCTACCGCTCTGGAGGAAAGCGCAAGTGCATGCCCGCATTCGACACGAGGACTGACTCCCCTGGGGAGACTCCAGAAGTACCCCAAGATCCATGTCAGCACTGGAGAGGAATCCTCAGGTTCCGGCCCCGACTCCACACAAGGTCTTAGGCCCCGGCATCGACGGGAGAGGAATCCCGAGAGGCCCCCGTGGAACTCGCATGGGGACTGGCCTTTAATGAGGCCACCAGAGCGGGTCCCTGAGGTCCCTGTCGTAAGTCGAGAGCACCTGCCGCAACTCGAGAAAATCCAGGAGGTTTTGCCCTCCAGGCGAGATGAGGCCCATTTCCGCTGAGGGTTCTGGAGGCTAATCACGTCTAACCACTGGAACTTCCAAAGGGTCCTTCACACCCTTGCTGCAACTCAAGAAGTTCCGCGATATACCCGTCTCCACTCGAGAGGAAGCACGTGGGTCCCGCACACATCCAGGGGAGCCCCGTTTCCGCCTACTAGCTCGAGATGAGGGATCCTTTCCCTGTTTCGTAGGGAAAGAATTCCCGGCGTTCCCGTCGCATCTCAAGAGGAGGCGCTCTCCACAGGAAAGGCGAGAGGAACTCCAGGGTCGTGCCACCATTCCAAGAGTCCCCCAGATTTGTCAGTCCATTCCAGAGGAACCTGTTTTCCCTGCACTGCCTTGACGTTCAAGCCGAGGATCGACTCCCACCACGTGTGCACGTGGGACAGCCCTGTGGGAAAGCCTCGTGGGAAAGCCTCGGGGGAAAGACTCGAGGGAAAACCATAGATCCTTTGATCCACGCAGCGGAATGCGTGACATTGCTGCTACCGCTCTGGAGGAAAGCGCAAGTGCATGCCCGCATTCGAGACGAGGACTGACTCCCCTGGGGAGACTCCAGAAGTACCAAAAGATCCATGTCAGCACTGGAGCGGAATCCTTAGGTTCCGGCCCCGACTCCACACAAGGACTTAGGCCCCGGCATCGACGGGAGAGGAATCCCGAGACCGAGGAACTCGCATGGGGACTGGCCTTTCCTGAGGCCACCAAAGCGGGTCCCTGAGGTCCCCGTTGTAAGTCGAGAGCACCTACCGCAACTCGAGAAAATCCAGGAGGTTTTGACCTCCAGGCGAGATGAGGCCCATTTCCGCTGAGGCTTCTCGAGGCCAATCACATCTAACCACTGGAACTTCCAAAGGGTCCTTCACACCATTGCTGCAACTCAAGAAGTTCCCCGACATACCCGTCTCCACTCGAGAGGAAGCACGTGGAGTCCCTCACACATCCAGGGGAGCCCCGTATCCGCCTCCTAGCTCGAGATGAGGGATCCTTCCCTGTTTCGTAGGGAAAGAATTCCCGGCGTTCCCGTCGCATCTCAAGAGGAGGCGCTCTCCACAGGAAAGGCGAGAGGAACTCCAGGGTCGTGCCACCATTCCAAGAGTCCCCCAGATGTGTCAGTCCATTCCAGAGGAACCTGTTTTCCCTGCACTGCCTTGACGTTCAAGCCGAGGATCGACTCCCACCACGTGTGCACGTGGGACAGCCCTGTGGGAAAGCCTCGTGGGAAAGCCTCGTGGGAAAGACTCGAGGGAAAACCATAGATCCTTTGATCCACGCGGCGGACTGCGTGACACTGCTGCTACCGCTCTGGAGGAAAGCGCAAGTGTATGCCCGCATTCGAGACGAGGACTGACTCCCCTGGGGAGACTCCAGAAGTACCCCAAGATCCATGTCAGCACTGGAGAGGAATCCTCAGGTTCCGGCCCCGACTCCACACAAGGTCTTAGGCCCCGGCATCGACGGGAGAGGAATACCGAGAGGCCCCCGTGGAACTCGCATCGGAACTGGCCTTTCCTGAGGCCACCAGAGCGGGTCCCTGAGGTCCCCGTCGTAAGTCGAGAGCACCTGCCGGAACTGGAGAAAATCCAGGAGGTTTTGCCCTCCAGGCCAGATGAGGCCCATTTCCGCTGAGGCTTCTCGAGGCCAATCACATCTAACCACTGGAACTTCCAAACGGTCCTTCACACCCTTGCTGCAACTCAAGAAGTTCCCCGACATACCCGTCTGCACTCGAGAGGAAGCGCGTGGTGTCCCGCACACATCCAGGGGAGCCCCGTTTCTGCCTCCTAGCTCGAGATGAGGGATCCTTTCCCTGTTTCGTAGGGAAAGAATTCCCGGCGATCCCGTCGCATCTCAAGAGGAAGCGCTCTCCACAGGAAAGGGGGGAGGCACTCCAGGGTCGTGCCACCATTCCAAGAGACCCCCAGATGTGTCAGTCCATTACAGAGGAACCTGTTTTCCCTGCACTGCCTTGACGTTCAAGCCGAGGATCGACTCCAACCACGTGTGCACGTGGGACAGCCCTGTGGGAAAGCCTCGTGGGAAAGCCTCGTGGGAAAGACTCGAGGGAAAACCATAGATCCTTTGATCCACGCGGCGGACTGGGTGACACTGCTGCTACCGCTCTGGAGGAAAGCGCAAGTGCATGCCCGCATTCGAGACAAGGACTGACTCCCCTGGGGAGACTCCAGAAGTACCCCAAGATCCATGTCAGCACTGGAGAGGAATCCTCAGGTTCCGGCCCCGACTCCACACAAGGACTTAGGCCCCGGCATCGACGGGATAGGGATCCCGAGAGGCCCCCGAGGAACTCGCATGGGGACTGGCTTTTCCTGAGGCCACCAGAGCGGGTCCCTGAGGTCCCCATCGTCAGTCGAGATCACCTGCCGCAACTCGAGAAAATCCAGGAGGTTTTGCCCTCCAGGCGAGATGAGGCTCATTTCCGCTGAGGCTTCTCGAGGCTAATCACGTCTAAACACTGGAATTCCAAAGGGTCCTTCACACCCTTGCTGCAACTCAAGAAGTTCCCCGACATACCCGTCTCCACTCGAAAGGAAGCGCGTGGTGTCCCGCACACATCCAGGGGAGCTCCGTATCCGCCTCCTAGCTCGAGATGAGGGATCCGTTCCCTGTTTCGTAGGGAAAGAATTCCCGGCGTTCCCGTCGCATCTCAAGAGGAGGGGCTCTCCACAGGAAAGGCGAGAGGAACTCCAGGGTCGTGCCACCATTCCAAGAGTCCCCCTGATGTGTCAGTCCATTCCAGAGGAACCTGTTTTCCCTGCACTGCCTTGACGTTCAAGCCAAGGATCGACTCCCACCACGTGTGCACGTGGGACAGCCCTGTGGGAAAGCCTCGTGGGAAAGCCTCGTGGGAAAGACTCGAGGGAAACCATAGATCCTTTGATCCACGCGGCGGACTGCGTGACACTGCTGCTACCGCTCTGGAGGAAAGCGCAAGTGCATGCCCGCATTCGAGACGAGGACTGACGCCCCTGGGGAGACTCCAGAAGTACCCCAAGATCCATGTCAGCACTGGAGAGGAATCCTCAGGTTCCGGCCCCGACTCCACACAAGGTCTTAGGCCCTGGTATCGACGGGAGAGGAATCCCGAGACGCCCCCGAGGAACTCGCATGGGGACTGGCCTTTCCTGAGGCCACCAGAGCGGGTCCCTGAGGTCCCCGTCGTAAGTCGAGAGCACCTGCCGCAACTCGAGAAAATCCAGGAGGTTTTGCCCTCCAGGCGAGATGAGGCCCATTTCCGCTGAGGCTTCTAGAGGCTAATCACGTCTAACCACTGGAACTTCCAAAGGGTCCTTCACACCCTTGCTGCAACTCAAGAAGTTCCCCGACATACCCGTCTCCACTCGAGAGGAAGCACGTGGGTCCCGCACACATCCAGGGGAGCCCCGTTTCCGCCTCCTAGCTCGAGATGAGGGATCCTTTCCCTGTTTCGTAGGGAAAGAATTCCCGGCGTTCCCGTCGCATCTCAAGAGGAGGCGCTCTCCACAGGAAAGGCGAGAGGAACTCCAGGGTCGTGCCACCATTCCAAGAGTCCCCCAGATGTGTCAGTCCATTCCAGAGGAACCTGTTTTCCCTGCACTGCTTTGACGTTCAAGCCGAGGATCGACTCCCACCACGTGTGCACGTGAGACAGCCCTGTGGGAAAGCCTCGTGGGAAAGCCTCGTGGGAAAGACTCGAGGGAAATCCATAGATCCTTTGATCCACGCGGCGGACTGCGTGACACTGCTGCTACAGCTCTGGAGGAAAGCGCAAGTGCATGCCCGCATTCGAGACGAGGACTGACTCCCCTGGGGAGACTCCAGAAGTACCCCAAGATCCATGTCAGCACTGGAGAGGAATCCTCAGGTTCCGGCCCCGATTCCACACAAGGTCTTAGGCCCCGGCATCGACGGGATAGGGATCCCGAGAGGCCCCCGAGGAACTCGCATGGGGACTGGCTTTTCCTGAGGCCACCAGAGCGGGTCCCTGAGGTCCCCATCGTCAGTCGAGATCACCTGCCGAAACTCGAGAAAATCCAGGAGGTTTTGCCCTCCAGGCGAGATGAGGCTCATTTCCACTGAGGCTTCTCGAGGCTAATCACGTCTAAACACTGGAACTTCCAAAGGGTCCTTCACACCCTTGCTGCAACTCAAGAAGTTTCCCGACATACCCGTCTCCACTCGAAAGGAAGCACGTGGTGTCCCGCACACAACCAGGGGTGCCCCGTTTCCGCCTCCTAGCTCGAGATGAGGGATCCTTTCCCTGTTTCGTACGGAAAGAATTCCCGGCGTTCCCGTCGCATCTCAAGAGGAGGCGCTCTCCACAGGAAAGGCGAGAGGAACTCCAGGGTCGTGCCACCATTCCAAGAGTTCCCCAGATGTGTCAGTCCATTTCAGAGGAACCTGTTTTCCCTGCACTGCCTTGACGTTCAAGCCAAGGATCGACTCCCACCACGTGTGCACGTGGGAGAGCCCTGTGGGAAAGCCTCGTGGGAAAGCCTCGTGGGAAAGACTCGAGGGAAAACCATGGATCCTTTGATCCATGCGGCGGACTGGGTGACACTGCTGCTACCGCTCTGGAGGAAAGCGCAAGTGCATGCCCGCATTCGAGACGAGGACTGACTCCCCTGGGGAGACTCCAGAAGTACCCCAAGATCCATGTCAGCACTGGAGAGGAATCCTCAGGTTCCGGCCCCGACTCCACACAAGGTCTTAGGCCCCGGCATCGACGGGAGAGGAATCCCCAGAGGAACTCGCATGGGGACTGGCCTTTCCTGAGGCCACCATAGCGGGTCCCTGAAGTCCTCGTCGTAAGTCGAGAGCACCTGCCGCAACTCGAGAAAATCCAGGCGGTTTTGCCCTCCAGGCGAGATGAGGCCCATTTCCGCTGAGGCTTCTCGAGGCCAATCACATCTAACCACTGGAACTTCCAAAGGGTCCTTCACACCCTTGCTGCAACTCAAGAAGTTCCCCGACATACCCGTCTGCACTCGAGAGGAAGCACGTGGGGTCCCGCACACATCCAGGGGAGCCCCGTTTCCGCCTCCTAGCTCGAGATGAGGGATCCTTTCCCTGTTTCGTAGGGAAAGAATTCCCGGCGTTCCCGTCGCATCTCAAGAGGAGGCACTCTCCACAGGAAAGGCGAGAGGAACTCCAGGGTCGTGCCACCATTCCAAGAGACCCCAGATGTGTCAGTCCATTCCAGAGGAACCTGTTTTCCCTGCACTGCCTTGACGTTTAAGCCAAGGATCGACTCCCACCACGTGTGCACGTGGGACAGCCCTGTGGGAAAGCCTCGTGGGAAAGCCTCGTGGGAAAGACTCGAGGGAAAACCATAGATCCTTTGATCCATGCGGCGGAGTGCATGACACTGCTGCTACAGCTCTGGAGGAAAGCGCAAGTGCATGCCCGCATTCGAGACGAGGACTGACTCCCCTGGGGAGACTCCAGAAGTACCCCAAGATCCATGTCAGCACTGGAGAGGAATCCTCAGGTTCCGGCCCCGACTCCACACAAGGTCTTAGGCCCCGGCATCGACGGGAGAGGAATCCCCAGAGGAACTGGCATGGGGACTGGCCTTTCCTGAGGCCACCAGAGCGGGTCCCTGAGGTCCTTGTCGTAAGTCGAGAGCACCTGCCGCAACTCGAGAAAATCCAGGAGGTTTTGCCCTCCAGGCGAGATGAGGCCCATTTCCGCTGAGGGTTCTCGAGGCTAATCACGTCTAACCACTGGAACTTCCAAAGGGTCCTTCACACCCTTGCTGCAACTCAAGAACTTCCCCGACATACCAAGCTCCACTCGAGAGGAAGCACGTGGGTTCCCGCACACATCCAGGGGAGCCCCGTTTCCGCCTCCTAGCTCGAGATGAGGGATCCTTTCCCTGTTTCGTAGGGAAAGAATTCCCGGCGATCCCGTCGCATCTCAAGAGGAAGCGCTCTCCACAGGAAAGGGGAGAGGAACTCCAGGGTCGTGCCACCATTCCAAGAGACCCCCAGATGTGTCAGTCCATTACAGAGGAACCTGTTTTCCCTGCACTGCCTTGACGTTCAAGCCGAGGATCGACCCCCACCACGTGTGCACGTGGGACAGCCCTGTGGGAAAGCCTCGTGGGAAAGCCTCGTGGGAAAGACTCGAGGGAAATCCATAGATCCTTTGATCCACGTGGCGGACTGCGTGACACTGCTGCTACCGCTCTGGAGGAAAGCGCAAGTGCATGCCCGCATTCGAGACGAGGACTGACTCCCCTGGGGAGACTCCAGAAGTACCCCAAGATCCATGTCAGCACTGGAGAGGAATCCTCAGGTTCCGGCCCCGACTCCACACAAGGTCTTAGGCCCCGGCATCGACGGGAGAGGAATCCCCAGAGGCCCCCGAGGAACTCGCATGGGGACTGGCCTTTCCTGAGGCCACCAGAGCGGGTCCCTCAGGTCCCCGTCGTAAGTCGAGAGCACCTGCCGCAACTCGAGAAAATCCAGGAGGTTTTGCCCTCCAGGCGAGATGAGGCCCATTTCCGCTGAGGGTTCTCGAGGCTAATCACGTCTAACCACTGGAACTTCCAAAGGGTCCTTCACACCCTTGCTGCAACTCAAGAACTTCCCCGACATACCAGTCTCCACTCGAGAGGAAGCACGTGGGTTCCCGCACACATCCAGGGGAGCCCCGTTTCCGCCTCCTAGCTCGAGATGAGGGATCCTTTCCCTGTTTCGTAGAGAAAGAATTCCCGGCGATCCCGTCGCATCTCAAGAGGAAGCGCTCTCCACAGGAAAGGGGAGAGGAACTCCAGGGTCGTGCCACCATTCCAAGAGACCCCCAGATGTGTCAGTCCATTCCAGAGGAACCTGTTTTCCCTGCACTGCCTTGACGTTCAAGCCGAGGATCGACTCCCACCACGTGTGAACGTGAGACAGCCCTGTGGGATAGCCTCGTGGGAAAGCCTCGTGGGAAAGACTCGAGGGAAATCCATAGATCCTTTGATCCACGCGGCGGACTGCGTGACACTGCTGCTACCGCTCTGGAGGAAAGCGCAAGTGCATGCCCGCATTCGAGACGAGGACTGACTCCCCTGGGGAGACTCCAGAAGTACCCCAAGATCCATGTCAGCACTGGAGAGGATTCCTCAGGTTCCGGCCCCGACTCCACACAAGGTCTTAGGGCCCGGCATCGACGGGATAGGGATCCCGAGAGGCCCCCGAGGAACTCGCATGGGGACTGGTTTTCCTGAGGCCACCAGAGCGGGTCCCTTAGGTCCCCATCGTCAGACGAGATCACCTGCCGCAACTCGAGAAAATCCAGGCGGTTTTGCCCTCCAGGCGAGATGAGGCTCATTTCCGCTGAGGCTTCTCGAGGCTAATCACGTCTAAACACTGGAACTTCCAAAGGGTCCTTCACACCCTTGCTGCAACTCAAGAAGGTCCCCGACATACCCGTCTCCACTCGAGAGGAAGCACGTGGGGTCCCGCACACATCCAGGGGAGCCCCGTTTCCGCCTCTTAGCTCGAAATGAGGGATCCTTTCCCTGTTTCGTAGGGAAAGAATTCCCGGCGTTCCCGTCGCATCTCAAGAGGAGGCGCTCTCCACAGGAAAGGCGAGAGGAACTCCAGGGTCATGCCACCATTCCAAGAGTCCCCCAGATGTGTCAGTCCATTACAGAGGAAACTGTTTTCCCTGCACTGCCTTGACGTTCAAGCCGAGGATCGACTCCCACCACGTGTGCACGTGGGACAGCCCTGTGGGAAAGCCTCGTGGGAAAGCCTCGTGGGAAAGACTCGAGGGAAAACCATAGATCCTTTGATCCACGCGGAGGACTGCGTGACACTGCTTCTACCGCTCTGGAGGAAAGCGCAAGTGCATGCCCGCATTCGAGACGAGGACTGACTCCCCTGGGGAGACTCCAGAAGTACCCCAAGATCCATGTCAGCACTGGAGAGGAATCCTCAGGTTCCGGCCCCGACTCCACACAAGGTCTTAGGACCCGGTATCGACGGGAGAGGAATCCCGAGACGCCCCCGAGGAACTCGCATGGGGACTGGCCTTTCCTGAGGCCACCAGAGCGGGTCCCTGAGGTCCCCGTCGTAAGTCGAGAGCACCTGCCGCAACTCGAGAAAATCCAGGAGGTTTTGCCCTCCAGGCGAGATGAGGCCCATTTCCGCTGAGGCTTCTAGAGGCTAATCACGTCTAACCACTGGAACTTCCAAAGGGTCCTTCACACCCTTGCTGCAACTCAAGAAGTTCCCCGACATACCGTCTCCACTCGAGAGGAAGCACGTGGGGTCCCGCACACATCCAGGGGAGCCCCGTTTCCGCCTCCTAGCTCGAGATGAGGGATCCTTTCCCTGTTTCATAGGGAAAGAATTTCCGGCGTTCCCGTCGCATCTCAAGAGGAGGCGCTCTCCACAGGAAAGGCGAGAGGAACTCCAGGGTCGTGCCACCATTCCAAGAGACCCCAGATGTGTCAGTCCATTCCAGAGGAACCTGTTTTCCCTGCACTGGCTTGACGTTCAAGCCGAGGATCGACTCCCACCACGTGTGCACGTGAGACAGCCCTGTGGGAAAGCCTCGTGGGAAAGCCTCGTGGGAAAGACTCGAGGGAAATCCATAGATCCTTTGATCCACGCGGCGGACTGCGTGACACTGCTGCTACCGCTCTGGAGGAAAGCGCAAGTGCATGCCCGCATTCGAGACGAGGACTGACTCCCCTGGGGAGACTCCAGAAGAACCCCAAGATCCATGTCAGCACTGGAGAGGAATCCTCAGGTTCCGGCCCCGACTCCACACAAGGTCTTAGGCCCCGGCATCGACGGGATAGGGATCCCGAGAGGCCCCCGAGGAACTCGCATGGGGACTGGCTTTTCCTGAGGCCACCAGAGCGGGTCCCTGAGGTCCCCATCGTCAGTCGAGATCACCTGCCGCAACTCGAGAAAATCCAGGAGGTTTTGCCCTCCAGGCGAGATGAGGCTCATTTCCGCTGAGGCTTCTCGAGGCTAATCACGTCTAAACACTGGAACTTCCAAAGGGTCCTTCACACCCTTGCTGCAACTCAAGAAGTTCCCCGACATACCCGTCTGCACTCGAGAGGAAGCACGGGGGGTCCCGCACACATCCAGGGGAGCCCCGTTTCCGCCTCCTAGCTCGAGATGAGGGATCCTTTCCCTGTTTCGTAGGGAAAGAATTCCCGGCGTTCCCGTCGCATCTCAAGAGGAGGCGCTCTCCACAGGAAAGGCGAGAGGAACTCCAGGGTCGTGCCACCATTCCAAGAGTTCCCCAGATGTGTCAGTCCATTCCAGAGGAACCTGTTTTCCCTGCACTGCCTTGACGTTCAAGCCAAGGATCGACTCCCACCACGAGTGCACGTGGGACAGCCCTGTGGGAAAGCCTCGTGGGAAAGCCTCGTGGGAAAGACTCGAGGGAAAACCATGGATCCTTTGATCCATGCGGCGGACTGCGTGACACTGCTGCTACCGCTCTGGAGGAAAGCGCAAGTGCATGCCCGCATTCGAGACGAGGACTGACTCCCCTGAGGAGACTCCAGAAGTACCCCAAGATCCATGTCAGCACTGGAGAGGAATCCTCAGGTTCCGGCCCCGACTCCACACAAGGTCTTAGGCCCCGGCATCGATGGGAGAGGAATCCCGAGAGGCCCCCGAGGAACTCGCATGGGGACTGGCCTTTCCTGAGGCCACCAGAGCGGGTCCCTGAGGTCCCCGTCGTAAGTCGAGAGCACCTGCCGCAACTCGAGAAAATCCAGGAGGTTTTGCCCTCCAGGCGAGATGAGGCCCATTTCCGCTGAGGCTTCTCGAGGCTAATCACATCTAACCACTAGAACATCCAAAGGGTCCTTCACACCCTTGCTGCAACTCAAGAAGGTCCCCGACATACCCGTCTCCACTCGAGAGGAAGCACGTGGGGTCCCGCACACATCCAGGGGAGCCCCGTTTCCGCCTCTTAGCTCGAAATGAGGGATCCTTTCCCTGTTTCGTAGGGAAAGAATTCCCGGCGTTCCCGTCGCATCTCAAGAGGAGGCGCTCTCCACAGGAAAGGCGAGAGGAACTCCAGGGTCATGCCACCATTCCAAGAGTCCCCCAGATGTGTCAGTCCATTCCAGAGGAACCTGTTTTCCCTGCACTGCCTTGACGTTCAAGCCGAGGATCGACTCCCACCACGTGTGCACGTGGGACAGCCCTGTGGGAAAGCCTCGTGGGAAAGCCTCGTGGGAAAGACTCGAGGGAAAACCATAGATCCTTTGATCCACGCGGCAGACTGCGTGACACTGCTTCTACCGCTCTGGAGGAAAGCGCAAGTGCATGCCCGCATTCGAGACGAGGACTGACTCCCCTGGGGAGACTCCAGAAGTACCCCAAGATCCATGTCAGCACTGGAGAGGAATCCTCAGGTTCCGGCCCCGACTCCACACAAGGTCTTAGGCCCCGGGATCGACGGGAGAGGAATCCCGAGACGCCCCCGAGGAACTCGCATGGGGACTGGCCTTTCCTGAGGCCACCAGAGCGGGTCCCTGAGGTCCCCGTCGTAAGTCGAGAGCACCTGCCGCAACTCGAGAAAATCCAGGAGGTTTTGCCCTCCAGGCGAGATGAGGCCCATTTCCGCTGAGGCTTCTCGAGGCTAATCACGTCTAAACACTGGAACTTCCAAAGGGTCCTTCACACCCTTGCTGCAACTCAAGAAGTTTCCCGACATACCCGTCTCCACTCGAAAGGAAGCACGTGGTGTCCCGCACACAACCAGGGGAGCCCCGTTTCCGCCTCCTAGCTCGAGATGAGTGATCCTTTCCCTGTTTCGTACGGAAAGAATTCCCGGCGTTCCCGTCGCATCTCAAGAGGAGGCGCTCTCCACAGGAAAGGCGAGAGGAACTCCAGGGTCGTGCCACCATTCCCAGAGTTCCCCAGATGTGTCAGTCCATTCCAGAGGAACCTGTTTTCCCTGCACTGCCTTGACGTTCAAGCCAAGGATCGACTCCCACCACGTGTGCACGTGGGACAGCCCTGTGGGAAAGCCTCGTGGGAAAGCCTCGTGGGAAAGACTCGAGGGAAAACCATCGATCCTTTGATCCATGCGGCGGACTGCTTGACACTGCTGCTACCGCTCTGGAGGAAAGCGCAAGTGCATGCCCGCATTCGAGACGAGGACTGACTCCCCTGGGGAGACTCCAGAAGTACCCCAAGATCCATGTCAGCACTGGAGAGGAATCCTCATGTTCCGGCCCCGACTCCACACAAGGTCTTAGGCCCCGGCATCGACGGGAGAGCAATCCCGAGAGGCCCCCGATGAACTCGCATGGGGACTGGCCTTTCCTGAGGCCACCAGAACGGGTCCCTGAGGTCCCCGTCGTAAGTCGAGAGCACCTGCCGCAACTCGAGAAAATCCAGGAGGTTTTGCACTCCAGGCGAGATGAGGCCCATTTCCGCTGAGGCTTCTCGAGGCCAATCATATCTAACCACTGGAACTTCCAAAGGGTCCTTCACACCCTTGCTGCAACTCAAGAAGTTCCCCGACATACCCGTCTCCACTCGAGAGGAAGCACGTGGGTCCCGCACACATCCAGGGGAGCCCCGTTTCTGCCTCCTAGCTCGAGATGAGGGATCCTTTCCCTGTTTCGTAGGGAAAGAATTCCCGGCGTTCCCGTCGCATCTCAAGAGGAGGCGCTCTCCACAGGAAAGGCGAGAGGAACTCCAGGGTCGTGCCACCATTCCAAGAGACCCCCAGATGTGTCACTCCATTACAGAGGAACCTGTTTTCCCTGCACTGCCTTCATTTTCAAGCCGAGGATCGAGTCCCACAACGTGTGCACGTGGGACAGCCCTGTGGGAAAGCCTCGTGGGAAAGCCTCGTGGGAAAGACTCGAGGGAAAACCATAGATCCTTTGATCCACGCGGCGGACTGCGTGACACTGCTGCTACCGCTCTGGAGGAAAGCGCAAGTGCATGCCCGCATTCGACACGAGGACTGACTCCCCTGGGGAGACTCCAGAAGTACCCCAAGATCCATGTCAGCACTGGAGAGGAATCCTCAGGTTCCGGCCCCGACTCCACACAAGGTCTTAGGCCCCGGCATCGACGGGAGAGGAATCCCGAGAGGCCCCCGTGGAACTCGCATGGGGACTGGCCTTTAATGAGGCCACCAGAGCGGGTCCCTGAGGTCCCTGTCGTAAGTCGAGAGCACCTGCCGCAACTCGAGAAAATCCAGGAGGTTTTGCCCTCCAGGCGAGATGAGGCCCATTTCCGCTGAGGGTTCTGGAGGCTAATCACGTCTAACCACTGGAACTTCCAAAGGGTCCTTCACACCCTTGCTGCAACTCAAGAAGTTCCGCGATATACCCGTCTCCACTCGAGAGGAAGCACGTGGGTCCCGCACACATCCAGGGGAGCCCCGTTTCCGCCTACTAGCTCGAGATGAGGGATCCTTTCCCTGTTTCGTAGGGAAAGAATTCCCGGCGTTCCCGTCGCATCTCAAGAGGAGGCGCTCTCCACAGGAAAGGCGAGAGGAACTCCAGGGTCGTGCCACCATTCCAAGAGTCCCCCAGATTTGTCAGTCCATTCCAGAGGAACCTGTTTTCCCTGCACTGCCTTGACGTTCAAGCCGAGGATCGACTCCCACCACGTGTGCACGTGGGACAGCCCTGTGGGAAAGCCTCGTGGGAAAGCCTCGGGGGAAAGACTCGAGGGAAAACCATAGATCCTTTGATCCACGCAGCGGAATGCGTGACATTGCTGCTACCGCTCTGGAGGAAAGCGCAAGTGCATGCCCGCATTCGAGACGAGGACTGACTCCCCTGGGGAGACTCCAGAAGTACCAAAAGATCCATGTCAGCACTGGAGCGGAATCCTCAGGTTCCGGCCCCGACTCCACACAAGGACTTAGGCCCCGGCATCGACGGGAGAGGAATCCCGAGACCGAGGAACTCGCATGGGGACTGGCCTTTCCTGAGGCCACCAAAGCGGGTCCCTGAGGTCCCCGTTGTAAGTCGAGAGCACCTACCGCAACTCGAGAAAATCCAGGAGGTTTTGACCTCCAGGCGAGATGAGGCCCATTTCCGCTGAGGCTTCTCGAGGCCAATCACATCTAACCACTGGAACTTCCAAAGGGTCCTTCACACCATTGCTGCAACTCAAGAAGTTCCCCGACATACCCGTCTCCACTCGAGAGGAAGCACGTGGAGTCCCTCACACATCCAGGGGAGCCCCGTATCCGCCTCCTAGCTCGAGATGAGGGATCCTTCCCTGTTTCGTAGGGAAAGAATTCCCGGCGTTCCCGTCGCATCTCAAGAGGAGGCGCTCTCCACAGGAAAGGCGAGAGGAACTCCAGGGTCGTGCCACCATTCCAAGAGTCCCCCAGATGTGTCAGTCCATTCCAGAGGAACCTGTTTTCCCTGCACTGCCTTGACGTTCAAGCCGAGGATCGACTCCCACCACGTGTGCACGTGGGACAGCCCTGTGGGAAAGCCTCGTGGGAAAGCCTCGTGGGAAAGACTCGAGGGAAAACCATAGATCCTTTGATCCACGCGGCGGACTGCGTGACACTGCTGCTACCGCTCTGGAGGAAAGCGCAAGTGCATGCCCGCATTCGAGACGAGGACTGACTCCCCTGGGGAGACTCCAGAAGTACCCCAAGATCCATGTCAGCACTGGAGAGGAATCCTCAGGTTCCGGCCCCGACTCCACACAAGGTCTTAGGCCCCGGCATCGACGGGAGAGGAATACCGAGAGGCCCCCGTGGAACTCGCATCGGAACTGGCCTTTCCTGAGGCCACCAGAGCGGGTCCCTGAGGTCCCCGTCGTAAGTCGAGAGCACCTGCCGGAACTGGAGAAAATCCAGGAGGTTTTGCCCTCCAGGCCAGATGAGGCCCATTTCCGCTGAGGCTTCTCGAGGCCAATCACATCTAACCACTGGAACTTCCAAACGGTCCTTCACACCCTTGCTGCAACTCAAGAAGTTCCCCGACATACCCGTCTGCACTCGAGAGGAAGCGCGTGGTGTCCCGCACACATCCAGGGGAGCCCCGTTTCTGCCTCCTAGCTCGAGATGAGGGATCCTTTCCCTGTTTCGTAGGGAAAGAATTCCCGGCGATCCCGTCGCATCTCAAGAGGAAGCGCTCTCCACAGGAAAGGGGGGAGGCACTCCAGGGTCGTGCCACCATTCCAAGAGACCCCCAGATGTGTCAGTCCATTACAGAGGAACCTTTTTTCCCTGCACTGCCTTGACGTTCAAGCCGAGGATCGACTCCAACCACGTGTGCACGTGGGACAGCCCTGTGGGAAAGCCTCGTGGGAAAGCCTCGTGGGAAAGACTCGAGGGAAAACCATAGATCCTTTGATCCACGCGGCGGACTGGGTGACACTGCTGCTACCGCTCTGGAGGAAAGCGCAAGTGCATGCCCGCATTCGAGACAAGGACTGACTCCCCTGGGGAGACTCCAGAAGTACCCCAAGATCCATGTCAGCACTGGAGAGGAATCCTCAGGTTCCGGCCCCGACTCCACACAAGGACTTAGGCCCCGGCATCGACGGGATAGGGATCCCGAGAGGCCCCCGAGGAACTCGCATGGGGACTGGCTTTTCCTGAGGCCACCAGAGCGGGTCCCTGAGGTCCCCATCGTCAGTCGAGATCACCTGCCGCAACTCGAGAAAATCCAGGCGGTTTTGCCCTCCAGGCGAGATGAGGCTCATTTCCGCTGAGGCTTCTCGAGGCTAATCACGTCTAAACACTGGAATTCCAAAGGGTCCTTCACACCCTTGCTGCAACTCAAGAAGTTCCCCGACATACCCGTCTCCACTCGAAAGGAAGCGCGTGGTGTCCCGCACACATCCAGGGGAGCTCCGTATCCGCCTCCTAGCTCGAGATGAGGGATCCGTTCCCTGTTTCGTAGGGAAAGAATTCCCGGCGTTCCCGTCGCATCTCAAGAGGAGGGGCTCTCCACAGGAAAGGCGAGAGGAACTCCAGGGTCGTGCCACCATTCCAAGAGTCCCCCTGATGTGTCAGTCCATTCCAGAGGAACCTGTTTTCCCTGCACTGCCTTGACGTTCAAGCCAAGGATCGACTCCCACCACGTGTGCACGTGGGACAGCCCTGTGGGAAAGCCTCGTGGGAAAGCCTCGTGGGAAAGACTCGAGGGAAAACCATAGATCCTTTGATCCACGCGGCGGACTGCGTGACACTGCTGCTACCGCTCTGGAGGAAAGCGCAAGTGCATGCCCGCATTCGAGACGAGGACTGACGCCCCTGGGGAGACTCCAGAAGTACCCCAAGATCCATGTCAGCACTGGAGAGGAATCCTCAGGTTCCGGCCCCGACTCCACACAAGGTCTTAGGCCCCGGTATCGACGGGAGAGGAATCCCGAGACGCCCCCGAGGAACTCGCATGGGGACTGGCCTTTCCTGAGGCCACCAGAGCGGGTCCCTGAGGTCCCCGTCGTAAGTCGAGAGCACCTGCCGCAACTCGAGAAAATCCAGGAGGTTTTGCCCTCCAGGCGAGATGAGGCCCATTTCCGCTGAGGCTTCTAGAGGCTAATCACGTCTAACCACTGGAACTTCCAAAGGGTCCTTCACACCCTTGCTGCAACTCAAGAAGTTCCCCGACATACCCGTCTCCACTCGAGAGGAAGCACGTGGGTCCCGCACACATCCAGGGGAGCCCCGTTTCCGCCTCCTAGCTCGAGATGAGGGATCCTTTCCCTGTTTCGTAGGGAAAGAATTCCCGGCGTTCCCGTCGCATCTCAAGAGGAGGCGCTCTCCACAGGAAAGGCGAGAGGAACTCCAGGGTCGTGCCACCATTCCAAGAGTCCCCCAGATGTGTCAGTCCATTCCAGAGGAACCTGTTTTCCCTGCACTGCTTTGACGTTCAAGCCGAGGATCGACTCCCACCACGTGTGCACGTGAGACAGCCCTGTGGGAAAGCCTCGTGGGAAAGCCTCGTGGGAAAGACTCGAGGGAAATCCATAGATCCTTTGATCCACGCGGCGGACTGCGTGACACTGCTGCTACAGCTCTGGAGGAAAGCGCAAGTGCATGCCCGCATTCGAGACGAGGACTGACTCCCCTGGGGAGACTCCAGAAGTACCCCAAGATCCATGTCAGCACTGGAGAGGAATCCTCAGGTTCCGGCCCCGACTCCACACAAGGTCTTAGGCCCCGGCATCGACGGGATAGGGATCCCGAGAGGCCCCCGAGGAACTCGCATGGGGACTGGCTTTTCCTGAGGCCACCAGAGCGGGTCCCTGAGGTCCCCATCGTCAGTCGAGATCACCTGCCGAAACTCGAGAAAATCCAGGAGGTTTTGCCCTCCAGGCGAGATGAGGCTCATTTCCACTGAGGCTTCTCGAGGCTAATCACGTTTAAACACTGGAACTTCCAAAGGGTCCTTCACACCCTTGCTGCAACTCAAGAAGTTTCCCGACATACCCGTCTCCACTCGAAAGGAAGCACGTGGTGTCCCGCACACAACCAGGGGTGCCCCGTTTCCGCCTCCTAGCTCGAGATGAGGGATCCTTTCCCTGTTTCGTACGGAAAGAATTCCCGGCGTTCCCGTCGCATCTCAAGAGGAGGCGCTCTCCACAGGAAAGGCGAGAGGAACTCCAGGGTCGTGCCACCATTCCAAGAGTTCCCCAGATGTGTCAGTCCATTTCAGAGGAACCTGTTTTCCCTGCACTGCCTTGACGTTCAAGCCAAGGATCGACTCCCACCACGTGTGCACGTGGGAGAGCCCTGTGGGAAAGCCTCGTGGGAAAGCCTCGTGGGAAAGACTCGAGGGAAAACCATGGATCCTTTGATCCATGCGGCGGACTGGGTGACACTGCTGCTACCGCTCTGGAGGAAAGCGCAAGTGCATGCCCGCATTCGAGACGAGGACTGACTCCCCTGGGGAGACTCCAGAAGTACCCCAAGATCCATGTCAGCACTGGAGAGGAATCCTCAGGTTCCGGCCCCGACTCCACACAAGGTCTTAGGCCCCGGCATCGACGGGAGAGGAATCCCCAGAGGAACTCGCATGGGGACTGGCCTTTCCTGAGGCCACCATAGCGGGTCCCTGAAGTCCTCGTCGTAAGTCGAGAGCACCTGCCGCAACTCGAGAAAATCCAGGCGGTTTTGCCCTCCAGGCGAGATGAGGCCCATTTCCGCTGAGGCTTCTCGAGGCCAATCACATCTAACCACTGGAACTTCCAAAGGGTCCTTCACACCCTTGCTGCAACTCAAGAAGTTCCCCGACATACCCGTCTGCACTCGAGAGGAAGCACGTGGGGTCCCGCACACATCCAGGGGAGCCCCGTTTCCGCCTCCTAGCTCGAGATGAGGGATCCTTTCCCTGTTTCGTAGGGAAAGAATTCCCGGCGTTCCCGTCGCATCTCAAGAGGAGGCGCTCTCCACAGGAAAGGCGAGAGGAACTCCAGGGTCGTGCCACCATTCCAAGAGACCCCAGATGTGTCAGTCCATTCCAGAGGAACCTGTTTTCCCTGCACTGCCTTGACGTTTAAGCCAAGGATCGACTCCCACCACGTGTGCACGTGGGACAGCCCTGTGGGAAAGCCTCGTGGGAAAGCCTCGTGGGAAAGACTCGAGGGAAAACCATAGATCCTTTGATCCATGCGGCGGAGTGCATGACACTGCTGCTACAGCTCTGGAGGAAAGCGCAAGTGCATGCCCGCATTCGAGACGAGGACTGACTCCCCTGGGGAGACTCCAGAAGTACCCCAAGATCCATGTCAGCACTGGAGAGGAATCCTCAGGTTCCGGCCCCGACTCCACACAAGGTCTTAGGCCCCGGCATCGACGGGAGAGGAATCCCCAGAGGAACTGGCATGGGGACTGGCCTTTCCTGAGGCCACCAGAGCGGGTCCCTGAGGTCCTTGTCGTAAGTCGAGAGCACCTGCCGCAACTCGAGAAAATCCAGGAGGTTTTGCCCTCCAGGCGAGATGAGGCCCATTTCCGCTGAGGGTTCTCGAGGCTAATCACGTCTAACCACTGGAACTTCCAAAGGGTCCTTCACACCCTTGCTGCAACTCAAGAACTTCCCCGACATACCAAGCTCCACTCGAGAGGAAGCACGTGGGTTCCCGCACACATCCAGGGGAGCCCCGTTTCCGCCTCCTAGCTCGAGATGAGGGATCCTTTCCCTGTTTCGTAGGGAAAGAATTCCCGGCGATCCCGTCGCATCTCAAGAGGAAGCGCTCTCCACAGGAAAGGGGAGAGGAACTCCAGGGTCGTGCCACCATTCCAAGAGACCCCCAGATGTGTCAGTCCATTACAGAGGAACCTCTTTTCCCTGCACTGCCTTGACGTTCAAGCCGAGGATCGACCCCCACCACGTGTGCACGTGGGACAGCCCTGTGGGAAAGCCTCGTGGGAAAGCCTCGTGGGAAAGACTCGAGGGAAATCCATAGATCCTTTGATCCACGTGGCGGACTGCGTGACACTGCTGCTACCGCTCTGGAGGAAAGCGCAAGTGCATGCCCGCATTCGAGACGAGGACTGACTCCCCTGGGGAGACTCCAGAAGTACCCCAAGATCCATGTCAGCACTGGAGAGGAATCCTCAGGTTCCGGCCCCGACTCCACACAAGGTCTTAGGCCCCGGCATCGACGGGAGAGGAATCCCCAGAGGCCCCCGAGGAACTCGCATGGGGACTGGCCTTTCCTGAGGCCACCAGAGCGGGTCCCTCAGGTCCCCGTCGTAAGTCGAGAGCACCTGCCGCAACTCGAGAAAATCCAGGAGGTTTTGCCCTCCAGGCGAGATGAGGCCCATTTCCGCTGAGGGTTCTCGAGGCTAATCACGTCTAACCACTGGAACTTCCAAAGGGTCCTTCACACCCTTGCTGCAACTCAAGAACTTCCCCGACATACCAGTCTCCACTCGAGAGGAAGCACGTGGGTTCCCGCACACATCCAGGGGAGCCCCGTTTCCGCCTCCTAGCTCGAGATGAGGGATCCTTTCCCTGTTTCGTAGAGAAAGAATTCCCGGCGATCCCGTCGCATCTCAAGAGGAAGCGCTCTCCACAGGAAAGGGGAGAGGAACTCCAGGGTCGTGCCACCATTCCAAGAGACCCCCAGATGTGTCAGTCCATTCCAGAGGAACCTGTTTTCCCTGCACTGCCTTGACGTTCAAGCCGAGGATCGACTCCCACCACGTGTGCACGTGAGACAGCCCTGTGGGATAGCCTCGTGGGAAAGCCTCGTGGGAAAGACTCGAGGGAAATCCATAGATCCTTTGATCCACGCGGCGGACTGCGTGACACTGCTGCTACCGCTCTGGAGGAAAGCGCAAGTGCATGCCCGCATTCGAGACCAGGACTGACTCCCCTGGGGAGACTCCAGAAGTACCCCAAGATCCATGTCAGCACTGGAGAGGATTCCTCAGGTTCCGGCCCCGACTCCACACAAGGTCTTAGGGCCCGGCATCGACGGGATAGGGATCCCGAGAGGCCCCCGAGGAACTCGCATGGGGACTGGTTTTCCTGAGGCCACCAGAGCGGGTCCCTTAGGTCCCCATCGTCAGACGAGATCACCTGCCGCAACTCGAGAAAATCCAGGCGGTTTTGCCCTCCAGGCGAGATGAGGCTCATTTCCGCTGAGGCTTCTCGAGGCTAATCACGTCTAAACACTGGAACTTCCAAAGGGTCCTTCACACCCTTGCTGCAACTCAAGAAGGTCCCCGACATACCCGTCTCCACTCGAGAGGAAGCACGTGGGGTCCCGCACACATCCAGGGGAGCCCCGTTTCCGCCTCTTAGCTCGAAATGAGGGATCCTTTCCCTGTTTCGTAGGGAAAGAATTCCCGGCGTTCCCGTCGCATCTCAAGAGGAGGCGCTCTCCACAGGAAAGGCGAGAGGAACTCCAGGGTCATGCCACCATTCCAAGAGTCCCCCAGATGTGTCAGTCCATTACAGAGGAAACTGTTTTCCCTGCACTGCCTTGACGTTCAAGCCGAGGATCGACTCCCACCACGTGTGCACGTGGGACAGCCCTGTGGGAAAGCCTCGTGGGAAAGCCTCGGGGGAAAGACTCGAGGGAAAACCATAGATCCTTTGATCCACGCGGCGGACTGCGTGACACTGCTTCTACCGCTCTGGAGGAAAGCGCAAGTGCATGCCCGCATTCGAGACGAGGACTGACTCCCCTGGGGAGACTCCAGAAGTACCCCAAGATCCATGTCAGCACTGGAGAGGAATCCTCAGGTTCCGGCCCCGACTCCACACAAGGTCTTAGGACCCGGTATCGACGGGAGAGGAATCCCGAGACGCCCCCGAGGAACTCGCATGGGGACTGGCCTTTCCTGAGGCCACCAGAGCGGGTCCCTGAGGTCCCCGTCGTAAGTCGAGAGCACCTGCCGCAACTCGAGAAAATCCAGGAGGTTTTGCCCTCCAGGCGAGATGAGGCCCATTTCCGCTGAGGCTTCTAGAGGCTAATCACGTCTAACCACTGGAACTTCCAAAGGGTCCTTCACACCCTTGCTGCAACTCAAGAAGTTCCCCGACATACCGTCTCCACTCGAGAGGAAGCACGTGGGGTCCCGCACACATCCAGGGGAGCCCCGTTTCCGCCTCCTAGCTCGAGATGAGGGATCCTTTCCCTGTTTCATAGGGAAAGAATTTCCGGCGTTCCCGTCGCATCTCAAGAGGAGGCGCTCTCCACAGGAAAGGCGAGAGGAACTCCAGGGTCGTGCCACCATTCCAAGAGACCCCAGATGTGTCAGTCCATTCCAGAGGAACCTGTTTTCCCTGCACTGGCTTGACGTTCAAGCCGAGGATCGACTCCCACCACGTGTGCACGTGAGACAGCCCTGTGGGAAAGCCTCGTGGGAAAGCCTCGTGGGAAAGACTCGAGGGAAATCCATAGATCCTTTGATCCACGCGGCGGACTGCGTGACACTGCTGCTACCGCTCTGGAGGAAAGCGCAAGTGCATGCCCGCATTCGAGACGAGGACTGACTCCCCTGGGGAGACTCCAGAAGAACCCCAAGATCCATGTCAGCACTGGAGAGGAATCCTCAGGTTCCGGCCCCGACTCCACACAAGGTCTTAGGCCCCGGCATCGACGGGATAGGGATCCCGAGAGGCCCCCGAGGAACTCGCATGGGGACTGGCTTTTCCTGAGGCCACCAGAGCGGGTCCCTGAGGTCCCCATCGTCAGTCGAGATCACCTGCCGCAACTCGAGAAAATCCAGGAGGTTTTGCCCTCCAGGCGAGATGAGGCTCATTTCCGCTGAGGCTTCTCGAGGCTAATCACGTCTAAACACTGGAACTTCCAAAGGGTCCTTCACACCCTTGCTGCAACTCAAGAAGTTCCCCGAAATACCCGTCTGCACTCGAGAGGAAGCACGGGGGGTCCCGCACACATCCAGGGGAGCCCCGTTTCCGCCTCCTAGCTCGAGATGAGGGATCCTTTCCCTGTTTCGTAGGGAAAGAATTCCCGGCGTTCCCGTCGCATCTCAAGAGGAGGCGCTCTCCACAGGAAAGGCGAGAGGAACTCCAGGGTCGTGCCACCATTCCAAGAGTTCCCCAGATGTGTCAGTCCATTCCAGAGGAACCTGTTTTCCCTGCACTGCCTTGACGTTCAAGCCAAGGATCGACTCCCACCACGAGTGCACGTGGGACAGCCCTGTGGGAAAGCCTCGTGGGAAAGCCTCGTGGGAAAGACTCGAGGGAAAACCATGGATCCTTTGATCCATGCGGCGGACTGCGTGACACTGCTGCTACCGCTCTGGAGGAAAGCGCAAGTGCATGCCCGCATTCGAGACGAGGACTGACTCCCCTGAGGAGACTCCAGAAGTACCCCAAGATCCATGTCAGCACTGGAGAGGAATCCTCAGGTTCCGGCCCCGACTCCACACAAGGTCTTAGGCCCCGGCATCGATGGGAGAGGAATCCCGAGAGGCCCCCGAGGAACTCGCATGGGGACTGGCCTTTCCTGAGGCCACCAGAGCGGGTCCCTGAGGTCCCCGTCGTAAGTCGAGAGCACCTGCCGCAACTCGAGAAAATCCAGGAGGTTTTGCCCTCCAGGCGAGATGAGGCCCATTTCCGCTGAGGCTTCTCGAGGCTAATCACATCTAACCACTAGAACATCCAAAGGGTCCTTCACACCCTTGCTGCAACTCAAGAAGGTCCCCGACATACCCGTCTCCACTCGAGAGGAAGCACGTGGGGTCCCGCACACATCCAGGGGAGCCCCGTTTCCGCCTCTTAGCTCGAAATGAGGGATCCTTTCCCTGTTTCGTAGGGAAAGAATTCCCGGCGTTCCCGTCGCATCTCAAGAGGAGGCGCTCTCCACAGGAAAGGCGAGAGGAACTCCAGGGTCATGCCACCATTCCAAGAGTCCCCCAGATGTGTCAGTCCATTCCAGAGGAAACTGTTTTCCCTGCACTGCCTTGACGTTCAAGCCGAGGATCGACTCCCACCACGTGTGCACGTGGGACAGCCCTGTGGGAAAGCCTCGTGGGAAAGCCTCGTGGGAAAGACTCGAGGGAAAACCATAGATCCTTTGATCCACGCGGCGGACTGCGTGACACTGCTTCTACCGCTCTGGAGGAAAGCGCAAGTGCATGCCCGCATTCGAGACGAGGACTGACTCCCCTGGGGAGACTCCAGAAGTACCCAAAGATCCATGTCAGCACTGGAGAGGAATCCTCAGGTTCCGGCCCCGACTCCACACAAGGTCTTAGGCCCCGGTATCGACGGGAGAGGAATCCCGAGACGCCCCCGAGGAACTCGCATGGGGACTGGCCTTTCCTGAGGCCACCAGAGCGGGTCCCTGAGGTCCCCGTCGTAAGTCGAGAGCACCTGCCGCAACTCGAGAAAATCCAGGAGGTTTTGCCCTCCAGGCGAGATGAGGCCCATTTCCGCTGAGGCTTCTCGAGGCTAATCACGTCTAAACACTGGAACTTCCAAAGGGTCCTTCACACCCTTGCTGCAACTCAAGAAGTTTCCAGACATACCCGTCTCCACTCGAAAGGAAGCACGTGGTGTCCCGCACACAACCAGGGGAGCCCCGTTTCCGCCTCCTAGCTCGAGATGAGTGATCCTTTCCCTGTTTCGTACGGAAAGAATTCCCGGCGTTCCCGTCGCATCTCAAGAGGAGGCGCTCTCCACAGGAAAGGCGAGAGGAACTCCAGGGTCGTGCCACCATTCCAAGAGACCCCCAGATGTGTCACTCCATTACAGAGGAACCTGTTTTCCCTGCACTGCCTTGATTTTCAAGCCGAGGATCGACTCCCACCACGTGTGCACGTGGGACAGCCCTGTGGGAAAGCCTCGTGGGAAAGCCTCGTGGGAAAGACTCGAGGGAAAACCATAGATCCTTTGATCCACGCGGCGGACTGCGTGACACTGCTGCTACCGCTCTGGAGGAAAGCGCAAGTGCATGCCCGCATTCGAGACGAGGACTGACTCCCCTGGGGAGACTCCAGAAGTACCCCAAGATCCATGTCAGCACTGGAGAGGAATCCTCAGGTTCCGGCCCCGACTCCACACAAGGTCTTAGGCCCCGGCATCGACGGGAGAGGAATCCCGAGAGGCCCCCGTGGAACTCGCATGGGGACTGGCCTTTAATGAGGCCACCAGAGCGGGTCCCTGAGGTCCCTGTCGTAAGTCGAGAGCACCTGCCGCAACTCGAGAAAATCCAGGATGTTTTGCCCTCCAGGCGAGATGAGGCCCATTTCCGCTGAGGGTTCTGGAGGCTAATCACGTCTAACCACTGGAACTTCCAAAGGGTCCTTCACACCCTTGCTGCAACTCAAGAAGTTCCGCGATATACCCGTCTCCACTCGAGAGGAAGCACGTGGGTCCCGCACACATCCAGGGGAGCCCCGTTTCCGCCTACTAGCTCGAGATGAGGGATCCTTTCCCTGTTTCGTAGGGAAAGAATTCCCGGCGTTCCCGTCGCATCTCAAGAGGAGGCGCTCTCCACAGGAAAGGCGAGAGGAACTCCAGGGTCGTGCCACCATTCCAAGAGTCCCCCAGATTTGTCAGTCCATTCCAGAGGAACCTGTTTTCCCTGCACTGCCTTGACGTTCAAGCCGAGGATCGACTCCCACCACGTGTGCACGTGGGACAGCCCTGTGGGAAAGCCTCGTGGGAAAGCCTCGGGGGAAAGACTCGAGGGAAAACCATAGATCCTTTGATCCACGCAGCGGAATGCGTGACATTGCTGCTACCGCTCTGGAGGAAAGCGCAAGTGCATGCCCGCATTCGAGACGAGGACTGACTCCCCTGGGGAGACTCCAGAAGTACCAAAAGATCCATGTCAGCACTGGAGCGGAATCCTCAGGTTCCGGCCCCGACTCCACACAAGGACTTAGGCCCCGGCATCGACGGGAGAGGAATCCCGAGACCGAGGAACTCGCATGGGGACTGGCCTTTCCTGAGGCCACCAAAGCGGGTCCCTGAGGTCCCCGTTGTAAGTCGAGAGCACCTACCGCAACTCGAGAAAATCCAGGAGGTTTTGACCTCCAGGCGAGATGAGGCCCATTTCCGCTGAGGCTTCTCGAGGCCAATCACATCTAACCACTGGAACTTCCAAAGGGTCCTTCACACCATTGCTGCAACTCAAGAAGTTCCCCGACATACCCGTCTCCACTCGAGAGGAAGCACGTGGAGTCCCTCACACATCCAGGGGAGCCCCGTATCCGCCTCCTAGCTCGAGATGAGGGATCCTTCCCTGTTTCGTAGGGAAAGAATTCCCGGCGTTCCCGTCGCATCTCAAGAGGAGGCGCTCTCCACAGGAAAGGCGAGAGGAACTCCAGGGTCGTGCCACCAGTCCAAGAGTTCCCCAGATGTGTCAGTCCATTCCAGAGGAACCTGTTTTCCCTGCACTGCCTTGACGTTCAAGCCGAGGATCGACTCCCACCACGTGTGCACGTGGGACAGCCCTGTGGGAAAGCCTCGTGGGAAAGCCTCGTGGGAAAGACTCGAGGGAAAACCATAGATCCTTTGATCCACGCGGCGGACTGCGTGACACTGCTGCTACCGCTCTGGAGGAAAGCGCAAGTGCATGCCCGCATTCGAGACGAGGACTGACTCCCCTGGGGAGACTCCAGAAGTACCCCAAGATCCATGTCAGCACTGGAGAGGAATCCTCAGGTTCCGGCCCCGACTCCACACAAGGTCTTAGGCCCCGGCATCGACGGGAGAGGAATACCGAGAGGCCCCCGTGGAACTCGCATCGGAACTGGCCTTTCCTGAGGCCACCAGAGCGGGTCCCTGAGGTCCCCGTCGTAAGTCGAGAGCACCTGCCGGAACTGGAGAAAATCCAGGAGGTTTTGCCCTCCAGGCCAGATGAGGCCCATTTCCGCTGAGGCTTCTCGAGGCCAATCACATCTAACCACTGGAACTTCCAAACGGTCCTTCACACCCTTGCTGCAACTCAAGAAGTTCCCCGACATACCCGTCTGCACTCGAGAGGAAGCGCGTGGTGTCCCGCACACATCCAGGGGAGCCCCGTTTCCGCCTCCTAGCTCGAGATGAGGGATCCTTTCCCTGTTTCGTAGGGAAAGAATTCCCGGCGATCCCGTCGCATCTCAAGAGGAAGCGCTCTCCACAGGAAAGGGGGGAGGCACTCCAGGGTCGTGCCACCATTCCAAGAGACCCCCAGATGTGTCAGTCCATTACAGAGGAACCTGTTTTCCCTGCACTGCCTTGACGTTCAAGCCGAGGATCGACTCCAACCACGTGTGCACGTGGGACAGCCCTGTGGGAAAGCCTCGTGGGAAAGCCTCGTGGGAAAGACTCGAGGGAAAACCATAGATCCTTTGATCCACGCGGCGGACTGGGTGACACTGCTGCTACCGCTCTGGAGGAAAGCGCAAGTGCATGCCCGCATTCGAGACAAGGACTGACTCCCCTGGGGAGACTCCAGAAGTACCCCAAGATCCATGTCAGCACTGGAGAGGAATCCTCAGGTTCCGGCCCCGACTCCACACAAGGACTTAGGCCCCGGCATCGACGGGATAGGGATCCCGAGAGGCCCCCGAGGAACTCGCATGGGGACTGGCTTTTCCTGAGGCCACCAGAGCGGGTCCCTGAGGTCCCCATCGTCAGTCGAGATCACCTGCCGCAACTCGAGAAAATCCAGGAGGTTTTGCCCTCCAGGCGAGATGAGGCTCATTTCCGCTGAGGCTTCTCGAGGCTAATCACGTCTAAACACTGGAATTCCAAAGGGTCCTTCACACCCTTGCTGCAACTCAAGAAGTTCCCCGACATACCCGTCTCCACTCGAAAGGAAGCGCGTGGTGTCCCGCACACATCCAGGGGAGCTCCGTATCCGCCTCCTAGCTCGAGATGAGGGATCCGTTCCCTGTTTCGTAGGGAAAGAATTCCCGGCGTTCCCGTCGCATCTCAAGAGGAGGGGCTCTCCACAGGAAAGGCGAGAGGAACTCCAGGGTCGTGCCACCATTCCAAGAGTCCCCCTGATGTGTCAGTCCATTCCAGAGGAACCTGTTTTCCCTGCACTGCCTTGACGTTCAAGCCAAGGATCGACTCCCACCACGTGTGCACGTGGGACAGCCCTGTGGGAAAGCCTCGTGGGAAAGCCTCGTGGGAAAGACTCGAGGGAAAACCATAGATCCTTTGATCCACGCGGCGGACTGCGTGACACTGCTGCTACCGCTCTGGAGGAAAGCGCAAGTGCATGCCCGCATTCGAGACGAGGACTGACGCCCCTGGGGAGACTCCAGAAGTACCCCAAGATCCATGTCAGCACTGGAGAGGAATCCTCAGGTTCCGGCCCCGACTCCACACAAGGTCTTAGGCCCCGGTATCGACGGGAGAGGAATCCCGAGACGCCCCCGAGGAACTCGCATGGGGACTGGCCTTTCCTGAGGCCACCAGAGCGGGTCCCTGAGGTCCCCGTCGTAAGTCGAGAGCACCTGCCGCAACTCGAGAAAATCCAGGAGGTTTTGCCCTCCAGGCGAGATGAGGCCCATTTCCGCTGAGGCTTCTAGAGGCTAATCACGTCTAACCACTGGAACTTCCAAAGGGTCCTTCACACCCTTGCTGCAACTCAAGAAGTTCCCCGACATACCCGTCTCCACTCGAGAGGAAGCACGTGGGTCCCGCACACATCCAGGGGAGCCCCGTTTCCGCCTCCTAGCTCGAGATGAGGGATCCTTTCCCTGTTTCGTAGGGAAAGAATTCCCGGCGTTCCCGTCGCATCTCAAGAGGAGGCGCTCTCCACAGGAAAGGCGAGAGGAACTCCAGGGTCGTGCCACCATTCCAAGAGTCCCCCAGATGTGTCAGTCCATTCCAGAGGAACCTGTTTTCCCTGCACTGCTTTGACGTTCAAGCCGAGGATCGACTCCCACCACGTGTGCACGTGAGACAGCCCTGTGGGAAAGCCTCGTGGGAAAGCCTCGTGGGAAAGACTCGAGGGAAATCCATAGATCCTTTGATCCACGCGGCGGACTGCGTGACACTGCTGCTACAGCTCTGGAGGAAAGCGCAAGTGCATGCCCGCATTCGAGACGAGGACTGACTCCCCTGGGGAGACTCCAGAAGTACCCCAAGATCCATGTCAGCACTGGAGAGGAATCCTCAGGTTCCGGCCCCGACTCCACACAAGGTCTTAGGCCCCGGCATCGACGGGATAGGGATCCCGAGAGGCCCCCGAGGAACTCGCATGGGGACTGGCTTTTCCTGAGGCCACCAGAGCGGGTCCCTGAGGTCCCCATCGTCAGTCGAGATCACCTGCCGAAACTCGAGAAAATCCAGGAGGTTTTGCCCTCCAGGCGAGATGAGGCTCATTTCCACTGAGGCTTCTCGAGGCTAATCACGTTTAAACACTGGAACTTCCAAAGGGTCCTTCACACCCTTGCTGCAACTCAAGAAGTTTCCCGACATACCCGTCTCCACTCGAAAGGAAGCACGTGGTGTCCCGCACACAACCAGGGGTGCCCCGTTTCCGCCTCCTAGCTCGAGATGAGGGATCCTTTCCCTGTTTCGTACGGAAAGAATTCCCGGCGTTCCCGTCGCATCTCAAGAGGAGGCGCTCTCCACAGGAAAGGCGAGAGGAACTCCAGGGTCGTGCCACCATTCCAAGAGTTCCCCAGATGTGTCAGTCCATTTCAGAGGAACCTGTTTTCCCTGCACTGCCTTGACGTTCAAGCCAAGGATCGACTCCCACCACGTGTGCACGTGGGAGAGCCCTGTGGGAAAGCCTCGTGGGAAAGCCTCGTGGGAAAGACTCGAGGGAAAACCATGGATCCTTTGATCCATGCGGCGGACTGGGTGACACTGCTGCTACCGCTCTGGAGGAAAGCGCAAGTGCATGCCCGCATTCGAGACGAGGACTGACTCCCCTGGGGAGACTCCAGAAGTACCCCAAGATCCATGTCAGCACTGGAGAGGAATCCTCAGGTTCCGGCCCCGACTCCACACAAGGTCTTAGGCCCCGGCATCGACGGGAGAGGAATCCCCAGAGGAACTCGCATGGGGACTGGCCTTTCCTGAGGCCACCATAGCGGGTCCCTGAAGTCCTCGTCGTAAGTCGAGAGCACCTGCCGCAACTCGAGAAAATCCAGGCGGTTTTGCCCTCCAGGCGAGATGAGGCCCATTTCCGCTGAGGCTTCTCGAGGCCAATCACATCTAACCACTGGAACTTCCAAAGGGTCCTTCACACCCTTGCTGCAACTCAAGAAGTTCCCCGACATACCCGTCTGCACTCGAGAGGAAGCACGTGGGGTCCCGCACACATCCAGGGGAGCCCCGTTTCCGCCTCCTAGCTCGAGATGAGGGATCCTTTCCCTGTTTCGTAGGGAAAGAATTCCCGGCGTTCCCGTCGCATCTCAAGAGGAGGCGCTCTCCACAGGAAAGGCGAGAGGAACTCCAGGGTCGTGCCACCATTCCAAGAGACCCCAGATGTGTCAGTCCATTCCAGAGGAACCTGTTTTCCCTGCACTGCCTTGACGTTTAAGCCAAGGATCGACTCCCACCACGTGTGCACGTGGGACAGCCCTGTGGGAAAGCCTCGTGGGAAAGCCTCGTGGGAAAGACTCGAGGGAAAACCATAGATCCTTTGATCCATGCGGCGGAGTGCATGACACTGCTGCTACAGCTCTGGAGGAAAGCGCAAGTGCATGCCCGCATTCGAGACGAGGACTGACTCCCCTGGGGAGACTCCAGAAGTACCCCAAGATCCATGTCAGCACTGGAGAGAAATCCTAAGGTTCCGGCCCCGACTCCACACAAGGTCTTAGGCCCCGGCATCGACGGGAGAGGAATCCCCAGAGGAACTGGCATGGGGACTGGCCTTTCCTGAGGCCACCAGAGCGGGTCCCTGAGGTCCTTGTCGTAAGTCGAGAGCACCTGCCGCAACTCGAGAAAATCCAGGAGGTTTTGCCCTCCAGGCGAGATGAGGCCCATTTCCGCTGAGGGTTCTCGAGGCTAATCACGTCTAACCACTGGAACTTCCAAAGGGTCCTTCACACCCTTGCTGCAACTCAAGAACTTCCCCGACATACCAAGCTCCACTCGAGAGGAAGCACGTGGGTTCCCGCACACATCCAGGGGAGCCCCGTTTCCGCCTCCTAGCTCGAGATGAGGGATCCTTTCCCTGTTTCGTAGGGAAAGAATTCCCGGCGATCCCGTCGCATCTCAAGAGGAAGCGCTCTCCACAGGAAAGGGGAGAGGAACTCCAGGGTCGTGCCACCATTCCAAGAGACCCCCAGATGTGTCAGTCCATTACAGAGGAACCTCTTTTCCCTGCACTGCCTTGACGTTCAAGCCGAGGATCGACCCCCACCACGTGTGCACGTGGGACAGCCCTGTGGGAAAGCCTCGTGGGAAAGCCTCGTGGGAAAGACTCGAGGGAAATCCATAGATCCTTTGATCCACGTGGCGGACTGCGTGACACTGCTGCTACCGCTCTGGAGGAAAGCGCAAGTGCATGCCCGCATTCGAGACGAGGACTGACTCCCCTGGGGAGACTCCAGAAGTACCCCAAGATCCATGTCAGCACTGGAGAGGAATCCTCAGGTTCCGGCCCCGACTCCACACAAGGTCTTAGGCCCCGGCATCGACGGGAGAGGAATCCCCAGAGGCCCCCGAGGAACTCGCATGGGGACTGGCCTTTCCTGAGGCCACCAGAGCGGGTCCCTCAGGTCCCCGTCGTAAGTCGAGAGCACCTGCCGCAACTCGAGAAAATCCAGGAGGTTTTGCCCTCCAGGCGAGATGAGGCCCATTTCCGCTGAGGGTTCTCGAGGCTAATCACGTCTAACCACTGGAACTTCCAAAGGGTCCTTCACACCCTTGCTGCAACTCAAGAACTTCCCCGACATACCAGTCTCCACTCGAGAGGAAGCACGTGGGTTCCCGCACACATCCAGGGGAGCCCCGTTTCCGCCTCCTAGCTCGAGATGAGGGATCCGTTCCCTGTTTCGTAGAGAAAGAATTCCCGGCGATCCCGTCGCATCTCAAGAGGAAGCGCTCTCCACAGGAAAGGGGAGAGGAACTCCAGGGTCGTGCCACCATTCCAAGAGACCCCCAGATGTGTCAGTCCATTCCAGAGGAACCTGTTTTCCCTGCACTGCCTTGACGTTCAAGCCGAGGATCGACTCCCACCACGTGTGCACGTGAGACAGCCCTGTGGGATAGCCTCGTGGGAAAGCCTCGTGGGAAAGACTCGAGGGAAATCCATAGATCCTTTGATCCACGCGGCGGACTGCGTGACACTGCTGCTACCGCTCTGGAGGAAAGCGCAAGTGCATGCCCGCATTCGAGACGAGGACTGACTCCCCTGGGGAGACTCCAGAAGTACCCCAAGATCCATGTCAGCACTGGAGAGGATTCCTCAGGTTCCGGCCCCGACTCCACACAAGGTCTTAGGGCCCGGCATCGACGGGATAGGGATCCCGAGAGGCCCCCGAGGAACTCGCATGGGGACTGGTTTTCCTGAGGCCACCAGAGCGGGTCCCTTAGGTCCCCATCGTCAGACGAGATCACCTGCCGCAACTCGAGAAAATCCAGGAGGTTTTGCCCTCCAGGCGAGATGAGGCTCATTTCCGCTGAGGCTTCTCGAGGCTAATCACGTCTAACCACTGGAACTTCCAAAGGGTCCTTCACACCCTTGCTGCAACTCAAGAAGGTCCCCGACATACCGGTCTCCACTCGAGAGGAAGCACGTGGGGTCCCGCACACATCCAGGGGAGCCCCGTTTCCGCCTCTTAGCTCGAAATGAGGGATCCTTTCCCTGTTTCGTAGGGAAAGAATTCCCGGCGTTCCCGTCGCATCTCAAGAGGAGGCGCTCTCCACAGGAAAGGCGAGAGGAACTCCAGGGTCATGCCACCATTCCAAGAGTCCCCCAGATGTGTCAGTCCATTACAGAGGAAACTGTTTTCCCTGCACTGCCTTGACGTTCAAGCCGAGGATCGACTCCCACCACGTGTGCACGTGGGACAGCCCTGTGGGAAAGCCTCGTGGGAAAGCCTCGTGGGAAAGACTCGAGGGAAAACCATAGATCCTTTGATCCACGCGGCGGACTGCGTGACACTGCTTCTACCGCTCTGGAGGAAAGCGCAAGTGCATGCCCGCATTCGAGACGAGGACTGACTCCCCTGGGGAGACTCCAGAAGTACCCCAAGATCCATGTCAGCACTGGAGAGGAATCCTCAGGTTCCGGCCCCGACTCCACACAAGGTCTTAGGACCCGGTATCGACGGGAGAGGAATCCCGAGACGCACCCGAGGAACTCGCATGGGGACTGGCCTTTCCTGAGGCCACCAGAGCGGGTCCCTGAGGTCCCCGTCGTAAGTCGAGAGCACCTGCCGCAACTCGAGAAAATCCAGGAGGTTTTGCCCTCCAGGCGAGATGAGGCCCATTTCCGCTGAGGCTTCTAGAGGCTAATCACGTCTAACCACTGGAACTTCCAAAGGGTCCTTCACACCCTTGCTGCAACTCAAGAAGTTCCCCGACATACCGTCTCCACTCGAGAGGAAGCACGTGGGGTCCCGCACACATCCAGGGGAGCCCCGTTTCCGCCTCCTAGCTCGAGATGAGGGATCCTTTCCCTGTTTCATAGGGAAAGAATTTCCGGCGTTCCCGTCGCATCTCAAGAGGAGGCGCTCTCCACAGGAAAGGCGAGAGGAACTCCAGGGTCGTGCCACCATTCCAAGAGACCCCAGATGTGTCAGTCCATTCCAGAGGAACCTGTTTTCCCTGCACTGGCTTGACGTTCAAGCCGAGGATCGACTCCCACCACGTGTGCACGTGAGACAGCCCTGTGGGAAAGCCTCGTGGGAAAGCCTCGTGGGAAAGACTCGAGGGAAATCCATAGATCCTTTGATCCACGCGGCGGACTGCGTGACACTGCTGCTACCGCTCTGGAGGAAAGCGCAAGTGCATGCCCGCATTCGAGACGAGGACTGACTCCCCTGGGGAGACTCCAGAAGAACCCCAAGATCCATGTCAGCACTGGAGAGGAATCCTCAGGTTCCGGCCCCGACTCCACACAAGGTCTTAGGCCCCGGCATCGACGGGATAGGGATCCCGAGAGGCCCCCGAGGAACTCGCATGGGGACTGGCTTTTTCTGAGGCCACCAGAGCGGGTCCCTGAGGTCCCCATCGTCAGTCGAGATCACCTGCCGCAACTCGAGAAAATCCAGGAGGTTTTGCCCTCCAGGCGAGATGAGGCTCATTTCCGCTGAGGCTTCTCGAGGCTAATCACGTCTAAACACTGGAACTTCCAAAGGGTCCTTCACACCCTTGCTGCAACTCAAGAAGTTCCCCGACATACCCGTCTGCACTCGAGAGGAAGCACGGGGGGTCCCGCACACATCCAGGGGAGCCCCGTTTCCGCCTCCTAGCTCGAGATGAGGGATCCTTTCCCTGTTTCGTAGGGAAAGAATTCCCGGCGTTCCCGTCGCATCTCAAGAGGAGGCGCTCTCCACAGGAAAGGCGAGAGGAACTCCAGGGTCGTGCCACCATTCCAAGAGTTCCCCAGATGTGTCAGTCCATTCCAGAGGAACCTGTTTTCCCTGCACTGCCTTGACGTTCAAGCCAAGGATCGACTCCCACCACGAGTGCACGTGGGACAGCCCTGTGGGAAAGCCTCGTGGGAAAGCCTCGTGGGAAAGACTCGAGGGAAAACCATGGATCCTTTGATCCATGCGGCGGACTGCGTGACACTGCTGCTACCGCTCTGGAGGAAAGCGCAAGTGCATGCCCGCATTCGAGACGAGGACTGACTCCCCTGAGGAGACTCCAGAAGTACCCCAAGATCCATGTCAGCACTGGAGAGGAATACTCAGGTTCCGGCCCCGACTCCACACAAGGTCTTAGGCCCCGGCATCGATGGGAGAGGAATCCCGAGAGGCCCCCGAGGAACTCGCATGGGGACTGGCCTTTCCTGAGGCCACCAGAGCGGGTCCCTGAGGTCCCCGTCGTAAGTCGAGAGCACCTGCCGCAACTCGAGAAAATCCAGGAGGTTTTGCCCTCCAGGCGAGATGAGGCCCATTTCCGCTGAGGCTTCTCGAGGCTAATCACATCTAACCACTAGAACATCCAAAGGGTCCTTCACACCCTTGCTGCAACTCAAGAAGGTCCCCGACATACCCGTCTCCACTCGAGAGGAAGCACGTGGGGTCCCGCACACATCCAGGGGAGCCCCGTTTCCGCCTCTTACCTCGAAATGAGGGATCCTTTCCCTGTTTCGTAGGGAAAGAATTCCCGGCGTTCCCGTCGCATCTCAAGAGGAGGCGCTTTCCACAGGAAAGGCGAGAGGAACTCCAGGGTCATGCCACCATTCCAAGAGTCCCCCAGATGTGTCAGTCCATTCCAGAGGAAACTGTTTTCCCTGCACTGCCTTGACGTTCAAGCCGAGGATCGACTCCCACCACGTGTGCACGTGGGACAGCCCTGTGGGAAAGCCTCGTGGGAAAGCCTCGTGGGAAAGACTCGAGGGAAAACCATAGATCCTTTGATCCACGCGGCGGACTGCGTGACACTGCTTCTACCGCTCTGGAGGAAAGCGCAAGTGCATGCCCGCATTCGAGACGAGGACTGACTCCCCTGGGGAGACTCCAGAAGTACCCCAAGATCCATGTCAGCACTGGAGAGGAATCCTCAGGTTCCGGCCCCGACTCCACACAAGGTCTTAGGCCCCGGTATCGACGGGAGAGGAATCCCGAGACGCCCCCGAGGAACTCGCATGGGGACTGGCCTTTCCTGAGGCCACCAGAGCGGTTGGCTGAGGTCCCCGTCGTAAGTCGAGAGCACCTGCCGCAACTCGAGAAAATCCAGGAGGTTTTGCCCTCCAGGCGAGATGAGGCCCATTTCCGCTGAGGCTTCTCGAGGCTAATCACGTCTAAACACTGGAACTTCCAAAGGGTCCTTCACACCCTTGCTGCAACTCAAGAAGTTTCCCGACATACCCGTCTCCACTCGAAAGGAAGCACGTGGTGTCCCGCACACAACCAGGGGAGCCCCGTTTCCGCCTCCTAGCTCGAGATGAGTGATCCTTTCCCTGTTTCGTAGGGAAAGAATTCCCGGCGTTCCCGTCGCATCTCAAGAGGAGGCGCTCTCCACAGGAAAGGCGAGAGGAACTCCAGGGTCGTGCCACCATTCCCAGAGTTCCCCAGATGTGTCAGTCCATTCCAGAGGAACCTGTTTTCCCTGCACTGCCTTGACGTTCAAGCCAAGGATCGACTCCAACCACGTGTGCACGTGGGACAGCCCTGTGGGAAAGCCTCGTGGGAAAGCCTCGTGGGAAAGACTCGAGGTAAAACCATGGATCCTTTGATCCATGCGGCGGACTGCGTGACACTGCTGCTACCGCTCTGGAGGAAAGCGCAAGTGCATGCCCGCATTCGAGACGAGGACTGACTCCCCTGGGGAGACTCCAGAAGTACCCAAGATCCATGTCAGCACTGGAGAGGAATCCTCAGGTTCCGGCCCCGACTCCACACAAGGTCTTAGGCCCTGGCATCGACGGGAGAGGAATCCCCAGAGGAACTCGCATGGGGACTGGCCTTTCCTGAGGCCACCATAGCGGGTCCCTGAGGTCCTCGTCGTAAGTCGAGAGCACCTGCCGCAACTCGAGAAAATCCAGGCGGTTTTGCCCTCCAGGCGAGATGAGGCCCATTTCCGCTGAGGCTTCTCGAGGCCAATCACATCTAACCACTGGAACTTCCAAAGGGTCCTTCACACCCTTGCTGCAACTCAAGAAGTTCCCCGACATACCCGTCTGCACTCGAGAGGAAGCACGTGGGGTCCCGCACACATCCAGGGGAGCCCCGTTTCCGCCTCCTAGCTCGAGATGAGGGATCCTTTCCCTGTTTCGTAGGGAAAGAATTCCCGGCGTTCCCGTCGCATCTCAAGAGGAGGCACTCTCCACAGGAAAGGCGAGAGGAACTCCAGGGTCGTGCCACAATTCCAAGAGTCCCCCAGATGTGTCAGTCCATTCCAGAGGAACCTGTTTTCCCTGCACTGCCTTGACGTTTAAGCCAAGGATCGACTCCCACAACGTGTGCACGTGGGACAGCCCTGTGGGAAAGCCTCGTGGGAAAGCCTCGTGGGAAAGACTCGAGGGAAAACCATGGATCCTTTGATCCATGCGGCGGACTGCGTGACACTGCTGCTACAGCTCTGGAGGAAAGCGCAAGTGCATGCCCGCATTCGAGACGAGGACTGACTCCCCTGGGGAGACTCCAGAAGTACCCCAAGATCCATGTCAGCACTGGAGGGGAATCCTCAGGTTCCGGCCCCGACTCCACACAAGGTCTTAGGCCCCGGCATCGACGGGAGAGGAATCCCCAGAGGAACTCGCATGGGGACTGGCCTTTCCTGAGGCCACCAGAGCGGGTCCCTGAGGTCCCCGTCGTAAGTCGAGAGCACCTGCCGCAACTCGAGAAAATCCAGGAGGTTTTGCCCTCCAGGCGAAATGAGGCCCATTTCCGCTGAGGCTTCTCGAGGCCAATCACATCTAACCACTGGAACTTCCAAAGGGTCCTTCACACCCTTGCTGCAACTCAAGAAGTTCCCCGACATACCCGTCTCCACTCGAGAGGAAGCACGTGGGGTCCCGCACACATCCAGGGGAGCCCCGTTTCCGCCTCCTAGCTCGAGATGAGGGATCCTTTCCCTGTTTCGTAGGGAAAGAATTCCCGGCGTTCCCGTCGCATCTCAAGAGGAGGCGCTCTCCACAGGAAAGGCGAGAGGAACTCCAGGGTCGTGCCACCATTCCAAGAGTCCCCCAGATGTGTCAGTCCATTCCAGAGGAACCTGTTTTCCCTGCACTGCCTTGACGTTCAAGCCGAGGATCGACTCCCACCACGTGTGCACGTGGGACAGCCCTGTGGAAAAGCCTCGTGGGAAAGCCTCGTGGGAAAGACTCGAGGGAAAACCATAGATCCTTTGATCCACGCGGAGGACTGCGTGACACTGCTGCTACCGCTCTGGAGGAAAGCGCAAGTGCATGCCCGCATTCGAGACGAGGACTGACTCCCCTGGGGAGACTCCAGAAGTACCCCAAGATCCATGTCAGCACTGGAGAGGAATCCTCAGGTTCCGGCCCCGACTCCACACAAGGTCTTAGGCCCCGGCATCGACGGGAGAGGAATCCCGAGAGGCCCCCGAGGAACTCGCATGGGGACTGGCCTTTCCTGAGGCCACCAGAGCGGGTCCCTGAGGTCCCCGTCGTAAGTCGAGAGCACCTGCCGCAACTCGAGAAAATCCAGGAGGTTTTGCCCTCCAGGCGAGATGAGGCCCATTTCCGCTGAGGCTTCTCGAGGCTAATCACATCTAACCACTGGAACTTCCAAAGGGTCCTTCACACCCTTGCTGCAACTCAAGAAGTTCCCCGACATACCCGTCTCCACTCGAGAGGAAGCACGTGGGGTCCCTCACACATCCAGGGGAGCCCCGTTTCCGCCTCCTAGCTCGAGATGAGGGATCCTTTCCCTGTTTCGTAGGGAAAGAATTCCCGGCGTTCCCGTCGCATCTCAAGAGGAGGCGCTCTCCACAGGAAAGGCGAGAGGAACTCCAGGGTCGTGCCACCATTCCAAGAGTCCCCCAGATGTGTCAATCCATTCCAGAGGAAACTGTTTTCCCTGCACTGCCTTGACGTTCAAGCCGAGGATCGACTCCCACTACGTGTGTACGTGGGACAGCCCTGTGGGAAAGCCTCGTGGGAAAGCCTCGTGGGAAAGACTCGAGGGAAAACCATAGATCCTTTGATCCACGTGGCGGACTGCGTGACACTGCTGCTACCGCTCTGGAGGAAAGCGCAAGTGCATGCCCGCATTCGAGACGAGGACTGACTCCCCTGGGGAGACTCCAGAAGTACCCCAAGATCCATGTCAGCACTGGAGAGGAATCCTCAGGTTCCGGCCCCGACTCCACACAAGGTCTTAGGCCCCGGCATCGACGGGAGAGGAATCCCGAGAGGCCCCTGAGGAACTCGCATGGGGACTGGCCTTTCCTGAGGCCACCAGAGCGGTTCCCTGAGATCCCCGTCGTAAGTCGAGAGCACCTGCCGCAACTCGAGAAAATCCAGGAGGTTTTGCCCTCCAGGCGAGATGAGGCCCATTTCCGCATAGGCTTCTCGAGGCCAATCACATCTAACCACTGGAACTTCCAAAGGGTCCTTCACACCATTGCTGCAACTCAAGAAGTTCCCCGACATACCCGTCTCCACTCGAGAGGAAGCACGTGGGGTCCCGCACACATCCAGGGGAGCCCCGTTTCCGCCTCCTAGCTCGAGATGAGGGATCCTTTCCCTGTTTCGTAGGGAAAGAATTCCCGGCGTTCCCGTCGCATCTCAAGAGGAGGCGCTCTCCACAGGAAAGGCGAGAGGAACTCCAGGGTCATGACACCATTCCAAGAGTCCCCCAGATGTGTCAGTCCATTCCAGAGGAACCTGTTTTCCCTGCACTGCTTTGACGTTCAAGCCGAGGATCGACTCCCACCACGTGTGCACGTGGGACAGCCCTGTGGGAAATCCTCGTGGGAAAGCCTCGTGGGAAAGACTCGAGGGAAAACCATAGATCCTTTGATCCACGCGGTGGACTGCGTGACACTGCTGCTACCGCTCTGGAGGAAAGCGCAAGTGCATGCCCGCATTCGAGACGAGGACTTACTCCCCTGGGGAGACTCCAGAAGTACCCCAAGATCCATGTCAGCACTGGAGAGGAATCCTCAGGTTCCGGCCCCGACTCCACACAAGGTCTTAGGCCCCGGCATCGACGGGAGAGGAATCCCGAGACGCCCCCGAGGAACTCGTATGGGGACTGGCCTTTCCTGAGGCCACAAGAGCGGGTCCCTGAGGTCCCCGTCGTAAGTCGAGAGCACCTGACGCAACTCGAGAAAATCCAGGTGGTTTTGCCCTCCAGGCGAGATGAGGCCCATTTCCGCTGAGGCTTCTCGAGGCTAATCACATCTAACCACTGGAACTTCCAAAGGGTCCTTCACACCATTGCTGCAACTCAAGAAGTTCCCCGACATACCCGTCTCCACTCGAGAGGAAGCACGTGGGGTCCCGCACACATCCAGGGGAGCCCCGTTTCCGACTCCTAGATCGAGATGAGGGATTCTTTCCCTGTTCCGTAGGGAAAGAATTCCCGGCGTTCCCGTCGCATCTCAAGAGGAGGCGCTCTCCACAGGAAAGGCGAGAGGAACTCCAGGGTCGTGACACCATTCCAAGAGTCCCCCAGATGTGTCAGTCCATTCCAGAGGAACCTGTTTTCCCTGCACTGCCTTGACGTTCAAGCCGAGGATCGACTCCCACCACGTGTGCACGTGGGACAGCCCTGTGGGAAAGCCTCGTGGGAAAGCCTCGTGGGAAAGACTCGAGGGAAAACCATAGATCCTTTGATCCACGTGGCGGACTGCGTGACACTGCTGCTACCGCTCTGGAGGAAAGCGCAAGTGCATGCCCGCATTCGAGACGAGGACTGACTCCCCTGGGGAGACTCCAGAAGTACCCCAAGGTCCATGTCAGCACTGGAGAGGAATCCTCAGATTCCGGCCCCGACTCCACACAAGGTCTTAGGCCACGGCATAGACGGGAGAGGAATCCCGAGAGGCCCCCGAGGAACTCGCATGGGGACTGGCCTTTCCTGAGGCCACCAGAGCGGGTCCCTGTGGTCCCCGTCGTAAGTCGAGAGCACCTGCCGCAACTCGAGAAAATCCAGGAGGTTTTGCCCTCCAGGCGAGATGAGGCCCATTTCCGCTGAGGCTTCTCGAGGCCAATAACGTCTAACCACTGGAACTTCCAAAGGGTCCTTCACACCCTTGCTTCAACTCAAGAAGTTCCCCGACATACCCGTCTCCACTCGAGAGGAAGCACGTGGGGTCCCGCACACATCCAGGGGAGCCCCGTTTCCGCCTCCTAGCTCGAGATGAGGGATCCTTTCCCTGTTTCGTGGGGAAAGAATTCCAGGCGTTCCCGTCGCATCTCAAGAGGAGGCGCTCTCCACAGGAAAGGCGAGAGGAACTCCAGGGTCGTGCCACCATTCCAAGAGTCCCCCAGATGTGTCAGTCCATTACAGAGGAAACTGTTTTCCCTGCACTGCCTTGACGTTCAAGCCGAGGATAGACTCCCACCACGTGTGCACGTGGGACAGCCTTGTGGGAAAGCCTCGTGGGAAAGCCTCGTAGGAAAGACTCGAGGGAAAACCATAGATCCTTTGATCCACGCGGCGGAATGCGTGACACTGCTGCTACCGCTCTGGAGGAAAGCGCAAGTGCATGCCCGCATTCGAGACGAGGACTGACTCCCCTGGGGATACTCCAGAAGTACCCCAAGATCCATGTCAGCACTGGAGAGGAATCCTCAGGTTCCGGCCCCGACTCCACACAAGGTCTTAGGCCCCGGCATCGACGGGAGAGGAATCCCGAGACGCCCCAGAGGAACTCGCATGGGGACTGGCCTTTCCTGAGGCCACCAGAGCGGTTCCCTGAGATCCCCGTCGTAAGTCGAGAGCACCTGCCACAACTCGAGAAAATCCAGGAGGTTTTGCCCTCCAGGCGAGATGAGGCCCATTTCCGCTGAGGCTTCTCGAGGCCAATCACATCTAACCACTGGAACTTCCAAAGGGTCCTTCACACCCTTGCTGCAACTCAAGAAGTTCCCCGACATACCCGTCTCCACTCGAGAGGAAGCACGTGGGGTCCCGCACACATCCAGGGGAGCCCCGTTTCCGCCTCCTAGCTCGAGATGAGGGATCCTTTCCCTGTTTCGTAGGGAAAGAATTCCCGGCGTTCCCGTCGCATCTCAAGAGGAGGCGCTCTCCACAGGAAAGGCGAGAGGAACTCCAGGGTCGTGCCACCATTCCAAGAGTCCCCCAGATGTGTCAGTCCATTCCAGAGGAACCTGTTTTCCCTGCACTGCCTTGACGTTCAAGCCGAGGATCGACTCCCACCACGTGTGCACGTGGGACAGCCCTGTGGGAAAGCCTCGTGGGAAAGCCTCGTGGGAAAGACTCGAGGGAAAACCATGGATCCTTTGATCCATGCGGCGGACTGCGTGACACTGCTGCTACCGCTCTGGAGGAAAGCGCAAGTGCATGCCCGCATTCGAGACGAGGACTGACTCCCCTGGGGAGACTCCAGAAGTACCCCAAGATCCATGTCAGCACTGGAGAGGAATCCTCAGGTTCCGGCCCCGACTCCACACAAGGTCTTAGGCCCCGGCATCGACGGGAGAGGAATCCCGAGAGGCCCCCGAGGAACTCGCATGGGGACTGGCCTTTCCTGAGGCCACCAGAGCGGTTGGCTGAGGTCCCCGTCGTAAGTCGAGAGCACCTGCCGCAACTCGAGAAAATCCAGGAGGTTTTGCCCTCCAGGCGAGATGAGGCCCATTTCCGCTGAGGCTTCTCGAGGCCAATCACATCTAACCACTGGAACTTCCAAAGGGTCTTTCACAGCATTGCTGCAACTCAAGAAGATCCCCGACAAACCCCTCTCCACTCGAGAGGAAGCACGTGGGGTCCCTCACACATCCAGGGGAGCCCCGTTTCCGCCTAATAGCTCGAGATGAGGGATCCTTCCCTTTTTCGTAGGGAAAGAATTCCCGGCGTTCCCGTCGCATCTCAAGAGGAGGCGCTCTCCACAGGAAAGGCGAGAGGAACTCCATTGTCGTGACACCATTCCAAGAGTCCCCCAGATGTGTCAGTCCATTCCAGAGGAACCTGTTTTCCCTGCACTGCCTTGACGTTCAAGCCGAGGATCGACTCCCACCACGTGTGCACGTGGGACAGCCCTGTGGGAAAGCCTCGTGGGAAAGCCTCATGGGAAAGACTCGAGGGAAAACCATAGATCCTTTGATCCACGCGGCGGACTGCGTGACACTGCTGCTACCGTTCTGGAGGAAAGCGCAAGTGCATGCCCGCATTCGAGACGAGGACTGACTCCCCTGGGGAGACTCCAGAAGTACCCCAAGATCCATGTCAGCACTGGAGAGGAATCCTCAGGTTCGGGCCCCGACTCCACACAAGGTCTTAGGCCCCGGCATCTACGGGAGAGGAATCCCGAGAGGCCCCCGAGGAACTCGCATGGGGACTGGCCTTTTCTGAGGCCACCAGAGCGGGTCCCTGAGGTCCCCGTCGTAAGTCGAGAGCACCTGCCACAACTCGAGAAAATCCAGGAGGTTTTGCCCTCCAGGCGAGATGAGGCCCATTTCCGCTGAGGCTTCTCGAGGCTAATCACGTCTAACCACTGGAACTTCCAAAGGGTCCTTCACACCCTTGCTGCAACTCAAGAAGTTCCCCGACATACCCGTCTCCACTCGAGAGGAAGCACGTGGTGTCCCGCCCACATCCAGGGGAGCTCCGTTTCCGACTCCTAGCTCGAGATGAGGGATCCTTTCCCTGTTTCGTAGGGAAAGAATTCCGGGCGTTCCCGTCGCATCTCAAGAGGAGGCGCTCTCCACAGCAAAGGCGAGAGGAACTCCAGGGTCGTGCCATCATTCCAAGAGTCCCCCAGATGTGTCAGTCCATTCCAGAGGAACCTATTTTCCCTGCACTGCCTTGACGTTCAAGCCAAGGATCGACTCCCACCACGTGTGCACGTGGGACAGCCCTGTGGTAAAGCCTCGTGGGAAAGCCTCGTGGAAAAGACTCGAGGGAAAACCATAGATCCTTTGATCCACGCGGCGGACTGCGTGACACTGCTGCTACTGCTCTGGAGGAAAGCGCAAGTGCATGCCCGGATTCGAGACGAAGACTGACTCCCCTGGGGAGACTCCAGAAGTACCCCAAGATCCATGTCAGCACTGGAGAGGAATCCTCAGGTTCCGACCCCGACTCCACACAAGGACTTAGGCCCCGGCATCGACGGGAGAGGAATCCCCAGAGGCCCCCGAGGAACTCGCATGGGGACTGGCCTTTCCTGAGGCCACCAGAGCGGGTCCCTGAGGTCCCCGTCGTAAGTCGAGAGCACCTGCCGCAACTCGAGAAAATCCAGGAGGTTTTGCCCTCCAGGCGAGATGAGGCCCATTTCCGCTGAGGCTTCTCGAGGCTAATCACGTCTAACCACTGGAACTTCCAAAGGGTCCTTCACACCCTTGCTGCAACTCAAGAAGTTCCCCGACATACCCGTCTCCACTCGAGAGGAAGCACGTGGGTCCCGCACACATCCAGGGGAGCCCCATTTCCGCCTCCTAGCTCGAGATGAGGGATCCTCTCCCTGTTTCGTAGGGAAAGAATTCCCGGCGTTCCCGTCGCATCTCAAGAGGAGGCGCTCTCCACAGGAAAGGCGAGAGGAACTGAAGGGTCGTGCCACCATTCCAAGAGTCCCCCAGATGTGTCAGTCCATTCCAGAGGAACCTGTTTTCCCTGAACTGCCTTGACGTTCAAGCCGAGGATCGACTCCCACCACGTGTGCACGTGGGACAGCCCTGTGGGAAAGCCTCGTGGGAAAGCCTCGTGGGAAATACTCGAGGGAAAACCATAGATCCTTTGATCCACGCGGCGGACTGCGTGACACTGCTGCTACCGCTCTGGAGGAAAGCGCAAGTGCATGCCCGCATTCGAGACGAGGACTGACTCCCCTGGGGAGACTCCAGAAGTACCCCAAGATCCATGTCAGCACTGGAGAGGAATCCTCAGGTTCCGGCCCCGACTCCACACAAGGTCTTAGGCCCTGGTATCGACGGGAGAGGAATCCCGAGAGGCCCTCGAGGAACTCGCATGGGGACTGGCCTTTCCTGAGGCCACCAGAGCGGGTCCCTGAGATCCCCGTCGTAAGTCGAGAGCACCTGCCGCAACTCGAGAAAATCCAGGAGGTTTAGCCCTCCAGGCGAGATGAGGCCCATTTCTGCTGAGGCTTCTCGAGGCTAATTACGTCTAACCACTGGAACTTCCAAAGGGTCCTTCACACCATTGCTGCAACTCAAGAAGTTCCCCGACATACCCGTCTCCACTCGAGAGGAAGCACGTGGTGTCCCGTCCACATCCAGGGGAGCTCCGTTTCCGTCTCCTAGCTCGAGATGAGGGATCCTTTCCCTGTTTCGTAGGGAACGAATTCCCGGCGTTCCCGTCACATCTCAAGAGGAGGCGCTCTCCACAGGAAAGGCGAGAGGAATTCCAGGGTCGTGCCACCATTCCAAGAGTCCCCCAGATGTGTCAGTCCATTCCAGAGGAACCTGTTTTCCCTGCACTGCCTTGACGTTAAAGCCGAGGATCGACTCCCACCACGTGTGCACGTGGGACAGCCCTGTGGGAAAGCCTCGTGGGAAAGCCTCGGGAAAAAGACTCGAGGGAAAACCATAGATCCTTTGATCCACGCGGCGGACTGCGTGACACTGCTGCTACCGCTCTGGAGGAAAGCGCAAGTGCATGCCCGCATTCGAGACGAGGACTGACTCCCCTGGGGAGACTCCAGAAGTACCCCAAGATCCATGTCAGCACTGGAGAGGAATCCTCAGGTTCCGGCCCCGACTCCACACAAGGTCTTAGGCCCTGGTATCGACGGGAGAGGAATCCCGAGTGGCCCTCGAGGAACTCGCATGGGGACTGGCCTTTCCTGAGGCCACCAGAGCGGGTCCCTGAGATCCCCGTCGTAAGTCGAGAGCACCTGCCGCAACTCGAGAAAATCCAGGAGGTTTTGCCCTCCAGGCGAGATGAGGCCCATTTCTGCTGAGGCTTCTCGAGGCTAATTACGTCTAACCACTGGAACTTCCAAAGGGTCCTTCACACCATTGCTGCAACTCAAGAAGTTCCCCGACATACCCGTCTCCACTCGAGAGGAAGCACGTGGTGTCCCGTCCACATCCAGGGGAGCTCCGTTTCCGTCTCCTAGCTCGAGATGAGGGATCCTTTCCCTGTTTCGTAGGGAACGAATTCCCGGCGTTCCCGTCACATCTCAAGAGGAGGCGCTCTCCACAGGAAAGGCGAGAGGAACTCCAGGGTCGTGCCACCATTCCAAGAGTCCCCCAGATGTGTCAGTCCATTCCAGAGGAACCTGTTTTCCCTGCACTGCCTTGACTTTCAAGCCAAGGATCGACTCCCACCACGTGTGCACGTGGGACAGCCCTGTGGGAAAGCCTCGTGGGAAAACCTCGGGGAAAAGACTCGAGGGAAAACCATAGATCCTTTGATCCACGCGGCGGACTGCGTGACACTGCTGCAACCGCTCTGGAGGAAAGCGCAAGTGCATGCCCGCATTCGAGACAAGGACTGACTCCCCTGGGGAGACTCCAGAAGTACCCCAAGATCCATGTCAGTACTGGAGAGGAATCCACAGGTTCCGACCCCGACTCCACACAAGGACTTAGGCCCCGGCATCGACGGGAGAGGAATCCTCAGAGGCCCCCGAGGAACTCGCATGGGGACTGGCCTTTCCTGAGGCCACCAGAGCGGGTCCCTGAGGTCCCCGTCGTAAGTCGAGAGCACCTGCCGCAACTCGAGAAAATCCAGGAGGTTTTGCCCTCCAGGCGAGATGAGGCCCATTTCCGCTGAGGCTTCTCGAGGCTAATCACATCTAACCACTGGAACTTCCAAAGGGTCCTTCACACCCTTGCTGCAACTCAAGAAGTTCCCCGACATTCCCGTCTTCACTCGAGAGGAAGAACGTGGGTCCCGCACACATCCAGGGGAGCCCCGTTTCCGCCTCCTAGCTCGAGATGAGGGATCCTTTCCCTGTTTCGTAGGGAAAGAATTCCCGGCGTTCCCATCGCATCTCAAGAGGAGGCGCTCTCCACAGGAAAGGCGAGAGGAACTGAAGGGTCGTGCCACCATTCCAAGAGTCCCCCAGATGTGTCAGTCCATTCCAGAGGAACCTGTTTTCCCTGCACTGCCTTGACGTTCAAGCCGAGGATCGACTCCCACCACGTGTGCACGTGGGACAGCCCTGTGGGAAAGCCTCGTGGGAAAGCCTCGGGAAAAAGACTCGAGGGAAAACCATAGATCCTTTGATCCACGCGGCGGACTGCGTGACACTGCTGCTACCGCTCTGGAGGAAAGCGCAAGTGCATGCCCGCATTCGAGATGAAGACTGACTCCCCTGGGGAGAGTCCAGAAGTACCCCAAGATCCATGTCAGCACTGGAGAGGAATCCTCAGGTTCCGACCACAACTCCACACAAGGTCTTAGGCCCCGGCATCGACAGGAGAGGAATCCCGAGAGGCCCCCGAGGAACTCGCATGGGGACTGGCCTTTCCTGAGGCCACCAGAGCGGGTCCCTGAGGTCCCCGTCGTAAGTCGAGAGCACCTGCCGCAACTCGAGAAATCCAGGCGGTTTTGCCCTCCAGGCGAGATGAGGCCCATTTCCGCTGAGGCTTCTCGAGGCTAATCACGTCTAACCACTGGAACTTCCAAAGGGTCATTCACACCATTGCTGCAACTCAAGAAGTTCCCCGACATACCCGTCTCCACTCGAGAGGAAGCACGTGGGTCCCGCACACATTCAGAGGAGCCCCGTTTCCGCCTCCTAGCTCGAGATGAGGGATCCTTTCCCTGTTTCTTAGGGAAAGAATTCCCGGCGTTCCCGTCGCAACTCAAGAGGAGGCGCTCTCCACAGGAAAGGCGAGAGGAACTGAAGGGTCGTGCGACCATTCCAAGAGTCCCCCAGATGTGTCAGTCCATTCCAGAGGAACCTGTTTTCCCAGCACTGCCTTGACGTTCAAGCCGAGGATCGACTCCCACCACGTGTGCACGTGGGACAGCCCTGTGGGAAAGCCTCGTGGGAAAGCCTCGTGGGAAAGACTCGAGGGAAAACCATAGATCCTTTGATCCACGCGGCGGACTGCGTGACACTGCTGCTACCGCTCTGGAGGAAAGCGCAAGTGCATGCCCGCATTCGAGACGAGGACTGACTCCCCTGGGGAGACTCCAGAAGTACCCCAAGATCCATGTCAGCACTGGAGAGGAATCCTCAGGTTCCGGCCCCGACTCCACACAAGGTCTTAGGCCCCGGCATCGACGGGAGAGGAATCCCGAGAGGCCCCCGAGGAACTCGCATGGGGACTGGCCTTTCCTGAGACCACCAGAGCGGGTCCCTGAGGTCCCCGTCGTAAGTCGAGAGCTCCTGCCGCAACTCGAGAAAATCCAGGAGGTTTTGCCCTCCAGGCGAGATGAGGCCCATTTCCGCTGAGGCTTCTCGAGGCTAATCACGTCTAACCACTGGAACTTCCAAAGGGTCCTTCACACCCTTGCTGCAACTCAAGAAGTTCCCCGACATACCCGTCTCCACTCGAGAGGAAGCACGTGGGTCCCGCACACATCCAGGGGAGCCCCATTTCCGCCTCCTAGCTCGAGATGAGGGATCCTCTCCCTGTTTCGTAGGGAAAGAATTCCCGGCGTTCCCGTCGCATCTCAAGAGGAGGCGCTCTCCACAGGAAAGGCGAGAGGAACTGAAGGGTCGTGCCACCATTCCAAGAGTCCCCCAGATGTGTCAGTCCATTCCAGAGGAACCTGTTTTCCCTGAACTGCCTTGACGTTCAAGCCGAGGATCGACTCCCACCACGTGTGCACGTGGGACAGCCCTGTGGGAAAGCCTCGTGGGAAAGCCTCGTGGGAAATACTCGAGGGAAAACCATAGATCCTTTGATCCACGCGGCGGACTGCGTGACACTGCTGCTACCGCTCTGGAGGAAAGCGCAAGTGCATGCCCGCATTCGAGACGAGGACTGACTCCCCTGGGGAGACTCCAGAAGTACCCCAAGATCCATGTCAGCACTGGAGAGGAATCCTCAGGTTCCGGCCTCGACTCCACACAAGGTCTTAGGCCCTGGTATCGACGGGAGAGGAATCCCGAGAGGCCCTCGAGGAACTCGCATGGGGACTGGCCTTTCCTGAGGCCACCAGAGCGGGTCCCTGAGATCCCCGTCGTAAGTCGAGAGCACCTGCCGCAACTCGAGAAAATCCAGGAGGTTTTGCCCTCCAGGCGAGATGAGGCCCATTTCTGCTGAGGCTTCTCGAGGCTAATTACGTCTAACCACTGGAACTTCCAAAGGGTCCTTCACACCATTGCTGCAACTCAAGAAGTTCAACGACATACCCGTCTCCACTCGAGAGGAAGCACGTGGTGTCCCGTCCACATCCAGGGGAGCTCCGTTTCCGTCTCCTAGCTCGAGATGAGGGATCCTTTCCCTGTTTCGTAGGGAACGAATTCCCGGCGTTCCCGTCACATCTCAAGAGGAGGCGCTCTCCACAGGAAAGGCGAGAGGAACTCCAGGGTCGTGCCACCATTCCAAGAGTCCCCCAGATGTGTCAGTCCATTCCAGAGGAACCTGTTTTCCCTGCACTGCCTTGACTTTCAAGCCAAGGATCGACTCCCACCACGTGTGCACGTGGGACAGCCCTTTGGGAAAGCCTCGTGGGAAAACCTCGTGGGAAAGACTCGAGGGAAAACCATACATCCTTTGATCCACGCGGCGGACTGCGTGACACTGCTGCTACCGCTCTGGAGGAAAGCGCAAGTGCATGCCCGCATTCGAGACGAGGACTGACTCCCCTGGGGAGACTCCAGAAGTACCCCAAGATCCATGTCAGCACTGGAGAGGAATCCTCAGGTTCCGGCCCCGACTCCACACAAGGTCTTAGGCCCCGGCATCGACGGGAGAGGAATCCCGAGACGCCCCCGAGGAACTCGCATGGGGACTGGCCTTTCCTGAGGCCACCAGAGCGGGTCCCTGAGGTCCCCGTCGTAAGTCGAGAGCACCTGCCGCAACTCGAGAAAATCCAGGAGGTTTTGCCCTCCAGGCGAGATGAGGCCCATTTCCGCTGAGGCTTCTCGAGGCCAATCACATCTAACAACTGGAACTTCCAAAGGGTCCTTCACACCATTGCTGCAACTCAAGAAGTTCCCCGACATACCCGTCTCCACTCGAGAGGAAGCACGTGGGGTCCCGCACACATCCAGGGGAGCCCCGTTTCCGCCTCCTAGCTCGAGATGAGGGATCCTTTCCCTGTTTCGTAGGGAAAGAATTCCCGGCGTTCCCGTCGCATCTCAAGAGGAGGCGCTCTCCACAGGAAAGGCGAGAGGAACTCCAGGGTCGTGCCACCATTCCAAGAGTCCCCCAGATGTGTCAGTCCATTCCAGAGGAACCTGTTTTCCCTGAACTGCCTTGACGTTTAAGCCGAGGATCGACTCCCACCACGTGTGCACGTGGGACAGCCCTGTGGGAAAGCCTCGTGGGAAAGCCTCGTGGGAAAGACTCGAGGGAAAACCATAGATCCTTTGATCCACGCGGCAGACTGCGTGACACTGCTGCTACCGCTCTGGAGGAAAGCGCAAGTGCATGCCCGCATTCGAGACGAGGACTGACTCCCCTGGGGAGACTCCAGAAGTACCCCAAGATCCATGTCAGCACTGGAGAGGAATCCTCAGGTTCCGGCCCCGACTAAACACACGGTCTTAGGCCCCCGCATCGACGGGAGAGGATTCCCGAGAGGCCCCCGAGGAACTCGCAATGGGACTGGCCATTCCTGAGGCCACCAGAGCGGGTCCCTGAGGTCCCCATCGTAAGTCGAGAGCACCTGCCGCAACTCGAGAAAATCCAGGCGGTTTTGCCCTCCAGGCGAGATGAGGCCCATTTCCGCTGAGGCTTCTCGAGGCTAATCAGGTCTAACCACTGGAACTTCCAAAGGGTCCTTCACACCCTTGCTGCAACTCAAGAAGTTCCCCGACATACCCGTCTCCACTCGAGAGGAAGCACGTGGGTCCCGCACACATCCAGGGGAGCACCGTTTCCGCCTCCTAGCTCGAGATGAGGGATCCTTTCCCTGTTTCGTAGGGAAAGAATTCCCGGCGTTCCCGTCGCATCTCAAGAGGAGGCGCTCTCCACAGGAAAGGCGAGAGGAACTGAAGGGTCGTGCCACCATTCCAAGAGTCCCCCAGATGTGTCAGTCCATTCCAGAGGAACCTGTTTTCCCTGAACTGCCTTGACGTTCAAGCCGAGGATCGACTCCCACCACGTGTGCACGTGGGACAGCCCTGTGGGAAAGCCTCGTGGGAAAGCCTCGTGGGAAATACTCGAGGGAAAACCATAGATCCTTTGATCCACGCGGCGGACTGCGTGACACTGCTGCTACCGCTCTGGAGGAAAGCGCAAGTGCATGCCCGCATTCGAGACGAGGACTGACTCCCCTGGGGAGACTCCAGAAGTACCCCAAGATCCATGTCAGCACTGGAGAGGAATCCTGAGGTTCCGGCCCCGACTCCACACAAGGTCTTAGGCCCTCGTATCGACGGGAGAGGAATCCCGAGAGGCCCTCGAGGAACTCGCATGGGGACTGGCCTTTCCTGAGGCCACCAGAGCGGGTCCCTGAGATCCCCGTCGTAAGTCGAGAGCACCTGCCGCAACTCGAGAAAATCCAGGAGGTTTTGCCCTCCAGGCGAGATGAGGCCCATTTCTGCTGAGGCTTCTCGAGGCTAATTACGTCTAACCACTGGAACTTCCAAAGGGTCCTTCACACCATTGCTGCAACTCAAGAAGTTCCCCGACATACCCGTCTCCACTCGAGAGGAAGCACGTGGTGTCCCGTCCACATCCAGGGGAGCTCCGTTTCCGTCTCCTAGCTCGAGATGAGGGATCCTTTCCCTGTTTCGTAGGGAACGAATTCCCGGCGTTCCCGTCACATCTCAAGAGGAGGCGCTCTCCACAGGAAAGGCGAGAGGAACTCCAGGGTCGTGCCACCATTCCAAGAGTCCCCCAGATGTGTCAGTCCATTCCAGAGGAACCTGTTTTCCCTGCACTGCCTTGACTTTCAAGCCAAGGATCGACTCCCACCACGTGTGCACGTGGGACAGCCCTGTGGGAAAGCCTCGTGGGAAAACCTCGGGGAAAAGACTCGAGGGAAAACCATAGATCCTTTGATCCACGCGGCGGACTGCGTGACACTGCTGCTACCGCTCTGGAGGAAAGCGCAAGTGCATGCCCGCATTCGAGACAAGGACTGACTCCCCTGGGGAGACTCCAGAAGTACCCCAAGATCCATGTCAGTACTGGAGAGGAATCCACAGGTTCCGACCCCGACTCCACACAAGGACTTAGGCCCCGGCATCGACGGGAGAGGAATCCTCAGAGGCCCCCGAGGAACTCGCATGGGGACTGGCCTTTGCTGAGGCCACCAGAGCGGGTCCCTGAGGTCCCCGTCGTAAGTCGAGAGCACCTGCCGCAACTCGAGAAAATCCAGGAGGTTTTGCCCTCCAGGCGAGATGAGGCCCATTTCCGCTGAGGCTTCTCGAGGCTAATCACGTCTAACCACTGGAACTTCCAAAGGGTCCTTCACACCCTTGCTGCAACTCAAGAAGTTCCCCGACATTCCCGTCTTCACTCGAGAGGAAGAACGTGGGTCCCGCACACATCCAGGGGAGCCCCGTTTCCGCCTCCTAGCTCGAGATGAGGGATCCTTTCCCTGTTTCGTAGGGAAAGAATTCCCGGCGTTCCCATCGCATCTCAAGAGGAGGCGCTCTCCACAGGAAAGGCGAGAGGAACTGAAGGGTCGTGCCACCATTCCAAGAGTCCCCCAGATGTGTCAGTCCATTCCAGAGGAACCTGTTTTCCCTGCACTGGCTTGACGTTCAAGCCGAGGATCGACTCCCACCACGTGTGCACGTGAGACAGCCCTGTGGGAAAGCCTCGTGGGAAAGCCTCGTGGGAAAGACTCGAGGGAAATCCATAGATCCTTTGATCCACGCGGCGGACTGCGTGACACTGCTGCTACCGCTCTGGAGGAAAGCGCAAGTGCATGCCCGCATTCGAGACGAGGACTGACTCCCCTGGGGAGACTCCAGAAGAACCCCAAGATCCATGTCAGCACTGGAGAGGAATCCTCAGGTTCCGGCCCCGACTCCACACAAGGTCTTAGGCCCCGGCATCGACGGGATAGGGATCCCGAGAGGCCCCCGAGGAACTCGCATGGGGACTGGCTTTTCCTGAGGCCACCAGAGCGGGTCCCTGAGGTCCCCGTCGTCAGTCGAGATCACCTGCCGCAACTCGAGAAAATCCAGGAGGTTTTGCCCTCCAGGCGAGATGAGGCTCATTTCCGCTGAGGCTTCTCGAGGCTAATCACGTCTAAACACTGGAACTTCCAAAGGGTCCTTCACACCCTTGCTGCAACTCAAGAAGTTCCCCGAAATACCCGTCTGCACTCGAGAGGAAGCACGGGGGGTCCCGCACACATCCAGGGGAGCCCCGTTTCCGCCTCCTAGCTCGAGATGAGGGATCCTTTCCCTGTTTCTTAGGGAAAGAATTCCCGGCGTTCCCGTCGCAACTCAAGAGGAGGCGCTCTCCACAGGAAAGGCGAGAGGAACTGAAGGGTCGTGCGACCATTCCAAGAGTCCCCCAGATGTGTCAGTCCATTCCAGAGGAACCTGTTTTCCCAGCACTGCCTTGACGTTCAAGCCGAGGATCGACTCCCACCACGTGTGCACGTGGGACAGCCCTGTGGGAAAGCCTCGTGGGAAAGCCTCGTGGGAAAGACTCGAGGGAAAACCATAGATCCTTTGATCCACGCGGCGGACTGCGTGACACTGCTGCTACCGCTCTGGAGGAAAGCGCAAGTGCATGCCCGCATTCGAGACAAGGACTGACTCCCCTGGGGAGACTCCAGAAGTACCCCAAGATCCATGTCAGTACTGGAGAGGAATCCACAGGTTCCGACCCCGACTCCACACAAGGACTTAGGCCCCGGCATCGACGGGAGAGGAATCCCGAGAGGCCCCCGAGGAACTCGCATGGGGACTGGCCTTTCCTGAGGCCACCAGAGCGGGTCCCTGAGGTCCCCGTCGTAAGTCGAGAGCACCTGCCGCAACTCGAGAAAATCCAGGAGGTTTTGCCCTCCAGGCGAGATGAGGCCCATTTCCGCTGAGGCTTCTCGAGGCTAATCAGGTCTAACCACTGGAACTTCCAAAGGGTCCTTCACACCCTTGCTGCAACTCAAGAAGTTCCCCGACATTCCCGTCTTCACTCGAGAGGAAGCACGTGGGTCCCGCACACATCCAGGGGAGCCCCGTTTCCGCCTCCTAGCTCGAGATGAGGGATCCTTTCCCTGTTTCGTAGGGAAAGAATTACCGGCGTTCCCGTCGCATCTCAAGAGGAGGCGCTCTCCACAGGAAAGGCGAGAGGAACTCCAGGGTCGTGCCACCATTCCAAGAGTCCCCCAGATGTGTCAGTCCATTCCAGAGGAACCTGTTTTCCCTGCACTGCCTTGACGTTCAAGCAGGGGATCGACTCCCACCACGTGTGCACGTGGGACAGCCCTTTGGGAAAGCCTCGTGGGAAAGCCTCGTGGGAAAGACTCGAGGGAAAACCATACATCCTTTGATCCACGCGGCGGACTGCGTGACACTGCTGCTACCGCTCTGGAGGAAAGCGCAAGTGCATGCCCGCATTCGAGACGAGGACTGACTCCCCTGGGGAGACTCCAGAAGTACCCCAAGATCCATGTCAGCACTGGAGAGGAATCCTCAGGTTCCGGCCCCGACTCCACACAAGGTCTTAGGCCCCGGCATCGACGGGAGAGGAATCCCGAGACGCCCCCGAGGAACTCGCATGGGGACTGGCCTTTCCTGAGGCCACCAGAGCGGGTCCCTAGGGCCCCGTCGTAAGTCGAGAGCACCTGCCGCAACTCGAGAAAATCCAGGAGGTTTTGCCCTCCAGGCGAGATGAGGCCCATTTCCGCTGAGGCTTCTCGAGGCCAATCACATCTAACAACTGGAACTTCCAAAGGGTCCTTCACACCATTGCTGCAACTCAAGAAGTTCCCCGACATACCCGTCTCCACTCGAGAGGAAGCACGTGGGGTCCCGCACACATCCAGGGGAGCCCCGTTTCCGCCTCCTAGCTCGAGATGAGGGATCCTTTCCCTGTTTCGTAGGGAAAGAATTCCCGGCGTTCCCGTCGCATCTCAAGAGGAGGCGCTCTCCACAGGAAAGGCGAGAGGAACTCCAGGGTCGTGCCACCATTCCAAGAGTCCCCCAGATGTGTCAGTCCATTCCAGAGGAACCTGTTTTCCCTGAACTGCCTTGACGTTTAAGCCGAGGATCGACTCCCACCACGTGTGCACGTGGGACAGCCCTGTGGGAAAGCCTCGTGGGAAAGCCTCGTGGGAAAGACTCGAGGGAAAACCATAGATCCTTTGATCCACGCGGCAGACTGCGTGACACTGCTGCTACCGCTCTGGAGGAAAGCGCAAGTGCATGCCCGCATTCGAGACGAGGACTGACTCCCCTGGGGAGACTCCAGAAGTACCCCAAGATCCATGTCAGCACTGGAGAGGAATCCTCAGGTTCCGGCCCCGACTAAACACACGGTCTTAGGCCCCGGCATCGACGGGAGAGGAATCCCGAGACGCCCCCGAGGAACTCGCATGGGGACTGGTCTTTCCTGAGGCCACCAGAGCGGGTCCCTGAGGTCCCCGTCGTAAGTCGAGAGCACCTGCCGCAACTCGAGAAAATCCAGGAGGTTTTGCCCTCCAGGCGAGATGAGGCCCATTTCCGCTGAGGCTTCTCGAGGCCAATCACATCTAACCACTGGAACTTCCAAAGGGTCCTTCACACCATTGCTGCAACTCAAGAAGTTCCCCGACATACCCGTCTCCACTCGAGAGGAAGCACGTGGGTCCCGCACACATCCAGGGGAGCGCCGTTTCCGCCTCCTAGCTCGAGATGAGGGATTCTTTCCCTGTTTCGTAGGGAAAGAATTCCCGGCGTTCCCGTCGCATCTCAAGAGGAGGCGCTCTTCACAGGAAAGGCGAGAGGAACTCCAGGGTCGTGACACCATTCCAAGAGTCCCCCAGATGTGTCAGTCCATTCCAGAGGAACCTGTTTTCCCTGCACTGCCTTGACGTTCAAGCCGAGGATCGACTCCCACCACGTGTGCACGTGGGACAGCCCTGTGGGAAAGCCTCGTGGGAAAGCCTCGTGGGAAAGCCTCGTGGGAAAGACTCGAGGGAAAACCATAGATCCTTTGATCCACGCGGCGGACTGCGTGACACTGCTGCTACCGCTCTGGAGGAAAGCGCAAGTGCATGCCCGCATTCGAGACGAGGACTGACTCCCCTGGGGAGACTCCAGAAGTACCCCAAGATCCATGTCAGCACTGGAGAGGAATCCTCAGGTTCCGGCCCCGACTCTACACAAGGTCTTAGGCCCTGGTATCGACGGGAGAGGAATCCCGAGAGGCCCTCGAGGAACTCGCATGGGGACTGGCCTTTCCTGAGGCCACCAGAGCGGGTCCCTGAGATCCCCGTCGTAAGTCGAGAGCACCTGCCGCAACTCGAGAAAATCCAGGAGGTTTTGCCCTCCAGGCGAGATGAGGCCCATTTCTCCTGAGGCTTCTCGAGGCTAATTACGTCTAACCACTGGAACTTCCAAAGGGTCCTTCACACCATTGCTGCAACTCAAGAAGTTCCCCGACATACCCGTCTCCACTTGATAGGAAGCACGTGGTGTCCCGTCCACATCCAGGGGAGCTCCGTTTCCGTCTCCTAGCTCGAGATGAGGGATCCTTTCCCTGTTTCGTAGGGAACGAATTCCCGGCGTTCCCGTCACATCTCAAGAGGAGGCGCTCTCCACAGGAAAGGCGAGAGGAACTCCAGGGTCGTGCCACCATTCCAAGAGTCCCCCAGATGTGTCAGTCCATTCCAGAGGAACCTGTTTTCCCTGCACTGCCTTGACTTTCAAGCCAAGGATCGACTCCCACCACGTGTGCACGTGGGACAGCCCTGTGGGAAAGCCTCGTGGGAAAACCTCGGGGAAAAGACTCGAGGGAAAACCATAGATCCTTTGATCCACGCGGCGGACTGCGTGACACTGCTGCTACCGCTCTGGAGGAAAGCGCAAGTGCATGCCCGCATTCGAGACAAGGACTGACTCCCCTGGGGAGACTCCAGAAGTACCCCAAGATCCATGTCAGTACTGGAGAGGAATCCACAGGTTCCGACCCCGACTCCACACAAGGACATAGGCCCCGGCATCGACGGGAGAGGAATCCTCAGAGGCCCCCGAGGAACTCGCATGGGGACTGGCCTTTGCTGAGGCCACCAGAGCGGGTCCCTGAGGTCCCCGTCGTAAGTCGAGAGCACCTGCCGCAACTCGAGAAAATCCAGGAGGTTTTGCCCTCCAGGCGAGATGAGGCCCATTTCCGCTGAGGCTTCTCGAGGCTAATCACGTCTAACCACTGGAACTTCCAAAGGGTCCTTCACACCCTTGCTGCAACTCAAGAAGTTCCCCGACATTCCCGTCTTCACTCGAGAGGAAGAACGTGGGTCCCGCACACATCCAGGGGAGCCCCGTTTCCGCCTCCTAGCTCGAGATGAGGGATCCTTTCCCTGTTTCGTAGGGAAAGAATTCCCGGCGTTCCCATCGCATCTCAAGAGGAGGCGCTCTCCACAGGAAAGGCGAGAGGAACTGAAGGGTCGTGCCACCATTCCAAGAGTCCCCCAGATGTGTCAGTCCATTCCAGAGGAACCTGTTTTCCCTGCACTGCCTTGACGTTCAAGCCGAGGATCGACTCCCACCACGTGTGCACGTGGGACAGCCCTGTGGGAAAGCCTCGTGGGAAAGCCTCGGGAAAAAGACTCGAGGGAAAACCATAGATCTTTGATCCACGCGGCGGACTGCGTGACACTGCTGCTGCCGCTCTGGAGGAAAGCGCAAGTGCATGCCCGCATTCGAGACGAGGACTGACTCCCCTGGGGAGACTCCAGAAGTACCCCAAGATCCATGTCAGCACTGGAGAGGAATCCTCAGGTTCCGGCCCCGACTCCACACAAGGTGTTAGGCCCCGGCATCGACGGGAGAGGAATCCCGAGAGGCCCCCGAGGAACTCGCATGGGGACTGGCCTTTCCTGAGGCCACCAGAGCGGGTCCCTGAGGTCCCCGTCGTAAGTCGAGAGCACCTGCCGCAACTCGAGAAAATCCAGGAGGTTTTGCCCTCCAGGCGAGATGAGGCCCATTTCCGCTGAGGCTTCTCGAGGCTAATCACGTCTAACCACTGGAACTTCCAAAGGGTCCTTCACACCCTTGCTGCAACTCAAGAAGTTCCCCGACATACCCGTCTCCACTCGAGAGGAAGCACGTGGGTCCCGCACACATCCAGGGGAGCCCCATTTCCGCCTCCTAGCTCGAGATGAGGGATCCTTTCCTGTTTCGTAGGGAAAGAATTCCCGGCGTTCCCGTCGTATCTCAAGAGGAGGCGCTCTCCACAGGAAAGGCGAGAGGAACTCCAGGGTCGTGCCACCATTCCAAGAGCCCCCAGATGTGTCAGTCCATTCCAGAGGAACCTGTTTTCCCTGCACTGCCTTGACGTTCAAGCCGAGGATCGACTCCCACCACGTGTGCACGTGGGACAGCCCTGTGGGAAAGCCTCGTGGGAAAGCCTCGTGGGAAAGACTCGAGGGAAAACCATAGATCCTTTGATCCACGCGGCGGACTGCATGACACTGCTGCTACCGCTCTGGAGGAAAGCGCAAGTGCATGCCCGCATTCGAGACGAGGACTGACTCCCCTGGGGAGACTCCAGAAGTACCCCAAGATCCATGTCAGCACTGGAGAGGAATCCTCAGGTTCCGGCCCCGACTCCACACAAGGTCTTAGGCCCCGGCATCGACGGGAGAGGAATCCCGAGAGGCCCCCGAGGAACTTGCATGGGGACTGGCCTTTCCTGAGGCCACCAGAGCGGGTCCCTGAGGTCCCCGTCGTAAGTCGAGAGCACCTGCCGCAACTCGAGAAAATCCACGAGGTTTTGCCCTCCAGGCGAGATGAGGCCCATTTCCGCTGAGGCTTCTCGAGGCTAATCACGTCTAACCACTGGAACTTCCAAAGGGTCCTTCACACCCTTGCTGCAACTCAAGAAGTTCCCCGACATACCCGTCTCCACTCGAGAGGAAGCACGTGGGTCCCGCACACATCCAGGGGAGCCCCGTTTCCGCCTCCTAGCTCGAGATGAGGGATCCTTTCCCTGTTTCGTAGGGAAAGAATTCCCGGCGTTCCCGTCGCATCTCATGAGGAGGCGCTCTCCACAGGAAAGGCGAGAGGAACTCCAGGGTCGTGCCACCATTCCAAGAGTCCCCCAGATGAGTCAGTCCATTCCAGAGGAACCTGTTTTCCCTGCACTGCCTTGACGTTCAAGCCGAGGATCGACTCCCACCACGTGTGCACGTGGGACAGCCCTGTGGGAAAGCCTCGTGGGAAAGCCTCGTGGGAAAGACTCGAGGGAAAACCATAGATCCTTTGATCCACGCGGCGGACTGCGTGACACTGCTGCTACCGCTCTGGAGGAAAGCGCAATGCATTCCCGCATTCGAGACGAGGACTGACTCCCCTAGGGAGACTCCAGAAGTACCCCAAGATCCATGTCAGCACTGGAGAGGAATCCTCAGGTTCCGGCCCCGACTCCACACAAGGTCTTAGGCCCCGGCATCAACGGGAGAGGAATCCCGAGAGGCCCCCGAGGAACTCGCATGGGGACTGGCCTTTCCTGAGGCCACCAGAGCGGTTCCCTGAGGTCCCCGTCGTAAGTCGAGAGCACCTGCCGCAACTCGAGAAAATCCAGGAGGTTTTGCCCTCCAGGCGAGATGAGGCCCATTTCCGCTGAGGCTTCTCGAGGCCAATCACATCTAACCACTGGAACTGCCAAAGGGTCCTTCACACCATTGTTGCAACTCAAGAAGTTCCCCGACATACCCGTCTCCACTCGAGAGGAAGCACGTGGGGTCCCGAACACATCCAGGGGAGCCCCGTTTCCGCCTCCTAGCTCGAGATGAGGGATCCTTTCCCTGTTTCGTTGGGAAAGAATTCCCGGCGTTCCCGTCGCATCTCAAAAGGAGGCACTCTCCACAGGAAAGGCGAGAGGAACTCCAGGGTCGTGACACCATTCCAAGAGTCCCCCAGATGTGTCAGTCCATTCCAGAGGAAACTGTTTTCCCTGCACTGCCTTAACGTTCAAGCCGAGGATCGACTCCCACCACGTGTGCACGTGGGACAGCCCTGTGGGAAAGCCTCGTGGGAAAGCCTCGAGGGAAAACCATAGATCCTTTGATCCACGCGGCGGACTGCGTGACACTGCTGCTACCGCTCTGGAGGAAAGCGCAAGTGCATGCCCGCATTCGAGACGAGGACTGACTCCCCTGGGGAGACTCCAGAAGTACCCCAAGATCCATGTCAGCACTGGAGAGGAATCCTCAGGTTCCGGCCCCGACTCCACACAAGGTCTTAGGCCCCGGCATCCACGGGAGTGGAATCCCGAGAGGACCCGAGGAACTCGCATGGGGACTGGCCTTTCCTGAGGCCACCAGAGCGGGTCCCTGAGGTCCCCGTCGTAAGTCGAGAGCACCTGCCGCAACTCGAGAAAATCCAGGAGGTTTTGCCCTCCAGGCGAGATGAGGCCCATTTCCGCTGAGGCTTCTCGAGGCCAATCACATCTAACCACTGGAACTTCCAAAGGGTCCTTCACACCATTGCTGCAACTCAAGAAGTTCCCCGACATACCCGTCTCTACTCGAAAGGAAGCACGTGGTGTCCCGCACACATCCAGGGGAGCCCCGTTTCCGCCTCCTAGCTCGAGATGAGGGATCCTTTCCCTGTTTCGTAGGGAAAGAATTCCCGGCGTTCCCGTCGCATCTCAAGAGGAGGCGCTCTCCACAGGAAAGGCGAGAGGAACTCCAGGGTCGTGCCACCATTCCAAGAGTCCCCCAGATGTGTCAGTCCATTCCAGAGGAACCTGTTTTCCCTGCACTGCCTTGACGTTCAAGCCGAGGATCGACTCCCACCACGTGTGGACGTGGGACAGCCCTGTGGGAAAGTCTCGTGGGAAAGCCTCGTGGGAAAGACTCGAGGGAAAACCATAGATCCTTTGATCCACGCGGCGGACTACGTGACACTGCTGCTACCGCTCTGGAGGAAAGCGCAAGTGCATGCCCGCATTCGAGACGAGGACTGACTCCCCTGGGGAGACTCCAGAAGTACCCCAAGATCCATGTCAGCACTGGAGAGGAATCCTCAGGTTCCGGCCCCGACTCCACACAAGGTCTTAGGCCCCGGCATCGACGGGAGAGGAATCCCGAGAGGCCCCCGAGGAACTCGCATGGGGACTGGCCTTTCCTGAGGCCACCAGAGCGGGTCCCTGAGGTCCCCGTCGTAAGTCTAGAGCACGTGCCGCAACTCGAGAAAATCCAGGAGGTATTGCCCTCCAGGCGAGATGAGGCCCATTTCCGCTGAGGCTTCTCGAGGCCAATCACATCTAACCACTGGAACTTCCAAAGGGTCCTTCACACCCTTGCTGCAACTCAAGAAGTTCCCCGACATACCCGTCTGCACTCGAGAGGAAGCACGTGGTGTCCCGCACACATCCAGGGGAGCCCCGTTTCCGCCTCCTAGCTCGAGATGAGGGATCCTTTCCCTGTTTCGTAGGGAAAGAATTCCCGGCGTTCCCGTCGCATCTCAAGAGGAGGCGCTCTCCACAGGGAAGGCTAGAGGAACTCCAGGGTCATGCCACCATTCCAAGAGTCCCCCAGATGTGTCAGTCCATTCCAGAGGAACCTGTTTTCCCTGCACTGCCTTGACGTTCAAGCCAAGGATCGACTCCCACCACGTGTGCACGTGGGACAGCCCTGTGGGAAAGCCTCGTGGGAAAGCCTCGTGGGAAAGACTCGAGGGAAAACCATAGATCCTTTGATCCACGCGGCGGACTGCGTGACACTGCTGCTACCGCTCTGGAGGAAAGCGCAAGTGCATGCCCGCATTCGAGACGAGGACTGACTCCCCTGGGGAGACTCAAGAAGTACCCCAAGATCCCTGTCAGCACTGGAGAGGAATCCTCAGGTTCCGGCCACGACTCCACACAAGGTCTTAGGCCCCGGCATCGACGGGAGAGGAATCCCGAGAGGCCCCCGAGGAACTCGCATGGGGACTGGCCTTTCCTGAGGCCACCAGAGCGGGTCCCTGAGGTCCCCGTCGTAAGTCGAGAGCACCTGCCGCAACTCGAGAAAATCCAGGAGGTTTTGCCCTCCAGGCGAGATGAGGCCCATTTCCGCTGAGGCTTCTCGAGGGTAATCACGTCTAACCACTGGAACTTCCAAAGGGTCCTTCACACCCTTGCTGCAACTCAAGAAGTTCCCCGACATACCCGTCTCCACTCGAGAGGAAGCACGTGGGTCCCGCACACATCCAGGGGAGCCCCGTTTCCGCCTCCTAGCTCGAGATGAGGGATCCTTTCCCTGTTTCGTAGGGAAAGAATTCCCGGCGTTCCCGTCGCATCTCAAGAGGAGGCGCTCTCCACAGGAATGGCGAGAGGAACTCCATAGTCGTGCCACCATTCCAAGAGTCCCCCAGATGTGTCAGTCCATTCCAGAGGAACCTGTTTTCCCTGCACTGCCTTGACGTTTAAGCCGAGGATCGACTCCCACCACGTGTGCACGTGGGACAGCCCTGTGAGAAAGCCTCTTGGGAAAGCCTCGTGGGAAAGACTCGAGGGAAAACCATAGATCCTTTGATCCACGCGGCGGACTGGGTGACACTGCTGCTACCGCTCTGGAGGAAAGCGCAAGTGCATGCCCGCATTCGAGACGAGGACTGACTCCCCTGGGGAGACTCCAGAAGTACCCCAAGATCCATGTCAGCACTGGAGAGGAATCCTCAGGTTCCGGCCCCGATTCCACACAAGGTCTTAGGCCCCGGCATCGACGGGAGAGGAATCCCGAGAGGCCCCCGAGGAACTCGCATGGGGACTGGCCTTTCCTGAGGCCACCAGAGCGGGTCCCTGATGTCCCCGTCGTAAGTCGAGAGCACCTGCCGCAACTCGAGAAAATCCAGGAGGTTTTGCCCTCCAGGCGAGATGAGGCCCATTTCCGCTGAGGCTTCTCGAGGCCAATCACATCTAACCACTGGAACTTCCAAAGGGTCCTTCACACCCTTGCTGCAACTTAAGAACTTCCCCGACATACCCGTTTACACTCGAGAGGAAGCACGTGGTGTCCCGCACACATCCAGGGGAGCCCCGTTTCCGCCTCCTAGCTCGAGATGAGGGATCCTTTCCCTGTTTCGTAGGGAAAGAATTCCCGGCGTTCCCGTCGCATCTCAAGAGGAGGCGCTCTCCACAGGAGAGGCGAGAGGAACTCCAGGGTCATGCCACCATTCCAAGAGTCCCCCAGATGTGTCAGTCCATTCCAGAGGAACCTGTTTTCCCTGCACTGCCTTGACGTTCAAGCCGAGGATCGACTCCCACCACGTGTGCACGTGGGACAGCCCTGTGGGAAAGCCTCGTGGGAAAGCCTCGTGGGAAAGACTCGAGGGAAAACCATAGATCCTTTGATCCACGCGGCGGACTGCGTGACACTGCTGCTACCGCTCTTGAGGAAAGCACAAGTGCATGCCCGCATTCGAGACGAGGACTGACTCCCCTGGGGAGACTCCAGAAGTACCCCAAGATCCATGTCAGCACTGGAGAGGAATCCTCAGGTTCCGGCCCCGACTCCACACAAGGTCTTAGGCCCCGGCATCGACGGGAGAGGAATCCCGAGACGCCCCCGAGGAACTCGCATGGGGACTGGCCTTTCCTGAGGCCACCAGAGCGGGTCCCTGAGGACCCCGTCGTAAGTCGAGAGCACCTGCCGCAACTCGAGAAAATCCAGGAGGTTTTGCCCTCCAGGCGAGATGAGGCACATTTCCGCTGAGGCTTCTGGAGGCCAATCACATCTAACCACTGGAACTTCCAAAGGGTCCTTCACACCATTGCTGCAACTCAAGAAGTTCCCCGACATACCCGTTTGCACTCGAGAGGAAGCACGTGGGGTCCCGCACACATCCAGGGGAGCCCCGTTTCCGCCTCCTAGCTCGAGATGAGGGATCCTTTCCCTGTTTCGTAGGGAAAGAATTCCCGGCGTTCCCGTCGCATCTCAAGAGGAGGCGCTCTTCACAGGAAAGGCGAGAGGAACTCCAGGGTCGTGCCACCATTCCAAGAGTCCCCCAGATGAGTCAGTCCATTCCAGAGGAACCTGTTTTCCCTGCATTGCCTTGACGTTCAAGCCGAGGATCGACTCCCACCACGTGTGCACGTGGGACAGCCCTGTGGGAAAGCCTCGTGGGAAAGCCTCGTGGGAAAGACTCGAGGGAAAACCATAGATCCTTTGATCCACGAGGCGGACTGCGTGACACTGCTGCTACCGCTCTGGAGGAAAGCGCAAGTGCATGCCCGCATTCGAGACGAGGACTGACTCCCCTGGGGAGACTCCAGAAGTACCCCAAGATCCATGTCAGCACTGGAGAGGAATCCTCAGGTTCCGGCCCCGACTCCACACAAGGTCTTAGGCCCCGGCATCGAGGGGAGAGGAATCCCGAGACGCCCCCGAGGAACTCGCATGGGGACTGGCCTTTCCTGAGGCCACCAGAGCGGGTCCCTGAGGTCCCCGTCGTAAGTCGAGAGCACCTGCCGCAACTCGAGAAAATCCAGGAGGTTTTGCCCTCCAGGCGAGATGAGGCCCATTTCCGCTGAGGCTTCTCGAGGCTAATCACGTCTAACCACTGGAACTTCCAAAGGGTCCTTCACACCCTTGCTGCAACTCAAGAAGTTCCCCGACATACCCGTCTCAACACGAGAGGAAGCACGTGGGTCCCGCACACATCCAGGGGAGCCCCGTTTCCGCCTCCTAGCTCGAGATGAGGGATCCTTTCCCTGTTTCGTAGGGAAAGAATTCCCGGCATTCCCGGCGCATCTCAAGAGGAGGCGCTCTCCACAGGAAAGGCGAGAGGAACTCCAGGGTCGTGCCACCATTCCAAGAGTCCCCCAGATGTGTCAGTCCATTCCAGAGGAACCTGTTTTCCCTGCACTGCCTTGACGTTCAAGCAGAGGATCGACTCCCACCACGTGTGCACGTGGGACAGCCCTGTGGGAAAGCCTCGTGGGAAAGCCTCGTGGGAAAGACTCGAGGGAAAACCATAGATCCTTTGATCCACGCGGCGGACTGCGTGACACTGCTGCTACCGCTCTGGAGGAAAGCACAAGTGCATGCCCGCATTCGAGACGAGGACTGACTCCCCTGGGGAGACTCCAGAAGTACCCCAAGATCCATGTCAGCACTGGAGAGGAATCCTCAGGTTCCGGCCCCGACTCCACACAAGGTCTTAGGCCCCGGCATCGACGGGAGAGGAATCCCGAGACGCCCCCGAGGAACTCGCATGGGGACTGGCCTTTCCTGAGGCCACCAGAGCGGGTCCCTGAGGACCCCGTCGTAAGTCGAGAGCACCTGCCGCAACTCGAGAAAATCCAGGAGGTTTTGCCCTCCAGGCGAGATGAGGCACATTTCCGCTGAGGCTTCTGGAGGCCAATCACATCTAACCACTGGAACTTCCAAAGGGTCCTTCACACCATTGCTGCAACTCAAGAAGTTCCCCGACATACCCGTTTGCACTCGAGAGGAAGCACGTGGGGTCCCGCACACATCCAGGGGAGCCCCGTTTCCGCCTCCTAGCTCGAGATGAGGGATCCTTTCCCTGTTTCGTAGGGAAAGAATTCCCGGCGTTCCCGTCGCATCTCAAGAGGAGGCGCTCTTCACAGGAAAGGCGAGAGGAACTCCAGGGTCGTGCCACCATTCCAAGAGTCCCCCAGATGAGTCAGTCCATTCCAGAGGAACCTGTTTTCCCTGCATTGCCTTGACGTTCAAGCCGAGGATCGACTCCCACCACGTGTGCACGTGGGACAGCCCTGTGGGAAAGCCTCGTGGGAAAGCCTCGTGGGAAAGACTCGAGGGAAAACCATAGATCCTTTGATCCACGAGGCGGACTGCGTGACACTGCTGCTACCGCTCTGGAGGAAAGCGCAAGTGCATGCCCGCATTCGAGACGAGGACTGACTCCCCTGGGGAGACTCCAGAAGTACCCCAAGATCCATGTCAGCACTGGAGAGGAATCCTCAGGTTCCGGCCCCGACTCCACACAAGGTCTTAGGCCCCGGCATCGAGGGGAGAGGAATCCCGAGACGCCCCCGAGGAACTCGCATGGGGACTGGCCTTTCCTGAGGCCACCAGAGCGGGTCCCTGAGGTCCCCGTCGTAAGTCGAGAGCACCTGCCGCAACTCGAGAAAATCCAGGAGGTTTTGCCCTCCAGGCGAGATGAGGCCCATTTCCGCTGAGGCTTCTCGAGGCTAATCACGTCTAACCACTGGAACTTCCAAAGGGTCCTTCACACCCTTGCTGCAACTCAAGAAGTTCCCCGACATACCCGTCTCAACACGAGAGGAAGCACGTGGGTCCCGCACACATCCAGGGGAGCCCCGTTTCCGCCTCCTAGCTCGAGATGAGGGATCCTTTCCCTGTTTCGTAGGGAAAGAATTCCCGGCATTCCCGGCGCATCTCAAGAGGAGGCGCTCTCCACAGGAAAGGCGAGAGGAACTCCAGGGTCGTGCCACCATTCCAAGAGTCCCCCAGATGTGTCAGTCCATTCCAGAGGAACCTGTTTTCCCTGCACTGCCTTGACGTTCAAGCAGAGGATCGACTCCCACCACGTGTGCACGTGGGACAGCCCTGTGGGAAAGCCTCGTGGGAAAGCCTCGTGGGAAAGACTCGAGGGAAAACCATAGATCCTTTGATCCACGCGGCGGACTGCGTGACACTGCTGCTACCGCTCTGGAGGAAAGCGCAAGTGCTTGCCCGCATTCAAGACGAGGACTGACTCCCCTGGGGAGACTCCAGACGTACCCCAAGATCCATGTCAGCACTGGAGAGGAATCCTCAGGTTCCGGCCCCGACTCCACACAAGGTCTTAGGCCCCGGCATCGACGGGAGAGGAATCCCGAGACGCCCCCGAGGAACTCGCATGGGGACTGGCCTTTCCTGAGGCCACCAGAGCGGGTCCCTGAGGTCCCCGTCGTAAGTCGAGAGCACCTGCCGCAACTCGAGAAAATCCAGGCGGTTTTGCCCTCCAGGCGAGATGAGGCCCATTTCCGCTGAGGCTTCTCGAGGGTAATCACGTCTAACCACTGGAACTTCCAAAGGGTCCTTCACACCCTTGCTGCAACTCAAGAAGTTCCCCGACATACCCGTCTCCACTCGAGAGGAAGCACGTGGGTCCCGCACACATCCAGGGGAGCCCCGTTTCCGCCTCCTAGCTCGAGATGAGGGATCCTTTCCCTGTTTCGTAGGGAAAGAATTCCCGGCGTTCCCGTCGCATCTCAAGAGGAGGCGCTCTCCACAGGAAAGGCGAGAGGAACTCCAGGGTCATGCCACCATTCCAAGAGTCCCCCAGATGTGTCAGTCCATTCCAGAGGAACCTGTTTTCCCTGCACTGCCTTGACGTTCAAGCCGAGGATCGACTCCCACCACGTGTGCACGTGGGACAGCCCTGTGTGAAAGCCTCGTGGGAAAGCCTCGTGGGAAAGACTCGAGGGAAAACCATAGATCCTTTGATCCACGCGGCGGACTGCGTGACACTGCTGCTACCGCTCTGGAGGAAAGCACAAGTGCATGCCCGCATTCGAGACGAGGACTGACTCCCCTGGGGAGACTCCAGAAGTACCCCAAGATCCATGTCAGCACTGGAGAGGAATCCTCAGGTTCCGGCCCCGACTCCACACAAGGTCTTAGGCCCCGGCATCGACGGGAGAGGAATCCCGAGACGCCCCCGAGGAACTCGCATGGGGACTGGCCTTTCCTGAGGCCACCAGAGCGGGTCCCTGAGGTCCCCGTTGTAAGTCGAGAGCACCTGCCGCAACTCGAGAAAATCCAGGCGGTTTTGCCCTCCAGGCGAGATGAGGCCCATTTCCTCTGAGGCTTCTCGAGCCTAATCACGTCTAACCACTGGAACTTCCAAAGGGTCTTTCACACCCTTGCTGCAACTCAAGAAGTTCCCCGACACACCCGTCTCCACTCGAGAGGAAGCACGTGGGTCCCGCACACATCCAGGGGAGCCGCGTTTCCGCCTCCTAGCTCGAGATGAGGGATCCTTTCCCTGTTTCGTAGGGAAAGAATTCCCGGCGTTCCCGTCGCATCTCAAGAGGAGGCGCTCTCCAAAGGAAAGGCGAGAGGAACTCCAGGGTCGTGCCACCATTCCAAGAGTCCCCCAGATGTGTCAGTCCATTCCAGAGGAACCTGTTTTCCCTGCACTGCCTTGTCGTTCAAGCCGAGGATCGACTCCCACCACGTGTGCACGTGGGACAGCCCTGTGGGAAAGCCTCGTGGGAAAGCCTCGTGGGAAATACTCGAGGGAAAACCATAGATCCTTTGATCCACGCGGCGGACTGCGTGACACTGCTCCTACCGCTCTGGAGGAAAGCGCAAGTGCTTGCCCGCATTCAAGACGAGGACTGACTCCCCTGGGGAGACTCCAGACGTACCCCAAGATCCATGTCCGCACTGGAGAGGAATCCTCAGGTTCCGGCCCCGACTCCACACAAGGTCTTAGGCCCCGGCATCGACGGGAGAGGAATCCCGAGAGGCCCCTGAGGAACTCGCATGGGGACTGGCCTTTCCTGAGGCCACCAGAGCGGGTCCCTGATGTCCCCGTCGTAAGTCGAGAGCACCTGCCGCAACTCGAGAAAATCCAGGAGGTTTTGCCCTCCAGGCGAGATGAGGCCCATTTCCGCTGAAGCTTCTCAAGGCTAATCACGTCTAACCACTGGAACTTCCAAAGGGTCCTTCACACCCTTGCTGCAACTCAAGAAGTTCCCCGACATACCCGTCTCCACTCGAGAGGAAGCACGTGGTGTCCCGCCCACATCCAGGGGAACTCCGTTTCCGACTCCTAGCTCGAGATGAGGAATCCTTTCCCTGTTTCGTAGGGAAAGAATTCCCGGCGTTCCCGTCGCATCTCAAGAGGAGGCGCTCTCCACAGGAAAGGCGAGAGGAACTCCAGGGTCGTGCCACCATTCCAAGAGTCCCCCAGATGTGTCAGTCCATTCCAGAGGAACCTGTTTTCCCTGCACTGCCTTGACGTTCAAGCCAAGGATCGACTCCCACAACGTGTGCACGTGGGACAGCCCTGTGGGAAAGCCTCGTGGGAAAGCCTCGTGGAAAAGACTCGAGGGAAAACCATAGGTCCTTTGATCCACGCGGCGGACTGCGTGACACTGCTGCTACCGCTCTGGAGGAAAGCGCAAGTGCATGCCCGCATTCGAGACGAAGACTGACTCCCCTGGGGAGACTCCAGAAGTACCCCAAGATCCATGTCAGCACTGGAGAGGAATCCTCAGGTTCCGACCCCGACTCCACACAAGGACTTAGGCCCCGGCATCGACGGGAGAGGAATCCCCAGAGGCCCCCGAGGAACTCGCATGGGGACTGGCCTTTCCTGAGGCCACCAGAGCGGGTCCCTGAGGTCCCCGTCGTAAGTCGAGAGCACCTGCCGCAACTCGAGAAAATCCAGGAGGTTTTGCCCTCCAGGCGAGATGAGGCCCATTTCCGCTGAGGCTTCTCGAGGCTAATCACGTCTAACCACTGGAACTTCCAAAGGGTCCTTCACACCCTTGCTGCAACTCAAGAAGTTCCCCTACATACCCGTCTCCACTCGAGATTAAGAACGTGGGTCCCGCACACATCCAGGGGAGCCCCGTTTCCGCCTCCTAGCTCGAGATGAGGGATACTTCCCTTTTTCGTAGGGAAAGAATTTCCGGCGTTCCGTCGCATCTCAAGAGGAGGCGCTCTCCACAGGAAAGGCGAGAGGAACTCCAGGGTCGTGACACCATTCCAAGAGTCCCCCAGATGTGTCAGTCCATTCCAGAGGAACCTGTTTTCCCTGCACTGCCTTGACGTTCAAGCCGAGGATCGACTCCCACCACGTGTGCACGTGGGACAGCCCTGTGGGAAAGCCTCGTGGGAAAGCCTCGTGGGAAAGACTCGAGGGAAAACCATAGATACTTTGATCCACGCGGCGGACTGCGTGACACTGCTGCTACCGCTCTGGAGGAAAGCGAAAGTGCATGCCCGCATTCGAGACGAGGACTGACTCCCCTGGGGAGACTCCAGAAGTACCCGAAGATCCATGTCAGCACTGGAGAGGAATCCTCAGGTTCCGGCCCCGACTCCACACAAGATCTTAGGCCCTGGCATCGACGGGAGAGGAATCCCGAGAGGCCCCCGAGGATCTCGCATGGGGACTGGCCTTTCCTGAGGCCACCAGAGCGGGTCCCTGAGGTCCCCGTCGTAAGTCGAGTGCACCTGCCGCAACTCGAGAAAATCCAGGAGGTTTTGCCCACCAGGCGAGATGAGGCCCATTTCCGCTGAGGCTTCTCGAGGCCAATCACATCTAACCACTGGAACCTCCAAAGGGTCCTTCACACCCTTGCTGCAACTTAAGAACTTCCCCGACATACCCGTTTGCACTCGAGAGGAAGCACGTGGTGTCCCGCACACATCCAGGGGAGCCCCGTTTCCGCCTCCTAGCTCGAGATGAGGGATTCTTTCCCTGTTTCGTAGGGAAAGAATTCCCGGCGTTCCCGTCGCATCTAAAGAGGAGGCGCTCTCCACAGGAAAGGCGAGAGGAACTCCAGGGTCATGCCACCATTCCAAGAGTCCCCCAGATGTGTCAGTCCATTCCAGAGGAACCTGTTTTCCCTGCACTGCCTTGACGTTCAAGCCGAGGATCGACTCCCACCACGTGTGCACGTGGGACAGCCCTGTGGGAAAGCCTCGTGGGAAAGACTCGAGGGAAAACCATAGATCCTTTGATCCACGCGGCGGACTGCGTGACACTGCTGCTACCGCTCTGGAGGAAAGCGCAAGTGCATGCCCGCATTCGAGACGAGGACTGACTCCCCTGGGGAGACTCCAGAAGTACCCCAAGATCCATGTCAGCACTGGAGAGGAATCCTCAGGTTCCGGCCCCGACTCCACACAAGGTCTTAGGCCCCGGCATCGACGGGAGAGGAATCCCGAGAGGCCCCCGAGGAACTCGCATGGGGACTGGCCTTTCCTCAGGCCACCAGAGCGGGTCCCTGAGGTCCCCGTCGTAAGTCGAGAGCACCTGCCGCAACTCGAGAAAATCCAGGAGGTTTTGCCCTCCAGGCGAGATGAGGCCCATTTCCGCTGAGGCTTCTCGAGGCCAATCACATCTAACCACTGGAACTTCCAAAGAGTCCTTCACACCATTGCTGCAACTCAAGAAGTTCCCCGACATACCCGTCTCCACTCGAGAGGAAGCACATGGGGTCCCGCACACATCCAGTGGAGCCCCGTTTCCGCCTCCTAGCTCGAGATGAGGGATACTTCCCTGTTTCGTAGGGAAAGAATTCCCGGCGTTCCCGTCGCATCCCAAGAGGAGGCGCTCTCCACAGGAAAGGCGAGAGGAACTCCAGGGTCGTGACACCATTCCAAGAGTCCCCCAGATGTGTCAGTCCATTCCAGAGGAACCTGTTTCCCTGCACTGCCTTGACGTTCAGCCGAGGATCGACTCCCACCACGTGTGCACGTGGGACAGCCCTGTGGGAAAGCCTCGTGGGAAAGCCTCGTTGGAAAGACTCGAGGGAAAACCATAGATCCTTTGATCCACGCGGCGGACTGCGTGACACTGCTGCTACCGCTCTGGAGGAAAGCACAAGTGCATGCCCGCATTCGAGACGAGGACTGACTCCCCTGGGGAGACTCCAGAAGTACCCGAAGATCCATGTCAGCACAGGAGAGGAATCCTCAGGTTCCGGCCCCGACTCCACACAAGATCTTAGGCCCTGGCATCGACGGGAGAGGAATCCCGAGAGGCCCCCGAGGATCTCGCATGGGGACTGGCCTTTCCTGAGGCCACCAGAGCGGGTCCCTGAGGTCCCCGTCGTAAGTCGAGAGCACCTGCCGCAACTCGAGAAAATCCAGGAGGTTTTGCCCTCCAGGCGAGATGAGGCCCATTTCCGCTGAGGCTTCTCGAGGCCAATCACATCTAACCCCTGGAACTTCCAAAGGGTCCTTCACACCCTTGCTGCAACTTAAGAACTTCCCCGACATACCCGTTTGCACTCGAGAGGAAGCACGTGGTGTCCCGCACACATCCAGGGGAGCCCCGTTTCCGCCTCCTAGCTCGAGATGAGGGATCCTTTCCCTGTTTCGTAGGGAAAGAATTCCCGGCGTTCCCATCGAATCTAAAGAGGAGGCGCTCTCCACAGGAAAGGCGAGAGGAACTCCAGGGTCGTGCCACCATTCCAAGAGTCCCCCAGATGTGTCAGTCCATTCCAGAGGAACCTGTTTTCCCTGCACTGCCTTGACGTTCAAGCCGAGGATCGACTCCCACCACGTGTGCACGTGGGACAGCCCTGTGGGAAAGCCTCGTGGGAAAGCCTCGTGGGAAAGACTCGAGGGAAAACCATAGATCCTTTGATCTAAGAGGCGGACTGCCTGACACTGCTGCTACCGCTCTGGAGGAAAGCGCAAGTGCATGCCCGCATTCGAGACGAGGACTGACGCCCTTGGGGACACTCCAGATGTACCCCAAGATCCATGTTTGCACTGGAGAGGAATCCTCAGGTTCCGGACCCGACTCCACACAAGGTCTTAGGCCCCGGCATCTACAGGAGAGGAATCCCGAGAGGCTCCCGAGGAACTCGCATCGGGTCTGGCCTTTCCTGAGGCCATCAGAGCGGGTCCCTGAGGTCCCCGTCGTAAGACGAGAGCACCTGCCACAACTCGAGAAAATCCAGGATGTTTTGCCCTCCAGGCGAGATGAGGCCCATTTCCGCTGAGGCTTCTCGAGGCCAATCACATCTAACCACTGGAACTTCCAAAAGGTTCCTTCACACCCTTGCTGCAACTCAAGAAGTTCCCCGACATACCCGTCTGCACTCGAGAGGAAGCACGTGGGGTCCCGCACACATCCAGGGGAGCCCCGTTTCCGCCTCCTAGCTCGAGATGAGGGATCCTTTCCCTGTTTCGTAGGGAAAGAATTCCCGGCGTTCCCGTCGCATCTCAAGAGGAGGCGCTCTCCACAGGAAATGCGAGAGGAACTCCAGGGTCGTGCCACCATTCCAAGAGTCCCCCGGATGTGTCAGTCCATTCCAGAGGAACCCGTTTTCCCTGCACTGCCTTGACGTTCAAGCCGAGGATCGACTCCCACCACGTGTGCACTTGGGACAGCCTTGTGGGAAAGCCTCGTGGGAAAGCCTCGTGGGAAAGACTCGAGGGAAAACCATAGATCCTTTGATCCACGCGGCGGACTGCGTGACACTGCTGCTACCGCTCTGGAGGAAAGCGCAATGCATTCCCACATTCGAGACGACGACTGACTCCCCTGGGGAGACTCCAGAAGTACCCCAAGATCCATGTCAGCACTGGAGAGGAATCCTCAGGATCCGGCCCCGACTCCACACAAGGTCTTAGGCCCCGGCATCGACGGGAGTGGAATCCCGAGACGCCCCTGAGGAACTCGCATGGGGACTGGCCTTTCCTGAGGCCACCAGAGCGGGTCCCTGAGGTCCCCGTCGTAAGTCGAGAGCACCTGCCGCAACTCTAGAAAATCCAGGAGGTTTTTCCCTCCAGGTGAGATGAGGCCCATTTCCGCTGAGGCTTCTCGAGGCCAATCACATCTAACCACTGGAACTTCCAAATGGTCTTCATACCATTGCTGCAACTCAAGAAGTTCCCCGACATACCCGTCTCCACTCGAGAGGAAGCACGTGGGGTCCCGCACACATCCAGGGGAGCCCCGTTTCCGCCTCCTAGCTCGAGATGAGGGATCCTTTCCCTGTTTCGTAGGGAAAGAGTTCCCGGCGTTCCCGTCGCATCTCAAGAGGAGGCGCTCTCCACAGGAAAGGCGAGAGGAACTCCAGGGTCGTGACACCATTCCAAGAGTCCCCCAGATGTGTCAGTCCATTCCAGAGGAACCTATTTTCCCTGCACTGCCTTGACGTTAAAGCCGAGGATCGACTCCCACCACGTGTGCACGTGGGACAGCCCTGTGGGAAAGCCTCGTGGGAAAGACTCGAGGGAAAACCATAGATCCTTTGATCCACGCGGCGGACTGCGTGACACTGCTGCTGCCGCTCTGGAGGAAAGCGCAAGTGCATGCCCGCATTCGAGACGAGGACTGACTCCCCTGGGGAGACTCCAGAAGTACCCCAAGATCCATGTCAGCACTGGAGAGGAATCCTCAGGTTCCGGCCCCGACTCCACACAAGGTGTTAGGCCCCGGCATCGACGGGAGAGGAATCCCGAGAGGCCCCCGAGGAACTCGCATGGGGACTGGCCTTTCCTGAGGCCACCAGAGCGGGTCCCTGAGGTCCCCGTCGTAAGTCGAGAGCACCTGCCGCAACTCGAGAAAATCCAGGAGGTTTTGCCCTCCAGGCGAGATGAGGCCCATTTCCGCTGAGGCTTCTCGAGGCTAATCACGTCTAACCACTGGAACTTCCAAAGGGTCCTTCACACCCTTGCTGCAACTCAAGAAGTTCCCCGACATACCCGTCTCCACTCGAGAGGAAGCACGTGGGTCCCGCACACATCCAGGGGAGCCCCATTTCCGCCTCCTAGCTCGAGATGAGGGATCCTTTCCTGTTTCGTAGGGAAAGAATTCCCGGCGTTCCCGTCGTATCTCAAGAGGAGGCGCTCTCCACAGGAAAGGCGAGAGGAACTCCAGGGTCGTGCCACCATTCCAAGAGCCCCCAGATGTGTCAGTCCATTCCAGAGGAACCTGTTTTCCCTGCACTGCCTTGACGTTCAAGCCGAGGATCGACTCCCACCACGTGTGCACGTGGGACAGCCCTGTGGGAAAGCCTCGTGGGAAAGCCTCGTGGGAAAGACTCGAGGGAAAACCATAGATCCTTTGATCCACGCGGCGGACTGCGTGACACTGCTGCTACCGCTCTGGAGGAAAGCGCAAGTGCATGCCCGCATTCGAGACGAGGACTGACTCCCCTGGGGAGACTCCAGAAGTACCCCAAGATCCATGTCAGCACTGGAGAGGAATCCTCAGGTTCCGGCCCCGACTCCACACAAGGTCTTAGGCCCCGGCATCGACGGGAGAGGAATCCCGAGAGGCCCCCGAGGAACTTGCATGGGGACTGGCCTTTCCTGAGGCCACCAGAGCGGGTCCCTGAGGTCCCCGTCGTAAGTCGAGAGCACCTGCCGCAACTCGAGAAAATCCACGAGGTTTTGCCCTCCAGGCGAGATGAGGCCCATTTCCGCTGAGGCTTCTCGAGGCTAATCACGTCTAACCACTGGAACTTCCAAAGGGTCCTTCACACCCTTGCTGCAACTCAAGAAGTTCCCCGACATACCCGTCTCCACTCGAGAGGAAGCACGTGGGTCCCGCACACATCCAGGGGAGCCCCGTTTCCGCCTCCTAGCTCGAGATGAGGGATCCTTTCCCTGTTTCGTAGGGAAAGAATTCCCGGCGTTCCCGTCGCATCTCATGAGGAGGCGCTCTCCACAGGAAAGGCGAGAGGAACTCCAGGGTCGTGCCACCATTCCAAGAGTCCCCCAGATGAGTCAGTCCATTCCAGAGGAACCTGTTTTCCCTGCACTGCCTTGACGTTCAAGCCGAGGATCGACTCCCACCACGTGTGCACGTGGGACAGCCCTGTGGGAAAGCCTCGTGGGAAAGCCTCGTGGGAAAGACTCGAGGGAAAACCATAGATCCTTTGATCCACGCGGCGGACTGCGTGACACTGCTGCTACCGCTCTGGAGGAAAGCGCAATGCATTCCCGCATTCGAGACGAGGACTGACTCCCCTGGGGAGACTCCAGAAGTACCCCAAGATCCATGTCAGCACTGGAGAGGAATCCTCAGGTTCCGGCCCCGACTCCACACAAGGTCTTAGGCCCCGGCATCAACGGGAGAGGAATCCCGAGAGGCCCCCGAGGAACTCGCATGGGGACTGGCCTTTCCTGAGGCCACCAGAGCGGTTCCCTGAGGTCCCCGTCGTAAGTCGAGAGCACCTGCCGCAACTCGAGAAAATCCAGGAGGTTTTGCCCTCCAGGCGAGATGAGGCCCATTTCCGCTGAGGCTTCTCGAGGCCAATCACATCTAACCACTGGAACTGCCAAAGGGTCCTTCACACCATTGTTGCAACTCAAGAAGTTCCCCGACATACCCGTCTCCACTCGAGAGGAAGCACGTGGGGTCCCGAACACATCCAGGGGAGCCCCGTTTCCGCCTCCTAGCTCGAGAAGAGGGATCCTTTCCCTGTTTCGTAGGGAAAGAATTCCCGGCGTTCCCGTCGCATCTCAAAAGGAGGCACTCTCCACAGGAAAGGCGAGAGGAACTCCAGGGTCGTGACACCATTCCAAGAGTCCCCCAGATGTGTCAGTCCATTCCAGAGGAAACTGTTTTCCCTGCACTGCCTTAACGTTCAAGCCGAGGATCGACTCCCACCACGTGTGCACGTGGGACAGCCCTGTGGGAAAGCCTCGTGGGAAAGCCTCGAGGGAAAACCATAGATCCTTTGATCCACGCGGCGGACTGCGTGACACTGCTGCTACCGCTCTGGAGGAAAGCGCAAGTGCATGCCCGCATTCGAGACGAGGACTGACTCCCCTGGGGAGACTCCAGAAGTACCCCAAGATCCATGTCAGCACTGGAGAGGAATCCTCAGGTTCCGGCCCCGACTCCACACAAGGTCTTAGGCCCCGGCATCCACGGGAGTGGAATCCCGAGAGGACCCGAGGAACTCGCATGGGGACTGGCCTTTCCTGAGGCCACCAGAGCGGGTCCCTGAGGTCCCCGTCGTAAGTCGAGAGCACCTGCCGCAACTCGAGAAAATCCAGGAGGTTTTGCCCTCCAGGCGAGATGAGGCCCATTTCCGCTGAGGCTTCTCGAGGCCAATCACATCTAACCACTGGAACTTCCAAAGGGTCCTTCACACCATTGCTGCAACTCAAGAAGTTCCCCGACATACCCGTCTCTACTCGAAAGGAAGCACGTGGGGTCCCGCACACATCCAGGGGAGCCCCGTTTCCGCCTCCTAGCTCGAGATGAGGGATCCTTTCCCTGTTTCGTAGGGAAAGAATTCCCGGCGTTCCCGTCGCATCTCAAGAGGAGGCGCTCTCCACAGGAAAGGCGAGAGGAACTCCAGGGTCGTGCCACCATTCCAAGAGTCCCCCAGATGTGTCAGTCCATTCCAGAGGAACCTGTTTTCCCTGCACTGCCTTGACGTTCAAGCCGAGGATCGACTCCCACCACGTGTGGACGTGGGACAGCCCTGTGGGAAAGTCTCGTGGGAAAGCCTCGTGGGAAAGACTCGAGGGAAAACCATAGATCCTTTGATCCACGCGGCGGACTACGTGACACTGCTGCTACCGCTCTGGAGGAAAGCGCAAGTGCATGCCCGCATTCGAGACGAGGACTGACTCCCCTGGGGAGACTCCAGAAGTACCCCAAGATCCATGTCAGCACTGGAGAGGAATCCTCAGGTTCCGGCCCCGACTCCACACAAGGTCTTAGGCCCCGGCATCGACGGGAGAGGAATCCCGAGAGGCCCCCGAGGAACTCGCATGGGGACTGGCCTTTCCTGAGGCCACCAGAGCGGGTCCCTGAGGTCCCCGTCGTAAGTCGAGAGCACCTGCCGCAACTCGAGTAAATCCAGGAGGTTTTGCCCTCCAGGCGAGATGAGGCCCATTTCCGCTGAGGCTTCTCGAGGCCAATCACATCTAACCACTGGAACTTCCAAAGGGTCCTTCACACCCTTGCTGCAACTCAAGAAGTTCCCCGACATACCCGTCTCCACTCGAGAGGAAGCACGTGGGTCCCGCACACATCCAGGGGAGCCCCATTTCCGCCTCCTAGCTCGAGATGAGGGATCCTTTCCCTGTTTCGTAGGGAAAGAATTCCCGGCGTTCCCGTCGTATCTCAAGAGGAGGCGCTCTCCACAGGAAAGGCGAGAGGAACTCCAGGGTCGTGCCACCATTCCAAGAGTCCCCCAGATGAGTCAGTCCATTCCAGAGGAACCAGTTTTCCCTGCACTGCCTTGACGTTCAAGCCGAGTATCGACTCCCACCACGTGTGCACGTGGGACAGCCCTGTGGGAAAGCCTCGTGGGAAAGCCTCGTGGGAAAGACTCGAGGGAAAACCATAGATCCTTTGATCCACGCGGCGGACTGCTTGACACTGCTGCTACCGCTCTGGAGGAAAGCGCAATGCATTCCCGCATTCGAGACGAGGACTGACTCCCCTGGGGAGACTCCAGAAGTACCCCAAGATCCATGTCAGCACTGGAGAGGAATCCTCAGGTTCCGGCCCCGACTCCACACAAGGTCTTAGGCCCCGGCATCAACGGGAGAGGAATCCCGAGAGGCCCCCGAGGAACTCGCATGGGGACTGGCCTTTCCTGAGGCCACCAGAGCGGTTCCCTGAGGTCCCCGTCGTAAGTCGAGAGCACCTGCCGCAACTCGAGAAAATCCAGGAGGTTTTGCCCTCCAGGCGAGATGAGGCCCATTTCCGCTGAGGCTTCTCGAGGCCAATCACATCTAACCACTGGAAGTGCCAAAGGGTCCTTCACACCATTGTTGCAATTCAAGAAGTTCCCCGACATACCCGTCTCTACTCGAGAGGAAGCACGTGGTGTCCCGCACACATCCAGGGGAGCCCCGTTTCCGCCTCCTAGCTCGAGATGAGGGATCCTTTCCCTGTTTCGTAGGGAAAGAATTCCCGGCGTTCCCGTCGCATCTCAAGAGGAGGCGCTCTCCACAGGAAAGGCGAGAGGAACTCCAGGGTCATGCCACCATTCCAAGAGTCCCCCAGATGTGTCAGTCCATTCCAGAGGAACCTGATTTCCCTGCACTGCCTTGACGTTCAAGCCGAGGATCGACTCCCACCACGTGTGCACGTGGGACAGCCCTGTGGGAAAGCCTCGTGGGAAAGTCTCGTGGGAAAGACTCGAGGGAAAACCATAGATCCTTTGATCCACGCGGCGGACTGCGTGAAACTGCTGCTACCGCTCTGGAGGAAAGCGCAAGTGCATGCCCGCATTCGAGACGAGGACTGACTCCCCTGGGGAGACTCGAGAAGTACCCAAAGATCCATGTCAGCACTGGAGAGGAATCCTCAGGTTCCGGCCCCGACTCCACACAAGGTCTTAGGCCCCGGCATCGACGGGAGAGGAATCCCGAGAGGACCCGGAGGAACTCGCATGGGGACTGGCCTTTCCTGAGGCCACCAGAGCGGGTCCCTGAGGTCCCCATCGTAAGTCGAGAGCACCTGCCGCAACTCGAGAAAATCCAGGAGGTTTTGCCCTCCAGGCGAGATGAGGCCCATTTCCGCTGAGGCTTCTCGAGGCCAATCACATCTAACCACTGGAACTTCCAAAGGGTCCTTCACACCCTTGCTGCAACTCAAGAAGTTCCCCGACATACCCGTCTGCACTCGAGAGGAAGCACGTGGTGTCCCGCACACATCCAGGGGAGCCCCGTTTCCGCCTCCTAGCTCGAGATGAGGGATCCTTTTCCTGTTTCGTAGGGAAAGAATTCCCGGCGTTCCCGTCGCATCTCGAGAGGAGGCGCTCTCCACAGGAAAGGCGAGAGGAACTCCAGGGTCGTGCCACCATTCCAAGAGTCCCCCAGATGTGTCAGTCCATTCCAGAGGAACCTGTTTTCCCTGCACTGCCTTCACGTTCAAGCCGAGGATCGACTCCCACCACGTGTGCACGTGGGACAACCCTGTGGGAAAGCCTCGTGGGAAAGCCTCGTGGGAAAGACTCGAGGGAAAACCATAGATCCTTTGATCCACGCGGCGGACTGCGTGACACTGCTGCTACCGCTCTGGAGGAAAGCGCAAGTGCATGCCCGCATTCGAGACGAGGACTGACTCCCCTGGGGAGACTCCAGAAGTACCCCAAGATCCATGTCAGCACTGGAGAGGAATCCTCAGGTTCCGGCCCCGACTCCACACAAGGTCTTAGGCCCCGGCATCGACGGGAGAGGAATCCCGAGAGGCCCCCGAGGAACTCGCATGGGGACTGGCCTTTCCTGAGGCCACCAGAGCGGGTCCCTGAGGTCCCCGTCGTAAGTCGAGAGCACCTGCCGCAACTCGAGAAAATCCAGGAGGTTTTGCCCTCCAGGCGAGATGAGGCCCATTTCCGCTGAGGCTTCTCAAGGCTAATCACGTCTAACCACTGGAACTTCCAAAGGGTCCTTCACACCCTTGCTGCAACTCAAGAAGTTCCCCGACATACCCGTCTCCACTTGAGAGGAAGCACGTGGGTCCCGCACACATCCAGGGGAGCCCCATTTCCGCCTCCTAGCTCGAGATGAGGGATCCTTTCCCTTTTTCGTAGGGAAAGAATTCCCGGCGTTCCCGTCGTATCTCAAGAGGAGGCGCTCTCCACAGGAAAGGCGAGAGGAACTCCAGGGTCGTGCCACCATTCCAAGAGTCCCCCAGATGTGTCAGTCCATTCCAGAGGAACCTGTTTTCCCTGCACTGCCTTGACGTTCAAGCCGAGGATCGACTCCCACCACGTGTGCACGTGGGACAGCCCTGTGGGAAAGCCTCGTGGGAAAGACTCGAGGGAAAACCATAGATCCTTTGATCCACGCGGCGGACTGCGTGACACTGCTGCTACCGCTCTGGAGGAAAGCGCAAGTGCATGCCCGCATTCGAGACGAGGACTGACTCCCCTGGGGAGACTCCAGAAATACCCCAAGATCCATGTCAGCACTGGAGAGGAATCCTCAGGTTCCGGCCCCGACTCCACACAAGGTCTTAGGCCCCGGCATCGACGGGAGAGGAATCCCGAGAGGCCCCCGAGGATCTTGCATGGGGACTGGCCTTTCCTGAGGCCACCAGAGCGGGTCCCAGAGGTCCCCGTCGTAAGTCGAGAGCACCTGCCGCAACTCGAGAAAATCCACGAGGTTTTGCCCTCCAGGCGAGATGAGGCCCATTTCCGCTGAGGCTTCTCGAGGCTAATCACGTCTAACCACTGGAACTTCCAAAGGGTCCTTCACACCCTTGCTGCAACTCAAGAAGTTCCCCGACATACCCGTCTCCACTCGAGAGGAAGCACGTGGGTCCCGCACACATCCAGGGGAGCCCCGTTTCCGCCTCCTAGCTCGAGATGAGGGATCCTTTCCCTGTTTCGTAGGGAATGAATTCCCGGCGTTCCCGTCGCATCTCATGAGGAGGCGCTCTCCACAGGAAAGGCGAGAGGAACTCCAGGGTCGTGCCACCATTCCAAGAGTCCCCCATATGAGTCAGTCCATTCCAGAGGAACCTGTTTTCCCTGCACTGCCTTGACGTTCAAGCCGAGGATCGACTCCCACCACGTGTGCAAATGGGACAGCCCTGTGGGAAAGCCTCGTGGGAAAGCCTCGTGGGAAAGACTCGAGGGAAAACCATAGATCCTTTGATCCACGCGGCGGACTGCGTGACACTGCTGCTACCGCTCTGGAGGAAAGCTCAATGCATTCCCGCATTCGAGACGAGGACTGACTCCCCTGGGGAGACTCCAGAAGTACCCCAAGATCCATGTCAGCACTGGAGAGGAATCCTCAGGTTCCGGCCCCGACTCCACACAAGGTCTTAGGCCCCGGCATCAACGGGAGAGGAATCCCGAGAGGCCCCCGAGGAACTCGCATGGGGACTGGCCTTTCCTGAGGCCACCAGAGCGGTTCCCTGAGGTCCCCGTCGTAAGTCGAGAGCACCTGCCGCAACTCGAGAAAATCCAGGAGGTTTTGCCCTCCAGGCGAGATGAGGCCCATTTCCGCTGAGGCTTCTCGAGGCCAATCACATCTAACCACTGGAACTGCCAAAGGGTCCTTCACACCATTGTTGCAACTCAAGAAGTTCCCCGACATACCCGTCTCCACTCGAGAGGAAGCACGTGGTGTACCGAACACATCCAGGGGAGCCCCGTTTCCGCCTCCTAGCTCGAGATGAGGGATCCTTTCCCTGTTTCGTAGGGAAAGAATTCCCGGCGTTCCCGTCGCATCTCAAGAGGAGGCACTCTCCACAGGAAAGGCGAGAGGAACTCCAGGGTCGTGACACCATTCCAAGAGTCCCCCAGATGTGTCAGTCCATTCCAGAGGAACCTGTTTTCCCTGCACTGCCTTGACGTTCAAGCCGAGGATCGACTCCCACCACGTGTGCACGTGGGACAGCCCTGTGGGAAAGCCTCGTGGGAAAGCCTCGTGGGAAAGACTCGAGGGAAAACCATAGATCCTTTGATCCACGCGGCGGACTGCGTAACACTGCTGCTACCGCTCTGGAGGAAAGCGCAAGTGCATGCCCGCATTCGAGACGAGGACTGACTCCCCTGGGGAGACTCCAGAAGTACCCCAAGATCCCTGTCAGCACTGGAGAGGAATCCTCAGGTTCCGGCCACGACTCCACACAAGGTCTTAGGCCCCGGCATCGACGGGAGAGGAATCCCGAGAGGCCCCCGAGGAACTCGCATGGGGACTGGCCTTTCCTGAGGCCACCAGAGCGGGTCCCTGAGGTCCCCGTCGTAAGTCGAGAGCACCTGCCGCAACTCGAGAAAATCCAGGAGGTTTTGCCCTCCAGGCGAGATGAGGCCCATTTCCGCTGAGGCTTCTCGAGGCCAATCACATCTAACCACTGGAACTTCCAAAGGGTCCTTCACACCCTTGCTGCAACTCAAGAAGTTCCCCGACATACCCGTCTCCACTCGAGAGGAAGCACGTGGGTCCCGCACACATCCAGGGGAGTCCCGTTTCCGCCTCCTAGCTCGAGATGAGGGATCCTTTTCCTGTTTCGTAGGGAAAGAATTCCCGGCGTTCCCGTCGCATCTCGAGAGGAGGCGCTCTCCACAGGAAAGGCGAGAGGAACTCCAGGGTCGTGCCACCATTCCAAGAGTCCCCCAGATGTGTCAGTCCATTCCAGAGGAACCTGTTTTCCCTGCACTGCCTTCACGTTCAAGCCGAGGATCGACTCCCACCACGTGTGCACGTGGGACAGCCCTGTGGGAAAGCCTCGTGGGAAAGCCTCGTGGGAAAGACTCGAGGGAAAACCATAGATCCTTTGATCCACGCGGCGGACTGCGTGACACTGCTGCTACCGCTCTGGAGGAAAGCGCAAGTGCATGCCCGCATTCGAGACGAGGACTGACTCCCCTGGGGAGACTCCAGAAGTACCCCAAGATCCATGTCAGCATTGGAGAGGAATCCTCAGGTTCCGGCCCCGACTCCACACAAGGTCTTAGGCCCCGGCATCAACGGGAGAGGAATCCCGAGAGGCCCCCGAGGAACTCGCATGGGGACTGGCCTTTCCTGAGGCCACCAGAGCGGTTCCCTGAGGTCCCCGTCGTAAGTCGAGAGCACCTGCCGCAACTCGAGAAAATCCAGGAGGTTTTGCCCTCCAGGCGAGATGAGGCCCATTTCCGCTGAGGCTTCTCGAGGCCAATCACATCTAACCACTGGAAGTGCCAAAGGGTCCTTCACACCATTGTTGCAACTCAAGAAGTTCCCCGACATACCCGTCTCTACTCGAGAGGAAGCACGTGGTGTCCCGCACACATCCAGGGGAGCCCCGTTTCCGCCTCCTAGCTCGAGATGAGGGATCCTTTCCCTGTTTCGTAGGGAAAGAATTCCCGGCGTTCCCGTCGCAACTCAAGAGGAGGCGCTCTCCACAGGAAAGGCGAGAGGAACTCCAGGGTCATGCCACCATTCCAAGAGTCCCCCAGATGTGTCAGTCCATTCCAGAGGAACCTGATTTCCCTGCACTGCCTTGACGTTCAAGCCGAGGATCGACTCCCACCACGTGTGCACGTGGGACAGCCCTGTGGGAAAGCCTCGTGGGAAAGTCTCGTGGGAAAGACTCGAGGGAAAACCATAGATCCTTTGATCCACGCGGCGGACTGCGTGAAACTGCTGCTACCGCTCTGGAGGAAAGCGCAAGTGCATGCCCGCATTCGAGACGAGGACTGACTCCCCTGGGGAGACTCGAGAAGTACCCAAAGATCCATGTCAGCACTGGAGAGGAATCCTCAGGTTCCGGCCCCGACTCCACACAAGGTCTTAGGCCCCGGCATCGACGGGAGAGGAATCCCGAGAGGACCCGGAGGAACTCGCATGGGGACTGGCCTTTCCTGAGGCCACCAGAGCGGGTCCCTGAGGTCCCCATCGTAAGTCGAGAGCACCTGCCGCAACTCGAGAAAATCCAGGAGGTTTTGCCCTCCAGGCGAGATGAGGCCCATTTCCGCTGAGGCTTCTCGAGGCCAATCACATCTAACCACTGGAACTTCCAAAGGGTCCTTCACACCCTTGCTGCAACTCAAGAAGTTCCCCGACATACCCGTCTCCACTCGAGAGGAAGCACGTGGGTCCCGCACACATCCAGGGGAGCCCCATTTCCGCCTCCTAGCTCGAGATGAGGGATCCTTTCCCTGTTTCGTAGGGAAAGAATTCTCGGCGTTCCCATCGTATCTCAAGAGGAGGCGCTCTCCACAGGAAAGGCGAGAGGAACTCCAGGGTCGTGCCACCATTCCAAGAGTCCCCCAGATGAGTCAGTCCATTCCAGAGGAACCTGTTTTCCCTGCACTGCCTTGACGTTCAAGCCGAGGATCGACTCCCACAACGTGTGTACGTGGGACAGCCCTGTGGGAAAGCCTCGTGGGAAAGCCTCGTGGGAAAGACTCGAGGGAAAACCATAGATCCTTTGATCCACGCGGCGGACTGCGTGACACTGCTGCTACCGCTCTGGAGGAAAGTGCAATGCATTCCCGCATTCGAGACGAGGACTGACTCCCCTGGGGAGACTCCAGAAGTACCCCAAGATCCATGTCAGCACTGGAGAGGAATCCTCAGGTTCCGGCCCCGACTCCACACAAGGTCTTAGGCCCCGGCATCAACGTGAGAGGAATCCCGAGAGGCCGCCGAGGAACTCGCATGGGGACTGGCCTTTCCTGAGGCCACCAGAGCGGTTCCCTGAGGTCCCCGTCGTAAGTCGAGAGCACCTGCCGAAACTCGAGAAAATCCAGGAGGTTTTGCCCTCCAGGCGAGATGAGGCCCATTTCCGCTGAGGCTTCTCGAGGCCAATCACATCTAACCACTGGAACTGCCAAAGGGTCCTTCACACCATTGTTGCAACTCAAGAAGTTCCCCGACATACCCGTCTCTACTCGAGAGGAAGCACGTGGTGTCCCGCACACATCCAGGGGAGCCCCGTTTCCGCCTCCTAGCTCGAGATGAGGGATCCTTTCCCTGTTTCGTAGGGAAAGAATTCGCGGCGTTCCCGTCGCATCTCAAGAGGAGGCGCTCTCCACAGGAAAGGCGAGAGGAACTCCAGGGTCGTGCCACCATTCCAAGAGTCCCCCAGATGTGTCAGTCCATTCCAGAGGAACCTGTTTTCCCTGCACTGCCTTTACGTTCAAGCCGAGGATCGACTCCCACCACGTGTGCACGTGGGAAAGACCTGTGGGAAAGCCTCGTGGGAAAGCCTCGTGGGAAAGACTCGAGGGAAAATCATAGATCCTTTGATCCACGCGGCGGACTGCGTGACACTGCTGCTACCGCTCTGGAGGAAAGCGCAATGCATGCCCGCATTCGAGACGAGGACTGACTCCCCTGGGGAGACTCCAGACGTACCCCAAGATCCATGTCAGCACTGGAGAGGAATCCTCAGGTTCCGGCCCCGACTCCACACAAGGTCTTAGGCCCCGGCATCGACGGGAGAGGAATCCCGAGAGGCCCCCGAGGAACTCGCATGGGGACTGGCCTTTCCTGAGGCCACCAGAGCGGGTCCCTGAGGTCCCCGTCGTAAGTCGAGAGCACCTGCCGCAACTCGAGAAAATCCAGGAGGTTTTGCCCTCCAGGCGAGATGAGGCCCATTTCCGCTGAGGCTTCTCGAGGCCAATCACATCTAACCACTGGAACTTCCAAAGGGTCATTCACACCATTGCTGCAACTCAAGAAGTTCCCCGACATACCCGTCTCAACTCGAGAGGAAGCACGTGTGGTCCCGCACACATCCAGGGGAGCCCCGTTTCCACCTCCTAGCTCGAGATGAGGGATCCTTTCCCTGTTTCGTAGGGAAAGAATTCCCGGCGTTCCCGTCGCATCTCAAGAGGAGGCGCTCTCCACAGGAAAGGCGAGAGGAACTCCAGGGTCGTGCCACCATTCCAAGAGTCCCCCAGATGTGTCAGTCCATTCCAGAGGAACCTGTTTTCCCTGCACTGCCTTGACGTTCAAGCCGAGGATCGACTCCCACCACGTGTGCACGTGGGACAGCCCTGTGGGAAAGCCTCGTGGGAAAGCCTCGAGGGAAAACCATAGATCCTTTGATCCACGCGGCGGACTGCGTGACACTGCTGCTACCGCTCTGGAGGAAAGCGCAAGTGCATGCCCGCATTCGAGACGAGGACTGACTCCCCTGGGGAGACTCCAGAAGTACCCCAAGATCCATGTCAGCACTGGAGAGGAATCCTCAGGTTCCGGCCCCGACTCCACACAAGGTCTTAGGCCCCGGCATCGACGGGAGAGGAATCCCGAGAGGCCCCCGAGGAACTTGCATGGGGACTGGCCTTTCCTGAGGCCACCAGAGCGGGTCCCTGAGGTCCCCGTCGTAAGTCGAGAGCACCTGCCGCAACTCGAGAAAATCCACGAGGTTTTGCCCTCCAGGCGAGATGAGGCCCATTTCCGCTGAGGCTTCTCGAGGCCAATCACATCTAACCACTGGAACTTCCAAAGGGTCCTTCACGCCCTTGCTGCATCTCAAGAAGTTCCCCGACATACCCGTCTGCACTCGAGAGGAAGCACGTGGTGTCCCGCACACATCCAGGGGAGCCCCGTTTCCGCCTCCTAGCTCGAGATGAGGGATCCTTTCCCTGTTTCGTAGGGAAAGAATTCCCGGCATTCCCGTCGCATCTCAAGAGGAGGCGCTCTCCACAGGAAAGGCGAGGGGAACTCCAGGGTCGTGACACCATTCCAAGAGTCCCCCAGATGTGTCAGTCCATTCCAGAGGAACCTGTTTTCCCTGCACTGCCTTGACGTTCAAGCCGAGGATCGACTCCCACCACGTGTGCACGTGGGACAGCCCTGTGGGAAAGCCTCGTGGGAAAGCCTCGTGGGAAAGACTCGAGGGAAAACCATAGATCCTTTGATCCACGCGGCGGACTGCGTGACACTGCTGCTACCGCTCTGGAGGAAAGCGCAAGTGCATGCCCGCATTCGAGACGAGGACTGACTCCCCTGGGGAGACTCCAGAAGTACCCCAAGATCCCTGTCAGCACTGGAGAGGAATCCTCAGGTTCCGGCCCCGACTCCACACAAGGTCTTAGGACCCGGCATCGACGGGAGAGGAATCCCGAGAGGCCCCCGAGGAACTCGCATGGGGACTGGCCTTTCCTGAGGCCACCAGAGCGGGTCCCTGAGGTCCCCGTCGTAAGTCGAGAGCACCTGCCGCAACTCGAGAAAATCCAGGAGGTTTTGCCCTCCAGGCGAGATGAGGCCCATTTCCGCTGAGGCTTCTCGAGGCCAATCACATCTAACCACGGGAACTTCCAAAGGGTCCTTCACACCCTTGCTGCAACTCAAGAAATTCCCCGACATACCCGTCTGCACTCGAGAGGAAGTACGTGGTGTCCCGCACACATTCAGGGGAGACCCGTTTCCGCCTCCTAGCTCGAGATGAGGGATCCTTTCCCTGTTTCGTAGGGAAAGAATTCCCGGCGTTCCCGTCGCATCTCAAGAGGAGGCGCTCTCCACAGGAAAGGCGAGAGGAACTCCAGGGTCGTGCCACCATTCCAAGAGTCCCCCAGATGTGTCAGTCCATTCCAGAGGAACCTGTTTTCCCTGCACTGCCTTGACGTTCAAGCCGAGGATCGACTCCCACCACGTGTGCACGTGGGACAGCCCTGTGGGAAAGCCTCGTGGGAAAGACTCGAGGGAAAACCATAGATCCTTTGATCCACGCGGCGGACTGCGTGACACTGCTGCTACCGCTCTGGAGGAAAGCGCAAGTGCATGCCCGCATTCGAGACGAGGACTGACTCCCCTGGGGAGACTCCAGAAATACCCCAAGATCCATGTCAGCACTGGAGAGGAATCCTCAGGTTCCGGCCCCGACTCCACACAAGGTCTTAGGCCCCGGCATCGACGGGAGAGGAATCCCGAGAGGCCCCCGAGGATCTTGCATGGGGACTGGCCTTTCCTGAGGCCACCAGAGCGGGTCCCAGAGGTCCCCGTCGTAAGTCGAGAGCACCTGCCGCAACTCGAGAAAATCCACGAGGTTTTGCCCTCCAGGCGAGATGAGGCCCATTTCCGCTGAGGCTTCTCGAGGCTAATCACGTCTAACCACTGGAACTTCCAAAGGGTCCTTCACACCCTTGCTGCAACTCAAGAAGTTCCCCGACATACCCGTCTCCACTCGAGAGGAAGCACGTGGGTCCCGCACACATCCAGGGGAGCCCCGTTTCCGCCTCCTAGCTCGAGATGAGGGATCCTTTCCCTGTTTCGTAGGGAATGAATTCCCGGCGTTCCCGTCGCATCTCATGAGGAGGCGCTCTCCACAGGAAAGGCGAGAGGAACTCCAGGGTCGTGCCACCATTCCAAGAGTCCCCCATATGAGTCAGTCCATTCCAGAGGAACCTGTTTTCCCTGCACTGCCTTGACGTTCAAGCCGAGGATCGACTCCCACCACGTGTGCAAATGGGACAGCCCTGTGGGAAAGCCTCGTGGGAAAGCCTCGTGGGAAAGACTCGAGGGAAAACCATAGATCCTTTGATCCACGCGGCGGACTGCGTGACACTGCTGCTACCGCTCTGGAGGAAAGCTCAATGCATTCCCGCATTCGAGACGAGGACTGACTCCCCTGGGGAGACTCCAGAAGTACCCCAAGATCCATGTCAGCACTGGAGAGGAATCCTCAGGTTCCGGCCCCGACTCCACACAAGGTCTTAGGCCCCGGCATCGACGGGAGAGGAATCCCGAGAGGCCCCCGAGGAACTCGCATGGGGACTGGCCTTTCCTGAGGCCACCAGAGCGGGTCCCTGAGGTCCCCGTCGTAAGTCGAGAGCACCTGCCGCAACTCGAGAAAATCCAGGAGGTTTTGCCCTCCAGGCGAGATGAGGCCCATTTCCGCTGAGGCTTCTCGAGGCCAATCACATCTAACCACTGGAACTTCCAAAGGGTCCTTCACACCCTTGCTGCAACTCAAGAAGTTCCCCGACATACCCGTCTCCACTCGAGAGGAAGCACGTGGGTCCCGCACACATCCAGGGGAGTCCCGTTTCCGCCTCCTAGCTCGAGATGAGGGATCCTTTTCCTGTTTCGTAGGGAAAGAATTCCCGGCGTTCCCGTCGCATCTCGAGAGGAGGCGCTCTCCACAGGAAAGGCGAGAGGAACTCCAGGGTCGTGCCACCATTCCAAGAGTCCCCCAGATGTGTCAGTCCATTCCAGAGGAACCTGTTTTCCCTGCACTGCCTTCACGTTCAAGCCGAGGATCGACTCCCACCACGTGTGCACGTGGGACAGCCCTGTGGGAAAGCCTCGTGGGAAAGCCTCGTGGGAAAGACTCGAGGGAAAACCATAGATCCTTTGATCCACGCGGCGGACTGCGTGACACTGCTGCTACCGCTCTGGAGGAAAGCGCAAGTGCATGCCCGCATTCGAGACGAGGACTGACTCCCCTGGGGAGACTCCAGAAGTACCCCAAGATCCATGTCAGCATTGGAGAGGAATCCTCAGGTTCCGGCCCCGACTCCACACAAGGTCTTAGGCCCCGGCATCAACGGGAGAGGAATCCCGAGAGGCCCCCGAGGAACTCGCATGGGGACTGGCCTTTCCTGAGGCCACCAGAGCGGTTCCCTGAGGTCCCCGTCGTAAGTCGAGAGCACCTGCCGCAACTCGAGAAAATCCAGGAGGTTTTGCCCTCCAGGCGAGATGAGGCCCATTTCCGCTGAGGCTTCTCGAGGCCAATCACATCTAACCACTGGAAGTGCCAAAGGGTCCTTCACACCATTGTTGCAACTCAAGAAGTTCCCCGACATACCCGTCTCTACTCGAGAGGAAGCACGTGGTGTCCCGCACACATCCAGGGGAGCCCCGTTTCCGCCTCCTAGCTCGAGATGAGGGATCCTTTCCCTGTTTCGTAGGGAAAGAATTCCCGGCGTTCCCGTCGCAACTCAAGAGGAGGCGCTCTCCACAGGAAAGGCGAGAGGAACTCCAGGGTCATGCCACCATTCCAAGAGTCCCCCAGATGTGTCAGTCCATTCCAGAGGAACCTGATTTCCCTGCACTGCCTTGACGTTCAAGCCGAGGATCGACTCCCACCACGTGTGCACGTGGGACAGCCCTGTGGGAAAGCCTCGTGGGAAAGTCTCGTGGGAAAGACTCGAGGGAAAACCATAGATCCTTTGATCCACGCGGCGGACTGCGTGAAACTGCTGCTACCGCTCTGGAGGAAAGCGCAAGTGCATGCCCGCATTCGAGACGAGGACTGACTCCCCTGGGGAGACTCGAGAAGTACCCAAAGATCCATGTCAGCACTGGAGAGGAATCCTCAGGTTCCGGCCCCGACTCCACACAAGGTCTTAGGCCCCGGCATCGACGGGAGAGGAATCCCGAGAGGACCCGGAGGAACTCGCATGGGGACTGGCCTTTCCTGAGGCCACCAGAGCGGGTCCCTGAGGTCCCCATCGTAAGTCGAGAGCACCTGCCGCAACTCGAGAAAATCCAGGAGGTTTTGCCCTCCAGGCGAGATGAGGCCCATTTCCGCTGAGGCTTCTCGAGGCCAATCACATCTAACCACTGGAACTTCCAAAGGGTCCTTCACACCCTTGCTGCAACTCAAGAAGTTCCCCGACATACCCGTCTCCACTCGAGAGGAAGCACGTGGGTCCCGCACACATCCAGGGGAGCCCCATTTCCGCCTCCTAGCTCGAGATGAGGGATCCTTTCCCTGTTTCGTAGGGAAAGAATTCTCGGCGTTCCCATCGTATCTCAAGAGGAGGCGCTCTCCACAGGAAAGGCGAGAGGAACTCCAGGGTCGTGCCACCATTCCAAGAGTCCCCCAGATGAGTCAGTCCATTCCAGAGGAACCTGTTTTCCCTGCACTGCCTTGACGTTCAAGCCGAGGATCGACTCCCACAACGTGTGTACGTGGGACAGCCCTGTGGGAAAGCCTCGTGGGAAAGCCTCGTGGGAAAGACTCGAGGGAAAACCATAGATCCTTTGATCCACGCGGCGGACTGCGTGACACTGCTGCTACCGCTCTGGAGGAAAGTGCAATGCATTCCCGCATTCGAGACGAGGACTGACTCCCCTGGGGAGACTCCAGAAGTACCCCAAGATCCATGTCAGCACTGGAGAGGAATCCTCAGGTTCCGGCCCCGACTCCACACAAGGTCTTAGGCCCCGGCATCAACGTGAGAGGAATCCCGAGAGGCCGCCGAGGAACTCGCATGGGGACTGGCCTTTCCTGAGGCCACCAGAGCGGTTCCCTGAGGTCCCCGTCGTAAGTCGAGAGCACCTGCCGAAACTCGAGAAAATCCAGGAGGTTTTGCCCTCCAGGCGAGATGAGGCCCATTTCCGCTGAGGCTTCTCGAGGCCAATCACATCTAACCACTGGAACTGCCAAAGGGTCCTTCACACCATTGTTGCAACTCAAGAAGTTCCCCGACATACCCGTCTCTACTCGAGAGGAAGCACGTGGTGTCCCGCACACATCCAGGGGAGCCCCGTTTCCGCCTCCTAGCTCGAGATGAGGGATCCTTTCCCTGTTTCGTAGGGAAAGAATTCGCGGCGTTCCCGTCGCATCTCAAGAGGAGGCGCTCTCCACAGGAAAGGCGAGAGGAACTCCAGGGTCGTGCCACCATTCCAAGAGTCCCCCAGATGTGTCAGTCCATTCCAGAGGAACCTGTTTTCCCTGCACTGCCTTTACGTTCAAGCCGAGGATCGACTCCCACCACGTGTGCACGTGGGAAAGACCTGTGGGAAAGCCTCGTGGGAAAGCCTCGTGGGAAAGACTCGAGGGAAAATCATAGATCCTTTGATCCACGCGGCGGACTGCGTGACACTGCTGCTACCGCTCTGGAGGAAAGCGCAATGCATGCCCGCATTCGAGACGAGGACTGACTCCCCTGGGGAGACTCCAGACGTACCCCAAGATCCATGTCAGCACTGGAGAGGAATCCTCAGGTTCCGGCCCCGACTCCACACAAGGTCTTAGGCCCCGGCATCGACGGGAGAGGAATCCCGAGAGGCCCCCGAGGAACTCGCATGGGGACTGGCCTTTCCTGAGGCCACCAGAGCGGGTCCCTGAGGTCCCCGTCGTAAGTCGAGAGCACCTGCCGCAACTCGAGAAAATCCAGGAGGTTTTGCCCTCCAGGCGAGATGAGGCCCATTTCCGCTGAGGCTTCTCGAGGCCAATCACATCTAACCACTGGAACTTCCAAAGGGTCATTCACACCATTGCTGCAACTCAAGAAGTTCCCCGACATACCCGTCTCAACTCGAGAGGAAGCACGTGTGGTCCCGCACACATCCAGGGGAGCCCCGTTTCCACCTCCTAGCTCGAGATGAGGGATCCTTTCCCTGTTTCGTAGGGAAAGAATTCCCGGCGTTCCCGTCGCATCTCAAGAGGAGGCGCTCTCCACAGGAAAGGCGAGAGGAACTCCAGGGTCGTGCCACCATTCCAAGAGTCCCCCAGATGTGTCAGTCCATTCCAGAGGAACCTGTTTTCCCTGCACTGCCTTGACGTTCAAGCCGAGGATCGACTCCCACCACGTGTGCACGTGGGACAGCCCTGTGGGAAAGCCTCGTGGGAAAGCCTCGAGGGAAAACCATAGATCCTTTGATCCACGCGGCGGACTGCGTGACACTGCTGCTACCGCTCTGGAGGAAAGCGCAAGTGCATGCCCGCATTCGAGACGAGGACTGACTCCCCTGGGGAGACTCCAGAAGTACCCCAAGATCCATGTCAGCACTGGAGAGGAATCCTCAGGTTCCGGCCCCGACTCCACACAAGGTCTTAGGCCCCGGCATCGACGGGAGAGGAATCCCGAGAGGCCCCCGAGGAACTTGCATGGGGACTGGCCTTTCCTGAGGCCACCAGAGCGGGTCCCTGAGGTCCCCGTCGTAAGTCGAGAGCACCTGCCGCAACTCGAGAAAATCCACGAGGTTTTGCCCTCCAGGCGAGATGAGGCCCATTTCCGCTGAGGCTTCTCGAGGCCAATCACATCTAACCACTGGAACTTCCAAAGGGTCCTTCACACCCTTGCTGCATCTCAAGAAGTTCCCCGACATACCCGTCTGCACTCGAGAGGAAGCACGTGGTGTCCCGCACACATCCAGGGGAGCCCCGTTTCCGCCTCCTAGCTCGAGATGAGGGATCCTTTCCCTGTTTCGTAGGGAAAGAATTCCCGGCATTCCCGTCGCATCTCAAGAGGAGGCGCTCTCCACAGGAAAGGCGAGGGGAACTCCAGGGTCGTGACACCATTCCAAGAGTCCCCCAGATGTGTCAGTCCATTCCAGAGGAACCTGTTTTCCCTGCACTGCCTTGACGTTCAAGCCGAGGATCGACTCCCACCACGTGTGCACGTGGGACAGCCCTGTGGGAAAGCCTCGTGGGAAAGCCTCGTGGGAAAGACTCGAGGGAAAACCATAGATCCTTTGATCCACGCGGCGGACTGCGTGACACTGCTGCTACCGCTCTGGAGGAAAGCGCAAGTGCATGCCCGCATTCGAGACGAGGACTGACTCCCCTGGGGAGACTCCAGAAGTACCCCAAGATCCCTGTCAGCACTGGAGAGGAATCCTCAGGTTCCGGCCCCGACTCCACACAAGGTCTTAGGACCCGGCATCGACGGGAGAGGAATCCCGAGAGGCCCCCGAGGAACTCGCATGGGGACTGGCCTTTCCTGAGGCCACCAGAGCTGGTCCCTGAGGTCCCCGTCGTAAGTCGAGAGCACCTGCCGCAACTCGAGAAAATCCAGGAGGTTTTGCCCTCCAGGCGAGATGAGGCCCATTTCCGCTGAGGCTTCTCGAGGCCAATCACATCTAACCACGGGAACTTCCAAAGGGTCCTTCACACCCTTGCTGCAACTCAAGAAATTCCCCGACATACCCGTCTGCACTCGAGAGGAAGTACGTGGTGTCCCGCACACATTCAGGGGAGACCCGTTTCCGCCTCCTAGCTCGAGATGAGGGATCCTTTCCCTGTTTCGTAGGGAAAGAATTCCCGGCGTTCCCGTCGCATCTCAAGAGGAGGCGCTCTCCACAGGAAAGGCGAGAGGAACTCCAGGGTCATGCCACCATTCCAAGAGTCCCCCAGATGTGTCAGTCCATTCCAGAGGAACCTGTTTTCCCTGCACTGCCTTGACGTTCAAGCCGAGGATCGACTCCCACCACGTGTGCACGTGGGACAGCCCTGTGGGAAAGCCTCGTGGGAAAGCCTCGTGGGAAAGACTCGAGGGAAAACCATAGATCTTTTGATCCACGCGGCGGACTGCGTGCCACTGTTGCTACCGCTCTGGAGAAAAGCGCAAGTGCATGCCCGCATTCGAGACGAGGACTGACTCCCCTGGGGAGACTCCAGAAGTACCCCAAGATCCCTGTCAGCACTGGAGAGGAATCCTCAGGTTCCGGCCACGACTCCACACAAGGTCTTAGGCCCCGGCATCGACGGGAGAGGAATCCCGAGAGGCCCCCGAGGAACTCGCATGGGGACTGGCCTTTCCTGAGGCCACCAGAGCGGGTCCCTGAGGTCCCCGTCGTAAGTCGAGAGCACCTGCCGCAACTCGAGAAAATCCAGGAGGTTTTGCCCTCCAGGCGAGATGAGGCCCATTTCCGCTGAGGCTTCTCGAGGCCAATCACATCTAACCACTGGAACTTCCAAAGGGTCCTTCACACCCTTGCTGCAACTCAAGAAGTTCCCCGACATACCCGTCTCCACTCGAGAGGAAGCACGTGGGTCCCGCACACATCCAGGGGAGTCCCGTTTCCGCCTCCTAGCTCGAGATGAGGGATCCTTTTCCTGTTTCGTAGGGAAAGAATTCCCGGCGTTCCCGTCGCATCTCGAGAGGAGGCGCTCTCCACAGGAAAGGCGAGAGGAACTCCAGGGTCGTGCCACCATTCCAAGAGTCCCCCAGATGTGTCAGTCCATTCCAGAGGAACCTGTTTTCCCTGCACTGCCTTCACGTTCAAGCCGAGGATCGACTCCCACCACGTGTGCACGTGGGACAGCCCTGTGGGAAAGCCTCGTGGGAAAGCCTCGTGGGAAAGACTCGAGGGAAAACCATAGATCCTTTGATCCACGCGGCGGACTGCGTGACACTGCTGCTACCGCTCTGGAGGAAAGCGCAAGTGCATGCCCGCATTCGAGACGAGGACTGACTCCCCTGGGGAGACTCCAGAAGTACCCCAAGATCCATGTCAGCATTGGAGAGGAATCCTCAGGTTCCGGCCCCGACTCCACACAAGGTCTTAGGCCCCGGCATCAACGGGAGAGGAATCCCGAGAGGCCCCCGAGGAACTCGCATGGGGACTGGCCTTTCCTGAGGCCACCAGAGCGGTTCCCTGAGGTCCCCGTCGTAAGTCGAGAGCACCTGCCGCAACTCGAGAAAATCCAGGAGGTTGTGCCCTCCAGGCGAGATGAGGCCCATTTCCGCTGAGGCTTCTCGAGGCCAATCACATCTAACCACTGGAAGTGCCAAAGGGTCCTTCACACCATTGTTGCAACTCAAGAAGTTCCCCGACATACCCGTCTCTACTCGAGAGGAAGCACGTGGTGTCCCGCACACATCCAGGGGAGCCCCGTTTCCGCCTCCTAGCTCGAGATGAGGGATCCTTTCCCTGTTTCGTAGGGAAAGAATTCCCGGCGTTCCCGTCGCAACTCAAGAGGAGGCGCTCTCCACAGGAAAGGCGAGAGGAACTCCAGGGTCATGCCACCATTCCAAGAGTCCCCCAGATGTGTCAGTCCATTCCAGAGGAACCTGATTTCCCTGCACTGCCTTGACGTTCAAGCCGAGGATCGACTCCCACCACGTGTGCACGTGGGACAGCCCTGTGGGAAAGCCTCGTGGGAAAGTCTCGTGGGAAAGACTCGAGGGAAAACCATAGATCCTTTGATCCACGCGGCGGACTGCGTGAAACTGCTGCTACCGCTCTGGAGGAAAGCGCAAGTGCATGCCCGCATTCGAGACGAGGACTGACTCCCCTGGGGAGACTCGAGAAGTACCCAAAGATCCATGTCAGCACTGGAGAGGAATCCTCAGGTTCCGGCCCCGACTCCACACAAGGTCTTAGGCCCCGGCATCGACGGGAGAGGAATCCCGAGAGGACCCGGAGGAACTCGCATGGGGACTGGCCTTTCCTGAGGCCACCAGAGCGGGTCCCTGAGGTCCCCATCGTAAGTCGAGAGCACCTGCCGCAACTCGAGAAAATCCAGGAGGTTTTGCCCTCCAGGCGAGATGAGGCCCATTTCCGCTGAGGCTTCTCGAGGCCAATCACATCTAACCACTGGAACTTCCAAAGGGTCCTTCACACCCTTGCTGCAACTCAAGAAGTTCCCCGACATACCCGTGTCCACTCGAGAGGAAGCACGTGGGTCCCGCACACATCCAGGGGAGCCCCATTTCCGCCTCCTAGCTCGAGATGAGGGATCCTTTCCCTGTTTCGTAGGGAAAGAATTCTCGGCGTTCCCATCGTATCTCAAGAGGAGGCGCTCTCCACAGGAAAGGCGAGAGGAACTCCAGGGTCGTGCCACCATTCCAAGAGTCCCCCAGATGAGTCAGTCCATTCCAGAGGAACCTGTTTTCCCTGCACTGCCTTGACGTTCAAGCCGAGGATCGACTCCCACAACGTGTGTACGTGGGACAGCCCTGTGGGAAAGCCTCGTGGGAAAGCCTCGTGGGACAGACTCGAGGGAAAACCATAGATCCTTTGATCCACGCGGCGGACTGCGTGACACTGCTGCTACCGCTCTGGAGGAAAGTGCAATGCATTCCCGCATTCGAGACGAGGACTGACTCCCCTGGGGAGACTCCAGAAGTACCCCAAGATCCATGTCAGCACTGGAGAGGAATCCTCAGGTTCCGGCCCCGACTCCACACAAGGTCTTAGGCCCCGGCATCAACGTGAGAGGAATCCCGAGAGGCCGCCGAGGAACTCGCATGGGGACTGGCCTTTCCTGAGGCCACCAGAGCGGTTCCCTGAGGTCCCCGTCGTAAGTCGAGAGCACCTGCCGAAACTCGAGAAAATCCAGGAGGTTTTGCCCTCCAGGCGAGATGAGGCCCATTTCCGCTGAGGCTTCTCGAGGCCAATCACATCTAACCACTGGAACTGCCAAAGGGTCCTTCACACCATTGTTGCAACTCAAGAAGTTCCCCGACATACCCGTCTCTACTCGAGAGGAAGCACGTGGTGTCCCGCACACATCCAGGGGAGCCCCGTTTCCGCCTCCTAGCTCGAGATGAGGGATCCTTTCCCTGTTTCGTAGGGAAAGAATTCGCGGCGTTCCCGTCGCATCTCAAGAGGAGGCGCTCTCCACAGGAAAGGCGAGAGGAACTCCAGGGTCGTGCCACCATTCCAAGAGTCCCCCAGATGTGTCAGTCCATTCCAGAGGAACCTGTTTTCCCTGCACTGCCTTTACGTTCAAGCCGAGGATCGACTCCCACCACGTGTGCACGTGGGAAAGACCTGTGGGAAAGCCTCGTGGGAAAGCCTCGTGGGAAAGACTCGAGGGAAAATCATAGATCCTTTGATCCACGCGGCGGACTGCGTGACACTGCTGCTACCGCTCTGGAGGAAAGCGCAATGCATGCCCGCATTCGAGACGAGGACTGACTCCCCTGGGGAGACTCCAGACGTACCCCAAGATCCATGTCAGCACTGGAGAGGAATCCTCAGGTTCCGGCCCCGACTCCACACAAGGTCTTAGGCCCCGGCATCGACGGGAGAGGAATCCCGAGAGGCCCCCGAGGAACTCGCATGGGGACTGGCCTTTCCTGAGGCCACCAGAGCGGGTCCCTGAGGTCCCCGTCGTAAGTCGAGAGCACCTGCCGCAACTCGAGAAAATCCAGGAGGTTTTGCCCTCCAGGCGAGATGAGGCCCATTTCCGCTGAGGCTTCTCGAGGCCAATCACATCTAACCACTGGAACTTCCAAAGGGTCATTCACACCATTGCTGCAACTCAAGAAGTTCCCCGACATACCCGTCTCAACTCGAGAGGAAGCACGTGTGGTCCCGCACACATCCAGGGGAGCCCCGTTTCCACCTCCTAGCTCGAGATGAGGGATCCTTTCCCTGTTTCGTAGGGAAAGAATTCCCGGCGTTCCCGTCGCATCTCAAGAGGAGGCGCTCTCCACAGGAAAGGCGAGAGGAACTCCAGGGTCGTGCCACCATTCCAAGAGTCCCCCAGATGTGTCAGTCCATTCCAGAGGAACCTGTTTTCCCTGCACTGCCTTGACGTTCAAGCCGAGGATCGACTCCCACCACGTGTGCACGTGGGACAGCCCTGTGGGAAAGCCTCGTGGGAAAGCCTCGAGGGAAAACCATAGATCCTTTGATCCACGCGGCGGACTGCGTGACACTGCTGCTACCGCTCTGGAGGAAAGCGCAAGTGCATGCCCGCATTCGAGACGAGGACTGACTCCCCTGGGGAGACTCCAGAAGTACCCCAAGATCCATGTCAGCACTGGAGAGGAATCCTCAGGTTCCGGCCCCGACTCCACACAAGGTCTTAGGCCCCGGCATCGACGGGAGAGGAATCCCGAGAGGCCCCCGAGGAACTTGCATGGGGACTGGCCTTTCCTGAGGCCACCAGAGCGGGTCCCTGAGGTCCCCGTCGTAAGTCGAGAGCACCTGCCGCAACTCGAGAAAATCCACGAGGTTTTGCCCTCCAGGCGAGATGAGGCCCATTTCCGCTGAGGCTTCTCGAGGCCAATCACATCTAACCACTGGAACTTCCAAAGGGTCCTTCACACCCTTGCTGCATCTCAAGAAGTTCCCCGACATACCCGTCTGCACTCGAGAGGAAGCACGTGGTGTCCCGCACACATCCAGGGGAGCCCCGTTTCCGCCTCCTAGCTCGAGATGAGGGATCCTTTCCCTGTTTCGTAGGGAAAGAATTCCCGGCATTCCCGTCGCATCTCAAGAGGAGGCGCTCTCCACAGGAAAGGCGAGGGGAACTCCAGGGTCGTGACACCATTCCAAGAGTCCCCCAGATGTGTCAGTCCATTCCAGAGGAACCTGTTTTCCCTGCACTGCCTTGACGTTCAAGCCGAGGATCGACTCCCACCACGTGTGCACGTGGGACAGCCCTGTGGGAAAGCCTCGTGGGAAAGCCTCGTGGGAAAGACTCGAGGGAAAACCATAGATCCTTTGATCCACGCGGCGGACTGCGTGACACTGCTGCTACCGCTCTGGAGGAAAGCGCAAGTGCATGCCCGCATTCGAGACGAGGACTGACTCCCCTGGGGAGACTCCAGAAGTACCCCAAGATCCCTGTCAGCACTGGAGAGGAATCCTCAGGTTCCGGCCCCGACTCCACACAAGGTCTTAGGACCCGGCATCGACGGGAGAGGAATCCCGAGAGGCCCCCGAGGAACTCGCATGGGGACTGGCCTTTCCTGAGGCCACCAGAGCGGGTCCCTGAGGTCCCCGTCGTAAGTGGAGAGCACCTGCCGCAACTCGAGAAAATCCAGGAGGTTTTGCCCTCCAGGCGAGATGAGGCCCATTTCCGCTGAGGCTTCTCGAGGCCAATCACATCTAACCACGGGAACTTCCAAAGGGTCCTTCACACCCTTGCTGCAACTCAAGAAATTCCCCGACATACCCGTCTGCACTCGAGAGGAAGTACGTGGTGTCCCGCACACATTCAGGGGAGACCCGTTTCCGCCTCCTAGCTCGAGATGAGGGATCCTTTCCCTGTTTCGTAGGGAAAGAATTCCCGGCGTTCCCGTCGCATCTCAAGAGGAGGCGCTCTCCACAGGAAAGGCGAGAGGAACTCCAGGGTCGTGCCACCATTCCAAGAGTCCCCCAGATGTGTCAGTCCATTCCAGAGGAACCTGTTTTCCCTGCACTGCCTTGACGTTCAAGCCGAGGATCGACTCCCACCACGTGTGCACGTGGGACAGCCCTGTGGGAAAGCCTCGTGGGAAAGACTCGAGGGAAAACCATAGATCCTTTGATCCACGCGGCGGACTGCGTGACACTGCTGCTACCGCTCTGGAGGAAAGCGCAAGTGCATGCCCGCATTCGAGACGAGGACTGACTCCCCTGGGGAGACTCCAGAAATACCCCAAGATCCATGTCAGCACTGGAGAGGAATCCTCAGGTTCCGGCCCCGACTCCACACAAGGTCTTAGGCCCCGGCATCGACGGGAGAGGAATCCCGAGAGGCCCCCGAGGATCTTGCATGGGGACTGGCCTTTCCTGAGGCCACCAGAGCGGGTCCCAGAGGTCCCCGTCGTAAGTCGAGAGCACCTGCCGCAACTCGAGAAAATCCACGAGGTTTTGCCCTCCAGGCGAGATGAGGCCCATTTCCGCTGAGGCTTCTCGAGGCTAATCACGTCTAACCACTGGAACTTCCAAAGGGTCCTTCACACCCTTGCTGCAACTCAAGAAGTTCCCCGACATACCCGTCTCCACTCGAGAGGAAGCACGTGGGTCCCGCACACATCCAGGGGAGCCCCGTTTCCGCCTCCTAGCTCGAGATGAGGGATCCTTTCCCTGTTTCGTAGGGAATGAATTCCCGGCGTTCCCGTCGCATCTCATGAGGAGGCGCTCTCCACAGGAAAGGCGAGAGGAACTCCAGGGTCGTGCCACCATTCCAAGAGTCCCCCATATGAGTCAGTCCATTCCAGAGGAACCTGTTTTCCCTGCACTGCCTTGACGTTCAAGCCGAGGATCGACTCCCACCACGTGTGCAAATGGGACAGCCCTGTGGGAAAGCCTCGTGGGAAAGCCTCGTGGGAAAGACTCGAGGGAAAACCATAGATCCTTTGATCCACGCGGCGGACTGCGTGACACTGCTGCTACCGCTTTGGAGGAAAGCTCAATGCATTCCCGCATTCGAGACGAGGACTGACTCCCCTGGGGAGACTCCAGAAGTACCCCAAGATCCATGTCAGCACTGGAGAGGAATCCTCAGGTTCCGGCCCCGACTCCACACAAGGTCTTAGGCCCCGGCATCGACGGGAGAGGAATCCCGAGAGGCCCCCGAGGAACTCGCATGGGGACTGGCCTTTCCTGAGGCCACCAGAGCGGGTCCCTGAGGTCCCCGTCGTAAGTCGAGAGCACCTGCCGCAACTCGAGAAAATCCAGGAGGTTTTGCCCTCCAGGCGAGATGAGGCCCATTTCCGCTGAGGCTTCTCGAGGCCAATCACATCTAACCACTGGAACTTCCAAAGGGTCCTTCACACCCTTGCTGCAACTCAAGAAGTTCCCCGACATACCCGTCTCCACTCGAGAGGAAGCACGTGGGTCCCGCACACATCCAGGGGAGTCCCGTTTCCGCCTCCTAGCTCGAGATGAGGGATCCTTTTCCTGTTTCGTAGGGAAAGAATTCCCGGCGTTCCCGTCGCATCTCGAGAGGAGGCGCTCTCCACAGGAAAGGCGAGAGGAACTCCAGGGTCGTGCCACCATTCCAAGAGTCCCCCAGATGTGTCAGTCCATTCCAGAGGAACCTGTTTTCCCTGCACTGCCTTCACGTTCAAGCCGAGGATCGACTCCCACCACGTGTGCACGTGGGACAGCCCTGTGGGAAAGCCTCGTGGGAAAGCCTCGTGGGAAAGACTCGAGGGAAAACCATAGATCCTTTGATCCACGCGGCGGACTGCGTGACACTGCTGCTACCGCTCTGGAGGAAAGCGCAAGTGCATGCCCGCATTCGAGACGAGGACTGACTCCCCTGGGGAGACTCCAGAAGTACCCCAAGATCCATGTCAGCATTGGAGAGGAATCCTCAGGTTCCGGCCCCGACTCCACACAAGGTCTTAGGCCCCGGCATCAACGGGAGAGGAATCCCGAGAGGCCCCCGAGGAACTCGCATGGGGACTGGCCTTTCCTGAGGCCACCAGAGCGGTTCCCTGAGGTCCCCGTCGTAAGTCGAGAGCACCTGCCGCAACTCGAGAAAATCCAGGAGGTTTTGCCCTCCAGGCGAGATGAGGCCCATTTCCGCTGAGGCTTCTCGAGGCCAATCACATCTAACCACTGGAAGTGCCAAAGGGTCCTTCACACCATTGTTGCAACTCAAGAAGTTCCCCGACATACCCGTCTCTACTCGAGAGGAAGCACGTGGTGTCCCGCACACATCCAGGGGAGCCCCGTTTCCGCCTCCTAGCTCGAGATGAGGGATCCTTTCCCTGTTTCGTAGGGAAAGAATTCCCGGCGTTCCCGTCGCAACTCAAGAGGAGGCGCTCTCCACAGGAAAGGCGAGAGGAACTCCAGGGTCATGCCACCATTCCAAGAGTCCCCCAGATGTGTCAGTCCATTCCAGAGGAACCTGATTTCCCTGCACTGCCTTGACGTTCAAGCCGAGGATCGACTCCCACCACGTGTGCACGTGGGACAGCCCTGTGGGAAAGCCTCGTGGGAAAGTCTCGTGGGAAAGACTCGAGGGAAAACCATAGATCCTTTGATCCACGCGGCGGACTGCGTGAAACTGCTGCTACCGCTCTGGAGGAAAGCGCAAGTGCATGCCCGCATTCGAGACGAGGACTGACTCCCCTGGGGAGACTCGAGAAGTACCCAAAGATCCATGTCAGCACTGGAGAGGAATCCTCAGGTTCCGGCCCCGACTCCACACAAGGTCTTAGGCCCCGGCATCGACGGGAGAGGAATCCCGAGAGGACCCGGAGGAACTCGCATGGGGACTGGCCTTTCCTGAGGCCACCAGAGCGGGTCCCTGAGGTCCCCATCGTAAGTCGAGAGCACCTGCCGCAACTCGAGAAAATCCAGGAGGTTTTGCCCTCCAGGCGAGATGAGGCCCATTTCCGCTGAGGCTTCTCGAGGCCAATCACATCTAACCACTGGAACTTCCAAAGGGTCCTTCACACCCTTGCTGCAACTCAAGAAGTTCCCCGACATACCCGTCTCCACTCGAGAGGAAGCACGTGGGTCCCGCACACATCCAGGGGAGCCCCATTTCCGCCTCCTAGCTCGAGATGAGGGATCCTTTCCCTGTTTCGTAGGGAAAGAATTCTCGGCGTTCCCATCGTATCTCAAGAGGAGGCGCTCTCCACAGGAAAGGCGAGAGGAACTCCAGGGTCGTGCCACCATTCCAAGAGTCCCCCAGATGAGTCAGTCCATTCCAGAGGAACCTGTTTTCCCTGCACTGCCTTGACGTTCAAGCCGAGGATCGACTCCCACAACGTGTGTACGTGGGACAGCCCTGTGGGAAAGCCTCGTGGGAAAGCCTCGTGGGAAAGACTCGAGGGAAAACCATAGATCCTTTGATCCACGCGGCGGACTGCGTGACACTGCTGCTACCGCTCTGGAGGAAAGTGCAATGCATTCCCGCATTCGAGACGAGGACTGACTCCCCTGGGGAGACTCCAGAAGTACCCCAAGATCCATGTCAGCACTGGAGAGGAATCCTCAGGTTCCGGCCCCGACTCCACACAAGGTCTTAGGCCCCGGCATCAACGTGAGAGGAATCCCGAGAGGCCGCCGAGGAACTCGCATGGGGACTGGCCTTTCCTGAGGCCACCAGAGCGGTTCCCTGAGGTCCCCGTCGTAAGTCGAGAGCACCTGCCGAAACTCGAGAAAATCCAGGAGGTTTTGCCCTCCAGGCGAGATGAGGCCCATTTCCGCTGAGGCTTCTCGAGGCCAATCACATCTAACCACTGGAACTGCCAAAGGGTCCTTCACACCATTGTTGCAACTCAAGAAGTTCCCCGACATACCCGTCTCTACTCGAGAGGAAGCACGTGGTGTCCCGCACACATCCAGGGGAGCCCCGTTTCCGCCTCCTAGCTCGAGATGAGGGATCCTTTCCCTGTTTCGTAGGGAAAGAATTCGCGGCGTTCCCGTCGCATCTCAAGAGGAGGCGCTCTCCACAGGAAAGGCGAGAGGAACTCCAGGGTCGTGCCACCATTCCAAGAGTCCCCCAGATGTGTCAGTCCATTCCAGAGGAACCTGTTTTCCCTGCACTGCCTTTACGTTCAAGCCGAGGATCGACTCCCACCACGTGTGCACGTGGGAAAGACCTGTGGGAAAGCCTCGTGGGAAAGCCTCGTGGGAAAGACTCGAGGGAAAATCATAGATCCTTTGATCCACGCGGCGGACTGCGTGACACTGCTGCTACCGCTCTGGAGGAAAGGGCAATGCATGCCCGCATTCGAGACGAGGACTGACTCCCCTGGGGAGACTCCAGACGTACCCCAAGATCCATGTCAGCACTGGAGAGGAATCCTCAGGTTCCGGCCCCGACTCCACACAAGGTCTTAGGCCCCGGCATCGACGGGAGAGGAATCCCGAGAGGCCCCCGAGGAACTCGCATGGGGACTGGCCTTTCCTGAGGCCACCAGAGCGGGTCCCTGAGGTCCCCGTCGTAAGTCGAGAGCACCTGCCGCAACTCGAGAAAATCCAGGAGGTTTTGCCCTCCAGGCGAGATGAGGCCCATTTCCGCTGAGGCTTCTCGAGGCCAATCACATCTAACCACTGGAACTTCCAAAGGGTCATTCACACCATTGCTGCAACTCAAGAAGTTCCCCGACATACCCGTCTCAACTCGAGAGGAAGCACGTGTGGTCCCGCACACATCCAGGGGAGCCCCGTTTCCACCTCCTAGCTCGAGATGAGGGATCCTTTCCCTGTTTCGTAGGGAAAGAATTCCCGGCGTTCCCGTCGCATCTCAAGAGGAGGCGCTCTCCACAGGAAAGGCGAGAGGAACTCCAGGGTCGTGCCACCATTCCAAGAGTCCCCCAGATGTGTCAGTCCATTCCAGAGGAACCTGTTTTCCCTGCACTGCCTTGACGTTCAAGCCGAGGATCGACTCCCACCACGTGTGCACGTGGGACAGCCCTGTGGGAAAGCCTCGTGGGAAAGCCTCGAGGGAAAACCATAGATCCTTTGATCCACGCGGCGGACTGCGTGACACTGCTGCTACCGCTCTGGAGGAAAGCGCAAGTGCATGCCCGCATTCGAGACGAGGACTGACTCCCCTGGGGAGACTCCAGAAGTACCCCAAGATCCATGTCAGCACTGGAGAGGAATCCTCAGGTTCCGGCCCCGACTCCACACAAGGTCTTAGGCCCCGGCATCGACGGGAGAGGAATCCCGAGAGGCCCCCGAGGAACTTGCATGGGGACTGGCCTTTCCTGAGGCCACCAGAGCGGGTCCCTGAGGTCCCCGTCGTAAGTCGAGAGCACCTGCCGCAACTCGAGAAAATCCACGAGGTTTTGCCCTCCAGGCGAGATGAGGCCCATTTCCGCTGAGGCTTCTCGAGGCCAATCACATCTAACCACTGGAACTTCCAAAGGGTCCTTCACACCCTTGCTGCATCTCAAGAAGTTCCCCGACATACCCGTCTGCACTCGAGAGGAAGCACGTGGTGTCCCGCACACATCCAGGGGAGCCCCGTTTCCGCCTCCTAGCTCGAGATGAGGGATCCTTTCCCTGTTTCGTAGGGAAAGAATTCCCGGCATTCCCGTCGCATCTCAAGAGGAGGCGCTCTCCACAGGAAAGGCGAGGGGAACTCCAGGGTCGTGACACCATTCCAAGAGTCCCCCAGATGTGTCAGTCCATTCCAGAGGAACCTGTTTTCCCTGCACTGCCTTGACGTTCAAGCCGAGGATCGACTCCCACCACGTGTGCACGTGGGACAGCCCTGTGGGAAAGCCTCGTGGGAAAGCCTCGTGGGAAAGACTCGAGGGAAAACCATAGATCCTTTGATCCACGCGGCGGACTGCGTGACACTGCTGCTACCGCTCTGGAGGAAAGCGCAAGTGCATGCCCGCATTCGAGACGAGGACTGACTCCCCTGGGGAGACTCCAGAAGTACCCCAAGATCCCTGTCAGCACTGGAGAGGAATCCTCAGGTTCCGGCCCCGACTCCACACAAGGTCTTAGGACCCGGCATCGACGGGAGAGGAATCCCGAGAGGCCCCCGAGGAACTCGCATGGGGACTGGCCTTTCCTGAGGCCACCAGAGCTGGTCCCTGAGGTCCCCGTCGTAAGTCGAGAGCACCTGCCGCAACTCGAGAAAATCCAGGAGGTTTTGCCCTCCAGGCGAGATGAGGCCCATTTCCGCTGAGGCTTCTCGAGGCCAATCACATCTAACCACGGGAACTTCCAAAGGGTCCTTCACACCCTTGCTGCAACTCAAGAAATTCCCCGACATACCCGTCTGCACTCGAGAGGAAGTACGTGGTGTCCCGCACACATTCAGGGGAGACCCGTTTCCGCCTCCTAGCTCGAGATGAGGGATCCTTTCCCTGTTTCGTAGGGAAAGAATTCCCGGCGTTCCCGTCGCATCTCAAGAGGAGGCGCTCTCCACAGGAAAGGCGAGAGGAACTCCAGGGTCATGCCACCATTCCAAGAGTCCCCCAGATGTGTCAGTCCATTCCAGAGGAACCTGTTTTCCCTGCACTGCCTTGACGTTCAAGCCGAGGATCGACTCCCACCACGTGTGCACGTGGGACAGCCCTGTGGGAAAGCCTCGTGGGAAAGCCTCGTGGGAAAGACTCGAGGGAAAACCATAGATCTTTTGATCCACGCGGCGGACTGCGTGCCACTGTTGCTACCGCTCTGGAGAAAAGCGCAAGTGCATGCCCGCATTCGAGACGAGGACTGACTCCCCTGGGGAGACTCCAGAAGTACCCCAAGATCCATGTCAGCACTGGAGAGGAATCCTCAGGTTCCGGCCCCGACTCCACACAAGGTCTTAGGCCCCGGCATCGACGGGAGAGGAATCCCGAGACGCCCCCGAGGAACTCGCATGGGGACTGGCCTGTCCTGAGGCCACCAGAGCGGGTCCCTGAGGTCCCCGTCGTAAGTCGAGAGCACCTGCCGCAACTCGAGAAAATCCAGGAGGTTTTGCCCTCCAGGCGAGATGAGGCCCATTTCCGCTGAGGCTTCTCGAGGCCAATCACATCTAACCACTGGAACTTCCAAAGGGTCCTTCACACCATTGCTGCAACTCAAGAAGTTCCCCGACATACCCGTCTCCACTCGAGAGGAATCATGTGGGGTCCCGCACACATCCAGGGGAGCCCCGTTTCCGCCTCCTAGCTCGAGATGAGGGATCCTTTCCCTGTTTCGTAGGGAAAGAATTCCCGGCGTTCCCGTCGCATCTCAAGAGGAGGCGGTCTCCACAGGAAAGGCGAGAGGAACTCCAGGGTCGTGCCACCATTCCAAGAGTCCCCCAGATGTGTCAGTCCATTCCAGAGGAAACTGTTTTCCCTGCACGGCCTTGACGTTCAAGCCGAGGATCGACTCCCACCACGTGTGCACGTGGGACAGCCCTGTGGGAAAGCCTCGTGGGAAAGCCTCGTGGGAAAGACTCGAGGGAAAACCATAGATCCTTTGATCCACGCGGCGGACTGCGTGACACTGCTGCTACCGCTCTGGAGGAAAGCGCAAGTGCATGCCCGCATTCGAGACGAGGACTGACTCCCCTGGGGAGACTCCAGAAGTACCCCAAGATCCATGTCAGCACTGGAGAGGAATCCTCAGGTTCCGGCCCCGACTCCACACAAGGTCTTAGGCCCCGGCATCGACGGGAGAGGAATCCCGAGACGCCCCCGAGGAACTCGCATGGGGACTGGCCTTTCCTGAGGCCACCAGAGCGGGTCCCTGAGGTCCCCGTCGTAAGTCGAGAGCACCTGCCGTAACTCCAGAAAATCCAGGAGGTTTTGCCCTCCAGGCGAGATGAGGCCCATTTCCGCTGAGGCTTCTCGAGGCCAATCACGTCTAACCACTGGAACTTCCAAAGGGTCCTTCACACCCTTGCTGCAACTCAAGAAGTTCCCCGACATACCCGTCTCCACTCGAGAGGAAACATGTGGTGTCCCGCACACATCCAGGGGAGCCCCGTTTCCGCCTCCTAGCTCGAGATGAGGGATCCTTTCCCTGTTTCGTAGGGAAAGAATTCCCGGCTTTCCCGTCGCATCTCAAGAGGAGGCGCTCTCCACAGGAAAGGCGAGAGGAACTCCAGGGTCGTGCCACCATTCCAAGAGTCCCCCAGATGTGTCAGTCCATTCCAGAGGAACCTGTTTTCCCTGCACTGCCTTGACATTAACCCGAGGATCGACTCCCACCACGTGTGCACGTGGGACAGCCCTGTGGGAAAGCCTCGAGGGAAAGCCTCGTGGGAAAGACTCGAGGGAAAACCATAGATCCTTTGATCCACGCGGCGGACTGCGTGACACTGCTGCTACCGCTCTGGAGGAAAGCGCAAGTGCATGCCCGCATTCGAGACGAGGACTGACTCCCCTGGGGAGACTCCAGAAGTACCCCAAGATCCATGTCAGCACTGGAGAGGAATCCTCAGGTTCCGGCCCCGACTCCACACAAGGTCTTAGGCCCCGGCATCGACGGGAGAGGAATCCCGAGAGGCCCCCGAGGAACTCGCATGGGGACTGGCCTTTCCTGAGGCCACCAGAGCGGGTCCCTGAGGTCCCCGTCGTAAGTCGAGAGCACCTGCCGCAACTCGAGAAAATCCAGGAGGTTTTGCCCTCCAGGCGAGATGAGGCCCATTTCCGCTGAGGCTTCTCGAGGCCAATCACATCTAACCACTGGAACTTCCAAAGGGTCCTTCACACCATTGCTGCAACTCAAGAAGTTCCCCGACATACCCGTCTCCACTCGAGAGGAAGCACGTTGGGTCCCGCACACATCCAGGGCAGCCCCGTTTCCGCCTCCTAGCTCGAGATGAGGGATCCTTTCCCTGTTTCGTAGGGAAAGAATTCCCGGCGTTCCCGTCGCATCTCAAGACGAGGCGCTCTCCACAGGAAGGCGAGAGGAACTCCAGGGTCGTGCCACCATTCCAAGAGTCCCCCAGATGTGTCAGTCCATTCCAGAGGAACCTGTTTTCCCTGCACTGCCTTGACGTTCAAGCCGAGGATCGACTCCCACCACGTGTGCACGTGGGACAGCCCTGTGGGAAAGCCTCGTGGGAAAGCCTCGTGGGAAAGACTCGAGGGAAAACCATAGATCCTTTGATCCACGCGGCGGAATGCGTGACACTGCTGCTACCGCTCTGGAGGAAAGCGCAAGTGCATGCCCGCATTCGAGACGAGGACTGACTCCCCTGGGGAGACTCCAGAAGTACCCCAAGATCCATGTCAGCACTGGAGATGAATCCTCAGGTTCCGGCCCCGACTCCACACAAGGTCTTAGGCCCCGGCATCGACGGGAGAGTAATCCCGAGACGCCCCCGAGGAACTCGCATGGGGACTGGCCTTTCCTGAGGCCACCAGAGCGGGTCCCTGAGGTCCCCGTCGTAAGTCGAGAGCACCTGCCGCAACTCGAGAAAATCCAGGAGGTTTTGCCCTCCAGGCGAGATGAGGCCCATTTCCGCTGAGGCTTCTCGAGGCCAATCACATCTAACCACTGGAACTTCCAAAGGGTCCTTCACACCATTGCTGCAACTCAAGAAGTTCCCCGACATACCCGTCTCCCCTCGAGAGGAAGCACGTGGGGTCCCGCACACATCCAGGGGAGCCCCGTTTCCGCCTCCTAGCTCGAGATGAGGGATCCTTTCCCTGTTTCGTAGGGAAAGAATTCCCGGCGTTCCCGTCGCATCTCAAGAGGAGGCGCTCTCCACAGGAAAGGCGAGAGGAACTCCAGGGTCGTGCCACCATTCCAAGAGTCCCCCAGATGTGTCAGTCCATTCCAGAGGAACCTGTTTTCCCTGCACTGCCTTGACGTTCAAGCCGAGGATCTCTCCCACCACGTGTGCACGTGGGACAGCCCTGTGGGAAAGCCTCGTGGGAAAGCCTCGTGGGAAAGACTCGAGGGAAAAACATAGATCCTTTGATCCACGCGGCGGACTGCGTGACACTGCTGCTACCGCTCTGGAGGAAAGCGCAAGTGCATGCCCGCATTCGAGACGAGGACTGACTCCCCTGGGGAGACTCCAGAAGTACCCCAAGATCCATGTCAGCACTGGAGAGGAATCCTCAGGTTCCGGCCCCGACTCCACACAAGGTCTTAGGCCCCGGAATCGACGGGAGAGGAATCCCGAGAGGCCCCCGAGGAACTCGCATGGGGACTGGCCTTTCCTGAGGCCACCAGAGCGGGTCCCTGAGGTCCCCGTCGTAAGTCGAGAGCACCTGCCGCAACTCGAGAAAATCCAGGAGGTTTTGCCCTCCAGGCGAGATGAGGCCCATTTCCGCTGAGGCTTCTGGAGGCCAATCACATCTAACCACTGGAACTTCCAAAGGGTCCTTCACACCATTGCTGCAACTCAAGAAGTTCCCCGACATACCCGTCTCCACTCGAGAGGAAGCACGTGGGGTCCCGCACACATCCAGGGGAGACCCGTTTCCGCCTCCTAGCTCGAGATGAGGGATCCTTTCCCTGTTTCGTAGGGAAAGAATTCCCGGCGTTCCCGTCGCATCTCAAGAGGAGTCGCTCTCCACAGGAAAGGCGAGAGGAACTCCAGGGTCGTGCCACCATTCCAAGAGTCCCCCAGATGTGTCAGTCCATTCATGAGGAACCTGTTTTCCCTGAACTGCCTTGACGTTCAAGCCGAGGATCTCTCCCACCACGTGTGCACGTGGGACAGCCCTGTGGGAAAGCCTCGTGGGAAAGCCTCGTGGGAAAGACTCGAGGGAAAACCATAGATCCTTTGATCCACGCGGCGGACTGCGTGACACTGCTGCTACCGTTCTGGAGGAAAGCGCAAGTGCATGCCCGCATTCGAGACGAGGACTGACTCCCCTGGGGAGACTCCAGGGGTACCCCAAGATCCATGTCAGCACTGGAGAGGAATCCTCAGGTTCCGGCCCCAACTCCACACAAGGTCTTAGGCCCCGGCATCGACGGGAGAGGAATCCCGAGACGCCCCCGAGGAACTCGCATGGGGACTGGCCTTTCCTGAGGCCACCAGAGCGGGTCCCTGAGGTCCCCGTCGTAAGTCGAGAGCACCTGCCGCAACTCGAGAAAATCCAGGAGGTTTTGCCCTCCAGGCGAGATTAGGCCCATTTCCGCTGAGGCTTCTGGAGGCCAATCACATCTAACCACTGAAACTTCCAAAGGGTCCTTCACACCCTTGCTGCAACTCAAGAAGTTCCCCGACATACCCGTCTCCACTCGAGAGGAAGCACGTGGGTCCCGCACACATCCAGGGGAGCCCCGATTCCGCCTCCTAGCTCGAGATGAGGGATCCTTTCCCTGTTTCGTAGGGAAAGAATTCCCGGCGTTCCCGTCGCATCTCAAGAGGAGGCGCTCTCCACAGGAAAGGCGAAAGGAACTCCAGGGTCGTGCCACCATTCCAAGAGTCCCCCAGATGTGTCAGTCCATTCCAGAGGAACCTGTTTACCCTGCACTGCCTTGACGTTCAAGCCGAGGATCGACTCCCACCACGTGTGCACGTGGGACAGCCCTGTGGGAAAGCCTCGTGGGAAAGCCTCGTGGGAAAGACTCGAGGGAAAACCATAGATCCTTTGATCCACGCGGCGGACTGCGTGACACTGCTGCTACTGCTCTGGAGGAAAGCGCAAGTGCATGCCCGCATTCGAGACGAGGACTGACTCCCCTGGGGAGACTCCAGAAGTACCCCAAGATCCATGTCATCACTGGAGAGGAATCCTCAGGTTCCGGCCCCGACTCCACACAAGGTCTTAGGCCCCGGCATCGACGGGAGAGGAATCCCGAGAGGCCCCCGAGGAACTCGCATGGGGACTGGCCTTTCCTGAGGCCACCAGAGCGGGTCCCTGAGGTCCCCGTCGTAAGTCGAGAGTACCTGCCGCAACTCGAGAAAATCCAGGAGGTTTTGCCCTCCAGGCGAGATGAGGCCCATTTCCGCTGAGGCTTCTCGAGGCCAATCACATCTAACCACTGGAACTTCCAAAGGGTCCTTCACACCCTTGCTGCAACTCAAGAAGTTCCCCGACATACCCGTCTCCACTCGAGAGGAAGCACGTGGTGTCCCGCACACATCCAGGTGAACCCCGTTTCCGACTCCTAGCTCGAGATGAGGGATCCTTTCCCTGTTTCGTAGGGAAAGAATTCCCGGCGTTCCCGTCGCATCTCAAGAGGAGGCGCTCTCCACAGGAAAGGCGAGAGGAACTCCAGGGTCGTGCCACCATTCCAAGAGTCCCCCAGATGTGTCAGTCCATTCCAGAGGACCTGTTTTCCCTGCACTGCCTTGACGTTCAAGCCGAGGATCGACTCCCACCACGTGTGCACGTGGGACAGCCCTGTGGGAAAGCCTCGTGGGAAAGCCTCGTGGGAAAGACTCGAGGGAAAACCATAGATCCTTTGATCCACGCGGAGGACTGCGTGACACTGCTGCTACCGCTCTGGAGGAAAGCGCAAGTGCATGCCCACATTCGACACGAGGACTGACTCCCCTGGGGAGACTCCAGAAGTACCCCAAGATCCATGTCAGCACTGGAGAGGAATCCTCAGGTTCCGGCCCCGACTCCACACAAGGTCTTAGGCCCCGGCATCGACGGGAGAGGAATCCCGAGAGGCCCCCGAGGAACTCGCATGGGGACTGGCCTTTCATGAGGCCACCAGAGCGGGTCCCTGAGGTCCCCGTCGTAAGTCGAGAGCACCTGCCGCAACTCGAGGAAATCCAGGAGGTTTTGCCCTCCAGGCGAGATGAGGCCCATTTCCGCTGAGGCTTCTCGAGGCCAATCACATCTAACCACTGGAACTTCCAAAGGGTCCTTCACACCATTGCTGCAACTCAAGAAGTTCCCCGACATACCCGTCTCCACTCGAGAGGAAGCACGTGGGGTCCCGCACACATCCAGGGGAGCCCCGTTTCCGCCTCCTATCTCGAGATGAGGGATCCTTTCCCTGTTTCGTAGGGAAAGAATTCCCGGCGTTCCCGTCGCATCTCAAGAGGAGGCGCTCTCCACAGGAAAGGCGAGAGGAACTCCAGGGTCGTGCCACCATTCCAAGAGTCCCCCAGATGTGTCAGTCCATTCCAGAGGAACCTGTTTTCCCTGAACTGCCTTGACGTTCAAGCCGAGGATCTCTCCCACCACGTGTGCACGTGGGACAGCCCTGTGGGAAAGCCTCGTGGGAAAGCCTCGTGGGAAAGACTCGAGGGAAAACCATAGATCCTTTGATCCACGCGGCGGACTGCGTGACACTGCTGCTACCGCTCTGGAGGAAAGCGCAAGTGCATGCCCGCATTCGAGACGAGGACTGACTCCCCTGGGGAGACTCCAGAAGTACCCCAAGATCCATGTCAGCACTGGAGAGGAATCCTCAGGTTCCGGCCCCGACTCCACACAAGTTCTTAGGCCCCGGCATCGACGGGAGAGTAATCCCGAGAGGCCCCCGAGGAACTCGCATGGGGACTGGCCTTTCCTGAGGCCACCAGAGCGGGTCCCTGAGGTCCCCGTCGTAAGTCGAGAGCACCTGCCGCAACTCGAGAAAATCCAGGAGGTTTTGCCCTCCAGGCGAGATGAGGCCCATTTCCGCTGAGGCTTCTGGAGGCCAATCACATCTAACCACTGGAACTTCCAAAGGGTCCTTCACACCCTTGCTGCAACTCAAGAAGTTCCCCGACATACCCGTCTCCACTCGAGAGGAAGCACGTGGGTCCCGCACACATCCAGGGGAGCCCCGATTCCGCCTCCTAGCTCGAGATGAGGGATCCTTTCCCTGTTTCGTAGGGAAAGAATTCCCGGCGTTCCCGTCGCATCTCAAGAGGAGGCGCTCTCCACAGGAAAGGCGAGAGGAACTCCAGGGTCGTGCCACCATTCCAAGAGTCCCCCAGATGTGTCAGTCCATTCCAGAGGAACCTGTTTACCCTGCACTGCCTTGACGTTCAAGCCGAGGATCGACTCCCACCACATGTGCACGTGGGACAGCCGTGTGGGAAAGCCTCGTGGGAAAGCCTCGTGGGAAAGACTCGAGGGAAAACCATAGATCCTTTGATCCACGCGGCGGACTGCGTGACACTGCTGCTACTGCTCTGGAGGAAAGCGCAAGTGCATGCCCGCATTCGAGACGAGGACTGACTCCCCTGGGGAGACTCCAGAAGTACCCCAAGATCCATGTCAGCACTGGAGAGGAATCCTCAGGTTCCGGCCCCGACTCCACACAAGGTCTTAGGCCCCGGCATCGACGGGAGAGGAATCCCGAGAGGCCCCCGAGGAACTCGCATGGGGACTGGCCTTTCCTGAGGCCACCAGAGCGGGTCCCTGAGGTCCCCGTCGTAAGTCGAGAGTACCTGCCGCAACTCGAGAAAATCCAGGAGGTTTTGCCCTCCAGGCGAGATGAGGCCCATTTCCGCTGAGGCTTCTCGAGGCTAATCACATCTAACCACTGGAACTTCCAAAGGGTCCTTCACACCCTTGCTGCAACTCAAGAAGTTCCCCGACATACCCGTCTCCACTCGAGAGGAAGCACGTGGTGTCCCGCACACATCCAGGTGAACCCCGTTTCCGCCTCCTAGCTCGAGATGAGGGATCCTTTCCCTGTTTCGTAGGGAAAGAATTCCCGGCGTTCCCGTCGCATCTCAAGAGGAGGCGCTCTCCACAGGAAAGGCGAGAGGAACTCCAGGGTCGTGCCACCATTCCAAGAGTCCCCCAGATGTGTCAGTCCATTCCAGAGGAACTGTTTTCCCTGCACTGCCTTGACGTTCAAGCCGAGGATGGACTCCCACCACGTGTGCACGTGGGACAGCCCTGTGGGAAAGCCTCGTGGGAAAGCCTCGTGGGAAAGACTCGAGGGAAAACCATGGATCCTTTGATCCACGCGGAGGACTGCGTGACACTGCTGCTACCGCTCTGGAGGAAAGCGCAAGTGCATGCCCACATTCGACACGAGGACTGACTCCCCTGGGGAGACTCCAGAAGTACCCCAAGATCCATGTCAGCACTGGAGAGGAATCCTCAGGTTCCGGCCCCGACTCCACACAAGGTCTTAGGCCCCGGCATCGACGGGAGAGGAATCCCGAGAGGCCCCCGAGGAACTCGCATGGGGACTGGCCTTTCCTGAGGTCACCAGAGCGGGTCCCTGAGGTCCCCGTCGTAAGTCGAGAGCACCTGCCGCAACTCGAGAAAATCCAGGAGGTTTTGCCCTCCAGGCGAGATGAGGCCCATTTCCGCTGAGGCTTCTCGAGGCCAATCACATCTAACCACTGGAACTTCCAAAGGGTCCTTCACACCCTTGCTGCAACTCAAGAAGTTCCCCGACATACCCGTCTCCACTTGAGAGGAAGCACGTGGGTCCCGCACTCATCCAGGGGAGCCCCGTTTCCGCCTCCTAGCTCGAGATGAGGGATCCTTTCCCTGATTCGTAGGGAAAGAATTCTCGGCGTTCCCGTCGCATCTCAAGAGGAGGCGCTCTCCACAGGAAAGGCGAGAGGAACTCCAGGGTCGTGCCACCATTCCAAGAGTCCCCCAGATGTGTCAGTCCATTCCAGAGGAACCTGTTTTCCCTGCACTGCCTTGACGTTTAAGCCGAGGATCGACTCCCACCACGTGTGCACGTGGGACAGCCCTGTGGGAAAGCCTCGTGGGAAAGCCTCGTGGGAAAGACTCGAGGGAAAACCATAGATCCTTTGATCCACGCGGTGGACTGCGTGACACTGCTGCTACTGCTCTGGAGGAAAGCGCAAGTGCATGCCCGCATTCGAGACGAGGACTGACTCCCCTGGGGAGACTCCAGAAGTACCCCAAGATCCATGTCAGCACTGGAGAGGAATCCTCAGGTTCCGGCCCCGACTCCACACAAGGTCTTAGGCCCCGGCATCGACTGGAGAGGAATCCCGAGACGCCCCCGAGGAACTCGCATGGGGACTGGCCTTTCCTGAGGCCACCAGAGCGGGTCCCTGAGGTCCCCGTCGTAAGTCGAGAGTACCTGCTGCAACTCGAGAAAATCCAGGAGGTTTTGCCCTCCAGGCGAGATGAGGCCCATTTCCGCTGAGGCTTCTCGAGGCCAATCACATCTAACCACTGGAACTTCCAAAGGGTCCTTCACACCCTTGCTGCAACTCAAGAAGTTCCCCGACATACCCGTCTCCACTTGAGAGGAAGCACGTGGTGTCCCGCACACATCCAGGTGAACCCCGTTTCCGCCTCCTAGCTCGAGATGAGGGATCCTTTCCCTGTTTCGTAGGGAAAGAATTCCCGGCGTTCCCGTCGCATCTCAAGAGGAGGCGCTCTCCACAGGAAAGGCGAGAGGAACTCCAGGGTCGTGCCACCATTCCAAGAGTCCCCCAGATGTGTCAGTCCATTCCAGAGGACCTGTTTTCCCTGCACTGCCTTGAAGTTCAAGCCGAGGATCGACTCCCACCACGTGTGCACGTGGGACAGCCCTGTGGGAAAGCCTCGTGGGAAAGCCTCGTGGGAAAGACTCGAGGGAAAACCATAGATCCTTTGATCCGCGCGGAGGACTGCGTGACACTGCTGCTACCGCTCTGGAGGAAAGCGCAAGTGCATGCCCACATTCGACACGAGGACTGACTCCCCTGGGGAGACTCCAGAAGTACCCCAAGATCCATGTCAGCACTGGAGAGGAATCCTCAGGTTCCGGCCCCGACTCCACACAAGGTCTTAGGCCCCGGCATCGACGGGAGAGGAATCCCGAGAGGCCCCCGAGGAACTCGCATGGGGACTGGCCTTTCCTGAGGCCACCAGAGCGGGTCCCTGAGGTCCCCGTCGTAAGTCGAGAGCACCTGCCGCAACTCGAGAAAATCCAGGAGGTTTTGCCCTCCAGGCGAGATGAGGCCCATTTCCGCTGAGGCTTCTCGAGGCCAATCACATCTAACCACTGGAACTTCCAAAGGGTCCTTCACACCCTTGCTGCAACTCAAGAAGTTCCCCGACATACCCGTCTCCACTTGAGAGGAAGCACGTGGGTCCCGCACACATCCAGGGGAGCCCCGTTTCCGCCTCCTAGCTCGAGATGAGGGATCCTTTCCCTGTTTCGTAGGGAAAGAATTCTCGGCGTTCCCGTCGCATCTCAAGAGGAGGCGCTCTCCACAGGAAAGGCGAGAGGAACTCCAGGGTCGTGCCACCATTCCAAGAGTCCCCCAGATGTGTCAGTCCATTCCAGAGGAACCTGTTTTCCCTGCACTGCCTTGACGTTCAAGCCGAGGATCGACTCCCACCACGTGTGCACGTGGGACAGCCCTGTGGGAAAGCCTCGTGGGAAAGCCTCGTGGGAAAGACTCGAGGGAAAACCATAGATCCTTTGATCCACGCGGCGGACTGCGTGACACTGCTGCTACCGCTCTGGAGGAAAGCGCAAGTGCATGCCCGCATTCGAGACGAGGACTGACTCCCCTGGGGAGACACCAGAAGTACCCCAAGATCCATGTCAGCACTGGAGAGGAATCCTCAGGTTCCGGCCCCGACTCCACACAAGGTCTTAGGCCCCGGCATCGACGGGAGAGGAATCCCGAGAGGCCCCCGAGGAACTCGCATGGGGACTGGCCTTTCCTGAGGCCACCAGAGCGGGTCCCTGAGGTCCCCGTCGTAAGTCGAGAGCACCTGCCGCAACTCGAGGAAATCCAGGAGGTTTTGCCCTCCAGGCGAGATGAGGCCCATTTCCGCTAAGGCTTCTCGAGGCTAATCACGTCTAACCACTGGAACTTCCAAAGGGTCCTTCACACCCTTACTGCAACTCAAGAAGTTCCCCGACATACCCGTCTCCACTCGAGAGGAAGCACGTGGGGTCCCGCACACATCCAGGGGAGCCCCGTTTCCGCCTCCTAGCTCGAGATGAGGGATCCTTTCCCTGTTTCGTAGGGAAAGAATTCCCGGCGTTCCCGTCGCATCTCAAGAGGAGGGGCTCTCCACAGGAAAGGCGAGAGGAACTCCAGGGTCGTGCCACCATTCCAAGAGTCCCCCAGATGTGTCAGTCCATTCCAGAGGAACCTGTTTTCCCTGCACTGCCTTTACGTTCAAGCCGAGGATCGACTCCCACCACGTGTGCACGTGGGACAGCCCTGTGGGAAAGCCTCGTGGGAAAGCCTCGTGGGAAAGACTCGAGGGAAAGCCATAGATCCTTTGATCCACGCGGCGGACTGCGTGACACTGCTGCTACCGCTCTGGAGGAAAGCGCAAGTGCATGCCCGCATTCGAGACGAGGACTGACTCCCCTGGGGAGACTCCAGAAGTACCCCAAGATCCATGTCAGCACTGGAGAGGAAACCTCAGGTTCCGGCCCCGACTCCACACAAGGTCTTAGGCCCCGGCATCGACGGGAGAGGAATCCCGAGAGGCCCCCGAGGAACTCGCATGGGGACTGGCCTTTCATGAGGCCACCAAAGCGGGTCCCTGAGGTCCCCGTCGTAAGTCTAGAGCACCTGCCGCAACTCGAGGAAATCCAGGAGGTTTTGCCCTCCAGGCGAGATGAGGCCCATTTCCGCTTAGGCTTCTCGAGGCTAATCACGTCTAACCACTGGAACTTCCAAAGGGTCCTTCACACCCTTGCTGCAACTCAAGAAGTTCCCCGACATACCCGTCTCCACTCGAGAGGAAGCACGTGGGTCCAGCACACATCCAGGGGAGCCCCGTTTCCGCCTCCTAGCTCGAGATGAGGGATCCTTTCCCTGTTTCGAAGGGAAAGAATTCCCGGCGTTCCCGTCGCATCTCAAGAGGAGGAGCTCTCCACAGGAAAGGCGAGAGGAACTCCAGGGTCATGCCACCATTCCAAGAGTCCCCCAGATGTGTCAATCCATTCCAGAGGAACCTGTTTTCCCTGCACTGCCTTGACGTTCAAGCCGAGGATCGACTCCCACCACGTGTGCACGTGGGACAGCCCTGTGGGAAAGCCTCGTGGGAAAGCCTCGTGGGAAAGACTCGAGGGAAAATCATAGATCCTTTGATCCACGCGGCGGACTGCGTGACACTGCTGCTACCGCTCTGGAGGAAAGCGCAAGTGCATGCCCGCATTCGAGACGAGGACTGACTCCCCTGGGGAGACTCCAGAAGTACCCCAAGATCCATGTCAGCACTGGAGAGGAATCCTCAGGTTCCGGCCCCGACTCCACAAAAGGTCTTAGGCCCCGGCATCGACGGGAGAGGAATCCCCAGCGGAACTCGCATGGGGACTGGCCTTTCCTGAGGCCACCAGAGCGGGTCCCTGAGGTCCCCGTCGTAAGTCGAGAGCACCTGCCGCAACTCGAGAAAATCCAGGAGGTTTTGCCCTCCAGGCGAGATGAGGCCCATTTCTGCTGAGGCTTCCCGAGGCTAATCACATCTAACCACTGGAACATCCAAAGGGTCTTTCTCACCCTTGCCGCAACTCAAGAAGTTCCCCGACATACCCGTCTCCACTCGAGAGGAAGCACGTGGGGTCTCGAAACATCCAGGGTAGCCCCGTTTCCGCCTCCTAGCTCGAGATGAAGGATCCTTTCCCTGTTTCGTAGGGAAAGAATTCCCGGCGTTCCCGTCGCAACTCAAGAGGAGGCGCTCTCCACAGGAAAGGCGAGAGGAACTCCAGGGTCGTGCCACCATTCCAAGAGTCCCCCAGATATGTCAATCCATTCCAGAGGAACCTGTTTTCCCTGCACTGCCTTGACGTTCAAGCCGAGGATCGACTCCCACCACGTGTGCACGTGGGACAGCCCTGTGGGAAAGCCTCGTGGGAAAGACTCGAGGGAAAACCATAGATCCTTTGATCCACGCGGCGGACTGCGTGACACTGCTGCTACCGCCCTGGAGGAAAGCGCAAGTGCATGCCCGCATTCGAGACGAGGACTGACTCCCCTGGGGAGACTCCAGAAGTACCCCAAGATCCATGTCAGCACTGGAGAGGAATCCTCAGGTTCCGGCCCCGACTCCACACAAGGTCTTAGGCCCCGGCATCGACGGGAGAGGAATCCCGAGAGGCCCCCGAGGAACTCGCATGGGGACTTGCCTTTCCTGAGGCCACCAGAGCGGGTCCCTGAGGTCCCCGTCGTAAGTCGAGAGCACCTGCCGCAACTCGAGAAAATCCAGGAGGTTTTGCCCTCCAGGCGAGATGAGGCCCAGTTCCGCTGAGGCTTCTCGAGGCTAAACACATCTAACCACTGGAACATCCAAAGGGTGCTTCTCACCCTTGCTGCAACTCAAGAAGTTCCCCGACATACCCGTCTCCACTCGAGAGGAAGCACGAGGGTACCGCACACATCCAGGGGAGCCCCGTTTCCGCCTCCTAGCTCGAGATGAGGGATCCTTTCCCTGTTTCCTAGAGAAAGAATTCCCGGCGTTCCCGTCGCATCTCAAGAGGTGGCGCTCTCCACAGGAAAGGCGAGAGGTACTCCAGGGTCGTGCCACCATTCCAAGAGTCCCCCAGATGTGTCAGTCCATTCCAGAGGAACCTGTTTTCCCTGCACTGCCTTGACGTTCAAGCCGAGGATCGACTCCCACCACGTGTGCACGTGGGACAGCCCTGTGGGAAAGCCTCGTGGGAAAGCCTCGTGGGAAAGACTCGAGGGAAAACCATAGATCCTTTAATCCACGCGGCGGACTGCGTGACACTGCTGCTACCGCTCTGGAGGAAAGCGCAAGTGCATGCCCGCATTCGAGACGAGGACTGACTCCCCTGGGGAGACTCCAGAAGTACCCCAAGATCCATGTCAGCACTGGAGAGGAATCCTCAGGTTCCGGCCCCAACTCCACACAAGGTCTTAGGCCCCGGCATCGACGGGAGAGGAATCCCGAGAGGCCCCCGAGGAACTCGCATGGGGACTGGCCTTTCCTGACGCCACCAGAGCGGGTCCCTGAGGTCCCCGTCGTAAGTCGAGAGCACCTGCCGCACCTCGAGAAAATCCAGCAGGTTTTGCCCTCCAGGCGAGATGAGGCCCATTTCCGCTGAGGCTTCTCGAGGCTAATCACGAATAACCACTGGAACTTCCAAAGGGTCCTTCACACCCTTGCTGCAACTCAAGCAGTTCCACGACATACCCGTCTCCACTCGAGAGGAAGCACTAGGGTCCCGCACACATCCAGGGGAGCCCCGTTTCCGCCTCCTAGCTCGAGATGAGTGATCCTTTCCCTGTTTCGTAGGGAAAGAATTCCCGGCGTTCCCGTCGCATCTCAAGAGGAGGCGCTCTCCACAGGAAAGGCGAGAGGAACTCCAGGGTCGTGCCACCATTCCAAGAGTCCCCCAGATGTGTCAGTCCATTCCAGAGGAACCTGTTTTCCCTGCACTGCCTTGAGTTCAAGCCGAGGATCGACTCCCACCACGTGTGCACGTGGGACAGCCCTGTGGGAAAGCCTCGTGGGAAAGCCTCGTGGGAAAGACTCGAGGGAAAACCATAGATCCTTTGATCCACGCGGCGGACTGCATGACACTGCTGCTACCGCTCTGGAGGAAAGCGCAAGTGCATGCCCGCATTCGAGACGAGGACTGACTCCCCTGGGGAGACTCCAGAAGTACCCCAAGATCCATGTCAGCACTGGAGAGGAATCCTCAGTTTCCGGCCCCGACTCCACACAAGGTCTTAGGCCCCGGCATCGACGGGAGAGGAATCCCGAGAGGCCCCCGAGGAACTCGCATGGGGACTGGCCTTTCCTGAGGCCACCAGAGCGGGTCCCTGAGGTCCCCGTCGTAAGTCGAGAGCACCTGCCGCAACTCGAGAAAATCCAGGAGGTTTTGCCCTCCAGGCGAGATGAGGCCCATTTCCGCTGAGGCTTCTCGAGGCTAATCACGTCTAACCACTGGAACTTCCAAAGGGTCCTTCACACCCTTGCTGCAACTCAAGATGTTCCCCGACAAACCCGTCTCCACTCGAGAGGAAGCACGTGGGGTCCCGCACACATCCAGGGGAGCCCCGTTTCCGCCTCCTAGCTCGAGATGAAGGATCCTTTCCCTGTTTCGTAGGGAAAGAATTCCCGGCATTCCCGTCGCATCTCAAGAGGAGGCGCTCTCCACAGGAAAGGCGAGAGGAACTCCAGGGTCCTGCCACCATTCCAGGAGTCCCACAGATGTGTCAGTCCATTCCAGAGGAACCTGTTTTCCCTGCACTGCCTTGACGTTCAAGCCGAGGATCGACTCCCACCACGTGTGCACGTGGGACAGCCCTGTGGGAAAGCCTCGTGGGAAAGCCTCGTGGGAAAGACTCGAAGGAAAACCATAGATCCTTTGATCCATGCGGCGGACTGCGTGCCACTGCTGCTACCGCCCTGGGGGAAAGGGCAAGTGCATGCCCGCATTCGAGACGAGGACTGACTCCCCTAGGGAGACTCCAGAAGTACCCCAAGATCCATGTCAGCACTGGAGAGGAATCCTCAGGTTCCGGCCCCGACTCCACACAAGGTCTTAGGCCCCGGCATCGACGGGAGAGGAATTCCGAGAGGCCCCCGAGGAACTCGCATGGGGACTGTCCTTTCCTGAGGCCACCAGAGCGGGTCCCTGAGGTCCCCGTCGTAAGTCGAGAGCACCTGCCGCAACTCGAGAAAATCCAGGAGGTTTTACCCTCCAGGCGAGATGAGGCCCATTTCCGCTGAGGCTTCTCGAGGCTAATCACGTCTAACCACTGGAACTTCCAAAGGGTCCTTCACACCCTTGCTGCAACTCAAGCAGTTCCGCGACATACCCGTCTCCACTCGAGAGGAAGCACGAGGGTCCCGCACACATCCAGGGGAGCCCCGTTTCCGCCTCCTAGCTCGAGATGAGGGATCCTTTCCCTGTTTCGTATGGAAAGAATTCCCGGCGTTCCCGTCGCATCTCAAGAGGAGGCGATCTCCACAGGAAAGGCGAGAGGAACTCCAGGGTCGTGCCACCATTCCAAGAGTCCCCCAGATGTGTCTGTCCATTCCAGAGGAACCTGTTTTACCTGCACTGCCTTGAGTTCAAGCCGAGGATCGACTCCCACCACGTGTGCACGTGGGACAGCCCTGTGGGAAAGCCTCGTGGGAAAGCCTCGTGGGAAAGACTCGTGGGAAAGACTCGAGGGAAAACCATAGATCCTTTGATCCACTCGGCGGACTGCGTGAAACTGCTCCTACCTCCCTGGAGGAAAGCGCAAGTGCATGCCCGCATTCGAGACGAGGACTGACTCCCCTGGGGTGACTCCAGAAGTACCCCAAGATCCATGTCAGCACTGGAGAGGAATCCTCAGGTTCCGGCCCCGACTCCACACAAGGTCTTAGGCCCCGGCATCGACGGGAGAGGAATCCCGAGAGGCCCCCGAGGAACTCGCATGGGGACTGGCCTTTCCTGAGGCCACCAGAGCGGGTCCCTGAGGTCCCCGTCGTAAGTCGAGAGCACCTGCCGCAACTCGAGAAATTCCACGAGGTTTTGCCCTCCAGGCGAGATGAGGCCCATTTCCGCTGAGGCTTCTCGAGGCTAATCACGTCTAACCACTGAAACTTCCAAAGGGTCATTCACACCCTTGCTGCAACTCAAAAAGTTCCCCGACATACCCGTCTCCACTGGAGAGGAAGCACGTGGGGTCCCGCACACATCCAGGGGAGCCCCGTTTCCGCCTCCTAGCTCGAGATGAGGGATCCTTTCCCTGTTTCGTAGGGAAAGAATTCCCGGCGTTCCCGTCGCATCTCAAGAGGAGGCGCTCTCCACAGGAAAGGCGAGAGGAACTCCAGGGTCGTGCCACCATTCCAAGAGTCCCCCAGATGTGTCAGTCCATTCCAGAGGAACCTGTTTTCCCTGCACTGCCTTGACGTTCAAGCCGATGATCGACTCCCACCACGTGTGCACGTGGGACAGCCCTGTGGGAAAGCCTCGTGGGAAAGCCTCGTGGGAAAGACTCGAGGGAAAACCATAGATCCTTTGATCCACGCGGCGGACTGCGTGACACTGCTCCTACCGCCCTGGAGGAAAGCGCAAGTGCATGCCCGCATTCGAGACGAGCACTGACTCCCCTGGGGAGACTCCAGAAGTACCCCAAGATCCATGTCAGCACTGGAGAGGAATCCTCAGGTTCCGGCCCCGACTCCACACAAGGTCTTAGGCCCCGGCATCGACGGGAGAGGAATCCCGAGAGGCCCCCGAGGAACTCGCATGGGGACTGGCCTTTCCTGAGGCCACCAGAGCGGGTCCCTGAGGTCCCCGTCGTAAGTCGAAAGCACCTGCCGCAACTCGAGAAAATCCAGGAGGTTTTGCCCTCCAGGCGAGATGAGGCCCATTTCCGCTGAGGCTTCTCGAGGCTAATCACATCTAACCACTGGAACATCCAAAGGGTCCTTCTCACCCTTGCTGCAACTCAAGAAGTTCCCCGACATACCCGTCTCCACAAGAGAGGAAGCACGAGGGTCCCGCACACATCTAGAGGAGCCCCGTTTCCGCCTCCTAGCTCGAGATGAGGGATCCTTTCCCTGTTTCGTAGGGAAAGAATTCCCGGCGTTCCCGTCGCATCTCAAGAGGAGGCGCTCTCCACAGGAAAGGCGAGAGGAACTCCAGGGTCGTGCCACCATTCCAAGAGTCCCCCAGATGTGTCAGTCCATTCCAGAGGAACCTGTTTTCCCTGCACTGCCTTGACGTTCAAGCCGAGGATCGACTCCCACCACGTGTGCACGTGGGACAGCCCTGTGGGAAAGCCTCGTGGGAAAGCCTCGTGGGAAAGACTCGAGGGAAAACCATAGATCCTTTGATCCACGCGGCGGACTGCGTGACACTGCTGCTACCGCTCTGGAAGAAAGCGCAAGTGCATGCCCGCATTCGAGACGAGGACTGACTCCCCTGGGGAGACTCCAGAAGTACCCCAAGAACCATCTTAGCACTGGAGAGGAATCCTCAGGTTCCGGCCCCGACTCCACACAAGGTCTTAGGCCCCGGCATCGACGGGAGAGGAATCCCGAGAGGTCCCCGTGGAACTCGCATGGGGAATGGCCTTTCCTGAGGCCACCAGAGCGGGGCCCTGAGGTCCCCGTCGTAAGTCGAGAGCACCTGCCGCAACTCGAGAAAATCCAGGAGGTTTTACCCTCCACGCGAGATGAGGCCCATTTCCGCTGAGGCTTCTCGAGGCTAGTCACGTCTAACCACTGAAACTTCCAAAGGGTCCTTCACACCCTTGCTGCAACTCAAGAAGTTCCCCGACATACCCGTCTCCACTCGAGAGGAAGCACGTGGGGTCGCGCACACATCCAGGGGAGCCCCGTTTCCGCCTCCTAGCTCGAGATGAGGGATCCTTTCCCTGTTTCGTAGGGAAAGAATTCCCGGCGTTCCCGTCGCATCTCAAGAGGAGGCGCTCTCCACAGGAAAGGCGAGAAGAACTCCAGGGTCGTGCCACCATTCCAAGAGTCCCCCAGATGTGTCAGTCCATTCCAGAGGAACCTGTTTTCCCTGCACTGCCTTGACGTTCAAGCCGAGGATCGACTCCAACAACGTGTGCACGTGGGACAGCCCTGTGGGAAAGCCTCGTGGGAAAGCTTCGTGGGAATGACTCGAGGAAAAGCCAGAGATCCTTTGATCCACGCAGCGGACTCTGTGACACTGCTTCTACCGCTCTGGAGGAAAGCGCAAGTGCATGCCCGCATTCGAGACGAGGACTGACTCCCCTGGGGAGACTCCAGAAGTACCCCAAGATCCATGTCAGCACTGGAGAGGAATCCTCAGGTTCCGGCCCCGACTCCACACAAGGTCTTAGGCCCCGGCATCGACGGGAGAGGAATCCCGAGAGGCCCCCGAGGAACTCGCATGGGGACTGGCCTTTCCTGGGGCCACCAGAGCGGGTCCCTGTGGTCCCCGTCATAAGTCGAGAGCACCTGCCGCAACTCGAGAAAATCCAGGAGATTTGCCCTCCAGGCGAGATGAGGCCCAATTCCGCTGAGGCTTCTCGAGGCTAATCACATCTAACCACTGAAAATTCCAAAGGGTCCTTCACACCCTTGCTGCAACTCAAGAAGTTCTCCGACATACCCGTCTCCACTCGAGAGGAAGCCCGAGGGTCCCGCGAACATCCAAGGGAGCCCCGTTTCCGCCTACTAGCTCTAGATGAGGGATCCTTTCCCTGTTTCGTAGGGAAAGAATTCCCGGCGTTCCCGTCGCATCTCAAGAGGAGGGGCTCTCCACAGGAAAGGCGAGAGTAACTCCAGGGTCGTGCCACCATTCCAAGAGACCCCCAGATGTGTCAGTCCATTCCAGAGGAACCTGTTTTCCCTGCACTGCCTTGACGTTCAAGCCGAGGATCGACTCCCACCACGTGTGCACGTGGGAGAGCCCTGTGGGAAAGCTTCGTGGGAAAGCCTCGTGGGAAAGACTCGAGGGAAAACCATTGATCCTTTGATCCACGCGGCGGACTGCGTGACACTGCTGCTACCGCTCTGGAGGAAAGCGCAAGTGCATGCCCGCATTCGAGAGAAGGACTGACTCCCCTGGGGAGACTCCAGAAGTACCCCAAGATCCATGTCAGCACTGGAGAGGAATCCTCAGGTTCCGGCCCCAACTCCACACAAGGTCTTAGGCCCCGGCATCGACGGGAGAGGAATCCCGAGAGGCCCCCGAGGAACTCGCATGGGGACTGGCCTTTCCTGAGGCCACCAGAGCGGGTCCATGAGGTCCCCGTCGTAAGTCGAGAGCACCTGCCGCAACTCGAGAAAATCCAGGCGGTTTTGCCCTCCAGGCGAGATAAGGCCCATTTCCGCTGAGGCTTCTCGAGGCTAATCACATCTAACCACTGGAACTTCCAAAGGGTCCTTCACTCCCTTGCTGCAACTCAAGAAATTCCCCGACATACCCGTCTCCACTCGAGAGGAAGCACGTGGGGTCCCGCACACATCCAGGGGAGCCCGTTTCCACCTCCTAGCTCGAGATGAGGGATCCTTTCCCTGTTTCGTAGGGAAAGAATTCCCGGCGTTCCCGTCGCATCTCAAGAGGAGGCGCTCTCCACAGGAAAGGCGAGAGGAACTCCAGGGTCGTGCCACAATTCCAAGAGTCCCCCAGATGTGTCAGTCCATTCCAGAGGAACCTGTTTTCCCTGCACGGCCTTGACGTTCAAGCCGAGGATCGACTCCCACCACGTGTGCACGTGGGACAGCCCTGTGGGTAAGCCTCGTGGGACAGCCTTGTGGGAAAGACTCGAGGGAAAACCATAGATCCTTTGATCCACGCGGCGGACTGCGTGACACTGCTGCTACCGCTCTGGAGGAAAGCGCAAGTGCATGCCCGCATTCGAGACGAGGGCTGACTCCCCTGGGGAGACTCCAGAAGTACCCCAAGATCCATGTCAGCACTGGAGAGGAATCCTCAGGTTCCGGCCCCGACTCCACACAAGGTCTTAGGCCCCGGCATCGACGGGAGAGGAATCCCGAGAGGCCCCCGAGGAACTCGCATGGGGACTGGCCTTTCCTGAGGCCACCAGAGCGGGTCCCTGAGGTCCCGGTCGTAAGTCGAGAGCACCTGCCGCAACTCGAGAAAATTCAGGAGGTTTTGCCCTCTAGGCGAGATGAGGCCCATTTCCGCTGAGGCTTCTCGAGGCTAATCACATCTAACCACTGGAACTTCCTAAGGGTCCTTCACACCCTTGCTGCAACTCAAGAAGTTCCCCGACATACCCGTCTCCACTCGAGAGGAAGCACGTGGGGTCCCGCACACATCCAGGGAATCCCCGTTTCCGCCTCCTAGCTCGAGATGAGGGATCCTTTCCCTGTTTCGTAGGGAAAGAATTCCCGGCGTTCCCGTCGCATCTCAAGAGGAGGCGCTCTCCACAGGAAAGGCGAGAGTAACTCCAGGGTCGTGCCACCATTCCAAGAGACCCCCAGATGTGTCAGTCCATTCCAGAGGAACCTGTTTTCCCTGCACTGCCTTGACCTTCAAGCCGAGGATCGACTCCCACCACGTGTGCACGTGGGACAGCCCTGTGGGAAAGCTTCGTGGGAAAGCCTCGTGGGAAAGACTCGAGGGAAAACCATAGATCCTTTGATCCACGCGGCGGACTGCGTGACACTGCTGCTACCGCTCTGGAGGAAAGCACAAGTGCATGCCCGCATTCGAGAGAAGGACTGACTCCCCTGGGGAGACTCCAGAAGTACCCCAAGATCCATGTCAGCACTGGAGAGGAATCCTCAGGTTCCGGCCCCAACTCCACACAAGGTCTTAGGCCCCGGCATCGACGGGAGAGGAATCCCGAGAGGCCCGCAAGGAACTCGCATGGGGACTGGCCTTTCCTGAGGCCACCAGAGCGGGTCCATGAGGTCCCCGTCGTAAGTCGAGAGCACCTGCCGCAACTCGAGAAAATCCAGGAGGTTTTGCCCTCCAGGCGAGATGAGGCCCATTCCGCTGAAGCTTCTCGAGGCTAATCACATCTAACCACTGGAACTTCCAAAGGGTCCTTCACACCCTTGCTGCAACTAAAGAAGTTCCCCGACATACCCGTCTCCACTCGAGAGGAAGCACGTGGGGTCCCGCACACATCCAGGGGAGCCCCGTTTCCGCCTCCTAGTTCGAGATGAGGGATCCTATCTCTGTTTCGTAGGGAAAGAATTCCCGGCGTTCCCGTCGCATCTCAAGAGGAGGCGCTCTCCACAGGAAAGGCGAGAGGAACTCCAGGGTCGTGCCACCATTCCAAGAGTCTCCCAGATGTGTCAGTCCATTCCAGAGGAACCTGTTTTCCCTGAACTGCCTTGACGTTCAAGCCGAGGATCGACTCCCACCACGTGTGCACGTGGGACAGCCCTGTGGGAAAGCCTCGTGGGACAGCCTCGTGGGAAAGACTCGAGGGAAAACCATAGATCCTTTGATCCACGCGGCGGACTGCGTGACACTGCTGCTACCGCTCTGGAGGAAAGCGCAAGTGCATGTCCGCATTCGAGGCGAGGACTGACTCCCCTGGGGAGACTCCAGAAGTACCCCAAGATCCATGTCAGCACTGGAGAGGAATCCTCAGGTTCCGGCCCCGACTCCACACAAGGTCTTAGGCCCCGGCATCGACGGGAGAGGAATCCCGAGAGGCCCCCGAGGAACTCGCATGGGGACTGGCCTTTCCTGAGGCCACCAGGGCGGGTCCCTGAGGTCCCCATCATAAGTCGAGAGCATCTACCGCAACTCGAGAAAATCCAGGAGGTTTTGACCTCCAGGCGAGATGAGGCCCATTTCCGCTGAGGCTTCTCGAGGCTAATCACATCTCACCACTGGAACTTCCAAAGGGTCCTTCACACCCTTGCTGCAACTCAAGCAGTTCCGCGACATACCCCTCTCCACTCGAGAGGAAGCCCGTGTGGTGCCGCACACATCCAGGGGAGCCCCGTTTCCGCCTCCTAGTTCGAGATGAGGGATCCTATCCCTGTTTCGTAGGGAAAGAATTCCCGGCGTTCCCTTCACATCTCAAGAGGAGGCGCTCTCCACAGGAAAGGCGAGAGGAACTCCAGGGTCGTGCCACCATTCCAAGAGTCCCCCAGATGTGTCAGTCCATTCCAGAGGAACCTGTTTTCCCTGAACTGCCTTGACGTTCAAGCCGAGGATCGACTACCACCACGTGTGCACGTGGGACATAACTGTGGGAAAGCCTCGTGGGACAGCCTCGTGGGAAAGACTCGAGGGAAAACCATAGATCCTTTGATCCACGCGGCGGACTGCGTTACACTGCTGCTACCGCTCTGGAGGAAAGCGCAAGTGCATGCCCGCATTCGAGACGAGGACTGACTCCCCTGGGGAGACTCCAGAAGTACCCCAAGATCCATGTCAGCACTGGAGAGGAATCCTCAGGTTCCGGCCCCGACTCCACACAAGGTCTTAGGCCCCGGCATCGACGGGAGAGGAATCCCGAGAGGCCCCCGAGGAACTTGCATGGGGACTGGCCTTTCCTGAGGCCACCAGAGCGGGTCCCTGAGGTCCCCGTCGTAAGTCGAGAGCACCTGCCGCAACTCGAGAAAATCCACGAGGTTTTGCCCTCCAGGCGAGATGAGGCCCATTTCCGCTGAGGCTTCTCGAGGCCAATCACATCTAACCACTGGAACTTCCAAAGGGTCCTTCACACCCTTGCTGCATCTCAAGAAGTTCCCCGACATACCCGTCTGCACTCGAGAGGAAGCACGTGGTGTCCCGCACACATCCAGGGGAGCCCCGTTTCCGCCTCCTAGCTCGAGATGAGGGATCCTTTCCCTGTTTCGTAGGGAAAGAATTCCCGGCGTTCCCGTCGCATCTCAAGAGGAGGCGCTCTCCACAGGAAAGGCGAGAGGAACTCCAGGGTCGTGCCACCATCCAAGAGACCCACAGATGTGTCAGTCCATTCCAGAGGAACCTGTTTTCCCTGCACTGCCTTGACGTTCAAGCCGAGGATCGACTCCCACCACGTGTGCACGTGGGACAGCCCTGTGGGAAAGCCTCGTGGGAAAGACTCGAGGGAAAACCATAGATCCTTTGATCCACGCGGCGGATTGCGTGACACTGCTGCTACCGCTCTGGAGGAAAGCGCAAGTGCATTCCCGCATTCGAGACGAGGACTGACTCCCCTGGGGAGACTCCAGAAGTACCCCAAGATCCATGTCAGCACTGGAGAGGAATCCTCAGGTTCCGGCCCAGACTCCACACAAGGTCTTAGGCCCCGGCATCGACGGGAGAGGAATCCCGAGAGGCCCCCGAGGAACTCGCATGGGGACTGGCCTTTCCTGAGGCCACCAGAGCGGGTCCATGAGGTCCCCGTCGTAAGTCGAGAGCACCTGCCGCAACTCGAGAAAATCCAGGAGGTTTTGCCCTCCAGGCGAGATGAGGCCATTTCCGCTGAGGCTTCTCGAGGCTAATCACGTCTAACCACTGGAACTTCCCAAGGGTCCTTCACACCCTGGCTGCAACTCAAGAAGTTCCCCGACATACCCGTCTCCACTCGAGAGGAAGCACGTGGGGTCCCGCACACATCCAGGGGAGCCCCGTTTCCGCCTCCTAGCTCGAGATGAGGGATCCTTTCCCTGTTTCGTAGGGAAAGAATTCCCGGCGTTCCCGTCGCATCTCAAGAGGAGGCGATCTCCACAGGAAAGGGGAGAGGAACTCCAGGGTCGTGCCACCATTCCAAGAGTCCCCCAGATGTGTCAGTCCATTCCAGAGGAACCTGTTTTCCCTGCACTGTCTTGACGTTCAAGCCGAGGATAGACTCCCACCACGTGTGCACGTGGGACAGCCCTGTGGGAAAGCCTCGTGGGAAAGCCTCGTGGGAAAGACTCGAGGGAAAACCATAGAACCTTTGATCCACGCGGCGGACTGCGTGACACTGCTGCTACCGCTCTGGAGGAAAGCGCAAGTGCATGCCCGCATTCGAGACGAGGACTGACTCCCCTGGGGAGACTACAGAAGTATCCCAAGATCCATGTCAGCACTGGAGAGGAATCCTCAGGTTCCGGCCCCGACTCCACACAAGGCCTTAGGTCCCGGCATTGACGGGAGAGGAATCCCGAGAGGCCCCCGAGGAACTCGCATGGGGACTGGCCTTTCCTGAGGCCTCCAGAGCGGGTCCCTGAGGTCCCCGTCGTAAGTCGAGAGCACCTGCCGCAACTCGAGAAAATCCAGGAGGTTTTGCCCTCCAGGCGTGATGAGGCCCATTTCCGCTGAGGCTACTCGAGGCTAATCACATCTAACCACTGGAACTTCCAAAGGGTCCTTCACACCCTTGCTGCAACTCGAGACGTTCCCCGACATACCCGTCTCCACTCGAGAGGAAGCACGTGGGGTCCCGCACACATCCAGGGGAGCCCCGTTTCCGCCTCCTAGCTTGAGATGAGGGATCCTTTCCCTGTTTAGTAGGGAAAGAATTCCCGGCGTTCCCGTCGCATCTCAAGAGGAGGCGCTCTCCACAGGAAAGGCGAGAGGAACTCCAGGGTCGTGCCACCATTCCAAGAGACCCACAGATGTGTCAGTCCATTCCAGAGGAACCTGTTTTCCCTGCACTGCCTTGACGTTCAAGCCGAGGATCGACTCCCACCACGTGTGCACGTGGGACAGCCCTGTGGGAAAGCCTCGTGGGAAAGCCTCGTGGGAAAGACTCGAGGGAAAACCATAGATCCTTTGATCCACGCTGCGTACTGCGTGACACTGCTTTTACTGCTCGGGAGGAAAGCGCAAGTGCATGCCCGCATTCGAGACGAGGACTGACTCCCCTGGGGAGACTCCAGAAGTACCCCAAGATCCATGTCAGCACTGGAGAGGAATCCTCAGGTTCCGGCCCCGACTCCACACAAGGTATTAGGCCCCGGCATTGACGGGAGAGGAATCCCGAGACGCCCCCGAGGAACTCGCATGGGGACTGGCCTTTCCTGAGGCCACCAGAGCGGGTCCCTGAGGTCCCCGTCGTAAGTCGAGAGCACCTGCCGCAACTCGAGAAAATCCAGGAGGTTTTGCCCTCCAGGCGAGATGAGGCCCATTTCCGCTGAGGCTTCTCGAGGCTAATCACATCTAACCACTGGAACTTCCAAAGGGTCCTTCACACCCTTGCTGCAACTCAAGAAGTTCCCCGACATACCCGTCTCCACTAGAGAGGAATCACGTGGGGTCCCGCACACATCCAGGGGAGACCCGTTTCCGCCTCCTAGCTCGAGATGAGGGATCCTTTCCCTGTTTCGTAGGGAAAGAATTCCCGGCGTTCCCGTCGCATCTCAAGAGGAGGCGCTCTCCACAGGAAAGGCGAGAGGAACTCCAGGGTCGTGCCACCATTCGAAGAGTCCACCAGATGTGTCAGTCCATTCCAGAGGAAACTGTTTTCCCTGCACTGCCTTGACGTTCAAGCCGAGGATCGACTCCCACCACGTGTGCACGTGGGACAGCCCTGTGGGAAAGCCTCGTGGGAAAGCCTCGTGGGAAAGACTCGAGGGAAATCCATAGATCCTTTGATCCACGCGGCAGACTGCGTGACACTGCTGCTACCGCTCTGGAGGAAAGCGCAAGTGCATGCCCGCATTCGAGACGAGGACTGACTCCCCTGGGGAGACTCCAGAAGTACCCCAAAATCCATGTCAGCAATGGATAGGAATCCTCAGGTTCCGGCCCCGACTCCACACAAGGTCTTAGGCCCCGGCATCGACGGGAGAGGAATCCCGAGAGGCCCCCGAGGAACTCGCATGGGGACTGGCCTTTCCTGAGGCCACCAGAGCGGGTCCCTGAGGTCCCAGTCGTAAGTCGAGAGCACCTGCCGCAACTCGAGAAAATCCAGGAGGTTTTGCCCTCCAGGCGAGATGAGGCCCATTTCCGCTGAGGCTTCTCGAGGCTAATCACGTCTAACCACTGGAACTTCCTAAGGGTCCTTCACACCCTTGCTGCAACTCAAGAAGTTCCCCGACATACCCGTCTCCACTCGAGAGGAAGCACGTGGGTTCCCGCACACATCCAGGGGAGCCCCGTTTCCGCCTCCTAGCTCGAGATGAGGGATCCTTTCCCTGTTTCGTAGGGAAAGAATTCCCGGCGTTCCCGTCGCATCTCAAGAAGCGGCGCTCTCCACAGGAAAGGCGAGAGGAACTCCAGGGTCGTGCCACCATTCCAAGAGTCCCCCAGATGTGTCAGTCCATTCCAGAGGAACCTGTTTTCCCTGCACTGCCTTGACGTTCAAGCCGAGGATCGACTCCCACCACGTGTGCACGTGGGACAGCCCTGTGGGAAAGCCTCGTGGGAAAGCCTCGTGGGAAAGACTCGAGGGAAAACCATAGATCCTTTGATCCACGCTGCGTACTGCGTCACACTGCTGCTACTGCTCTGGAGGAAAGCGCAAGTGCATGCCCGCATTCGAGACGAGGACTGACTCCCCTGGGGAGACTCCAGAAGTACCCCAAGATCCATGTCAGCACTGGAGAGGAATCCTCAGGTTCCGGCCCCGACTCCACACAAGGTCTTAGGCCCCGGCATTGACGGGAGAGGAATCCCGAGAGGCCCCCGAGGAACTCGCATGGGGACTGGCCTTTCCTGAGGCCACCAGAGCGGGTCCCTGAGGTCCCCGTCGTAAGTCGAGAGCACCAGCGCAACTCATGAAAATCCAGGAGGTTTTGCCCTCCAGGCGAGATGAGGCCCATTTCCGCTGAGGCTTCTCGAGGCTAATCACATCTAACCACTGGAACTTCCAAAGGGTCCTTCACACCCTTGCTGCAATTCAAGAAGTTCCCCGACATACCCGTCTCCACTCGAGAGGAATCACGTGGGGTCCAGCACACATCCAGGGGAGCCCCGTTTCTGCCTCCTAGCTCGAGATGAGGGATCCTTTCCCTGTTTCGTAGGGAAAGAATCCCCGGCGTTCCCGTCGCATCTCAAGAGGAGGCGCTCTCCACAGGAAAGGCGAGAGGAACTCCAGGGTCGTGCCACCATTCCAAGAGTCCCCCAGATGTGTCAGTCCATTCCAGAGGAACCTGTTTTCCCTGCACTGCCTTGACGTTCAAGCCGAGGATCGACTCCCACCACGTGTGCACGTGGGACAGCCCTGTGGGAAAGCCTCGTGGGAAAGCCTCGTGGGAAAGACTCGAGGGAAAACCATAGATCCTTTGATCCACGCGGCGGACTGCGTGACACTGCTGCTACCGCTCTGGAGGAAAGCGCAAGTGCATGCCCGCATTCGAGACGAGGACTGACTCCCCTGGGGAGACTCCAGAAATACCCCAAGATCCATGTCAGCACTGGAGAGGAATCCTCAGGTTCCGGCCCCGACTCCACACAAGGTCTTAGGCCCCGGCATCGACGGGAGAGGAATCCCGAGAGGCCCCCAAGGAACTCGCATGGGGACTGGCCTTTCCTGAGGCCTCCAGAGCGGGTCCCTGAGGTCCCCGTCGTAAGTCGAGAGCACCTGCCGCAACTCGAGAAAATCCAGGAGGTTTTGCCCTCCAGACTAGATGAGGCCCATTTCCCCTGAGGCTTCTCGAGGCTAATCACCTCTAACCACTGGAACGTCCAAAGGTCATTCACACCCTTGCTGCAACTCAAGAAGTTCCCCGACATACCCGTCTCCACTCGAGAGGAAGCACGTGGGGTCCCGCACACATACAGGGGAGACCCGTTTCCGCCTACTAGCTCGAGATGAGGGATCCTTTCCATGTTTCGTAGGGAAAGAATTCCCGGCGTTCCCATCGCATCTCAAGAGGAGGCACTCTCCACAGGAAAGGCGAGAGGAACTCCAGGGTCGTGCCACCATTCCAAGAGTCCCCCAGATGTGTCAGTCCATTCCAGAGGAACCTGTTTTCCCTGCACTGCCTTGACGTTCAAGCCGAGGATCGACTCCCACCACGTGTGCACGTGGGACAGCCCTGTGGGAAAGCCTCGTGGGAAAGACTCGAGGGAAAACCATAGATCCTTTGATCCACGCGGCGGACTGCTTGACACTGCTGCTACCGCTCTGGAGGAAAGCGCAAGTGCATGCCCGCATTGGAGACGAGGACTGACTCCCCTGGGGAGACTCCAGAAGTACCCCAAGATCCATGTCAGCACTGGAGAGGAATCCTCAGGTTCCGGCCCCGACTCCACACAAGGTCTTAGTCCCCGGCATTGACGGGAGAGGAATCCCGAGAGTCCCCCGAGGAACTCGCATGGGGACTGGCCTTTCCTGAGGCCACCAGAGCGGGTCCCTGAGGTCCCCGTCGTAAGTCGAGAGCACCTGCCGCAACTCGAGAAAATCCAGGAGGTTTTGCCCTCCAGGCGAGATGAGGCCCATTTCCGCTGAGGCTTCTCGAGGCTAATCACGTCTAACCACTGGAACTTCCTAAGGTTCCTTCACACCCTTGCTGCAACTCAAAAGTTCCCCGACATACCCATCTTCACTCGAGAGGAAGCACGTGGGGTCCCGCACACATCCAGGGGAGCCCCGTTTCCGCCTCCTTGCTCGAGATGAGGGATCCTTTCCCTGTTTCGTAGGGAAAGAATTCCCGGCGTTCCCGTCGCATCTCAAGAGGAGGCGCTCTCCACAGGAAAGGCGAGAGGAACTCCAGGGTCGTGCCACCATTCCAAGAGACCCCGAGATGGGTCAGTCCATTCCAGAGGAACCTGTTTTCCCTGCACTGCCTTGACGTTCAAGCCGAGGATCGACTCCCACCACGTGTGCACGTTGGACGGCCCTGTGGGAAAGCCTCGTGGGAAAGCCTCGTGGGAAAGACTCGAGGGAAAACCATAGATCCTTTGATCCACGCGGCGGACTGCGTGACACTGCTGCTACCGCTCTGGAGGAAAGCGCAAGTGCATGCCCGCATTCGAGACGAGGACTGACTCCCCTGGGGATACTCCAGAAGTACCACAAGATCCATGTCAGCACTGGAGAGGAATCCTCAGGTTCCGGCCCCGACTCCACACAAGGTCTTAGGCCCCGGCATCGACGGGAGAGGAATCCCGAGAGGCCCCCGTGGAACTCGCATGGGGACTGGCCTTCCCTGAGGCCACCAGAGCGGGTCCCTAAGTTCCCGTCGTAAGTCGAGAGCACCTGCCGCAACTCGAGAAAATCCAGGAGGTTTTGCCCTCCAGGCGAGATGAGGCCCATTTCCGCTGAGGCTTCTCGAGGCTAATCACGTCTAACCACTGGAACTTACAAAGGGTCCTTCACACCCTTGCTGCAACTCAAGAAGTTCCCCGACATACCCGTCTCCACTCGAGAGGAAGCACGAGGGTCCCGCACACATCCAGGGGAGCCCCGTTTCCGCCTCCTAGCTCGAGTTGAGGGATCCTTTCCCTGTTACGTAGGGAAAGAATTCCCGGCGTTCCCGTCGCATCTCAAGAGGGTGCGCTCTCCACAGGAAAGGCGAGAGGAACTCCAGGGTCGTGCCACCATTCCAAGAGTCCCCCAGATGGGTCAGTCCATTCCAGAGGAACCTGTTTTCCCTGCACTGCCTTGACGTTCAAGCCGAGGATCGACTCCCACCACGTGTGCACGTGGGACAGCCCTGTGGGAAAGCCTCGTGGGAAAGCCTCGTGGGAAAGACTCGAGGGAAAACCATAGATCCTTTGATCCACGCGGCGGACTGCGTGACACTGCTGCTACCGCTCTGGAGCAAAGCGCAAGTGCATGCCCGCATTCGAGACGAGGACTGACTCCCCTGGGGAGACTCCAGAAGTACCCCAAGATCCATGTCAGGACTGGAGAGGAATCCTCAGGTTCCGGCCCCGACTCCACACAAGGTCTTAGGCCCCGGAATCGACGGGAGAGGAATCCCGAGAGGCCCCCGAGGAACTCGTATGGGGACTGGCCTTTCCTGAGGCCTCCAGAGCGGGGCCCTGAGGTCCCCGTCGTAAGTCGAGAGCACCTGCCGCACCTCGAGAAAATCCAGGAAGTTTTGCCCTCCAGGCGAGATGAGGCCCATTTCCGCTGAGGCTTCTGGAGGCTAATCACATCTAACCAATGGAACTTCCAAAGGGTCCTTCACACCCTTGCTGCAACTCAAGAAGTTCCCCGAAATAACCATCTCCACTCGAGAGGAAGCACGTGGGGTCCCGCACACATCCAGGGGAGCCCCGTTTCCGCCTCCTAGCTCGAGATGAGGGATCATTTCCCTGTTTCATAGGGAAAGAATTCCCGGCGTTCCCGTCGCATCTCAAGAGGAGTCGCTTTCCACAGGAAAGGCGAGAGGAACTCCAGGGTCGAGCCACCATTCCAAGAGTCCCCCAGATGGGTCAGTCCATTCCAGAGGAACCTGTTTTCCCTGCACTGCCTTGACGTTCAAGCCGAGGATCGACTCCCACCACGTGTGCACGTGGGACAGCCCTGTGGGAAAGCCTCGTGGGAAAGCCTCGTGGGAAAGACTCGAGGGAAAACCTTAGATCCTTTGATCCACGCGCGGACTGCGTGACACTGCTGCTACCGCTCTGGAGGAAAGTGCAAGTGCATGCCCGCATTCGAGACGAGGACTGACTCCCCTGGGGAGACTCCAGAAGTACCCCAAGATCCATGTCAGCACTGGAGAGGAATCCTCAGGATCCGGCCCCGACTCCACACAAGGTCTTAGACCCCGGCATCGACTGGAGAGGAATCCCGAGAGGCCCCTGAGGAACTCGCATGGGGACTGGCCTTTCCTGAGCCCACCAGAGCGGGTCCCTGAGGTCCCCGTCGTACGTCGAGAGCACCTGCCGCAACTCGAGAAAATCCAGGAGGTTTTGCCCTCCAGGCGAGATAAGGCCCATTTCCGCTGAGGCTTCTCGAGGCTAATCACATCTAACCACTGGAACTTTCAAAGGGTCCTTCACACCCTTGCTGCAACTCAAGAAGTTCCCCTACATACCCGTGTCCACTCGAGAGGAAGCACGAGGGTCCCGCACACATCCAGGGGAGCCCTGTTTCCGCCTCCTAGCTCGAGATGAGGGATCCTTTCCCTGTTTCGTAGGGAAAGAATTCCCGGCGTTCCCATCGCATCTCAAGAGGAGGCGCTCTCCACAGGAAAGGCGAGAGGAACTCCAGGGTCGTACCACCATTTCAAGAGTCCCCCAGATGTGTCAGTCCATTCCAGAGGAACCTGTTTTCCCTGCACTGCCTTGACGTTCAAGCCGAGGATCGACTCCCACCACGTGTGCACGTGGGACAGCCCTGTGGGAAAGCCTCATGGGAAAGCCTCGTGGGAAAGACTCGAGGGAAAACCATAGATCCTTTGATCCACGCGGCGGACTGCGTGACACTGCTGCTACCGCTCTGGAGGAAAGCGCAAGTGCATGCCCGCATTCGAGACGAGGACTGACTCCCCTGGGGAGACTCCAGAAGTACCCCAAGATCCATGTCAGCACTGGAGAGGAATCCTCAGGTTCCGACCCCGACTCCACACAAGGTCTTAGGCCCCGGCATCGACGGGAGAGGAATCCCGAGAGGCCCCCGAGGAACTCGCATGGGGACTGGCCTTTCCTGAGGCCACCAGAGAGGGTCCCTGAGGTCCCTGTCGTAAGTCGAGAGCACCTGCCGCAACTCGAGAAAATCCAGGATGTTTTGCCCTCCAGGCGAGATGAGGCCCATTTCCGCTGAGGCTTCTCGAGGCTAATCACATCTAACCACTGGAACTTCCAAAGGGTCCCTCACACCCTTGCTTCAACTCAAGAAGTTCCCCGAAATAACCATCTCCACTCGAGAGGAAGCACGTGGGGTCCCGCAAAATCCAGGGGAGCCCCGTTTCCGCCTCCTAGCTCGAGATGAGGTATCCTTTCCCTGTTTCGTAGGGAAAGAATTCCCGGCGTTCCCGTCGCATCTCAAGAGGAGGCGCTTTCCACAGGAAAGGCGAGAGGAACTCCAGGGTCGAGCCAGTATTCCAAGAGACCCCCAGATGGGTCAGTCCATTCCAGAGGAACCTGTTTTCCCTGCACTGCCTTGACGTTCAAGCCGAGGATCGACTCCCACCACGTGTGCACGTGGGACAGCCCTGTGGGAAAGCTTCGTGGGAAAGCCTCGTGGGAAAGACTCAAGGGAAAACCATAAATCCTTTGATACACGCGGCGGACTGAGGGACACTGCTGCTACCGCTCTGGAGGAAAGCGCATGTGCATGCCTGCATTCGAGACGAGGACTGACTCCCCTGGGGAGACTCCAGAAGTAGCCCAAGATCCATGTCAGCACTGGAGAGGAATCCTCAGGTTCCGGCCCCGACTCCACACAAGGTCTTAGGCCCCGGCATCGACGGGAGAGGAATCCCGAGAGGCCCCCGAGGAACTCGCATGGGGACTGGCCTTTTCTGATGCCACCAGAGCGGGTCCCCGAGTTCCCCGTCGTATGTCGAGAGCACCTGCCGCAACTAGAGAAAATCCAGGAGTTTCTGCCCTCCAGGCGAGATGAGGCCCATTTCCGCTGAGGCTTCTCGAGGATAATCACATCTAACCAATGGAACTTCCAAAGGGTCCTTCACACCCTTGCTGCAACTCAAGCAGTTCCGCGACATCCCCGTCTCCACTCGAGAGGAAGCACGTGGGGTCCCGCACACATCCAGGGGAGCCCCGTTTCCGCCTCCTAGCTCGAGATGAGGGATCCTTTCCCTGTTTCGTAGGGAAAGAATTCCCGGCGTTCCCGTCGCATCTCAAGAGGAGGCGCTCTCCACAGGAAAGGCGAGAGGAACTCCAGGGTCGTGGCACCATTCCAAGAGACCCCCAGATGTGTCAGTCCATTCCAGAGGACCCTGTTTTCCCGGCACTGCCTTGACGTTCAAGCCGAGGATCGAGTCCCACCACGTGTGCATGGGGTACAGCCCTGTGGGTAAGCCTCGTGGGAAAGCCTCGTGGGAAAGACTCGAGGGAAAACCATAGATCCTTTGATCCACGCGGCGGACTGCGTGACACTGCTGCTACCGCTCTGGAGGAAAGCGCAAGTGCATGCCCGCATTCGAGACGAGGACTGACTCCCCTGGGGAGACTCCAGAAGTACCCCAAGATCCATGTCAGCACTGGAGAGGAATCCTCAGGTTCCGGCCCCGACTCCACACAAGGTCTTAGGCCCCGGCATCGACGGGAGAGGAATCCCGAGAGGCCCCCGAGGAACTCGCATGGGGACTGGCCTTTCCTGAGGCCACCAGAGCGGGTCCCCGAGGTCCCCGTCGTAAGTCGAGAGCACCTGCCGCAAAGCGAGAAAATCCAGGAGGTTTTGCCCTCCAGGCGAGATGAGGCCCATTTCCGCTGAGGCTTCTCGAGGCTAATCACATCTAACCACTGGAACTTCCTAACGGTCCTTCACACCCTTGCTGCAACTCAAGAAGTTCCCCGACATCCCCGTCTCCACTCGAGAGGAAGCACGTGGGGTCCCGCACACATCCAGGGGAGCCCCGTTTCCGCCTCCTAGCTCGAGATGAGGGATCCTTTCCCTGTTTCGTAGGGAAAGAATTCCCGGCGTTCCCGTCGCATCTCAAGAGGAGGCGCTCTCCACAGGAAAGGCGAGAGGAACTCCAGGGTCGTGCCACTACTCCAAGAGTCCCCTAGATGTGTCAGTCCATTCCAGAGGAACCTGTTTTCCCTGCACTGCCTTGACGTTCAAGCCGAGGATCGAGTCCCACCCCGTGTGCACTTGGGACAGCCTTGTGGGATAGCCTCGTGGGAAAGACTCGAGGGAAAACCATAGATCCTTTGATCCACGCAGCGGACTGCGTGACACTGCTGCTACCGCTCTGGAGGAAAGCGCAAGTGCATGCCCGCATTCGAGACGAGGACTGACTCCCCTGGGGAGACTCTAGAAGTACCCCAAGATCCATGTCAGCACTGGAGAGGAATCCTCAGGTTCGGCCCCGACTCCACACAAGGTCTTAGGCCCCGGCATCGACGGGAGAGGAATCCCGAGAGGCCCCCGAGGAACTCGCATGGGGACTGGCCTTTCCTGAGGCCACCAGAGCGGGTCCCTGAGGTCCCCGTCGTAAGTCGAGAGCACCTGCCGCAACTCGAGAAATTCCCGGAGGTTTTGCCCTCCATGCGAGATGAGGCCCATTTCCGCTGAGGCTTCTCGAGGCTAATCACATCTAACCACTGGAACTTCCAAAAGGTCCTTCACACCCTTGCTGCAACTCAAGAGGTTCCCCGACATACCCGTCTCCACTCGAGAGGAAGCACGAGGGTCCCGCACACATCCAGGGGAGCCCCGTTTCCGCCTCCTAGCTCGAGATGAGGGATCCTTTCCCTGTTTCGTAGGGAAAGAATTCCCGGCGTTCCCGTCGCATCTCAAGAGGAGGCGCTCTCCACAGGAAAGGCGAGAGGAACTCCAGGGTCGTGCCACCATTCCAAGAGTCCCCCAGATGTGTCAGTCCATTCCAGAGGAACCTGTTTTCCCTGCACTGCCTTGACGTTCAAGCCGAGGATCGACTCCCACCACGTGTGCACGTGGGACAGCCCTGTGGGAAAGCCTCGTGGGAAAGCCTCGTGGGAAAGACTCGAGGGAAAACCATAGATCCTTTGATCCACGCGGGGGACTGCGTGACACTGCTGCTACCGCTCTGGAGGAAAGCGCAAGTGCATGCCCGCATTCGAGACGAGGACTGACTCCCCTGGGAAGACTCCAGAAGTACCCCAAGGTCCATGTCAGCACTGGAGAGGAATCCTCAGGTTCCGGCCCCGACTCCACACAAGGTCTTAGGCCCCGGCATCGACGGGAGAGGAATCCCGAGAGGCCCCCGAGGAACTTGCATGGGGACTGGGCTTTCCTGAGGCCACCAGAGCGGGTTCCTGAGGTCCCCGTCGTAAGTCGAGAGCACCTGCCGCAACTCGAGAAAATCCAGGAGGTTTTGCCCTCCAGGCGAGATGAGGCCAATTTCCGCTGAGGCTTCTCGAGGCTAATCAAATCTAACCACTGGAACTTCCAAAGGGTCCTTCACACCCTTGCTGCAACTCAAGCAGTTCCGCGACATACCCGTCTCCACTAGAGAGGAAGCACGTGGGGTCCCGCACACATCCAGGGGAGACCCGTTTCTGCCTCCTAGCTCGAGATGAGGGATCCTTTCCCTGTTTCATAGGGAAAAAATTCCCGGCGTTCCCGTCCCATCTCAAGAGGAGGCGCTCTCCACAGGAAAGGCGAGAGGAACTCCAGGGTCGTGCCACCATTCCAAGAGACCCCCAGATGTGTCAGTCCATTCCAGAGGAACCTGTTTTCCCTGCACTGCCTTGACGTTCAAGCCGAGGATCGACTCCCACCACGTGTGCACGTGGGACAGCCCTGTGGGAAAGCCTCGTGGGAAAGCCTCGTGGGAAAGACTCGAGGAGAACCATAGATCCTTTGATCCTAGCGGCGGACTGCGTGACACTGCTGCTACCGCTCTGGAGGAAAGCGCAAGTGCATACCCGCATTCGAGACGAGGACTGACTCCCCTGGGGAGACTCCAGAAGTACCCCAAAATCCATGTCAGCACTGGAGTGGAATCCTCAGGTTCCGGCCCCGACTCCACACAAGGTCTTAGGCCCCGGCATCGACGGGAGAGGAATCCTGAGAGGCCCCCGAGGAACTCGCATGGGGACTGGCCTTTCCTGAGGCCACCAGAGCGGGTCCCTGAGGTCCCCGTCGTAAGTCGAGAGCACCTGCCGCAACTCGAGAAAATCCAGGAGGTTTTGCCCTCCAGGCGAGATGAGGCCCATTTCCACTGAGGCTTCTCGAGGCTAATCACATCTAACCACTGGAACTTCCTAAGGGTCCTTCACACCCTTGCTGCAACTCAAGAAGTTCCCCGACATACTAGTCTCCACTCGAGAGGAAGCACGTGGGGTGCCGCACACATCCAGGGGAGCCCCGTTTCCACCTCCTAGCTCGAGATGAGGGATCCTTTCCCTGTTTCGTAGGGAAAGAATTCCCGGCGTTCCCGTCGCATCTCAAGAGGAGGCGCACTCCACAGGAAAGCTGAGAGGAACTCCAGGGTCCTACCACCATTCCAAGAGTCCCCCAGAGGTGTCAGTCCATTCCAGAGGAACCTGTTTTCCCTGCACTGCCTTGACGTTCAAGCCGAGGATCGACTCCCATCACGTGTGCACGTGGGACAGCCCTGTGGGAAAGCCTCGTGGGAAAGCCTCGTGGGAAAGACTCGAGGGAAAACCATAGATCCTTTGATCCACGCGGCGGACTGCGTGACACTGCTGCTACCGCTCTGGAGGAAAGCGCAAGTGCATGCCCGCATTCGAGACGAGGACTGACTCCCCTGGGAAGACTCCAGAAGTACCCCAAGATCCGTGTCAGCACTTTAGAGGAATCCTCAGGTTCCGGCCCCGACTCCACACAAGGTCTTAGGGCCCGGCATCGACGGGAGAGGAATCCCAAGAGGCCCCTGAGGAACTCGCATGGGGACTGGCCTTTCCTGAGGCCACCAGAGCGGGTCCCTGAGGTCCCCGTCGTAAGTCGAGAGCACCTGCCGAAAATCGAGAAAATCCAGGAGGTTTTGCCCTCCAGGCGAGATGAGGTCCATTTCCGCTGAGGCTTCTCGAGGCTAATCACGTCTAACCACTGGAACTTCCAAAGGGTCGTTCACACCCTTGCTGCAACTCAAGAAGTTCCCCGACATACCCGTCTCCACTCGAGAGGAAGCACGTGGGGTCCCGCACACATCCAGGGGAGCCCCGTTTCCGCCTCGTAGCTCGAGATGAGGGATCCTTTCCCTGTTTCATAGGGAAAGAATTCCCGGAGTTCCCGTCGCATCTCAAGAGGAGGCGCTCTCCACAGGAAAGGCGAGAGGAACTCCAGGGTCGTGCCACCATTCCAAGAGTCCATCAGATATGTCAGTCCATTCCAGAGGAACCTGTTTTCCCTGCACTGCCTTGACGTTCAAACCGAGGATCGACTCCCACCACGTGTGCACGTGGGACAGCCCTGTGGGAAAGCCTCGTTGGAAAGACTCGAGGGAAAACCATAGATCCTTTGATCCACGCGGCGGACTGCGTGACACTGCTGCTACTGCTCTGGAGAAAGCGCAAGTGCATGCACACATTCGAGACGAGGACTGACTCCCCTGGGGAGACTCCAGAAGTACCCCAAGATCCATGTCAGCACTGGAGAGGAATCCTCAGGTTCCGACCCCGACTCCACACAAGGTCTTAGGCCCCGGCATCGACGGGAGAGGAATCCCGAGAGGCCCCCGAGGAACTCGCATGGGGACTGGCCTTTCCTGAGGCCACCAGAGAGGGTCCCTGAGGTCCCTGTCGTAAGTCGAGAGCACCTGCCGCAACTCGAGAAAATCCAGGAGGTTTTGCCCTCCAGGCGAGATGAGGCCCATTTCCGCTGAGGCTTCTCGAGGCTAATCACATCTAACCACTGGAACTTCCAAAGGGTCCCTCACACCCTTGCTTCAACTCAAGAAGTTCCCCGAAATAACCATCTCCACTCGAGAGGAAGCACGTGGGGTCCCGCACACATCCAGGGGAGCCCCGTTTCCGCCTCCTAGCTCGAGATGAAGGATCCTTTCCCTGTTTCGTAGGGAAAGAATTCCCGGCATTCCCGTCGCATCTCAAGAGGAGGCGCTCTCCACAGGAAAGGCGAGAGGAACTCCAGGGTCGAGCCAGCATTCCAAGAGACCCCCAGATGGGTCAGTCCATTCCAGAGGAACCTGTTTTCCCTGCACTGCCTTGACGTTCAAGCCGAGGATCGACTCCCACCACGTGTGCACGTGGGACAGCCCTGTGGGAAAGCTTCGTGGGAAAGCCTCGTGGGAAAGACTCAAGGGAAAACCATAGATCCTTTGATCCACGCGGCGGACTGAGTGACACTGCTGCTACCGCTCTGGAGGAAAGCGTATGTGCATGCCTGCATTCGAGACGAGGACTGACTCCCCTGGGGAGACTCCAGAAGTAGCCCAAGATCCATGTCAGCACTGGAGAGGAATCCTCAGGTTCCGGCCCCGACTCCACACAAGGTCTTAGGCCCCGGCATCGACGGGAGAGGAATCACGAGAGGCCCCCGAGGAACTCGCATGGGGACTGGCCTTTTCTGATGCCACCAGAGCGGGTCCCCGAGTTCCCCGTCGTATGTCGAGAGCACCTGCCGCAACTAAAGAAAATCCAGGAGTTTCTGCCCTCCAGGCGAGATGAGGCCCATTTCCGCTGAGGCTTCTCGAGGATAATCACATCTAACCACTGGAACTTCCAAAGGGTCCTTCACACCCTTGCTGCAACTCAAGCAGTTCCGCGACATCCCCGTCTCCACTCGAGAGGAAGCACGTGGGGTCCCGCACACATCCAGGGGAGCCCCGTTTCCGCCTCCTAGCTCGAGATGAGGGATCCTTTCCCTGTTTCGTAGGGAAAGAATTCCCGGCGTTCCCGTCGCATCTCAAGAGGAGGCGCTCTCCACAGGAAAGGCGAGAGGAACTCCAGGGTGGTGGCACCATTCCAAGAGACCCCCAGATGTGTCAGTCCATTCCAGAGGACCCTGTTTTCCCGGCACTGCCTTGACGTTCAAGCCGAGGATCGAGTCCCACCACGTGTGCATGGGGTACAGCCCTGTGGGTAAGCCTCGTGGGAAAGCCTCGTGGGAAAGACTCGAGGGAAAACCATAGATCCTTTGATCCACGCGGCGGACTGCGTGACACTGCTGCTACGGCTCTGGAGGAAAGCGCAAGTGCATGCCCGCATTCGAGACGAGGACTGACTCCCCTGGGGAGACTCTAGAAGTACCCCAAGATCCATGTCAGCACTGGAGAGGAATCCTCAGGTTCGGCCCCGACTCCACACAAGGTCTTAGGCCCCGGCATCGACGGGAGAGGAATCCCGAGAGGCCCCCGAGGAACTCGCATGGGGACTGGCCTTTCCTGAGGCCACCAGAGCGGGTCCCTGAGGTCCCCGTCGTAAGTCGAGAGCACCTGCCGCAACTCGAGAAATTCCCGGAGGTTTTGCCCTCCATGCGAGATGAGGCCCATTTCCGCTGAGGCTTCTCGAGGCTAATCACATCTAACCACTGGAACTTCCAAAAGGTCCTTCACACCCTTGCTGCAACTCAAGAGGTTCCCCGACATACCCGTCTCCACTCGAGAGGAAGCACGAGGGTCCCGCACACATCCAGGGGAGCCCCGTTTCCGCCTCCTAGCTCGAGATGAGGGATCCTTTCCCTGTTTCGTAGGGAAAGAATTCCCGGCGTTCCCGTCGCATCTCAAGAGGAGGCGCTCTCCACAGGAAAGGCGAGAGGAACTCCAGGGTCGTGCCACCATTCCAAGAGTCCCCCAGATGTGTCAGTCCATTCCAGAGGAACCTGTTTTCCCTGCACTGCCTTGACGTTCAAGCCGAGGATCGACTCCCACCACGTGTGCACGTGGGACAGCCCTGTGGGAAAGCCTCGTGGGAAAGCCTCGTGGGAAAGACTCGAGGGAAAACCATAGATCCTTTGATCCACGCGGCGGACTTCGTGACACTGCTGCTACCGCTCTGGAGGAAAGCGCAAGTGCATGCCCGCATTCGAGACGAGGACTGACTCCCCTGGGAAGACTCCAGAAGTACCCCAAGGTCCATGTCAGCACTGGAGAGGAATCTTCAGGTTCCGGCCCCGACTCCACACAAGGTCTTAGGCCCTGGTATCGACAGGAGAGGAATCCCGAGAGGCCCCCGAGGAACTTGCATGGGGACTGGCCTTTCCTGAGGCCACCAGAGCGGGTCCCTGAGGTCCCCGTCGTAAGTCGAGAGCACCTGCCGCAACTCGAGAAAATCCAGGAGGTTTTGCCCTCCAGGCGAGATGAGGCCAATTTCCGCTGAGGCTTCTCGAGGCTAATCAAATCTAACCACTGGAACTTCCAAAGGGTCCTTCACACCCTTGCTGCAACTCAAGCAGTTCCGCGACATACCCGTTTCCACTCGAGAGGAAGCACGTGGGGTCCCGCACACATCCAGGGGAGACCCGTTTCTGCCTCCTAGCTCGAGATGAGGGATCCTTTCCCTGTTTCATAGGGAAAAAATTCCCGGCGTTCCCGTCCCATCTCAAGAGGAGGCGCTCTCCACAGGAAAGGCGAGAGGAACTCCAGGGTCGTGCCACCATTCCAAGAGACCCCCAGATGTGTCAGTCCATTACAGAGGAACCTGTTTTCCCTGCACTGCCTTGACGTTCAAGCCGAGGATCGACTCCCACCACGTGTGCACGTGGGACAGCCCTGTGGGAAAGCCTCGTGGGAAAGCCTCGTGGGAAAGACTCGAGGGAGAACCATAGATCCTTTGATCCAAGCGGCGGACTGCGTGACACTGCTGCTACCGCTCTGGAGGAAAGCGCAAGTGCATACCCGCATTCGAGACGAGGACTGACTCCCCTGGGGAGACTCCAGAAGTACCCCAAGATCCATGTGAGCACTGGAGTGGAATCCTCAGGTTCCGGCCCCGACTCCACACAAGGTCTTAGGCCCCGGCATCGACGGGAGAGGAATCCTGAGAGGCCCCCGAGGAACTCGCATGGGGACTGGCCTTTCCTGAGGCCACCAGAGCGGGTCCCTGAGGTCCCCGTCGTAAGTCGAGAGCACCTGCCGCAACTCGAGAAATTCCCGGAGGTTTTGCCCTCCATGCGAGATGAGGCCCATTTCCGCTGAGGCTTCTCGAGGCTAATCACATCTAACCACTGGAACTTCCAAAAGGTCCTTCACACCCTTGCTGCAACTCAAGAGGTTCCCCGACATACCCGTCTCCACTCGAGAGGAAGCACGAGGGTCCCGCACACATCCAGGGGAGCCCCGTTTCCGCCTCCTAGCTCGAGATGAGGGATCCTTTCCCTGTTTCGTAGGGAAAGAATTCCCGGCGTTCCCGTCGCATCTCAAGAGGAGGCGCTCTCCACAGGAAAGGCGAGAGGAACTCCAGGGTCGTGCCACCATTCCAAGAGTCCCCCAGATGTGTCAGTCCATTCCAGAGGAACCTGTTTTCCCTGCACTGCCTTGACGTTCAAGCCGAGGATCGACTCCCACCACGTGTGCACGTGGGACAGCCCTGTGGGAAAGCCTCGTGGGAAAGCCTCGTGGGAAAGACTCGAGGGAAAACCATAGATCCTTTGATCCACGCGGCGGGCTGCGTGACACTGCTGCTACCGCTCTGGAGGAAAGCCCAAGTGCATGCCCGCATTCGAGACGAGGACTGACTCCGCTGGGGAGACTCCAGAAGTACCCCAAGATCCACGTCAGCACTGGAGAGGAATCCTCAGGTTCGGCCCCGACTCCACACAAGGTCTTAGGCCCCGGCATCGACGGGAGAGGAATCCCGAGAGGCCCCCGAGGAACTCGCATGGGGACTGGCCTTTCCTGAGGCCACCAGAGCGGGTCCCTGAGGTCCCCGTCGTAAGTCGAGAGCACCTGCCGCAACTCGAGAAATTCCCGGAGGTTTTGCCCTCCATGCGAGATGAGGCCCATTTCCGCTGAGGCTTCTCGAGGCTAATCACATCTAACCACTGGAACTTCCAAAAGGTCCTTCACACCCTTGCTGCAACTCAAGAGGTTCCCCGACATACCCGTCTCCACTCGAGAGGAAGCACGAGGGTCCCGCACACATCCAGGGGAGCCCCGTTTCCGCCTCCTAGCTCGAGATGAGGGATCCTTTCCCTGTTTCGTAGGGAAAGAATTCCCGGCGTTCCCGTCGCATCTCAAGAGGAGGCGCTCTCCACAGGAAAGCCGAGAGGAACTCCAGGGTCGTGCCACCATTCCAAGAGTCCCCCAGATGTGTCAGTCCATTCCAGAGGAACCTGTTTTCCCTGCACTGCCTTGACGTTCAAGCCGAGGATCGACTCCCACCACGTGTGCACGTGGGACAGCCCTGTGGGAAAGCCTCGTGGGAAAGCCTCGTGGGAAAGACTCGAGGGAAAACCATAGATCCTTTGATCCACGCGGCGGACTGCGTGACACTGCTGCTACCGCTCTGGAGGAAAGCGCAAGTGCATGCCCGCATTCGAGACGAGGACTGACTCCCCTGGGAAGACTCCAGAAGTACCCCAAGGTCCATGTCAGCACTGGAGAGGAATCCTCAGGTTCCGGCCCCGACTCCACACAAGGTCTTAGGCCCCGGAATCGACGGGAGAGGAATCCCGAGAGGCCCCCGAGGAACTTGCATGGGGACTGGCCTTTCCTGAGGCCACCAGAGCGGGTCCCTGAGGTCCCCGTCGTAAGTCGAGAGCACCTGCCGCAACTCGAGAAAATCCAGGAGGTTTTGCCCTCCAGGCGAGATGAGGCCCATTTCCGCTGAGGCTTCTCGAGGCTAATCACATCTAACCACTGGAACTTCCTAAGGGTCCTTCACACCCTTGCTGCAACTCAAGAAGTTCCCCGACATACTCGTCTCCACTCGAGAGGAAGCACGTGGGGTGCCGCACACATCCAGGGGAGCCCCGTTTCCACCTCCTAGCTCGAGATGAGGGATCCTTTCCCTGTTTCGTAGGGAAAGAATTCCCGGCGTTCCCGTCGCATTTCAAGAGGAGGCGCACTCCACAGGAAAGCTGAGAGGAACTCCAGGGTCCTGCCACCATTCCAAGAGTCCCCCAGAGGTGTCAGTCCATTCCAGAGGAACCTGTTTTCCCTGCACTGCCTTGACGTTCAAGCCGAGGATCGACTCCCATCACGTGTGCACGTGGGACAGCCCTGTGGGAAAGCCTCGTGGGAAAGCCTCGTGGGAAAGACTCGAGGGAAAACCATAGATCCTTTGATCTAAGAGGCGGACTGCCTGACACTGCTGCTACCGCTCTGGAGGAAAGCGCAAGTGCATTCCGCATTCGAGACGAGGACTGACTCCCCTGGGGAGACTCCAGAAGTACCCCAAGATCCGTGTCAGCACTTTAGAGGAATCCTCAGGTTCCGGCCCCGACTCCACACAAGGTCTTAGGGCCCGGCATCGACTGGAGAGGAATCCCAACAGTCCCCTGAGGAACTCGCATGGGGACTGGCCTTTCCTGAGGCCACCAGAGCGGGTCCCTGAGGTCCCCGTCGTAAGTCGAGAGCACCTGCCGCAAATCGAGAAAATCCAGGAGGTTTTGCCCTCCAGGCGAGATGAGGCCCATTTCCGCTGAGGCTTCTCGAGGCTAATCACGTCTAACCACTGGAACTTCCAAAGGGTCGTTCACACCCTTGCTGCAACTCAAGAAGTTCCCCGACATACCCGTCTCCACTCGAGAGGAAGCACGTGGGGTCCCGCACACATCCAGGGGAGCCCCGTTTCCGCCTCCTAGCTCGAGATGAGGGATCCTTTCCCTGTTTCATAGGGAAAGAATTCCCGGCGTTCCCGTCGCATCTCAAGAGGAGGCGCTCTCAACAGGAAAGGCGAGAGGAACTCCAGGGTCGTGCCACCATTCCAAGAGTCCCCCAGATATGTCAGTCCATTGCAGAGGAACCTGTTTTCCCTGCACTGCCTTGACGTTCAAGCCGAGGATCGAGTCCCACCACGTGTGCACGTGGGACAGCCCTGTGGGAAAGCCTCGTGGGAAAGCCTCGTGGGAAAGCCTCGTGGGAAAGACTCGAGGGAAAACCATAGATCCTTTGATCCATGCGGCGGACTGCGTGACACTGCTGCTACCGCTCTGGAGGAAAGCGCAAGTGCATGCCCGCATTCGAGACGAGGACTGACTCCCCTGGGGAGACTCCAGAAGTACCCGAAGGTCCATGTCAGCACTGGAAAGGAATCCTCCGGTTCCGGCCCCGAAACCACACAAGGTCTTAGTCCCCGGCATCAACGGGAGAGGAATCCCGAGAGGCCCCCGAGGAACTCGCATGGGGACTGGCCTTTCCTGAGGCCACCAGAGCGGGTCCCTGAAGTCCCCATCGTAAGTCGAGAGCACCTGCCGCAACTCGAGAAATTCCAGGAGGTTTTGCCCTCCAGGCGAGATGAGGCCCATATCCGCTGAGGCTTCTAGAGGCTAATCACATCTAACCACTGGAACTTCCAAAGGGTCCTTCACACCCTTACTGCAACTCAAGAAGTTCCCCGACATACCCGTGTCCACTCGATAGGAAGCACGTGGTTCCCGCACACATCCAGGGGGGCCCCGTTTCCGCCTCCTAGCTCGAGATGAGGGATCCTTTCCCTGTTTCGTAGGGAAAGAATTCCCGGCGTTCCCGTCGCATCTCAAGAGGAGGCGCTCTCCACAGGAAAGGCGAGAGGAACTCCAGGGTCGTGCCACCATTCCAAGAGTCCCCCAGATGTGTCAGTCCATTCCAGAGGAACCTGTTTTCCCTGCACTGCCTTGACGTTCAAGCCGAGGATCGACTCCCACCACGTGTGCACGTGGGACAGCCCTGTGGGAAAGCCTCGTGGGAAAGCCTCGTGGGAAAGACTCGAGGGAAAAGCATAGATCCTTTGATCCACGCGGCGGATTGCGTGACACTGCTGCTACCGCTCTGGAGGGAAGCGCAAGTGCATGCCCGCATTCGAGACGAGGACTGACTCCCCTGGGGAGACTCCAGAAGTACCCCAAGGTCCATGTCAGCACTGGAGAGGAATCCTCAGGTTCCGGCCCCGACTCCACACAAGGTCTTAGGCCCCGGCATCGACGGGAGAGGAATCCCGAGAGGCCCCCGAGGAACTTGCATGGGGACTGGCCTTTCCTGAGGCCACCAGAGCGGGTACCTGAGGTCCCCGTCGTAAGTCGAGAGCACCTGCCGCAACTCGAGAAAATCCAGGAGGTTTTGCCCTCCAGGCGAGATGAGGCCAATTTCCGCTGAGGCTTCTCGAGGCTAATCAAATCTAACCACTGGAACTTCCAAAGGGACCTTCACACCCTTGCTGCAACTCAAGCAGTTTCGCGACATACCCGTCTCCACTCGAGAGGAAGCACGTGGGGTCCCGCACACATCCAGGGGAGCTCCGTTTCCGCCTCCTAGCTCGAGATGAGGGATCCTTTCCCTGTTTCGCAGGGAAAGAATTCCCGGCGTTCCCGTCCCGTCTCAAGAGGAGGCGCTCTCCACAGGAAAGGCGAGAGGAACTCCAGGGTCGTGCCACCATTCCAAGAGACCCCCAGATGTGTCAGTCCATTACAGAGAAACCTGTTTTCCCTGCACTGCCTTGACGTTCAAGCCGAGGATCGACTCCCACCACGTGTGCACGTGGGACAGCCCTGTGGGAAACCTCGTGGGAAAGCCTCGTGGGAAAGACTCGAGGGAGAACCATAGATCCTTTGATCCACGCGGCGGACTGCGTGACACTGCTGCTACCGCTCTGCAGGAAAGCGCAAGTGCATGCCCGCATTCGAGACGAGGACTGACTCCCCTGGGGAGACTCCAGAAGTACCCCAAGGTCCATGTCAGCACTGGAGAGGAATTCTCAGGTTCCGGCCCCGACTCCACACAAGGTCTTAGGCCCCGGCATCGACTGGAGAAGAATCCCGAGAGGCCCCCGAGGAACTCGCATGGGGACTGGCCTTTCCTGAGGCCACCAGAGCGGGTCCCTGAGGTCCCCGTCGTAAGTCGAGAGCACCTGCCGCAAATCGAGAAAATCCAGGAGGTTTTGCCCTCCAGGCGAGATGAGGCCCATATCCGCTGAGGCTTCTAGAGGCTAATCACATCTAACCACTGGAACTTCCAAAGGGTACTTCACACCCTTACTGCAACTCAAGAAGTTCCCCGACATACCCGTGTCCACTCGATAGGAAGCACGTGGTTCCCGCACACATCCAGGGGGGCCCCGTTTCCGCCTCCTAGCTCGAGATGAGGGATCCTTTCCCTGTTTCGTAGGGAAAGAATTCCCGGCGTTCCCGTCGCATCTCAAGAGGAGGCGCTCTCCACAGGAAAGGCGAGAGGAACTCCAGGGTCGTGCCACCATTCCAAGAGTCCCCCAGATGTGTCAGTCCATTCCAGAGGAACCTGTTTTCCCTGCACTGCCTTGACGTTCAAGCCGAGGATCGACTCCCACCACGTGTGCACGTGGGACAGCCCTGTGGGAAAGCCTCGTGGGAAAGCCTCGTGGGAAAGACTCGAGGGAAAAGCATAGATCCTTTGATCCACGCGGCGGACTGCGTGACACTGCTGCTACCGCTCTGGAGGGAAGCGCAAGTGCATGCCCGCATTCGAGACGAGGACTGACTCCCCTGGGGAGACTCCAGAAGTACCCCAAGGTCCATGTCAGCACTGGAGAGGAATTCTCAGGTTCCGGCCCCGACTCCACACAAGGTCTTAGGCCCCGGCATCGACTGGAGAGGAATCCCGAGAGGCCCCCGAGGAACTCGCATGGGGACTGGCCTTTCCTGAGGCCACCAGAGCGGGTCCCTGAGGTCCCCGTCGTAAGTCGAGAGCACCTGCCGCAAATCGAGAAAATCCAGGAGGTTTTGCCCTCCAGGCGAGATGAGGTCCATTTCCGCTGAGGCTTCTCGAGGCTAATCACGTCTAACCACTGGAACTTCCAAAGGGTCGTTCACACCCTTGCTGCAACTCAAGAAGTTCCCCGACATACCCGTCTCCACTCGAGAGGAAGCACGTGGGGTCCCGCACACATCCAGGGGAGCCCCGTTTCCGCCTCCTAGCTCGAGATGAGGGATCCTTTCCCTGTTTCATAGGGAAAGAATTCCCGGCGTTCCCGTCGCATCTCAAGAGGAGGCGCTCTCAACAGGAAAGGCGAGAGGAACTCCAGGGTCGTGCCACCATTCCAAGAGTCCCCCAGATGTGTCAGTCCATTCCAGAGGAACCTGTTTTCCCTGCACTGCCTTGACGTTCAAACCGAGGATCGACTCCCACCACGTGTGCACGTGGGACAGCCCTGTGGGAAAGCCTCGTGGGAAAGACTCGAGGGAAAACCATAGATCCTTTGATCCACGCGGCGGACTGCGTGACACTGCTGCTACCGCTCTGGAGGAAAGCCCAAGTGCATGCCCGCATTCGAGACGAGGACTGACTCCGCTGGGGAGACTCCAGAAGTACCCCAAGATCCACGTCAGCACTGGAGAGGAATCCTCAGGTTCGGCCCCGACTCCACACAAGGTCTTAGGCCCCGGCATTGACGGGAGAGGAATCCCGAGAGGCCCCCGAGGAACTCGCATGGGGACTGGCCTTTCCTGAGGCCACCAGAGCGGGTCCCTGAGGTCCCCGTCGTAAGTCGAGAGCACCTGCCGCAACTCGAGAAATTCCCGGAGGTTTTGCCCTCCATGCGAGATGAGGCCCATTTCCGCTGAGGCTTCTCGAGGCTAATCACATCTAACCACTGGAACTTCCAAAAGGTCCTTCACACCCTTGCTGCAACTCAAGAGGTTCCCCGACATACCCGTCTCCACTCGAGAGGAAGCACGAGGGTCCCGCACACATCCAGGGGAGCCCCGTTTCCGCCTCCTAGCTCGAGATGAGGGATCCTTTCCCTGTTTCGTAGGGAAAGAATTCCCGGCGTTCCCGTCGCATCTCAAGAGGAGGCGCTCTCCACAGGAAAGGCGAGAGGAACTCCAGGGTCGTGCCACCATTCCAAGAGTCCCCCAGATGTGTCAGTCCATTCCAGAGGAACCTGTTTTCCCTGCACTGCCTTGACGTTCAAGCAGAGGATCGACTCCCACCACGTGTGCACGTGGGACAGCCCTGTGGGAAAGCCTCGTGGGAAAGCCTCGTGGGAAAGACTCGAGGGAAAACCATAGATCCTTTGATCCACGCGGCGGACTGCGTGACACTGCTGCTACCGCTCTGGAGGAAAGCGCAAGTGCATGCCCGCATTCGAGACGAGGACTGACTCCCCTGGGGAGACTCCAGAAGTACCCCAAGATCCATGTCAGCACTGGAGAGGAATCCTCAGGTTCCGGTCCCGACTCCACACAAGGTCTTAGACCCGGCATCGACGGGAGAGGCATCCCGAGAGGCCCCCGAGGAACTCGCATGGGGACTGGCCTTTCCTGAGGCCACCAGAGCGGGTCCCTGAGGTCCCCGTCGTAAGTCGAGAGCACCTGCCGCAACTCGAGAAAATCCAGGAGGTTTGCCCTCCAGGCGAGATGAGGCCCATTTCCGCTGAGGCTTCTCGTGGCTAATCACATCTAACCACTGGAACTTCCAAAAGGTCCTTCACACCCTTGCTGCAACTCAAGAGGTTCCCCGACATACCCGTCTCCACTCGAGAGGACGCACGAGGGTCCCGCACACATCCAGGGGAGACCCGTTTCCGCCTCCTAGCTCGAGATGAGGGATCCTTTCCCTGTTTCGAAGGGAAAGAATTCCCGGCGTTCCCGTCGCATCTCAAGAGGAGGCGCTCTCCACAGGAAAGGCGAGAGGAACTCCAGGGTCGTGCCACCATTCCAAGAGTCCCCCAGATGTGTCAGTCCATTCCAGAGGAACCTGTTTTCCCTGCACTGCCTTGACGTTCAAGCCGAGGATCGACTCCCACCTCGTGTGCACGTGGGACAGCCCTGTGGGAAAGCCTCGTGGGAAAGCCTCGTGGGAAAGACTCGAGGGAAAACGATAGATCCTTTGTTCCACGCGGCGGACTGCGTGACACTGCTGCTACCGCTCTGGAGGAAAGCGCAAGTGCATGCCCGCATTCGAGACGAGGACTGACTCCCCTGGGGAGACTCCAGAAGTACCCCAAGATCCATGTCAGCACTGGAGAGGAATCCTCAGGTTATGCCCCCGACTCCACACAAGGTCTTAGACCTCGGCATCGACGGGTGAGGAATCCCGAGAGGCCCCCGAGGAACTCGCATGCGGACTGGCCTTTCCTGAGGCCACCAGAGCGGGTCCCTGTGGTCCCCGTCGTAAGTCGAGAGCACCTGCCGCAACTCCAGAAAATCCAGGAGGTTTTGCCCTCTAGGCGAGATGAGGCCCATTTCCGCTGAGGCTTCTCGAGGCCAATCACGTCTAACCACTGGAACTTCCAAAGGGTCCTTCACACCCTTGCTGCAACTCAAGAAGTTCCCCGACATACCCGTCTCCACTCGAGAGGAAGCACTTGGGGTCCCGCACACATCCAGGGGAGCCCCGTTTCCGCCTCCTAGCTCGAGATGAGGGATCCTTTCCCTGTTTCGTAGGGAAAGATTCCCGGCTTTCCCGTCGCATCTCAAGAGGAGGCGCTCTCCACAGGAAAGGCGAGAGGAACTCCAGGGTCTTGCCACCATTCCAAGAGTCCCCCAGATGTGTCAGTCCATTCCAGAGGAACCTGTTTTCCCTGCACTGCCATGACGTTCAAGCCGAGGATCGACTCCCACCACGTGTGCACGTGGGACAGCCCTGTGGGAAAGCCTCGTGGGAAAGCCTCGTGGGAAAGAATCGAGGGAAAGCCATAGATCCTTTGATCCACGCGGCGGACTGCGTGACACTGCTGCTACCGCTCTGGAGGAAAGCGCAAGTGCATGCCCGCATTCGAGACGAGGAATGACTCCCCTGGGGAGACTCCAGAAGTACCCCAAGATCCATGTCAGCACTGGAGAGGAATCCTCAGGTTCCGGTCCCCACTCCACACAAGGTCTTAGGCCCCGGCATCGACGGGAGAGGAATCCCGAGAGGCCCCCGAGGAACTCGCATGGGGACTGGCCTTTCCTGAGGCCACCAGAGCGGGTCCCCGAGGTCCCCGTGGTAAGTCGAGAGCACCTGCCGCAACTCGAGAAAATCCAGGAGGTTTTGCCCTCCAGGCGAGATGAGGCCCATTTCAGCTGAGGCTTCTCGAGGCTAATCACATCTAACCACTGGAACTTCCAAAGGGTCATTCACACCCTTGCTGCAACTCAAGAAGTTCCCTGACATACCCTTCTCCACTCAAGAGGAAGCACGAGGGTCCCGCACACATCCAGGGGAGGCCCGTTTCCGCCTCCTAGCTCGAGATGAGGGATCCTTTCCCTGTTCCGTAGGGAACGAATTCACGGTGTTCCCGTCGCATCTCAAGAGGAGGCGCTCTCCACAGGAAAGGTGAGAGGAACTCCAGGGTCGTGCCACCATTTCAAGAGTCCCCCAGATGTGTCAGTCCATTCCAGAGGAACCTGTTTTCCCTGCACTGCCTTGACGTTCAAGCCGAGGATCGACTCCCACCACGTGTGCACGTGGGACAGCCCTGTGGGAAAGCCTCGTGGGAAATCCTCGTGGGAAAGACTCGAGGGAAAACCATAGATCCTTTGATCCACGCGGCGGACTGCGTGACACTGCTGCTACCGCTCTGGAGGAAAGCGCAAGTGCATGCCCGCATTCGAGACGAGGACTGACTACCCTGGGGAGACTCCAGAAGTAGCCCAAGATCCATGTCAGCACTGGAGAGGAATCCTCAGGTTCCGGCCCCGACTCCACACAAGGTCTTAGGCCCCGGCATCGACGGGAGAGGAATCCCGAGAGGCCCCAGAGGAACTCGCATGGGGACTGGCCTTTCCTGAGGCCACCAGAGCGGGTCCCCGAGGTCCCCGTCGTAAGTCGAGAGCACCTGCCGCAACTCGAGAAATCCAGGAGGTTTTGCCCTCCAGGCGAGATGAGGCCCATTTCCGCTGAGGCTTCTCGAGGCTAATCACATCTAACCACTGGAACTTCCAAAGGGTCCTTCACACCCTTGCTGCAACTCAAGAAGTTCCCCGACATACCCGTCTCCACTCGAGAGGAAGCACGAGGGTCCCGCACACATCCAGGGGAGCCCCGTTTCCGCCTCCTTGCTCGAGATGAGGGATCCTTTCCCTGTTTCGTAGGGAAAGAATTCCCGGCGTTCCCGTCGCATCTCAAGAGGAGGCGCTCTCCACAGGAAAGGCGAGAGGAACTCCAGGGTCGTGCCACCATTCCACGAGTCCCCCAGATGTGTCAGTCCATTCCAGAGGAACCTGTTTTCCCTGCACTGCCTTGCCGTTCAAGCCGAGGATCGACTCCCACCACGTGTGCACGTGGGACAGCCCTGTGGGAAATCCTCGTGGGAAAGCCTCGTGGGAAAGACTCGAGGGAAAACCATAGATCCTTTGATCCACGCGGCGGACTGCGTGACACTGCTGCTACCGCTCTGTGGGAATGTGCAAGTTCATGCCCGCATTCGAGACGAGGACTGACTCCCCTGGGGAGACTCCAGAAATACCCCAAGATCCATGTCAGCACTGGAGAGGAATCCTCAGGTTCCGGCCCCGACTCCACACTAGGTCTTAGGCCCCGGCATCGACAGGAGAAGAATCCCGAGAGACCCCGAGGAACTCGCATGGGGACTGGCCTTTCCTGAGGCCACCAGAGCGGGTCCCCGTAGTCCCCGTCGTAAGTCGAGATCACCTGCTGCAACTCGAGAAAATCCAGGAGGTTTTGCCCTCCAGGCGAGATGAGGCCCATTTCCGCTGAGGCTTCTCGATGCTAATCACATCTAACCACTGGAACTTCCAAAAGGTCCTTCACACCCTTGCTGCAACTCTAGAAGTTCCCCGACATACCCGTCTCCACTCGAGAGGAAGCATGAGGGTCCCGCACACATCCAGGGGAGCCCAGTTTCCACCTAATAGCTCGAGATGAGGGATCCTTTCCCTGTTTCGTAGGGAAAGAATTCCCGGCGTTCCCGTCGCATCTCAAGATGAAGCGCTCTCCACAGAAAAGGCGAGAGGAACTCCAAGGTCGTGCCACCATTCCAAGAGCCCCCAGATGTGTCAGTCCATTCCAGAGGAACATGTTTTCCCTGCACTGCCTTGACGTTCAAGCCGAGGATCGACTCCCACCACGTGTGCACGTGGGACAGCCCTGTCGGAAAGCCTCGTGGGAAAGCCTCGTGGGAAAGACTCGAGGGAAAACCATAGATCCTTTGATCCACGCGGCGGACTGCGTGACACTGCTGCTACCGCTCTGGAGGAAAGCGCAAGTGCATGCCCGCATTCGAGACGAGGACTGACTCCCCTGGGGAGACTCCAGAAGTACCCCAAGGTCCATGTCAGCACTGGAGAGGAATCCTCAGGTTCCGGCCCCGACTCCACACAAGGTCTTAGGCCCCGGCATCGACGGGAGAGGAATCCCGAGAGGCCCCCGAGGAACTTGCATGGGGACTGGCCTTTCCTGAGGCCACCAGAGCGGGTACCTGAGGTCCCCGTCGTAAGTCGAGAGCACCTGCCGCAACTCGAGAAAATCCAGGAGGTTTTGCCCTCCAGGCGAGATGAGGCCAATTTCCGCTGAGGCTTCTCGAGGCTAATCAAATCTAACCACTGGAACTTCCAAAGGGACCTTCACACCCTTGCTGCAACTCAAGCAGTTTCGCGACATACCCGTCTCCACTCGAGAGGAAGCACGTGGGGTCCCGCACACATCCAGGGGAGCTCCGTTTCCGCCTCCTAGCTCGAGATGAGGGATCCTTTCCCTGTTTCGCAGGGAAAGAATTCCCGGCGTTCCCGTCCCGTCTCAAGAGGAGGCGCTCTCCACAGGAAAGGCGAGAGGAACTCCAGGGTCGTGCCACCATTCCAAGAGACCCCCAGATGTGTCAGTCCATTACAGAGAAACCTGTTTTCCCTGCACTGCCTTGACGTTCAAGCCGAGGATCGACTCCCACCACGTGTGCACGTGGGACAGCCCTGTGGGAAACCTCGTGGGAAAGCCTCGTGGGAAAGACTCGAGGGAGAACCATAGATCCTTTGATCCACGCGGCGGACTGCGTGACACTGCTGCTACCGCTCTGCAGGAAAGCGCAAGTGCATGCCCGCATTCGAGACGAGGACTGACTCCCCTGGGGAGACTCCAGAAGTACCCCAAGGTCCATGTCAGCACTGGAGAGGAATTCTCAGGTTCCGGCCCCGACTCCACACAAGGTCTTAGGCCCCGGCATCGACTGGAGAGGAATCCCGAGAGGCCCCCGAGGAACTCGCATGGGGACTGGCCTTTCCTGAGGCCACCAGAGCGGGTCCCTGAGGTCCCCGTCGTAAGTCGAGAGCACCTGCCGCAAATTGAGAAAATCCAGGAGGTTTTGCCCTCCAGGCGAGATGAGGTCCATTTCCGCTGAGGCTTCTCAAGGCTAATCACGTCTAACCACTGGAACTTCCAAAGGGTCGTTCACACCCTTGCTGCAACTCACGAAGTTCCCCGACATACCCGTCTCCACTCGAGAGGAAGCACGTGGGGTCCCGCACACATCCAGGGGAGCCCCGTTTCCGCCTCCTAGCTCGAGATGAGGGATCCTTTCCCTGTTTCATAGGGAAAGAATTCCCGGCGTTCCCGTCGCATCTCAAGAGGAGGCGCTCTCAACAGGAAAGGCGAGAGGAACTCCAGGGTCGTGCCACCATTCCAAGAGTCCCCCAGATATGTCAGTCCATTCCAGAGGAACCTGTTTTCCCTGCACTGCCTTGACGTTCAAACCGAGGATCGACTCCCACCACGTGTGCACGTGGGACAGCCCTGTGGGAAAGCCTCGTGGGAAAGACTCGAGGGAAAACCATAGATCCTTTGATCCACGCGGCGGACTGCGTGACACTGCTGCTACCGCTCTGGAGGAAAGCCCAAGTGCATGCCCGCATTCGAGACGAGGACTGACTCCGCTGGGGAGACTCCAGAAGTACCCCAAGATCCACGTCAGCACTGGAGAGGAATCCTCAGGTTCGGCCCCGACTCCACACAAGGTCTTAGGCCCCGGCATTGACGGGAGAGGAATCCCGAGAGGCCCCCGAGGAACTCGCATGGGGACTGGCCTTTCCTGAGGCCACCAGAGCGGGTCCCTGAGGTCCCCGTCGTAAGTTGAGAGCACCTGCCGCAACTCGAGAAATTCCCGGAGGTTTTGCCCTCCATGCGAGATGAGGCCCATTTCCGCTGAGGCTTCTCGAGGCTAATCACATCTAACCACTGGAACTTCCAAAAGGTCCTTCACACCCTTGCTGCAACTCAAGAGGTTCCCCGACATACCCGTCTCCACTCGAGAGGAAGCACGAGGGTCCCGCACACATCCAGGGGAGCCCCGTTTCCGCCTCCTAGCTCGAGATGAGGGATCCTTTCCCTGTTTCGTAGGGAAAGAATTCCCGGCGTTCCCGTCGCATCTCAAGAGGAGGCGCTCTCCACAGGAAAGGCGAGAGGAACTCCAGGGTCGTGCCACCATTCCAAGAGTCCCCCAGATGTGTCAGTCCATTCCAGAGGAACCTGTTTTCCCTGCACTGCCTTGACGTTCAAGCCGAGGATCGACTCCCACCACGTGTGCACGTGGGACAGCCCTGTGGGAAAGCCTCGTGGGAAAGCCTCGTGGGAAAGACTCGAGGGAAAACCATAGATCCTTTGATCCACGCGGCGGGCTGCGTGACACTGCTGCTACCGCTCTGGAGGAAAGCCCAAGTGCATGCCCGCATTCGAGACGAGGACTGACTCCGCTGGGGAGACTCCAGAAGTACCCCAAGATCCACGTCAGCACTGGAGAGGAATCCTCAGGTTCGGCCCCGACTCCACACAAGGTCTTAGGCCCCGGCATCGACGGGAGAGGAATCCCGAGAGGCCCCCGAGGAACTCGCATGGGGACTGGCCTTTCCTGAGGCCACCAGAGCGGGTCCCTGAGGTCCCCGTCGTAAGTCGAGAGCACCTGCCGCAACTCGAGAAATTCCCGGAGGTTTTGCCCTCCATGCGAGATGAGGCCCATTTCCGCTGAGGCTTCTCGAGGCTAATCACATCTAACCACTGGAACTTCCAAAAGGTCCTTCACACCCTTGCTGCAACTCAAGAGGTTCCCCGACATACCCGTGTCCACTCGATAGGAAGCACGAGGGTCCCGCACACATCCAGGGGAGCCCCGTTTCCGCCTCCTAGCTCGAGATGAGGGATCCTTTCCCTGTTTCGTAGGGAAAGAATTCCCGGCGTTCCCGTCGCATCTCAAGAGGAGGCGCTCTCCACAGGAAAGGCGAGAGGAACTCCAGGGTCGTGCCACCATTCCAAGAGTCCCCCAGATGTGTCAGTCCATTCCAGAGGAACCTGTTTTCCCTGCACTGCCTTGACGTTCAAGCCGAGGATCGACTCCCACCACGTGTGCACGTGGGACAGCCCTGTGGGAAAGCCTCGTGGGAAAGCCTCGTGGGAAAGACTCGAGGGAAAACCATAGATCCTTTGATCCACGCGGCGGACTGCGTGACACTGCTGCTACCGCTCTGGAGGAAAGCGCAAGTGCATGCCCGCATTCGAGACGAGGACTGACTCCCCTGGGAAGACTCCAGAAGTACCCCAAGGTCCATGTCAGCACTGGAGAGGAATCCTCAGGTTCCGGCCCCGACTCCACACAAGGTCTTAGGCCCCGGAATCGACGGGAGAGGAATCCCGAGAGGCCCCCGAGGAACTTGCATGGGGACTGGCCTTTCCTGAGGCCACCAGAGCGGGTCCCTGAGGTCCCCGTCGTAAGTCGAGAGCACCTGCCGCAACTCGAGAAAATCCAGGAGGTTTTGCCCTCCAGGCGAGATGAGGCCCATTTCCGCTGAGGCTTCTCGAGGCTAATCACATCTAACCACTGGAACTTCCTAAGGGTCCTTCACACCCTTGCTGCAACTCAAGAAGTTCCCCGACATACTCGTCTCCACTCGAGAGGAAGCACGTGGGGTGCCGCACACATCCAGGGGAGCCCCGTTTCCACCTCCTAGCTCGAGATGAGGGATCCTTTCCCTGTTTCGTAGCGAAAGAATTCCCGGCGTTCCCGTCGCATCTCAAGAGGAGGCGCACTCCACAGGAAAGCTGAGAGGAACTCCAGGGTCCTGCCACCATTCCAAGAGTCCCCCAGAGGTGTCAGTCCATTCCAGAGGAACCTGTTTTCCCTGCACTGCCTTGACGTTCAAGCCGAGGATCGACTCCCATCACGTGTGCACGTGGGACAGCCCTGTGGGAAGGCCTCGTGGGAAAGCCTCGTGGGAAAGACTCGAGGGAAAACCATAGATCCTTTGATCTAAGAGGCGGACTGCCTGACACTGCTGCTACCGCTCTGGAGGAAAGCGCAAGTGCATTCCGCATTCGAGACGAGGACTGACTCCCCTGGGGAGACTCCAGAAGTACCCCAAGATCCGTGTCAGCACTTTAGAGGAATCCTCAGGTTCCGGCCCCGACTCCACACAAGGTCTTAGGGCCCGGCATCGACGGGAGAGGAATCCCAAGAGTCCCCTGAGGAACTCGCATGGGGACTGGCCTTTCCTGAGGCCACCAGAGCGGGTCCCTGAGGTCCCCGTCGTAAGTCGAGAGCACCTGCCGCAAATCAAGAAAATCCAGGAGGTTTTGCCCTCCAGGCGAGATGAGGCCCATTTCCGCTGAGGCTTCTCGAGGCTAATCACGTCTAACCACTGGAACTTCCAAAGGGTCGTTCACACCCTTGCTGCAACTCAAGAAGTTCCCCGACATACCCGTCTCCACTCGAGAGGAAGCACGTGGGGTCCCGCACACATCCAGGGGAGCCCCGTTTCCGCCTCCTAACTCGAGATGAGGGATCCTTTCCCTGTTTCATAGGGAAAGAATTCCCGGCGTTCTCGTCGCATTTCAAGAGGAGGCGCTCTCAACAGGAAAGGCGAGAGGAACTCCAGGGTCGTGCCACCATTCCAAGAGTCCCCCAGATATGTCAGTCCATTCCAGAGGAACCTGTTTTCCCTGCACTGCCTTGACGTTCAAACCGAGGATCGACTCCCACCACGTGTGCACGTGGGACAGCCCTGTGGGAAAGCCTCGTGGGAAAGACTCGAGGGAAAACCATAGATCCTTTGATCCACGCGGCGGACTGTGTGACACTGCTGCTACCGCTCTGGAGGAAAGCCCAAGTGCATGCCCGCATTCGAGACGAGGACTGACTCCGCTGGGGAGACTCCAGAAGTACCCCAAGATCCACGTCAGCACTGGAGAGGAATCCTCAGGTTCCGGCCCCGACTCCACACAAGGTCTTAGGCCCCGGGATCGACGGGAGAGGAATCCCGAGAGGCCCCCGAGGAACTCGCAAGGGGACTGGCCTTTCCTGAGGCCTCCAGAGCGAGTCCCTGTAGTCCCCTTCGTAAGTCGAGAGCACCTGCGGCAACTCGAGAAAATCCAGGAGGTTTTACCCTCCAGGCGAGATGAGGCCCATTTCCGCTGAGGCTTCTCGAGGCCAATCACGTCTAACAACTGGAACTTCCAAAGGGTCCTTCACACCCTTGCTGCAACTAAAGAAGTTCCCCGACATACCCGTCTCCACTCGAGAGGAAGCACGAGGGTCCCGCACACATCCAGGGGAGCCCCGTTTCCGCCTCTTAGCTCGAGATGAGGGATCCTTTCCCTGTTTCGTAGGGAAAGAATTCCCGGCGTTCCCGTCGCATCTCAAGAGGAGGCGCTCTCCACAGGAAAGGCGAGAGGATCTCCAGGGTCGTGCCACCATTCCAAGAGTCCCCCGGATATGTCAGTCCATTCCAGAGGAACCTGTTTTCCCTGCACTGCCTTGACGTTCAAGCCGAGGATCGAGTCCCACCACGTGTGCACGTGGGACAGCCCTGTGGGAAAGCCTCGTGGGAAAGCCTCGTGGGAAAGCCTCGTGGGAAAGACTCGAGGGAAATCCATAGATCCTTTGATCCATGCGGCGGACTGCGTGACACTGCTGCTACCGCTCTGGAGGAAAGCGCAAGTGCATGCCCGCATTCGAGACGAGGACTGACTCCCCTGGGGAGACTCCAGAAGTACTCCAAGGTCCATGTCAGCACTGGAGAGGAATACTCAGGTTCTGGCCACGACTCCACACAAGGTCTTAGGCCCCGGCATCGACGGGAGAGGAATCCCGAGAGGCCCCCGAGGAACTCGCATGGGGACTGGCCTTTCCTGAGGCCACCAGAGCGGGTCCCTGAGGTCCCCGTCGTAAGTCGAGAGCACCTGCCGCAACTCGAGAAATTCCAGGAGGTTTTGCCCTCCAGGCGAGATGAGGCCCATTTCCGCTGAGGCTTCTCAAGGCTAATCACATCTAACCACTGGAACATCCAAAAGGTCCTTCACACGCTTGCTGCAACTCAAGAGGTTCCCTGACATACCCGTCTCCACTCGAGAGGAAGCACGAGGGTCCCGCACACATCCAGGGGAGCCCCGTTTCCGCCTCCTAGCTCGAAATGAGGGATCCTTTCCCTGTTTTGTAGGGAAAGAATTCCCGGCGTTCCCGTCGCATCTCAAGAGGAGGCGCTCTCCACAGGAAAGGCGAGAGGAACTCCGGGGTCGTGCCACCATTCCAAGTGTCCCCCAGATGTGTCAGTCCATTCCAGAGGAACCTGTTTTCCCTGCACTGCCTTGACGTTCAAGCCGAGGATCGACTCCCACCACGTGTGCACGTGGGACAGCCCTGTGGGAAAGCCTCGTGGGAAAGCCTCGTGGGAAAGACTCGAGGGAGAACCATAGATCCTTTGATCCACGCGGCGGACTGCGTGACACTGCTGCTACCGCTCTGGAGGAAAGCGCAAGTGCATACCCGCATTCGAGACGAGGACTGACTCCCCTGGGGAGACTCCAGAAGTACCCCAAGATCCATGTCAGCACTGGAGTGGAATCCTCAGGTTCCGGCCCCGACTCCACACAAGGTCTTAGGCCCCGGCATCGACGGGAGAGGAATCCTGAGAGGCCCCCGAGGAACTCGCATGGGGACTGGCCTTTCCTGAGGCCACCAGAGCGGGTCCCTGAGGTCCCCGTGTTAAGTCGAGAGCACCTGCCGCAACTCGAGAAAATCCAGGAGGTTTTGCCCTCCAGGCGAGATGAGGCCCATTTCCGCTGAGGCTTCTCGAGGCTAATCACATCTAACCACTGGAACTTCCTAAGGGTCCTTCAAACCCTTGCTGCAACTCAAGAAGTTCCCCGACATACTCGTCTCCACTCGAGAGGAAGCACGTGGGGTGCCGCACACATCCAGGGGAGCCCCGTTTCCACCTCCTAGCTCGAGATGAGGGATCCTTTCCCTGTTTCTTAGGGAAAGAATTCCCGGCGTTCCCGTCGCATCTCAAGAGGAGGCGCACTCCACAGGAAAGCTGAGAGGAACTCCAGGGTCCTGCCACCATTCCAAGAGTCCCCCCGAGGTGTCAGTCCATTCCAGAGGAACCTGTTTTCCCTGCACTGCCTTGACGTTCAAGCCGAGGATCGACTCCCATCACGTGTGCACGTGGGACAGCCCTGTGGGAAAGCCTCGTGGGAAAGCCTCGTGGGAAAGACTCGAGGGAAAACCATAGATCCTTTGATCTAAGAGGCGGACTGCCTGACACTGCTGCTACCGCTCTGGAGGAAAGCGCAAGTGCATTCCGCATTCGAGACGAGGACTGACTCCCCTGGGGAGACTCCAGAAGTACCCCAAGATCCGTGTCAGCACTTTAGAGGAATCCTCAGGTTCTGGCCCCGACTCCACAGAAGGTCTTAGGGCCCGACATCGACGGGAGAGGAATCCCAAGAGTCCCCTGAGGAACTCGCATGGGGACTGGCCTTTCCTGAGGCCACCAGAGCGGGTCCCTGAGGTCCCCGTCGTAAGTCGAGAGCACCTGCCGCAAATCGAGAAAATCCAGGAGGTTTTGCCCTCCAGGCGAGATGAGGCCCATTTCCGCTGAGGCTTCTCGAGGCTAATCACATCTAACCACTGGAACTTCCAAAGGGTCGTTCACACCCTTGCTGCAACTCAAGAAGTTCCCCGACATACCCGTCTCCACTCGAGAGGAAGCACGTGGGGTCCCGCACACATCCAGGGGAGCCCCGTTTCCGCCTCCTAGCTCGAGATGAGGGATCCTTTCCCTGTTTCATAGGGAAAGAATTCCCGGCGTTCCCGTCGCATCTCAAGAGGAGGCGCTCTCAACAGGAAAGGCGAGAGGAACTCCAGGGTCGTGCCACCATTCCAAGAGTCCCCCAGATGTGTCAGTCCATTCCAGAGGAACCTGTTTTCCCTGCACTGCCTTGACGTTCAAACCGAGGATCGACTCCCACCACGTGTGCACGTGGGACAGCCCTGTGGGAAAGCCTCGTGGGAAAGACTCGAGGGAAAACCATAGATCCTTTGATCCACGCGGCGGACTGCGTGACACTGCTGCTACCGCTCTGGAGGAAAGCCCAAGTGCATGCCCGCATTCGAGACGAGGACTGACTCCGCTGGGGAGACTCCAGAAGTACCCCAAGATCCACGTCAGCACTGGAGAGGAATCCTCAGGTTCCGGCCCCGACTCCACACAAGGTCTTAGGCCCCGGGATCGACGGGAGAGGAATCCCGAGAGGCCCCCGAGGAACTCGCAAGGGTACTGGCCTTTCCTGAGGCCTCCAGAGCGAGTCCCTGTAGTCCCCTTCGTAAGTCGAGAGCACCTGCCGCAACTCGACAAAATCCAGGAGGTTTTACCCTCCAGGCGAGATGAGGCCCATTTCCGCTGAGGCTTCTCGAGGCCAATCACGTCTAACAACTGGAACTTCCAAAGGGTCCTTCACACCCTTGCTGCAACTAAAGAAGTTCCCCGACATACCCGTCTCCACTCGAGAGGAAGCACGAGGGTCCCGCACACATCCAGGGGAGCCCCGTTTCCGCCTCTTAGCTCGCGATGAGGGATCCTTTCCCTGTTTCGTAGGGAAAGAATTCCCGGCGTTCCCGTCGCATCTCAAGAGGAGGCGCTCTCCACAGGAAAGGCGAGAGGATCTCCAGGGTCGTGCCACCATTCCAAGAGTCCCCCGGATATGTCAGTCCATTCCAGAGGAACCTGTTTTCCCTGCACTGCCTTGACGTTCAAGCCGAGGATCGAGTCCCACCACGTGTGCACGTGGGACAGCCCTGTGGGAAAGCCTCGTGGGAAAGCCTCGTGGGAAAGCCTCGTGGGAAAGACTCGAGGGAAAACCATAGATCCTTTGATCCATGCGGCGGACTGCGTGACACTGCTGCTACCGCTCTGGAGGAAAGCGCAAGTGCATGCCCGCATTCGAGACGAGGACTGACTCCCCTGGGGAGACTCCAGAAGTACTCCAAGGTCCATGTCAGCACTGGAGAGGAATACTCAGGTTCTGGCCACGACTCCACACAAGGTCTTAGGCCCCGGCATCGACGGGAGAGGAATCCCGAGAGGCCCCAGAAGAACTCGCATGGGGACTGGCCTTTCCTGAGGCCACCAGAGCGGGTCCCTGAGGTCCCCGTCGTAAGTCGAGAGCACCTGCCGCAACTCGAGAAATTCCAGGAGGTTTTGCCCTCCAGGCGAGATGAGGCCCATTTCCGCTGAGGCTTCTCAAGGCTAATCACATCTAACCACTGGAACATCCAAAAGGTCCTTCACACGCTTGCTGCAACTCAAGAGGTTCCCCGACATACCCGTCTCCACTCGAGAGGAAGCACGAGGGTCCCGCACACATCCAGGGGAGCCCCGTTTCCGCCTCCTAGCTCGAAATGAGGGATCCTTTCCCTGTTTTGTAGGGAAAGAATTCCCGGCGTTCCCGTCGCATCTCAAGAGGAGGCGCTCTCCACAGGAAAGGCGAGAGGAACTCCGGGGTCGTGCCACCATTCCAAGTGTCCCCCAGATGTGTCAGTCCATTCCAGAGGAACCTGTTTTCCCTGCACTGCCTTGACGTTCAAGCCGAGGATCGACTCCCACCACGTGTGCACGTGGGACAGCCCTGTGGGAAAGCCTCGTGGGAAATCCTCGTGGGAAAGACTCGAGGGAAAACCATAGATCCTTTGATCCACGCGGCGGACTGCGTGACACTGCTGCTACCGCTCTGGAGGAAAGCGCAAGTGCATGCCCGCATTCGAGACGAGGACTGACTCCCCTGGGGAGACTCCAGAAGTACCCGAAGGTCCATGTCAGCACTGGAAAGGAATCCTCCGGTTCCGGCCCCGAAACCACACAAGGTCTTAGTCCCCGGCATCAACGGGAGAGGAATCCCGAGAGGCCCCCGAGGAACTCGCATGGGGACTGGCCTTTCCTGAGGCCACCAGAGCGGGTCCCTGAGGTCCCCATCGTAAGTCGAGAGCACCTGCCGCAACTCGAGAAATTCCAGGAGGTTTTGCCCTCCAGGCGAGATGAGGCCCATATCCGCTGAGGCTTCTAGAGGCTAATCACATCTAACCACTGGAACTTCCAAAGGGTCCTTCACACCCTTACTGCAACTCAAGAAGTTCCCCGACATACCCGTGTCCACTCGATAGGAAGCACGTGGTTCCCGCACACATCCAGGGGGGCCCCGTTTCCGCCTCCTAGCTCGAGATGTGGGATCCTTTCCCTGTTTCGTAGGGAAAGAATTCCCGGCGTTCCCGTCGCATCTCAAGAGGAGGCGCTCTCCACAGGAAAGGCGAGAGGAACTCCAGGGTCGTGCCACCATTCCAAGAGTCCCCCAGATGTGTCAGTCCATTCCAGAGGAACCTGTTTTCCCTGCACTGCCTTGACGTTCAAGCCGAGGATCGACTCCCACCACGTGTGCACGTGGGACAGCCCTGTGGGAAAGCCTCGTGGGAAAGCCTCGTGGGAAAGACTCGAGGGAAAAGCATAGATCCTTTGATCCACGCGGCGGACTGCGTGACACTGCTGCTACCGCTCTGGAGGGAAGCGCAAGTGCATGCCCGCATTCGAGACGAGGACTGACTCCCCTGGGGAGACTCCAGAAGTACCCCAAGGTCCATGTCAGCACTGGAGAGGAATCCTCAGGTTCCGGCCCCGACTCCACACAAGGTCTTAGGCCCCGGCATCGACGGGAGAGGAATCCCGAGAGGCCCCCGAGGAACTTGCATGGGGACTGGCCTTTCCTGAGGCCACCAGAGCGGGTACCTGAGGTCCCCGTCGTAAGTCGAGAGCACCTGCCGCAACTCGAGAAAATCCAGGAGGTTTTGCCCTCCAGGCGAGATGAGGCCAATTTCCGCTGAGGCTTCTCGAGGCTAATCAAATCTAACCACTGGAACTTCCAAAGGGACCTTCACACCCTTGCTGCAACTCAAGCAGTTTCGCGACATACCCGTCTCCACTCGAGAGGAAGCACGTGGGGTCCCGCACACATCCAGGGGAGCTCCGTTTCCGCCTCCTAGCTCGAGATGAGGGATCCTTTCCCTGTTTCGCAGGGAAAGAATTCCCGGCGTTCCCGTCCCGTCTCAAGAGGAGGCGCTCTCCACAGGAAAGGCGAGAGGAACTCCAGGGTCGTGCCACCATTCCAAGAGACCCCCAGATGTGTCAGTCCATTACAGAGAAACCTGTTTTCCCTGCACTGCCTTGACGTTCAAGCCGAGGATCGACTCCCACCACGTGTGCACGTGGGACAGCCCTGTGGGAAAGCCTCGTGGGAAAGCCTCGTGGGAAAGACTCGAGGGAAAACCATAGATCCTTTGATCCACGCGGCGGACTGCGTGACACTGCTGCTACCGCTCTGGAGGAAAGCGCAAGTGCATGCCCGCATTCGAGACGAGGAATGACTCCCCTGGGGAGACTCCAGAAGTACCCCAAGATCCATGTCAGCACTGGAGAGGAATCCTCAGGTTCCGGTCCCCACTCCACACAAGGTCTTAGGCCCCGGCATCGACGGGAGAGGAATCCCGAGAGGCCCCCGAGGAACTCGCATGGGGACTGGCCTTTCCTGAGGCCACCAGAGCGGGTCCCCGAGGTCCCCGTGGTAAGTCGAGAGCACCTGCCGCAACTCGAGAAAATCCAGGAGGTTTTGCCCTCCAGGCGAGATGAGGCCCATTTCAGCTGAGGCTTCTCGAGGCTAATCACATCTAACCACTGGAACTTCCAAAGGGTCATTCACACCCTTGCTGCAACTCAAGAAGTTCCCTGACATACCCTTCTCCACTCGAGAGGAAGCACGAGGGTCCCGCACACATCCAGGGGAGCCCCGTTTCCGCCTCCTAGCTCGAGATGAGGGATCCTTTCCCTGTTCCGTAGGGAACGAATTCACGGTGTTCCCGTCGCATCTCAAGAGGAGGCGCTCTCCACAGGAAAGGTGAGAGGAACTCCAGGGTCGTGCCACCATTTCAAGAGTCCCCCAGATGTGTCAGTCCATTCCAGAGGAACCTGTTTTCCCTGCACTGCCTTGACGTTCAAGCCGAGGATCGACTCCCACCACGTGTGCACGTGGGACAGCCCTGTGGGAAAGCCTCGTGGGAAATCCTCGTGGGAAAGACTCGAGGGAAAACCATAGATCCTTTGATCCACGCGGCGGACTGCGTGACACTGCTGCTACCGCTCTGGAGGAAAGCGCAAGTGCATGCCCGCATTCGAGACGAGGACTGACTACCCTGGGGAGACTCCAGAAGTAGCCCAAGATCCATGTCAGCACTGGAGAGGAATCCTCAGGTTCCGGCCCCGACTCCACACAAGGTCTTAGGCCCCGGCATCGACGGGAGAGGAATCCCGAGAGGCCCCAGAGGAACTCGCATGGGGACTGGCCTTTCCTGAGGCCACCAGAGCGGGTCCCCGAGGTCCCCGTCGTAAGTCGAGAGCACCTGCCGCAACTCGAGAAATCCAGGAGGTTTTGCCCTCCAGGCGAGATGAGGCCCATTTCCGCTGAGGCTTCTCGAGGCTAATCACATCTAACCACTGGAACTTCCAAAGGGTCCTTCACACCCTTGCTGCAACTCAAGAAGTTCCCCGACATACCCGTCTCCACTCGAGAGGAAGCACGAGGGTCCCGCACACATCCAGGGGAGCCCCGTTTCCGCCTCCTTGCTCGAGATGAGGGATCCTTTCCCTGTTTCGTAGGGAAAGAATTCCCGGCGTTCCCGTCGCATCTCAAGAGGAGGCGCTCTCCACAGGAAAGGCGAGAGGAACTCCAGGGTCGTGCCACCATTCCACGAGTCCCCCAGATGTGTCAGTCCATTCCAGAGGAACCTGTTTTCCCTGCACTGCCTTGACGTTCAAGCCGAGGATCGACTCCCACCACGTGTGCACGTGGGACAGCCCTGTGGGAAATCCTCGTGGGAAAGCCTCGTGGGAAAGACTCGAGGGAAAACCATAGATCCTTTGATCCACGCGGCGGACTGCGTGACACTGCTGCTACCGCTCTGTGGGAATGTGCAAGTTCATGCCCGCATTCGAGACGAGGACTGACTCCCCTGGGGAGACTCCAGAAATACCCCAAGATCCATGTCAGCACTGGAGAGGAATCCTCAGGTTCCGGCCCCGACTCCACACTAGGTCTTAGGCCCCGGCATCGACAGGAGAGGAATCCCGAGAGACCCCGAGGAACTCGCATGGGGACTGGCCTTTCCTGAGGCCACCAGAGCGGGTCCCCGTAGTCCCCGTCGTAAGTCGAGATCACCTGCTGCAACTCGAGAAAATCCAGGAGGTTTTGCCCTCCAGGCGAGATGAGGCCCATTTCCGCTGAGGCTTCTCGATGCTAATCACATCTAACCACTGGAACTTCCAAAAGGTCCTTCACACCCTTGCTGCAACTCTAGAAGTTCCCCGACATACCCGTCTCCACTCGAGAGGAAGCATGAGGGTCCCGCACACATCCAGGGGAGCCCAGTTTCCACCTAATAGCTCGACATGAGGGATCCTTTCCCTGTTTCGTAGGGAAAGAATTCCCGGCGTTCCCGTCGCATCTCAAGATGAAGCGCTCTCCACAGAAAAGGCGAGAGGAACTCCAAGGTCGTGCCACCATTCCAAGAGCCCCCAGATGTGTCAGTCCATTCCAGAGGAACATGTTTTCCCTGCACTGCCTTGACGTTCAAGCCGAGGATAGACTCCCACCACGTGTGCACGTGGGACAGCCCTGTCGGAAAGCCTCGTGGGAAAGCCTCGTGGGAAAGACTCGAGGGAAAACCATAGATCCTTTGATCCACGCGGCGGACTGCGTGACACTGCTGCTACCGCTCTGGAGGAAAGCGCAAGTGCATGCCCGCATTCGAGACGAGGACTGACTCCCCTGGGGAGACTCCAGAAGTACCCCAAGATCCATGTCAGCACGGGAGAGGAATCCTCAGGTTCCGGCCCCGACTCCACACAAGGTCTTAGGCCCCGGCATCGACGGGAGAGGAATCCCGAGAGGCCCCTGAAGAACTCGCATGGGGACTGGCCTTTCCTGAGGCCACCAGAGTGGGTCCCTGAGGTCCCCGTCGTAACTCGAGAGCACCTGCCGCAACTCGAGAAAATCCAGGAGGTTTTGCCCTCCAGGCGAGATGAGGCCCATTTCCGCTGAGCTTCTCGAGGCTAATCACATCTGACCACTGGAACTTCCAAAGGGTCCTTCACAGCCTTGCTGCAACTCAAGAAGTTCCCCGACATAACCGTATCCACTCGAGAGGAAGCACGTGGGGTCCCGCACATATCCAGGGGAGCCCCGTTTCCGCCTCCTAGCTCGAGATGAGGGATCCTTTCCCTGTTTCGTAGGGAAAGAATTCCCGGCGTTCCCGTCTCATCTCAAGAAGAGGCGCTCTCCACAGGAAAGTCGAGAGGAACTCCAGGGTCGTGCCACCATTCCAAGAGTCCCCCAGATGTGTCAGTCCATTCCAGAGGAACCTGTTTTCCCTGCACTGCCTTGACGTTCAAGCCGAGGATCGACTCCCACCACGTGTGCACGTGGGACAGCCCTGTGGGGAAGCCTCGTGGGAAAGCCTCGTGGGAAAGACTCGAGTGAAAACCATAGATCCTTTGATCCACGCGGCGGACTGCGTGACACTGCTGCTACCGCTCTGGAGGAAAGCGCAAGTGCATGCCCGCATTCGAGACGAGGACTGACTCCCCTGGGGAGACTCCAGAAGTAGCCCAAGATCCATGTCAGCACAGGAGAGGAATCCTAGGTTCCGGCCCCGACTCCACACAAGGTCTTAGGCGCCGGCATCGACGGGAGAGGAATCCCGAGAGGCCCCAGAGGAACTCGCATGGGGACTGGCCTTTCCTCAGGCCACTAGAGCGGGTCCCGAGGTACCCGTCGAAAGTCGAGAGCACCTGCCGAAAATCTAGAAAATCCAGGAGGTCCTGCCCTCCAGGCGAGATGAGGCCCATTTCCGCTGAGGCTTCTCGAGGCTAATCACATCTAACCACTGGAACTTCCAAAGGGTCCTTCACACCCTTGCTGCAACTCAAGAAGTTCCCCGACATACCCGTCTCCACTTGAGAGGAAGCACATGGGGTCCCGCACACATCCAGGGGAGCCCCGTTTCCGCCTCCTAGCTCGAGATGAGGGATCCTTTCCCTGTTTCGTAGGGAAAGAATTCCCGGCGTTCCCGTCGCATATCAAAAGGAGGCACTCTCCACAGGAAAGGCGAGAGGAACTCCAGGGTCGTGCCACCATTCCAAGAGACCCCCAGAGGTGTCAGTCCATTCCAGAGGAACCTGTTTTCCCTGCACTGCCTTGACGTTCAAGCCGAGGATCGACTCCCACCACGTGTGCACGTGGTACAGCCCTGTGGGAAAGCCTCGTGGGAAAGCCTCGTGGGAAAGACTCGAGGGAAAACCATAGATCCTTTGATCCACGCGGCGGACTGCGTGACACTGCTGCTACCGCTCTGGAGGAAAGCGCAAGTGCATGCCAGCATTTGCGACGAGGACTGACTCCCCTGGGGAGACTCCAGAAGTACCCCAAGATCCATGTCAGCACTGGAGAGGAATCCTCAGGTTCCGGCCCCGACTCCACACAAGGTCTTAGGCCCCGGCATCGACGGGAGAGGAATCCCGAGAGGCCCCCGAGGAACTCGCATGGGGACTGGTCTTTCCTGAGGCCACCAGAGCGGGTCCCCGAGGTCCCCGTGGTAAGTCGAGAGCACCTGCCGCAACTCGAGAAAATCCAGGAGGTTTTGCCCTCCAGGCGAGATGAGGCCCATTTCAGCTGAGGCTTCTCGAGGCTAATCACATCTAACCACTGGAACTTCAAAAGGGTCCTTCACACCCTTGCTGCAACTCAAGAAGTTCCCTGACATACCCTTCTCCACTCGAGAGGAAGCACGAGGGTCCCGCACACATCCAGGGGAGCCCCGTTTCCGCCTTCTAGCTCGAGATGAGGGATCCTTTCCCTGTTCCGTAGGGAACGAATTCACGGTGTTCCCGTCGCATCTCAAGAGGAGGCGCTCTCCACAGGAAAGGTGAGAGGAACTCCAGGGTCGTGCCACCATTTCAAGAGTCCCCCAGATGTGTCAGTCCATTCCAGAGGAACCTGTTTTCCCTGCACTGCCTTGACGTTCAAGCCGAGGATCGACTCCCACCACGTGTGCACGTGGGACAGCCCTGTGGGAAAGCCTCGTGGGAAATCCTCGTGGGAAAGACTCGAGGGAAAACCATAGATCCTTTGATCCACGCGGCGGACTGCGTGACACTGCTGCTACCGCTCTGGAGGAAAGCGCAAGTGCATGCCCGCATTCGAGACGAGGACTGACTCCCCTGGGGAGACTCCAGAAGTACCCCAAGATCCATGTCAGCACTGGAGAGGAATCCTCAGGTTCCGGCCCCGACTCCACACAAGGTCTTAGGCCCCGGCATCGACGGGAGAGGAATCCCGAGAGGCCCCAGAGGAACTCGCATGGGGACTGGCCTTTCCTGAGGCCACCAGAGCGGGTCCCCGAGGTCCCCGTCGTAAGTCGAGAGCACCTGCCGCAACTCGAGAAATCCAGGAGGTTTTGCCCTCCAGGCGAGATGAGGCCCATTTCCGCTGAGGCTTCTCGAGGCTAATCACATCTAACCACTGGAACTTCCAAAGGGTCCTTCACACCCTTGCTGCAACTCAAGAAGTTCCTCGACATACCCGTGTCCACTCGAGAGGAAGCACGAGGGTCCCGCACACATCCAGGGGAGCCCCGTTTCCGCCTCCTTGCTCGAGATGAGGGATCCTTTCCCTGTTTCGTAGGGAAAGAATTCCCGGCGTTCCCGTCGCATCTCAAGAGGAGGCGCTCTCCACAGGAAAGGCGAGAGGAACTCCAGGGTCATGCCACCATTCCAAGAGTCCCCCAGATGTGTCAGTCCATTCCAGAGGAACCTGTTTTCCCTGCACTGCCTTGACGTTCAAGCCGAGGATCGACTCCCACCACGTGTGCACGTGGGACAGCCCTGTGGGAAAGCCTCGTGGGAAAGCCTCGTGGGAAAGACTCGAGGGAAAACCATAGATCCTTTGATCCACGCGGCGGACTGCGTGACACTGCTGCTACCGCTCTGGAGGAAAGCGCAAGTGCATGCCCGCATTGGAGACGAGGACTGACTCCCCTGGGGAGACTCCAGAAATACCCAAAGATCCATGTCAGCACTGGAGAGGAATCCTCAGGTTCCGGCCCCGACTCCACACAAGGTCTTAGGCCCCGGCATCGACGGGAGAGGAATCCCGAGAGGCCCCCGAGGAACTCGCATGGGGACTGGTCTTTCCTGAGGCCACCAGAGCGGGTCCCCGAGGTCCCCGTGGTAAGTCGAGAGCACCTGCCGCAACTCGAGAAAATCCAGGAGGTTTTGCCCTCCAGGCGAGATGAGGCCCATTTCAGCTGAGGCTTCCGAGGCTAATCACATCTAACCACTGGAACTACCAAAGGGTCCTTCACACCCTTGCTGCAACTCAAGAAGTTCCCTGACATACCCTTCTCCACTCGAGAGGAAGCACGAGGGTCCCGCACACATCCAGGGGAGCCCCGTTTCCGCCTCCTAGCTCGAGATGAGGGATCCTTTCCCTGTTCCGTAGGGAACGAATTCACGGTGTTCCCGTCGCATCTCAAGAGGATGCGCTCTCCACAGGAAAGGTGAGAGGAACTCCAGGGTCGTGCCACCATTTCAAGAGTCCCCCAGATGTGTCAGTCCATTCCAGAGGAACCTGTTTTCCCTGCACTGCCTTGACGTTCAAGCCGAGGATCGACTCCCACCACGTGTGCACGTGGGACAGCCCTGTGGGAAAGCCTCGTGGGAAATCCTCGTGGGAAAGACTCGAGGGAAAACCATAGATCCTTTGATCCACGCGGCGGACTGCGTGACACTGCTGCTACCGCTCTGGAGGAAAGCGCAAGTGCATGCCCGCATTCGAGACGAGGACTGACTCCCCTGGGGAGACTCCAGAAGTACCCCAAGATCCATGTCAGCACGGGAGAGGAATCCTCAGGTTCCGGCCCCGACTCCACACAAGGTCTTAGGCCCCGGCATCGACGGGAGAGGAATCCCGAGAGGCCCCTGAAGAACTCGCATGGGGACTGGCCTTTCCTGAGGCCACCAGAGTGGGTCCCTGAGGTCCCCGTCGTAACTCGAGAGCACCTGCCGCAACTCGAGAAAATCCAGGAGGTTTTGCCCTCCAGGCGAGATGAGGCCCATTTCCGCTGAGCTTCTCGAGGCTAATCACATCTGACCACTGGAACTTCCAAAGGGTCCTTCACAGCCTTGCTGCAACTCAAGAAGTTCCCCGACATAACCGTATCCACTCGAGAGGAAGCACGTGGGGTCCCGCACATATCCAGGGGAGCCCCGTTTCCGCCTCCTAGCTCGAGATGAGGGATCCTTTCCCTGTTTCGTAGGGAAAGAATTCCCGGCGTTCCCGTCTCATCTCAAGAAGAGGCGCTCTCCACAGGAAAGTCGAGAGGAACTCCAGGGTCGTGCCACCATTCCAAGAGTCCCCCAGATGGGTCAGTCCATTCCAGAGGAACCTGTTTTCCCTGCACTGCCTTGACGTTCAAGCCGAGGATCGACTCCCACCACGTGTGCACGTGGGACAGCCCTGTGGGGAAGCCTCGTGGGAAAGCCTCGTGGGAAAGACTCGAGGGAAAACCATAGATCCTTTGATCCACGCGGCGGACTGCGTGACACTGCTGCTACCGCTCTGGAGGAAAGCGCAAGTGCATGCCCGCATTCGAGACGAGGACTGACTCCCCTGGGGAGACTCCAGAAGTACCCCAAGATCCATGTCAGCACAGGAGAGGAATCCTAGGTTCCGGCCCCGACTCCACACAAGGTCTTAGGCTCCGGCATCGACGGGAGAGGAATCCCGAGAGGCCCCAGAGGAACTCGCATGGGGACTGGCCTTTCCTCAGGCCACTAGAGCGGGTCCCGAGGTACCCGTCGAAAGTCGAGAGCACCTGCCGAAAATCTAGAAAATCCAGGAGGTCCTGCCCTCCAGGCGAGATGAGGCCCATTTCCGCTGAGGCTTCTCGAGGCTAATCACATCTAACCACTGGAACTTCCAAAGGGTCCTTCACACCCTTGCTGCAACTCAAGAAGTTCCCCGACATACCCGTCTCCACTTGAGAGGAAGCACATGGGGTCCCGCACACATCCAGGGGAGCCCCGTTTCCGCCTCCTAGCTCGAGATGAGGGATCCTTTCCCTGTATCGTAGGGAAAGAATTCCCGGCGTTCCCGTCGCATATCAAAAGGAGGCACTCTCCACAGGAAAGGCGAGAGGAACTCCAGGGTCGTGCCACCATTCCACGAGTCCCCCAGATGTGTCAGTCCATTCCAGAGGAACCTGATTTCCCTGCACTGCCTTGACGTTCATGCCGAGGATCCACTCCCACCACGTGTGCACGTGGGACAGCCCTGTGGGAAAGCCTCGTGGGAAAGCCTCGTGGGAAAGACTCGAGGGAAAACCATAGATCCTTTGATCCACGCGGCGGACTGCGTGACACTGCTGCTACCGCTCTGGAGGAAAGCGCAAGTGCATGCCCGCATTCGAGACGAGGACTGACTCCCCTGGGGAGACTCCAGAAGTACCCCAAGATCCATGTCAGCACTGGAGAGGAATCCTCAGGTTCCGGCCCCGACTCCACACAAGGTCTTAGGCCCCGGCATCGACGGGAGAGGAATCCCGAGAGGCCCCCGAGGAACTCGCATGCGGACTGGCCTTTCCTGAGGCCACCAGAGCGGGTCCCTGAGGTCCCCGTCGTAAGTCGAGAGCACCTGCCGCAAGTCGAGAAAATCCAGGAGGTTTTGCCCTCCAGGCGAGATGAGGCCCATTTCCACTGAGGCTTCTCGAGGCCAATCACGTCTAACCACTGGAACTTCCAAAGGGTCCTTCACACCCTTGCTGCAACTCAAGAAGTTCCCCGACATACCCGTGTCCACTCGAGAGGAAGCACGAGGGTCCCACACACATCCAGGTGAGCCCCGTTTCCGCCTCCTTGCTCGAGATGAGGGATCCTTTCCCTGTTTCTTAGGGAAAGAATTCCCGGCGTTCCCGTCGCATCTCAAGAGGAGGCGCTTTCCACAGGAAAGGCGAGAGGAACTCAAGGGTCGTGCCACCATTCCAAGTGTCCCCCAGATGTGTCAGTCCATTCCAGAGGAACCTGTTTTCCCTGCACTGCCTTGACGTTCAAGCCGAGGATCGACTCCCACCACGTGTGCACGTTGGACAGCCCTGTGGGAAAGCCTCGTGGGAAAGCCTCGTGGGAAAGACTCGAGGGAAAACCATAGATCCTTTGATCCACGCGGCGGACAGCGTGACACTGCTGCTACCGCTCTGGAGGAAAGCGCAAGTGCATGCCCGCATTCGAGACGAGGACTGACTCCCCTGGGGAGACTCCAGAAGTACCCCAAGATCCATGTCAGCACAGGAGAGGAATCCTCAGGTTCCGGCCCCGACTCCACACAAGGTCTTAGGCCCCGGCATCGACGGGAGTCTAATCCCGAGAGGCCCCAGAGGAACTCGCATGGGGACTGGCCTTTCCTCAGGCCACTAGAGCGGGTCCCGAGGTACCCGTCGAAAGTCGAGAGCACCTGCCGCAAATCGAGAAAATCCAGGAGGTCCTGCCCTCCAGGCGAGATGAGGCCCATTTCCGCTGAGGCTTCTCGAGGCTAATCACATCTAACCACTGAAACTTCCAAAGGGTCTTTAACACCCTTGCTGCAACTCAAGAAGTTCCCCAACATACCCGTCTCCACTCGAGAGGAAGCACGAGGGTCCCGCACACATCCAGGGGAGCCCCGTTTCCGCCGCCTAGCTCGAGATGAGGGATCCTTTCCCTGTTCCGTAGGGAAAGAATTCCCGGCGTTCCCGTCGCATCTCAAGAGGAGGCGCTCTCCACAGGAAAGGCGAGAGGAACTCCGGGGTCGTGCCACCATTCCAAGAGTCCCCCAGATGTGTCAGTCCATTCCAGAGGAACCTGTTTTCCCTGCACTGCCTTGACGTTCAAGCCGAGGATCGACTCCCACCACGTGTGCACGTGGGACAGCCCTGTGGGAAAGCCTCGTGGGTAAGCCTCGTGGGAAAGACTCGAGGGAAAACCATAGGTCCTTTGATCCACGCGGCGGACTGCGTGACACTGCTGCTACCGCTCTGGAGGAAAGCGCAAGTGCATGCCCGCATTGGAGACGAGGACTGACTCCCCTGGGGAGACTCCAGAAGTACCCAAAGATCCATGTCAGCACTGGAGAGGAATCCTCAGGTTCCGGCCCCGACTCCACACAAGGTCTTAGGCCCCGGCATCGACGGGAGAGGAATCCCGAGAGGCCCCCGAGGAACTCGCATGGGGACTGGCCTTTCCTGAGGCCACCAGAGCGGGTCCCCGAGGTCCCCGTGGTAAGTCGAGAGCACCTGCCGCAACTCGAGAAAATCCAGGAGGTTTTGCCCTCCAGGCGAGATGAGGCCCATTTCAGCTGAGGCTTCTCGATGCTAATCACATCTAACCACTGGAACTTCCAAAGGGTCCTTCACACCCTTGCTGCAACTCAAGAAGTTCCCTGACATACCCTTCTCCACTCGAGAGGAAGCACGAGGGTCCCGCACACATCCAGGGGAGCCCCGTTTCCGCCTTCTAGCTCGAGATGAGGGATCCTTTCCCTGTTCCGTAGGGAACGAATTCACGGTGTTCCCGTCGCATCTCAAGAGGAGGCGCTCTCCACAGGAAAGGTGAGAGGAACTCCAGGGTCGTGCCACCATTTCAAGAGTCCCCCAGATGTGTCAGTCCATTCCAGAGGAACCTGTTTTCCCTGCACTGCCTTGACGTTCAAGCCGAGGATCGACTCCCACCACGTGTGCACGTGGGACAGCCCTGTGGGAAAGCCTCGTGGGAAATCCTCGTGGGAAAGACTCGAGGGAAAACCATAGATCCTTTGATCCACGCGGCGGACTGCGTGACACTGCTGCTACCGCTCTGGAGGAAAGCGCAAGTGCATGCCCGCATTCGAGACGAGGACTGACTACCCTGGGGAGACTCCAGAAGTAGCCCAAGATCCATGTCAGCACTGGAGAGGAATCCTCAGGTTCCGGCCCCGACTCCACACAAGGTCTTAGGCCCCGGCATCGACGGGAGAGGAATCCCGAGAGGCCCCAGAGGAACTCGCATGGGGACTGGCCTTTCCTGAGGCCACCAGAGCGGGTCCCCGAAGTCCCCGTCGTAAGTCGAGAGCACCTGCCGCAACTCGAGAAATCCAGGAGGTTTTGCCCTCCAGGCGAGATGAGGCCCATTTCCGCTGAGGCTTCTCGAGGCTAATCACATCTAACCACTGGAACTTCCAAAGGGTCCTTCACACCCTTGCTGCAACTCAAGAAGTTCCCCGACATACCCGTGTCCACTCGAGAGGAAGCACGAGGGTCCCGCACACATCCAGGGGAGCCCCGTTTCCGCCTCCTTGCTCGAGATGAGGGATCCTTTCCCTGTTTCGTAGGGAAAGAATTCCCGGCGTTCCCGTCGCATCTCAAGAGGAGGCGCTCTCCACAGGAAAGGCGAGAGGAACTCCAGGGTCGTGCCACCATTCCACGAGTCCCCCAGATGTGTCAGTCCATTCCAGAGGAACCTGTTTTCCCTGCACTGCCTTGCCGTTCAAGCCGAGGATCGACTCCCACCACGTGTGCACGTGGGACAGCCCTGTGGGAAATCCTCGTGGGAAAGCCTCGTGGGAAAGACTCGAGGGAAAACCATAGATCCTTTGATCCACGCGGCGGACTGCGTGACACTGCTGCTACCGCTCTGTGGGAATGTGCAAGTTCATGCCCGCATTCGAGACGAGGACTGACTCCCCTGGGGAGACTCCAGAAATACCCCAAGATCCATGTCAGCACTGGAGAGGAATCCTCAGGTTCCGGCCCCGACTCCACACTAGGTCTTAGGCCCCGGCATCGACAGGAGAGGAATCCCGAGAGACCCCGAGGAACTCGCATGGGGACTGGCCTTTCCTGAGGCCACCAGAGCGGGTCCCCGTAGTCCCCGTCGTAAGTCGAGATCACCTGCTGCAACTCGAGAAAATCCAGGAGGTTTTGCCCTCCAGGCGAGATGAGGCCCATTTCCGCTGAGGCTTCTCGATGCTAATCACATCTAACCACTGGAACTTCCAAAAGGTCCTTCACACCCTTGCTGCAACTCTAGAAGTTCCCCGACATACCCGTCTCCACTCGAGAGGAAGCATGAGGGTCCCGCACACATCCAGGGGAGCCCAGTTTCCACCTAATAGCTCGAGATTAGGGGTCCTTTCCCTGTTTCGTAGGGAAAGAATTCCCGGCGTTCCCGTCGCATCTCAAGATGAAGCGCTCTCCACAGAAAAGGCGAGAGGAACTCCAAGGTCGTGCCACCATTCCAAGAGCCCCCAGATGTGTCAGTCCATTCCAGAGGAACATGTTTTCCCTGCACTGCCTTGACGTTCAAGCCGAGGATCGACTCCCACCACGTGTGCACGTGGGACAGCCCTGTCGGAAAGCCTCGTGGGAAAGCCTCGTGGGAAAGACTCGAGGGAAAACCATAGATCCTTTGATCCACGCGGCGGACTGCGTGACACTGCTGCTACCGCTCTGGAGGAAAGCGCAAGTGCATGCCCGCATTCGAGACGAGGACTGACTCCCCTGGGGAGACTCCAGAAGTACCCCAAGATCCATGTCAGCACGGGAGAGGAATCCTCAGGTTCCGGCCCCGACTCCACACAAGGTCTTAGGCCCCGGCATCGACGGGAGAGGAATCCCGAGAGGCCCCTGAAGAACTCGCATGGGGACTGGCCTTTCCTGAGGCCACCAGAGTGGGTCCCTGAGGTCCCCGTCGTAACTCGAGAGCACCTGCCGCAACTCGAGAAAATCCAGGAGGTTTTGCCCTCCAGGCGAGATGAGGCCCATTTCCGCTGAGCTTCTCGAGGCTAATCACATCTGACCACTGGAACTTCCAAAGGGTCCTTCACAGCCTTGCTGCAACTCAAGAAGTTCCCCGACATAACCGTATCCACTCGAGAGGAAGCACGTGGGGTCCCGCACATATCCAGGGGAGCCCCGTTTCCGCCTCCTAGCTCGAGATGAGGGATCCTTTCCCTGTTTCGTAGGGAAAGAATTCCCGGCGTTCCCGTCTCATCTCAAGAAGAGGCGCTCTCCACAGGAAAGTCGAGAGGAACTCCAGGGTCGTGCCACCATTCCAAGAGTCCCCCAGATGGGTCAGTCCATTCCAGAGGAACCTGTTTTCCCTGCACTGCCTTGACGTTCAAGCCGAGGATCGACTCCCACCACGTGTGCACGTGGGACAGCCCTGTGGGGAAGCCTCGTGGGAAAGCCTCGTGGGAAAGACTCGAGTGAAAACCATAGATCCTTTGATCCACGCGGCGGACTGCGTGACACTGCTGCTACCGCTCTGGAGGAAAGCGCAAGTGCATGCCCGCATTCGAGACGAGGACTGACTCCCCTGGGGAGACTCCAGAAGTACCCCAAGATCCATGTCAGCACAGGAGAGGAATCCTAGGTTCCGGCCCCGACTCCACACAAGGTCTTAGGCTCCGGCATCGACGGGAGAGGAATCCCGAGAGGCCCCAGAGGAACTCGCATGGGGACTGGCCTTTCCTCAGGCCACTAGAGCGGGTCCCGAGGTACCCGTCGAACGTCGAGAGCACCTGCCGAAAATCTAGAAAATCCAGGAGGTCCTGCCCTCCAGGCGAGATGAGGCCCATTTCCGCTGAGGCTTCTCGAGGCTAATCACATCTAACCACTGGAACTTCCAAAGGGTCCTTCACACCCTTGCTGCAACTCAAGAAGTTCCCCGACATACCCGTCTCCACTTGAGAGGAAGCACATGGGGTCCCGCACACATCCAGGGGAGCCCCGTTTCCGCCTCCTAGCTCGAGATGAGGGATCCTTTCCCTGTTTCGTAGGGAAAGAATTCCCGGCGTTCCCGTCGCATATCAAAAGGAGGCACTCTCCACAGGAAAGGCGAGAGGAACTCCAGGGTCGTGCCACCATTCCAAGAGACCCCCAGAGGTGTCAGTCCATTCCAGAGGAACCTGTTTTCCCTGCACTGCCTTGACGTTCAAGCCGAGGATCGACTCCCACCACGTGTGCACGTGGTACAGCCCTGTGGGAAAGCCTCGTGGGAAAGCCTCGTGGGAAAGACTCGAGGGAAAACCATAGATCCTTTGATCCACGCGGCGGACTGCGTGACACTGCTGCTACCGCTCTGGAGGAAAGCGCAAGTGCATGCCCGCATTTGCGACGAGGACTGACTCCCCTGGGGAGACTCCAGAAGTACCCCAAGATCCATGTCAGCACTGGAGAGGAATCCTCAGGTTCCGGCCCCGAATCCACACAAGGTCTTAGGCCCCGGCATCGACGGGAGAGGAATCCCGAGAGGCCCCCGAGGAACTCGCATGGGGACTGGCCTTTCCTGAGGCCACCAGAGCGGGTCCCCGAGGTCCCCGTCGTAAGTCGAGAGCACCTGCCGCAACTCGAGAAAATCCAGGAGGTTTTGCCCTCCAGGCGAGATGAGGCCCATTTCCGCTGAGGCTTCTCGAGGCTAATCACATCTAACCACTGGAACTTCCAAAGGGTCCTTCACACCCTTGCTGCAACTCAAGCAGTTCCGCGACATACCCGTCTCCACTCGAGAGGAAGCACGAGGGTCCCGCACACATCCACGGGAGCCCCGTTTCCGCCTCCTAGCTTGAGATGAGGGATCCTTTCCCTGTTTCGTAGGGAAAGAATTCCCGGCGTTCCCTTCGCATCTCAAGAGGAGGCGCTCTCCACAGGAAAGGGGAGAGGAACTCCAGGGTCGTGCCACCATTCCAAGAGACCCCCAGATGTGTCAGTCCATTCCAGAGGAACCTGTTTTCCCTGCACTGCCTTGACGTTCAAGCCGAGGATCGACTCCCACCACGTGTGAACGTGGGACAGCCCTGTGGGAAAGCCTCGTGGGAAAGCCTCGTGGGAAAGACTCGAGGGAAAACCATAGATCCTTTGATCCACGCGGCGGACTGCGTGACAATGCTGCCACCGCTCTGGAGGAAAGCGCAAGTGCATGCCCGCATTCGAGACGAGGACTGACTCCCCTGGGGAGACTCCAGAAGTACCCCAAGATCCATGTCAGCACTGGAGAGGAATCCTCATATTCCGGCCTCGACTCCACACAAGGTCTTAGGCCCCGGCATCGACGGGAGAGGAATCCCGAGTGGCCCCCGAAAAGCTCGCATGGGGACTGGCCTTCCTGAGGCCACCAGAGCGGGTCCCTGAGGTCCCCGTCGTAAGTCGAGAGCACCTGCCGCAACTCGAGAAAATCCAGGAGGTTTTGCCCTCCAAGCGAGATGAGGCCCATTTCCGCTGAGGCTTCTCGAGGCTAATCACATCTAACCACTGGAACTTCCAAAGGGTCCTTCACACCCTTGCTGCAACTCAAGAAGTTCCCCGACATACCCGTCTCCACTTGAGAGGAAGCACATGGGGTCCCGCACACATCCAGGGGAGCCCCGTTTCCGCCTCCTAGCTCGAGATGAGGGATCCTTTCCCTGTTTCGTAGGGAAAGAATTCCCGGCGTTCCCGTCGCATATCAAAAGGAGGCACTCTCCACAGGAAAGGCGAGAGGAACTCCAGGGTCGTGCCACCATTCCAAGAGACCCCCAGAGGTGTCAGTCCATTCCAGAGGCACCTGTTTTCCCTGCACTGCCTTGACGTTCAAGCCGAGGATCGACTCCCACCACGTGTGCACGTGGTACAGCCCTGTGTGAAAGCCTCGTGGGAAAGCCTCCTGGGAAAGACTCGAGGGAAAACCATAGATCCTTTGATCCACGCGGCGGACTGCGTGACACTGCTGCTACCGCTCTGGAGGAAAGCGCAAGTGCATGCCCGCATTCGAGACGAGGACTGACTCCCCTGGGGAGACTCCAGAAGTACCCCAAGATCCATGTCAGCACTGGAGAGGAATCCTCAGGTTCCGGCCCCGACTCCACACAAGGTCTTAGGCACCGGCATCGACGGGAGAGGAATCCTGAGAGGCCCCCGAGGAACTTGCATGGGGACTGGCCTTTCCTGAGGCCACCAGAGCGGGTCCCTGAGGTCCCCGTCGTAAGTCGAGAGCACCTGCCGCAACTCGTGAAAATCCAGGAGGTTTTGCCCTCCAGGCGAGATGAGGCCCATTTCCGCTGAGGCTTCTCGAGGCTAATCACGTCTAACCACTGGAACTTCCAAAGGGTCCCTCTCACCCTTGCTGCAAATCAAGAAGTTCCCCGACATACCCGTCTCCACTCGAGAGGAAGCACGAGGGTCCCGCACACACCCAGGGGAGCCCCGTTTCCGCCTCCTAGCTCGAGATGAGGGATCCTTTCCCTGTTTCCTAGGGAAAGAATTCCCGGCGTTCCCATCGCATCTCAAGAGGAGGCGCTCTCCACAGGAAAGGCGAGAGGAACTCCAGAGTCGTGCCACCATTCCAAGAGTCCCCCAGATGTGTCAGTCCATTCCATAGGAACCTGTTTTCCCTGCAGTGCCTTGACGTTCAAGCCGAGGATCGACTCCCACCACGTGTTCACGTGGGACAGCCCTGTGGGAAAGCCTCGTGGGAAAGCCTCGTGGGAAAGATTCGAGGGAAAACCATAGATCCTTTGATCCACGCGGCGGACTGCGTGACACTGCTGCTACCGCTCTGGAGGAAAGCGCAAGTGCATACCCGCATTCGAGACGAGGACTGACTCCCCTGGGGAGACTCCAGAAGTACCCCAAGATCCATGTCAGCACTGGAGAGGAATCCTCAGGTTCCGGCCCCGACTCCACACAAGGTCTTAGGCCCCGGCATCGACGGGAGAGGAATCCCGAGAGGCCCCCGTGGAACTCGCATGTGGACTGGCCTTTCCTGAGGTCACCAGAGCGTGTCCCTGAGGTCCCAGTCGTAAGTCGAGAGCACCTGCCGCAACTCCAGAAAATCCAGGAGGTTTTGCCCTCCAGGTGAGATGAGGCCCATTTCCGCTGAGGCTTCTCGAGGTTAATCACGTCTAACCACTGGAACTTCCAAAATGTCCTTCACACCCTTGCTGCAACTCAAGAAGTTCCCCGACATACCCGTCTGCACTCGAGAGGAAGCACGTGGGGTCCCGCACACATCCAGGGGAGCCCCGTTTCCGCCTCCTAGCTCGAGATGAGGTATCCTTTCCCTGTTTCGTAGGGAAAGAATTCCCGGCGTTCCCGTCGCATCTCAAGAGGAGGCGCTCTCCACAGGAAAGGCGAGAGGAACTCCAGGGTCGTGGCACCATTCCAAGAGACCCCCAGATGTGTCAGTCCATTCCAGAGGAACCTGTTTTCCCGGCACTGCCTTGACGTTCAAGCTGAGGATCGACTCCCACCACGTGTGCACGTGGGACAGCCCTGTGGGAAAGCCTCGTGGGAAAGCCTCGTGGGAAAGACTCGAGGGAAAAGCATAGATCCATTGATCCACGCGGCGGAATGCGTGACACTGCTGCTACCGCTCTGGAGGAAAGCGCAAGTGCATGCCCGCATTCGAGACGAGGACTGACTCCCCTGGGGAAACTCCAGAAGTACCCCAAGATCCATGTCAGCACTGGAGAGGAATCCTCAGGTTCCTGCCCCGACTCCACACAAGGTCTAAGGCCCCGGCATCGAAGGGAGAGGAATCCCGAGAGGCCCCCGAGGAACTCGCATGGGGACTGACCTTTCCTGAGGTCACCAGAGCGGATCCCTGAGGTCCCCGTCGTAAGTCGAGAGCACCTGCCGCAACTCGAGAAAATCCAGGAGGTTTTGCCCTCCAGGCGAGATAAGGCCCATTTCCGCTGAGGCTTCTCGAGGCTAATCACATCTAACCACTGGAACTTCCAAAGGGTCGTTCACACCCTTGCTGCAACTCAAGAAGATCCCCGACATACCCGTCTGCACTCGAGAGGAAGCACGTGGGGTCCCGCACTCATCCAGGGGAGCCCCGTTTCCGCCTCCTAGCTCGAGATGAGGGATCCTTTCCCTGTTTCGTAGGGAAAGAATTCCCGGCGTTCCCGTCGCATCTCAAGAGGAGGCGCTCTCCACAGGAAAGGCGAGAGGAACTCCAGGGTCGTGCCACCATTCCAAGAGACCCCCAGATGTGTCAGTCCATTACAGTGGAAGCTGTTTTCCCTGCACTGCCTTGACGTTCAAGCCGAGGATCGACTCCCACCACGTGTGCACGTGGGACAGCCCTGTGGGAAAGCCTCGTGGGAAATCCTCGTGGGAAGGACTCGAGGGAAAACCATAGATCCTTTGATCCACGCGGCGGACTGCGTGACACTGCTGCTACCGCTCTGGAGGAAAGCGCAAGTGCATGCCCGCATTCGAGACGAGGACTGACTACCCTGGGGAGACTCCAGAAGTAGCCCAAGATCCATGTCAGCACTGGAGAGGAATCCTCAGGTTCCGGCCCCGACTCCACACAAGGTCTTAGGCCCCGGCATCGACGGGAGAGGAATCCCGAGAGGCCCCAGAGGAACTCGCATGGGGACTGGCCTTTCCTGAGGCCACCAGAGCGGGTCCCCGAGGTCCCCGTCGTAAGTCGAGAGCACCTGCCGCAACTCGAGAAATCCAGGAGGTTTTGCCCTCCAGGCGAGATGAGGCCCATTTCCGCTGAGGCTTCTCGAGGCTAATCACATCTAACCACTGGAACTTCCAAAGGGTCCTTCACACCCTTGCTGCAACTCAAGAAGTTCCCCGACATACCCGTGTCCACTCGAGAGGAAGCACGAGGGGTCCCGCACTCATCCAGGGGAGCCCCGTTTCCGCCTCCTAGCTCGAGATGAGGGATCCTTTCCCTGTTTCGTAGGGAAAGAATTCCCGGCGTTCCCGTCGCATCTCAAGAGGAGGCGCTCTCCACAGGAAAGGCGAGAGGAACTCCAGGGTCGTGCCACCATTCCACGAGTCCCCCAGATGTGTCAGTCCATTCCAGAGGAACCTGTTTTCCCTGCACTGCCTTGCCGTTCAAGCCGAGGATCGACTCCCACCACGTGTGCACGTGGGACAGCCCTGTGGGAAATCCTCGTGGGAAAGCCTCGTGGGAAAGACTCGAGGGAAAACCATAGATCCTTTGATCCACGCGGCGGACTGCGTGACACTGCTGCTACCGCTCTGTGGGAATGTGCAAGTTCATGCCCGCATTCGAGACGAGGACTGACTCCCCTGGGGAGACTCCAGAAATACCCCAAGATCCATGTCAGCACTGGAGAGGAATCCTCAGGTTCCGGCCCCGACTCCACACTAGGTCTTAGGCCCCGGCATCGACAGGAGAGGAATCCCGAGAGACCCCGAGGAACTCGCATGGGGACTGGCCTTTCCTGAGGCCACCAGAGCGGGTCCCCGTAGTCCCCGTCGTAAGTCGAGATCACCTGCTGCAACTCGAGAAAATCCAGGAGGTTTTGCCCTCCAGGCGAGATGAGGCCCATTTCCGCTGAGGCTTCTCGATGCTAATCACATCTAACCACTGGAACTTCCAAAAGGTCCTTCACACCCTTGCTGCAACTCTAGAAGTTCCCCGACATACCCGTCTCCACTCGAGAGGAAGCATGAGGGTCCCGCACACATCCAGGGGAGCCCAGTTTCCACCTAATAGCTCGAGATGAGGGATCCTTTCCCTGTTTCGTAGGGAAAGAATTCCCGGCGTTCCCGTCGCATCTCAAGATGAAGCGCTCTCCACAGAAAAGGCGAGAGGAACTCCAAGGTCGTGCCACCATTCCAAGAGCCCCCAGATGTGTCAGTCCATTCCAGAGGAACATGTTTTCCCTGCACTGCCTTGACGTTCAAGCCGAGGATCGACTCCCACCACGTGTGCACGTGGGACAGCCCTGTCGGAAAGCCTCGTGGGAAAGCCTCGTGGGAAAGACTCGAGGGAAAACCATAGATCCTTTGATCCACGCGGCGGACTGCGTGACACTGCTGCTACCGCTCTGGAGGAAAGCGCAAGTGCATGCCCGCATTCGAGACGAGGACTGACTCCCCTGGGGAGACTCCAGAAGTACCCCAAGATCCATGTCAGCACGGGAGAGGAATCCTCAGGTTCCGGCCCCGACTCCACACAAGGTCTTAGGCCCCGGCATCGACGGGAGAGGAATCCCGAGAGGCCCCTGAAGAACTCGCATGGGGACTGGCCTTTCCTGAGGCCACCAGAGTGGGTCCCTGAGGTCCCCGTCGTAACTCGAGAGCACCTGCCGCAACTCGAGAAAATCCAGGAGGTTTTGCCCTCCAGGCGAGATGAGGCCCATTTCCGCTGAGCTTCTCGAGGCTAATCACATCTGACCACTGGAACTTCCAAAGGGTCCTTCACAGACTTGCTGCAACTCAAGAAGTTCCCCGACATAACCGTATCCACTCGAGAGGAAGCACGTGGGGTCCCGCACATATCCAGGGGAGCCCCGTTTCCGCCTCCTAGCTCGAGATGAGGGATCCTTTCCCTGTTTCGTAGGGAAAGAATTCCCGGCGTTCCCGTCTCATCTCAAGAAGAGGCGCTCTCCACAGGAAAGTCGAGAGGAACTCCAGGGTCGTGCCACCATTCCAAGAGTCCCCCAGATGGGTCAGTCCATTCCAGAGGAACCTGTTTTCCCTGCACTGCCTTGACGTTCAAGCCGAGGATCGACTCCCACCACGTGTGCACGTGGGACAGCCCTGTGGGGAAGCCTCGTGGGAAAGCCTCGTGGGAAAGACTCGAGTGAAAACCATAGATCCTTTGATCCACGCGGCGGACTGCGTGACACTGCTGCTACCGCTCTGGAGGAAAGCGCAAGTGCATGCCCGCATTCGAGACGAGGACTGACTCCCCTGGGGAGACTCCAGAAGTACCCCAAGATCCATGTCAGCACAGGAGAGGAATCCTAGGTTCCGGCCCCGACTCCACACAAGGTCTTAGGCCCCGGCATCGACGGGAGAGGAATCCCGAGAGGCCCCCGAGGAACTCGCATGGGGACTGGCCTTTCCTCAGGCCACTAGAGCGGGTCCCGAGGTACCCGTCGAAAGTCGAGAGCACCTGCCGAAAATCTAGAAAATCCAGGAGGTCCTGCCCTCCAGGCGAGATGAGGCCCATTTCCGCTGAGGCTTCTCGAGGCTAATCACATCTAACCACTGGAACTTCCAAAGGGTCCTTCACACCCTTGCTGCAACTCAAGAAGTTCCCCGACATACCCGTCTCCACTTGAGAGGAAGCACATGGGGTCCCGCACACATCCAGGGGAGCCCCGTTTCCGCCTCCTAGCTCGAGATGAGGGATCCTTTCCCTGTTTCGTAGGGAAAGAATTCCCGGCGTTCCCGTCGCATATCAAAAGGAGGCACTCTCCACAGGAAAGGCGAGAGGAACTCCAGGGTCGTGCCACCATTCCAAGAGACCCCCAGAGGTGTCAGTCCATTCCAGAGGAACCTGTTTTCCCTGCACTGCCTTGACGTTCAAGCCGAGGATCGACTCCCACCACGTGTGCACGTGGTACAGCCCTGTGGGAAAGCCTCGTGGGAAAGCCTCGTGGGAAAGACTCGAGGGAAAACCATAGATCCTTTGATCCACGCGGCGGACTGCGTGACACTGCTGCTACCGCTCTGGAGGAAAGCGCAAGTGCATGCCCGCATTTGCGACGAGGACTGACTCCCCTGGGGAGACTCCAGAAGTACCCCAAGATCCATGTCAGCACTGGAGAGGAATCCTCAGGTTCCGGCCCCGACTCCACACAAGGTCTTAGGCCCCGGCATCGACGGGAGAGGAATCCCGAGAGGCCCCCGAGGAACTCGCATGGGGACTGGCCTTTCCTGAGGCCACCAGAGCGGGTCCCCGAGGTCCCCGTCGTAAGTCGAGAGCACCTGCCGCAACTCGAGAAAATCCAGGAGGTTTTGCCCTCCAGGCGAGATGAGGCCCATTTCCGCTGAGGCTTCTCGAGGCTAATCACATCTAACCACTGGAACTTCCAAAGGGTCCTTCACACCCTTGCTGCAACTCAAGCAGTTCCGCGACAGACCCGTCTCCACTCGAGAGGAAGCACGAGGGTCCCGCACACATCCACGGGAGCCCCGTTTCCGCCTCCTAGCTTGAGATGAGGGATCCTTTCCCTGTTTCGTAGGGAAAGAATTCCCGGCGTTCCCTTCGCATCTCAAGAGGAGGCGCTCTCCACAGGAAAGGGGAGAGGAACTCCAGGGTCGTGCCACCATTCCAAGAGACCCCCAGATGTGTCAGTCCATTCCAGAGGAACCTGTTTTCCCTGCACTGCCTTGACGTTCAAGCCGAGGATCGACTCCCACCACGTGTGAACGTGGGACAGCCCTGTGGGAAAGCCTCGTGGGAAAGCCTCGTGGGAAAGACTCGAGGGAAAACCATAGATCCTTTGATCCACGCGGCGGACTGCGTGACAATGCTGCCACCGCTCTGGAGGAAAGCGCAAGTGCATGCCCGCATTCGAGACGAGGACTGACTCCCCTGGGGAGACTCCAGAAGTACCCCAAGATCCATGTCAGCACTGGAGAGGAATCCTCAGATTCCGGCCTCGACTCCACACAAGGTCTTAGGCCCCGGCATCGACGGGAGAGGAATCCCGAGAGGCCCCCGAAAAGCTCGCATGGGGACTGGCCTTCCTGAGGCCACCAGAGCGGGTCCCTGAGGTCCCCGTCGTAAGTCGAGAGCACCTGCCGCAACTCGAGAAAATCCAGGAGGTTTTGCCCTCCAAGCGAGATGAGGCCCATTTCCGCTGAGGCTTCTCGAGGCTAATCACATCTAACCACTGGAACTTCCAAAGGGTACTTCACACCCTTGCTGCAACTCAAGAAGTTCCCCGACATACCCGTCTCCACTTGAGAGGAAGCACATGGGGTCCCGCACACATCCAGGGGAGCCCCGTTTCCGCCTCCTAGCTCGAGATGAGGGATCCTTTCCCTGTTTCGTAGGGAAAGAAGTCCCGGCGTTCCCGTCGCATATCAAAAGGAGGCACTCTCCACAGGAAAGGCGAGAGGAACTCCAGGGTCGTGCCACCATTCCAAGAGACCCCCAGAGGTGTCAGTCCATTCCAGAGGCACCTGTTTTCCCTGCACTGCCTTGACGTTCAAGCCGAGGATCGACTCCCACCACGTGTGCACGTGGTACAGCCCTGTGTGAAAGCCTCGTGGGAAAGCCTTGTGGGAAAGACTCGAGGGAAAACCATAGATCCTTTGATCCACGCGGCGGACTGCGTGACACTGCTGCTACCGCTCTGGAGGAAAGCGCAAGTGCATGCCCGCATTTGAGACGAGGACTGACTCCCCTGGGGAGACCCCAGAAGTACCCCAAGATCCATGTCAGCACTGGAGAGGAATCCTCAGGTTCCGGCCCCGACTCCACACAAGGTTTTAGGCCCCGGCATCGACGGGAGAGGAATCCCGAGAGGCCCCCGAGGAACTCGCATGGGGACTGGCCTTTCCTGAGGCCACCAGAGCGGGTCCCCGAGGTCCCCGTCGTAAGTCGAGAGCACCTGCCGCAACTCGAGAAAATCCAGGAGGTTTTGCCCTCCAGGCGAGATGAGGCCCATTTCCGCTGAGGCTTCTCGAGGCTAATCACATCTAACCACTGGAACTTCCAAAGGGTCCTTCACACCCTTGCTGCAACTCAAGCAGTTCCGCGACATACCTGTCTCCACTCGAGAGGAAGCACGAGGGTCCCGCACACATCCACGGGAGCCCCGTTTCCGCCTCCTAGCTTGAGATGAGGGATCCTTTCCCTGTTTCGTAGGGAAAGAATTCCCGGCGTTCCCTTCGCATCTCAAGAGGAGGCGCTCTCCACAGGAAAGGGGAGAGGAACTCCAGGGTCGTGCCACCATTCCAAGAGACCCCCAGATGTGTCAGTCCATTCCAGAGGAACCTGTTTTCCCTGCACTGCCTTGACGTTCAAGCCGAGGATCGACTCCCACCACGTGTGAACGTGGGACAGCCCTGTGGGAAAGCCTCGTGGGAAAGCCTCGTGGGAAAGACTCGAGGGAAAACCATAGATCCTTTGATCCACGCGGCGGACTGCGTGACAATGCTGCCATCGCTCTGGAGGAAAGCGCAAGTGCATGCCCGCATTCGAGACGAGGACTGACTCCCCTGGGGAGACTCCAGAAGTACCCCAAGATCCATATCAGCACTGGAGAGGAATCCTCAGGTTCCGGCCCCGACTCCACACAAGGTCTTAGGCCCCGGCATCGGCGGGAGAGATATCCCGAGAGGCCCCGAGTAACTCGCATGGGGACTGGCCTTTCCTGAGGCCACCAGAGCGGGTCCCTGAGGTCCCCGTCGTAAGTCGAGACCACCTGCCGCAACTCGAGAAAATCCAGGAGGTTTTGCCCTCCAGGCGAGATGAGGCCCATTTCCGCTGAGGCTTCTCGAGGCTAATCACATCTAACCACTGGAACTTCCAAAGGGTTCTTCACACCCTTGCTGCAACTCAAGAAGTTCCCCGACATACCCGTCTCCACTCGAGAGGAAGCACGAGGGTCCCGCACACATCCAGGGGAGCCCCGTTTCCGCCTCCTAGCTCGAGATGAGGGATCCTTTCCCTGTTTCGTAGGGAAAGAATTCCCGGCGTTCCCGTCGCATCTCAAGAGGAGGCGCTCTCCACAGGAAAGGCGAGAGGAACTCCAGGGTCGTGGCACCATTCCAAGAGACCCCCAGATGTGTCAGTCCATTCCAGAGGAACCTGTTTTCCCGGCACTGCCTTGACGTTCAAGCTGAGGATTGACTCCCACCACGTGTGCACGTGGGACAGCCCTGTGGGAAAGCCTCGTGGGAAAGCCTCGTGGGAAAGACTCGAGGGAAAACCATAGATCCTTTGATCCACGCGGCGGAATGCGTGACACTGCTGCTACCGCTCTGGAGGAAAGCGCAAGTGCATGCCCGCATTCGAGACGAGGACTGACTCCCCTGGGGAAACTCCAGAAGTACCCCAAGATCCATGTCAGCACTGGAGAGGAATCCTCAGGTTCCGGCCCCGACTCCACACAAGGTCTTAGGCCCCGGCATCGACGGGAGAGGAATCCCGAGAGGCCCCCGAGGAACTCGCATGGGGACTGGCCTTTCCTGAGGCCACCAGAGCGGATCCCTGAGGTCCCCGTCGTAAGTCGAGAGCACCTGCCGCAACTCGAGAAAATCCAGGAGGTTTTGCCCTCCAGGCGAGATAAGGCCCATTTCCGCTGAGGCTTCTCGAGGCTAATCACATCTAACCACAGGAACTTCCAAAGGGTCCTTCACACCCTTGCTGCAACTCAAGAAGATCCCCGACATACCCGTCTGCACTCGAGAGGAAGCACGTGGGGTCCCGCACTCATCCAGGGGAGCCCCGTTTCCGCCTCCTAGCTCGAGATGAGGGATCCTTTCCCTGTTTCGTAGGGAAAGAATTCCCGGCGTTCCCGTCGCATCTCAAGAGGAGGCGCTCTCCACAGGAAAGGCGAGAGGAACTCCAGGGTCGTGCCACCATTCCAAGAGACCCCCAGATGTGTCAGTCCATTACAGAGGAAGCTGTTTTCCCTGCACTGCCTTGACGTTCAAGCCGAGGATCGACTCCCACCACGTGTGCACGTGGGACAGCCCTGTGGGAAAGCCTCGTGGGAAAGCCTCGAGGGAAAACCATAGATCCTTTGATCCACGCGGCGGACTGCGTGACACTGCTGCTACCGCTCTGGAGGAAAGCGCAAGTGCATGCCCGCATTCGAGACGAGGACTGACTCCCCTGGGGAGACTCCAGAAGTACCCCAAGATCCATGTCAGCACTGGAGAGGAATCCTCAGGTTCCGGCCCCGACTCCACACAAGGTCTTAGGCCCCGGCATGGACGGGAGAGGAATCCCGAGAGGCCCCCGAGGAACTCGCATGGGGACTGGCCTTTCCTGAGGCCACCAGAGCGGGTCCCTGAGGTCCCCGTCGTAAGTCGAGAGCACCTGCCGCAACTCGAGAAAATCCAGGAGGTTTTGCCCTCCAGGCGAGATGAGGCCCATTAACGCTGAGGCTTCTCGAGGCTAATCACATCTAACCACTGGAACTTCCAAAGGGTCCTTCACACCCTTGCTGCAACTCAAGAAGTTCCCCGACATACCCGTCTCCACTCGAGAGGAAGCACGAGGGTCCCGCACACATCCAGGGGAGCCCCGTTTCCGCCTCCTAGCTCGAGATGAGGGATCCTTTCCCTGTTTCGTAGGGAAAGAATTCCCGGCGTTCCCGTCGCATCTCAAGAGGAGGCGCTCTCCAAAGGAAAGGCGAGAGGAACTCCAGGGTCGTGCCACCATTCCCAGAGTCCCCCAGATGTGTCAGTCCATTCCAGAGGAACCTGTTTTCCCTGCACTGCCTTGACGTTCAAGCCGAGGATCGACTCCCACCACGTGTGCACGTGGGACAGCCCTGTGGGAAAGCCTCGTGGGAAAGCATCGTGGGAAAGACTCGAGGGAAAACCATGGAATCTTTGATCCACGCGGCGGATTGCGTGACACTGCTGCTACCGCTCTGGAGGAAAGCGCAAGTGCATGCCCGCATTCGAGATGAGGACTGACTCCCCTGGGGAGACTCCAGAAGTACCCCAAGATCCATGTCAGCCCTGGAGAGGAATCCTCAGGTTCCGGCCCCGACTCCACACAAGGTCTTAGGCACCGGCATCGATGGGAGAGGAATCCCGAGGGGCCCCCGAGGAACTTGCATGGGGACTGGCCTTTCCTGAGGCCACCAGAGCGGGTCCCTGAGGTCCCAGTCGTAAGTCGAGAGCACCTGCCGCAACTCGTGAAAATCCAGGAGGTTTTGCCCTCCAGGCGAGATGAGGCACATTTCCGCTGAGGCTTCTCGAGGCTAATCACGTCTAACCACTGGAACTTCCAAAGGGTCCTTCACACCCTTGCTGCAACTCAAGAAGTTCCCCGACATACCCGTCTCCACTCGAGCAGAAGCACGTGGGGTCCCGCACACATCCAGGGGAGCCCCGTTTCCACCTGCTAGCTCGAGATGAGGGATCCTTTCCCTGTTTCGTAGGGAAAGAATTCCCGGCGTTCCCGTCGCATCTCAAGAGGAGGCGCTCTCCACAGGAAAGGCGAGAGGAACTCCAGGGTCGTGCCACCATTCCAAGAGACCCCCAGATGTGTCAGTCCATTCCAGAGGAACCTGTTTTCCCTGCACTGCCTTGACGTTCAAGCCGAGGATCGACTCCCACCACGTGTGCACGTGGGACAGCCCTGTGGGAAAGCCTCGTGGGAAAGCCTCGAGGGAAAACCAAAGATCCTTTGATCCACGCGGCCGACTGCGTGACACTGCTGCTACCGCTCTGGAGGAAAGCGCAAGTGCATGCCCGCATTCGAGACGAGGACTGACTCCCCTGGGGAGACTCCAGAAGTACCCCAAGATCCATGTCAGCACTGGAGAGGAATCCTCAGGTTCCGGCCCCGACTCCACACAAGGTCTTAGGCCCCGGCATCGACGGGAGAGGAATCCCGAGAGGCCCCCGAGGAACTCGCATGGGGACTGGCCTTTCCTGAGGCCACCAGAGCGGGTCCCTGAGGTCCCCGTCGTAAGTCGAGAGTACCTGCGCAACTCGAGAAAATCCAGGAGGTTTTGCCCTCCAGGCGAGATGAGGCCCATTTCCGCTGAGGCTTCTCGAGGCTAATCACATCTAACCACTGGAACTTCCAAAGGGTCCTTCACACCCTTGCTGCAACTCAAGAAGTTCCCCGACATACCCGTCTCCACTCGAGAGGAAGCACGAGGGTCCCGCACACATCCAGGGGAGCCCCGTTTCCGCCTCCTAGCACGAGATGAGGGATCCTTTCCCTGTTTCGTAGGGAAAGAATTCCCGGCGTTCCCGTCGCATCTCAAGAGGAGGCGCTCTCCACAGGAAAGGCGAGAGGAACTCCAGGGTCGTTCCACCATTCCCAGAGTCCCCCAGATGTGTCAGTCCATTCCAGAGGAACCTGTTTTCCCTGCACTGCCTTGACGTTCAAGCCGAGGATCGACTCCCACCACGTGTGCACGTGGGACAGCCCTGTGGGAAAGCCTCGTGGGAAAGCCTCGTGGGAAAGACTCGAGGGAAAACCATGGATCCTTTGATCCACGCGGCGGATCGCGTGACACTGCTGCTACCGCTCTGGAGGAAAGCGCAAGTGCATGCCCGCATTCGAGACGAGGACTGACTCCCCTGGGGAGACTCCAGAAGTACCCCAAGATCCATGTCAGCACTGGAGAGGAATCCTCAGGTTCCGGCCCCGACTCCACACAAGGTCTTAGGCACCGGCATCGACGGGAGAGGAATCCCGAGAGGCCCCCGAGGAACTTGCATGGGGACTGGCCTTTCCTGAGGCCACCAGAGCGGGTCCCTGAGGTCCCCGTCGTAAGTCGAGAGCACCTGCCGCAACTCGTGAAAATCCAGGAAGTTTTGCCCTCCAGGCGAGATGAGGCACATTTCCGCTGAGGCTTCTCGAGGCTAATCACGTCTAACCACTGGAACTTCCAAAGGGTCCTTCACACCCTTGCTGCAACTCAAGAAGTTCCCCGACATACCCGTCTCCACTCGAGAAGAAGCACGTGGGGTCCCGCACACATCCAGGGGAGCCCCGTTTCCACCTGCTAGCTCGAGATGAGGGATCCATTCCCTGTTTCGTAGGGAAAGAATTCCCGGCGTTCCCGTCGCATCTCAAGAGGAGGCGCTCTCCACAGGAAAGGCGAGAGGAACTCCAGGGTCGTGCCACCATTCCAAGAGTCCCCCAGATGTGTCAGTCCATTCCAGAGGAACCTGTTTTCCCTGCACTGCCTTGACGTTCTAGCCGAGGATCGACTCCCACCACGTGTGCACGTGGGACAGCCCTGTGGGAAAGCCTCTTGGGAAAGCCTCGTGGGAAAGACTCGAGGGAAAACCATAGATCCTTTGATCCACGCGGCGGACTGCGTGACACTGCTGCTACCGCTCTGGAGGAAAGCGCAAGTGCATGCCCGCATTCGAGACGAGGACTGACTCCCCTGGGGAGACTCCAGAAGTACCCCAAGGTCCATGTCAGCACTGGAGAGGAATCCTCAGGTTCCGGCCCCGACTCCACACAAGGACTTAGGCACCGGCATCGACGGGAGAGGAATCCCGAGAGGCCCCCGAGGAACTTGCATAGGGACTGGCCTTTCCTGAGGCCACCAGAGCGGGTCCCTGAGGTCCCCGTCGTAAGTCGAGAGCACCTGCCGCAACTCGTGAAAATCCAGGAGGTTTTGCCCTCCAGGCGAGATGAGGCCCATTTCCGCTGAGGCTTCTCGAGGCTAATCACGTCTAACCACTGGAACTTCCAAAGGGTCCCTCTCACCCTTGCTGCAAATCAAGAAGTTCCCCGACATACCCGTCTCCACTCGAGAGGAAGCACGAGGGTCCCGCACACACCCAGGGGAGCCCCGTTTCCGCCTCCTAGCTCGAGATGAGGGATCCTTTCCCTGTTTCCTAGGGAAAGAATTCCCGGCGTTCCCGTCGCATCTCAAGAGGAGGCGCTCTCCACAGGAAAGGCGAGAGGAACTCCAGAGTCGTGCCACCATTCCAAGAGTCCCCCAGATGTGTCAGTCCATTCCATAGGAACCTGTTTTCCCTGCACTGCCTTGACGTTCAAGCCGAGGATCGACTCCCACCACGTGTTCACGTGGGACAGCCCTGTGGGAAAGCCTCGTGGGAAAGCCTCGTGGGAAAGATTCGAGGGAAAACCATAGATCCTTTGATCCACGCGGCGGACTGCGTGAAACTGCTGCTACCGCTCTGGAGGAAAGCGCAAGTGCATACCCGCATTCGAGACGAGGACTGACTCCCCTGGGGAGACTCCAGAAGTACCCCAAGATCCATGTCAGCACTGGAGAGGAATCCTCAGGTTCCGGCCCCGACTCCACACAAGGTCTTAGGCCCCGGCATCGACGGGAGAGGAATCCCGAGAGGCCCCCGTGGAACTCGCATGTGGACTGGCCTTTCCTGAGGTCACCAGAGCGGGTCCCTGAGGTCCCAGTCGTAAGTCGAGAGCACCTGCCGCAACTCCAGAAAATCCAGGAGGTTTTGCCCTCCAGGTGAGATGAGGCCCATTTCCGCTGAGGCTTCTCGAGGTTAATCACGTCTAACCACTGGAACTTCCAAAATGTCCTTCACACCCTTGCTGCAACTCAAGAAGTTCCCCGACATACCCGTCTGCACTCGAGAGGAAGCACGTGGGGTCCCGCACACATCCAGGGGAGCCCCGTTTCCGCCTCCTAGCTCGAGATGAGGTATCCTTTCCCTGTTTCGTAGGGAAAGAATTCCCGGCGTTCCCGTCGCATCTCAAGAGGAGGCGCTCTCCACAGGAAAGGCGAGAGGAACTCCAGGGTCGTGGCACCATTCCAAGAGACCCCCAGATGTGTCAGTCCATTCCAGAGGAACCTGTTTTCCCGGCACTGCCTTGACGTTCAAGCTGAGGATCGACTCCCACCACGTGTGCACGTGGGACAGCCCTGTGGGAAAGCCTCGTGGGAAAGCCTCGTGGGAAAGACTCGAGGGAAAAGCATAGATCCATTGATCCACGCGGCGGAAGGCGTGACACTGCTGCTACCGCTCTGGAGGAAAGCGCAAGTGCATGCCCGCATTCGAGACGAGGACTGACTCCCCTGGGGAAACTCCAGAAGTACCCCAAGATCCATGTCAGCACTGGAGAGGAATCCTCAGGTTCCTGCCCCGACTCCACACAAGGTCTTAGGCCCCGGCATCGAAGGGAGAGGAATCCCGAGAGGCCCCCGAGGAACTCGCATGGGGACTGGCCTTTCCTGAGGTCACCAGAGCGGATCCCTGAGGTCCCCGTCGTAAGTCGAGAGCACCTGCCGCAACTCGAGAAAATCCAGGAGGTTTTGCCCTCCAGGCGAGATAAGGCCCATTTCCGCTGAGGCTTCTCGAGGCTAATCACATCTAACCACTGGAACTTCCAAAGGGTCGTTCACACCCTTGCTGCAACTCAAGAAGATCCCCGACATACCCGTCTGCACTCGAGAGGAAGCACGTGGGGTCCCGCACTCATCCAGGGGAGCCCCGTTTCCGCCTCCTAGCTCGAGATGAGGGATCCTTTCCCTGTTTCGTAGGGAAAGAATTCCCGGCGTTCCCGTCGCATCTCAAGAGGAGGCGCTCTCCACAGGAAAGGCGAGAGGAACTCCAGGGTCGTGCCACCATTCCAAGAGACCCCCAGATGTGTCAGTCCATTACAGAGGAAGCTGTTTTCCCTGCACTGCCTTGACGTTCAAGCCGAGGATCGACTCCCACCACGTGTGCACGTGGGATAGCCCTGTGGGAAAGCCTCGTGGGAAAGCTTCGAGGGAAAACCATAGATCCTTTGATCCACGCGGCCGACTGCGTGACACTGCTGCTACCGCTCTGGAGGGAAGCGCAAGTGCATGCCCGCATTCGAGACGAGGACTGACTCCCCTGAGGAGACTCCAGAAGTACCCCAAGATCCATGTCAGCACTGGAGAGGAATCCTCAGGTTCCGGCCCCGACTCCACACAAGGTCTTAGGCCCCGGCATCGACGGGAGAGGAATCCCGAGAGGCCCCCGAGGAACTCGCATGCGGACTGGCCTTTCCTGAGGCCACCAGAGCGGGTCCCTGAGGTCCCCGTCGTAAGTCGAGAGCACCTGCCGCAACTCGAGAAAATCCAGGAGGTTTTGCCCTCCAGGAGAGATGAGGCCCATTTCCGCTGAGGCTTCTCGAGGCTAATCACATCTAACCACTGGAACTTCCAAAGGGTCCTTCACACCCTTGCTGCAACTCAAGAAGTTCCCCGACATACCCGTCTCCACTCGAGAGGAAGCACGAGGGTCCCGCACACATCCAGGGGAGCCCCATTTCCGCCTCCTAGCTCGAGATGAGGGATCCTTTCCCTGTTTCGTAGGGAAAGAATTCCCGGCGTTCCCGTCGCATCTCAAGAGGAGGCGCTCTCCACAGGAAAGGCGAGAGGAACTCCAGGGTCGTGCCACCATTCCCAGAGTCCCCCAGATGTGTCAGTCCATTCCAGAGGAACCTGTTTTCCCTGCACTGCCTTGACGTTCAAGCCGAGGATCGACTCCCACCACGTGTGCACGTGGGACAGCCCTGTGGGAAAGCCTCGTGGGAAAGCCTCGTGGGAAAGCCTCGTGGGAAAGACTCGAGGGAAAACCATAGATCCTTTGATCCACGCGGCGGATTGCGTGACACTGCTGCTACCGCTCTGGAGGAAAGCGCAAGTGCATGCCCGCATTCGAGACGAGGACTGACTCCCCTGGGGAGACTCCAGAAGTACCCCAAGATCCATGTCAGCACTGGAGAGGAATCCTCAGGTTCCGGCCCCGACTCCACACAAGGTCTTAGGCACCGGCATCGACGGGAGAGGAATCCCGAGAGGCCCCCGAGGAACTTGCATGGGGACTGGCCTTTCCTGAGGCCACCAGAGCGGGTCCCTGAGGTCCCCGTCGTAAGTCGAGAGCACCTGCCGCAACTCGTGAAAATCCAGGAGGTTTTGCCCTCCAGGCGAGATGAGGCACATTTCCGCTGAGGCTTCTCGAGGCTAATCACGTCTAACCCCTGGAACTTCCAAAGGGTCCTTCACACCCTTGCTGCAACTCAAGAAGTTCCCCGACATACCCGTCTCCACTCGAGAAGAAGCACGTGGGGTCCCGCACACATCCAGGGGAGCCCCGTTTCCACCTGCTAGCTCGAGATGAGGGATCCTTTCCCTGTTTCGTAGGGAAAGAATTCCCGGCGTTCCCGTCGCATCTCAAGAGGAGGCGCTCTCCACAGGAAAGGCGAGAGGAACTCCAGGGTCGTGCCACCATTCCAAGAGTCCCCCAGATGTGTCAGTCCATTCCAGAGGAACCTGTTTTCCCTGCACTGCCTTGACGTTCAAGCCGAGGATCGACTCCCACCACGTGTGCACGTGGGACAGCCCTGTGGGAAAGCCTCGTGGGAAAGCCTCGTGGGAAAGACTCGAGGGAAAACCATAGATCATTTTATCCATGCGGCGGACTGCGTGACACTGCTGCTACCGCTCTGGAGGAAAGCGCAAGTGCATGCCCGCATTCGAGACGAGGACTGACTCCCCTGGGGAGACTCCAGAAGTACCCCAAGATCCATGTCAGCACTGGAGAGGAATCCTCAGGTTCCGGCCCCGACTCCACACAAGGTCTTAGGCCCCGGCATCGACGGGAGAGGAATCCCGAGAGGCCCCCGAGGAACTCGCATGGGGACTGGCCTTTCCTGAGGCCACCAGAGCGGGTCCCTGAGGTCCCCGTCGTAAGTCGAGAGCACCTGCCGCAACTCGAGAAAATCCAGGAGGTTTTGCCCTCCAGGCAAGATGAGGCCCATTTCCGCTGAGGCTTCTCGAGGCTAATCACATCTAACCACTGGAACTTCCAAAGGGTCCTTCACACCCTTGCTGCAACTCAAGAAGATCCCCGACATACCCGTCTGCACTCGAGAGGAAGCACGTGGGGTCCCGCACTCATCCAGGGGAGCCCCGTTTCCGCCTCCTAGCTCGAGATGAGGGATCCTTTCCCTGTTTCGTAGGGAATGAATTCCCGGCGTTCCCGTCGCATCTCAAGAGGAGGCGCTCTCCACAGGAAAGGCGAGAGGAACCCCAGGGTCGTGCCACCATTCCAAGAGACCCCCAGATGTGTCAGTCCATTCCAGAGGAACCTGTTTTCCCTGCACTGCCTTGACGTTCAAGCCGAGGATCGACTCCCACCACGTGTGCACGTGGGACAGCCCTGTGGGAAAGCCTCGTGGGAAAGCCTCGTGGGAAAGACTCGAGGGAAAACCATAGATCCTTTGATCCACGCGGCGGATTGCGTGACACTGCTGCTACCGCTCTGGAGGAAAGCGCAAGTGCATGCCCGCATTCGAGACGAGGACTGACTCCCCTGGGGAGACTCCAGAAGTACCCCAAGATCCATGTCAGCACTGGAGAGGAATCCTCAGGTTCCGGCCCCGACTCCACACAAGGTCTTAGGCACCGGCATCGACGGGAGAGGAATCCCGAGAGGCCCCCGAGGAACTTGCATGGGGACTGGCCTTTCCTGAGGCCACCAGAGCGGGTCCCTGAGGTCCCCGTCGTAAGTCGAGAGCACCTGCCGCAACTCGTGAAAATCCAGGAGGTTTTGCCCTCCAGGCGAGATGAGGCACATTTCCGCTGAGGCTTCTCGAGGCTAATCACGTCTAACCACTGGAACTTCCAAAGGGTCCTTCACACCCTTGCTGCAACTCAAGAAGTTCCCCGACATACCCGTCTCCACTCGAGAGGAAGCACGAGGGTCCCGCACACATCCAGGGGAGCCCCGATTCCGCCTCCTAGCTCGAGATGAGGGATTCTTTCCCTGTTTCGTAAGGAAAGAATTCCCGGCGTTCCCGTCGGATCTCAAGAGGAGGCGCTCTCCACAGCAAGGTCGAGAGGAACTCCAGGGTCGTGCCACCATTCCAGGAGTCCCCCAGATGGGTCAGTCCATTCCAGAGGAACCTGTTTTCCCTGCACTGCCTTGACGTTCAAGCCGAGGATCGACTCCCACCACGTGTGCACGTGGGACAGCCCTGTGGGTAAGCCTCGTGGGAAAGCCTCGTGGGAAAGACTCGAGGGAAAACCATAGATCCTTTGATCCACGCGGCGGACTGCGTGACACTGCTGCTACCGGTCTGGAGGAAAGCGCAAGTGCATGCCCGCATTCGAGACGAGGACTGACTCCCCTGGGGAGACTCCAGAAGTACCCCAAGATCCATGTCAGCACTGGAGAGGAATCCTCATGTTCCGGTCCCGACTCCACAACAGGTTTTAGGCCCCGGCATCGACGGGAGAGGAATCCCCAGAGGCCCCCGAGGAACTCGCATAGGGACTGGCCTTTCCTGGGGCCACCAGAGCGGGTCCCTGAGGTCCCCGTCGTAAGTCGAGAGCATCTGCCGCAACTCGAGAAAATCCAGGAGGTTTTACCCTCCAGGCGAGATGAGGCCCATTTCCGCTGAGGCTTCTCGAGGCTAATCACGTCTAACCACTGGAACTTCCAAAGGGTCCTTCACACCCTTGCTGCAACTCAAGAAGTTCCCCGACATACCAGTCTCCACTCGAGAGGAAGCACGTGGGGTCCAGCACACATCCAGGGGAACCCCCTTTCCGCCTCATAGTTCGAGATGAGGGATCCTTTCCCTGTTTCGTAGGGAAAGAATTCCCCGCGTTCCCGTCGCATCTCAAGAGGAGGCGCTCTCAACAGGAAAGGGGAGAGGATCTCCAGAGTCGTGCCACCATTCCAAGAGACCCACAGATGTGTCAGTCCATTCCAGAGGAACCTCTTTTCCCTGCACTGCCTTGACGTTCAAGCCGAGGATCGACTCCCACCAAGCGTGCACGTGGGACAGCCCTGTGGGAAAGCCTCGTGGGAAAGCCTCGTGGGAAAGCCTCGAGGGAAAACCATAGATCCTTTGATCCACGCGGCGGATTGCGTGACACTGCTGCTACCGCTCTGGAGGAAAGCGCAAGTGCATGCCCGCATTGGAGACGAGCACTGACTCCCCTGGGGAGACCCCAGAAGTACCCCAAGATCCATGTCAGCTCTGGAGAGGAATCCTCAGGTTACGGCCACGACTCCACACAAGGTCTTAGGCCCCGGCATCGACGGGAGAGTAATCCCGAGAGGCCCCCGAGGAACTCGCATGGGGACTGGCCTTTCCTGAGGCCACCAGAGCGGGTCCCCGAGGTCCCCGTCGTAAGTCGAGAGCACCTGCCGCAACTCGAGAAAATCCAGGAGGTTTTGCCCTCCAGGCGAGGTGAGGCCCATTTCCGCTGAGGCTTCTCGAGGCTAATCACATCTAACCACTGGAACTTCCAAAGCGTCCTTCACACCCTTGCTGCAACTCAAGACGTTCCCCGACATACCCGTCTCCAGTCGAGAGGAAGCACGAGGGTCCCGCACACATCCAGGGGAGCCCCGTTTCCGCCTCCTAGCTTGAGATGAGGGATCCTTTCCCTGTTTCGTAGGGAGAGAATTCCCGGCGTTCCCGTCGCATCTCAAGAGAAGGCGCTCTCCACAGGAAAGGCGAGAGGAACTCCAGAGTCGTGCCACCATTCCAAGAGTCCCCCAGATGTGTCAGTCCATTCCAGAGGAATCTGTTTTCCTTGCACTGCCTTGACGTTCAAGCCGAGGATCGACTCCCACCACGTGTGCACGTGGCACATCCCTGTGGGAAAGCCTCGTGGGAAAACTTCGAGGGAAAACCATAGATCCTTTGATCCACGCGGCGGACTGCGTGACACTGCTGCTACCACTATGGAGGAAAGCGCAAGTGCATGCCCGCATTCGAGAGAAGGACTACCTCCCCTGGGGAGACTCCAGAAGTACCCCAAGATCCATGTCAGCACTGGAGAGGAATCCTCAGGTTCCGGCCCCGACTCCGCACAAGGTCTTAGGCCCCGGCATCGACGGGAGAGGAATCCCGAGAGGCCCCCGAGGAACTCGCTTGGGGACTGGCCTTTCCTGAGGGCACCAGAGCGGGTCCCCGAGGTCCCCTTCGTAAGTCGAGAGTACCTGCCCCAACTCGAGAAAATCCAGGAGGTTTTGCCCTCCAGGCGAGATGAGGCCCATTTCCGCTGAGGCTTCTCGAGGCTAATCACATCTAACCTCTGGAACTTCCAAAGGGTCCTTCACACCCTTGCTGTACCTCAAGAAGTTCCCCGACATACACGTCTCCACTCGAGAGGAAGCACGTGGGTCCCGCACACATCCAGGGGAGCCCCGTTTCGCCTCCTAGCTCGAGATGAGGGATCCTTTCCCTGTTTCGTAGGGAAAGAATTCCCGGCGTTCCCGTCGCATCTCAAGAGAAGGCGCTCTCCACAGGAAAGGCGAGAGGAACTCCAGGGTCCTGCCACCATTCCAAGAGTCCCCCAGATGTGTCAGTCCATTCCAGAGGAACCTTTTTTCCCTGCACTGCCTTGACATTCAACCCGAGGATCGACTCCCACCACGTGTGCACGTGGGACAGTCCTATGGGAAAGCCTCGTGGGAAAGCCTCGTGGGAAAGACTCGAGGGAAAACCATAGATCCTTTGATCCACGTGGCGGACTGCGTGACACTGCTGCTGCCGCTCTGGAGGAAAGCGCAAGTGCATGTCGCATTCGAGACGAGGACTGACTCCCCTGGGGAGACTCCAGAAGTACCCCAGGATCCATGTCAGCACTGCAGAGGAATCCTCAGGTTCCGGCCCCGACTCCACACAAGGTCTTAGGCCCCTGCATCGACGGGAGAGGAATCCCGAGAGGCCCCCGCGGAACTCGCTTGGGGACTGGCCTTTCCTGAGGCCACCAGAGCGGGTCCCTGATATCACCGTCGTAAGTCGAGAGCACCTGCCGCAACTCGAGAAAATCCAGGAGGTTTTGCCCTCCAGGCGACATGAGGCCCATTTCCGCTGAGGCTTCTCGAGGCTAATCACGTCTAACCACTGGAACTTCCTAAGGGTCCTTCACACCCTTGCTGCAACTCAAGAAGTTCCCCGACATACCCGTCTCCACTCGAGAGGAAGCACGATGTTCCCGCACACATCCAGGGGAGCCCCGTTTCCGCCTCCTAGCTCGAGATGAGGGATCCTTTCCCTGTTTCATAGGGAAAGAATTCTCGGCGTTCCCGTCGCATCTCAAGAGGAGGCGCTCTCCACAGGAAAGGCGAGAGGAACTCCAGGGTCGTGCCACCATTCCAAGAGTCCCACAGATGTGTCAGTCCATTCCAGAGGAACCTGTTTTCCCTGCACTGCCTTGACGTTCAAGCCGAGGATCGACTCCCACCACGTGTGCACGTGGGACAGCCCTGTGGGAAAGCCTCGTGGGAAAGCCTCGTGGGAAAGACTCGTGGGAAAACCATAGATCCTTTGATCCACGCGGCGGACTGCGTGACACTGCTGCTACCGCTCTGGAGGAAAGCGCAAGTGCATGCCCGCATTCGAGACGAGGACTGACTCCCCTGGGGAGACTCCAGAAGTAGCCCAAGATCCATGTCAGCACTGGAGAGGAATTCTCAGGTTCCGGCCCCGACTCCACACAAGGTCTTAGGCCCCAGCATCGACTGGAGAGGAATCCCGAGAGCCCCCCGAGGAACTCCCATGGGGACTGGCCTTTCCTGAGGCCACCAGAGCGGGTCCCCGAGGTCCCCATCGTAAGTCGAGAGCACCTGCCGCAACTCGAGAAAATCCAGGAGGTTTTGCCCTCCAGGCGAGATGAGGCCCATTTCCGCTGAGGTTTCTCGAGGCTAATCACATCTAACCACTGGAACTTCCAATGGGTCCTTCACACCCTTGCTGCAACTCAAGAAGTTCCCCGACATACCCGTCTCCACTCGAGAGGAAGCACGAGGGTCCCGCACACATCCATTGGAGCCCCGTTTCCGCCTCCTAGCTTGAGATGAGGGATCCTTTCCCTGTTTCGTAGGGAAAGAATTCCCGGCGTTCCCGTCGCATCTCAAGAGAAGGCGCTCTCCACAGGAAAGGCGAGAGGAACTCCAGGGTCGTGCCAACATTCCAAGAGTCCCCCAGATGTGTCAGTCCATTCCATAGGAATCTGTTTTCCCTGTACTGCCTTGACGTTCAAGCCGAGGATCGACTCCCACCACGTGTGCACGTGGGACAGCCCTGTGGGAAAGCCTAGTGGGAAAGGCTCGTGGGAAAGACTCGAGGGAAAACCATAGATCCTTTGATCCACGCGGCGGACTGCGTGACTCTGCTGCTAACGCTCTGGAGGAAAGCGCAAGTGCATGTCCGCATTCGAGACGAGGACTGACTCCCCTGGGGAGACTCCAGAAGTACCCCAGGATCCATGTCAGCACTGGAGAGGAATCCTCAGGTTCCGACCCCGACTCCACACAAGGTCTTAGGCCCCGGCATCGACGGGAGAGGAATCCCGAGAGGCCCCCGAGGAACTCGCATGGGGACTGGCCTTTCCTGAGGCCACCAGAGCGGGTCCCTGAGGTCCCCTTCGTAAGTCGAGGGCACCTGCCGCAACACGAGAAAATCCAGGAGGTTTTGCACTCCAGGCGAGAGGAGGCCCATTTCTGCTGAGGCTTCTCGAGGCTAATCACATCTAACCACTGTAACTTCCAAAGGGTCCTTCACACCCTTGCTGCAACTCCAGAAGTTCCCCGACATAACCGTCTCCACTCGAGAGGAAGCACGAGGGTCCCGCACACATCCAGGGGATCCCCGTTTCCGCCTCCTAGCTTGAGATGAGGGATCCTTTCCCTGTTTCGTAGGGAAAGAATTCCCGGCGTTCCCGTCGCATCTCAAGAGGAGGCGCTCTCCACAGGAAAGGCGAGAGGAACTCCAGTGTCGTGCCACCATTCCAAGAGACCCACAGATGTGTCAGTCCATTACAGAGGAACCTCTTTTCCTGCACTGCCTTGACGTTCAAGCCGAGGATCGACTCCCACCCCGCGTGCATTTGGGACAGCCCTGTGGGAAAGCCTCGTGGAAAGCCTCGTGGGAAAGACTCGAGGGAAAACCATAGATCCTTTGATCCACGCGGCGGACTGCGTGACACTGCTGCTACCGCTCTGGAGGAAAGCGCAAGTGCATGCCCGCATTCGAGACGAGCACTGACTCCCCTGGGGAGACTCCAGAAGTACCACAAGATCCATCTCAGCTCTGGAGAGGAATCCTCAGGTTCCGGCCCCGACTCCACACAAGGTCTTAGGCCCCGGCATCGACGGGAGAGGAATCCCAAGAGGCCCCCGAGGAATTCGCATATGGACTGGCCTTTCCTGAGGCCACCAGAGCGGTTCCCTGAGGTCCCCGTCGTAACTCGAGAGCACCTGCCGCAACTCGAGAAAATCCAGGAGGTTTTGCCCTCCAGGCGAGATGAGGCCCATTTCCGCTGAGGCTTCTCGAGGCTAATCACATCTAACCACTGGAACTTCCAAAGGGTCCTTCACACCCTTGCTGCAACTCAAGCAGTTCCGCGACATACCCGTCTCCACTCGAGAGGAAGCACGTGGGGTCCCGCACATATCCAGGGGAGCCCCGTTTCCGCCTCCTAGCTCGAGATGAGGGATCCTTTCCCTGTTTCGTAGGGAAAGAATTCCCGGCGTTCCCGTCGCATCTCAAGAGGGGGCGCTCTCCACAGGAAAGGCGAGAGGAACTCCAGGGTCGTGCCACCACTCCAAGAGACCCCCAGATGTGTCAGTCCATTCCAGAGGAACCTGTTTTCCCTGCGCTGCCTTGACGTTCAAGCCGAGGATCGACTCCCACCACGTGTGCACGTGGGACAGCCCTGTGGGAAAGCCTCGTGGAAAAGCCTCGTGGGAAAGACTCGAGGGAAAACCATAGATCCTTTGATCCACGGGGCGGACTGCGTGACACTACTGCTACCACTCTGGAGGAAAACGCAAGTGCATGCCCGCATTCGAGACGAGGTCTGACTCCCCTAGGGAGACTCCAGAAGTACCCCAAGATCCATGTCAGCACTGGAGAGGAATCCTCAGGTTCCGGCCCCGACTCCACACAAGGTCTTAGGCCCCGGCATCGACGGGAGAGGAATCCCGAGAGGCCCCCGAGGAACTCGCATGGGGACTGGCCTTTCCTGAGGCCACCAGAGCGGGTGCCTGAGGTCCCCGTCATAAGTCGAGAGCACCTGCCGCAACTCGAGAAAATCCAGGAGGTTTTGCCCTCCAGGCGAGATGAGGCCCATTTCCGCTGAGGCTTCTCGAGGCTAATCACATCTAACCACTGGAACTTCCACAGGGTCCTTCACACCCTTGCTGCAACTCAAGAAGTTCCCCGACATACCCGTCTCCACTCGAGAGGAAGCACGAGGGTCGCGCACACATCCAGGGGAGCCCCGTTTCCGACGCCTAGCTCGAGATGAGGGATCCTTTCCCTGTTTCGTAGGGAAAGAATTCCCGGCTTTCCCGTCGCATCTCAAGAGGAGGCGCTCTCCACAGGAAAGGCGAGAGGAACCCCAGGGTCGTGCCACCATTCCAAGAGTCCCCCAGATGTGTCAGTCCATTCCAGAGGAACCTGTTTTCCCTGCACTGCCTTGACGTTCAAGCCGAGGATCGACTCCCACCACGTGTGCACGTGGGACAGCCCTGTGGGAAAGCCTCGTGGGAAAGGCTCGTGGGAAAGAATCGAGGGAAAACCATAGATCCTTTGATCCACGCGGCGGACTGCGTGACACTGCTGCTACCGCTCTGGAGGAAAGCGCAAGTGCATGCCCGCATTCGAGACGAGGACTGACTCCCCTGGGGTGACTCCAGAAGTAGCCCAAGATCCATGTCAGCACTGGAGAGGAATCCTCAGGTTCCGGCCCCGACTCCACATAAGGTCTTCGGCCCCGGCATCGACGGGAGAGGAATCCCGAGAGGCCCCCGAGGAACTCGCATGGGGACGGGCCTTTCCTGAGGCCACCAGAGCGGGTCCCCGAGGTCCCCGTCGTAAGTCGAGAGCACCTGCCGCAACTCGAGAAAATCCAGGAGGTTTTGCCCTCCAGGCGAGAAGAGGCCCATTTCCGCTGAGGCTTCTCGAGGCTAATCACATCTAACCACTGGAACTTCCAAAGGGTCCTTCACACCCTTGCTGCAACTCAAGAAGTTCCCCGACATACCCGTCTCCACTCGAGAGGAAGCACGAGGGTCCCCCACACATCCAGGGGAGCCCCGTTTCCGCCTCCTAGCTCGAGATGAGCGATTCTTTCCCTGTTTCGTAGGGAAAGAATTCCCGGCGTTCCCGTCGAATCTCAAGAGGAGGCGCTCTCCACAGGAAAGGCGAGAGGAACTCCAGGGTCGTGCCACCATTCCAAGAGTCCCCCAGATATGTCAGTCCATTCCAGAGGAAACTGTTTTCCCTGCACTGCCTTGACGTTCAAGCCGAGGATCGACTCCCACCACGTGTGCACGTGGGACAGCCCTGTGTGAAAGCATCGTGGGAAAGCCTCGTGGGAAAGACTCGAGGGAAAATCATATATCCTTTGATCCACGCGGCGGACTGCGTGACACTGCTGCTACCGCTATGGAGGAAAGCGCAAGTGCATGCCCGCATTCGAGAAGAGGACTGACTCCCCTGATTAGACTCCAGAAGTTCACCAAGATCCATGTCAGCACTGGAGAGGAATCATCAGGTTCCGGCCCCGACTCCACACAAGGTCTTAGGCCCCGGCATCGACGGCAGAGGAATCCCGAGAGGCCCCCGAGGAACTCGCATGGGGACTGGCCTTTCCTGAGGCCACCAGAGCGAGTCCCTGAAGTTCCCGTCGTAAGTCGAGAGTACGTGCCGCAACTCGAGAAAATCCAGGAGGTTTTGCCCTCCAGGCGGAATGAGGCCCATTTCCGCTGAGGCTTCTCGAGGCTAATCACATCTAACCACTGGAACTTCCAAAGGGTCCTTCACACCCTTGCTGCAACTCAAGAAGTTCCCCGACATACCCGTCTCCACTCGAGAGGAAGCACGAGGGTCCCGCACACTTCCAGGGGAGCCCCGTTTCCGCCTCCTAGCTCGAGATGAGGGATCCTTTCCCTGTTTCGTAGGGAAAGAATTCCCGGCGTTCCCGTCGCATCTCAAGAGGAGGCGCTCTCCACAGGAAAGGCGAGAGGAACTCCAGGGTCGTGCCACCATTCCAAGTGTCCCCAGATGTGTCAGTCCATTCCAGAGGAACCTGTTTTCCCTGCAGTGCCTTGACGTTCAAGCCGAGGATCGACTCCCACCACGTGTGCACGTGGGACAACCCTGTGGGAAAGCCTCGTGGGAAAGCCTCGTGGGAAAGACTCGAGGGAAAACCATAGATCCTTTGATCCACGCGGCGGACTGGGTGACACTGCTGCTACCGCTCTGGAGGAAAGAGCAAGTGCATGCGCGCATTCGAGACGAGGACTGACTCCCCTGGGGAGACTCGAGAAGTACCCCAAGATCCATGTCAGCACTGGAGAGGAATCCTCAGGTTCCGGCCCCGACTCCACACAAGGTCTTAGATCCCGGCATCGACGGGAGAGGAATCCCGAGAGGCCCCCGAGGAACTCGCATGGGGACTGGCCTTTCCTGAGGCCACCAGAGCGGGTCCCCGAGTTCCCGTCGTAAGTCGAGAGCACCTGCCGCACCCGAGAAAATCCAGGAGGTTTTGCCCTCCAGGCGAGATGAGGCCCATTTCCGCTGAGGCTTCTCGAGGCTAATCACATCTAAACACTGGAACTTCCAAAGGGTCCTTCACACCCTTGCTGCAACTCAAGAAGTTCCCCGACATACCCGTCTCCCCTCGAGAGGAAGCACGAGGGTCGCGCACACATCCAGGGGAGCCCCGTTTCCGCCGCCTAGCTCGAGATGAGGGATCCTTTCCCTGTTTCGTAGGGAAAGAATTCCCGGCGTTCCCGTCGCATCTCAAGAGGAGGCGCTCTCCACAGGAAAGGCGAGAGGAACTCCAGGGTCGTGCCACCATTCCAAGAGTCCCCCAGATGTGTCAGTCCATTCCAGAGGAACCTGTTTTCCCTGCACTGCCTTGACGTTCAAGCCGAGGATCGCGTCCCACCACGTGTGCACGTGGGACAGCCCTGTGGGAAAGCATCGTGGGAAAGCCTCGTGGGAAAGACTCGAGGGAAAACCATAGATCCTTTGATCCACGCGGCGGACTGCGTGACACTGCTGCTACCGCTCTGGAGGAAAGCGCAAGTGCATGCCCGCATTCGAGACGAGGACAGACTCCCCTGGGGAGACTCCAGAAGTACCCCAAGATCCATGTCAGCACTGGAGAGAAATACTCAGGTTCCGAGCCCGACTCCACACAAGGTCTTAGGCCCCGGCATCGACGGGAGAGGAATCCCGAGAGGCCCTCGAGGAACTCGCATGGGGACTGGCCTTTCCTGAGGCCACCAGAGCGGGTCCCCGAGGTCCCCGTTGTAAGTCGAGAGCACCTGCTGCAACTCGAGAAAATCCAGGAGGTTTTGCCCTCCAGGCGAGATGAGGCCCATTTCCGCTGAGGCTTCTCGAGGCTAATCACATCTAACCACTGGAACTTCCAAAGGGTCCTTCACACCCTTGCTGCAACTCAAGAAGTTCCCCGACATACCCGTCTCCACTCGAGAGGAAGCACGAGGGTCCCGCACACATCCAGGGGAGCCCCGTTTCCGCCTCCTAGCTCGAGATGAGGGATCCTTTCCCTGTTTCGTAGAGAAAGAATTCCCGGCATTCCCGTCGCATCTCAAGAGGAGGCGCTCTCCACAGGAAAGGCGAGAGGAACTCCAGGGTCGTGCCACGATTCCAAGAGTCCCCCAGATGTGTCAGTCCATTCCAGAGGAACCTGTTTTCCCTGCACTGCCTCGACGTTCATGCCGAGGATCCACTCCCACCACGGTGGCACGTGGGACGTTCCTGTGTGAAAGCATCGTGTGAAAGCCTCGAGGGAAAGCCATAGATACCTTGATCCACGCGGCGGACTGGGTGACAGTGCTGTTACCACTCTGGAGGAAAGCGCAAGTGGATGCCCGCATTCGAGACGAGGACTGACTCCCCTGGGGAGATTCCAGAAGTACCCCAAGATCCATGTCAGCACTGGAGAGGAATCCTCAGGTTCCGGCCCCAACTCCACACAAGGTCTTAGGCCCCGGCATCGACGGGAGAGGAATCCCGAGAGGCCCCCGAGGAACTCGCATGGGGACTGGCCTTTCCTGGGGCCACCAGAGCGGGTCCCTGAGGTCCCCGTCGAAGTCGAGAGCACCTGTCGCAACTCGAGAAAATCCAGGAGGTTTTGCCCTCCAGGCAAGATGAGGCCCATTTCCGCTGAGGCTTCTCGAGGCTAATCTCATCTAACCACTGGAACTTCCAAAGGGTCCTTCACACCCTTACTGCAACTCAAGAAGTTCCCCGACATACCCGTTTCCACTCGAGAGAAAGCACGTGGGGTCCCGCACACATCCTGGGGAGCCCCGTTTCCACCTCCTATCTCGAGATGAGGGATCCTTTCCCTGTTTCGCAGGTAAAGAATTCCCGGCGTTCCCGTCGCATCTCAAGAGGAGGCGCTCTCCACAGGAAAGGCGAGAAGAACTCCAGGGTCGTGTCACCATTCCAAGAGCCCCCAGATGTATCAGTCCATTCCAGAGGAACCTGTTTTCCCTGCACTGCCTTGACGTTCAAGCGGAGGATCGACTCCCACCACGTGTGCACGTGGGACAGCCCTGTGGGACAGCCTCGTGGGAAAGCCTCTAGGGAAAGACTCGAGGGAAAACCATAGATCCTTTGATCCACGCGGCAGACTGCGTGACACTGCTGCTACCGCTCTGGAGGAAAGCGCAAGTGCATGCCCGCATTCGAGAAGAGGACTGACTCCCCTGGTTAGACTCCAGAAGTACCCCAAGATCCATGTCAGCACTGGAGAGGAATCCTCAGGTTCCGGCCCCAACTCCACACAAGGTCTTAGGCCCCGGCATCGACGGGAGAGGAATCCCGAGAGGCCCCCGAGGAACTCGCATGGGGACTGGCCTTTCCTCAGGCCACCAGAGCGGGTCCCTGAGGTCCCCGTCGTAAGTCGAGAGCTCCTGCCGCATCTCGAGAAAATCAAGGAGGTTTTGCCCTCCAGGCGAAATGAGGCCCATTTCCGCTGAAGCTTCTCGAGGCTGATCACATTTAACCACTGGAACTTCCAAAGGGTCTTTCACACCCTTGCTGCAACTGAAGCAGTTCCGCGACATACCCGTCTCCACTCGAGAGGAAGCACGTGGGGTCCCGCACACATCCAGGGGAGCCCCGTTTCCGCCTCTTAGCTCGAGATGAGGGATCCTTTCCCTGTTTCGTAGGGAAAGAATTCCCGGCGTCCCGTCGCATCTCAAGAGGAGGCGCTCTCCACAGGAAAGGCGAGAGGAACTCCAGGGTCGTGCCACCATTACACGAGTCCCCCAGATGTGTCAGTCCATTCCAGAGGAACCTGTTTTCCCTGCACTGCCTTGACGTTCAAGCCGAGGATCGACTCCCACCACGTGTGCACGTGGGACAGCCCTGTGGGAAAGCATCGTGGGAAAGCCTCGTGGGAAAGACTCGAGGGAAAACCATAGATCCTTTGATCCACGCGGCGGACTGCGTGACACCGCTGCTACCGCTCTGGAGGAAAGCGCAAGTGGATGCCCGCATTCGAGACGAGGACTGACTCCCCTGGGGAGACTCCAGAAGTACCCCAAGATCCATGTCAGCACTGGAGAGGAATCCTCAGGTTCCGGCCCCGAATCCAAACAAGGTCTTCGGCCCCGGCATCGACGGAAGAGGAATCCCGAGAGGCCCCCGAGGAAGTCGCATGGGGACTGGCCTTTCCTGAGGCCACCAGAGCGGGTCCCTGAGGTCCCCGTCGTAAGTCTAGAGCACCTGCCGCAACTCGAGAAAATCCAGGAGGTTTTGCCCTCCAGGCGAGATGAGGCCCATTTCCGCTGAGGCTTCTCGAGGCTAATCACATCTAACCACTGGAACTTCCAAAGGGTCCTTCACTCCCATGCTGCAAGTCATGAAGTTCCCCGACATACCCGTCTCCACTCGAGAGGAAGCACGAGTGTCCCGCACACATCCAGGGGAGCCCCGTTTCCGCCTCCTAGCTCGAGATGAGGGATCCTTTCCCTGTTTCGTAGAGAAAGAATTCCCGGCATTCCCATCGCATTTAAAGAGGAGGCGCTCTCCACAGGAAAGGCGAGAGGAACTCCAGGGTCGTGCCACAATTCCAAGAGTCCCCCAGATGTGTCAGTTCTTTCCAGAGGAACCTGTTTTCCCTGCACTGCCTCGACGTTCATGCCGAGGATCCACTCCCACCACGGTGGCACGTGGGACGTTCCTGTGTGAAAGCATCGTGGGAAAGCCTCGAGGGAAAGCCATAGATACCTTGATCCACGCGGCGGACTGGGTGACAGTGCTGTTACCACTCTGGAGGAAAGCGCAAGTGGATGCCCGCATTCGAGACGAGGACTGACTCCCCTGGGGAGATTCCAGAAGTATCCCAAGATCCATGTCAGCACTGCAGAGGAATCCTCAGGTTCCGGCCCCAACTCCACACGAGGTCTTAGGCCCCGGCATCGACGGGAGAGGAATCCCGAGAGGCCCCCGAGGAACTCGCATGGGGACTGGCCTTTCCTGGGGCCACCAGAGCGGGTCCCTGAGGACCCCGTCAAAGTCGAGAGCACCTGCCGCAACTCGAGAAAATCCAGGAGGTTTTGCCCTCCAGGCGAGATGAGGCCCATTTCCGCTGAGGCTTCTCGAGGCTAATCACATCTAACCACTGGAACTTCCAAAGGGTCCTTCACACCCTTGCTGCAACTCAAGAAGTTCCCCGACATACCCATCTCCACTTGAGAGGAAGCACGAGGGTCCCGCACACATCCAGGGGAGCCCCGTTTCCGCCTCCTAGCTCGAGATGAGGGATCCTTTCCCTCTTTCGTAGGGAAAGAATTCCCGGCGTTCCCGTCGCATCTCAAGAGGAGGCGCTCTCCACAGGAAAGGCGAGAGGAACTCCAGGGTCATGCCACCATTCCAAGAGTCCCCCAGATGTGTCAGTCCATTATAGAGGAACCTGTTTTCCCTGCACTGCCTTGACGTTCAAGCCGAGGATCGACTCCCACCACGTGTGCACGTGGGACAGCCCTGTGGGAAAGCCTCGTGGGAAAGCTTCGTGGGAAAGCCTCGAGGGAAAGCCATAGATCCCTTGATCCACGCGGCGGACTGGGTGACAGTGCTGTTACCACTCTGGAGGAAAGCGCAAGTGCATGCCCGCATTCGAGACGAGGACTGACTCCCCTGGGGAGACTCCAGAAGTACCCCAAGATCCATGTCAGCACTGGAGAGGAATCCTCAGGTTCCGGCCCCGAATCCACACAAGGTCTTAGGCCCCGGCATCGACGGGAGAGGAATCCCGAGAGGCCCCCGAGGAACTCGCATGGGGACTGGCCTTTCCTGGGGCCACCAGAGCGGGTCCCTGAAGTCCCCGTCGTAAGTCTAGAGCACCTGCTGCAACTCGAGAAAATCCAGGAGGTTTTGCCCTCCAGGCGAGATGAGGCCCATTTCCGCTGAGGCTTCTCGAGGCTAATCTCATCTAACCCCTGGTACTTCCAAAGGGTCCTTCACACCCTTACTGCAACTCAAGAAGTTCCCCGACATACCCGTTTCCACTCGAGAGAAAGCACGTGGGGTCCCGCACACATCCTGGGGAGCCCCGTTTCCACCTCCTATCTCGAGATGAGGGATCCTTTCCCTGTTTCGCAGGTAAAGAATTCCCGGCGTTCCCGTCGCATCTCAAGAGGAGGCGCTCTCCACAGGAAAGGCGAGAAGAACTCCAGGGTCGTGTCACCATTCCAAGAGCCCCCAGATGTATCAGTCCATTCCAGAGGAACCTGTTTTCCCTGCACTGCCTTGACGTTCAAGCGGAGGATCGACTCCCACCACGTGTGCACGTGGGACAGCCCTGTGGGAAAGCCTCGTGGGAAAGCCTCTAGGGAAAGACTCGAGGGAAAACCATAGATCCTTTGATCCACGCGGCAGACTGCGTGACACTGCTGCTACCGCTCTGGAGGAAAGCGCAAGTGCATGCCCGCATTCGAGAAGAGGACTGACTCCCCTGGTTAGACTCCAGAAGTACCCCAAGATCCATGTCAGCACTGGAGAGGAATCCTCAGGTTCCGGCCCCAACTCCACACAAGGTCTTAGGCCCCGGCATCGACGGGAGAGGAATCCCGAGAGGCCCCCGAGGAACTCGCATGGGGACTGGCCTTTCCTCAGGCCACCAGAGCGGGTCCCTGAGGTCCCCGTCGTAAGTCGAGAGCTCCTGCCGCATCTCGAGAAAATCAAGGAGGTTTTGCCCTCCAGGCGAAATGAGGCCCATTTCCGCTGAAGCTTCTCGAGGCTGATCACATTTAACCACTGGAACTTCCAAAGGGTCTTTCACACCCTTGCTGCAACTGAAGCAGTTCCGCGACATACCCGTCTCCACTCGAGAGGAAGCACGTGGGGTCCCGCACACATCCAGGGGAGCCCCGTTTCCGCCTCTTAGCTCGAGATGAGGGATCCTTTCCCTGTTTCGTAGGGAAAGAATTCCCGGCGTCCCGTCGCATCTCAAGAGGAGGCGCTCTCCACAGGAAAGGCGAGAGGAACTCCAGGGTCGTGCCACCATTACACGAGTCCCCCAGATGTGTCAGTCCATTCCAGAGGAACCTGTTTTCCCTGCACTGCCTTGACGTTCAAGCCGAGGATCGACTCCCACCACGTGTGCACGTGGGACAGCCCTGTGGGAAAGCATCGTGGGAAAGCCTCGTGGGAAAGACTCGAGGGAAAACCATAGATCCTTTGATCCACGCGGCGGACTGCGTGACACTGCTGCTACCGCTCTGGAGGAAAGCGCAAGTGGATGCCCGCATTCGAGACGAGGACTGACTCCCCTGGGGAGACTCCAGAAGTACCCCAAGATCCATGTCAGCACTGGAGAGGAATCCTCAGGTTCCGGCCCCGAATCCAAACAAGGTCTTCGGCCCCGGCATCGACGGGAGAGGAATCCCGAGAGGCCCCCGAGGAAGTCGCATGGGGACTGGCCTTTCCTGAGGCCACCAGAGCGGGTCCCTGAGGTCCCCGTCGTAAGTCTAGAGCACCTGCCGCAACTCGAGAAAATCCAGGAGGTTTTGCCCTCCAGGCGAGATGAGGCCCATTTCCGCTGAGGCTTCTCGAGGCTAATCACATCTAACCACTGGAACTTCCAAAGGGTCCTTCACTCCCATGCTGCAAGTCATGAAGTTCCCCGACATACCCGTCTCCACTCGAGAGGAAGCACGAGTGTCCCGCACACATCCAGGGGAGCCCCGTTTCCGCCTCCTAGCTCGAGATGAGGGATCCTTTCCCTGTTTCGTAGAGAAAGAATTCCCGGCATTCCCATCGCATTTAAAGAGGAGGCGCTCTCCACAGGAAAGGCGAGAGGAACTCCAGGGTCGTGCCACAATTCCAAGAGTCCCCCAGATGTGTCAGTTCTTTCCAGAGGAACCTGTTTTCCCTGCACTGCCTCGACGTTCATGCCGAGGATCCACTCCCACCACGGTGGCACGTGGGACGTTCCTGTGTGAAAGCATCGTGGGAAAGCCTCGAGGGAAAGCCATAGATACCTTGATCCACGCGGCGGACTGGGTGACAGTGCTGTTACCACTCTGGAGGAAAGCGCAAGTGGATGCCCGCATTCGAGACGAGGACTGACTCCCCTGGGGAGATTCCAGAAGTATCCCAAGATCCATGTCAGCACTGCAGAGGAATCCTCAGGTTCCGGCCCCAACTCCACACGAGGTCTTAGGCCCCGGCATCGACGGGAGAGGAATCCCGAGAGGCCCCCGAGGAACTCGCATGGGGACTGGCCTTTCCTGGGGCCACCAGAGCGGGTCCCTGAGGACCCCGTCAAAGTCGAGAGCACCTGCCGCAACTCGAGAAAATCCAGGAGGTTTTGCCCTCCAGGCGAGATGAGGCCCATTTCCGCTGAGGCTTCTCGAGGCTAATCACATCTAACCACTGGAACTTCCAAAGGGTCCTTCACACCCTTGCTGCAACTCAAGAAGTTCCCCGACATACCCATCTCCACTTGAGAGGAAGCACGAGGGTCCCGCACACATCCAGGGGAGCCCCGTTTCCGCCTCCTAGCTCGAGATGAGGGATCCTTTCCCTCTTTCGTAGGGAAAGAATTCCCGGCGTTCCCGTCGCATCTCAAGAGGAGGCGCTCTCCACAGGAAAGGCGAGAGGAACTCCAGGGTCATGCCACCATTCCAAGAGTCCCCCAGATGTGTCAGTCCATTATAGAGGAACCTGTTTTCCCTGCACTGCCTTGACGTTCAAGCCGAGGATCGACTCCCACCACGTGTGCACGTGGGACAGCCCTGTGGGAAAGCCTCGTGGGAAAGCTTCGTGGGAAAGCCTCGAGGGAAAGCCATAGATCCCTTGATCCACGCGGCGGACTGGGTGACAGTGCTGTTACCACTCTGGAGGAAAGCGCAAGTGCATTCCCGCATTCGAGACGAGGACTGACTCCCCTGGGGAGACTCCAGAAGTACCCCAAGATCCATGTCAGCACTGGAGAGGAATCCTCAGGTTCCGGCCCCGAATCCACACAAGGTCTTAGGCCCCGGCATCGACGGGAGAGGAATCCCGAGAGGCCCCCGAGGAACTCGCATGGGGACTGGCCTTTCCTGGGGCCACCAGAGCGGGTCCCTGAAGTCCCCGTCGTAAGTCTAGAGCACCTGCTGCAACTCGAGAAAATCCAGGAGGTTTTGCCCTCCAGGCGAGATGAGGCCCATTTCCGCTGAGGCTTCTCGAGGCTAATCTCATCTAACCCCTGGTACTTCCAAAGGGTCCTTCACACCCTTACTGCAACTCAAGAAGTTCCCCGACATACCCGTCTCCACTCGAGAGAAAGCACGTGGGGTCCCGCACACATCCAGGGGAGCCCCGTTTCCACCTCCTAGCTCGAGATGAGGGATCCTTTCCCTGTTTCGTAGGGAAAGAATTCCCGGCGTCCCCGTCGCATCTCAAGAGGAGGCGCTCTCCACAGGAAAGGCGAGAAGAACTCCAGGGTCGTGTCACCATTCCAAGAGCCCCCAGATGTATCAGTCCATTCCAGAGGAACCTGTTTTCCCTGCACTGCCTTGACGTTCAAGCGGAGGATCGACTCCCACCACGTGTGCACGTGGGACAGCCCTGTGGGAAAGCCTCGTGGGAAAGCCTCTAGGGAAAGAGTCGAGGGAAAACCATAGATCCTTTGATCCACGCGGCAGACTGCGTGACACTGCTGCTACCGCTCTGGAGGAAAGCGCAAGTGCATGCCCGCATTCGAGAAGAGGACTGACTCCCCTGGTTAGACTCCAGAAGTACCCCAAGATCCATGTCAGCACTGGAGAGGAATCCTCAGGTTCCGGCCCCAACTCCACACAAGGTCTTAGGCCCCGGCATCGACGGGAGAGGAATCCCGAGAGGCCCCCGAGGAACTCGCATGGGGACTGGCCTTTCCTGAGGCCACCAGAGCGGGTCCCTGAGGTCCCTGTCGTAAGTCGAGAGCACGTGCCGCAACTCGAGAAAATCCAGGAGGTTTTGCCCTCCAGGCGAGATGAGGCCCATTTCCGCTGAGGCTTCTCGAGGCTAATCACATCTAACCACTGGAACTTCCAAAGGGTCCTTCACACCCTTGCTGCAACTCAAGAAGTTCCCCGACATACCCATCTCCACTTGAGAGGAAGCACGTGGGGTCCCGCACACATCCAGGGGAGCCCCGTTTCCGCCTCCTAGCTCGAGATGAGGGATCCTTTCCCTGTTTCGCAGGGAAAGAATTCCCGGCATTCCCGTCGCATCTCAAGAGGAGGTACTCTCCACAGGAAAGGCGAGAAGAACTCCAGGGTCGTGTCACCATTCCAAGAGTCCCCCAGATGTGTCAGTCCATTCCAGAGGAACCTGTTTTCCCTGCACTGCCTTGACGTTCAAGCCGAGGATCGACTCCCACCACGTGTGAACGTGGGACAGCCCTGTGGGAAAGCCTCGTGGGAAAGCCTCGTGGGAAAGACTCGAAGGAAAACCATAGATCCTTTGATCCACGCGGCGGACTGCGTGACACTGCTGCTACCGGTCTGGAGGAAAGCGCAAGTGCATGCCCGCATTCGAGACGAGCACTGACTCCCCTGGGGAGACTCCAGAAGTACCCCAAGATCCATGTCAGCACTGCAGAGGAATCCTCAGGTTCCGGCCCCGACTCCACACAAGGTCTTAGGCCCCAGCATCGACGGCAGAGGAATCCCGAGAGGCCCCCGAGGAACTCGCATAGGGACTGGCCTTTTCTGAGGCCACCAGAGCGGGTCCCTGAGGTCCCCGTCGTAAGTCGAGAGCACCTGCCTCAACTCGAGAAAATCCAGGAGGTTTTGCCCTCCAGGCGAGATGAGGCCCATTTCCGTTGAGGCTTCTCGAGGCTAATCACATCTAACCACTGGAACTTCCAAAGGGTCCTTCACACCCTTGCTGCAACTCAAGAAGTTCCCCGACATACCCGTCTCCATTCGAGAGGAAGCACGAGGGTCCCGCACACATCCAGGGGAGCCCCGTTTCGGCCTCCTAGCTCGAGATGAGGGATCCTTTCCCTGTTTCGTAAGGAAAGAATTCCCGGCGTTCCCGTCGCATCTCAAGAGGAGGCGCTCTCCACAGGAAGGCGAGAGGAACTCCAGGGTCGTGCCACCATTTCAAGAGTCCCCCAGATGTGTCAGTCCATTCCAGAGGAACCTGTTTTCCCTGCACTGCCTTGACGTTCAAGCCGAGGATCGACTCCCACCACGTGTGCACGTGGGACAGCCCTGTGGGAAAGCCTCGTGGGAAAGGCTCGTGGGAAAGACTCGAGGGAAAACCATAGATCCTTTGATCCACGCGGCGGACTGGGTGACACTGCTGCTACCGATCTGGAGGAAAGCGCAAGTGCATGCCCTCATTCAAGTCGAGGACTGACTCCCCTGGGGAGACTCCAGAAGTACCCCAAGATCCATGTCAGCACTGGAGAGGAATCCTCAGGTTCCGGCCTCGGCTCCACACAAGGTCTTAGGCCCCGGCATCGACGGGAGAGGAATCCCGAGAGGCCCCCGAGGAACTCGCATGGGGACTAGCCTTTCCTGAGGCCACCAGAGCGGGTCCCTGAGGTCCCCGTCGTAAGTCGAGAGCACCTCCCGCAACTCGAGAAAATCCAGGAGGTTTTGCCCTCCAGGCGAGGTGAGGCCATTTCCGCTGAGGCTTCTCGAGGCTAATCACATCTAACCATTGGAACTTCCAAAGGGTCCTTCACACCCTTGCTGCAACTCAAGAAGTTCCCCGACATACCCGTCTCCACTCGAGAGGAAGCACGAGGGTCCCGCACACACACAGGAGAGCCCCGTTTCAGCCTCCTAGCTCGAGATGAGGGATCCTTTCCCTGTTTCGTAGCGAAAGAATTCCCGGCGATCCCGTCGCATCTCAAGAGGAGGCGCTCTCCACAGGAAAGGCGAGAGGAACTCCAGGGTCGTGCCACCATTCCAAGAGTCCCCCAGATGTATCAGTCCATTCCAGAGGAACCTGTTTTCCCTGCACTGCCTTGACGTTCAAGCCGAGGATCGACTCCAACCACGTGTGCACGTGGGACAGCCCTGTGGGAAAGCCTCGTGGGAAAGCCTCGTGTGAAAGACTCGAGGGAAAACCATAGATCCTTTGATCCACGCGGCGGACTGCGTGACACTGCTGCTACCGCTCTGGAGGAAAATGCAAGTGCATGCCCGCATTCGAGACGAGCACTGACTCCCCTGGGGAGACTCCAGAAGTACCCCAAGATCCATGTCAGCACTGGAGAGGAATCCTCAGGTTCCGACCCCAACTCCACACAAGGTCTTAGGCCCCGGCATCAACGGGAGAGGAATCCCGAGAGGCCCCCGAGGAACTCGCATGGGGACTGGCCTTTCCTGAGGCCACCAGAGCGGGTCCCTGAGGTCCCCGTCGTAAGTCTAGAGCACCTGCCGCAACTCGAGAAAATCCAGGAGGTTTTGCCCTCCAGGCGAGATGAGGCCCATTTCCGCTGAGGCTTCTCGAGGCTCATCACATCTAACCCATGGAACTTCCAAAGGGTCCTTCACACCCTTGCTGCAACTCAAAAAGTTCCCCGACATACCCGTCTCCACTCGAGAGGAAGCACGAGGTCCCGCACACACCCAGGGGAGACCCGTTTCCGCCTCCTAACTCGAGATGAGGGATCCTTTCCCTGTTTCGTAGCGAAAGAATTCCCGGCGATCCCGTCGCATCTCAAGAGGAGGCGCTCTCCACAGGAAAGGCGAGAGGAACTCCAGGGTCGTGCCACCATTCCAAGAGTCCCCCAGATGTGTCAGTCCATTCCAGAGGAACCTGTTTTCCCTGCACTGCCTTGACGTTCAAGCCGAGGATCGACTCCGACCACGTGTGCACGTGGGACAGCCCTGTGGGAAAGCCTCGTGGGAAAGCCTCGTGGGAAAGACTCGAGGGAAAACCATAGATCCTTTGATCCACGCGGCGGACTGGGTGACACTGCTGCTACCGCTCTGGAGGAAAATGCAAGTGCATGCCCACATTCGAGACGAGCACTGACTCCCCTGGGGAGACTCCAGAAGTACCCCAAGATCCATGTCAGCACTGGAGAGGAATCCTCAGGTTCCGGCCCCGACTCCACACAAGGTCTTAGGCCCCGGCATCGACGGCAGAGGAATCCCGAGAGGCCCCCGAGGAACTCGCATGGGGACTGGCCTTTCCTGAGGCCACCAGAGCGGGTCCCTGAGGTCCCCGTCGTAACTCGAGAGCACCTGCCGCAACTCGAGAAAATCCAGGAGGTTTTGCCCTCCAGGCGAGATGAGGCCCATTTCCGCTGAGGCTTCTCGAGGCCAATCACGTCTTACCACTGGAACTTCCAAAGGGTCCTTCACACCCTTGCTGCAACTCAAGAAGTTCCCCGACATACCCGTCTCCACTCGAGAGGATGCACGTGGGGTCCCGCACACATCCAGGGGAGCCCCGTTTCCGCCTCCTAGCTCGAGATGAGGGATCCTTTCTCTGTTTCGTAGAAAAAGATTCCCGGCGTTCCCGTCGCATCTCAAGAGAAGGCGCTCCACAGGAAAGGCGAGAGGAACTCCAGGGTGGTGCCACCATTCCAAGAGTCCCCCAGATGTGTCAGTCCATTCCAGAGGAACCTGTTTTCCCTGCACTGCCTTGACGTTCAAGCCGAGGATCGAGTCCCACCACGTGTGCACGTGGGACAGCCCTGTGGGAAAGCCTCGTGGGAAAGCCTCGTGGGAAAGACTCGAGGGAAAACGATAGATCCTTTGATCCACGCGGCGGACTGCGTGACACTGCTGCTACCGCTCTGGAGGAAAGCATAAGTGCATGCCCGCATTCGAGACGAGCACTGACTCCCCTGGGGAGACTCCAGAATTAGCCCAAGATCCATGTCAGCACTGGAGAGGAATCCTCAGGTTCCGGCCCCGACTCCACACAAGGTCTTAGGCCCCGGCATCGACGGGAGAGGAATCCCGAGAGGCCCCCGAGGAACTCGCATGGGGACTGGCCTTTCCTGAGGCCACCAGAGCGGGTCCCCGAGGTCCCCATCGTACGTCGAGAGCACCTGCCGCAACTCGAGAAAATCCAGGAGGTTTTGCCCTCCAGGCGAGATGAGGCCCATTTCCGCTGAGGCTTCTCGAGGCTAATCACATCTAACCACTGTAACTTCCAAAGGGTCCTTCACACCCTTGCTGCAACTCAAGAAGTTCCCCGACATACCCGTCTCCACTCGAGAGGAAGCAGGAGGGTCCCGCACACATCCAGGGGGGCCCCGTTTCCGCCTCCTAGCTCGAGATGAGGGATCCTTTCCCTGTTTCGTAGGGAAAGAATTCAAGGCGTTCCCGTCGCATCTCAATAGGAGGCGCTCTCCACAGGAAAGGCGAGAGGAACTCCAGGGTCGTGCCACCATTCCATGAGTCCCCCAGATGTGTCAGTCCATTCCAGAGGAATCTGTTTTCCCTGCACTGCCTTGACGTTCAAGCCGAGGATCGACTCCCACCACGTGTGCACGTGGGACAGCCCTGTGGGAAAGCCTCGTGGGAAAACCTCGAGGGAAAACCATAGATCCTTTGATCCACGTGGCGGACTGCGTGACACTGCTGCTACCACTATGGAGGAAAGCGCAAGTGCATGCCCGCATTCGAGAGAAGGACTACCTTCCCTGGGGAGACTCCAGAAGTACCCCAAGATCCATGTCAGCACTGGAGAGGAATCCTCAGGTTCCGGCCCCGACTCCGCACAAGGTCTTAGGCCCCGGCATCGACGGGAGAGGAATCCCGAGAGGCCCCCGAGGAACTCGCTTGGGGACTGGCCTTTCCTGAGGGCACCAGAGCGGGTCCCCGAGGTCCCCTTCGTAAGTCGAGAGTACCTGCCGCAACTCGAGAAAATCCAGGAGGTTTTGCCCTCCAGGCGAGATGAGGCCCATTTCCGCTGAGGCTTCTCGAGGCTAATCACATCTAACCTCTGGAACTTCCAAAGGGTCCTTCACACCCTTGCAGTACCTCAAGAAGTTCCCCGACATACACGTCTCCACTCGAGGGGAAGCACGTGGGTCCCGCACACATCCAGGGGAGCCCCGTTTCGCCTCCTAGCTCGAGATGAGGGATCCTTTCCCTGTTTCGTAGGGAAAGAATTCCCGGCGTTCCCGTCGCATCTCAAGAGGAGGCGCTCTCCACAGGAAAGGCGAGAGGAACTCCAGGGTCCTGCCACCATTCCAAGAGTCCCCCAGATGTGTCAGTCCATTCCAGAGGAACCTTTTTTCCCTGCACTGCCTTGACATTCAACCCGAGGATCGACTCCCACCACGTGTGCACGTGGGACAGTCCTATGGGAAAGCCTCGTGGGAAAGCCTCGTGGGAAAGACTCGAGGGAAAACCATAGATCCTTTGATCCACACGGCGGACTGCGTGACACTGCTGCTGCCGCTCTGGAGGAAAGCGCAAGTGCATGTCCGCATTCGAGACGAGGACTGACTCCCCTGGGGAGACTCCAGAAGTACCCCAGGATCCATGTCAGCACTGCAGAGGAATCCTCAGGTTCCGGCCCCGACTCCACACAAGGTCTTAGGCCCCTGCATCGACGGGAGAGGAATCCCGAGAGGCCCCCGCGGAACTCGCTTGGGGACTGGCCTTTCCTGAGGCCACCAGAGCGGGTCCCTGATATCCCCGTCGTAAGTCGAGAGCACCTGCCGCAACTCGAGAAAATCCAGGAGGTTTTGCCCTCCAGGCGACATGAGGCCCATTTCCGCTGAGGCTTCTCGAGGCTAATCACGTCTAACCACTGGAACTTCCTAAGGGTCCTTCACACCCTTGCTGCAACTCAAGAAGTTCCCCGACATACCCATCTCCACTCGAGAGGAAGCACGAGGGTCGCGCACACATCCAGGGGAGCCCCGTTTCCGCCTCCTAGCTCGAGATGAGGGATCCTTTCCCTGTTTCATAGGGAAAGAATTCCCGGCGTTCCAGTCGCATCTCAAGAGGAGGCGCTCTCCACAGGAAAGGCGAGAGGAAGTCCAGGGTCGTGCCACCATTCCAAGAGTCCCCCAGATGTGTCAGTCCATTCCAGAGGAACCTGTTTTCCCTGCACTGCCTTGACGTTCAAGCCGAGGATCGACTCCCACCACGTGTGCACGTGGGACAGCCCTGTGGGAAAGCCTCGTGGGAAAGCCTCGTGGGAAAGACTCGTGGGAAAACCATAGATCCTTTGATCCACGCGGCGGACTGCGTGACACTGCTGCTACCGCTCTGGAGGAAAGCGCAAGTGCATGCCCGCATTCGAGACGAGGACTGACTCCCCTGGGGAGACTCCAGAAGTAGCCCAAGATCCATGTCAGCACTGGAGAGGAATTCTCAGGTTCCGGCCCCGACTCCACACAAGGTCTTAGGCCCCAGCATCGACTGGAGAGGAATCCCGAGAGCCCCCCAAGAACTCCCATGGGGACTGGCCTTTCCTGAGGCCACCAGAGCGGGTCCCCGAGGTCCCCATCGTAAGTCGAGAGCACCTGCCGCAACTCGAGAAAATCCAGGAGGTTTTGCCCTCCAGGCGAGATGAGGCCCATTTCCGCTGAGGTTTCTCGAGGCTAATCACATCTAACCACTGGAACTTCCAAAGGGTCCTTCACACCCTTGCTGCAACTCAAGAAGTTCCCCGACATACCCGTCTCCACTCGAGAGGAAGCACGAGGGTCCCGCACACATCCAGGGGAGCCCCGTTTCCGCCTCCTAGCTTGAGATGAGGGATCCTTTCCCTGTTTCGTAGGGAAAGAATTCCCGGCGTTCCCGTCGCATCTCAAGAGAAGGCGCTCTCCACAGGAAAGGCGAGAGGAACTCCAGGGTCGTGCCACCATTCCAAGAGTCCCCCAGATGTGTCAGTCCATTCCAGAGGAATCTGTTTTCCCTGCACTGCCTTGACGTTCAAGCCGAGGATCGACTCCCACCACGTGTGCACGTGGGACAGCCCTGTGGGAAAGCCTAGTGGGAAAGGCTCGTGGGAAAGACTCGAGGGAAAACCATAGATCCTTTGATCCACGCGGCGGACTGCGTGACTCTGCTGCTAACGCTCTGGAGGAAAGCGCAAGTGCATGTCCGCATTCGAGACGAGGACTGACTCCCCTGGGGAGACTCCAGAAGTACCCCAGGATCCATGTCAGCACTGGAGAGGAATCCTCAGGTTCCGGCCCCGACTCCACACAAGGTCTTAGGCCCCGGCATCGACGGGAGAGGAATCCCGAGAGGCCCCCGAGGAACTCGCATGGGGACTGGCCTTTCCTGAGGCCACCAGAGCGGGTCCCTGAGGTCCCCTTCGTAAGTCGAGGGCACCTGCCGCAACTCGAGAAAATCCAGGAGGTTTTGCCCTCCAGGCGAGAGGAGGCCCATTTCTGCTGAGGCTTCTCGAGGCTAATCACATCTAACCACTGTAACTTCCAAAGGGTCCTTCACACCCTTGCTGCAACTCAAGAAGTTCCCCGACATAACCATCTCCACTCGAGAGGAAGCACGTGGGTCCCGCACACATCCAGGGGATCCCCGTTTCCGCCTCCTAGCTTGAGATGAGGGATCCTTTCCCTGTTTCGTAGGGAAAGAATTCCCGGCGTTCCCGTCGCATCTCAAGAGGAGGCGCTCTCCACAGGAAAGGCGAGAGGAACTCCAGGGTCGTGCCACCATTCCAAGAGACCCACAGATGTGTCAGTCCATTACAGAGGAACCTCTTTTCCCTGCACTGCCTTGACGTTCAAGCCGAGGATCGACTCCCACCCCGCGTGCATTTGGGACAGCCCTGTGGGAAAGCCTCGTGGAAAGCCTCGTGGGAAAGACTCGAGGGAAAACCATAGATCCTTTGATCCACGCGGCGGACTGCGTGACACTGCTGCTACCGCTCTGGAGGAAAGGGCAAGTGCATGCCCGCATTCGAGACGAGGACTGACTCCCCTGGGGAGACTCCAGAAGTACCCCAAGATCCATGTCAGCACTGGAGAGGAATCCTCAGGTTCCGGCCCCGACTCCACACAAGGTCTTAGGCCCCGGCATCGACGGGAGAGGAATCCCGAGAGGCCCCCGAGGAACTCGCATGGGGACTGGCCTTTCCTGAGGCCACCAGAGCGGGTCCCCGAGGTCCCCGTCGTAAGTCGAGAGCACCTGCCGCAACTCGAGAAAATCCAGGAGGTTTTGCCCTCCAGGCGAGATGAGGCCCATTTCCGCTGAGGCTTCTCGAGGCTAATCACATCAAACCACTGGAACTTCCAAAGGGTCCTTCACACCCTTGCTGCAACTCAAGAAGTTCCCCGACATACCCGTCTCCGCTCGAGAGGAAGCACGAGGGTCGCGCACACATCCAGGGGAGCCCCGTTTCCGCCGCCTAGCTCGAGATGAGGGATCCTTTCCCTGTTTCGTAGGGAAAGAATTCCCGGCTTTCCCGTCGCATCTCAAGAGGAGGCGCTCTCCACAGGAAAGGCGAGAGGAACCCCAGGGTCGTGCCACCATTCCAAGAGTCCCCCAGATGTGTCAGTCCATTCCAGAGGAACCTGTTTTCCCTGCACTGCCTTGACGTTCAAGCCGAGGATCGACTCCCACCACGTGTGCACGTGGGACAGCCCTGTGGGAAAGCCTCGTGGGAAAGCCTCGTGGGAAAGACTCGAGGGAAAACCATAGATCCTTTGATCCACGCGGCGGACTGCGTGACACTGCTGCTACCGCTCTGGAGGAAAGCGCAAGTGCATGCCCGCATTCGAGACGAGGACTGACTCCCCTGGGGAGACTCCAGAAGTACCCCAAGATCCATGTCAGCACTGGAGAGGAATCCTCATGTTCCGGCCACGAATCCAAACAAGGTCTTCGGCCCCGGCATCGACGGGAGAGGAATCCCGAGAGGCCCCCGAGGAAGTCGCATGGAGACTGGCCTTTCCTGAGGCCACCAGAGCGGGTCCCTGAGGTCCCCGTCGTAAGTCTAGAGCACCTGCCGCAACTCGAGAAAATCCAGGAGGTTTTGCCCTCCAGGCGAGATGAGGCCCATTTCCGCTGAGGCTTCTCGAGGCTAATCACATCTAACCACTGGAACTTCCAAAGGGTCCTTCACTCCCATGCTGCAAGTCATGAAGTTCCCCGACATACCCGTCTCCACTCGAGAGGAAGCACGAGTGTCCCGCACACATCCAGGGGAGCCCCGTTTCCGCCTCCTAGCTCGAGATGAGGGATCCTTTCCCTGTTTCGTAGAGAAAGAATTCCCGGCATTCCCATCGCATTTAAAGAGGAGGCGCTCTCCACAGGAAAGGCGAGAGGAACTCCAGGGTCTTGCCACAATTCCAAGAGTCCCCCAGATGTGTCAGTTCTTTCCAGAGGAACCTGTTTTCCCTGCACTGCCTCGACGTTCATGCCGAGGATCCACTCCCACCACGGTGGCACGTGGGACGTTCCTGTGTGAAAGCATCGTGGGAAAGCCTCGAGGGAAAGCCATAGATACCTTGATCCACGCGGGGGACTGGGTGACAGTGCTGTTACCACTCTGGAGGAAAGCGCAAGTGGATGCCCGCATTCGAGACGAGGACTGACTCCCCTGGGGAGATTCCAGAAGTACCCCAAGATCCATGTCAGCACTGCAGAGGAATCCTCAGGTTCCGGCCCCAACTCCACACGAGGTCTTAGGCCCCGGCATCGACGGGAGAGGAATCCCGAGAGGCCCCCGAGGAACTCGCATGGGGACTGGCCTTTCCTGGGGCCACCAGAGCGGGTCCCTGAGGACCCCGTCAAAGTCGAGAGCACCTGCCGCAACTCGAGAAAATCCAGGAGGTTTTGCCCTCCAGGCGAGATGAGGCCCATTTCCGCTGAGGCTTCTCGAGGCTAATCACATCTAACCACTGGAACTTCCAAAGGGTCCTTCACACCCTTGCTGCAACTCAAGAAGTTCCCCGACATACCCATCTCCACTTGAGAGGAAGCACGAGGGTCCCGCACACATCTAGGGGAGCCCCGTTTCCGCCTCCTAGCTCGAGATGAGGGATCCTTTCCCTCTTTCGTAGGGAAAGAATTCCCGGCGTTCCCGTCGCATCTCAAGAGGAGGCGCTCTCCACAGGAAAGGCGAGAGGAACTCCAGGGTCATGCCACCATTCCAAGAGTCCCCCAGATGTGTCAGTCCATTATAGAGGAACCTGTTTTCCCTGCACTGCCTTGACGTTCAAGCCGAGGATCGACTCCCACCACGTGTGCACGTGGGACAGCCCTGTGGGAAAGCCTCGTGGGAAAGCTTCGTGGGAAAGCCTCGAGGGAAAGCCATAGATCCCTTGATCCACGCGGCGGACTGGGTGACAGTGCTGTTACCACTCTGGAGGAAAGCGCAAGTGCATGCCCGCATTCGAGACGAGGACTGACTCCCCTGGGGAGACTCCAGAAGTACCCCAAGATCCATGTCAGCACTGGAGAGGAATCCTCAGGTTCCGGCCCCGAATCCACACAAGGTCTTAGGCCCCGGCATCGACGGGAGAGGAATCCCGAGAGGCCCCCGAGGAACTCGCATGGGGACTGGCCTTTCCTGGGGCCACCAGAGCGGGTCCCTGAAGTCCCAGTCGTAAGTCTAGAGCACCTGCCGCAACTCGAGAAAATCCAGGAGGTTTTGCCCTCCAGGCGAGATGAGGCCCATTTCCGCTGAGGCTTCTCGAGGCTAATCTCATCTAACCCCTGGTACTTCCAAAGGGTCCTTCACACCCTTACAGCAACTCAAGAAGTTCCCCGACATACCCGTCTCCACTCGAGAGAAAGCACGTGGGGTCCCGCACACATCCAGGGGAGCCCCGTTTCCACCTCCTAGCTCGAGATGAGGGATCCTTTCCCTGTTTCGTAGGGAAAGAATTCCCGGCGTCCCCGTCGCATCTCAAGAGGAGGCGCTCTCCACAGGAAAGGCGAGAAGAACTCCAGGGTCGTGTCACCATTCCAAGAGCCCCCAGATGTATCAGTCCATTCCAGAGGAACCTGTTTTCCCTGCACTGCCTTGACGTTCAAGCGGAGGATCGACTCCCACCACGTGTGCACGTGGGACAGCCCTGTGGGAAAGCCTCGTGGGAAAGCCTCTAGGGAAAGAGTCGAGGGAAAACCATAGATCCTTTGATCCACGCGGCAGACTGCGTGACACTGCTGCTACCGCTCTGGAGGAAAGCGCAAGTGCATGCCCGCATTCGAGAAGAGGACTGACTCCCCTGGTTAGACTCCAGAAGTACCCCAAGATCCATGTCAGCACTGGAGAGGAATCCTCAGGTTCCGGCCCCAACTCCACACAAGGTCTTAGGCCCCGGCATCGACGGGAGAGGAATCCCGAGAGGCCCCCGAGGAACTCGCATGGGGACTGGCCTTTCCTGAGGCCACCAGAGCGGGTCCCTGAGGTCCCTGTCGAAGGCGAGAGCACGTGCCGCAACTCGAGAAAATCCAGGAGGTTTTGCGCTCCAGGCGAGATGAGGCCCATTTCCGCTGAGGCTTCTCGAGGCTAATCACATCTAACCACTGGAACTTCCAAAGGGTCCTTCACACCCTTGCTGCAACTCAAGAAGTTCCCCGACATACCCATCTCCACTTGAGAGGAAGCACGTGGGGTCCCGCACACATCCAGGGGAGCCCCGTTTCCGCCTCCAAGCTCGAGATGAGGGATCCTTTCCCTGTTTCGCAGGGAAAGAATTCCCGGCATTCCCGTCGCATCTCAAGAGGAGGTACTCTCCACAGGAAAGGCGAGAAGAACTCCAGGGTCGTGTCACCATTCCAAGAGTCCCCCAGATGTGTCAGTCCATTCCAGAGGAACCTGTTTTCCCTGCACTGCCTTGAAGTTCAAGCGGAGGATCGACTCCCACCACGTGTGCACGTGGGACAGCCCTGTGGGAAAGCCTCGTGGGAAAGCCTCGTGGGAAAGACTCGAGGGAAAACCATAGATCCTTTGATACACGCGGCGGACTGCGTGACACTGCTGCTACCGCTCTGGAGGAAAGCGCAAGTGCATGCCCGCATTCGAGACGAGGACTGACTCCCCTCGGGAGACTCCAGAAGTACCCCAAGATCCATGTCAGCACTGGAGAGGAATCCTCAGGTTCCGGCCCCGACTCCACACAAGGTCTTAGGCCCCGGCATCGACGGGAGAGGAATCCCGAGAGGCCCCCGAGGAACTCGCATGGGGACTGACCTTTCCTGAGGCCACCAGAGCGGGTCCCTGAGGTCCCCGTCGTAAGTCGAGAGCACCTGCCGCAACTCGAGAAAATCCATGAGGTTTTGCCCTCCAGGCGAGATGAGGCCCATTTCCGCTGAGGCTTCTCGAGGCTAATCACATCTGACCACTGGAACTTCCAAAGGGTCCTTCACACCCTTGCTGCAACTCAAGAAGTTCCCCGACATACCCGTCTCCACTCGAGAGGAAGCACGAGGGTCCCGAACACATCCAGGGGAGCCCCGTTTCCGCCTCCTAGCTCGAGATGAGGGATCCTTTCCCTGTTTCGTAGGGAGAGAATTCCCGGCGTTCCCGTCGCATCTCAAGAGGAGGCGCTCTCCACAGGAAAGGCGAGAGGAACTCCAGGGTCCTGCCACCACCCCAAGAGTCCCCCAGATGTGTCAGTTCATTCCAGAGGAACCTGTTTTCCCTGCACTGCCTTGACGTTCAAGCCGAGGATCGACTCCCACCACGTGTGAACGTGAGACAGCCCTGTGGGAAAGCCTCGTGGGAAAGACTCGAGGGAAAGCCATAGATCCCTTGATCCACGCGGCGGACTGCGTGACACTGCTGTTACCGCTCTGGAGGAAATCGCAAGTGCATGCCCGCATTCGAGACGAGGACTGACTCCCCTGGGGAGACTCTAGAAGTACCCCAAGATACATGTCAGCACTGGAGAGGAATCCTCAGGTTCCGGCCCCAACTCCACACAACATCTTAGGCCCCGGCATCGACGGCAGAGGAATCCCGAGAGGCCCCCGAGGAACTCGCATGGGGACTGGCCTTTCCTGAGGCCACCAGAGCGGGTCCCTGATGTCCCCGTCGTACGTCGAGAGCACCTGCCGCAACTCGAGAAAATCCAGGAGGTTTTGCCCTCCAGGCGAGATGAGGTCCATTTCCGCTGAGGCTTCTCGAGGCTATTCACATCTAACCACTGGAACTTCCAAAGGGTCCTTCACACCCTTGCTGCAACTCAAGAAGTTCCCCGACATACCTGTCTCCACTCGAGAGGAAGCACGAGGGTCCCGCACACATCCAGGGGAGCCCCGTTTCCGCCTCCTAGCTCGAGATGAGGGATCCTTTCCCTGTTTCGTAGGGAAAGAATTCCCGGCGTTCCCGTCGCATCTCAAGAGGAGGCGCTCTCCACAGGAAAGGCGAGAGGAACTCCAGGGTCGTGCCACCATTCCAAGAGTCCCCCAGATGTGTCAGTCCATTCCAGAGGAACCTGTTTTCCCTGCACTGCCTTGACGTTCAAGCCGAGGATCGACTCCCACCACGTGTGCACGTGGGACAGCCCTGTGGGAAAGCCTCGTGGGAAAGACTCGAAGGAAAACCATAGATCCTTTGATCCACGCGGCGGACTGCGTGACACTGCTGCTATCGCTCTGGAGGAAAGCGCAAGTGCATGCCCGCATTCGAGACGAGCACTGACTCCCCTGGGGAGACTCCAGAAGTACCCCAAGATCCATGTCAGCACTGCAGAGGAATCCTCAGGTTCCGGCCCCGACTCCACACAAGGTCTTAGGCCCCGGCATCGACGGCAGAGGAATCCCGAGAGGCCCCCGAGGAACTCGCATAGGGACTGGCCTTTCCTGAGGCCACCAGAGCGGGTCCCTGAGGTCCCCGTCGTAAGTCGAGAGCACCTGCCTCAACTCGAGAAAATCCAGGAGGTTTTGCCCTCCAGGCGAGATGAGGCCCATTTCCGCTGAGGCTTCTCGAGGCTAATCACATCTAACCACTGGAACTTCCAAAGGGTCCTTCACACCCTTGCTGCAACTCAAGAAGTTCCCCGACATACCCGTCTCCATTCGAGAGGAAGCACGAGGGTCCCGCACACATCCAGGGGAGCCCCGTTTCGGCCTCCTAGCTCGAGATGAGGGATCCTTTCCCTGTTTCGTAAGGAAAGAATTCCCGGCGTTCCCGTCGCATCTCAAGATGAGGCGCTCTCCACAGGAAGGCGAGAGGAACTCCAGGGTCGTGCCACCATTTCAAGAGTCCCCCAGATGTGTCAGTCCATTCCAGAGGAACCTGTTTTCCCTGCACTGCCTTGACGTTCAAGCCGAGGATCGACTCCCACCACGTGTGCACGTGGGACAGCCCTGTGGGAAAGCCTCGTGGGAAAGGCTCGTGGGAAAGACTCGAGGGAAAACCATAGATCCTTTGATCCACGCGGCGGACTGGGTGACACTGCTGCTACCGATATGGAGGAAAGCGCAAGTGCATGCCCTCATTCAAGACGAGGACTGACTCCGCTGGGGAGACTCCAGAAGTACCCCAAGATCCATGTCAGCACTGGAGAGGAATCCTCAGGTTCCGGCCTCGGCTCCACACAAGGTCTTAGGCCCCGGCATCGACGGGAGAGGAATCCCGAGAGGCCCCCGAGGAACTCGCATGGGGACTAGCCTTTCCTGAGGCCACCAGAGCGGGTCCCTGAGGTCCCCGTCGTAAGTCGAGAGCACCTCCCGCAACTCGAGAAAATCCAGGAGGTTTTGCCCTCCAGGCGAGATGAGGCCATTTCCGCTGAGGCTTCTCGAGGCTAATCACATCTAACCACTGGAACTTCCAAAGGGTCCTTCACACCCTTGCTGCAACTCAAGAAGTTCCCCGACATACCCGTCTCCACTCGAGAGGAAGCACGAGGGTCCCGCACACACCCAGGAGAGCCCCGTTTCCGCCTCCTAGCTCGAGATGAGGGATCCTTTCCCTGTTTCGTAGCGAAAGAATTCCCGGCGATCCCGTCGCATCTCAAGAGGAGGCGCTCTCCACAGGAAAGGCGAGAGGAACTCCAGGGTCGTGCCACCATTCCAAGAGTCCCCCAGATGTGTCAGTCCATTCCAGAGGAACCTGTTTTCCCTGCACTGCCTTGACGTTCAAGCCGAGGATCGACTCCCAAAACGTGTGCACGTGGGACAGCCCTGTGGGAAAGCCTCGTGGGAAAGCCTCGTGGGAAAGACTCGAGAGAAAACCATAGATCCTTTGATCCACGCGGCGGACTGGGTGACCCTGCTGCTACCGCTCTGGAGGAAAATGCAAGTGCATGCCCGCATTCGAGACGAGCACTGACTCCCCTGGGGAGACTCCAGAAGTACCCCAAGATCCATGTCAGCACTGGAGAGGAATCCTCAGGTTCCGACCCCAACTCCACACAAGGTCTTAGGTCCCGGCATCAACGGGATACGAATCCCGAGAGGCCCCCGAGGACTCGCATGGGGACTGGCCTTTCCTGAGGCCACCAGAGCGGGTCCCTGAGGTCCCCGTCGTAAGTCGAGAGCACCTGCCGAAACTCGAGAAAATCCAGGAGGTTTTGCCCTCCAGGCGAGATGAGGCCCATTTCCGCTGAGGCTTCTCGAGGCTCATCACATCTAACACATGGAACTTCCAAAGGGTCCTTCACACCCTTGCTGCAACTCAAGAAGTTCCCCGACATACCCGTCTCCATTCGAGAGGAAGCACGAGGGTCCCGCACACATCCAGGGGAGTCCCGTTTCCACCTCCTAGCTTGAGATGAGGGATCCTTTCCCTGTTTCGTAGGGAAAGAATTCCCGGCGTTCCCGTCGCATCTCAAGAGAAGGCGCTCCACAGGAAAGGCGAGAGGAACTCCAGGGTGGTGCCACCATTCCAAGAGTCCCCCAGATGTGTCAGTCCATTCCAGAGGAACCTGTTTTCCCTGCACTGCCTTGACGTTCAAGCCGAGGATCGAGTCCCACCACGTGTGCACGTGGGACAGCCCTGTGGGAAAGCCTCGTGGGAAAGCCTCGTGGGAAAGACTCGAGGGAAAACGATAGATCCTTTGATCCACGCGGCGGACTGCGTGACACTGCTGCTACCGCTCTGGAGGAAAGCATAAGTGCATGCCCGCATTCGAGACGAGCACTGACTCCCCTGGGGAGACTCCAGAAGTAGCCCAAGATCCATGTCAGCACTGGAGAGGAATCCTCAGGTTCCGGCCCCGACTCCACATAAGGTCTTCGGCCCCGGCATCGACGGGAGAGGAATCCCGAGAGGCCCCCGAGGAACTCGCATGGGGACTGGCCTTTCCTGAGGCCACCAGAGCGAGTCCCTGAAGTCCCCGTCGTAAGTCGAGAGTACGTGCCGCAACTCGAGAAAATCCAGGAGGTTTTGCCCTCCAGGCGGAATGAGGCCCATTTCCGCTGAGGCTTCTCGAGGCTAATCACATCTAACCACTGGAACTTCCAAAGGGTCCTTCACACCCTTGCTGCAACTCAAGAAGTTCCCCGACATACCCGTCTCCACTCGAGAGGAAGCACGAGGGTCCCGCACACTTCCAGGGGAGCCCCGTTTCCGCCTCCTAGCTCGAGATGAGGGATCCTTTCCCTGTTTCGTAGGGAAAGAATTCCCGGCGTTCCCGTCGCATCTCAAGAGGAGGCGCTCTCCACAGGAAAGGCGAGAGGAACTCCAGGGTCGTGCCACCATTCCAAGTGTCCCCAGATGTGTCAGTCCATTCCAGAGGAACCTGTTTTCCCTGCAGTGCCTTGACGTTCAAGCCGAGGATCGACTCCCACCACGTGTGCACGTGGGACAACCCTGTGGGAAAGCCTCGTGGGAAAGCCTCGTGGGAAAGACTCGAGGGAAAACCATAGATCCTTTGATCCACGCGGCGGACTGCGTGACACTGCTGCTACCGCTCTGGAGGAAAGAGCAAGTGCATGCGCGCATTCGAGACGAGGACTGACTCCCCTGGGGAGACTCCAGAAGTACCCCAAGATCCATGTCAGCACTGGAGAGGAATCCTCAGGTTCCGGCCCCGACTCCACACAAGGTCTTAGATCCCGGCATCGACGGGAGAGGAATCCCGAGAGGCCCCCGAGGAACTCGCATGGGGACTGGCCTTTCCTGAGGCCACCAGAGCGGGTCCCCGAGTTCCCGTCGTAAGTCGAGAGCACCTGCCGCAACTCGAGAAAATCCAGGAGGTTTTGCCCTCCAGGCGAGATGAGGCCCATTTCCGCTGAGGCTTCTCGAGGCTAATCACATCTAACCACTGGAACTTCCAAAGGGTCCTTCACACCCTTGCTGCAACTCAAGAAGTTCCCCGACATACCCGTCTCCCCTCGAGAGGAAGCACGAGGGTCGCGCACACATCCAGGGGAGCCCCGTTTCCGCCGCCTAGCTCGAGATGAGGGATCCTTTCCCTGTTTCGTAGGGAAAGAATTCCCGGCGTTCCCGTCGCATCTCAAGAGGAGGCGCTCTCCACAGGAAAGGCGAGAGGAACTCCAGGGTCGTGCCACCATTCCAAGAGTCCCCCAGATGTGTCAGTCCATTCCAGAGGAACCTGTTTTCCCTGCACTGCCTTGACGTTCAAGCCGAGGATCGCGTCCCACCACGTGTGCACGTGGGACAGCCCTGTGGGAAAGCATCGTGGGTAAGCCTCGTGGGAAAGACTCGAGGGAAAACCATAGATCCTTTGATCCACGCGGCGGACTGCGTGACACTGCTGCTACCGCTCTGGAGGAAAGCACAAGTGCATGCCCGCATTCGAGACGAGGACTGACTCCCCTGGGGAGACTCCAGAAGTACCCCAAGATCCATGTCAGCACTGGAGAGAAATACTCAGGTTCCGAGCCCGACTCCACACAAGGTCTTAGGCCCCGGCATCGACGGGAGAGGAATCCCGAGAGGCCATCGAGGAACTCGCATGGGGACTGGCCTTTCCTGAGGCCACCAGAGCGGGTCCCCGAGGTCCCCGTTGTAAGTCGAGAGCACCTGCTGCAACTCGAGAAAATCCAGGAGGTTTTGCCCTCCAGGCGAGATGAGGCCCATTTCCGCTGAGGCTTCTCGAGGCTAATCACATCTAACCACTGGAACTTCCAAAGGGTCCTTCACACCCTTGCTGCAACTCAAGAAGTTCCCCGACATACCCGTCTCCACTCGAGAGGAAGCACGAGGGTCCCGCACACATCCAGGGGAGCCCCGTTTCCGCCTCCTAGCTCGAGATGAGGGATCCTTTCCCTGTTTCGTAGAGAAAGAATTCCCGGCATTCCCGTCGCATCTCAAGAGGAGGCGCTCTCCACAGGAAAGGCGAGAGGAACTCCAGGGTCGTGCCACGATTCCAAGAGTCCCCCAGATGTGTCAGTCCATTCCAGAGGAACCTGTTTTCCCTGCACTGCCTCGACGTTCATGCCGAGGATCCACTCCCACCACGGTGGCACGTGGGACGTTCCTGTGTGAAAGCATCGTGGGAAAGCCTCGAGGGAAAGCCATAGATACCTTGATCCACGCGGCGGACTGTGTGACAGTGCTGTTACCACTCTGGAGGAAAGCGCAAGTGGATGCCCGCATTCGAGACGAGGACTGACTCCCCTGGGGAGATTCCAGAAGTACCCCAAGATCCATGTCAGCACTGGAGAGGAATCCTCATGTTCCGGCCCCAACTCCACACAAGGTCTTAGGCCCCGGCATCGACGGGAGAGGAATCCCGAGAGGCCCCCGAGGAACTCGCATGGGGACTGGCCTTTCCTGGGGCCACCAGAGCGGGTCCCTGAGGTCCCCGTCGAAGTCGAGAGCACCTGCCGCAACTCGAGAAAATCCAGGAGGTTTTGCCCTCCAGGCAAGATGAGGCCCATTTCCGCTGAGGCTTCTCGAGGCTAATCTCATCTAACCACTGGAACTTCCAAAGGGTCCTTCACACCCTTACTGCAACTCAAGAAGTTCCCCGACATACCCGTTTCCACTCGAGAGAAAGCACGTGGGGTCCCGCACACATCCTGGGGAGCCCCGTTTCCACCTCCTTGCTCGAGATGAGGGATCCTTTCCCTGTTTCGCAGGGAAAGAATTCCCGGCGTTCCCGTCGCATCTCAAGAGGAGGCGCTCTCCACAGGAAAGGCGAGAAGAACTCCAGGGTCGTGTCACCATTCCAAGAGCCCCCAGATGTATCAGTCCATTCCAGAGGAACCTGTTTTCCCTGCACTGCCTTGACGTTCAAGCGGAGGATCGACTCCCACCACGTGTGCACGTGGGACAGCCCTGTGGGAAAGCCTCGTGGGAAAGCCTCGTGGGAAAGACTCGAGGGAAAACCATAGATCCTTTGATCCACGCGGGGGACTGCGTGACACTGCTGCTACCGCTCTGGAGGTAAGAGCAAGTGCATGTCCGCATACGAGACGAGGACTGACTCCCCTGGGGAGACTCCAGAAGTACCCCAAGATCCTTGTCAGCACTGCAGAGGAATCCTCAGGTTCCGGCCCCGACTCCACACAAGGTCTTAGGCCCCGGCATCGACGGGAGAGGAATCCCGAGAGGCCCCCGAGGAACTCTCATGAGGACTGGCCTTTCCTGAGGCCACCAGAGCAGGTCCCCGAGGTCCCCGTCGTAAGTCGAGAGCACCTGCCGCAACTCGGGAAAATCCAGGAGGTTTTGCCCTCCAGGCGATATGAGGCCCATTTCCGCTGAGGCTTCTCGAGGCTAATCACATCTAACCACTGGAACTTCCAAAGGGTCCTTCACACCCTTGCTGCAACTCAAGAAGTTCCCCGACATACCCGTGTCCACTCGAGAGGAAGCAAGAGGGTCCCGCACACATCCAGGGGAGCCCCGTTTCCGCCTCCTAGCTCGAGATGAGGGATCCTTTCCCTGTTTCGTAGGGAAAGAATTCCCGGCGTTCCCGTCGCATCTCAAGAGGAGGCGCTCTCCACAGGAAAGGCGAGAGGAACTCCAGGGTCGTGCCACCATTCCAAGAGTCCCCCAGATGTGTCAGTCCATTCCAGAGGAACCTGTTTTCCCTGCACTGCCTTGACGTTCAAGCCGAGGATCTACTCCCACCACGTGTGCACCTGGGAAATCCCTGGGGGAAGGCCTTGTGGGAAAAACTCGTGGGAAAGACTCGAGGGAAAACTATAGATCCTTTGATCCACGCTGCAGACTGCATGACACAGCTCCTACCTCACTGGAGGGAAGCGCAAGTGCATGCCCACATTCGAGACGAGGACTGACTCCCCTGGGGAGACTCCAGAAGTACCCCAAGATCCATGTCAGCACTGGAGAGGAATCCTCAGGTTCCGGCCCCGACTCCACACAAGGTCTTAGGCCCCGGCATCGACGGGAGAGGAATCCCGAGAGGCCCCCGAGGTACTCGCATGGGGACTGGCCTTTCCTCAGGCCACCAGAGCGGGTCCCTGAGGTCGCCGTCGTAAGTCGAGAGCTCCTGCCGCATCTCGAGAAAATCCAGGAGGTTTTGCCCTCCAGGCGAAATGAGGCCCATTTCCGCTGAAGCTTCTCGAGGCTGATCACATTTAACCACTGGAACTTCCAAAGGGTCCTTCACACACTTGCTGCAACTGAAGCAGTTCCGCGACATACCCGTCTCCACTCGAGAGGAAGCACGTGGGGTCCCGCACACATCCAGGGGAGCCCCGTTTCCGCCTCTTAGCTCGAGATGAGGGATCCTTTCCCTGTTTCGTAGGGAAAGGATTCCCGGCGTCCCGTCGCATCTCAAGAGGAGGCGCTCTCCACAGGAAAGGCGAGAGGAACTCCAGGGTCGTGCCACCATTACACGAGTCCCCCAGATGTGTCAGTCCATTCCAGAGGAACCTGTTTTCCCTGCACTGCCTTGACGTTCAAGCCGAGGATCGACTCCCACCACGTGTGCACGTGGGACAGCCCTGTGGGAAAGCCTCGTGGGAAAGCCTCGTGGGAAAGACTCGAGGGAAAACCATAGATCCTTTGATCCACGCGGCGGACTGCGTGACACTGCTGCTACCGCTCTGGAGGAAAGCGCAAGTGCATGCCCGCATTCGAGACGAGGACTGACTCCCCTCGGGAGACTCCAGAAGTACCCCAAGATCAATGTCAGCACTGGGGAGGAATCCTCAGGTTCCGGCCCCGACTCCACACAAGGTCTTAGGCCCCGGCATCGACGGGAGAGGAATCCCGAGACGCCCCCGAGGAACTCGCATGGGGACTGGCCTTTCCTGAGGCCACCAGAGCGGGTCCCTGAGGTCCCCGTCGTAAGTCGAGAGCACCTGCCGCAACTGGAGAAAATCCAGGAGGTTTTGCCCTCCACGCGAGATGAGGCCCATTTCCGCTGAGGCTTCTCGAGGCTAATCACATCTGACCACTGGAAATTCCAAAGGGTCCTTCACACCCTTGCTGCAACTCAAGAAGTTCCCCGACATACCCGTCTCCACTCGAGAGGAAGCACGAGGGTCCCGAACACATCCAGGGGAGCCCCGTTTCCGCCTCCTAGCTCGAGATGAGGGATCCTTTCCCTGTTTCGTAGGGGAAGAATTCCCGGCGTTCCCGTCGCATCTCAAGAGGAGGCGCTCTCCACAGGAAAGGCGAGAGGAACTCCAGGGTGGTGCCACCATTCCAAGAGTCCCCCAGATGTGTCAGTTCATTCCAGAGGAACCTGTTTTCCCTGCACTGCCTTGACGTTCAAGCCGAGGATCGACTCCCACCACGTGTGAACGTGAGACAGCCCTGTGGGAAAGCCTCGTGGGAAAGACTCGAGGGAAAGCCATAGATCCCTTGATCCACGCGGCGGACTGCGTGACACTGCTGTTACCGCTCTGGAGGAAATCGCAAGTGCATGCCCGCATTCGAGACGAGGACTGACTCCCCTGGGGAGACTCTAGAAGTACCCCAAGATACATGTCAGCACTGGAGAGGAATCCTCAGGTTCCGGCCCCAACTCCACACAAGATCTTAGGCCCCGGCATCGACGGGAGAGGAATCCGTAGAGGCCCCCGAGGAACTCGCATGGGGCCTGGCCTTTCCTGAGGCCACCAGAGCGGGTCCCTGAGGTCCCCGTCATAAGTCGAGAGCACCTGCCTCAACTCGAGAAAATCAAGGAGGTTTTGCCCTCCAGGCGAGATGAGGCCCATTTCCGCTGAGGCTTCTCGAGGCTAATCACGTCTAACCACTGGAACTTCCAAAGGGTCCTTCACACCCTTGCTGCAACTCAAGAAGTTCCCCGACATACCCGTCTCCACTCGAGAGGAAGCAAGAGGGTCCCCCACACATCCAGGAGAGCCCCGTTTCCGCTTCCTAGCTCGAGATGAGGGATCCTTTCCCTGTTTCGTAGGGAAAGAATTCCCGGCGTTCCCGTCGCTTCTCCAGAGGAGGCGCTCTCCACAGGAAAGCGAGAGGAACTCCAGGGTCGTGCCACCATTCGAAGAGTCCCCCAGATGTGTCATTCCATTCCAGAGGAACCTGTTTTCCCTGCACTGCCTTGACGTTCAAGCCGAGGATCGACTCCCACCACGTGTGCACGTGGGACAGCCCTGTGGGAAAGCCTCGTGGGAAAGCCTCGTGGGAAAGACTCGAGCGAAAACCATAGATCCTTTTACCCACGTGGCGGACTGGGTGACACTGCTGCTACCGCTCTGCAGGAAAGCGCAAGTGCAAGCCCGCATTCGAGACGAGCAATGACTCCCCTGGGGAGACTCCAGAATTACCCCAAGATCCATGTCAGCACTAGAGAGGAATCCTCAGGTTCCGGCCCCGACTCCACACAAGGTCTTAGGCCCCGGCATCGACGGCAGAGGAATCCCGAGAGGCCCCCGAGGAACTCGCATGGGGACTGGCCTTTCCTGAGGCCACCAGAGCGGGTCCCTGAGGTCCCCGTCGTAAGTCGAGAGCACCTGCCGCAACTCGAGAAAATCCAGGAGGTTTTGCCCTCCAATCGAGATGAGGCCCATTTCCGCTGAGGCTTCTCGAGGCTAATCACATCTAACCACTGGAACTTCCAAAGGGTCCTTCACACCCTTGCTGCAACTCAAGAAGTTCCCCGACATACCCGTCTCCACTCGAGAGGAAGCACGTGGGGTCCCGCACACATCCAGGGGAGCCCTGTTTCCGCCTCCTAGCTCGAGATGAGGGATCCTTTCTCTGTTTCGTAGGGAAAGAATTCCCGGCATTCCCGTCGCATCTCAAGAGGCGCTCTCCACAGGAAAGGCAAGAGGAACTCCAGGGTCGTGCCACCCTTCAAAGAGTCCCCCAGATGTGTCAGTCCATTCCAGAGGAACCTGTTTTCCCTGCACTGCCTTGACGTTCAAGCCGAGGATGGACTCCCAGCACGTGTGCACGTGGGACCGCCCTGTGGGAAAGCCTCGTCGGAAAGCCTCGTGGGAAAGACTCGAGGGAAAACCATAGATCCTTTGATCCACGCGGCGGACTGGGTGACACTGCTGCTACCGCTCTGGAGGAAAGCGCAAGTGCATGCCCGCATTCGAGACGAGGACTGACTCCCCTGGGGAGACTCCAGAAGTACCCCAAGATCCATGTCAGCACTGGAGAGGAATCCTCAGGTTCCGGCCCCAACTCCACACAAGGTCTTAGGCCCAGGCATCGACGGCAGAGGAATCCCGAGAGGCCCCCGAGGAACTCGCATGGGGACTGGCCTTTCCTGAGGCCACCAGAGCGGGTCCCTGATGTCCCCGTCGTACGTCGAGAGCACCTGCCGCAACTCGAGAAAATCCAGGAGGTTTTGCCCTCCAGGCGAGATGAAGCCCATTTCCGCTGAGGCTTCTCGAGGCTATTCACATCTAACCACTGGAACTTCCAAAGGGTCCTTCACACCCTTGCTGCAACTCAAGAAGTTCCCCGACATACCCGTCTCCACTCGAGAGGAAGCACGAGGGTCCCGCACACATCCAGGGGAGCCCCGTTTCCGCCTCCTAGCTCGAGATGAGGGATCCTTTCCCTGTTTCGTAGGGAAAGAATTCCCGGCGTTCCCGTCGCATCTCAAGAGGAGGCGCTCTCCACAGGAAAGGCGAGAGGAACTCCAGGGTCGTGCCACCATTCCAAGAGTCCCCCAGATGTGTCAGTCCATTCCAGAGGAACCTGTTTTCCCTGCACTGCCTTGACGTTCAAGCCGAGGATCGACTCCCACCACGTGTGCACGTGGGACAGCCCTGTGGGAAAGCCTCGTGGGAAACCTCCTGGGAAAGACTCGAAGGAAAACCATAGATCCTTTGATCCACGCGGCGGACTGCGTGACACTGCTGCTATCGCTCTGGAGGAAAGCGCAAGTGCATGCCCGCATTCGAGACGAGCACTGACTCCCCTGGGGAGACTCCAGAAGTACCCCAAGATCCATGTCAGCACTGCAGAGGAATCCTCAGGTTCCGGCCCCGACTCCACACAAGGTCTTAGGCCCCAGCATCGAAGGCAGAGGAATCCCGAGAGGCCCCCGAGGAACTCGCATAGGGACTGGCCTTTCCTGAGGCCACCAGAGCGGGTCCCTGAGGTCCCCGTCGTAAGTCGAGAGCACCTGCCTCAACTCGAGAAAATCCAGGAGGTTTTGCCCTCCAGGCGAGATGAGGCCCATTTCCTCTGAGGCTTCTCGAGGCTAATCACATCTAACCACTGGAACTTCCAAAGGGTCCTTCACACCCTTGCTGCAACTCAAGAAGTTCCCCGACATACCCGTCTCCATTCGAGAGGAAGCACGAGGGTCCCGCACACATCCAGGGGAGCCCCGTTTCGGCCTCCTAGCTCGAGATGAGGGATCCTTTCCCTGTTTCATAAGGAAAGAATTCCCGGCGTTCCCGTCGCATCTCAAGAGGAGGCGCTCTCCACAGGAAGGCGAGAGGAACTCCAGGGTCGTGCCACCATTTCAAGAGTCCCTCAGATGTGTCAGTCCATTCCAGAGGAACCTGTTTTCCCTGCACTGCCTTGACGTTCAAGCCGAGGATCGACTCCCACCACGTGTGCACGTGGGACAGCCCTGTGGGAAAGCCTCGTGGGAAAGGCTCGTGGGAAAGACTCGAGGGAAAACCATAGATCCTTTGATCCACGCGGCGGACTGGGTGACACTGCTGCTACCGATCTGGAGGAAAGCACAAGTGCATGCCCTCATTCAAGACGAGGACTGACTCCCCTGGGGAGACTCCAGAAGTACCCCAAGATCCATGTCAGCACTGGAGAGGAATCCTCAGGTTCCGGCCCCGACTCCACACAAGGTCTTAGGCCCCGGCATCGACGGGAGAGGAATCCCGACAGGCCCCCGAGGAACTCGCATGGGGACTGGCCTTTCCTGAGGCCACCAGAGCGGGTCCCTGAGGTCCCCGTCTAATTCGAGAGCACCTGCCGCAACTCGAGGAAATCCAGGAGGTTTTGCCCTCCAGGCGAGATGAGGCCCATTTCCGTTGAGGCTTCTCGAGGCTAATCACATCTAACCACTGGAACTTCCAAAGGTTCCTTCACACCCTTGCTGCAACTCAAGAAGTTCCCCGACATACCCGTCTCCACTCGAGAGGAAGCACGAGGGTCCCGAACACACCCAGGTGAGCCCCGTTTCCGCCTCCTAGCACGAGATGAGGGATCCTTTCCCTGTTTCGTAGGGAAAGAATTCCCGGCGTTCCCGTCGCATCTCAAGAGGAGGCGCTCTCCACAGGAAAGGCGAGAGGAACTCCAGGGTCGTGCCACCATTCCAAGAGTCCCCCAGATGTGTCAGTCCATTCCAGAGGAACCTGTTTTCCCTGCACTGCCTTGACGTTCAAGCCGATGATCGACTCCCACCCCGTGTGCACGTGGGACAGCCCTGTGGGAAAGCCTCGTGGGAAAGCCTCGTGGGAAAGACTCGAGGGAAAACCATAGATCCTTTGATCCACGCGGCGGACTGGGTGACACTGCTGCTACCGCTCTGGAGGAAAGCGCAAGTGCATGCCCGCATTCGAGACGAGGACTGACTCCCCTGGGGAGACTCCAGAAGTACCCCAAGATCCATGTCAGCACTGGAGAGGAATCCTCAGGTTCCGGCCTCGGCTCCACACAAGGTCTTAGGCCCCGGCATCGACGGGAGAGGAATCCCGAGAGGCCCCCGAGGAACTCGCATGGGGACTAGCCTTTCCTGAGGCCACCAGAGCGGGTCCCTGAGGTCCCCGTCGTAAGTCGAGAGCACCTCCCGCAACTCGAGAAAATCCAGGAGGTTTTGCCCTCCAGGCGAGATGAGGCCATTTCCGCTGAGGCTTCTCGAGGCTAATCACATCTAACCACTGGAACTTCCAAAGGGTCCTTCACACCCTTGCTGCAACTCAAGAAGTTCCCCGACATACCCGTCTCCACTCGAGAGGAAGCACGAGGGTCCCGCACACACCCAGGAGAGCCCCGTTTCCGCCTCCTAGCTCGAGATGAGGGATCCTTTCCCTGTTTCGTAGCGAAAGAATTCCCGGCGATCCCGTCGCATCTCAAGAGGAGGCGCTCTCCACAGGAAAGGCGAGAGGAACTCCAGGGTCGTGCCACCAATCCAAGAGTCCCCCAGATGTATCAGTCCATTCCAGAGGAACCTGTTTTCCCTGCACTGCCTTGACGTTCAAGCCGAGGATCGACTCCCACCACGTGTGCACGTGGGACAGCCCTGTGGGAAAGCCTCGTGGGAAAGCCTCGTGGGAAAGACTCGAGGGAAAACCATAGATCCTTTGATCCACGCGGCGGACTGCGTGACACTGCTGCTACCGCTCTGGAGGAAAATGCAAGTGCATGCCCGCATTCGAGACGAGCACTGACTCGCCTGGGGAGACTCCAGCAGTACCCCAAGATCCATGTCAGCACTGGAGAGGAATCCTCAGGTTCCGACCCCAACTCCACACAAGGTCTTAGGCCCCGGTATCAACGGGAGAGGAATCCCGAGAGGCCCCCTAGGAACTCGCATGGGGACTGGCCTTTCCTGAGGCCACCAGAGCGGGTCCCTGAGGTCCCCGTCGTAAGTCGAGAGCACCTGCCGCAACTCGAGAAAATCCAGGAGGTTTTGCCCTCCAGGCGAGATGAGGCCCATTTCCGCTGAGGCTTCTCGAGGCTCATCACATCTAACCCATGGAACTTCCAAAGGGTCCTTCACACCCTTGCTGCAACTCAAAAAGTTCCCCGACATATCCGTCTCCACTCGAGAGGAAGCACGAGGGTCCCGCACACACCCAGGGGAGACCCGTTTCCGCCTCCTAACTCGAGATGAGGGATCCTTTCCCTGTTTCCTAGCGAAAGAATTCCCGGCGATCCCGTCGCATCTCAAGAGGAGGCGCTCTCCACAGGAAAGGCGAGAGGAACTCCAGGGTCGTGCCACAATTCCAAGAGTCCCCCAGATGTGTCAGTCCATTCCAGAGGAACCTGTTTTCCCTGCACTGCCTTGACGTTCAAGCCGAGGATCGACTCCCACCACGTGTGGACGTGGGACAGCCCTGTGGGAAAGCCTCGTGGGAAAGCCTCGTGGGAAAGACTCGAGGGAAAACCATAGATCCTTTGATCCACGCGGCGGACTGGGTGACACTGCTGCTACCGCTCTGGAGGAAAATGCAAGTGCATGCCCGCATTCGAGACGAGCACTGACTCCCCTGGGGAGACTCCAGAAGTACCCCAAGATCCATGTCAGCACTGGAGAGGAATCCTCAGGTTCCGACCCCAACTCCACACAAGGTCTTAGGTCCCGGCATCAACGGGAGACGAATCCCGAGAGGCCCCCGAGGACTCGCATGGGGACTGGCCTTTCCTGAGGCCACCAGAGCGGGTCCCTGAGGTCCCCGTCGTAAGTCGAGAGCACCTGCCGAAACTCGAGAAAATCCAGGAGGTTTTGCCCTCCAGGCGAGATGAGGCCCATTTCCGCTGAGGCTTCTCGAGGCTCATCACATCTAACACATGGAACTTCCAAAGGGTCCTTCACACCCTTGCTGCAACTCAAGAAGTTCCCCGACATACCCGTCTCCACTCGAGAGGAAGCACGAGGGTCCCGCACACACCCAGGGGATGCCCGTTTCCGCCTCCTAGCTCGAGATGAGGGATCCTTTCCCTGTTTCGTAGGGAAAGAATTCCCGGCGATCCCGTCACATCTCAAGAGGAGGCGCTCTCCACAGGAAAGGCGGGAGGAACTCCAGGGTCGTGCCACCATTCCAAGAGTCCCCCAGATGTGTCAGTCCATTCCAGAGGAACCTGTTTTCCCTGCACTGCCTCGATGTTCAAGCCGAGGATCGACTCCCACCACGTGTGCACGTGGGACAGCCCTGTGGGAAAGCCTCGTGGGAAAGCCTCGTGGGAAAGACTCGAGGGAAAACCATAGATCCTTTGATCCACGCGGCGGACTGCGTGACACTGCTGCTACCGCTCTGGTGGAAAATGCAAGTGCATGCCCGCATTCGAGACGAGCACTGACTCCCCTGGGGAGACTCCAGAAGTACCCCAAGATCCATGTCAGCACTGGAGAGGAATCCTCAGGTTCCGACCCCAACTCCACACAAGGTCTTAGGCCCCGGCATCAACGGGAGAGGAATCCCGAGAGGCCCCCGAGGAACTCCCATGGGGACTGGCCTTTCCTGAGGCCACCAGAGCGGGTCCCTGAGGTCCCCGTCGTAAGTCGAGAGCACCTGCCGCAACTCGAGAAAATCCAGGAGGTTTTGCCCTCCAGGCGAGATGAGGCCCATTTCCGCTGAGGCTTCTCGAGGCTAATCACATCTAACCCATGGAACTTCCAAAGGGTCCTTCACACCCTTGCTGCAACTCAAGAAGTTCCCCGATATACCCGTCTCCACTCGAGAGGAAGCACGAGGGTCCCGCACACATCCAGGGGAGCCCCGTTTCCGCCTCCTAGCTCGAGATCAGGGATCCTTTCCCTGTTTCGTAGGGAAAGAATTCCCGGCGTTCCCGTCACAACTCAAGAGGAGGCGCTCTCCACAGGAAAGACGAGAGGAACTCCAGGGTCGTGCCACCCTTCAAAGAGTCCCCCAGATGTGTCAGTCCATTCCAGAGGAACCTATTTTCCCTGCTCTGCCTTGACGTTCAAGCCGAGGATCGACTCCCCCCACGTGTGCACGTGGGACAGCCCTGTGGGAAAGCCTCGTGGGAAAGCCTCCTGGGAAAGACTCGAGGGAAAACCATAGATCCTTTGATCCACGCGGCGGACTGCGTGACACTGCTGCTACCGATCTGGAGGAAAGCGCAAGTTCATGCCCGCATTCGAGACGAGCACTGACTCGCCTGGGGAGACTCCAGAAGTACCCCAAGATCCATGTCAGCACTGGAGAGGAATCCACAGGTTCCGACCCCGACTCCACACAAGTCTTAGGCCCCGGCATCGACGGGAGAGGAATCCCGAGAGGCCCCAGAGGAACTCGCATAGGGACTGGCCTTTCCTGAGGCCACCAGAGCGGGTCCCTGAGGTCCCCGTCGTAAGTCGAGAGCACCTGCCTCAACTCGAGAAAATCCAGGAGGTTTTGCCCTCCAGGCGAGATGAGGCCCATTTCCGCTGAGGCTTCTCTAGGCTAATCACATCTAACCACTGGAACTTCCAAAGGGTCCTTCACACCCTTGCTGCAACTCAAGAAGTTCCCCGACATACCCGTCTCCACTCGAGAGGAAGCACGAGGGTCCCGCACACACCCAGGGGAGCCCCGTTTCCGCCTCCTAGCTCGAGATGAGGGATCCTTTCCCTGTTTCGTAGGGAAAGAGTTCCCGGCGTTCCCGTCGCATATCAAGAGGAGGCGCTCTCCACAGGAAAGGCGAGAGGAACTCCAGGGTCGTGACAGCATTCCAAGAGTCCCCCAGATGTGTCAGTCCATTCCAGAGGAACCTGTTTTCCCTGCACTGCCTTGACGTTCAAGCCGAGGATCGACTCCCACCACGTGTGCACGTGGGACAGCCCTGTGGGAAAGCCTCGTGGGAAAGACTCGAGGGAAAACCATAGATCCTTAGATCCACGCGGAGGATTGCGTGACACTGCTGCTACCGCTCTGGAGGAACGCGCAAGTGCATGCCCGCATTCGAGACGAGCACTGACTCCCCTGGGGAGACTCCAGAAGTACCACAAGATCCATGTCAGCACTGGAGAGAAATCCTCAGGTTCCGGCCCCGACTCCACACAAGGTCTTAGGCCCCGGCATCGACGGCAGAGGAATCCCGAGAGGCCCCCGAGGAACTCGCATGGGGAGTAGCCTTTCCTGAGGCCACCAGAGCGGGTCCCTGAGGTTCCCGTCGTAAGTCGAGAGCACCTGCCGCAACTCGAGAAAATCCAGGAGGTTTTGCCCTCCAGGCGAGATGAGGCCCATTTCCGCTGAGGCTTCTTGAGGCTAATCACGTCTAACCACTGGAATTTCGAAAGGGTCCTTCACACGCTTGCTGCAACTCACGAAGTTCCCCGACATACCCGTCTCCACTCGAGAGGAAGCACGAGGGTCGCGCACACACCCAGGGGAGCCCCGTTTCCGCCTCCTTGCTCGAGATGAGGGATCCTTTCCCTGTTTCGTAGGGAAAGAATTCCCGGCGTTCCCGTCGCATCTCAAGAGGAGGCGCTCTCCACAGGAAAGGCGAGAGGAACTCCAGGATCGTGCCACGATTCCAAGAGTCCCCCAGAAGTGTCAGTCCATTCCAGAGGAACCTGTTTTCCCTGCACTGCCTTGACGTTCAAGCCGAAGATCGACTCCCACCACGTGTGAACGTGGGACAGCCCTGTGGGAAAGCCTCGTGGGAAAGCCTCGTGGGAAAGACTCGAGGGAAAAACATAGATCCTTTGATCAACGCGGCGGACTGCGTGACACTGCTGCTACCGCTCTGGAGGAAAGCGCAAGTGCATGCCCGCATTCGAGACGAGGACTGACTCCCCTGGGGAGACTCCAGAAGTACCCCAAGATCCATGACAGCACTGGAGAGGAATCCTCAGGTTCCGGCCCCGACTCCACACAAGGTCTTAGGCCCCGGCATCGACGGGAGAGGAATCCCGAGAGGCCCCCGAGGAACTCGCATGGGGACTAGCCTTTTCTGAGGCCACCAGAGCGGGTCCCTGAGGTCCCCGTCGTAAGTCGAGAGCACCTCCTGCAACTCGAGAAAATCCAGGAGGTTTTGCCCTCCAGGCGAGATGAGGCCCATTTCCCCTGAGGCTTCTCGAGGCTAATCACGTCTAACCACTGGAACTTCCAAAGGGTCCTACACACCCTTGCTGCAACTCAGGAAGTTCCCCGACATACCCGTCTCCACTCGAGAGGAACCACGAGGGTCCCGCACACATCCAGGGGAGCCCCGTTTCCGCCTCCTAGCTCGAGATGAGGGATCTTTTCCCTGTTTCGTAAGGAAAGAATTCCCGGCGTTCCCGTCGCATCTCAAGAGGTGGCGCTCTCCACAGGAAACGCGAGAGGAACTTCAGGGTCGTGCCACCATTCCAAGAGTCCCCCAGATGTTTCAGTCCATTCCAGAGGAACCTGTTTTCCCTGCACTGCCTTGACGTTCAAGCGGAGGATCGATTCCCACCACGAGTGCACGTGGGACAGCCCTCTAGGAAAGCCTCGTGGGAAAGCCTCGTGGGAAAGACTCGAGGGAAAACCATAGATCCTTTGATCCACGCGGCAGACAGCGTGACACTGCTGCTACCGCTCTGCAGGAAAGCGCAAGTGCATGCCCGCATTCGAGACGAGCACTGACTCCCCTGGGGAGACTCCAGAAGTACCCCAAGATCCATGTCAGCACTGGAGAGAAATCCTCAGGTTCCGGCCCCGACTCCACACAAGGTCTTAGGCCCCGGCATCGACGGCAGAGGAATCCCGAGAGGCCCCCGAGGAACTCGCATGGGGAGTAACATTTCCTGAGGCCACCAGAGCGGGTCCCTGAGGTTCCCGTCGTAAGTCGAGAGCACCTGCCACAACTCGAGAAAATCCAGGAGGTTTTGCCCTCCAGGCGAGATGAGGCCCATTTCCGCTGAGGCTTCTCGAGGCTAATCACATCTAACCACTGGAACTTCCAAAGGGTCCTTCACACCCTTGCTGCAACTCAAGAAGTTCCCCGACATACCCGTCTCCACTCGAGAGGAAGCACGAGGGTCCCGCACACACCCAGGGGAGCCCCGTTTCCGCCTCCTAGCTCGAGATGAGGGATCCTTTCCCTGTTTCGTAGGGAAAGAATTCCCGGCGTTCCCGTCGCATCTCAAGAGGAGGCGCTCTCCACAGGAAAGGCGAGAGGAACTCCAGGATCGTGCCACGATTCCAAGAGTCCCCCAGAAGTGTCAGTCCATTCCAGAGGAACCTGTTTTCCCTGCACTGCCTTGACGTTCAAGCCGAGGATCGACTCCCACCACGTGTGAACGTGGGACAGCCCTGTGGGAAAGCTTCGTGGGAAAGGCTCGTGGGAAAGACTCGAGGGAAAAACATAGATCCTTTGATCAACGCGGCGGACTGCGTGACACTGCTGCTACCGCTCTGGAGGAAAGCGCAAGTGCATGCCCGCATTCGAGACGAGGACTGACTCCCCTGGGGAGACTCCAGAAGTACCCCAAGATCCATGACAGCACTGGAGAGGAATCCTCAGGTTCCGGCCCCGACTCCACACAAGGTCTTAGACCCCGGCATCGACGGGAGAGGAATCCCGAGAGGCCCCCGAGGAACTCGCATGGGGACTGGCCTTTCCTGAGGCCACCAGAGCGGGTCCCTGAGGTCCCCGTCGTAAGTCGAGAGATCCTGCCTCAACTCGAGAAAATCCAGGAGGTTTTGCCCTCCAGGCGAGATGAGGCCCATTTCCGCTGAGGCTTCTCGAGGCTAATCACATCTAACCACTGGAACTTCCAAAGGGTCCTTCACACCCTTGCTGCAACTCAAGAAGTTCCCCGACATACCCGTCTCCACTCGAGAGGAAGCACGAGGGTCCCGCACACACCCAGGGGAGCCCCGTTTCCGCCTCCTTGCTCGAGATGAGGGATCCTTTCCCTGATTCGTAGGGAAAGAATTCTCGGCGTTCCCGTCGCATCTCAAGAGGATGCACTCTCCACAGGAAAGGCGAGAGGAACTCCAGGATCGTGCCACGATTCCAGAGTCCCCCAGATGTGTCAGTCCATTTCAGAGGAACCTGTTTTCGTTGCACTGCCTTGACGTTCAAGACGAGGATGGACTCCCAGCACGTGTGCACGTGTGACCGCCCTGTGGGAAAGCCTCGTCGGAAAGCCTCGTGGGAAAGACTCGAGGGAAAACCATAGATCCTTTGATCCACGCGGCGGACTGCGTGACACTGCTGCTACCGCTCTGGAGGAAAGCGCAAGTGCATGCCCGCATTCGAGACGAGGACTGACTCCCCTGGGGAGACTCCAGAAGTACCCCAAGATCCATGTCAGCACTGGAGAGGAATCCTCAGGTTCCGGCCCCGACTCCACACAAGGTCTTAGGCCCCGGCATCGACGGGAGAGGAATCCCGAGAGGCCCCCGAGGAACTCGCATGGGGACTGGCCTTTCCTGAGGCCACCAGAGCGGGTCCCTGAGGTCCCCGTCGTAAGTCGAGAGCACCTGCCGCAACTCGAGAAAATCCAGGAGGTTTTGCCCTCCAGGCGAGATAAGGCCCATTTCCGCTGAGGCTTCTCCAGGCTAATCACATCTAACCACTGGAACTTCCAAAGGGTCTTTAACACCCTTGCTGCAACTCAAGAAGTTCCCCGACATACCCGTCTCCACTCGAGAGGAAGCACGAGGGTCCCGCACACACCCAGGGGAGCCCCGTTTCCGCCTCCTTGCTCGAGATGAGGGATCCGTTCCCTGTTTCGTAGGGAAAGAATTCCCGGCGTTCCCGTCGCATCTCAAGAGGAGGCACTCTCCACAGGAAAGGCGAGAGGAACTCCAGGATCCTGCCACGATTCCAAGAGTCCCCCAGATGTGTCAGTCCATTTCAGAGGAACCTGTTTTCCCTGCACTGCCTTGACGTTCAAGCCGAGGATGGACTCCCAGCACGTGTGCACGTGTGACCGCCCTGTCGGAAAGCCTCGTTGGAAAGCCTCGTGGGAAAGACTCGAGGGAAAACCATAGATCCTTTGATCCACGCGGCGGACTGTGTTACACTGCTGCTACCGCTCTGGAGGAAAGCGCAAGTGCATGCCCGCATTGGAGACGAGGACTGACTCCCCTGGGGAGACTCCAGAAGTACCCCAAGATCCATGTCAGCACTGGAGAGGAATCCTCAGGTTCCGGCCCCGACTCCACACAAGGTCTTAGGCCCCGGCATCGACGGGAGAGGAATCCCGAGAGGCCCCCGAGGTACTCTCATGGGGACTGGCCTTTCCTGAGGCCACCAGAGCGGGTCCATGAGGTCCCCGTCATAAGTCGAAGGCACCTGCCGCAACTCGAGAAAATCCAGGAGGTTTTGCCCTCCCGGCGAGATGAGGCCCATTTCCAATGAGGCTTCTCTAGGCTAACCACATCTAACCACTGGAACTTCCAAAGGGTCCTTCACACCCTTGCTGCAACTCAAGAAGTTCCCCGACATACCCGTCTCCACTCGAGAGGAAGCACGAGGGTCCCGGACACATCCAGGGGAGCCCCGTTTCCGCCTCCTAGCTCGAGACGAGGGATCCTTTCCCTGTTTCGTAAGGAAAGAATTCCCGGCGTTCCCGTCGCATCTCAAGAGGAGGCGCTCTCCACAGGAAAGGCGAGAGGAACTCCAGGGTCGGGCCACCATTCCAAGAGTCCCCCAGATGTGTCAGTCCATTCCAGAGGAACCTGTTTTCCCTGCACTGCCTTGAGTTCAAGCCGAGGATCGACTCCCACCACGAGTGCACTTGGGACAGCCCTGTGGGAAAGCCTCGTGGGAAAGCCTCGTGGGAAAGACTCGAGGGAAAAGCATAGATCCTTTGATCCACGCGGCGGACTGCGTGACACTGCTGCTACCGCTCTGGAGGAAAGCGCAAGTGCATGCCCGCATTCGAGACGAGAACTGACTCCCCTCGGGAGACTCCAGAAGTACCCCAAGATCCATGTCAGCACTGGAGAGGAATCCACAGGTTCCGGCCCCGACTCCACACAAGGTCTTAGGCCCCGGCATCGACGGCAGAGTAATCCCGAGAGGCCCCAGAGGAACTCGCATAGGGACTGGCCTTTCCTGAGGCCACCAGAGCGGGTCCCTGAGGTCCCCGTCGTAAGTCGAGAGCACCTGCCGCAACTCGAGAAAATCCAGGAGGTTTTGCCCTCCAGGCGAGATGAGGCCCATTTCCAATGAGGCTTCTCTAGGCTAACCACATCTAACCACTGGAACTTCCAAAGGGTCCTTCACACCCTTGCTGCAACTCAAGAAGTTCCCCGACATACCCGTCTCCACTCGAGAGGAAGCACGAGGGTCCCGGACACATCCAGGGGAGCCCCGTTTCCGCCTCCTAGCTCGAGACGAGGGATCCTTTCCCTGTTTCGTAAGGAAAGAATTCCCGGCGTTCCCGTCGCATCTCAAGAGGAGGCGCTCTCCACAGGAAAGGCGAGAGGAACTCCAGGGTCGGGCCACCATTCCAAGAGTCCCCCAGATGTGTCAGTCCATTCCAGAGGAACCTGTTTTCCCTGCACTGCCTTGACGTTCAAGCGGAGGATCGACTCCCACCAGGAGTGCACTTGGGACAGCCCTGTGGGAAAGCCTCGTGGGAAAGCCTCGTGGGAAAGACTCGAGGGAAAAGCATAGATCCTTTGATCCACGCGGCGGACTGCGTGACACTGCTGCTACCGCTCTGGAGGAAAGCGCAAGTGCATGCCCGCATTCGAGACGAGCACTGACTCCCCTCGGGAAACTCCAGAAGTACCCCAAGATCCATGTCAGCACTGGAGAGGAATCCACAGGTTCCGGCCCCGACTCCACACAAGGTCTTAGGCCCCGGCATCGACGGCAGAGTAATCCCGAGAGGCCCCAGAGGAACTCGCATAGGGACTGGCCTTTCCTGAGGTCACCAGAGCGGGTCCCTGAGGTCCCCGTCGTAAGTCGAGAGCACCTGCCGCAACTCGAGAAAATCCAGGAGGTTTTGCCCTCCAGGCGAGATGAGGCCCATTTCCAATGAGGCTTCTCTAGGCTAACCACATCTAACCACTGGAACTTCCAAAGGGTCATTCACACCCTTGCTGCAACTCAAGAAGTTCCCCGACATACCCGTCTCCACTCGAGAGGAAGCACGAGGGTCGCGCACACATCCAGGGGAGCCCCGTTTCCGCCTCCTAGCTCGAGATGAGGGATCCTTTCCCTGTTTCGTAAGGAAAGAATTCCCGGCGTTCCCGTCGCATCTCAATAGGAGGCGCTCTCCACAGGAAAGGCGAGAGGAACTCCAGGGTCGGGCCACCATTCCAAGAGTCCCCCAGATGTGTCAGTCCATTCCAGAGGAACCTGTTTTCCCTGCACTGCCTTGACGTTCAAGCGGAGGATCGACTCCCACCACGAGTGCACGTGGGACAGCCCTGTGGGAAAGCCTCGTGGGAAAGCCTCGTGGGAAAGACTCGAGGGAAAAGCATAGATCCTTTGATCCACGTGGTGGACTGCGTGACACTGCTGCTACCGCTCTGCAGGAAAGCGCAAGTGCATGCCCGCATTCGAGACGAGCACTGACTCCCCTGGGGAGACTCCAGAAGTACCCCAAGATCCATGTCAGCACTGGAGAGGAATCCTGAGGTTCCCGCCCCGACTCCACACAAGGTCTTAGGCCCCGGCTTCGACGGGAGAGGAATCCCGAGAGGCCCCCGAGGAACACGCATGGGGACTGGCCTTTCCTGAGGCCACCAGAGCAGGACCCTGAGGTCCCCGTCGTAAGTCGAGAGTACCTGCCGCAACTCGAGAAAATCCAGGAGGTTTTGCCCTCCAGGCGAGATGAGGCCCATTTCCGCTGAGGCTTCTCGAGGCTAATCACATCTAACCACTGGAACTTCCAAAGGGACCTTCACACCCTTGCTGCAACTCAAGAAGTTCCCCGACATACACGTCTCCACTCGAGAAAAAGCACGAGGGTCCCGCACACATCCAGGGGAGCCCCGTTTCCGCCTCCTAGCTCGAGATGAGGGATCCTTTCCCTGTTTCTTAGGGAAAGAATTCCCGGCGGTCCCGTCGCATCTCAAGAGGAGGCGCTCTCCACAGGAAAGGCGAGAGGAACTCCAGGGTCGTGCCACCATTCCAAGAGTCCCCCAGATTTGTCAGTCCATTCCAGAGGAACCTGTTTTCCCTGCACTGCCTTGACGTTCAAGCCGAGGATCGACTCCCACCACGTGTGCACGTGGGACAGCCCTGTGGGAAAGCCTCGTGGGAAAGCCTCGTGGGAAAGACCCGAGGGAAAACCATAGATCCTTTGATCCACGCGGCGGACTGCGTGACACTGCTGCTACCGCTCCGGAGGAAAGCGCAAGTGCATGCCCGCATTCGAGACGAGGACTGACTCCCCTGGGGAGACTCCAGAAGTACCCCCAAGATCCATGTCAGCACTGGAGAGGAATCCTCAGGTTCCGGCCCCGACTCCACACAAGGTCTTAGGCCCCGGCATCGACGGGAGAGGAATCCCGAGAGGCCCCCGAGGAACTCGCATGGGGACTGGCCTTTCCTGAGGCCACCAGAGCGGGTCCCTGAGGTCCCCGTCGTAAGTCTAGAGCACCTGCCTCAACTCGAGAAAATCCAGGAGGTTTTGCCCTCCAGGCGAGATGAGGCCCATTTCCGCTGAGGCTTCTCGAGGCTAATCACATCTAACCCCTGGAACTTCCAAAGGGTCCTTCACACGCTTGCTGCAACTCAAGAAGTTCCCCGACATACCCGTCTCCACTCGAGAGGAGGCACGAGGGTCCCGCACACATCCAGGGGAGCCCCGTTTCCGCCTCCTAGCTCGAGACGAGGGATCCTTTCCCTGTTTCGTAAGGAAAGAATTCCCGGCGTTCCCGTCGCATCTCAAGAGGAGGCGCTCTCCACAGGAAAGGCGAGAGGAACTCCAGGGTCGGGCCACCATTCCAAGAGTCCCCCAGATGTGTCAGTCCATTCCAGAGGAACCTGTTTTCCCTTTACTGCCTTGACGTTCAAGCCGAGGATCGACTACCACCACGTGTGCACGTGGGACAGCCCTGTGGAAAAGCCTCCTTGGAAAGCCTCCTGGGAAAGACTCGAGGGAAAACCATAGATCCTTTGATCCACGCGGCGGAATGCGTGACACTGCTGCTACCGCTCTGGAGGAAATCGCAAGTGCATGCCCGCATTTGAGACGAGGACTGACTCCCCTGGGGAGACTCCAGAAGTACCCCAAGATCCATGTCAGCACTGGAGAGGAATCCTCAGGTTCCGGCCCCGACTCCACACAAGGTCTTAGGCCCCGGCATCGAAGGGAGAGGAATCCCGAGAGGCCCCCGAGGAACTCGCATGGGGACTGGCCTTTCCTGAGGCCACCAGAGCGGGTCCCTGAGTTCCCCGTCGTAAGTCTAGAGCACCTGCCGCAACTCGAGAAAATCCAGGAGGTTTTGCCCTCCAGGCGAGATGAGGCCCATTTCCGCTGAGGCTTCTCGAGGCTAATCACATCTAACCACTGGAACTTCCAAAGGGTCCTTCACACCCTTGCTGCAACTCAAGAAGTTCACCGACATACCTGTCTCCACTCGAGAGGAAGCACGAGGGTCCCGCACACATCCCAGGGAGCCCCGTTTCCGCCTCCTAGCTCGAGATGAGGGATCCTTTCCCTGTTTCGTAGGGAAAGAATTCCCGGCGTTCCCGTCGCATCTCAAGAGGAGGCGCTCTCCACAGGAAAGGCGAGAGGAACTCCAGGGTCGTGCCACCATTCCAAGAGCCCCCCAGATGTGTCAGTCCATTCCAGAGGAAGATGTTTTCCCTGCACTTCCTTGACGTTCAAGCCGAGGATCGACTCCCACAACGTGTGCACGTGGGACAGCCCTGTGGGAAAGCCTCTTGGGAAAGCCTCGTGGGAAAGACTCGAGGGAAAACCATAGATCCTTTGATCCACGTGGTGGACTGCGTGACACTGCTGCTATCGCTTTGCAGGAAAGCGCAATGCATGCCCGCATTCGAGACGAGGACTGACTCCCCTGGGGAGACTCCAGAAGTACCCAAGATCCATGTCAGCACTGGAGAGGAATCCTGAGGTTCCCGCCCCGACTCCACACAAGGTCTTAGGCCCCGGCATAGACGGGAGAGGAATCCCGAGAGGCCCCCGAGGAACTCGCATGGGGACTGGCCTTTCCTGAGGCCACCAGAGCGGGTCCCTGAGGTCCCCGTCGTAAGTCGAGAGCACCTGCCTCAACTTGAGAAAATACAGGAGGTTTTGCCCTCCAGGCGGGATGAGGCCCATTTCCGCTGAGGCTTCTCGAGGCTAATCACATCTAACCACTGGAACTTCCAAAGGGTCGTTCACACCCTTGCTCCAATCAAGAAGTTCCCCGACATACCCGTCTCCACTCGAGAGGAAGCACGAGGGTCCCGCACACATCCAGGGGAGCCCCGTTTCCGCCTCCTAGCTCGAGATGAGGGATCCTTTCCCTGTTTCGTAGGGAAAGAGTTCCCGGCGTTCCCGTCGCATCTCAAGAGGAGGCGCTCTCCACAGGAAAGGCGAGAGGAACTCCAGGGTCATGCCACCATTCCAAGAGTCCCCCAGATGTGTCAGTCCATTCCAGAGGAACCTGTTTTCCCTGCACTGCCTTGACGTTCAAGCCGAGGATCGACTCCCACCACGTGTGCACGTGGGACAGCCCTGTGGGAAAGCCTCGTGGGAAAGCCTCGTGCGAAAGACTCGAGGGAAAACCATAGATCCTTTGATCCACGCGGCGGACTGCGTGACACTGCTGCTACCGCTCCGGAGGAAAGCGCAAGTGCATGCCCGCATTCGAGACGAGGACTGACTCCCCTGGGGAGACTCCAGAAGTACCCCCAAGATCCATGTCAGCACTGGAGAGGAATCCTCAGGTTCCGGCCCCGACTCCACACAAGGTCTTAGGCCCCGGCATCGACGGGAGAGGAATCCCGAGAGGCCCCCGAGGAACTCGCATGGGGACTGGCCTTTCCTGAGGCCACCAGAGCGGGTCCCTGAGGTCCCCGTCGTAAGTCTAGAGCACCTGCCTCAACTCGAGAAAATCCAGGAGGTTTTGCCCTCCAGGCGAGATGAGGCCCATTTCCGCTGAGGCTTCTCGAGGCTAATCACCTCTAACCGCTGGAACTTCCAAAGGGCCCTTCACACGCTTGCTGCAACTCAAGAAGTTCCCCGACATACCCGTCTCCACTCGAGAGGAGGCACGAGGGTCCCGCACACATCCAGGGGAGCCCCGTTTCCGCCTCCTAGCTCGAGATGAGGGATCCTTTCCCTGTTTCGTAGGGAAAGAATTCCCGGCGTTCCCGTCGCATCTCAAGAGGAGGCGCTCTCCACAGGAAAGGCGAGAGGAACTCCAGGGTCGTGCCACCATTACAAGAGTCCCCCAGATGTGTCAGTCCATTCCAGAGGAACCTGTTTTCCCTTTACTGCCTTGACGTTCAAGCCGAGGATCGACTCCCACCACGTGTGCACGTGGGACAGCCCTGTGGGAAAGCCTCCTTGGAAAGCCTCCTGGGAAAGACTCGAGGGAAAACCATAGATCCTTTGATCCACGCGGCGGAATGCGTGACACTGCTGCTACCGCTCTGGAGGAAAGCGCAAGTGCATGCCCGCATTTGAGACGAGGACTGACTCCCCTGGGGAGACTCCAGAAGTACCCCAAGATCCATGTCAGCACTGGAGAGGAATCCTCAGGTTCCGGCCCCGACTCCACACAAGGTCTTAGGCCCCGGCATCGAAGGGAGAGGAATCCCGAGAGGCCCCCGAGGAACTCGCATGGGGACTGGCCTTTCCTGAGGCCACCAGAGCGGGTCCCTGAAGTCCCCGTCGTAAGTCTAGAGCACCTGCCGCAACTCGAGAAAATCCAGGAGGTTTTGCCCTCCAGGCGAGATGAGGCCCATTTCCGCTGAGGCTTCTCGAGGCTAATCACATCTAACCACTGGAACTTCCAAAGGGTCCTTCACACCCTTGCTGCAACTCAAGAAGTTCACCGACATACCTGTCTCCACTCGAGAGGAGGCACGAGGGTCCCGCACACAACCAGGGGAGCCCCGTTCCCGCCTCCTAGCTCGAGATGAGGGATCCTTTCCCTGTTTAGTAGGGAAAGAATTTTCGGCGTTCCCGTCTCATCTCAAGAGGAGGCGCTCTCCACAGGAAAGGCGAGAGGAACTCCAGGGTCGTGCCACGATTCCAAGAGTCCCCCAGATATGTCAGTCCATTCCAGAGGAACCTGTTTTCCCTGCACGGCCTTGACGTTCAAGCCGAGGATCGACTCCCACCATGTGTGCACGTGGGACAGCCCTGTGGGAAAGCCTCGTGGGAAAGCCTCCTGGGAAAGACTCGAGGGAAAACCATAGATCCTTTGATCCACGCGGCGGACTGCGTGACACTGCTGCTACCGCTTTGGAGGAAATCGCAAGTGCATGCCCGCATACGAGACGAGGACTGACTCCCCTGGGGAGAATCCAGAAATACCCCAAGATCCATGTCAGCACTGGAGAGGAATCCTCAGGTTCCGGCCCCGACTCCACAAAAGGTCTTAGGCCCCGGCATCGACGGGAGAGGAATCCCGAGAGGCCCCCGAGGAACTCGCATGGGGACTGGCCTTTCCTGAGGCCACCAGAGCGGGTCCCTGAGGTCCCCGTCGTAAGTCGAGAGCACCTGCAGCAACTCGAGAAAATCCAGGAGGTTTTGCCCTCCAGGCGAGATGAGGCCCATTTCCGCTGAGGCTTCTCGAGGCTAATCACATCTAACCACTGGAACTTCCAAAGGGTCCTTCACACCCTTGCTGCAACTCAAGAAGTTCCCCGACATACCCGTCTCCACTCGAGAGGAAGCACGAGGGTCCCGCACACATCCAGGGGAGCCCCGTTTCCGCCTCCTAGCTCGAGATGAGTGATCCTTTCCCTGTTTCGTAGGGAAAGAATTCCCGGCGTTCCCGTCGCATCTCAAGAGGAGGCGCTCTCCACAGGAAAGGCGAGAGGAACTCCAGGGTCGTGCCACCATTCCAAGAGTCCCCCAGATGTGTCAGTCCATTCCAGAGGAACCTGTTTTCCCTGCACTGCCTTGACGTTCAAGACGAGGATCGACTCCCACCACGTGTGCACGTGGGACAGCCCTGTGGGAAAGCCTCGTGGGAAAGCCTCGTGGGAAAGACTGGAGGGAAAATCATAGATCCTTTGATCCACGTGGTGGACTGCGTGACACTGCTGCTACCGCTCTGCAGGAAAGCGGAAGTGCATGCCCGCATTCGAGACGAGCACTGACTCCCCTGGGGAGACTCCAGAAGTACCCCAAGATCCATGTCAGCACTGGAGAGGAATCCTGAGGTTCCCGCCCCGACTCCACACAAGGTCTTAGGCCCCGGCATAGACGGGAGAGGAATCCCGAGAGGCCCCCGAGGAACTCGCATGGGGACTGGCCTTTCCTGAGGCCACCAGAGCGGGTCCCTGAGGTCCCCGTCGTAAGTCGAGAGCACCTGCCTCAACTTGAGAAAATACAGGAGGTTTTGCCCTCCAGGCGGGATGAGGCCCATTTCCGCTGAGGCTTCTCGAGGCTAATCACATCTAACCACTGGAACTTCCAAAGGGTCCTTCACACCCTTGCTCCAATCAAGAAGTTCCCCGACATACCCGTCTCCACTCGAGAGGAAGCACGAGGGTCCCGCACACATCCAGGGGAGCCCCGTTTCCGCCTCCTAGCTCGAGATGAGGGATCCTTTCCCTGTTTCGTAGGGAAAGAGTTCCCGGCGTTCCCGTCGCATCTCAAGAGGAGGCGCTCTCCACAGGAAAGGCGAGAGGAACTCCAGGGTCGTGCCACCATTCCAAGAGTCCCCCAGATGTGTCAGTCCATTCCAGAGGAACCTGTTTTCCCTGCACTGCCTTGACGTTCAAGCCGAGGATCGACTCCCACCACGTGTGCACGTGGGACAGCCCTGTGGGAAAGCCTCGTGGGAAAGCCTCGTGCGAAAGACTCGAGGGAAAACCATAGATCCTTTGATCCACGCGGCGGACTGCGTGACACTGCTGCTACCGCTCCGGAGGAAAGCGCAAGTGCATGCCCGCATTCGAGACGAGGACTGACTCCCCTGGGGAGACTCCAGAAGTACCCCCAAGATCCATGTCAGCACTGGAGAGGAATCCTCAGGTTCCGGCCCCGACTCCACACAAGGTCTTAGGCCCCGGCATCGACGGGAGAGGAATCCCGAGAGGCCCCCGAGGAACTCGCATGGGGACTGGCCTTTCCTGAGGCCACCAGAGCGGGTCCCTGAGGTCCCCGTCGTAAGTCTAGAGCACCTGCCTCAGCTCGAGAAAATCCAGGAGGTTTTGCCCTCCAGGCGAGATGAGGCCCATTTCCGCTGAGGCTTCTCGAGGCTAATCACCTCTAACCGCTGGAACTTCCAAAGGGCCCTTCACACGCTTGCTGCAACTCAAGAAGTTCCCCGACATACCCGTCTCCACTCGAGAGGAGGCACGAGGGTCCCGCACACATCCAGGGGAGCCCCGTTTCCGCCTCCTAGCTCGAGATGAGGGATCCTTTCCCCTGTTTCGTAGGGAAAGAATTCCCGGCGTTCCCGTCGCATCTCAAGAGGAGGCGCTCTCCACAGGAAAGGCGAGAGGAACTCCAGGGTCGTGCCACCATTACAAGAGTCCCCCAGATGTGTCAGTCCATTCCAGAGGAACCTGTTTTCCCTTTACTGCCTTGACGTTCAAGCCGAGGATCGACTCCCACCACGTGTGCACGTGGGACAGCCCTGTGGGAAAGCCTCCTTGGAAAGCCTCCTGGGAAAGACTCGAGGGAAAACCATAGATCCTTTGATCCACGCGGCGGAATGCGTGACACTGCTGCTACCGCTCTGGAGGAAAGCGCAAGTGCATGCCCGCATTTGAGACGAGGACTGACTCCCCTGGGGAGACTCCAGAAGTACCCCAAGATCCATGTCAGCACTGGAGAGGAATCCTCAGGTTCCGGCCCCGACTCCACACAAGGTCTTAGGCCCCGGCATCGAAGGGAGAGGAATCCCGAGAGGCCCCCGAGGAACTCGCATGGGGACTGGCCTTTCCTGAGGCCACCAGAGCGGGTCCCTGAAGTCCCCGTCGTAAGTCTAGAGCACCTGCCGCAACTCGAGAAAATCCAGGAGGTTTTGCCCTCCAGGCGAGATGAGGCCCATTTCCGCTGAGGCTTCTCGAGGCTAATCACATCTAACCACTGGAACTTCCAAAGGGTCCTTCACACCCTTGCTGCAACTCAAGAAGTTCACCGACATACCTGTCTCCACTCGAGAGGAGGCACGAGGGTCCCGCACACATCCAGGGGAGCCCCGTTCCCGCCTCCTAGCTCGAGATGAGGGATCCTTTCCCTGTTTAGTAGGGAAAGAATTTTCGGCGTTCCCGTCTCATCTCAAGAGGAGGCGCTCTCCACAGGAAAGGCGAGAGGAACTCCAGGGTCGTGCCACGATTCCAAGAGTCCCCCAGATATGTCAGTCCATTCCAGAGGAACATGTTTTCCCTGCACTGCCTTGACGTTCAAGCCGAGGATCGACTCCCACCATGTGTGCACGTGGGACAGCCCTGTGGGAAAGCCTCGTGGGAAAGCCTCCTGGGAAAGACTCGAGGTAAAACCATAGATCCTTTGATCCACGCGGCGGACTGCGTGACAATGCTGCTACCGCTTTGGAGGAAATCGCAAGTGCATGCCCGCATACGAGACGAGGACTGACTCCCCTGGGGAGAATCCAGAAATACCCCAAGATCCATGTCAGCACTGGAGAGGAATCCTCAGGTTCCGGCCCCGACTCCACAAAAGGTCTTAGGCCCCGGCATCGACGGGAGAGGAATCCCGAGAGGCCCCCGAGGACCTCGCATGGGGACTGGCCTTTCCTGAGGCCACCAGAGCGGGTCCCTGAGGTCCCCGTCGTAAGTCGAGAGTACCTGCAGCAACTCGAGAAAATCCAGGAGGTTTTGCCCTCCAGGCGAGATGAGGCCCATTTCCGCTGAGGCTTCTCGAGGCTAATCACATCTAACCACTGGAACTTCCAAAGGGTCCTTCACACCCTTGCTGCAACTCAAGAAGTTCCCCGACATACCCGTCTCCACTCGAGAGGAAGCACGAGGGTCCCGCACACATCCAGGGGAGCCCCGTTTCCGCCTCCGAGCTCGAGATGAGTGATCCTTTCCCTGTTTCGTAGGGAAAGAATTCCCGGCGTTCCCGTCGCATCTCAAGAGGAGGCGCTCTCCACAGGAAAGGCGAGAGGAACTCCAGGGTCGTGCCACCATTCCAAGAGTCCCCCAGATGTGTCAGTCCATTCCAGAGGAACCTGTTTTCCCTGCACTGCCTTGACGTTCAAGACGAGGATCGACTCCCACCACGTGTGCACGTGGGACAGCCCTGTGGGAAAGCCTCGTGGGAAAGACTCGAGGGAAAACCATAGATCCTTTGATCCACGCGGCCGACTGCGTGACAATGCTGCTACCGCTCTGGAGGAAAGCACAAGTGCATGCCCGCATTCGAGACGAGGACTGACTCCCCTGGGGAGACTCCAGAAGTACCCCAAGATCCATGTCAGCACTGGAGAGGAATCCTCAGGTTCCGGCCCCGACTCAACACAAGGTCTTAGGCCCCGGCATCGACGGGAGAGGAATCTCGAGAGGCCCCCGAGGAACTCGCATGGGGACTGGCCTTTCCTGAGGCCACCAGAGCGGGTCCCTGAGGTCCTCGTCGTAAGTCGAGAGCACCTGCCGCAACTCGAGAAAATCCAGGAGGTTTTGCCCTCCAGGCGAGATGAGGCCCATTTCCGATGAGGCTTCTCGAGGCTAATCACATCTAACCACTGTAACTTCCAAAGGGTCCTTCACACCCTTGCTGCAACACAAGAAGTTCCCCGACATACCCGTCTCCACTCGAGAGGAAGCACGAGGGTCCCGCACACATCCAGGGGAGCCCCGTTTCCGCCTCCTAGCTCGAGATGAGGGATCCTTTCCCTGTTTCGTAGGGAAAGAATTCCCGGCATTCCGGTCGCATCTCAAGAGGAGGCGCTCTCCACAGGAAAGGCGAGAGGAACTCCAGGGTCGTGCCACCATTCCAAGAGCCCCCCAGATGTGTCAGTCCATTCCAGAGGAACCTGTTTTCCCTGCACTTCCTTGACGTTCAAGCCGAGGATCGACTCCCACAACGTGTGCACGTGGGACAGCCCTGTGGGAAAGCCTCTTGGGAAAGCCTCGTGGGAAAGACTGGAGGGAAAACCATAGATCCTTTGATCCACGTGGTGGACTGCGTGACACTGCTGCTACCGCTCTGCAGGAAAGCGCAAGTGCATGCCCGCATTCGAGACGAGCACTGACTCCCCTGGGGAGACTCCAGAAGTACCCCAAGATCCATGTCAGCACTGGAGAGGAATCCTGAGGTTCCCGCCCCGACTCCACACAAGGTCTTAGGCCCCGGCATCGACGGGAGAGGAATCCCGAGAGGCCCCCGAGGAACTCGCATGGGGACTGGCCTTTCCTGAGGCCACCAGAGCGGGTCCCTGAGGTCCACGTCGTAAGTCGAGAGCACCTGCCGCAACTCGAGAAAATCCAGGAGGTTTTGCCCTCCAGGCGAGATGAGGCCCATTTCCGCTGAGGCTTCTCGAGGCTAATCACATTTAACCACTGTAACTTCCAAAGGGTCCTTCACACCCTTGCTGCAACTCAAGAAGTTGCCCGACATACCCGTCTCCACTAGAGAGGAAGCACGAGGGTCCCGCACACATCCAGGGGAGCCCCGTTTCCGCCTCCTAGCTCGAGATGAGGGATCCTTTCCCTGTTTCGTAGGGAAAGAATTCCCGGCGTTCCCGTCGCATCTCAAGAGGAGGCGCTCTCCACAGGAAAGGCGAGAGGAACTCCAGGGTCGTGCCACCATTCCAACAGTCCCCCAGATGTGTCAGTCCATTCCAGAGGAACCTGTTTTCCCTGCACTGCCTTGACGTTCAAGCCGAGGATCGACTCCCACCACGTGTGCACGTGGGACAGCCCTGTGGGAAAGCCTCCTTGGAAAGCCTCCTGGGAAAGACTCGAGGGAAAACCATAGATCCTTTGATCCACGCGGCGGACTGCGTGACACTGCTGCTACCGCTCTGGAGGAAAGCGCAAGTGCAGGCCCGCATTCGAGACGAGGACTGACTTCCTTGGGGAGACTGCAGAAGTACCCCAAGATCCATGTCAGCACTGGAGAGGAATCCTCAGGTTCCGGCCCCGACTCCCCACAAGGGCTTAGGCCTCGGCATCGACGGGAGAGGAATCCCAAGAGGCCCCCGAGGAACTCGCATGGGGACTGGCCTTTCCTGAGGCCACCAGAGCGGGTCCCTGAGGTCCCCGGCGTAAGTCGAGAGCACCTGCCTCAACTCGAGAAAATCCAGGAGGTTTTGCCCTCCAGGCGGGATGAGGCCCATTTCCGCTGAGGCTTCTCGAGGCTAATCACATCTAACCACTGGAACTTCCAAAGGGTCCTTCACACCCTTGCTGCAACTCAAGAAGTTCCCCGACATACCCGTCTCCACTCGAGAGGAAGCACGAGGGTCCCGCACACATCCAGCGGAGCCCCGATTCCGCCTCCTAGCTCGAGATGAGGGATCCTTTCCCTGTTTCGTAGGGAAAGAGTTCCCGGCGTTCCCGTCGCATCTCAAGAGGAGGCGCTCTCCACAGGAAAGGCGAGAGGAACTCCAGGGTCGTGCCACCATTCCAAGAGTCCCCCAGATGTGTCAGTCCATTCCAGAGGAACCTTTTTTCCCTGCACTGCCTTGACGTTCAAGCCGAGGATCGACTCCCACCACGTGTGCACGTGGGACAGCCCTGTGGGAAAGCCTCGTGGGAAAGACTCGAGGGAAAACCATAGATCCTTTGATCCACGCGGCCGACTGCGTGACAATGCTGCTACCGCTCTGGAGGAAAGCGCAAGTGCATGCCCGCATTCGAGACGAGGACTGACTCCCCTGGGGAGACTCCAGAAGTACCCCAAGATCCATGTGAGCACTGGAGAGGAATCCTCAGGTTCCGGCCCCGACTCAACACAAGGTCTTAGGCCCCGGCATCGACGGGAGAGGAATCCCGAGAGGCCCCCAAGGAACTCGCATGGGGACTGGCCTTTCCTGAGGCCACCAGAGCGGGTCCCTGAGGTCCTCGTCGTAAGTCGAGAGCACCTACCGCAACTCGAGAAAATCCAGGAGGTTTTGCCCTCCAGGCGAGATGAGGCCCATTTCCGATGAGGCTTCTCGAGGCTAATCACATCTAACCACTGGAACTTCCAAACGGTCCTTCACACCCTTGCTGCAACACAAGAAGTTCCCCGACATACCCGTCTCCACTCGAGAGGAAGCACGAGGGTCCCGCACACATCCAGGGGAGCCCCGTTTCCGCCTCCTAGCTCGAGATGAGGGATCCTTTCCCTGTTTCGTAGGGAAAGAATTCCCGGCATTCCCGTCGCATCTCAAGAGGAGGCGCTCTCCACAGGAAAGGCGAGAGGAACTCCAGGGTCGTGCCACCATTCCAAGAGCCCCCCAGATGTGTCAGTCCATTCCAGAGGAACCTGTTTTCCCTGCACTTCCTTGACGTTCAAGCCGAGGATCGACTCCCACAACGTGTGCACGTGGGACAGCCCTGTGGGAAAGCCTCTTGGGAAAGCCTCGTGGGAAAGACTGGAGGGAAAACCATAGATCCTTTGATCCACGTGGTGGACTGCGTGACACTGCTGCTTCCGCTCTGCAGGAATGCGCAAGTGCATGCCCGCATTCGAGACGAGCACTGACTCCCCTGGGGAGACTCCAGAAGTACCCCAAGATCCATGTCAGCACTGGAGAGGAATCCTCAGGTTCCGGCCCCGACTCCACAAAAGGTCTTAGGCCCCGGCATCGACGGGAGAGGAATCCCGAGAGGCCCCCGAGGAACTCGCATGGGGACTGGCCTTTCCTGAGGCCACCAGAGCGGGTCCCTGAGGTCCCCGTCGTAAGTCGAAAGCACCTGCAGCAACTCGAGAAAATCCAGGAGGTTTTGCCCTCCAGGCGAGATGAGGCCCATTTCCGTTGAGGCTTCTCGAGGCTAATCACATCTAACCACTGGAACTTCCAAAGGGTCCTTCAGACCCTTGCTACAACTCAAGAAGTTCCCCGACATACCCGTCTCCACTCGAGAGGAAGCACGAGGGTCCCGCACACATCCAGGGGAGCCCCGTTTCCGCCTCCTAGCTCGAGATGAGTGATCCTTTCCCTGTTTCATAGGGAAAGAATTCCCGGCGTTCCCGTCGCATCTCAAGAGGAGGCGCTCTCCACAGGAAAGGCGAGAGGAACTCCACGGTCGTGCCACCATTCCAAGAGTCCCCCAGATGTGTTAGTCCATTCCAGAGGAACCTGTTTTCCCTGCACTGCCTTGACGTTCAAGCCGAGGATCGACTCCCACCACGTGTGCCTGTGGGACAGCCCTGTGGGAAAGCCTCGTGGGAAAGACTCGAGGGAAAACCATAGATCCTTTGATCCACGCGGCCGACTGCGTGACACTGCTGCTACCGATCTGGAGTAAAGCGCAAGTGCATGCCCGCATTCGAGACCAGGACTGACTCCCCTGGGGAGACTCCAGAAGTACCCCAAGATCCATGTCAGCACTGGAGAGGAATCCTCAGGTTCCGGCCCCGACTCCACACAAGGTATTAGGCCCCGGCATCGACGGGAGAGGAATCCCGAGAGGCCCCCGAGGAACTCGCATGGGGACTGGCCTTTCCTGAGGCCACCAGAGCGGGTCCCTGAGGTCCCCGTCGAAAATCGAGAGCACCTGCCGCAACTCGAGAAAATCCAGGAGGTTTTGCCCTCCAGGCGAGATGAGGCCCATTTCCGCTGAGGCTTCTCGAGGCTAATCACATCTAACCACTGGAACTTCCAAAGGGTCCTTCACACCCTTGCTGCAACTCAAGAAGTTCCCCGACATACCCGTCTCCACTCGAGAGGAAGCACGAGGGTCCCGCACACATCCAGGGGAGCCCCGTTTCCGCCTCCTAGCTCGAGATGAGGGATCCTTTCCCTGTTTCGTAGGGAAAGAATTCCCGGCATTCCGGTCGCATCTCAAGAGGAGGCGCTCTCCACAGGAAAGGCGAGAGGAACTCCAGGGTCGTGCCACCATTCCAAGAGCCCCCCAGATGTGTCAGTCCATTCCAGAGGAACCTGTTTTCCCTGCACTTCCTTGACGTTCAAGCCGAGGATCGACTCCCACAACGTGTGCACGTGGGACAGCCCTGTGGGAAAGCCTCTTGGGAAAGCCTCGTGGGAAAGACTGGAGGGAAAACCATAGATCCTTTGATCCACGTGGTGGACTGCGTGACACTGCTGCTACCGCTCTGCAGGAAAGCGCAAGTGCATGCCCGCATTCGAGACGAGCACTGACTCCCCTGGGGAGACTCCAGAAGTACCCCAAGATCCATGTCAGCACTGGAGAGGAATCCTGAGGTTCCCGCCCCGACTCCACACAAGGTCTTAGGCCCCGGCATCGACGGGAGAGGAATCCCGAGAGGCCCCCGAGGAACTCGCATGGGGACTGGCCTTTCCTGAGGCCACCAGAGCGGGTCCCTGAGGTCCCCGTCGTAAGTCGAGAGCACCTGCCGCAACTCGAGAAAATCCAGGAGGTTTTGCCCTCCAGGCGAGATGAGGCCCATTTCCGCTGAGGCTTCTCGAGGCTAATCACATCTAACCACTGTAACTTCCAAAGGGTCCTTCACACCCTTGCTGCAACTCAAGAAGTTGCCCGACATACCCGTCTCCACTCGAGAGGAAGCACGAGGGTCCCGCACACATCCAGGGGAGCCCCGTTTCCGCCTCCTAGCTCGAGATGAGGGATCCTTTCCCTGTTTCGTAGGGAAAGAATTCCCGGCGTTCCCGTCGCATCTCAAGAGGAGGCGCTCTCCACAGGAAAGGCGAGAGGAACTCCAGGGTCGTGCCACCATTCCAAGAGTCCCCCAGATGTGTCAGTCCATTCCAGAGGAACCTGTTTTCCCTGCACTGCCTTGACGTTCAAGCCGAGGATCGACTCCCACCACGTGTGCACGTGGGACAGCCCTGTGGGAAAGCCTCCTTGGAAAGCCTCCTGGGAAAGACTCGAGGGAAAACCATAGATCCTTTGATCCACGGGGCGGAATGCGTGACACTGCTGCTACCGCTCTGGAGGAAAGCGCAAGTGCATGCCCGCATTTGAGACGAGGACTGACTCCCCTGGGGAGACTCCAGAAGTACCCGAAGATCCATGTCAGCACTGGAGAGGAATCCTCAGGTTCCGGCCCCGACTCCACACAAGGTCTTAGGCACCGGTATCGAAGGGAGAGGAATCCCGAGAGGCCCCCGAGGAACTCGCATGGGGACTGGCCTTTCCTGAGGCCACCAGAGCGGGTCCCTGAGGTCCCCGTCGTAAGTCGAGAGCACCTGCCGCAACTCGAGAAAATCCAGGAGGTTTTGCCCTCCAGGCGAGATGAGGCCCATTTCCCCTGAGGCTTCTCGAGGCTAATCACATCTAACCACTGGAACTTCCAAACGGTCCTTCACACCCTTGCTGCAACTCAAGAAGTTCCCCGACATACCCGTCACCACTCGAGAGGAAGCACGAGGGTCCCGCACACATCCAGGGGAGCCCCGTTTCCGCCTCCGAGCTCGAGATGAGGGATCCTTTCCCTCTTTCGTAAGGAAAGAATTCCCGGCGTTCCCGTCGCATCTCAAGAGGAGGCGCTCTCCACAGGAAAGGCGAGAGGAACTCCAGGGTCGTGCCACCATTCCAAGAGTCCCCCAGATGTGTCAGTCCATTCCAGAGGAACCTATTTTCCCTGCACTGCCTTGACGTTCAAGCCGAGGATCGACTCCCAGCACGTGTGCACGTGGGACCGCCCTGTGGGAAAGCCTCGTCGGAAGCCTCGTGGGAAAGACTCGAGGGAAAACCATAGATACTTTGATCCACGCGGCGGACTGCGTGACACTTCTGCTACCGCTCTGGAGGAAAGTGCAGGTGCATGCCCGCATTCGAAACGAGGACTGACTCCCCTGGGGAGACTCCAGAAGTACCCCAAGATCTATGTCAGCACTGGAGAGGAATCCTCAGGTTCCGGCCCCGACTCCACACAAGGTCTTAGGCCCGGGCATCGACGGGAGAGGAATCCCGAGAGGCCCCCGAGGAACTAGCATGGGGACTGGCCTTTCCTGAGGCCACCAGAGAGGGTCCCTGAGGTCCCAGTCGTAAGTCGAGAGCACCTGCCGCAACTCGAGAAAATCCAGGAGGTTTTGCCCTCCAGGCGAGATGAGGCCCTTTTCCACTGAGGCTTCTCGAGGCTAATCACATCTAACCACTGGAACTTCCAAAGGGTCCTTCACACCCTTGCTGCAACTCAAGAAGTTCCCCGACATACCCGTCTACACTCGAGAGGACGCACGAGGGTCCCGCACACATCCAGGGGAGCCCCGTTTCCGCCTCCTAGCTCGAGATGAGGGATCCTTTCCCTGTTTCGTAGGGAAAGAATTCCCGGCGATCCCGTCGCATCTCAAGAGGAGGCGCTCTCCCCAGGAAAGGCGAGAGGAACTCCAGGGTCGTGCCACCATTCCAAGAGTCCCCCAGATGTGTCAGTCCATTCCAGAGGAACCTGTTTTCCCTGCACTGCCTTGACGTTCAAGCCGAGGATCGACTCCCACCACGTGTGCACGTGGGACAGCCCTGTGGGAAAGCCTCGTGGGAAAGCCTCGTGGGAAAGACTCGAGGGAAAACCATAGATCCTTTGATCCACGCGGCGGACTGGGTGACACTGCTGTTACCGCTCTTGAGGAAAGCGCAAGTGCATGCCCGCATTCGAGACGAGGACTGACTCCCCTGGGGAGACTCCAGAAGTATCCCAAGATCCATGTCAGCACTGGAGAGGAATCCTCAGGTTCCGGCCCCGACTCCACACAAGGTCTTAGGCCCCGGCATCGACGGGAGAGGATCCCGACAGGCCCCCGAGGAACTCGCATGCGGACTAGCCTTTCCTGAGGCCACCAGAGCGGGTCCCTAAGGTCCCCGTCGTAAGTCGAGAGCACCTCCCGCAACTCGAGAAAATCCAGGAGGTTTTGCCCTCCAGGCGAGATGAGGCCATTTCCGCTGAGGCTTCTCGAGGTTAATCACATCTAACCACTGGAACTTCCAAAGTGTCCTTCACACCCTTGCTGCAACTCAAGAAGTTCCCCGACATACCCGTCTCCACTCGAGAGGAAGCACGAGGGCCCCCACACATCCAGGGGAGACCCGTTTCCGCCTCCTAGCTCGAGATGAGGGATCCTTTCCCTGTTTCGTAGGGAAAGAATTCCCGGCGTTCCCGTCGCATCTCAAGAGGAGGCACTCTCCACATGAAAGGCGAGAGGAACTCCAGGGTCGTGCCACCATTCCAAGAGTCCCCCAGATGTGTCAGTCCATTCCAGAGGAACCTGATTTCCCTGCACTGCCTTGACTTTCAAGCCGAGGATCGACTCCCACCACGTGTGCACGTGGGACCGCCCTGTGGGAAAACCTCGTCGGAAAGCCTCGTGGGAAAGACTCGAGGGAAAACCATAGATCCTTTGATCCACGCGGCGGACTGCGTGACACTGCTGCTACCGCTCTGGAGGAAAGCGCAAGTGCATGCCCGCATTCGAGACGAGCACTGACTTCCCTGGGGAGACTCCAGAAGTACCCCAAGATACATGTCAGCACTGGAGAGGAATCCTCAGGTTCCGGCCCCGACTCCACACAAGGTCTTAGGCCCCGGCATCGACGGCAGAGGAATCCCGAGAGGCCCCCGAGGAACTCGCATGGGGACTGGCTTTTCCTGAGGCCACCAGAGCGGGTCCCTGAGGTCCCCGTCGTAAATCGAGAGCACCTGCCGCAACTCGAGAAAATCCAGGAGGTTTTGCCCTCCAGGCGAGATGACGCCCATTTCCGCTGAGGCTTCTCAAGGCTAATCACATCTAAGCACTGGAACTTCCAAAGGGTCCTTCACACCCTTGCTGCAACTCAAGAAGTTCCCCGACATACCCGTCGACACTCCAGAGGAAGCACGAGGGTCCCGCACACATCCAGGGGAGCCCTGTTTCCGCCTCCTAGCTCGAGATGAGGGATCCTTTCCCTGTTTCGTAGGGAAAGAATTCCCGGCATTCCCGTCGCATCTCAAGAGGAGGCGCTCTCCACAGGAAAGGCGAGAGGAACTCCAGGGTCGTGCCACCATTCCAAGAGTCCCCCAGATGTGTCAGTCCATTCCAGAGGAACCTGTTTTCCCTGCACTGCCTTGACGTTCAAGCCGAGGATCGACTCCCACCACGTGTGCACGTGGGACAGCCCTGTGGGAAATCCTCGTGGGAAAGCCTCCTGGGAAAGACTCGAGGGAAAACCATAGATCCTTTGATCCACGCGGCGGACTGCGTGACACTGCTGCTACCGCTCTGGGGGAAAGCACAAGTGCATGCCCGCATTCGAGACGAGCACTGACTCCCCTGGGGAGACTCCAGAAGTACCCCAAGATCCATGTCAGCACTGGAGAGGAATCCTCAGGTTCTGGCCCCAACTCCACACAAGGTCTTAGGCCCCGGCATCGACGGGAGAGGAATCCCGAGAGGCCCCCGAGGAACTCGCATGGGGACTGGCCTTTCCTGAGGCCACCAGAGCGGGTCCCTGAGGTCCCCGTCGTAAGTCTAGAGCACCTGCCTCAACTCGAGAAAATCCAGGAGGTTTTGCCCTACAGGCGAGATGAGGCCCATTTCCGCTGAGGCTTCTCGAGGCTAATCACATCTAACCGCTGGAACTTCCAAAGGGTCCTTCACACGCTTGCTGCAACTCAAGAAGTTCCCTGACATACCCGTCTCCACTCGAGAGGAAGCACGAGGGCCCGCACACATCCAGGGGAGCCCCGTTTCCGCCTCCTAGCTCGAGATGAGGGATCCTTTCCCTGTTTGGTAGGGAAAGAATTCCCGGCGATCCCGTCGCATCTCAAGAGGAAGCGCTCTCCACAGGAAAGGCGAGAGGAACTCCAGGGTCGTGCCACCATTCCAAGAGTCCCCCAGATGTGTCAGTACCTTCCAGAGGAACCTGTTTTCCCTGCACTGCCTTGACGTTCAAGCCGAGGATCGACTACCACCCCGTGTGCATGGGGGACAGCCCTGTGGGAAAGCCTCGTGGGAAAGACTCCTGGGAAAGACTCGAGGGAAAACCATAGATCCTTAGATCCATGTGGCGGACTGCGTGACACTGCTGCTACCGCTCTGGAGGAACGTGCAAGTGCATGCCCGCATTCGAGACGAGGACTGACTCCCCTGGGGAGACTCCTGAAGTACCCCCAAGATCCATGTCAGCACTGGAGAGGAATCCTATGGTTCCGGCCCCGACTCCACACAAGGGCTTAGGCCCCGGCATCGACGGGAGAGGAATCCCGAGAGGCCCCCGAGGAACTCGCATGGGGACTGGCCTTTCCTGAGGCCACCAGAGCGGGTCCCTGAGGTCCCCGTCGTAAGTCGAGAGCACCTGCCGCAACTCGAGAAAATCCAGGAGGTTTTGCCCTCCAGGCGAGATGAGGCCCATTTCCGCTGAGGCTACTCGAGGCTAATCACATCTAACCACTGGAACTTCCAAAGGGTCCTTCACACCCTTGCTGCAACTCAAGAAGTTCCCGACATACCCATCTCCACACGAGAGAAAGCACGAGGGTCCCGCACACATCCAGGGGAGCCCCGTTCCCGCCTCCTAGCTCGAGATGAGGGATCCTTTCCCTGTTTAGTAGGGAAAGAATTTTCGGCGTTCCCGTCTCATCTCAAGAGGAGGCGCTCTCCACAGGAAAGGCGAGAGGAACTCCAGGGTCGTGCCACGATTCCAAGAGTCCCCCAGATATGTCAGTCCATTCCAGAGGAACCTGTTTTCCCTGCACTGCCTTGACGTTCAAGCCGAGGATCGACTCCCACCATGTGTGTACGTGGGACAGCCCTGTGGGAAAGCCTCGTGGGAAAGCCTCCTGGGAAAGACTCGAGGGAAAACAATAGATCCTTTGATCCACGCGGCGGACTGCGTGACACTGCTGCTACCGCTCTGCAGGAAAGCACAAGTGCATGCCCGCATTCGAGACGAGCACTGACTCCCCTGGGAAGACTCCAGAAGTACCCCAAGATCCATGTCAGCACTGGAGAGGAAACCTCAGATTCTGGCCCCGACTCCACACAAGGTCTTAGGCCCCGGCATCGACGGGATAGGAATCCCGAGAGGCCCCCGAGGAACTCGCATGGGGACTGGCCTTTCCTTAGGCCACCAGAGCGGGTCCCTGAGGTCCCCGTCGTAAGTCGAGAGCACCTGCCGCAACTCGAGAAAATCCAGGAGGTTTTGCCCTCCAGGCGAGATGAGGCCCATTTCCGCTGAGGCTTCTCGAGGCTAATCACATCTAAACACTGGAACTTCCAAAGGGTCCTTCACACCCTTGATGCAACTCAAGAAGTTCCCCGACATACCCGTCTACACTCGAGAGGAAGCACGAGGGTCCCGCACACATCCAGGGGAGCCCCGTTTCTGCCTCCTAGTTCGAGATGAGGGATCCTTTCCCTGTTTCGTAGGGAAAGAATTCCCGGCGTTCCCGTCGCATCTCAAGAGGAGGCGCTCTCCACAGGAAAGGCGAGAGGAACTCCAGGGTCGTGCCACCATTCCAAGAGTCCCCCAGATGTGTCAGTCCATTCCAGAGGAACCTGTTTTCCCTGCACTGCCTTGACGTTCAAGCCGAGGATCGACTCCCACCACGTGTGCACGTGGGACAGCCCTGTGGGAAATCCTCGTGGGAAAGCCTCGTGGGAAAGACTCGAGGGAAAACCATAGATCCTTTGATCCACGCGGCGGACTGCGTGACACTGCTGCTACCGCTCTGGGGGAAAGCACAAGTGCATGCCCGCATTCGAGACGAGCACTGACTCCCCTGGGGAGACTCCAGAAGTACCCCAAGATCCATGTCAGCACTGGAGAGGAATCCTCAGGTTCCGGCCCCGATTCCACACAAGGTCTTAGGCCCTGGCATTGACGGCAGAGGAATCCCAAGAGGCCCCCGAGGAACTCGCATGGGGACTGGCCTTTCCTGAGGCCACCAGAGCGGGTCCCTGAGGTCCCCGACGTAAGTCGAGAGCACCTGCCGCAACTCGAGAAAATCCAGGAGGTTTTGCCCTCCGGGCGAGATGAGGCCCATTTCCTCTGAGGCTTCTAGAGGCTAATCACATCTAACCACTGGAACTTCCAAAGGGTCCTTCACACCCTTGCTGCAACTCAAGATGTTCCCCGACATACCCGTCTCCACTCGAGAGGAAGCACGAGGGTCCCGCACACATCCAGGGGAGCCCCGTTTCCGCCTCCTAGCTCGAGATGAGGGATCCTTTCCCTGTTTCGTAGGGAAAGAATTCCCGGCGTTCCCGTCCCATCTCAAGAGGCGCTCTCCACAGGAAAGGCGAGAGGAACTCCAGGGTCGTGCCACCATTCCAAGAGTCCCCCAGATGTGTCAGTCCATTCCAGAGGAACCTGTTTTCCCTGCACTGCCTTGACGTTCAAGCCGAGGATGGACTCCCAGCACGTGTGCACGTGGGACCGCCCTGTGGGAAAGCCTCCTCGGAAAGCCTCGTGGGAAAGACTCGAGGGAAAACCATAGATCCTTTGTTCCACGCGGCGGACTGCGTGAACCTGCTGCTACCGCTCTGGAGGAAAATGCAAGTGCATGCCCGCATTCGAGACGAGCACTGACTCCCCTGGGGAGACTCCAGAAGTACCCCAAGATCCATGTCAGCACTGGAGAGGAATCCTCAGGTTCCGGCCCCGACTCCACACAAGGTCTTAGGCCCGGGCATCTACGGTAGATAAATCCCGAGAGGCCCCCGAGGAACTCGCATGGGGACTGGCCTTTCCTGAGGCCACCAGAGCGGGTCCCTGAGGTCCCCGTCGTAAGTCGAGAGCACCTGCCGCAACTCGAGAAAATCCAGGTGGTTTTGCCCTCCAGGCGAGATGAGGCCCATTTCCGCTGAGGCTTCTCGAGGCTAATCACATCTAACCACTGGAACTTCCAAAGGGTCCTTCAGACCCTTGCTGCAACTCAAGAAGTTCCCCGACATACCCGTCCCCACTCGAGAGGAAGCACGAGGGTCCCGCACACATCCAGGGGAGCCCCGTTTCCGCCTCCTGGCCCGAGATGAGGGATCCTTGCCCTGATTCGTAGGGAAAGAATTCCCGGCGTTCCCGTCGCATCTCAAGAGGCGCTCTCCACAGGAAAGGCGAGAGGAACTCCAGGGTCGTGCCACCCTTCAACGAGTCCCCCAGATGTGTCAGTCCTTTCCAGAGGAACCTGTTTTCCCTGCACTGCCTTGACGTTCAAGCCGAGGATGGACTCCCAGCACGTGTGCACGTGGGACCGCCCTGTGGGAAAGCCTCCTCAGAAAGCCTCGTGGGAAAGACTCGAGGGAAAACCATAGATCCTTTGATCCACGCGGCGGACTGCGTGACACTGCTGCTACCGCTCTGGAGGAAAGCGCAAGTGCATGCCCGCATTCGAGACGAGCACTGACTTCCCTGGGGAGACTGCAGAAGTACCCCAAGATCCATGTCAGCACTGGAGAGGAATCTTCAGGTTCCGGCCCCGACTCCACACAAGGTCTTAGGCCCCGGCATCGACGGGAGAGGAATCTCGAGAGGCCCCCGAGGAACTCGCATGGGGACTGGCCTTTCCTGAGGCCACCAGAGCGGGTCCCTGAGGTCCTCTTCGTAAGTCGAGAGCACCTGCCGCAACTCGAGAAAATCCAGGAGGTTTTGCCCTCCAGGCCAGATGAGCCCCATTTCCGCTGAGGCTTCTCAAGGCTAATCACATCTAACCACTGGAACTTCCAAAGGGTCCTTCACACCCTTGCTGCAACTCAAGAAGTTCCCCGACATACCCGTCGCCACTCGAGAGGAAGCACGAGGGTCCCGCACACATCCAGGGGAGCCCCGTTTCCGCCTCCTAGCTCGAGATGAGGGATCCTTTCCCTGTTTCGTAGGGAAAGAATTCCCGGCGTTCCCGTCGCATCTCAAGAGGAGGCGCTCTCCACAGGAAAGGCGAGAGGAACTCCAGGGTCGTGCCACCATTCCAAGAGTCCCCCAGATGTGTCAGTCCATTCCAGAGGAACCTGTTTTCCCTGCACTGCCTTGACGTTCAAGCCGAGGATCGACTCCCACCACGTGTGCACGTGGGACAGCCCTGTGGGAAAGCCTCGTGGGAAAGCCTCCTGGGAAAGACTCGAAGGAAAACCATAGATCCTTTGATCCATGCGCCAGACTGCGTGACACTGCTGCTACCGCTCTGGAGGAAAGCGCAAGTGCATGCCCGCATTCGAGACGAGCACTGACTCCCCTGGGTAGACTCCAGAAGTTCCCCCAAGATCCATGTCAGCACTGGAGAGGAATCCTCAGGTTCCGGCCCCGACTCCACACAAGGTCTTAGGCCCCGGCATCGACGGCAGAGGAATCCCGAGAGGCCCCCAAGAAACTCGCATGAGGACTGGCCTTGCCTGAGGCCACCAGAGCGGGTCCCTGAGGTCCCCGTCGTAAGTCGAGAGCACCTGCCGCAACTCGAGAAAATCCAGGAGGTTTTGCCCTCCAGGCGAGATGAGGCCCATTTCCGCTGAGGCTTCTCGAGGCTAATCACATCTAACCACGGGAACATCAAAGGGTCCTTCACACCCTTGCTGCAACTCAAGAAGTTCCGCGCCATACCCGTCTCCACTCGAGAGGAAGCACGAGGGTCCCGCACACATCCAGGGGAGCCCCGTTTCCGCCTGCTAGCTCGAGATGAGGGATCCTTTCCCTGTTTCGTAGGGAAAGAATTCCCGGCGTTCCCGTCGCATCTCAAGAGGAGGCGTTCTCCACAGGAAAGGCGAGAGGAACTCCAGGGTCGTGCCACCATTCCAAGAGTCCCCCAGATGTGTCAGTCCATTCCAGAGGAAACTGTTTTCCCTGCACTGCCTTGACGTTCAAGCCGAGGATCGACTCCCACCACGTGTGCACCTGGGACAGCCCTGTGGGAAAGCCTCGTGGGAAAGCCTCGTGGGAAAGACTCGAGGGAAAACCATAGATCCTTTGATCCACGCGGCGGACTGCGTGACACTGCTGCTACCGCTCTGGGGGAAAGCGCAAGTGCATGCCCGCATTCGAGACGAGCACTGACTCCCCTGGGGAGACTCCAGAAATACCCCAAGATCCATGTCAGCACTGGAGAGGAATCCTCAGGTTCCGGCCCCGTCTCCACACAAGGTCTTAGGCCCTGGCATTGACGGCAGAGGAATCCCAAGAGGCCCCCGAGGAACTCGCATGGGGACTGGCCTTTCCTGAGGCCACCAGAGCGGGTCCCTGAGGTCCCCGACGTAAGTCGAGAGCACCTGCCGCAACTCGAGAAAATCCAGGAGGTTTTGCCCTCCAGGCGAGATGAGGCCCGTTTCCTCTGAGGCTTCTCGAGGCTAATCACATCTAACCACTGGAACTTCCAAAGGGTCCTTCACACCCTTGCTGCAACTCAAGATGTTCCCCGACATACCCGTCTCCACTCGAGAGGAAGCACGAGGGTCCCGCACACATCCAGGGGAGCCCCGTTTCCGCCTCCTAGCTGGAGATGAGGGATCCTTTCCCTGTTTCGTAGGGAAAGAATTCCCGGCGTTCCCGTCGGATCTCAAGAGGAGGCGCTCTCCACAGGAAAGGCGAGAGGAACTCCAGGATCCTGCCACCATTCCAAGAGTCCCCCAGATGTGTCAGTCCATTCCAGAGGAACCTGTTTTCCCTGCACTGCCTTGACGTTCAAGCCGAGGATCGACTCCCACCACGTGTGCACGTGGGACAGCCCTGTGGGAAAGCCTCGTGGGAAAGCCTCCTGGGAAAGACTCGAGGGAAAACCATAGATCCTTTGATCCATGCGCCGGACTGCGTGACACTGCTGCTACCGCTCTGGAGGAAAGCGCAAGTGCATGCCCGCATTCGAGACGAGCACTGACTCCCCTGGGTAGACTCCAGAAGTTCCCCCAAGATCCATGTCAGCACTGAAGAGGAATCCTCAGGTTCCGGCCCCGACTCCACACAAGGTCTTAGGCCCCGGCATCGACGGCAGAGGAATCCCGAGAGGCCCCCGAGGAACTCGCATGGGGACTAGCCTTTCCTGAGGCCACCAGAGCGGGTCACTAAGGTCCCCGTCGTAAGTCGAGAGCACCTCCCGCAACTCGAGAAAATCCAGGAGGTTTTGCCCTCCAGGCGAGATGAGGCCATTTCCGCTGAGGCTTCTCGAGGCTAATCACATCTAACCACTGGAACTTCCAAAGTGTCCTTCACACCCTTGCTGCAACTCAAGAAGTTCCCCGACATACCCGTCTCCACTCGAGAGGAAGCACGAGGGCCCCCACACATCCAGGGGAGACCCGTTTCCGCCTCCTAGCTCGAGATGAGGGATCCTTTCCCTGTTTCGTAGGGAAAGAATTCCCGGCGTTCCCGTCGCATCTCAAGAGGAGGCACTCTCCACATGAAAGGCGAGTGGAACTCCAGGGTCGTGCCACCATTCCAAGAGTCCCCCAGATGTGTCAGTCCATTCCAGAGGAACCTGATTTCCCTGCACTGCCTTGACTTTCAAGCCGAGGATCGACTCCCACCACGTGTGCACGTGGGACCGCCCTGTGGGAAAACCTCGTCGGAAAGCCTCGTGGGAAAGACTCGAGGGAAAACCATAGATCCTTTGATCCACGCGGCGGACTGCGTGACACTGCTGCTACCGCTCTGGAGGAAAGCGCAAGTGCATGCCCGCATTCGAGAAGAGCACTGACTTCCCTGGGGAGACTCCAGAAGTACCCCAAGATACATGTCAGCACTGGAGAGGAATCCTCAGGTTCCGGCCCCGACTCCACACAAGGTCTTAGGCCCCGGCATCGACGGGAGAGGAATCCCGAGAGGCCCCCGAGGAACTCGCATGGGGACTGGCTTTCCCTGAGGCCACCAGAGCGGGTCCCTGAGGTCCCCGTCGTAAATCGAGAGCACCTGCCGCAACTCGAGAAAATCCAGGAGATTTTGCCCTCCAGGCGAGATGACGCCCATTTCCGCTGAGGCTTCTCAAGGCTAATCACATCTAAGCACTGGAACTTCCAAAGGGTCCTTCACACCCTTGCTGCAACTCAAGAAGTTCCCCGACATACCCGTCAACACTCCAGAGGAAGCACGAGGGTCCCGCACACATCCAGGGGAGCCCCGTTTCCGCCTCCTAGCTCGAGATGAGGGATCCTTTCCCTGTTTCGTAGGGAAAGAATTCCCGGCGTTCCCGTCTCATCTCAAGAGGAGGCGCTCTCCACAGGAAAGGCGAGAGGAACTCCAGGGTCGGGCCACCATTCCAAGAGTCCCCCAGATGTGTCAGTCCATTCCAGAGGAACCTGTTTTCCCTGCACTGCCTTGACGTTCAAGCCGAGGATCGACTCCCACCACGTGTGCACGTGGGACAGCCCTGTGGGAAATCCTCGTGGGAAAGCCTCGTGGGAAAGACTCGAGGGAAAACCATAGATCCTTTGATCCACGTGGCGGACTGCGTGACACTGCTGCTACCGCTCTGGGGGAAAGCACAAGTGCATGCCCGCATTCGAGACGAGCACTGACTCCCCTGGGGAGACTCCAGAAGTACCCCAAGATCCATGTCAGCACTGGAGAGGAATCCTCAGGTTCCGGCCCCGATTCCACACAAGGTCTTAGGCCCTGGCATTGACGGCAGAGGAATCCCAAGAGGCCCCCGAGGAACTCGCATGGGGACTGGCCTTTCCTGAGGCCACCAGAGCGGGTCCCTGAGGTCCCCGACGTAAGTCGAGAGCACCTGCCGCAACTCGAGAAAATCCAGGAGGTTTTGCCCTCCGGGCGAGATGAGGCCCATTTCCTCTGAGGCTTCTCGAGGCTAATCACATCTAACCACTGGAACTTCCAAAGGGTCCTTCACACCCTTGCTGCAACTCAAGATGTTCCCCGACATACCCGTCTCCACTCGAGAGGAAGCACGAGGGTCCCGCACACATCCAGGGGAGCCCCGTTTCCGCCTCCTAGCTCGAGATGAGGGATCCTTTCCCTGTTTCGTAGGGAAAGAATTCCCGGCGTTCCCGTCGCATCTCAAGAGGCGCTCTCCACAGGAAAGGCGAGAGGAACTCCAGGGTCGTGCCACCATTCCAAGAGTCCCCCAGATGTGTCAGTCCATTCCAGAGGAACCTGTTTTCCCTGCACTGCCTTGACGTTCAATCCGAGGATCGACTCCCACCACGTGTGCACGTGGGACAGCCCTGTGGGAAATCCTCGTGGGAAAGCCTCGTGGGAAAGACTCGAGGGAAAACCATAGATCCTTTGATCCACGCTGCGGACTGCGTGACACTGCTGCTACCGCTCTGGGGGAAAGCGCAAGTGCATGCCCGCATTCGAGACGAGCACTGACTCCCCTGGGGAGACTCCAGAAGTTCCCCCAAGATCCATGTCAGCACTGGAGAGGAATCCTCAGGTTCCGGCCCCGACTCCACACAAGGTCTTAGGCCCCGGCATCGACGGCAGAGGAATCCCGAGAGGCCCCCGAGAAACTCGCATGAGGACTGGCCTTGCCTGAGGCCACCAGAGCGGGTCCCTGAGGTCCCCGTCGTAAGTCGAGAGCACCTGCCGCAACTCGAGAAAATCCAGGTGGTTTTGCCCTCCAGGCGAGATGAGGCCCATTTCCGCTGAGGCTTCTCGAGGCTAATCACATCTAACCACTGGAACTTCCAAAGGGTCCTTCAGACCATTGCTGCAACTCAAGAAGTTCCCCGACATACCCGTCCCCACTCGAGAGGAAGCACGAGGGTCCCGCTCACATCCAGGGGAGCCCCGTTTCCGCCTCCTAGCCCGAGATGAGGGATCCTTTCCCTGATTCGTAGGGAAAGAATTCCCGGCGTTCCCGTCGCATCTCAAGAGGCGCTCTCCACAGGAAAGGCGAGAGGAACTCCAGGGTCGTGCCACCCTTCAACGAGTCCCCCAGATGTGTCAGTCCATTCAAGAGGAACCTGTTTTCCCTGCACTGCCTTGACGTTCAAGCCGAGGATGGACTCCCAGCACGTGTGCACGTGGGACCGCCCTGTGGGAAAGCCTCCTCAGAAAGCCTCGTGGGAAAGACACGAGGGAAAACCATAGATCCTTTGTTCCACGCGGCGGACAGCGTGAAACTGCTGCTACCGCTCTGGAGGAAAATGCAAGTGCATGCCCGCATTCGAGACGAGCACTGACTCCCCTGGGGAGACTCCAGAAGTACCCCAAGATCCATGTCAGCACTGGAGAGGAATCCTCAGGTTCCGGCCCCGACTCCACACAAGGTCTTAGGCCCGGGCATCTACGGGAGATAAATCCCGAGAGGCCCCCGAGGAACTCGCATGGGGACTGGCCTTTCCTGAGGCCACCAGAGCGGGTCCCTGAGGTCCCCGTCGTAAGTCGAGAGCACCTGCCGCAACTCGAGAAAATCCAGGTGGTTTTGCCCTCCAGGCGAGATGAGGCCCATTTCCGCTGAGGCTTCTCGAGGCTAATCACATCTAACCACTGGAACTTCCAAAGGGTCCTTCAGACCCTTGCTGCAACTCAAGAAGTTCCCCGACATACCCGTCCCCACTCGAGAGGAAGCACGAGGGTCCCGCACACATCCAGGGGAGCCCCGTTTCCGCCTCCTAGCCCGAGATGAGGGATCCTTTCCCTGATTCGTAGGGAAAGAATTCCCGGCGTTCCCGTCGCATCTCAAGAGGCGCTCTCCACAGGAAAGGCGAGAGGAACTCCAGGGTCGTGCCACCCTTCAACGAGTCCCCCAGATGTGTCAGTCCTTTCCAGAGGAACCTGTTTTCCCTGCACTGCCTTGACGTTCAAGCCGAGGATGGACTCCCAGCACGTGTGCACGTGGGACCGCCCTGTGGGAAAGCCTCCTCAGAAAGCCTCGTGGGAAAGACTCGAGGGAAAACCATAGATCCTTTGATCCACGCGGCGGACTGCGTGACACTGCTGCTACCGCTCTGGAGGAAAGCGCAAGTGCATGTCCGCATTCGAGACGAGCACTGACTTCCCTGGGGAGACTGCAGAAGTACCCCAAGATCCATGTCAGCACTGGAGAGGAATCTTCAGGTTCCGGCCCCGACTCCACACAAGGTCTTAGGCCCCGGCATCGACGGGAGAGGAATCTCGAGAGGCCCCCGAGGAACTCGCATGGGGACTGGCCTTTCCTGAGGCCACCAGAGCGGGTCCCTGAGGTCCTCTTCGTAAGTCGAGAGCACCTGCCGCAACTCGAGAAAATCCAGGAGGTTTTGCCCTCCAGGCCAGATGAGCCCCATTTCCGCTGAGGCTTCTCAAGGCTAATCACATCTAACCACTGGAACTTCCAAAGGGTCCTTCACACCCTTGCTGCAACTCAAGAAGTTCCCCGACATACCCGTCGCCACTCGAGAGGAAGCACGAGGGTCCCGCACACATCCAGGGGAGCCCCGTTTCCGCCTCCTAGCTCGAGATGAGGGATCCTTTCCCTGTTTCGTAGGGAAAGAATTCCCGGCGTTCCCGTCGCATCTCAAGAGGAGGCGCTCTCCACAGGAAAGGCGAGAGGAACTCCAGGGTCGTGCCACCATTCCAAGAGTCCCCCAGATGTGTCAGTCCATTCCAGAGGAACCTGTTTTCCCTGCACTGCCTTGACGTTCAAGCCGAGGATCGACTCCCACCACGTGTGCACGTGGGACAGCCCTGTGGGAAATCCTCGTGGGAAAGCCTCGTGGGAAAGACTCGAGGGAAAACCATAGATCCTTTGATCCACGCGGCGGACTGCGTGACACTGCTGCTACCGCTCTGGGGGAAAGCACAAGTGCATGCCCGCATTCGAGACGAGCACTGACTCCCCTGGGGAGACTCCAGAATTACCCCAAGATCCATGTCAGCACTGGAGAGGAATCCTCAGGTTCCGGCCCCGATTCCACACAAGGTCTTAGGCCCTAGCATTGACGGCAGAGGAATCCCAAGAGGCCCCCGAGGAACTCGCATGGGGACTGGCCTTTCCTGAGGCCACCAGAGCGGGTCCCTGAGGTCCCCGACGTAAGTCGAGAGCACCTGCCGCAACTCGAGAAAATCCAGGAGGTTTTGCCCTCCGGGCGAGATGAGGCCCATTTCCTCTGAGGCTTCTCGAGGCTAATCACATCTAACCACTGGAACTTCCAAAGGGTCCTTCACACCCTTACTGCAACTCTAGATGTTCCCCGACATACCCGTCTCCACTCGAGAGGAAGCACTAGGGTCCCGCACACATCCAGGGGAGCCCCGTTTCCGCCTCCTAGCTCGAGATGAGGGATCCTTTCCCTGTTTCGTAGGGAAAGAATTCCCGGCGTTCCCGTCGCATCTCAAGAGGCGCTCTCCACAGGAAAGGCGAGAGGAACTCCAGGGTCGTGCCACCATTCCAAGAGTCCCCCAGATGTGTCAGTCCATTCCAGAGGAACCTGTTTTCCCTGCACTGCCTTGACGTTCAAGCCGAGGATCGACTCCCACCACGTGTGCACGTGGGACAGCCCTGTGGGAAATCCTCGTGGGAAAGCCTCGTGGGAAAGACTCGAGGGAAAACCATAGATCCTTTGTTCCACGCGGCGGACTGCGTGAAACTGCTGCTACCGCTCTGGAGGAAAATGCAAGTGCATGCCCGCATTCGAGACGAGCACTGACTCCCCTGGGGAGACTCCAGAAGTACCCCAAGATCCATGTCAGCACTGGAGAGGAATCCTCAGGTTCCGGCCCCGACTCCACACAAGGTCTTAGGCCCGGGCATCTACGGGAGATAAATCCCGAGAGGCCCCCGAGGAACTCGCATGGGGACTGGCCTTTCCTGAGGCCACCAGAGCGGGTCCCTGAGGTCCCCGTCGTAAGTCGAGAGCACCTGCCGCAACTCGAGAAAATCCAGGTGGTTTTGCCCTCCAGGCGAGATGAGGCCCATTTCCGCTGAGGCTTCTCGAGGCTAATCACATCTAACCACTGGAACTTCCAAAGGGTCCTTCAGACCCTTGCTGCAACTCAAGAAGTTCCCCGACATACCCGTCCCCACTCGAAAGGAAGCACGAGGGTCCCGCACACATCCAGGGGAGCCCCGTTTCCGCCTCCTAGCCCGAGATGAGGGATCCTTTCCCTGATTCGTAGGGAAAGAATTCCCGGCGTTCCCGTCGCATCTCAAGAGGCGCTCTCCACAGGAAAGGCGAGAGGAACTCCAGGGTCGTGCCACCCTTCAACGAGTCCCCCAGATGTGTCAGTCCTTTCCAGAGGAACCTGTTTTCCCTGCACTGCCTTGACGTTCAAGCCGAGGATGGACTCCCAGCACGTGTGCACGTGGGACCGCCCTGTGGGAAAGCCTCCTCAGAAAGCCTCGTGGGAAAGACTCGAGGGAAAACCATAGATCCTTTGATCCACGCGGCGGACTGCGTGACACTGCTGCTACCGCTCTGGAGGAAAGCGCAAGTGCATGTCCGCATTCGAGACGAGCACTGACTTCCCTGGGGAGACTGCAGAAGTACCCCAAGATCCATGTCAGCACTGGAGAGGAATCTTCAGGTTCCGGCCCCGACTCCACACAAGGTCTTAGGCCCCGGCATCGACGGGAGAGGAATCTCGAGAGGCCCCCGAGGAACTCGCATGGGGACTGGCCTTTCCTGAGGCCACCAGAGCGGGTCCCTGAGGTCCTCTTCGTAAGTCGAGAGCACCTGCCGCAACTCGAGAAAATCCAGGAGGTTTTGCCCTCCAGGCCAGATGAGCCCCATTTCCGCTGAGGCTTCTCAAGGCTAATCACATCTAACCACTGGAACTTCCAAAGGGTCCTTCACACCCTTGCTGCAACTCAAGAAGTTCCCCGACATACCCGTCGCCACTCGAGAGGAAGCACGAGGGTCCCGCACACATCCAGGGGAGCCCCGTTTCCGCCTCCTAGCTCGAGATGAGGGATCCTTTCCCTGTTTCGTAGGGAAAGAATTCCCGGCGTTCCCGTCGCATCTCAAGAGGAGGCGCTCTCCACAGGAAAGGCGAGAGGAACTCCAGGGTCGTGCCACCATTCCAAGAGTCCCCCAGATGTGTCAGTCCATTCCAGAGGAACCTGTTTTCCCTGCACTGCCTTGACTTTCAAGCCGAGGATCGACTCCCACCACGTGTGCACGTGGGACAGCCCTGTGGGAAAGCCTCGTGGGAAAGCCTCCTGGGAAAGACTCGAAGGAAAACCATAGATCCTTTGATCCATGCGCCGGACTGCGTGACACTGCTGCTACCGCTCTGGAGGAAAGCGCAAGTGCATGCCCGCATTCGAGACGAGCACTGACTCCCCTGGGTAGACTCCAGAAGTTCCCCCAAGATCCATGTCAGCACTGAAGAGGAATCCTCAGGTTCCGGCCCCGACTCCACACAAGGTCTTAGGCCCCGGCATTGACGGCAGAGGAATCCCAAGAGGTCCCCGAGGAACTCGCATGGGGACTGGCCTTTCCTGAGGCCACCAGAGCGGGTCCCTGAGGTCCCCGACGTAAGTCGAGAGCACCTGCCGCAACTCGAGAAAATCCAGGAGGTTTTGCCCTCCAGGCGAGATGAGGCCCATTTCCTCTGAGGCTTCTCGAGGCTAATCACATCTAACCACTGGAACTTCCAAAGGGTCCTTCACACCCTTGCTGCAACTCAAGATGTTCCCCGACATACCCGTCTCCACTCGAGATGAAGCACGAGGGTCCCGCACACATCCAGGGGAGCCCTGTTTCCGCCTCCTAGCTCGAGATGAGGGATCCTTTCCCTGTTTCGTAGGGAAAGAATTCCCGGCGTTCCCGTCGGATCTCAAGAGGAGGCGCTCTCCACAGGAAAGGCGAGAGGAACTCCAGGATCGTGCCACCATTCCAAGAGTCCCCCAGATGTGTCAGTCCATTCCAGAGGAACCTGTTTTCCCTGCACTGCCTTGACGTTCAAGCCGAGGATCCACTCCCACCACGTGTGCACGTGGGACAGCCCTGTGGGAAAGCCTCGTGGGAAAGCCTCCTGGGAAAGACTCGAGGGAAAACCATAGATCCTTTGATCCATGCGCCGGACTGCGTGACACTGCTGCTACCGCTCTGGAGGAAAGCGCAAGTGCATGCCCGCATTCGAGACGAGCACTGACTCCCCTGGGTAGACTCCAGAAGTTCCCCCAAGATCCATGTCAGCACTGAAGAGGAATCCTCAGGTTCCGGCCCCGACTCCACACAAGGTCTTAGGCCCCGGCATCGACGGCAGAGGAATCCCGAGAGGCCCCCGAGAAACTCGCATGAGGACTGGCCTTGCCTGAGGCCACCAGAGCGGGTCCCTGAGGTCCCCGTCGTAAGTCGAGAGCACCTGCCGCAACTCGAGAAAATCCAGGTGATTTTGCCCTCCAGGCGAGATGAGGCCCATTTCCGCTGAGGATTCTCGAGGCTAATCACATCTAACCACTTGAACTACCAAAGGGTCCTTCAGACCCTTGCTGCAACTCAAGAAGTTCCCCGACATACCCGTCTCCACTCGAGAGGAAGCACGAGGGTCCCGCACACATCCAGGGGAGCCCCGTTTCCGCCTCCTAGCCCGAGATGAGGGATCCTTTCCCTGATTCGTAGGGAAAGAATTCCCGGCGTTCCCGTCGCATCTCAAGAGGCGCTCCCCACAGGAAAGGCGAGAGGAACTCCAGGGTCGTGCCACCCTTCAAAGAGTCCCCCAGATGTGTCAGTCCATTCCAGAGTAACCTGATTTCCCTGCACTGCCTTGACGTTCAAGCCGAGGATGGACTCCCAGCACGTGTGCACGTGGGACCGCCCTGTGGGAAAGCCTCGTCGGAAAGCCTCGTGGGAAAGACTCGAGGGAAAACCATAGATCCTTTGATCCACGCGGCGGACTGCGTGACACTGCTGCTACCGCTCTGCAGGAAAGCGCAAGTGCATGCCCGCATTCGAGACGAGGACTGACTCCCCTGGGGAGACTCCAGAAGTACCCCAAGATCCATGTCAGCACTGCAGAGGAATCCTCAGGTTCCGGCCCCGACTCCACACAAGGTCTTAGGACTCGGCATCGACGGGATAGGAATCCCGAGAGGCCCCCGAGGAACTCGCATGGGGACTGGCCTTTCCTGTGGCCACCAGAGCGGGTCCCTGAGGTCCCCGTCGTAAGTCGAGAGCACCTGCCGCAACTCGAGAAAATCCAGGAGGTTTTGCCCTCCAGGCGAGATGAGGCCCATTTCCGCTGAGGCTTCTCGAGGCTCATCACATCTAACCCCTGGAACTTCCAAAGGGTCCTTCACACCCTTGCTGCAACTCAAGAAGTTCCCCGACCTACCCGTCTCCACTCGAGAGGAAGCACGAGGGTCCCGCACACATCCAGGGGAGCCCCGTTTCCGCCTCCTAGCTCGAGATGAGGGATCCTTTCCCTGTTTCGTAGGGAAAGAATTCCCGGCGTTCCCGTCGCATCTCAAGAGGAGGAACTCCACAGGAAAGGCGAGAGGAACTCCAGGGTCGTGCCACCATTCCAAGAGTCCCCCAGATGTGTCAGTCCATTCCAGAGGAACCTGTTTTCCCTGCACTGCCTTGACGTTCAAGCCGAGGATCAACTCCCACCACGTGTGCACGTGGGACAGCCCTGTGGGAAAGCCTCGTGGGAAAGCCTCGTGGGAAAGACTCGAGGGAAAACCATAGATCCTTTGATCCACGCGGCCGACTGCGTGACACTGCTGCTACCGCTCTGGAGGAAAGCGCAAGTGCATGCCCGCATTCGAGACGAGCACTGACTCCCCTGGGGAGACTCCAGAAGTTCCCCCAAGATCCATGTCAGCACTGGGGAGGAATCCTCAGGTTCCGGCCCCGACTCCACACAAGGTCTTAGGCCCCGGCATCGACGGGAGAGGAATCCCGAGAGGCCCCCAAGAAACTCGCATGAGGACTGGCCTTGCCTGAGGCCACCAGAGCGGGTCCCTGAGGTCCCCGTCGTAAGTCGAGAGCACCTGCCGCAACTCGAGAAAATCCAGGAGGTTTTGCCCTCCAGGCGAGATGAGGCCCATTTCCGCTGAGGCTTCTCGAGGCTAATCACATCTAACCACTGGAACTTCCAAAGTGTCCTTCACACCCTTGCTGCAACTCAAGAAGTTCCCCGCCATACCCGTCTCCACTCGAGAGGAAGCACGAGGGTCCCGCACACATCCAGGGGAGCCCCGTTTCCGAGTCCTAGCTCGAGATGAGGGATCCTTTCCCTGTTTCGTAGGGAAAGAATTCCCGGCGTTCCCATCGCATCTCAAGAGGAGGCACTCTCCACAGGAAAGGCGAGAGGAACTCCAGGGTCGTGCCACCATTCCAAGAGTCCCCCAGATGTGTCAGTCCATTCCAGAGGAACCTGATTTCCCTGCACTGCCTTGACTTTCAAGCCGAGGATCGACTCCCACCACGTGTGCACGTGGGACCGCCCTGTGGGAAAACCTCGTCGGAAAGCATCGTGGGAAAGACTCGAGGGAAAACCATAGATCCTTTGATCCACGCGGCGGACTGCGTGACACTGCTGCTACCGCTCTGGAGGAAAGCGCAAGTGCATGTCCGCATTCGAGACGAGCACTGACTTCCCTGGGGAGACTCCAGAAGTACCCCAAGATCCATGTCAGCACTGGAGAGGAATCCTCAGGTTCCGGCCCCGACTCCACACAAGGTCTTAGTCCCCGGCATCGACGGGAGAGGAATCCCGAGAGGCCCCCGAGGAACTCGCATGGGGACTGGCCTTACCTGAGGCCAACAGAGCGGGTCCCTGAGGTCCCCGTCGTAAGTCGAGAGCACCTGCCGCAACTCGAGAAAATCCAGGAGGTTTTCCCCTCCAGGCGAGATGAGGCCCATTTCCGCTGAGGCTTCTCGAGGCTAATCACATCTAACCACTGGAACTTCCTAAGGGTCCTTCACACCCTTGCTGCAACTCAAGAAGTTCCCCGACATATCCGTCTCCACTCGAGAGGAAGCACGTGGGGTCCCGCACACATCCAGGGAATCCCCGTTTCCACCTCCTAGCTCGAGATGAGGGATCCTTTCCCTGTTTCGTAGGGAAAGAATTGCCGGCGTTCCCGTCGCATCTCAAGAGGAGGCGCTCTCCACAGGAAAGGCGAGAGGAACTCCAGGGTCGTGCCACCATTCCAAGAGACCCCCAGATGTGCAGTCCATTCCAGAGGAACCTGTTTTCCCTGCACTGCCTTGACCTTCAAGCTGAGGATCGACTCACACCACGTGTGCACGTGGGACAGCCCTGTGGGAAAGCCCCGTGGGAAAGCCTCGTGGGAAAGACTCGAGGGAAAACCATAGATCCTTTGATCCACGCGGCGGACTGCGTGACACTGCTGCTACCGCTCTGGAGGAAAGCGCATGTGCTTGCCCGCATTCGAGACGAGGACTGACTCCCCTGGGGAGACTCCAGAAGTACACCACGATCCATGTCAGCACTGGAGAGGAATCCTCAGGTTCCGGCCCCAACTCCACACAAGGTCTTAGGCCCCGGCATCGACGGGAGAGGAATCCCGAGAGGCCCCCGACGAACTCGCATGGGGACTGGCCTTTCCTGAGGCCACCAGAGCGGGTCCCTGAGGTCCCCGACGTAAGTCGAGAGCACCTGCCGCAACTCGAGAAAATCCAGGAGGTTTTGCCCTCCAGGCGAGATGAGGCCCATTTCCGCTGAGGCTTCTCGAGGCTAATCACATCTAACCACTGGAACTTCCAAAGGGTCCTTCACACCCTTGCTGCAACTCAAGAAGTTCCCCGCCATACCCGTCTCCACTCGAGTGGAAGCACGAGGGACCCGCACACATCCAGAGGAGCCCCGTTTCCGCCTCCTAGCTCGAAATGAGGGATCCTTTCCCTGTTTCGTAGGGAAAGAATTCCCGGCGTTCCCGTCGCATCTCAAGAGGAGGCGCTCTCCACAGGAAAGGCGAGAGGAACTCCAGGGTCGTGCTACCATTCCAAGAGACCCCAGATGTTTCAGTCCATTCCAGAGGAACGTCTTTTCCCTGTACTGCCTTGACGTTCAAGCCGAGGATCGACTCCCACCACGTGTGCACGTGGGACAGCCCTGTGGGAAAGCCTCGTGGGACAGCCTCGTGGGAAAGACTTGAGGGAAAACCATAGATCCTTTGATCCACGCGGCGGACTGCGTGACACTGCTGCTACCGCTCTGGAGGAAAGCGCATGTGCATGCCCGCATTCGAGACGAGGACTGACTCCCCTGGGGAGACTCCAGAAGTTCCCCCAAGATCCATGTCAGCACTGGAGAGGAATCCTCAGGTTCCGGCCCCGACTCCACACAAGGTCTTAGGCCCCGGCATCGACGGCAGAGGAATCCCGAGAGGCCCCCGAGAAACTCGCATGAGGACTGGCCTTTCCTGAGGCCACCAGAGCGGGTCCCTGAGGTCCCCGTCGTAAGTCGACAGCACCTGCCGCAACTCGAGAAAATCCAGGTGGTTTTGCCCTCCAGGCGAGATGAGGCCCATTTCCGCTGAGGATTCTCGAGGCTAATCACATCTAACCACTTGAACTTCCAAAGGGTCCTTCAGACCCTTGCTGCAACTCAAGAAGTTCCCCGACATACCCGTCTCCACTCGAGAGGAAGCACGAGGGTCCCGCACACATCCAGGGGAGCCCCGTTTCCGTCTCCTAGCTCGAGATGAGGGATCCTTTCCCTGATTCGTAGGGAAAGAATTCCCGGCGTTCCCGTCGCATCTCAAGAGGCGCTCTCCACAGGAAAGGCGAGAGGAACTCCAGGGTCGTGCCACCCTTCAACGAGTCCCCCAGATGTGTCAGTCCATTCCAGAGGAACCTGTTTTCCCTGCACTGCCTTGACGTTCAAGCCGAGGAAGGACTCCCAGCACGTGTGCACGTGGGACCGCCCTGTGGGAAAGCCTCCTCGGAAAGCCTCGTGGGAAAGACTCGAGGGAAAACCATAGATCCTTTGTTCCACGCGGCGGACTGCGTGAAACTGCTGCTACCGCTCTGGAGGAAAATGCAAGTGCATGCCCGCATTCGAGACGAGCACTGACTCCCCTGGGGAGACTCCAGAAGTACCCCAAGATCCATGTCAGCACTGGAGAGGAATCCTCAGGTTCCGGCCCCGACTCCACACAAGGTCTTAGGCCCGGGCATCTACGGGAGAGGAATCCCGAGAGGCCCCCGAGGAACTCGCATGGGTACTGGCCTTTCCTGAGGCCACCAGAGCGGGTCCCTGAGGTCCCCGTCGTAAGTCTAGAGCACCTGCCTCAACTCGAGAAAATCCAGGAGGTTTTGCCCTCCAGGCGAGATGAGGCTCATTTCCGCTGAGGCTTCTCGAGCCTAATCACATCTAACCAGTGGAACTTCCAAAGGGTCCTTCACACCCTTGCTGCAACTCAAGTAGTTCCCCGACATATCCGTCTCCACTCGAGAGGAAGCACGAGGGTCCCGCACACATCCAGGGGAGCCCCGTTTCCGCCTCCTAGCTCGAGATGAGGGATCCTTTCCCTGTTTCGTAGGGAAAGAATTCCCGGCGTTCCCGTCGCATCTCAAGAGGCGCTCCCCACAGGAAAGGCGAGAGGAACTCCAGGGTCGTGCCACCCTTCAAAGAGTCCCCCAGAAGTGTCAGTCCATTCCAGAGTAACCTGATTTCCCTGCACTGCCTTGACGTTCAAGCCGAGGATGGACTCCCAGCACGTGTGCACGTGGGACCGCCCTGTGGGAAAGCCTCGTCGGAAAGCCTCGTGGGAAAGACTCGAGGGAAAACCATAGATCCTTTGATCCACGCGGCGGACTGCGTGACACTGCTGCTACCGCTCTGGAGGAAAGCGCAAGTGCATGCCCGCATTCGAGACGAGCACTGACTTCCCTGGGGAGACTCCAGAAGTACCCCAAGATCCATGTCAGCACTGGAGAGGAATCCTCAGGTTCCGGCCCCGACTCCACACAAGGTCTTAGGCCCCGGCATCGACGGCAGAGGAATCCAGAGAGGCCCCCGAGGAACTCGCATGGGGACTGGCCTTTCCTGAGGCCACCAGAGCGGGTCCCTGAGGTCCCCGTCGTAAATCGAGAGCACCTGCCGCAACTCGAGAAAATCCAGGAGGTTTTGCCCTCCAGGGGAGATGAGGCCCATTTCCGCTGAGGCTTCTCAAGGCTAATCACATCTAACCACTGGAACTTCCAAAGGGTCCATCACACCCTTGCTGCAACTCAAGAAGTTCCCCGACATACCCGTCTACACTCGAGAGGAAGCACGAGGGTCCCGCACACATCCAGGGGAGCCCCGTTTCCTCCTCCTAGCTCGAGATGAGGGATCCTTTCCCTGTTTCGTAGGGAAAGAATTCCCGGCGTTCCCGTCGCATCTCAAGAGGAGGCGCTCTCCACAGGAAAGGCGAGAGGAACTCCAGGGTCGTGCCACCATTCCAAGAGTCCCCCAGATGTGTCAGTCCATTCCAGAGGAACCTGTTTTCCCTGCACTGCCTTGACGTTCAAGCCGAGGATCGACTCCCACCACGTGTGCACGTGGGACAGACCTGTGGGAAAGCCTCCTGGGAAAGCCTCCTGGGAAAGACTCGAGGGAAAACCATAGATCCTTTGATACACGCGGCGGACTGCGTGACACTGCTGCTACCGCTCTGGAGGAAAGCGAAAGTGCATGCCCGCATTCGAGACGAGGACTGACTCCCCTGGGGAGACTCCAGAATTACCCCAAGATCCATGTCAGCACTGGAGAGGAATCCTCAGGTTCCGGCCCCGACTCCACAAAAGGTCTTAGGCCCCGGCATCGTAGTGAGAGGAATCCCGAGAGGCCCCCGAGGAACTCGCATGGGGACTGGCCTTTCCTGAGGCCACCAGAGCGGGTCCCTGAGGTCCCCGTCGTAAGTCGAGAGCAGCTGCCGCAACTCGAGAAAATCCAGGAGGTTTTGCCCTCCAGGCGAGATGAGGCCCATTTCCCTGAAGCTTCTCGAGGCTAATCACATCTAACCACTGGAACTTCCAAAGGGTCCTTAACACCCTTGCTGCAACTCAAGAAGTTCCCCGACCTACCCGTCTCCACTCGAGAGGAAGCACGTGGGGTCCCGCACACATCCAGGGGTGCCCCGTTTCCGCCTCCTAGTTCGAGATGAGGGATCCTATCCCTGTTTCGTAGGGAAAGAATTCCCGGCGTTCCCGTCGCATCTCAAGAGGAGGCGCTCTCCACAGGAAAGGCGAGAGGAACTCCAGGGTCGTGCCACCATTCCAAGAGTCCCCCAGATGTGTCAGTCCATTCCAGAGGAACCTGTTTTCCCTGCACTGCCTTGACGTTCAAGCCGAGGATCGACTCCCACCACGTGTGCACTTGGGATAGCCCTGTGGGAAAGCCTCGTGGGAAAGCCTCGTGGGAAAGACTCGAGGGAAAACCATAGATCCTTTGATCCACGCGGCGGACTGCGTGACACTGCTGCTACCGCTCTGGAGGAAAGCGCAAGTGCATGCCCGCATTCGAGACGAGGACTGACTCCCCTGGGGAGACTCCAGAAGTACCCCAAGATCCATGTCAGCACTGGAGAGGAATCCTCAGGTTCCCGCCCCGACTCCACACAAGGTCTTAGGCCCCGGCATCGACGGGAGTGGAATCCCGAGAGGCCCGCGAGGAACTCGCATAGGGACTGGCCTTTCCTGAGGCCACCAGAGCGGGTCCATGAGGTCCCCGTTGTAAGTCGAGAGCACCTGCCGCAACTCGAGAAAATCCAGGAGGTTTTGCCCTCCAGGCGAGATAAGGCCCATTTTCACTGAGGCTTCTCGAGGCTAATCACATCTAACCACTGGAACTTCCAATGGGTCCTTCACACCCTTGCTGCAACTCAAGAAGTTCCCCGACCTACCCGTCTCCACTCGAGAGGAAGCACGTGGGGTCCCGCACACATCCAGGGGAGCCCCGTTTCCACCTCCTAGCTCGAGATGAGGGATCCTTTCCCTGTTTCGTAGGGAAAGAATTCCCGGCGTTCCCGTCGCATCTCAAGAGGAGGCGCTCTCCACAGGAAAGGGGAGAGGAACTCCAGGATCGTGCCACCATTCCAAGAGTCCCCCAGATGTGTCAGTCCATTCCAGAGGAACCTGTTTTCCCTGCACTGCCTTGACGTTCAAGCCGAGGATCGACTCCCAAAACGTGTGCACGTGGGACAGCCCTGTGGGAAAGCCTCTTGGGAAAGCCTCGTGGGAAAGACTCGAGGGAAAACCATAGATCCTTTGATCCACGCGGCGGACTGCGTGACACTGCTGCTACCGCTCTGGAGGAAAGCGCAAGTGCATGCCCGCATTCGAGACGAGGACTGACTCCCCTGGGGAGACTCCAGAATTACCCCAAGATCCATGTCAGCACTGGAGAGGAATCCTCAGGTTCCGGCCCCGAATCCACACAAGGTCTTAGTCCCCGGCATCGACGGGAGAGGAATCCCGAGAGGCCCCCGAGGAACTCGCATGGGGACTGGCCTTTCCTGAGGCCACCAGAGCGGGTCCCTGAGGTCCCCGTCGTAAGTCGAGAGCACCTGCCGCAACTCGAGAAAATCCAGGAGGTTTTCCCCTCCAGGCGAGATGAGGCCCATTTCCGCTGAGGCTTCTCGAGGCTAATCACATCTAACCACTGGAACTTCCTAAGGGTCCTTCACACCCTTGCTGCAACTCAAGAAGTTCCCCGACATATCCGTCTCCACTCGAGAGGAAGCACGTGGGGTCCCGCACACATCCAGGGAATCCCCGTTTCCCCCTCCTAGCTCGAGATGAGGGATCCTTTCCCTGTTTCGTAGGGAAAGAATTGCCGGCGTTCCCGTCGCATCTCAAGAGGAGGCGCTCTCCACAGGAAAGGCGAGAGGAACTCCAGGGTCGTGCCACCATTCCAAGAGACCCCCAGATGTGTCAGTCCATTCCAGAGGAACCTGTTTTCCCTGCACTGCCTTGACCTTCAAGCTGAGGATCGACTCACACCACGTGTGCACGTGGGACAGCCCTGTGGGAAAGCCCCGTGGGAAAGCCTCGTGGGAAAGACTCGAGGGAAAACCATAGATCCTTTGATCCACGCGGCGGACTGCGTGACACTGCTGCTACCGCTCTGGAGGAAAGCGCATGTGCTTGCCCGCATTCGAGACGAGGACTGACTCCCCTGGGGAGACTCCAGAAGTACACCAAGATCCATGTCAGCACTGGAGAGGAATCCTCAGGTTCCGGCCCCAACTCCACACAAGGTCTTAGTCCCCGGCATCGACGGGAGAGGAATCCCGAGAGGCCCCTGATGAACTCGCATGGGGATTGGCCTTTCCTGAGGCCACCAGAGCGGGTCCCTGAGGTCCCCGACGTAAGTCGAGAGCACCTGCCGCAACTCGAGAAAATCCAGGAGGTTTTGCCCTCCAGGCGAGATGAGGCCCATTTCCGCTGAGGCTTCTCGAGGCTAATCACATCTAACCACTGGAACTTCCAAAGGGTCCTTCACACCCTTGCTGCAACTCAAGAAGTTCCCCGCCATACCCGTATCCACTCGAGTGGAAGCACGAGGGACCCGCACACATCCAGAGGAGCCCCGTTTCCGCCTCCTAGCTCGAAATGAGGGATCCTTTCCCTGTTTCGTAGGGAAAGAATTCCCGGCGTTCCCGTCGCATCTCAAGAGGAGGCGCTCTCCACAGGAAAGGCGAGAGGAACTCCAGGGTCGTGCTACCATTCCAAGAGACCCCAGATGTTTCAGTCCATTCCAGAGGAACGTCTTTTCCCTGTACTGCCTTGACGTTCAAGCCGAGGATCGACTCCCACCACGTGTGCACGTGGGACAGCCCTGTGGGAAAGCCTCGTGGGACAGCCTCGTGGGAAAGACTTGAGGGAAAACCATAGATCCTTTGATCCACGCGGCGGACTGCGTGACACTGCTGCTACCGCTCTGGAGGAAAGCGCATGTGCATGCCCGCATTCGAGACGAGGACTGACTCCCCTGGGGAGACACCAGAAGTACACCAAGATCCATGTCAGCACTGGAGAGGAATCCTCAGGTTCCGGCCCCGACTCCACACAAGGTCTTAGGCCCCGGCATCGACGGGAGAGGAATCCCGAGAGGCCCTCGAGGAACTCGCATGGGGACTGGCCTTTCCTGAGGCCACCAGAGCGGGTCCCTGAGGTCCCCGTCGTAAGTCGAGAGCACCTGCCGCAACTCGAGAAAATCCAGGAGGTTTTGCCCTCCAGGCGAGATGAGGCCCATTTCCGCTGAGGCTTCTCGAGGCTAATCACATCTAACCACTGGAAATTCCAAAGGGTCCTTCACACCCTTGCTGCAACTCAAGAAGTTCCCCGACATACCCGTCTCCACTCGAGAGGAAGCACGAGGGTCCCGCACACATCCAGGAGAGCCCCGTTTCCGCCTCCTAGCTCGAGATGAGGGATCCTTTCCCTGTTTCGTAGGGAAAGAATTCCCGGTGTTCCCGTCGCATCTCAAGAGGAGGCGCTCTCCACAGGAAAGGCGAGAGGAACTCCAGGGTCGTGCCACCATTCCAAGAGTCCCCCAGATGTGTCAGTCCATTTCAGAGGAACCTGTTTTCCCTGCACTGCCTCGACGTTCAAGCCGAGGATCGACTCCCACCACGTGTGCACGTGGGACCGCCATGTGGGAAAGCCTCGTCGGAAAGCCTCGTGGGAAAGACTCGAGGGAAAACCATATATCCTTTGATCCACGCGGCGGACTGCGTGACACTTCTGCTACCGCTCTGGAGGAAAGCGCAAGTGCATGCCCGCATTGGTGACGAGGACTGACTCCCCTGGGGAGACTCCAGAAGTACCCCAAGATCCATGTCAGCACTGGAGAGGAATCCTCAGGTTCCCGCCCCGACTCCACACAAGGTCTTATGCCCCGGCATCGACGGGAGTGGAATCCCGAGAGGCCCGCGAGGAACTCGCATAGGGACTGGCCTTTCCTGAGGCCACCAGAGCGGGTCCATGAGGTCCCCGTTGTAAGTCGAGAGCACCTGCCGCAACTCGAGAAAATCCAGGAGGTTTTGCCCTCCAGGCGAGATGAGGCCCATTTCCGCTGAGGCTTCTCGAGGCTAATCACATCTAACCACTGGAACTTCCAATGGGTCCTTCACACCCTTGCTGCAACTCAAGAAGTTCCCCGACCTACCCGTCTCCACTCGAGAGGAAGCACGTGGGGTCCCGCACACATCCAGGGAATCCCCGTTTCCCCCTCCTAGCTCGAGATGAGGGATCCTTTCCCTGTTTCGTAGGGAAAGAATTCCCGGCGTTCCCGTCGCATCTCAAGAGGAGGCGCTCTCCACAGGAAAGGCGAGAGGAACTCCAGGGTCGTGCCACCATTCCAAGAGACCCCCAGATGTGTCAGTCCATTCCAGAGGAACCTGTTTTCCCTGCACTGCCTTGACCTTCAAGCTGAGGATCGACTCACACCACGTGTGCACGTGGGACAGCCCTGTGGGAAAGCCCCGTGGAAAAGCCTCGTGGGAAAGACTCGAGGGAAAACCATAGATCCTTTGATCCACGCGGCGGACTGCGTGACACTGCTGCTACCGCTCTGGAGGAAAGCGCATGTGCTTGCCCGCATTCGAGACGAGGACTGACTCCCCTGGGGAGACTCCAGAAGTACACCAAGATCCATGTCAGCACTGGAGAGGAATCCTCAGGTTCCGGCCCCAACTCCACACAAGGTCTTAGTCCCCGGCATCGACGGGAGAGGAATCCCGAGAGGCCCCCGACGAACTCGCATGGGGACTGGCCTTTCCTGAGGCCACCAGAGCGGGTCCCTGAGGTCCCTGACGTAAGTCGAGAGCACCTGCCGCAACTCGAGAAAATCCAGGAGGTTTTGCCCTCCAGGCGAGATGAGGCCCATTTCCGCTGAGGCTTCTCGAGGCTAATCACATCTAACCACTGGAACTTCCAAAGGGTCCTTCACACCCTTGCTGCAACTCAAGAAGTTCCCCGCCATACCCGTCTCCACTCGAGTGGAAGCACGAGGGACCCGCACACATCCAGAGGAGCCCCGTTTCCGCCTCCTAGCTCGAAATGAGGGATCCTTTCCCTGTTTCGTAGGGAAAGAATTCCCGGCGTTCCCGTCGCATCTCGAGAGGAGGCGCTCTCCACAGGAAAGGCGAGAGGAACTCCAGGGTCGTGCTACCATTCCAAGAGACCCCAGATGTTTCAGTCCATTCCAGAGGAACGTCTTTTCCCTGTACTGCCTTGACGTTCAAGCCGAGGATCGACTCCCACCACGTGTGCACGTGGGACAGCCCTGTGGGAAAGCCTCGTGGGACAGCCTCGTGGGAAAGACTTGAGGGAAAACCATAGATCCTTTGATCCACGCGGCGGACTGCGTGACACTGCTGCTACCGCTCTGGAGGAAAGCGCATGTGCATGCCCGCATTCGAGACGAGGACTGACTCCCCTGGGGAGACTCCAGAAGTACACCAAGATCCATGTCAGCACTGGAGAGGAATCCTCAGGTTCCGGCCCCAACTCCACACAAGGTCTTAGGCCCCGGCATCGATGGGAGAGGAATCCCGAGAGGCCCTCGAGGAACTCGCATGGGGACTGGCCTTTCCTGAGGCCACCAGAGCGGGTCCCTGAGGTCCCCGTCGTAAGTCGAGAGCACCTGTCGCAACTCGAGAAAATCCAGGAGGTTTTGCCCTCCAGGCGAGATGAGGCCCATTTCCGCTGAGGCTTCTCGAGGCTAATCACATTTAACCACTGGAACTTCCTAATGGTCCTTCACACCCTTGCTGCAACTCAAGAAGTTCCCCGACATACCCGTCTCCACTCGAGAGGAAGCACGAGGGTCCCGCACACATCCAGGAGAGCCCCGTTTCCGCCTCCTAGCTCGAGATGAGGGATCCTTTCCCTGTTTCGTAGGGAAAGAATTCCCGGTGTTCCCGTCGCATCTCAAGAGGAAGCGCTCTCCACAGGAAAGGCGAGAGGAACTCCAGGGTCGTGCCACCATTCCAAGAGTCCCCCAGATGTGTCAGTCCATTTCAGAGGAACCTGTTTTCCCTGCACTGCCTCGACGTTCAAGCCGAGGATCGACTCCCACCACGTGTGCACGTGGGACCGCCATGTGGGAAAGCCTCGTCGGAAAGCCTCGTGGGAAAGACTCGAGGGAAAACCATATATCCTTTGATCCACGCGGCGGACTGCGTGACACTTCTGCTACCGCTCTGGAGGAAAGCGCAAGGGCATGCCCGCATTGGTGACGAGGACTGACTCCCCTGGGGAGACTCCAGAAGTACCCCAAGATCCATGTCAGCACTGGAGAGGAATCCTCAGGTTCCGGCCGCGACTCCTCACAAGGTCTTAGGCCCCGGCATCGACGGGAGAGGAATCCCGACAGGCCCCCGAAGAACTCGCATGGGGACTGGCCTTTCCTGAGGCCACCAGAGCGGGTCCCTGAGGTCCCCGTCGTAAGTCGAGAGCACCTGCCGCAACTCGAGAAAATCCAGGAGGTTTTGCCCTCCAGGCGAGATGAGGCCCATTTCCGCTGAGGCTTCTCGAGGCTAATCACATCTAACCACTGGAACTTCCAAAGGGTCCTTCACACCCTTGCTGCAACTCAAGAAGTTCCCCGACATACCCGTCACCACTCGAGAGGAAGCACGAGGGTCCCGCACACATCCAGGGGAGCCCCGTTTCCGCCTCCTAGCTCGAGATGAGGGATCCTTTCCCTGTTTCGTAGGGAAAGAATTCCCGGCGTTCCCGTCGCATCTCAAGAGGAGGCGCTCTCCACAGGAAAGGCGAGAGGAACTCCAGGGTCGTTCCAACATTCCAAGAGTCCCCCAGATGTGTCAGTCCATTCCAGAGGAACCTGTTTTCCCTGCACTGCCTTGACGTTCAAGACGAGGATCGACTCCCACCAAGTGTGCACGTGGGACCGCCCTGTGGGAAAGACTCGTCGGAAAGCCTCGTTGGAAAGACTCGAGGGAAAACCATATATCCTTTGATCCACGCGGCGGACTGCGTGACATTGCTGCTACCGCTCTGGAGGAAAGCGCAAGTGCATGCCCGCATTCGAGACGAGCACTGACTCCCCTGGGGAGACTCCAGAAGTTCCCCAAGATCCATCTCAGCACTGGAGTGGAATCCTCACGTTCCGGCCCCGACTCCACACAAGGTCTTAGGCCCCGGCATCGACGGGAGAGGAATCTGGACAGGCCCCTGAGGAACTCGCATGGGGACTGGCCTTTCCTGAGGCCACCAGACTGGGCCCTGAAGTCCCCATCGTAAGTCGAGAGTACCTGCCGCAACTCGAGAAAATCCAGGAGGTTTTGCCCTCCAGGCGAGATGAGGCCCATTTCCGCTGAGGCTTCTCGAGGCTAATCACATCTAACCACTGGAACTTCCAAAGGGTCCTTCACACCCTTGATGCAACTCAAGAAGTTCCCCGACATACCCGTCTCCACTCGAGAGGAAGCACGTGGGGTCCCGCACACATCCAGGGGAGCCCCGTTTCCGCCTCCTAGCTCGAGATGAGGGATCCTTTCCCTGTTTCGTAGGGAAAGAATTCCCGGCGTTCCCGTCGCATCTCAAGAGGAGGCGCTCTCCACAGGAAAGGCGTGAGGAACTCCAGGGTCGTGCCACCATTTCAAGAGTCCCCCAGATGTGTCAGTCCATTCCTGAGGAACCTGTTTTCCCTGCACTGCCTTGACCTTCAAGCCTAGGATCGACTCCCACCACGTGTGCACGAGGGACAGGCCTGTGGGAAAGCCTTGTGGGAAAGCCTCGTGGGAAAGACTCGAGGGAAAACCATAGATCCTTTGATCCACGCGGCGGACTGCGTGTCACTGCTGCTACCGCTCTGGAGGAAAGCGCAAGTGCATGCCCGCTTCGAGACGAGGACTGACTCCCCTGGGGAGACTCCAGAAGTACCCCAAGATCCATGTGAGCACTGGAGAGGAATCCACAGGTTCCGGCCCCGACTCCACACAAGGTCTTAGGCCCCGGCATCGACGGGAGAGGAATCCCGAGAGGCCCCCGAGGAACTCGCATGTGGACTGGCCTTTCCTGAGGCCACCAGAGCGGGTCCCTGAGGTCCCCGTCGTAAGTCGAGAGCACCTGCCGCAACTCGAGAAAATCCAGGAGGTTTTGCCCTCCAGGCGAGATGAGGCTCATTTCCGCTGAGGCTTCTCAGGCTAATCACATCTAACCACTGGAACTTCCAAAGCGTCCTTCACACCCTTGCTGCAACTCAAGAAGTTCCCCGACATCCCCGTCTCCACTCGAGAGGAAGCACGAGGGTCCCGCACACATCCAGGGGAGCCCCTTTTCGCCTCCTTGCGCGAGATGAGGGATCCTTTCCCTGTTTCGTAGGGAAAGAATTCCCGGCGTTCCCGTCGCATCTCAAGAGGAGGCGCTCTCCACAGGAAAGGCGAGAGGAACTCCAGGGTCGTGCCACCATTCCAAGAGTCCCCCAGATGTGTCAGTGCATTCCAGAGGAACCTGTTTTCCCTGCACTGCCTTGACGTTCAAGCCGAGGATCGACTCCCACCACGTGTGCACGTGGGACAGCCCTGTGGGAAAGCCTCGTGGGAAAGCCTCGTGGGAAAGACTCGAGGGAAAACCATAGATCCTTTGATCCACGCGGCGGACTGCGTGACACTGCAGCTACCGCTCTGGAGAAAACCGCAAGTGCATGCCCGCATTCGAGACGAGGACTGACTCCCCTGGGGAGACTCCAGAAGTACCCCAAGATCCATGTCAGCACTGGAGTGGAATCCTCAGGTTCCGGCCCCGACTCCACACAAGGTCTTAGGCCCCGGCATCGACGGGAGAGGAATCCCGAGAGGCCCCCGAGGAACTCGCATGGGGACTGGCCTTTCCTGAGGCCACCAGAGCGGGTCCCTGAGGTCCCCGTCGTAAGTCGAGAGCACCTGCCGCAACGCGAGAAAATCCAGGAGGTTTTGCCCTCCAGGCGAGATGAGGCCCATTTCCGCTGAAGCTTCTCGAGGCTAATCACATCTAACCACTGGAACTTCCAAAGGGTCCTTCACACCCTTGCTGCAACTCAAGAAGTTCCCCGACATACCCGTCTCCACTCGAGAGGAAGCACGTGGGGTCCCGCACACATCCAGGGGTGCCCCGTTTCCGCCTCCTAGTTCGAGATGAGGGATCCTATCCCTGTTTCGTAGGGAAAGAATTCCCGGCGTTCCCGTCGCATCTCAAGAGGAGGCGCTCTCCACAGGAAAGGCGAGAGGAACTCCAGGGTCGTGCCACCATTCCAAGAGTCCCCCAGATGTGTCAGTCCATTCCAGAGGAACCTGTTTTCCCTGCACTGCCTTGACGTTCAAGCCGAGGATCGACTCCCACCACGTGTGCACTTGGGATAGCCCTGTGGGAAAGCCTCGTGGGAAAGCCTCGTGGGAAAGACTCGAGGGAAAACCATAGAACCTTTGATCCACGCGGCGGACTGCGTGACACTGCTGCTACCGCTCTGGAGGAAAGCGCAAGTGCATGCCCGCATTCGAGACGAGGACTGACTCCCCTGGGGAGACTCCAGAAGTACCCCAAGATCCATGTCAGCACTGGAGAGGAATCCTCAGGTTCCCGCCCCGACTCCACACAAGGTCTTAGGCCCCGGCATCGACGGGAGAGGAATCCCGAGAGGCCCGGGAGGAACTCGCATGGGGACTGGCCTTTCCTGAGGCCACCAGAGCGGGTCCTTGAGGTCCCCGTCGTAAGTCGAGAGCACCTGCCGCAACTCGAGAAAATCCAGGAGGTTTTGCCCTCCAGGCGAGATAAGGCCCATTTCCGCTGAGGCTTCTCGAGGCTAATCACATCTAACCACTGGAACTTCCAATGGGTCCTTCACACCCTTGCTGCTACTCAAGAAGTTCCCCGACCTACCCTTCTCCACTCGAGAGGAAGCACGTGGGGTCCCGCACATATCCAGGGGAGCCCCGTTTCCACCTACTAGCTCGAGATGAGGGATCCTTTCCCTGTTTCGTAGGGAAAGAATTCCCGGCGTTCCCGTCGCATCTCAAGAGGAGGGGCTCTCCACAGGAAAGGGGAGAGGAACTCCAGGTTCGTGTCAGCATTCCAAGAGTCCCCCAGATGTGTCAGTCCATTCCAGAGGAACCTGTTTTCCCTGCACTGCCTTGACGTTCAAGCCGAGGATCGACTCCCAAAACGTGTGCACGTGGGACAGCCCTGTGGGAAAGCCTCTTGGGAAAGCCTCGTGGGAAAGACTCGAGGGAAAACCATAGATCCTTTGCTCCACGCGGCGGACTGCGTGACACTGCTGCTACCGCTCTGGAGGAAAGCGCAAGTGCATGCCCGCATTCGAGACGAGGACTGACTCCCCTGGGGAGACTCCAGAAGTACCCCAAGATCCATGTCAGCACTGGAGAGGAATCCTCAGGTTCCGGCCCCGAATCCACACAAGGTCTTAGTCCCCGGCATCGACGGGAGAGGAATCCCGAGAGGCCCCCGAGGAACTCGCATGGGGACTGGCCTTTCCTGAGGCCAACAGAGCGGGTCCCTGAGGTACCCGTCGTAAGTCGAGAGCACCTGCCGCAACTCGAGAAAATCCAGGAGGTTTTCCCCTCCAGGCGAGATGAGGCCCATTTCCGCTGAGGCTTCTCGAGGCTAATCACATCTAACCACTGGAACTTCCTAAGGGTCCTTCACACCCTTGCTGCAACTCAAGAAGTTCCCCGACATATCCGTCTCCACTCGAGAGGAAGCACGTGGGGTCCCGCACACATCCAGGGAATCCCCGTTTCCGCCTCCTAGCTCGAGATGAGGGATCCTTTCCCTGTTTCGTAGGGAAAGAATTCCCGGCGTTCCCGTCGCATCTCAAGAGGAGGCGCTCTCCACAGGAAAGGCGAGAGGAACTCCAGGGTCGTGCCACCATTCCAAGAGACCCCCAGATGTGTCAGTCCATTCCAGAGGAACCTGTTTTCCCTGCACTGCCTTGACCTTCAAGCCGAGGATCGACTCACACCACGTGTGCACGTGGGACAGCCCTGTGGGAAAGTCCCGTGGGAAAGCCTCTTGGGAAAGACTCGAGGGAAAACCATAGATCCTTTGATCCACGCGGCGGACTGCGTGACACTGCTGCTACCGCTCTGGAGGAAAGCGCATGTGCATGCCCGCATTCGAGACGAGGACTGACTCCCCTGGGGAGACTCCAGAAGTACACCAAGATCCATGTCAGCACTGGAGAGGAATCCTCAGGTTCCGGCCCCAACTCCACACAAGGTCTTAGTCCCCGGCATCGACGGGAGAGGAATCCCGAGAGGCCCCCGACGAACTCGCATGGGGACTGGCCTTTCCTGAGGCCACCAGAGCGGGTCCCTGAGGTCCCCGACGTAAGTCGAGAGCACCTGCCGCAACTCGAGAAAATCCAGGAGGTTTTGCCCTCCAGGCGAGATGAGGCCCATTTCCGCTGAGGCTTCTCGAGGCTAATCACATCTAACCACTGGAACTTCCAAAGGGTCCTTCACACCCTTGCTGCACTCAAAAAGTTCCCCGCCATACCCGTCTCCACTCGAGTGGAAGCACGAGGGACCCGCACACATCCAGAGGAGCCCCGTTTCCGCCTCCTAGCTCGAAATGAGGGATCCTTTCCCTGTTTCGTAGGGAAAGAATTCCCGGCGTTCCCGTCGCATCTCAAGAGGAGGCGCTCTCCACAGGAAAGGCGAGAGGAACTCCAGGGTCGTGCTACCATTCCAAGAGACCCCAGATGTTTCAGTCCATTCCAGAGGAAAGTCTTTTCCCTGTACTGCCTTGACGTTCAAGCCGAGGATCGACTCCCACCAAATGTGCACGTGGGACAGCCCTGTGGGAAAGCCTCGTGGGAAAGCCTCGTGGGAAAGACTCGAGGGAAACCCATAGATCCTTTGATCCACGCGGCGGACTGCGTGACACTGCTGCTACCGCTCTGGAGGAAAGCGCATGTGCATGCCCGCATTCGAGACGAGGACTGACTCCCCTGGGGAGACTCCAGAAGTACACCAAGATCCATGTCAGCACTGGAGAGGAATCCTCAGGTTCCGGCCCCAACTCCACACAAGGTCTTAGGCCCCGGCATCGACGGGAGAGGAATCCCGAGAGGCCCTCGAGGAACTCGCATGGGGAATGGCCTTTCCTGAGGCCACCAGAGCGGGTCCCTGAGGTCCCCGTCGTAAGTCGAGAGCACCTGCCTCAACTCGAGAAAACCCAGGAGGTTTTGCCCTCCAGGCGAGATGAGGACCATTTCCGCTGAGGCTTCTCGAGGCTAATCACATCTAACCACTGGAACTTCCTAAGGGTCCTTCACACCCTTGCTGCAACTCAAGAAGTTCCCCGACATACCCGTCTCCACTCGAGAGGAAGCACGAGGGTCCCGCACACATCGAGGAGAGCCCCGTTTCCGCCTCCTAGCTCGAGATGAGGGATCCTATCCCTGTTTCGTAGGGAAACAATTCCCGGCGTTCCCGTCGCATCTCAAGAGGAGGCGCTCTCCACAGGAAAGGCGAGAGGAACTCCAGGGTCGTGCCACCATTCCAAGAGTCCCCCAGATGTGTCAGTCCATTCCAGAGGAACCTGTTTTCCCTGAACTGCCTTGACGTTCAAGCCGAGGATCGACTCCCACCACGTGTGCACGTGGGACAGCCCTGTGGGAACGCCTCGTGGGACAGCCTCGTGGGAAAGACTCGAGGGAAAACCATAGATCCTTTTATCCACGCGGCGGACTGCGTGACACTGCTGCTACCGCTCTGGAGGAAAGCGCAAGTGCATGCCCGCATTCGAGATGAGGACTGAATCCCCGGGGGAGACTCCAGATGTACCCCAAGATCCATGTCAGCACTGGAGAGGAATCCTCAGGTTCCGGCCCCGAATCCACACAAGGTCTTAGTCCCCGGCATCGACGGGAGAGGAATCCCGAGAGGCCCCCGACGAACTCGCATGGGGACTGGCCTTTCCTGAGGCCACCAGAGCGGGTCCCTGAGGTCCCCGAAGTAAGTCGAGAGCACCTGCCGCAACTCGAGAAAATCCAGGAGGTTTTGCCCTCCAGGCGAGATGAGGCCCATTTCCGCTGAGGCTTCTCGAGGCTAATCACATCTAACCACTGGAACTTCCAAAGGGTCCTTCACACCCTTGCTGCAACTCAAGAAGTTCCCCGCCATACCCGTCTCCACTCGAGTGGAAGCACGAGGGACCCGCACACATCCAGAGGAGCCCCGTTTCCGCCTCCTAGCTCGAAATGAGGGATCCTTTCCCTGTTTCGTAGGGAAAGAATTCCCGGCGTTCCCGTCGCATCTCAAGAGGAGGCGCTCTCCACAGGAAAGGCGAGAGGAACTCCAGGGTCGTGTTACCATTCCAAGAGACCCCAGATGTTTCAGTCCATTCCAGAGGAACGTCTTTTCCCTGTACTGCCTTGACGTTCAAGCCGAGGATCGACTCCCACCAAATGTGCACGTGGGACAGCCCTGTGGGAAAGCCTCGTGGGAAAGCCTCGTGGGAAAGACTCGAGGGAAACCCATAGATCCTTTGATCCACGCGGCGGACTGCGTGACACTGCTGCTACCGCTCTGGAGGAAAGCGCATGTGCATGCCCGCATTCGAGACGAGGACTGACTCCCCTGGGGAGACTCCAGAAGTACACCAAGATCCATGTCAGCACTGGAGAGGAATCCTCAGGTTCTGGCCCCAACTCCACACAAGGTCTTAGGCCCCGGCATCGACGGGAGAGGAATCCCGAGAGGCCCTCGAGGAACTCGCATGGGGACTGGCCTTTCCTGAGGCCACCAGAGCGGGTTCCTGAGGTCCCCGTCGTAAGTCGAGAGCACCTGCCGCAACTCGAGAAAATCCAGGAGGTTTTGCCCTCCAGGCGAGATGAGGCCCATTTCCGCTGAGGCTTCTCGAGGTTAATCACATCTAACCACTGGAACTTCCTAAGGGTCCTTCACACCCTTGCTGCAACTCAAGAAGTTCCCCGACATACCCGTCTCCACTCGAGAGGAAGCACGAGGGTCCCGCACACATCCAGGAGAGCCCCGTTTCCGCCTCCTAGCTCGAGATGAGGGATCCTTTCCCTGTTTCGAAGGGAAAGAATTCCCGGCGTTCCCGTCGCATCTCAAGAGGAGGCGCTCTCCACAGGAAAGGCGAGAGGAACTCCAGGGTCGTGCCACCATTCCAAGAGTCCCCCAGATGTGTCAGTCCATTCCAGAGGAAGCTGTTTTCCCTGCACTGCCTTGACGTTCAAGCCGAGGATCGACTCCCACCACGTGTGAACGTGGGACAGCCCTGTGGGAAAGCCTCGTGGGAAAGACTCGAGGGAAAACCATAGAACCTTTGCTCCACGCGGCGGACTGCGTGACACTGCTGCTACCGCTCTGGAGGAAAGCGCAAGTGCATGCCCGCATTCGAGACGAGGACTGACTCCCCTGGGGAGACTCCAGAAGTACCCCAAGATCCATGTCAGCACTGGAGAGGAATCCTCAGGTTCCGGCCCCGAATCCACACGAGGTCTTAGGCCCCGGCATCGACGGGAGAGGTATCCCGAGAGGCCCCCGAGGAACTCGCATGGGGACTGGCCTTTCCTGAGGCCACCAGAGCGGGTCCCTGAGGTCCCCGTCGTAAGTCGAGAGCACCTGCCGCAACTCGAAAAAATCCAGGAGGTTTTGCCCTCCAGGCGAGATGAGGCCCATTTCCGCTGAGGATTCTCGAGGCTAATCACATCTAACCACTGGAACTTCCAAAGGGTCCTTCACACCCTTGCTGCCACTCAAGAAGTTCCCCGACATACCAGTCTCCACTCGAGAGGAAGCACGAGGGTCCCGCACACATCCAGGGGAGCCCCGTTTCCGCCTCCTAGCTCGAGATGAGGGATCCTTTCCCTGTTTCAAAGGGAAAGAATTCCCGGGGTTCCCGTCGCAACTCAAGAGGAGGCGCTCTCCACAGGAAAAGCGAGAGGAACTCCAGGGTCGTGCCACCATTCCAAGAGTCCCCCAGATGTGTCAGTCCATGCCAGAGGAACCTGTTTTCCCTGCACTGCCTTGACGTTCATGGCAAGGATCGACTCCCACCACGTGTGCACGTGGGACAGCCCTGTGGGAAAGCCTCGTGGGAAAGCCTCGTGGGAAAGACTCGAGGGAAAACTACAGATCCTTTGATCCACGCGGCGGACTGCGTGACACTGCTGCTACCGCTCTGCAGGAAAGCGCAAGTGAATGCCCGCATTCGAGACGAGCACTGACTCCACTGGGGAGGCTCCAGAGGTAACCCAAGATCCATGTCAGCACTGGAGAGGAATCCTGAGGTTCCCGCCCCGACTCCACACAAGGTCTTAGGCCCCGGCATCGACGGGAGAGGAATCCCGACAGGCCCCCGAAGAACTCGCATGGGGACTGGCCTTTCCTGAGGCCACCAGAGCGGGTCCCTGAGGTCGCCGTCGTAAGTCGAGAGCACCTGCCGCAACTCGAGAAAATCCAGGAGGTTTTGCCCTCCAGGCGATATCAGGCCCATTTCCGCTGAGGCTTCTCGAGGCTAATCACATCTAACCACTGGAACTTCTAAAGTGTCCTTCACACCCTTGCTGCAACTCAAGAAGTTCCCCGACATTGCTGTCTCCACTCGAGAGGAAGCACGAGGGTCCCGCACACATCCAGGGGAGCCCCGTTTCTGCCTCTTAGCTCGAGATGAGGGATCCTTTCCCTGTTTCGTAGGGAAAGAATTCCCGGCGTTCCCGTCGCATCTCAAGAGGAGGCGCTCTCCACAGGAAAGTCGAGAGGTACTCCAGGGTCTTGCCACCATTCCAAGAGTCCCCCAGATGTGTCAGTCCATTCCAGAGGAACATGTTTTCCCTGCACTGCCTTGACGTTCAAGCCGAGGATCGACTCCCACCACGTGTGCACGGGGGACAGCCCTGTGCGAAAGCCTCGTGGGAAAGCCTCGTGGGAAAGACTCGAGGGAAAACCATAGATCCTTTGATCCACGCGGCGGACTGCGAGACACTGCTGCTACCGCTCTGGAGGAAAGCGCAAGTGCATGCCCGCATTCGAGACGAGGACTGACTCCCCTGGGGAGACTCCAGAAGTACCCCAAGATCCATGTCAGCACTGGAGAGGAATCCTCAGGTTCCGGCCCCGACTCCACACAAGGTCTTAGGCCCCGGCATCGACGGGAGAGGAATCCCGAGAGGCCCCCGCGGAACTCGCATGGGGACTGGCCTTTCCTGAGGCCAACAGAGCGGGTCCCTGAGGTCCCCGTCGTAAGTCGAGGGCACCTGCAACAACTTGAGAGAATCCAGGAGGTTTTGCCCTCCAAGCGAGATGAGGCCCATTTCCGCTGAGGCTTCTCGAGGCTAATCACATCTAACCACTGGAACTTCCAAAGGGTCCTTCACACCCTTGCTGCAACTCAAGAAGTTCCCCGACATACCCGTCTCCACTCGAGAGGAAGCACGAGGGTCCCGCACACATCCAGGGGAGCCCCGTTTCCGCCTTCTAGCTCGAGATGAGGGATCCTTTCCCTGTTTCGTAGGGAAAGAATTCCCGGCGTTCCCGTCGCATGTCAAGAGGAGGTGCTCTCCACAGGAAAGGCGTGAGGAACTCCAGGGTCGTGCCACCATTCTAAGAGTCCCCCAGATGTGTCAGTCCATTCCAGAGGAACCTGTTTTCCCTGCACTGCCTTGACGTTCAAGCCGAGGATCGACTCCCACCACGTGTGCACGGGGGACAGCCCTGTGCGAAAGCCTCGTGGGAAAGCCTCGTGGGAAAGACTGGAGGGAAAACCATAGATCCTTTGATCCACGCGGCGGACTGCGTGACACTGCTGCTACCGCTCTGGAGGAAAGCGCAAGTGCATGCCCGCATTCGAGACGAGGACTGACTCCCCTGGGGAGACTCCAGAAGTACCCCAAGATCCATGTCAGCACTGGACAGGAATCCTGAGGTTCCGGACCCGACTCCACACAAGGTCTTAGGCCACGGCATCGACGGGAGAGGAATCCCGAGAGGCCCCCGAGGAACTCGCATGGGGACTGGCATTTCCTGAGGCCTCCAGAGCGGGTCCCTGAGGTCCCCGGCGTAAGTCGAGAGCACCTGCCGCAACTCGAGAAAATCCAGGAGGTTTTGCCCTCCAGGCGAGATGAGGCCCATTTCCGCTGAGGCTTCTCGAGGCTAATCACATCTAACCACTGGAACTTCCAAAGGGTCCTTCACACCCTTGCTGCAACTCAAGAAGTTCCCCGACATACCCGTCTCCACTGGAGAGGAAGCACGAGTGTCCTGCACACACCCAGGGGAGCCCCGTTTCCGCCTCCTAGCTGGAGATGAGGGATCCTTTCCCTGTTTCGTAGGGAAAGAATTCCCGGCGTTCCCGTCGCATCTCAAGAGGAGGTGCTCTCCACAGGAAAGGCGAGAGGAACTCCAGGGTTGTGCCACCATTCCAAGAGTCCCCCAGATGTGTCAGTCCATTCCAGAAGAACCTGTTTTCCCTGCACTGCCTCGACGTTCAAACCGAGGATCGACTCCCATCACGTGTGCACGTGGGACAGCCCTGTGGGAAAGCCTCGTGGGAAAGCCTCGTGGGAAAGACTCGAGGGAAAACCATAGATCATTTGATCCACGCGGCGGACTGCGTGACACTGCTGCTACCGCTCTGCAGGAAAGCGCAAGTGAATGCCCGCATTCGAGACGAGCACTGACTCCCCTGGGGAGACTCCAGAAGTACCCCAAGATCCATGACAGCACTGGAGAGGAATCCTGAGGTTCCCGCCCCGACTCCACACAAGGTCTTAGGCCCCGGAATATACGGGAGAGGAATCCCGAGAGGCACCCGAGGAACTCGCATGTGGACTGGCCTTTCCTGAGGCCACCAGAGCAGGTCCCTAAGGTCCCCGTCGTAAGTCGAGAGCACCTGCCGCAACTCGAGAAAATCCAGGAGGTTTTGCCCTCCAGGCGATATCAGTCCCATTTCCGCTGAGGCTTCTCGAGGCTAATCACATCTAACCACTGGAACTTCCAAAGGGTCCTTCACACCCTTACTGCAACTCAAGAAGTTCCCCGACATACCCGTCTCCACTCGAGAGGAAGCACGAGGGTCCCACACACATCCAGGGGAGCCCCGTTTCCGCCTCCTAGCTCGAGATGAGGGATCCTTTCCCTGTTTCGTAGGGAAAGAATTCCCGGCGTTCCCGTCGCATCTCAAGAGGAGGCGCTCTCCACAGGAAAGTCGAGAGGAACTCCAGGGTCTTGCCACCATTCCAAGAGTCCCCCAGATGTGTCAGTAAATTCCAGAGAAACATGTTTTCCCTGCACTGCCTTGACGTTCAAGCCGAGGATCGACTCCCACCACGTGTGCACGGGGGACAGACCTGTGTGAAAGCCTCGTGGGAAAGCCTCGTGGGAAAGACTCGAGGGAAAACCATAGATCCTTTGATCCACGCGGAGGACTGCGTGACACTGCTGCTACCGCTCTGGAGGAAAGCGCAAGTGCATGCCCGCATTCGAGACGAGGACTGACTCCCCTGGGGAGACTCCAGAAGTACCCCAAGATCCATGTCAGCACTGGACAGGAATCCTCAGGTTCCGGCCCCGACTCCACACAAGGTCTTAGGCCCCGGCATCGACGGGAGAGGAATCCCGAGAGGCCCCCGACGAACTCGCATGGGTACTGGCCTTTCCTGAGGCCACCAGAGCAGGTCCCTGAGGTCCCCGTCGTAAGTCGAGAGCACCTCCCGGAACTCGAGAAAATCCAGGAGGTTTTGCCCTCCAGGCGAGATGAGGCTCATTTCCGCTGAGGCTTCTCAAGGCTAATCACATCTAACCACTGAAACTTCCAAGGGGCCTTCACACCCTTGCTGCAACTCAAGAAGTTCCCCGACATACCCGTCTCCACTCGAGAGGAGGCACGAGGGTCCCGCACACATCCAGGGGAGACCCGTTTCCGCCTCCTAGCTCGAGATGAGGGATCCTTTCCCTGTTTCGTAGGGAAAGAATTCCCGGCGTTCCCGTCGCATCTTCAGAGGAGGCGCTCTAAACAGGAAAGGCGAGAGGAACTCCAGGGTCTTGCCACCATTCCAAGAGTCCCCCAGATGTGTCAGTCCATTCCAGCGGAACCTGTTTTCCCTGCACTGCCTCGACGTTCAAGCCGAGGATCGACTCCCACCACGTGTGCACGGGGGACAGCCCTGTGGGAAAGCCTCGTGGGAAAGCCTCGTGGGAAAGACTCGAGGGAAAACCATAGATCCTTTGATCCACGCGGCCGACTGCGTGACACTGCTGCTACCGCTCTGGAGGAAAGCGCAAGTGCATGCCCGCATTCGAGACGAGGACTGACTCCCCTGGGGAGACTCCAGAAGTAGCCCAAGATCCATGTCAGCACTGGAGAGGAACACTCAGGTTCCGGCCCCGACTCCACACAAGGTCTTAGGCCCCGGCATCGACGGGAGAGGAATCCCGAGAGGCCCCCGAGGAACTCGCATGGGCACTGGCCTTTCCTGAGGCCACCAGAGCGGGTCCCTGAGGTCCCCGTCGTAAGTCGAGAGAACCTGCCGCAACACGAGAAAATCCAGGAGGTTTTGCCCTCCAGGCGAGATAAGGCCCATTTCCGCTGAGGCTTCTCGAGGCTAATCACATCTAAGCACTGGAACTACCAAAGGGTCCTTCACAGCCTTGCTGCAACTCAAGAAGTTCCCCGACATACCCGTCTCCACTCGAGAGGAAGCACGAGGGTCCAGCACACATCCAGGGGAGCCCCGTTTCCGTCTTCTAGCTCGAGATGAGGGATCCTTTCCCTGTTTCGTAGGGAAAGAATTCCCGGCGTTCCCGTCGCATCTCAAGAGGAGGCGCTCTCCACAGGAAAGGCGTGAGGAACTCCAGGGTCGTGCCACCATTCCAAGAGTCCCCCAGATGTGTCAGTCCATTCCAGAGGAACCTGTTTTCCCTGCACTGCCTTGACGTTCAAGCCGAGGATTGACTCCCACCACGTGTGCACGGGGGACAGCCCTGTGCGAAAGCCTCGTGGGAAAGCCTCGTGGGAAAGACTCGAGGGAAAACCATAGATCCTTTGATCCACGCGGCGGACTGTGTGACACTGCTGCTACCGCTCTGGAGGAAAGCGCAAGTGCATGCCCGCATTCGAGACGAGGACTGACTCCAATGGGGAGACTCCAGAAGTAGCCCAAGATCCATGTCAGCACTGGAGAGGAACACTCAGGTTCCGGCCCCGACTCCACACAAGGTCTTAGGCCCCGGCATCGACGGGAGAGGAATCCCGAGAGGCCCCCGAAGAACACGCATGGGGACTGGCCTTTCCTGAGGCCACCAGAGCGGGTCCCGGAAGTCCCCGTCGTAAGTCGAGAGCACCTGCCGCAACTCGAGAAAATCCAGGAGGTTTTGCCCTCCAGGCGAGATGAGGCCCATTTCCGCTGAGGCTTCTCCAGGCTAATCACATCTAACCACTGGAACTTCCAAAGGGTCCTTCACACCCTTGCTGCAACTCAAGAAGTTCCCCGACATACCCGTCTCCACTCGAGAGGAAGCACGAGGGACCCGCACACATCTAGGGGAGGCCCGTTTCCGCCTCCTATCTCGAGATGAGGGATCCTTTCCCTGTTTCGTAGAGAAAGAATTCCCGGCGGTCCCGTCGCATCTCAAGAGGAGGCGCTCTCCACAGGAAAGGCGAGAGGAACTCCAGGGTCGTGCCACCATTCCAAGAGTCCCCCAGATGTGTCAGTCCATTCCAGAGGAACCTGTTTTCCCTGCACTGCCTCGACGTTCAAGCCGAGGATCGACTCCCACCACGTGTGCACGTGGGACAGCCCTGTGGGAAAGCCTCGTTGGAAAGCCTCGTGGGAAAGACTCGAGGGAAAACCATAGATCCTTTGATCCAAGCGGCGGACTGCGTGACACTGCTGCTCCCGCTCTGGAGGAAAGTGCAAGTGCATGCCCGCATTCGAGACGAGCACTGACTCCCCTGGGGAGACTCCAAAAGTACCCCAAGATCCATGTCAGCACTGGAGAGGAATCCTGAGGTTCCCGCCCCGACTCCACACAAGGGCTTAGGCCTCGGCATCGACGTGAGAGGAATCCCGACAGGCCCCCGAAGAACTCGCATGGGGACTGGCCTTTCCTGAGGCCACCAGAGCGGGTCCCTGAGGTCCCCGTCGTAAGTCGAGAGCACCTGCCGCAACTCGAGAAAATCCAGGAGGTTTGCCCTCCAGGCGTGATGAGGCCCTTTTCCGCTGAGGCTTCTCGAGGCTAATCACATCTAACCACTGGAACTTCCAAAGGGTCCTTCACACCCTTTCTGCAACTCAAGAAGTCCCCCAACATACCCGTCTCCACTGGAGAGGACGCACGAGAGTCCCGTACACATCCAGGGGAGCCCCGTTTCCGCCTCCTAGCTCGACATGAGGGATCCTTTCCCTGTTTCGTAGGGAAAGAATTCCCGGCGTTCCCGTCGCATCTCAAGAGGAAGCGGTCTCCACAGGAAAGGCGAGAGGAACTCCAGGGTCGTGCCACCATTCCAAGAGTCCCCCAGATGTGTCAATCCATTCCAGACGAACCTGTTTTCCCTGCACTGCCTTGACGTTCAAGCCGAGGATCGACTCCCACCACGTGTGCATGTGGGACAGCCCTGTGGGAAAGCCTTATGGGAAAGCCTCGTGGGAAAGCCTCGTGGGAAAGCCTCGAGGGAAAACCGTAGATCCTTTGCTCCACGCGGCGGACTGCGTGACACTGCTGCTACCGCTGTGGAGGAATGCGCAAGTGCATGCCCGCATTCGAGACGAGGACTGACTCCCCTGGGGAGACTCCAGAAGTACCCCAAGATTCATGTCAGCACTGGAGTGGAACCTCAGGATCCGGCCCCGACTCCACACTAGGTCTTAGGCCCCGGCATCGACGGGAGGGGAATCCCGAGAGGCCCCCGAGGAACTCGCATGGGGACTGGCCTTTCCTGAGGCCACCAGTGTGGGTCCCTGAGGGCCCCGTCGTAAGTCTAGAGCAGCTGCAGCAACTCGAGAAAATCCAGGAGGTTTTGCCCTCTAGGCAAGATGAGGCCCATGTCCGCTGAGGCTTCTCGAGGCTAATCACATCTAACCACTGGAACTTCCAAAGGGTCCTTCACACCCTTGCTGCAACTCAAGAAGTTCCCCGACATACCTGTCTCCACTCGTGAGGAAGCACGAGGGTCCCGCACACATCCAGGGGAGCCCCGTATCCACCTCCTAGCTCGAGATGAGGGATCCTTTCCCTGTTTCGTAGGGAAAGAATTCCCGGCGTTCTTGTCGCATCTCAAGAGGAGGCGATCTCCACCGGAAAGGCGAGAGGAACTCCAGGGTCGTGCCACAATTCCAAGAGTCCCCCAGATGTGTCAGTCCATTCCAGAGGAACCTGTTTTCCCTGCACTGCCTTGACGTTCAAGCCGAGGATCGACTCCCACCACGTGTGCACGTGGGACAGCCCTGTGGGAAAGCCTCGTGGGAAAGCCTCGTGGGAAAGACTCGAGGGAAAACCATAGATCCTTTACTCAACGCGGCAGAGTGCGTGACACTACTGCTACCGCTCTGGAGGAAAGCGCAAGTGCATGCCCGCATTCGAGACGAGGACTGACTCCCCTGGGGTGACTCCAGAAGTACCCCAAGATCCATGTCAGCACTGGAGAGGAATCCTCAGGTTCCGGCCCCGACTCCACACAAGGTCTTTGGCCCCGGCAACGACGGGAGAGGAATCCCGAGAGGCCCCCGAGGAACTCGCATGGGGACTGGCCTTTCCTGAGGCCACCAGAGCGGGTCCCTGAGGTCCCCGTCGTAAGTCGAGAGCACCTGCCGCAACTCGAGAAAATCCAGGAGGTTTTGCCCTTCAAGCGAGAAGAGGCCCATTTCCGCTGAGGCTTCTCAAGGCTAATCACATCTAACCACTGGAACTTCAAAAGGGTCCTTCACACCCTTGCTGCAACTCAAGAAGTTCCCCGAACTAGACGTCTCCACTCGAGTGGAAGCACGAGGGTCCCCCACACATCCAGCGGAGCCCCGTTTCTGCCTCCTAGCTCGAGATGAGGGATCCTTTCCCTGTTTCGTAGGGAAAGAATTCCCGGCGTTCCCGTCGCATCTCAAGAGGAGGCGATCTCCACAGGAAAGGCGAGAGGAACTCCAGGGTCTTGCCACCATTCCAAGAGTCCCCCAGATGTGTCAGTCCATTCCAGCGGAACCTGTTTTCCCTGCACTGCCTCGACGTTCAAGCCGAGGATCGACTCCCACCACGTGTGCACGTGGGACAGCGCTGTGGGAAAGCCTCGTGGGAAAGCCTCGTGGGAAAGAGTTGAGCGAAAACCACAGATCCTTTGATCCACGCGGCGAACTGCGTGACACTGCTGCTACCGCTCTGGAGGGAAGCGCAAGTGCATGCCCGCATTCGAGACGAGGACTGACCCCCCTGGGGAGGCTCCAGAAGTACCGCAAGATCCATGTCAGCACTGGAGAGGAATCTTCAGGTTCCGGCCCCGACTCCACACAAGGTCTTAGGCCCCGGTAACGACGGGAGAGGAATCCCGAGAGTCCCCCGAGGAACTCGCATAGGGACTGGCCTTTCCTGAGGCCACCAGAGCGGGTCCCTGAGCTCCCCGTCGTAAGTCGAGAGCACCTGCCTCAACTCGAGAAAATCCAGGAGGTTTTGCCCTCCAGGCGAGATGAGGCCCGTTTCCGCTGAGGCTTCTCGAGGCTATTCACATCTAACCACTGGAATTTTCAAATGGTCCTTCACACCCTTGCTGCAACTCAAAAAGTTCCCCGACATACCCGTATCAACTCGAGAGGAAGCACGAGGGTCCCGCACACATCCAGGGGAGCCCCTTTTCCGCCTCCTAGCTCGAGATGAGGGATCCTTTCCCTGTTTCGAAGGGAAAGAATTCCCGGCATTCCCGTCGCATCTCAAGAGGAGGCGCTCTCCACAGGAAAGGCGAGAGGAACTCCAGGGTCGTGCCACCATTTCAAGAGTCCCCCAGATGTGTAAGTCCATTCCAGAGGAACCTGTTCTCCCTGCACTGCCTTGACGTTCAAGCCGAGGATCGACTCTCACCACGTGTGCACGTGGGACAGGCCTGTGGGAAAGCCTCGTGGGCAAGCCTCGTGGGCAAGACTCGAGGGAAAACCATCGATCCTTTGCTCCACGCGGCAGACTGCGTGACACTGCTGCTACCGCTCTGGAGGAAAGCGCAAGTGCATGCCCGCATTCGAGACGAGGACTGACTCCCCTGGGGAGACTCGAGAAGTACCCCAAGATCCATGTCACGATTGGAGAGGAATCCTCAGTTTCCGGCCCCGACTCCAACAAGGTCTTAGACCCCGGCATCGACGGGAGGGCAATCCCGAGAGGCCCCCGAGGAACTCGAATGGGGACTGGCGTTTCCTGAGGCTACAAGGGAGGGTCCCTGAGGTCCCTGTCGTACGTCGAGAGCACCTGCCGCACTCGAGAAAATCCAGGAGGTTTTGCCCTTCAGGCAAGATGAGGCCCATTTCCGCTGAGGCTTCTCGAGGCTAATCACATCCAACCACGTGAACTTCCAAAGGGTCCTTCACACCCTTGCTGCCACTCAAGAAGTTCCCCGACATACCAGTCTCCACTAGAGAGGAAGCACGAGGGTCCCGCAAACCTCCAGGGGAGCCCCGTTTCCGCCTCCTAGCTCGAGATGAGGGAACCTTTCCCTGTTTCATAGGGAAAGAATTCCCGGCGTTCCCGTCGCATCTCAAAGGGGGCGCTCTCCACAGGAAAGGCGAGAGGAACTCCAGGGTCGTGCCTCCATTCCAAGAGTCCCGCAGATGTGTCAGTCCATTCCAGAGGAACCAGTTTTCCCTGCACTGCCTTGACGTTCAAGCCGAGGATCGACTCCCACCACGTGTGCACGTGGGACAGCCCTGTGGGAAAGCCTCGTGGGATAGCCTCGTGGGAAAGACTCGAGGGAAAACCATAGATCCTTTGCTCCACGCGGCGGACTGCGTGACACTGCAGCTACCGCTCTGGAGGAAAGCGCAAGTGCATGCCCGCATTCGAGACAGGCACTGACTTCCCTGGGGTGACTCCAGAAGTACCCCAAGATCCATGTCAGCACTGGAGAGGAATCCTCAGGTTCCGGCCCCGACCCCACACAAGGTCTTAGGCCCCGGTATCGACGGGAGAGGAATCCCGAGAGGCCCCCGAGGAACTCGCATGGGGACTGGCCTTTCCTGAGGCCACCAGAACGGGTCCCTGAGGTCCCCTTCGTACGTCGAGAGCACCTGCCGCAACTCGAGAAAATCCAGGAGGTTTTGCCCTCCAGGCGAGATGAGGCCCATTTCCGCTGAGGCTTCTCGAGGCTAATCACATCTAACCACTGGAACTTCAAAGGGTCCTTCACACCCTTGCTGCTACTCAAGAAGATCCCAGACATACCCGTCTCCACTCGAGAGGAGGCACGAGGGTCCCGCACACATCCAGGCGATCCCCGTTTCCGACTCCTAGCTCGAGATGAGGGATCCTTTCCCTGTTTCGTAGGGAAAGAATTCCCGGCGTTCCCGTCGCATCTCAAGAGGAGGTGCTCTAAACAGGAAAGGCGAGAGGCACTCCAGGGTCGTGCCACCATTCCAAGAGACCCCCAGATGTGTCAGTCCATTCCAGAGGAACCTGTTTTCCCTGCACTGCCTTGACGTTCAAGCCCAGGATCGACTTCCACCACGTGTGCACGTGGGACAGCCCTGTGGGAAAGCCTCGTGGGAAAGCCTCGTGGGAAAGACTCGAGGGAAAACCATAGATCCTTTGCTCCACGCGGCGGACTGCGTGACACTGCTGCTACCGCTCTGGAGGAAAGCACAAGTGCATGCCCGCATTCGAGACGAGGAGTGACTCCCCTGGGGAGACTCCAGAAGTTCCCCAAGATCCATGTCAGCACTGGAGAGGAATCCTCAGGTTCCGGCCCAGACTCCACACAAGGTCTTAGGCTCCGGCATCGACGGGAGAGCAATCCCGAGAGGCCCCCGAGGAACTCGCATGGGGACTGGCCTTTCCTGAGGACACCAGAGCGGGTCCCTGAGGTCCCCGTCGTAAGTCGAGAGTACCTGCCGCAACTCGAGAAAATCCAGGAGGTTTTGCCCTCCAGGCGAGATGAGGCCCATTTCCGCTGAGGCTTCTCGAGGCTAATCACATCTAACCACTGGAACTTCCAAAGGGTCCTTCACACCCTTGCTGCCACTCAAGAAGTTCCCCGACATACCAGTCTCCACTCGAGAGGAAGCACGAGGGTCCCGCACACATACAGGGGAGCCCCGTTTCCGCTTCCTAGCTCGAAATGAGGGATCCTTTCCCTGTTTCGTAGGGAAAGAATTCCCGGCGTTCCGGTCGCATCTCAACACGAGGCGCTCTCCACAGGAAAGGCGAGAGGAACTCCAGGGTCGTGCCACCATTCCAAGAGTCCCCCAGATGTGTCAGTCCATTCCAGAGGAACCTGTTTTCCCTGCACTGCCTTGACTTTCAAGGCGAGGATCGACTCCCACCACTTTTGCACGTGGGAGAGCCCTGTGGGAAAGCCTCGTGGGAAAGCCTCGTGGGAAAGACTCGAGGGAAAACCATAGATCCTTTGCTCCACGCGGCGAACTGCATGACACTGCTGCTACCGCTCTGGAGGAAAGCGCAAGTGCATGCCCGCATTCGAGACGAGGACTGACTCCCCTGGGGAGACTCCAGAAGTACCCCAAGATCCATGTCAGCACTGGAGAGGAATCCTCAGGTTCCGGCCCCGACTCCACACAAGGTCTAAGGCCCCGGCATCGACGGGAGAGGAATCCCGAGAGGCCCCCGAGGAACTCGCATGGGGACTGGCCTTTCCTGAGGCCACCAGAGCGTGTCCCTGAAGTCCCCATCGTAAGTCGAGAGCACCTGCTGCAACTCGAGAAAATCCAGGAGGTTTTGCCCTCCAGGCGAGATGAGGCCCATTTCCGCTGAGGCTTCTCGATGCTAATGACATCTAACCACTGGAACTTCAAAGGGTCCTTCACACCCTTGCTGCAACACAAGAAGTTCCCCGACATACCCATCTCCACTCGAGAGGAAGCACGAGAGTCCGGCACACATCCAGGGGAACTCGTTTCCGCCTCCTAGCTCGAGATGAGGGATCCTTTCCCTGTTTCGTAGGGAAAGAATTCCCGGCGTTCCCGTCGCATCTCAAGAGGAGGCGCTCTCCACAGGAAAGGCGAGAGGAAGTCCAGGGTCGTGCCACCATTCCAAGAGTCCCCCAGATGTGTCAGTCCATTCCAGAGGAACCTGTTTTCCCTGCACTGCCTTGACGTTCAAGCCGAGGATCGACTCCCACCACGTGTGCACGTGGGACAGCCTTGTGGGAAAGCCTCGTGGGAAAGACTCGAGGGAAAACCATAGATCCTTTGATCCACTCGGCGGACTGCGTGACACTGCTGCTACCGCTCTGGAGGAAAGGGCATGTGCATGCCCGAATTCGAGACGAGGACTGACTCCCCTGGGGAGACTCAAGAAGTACCCCAAGATACACGTCAGCACTGGAGAGGAATCCTCAGGTTCCGGCCTCGACTCCACACAAGGTCATAGGCCCCGGCATCGACGGGAGAGGAATCCCGAGAGGCCCCGGAGCAACTCGCATGGGGACTGGCCTTTCCTGAGGCCACCAGAGCGGGTCCCTGTGGTCCCCGTCGCAAGACGAGAGCACCTGCCGCAACTCGAGAAAAACCAGGAGGTTTTGCCCTCCAGGCGAGATGAGGCCTATTTCCGCTGACGCTTCTCCAGGCTAATCACATCTAACCACTGAAACTTCCTGAGGGTCCTTAACACCCTAGCTGCAACTCAAGAAGTTCCCCGACATACCCGTCTCCACTCGAGAGGAAGCACGAGGGTCCCGCACACATCCAGGGGAGCCCCGTTTCCGCCTCCCAGCTCGAGATGAGGGATCCTTTCCCTGTTTCGTAGGGAAAGAATTCCCGGCGTTCCCGTCGCATCTCAAGAGGAGGCGCTCTGCACAGGAAAGGCGAGAGGAACTCCAGGGTCGTGCCACCATTCCAAGAGTCCCCCAGAGTGTCAGTCCATTCCACAGGAACCTCTTTTCCCTGCACTGCCTTGACGTTCAAGCCGAGGATCAACTCCCACCACGTGTGCACGTGGGACAGCCCTGTGGGAAAGCCTCGTGGGAAAGCCTCGTGGGAAAGACTCGAGGGAAAACCATAGATCCTTTGCTCCACGCGGCGGACTGCGTGACACTGCTTCTACCGCACTGGAGGAAAGCGCAAGTGCATGCCCGCATTGGAGACGAGGACTGACTCCCCTGGGGAGACTCCAGAATTACCCCAAGATCCATGTCAGCACTGGAGAGGAATCCTCAGGTTCCGGCCCCGACTCCACACAAGGTCTTAGGCCCCGGCATCGATGGGAGAGGAATCCCGAGAGGCCCCCGAGGAACTCGCATGGGGACTGGACTATCCTGAGGACACCAGAGCGGGTCCCTGAGGTCCCCGTCGTAAGTCGAGAGCACCTGCGGCAACTCGAGAAAATCCAGGAGGTTTTGCCCTCCAGGCGAGATGAGGCCCATTTCTGCTGAGGCTTCTCCAGGCTAATCACATCTAACCACTGGAACTTCCACAGGGTCCTTCACACCCTTGCTGCAACACAAGAAGTTCCCCGACATACCCGTCTCCACTCGAGAGGAAGCACGAGGGTCCCGCACACATCCAGGGGAGCCCCGTTTCCGCCTCCTAGCTCGAGATGAGGGATCCTTTCCCTGTTTCGTAGGGAAAGAATTTCCGGCATTCCCGTCGCATCTCAAGAGGAGGCGCTCTCCACAGGAAAGGCGAGAGGAACTCCAGGGTCGTGCCACCATTGCAAGAGTCCCCCAGATGTGTTAGTCCATTCCAGAGGAACCTGTTTTCCCTGCACTGCCTTGACGTTCAAGCCGAGGATCGACTCCCACCACTTGTGCACGTGGGACAGCCCTGTGGGAAAGCCTCGTGGGAAAGCCTCGTTGGAAAGACTCGAGGGAAAACCATAGATCCTTGGTCCACGTGGCGGACTGCGTGACGCTGCTACTACCGCTCTGGAGGAAAGCGCAAGTGCATGCCCACATTCGAGACGAGGACTGACTCCCCTGGGGAGACTCCAGAAGTACCCCAAGATCCATGTCAGCACGGGAGAATAATCCTCAGGTTCCGGCCCCGACTCCACACAAGGTGTTAGGCCCCGGCATCGAAGGGAGAGGAATCCCGAGAGGCCCCCGAGGAACTCGCTTGGGGACTGGCCTTTCCTGAGGCCACCAGAGCGGGTCCCTGAGGTCCCCATCGTAAGTCGAGAGCACCTGCCGCAACAAGAGAAAATCCAGGAGGTTTTGCCCTCCAAGCGAAATGAGGCCCATTTCCGCTGAGGCTTCTCGAGGCTAATCACATCTAACCACTGGAACTTCCAAAGGGTCCTTCACACCCTTGCTGCAACACAAGAAGTTCCCCGACATACCCGTCTCCACTCGAGAGGAAGCACGAGGGTCCGGCACACATCCAGGGGAACTCGTTTCCGCCTCCTAGCTCGAGATGAGGGATCCTTTCCCTGTTTCGTAGGGAAAGAATTCCCGGCGTTCCCGTCGCATCTCAAGTGGAGGCGCTCTCCACAGGAAAGGCGAGAGGAACTCCAGGGTCGTGCCACCATTCCAAGAGTCCCCCAGATGTGTCAGTCCATTCCAGAGGAACCTGTTTTCCATGCACTGCCTTGACGTTCAAGCCGAGGATCGACTCCCACCACGTGTGCACGTGGGACATCCCTGTGGGAAAGCCTCATGGGAAAGCCTTGTGGGAAAGATTCGAGGGTAAAACATAGATCCTTTGATCCACACGGCGGACTGCGTGACACTGCTGATACCACTCTTTAGGAAAGCGCAAGTGCATGCCCGCATTCTAGACGAGGACTGACTCCCCTGGGGAGACTCCAGAAGTACCCCAAGATCCATGTCAGCACTGGAGAGGAATCCTCAGGTTCCGGCCATGACTCCACACAAGGTCTTAGGCCCCGGCATCGACGGGAGAGGAATCCCGAGGCGCCCCCGAGGAACTAGCATGGGGACTGGCCTTTCCTGAGGCCACCAGAGTGGGTCCCTGAGGTCCCCGTCGTAAGTCGAGAGCACCTGCCGCAACTCCAGAAAATCCAGGAGGTTTTGCCCTCCAGGCGAGATGAGGCCCATTTCCGCTGAGGCTTCTCGAGGCTAATCACATCTAACCACTGTAACTTCCAAAGGGTCCTTCACACCCTTGCTGCAACTGAAAAAGTTCCCCGACCTACCCGTCTCCACTCGAGAGGAAGCAGGAGGGTCCCGCACACAACCAGGGGAACCCCGTTTCCGCCTCCTAGCTCGAGATGAGGGATCCTTTCCCTGTTTCGTAGGGAAAGAATTCCCGGCGTTCCCGTCGCATCTCAAGAGGAGGCGCTCTCCACAGGAAAGGCGAGAGGAGCTCCAGGGTCGTGCAACCATTCCAAGAGTCCCCCAGATGTGTCAGTCCATTCCAGAGGAACCTGTTTTCCCTGCACTGCCTTGACGTTCAAGCCGAGGATCGACTCCCACCACGTGTGCACGTGGGACAGCCTTGTGGGAAAGCCTCGTGGAAAAGACTCGAGGGAAAACCATAGATCCTTTGATCCACGCGGCGGACTGCGTGACACTGCTGCTACCGCTCTGGAGGAAAGGGCATGTGCATGCCCGCATTCGAGACGAGGACTGACTCCCCTGCGGAAACTCAAGAAGTACCCCAAGATACACGTCAGCACTGGAGAGGAATCCTCAGGTTCCGGCCCCGACTCCACACAAGGACATAGGCCCCGGCATCGATGGGAGAGGAATCCCGAGAGGCCCCGGAGCAACTCGCATGGGGACCCGACTTTCCGGAGGCCACCAGAGCGGTCCCTGAGGTCCCCGTCGCAAGACGAGAGCACCTGCCGCAACTCGAGAAAATCCAGGAGGTTTTGCCCTCCAGGCGAGATGAGGCCTATTTCCGCTGACTCTTCTCCAGGCTAATCACATCTAACCACTGAAACTTCCTGAGGGTCCTTAACACCCTTGCTGCAACTCAAGAAGTTCCCCGACATACCCGTCTCCACTCGAGATGAAGCACGAGGGTCCCGCACACATCCAGGGGAGCCCCGTTTCCGCCTCCCAGCTCGAGATGAGGGATCCTTTCCCTGTTTCGTAGGGAAAGAATTCCCAGCAAGCCCGTCGCATCTCAAGAGGAGGCGCTTTCCACAGGAAAGGCGAGAGGAACTCCAGGGTCGTGCCACCATTCCAAGAGTCCCCCAGATGTGTCAGTCCATTCCAGAGGAACCTGTTTTCCCTGCACCGCCTTGACGTTCAAGCCGAGAATCGACTCCCACCACGTGTGCACGTGGGACAGCCCTGTGGGAAAGCCTCGTGGGAAAGCCTCGTGGGAAAGACTCGAGGGAAAACCATAGATCCTTTGCTCCACGCGGCGGACTGCGTGACACTGCTGCTACCGCTCTGGAGGAAGGCACAAGTGCATGCCCGCATTTGAGACGAGGACTGACTCCCCTGGGGAGACTCCAGAAGTACCCCCAAGATCCATGTCAGCACTGGAGAGGAATCCTCAGGTTCCGGCCCCGACTCCACACAAGGTCTTAGGCCCCGGCATCGACGGGAGAGGAATCCCGAGCGGCCCCCGAGGAACTCGCATGGGGACTGGCCTTTCCTGAGGCCACCCAGAGCGGGTCCCTGAGGTCCCCGTCGTAGGTCGAGAGCACCTGCCACAACTCGAGAACATCCAGGAGGTTTTTCCCTCCAGGCGAGATGAGGCCCATTTTCGCTGAGGCTTCTCGAGGCTAATCACATCTAACCACTGGAACTTCCAAAGGGTCCTTCACACCCTTGATGCAACTCAAGATGTTCCCCGACATACCCGTCTCCACTCGAGAGGAAGCACGAGGGTCCCGCACACATCCAGGTTAGCCCCGTTTCAGCCTCCTAGCTCGAGATGAGGGATCCTTTCCCTGTTTCGTAGGGAAAGAATTCCCGGCGTTCCCGTCGCATCTCAAGAGGAGGCGCTCTCCACAGGAAAGGCGAGAGGAACTCCAGGGTCATGCCACCATTCCAAGATTCCCCCAGATGTGTCAGTCCATTCCAAAGGAACCTGTTTTCCCTGCACTGCCTTGACGTTGAAGCCGAGATCGACTCCCACCACGTGTGCACGTGGGACAGCCCTGTGGGAAAGCCTGGTGGGAAAGCCTCGTGGGAAAGACTCGAGGGAAAACCATAGATACTTTGATACCTGCGGCGGACTGCGTGACACTGCTGCTACCGCTCTGGAGGAAAGCGCAAGTGCATGCCCGCATTCGAGACGGGGACTGACTCCCCTGGGGAGACTCCAGAAGTACACCATGATCCATGTCAGCACTGGAGAGGAATCCTCAGGTTCCGGCCCCGACTCCACACAAGGTCTTAGGCCCCAGCATCGACGGGAAAGGAATCCCCAGAGGCCCCCGAGGAACTCGCATGGGGACTGGCCTTTCCTGAGGCCACCAGAGCGGGTCCCTGAGGTCCCGGTCGTAAGTCGAGAGCACCTGCCGCAACTCGAGAAAATCCAGGAGGTTTTGCCCTCCAGGCGAGATGAGGCCCATTTCCGCTGAGGCTTCTCGAGGCTAATCACATCTAACCACTGGAACTTCCAAAGGGTCCTTCACACCCTTGCTGCAACTCAAGAAGTTCCCCGATGTAGCCGTCTCCACTCCAGGAAAACACGAGGGTCCCGCCCACATCCAGAGGAGCACCGTTTCCTCCTTATCGCTCGAGATGTGGGATCCTTTCCCTGCTTGGTGGGGTAAGAATTCCCGGCATTCCCATCGCATCTCAAGAGGAAGCACTCTCCAGAGGAAAAGCGAGAGGGACTCCAGGGACGTGCCACCATTCCAAGAGTCCCCCGGATGTCTCAGTCCATTACAGAGGAACCTGTTTTCCCTGCACTGCCTCGACATTCACGCAGAGGATCGACTCACACCACGGTGGCATGTGGGACAGCCATGTGGGAAAGCCTCGTGGGAAAGCCTCGAGGGAAATCCACAGATTCCTTGATCCACATGATGGGAAGCGTGACTCTGCTGCTAGAAGCGCACGTGCATGCCCCACTCGACACGAGGACTGATGCCCCTGGGGAAACTCCAGAGGTACCCAAAGATTCATGTCAGCACTGGAGAGGAATCCTCAGGTTCCGGCCCCGACTCCACACAAGGTCTTAGGCCCCAGCATCAACGGGAGAGGAATCCCGAGAGGCCCCCTAGCAACTCGCATGGGGCCTGGCCTTTCCTGAGGCCACCAGAGCGGGTCCCTGAGGTCCCCGTCGAAAGTCGAGAGCACCTGCCGCAACTCGAGAAATCCGAGAGGTTCTCCCCTCCAGGCGAGATGAGGCGCATTTCCGCTGAGGCGCCTCGAGGCTAATCACAGAAAACATCTGGAAATTCCAAAGGGTCCTTCACACCCTTGCTACAACTCAAGAAGTTCCCCGACATACCCGTCTCCACTCGAGAGGAAGCACGAGGGTCCCGCCCACATCCAAAGGAGCCCCGTTACCACCTCGTAGCTCGAGATGAGGGATCCTTTCCCTTTTTAGTCGTCAAAGAATTCCCGGCGTTTCCGTCGCATCTCAAGAGGAGGCGCTCTCCACAGGAAAGGCGAGACGAACTCCAGGGTCGTGCCACCATTCCAATGTCCCCAAGATGTCTCAGTCCATTCAAGAGGAACCTGTTTTCCCTGCACTGCCTCGACATTCACGCCGATGATCGACTCCCACCACGGTGGCACGTGGGACAGCCCTGTGGGAAAGCCTCGTGGGAAAGCCCCCTGGGAAAGCCTCGAGGGAAAGCCACAGATCCCTTGATCGACACGACGGGAAGCGTGACATTGCTGCTACAGCTTGTCAGGAAAGCGCACGTGCAATCCCACACTAGAGACGAGGACTGAGTCCCATGTGGAGATTCCAGAGGTACCCAAAGGTCTTTGTCAGCACTGCAGATGAATCCTCAGGTTCTGGGCCCGACTCCACACACGGTCTTAGGCCCCGGCATCGACGGTAGAGGAATCCCTAGAGGCCCCCGAGCAACTCGCATGGGGCTGGCCTTTCTGAGGCCACCAGAGCGGGTCCCTGAGGTCCCCGTCGTAAGTGCTCTCTCCTCTCACCTGCCGCAACTCGAGAAAATCCAGGAGGTTCTCCCCTCCATGCGAATCATCAGATTTGGGCCCTGACTCAACACCAGTTCTTAGGCCTCGGCATGGTCTGGAGAGTAGTCCCGAAAGTTCAGCTGATGTGTAAGGGTCACTCATCGGCCGCAAAAATGCGGAAAAGGGGATCCTCTGAATGTGGGCTGGTGCCTCGTTTTTACTCCGGAGTGGAGACGGGACTGTCAGGGAACTTCTTGATTTGTAGCAAGGGTGTGAAGGACCCTTTTGTATTTCCAGAGGTTAAGTGTGATTAGCCTCGAGACGCCTCAGAGGAAATGGACCTCATCTCGACTGGAGGGGAGAACCTCCTGGATTTTCCTGGGTTGGGAGAGGTGCTCTCAAGTTACGAGTGGGACATCAAGTACGGGATCTGTTTGCCTCAGGAAAGGCCAGTCCCCATGCGAGTAACTATGGGGCCTCTCGGCATTCCTCTGAAGACGATTCCGGGTCCTAAGACCTTCTGTGGAGTCGGGGTCAGAGCCTCAGGCGTCCTCTCCAGTGCTGACATGGATCTTGGGGGTACTTCTGGCGTCTTCACAGGGGAGTCATACCTGGTCTGCAGTGGGTGCATGCGCTTGCGCTTTCCTCCCGAGCTGTAGCAGTTGCGACTTGCTTCCTGAAGCGTGGATCAAGGGATCTGTGGCTTTCCCTCGAGGCTTACCCAGGAGGCTTTCCTACAGGGCGGTCCCAATTACCCCCATTGTGTGAGTCGATCCTCCGCGTGAAAGTCGAGGCAGTGCCGGGAAAAGAGTTTCCTCTGGTATGGACTGAGACATCTGGGGGACTCTTGTTATTGTGGCATGACCCTGGAATTCCTCTCGGCTTTCCTGTTGAGAGTGCCTCCTCTTGTGATGCGACGGTAATGCCGGGCATTTTTTTCCCGACGATGTACGGAAAGATCCCTAAACTAAAGCTATGAGGTGGAATCGGGGCTCCTATGGATGTGGGCGGGACCCTCGTGCTTTCTCTCGAGTGCAGACGGATATGTCGGGGAACTTTTTAGTTTCAGCAAGGGTGTGAAGGACCCTTCCGAAGTTCCAGACTTTAGGTGTGCTTAGCCTCGAGACGCCTCAGCGGAAATGGGCCTCATCTCGCCTGGAGGGGAGAACCTCGTGGATTTTCTCGAGTTGCAGCAGGTGATCTCGACTTACGATGGGACCTCAGGGACCCGCTCTGGTGGCCTCAGGAAAAGTCAGTCCCCATGCTTGTTGCTCGGGGGCCTCTCATGATTCCACTCCCGTCGTTGCTGGTTCCTAAGACCTTGTGTGGATTCGTGGCCGGAACCTGAGGACTCCTCTCCAGTGCTGACATGGATCATGGGGTACTTCTTGAGTCTCCACAGGGAAGTAGGTCCTCGGCTCGAGTAGGGGCATGAACGAGCGCTTTTCTCTGGAGTTGTAGCAGCAGTGTCATGCTTCCCGTCGCCTCGATCAAAGGATCTGTGGCTTACCCTCGAGGCTTTCCCACGAGGCTTTCCCAAAGGGCTGTCCCACGTCCCATCTTGGTGTGAGTCGATCCTCGGCGTGAAATTCGAGGCAATCCAGGAAAAACATGTTCCTCTGGAATGGACGGAGATATCTGGGGGACTCTTGGAAACGTGGCACAAAGCTGGAGTTCCTCTCGCCTTTCCTGTGGAGAGCGCCTCCACTTGACATGTGACAAGAACGCCGGGAAATCTTACCCGACCATGCAGGTAAATGATCCCTCATATCGAGCTACAAGGTGAAAACGGGGCTCCTCTGGATGTGGGCAGGACCCGCTTGCTTCCTCTCGAGTGGAGACGGGTATGTCGGGGAACTTCTTGAGTTGCAGCAAGGGTGCGAAGGACCCTATGGAAGGTCCACAGGTTAGGTGACATTAGCCTCGTGACGCCTCAGCGGAAACGGGCCTCATCTCGCCTGGAGGGGAGAACCTCCTGGATTTCTCTAGGTGCAGCAGGTGCACTCGACTTACGACGAGGACCTCAGGGACCTGCTCAGATGTCCTCAGGAAAGGCCAGTCCCCATGTGAGTTCCTAGGGGCCTCTCGGGATTCCGCTCTGTCGATGCCGGGGTCTAAGACCTGGTGAGGAGTCGGGGCCGGAACCTAAGGATTCCTCCCCTGTGCTGAAATGGATCTTGGGGTACTTCTGGAGAATCCAAAGGGGAGTCAGTCCTCGTCTCAAGTGGGGGCATGCACGAGCGCTTTCCTTCCGAGCTGCAGCAGCAGTGTCACACTTCCCATCGCGTGGATCAAGGGATCTGTGTCTTTCCCTCGAGGCTTTCCCACGAGGTTTTCCCACGAGGCTTTCCCACAGGGCTGTCCCACGTGCCACCTTGATGTGAGTCGATCCTCGGCGTGAAAGTCGAGGCAGTACAGGGAAACAGGTTCCTCTGGAATGGACTGAGACATCTGGGGGACTCGTGGAATGCTGACACGACCCTGAAGTTCCTTTCGCCTTTCCAGTGGAGAGCACCTCCTCTTGAGATGCCAGGGGAACGCCGGGAATTTTTTCCTGAACTAGCAGGGAAATGATCCCTCTTCTCGAGCTACGAGGGGGAAACGGGGCTCCTCTGGATGTGGGCGGGACCCTAGTGCTTCCTCTCGAGTGGAGATAGGTATGTCGGGGAACTGCTTGCGTTGCATCAAGGGTGTTAGGAAACCTTTGGAAGTGCCAGAGGTTAGGTATGCTTAGGCTGGAGACGCTTCAGCGGAAATGGGCCTCATCTCACCTGGAGGGGAGAACCTCCTGGATGTTCTTGAGGTGTGGCAGGTGCTCTTGGCTTACGATGGGGACCTCAGGGACCCTCTCTATGGCCTCAGGAAAGGCCAGTCCTTATGCGAGTTGCTAGGGGGCCTCTCGGGATTCCTCTCCCATCGATGCCGGGGCCTAAGACCTTGGGTGGAGTTGGGGACAGAAAATTAGGATTCCTCTCCAGTGCAGACATGGAACTTGGGGTACTTCTGGAGTCTCCAGAGGGGAGTCAGTCCTCATCTCGAGTGGGGGCATGCACATGCCCTTTCCTCCCGAGTGGTAGTAGCAGTGTCACGTTTCCTGTCGCGTGGATCAAGGGATCTGTGGATTTCCCTCGAATCTTTGCCACGAGGCTTTCCCACTTGGCTTTCCCACAGGGCTGTCCCACGTGAGACTGTGGTGGGAGTCGATCCTCGGCGTGAAAGTCGAGGCAGTGCAGGGAAAACAGGTTCCTCCGGAATGGACTGAGACATCTGGGGGACTCTTGGAATGGTGGCACGACGCTGGAGTTGCTCTCACCTTTACTGTGGAGAGCACCTCATCTTGCGATGCGACGGGAACGCCCAGGATTCTCTCCCGAACAATCAGCGAAAGGATCCCTCATCTCCACCTACGAGGTGGAAACGGAGCTCTTCTGGATGTGGGTGGGACCCACGTGCTTCCTCTCGAGTGGAGAGGGGTATGTCGGGGAACTTCTTGAGTTGCAACAAGGGTGTGAAGGACCCTTTGGAAGTTCCAGAGGTTAGATGTGATTAGCCTCGAGACGCCTCAGCGGAAATGGGCCTCATCGAGCCTGGATGGGAGAACTTCCTGGATTTTCTCGAGTTTTGGCAGGTGGTCTCGTCTTAGGACGGTGACCTAAGGAACCCGCTCTGGTGACCTCAGGACTGGCCAGTTCCCATACGACTTGTTCGGTGGCCTCCTGGGATTACACTCCCGTCGATGCCGGGGCCTAAGATGTTGTGTGGAGTCGGGGCCGGAACCTGAGAATTCCTCTCCAGTGCTGAAATGGATATTGGGGTAATTCTGGAGTCTCCCCAGGGAAGTCAGCCCTGCGCTCGAGAAGGGACATGCACGTGCATTTTCCTCCCGAGCTATAGCAGCAGTGTGACGCTTGCCATCGCGTCGATCATGGGATCAGTGGCTTTCCCTCGAGGATTTCCCTCGAGGCTTTCTCACGAGGATTTCGTACAGAGCTGTCCAACGTGCCACCGTGGTCGGAGTCGATCCTCGGCGTGAAAGTAGAGGCAGCACAGGGAAAACAGGTCCTCTGGAATGGACTGAGACAATGGGGGACTCTTGTTTGGTGGCACGACCCTGGTGTTCCTTTCGCGTTTCCTGTGGAGAACGCATCCTCTTGAGATGGGACGGGAATGCCCAGAATTCTTTCCCGACCAAGCAGGGAAAGGATCCCTCATGTCGAGCTGGGAGGCAGAAACGGGGCTCCTCTGGATGTGTGCGGGACCCTCGTGCTTCCTCTCGAGTGGAGACAGGTATGTCGGGGAACTTCTTGAGTTGCAGCAAAGGTGTGAAGGAACTTTTGAAAGTCCCAGATGTTAGGTGTGATTAGCCTCGAGACGCCTCAGCGGAAATGGGCCTCATCTCGCCTGGAGGGCAAAACCTCGTGGATTTTCTCGAGTTGTGGCAGGTGCTCTCGACTTACGACGGGGACCTCAGGGTCCCGCTCTGGTGGCCTCAGGAAAGGTCAGTCCCCATGCGAGTTTCTCGGGGGCCTCTCAGGATTCCTCTCCCTTCGATGCCAGGGCCTAAAACCTTGTGTGGAATCCGGGCCGGAACCTGAGGATTCCTCTCCAGTGCTGACATGGATCGTGGGGTACTTCTGGAGTCTTCCAAGGGGAGTAAGTCCTCGTCTCCAATGGGGGCATGCACGTGCGCTTTCCTCCAGAGTGGTAGCAGCAGTGTCACGCAGTCCATCGCATAGATCAAAGGATCTATGGCTTTCCCTCCAGTCTATCCCACGAGGCTTTCCCACAGGGCTGTCCAACGTGCACACGTGGTGGGAGTCGATCCTCGGCTTGAACGTCAAGGCAGTGCAGGGAAAACAGGTTCCTCCGGAATGGACTGACACATCTGGGGGACTCTTGGAATGGTGGCACGACCCTGGAGTTCCTCTCACCTTTCCTGTGGAGAGCGCCTCCTCTTGAGATGCGACGGGAACGCCGGGAGTTCTTTCCCTACGAAACAGGGAAAGGATCCCTCATCTCGAGCTAGGAGGCGGAAACGGGGCTCCCCTGGATGTGTGCGGGACCCTCGTGCTTCCTCTCGAGTGGAGACGGGTATGTCGGGGAACTTCTTGAGTTGCAGCAAGGGTGTGAAGGACCCTTTGGAAGTTCCAGTGGTTAGATGTGATTAGCCTCGAGAAGCCTCAGCGTTAATGGGCTTCATCTCGCCTGGAGGGCAAAACCTCCTGGATTTTCTCGAGTTGAGGCAGGTGCTCTCGACTTACGACGGGGACCTCAGGGACCCGCTCTGGTTGCCTCAGGAAAGGCCAGTCCCCATGCGAGTTCCTCGGGGGCCTCTCGGGATTCCTCTCCCGGCCATGCCGGCGCCTAAGACCTTGTGTGGACTCGGGGCCGGAACCTGAGGATTCCTCTCCAGTGCTGACATGGATCTTGGGGTATTTCTGGAGTCTCCCCAGGGGAGTCAGTCCTCGTCTCGAATGCGGGCATGCACTTGCACTTTCCTCCAGAGCGGTAGCAGCAGTGTCACGCAGTCCGCCGCGTGGATCAAAGGATCTATGGTTTTCCCTCGAGTCTTTCCCACGAGTCTTTCCCACGAGGCTTTCCCACAGAGCTGTCCCACGTGCACACGTGGTGGGAGTCGATCCTCGGCTTGAACGTCAAGGCAGTGCAGGGAAAACAGGTTCCTCTGGAATGGACTGACACATCTGGGGGACTCTTGGAATGGTGGCACGACCCTGGAGTTCCTCTCGCCTTTCCTGTGGAGAGCGCCTCCTCTCGAGATGCGACGGGAACGCCGGGATTTCTTTCCCTACGAAACAGGGAAAGGATCCCTCATCTCGAGCTAGGAGGCCAACACGCGGCTCCCCTGGATGTGTGCGGGACCCTCGTGCTTCCTCTCGAGTGGAGACGGGTATGTCGGGGAACTTCTTGAGTTGCAGCAAGGGTGTGAAGGACCCTTTGGAAGTTCCAGCGGTTAAATGTGATTAGCCTTGAGAAGCCTCAGCAAAAATGGGCCTCATCTCGCCTGGAGGTCAAACCCTCCTGGATTTTCTCGAGTTGCGGCAGGTGCTCTCGACTTACGACGGGGACCTCAGGGACCCGCTCTGGTGGCCTCAGGAAAGACCAGTTCCCATGCGAGTTCCTCGGGGGCCTCTCGGGATTCCTCTCCCGTCGATGCCGGCGCCTAAGACCTTGTGTGGAGTCGGGGCCGGAACCTGAGGATTCCTCTCCCGTGCTGACATGGATCTAGGGGTACATCTGGAGTCTCCCCAGGGGAGTCAGTCCTCGTCTCGAATGCGGGCATGCACTTGTGCATTCCTCCAGAGCAGTAGCAGCAGTGTCACGCATTCCATCGCGTGAATCAAAGGATTGATGGCTTTCCCTCGAGTCTTGCCCACGAGGTTTGCCCACGAGGCTTTCCCACAGGCCTGTCCCACGTGCACACGTGGTGGGAGTCGATCCTCGGCTTGAACGTCAAGGCAGTGCAGGGAAAACAGGTTCCTCTGCAATGGACTGACACATCTGGGGGACTCTTGGAATGGTGGCACGACCCTGGAGTTCCTCTCTCCTTTCCTGTGGAGAGTGCCTCCTCTTGAGATGCGACGGGAACGCCGGGAATTCTTTCCCTACGAATCAGGGAAAGGATCCCTCATCTCGAGCTAGGAGGCGGAAACGGGGATCCCCTGGATCTGTGCGGGAACCTCGTGTTTCCTCTCGAGTGGAGACGGGTATGTCGGGGAACTCCTTGAGTTGCAGCAAGGGTGTGAAGGACCCTTTGGAAGTTCCAGTGGTTAGATGTGATTAGCCTTGAGAAGCTTCAGCGGAAATGGGCCTCATCTCGCCTGGAGGGCAAAACCTCCTGGATTTTCTCGAGTTGCGGCAGGTGCTCTCGACTTACGACGGGGACCTTAGGGACCCGCTCTGGTGGCCTCAGGAAAGGCCAGTCCCCATGCGAGTTGCTCAGGGGCCTCTAGGGGTTCCTCTCCGTTTGATGACAGTGCCTAAGACCTTGTGTGGAGTCGGGGCCAGAACCTGAGGATTCCTCTCCAGTGCTGACATGGATCTTGGGGTACTTCTGGACTCACCCCACTAGAGTAAGTCCTCGTCTCGAATGGGGGAATGCACGTGCACTTTCCTCCAGAGCTGTAGCAGCAGTGGCAGACTTCCCATCGCCTGGAACAAGGGATATGTGGCTTTACATCTAGGCTTTCCCTCGAGGCTTTCCCAGGAGGCTTTCCCACAGGGCTGCCCCACGTGCCACAGTGGTGGGAGTCGATCCTCGGCGTGAAAGTCGAGGCAGTGCAGGGAAAACAGGTTCCTTTGGAATTGACAGAGACTTCTGGGGGACTCTTGGAATGGTGGCACGACGCTGGAGTTCCTCTCGCCTTTCCTGTTTAGAGTGCCTCCTCTTGAGATGTGACGGGAATGCCCAGAATTCTTTCCCGACCAAGCAGGGAAAGGACCCCGAATCTCAAGGGGCGAGGCGGAAATGGGGCTCCTCTGGATGTGGGCGGGGCCCTCGTGCTTCCTCTAGATTGGAGAGGGGTATGTCGGGGAACTACTTGAGTTGCAGCAAGGGTGTGAAGGACCTTTTGGAAGTTCCAGAAGTTAGGTGTGATTAGCCTCGAGAAGCCTCAGCGGAAATAGGCCTCATCTCGCCTGGAGGGCAAAACCTCCTGGATTTTCTCAGTTCGCGGCAGGTGCTCTGGACTTACGACGGGGACCTCAGGGCCCCACTCTGGTGGCCTCAGGAAAGGATAGTCCCCATGCGAGTTCCTCGGGGGCCTCTCAGGATTTCTCTCCCGTTGATGCCGGGGCCTAAGACCTTGTGTGGAGTCGGGGCCGGAACCTGAGGATTCCTCTCCAGTGCTGACATGGATCTTGGGGTACTTCTGGAGTCTCCCCAGGGGAGTCAGTCCTCGTCTCGAATGCGGGCATGCACTTGCGCTTTCCTCTAGAGTGGTAGCAGCAGTGTCACGCAGTCCATCGCATAGATCAAAGGATCTATGGCTTTCCCTCCAGTCTTTCCCACGAGGCTTTCCCACAGGGCTGTCCCACGTGCACACGTGGTGGGAGTCGATCCTCGGCTTGAACGTCAAGGCAGTGCAGGGAAAACAGGTTCCTCTGGAATGGACTGACACATCTGGGGGACTCTTGAAATGGTGGCACGACACTGGAGTCCCTCTCGCCTTTCCTGTGGAGAGCTTCTCCTCTTGAGATGCGACGGGAACGCCGGGATTTCTTTCCCTACGAAACAGGGAAAGGATCCCTCATCTCGAGCTAGGAGGCCAACACGCGGCTCCCCTGGATGTGTGCGGGACCCTCGTGCTTCCTCTCGAGGGGAGACGGGTATGTCGGGGAACTTCTTGAGTTGCAGCAAGGGTGTGAAGGACCCTTTGGAAGTTCCAGTGGTTAAATGTGATTAGCCTCGAGAAGCCTCAGGAAAAATGGGCCTCATCTCGCCTGAAGGTCAAACCCTCCTGGATTTTCTCGAGTTGCGGCAGGTGCTCTCGACTTACGACGGGGACCTCAGGGACCCGCTCTGGTGGCCTCAGGAAAGACCAGTTCCCATGCGAGTTCCTCGGGGGCCTCTCGGGATTCCTCTCCCGTCGATGCCGGGGCCTAAGACCTTGTGTGGAGTCGGGGCCGGAACCTGAGGATTCCTCTCCAGTGCTGACATGGATCTTGGGGTACTTCTGGAGTCTCCCCAGGGGAGTCAGTCCTCGTCTCGAATGCGGGCATGCACTTGTGCATTCCTCCAGAGCTGTAGCAGCAGTGTCACGCATTCCGTCGCGTGGATCAAAGGATCGATGGCTTTCCCTCGAGTCTTGCCCACGAGGCTTGCCCACGAGGCTTTCCCACAGGCCTGTCCCACGTGCACACGTGGTGGGAGTCGATCCTCGGCTTGAACGTCAAGGCAGTGCAGGGAAAACAGGTTCCTCTGCAATGGACTGACACATCTGGGGGACTCTTGGAATGGTGGCACGACCCTAGAGTTCCTCTCGCCTTTCCTGTGGAGAGCGCCTCCTCTTGAGATGCGACGGGAACGCCGGGAATTCTTTCCCTACGAAACAGGGAAAGGATCCCTCATCTCGAGCTAGGAGGCGGAAACGGGGATCCACTGAATGTGTGCGGGAACCTCGTGCTTCCTCTCGAGTGGAGACGGGTAAGTCGGGGAACTTCGTGAGTTGCAGCAAGGGTGTGAAGGACCCTTTGGAAGTTCCAGTGGTTAGATGTGATTAGCCTTGAGAAGCCTCAGCGGAAATGGGCCTGATATCGCCTGGAGGGCAAAACCTCCTGGATTTTCTCGAGTTGCGGCAGGTGCTCTCGACTTACGACGGGGACCTCAGGGACCCGCTCTGGTGGCCTCAGGAAAGGCCAGTCCCCATTCGTGTTCCTCGGGGGCCTCTGGGGATTCCACTCCCGTCGATGCCGGGTCCTAAGACCTTGTGTGGAGTCGGGGCCGGAACTTGAGGATTCCTCTCCAGTGCTGACATGGATCTTGTGGTACTTCTGGAGTCTCCCCAGGGAAGTCAGTCCTCGTCTCGAATGCGGGCATGCACTTGTGCTTTCCTCCAGAGCGGTAACAGCAGTTTCACGCATTCCCGCGCGAGGATCAAAGGATCTGCGGTTTTCCCTCGAGTCTTTCCACGAGGCTTACCCACGAGGCTTTCCCACAGGGCTGTCCCAAGTGCACACGTGGTGGGAGTCGATCCTCGGCTTGAACGTCAAGGCAGTGCAGGGAAAACAGGTTCCTCCGGAATGGACTGACCCATCTGGGGGACTCTTGGAATGGTGGCACGACCCTGGAGTTCCTCTCACGTTTCCTGTGGAGAGCGCCTCCTCTTGAGATGCGACGGGAATGCCGGGAGTTCTTTCCCTACGAAACAGGGAAAGGATCCCTCATCTCGAGCTAGGAGGCGGAAACGGGGCTCCCCTGGATGTGTGCGGGACCCTCGTGCTTCCTCTCATGTGGAGACGGGTATGTCGGGGAAATTCTTGAGTTGCAGCAAGGGTGTGAAGGACCCTTAGGAAGTTCCAGTGGTTAGATGTGATTAGCCTGGAGAAGCCACAGCGGAAATGGGCCTCATCTCGCCTGGAGGGCAAACCCTCCTGGATTTTCTCGAGTTGCGGCAGGTGCTCTCGACTTACGACGGGGACCTCAGGGACCCGCTCTGGTGGCCTCAGGAAAGGCCAGTCCCCATTCGTGTTCCTCGGGGGCCTCTCGGGATTCCTCTCCCGTCGATGCCGGGTCCTAAGACCTTGTGTGGAGTCGGGAACGGAACCAGAGGATTCCTCTCCAGTGCTGACATGGATCTTGGGGAACTTCTGGAGTCTCCCCCGGGGAGTCAGTCCTCGTCTCGAATGGGGGCATGCACGTGGGCTTTCCTCCAGAGCGGAAGCAGCAGTGTCACGCAGTCCGCTTCCTGGATCAAATGATCTATGGTTTTCCCTCGAGTCTTTCCCTCGAGTCTTTCCCACGAGGCTTTCTCACGAGGCTTTCCCACAGGGCTGTCCCACGTGCACACGTGGGGGGAGTCGATCCTCGGCTTGAACGTCAAGGCAGTGCAGGGAAAACAGGTTCCTCTGGAATGGACTGACATATCTGGGGGACTCTTGGAATGGTGGCACGACCCTGGAGTTCCTCTCGCCTTTCCTGTGGAGAGCGCCTCCTCTTGAGATGCGACGGGAACGCCGGGAATTCTTTCCCTACGAAACAGGGAAAGGATCCCTCATCTCGAGCTAGGAGGCGGAAACGGGGCTCCCCTGGATGTGTGCGGGACCCTCATGCTTCCTCTCGAGTGGAGACGGGTGTGTCGGGGAACTTCTTGAGTTGCAGCAAGGGTGTGAAGGACCCTTTGGAAGTTCCAGTGTTTAGATGTGATTAGCCTCGAGAAGCCTCAGCGGAAATGGGCCTCATCTAGCCTGGAGGGCAAAACCTCCTGGATTCTCTCGAGTTGGGGCAGGTGTTCTCGACTTACGACGGGGACCTCAGGGACACGCTCTGGTGGCCTCAGGAAAGGCCATTCCCCATGCGAGTTCCTCGGGGGCCTGTCGGGATTCCTCTCCCTTCGATGCCGGGTCCTAAGACCTTGTGTGGAGTCGGGGCCGGAACCTGAGGATTCCTCTCCAGTGCTGACATGGATCTTGGGGTACTTCTGCAGTCTCCCCAGGGGTGTCCGTCCTCGTCTAGAATGCGGGCATGCACTTGCGCTTTCCTCCAGCGGTAGCAGCAGTGTCACGCAGTCCGCTTCGTGGATCAAAGGATGTATGATTTTCACTCGATTCTTTCCCACGAGGCTTTCCCACAGGGCTCTCCCACGTGCACACGTGGTGGGAGTCGATCCTCGGCTTGAACGTCAAGGCAGTGCAGGGAAAACAGGTTCCTCTGGAATGGACTGACACATCTGGGGGACTCTTGGAATGGTGGCACGACCCTGGAGTTCCTCTCGCCTTTCCTGTGGAGAGCGCCTCCTCTTGAGATGCGACGGGAACGCCGGGAGTTCTTTCCCTACGAAACAGGGAATGGATCCCTCATGTCGAGCTAGGAGGCGGAAACGGGGCTCCCCTGGATGTGTGCGGGACCCTCGTTCTTCCTCTCGAGTGGAGATGGGTATGTCGGGGAACTTCTTGAGTTGCAGCAAGGGTGTGAAGGACCCTTTGGAAGTTCCAGTGGTTAGATGTGATTAGCCTGGAGCAGCCTCAGCGGAAATGGGCCTCATCTCGCCTGGAGGGCAAAACCTCCTGGATTTTCTCGAGTTGCGGCAGGTGCTCTTGACTTACGACGGGGCCCTCAGGGACCCGCTCTGGTGGCCTCAGGAAAGGCCAGTCCCCATGCGAGTTCCTCGGGGGCCTCTCGGGATTCCTCTCCTATCGATGCCGGGGCCTAAGACCTTGTGTGGACTCGGGGCCGGAACCTGAGGATTCCTCTCCAGTGCTGACATGGATTTTGGGGTACTTCTGGAGTCTCCACAGGGGAGTCAGTCCTCGTCTCGAATGCGGGCATGCACTTGCGCTTTCCTCCAGAGCGGTAGCAGCAGTGTCACCTAGTCCGCCACGTGGTCAAAGGATCTATGGTTTTCCCTCGAGTCTTTCCCCCGCGTCTTTCCGACGAGCTTTCCCACAGGGCTGTCCCACGTGCACATGTGGTGGGAGTCGATCCTCGGCTTGAACGTCAAGGCAGTGCAGGGAAAAAAGGTTCGTCTAGAATGGACTTACACATCTGGGGGACGCTTGGAATGGTGGCACGACACTGGAGTTCCTCTCGCCTTTCCTGTGGAGAGCGCCTCCTCTTGAGATGCGACGGGAACGCCGGGAATTCTTTCCCTACGAAAGAGGGAAAGGATCCATCATCTCGAGCTAGGAGGTGGAAACGGGGCTCCCCTGGATGTGTGTGGGACCCTCGTGCATCCTCTCGAGTGGAGACGGGTATGTCGGGGAACTTCTTGAGTTGCAGCAAGGGTGTCATGGACCCTTTGGAAGTTCCAGTTGTTAGATGTGAGTAGGCTCAAGAAGCCTCAGCGGAAATGGGCCTCATCTCGCCTGGAGGGCAAAACTTACTGGATTTTCTCGAGTTGCGGCAGGTGCTCTCGACTTACGACGGGGCCCTCAGGGACCCGCTCTGGTGGCCTCAGGAAAGGCCCGTCCCCATGCGAGTTCCTCGGGGGCCTCTCGGGATTCCTGTCCCGTCGATTCCGGGGCCTAAGACCTTGTGTGGAGTTGGGGTCGGAACCTGAGGATTCCTCTCCAGTGCTGACATGGATCTTGGGGTACTTCTGGAGTCTCCCCAGGGGAGTCAGTCCTCGTCTCGAATGCGTTCATGCACTGGCGCTTTCCTCCAGAGCGGTAGCAGCAGTGTCACGCGTTTCGCCGCGTGGATCAAAGGATCTATGGTCTTCCCTCGAGTCTTTCCCAGGAGGCTTTCCCACGAGGCTTTCCCACAGGGCTGTCCCACGTGCACACGTGGTGGGAGTCGATCCTCGGCTTGAACGTCAAGGCAGGCAGGGAAAACAGTTTCCTCTGGAATGGACTGACACAACTTGGGGATTCTTGGAATGGTGGCACGACACTGGAGTTCCTCTCACCTTTCTGTGGAGAGCGCCTCCTCTTGAGATCCGACGGGAACGCCGGGAATTCTTTCCCTACGAAACAGGGAAAGGATCCCTCATCTCGAGCTAGGACGCGAACACGCGGCTCCCCTGGATGTGTGCGGGACCTTCGTGCTTCCTCTCTAGTGGAGACGGGTATGTCGGGGAACTTTTTGTGTTGCAGCAAGGGTGTGAAGGACCCTTTGGAAGTTCCAGTGGTTAGATGTGATTAGCCTCGAGAAGCCTCAGCGGAAATGGGCCTCATCTCGCCTGGAGGGCAAAACCTCCTGGATTTTCTCGAGTTGCAGCAGGTGCTCTCGACTTACGACGGGGCCCTCAGGGACCCGCTCTGGTGGCCTCAGGAAAGGCCAGTCCCCATGCGAGTTCCTCGGGGGCCTCTCGGGATTCCTGTCCCTTCGATTCCGGGGCCTAAAACCTTGTGTGGAGTCGGGGCCGGAACTTGAGGATTCCTCTCCTGTGCTGACATGGATCTTGGGGTACTTCTGGAGTCTCCCCAGGGAAGTCAGTCCTCGTCTCGAATGCGGGCATGCACTTGTGCTTTCCTCCAGAGCGGTAACAGCAGTTTCACGCATTCCCGCGCGAGAATCAAAGGATCTACGGTTTTCCCTCGAGTCTTTCCCACGAGGCTTTCCCACGAGGCTTTCCCACAGGGCTGTCCCACGTGAACACGTGGTGGGAGTCGATCCTCGGCTTGAACGTCAAGGCAGTGCAGGGAAAACAGGTTCCTCTGGAATGGACTGACACATCTGGGGGACTCTTGAAATGGTGGCACGACACTGGAGTCCCTCTCGCCTTTCCTGTGGAGAGCGCCTCCTCTTGAGATGCGACGGGAACGCCGGGATTTCTTTCCCTACGAAACAGGGAAAGGATCCCTCATCTCGAGCTAGGAGGCCAACACGCGGCTCCCCTGGATGTGTGCGGGACCCTCGTGCTTCCTCTCGAGTGGGGACGGGTATGTCGGGGAACTTCTTGAGTTGCAGCAAGGGTGTGAAGGACCCTTTGGAAGTTCCAGTGGTTAGATGTGATTAGCCTGGAGAAGCCACAGCGGAAATGGGCCTCATCTCGCCTGGAGGGCAAAACCTCCTGGATTTTCTCGAGTTGCGGCAGGTGCTCTCGACTTACGACGGGGACCTCAGGGACCCGCTCTAGTGGCCTCAGGAAAGGCCAGTCCCCATTCGTGTTCCTCGGGGGCCTCTCGGGATTCCTCTCCCGTCGATGCCGGGTCCTAAGACCTTGTGTGGAGTCGGGAACGGAACCAGAGGATTCCTCTCCGGTGCTGACATGGATCTTGGGGAACTTCTGGAGTCTCCCCCGGGGAGTCAGTCCTCGTCTCGAATGGGGGCATGCACGTGGGCTTTCCTCCAGAGCGGAAGCAGCAGTGTCACGCAGTCCGCTTCCTCGATCAAATGATCTATGGTTTTCCCTCGAGTCTTTCCCTCGAGTCTTTCCCACGAGGCTTTCCCACGAGGCTTTCCCACAGGGCTGTCCCACGTGCCCACGTGGTGGGAGTCGATCCTCGGCTTGAACGTCAAGGCAGTGCAGGGAAAACAGGTTCCTCTGGAATGGACTTACATATCTGGGGGACTCTTGGAATGGTGGCACGACCCTGGAGTTCCTCTCGCCTTTCCTGTGGAGAGCGCCTCCTCTTGAGATGCGACTGGAACGCCGGGAATTCTTTCCCTACGAAAGATGGAAAGGATCCATCATCTCGAGCTAGGAGGTGGAAACGGGGCTCCCCTGGATGTGTGTGGGACCCTCGTGCATTCTCTCGAGTGGAGACGGGTATGTCGGGGAACTTCTTGAGTTGCAGCAAGGGTGTCAAGGACGCTTTGGAAGTTCCAGTTGTTAGATGTGATTAGCCTCAAGAAGCCTCAGCGGAAATGGGCCTCATCTCGCATGGAGGGGAAAACATCCTGGATTTTCTCGAGTTGCGGCAGGTGCTCTCGACTTACGACGGGGACCTCAGGGACCCGCTCTGGCGGCCTCAGGAAAGGCCAGTCCCCATTCGAGTTCCTCGGGGGCCTCTCGGGATTCCTGTCCCGTCGATTCCGGGGCCTAAGACCTTGTGTGGAGTTGGGGTCGGAACCTGAGGATTCCTCGCCAGTGCTGACATGGATCTTGGGGTACTTCTGGAGTCTCCCCAGGGGAGTCAGTCCTCGTCTCGAATGCGTTCATGCACTGGCGCTTTCCTCCAGAGCGGTAGCAGCAGTGTCACGCATTTCGCCGCGTGGATCAAAGGATCTATGGTCTTCCCTCGAGTCTTTCCCACGAGGCTTTCCCACGAGGCTTTCCCACAGGGCTGTCCCACGTGCACACGTGGTGGGAGTCGATCCTCGGCTTGAACGTCAAGGCAGGCAGGGAAAACAGTTTCCTCTGGAATGGACTGACACAACTTGGGGATTCTTGGAATGGTGGCACGACACTGGAGTTCCTCTCGCCTTTCTGTGGAGAGCGCCTCCTCTTGAGATCCGACGGGAACGCCGGGAATTCTTTCCCTACGAAACAGGGAAAGGATCCCTCATCTCGAGCTAGGACGCGAACACGCGGCTCCCCTGGATGTGTGCGGGACCCTCGTGCTTCCTCTCTAGTGGAGACGGGTATGTCGGGGAACTTTTTGAGTTGCAGCAAGGGTGTGAAGGACACTTTGGAAGTTCCAGTGGTTAGATGTGATTAGCCTCGAGAAGCCTCAGCGGAAATGGGCCTCATCTCGCCTGGAGGGCAAAACCTCCTGGATTTTCTCGAGTTGCGGCAGGTGCTCTCGACTTACGACGGGGCCCTCAGGGACCCGCTCTGGTGGCCTCAGGAAAGGCCAGTCCCCATGCGAGTTCCTCGGGGGCCTCTTGGGATTCCTCTCCCGTCGATGCCGGGGCCTAAGACCTTGTGTGGACTCGGGGCCGGAACCTGAGGATTCCTCTCCAGTGCTGACATGGATCTTGGGGTACTTCTGGAGTCTCCCCAGGGGAGTCAGTCCTCGTCTCGAATGCGGGCATGCACTTGCACTTTCCTCCAGAGCGGTAGCAGCAGTGTCACGCAGTCCGCCGCGTGGATCAAAGGATCTATGGTTTTCCCTCGAGTCTTTCCCACGAGGCTTTCCCACGAGGCTTTCCCACAGGGCTGTCCCACGTGCACACGTGGTGGGAGTCGATCCTCGGCTTGAACATCAAGGCAGTGCAGGGAAAAAAGGTTCGTCTGGAAGGACTGACATATCTGGGGGTCTCTTGGAATGGTGGCACGACCCTGGAGTTCCTCTCGCCTTTCCTATGGAGAGCGCCTCCTCTTGAGATGCGACGGGAAAGCCGGGAATTCTTTCCCTACGAAAGAGGGAAAGGATCCCTCATCTCGAGCTAGGAGGTGGAAACGGGGCTCCCCTGGATTTGTGTGGGACCCTCGTGCTTCCTCTCGAGTGGAGACGGGTATGTCGGGGAACTTCTTGAGTTGCAGGAAGGGTTTCAAGAACCCTTTGGAAGTTCCAGTTGTTAGATGTGATTTGCCTCAAGAAGCCTCAGCCGAAATGGGCCTCATCTCGCCTGGAGGGCAAAACCTCCTGGATTTTCTCGAGTTGCGGCAGGTGCTCTCGACTTACGACGGGGCCCTCAGGGACCCGCTCTGGTGGCCTCAGGAAAGGCCAGTCCCCATGCGAGTTCCTCGGGGGCCTCTCGGGATTCCTGTCCCGTCGATTCCGGGGCCTAAAACCTTGTGTGGAGTCGGGGCCGGAACTTGAGGATTCCTCTCCTGTGCTGACATGTATCTTGGGGTACTTCTGGAGTCTCCCCAGGGAAGTCAGTCCTCGTCTCGAATGCGGGCATGCACTTTTGCTTTCCTCCAGAGCGGTAACAGCAGTTTCACGCATTCCCGCGCGAGGATCAAAGGATCTGCGGTTTTCCCTCGAGTCTTGCCCACGAGGCTTGCCCACGAGGCTTTCCCACAGGCCTGTCCCACGTGCACACGTGGTGGGAGTCGATCCTCGGCTTGAACGTCAAGGCAGTGCAGGGAAAACAGGTTCCTCTGCAATGGACTGACACATCTGGGGGACTCTTGGAATGGTGGCACGACCCTGGAGTTCCTCTCGCCTTTCCTGTGGAGAGCGCCTCCTCTTGAGATGCGACGGGAACGCCGGGAATTCTTTCCCTACGAAACAGGGAAAGGATCCCTCATCTCGAGCTAGGAGGCGAACACGCGGCTCCCCTGGATGAGTGCGGGACCCTCGTGCTTCCTCTCGAGTGGAGACGGGTATGTCGGGGAACTTCTTGAGTTGCAGCAAGGGTGTGAAGGACCCTTTGGACGTTCCAGTGGTTAGATGTGATTAGCCTCGAGAAGCCTCAGCGAAAATGGGCCTCATCTCGCCTGGAGGGCAAAACCTCCTGGATTTTCTCGAGTTGCAGCAGGTGCTCTCGACTTACGACCGGAACCTCAGGGACCCGCTCTGGTGGCCTCAGGAAAGACCAGTCCCCATGGGCGTTCCTCGGGGCCTCTAAGGATTCCTCTCCCATCGATGCCGGGGCCTAAGACCTTGTGTGGAGTCGGGGCCCGAACCTGAGGATTCCTCTCCAGTGCTGACATGGATCTTGGGGTACTTCTGGAGTCTCCCCAGGGGAGTCAGTCCTCGTCTCGAATGCGGGCATGCACTTGTGCTTTCCTCCAGGGCGGTAGCAGCAGTGTCACGCAGTCCGCCGCGTGGATCAAAGGATCTATGGTTTTCCCTCGAGTCTTTCCCACGAGGCTTTCCCACCAGGCTTCTCCACAGGGCTGTCCCACGTGCACACGTGGTGGGAGTCGATCCTTGGCTTGAACGTCAAGGCAGTGCAGGGAAAACAGGTTCCTCAGGAATGGACTGACACATCTGGGGGTCTCTTGGAATGGTGGCACGACCCTGGAGTTCCTCTCGCCTTTCCTGTGGAGAGCGCCTCCTCTTGAGATGCGACGGGAACGCCGGGAATTCTTTCCCTACGAAACAGGGAAAGGATCCCTCATCTCGAGCTAGGAGGCGAATACTCGGCTCCCCTGGATGTGTGCGGGACCCTCGTGCTTCCTCTCGAGTGGAGACGGGTATGTCGGGGAACTTCTTGAGTTGCAGCAAGGGTGTGAAGGACCCTTTGGAAGTTCCAGTGGTTAGATGTGATTAGCCTCGAGAAGCCTCAGCGGAAATGGGCCTCATCTGGCCTGGAGGGCAAAACCTACTGGATTTTCTCGAGTTGCGGCATGTGCTCTCGACTTACGACGGGGACCTCAGGGACCCTCTCTGGTGGCCTCAGGAAAGGCCAGTCCCCATGCGAGTTCCTCGGGCGCCTCTCCGGATTCCTCTCCCGTCGATGCCGGCGCCTAAGACCTTGTGTGGAGTCGGGGCCGGAACCTGAGGTTTCCTCTCCAGTGCTGACATGGATCTTGGGGTACTTCTGCAGTCTCCCCAGGGGTGTCCGTCCTCGTCTAGAATGCGGACATGCACTTGCGCTTTCCTCCAGCGGTAGCAGCAGTGTCACGCTGTCCGCTTCCTGGATCAAAGGATCTATGATTTTCACTCGATTCTTTCCCACGAGGCTTTCCCACAGGGCTGTCCCACGTGCACACGTGGTGGGAGTCCATCCTCGGCTTGAACGTCAAGGCAGTGCAGGGAAAACAGGTTCCTCTGGAATGGACTAACATATCTGGGGGACTCTTGGAATGGTGGCACGACCCTGGAGTTCCTCTCGCCTTTCCTGTGGAGAGCGCCCCCTCTTGAGATGCGACGGGAACGCCGGGAATTCTTTCCCTACGAAACAGGGAAAGGATCCCTCATCTCGAGCTAGGAGGCGAACACGAGGCTCCCCTGGATGTGTGCGGGATGCTCGTGCTTCCTCTCGAGTGGAGACGGGTATGTCCGGGAACTCTTGACTTGCAGCAAGGGTGTGAAGGACCCTTTGGAAGTTCCAGTGGTTAGATGTGATTAGCCTCGAGAAGCCTCAGCGGAAATGGGCCTCATCTCGCCTGGAGGGCAAAACCTCCTGGATTTTCTCGCGTTGCGGCAGGTGCTCTCGACTTACGACGGGGCCCTCAGGGACCCGCTCAGGTGGCCTCAGGAAATCCCAGTCCCCATGCGAGTTCCTCGGGGGCCTCTCGGGATTCCTCTCCCTTCGATGCCGGGGCCTAAGACCTTGTGTGGAGTCGGGGCCGGAACCTGAGGATTCCTCTCCAGTGCTGACATGGAAATTTGCGTACTTCTGGAGTCTCCTCAGGGGATTCAGTCCTCGTCTCCAGAGGGGACATGCAAATGGGCTTTCCTCCCGCACTGGAGCAGCTATGTCACGCTTCCCGTCGAGTCGATCATGGGATGTGTGGGTTTCCCTCGAGGCTTTCCCCCTAGGCTTTCCCACGAGGATTTCCCACAGGGCTGTCCCACGTGCCACCGTGGTGGGAGTCCATCCTCGGCGTGAAAGTCGAGGCAGTGGAGCAAAACAGGTTCCTCTGGAATGGTCTGAGCCATCTGCGGGACTCTTGGAATGGGGACACGACCCTGGAGTTACTCTCGACTTTCCTGTGGAGAGCACCTCCACTTCAGATGCGAGGGGAACGCCGGGAATGCTTTCCCGACCAAGCAGGGAAAGGATCCCTTATCTCGAGCTACGAGGCGGAATCGGAGCTCCTCTGGATGTAGGCGGGACTCTCGTTCTTCCTCTAGAATGTAGGTCTGTATGTCGGGAAACTTCTTGAGTTGTAAAAGGGTGTGAAGGACCTTTTTTAAGTTCCAGAAGTTAGGTGTGGTTAGCATTGAGAAGGCTCAGCGGAAATGGGTCTTATCTCACCTGGAGGGCAAAACCTCCTGGATTTCCTTGAGTTGGGGCAGGTGCTCTCGACTTTCGAAGGGGACCTCAGGGACCCGCTCTGGTGGCCTCAGGAAAGGCTAGTCCCCATGCGAGTTGCTCGGCGGCCTCTCGGGATTCTTCTCCCTTTGATGCCGGGGCCTAAGACCTTGTGTGGAGTCGGGGCCGGAAACTGAGGATTCCTCTCCAGTGCTGACATGGATCTTGGGGTACTTCTGGAGTCTCCCCAGGGGAGTAAGTCCTCGTCTCGAATGGGGGCATGCACGTGGGCTTTCCTCCAGAGCAGTAGCAGTAGTGCCACGCTTCCCGTCGCGTGGATCAAGGGATCTGTGGCTTTCCCTCGAGGCTTTCCCACGAGGCTTTCCCACAGGGCTGCTTCACGTGCCACCGTGGTGGGTGTCGATCCTCGGCGAGAAAGTCGAGGCAGTGCAGGGAAAACAGGTTCCTCTGGAATGGACTGAGACATCTAGGGGTCCCTGGGAATGGTTGCACGACGCTGGAGTTCTCGCCTTTCCTGTGGAGAGCACCTCCTCTTGAGACGTGACGGGAATGCCCAGAATTCTTTCCCGAACAAGCAGCGAAAGTATCCCTCATCTCGAGCAACGAGGCGGAAACTGGGCTCCTCCGGATGTGTCCGGGACCCTCGTGCTTCCTCTCGAGTGGAGACGGGTATTTCGGGGAACTTCTTGAGTTGCAGCAAGGCTGTGAAGGACCCTTTGTACTTTCCAGGGTTAGATGTGATTATCCTAGAGACTCCTCAGTGGAAATGGGCCTCATCTATCCTGGAGGTGAGAACGTCCTGGATTTTCTCAAGTTGTGGCAGGTGCTCTTGTCTTATGACCATGAGTCTTATGAAGGCCAGTCCTAATGCGAGAAGCTCGCGGGCCTCTAGTGATTCCTCTCCCTTCATTGCCGGGGCCGAAGACCTTGTGTGGAAGTGGGTCCGGAACCTGAGGATTCCTCTCCACTGCTGACATGGATTGTGGGGTACTTCTGAAGTCTTCCCAGGGGAGTAAGTCCTCGTCTCCAATGGGGGCATACACGTACGCTTTCCTCCAGAGTGGTAGCAGCAGTGTCACGCTTCCCGTCACGTGGATCAAGGGATCTGTGGCTTTCCCTCGCAGCTTTCCCTCGAGGCTTTCCCACAGGGCTGTCCCACGTGCCACCGTGGTGGGAGTCGATCCTGGGCGTGAAAATCGAGGCAGTGCAGGGAAAACAGGTTTCTCTAGAATGGACTGAGATATTTGGGGGACTCTGTGAATAGCGGCACGATGCTGGAGTTCCTCTCGCCTTTGCTGTGGAGAGTGCCTCCTCTTGAGATGCGACGGGAAAGCCGAGAATTCTTTCCCGACCAAACAGGGAAAGGATCCCTCATCTCGAGATATGAGGCGGAAACGGGGCTCCTCTGGATGTGTGCGGGACCCTCGTGCTTCCTCTAGACTGGAGACGGGGATATCGGGGAACTTCTTGAGTTCCAGCAAGGGTGTGAAGGACCTTTTGGAAGTTCCAGGGGTTAGATGTGATTAGCCTTCAGAAGCCTCAGCGGAAATGGGCCTCATCTCGCCTGGAGGCAAAACCTTTTGGATTTTCTCAGGTTGCGGCAGGTGCTCTCGACTTACGGCGGGAACCTCAGGGACCCGCTCTGGTGGCCTCAGGAAAGGCCAGTCCCCATGCGAGTTTCTCGCGGGCCTCTGGGGATTCCTCTCCCTTCGATGCCGGGGCCTAAGACCTTGTGAGGAAGCGGGGCCGGAACCTGAGTATTCCTCTCCTGTGTTGACATGTATCTTGGGGTACTTCTGGTGTCTCCCCAGGGGAGTAAGTCCTCATCTCGAATGGGGACATGCACCTGCGCTTTCCTCCAGAGCTGTAGCAGCAGTGTCACGCTTTCCATCGCCTAGATCAAGGGATCTGTGGCTTTCACTCCAGGCTTTCCCAGGAGGCTTTCCCACGAGGCTTCCCCACAGGGGTCCCACGTGCCACCTTGGTTTGAGTCGATCCTTGGCGTGAAAGTCGAGGCAGTGCAGGGAAAACAGGTTCCTCTGAAATTGACTGAAATATTTGGGGGACTCTTGGAATGGCGGCACAATGCTGGAGTTCCTCTCCCCTTTCGTGTGGAGAGCGCCTCCTCTTGAAATGCGACAGGAATGCCTAGAATTCTTTCCCGACCAAGCAGGGAAAGTATCCCTCATCTTGAGCACTGAGGAAGAAACGGGGCTCCTCTGGATGTGGGCGGGACCCTTGTGCTTCCTCTCGAGTGGAGACGGGTATTTCGGGGAACTTCTTGAGTTGCAGCAAGGGTGTGAAGGACCTTTTGGAAGTTCCAGGGCTTAGATGTGATTAGCCTTGAGAAGCCTCAGCGGAAATGGGCCTCATCTCGCCTGGAGGGCAAAACCTCCTGGATTTTCTCGAGTTGCGGCAGGTGCTGTCGACTTATGACAGGGACCTCAGGGACCCGCTCTTGTGGCTTCAGGAAAGGCCATTCCCAATGCGAGTTGCTCGAGGGCCTCTCGGGATTCCTCTCCCTTTGATGCCGGGGCCTAAGACCTTGTGTGGAGGCGGGGCTGGAACGTGAGGATTCCTCTCCAGTGCTGACATGGATCTTGGGGTACTTCTGGAGACTTCCCAGGGGAGTAAGTCCTCGTCTCGAATGGGGGCATGCATGTGCGCTTTCCTCCAGAGCGGTAGCAGCAGTTTCACGCTTCCCATCGCCTGGATCAAGGGATCTGTCGCTTTCCCTAGAGGTTTTCCCACGAGGCTTTTCCACGAGGCTTTCCCACAGGGCTGTCACACGTGCCACCATGGTGGGAGTCGATCCTCGGCGTGAAAGTCGAGGCAGTGCAGGGAAAACAGGTTCCTCTAGAATGGAATGAAACATCTGGGGGTTTCTGGGAATGGTGGCACGACGCTGGAGTTCTAGCCTTTCCTGTGGAGAGCACCTCCTAATTGAGATGCGACAGGAATGCACAGAATTCTTTCACGAACATGCAGCGAAAGGATCCCTCATCTTGAGCTACGTAGCGGAAACGGGGCTCCTCTGGATGTGGCCGGGACCATCGTGTTTCCTCTAGTTGGGAGACGGGTATGTCAGGCAACTTCTTGAGTTGCAGCAAGGGTGTGAAGGAACTTTTGGAAATTCCAGAGGTTAGGTGTGATTAGCTTCGGAAAGCCTCAGTGGAAATGGTCCTCATCTCGCCTGGAGGGCAAAATCTCCTGGATTCTGTCGAGTTGTGGCAGGTGCTCTCAACTTCCGACGGGGACTTCATGGACCCGCTCTGGTTGGCTCAGGAAAGGCCAGTCCCTATGCGAATTGCCCGGGGTCTCTCAGAATTCCTTTCCCTTCGAAGCCGGTGCCTAAGACCTTGTGTGGTGTCGAGGCCGGAACCTCAGGATTCCTCTCCAGTGCTGACATGAATCTTGGGGTACTTCTGGAGTCTCCCCAGGGGAGTAAGTCCTCGTCTCGAATGGGGGCATGCACGTGAGCTTTCCTCCAGAGCGGTAGCAGCCGTGTCACGCTTCCCATCGCCTGAATCAAGGGATCTGTGGCTTCCCCTCGAGGCTTTCCAACCAGGGTTTCCCACAGGGCTGTCCCACTTGCCAGCGTGGTGGGAGTCGATCCTCGGCGTGGGAGTCGATCCTCGGCGTGAAAGCCGAGGTAGTGCAGGGCAAACAGGTTCCTCTGGAATGGACTGAGACATCTGGGGGACTCTTGGAATGGTGGCACGACGCTGGAGTTCCTCTCGCCTTTCCTCTGGAGAGCGCCTCCTCTTGAGGTGAGAGGGGAACGCCGGGAATTATTTCCGGACAAAGCAGCGAAATGTCCCTCATCTCGAGCTACGAGGCGGAAACGGGGCTCCTCTGGATGTGGATGGGATCCTCGTGCTTCCTCTAGAGTGGAGACGGGTATGTCAGGCAACTTCTTGAGTTGCACCAAGGGTGTGAAGGACCTTTTGGAAGTTCCAGAGGCTAGACGTGATTAGCCTGGAGAAGCCTCAGCGGAAATGGGCCTCATCTCGCCTGGAGGGAAAAACCTCCTGGATTTTCTCGAGTTGCGGCAGGTGCTCTCGTCTTACGACGGTGACCTAAGGGACCCGCTCTGGTGTCCTCAGGACTGGCCAGTCCCCATTCCAGTGGCTCGGGAGCCTCTCGGGATTCCTCTCCCGTCGATGCCGGGGCCTAAGACCTTGTGTGGAGTCGGGCCCGGAACCTGAGAATTTCTCTCCAGTGCTGACATGGATCTTGGGGTACTTCTGGAGTCTCCCCAGAGGAGTAAGTCCTCGTTTCGAATGGGGGCATGCACGTGCACTTTCCTCCAGAGCTGTAGCAGCAGTGTCACGCTTCCCATCGCTTGGATCAAGGGATCAGTGTCTTTCCCTCGAGGCTTTCCCACAGGGCTGTCCCACGTGCACAGGTGGTGGGAGTCGATCCTCGGCATGAACGTCAAGGCAGTGCAGGGAAAACAGGTTCCTCTGGAATGGACTGACACATCTTGGGGAATCTTGAAATGGTGCCACGACCCTGGAGTTCCTCAGGCCTTTCCTGTGGAGAGCGCCTCCTCTTGAGATGCGACGGGAACGCCGGGAACTCTTTCCCTAAGAAACAGGGAAAGGATCCCTCATCTCGAGCTAGGAGGCGGAAACGGGGATCCCCTGGATGTGTGCGGGACCCTCATGCTTCCTCTCGAGTGGAGACGGGTATGTCGGGGAACTTCTTGAGATGCAGCAAGGGTGTGAAGGACCCTTTGGAAGTTCCAGTGGTTAGATGTGATTAGCCTCGAGAAGCCTCAGCGGAAATGGGCCTCATTTCGCCTGGAGGGCAAAACCTCCTGGATTTTCTCGAGTTGCGGCAGGTGCTCTCGACTTACGACGGGGCCCTCAGGGACCCGCTCTGGTGGCCTCAGGAAAGGCCAGTCCCCATGCGAGTTCCTCGGGGGCCTCTCGGGATTCCTGTCCCGTCGATTCCGGGGCCTAAAACCTTGTGTGGAGTCGGGGCCGGAACTTGAGGATTCCTCTCCTGTGCTGACATGTATCTTGGGGTACTTCTGGAGTCTCCCCAGGGAAGTCAGTCCTCGTCTCGAATGCGGGCATGCACTTTTGCTTTCCTCCAGAGCGGTAACAGCAGTTTCACGCATTCCCGCGCGAGGATCAAAGGATCTGCGGTTTTCCCTCGAGTCTTGCCCACGAGGCTTGCCCACGAGGCTTTCCCACAGGCCTGTCCCACGTGCACACGTGGTGGGAGTCGATCCTCGGCTTGAACGTCAAGGCAGTGCAGGGAAAACAGGTTCCTCTGCAATGGACTGACACATCTGGGGGACTCTTGGAATGGTGGCACGACCCTGGAGTTCCTCTCGCCTTTCCTGTGGAGAGCGCCTCCACTTCAGATGCGACGGGAACGCCGGGAATTCTTTCCCTACGAAACAGGGAAAGGATCCCTCATCTCGAGCTAGGAGGCGGAAACGGGGCTCCCCTGAATGTGTGCGGGACCTTCGTGCTTCCTCTCTAGTGGAGACGGGTATGTCGGGGAACTTTTTGAGTTGCAGCAAGGGTGTGAAGGACCCTTTGGAAGTTCCAGTGGTTAGATGTGATTAGCCTCGAGAAGCCTCAGCGGAAATGGGCCTCATCTCGCCTGGAGGGCAAAACCTCCTGGATTTTCTCGAGTTGCAGCAGGTGCTCTCGACTTACGACGGGGCCCTCAGGGACCCGCTCTGGTGGCCTCAGGAAAGGCCAGTCCCCATGCGAGTTCCTCGGGGGCCTCTCGGGATTCCTGTCCCTTCGATTCCGGGGCCTAAAACCTTGTGTGGAGTCGGGGCCGGAACTTGAGGATTCCTCTCCTGTGCTGACATGGATCTTGGGGTATTTCTGGAGTCTCCCCAGGGAAGTCAGTCCTCGTCTCGAATGCGGACATGCACTTGTGCTTTCCTCCAGAGCGGTAACAGCAGTTTCACGCATTCCCCCGCGAGGATCAAAGGATCTGCGGTTTTCCCTCGAGTCTTTCCCACGAGGCTTTCCCACGAGGCTTTACCACAGGGCTGTCCCACGTGCACACGTGGTGGGAGTCGATCCTCGGCTTGAACGTCAAGGCAGTGCAGGGAAAACAGGTTCCTCTGGAATGGACTGACACATCTGGGGGACTCTTGAAATGGTGGCACGACCCTGGAGTTCCTCTCGCCTTTCCTGTGGAGAGCGCCTCCTCTTGAGATGCGACGGGAACGCCGGGATTTCTTTCCCTACGAAACAGGGAAAGGATCCCTCATCTCGAGCTAGGAGGCCAACACGCGGCTCCCCTGGATGTGTGCGGGACCCTCGTACTTCCTCTCGAGTGGACACGGGTATGTCGGGGAACTTCTTGAGTTGCAGCAAGGGTGTGAAGGACCCTTTGGAAGTTCCAGTGGTTAGATGTGATTAGCCTGGAGAAGCCACAGCGGAAATGGGCCTCATCTCGCCTGGAGGGCAAAACCTCCTGGATTTTCTCGAGTTGCGGCAGGTGCTCTCGACTTACGACGGGGACCTCAGGGACCCGCTCTGGTGGCCTCAGGAAAGGCCAATCCCCATTCGTGTTCCTCGGGGGCCTCTCGGGATTCCTCTCCCGTCGATGCCGGGTCCTAAGACCTTGTGTGGAGTCGGGAACGGAACCAGAGGATTCCTCTCCAGTGCTGACATGGATCTTGGGGAACTTCTGGAGTCTCCCCCGGGGAGTCAGTCCTCGTCTCGAATGGGGGCATGCACGTGGGCTTTCCTCCAGAGCGGAAGCAGCAGTGTCACGCAGTCCGATTCCTGGATCAAATGATCTATGGTTTTCCCTCGAGTCTTTCCCTCGAGTCTTTCCCACGAGGCTTTCCCACGAGGCTTTCCCACAGGGCTGTCCCACGTGCACACGTGGTGGGAGTCGATCCTCGGCTTGAACGTCAAGGCAGTGCAGGGAAAACAGGTTCCTCTGGAATGGACTGACATATCTGGGGGACTCTTGGAATGGTGGCACGACCCTGGAGTTCCTCTCGCCTTTCCTGTGGAGAGCGCCTCCTCTTGAGATGCGACTGGAACGCCGGGAATTCTTTCCCTACGAAAGAGGGAAAGGATCCATCATCTCGAGCTAGGAGGTGGAAACGGGGCTCCCCTGGATGTGTGTGGGACCCTCGTGCATCCTCTCGAGTGGAGACGGGTATGTCGGGGAACTTCTTGAGTTGCAGCAAGGGTGTCAAGGACGCTTTGGAAGTTCCAGTTGTTAGATGTGATTAGCCTCAAGAAGCCTCAGCGGAAATGGGCCTCATCTCGCATGGAGGGGAAAACATCCTGGATTTTCTCGAGTTGCGGCAGGTGCTCTCGACTTACAATGGGGTCCTCCGGGACCGGCTCTGGTGGCCTCAGGAAAGGCCAGTCCGCATGCGAGTTGATAGGGAGCCTCTCGGGATTCCTCTCCCATCGATGCCAGGGCCTAAGACCTTGTGTGGAGTCGGGGCCGGAACCTGAGGATTCCTCTCCAGTGCTGACATGGATCTTGGGCTACTTCTGGAGTCTCCCCAGGGAAGTAAGTCCTCGTCTCGAATGGGGTCATGCACGTGCGCTTTCCTCCCGATCGGTAGCAGCAGTGTCACGCTTCCGGTCGCGTTTATCAAGGGATCTGTGGCTTTCCCTGGAGGCTTTCCCACCAGGCTTTCCCACGAGGCTTTCCCACAGGGCTCTCCCATGTGCCACCTTGGTGGGAGTCGATCCTCGGCGTGAAAGTCGAGGCAGTGCATGGAAAACAGGTTCCTCTGAAATGGACTGAGACAATGGGGGACTCTTGGTTTGGTGACACGACGATGGTGTTCCTTTCGCCTTTCCTGTGTAAAACGCATCCTCTTGAGATGGAACGGGAATGCCCAGAATTCTTTCCCGATCAAGCAGCCAAAGGATCCCTCATGTCGAGCTAGGAGGCGGAAACGGGGCTCCTCTGGATGTGGGCGGGACCCTCATGCCTCCTCTCGAGTGGAGACGGGTATGTCGGGGAACTTCTTGAGTTGCAGCAAGGGTGTGAAGGACCTTTTGAAAGTCCCAGATGTTAGGTGTGATTAGCCTTGAGACGCCTCAGCGGAAATGGACCCCATCTCGCCTGGAGGGCAAAACCTCCTGGATTTTCTCGAGTTGCGGCAGGTGCTCTCGACTTACGTCGGGGACCTCAGGGACCCGCTCTGGTGGCCTCAGGAAAGGCCAGTCCCCTGCGAGTTCCTCGGGTGCCTTTGGGGATTCCTCTCCCTTCGATGCCGGGGCGTAAGGCGTGTGTGGATGCGGGGCCGGAACCTGAGGATTCCTCTCCTGTGCTGGCATGGATCTTGGGGTACTTTTGGAGTCTCCTCAGGGGAGTAAGTCCTCATCTCGAATGGGGACATGCACCTGCGCTTTCCTCCAGAGCTCTAGCAGCAGTGTCACGCTTTCCATCGCCTGGATCAAGGGATCTGTGACTTTCACTCCAGGCTTTCCCAGGAGGCTTTCTCACGAGGCTTCCCCACAGGGGTCCCACGTGCCACCTTGGTTTGAGTCTATCCTTGGAGTGAAAGTCGAGGCAGTGCAGGGAAAACAGGTTCCTCTGAAATGGACTGAGATATTTGGGGGACTCTTGGAATGGTGGCACGATGCTGGAGTTCCGCTCGCCTTTGCTGTGGAGAGCGCCTCCTCTTGAAATGCGACAGGAATGCCCAGAATTCTTTCCCGACCAAGCAGGGAAAGTGTCCCTCATCTTGAGCTACGAGGAAGAAACGGGGCTCCTCTGGATGTGTTCGGGACCCTCATGCTTCCTCTAGAGTGCAGACAGGGAAGTCGGGGAACGTCTTGAGTTGCAGCAAGGGTTTGAAGGACCTTTTGGAAGTTCCAGGGCTTAGATGTGATTAGCCTTGCGAAGCCTCAGTGGAAATGGGCCTAATCTCGCCTGGAGGGCAAAACCTCCTGGATTTTCTCGAGTTGTGGCAGGTGCCGTCGACTTACGACGGGGACCTCAGGGACCTGCTCTTGTGGCCTCAGGAAAGGCCAGTCCCAATGCAAGTTGCTCGGGGGCCTCTCGGGATTTCTCTCCCTTTGATGCCGGGGCCTAAGACCTTGTGTGGAGGCGGGGCTGGAACCTGAAGATTCCTCTCCAGTGCTGACTTGGATCTTGGGGTACTTCTGGAGTCTCCCCAGGGGAGTAAGTCCTCGTCTCAAATGGGGGCATGCACGTGCGCTTTCCTCCATAGCGGCAGCAGCAGTGTCACGCTTCCCATCTCCTGGATCAAGATATCTGTGGCTTTCCCTAGAGGCTTTCCCACGAGGCTTTTCCACGTGGCTTTACCACTGGGCTGTCACACGTGCCAGCGTGGTGGGAGTCGATCCTCTGCGTGGGAGTCGATCCTCGGCGTGAAAGCCGAGGCAGTGCAGGGCAAAAAGGTTCCTCTGGAATGGACTGAGACATCTCGGGGACTCTTGGAATGGTGGCACGACGCTGGAGTTCCTCTCGCCTTTCCTGTGGAGAGCGCCTCCTCTTGTGGTGAGAGGGGAACGCCGGGAATTCTTTCCGGACAAAGCAGCGAAATGTCCCTCATCTCGAGCTACGAGGCAGAAACGGGGCTCCTCTGGATGTGGATGGGAGACTCGTGCTTCCTCTAGAGTGGAGACGCGCATGTCAGGCAACTTCTTGAGTTGCCGCAAGGGTGTGAAGGACCTTTTGGAAGTTCCAGAGGCTAGAAGTGATTAGCCTGGAGAAGCCTCAGCGGAAATGGGCCTCATCTCGCCTGGAGGGAAAAACCTCCTGGATTTACTCGAGTTGCGGCAGGTGCTCTCGCCTTACGACGGGGACCTCAGGGAACCGCTCTGGTGGCCTCAGGAAAGGCCAGTCCCCATGCGAGTTCCTCGGGGGCGTCTCGGGATTCGTCTCCCGTCGATGCCGGGGCCTAAGACCTTGTGTGGAGTCGGGGCCGGAACCTGAGGATTCCTCTCCAGTGCTGACATGGATCTTGGGGTACTTCTGGAGTCTCCCCAGGGGAGTCAGTCCTCGTCTCGAATGCGGGCATGCACTTGCGCTTTCCTCCAGAGCGGTAGCAGCAGTGTCACGCAGTCCTCCGCGTGGATCAAAGGATCTATGATTTTCCCTCGAGTCTTTCCCACGAGGCTTTCCCACGAGGCTTTCCCACAGGGCTGTCCCACGTGCACACGTGGTGGGAGTCGATCCTCGGCTTGAACGTCAAGGCAGTGCAGGGAAAACAGGTCCTCTGGAATGGACTGACACATCTGGGGGACTCTTGGAATGGTGGCACGACCCTGGAGTTCCTCTCGCCTTTCCTGTGGAGAGCGTCTCCTCTTGAGATGCGACGGGAACGCCGGGAATTCTTTCCCTACGAAACAGGGAAAGGATCCCTCATCTCGAGCTAGGAGGCGGAAACGGGGCTCCCCTGGATGTGTGCGGGACCCACGTGCTTCCTCTCGAGTGGAGACGGGTATGTCGGGGAACTTCTTGAGTTGCAGCAAGGGTGTGAAGGACCCTTTGGAAGTTCCAGTGGTTAGACGTGATTAGCCTCGAGAAGCCTCAGCGGAAATGGGCCTCATCTCACCTGGAGGGCAAAACCTCCTGGATTTTCTCGAGTTGCGGCAGGTGCTCTCGACTTACGACGGTGACCTCAGGGACCCGCTCTGGTGGCCTCAGGAAAGGCCAGTCCCCATGCGAGTTCCTCGGGGGCCTCGCGGGAATCCTCTCCCATTGATGCCGGGGCCTAAGTCCTTGTGTGGAGTCGGGGCCGGAACCTGAGGATTCCTCTCCAGTGCTGACATGGATCTTGGGGTACTTCTGGAGTCTCCCCAGGGGAGTCAGTCCTCGTCTCGAATGCGGGCATGCATTGTGCTTTTCTCCAGAGCGGTAGCAGCAGTGTCACGCAGTCCGCCGCGTGGATCAAAGGATCTATGGTTTTCCCTCGAGTCTTTCCCACGAGGCTTTCCCACGAGGCTTTCCCACAGGGCTGTCCCACGTGCACACGTGGTGGGAGTCGATCCTCGGCTTGAACGTCAAGGCAGTGCAGGGAAAACAGGTTCCTCTGGAATGGACTGACACATCTGGGGGGCTCTTGGAATGGTGTCACGACCCTGGAGTTCCTCTCGCCTTTCCTGTGGAGAGCGCCTCCTCTTGAGATGCGACGGGAACGCGGGGAATTCTTTCCCTACGAAACAGGGAATGGATCCCTCATCTCGAGCTAGGAGGCGGAAACGGGGCTCCCCTGGATGTGTGCGGGACCCCACGTGCTTCCTCTCGAGTGGAGACGGGTATGTCGGGGAACTTCTTGAGTTGCAGAATTGGTGTGAAGGACACTTTGGAAGTTCCAGTGGTTAGATGTGATTGGCCTCGAGAAGCCTCAGCGGAAATGGGCCTCATCTCACCTGGACGGCAAAACCTCCTGGATTTTCTCGAGTTGCGGCAGGTGCTCTCGCCTTACGACGGGGACCTCAGGGAACCGCTCTGGTGGCCTCAGGAAAGGCCAGTCCCCATGCGAGTTCCTCGGGGGCGTCTCGGGATTCGTCTCCCGTCGATGCCGGGGCCTAAGACCTTGTGTGGAGTCGGGGCCGGAACCTGAGGATTCCTCTCCAGTGCTGACATGGATCTTGGGGTACTTCTGGAGTCTCCCCAGGGGAGTCAGTCCTCGTCTCGAATGCGGGCATGCACTTGCGCTTTCCTCCAGAGCGGTAGCAGCAGTGTCACGCAGTCCTCCGCGTGGATCAAAGGATCTATGGTTTTCCCTCGAGTCTTTCCCACGAGGCTTTCCCACGAGGCTTTCCCACAGGGCTGTCCCACGTGCACACGTGGTGGGAGTCGATCCTCGGCTTGAACGTCAAGGCAGTGCAGGGAAAACAGGTCCTCTGGAATGGACTGACACATCTGGGGGACTCTTGGAATGGTGGCACGACCCTGGAGTTCCTCTCGCCTTTCCTGTGGAGAGCGCCTCCTCTTGAGATGCGACGGGAACGCCGGGAATTCTTTCCCTACGAAACAGGGAAAGGATCCCTCATCTCGAGCTAGGAGGCGAAACGGGGCTCCCCTGGATGTGTGCGGGACACCGCGTGCTTCCTCTCGAGTGCAGACGGGTATGTCGGGGAACTTCTTGAGTTGCAGCAATGGTGTGAAGGACACTTTGGAAGATCCAGTGGTTAGATGTGATTGGCCTCGAGAAGCCTCAGCGGAAATGGGCCTCATCTCGCCTGGAGGGCAAAACCTCCTGGATTTTCTCGAGTTGCGGCAGGTGCTCTCGACTTACGACGGGGACCTCAGGGAACCTCTCTGGTGGCCTCAGGAAAGGCCAGTCCCCATGCGAGTTCCTCGGGGGCGTCTCGGGATTCCTCTCCCGTCGATGCCGGGGCCTAAGACCTTGTGTGGAGTCGGGGCCGGAACCTGAGGATTCCTCTCCAGTGCTGACATGGATCTTGGGGTAATTCTGGAGTCTCCCCAGGGGAGTCAGTCCTCGTCTCGAATGCGGGCATGCACTTGCGCTTTCCTCCAGAGAGGTAGCAGCAGTGTCACGCAGTCCGCCGCGTGGATCAAAGGATCTATGGTTTTCCCTCGAGTCTTTCCCACGAGGCTTTCCCACGAGGCTTTCCCACAAGGCTGTCCCACGTGCACACGTGGTGGGAGTCGATCCTCGGCTTGAACGTCAAGGCAGTGCAGGGAAAACAGGTTCCTCTTGAATGGACTGACACATCTGGGGGACTCTTGGAATGGTGGCACGACCCTGGAGTTCCTCTCGCCTTTCCTGTGGAGAACGCCTCCTCTTGAGATGCGACGGGAACGCCGGGAATTCTTTCCCTACGAAACAGGGAAAGGATCCCTCATCTCGAGCTAGGAGGCGGAAACGGGGCTCCCCTGGATGTGTGCGGGACCCACGTGCTTCCTCTCGAGTGGAGACGGGTATGTCGGGGAACTTCTTGAGTTGCAGCAAGGGTGTGAAGGACCCTTTGGAAGTTCCAGTGGTTAGACGTGATTAGCCTCGAGAAGCCTCAGCGGAAATGGGCCTCATCTCACCTGGAGGGCAAAACCTCCTGGATTTTCTCGAGTTGCGGCAGGTGCTCTCGACTTACGACGGTGACCTCAGGGACCCGCTCTGGTGGCCTCAGGAAAGGCCAGTCCCCATGCGAGTTCCTCGGGGGCCTCGCGGGAATCCTCTCCCATTGATGCCGGGGCCTAAGTCCTTGTGTGGAGTCGGGGCCGGAACCTGAGGATTCCTCTCCAGTGCTGACATGGATCTTGGGGTACTTCTGGAGTCTCCCCAGGGGAGTCAGTCCTCGTCTCGAATGCGGGCATGCATTGCGCTTTCCTCCAGAGCGGTAGCAGCAGTGTCACGCAGTCCGCCGCGTGGATCAAAGGATCTATGGTTTTCCCTCGAGTCTTTCCCACGAGGCTTTCCCACGAGGCTTTCCCACAGGGCTGTCCCACGTGCACACGTGGTGGGAGTCGTTCCTCGGCTTGAACGTCAAGGCAGTGCAGGGAAAACAGGTTCCTCTGGAATGGACTGACACATCTGGGGGGCTCTTGGAATGGTGTCACGACCCTGGAGTTCCTCTCGCCTTTCCTGTGGAGAGCGCCTCCTCTTGAGATGCGACGGGAACGCCGGGAATTCTTTCCCTACGAAACAGGGAATGGATCCCTCATCTCGAGCTAGGAGGCGGAAACGGGGCTCCCCTGGATGTGTGCGGGACCCCACGTGCTTCCTCTCGAGTGGAGACGGGTATGTCGGGGAACTTCTTGAGTTGCAGCAATGGTGTGAAGGACCCTTTGGAAGTTCCAGTGGTTAGATGTGATTGGCCTCGAGAAGCCTCAGCGGAAATGGGCCTCATCTCACCTGGACGGCAAAACCTCCTGGATTTTCTCGAGTTGCGGCAGGTGCTCTCGACTTACGACGGGGACCTCAGGGAACCGCTCTGGTGGCCTCAGGAAAGGCCAGTCCCCATGCGAGTTCCTCGGGGGCGTCTCGGGATTCGTCTCCCGTCGATGCCGGGGCCTAAGACCTTGTGTGGAGTCGGGGCCGGAACCTGAGGATTCCTCTCCAGTGCTGACATGTATCTTGGGGTACTTCTGGAGTCTCCCCAGGGGAGTCAGTCCTCGTCTCGAATGCGGGCATGCACTTGCGCTTTCCTCCAGAGCGGTAGCAGCAGTGTCACGCAGTCCGCCGCGTGGATCAAAGGATCTATGGTTTTCCCTCGAGTCTTTCCCACGAGGCTTTCCCACGAGGCTTTCCCACAGGGCTGTCCCACGTGCACACGTGGTGGGAGTCGATCCTCGGCTTGAACGTCAAGGCAGTGCAGGGAAAACAGGTCCTCTGGAATGGACTGACACATCTGGGGGACTCTTGGAATGGTGGCACGACCCTGGAGTTCCTCTCGCCTTTCCTGTGGAGAGCGCCTCCTCTTGAGATGCGACGGGAACGCCGGGAATTCTTTCCCTACGAAACAGAGAAAGGATCCCTCATCTCGAGCTAGGAGGCGAAACGGGGCTCCCCTGGATGTGTGCGGGTCACCACGTGCTTTCTCTCGAGTGCAGACGGGTATGTCGGGGAACTTCTTGAGTTGCAGCAATGGTGTGAAGGACCCTTTGGCAGTTCCAGTGGTTAGATGTGATTGGCCTCGAGAAGCCTCAGCGGAAATGGGCCTCATCTCGCCTGGAGGGCAAAACCTCCTGGATTTTCTCGAGTTGCGGCAGGTGCTCTCGACTTACGACGGGGACCTCAGGGAACCGCTATGGTGGCCTCAGGAAAGGCCAGTCCATATGCGAGTTCCTCGGGGGCCTCTCGGGATTCCTCTCCCTTCGATGCCGGGGCCTAAGACCTTGTGTGGAGTTGGGGCCGGAACCTGAGGATTCCTCTCCAGTGCTAACATGGATCTTGGGGTACTTCTGGAGTCTCCCCAGGGGAGTCAGTCCTCGTCTCGAATGCGGGCATGCACTTGCGCTTTCCTCCAGAGCGGTAGCAGCAGTGTCTCGCAGTCCTCCGCGTGGATCAAAGGATCTATGGTTTTCCCTCGAGTCTTTCCCACGAGGCTTTCCCACGAGGCTTTCCCACAGGGCTGTCCCACGTGCACACGTGGTAGGAGTCGATCCTCGGCTTGAACGTCAAGGCAGTGCAGGGAAAACAGTTTCCTCTGGAATGGACTGACACATCTGGGGGACTCATGGAATGGTGGCACGACCCTGGAGTTCCTCTCGCCTTTCCTGTGGAGAGCGCCTCCTCTTGAGATGCGACGGGAACGCCGGGAATTCTTTCCCTACGAAACAGGATAAGGATCCCTCATCTCGAGCTAGGAGGCGGAAACGGGGCTCCCCTGAATGTGTGAGGGACCCCACGTGCTTCCTCTCGAGTGGAGACGGGTATGTCGGGGAACTTCTTGAGTTGCAGCAAGGGTGTGAAGTACCCTTTGGAAGTTCCAGTGGTTAGATGTGATTGGCCTCGAGAAGCCTCAGCGGAAATGGGCCTCATCTCGCCTGGAGGGCAAAACCTCCTGGATTTTCTCGAGTTGCGGCAGGTGCTCTCGACTTACGACGGGGACCTCAGGGAACCGCTCTGGTGGCCTCAGGAAAGGCCAGTCCCCATGCGAGTTCCTCGGGGGCCTCTCGGGATTCCTCTCCCTTCGATGCCGGGGCCTAAGACCTTGTGTGGAGTTGGGGCCGGAACCTGAGGATTCGTCTCCAGTGCTGACATGGATCTTGGGGTACTTCTGGAGTCTCCCCAGGGGAGTCAGTCCTCGTTTCGAATGCGGGCATGCACTTGCGCTTTCCTCCAGAGCGGTAGCAGCAGTGTCTCCCAGTCCTCCGCGTGGATCAAAGGATCTATGGTTTTCCCTCGAGTCTTTCCAACGAGGCTTTCCCACGAGGCTTTCCCACAGGGCTGTCCCACGTGCACACGTGGTAGGAGTCGATCCTCGGCTTGAACGTCAAGGCAGTGCAGGGAAAACAGTTTCCTCTGGAATGGACTGACACATCTGGGGGACTCTTGGAATGGCGGCATGACCCTGGAGTTCCTCTCGCCTTTCCTGTGGAGAGCGCCTCCTCTTGAGATGCGACGGGAACGCCGGGAATTCTTTCCCTACGAAACAGAGAAAGGATCCCTCATCTCGAGCTAGGAGGCAGAAACGTGGCTCCCCTGGATGTGTGCGGGACCCCACGTGCTTCCTCTCGAGTGGAGACGGGTATGTCGGGGAACTTCTTGAGTTGCAGCAAGGGTGTGAAGGACCCTTTGGAAGTTCCAGTGGTTAGATGTGATTAGCCTCGAGAAGCCTCAGCGGAAATGGGCCTCATCTCGCCTGGAGGGCAAAACCTCCTGGATTTTCTCGTGTTGCGGCAGGTGCTCTCGACTTACGACGGGGACCTCAGGGACCCGCTCTGGTGGCCTCAGGAAAGGCCAGTCCCCATGCGAGTTCCTCGGGGGCGTCTCGGGATTCCTCTCCCGTCGATCCCGGGGCCTAAGACCTTGTGTGGAGTCGGGGCCGGAACCTGAGGATTCCTCTCCAGTGCTGACATGGATCTTGGGGTACTTCTGGAGTCTCCCCAGGGGAGTCAGTCCTCGTCTCGAATGCGGGCATGCACTTGCGCTTTCCTCCAGAGCGGTAGCAGCAGTGTCACGCAGTCCGCCGCGTGGATCAAAGGATCTATGGTTTTCCCTCGAGTCTTTCCCACGAGGCTTTCCCACGAGGCTTTCTCACAGGGCTGTCCCACGTGCACACGTGGTGGGAGTCGATCCTCGGCTTGAACGTCAAGGCAGTGCAGGGAAAAAAGGTTCCTCTGGAATGGACTGACACATATGGGGGACTCTTGGAATAGTGGCACGACCCTGGAGTTCCTCTCGCCTTTCCTGTGGAGAGCGCCTCCTCTTGAGATGCGACGGGAACGCCGGGAATTCTTTCCCTACGAAACAGGGAAAGGATCCCTCATCTCGAGCTAGGAGGCGAAACGGGGCTCCCCTGGATGTGTGCGGGACACCACGTGCTTCCTCTCGAGTGCAGACGGGTATGTCGGGGAACTTCTTGAGTTGCAGCAATGGTGTGAAGGACACTTTGGAAGATCCAGTGGTTATATGTGATTGGCCTCGAGAAGCCTCAGCGGAAATGGGCCTCATCTCGCCTGGAGGGCAAAACCTCCTGGATTTTCTCGAGTTGCGGCAGGTGCTCTCGACTTACGACGGGGACCTCAGGGAACCGCTCTGGTGGCCTCAGGAAAGGCCAGTCCCCTTGCGAGTTCCTCGGGGGCGTCTCGGGATACCTCTCCCGTTGATGCCGGGGCCTAAGACCTTGTGTGGAGTCGGGGCCGGAACCTGAGGATTCCTCTCCAGTGCTGACATGGATCTTGGGGTACTTCTGGAGTCTCCCCAGGGGAGTCAGTCCTCGTCTCGAATGCGGGCATGCACTTGCGCTTTCCTCCAGAGCGGTAGCAGCAGTGTCACGCAGTCCGCCGCGTGGATCAAAGGATCTATGGTTTTCCCTCGAGTCTTTCCCACGAGTCTTTCCCAAGAGGCTTTCCCACAGGGCTGTCCCACGTGCACACGTGGTGGGAGTCGATCCTCGGCTTGAACGTCAAGGCAGTGCAGGGAAAACAGGTTCCTCTGGAATGGACTGACACATCTGGGGGACTCTTGGAATGGTGGCATGACCCTGGAGTTCCTCTCGCCTGTCCTGTGGAGAGCGCCTCCTCTTGAGATGCGACGGGAACGCCGGGAATTCTTTCCCTACGAAACAGGGAAAGGATCCCTCATTTCGAGCTAGGAGGCGGAAACGGGGCTCCCCTGGATGTGTGCGGGACCCACGGGCTTCCTCTCGAGTGGAGACGTGTATGTCGGGGAACTTCCTGAGTTGCAGTAAGGGTGTGAAGGACCCTTTGGAAGTTCCAGTGGTTAGACGTGATTAGCCTCGAGAAGCCTCAGCGGAAATGGGCCTCATCTCGCCTGGAGGGCAAAACCTCCTGGATTTTCTCGAGTTGCGGAAGGTGCTCTCGACTTACGACGGGGACCTCAGGGAACCGCTCTGGTGGCCTCAGGAAAGGCCAGTCCCCATGCGAGTTCCTCGGGCGCCTCTCGGGATTCCTCTCCCTTCGATGCCGGAGCCTAAGACCTTGTGTGGAGTTGGGGCCGGAACCTGAGGATTCCTCTCCAGTGCTGACATGGATCTTGGGGTACTTCTGGAGTCTCCCCAGGGGAGTCAGTCCTCGTGTCGAATGCGGGCATGCACTTGCGCTTTCCTCCAGAGCGGTAGCAGCAGTGTCACGCAGTCCTCCGCGTGGATCCAAGGATCTATGATTTTCCCTCGAGTCTTTCCCACGAGGCTTTCCCACGAGGCTTTCCCACAGGGCTGTCCCACGTGCACACGTGGTGGGAGTCGATCCTCGGCTTGAACGTCAAGGCAGTGCAGGGAAAACAGGTTCCTCTGGAATGGACTGACACATCTGGGGGACTCATGGAATGGTGGCACGACCCTGGAGTTCCTCTCGCCTTTCCTGTGGAGAGCGCCTCCTCTTGAGATGCGACGGGAACGCCGGGAATTCTTTCCCTACGAAACAGGATAAGGATCCCTCATCTCGAGCTAGGAGGCGGAAACGGGGCTCCCCTGGATGTGTGAGGGACCCCACGTGCTTCCTCTCGAGTGGAGACGGGTATGTCGGGGAACTTCTTGAGTTGCAGCAATGGTGTGAAGGACCCTTTGGAAGTTCCAGTGGTTAGATGTGATTGGCCTCGAGAAGCCTCAGCGGAAATGGGCCTCATCTCGCCTGGAGGGCAAAACCTCCTGGATTTTCTCGAGTTGCGGCAGGTGCTCTCGACTTACGACGGGGACCTCAGGGAACCGCTCTGGTGGCCTCAGGAAAGGCCAGTCCCCATGCGAGTTCCTCGGGGGCCTCTCGGGATTCCTCTCCCTTCGATGCCGGGGCCTAAGACCTTGTGTGGAGTTGGGGCCGGAACCTGAGGATTCCTCTCCAGTGCTGACATGGATCTTGGGGTACTTCTGGAGTCTCCCCAGGGGAGTCAGTCCTCGTCTCGAATGCGGGCATGCACTTGCGCTTTCCTCCAAAGCGGTAGCAGCAGTGTCACGCAGTCTGCCGCGTGGATCAAAGGATCTATGGTTTTCCCTCGAGTCTTTCCCACGAAGCTTTCCCACGAGGCTTTCCCACAAGGCTGTCCCACGTGCACACGTGGTGGGAGTCGATCCTCGGCTTGAACGTCAAGGCAGTGCAGGGAAAACAGGTTCCTCTTGAATGGACTGACACATCTGGGGGACTCTTGGAATGGTGGCACGACCCTGGAGTTCCTCTCGCCTTTCCTGTGGAGAGCGCCTATTCTTGAGATGCGACGGGAACGCCGGGAATTCTTTCCCTACGAAACAGGGAAAGGATCCCTCATCTCTAGCTAGGAGGCGGAAACGGGGCTCCCCTGGATGTGTGCGGGACCCACGTGCTTCCTCTCGAGTGGAGACGTGTATGTCGGGGAACTTCCTGAGTTGCAGTAAGGGTGTGAAGGACCCTTTGGAAGTTCCAGTGGTTAGACGTGATTAGCCTCGAGAAGCCTCAGCGGAAATGGGCCTCATCTCGCCTGGAGGGCAAAACCTCCTGGATTTTCTCGAGTTGCGGAAGGTGCTCTCGACTTACGACGGGGACCTCAGGGAACCGCTCTGGTGGCCTCAGGAAAGGCCAGTCCCCATGCGAGTTCCTCGGGCGCCTCTCGGGATTCCTCTCCCTTCGATGCCGGAGCCTAAGACCTTGTGTGGAGTTGGGGCCGGAACCTGAGGATTCCTCTCCAGTGCTGACATGGATCTTGGGGTACTTCTGGAGTCTCCCCAGGGGAGTCAGTCCTCGTGTCGAATGCGGGCATGCACTTGCGCTTTCCTCCAGAGCGGTAGCAGCAGTGTCACGCAGTCCTCCGCGTGGATCCAAGGATCTATGATTTTCCCTCGAGTCTTTCCCACGAGGCTTTCCCACGAGGCTTTCCCACAGGGCTGTCCCACGTGCACACGTGGTGGGAGTCGATCCTCGGCTTGAACGTCAAGGCAGTGCAGGGAAAACAGGTTCCTCTGGAATGGACTGACACATCTGGGGGACTCATGGAATGGTGGCACGACCCTGGAGTTCCTCTCGCCTTTCCTGTGGAGAGCGCCTCCTCTTGAGATGCGACGGGAACGCCGGGAATTCTTTCCCTACGAAACAGGATAAGGATCCCTCATCTCGAGCTAGGAGGCGGAAACGGGGCTCCCCTGGATGTGTGAGGGACCCCACGTGCTTCCTCTCGAGTGGAGACGGGTATGTCGGGGAACTTCTTGAGTTGCAGCAATGGTGTGAAGGACCCTTTGGAAGTTCCAGTGGTTAGATGTGATTGGCCTCGAGAAGCCTCAGCGGAAATGGGCCTCATCTCGCCAGGAGGGCAAAACCTCCTGGATTTTCTCGAGTTGCGGCAGGTGCTCTCGACTTACGACGGGGACCTCAGGGAACCGCTCTGGTGGCCTCAGGAAAGGCCAGTCCCCATGCGAGTTCCTCGGGGGCCTCTCGGGATTCCTCTCCCTTCGATGCCGGGGCCTAAGACCTTGTGTGGAGTTGGGGCCGGAACCTGAGGATTCCTCTCCAGTGCTGACATGGATCTTGGGGTACTTCTGGAGTCTCCCCAGGGGAGTCAGTCCTCGTCTCGAATGCGGGCATGCACTTGCGCTTTCCTCCAAAGCGGTAGCAGCAGTGTCACGCAGTCTGCCGCGTGGATCAAAGGATCTATGGTTTTCCCTCGAGTCTTTCCCACGAAGCTTTCCCACGAGGCTTTCCCACAAGGCTGTCCCACGTGCACACGTGGTGGGAGTCGATCCTCGGCTTGAACGTCAAGGCAGTGCAGGGAAAACAGGTTCCTCTTGAATGGACTGACACATCTGGGGGACTCTTGGAATGGTGGCACGACCCTGGAGTTCCTCTCGCCTTTCCTGTGGAGAGCGCCTATTCTTGAGATGCGACGGGAACGCCGGGAATTCTTTCCCTACGAAACAGGGAAAGGATCCCTCATCTCTATCTAGGAGGCGGAAACGGGGCTCCCCTGGATGTGTGCGGGACCCTCGTGCTTCCTCTCGAGTGGAGACGGGTATGTCGGGGAAATTCTTGAGTTGCAGCAAAGGTGTGAAGGAACCTTTGGAAGTTCCAGTGGTTAGACGTGATTAGCCTCGAGAAGCCTCAGCGGAAATGGGCCTCATCTCACCTGAAGGGCAAAACCTCCTGGATTTTCTCGAGTTGCGGCAGGTGCTCTCGACTTACGACGGGGACCTCAGGGAACCGCTCTGGTGGCCTCAGGAAAGGCCAGTCCCCATGCGAGTTCCTCGGGGGCGTCTCGGGGTTCCTCTCCCGTCGATGCCGGGGCCTAAGACCTTGTGTGGAGTCGGGGCCGGAACCTGAGGATTCCTCTCCAGTGCTGACATGGATCTTGGGGTACTTCTGGAGTCTCCCCAGGGGAGTCAGTCCTCGTCTCGAATGCGGGCATGCACTTGCGCTTTCCTCCAGAGCGGTAGCAGCAGTGTCACGCAGTCCGCCGAGTGGATCAAAGGATCTATGGTTTTCCCTCGAGTCTTTCCCACGAGGCTTTCACACGAGGCTTTCCCACAGGGCTGTCCCACGTGCGCACGTGGTGGGAGTCGATCCTCGGCTTGAACGTCAAGGCAGTGCAGGGAAAACAGGTTCCTCTGGAATGGACTGACACATCTGGGGGACTCTTGGAATGGTGTCACGACCCTGGAGTTCCTCTCGCATTTCCTGTGGAGAGCGCCTCCTCTTGAGATGCGACGGGAACGCCGGGAATTCTTTCCCTACGAAACAGGGAAAGGATCCCTCATCTCGAGCTAGGAGGCGGAAACGGGGCTCCCCTGGATGTGTGCGGGACCCACGTGCTTCCTCTCGAGTGGAGACGGGTATGTCGGGGAACTTCTTGAGTTGCAGCAAGGGTGTGAAGCACCCTTTGGAAGTTCCAGTGTTTAGACGTGATTAGCCTCTAGAAGCCTCAGCGGAAATGGGCCTCATCTCGCCTGGAGGGCAAAACCTCCTGGATTTTCTCGAGTTGCGGCAGGTGCTCTCGCCTCACGACGGGAACCTCAGGGAACCGCTCTGGTGGCCTCAGGAAAGTCCAGTCCCCATGCGAGTTCCTCGGGGGCCTCTTGGGATTCCTCACCCGTCGATGCCGGGGCCTAAGACCTTGTGTGGAGTCGGGGCCAGAACCTGAGGATTTCTCTCCAGTGCTGACATGGATCTTGGAGTACTTCTGGAGTCTCCCCAGTTGAGTCAGTCCTCGTCTCGAATGCGGGCATGCACTTGCGCTTTCCTCCAGAGCGGTAGCAGCAGTGTCACGCAGTCCGCCGCGTGGATCAAAGGATCTATGGTTTTCCCTCGAGTCTTTCCCACGAGGCTTTCCCACGAGGCTTTCCCACAGGGCTGTCCCACGTGCACACGTGGTGGGAGTCGATCCTCGGCTTGAACGTCAAGGCAGTGCAGGGAAAACAGCTTCCTCTGGAATGGACTGACACATCTGGGGGACTATTGGAATGGTGGCACGACCCTGGAGTTCCTCTCGCCTTTCCTGTGGAGAGCGCCTCCTCTTGAGATGCGACGGGCACGCCGGGAATTCTTTCCCTACGAAACAGGGAAAGGATCCCTCATCTCGAGCTAGGAGGCGGAAACGGGGCTCCCCTGGATGTGTGCGGGACCCACGTGCTTCCTCTCGAGTGGAGACGGGTATGTCGGGGAACTTCTTGAGTTGCAGCAAGGGTGTGAAGGACCCTTTGGAAGTCCAGTGGTTAGACGTGATTAGCCTCGAGAAGCCTCAGCGGAAATGGGCCTCATCTCGCCTGGAGGGCAAAACCGCCTGGATTTTCTCGCGTTGCGGCAGGTGCTCTCGACTTACGACGGGGACCTCAGGGACCCGCTCTGGTGGCCTCAGGAAAGGCCAGTCCCCATGCGAGTTCCTCGGGGGCGTCTCGGGATTCCTCTCCCGTCGATGCCGGGGCCTAAGACCTTGTGTGGAGTCGGGGCCGGAACCTGAGGATTCCTCTCCAGTGCTGACATGGATCTTGGGGTACTTCTGGAGTCTCCCCAGGGGAGTCAGTCCTCGTCTCGAATGCGGGCATGCACTTGCGCTTTCCTTCAGAGCGGTAGCAGCAGTGTCACGCAGTCCGCCGCGTGGATCAAAGGATCTATGGTTTTCCCTCGAGTCTTTCCCACGAGGCTTTCCCACGAGGCTTTCCCACAGGGCTGTCCCACGTGCACACGTGGTGGGAGTCGATCCTCGGCTTGAACGTCAAGGCAGTGCAGGGAAAACAGGTCCTCTGGAATGGACTGACACATCTGGGGGACTCTTGGAATGGTGTCACGACCCTGGAGTTCCTCTCGCCTTTCCTGTGGAGAGCGCCTCCTCTTGAGATGCGACGGGAACGCCGGGAATTCTTTCCCTACGAAACAGGGAAAGGATCCCTCATCTCGAGCTAGGAGGCGAAACGGGGCTCCCCTGGATGTGTGCGGGACCCACGTGCTTCCTCTCGAGTGGAGACGGGTATGTCGGGGAACTTCTTGAGTTGCAGCAAGGGTGTGAAGGACCCTTTGGAAGTTCCAGTGGTTAGACGTGATTAGCCTCGAGAAGCCTCAGCGGAAATGGGCCTCATCTCACCTGGAGGGCAAAACCTCCTGGATTTTCTCGAGTTGCGGCAGGTGCTCTCGACTTACGACGGGGACCTCAGGGACCCGCTCTGGTGGCCTCAGGAAAGGCCAGTCCCCATGCGAGTTCCTCGGGGGCCTCGCGGGAATCCTCTCCCGTTGATGCCGGGGCCTAAGACCTTGTGTGGAGTCGGGGCCGGAACCTGAGGATTCCTCTCCAGTGCTGACATGGATCTTGGGGTACTTCTGGAGTCTCCCAAGGGAAGTCAGTCCTCGTCTCGAATGCGGGCATGCATTGCGCTTTCCTCCAGAGCGGTAGCAGCAGTGTCACGCAGTCCGCCGCGTGGATCAAAGGATCTATGGTTTTCCCTCGAGTCTTTCCCACGAGGCTTTCCCACGAGGCTTTCCCACAGGGCTGTCCCACGTGCACACGTGGTGGGAGTCGATCCTCGGCTTGAACGTCAAGGCAGTGCAGGGAAAACAGGTTCCTCTGGAATTGACTGACACATCTGGGGGGCTCTTGGAATGGTGTCACGACCCTGGAGTTCCTCTCGCCTTTCCTGTGGAGAGCGCCTCCTCTTGAGATGCGACGGGAACGCCGGGAATTCTTTCCCTACGAAACAGGGAATGGATCCGTCATCTCGAGCTAGGAGGCGGAAACGGGGCTCCTCTGGATGTGTGCGGGACCCACGTGCTTCCTCTCGAGTGGAGACGGGTATGTCGGGGAACTTCTTGAGTTGCAGCAAGGGTGTGAAGGACCCTTTGGAAGTTCCAGTGGTTAGACGTGATTAGCCTCGAGAATCCTCAGCGGAAATGGGCCTCATCTCGCCTGGAGGGCAAAACCGCCTGGATTTTCTCGAGTTGCGGCAGGTGCTCTCGACTTACGACGGTGACCTCAGGGACCCGCTCTGGTGGCCTCAGGAAAGGCCAGTCCCCATGCGAGTTCCTCGGGGGCGTCTCGGGATTCCTCTCCCGTCGATGCCGGGGCCTAAGACGTTGTGTGGAGTCGGGGCCGGAACCTGAGGATTCCTCTCCAGTGCTGACATGGATCTTGGGGTACTTCTGGAGTCTCCCCAGGGGAGTCAGTCCTCGTCTCGAATGCGGGCATGCACTTGCGCTTTCCTCCAGAGCGGTAGCAGCAGTGTCACGCAGTCCGCCGCGTGGATCAAAGGATCTATGGTTTTCCCTCGAGTCTTTCCCACGAGGCTTTCCCAAGAGGCTTTCCCACAGGGCTGTCCCACGTGCACACGTGGTGGGAGTCGATCCTCGGCTTGAACGTCAAGGCAGTGCAGGGAAAACAGGTTCCTCTGGAATGGACTGACACATCTGGGGGACTCTTGGAATGGTGGCATGACCCTGGAGTTCCTCTCGCCTTTCCTGTGGAGAGCGCCTCCTCTTGAGATGCGACGGGAACGCCGGGAATTCTTTCCCTACGAAACAGGGAAAGGATCCCTCATTTCGAGCTAGGAGGCGGAAACGGGGCTCCCCTGGATGTGTGCGGGACCCACGGGCTTCCTCTCGAGTGGAGACGTGTATGTCGGGGAACTTCCTGAGTTGCAGTAAGGGTGTGAAGGAACCTTTGGAAGTTCCAGTGGTTAGACGTGATTAGCCTCGAGAAGCCTCAGCGGAAATGGGCCTCATCTCGCCTGGAGGGCAAAACCTCCTGGATTTTCTCGAGTTGCGGCAGGTGCTCTCGACTTACGACGGGGACCTCAGGGAACCGCTCTGGTGGCCTCAGGAAAGGCCAGTCCCCATGCGAGTTCCTCGGGCGCCTCTCGGGATTCCTCTCCCTTCGATGCCGGAGCCTAAGACCTTGTGTGGAGTTGGGGCCGGAACCTGAGGATTCCTCTCCAGTGCTGACATGGATCTTGGGGTACTTCTGGAGTCTCCCCAGGGGAGTCAGTCCTCGTGTCGAATGCGGGCATGCACTTGCGCTTTCCTCCAGAGCGGTAGCAGCAGTGTCACGCAGTCCTCCGCGTGGATCCAAGGATCTATGGTTTTCCCTCGAGTCTTTCCCACGAGGCTTTCCCACGAGGCTTTCCCACAGGGCTGTCCCACGTGCACACGTGGTGGGAGTCGATCCTCGGCTTGAACGTCAAGGCAGTGCAGGGAAAACAGGTTCCTCTGGAATGGACTGACACATCTGGGGGACTCATGGAATGGTGGCACGACCCTGGAGTTCCTCTCGCCTTTCCTGTGGAGAGCGCCTCCTCTTGAGATGCGACGGGAACGCCGGGAATTCTTTCCCTTCGAAACAGGATAAGGATCCCTCATCTCGAGCTAGGAGGCGGAAACGGGGCTCCCCTGGATGTGTGAGGGACCCCACGTGCTTCCTCTCGAGTGGAGACGGGTATGTCGGGGAACTTCTTGAGTTGCAGCAATGGTGTGAAGGACCCTTTGGAAGTTCCAGTGGTTAGATGTGATTGGCCTCGAGAAGCCTCAGCGGAAATGGGCCTCATCTCGCCTGGAGGGCAAAACCTCCTGGATTTTCTCGAGTTGCGGCAGGTGCTCTCGACTTACGACGGGGACCTCAGGGAACCGCTCTGGTGGCCTCAGGAAAGGCCAGTCCCCATGCGAGTTCCTCGGGGGCCTCTCGGGATTCCTCTCCCTTCGATGTCGGGGCCTAAGACCTTGTGTGGAGTTGGGGCCGGAACCTGAGGATTCCTCTCCAGTGCTGACATGGATCTTGGGGTACTTCTGGAGTCTCCCCAGGGGAGTCAGTCCTCGTCTCGAATGCGGGCATGCACTTGCGCTTTCCTCCAGAGCGGTAGCAGCAGTGTCACGCAGTCCGCCGAGTGGATCAAAGGATCTATGGTTTTCCCTCGAGTCTTTCCCACGAGGCTTTCACACGAGGCTTTCCCACAGGGCTGTCCCACGTGCGCACGTGGTGGGAGTCGATCCTCGGCTTGAACGTCAAGGCAGTGCAGGGAAAACAGGTTCCTCTGGAATGGACTGACACATCTGGGGGACTCTTGGAATGGTGTCACGACCCTGGAGTTCCTCTCGCATTTCCTGTGGAGAGCGCCTCCTCTTGAGATGCGACGGGAACGCCGGGAATTCTTTCCCTACGAAACAGGGAAAGGATCCCTCATCTCGAGCTAGGAGGCGGAAACGGGGCTCCCCTGGATGTGTGCGGGACCCACGTGCTTCCTCTCGAGTGGAGACGGGTATGTCGGGGAACTTCTTGAGTTGCAGCAAGGGTGTGAAGCACCCTTTGGAAGTTCCAGTGTTTAGACGTGATTAGCCTCTAGAAGCCTCAGCGGAAATGGGCCTCATCTCGCCTGGAGGGCAAAACCTCCTGGATTTTCTCGAGTTGCGGCAGGTGCTCTCGCCTCACGACGGGAACCTCAGGGAACCGCTCTGGTGGCCTCAGGAAAGTCCAGTCCCCATGCGAGTTCCTCGGGGGCCTCTTGGGATTCCTCACCCGTCGATGCCGGGGCCTAAGACCTTGTGTGGAGTCGGGGCCAGAACCTGAGGATTTCTCTCCAGTGCTGACATGGATCTTGGAGTACTTCTGGAGTCTCCCCAGGGGAGTCAGTCCTCGTCTCGAATGCGGGCATGCACTTGCGCTTTCCTCCAGAGCGGTAGCAGCAGTGTCACGCAGTCCGCCGCGTGGATCAAAGGATCTATGGTTTTCCCTCGAGTCTTTCCCACGAGGCTTTCCCACGAGGCTTTCCCACAGGGCTGTCCCACGTGCACACGTGGTGGGAGTCGATCCTCGGCTTGAACGTCAAGGCAGTGCAGGGAAAACAGCTTCCTCTGGAATGGACTGACACATCTGGGGGACTATTGGAATGGTGGCACGACCCTGGAGTTCCTCTCGCCTTTCCTGTGGAGAGCGCCTCCTCTTGAGATGCGACGGGCACGCCGGGAATTCTTTCCCTACGAAACAGGGAAAGGATCCCTCATCTCGAGCTAGGAGGCGGAAACGGGGCTCCCCTGGATGTGTGCGGGACCCACGTGCTTCCTCTCGAGTGGAGACGGGTATGTCGGGGAACTTCTTGAGTTGCAGCAAGGGTGTGAAGGACCCTTTGGAAGTTCCAGTGGTTAGACGTGATTAGCCTCGAGAAGCCTCAGCGGAAATGGGCCTCATCTCGCCTGGAGGGCAAAACCGCCTGGATTTTCTCGCGTTGCGGCAGGTGCTCTCGACTTACGACGGGGACCTCAGGGACCCGCTCTGGTGGCCTCAGGAAAGGCCAGTCCCCATGCGAGTTCCTCGGGGGCGTCTCGGGATTCCTCTCCCGTCGATGCCGGGGCCTAAGACCTTGTGTGGAGTCGGGGCCGGAACCTGAGGATTCCTCTCCAGTGCTGACATGGATCTTGGGGTACTTCTGGAGTCTCCCCAGGGGAGTCAGTCCTCGTCTCGAATGCGGGCATGCACTTGCGCTTTCCTCCAGAGCGGTAGCAGCAGTGTCACGCAGTCCGCCGCGTGGATCAAAGGATCTATGGTTTTCCCTCGAGTCTTTCCCACGAGGCTTTCCCACGAGGCTTTCCCACAGGGCTGTCCCACGTGCACACGTGGTGGGAGTCGATCCTCGGCTTGAACGTCAAGGCAGTGCAGGGAAAACAGGTCCTCTGGAATGGACTGACACATCTGGGGGACTCTTGGAATGGTGTCACGACCCTGGAGTTCCTCTCGCCTTTCCTGTGGAGAGCGCCTCCTCTTGAGATGCGACGGGAACGCCGGGAATTCTTTCCCTACGAAACAGGGAAAGGATCCCTCATCTCGAGCTAGGAGGCGAAACGGGGCTCCCCTGGATGTGTGCGGGACCCACGTGCTTCCTCTCGAGTGGAGACGGGTATGTCGGGGAACTTCTTGAGTTGCAGCAAGGGTGTGAAGGACCCTTTGGAAGTTCCAGTGGTTAGACGTGATTAGCCTCGAGAAGCCTCAGCGGAAATGGGCCTCATCTCACCTGGAGGGCAAAACCTCCTGGATTTTCTCGAGTTGCGGCAGGTGCTCTCGACTTACGACGGGGACCTCAGGGACCCGCTCTGGTGGCCTCAGGAAAGGCCAGTCCCCATGCGAGTTCCTCGGGGGCCTCGCGGGAATCCTCTCCCGTTGATGCCGGGGCCTAAGACCTTGTGTGGAGTCGGGGCCGGAACCTGAGGATTCCTCTCCAGTGCTGACATGGATCTTGGGGTACTTCTGGAGTCTCCCCAGGGGAGTCAGTCCTCGTCTCGAATGCGGGCATGCATTGGGCTTTCCTCCAGAGCGGTAGCAGCAGTGTCACGCAGTCCGCCGCGTGGATCAAAGGATCTATGGTTTTCCCTCGAGTCTTTCCCACGAGGCTTTCCCACGAGGCTTTCCCACAGGGCTGTCCCACGTGCACACGTGGTGGGAGTCGATCCTCGGCTTGAACGTCAAGGCAGTGCAGGGAAAACAGGTTCCTCTGGAATTGACTGACACATCTGGGGGGCTCTTGGAATGGTGTCACGACCCTGGAGTTCCTCTCGCCTTTCCTGTGGAGAGCGCCTCCTCTTGAGATGCGACGGGAACGCCGGGAATTCTTTCCCTACGAAACAGGGAATGGATCCGTCATCTCGAGCTAGGAGGCGGAAACGGGGCTCCTCTGGATGTGTGCGGGACCCACGTGCTTCCTCTCGAGTGGAGACGGGTATGTCGGGGAACTTCTTGAGTTGCAGCAAGGGTGTGAAGGACCCTTTGGAAGTTCCAGTGGTTAGACGTGATTAGCCTCGAGAATCCTCAGCGGAAATGGGCCTCATCTCGCCTGGAGGGCAAAACCGCCTGGATTTTCTCGAGTTGCGGCAGGTGCTCTCGACTTACGACGGTGACCTCAGGGACCCGCTCTGGTGGCCTCAGGAAAGGCCAGTCCGCATGCGAGTTCCTCGGGGGCGTCTCGGGATTCCTCTCCCGTCGATGCCGGGGCCTAAGACGTTGTGTGGAGTCGGGGCCGGAACCTGAGGATTCCTCTCCAGTGCTGACATGGATCTTGGGGTACTTCTGGAGTCTCCCCAGGGGAGTCAGTCCTCGTCTCGAATGCGGGCATGCACTTGCGCTTTCCTCCAGAGCGGTAGCAGCAGTGTCACGCAGTCCGCCGCGTGGATCAAAGGATCTATGGTTTTCCCTCGAGTCTTTCCCACGAGGCTTTCCCAAGAGGCTTTCCCACAGGGCTGTCCCACGTGCACACGTGGTGGGAGTCGATCCTCGGCTTGAACGTCAAGGCAGTGCAGGGAAAACAGGTTCCTCTGGAATGGACTGACACATCTGGGGGACTCTTGGAATGGTGGCATGACCCTGGAGTTCCTCTCGCCTTTCCTGTGGAGAGCGCCTCCTCTTGAGATGCGACGGGAACGCCGGGAATTCTTTCCCTACGAAACAGGGAAAGGATCCCTCATTTCGAGCTAGGAGGCGGAAACGGGGCTCCCCTGGATGTGTGCGGGACCCACGGGCTTCCTCTCGAGTGGAGACGTGTATGTCGGGGAACTTCCTGAGTTGCAGTAAGGGTGTGAAGGAACCTTTGGAAGTTCCAGTGGTTAGACGTGATTAGCCTCGAGAAGCCTCAGCGGAAATGGGCCTCATCTCGCCTGGAGGGCAAAACCTCCTGGATTTTCTCGAGTTGCGGCAGGTGCTCTCGACTTACGACGGGGACCTCAGGGAACCGCTCTGGTGGCCTCAGGAAAGGCCAGTCCCCATGCGAGTTCCTCGGGCGCCTCTCGGGATTCCTCTCCCTTCGATGCCGGAGCCTAAGACCTTGTGTGGAGTTGGGGCCGGAACCTGAGGATTCCTCTCCAGTGCTGACATGGATCTTGGGGTACTTCTGGAGTCTCCCCAGGGGAGTCAGTCCTCGTGTCGAATGCGGGCATGCACTTGCGCTTTCCTCCAGAGCGGTAGCAGCAGTGTCACGCAGTCCTCCGCGTGGATCCAAGGATCTATGGTTTTCCCTCGAGTCTTTCCCACGAGGCTTTCCCACGAGGCTTTCCCACAGGGCTGTCCCACGTGCACACGTGGTGGGAGTCGATCCTCGGCTTGAACGTCAAGGCAGTGCAGGGAAAACAGGTTCCTCTGGAATGGACTGACACATCTGGGGGACTCATGGAATGGTGGCACGACCCTGGAGTTCCTCTCGCCTTTCCTGTGGAGAGCGCCTCCTCTTGAGATGCGACGGGAACGCCGGGAATTCTTTCCCTTCGAAACAGGATAAGGATCCCTCATCTCGAGCTAGGAGGCGGAAACGGGGCTCCCCTGGATGTGTGAGGGACCCCACGTGCTTCCTCTCGAGTGGAGACGGGTATGTCGGGGAACTTCTTGAGTTGCAGCAATGGTGTGAAGGACCCTTTGGAAGTTCCAGTGGTTAGATGTGATTGGCCTCGAGAAGCCTCAGCGGAAATGGGCCTCATCTCGCCTGGAGGGCAAAACCTCCTGGATTTTCTCGAGTTGCGGCAGGTGCTCTCGACTTACGACGGGGACCTCAGGGAACCGCTCTGGTGGCCTCAGGAAAGGCCAGTCCCCATGCGAGTTCCTCGGGGGCCTCTCGGGATTCCTCTCCCTTCGATGTCGGGGCCTAAGACCTTGTGTGGAGTTGGGGCCGGAACCTGAGGATTCCTCTCCAGTGCTGACATGGATCTTGGGGTACTTCTGGAGTCTCCCCAGGGGAGTCAGTCCTCGTCTCGAATGCGGGCATGCACTTGCGCTTTCCTCCAAAGCGGTAGCAGCAGTGTCACGCAGTCCGCCGCGTGGATCAAAGGATCTATGGTTTTCCCTCGAGTCTTTCCCACGAGGCTTTCCCACGAGGCTTTCCCACAGGGCTGTCCCACGTGCACACGTGGTGGGAGTCGATCCTCGGCTTGAACGTCAAGGCAGTGCAGGGAAAACAGCTTCCTCTGGAATGGACTGACACATCTGGGGGACTCTTGGAATGGTGGCACGACCCTGGAGTTCCTCTCGCCTTTCCTGTGGAGAGCGCCTCCTCTTGAGATGCGACGGGAACGCCGGGAATTCTTTCCCTACGAAACAGGGAAAGGATCCCTCATCTCGAGCTAGGAGGCGGAAACGGGGCTCCCCTGGATGTGTGCGGGACCCACGTGCTTCCTCTCGAGTGGAGACGGGTATGTCGGGGAACTTCTTGAGTTGCAGCAAGGGTGTGAAGGACCCTTTGGAAGTTCCAGTGGTTAGACGTGATTAGCCTCGAGAAGCCTCAGCGGAAATGGGCCTCATCTCGCCTGGAGGGCAAAACCGCCTGGATTTTCTCGCGTTGCGGCAGGTGCTCTCGACTTACGACGGGGACCTCAGGGACCCGCTCTGGTGGCCTCAGGAAAGGCCAGTCCCCATGCGAGTTCCTCGGGGGCGTCTCGGGATTCCTCTCCCGTCGATGCCGGGGCCTAAGACCTTGTGTGGAGTCGGGGCCGGAACCTGAGGATTCCTCTCCAGTGCTGACATGGATCTTGGGGTACTTCTGGAGTCTCCCCAGGGGAGTCAGTCCTCGTCTCGAATGCGGGCATGCACTTGCGCTTTCCTCCAGAGCGGTAGCAGCAGTGTCACGCAGTCCGCCGCGTGGATCAAAGGATCTATGGTTTTCCCTCGAGTCTTTCCCACGAGGCTTTCCCACGAGGCTTTCCCACAGGGCTGTCCCACGTGCACACGTGGTGGGAGTCGATCCTCGGCTTGAACGTCAAGGCAGTGCAGGGAAAACAGGTCCTCTGGAATGGACTGACCCATCTGGGGGACTCTTGGAATGGTGGCACGACCCTGGAGTTCCTCTCGCCTTTCCTGTGGAGAGCGCCTCCTCTTGAGATGCGACGGGAACGCCGGGAATTCTTTCCCTACGAAACAGGATAAGGATCCCTCATCTCGAGCTAGGAGGCGGAAACGGGGCTCCCCTGGATATGTGAGGGACCCCACGTGCTTCCTCTCGAGTGGAGACGGGTATGTCGGGGAACTTCTTGAGTTGCAGCAATGGTGTGAAGGACCCTTTGGAAGTTCCAGTGGTTAGATGTGATTGGCCTCGAGAAGCCTCAGCGGAAATGGGCCTCATCTCGCCTGGAGGGCAAAACCTCCTGGATTTTCTCGAGTTGCGGAAGGTGCTCTCGACTTACGACGGGGACCTCAGGTAACCGCTCTGGTGGCCTCAGGAAAGGCCAGTCCCCATGCGAGTTCCTCGGGGGCCTCTCGGGATTCCTCTCCCTTCGATGTCGGGGCCTAAGACCTTGTGTGGAGTTGGGGCCGGAACCTGAGGATTCCTCTCCAGTGCTGACATGGATCTTGGGGTACTTCTGGAGTCTCCCCAGGGGAGTCAGTCCTCGTCTCGAATGCGGGCATGCACTTGCGCTTTCCTCCAAAGCGGTAGCAGCAGTGTCACGCAGTCTGCCGCGTGGATCAAAGGATCTATGGTTTTCCCTCGAGTCTTTCCCACGAAGCTTTCCCACGAGGCTTTCCCACAAGGCTGTCCCACGTGCACACGTGGTGGGAGTCGATCCTCGGCTTGAACGTCAAGGCAGTGCAGGGAAAACAGGTTCCTCTTGAATGGACTGACACATCTGGGGGACTCTTGGAATGGTGGCACGACCCTGGAGTTCCTCTCGCCTTTCCTGTGGAGAGCGCCTATTCTTGAGATGCGACGGGAACGCCGGGAATTCTTTCCCTACGAAACAGGGAAAGGATCCCTCATCTCTAGCTAGGAGGCGGAAACGGGGCTCCCCTGGATGTTTGCGGGACCCTCGTGCTTCCTCTCGAGTGGAGACGGGTATGTCGGGGAAATTCTTGAGTTGCAGCAAAGGTGTGAAGGAACCTTTGGAAGTTCCAGTGGTTAGACGTGATTAGCCTCGAGAAGCCTCAGCGGAAATGGGCCTCATCTCACCTGAAGGGCAAAACCTCCTGGATTTTCTCGAGTTGCGGGAGGTGCTCTCGACTTACGACGGGGACCTCAGGGAACCGCTCTGGTGGCCTCAGGAAAGGCCAGTCCCCATGCGAGTTCCTCGGGGGCGTCTCGGGGTTCCTCTCCCGTCGATGCCGGGGCCTAAGACCTTGTGTGGAGTCGGGGCCGGAACCTGAGGATTCCTCTCCAGTGCTGACATGGATCTTGGGGTACTTCTGGAGTCTCCCCAGAGGAGTCAGTCCTCGTCTCGAATGCGGGCATGCACTTGCGCTTTCCTCCAGAGCGGTAGCAGCAGTGTCACGCAGTCGGCCGAGTGGATCAAAGGATCTATGGTTTTCCCTCGAGTCTTTCCCACGAGGCTTTCACACGAGGCTTTCCCACAGGGCTGTCCCACGTGCGCACGTGGTGGGAGTCGATCCTCGGCTTGAACGTCAAGGCAGTGCAGGGAAAACAGGTTCCTCTGGAATGGACTGACACATCTGGGGGACTCTTGGAATGGTGTCACGACCCTGGAGTTCCTCTCGCATTTCCTGTGGAGAGCGCCTCCTCTTGAGATGCGACGGGAACGCCGGGAATTCTTTCCCTACGAAACAGGGAAAGGATCCCTCATCTCGAGCTAGGAGGCGGAAACGGGGCTCCCCTGGATGTGTGCGGGACCCACGTGCTTCCTCTCGAGTGGAGACGGGTATGTCGGGGAACTTCTTGAGTTGCAGCAAGGGTGTGAAGCACCCTTTGGAAGTTCCAGTGTTTAGACGTGATTAGCCTCTAGAAGCCTCAGCGGAAATGGGCCTCATCTCGCCTGGAGGGCAAAACCTCCTGGATTTTCTCGAGTTGCGGCAGGTGCTCTCGCCTCACGACGGAAACCTCAGGGAACCGCTCTGGTGGCCTCAGGAAAGTCCAGTCCCCATGCGAGTTCCTCGGGGGCCTCTTGGGATTCCTCACCCGTCGATGCCGGGGCCTAAGAACTTGTGTGGAGTCGGGGCCAGAACCTGAGGATTTCTCTCCAGTGCTGACATGGATCTTGGAGTACTTCTGGAGTCTCCCCAGGGGAGTCAGTCCTCGTCTCGAATGCGGGCATGCACTTGCGCTTTCCTCCAGAGCGGTAGCAGCAGTGTCACGCAGTCCGCCGCGTGGATCAAAGGATCTATGGTTTTCCCTCGAGTCTTTCCCACGAGGCTTTCCCACGAGGTTTTCCCACAGGGCTGTCCCACGTGCACACGTGGTGGGAGTCGATCCTCGGCTTGAACGTCAAGGCAGTGCAGGGAAAACAGCTTCCTCTGGAATGGACTGACACATCTGGGGGACTCTTGGAATGGTGGCACGACCCTGGAGTTCCTCTCGCCTTTCCTGTGGAGAGCGCCTCCTCTTGAGATGCGACGGGAACGCCGGGAATTCTTTCCCTACGAAACAGGGAAAGGATCCCTCATCTCGAGCTAGGAGGCGGAAACGGGGCTCCCCTGGATGTGTGCGGGACCCACGTGCTTCCTCTCGAGTGGAGACGGGTATGTCGGGGAACTTCTTGAGTTGCAGCAAGGGTGTGAAGGACCCTTTGGAAGTTCCAGTGGTTAGACGTGATTAGCCTCGAGAAGCCTCAGCCGAAATGGGCCTCATCTCGCCTGGAGGGCAAAACCGCCTGGATTTTCTCGCGTTGCGGCAGGTGCTCTCGACTTACGACGGGGACCTCAGGGACCCGCTCTGGTGGCCTCAGGAAAGGCCAGTCCCCATGCGAGTTCCTCGGGGGCGTCTCGGGATTCCTCTCCCGTCGATGCCGGGGCCTAAGACCTTGTGTGGAGTCGGGGCCGGAACCTGAGGATTCCTCTCCAGTGCTGACATGGATCTTGGGGTACTTCTGGAGTCTCCCCAGGGGAGTCAGTCCTCGTCTCGAATGCGGGCATGCACTTGCGCTTTCCTCCAGAGCGGTAGCAGCAGTGTCACGCAGTCCGCCGCGTGGATCAAAGGATCTATGGTTTTCCCTCGAGTCTTTCCCACGAGGCTTTCCCACGAGGCTTTCCCACAGGGCTGTCCCACGTGCACACGTGGTGGGAGTCGATCCTCGGCTTGAACGTCAAGGCAGTGCAGGGAAAACAGGTCCTCTGGAATGGACTGACCCATCTGGGGGACTCTTGGAATGGTGGCACGACCCTGGAGTTCCTCTCGCCTTTCCTGTGGAGAGCGCCTCCTCTTGAGATGCGACGGGAACGCCGGGAATTCTTTCCCTACGAAACAGGGAAAGGATCCCTCATCTCGAGCTAGGAGGCGAAACGGGGCTCCCCTGGATGTGTGCGGGACCCCACGTGCTTCCTCTCGAGTGGAGACGGGTATGTCGGGGAACTTCTTGAGTTGCAGCAATGGTGTGAAGGACACTTTGGAAGATCCAGTGGTTAGATGTGATTGGCCTCGAGAAGCCTCAGCGGAAATGGGCCTCATCTCGCCTGGAGGGCAAAACCTCCTGGATTTTCTCGAGTTGCGGCAGGTGCTCTCGACTTACGACGGGGACCTCAGGGAACCGCTCTGGTGGCCTCAGGAAAGGCCAGTCCCCATGCGAGTTCCTCGGGGGCCTCTCGGGATTCCTCTCCCTTCGATGCCGGGGCCTAAGACCTTGTGTGGAGTTGGGGCCGGAACCTGAGGATTCGTCTCCAGTGCTGACATGGATCTTGGGGTACTTCTGGAGTCTCCCCAGGGGAGTCAGTCCTCGTCTCGAATGCGGGCATGCACTTGCGCTTTCCTCCAGAGCGGTAGCAGCAGTGTCACGCAGTCTGACGCGTGGATCAAAGGATCTATGGTTTTCCCTCGAGTCTTTCCCACGAGGCTTTCCCACGAGGCTTACCCACAAGGCTGTCCCACGTGCACACGTGGTGGGAGTCGATCCTCGGCTTGAACGTCAAGGCAGTGCAGGGAAAACAGGTTCCTCTTGAATGGACTGACACATCTGGGGGACTCTTGGAATGGTGGCACGACCCTGGAGTTCCTCTCGCCTTTCCTGTGGAGAACGCCTCCTCTTGAGATGCGACGGGAACGCCGGGAATTCTTTCCCTACGAAACAGGGAAAGGATCCCTCATCTCGAGCTAGGAGGCGGAAACGGGGCTCCCCTGGATGTGTGCGGGACCCACGTGCTTCCTCTCGAGTGGAGACGGGTATGTCGGGGAACTTCTTGAGTTGCAGCAAGGGTGTGAAGGACCCTTTGGAAGTTCCAGTGGTTAGACGTGATTAGCCTCGAGAAGCCTCAGCGGAAATGGGCCTCATCTCACCTGGAGGGCAAAACCTCCTGGATTTTCTCGAGTTGCGGCAGGTGCTCTCGACTTACGACGGGGACCTCAGGGACCCGCTCTGGTGGCCTCAGGAAAGGCCAGTCCCCATGCGAGTTCCTCGGGGGCCTCGCGGGAATCCTCTCCCGTTGATGCCGGGGCCTAAGACCTTGTGTGGAGTCGGGGCCATAACCTGAGGATTCCTCTCCAGTGCTGACATGGATCTTGGGGTACTTCTGGAGTCTCCCCAGGGGAGTCAGTCCTCGTCTCGAATGCGGGCATGCATTGCACTTTCCTCCAGAGCGGTAGCAGCAGTGTCACGCAGTCCGCCGCGTGGATCAAAGGATCTATGGTTTTCCCTCGAGTCTTTCCCACGAGGCTTTCACACGAGGCTTTCCCACAGGGCTGTCCCACGTGCGCACGTGGTGGGAGTCGATCCTCGGCTTGAACGTCAAGGCAGTGCAGGGAAAACAGGTTCCTCTGGAATGGACTGACACATCTGGGGGACTCTTGGAATGGTGTCACGACCCTGGAGTTCCTCTCGCATTTCCTGTGGAGAGCGCCTCCTCTTGAGATGCGACGGGAACGCCGGGAATTCTTTCCCTACGAAACAGGGAAAGGATCCCTCATCTCGAGCTAGGAGGCGGAAACGGGGCTCCCCTGGATGTGTGCGGGACCCACGTGCTTCCTCTCGAGTGGAGACGGGTATGTCGGGGAACTTCTTGAGTTGCAGCAAGGGTGTGAAGCACCCTTTGGAAGTTCCAGTGTTTAGACGTGATTAGCCTCTAGAAGCCTCAGCGGAAATGGGCCTCATCTCGCCTGGAGGGCAAAACCTCCTGGATTTTCTCGAGTTGCGGCAGGTGCTCTCGCCTCACGACGGAAACCTCAGGGAACCGCTCTGGTGGCCTCAGGAAAGTCCAGTCCCCATGCGAGTTCCTCGGGGGCCTCTTGGGATTCCTCACCCGTCGATGCCGGGGCCTAAGAACTTGTGTGGAGTCGGGGCCAGAACCTGAGGATTTCTCTCCAGTGCTGACATGGATCTTGGAGTACTTCTGGAGTCTCCCCAGGGGAGTCAGTCCTCGTCTCGAATGCGGGCATGCACTTGCGCTTTCCTCCAGAGCGGTAGCAGCAGTGTCACGCAGTCCGCCGCGTGGATCAAAGGATCTATGGTTTTCCCTCGAGTCTTTCCCACGAGGCTTTCCCACGAGGCTTTCCCACAGGGCTGTCCCACGTGCACACGTGGTGGGAGTCGATCCTCGGCTTGAACGTCAAGGCAGTGCAGGGAAAACAGCTTCCTCTGGAATGGACTGACACATCTGGGGGACTCTTGGAATGGTGGCACGACCCTGGAGTTCCTCTCGCCTTTCCTGTGGAGAGCGCCTCCTCTTGAGATGCGACGGGAACGCCGGGAATTCTTTCCCTACGAAACAGGGAAAGGATCCCTCATCTCGAGCTAGGAGGCGGAAACGGGGCTCCCCTGGATGTGTGCGGGACCCACGTGCTTCCTCTCGAGTGGAGACGGGTATGTCGGGGAACTTCTTGAGTTGCAGCAAGGGTGTGAAGGACCCTTTGGAAGTTCCAGTGGTTAGACGTGATTAGCCTCGAGAAGCCTCAGCCGAAATGGGCCTCATCTCGCCTGGAGGGCAAAACCGCCTGGATTTTCTCGCGTTGCGGCAGGTGCTCTCGACTTACGACGGGGACCTCAGGGACCCGCTCTGGTGGCCTCAGGAAAGGCCAGTCCCCATGCGAGTTCCTCGGGGGCGTCTCGGGATTCCTCTCCCGTCGATGCCGGGGCCTAAGACCTTGTGTGGAGTCGGGCCCGGAACCTGAGGATTCCTCTCCAGTGCTGACATGGATCTTGGGGTACTTCTGGAGTCTCCCCAGGGGAGTCAGTCCTCGTCTCGAATGCGGGCATGCACTTGCTCTTTCCTCCAGAGCGGTAGCAGCAGTGTCACGCAGTCCGCCGCGTGGATCAAAGGATCTATGGTTTTCCCTCGAGTCTTTCCCACGAGGCTTTCCCACGAGGCTTTCCCACAGGGCTGTCCCACGTGCACACGTGGTGGGAGTCGATCCTCGGCTTGAACGTCAAGGCAGTGCAGGGAAAACAGCTTCCTCTGGAATGGACTGACACATCTGGGGGACTCTTGGAATGGTGTCACGACCCTGGAGTTCCTCTCGCCTTTCCTGTGGAGAGCGCCTCCTCTTGAGATGCGACGGGAACGCCGGGAATTCTTTCCCTACGAAACAGGGAAGGATCCCTCATCTCGAGCTAGGAGGCGGAAACGGGGCTCCCCTGGATGTGTGAGGGACCCCACGTGCTTCCTCTCGAGTGGAGACGGGTATGTCGGGGAACTTCTTGAGTTGCAGCAATGGTGTGAAGGACCCTTTGGAAGTTCCAGTGGTTAGATGTGATTGGCCTCGAGAAGCCTCTGCGGAAATGGGCCTCATCTCACCTGGACGGCAAAACCTCCTGGATTTTCTCGAGTTGCGGCAGGTGCTCTCGACTTACGACGGGGACCTCAGGGACCCGCTCTGGTGGCCTCAGGAAAGGCCAGTCCCCATGCAAGTTCCTCGGGGGCCTCTCGGGATTACTCTCCCGTCGATGCCGGGGCCTAAGACCTTGTGTGGAGTCGGGGCCGGAACCTGAGGATTCCTGTCCAGTGCTGACATGGATCTTGGGGTACTTCTGGAGTCTCCCCAGGGGAGTCAGTCCTCGTCTCGAATGCGGGCATGCACTTGCGCTTTCCTCCAGAGCGGTAGCAGCAGTGTCACGCAGTCCGCCGCGTGGATCAAAGGATCTATGGTTTTCCCTCGAGTCTTTCCCACGAGGCTTTCCCACGAGTCTTTCCCACAGGGCTGTCCCACGTGCACACATGGTGGGAGTCGATCCTCGGCTTGAACGTCAAGGCAGTGCAGGGAAAAAAGGTTCCTCTGGAATGGACTGACACATCTGGGGGACTCTTGGAATGGTGGCATGACCCTGGAGTTCCTCTCGCCTTTCCTGTGGAGAGCGCCTCCTCTTGAGATGCGACGGGAACGCCGGGAATTCTTTCCCTACGAAACAGGGAAAGGATCCCTCATCTCGAGCTAGGAGGCGAAACGGGGCTCCCCTGGATGTGTGCGGGACACCACGTGCTTCCTCTCGAGTGCAGACGGGTATGTCGGGGAACTTCTTGAGTTGCAGCAATGGTGTGAAGGACACTTTGGAAGATCCAGTGGTTAGATGTGATTGGCCTCGAGAAGCCTCAGCGGAAATGGGCCTCATCTCGCCTGGAGGGCAAAACCTCCTGGATTTTCTCGAGTTGCGGCAGGTGCTCTCGACTTACGACGGGGACCTCAGGGAACCGCTCTGGTGGCCTCAGGAAAGGCCAGTCCCCATGCAAGTTCCTCGGGGGCGTCTCGGGATTCCTCTCCCATCGATGCCGGGGCCTAAGACCTTGTGTGGAGTCGGGGCCGGAACCTGAGGATACCTCTCCAGTGCTGACATGGATCTTGGGGTACTTCTGGAGTCTCCCCAGGGGAGTCAGTCCTCGTCTCGAATGCGGGCATGCACTTGCGCTTTCCTCCAGAGCGGTAGCAGCAGTGTCACGCAGTCCGCCGCGTGGATCAAAGGATCTATGGTTTTCCCTCGAGTCTTTCCCACGAGGCTTTCCCACGAGGCTTTCCCACAGGGCTGTCCCACGTGCACACGTGGTGGGAGTCGATCCTCGGCTTGAACGTCAAGGCAGTGCAGGGAAAACAGGTTCCTCTGGAAAGAACTGACACATCTGGGGGACTCTTGGAATGGTGGCACGACCCTGGAGTTCCTCTCGCCTTTCCTGTGGAGAGCGCCTCCTCTTGAGATGCGACGGGAACGCCGGGAATTCTTTCCCTACGAAACAGGGAAAGGATCCCTCATTTCGAGCTAGAAGGCGGAAACGGGGCTCCCCTGGATGTGTGAGGGACCCCACGTGCTTCCTCTCGAGTGGAGACGGGTATGTCGGGGAACTTCTTGAGTTGCAGTAAGGGTGTGAAGGACCCTTTGGAAGTTCCAGTGGTTAGATGTGATTGGCCTCGAGAAGCCTCAGCGGAAATGGGCCTCATCTCGCCTGGAGGGCAAAACCTCCTGGATTTTCTCGAGTTGCGGCAGGTGCTCTCGACTTACGACGGGGACCTCAGGGAACCGCTCTGGTGGCCTCAGGAAAGGCCAGTCCCCATGCGAGTTCCTCGGGGGCTCTCGGGATTCCTCTCCCTTCGATGCCGGGGCTTAAGACCTTGTGTGGAGTTGGGGCCGGAACCTGAGGATTCCTCTCCAGTGCTGACATGGATCTTGGGGTACTTCTGGAGTCTCCCCAGGGGAGTCAGTCCTCGTCTCGAATGCGGGCATGCACTTGCGCTTTCCTCCAGAGCGGTAGCAGCAGTGTCACGCAGTCTTCCGCGTGGATCAAAGGATCTATGGTTTTCCCTCGAGTCTTTCCCACGAAGCTTTCCCACGAGGCTTTCCCACAAGGCTGTCCCACGTGCACACGTGGTGGGAATCGATCCTCGGCTTGAACGTCAAGGCAGTGCAGGGAAAACAGGTTTCTCTTGAATGGACTGACACATCTGGGGGACTCTTGGAATGGTGGCACGACCCTGGAGTTCCTCTCGCCTTTCCTGTGGAGAGCGCCTCCTCTTGAGATGCGACGGGAACGCCGGGAATTCTTTCCCTACGAAACAGGGAAAGGATCCCTCATCTCGAGCTAGGAGGCGGAAACGGGGCTCCCCTGGATGTGTGCGGGACCCACGTGCTTCCTCTCGAGTGGAGACGGGTATGTCGGGGAAATTCTTGAGTTGCAGCAAAGGTGTGAAGGACCCTTTGGAAGTTCCAGTGGTTAGACGTGATTAGCCTCGAGAAGCCTCAGCGGAAATGGGCCTCATCTCGCCTGAAGGTCAAAACCTCCTGGATTTTCTCGAGTTGCGGCAGGTGCTCTCGACTTACGACGGGGACCTCAGGGACCCGCTCTGGTGGCCTCAGGAAAGGCCAGTCCCCATGCGAGTTCCTCGGGGGCCTCTCGGGAATCCTCTCCCGTTGATGCCGGGCCCTAAGACCTTGTGTGGAGTCGGGGCCGGTACCTGAGGATTCCTCTCCAGTGCTGACATGGATCTTGGGGTACTTCTGGAGTCTCCCCAGGGGAGTAAGTCCTCGTCTCGAATGCGGGCATGCATTGCGCTTTCCTCCAGAGCGGTAGCAGCAGTGTCACACAGTCCGCCGCGTGGATCGAAGGATCTATGGTTTTCCCTCGAGTCTTTCCCACGAGGCTTTCCCACGAGGCTTTCCCACAGGGATGTCCCACGTGCACACGTGGTGGGAGTCGATCCTCGGCTTGAACGTCAACGCAGTGCAGGGAAAACAGGTTCCTCTGGAATGGACTGACACATCTGGGGGACTCTTGGAATGGTGGCATGACCCTGGAGTTCCTCTCGCCTTTCCTGTGGAGAGCGCCTCCTCTTGAGATGCGACGGGAACGCCGGGAATTCTTTCCCTACGAAACAGGGAAAGGATCCCTCATCTCGAGCTAGGAGGCGGAAACGGGGCTCCCAGGATGTGTGCGGGACCCCACGTGCTTCCTCTCGAGTGGAGACGGGTATGTCGGGGACCTTCTTGAGTTGCAGCAAGGGTGTGAAGGACCCTTTGGAAGTTCCAGTGGTTAGATGTGATTAGCCTCGAGAAGCCTCAGCGGAAATGGGCCTCATCTCGCCTGGAGGGCAAAACCTCCTGGATTTTCTCGTGTTGCGGCAGGTGATCTCGACTTACGACGGGGACCTCAGGGACCCGCTCTGGTGGCCTCAGGAAAGGCCAGTCCCCATGCGAGTTCCTCGGGGGCCTCTCGGGATTCCTCTCCCGTCGATGCCGGGGCCTAAGACCTTGTGTGGAGTCGGGGCCGGAACCTGAGGATTCCTCTCCAGTGCTGACATGGATCTTGGGGTACTTCTGGAGTCTCCCCAGGGGAGTCAGTCCTCGTCTCGAATGCGGGCATGCACTTGCGCTTTCCTCCAGAGCGGTAGCAGCAGTGTCACGCAGTCCGCCGCGTGGATCAAAGGATCTATGGTTTTCCTTCGAGTCTTTCCCACGAGGCTTTCCCACGAGGCTTTCCCACAGGGCTGTCCCACGTGCACACGTGGTGGGAGTCGATCCTCGGCTTGAACGTCAAGGCAGTGCAGGGAAAACAGCTTCCTCTGGAATGGACTGACACATCTGGGGGACTCTTGGAATGGTGTCACGACCCTGGAGTTCCTCTCGCCTTTCCTGTGGAGAGCGCCTCCTCTTGAGATGCGACGGGAACGCCGGGAATTCTTTCCCTACGAAACAGGGAAGGATCCCTCATCTCGAGCTAGGAGGCGGAAACGGGGCTCCCCTGGATGTGTGAGGGACCCCACGTGCTTCCTCTCGAGTGGAGACGGGTATGTCGGGGAACTTCTTGAGTTGCAGCAAGGGTGTGAAGGACCCTTTGGAAGTTCCAGTGGTTAGATGTGATTGGCCTCGAGAAGCCTCAGCGGAAATGGGCCTCATCTCGCCTGGAGGGCAAAACCTCCTGGATTTTCTCGAGTTGCGGCAGGTGCTCTCGACTTACGACGGGGACCTCAGGGAACCGCTCTGGTGGCCTCAGGAAAGGCCAGTCCCCATGCGAGTTCCTCGGGGGCTCTCGGGATTCCTCTCCCTTCGATGCCGGGGCTTAAGACCTTGTGTGGAGTTGGGGCCGGAACCTGAGGATTCCTCTCCAGTGCTGACATGGATCTTGGGGTACTTCTGGAGTCTCCCCAGGGGAGTCAGTCCTCGTCTCGAATGCGGGCATGTACTTGCGCTTTCCTCCAGAGCGGTAGCAGCAGTGTCACGCAGTCTTCCGCGTGGATCAAAGGATCTATGGTTTTCCCTCGAGTCTTTCCCACGAAGCTTTCCCACGAGGCTTTCCCACAAGGCTGTCCCACGTGCACACGTGGTGGGAATCGATCCTCGGCTTGAACGTCAAGGCAGTGCAGGGAAAACAGGTTTCTCTTGAATGGACTGACACATCTGGGGGACTCTTGGAATGGTGGCACGACCCTGGAGTTCCTCTCGCCTTTCCTGTGGAGAGCGCCTCCTCTTGAGATGCGACGGGAACGCCGGGAATTCTTTCCCTACGAAACAGGGAAAGGATACCTCATCTCGAGCTAGGAGGCGGAAACGGGGCTCCCCTGGATGTGTGCGGGACCCACGTGCTTCCTCTCGAGTGGAGACGGGTATGTCGGGGAAATTCTTGAGTTGCAGCAACGGTGTGAAGGACCCTTTGGAAGTTCCAGTGGTTAGACGTGATTAGCCTCGAGAAGCCTCAGCGGAAATGGGCCTCATCTCGCCTGAAGGGCAAAACCTCCTGGATTTTCTCGAGTTGCGGCAGGTGCTCTCGACTTACGACGGGGACCTCAGGGACCCGCTCTGGTGGCCTCAGGAAAGGCCAGTCCCCATGCGAGTTCCTCGGGGGCCTCTCGGGAATCCTCTCCCGTTGATGCCGGGCCCTAAGACCTTGTGTGGAGTCGGGGCCGGTACCTGAGGATTCCTCTCCAGTGCTGACATGGATCTTGTGGTACTTCTGGAGTCTCCCCAGGGGAGTAAGTCCTCGTCTCGAATGCGGGCATGCATTGCGCTTTCCTCCAGAGCGGTAGCAGCAGTGTCACACAGTCCGCCGCGTGGATCGAAGGATCTATGTTTTTCCCTCGAGTCTTTCCCACGAGGCTTTCCCACGAGGCTTTCCCACAGGGATGTCCCACGTGCACACGTGGTGGGGGTCGATCCTCGGCTTGAACGTCAAGGCAGTGCAGGGAAAACAGGTTCCTCTGGAATGGACTGACTCATCTGGGGGACTCTTGGAATGGTGGCACGACCCTGGAGTTCCTCTCGCCTTTCCTGTGGAGAGCGCCTCCTCTTGAGATGCGACGGGCACGCCGGGAATTCTTTCCCTACGAAACAGGGAAAGGATCCCTCATCTCGAGCTAGGAGGCGGAAACGGGGCTCCCCTGGATGTGTGCGGGACACCACGTGCTTCCTCTCGAGTGCAGACGGGTATGTCGGGGAATTTCTTGAGTTGCAGCAAGGGTGTGAAGGACCCTTTGGAAGTTCCAGTGGTTAGATGTGATTAGCCTCGAGAAGCCTCAGCGGAAATGGGCCTCATCTCGCCTGGAGGGCAAAACCTCCTGGATTTTCTCGTGTTGCGGCAGGTGATCTCGACTTACGACGGGGACCTCAGGGACCCGCTCTGGTGGCCTCAGGAAAGGCCAGTCCCCATGCGAGTTCCTCGGGGGCCTCTCGGGATTCCTCTCCCGTCGATGCCGGGGCCTAAGACCTTGTGTGGAGTCGGGGCCGGAACCTGAGGATTCCTCTCCAGTGCTGACATGGATCTTGGGGTACTTCTGGAGTCTCCCCAGGGGAGTCAGTCCTCGTCTCGAATGCGGGCATGCACTTGCGCTTTCCTCCAGAGCGGTAGCAGCAGTGTCACGCAGTCCGCCGCGTGGATCAAAGGATCTATGGTTTTCCCTCGAGTCTTTCCCACGAGGCTTTCCCACGAGGCTTTCCCACAGGGCTGTCCCACGTGCACACGTGGTGGGAGTCGATCCTCGGCTTGAACGTCAAGGCAGTGCAGGGAAAACAGCTTCCTCTGGAATGGACTGACACATCTGGGGGACTCTTGGAATGGTGTCACGACCCTGGAGTTCCTCTCGCCTTTCCTGTGGAGAGCGCCTCCTCTTGAGATGCGACGGGAACGCCGGGAATTCTTTCCCTACGAAACAGGGAAGGATCCCTCATCTCGAGCTAGGAGGCGGAAACGGGGCTCCCCTGGATGTGTGAGGGACCCCACGTGCTTCCTCTCGAGTGGAGACGGGTATGTCGGGGAACTTCTTGAGTTGCAGCAATGGTGTGAAGGACCCTTTGGAAGTTCCAGTGGTTAGATGTGATTGGCCTCGAGAAGCCTCTGCGGAAATGGGCCTCATCTCACCTGGACGGCAAAACCTCCTGGATTTTCTCGAGTTGCGGCAGGTGCTCTCGACTTACGACGGGGACCTCAGGGACCCGCTCTGGTGGCCTCAGGAAAGGCCAGTCCCCATGCAAGTTCCTCGGGGGCCTCTCGGGATTACTCTCCCGTCGATGCCGGGGCCTAAGACCTTGTGTGGAGTCGGGGCCGGAACCTGAGGATTCCTGTCCAGTGCTGACATGGATCTTGGGGTACTTCTGGAGTCTCCCCAGGGGAGTCAGTCCTCGTCTCGAATGCGGGCATGCACTTGCGCTTTCCTCCAGAGCGGTAGCAGCAGTGTCACGCAGTCCGCCGCGTGGATCAAAGAATCTATGGTTTTCCCTCGAGTCTTTCCCACGAGGCTTTCCCACGAGTCTTTCCCACAGGGCTGTCCCACGTGCACACATGGTGGGAGTCGATCCTCGGCTTGAACGTCAAGGCAGTGCAGGGAAAAAAGGTTCCTCTGGAATGGACTGACACATCTGAGGGACTCTTGGAATGGTGGCATGACCCTGGAGTTCCTCTCGCCTTTCCTGTGGAGAGCGCCTCCTCTTGAGATGCGACGGGAACGCCGGGAATTCTTTCCCTACGAAACAGGGAAAGGATCCCTCATCTCGAGCTAGGAGGCGGAAACGGGGCTCCCCTGGATGTGTGCGGGACCCACGTGCTTCCTCTCGAGTGGAGACGGGTATGTCGGGGAACTTCTTGAGTTGCAGCAAGGGTGTGAAGCACCCTTTGGAAGTTCCAGTGTTTAGACGTGATTAGCCTCTAGAAGCCTCAGCGGAAATGGGCCTCATCTCGCCTGGAGGGCAAAACCTCCTGGATTTTCTCGAGTTGCGGCAGGTGCTCTCGCCTCACGACGGAAACCTCAGGGAACCGCTCTGGTGGCCTCAGGAAAGTCCAGTCCCCATGCGAGTTCCTCGGGGGCCTCTTGGGATTCCTCACCCGTCGATGCCGGGGCCTAAGAACTTGTGTGGAGTCGGGGCCAGAACCTGAGGATTTCTCTCCAGTGCTGACATGGATCTTGGAGTACTTCTGGAGTCTCCCCAGGGGAGTCAGTCCTCGTCTCGAATGCGGGCATGCACTTGCGCTTTCCTCCAGAGCGGTAGCAGCAGTGTCACGCAGTCCGCCGCGTGGATCAAAGGATCTATGGTTTTCCCTCGAGTCTTTCCCACGAGGCTTTCCCACGAGGCTTTCCCACAGGGCTGTCCCACGTGCACACGTGGTGGGAGTCGATCCTCGGCTTGAACGTCAAGGCAGTGCAGGGAAAACAGCTTCCTCTGGAATGGACTGACACATCTGGGGGACTCTTGGAATGGTGGCACGACCCTGGAGTTCCTCTCGCCTTTCCTGTGGAGAGCGCCTCCTCTTGAGATGCGACGGGAACGCCGGGAATTCTTTCCCTACGAAACAGGGAAAGGATCCCTCATCTCGAGCTAGGAGGCGGAAACGGGGCTCCCCTGGATGTGTGCGGGACCCACGTGCTTCCTCTCGAGTGGAGACGTGTATGTCGGGGAACTTCTTGAGTTGCAGCAAGGGTGTGAAGGACCCTTTGGAAGTTCCAGTGGTTAGACGTGATTAGCCTCGAGAAGCCTCAGCCGAAATGGGCCTCATCTCGCCTGGAGGGCAAAACCGCCTGGATTTTCTCGCGTTGCGGCAGGTGCTCTCGACTTACGACGGGGACCTCAGGGACCCGCTCTGGTGGCCTCAGGAAAGGCCAGTCCCCATGCGAGTTCCTCGGGGGCGTCTCGGGATTCCTCTCCCGTCGATGCCGGGGCCTAAGACCTTGTGTGGAGTCGGGGCCGGAACCTGAGGATTCCTCTCCAGTGCTGACATGGATCTTGGGGTACTTCTGGAGTCTCCCCAGGGGAGTCAGTCCTCGTCTCGAATGCGGGCATGCACTTGCTCTTTCCTCCAGAGCGGTAGCAGCAGTGTCACGCAGTCCGCCGCGTGGATCAAAGGATCTATGGTTTTCCCTCGAGTCTTTCCCACGAGGCTTTCCCACGAGGCTTTCCCACAGGGCTGTCCCACGTGCACACGTGGTGGGAGTCGATCCTCGGCTTGAACGTCAAGGCAGTGCAGGGAAAACAGGTCCTCTGGAATGGACTGACCCATCTGGGGGACTCTTGGAATGGTGGCACGACCCTGGAGTTCCTCTCGCCTTTCCTGTGGAGAGCGCCTCCTCTTGAGATGCGACGGGAACGCCGGGAATTCTTTCCCTACGAAACAGGGAAAGGATCCCTCATCTCGAGCTAGGAGGCGAAACGGGGCTCCCCTGGATGTGTGCGGGACCCCACGTGCTTCCTCTCGAGTGGAGACGGGTATGTCGGGGAACTTCTTGAGTTGCAGCAATGGTGTGAAGGACACTTTGGAAGATCCAGTGGTTAGATGTGATTGGCCTCGAGAAGCCTCAGCGGAAATGGGCCTCATCTCGCCTGGAGGGCAAAACCTCCTGGATTTTCTCGAGTTGCGGCAGGTGCTCTCGACTTACGACGGGGACCTCAGGGACCCGCTCTGGTGGCCTCAGGAAAGGCCAGTCCCCATGCGAGTTCCTCGGGGGCCTCTCGGGATTCCTCTCCCTTCGATGCCGGGGCCTAAGACCTTGTGTGGAGTTGGGGCCGGAACCTGAGGATTCCTCTCCAGTGCTGACATGGATCTTGGGGTACTTCTGGAGTCTCCCCAGGGGAGTCAGTCCTCGTCTCGAATGCGGGCATGCACTTGCGCTTTCCTCCAGAGCGGTAGCAGCAGTGTCACGCAGTCCGCCGCGTGGATCAAAGGATCTATGGTTTTCCCTCGAGTCTTTCCCACGAGGCTTTCCCACGAGGCTTTCCCACAGGGCTGTCCCACGTGCACACGTGGTGGGAGTCGATCCTCGGCTTGAACGTCAAGGCAGTGCAGGGAAAACAGCTTCCTCTGGAATGGACTGACACATCTGGGGGACTCTTGGAATGGTGTCACGACCCTGGAGTTCCTCTCGCCTTTCCTGTGGAGAGCGCCTCCTCTTGAGATGCGACGGGAACGCCGGGAATTCTTTCCCTACGAAACAGGGAAGGATCCCTCATCTCGAGCTAGGAGGCGGAAACGGGGCTCCCCTGGATGTGTGAGGGACCCCACGTGCTTCCTCTCGAGTGGAGACGGGTATGTCGGGGAACTTCTTGAGTTGCAGCAATGGTGTGAAGGACCCTTTGGAAGTTCCAGTGGTTAGATGTGATTGGCCTCGAGAAGCCTCTGCGGAAATGGGCCTCATCTCACCTGGACGGCAAAACCTCCTGGATTTTCTCGAGTTGCGGCAGGTGCTCTCGACTTACGACGGGGACCTCAGGGACCCGCTCTGGTGGCCTCAGGAAAGGCCAGTCCCCATGCAAGTTCCTCGGGGGCCTCTCGGGATTACTCTCCCGTCGATGCCGGGGCCTAAGACCTTGTGTGGAGTCGGGGCCGGAACCTGAGGATTCCTGTCCAGTGCTGACATGGATCTTGGGGTACTTCTGGAGTCTCCCCAGGGGAGTCAGTCCTCGTCTCGAATGCGGGCATGCACTTGCGCTTTCCTCCAGAGCGGTAGCAGCAGTGTCACGCAGTCCGCCGCGTGGATCAAAGGATCTATGGTTTTCCCTCGAGTCTTTCCCACGAGGCTTTCCCACGAGTCTTTCCCACAGGGCTGTCCCACGTGCACACATGGTGGGAGTCGATCCTCGGCTTGAACGTCAAGGCAGTGCAGGGAAAAAAGGTTCCTCTGGAATGGACTGACACATCTGGGGGACTCTTGGAATGGTGGCATGACCCTGGAGTTCCTCTCGCCTTTCCTGTGGAGAGCGCCTCCTCTTGAGATGCGACGGGAACGCCGGGAATTCTTTCCCTACGAAACAGGGAAAGGATCCCTCATCTCGAGCTAGGAGGCGAAACGGGGCTCCCCTGGATGTGTGCGGGACACCACGTGCTTCCTCTCGAGTGCAGACGGGTATGTCGGGGAACTTCTTGAGTTGCAGCAATGGTGTGAAGGACACTTTGGAAGATCCAGTGGTTAGATGTGATTGGCCTCGAGAAGCCTCAGCGGAAATGGGCCTCATCTCGCCTGGAGGGCAAAACCTCCTGGATTTTCTCGAGTTGCGGCAGGTGCTCTCGACTTACGACGGGGACCTCAGGGAACCGCTCTGGTGGCCTCAGGAAAGGCCAGTCCCCATGCAAGTTCCTCGGGGGCGTCTCGGGATTCCTCTCCCATCGATGCCGGGGCCTAAGACCTTGTGTGGAGTCGGGGCCGGAACCTGAGGATACCTCTCCAGTGCTGACATGGATCTTGGGGTACTTCTGGAGTCTCCCCAGGGGAGTCAGTCCTCGTCTCGAATGCGGGCATGCACTTGCGCTTTCCTCCAGAGCGGTAGCAGCAGTGTCACGCAGTCCGCCGCGTGGATCAAAGGATCTATGGTTTTCCCTCGAGTCTTTCCCACGAGGCTTTCCCACGAGGCTTTCCCACAGGGCTGTCCCACGTGCACACGTGGTGGGAGTCGATCCTCGGCTTGAACGTCAAGGCAGTGCAGGGAAAACAGGTTCCTCTGGAAAGAACTGACACATCTGGGGGACTCTTGGAATGGTGGCACGACCCTGGAGTTCCTCTCGCCTTTCCTGTGGAGAGCGCCTCCTCTTGAGATGCGACGGGAACGCCGGGAATTCTTTCCCTACGAAACAGGGAAAGGATCCCTCATTTCGAGCTAGAAGGCGGAAACGGGGCTCCCCTGGATGTGTGAGGGACCCCACGTGCTTCCTCTCGAGTGGAGACGGGTATGTCGGGGAACTTCTTGAGTTGCAGCAAGGGTGTGAAGGACCCTTTGGAAGTTCCAGTGGTTAGATGTGATTGGCCTCGAGAAGCCTCAGCGGAAATGGGCCTCATCTCGCCTGGAGGGCAAAACCTCCTGGATTTTCTCGAGTTGCGGCAGGTGCTCTCGACTTACGACGGGGACCTCAGGGAACCGCTCTGGTGGCCTCAGGAAAGGCCAGTCCCCATGCGAGTTCCTCGGGGGCTCTCGGGATTCCTCTCCCTTCGATGCCGGGGCTTAAGACCTTGTGTGGAGTTGGGGCCGGAACCTGAGGATTCCTCTCCAGTGCTGACATGGATCTTGGGGTACTTCTGGAGTCTCCCCAGGGGAGTCAGTCCTCGTCTCGAATGCGGGCATGCACTTGCGCTTTCCTCCAGAGCGGTAGCAGCAGTGTCACGCAGTCTTCCGCGTGGATCAAAGGATCTATGGTTTTCCCTCGAGACTTTCCCACGAAGCTTTCCCACGAGGCTTTCCCACAAGGCTGTCCCACGTGCACACGTGGTGGGAATCGATCCTCGGCTTGAACGTCAAGGCAGTGCAGGGAAAACAGGTTTCTCTTGAATGGACTGACACATCTGGGGGACTCTTGGAATGGTGGCACGACCCTGGAGTTCCTCTCGCCTTTCCTGTGGAGAGCGCCTCCTCTTGAGATGCGACGGGAACGCCGGGAATTCTTTCCCTACGAAACAGGGAAAGGATCCCTCATCTCGAGCTAGGAGGCGGAAACGGGGCTCCCCTGGATGTGTGCGGGACCCACGTGCTTCCTCTCGAGTGGAGACGGGTATGTCGGGGAAATTCTTGAGTTGCAGCAACGGTGTGAAGGACCCTTTGGAAGTTCCAGTGGTTAGACGTGATTAGCCTCGAGAAGCCTCAGCGGAAATGGGCCTCATCTCGCCTGAAGGGCAAAACCTCCTGGATTTTCTCGAGTTGCGGCAGGTGCTCTCGACTTACGACGGGGACCTCAGGGACCCGCTCTGGTGGCCTCAGGAAAGGCCAGTCCCCATGCGAGTTCCTCGGGGGCCTCTCGGGAATCCTCTCCCGTTGATGCCGGGCCCTAAGACCTTGTGTGGAGTCGGGGCCGGTACCTGAGGATTCCTCTCCAGTGCTGACATGGATCTTGGGGTACTTCTGGAGTCTCCCCAGGGGAGTAAGTCCTCGTCTCGAATGCGGGCATGCATTGCGCTTTCCTCCAGAGCGGTAGCAGCAGTGTCACACAGTCCGCCGCGTGGATCGAAGGATCTATGGTTTTCCCTCGAGTCTTTCCCACGAGGCTTTCCCATGAGGCTTTCCCACAGGGATGTCCCACGTGCACACGTGGTGGGAGTCGATCCTCGGCTTGAACGTCAACGCAGTGCAGGGAAAACAGGTTCCTCTGGAATGGACTGACACATCTGGGGGACTCTTGGAATGGTGGCATGACCCTGGAGTTCCTCTCGCCTTTCCTGTGGAGAGCGCCTCCTCTTGAGATGCGACGGGAACGCCGGGAATTCTTTCCCTACGAAACAGGGAAAGGATCCCTCATCTCGAGCTAGGAGGCGGAAACGGGGCTCCCAGGATGTGTGCGGGACCCCACGTGCTTCCTCTCGAGTGGAGACGGGTATGTCGGGGACCTTCTTGAGTTGCAGCAAGGGTGTGAAGGACCCTTTGGAAGTTCCAGTGGTTAGATGTGATTAGCCTCGAGAAGCCTCAGCGGAAATGGGCCTCATCTCGCCTGGAGGGCAAAACCTCCTGGATTTTCTCGTGTTGCGGCAGGTGATCTCGACTTACGACGGGGACCTCAGGGACCCGCTCTGGTGGCCTCAGGAAAGGCCAGTCCCCATGCGAGTTCCTCGGGGGCCTCTCGGGATTCCTCTCCCGTCGATGCCGGGGCCTAAGACCTTGTGTGGAGTCGGGGCCGGAACCTGAGGATTCCTCTCCAGTGCTGACATGGATCTTGGGGTACTTCTGGAGTCTCCCCAGGGGAGTCAGTCCTCGTCTCGAATGCGGGCATGCACTTGCGCTTTCCTCCAGAGCGGTAGCAGCAGTGTCACGCAGTCCGCCGCGTGGATCAAAGGATCTATGGTTTTCCTTCGAGTCTTTCCCACGAGGCTTTCCCACGAGGCTTTCCCACAGGGCTGTCCCACGTGCACACGTGGTGGGAGTCGATCCTCGGCTTGAACGTCAAGGCAGTGCAGGGAAAACAGCTTCCTCTGGAATGGACTGACACATCTGGGGGACTCTTGGAATGGTGTCACGACCCTGGAGTTCCTCTCGCCTTTCCTGTGGAGAGCGCCTCCTCTTGAGATGCGACGGGAACGCCGGGAATTCTTTCCCTACGAAACAGGGAAGGATCCCGCATCTCGAGCTAGGAGGCGGAAACGGGGCTCCCCTGGATGTGTGAGGGACCCCACGTGCTTCCTCTCGAGTGGAGACGGGTATGTCGGGGAACTTCTTGAGTTGCAGCAAGGGTGTGAAGGACCCTTTGGAAGTTCCAGTGGTTAGATGTGATTGGCCTCGAGAAGCCTCAGCGGAAATGGGCCTCATCTCGCCTGGAGGGCAAAACCTCCTGGATTTTCTCGAGTTGCGGCAGGTGCTCTCGACTTACGACGGGGACCTCAGGGAACCGCTCTGGTGGCCTCAGGAAAGGCCAGTCCCCATGCGAGTTCCTCGGGGGCTCTCGGGATTCCTCTCCCTTCGATGCCGGGGCTTAAGACCTTGTGTGGAGTTGGGGCCGGAACCTGAGGATTCCTCTCCAGTGCTGACATGGATCTTGGGGTACTTCTGGAGTCTCCCCAGGGGAGTCAGTCCTCGTCTCGAATGCGGGCATGCACTTGCGCTTTCCTCCAGAGCGGTAGCAGCAGTGTCACGCAGTCTTCCGCGTGGATCAAAGGATCTATGGTTTTCCCTCGAGTCTTTCCCACGAAGCTTTCCCACGAGGCTTTCCCACAAGGCTGTCCCACGTGCACACGTGGTGGGAATCGATCCTCGGCTTGAACGTCAAGGCAGTGCAGGGAAAACAGGTTTCTCTTGAATGGACTGACACATCTGGGGGACTCTTGGAATGGTGGCACGACCCTGGAGTTCCTCTCGCCTTTCCTGTGGAGAGCGCCTCCTCTTGAGATGCGACGGGAACGCCGGGAATTCTTTCCCTACGAAACAGGGAAAGGATCCCTCATCTCGAGCTAGGAGGCGGAAACGGGGCTCCCCTGGATGTGTGCGGGACCCACGTGCTTCCTCTCGAGTGGAGACGGGTATGTCGGGGAAATTCTTGAGTTGCAGCAACGGTGTGAAGGACCCTTTGGAAGTTCCAGTGGTTAGACGTGATTAGCCTCGAGAAGCCTCAGCGGAAATGGGCCTCATCTCGCCTGAAGGGCAAAACCTCCTGGATTTTCTCGAGTTGCGGCAGGTGCTCTCGACGTACGACGGGGACCTCAGGGACCCGCTCTGGTGGCCTCAGGAAAGGCCAGTCCCCATGCGAGTTCCTCGGGGGCCTCTCGGGAATCCTCTCCCGTTGATGCCGGGCCCTAAGACCTTGTGTGGAGTCGGGGCCGGTACCTGAGGATTCCTCTCCAGTGCTGACATGGATCTTGGGGTACTTCTGGAGTCTCCCCAGGGGAGTAAGTCCTCGTCTCGAATGCGGGCATGCATTGCGCTTTCCTCCAGAGCGGTAGCAGCAGTGTCACACAGTCCGCTGCGTGGATCGAAGGATCTATGTTTTTCCCTCGAGTCTTTCCCACGAGGCTTTCCCACGAGGCTTTCCCACAGGGATGTCCCACGTGCACACGTGGTGGGGGTCGATCCTCGGCTTGAACGTCAAGGCAGTGCAGGGAAAACAGGTTCCTCTGGAATGGACTGACTCATCTGGGGGACTCTTGGAATGGTGGCACGACCCTGGAGTTCCTCTCGCCTTTCCTGTGGAGAGCGCCTCCTCTTGAGATGCGACGGGCACGCCGGGAATTCTTTCCCTACGAAACAGGGAAAGGATCCCTCATCTCGAGCTAGGAGGCGGAAACGGGGCTCCCCTGGATGTGTGCGGGACACCACGTGCTTCCTCTCGAGTGCAGACGGGTATGTCGGGGAATTTCTTGAGTTGCAGCAAGGGTGTGAAGGACCCTTTGGAAGTTCCAGTGGTTAGATGTGATTAGCCTCGAGAAGCCTCAGCGGAAATGGGCCTCATCTCGCCTGGAGGGCAAAACCTCCTGGATTTTCTCGTGTTGCGGCAGGTGATCTCGACTTACGACGGGGACCTCAGGGACCCGCTCTGGTGGCCTCAGGAAAGGCCAGTCCCCATGCGAGTTCCTCGGGGGCCTCTCGGGATTCCTCTCCCGTCGATGCCGGGGCCTAAGACCTTGTGTGGAGTCGGGGCCGGAACCTGAGGATTCCTCTCCAGTGCTGACATGGATCTTGGGGTACTTCTGGAGTCTCCCCAGGGGAGTCAGTCCTCGTCTCGAATGCGGGCATGCACTTGCGCTTTCCTCCAGAGCGGTAGCAGCAGTGTCACGCAGTCCGCCGCGTGGATCAAAGGATCTATGGTTTTCCCTCGAGTCTTTCCCACGAGGCTTTCCCACGAGGCTTTCCCACAGGGCTGTCCCACGTGCACACGTGGTGGGAGTCGATCCTCGGCTTGAACGTCAAGGCAGTGCAGGGAAAACAGCTTCCTCTGGAATGGACTGACACATCTGGGGGACTCTTGGAATGGTGTCACGACCCTGGAGTTCCTCTCGCCTTTCCTGTGGAGAGCGCCTCCTCTTGAGATGCGACGGGAACGCCGGGAATTCTTTCCCTACGAAACAGGGAAGGATCCCTCATCTCGAGCTAGGAGGCGGAAACGGGGCTCCCCTGGATGTGTGAGGGACCCCACGTGCTTCCTCTCGAGTGGAGACGGGTATGTCGGGGAACTTCTTGAGTTGCAGCAATGGTGTGAAGGACCCTTTGGAAGTTCCAGTGGTTAGATGTGATTGGCCTCGAGAAGCCTCTGCGGAAATGGGCCTCATCTCACCTGGACGGCAAAACCTCCTGGATTTTCTCGAGTTGCGGCAGGTGCTCTCGACTTACGACGGGGACCTCAGGGACCCGCTCTGGTGGCCTCAGGAAAGGCCAGTCCCCATGCAAGTTCCTCGGGGGCCTCTCGGGATTACTCTCCCGTCGATGCCGGGGCCTAAGACCTTGTGTGGAGTCGGGGCCGGAACCTGAGGATTCCTGTCCAGTGCTGACATGGATCTTGGGGTACTTCTGGAGTCTCCCCAGGGGAGTCAGTCCTCGTCTCGAATGCGGGCATGCACTTGCGCTTTCCTCCAGAGCGGTAGCAGCAGTGTCACGCAGTCCGCCGCGTGGATCAAAGGATCTATGGTTTTCCCTCGAGTCTTTCCCACGAGGCTTTCCCACGAGTCTTTCCCACAGGGCTGTCCCACGTGCACACATGGTGGGAGTCGATCCTCGGCTTGAACGTCAAGGCAGTGCAGGGAAAAAAGGTTCCTCTGGAATGGACTGACACATCTGGGGGACTCTTGGAATGGTGGCATGACCCTGGAGTTCCTCTCGCCTTTCCTGTGGAGAGCGCCTCCTCTTGAGATGCGACGGGAACGCCGGGAATTCTTTCCCTACGAAACAGGGAAAGGATCCCTCATCTCGAGCTAGGAGGCGGAAACGGGGCTCCCCTGGATGTGTGCGGGACCCACGTGCTTCCTCTCGAGTGGAGACGGGTATGTCGGGGAACTTCTTGAGTTGCAGCAAGGGTGTGAAGCACCCTTTGGAAGTTCCAGTGTTTAGACGTGATTAGCCTCTAGAAGCCTCAGCGGAAATGGGCCTCATCTCGCCTGGAGGGCAAAACCTCCTGGATTTTCTCGAGTTGCGGCAGGTGCTCTCGCCTCACGACGGGAACCTCAGGGAACCGCTCTGGTGGCCTCAGGAAAGTCCAGTCCCCATGCGAGTTCCTCGGGGGCCTCTTGGGATTCCTCACCCGTCGATGCCGGGGCCTAAGACCTTGTGTGGAGTCGGGGCCAGAACCTGAGGATTTCTCTCCAGTGCTGACATGGATCTTGGAGTACTTCTGGAGTCTCCCCAGGGGAGTCAGTCCTCGTCTCGAATGCGGGCATGCACTTGCGCTTTCCTCCAGAGCGGTAGCAGCAGTGTCACGCAGTCCGCCGCGTGGATCAAAGGATCTATGGTTTTCCCTCGAGTCTTTCCCACGAGGCTTTCCCACGAGGCTTTCCCACAGGGCTGTCCCACGTGCACACGTGGTGGGAGTCGATCCTCGGCTTGAACGTCAAGGCAGTGCAGGGAAAACAGCTTCCTCTGGAATGGACTGACACATCTGGGGGACTATTGGAATGGTGGCACGACCCTGGAGTTCCTCTCGCCTTTCCTGTGGAGAGCGCCTCCTCTTGAGATGCGACGGGCACGCCGGGAATTCTTTCCCTACGAAACAGGGAAAGGATCCCTCATCTCGAGCTAGGAGGCGGAAACGGGGCTCCCCTGGAAGTGTGCGGGACCCACGTGCTTCCTCTCGAGTGGAGACGGGTATGTCGGGGAACTTCTTGAGTTGCAGCAAGGGTGTGAAGGACCCTTTGGAAGTTCCAGTGGTTAGACGTGATTAGCCTCGAGAAGCCTCAGCGGAAATGGGCCTCATCTCGCCTGGAGGGCAAAACCGCCTGGATTTTCTCGCGTTGCGGCAGGTGCTCTCGACTTACGACGGGGACCTCAGGGACCCGCTCTGGTGGCCTCAGGAAAGGCCAGTCCCCATGCGAGTTCCTCGGGGGCGTCTCGGGATTCCTCTCCCGTCGATGCCGGGGCCTAAGACCTTGTGTGGAGTCGGGGCCGGAACCTGAGGATTCCTCTCCAGTGCTGACATGGATCTTGGGGTACTTCTGGAGTCTCCCCAGGGGAGTCAGTCCTCGTCTCGAATGCGGGCATGCACTTGCGCTTTCCTCCAGAGCGGTAGCAGCAGTGTCACGCAGTCCGCCGCGTGGATCAAAGGATCTATGGTTTTCCCTCGAGTCTTTCCCACGAGGCTTTCCCACGAGGCTTTCCCACAGGGCTGTCCCACGTGCACACGTGGTGGGAGTCGATCCTCGGCTTGAACGTCAAGGCAGTGCAGGGAAAACAGGTCCTCTGGAATGGACTGACACATCTGGGGGACTCTTGGAATGGTGTCACGACCCTGGAGTTCCTCTCGCCTTTCCTGTGGAGAGCGCCTCCTCTTGAGATGCGACGGGAACGCCGGGAATTCTTTCCCTACGAAACAGGGAAAGGATCCCTCATCTCGAGCTAGGAGGCGAAACGGGGCTCCCCTGGATGTGTGCGGGACCCACGTGCTTCCTCTCGAGTGGAGACGGGTATGTCGGGGAACTTCTTGAGTTGCAGCAAGGGTGTGAAGGACCCTTTGGAAGTTCCAGTGGTTAGACGTGATTAGCCTCGAGAAGCCTCAGCGGAAATGGGCCTCATCTCACCTGGAGGGCAAAACCTCCTGGATTTTCTCGAGTTGCGGCAGGTGCTCTCGACTTACGACGGGGACCTCAGGGACCCGCTCTGGTGGCCTCAGGAAAGGCCAGTCCCCATGCGAGTTCCTCGGGGGCCTCGCGGGAATCCTCTCCCGTTGATGCCGGGGCCTAAGACCTTGTGTGGAGTCGGGGCCGGAACCTGAGGATTCCTCTCCAGTGCTGACATGGATCTTGGGGTACTTCTGGAGTCTCCCCAGGGGAGTCAGTCCTCGTCTCGAATGCGGGCATGCATTGGGCTTTCCTCCAGAGCGGTAGCAGCAGTGTCACGCAGTCCGCCGCGTGGATCAAAGGATCTATGGTTTTCCCTCGAGTCTTTCCCACGAGGCTTTCCCACGAGGCTTTCCCACAGGGCTGTCCCACGTGCACACGTGGTGGGAGTCGATCCTCGGCTTGAACGTCAAGGCAGTGCAGGGAAAACAGGTTCCTCTGGAATTGACTGACACATCTGGGGGGCTCTTGGAATGGTGTCACGACCCTGGAGTTCCTCTCGCCTTTCCTGTGGAGAGCGCCTCCTCTTGAGATGCGACGGGAACGCCGGGAATTCTTTCCCTACGAAACAGGGAATGGATCCGTCATCTCGAGCTAGGAGGCGGAAACGGGGCTCCTCTGGATGTGTGCGGGACCCACGTGCTTCCTCTCGAGTGGAGACGGGTATGTCGGGGAACTTCTTGAGTTGCAGCAAGGGTGTGAAGGACCCTTTGGAAGTTCCAGTGGTTAGACGTGATTAGCCTCGAGAATCCTCAGCGGAAATGGGCCTCATCTCGCCTGGAGGGCAAAACCGCCTGGATTTTCTCGAGTTGCGGCAGGTGCTCTCGACTTACGACGGTGACCTCAGGGACCCGCTCTGGTGGCCTCAGGAAAGGCCAGTCCCCATGCGAGTTCCTCGGGGGCGTCTCGGGATTCCTCTCCCGTCGATGCCGGGGCCTAAGACGTTGTGTGGAGTCGGGGCCGGAACCTGAGGATTCCTCTCCAGTGCTGACATGGATCTTGGGGTACTTCTGGAGTCTCCCCAGGGGAGTCAGTCCTCGTCTCGAATGCGGGCATGCACTTGCGCTTTCCTCCAGAGCGGTAGCAGCAGTGTCACGCAGTCCGCCGCGTGGATCAAAGGATCTATGGTTTTCCCTCGAGTCTTTCCCACGAGGCTTTCCCAAGAGGCTTTCCCACAGGGCTGTCCCACGTGCACACGTGGTGGGAGTCGATCCTCGGCTTGAACGTCAAGGCAGTGCAGGGAAAACAGGTTCCTCTGGAATGGACTGACACATCTGGGGGACTCTTGGAATGGTGGCATGACCCTGGAGTTCCTCTCGCCTGTCCTGTGGAGAGCGCCTCCTCTTGAGATGCGACGGGAACGCCGGGAATTCTTTCCCTACGAAACAGGGAAAGGATCCCTCATTTCGAGCTAGGAGGCGGAAACGGGGCTCCCCTGGATGTGTGCGGGACCCACGGGCTTCCTCTCGAGTGGAGACGTGTATGTCGGGGAACTTCCTGAGTTGCAGTAAGGGTGTGAAGGAACCTTTGGAAGTTCCAGTGGTTAGACGTGATTAGCCTCGAGAAGCCTCAGCGGAAATGGGCCTCATCTCGCCTGGAGGGCAAAACCTCCTGGATTTTCTCGAGTTGCGGCAGGTGCTCTCGACTTACGACGGGGACCTCAGGGAACCGCTCTGGTGGCCTCAGGAAAGGCCAGTCCCCATGCGAGTTCCTCGGGCGCCTCTCGGGATTCCTCTCCCTTCGATGCCGGAGCCTAAGACCTTGTGTGGAGTTGGGGCCGGAACCTGAGGATTCCTCTACAGTGCTGACATGGATCTTGGGGTACTTCTGGAGTCTCCCCAGGGGAGTCAGTCCTCGTGTCGAATGCGGGCATGCACTTGCGCTTTCCTCCAGAGCGGTAGCAGCAGTGTCACGCAGTCCTCCGCGTGGATCCAAGGATCTATGGTTTTCCCTCGAGTCTTTCCCACGAGGCTTTCCCACGAGGCTTTCCCACAGGGCTGTCCCACGTGCACACGTGGTGGGAGTCGATCCTCGGCTTGAACGTCAAGGCAGTGCAGGGAAAACAGGTTCCTCTGGAATGGACTGACACATCTGGGGGACTCATGGAATGGTGGCACGACCCTGGAGTTCCTCTCGCCTTTCCTGTGGAGAGCGCCTCCTCTTGAGATGCGACGGGAACGCCGGGAATTCTTTCCCTTCGAAACAGGATAAGGATCCCTCATCTCGAGCTAGGAGGCGGAAACGGGGCTCCCCTGGATGTGTGAGGGACCCCACGTGCTTCCTCTCGAGTGGAGACGGGTATGTCGGGGAACTTCTTGAGTTGCAGCAATGGTGTGAAGGACCCTTTGGAAGTTCCAGTGGTTAGATGTGATTGGCCTCGAGAAGCCTCAGCGGAAATGGGCCTCATCTCGCCTGGAGGGCAAAACCTCCTGGATTTTCTCGAGTTGCGGCAGGTGCTCTCGACTTACGACGGGGACCTCAGGGAACCGCTCTGGTGGCCTCAGGAAAGGCCAGTCCCCATGCGAGTTCCTCGGGGGCCTCTCGGGATTCCTCTCCCTTCGATGTCGGGGCCTAAGACCTTGTGTGGAGTTGGGGCCGGAACCTGAGGATTCCTCTCCAGTGCTGACATGGATCTTGGGGTACTTCTGGAGTCTCCCCAGGGGAGTCAGTCCTCGTCTCGAATGCGGGCATGCACTTGCGCTTTCCTCCAAAGCGGTAGCAGCAGTGTCACGCAGTCTGCCGCGTGGATCAAAGGATCTATGGTTTTCCCTCGAGTCTTTCCCACGAAGCTTTCCCACGAGGCTTTCCCACAAGGCTGTCCCACGTGCACACGTGGTGGGAGTCGATCCTCGGCTTGAACGTCAAGGCAGTGCAGGGAAAACAGGTTCCTCTTGAATGGACTGACACATCTGGGGGACTCTTGGAATGGTGGCACGACCCTGGAGTTCCTCTCGCCTTTCCTGTGGAGAGCGCCTATTCTTGAGATGCGACGGGAACGCCGGGAATTCTTTCCCTACGAAACAGGGAAAGGATCCCTCATCTCTAGCTAGGAGGCGGAAACGGGGCTCCCCTGGATGTTTGCGGGACCCTCGTGCTTCCTCTCGAGTGGAGACGGGTATGTCGGGGAAATTCTTGAGTTGCAGCAAAGGTGTGAAGGAACCTTTGGAAGTTCCAGTGGTTAGACGTGATTAGCCTCGAGAAGCCTCAGCGGAAATGGGCCTCATCTCACCTGAAGGGCAAAACCTCCTGGATTTTCTCGAGTTGCGGCAGGTGCTCTCGACTTACGACGGGGACCTCAGGGAACCGCTCTGGTGGCCTCAGGAAAGGCCAGTCCCCATGCGAGTTCCTCGGGGGCGTCTCGGGGTTCCTCTCCCGTCGATGCCGGGGCCTAAGACCTTGTGTGGAGTCGGGGCCGGAACCTGAGGATTCCTCTCCAGTGCTGACATGGATCTTGGGGTACTTCTGGAGTCTCCCCAGAGGAGTCAGTCCTCGTCTCGAATGCGGGCATGCACTTGCGCTTTCCTCCAGAGCGGTAGCAGCAGTGTCACGCAGTCGGCCGAGTGGTTCAAAGGATCTATGGTTTTCCCTCGAGTCTTTCCCACGAGGCTTTCACACGAGGCTTTCCCACAGGGCTGTCCCACGTGCGCACGTGGTGGGAGTCGATCCTCGGCTTGAACGTCAAGGCAGTGCAGGGAAAACAGGTTCCTCTGGAATGGACTGACACATCTGGGGGACTCTTGGAATGGTGTCACGACCCTGGAGTTCCTCTCGCATTTCCTGTGGAGAGCGCCTCCTCTTGAGATGCGACGGGAACGCCGGGAATTCTTTCCCTACGAAACAGGGAAAGGATCCCTCATCTCGAGCTAGGAGGCGGAAACGGGGCTCCCCTGGATGTGTGCGGGACCCACGTGCGTCCTCTCGAGTGGAGACGGGTATGTCGGGGAACTTCTTGAGTTGCAGCAAGGGTGTGAAGCACCCTTTGGAAGTTCCAGTGTTTAGACGTGATTAGCCTCTAGAAGCCTCAGCGGAAATGGGCCTCATCTCGCCTGGAGGGCAAAACCTCCTGGATTTTCTCGAGTTGCGGCAGGTGCTCTCGCCTCACGACGGAAACCTCAGGGAACCGCTCTGGTGGCCTCAGGAAAGTCCAGTCCCCATGCGAGTTCCTCGGGGGCCTCTTGGGATTCCTCACCCGTCGATGCCGGGGCCTAAGAACTTGTGTGGAGTCGGGGCCAGAACCTGAGGATTTCTCTCCAGTGCTGACATGGATCTTGGAGTACTTCTGGAGTCTCCCCAGGGGAGTCAGTCCTCGTCTCGAATGCGGGCATGCACTTGCGCTTTCCTCCAGAGCGGTAGCAGCAGTGTCACGCAGTCCGCCGCGTGGATCAAAGGATCTATGGTTTTCCCTCGAGTCTTTCCCACGAGGCTTTCCCACGAGGCTTTCCCACAGGGCTGTCCCACGTGCACACGTGGTGGGAGTCGATCCTCGGCTTGAACGTCAAGGCAGTGCAGGGAAAACAGCTTCCTCTGGAATGGACTGACACATCTGGGGGACTCTTGGAATGGTGGCACGACCCTGGAGTTCCTCTCGCCTTTCCTGTGGAGAGCGCCTCCTCTTGAGATGCGACGGGAACGCCGGGAATTCTTTCCCTACGAAACAGGGAAAGGATCCCTCATCTCGAGCTAGGAGGCGGAAACGGGGCTCCCCTGGATGTGTGCGGGACCCACGTGCTTCCTCTCGAGTGGAGACGGGTATGTCGGGGAACTTCTTGAGTTGCAGCAAGGGTGTGAAGGACCCTTTGGAAGTTCCAGTGGTTAGACGTGATTAGCCTCGAGAAGCCTCAGCCGAAATGGGCCTCATCTCGCCTGGAGGGCAAAACCGCCTGGATTTTCTCGCGTTGCGGCAGGTGCTCTCGACTTACGACGGGGACCTCAGGGACCCGCTCTGGTGGCCTCAGGAAAGGCCAGTCCCCATGCGAGTTCCTCGGGGGCGTCTCGGGATTCCTCTCCCGTCGATGCCGGGGCCTAAGACCTTGTGTGGAGTCGGGGCCGGAACCTGAGGATTCCTCTCCAGTGCTGACATGGATCTTGGGGTACTTCTGGAGTCTCCCCAGGGGAGTCAGTCCTCGTCTCGAATGCGGGCATGCACTTGCGCTTTCCTCCAGAGCGGTAGCAGCAGTGTCACGCAGTCCGCCGCGTGGATCAAAGGATCTATGGTTTTCCCTCGAGTCTTTCCCACGAGGCTTTCCCACGAGGCTTTCCCACAGGGCTGTCCCACGTGCACACGTGGTGGGAGTCGATCCTCGGCTTGAACGTCAAGGCAGTGCAGGGAAAACAGGTCCTCTGGAATGGACTGACCCATCTGGGGGACTCTTGGAATGGTGGCACGACCCTGGAGTTCCTCTCGCCTTTCCTGTGGAGAGCGCCTCCTCTTGAGATGCGACGGGAACGCCGGGAATTCTTTCCCTACGAAACAGGATAAGGATCCCTCATCTCGAGCTAGGAGGCGGAAACGGGGCTCCCCTGGATGTGTGAGGGACCCCACGTGCTTCCTCTCGAGTGGAGACGGGTATGTCGGGGAACTTCTTGAGTTGCAGCAATGGTGTGAAGGACCCTTTGGAAGTTCCAGTGGTTAGATGTGATTGGCCTCGAGAAGCCTCAGCGGAAATGGGCCTCATCTCGCCTGGAGGGCAAAACCTCCTGGATTTTCTCGAGTTGCGGAAGGTGCTCTCGACTTACGACGGGGACCTCAGGGAACCGCTCTGGTGGCCTCAGGAAAGGCCAGTCCCCATGCGAGTTCCTCGGGGGCCTCTCGGGATTCCTCTCCCTTCGATGTCGGGGCCTAAGACCTTGTGTGGAGTTGGGGCCGGAACCTGAGGATTCCTCTCCAGTGCTGACATGGATCTTGGGGTACTTCTGGAGTCTCCCCAGGGGAGTCAGTCCTCGTCTCGAATGCGGGCATGCACTTGCGCTTTCCTCCAAAGCGGTAGCAGCAGTGTCACGCAGTCTGCCGCGTGGATCAAAGGATCTATGGTTTTCCCTCGAGTCTTTCCCACGAAGCTTTCCCACGAGGCTTTCCCACAAGGCTGTCCCACGTGCACACGTGGTGGGAGTCGATCCTCGGCTTGAACGTCAAGGCAGTGCAGGGAAAACAGGTTCCTCTTGAATGGACTGACACATCTGGGGGACTCTTGGAATGGTGGCACGACCCTGGAGTTCCTCTCGCCTTTCCTGTGGAGAGCGCCTATTCTTGAGATGCGACGGGAACGCCGGGAATTCTTTCCCTACGAAACAGGGAAAGGATCCCTCATCTCTAGCTAGGAGGCGGAAACGGGGCTCCCCTGGATGTTTGCGGGACCCTCGTGCTTCCTCTCGAGTGGAGACGGGTATGTCGGGGAAATTCTTGAGTTGCAGCAAAGGTGTGAAGGAACCTTTGGAAGTTCCAGTGGTTAGACGTGATTAGCCTCGAGAAGCCTCAGCGGAAATGGGCCTCATCTCACCTGAAGGGCAAAACCTCCTGGATTTTCTCGAGTTGCGGCAGGTGCTCTCGACTTACGACGGGGACCTCAGGGAACCGCTCTGGTGGCCTCAGGAAAGGCCAGTCCCCATGCGAGTTCCTCGGGGGCGTCTCGGGGTTCCTCTCCCGTCGATGCCGGGGCCTAAGACCTTGTGTGGAGTCGGGGCCGGAACCTGAGGATTCCTCTCCAGTGCTGACATGGATCTTGGGGTACTTCTGGAGTCTCCCCAGAGGAGTCAGTCCTCGTCTCGAATGCGGGCATGCACTTGCGCTTTCCTCCAGAGCGGTAGCAGCAGTGTCACGCAGTCGGCCGAGTGGATCAAAGGATCTATGGTTTTCCCTCGAGTCTTTCCCACGAGGCTTTCACACGAGGCTTTCCCACAGGGCTGTCCCACGTGCGCACGTGGTGGGAGTCGATCCTCGGCTTGAACGTCAAGGCAGTGCAGGGAAAACAGGTTCCTCTGGAATGGACTGACACATCTGGGGGACTCTTGGAATGGTGTCACGACCCTGGAGTTCCTCTCGCATTTCCTGTGGAGAGCGCCTCCTCTTGAGATGCGACGGGAACGCCGGGAATTCTTTCCCTACGAAACAGGGAAAGGATCCCTCATCTCGAGCTAGGAGGCGGAAACGGGGCTCCCCTGGATGTGTGCGGGACCCACGTGCTTCCTCTCGAGTGGAGACGGGTATGTCGGGGAACTTCTTGAGTTGCAGCAAGGGTGTGAAGCACCCTTTGGAAGTTCCAGTGTTTAGACGTGATTAGCCTCTAGAAGCCTCAGCGGAAATGGGCCTCATCTCGCCTGGAGGGCAAAACCTCCTGGATTTTCTCGAGTTGCGGCAGGTGCTCTCGCCTCACGACGGAAACCTCAGGGAACCGCTCTGGTGGCCTCAGGAAAGTCCAGTCCCCATGCGAGTTCCTCGGGGGCCTCTTGGGATTCCTCACCCGTCGATGCCGGGGCCTAAGAACTTGTGTGGAGTCGGGGCCAGAACCTGAGGATTTCTCTCCAGTGCTGACATGGATCTTGGAGTACTTCTGGAGTCTCCCCAGGGGAGTCAGTCCTCGTCTCGAATGCGGGCATGCACTTGCGCTTTCCTCCAGAGCGGTAGCAGCAGTGTCACGCAGTCCGCCGCGTGGATCAAAGGATCTATGGTTTTCCCTCGAGTCTTTCCCACGAGGCTTTCCCACGAGGCTTTCCCACAGGGCTGTCCCACGTGCACACGTGGTGGGAGTCGATCCTCGGCTTGAACGTCAAGGCAGTGCAGGGAAAACAGCTTCCTCTGGAATGGACTGACACATCTGGGGGACTCTTGGAATGGTGGCACGACCCTGGAGTTCCTCTCGCCTTTCCTGTGGAGAGCGCCTCCTCTTGAGATGCGACGGGAACGCCGGGAATTCTTTCCCTACGAAACAGGGAAAGGATCCCTCATCTCGAGCTAGGAGGCGGAAACGGGGCTCCCCTGGATGTGTGCGGGACCCACGTGCTTCCTCTCGAGTGGAGACGGGTATGTCGGGGAACTTCTTGAGTTGCAGCAAGGGTGTGAAGGACCCTTTGGAAGTTCCAGTGGTTAGACGTGATTAGCCTCGAGAAGCCTCAGCCGAAATGGGCCTCATCTCGCCTGGAGGGCAAAACCGCCTGGATTTTCTCGCGTTGCGGCAGGTGCTCTCGACTTACGACGGGGACCTCAGGGACCCGCTCTGGTGGCCTCAGGAAAGGCCAGTCCCCATGCGAGTTCCTCGGGGGCGTCTCGGGATTCCTCTCCCGTCGATGCCGGGGCCTAAGACCTTGTGTGGAGTCGGGGCCGGAACCTGAGGATTCCTCTCCAGTGCTGACATGGATCTTGGGGTACTTCTGGAGTCTCCCCAGGGGAGTCAGTCCTCGTCTCGAATGCGGGCATGCACTTGCGCTTTCCTCCAGAGCGGTAGCAGCAGTGTCACGCAGTCCGCCGCGTGGATCAAAGGATCTATGGTTTTCCCTCGAGTCTTTCCCACGAGGCTTTCCCACGAGGCTTTCCCACAGGGCTGTCCCACGTGCACACGTGGTGGGAGTCGATCCTCGGCTTGAACGTCAAGGCAGTGCAGGGAAAACAGGTCCTCTGGAATGGACTGACCCATCTGGGGGACTCTTGGAATGGTGGCACGACCCTGGAGTTCCTCTCGCCTTTCCTGTGGAGAGCGCCTCCTCTTGAGATGCGACGGGAACGCCGGGAATTCTTTCCCTACGAAACAGGGAAAGGATCCCTCATCTCGAGCTAGGAGGCGAAACGGGGCTCCCCTGGATGTGTGCGGGACCCCACGTGCTTCCTCTCGAGTGGAGACGGGTATGTCGGGGAACTTCTTGAGTTGCAGCAATGGTGTGAAGGACACTTTGGAAGATCCAGTGGTTAGATGTGATTGGCCTCGAGAAGCCTCAGCGGAAATGGGCCTCATCTCGCCTGGAGGGCAAAACCTCCTGGATTTTCTCGAGTTGCGGCAGGTGCTCTCGACTTACGACGGGGACCTCAGGGAACCGCTCTGGTGGCCTCAGGAAAGGCCAGTCCCCATGCGAGTTCCTCGGGGGCCTCTCGGGATTCCTCTCCCTTCGATGCCGGGGCCTAAGACCTTGTGTGGAGTTGGGGCCGGAACCTGAGGATTCGTCTCCAGTGCTGACATGGATCTTGGGGTACTTCTGGAGTCTCCCCAGGGGAGTCAGTCCTCGTCTCGAATGCGGGCATGCACTTGCGCTTTCCTCCAGAGCGGTAGCAGCAGTGTCACGCAGTCTGACGCGTGGATCAAAGGATCTATGGTTTTCCCTCGAGTCTTTCCCACGAGGCTTTCCCACGAGGCTTACCCACAAGGCTGTCCCACGTGCACACGTGGTGGGAGTCGATCCTCGGCTTGAACGTCAAGGCAGTGCAGGGAAAACAGGTTCCTCTTGAATGGACTGACACATCTGGGGGACTCTTGGAATGGTGGCACGACCCTGGAGTTCCTCTCGCCTTTCCTGTGGAGAACGCCTCCTCTTGAGATGCGACGGGAACGCCGGGAATTCTTTCCCTACGAAACAGGGAAAGGATCCCTCATCTCGAGCTAGGAGGCGGAAACGGGGCTCCCCTGGATGTGTGCGGGACCCACGTGCTTCCTCTCGAGTGGAGACGGGTATGTCGGGGAACTTCTTGAGTTGCAGCAAGGGTGTGAAGGACCCTTTGGAAGTTCCAGTGGTTAGACGTGATTAGCCTCGAGAAGCCTCAGCGGAAATGGGCCTCATCTCACCTGGAGGGCAAAACCTCCTGGATTTTCTCGAGTTGCGGCAGGTGCTCTCGACTTACGACGGGGACCTCAGGGACCCGCTCTGGTGGCCTCAGGAAAGGCCAGTCCCCATGCGAGTTCCTCGGGGGCCTCGCGGGAATCCTCTCCCGTTGATGCCGGGGCCTAAGACCTTGTGTGGAGTCGGGGCCATAACCTGAGGATTCCTCTCCAGTGCTGACATGGATCTTGGGGTACTTCTGGAGTCTCCCCAGGGGAGTCAGTCCTCGTCTCGAATGCGGGCATGCATTGCACTTTCCTCCAGAGCGGTAGCAGCAGTGTCACGCAGTCCGCCGCGTGGATCAAAGGATCTATGGTTTTCCCTCGAGTCTTTCCCACGAGGCTTTCACACGAGGCTTTCCCACAGGGCTGTCCCACGTGCGCACGTGGTGGGAGTCGATCCTCGGCTTGAACGTCAAGGCAGTGCAGGGAAAACAGGTTCCTCTGGAATGGACTGACACATCTGGGGGACTCTTGGAATGGTGTCACGACCCTGGAGTTCCTCTCGCATTTCCTGTGGAGAGCGCCTCCTCTTGAGATGCGACGGGAACGCCGGGAATTCTTTCCCTACGAAACAGGGAAAGGATCCCTCATCTCGAGCTAGGAGGCGGAAACGGGGCTCCCCTGGATGTGTGCGGGACCCACGTGCTTCCTCTCGAGTGGAGACGGGTATGTCGGGGAACTTCTTGAGTTGCATCAAGGGTGTGAAGCACCCTTTGGAAGTTCCAGTGTTTAGACGTGATTAGCCTCTAGAAGCCTCAGCGGAAATGGGCCTCATCTCGCCTGGAGGGCAAAACCTCCTGGATTTTCTCGAGTTGCGGCAGGTGCTCTCGCCTCACGACGGAAACCTCAGGGAACCGCTCTGGTGGCCTCAGGAAAGTCCAGTCCCCATGCGAGTTCCTCGGGGGCCTCTTGGGATTCCTCACCCGTCGATGCCGGGGCCTAAGAACTTGTGTGGAGTCGGGGCCAGAACCTGAGGATTTCTCTCCAGTGCTGACATGGATCTTGGAGTACTTCTGGAGTCTCCCCAGGGGAGTCAGTCCTCGTCTCGAATGCGGGCATGCACTTGCGCTTTCCTCCAGAGCGGTAGCAGCAGTGTCACGCAGTCCGCCGCGTGGATCAAAGGATCTATGGTTTTCCCTCGAGTCTTTCCCACGAGGCTTTCCCACGAGGCTTTCCCACAGGGCTGTCCCACGTGCACACGTGGTGGGAGTCGATCCTCGGCTTGAACGTCAAGGCAGTGCAGGGAAAACAGCTTCCTCTGGAATGGACTGACACATCTGGGGGACTCTTGGAATGGTGGCACGACCCTGGAGTTCCTCTCGCCTTTCCTGTGGAGAGCGCCTCCTCTTGAGATGCGACGGGAACGCCGGGAATTCTTTCCCTACGAAACAGGGAAAGGATCCCTCATCTCGAGCTAGGAGGCGGAAACGGGGCTCCCCTGGATGTGTGCGGGACCCACGTGCTTCCTCTCGAGTGGAGACGGGTATGTCGGGGAACTTCTTGAGTTGCAGCAAGGGTGTGAAGGACCCTTTGGAAGTTCCAGTGGTTAGACGTGATTAGCCTCGAGAAGCCTCAGCCGAAATGGGCCTCATCTCGCCTGGAGGGCAAAACCGCCTGGATTTTCTCGCGTTGCGGCAGGTGCTCTCGACTTACGACGGGGACCTCAGGGACCCGCTCTGGTGGCCTCAGGAAAGGCCAGTCCCCATGCGAGTTCCTCGGGGGCGTCTCGGGATTCCTCTCCCGTCGATGCCGGGGCCTAAGACCTTGTGTGGAGTCGGGGCCGGAACCTGAGGATTCCTCTCCAGTGCTGACATGGATCTTGGGGTACTTCTGGAGTCTCCCCAGGGGAGTCAGTCCTCGTCTCGAATGCGGGCATGCACTTGCTCTTTCCTCCAGAGCGGTAGCAGCAGTGTCACGCAGTCCGCCGCGTGGATCAAAGGATCTATGGTTTTCCCTCGAGTCTTTCCCACGAGGCTTTCCCACGAGGCTTTCCCACAGGGCTGTCCCACGTGCACACGTGGTGGGAGTCGATCCTCGGCTTGAACGTCAAGGCAGTGCAGGGAAAACAGGTCCTCTGGAATGGACTGACCCATCTGGGGGACTCTTGGAATGGTGGCACGACCCTGGAGTTCCTCTCGCCTTTCCTGTGGAGAGCGCCTCCTCTTGAGATGCGACGGGAACGCCGGGAATTCTTTCCCTACGAAACAGGGAAAGGATCCCTCATCTCGAGCTAGGAGGCGAAACGGGGCTCCCCTGGATGTGTGCGGGACCCCACGTGCTTCCTCTCGAGTGGAGACGGGTATGTCGGGGAACTTCTTGAGTTGCAGCAATGGTGTGAAGGACACTTTGGAAGATCCAGTGGTTAGATGTGATTGGCCTCGAGAAGCCTCAGCGGAAATGGGCCTCATCTCGCCTGGAGGGCAAAACCTCCTGGATTTTCTCGAGTTGCGGCAGGTGCTCTCGACTTACGACGGGGACCTCAGGGACCCGCTCTGGTGGCCTCAGGAAAGGCCAGTCCCCATGCGAGTTCCTCGGGGGCCTCTCGGGATTCCTCTCCCTTCGATGCCGGGGCCTAAGACCTTGTGTGGAGTTGGGGCCGGAACCTGAGGATTCCTCTCCAGTGCTGACATGGATCTTGGGGTACTTCTGGAGTCTCCCCAGGGGAGTCAGTCCTCGTCTCGAATGCGGGCATGCACTTGCGCTTTCCTCCAGAGCGGTAGCAGCAGTGTCACGCAGTCCGCCGCGTGGATCAAAGGATCTATGGTTTTCCCTCGAGTCTTTCCCACGAGGCTTTCCCACGAGGCTTTCCCACAGGGCTGTCCCACGTGCACACGTGGTGGGAGTCGATCCTCGGCTTGAACGTCAACGCAGTGCAGGGAAAACAGGTTCCTCTGGAATGGACTGACACATCTGGGGGACTCTTGGAATGGTGGCATGACCCTGGAGTTCCTCTCGCCTTTCCTGTGGAGAGCGCCTCCTCTTGAGATGCGACGGGAACGCCGGGAATTCTTTCCCTACGAAACAGGGAAAGGATCCCTCATCTCGAGCTAGGAGGCGGAAACGGGGCTCCCAGGATGTGTGCGGGACCCCACGTGCTTCCTCTCGAGTGGAGACGGGTATGTCGGGGACCTTCTTGAGTTGCAGCAAGGGTGTGAAGGACCCTTTGGAAGTTCCAGTGGTTAGATGTGATTAGCCTCGAGAAGCCTCAGCGGAAATGGGCCTCATCTCGCCTGGAGGGCAAAACCTCCTGGATTTTCTCGTGTTGCGGCAGGTGATCTCGACTTACGACGGGGACCTCAGGGACCCGCTCTGGTGGCCTCAGGAAAGGCCAGTCCCCATGCGAGTTCCTCGGGGGCCTCTCGGGATTCCTCTCCCGTCGATGCCGGGGCCTAAGACCTTGTGTGGAGTCGGGGCCGGAACCTGAGGATTCCTCTCCAGTGCTGACATGGATCTTGGGGTACTTCTGGAGTCTCCCCAGGGGAGTCAGTCCTCGTCTCGAATGCGGGCATGCACTTGCGCTTTCCTCCAGAGCGGTAGCAGCAGTGTCACGCAGTCCGCCGCGTGGATCAAAGGATCTATGGTTTTCCCTCGAGTCTTTCCCACGAGGCTTTCCCACGAGGCTTTCCCACAGGGCTGTCCCACGTGCACACGTGGTGGGAGTCGATCCTCGGCTTGAACGTCAAGGCAGTGCAGGGAAAACAGCTTCCTCTGGAATGGACTGACACATCTGGGGGACTCTTGGAATGGTGTCACGACCCTGGAGTTCCTCTCGCCTTTCCTGTGGAGAGCGCCTCCTCTTGAGATGCGACGGGAACGCCGGGAATTCTTTCCCTACGAAACAGGGAAGGATCCCTCATCTCGAGCTAGGAGGCGGAAACGGGGCTCCCCTGGATGTGTGAGGGACCCCACGTGCTTCCTCTCGAGTGGAGACTGGTATGTCGGGGAACTTCTTGAGTTGCAGCAATGGTGTGAAGGACCCTTTGGAAGTTCCAGTGGTTAGATGTGATTGGCCTCGAGAAGCCTCTGCGGAAATGGGCCTCATCTCGCCTGGACGGCAAAACCTCCTGGATTTTCTCGAGTTGCGGCAGGTGCTCTCGACTTACGACGGGGACCTCAGGGACCCGCTCTGGTGGCCTCAGGAAAGGCCAGTCCCCATGCAAGTTCCTCGGGGGCCTCTCGGGATTACTCTCCCGTCGATGCCGGGGCCTAAGACCTTGTGTGGAGTCGGGGCCGGAACCTGAGGATTCCTGTCCAGTGCTGACATGGATCTTGGGGTACTTCTGGAGTCTCCCCAGGGGAGTCAGTCCTCGTCTCGAATGCGGGCATGCACTTGCGCTTTCCTCCAGAGCGGTAGCAGCAATGTCACGCAGTCCGCCGCGTGGATCAAAGGATCTATGGTTTTCCCTCGAGTCTTTCCCACGAGGCTTTCCCACGAGTCTTTCCCACAGGGCTGTCCCACGTGCACACATGGTGGGAGTCGATCCTCGGCATGAACGTCAAGGCAGTGCAGGGAAAAAAGGTTCCTCTGGAATGGACTGACACATCTGGGGGACTCTTGGAATGGTGGCATGACCCTGGAGTTCCTCTCGCCTTTCCTGTGGAGAGCGCCTCCTCTTGAGATGCGACGGGAACGCCGGGAATTCTTTCCCTACGAAACAGGGAAAGGATCCCTCATCTCGAGCTAGGAGGCGAAACGGGGCTCCCCTGGATGTGTGCGGGACACCACGTGCTTCCTCTCGAGTGCAGACGGGTATGTCGGGGAACTTCTTGAGTTGCAGCAATGGTGTGAAGGACACTTTGGAAGATCCAGTGGTTAGATGTGATTGGCCTCGAGAAGCCTCAGCGGAAATGGGCCTCATCTCGCCTGGAGGGCAAAACCTCCTGGATTTTCTCGAGTTGCGGCAGGTGCTCTCGACTTACGACGGGGACCTCAGGGAACCGCTCTGGTGGCCTCAGGAAAGGCCAGTCCCCATGCGAGTTCCTCGGGGGCGTCTCGGGATTCCTCTCCCGTCGATGCCGGGGCCTAAGACCTTGTGTGGAGTCGGGGCCGGAACCTGAGGATTCCTCTCCAGTGCTGACATGGATCTTGGGGTACTTCTGGAGTCTCCCCAGGGGAGTCAGTCCTCGTCTCGAATGCGGGCATGCACTTGCTCTTTCCTCCAGAGCGGTAGCAGCAGTGTCACGCAGTCCGCCGCGTGGATCAAAGGATCTATGGTTTTCCCTCGAGTCTTTCCCACGAGGCTTTCCCACGAGGCTTTCCCACAGGGCTGTCCCACGTGCACACGTGGTGGGAGTCGATCCTCGGCTTGAACGTCAAGGCAGTGCAGGGAAAACAGGTCCTCTGGAATGGACTGACCCATCTGGGGGACTCTTGGAATGGTGGCACGACCCTGGAGTTCCTCTCGCCTTTCCTGTGGAGAGCGCCTCCTCTTGAGATGCGACGGGAACGCCGGGAATTCTTTCCCTACGAAACAGGGAAAGGATCCCTCATCTCGAGCTAGGAGGCGAAACGGGGCTCCCCTGGATGTGTGCGGGACCCCACGTGCTTCCTCTCGAGTGGAGACGGGTATGTCGGGGAACTTCTTGAGTTGCAGCAATGGTGTGAAGGACACTTTGGAAGATCCAGTGGTTAGATGTGATTGGCCTCGAGAAGCCTCAGCGGAAATGGGCCTCATCTCGCCTGGAGGGCAAAACCTCCTGGATTTTCTCGAGTTGCGGCAGGTGCTCTCGACTTACGACGGGGACCTCAGGGACCCGCTCTGGTGGCCTCAGGAAAGGCCAGTCCCCATGCGAGTTCCTCGGGGGCCTCTCGGGATTCCTCTCCCTTCGATGCCGGGGCCTAAGACCTTGTGTGGAGTTGGGGCCGGAACCTGAGGATTCCTCTCCAGTGCTGACATGGATCTTGGGGTACTTCTGGAGTCTCCCCAGGGGAGTCAGTCCTCGTCTCGAATGCGGGCATGCACTTGCGCTTTCCTCCAGAGCGGTAGCAGCAGTGTCACGCAGTCCGCCGCGTGGATCAAAGGATCTATGGTTTTCCCTCGAGTCTTTCCCACGAGGCTTTCCCACGAGGCTTTCCCACAGGGCTGTCCCACGTGCACACGTGGTGGGAGTCGATCCTCGGCTTGAACGTCAACGCAGTGCAGGGAAAACAGGTTCCTCTGGAATGGACTGACACATCTGGGGGACTCTTGGAATGGTGGCATGACCCTGGAGTTCCTCTCGCCTTTCCTGTGGAGAGCGCCTCCTCTTGAGATGCGACGGGAACGCCGGGAATTCTTTCCCTACGAAACAGGGAAAGGATCCCTCATCTCGAGCTAGGAGGCGGAAACGGGGCTCCCAGGATGTGTGCGGGACCCCACGTGCTTCCTCTCGAGTGGAGACGGGTATGTCGGGGACCTTCTTGAGTTGCAGCAAGGGTGTGAAGGACCCTTTGGAAGTTCCAGTGGTTAGATGTGATTAGCCTCGAGAAGCCTCAGCGGAAATGGGCCTCATCTCGCCTGGAGGGCAAAACCTCCTGGATTTTCTCGTGTTGCGGCAGGTGATCTCGACTTACGACGGGGACCTCAGGGACCCGCTCTGGTGGCCTCAGGAAAGGCCAGTCCCCATGCGAGTTCCTCGGGGGCCTCTCGGGATTCCTCTCCCGTCGATGCCGGGGCCTAAGACCTTGTGTGGAGTCGGGGCCGGAACCTGAGGATTCCTCTCCAGTGCTGACATGGATCTTGGGGTACTTCTGGAGTCTCCCCAGGGGAGTCAGTCCTCGTCTCGAATGCGGGCATGCACTTGCGCTTTCCTCCAGAGCGGTAGCAGCAGTGTCACGCAGTCCGCCGCGTGGATCAAAGGATCTATGGTTTTCCCTCGAGTCTTTCCCACGAGGCTTTCCCACGAGGCTTTCCCACAGGGCTGTCCCACGTGCACACGTGGTGGGAGTCGATCCTCGGCTTGAACGTCAAGGCAGTGCAGGGAAAACAGCTTCCTCTGGAATGGACTGACACATCTGGGGGACTCTTGGAATGGTGTCACGACCCTGGAGTTCCTCTCGCCTTTCCTGTGGAGAGCGCCTCCTCTTGAGATGCGACGGGAACGCCGGGAATTCTTTCCCTACGAAACAGGGAAGGATCCCTCATCTCGAGCTAGGAGGCGGAAACGGGGCTCCCCTGGATGTGTGAGGGACCCCACGTGCTTCCTCTCGAGTGGAGACTGGTATGTCGGGGAACTTCTTGAGTTGCAGCAATGGTGTGAAGGACCCTTTGGAAGTTCCAGTGGTTAGATGTGATTGGCCTCGAGAAGCCTCTGCGGAAATGGGCCTCATCTCGCCTGGACGGCAAAACCTCCTGGATTTTCTCGAGTTGCGGCAGGTGCTCTCGACTTACGACGGGGACCTCAGGGACCCGCTCTGGTGGCCTCAGGAAAGGCCAGTCCCCATGCAAGTTCCTCGGGGGCCTCTCGGGATTACTCTCCCGTCGATGCCGGGGCCTAAGACCTTGTGTGGAGTCGGGGCCGGAACCTGAGGATTCCTGTCCAGTGCTGACATGGATCTTGGGGTACTTCTGGAGTCTCCCCAGGGGAGTCAGTCCTCGTCTCGAATGCGGGCATGCACTTGCGCTTTCCTCCAGAGCGGTAGCAGCAGTGTCACGCAGTCCGCCGCGTGGATCAAAGGATCTATGGTTTTCCCTCGAGTCTTTCCCACGAGGCTTTCCCACGAGTCTTTCCCACAGGGCTGTCCCACGTGCACACATGGTGGGAGTCGATCCTCGGCTTGAACGTCAAGGCAGTGCAGGGAAAAAAGGTTCCTCTGGAATGGACTGACACATCTGGGGGACTCTTGGAATGGTGGCATGACCCTGGAGTTCCTCTCGCCTTTCCTGTGGAGAGCGCCTCCTCTTGAGATGCGACGGGAACGCCGGGAATTCTTTCCCTACGAAACAGGGAAAGGATCCCTCATCTCGAGCTAGGAGGCGAAACGGGGCTCCCCTGGATGTGTGCGGGACACCACGTGCTTCCTCTCGAGTGCAGACGGGTATGTCGGGGAACTTCTTGAGTTGCAGCAATGGTGTGAAGGACACTTTGGAAGATCCAGTGGTTAGATGTGATTGGCCTCGAGAAGCCTCAGCGGAAATGGGCCTCATCTCGCCTGGAGGGCAAAACCTCCTGGATTTTCTCGAGTTGCGGCAGGTGCTCTCGACTTACGACGGGGACCTCAGGGAACCGCTCTGGTGGCCTCAGGAAAGGCCAGTCCCCATGCAAGTTCCTCGGGGGCGTCTCGGGATTCCTCTCCCATCGATGCCGGGGCCTAAGACCTTGTGTGGAGTCGGGGCCGGAACCTGAGGATACCTCTCCAGTGCTGACATGGATCTTGGGGTACTTCTGGAGTCTCCCCAGGGGAGTCAGTCCTCGTCTCGAATGCGGGCATGCACTTGCGCTTTCCTCCAGAGCGGTAGCAGCAGTGTCACGCAGTCCGCCGCGTGGATCAAAGGATCTATGGTTTTCCCTCGAGTCTTTCCCACGAGGCTTTCCCACGAGGCTTTCCCACAGGGCTGTCCCACGTGCACACGTGGTGGGAGTCGATCCTCGGCTTGAACGTCAAGGCAGTGCAGGGAAAACAGGTTCCTCTGGAAAGAACTGACACATCTGGGGGACTCTTGGAATGGTGGCACGACCCTGGAGTTCCTCTCGCCTTTCCTGTGGAGAGCGCCTCCTCTTGAGATGCGACGGGAACGCCGGGAATTCTTTCCCTACGAAACAGGGAAAGGATCCCTCATTTCGAGCTAGAAGGCGGAAACGGGGCTCCCCTGGATGTGTGAGGGACCCCACGTGCTTCCTCTCGAGTGGAGACGGGTATGTCGGGGAACTTCTTGAGTTGCAGCAAGGGTGTGAAGGACCCTTTGGAAGTTCCAGTGGTTAGATGTGATTGGCCTCGAGAAGCCTCAGCGGAAATGGGCCTCATCTCGCCTGGAGGGCAAAACCTCCTGGATTTTCTCGAGTTGCGGCAGGTGCTCTCGACTTACGACGGGGACCTCAGGGAACCGCTCTGGTGGCCTCAGGAAAGGCCAGTCCCCATGCGAGTTCCTCGGGGGCTCTCGGGATTCCTCTCCCTTCGATGCCGGGGCTTAAGACCTTGTGTGGAGTTGGGGCCGGAACCTGAGGATTCCTCTCCAGTGCTGACATGGATCTTGGGGTACTTCTGGAGTCTCCCCAGGGGAGTCAGTCCTCGTCTCGAATGCGGGCATGCACTTGCGCTTTCCTCCAGAGCGGTAGCAGCAGTGTCACGCAGTCTTCCGCGTGGATCAAAGGATCTATGGTTTTCCCTCGAGTCTTTCCCACGAAGCTTTCCCACGAGGCTTTCCCACAAGGCTGTCCCACGTGCACACGTGGTGGGAATCGATCCTCGGCTTGAACGTCAAGGCAGTGCAGGGAAAACAGGTTTCTCTTGAATGGACTGACACATCTGGGGGACTCTTGGAATGGTGGCACGACCCTGGAGTTCCTCTCGCCTTTCCTGTGGAGAGCGCCTCCTCTTGAGATGCGACGGGAACGCCGGGAATTCTTTCCCTACGAAACAGGGAAAGGATCCCTCATCTCGAGCTAGGAGGCGGAAACGGGGCTCCCCTGGATGTGTGCGGGACCCACGTGCTTCCTCTCGAGTGGAGACGGGTATGTCGGGGAAATTCTTGAGTTGCAGCAACGGTGTGAAGGACCCTTTGGAAGTTCCAGTGGTTAGACGTGATTAGCCTCGAGAAGCCTCAGCGGAAATGGGCCTCATCTCGCCTGAAGGGCAAAACCTCCTGGATTTTCTCGAGTTGCGGCAGGTGCTCTCGACTTACGACGGGGACCTCAGGGACCCGCTCTGGTGGCCTCAGGAAAGGCCAGTCCCCATGCGAGTTCCTCGGGGGCCTCTCGGGAATCCTCTCCCGTTGATGCCGGGCCCTAAGACCTTGTGTGGAGTCGGGGCCGGTACCTGAGGATTCCTCTCCAGTGCTGACATGGATCTTGGGGTACTTCTGGAGTCTCCCCAGGGGAGTAAGTCCTCGTCTCGAATGCGGGCATGCATTGCGCTTTCCTCCAGAGCGGTAGCAGCAGTGTCACACAGTCCGCCGCGTGGATCGAAGGATCTATGGTTTTCCCTCGAGTCTTTCCCACGAGGCTTTCCCACGAGGCTTTCCCACAGGGATGTCCCACGTGCACACGTGGTGGGAGTCGATCCTCGGCTTGAACGTCAACGCAGTGCAGGGAAAACAGGTTCCTCTGGAATGGACTGACACATCTGGGGGACTCTTGGAATGGTGGCATGACCCTGGAGTTCCTCTCGCCTTTCCTGTGGAGAGCGCCTCCTCTTGAGATGCGACGGGAACGCCGGGAATTCTTTCCCTACGAAACAGGGAAAGGATCCCTCATCTCGAGCTAGGAGGCGGAAACGGGGCTCCCAGGATGTGTGCGGGACCCCACGTGCTTCCTCTCGAGTGGAGACGGGTATGTCGGGGACCTTCTTGAGTTGCAGCAAGGGTGTGAAGGACCCTTTGGAAGTTCCAGTGGTTAGATGTGATTAGCCTCGAGAAGCCTCAGCGGAAATGGGCCTCATCTCGCCTGGAGGGCAAAACCTCCTGGATTTTCTCGTGTTGCGGCAGGTGATCTCGACTTACGACGGGGACCTCAGGGACCCGCTCTGGTGGCCTCAGGAAAGGCCAGTCCCCATGCGAGTTCCTCGGGGGCCTCTCGGGATTCCTCTCCCGTCGATGCCGGGGCCTAAGACCTTGTGTGGAGTCGGGGCCGGAACCTGAGGATTCCTCTCCAGTGCTGACATGGATCTTGGGGTACTTCTGGAGTCTCCCCAGGGGAGTCAGTCCTCGTCTCGAATGCGGGCATGCACTTGCGCTTTCCTCCAGAGCGGTAGCAGCAGTGTCACGCAGTCCGCCGCGTGGATCAAAGGATCTATGGTTTTCCTTCGAGTCTTTCCCACGAGGCTTTCCCACGAGGCTTTCCCACAGGGCTGTCCCACGTGCACACGTGGTGGGAGTCGATCCTCGGCTTGAACGTCAAGGCAGTGCAGGGAAAACAGCTTCCTCTGGAATGGACTGACACATCTGGGGGACTCTTGGAATGGTGTCACGACCCTGGAGTTCCTCTCGCCTTTCCTGTGGAGAGCGCCTCCTCTTGAGATGCGACGGGAACGCCGGGAATTCTTTCCCTACGAAACAGGGAAGGATCCCTCATCTCGAGCTAGGAGGCGGAAACGGGGCTCCCCTGGATGTGTGAGGGACCCCACGTGCTTCCTCTCGAGTGGAGACGGGTATGTCGGGGAACTTCTTGAGTTGCAGCAAGGGTGTGAAGGACCCTTTGGAAGTTCCAGTGGTTAGATGTGATTGGCCTCGAGAAGCCTCAGCGGAAATGGGCCTCATCTCGCCTGGAGGGCAAAACCTCCTGGATTTTCTCGAGTTGCGGCAGGTGCTCTCGACTTACGACGGGGACCTCAGGGAACCGCTCTGGTGGCCTCAGGAAAGGCCAGTCCCCATGCGAGTTCCTCGGGGGCTCTCGGGATTCCTCTCCCTTCGATGCCGGGGCTTAAGACCTTGTGTGGAGTTGGGGCCGGAACCTGAGGATTCCTCTCCAGTGCTGACATGGATCTTGGGGTACTTCTGGAGTCTCCCCAGGGGAGTCAGTCCTCGTCTCGAATGCGGGCATGCACTTGCGCTTTCCTCCAGAGCGGTAGCAGCAGTGTCACGCAGTCTTCCGCGTGGATCAAAGGATCTATGGTTTTCCCTCGAGTCTTTCCCACGAAGCTTTCCCACGAGGCTTTCCCACAAGGCTGTCCCACGTGCACACGTGGTGGGAATCGATCCTCGGCTTGAACGTCAAGGCAGTGCAGGGAAAACAGGTTTCTCTTGAATGGACTGACACATCTGGGGGACTCTTGGAATGGTGGCACGACCCTGGAGTTCCTCTCGCCTTTCCTGTGGAGAGCGCCTCCTCTTGAGATGCGACGGGAACGCCGGGAATTCTTTCCCTACGAAACAGGGAAAGGATCCCTCATCTCGAGCTAGGAGGCGGAAACGGGGCTCCCCTGGATGTGTGCGGGACCCACGTGCTTCCTCTCGAGTGGAGACGGGTATGTCGGGGAAATTCTTGAGTTGCAGCAACGGTGTGAAGGACCCTTTGGAAGTTCCAGTGGTTAGACGTGATTAGCCTCGAGAAGCCTCAGCGGAAATGGGCCTCATCTCGCCTGAAGGGCAAAACCTCCTGGATTTTCTCGAGTTGCGGCAGGTGCTCTCGACTTACGACGGGGACCTCAGGGACCCGCTCTGGTGGCCTCAGGAAAGGCCAGTCCCCATGCGAGTTCCTCGGGGGCCTCTCGGGAATCCTCTCCCGTTGATGCCGGGCCCTAAGACCTTGTGTGGAGTCGGGGCCGGTACCTGAGGATTCCTCTCCAGTGCTGACATGGATCTTGGGGTACTTCTGGAGTCTCCCCAGGGGAGTAAGTCCTCGTCTCGAATGCGGGCATGCATTGCGCTTTCCTCCAGAGCGGTAGCAGCAGTGTCACACAGTCCGCCGCGTGGATCGAAGGATCTATGTTTTTCCCTCGAGTCTTTCCCACGAGGCTTTCCCACGAGGCTTTCCCACAGGGATGTCCCACGTGCACACGTGGTGGGGGTCGATCCTCGGCTTGAACGTCAAGGCAGTGCAGGGAAAACAGGTTCCTCTGGAATGGACTGACTCAGCTGGGGGACTCTTGGAATGGTGGCACGACCCTGGAGTTCCTCTCGCCTTTCCTGTGGAGAGCGCCTCCTCTTGAGATGCGACGGGCACGCCGGGAATTCTTTCCCTACGAAACAGGGAAAGGATCCCTCATCTCGAGCTAGGAGGCGGAAACGGGGCTCCCCTGGATGTGTGCGGGACACCACGTGCTTCCTCTCGAGTGCAGACGGGTATGTCGGGGAATTTCTTGAGTTGCAGCAATGGTGTGAAGGACCCTTTGGAAGTTCCAGTGGTTAGATGTGATTGGCCTCGAGAATCCTCAGCGGAAATGGGCCTCATCTCGCCTGGAGGGCAAAACCTCCTGGATTTTCTCGAGTTGCGGCAGGTGCTCTCGACTTACGACGGGGACCTCAGGGAACCGCTCTGGTGGCCTCAGGAAAGGCCAGTCCCCATGCGAGTTCCTCGGGGGCATCTCGGGATTCCTCTCCCGTCGATGCCGAGGACTAAGACCTTGTGTGGAGTCGGGGCCGGAACCTGAGGATTCCTCTCCAGTGCTGACATGGATCTTGGGGTACTTCTGGAGTCTCCCCAGGGGAGTCAGTCCTCGTCTCGAATGCGGGCATGCACTTGCGCTTTCCTCCAGAGCGGTAGAAGCAGTGTCACGCAGTCTGCCGCGTGGATCAAAGGATCTATGGTTTTCCCTCGAGTCTTTCCCACGAGGCTTTCCCACGAGGCTTTCCCACAGGGCTGTCCCACGTGCATACGTGGTGGGAGTCGATCCTCGGCTTGAACGTCAAGGCAGTGCAGGGAAAACAGGTTCCTCTGGAATGGACTGACACATCTGAGGGACTCTTGGAATGGTGTCACGACCCTGGAGTTCCTCTCGCCTTTCCTGTGGAGAGCGCCTCCTCTTGAGATGCGACGGGAACCCCGGGAATTCTTTCCCTACGAAACAGGGAAAGGATCCCTCATCTCGAGCTAGGAGGCGGAAACGGGGCTCCCCTGGATGTGTGCGGGACCCACGTGCTTCCTCTCGATTGGAGACGGGTATGTCGGGGAACTTCTTGAGTTGCAGCAATGGTGTGAAGGACCCTTTGGAAGTTCCAGTGGTTAGACGTGATTAGCCTCGAGAAGCCTCAGCGGAAATGGGCCTCATCTCGCCTGTAGGGCAAAACCTCCTGGATTTGCTCGAGTTGCGGCAGGTGCTCTCGACTTACGACGGGGACCTCAGGGACCCGCTCTGGTGGCCTCAGGAAAGGCCAGTCCCCATGCGAGTTCCTCGGGGGCCTCTCGGGATTCCTCTCCCGTCGATGCCGGGGCCTAAGACCTTGTGTGGAGTCGGGGCCGGAACCTGAGGATTCCTCTCCAGTGCTGACATGGATCTTGGGGTACTTCTGGAGTCTCCCCAGGGGAATCAGTCCTCGTCTCGAATGCGGGCATGCACTTGCGCTTTCCTCCAGAGCGGTAGCAGCAGTGTCACGCAGTCCGCCGCGTGGATCATAGGATCTATGGTTTTCCCTCGAGTCTTTCCCACGAGGCTTTCCCACGAGGCTTTCCCACAGGGCTGTCCCACGTGCACACGTGGTGGGAGTCGATCCTCGGCTTGAACGTCAAGGCAGTGCAGGGAAAACAGGTTCCTCTGGAATGGACTGACACATCTGGGGGACTCTTGGAATGGTGGCACGACCCTGGAGTTCCTCTCGCCTTTCCTGTGGAGAGCGCCTCCTCTTGAGATGCGACGGGAACGCGGGGAATTCTTTCCCTACGAAACAGGGAAAGGATCCCTCATCTCGAGCTAGGAGGCGGAAACGGGGCTCCCCTGGATGTGTGCGGGACACCACGTGCTTCCTCTCGAGTGCAGACGGGTATGTCGTGGAACTTCTTGAGTTGCAGCAAGGGTGTGAAGGACCCTTTGGAAGTTCCAGTGGTTAGATGTGATTGGCCTCGAGAAGCCTCAGCGGAAATGGGCCTCATCTCGCCTGGAGGGCAAAACCTCCTGGATTTTCTCGAGTTGCGGCAGGTGCTCTCGACTTACGACGGGGACCTCAGGGACCCGCTCTGGTGGCCTCAGGAAAGGCAAGTCCCCATGCGAGTTCCTCGGGGGCGTCTCGGGATTCCTCTCCCGTCGATGCTGGGGCTTAAGACCTTGTGTGGAGTTGGGGCCTGAACCTGAGGATTCCTCTCCAGTGCTGCCATGAATCTTGGGGTACTTCTGGAGTCTCCCCAGGGGAGTCAGTCCTCGTCTCGAATGCGGGCATGCACTTGCGCTTTCCTCCAGAGCGGTAGCAGCAGTGTCACGCATTCCGCCGCGTGGATCAAAGGATCTATGGTTTTCCCTCGAGTCTTTCCCACGAGGCTTTCCCACGAGGCTTTCCCACAGGGCTGTCCCACGTGCACACGTGGTGGGAGTCGATCCTCGGCTTGAACGTCAAGGCAGTGCAGGGAAAACAGGTTCCTCTGGAATGGACTGACACATCTGGGGGACTCTTGGAATGGTGGCATGACCCTGGAGTTCCTCTCGCCTTTCCTGTGGAGAGCGCCTCCTCTTGAGATGCGACGGGAACGCCGGGAATTCTTTCCCTACGAAACAGGGAAAGGATCCCTCATCTCGAGCTAGGAGGCGGAAACGGGGCTCCCCTGGATTTGTGCGTGACCCACGTGCTTCCTCTCGAGTGGAGACGGGTATGTCGGGGAACTTCTTGAGTTGCAGCAAGGGTGTGAAGGACCCTTTGGAAGTTCCAGTGGTTAGACGTGATTAGCCTCGAGAAGCCTCAGCGGAAATGGGCCTCATCTCGCCTGGAGGACAAAACCTCCTGGATTTTCTCGAGTTGCGGCAGGTGCTCTCGACTTACGACGGGGACCTCAGGGACCCGCTCTGGTGGCCTCAGGAAAGGCCAGTCCCCATGCGAGTTCCTCGGGGGCGTCTCGGGATTCCTCTCCCGTCAATGCCGGGGCCTAAGACCTTGTGTGGAGTCGGGGCCGGAACCTGAGGATTCCTCTCCAGTGATGACATGGATCTTGGGGTACTTCTGGAGTCTCCCCAGGGGAGTCAGTCCTCGTCTCGAATGCGGGCATGCACTTGCGCTTTCCTCCAGAGCTGTAGCAGCAGGGTCATGCAGTCCGCCACGTGGATCACAGGATCTATGGTTTTCCCTCGAGTCTTTCCCACGAGGCTTTCCCACGAGGCTTTCCCACAGGGCTGTCCCACGTGCACACGTGGTGCGAGTCGATCCTCGGCTTGAACGTCAAGGCAGTGCAGGGAAAACAGGTTCCTCTGGAATGGACTGACACATCTGGGGGACTCTTGGAATGGTGGCACGACCCTGGAGTTCCTCTCGCCTTTCCTGTGGAGAGCGCCTCCTCTTGAGATGCGACGGGCACGCCGGGAATTCTTTCCCTACGAAACAGGGAATGGATCCCTCATCTCGAGCTAGGAGGCGGAAACGGGGCTCCCCTGGATTTGTGCGTGACCCACGTGCTTCCTCTCGAGTGGAGACGGGTATGTCGGGGAACTTCTTGAGTTGCAGCAAGGGTGTGAAGGACCCTTTGGAAGTTCCAGTGGTTAGACGTGATTAGCCTCGAGAAGCCTCAGCGGAAATGGGCCTCATCTCGCCTGGAGGGCAAAACCTCCTGGATTTTCTCGAGTTGCGGCAGGTGCTCTCGACTTACGACGTGACCTCAGGGACCCGCTCTGGTGGCCTCAGGAAAGGCCAGTCCCCATGCGAGTTCCTCGGGGCGTCTCGGGATTCCTCTCCCGTCAATGCCGGGGCCTAAGACCTTGTGTGGAGTCGGGGCCGGAACCTGAGGATTCCTTTCCAGTGCTGACATGGATCTTGGGGTACTTCTGGAGTCTCCCCAGGGGAGTCAGTCCTCGTCTCGAATGCAGGCATGCACTTGCGCTTTCCTCCAGAGCTGTAGCAGCAGGGTCATGCAGTCCGCCGCGTGGATCAAAGGATCTATGGTTTTCCCTCGAGTCTTTCCCACGAGGCTTTCCCACGAGGCTTTCCCACAGGGCTGTCCCACGTGCACACGTGGTGCGAGTCGATCCTCGGCTTGAACGTCAAGGCAGTGCAGGGAAAACAGGTTCCTCTTGAATGGACTGACACATCTGGGGCACTCTTGGAATGGTGGCACGACCCTGGAGTTCCTCTCGCCTTTCCTGTGGTGAGCGCCTCCTCTTGAGATGCGACGGGAACGCCGGGAATTCTTTCCCTACGAAACAGGGAAAGGATCCCTCATCTCGAGCTAGGAGGCGGAAACGGGGCTCCCCTGGATGTGTGCGGGACCCACGTGCTTCCTCTCGAGTGCAAACGGGTATGTTGGGAAACTTCTTGAGTTGCAGCAATGGTGTGAAGGACCCTTTGGAAGTTCCAGTGGTTAGATGTGATTGGCCTCGAGAAGCCTCAGCGGAAATGGGCCTCATCTCGCCTGGAGGGCAAAACCTCCTGGATTTTCTCGAGTTGCGGCAGGTGCTCTCGACTTACGACGGGGACCTCAGGGACCCGCTCTGGTGGCCTCAGGAAAGGCCAGTCCCCATGCGAGTTCCTCGGGGGCCTCTAGGGATTCCTCTCCCGTCGATGCCGGGGCCTAAGACCTTGTGTGGAGTCGGGGCCGGAACCTGAGGATTCCTCTCCAGTGCTGACATGGATCTTGGGGTACTTCTGGAGTCTCCCCAGGGGAATCAGTCCTCGTCTCGAATGCGGGCATGCACTTGCGCTTTCCTCCAGAGCGGTAGCAGCAGTGTCACGCAGTCCGCCGCGTGGATCATAGGATCTATGGTTTTCCCTCGAGTCTTTCCCACGAGGCTTTCCCACGAGGCTTTCCCACAGGGCTGTCCCACGTGCACACGTGGTGGGAGTCGATCCTCGGCTTGAACGTCAAGGCAGTGCAGGGAAAACAGGTTCCTCTGGAATGGACTGACACATCTGGGGGACTCTTGGAATGGTGGCACGACCCTGGAGTTCCTCTCGCCTTTCCTGTGGAGAGCGCCTCCTCTTGAGATGCGACGGGAACGCGGGGAATTCTTTCCCTACGAAACAGGGAAAGGATCCCTCATCTCGAGCTAGGAGGCGGAAACGGGGCTCCCCTGGATGTGTGCGGGACACCACGTGCTTCCTCTCGAGTGCAGACGGGTATGTCGTGGAACTTCTTGAGTTGCAGCAAGGGTGTGAAGGACCCTTTGGAAGTTCCAGTGGTTAGATGTGATTGGCCTCGAGAAGCCTCAGCGGAAATGGGCCTCATCTCGCCTGGAGGGCAAAACCTCCTGGATTTTCTCGAGTTGCGGCAGGTGCTCTCGACTTACGACGGGGACCTCAGGGACCCGCTCTGGTGGCCTCAGGAAAGGCAAGTCCCCATGCGAGTTCCTCGGGGGCGTCTCGGGATTCCTCTCCCGTCGATGCTGTGGCTTAAGACCTTGTGTGGAGTCGGGGCCTGAACCTGAGGATTCCTCTCCAGTGCTGCCATGAATCTTGGGGTACTTCTGGAGTCTCCCCAGGGGAGTCAGTCCTCGTCTCGAATGCGGGCATGCACTTGCGCTTTCCTCCAGAGCGGTAGCAGCAGTGTCACGCATTCCGCCGCGTGGATCAAAGGATCTATGGTTTTCCCTCGAGTCTTTCCCACGAGGCTTTCCCACGAGGCTTTCCCACAGGGCTGTCCCACGTGCACACGTGGTGGGAGTCGATCCTCGGCTTGAACGTCAAGGCAGTGCAGGGAAAACAGGTTCCTCTGGAATGGACTGACACATCTGGGGGACTCTTGGAATGGTGGCACGACCCTGGAGTTCCTCTCGCCTTTCCTGTGGAGAGCGCCTCCTCTTGAGATGCGACGGGAACGCCGGGAATTCTTTCCCTACGAAACAGGGAAAGGATCCCTCATCTCGAGCTAGGAGGCGAAACGGGGCTCCCCTGGATTTGTGCGTGACCCACGTGCTTCCTCTCGAGTGGAGACGGGTATGTCGGGGAACTTCTTGAGTTGCAGCAAGGGTGTGAAGGACCCTTTGGAAGTTCCAGTGGTTAGACGTGATTAGCCTCGAGAAGCCTCAGCGGAAATGGGCCTCATCTCGCCTGGAAGACAAAACCTCCTGGATTTTCTCGAGTTGCGGCAGGTGCTCTCGACTTACGACGGGGACCTCAGGGACCCGCTCTGGTGGCCTCAGGAAAGGCCAGTCCCCATGCGAGTTCCTCGGGGGCGTCTCGGGATTCCTCTCCCGTCAATGCCGGGGCCTAAGACCTTGTGTGGAGTCGGGGCCTGAACCTGAGGATTCCTCTCCAGTGATGACATGGATCTTGGGGTACTTCTGGAGTCTCCCCAGGGGAGTCAGTCCTCGTCTCGAATGCGGGCATGCACTTGCGCTTTCCTCCAGAGCTGTAGCAGCAGGGTCATGCAGTCCGCCGCGTGGATCACAGGATCTATGGTTTTCCCTCGAGTCTTTCCCACGAGGCTTTCCCACGAGGCTTTCCCACAGGGCTGTCCCACGTGCACACGTGGTGCGAGTCGATCCTCGGCTTGAACGTCAAGGCAGTGCAGGGAAAACAGGTTCCTCTGGAATGGACTGACACATCTGGGGGACTCTTGGAATGGTGGCACGACCCTGGAGTTCCTCTCGCCTTTCCTGTGGAGAGCGCCTCCTCTTGAGATGCGACGGGCACGCCGGGAATTCTTTCCCTACGAAACAGGGAAAGGATCCCTCATCTCGAGCTAGGAGGCGGAAACGGGGCTCCCCTGGATTTGTGCGTGACCCACGTGCTTCCTCTCGAGTGGAGACGGGTATGTCGGGGAACTTCTTGAGTTGCAGCAAGGGTGTGAAGGACCCTTTGGAAGTTCCAGTGGTTAGACGTGATTAGCCTCGAGAAGCCTCAGCGGAAATGGGCCTCATCTCGCCTGGAGGGCAAAACCTCCTGGATTTTCTCGAGTTGCGGCAGGTGCTCTCGACTTACGACGTGACCTCAGGGACCCGCTCTGGTGGCCTCAGGAAAGGCCAGTCCCCATGCGAGTTCCTCGGGGCGTCTCGGGATTCCTCTCCCGTCAATGCCGGGGCCTAAGACCTTGTGTGGAGTCGGGGCCGGAACCTGAGGATTCCTTTCCAGTGCTGACATGGATCTTGGGGTACTTCTGGAGTCTCCCCAGGGGAGTCAGTCCTCGTCTCGAATGCAGGCATGCACTTGCGCTTTCCTCCAGAGCTGTAGCAGCAGGGTCATGCAGTCCGCCGCGTGGATCAAAGGATCTATGGTTTTCCCTCGAGTCTTTCCCACGAGGCTTTCCCACGAGGCTTTCCCACAGGGCTGTCCCACGTGCACACGTGGTGCGAGTCGATCCTCGGCTTGAACGTCAAGGCAGTGCAGGGAAAACAGGTTCCTCTTGAATGGACTGACACATCTGGGGCACTCTTGGAATGGTGGCACGACCCTGGAGTTCCTCTCGCCTTTCCTGTGGTGAGCGCCTCCTCTTGAGATGCGACGGGAACGCCGGGAATTCTTTCCCTACGAAACAGGGAAAGGATCCCTCATCTCGAGCTAGGAGGCGGAAACGGGGCTCCCCTGGATGTGTGCGGGACCCACGTGCTTCCTCTCGAGTGCAAACGGGTATGTTGGGAAACTTCTTGAGTTGCAGCAATGGTGTGAAGGACCCTTTGGAAGTTCCAGTGGTTAGATGTGATTGGCCTCGAGAAGCCTCAGCGGAAATGGGCCTCATCTCGCCTGGAGGGCAAAACCTCCTGGATTTTCTCGAGTTGCGGCAGGTGCTCTCGACTTACGACGGGGACCTCAGGGACCCGCTCTGGTGGCCTCAGGAAAGGCCAGTCCCCATGCGAGTTCCTCGGGTCGTCTCGGGATTCCTCTCCCGTCAATGCCGGGGCCTAAGACCTTGTGTGGAGTCGGGGCCGGAACCTGAGGATTCCTTTCCAGTGCTGACATGGATCTTGGGGTACTTCTGGAGTCTCCCCAGGGGAGTCAGTCCTCGTCTCGAATGCAGGCATGCACTTGCGCTTTCCTCCAGAGCTGTAGCAGCAGGGTCATGCAGTCCGCCGCGTGGATCAAAGGATCTATGGTTTTCCCTCGAGTCTTTCCCACGAGGCTTTCCCACGAGGCTTTCCCACAGGGCTGTCCCACGTGCACACGTGGTGCGAGTCGATCCTCGGCTTGAACGTCAAGGCAGTGCAGGGAAAACAGGTTCCTCTTGAATGGACTGACACATCTGGGGCACTCTTGGAATGGTGGCACGACCCTGGAGTTCCTCTCGCCTTTCCTGTGGTGAGCGCCTCCTCTTGAGATGCGACGGGAACGCCGGGAATTCTTTCCCTACGAAACAGGGAAAGGATCCCTCATCTCGAGCTAGGAGGCGGAAACGGGGCTCCCCTGGATGTGTGCGGGACCCACGTGCTTCCTCTCGAGTGCAAACGGGTATGTTGGGAAACTTCTTGAGTTGCAGCAATGGTGTGAAGGACCCTTTGGAAGTTCCAGTGGTTAGATGTGATTGGCCTCGAGAAGCCTCAGCGGAAATGGGCCTCATCTCGCCTGGAGGGCAAAACCTCCTGGATTTTCTCGAGTTGCGGCAGGTGCTCTCGACTTACGACGGGGACCTCAGGGACCCGCTCTGGTGGCCTCAGGAAAGGCCAGTCCCCATGCGAGTTCCTCGGGGGCCTCTAGGGATTCCTCTCCCGTCGATGCCGGGGCCTAAGACCTTGTGTGGAGTCGGGGCCGGAACCTGAGGATTCCTCTCGAGTGCTGACATGGATCTTGGGGTACTTCTGGAGTCTCCCCAGGGGAGTCAGTCCTCGTCTCGAATGCGGGAATGCACTTGCGCTTTCCTCCAGAGCGGTAGCAGCAGTGTCACGCAGTCCTCCGTGTGGATCAAAGGATCTATGGTTTTCCCTCGAGTCTTTCCCACGAGGCTTTCCCACGAGGCTTTCCCACAGGGCTGTCCCACGTGCACACGTGGTGGGAGTCGATCCTCGGCTTGAACGTCAAGGCAGTTCAGGGAAAACAGGTTCCTCTGGAATGGACTGACACATCTGGGGGACTCTTGGAATGGTGGCACGACCCTGGAGTTCCTCTCGCCTTTCCTGTGGAGAGCGCCTCCTCTTGAGATGCGACGGGAACGCCGGGAATACTTTCCCTACGAAACAGGGAAAGGATCCCTCATCTCGAGCTAGGAGGCGGAAACGGGGCTCCCCTGGATGTGTGCGGGACACCACGTGCTTCCTCTCGAGTGCAGACGGGTATGTCGGGGAACTTCTTGAGTTGCAGCAATGGTGTGAAGGACCCTTTGGAAGTTCAAGTGGTTAGATGTGATTGGCCTCGAGAAGCCTCAGCGGAAATGGGCCTCATCTCACCTGGAGTGCAAAACCTCCTGGATTTTCTAGAGTTGCGGCAGGTGCTCTCGACTTACGACGGGGACCTCAGGGACCCGCTCTGGTGGCCTCAGGAAAGGCCAGTCCCCATGCGAGTTCCTCGGGGGCGTCTCGGGATTCCTCTCCCGTCGATGCCGGGGCCTAAGACCTTGTGTGGAGTCGACGCCGGAACCTGAGGATTCCTCTCCAGTGCTGACATGGATCTTGGGGTACTTCTGGAGTCTCCCCAGGGGAGTCAGTCCTCGTCTCGAATGCGGGCATGCATTGCGCTTTCCTCCAGAGCGGTAGCAGCAGTGTCACGCAGTCCGCCGCGTGGATCAAAGGATCAATGGTTTTCCCTCGAGTCTTTCCCACGAGGCTTTCCCACGAGGCTGTCCCACGTGCACACGTGGTGGAGTCGATCCTCGGATTGAACGTCAAGGCAGTGCAGGGAAAACAGGTTCCTCTGGAATGGACTGACACATCTGGGGGACTCTTGGAATGGTGGCACGACCCTGGAGTTCCTCTCGCCTTTCCTGTGGAGAGCGCCTCCTCTTGAGATGCGACGGGAACCCCGGGAATTCTTTCCCTATGAAACAGGGAAAGGATCCCTCATCTCGAGCTAGGAGGCGGAAACGGGGCTCCCCAGGATGTGTGCGGGACCCACGTGCTTCCTCTCGAGTGCAGACGGGTATGTCGGGGAACTTCTTGAGTTGCAGCAAGGGTGTGAAGCACCCTTTGGAAGTTCCAGTGGTTAGATGTGATTGGCCTCGAGAAGCCTCAGCGGAAATGGGCCTCATCTCGCCTGGAGGGCAAAACCTCCTGGATTTTCTCGAGTTGCGGCAGGTGCTCTCGCCTTACGACGGGGTCCTCAGGGACCCGCTCTGGTGGCCTCAGGAAAGGCCAGTCCCCATGCGAGTTCCTCGGGGGCGTCTCGGGATTCCTCTCCCGTCGATGCCGGGGCCTAAGACCTTGTGTGGAGTCGGGGCCGGAACCTGAGGATTCCTCTCCAGTGCTGACATGGATCTTGGGGTACTTCTGGAGTCTCCCCAGGGGAGTCAGTCCTCGTCTCGAATGCGGGCATGCACTTGCGCTTTCCTCCAGAGCGGTAGCAGCAGTGTCACGCAGTCCGCCGCGTGGATCAAAGGATCTATGGTTTTCCCTCGAGTCTTTCCCACGAGGATTTCACACGAGGCTTTCCCACAGGGCCGTCCCACGTGCACACGTGGTGGGAGTCAATCCTCGGCTTGAACGTCATGGCAGTGCAGGGAAAACAGGTTCCTCTGGAATGGACTGACACATCTGGGGGACTCTTGGAATGGTGGCACGACACTGGAGTTCCTCTCGCCTTTCCTGTGGAGAGTGCCTCCTCTTGAGATGCGACGGGAACGCCGGGAATTCTTTCCCTACGAAACAGGGAAAGGATCCCTCATCTCGAGCTAGGAGGCGGAAACGGGGCTCCCCTGGATGTGTGCGGGACCCACGTGCTTCCTCTCGAGTGCAGACGGGTATGTCGGGGAACTTCTTGAGTTGCAGCAAGGGTGTGAAGGACCCTTTGGAAGTTCCAGTGGTTAGACGTGATTAGCCTCTAGAAGCCTCAGCGGAAATGGGCCTCATCTCGCCTGGAGGGCAAAACCTCCTGCATTTTCTCGAGTTGCGGCAGGTGCTCTCGACTTACGACGGGGACCTCAGGGACCCGCTCTGGTGGCCTCCGGAAAGGCCAGTCCCCATGCGAGTTCCTCGGGGGCCTCTCGGGATTCCTCTCCCGTCGATCCCGGCGCCTAAGACCTTGTTTGGAATCGGGGCCGGAACCTGAGGATTACTCTCCAGTGCTGACATGGATCTTGGGGTACTTCTGGAGTCTCCCCAGGGGAGTCAGTCCTCGTCTCGAATGCGGGCATGCACTTGCGCTTTCCTCCAGAGCGGTAACAGCAGTGTCACCCAGTCCGCCTCGTGGATCAAGGGATCTATGGTTTTCCCTCGAGTCTTTCCCACGAGGCTTTCCCACGAGTCTTTCCCACAGGGCTGTCCCACATGCACACGTGGTGGGAGTCGATCCTCGGCTTGAACGTCAAGGCAGTGCAGGGAAAACAGGTCCTCTGGAATGGACTGACACATCTGGGGGACTCTTGGAATGGTGGCACGACTCTGGAGTTCCTCTCGCCTTTCCTGTGGAGAGCGCCTCCTCTTGAGATGCGACGGGACCGCCGAGAATTCTTTCCCTACGAAACAGGGAAAGGATCCCTCATCTCGAGCTAGGAGGCGGAAACGGGGCTCCCCTGGATGTGTGCGGGACCCACCTGCTTCCTCTCGAGTGGAGACGGGTATGTCGGGGAACTTCTTGAGTTGCAGCAAGGGTGTGAAGGACCCTTTGGAAGTTCCAGTGGTTAGATGTGATTGGCCTCGAGAAGCCTCAGCGGAAATGGGCCTCATCTCGCCTGGAGGGCAAAACCTCCTGGATTTTCTCGAGTTGCGGCAGGTGCTCTCGCCTTACGATGGGGACCTCAGGGATCCGCTCTGGTGGCCTCAGGAAAGGCCAGTCCCCATGCGAGTTCCTCGGGGGCGTCTCGGGATTCCTCTCCAGTCGATGCAGGGGCCTAAGACCTTGTGTGGAGTCCGGCCCGGAACCTGAGGATTCCTCTCCAGTGCTGACATGGATCTTGGGGTACTTCTGGAGTCTCCCCAGGGGAGTCAGTCCTCGTCTCGAATGCGGGCATGCACTTGCGCTTTCCTCCAGAGCGGTAGCAGCAGTGTCACGCAGTCCGCCGCGTGGATCAAAGGATCTATGGTTTTCCCTCGAGTCTTTCCCACGAGGCTTTCCCACGAGGCTTTCCCACAGGGCTGTCCCACGTGCACACGTGGTGGGAGTCAATCCTCGGCTTGAACGTCAAGGCAGTGCAGGGAAAACAGTTTCCTCTGGAATGGACTGACACATCTGGGGGACTCTTGGAATGGTGGCACGACCCTGGAGTTCCTCTCGCCTTTCCTGTGGAGAGCGCCTCCTCTTGAGATGCGACGGGAACGCCGGGAATTCTTTCCCAACGAAACAGGGAAAGGATCCCTCATCTCGAGCTAGGAGGCGGAAACGGGGCTCCCCTGGATGTTTGCGGGACCCACGTGCTTCCTCTCGAGTGCAGACGGGTATGTCGGGGAACTTCTTGAGTTGCAGCAAGGGTGTGAAGGACCCTTTGGAAGTTCCAGTGGTTAGATGTGATTGGCCTCGAGAAGCCTCAGCGGAAATGGGCCTCATCTCGCCTGGAGGGCAAAACCTCCTGGATTTTCTCGAGTTGCGGCAGGTGCTCTCGACTTACGACGGGGACCTCAGGGACTCGCTCTGGTGGCCTCAGGAAAGGCCAGTCCCCATGCGAGTTCCTCGGGGGCGTCTCGGGATTCCTCTCCCGTCGATGCCGGGGCCTAAGACCTTGTGTGGAGTCGGGGCCGGAACCTGAGGATTCCTCTCCAGGGCTGACATGGATCTTGGGGTACGTCTGGAGTCTCCCCAGGGGAGTCAGTCCTCGTCTCGAATGCGGGCATGCATTGCGCTTTCCTCCAGAGCGGTAGCAGCAGTGTCACGCAGTCCGCCAAGTGGATCATAAGATCTATGGTTTTCCTTCGAGTCTTTCTCACGAGGCTTTCCCACGAGGCTTTCCCACAAGGCTGTCCCACGTGCACACGTGGTGGGAGTCGATCCTCGGCTTGAACGTCAAGGCAGTGCAGGGAAAACAGGTTCCTCTGGAATGGACTGACACATCTGGGGGACTCTTGGAATGGTGTCACGACCTTGGAGTTCCTCTCGCCTTTCCTGTGGAGAGCGCCTCCTCTTGAGATGCGACGGGAACGCCGGGAATTCTTTCCCTACGAAACAGGGAAAGGATCCCTCATCTCGAGCTATTAGGCGGAAACGGGGCTCCCCTGGATGTGTGCGGGACCCCACGAGCTTCCTCTCGAGTGGAGACGGGTATGTCGGGGAACTTCTTGAGTTGCAGCAATGGTGTGAAGGACCCTTTGGAAGTTCCAGTGGTTAGATGTGATTGGCCTCGAGAAGCCTCAGCGGAAATGTGCCTCATCTCGCCTGGAGGGCAAAACCTCCTGGATTTTCTCGAGTTGGGGCAGGTGCTCTCGACTTACGACGGGGACCTCAGGGACCCGCTCTGGTGGCCTCAGGAAAGGCCAGTCCCCATGCGAGTTCCTCGGGGGCCTCTCGGGATTCCTCTCCCGTCGATGCCGGGGCCTAAGACCTTGTGTGGAGTCGTGGCCGGAACCTGAGGATTCCTCTCCAGTGCTGACATGTATCTTGGGGTACTTCTGGAGTCTCCCCAGGGGAGTCAGTCCTCGTCTCGAATGCGGGCATGCACTTGCGCTTTCCTCCAGAGCGGTAGCAGCAGTGTCACGCAGTCCGCCGCGTGGATCAAAGGATCTATAGTTTTCCCTCGAGTCTTTCCCACGAGGCTTTCCCACAGGGCTGTCCCACGTGCACACGTGGTGGGAGTCGATCCTCGGCTTGAACGTCAAGGCAGTGCAGGGAAAACAGGTTCCTCTGGAATGGACTGACACATCTGGGGGACTCTTGGAATGGTGGCCCGACCCTGGAGTTCCTCTCGCCTTTCCTGTGGAGACCGCCTCCTCTTGAGATGCGACGGGAACGCCGGGAATTCTTTCCCTACGAAACAGGGAAAGGATCCCTCATCTCGAGCTAGGAGGCGGAAACGGGGCTCCCCTGGATGTGTGCGGGACCCCACGTGCTTCCTCTCGAGTGGAGACGGGTATGTCGGGGAACTTCTTGAGTTGCAGCAAGGGTGTGAAGGACCCTTTTGAAGTTCCAGTGGTTAGACGTGATTGGCCTCGAGAAGCCTCAGCGGAAATGGGCCTCATCTCGCCTGGAGGGCAAAACCTCCTGGATTTTCTCGAGTTGCGGCAGGTGCTCTCGACTTACGACGGGGACCTCAGGGACCCGCTCTGGTGGCCTCAGGAAAATCCAGTCCCCATGCGAGTTCCTCGGGGGCCTCTCGGGATTCCTCTCCCGTCGATGCCGCGGCCTAAGACCTTGTGTGTAGTCGGGGCCTGAACCTGAGGATTCCTCTCCAGTGCTGACATGGATCTTGGGGTACTTCTGGAGTCTCCCCAGGGGAGTCAGTCCTCGTCTCGAATGCGGGCATGCACTTGCGCTTTCCTCCAGAGCGGTAGCAGCAGTGTCACGCAGTCCGCCGCGTGGATCAAAGGATCTATGGTTTTCCCTCGAGTCTTTCCCACGAGGTTTTCCCACGAGGCTTTCCCACAGGGCTGTCCCACGTGCAAACGTGGTGGGAGTCGATCCTCGGCTTGAACGTCAAGGCAGTGCAGGGAAAACAGGTTCCTCTGGAATGGACTGACACATCTGGGGGACTCTTGGAATGGTGGCACGACCCTGGAGTTCCTCTCGCCTTTCCTGTGGAGAGCGCTTCCTCTTGAGATGCGACGGGAACGCCGGGAATTCTTTCCGTAGGAAACAGGGAAAGGATCCCTCATCTCGAGCTAGGAGGCGGAAACGGGGCTCCCCTGGATGTGTGCGGGACCCACGTGCTACCTCTCCAGTGGAGACGGGTATGTCGGGGAACTTCTTGAGTTGCAGCAAGGGTGTGAAGGACCCTTTGGAAGTTCCAGTGGTTAGACGTGATTAGCCTCGAGAAGCCTCAGCGGAAATGGGCCTCATCGCGCCTGGAGGGCAAAACCTCCTGGATTTTCTCGAGTTGCGGCAGGTGCTCTCGACTTACGACGGGGACCTAAGGGACCCGCTCTGGTGGCCTCAGCAAAGGCCAGTCCCCATGCGAGTTCCTCGGGGGCCTCTCGGGATTCCTCTCCCGTCGTTGCCGGGGTCTAAGACCTTGTGTGGAGTCGGGGCCGGAACCTGAGGATTCCTCTCCAGTGCTGACATTGATCTTGGGGTACTTCTGGAGTCTCCCCAGGGGAGTCAGTCCTCGTCTCGAATGCGGGCATGCACTTGCGCTTTCCTCCAGAGCGGTAGCAGCAGTGTCACGCAGTCCGCCGCGTGGATCAAAGGATCTATGGTTTTCCCTCGAGTCTTTCCCACGAGGCTTTCCCACGAGGCTTTCCCACAGGGCTGTCCCACGTGCACACGTGGTGGGAGTCGATCCTCGGCTTGAACGTCAAGGCAGTGCAGGGAAAACAGGTTCCTCTGGAATGGACTGACACATCTGGGGGACTCTTGGAATGGTGGCACGACCCTGGAGTTCCTCTCGCCTTTCCTGTGGAGAGCGCTTCCTCTTGAGATGCGACGGGAACGCCGGGAATTCTTTCCCTACGAAACAGGGAAAGGATCCCTCATCTCGAGCTAGGAGGCGGAAACGGGGCTCCCCTGGATGTGTGCGGGACCCACGTGCTACCTCTCGAGTGGAGACGGGTATGTCGGGGAACTTCTTGAGTTGCAGCAAGGGTGTGAAGGACCCTTTGGAAGTTCCAGTGGTTAGACGTGATTAGCCTCGAGAAGCCTCAGCGGAAATGGGCCTCATCGCGCCTGGAGGGCAAAACCTCCTGGATTTTCTCGAGTTGCGGCAGGTGCTCTCGACTTACGACGGGGACCTCAGGGACCCGCTCTGGTGGCCTCAGGAAAGGCCAGTCCCCATGCGAGTTCCCGGGGGCATCTCGGGATTCCTCTCCCGTCGAGGCCGGGGCCTAAGACCTTGTGTGGAGTCGGGGCCGGAACCTGAGGATTCCTCTCCAGTGCTGACATGAATCTTGGGGTACTTCTGGAGTCTCCCCAGGGGAGTCAGTCCTCGTCTCGAATGCGGGCATGCACTTGCGCTTTCCTCCAGAGCGGTAGCAGCAGTGTCACGCAGTCCGCCGCGTGGATCAAAGGATCTATGGTTTTCCCTCGAGTCTTTCCCACGAGGCTTTCCCACGAGGCTTTCCCACAGGGCTGTCCCACGTGCAAACGTGGTGGGAGTCGATCCTCGGCTTGAACGTCAAGGCAGTGCAGGGAAAACAGGTTCCTCTGGAATGGACTGACACATCTGGGGGACTCTTGGAATGGTGGCACGACCCTGGAGTTCCTCTCGCCTTTCCTGTGGAGAGCGCTTCCTCTTAAGATGCGACGGGAACGCCGGGAATTCTTTCCCTACGAAACAGGGAAAGGATCCCTCATCTCGAGCTAGGAGGCGGAAACGGGGCTCCCAGGATGTGTGCGGGACCCACGTGCTACCTCTCAAGTGGAGACGGGTATGTCGGGGAACTTCTTGAGTTGCAGCAATGGTGTGAAGGACCCTTTGGAAGTTCCAGTGGTTAGCTGTCATTGGCCTCGAGAAGCCTCAGCGGAAATGGGCCTCATCTCGCCTGGAGGGCAAAACCTCCTGGATTTTCTCGAGTTGCGGCAGGTGCTCTCGACTTACGACGGGGACCTCATGGACCCGCTCTGGTGGCCTCAGGAAAGGCCAGTCCCCATTCGAGTTCCTCGGGGGCCTCTCGGGATTCCTCTCCCGTCGTTGCCGGGGTCTAAGACCTTGTGTGGAGTCGGGGCCGGAACCTGAGGATTCCTCTCCAGTGCTGACATGGATCTTGGGGTACTTCTGGAGTCTCCCCAGGGGAGTCAGTCCTCGACTCGAATGCGGGCATGCACTTGCGCTTTCCTCCAGAGCGGTAGCAGCAGTGTCACGCAGTCCGCCGCGTGGATCAAAGGATCTATGGTTTTCCCTCGAGTCTTTCCCACGAGGCTTTCCCACGAGGCTTTCCCACAGGGCTGTCCCACGTGCACACGTGGTGGGAGTCGATCCTCGGCTTGAACGTCAAGGCAGTGCAGGGAAAACAGTTTCCTCTGGAATGGACTGACATATCTGGGGGACTCTTGGAATGGTGGCACGACCCTGGAGTTCCTCTCGCCTTTCCTGTGGAGAGCGCTTCCTCTTGAGATGCGACGGGAACGCCGGGAATTCTTTCCCTACGAAACAGGGAAAGGATCCCTCATCTCGAGCTAGGAGGCGGAAACGGGGCTCCCCTGGATGTGTGCGAGACCCACGTGCTTCCTCTCGAGTTGAGACGGGTATCTCGGGGAACTTCTTGAGTTGCAGCAAGGGTGTGAAGGACCCTTTGGAAGTTCCAGTGGTTAGACGTGATTAGCCTCGAGAAGCCTCAGCGGAAATGGGCCTCATCTCGCCTGGAGGGCAAAACCTCCTGGATTTTCTCGAGTTGGGGCAGGTGCTCTCGACTTACGACGGGGACCTCAGGGACCCGCTCTGGTGGCCTCAGGAAAGGCCAGTCCCCATGCGAGTTCCTCGGGGGCCTCTCGGGATTCCTCTCCCGTCGATGCCGGGGCCTAAGACCTTGTGTGGAGTCGGGGCCGGAACCTGAGGATTCCTCTCCAGTGCTGACATGGATCTTGGGGTACTTCTGGAGTCTCCGCAGGGGAGTCAGTCCTCGTCTCGAATGCGGGCATGCACTTGCGCTTTCCTCCAGAGCGGTAGCAGCAGTGTCACGCAGTCCTCCGCGTGGATCAAAGGATCTATGGTTTTCCCTCGAGTCTTTCCCACGAGGCTTTCCCACGAGGCTTTCCCACAGGGCTGTCCCACGTGCACACGTGGTGGGAGTCGATCCTCGGCTTGAACGTCAAGGCAGTGCAGGGAAAACAGGTTCCTCTGGAATGGACTGACACATCTGGGGGACTCTTGGAATGGTGGCCCGACCCTGGAGTTCCTCTCGCCTTTCCTGTGGAGAGCGCCTCCTCTTGAGATGCGACGGGAACGCCGGGAATTCTTTCCCTACGAAACAGGGAAAGGATCCCTCATCTCGAGCTAGGAGGCGGAAACGGGGCTCCCCTGGATGTGTGCGGGACCCCACGTGCTTCCTCTCGAGTGGAGACGGGTATGTCGGGGAACTTCTTGAGTTGCAGCAATGGTGTGAAGGACCCTTTGGAAGTTCCAGTGGTTAGATGTGATTGGCCTCGAGAAGCCTCAGCGGAAATGGGCCTCATCTGGCCTGGAGGGCAAAACCTCCTGGATTTTCTCGAGTTGTGGCAGGTGCTCTCGACTTACGACGGGGACCTCAGGGAACCGCTCTGGTGGCCTCAGGAAAGGCCAGTCCCCATGCGAGTTCCTCGGGGGCGTCTCGGGATTCCTCTCCCGTCGATGCCGGGGCCTAAGACCTTGTGTGGAGTCGGGGCCGGAACCTGAGGATTCCTCTCCAGTGCTGACATGGATCTTGGGGTACTTCTGGAGTCTCCCCAGGGGAGTCAGTCCTCGTCTCGAATGCGGGCATGCACTTGCGCTTTCCTCCAGAGCGGTAGCAGCAGTGTCACGCAGTCCGCCGCGTGGATCAAAGAATCTATGGTTTTTCCTCGAGGCTTTCCCACGAGGCTTTCCCACAGGGCTGTTCCACGTGCACACGTGGTGGGAGTCGATCCTCGGCTTGAACGTCAAGGCAGTGCAGGGAAAACAGGTTCCTCTGGAATGGACTGACACATCTGGGGGACTCTTGGAATGGTGGCACGACCCTGGAGTTCCTCTCGCCTTTCCTGTGGAGAGCGCTTCCTCTTGAGATGCGACGGGAACGCCGGGAATTCTTTCCCTACGAAACAGGGAAAGGATCCCTCATCTCGAGCTAGGAGGCGGAAACGGGGCTCCCCTGGATGTGTGCGGGACCCACGTGCTTCCTCTCGAGTGGAGACGGGTATGTCGGGGAACTTCTTGAGTTGCAGCAAGGGTGTGAAGGACCCTTTGGAAGTTCCAGTGGTTAGACGTGATTAGCCTCGAGAAGCCTCAGCGGAAATGGGCCTCATCGCGCCTGGAGGGCAAAACCTCCTGGATTTTCTCGAGTTGCGGCAGGTGCTCTCGACTTACGACGGGGACCTCAGGGACCCGCTCTGGTGGCCTCAGGAAAGGCCAGTCCCCATGCGAGTTCCTCGGGGGCCTCTCGGGATTCCTCTCCCGTCGATGCCGGGGCCTAAGACCTTGTGTGGAGTCGGGGCCGGAACCTGAGGATTCCTCTCCAGTGCTGACATGGATCTTGGGGTACTTCTGGAGTCTCCCCAGGGGAGTCAGTCCTCGTCTCGAATGCGGGCATGCACTTGCGCTTTCCTCCAGAGCGGTAGCAGCACTGTCACGCAGTCCGCCACGTGGATCACAGGATCTATGGTTTTTCCTCAAGTCTTTCCCACGAGGCTTTCCCACGAGGCTTTCCCACAGGGCTGTCCCACGTGCACACGTGGTGGGAGTCGATCCTCGGCTTGAACGTCAAGGCAGTGCAGGGAAAACAGGTTCCTCTGGAATGGACTGACACATCTGGGGGACTCTTGGAATGGTGGCATGACCCTGGAGTTCCTCTCGCCTTTCCTGTGGAGAGCGCCTCCTCTTGAGATGCGACGGGAACGCCGGGAATTCTTTCCCTACGAAACAGGGAAAGGATCCCTCATCTCGAGCTAGGAGGCGGAAACGGGGCTACCCTGGATGTGTGCGGGACCCCACGTGCTTCCTCTCGAGTGGAGACGGGTATGTCGGGGAACTTCTTGAGTTGCAGCAAGGGTGTGAAGGACCCTTTGGAAGTTCCAGTGGTTAGACGTGATTGGCCTCGAGAAGCCTCAGCGGAAATGGGCCTCATCTCGCCTGGAGGGCAAAACCTCCTGGATTTTCTCGAGTTGCGGCAGGTGCTCTCGACTTACGACGGGGACCTCAGGAACCCGCTCTGGTGGCCTCAGGAAAGGCCAGTCCCCATGGTAGTTCCTTGGGGGCCTCTCGGGATTCCTCTCCCGTCGATGCCGGGGCCTAAGACCTTGTGTGGAGTCGGGACCGGAACCTGAGGATTCCTCTCCAGTGCTGACATGGATCTTGGGGTACTTCTGGAGTCTCCCCAGGGGAGTCAGTCCGCGTCTCGAATGCGGGCATGCACTTGCGCTTTCCTCCAGAGCGGAGGCAGCAGTGTCACGCTGTCCGCCAGTGGATCAAAGGATCTATGGTTTTCCCTCGAGGCTTTCCCACGAGGCTTTCCCACAGGTCTGTCCCACGTTCACACGTGGTGGGAGTCGATGCTCGGCTTGAACGTCAAGGCAGTGCAGGGAAAACAGGTTCCTCTGGAATGGACTGACACATCTGGGGGACTCTTGGAATGGTGTCACGACCCTGGAGTTCCTCTCGCCTTTCCTGTGGAGAGCGCCTCCTCTTAAGATGCGACGGGAACGCCGGGAATTCTTTCCCTACGAAACAGGGAAAGGATCCCTCATCTCGAGCTAGGAGGCGGAAACGGGGCTCCCCTGGATGTGTGCGGGACCCCACGTGCTTCCTCTCGAGTGGAGACGGGTATGTCGGGGAACTTCTTGAGTTGCAGCAAGGGTGTGAAGGACCCTTTGGAAGTTCCAGTGGTTAGACGTGATTGGCCTCGAGAAGCCTCAGCGGAAATGGGCCTCATCTCGCCTGGAGGGCAAAACCTCCTGGATTTTCTCGAGTTGCGGCAGGTGCTCTCGACTTACGACGGGGACCTCAGGAACCCGCTCTGGTGGCCTCAGGAAAGGCCAGTCCCCATGGAAGTTCCTCGGGGGCCTCTCGGGATTCCTCTCCCGTCGATGCCGGGGCCTAAGACCTTGTGTGGAGTCGGGGCCGGAACCTGAGGATTCCTCTCCAGTGCTGACATGGATCTTGGGGTACTTCTGGAGTCTCCCCAGGGGAGTCAGTCCGCGTCTCGAATGCGGGCATGCACTTGCGCTTTCCTCCAGAGCGGTAGCAGCAGTGTCACGCAGTCCGCCGCGTGGATCAAAGGATCTATGGTTTTCCCTCGAGTCTTTCCCACGAGGCTTTCCCACGAGGCTTTCCCACAGGTCTGTCCCACGTGCACACGTGGTGGGAGTCGATCCTCGGCTTGAACGTCAAGGCAGTGCAGGGAAAACAGGTTCCTCTGGAATGGACTGACACATCTGGGGGACTCTTGGAATGGTGTCACGACCCTGGAGTTCCTCTCGCCTTTCCTGTGGAGAGCGCCTCCTCTTAAGATGCGACGGGAACGCCGGGAATTCTTTCCCTACGAAACAGGGAAAGGATCCCTCATCTCGAGCTAGGAGGCGGAAACGGGGCTCCCCTGGATGTGTGCGGGACCCCACGTGCTTCCTCTCGAGTGGAGACGGGTATGTCGGGGAACTTCTTGAGTTGCAGCAAGGGTGTGAAGGACCCTTTGGAAGTTCCAGTGGTTAGACGTGATTGGCCTCGAGAAGCCTCAGCGGAAATGGGCCTCATCTCGCCTGGAGGGCAAAACCTCCTGGATTTTCTCGAGTTGCGTCAGGTGCTCTCGACTTACGACGGGGACCTCAGGGACCCGCTCTGGTGGCCTCAGGAAAGGCCAGTCCCCATGCGAGTTCCTCGGGGGCCTCTCGGGATTCCTCTCCCGTCGATGCCGCGGCCTAAGACCTTGTGTGTAGTCGGGGCCTGAACCTGAGGATTCCTCTCCAGTGCTGACATGGATCTTGGGGTACTTCTGGAGTCTCCCCAGGGGAGTCAGTCCTCGTCTCGAATGCGGGCATGCACTTGCGCTTTCCTCCAGAGCGGTAGCAGCAGTGTCACGCAGTCCGCCGCGTGGATCAAAGGATCTATGGTTTTCCCTCGAGTCTTTCCCACGAGGTTTTCCCACGAGGCTTTCCCACAGGGCTGTCCCACGTGCAAACGTGGTGGGAGTCGATCCTCGGCTTGAACGTCAAGGCAGTGCAGGGAAAACAGGTTCCTCTGGAATGGACTGACACATCTGGGGGACTCTTGGAATGGTGGCACGACCCTGGAGTTCCTCTCGCCTTTCCTGTGGAGAGCGCTTCCTCTTGAGATGCGACGGGAACGCCGGGAATTCTTTCCGTAGGAAACAGGGAAAGGATCCCTCATCTCGAGCTAGGAGGCGGAAACGGGGCTCCCCTGGATGTGTGCGGGACCCACGTGCTACCTCTCGAGTGGAGACGGGTATGTCGGGGAACTTCTTGAGTTGCAGCAAGGGTGTGAAGGACCCTTTGGAAGTTCCAGTGGTTAGACGTGATTAGCCTCGAGAAGCCTCAGCGGAAATGGGCCTCATCGCGCCTGGAGGGCAAAACCTCCTGGATTTTCTCGAGTTGCGGCAGGTGCTCTCGACTTACGACGGGGACCTAAGGGACCCGCTCTGGTGGCCTCAGCAAAGGCCAGTCCCCATGCGAGTTCCTCGGGGGCCTCTCGGGATTCCTCTCCCGTCGTTGCCGGGGTCTAAGACCTTGTGTGGAGTCGGGGCCGGAACCTGAGGATTCCTCTCCAGTGCTGACATTGATCTTGGGGTACTTCTGGAGTCTCCCCAGGGGAGTCAGTCCTCGTCTCGAATGCGGGCATGCACTTGCGCTTTCCTCCAGAGCGGTAGCAGCAGTGTCACGCAGTCCGCCGCGTGGATCAAAGGATCTATGGTTTTCCCTCGAGTCTTTCCCACGAGGCTTTCCCACGAGGCTTTCCCACAGGGCTGTCCCACGTGCACACGTGGTGGGAGTCGATCCTCGGCTTGAACGTCAAGGCAGTGCAGGGAAAACAGGTTCCTCTGGAATGGACTGACACATCTGGGGGACTCTTGGAATGGTGGCCCGACCCTGGAGTTCCTCTCGCCTTTCCTGTGGAGACCGCCTCCTCTTGAGATGCGACGGGAACGCCGGGAATTCTTTCCCTACGAAACAGGGAAAGGATCCCTCATCTCGAGCTAGGAGGCGGAAACGGGGCTCCCCTGGATGTGTGCGGGACACCACGTGCTTCCTTTCGAGTGGAGACGGGTATGTCGGGGAACTTCTTGAGTTGCAGCAAGGGTGTGAAGGACCCTTTGGAAGTTCCAGTGGTTAGATGTGATTGGCCTCGAGAAGCCTCAGCGGAAATGGGCCTCATCTCGCCTGGAGGGCAAAACCTCCTGGATTTTCTCGAGTTGCGGCAGGTGGTCTCGGCTTACGACGGGGACCTCAGGGACCCGCTCTGGTGGCCTCAGGAAAGGCCAGTCCCCATGCGAGTTCCTCGGGGGCCTCTCGGGATTCCTCTCCCGTCGATGCCGCGGCCTAAGACCTTGTGTGGAGTCGGGGCCTGAACCTGAGGATTCCTCTCCAGTGCTGACATGGATCTTGGGGTACTTCTGGAGTCTCCCCAGGGGAGTCAGTCCTCGTCTCGAATGTGGGCATGCACTTGCGCTTTCCTCCAGAGCGGTAGCAGCAGTGTCAGGCAGTCCGCCGCGTGGATCAAAGGATCTATGGTTTTCCCTCGAGTCTTTCCCACGAGGCTTTCCCACGAGGCTTTCCCACAGGGCTGTCCCACGTGCAAACGTGGTGGGAGTCGATCCTCGGCTTGTACGTCAAGGCAGTGCAGGGAAAACAGGTTCCTCTGGAATGGACTGACACATCTGGGGGACTCTTGGAATGGTGGCACGACCCTGGAGTTCCTCTCGCCTTTCCTGTGGAGAGCGCTTCCTCTTGAGATGCGACGGGAACGCCGGGAATTCTTTCCCTACGAAACAGGGAAAGGATCCCTCATCTCGAGCTAGGAGGCGGAAACGGGGCTCCCCTGGATGTGTGCGGGACCCACGTGCTACCTCTCGAGTGGAGACGGGTATGTCGGGGAACTTCTTGAGTTGCAGCAAGGGTGTGAAGGACCCTTTGGAAGTTCCAGTGGTTAGACGTGATTAGCCTCGAGAAGCCTCAGCGGAAATGGGCCTCATCGCGCCTGGAGGGCAAAACCTCCTGGATTTTCTCGAGTTGCGGCAGGTGCTCTCGACTTACGACGGGGACCTCAGGGACCCGCTCTGGTGGCCTCAGGAAAGGCCAGTCCCCATGCGAGTTCCCGGGGGCATCTCGGGATTCCTCTCCCGTCGAGGCCGGGGCCTAAGACCTTGTGTGGAGTCGGGGCCGGAACCTGAGGATTCCTCTCCAGTGCTGACATGAATCTTGGGGTACTTCTGGAGTCTCCCCAGGGGAGTCAGTCCTCGTCTCGAATGCGGGCATGCACTTGCGCTTTCCTCCAGAGCGGTAGCAGCAGTGTCACGCAGTCCGCCGCGTGGATCAAAGGATCTATGGTTTTCCCTCGAGTCTTTCCCACGAGGCTTTCCCACGAGGCTTTCCCACAGGGCTGTCCCACGTGCAAACGTGGTGGGAGTCGATCCTCGGCTTGAACGTCAAGGCAGTGCAGGGAAAACAGGTTCCTCTGGAATGGACTGACACATCTGGGGGACTCTTGGAATGGTGGCACGACCCTGGAGTTCCTCTCGCCTTTCCTGTGGAGAGCGCTTCCTCTTAAGATGCGACGGGAACGCCGGGAATTCTTTCCCTACGAAACAGGGAAAGGATCCCTCATCTCGAGCTAGGAGGCGGAAACGGGGCTCCCAGGATGTGTGCGGGACCCACGTGCTACCTCTCAAGTGGAGACGGGTATGTCGGGGAACTTCTTGAGTTGCAGCAATGGTGTGAAGGACCCTTTGGAAGTTCCAGTGGTTAGCTGTCATTGGCCTCGAGAAGCCTCAGCGGAAATGGGCCTCATCTCGCCTGGAGGGCAAAACCTCCTGGATTTTCTCGAGTTGCGGCAGGTGCTCTCGACTTACGACGGGGACCTCATGGACCCGCTCTGGTGGCCTCAGGAAAGGCCAGTCCCCATTCGAGTTCCTCGGGGGCCTCTCGGGATTCCTCTCCCGTCGTTGCCGGGGTCTAAGACCTTGTGTGGAGTCGGGGCCGGAACCTGAGGATTCCTCTCCAGTGCTGACATTGATCTTGGGGTATTCTGGAGTCTCCCCAGGGGAGTCAGTCCTCGTCTCGAATGCGGGCATGCACTTGCGCTTTCCTCCAGAGCGGTAGCAGCAGTGTCACGCAGTCCGCCGCGTGGATCAAAGGATCTATGGTTTTCCCTCGAGTCTTTCCCACGAGGCTTTCCCACGAGGCTTTCCCACAGGGCTGTCCCACGTGCACACGTGGTGGGAGTCGATCCTCGGCTTGAACGTCAAGGCAGTGCAGGGAAAACAGGTTCCTCTGGAATGGACTGACACATCTGGGGGACTCTTGGAATGGTGGCCCGACCCTGGAGTTCCTCTCGCCTTTCCTGTGGAGACCACCTCCTCTTGAGATGCGACGGGAACGCCGGGAATTCTTTCCCTACGAAACAGGGAAAGGATCCCTCATCTCGAGCTAGGAGGCGGAAACGGGGCTCCCCTGGATGTGTGCGGGACACCACGTGCTTCCTTTCGAGTGGAGACGGGTATGTCGGGGAACTTCTTGAGTAGCAGCAAGGGTGTGAAGGACCCTTTGGAAGTTCCAGTGGTTAGATGTGATTGGCCTCGAGAAGCCTCAGCGGAAATGGGCCTCATCTCGCCTGGAGGGCAAAACCTCCTGGATTTTCTCGAGTTGCGGCAGGTGGTCTCGGCTTACGACGGGGACCTCAGGGACCCGCTCTGGTGGCCTCAGGAAAGGCCAGTCCCCATGCGAGTTCCTCGGGGGCCTCTCGGGATTCCTCTCCCGTCGATGCCGGGGCCTAAGACCTTGTGTGGAGTCGGGGCCGGAACCTGAGGATTCCTCTCCAGTGCTGACATGGATCTTGGGGTACTTCTGGAGTCTCCCCAGGGGAGTCAGTCCTCGACTCGAATGCGGGCATGCACTTGCGCTTTCCTCCAGAGCGGTAGCAGCAGTGTCACGCAGTCCGCCGCGTGGATCAAAGGATCTATGGTTTTCCCTCGAGTCTTTCCCACGAGGCTTTCCCACGAGGCTTTCCCACAGGGCTGTCCCACGTGCACACGTGGTGGGAGTCGATCCTCGGCTTGAACGTCAAGGCAGTGCAGGGAAAACAGTTTCCTCTGGAATGGACTGACATATCTGGGGGACTCTTGGAATGGTGGCACGACCCTGGAGTTCCTCTCGCCTTTCCTGTGGAGAGCGCTTCCTCTTGAGATGCGACGGGAACGCCGGGAATTCTTTCCCTACGAAACAGGGAAAGGATCCCTCATCTCGAGCTAGGAGGCGGAAACGGGGCTCCCCTGGATGTGTGCGAGACCCACGTGCTTCCTCTCGAGTTGAGACGGGTATCTCGGGGAACTTCTTGAGTTGCAGCAAGGGTGTGAAGGACCCTTTGGAAGTTCCAGTGGTTAGACGTGATTAGCCTCGAGAAGCCTCAGCGGAAATGGGCCTCATCTCGCCTGGAGGGCAAAACCTCCTGGATTTTCTCGAGTTGGGGCAGGTGCTCTCGACTTACGACGGGGACCTCAGGGACCCGCTCTGGTGGCCTCAGGAAAGGCCAGTCCCCATGCGAGTTCCTCGGGGGCCTCTCGGGATTCCTCTCCCGTCGATGCCGGGGCCTAAGACCTTGTGTGGAGTCGGGGCCGGAACCTGAGGATTCCTCTCCAGTGCTGACATGGATCTTGGGGTACTTCTGGAGTCTCCGCAGGGGAGTCAGTCCTCGTCTCGAATGCGGGCATGCACTTGCGCTTTCCTCCAGAGCGGTAGCAGCAGTGTCACGCAGTCCTCCGCGTGGATCAAAGGATCTATGGTTTTCCCTCGAGTCTTTCCCACGAGGCTTTCCCACGAGGCTTTCCCACAGGGCTGTCCCACGTGCACACGTGGTGGGAGTCGATCCTCGGCTTGAACGTCAAGGCAGTGCAGGGAAAACAGGTTCCTCTGGAATGGACTGACACATCTGGGGGACTCTTGGAATGGTGGCCCGACCCTGGAGTTCCTCTCGCCTTTCCTGTGGAGAGCGCCTCCTCTTGAGATGCGACGGGAACGCCGGGAATTCTTTCCCTACGAAACAGGGAAAGGATCCCTCATCTCGAGCTAGGAGGCGGAAACGGGGCTCCCCTGGATGTGTGCGGGACACCACGTGCTTCCTCTCGAGTGGAGACGGGTATGTCGGGGAACTTCTTGAGTTGCAGCAATGGTGTGAAGGACCCTTTGGAAGTTCCAGTGGTTAGATGTGATTGGCCTCGAGAAGCCTCAGCGGAAATGGGCCTCATCTGGCCTGGAGGGCAAAACCTCCTGGATTTTCTCGAGTTGTGGCAGGTGCTCTCGACTTACGACGGGGACCTCAGGGAACCGCTCTGGTGGCCTCAGGAAAGGCCAGTCCCCATGCGAGTTCCTCGGGGGCGTCTCGGGATTCCTCTCCCGTCGATGCCGGGGCCTAAGACCTTGTGTGGAGTCGGGGCCGGAACCTGAGGATTCCTCTCCAGTGCTGACATGGATCTTGGGGTACTTCTGGAGTCTCCCCAGGGGAGTCAGTCCTCGTCTCGAATGCGGGCATGCACTTGCGCTTTCCTCCAGAGCGGTAGCAGCAGTGTCACGCAGTCCGCCGCGTGGATCAAAGAATCTATGGTTTTTCCTCGAGGCTTTCCCACGAGGCTTTCCCACAGGGCTGTTCCACGTGCACACGTGGTGGGAGTCGATCCTCGGCTTGAACGTCAAGGCAGTGCAGGGAAAACAGGTTCCTCTGGAATGGACTGACACATCTGGGGGACTCTTGGAATGGTGGCACGACCCTGGAGTTCCTCTCGCCTTTCCTGTGGAGAGCGCTTCCTCTTGAGATGCGACGGGAACGCCGGGAATTCTTTCCCTACGAAACAGGGAAAGGATCCCTCATCTCGAGCTAGGAGGCGGAAACGGGGCTCCCCTGGATGTGTGCGGGACCCACGTGCTTCCTCTCGAGTGGAGACGGGTATGTCGGGGAACTTCTTGAGTTGCAGCAAGGGTGTGAAGGACCCTTTGGAAGTTCCAGTGGTTAGACGTGATTAGCCTCGAGAAGCCTCAGCGGAAATGGGCCTCATCGCGCCTGGAGGGCAAAACCTCCTGGATTTTCTCGAGTTGCGGCAGGTGCTCTCGACTTACGACGGGGACCTCAGGGACCCGCTCTGGTGGCCTCAGGAAAGGCCAGTCCCCATGCGAGTTCCTCGGGGGCCTCTCGGGATTCCTCTCCCGTCGATGCCGGGGCCTAAGACCTTGTGTGGAGTCGGGGCCGGAACCTGAGGATTCCTCTCCAGTGCTGACATGGATCTTGGGGTACTTCTGGAGTCTCCCCAGGGGAGTCAGTCCTCGTCTCGAATGCGGGCATGCACTTGCGCTTTCCTCCAGAGCGGTAGCAGCACTGTCACGCAGTCCGCCACGTGGATCACAGGATCTATGGTTTTTCCTCGAGTCTTTCCCACGAGGCTTTCCCACGAGGCTTTCCCACAGGGCTGTCCCACGTGCACACGTGGTGGGAGTCGATCCTCGGCTTGAACGTCAAGGCAGTGCAGGGAAAACAGGTTCCTCTGGAATGGACTGACACATCTGGGGGACTCTTGGAATGGTGGCATGACCCTGGAGTTCCTCTCGCCTTTCCTGTGGAGAGCGCCTCCTCTTGAGATGCGACGGGAACGCCGGGAATTCTTTCCCTACGAAACAGGGAAAGGATCCCTCATCTCGAGCTAGGAGGCGGAAACGGGGCTACCCTGGATGTGTGCGGGACCCCACGTGCTTCCTCTCGAGTGGAGACGGGTATGTCGGGGAACTTCTTGAGTTGCAGCAAGGGTGTGAAGGACCCTTTGGAAGTTCCAGTGGTTAGACGTGATTGGCCTCGAGAAGCCTCAGCGGAAATGGGCCTCATCTCGCCTGGAGGGCAAAACCTCCTGGATTTTCTCGAGTTGCGGCAGGTGCTCTCGACTTACGACGGGGACCTCAGGAACCCGCTCTGGTGGCCTCAGGAAAGGCCAGTCCCCATGGTAGTTCCTTGGGGGCCTCTCGGGATTCCTCTCCCGTCGATGCCGGGGCCTAAGACCTTGTGTGGAGTCGGGACCGGAACCTGAGGATTCCTCTCCAGTGCTGACATGGATCTTGGGGTACTTCTGGAGTCTCCCCAGGGGAGTCAGTCCGCGTCTCGAATGCGGGCATGCACTTGCGCTTTCCTCCAGAGCGGAGGCAGCAGTGTCACGCTGTCCGCCAGTGGATCAAAGGATCTATGGTTTTCCCTCGAGGCTTTCCCACGAGGCTTTCCCACAGGTCTGTCCCACGTTCACACGTGGTGGGAGTCGATGCTCGGCTTGAACGTCAAGGCAGTGCAGGGAAAACAGGTTCCTCTGGAATGGACTGACACATCTGGGGGACTCTTGGAATGGTGTCACGACCCTGGAGTTCCTCTCGCCTTTCCTGTGGAGAGCGCCTCCTCTTAAGATGCGACGGGAACGCCGGGAATTCTTTCCCTACGAAACAGGGAAAGGATCCCTCATCTCGAGCTAGGAGGCGGAAACGGGGCTCCCCTGGATGTGTGCGGGACCCCACGTGCTTCCTCTCGAGTGGAGACGGGTATGTCGGGGAACTTCTTGAGTTGCAGCAAGGGTGTGAAGGACCCTTTGGAAGTTCCAGTGGTTAGACGTGATTGGCCTCGAGAAGCCTCAGCGGAAATGGGCCTCATCTCGCCTGGAGGGCAAAACCTCCTGGATTTTCTCGAGTTGCGGCAGGTGCTCTCGACTTACGACGGGGACCTCAGGAACCCGCTCTGGTGGCCTCAGGAAAGGCCAGTCCCCATGCGAGTTCCTCGGGGGCCTCTCGGGATTCCTCTCCCGTCGATGCCGCGGCCTAAGACCTTGTGTGGAGTCGGGGCCTGAACCTGAGGATTCCTCTCCAGTGCTGACATGGATCTTGGGGTACTTCTGGAGTCTCCCCAGGGGAGTCAGTCCTCGTCTCGAATGCGGGCATGCACTTGCGCTTTCCTCCAGAGCGGTAGCAGCAGTGTCACGCAGTCCGCCACGTGGATCAAAGGATCTATGGTTTTCCCTCGAGTCTTTCCCACGAGGCTTTCCCACGAGGCTTTCCCACAGGGCTGTCCCACGTGCAAACGTGGTGGGAGTCGATCCTCGGCTTGAAGGTCAAGGCAGTGCAGGGAAAACAGGTTCCTCTGGAATGGACTGACACATCTGGGGCACTCTTGGAATGGTGGCACGACCCTGGAGTTCCTCTCGCCTTTCCTGTGGAGAGCGCTTCCTCTTGAGATGCGACGGGAACGCCGGGAATTCTTTCCCTACGAAACAGGGAAAGGATCCCTCATCTCGAGCTAGGAGGCGGAAACGGGGCTCCCCTGGATGTGTGCGGGACCCACGTGCTACCTCTCGAGTGGAGACGGGTATGTCGGGGAACTTCTTGAGTTGCAGCAAGGGTGTGAAGGACCCTTTGTAAGTTCCAGTGGTTAGACGTGATTAGCCTCGAGAAGCCTCAGCGGAAATGGGCCTCATCGCGCCTGGAGGGCAAAACCTCCTGGATTTTCTCGAGTTGCGGCAGGTGCTCTCGGCTTACGACGGGGACCTCAGGGACCCGCTCTGGTGGCCTCAGGAAAGGCCAGTCCCCATGCGAGTTCCTCGGGGGCATCTCGGGATTCCTCTCCCGTCGATGCCGGGGCCTAAGACCTTGTGTGGAGTCGGGGCCGGAACCTGAGGATTCCTCTCCAGTGCTGACATGGATCTTGGGGTACTTCTGGAGTCTCCCCAGGGGAGTCAGTCCTCGTCTCGAATGCGGGCATGCACTTGCGCTTTCCTCCAGAGCGGTAGCAGCACTGTCACGCAGTCCGCCACGTGGATCACAGGATCTATGGTTTTTCCTCGAGTCTTTCCCACGAGGCTTTCCCACGAGGCTTTCCCACAGGGCTGTCCCACGTGCACACGTGGTGGGAGTCGATCCTCGGCTTGAACGTCAAGGCAGTGCAGGGAAAACAGGTTCCTCTGGAATGGACTGACACATCTGGGGGACTCTTGGAATGGTGGCATGACCCTGGAGTTCCTCTCGCCTTTCCTGTGGAGAGCGCCTCCTCTTGAGATGCGACGGGAACGCCGGGAATTCTTTCCCTACGAAACAGGGAAAGGATCCCTCATCTCGAGCTAGGAGGCGGAAACGGGGCTACCCTGGATGTGTGCGGGACCCCACGTGCTTCCTCTCGAGTGGAGACGGGTATGTCGGGGAACTTCTTGAGTTGCAGCAAGGGTGTGAAGGACCCTTTGGAAGTTCCAGTGGTTAGACGTGATTGGCCTCGAGAAGCCTCAGCGGAAATGGGCCTCATCTCGCCTGGAGGGCAAAACCTCCTGGATTTTCTCGAGTTGCGGCATGTGCTCTCGACTTACGACGGGGACCTCAGGAACCCGCTCTGGTGGCCTCAGGAAAGGCCAGTCCCCATGGTAGTTCCTTGGGGGCCTCTCGGGATTCCTCTCCCGTCGATGCCGGGGCCTAAGACCTTGTGTGGAGTCGGGACCGGAACCTGAGGATTCCTCTCCAGTGCTGACATGGATCTTGGGGTACTTCTGGAGTCTCCCCAGGGGAGTCAGTCCGCGTCTCGAATGCGGGCATGCACTTGCGCTTTCCTCCAGAGCGGAGGCAGCAGTGTCACGCTGTCCGCCAGTGGATCAAAGGATCTATGGTTTTCCCTCGAGTCTTTCCCACGAGGCTTTCCCACGAGGCTTTCCCACAGGTCTGTCCCACGTTCACACGTGGTGGGAGTCGATGCTCGGCTTGAACGTCAAGGCAGTGCAGGGAAAACAGGTTCCTCTGGAATGGACTGACACATCTGGGGGACTCTTGGAATGGTGTCACGACCCTGGAGTTCCTCTCGCCTTTCCTGTGGAGAGCGCCTCCTCTTAAGATGCGACGGGAACGCCGGGAATTCTTTCCCTACGAAACAGGGAAAGGATCCCTCATCTCGAGCTAGGAGGCGGAAACGGGGCTCCCCTGGATGTGTGCGGGACCCCACGTGCTTCCTCTCGAGTGGAGACGGGTATGTCGGGGAACTTCTTGAGTTGCAGCAAGGGTGTGAAGGACCCTTTGGAAGTTCCAGTGGTTAGACGTGATTGGCCTCGAGAAGCCTCAGCGGAAATGGGCCTCATCTCGCCTGGAGGGCAAAACCTCCTGGATTTTCTCGAGTTGCGGCAGGTGCTCTCGACTTACGACGGGGACCTCAGGAACCCGCTCTGGTGGCCTCAGGAAAGGCCAGTCCCCATGCGAGTTCCTCGGGGGCCTCTCGGGATTCCTCTCCCGTCGATGCCGCGGCCTAAGACCTTGTGTGGAGTCGGGGCCTGAACCTGAGGATTCCTCTCCAGTGCTGACATGGATCTTGGGGTACTTCTGGAGTCTCCCCAGGGGAGTCAGTCCTCGTCTCGAATGCGGGCATGCACTTGCGCTTTCCTCCAGAGCGGTAGCAGCAGTGTCACGCAGTCCGCCACGTGGATCAAAGGATCTATGGTTTTCCCTCGAGTCTTTCCCACGAGGCTTTCCCACGAGGCTTTCCCACAGGGCTGTCCCACGTGCAAACGTGGTGGGAGTCGATCCTCGGCTTGAAGGTCAAGGCAGTGCAGGGAAAACAGGTTCCTCTGGAATGGACTGACACATCTGGGGCACTCTTGGAATGGTGGCACGACCCTGGAGTTCCTCTCGCCTTTCCTGTGGAGAGCGCTTCCTCTTGAGATGCGACGGGAACGCCGGGAATTCTTTCCCTACGAAACAGGGAAAGGATCCCTCATCTCGAGCTAGGAGGCGGAAACGGGGCTCCCCTGGATGTGTGCGGGACCCACGTGCTACCTCTCGAGTGGAGACGGGTATGTCGCGGAACTTCTTGAGTTGCAGCAAGGGTGTGAAGGACCCTTTGGAAGTTCCAGTGGTTAGACGTGATTAGCCTCGAGAAGCCTCAGCGGAAATGGGCCTCATCGCGCCTGGAGGGCAAAACCTCCTGGATTTTCTCGAGTTGCGGCAGGTGCTCTCGGCTTACGACGGGGACCTCAGGGACCCGCTCTGGTGGCCTCAGGAAAGGCCAGTCCCCATGCGAGTTCCTCGGGGGCATCTCGGGATTCCTCTCCCGTCGATGCCGGGGCCTAAGACCTTGTGTGGAGTCGGGGCCGGAACCTGAGGATTCCTCTCCAGTGCTGACATGGATCTTGGGGTACTTCTGGAGTCTCCCCAGGGGAGTCAGTCCTCGTCTCGAATGCGGGCATGCACTTGCGCTTTCCTCCAGAGCGGTAGCAGCAGTATCACGCAGTCCGCCGCGTGGATCAAAGGATCTATGGTTTTCCCTCGAGTCTTTCCCACGAGGCTTTCCCACGAGGCTTTCCCACAGGGCTGTCCCACGTGCACACGTGGTGGGAGTCGATCCTCGGCTTGAACGTCAAGGCAGTGCAGGGAAAACAGGTTCCTCTGGAATGGACTGACACATCTGGGGGACTCTTGGAATGGTGGCACGACCCTGGAGTTCCTCTCGCCTTTCCTGTGGAGAGCGCCTCCTCTTGAGATGCGACGGGAACGCCGGGAATTCTTTCCCTACGAAACAGGGAAAGGATCCCTCATCTCGAGCTAGGAGGCGGAAACGGGGCTCCCCTGGATGTGTGCGGGACCCACGTGCTTCCTCTCGAGTGGAGACGGGTATGTCGGGGAACTTCTTGAGTTGCAGCAAGGGTGTGAAGGACCCTTTGGAAGTTCCAGTGGTTAGACGTGATTAGCCTCGAGAAGCCTCAGCGGAAATGGGCCTCATCGCGCCTGGAGGGCAAAACCTCCTGGATTTTCTCGAGTTGCGGCAGGTGCTCTCGACTTACGACGGGGACCTCAGGGACCCGCTCTGGTGGCCTCAGGAAAGGCCAGTCCCCATGCGAGTTCCTCGGGGGCCTCTCGGGATTCCTCTCCCGTCGATGCCGGGGCCTAAGACCTTGTGTGGAGTCGGGGCCGGAACCTGAGGATTCCTCTCCAGTGCTGACATGGATCTTGGGGTACTTCTGGAGTCTCCCCAGGGGAGTCAGTCCTCGTCTCGAATGCGGGCATGCACTTGCGCTTTCCTCCAGAGCGGTAGCAGCAGTGTCACGCAGTCCGCCCCGTGGATCACAGGATCTATGGTTTTTCCTCGAGTCTTTCCCACGAGGCTTTCCCACGAGGCTTTCCCACAGGGCTGTCCCACGTGCACACGTGGTGGGAGTCGATCCTCGGCTTGAACGTCAAGGCAGTGCAGGGAAAACAGGTTCCTCTGGAATGGACTGACACATCTGGGGGACTCTTGGAATGGTGGCATGACCCTGGAGTTCCTCTCGCCTTTCCTGTGGAGAGCGCCTCCTCTTGAGATGCGACGGGAACGCCGGGAATTCTTTCCCTACGAAACAGGGAAAGGATCCCTCATCTCGAGCTAGGAGGCGGAAACCGGGCTACCCTGGATGTGTGCGGGACCCCACGTGCTTCCTCTTGAGTGGAGACGGGTATGTCGGGGAACTTCTTGAGTTGCAGCAAGGGTGTGAAGGACCCTTTGGAAGTTCCAGTGGTTAGACGTGATTGGCCTCGAGAAGCCTCAGCGGAAATGGGCCTCATCTCGCCTGGAGGGCAAAACCTCCTGGATTTTCTCGAGTTGCGGCAGGTGCTCTCGACTTACGACGGGGACCTCAGGAACCCGCTCTGGTGGCCTCAGGAAAGGCCAGTCCCCATGGTAGTTCCTTGGGGGCCTCTCGGGATTCCTCTCCCGTCGATGCCGGGGCCTAAGACCTTGTGTGGAGTCGGGACCGGAACCTGAGGATTCCTCTCCAGTGCTGACATGGATCTTGGGGTACTTCTGGAGTCTCCCCAGGGGAGTCAGTCCGCGTCTCGAATGCGGGCATGCACTTGCGCTTTCCTCCAGAGCGGAGGCAGCAGTGTCACGCTGTCCGCCAGTGGATCAAAGGATCTATGGTTTTCCCTCGAGTCTTTCCCACGAGGCTTTCCCACGAGGCTTTCCCACAGGTCTGTCCCACGTTGACACGTGGTGGGAGTCGATCCTCGGCTTGAACGTCAAGGCAGTGCAGGGAAAACAGGTTCCTCTGGAATGGACTGACACATCTGGGGGACTCTTGGAATGGTGTCACGACCCTGGAGTTCCTCTCGCCTTTCCTGTGGAGAGCGCCTCCTCTTAAGATGCGACGGGAACGCCGGGAATTCTTTCCCTACGAAACAGGGAAAGGATCCCTCATCTCGAGCTAGGAGGCGGAAACGGGGCTCCCCTGGATGTGTGCGGGACCCCACGTGCTTCCTCTCGAGTGGAGACGGGTATGTCGGGGAACTTCTTGAGTTGCAGCAAGGGTGTGAAGGACCCTTTGGAAGTTCCAGTGGTTAGACGTGATTGGCCTCGAGAAGCCTCAGCGGAAATGGGCCTCATCTCGCCTGGAGGGCAAAACCTCCTGGATTTTCTCGAGTTGCGGCAGGTGCTCTCGACTTACGACGGGGACCTCAGGAACCCGCTCTGGTGGCCTCAGGAAAGGCCAGTCCCCATGCGAGTTCCTCGGGGGCCTCTCGGGATTCCTCTCCCGTCGATGCCGCGGCCTAAGACCTTGTGTGGAGTCGGGGCCTGAACCTGAGGATTCCTCTCCAGTGCCGACATGGATCTTGGGGTACTTCTGGAGTCTCCCCAGGGGAGTCAGTCCTCGTCTCGAATGCGGGCATGCACTTGCGCTTTCCTCCAGAGCGGTAGCAGCAGTGTCACGCAGTCCGCCACGTGGATCAAAGGATCTATGGTTTTCCCTCGAGTCTTTCCCACGAGGCTTTCCCACGAGGCTTTCCCACAGGGCTGTCCCACGGGCAAACGTGGTGGGAGTCGATCCTCGGCTTGAAGGTCAAGGCAGTGCAGGGAAAACAGGTTCCTCTGGAATGGACTGACACATCTGGGGCACTCTTGGAATGGTGGCACGACCCTGGAGTTCCTCTCGCCTTTCCTGTGGAGAGCGCTTCCTCTTGAGATGCGACGGGAACGCCGGGAATTCTTTCCCTACGAAACAGGGAAAGGATCCCTCATCTCGAGCTAGGAGGCGGAAACGGGGCTCCCCTGGATGTGTGCGGGACCCACGTGCTACCTCTCGAGTGGAGACGGGTATGTCGGGGAACTTCTTGAGTTGCAGCAAGGGTGTGAAGGACCCTTTGGAAGTTCCAGTGGTTAGACTTGATTAGCCTCGAGAAGCCTCAGCGGAAATGGGCCTCATCGCGCCTGGAGGGCAAAACCTCCTGGATTTTCTCGAGTTGCGGCAGGTGCTCTCGGCTTACGATGGGGACCTCAGGGACCCTCTCTGGTGGCCTCAGGAAAGGCCAGTCCCCATGCGAGTTCCTCGGGGGCATCTCGGGATTCCTCTCCCGTCGATGCCGGGGCCTAAGACCTTGTGTGGAGTCGGGGCCGGAACCTGAGGATTCCTCTCCAGTGCTGACATGGATCTTGGGGTACTTCTGGAGTCTCCCCAGGGGAGTCAGTCCTCGTCTCGAATGCGGGCATGCACTTGCGCTTTCCTCCAGAGCGGTAGCAGCAGTGTCACGCAGTCCGCCGCGTGGATCAAAGGATCTATGGTTTTCCCTCGAGTCTTTCCCACGAGGCTTTCCCACGAGGCTTTCCCACAGGGCTGTCCCACGTGCACACGTGGTGGGAGTCGATCCTCGGCTTGAACGTCAAGGCAGTGCAGGGAAAACAGGTTCCTCTGGAATGGACTGACACATCTGGGGGACTCTTGGAACGGTGGCCCGACCCTGGAGTTCCTCTCGCCTTTCCTGTGGAGAGCGCCTCCTCTTGAGATGCGACGGGAACGCCGGGAATTCTTTCCCTACGAAACAGGGAAAGGATCCCTCATCTCGAGCTAGGAGGCGGAAACGGGGCTCCCCTGGATGTGTGCGGGACCCCACGTGCTTCCTCTCGAGTGGAGACGGGTATGTCGGGGAACTTCTTGAGTTGCAGCAATGGTGTGAAGGACCCTTTGGAAGTTCCAGTGGTTAGATGTCATTGGCCTCGAGAAGCCTCAGCGGAAATGGGCCTCATCTCGCCTGGAGGGCAAAACCTCCTGGATTTTCTCGAGTTGCGGCAGTTGCTCTCTACTTACGACGGGGACCTCAGGGACCCGCTCTGGTGGCCTCAGGAAAGGCCAGTCCCCATGCGAGTTACTCGGGGGCCTCTCGGGATTCCTCTCCCGTCGTTGCCGGGGTCTAAGACCTTGTGTGGAGTCGGGGCCGGAACCTGAGGATTCCTCTCCAGTGCTGACATTGATCTTGGGGTACTTCTGGAGTCTCCCAAGGGGAGTCAGTCCTCGTCTCGAATGCGGGCATGCACTTGCGCTTTCCTCCAGAGCGGTAGCAGCAGTGTCACGCAGTCCGCCGCGTGGATCAAAGGATCTATGGTTTTCCCTCGAGTCTTTCCCACGAGGCTTTCCCACGAGGCTTTCCCACAGGGCTGTCCCACGTGCACACGTGGTGGGAGTCGATCCTCGGCTTGAACGTCAAGGCAGTGCAGGGAAAACAGGTTCCTCTGGAATGGACTGACACATCTGGGGGACTCTTGGAATGGTGGCCCGACCCTGGAGTTCCTCTCGCCTTTCCTGTGGAGACCGCCTCCTCTTGAGATGCGACGGGAACGCCGGGAATTCTTTCCCTACGAAACAGGGAAAGGATCCCTCATCTCGAGCTAGGAGGCGGAAACGGGGCTCCCCTGGATGTGTGCGGAACACCACGTGCTTCCTTTCGAGTGGAGACGGGTATGTCGGGGAACTTCTTGAGTTGCAGCAAGGGTGTGAAGGACCCTTTGGAAGTTCCAGTGGTTAGATGTGATTGGCCTCGAGAAGCCTCAGCGGAAATGGGCCTCATCTCGCCTGGAGGGCAAAACCTCCTGGATTTTCTCGAGTTGCGGCAGGTGGTCTCGGCTTACGACGGGGACCTCAGGGACCCGCTCTGGTGGCCTCAGGAAATGCCAGTCCCCATGCGAGTTCCTCGGGGGCGTCTCGGGATTCCTCTCCCGTCGATGCCGGGGCCTAAGACCTTGTGTGGAGTCGGGGCCGGAACCTGAGGATTCCTCTCCAGTGCTGACATGGATCTTGGGGTACTTCTGGAGTCTCCCCAGGGGAGTCAGTCCTCGACTCGAATGCGGGCATGCACTTGCGCTTTCCTCCAGAGCGGTAGCAGCAGTGTCACGCAGTCCGCCGCGTGGATCAAAGGATCTATGGTTTTCCCTCGAGTCTTTCCCACGAGGCTTTCCCACGAGGCTTTCCCACAGGGCTGTCCCACGTGCACACGTGGTGGGAGTCGATCCTCGGCTTGAACGTCAAGGCAGTGCAGGGAAAACAGTTTCCTCTGGAATGGACTGACACATCTGGGGGACTCTTGGAATGGTGGCACGACCCTGGAGTTCCTCTCGCCTTTCCTGTGGAGAGCGCTTCCTCTTGAGATGCGACGGGAACGCCGGGAATTCTTTCCCTACGAAACAGGGAAAGGATCCCTCATCTCGAGCTAGGAGGCGGAAACGGGGCTCCCCTGGATGTGTGCGAGACCCACGTGCTTCCTCTCGAGTTGAGACGGGTATCTCGGGGAACTTCTTGAGTTGCAGCAAGGGTGTGAAGGACCCTTTGGAAGTTCCAGTGGTTAGACGTGATTAGCCTCGAGAAGCCTCAGCGGAAATGGGCCTCATCTCGCCTGGAGGGCAAAACCTCCTGGATTTTCTCGAGTTGCGGCAGGTGCTCTCGACTTACGACGGGGACCTCAGGGACCCGCTCTGGTGGCCTCAGGAAAGGCCAGTCCCCATGCGAGTTCCTCGGGGGCCTCTCGGGATTCCTCTCCCGTCGATGCCGGGGCCTAAGACCTTGTGTGGAGTCGGGGCCGGAAACTGAGGATTCCTCTCCAGTGCTGACATGGATCTTGGGGTACTTCTGGAGTCTCCCCAGGGGAGTCAGTCCTCGTCTCGAATGCGGGCATGCACTTGCGCTTTCCTCCAGAGCGGTAGCAGCAGTGTCACGCAGTCCGCCGCGTGGATCAAAGGATCTATGGTTTTCCCTCGAGTCTTTCCCACGAGGCTTTCCCACGAGGCTTTCCCACAGGGCTGTCCCACGTGCACACGTGGTGGGAGTCGATCCTCGGCTTGAACGTCAAGGCAGTGCAGGGAAAACAGGTTCCTCTGGAATGGACTGACCCATCTGGGGGACTCTTGGAATGGTGGCATGACCCTGGAGTTCCTCTCGCCTTTCCTGTGGAGAGCGCCTCCTCTTGAGATGCGACGGGAACGCCGGGAATTCTTTCCCTACGAAACAGGGAAAGGATCCCTCATCTCGAGCTAGGAGGCGGAAACGGGGCTCCCCTGGATGTGTGCGGGACCCCACGTGCTTCCTCTCGAGTGGAGACGGGTATGTCGGGGAACTTCTTGAGTTGCAGCAAGGGTGTGAAGGACCCTTTGGAAGTTCCAGTGGTTAGACGTGATTGGCCTCGAGAAGCCTCAGCGGAAATGGGCCTCATCTCGCCTGGAGGGCAAAACCTCCTGGATTTTCTCGAGTTGCGGCAGGTGCTCTCGACTTACGACGGGGACCTCAGGGAACCGCTATGGTGGCCTCAGGAAAGGCCAGTCCCCATGCGAGTTCCTCGGGGGCGTCTCGGGATTCCTCTCCCGTCGATGACGGGGCCTAAGACCTTGTGTGGAGTCGGGGCCGGAACCTGAGGATTCCTCTCCAGTGCTGACATGGATCTTGGGGTACTTCTGGAGTCTCCCCAGGGGAGTCAGTCCTCGTCTCGAATGCGGGCATGCACTTGCGCTTTCCTCCAGAGCGGTAGCAGCAGTATCACGCAGTCCGCCGCGTGGATCAAAGGATCTATGGTTTTCCCTCGAGTCTTTCCCACGAGGCTTTCCCACGAGGCTTTCCCACAGGGCTGTCCCACGTGCACACGTGGTGGGAGTCGATCCTCGGCTTGAACGTCAAGGCAGTGCAGGGAAAACAGGTTCCTCTGGAATGGACTGACACATCTGGGGGACTCTTGGAATGGTGGCACTATCCTGGAGTTCCTCTCGCCTTTCCTGTGGAGAGCGCCTCCTCTTGAGATGCGACGGGAACGCCGGGAATTTTTTCCCTACGAAACAGGGAAAGGATCCCTCATCTCGAGCTAGGAGGCGGAAACGGGGCTCCCCTGGATGTGTGCGGGACCCACGTGCTTCCTCTCGAGTGGAGACGGGTATGTCGGGGAACTTCTTGAGTTGCAGCAAGGGTGTGAAGGACCCTTTGGAAGTTCCAGTGGTTAGACGTGATTAGCCTCGAGAAGCCTCAGCGGAAATGGGCCTCATCTCGCCTGGAGGGCAAAACCTCCTGGATTTTCTCGAGTTGCGGCAGGTGCTCTCGACTTACGACGGGGACCTCAGGGACCCGCTCTGGTGGCCTCAGGAAAGGCCAGTCCCCATGCGAGTTCCTCGGGGGCATCTCGGGATTCCTCTCCCGTCGATGCCGGGGCCTAAGACCTTGTGTGGAGTCGGGGCCGGAACCTGAGGATTCCTCTCCAGTGCTGACATGGATCTTGGGGTACTTCTGGAGTCTCCCCAGGGGAGTCAGTCCTCCTCTCGAATGCGGGCATGCACTTGCGCTTTCCTCCAGAGCGGTAGCAGCTGTGTCACGCAGTCCTCCGCGTGGATCAAAGGATCTATGGTTTTCCCTCGAGTCTATCCCACGAGGCTTTCCCACGAGGCTTTCCCACAGGGCTGTCCCACGTGCACACGTGGTCGGAGTCGATCCTCGGCTTGAACGTCAAGGCAGTGCAGGGAAAACAGGTTCCTCTGGAATGGACTGACACATCTGGGGGACTCTTGGAATGGTGTCACGACCCTGGAGTTACTCTCGCCTTTCCTGTGGAGAGCGCCTCCTCTTAAGATGCGACGGGAACGCCGGGAATTCTTTCCCTACGAAACAGGGAAAGGATCCCTCATCTCGAGCTAGGAGGCGGAAACGGGGCTCCCCTGGATGTGTGCGGGACCCCACGTGCTTCCTCTCGAGTGGAGACGGGTAAGTCGGGGAACTTCTTGAGTTGCAGCAAGGGTGTGAAGGACCCTTTGGAAGTTCCAGTGGTTAGACGTGATTGGCCTCGAGAAGCCTCAGCGGAAATGGGCCTCATCTCGCCTGGAGGGCAAAACCTCCTGGATTTTCTCGAGTTGCGGCAGGTGCTCTCGACTTACGACGGGGACCTCAGGGACCCGCTCTGGTGGCCTCAGGAAGGCCAGTCCCAATGGAAGTTCCTCGGGGGCCTCTCGGGATTCCTCTCCCGTCGATGCCGGGGCCTAAGACCTTGTGTGGAGTCGGGGCCGGAACCTGAGGATTCCTCTCCAGTGCTGACATGGATCTTGGGGTACTTCTGGAGTCTCCCCAGGGGAGTCAGTCCGCGTCTCGAATGCGGGCATGCACTTGCGCTTTCCTCCAGAGCGGTAGCAGCAGTGTCACGCAGTCCGCCGCGTGGATCAAAGGATCTATGGTTTTCCCTCGAGTCTTTCCCACGAGGATTTCCCACGAGGCTTTCCCACAGGTCTGTCCCACGTGCACACGTGGTGGGAGACGATCCTCGGCTTGAACATCAAGGCAGTGCAGGGAAAACAGGTTCCTCTGGAATGGACTGACACATCTGGGGGACTCTTGGAATGGTGTCACGACCCTGGAGTTCCTCTCGCCTTTCCTGTGGAGAGCGCCTCCTCTTGAGATGCGACGGGAACGCCGGGAATTCTTTCCCTACGAAACAGGGAAAGGATCCCTCATCTCGAGCTAGGAGGCGGAAACGGGGCTCCCCTGGATGTGTGCGGGACCCCACGTGCTTCCTCTCGAGTGGAGACGGGTATGTCGGGGAACTTCGTGAGTTGCAGCAATGGTGTGAAGGACCCTTTGGAAGTTCCAGTGGTTAGATGTCATTGGCCTCGAGAAGCCTCAGCGGAAAAGGGCCTCTTCTCGCCTGGAGGGCAAAACCTCCTGGATTTTCTCGAGTTGCGGCAGGTGCTCTCTACTTACGACGGGGACCTCAGGGACCCGCTCTGGTGGCCTCAGGAAAGGCCAGTCCCCATGCGAGTTCCTCGGGGGCCTCTCGGGATTCCTCTCCCGTCGTTGCCGGGGTCTAAGACCTTCTGTGGAGTCGGGGCCGGAACCTGAGGATTCCTCTCCAGTGCTGACATTGATCTTGGGGTACTTCTGGAGTCACCCAGGGGAGTCAGTCCTCGTCTCGAATGCGGGCATGCACTTGCGCTTTACTCCAGAGCGGTAGCAGCAGTGTCACGCAGTCCGCCGCGCGGATCAAAGGATCTATGGTTTTCCCTCGAGTCTTTCCCACGAGGCTTTCCAACGAGGCTTTCCCACAGGGCTGTCCCACGTGCACACGTGGTGGGAGTCGATCCTCGGCTTGAACGTCAAGGCAGTGCAGGGAAAACAGGTTCCTCTGGAATGGACTGACACATCTGGGGGACTCTTGGAATGGTGGCACGACCCTGGAGTTCCTCTCGCCTTTCCTGTGGAGAGCGCCTCCTCTTGAGATGCTACGGAAACGCCGGGAATTCTTTCCCTATGAAACAGGGAAAGGATCCCTCATCTCGAGCTAGGAGGCGGAAACGGGGCTCCCCTGGATGGGTGCGGGACACCACGTGCTTCCTCTCCAGTGGAGACAGGTATGTCGGGGAACTGCTTGAGTTGCAGCAAGGGTGTGAAGGACCCTTTGGAAGTTCCAGTTGTTAGATGTGATTGGCCTCGAGAAGCCTCAGCGGAAATTGGCCTCATCTCGCCTGGAGGGCAAAACCTCCTGGATTTTCTCGAGTTGCGGTATGTGCTCTCGACTTACGACGGGGACCTCAGGAACCCGCTCTGGTGTCCTCAGGAAAGGCCAGTCCCCATGCGAGTTCCTCGGGGGCCTCTCGGGATTCCTCTCCCGTCGATGCCGGGGCCTAAGACCTTGTGTGGAGTCGGGGCCGGAACCTGAGGATTCCTTTCCAGTGCTGACATGGATCTTGGGGTACTTCTGGAGTCTCCCCAGGGGAGTCAGTCCGCGTCTCGAATGCGGGCATGCACTTGCGCTTTCCTCCAGAGCGGTAGCAGCAGTGTCACGCAGTCCGCCGCGTGGATCAAAGGATCTATGGTTTTCCCTCGAGTCTTTCCCACGAGGCTTTCCCACGAGGCTTTCCCACAGGGCTGTCCCACGTGCACACGTGGTGGGAGTCGATCCTCGGCTTGAACGTCAAGGCAGTGCAGGGAAAACAGGTTCCTCTGGAATGGACTGACACATCTGGGGGACTCTTGGAATGGTGTCACGACCCTGGAGTTCCTCTCGCCTTTCCTGTGGAGAGCGCCTCCTCTTAAGATGCGACGGGAACGCCGGGAATTCTTTCCCTACGAAACAGGAAAGGATCCCTCATCTCGAGCTAGGAGGCGGAAACGGGGCTCCCCTGGATGTGTGCGGGACCCCACGTGCTTCCTTCACGAGTGGAGACGGGTATGTCGGGGAACTTCTTGAGTTGCAGCAAGGGTGTGAAGGACCCTTTGGAAGTTCCAGTGGTTAGACGTGATTGGCCTCGAGAAGCCTCAGCGGAAATGGGCCTCATCTCGCCTGGAGGGCAAAACCTCCTGGATTTTCTCGAGTTGCGGCAGGTGCTCTCGACTTACGACGGGGACCTCAGGGACCCGCTCTGGTGGCCTCAGGAAAGGCCAGTCCCCATGCGAGTTCCTCGGGGGCCTCTCGGGATTCCTCTCCCGTCGATGCCGCGGCCTAAGACCTTGTGTGGAGTCGGGGCCTGAACCTGAGGATTCCTCTCCAGTGCTGACATGGATCTTGGGGTACTTCTGGAGTCTCCCCAGGGGAGTCAGTCCTCGTCTCGAATGCGGGCATGCACTTGCGCTTTCCTCCAGAGCGGTAGCAGCAGTGTCACGCAGTCCGCCGCGTGGATCAAAGGATCTATGGTTTTCCCTCGAGTCTTTCCCACGAGGCTTTCCCACGAGGCTTTCCCACAGGGCTGTCCCACGTGCACACGTGGTGGGAGTCGATCCTCGGCTTGAACGTCAAGGCAGTGCAGGGAAAACAGGTTCCTCTGGAATGGACTGACACATCTGGGGGACTCTTGGAATGGTGGCACTATCCTGGAGTTCCTCTCGCCTTTCCTGTGGAGAGCGCCTCCTCTTGAGATGCGACGGGAACGCCGGGAATTTTTTCCCTACGAAACAGGGAAAGGATCCCTCATCTCGAGCTAGGAGGCGGAAACGGGGCTCCCCTGGATGTGTGCGGGACCCACGTGCTTCCTCTCGAGTGGAGACGGGTATGTCGGGGAACTTCTTGAGTTGCAGCAAGGGTGTGAAGGACCCTTTGGAAGTTCCAGTGGTTAGACGTGATTAGCCTCGAGAAGCCTCAGCGGAAATGGGCCTCATCTCGCCTGGAGGGCAAAACCTCCTGGATTTTCTCGAGTTGCGGCAGGTGCTCTCGACTTACGACGGGGACCTCAGGGACCCGCTCTGGTGGCCTCAGGAAAGGCCAGTCCCCATGCGAGTTCCTCGGGGGCATCTCGGGATTCCTCTCCCGTCGATGCCGGGGCCTAAGACCTTGTGTGGAGTCGGGGCCGGAACCTGAGGATTCCTCTCCAGTGCTGACATGGATCTTGGGGTACTTCTGGAGTCTCCCCAGGGGAGTCAGTCCTCCTCTCGAATGCGGGCATGCACTTGCGCTTTCCTCCAGAGCGGTAGCAGCTGTGTCACGCAGTCCTCCGCGTGGATCAAAGGATCTATGGTTTTCCCTCGAGTCTTTCCCACGAGGCTTTCCCACGAGGCTTTCCCACAGGGCTGTCCCACGTGCACACGTGGTCGGAGTCGATCCTCGGCTTGAACGTCAAGGCAGTGCAGGGAAAACAGGTTCCTCTGGAATGGACTGACACATCTGGGGGACTCTTGGAATGGTGTCACGACCCTGGAGTTACTCTCGCCTTTCCTGTGGAGAGCGCCTCCTCTTAAGATGCGACGGGAACGCCGGGAATTCTTTCCCTACGAAACAGGGAAAGGATCCCTCATCTCGAGCTAGGAGGCGGAAACGGGGCTCCCCTGGATGTGTGCGGGACCCCACGTGCTTCCTCTCGAGTGGAGACGGGTAAGTCGGGGAACTTCTTGAGTTGCAGCAAGGGTGTGAAGGACCCTTTGGAAGTTCCAGTGGTTAGACGTGATTGGCCTCGAGAAGCCTCAGCGGAAATGGGCCTCATCTCGCCTGGAGGGCAAAACCTCCTGGATTTTCTCGAGTTGCGGCAGGTGCTCTCGACTTACGACGGGGACCTCAGGGACCCGCTCTGGTGGCCTCAGGAAGGCCAGTCCCAATGGAAGTTCCTCGGGGGCCTCTCGGGATTCCTCTCCCGTCGATGCCGGGGCCTAAGACCTTGTGTGGAGTCGGGGCCGGAACCTGAGGATTCCTCTCCAGTGCTGACATGGATCTTGGGGTACTTCTGGAGTCTCCCCAGGGGAGTCAGTCCGCGTCTCGAATGCGGGCATGCACTTGCGCTTTCCTCCAGAGCGGTAGCAGCAGTGTCACGCAGTCCGCCGCGTGGATCAAAGGATCTATGGTTTTCCCTCGAGTCTTTCCCACGAGGATTTCCCACGAGGCTTTCCCACAGGTCTGTCCCACGTGCACACGTGGTGGGAGACGATCCTCGGCTTGAACATCAAGGCAGTGCAGGGAAAACAGGTTCCTCTGGAATGGACTGACACATCTGGGGGACTCTTGGAATGGTGTCACGACCCTGGAGTTCCTCTCGCCTTTCCTGTGGAGAGCGCCTCCTCTTGAGATGCGACGGGAACGCCGGGAATTCTTTCCCTACGAAACAGGGAAAGGATCCCTCATCTCGAGCTAGGAGGCGGAAACGGGGCTCCCCTGGATGTGTGCGGGACCCCACGTGCTTCCTCTCGAGTGGAGACGGGTATGTCGGGGAACTTCGTGAGTTGCAGCAATGGTGTGAAGGACCCTTTGGAAGTTCCAGTGGTTAGATGTCATTGGCCTCGAGAAGCCTCAGCGGAAAAGGGCCTCTTCTCGCCTGGAGGGCAAAACCTCCTGGATTTTCTCGAGTTGCGGCAGGTGCTCTCTACTTACGACGGGGACCTCAGGGACCCGCTCTGGTGGCCTCAGGAAAGGCCAGTCCCCATGCGAGTTCCTCGGGGGCCTCTCGGGATTCCTCTCCCGTCGTTGCCGGGGTCTAAGACCTTCTGTGGAGTCGGGGCCGGAACCTGAGGATTCCTCTCCAGTGCTGACATTGATCTTGGGGTACTTCTGGAGTCACCCAGGGGAGTCAGTCCTCGTCTCGAATGCGGGCATGCACTTGCGCTTTACTCCAGAGCGGTAGCAGCAGTGTCACGCAGTCCGCCGCGCGGATCAAAGGATCTATGGTTTTCCCTCGAGTCTTTCCCACGAGGCTTTCCAACGAGGCTTTCCCACAGGGCTGTCCCACGTGCACACGTGGTGGGAGTCGATCCTCGGCTTGAACGTCAAGGCAGTGCAGGGAAAACAGGTTCCTCTGGAATGGACTGACACATCTGGGGGACTCTTGGAATGGTGGCACGACCCTGGAGTTCCTCTCGCCTTTCCTGTGGAGAGCGCCTCCTCTTGAGATGCTACGGAAACGCCGGGAATTCTTTCCCTATGAAACAGGGAAAGGATCCCTCATCTCGAGCTAGGAGGCGGAAACGGGGCTCCCCTGGATGGGTGCGGGACACCACGTGCTTCCTCTCCAGTGGAGACAGGTATGTCGGGGAACTGCTTGAGTTGCAGCAAGGGTGTGAAGGACCCTTTGGAAGTTCCAGTTGTTAGATGTGATTGGCCTCGAGAAGCCTCAGCGGAAATTGGCCTCATCTCGCCTGGAGGGCAAAACCTCCTGGATTTTCTCGAGTTGCGGTATGTGCTCTCGACTTACGACGGGGACCTCAGGAACCCGCTCTGGTGTCCTCAGGAAAGGCCAGTCCCCATGCGAGTTCCTCGGGGGCCTCTCGGGATTCCTCTCCCGTCGATGCCGGGGCCTAAGACCTTGTGTGGAGTCGGGGCCGGAACCTGAGGATTCCTTTCCAGTGCTGACATGGATCTTGGGGTACTTCTGGAGTCTCCCCAGGGGAGTCAGTCCGCGTCTCGAATGCGGGCATGCACTTGCGCTTTCCTCCAGAGCGGTAGCAGCAGTGTCACGCAGTCCGCCGCGTGGATCAAAGGATCTATGGTTTTCCCTCGAGTCTTTCCCACGAGGCTTTCCCACGAGGCTTTCCCACAGGGCTGTCCCACGTGCACACGTGGTGGGAGTCGATCCTCGGCTTGAACGTCAAGGCAGTGCAGGGAAAACAGGTTCCTCTGGAATGGACTGACACATCTGGGGGACTCTTGGAATGGTGTCACGACCCTGGAGTTCCTCTCGCCTTTCCTGTGGAGAGCGCCTCCTCTTAAGATGCGACGGGAACGCCGGGAATTCTTTCCCTACGAAACAGGAAAGGATCCCTCATCTCGAGCTAGGAGGCGGAAACGGGGCTCCCCTGGATGTGTGCGGGACCCCACGTGCTTCCTTCACGAGTGGAGACGGGTATGTCGGGGAACTTCTTGAGTTGCAGCAAGGGTGTGAAGGACCCTTTGGAAGTTCCAGTGGTTAGACGTGATTGGCCTCGAGAAGCCTCAGCGGAAATGGGCCTCATCTCGCCTGGAGGGCAAAACCTCCTGGATTTTCTCGAGTTGCGGCAGGTGCTCTCGACTTACGACGGGGACCTCAGGGACCCGCTCTGGTGGCCTCAGGAAAGGCCAGTCCCCATGCGAGTTCCTCGGGGGCCTCTCGGGATTCCTCTCCCGTCGATGCCGCGGCCTAAGACCTTGTGTGGAGTCGGGGCCTGAACCTGAGGATTCCTCTCCAGTGCTGACATGGATCTTGGGGTACTTCTGGAGTCTCCCCAGGGGAGTCAGTCCTCGTCTCGAATGCGGGCATGCACTTGCGCTTTCCTCCAGAGCGGTAGCAGCAGTGTCACGCAGTCCGCCGCGTGGATCAAAGGATCTATGGTTTTCCCTCGAGTCTTTCCCACGAGGCTTTCCCACGAGGCTTTCCCACAGGGCTGTCCCACGTGCACACGTGGTGGGAGTCGATCCTCGGCTTGAACGTCAAGGCAGTGCAGGGAAAACAGGTTCCTCTGGAATGGACTGACACATCCGGGGGACTCTTGGAATGGTGGCACGACCCTGGAGTTCCTCTCGCCTTTCCTGTGGAGAGCGCCTCCTCTTGAGATGCGACGGAAACGCCGGGAATTCTTTCCCTATGAAACAGGGAAAGGATCCCTCATCTCGAGCTAGGAGGCGGAAACGGGGCTCCCCTGGATGTGTGCGGGACACCACGTGCTTCCTCTCGAGTTGAGACGGGTATGTCGGGGAACTTCTTGAGTTGCAGCAAGGGTGTGAAGGACCCTTTGGAAGTTCCAGTGGTTAGACGTGATTGGCCTCGAGAAGCCTCAGCGGAAATGCGCCTCATCTCGCCTGGAGGGCAAAACCTCCTGGATTTTCTCGAGTTGCGGCAGGTGCTCTCGACTTACGACGGGGACCTCAGGGACCCGCTCTGGTGGCCGCAGGAAAGGCCAGTCCACATGCGAGTTCCTCGGGGGCCTCTCGGGATTCCTCTCCCGTCGATGCCGGGGCCTAAGACCTTGTGTGGAGTCGGGGCCTGAACCTGAGGATTCCTCTCCAGTGCTGACAGGGATCTTGGGGTACTTCTGGAGTCTCCCCAGGGGAGTCAGTCCTCGTCTCGAATGCGGGCATGCATTGCGCTTTCCTCCAGAGCGGTAGCAGCAGTGTCACGCAGTCCGCCGCGTGGATCAAAGGATCTATGGTTTTCCCTCGAGTCTTTCCCACGAGGCTTTCCCACGAGGCTTTCCCACAGGGCTGTCCCACGTGCACACGTGGTGGGAGTCGATCCTCGGCTTGAACGTCAAGGCAGTGCAGGGAAAACAGGTTCCTCTGGAATGGACTGACACATCTGGGGGACTCTTGGAATGGTGGCACGACCCTGGAGTTCCTCTCGCCTTTCCTGTGGAGAGCGCCTCCTCTTGAGATGCGACGGAAACGCCGGGAATTCTTTCCCTATGAAACAGGGAAAGGATCCCTCATCTCGAGCTAGGAGGCGGAAACGGGGCTCCCCTGGATGTGTGCGGGACACCACGTGCTTCCTCTCCAGTGGAGACGGGTATGTCGGGGAACTTCTTGAGTTGCAGCAAGGGTGTGAAGGACCCTTTGGAAGTTCCAGTGGTTAGATGTGATTGGCCTCGAGAAGCCTCAGCGGAAATGGGCCTCATCTCGCCTGGAGGGCAAAACCTCCTGGATTTTCTCGAGTTGCGGCAGGTGCTCTCGACTAACGATGGGGACCTCAGGGACCCGCTCTGGTGGCCTCAGGAAAGGCCAGTCCCCATGCGAGTTCCTCGGGGGCCTCTCGGGATTCCTCTCCCGTCGATGCCGGGGCCTAAGACCTTGTGTGGAGTCGGGGCCGGAACCTGAGGATTCCTCTCCAGTGCTGACATGGATCTTGGGGTACTTCTGGAGTCTCCCCAGGGGAGTCAGTCCTCGACTCGAATGCGGGCATGCACTTGCGCTTTCCTCCAGAGCGGTAGCAGCAGTGTCACGCAGTCCGCCGCGTGGATCAAAGGATCTATGGTTTTCCGTCGAGTCTTTCCCACGAGGCTTTCCCACGAGGCTTTCCCACAGGGCTGTCCCACGTGCACACGTGGTGGGAGTAGATCCTCGGCTTGAACGTCAAGGCAGTGCAGGGAAAACAGATTCCTCTGGAATGGACTGACACATCTGGGGGACTCTTGGAATGGTGTCACGACCCTGGAGTTCCTCTCACCTTTCCTGTGGAGCCCGCCTCCTCTTAAGATGCGACGGGAATGCCGGGAATTCTTTCCCTACGAAACAGGGAAAGGATCCCTCTTCTCGAGCTAGGAGGCGGAATCGGGGCTCCCCTGGATGTGTGCGGGACCCCACGTGCTTCCTCACGAGTGGAGACGGGTATGTCGGTGAACTTCTTGAGTTGCAGCAAGGGTGTGAAGGACCCTTTGGAAGTTCCAGTGGTTAGACGTGATTGGCCTCGAGAAGCCTCAGCGGAAATGGGCCTCATCTCGCCTGGAGGGCAAAACCTCCTGGATTTTCTCGAGTTGCGGCAGGTGCTCTCGACTTACGACGGGGACCTCAGGGACCCGCTCTGGTGGCCTCAGGAAAGGCCAGTCCCCATGCGAGTTCCTCGGGGGCCTCTCGGGATTCCTCTCCCGTCGATGCCGCGGCCTAAGACCTTGTGTGGAGTCGGGGCCTGAACCTGAGGATTCCTCTCCAGTGCTGACATGGATCTTGGGGTACTTCTGGAGTCTCCCCAGGGGAGTCAGTCCTCGTCTCGAATGCGGGCATGCACTTGCGCTTTCCTCCAGAGCGGTAGCAGCAGTGTCACGCAGTCCGCCGCGTGGATCAAAGGATCTATGGTTTTCCCTCGAGTCTTTCCCACGAGGCTTTCCCACGAGGCTTTCCCACAGGGCTGTCCCACGTGCACACGTGGTGGGAGTCGATCCTCGGCTTGAACGTCAAGGCAGTGCAGGGAAAACAGGTTCCTCTGGAATGGACTGACACATCTCGGGGACTCTTGGAATGGTGGCACGACCCTGGAGTTCCTCTCGCCTTTCCTGTGGAGAGCGCCTCCTCTTGAGATGCGACGGAAACGCCGGGAATTCTTTCCCTATGAAACAGGGAAAGGATCCCTCATCTCGAGCTAGGAGGCGGAAACGGGGCTCCCCTGGATGTGTGCGGGACACCACGTGCTTCCTCTCCAGTGGAGTCGGGTATGTCGGGGAACTTCTTGAGTTGCAGCAAGGGTGTGAAGGACCCTTTGGAAGTTCCAGTGGTTAGATGTGATTGGCCTGGAGAAGCCTCAGCGGAAATGGGCCTCATCTCGCCTGGAGGGCAAAACCTCCTGGATTTTCTCGAGTTGCGGCAGATGCTCTCGACTAACGATGGGGACCTCAGGGACCCGCTCTGGTGGCCTCAGGAAAGGCCAGTCCCCATGCGAGTTCCTCGGGGGCCTCTCGGGATTCCTCTCCCGTCGATGCCGGGGCCTAAGACCTTGTGTGGAGTCGGGGCCGCAACCTGAGGATTCCTCTCCAGTGCTGACATGGATCTTGGGGTACTTCTGGAGTCTCCCCAGGGGAGTCAGTCCTCGTCTCGAATGCGGGCATGCACTTGCGCTTTCCTCCAGAGCGGTAGCAGCAGTGTCACGCAGTCCGCCGCGTGGATCAAAGGATCTATGGTTTTCCCTCGAGTCTTTCCCACGAGGCTTTCCCACGAGGCTTTCCCACAGGGCTGTCCCACGTGCACACGTGGTGGGAGTCGATCCTCGGCTTGAACGTCAAGGCAGTGCAGGGAAAACAGGTTCCTCTGGAATGGACTGACACATCTGGGGGACTCTTGGAATGGTGGCCCGACCCTGGAGTTCCTCTCGCCTTTCCTGTGGAGACCGCCTCCTCTTGAGATGCGACGGGAACGCCGGAAATTCTTTCCCTACGAAACAGGGAATGGATCCCTCATCTCGAGCTAGGAGGCGGAAACGGGGCTCCCCTGGATGTGTGCGGGACACCACGTGCTTCCTTTCGAGTGGAGACGGGTATGTCGGGGAACTTCTTGAGTTGCAGCAAGGGTGTGAAGGACCCTTTGGAAGTTCCAGTGGTTAGATGTGATTGGGCTCGAGAAGCCTCAGCGGAAATGGGCCTCATCTCGCCTGGAGGGCAAAACCTCCTGGATTTTCTCGAGTTGCGTCAGGTGGTCTCGGCTTACGACGGGGACCTCAGGGACCCGCTCTGGTGGCCTCAGGAAAGGCCAGTCCCCATGCGAGTTCCTCGGGGGCCTCTCGGGATTCCTCTCCCGTCGATGCCGGGGCCTAAGACCTTGTGTGGAGTCGGGGCCGGAACCTGAGGATTCCTCTCCAGTGCTGACATGGATCTTGGGGTACTTCCGGAGTCTCCCCAGGGGAGTCAGTCCTCGACTCGAATGCGGGCATGCACTTGCGCTTTCCTCCAGAGCGGTAGCAGCAGTGTCACGCAGTCCGCCGCGTGGATCAAAGGATCTATGGTTTTCCCTCGAGTCTTTCCCACGAGGCTTCCCCACGAGGCTTTCCCACAGGGCTGTCCCACGTGCACACGTGGTGGGAGTCGATCCTCGGCTTGAACGTCAAGGCAGTGCAGGGAAAACAGGTTCCTCTGGAATGGACTGACACATCTGGGGGACTCTTGGAATGGTGGCACGACCCTGGAGTTCCTCTCGCCTTTCCTTTGGAGAGCGCCTCCTCTTGAGATGCGACGGGAACGCCGGGAATTCTTTCCTTACGAAACAGGGAAAGGATCCCTCATCTCGAGCTAGGAGGCGGAAACGGGGCTCCCCTGGATGTGTGCGGGACACCACGTGCTTCCTCTCCAGTGGAGTCGGGTATGTCGGGGAACTTCTTGAGTTGCAGCAAGGGTGTGAAGGACCCTATGGAAGTTCCAGTGGTTAGATGTGATTGGCCTCGAGAAGCCTCAGCGGAAATGGGCCTCATCTCGCCTGGAGGGCAAAACCTCCTGGATTTTCTCGAGTTGCGGCAGGTGGTCTCGGCTTACGACGGGGACCTCAGGGACCCGCTCTGGTGGCCTCAGGAAAGGCCAGTCCCCATGCGAGTTCCTCGGGGGCCTCTCGGGATTCCTCTCCCGTCGATGCCGGGGCCTAAGACCTTGTGTGGAGTCGGGGCCGGAACCTGAGGATTCCTCTCCAGTGCTGACATGGATCTTGGGGTACTTCCGGAGTCTCCCCAGGGGAGTCAGTCCTCGACTCGAATGCGGGCATGCACTTGCGCTTTCCTCCAGAGCGGTAGCAGCAGTGTCACGCAGTCCGCCGCGTGGATCAAAGGATCTATGTTTTTCCCTCGAGTCTTTCCCACGAGGCTTCCCCACGAGGCTTTCCCACAGGGCTGTCCCACGTGCACACGTGGTGGGAGTCGATCCTCGGCTTGAACGTCAAGGCAGTGCAGGGAAAACAGGTTCCTCTGGAATGGACTGACACATCTGGGGGACTCTTGGAATGGTGGCACGACCCTGGAGTTCCTCTCGCCTTTCCTTTGGAGAGCGCCTCCTCTTGAGATGCGACGGGAACGCCGGGAATTCTTTCCTTACGAAACAGGGAAAGGATCCCTCATCTCCAGCTAGGAGGCGGAAACGGGGCTCCCCTGGATGTGTGCGGGACCCCACGTGCTTCCTCTCGAGTGGAGACGGGTATGTCGGGGAACTTCTTGAGTTGCCGCAATGGTGTGAAGGACCCTATGGAAGTTCCAGTGGTTAGATGTGATTGGCCTCGAGAAGCCTCAGCGGAAATGGGCCTCATCTCGCCTGGAGGGCAAAACCTCCTGGATTTTCTCGAGTTGCGGCAGGTGCTCTCGACTTACGACGGGGACCTCAGGGAACCGCTCTGGTGGCCTCAGGAATGGCCAGTCGCCATGCGAGTTCCTCGGGGGCGTCTCGGGATTCCTCTCCCGTCGATGCCGGGGCCTATGACCTTGTGTGGAGTCGGGGCCGGAACCTGAGGATTCCTCTCCAGTGCTGACATGGATCTTGGGGTACTTCTGGAGTCTCCCCAGGGGAGTCAGTCCTCGTCTCGAATGCGGGCATGCACTTGCGCTTTCCTCCAGAGCGGTAGCAGCAGTGTCACGCATTCCGCCGCGTGGATCAAAGGATCTATGGTTTTCCCTCGAGTCTTTCCCACGAGGCTTTCCCACGAGGCTTTCCCACAGGGCTATCCCACGTGCACACGTGGTGGGAGTCGATCCTCGGCTTGAACGTCAAGGCAGTGCAGGGAAAACAGGTTCCTCTGGAATGGACTGACACATCTGGGGGACTCTTGGAATGGTGGCATGACCCTGGAGTTCCTCTCGCCTTTCCTGTGGAGAGCGCCTCCTCTTGAGATGCGACGGGAACGCCGGGAATTCTTTCCCTAAGAAACAGGGAACGGATCCCTCATCTCGAGCTAGGAGGCGAAAACAGGGCTCCCCTGGATGTGTGCGGGACCCCACGTGCTTCCTCTCGAGTGGAGACGGGTATGTCGGGGAACTTCTTGAGTTGCAGCAATGGTGTGAAGGACCCTATGGAAGTTCCAGTGGTTAGATGTGATTGGCCTCGAGAAGCCTCAGCGGAAATGGGCCTCATCTCGCCTGGAGGGCAAAACCTCCTGGATTTTCTCGAGTTGCGGCAGGTGCTCTCGACTTACGACGGGGACCTCAGGGACCCGCTCTGGTGGCCTCAGGAAAGGCCAGTCCCCATGCGAGTTCCTCGGGGGCGTCTCGGGATTCCTCTCCCGTCGATGCCGGGGCCTAAGACCTTGTGTGGAGTAGGGGCCGGAACCTGAGGATTCCTCTCCAGTGCTGACATGGATCTTGGGGTACTTCTGGAGTCTCCGCAGGGGAGTCAGTCCTCGTCTCGAATGCGGGCATGCACTTGCGATTTCCTCCAGAGCGGTAGCAGCAGTGTCACGCTGTCCGCCGCGTGCATCAAAGGATCTATGATTTTCCCTCGAGTCTTTCCCACGCGGCTTTCCCACGAGGCTTTCCCACAGGGCTGTCCCACGTGCACACGTGGTGGGAGTCGATCCTCGGCTTGAACGTCAAGGCAGTGCAGGGAAAACAGGTTCCTCTGGAATGGACTGACACATCTGGGGGACTCTTGGAATGGTGGCATGACCCTGGAGTTCCTCTCGCCTTTCCTGTGGAGAGCGCCTCCTCTAGAGATGCGACGGGAACGCCGGGAATTCTTTCCCTACGAAACAGGGAAAGGATCCCTCATCTCGTGCTAGGAGGCGGAAACGGGGCTCCCCTGGACGTGTGCGGGACACCACGTGCTTCCTCTCGAGTGGAGACGGGTATGTCGGGGAACTTCTTGAGTTGTAGCAAGGGTGTGAAGGACCCTTTGGAAGGTCCAGTGGTTAGATGTGATTGGCCTCGAGAAGCCTCAGCGGAAATGGGCCTCATCTCGCCTGGAGGGCAAAACCTCCTGGATTTTCTCGAGTTGCGGCAGGTGCTCTCGACTTACGACGGGGACCTCAGGGACCCGCTCTGGTGGCCTCAGGAAAGGCCAGTCCCCATGCGAGTTCCTCGCGGGCATCTCGGGATTTCTCTCCCGTCAATGCCGGGGCCTAAGACCTTGTGTGGAGTCGGGGCCAGAACCTGAGGATTCCTCTCCAGTGCTGACATGGATCTTGGGGTACTTCTGGAGTCTCCCCAGGGGAGTCAGTCCTCGTCTCGAATGCGGGCATGCACTTGCGCTTTCCTCCAGAGCGGTAGCAGCAGTGTCACGCAGTCGGCCGCGTGGATCAAAGGATCTATGGTTTTCCCTCGAGACTTTCACACCAGGCTTTCCCACGAGTCTTTCCCACACGGCTATCCCACGTGCACACGTTGCTGGGAGTCGATCCTCGGCTTGAACGTCAAGGCAGTGCAGGGAAAACAGGTTCCTCTGGAATGGACTGACACATCTGGGGGACTCTTGGAATGGTGGCACGACCCTGGAGTTCCTCTCGCCTTTCCTGTGGAGAGCGCCTCCTCTTGAGATGTGACGGGAACGCCGGGAATTCTTTCCCTACGAAACAGGGAAAGGATCCCTCATCTCGAGGTAGGAGGCGGAAACGGGGCTCCCCTGGATGTGTGCGGGACCCACGTGCTTCCTCTCGAGTGGAGACGGGTATGTCGGGGAACTTCTTGAGTTGCAGCAAGGGTGTGAAGGACCCTTTGGAAGTTCCAGTGGTTAGACGTGATTGGCCTCGAGAAGCCTCAGCGGAAATGGGCCTCATCTCGCCTGGAGGGCAAAACCTCCTGGATTTTCTCGAGTTGCGGCAGGTGCTCTCGACTTACGACGGGGACCTCAGGGAACCGCTCTGGTGGCCTCAGGAAAGGCCAGTCCCCATGCGAGTTCCTCGGGGGCGTCTCGGGATTCCTCTCCCGTCGATGCCGGGGCCTAAGACCTTGTGTGGAGTCGGGGCCGGAACCTGAGGATTCCTCTCCAGTGCTGACATGGATCTTGGGGTACTTCTGGAGTCTCCCCAGGGGAGTCAGTCCTCGTCTCGAATGCGGGCATGCACTTGCGCTTTCCTCCAGAGCGGTAGCAGCAGTGTCACGCAGTCCGCCGCGTGGATCAAAGGATCTATGGTTTTCCCTCGAGTCTTTCCCACGAGGCTTTCCCACGAGGCTTTCCCACAGGGCTGTCCCACGTGCACACGTGGTGGGAGTCGATCCTCGGCTTGAACGTCAAGGCAGTGCAGGGAAAACAGGTTCCTCTGGAAAGAACTGACACATCTGGGGGACTCTTGGAATGGTGGCACGACCCTGGAGTTCCTCTAGCCTTTCCTGTGGAGAGCGCCTCCTCTTGAGATGCGACGGGAACGCCGGGAATTCTTTCCCTACGAAACAGGGAAAGGATCCCTCATCTCGAGCTAGGAGGCGTAAACCGGGCTCCCCTGGATGTGTGCGGGACTCACGGGCTTCCTCTCGAGTGGAGACGTGTATGTCAGGGAACTTCTTGAGTTGCAGTAAGGGTGTGAAGGACCCTTTGGAAGTTCCAGTGGTTAGACGTGATTAGCCTCGAGAAGCCTCAGCGGAAATGGGCCTCATCTCGCCTGGAGGGCAAAACCTCCTGGATTTTCTCGAGTTGCGGCAGGTGCTCTAGACTTACGACGGGGACCTCAGGGACCCGCTCTGGTGGCCTCAGGAAAGGCCAGTCCCCATGCGAGTTCCTCGGGGGCCTTTCGGGATTCCTCTCCCTTCGATTCCGGGGCCTAAGACCTTGTGTGGAGTTGGGGCCGGAACCTGAGGATTCGTCTCCAGTGCTGACATGGATCTTGGGGTACTTCTGGAGTCTCCCCAGGGGAGTCAGTCCTCGTCTCGAATGCGGGCATGCACTTGCGCTTTCCTCCAGAGCGGTAGCAGCAGTGTCACACAGTCTGCCGCGTGGATCAAAGGATCTATGGTTTTCCCTCGAGTCTTTCCCACGAGGCTTTCCCACGAGGCTTTCCCACAAGGCTGTCCCACGTGCACACGTGGTGGGAGTCGATCCTCGGCTTGAACGTCAAGGCAGTGCAGGGAAAACAGGTTCCTCTTGAATGGACTGACACATCTGGGGGACTCTTGGAATGGTGGCACGACCCTGGAGTTCCTCTCGCCTTTCCTGTGGAGAGCGCCTCCTCTTGAGATGTGACGGGAACGCCGGGAATTCTTTCCCTAAGAAACAGGGAACGGATCCCTCATCTCGAGCTAGGAGGCGAAAACAGGGCTCCCCTGGATGTGTGCGGGACCCCACGTGCTTCCTCTCGAGTGGAGACGGGTATGTCGGGGAACTTCTTGAGTTGCAGCAATGGTGTGAAGGACCCTATGGAAGTTCCAGTGGTTAGATGTGATTGGCCTCGAGAAGCCTCAGCGGAAATGGGCCTCATCTCGCCTGGAGGGCAAAACCTCCTGGATTTTCTCGAGTTGCGGCAGGTGCTCTCGACTTACGACGGGGACCTCAGGGACCCGCTCTGGTGGCCTCAGGAAAGGCCAGTCCCCATGCGAGTTCCTCGGGGGCGTCTCGGGATTCCTCTCCCGTCGATGCCGGGGCCTAAGACCTTGTGTGGAGTAGGGGCCGGAACCTGAGGATTCCTCTCCAGTGCTGACATGGATCTTGGGGTACTTCTGGAGTCTCCGCAGGGGAGTCAGTCCTCGTCTCGAATGCGGGCATGCACTTGCGATTTCCTCCAGAGCGGTAGCAGCAGTGTCACGCTGTCCGCCGCGTGCATCAACTGATCTATGATTTTCCCTCGAGTCTTTCCCACGCGGCTTTCCCACGAGGCTTTCCCACAGGGCTGTCCCACGTGCACACGTGGTGGGAGTCGATCCTCGGCTTGAACGTCAAGGCAGTGCAGGGAAAACAGGTTCCTCTGGAATGGACTGACACATCTGGGGGACTCTTGGAATGGTGGCATGACCCTGGAGTTCCTCTCGCCTTTCCTGTGGAGAGCGCCTCCTCTAGAGATGCGACGGGAACGCCGGGAATTCTTTCCCTATGAAACAGGGAAAGGATCCCTCATCTCGTGCTAGGAGGCGGAAACGGGGCTCCCCTGGACGTGTGCGGGACACCACGTGCTTCCTCTCGAGTGGAGACGGGTATGTCGGGGAACTTCTTGAGTTGTAGCAAGGGTGTGAAGGACCCTTTGGAAGGTCCAGTGGTTAGATGTGATTGGCCTCGAGAAGCCTCAGCGGAAATGGGCCTCATCTCGCCTGGAGGGCAAAACCTCCTGGATTTTCTCGAGTTGCGGCAGGTGCTCTCGACTTACGACGGGGACCTCAGGGACCCGCTCTGGTGGCCTCAGGAAAGGCCAGTCCCCATGCGAGTTCCTCGCGGGCATCTCGGGATTTCTCTCCCGTCAATGCCGGGGCCTAAGACCTTGTGTGGAGTCGGGGCCAGAACCTGAGGATTCCTCTCCAGTGCTGACATGGATCTTGGGGTACTTCTGGAGTCTCCCCAGGGGAGTCAGTCCTCGTCTCGAATGCGGGCATGCACTTGCGCTTTCCTCCAGAGCGGTAGCAGCAGTGTCACGCAGTCGGCCGCGTGGATCAAAGGATCTATGGTTTTCCCTCGAGACTTTCACACCAGGCTTTCCCACGAGTCTTTCCCACACGGCTATCCCACGTGCACACGTTGCTGGGAGTCGATCCTCGGCTTGAACGTCAAGGCAGTGCAGGGAAAACAGGTTCCTCTGGAATGGACTGACACATCTGGGGGACTCTTGGAATGGTGGCACGACCCTGGAGTTCCTCTCGCCTTTCCTGTGGAGAGCGCCTCCTCTTGAGATGTGACGGGAACGCCGGGAATTCTTTCCCTACGAAACAGGGAAAGGATCCCTCATCTCGAGGTAGGAGGCGGAAACGGGGCTCCCCTGGATGTGTGCGGGACCCACGTGCTTCCTCTCGAGTGGAGACGGGTATGTCGGGGAACTTCTTGAGTTGCAGCAAGGGTGTGAAGGACCCTTTGGAAGTTCCAGTGGTTAGACGTGATTGGCCTCGAGAAGCCTCAGCGGAAATGGGCCTCATCTCGCCTGGAGGGCAAAACCTCCTGGATTTTCTCGAGTTGCGGCAGGTGCTCTCGACTTACGACGGGGACCTCAGGGAACCGCTCTGGTGGCCTCAGGAAAGGCCAGTCCCCATGCGAGTTCCTCGGGGGCGTCTCGGGATTCCTCTCCCGTCGATGCCGGGGCCTAAGACCTTGTGTGGAGTTGGGGCCGGAACCTGAGGATTCCTCTCCAGTGCTGACATGGATCTTGGGGTACTTCTGGAGTCTCCCCAGGGGAGTCAGTCCTCGTCTCGAATGCGGGCATGCACTTGCGCTTTCCTCCAGAGCGGTAGCAGCAGTGTCACGCAGTCCGCCGCGTGGATCAAAGGATCTATGGTTTTCCCTCGAGTCTTTCCCACGAGGCTTTCCCACGAGGCTTTCCCACAGGGCTGTCCCACGTGCACACGTGGTGGGAGTCGATCCTCGGCTTGAACGTCAAGGCAGTGCAGGGAAAACAGGTTCCTCTGGAAAGAACTGACACATCTGGGGGACTCTTGGAATGGTGGCACGACCCTGGAGTTCCTCTAGCCTTTCCTGTGGAGAGCGCCTCCTCTTGAGATGCGACGGGAACGCCGGGAATTCTTTCCCTACGAAACAGGGAAAGGATCCCTCATCTCGAGCTAGGAGGCGGAAACCGGGCTCCCCTGGATGTGTGCGGGACTCACGGGCTTCCTCTCGAGTGGAGACGTGTATGTCAGGGAACTTCTTGAGTTGCAGTAAGGGTGTGAAGGACCCTTTGGAAGTTCCAGTGGTTAGACGTGATTAGCCTCGAGAAGCCTCAGCGGAAATGGGCCTCATCTCGCCTGGAGGGCAAAACCTCCTGGATTTTCTCGAGTTGCGGCAGGTGCTCTAGACTTACGACGGGGACCTCAGGGACCCGCTCTGGTGGCCTCAGGAAAGGCCAGTCCCCATGCGAGTTCCTCGGGGGCCTTTCGGGATTCCTCTCCCTTCGATTCCGGGGCCTAAGACCTTGTGTGGAGTTGGGGCCGGAACCTGAGGATTCGTCTCCAGTGCTGACATGGATCTTGGGGTACTTCTGGAGTCTCCCCAGGGGAGTCAGTCCTCGTCTCGAATGCGGGCATGCACTTGCGCTTTCCTCCAGAGCGGTAGCAGCAGTGTCACACAGTCTGCCGCGTGGATCAAAGGATCTATGGTTTTCCCTCGAGTCTTTCCCACGAGGCTTTCCCACGAGGCTTTCCCACAAGGCTGTCCCACGTGCACACGTGGTGGGAGTCGATCCTCGGCTTGAACGTCAAGGCAGTGCAGGGAAAACAGGTTCCTCTTGAATGGACTGACACATCTGGGGGACTCTTGGAATGGTGGCATGACCCTGGAGTTCCTCTCGCCTTTCCTGTGGAGAACGCCTCCTCTTGAGATGCGACGGGAACGCCGGGAATTCTTTCCCTACGAAACAGGGAAAGGATCCCTCATCTCGAGCTAGGAGGCGGAAACGGGGCTCCCCTGGATGTGTGCGGGACCCACGTGCTTCCTCTCGAGTGGAGACGGGTATGTCGGGGAACTTCTTGAGTTGCAGCAAGGGTGTGAAGGACCCTTTGGAAGTTCCAGTGTTTAGACGTGATTAGCCTCGAGAAGCCTCAGCGGAAATGGGCCTCATCTCACCTGGAGGGCAAAACCTCCTGGATTTTCTCGAGTTGCGGCAGGTGCTCTCGACTTACGACGGGGACTTCAGGGACCCGCTTTGGTGGCCTCAGGAAAGGCCAGTCCCCATGCGAGTTCCTCGGGGGCCTCGCGGGAATCCTCTCCCGCTGATGCCGGGGCCTAAGACCTTGTGTGGAGTCGGGGCCGGAACCTGAGGATTCCTCTCCAGTGCTGACATGGATCTTGGGGTACTTCTGGAGTCTCCCCAGGGGAGTCAGTCCTCGTCTCGAATGCGGGCATGCATTGCGCTTTCCTCCAGAGCGGTAGCAGCAGTGTCACGCAGTCCGCCGCGTGGATCAAAGGATCTATGGTTTTCCCTCGAGTCTTTCCCACGAGGCTTTCCCACGAGGCTTTCCCACAGGGCTGTCCCACGTGCACACGTGGTGGGAGTCGATCCTCGGCTTGAACGTCAAGGCAGTGCAGGGAAAACAGGTTCCTCTGGAATGGACTGACACATCTGGGGCGCTCTTGGAATGGTGTCACGACCCTGGAGTTCCTCTCGCCTTTCCTGTGGAGAGCGCCTCCTCTTGAGATGCGACGGGAACGCCGGGAATTCTTTCCCTACGAAACAGGGAATGGATCCCTCATCTCGAGTTAGGAGGCGGAATCGGGGCTCCCCTGGATGTGTGCGGGACCCCACGTGCTTCCTCTCGAGTGGAGACGGGCATGTCGGGGAACTTCTTGAGTTGCAGCAATGGTGTGAAGGACCCTTTGGAAGTTCCAGTGGTTAGATGTGATTGGCCTCGAGAAGCCTCAGCGGAAATGGGCCTTATCTCGCCTGGAGGGCAAAACCTCCTGGATTTTATCGAGTTGCGGCAGGTGCTCTCGACTTACGTCGGGGACCTCAGGGAACCGCTCTGGTGGCCTCAGGAAAGGCCAGTCCTCATGCGAGTTCCTCGGGGGCCTCTTGGGATTCCTCACCCGTCGATGCCGGGGCCTAAGACCTTGTGTGGAGTCGGGGCCGGAACCTGAGGATTCCTCTCCAGTGCTGACATGGATCTTGGGGTACTTCTGGAGTCTCCCCAGGGGAGTCAGTCCTCGTGTCGAATGCGGGCATGCACTTGCGCTTTCCTCCAGAGCGGTAGCAGCAGGGTCACGCAGTCCGCCGCGTGGATCAAAGGATCTATGGTTTTCCCTCGAGTCTTTCCCACGAGGCTTTCACACAGGGCTGTCCCACGTGCACACGTGGTGGGAGTCGATCCTCGGCTTGAACGTCAACGCAGTGCAGGGAAAACAGGTTCCTCTGGAATGGACTGACACATCTGGGGGACTCTTGGAATGGTGTCACGACCCTGGAGTTCCTCTCGCCTTTCCTGTGGAGAGCGCCTCCTCTTGAGATGCGACGGGAACGCCGGGAATTCTTTCCCTACGAAACAGGGAAAGGATCCCTCATCTCGAGCTAGGAGGCAGAAACGGGGCTCCCCTGGATGTGTGCGGGAACCCACGTGCTTCCTCTCGAGTGGAGACGGGTATGTCGGGGAACTTCTTGAGTTGCAGCAAGGGTGTGAAGGACCCTTTGGAAGTTCCAGTGGTTAGATGTGATTAGCCTCGAGAAGCCTCAGCGGAAATGGGCCTCATCTCGCCTGGAGGGCAAAACCTCCTGGATTTTCTCGTGTTGCGGCAGGTGCTCTCGACTTACGACGGGGACCTCAGGGACCCGCTCTGGTGGCCTCAGGGAAGGCCAGTCCCCATGCGAGTTCCTCGGGGGCGTCTCGGGATTCCTCTCCCGTCGATGCCGGGGCCTAAGACCTTGTGTGGAGTCGGGGCCGGAACCTGAGGATTCCTCTCCAGTGCTGACATGGATCTTGGGGTACTTCTGGAGTCTCCCCAGGGGAGTCAGTCCTCGTCTCGAATGCGGGCATGCACTTGCGCTTTCCTCCAGAGCGGTAGCAGCAGTGTCACGCAGTCCGCCGCGTGGATCAAAGGATCTATGGTTTTCCCTCGAGTCTTTCCCACGAGGCTTTCCCACGAGGCTTTCCCACAGGGCTGTCCCACGTGCACACGTGGTGGGAGTCGATCCTCGGCTTGAACGTCAAGGCAATGCAGGGAAAACAGGTTCCTCTGGAATGGACTGACACATCTGGGGGACTCTTGGAATGGTGTCACGACCCTGGAGTTCCTCTCGCCTTTCCTGTGGTGAGCGCCTCCTCTTGAGATGCGACGGGAACGCCGGGAATTCTTTCCCTACGAAACAGGGAAAGGATCCCTCATCTCGAGCTAGGAGGCGGAAACGGGGCTCCCCTGGATGTGTGCGGGACCCACGTGCTTCCTCTCGAGTGCAAACGGGTATGTTGGGAAACTTCTTGAGTTGCAGCAAGGGTGTGAAGGACCCTTTGGAAGTTCCAGTGGTTAGATGTGATTGGCCTCGAGAAGCCTCAGCGGAAATGGGCCTCATCTCGCCTGGAGGGCAAAACCTCCTGGATTTTCTCGAGTTGCGGCAGGTGCTCTCGACTTACGACGGGGACCTCAGGGACCCGCTCTGGAGGCCTCAGGAAAGGCCAGTCCGCATGCGAGTTCCTCGGGGGCCACTCGGGATTCCTCTCCCGTCGATGCCGGGGCCTAAGATCTTGTGTGGAGTCGGGGCCGGAACCTGAGGATTCCTCTCGAGTGCTAACATGGATCTTGGGGTACTTCTGGAGTCTCCCCAGGGGAGTCAGTCCTCGTCTCGAATGCGGGAATGCACTTGCGCTTTCCTCCAGAGCGGTAGCAGCAGTGTCACGCAGTCCGCCGCGTGGATCAAAGGATCTATGGTTTTCCCTCGAGTCTTTCCCACGAGGCTTTCCCACGAGGCTTTCCCACAGGGCTGTCCCACGTGCACACGTGGTGGGAGTCCATCCTCGGCTTGAACGTCAAGGCAGTTCAGGGAAAACAGGTTCCTCTGGAATGGACTGACACATCTGGGGGACTCTTGGAATGGTGGCACGACCCTGGAGTTCCTCTCGCCTTTCCTGTGGAGAGCGCCTCCTCTTGAGATGCGACGGGAACGCCGGGAATACTTTCCCTACGAAACAGGGAAAGGATCCCTCATCTCGAGCTAGGAGGCGGAAACGGGGCTCCCCTGGATGTGTGCGGGACACCACGTGCTTCCTCTCGAGTGCAGACGGGTATGTCGGGGAACTTCTTGAGTTGCAGCAATGGTGTGAAGGACCCTTTGGAAGTTCAAGTGGTTAGATGTGATTGGCCTCGAGAAGCCTCAGCGGAAATGGGCCCCATCTCACCTGGAGTGCAAAACCTCCTGGATTTTCTAGAGTTGCGGCAGGTGCTCTCGACTTACGACGGGGACCTCAGGGAACCGCTCTGGTGGCCTCAGGAAAGGCCAGTCCCCATGCGAGTTCCTCGGGGGGGTCTCGGGATTCCTCTCCCGTCGATGCCGGGGCCTAAGACCTTGTGTGGAGTCGGGGCCGGAACCTGAGGATTCCTCTCCAGTGCTGACATGGATCTTGGGGTACTTCTGGAGTCTCCCCAGGGGAGTCAGTCCTCGTCTCGAATGCGGGCATGCATTGCGCTTTCCTCCAGAGCGGTAGCAGCAGTGTCACGCAGTCCGCTGCGTGGATCAAAGGATCTATGGTTTTCCCTCGAGTCTTTCCCACGAGGCTTTCCCACGAGGCTGTCCCACGTGCACATGTGGTGGGAGTCGATCCTCGGATTGAACGTCAAGGCAGTGCAGGGGAAACAGGTTCCTCTGGAATGGACTGACACATCTGGGGGACTCTTGGAATGGTGGCACGACCCTGGAGTTCCTCTTGCCTTTCCTGTGGTGAGCGCCTCCTCTTGAGATGCGACGGGAACGCCGGGAATTCTTTCCCTACGAAACAGGGAAAGGATCCCTCATCTCGAGCTAGGAGGCGGAAACGGGGCTCCCCTGGATGTGTGCGGGACCCACGTGCTTCCTCTCGAGTGCAAACGGGTATGTTGGGAAACTTCTTGAGTTGCAGCAAGGGTGTGAAGGACCCTTTGGAAGTTCCAGTGGTTAGATGTGATTGGCCTCGAGAAGCCTCAACGGAAATGGGCCTCATCTCGCCTGGAGGGCAAAACCTCCTGGATTTTCTCGAGTTGCGGCAGGTGCTCTCGACTTACGACGGGGACCTCAGGGACCCGCTCTGGTGGCCTCAGGAAAGGCTAGTCCCCATGCGAGTTCCTCGGGGGCGTCTCGGGATACCTCTCCCGTCGATGCCGGGGCCTAAGACCTTGTGTGGAGTCGGGGCCGGAACCTGAGGATTCCTCTCCAGTGCTGACATGGATCTTGGGGTACTTCTGGAGTCTCCCCAGGGGAGTCAGTCCTCGTCTCGAATGCGGGCATGCACTTGCGCTTTCCTCCAGAGCGGTAGCAGCAGTGTCACGCAGTCCGCCGCGTGGATCAAAGGATCTATGGTTTTCCCTCGAGTCTTTCCCACGAGGCTTTCCCACGAGGCTTTCCCACAGGGCTGTCCCACGTGCACACGTGGTGGGAGTCGATCCTCGGCTTGAACGTCAAGGCAGTGCAGGGAAAACAGGTTCCTCTGGAATGGACTGACACATCTGGGGGACTCTTGGAATGGTGGCACGACCCTGGAGTTCCTCTCGCCTTTCCTGTGGAGAGCGCCTCCTCTTGAGATGCGACGGGAACGCCGGGAATTCTTTCCCTACGAAACAGGGAAAGGATCCCTCATCTCGAGCTAGGAGGCGGAAACGGTTCTCCCCTGGATTTGTGCGTGACCCACGTGCTTCCTCTCGAGTGCAGACGGGTATGTCGGGGAACTTCTTGAGTTGCAGCAAGGGTGTGAAGGACCCTTTGGAAGTTCCAGTGGTTAGACGTGATTAGCCTCGAGAAGCCTCAGCTGAAATGGGCCTCATCTCGCCTGGAGGGCAAAACCTCCTGGATTTTCTCGAGTTGCGGCAGGTGCTCTCGACTTACGACGGGGACCTCAGGGACCCGCTCTGGTGGCCTCAGGAAAGGCCAGTCCCCATGCGAGTTCCTCGGGGGCGTCTCGGGATTCCTCTCCCGTCAATGCCGGGGCCTAAGACCTTGTGTGGAGTCGGGGCCGGAACCTGAGGATTCCTCTCCAGTGCTGACATGGATCTTGGGGTACTTCTGGAGTCTCCCCAGGGGAGTCAGTCCTCGTCTCGAATGCGGGCATGCACTTGCGCTTTCCTCCAGAGCTGTAGCAGCAGGGTCATGCAGTCCGCCGCGTGGATCAAAGGATCTATGGTTTTCCCTCGAGTCATTCCCACGAGGCTTTCCCACGAGGCTTTCCCACAGGGCTGTCCCACGTGCACACGTGGTGCGAGTCGATCCTCGGCTTGAACGTCAAGGCAGTGCAGGGAAAACAGGTTCCTCTTGAATGGACTGACACATCTGGGGGACTCTTGGAATGGTGTCACGACCCTGGAGTTCCTCTCGCCTTTCCTGTGGTGAGCGCCTCCTCTTGAGATGCGACGGGAACGCCGGGAATTCTTTCCCTACGAAACAGGGAAAGGATCCCTTATCTGGAGCTAGGAGGCGGAAACGGGGCTCCCCTGGATGTGTGCGGGACCCACGTGCTTCCTCTCGAGTGCAAACGGGTATGTTGGGAAACTTCTTGAGTTGCAGCAAGGGTGTGAAGGACCCTTTGGAAGTTCCAGTGGTTAGATGTGATTGGCCTCGAGAAGCCTTAGCGGAAATGGGCCTCATCTCGCCTGGAGGGCAAAACCTCCTGGATTTTCTCGAGTTGCGGCAGGTGCTCTCGACTTACGACGGGGACCTCAGGGAACCGCTCTGGTGGCCTCAGGAAAGGCCAGTCCCCATGCGAGTTCCTCGGGGGCCTCTCGGGATTCCTCTCCCTTCGATGCCGGGGCCTAAGACCTTGTGTGGAGTTGGGGCCGGAACCTGAGGATTCGTCTCCAGTGCTGACATGGATCTTGGGGTACTTCTGGAGTCTCCCCAGGGGAGTCAGTCCTCGTCTCGAATGCGGGCATGCACTTGCGCTTTCCTCCAGAGCGGTAGCAGCAGTGTCACGCAGTCTGCCGCGTGGATCAAAGGATCTATGGTTTTCCCTCGAGTCTTTCCCACGATACTTTCCCACGAGGCTTTCCCACAAGGCTGTCCCACGTGCACACGTGGTGGGAGTCGATCCTCGGCTTGAACGTCAAGGCAATGCAGGGAAAACAGGTTCCTCTGGAATGGACTGACACATCTGGGGGACTCTTGGAATGGTGTCACGACCCTGGAGTTCCTCTCGCATTTCCTGTGGAGAGCGCCTCCTCTTGAGATGCGACGGGAACGCCGGGAATTCTTTCCCTACGAAACAGGGAAAGGATCCCTCATCTCGAGCTAGGAGGCGGAAACGGGGCTCCCCTGGATGTGTGCGGGACCCACGTGCTTCCTCTCGAGTGGAGACGGGTATGTCGGGGAACTTCTTGAGTTGCAGCAAGGGTGTGAAGGACCCTTTGGAAGTTTCAGTGGTTAGACGTGATTAGCCTCGAGAAGCCTCAGCGGAAATGGGCCTCATCTCGCCTGTAGGGCAAAACCTCCTGGATATTCTCGAGTTTCGGCAGGTGCTCTCGACTTACGACGGGGACCTCAGGGAACCGCTCTGGTGGCCTCAGGAAAGGCCAGTCCCCATGCGAGTTCCTCGGGGGCCTTCGGGATTCCTCTCCCGTCGATGCCGGGGCCTAAGACCTTGTGTGGAGTCGGGGCCGGAACCTGAGGATTCCTCTCCAGTGCTGACATGGATCTTGGGGTACTTCTGGAGTCTCCCCAGGGGAATCAGTCCTCGTCTCGAATGCGGGCATGCACTTGCGCTTTCCTCCAGAGCGGTAGCAGCAGTGTCACGCAGTCCGCCAAGTGGATCAAAGGATCTATGGTTTTCCCTCGTGTTTTTCCCACGAGGCTTTCCCACGAGGCTTTCCCACAGGGCTGTCCCACGTGCACACGTGATGGGAGTCGATCCTCGGCTTGAACGTCAAGGCAGTGCAGGGAAAACAGGTTCCTCTGGAATGGACTGACACATCTGGGGGACTCTTGGAATGGTGTCACGACCCTGGAGTTCCTCTCGCCTTTCCTGAGGAGAGCGCCTCCTCTTGAGATGCGACGGGAAAGCCGGGAATTCTTTCCCTACGAAACAGGGAAAGGATCCCTCATCTCGAGCTAGGAGGCGGAAACTGGGCTCCCCTGGATCTGTGCGGGACCCCACGTGCTTCCTCTCGAGTGGAGACGGGTATGTCGGGGAACTTATTGAGTTGCAGCAAGGGTGTGAAGGACCCTTTGGAAGTTCCAGTGGTTAGACGTGATTGGCCTCGAGAAGCCTCAGCGGAAATGGGCCTCATCTCGCCTGGACGGCAAAACCTCCTGGATTTTCTCGAGTTGCGGGAGGTGCTCTCGACTTACGACGGGGACCTCAGGGACCCGCTCTGGTGGCCTCAGGAAAGGCAAGTCCCCATGCGAGTTCCTCGGGGGCATCTCGGGATTCCTCTCCCGTATATGACGGGGCCTAAGACCTTGTGTGGAGTCGGGGCCGGAACCTGAGGATTCCTCTCCAGTGCTGACATGGATCTTGGGGTACTTCTGGAGTCTCCCCAGGGGAGTCAGTCCTCGTCTCGAATGCGGGCATGCACTTGCGCTTTCCTCCAGAGCGGTAGCAGCAGTGTCACGCAGTCCGCCGCGTGGATCAAAGGATCTATGGTTTTCCCTCGAGTCTTTCCCACGAGGCTTTCCCACGAGGCTTTCCCACAGGGCTGTCCCACGTGCACACGTGGTGGGAGTCGATCCTCGGCTTAAACGTCAAGGCAGTGCAGGGAAAACAGGTTCCTCTGGAATGGACTGACACATCTGGGGGACTCTTGGAATGGTGTCACGACCCTGGAGTTCCTCTCGCCTTTCCTGTGGAGAGCGCCTCCTCTTGAGATGCGACGGGAACGCCGGGAATTCTTTCCCTACGAAACAGGGAAAGGATCCCTCATCTTGAGCTAGGAGGCGGAAACGGGGCTCCCCTGGATTTGTGCGGGACACCACGTGCTTCCTCTCGAGTTGAGACGGGTATGTCGGGGAACTTCTTGAGTTGCAGCAAGGGTGTGAAGGACCCTTTGGAAGTTCCAGTGGTTAGATGTGATTGGCCTCGAGAAGCCTCAGCGGAAATGGGCCTCATCTCGCCTGGAGGTCAAAACCTCCTGGATTTTCTCGAGTTGCGGCAGGTGCTCTCGACTTACGACGGGGACCTCAGGGACCCGCTCTGGTGGCCTCAGGAAAGGCCAGTCCCCATGCGAGTTCCTCGGGGGCCTCTCGGGATTCCTCTCCCGTCGATGCCGGGGCCTAAGACCTTGTGTGGAGTCGGGCCCGGAACCTGAGGATTCCTCTCCAGTGCTGACATGGATCTTGGGGTACTTCTGGAGTCTCCCCAGGGGAGTCAGTCCTCGTCTCGAATGCGGGCATGCACTTGCGCTTTCCTCCAGAGCGGTAGCAGCAGTGTCACGCAGTCCGCCGCGTGGATCAAAGGATCTATGGTTTTCCCTCGAGTCTTTCCCACGAGGCTTTCCCACGAGGCTTTCCCACAGGGCTGTCCCACGTGCACACGTGGTGGGAGTCGATCCTCGGCTTGAACGTCAAGGCAGTGCAGGGAAAACAGGTTCCTCTGGAATGGACTGACACATCTGGGGGACTCTTGGAATGGTGTCACGACCCTGGAGTTCCTCTCGCCTTTCCTGTGGAGAGCGCCTCCTCTTGAGATGCGACGGGAACGCCGGGAATTCTTTCCCTACGAAACAGGGAAAGGATCCCTCATCTCGAGCTAGGAGGCGGAAACGGGGCTCCCCTGGATGTGTGCGGGACACCACGTGCTTCCTCTCGAGTGGAGACGGGTATGTCGGGAACTTCTTGAGTTGCAGCAATGGTGTGAAGGACCCTTTGGAAGTTCCAGTGGTTAGATGTGATTGGCCTCGAGAAGCCTCAGCGGAAATGGGCCTCATCTCGCCTGGAGGGCAAAACCTCCTGGATTTTCTCGAGTTGCGGCAGGTGCTCTCGACTTACGACGGGGACCTCAGGGACCCGCTCTGGTGGCCTCAGGAAAGGCCAGTCCCCATGCGAGTTCCTAGGGAGCCTCTCGGGATTCCTCTCCCGTCGATGCCGGGGCCTAAGACCTTGTGTGGAGTCGGGGCCGGAACCTGAGGATTCCCCTCCAGTGCTGACATGGATCTTGGGGTACTTCTGGAGTCTCCCCAGGGGAGTCAGTCCTCGTCTCGAATGCGGGCATGCACTTGCGCTTTCCTCCAGAGCGGTAGCAGCAGTGTCACGCAGTCCGCCGCGTGGATCAAAGGATCTATGGTTTTACCTCGAGTCTTTCCCTCGAGGCTTTCCCACGAGGCTTTCCCACAGGGCTGTCCCACGTGCACACGTGGTGGGAGTCGATCCTCGGCTTGAACGTCAAGGCAGTGCAGGGAAAACAGGTTCCTCTGGAATGGACTGACACATCTGGGGGACTCTTGGAATGGTGGCACGACCCTGGAGTTCCTCTCGCCTTTCCTGTGGAGAGCGCCTCCTCTTGAGATGCGACGGGAACGCCGGGAATTCTTTCCCTACGAAACAGGGAAAGGATCCCTCATCTCGAGCTAGGAGGCGGAAACGGGGCTTCCCTGGATGTGTGCGGGACCCACGTGCTTCCTCTCGAGTGGAGACGGGTATGTCGGGGAACTTCTTGAGTTGCAGCATGGGTGTGAAGGACCCTTTGGAAGTTCCAGTGGTTAGACTTGATTAGCCTCGAGAAGACTCAGCGGAAATGGGCCTCATCTCGCCTGGAGGGCAAAACCTCCTGGATTTTCTCGAGTTGCGGCAGGTGCTCTCGACTTACGACGGGGACCTCAGGGACCCGCTCTGGTGGCCTCAGGAAAGGCCAGTCCCCATGCGAGTTCCTCGGGGGCCTCTGGGGATTCCTCTCCCATCGATGCCAGGGCCTCAGTCCTTGTGTGGAGTCGGGGCCGGAACCTGAGGATTCCTCTCCAGTGCTGACATGGATCTTGGGGTACTTCTGGAGTCTCCCCAGGGGAGTCAGTCCTCGTCTCGAATGCGGGCATGCACTTGCGCTTTCCTCCAGAGCGGTAGCAGCAGTGTCACGCAGTCCGCCGCGTGGATCACAGGATCTATGGTTTTTCCTCGAGTCTTTCCCACGAGGCTTTCCCACGAGGCTTTCCCACAGGGCTGTCCCACGTGCACACATGGTGGGAGTCGATCCTCGGCTTGAACGTCAAGGCAGTGCAGGGAAAACAGGTTTCTCTGGAATGGACTGACACATCTGGGGGACTCTTGGAATGGTGGCACGACCCTGGAGTTCCTCTCGCCTTTCCTGTGGAGAGCGCCTCCTCTTGAGATGCGACGGGAACGCCGGGAATTCTTTCCCTACGAAACAGGGAAAGGATCCCTCGTCTCGAGCTAGGAGGCGGAAACGGGGCTCCCCTGGATGTGTGCGGGACACCACGTGCTTCCTCTCGAGTGGAGACGGGTATGTCGGGGAACTTCTTGAGTTGCAGCAAGGGTGTGAAGGACCCTTTGGAAGTTCCAGTGGTTAGATGTGATTGGCCTCGAGAAGCCTCAGCGGAAATGGGCCTCATCTCGCCTGGAGGGCAAAACCTCCTGGATTTTCTCGAGTTGCGGCAGGTGCTCTCGACTTACGACGGGGACATCAGGGAACCGCTCTGGTGGCTTCAGGAAAGGCCAGTCCCCATGCGAGTTCCTCGGGGGCCTCTCGGGATTCCTCTCCCGTCGATGCCGGGGCCTAAGACCTTGTTTGGAGTCGGGGCCGGAACCTGAGGATTCCTCTCCAGTGCTGACATGGATCTTGGGGTACTTCTGGAGTCTCCCCAGGGGAGTCAGTCCTCGTCTCGAATGCGGGCATGCACTTGCGCTTTCCTCCAGAGCGGTAGCAGCAGTGTCACGCAGTCCGCCGCGTGGATCAAAGGATCTATGGTTTTCCCTCGAGTCTTTCCCACGAGGCTTTCCCACGAGGCTTTCCCACAGGGCTGTCCCACGTGCACACGTGGTGGGAGTCGATCCTCGGCTTGAACGTCAAGGCAGTGCAGGGAAAACAGGTTCCTCTGGAATGGACTGACACATCTGGGGGACTCTTGGAATGGTGTCACGACCCTGGAGTTCCTCTCGCCTTTCCTGTGGAGAGCGCCTCCTCTTGAGATGCGACAGGAACGCCGGGAATTCTTTCCCTACGAAACAGGGAAAGGATCCCTCGTCTCGAGCTAGGAGGCGGAAACGGGGCTCCCCTGGATGTGTGCGGGACACCACGTGCTTCCTCTCGAGTGGAGACGGGTATGTCGGGGAACTTCTTGAGTTGCAGCAAGGGTGTGAAGGACCCTTTGGAAGTTCCAGTGGTTAGATGTGATTGGCCTCGAGAAGCCTCAGCGGAAATGGGCCTCATCTTGCCTGGAGGGCAAAACCTCCTGGATTTTTTCGAGTTGCGGCAGGTGCCCTCGGCTTACGACGGGGACCTCAGGGACCCGCTCTGGTGGCCTCAGGAAAGGCCAGTCCCCATGCGAGTTCCTCGGGGGCCTCTCGGGATTCCTCTCCCGTCGATGCCGGGGCCTAAGACCTTGTGTGGAGTCGGGGCCGGAACCTGAGGATTCCTCTCCAGTGCTGACATGGATCTTGGGGTACTTCTGGAGTCTCCCCAGGGGAGTCAGTCCTCGTCTCGAATGCGGGCATGCACTTGCGCTTTCCTCCAGAGCGGTAGCAGAAGTGTCACGCAGTCCGCCGCGTGGATCAAAGGATCTATGGTTTTCCCTCGAGTCTTTCCCACGAGGCTTTCCCACGAGGCTTTCCCACAGGGCTGTCCCTCGTGCACACGTGGTGGGAGTCGATCCTCGGCTTGAACGTCAAGGCAGTGCAGGGAAAACAGGTTCCTCTGGAATGGACTGACACATCTGGGGGACTCTTGGAATGGTGGCACGATCCTGGAGTTCCTCTCGCCTTTCCTGTGGAGAGCGCCTCCTCTTGAGATGCGACGGGAACGCCGGGAATTCTTTCCCTACGAAACAGGGAAAGGATCCCTCATCTCGAGCTAGGAGGCGGAAACGGGGCTTCCCTGGATGTGTGCGGGACCCACGTGCTTCCTCTCGAGTGGAGACGGGTATGTCGGGGAACTTCTTGAGTTGCAGCATGGGTGTGAAGGACCCTTTGGAAGTTCCAGTGGTTAGACGTGATTAGCCTCGAGAAGCCTCAGCGGAAATGGGCCTCATCTCGCCTGGAGGGCAAAACCTCCTGGATTTTCTCGAGTTGCGGCAGGTGCTCTCGACTTACGACGGGGACCTCAGGGACCCGCTCTGGTGGCCTCAGGAAAGGCCAGTCCATATGCGAGTTCCTCGGGGGCCTCTCGGGATTCCTCTCCGGTCGATGCCGGGGCCTAAGACCTTGTGTGGAGTCGGGGCCGGAACCTGAGGATTCCTCTCCAGTGCTGACATGGATCTTGGGGTACTTCTGGAGTCTCCCCAGGGGAGTCAGTCCTAGTCTCGAATGCGGGCATGCACTTGTGCTTTCCTCCAGAGCGGTAGCAGCAGTGTCACGCAGTCCGCCGCGTGGATCACAGGATCTATGGTTTTTCCTCGAGTCTTTCCCACGAGGCTTTCCCACGAGGCTTTCCCACAGGGCTGTCCCACGTGCACACATGGTGGGAGTCGATCCTCGGCTTGAACGTCAAGGCAGTGCAGGGAAAACAGGTTCCTCTGGAATGGACTGACACATCTGGGGGACTCTTGGAATGGTGGCACGACCCTGGAGTTCCTCTCGCCTTTCCTGTGGAGAGCGCCTCCTCTTGAGATGCGACGGGAACGCCGGGAATTCTTTCCCTACGAAACAGGGAAAGGATCCCTCATCTCGAGCTAGGAGGCGGAAACGGGGCTCCCCTGGATGTGTACGGGACACCACGTGCTTCCTCTCGAGTGGAGACGGGTATGTCGGGGAACTTCTTGAGTTGCAGCAAGGGTGTGAAGGACCCTTTGGAAGTTCCAGTGGTTAGATGTGATTGGCCTCGAGAAGCCTCAGCGGAAATGGGCCTCATCTCGCCTGGAGGGCAAAACCTCCTGGATTTTCTCGAGTTGCGGCAGGTGCTCTCGACTTACGACGGGGACATCAGGGAACCGCTCTGGTGGCCTCAGGAAAGGCCAGTCCCCATGCGAGTTCCTCGGGGGCCTCTTGGGATTCCTCTCCCGTCGATGCCGGGGCCTAAGACCTTGTTTGGAGTCGGGGCCGGAACCTGAGGATTCCTCTCCAGTGCTGACATGGATCTTGGGGTACTTCTGGAGTCTCCCCAGGGGAGTCAGTCCTCGTCTCGAATGCGCGCATGCACTTGCGCTTTCCTCCAGAGCGGTAGCAGCAGTGTCACGCAGTCCGCCGCGTGGATCAAAGGATCTATGGTTTTCCCTCGAGTCTTTCCCACGAGGCTTTCCCACGAGGCTTTCCCACAGGGCTGTCCCACGTGCACACGTGGTGGGAGTCGATCCTCGGCTTGAACGTCAAGGCAGTGCAGGGAAAACAGGTTCCTCTGGAATGGACTGACACATCTGGGGGACTCTTGGAATGGTGGCACGACCCTGGAGTTCCTCTCCCCTTTCCTGTGGAGAGCGCCTCCTCTTGAGATGCGACGGGAACGCCGGGAATTCTTTCCCTATGAAACAGGGAAAGGATCCCTCATCTCGAGCTAGGAGGCGGAAACGGGGCTCCCCTGGATGTGTGCGGGACCCACGTGCTTCCTCTTGAGTGGAGACGGGTATGTCGGGGAACTTCTTGAGTTGCAGCAAGGGTGTGAAGGACCCTTGGGAAGTTCCAGTGGTTAGACGTGATTAGCCTCGAGAAGCCTCAGCGGAAATGGGCCTCATCGCGCCTGGAGGGCAAAACCTCCTGGATTTTCTCGAGTTGCGGCAGGTGCTCTCGACTTACGACGGGGACCTCAGGGACCCGCTGTGGTGGCCTCAGGAAAGGCCAGTCCCCATGCGAGTTCCTCGGGGGCCTCTCGGGATTCCTCTCCCGTCGATGCCGGGGCCTAAGACCTTGTGTGGAGTCGGGGCCGGAACCTGAGGATTCCTCTCCAGTGCTGACATGGATCTTGGGGTACTTCTGGAGTCTCCCCAGGGGAGTCAGTCCTCGTCTCGAATGCGGGCATGCACTTGCGCTTTCCTCCAGAGCGGTAGCAGCAGTGTCACGCAGTCCGCCGCGTGGATCAAAGGATCTATGGTTTTCCCTCGAGTCTTTCCCACGAGGCTTTCCCACGAGGCTTTCCCACAGGGCTGTCCCACGTGCACACGTGGTGGGAGTCGATCCTCGGCTTGAACGTCAAGGCAGTGCAGGGAAAACAGGTTCCTCTGGAATGGACTGACACATCTGGGGGACTCTTGGAATGGTGGCACGACCCTGGAGTTCCTCTCGCCTTTCCTGTGGAGAGCGCCTCCTCTTGAGATGCGACGGGAACGCCGGGAATTCTTTCTCTACGAAACAGGGAAAGGATCCCTCATCTCGAGCTAGGAGGCGGAAACGGGGCTCCCCTGGATGTGTGCGGGACACCACGTGCTTCCTCTCGAGTGGAGACGGGTATGTCGGGGAACTTCTTGAGTTGCAGCAAGGGTGTGAAGGACCCTTTGGAAGTTCCAGTGGTTAGACGTGATTGGCCTCGAGAAGCCTCAGCGGAAATGGGCCTCATCTCGCCTGGAGGGCAAAACCTCCTGGATTTTCTCGAGTTGCGGCAGGTGCTCTCGACTTACGACGGGGACCACAGGGACCCGCTCTGGTGGCCTCAGGAAAGGCCAGTCCCCATGCGAGTTCCTCGGGGGCCTCTCGGGATTCCTCTCCCGTCGTTGCCGGGGTCTAAGACCTTGTGTGGAGTCGGGGCCGGAACCTGAGGATTCCACTCCAGTGCTGACATTGATCTTGCGGTACTTCTGGAGTCTCCCCAGGGGAGTCAGTCCTCGTCTCGAATGCGGGCATGCACTTGCGCTTTCCTCCAGAGCGGTAGCAGCAGTGTCACGCAGTCCGCCGCGTGGATCAAAGGATCTATGGTTTTCCCTCGAGTCTTTCCCACGAGGCTTTCCCACGAGGCTTTCCCACAGGGCTGTCCCACGTGCACACGTGGTGGGAGTCGATCCTCGGCTTGAACGTCAAGGCAGTGCAGGGAAAACAGGTTCCTCTGGAATGGACTGACACATCTGGGGGACTCTTGGAATGGTGGCACGACCCTGGAGTTCCTGTCGCCTTTCCTGTGGAGAGCGCCTCCTCTTGAGATGCGACGGGAACACCGGGAATTCTTTCCCTACGAAACAGGGAAAGGATCCCTCATCTCGAGCTAGGAGGCGGAATCGGGGCTCCCCTGGATGTGTGCGGGACACCACGTGCTTCCTCTCCAGTGGAGACGGGTATGTCGGGGAACTTCTTGATTTGCAGCAAGGCTGTGAAGGACCCTTTGGAAGTTCCAGTGGTTAGATGTGATTGGCCTCGAGAAGCCTCAGCGGAAATGGGCCTCATCTCGCCTGGAGGGCAAAACCTCCTGGATTTTCTCGAATTACGGCAGGTGCTCTCGACTTACGACGGGGACCTCAGGGACCCGCTCTGGTGGCCTCAGGAAAGGCCAGTCCCCATGCGAGTTCCTCGGGGGCCTCTCGGGATTCCTCTCCCGTCGATGCCGCGGCCTAAGACCTTGTGTGGAGTCGGGGCCTGAACCTGAGGATTCCTCTCCAGTGCTGACATGGATCTTGGGGTATTCTGGAGTCTCCCCAGGGGAGTCAGTCCTCGTCTCGAATGCGGGTATGCACTTGCGCTTTCCTCCAGAGCGGTAGCAGCAGTGTCACGCAGTCCGTCGCGTGGATCAAAGGATCTATGGTTTTCCCTCGAGTCTTTCCCACGAGGCTTTCCCACGAGGCTTTCCCACAGGGCTGTCCCACGTGCACACGTGGTGGGAGTCGATCCTCGGCTTGAACGTCAAGGCAGTGCAGGGAAAACAGGTTCCTCTGGAATGGACTGACACATCTGGGGGACTCTTGGAATGGTGTCACGACCCTGGAGTTCCTCTCGCCTTTCCTGTGGAGAGCGCCTCCTCTTGAGATGCGACGGAAACGCCGGGAATTCTTTCCCTATGAAACAGGGAAAGGATCCCTCATCTCGAGCTAGGAGGCGGAAACGGGGCTCCCCTGTATGTGTGCGGGACACCACGTGCTTCCTCTCCAGTGGAGACGGGTATGTCGGGGAACTTCTTGAGTTGCAGCAAGGGTGTGAAGGACCCTTTGGAAGTTCCAGAGGTTAGATGTGATTGGCCTCGAGAAGCCTCAGCGGAATTGGGCCTCATCTCGCCTGGAGGGCAAAACCTCCTGTATTTTCTCGAGTTGCGGCAGGTGCTCTCGACCTACGACGGGGACCTCAGGAACCCGCTCTGGTGTCCTCAGGAAAGGCCAGTCCCCATGCGAGTTCCTCGGGGGCCTCTCGGGATTCCTCTCCCGTCGATGCCGGGGCCTAAGACCTTGTGTGGAGTCGGGGCCGGAACCTGAGGATTCCTCTCCAGTGCTGACATGGATCTTGGGGTACTTCTGGAGTCTCCCCAGGGTAGTCAGTCCGCGTATCGAATGCGGGCATGCACTTGCGCTTTCCTCCAGAGCGGTAGCAGCAGTGTCACGCAGTCCGCCGCGTGGATCAAAGGATCTATGGTTTTCCCTCGAGTCTTTCCCACGAGGCTTTCCCACGAGGCTTTCCCACAGGGCTGTCCCACGTGCACACGTGGTGGGAGTCGATCCTCGGCTTGAACGTCAAGGCAGTGCAGGGAAAACAGGTTCCTCTGGAATGGACTGACACATCTGGGGGACTCTTGGAATGGTGTCACGACCCTGGAGTTCCTCTTGCCTTTCCTGTGGAGAGCGCCTCCTCTTAAGATGCGACGGGAACGCCGGGAATTATTTCCCTACGAAACAGGGAAAGGATCCCTCATCTCGAGCTAGGAGGCGGAAACGAGGCTCCCCTGGATGTGTGCGGGACCCCACGTGCTTCCTCACGAGTGGAGACGGGTATGTCGGGGAACTTCTTGAGTTGCAGCAAGGGTGTGAAGGACCCTTCGGAAGTTCCAGTGGTTAGACGTGATTGGCCTCGAGAAGCCTCAGCGGAAATGGGCCTCATCGCGCCTGGAGGGCAAAACCTCCTGGATTTTCTCGAGTTGCGGCAGGTGCTCTCGACTTACGACGGGGACCTCAGGGACCCGCTCTGGTGGCCTCAGGAAAGGCCAGTCCCTATGCGAGTTCCTCGGGGGCATCTCGGGATTCCTCTCCCGTCGATGCCGGGGCCTAAGACCTTGTGTGGAGTCGGGGCCGGAACCTGAGGATTCCTCTCCAGTGCTGACATGGATCTTGGGGTACTTCTGGAGTCTCCGCAGGGGAGTCAGTCCTCGTCTCGAATGCGGGCATGCATTGCGCTTTCCTCCAGAGCGGTAGCAGCAGTGTCACGCAGTCCGCCGCGTGGATCAAAGGATCTATGGTTTTCCCTCGAGTCTTTCCCACGAGGCTTTCCCACGAGGCTTTCCCACAGGGCTGTCCCACGTGCACACGTGGTGGGAGTCGATCCTCGGCTTGAACGTCAAGGCAGTGCAGGGAAAACAGGTTCCTCTGGAATGGACTGACACATCTGGGGGACTCTTGGAATGGTGGCACGACCCTGGAGTTCCTCTCGCCTTTCCTTTGGAGAGCGCCTCCTCTTGAGATGCGACGGGAACGCCGGGAATTCTTTCCTTACGAAACAGGGAAAGGATCCCTCATCTCGAGCTTGGAGGCGGAAACAGGGCTCCCCTGGATGTGTGCGGGACCCCACGTGCTTCCTCTCGAGTGGAGACGGGTATGTCGGGGAACTTCTTGAGTTGCCGCAATGGTGTGAAGGACCCTATGGAAGTTCCAGTGGTTAGATGTGATTGGCCTCGAGAAGCCTCAGCGGAAATGGGCCTCATCTCGCCTGGAGGGCAAAACCTCCTGGATTTCCTCGAGTTGCGGCAGGTGCTCTCGCCTTACGACGGGGACCTCAGGGAACCGCTCTGGTGGCCTCAGGAATGGCCAGTCCCCATGCGAGCTCCTAGGGGGCGTCTAGGGATTCCTCTCCCGTCGATGCCGGGGCCTAAGACCTTGTGTGGAGTCGGGGCCGGAACCTGAGGATTCCTCTCCAGTGCTTACATGGATCTTGGGGTACTTCTGGAGTCTCCCCAGGGGAGTCAGTCCTCGTCTCGAATGCGGGCATGCACTTGCGCTTTCCTCCAGAGCGGTAGCAGCAGTGTCACGCAGTCCGCCGCGTGGATCAAAGGATCTATGGTTTTCCCTCGAGTCTTTCCCACGAGGCTTTCCCACGAGGCTTTCCCACAGGGCTATCCCACGTGCACACGTGGTGGGAGTCGATCCTCGGCTTGAACGTCAAGGCAGTGCAGGGAAAACAGGTTACTCTGGAATGGACTGACACATCTGGGGGACTCTTGGAATGGTGGCATGACCCTGGAGTTCCTCTCGCCTTTCCTTTGGAGAGCGCCTCCTCTTGAGATGCGACGGGAACGCCGGGAATTCTTTCCTTACGAAACAGGGAAAGGATCCCTCATCTCGAGCTAGGAGGCGGAAACAGGGCTCCCCTGGATGTGTGCGGGACCCCACGTGCTTCCTCTCGAGTGGAGACGGGTATGTCGGGGAACTTCTTGAGTTGCCGCAATGGTGTGAAGGACCCTATGGAAGTTCCAGTGGTTAGATGTGATTGGCCTCGAGAAGCCTCAGCGGAAATGGGCCTCATCTCGCCTGGAGGGCAAAACCTCCTGGATTTTCTCGAGTTGCGGCAGGTGCTCTCGACTTACGACGGGGACATCAGGGAACCGCTCTGGTGGCCTCAGGAATGGCCAGTCCCCATGCGAGTTCCTCGGGGGCGTCTCGGGATTCCTCTCCCGTCGATGCCGGGGCCCAAGACCTTGTGTGGAGTCGGGGCCGGAACCTGAGGATTCCTCTCCAGTGCTGACATGGATCTTGGGGTACTTCTGGAGTCTCCCCAGGGGAGTCAGTCCTCGTCTCGAATGCGGGCATGCACTTGCGCTTTCCTCCAGAGCGGTAGCAGCAGTGTCACGCAGTCCGCCGCGTGGATCAAAGGATCTATGGTTTTCCCTCGAGTCTTTCCCACGAGGCTTTCCCACGAGTCTTTTCCACAGGGCTATCCCACGTGCACACGTGGTGGGAGTCGATCCTCGGCTTGAACGTCAAGGCAGTGCAGGGAAAACAGGTTCCTCTGGAATGGACTGACACATCTGGGGGACTCTTGGAATGGTGGCACGACCCTGGAGTTCCTCTCGCCTTTCCTGTGGAGAGCGCCTCCTCTTGAGATGCGACGGGAACGCCGGGAATTCTTTCCCTACGAAACAGGGAAAGGATCCCTCATCTCGAGCTAGGAGGTGGAAACAGGGCTCCCCTGGATGTGTGCGGGACCCCACGTGCTTCCTCTCGAGTGGAGACGGGTATGTCGGGGAACTTCTTGAGTTGCCGCAATGGTGTGAAGGACCCTATGGAAGTTCCAGTGGTTAGATGTGATTGGCCTCGAGAAGCCTCAGCGGAAATGGGCCTCATCTCGCCTGGAGGGCAAAACCTCCTGGATTTTCTCGAGTTGCGGCAGGTGCTCTCGACTTACGACGGGGACCTCATGGAACCGCTCTGGTGGCCTCAGGAATGGCCAGTCCCCATGCGAGTTCCTCGGGGGCCTCTCGGGATTCCTCTCCCGTCGATGCCGGGGCCTAAGACCTTGTGTGGAGTCGGGGCCGGAACCTGAGGATTCCTCTCCAGTGCTGACATGGATCTTGGGGTACTTCTGGAGTCTCCCCAGGGGAGTCAGTCCTCGTCTCGAATGCGGGCATGCACTTGCGCTTTCCTCCAGAGCGGTAGCAGCAGTGTCACGCAGTCCGCCGCGTGGATCAAAGGATCTATGGTTTTCCCTCGAGTCTTTCCCACGAGGCTTTCCCACGAGTCTTTCCCAAAGGGCTATCCCACGTGCACACGTGGTGGGAGTCGATCCTCGGCTTGAACGTCAAGGCAGTGCAGGGAAAACAGGTTCCTCTGGAATGGACTGACACATCTGGGGGACTCTTGGAATGGTGTCACGACCCTGGAGTTCCTCTCGCCTTTCCTTTGGAGAGCGCCTCCTCTTGAGATGCGACGGGAACGCCGGGAATTCTTTCCCTACGAAACAGGGAAAGGATCCCTCATCTAAAGCTAGGAGGCGGAAACGGGGCTCCCCTGGATGTGTGCGGGACCCACGTGCTTCCTCTCGAGTGGAGACGGGTATGTCGGGGAACTTCTTGAGTTGCAGCAATGGTGTGAAGGACCATATGGAAGTTCCAGTGGTTAGATGTGATTGACCTCGAGAAGCCTCAGCGGAAATGGGCCTCATCTCGCCTGGAGGGCAAAACCTCCTGGATTTCCTCGAGTTGCGGCAGGTGCTCTCGCCTTACCACGGGGACCTCAGGGAACCGCTCTGGTGGCCTCAGGAATGGCCAGTCCCCATGCGAGTTCCTCGGGGGCGTCTCGGGATTCCTCTCCCGTCGATGCCGGGGCCTAAGACCTTGTATGGAGTCGGGGCCGGAACCTGAGGATTCCTCTCCAGTGCTGACATGGATCTTGGGGTACTTCTTGAGTCTCCCCAGGGGAGTCAGTCCTCGTCTCGAATGCGGGCATGCACTTGCGCTTTCCTCCAGAGCGGTAGCAGCAGTGTCACGCAGTCCGCCGCGTGGATCAAAGGATCTATGGTTTTCCCTCGAGTCTTTCCCACGAGGCTTTCCCACGAGGCTTTCCCACAGGGCTGTCCCACGTGCACACGTGGTGGGAGTCGATCCTCGGCTTGAACGTCAAGGCAGTGCAGGGAAAACAGGTTCCTCTGGAATGGAGTGACACAACTGGGGGACTCTTGGAATGGTGGCATGACCCTGGAGTTCCTCTCGCCTTTCCTGTGGAGAGCGCCTCCTCTAGAGATGCGACGGCAACGCCGGGAATTCTTTCCCTACGAAACAGGGAAAGGATCCGTCATCTTGTGCTAGGAGGCGGAAACGGGGCTCCCCTGGATGTGTGCGGGACCCCACGTGCTTCCTCTCGAGTGGAGACGGGTATGTCGGGGAACTTCTTGAGTTGCAGCAATGGTGTGAAGGACCCTTTGGAAGTTCCAGTGGTTAGATGTGATTGGCCTCGAGAAGCCTCAGCGGAAATGGGCCTCATCTCGCCTGGAGTGCAAAACCTCCGGGATTTTCTCGAGTTGCGGCAGGTGCTCTCGACTTACGACTGGGACCTCAGGGACCCGCTCTGGTGGCCTCTGGAAAGGCCAGTCCCCATGCGAGTTCCTCGGGGGCCTCTCGGGATTCCTCTCCCGTCGTTGCCGGGGCCTAAGACCTTGTGTGGAGTCGGGGCCGGAACCTGAGGATTCCTCTCCAGTGCTGACATGGATCTTGGGGTACTTGTGGAGTCTCCCCAGGGGAGTCAGTCCTCGTCTCGAATGCGGGCATGCACTTGCGCTTTCCTCCAGAGCGGTAGCAGCAGTGTCACGCAGTCCGCCGCGTGGATCAAAGGATCTATGGTTTTCCCTCGAGTCTTTCCCACGAGGCTTTCCCACGAGTCTTTCCCACAGGGCTATCCCACGTGCACACGTTGCTGGGAGTCGATCCTCGGCTTGAACGTCAAGGCAGTGCAGGGAAAACAGGTTCCTCTGGAATGGACTGACACATCTGGGGGACTCTTGGAATGGTGGCACGACCCTGGAGTTCCTCTCGCCTTTCCTGTGGAGAGCGCCTCCTCTTGAGATGTGACGGGAACGCCGGGAATTCTTTCCCTACGAAACAGGGAAAGGATCCCTCATCTCGAGCTTGGAGGCGGAAACGGGGCTCCCCTGGATGTGTGCGGGACCCACGTGCTTCCTCTCGAGTGGAGACGGGTATGTCGGGGAACTTCTTGAGTTGCAGCAAGGGTGTGAAGGACCCTTTGGAAGTTCCAGTGGTTAGACGTGATTGGCCTCGAGAAGCCTCAGCGGAAATGGGCCTCATCTCGCCTGGAGGGCAAAACCTCCTGGATTTTCTCGAGTTGCGTCAGGTGCTCTCGACTTACGACGGGGACCTCAGGGACCCGCTCTGGTGGCCTCAGGAAAGGCCAGTCCCCATGCGAGTTCCTCGGGGGCCTCTCGGGATTCCTCTCCCGTCGATGCCGGGGCCTAAGACCTTGTGTGGAGTCGGGGCCGGAACCTGAGGATTCCTCTCCAATGCTGACATGGATCTTGGGGTACTTCTGGAGTCTCCCCAGGGGAGTCAGTCCTCGTCGAATGCGGGCATGCACTTGCGCTTTCCTCCAGAGCGGTAGCAGCAGTGTCACGCAGTCCGCCGCGTGGATCAAAGGATCTATGGTTTTCCCTCGAGTCTTTCCCACGAGGCTTTCCCACGAGGCTTTCCCACAGGGCTGTCCCACGTGCACACGTGGTGGGAGTCGATCCTCGGCTTGAACGTCAAGGCAGTGCAGGGAAAACAGGTTCCTCTGGAATGGACTGACACATTTGGGGGACTCTTGGAATTGTGGCACGACCCTGGAGTTCCTCTCGCCTTTCCTGTGGAGAGCGCCTCCTCTTGAGATGCGACAGGAACGCCGGGAATTCTTTCCCTACCAAACAGGGAAAGAATCCCTCATCTCGAGCTAGGAGGCGGAAACGGGTCTCCCCTGGATGTGTGCGGGACACCACGTGCTTCCTCTCGAGTGGAGACGGGTATGTCGGGGAACTTCTTGAGTTGCAGCAAGGGTGTGAAGGACCCTTTGGAAGTTCCAGTGGTTAGATGTGATTGGCCTCGAAAAGCCTCAGCGGAAATGGGCCTCAGTTCGCCTGGAGGGCAAAACCTCCTGGATTTTCTCGAGTTGCGACAGGTGCTCTCGACTTACGACGGGGACCTCAGGGACCCGCTCTGGTGGCCTCAGGAAAGGCCAGTCCCCATGCGAGTTCCTCGGGGGCGTCTCGGGATTCCTCTCCCGTTGATGCCAGGGCCTAAGACCTTGTGTGGAGTCGGGGCCGGAACCTGAGGATTCCTCTCCAGTGCTGACTTCTATCTTGGGGTACTTCTGGAGTCTCCCCAGGGCAGTCAGTCCTCGTCTCGAATGCGGGCATGCACTTGCGCTTTCCTCCAGAGCGGTAGCAGCAGTGTCACGCAGTCCGCCGCGTGGATCAAAGGATCTATGGTTTTCCCTCGAGTCTTTCCCACGAGGCTTTCCCACGAGGCTTTCCCACAGGGCTGTCCCACGTGCACACATGGTGGGAGTCGATCCTCGGCTTGAACGTCAAGGCAGTGCAGGGAAAACAGGTTCCTCTGGAATGGACTGACACATCTGGGGGACTCTTGGAATGGTGGCACGACACTGGAGTTCCTCTCGCCTTTCCTGTGGAGAGCGCCTCCTCTTGAGATGCAACGGGAACACCGGGAATTCTTTCCCTACGAAACAGGGAAAGGATCCCTCATCTCGAGCTAGGAGGCGGAAACGGGGCTCCCCTGGATGTGTGCGGGACCCCACGTGCTTAATCTCGAGTGAAGACGGGTATGTCGGGGAACTTCTTGAGTTGCAGCAATGGTGTGAAGGACCCTTTGGAAGTTCCAGTGGTTAGATGTGATTGGCCTCGAGAAGCCTCAGCGGAAATGGGCCTCATCTCGCCTGGAGGGCAAAACCTCCTGGATTTTCTCGAGTTGGGGCAGGTGCTCTCGACTTACGACGGGGACCTCAGGGACCCGCTCTGGTGGCCTCAGGAAAGGCCAGTCCCCATGCGAGTTCCTCGGGGGCCTCTCGGGATTCCTCTCCCGTCGATGCCGGGGCCTAAGACCTTGTGTGGAGTCGGGGCCGGAACCTGAGGATTCCTCTCCAGTGCTGACATGGATCTTGGGGTTCTTCTGGAGTCTCCCCAGGGGAGTCAGTCCTCGTCTCGAATGCGGGCATGCACTTGCGCTTTCCTCCAGAGCGGTAGCAGCAGAGACACGCAGTCTGCCGCGTGGATCAAAGGATCTATGGTTTTCCCTCCAGTCTTTCCCACGAGGCTTTCCCACGAGGCTTTCCCACAGGGCTGTCCCACGTGCACACGTGGTGGGAGTCGATCCTCGGCTTGAACGTCAAGGCAGTGCAGGGAAAACAGGTTCCTCTGGAATGGACTGACACATCTGGGGGACTCTTGGAATGGTGGCACGACCCTGGAGTTCCTCTCTCCTTTCCTGTGGAGAGCGCCTCCTCTTGAGATGCGACGGGAACACCGGGAATTCTTTCCCTACGAAACAGGGAAAGGATCCCTCATCTCGAGCTAGGAGGCGGAAACGGGGCTCCCCTGGATGTGTGCGGGACCCTCGTGCTTCCTCTCAAGGGGAGACGGGTATGTCGGGGAACTACTTGAGTTGCAGCAAGGGTGTGAAGGACCCTTTGGAAATTCCAGTGTTTAGATGTGATTAGCCTCGAGAAGCCTCAGCGGAAATGGGCCTCATCTCGCCGGAGGGCAAAACTTCCTGGATTTTCTCGAGTTGCTGCAGGTGCTCTCGACTTACGACAGGGACCTCAGGGACCCGCTCTGGTGGCCTCAGGAAAGGCCAGTCCCCATGCGAGTTCCTCGGGGGCCTCTCGGGATTCCTCTCCCGTCGATGCCGGGGCCTAAGACCTTGTGTGGAGTCGGGGCCGGAACCTGAGGTTTCCTCTCCAGTGCTGACATGGATCTTGGGGTACTTCTGGAGTCTCCCCAGGGGAGTCAGTCCTCGTCTCGAATGCGGGCATGCACTTGCGCTTTCCTCCAGAGCGGTAGCAGCAGTGTCACGCAGTCCGCCACGTGGATCAAAGGATCTATGGTTTTCTCTCGAGACTTTCCCACGAGGCTTTCCCACGAGGTTTTCCCACAGGGCTGTCCCACGTGCACACGGGGTGGGAGTCGATCCTCGGCTTGAAGGTCAAGGCAGTGCAGGGAAAAGAGGTTCCTCTGGAATGGACTGACACATCTGGGGGACTCTTGGAATTGTGGCACGACCCTGGAGTTCCTCTCGCCTTTACTGTGGAGAGCGCCTTCTCTTGAGATGCGACGGGAACGCCGGGAATTCTTTCCTACGAAACAGGGAAAGGATCCCTCATCTCGAGCTAGGAGGCGGAAACGGGGCTCCCCTGGATTTGTGTGGGACCCTCGTGCTTCCTCTCGAGTGGAGACGGGTATGTCGTGGAACTTCTCCAGTTGCAGCAAGGTTGTGAAGGACCCTTTGGAAGTTCCAGTGGTTAGATGTGATTATCCTCGAGAAGCCTCAGCGGAAATGGGCCTCATCTGGCCTGGAGGGCAAAACCTCCTGGATTTTCTCGAGTTGCGGCAGGTGCTCTCGACTTACGACGGGGACCACGGGGACCCACTCTTGTGGCCTCAGGAAAGGCCAGTCCCCATGCGAGTTCCTCGGGGGCCTCTCGGGATTCCTCTCCCGTCGATGCCGGGGCCTACGACCTTGTGTGGAGTCGGGGCCCGAACGTGAGGATTCCTCTCCAGTGCTGACATGGATCTTGGGGTACTTCTGGAGTCTCCCCAGGGGAGTCAGTTCTCGTCTCGAATGCGGACATGCACTTGCGCTTTCCTCCAGAGCGGTAGCAGCAGTGTCACGCAGTCCGCCGCGTGGATCAAAGGATCTATGGTTTTCCCTCGAGTCTTTCCTAAGAGGCTTTCCCACGAGGCTTTCCCACAGGGCTGTCCCACGTGCACACGTGGTGGGAGTCGATCCTCGGCTTGAACCTCAAGGCAGTGCAGGGAAAACAGGTTCCTCTGGAATGGACTGACACATCTGGGGGACTCTTGGAATGGTGGCACGACCCTGGAGTTCCTCTAGCCTTTCCTGTGGAGAGCGCCTCCTCTTGAGATGCGACGGGAACGCCGGGAATTCTTTCCCTACGAAACAGGGAAAGGATCCCTCATCTCGAGCTAGGCAGCGGAAACGGGGCTCCCCTGTATGTGTGCGGGACCACCGTGCTTCCTCTCGAGTGGAGACGGGTATGTCGGGGAACTTCTTGAGTTGCAGCAAGGGTGTGAAGGACCCTTTGGAAGTTCCAGTGGTTAGATGTGATTGGCCTCGAGCAGCCTCAGCGGAAATGGGCCTCATCTCCCCTGGAGGGCAAAACCTCCTGGATTTTCTCGAGTTGCGGCAGGTGCTCTCGACTTACGACGGGGACCTCGGGGACCCGCTCTGGTGGCCTCAGGAAAGGCCAGTCCCCATGCGAGTTCCTCGGGGGCATCTCGGGATTCCCCTCCCGTCGATGCTGGGGCCTAAGACCTTGTGTGGAGTCGGGGCCGGAAACTGAGGATTCCTCTCCAGTGCTGACATGGATCTTGGGGTACTTCTGGAGTCTCCCCAGGGGAGTCAGTCCTCGACTCGAATGCGCGCATGCACTTGCGCTTTCCTCCAGAGCGGTAGCATCAGTGTCACGCAGTCCGCCGCGTGGATCAAAGGATCTATGGTTTTCCCTCGAGTCTTTCCCACGAGGCTTTCCCACGAGGCTTTCCCACAGGGCTGTCCCACGTGCACACGTGGTGGGAGTCGATCCTCGGCTTGAACGTCAACGCAGTGCAGGGAAAACAGGTTCCTCTGGAATGGACTGACACATCTGGGTGACTCTTGGAATGGTGGCACGACCCTGGGGTTCCTCTCGCCTTTCCTGTGGAGAGCGCCTCCTCTTGAGATGCGACGGGAACGCCGGGAATTCTTTCCCTAAGAAACAGGGAAAGGATCCCTCATCTCGAGCTAGGAGGAGGAAACGGGGCTCCCCTGGATGTGTGCGGGACACCACGTGCTTCCTCTCGAGTGGAGACGGGTATATCGGGGAACTTCTTGAGTTGCAGCAAGGGTGTGAAGGACCCTTTGGAAGTTTCAGTGGTTAGATGTGATTGGCCTCGAGAAGCCTCAGCGGAAATGGGCCTCATCTCGCCTGGAGGGCAAAACCTCCTGGATTTTCTCGAGTTGCGGCAGGTGCTCTCGACTTACGACGGGGACCTCAGGGAACCGCTCTGGTGGCCTCAGGAATGGCCAGTCCCCATGCGAGTTCCTCGGGGGCGTCTCGGGATTCCTCTCCCGTCGATGCCGGGGCCTAAGACCTTGTGTGGAGTCGGGGCCGGAACCTGAGGATTCCTCTCCAGTGCTGACATGGATCTTGGGGTACTTCTGGAGTCTCCGCAGGGGAGTCAGTCCTCGTCTCGAATGCGGGCATGCACTTGCGCTTTCCTCCAGAGCGGTAGCAGCAGTGTCACGCAGTCCGCCGCGTGCATCAAAGGAGCTATGATTTTCCCTCGAGTCTTTCCCACGCGGCTTTCCCACGAGGCTTTCCCACAGGGCTGTCCCACGTGCACACGTGGTGGGAGTCGATCCTCGGCTTGAACGTCAAGGCAGTGCAGGGAAAACAGGTTCCTCTGGAATGGACTGACACATCTGGGTGACTCTTGGAATGGTGGCACGACCCTGGGGTTCCTCTCGCCTTTCCTGTGGAGATCGCCTCCTCTTGAGATGCGACGGGAACGCCGGGAATTCTTTCCCTACGAAACAGGGAAAGGATCCCTCATCTCGAGCTAGGAGGAGGAAACGGGGCTCCCCTGGATGTTTGCGGGACACCACGTGCTTCCTCTCGAGTGGAGACGGGTATGTCGGGGAACTTCTTGAGTTGCAGCAAGGGTGTGAAGGATCCTTTGGAAGTTCCAGTGGTTAGATGTGATTGGCCTCGAGAAGCCTCAGCGGAAATGGGCCTAATCTCGCCTGGAGGGCAAAACCTCCTGGATTTTCTCGAGTTGCGGCAGGTGCTCTCGACTTACGACGGGGACTTCAGGGACCCGCTGTGGTGGCCTCAGGAAAGGCCAGTCCCCATGCGAGTTCCTCGGGGGCCTCTCGGGATTCCTCTCCCGTCGATGCCGGGGCCTAAGACCTTGTGTGGAGTCGGGGCCAGAACGTGAGGATTCCTCTCCAGTGCTGACATGGATCTTGGGGTACTTCTGGAGTCTCGGCAGGGGAGTCAGTCCTCGTCTCGAATGCGGGCATGCACTTGCGCTTTTTCCAGAGCAGTAGCAGCAGTGTCACGCAGTCCGCCGCGTGGATCAAAGGATCTATGGTTTTCCCTCGAGTCTTTCCCACGAGGCTTTCCCACGAGGCTTTCCCACAGGGCTGTCCCACGTGCACACGTGGTGGGAGTCGATCCTCGGCTTGAACGTCAAGGCAGTGCAGGGAAAACAGGTTCCTCTGGAATGGACTGACACATCTGGGGGACTCTTGGAATGGTGGCACGACCCTGGAGTTCCTCTCGCCTTTCCTGTGGAGAGCGCCTCCTCTTGAGATGCGACGGGAACGCCGGGAATTCTTTCCCTACGAAACGGGGAAAGGATCCCTCATCTCGAGCTAGGAGGCGGAAACGGGGCTCCCCTGGATGTGTGCGGGACACCACGTGCTTCCTCTCGAGTGGAGACGGGTATGTCGGGGAACTTCTTGAGTTGCAGCAATGGTGTGAAGGACCCTTTGGAAGTTCCAGTGGTTAGATGTGATTGGCCTCGAGAAGCCTCAGCGGAAATGGGCCTCATCTCGCCTGGAGGGCAAAACCTCCTGGATTTTCTCGAGTTGCGGCAGGTGCTCTCGACTTACGACGGGGAACTCAGGGAACCGCTCTGGTGGCCTCAGGAAAGGCCAGTCCCCATGCGAGTTCCTCGGGGGCCTCTCGGGATTCCTCTCCCGTCGATGCCGGGCCCTATGACCTTGTGTGGAGTCGGGGCCGGAACCTGAGGATTCCTCTCCAGTGCTGACATGGATCTTGGGGTACTTCTGGAGTCTCCCCAGGGGAGTCAGTCCTCGTCTCGAATGCGGGCATGCACTTGCGCTTTCCTCCAGAGCGGTAGCAGCAGTGTCACGCAGTCCGCCGCGTGGATCAAAGGATCTATGGTTTTCCCTCGAGTCTTTCCCACGAGGCTTTCCCACGAGGCTTTCCCACAGGGCTGTCCCACGTGCACACGTGGTGGGAGTCGATCCTCGGCTTGAACGTCAAGGCAGTGCAGGGAAAACAGGTTCCTCTGGAATGGACTGACACATCTGGGGGACTCTTGGAACGGTGGCATGACCCTGGAGTTCCTCTCGCCTTTCCTGTGGAAAGCGCCTCCTCTTGAGATGTGACGGGAATGCCGGGAATTCTTTTCCTACGAAACAGGGAAAGGATCCCTCATCTCGAGCTAGGAGGCGAAAACGGGGCTACCCTGGATGTGTGCGGGACACCACGTGCTTCCTCTCGAGTGGAGACGGGTATGTCGGGGAACTTCTTGAGTTGCAGCAAGGGTGTGAAGGACCCTTTGGAAGTTCCAGTGGTTAGATGTGATTGGCCTCGAGAAGCCTCAGCGGAAATGGGCCTCATCTCGCCTGGAGGGCAAAACCTCCTGGATTTTCTCTAGTTGCGGCAGGTGCTCTCGACTTTCGACGGGGACCTCAGGGACCCGCTCTGGTGGCCTCAGGAAAGGCCAGTCCCCATGCGAGTTCCTCGGGGGCCTCTCGGGATTCCTCTCCCGTCGATGCCGGGGACTAAGACCTTGTGTGGAGTCGGGGCTGGAACCTGAGGATTCCTCTCCAGTGCTGACATGGATCTTGGGGTACTTCTGGAGTCTGCCCAGGAGAGTCAGTCCTCGTCTCGAGAGGGGGCATGCACGTGCGCTTTCCTCCCGAGCTGTAGTAGCAGTGTCACGCTTCCCGTCGTGTCGATCATGGGATCTGTGGCTTTCCCTCGAGGCTTTCCCACGAGGCTTTCCCACGAGGCTTTCCCACAGGGCTGTCTCACGTGCCACCCTGGTGTGAGTCGATCCTCGGCGTGAAAGTCGAGGCAGTGCAGTGAAAGGAGGTTCCTCTGGAATGGACTGGGACATCTGGGGGACTCTGGGAATGGTGGCACGACCCTGGAGTTCCTCTCGCCTTTCCTTTGGAGAGCGCCTGCTCTTGAGATGCGACGGGAACGCCGGGAATTCTTTCCCGACCAAGCAGGGAAAGGATCCCTCATCTCGAGCTACGAGGCGGAAACGGGGCTCCTCTGGATGTGGGCCGAACCCCGTGCTTTCTTTCGATTGGAGACGGGTATGTCGGGGAACTTCTTGAGTTGCAGTAAGGGTGTCAAGGACCCTTTGGAAGTTCCAGAGGTTAGATGTGATTAGCCTCGAGACGCCTCAGCCAAAATGGGCCACATCTCGCCCGGAGGGGGGAACCTCCTGGTTTTCTCGAGTTGCGGCTTGTGCTCTCGACTTACGACGGGGACCTCATGGACCCGCTCTGTTGGCCTCAGGAAAGGTCATTCCCCATGCGAGTTGCTCGGTGGCCTTTCAGAATTCCTCGCCCGTTGATGCCGGCGCCTAAGACCTTGTGTGGAGTCAGACCAGAACCTGAGGATTCCTCTCCCGTGCTCACATGGATCTTGGCGTACTTCTGGAGTCTCCCAAGGGGCGTCAGTCCTCGTCTCGAGTGGGGTCATGCAGGTGTGCTTTCCTCCTGAGCAGTAGCAACAGTGTCTCGCTTCCCGTCTTGTGGATCAAGGGATCTGTGTCTTTCCCTCGAGGCTTTTCCATGGGCTTTCCCACAGGGCTATTCCACGTGCCACCATGCAGTGCTGGGAAAACAGGAACCTCCTTCCCCACATAGGGGGTACACTGTCCCCTTGGGCGTGTATCTCCGGGGCATTCGCGCTTGGGGGTTGCCACGGATGTTGGCCTCAGGCTCCACATGAGAAAAGCCCCTAATGGCATTAGCTGCCGGTCCAGACGCTGGCCCCTCAGGTCTCTGGCCGCAGCCTTGGGCTCCAGGCAACTCAAAGCCCTCGGGGCTGGTGCTCTGGGACTGCTGTAGGGAAAGGACGCCAGGAGCCCACGGAGGAGTTGGGGAGGCGCAGGTGGCATATGGAGGTGAGGACAGCGTGGGATCTAGGTGGAGGCGCTGGAGAGAGCGTCCGTTGTCCCGGAATGCCTCGGAGGAGCCAGCGGGGGACAGTCCAGGCCCAGGGACCTGTGGTATGTGAAAAGGTGGGAAACCCCAGAACAAGGCAGGCTGGGAAAGGGGGCGTGGGCGGCCAATTCAAAGGGACCTAGGGGGCGTTTCCTGGGCAGTGAGCTCCCTTGGCACTGCTGAGGGCCCCTGATTGATCCACCCGGGGTTGATCCCACCATCCGCTGCGAGGGAGGGCCACAAACCAAAGCCCCCGAACTGCCCACCCACCCCAACGGGGATCTTGGCGGTCCGGGGCACAGCTGTGCCCGGGAAAAGCCCACTCACTCCACGGGACTCCGTCCAGGGTCTCTGCTTGGAAAGAGGCCAGGGGCGGCCCCCTCCATCTACGCACCCAAACCCTATTGACGTCAATGGGGGTGGAGACGCCTCCCGCTCTCCAGAGTCCTGGGCTGCTGGGTCCCCGCCCACTCGGCCAGCAGTCTGCAGCGCTCCTGTGTGCCTCTCCCACCATGGCTTCGTCCAGCTCCTCCAGCACCTCAAGCGGTACGTTTGCCCTCGGTCCCTGGGGTCGGATCACGTCTCAGGGGATTTGCGGGGGGCCCGGGCAAGGGCTCTCGGCCCACGTGTCGACCCCCGCTCCCGCCCGAGAATGGCGGGGACCCATCGGCCGGGCCCGGGGTTCCCAGGCGTCAGGTGTGCCCAAAGTTGGAGGGCGTTGCATCGTTCGTTCATCTTGCTCCTTTGGCACACACATGGCTTCTCCGTTCTCTTTTCTGGGAAGACAGTGTTGTTTTAGGGGGCGTGCTGCGGGAGTCAGGGGCCGGTGGGAGCGGGTGCTGTGCTGGGATGAGGCCCTTTATCCTCACATCTTCCTGTGGGAATGGGAGTCGGGGAGCTCTGTGGCCTTGCCGCCTTCAGTGGCTTCCTCTGCACACGGGCTTAGTGCCTTCTGCCTTCTGTCAGTCGTTACGGGGTTTGGGCTTCGCTTTGGCGGCCTTGGCCTTGGCCCTGGCCTGGGCCTTGGCCTTACCCTTGGTGTTGCCCTTGCCCTTGCCCTTGGCCTTCGGCTTGGCCTTCCCTAGGCCTTGTCCTTGGCCTTACCTTGTCCTTGCCCTTACCTTGTCCTTGCCCTTAAACTTAAACTTGATCTTGACTTTGACCTTGAACTTGAACTTGACCTTGACTTTGACCTTGAACTTGACCTTGACCTTGAACTTGACCTTGACTTTGACCTTGAACTTGAACGTGACCTTGAACTTGACCTTGACTTTGACCTTGAACTTGAACTTGACCTTTACTTTGACCTTGAACTTGAACTTGACCTTGAACTTGACCTTGACCTTGACCTTGACTTTGACCTTGAACTTGAACTTGACCTTCACTTTGACCTTGACCTTGAACTTGAACTTGACCTTGAACTTGAACTTGACCTTGACCTTGAACTTGAACTTGAACTTGACCAACAACGGGAGACCAGATTTGCTCAGAGCACCGGAGGTCCAGAGGCAGGGCCGTGTATCTCCCCTTCCCTTTGTGATCATTGCAAAGACATTCCTAGCTGATAGCGGGAGTGCCCATGAAGAAGCAAGCAGTGGGAGTGTGTTTGACACGACTGTGTGCCTCAACTCCACAAGGGGCCTTTCCTCTCGAAGTAGGCCCCATGTCCCCTTGGGGAGGGTGTCATGCCTCTTTTCTCCACACTGCCAAAGGGTGGAGCAAAGCTCGCTCTGTCAGAGGTACAAAAACAGCAATTGAATGGATTTTCAAGCTCTTGCTAGGCTGCACCCTTTCAGGGCCCACTTTACTGAAACAGGTGCTCTGTGGCCCCCGGTTGGGTATGCAGGTTCACAAACAGGGTGAGATCCTGTCCAAGCCAACAATTTTCCTGAAAGACCTAGGCTCACTAAAGCTCTCCTCCAGAGCAAAGGGGATAGAGGAGATGTATGGAGGAGTCTTTGCCTTTCCCTGTGAGTGTGGGGCTACTCCCTACGGCCCCAAGCTCAGGGATAACTGCCTCTAAGAAAGGAATGGCAAGAAGCGCTAATCTTGGAGGTTGGGACAGGGAGTTCGCAGCATGTGGGGAAAGAAAGACTTCTTCGGGGAAGAAGAGGCAACCACCGGGGGTGTGTTCGCAAGCCTCTATTTGGAAGGAACACGTTTGCTTATACAACTCAAGACCTCCAGATCTGCTCAGAGGACTGAAGTTCCAGAGACAGGGCCATGTATCTCCCCTTCCCTTTGAGATCCTTGCCAAGACATTCCTAGCAGATTGTCGGAGTGCCCATGAAGAAGCAAGCAGCGGGAGTGTGCTTGACATTACTGGCTGCCTACCTGGGCTCAGCTCCTCAAGGGGCCTTTCTCTCCTGGTAGGCCCTATGTCCCCTTTGGGAGAGGGTTGTGCCCTCTTCCCTCCACACTGCCAAAGGGTGGAGGTGGAGCAAACTCGTTCTCTCCGAGGTAAAAGAAAGACAAATTGGATGGATCTTTAAGCTCTTGCTATGCTGCACCCCTCCAGGACCCACTCGAGCAAAACAGGTGCCCTGTGGCCCCTAGGTCGGGTATGCAGGTTCACACACCGGGTGTGATCCCGTCAAAGCCAAGAATTTTCCTGACAGACCTAGGCTCACTAGAGCTCTCCTCCAGAGGAAAGGGGACAGAAAAGATGTGTGTGTGGAGGTGGCTCTGCCTTTCCAGGTCCCAATCTCAGGGATAACTGCCCCTAAGAAAGGAACTGCTGCTGCTGCTGCTGCTGCTGCTGCTGCTGCTGCTGCTGCTGCTGCTGCTGCTAAGTTGGTTCAGTCGTGTTCGACTCTGTGCGACGCCATAGACGGTAGCCCACTAGGCTCCCCCGTCCCTGGGATTCTCCAGGCAAGAACAGTAAGTGGGTTGCCATTGCCTTCTCCAATGCATGAAAGTGAAAATGAAAGTGCAGTCGCTCAGTCGTGTCCGACCCTCAGCGACCCCATGGACTGCAGCCTACCAGGCTTCTCTGTCCATAGGATTTTCTGAAAGGAACTGCAAGAAGCACTTTTCCAGGAGGCTGGGAAAGGGAGTTTGCAGGATGTGGGGAAAGAGAGCCTCCTTCGGGGAAGAATAGGCGGCCACTTGTTTTGTGTTGCAAACCTCTATTTGGAAGGAACAGGTTAGCTTATACAAAGGGAGACCTCCAGATCTGCTCAGAGGACCGAAGTTGCAGAGGCAGGTCGGTGTATCTTCCCTTCACTTTGCGATCCTTGCAAAGACATTCCTTGCTGCTAGATGACTCAGCAAGGGCCTTTGAGACTGTTGTTTTCTTTCCTAGGTTCAAAGATTCCTTCAGTTCCTAATATAGATATCCTAGAAATGATATGACATCCGTGAAAATCTGATATGTCCTGGTCAAATGCTGTCAGTTATCATTCTAGTTATCATATTAAAGCATTTCAAGTCGCAGCAGTGACCAGATGACATTGTCAATTTCTATTTCATCAGGTTTTAACCATGTCCTCTGTGGTTTCACACTGATGCCTTTGCAGAAATACTGCTACTTCAAGATATATGGAAAATACTTTTTTTAAGCTTACTGATAATTTGTTTGTTTGTTTGCTTGTCTTCTGGTAAGCTGCTACCAGATGGAATTTAGTCTCCTCTCTAGGTTAAGAGAACTAAGTTTTCTTAGAATGCAATTTTTGATCACAGACTATGAGTTTCTCTACCTTTCATTGATTTATAATTGTTTTCATCATCTGTTTTTTTACTTCGGTAAAGTAAATAAGCCTTATTTAAGATTTTGGTACATGTAGGATGGACTAAGCTTTCCCCACTCTTGCAAGTTCCCTTAACCCTTCAGATTCTTCTCGTGGGACCAAGATCTCACTTTCCTCCAGAGGGACAATCCAAGCTTTTTATCAGTTGATCTGCCCCTGACATCAGAGTCAAGTTGAGCACGAGTTGGCCTATAATTTAGGCATGAAACTATGACTACATAAAGAAAAGGTGACTTTATGATTCAGGGATGGCCATGATATGCCTTGCACTTCAGAGAAAATGGGTTAAAATGATTTTTTTTTCCTTCAAAACTGCACACCCAGTTCTTTCAGCATATGCAATTGAAAACATCTAGTCATTAGGTCAGTTTTCATTCCAATCCCAAAGAAAGGCAATGACAAAGATTATTCAAGCTGCTGCACAATTGCACTCATCTCACACACTAGTAAAGTAATGCTCAAAATTCTCCAAGTTCACATGAACTGTGAACTTCCAGATGTTCAAGAGGGATTTAAAAAATGCAGAGAAACCAGAGATCAAATTGCCAACATCCACTGGATCATTGAAAAAGCAAGAGAGTTCCGGAAAAAAAAAAACCCATCTATTTCTGCTTTATTGACAATGCCAAAGCCTTTGACTGTGTGGATCACAAGAAACTGGGAAAAATTCTGAAAGAGATGGGAATACCAGACCACCTGACCTGTCTCTTGAGAAACCTGTATGCAGGTCAGGAAGAAACAGTTCGAACTGGACATGGAACAACAGACTGGTTCTACATAGGAAAAGGAACATGTCAAGGCTGTATATTGTCACCCTGCTTATTTAACTTATATGCAGAGTACAGCATGAGAAACACTGGGCTGGAGGAAGCACACGCTGGAATCAAGGTTGCTGGGAGAAATATCAATAATCTCAGATATTCAGATGACACCACCCTTATGGCAGAAAGTGAAGAAGAGCTAAAGAGTCTCCTGATGAAAGTGAAAGAGGAGAGTGAAAAAGTTAGCTTAAAGCTCAGCATTCAGAAAACTACAATCATTGCATCCAGTCTCATCACTTCATGGCAAATAGATGGGAAAACATTGGAAACAGCAGCAGACTATTTTGGGGGGCTTGGGAATCACTGCAGGTGATTGCTGCCTCCATGAACTTAAAACATATTTATGACTTGGAAGAAAAGTGATGACCAAACTAGACAGCATATTAAAAAGCCGAGACGTTGCTTTGCCAACAAAGATCCATCCGGTCAAGGCTATGGTTTTTCCATATGTCATGGATGGATATGAAAGATGCACTATAAAGAAAGTGACAGCTGAAAATGTGATGCTTTTGAACTGTGGTGTTGGAGAAGATGCTTGTAGGTCGCTTAGACTACAAGGAGACGCAACCACTCCATCCTAAAGGAAATCAGGTCTGAATATCCATTGGAAGGACTAATACTGAACCTGAAACTCCAATACTTTGGCCACTTGATGTGAAGAGCTGACTCACTTGGAAGTTGCTTTGATTTGCCTATGAGTGTGGGAGCCCTCCCTGGGCAAAGGGCCTCAGGGGTCATTGCCACTGAATCATGACATCCAAGCAAGCGCATTCCAGCTGTGTGACATGCAGGAAGCAGGAGACTGGGACATCTGTCTTCCTTAGAGGAAGGAAAGTCATCCACAGAGAGTGTGTTTTCAGGCCTCTCTTTGCAGCAAGTGTTTTGCTTCTCAGACATCAGAGCTGCAGGCTTGCTCTGAGGGCCTCAATTCCAGAGTCAGGGCTGTGTGTCTCACTGCACTTTCCAAGCATTGCAGACACATTCCTAGGTTGGAGCAGTGCTTCCCATGAGAAAGAAGCCTCGGGAGTGTGTCTGAGCGGGCTGAGTGCCATGCTAGGGTCACCTAGTCGAGGGCACCTTGCACATCCAATGGGCCCCAGGCGAGTAGCTATGGACCGGCCCCTCGGTTGAGATATCCCAAAGCAGGGAACAAAGCTAGCTCTGTCAGAAGGAGGAAAACAGCAATGGGATGGATTTTCAAGCAGTTGCTAAGTCACACCACGTGAGGGCTCCGCGGGAAAGAAATGCGAATTTTGGCCTCTAGGCCCAGTATCCAGATGTGTGCACAGGATATTTTCCCCACAGGATCCAAGAATGTTCCAGACAGACCTAAGCTCACTAGCTCTCTCCTGCAGAGGAAATGAAATATTGTTGCTGAACCACGAAAAGATGCTGGGATTCTTGGCTTATGGAGGAGAAGAATTCAATCCAGGGCCCAAGACGAGGCTTGATTGCTCAGAGCTTTTGTGCAATCGAGTCTTATTCAAGTAGAAAGGAGATAGAGAAAGCTTCTGACAGAGACATCACAAGGGGCAGAAAGTGTACCCCCTTGCTAGTGTTAGTAATGGAGTTATATACTCTCCAATAAGTTATTACAACGAACAAAAGAATGTCTGGAGGTTGTAAAGACTCACTAGACCTACTCCCATCATTTACATTTTAAGATAACAGGATTAGCCAGAAGGTTTTTCCAGAGACCGTCCTCAAGAAGGATGCATGATTGTTATGTAATCCGAAGGAATGTAGAGGGAAAAAAGTGTGCCCTTTCTTCCTCCTTGAGAATTCTAGACCCCTCTCTCCTTGGGGACCCTCGAACTTCTTATAAACCTGCCTTGGCAATGACTCTCTCCGAAACATGATTGAACAGCCGTTTGGAGCTTCCTTTGACTTTCCCTGGGAGGGAGGGAGCCCTCCCTGAGCACAGGGCCTCAGGGGCCATGGCCAATGAAAACTAATCTCCCAGTAAGTGCTTTTCAGCCCTGTGACTCTCAGCCCACAGGAGGCTGAGAAAACTCTCTTCCTTGGAGGAAGGAAAGGCAGCCCAAGAGTGTGTTTTCAGGCCTGTATCTTGCAGCAAGTGTTTGGCTTGTTAGACATAAGACCTGCAGGCCTGCTCCAACAGACTCCATTCCAGAATCAGGGCCTTGTGTCTCCCTGCAGTTTCCTGGCCTCGCAAACACATTCCTAGGGGAGAGCAGTCCTGCCCATGGGGAAGCAGGCTGCGGGAGTGTGTCTGAGGGGGCCAGGTGCCATGCTGGGGTCACCTGGTCGAGGGCACCTTGCACCTCCAATGGACCCCAGGCAAGGAGTTGCAGGCCACCACCTTGCTTCTGAAATCCCAAAGTGGGGAGCAAAGCTCGCTCTGTCAGAGGGAAGAAAACAGCAACAGGATGGATTTTCAAGCAGTTGCTAGGCTGTACTGCGTTAGGGCTCCAAGGAAGAAAAATGCAGATGTTAGCCCCTACGACTGTTATCCAGGTGGGCTCCCAGGATGATTTCCCCGCAGGATCCAAGAACGTTCCAGACAGACCTGGGCTCACTAGCTCCCTCCTGCAGAGGAAACATGATAGAACAGCTGTTTGGAGGTTGCTTTGACTTCCCCTGGGAGGGTAGGATCCCTCCCTGGGTGCAGGGCCTCAGGGGCCATTGCCGCTGAGAAATGCCCTCTAAGCCAGACCTTTCCAGCCTTGTATGACTCAGCACGGAGGAGACTGGAAAAGCTATCTTCCTTGGAGGAAGGAAAGGCAGCCCCAGAGAGTGTGTTTTCACACCTGTATCTCGCAGCAAGCGTTTGCCGTCTCAGACGTCAGACCTCCAGGCCTGCTCCAATGGCCTCAGTTCCAGAGTCAGGGCCGTGTGTCTCCCTGCATTTTCTGAGCCTTGGGAACACATTCCTAGGTCAGAACAGTCCTGCCCATGGGGAAGGAGGCTGCGGGAGTGTGTCTGAGGGTGTCGGGTGCCATGCTGGGGTCCAGTAGACCTGGTACCTCCAATAGACCCCAGGACAACAGCGGTGGGGCTCCCCCTGGCTTCCGAAATGCCAAAGCGAGAAGCAAAGCTAGCTCTATCAGAAGGAAGAAAAGAGCAATTAGATGGATGTTCAGGCTGTTGCTGGGCCGCACCACTTCAGGTTACCCCCCGAGAGGAGCAGGCGCCCTGTGGCCCCTAGGTCCCATATGCAGGTTAACACACAGGATGTGTCCCCATAGGAGCCAAGAATTTTCCTGACAGACCTAGGCTCACTAGAGCTCTCCTACAGGGCAAAAGGGATAGAACAGACTGTGGATGTGACTCTGCCTTTCCCAGCGAGCATGGGGCCCTCCCTACGGCCCCGGGCTCCAGGGAAAATTGTCCCTGAAAAATGACCTCCAAGAAGCGCTTTTCCAGCAGGCTGGGATGCAGAGTTCACAGGATGTGGGGAAAGTGATCGTCCTTCAGGGAAGAAGAGGCAGCCACCCAGTGTGTGTTTGCAAGCCTGTATTTGGAAGAAACTGGTTTGCTTCTTCAAGGGGAGACCTCCAGGTCTGCTCAGAGGACCGAAATTCCAGAGGCAGCACCATGCATCTCCCCTGTCCTTTCTGAGCCTTGGAAAGACATTCCTAGCTTATAGCGGTATTGCTCATGAAGAAGCAGGATGCAGGAATGTGTCAGACATGACTGGGTGCCTTCCTGGGTTCAGCTCCGTGAGGGGCCTTTCCACTCAAAGTAGGTCCCATGCCTCCTTGGGGAGGAAGTGGGGCCCGCTTGCCTCCAAATTGCCAAAGGCTGGAACAAAGCTAGTTCTATCAGAGGTAAGAAAAGAGCAATTGGATGGATGTGGAAGCTGTTGCTGGGCCGCACTGCTTCAGGCCCCCCACCCCTCCGGCCCCGAGAGAAACAGGCGCCCTGTGGCCCCTCGGTCCTGTATGCAGTTTCACACATAGAATGTGTCCCCATAGGAGCCAAGAATTTTCCTGACAGACCTAGGCTCACTAGAGCTCTCCTACAGAGCAAAGGGGATGGGACAGATGTGTGGCTGTGGCTCTGCCTTTCCCTGGGAGTGTGGAGCCACTCCCTATGGCCCCGGGCTCCAGGGGAAATTGCCCCTGAATAATGACCTCCAAGAAGCGCTTTTCCAACTGGCTGAGACGTGGAGTTCTCAGGATGCAGGGAAAGCGAGTGTCCCTTCGGGGAAGCAAAGGCAGTCACCTGTTATCATTACTTACTAGAATAGTAGGTACCTTCTCTGGTTGGGCAGAGGCCTTCCCTACCTGATCTGAAAAAGAAAATGAAGTAGCTCGCTGATTTGAGAAATAATTCCCAGACTTGGGTTTCCAACCAGTATAGAATCCGACAATGGCCCTGTCTTTGTAGCCGCGTTAATTAACAGGTATGTGAAGCTCTAAATATCATTGGAAATTACATACAGCATATAGGCCCCAGTGTTCTGGAATGGTGGAAAGAAACAAACAAACTCTTGAAGAGACTCTTTCAAAATGGATCATAGAGACTGACTGTACATGGATGGGCTTGCTTCTGGCAGACTTACTCATATTACGGGTAACTGCACATTCCCATAGTTGTTGTCCTTATGAAATTTTCTATGGGAGAACCCCCCACCCCAAATGAGGCAGGTGTTAGCAGATTTGCCACAAGTAAGGAGGTGGGATTTCACAGCAGCTGGAACAATTAGGTAAGGTAATAAATCAGGTAACTAAGTTTGTGTAAAAAAAAATATCATTCCCCCTTGAGGAACAGATTCATGAATTTGTGCTCAGTGATCAGGTGTGGCTCAATGACTGGAAACACAATTCCTTGGCCTGACATCGGAAAGGTCCTTATACTGTTGTTTTAGCCACAATTCTGAAAGAGAAGGGAATACTAGACCACCTAACCTGCCTCTTGAGAAATCTGTATGAAGGTCAGGAAGCAACAGTTAGAGCAGGACATGGAACAACATACTGGTTCCAAAAAGGAAAAGGAGTATGTCAAGGCTGTATATTGTCACCCTGTTTATTTAGCTTATATGCAGACTACATCATGAAAAATGCTGGGATGGAAGATACCTGAGCTGGAATCAAGATTGCCGGAAGAAATAGCAATAAACTTAGATATGCAGATGTCACCACCATTATGGCAGAATGGGAAGAGGAACGCGTATGTCGGGGAACTTCTTGAGTTGCAGCAAAGGTGTGAAGGACCCTTTCGAATTCCAGAGGTTAGGTGTGGTTAGTCTCGAGATGCCTCAGCAGAAATGGGCCTCATGTCGCCTGGAATGGAGAGGCTTCTGGATATTCCCCAGTTTCAGCAGGTGCTCTCAAGTAACCACGGGGACTTCAGGGACCCGCTCTGGCGGCCTCAGGAAAGGCCAGTCATCATGCGTGTTGCTAGGGGGCCTCTCGTGATTCCTCTCCCGTCGGTGCCGGGGCCTAAGAAGTTGTGTGGAGTCGGGGCCGGAACCTGAGGATTCCTCACCAATGCTGACATGGATCATGGGGTAATTATGGAGTCTCCCCAGGGGAGTCAGTCCTCGTCTCGAGAGGGGGCATGCAGGTGCGCTTTCCTCCTGATCTGTAGCAGCAGTGTCACGCTTCCCATCTCGTGATTCATGGGATCTGCGGCTTTCCCTCCAGGATTTTCCACGAGTCTTTCCCACGAGGCTTTCCCACAGGGCTGTCCCACTAGGCTTTCGCACAGGGCTGTCTCACGTGCCACCTTGGTGGCAGGCGATCCTCGGCGTGAAAGTCGAGGCAGTGCAGGGAAAACAGGTTCCTCTGGAATGGACTGAGACATCTGGGGGACTCTTGGAATGGTGGAACGACGCTGGCATACCTCTCGCCTTTCCTGTGGAGAGCGCCTCCTCTTGAGATGCGACGGGAACGCCGGGAATTCTTTCCCGGCCACCAGCGAAAGGATCCCTCATCACGAGCTACGAGCGGAAACGGGGCTCTTCTGGATGTGGGCCGGACCCTCGTGCTTCCTCTCGAGTGGAGACAGGTATGTCAGGCAACTTCTTGAGTTGCAGCAAGGGTGTGAAGGACCTTTTGGAAGTTACAGACTTTAGGTTTGAAGAGCTTCGAGAAGCCTCAACGGAAATGGGCCTCATCTCGCCTGGAGGGAAAAACCTCCTGGATTTTCTCGAGTTGCGGCAGGTGCTCTCGACTTACGACGGGGACCTCAGGGACACTCTCCGGTGGCCTTAGGAAAGGCCAGTCCCCATGCGAGTTGCTCGGGGGCCTCTCGGCATTCCTCTCCGTTCGATGCCGGGGCCTAAGACCTTGTGTGGAGTCGGGGCCAGAACCTGAGGATTCCTCTCCAGGGCTGACATGGATCTTGGGGTACTTCTGGAGTCTCCCCAGGAGAGTAAGTCCTCGTCTCGAATGGGGGCATGCACGTGCGCTTTCCTTCAGAGCAGTAGCAGCAGTGTCACGCTTCCTATCGCGCGGATCAAGGGATCTGTGGCTTCCCTCGAGTCTTTCCCATGAGGTTTTCCCACGTGGTTTTCCCACGAGACTTTCCCACGTGGCTTTCCCACGAGGCTTTAACACAGGGCTGTCCCACCTGCCACCGTGGTGGGAGTCGATCCTCGGCGTGAATGTCGAGGCAGTGCATGGAAAATAGGTTCCTCTGGAATGGACTGAGACATCTGGGGGCTCTCGGAATGGTGGCACGACGCTGGAGCTCCTCTCGCCTTTCCTATTGCGACCGCCTCCTCTTGAAATGCAACGGGAACGCCGAGAATTCTTCCCCGACCAAGAAGCGAAAGGATGCCTCATCTCGAGCCACTAGGCGGAAACGAGGCTCCTCTGGATGTGCCCAGGACCCTCGTGCTTCCTCTAGAGTGGAGACGGGTAAGTCGGGGAACTTCTCGAGTGGCAGCAAGGGAGTGAAGGACCTTTTGGAAGTTCCAGAGGTTAGGTGTGATTAGCCTCGAGAAGCATCAGTGGAAATGGGACTCTTCTCGCCTGGAGGGCAAAACCTCCTGGATTTTTTCGAGTTGCGGCTAGTGCTCTCGACTTACCACGGGGACCTCAGGGACATGATCTTATGGCCTCAGGAAAGGCCAGTCCCCATGCAGGTTTCTCGTGGGCATCTTGGGATTCCTCTCACTTTGATGCCGGGGCCTAAGACCTTGTGTGGAGTTGGGCCCGGAACATGAGGATTCCTCTCCAGTGTTGAAATGGATCTTGGGTCACTTCTGGAGTCTCCCCAGGGGAGTGAGTCCTCGTCTCGAGAGGGGGCATGCACGTGCACTTTCCTTCCGACCTGTAGCAGCAGTGTCACGCAGTCCGCCGCGTGGATCAAGGGATCTGTGGCTTTCCCTCGAGGCTTTCCCACGAGGCTTTCCCACAGGGCTGTCCCACGTGAGACTGTGGTGGGAGTCGATCCTCGGCGTGAAAGTCGAGGCTGTGCAGGGAAAACAGGTTACTCCGGAATGGACTGAGACATCTGGGGGACTCTTGGAATGGTGGCACGACACTGGAGTTGCTCTCACCTTTCCTGTGGAGAGCACCTCCTCTTGCGATGCGACGGGAATGCCCAGGATTCTCTCCCGAACAATCAGCGAAAGGATCCCTCATCTCCAGCTACGAGGCGGAAACGGAGCTCTTCTGGATGTGGGCGGGACCCACGTGCTTTCTCTCGAGTGGAGAGGGGTATGTCGGGGAACTTCTTGAGTTGCAACAAGGGTGTGAAGGACCCTTTGGAAGTTCCAGAGGTTAGATGTGATTAGCCTCGAGACGCCTCAGCGGAAATGGGCCTCATCGAGCCTGGATGGGAGAACTTCCTGGATTTTCTCGAGTTTTGGCAGGTGGTCTCGTCTTACGACGGTGACCTAAGGAACCCGCTCTGGTGACCTCAGGACTGGCCAATCCCCATACGACTTGTTCGGTGGCCTCCTGGGATTACACTCCCGTCGATGCCAGGCCCTAAGTTGTTGTGTGGAGTCGGGGCCGGAACCTGAGAATTCCTCTCCAGTGCTGAAATGGATATTGGGGTAATTCTGGAGTCTCCCCAGGGAAGTCAGCCCTCCGCTCTAAGGGACATGCACGTGCGCTTTCCTCCCGAGCTGTAGCAGCAGTGTGACGCTTGCCATCGGGTCGATCATGGGATCTGTGGCTTTCCCTCGAGGATTTCCCTCGAAGCTTTCTCACGAGGATTCCGTACAGAGCTGTCCAACGTGCCACCGTGGTCGGAGTCGATCCTCGGCGTGAAAGTAGAGGCAGCACAGGGAAAACAGGTCCTCTGGAATGGACTGAGACAATGGGGGACTCTTGGTTTGGTGGCACGACCCTGGTGTTCCTTTCGCGTTTCCTGTGGAGAACGCATCCTCTTGAGATGGGACGGGAATGCCCAGAATTCTTTCCCGACCAAGCAGGGAAAGGATCCCTCATGTCAAGCTAGGAGGCGGAAACGGGGCTCCTCTGGATGTGGGCGGGACCTTCGTGCTTCCTCTCGAGTGGAGACAGGTAAGTCGGGGAACTTCTTCAGTTGCAGCAAGGGTGTGAAGGACCTTTTGAAAGTCCCAGATGTTAGGTGTGATTAGCCTCGAAACGCCTCAGCGGAAATGGGCCTCATCTCACCTGGAGGGCAAAACCTCGTGGATTTTCTCGAGTTGCGGCAGGTGCTCTCGACTTACGACGGGGACCTCAGGGACCCGCTCTGGTGGCCTCAGGAAAGGCCAGTCCCCATGCGAGTTTCTCGGGGTCCTCTCAGGATTCCTCTCCCTTTGATGCCAGGGCCTAAAACCTTGTGTGGAATCCGGGCCGGAACCTGAGGATTCCTCTCCAGTGCTGACATGGATCTTGGGGTACTTCTGGAGTCTTCCAAGGGGAGTAAGTCCTCGTCTCCAATGGGGGCATGCACGTGCGCTTTCCTCCAGAGTGGTAGCAGCAGTGTCACGCTACCGTCGCGTGGATCAAGGGATCTGTGGCTTTCCCTCAAAGCTTTCCCACGAGGCTTTCACACAGGGCTCTCCCACGTGCCACCGTGGTGGTAGTCGATCCTCGGCGTGAAAGTCGAGGCAGTGCAGGGAAAACAGGTTCCTCTAGAATGGACTGAGATATTTGGGGGACTCTTGGAATGGCGGCACGACGCTGGAGTTCCTCTCGCCTTTCCTGTGGAGAGTGCCTCCTCTTGAGATGCGACGGGAATGCCCAGAATTCTTTCCCGACCAAGCAGGGAAAGGATCCCTCATCTCAAGGTGCGAGGCGGAAATGGGGCTCCTCTGGATGTGGGCGGGACCCTCGTGCTTCCTCTAGAGTGGAGAGGGGTATGTCGGGGAACTACTTGAGTTGCAGCAAGGGTGTGAAGGACCTTTTGGAAGTTCCAGAGCTTAGGTGTGATTAGCCTTGAGAAGCCTCAGCGGAAATGGTCCTCATCTCGCCTGGAGGGCAAATCCTCCTGGATTTTCTCGAGTTGCCGCAGGTGCTCTCGACATACGACGGGGACCTCAGGGACCCGCTCTGGTGGCCTCAGGAAAGGCCAGTCCCCATGCGAGTTGCACGTGGGCCTCTCGGGATACCTCTCCCTTCGATGCCTGCGCCTAATACCTTATGTGGAGGCGGGGCCGGAATCGGAGGATTCCTCTCCAGTGCTGACATGGATAATGGGGTAATTCTGGAGTCTCCCCAGGGGAGTAAGTCCTCGTCTCAAATGGGGGCATGCACGTGTGCTTTCCTCCAGAGCAGTAGCAGCAGTGTCATGCTTTCCATCGCCTGGAACAAGGGATCTGTGGCTTTCCCTCGAGGCTTTCCCACGAGGCTTTCCCACAGGGCTGTCACACGTGCCACTGTGGTGGGAGTCAATCCTCGGCGTGAAAGTCGAGGCAGTGCAGGGAAAACAGGTTCCACTGGAATGGACTGAGACTTCTGGGGAACTCTTGGAATGGTGGCACGACGCTGGAGTTCCTCTCGCCTTTCCTGTGGAGAGCACCTCCTCTTGAGGTGAGAGTGGAACGCCGGGAATTCTTTCCCGACAAAGCAGCGAAATGTCCCTCATCTCGAGGCGGAAACGGGTCTCCTCTGGATGTGGCCGGGACCCTTGTGCTTCCTATAGAGTGGAGACGGGTATGTCAGGCAACTTCTTGAGTTACAGCAAGGGTGTGAAGGAACTTTTGGAAGTTACAGAGGTTAGGTTTGATTAGCTTCGAGAAGCCTCAGCGGAAATGGGCTCTTCTCGCCTGGAGGGCAATACCTCCTAGATTTTTCGAGTTGCGGCAGGTGCTCTCGATTTACGACGGGGACCTCAGGGACTCGCTCTGGTGGCCTCAGGCAATGCCAGTCCTCATGCGAGTTGCACGTGGGCCTCTCGGGATACCTCTCCCTTCGATGCCTGCGCCTAATACCTTATGTGGAGGCGGGGCCGGAATCGGAGGATTCCTCTCCAGTGCTGACATGGATAATGGGGTAATTCTGGAGTCTCCCCAGGGGAGTAAGTCCTCGTCTCAAATGGGGGCATGCACGTGTGCTTTCCTCCAGAGCAGTAGCAGCAGTGTCATGCTTTCCATCGCCTGGAACAAGGGATCTGTGGCTTTCCCTCGAGGCTTTCCCACGAGGCTTTCCCACAGGGCTGTCACACGTGCCACTGTGGTGGGAGTCAATCCTCGGCGTGAAAGTCGAGGCAGTGCAGGGAAAACAGGTTCCACTGGAATGGACTGAGACTTCTGGGGAACTCTTGGAATGGTGGCACGACGCTGGAGTTCCTCTCGCCTTTCCTGTGGAGAGCACCTCCTCTTGAGGTGAGAGTGGAACGCCGGGAATTCTTTCCCGACAAAGCAGCGAAATGTCCCTCATCTCGAGGCGGAAACGGGTCTCCTCTGGATGTGGCCGGGACCCTTGTGCTTCCTATAGAGTGGAGACGGGTATGTCAGGCAACTTCTTGAGTTACAGCAAGGGTGTGAAGGAACTTTTGGAAGTTACAGAGGTTAGGTTTGATTAGCTTCGAGAAGCCTCAGCGGAAATGGGCTCTTCTCGCCTGGAGGGCAATACCTCCTAGATTTTTCGAGTTGCGGCAGGTGCTCTCGATTTACGACGGGGACCTCAGGGACTCGCTCTGGTGGCCTCAGGCAATGCCAGTCCTCATGCGAGTTGCTCGGTTGCCTCTCGGGATTCCTCTCGCTTCGATGCCGGGGCCTGAGACCTTGTGTGGCGTCGGGGCGGAACATGAGGATTCCTCTTCAGTGCTGACATGGATCTTGGGGGAACTTCTGGAGTCTCCCCAGGGGGGTAAGTCCTCGTCTCGAGAGGGGGTCATGCACGTGCGCTTTCCTCCAGAACGGTAGCAGCAGTGTCTGGTTCCAGGAGCATGGATCATGAGATCTGTGGCTTTCCCTCGAGGTTTTCCAACGAGGATTTTCCACGAGGCTTTCCCACAGGGCGGTCCCAAGTGCCACTGTGGTGGGAGTCGATCCTCGGCGTGAAAGTCAAGGCAGTGCAGGGAAAACAGGTTCCTCTGGAATGGACGAAGACATCTGGGGGACTCTGGGAATGGTCGCACGACACTGGAGTTCTTCTCTCCTTTCCTGTGGAGAGCTTCTCCTCTTAAGATGCGACGGGAATGCCCCGAATTCTTTCTCGACCAAGCAGGGAAAGGATCCCTCATCTCGAGCTACGAGGCGGAAACGGGGCTCTCCTGGATGTGGCCAGGACCCTCGTGCTTCCTCTCTAGTGTAAACGGTTATGTCAGGGAACCTCGTGAGTTGAAGCAAGGGTGTGAAGGACCTTTTTGAAGTTCCAGAGTTTAGGTGTCATTAGCTTCGAGAAGCCTCAGTGGAAATGGGCATCACCTCGCCTGGAGGGCAAAACTTCCTGGATTTTATCCAGTTGTGGCAGCTGCTCTCGACTTACCACGGCGACCTCAGGGACCCTCTCTAGTGGCCTCAGGAAAGGCCAGTCCGTATGCGAGTTGCTCAGGGGCCTCTCGGGATTCCTGTACCATCGATGCCGGGACTCAAGACCTTGTGTGGAGTTGGGGCCGGAACCTGCGGATTCCTCCCCAGTGCTGACATGGATCTTGGGGTACTTCTGGAGTCTCCCCAGGGGAGTCAGTCATTGTCTCCAGAGGAGGTATTCACGTGTGCTGTCCTCCCGAGCTGTACCAGCAGTGTCACGTTTCCTGTCGCGTTGATCATGGGATCTCTGGTTTTCCTTTGAGGATTTCCCACGAGGCTTTCCCAACAGGCTCTCCCACAGTGCTCTCCCACGTATCACCGAGGTGGGAGTCGAACCTCGGCTTGAAAGTCGAGGCAGTGCAGGGAAAACAGGTTCCTCTGGAATGGACTGAGACTTCTGGAGGACTCTTGGAATGGTGGAACGATGCTGTAGTTCCTCCCGCGTTTCCTGTGGAGACCGCCTCCTCTTGAGATTGGACGGGAATGCCCAGAATTCTTTCCCGACAAAGCAGTGAAAGGATCCCTCATCTCGAGCTACGAGGCGGAAACGGGGCTCCTCGGGATGTGGGCGGGACCCTCGTGCTTCCGCTCGAAGGGAGACGGGTATGTCGGGGAACTTCTTGAGCTGCAGCAAGGGTGTGAAGGAACTTTTGGATGTTCCAGAGCTTAGATGTGATTAGCCTTGAGAAACCTCCGAGGAAATCGGCCCCATCTCTCCTGGAGGGCAAAACCTCCTGGATTTACTCGAGTTGCGGCAGGTGCTCTCGACTTACGACGGGGACCTCAGGGACACACTCTGGTGGCCTCAGGAAAGGCCAGTCCCCATGCGAGTTGAAAGGGGACCTCTCATGATTCCTCTACCTTCTATAACGGGGCCTAAGACATTGTGTGGAGTTGGGGCTGGAACCTGAGGATTCCTCTCCAGTGCTGACATGGATCTTGGGGTACTTCTGGAGTCTCCCCAGGGGAGTAAGTCCTCGTCTCGAATGGGGGCATGAACGTGCCCTTTCCTCCCGAGCGGTAGCAGCAATGTCACGCTTCCCGTTCCGTGGTTCAAGGGATCTGTGGCTTTCCCTCGAGGCTTTCCCACGAGGCTTTCCCACGAGGCTTTCCCACAGGGCTGTCCCACGTGCCACCGTGGTGGAGTCGTACCTCGGCGAGAAAGTCGAGGCAGTGCAAGGAAAACAGTTTCCTCTGGAATGGACCTAGAATTCTGGGGGACTCTTGGAATGGTGGCACGACGCTGGAGTTCCTCTCGCCTTTCCTGTGGAGAGCGGCTCCTCTTGAGAAGCGACGGGAATGCCAAGAATTCTTTCCCGTCCAAGCCGCGAAAGGATCACTCATCTCGAGGTACGAGGCGGAAACCGGGCTTCTCTGAATGTGGCCGGGACCCTCGTGCTTCCTCTAGATTGGAGACGGGTATGTCAGGGAACATCTTGAGTTGCAGCAAGGGTGTGAAGGACCTTTCGGAAGTTCCAGAGGTTAGGTGTGATTAGCCTCGAGAAGCCTCAGTGGAAATGGGCCTCATCTCGCCTGGAGGGCAAAACCTCCTAGATTTTCTCGAGTTGTGGCAGGTGCTCTCGACTTACGACGGGGACCTCAGGGACCCGCTCTGGTGGCCTCAGGAAAGGCCAGTCCAAATGCGAGTTGCTCGGGGGCCTCTCGGGATTCCTCTCCTTTCGATGCCGCGGCCTAAGTCCTTGTGTGGTGTCGGGCCCGGAACCTTAGGATTCCTCTCCTGTGCTGACATGGATCTTCGAGTATGTCTGGAGTCTCCCCAGGGGAGTAAGTCCTCGTCTCGAATGGCGGCATGCACGAGCGCTTTCCTCAAGACTGTACCAGCAGTGTCACGCTTCCCATCGCCTGGATCAAGGGATCTGTATCTTTCCCTCGAGGCTTTCCCCCGAGGTGTTCTCACGAGGCTATCCAACAGGGCTGTCCCACGTGCCACCATTGTGTGAGTAGATCCTCAGCGTGAAAGTCGTGGCAGTGCAAGGAAAACATGTTCCTCTTAAATGGACTGAGATATCTGGGGGACTTTGGGATAGCGGCACGGCCCTCGATTTCCCCTCGCTTTTGCTGTCGAGAGCGCCTCCTCTTGAGATGCGATGGGAACCCCGGGAATTCTTTCCCGAGGAAGCATGGGAAGGATCCCTCATCTCGAGCTACAAGGCGTAAACGGGGGCTCCTCTGGATGTGGGCGGGACCCTCGTGCTTCCTCTACAGTGGAGACGGAGATGTCGGGGAACTTCTTGAGTTGCAGCAAGGGTGTGAAGTACCTTTTGGAAGTTCCAGAGGTTAGGTGTGATTAGCCTCGAGAAGCCTCAGCGGAAATGGGCCTCATCTCGCCTGGAGGGAAAAACCGCTTGGATTTTCTCGAGTTGTGGCAGGTGCTCTCGACTTAAGGCGGGGACATCAGGGACCTGCTCTGGTGGCCTCAGGACTGGCCAGTCCCCAATCGAGTTGCTCGGGGGCCTCTCTGGATTACTTTCCCGTCGATGCCGGGGCCTAAGTCCTTGTGTGGAGTCGGGCCCAGAACCTGAGGATTCCTCTGCAGTGCTGACATGGATTTTCGGGTACGTCTGGAGTCTCCCCATTGGAGTAAGTCCTCGTCTCGAATGGGGGCATGCACGTGCGCTTTCCTCAACAGCTGTAGCAGCAGTGTCATTCTTCCCATCGCCTACATCAAGTGATCTGTGCCTTTCCCTTGAGGATTTCCCACGAGGTGTTCCCACCAGTCCTTCCCACAGGGCTGTCCCACGTGCCACCGAGTTGTGAGTCGATCCTCGGCTTGAATGTCGAGGCAGTGCAGGGAAAACAGATTCCTCTGGAATGGACTAAGGCATCTAGCCGACTCTTGGAATGGTGGCACGACGCTGGAGTTCCTCTCGCCTTCCCTATGGAGAGCGCCTCCTCTTGAGATGCGAAGGGAACGCCGGGAATTCTTGCCCGACGAAGCAGGGAAAGGATCCCACATCTCGAGCAACGAAGCAGAAACGTTGTTCCTCTGAATGTGGGCGGGACCCTCGTGCTTCCTCTACAGTGGAGACCAGGATGTCGAGGAACTTCTTGAGTTGCAGCAAGGTTGTGAAGGACCTTTTGGAAGTTCCAGAGGTTAGGTGTGATTAGCCTCGAGAAGCCTCAGTGGAAATGGGCCTCATCTCGCCTGGAGGGCAAACCTCCTGGATTGTCTCGAGTTGCCCCAGGTGCTCTCGACTTACGACGGTGACCTCAGGGACCCGCTCTGGTGGCCAAAGGAAAGGCCAGTCCCCATGCGAGTTCCTCGGGGTCCTCTCGGGATTCCTCTCCCTTCAATGCCGGGGCATAAGACCTTGTGTGGAGTCGGGGCCGGAACCTGAGGATTCCTCTCCAGTGCTGACATGGATCTTGGGGTAATTCTGGAGTCTCCCCAGGGGAGTCAGTCCTCGTCTCGAATGCGGGCATGCACTTGCGCTTTCCTCCAGAGCGGTAGCAGCAGTGTCACGCAGTCCGCCGCGTGGATCAAAGGATCTATGGCTTTCCATCGAGTCTTTCCCACGAGGCTTTCCCACGAGGCTTTCCCACAGGGCTGTCCCACGTGCACACGTGGTGGGGGTCGATCCTTGGCTTGAACGTCAAGGCAGTGAAGGGAAAACAGGTTCCTCTGGAATGGACTGACACATCTGGGGGACTCTTGGAACGGTGGCAAGACCCTGGAGTTCCTCTCGCCTTTCCTGTGGAGAGCGCCTTGTCTTGAGATGCGACGGGAACGCCGGGAATTCTTTCCCTACGAAACAGGGAAAGGATCCCTCATCTCGAGCTAGGAGGCGGAAACGGGGCTCCCCTGGATGTGTGCGGGACCCTCGTGCTTCCTCTCGAGTGGAGACGGCTATGTCGGGGAACTTCTTGAGTTGCAGCAAGGGTGTGAAGGACCCTTTGGAAGTTCCAGTGGTTAGATGTGATTGGCCTCGAGAAGCCTCAGCGGAAATGGGCCTCATCTCGCCTGGAGGGCAAAACCTCCTGGATTTTCTCGATTTGCGGCAGGTGCTCTCGACTTACGACGGGGACCTCAGGGACCCGCTCTGGTGGCCTCAGGAAAGGCCAGTCCCCATGCGAGTTCCTCAGGGGCCTCTCGGGATTCCTCTCCAGTCCATGCCGGGGCCTAAGACCTTGTGTGGAGTCGGGGCCGGAACCTGAGGATTCCTCTCCAGTGCTGACATGGATCTTGGGGTACTTCTGGAGTCTCCTCAGGGGAGTCAGTCCTCGTCTCGAATGCGGGCATGCACTTGCGCTTTCCTCCTGATCGGTAGCAGCAGTGTCACGCAGTCCGATGCGTGGATCAAAGGATCTATGGTTTTCCCTCGAGTCTTTCCCACGAGGCTTTCCCACGAGGCTTTCCCATGAGGCTTTCCCACAGGGCTGTCCCACGTGCACACGTGGTGGGAGTCGATCCTCGGCTTGAACGTCAAGGTAGTGCAGGGAAAACAGGTTCCTCTGGAATGGACTGACACATCTGGGGGACTCTTGGAATGTTGGCACGACCCTGAAGTTCCTCCCGCCTTTCCTGTGGAGAGCGCCTCCTCTTGAGATGCGACGGGAACGCTGGGAATTCTTTCCCTACGAAACAGGGAAAGGATCCCTCATCTCGAGCTTGGAGGCGTAAACGGGGCTCCCCTGGATGTGTGCGGGACCCTCGTGCTTCCTCTCGAGTGGAGACGGCTATGTCGGGGAACTTCTTGAGTTGCAGCAAGGGTGTGAAGGACCCTTTGGAAGTTCCAGTGGTTAGATGTGATTGGCCTCGAGAAGCCTCAGCGGAAATGGGCCTCATCTCGCCTGGAGGGCAAAACCTCCTGGATTTTCTCGAGTTGCCCCAGGTGCTCTCGACTTACGACGAGGACCTCAGGGACCCTGTCTGGTAGCCTCAGGAAAGGCCAGTCCCCATGCGAGTTCCACGGGGTCCTCTCGGGATTCCTCTCCCTTCGATTCCAGGGCCTAAGACCTTGTGTGGAGTCGGGGCCGGAACCTGAGGATTCCTCTCCAGTGCTGACAAAGATCTTGGGGTACTTCTGGAGTCTCCCCAGGGGAGTCAGTCCTCGTCTCGAATGCGGGCATGCACTTGCGCTTTCCTCCAGAGCGGTAGCATCCGTGTCTCGCAGTCCGCCGCGTGGATCAAAGGATCTATGGTTTTCCCTCGAGTCTTTCCCACGAGGCTTTCCCACGAGGCTTTCCCACAGGGCTGTCCCACGTGCACACGTGGTGGGAGTCGATCCTCGGCTTGAACGTCAAGGCAGTGCAGGGAAAACAGGTTCCTCTGGAATGGACTGACACATCTGGGGGACTCTTGGAATGGTGGCACGACCCTGGAGTTCCTCTCGCCTTTCCTGTGGAGAGCGCCTCCTCTTGAGGTGCGACGGGAACGCCGGGAATTCTTTCCCTACGAAACAGGGAAAGGATCCCTCATCTCGAGCTAGGAGGCGGAAACGGGGCTCCCCTGGATGTGTGCGGGACCCTCGTGCTTCCTCTCGAGTGGAGACGGGTATGTCGGGGAACTTCTTGAGTTGCAGCAAGGGTGTGAAGGACCCTTTGGAAGTTCCAGTGGTTAGATGTGATTGGCCTCGAGAAGCCTCAGCGGAAATGGGCCTCATTTCGCCTGGAGGGCAAAACCTCCTGGATTTTCTCGAGTTGCCCCAGGTGCTCTCGACTTACGACGAGGACCTCAGGGACCCTGTCTGGTAGCCTCAGGAAAGGCCAGTCCCCATGCGAGTTCCTCGGGGTCCTCTCGGGATTCCTCTCCCTTCGATTCCAGGGCCTAAGACCTTGTGTGGAGTCGGGGCCGGAACCTGAGGATTCCTCTCCAGTGCTGACAAGGATCTTGGGGTACTTCTGGAGTCTCCCCAGGGGAGTCAGTCCTCGTCTCGAATGCGGGCATGCACTTGCGCTTTCCTCCAGAGCGGTAGCATCCGTGTCTCGCAGTCCGCCGCGTGGATCAAAGGATCTATGGTTTTCCCTCGAGTCTTTCCCACGAGGCTTTCCCACAGGGCTGTCCCACGTGCACACGTGGTGGGAGTCGATCCTTGGCTTGAACGTCAAGGCAGTGCAGGGAAAACAGGTTCCTCTGGAATGGACTGACACATCTGGGGGACTCTTGGAATGGTGGCACGACCCTGGAGTTCCTCTCGCCTTTCCTGTGGAGAGCGCCTCCTCTTGAGGTGCGACGGGAACGCCGTGAATTCTTTCCCTACGAAACAGGGAAAGGATCCCTCATCTCGAGCTAGGAGGCGGAAACGGGGCTCCCCTGGATGTGTGCGGGACCCCACGTGCTTCCTCTCGAGTGGAGAGGGGTATGTCAGGGAACTTCTTGAGTTGCAGCAAGGGTGTGAAGGACCCTTTGGAAGTTCCAGTGGTTAGATGTGATTAGCCTCGAGAAGCCTCAGCGGAAATGGGCCTCATCTCGCCTGGAGGGCAAAACCTCCTGGATTTTCTCGAGTTGCGGCAGGTGCTCTCGACTTACGACGGGGACCTCAGGGACCCGCTCTGGTGGCCTCAGGAAAGGCCAGTCCCCATGCGAGTTCCTCGGGGGCCTCTCGGGATTCCTCTCCCGTCGATGCCGGGGCCTAAGACCTTGTGTGGAGTGGGAACGGAACCTGAGGATTCCTCTCCAGGGCTGACATGGATCTTGGGGTACTTCTGGAGTCTCCCCAAGGGAGTCAGTCCTCGTCTCGAATGCGGGCATGCACTTGCGCTTTCCTCCATAGCGGTAGCAGCAGTGTCACGCAGTCCGCCGCGTGGATCAAAGGATCTATGGTTTTCCCTCGAGTCTTTCCCACGAGGCTTTCCCACGAGGCTTTCCCACAGGGCTGTCCCACGTGCACACGTGGTGGGAGTCGATCCTCGGCTTGAACGTCAAGGCAGTGCAGGGAAAACAGGTTCCTCTGGAATGGACTGACACATCTGGGGGACTCTTGGAATGGTGGCACGACCCTGGAGTTCCTCTCGCCTTTCCTGTGGAGAGCGCCTCCTCTTGAGATGGGACGGGAACGCAGGGAATTCTTTCCCTACGAAACAGGGAAAGGATCTCTCATCTCGAGCTAGGAAGCGGAAACGGGGCTCCCCTGGATGTGTGGGGACACCACATGCTTCCTCTCGAGTGGAGACGGGTATGTCGGGGAACTTCTTGAGTTGCAGCAAGGGTGTGAAGGACCCTTTGGAAGTTCCAGTGGTTAGACGTGATTGGCCTCGAGAAGCCTCAGCGGAAATGGGCCTCATCTCGCCTGGAGGGCAAAACCTCCTGGATTTTCTCGAGTTGCGGCAGGTGCTCTCGACTTACGACGGGGACCTCAGGGAACCGCTCTGGTGGCCTCAGGAAAGGCCAGTCCCCATGCGAGTTCCTAGGGGGCCTCTCGGGATTCCTCTCCCGTCGATGCCGGGGCCTACGACCTTGTGTGGAGTCGGGGCCAAAACGTGAGGATTCCTCTCCAGTGCTGACATGGATCTTGGGGTACTTCTGGAGTCTCCCCAGGGGAGTCAGTCCTCGTCTCGAATGCGGACATGCACTTGCGCTTTCCTCAAGAGAGGTAGAAGCAGTGTCACGCAGTCCGCCGCGGGCATCAAAGGATCTATGGTTTTCCCTCGAGTCTTTCCTACGAGGCTTTCCCACGAGGCTTTCCCACAGGGCTGTCTAACGTGCAAACGTGGTGGGAGTCGATCCTCGGCTTGAACGTCAAGGCAGTGCAGGGCATACAGGTTCCTCTGGAATGGACTGACACATCTGGGGGACTCTTGGAATGGTGGCACGACCCTGGAGTTCCTCTCGCCTTTCCTGTGGAGAGCGCCTTCTCTTGAGATGCGACGGGAACGCCGGGAATTCTTTCCCTACGAAACAGGGAAAGGATCCCTCATCTCGAACTAGGAGGCGGAAACGGGGCTCCCCTGGATGTGTGCGGGACCCTGGTGCTTCCTCTCGAGTGGAGACGGGTATGTCGGGTTACTTCTGGACTTGCAGCAAGGGTGTGAAGGACCCTTTGGAAGTTCCAGTGGTTAGATGTGATTACCCTCGAGAAGCCTCTTCGGAAATAGGCCTCATCTCGCCTGGAGGCCAAAACCTCCTGGATTTTCTCGAGTTGCGGCAGGTGCTCTCGACTTACGACGGGGACCTCATGGACCCGCTCTGGTGGCCTCAAGAAAGGCCAGTCCCGATGCGAGTTCCTCGGGGACCTCTTGGGATTCCTCTCCCGTCGATGCCGGGGCCTAAGACCTTGTGTGGAGTCGGGGCCGGAACCTGAGGATTCCTCTCCAGTGCTGACATGGATCTTGGGGTAATTCTGGAGTCTCCCCAGGGGAGTCAGTCCTCGTCTCGAATGCGGTCATGCACTTGCGCTTTCCCCAGAGCGGTAGCAGCAGTGTCACGCAGTCCGCCATGTGGATCAAAGGATCTATGGTTTTCTCTCGAGACTTTCCCACGAGGCTTTCCCACGAGGCTTTCCCACAGGGCTGTCCCACGTGCACACGGGGTGGGAGTCGATCCTAGGCTTGAAGGTCAAGGCAGTGCAGGGAAAAGAGGTTCCTCTGGAATGGACTGACACATCTGGGGGCTCTTGGAATAGTGGCACGACCCTGGAGTTCCTCTCGCCTTTCCTGTGGAGATCGCCTTCTCTTGAGATGCGACGGGAACGCCGGGAATTCTTTCCCTAAGAAACAGGGAAAGTATCCCTCATCTCGAGCTAGGGGCGGAAACGGGGCTCCCCTGGATGTGTGCGGGACCCTCGTGCTTCCTCTCGAGTGGAGACGGGTATGTCGGGGAACTTCTTCAGTTGCAGCAAGGGTGTGAAGGACCCTTTGGAAGTTCCAGTGGTTAGATGTGATTAGCCTCGAGAAGCCTCAGCGGAAATGGGCCTCATCTCGCCTGGAGGGCAAAACCTCCTGGATTTTCTCGAGTTGCGGCAGGTGCTCTCGACTTACGACGGGGACCACGGGGACCCGCTCTGGTTGCCTCAGGAAAGGCCAGTCCCCATGCGAGTTCCTCGGGGGACTCTCGGGATTCCTCTCCCGTCGATGCCGGGGCCTAAGACCTTGTGTGGAGTCGGGGCCCGAACGTGAGGATTCCTCTACAGTGCTGACATGGATCTTGGGGTACTTCTGGAGGCTCCCCAGGGGAGTCAGTCCTCGTTTCGAATGCGGGCATGCACTTGCGCTTTCCTCCAGAGCGGTAGCAGCAGTGTCACGCAGTCCGCCGCGTGGATCAAAGGATCTATGGTTTTCCGTCGAGTCTATCCCGGGGCTTTCCCACGAGGCTTACCCACAGGGCTGTCCCACGTGCACACGTGGTGGGAGTCGATCCTCGGCTTGAACGTCAAGGCAGTGCAGGGAAAACAGGTTCCTCTGGAATGGACTGACACATCGGGGGACTCTTGGAATGGTGGCACGACCCTGGAGTTCCTCTCGCCTTTCCTGTGGAGAGCGCCTCCTCTTGAGATGCGACGGGAACGCCGGGAATTCTTTCCCTACGAAACAGGGAAAGGATCCGTCATCTGGAGCTAGGAGGCAGAAACGGGGCTTCCCTGGATGTGTGCGGGACCCCAGTGCTTCCTCTCCAGTGGAGACGGGAATGTTGGGAACTTCTTGAGTTGCAGCAAGGGTGTGAAGGACCCTTTGGAAGTTCCAGTGGTTAGATGTGATTGGCATCGAGAAGCCTCAGCGGAAATGGGCCTCACCTCGCCTGGAGGGCAAAACCTCCTGGATTTTCTCGAGTTGCGGCAGGTGCTCTCGACTTACGACGGGGACCTCAGGGACCCGCTCTGGTGGCCTCAGGAAAGGCCCGTCCCCATGCGAGTTCCTCGGGGGCCTCTCGGGATTCCTCTCCCGTCCATTCCAGGGCCTAAGACATTGTGTGGAGTCGGGGCCGGAACCTGAGGATTCCTCTCCAGTGCTGACATGGTTCTTGGGGTACTTCTGGAGTCTCCCCAGGGGAGTCAGTCCTCGTCTCGAATGCGGGCATGCACTTGCGCTTCCCTCCAGAGCGGTAGCAGCAGTGTCACGCAGTCCGCCGCGTGGATCAAAGGATCTATGGTTTTCCCTCGAGTCTTTCCCACGAGGCTTTCCCACGAGGCTTTCCCACAGGGCTGTCCCACGTGCACACGTGGTGGGAGTCGATCCTCGGCTTGAACTTCAAGGAAGTGCAGGGAAAACAGGTTCCTCTGGAATGGACTGACACATCTGGGGGACTCTTGGAATGGTGGCACGACCCTGGAGTTCCTCTCGCCTTTCCTGTGGAGAGCGCCTCCTCTTGAGATGCGACGAGAACGCCGGGAATTCTTTCCCTAGGAAACAGGGAAAGGATCCCTCATCTCGAGCTAGGAGGCGGAAACGGGGCTCCCCTGGATGTGTGCGGGACCCACGTGCTTCCTCTCGAGTGGAGACGGGTATGTCGGGGAACTTCTTGAGTTGCAGCAAGGGTGTGAAGGACCCTTTGGAAGTTCCAGTGGTTAGACGTGATTAGCCTCGAGAAGCCTCAGTGGAAATGGGCCTCATCTCGCCTGGAGGGCAAAACCTCCTGGATTTTCTCGAGTTGCGGCAGGTGCTCTCGACTTACGACGGGGACCTCAGGGACCCGCTCTGGTGGCCTCAGGAAAGGCCAGTCCCCATGCGAGTTCCTCGGGGGCCTCTCGGGATTCCTCTCCCGTCGATGCCGGGGCCTAAGACCTTGTGTGGAGTCGGTGCCGGAACCTGAGGATTCCTCTCCAGTGCTGACATGGATCTTGGGGTACTTCTGGAGTCTCCCCAGGGGAGTCAGTCCTCGTCTCGAATGCGGGCATGCACTTGCGCTTTCCTCCAGAGCGGTAGCAGCACTGTCACGCAGTCCGCCGCGTGGATCAAAGGATCTATGGTTTTCCCTCGAGTCTTTCCCACGAGGCTTTCCCACGAGGCTTTCCCACAGGGCTGTACCACGTGCACACGTGGTGGGAGTCGATCCTTGGCTTGAACGTCAAGGCAGTGCAGGGAAAACAGGTTCCTCTGGAATGGACTGACACATCTGGGGGACTCTTGGAATGGTGGCACGACCCTGGAGTTCCTCTCGCCTTTCCTGTGGAGAGCGCCTCCTCTTGAGATGCGACGGGAACGCCGGGAATTCTTTCCCTATGAAACAGGGAAAGGATCCCTCATCTCGAGCTAGGAGGCGGAAACGGGCCTCCCCTGGATGTGTGCGGGACCCACGTGCTTCCTCTCAAGTGGAGACGGGTATGTCGGGGAACTTCTTGAGTTGCAGCAAGGGTGTGAATGACCCTTTGGAAGTTCCAGTGTTTAGACGTGATTAGCCTCGAGAAGCCTCAGCGGAAATGGGCCTCATCTCGCCTGGAGGGCAAAACCTCCTGGATTTTCTCGAGTTGCGGCAGGTGCTCTCGACTTACGACGGGGACCTCAGGGACCCGCTCTGGTGGCCTCAGGAAAGGCCAGTCCCCATGCGAGTTCCTCGGGGGCCTCTCGGGATTCCTCTCCCATCGATGCCGGGGCCTAAGACCTTGTGTGGAGTCGGGGCCGGAACCTGAGGATTCCTCTCCAGTGCTGACATGGATCTTGGGGTACTTCTGGAGTCTCCCCAAGGGAGTCAGTCCTCGTCTCGAATGCGGGCATGCACTTGCGCTTTCCTCCAGAGCGGTAGCAGCAGTTTCACGCAGTCCGCCGCGTGGATCAAAGGATCTATGGTTTTCCCTCGAGTCTTTCCCACGAGACTTTTCCACGAGGCTTTCCCACAGGGCTGTCCCACGTGCACACGTGGTGGGAGTCTATCCTCGGCTTGAACGTCAAGGCAGTGCAGGGAAAACAGGTTCCTCTGGAATGGACTGACACATCTGGGGACTCTTGGAATGGTGGCACGACCCTGGAGTTCCTCTCGCCTTTCCTGTGGAGAGCGCCTCCTCTTGAGGTGCGACGGGAATGCCGGGAATTCTTTCCCTACGAAACAGGGAAAGGATCCCTCATCTCGAGCTAGGAGGCGGAAACGGGGCTCCCCTGGATGTGTGCGGGACCCCACGTGCTTCCTCTCGAGTGGAGACGGGTATGTCGGGGAACTTCTTGAGTTGCAGCAAGGGTGTGAAGGACCCTTTGGAAGTTCCAGTGGTTAGATGTGATTGGCCTCGAGAAGCCTCAGCGGAAATGGGCCTCATCTCGCCTGGAGGGCAAAACCTCCTGGATTTTCTCGAGTTGCGGCAGGTGCTCTCGACTTACGACGGAGACCTCAGGGACCCGCTCTGGTGACCTCAGGAAAGGCCAGTCCCCATGCGAGTTCCTCGGGGGCGTCTCGGGATTCCTCTCCCGTCGATGCCGGGGCCTAAGACCTTGTGTGGAGTCGTAGCCGGAACCTGAGGATTCCTCTCCAGTGCTGACATGGATCTTGGGGTACTTCTGCAGTCTCCCCAGGGGAGTCAGTCCTCGTCTCGAATGCGGGCATGCACTTGCGCTTTCCTCCAGAGCGGTAGCAGCAGTGTCACGCAGTCCGCCGCGTGGATCAAAGGATCTATGGTTTTCCCTCGAGTCTTTCCCACGAGGCTTTCCCACGAGGCTTTCCCACAGGGCTGTCCCACGTGCACACGTGGTGGGAGTCGATCTTCGGCTTGAACGTCAAGGCAGTGCAGGGAAAACAGGTTCCTCTGGAATGGACTGACACATCTGGGGGACTCTTGGAATGGTGGCACGACCCTGGAGTTCCTCTCGCTTTCCTGTGGAGAGCGCCTCCTCTTGAGATACGACGGGAAGCCGGGAATTCTTTTCCTACGAAACAGGGAAAGGATCCCTCATCTCGAGCTAGGAGGCGGAAATGGGGCTCCCCTGGATGTGTGCGGGACCCACGTGCTTCCTCTCGAGTGGAGACGGGTATGTCGGGGAACTTCTTGAGTTGCAGCAAGGGTGTGAAGGACCCTTTGGAAGTTCCAGTGGTTAGACGTGATTAGCCTCGAGAAGCCTCAGCGGAAATGGGCCTCATCTCGCCTGGAGGGCAAAACCTCCTGGATTTTCCCGAGTTGCGGCAGGTGCTCTCGACTTACGACGGGGACATCAGGGAACCGCTCTGGTGGCCTCAGGAAAGGCCAGTCCCCATGCGAGTTCCTCGGGGGCCTCTCGGGATTCCTCTCCCGTCGATGCCGGGGCCTAAGACCTTGTGTGGAGTCGGGGCCGGAACCTGAGGATTCCTCTCCAGTGCTGACATGGATCTTGGGGTACTTCTGGAGTCTCCCCAGGGGAGTCAGTCCTCGTCTCGAATGCGGGCATGCACTTGCGCTTTCCTCCAGTGCGGTAGCAGCAGTGTCACGCAGTCCGCCGCGTGGATCAAAGGATCTATGTTTTTCCCTCGAGTCTTTCCCACGAGGCTTTCCCACAGGGCTGTCCCACGTGCACACGTGGTGGGAGTCGATCCTCGGCTTGAACGTCAAGGCAGTGCAGGGAAAACAGGTTCCTCTGGAATGGACTGACACATCTGGGGGACTCTTGGAATGGTGGCACGACCCTGGAGTTCCTCTCGCCTTTCCTGAGGAGAGCGCCTCCTCTTGAGATGCGACGGGAACGCCGGGAATTCTTTCCCTACGAAACAGGGAAAGGATCCCTCATCTCGAGCTAGGTGGCGGAAACGGGGCTCCAATGGATGTGTGCGGGACCCACGTGCTTCCTCTCGAGTGGAGACGGGTATGTCGGGGAACTTCGTGAGTTGCAGCAAGGGTGTTAAGGACCCTTTTGAAGTTCCAGTGGTTAGATGTGATTAGCCTCGAGAAGCCTCAGCGGAAATGGGCCTCATCTCGCCTGGAGGGCAAAACCTCCTGGATTTTCTCGAGTTGCGGCAGGTGCTCTCGACTTACGACGGGGACCTCAGGGAACCGCTCTGGTGGCCTCAGGAAAGGCCAGTCCCCATGCGAGTTCCTCGGGGGCCTCTCGGGATTCCTCTCCCGTCTATGCCGGCGCCTAAGACCTTGTGTGGAATCGGGGCCGGAACCTGAGGATTCCTCTCCACTGCTGACATGGATCTTGGGGTACTTCTGGAGTCTCCCCAGGGGAGTCAGTCCTCGTCTCGAATGCGGGCATGCACTTGCGCTTTCCTCCAGAGCGGTAGCAGCAGTGTCACGCAGTCCGCCGCGTGGATCAAAGGATCTATGGTTTTCCCTCGAGTCTTTCCCACGAGGCTTTCCCACGAGGCTTTCCCACAGGGCTGTCCCACGTGCACACGTGGTGGGAGTCGATCCTCGGCTTGAACGTCAAGGCAGTGCAGGGAAAACAGGTTCCTCTGGAATGGACTGACACATCTGGGGGACTCTTGGAATGGTGGCACGACCCTGGAGTTCCTCTCGCCTTTCCTGTGGAGAGCGCCTCCTCTTGAGATGCGACGGGAACCCCGGGAATTCTTTCCCTATGAAACAGGGAAAGGATCCCTCATCTCGAGCTAGGAGGCGGAAACGGGGCTCCCCTGGATGTGTGAGGGACCCACGTGCTTCCTCTCAAGTGGAGACGGGTATGTCGGGGAACTTCTTGAGTTGCAGCAAGGGTGTGAATGACCCTTTGGAAGTTCCAGTGTTTAGACGTGATTAGCCTCGAGAAGCCTCAGCGGAAATGGGCCTCATCTCGCCTGGAGGGCAAAACCTCCTGGATTTTCTCGAGTTGCGGCAGGTGCTCTCGACTTACGACGGGGACATCAGGGACCCGCTCTGGTGGCCTCAGGAAAGGCCAGTCCCCATGCGAGTTCCTCGTGGGCCTCTCGGGATTCCTCTCCCGTCGATGCCGGGGCCTAAGACCTTGTGTGGAGTCGGGGCCGGAACCTGAGGATTCCTCTCCAGTGCTGACATGGATCTTGGGGTACTTCTGGAGTCTCCCCAGGGGAGTCAGTCCTCGTCTCGAATGCGGGCATGCACTTGCGCTTTCCTCCAGAGCGGTAGCAGCAGTTTCACGCAGTCCGCCGCGTGGATCAAAGGATCTATGGTTTTCCCTCGAGTCTTTCCCACGAGACTTTCCCACGAGGCTTTCCCACAGGGCTGTCCCACGTGCACAAGTGGTGGGAGTCGATCCTCGGCTTGAACGTCAAGGCAGTGCAGGGAAAACAGGTTCCTCTGGAATGGACTGACACATCTGGGGGACTCTTGGAATGGTGGCACGACCCTGGAGTTCCTCTCGCCTTTCCTGTGGAGAGCGCCTCCTCTTGAGATACGACGGGAAGCCGGGAATTCTTTCCCTACGATACAGGGAAAGGATCCCTCATCTCGAGCTAGGAGGCGGAAATGGGGCTCCCCTGGATGTGTGCGGGACCCACGTGCTTCCTCTCGAGTGGAGACGGGTATGTCGGGGAACTTCTTGAGTTGCAGCAAGGGTGTGAAGGACCCTTTGGAAGTTCCAGTGGCTAGACGTGATTAGCCTCGAGAAGCCTCAGCGGAAATGGGCCTCATCTCGCCTGGAGGGCAAAACCTCCTGGATTTTCCCGAGTTGCGGCAGGTGCTCTCGACTTACGACGGGGACCTCAGGGACCCGCTCTGGTGGCCTCAGGAAAGGCCAGTCCCCATGCGAGTTCCTCGGGGGCCTCTCGGGATTCCTCTCCCGTCTATGCCGGCGCCTAAGACCTTGTGTGGAATCGGGGCCGGAACCTGAGGATTCCTCTCCAGTGCTGACATGGATCTTGGGGTACTTCTGAAGTCTCCCCAGGGGAGTCAGTCCTCGTCTCGAATGCGGGCATGCACTTGCGCTTTCCTCCAGAGCGGTAGCAGCAGTGTCACGCAGTCCGCCGCGTGGATCAAAGGATCTATGGTTTTCCCTCGAGTCTTTCCCACGAGGCTTTCCCACGAGGCTTTCCCACAGGGCTGTCCCACGTGCACACGTGGTGGGAGTCGATCCTCGGCTTGAACGTCAAGGCAGTGCAGGGAAAACAGGTTCCTCTGGAATGGACTGACACATCTGGGGGACTCTTGGAATGGTGGCACGACCCTGGAGTTCCTCTCGCCTTTCCTGTGGAGAGCGCCTCCTCTTGAGATGCGACGGGAACCCCGGGAATTCTTTCCCTATGAAACAGGGAAAGGATCCCTCATCTCGAGCTAGGAGGCGGAAACGGGGCTCCCCTGGATGTGTGCGGGACCCACGTGCTTCCTCTCAAGTGGAGACGGGTATGTCGGGGAACTTCTTGAGTTGCAGCAAGGGTGTGAATGACCCTTTGGAAGTTCCAGTGTTTAGACGTGATTAGCCTCGAGAAGCCTCAGCGGAAATGGGCCTCATCTCGCCTGGAGGGCAAAACCTCCTGGATTTTCTCGAGTTGCGGCAGGTGCTCTCGACTTACGACGGGGACCTCAGGGACCCGCTCTGGTGGCCTCAGGAAAGGCCAGTCCCCATGCGAGTTCCTCGTGGGCCTCTCGGGATTCCTCTCCCATCGATGCCGGGGCCTAAGACCTTGTGTGGAGTCGGGGCCGGAACCTGAGGATTCCTCTCCAGTGCTGACATGGATCTTGGGGTACTTCTGGAGTCTCCCCAGGGGAGTCAGTCCTCGTCTCGAATGCGGGCATGCACTTGCGCTTTCCTCCAGAGCGGTAGCAGCAGTTTCACGCAGTCCGCCGCGTGGATCAAAGGATCTATGGTTTTCCCTCGAGTCTTTCCCACGAGACTTTCCCACGAGGCTTTCCCACAGGGCTGTCCCACGTGCACAAGTGGTGGGAGTCGATCCTCGGCTTGAACGTCAAGGCAGTGCAGGGAAAACAGGTTCCTCTGGAATGGACTGACACATCTGGGGGACTCTTGGAATGGTGGCACGACCCTGGAGTTCCTCTCGCCTTTCCTGTGGAGAGCGCCTCCTCTTGAGATACGACGGGAAGCCGGGAATTCTTTCCCTACGAAACAGGGAAAGGATCCCTCATCTCGAGCTAGGAGGCGGAAATGGGGCTCCCCTGGATGTGTGCGGGACCCACGTGCTTCCTCTCGAGTGAAGACGGGTATGTCGGGGAACTTCTTGAGTTGCAGCAAGGGTGTGAAGGACCCTTTGGAAGTTCCAGTGGTTAGACGTGATTAGCCTCGAGAAGCCTCAGCGGAAATGGGCCTCATCTCGCCTGGAGGGCAAAACCTCCTGGATTTTCCCGAGTTGCGGCAGGTGCTCTCGACTTACGACGGGGACCTCAGGGACCCGCTCTGGTGGCCTCAGGAAAGGCCAGTCCCCATGCGAGTTCCTCGGGGGCCTCTCGGGATTCCTCTCCCGTCGATGCCGGGGCCTAAGACCTTGTGTGGAGTCGGGGCCGGAACCTGAGGATTCCTCTCCAGTGCTCACATGGATCTTGGGGTACTTCTGAAGTCTCCCCAGGGGAGTCAGTCCTCCTCTCGAATGCGGGCATGCACTTGCGCTTTCCTCCAGAGCGGTAGCAGCAGTGTCACGCAGTCCGCTGCGTGGATCAAAGGATCTATGGTTTTCCCTCGAGTCTTTCCCACGAGGCTTTCCCACAGGGCTGTCCCACGTGCACACGTGGTGGGAGTCGATCCTCGGCTTTAACGTCAAGGCAGTGCAGGGAAAACAGGTTCCTCTGGAATGGACTGACACATCTGGGGGACTCTTGGAATGGTGGCACGACCCTGGAGTTCCTCTCGCCTTTCCTGTGGAGAGCGCCTCCTCTTGAGATGCGACGGGAACGCCAGGAATTCTTTCCCTACGAAACAGGGAAAGGATCCCTCATCTCGAGCTAGGAGGCGGAAACGGGGCTCCCCTGGATGTGTGCGGGACCCCACGTGCTTCCTCTCGAGTGGAGACGGGTATGTCGGGGAACTTCTTGAGTTGCAGCAATGGTGTGAAGGACCCTTTGGAAGTTCCAGTGGTTAGATGTGATTGGCCTCGAGAAGCCTCAGCGGAAATGGGCCTCATCTCACCTGGAGGGCAAAACCTCCTGGATTTTCTCGAGTTGCGGCAGGTGCTCTCGACTTACGACGGGGACCTCAGGGACCCGCTCTGGTGGCCTCAGGAAAGGCCAGTCCCCATGCGAGTTCCTCAGGGGCGTCTCGGGATTCCTCTCCCGTCGATGCCGGGGCCTAAGACCTTGTGTGGAGTCGGGGCCGGAACCTGAGGATTCCTCTCCAGTGCTGACATGGATCTTGGGGTACTTCTCGAGTCTCCCCAGGGGAGTCAGTCCTCGTCTCGAATGCGGGCATGCATTGTGCTTTCCTCCAGAGCGGTAGCAGCAGTGTCACGCAGTCCGCCGCGTGGATCAAAGGATCTATGGTTTTCCCTCGAGTCTTTCCCTCGAGGCTTTCCCACGAGGCTTTCCCACAGGGCTGTCCCACGTGCACACGTGGTGGGAGTCGATCCTCAGCTTGAACGTCAAGGCAGTGCAGGGAAAACAGGTTCCTCTGGAATGGACTGACACATCCGGGGGACTCTTGGAATGGTGCCACGACCCTGGAGTTCCTCTCCCCTTTCCTGTGGAGAGCGCCTCCTCTTGAGATGCGACGGGAACGCCGGGAATTCTTTCCCTACGAAACAGGGAAAGGATCCCTCATCTCGAGCAAGGAGGCGGAAACGGGGCTCCCCTGGATGTGTGCGGGACACCACGTGCTTCCTCTCGAGTGGAGACGGGTATGTCGGGGAACTCCTTGAGTTGCAGCAAGGGTGTGAAGGACCCTTTGGAAGTTCCAGTGGTTAGATGTGATTGGCCTCGAGAAGCCTCAGCGGAAATGGGCCTCATCTCGCCTGGAGGGCAAAACCTCCTGGATTTTCTCGAGTTGCGGCAGGTGCTCTCGACTTACGACGGGGACCTCAGGGACCCGCTCTGGTGGCCTCAGGAAAGGCCAGTCCCCATGCGAGTTCCTCGGGGGCCTCTCGGGATTCCTCTCCCGTCGATGCCGGGGCCTAAGACCTTGTGTGGAGTCGGGGCCGGAACCTGAGGATTCCTCTCCAGTGGTGACATGGATCTTGGGGTATTTCTGGAGTCTCCCCAGGGGAGTCAGTCCTCGTCTCGAATATGGGCATGCACTTGCGCTTTCCTCCAGAGCGGTAGCAGCAGTGTCACGCAGTCCGCCGCGTGGATCAAAGGATCTATGGTTTTCCCTCGAGTCTTTCCCACGAGGCTTTCCCACGAGGCTTTCCCACAGGGCTGTCCCACGTGCACACGTGGTGGGAGTCGATCCTCGGCTTGAACATCAAGGCAGTGCAGGGAAAACAGGTTCCTCTGGAATGGACTGACACATCTGGGGGACTCTTGGAATGGTGGCACGACCCTGGAGTTCCTCTCGCCTTTCCTGTGGAGAGCGCCTCCTCTTGAGATGCGACGGGAACGCCGGGAATTCTTTCCCTACGAAACAGGGAAAGGATCCCTCATCTCGAGCTAGGAGGCGGAAACGGGGCTCCCAAGGATGTGTGCGGGATCCACGTGCTTCCTCTCGAGTGGAGACGGGTGTGTCGGGGAACTTCTTGAGTTGCAGCAAGGGTGTGAAGGACCCTTTGGAAGTTCCAGTGGTTTGACGTGATTAGGCTCGAGAGGCCTCAGAGGAAATGGGCCTCATCTCGCCTGGAGGGCAAAACCGCCTGGATTTTCTCGAGTTGCGGCAGGTGCTCTCGACTTACGACGGGGACCTCAGGGACCCGCTCTGGTGGCCTCAGGAAAGGCCAGTCCCCATGCGAGTTCCTCGGGGGCCTCTCGGGATTCCTCTCCCGTCGATGCCGGGGCCTAAGACCTTGTGTGGAGTCGGGGCCGAAACCTGAGGATTCCTCTCCAGTGCTGACATGGATCTTGGGGTACTTCTGGAGTCTCCCCAGGGGAGTCAGTCCTCGTCTCGAATGCGGGCATGCACTTGCGCTTTCCTCCAGAGCGGTAGCAGCAGTGTCACGCAATCCGCCGCGTGGATCAAAGGATCTATGGTTTTCCCTCGAGTCTTTCCCACGAGGCTTTCCCACGAGGCTTTCCCACAGGGCTGTCCCACGTGCACACGTGGTCGGAGTCGATCCTCGGCTTGAACGTCAAGGCAGTGCAGGGAAAACAGGTTCCTCTGGAATGGACTGACACATCTGGGGGACTCTTGGAATGGTGGCACGACTATGGAGTTCCTCTCGCCATTCCTGTGGAGAGCGCCTCCTCTTGAGATGCGACGGGAACGCCGGGAATTCTTTCCCTACGAAACAGGGAAAGGATCCCTCATCTCGAGCTAGGAGGCGGAAACGGGGCTCCCCTGGATGTGTGCGGGACCCCACGTGCTTCCTCTCGAGTGGAGACGGGCATGTCGGGGAACTTCTTGAGTTGCAGCAAGGGTGTGAAGGACCCTTTGGAAGTTCCAGTGGTTAGATGTGATTGGCCTCGAGAAGCCTCAGCGGAAATGGGCCTCATCTCGCCTGGAGGGCAAAACCTCCTGGATTTTCTCGAGTTGCGGCAGGTGCTCTCGACTTACGACGGGGACCTCAGGGACCCGCTCTGGTGGCCTCAGGAAAGGCCAGTCCCCATGCGAGTTCCACGGGGGCGTCTCGGGATTCCTCTCCCGTCGATGCCGGGGCCTAAGACCTTGTGTGGAGTCGGGGCCGGAACCTGAGGATTCCTCTCCAGTGCTGACATGGATCTTGGGGTACTTCTGGAGTCTCCCCAGGGGAGTCAGTCCTCGTCTCGAATGCGGGCATGCACTTGCGCTTTCCTCCAGAGCGGTAGCAGCAGTGTCACGCAGTCCGCCGCGTGGATCAAAGGATCTATGGTTTTCCCTCGAGTCTTTCCCACGAGTCTTTCCCACGAGGCTTTCCCACAGGGCTGTCCCACGTGCACACGTGGTGGGAGTCGTTCCTCGGCTTGAACGTCAAGGCAGTGCAGGGAAAACAGGTTCCTCTGGAATGGACTGACACATCTGGGGGACTCTTGGAATGGTGTCACGACACTGGAATTCCTCTCGCCTTTCCTGTGGAGAGCGCCTCCTCTTGAGATGCGACTGGAACGCCGGGAATTCTTTCCCTACGAAAAAGCGAAGGATCCCTCATCTCGAGCTAGGAGGCGGAAACGGGGCTCCCCTGGATGTGTGAGGGACCCCACGTGCTTCCTCTCGAGTGGAGACGGGTATGTCGGGGAACTTCTTGAGTTGCAGCAATGGTGTGAAGGACCCTTTGGAAGTTCCAGTGGTTAGATGTGATTGGCCTCGGGAAGCCTCAGCGGAAATGGGCCTCATCTCGCCTGGAGGGCAAAACCTCCTGGATTTTCTCGAGTTGCGGCAGGTGCTATCGACTTACGACGGGGACCTCAGGGAACCGCTCTGGTGGCCTCAGGAAAGGCCAGTCCCCTTGCGAGTTCCTCGGGGGCCTCTCGGGATTCCTCTCCCGTCGATGCCGGGGCCTAAGACTTTGTGTGGAGTCGGGGCCGGAACCTGAGGATTCCTCTCCAGTGCTGACATGGATCTTGGGGTACTTCTGGAGTCTCCCCAGGGGAGTCAGTCCTCGTCTCGAATGCGGGCATGCACTTGCGCTTTCCTCCAGAGCGGTAGCAGCAGTGTCACGCAGTCCGCCGCGTGGATCAAAGGATCTATGGTTTTCCGTCGAGTCTTTCCCACGAGGCTTTCCCACGTGGCTTTCCCACAGGGCTGTCCCACGTGCACACGTGGTGGGAGTCGATCCTCGGCTTGAACGTCAAGGCAGTGCAGGGAAAACAGGTTCCTCTGGAATGGAGTGACACATCTGGGGGACTCTTGGAATGGTGGCACGACCCTGGAGTTCCTCTCGCCTTTCCTGTGGAGAGCGCCTCCTCTTGAGATGCGACGGGAACGCCGGGAATTCTTTCCCTACGAAACAGGGAAAGGATCCCTCATCTCGAGCTAGGAGGCGGAAACGGGGCTCCCCTGGATGTGTGCGGGACCCTACGTGCTTCTTCTCGAGTGGAGACGGGTATGTCGCGGAACTTCTTGAGTTGCAGCAATGGTGTGAAGGACCCTTTGGAAGTTTCAGTGGTTAGATGTGATTGGTCTCGAGAAGCCTCAGCGGAAATGGGCCTCATCTCGCCTGGAGGGCAAAACCTCCTGGATTTTCTCGAGTTGCGGCAGGTGCTCTCGACTTACGACGGGGACCTCAGGGAACCGCTCTGGTGGCCTCAGGAAAGTCCAGTCCCCATGCGAGTTCCTCGGGGGCCTCTCGGGATTCTTCTCCCGTCGATGCCGGGGCCTAAGACCTTGTGTGGAGTCGGGGCCGGAACCTGAGGATTCCTCTCCAGTGCTGACATGGATCTTGGGGTACTTCTGGAGTCTCCCCAGGGGAGTCAGTCCTCGTCTCGAATGCGGGCATGCACTTGCGCTTTCCTCCAGAGCGGTATCAGCAGTGTCACGCAGTCCGCCGCGTGGATCAAAGGATCTATGGTTTTCCCTCGAGTCTTTCCCACGAGGCTATCCCACGAGGCTTTCCCACAGGGCTGTCCCACGTGCACACGTGGTGGGAGTCGATCCTCGGCTTGAACGTCAAGGTAGTGCAGGGAAAACAGGTTCCTCTGGAATGGACTGACACATCTGGGGGACTCTTGGAATGGTGGCACGACCATGGAGTTCCTCTCGCCTTTCCTGTGGAGAGCGCCTCCTCTTGAGATGACGGGAACGCCGGGAATTCTTTCCCTACGAAACAGGGAAAGGATCCCTCATCTCGAGCTAGAAGGCGGAAACGGGGCTCCCCTGGATGTGTGCGGGACCCCACGTGCTTCTTCTCGAGTGGAGACGGGCATGTCGCGGAACTTCTTGAGTTGCAGCAATGGTGTGAAGGACCCTTTGGAAGTTCCAGTGGTTAGATGTGATTGGCCTCGAGAAGCCTCAGCGGAAATGGGCCTCATCTCGCCTGGAGTGCAAAACCTCCTGGATTTTCTCGAGTTGCGGCAGGTGCTATCGACTTACGACGGGGACCTCAGGGAACCGCTCTTGGGCCTCAGGAAAGTCCAGTCCCCATGCGAGTTCCTCGGGGGCCTCTCGGGATTCTTCTCCCGTCGATGCCGGGGCCTAAGACCTTGTGTGGAGTCGGGGCCGGAACCTGAGGATTCCTCTCCAGTGCTGACATGGATCTTGGGGTACTTCTGGAGTCTCCCCAGGGGAGTCAGTCCTCGTCTCGAATGCGGGCATGCACTTGCGCTTTCCTCCAGAGCGGTAGCAGCAGTGTCACGCAGTCCGCCGCGTGGATCAAAGGATCTATGGTTTCCCTCGAGTCTTTCCCACGAGGCTTTCCCACGAGGCTTTCCCACAGGGCTGTCCCATGTGCACACGTGGTGGGAGTCGATCCTCGGCTTGAACGTCAAGGCAGTGCAGGGAAAACAGGTTCCTCTGGAATGGACTGACACAACTGGGGGACTCTTGGAATGGTGGCACGACCCTGGAGTTCCTCTCGCCTTTCCTGTGGAGAGCGCCTCCTCTTGAGATGCGACGGGAACGCCGGGAATTCATTCCCTACGAAACAGGGAAAGGATCCCTCATCTCGAGCAAGGAGGCGGAAACGGAGCTCCCCTGGATGTGGGCGGGACACCACGTGTTTCCATTCGAGTGGAGACGGGTATGTCGGGGAACTTCTTGAGTTGCAGCAATGGTGTGAAGGACCCTTTGGAAGTTCCAGTGGTTAGATGTGATTGGCCTCGAGAAGCCTCAGCGGAAATGGGCCTCATCTCGCCTGGAGGGCAAAACCTCCTGGATTTTCTCGAGTTGCGGCAGGTGCTCTCGACTTACGACGGGGACCTCAGGGAACCGCTCTGGTGGCCTCAGGAAAGGCCAGTCCTCATGCGAGTTCCTCGGGGGCGTCTCGGGATTCCTCTCCCGTCGATGCCGGGGCCAAAGACCTTGTGTGGAGTCGGGGCCGGAACCTGAGGATTCCTCTCCAGTGCTGAAATGGATCTTGGGGTACTTCTGGAGTCTCCCCAGGGGAGTCAGTCCTCGTCTCGAATGCGGGCATGCACTTGCGCTTTCCTCCAGAGCGGTAGCAGCAGTGTCACGCAGTCCGCCGCGTGGATCAAAGGATCTATGGTTTTCCCTCGAGTCTTGCCCACGAGGCTATCCCACGAGGCTTTCCCACAGGGCTGTCCCACGTGCACACGTGGTGGGAGTCGATCCTCGGCTTGAACGTCAAGGCAGTGCAGGGAAAACAGGTTCCTCTGGAATGGACTGACACATATGGGGGACTCTTGGAATGGTGGCACGACCCTGGAGTTCCTCTCGCCTTTCCTGTGAAGAGCGCCTCCTCTTGAGATGCGACGGGAACGCCGGGAATTCTTTCCCTACGAAACAGGGAAAGGATCCCTCATCTCGAGCTAGGAGGCGGAAACGGGGCTCCCCTGGATGTGTGCGGGACCCCACGTGCTTCCTCTCGAGAGGAGACGGGTATGTCGGGGAACTTCTTGAGTTGCAGCAATGGTGTGAAGGACCCTTTGGAAGTTCCAGTGGTTAGACGTGATTAGCCTCGAGAAGCCTCAGCGGAAATGGGCCTCATCTCGCCTGGAGGGCAAAACCTCCTGGATTTTCTCGAGTTGCGGCAGGTGCTCTCGACCTACGACGGGGACCTCAGGGACCCGCTCTGGTGGCGTCAGGAAAGGCCAGTCCCCATGCGAGTTCCTCGGGGGCCTCTGGGGATTCATCTCCCGTCGATGCCGGGGCCTAATTCCTTGTGTGGAGTCGGGGTCGGAACATGAGGATTCCTCTCCAGTGCTGACATGGATCTTGGGGTACTTCTGGAGTCTCCCCAGGGGAGTCAGTCTTCGTCTCGAATGCGGGCATGCACTTGCGCTTTCCTCCAGAGCGGTAGCAGCAGTGTCACGCAGTCCGCCGCGTGGATCAAAGGATCTATGGTTTTCCCTCGAGTCTTTCCCACGAGGCTTTCCCACGAGGCTTTCCCACAGGGCTGTCCCACGTGCACACGTGGTGGGAGTCGATCCTCGGCTTGAACGTCGAGGCAGTGCAGGGAAAACAGGTTCCTCTGGAATGGACTGACACATCTGGGGGACTCTTGGAATGGTGGCACGACCCTGGAGTTCCTCTCGCCTTTCCTGTGGAGAGCGCCTCCTCTTGAGATGCGACGGGAACGCCGGGAATTCATTCCCTACGAAACAGGGAAAGGATCCCTCATCTCGAGCTAGGAGGCGGAAACGGAGCTCCCCTGGATGTGTGCGGGACACCACGTGCTTCCTCTTGAGTGCAGACGGGTATGTCGGGGAAGTTCTTAAGTTGCAGCAAGGGTGTGAAGGACCCTTTGGAAGTTCCAGTGGTTAGATATGATTGGCCTCGAGAAGCCTCAGCGGAAATGGGCCTCATCTCGCCTGGAGGGCAAAACCTCCTGGATTTTCTCGAGTTGCGGCAGGTGCTCTCGACTTACGACGGGGACCTCAGGGACCCGCTCTGGTGGCCTCAGGAAAGGCCAGTCCCCATGCGAGTTTCTCGGGGGCCTCTCGGGATTCCCCTCCCGTCGATGCCGGGGCCTAAGACTTTGTGTGGAGTCGTGGCCGGAACCTGAGGATTCCTCTCCAGTGCTGACATGGATCTTGGGGTACTTCTGGAGTCTCCCCAGGGGAGTCAGTCCTCGTCTCGAATGCGGGCATGCACTTGCGCTTTCCTCCAGAGCGGTAGCAGCAGTGTCACGCAGTCCGCCGCGTGGATCAAAGGATCTATGGTTTTCCCTCGAGTCTTTCCCACGAGGCTTTCCCACGAGGCTTTCCCACAGGGCTGTCCCACGTGCACACGTGGTGGGAGTCGATCCTCGGCTTGAACGTCAAGGCAGTGCAGGGAAAACAGGTTCCTCTGGAATGGACTTACACATCTGGGGGACTCTTGGAATGGTGGCACGACCCTGGAGTTCCTCTCGCCTTTCCTGTGGAGAGCGCCTCCTCTTGAGATGCGACGGGAACGCCGGGAATTCTTTCCCTACGAAACAGGGAAAGGATCCCTCATCTCGAGCTAGGAGGCGGAAACGGGGCTCCCCTGGATGTGTGCGGGACCCCACGTGCTTCCTCTCGAGTGGAGACGGGTATGTCGGGGAACTTCTTGAGTTGCAGCAATGGTGTGAAGGACCCTTTGGAAGTTCCAGTGGTTAGATGTGATTGGCCTCGAGAAGCCTCAGCGGAAATGGGCCTCATCTCGCCTGGAGGGCAAAACCTCCTGGATTTTCTCGAGTTGCGGCAGGTGCTATCGACTTACGACGGGGACCTCAGGGAACCGCTCTGGTGGCCTCAGGAAAGGCCAGTCCCCATGCGAGTTCCTCCGGGGCGTCTCGGGATTCCTCTCCCGTCGATGCTGGGGCCTAAGACCTTGTGTGGAGTCGGGGCCGGAACCTGAGGATTCCTCTCCAGTGCTGACATGGATCTTGGGGTACTTCTTGAGTCTCCCCAGGGGAGTCAGTCCTCGTCTCGAATGCGGGCATGCACTTGCGCTTTCCTCCAGAGCGGTAGCAGCAGTGTCACGCAGTCCGCCGCGTGGATCAAAGGATCTATGGTTTTCCCTCGAGTCTTTCCCACGAGGCTTTCCCACGAGGCTTTCCCACAGGGCTGTCCCACGTGCACACGTGGTGGGAGTCGATCCTCGGCTTGAACGTCAAGGCAGTGCAGGAAAAACAGGTTCCTCTGGAATGGACTGACACATCTGGGGGACTCTTGGAATGGTGGCACGACCCTGGAGTTCCTCTCGCCTTTCCTGTGGAGAGCGCCTCCTCTTGAGATGCGACGGGAACGCCGGGAATTCTTTCCCTACGAAACAGGGAAAGGATCCCTCATCTCGAGCTAGGAGGCGGAAACGGGGCTCCCCTGGATGTGTGCGGGACCCACGTGCTTCCTCTCGAGTGGAGACAGGTATGTCGGGGAACTTCTTGAGTTTCAGCAAGGGTGTGAAGGACCCTTTGGAAGTTCCAGTGGCTAGACATGATTAGCCTCGAGAAGCCTCAGCGGAAATGAGCCTCATCTCGCCTGGAGGGCAAAACCTCCTGGTTTTTCTCGAGTTGCGGCAGTGCTCTCGACTTACGACGGGGACCTCAGGGACCCGCTCTGGTGGCCTCAGGAAAGGCCAGTCCCCATGCGAGTTCCTCGGGGGCCTCTCGGGATTCCTCTCCCGTCGATGCCGGGGCCTAAGTCCTTGTGTGGAGTCGGGGCCGGAACCTGAGGATTCCTCTCCAGTGCTGACATGGATGTTGGGGTACTTCTGGAGTCTCCCCAGGGGAGTCAGTCCTCGTCTCGAATGCGGGCATGCACTTGCGCTTTCCTCCAGAGTGGTAGCAGCAGTGTCACGCAGTCCGCCGCGTGGATCAAAGGATCTATGGTTTTCCCTCGAGTCTTTCCCACGAGGCTTTCCCACGAGGCTTTCCCACAGGGCTGTCCCACGTGCACACGTGGTGGGAGTCGATCCTCGGCTTGAACGTTAAGGCAGTGCAGGGAAAACAGTTTCCTCTGGAATGGACTGACACATCGGGGTGACCCTTGGAAAGGTGGCATGACCCTGGAGTTCCTCTCGCCTATCCTGTGGAGAGCGCCTCCTCTTGAGATGCGACGGGAACGCCGGGAATTCTTTCCCTACGAAACAGGGAAAGGATCCCTCATCTCGAGCTAGGAGGCGGAAACGGGGCTCCCTTGGATGTGTGCGGGACCCCACGTGCTTCCTCTCGAGTGGAGACGCGTATGTCGGGGAACTTCTTGAGGTGCAGCAATGGTGTGAAGGACCCTTTGGAAGTTCCAGTGGTTAGATGTGATTGGCCTCGAGAAGCCTCAGCGGAAATGGGCCTCATCTCGCCTGGAGGGCAAAACCTCCTGGATTTTCTCGAGTTGCGGCAGGTGCTCTCGACTTACGACGGGGACCTCAGGGACCCGCTCTGGTGGCCTCAGGAAAGTCCAGTCCCCATGCGAGTTCCTCGGGGGCCTCTCGGGATTCCTCTCCCGTCGATGCCGGGGCCAAAGACCTTGTGTGGAGTCGGGGCCGGAACCTGAGGATTCCTCTCCAGTGCTGACATGGATCTTGGGGTACTTCTGGAGTCTCCCCAAGGGAGTCAGTCCTCGTCTCGAATGCGGGCATGCACTTGCGCTTTCCTCCAGAGCGGTAGCAGCAGTGTCACGCAGTCCGCCGCGTGGATCAAAGGATCTATGGTTTTCCCTCGAGTCTTGCCCACGAGGCTATCCCACGAGGCTTTCCCACAGGGCTGTCCCACGTGCACACGTGGTGGGAGTCGATCCTCGGCTTGAACGTCAAGGCAGTGCAGGGAAAACAGGTTCCTCTGGAATGGACTGACACATATGGGGGACTCTTGGAATGGTGGCACGACCCTGGAGTTCCTCTCGCCTTTCCTGTGGAGAGCGCCTCCTCTTGAGATGCGACGGGAACGCCGGGAATTCTTTCCCTACGAAACAGGGAAAGGATCCCTCATCTCGAGCTAGGAGGCGGAAACGGGGCTCCCCTGGATGTGTGCGGGACCCACGTGCTTCCTCTCGAGTGGAGACGGGTATGTCGGGGAACTTCTTGAGTTGCAGCAAGGGTGTGAAGGACCCTTTGGAAGTTCCAGTGGTTAGACGTGATTAGCCTCGAGAAGCCTCAGCGGAAATGGGCCTCATCTCGCCTGGAGGGCAAAACCTCCTGGATTTTCTCGAGTTGCGGCAGGTGCTCTCGACCTACGACGGGGACCTCAGGGACCCGCTCTGGTGGCGTCAGGAAAGGCCAGTCCCCATGCGAGTTCCTCGGGGGCCTCTGGGGATTCATCTCCCGTCGATGCCGGGGCCTAAGTCCTTGTGTGGAGTCGGGGTCGGAACCTGAGGATTCCTCTCCAGTGCTGACATGGATCTTGGGGTACTTCTGGAGTCTCCCCAGGGGAGTCAGTCTTCGTCTCGAATGCGGGCATGCACTTGCGCTTTCCTCCAGAGCGGTAGCAGCAGTGTCACGCAGTCCGCCGCGTGGATCAAAGGATCTATGGTTTTCCCTCGAGTCTTTCCCACGAGGCTTACCCACGACGCTTTCCCATAGGGCTGTCCCACGTGCACACGTGGTGGAAGTCGATCCTCGGCTTGAACGTCAAGGCAGTGCAGGGAAAACAGGTTCCTCTGGAATGGACTGACACATCTGGGGGACTCTTGGAATGGTGGCATGACCCTGGAGTTCCTCTCGCCTTTCCTATAGAGAGCGGCTCCTCTTGAGATGCGACGGGAACGCCGGGAATTCTTTCCCTACGAAACAGGGAAAGGATCCCTCATCTCGAGCTAGGAGGCGGAAACGGGGCTCCCCTGGATGTGTGCGGGACCCACGTGCTTCCTCTCTAGTGGAGACGGGTATGTCGGGGAACTTCTTGAGTTGCAGCAAGGGTGTGAAGGACCCTTTGGAAGTTCCAATGGTTAGACGTGATTAGCCTCGAGAAGCCTCAGTGGAAATGGGCCTCATCTCGCCTGGTGGGCAAAACCGCCTGGATTTTCTCGAGTTGCGGCAGGTGCTCTCGACTTACGACGGGGACCTCAGGGACCCGCTCTGGTGGCCTCAGGAAAGGCCAGTCCCCATGCGAGTTCCTCGGGGGCCTCTGGGGATTCCTCTCCCGTCGGTGCCGGGGCCTAAGTCCTTGTGTGGAGTCGGGGCCGGAACCTGAGGATTCCTCTCCAGTGCTGACATGGATCTTGGGGTACTTCTGGAGTCTCCCCAGGGGAGTCAGTCCTCGTCTCGAATGCGGGCATGCACTTGCGCTTTCCTCCAGAGCGGTAGCAGCAGTGTCACGCAGTCCGCCGCGTGGATCAAAGGATCTATGGTTTTCCCTCGAGTCTTTCCCACGAGGCTTTCCCACGAGGCTTTCCCACAGGGCTGTCCCACGTGCACACGTGGTGGGAGTCGATCCTCGGCTTGAACGTCAAGGCAGTGCAGGGAAAACAGGTTCCTCTGGAATGGACTGACACATCTGGGGGACTCTTGGAATGGTGGCACGACCCTGGAGTTCCTCTCGCCTTTCCTGTGGAGAGCGCCTCCTCTTGAGATGCGACGGAAACGCCGGGAATTCTTTCCCTACGAAACAGGGAAAGGATCCCTCATCTCGAGCTAGGAGGCGGAAACGGGGCTCCCCTGGATGTGTGCGGGACCCACGTGCTTCCTCTCGAGTGGAGACGGGTATGTCGGGGAAGTTCTTGAGTTGCAGCAAGGGTGTGAATGACCCTTTGGAAGTTCCAGTGGTTAGACGTGATTAGCCTCGAGAAGCCTCAGCGGAAATGGGCCTCATCTCGCCTGGAGGGCAAAACCTCCTGGATTTTCTCGAGTTGCGGCAGGTGCTCTCGACTTACGACGGGGACCTCAGGGACCCCCTCTGGTGGCCTCAGGAAAGGCCAGTCCCCATGCGAGTTCCTCGGGGGCCTCTGGGGATTCCTCTCCCGTCGATGCCGGGGCCTAAGTCCTTGTGTGGAGTCGGGGTCGGAACCTGAGGATTCCTCTCCAGTGCTGACATGGATCTTGGGGTACTTCTGGAGTCTCCCCAGGGGAGTCAGTCTTCGTCTCGAATGAGGGCATGCACTTGCGCTTTCCTCCAGAGCGGTAGCAGCAGTGTCACGCAGTCCGCCGGGTAGATCAAAGGATCTATGGTTTTCCCTCGAGTCTTTTCCACGAGGCTTTCCCACGAGGCTTTCCCACAGGGCTGTCCCACGTGCACACGTGGTGGGAGTCGATCCTTGGCTTGAACGTCAAGGCAGTGCAGGAAAAATAGGTTCCTCTGGAATTTACTGACACATCTGGGGGACTCTTGGAATGGTGGCACGACCCTGGAGTTCCTCTCGCCTTTCCTGTGGAGAGCGCCTCCTCTTGAGATGCGACGGGAACGCCGGGAATTCATTCCCTACGAAACAGGGAAAGGATCCCTCATCTCGAGCTAGGAGTCGGAAACGGAGCTCTCCTGGATGTGGGCGGGACACCACGTGCTTCCTCTCGAGTGGAGACGGGTATGTTGGGGAACTTCTTGAGTTGCAGCAAGGGTGTGAAGGACCCTTTGGAAGTTCCAGTGGTTAGACGTGATTAGCCTCGAGAAGCCTCAGCGGAAAAGGGCCTCATCTCGCCTGGAGGGCAAAACCTCCTGGATTTTCTCGAGTTGCGGCAGGTGCTCTTGACTTACGAAGGGGACCTCAGGGACCTGCTCTGGTGGCCTCAGGAAAGGCCAGTCCCCATGCGAGTTCCTCGGGGGCGTCTCGGGATTCCTCTCCCGTCGATGCCGGGGCCTAAGACCTTGTGTGGAGTCGGGGCCGGAACCTGAGGATTCCTCTCCAGTCCTGACATGGATCTTGGGGTACTTCTGGAGTCTCCCCAGGGGAGTCAGTCCTCGTCTCGAATGCGGGCATGCACTTGCGCTTTCCTCCAGAGCGGTAGCAGCAGTGTCACGCAGTCCGCCGCGTGGATCAAAGGATCTATGGTTTTCCATCGAGTCTTTCCCACGAGGCTTTCCCACGAGGCTTTCCCACAGGGCTGTCCCACGTGCACACGTGGTGCGAGTCGATCCTCGGCTTGAACGTCAAGGCAGTGCAGGGAAAACAGGTTCCTCTGGAATGGACTGTCACATCTGGGGGACTCTTGGAATGGTGGCACGACCCTGGAGTTCCTCTCGCCTTTCCTGTGGAGAGCGCCTCCTCTTGGGATGCGACGGGAACTCCGGGAATTCTTTTCCTACGAAACAGGGAAAGGATCCCCCATCTCGAGCTAGGAGGCGGAAACCGGGCTCCCCTGGATTTGTGCGGGACCCACGTGCTTCCTCTCGAGTTTAGACCGGTATGTCGGGGAAGTTCTTGAGTTGCAGCAAGGGTGTGAAGGACCCTTTGGAAGTTCCAGTGGTTAGACGTGATTTCCCTCGAGAAGCCTCAGCGGAAATGGGCCTCATCTCGCCTGGAGGGCAAAACCGCCTGGATTTTCTCGAGTTGCGGCAGGTGCTCTCGACTTACTACGGGGACCTCAGGGACCCGCTCTGGTGGCCTCAGGAAAGGCCAGTCCCCATGCGAGTTCCTCGGGGGCCTCTGGGGATTCCTCTCCCGTCGGTGCCGGGGCCTAAGTCCTTGTGTGGAGTCGGGGCCGGAACCTGAGGATTCCTCTCCAGTGCTGACATGGATCTTGGGGTACTTCTGGAGTCTCCCCAGGGGAGTCAGTCCTCGTCTCGAATGCGGGCATGCACTTGCGCTTTCCTCCAGAGCGGTAGCAGCAGTGTCACGCAGTCCGCCGCGTGGATCAAAGGATCTATGGTTTTCCCTCGAGTCTTTCCCACGAGGCTTTCCCACGAGGCTTTCCCACAGGGCTGTCCCACGTGCACACGTGGTGGGAGTCGATCCTCGGCTTGAACGTCAAGGCAGTGCAGGGAAAACAGGTTCCTCTGGAATGGACTGACACATCTGGGGGACTCTTGGAATGGTGGCACGACCCTGGAGTTCCTCTCGCCTTTCCTGTGGAGAGCGCCTCCTCTTGAGATGCGACGGGAACGCCGGGAATTCTTTCCCTACGAAACAGGGAAAGGATCCCTCATCTCGAGCTAGGAGGCGGAAACGGTGCTCCCCTGGATGTGTGCGGGACCACACGTGCTTCCTCTGGAGTGGAGACGGGTATGTTGGGGAACTTCTTTAGTCGCAGCATGGGTGTGAAGGACCCGTTGGAAGTTCCAGTGGTTAGATGTGATTGGCCTCGAGAAGCCTCAGCGGAAATGGGCCTCATCTCGCCTGGAGGGCAAAACCTCCTGGATTTTCTCGAGTTGCGGCAGGTGCTCTCGACTTACGACGGGGACCTCAGGGACCCGCTCTGGTGGCCTCAGGAAAGGCCAGTCCCCATGCGAGTTCCTCGGGGGCCTCTCGGGATTCCTCTCCCGTCGATGCCGGGGCCTAAGACCTTGTGTGGAGTCGGGACCAGAACCTGAGGATTCCTCTCCAGTGCTGACATGGATCTTGGGGTACTTCTGGAGTCTCCCCAGGGGAGTCAGTCCTCGTCTCGAATGCGGGCATGCACTTGCGCTTTCCTCCAGAGCGGTAGCAGCAGTGTCACGCAGTCCGCCGCGTGGATCAAAGGATCTATGGTTTTCCCTCGAGTCTTTCCCACGAGGCTTTCCCACAGGGCTGTCCCACGTGCACACGTGGTGGGAGTGGATCCTCGGCTTGAACGTCAAGGCAGTGCAGGGAAAACAGGTTCCTCTGGAATGGACTGACACATCTGGGGGACTCTTGGAATGGTGGCAAGACCCTGGAGTACCTCTCGCCTTTCCTGTGGAGAGCGCCTCCTCTTGAGATGCGACGGGAACGCCGGGAATTCTTTCCCTACGAAACAGGGAAAGGATCCCTCATCTCGAGCTAGGAGGCGGAAACGGGGCTCCCCTGGATGTGTGCGGGACCCCACGTGCTTCCTCTCGAGTGGAGATGGGTATGTCGGGGAACTTCTTGAGTTGCAGCAAGGGTGTGAAGGACCCTTTGGAAGTTCCAATGGTTAGATGTGATTGGCCTCGAGAAGCCTCAGCGGAAATGGGCCTCATCTCGCCTGGAGGGCAAAACCGCCTGGATTTTCTCGAGTTGCGGCAGGTGCTCTCGACTTACTACGGGGACCTCAGGGACCCGCTCTGGTGGCCTCAGGAAAGGCCAGTCCCCATGCGAGTTCCTCGGGGGCCTCTGGGGATTCCTCTCCCGTCGGTGCCGGGGCCTAAGTCCTTGTGTGGAGTCGGGGCCGGAACCTGAGGATTCCTCTCCAGTGCTGACATGGATCTTGGGGTACTTCTGGAGTCTCCCCAGGGGAGTCAGTCCTCGTCTCGAATGCGGGCATGCACTTGCGCTTTCCTCCAGAGCGGTAGCAGCAGTGTCACGCAGTCCGCGGCGTGGATCAAAGGATCTATGGTTTTCCCTCGAGTCTTTCCCACGAGGCTTTCCCACGAGGCTTTCCCACAGGGCTGTCCCACGTGCACACATGGTGGGAGTCGATCCTCGGTTTGAACGTCAAGGCAGTGCAGGGAAAACAGGTTCCTCTGGAATGGACTGACACATCTGGGGGACTCTTGGAATGGTGGCACGACCCTGGAGTTCCTCTCGCCTTTCCTGTGGAGAGCGCCTCCTCTTGAGATGCGACGGGAACGCCCGGAATTCTTTCCCTACGAAACAGGGAAAGGATCACTCATCTCGAGCTAGGAGTCGGAAACGGAGCTCCCCTGGATGTGGGCGGGACACCACGTGCTTCCTCTCGAGTGGAGACGGGTATTTCGGGGAACTTCTTGAGTTGCAGCAAGGGTGTGAAGGACCCTTTGGAAGTTCCAGTGGTTAGACGTGATTAGCCTCGAGAAGCCTCAGCGGAAATGGGCCTCATCTCGCCTGGAGGGCAAAACCTCCTGGATTTTCTCGAGTTGCGGCAGGTGCTCTCGACTTACGACCAGGACCTCAGGGACCCGCTCTGGTGGCCTCAGGAAAGGCCAGTCCCCATGCGAGTTCCTCTGGGGATTCCTCTCCCGTCGATGCCGGGGCTTAAGACCTTGTGTGGAGTCGGGGCCGGAACCTGAGGATTCCTCTCCAGTGCTGACATGGATCTTGGGGTACTTCTGGAGTCTCCCCAGGGGAGTCAGTCCTCGTCTCGAATGCGGGCATGCACTTGCGCTTTCCTCCAGAGCGGTAGCAGCAGTGTCACGCAGTCCGCGGCGTGGATCAAAGGATCTATGGTTTTCCCTCGAGTCTTTCCCACGAGGCTTTCCCACGAGGCTTTCCCACAGGGCTGTCCCACGTGCACACATGGTGGGAGTCGATCCTCGGTTTGAACGTCAAGGCAGTGCAGGGAAAACAGGTTCCTCTGGAATGGACTGACACATCTGGGGGACTCTTGGAATGGTGGCACGACCCTGGAGTTCCTCTCGCCTTTCCTGTGGAGAGCGCCTCCTCTTGAGATGCGACGGGAACGCCCGGAATTCTTTCCCTACGAAACAGGGAAAGGATCACTCATCTCGAGCTAGGAGTCGGAAACGGAGCTCCCCTGGATGTGGGCGGGACACCACGTGCTTCCTCTCGAGTGGAGACGGGTATTTCGGGGAACTTCTTGAGTTGCAGCAAGGGTGTGAAGGACCCTTTGGAAGTTCCAGTGGTTAGACGTGATTAGCCTCGAGAAGCCTCAGCGGAAATGGGCCTCATCTCGCCTGGAGGGCAAAACCTCCTGGATTTTCTCGAGTTGCGGCAGGTGCTCTCGACTTACGACGGGGACCTCAGGGACCCGCTCTGGTGGCCTCAGGAAAGGCCAGTCCCCATGCGAGTTCCTCGGGGGCCTCTCGGGATTCCTCTCCCGTCGATGCCGGGGCCTAAGACCTTGTGTGGAGTCGTGGCCGGAACCTGAGGTTTCCTCTCCAGTGCTGACATGGATCTTGGGGTACTTCTGGAGTCTCCCCAGGGGAGTCAGTCCTCGTCTCGAATGCGGGCATGCACTTGCGCTTTCCTCCAGAGCGGTAGCAGCAGTGTCACGCAGTCCGCCGCGTGGATCAAAGGATCTATGGTTTTCCCTCGAGTCTTTCCCACGAGGCTTTCCCACGAGGCTTTCCCACAGGGCTGTCCCACGTGCACACGTGGTGGGAGTCGATCCTCGGCTTGAACGTTAAGGCAGTGCAGGGAAAACAGGTTCCTCTGGAATGGACTGACACATCTGGGGGACTCTTGGAATGGTGGCACGACCCTGGAGTTCCTCTCGCCTTTCCTGTGGAGAGCGCCTCCTCTTGGGATGCGACGGGAACTCCGGGAATTCTTTTCCTACGAAACAGGGAAAGGATCCCTCATCTCGAGCTAGGAGGCGGAAACCGGGCTCCCCTGGATGTGTGCGGGACCCACGTGCTTCCTCTCGAGTTTAGACGGGTATGTCGGGGAACTTCTTGAGTTGCAGCAAGGGTGTGAAGGACCCTTTGGAAGTTCCAGTGGTTAGACGTGATTAGCCTCGAGAAGCCTCATCGGAAATGGGCCTCATCTCGCCTGGAGGGCAAAACCGCCTGGATTTTCTCGAGTTGCGGCAGGTGCTCTCGACTTACGACGGGGACCTCAGGGACCCGCTCTGGTGGCCTCAGGAAAGGCCAGTCCCCATGCGAGTTCCTCGGGGCCTCTCGGGATTCCTCTCCCGTCGATGCCGGGGCCTAAGACCTTGTGTGGAGTCGGGGCCGGAACCTGAGGATTCCTCTCCAGTGCTGACATGGATCTTGGGGTACTTCTGGAGTTCCCCAGGGGAGTCAGTCCTCGTCTCGAATGCGGGCATGTACTTGCGCTTTCCTCCAGAGCGGTAGCAGCAGTGTCACGCAGTCCGCCGCGTGGATCAAAGGATCTATGGTTTTCCCTCGAGTATTTCCCACGAGGCTTTCCCACGAGGCTTTCCCACAGGGCTGTCCCACGTGCACACGTGGTGGGAGTCGATCCTCGGCTTGAACGTCAAGGCAGTTCAGGGAAAACAGGTTCCTCTGGAATGGACTGACACATCTGGGGGACTCTTGGAATGGTGGCACGACCCTGGAGTTCCTCTCGCCTTTCCTGTGGAGAGCGCCTCCTCTTGAGATGCGACGGGAACGCCGGGAATTCTTTCCCTACGAAACAGGGAAAGGATCCCTCATCTCGAGCTAGGAGGCGGAAACGGGGCTCCCCTGGATGTGTGCGGGACCCACGTGCTTCCTCTCGAGTGGAGACGGGTATGTCGGGGAACTTCTTGAGTTGCAGCAAGGGTGTGAAGGACCCTTTGGAAGTTCCAGTGGTTAGACGTGATTAGCCTCGAGAAGCCTCAGCGGAAATGGGCCTCATCTCGCCTGGAGGGCAAAACCTCCTGGATTTTCTCGAGTTTCGGCAGGTGCTCTCGACTTACGACGGGGACCTCAGGGACCCGCTCTGGTGGCCTCAGGAAAGGCCAGTCCCCATGCGAGTTCCTCGGGGGCGTCTCGGGATTCCTCTCCCGTCGATGCCGGGGCCTAAGACCTTGTGTGGAGTCGGGGACGGAACCTTAGGTTTCCTCTCCAGTGCTGACATGGATCTTGGGGTACTTCTGGAGTCTCCCCAGGGGAGTCAGTCCTCGTCTCGAATGCGGGCATGCACTTGCGCTTTCCTCCAGAGCGGTAGCAGCAGTGTCACGCAGTCCGCCGCGTGGATCAAAGGATCTATGGTTTTCCCTCGAGTCTTTCCCACGAGGCTTTCCCACGAGGCTTTCCCACAGGGCTGTCCCACGTGCACACGTGGTGGGAGTCGATCCTCGGCTTGAACGTCAAGGCAGTGCAGGGAAAACAGGTTCCTCTGGAATGGACTTACACATCTGGGGGACTCTTGGAATGGTGGCACGACCCTGGAGTTCCTCTCGCCTTTCCTGTGGAGAGCGCCTCCTCTTGAGATGCGACGGGAACGCCGGGAATTCTTTTCCTACGAAACAGGGAAAGGATCCCTCATCTCGAGCTAGGAGGCGGAAACGGGGCTCCCCTGGATGTGTGCGGGACCCACGTGCTTCCTCTCGAGTGGAGACGGGTATGTCGGGGAACTTCTTGAGTTGCAGCAAGGGTGTGAAGGACCCTTTGGAAGTTCCAGTGGTTAGACGTGATTAGCCTCGAGAAGCCTCAGCGGAAATGGGCCTCATCTCGCTTGGAGGGCAAAACCGCCTGGATTTTCTCGAGTTACGGCAGGTGCTCTCGACTTACGACGGGGACCTCAGGGACCCGCTCTGGTGGCCTCAGGAAAGGCCAGTCCCCATGCGAGTTCCTCTGGGGCCTCTCGGGATTCCTCTCCCGTCGATGCCGGGGCCTAAGACCTTGTGTGGAGTCGGGGCCGGAACCTGAGGATTCCTCTCCAGTGCTGACATGGATCTTGGGGTACTTCTGGAGTCTCCCCAGGGGAGTCAGTCCTCGTCTCGAATGCGGGCATGCACTTGCGCTTTCCTCCAGCGCGGTAGCAGCAGTGTCACGCAGTCCGCCGCGTGGATCAAAGGATCTATGGTTTTCCCTCGAGTCTTTCCCATGAGGCTTTCCCACGAGGCTTTCCCACAGGGCTGTCCCACGTGCACACGTGGTGGGAGTCGATCCTCGGCTTGAACGTCAAGGCAGTGCAGGGAAAACAGGTTCCTCTGGAATGGACTGACACATCTGGGGGACTCTTGGAATGGTGTCACGACCCTGGAGTTCCTCTCGCCTTTCCTGTGGAGAGCGCCTCCTCTTGAGATGCGACTGGAACGCCGGGAATTCTTTCCCTACGAAAAAGGGAAGGATCCCTCATCTCGAGCTATTAGGCGGAAACGGGGCTCACCTGGATGTGTGAGGGACCCCACGTGCTTCCTCTCGAGTGGAGACGGGTATGTCGGGGATCTTCTTGAGTTTCAGCAATGGTGTGAAAGACCCTTTGGAAGTTCCAGTGGTTAGATGTGATTGGCCTCGAGAAGCCTCAGCGGAAATGGGCCTCATCTCGCCTAGAGGGCAAAACCTCCTGGATTTTCTCGAGTTGCGGCAGGTGCTCTCGACTTACGACGGGGACCTCAGGGACCCGCTCTGGTGGCCTCAGGAAAGGCCAGTCCCCATGCGAGTTCCTCGGGGGCCTCTCGGGATTCCTCTCCCGTCGATGCCGGGGCCTAAGACCTTGTGTGGAGTCGGGGCCGGAACCTGAGGATTCCTCTCCAGTGCTGACATGGATCTTGGGGTACTTCTGGAGTCTCCCCAGGGGAGTCAGTCCTCGTCTAGAATGCGGGCATGCAATTGCGCTTTCCTCCAGAGCGGTAGCAGCAGTGTCACGCAGTCCGCCGCGTGGATCAACGGATCTATGGTTTTCCCTCGAGTCTTTCCCACGAGGCTTTACCACGAGGCTTTCCCACAGGGCTGTCCCACGTGCACACGTGGTGGGAGTCGATCCTTGGCTTGAACGTCAAGGCAGTGCAGGGAAAATAGGTTCCTCTGGAATGGACTGACACATCTGGGGGACTCTTGGAATGGTGGCACGACCCTGGAGTTCCTCTCGCCTTTCCTGTGGAGAGGGCCTCCTCTTGAGATGCGACGGGAACGCCCGGAATTCTTTCCCTACGAAACAGGGAAAGGATCCCTCATCTCGAGCTAGGAGGCGGAAACGGGGCTCCCCTGGATGTGTGCGGGACCCCACGTGCTTCCTCTCGAGTGGAGATGGGTATGTCGGGGAACTTCTTGAGTTGCAGCAAGGGTGTGAAGGACCCTTTGGAAGTTCCAATGGTTAGATGTGATTGGCCTCGAGAAGCCTCAGCGGAAATGGGCCTCATCTCGCCTGGAGGGCAAAACCGCCTGGATTTTCTCGAGTTGCGGCAGGTGCTCTCGACTTACGACCAGGACCTCAGGGACCCGCTCTGGTGGCCTCAGGAAAGGCCAGTCCCCATGCGAGTTCCTCTGGGGATTCCTCTCCCGTCGATGCCGGGGCTTAAGACCTTGTGTGGAGTCGGGGCCGGAACCTGAGGATTCCTCTCCAGTGCTGACATGGATCTTGGGGTACTTCTGGAGTCTCCCCAGGGGAGTCAGTCCTCGTCTCGAATGCGGGCATGCACTTGCGCTTTCCTCCAGAGCGGTAGCAGCAGTGTCACGCAGTCCGCGGCGTGGATCAAAGGATCTATGGTTTTCCCTCGAGTCTTTCCCACGAGGCTTTCCCACGAGGCTTTCCCACAGGGCTGTCCCACGTGCACACGTGGTGGGAGTCGATCCTCGGCTTGAACGTCAAGGCAGTGCAGGGAAAACAGGTTCCTCTGGAATGGACTGACACATCTGGGGGACTCTTGGAATGGTGGCACGACCCTGGAGTTCCTCTCGCCTTTCCTGTGGAGAGCGCCTCCTCTTGAGATGCGACGGGAACGCCGGGAATTCTTTCCCTACGAAACAGGGAAAGGATCCCTCATCTCGAGCTAGGAGGCGGAAACGGGGCTCCCCTGGATGTGTGCGGGACCCACGTGCTTCCTCTCGAGTGGAGACGGGTATGTCGGGGAACTTCTTGAGTTGCAGCAAGGGTGTGAAGGACCCTTTGGAAGTTCCAGTGGTTAGACGTGATTAGCCTCGAGAAGCCTCAGCGGAAATGGGCCTCATCTCGCCTGGAGGGCAAAACCGCCTGGATTTTCTCGAGTTGCGGCAGGTGCTCTCGACTTACGACGGGGACCTCAGGGACCCGCTCTGGTGGCCTCAGGAAAGGCCAGTCCCCATGCGAGTTCCTCGGGGGCCTCTCGGGATTCCTCTCCGGTCGATGCCGGGGCCTAAGACCTTGTGTGGAGTCGGGGCCGGAACCTGAGGATTCCTCTCCAGTGCTGACATGGATCTTGGGGTACTTCTGGAGTCTCCCCAGGGGAGTCAGTCCTCGTCTCGAATGCGGGCATGCACTTGCGCTTTCCTCCAGAGCGGTAGCAGCAGTGTCACGCAGTCCGCCGCGTGGATCAAAGGATCTATGGTTTTCCCTCGAGTCTTTCCCATGAGGCTTTCCCACGAGGCTTTCCCACAGGGCTGTCCCACGTGCACACGTGGTGGGATTCGATCCTCGGCTTGAACGTCAAGGCAGTGCAGGGAAAACAGGTTCCTCTGGAATGGACTGACACATCTGGGGGACTCTTGGAATGGTGGCACGACCCTGGAGTTCCTCTCGCCTTTCCTGTGGAGAGCGCCTCCTCTTGAGATGCGACTGGAACGTCGGGAATTCTTTCCCTACGAAAAAGGGAAGGATCCCTCATCTCGAGCTATTAGGCGGAACCGGGGCTCACCTGGATGTGTGAGGGACCCCACGTGCTTCCTCTCGAGTGGAACGGGTATGTCGGGGATCTTCTTGAATTTCAGCAATGGTGTGAAAGACCGTTTGGAAGTTCCAGTGGTTAGATGTGATTGGCCTCGAGAAGCCTCAGCGGAAATGGGCCTCATCTCGCCAAGAGGGCAAAACCTCCTGGATTTTCTCGAGTTGCGGCAGGTGCTCTCGACTTACGACGGGGACCTCAGCGAACCGCTTTGGTGGCCTCAGGAAAGGCCAGTCCCCATGCGAGTTCCTCGGGGGCCTCTCGGGATTCCTCTCCCGTCGATGCCGGGGCCTAAGACCTTGTGTGGAGTCGGGGCCGGAACCTGAGGATTCCTCTCCAGTGCTGACATGGATCTTGGGGTACTTCTGGAGTCTCCCCAGGGGAGTCAGTCCTCGTCTCGAATGCGGGCATGCAATTGCGCTTTCCTCCAGAGCGGTAGCAGCAGTGTCACGCAGTCCGCCGCGTGGATCAACGGATCTATGGTTTTCCCTCGAGTCTTTCCCACGAAGCTTTACCACGAGGCTTTCCCACAGGGCTGTCCCACGTGCACACGTGGTGGGAGTCGATCCTTGGCTTGAACGTCAAGGCAGTGCAGTTAAAATAGGTTCCTCTGGAATGGACTGACACATCTGGGGGACTCTTGGAATGGTGGCACGACCCTGGAGTTCCTCCCGCCTTTCCTGTGGAGAGGGCCTCCTCTTGAGATGCGACGGGAACGCCCGGAATTCTTTCCCTACGAAACAGGGAAAGGATCCCTCATCTCGAGCTAGGAGTCGGAAACGGAGCTCCCCTGGATGTGGGCGGGACACCACGTGCTTCCTCTCGAGTGGAGACGGGTATGTCGGGGAACTTCTTGAGTTGCAGCAAGGGTGTGAAGGACCCTTTGGAAGTTCCAGTGGTTAGACGTGATTAGCCTCGAGAAGCCTCAGCGGAAATGGGCCTCATCTCGCCTGGAGGGCAAAACCTCCTGGATTTTCTCGAGTTGCGGCAGGTGCTCTCGACTTACGACGGGGACCTCAGGGACCCGCTCTGGTGGCCTCAGGAAAGGCCAGTCCCCATGCGAGTTCCTCGGGGGCCTCTCGGGATTCCTCTCCGGTCGATGCCGGGGCCTAAGACCTTGTGTGGAGTCGGGGCCGGAACCTGAGGATTCCTCTCCAGTGCTGACATGGATCTTGGGGTACTTCTGGAGTCTCCCCAGGGGAGTCAGTCCTCGTCTCGAATGCGGGCATGCACTTGCGCTTTCCTCCAGAGCGGTAGCAGCAGTGTCACGCAGTCCGCCGCGTGGATCAAAGGATCTATGGTTTTCCCTCGAGTCTTTCCCATGAGGCTTTCCCACGAGGCTTTCCCACAGGGCTGTCCCACATGCACACGTGGTGGGAGTCGATCCTCGGCTTGAACGTCAAGGCAGTGCAGGGAAAACAGGTTCCTCTGGAATGGACTGACACATCTGGGGGACTCTTGGAATGGTGGCACGACCCTGGAGTTCCTCTCGCCTTTCCTGTGGAGAGCGCCTCCTCTTGAGATGCGACTGGAACGCCGGGAATTCTTTCCCTAGGAAAAAGGGAAGGATCCCTCATCTCGAGCTATTAGGCGGAACCGGGGCTCACCTGGATGTGTGAGGGACCCCACGTGCTTCCTCTCGAGTGGAGACGGGTATGTCGGGGATCTTCTTGAGTTTCAGCAATGGTGTGAAAGACCCTTTGGAAGTTCCAGTGGTTAGATGTGATTGGCCTCGAGAAGCCTCAGCGGAAATGGGCCTCATCTCGCCTAGAGGGCAAAACCTCCTGGATTTTCTCGAGTTGCGGCAGGTGCTCTCGACTTACGACGGGGACCTCAGCGAACCGCTCTGGTGGCCTCAGGAAAGGCCAGTCCCCATTGGAGTTCCTCGGGGGCCTCTCGGGATTCCTCTCCCGTCGATGCCGGGGCCTAAGACCTTGTGTGGAGTCGGGGCCGGAACCTGAGGATTCCTCTCCAGTGCTGACATGGATCTTGGGGTACTTCTGGAGTCTCCCCAGGGGAGTCAGTCCTCGTCTCATATGCGGGCATGCAATTGCGCTTTCCTCCAGAGCGGTAGCAGCAGTGTCACGCAGTCCGCCGCGTGGATCAACGGATCTATGGTTTTCCCTCGAGTCTTTCCCACGAGGCTTTACCACGAGGCTTTCCCACAGGGCTGTCCCACGTGCACACGTGGTGGGAGTCGATCCTCGGCTTGAACGTCAAGGCAGTGCAGGGAAAACAGGTTCCTCTGGAATGGACTGACACATCTGGGGGACTCTTGGAATGGTGGCACGACCCTGGAGTTCCTCTCGCCTTTCCTGTGGAGAGCGCCTCCTCTTGAGATGCGACGGGAACGCCGGGAATTCTTTCCCTACGAAACAGGGAAAGGATCCCTCATCTCGAGCTAGGAGGCGGAAACGGGGCTCCCCTGGATGTGTGCGGGACCCCACGTGCTTCCTCTCGAGTGGAGACGGGTATGTCGGGGACCTTCTTGAGTTGCAGCAAGGGTGTGAAGGACCCTTTGGAAGTTCCAGTGGTTAGACGTGATTAGCCTCGAGAAGCCTCAGCGGAAATGGGCCTCATCTCGCCTGGAGGGCAAAACCGCCTGGATTTTCTCGAGTTGCGGCAGGTGCTCTCGACTTACGACGGGGACCTCAGGGACCCGCTCTGGTGGCCTCAGGAAAGGCCAGTCCCCATGCGAGTTCCTCGGGGGCATCTCGGGATTCCTCTCCCGTCGATGCCGGGGCCTAAGACCTTGTGTGGAGTCGGGGCCGGAACCTGAGGATTCCTCTCCAGTGCTGACATGGATCTTGGGGTTCTTCTGGAGTCTCCCCAGGGGAGTCAGTCCTCGTCTCGAATGCGGGCATGCACTTGCGCTTTCCTCCAGAGCGGTAGCAGCAGTGTCACGCAGTCCGCCGCGTGGATCAAAGGATCTATGGTTTTCCCTAGAGTCTTTCCCACGATGCTTTCCCACGAGGCTTTCCCACAGGGCTGTCCCACGTGCACACGTGGTGGGAGTCGATCCTCGGCTTGAACGTCAAGGTAGTGCTGGGAAAAAAGGTTCCTCTGGAATGGACTGACACATCTGCGGGACTCTTGGAATGGTGTCACGACCCTGGAGTTCCTCTCGCCTTTCCTGTGGAGAGAGCCTCCTCTTGAGATGCGACGTGAACGCCGGGAATTCTTTCCCTACGAAACAGGGAAAGGATCCCTCATCTCGAGCTAGGAGGCGGAAAAGGGGCTCCCCTGGATGTGTGCGGGACCCCACGTGCTTCCTCTCGAGTGGAGACGGGTATGTCGGGGAACTTCTTGAGTTGCAGCAAGGGTGTGAAGGACCCTTTGGAATTTCCATTGGTTAGATGTGATTGGCCTCGAGAAGCCTCAGCGGAAATGGGCCTCATCTTGCCTGGAGGGCAAAACCGCCTGGATTTTCTCGAGTTGCGGCAGGTGCTCTCGACTTACGACGAGGACCTCAGGGACCCGCTCTGGTGGCCTCAGGAAAGGCCAGTCCCCATGCGAGTTCCTCGGGGGCCTCTCGGGATTCCTCTCCCGTCGATGCCGGGGCCTAAGTCCTTGTGTGAAGTCGGGGCCGGAACCTGAGGATTCCTCTCCAGTGCTGACATGGATCTTGGGGTAATTCTGGAGTCTCCCCAGGGGAGTCAGTCTTCGTCTCGAATGCGGGCATGCACTTGCGCTTTCCTCCAGAGCGGTAGCAGCAGTGTCACGCAGTCCGCGCGTGGATCAAAGGATCTATGGTTTTCCCTCGAGTCTTTCCCACGAGGCTTTCCGACGAGGCTTTCCCACAGGGCTGTCCCACGTGCACACGTGGTGGGAGTCGATCCTCGGCTTGAACGTCAAGGCAGTGCAGGGAAAACAGGTTCCTCTGGAATGGACTGACACATCTGGGGGACTCTTGGAATGGTGGCACGACCCTGGAGTTCCTCTCGCCTTTCCTGTGGAGAGCGCCTCCTCTTGAGATGCGACGGGAACGCCGGGAATTCTTTCCCTACGAAACAGGGAAAGGATCCCTCATCTCGAGCTAGGAGGCGGAAACGGTGCTCCCCTGGATGTGTGCGGGACCCCACGTGCTTCCTCTGGAGTGGAGACGGGTATGTTGGGGAACTTCTTTAGACGCAGCATGGGTGTGAAGGACCCGTTGGAAGTTCCAGTATTTAGACGTGATTAGCCTCGAGAAGCCTCAGCGGAAATGGGCCTCATCTCGCCTGGAGGGCAAAACCTCCTGGATTTTCTCGAGTTGCGGCAGGTGCTCTCGACTTACGACGGGGACCTCAGGGACCCGCTCTGGTGGCCTCAGGAAAGGCCAGTCCCCATTCGAGTTCCTCGGGGGCGTCTCGGGATTCCTCTCCCGTCGATGCCGGGGGCTAAGACCTTGTGTGGAGTCGGGACCGGAACCTGAGGATTCCTCTCCAGTGCTGACATGGATCTTGGGGTACTTCTGTTGTCTCCCCAGGGGAGTCAGTCCTCGTCTCGAATGTGGGCATGCACTTGCGCTTTCCTCCAGAGCGGTAGCAGCAGTGTCACGCAGTCCGCCGCGTGGATCAAAGGATCTATGGTTTTCCCTCGAGTCTTTCCCACGAGGCTTTCCCACGAGGCTTTCCCACAGGGCTGTCCCACGTGCACACGTGGTGGGACTCGATCCTCGGCTTGAACGTCAAGGCAGTGCAGGGAAAACAGGTTCCTCTGGAATGGACTGACACATCTGGGGGACTCTTGGAATGGTGGCAAGACCCTGGAGTACCTCTCGCCTTTCCTGTGGAGAGCGCCTCCTCTTGAGATGCGACGGGAACGCCGGGAATTCTTTCCCTACGAAACAGGGAAAGGATCCCTCATCTCGAGCTAGGAGGCGGAAACGGGGCTCCCCTGGATGTGTGCGGGACCCCACGTGCTTCCTCTCGAGTGGAGATGGGTATGTCGGGGAACTTCTTGAGTTGCAGCAAGGGTGTGAAGGACCCTTTGGAAGTTCCAATGGTTAGATGTGATTAGCCTCGAGAAGCCTCAGCGGAAATGGGCCTCATCTCGCCTGGAGGCCAAAACCGCCTGGATTTTCTCGAGTTGCGGCAGGTGCTCTCGACTTACGACGGGGACCTCAGGGACCCGCTCTGGTGGCCTCAGGAAAGGCCAGTCCCCATGCGAGTTCCTCGGGGGCCTCTCGGGATTCCTCTCCCGTCTAAGCCGGGGACTAAGACCTTGTGTGGAGTCGGGGCCGAAACCTGAGGATTCCTCTCCAGTGCTGACATGGATCTTGGGGTACTTCTGGAGTCTCCCCAGGGGAGTCAGTCCTAGTCTCGAATGCGGGCATGCACTTGTGCTTTCCTCCAGAGCAGTAGCAGCAGTGTCACGCAGTCCGCCGCGTGGATCAAAGGATCTATGGTTTTCCCTCGAGTCTTTCCCACGAGGCTTTCCCACGAGACTTTCCCACAGGGCTGTCCCACGTGCACGCGTGGTGGGAGTCGATCCTCGGCTTGAACGTCAAGGCAGTGCAGGGAAAACAGGTTCCTCTGGAATGGACTGACACATCTGGGGGACTCTTGGAGTGGTGGCATGACCCTGGAGTTCCTCTCGCCTTTCCTGTGGAGAGCGCCTCCTCTTGAGATGCGAGGGAACGCCGGGAATTCTTTCCCTACGAAACAGGGAAAGGATCCCTCATCTCGAGCTAGGAGGCGGAAACGGGGCTCCCCTGGATGTGTGCGGGACACCACGTGCTTCCTCTCGAGTGCAGACGGGTATGTCGGGGAACTTCTTGAGTTGCAGCAAGGGTGTGAAAGACCCTTTGGAAGTTCCAGTGGTTAGATATGATTGGCCTCGAGAAGCCTCAGCGGAAATGGGCCTCATCTCGCCTGGAGGGCAAAACCTCCTGGATTTTCTCGAGTTGGGGCAAGTGCTCTCGACTTACGACGGGGACCTCAGGGACCCGCTCTGGTGGCCTCAGGACAGGCCAGTCCCCATGCGAGTTCCTCGGGGGCGTCTCGGGATTCCTCTCCCGTCGATGCCGGGGCCTAAGACCTTGTGTGGAGTCGGGGCCGGAACCTGAGGATTCCTCTCCAGTGCTGACATGGATCTTGGGGTACTTCTGGAGTCTCCCCAGGGGAGTCAGTCCTCGTCTCGAATGCGGGCATGCACTTGCGCTTTCCTCCAGAGCGGTAGCAGCAGTGTCACGCAGTCCGCCGCGTGGATCAAAGGATCTATGGTTTTCCCTCGAGTCTTTCCCACGAGGCTTTCCCACGAGGCTTTCCCACAGGGCTGTCCCACGTGCACACGTGGTGGGACTCGATCCTCGGCTTGAACGTCAAGGCAGTGCAGGGAAAACAGGTTCCTCTGGAATGGACTGACACATCTGGGGGACTCTTGGAATGGTGGCACGACCCTGGAGTTCCTCTCGCCTTTCCTGTGGAGAGCGCCTCCTCTTGAGATGCGACGGGAACGCCGGGAATTCTTTCCCTACGAAACAGGGAAAGGATCCCTCATCTCGAGCTAGGAGGCGGAAACGGGGCTCCCCTGGATGTGTGCGGGACACCACGTGCTTCCTCTCGAGTGGAGACGGGTATGTCGGGGAACTTCTTGAGTTGCAGCAATGGTGTGAAGGACCGTTTGGAAGTTCCAGTGGTTAGATGTGATTGGCCTCGAGAAGCCTCAGCGGAAATGGGCCTCATCTCGCCTGGAGGGCAAAACCGCCTGGATTTTCTCGAGTTGCGGCAGGTGCTCTCGACTTACGACCAGGACCTCAGGGACCCGCTCTGGTTGCCTCAGGAAATGCCAGTCCCCATGCGAGTTCCTCGTGGGCCTCTCGGGGTTCCTCTCCCATCGATGCCGGCGCCTAAGACCTTGTGTGGAGTCGGGGCCGGAACCTGAGGATTCCTCTCCAGTGCTGACATGGATCTTGGGGTACTTCTGGAGTCTCCCCAGGGGAGTCAGTCCTCGTCTCGAATGCGGGCATGCACTTGCGCTTTCCTCCAGAGCGGTAGCAGCAGTGTCACGCAGTCCGCCGCGTGGATCAAAGGATCTATGGTTTTCCCTCGAGTCTTTCCCACGAGGCTTTCCCACGAGGCTTTCCCACAGGGCTGTCCCACGTGCACACGTGGTGGGAGTCGATCCTCGGCTTGAACGTCAAGGCAGTGCAGGGAAAACAGGTTCCTCTGGAATGGACTGACACATCTGGGGGACTCTTGGAATGGTGGCACGACCCTGGAGTTCCTCTCGCCTTTCCTGTGGAGAGCGCCTCCTCTTGAGATGCGACGGGAACGCCGGGAATTCTTTCCCTACGAAACAGGGAAAGGATCCCTCATCTCGAGCTAGGAGGCGGAAACGGGGCTCCCCTGGATATGTGCGGGACACCACGTTCTTCCTCTCGAGTGCAGACGGGTATGTCGGGGAACTTCTTGAGTTGCAGCAAGGGTGTGAAGGACCCTTTGGAAGTTCCAGTGGTTAGACGTGATTGGCCTCGAGAAACCTCAGCGGAAATGGGCCTCATCTCGCCTGGAGGGCAAAACCTCCTGGATTTTCTCGAGTTGCGGCAGGTGCTCTCAACTTACGACGGGGACCTCAGGGACCCGCTCTGGTGGCCTCAGGAAAGGCCAGTCCCCATGCGAGTTCCTCGGGGACCTCTGGGGATTCCTCTCCCGTCGATGCCAGGGCCTAAGTCCTTGTGTGGAGTCGGGGCCGGAACCTGAGGATTCCTCTCCAGTGCTGACATGGATCTTGGGGTTCTTCTGGAGTCTCCCCAGGGGAGTCAGTCCTCGTCTCGAATGCGGGCATGCACTTGCGCTTTCCTCCAGAGGGGTAGCAGCAGTGTCACGCAGTCCGCCGCATGGATCAAAGGATCTATGGTTTTCCCTCGAGTCTTTCCCACGAGGCTTTCCAACGAGGCTTTCCCACAGGGCTGTCCCACGTGCACACGTGGTGGGAGGCGATCCTCGGCTTGAACGTCAAGGCAGTGCAGGGAAAACAGGTTCCTCTGTAATGGACTGACACATCTGGGGGTCTCTTGGAATGGTGGCACGACCCTGGAGATCCTCTCCCCTTTCCTGTGGAGAGCGCCTCCTCTTGAGATGCGACGGGAACGCCGGGAATTCTTTCCCTACGAAACAGGGAAAGGATCCCTCATCTCGAGCAAGGAGGCGGAAACGGGGCTCCCCTGGATGTGTGCGGGACCCCACGTGCTTCCTCTCGAGTGGAGACGGGTATGTCGGGGAAGTTCTTGAGCTGCAGCAAGGGTGTGAAGGACCCTTTGGAAGTTCCAGTGGTTAGATGTGATTGGCCTAGAGAAGCCTCAGCGGAAATGGGCCTCATCTCGCCTGGAGGGCAAAACCTCCTGGATTTTCTCGAGTTGCGGCAGGTGCTCTCGACTTACGACAAGGACCTCAGGGACCCGCTCTGGTGGCCTCAGGAAAGGCCAGTCCCCATGCGAGTTCCTCTGGGGATTCCTCTCCCGTCGATACCGGGGCCTAAGACCTTGTGTGGAGTCGGGGCCGGAACCTGAGGATTCCTCTCCAGTGCTGACATGGATCTTGGGGTACTTCTGGAGTCTCCCCAGGGGAGTAAGTCCTCGTCCAGAATGCGGGCATGCACCTGCGCTTTCCTCCAGAGCTGTAGGAGCAGTGTCACGCAGTCCTCCGTATGGATCAAAGGATCCATGGTTTTCCCTCGAGCCTTTCTCACGAGGCTTTCCCACGAGGCTTTCCCACAGGGCTGTCCCACGTGCACACGTGGTGGGAGTCAATCCTCGGCTTGAACGTCAAGGCAGTGCAGGGAAAACAGTTTCCTCTCAAATGGACTGACACATCTGGGGGTCTCTTGGAATGGTGGCACGACCCTGGGTTCCTCTCCCCTTTCCTGTGGAGAGCGCTTCCTCTTGAGATGCGACGGGATCGCCGGGAATTCTTTCCCTACGAAACAGGGAAAGGATCCCTCATCTCGAGCTAGGAGGCGGAAACGGGGCTCCCCTGGATGTGTGCGGGACCCCACGTGCTTCCTCTCGAGTGGAGACGGGTATGTCGGGGAAGTTCTTGAGTTGCAGCAAGGGTGTGAATGACCCTTTGGAAGTTCCAGTGGTTAGACGTGATTAGCCTCGAGAAGCCTCAGCGGAAATGGGCCTCATCTCGCCTGGAGGGCAAAACCTCGTGGATTTTCTCGAGTTGCGGCAGGTGCTCTCGACTTACGACGGGGACCTCAGGGACCCGCTCTGGTGGCCTCAGGAAAGGCCAGTCCCCATGCGAGTTCCTCGGGGGCCTCTGGGGATTCCTCTCCCGTCGATGCCGGCGCCTAAGACCTTGTGTGGAGTCGGGGCCGGAACCTGAGGATTCCTCTCCAGTGCTGACATGGATCTTGGGGTACTTCTGGAGTCTCCCCAGGGGAGTCAGTCCTCGTCTCGAATGCGGGCATGCACTTGCGCTTTCCTCCAGAGCGGTAGCAGCAGTGTCACGCAGTCCGCCGCGTGGATCAAAGGATCTATGGTTTTCCCTCGAGTCTTTTCCACGAGGCTTTCCCACGAGGCTTTCCCACAGGGCTGTCCCACGTGCACACGTGTTGGGAGTCGATCCTTGGCTTGAACGTCAAGGCAGTGCAGGGAAAACAGATTCCTCTGGAATGGAGTGACACATCTGGAGGACTCTTGGAATGGTGGCACGACCCTGGAGTTCCTCTCGCCTTTCCTGTGGAGAGCGCCTCCTCTTGAGATGCGACTGGAACGCCGGGAATTCTTTCCTAACGAAACAGGGAAAGGATCCCTCATCTCGAGCTAGGAGGCGGAAACGGGGCTCCCCTGGATGTGTGCGGGACCCCACATGCTTCCTCTCGAGTGCAGACGGGTATGTCGGGGAAATTCTTGAGTTGCAGCAAGGGTGTGAAGGACCCTTTGGAAGTTCCAGTGGTTAGATGTGATTGGCCTCGAGAAGCCTCAGCGGAAATGGGCCTCATCTCGCCTGGAGGGCAAAACCGCCTGTATTTTCTCGAATTGCGGCAGGTGCTCTCGACTTACAACGAGGACCTCAGGGACCCGCTATGGTGGCCTCAGGAAAGGCCAGTCCCCATGCGAGTTCCTCTGGGGATTCCTCTCCCGTCGATGCCGGGGCCTAAGACCTTGTGTGGAGTCGGGGCCGGAACCTGAGGATTCCTCTCCAGTGCTGACATGGATCTTGGGGTACTTCTGCAGTCTCCCCAGGGGAGTCAGTCCTCGTCTCGAATGCGGGCATGCACTTGCGCTTTCCTCCAGAGCGGTAGCAGCAGTGTCACGCAGTCCGCCGCGTGGATCAAAGGATCTATGGTTTTCCCTCGAGTCTTTCCCACGAGGCTTTCCCACGAGGCTTTCCCACAGGGCTGTCTCACGTGCACACGTGGTGGGAGTCGATCCTCGGCTTGAACGTCAAGGCAGTGCAGGGAAAACAGGTTCCTCTGTAATGGACTGACACATCTGGGGGTCTCTTGGAATGGTGGCACGACCCTGGAGTTCCTCTCCCCTTTTCTGTGGAGAGCGCTTCCTCTTGAGATGCGACGGGATCGCCGGGAATTCTTTCCCTACGAAAAAGGGAAAGGATCCCTCATCTCGAGCTAGGAGGCGGAAACGGGGCTCCCCTGGATGTGTGCGGGACCCCACGTGCTTCCTCTCGAGTGGAGGCGGGTATGTCGGGGAACATCTTGAGTTGCAGCAAGGGTGTGAATGACCCTTTGGAAGTTCCAGTGGTTAGACGTGATTAGCCTCGAGAAGCCTCAGCGGAAATGGGCCTCATCTCGCCTGGAGGGCAAAACCTCGTGGATTTTCTCGAGTTGCGGCAGGTGCTCTCGACTTACGATGGGGACCTCAGGGACACGCTCTGGTGGCCTCAGGAAAGGCCAGTCCCCATGCGAGTTCCTCGGGGTCCTCTGGGGATTCCTCTCCCGTCGATGCCGGGGCCTAAGACCTTGTGTGGAGTCGGGGCCGGAACCTGAGGATTCCTCTCCAGTGCTGACTTGGATCTTGGGGTACTTCTGGAGTCTCCCCAGGGGAGTCAGTCCTAGTCTCGAATGCGGGCATGCACTTGCGCTTTCCTCCAGAGCGGTAGCAGCAGTGTCACGCAGTCCGCCGCGTGGATCAAAGGATCTATGGTTTTCCCTCGAGTCTTTTCCACGAGGCTTTCCCACGAGGCTTTCCCACAGGGCTGTCCCACGTGCACACGTGTTGGGAGTCGATCCTTGGCTTGAACGTCAGGGCAGTGCAGGGAAAACAGATTCCTCTGGAATGGAGTGACACATCTGGAGGACTCTTGGAATGGTGGCACGACCCTGGAGTTCCTCTCGCCTTTCCTGTGGAGAGCGCCTCCTCTTGAGATGCGACGGGAACGCCGGGAATTCTTTCCTAACGAAACAGGGAAAGGATCCCTCATCTCGAGCTAGGAGTCGGAAACGGAGCTCCCCTGGATGTGGGCGGGACACCACGTGCTTCCTCTCGAGTGGAGACGGGTATGTCGGGGAAGTTCTTGAGTTGCAGCAAGGGTGTGAAGGACCATTTGGAAGTTCCAGTGGTTAGAAGTGATTAGCCTCGAGAAGCCTCAGCGGAAATGGGCCTCATCTCGCCTGGAGGGCAAAACCTCGTGGATTTTCTCGAGTTGCGGCAGGTGCTCTCGACTTACGACGGGGACCTGAGGGACCCGCTCTGGTGGCCTCAGGAAAGGCCAGTCCCCATGCGAGTTCCTCGGGGGCCTCTCGGGATTCCTCTCCCGTCGATGCCGGGGCCTAAGACCTTGTGTGGAGTCGGGGCCGGAACCTGAGGATTCCTCTCCAGTGCTGACATGGATCTTGGGGTACTTCTGGAGTCTCCCCAGGGGAGTCAGTCCTAGTCTCGAATGCGGGCATGCACTTGCGCTTTCCTCCAGAGCGGTAGCAGCAGTGTCACGTAGTCCGCCGCGTGGATCAAAGGATCTATGGTTTTCCCTCGAGTCTTTCCCACGAGGCTTTCCCACAGGGCTGTCCCACGTGCACACGTGGTGGGAGTCGATCCTTGGCTTAAACGTCAAGGCATTGCAGGGAAAACAGGTTCCTCTGGAATGGACTGACACATCTGGGGGACTCTTGAATGGTGGCACGACCCTGGAGTTCCTCTCGCCTTTCCTGTGGAGAGCGCCTCCGCTTGAGATGCGACAGGAACGCCGGGAATTCTTTCCCTACGAAACAGGGAAAGGATCCCTCATCTCGAGCTAGGAGGTGGAAACGGGGCTCCCCTGGATGTGTGCGGGTCCCCCCGTGCTTCCTCTCGAGTGCAGACGGGTATGTCGGGGAACTTCTTGAGTTGCAGCAAGGGTGTGAAGGACCCTTTGGAAGTTCCAGTGGTTAGATGTGATTGGCCTCGAGAAGCCTCAGCGGAAATGGGCCTCATCTCGCCTGGAGGGCAAAACCGCCTGGATTTTCTCGAGTTGCGGCAGGTGATCTCGTCTGACGATGGGGACCTCAGGGACCAGCTCTGGTGGCCTCAGGAAAAGCCAGTCCCCATGCGAGTTCCTCGGGGGCCTCTCGGGATCCCTATCCCGTCGATGCCGGGGCCTAAGACCTTGTGTGGAGTCGGGGCCGGAACCTGAGGATTTCTCTCCAGTGCTGACATGGATCTTGGGGTACTTCTGGAGTCTCCCCAGGGGAGTCAGTCCCCGTCTCGAATGCGGGCATGCACTTGCGCTTTCCTCCAGAGCGGTAGCAGCAGTGTCACGCAGTCCGCCGCGTGGATCAAAGGATCTATGGATTTCCCTCGAGTCTTTCCCACGAGGCTTTCCCACGAGGCTTTCCCACAGGGCTGTCTCACGTGCACACGTGGTGGGAGTCGATCCTCGGCTTGAACGTCAAGGAAGTGCAGGGAAAACAGGTTCCTCTGTAATGGACTGACACATCTGGGGGTCTCTTGGAATGGTGGCACGACCCTGGAGTTCCTCTCCCCTTTCCTGTGGAGAGCGCTTCCTCTTGAGATGCGACGGGATCGCCGGGAATTCTTTCCCTACGAAACAGGGAAAGGATCCCTCATCTCGAGCTAGGAGGCGGAAACGGGGCTCCCCTGGATGTGTGCAGGAACCCACGTGCTTCCTCTCGAGTGGAGACTGGTATGTCGGGGAAGTTCTTGAGTTGCAGCAAGGGTGTGAGGACCCTTTGTAAGTTCCAGTGGTTAGACGTGATTAGCCTCGAGAACCCTCAGTGGAAATGGTCCTCATCTCGCCTGGAGGGCAAAACCTCCTGGATTTTCTCGAGTTGCGGCAGGTGCTCTCGACTTACGACGGGGACCTCAGGGACCCACTCTGGTGGCCTCAGGAAAGGCCAGTCCCCATGCGAGTTCCTCGGGGGCCTCTGGGGATTCCTCTCCCGTCGATGCCGGGGCCTAAGACCTTGTGTGGAGTCGGGGCCGGAACCTGAGGATTCCTCTCCAGTGCTGACATGGATCTTGGGGTACTTCTGGAGTCTCCCCAGGGGAGTCAGTCCTCGTCTCGAATGCGGGCATGCACTTGCGCTTTCCTCCAGAGCGGTAGCAGCAGTGTCACGCAGTCCGCCGCGTGGATCAAAGGATCTATGGTTTTCCCTCGAGTCTTTCCCACGAGGCTTTCCCACGAGGCTTTCCCACAGGGCTGTCTCACGTGCACACGTGGTGGGAGTCGATCCTCGGCTTGAACGTCAAGGCAGTGCAGGGAAAACAGGTTCCTCTGTAATGGACTGACACATCAGGGGGTCTCTTGGAATGGTGGCACGACACTGGAGTTCCTCTCCCCTTTCCTGTGGAGAGCGCTTCCTCTTGAGATGCGACGGGATCGCCGGGAATTCTTTCCCTACGAAACAGGGAAAGGATCCCTCATCTCGAGCTAGGAGGCGGAAACGGGGCTCCCCTGGATGTGTGCGGGACCCCACGTGCTTCCTCTCGAGTGGAGACGGGTATGTCGGGGAAGTTCTTGAGTTGCAGCAAGGGTGTGAAGGACCCTTTGGAAGTTCCAGTGGTTAGATGTGATTGGCCTAGAGAAGCCTCAGAGGAAATGGGCCTCATCTCGCCTGGAGGGCAAAACCGCCTGGATTTTCTCGAGTTGCGGCAGTTGCTCTCGACTTACGACGAGGACCTCAGGGACCCGCTCTGGTGGCCTCAGGAAAGGCCAGTCCCCATTGGAGTTCCTCTTGGGATTCCTCTCCCGTCGATGCCGGGGCCTAAGACCTTGTGTGGAGTCGGGGCCGGAACCTGAGGATTCCTCTCCAGGGCTGACATGGATCTTGGGGTACTTCTGGAGTCTCCCCAGGGGAGTCAGTCCTCGTCTCGAATGCGGGCATGCACTTGCGCTTTCCTCCAGAGCGGTAGCAGCAGTGTCACGCAGTCCGCCGCATGGATCAAAGGATCCATGGTTTTCCCTCGAGTCTTTCCCACGAGGCTTTCCCACGAGGCTTTCCCACAGGGCTGTCCCACGTGCACACGTGGTGGGAGTCGATCCTTGGCTTGAACGTCAAGGCAGTGCAGGGAAAACAGGTTCCTCTGGAATGGACTGACACATCTGGGGGACTCTTGGAATGGTGGCACGACCCTGGAGTTCCTCTCGCCTTTCCTGTGGAGAGCGCCTCCTCTTGAGATGCAACGGGAACGCCGGGAATTCTTTCCCTACGAAACAGGGAAAGGATCCCTCATCTCGAGCTAGGAGGCGGAAACGGGGCTCCACTGGATGTGTGCGGGACACCACCTGCTTCCTTTCGAGTGGAGACGGGTATGTCGGGGAACTTCTTGAGTTGCAGCAAGGGTGTGAAGGACCCTTTGGAAGTTTCAGTGTTTAGACGTGATTAGCCTCGAGAAGCCTCAGCGGAAATGAGCCTCATCTCGCCTGGAGGGCAAAACCTCCTGGATTTTCTCGAGTTGCGGCAGGTGATCTCGACTGACGATGGGGACCTCAGGGACCCGCTCTGGTGGCCTCAGGAAAAGCCAGTCCCCATGCGAGTTCCTCGGGGGCCTCTCGGGATCCCTATCCCGTCGATGCCGGGGCCTAAGACCTTGTGTGGAGTCGGGGCCGGAACCTGAGGATTCCTCTCCAGTGCTGACATGGATCTTGGGGTACTTCTGGAGTCTCCCCAGGGGAGTCAGTCCTCGTCTCGAATGCGGGCATGCACTTGCGCTTTCCTCCAGAGCGGTAGCAGCAGTGTCACGCAGTCCGCCGCGTGGATCAAAGGATCTATGGTTTTCCCTCGAGTCTTTATCACGAGGCTTTCCCACGAGGCTTTCCCACAGGGCTGTCTCACGTGCACACGTGGTGGGAGTCGATTCTCGGCTTGAACGTCAAGGCAGTGCAGGGAAAACAGGTTCCTCTGAAATGGACTGACACATCTGGGGGTCTCTTGGAATGGTGGCACGACCCTGGAGTTCCTCTCCCCTTTCCTGTGGAGAGCGCTTCCTCTTGAGATGCGACGGGATCGCCGGGAATTCTTTCCCTACGAAGCAGGGAAAGGATCCCTCATCTCGAGCTAGGAGGCGGAAACGGGGCTCCCCTGGATGTGTGCGGGACCCCACGTGCTTCCTCTCGAGTGGAGACGGGTATGTCGGGGAAGTTCTTGAGTTGCAGCAAGGGTGTGAATGACCCTTTGGAAGTTCCAGTGGTTAGACGTCATTAGCCTCGAGAACCCTCAGTGGAAATGGGCCTCATCTCGCCTGGAGGGCAAAACCTCGTGGATTTTCTCGAGTTGCGGCAGGTGCTCTCGACTTACGACGGGGACCTCAGGGACCCGCTCTGGTGGCCTCAGGAAAGGCCAGTCCCCATGCGAGTTTCTCGGGGGCCTCTGGGGATTCCTCTCCCGTCGATGCCGGGGCCTAAGACCTTGTGTGGAGTCGGGGCCAGAACCTGAGGATTCCTCTCCAGTGCTGACATGGATCTTGGGGTACTTCTGGAGTCTCCCCAGGGGAGTCAGTCCTAGTCTCGAATGCGGGCATGCACTTGCGCTTTCCTCCAGAGCGGTAGCAGCAGTGTCACGTAGTCCGCCGCGTGGATCAAAGGATCTATGGTTTTCCCTCGAGTCTTTTCCACGAGGCTTTCCCACGAGGCTTTCCCACATGGCTGTCCCACGTGCACACGTGGTGGGAGTCGATCCTTGGCTTGAACGTCAAGGCAGTGCAGGGAAAACAGATTCCTCTGGAATGGAGTGACACATCTGGGGGACTCTTGGAATGGTGGCACGACCCTAGAGTTTCTCTCGCCTTTCCTGTGGAGAGCGCCTCCTCTTGAGATGCGACGGGAACGCCGGGAATTCTTTCCTAACGAAACAGGGAAAGGATCCCTCATCTCGAGCTAGGAGTCGGAAACGGAGCTCCCCTGGATGTGGGCGGGACACCACGTGCTTCCTCTCGAGTGGAGACGGGTATGTCGGGGAACTTCTTGAGTTGCAGCAAGGGTGTGAAGGACCCTTTGGAAGTTCCAGTGGTTAGAAGTGATTAGTCTCGAGAAGCCTCAGCGGAAATGGGCATCATCTCGCCTGGAGGGCAAAACCTCCTGGATTTTCTCGAGTTGCGGCAGGTGCTCTCGACTTACGACGGGGACCTCAGGGACCCGCTTTGGTGGCCTCAGGAAAGGCCAGTCCCCATGCGAGTTCCTCGGGGGCCTCTCGGGATCCCTATCCCGTCGATGCCGGGGCCTAAGACCTTGTGTGGAGTCGGGGCCGGAACCTGAGGATTCCTCTCCAGTGCTGACATGGATCTTGGGGTACTTCTGGAGTCTCCCCAGGGGAGTCAGTCCTCGTCTCGAATGCGGGCATGCACTTGCGCTTTCCTCCAGAGCGGTAGCAGCAGTGTCACGCAGTCCGCCGCGTGGATCAAAGGATCTATGGATTTCCCTCGAGTCTTTCTCACGAGGCTTTCCCACGAGGCTTTCCCACAGGGCTGTCTCACGTGCACACGTGGTGGGAGTCGATCCTCGGCTTGAACGTCAAGGCAGTGCAGGGAAAACAGGTTCCTCTGGAATGGACTGACACATCTGGGGGTCTCTTGGAATGGTGGCACGACCCTGGAGTTCCTCTCCCCTTTCCTGTGGAAAGCGCTTCCTCTTGAGATGCGACGGGATCGCCGGGAATTCTTTCCTTACGAAACAGGGAAAGGATCCCTCATCTCGAGCTAGGAGGCGGAAACGGGGCTCCCCTGGATGTGTACGGGTACCCACGTGCTTCCTCTCGAGTGGAGACTGGTATGTCGGGGAAGTTCTTGAGTTGCAGCAAGGGTGTGAAGTACCCTTTGTAAGTTCCAGTGGTTAGACGTGATTAGCCTCGAGAACCCTCAGTGGAAATGGGCCTCATCTCTCCTGGAGGGCAAAACCTCCTGGATTTTCTCGAGTTGCGGCAGGTGCTCTCGACTTACGACGGGGACCTCAGGGACACACTCTGGTGGCCTCAGGAAAGGCCAGTCCCCATGCGAGTTCCTCGGGGGCCTCTGGGGATTCCTCTCCCATCGATGCCGGGGCCTGAGACCTTGTGTGGAGTCGGGGCCGGAACCTGAGGATTCCTCTCCAGTGCTGACATGGATCTTGGGGTACTTCTGGAGTCTCCCCAGGGGAGTCAGTCCTCGTCTCGAATGCGGGCATGCACTTGCGCTTTCCTCCAGAGCGGTAGCAGCAGTGTCACCCAGTCCGCCGCGTGGATCAAAGGATCTATGGTTTTCCCTCGAGGCTTTCCCACGAGGCTTTCCCACGAGGCTTTCCCACAGGGCTGTCTCACGTGCACACGTGGTGGGAGTCGATCCTCGGCTTGAACGACAAGGCAGTGCAGGGAAAACAGTTTCCTCTGTAATGGACTGACACATCAGGGGGTCTCTTGGAATGGTGGCACGACCCTGGAGTTCCTCTCCCCTTTCCTGTGGAGAGCGCTTCCTCTTGAGATGCGACGGGATCGCCGGGAATTCTTTCCCTACGAAACAGGGAAAGGATCCCTCATCTCGAGCTAGGAGGCGGAAACGGGGCTCCCCTGGATGTGTGCGGGACCCCACGTGCTTCCTCTCGAGTGGAGACGGGTATGTCGGGGAAGTTCTTGAGTTGCAGCAAGGGTGTGAATGACCCTTTGGAAGTTCCAGTGGTTAGACGTGATTAGCCTCGAGAAGCCTCAGCGGAAATGGGCCTCATCTCGCCTGGAGGGCAAAACCTCCTGGATTTTCTCGAGTTGCGGCAGGTGCTCTCGACTTACGACGGGGACCTCAGGGACCCGCTCTGGTGGCCTCAGGAAAGGCCAGTCCCCATGCGAGTTCCTCGGGGGCCTCTCGGGATCCCTATCCCGTCGATGCCGGGGCCTAAGACCTTGTGTGGAGTCGGGGCCGGAACCTGAGGATTCCTCTCCAGTGCTGACATGGATCTTGGGGTACTTCTGGAGTCTCCCCAGGGGAGTCAGTCCTCGTTTCGAATGCGGGCATGCACTTGCGCTTTCCTCCAGAGCGGTAGCAGCAGTGTCACGCGGTCCGCCGCGTGGATCAAAGGATCTATGGTTTTCCCTCGAGTCTTTACCACGAGGCTTTCCAATGAGGCTTTCCCACAGGGCTGTCCCACGTGCACACGTGGTGGGAGTCGATCCTCGGCTTGAACGTCAAGGCAGTGCAGGGAAAACAGGTTCCTCTGGAATGGACTGACACATCTGGGGGACTCTTGGAATGGTGTCACGACCCTGGAGTTCCTCTCGCCTTTCCTGTGGAGAGCGCCTCCTCTTGAGATGCGACGGGAACGCCGGGAATTCTTTCCCTACGAAACAGGGAAAGATTCCTCATCTCGAGCTAGGAGGCGGAAACGGGGCTCCCCTGGATGTGTGAGGGACCCCACGTGCTTCCTCTCGAGGGGAGACGGGTACGTCGGGGAACTTCTTGAGTTGCAGCAATGGTGTGAAGGACCGTTTGGAAGTTCCAGTGGTTAGATGTGATTGGCCTCGAGAAGCCTCAGCGGAAATGGGCCTCATCTCGCCTGAAGGGCAAAACCTCCTGGATTTTCTCGAGTTGCGGCAGGTGCTCTCGACTTACGACGGGGACCTCAGGAACCGCTCTGGTGGCCTCAGGAAAGGCCAGTCCCCATGCGAGTTCCTCGGGGGCCTCTCGGGATTCCTCTCCCGTCGATGCCAGGGCCTAAGACCTTGTGTGGAGTCGGGGCCGGAACTTGAGGATTCCTCTCCAGTGCTGACATGGATCTTGGGGTACTTCTGGAGTCTCCCCAGGGGAGTCAGTCCTCGTCTCGAATGCGGGCATGCACTTGCGCTTTCCTCCAGAGCGGTAGCAGCAGTGTCACGCAGTCCGCCGCGTGGATCAAAAGATCTATGGTTTTCCCTCGAGTCTTTCCCACGAGGCTTTCCCACGAGGCTTTCCCACAGGGCTGTCCCACGTGCAGACGTGGTGGGAGTCGATCCTCGGCTTGAACGTCAAGGCAGTGCAGGGAAAACAGGTTCCTCTGGAATGGACTGACACATCTGGGGGACTCTTGGAATGGTGTCACGACCCTGGAGTTCCTCTCGCCTTTCCTGTGGAGAGCGCCTCCTCTTGAGATGCGACGGGAACGCCCGGAATTCTTTCCCTACGAAACAGGGAAAGGATCCCTCATCTCGAGCTAGGAGGCGAAACGTGGCTTCCCTGGATGTGTGCGGGACACCACGTACTTCCTCTCGAGTGCAGACGGGTATGTCGGGGTACTTCTTGAGTTGCAGCAAGGGTGTGAAGGACCCTTTGGAAGTTCCAGTGGTTAGATGTGATTGGCCACGAGAAGCCTCAGCGGAAATGGGCCTCATCTCGCCTGGAGGGCAAAACCTCCTGGATTTTCTCGAGTTGCGGCAGGTGCTCTCGACTTACGACGGGGACCTCAGGGACCCGCTCTGGTGGCCTCAGGAAAGGCCAGTCCCGATGCGAGTTCCTCGGGGGCCTCTCGGGATTCCTCTCCCTTCGATGGCGGGGCCTAAGTCCTTGTGTGGAGTCGGGGCCGGAATCTGAGGATTCCTCTCCAGTGCTGACATGGATCTTGGGGTACTTCTGGAGTTCCCCAGGGGAGTCAGTCCTCGTCTCGAATGCGGGCATGCACTTGCGCTTTCCTCCAGAGCGGTAGCAGCAGTGTCACGCAGTCCGCCGCGTGGATCAAAGGATCTATGGTTTTCCCTCGAGTCTTTCCCACGAGGCTTTCCCACGAGGCTTTCCCACAGGGCTGTCCCACGTGCACACGTGGTGGGAGTCGATCCTCGGCTTGAACGTCAAGGCAGTGCAGGGAAAACAGGTTCCTCTGGAATGGACTGACACATCTGGGGGACTCTTGGAATGGTGTCACGACCCTGGAGTTCCTCTCGCCTTTCCTGTGGAGAGCGCCTCCTCTTGAGATGCGACTGGAACGCCGGGAATTCTTTCCCTACGAAACAGGGAAAGGATCCCTCATCTCGAGCTAGGAGGCGGAAACGGGGCTCCCCTGGATGTGTGCGGGACACCACGTGCTTCCTCTCGAGTTTAGACGGGTATGTCGGGGAACTTCTTGAGTTGCAGCAAGGGTGTGAAGGACCCTTTGGAAGTTCCAGTGGTTAGATGTGATTGGCCTCGAGAAGCCTCAGCGGAAATGGGCCTCATCTCGCCTGGAGGGCAAAACCTCCTGGATTTTCTCGAGTTGCGGCAGGTGCTCTCGACTTACGACCGGGACCTCAGGGACCCGCTCTGGTGGCCTCAGGAAAGGCCAGTCCCCATGCGAGTTCATCGGGGGCCTCTGGGGATTCCTCTCCCGTCGATGCCGGGGCCTAAGACCTTGTGTGGAGTCGGGGCCGGAACCTGAGGATTCCTCTCCAGTGCTGACATGGATCTTGGGGTACTTCTGGAGTCTCCCCAGGGGAGTCAGTCCTAGTCTCGAATGCGGGCATGCACTTGCGCTTTCCTCCAGAGCGGTAGCAGCAGTGTCACGCAGTCCGCCGCGTGGATCAAAGGATCTATGGTTTTCCCTCGAGTCTTTCCCACGAGGCTTTCCCACGAGGCCTTCCCACAGGGCTGTCCCACGTGCACACGTGGTGGGAGTCGATCCTCGGCTTGAACGTCAAGGCAGTGCAGGGAAAACAGGTTCCTCTGGAATGGACTGACACATCTGGGGGACTCTTGGAATGGTGGCACGACCCTGGAGTTCCTCTCGCCTTTCCTGTGGAGAGCGCCTCCTCTTGAGATGCGACAGGAACGCCGGGAATTCTTTCCCTACGAAACAGGGAAAGGATCCCTCATCTCGAGCTAGGAGGCGGAAACGGGGCTTCCCTGGATGTGTGCGGGACCCACGTGCTTCCTCTCGAGTGGAGACGGGTATGTCGGGGAACTTCTTGAGTTGCAGCAAGGGTGTGAAGGACCCTTTGGAAGTTCCAGTGGTTAGACGTGATTAGCCTCGAGAAGCCTCAGCGGAAATGGGCCTCATCTCGCCTGGAGGGCAAAACCTCCTGGATTTTCTCGAGTTGCGGCAGATGCTCTCGACTTACGACGGGGACCTCAGGGACCCGCTCTGGTGGCCTCAGGAAAGTCCAGTCCCCATGCGAGTTCCTCGGGGGCCTCTCGGGATTCCTCTCCCGTCGATGCCGGGGCCTAAGACCTTGTGTGGAGTCGGGGCCGGAACCTGAGGATTCCTCTCCAGTGCTGACATGGATCTAGGGGTACTTCTGGAGTCTCCCCAGGGGAGTCAGTCCTCGTCTCGAATGCGGGCATGCACTTGCGCTTTCCTCCAGAGCGGTAGCAGCAGTGTCACGCAGTCCGCCGCGTGGATCAAAGGATCTATGGTTTTCCCTCGAGTCTTTCCCACGAGGCTTTCCCACGAGGCTTTCCCACAGGGCTGTCCCACGTGCACACGTGGTGGGAGTCGATCCTCGGCTTGAACGTCAAGGCAGTGCAGGGAAAACAGGTTCCTCTGGAATGGACTGACACATCTGGGGGACTCTTGGAATGGTGGCATGACCCTGGAGTTCCTCTCGCCTTTCCTGTGGAGAGCGCCTCCTCTTGAGATGCGACGGGAACGCCGGGAATTCTTTCCCTACGAAACAGGGAAAGGATCCCTCATCTCGACCTAGAGGCAGAAACGGGGCTCCCCTGGATGTGTGCGGGACACCACGTGGTTCCTCTCGAGTGCAGACGGGTATGTCGGGGAACTTCTTGAGTTGCAGCAAGGGTGTGAAGGACCCTTTGGCAGTTCCAGTGGTTAGATGTGATTGGCCTCGAGAAGCCTCAGCGGAAATGGGCCTCATCTGGCCTGGAGGGCAAAACCTCCTGGATTTTCTCGAGTTGCGGCAGGTGCTCTCGACTTACGACGGGGACCTCAGGGACCCGCTCTGGTGGCCTCAGGAAAGGCCAGTCCCTATGCGAGTTCCTCGGGGGCCTCTCGGGATTCCTCTCCCGTCGATGCCGGGGCCTAAGACCTTGTGTGGAGTCGGGGCCGGAACCTGAGGATTCCTCTCCAGTGCTGACATGGATCTTGGGGTACTTCTGGAGTCTCCCCAGGGGAGTCAGTCCTCGTCTCGAATGCGGGCATGCACTTGCTCTTTCCTCCAGAGCGGTAGCAGCAGTGTCACGCAATCCGTCACGTGGATCAAAGGATCTATGGTTTTCCCTCGAGGCTTTCCCACGAGGCTTTCCCACAGGGCTGTCACACGTGCACACGTGGTGGGAGTCGATCCTCGGCTTGAACGTCAAGGCAGTGCAGGGAAAACAGGTTCCTCTGGAATGGACTGACACATCTGGGGGACTCTTGGAATGGTGTCACGACCCTGGAGTTCCTCTCGAATTTCCTGTGCAGAGCGCCTGCTCTTGAGATGCGCCTGGAACGCCGGGAATTCTTTCCCTACGAAACAGGGAAAGGATCCCTCATCTCGAGCTAGGAGGCGGAAACGGGGCTCCCCTGGATGTGTGCGGGACACCACGTGCTTCCTCTCGAGTGGAGACGGGTATGTCGGGGAACTTTTTGAGTTGCAGCAAGGGTGTGAAGGACCCTTTGGAAGTTCCAGTGGTTAGACGTGATTGGCCTCGAGAAGCCTCAGCGGAAATGGGCCTCATCTCGCCTGGAGGGCAAAACCTCCTGGATTTTCTCGAGTTGCGGCAGGTGCTCTCGACTTACGACGGGGACCTCAGGGAACCGCTCTGGTGGCCTCAGGAAAGGCCCGTCCCCATGCGAGTTCCTCGGGGGCCTCTCGGGATTCCTCTCCCGTCGATGCCGGGGCCTAAGACCTTGTGCGGAGTCGGGGCCGGAACCTGAGGATTCCTCTCCAGTGCTGACATGGATCTTGGGGTACTTCTGGAGTCTCCCCAGGGGAGTCAGTCCTCGTCTCGAATGCGGGCATGCACTTGCGCTTTCCTCCAGAGCGGTAGCAGCAGTGTCACGCAGTCCGCCGCGTGGATCAAAGGATCTATGGTTTTCCCTCGAGTCTTTCCCACGAGGCTTTCCCACGAGGCTTTCCCACAGGGCTGTCCCACGTACACACGTGGTGGGAGTCGATCCTCGGCTTGAACGTCAAGGCAGTGCAGGGAAAACAGGTTCCTCTGGAATGGACTGACTCATCTGGGAGACTCTTGGAATGGTGGCACGACCCTGGAGGACCTCTCGCCTTTCCTGTGGAGAGCGCCTCCTCTTGAGAAGCGACGGGAACGCCGGGAATTTTTTCCCTACGAAACAGGAAAGGATCCCTCATCTCGAGCTGGGAGGCGGAAACGGGGCTCCCCTGGATGTGTGCTGGACCCCATGTGATTCATCTCGAGTGCAGACGGGTATGTCGGGGAACTTCTTGAGTTGCAGCAAGGGTGTGAAGGAACCTTTGGACGTTCCAGTGGTTAGATGTGATTGGCCTCGAGAAGCCTCAGCGGAAATGGGCCTCATCTCGCCTGGAGGGCAAAACCTCCTGGATTTTCTCGAGTTGCGGCAGGTGCTCTCGACTTACGACGGGGACCTCAGGGACCCGCTCTGGTGGCCTCAGGAAAGGCCAGTCCCTATGCGAGTTCCTCGGGGGCCTCTCGGGATTCCTCTCCCGTCGATGCCGGGGCCTAAGACCTTGTGTGGAGTCGGGGCCGGAACCTGAGGATTCCTCTCCAGTGCTGACATGGATCTTGGGGTACTTCTGGAGTCTCCCCAGGGGAGTCAGTCCTCGTCTCGAATGCGGGCATGCACTTGCTCTTTCCTCCAGAGCGGTAGCAGCAGTGTCACGCAATCCGTCACGTGGATCAAAGGATCTATGGTTTTCCCTCGAGGCTTTCCCACGAGGCTTTCCCACAGGGCTGTCACACGTGCACACGTGGTGGGAGTCGATCCTCGGCTTGAACGTCAAGGCAGTGCAGGGAAAACAGGTTCCTCTGGAATGGACTGACACATCTGGGGGACTCTTGGAATGGTGTCACGACCCTGGAGTTCCTCTCGAATTTCCTGTGCAGAGCGCCTGCTCTTGAGATGCGCCTGGAACGCCGGGAATTCTTTCCCTACGAAACAGGGAAAGGATCCCTCATCTCGAGCTAGGAGGCGGAAACGGGGCTCCCCTGGATGTGTGCGGGACACCACGTGCTTCCTCTCGAGTTTAGACGGGTATGTCGGGGAACTTCTTGAGTTGCAGCAAGGGTGTGAAGGACCCTTTGGAAGTTCCAGTGGTTAGATGTGATTGGCCTCGAGAAGCCTCAGCGGAAATGGGCCTCATCTCGCCTGGAGGGCAAAACCTCCTGGATTTTCTCGAGTTGCGGCAGGTGCTCTCGACTTACGACCGGGACCTCAGGGACCCGCTCTGGTGGCCTCAGGAAAGGCCAGTCCCCATGCGAGTTCATCGGGGGCCTCTGGGGATTCCTCTCCCGTCGATGCCGGGGCCTAAGACCTTGTGTGGAGTCGGGGCCGGAACCTGAGGATTCCTCTCCAGTGCTGACATGGATCTTGGGGTACTTCTGGAGTCTCCCCAGGGGAGTCAGTCCTAGTCTCGAATGCGGGCATGCACTTGCGCTTTCCTCCAGAGCGGTAGCAGCAGTGTCACGCAGTCCGCCGCGTGGATCAAAGGATCTATGGTTTTCCCTCGAGTCTTTCCCACGAGGCTTTCCCACGAGGCCTTCCCACAGGGCTGTCCCACGTGCACACGTGGTGGGAGTCGATCCTCGGCTTGAACGTCAAGGCAGTGCAGGGAAAACAGGTTCCTCTGGAATGGACTGACACATCTGGGGGACTCTTGGAATGGTGGCACGACCCTGGAGTTCCTCTCGCCTTTCCTGTGGAGAGCGCCTCCTCTTGAGATGCGACAGGAACGCCGGGAATTCTTTCCCTACGAAACAGGGAAAGGATCCCTCATCTCGAGCTAGGAGGCGGAAACGGGGCTTCCCTGGATGTGTGCGGGACCCACGTGCTTCCTCTCGAGTGGAGACGGGTATGTCGGGGAACTTCTTGAGTTGCAGCAAGGGTGTGAAGGACCCTTTGGAAGTTCCAGTGGTTAGACGTGATTAGCCTCGAGAACCCTCAGCGGAAATGGGCCTCATCTCGCCTGGAGGGCAAAACCTCCTGGATTTTCTCGAGTTGCGGCAGGTGCTCTCGACTTACGACGGGGACCTCAGGGACCCGCTCTGGTGGCCTCAGGAAAGTCCAGTCCCCATGCGAGTTCCTCGGGGGCCTCTCGGGATTCCTCTCCCGTCGATGCCGGGGCCTAAGACCTTGTGTGGAGTCGGGGCCGGAACCTGAGGATTCCTCTCCAGTGCTGACATGGATCTAGGGGTACTTCTGGAGTCTCCCCAGGGGAGTCAGTCCTCGTCTCGAATGCGGGCATGCACTTGCGCTTTCCTCCAGAGCGGTAGCAGCAGTGTCACGCAGTCCGCCGCGTGGATCAAAGGATCTATGGTTTTCCCTCGAGTCTTTCCCACGAGGCTTTCCCACGAGGCTTTCCCACAGGGCTGTCCCACGTGCACACGTGGTGGGAGTCGATCCTCGGCTTGAACGTCAAGGCAGTGCAGGGAAAACAGGTTCCTCTGGAATGGACTGACACATCTGGGGGACTCTTGGAATGGTGGCATGACCCTGGAGTTCCTCTCGCCTTTCCTGTGGAGAGCGCCTCCTCTTGAGATGCGACGGGAACGCCGGGAATTCTTTCCCTACGAAACAGGGAAAGGATCCCTCATCTCGACCTAGAGGCAGAAACGGGGCTCCCCTGGATGTGTGCGGGACACCACGTGGTTCCTCTCGAGTGCAGACGGGTATGTCGGGGAACTTCTTGAGTTGCAGCAAGGGTGTGAAGGACCCTTTGGCAGTTCCAGTGGTTAGATGTGATTGGCCTCGAGAAGCCTCAGCGGAAATGGGCCTCATCTGGCCTGGAGGGCAAAACCTCCTGGATTTTCTCGAGTTGCGGCAGGTGCTCTCGACTTACGACGGGGACCTCAGGGACCCGCTCTGGTGGCCTCAGGAAAGGCCAGTCCCTATGCGAGTTCCTCGGGGGCCTCTCGGGATTCCTCTCCCGTCGATGCCGGGGCCTAAGACCTTGTGTGGAGTCGGGGCCGGAACCTGAGGATTCCTCTCCAGTGCTGACATGGATCTTGGGGTACTTCTGGAGTCTCCCCAGGGGAGTCAGTCCTCGTCTCGAATGCGGGCATGCACTTGCTCTTTCCTCCAGAGCGGTAGCAGCAGTGTCACGCAATCCGTCACGTGGATCAAAGGATCTATGGTTTTCCCTCGAGGCTTTCCCACGAGGCTTTCCCACAGGGCTGTCACACGTGCACACGTGGTGGGAGTCGATCCTCGGCTTGAACGTCAAGGCAGTGCAGGGAAAACAGGTTCCTCTGGAATGGACTGACACATCTGGGGGACTCTTGGAATGGTGTCACGACCCTGGAGTTCCTCTCGAATTTCCTGTGCAGAGCGCCTGCTCTTGAGATGCGCCTGGAACGCCGGGAATTCTTTCCCTACGAAACAGGGAAAGGATCCCTCATCTCGAGCTAGGAGGCGGAAACGGGGCTCCCCTGGATGTGTGCGGGACACCACGTGCTTCCTCTCGAGTGGAGACGGGTATGTCGGGGAACTTTTTGAGTTGCAGCAAGGGTGTGAAGGACCCTTTGGAAGTTCCAGTGGTTAGACGTGATTGGCCTCGAGAAGCCTCAGCGGAAATGGGCCTCATCTCGCCTGGAGGGCAAAACCTCCTGGATTTTCTCGAGTTGCGGCAGGTGCTCTCGACTTACGACGGGGACCTCAGGGAACCGCTCTGGTGGCCTCAGGAAAGGCCCGTCCCCATGCGAGTTCCTCGGGGGCCTCTCGGGATTCCTCTCCCGTCGATGCCGGGGCCTAAGACCTTGTGCGGAGTCGGGGCCGGAACCTGAGGATTCCTCTCCAGTGCTGACATGGATCTTGGGGTACTTCTGGAGTCTCCCCAGGGGAGTCAGTCCTCGTCTCGAATGCGGGCATGCACTTGCGCTTTCCTCCAGAGCGGTAGCAGCAGTGTCACGCAGTCCGCCGCGTGGATCAAAGGATCTATGGTTTTCCCTCGAGTCTTTCCCACGAGGCTTTCCCACGAGGCTTTCCCACAGGGCTGTCCCACGTACACACGTGGTGGGAGTCGATCCTCGGCTTGAACGTCAAGGCAGTGCAGGGAAAACAGGTTCCTCTGGAATGGACTGACTCATCTGGGAGACTCTTGGAATGGTGGCACGACCCTGGAGGACCTCTCGCCTTTCCTGTGGAGAGCGCCTCCTCTTGAGAAGCGACGGGAACGCCGGGAATTTTTTCCCTACGAAACAGGAAAGGATCCCTCATCTCGAGCTGGGAGGCGGAAACGGGGCTCCCCTGGATGTGTGCTGGACCCCATGTGATTCATCTCGAGTGCAGACGGGTATGTCGGGGACCTTCTTGAGTTGCAGCAAGGGTGTGAAGGAACCTTTGGACGTTCCAGTGGTTAGATGTGATTGGCCTCGAGAAGCCTCAGCGGAAATGGGCCTCATCTCGCCTGGAGGGCAAAACCTCCTGGATTTTCTCGAGTTGCGGCAGGTGCTCTCGACTTACGACGGGGACCTCAGGGACCCGCTCTGGTGGCCTCAGGAAAGGCCAGTCCCTATGCGAGTTCCTCGGGGGCCTCTCGGGATTCCTCTCCCGTCGATGCCGGGGCCTAAGACCTTGTGTGGAGTCGGGGCCGGAACCTGAGGATTCCTCTCCAGTGCTGACATGGATCTTGGGGTACTTCTGGAGTCTCCCCAGGGGAGTCAGTCCTCGTCTCGAATGCGGGCATGCACTTGCTCTTTCCTCCAGAGCGGTAGCAGCAGTGTCACGCAATCCGTCACGTGGATCAAAGGATCTATGGTTTTCCCTCGAGGCTTTCCCACGAGGCTTTCCCACAGGGCTGTCACACGTGCACACGTGGTGGGAGTCGATCCTCGGCTTGAACGTCAAGGCAGTGCAGGGAAAACAGGTTCCTCTGGAATGGACTGACACATCTGGGGGACTCTTGGAATGGTGTCACGACCCTGGAGTTCCTCTCGAATTTCCTGTGCAGAGCGCCTGCTCTTGAGATGCGCCTGGAACGCCGGGAATTCTTTCCCTACGAAACAGGGAAAGGATCCCTCATCTCGAGCTAGGAGGCGGAAACGGGGCTCCCCTGGATGTGTGCGGGACACCACGTGCTTCCTCTCGAGTGGAGACGGGTATGTCGGGGAACTTTTTGAGTTGCAGCAAGGGTGTGAAGGACCCTTTGGAAGTTCCAGTGGTTAGACGTGATTGGCCTCGAGAAGCCTCAGCGGAAATGGGCCTCATCTCGCCTGGAGGGCAAAACCTCCTGGATTTTCTCGAGTTGCGGCAGGTGCTCTCGACTTACGACGGGGACCTCAGGGAACCGCTCTGGTGGCCTCAGGAAAGGCCCGTCCCCATGCGAGTTCCTCGGGGGCCTCTCGGGATTCCTCTCCCGTCGATGCCGGGGCCTAAGACCTTGTGTGGAGTCGGGGCCGGAACCTGAGGATTCCTCTCCAGTGCTGACATGGATCTTGGGGTACTTCTGGAGTCTCCCCAGGGGAGTCAGTCCTCGTCTCGAATGCGGGCATGCACTTGCGCTTTCCTCCAGAGCGGTAGCAGCAGTGTCACCCAGTCCGCCGCGTGGATCAAAGGATCTATGGTTTTCCCTCGTGTCTTTCCCACGAGGCTTTCCCACGAGGCTTTCCCACAGGGCTGTCCCACGTGCACACGTGGTGGGAGTCGATCCTCCGCTTGAACGTCAAGGCAGTGCAGGGAAAACAGGTTCCTCTGGAATGGCCTGACACATCTGGGGGACTCTTGGAATGGTGGCACGACCCTGGAGTTCCTCTCGCCTTTCCTGTGGAGAGCGCCTCCTCTTGAGATGCGACGAGAACGCCGGGAATTCTTTCCCTAGGAAACAGGGAAAGGATCCCTCATCTCGAGCTAGGAGGCGGAAACGGGGCTCACCTGGATGTGTGCGGGACACCACGTGCTTCCTCTCGAGTGGAGACGGGTATGTCGGGGAACTTCTTGAGTTGCAGCAAGGGTGTGAAGGACCCTTTTGAAGTTCCAGTGGTTAGACGTGATTGGCCTCGAGAAGCCTCAGCGGAAATGGGCCTCATCTCGCCTGGAGGGCAAAACCTCCTGGATTTTCTCGAGTTGCGGCAGGTGCTCTCGACTTACGACGGGGACCTCAGGGAACCGCTCTGGTGGCCTCAGGAAAGGCCCGTCCCCATGCGAGTTCCTCGGGGGCCTCTCGGGATTCCTCTCCCGTCGATGCCGGGGCCTAAGACCTTGTGTGGAGTCGGGGCCGGAACCTGAGGATTCCTCTCCAGGGCTGACATGGATCTTGGGGTACTTCTGGAGTCTCCCCAGGGGAGTCAGTCCTCGTCTCGAATGCGGGCATGCACTTGCGCTTTCCTCCAGAGCCGAAGCAGCAGTGTCACGCAGTCCGCTGCGTGGATCAAAGGATCTATGGTTTTCCCTCGAGGCTTTCCCACGAGGCTTTCCCACAGGGGTGTCCCACGTGCACACGTGGTGGGAGTCGATCCTCGGCTTGAACGTCAAGGCAGTGCAGGGAAAACAGGTTCCTCTGGAATGGACTGACACATCTGGGGGACTCTTGGAATGGTGTCACGACCCTGGAGTTCCTCTCGCCTTTCCTGTGGAGAGCGCCTCCTCTTGAGATGCGACTGGAACGCCGGGAATTCTTTCCCTACGAAACAGGGAAAGGATTCCTCATCTCGAGCTAGGAGGCGGAAACAGGGCTCCCCTGGATGTGTGCGGGACACCACGTGCTTCCTCTCGAGTTTAGACGGGTATGTCGGGGAACTTCTTGAGTTGCAGCAAGGGTGTGAAGGACCCTTTGGAAGTTCCAGTGGTTAGATGTGATTGGCCTCGAGAAGCCTCAGCGGAAATGGGCCTCATCTCGCCTGGAGGGCAAAACCTCCTGGATTTTCTCGAGTTGCGGCAGGTGCTCTCGACTTACGACGGGGACCTCAGGGACCCCCTCTGGTGGCCTCAGGAAAGGCCAGTCCCCATGCGAGTTCATCGGGGGCCTCTGGGGATTCCTCTCCCGTCGATGCCGGGGCCTAAGACCTTGTGTGGAGTCGGGGCCGGAACCTGAGGATTCCTCTCCAGTGCTGACATGGATCTTGGGGTACTTCTGGAGTCTCCCCAGGGGAGTCAGTCCTAGTCTCGAAAGCGGGCATGCACTTGCGCTTTCCTCCAGAGCGGTAGCAGCAGTGTCACGCAGTCCGCCGCGTGGATCAAAGGATCTATGGTTTTCCCTCGAGTCTTTCCCACGAGGCTTTCCCACGAGGCCTTCCCACAGGGCTGTCCCACGTGCACACGTGGTGGGAGTCGATCCTCGGCTTGAACGTCAAGGCAGTGCAGGGAAAACAGGTTCCTCTGGAATGGACTGACACATCTGGGGGACTCTTGGAATGGTGGCACGACCCTGGAGTTCCTCTCGCCTTTCCTGTGGAGAGCGCCTCCTCTTGAGATGCGACAGGAACGCCGGGAATTCTTTCCCTACGAAACAGGGAAAGGATCCCTCATCTCGAGCTAGGAGGCGGAAACGGGGCTTCCCTGGATGTGTGCGGGACCCACGTGCTTCCTCTCGAGTGGAGACGGGTATGTCGGGGAACTTCTTGAGTTGCAGCAAGGGTGTGAAGGACCCTTTGGAAGTTCCAGTGGTTAGACGTGATTAGCCTCGAGAAGCCTCAGCGGAAATGGGCCTCATCTCGCCTGGAGGGCAAAACCTCCTGGATTTTCTCGAGTTGCGGCAGGTGCTCTCGACTTACGACGGGGACCTCAGGGACCCGCTCTGGTGGCCTCAGGAAAGTCCAGTCCCCATGCGAGTTCCACGGGGGCCTCTCGGGATTCCTCTCCCGTCGATGCCGGGGCCTAAGACCTTGTGTGGAGTCGGGGCCGGAACCTGAGGATTCCTCTCCAGTGCTGACATGGATCTAGGGGTACTTCTGGAGTCTCCCCAGGGGAGTCAGTCCTCGTCTCGAATGCGGGCATGCACTTGCGCTTTCCTCCAGAGCGGTAGCAGCAGTGTCACGCAGTCCGCCGCGTGGATCAAAGGATCTATGGTTTTCCCTCGAGTCTTTCCCACGAGTCTTTCCCACGAGGCTTTCCCACAGGGCTGTCCCACGTGCACACGTGGTGGGAGTCGATCCTCGGCTTGAACGTCAAGGCAGTGCAGGGAAAACAGGTTCCTCTGGAATGGACTGACACATCTGGGGGACTCTTGTAATGGTGGCATGACCCTGGAGTTCCTCTCGCCTTTCCTGTGGAGAGCGCCTCCTCTTGAGATGCGACGGGAACGCCGGGAATTCTTTCCCTACGAAACAGGGAAAGGATCCCTCATCTCGAGCTAGAGGCAGAAACGGGGCTCCCCTGGATGTGTGCGGGACACCACGTGGTTCCTCTCGAGTGCAGACGGGTATGTCGGGGAACTTCTTGAGTTGCAGCAAGGGTGTGAAGGACCCTTTGGCAGTTCCAGTGGTTAGATGTGATTGGCCTCGAGAAGCCTCAGCGGAAATGGGCCTCATCTGGCCTGGAGGGCAAAACCTCCTGGATTTTCTCCAGTTCCGGCAGGTGCTCTCGACTTACGACGGGGACCTCAGGGACCCGCTCTGGTGGCCTCACGAAAGGCCAGTCCCGATGCGAGTTCCTCGGGGGCCTCTCGGTATTCCTCTCCCGTCGATGCCGGGGCCTAAGACCTTGTGTGGAGTCGGGGCCGGAACCTGAGGATTCCTCTCCAGTGCTGACATGGATCTTGGGGTACTTCTGGAGTCTCCCCAGGGGAGTCAGTCCTCGTCTCGAATGCGGGCATGCACTTGCGCTTTCCTCCAGAGCGGTAGCAGCAGTGTCACGCAGTCCGCCGCGTGGATCAAAGGATCTATGGTTTTCCCTCGAGTCTTTCCCACGAGGCTTTCCCACGAGGCTTTCCCACAGGGCTGTCCCACGTGCACACGTGGTGGGAGTCGATCCTCGGCTTGAACGTCAAGGCAGTGCAGGGAAAACAGGTTCCTCTGGAATGGACTGACACATCTGGGGGACTCTTGGAATGGTGGCACGACCCTGGAGTTCCTCTCGCCTTTCCTGTGGAGAGCGCCTCCTCTTGAGATGCGACGGGAACGCCGGGAATTCTTTCCCTACGAAACAGGGAAGGATCCATCATCTCGAGCTAGGAGGCGGAAATGGGGCTCCCCTGGATGTGTGAGGGACACCACGTGCTTCCTCTCGAGTGGAGACGGGTATGTTGGGGAACTTCTTGAGTGGCAGCAATGGTGAGAAGGACCCTTTGGAAGTTCCAGTGGTTAGATGTGATTGGCCTCGAGAAGCCTCAGCGGAATTGGGCCTCATCTCGCCTGGAGGGCAAAACCTCCTGGATTTTCTCGAGTTGCGGCAGGTGCTCTCGAATTACGACGGAAACCTCAGGGACCCGCTCTGGTGGCCTCAGGAAAGGCCAGTCCCGATGCGAGTTCCTCGGGGGCCTCTCGGGATTCCTCTCCCGTCGATGCCGGGGCCTAAGACCTTGTGTGGAGTCGGGGCCGGAACCTGAGGATTCCGCTCCAGTGCTGACATGGATCTTGGGGTACTTCTGGAGTCTCCCCAGGGGAGTCAGTCCTCGTCTCGAATGCGGGCATGCACTTGCGCTTTCCTCCAGAGCGGTAGCAGCAGTGTCACGCAGTCCGCCGCGTGGATCAAAGGATCTATGGTTTTCCCTCGAGTCTTTCCCACGAGGCTTTCCCACGAGGCTTTCCCACAGGGCTGTCCCACATGCACACGTGGTGGGAGTCGATCCTCGGCTTGAACGTCAAGGAAGTGCAGGGAAAACAGGTTCCTTTGGAATGGACTGACACATCTGGGGGACTCTTGGACTGGTGGCACGACCCTGGAGTTCCTCTCGCCTTTCCTGTGGAGAGCGCCTCCTCTTGAGATGCGACGGGAACGCCGGGAATTCTTTCCCTACGAAACAGGGAAAGGATCCCTCATCTCGAGCTAGGAGGCGGAAACGGGGCTCTCCTGGATGTGTGAGGGACCCACGTGCTTCCTCTCGAGTGGAGACGGGTATGTCGGGGAACTTCTTGAGTTGCAGCAAGGGTGTGAAGGACCCTTTGGAAGTTCCAGTGGTTAGACGTGATTAGCCTCCAGAACCCTCAGCGGAAATGGGCCTCATCTCGCCTGGAGGGCAAAACCTCCTGGATTTTCTCGAGTTGCGGCAGGTGCTCTCGACTTACGACGGGGACCTCAGGGACCCGCTCTGGTGGCCTCAGGAAAGGCCAGTCCCCATGCGAGTTCCACGGGGGCCTCTCGGGATTCCTCTCCCGTCGATGCCGGGGCCTAAGACCTTGTGTGGAGTCGGGGCCGGAACCTGAGGATTCCTCTCCAGTGCTGACATGGATCTTGGGGTACTTCTGGAGTCTCCCCAGGGGAGTCAGTCCTCGTCTCGAATGCGGGCATGCACTTGCGCTTTCCTCCAGAGTGGTAGCAGCAGTTTCACGCAGTCCGCCGCGTGGATCAAAGGATCTATGGTTTTCCCTCGAGTCTTTCCCACGAGGCTTTCCCCCGAGGCTTTCCCACAGGGCTGTCCCACGTGCACACGTGGTGGGAGTCGATCCTCGGCTTGAACGTCAAGGCAGTGCAGGGAAAACAGGTTCCTCTGGAATGGACTGACCCATCTGTGGGATTCTTGGAATGGTGGCACGACCGTGGAGTTCCTCTCGCCTTTCCTGTGGAGAGGGCCTCCTCTTGAGATGCGACGGGAACGCCGGGAATTCTTTCCCTACGAAACAGGGAAAGGATCCCTCATCTCGAGCTAGGAGGCAGAAACGGGGCTCCCCTGGATGTGTGCGGGACACCACGTGCTTCCTCTCGAGTGGAGACGGGTATGTCGGGGAACTTCTTGAGTTGCAGCAATGGTGAGAAGGACCCTTTGGAAGTTCCAGTGGTTAGATGTGATTGGCCTCGAGAAGCCTCAGCGGAAATGGGCCTCATCTCGCCTGGAGGGCAAAACCTCCTGGATTTTCTCGAGTTGCGGCAGGTGCTCTCGACTTACGACGGGGACCTCAGGGACCCGCTCTGGTGGCCTCAGGAAAGGCCAGTCCCCATGCGAGTTCCTCGGGGGCCTCTCGGGATTCCTCTCCCGTCGATGCCGGGGCCTAAGACCTTGTGTGGAGTCGGGCCGGAACCTGAGGATTCCTCTCCAGTGCTGACATGGATCTTGGGGTACTTCTGGAGTCTCCCCAGGGGAGTCAGTCCTCGTCTCGAATGCGGGCATGCACTTGCGCTTTCCTCCAGAGCGGTAGCAGCAGTGTCACGAGTCCACCGCGTGGATCAAAGGATCTATGGTTTTCCCTCGAGTCTTTCCCACGAGGCTTTCCCACGAGGCTTTCCCACAGGGCTGTCCCACGTGCACACGTGGTGGGAGTCGATCCTCGGCTTGAACGTCAAGGCAGTGCAGGGAAAACAGGTTCCTCTGGAATGGACTGACACATCTGGGGGACTCTTGGAATGGTGTCAAGACCCTGGAGTTCCTCTCGCCTTTCCTGTGGAGAGCGCCTCCTCTTGAGATGCGACGGGAACGCCGGGAATTCTTTCCCTACGAAACAGGGAAAGATCCCTCATCTCGAGCTAGGAGGCGGAAACGGGGCTCCCCTGGATGTGTGAGGGACCCCACGTGCTTCCTCTCGAGTGCAGACGGGTACGTCGGGGAACTTCTTGAGTTCCAGCAATGGTGTGAAGGACCCTTTGGAAGTTTCAGTGTTTAGACGTGATTAGCCTCGAGAAGCCTCAGCGGAAATGAGCCTCATCTCGCCTGGAGGGCAAAACCTCCTGGATTTTCTCGAGTTGCGGTAGGTGATCTCGACTGACGATGGGGACCTCAGGGACCCGCTCTGGTGGCCTCAGGAAAAGCCAGTCCCCATGCGAGTTCCTCGGTGGCCTCTCGGGATTCCTCTCCCGTCGATGCCGGGGCCTAAGACCTTGTGTGGAGTCGGGGCCGGAACCTGAGGATTCCTCTCCAGTGCTGACATGGATCTTGGGGTACTTCTGGAGTCTCCCCAGGGGAGTCAGTCCTCGTCTCGAATGCGGGCATGCACTTGCGCTTTCCTCCAGAGCGGTAGCAGCAGTGTCACGCAGTCCGCCGCGTGGATCAAAGGATCTTTGGTTTTCCCTCGAGTCTTTCCCACGAGGCTTTCCCACGAGGCTTTCCCACAGGGCTGTCCCACGTGCACACGTGGTGGGAGTCGATCCTCGGCTTGAACGTCAAGGCAGTGCAGGGAAAACAGGTTCCTCTGGAATGGACTGACACATCTGGGGGACTCTTGGAATGGTGGCATGACCCTGGAGTTCCTCTCGCCTTTCCTGTGGAGAGCGCCTCCTCTTGAGATGCGACGGGAACGCCGGGAATTCTTTCCCTACGAAACAGGGAAAGGATCCCTCATCTCGAGCTAGAGGCAGAAACGGGGCTCCCCTGGATGTGTGCGGGACACCACGTGATTCCTCTCGAGTGCAGACGGGTATGTCGGGGAACTTCTTGAGTTGCAGCAAGGGTGTGAAGGACCCTTTGGCAGTTCCAGTGGTTAGATGTGATTGGCCTCGAGAAGCCTCAGCGTAAATGGGCCTCATCTGGCCTGGAGGGCAAAACCTCCTGGATTTTCTCCATTTCCGGCAGGTGCTCTCGACTTACGACGGGGACCTCAGGGACCCGCTCTGGTGGCCTCAGGAAAGACCAGTCCCGATGCGAGTTCCTCGGGGGCCTCTCGGGATTCCTCTCCCGTCGATGCCGGGGCCTAAGACCTTGTGTGGAGTCTGGGCCGGAACCTGAGGATTCCTCTCCAGTGCTGACATGGATCTTGGGGTACTTCTGGAGTCTCCCCAGGGGAGTCAGTCCTCGTCTCGAATGCGGGCATGCACTTGCGCTTTCCTCCAGAGCGGTAGCAGCAGTGTCACGCAGTCCGCCGCGTGGATCAAAGGATCTATGGTTTTCCCTCGAGTCTTTCCCACGAGGCTTTCCCACGAGGCTTTCCCACAGGGCTGTCCCACGTGCACACGTGGTGGGAGTCGATCCTCGGCTTGAACGTCAAGGCAGTGCAGGGAAAACAGGTTCCTCTGGTATGGACTGACACATCTGGGGGACTCTTGGAATGGTGGCACGACCCTGGAGTTCCTCTCGCCTTTCCTGTGGAGAGCGCCTCCTCTTGAGATGCGACGGGAACGCCGGGAATTCTTTCCCTACGAAACAGGGAAGGATCCATCATCTCGAGCTAGGAGGCGGAAATGGGGCTCCCCTGGATGTGTGAGGGACCCCACGTGCTTCCTCTCGAGTGGAGACGGGTATGTTGGGGAACTTCTTGAGTGGCAGCAATGGTGAGAAGGACCCTTTGGAAGTTCCAGTGGTTAGATGTGATTGGCCTCGAGAAGCCTCAGCGGAAATGGGCCTCATCTCGCCTGGAGGGCAAAACCTCCTGGATTTTCTCGAGTTGCGGCAGGTGCTCTCGACTTACGACGGGGACCGCAGGGACCCGCTCTGGTGGCCTCAGGAAAGGCCAGTCCCCATGCGAGTTCCTCGGGGGCCTCTCGGGATTCCTCTCCCGTCGATGGCGGGGCCTAAGTCCTTGTGTGGAGTCGGGGCCGGAACCTGAGGATTCCTCTCCAGTGCTGACATGGATCTTGGGGTACTTCTGGATTCTCCCCAGGGGAGTCAGTCCTCGTCTCGAATGCGGGCATGCACTTGCGCTTTCCTCCAGAGCGGTAGCAGCAGTGTCACGCAGTCCACCGCATGGATCAAAGGATCTATGGTTTTCCCTCGAGTCTTTCCCACGAGGCTTTCCCACGAGGCTTTCCCACAGGGCTGTCCCACGTACACACGTGGTGGGAGTCGATCCTCGGCTTGAACGTCAAGGCAGTGCAGGGAAAACAGGCTCCTCTGGAATGGACTGACTCATCTGGGAGACTCTTGGAATGGTGGCACGACCCTGGAGGACCTCTCGCCTTTCCTGTGGAGAGCGCCTCCTCTTGAGAAGCGACGGGAACGCCGGGAATTCTTTCCCTACGAAACAGGGAACGGATCCCTCATCTCGAGCTGGGAGGCGGAAACGGCGCTCCCCTGGATGTGTGCGGGACCCCACGTGCTTCCTCTCGAGTGCAGACGGCTTTGTCGGGGAACTTCTTGAGTTGCAGCAAGGGTGTGAAGGAACCTTTGGAAAGTCCAGTGGTTAGATGTGATTGGCCTGGAGAAGCCTCAGCGGAAATGGTCCTCATCTCGCCTGGAGGGCAAAACCTCCTGGATTTTCTCGAGTTGCGGCAGGTGCTCTCGACTTACGACGGGGACCTCAGGGACCCGCTCTGGTGGCCTCAGGAAAGGCCAGTCCAAATGCGAGTTCCTCGGGGCCCTCTCGTGATTCCTCTCCCGTCGATGCCGGGGCCTAAGACCTTGTGTGGAGTCGGGGCCGGAACCTGAGGATTCCTCTCCAGTGCTGACATGGATCTTGGGGTACTTCTGGAGTCTCCCCAGGGGAGTCAGTCCTCGTCTCGAATGCGGGCATGCAATTGCGCTTTCCTCCAGAGCGGTAGAAGCAGTGTCACGCAATCCGCCACGTGGATCAAAGGATCTATGGTTTTCCCTCGAGGCTTTCCCACGAGGCTTTCCCACAGGGCTGTCCCACGTGCACACGTGGTGGGAGTCAATCCTCGGCTTGAACGTCAAGGCAGTGCAGGGAAAACAGGTTCCTCTGGAATGGACTGACACATCTGGGGGACTCTTGGAATGGTGTCACGACCCTGGAGTTCCTCTCGCCTTTCCTGTGGAGAGCGCCTCCTCTTGAGATGCGACTGGAACGCCGGGAATTCTTTCCCTACGAAACAGGGAAAGGATCCCTCATCTCGAGCAAGGAGGCGGAAACGGGGCTCCCCTGGATGTTTGCGGGACACCACGTGCTTCCTCTCGAGTGCAGACGGGTATGTCGGGGAACTTCTTGAGTTGCAGCAAGGGTGTGAAGGACCCTTTGGAAGTTCCAGTGGTTAGATGTGATTGGCCTCGAGAAGCCTCAGCGGAAATGGGCCTCATCTCGCCTGGAGGGCAAAACCTCCTGGATTTTCTCGAGTTGCGGCAGGTGCTCTCGACTTACGACGGGGACCTCAGGGACCCGCTCTGGTGGCCTCAGGAAAGGCCAGTCCCCATGCGAGTTCCTCGGGGCCCTCTCGTGATTCCTCTCCCGTCGATGCCGGGGCCTAAGACCTTGTGTGGAGTCGGGGCCGGAACCTGAGGATTCTTCTCCAGTGCTGACATGGATCTTGGGGTACTTCTGGAGTCTCCCCAGGGGAATCAGTCCTCGTCTCGAATGCGGGCATGCACTTGCGCTTTCCTCCAGAGCGGTAGCAGCAGTGTCACCCAGTCCGCCGCGTGGATCAAAGGATCTATGGTTTTCCCTCGAGTCTTTCCCACGAGGCTTTCCCACGAGGCTTTCCCACAGGGCTGTCCCACGTGCACACGTGGTGGGAGTCGATCCTCGGCTTGAACGTCAAGGCAGTGCAGGGAAAACAGGTTCCTCTGGAATGGCCTGACACATCTGGGGGACTCTTGGAATGGTGGCATGACCCTGGAGTTCCTCTCGCCTTTCCTGTAGAGAGCACCTCCTCTTGAGATGCGACGAGAACGCCGGGAATTCTTTCCCTAGGAAACAGGGAAAGGATCCCTCATCTGGAGCTAGGAGGCGGAAACGGCGCTCCCCTGGATGTGTGCGGGACACCACGTGCTTCCTCTCGAGTGGAGACGGGTATGTCGGGGAACGTCTGGAGTTGCAGCAAGGGTGTGAAGGACCCTTTGAAGTTCCAGTGGTTAGACGTGATTAGCCTCGAGAAGCCTCAGCGGAAATGGGCCTCATCTCGCCTAGAGGGCAAAACCGCCTGGATTTTCTCGAGTTGCGGCAGGTGCTCTCGACTTACGACGGGGACCTCAGGGACCCGCTCTGGTGGCCTCAGGAAAGGCCAGTCCCCATGCGAGTTCCTCGGGGGCCTCTCGGGATTCCTCTCCCGTCGATGCCGGGTCCTAAGACCTTGTGTGGAGTCGGGGCCGGAACCTGAGGATTCCTCTCCAGTGCTGACATGGATCTTGGGGTACTTCTGGAGTCTCCCCAGGGGAGTCAGTCCTCGTCTCGAATGCGGGCATGCACTTGCGCTTTCCTCCAGAGCGGTAGCAGCAGTGTCACGCAGTCCGCCGCGTGGATCAAAGGATCTATGGTTTTCCCTCGAGTCTTTCCCACGAGGCTTTCCCACGAGGCTTTCCCACAGGGCTGTCCCACGTGCACACGTGGTGGGAGTCGATCCTCGGCTTGAACGTCAAGGCAGTGCAGGGAAAACAGGTTCCTCTGGAATGGACTGACACATCTGGGGGACTCTTGGAATGGTGTCACGACCCTGGAGTTCCTCTCGCCTTTCCTGTGGAGAGCGCCTCCTCTTGAGATGCGACGGGAACGCCGGGAATTCTTTCCCTACGAAACAGGGAAAGATCCCTCATCTCGAGCTAGGAGGCGGAAACGGGGCTCCCCTGGATGTGTGAGGGACCCCACGTGCTTCCTCTCGAGTGGAGACGGGTACGTCGGGGAACTTCTTGAGTTCCAGCAATGGTGTGAAGGACCCTTTGGAAGTTCCAGTGGTTAGATGTGATTGGCCTCGAGAAGCCTCAGCGGAAATGGGCCTCATCTCGCCTGAAGGGCAAAACCTCCTGGATTTTCTCGAGTTGCGGCAGGTGCTCTCGACTTACGACGGGGACCTCAGCAACCTCTCTGGTGGCCTCAGGAAAGGCCAGTCCCCATGCGAGTTCATCGGGGGCCTCTCGGGATTCCTCTCCCGTCGATGGCGGGGCCTAAGTCCTTGTGTGGAGTCGGGGCCGGAACCTGAGGATTCCTCTCCAGTGCTGACATGGATCTTGGGGTACTTCTGGAGTCTCCCCAGGGGAGTCAGTCCTCGTCTCGAATGCGGGCATGCACTTGCGCTTTCCTCCAGAGCGGTAGCAGCAGTGTCACGCAGTCCGCCGCGTGGATCAAAGGATCTATAGTTTTCCCTCGAGTCTTTCCCACGAGGCTTTCCCACGAGGCTTTCCCACAGGGCTGTCCCACGTGCACACGTGGTGGGAGTCGATCCTCGGCTTGAACGTCAAGGCAGTGCAGGGAAAACAGGTTCCTCTGGAATGGACTGACACATCTGGGGGACTCTTGGAATGGTGTCACGACCCTGGAGTTCCTCTCGCCTTTCCTGTGGAGAGCGCCTCCTCTTGAGATGCGACAGGAACGCCCGGAATTCTTTCCCTACGAAACAGGGAAAGGATCCCTCATCTCGAGCTAGGAGGCGAAACGGGGCTCCCCTGCATGTGTGCGGGACACCACGTACTTCCTCTCGAGTGCAGACGGGTATGTCGGGGAACTTCTTGAGTTGCAGCAATGGTGTGAAGGACCCTTTGGAAGTTCCAGTGGTTAGATGTGATTGGCCTCGAGAAGCCTCAGCGGAAATGGGCCTCATCTCGCCTGAAGGGCAAAACCTCCTGGATTTTCTCGAGTTGCGGCAAGTGCTCTCGACTTACGACGGGGACCTCAAGAACCGCTCTGGTGGCCTCAGGAAAGGCCAGTCCCCATGCGAGTTCCTCGGGGGCCTCTCGGGATTCCTCTCCCGTCGATGCCAGGGCCTAAGACCTTGTGTGGAGTCGGGGCCGGAACCTGAGGATTCCTCTCCAGTGCTGACATGGATCTTGGGGTACTTCTGGAGTCTCCCCAGGGGAGTCAGTCCTCGTCTCGAATGCGGGCATGCACTTGCGCTTTCCTCCAGAGCGGTAGCAGCAGTGTCACGCAGTCCGCCGCGTGGATCAAAGGATCTATGGTTTTCCCTCGAGTCTTTCCCACGAGGCTTTCCCACGAGGCTTTCCCACAGGGCTGTCCCACGTGCACACGTGGTGGGAGTCGATCCTCGGCTTGAACGTCAAGGCAGTGCAGGGAAAACATGTTCCTCTGGAATGGACTGACACATCTGGGGGACTCTTGGAATGGTGGCACGACCCTGGAGTTCCTCTCGCCTTTCCTGTGGAGAGCGCCTCCTCTTGAGATGCGACGGGAACGCCGGGAAATCTTTCCCTACGAAACAGGGAAAGGATCACTCATCTCGAGGTAGGAGGCGAAACGGGGCTCCCCTGGATGTGTGCGGGACACCACGTACTTCCTCTCGAGTGGAGACGGGTATGTCGGGGAACTTCTTGAGTTGCAGCAAGGGTGTGAAGGACCATTTGGAAGTTCCAGTGGTTAGAAGTGATTGGCCTCGAGAAGCCTCAGCGGAAATGGGCCTCATCTCGCCTGGAGGGCAAAACCTCCTGGATTTTCTCGAGTTGCGGCAGGTGCTCTCGACTTACGACGGGGACCTCAGGGACCCGCTCTGGTGGCCTCAGGAAAGGCCAGTCCCCATGCGAGTTCCTCGGGGGCCTCTCGGGATTCCTCTCCCGTCGATGCCGGGGCCTAAGACCTTGTGTGGAGTCGGGGCCGGAACCTGAGGATTCCTCTCCAGTGCTGACATGGATCTTGGGGTACTTCTGTAGTCTCCCCAGGGGAGTCAGTCCTCATCTCGAATGCGGGCATGCACTTGCGCTTTCCTCCAGAGCGGTAGCAGCAGTGTCACGCAGTTCGCCGCGTGGATCAAAGGATCTATGGTTTTCCCTCGAGTCTTTCCCACGAGGCTTTCCCACGAGGCTTTCCCACAGGGCTGTCCCACGTGCACACGTGGTGGGAGTCGATCCTCGGCTTGAACGTCAAGGCAGTGCAGGGAAAACAGGTTCCTCTGGAATGGACTGACACATCTGGGGGACTCTTGGAATGGTGTCACGACCCTGGAGTTCCTCTCGCCTTTCCTGTGGAGAGCGCCTCCTCTTGAGATGTGACGGGAACGCCGGGAATTCTTTCCCTACGAAACAGGGAAGGATCCCTCATCTCGAGCTAGGAGGCGGAAACGGGGCTCCCCTGGATGTGTGAGGGACCACACGTGCTTCCTCTCGAGTGGAGACGGGTATGTTGGGGAACTTCTTGAGTGGCAGCAATGGTGTGAAGGACCCTTTGGAAGTTCCAGTCGTTAGATGTGATTGGCCTCGAGAAGCCTCAGCGGAAATGGGCCTCATCTCGCCTGGAGGGCAAAACCTCCTGGATTTTCTCGAGTTGCGGCAGGTGCTCTCGACTTACGACGGGGACCTCAGGGACCCGCTCTGGTGGCCTCAGGAAAGGCCAGTCCCCATGCGAGTTCCTCGGGGGCCTCTCGGGATTCCTCTCCCGTCGATGCCGGGGCCTAAGACCTTGTGTGGAGTCGGGGCCGGAACCTGAGGAATCCTCTCCAGTGCTGACATGGATCTTGGGGTACTTCTGGAGTCTCCCCAGGGGAGTCAGTCCTCGTCTCGAATGTGGGCATGCACTTGCGCTTTCCTCCAGAGCGGTAGCAGCAGTGTCACGCAATCCGCCACGTGGATCAAAGAATCTATGGTTTTCCCTCGAGGCTTTCCCACGAGGCTTTCCCACAGGGCTGTCCCACGTGCACACGTGGTGGGAGTCGATCCTCGGCTTGAACGTCAAGGCAGTGCAGGGAAAACAGGTTCCTCTGGAATGGACTGACACATCTGGGGGACTCTTGGAATGGTGGCATGACCCTGGAGTTCCTCTCGCCTCTCCTGTGGAGAGCGCCTCCTCTTGAGATGCGACAAGAACGCCGGGAATTCTTTCCCTAAGAAACAGGGAAAGGATCCCTCATCTCGAGCTAGGAGGCGGAAACGGGGCTCCCCTGGATGTGTGCGGGACACCACGTGCTTCCTCTCGAGTGCAGACGGGTATGTCGGGGAACTTCTTGAGTTGCAGCAAGGGTGTGAAGGACCCTTTGGAAGTTCCAGTGGTTAGACGTGATTGGCCTCGAGAAGCCTCAGCGGAAATGGGCCTCATCTCGCCTGGAGGGCAAAACCGCCTGGATTTTCTCGAGTTGCGGCAGGTGCTCTCGACTTACGACGGGGACCTCAGGGAACCGCTCTGGTGGCCTCAGGAAAGGCCCGTCCCCATGCGAGTTCCTCGGGGGCCTCTCGGGATTCTTCTCCCGTCGATGCCGGGGCCTAAGACCTTGTGTGGAGTCGGGGCCGGAACCTGAGGATTCCTCTCCAGTGCTGACATGGATCTTGGGGTACTTCTGGATTCTCCCCAGGGGAGTCAGTCCTCGTCTCGAATGCGGGCATGCACTTGCGCTTTCCTCCAGAGCGGTAGCAGCAGTGTCACGCAGTCCACCGCATGGATCAAAGGATCTATGGTTTTCCCTCGAGTCTTTCCCACGAGGCTTTCCCACGAGGCTTTCCCACAGGGCTGTCCCACGTACACACGTGGTGGGAGTCGATCCTCGGCTTGAACGTCAAGGCAGTGCAGGGAAAACAGGCTCCTCTGGAATGGACTGACTCATCTGGGAGACTCTTGGAATGGTGGCACGACCCTGGAGGACCTCTCGCCTTTCCTGTGGAGAGCGCCTCCTCTTGAGAAGCGACGGGAACGCCGGGAATTCTTTCCCTACGAAACAGGGAACGGATCCCTCATCTCGAGCTGGGAGGCGGAAACGGCGCTCCCCTGGATGTGTGCGGGACCCCACGTGCTTCCTCTCGAGTGCAGACGGCTTTGTCGGGGAACTTCTTGAGTTGCAGCAAGGGTGTGAAGGAACCTTTGGAAAGTCCAGTGGTTAGATGTGATTGGCCTGGAGAAGCCTCAGCGGAAATGGTCCTCATCTCGCCTGGAGGGCAAAACCTCCTGGATTTTCTCGAGTTGCGGCAGGTGCTCTCGACTTACGACGGGGACCTCAGGGACCCGCTCTGGTGGCCTCAGGAAAGGCCAGTCCAAATGCGAGTTCCTCGGGGCCCTCTCGTGATTCCTCTCCCGTCGATGCCGGGGCCTAAGACCTTGTGTGGAGTCGGGGCCGGAACCTGAGGATTCCTCTCCAGTGCTGACATGGATCTTGGGGTACTTCTGGAGTCTCCCCAGGGGAGTCAGTCCTCGTCTCGAATGCGGGCATGCAATTGCGCTTTCCTCCAGAGCGGTAGAAGCAGTGTCACGCAATCCGCCACGTGGATCAAAGGATCTATGGTTTTCCCTCGAGGCTTTCCCACGAGGCTTTCCCACAGGGCTGTCCCACGTGCACACGTGGTGGGAGTCAATCCTCGGCTTGAACGTCAAGGCAGTGCAGGGAAAACAGGTTCCTCTGGAATGGACTGACACATCTGGGGGACTCTTGGAATGGTGGCACGACCCTGGAGTTCCTCTCGCCTTTCCTGTGGAGAGCGCCTCCTCTTGAGATGCGACTGGAACGCCGGGAATTCTTTCCCTACGAAACAGGGAAAGGATCCCTCATCTCGAGCAAGGAGGCGGAAACGGGGCTCCCCTGGATGTTTGCGGGACACCACGTGCTTCCTCTCGAGTGCAGACGGGTATGTCGGGGAACTTCTTGAGTTGCAGCAAGGGTGTGAAGGACCCTTTGGAAGTTCCAGTGGTTAGATGTGATTGGCCTCGAGAAGCCTCAGCGGAAATGGGCCTCATCTCGCCTGGAGGGCAAAACCTCCTGGATTTTCTCGAGTTGCGGCAGGTGCTCTCGACTTACGACGGGGACCTCAGGGACCCGCTCTGGTGGCCTCAGGAAAGGCCAGTCCCCATGCGAGTTCCTCGGGGCCCTCTCGTGATTCCTCTCCCGTCGATGCCGGGGCCTAAGACCTTGTGTGGAGTCGGGGCCGGAACCTGAGGATTCTTCTCCAGTGCTGACATGGATCTTGGGGTACTTCTGGAGTCTCCCCAGGGGAATCAGTCCTCGTCTCGAATGCGGGCATGCACTTGCGCTTTCCTCCAGAGCGGTAGCAGCAGTGTCACCCAGTCCGCCGCGTGGATCAAAGGATCTATGGTTTTCCCTCGAGTCTTTCCCACGAGGCTTTCCCACGAGGCTTTCCCACAGGGCTGTCCCACGTGCACACGTGGTGGGAGTCGATCCTCGGCTTGAACGTCAAGGCAGTGCAGGGAAAACAGGTTCCTCTGGAATGGCCTGACACATCTGGGGGACTCTTGGAATGGTGGCATGACCCTCGAGTTCCTCTCGCCTTTCCTGTAGAGAGCACCTCCTCTTGAGATGCGACGAGAACGCCGGGAATTCTTTCCCTAGGAAACAGGGAAAGGATCCCTCATCTGGAGCTAGGAGGCGGAAACGGCGCTCCCCTGGATGTGTGCGGGACACCACGTGCTTCCTCTCGAGTGGAGACGGGTATGTCGGGGAACTTCTTGAGTTGCAGCAAGGGTGTGAAGGACCCTTTGAAGTTCCAGTGGTTAGACGTGATTAGCCTCGAGAAGCCTCAGCGGAAATGGGCCTCATCTCGCCTGGAGGGCAAAACCGCCTGGATTTTCTCGAGTTGCGGCAGGTGCTCTCGACTTACGACGGGGACCTCAGGGACCCGCTCTGGTGGCCTCAGGAAAGGCCAGTCCCCATGCGAGTTCCTCGGGGGCCTCTCGGGATTCCTCTCCCGTCGATGCCGGGTCCTAAGACCTTGTGTGGAGTCGGGGCCGGAACCTGAGGATTCCTCTCCAGTGCTGACATGGATCTTGGGGTACTTCTGGAGTCTCCCCAGGGGAGTCAGTCCTCGTCTCGAATGCGGGCATGCACTTGCGCTTTCCTCCAGAGCGGTAGCAGCAGTGTCACGCAGTCCGCCGCGTGGATCAAAGGATCTATGGTTTTCCCTCGAGTCTTTCCCACGAGGCTTTCCCACGAGGCTTTCCCACAGGGCTGTCCCACGTGCACACGTGGTGGGAGTCAATCCTCGGCTTGAACGTCAAGGCAGTGCAGGGAAAACAGGTTCCTCTGGAATGGACTGACACATCTGGGGGACTCTTGGAATGGTGTCACGACCCTGGAGTTCCTCTCGCCTTTCCTGTGGAGAGCGCCTCCTTTTGAGATGCGACTGGAACGCCGGGAATTCTTTCCCTACGAAACAGGGAAAGGATCCCTCATCTCGAGCTAGGAGGCGGAAACGGGGCTCCCCTGGATGTTTGCGGGACACCACGTGCTTCCTCTCGAGTGCAGACGGGTATGTCGGGGAACTTCTTGAGTTGCAGCAAGGGTGTGAAGGACCCTTTGGAAGTTCCAGTGGTTAGATGTGATTGGCCTCGAGAAGCCTCAGCGGAAATGGGCCTCATCTCGCCTGGAGGGCAAAACCTCCTGGATTTTCTCGAGTTGCGGCAGGTGCTCTCGACTTACGACGGGGACCTCAGGGACCCGCTCTGGTGGCCTCAGGAAAGGCCAGTCCCCATGCGAGTTCCTCGGGGCCCTCTCGTGATTCCTCTCCCGTCGATGCCGGAGCCTAAGACCTTGTGTGGAGTCGGGGCCGGAACCTGAGGATTCCTCTCCAGTGCTGACATGGATCTTGGGGTACTTCTGGAGTCTCCCCAGGGGAGTCAGTCCTCGTCTCGAATGCGGGCATGCACTTGCGCTTTCCTCCAGAGCGGTAGCAGCAGTGTCACCCAGTCCGCCGCGTGGATCAAAGGATCTATGGTTTTCCCTCGAGTCTTTCCCACGAGGCTTTCCCACGAGGCTTTCCCACAGGGCTGTCCCACGTGCACACGTTGTGGGAGTCGATCCTCGGCTTGAACGTCAAGGCAGTGCAGGGAAAACAGGTTCCTCTGGAATGGACTGACTCATCTGGGGGACTCTTGGAATGGTGGCACGACCCTGGAGGACCTCTCGCCTTTCCTGTGGAGAGCGCCTCCTCTTGAGAAGCGACGGAAACGCCAGGAATTCTTTCCCTACGAAACAGGGAAAGGATCCCTCATCTCGAGCTAGGAGGCGGAAACGGCGCTCCCCTGGATGTGTGCGGGACACCACGTGCTTCCTCTCGAGTGCAGACGGGTATGTCGGGGAACTTCTTGAGTTGCAGCAAGGGTGTGAAGGAACCTTTGGAAGTTCCAGTGGTTAGATGTGATTGGCCTCGAGAAGCCTCAGCGGAAATGGGCCTCATCTCGCCTGGAGGGCAAAACCTCCTGGATTTTCTCGAGTTGCGGCAGGTGCTCTCGACTTACGACGGGGACCTCAGGGACCCGCTCTGGTGGCCTCAGGAAAGGCCAGTCCCCATGCGAGTTCCTCGGGGGCCTCTCGGGATTCCTCTCCCGTCGATGCCGGGGCCTAAGACCTTGTGTGGAGTCGGGGCCGGAACCTGAGGATTCCTCTCCAGTGCTGACATGGATCTTGGGGTACTTCTGGAGTCTCCCCAGGGGAGTCAGTCCTCGTCTCGAATGGGGGCATGCCCTTGCGCTTTCCTCCAGAGCGGTAGCAGCAGTGTCACGCAATCCGACACGTGGATCAAAGGATCTATGGTTTTCCCTCGAGGCTTTCCCACGAGGCTTTCCCACAGGGCTGTCCCACGTGCACACGTGGTGGGAGTCGATCCTCGGCTTGAAAGTCAAGGCAGTGCAGGGAAAACAGGTTCCTCTGGAATGGACTGACACATCTGGGGGACTCTTGGAATGGTGGCATGACCCTGGAGTTCCTCTCGCCTTTCCTGTGGAGAGCGCCTCCTCTTGAGATGCGACGGGAACGCCAGGAATTCTTTCCCTACGAAACCGGGAAGGATCCCTCATCTCGAGCTAGGAGGCGGAAACGGGGCTCCCCTGGATGTGTGAGGGACCGCACGTGCTTCCTCTCGAGTGGAGACGGGTATGTCGGGGAACTTCTTGAGTTGCAGCAATGGTGTGAAGGACCCTTTGGAAGTTCCAGTGGTTAGATGTGATTGGCCTCGAGAAGCCTCAGCGGAAATGGGCCTCATCTCGCCTGAAGGGCAAAACCTCCTGGATTTTCTCGAGTTGCGGCAAGTGCTCTCGACTTACGACGGGGACCTCAAGAACCGCTCTGGTGGCCTCAGGATAGGAGAGTCCCCATGCGAGTTCCTCGGGGGCCTCTCGGGATTCCTCTCCCGTCGATGCCAGGGCCTAAGACCTTGTGTGGAGTCGGGGCCGGAACCTGAGGATTCCTCTCCAGTGCTGACATGGATCTTGGGGTACTTCTGGAGTCTCCCCAGGGGAGTCAGTCCTCGTCTCGAATGCGGTCATGCACTTGCGCTTTCCTCCATAGCGGTAGCAGCAGTGTCACGCAGTCCGCCGCGTGGATCAAAGGATCTATGGTTTTCCCTCGAGTCTTTCCCACGAGGCTTTCCCACGAGGCTTTCCCACAGGGCTGTCCCACGTGCACACGTGGTGGGAGTCGATCGTCGGCTTGAACGTCAAGGCAGTGCAGGGAAAACAGGTTCCTCTGGAATGGACTGACACATCTGGGGGACTCTTGGAATGGTGGCACGACCCTGGAGTTCCTCTCGCCTTTCCTGTGGAGAGCGCCTCCTCTTGAGATGCGACGGGAACGCCGGGAAATCTTTCCCTACGAAACAGGGAAAGGATCACTCATCTCGAGCTAGGAGGCGGAAACGGGGCTCCCCTGGATGTTTGCGGGACACCACGTGCTTCCTCTCGAGTGCAGACGGGTATGTCGGGGAACTTCTTGAGTTGCAGCAAGGGTGTGAAGGACCCTTTGGAAGTTCCAGTGGTTAGATGTGATTGGCCTCGAGAAGCCTCAGCGGAAATGGGCCTCATCTCGCCTGGAGGGCAAAACCTCCTGGATTTTCTCGAGTTGCGGCAGGTGCTCTCGACTTACGACGGGGACCTCAGGAACCCGCTCTGGTGGCCTCAGGAAAGGCCAGTCCCCATGCGAGTTCCTCGGGGCCCTCTCGTGATTCCTCTCCCGTCGATGCCGGGGCCTAAGACCTTGTGTGGAGTCGGGGCCGGAACCTGAGGATTCCTCTCCAGTGCTGACATGGATCTTGGGGTACTTCTGGAGTCTCCCCAGGGGAGTCAGTCCTCGTCTCGAATGCGGGCATGCACTTGCGCTTTCCTCCAGAGCGGTAGCAGCAGTGTCACCCAGTCCGCCGCGTGGATCAAAGGATCTATGGTTTTCCCTCGAGTCTTTCCCACGAGGCTTTCCCACGAGGCTTTCCCACAGGGCTGTCCCACGTGCACACGTGGTGGGAGTCGATCCTCGGCTTGAACGTCAAGGCAGTGCAGGGAAAACAGGTTCCTCTGGAATGGACTGACACATCTGGGGGACTCTTGGAATGGTGGCATGACCCTGGAGTTCCTCTCGCCTCTCCTGTGGAGAGCGCCTCCTCTTGAGTTGCGACAAGAACGCCGGGAATTCTTTCCCTACGAAACAGGGAAAGGATCCCTCATCTCGAGCTAGGAGGCGGAAACGGGGCTCCCCTGAATGTGTGCGGGACACCACGTGCTTCCTCTCGAGTGGAGACGGGTATGTCGGGGAACTTCTTGAGTTGCAGCAAGGGTGTGAAGGACCCTTTGGAAGTTCCAGTGGTTAGACGTGATTGGCCTCGAGAAGCCTCAGCGGAAATGGGCCTCATCTCGCCTGGAGGGCAAAACCTCCTGGATTTTCTCGAGTTGCGGCAGGTGCTCTCGACTTACGACGGGGACCTCAGGGACCCGCTCTGGTGGCCTCAGGAAAGGCCCGTCCCCATGCGAGTTCCTCGGGGGCCTCTCGGGATTCCTCTCCCGTCGATGCCGGGGCCTAAGACCTTGTGTGGAGTCGGGGCCGGAACCTGAGGATTCCTCTCCAGTGCTGACATGGTTCTTGGGGTACTTCTGGAGTCTCCCCAGGGGAGTCAGTCCTCGTCTCGAATGCGGGCATGCACTTGCGCTTTCCTCCAGAGCGGTAGCAGCAGTGTCACGCAGTCCGCCGCATGGATCAAAGGATCTATGGTTTTCCCTCGAGTCTTTCCCACGAGGCTTTCCCACGAGGCTTTCCCACAGGGCTGTCCCACGTACACACGTGGTGGGAGTCGATCCTCGGCTTGAAAGTCAAGGCAGTGCAGGGAAAACAGGTTCCTCTGGAATGGACTGACTCATCTGGGAGACTCTTGGAATGGTGGCACGACCCTGGAGGACCTCTCGCCTTTCCTGTCGAGAGCGCCTCCTCTTGCGAAGCGACGGAAACGCCGGGAATTCTTTCCCTACGAAACAGGGAAAGGATCACTCATCTCGAGCTAGGAGGCGGAAACGGCGCTCCCCTGGATGTGTGCGGGACACCACGTGCTTCCTCTCGAGTGCAGACGGGTATGTCGGGGAACTTCTTGAGTTGCAGCAAGGGTGTGAAGGAACCTTTGGAAGTTCCTGTGGTTAGATGTGATTGGCCTCGAGAAGCCTCAGCGGAAATGGGCCTCATCTCGCCTGGAGGGCAAAACCTCCTGGATTTTCTCGAGTTGCGGCAGGTGCTCTCGACTTACAACGGGGACCTCAGGGACCCGCTCTGGTGGCCTCAGGAAAGGCCAGTCCCCATGCGAGTTCCTCGGGGGCCTCTCGGGATTCCTCTCCCGTCGATGCCGGGGCCTAAGACCTTGTGTGGAGTCGGGGCCGGAACCTGAGGAATCCTCTCCAGTGCTGACATGGATCTTGGGGTACTTCTGGAGTCTCCCCAGGGGAGTCAGTCCTCGTCTCGAATGCGGGCATGCCCTTGCGCTTTCCTCCAGAGCGGTAGCAGCAGTGTCACGCAATCCGACACGTGGATCAAAGGATCTATGGTTTTCCCTCGAGGCTTTCCCACGAGGCTTTCCCACAGGGCTGTCCCACGTGCACACGTGGTGGGAGTCGATCCTCGGCTTGAAAGTCAAGGCAGTGCAGGGAAAACAGGTTCCTCTGGAATGGACTGACACATCTGGGGGACTCTTGGAATGGTGGCATGACCCTGGAGTTCCTCTCGCCTCTCCTGTGGAGAGCGCCTCCTCTTGAGATGCGACAAGAACGCCGGGAATTCTTTCCCTACGAAACAGGGAAAGGATCCCTCATCTCGAGCTAGGAGGCGGAAACGGGGCTCCCCTGGATGTGTGCGGGACACCACGTGCTTCCTCTCGAGTGGAGACGGGTATGTCGGGGAACTTCTTGATTTGCAGCAAGCGTGTGAAGGACCCTTTGGAAGTTCCAGTGGTTAGACGTGATTGGCCTCGAGAAGCCTCAGCGGAAATGGGCCTCATCTCGCCTGGAGGGCAAAACCGCCTGAATTTTCTCGAGTTGCGGCAGGTGCTCTCGACTTACGACGGGGACCTCAGGGAACCGCTCTGGTGGCCTCAGGAAAGGCCCGTCCCCATGCGAGTTCCTCGGGGGCCTCTCGGGATTCCTCTCCCGTCGATGCCGGGGCCTAAGACCTTGTGTGGAGTCGGGGCCGGAACCTGAGGATTCCTCTCCAGTGCTGACATGGATCTTGGGGTACTTCTGGAGTCTCCCCAGGGGAGTCAGTCCTCGTCTCGAATGCGGGCATGCACTTGCGCTTTCCTCCAGAGCGGTAGCAGCAGTGTCACCCAGTCCCCCGCATGGATCAAAGGATCTATGGTTTTCCCTCGAGTCTTTCCCACGAGGCTTTCCCACGAGGCTTTCCCACAGGGCTGTCCCACGTACACACGTGGTGGGAGTCGATCCTCGGCTTGAAAGTCAAGGCAGTGCAGGGAAAACAGGTTCCTCTGGAATGGACTGACTCATCTGGGAGACTCTTGGAATGGTGGCACGACCCTGGAGGACCTCTCGCCTTTCCTGTGGAGAGCGCCTCCTCTTGAGAAGCGACGGGAACGCCGGGAATTCTTTCCCTACTAAACAGGGAAAGGATCCCTCATCTCGAGCTAGGAGGCGGAAACGGCGCTCCCCTGGATGTGTGCGGGACCCCACGTGCTTCCTCTCGAGTGCAGACGGGTATGTCGGGGAACTTCTTGAGTTGCAGCAAGGGTGTGAAGGAACCTTTGGAAAGTCCAGTGGTTAGATGTGATTGGCCTCGAGAAGCCTCAGCGGAAATGGTCCTCATCTCGCCTGGAGGGCAAAACCTCCTGGATTTTCTCGAGTTGCGGCAGGTGCTCTCGACTTACGACGGGGACCTCAGGGACCCGCTCTGGTGGCCTCAGGAAAGGCCAGTCCCCAGGCGAGTTCCTCGGGGCCCTCTCGTGATTCCTCTCCCGTCGATGCCGGGGCCTAAGACCTTGTGTGGAGTCGGGGCCGAACCTGAGGATTCCTCTCCAGTGCTGACATGGATCTTGGGGTAATTCTGGAGTCTCCCCAGGGGAGTCAGTCCTCGTCTCGAATGCGGGCATGCACTTGCGCTTTCCTCCAGAGCGGTAGCAGCAGTGTCACGCAATCCGCCACGTGGATCAAAGGATCTATGGTTTTCCCTCTAGGCTTTCCCACGAGGCTTTCCCACAGGGCTGTCCCACGTGCACACGTGGTGGGAGTCGATCCTCGGCTTGAACGTCAAGGCAGTGCAGGGAAAACAGGTTCCTCTGGAATGGACTGACACATCTGGGGGACTCTTGGAATGTTGTCACGACCCTGGAGTTCCTCTCGCCTTTCCTGTGGAGAGCGCCTCCTCTTGAGATGCGACTGGAACGCCGGGAATTCTTTCCCTACGAAACAGGGAAAGGATCCCTCATCTCGAGCTAGGAGGCGGAAACGGGGCTCCCCTGGATGTTTGCGGGACACCACGTGCTTCCTCTCGAGTGCAGACGGGTATGTCGGGGAACTTCTTGAGTTGCAGCAAGGGTGTGAAGGACCCTTTGGAAGTTCCAGTGGTTAGATGTGATTGGCCTCGAGAAGCCTCAGCGGAAATGGGCCTCATCTCGCCTGGAGGGCAAAACCTCCTGGATTTTCTCGAGTTGCGGCAGGTGCTCTCGACTTACGACGGGGACCTCAGGGACCCGCTCTGGTGGCCTCAGGAAAGGCCAGTCCCCATGCGAGTTCCTCGGGGCCCTCTCGTGATTCCTCTCCGGTCGATGCCGGGGCCTAAGACCTTGTGTGGAGTCGGGGCCGGAACCTGAGGATTCCTCTCCAGTGCTGACATGGATCTTGGGGTACTTCTGGAGTCTCCCCAGGGGAGTCAGTCCTCGTCTCGAATGCGGGCATGCACTTGCGCTTTCCTCCAGAGCGGTAGCAGCAGTGTCACCCAGTCCGCCGCGTGGATCAAAGGATCTATGGTTTTTCCTCGAGTCTTTCCCACGAGGCTTTCCCACGAGGCTTTTCCACAGGGCTGTCCCACGTGCACACGTGGTGGGAGTCGATCCTCGGCTTGAACGTCAAGGCAGTGCAGGGAAAACAGGTTCCTCTGGAATGGCCTGACACATCTGGGGGACTCTTGGAATGGTGGCATGACCCTGGAGTTCCTCTCGCCTTTCCTGTGGAGAGCGCCTCCTCTTGAGATGCGACGAGAACGCCGGGAATTCTTTCCCTAGGAAACAGGGAAAGGATCCCTCATCTCGAGCTAGGAGGCGGAAACGGGGCTCCCCTGGATGTGTGCGGGACACCACGTGCTTCCTCTCGAGTGGAGACGGGTATGTCGGGGAACTTCTTGAGTTGCAGCAAGGGTGTGAAGGACCCTTTGGAAGTTCCAGTGGTTAGACGTGATTAGCCTCGAGAAGCCTCAGCGGAAATGGGCCTCATCTCGCCTGGAGGGCAAAACCGCCTGGATTTTCTCGAGTTGCGGCAGGTGCTCTCGACTTACGACGGGGACCTCAGGGACCCGCTCTGGTGGCCTCAGGAAAGGCCAGTCCCCATGCGAGTTCCTCGGGGGCCTCTCGGGATTCCTCTCCCGTCGATGCCGGGGCCTAAGACCTTGTGTGGAGTCGGGGCCGGAACCTGAGGATTCCTCTCCAGTGCTGACATGGATCTTGGGGTACTTCTGGAGTCTCCCCAGGGGAGTCAGTCCTCGTCTCGAATGCGGGCATGCACTTGCGCTTTCCTCCAGAGTGGTAGCAGCACTGTCACGCAATCCGCCACGTGGATCAAAGGATCTATGGTTTTCCCTCGTGGCTTTCCCACGAGGCTTTCCCACAGGGCTGTCCCACGTGCACACGTGGTGGGAGTCGATCCTCGGCTTGAACGTCAAGGCAGTGCAGGGAAAACAGGTTCCTCTGGAATGGACTGACACATCTGGGGGACTCTTGGAATGGTGTCACGACCCTGGAGTTCCTCTCGCCTTTCCTGTGGAGAGCGCCTCCTCTTGAGATGTGACTGGAACGTCGGGAATTCTTTCCCTACGAAACAGGGAAAGGATCCCTCATCTCGAGCTAGGAGGCGGAAACGGGGCTCCCCTGGATGTGTGCGGGACACCACGTGCTTCCTCTCGAGTGCAGACGGGTATGTCGGGGAACTTCTTGAGTTGCAGCAAGGGTGTGAAGGACCCTTTGGAAGTTCCAGTGGTTAGATGTGATTGGCCTCGAGAAGCCTCAGCGGAAATGGGCCTCATCTCGCCTGGAGGGCAAAACCTCCTGGATTTTCTCGAGTTGCGGCAGGTGCTCTCGACTTACGACGGGGACCTCAGGGACCCGCTCTGGTGGCCTCAGGAAAGGCCAGTCCCCATGCGAGTTCCTCGGGGCCCTCTCGTGATTCCTCTCCCGTCGATGCCGGGGCCTAAGACCTTGTGTGGAGTCGGGGCCGGAACCTGAGGATTCCTATCCAGTGCTGACATGGATCTTGGGGTACTTCTGGAGTCTCCCCAGGGGAGTCAGTCCTCGTCTCGAATGCGGGCATGCACTTGCGCTTTCCTCCAGAGCGGTAGCAGCAGTGTTACGCAATCCGCCACATGGATCAAAGGATCTATGGTTTTCCCTCGAGGCTTTCCCACGAGGCTTTCCCACAGGGCTGTCCCACGTGCACACGTGGTGGGAGTCGATCCTCGGCTTGAACGTCAAGGCAGTGCAGGGAAAACAGGTTCCTCTGGAATGGACTGACACATCTGGGGGACTCTTGGAATGGTGTCACGACCCTGGAGTTGCTCTCGCCTTTCCTGTGGAGAGTGCCGCCTCTTGAGATGCGACGGGAACGCCGGGAATTCTTTCCCTACGAAACAGGGAAAGGATCCCTCATCTCGAGCTAGGAGGCGGAAACGGGGCTCCCCTGGATGTGTGCGGGACACCACGTGCTTCCTCTCGAGTGCAGACGGGTATGTCGGGGAACTTCTTGAGTTGCAGCAAGGGTGTGAAGGACCCTTTGGAAGTTCCAGTGGTTAGACGTGATTGGCCTCGAGAAGCCTCAGTGGAAATGGGCCTCATCTCGCCTGGAGGGCAAAACCTCCTGGATTTTCTCGAGTTGCGGCAGGTGCTCTAGACTTACGACGGGGACCTCAGGGACCCGCTCTGGTGGCCTCAGGAAAGGCCCGTCAAATGCGAGTTTCTCGGGGGCCTCTCGGGATTCCTCTCCCGTCGATGCCGGGTCCTAAGACCTTGTGTGGAGTCGGGGCCGGAATCTGAGGATTCCTCTCCAGTGCTGACATGGATCTTGGGGTACTTCTGGAGTCTCCCCAGGGGAGTCAGTCCTCGTCTCGAATGCGGGCATGCACTCGCGCTTTCCTCCAGAGCGGTAGCAGCAGTGTCATGCAGTCCGCCGCGTGGATCAAAGGATCTATGTTTTTCCCTCGAGTCTTTCCCACGAGGCTTTCCCACGAGGCTTTCCCACAGGGCTGTCCCACGTGAACACGTGGTGGGAGTCGATCCTCGGCTTGAACGTCAAGGCAGTGCAGGGAAAACAGTTTCCTCTGGAACGGACTGACACATCTGGGGGACTCTTGGAATGGTGGCACGACCCTGGAGTTCCTCTCGCCTTTCCTGTGGAGAGCGCCTCCTCTTGAGATGCGACTGGAACGCCGGGAATTCTTTCCCTATGAAACAGGGAAAGGATCCCTCATCTCGAGCTAGGAGGCGGAAACGGGGCTCCCCTGGATGTGTGCGGGACACCACGTGCTTCCTCTCGAGTGCAGACGGGTATGTCGGGGAACTTCTTGAGTTGCAGCAAGGGTGTGAAGGACCCTTTGGAAGTTCCAGTGGTTAGACGTGATTGGCCTCGAGAAGCCTCATCGGAAATGGGCCTCATCTCGCCTGGAGGGCAAAACCTCCTGGATTTTCTCGAGTTGCGGCAGGTGCTCTCGACTTACGACGGGGACCTCAGGGACCCGCTCTGGTGGCCTCAGGAAAGGCCAGTCCCCATGCGAGTTCCTGGGGGCCTCTCGGGATTCCTCTCCCGTCGATGCCGGGGCCTAAGTCCTTGTGTGGAGTCGGGGCCGGAACCTGAGGATTCCTCTCCAGTGCTGACATGGATCTTAGGGTACTTCTGGAGTCTCCCCAGGGGAGTCAGTCCTCGTCTCGAATGCGGGCATGCACTTGCGCTTTCCTCCAGAGCGGTAGCAGCAGTGTCACGCAGTCCGCCGCGTGGATCAAAGGATCTATGGTTTTCCCTCGAGTCTTTCCCACGAGGCTTTCCCACGAGGCTTTCCCACAGGGCTGTCCCACGTGCACACGTGGTGGGAGTCGATCCTCGGCTTGAACGTCAAGGCAGTGCAGGGAAAACAGGTTCCTCTGGAATGGACTGACACATCTGGGGGACTCTTGGAATGGTGTCACGACCCTGGAGTTCCTCTCGCCTTTCCTGTGGAGAGCGCCTCCTCTTGAGATGTGACGAGAACGCCGGGAATTCTTTCCCTACTAAACAGGGAAAGGATCCCTCATCTCGAGCTAGGAGGCGGAAACGGCGCTCCCCTGGATGTGTGCGGGACCCCACGTGCTTCCTCTCGAGTGCAGACGGGTATGTCGGGGAACTTCTTGAGTTGCAGCAAGGGTGTGAAGGAACCTTTGGAAAGTCCAGTGGTTAGATGTGATTGGCCTCGAGAAGCCTCAGCGGAAATGGTCCTCATCTCGCCTGGAGGGCAAAACCTCCTGGATTTTCTCGAGTTTCGGCAGGTGCTCTCGACTTACGACGGGGACCTCAGGGACCCGCTCTGGTGGCCTCAGGAAAGGCCAGTCCCCATGCGAGTTCCTCGGGGCCCTCTCGTGATTCCTCTCCCGTCGATGCCGGGGCCTAAGACCTTGTGTGGAGTCGGGGCCGAACCTGAGGATTCCTCTCCAGTGCTGACATGGATCTTGGGGTACTTCTGGAGTCTCCCCAGGGGAGTCAGTCCTCGTCTCGAATGCGGGCATGCACTTGCGCTTTCCTCCAGAGCGGTAGCAGCAGTGTCACGCAATCCGCCACGTGGATCAAAGGATCTATGGTTTTCCCTCGAGGCTTTCCCACGAGGCTTTCCCACAGGGCTGTCCCACGTGCACACGTGGTGGGAGTCGATCCTCGGCTTGAACGTCAAGGCAGTGCAGGGAAAACAGTTTCCTCTGGAATGGACTGACACATCTGGGGGACTCTTGGAATGGTGTCACGACCCTGGAGTTCCTCTCGCCTTTCCTGTGGAGAGCGCCTCCTCTTGAGATGCGACTGGAACGCCGGGAATTCTTTCCCTACGAAACAGGGAAAGGATCCCTCATCTCGAGCTAGGAGGCGGAAACGGGGCTCCCCTGGATGTTTGCGGGACACCACGTGCTTCCTCTCGAGTGCAGACGGGTATGTCGGGGAACTTCTTGAGTTGCAGCAAGGGTGTGAAGGACCCTTTGGAAGCTCCAGTGGTTAGATGTGATTGGCCTCGAGAAGCCTCAGCGGAAATGGGCCTCATCTCGCCTGGAGGGCAAAACCTCCTGGATTTTCTCGAGTTGCGGCATTTGCTCTCGACTTACGACGGGGACCTCAGGGACCCGCTCTGGTGGCCTCAGGAAAGGCCAGTCCCCATGCGAGTTCCTCGGGGCCCTCTCGTGATTCCTCTCCCGTCGATGCCGGGGCCTAAGACCTTGTGTGGAGTCGGGGCCGGAACCTGAGGATTCCTCTCCAGTGCTGACATGGATCTTGGGGTACTTCTGGAGTCTCCCCAGGGGAGTCAGTCCTCGTCTCGAATGCGGGCATGCACTTGCGCTTTCCTCCAGAGCGGTAGCAGCAGTGTCACCCAGTCCGCCGCGTGGATCAAAGGATCTATGGTTTTTCCTCGAGTCTTTCCCACGAGGCTTTCCCACGAGGCTTTTCCACAGGGCTGTCCCACGTGCACACGTGGTGGGAGTCGATCCTCGGCTTGAACGTCAAGGCAGTGCAGGGAAAACAGGTTCCTCTGGAATGGACTGACACATCTGGGGGACTCTTGGAATGGTGGCATGACCCTGGAGTTCCTCTCGCCTTTCCTGTGGAGAGCGCCTCCTCTTGAGATGCGACGAGAACGCCGGGAATTCTTTCCCTAGGAAACAGGGAAAGGATCCCTCATCTCGAGCTAGGAGGCGGAAACGGGGCTCCCCTGGATGTGTGCGGGACACCACGTGCTTCCTCTCGAGTGGAGACGGGTATGTCGGGGAACTTCTTGAGTTGCAGCAAGGGTGTGAAGGACCCTTTGGAAGTTCCAGTGGTTAGACGTGATTAGCCTCGAGAAGCCTCAGCGGAAATGGGCCTCATCTCGCCTGGAGGGCAAAACCGCCTGGATTTTCTCGAGTTGCGGCAGGTGCTCTCGACTTACGACGGGGACCTCAGGGACCCGCTCTGGTGGCCTCAGGAAAGGCCAGTCCCCATGCCAGTTCCTCGGGGCCCTCTCGTGATTCCTCTCCCGTCGATGCCGGGGCCTAAGACCTTGTGTGGAGTCGGGGCCGGAACCTGAGGATTCCTATCCAGTGCTGACATGGATCTTGGGGTACTTCTGGAGTCTCCCCAGGGGAGTCAGTCCTCGTCTCGAATGCGGGCATGCACTTGCGCTTTCCTCCAGAGCGGTAGCAGCAGTGTCACCCAGTCCGCCGCGTGGATCAAAGGATCTATGGTTTTTCCTCGAGTCTTTCCCACGAGGCTTTCCCACGAGGCTTTCCCACAGGGCTGTCCCACGTACACACGTGGTGGGAGTCGATCCTCGGCTTGAACGTCAAGGCAGTACAGGGAAAACAGGTTCCTCTGGAATGAACTGACTCATCTGGGAGACTCTTTGAATGGTGGCACGACCCTGGAGGACCTCTCGCCTTTCCTGTGGAGAGCGCCTCCTCTTGAGAAGGGACAGGAACGCCGGGAATTCTTTCCCTACGAAACAGGGAAAGGATCCCTCATCTCGAGCTAGGAGGCGGAAACGGCGCTCCCCTGGATGTGTGCGGGACCCCGCGTGCTTCCTCTCGAGTGCAGACGGGTATGTCGGGGAACTTCTTGAGTTGCAGCAAGGGTGTGAAGGAACCTTTGGAAAGTCCAGTGGTTAGATGTGATTGGCCTCGAGAAGCCTCAGCGGAAATGGTCCTCATCTCGCCTGGAGGGCAAAACCTCCTGGATTTTCTCGAGTTGCGGCAGGTGCTCTCGACTTACGACGGGGACCTCAGGGACCCGCTCTGGTGGCCTCAGGAAAGGCCAGTCCCCATGCGAGTTCCTCGGGGCCCTCTCGTGATTCCTCTCTCGTCGATGCCGGGGCCTAAGACCTTGTGTGGAGTCGGGGCCGGAACCTGAGGATTCCTCTCCAGTGCTGACATGGATCTTGGGGTACTTCTGGAGTCTCCCCAGGGGAGTCAGTCCTCGTCTCGAATGCGGGCATGCACTTGCGCTTTCCTCCAGAGCGGTAGCAGCAGTGTCACGCAATCCGCCACGTGGATCAAAGGACCTATGGTTTTCCCTCGAGGCTTTCCCACGAGGCTTTCCCACAGGGCTGTCCCACGTGCACACGTGGTGGGAGTCGATCCTCGGCTTGAACGTCAAGGCAGTGCAGGGAAAACAGGTTCCTCTGGAATGGACTGACACATCTGGGGGACTCTTGGAATGGTGGCACGACCCTGGAGTTCCTCTCGCCTTTCCTGTGGAGAGCGCCTCCTCTTGAGATGCGACTGGAACGCCGGGAATTCTTTCCCTACGAAACAGGGAAAGGATCCCTCATCTCGAGCTAGGAGGCGGAAACGGGGCTCCCCTGGATGTTTGCGGGACACCACGTGCTTCCTCTCGAGTGCAGACGGGTATGTCGGGGAACTTCTTGAGTTGCAGCAAGGGTGTGAAGGACCCTTTGGAAGTTCCAGTGGTTAGATGTGATTGGCCTCGAGAAGCCTCAGCGGAAATGGGCCTCATCTCGCCTGGAGGGCAAAACCTCCTGGATTTTCTCGAGTTGCGGCAGGTGCTCTCGACTTACAACGGGGACCTCAGGGACCCGCTCTGGTGGCCTCAGGAAAGGCCAGTCCCCATGCGAGTTCCTCGGGGCCCTCTCGTGATTCCTCTCCCGTCGATGCCGGGGCCTAAGACCTTGTGTGGAGTCGGGGCCGGAACCTGAGGATTCCTCTCCAGTGCTGACATGGATCTTGGGGTACTTCTGGAGTCTCCCCAGGGGAGTCAGTCCTCGTCTCGAATGCGGACATGCACTTGCGCTTTCCTCCAGAGCGGTAGCAGCAGTGTCACCCAGTCCGCCGCGTGGATCAAAGGATCTATGTTTTTCCCTCGAGTCTTTCCCACGAGGCTTTCCCACGAGGCTTTCCCACAGGGCTGTCCCACGTGCACACGTGGTGGGAGTCGATCCTCGGCTTGAACGTCAAGGCAGTGCAGGGAAAACAGGTTCCTCTGGAATGGCCTGACACATCTGGGGGACTCTTGGAATGGTGGCATGACCCTGGAGTTCCTCTCGCCTTTCCTGTGGAGAGCGCCTCCTCTTGAGATGCGACGAGAACGCCGGGAATTCTTTCCCTAGGAAACAGGGAAAGGATCCCTCATCTCGAGCTAGGAGGCGGAAACGGGGCTCCCCTGGATGTGTGCGGGACACCACGTGCTTCCTCTCGAGTGGAGACGGGTATGTCGGGGAACTTCTTGAGTTGCAGCAAGGGTGTGAAGGACCCTTTGGAATTTCCAGTGGTTAGACGTGATTAGCCTCCAGAAGCCTCAGCGGAAATGGGCCTCATCTCGCCTGGAGGGCAAAACCGCCTGGATTTTCTCGAGTTGCGGCAGGTGCTCTCGACTTACGACGGGGACCTCAGGGACCCGCTCTGGTGGCCTCAGGAAAGGCCCGTCAAATGCGAGTTTCTCGGGGGCCTCTCGGGATTCCTCTCCCGTCGATGCCGGGGCCTAAGACCTTGTGTGGAGTCGGGGCCGGAACCTGAGGATTCCTCTCCAGTGCTGACATGGATCTTGGGGTACTTATGGAGTCTCCCCAGGGGAGTCAGTCCTCGTCTCGAATGCGGGCATGCACTTGCGCTTTCCTCCAGAGCGGTAGCAGCAGTGTCACGCAGTCCGCCGCGTGGATCAAAGGATCTATGGTTTTCCCTCGAGTCTTTCCCACGAGGCTTTCCCACGAGGCTTTCCCATAGGGCTGTCCCACATGAACACGTGGTGGGAGTCGATCCTCGGCTTGAACGTCAAGGCAGTGAAGGGAAAACAGGTTCCTCTGGAATGGACTGACACATCTGGGGGACTCTTGGAATGGTGGCACGACCCTGGAGTTCCTCTCGCCTTTCCTGTGGAGAGCGCCTCCTCTTGAGATGCGACTGGAACGCCGGGAATTCTTTCCCTATGAAACAGGGAAAGGATCCCTCATCTCGAGCTAGGAGGCGGAAACGGGGCTCCCCTGGATGTGTGCGGGACACCACGTGCTTCCTCTCGAGTGCAGACGGGTATGTCGGGGAACTTCTTGAGTTGCAGCAACGGTGTGAAGGACCCTTTGGAAGTTCCAGTGGTTAGACATGATTGGCCTCGAGAAGCCTCAGCGGAAATGGGCCTCATCTCGCCTGGAGGGCAAAACCTCCTGGATTTTCTCGAGTTGCGGCAGGTGCTCTCGACTTACGACGGGGACCTCAGGGACCCGCTCTGGTGGCCTCAGGAAAGGCCAGTCCCCATGCGAGTTTCCCCGGGGCGTCTCGGGATTCCTCTCCCGTCGATCCCGGGGCCTAAGACCTTGTGTGGAGTCGGGGCCGGAACCTGAGGATTCCTCTCCAGTGCTGACATGGATCTTGGGGTACTTCTGGAGTCTCCCCAGGGGAGTCAGTCCTCGTCTCAAATGCGGGCATGCACTTGCGCTTTCCTCCAGAGCGGTAGCAGCAGTGTCACCCAGTCCGCCGCGTGGATCAAAGGATCTATGGTTTTCCCTCGAGTCTTTCCCACGAGGCTTTCCCACGAAGCTTTCCCACAGGGCTGTCCCACGTGCACACGTGGTGGGAGTCGATCCTCGGCTTGAACGTCAATGCAGTGCAGGGAAAACAGGTTCCTCTGGAATGGCCTGACAAATCTGGGGGACTCTTGGAATGGTGGCATGACCCTGGAGTTCCTCTCGCCTTTCCTGTGGAGAGCGCCTCTTCTTGAGATGCGACGAGAACGCCGGGAATTCTTTCCCTACGAAACAGGGAAAGGATCCCTCATCTCGAGATAGGAGGCGGAAACGGGGCTCCCCTGGATGTGTGCGGGACCCCACGTGCTTCCTCTCGAGTGGAGACGGGTATGTCGGGGAACTTCTTGAGTTGCAGCAAGGGTGTGAAGGACCCTTTGGAAGTTCCAGTGGTTAGACGTGATTGGCCTCGAGAAGCCTCAGCGGAAATGGGCCTCATCTCGCCTGGAGGGCAAACCTCCTGGATTTTCTCGAGTTGCGGCAGGTGCTCTCGACTTACGACGGGGACCTCAGGGACCCGCTCTGGTGGCCTCAGGAAAGGCCAGTCCCCATGCGAGTTTCTCCGGGGCGTCTCGGGATTCCTCTCCCGACGATGCCGGGGCCTAAGACCTTGTGTGGAGTCGGGGCCGGAACCTGAGGATTCCTCTCCAGTGCTCACATGGATCTTGGGGTACTTCTGGAGTCTCCCCAGGGGAGTCAGTCCTCGTCTCGAATGCGGGCATGCACTTGCGCTTTCCTCCAGAGCGGTAGCAGCAGTGTCACGCAGTCCGCCGCGTGGATCAAAGGATCTATGGTTTTCCCTCGAGTCTTTCCCACGAGGCTTTCCCACGAGGCTTTCCCACAGGGCTGTCCCACGTGCACACGTGGTGGGAGTCGATCCTCGGCTTGAACGTCAAGGCAGTGCAGGGAAAACAGGTTCCTCCGGAATGGCCTGACACATCTGGGGGACTCTTGGAATGGTGGCATGACCCTGGAGTTCCTCTCGCCTTTCCTGTGGAGAGCGCCTCCTCTTGAGATGCGACGAGAACGCCGGGAATTCTTTCCCTACGAAACAGGGAAAGGATCCCTCATCTCGAGATAGGAGGCGGAAACGGGGCTCCCCTGGATGTGTGTGGGACCCCACGTGCTTCCTCTCGAGTGGAGACGGGTATGTCGGGGAACTTCTTGAGTTGCAGCAAGGGTGTGAAGGACCCTTTGGAAGTTCCAGTGGTTAGACGTGATTGGCCTCGAGAAGCCTCAGCGGAAATGGGCCTCATCTCGCCTGGAGGGCAAAACCTCCTGGATTTTCTCGAGTTGCGGCAGGTGCTCTAGACTTACGCCGGGGACCTCAGGGACCCGCTCTGGTGGCCTCAGGAAAGGCCCGTCAAATGCGAGTTTCTCGGGGGCCTCTCGGGATTCCTCTCCCGTCGATGCCGGGTCCTAAGACCTTGTGTGGAGTCGGGGCCGGAAGCTGAGGATTCCTCTCCAGTGCTGACATGGATCTTGGGGTACTTCTGGAGTCTCCCCAGGGGAGTCAGTCCTCGTCTCGAATGCGGGCATGCACTTGCGCTTTCCTCCAGAGCGGTAGCAGCAGTGTCACGCAGTCCGCCGCGTGGATCAAAGGATCTATGGTTTTCCCTCGAGTCTTTCCCACGAGGCTTTCCCACGAGGCTTTCCCACAGGGCTGTCCCACGTGAACACGTGGTGGGAGTCGAACCTCGGCTTGAACGTCAAGGCAGTGCAGGGAAAACAGGTTCCTCTGGAACGGACTGACACATCTGGGGGACTCTTGGAATGGTGGCACGACCCTGGAGTTCCTCTCGCCTTTCCTGTGGAGAGCGCCTCCTCTTGAGATGCGACTGGAACGCCGGGAATTCTTTCCCTATGAAACAGGGAAAGGATCCCTCATCTCGAGCTAGGAGGCGGAAACGGGGCTCCCCTGGATGTGTGCGGGACACCACGTGCTTCCTCTCGAGTGCAGACGGGTATGTCGGGGAACTTCTTGAGTTGCAGCAAGGGTGTCAAGGACCCTTTGGAAGTTCCAGTGGTTAGACGTGATTGGCCTCGAGAAGCCTCAGCGGAAATGGGGCTCATCTCGCCTGGAGGGCAAACCTCCTGGATTTTCTCGAGTTGCGGCAGGTGCTCTCGACTTACGACGGGGACTTCAGGGACCCGCTCTGGTGGCCTCAGGAAAGGCCAGTCCCCATGCGAGTTTCTCCGGGGCGTCTCGGGATTCCTCTCCCGTCGATGCCGGGGCCTAAGACCTTGTGTGGAGTCGGGGCCGGAACCTGAGGATTCCTCTCCAGTGCTGACATGGATCTTGGGGTACTTCTGGAGTCTCCCCAGGGGAGTCAGTCCTCGTCTCGAATGCGGGCATGCACTTGTGCTTTCCTCCAGAACGGTAGCAGCAGTGTCACGCAGTCCGCCGCGTGGATCAAAGGATCTATGGTTTTCCCTCGAGTCTTTCCCACGAGGCTTTCCCACGAGGCTTTCCCACAGGGCTGTCCCACGTGCACACGTGGTGGGAGTCGATCCTCGGCTTGAACGTCAAGGCAGTGCAGGGAAAACAGGTTCCTCTGGAATGGACTGACACATCTGGGGGACTCTTTGAATGGTGGCACGACCCTCGAGTTCCTCTTGCCTTTCCTGTGGAGAGCGCCACCTCTTGAGATGCGACGGGAACGCCGGGAGTTCTTTCCCTACGAAACAGGGAAAGGATCCCTCATCTCGAGCTAGGAGGCGGAAACGGGGCTCCCCTGGATGTGTGCGGGACACCACGTGCTTCCTCTCGAGTGCAGACGGGTATGTCGGGGAACTTCTTGAGTTGCAGCAAGGGTGTGAAGGACCCTTTGGAATTTCCAGTGGTTAGACATGATTGGCCTCGAGAAGCCTCAGCGGAAATGGGCCTCATCTCGCCTGGAGGGCAAAACCTCCTGGATTTTCTCGAGTTGCGGCAGGTGCTCTCGACTTAAGACGGGGACCTCAGGGACCCGCTCTGGTGGCCTCAGGAAAGGCCAGTCCCCATGCGAGTTCCTCGGGGCCCTCTCGGGATTCCTCTCCCGTCGATGCCGGGGCCTAAGACCTTGTGTGGAGTCGGGGCCGGAACCTGAGGATTCCTCTCCAGTGCTGACATGGATCTTGGGGTACTTCTGGAGTCTCCCCAGGGGAGTCAGTCCTCGTCTCGAATGCGGGCATGCACTTGTGCTTTCCTCCAGGGCGGTAGCAGCAGTGTCACGCAGTCCGCCGCGTGGATCAAAGGATCTATGGTTTTCCCTCGAGTCTTTCCCACTAGGCTTTCCCACGAGGCTTTCCCACAGGGCTGTCCCACGTGAACACGTGGTGGGAGTCGATCCTCGGCTTGAACGTCAAGGCAGTGCAGGGAAAACAGGTTCCTCTGGAACGGACTGACACATCTGGGGGACTCTTGGAATGGTGGCACGACCCTGGAGTTCCTCTCGCCTTTCCTGTGGAGAGCGCCTCCTCTTGAGATGCGACTGGAACACCGGGAATTCTTTCCCTATGAAACAGGGAAAGGATCCCTCATCTCGAGCTTGGAGGCGGAAACGGGGCTCCCCTGGATGTGTGCGGGACACCACGTGCTTCCTCTCGAGTGCAGACGGGTATGTCGGGGAACTTCTTGAGTTGCAGCAAGGGTGTGAAGGACCCTTTGGAAGTTCCAGTGGTTAGACGTGATTGGCCTCGAGAAGCCTCAGCGGAAATGGGCCTCATCTCGCCTGGAGGGCAAACCTCCTGGATTTTCTCGAGTTGCGGCAGGTGCTCTCGACTTACGACGGGGACCTCAGGGACCCGCTCTGGTGGCCTCAGGAAAGGCCAGTCCCCATGCGAGTTTCTCCGGGGCGTCTCGGGATTCCTCTCCCGTCGATGCCGGGGCCTAAGACCTTGTGTGGAGTCGGGGCCGGAACCTGAGGATTCCTCTCCAGTGCTGACATGGATCTTGGGGTACTTCTGGAGTCTCCCCAGGGGAGTCAGTCCTCGTCTCAAATGCGGGCATGCACTTGTGCTTTCCTCCAGAGCGGTAGCAGCAGTGTCACGCAGTCCGCCGCGTGGATCAAAGGATCTATGGTTTTCCCTCGAGTCTTTCCCACGAGGCTTTCCCACGAGGCTTTCCCACAGGGCTGTCCCACGTGCACACGTGGTGGGAGTCGATCCTCGGCTTGAACGTCAAGGCAGTGCAGGGAAAACAGGTTCCTCTGGAATGGACTGACACATCTGGGGGACTCTTGGAATGGTGGCACGACCCTCGAGTTCCTCTCGCCTTTCCTGTGGAGAGCGCCACCTCTTGAGATGCGACGGGAACGCCGGGAGTTCTTTCCCTACGAAACAGGGAAAGGATCCCTCATCTCGAGCTAGGAGGCAGAAACGGGGCTCCCCTGGATGTGTGCGGGACCCCACGTGCTTCCTCTCGAGTGGAGACGGGTATGTCGGGGAACTTCTTGAATTGCAGCAAGGGTGTGAAGGACCCTTTGGAAGTTCCAGTGCTTAGATGTGATTGGCCTCGAGAAGCCTCAGCGGAAATGGGCCTCATCTCGCCTGGAGGGCAAAACCTCCTGGATTTTCTCGAGTTGTGGCAGGTGCTCTCGACTTACGACGGGGACCTCAGGGACCCGCTCTGGTGGCCTCAGGAAAGGCCAGTCCCCATGCGAGTTCCTCGGGGGCCTCTCGGGATTCCTCTCCCCTCGATGCCGGGGCCTAAGACCTTGTGTGGAGTCGGGGCCGGAACCTGAGGATTCCTCTCCAGTGCTGACATGTATCTTGGGGAACTTCTGGAGTCTCCCCAGGGGAGTCAGTCCTCGTCTCGAATGCGGGCATGCACTTGCGCTTTCCTCCAGAGCGGTAGCAGCAGTGTCACGCAGTCCGCCGCGTGGATCAAAGGATCTATGGTTTTCCCTCGAGTCTTTCCCACGAGGCTTTCCCACGAGGCTTTCCCACAGGGCTGTCCCACGTGCAAACGTGGTGGGAGTCGATCCTCGGCTTGAACGTCAAGGCAGTGCAGGGAAAACAGGTTCCTCTGGAATGGACTGACACATCTGGGGGACTCTTGGAATGGTGGCATGACCCTGGAGTTCCTCTCGCCTTTCCTGTGGAGAGCGCCACCTCTTGAGATGCGACGGGAACGCCGGGAATTCTTTCCCTACGAAACAGGGAAAGGATCCCTCATCTCGAACTAGGAGGCGGAAACGGGGCTCCCCTGGATGTGTGCGGGACACCACGTGCTTCCTCTCGAGTGCAGACGGGTATGTCGGGGAACTTCTGGACTTGCAGCAAGGGTGTGAAGGACCCTTTGGAAGTTCCAGTGGTTAGATGTGATTGGCCTCGAGAAGCCTCAGCGGAAATGGGCCTCATCTCGCCTGGAGGGCAAAACCTCCTGGATTTTCTCGAGTTGCGGCAGGTGCTCTCGACTTACGATGGGGACCTCAGGGACCCGCTCTGGTGGCCTCAAGAAAGGCCAGTCCCCATGCGAGTTCCTCGGGGGCCTCTCGGGATTCCTCTCCCGTCGATGCCGGGGCCTAAGACCTTGTGTGGAGTCGGGGCCGGAACCTGAGGATTCCTTCTCCAGGGCTGACATGGATCTTGGGGTACTTCTGGAGTCTCCCCAGGGGAGTCAGTCCTCGTCTCGAATGCGGGCATGCACTTGCGCTTTCCTCCAGAGCGGTAGCAGCAGTGTAACGCAGTCCGCCGCGTGGATCAAAGGATCTATGGTTTTCCCTCAAGTCTTTCCCAGGAGGCTTTCCCACGAGGCTTTCCCACAGGGCTGTCCCACGTGCACACGTGGTGGGAGTCGATCCTCGGCTTGAACGTCAAGGCAGTGCAGGGAAAACAGGTTCCTCTGGAATGGACTGACACATCTGGGGGACTCTTGGAATGGTGTCTCGACCCTGGAGTTCCTCTCGCCTTTCCTGTGGAGAGCGCCTCCTCTTGAGATGCGACGGGAACGCCGGGAATTCTTTCCCTACGAAACAGGGAAAGGATCCCTCATCTCGAGCTAGGAGGCGGAAACGGGGCTCCCCTGGATGTGTGCGGGACCCACGTGCTTCCTCTCGAGTGGAGACGGGTATGTCGGGGAACTTCTTGAGTTGCAGCAAGGGTTTGAAGGACCCTTTGGAAGTTCCAGTGGTTAGACGTGATTAGCCTCGAGAAGCCTCAGCGGAAATGGGCCTCATCTCGCCTGGAGGGCAAAACCTCCTGGATTTTCTCGAGTTGCGGCAGGTGCTCTCGACTTACGACGGGGACCTCAGGGACCCGCTCTGGTGGCCTCAGGAAAGGCCAGTCCCCATGCGAGTTCCTCGGGGGCCTCTCGGGATTCCTCTCCCGACGATGCCGGGGCCTAAGACCTTGTGTGGAGTCGGGGCCGGAACCTGAGGATTCCTCTCCAGTGCTCACATGGATCTTGGGGTACTTCTGGAGTCTCCCCAGGGGAGTCAGTCCTCGTCTCGAATGCGGGCATGCACTTGCGCTTTCCTCCAGAGCGGTAGCAGCAGTGTCACACAGTCCGCCGCGTGGATCAAAGTATCTATGTTTTTCCCTCGAGTCTTTCCAACGAGGCTTTCCCACGAGGCTTTCCCACAGGGCTGTCCCACGTGCACACGTGGTGGGAGTCGATCCTCGGCTTGAACGTCAAGGCAGTGCAGGGAAAACAGGTTCCTCTAGAATGGACTGACACATCTGGGGGACTCTTGGAATGGTGGCATGACCCTGGAGTTCCTCTCGCCTTTCCTGTGGAGAGCGCCTCCTCTTGAGATGCGACGGGAACGCCGGGAATTCTTTCCCTACGAAACAGGGAAAGGATCCCTCAACTCGAGCTAGGAGGCGGAAACGGGGCTCCCCTGGATGTTTGCGGGACACCACGTGCTTCCTCTCGAGTGCAGACGGGTATGTCGGGGAACTTCTTGAGTTGCATCAAGGGTGTGAAGGACCCTTTGGAAGTTCCAGTGGTTTGATGTGATTGGCCTCGAGAAACCTCAGCGGAAATGGGCCTCATCTCGCCTGGAGGGCAAAACCTCCTGGATTTTCTCGAGTTGCGGCAGGTGCTCTCGACTTACGACGGGGACCTCAGGGACCCGCTCTGGTGGCCTCAGGAAAGGCCAGTCCCCATGCGAGTTCCTCGGGGGCCTCTCGGGATTCCTCTCCCGTCGATGCAGGGGCCTAAGACCTTGTGTGGAGTCGGGGCCGGAACCTGAGGCTTCCTCTCCAGGGCTGACATGGATCTTGGGGTACTTCTGGAGTCTCCCCAGGGGAGTCAGTCCTCATCTCGAATGCGGGCATGCACTTGCGCTTTCCTCCAGAGCGGTAGCAGCAGTGTCACGCAGTCCGCCGCGTGGATCAAAGGATCTATGGTTTTCCCTCGAGTCTTTCCCACGAGGCTTTCCCACGAGGCTTTCCCACAGGGCTGTCCCACGTGCACACGTGGTGGGAGTCGATCCTCGGCTTGAACGTCAAGGCAGTGCAGGGAAAACAGGTTCCTCTGGAATGGACTGACACATCTGGGGGACTCTTGGAATGGTGTCACGACCCTGGAGTTCCTCTCGCCTTTCCTGTGGAGAGCGCCTCCTCTTGAGATGCGACGGGAACGCCGGGAATTCTTTCCCTACGAAACAGGGAAAGGATCCCTCTTCTCGAGCTAAGAGGCCGAAACGGGGCTCCCCTGGATGTTTGCGGGACACCACGTGCTTTCTCTCGAGTGGAGACGGGTATGTCGGGGAACTTCTTGAGTTGCAGCAAGGGTGTGAAGGACCCTTTGGAAGTTCCAGTGGTTAGACGTGATTAGCCTCGAGAAGCCTCAGCGGAAATGGGCCTCATCTCGCCTGGAGGGCAAAACCTCCTGGTTTTTCTCGAGTTGCGGCAGGTGCTCTCGACTTACGTCGGGGACCTCAGGGACCCGCTCTGGTGGCCTCAGGAAAGGCCAGTCCCCATGCGAGTTCCTCGGGGGCCTCTCGGGATTCCTCTCCCGTCGATGCCGGGGCCGAAGACCTTGTGTGGAGTCGTGGCCGGAACCTGAGGATTCCTCTCCAGTGCTGACATGGATCTTGGGGTACTTCTGGAGTCTCCCCAGGGGAGTCAGTCCTCGTCTCGAATGCGGGCATGCACTTGCGCTTTCCTCCAGAGCGGTAGCAGCAGTGTCACGCAGTCCGCCGCGTGGATCAAAGGATCTATGGTTTTCCCTCGAGTCTTTCCCACGAGGCTTTCAAACGAGGCTTTCCCACAGGGCTGTCCCACGTGCACACGTGGTGGGAGTCGATCCTCGGCTTGAACGTCAAGGCAGTGCAGGGAAAACAGGTTCCTCTGGAATGGACTGACTCATCTGGGGGACTCTTGGAATGGTGTCTCGACCCTGCAGTTCCTCTCGCCTTTCCTGTGGAGAGCGCCTCCTCTTGAGATGCGACGCAAACGCCGGAAATTCTTTCCCTACGAATCAGGGAAAGGATCCCTCATCTCGAGCTAGGAGGCGGAAACGGGGCTCCCCTGGATGTGTGCGGGACACCACGTGCTTCCTCTCGAGTGCAGAGGGGTATGTCGGGGAACTTCTAAAGTTGCAGCAATGGTGTGAAGGACCCTTTGGAAGTTCCAGTGGTTAGATGTGATTGGCCTAGAGAAGCCTCAGCGGAAATGGGCCTCATCTCGCCTGGAGGGCAAAACCTCCTGGATTTTCTCGAGTTGCGGCAGGTGCTCTCGACTTACGACGGGGACCTCAGGGACCCGCTCTGGTGGCCTCAGGAAAGGCCAGTCCCCATGCGAGTTTCTCGGGGGCCTTCGGGATTCCTCTCCCGTCGATGCCGGGGCCTAAGACCTTGTGTGGAGTCGGGGCCGTAACCTGAGGATTCCTCTCCAGTGCTGTCATGGATCTTGGGGTACTTCTGGAGTCTCCCCAGGGGAGTCAGTCCTCGTCTCGAATGCGGGCATGCACTTGCGCTTTCCTCCAGAGCGGTAGCAGCAGTGTCACGCAGTCCGCCAAGTGGATCAAAGGATGTTTGGTTTTCCCTCGAGTCTTTCCCACGAGGCTTTCCCACAGGGCTGTCCCACGTGCACACGTGGTGTGAGTCGATCCTCGGCTTGAACGTCAAGGCAGTGCAGGGAAAACAGGTTCCTCTGGAATGGACTGACACATCTGGGGGACTCTTGGAATGGTGTCACGACCCTGGAGTTCCTCTCGCCTTTCCTGTGGAGAGCGCCTCCTCTTGAGATGCGACGGGAACGCCGGGAATTCTTTCCCTACGAAACAGGGAAAGGATCCCTCTTCTCGAGCTAAGAGGCCGAAACGGGGCTCCCCTGGATGTTTGCGGGACACCACGTGCTTTCTCTCGAGTGGAGACGGGTATGTCGGGGAACTTCTTGAGTTGCAGCAAGGGTGTGAAGGACCCTTTGGAAGTTCCAGTGGTTAGACGTGATTAGCCTCGAGAAGCCTCAGCGGAAATGGGCCTCATCTCGCCTGGAGGGCAAAACCTCCTGGTTTTTCTCGAGTTGCGGCAGGTGCTCTCGACTTACGTCGGGGACCTCAGGGACCCGCTCTGGTGGCCTCAGGAAAGGCCAGTCCCCATGCGAGTTCCTCGGGGGCCTCTCGGGATTCCTCTCCCGTCGATGCCGGGGCCGAAGACCTTGTGTGGAGTCGTGGCCGGAACCTGAGGATTCCTCTCCAGTGCTGACATGGATCTTGGGGTACTTCTGGAGTCTCCCCAGGGGAGTCAGTCCTCGTCTCGAATGCGGGCATGCACTTGCGCTTTCCTCCAGAGCGGTAGCAGCAGTGTCACGCAGTCCGCCGCGTGGATCAAAGGATCTATGGTTTTCCCTCGAGTCTTTCCCACGAGGCTTTCCCACGAGGCTTTCCCACAGGGCTGTCCCACGTGCACACGTGGTGGGAGTCGATCCTCGGCTTGAACGTCAAGGCAGTGCAGGGAAAACAGGTTCCTCTGGAATGGACTTACACATCTGGGTGACTCTTGGAATGGTGGCACGACCCTGGAGTTCCTCTCGCCTTTCCTGTGGAGAGCGTCTCCTCTTGAGATGCGACGGGAACGCCGGGAATTCTTTCCCTACGAAACAGGGAAAGGATCCCTCATCTCGAGCAAGGAGGCGGAAACGGGGCTCCCCTGGAGGTGTGCGGGACCCACGTGCTTCCTCTCGAGTGCAGACGGGTATGTCGGGGATCTTCTTGAGTTGCAGCAAGGGTGTGAAGGAACCTTTGGAAGGTCCAGTGGTTAGATGTGATTGGCCTCGAGAAGCCTCAGCGGAAATGTGCCTCATCTCGCCTGGAGGGCAAAACCTCCTGGATTTTCTCAAGTTGCGGCAGGTGCTCTCGACTTACGATGGGGACCTCAGGGACCCGCTCTGGTGGCCTCAGGAAAGGCCAGTCCCCATGCGAGTTCCTCGGGGGCCTCTCGGGATTCCTCTCCCGTCGATGCCGGGGCCGAAGACCTTGTGTGGAGTCGTGGCCGGAACCTGAGGATTCCTCTCCAGTGCTGACATGGATCTTGGGGTACTTCTGGAGTCTCCCCAGGGGAGTCAGTCCTCGTCTCGAATGCGGGCATGCACTGGGGCTTTCCTCCAGAGCGGTAGCAATAGTGTCACGCAGTCCGCCGCGTGGATCAAAGGATCTATGGTTTTCCCTCGAGTCTTTTCCACGAGGCTTTCCCACGAGGCTTTCCCACAGGGCTGTCCCACGTGCACACGTGCTGGGAGTCGATCCTCGGCTTGAACGTCAAGGCAGTGCAGGGAAAACAGGTTCCTCTGGAATGGACTGACACATCTGGGGGACTCTTGGACTGGTGGCACGACCCTGGAGTTCCTCTCGCCTTTCCTGTGGAGAGCGCCTCCTCTTGAGATGCGACGGGAACGCCGGGAATTCTTTCCCTACGAAACAGGGAAAGGATCCCTCATCTCGAGCTAGGAGGCGGAAACGGGGCTCCCCTGGATGTGTGCGGGACACCACGTACTTCCTCTCGAGTGGAGACGGGTATGTCGGGGAACTTCTTGAGTTGCAGCAAGGGTGTGAAGGACCCTTTGGAAGTTCCAGTGGTTAGACGTGATTAGCCTCGAGAAGCCTCAGCGGAAATGGGCCTCATCTCGCCTGGAGGGCAAAACCTCCTGGATTTTCTCGAGTTGCGGCAGGTGCTCTCGACTTACGACGGGGACCTCAGGGACCCGCTCTGGTGGCCTCAGGAAAGGCCAGTCCCCATGCGAGTTCCTCGGGGGCCTCTCGGGATTCCTCTCCCGTCGATGCCGGGGCCTAAGTCCTTGTGTGGAGTCGGGGCCGGAACCTGAGGATTCCTCTCCAGTGCTGACATGGATCTTGCGGTACGTCTGGAGTCTCCCCAGGGGAGTCAGTCCTCGTCTCGAATGCGGGCATGCACTTGCGCTTTCCTCCAGAGCGGTAGCAGCAGTGTCACGCAGTCCGCCGCGTGGATCAAAGGATCTATGGTTTTCCCTCGAGTCTTTCCCACGAGGCTTTCCCACGAGGCTTTCCCACAGGGCTGTCCCACGTGCACACGTGGTGGGAGTCGATCCTCGGCTTGCATGTCAAGGCAGTGCAGGGAAAACAGGTTCCTCTGGAATGGACTGACACATCTGGGGGACTCTTGGCATGGTGTCACGACCCTGGAGTTCCTCTCGCCTTTCCTGTGGAGAGCGCCTCCTCTTGAGATGCGACTGGAAGGCCGGGAATTCTTTCCCTACGAAACAGGGAAGGAGCCCTCATCTCGAGCTAGGAGGCGGAAACGGGGCTCCCCTGGATGTGTGAGGGACCCCACGTGCTTCCTCTCAGGTGGAGACGGGTATGTCGGGGAACTTCTTGAGTTGCAGCAATGGTGTGAAGGACCCTTTGGAAGTTCCAGTGGTTAGATGTGATTGGCCTCGAGAAGCCTCAGCAGAAATGGGCCTCATCTCGCCTGGAGGGCAAAACCTCCTGGATTTTCTCGAGTTGCGGCAGGTGCTCTCGACTTACGACGGGGACCTCAGGGACCCGCTCTGGTGGCCTCAGGAAAGGCCAGTCCCCATGCGAGTTCCTCGGGGGCCTCTGGGGATTCCTCTCCCGTCGATGCCGGGCCTAAGTCCTTGTGTGGAGTCGGGGTCGGAACCTGAGGATTCCTCTCCAGTGCTGACATGGATCTTGGGGTACTTCTGGAGTCTCCCCAGGGGAGTCAGTCTTCGTCTCGAATGCGGGCATGCACTTGCGCTTTCCTCCAGAGCGGTAGCAGCAGTGTCACGCAGTCCTCCGCGTGGATCAAAGGATCTATGGTTTTCCCTCGAGTCTTTTCCACGAGGCTTTCCCACGAGGCTTTCCCACAGGGCAGTCCCACGTGCACACGTGGTGGGAGTCGATCCTCGGCTTGAACGTCAAGGCAGTGCAGGGAAAACAGGTTCCTCTGGAATGGACTGACACATCTGGGGGACTCTTGGAATGGTGGCACGACCCTGGAGTTCCTCTCGCCTTTCCTGTGGAGAGCGCCTCCTCTTGAGATGCGACGGGAACGCCGGGAATTCTTTCCCTACGAAACAGGGAAAGGATCCCTCATCTCGAGCTAGGAGTCGGAAACGGAGCTCCCCTGTATGTGGGCGGGACACCACGTGCTTCCTCTCGAGTGGAGACGGGTATGTCGGGGAACTTCTTGAGTTGCAGCAAGGGTGTGAAGGACCCTTTAGAAGTTCCAGTGGTTAGATGTGATTGGCCTCGAGAAGCCTCAGCAGAAATGGGCCTCATCTCGCCTGGAGGGCAAAACCTCCTGGATTTTCTCGAGTTGCGGCAGGTGCTCTCGACTTACGACGGGGACCTCAGGGACCCGCTCTGGTGGCCTCAGGAAAGGCCAGTCCCCATGCGAGTTCCTCGGGGGCCTCTGGGGATTCCTCTCCCGTCAATGCCGGGCCTAAGTCCTTGTGTGGAGTCGGGGTCGGAACCTGAGGATTCCTCTCCAGTGCTGACATGGATCTTGGGGTACTTCTGGAGTCTCCCCAGGGGAGTCAGTCTTCGTCTCGAATGCGGGCATGCACTTGCGCTTTCCTCCAGAGCGGTAGCAGCAGTGTCACGCAGTCCTCCGCGTGGATCAAAGGATCTATGGTTTTCCCTCGAGTCTTTTCCACGAGGCTTTCCCACGAGGCTTTCCCACAGGGCAGTCCCACGTGCACACGTGGTGGGAATCGATCCTCGGCTTGAACGTCAAGGCAGTGCAGGGAAAACAGGTTCCTCTGGAATGGACTGACACATCTGGGGGACTCTTGGAATGGTGGCACGACCCTGGAGTTCCTCTCGCCTTTCCTGTGGAGAGCGCCTCCTCTTGAGATGCGACGGGAACGCCGGGAATTCTTTCCCTACGAAACATGGAAAGGATCCCTCATCTCGAGCTAGAAGTCGGAAACGGAGCTCCCCTGTATGTGGGCGGGACACCACGTGCTTCCTCTCGAGTGGAGACGGGTATGTCGGGGAACTTCTTGAGTTGCAGCAAGGGTGTGAAGGACCCTTTGGAAGTTCCAGTGGTTAGACGTGATTAGCCTCGAGAAGCCTCAGCGGAAATGGGCCTCATCTCGCCTGGAGGGCAAAACCTCCTGGATTTTCTCGAGTTGCGGCAGGTGCTCTCGACTTACGACGGGGACCTCAGGGACCCGCTCTGGTGGCCTCAGGAAAGGCCAGTCCCCATGCGAGTTCCTCGGGGGCCTCTCGGGATTCCTCTCCCGTCGATGCCGGGGCCTAAGACCTTGTGTGGAGTCGGGGCCGGAACCTGAGGATTCCTCTCCAGTGCTGACATGGATCTTGGGGTACTTCTGAAGTCTCCCCAGGGGAGTCAGTCCTCGTCTCGAATGCGGGCATGCACTTGCGCTTTCCTCCAGAGCGGTAGCAGCAGTGTCACGCAGTCCGCCGCGTGGATCAAAGGATCTATGGTTTTCCCTCGAGGCTTTCCCCCGAGGCTTTCCCACGAGGCTTTCCCACAGGGCTGTCCCACGTGCACACGTGGTGGGAGTCGATCCTCGGCTTGAACGTCAAGGCAGTGCAGGGAAAACAGGTTCCTCTGGAATGGACTGACACATCTGGGGTCTCTTGGAATGGTTTCACGACCCTGGAGTTCTTCTCGCCTTTCCTGTGGAGAGCGCCTCCTCTTGAGATGCGACGGGAACGCCGGGAATTCTTTCCCTACGAAACAGGGAAAGGATCCCTCATCTCGAGCTAGGAGGCTGAAACGGGGCTCCCCTGGATGTATTCGGGACCCCACGTGCTTCCTCTCGAGTGGAGACGGGTATGTCGGGGAACTTCTTGAGTTGCAGCAAGGGTGTGAAGGACCCTTTGGAAGTTCCAGTTGTTAGACGTGATTAGCCTCGAGAAGCCTCAGCGGAAATGGGCCTCATCTAGCCTGGAGGGCAAAACCTCCTGGATTTTCTCGAGTTGCGGCAGGTGCTCTCGACTTACGACGGGGACCTCAGGGACCCGCTCTGGTGGCCTCAGGAAAGGCCAATCCACATGCGAGTTCCTCGGGGGCCTCTGGGGATTCCTCTCCCGTCGATGCCGGGCCTAAGTCCTTGTGTGGAGTCGGGGTCGGAACCTGAGGATTCCTCTCCAGTGCTGACATGGATCTTGGGGTACTTCTGGAGTCTCCCCAGGTGAGTCAGTCTTCGTCTCGAATGCGGGCATGCACTTGCGCTTTCCTCCAGAGCGGTAGCAGCAGTGTCACGCAGTCCGCCGCGAGGATCAAAGGATCTATGGTTTTCCCTCGAGTCTTTTCCACGAGGCTTTCCCACAAGGCTTTCCCACAGGGCTGTCCCACGTGCACACGTGGTGGGAGTCGATCCTTGTCTTGAACGTCAAGGCAGTGCAGGGAAAACAGGTTCCTCTGGAATGGACTGACACATCTGGGGGACTCTTGGAATGGTGGCACGACCCTGGAGTTCCTCTCGCCTTTCCTGTGGAGAGCGCCTCCTCTTGAGATGCGACGGGAACGCCGGGAATTCTTTCCCTACGAAACAGGGAAAGGATCCCTCATCTCGAGCTAGGAGTCGGAAACGGAGCTCCCCTGTATGTGGGCGGGACACCACGTACTTCCTCTCGAGTGGAGACGGGTATGTCGGGGAACTTCTTGAGTTACAGCAAGGGTGTGAAGGACCCTTTGGAAGTTCCAGTGGTTAGACGTGATTAGCCTCGAGAAGCCTCAGCGGAAATGGGCCTCATCTCGCCTGGAGGGCAAAACCTCCTGGATTTTCTCGAGTTGCGGCAGGTGCTCTCGACTTACGACGGGGACCTCAGGGACCCGCTCTGGTGGCCTCAGGAAAGGCCAGTCCCCATGCGAGTTCCTCGGGGGCCTCTCGGCATTCCTCTCCCGTCGATGCCGGGGCCTAAGTCCTTGTGTGGAGTCGGGGCCGGAACCTGAGGATTCCTCTAAAGTGCTGACATGGATCTTGGGGTACGTCTGGAGTCTCCCCAGGGGAGTCAGTCTTCGTCTCGAATGCGGGCATGCACTTGCGCTTTCCTCCAGAGCGGTAGCAGCAGTGTCAAGCAGTCCGCCACGTGGATCAAAGGATCTATGGTTTTCCCTCGAGTCTTTCCCACGAGGCTTTCCCACGAGGCTTTCCCACAGGGCTGTCCCACGTGCACACGTGGTGGGAGTCGATCCTCGGCTTGAACGTCAAGGCAGTGCAGGGAAAACAGGTTCCTCTGGAATGGACTGACACATCTGGGGGACTCTTGGATTGGTGGCACGACCCTGGAGTTCCTCTCGCCTTTCCTGTGGAGAGCGCCTCCTCTTGAGATGCGACGGGAATGCCGGGAATTCTTTCCCTACGAAACAGGGAAAGGATCCCTCATCTCGAGCTAGGAGGCGGAAACGGGGCTCCCCTGGATGTGTGTGGGACACCACGTGCTTCCTCTCGAGTGGAGACGGGTATGTCGGGGAACTTCTTGAGTTGCAGCAAGGGTGTGAAGGACCCTTTGGAATTTCCAGTGGTTAGACGTGATTAGCCTCGAGAAGCCTCAGCGGAAATGGGCCTCATCTCGCCTGGAGGGCAAAACCGCCTGGATTTTCTCGAGTTGCGGCAGGTGCTCTCGACTTATGACGGGGACCTCAGGGACCCGCTCTGGTGGCCTCAGGAAAGGCCAGTCCACATGCGAGTTCCTCGGGGGCCTCTCGGGATTCCTCTCCCGTCGATGCCGGGGCCTAAGACCTTGTGTGGAGTCGGGGCCGGAACCTGAGGATTCCTCTCCAGTGCTGACATGGATCTTGGGGTACTTCTGGAGTCTCCCCAGGGGAGTCAGTCCTCGTCTCGAATGCGGGCATGCACTTGCGCTTTCCTCCAGAGCGGTAGCAGCTGTGTCACGCAGTCCGCCGCGTGGATCAAAGGATCGATGGTTTTCCCTCGAGTCTTACCCACGAGGCTTTCCCACGAGGCTTTCCCACAGGGCAGTCCCACGTGCACACGTGGTGGGAGTCGATCCTCGGCTTGAACGTCAAGGCAGTGCAGGGAAAACAGGTTCCTCTGGAATGGACTGACACATCTGGGGGACTCTTGGAATGGTGTCACGACCCTGGAGTTCCTCTCACCTTTCCTGTGGAGAGCGCCTCCTCTTGAGATGCGACGGGAACGCCGGGAATTCTTTCCCTACGAAACAGGGAAAGGATCCCTCATCTCGAGCTAGGAGGCGGAAACGGGGCTTCCCTGGATGTGTGCGGGACCCCACGTGCTTCCTCTCGAGTGGAGACGGGTATGTCGGGGAACTTCTTGAGTTGCAGCAATGGTGTGAAGGACCCTTTGGAAGTTCCAGTGGTTAGATGTGATTGGCCTCGAGAAGCCTCAGCGGAAATGGGCCTCATCTCACCTGGAGGGCAAAACCTCCTGGATTTTCTAGAGTTGCGGCAGGTGCTCTCGACTTACGACGGGGACCTCAGGGAACCGCTCTGGTGGCCTCAGGAAAGGCCAGTCCCCATGCGAGTTCCTCGGGGGCGTCTCGGGATTCTTCTCCCTTCGATGCCGGTGCCTAAGACCTTGTGTGGAGTTGGGGCCGGAACCTGAGGATTCCTCTCCAGTGCTGACATGGATCTTGGGGTACTTCTGGAGTCTCCCCAGGGGAGTCAGTCTTCGTCTCGTTTGCGGGCATGCATTGCGCTTTCCTCCAGAGCTGTAGCAGCAGTGTCACGCATTCCCCGCGTGGATCAAAGGATCTATGGTTTTCCCTCGAGTCTTTCCCACGAGGCTTTCCCACGAGGCTTTCCCACAGGGCTGTCCCACGTGCACACGTGGTGGGAGTCGATCCTCGGCTTGAACGTCAAGGCAGTGCAGGGAAAACAGGTTCCTCTGGAATGGACTGACACATCTGGGGGACTCTTGGAATGGTGGCACGACCCTGGAGTTCCTCTCGCCTTTCCTGTGGAGAGCGCCTCCTCTTGAGATGCGACGGGAACGCCGGGAATTCTTTCCCTACGAAACAGGGAAAGGATCCCTCATCTCGAGCTAGGAGGCGGAAACGGGGCTCCCCTGGATGTGTGCGGGACCCACGTGCTTCCTCTCGAGTGGAGACGGGTATGTTGGGGAACTTCTTGCGTTGCAGCAAGGGTGTGAAGGACCCTTTGGAAGTTCCAGTGGTTAGACGTGATTAGCCTCGAGAAGCCTCAGCGTAAATGGGCCTCATCTCGCCTGGAGGGCAAAACCTCGTGGATTTTCTCGAGTTGCGGCAGGTGCTCTCGACTTATGACGGGGACCTCAGGGACCCGCTCTGGTGGCCTCAGGAAAGGCCAGTCCCCATGCGAGTTCCTCGGGGGCCTCTCGAGATTCCTCTCCCGTCGATGCCGGGGCCTAAGACCTTGTGTGGAGTCGGGGCCGGAACCTGAGGATTCCTCTCCAGTGCTGACATGGATCTTGGGGTACTTCTGAAGTCTCCCCAGGGGAGTCAGTCCTCGTCTCGAATGCGGGCATGCACTTGCGCTTTCCTCCAGAGTGGTAGCAGCAGTGTCACGCAGTCCGCCGCGTGGATCAAAGGATCTATGGTTTTCCCTCGAGTCTTTCCCAGGAGGCTTTCCCACGAGGCTTTCCCACAGGGCTGTCCCACGTGCACACGTGGTGGGAGTCGATCCTCGGCTTGAACGTCAAGGCAGTGCAGGGAAAACAGGTTCCTCTGGAATGGACTGACACATCTGGGGGACTCTTGGAATGGTGTCACGACCCTGGAGTTCCTCTCGCATTTCCTGTGGAGAGCGCCTCCTCTTGAGATGCGACGGGAACGCCGGGAATTCTTTCCCTACGAAACAGGGAAAGGATTCCTCATCTCGAGCTAGGAGGCGGAAACGGGTCTCCCCTGGATGTGTGCGGGACCCCACGTGCTTCCTCTCGAGTGGAGACGGGTATGTCGGGGAACTTCTTGAGTTGCAGCAAGGGTGTGAAGGACCCTTTGGAAGTTCCAGTGGTTAGACGTGATTAGCCTCGAGAAGCCTCAGCGGAAATGGGCCTCATCTCGCCTGGAGGGCAAAACCTCCTGGATTTTCTCGAGTTGCGGCAGGTGCTCTCGACTTACGACGGGGACCTCAGGGACCCGCTCTGGTGGCCTCAGGAAAGGCCAGTCCCCATGCGAGTTCCTCGGGGGCGTCTCGGGATTCCTCTCCCGTCGATGCCGGGGCCTAAGACCTTGTGTGGAGTCGGGGCCGGAACCTGAGGATTCCTCTCCAGTGCTGACATGGATCTTGGGGTACGTCTGGAGTCTCCCCAGGGGAGTCAGTCCTCATCTCGAATGCGGGCATGCACTTGCGCTTTCCTCCAGAGCAGTAGCAGCAGTGTCACGCAGTCCGCCGCGTGGATCAAAGGATCTATGGTTTTCCCTCGAGTCTTTCCCACGAGGCTTTCCCACGAGGCTTTCCCACAGGGCTGTCCCACGTGCACACGTGGTGGGAGTCCATCCTCGGCTTGCACGTCAAGGCAGTGCAGGGAAAACAGGTTCCTCTGGAATGGACTGACACATCTGGGGGACTCTTGGAATGGTGTCAAGACCCTGGAGTTCCTCTCGCCTTTCCTGTGGAGAGCGCCTCCTCTTGAGATGCGACGGGAACGCCGGGAATTCTTTCCCTACGAAAAAGGGAAGGATCCCTCATCTCGAGCTAGGAGGCGGAAATGGGGCTCCCCTGGATGTGTGTGGGACACCACGTGCTTCCTCTCGAGTGGAGACGGGTATGTCGGGGAACTTCTTGAGTTGCAGCAAGGGTGTGAAGGACCCTTTGGAATTTCCAGTGGTTAGACGTGATTAGCCTCGAGAAGCCTCAGCGGAAATGGGCCTCATCTCGCCTGGAGGGCAAAACCGCCTGGATTTTCTCGAGTTGCGGCAGGTGCTCTCGACTTACGACGGGGACCTCAGGGACCCGCTCTGGTGGCCTCAGGAAAGGCCAGTCCACATGCGAGTTCCTCGGGGGCCTCTCGGGATTCCTCTCCCGTCGATGCCGGGGCCTAAGACCTTGTGTGGAGTCGGGGCCGGAACCTGAGGATTCCTCTCCAGTGCTGACATGGATCTTGGGGTACTTCTGGAGTCTCCCAGGGGAGTCAGTCTTCGTCTCGAATGCGGGCATGCACTTGCGCTTTCCTCCAGAGCGGTAGCAGCAGTGTCACGCAGTCCGCCGCGTGGATTAAAGGATCTATGGTTTTCCCTCGAGTCTTTTCCACGAGGCTTTCCCACAAGGCTTTCCCACAGGGCTGTCCCACGTGCACACGTGGTGGGAGTCGATGCTTGTCTTGAACGTCAAGGCAGTGCAGGGAAAACAGGTTCCTCTGGAATGGACTGACACATCTGGGGGACTCTTGGAATGGTGGCACGACCCTGGAGTTCCTCTCGCCTTTCCTGTGGAGAGCGCCTCCTCTTGAGATGCGACGGGAACGCCGGGAATTCTTTCCCTACGAAACAGGGAAAGGATCCCTCATCTCGAGCTAGGAGTCGGAAACGGAGCTCCCCTGTATGTGGGCGGGACACCACGTGCTTCCTCTCGAGTGGAGACGGGTATGTCGGGGAACTTCTTGAGTTGCAGCAAGGGTGTGAAGGACCCTTTGGAAGTTCCAGTGGTTAGACGTGATTAGCCTCGAGAAGCCTCAGCGGAAATGGGCCTCATCTCGCCTGGAGGGCAAAACCTCCTGGATTTTCTCGAGTTGCGGCAGGTGCTCTCGACTTACGACGGGGACCTCAGGGACCCGCTCTGGTGGCCTCAGGAAAGGCCCGTCAAATGCGAGTTTCCCGGGGGCCTCTCGGGATTCCTCTCCCGTCGATGCCGGGGCCTAAGACCTTGTGTGGAGTCGGGGCCGGAACCTGAGGATTCCTCTCCAGTGCTGACATGGATCTTGGGGTACTTCTGGAGTCTCCCCAGGGGAGTCAGTCTTCGTCTCGAATGCGGGCATGCACTTGCGCTTTCCTCCAGAGCGGTAGCAGCAGTGTCACGCAGTCCGCCGCGTGGATCAAAGGATCTATGGTTTTCCCTCGAGTCTTTCCCACGAGGCTTTCCCACGAGGCTTTCCCACAGGGCTGTCCCACGTGAACACGTGGTGGGAGTCGATCCTCGGCGTGAACGTCAAGGCAGTGCAGGGAAAACAGGTTCCTCTGGAACGGACTGACACATCTGGGGGACTCTTGGATTGGTGGCACGACCCTGGAGTTCCTCTCGCCTTTCCTGTGGAGAGCGCCTCCTCTTGAGATGCGACGGGAATGCCGGGAATTCTTTCCCTACGAAACAGGGAAAGGATCCCTCATCTCGAGCTAGGAGGCGGAAACGGGGCTCCCCTGGATGTGTGTGGGACACCACGTGCTTCCTCTCGAGTGGAGACGGGTATGTCGGGGAACTTCTTGAGTTGCAGCAAGGGTGTGAAGGACCCTTTGGAATTTCCAGTGGTTAGACGTGATTAGCCTCGAGAAGCCTCAGCGGAAATGGGCCTCATCTCGCCTGGAGGGCAAAACCGCCTGGATTTTCTCGAGTTGCGGCAGGTGCTCTCGACTTATGACGGGGACCTCAGGGACCCGCTCTGGTGGCCTCAGGAAAGGCCAGTCCACATGCGAGTTCCTCGGGGGCCTCTCGGGATTCCTCTCCCGTCGATGCCGGGGCCTAAGACCTTGTGTGGAGTCGGGGCCGGAACCTGAGGATTCCTCTCCAGTGCTGACATGGATCTTGGGGTACTTCTGGAGTCTCCCCAGGGGAGTCAGTCCTCGTCTCGAATGCGGGCATGCACTTGCGCTTTCCTCCAGAGCGGTAGCAGCAGTGTCACGCAGTCCGCCGCGTGGATCAAAGGATCGATGGTTTTCCCTCGAGTCTTACCCACGAGGCTTTCCCACGAGGCTTTCCCACAGGGCAGTCCCACGTGCACACGTGGTGGGAGTCGATCCTCGGCTTGAACGTCAAGGCAGTGCAGGGAAAACAGGTTCCTCTGGAATGGACTGACACATCTGGGGGACTCTTGGAATGGTGTCACGACCCTGGAGTTCCTCTCACCTTTCCTGTGGAGAGCGCCTCCTCTTGAGATGCGACGGGAACGCCGGGAATTCTTTCCCTACGAAACAGGGAAAGGATCCCTCATCTCGAGCTAGGAGGCGGAAACGGGGCTTCCCTGGATGTGTGCGGGACCCCACGTGCTTCCTCTCGAGTGGAGACGGGTATGTCGGGGAACTTCTTGAGTTGCAGCAATGGTGTGAAGGACCCTTTGGAAGTTCCAGTGGTTAGATGTGATTGGCCTCGAGAAGCCTCAGCGGAAATGGGCCTCATCTCACCTGGAGGGCAAAACCTCCTGGATTTTCTAGAGTTGCGGCAGGTGCTCTCGACTTACGACGGGGACCTCAGGGAACCGCTCTGGTGGCCTCAGGAAAGGCCAGTCCCCATGCGAGTTCCTCGGGGGCGTCTCGGGATTCTTCTCCCTTCGATGCCGGTGCCTAAGACCTTGTGTGGAGTTGGGGCCGGAACCTGAGGATTCCTCTCCAGTGCTGACATGGATCTTGGGGTACTTCTGGAGTCTCCCCAGGGGAGTCAGTCTTCGTCTCGTTTGCGGGCATGCATTGCGCTTTCCTCCAGAGCTGTAGCAGCAGTGTCACGCATTCCCCGCGTGGATCAAAGGATCTATGGTTTTCCCTCGAGTCTTTCCCACGAGGCTTTCCCACGAGGCTTTCCCACAGGGCTGTCCCACGTGCACACGTGGTGGGAGTCGATCCTCGGCTTGAACGTCAAGGCAGTGCAGGGAAAACAGGTTCCTCTGGAATGGACTGACACATCTGGGGGACTCTTGGAATGGTGGCACGACCCTGGAGTTCCTCTCGCCTTTCCTGTGGAGAGCGCCTCCTCTTGAGATGCGACGGGAACGCCGGGAATTCTTTCCCTACGAAACAGGGAAAGGATCCCTCATCTCGAGCTAGGAGGCGGAAACGGGGCTCCCCTGGATGTGTGCGGGACCCACGTGCTTCCTCTCGAGTGGAGACGGGTATGTTGGGGAACTTCTTGCGTTGCAGCAAGGGTGTGAAGGACCCTTTGGAAGTTCCAGTGGTTAGATGTGATTGGCCTCGAAAAGCCTCAGCGGAAATGGGCCTCATCTCGCCTGGAGGGCAAACCTCCTGGATTTTCTCGAGTTGCGGCAGGTGCTCTCGACTTACGACGGGGACCTCAGGGACCCGCTCTGGTGGCCTCAGGAAAGGCCAGTCCCCATGCGAGTTTCTCCGGGGCGTCTCGGGATTCCTCTCCCGTCGATGCAGGGGCCTAAGACCTTGTGTGGAGTCGGGGCCGGAACCTGAGGATTCCTCTCCAGTGCTGACATGGATCTTGGGGTACTTCTGAAGTCTCCCTAGGGGAGTCAGTCCTCGTCTCGAATGCGGGCATGCACTTGCGCTTTCCTCCAGAGTGGTAGCAGCAGTGTCACGCAGTCCGTCGCGTGGATCAAAGGATCTATGGTTTTCCCTCGAGTCTTTCCCAGGAGGCTTTCCCACGAGGCTTTCCCACAGGGCTGTCCCACGTGCACACGTGGTGGGAGTCGATCCTCGGCTTGAACGTCAAGGCAGTGCAGGGAAAACAGGTTCCTCTGGAATGGACTGACACATCTGGGGGACTCTTGGAATGGTGTCACGACCCTGGAGTTCCTCTCGCATTTCCTGTGGAGAGCGCCTCCTCTTGAGATGCGACGGGAACGCCGGGAATTCTTTCCCTACGAAACAGGGAAAGGATTCCTCATCTCGAGCTAGGAGGCGGAAACGGGTCTCCCCTGGATGTGTGCGGGACCCCACGTGCTTCCTCTCGAGTGGAGACGGGTATGTCGGGGAACTTCTTGAGTTGCATCAATGGTGTGAAGGACCCTTTGGAAGTTCCATTGGTTAGATGTGATTGGCCTCGAAAAGCCTCAGCGGAAATGGGCCTCATCTCGCCTGGAGGGCAAAACCTACTGGATTTTCTCGAGTTGTGGCAGGTGCTCTCGAATTACGACGGGGACCTCAGGGAACGGCTCTGGTGGCCTCAGGAAAGGCCAGTCCCCATGCGAGTTCCTCGGGGGCCTCTCGGGATTCCTCTCCCGTCGATGCCAGGGCCTAAGACCTTGTGTGGAGTCGGGGCCGGAACCTGAGGATTCCTCTCCAGTGCTGACATGGATCTTGGGGTACGTCTGGAGTCTCCCCAGGGGAGTCAGTCCTCGTCTCGAATGCGGGCATGCATTGCGCTTTCCTCCAGAGCGGTAGCAGCAGTGTCACGCAGTCCGCACATGGATCAAAGGATCTATGGTTTTCCCTCGAGTTTTTCCCATGAGGCTTTCCCACGAGGCTTTCCCACAGGGCTGTCCCACGTGCACACGTGGTGGGAGTCGATCCTCGGCTTGAACGTCAAGGCAGTGCAGGGAAAACAGGTTCCTCTGGAATGGACTGACTCATCTGGGGGACTCTTGGAATGGTGGCACGAACCTGGAGTTCCTCTCGCCTTTCCTGTGGAGAGCGCCACCTCTTGAGATGCGACGGGAACGCCGGGAATTCTTTCCCTACGAAACAGGGAAAGGATCCCTCATATCGAGCTAGGAGGCGGAAACGGGGCTCCCCTGGATGTGTGCGGGACACCACGTGCTTCCTCTCGAGTGCAGACGGGTATGTCGGGGAACTTCTTGAGTTGCAGCAATGGTGTGAAGGACCATGTGGAAGTTCCAGTGGTTAGATATGATTGGCCTCGAGAAGCCTCAGCGGGAATGGGCCTCATCTCGCCTGGAGGGCAAAACCTCCTGGATTTTCTCGAGTTGCGGCAGGTGCTCTCGACTTACGACGGGGACCTCAGGGAACCGCTCTGGTGGCCTCAGGAAAGGCCAGTCCCCATGCGAGTTCCTCGGGGGCCTCTCGGGATTCCTCTCCCGTCGATGCCGGGGCCTAAGACCTTGTGTGGAGTCGGGGCCGGAACCTGAGGATTCCTCTCCAGTGCTGACATGGATCTTGGGGTACTTCTGGAGTCTCCCCAGGGGAGTCAGTCCTCGTCTCGAATGCGGGCATGCACTTGCGCTTTCCTCCAGAGCGGTAGCAGCAGTGTCACGCAGTCCGCCGCGTGGATCAAAGGATGTTTGGTTTTCCCTCGAGTCTTTCCCACGAGGCTTTCCCACAGGGCTGTCCCACGTGCACACGTGGTGTGAGTCGATCCTCGGCTTGAACGTCAAGGCAGTGCAGGGAAAACAGGTTCCTCTGGAATGGACTGACACATCTGGGGGACTCTTGGAATGGTGTCACGACCCTGGAGTTCCTCTCGCCTTTCCTGTGGAGAGCGCCTCCTCTTGAGATGCGACGGGAACGCCGGGAATTCTTTCCCTACGAAACAGGGAAAGGATCCCTCATCTCGAGCTAGGAGGCCGAAACGGGGCTCCCCTGGATGTTTGCGGGACACCACGTGCTTCCTCTCGAGTGGAGACGGGTATGTCGGGGAACTTCTTGAGTTGCAGCAAGGGTGTGAAGGACCCTTTGGAAGTTCCAGTGGTTAGACGTGATTAGCCTCGAGAAGCCTCAGCGGAAATGGGCCTCATCTCGCCTGGAGGGCAAAACCTCCTGGTTTTGCTCGAGTTGCGGCAGGTGCTCTCGACTTACGACGGGGACCTCAGGGACCCGCTCTGGTGGCCTCAGGAAAGGCCAGTCCCCATGCGAGTTCCTCGGGGGCCTCTCGGGATTCCTCTCCCGTCGATGCCGGGGCCTAAGACCTTGTGTGGAGTCGGGGCCGGAACCTGAGGATTCCTCTCCAGTGCTGACATGGATCTTGGGGTACTTCTGGAGTCTCCCCAGGGGAGTCAGTCCTCGTCTCGAATGCGGGCATGCACTTGCGCTTTCCTCCAGAGCGGTAGCAGCAGTGTCACGCAGTCCGCCGAGTGGATCAAGGGATCTATGGTTTTCCCTCGAGTCTTTCCCACAAGGCTTTCCCACGAGGCTTTCCCACAGGGCTGTCCCACGTGCACACGTCGTGGGAGTCGATCCTCGGCTTGAACGTCAAGGCAGTGCAGGGAAAACAGGTTCCTCTGGAATGGACTGACACATCTGGGGGACTCTTGGAATGGTGTCACGACCCTGGAGTTCCTCTCGCCTTTCCTGTGGAGAGCACCTCCTCTTGAGATGCGACAGGAACGCCGGGAATTCTTTCCCTACGAAACAGGGAAAGGATCCATCATCTCGAGCTAGGAGGCGGAAACGGGGCTCCTTTGGATGTGTGCGGGACCCCACGTGCTTCCTCTCGAGTGGAGACGGGTATGTCGGGGAACTTCTTGAGTTGCAGCAAGGGTGTGAAGGACCCTTTGGAAGTTCCAGTGGTTAGATGTGATTGGCCTCGAGAAGCCTCAGCGGAAATGGGCCTCATCTCCCCTGGAGGGCAAAACCTCCTGGATTTTCTCGAGTTGCGGCAGGTGCTCTCGACTTACGACGGGGACCTCAGGGACCCGCTCTGGTGGCCTCAGGAAAGGCCAGTCCCCATGCGAGTTCCTCAGGGGCCTCTCGGGATTCCTCTCCCGTCGATGCCGGGGCCTAAGACCTTGTGTGGAGTCGGGGCCGGAACCTGAGGATTCCTCTCCAGTGCTGACATGGATCTTGGGGTACGTCTGTAGTCTCCCCAGGGGAGTCAGTCCTCGTCTCGAATGCGGGCATGCATTGCGCTTTAATCCAGAGCGGTAGCAGCAGTGTCACGCAGTCCGCCGCGTGGATCAAAGGATCTATGGTTTTCCCTCGAGTCTTTCCCACGAGGCTTTCCCACGAGGCTTTCCCACAGGGCTGTCCCACGTGCACACGTGGTGGGAGTCGATCCTCGGCTTGAACGTCAAGGCAGTGCAGGGAAAACAGGTTCCTCTGGAATGGACTGACACATCTGGGGGACTCTTGGCATGGTGTCACGACCCTGGAGTTCCTCTCGCCTTTCCTGTGGAGAGCGCGTCCTCTTGAGATGCGACGGGAACGCCGGGAATTCTTTCCCTACGAAACAGGGAAAGGATCCCTCATCTCGAGCTAGGAGGCGGAAACGGGGCTCCCCTGTATGTGTGCGGGACCCCACGTGCTTCCTCTCGAGTGGAGACGGGTATGACGGGGAACTTCTTGAGTTGCAGCAAGGGTGTGAAGGACCCTTTGGAATTTCCAGTGGTTAGATGTGATTGGCCTCGAGAAGCCTCAGCAGAAATGGGCCTCATCTCGCCTGGAGGGCAAAACCTCCTGGATTTTCTCGAGTTGTGGCAGGTGCTCTCGACTTACGACGGGGACCTCAGGGACCCGCTCTGGTGGCCTCAGGAAAGGCCAGTCCCCATGCGAGTTCCTCGGGGGCCTCTCGGGATTCCTCTCCCGTCGATGCCGGGGCCGAAGACCTTGTGTGGAGTCGTGGCCGGAACCTGAGGATTCCTCTCCAGTGCTGACATGGATCTTGGGGTACTTCTGGAGTCTCCCCAGGGGAGTCAGTCCTCGTCTCGAATGCGGGCATGCACTTGCGCTTTCCTCCAGAGCGGTAGCAGCAGTGTCACGCAGTCCGCCGCGTGGATCAAAGGATCTATGGTTTTCCCTCGAGTCTTTCCCACGAGGCTTTCCCACGAGGCTTTCCCACAGGGCTGTCCCACGTGCACACGTGGTGGGAGTCGATCCTCGGCTTGAACGTCAAGGCAGTGCAGGGAAAACAGGTTCCTCTGGAATGGACTTACACATCTGGGTGACTCTTGGAATGGTGGCACGACCCTGGAGTTCCTCTCGCCTTTCCTGTGGAGAGCGTCTCCTCTTGAGATGCGACGGGAACGCCGGGAATTCTTTCCCTACGAAACAGGGAAAGGATCCCTCATCTCGAGCTAGGAGGCGGAAACGGGGCTCCCCTGGAGGTGTGCGGGACCCACGTGCTTCCTCTCGAGTGCAGACGGGTATGTCGGGAACTTCTTGAGTTGCAGCAAGGGTGTGAAGGACCCTTTGGAAGGTCCAGTGGTTAGATGTGATTGGCCTCGAGAAGCCTCAGCGGAAATGTGCCTCATCTCGCCTGGAGGGCAAAACCTCCTGGATTTTCTCAAGTTGCGGCAGGTGCTCTCGACTTACGATGGGGACCTCAGGGACCCGCTCTGGTGGCCTCAGGAAAGGCCAGTCCCCATGCGAGTTCCTCGGGGGCCTCTCGGGATTCCTCTCCCGTCGATGCCGGAGCCTAAGACCTTGTGTGGAGTCGGGGCCGGAACCTGAGGATTCCTCTCCAGTGCTGACATGGATCTTGGGGTACTTCTGGAGTCTCCCCAGGGGAGTCAGTCCTCGTCTCGAATGCGGGCATGCACTTGGGCTTTCCTCCAGAGCGGTAGCAATAGTGTCACGCAGTCCGCCGCGTGGATCAAAGGATCTATGGTTTTCCCTCGAGTCTTTTCCACGAGGCTTTCCCACGAGGCTTTCCCACAGGGCTGTCCCACGTGCACACGTGGTGGGAGTCGATCCTCGGCTTGAACGTCAAGGCAGTGCAGGGAAAACAGGTTCCTCTGGAATGAACTGACACATCTGGGGGACTCTTGGACTGGTGGCACGACCCTGGAGTTCCTCTCGCCTTTCCTGTGGAGAGCGCCTCCTCTTGAGATGCGACGGGAACGCCGGGAATTCTTTCCCTACGAAACAGGGAAAGGATCCCTCATCTCGAGCTAGGAGGCGGAAACGGGGCTCCCCTGGATGTGTGCGGGACACCACGTACTTCCTCTCGAGTGGAGACGGGTATGTCGGGGAACTTCTTGAGTTGCAGCAAGGGTGTGAAGGACCATTTGGAAGTTCCAGTGGTTAGATGTGATTAGCCTCGAGAAGCCTCAGCGGAAATGGGCCTCATCTCGCCTGGAGGGCAAAACCTCCTGGATTTTCTCGAGTTGCGGCAGGTGCTCTCGACTTACGACGGGGACCTCAGGGACCCGCTCTGGTGGCCTCAGGAAAGGCCAGGCCCCATGCGAGTTCCTCGGGGGCGTCTCGGGATTCCTCTCCCGTCGATGCCGGGGCCTAAGACCTTGTGTGGAGTCGGGGCCGGAACCTGAGGATTCCTCTCCAGTGCTGACATGGATCTTGGGGTACGTCTGGAGTCTCCCCAGGGGAGTCAGTCCTCGTCTCGAATGCGGGCATGCACTTGCGCTTTCCTCCAGAGCGGTAGCAGCAGTGTCACGCAGTCCGCCGCGTGGATCAAAGGATCTATGGTTTTCCCTCGAGTCGTTCCCACGAGTCTTTCCCATGAGGCTTTCCCACAGGGCTGTCCCACGTGCACACGTGGTGGGAGTCGATCCTCGGCTTGCATGTCAAGGCAGTGCAGGGAAAACAGGTTCCTCTGGAATGGACTGACACATCTGGGGGACTCTTGGAATGGTGTCACGACCCTGGAGTTCCTCTCGCCTTTCCTGTGGAGAGCGCCTCCTCTTGAGATGCGACAGGTCGGCCGGGAATTCTTTCCCTACGAAAAAGGGAAGGATCCCTCATCTCGAGCTAGGAGGCGGAAACGGGGCTCCCCTGGATGTGTGAGGGACCCCACGTGCTTCCTCTCGAGTGGAGACGGGTATGTCGGGGAACTTCTTGAGTTGCAACAATGGTGTGAAGGACCCTTTGGAAGTTCCAGTGGTTAGATGTGATTGGCCTCGAGAAGCCTCAGCAGAAATGGGCCTCATCTCGGCTGGAGGGCAAAACCGCCTGGATTTTCTCGAGTTGCGGCAGGTGCTCTCGACTTACGACGGGGACCTCAGGGACCCGCTCTGGTGGCCTCAGGAAAGGCCAGTCCCCATGCGAGTTCCTCGGGGGCCTCTGCGGATTCCTCTCCCGTCGATGCCGGGCCTAAGTCCTTGTGTGGAGCCGGGGTCGGAACCTGAGGATTCCTCTCCAGTGCTGACATGGATCTTGGGGTACTTCTGGAGTCTCCCCAGGGGAGTCAGTCTTCGTCTCGAATGCGGGCATGCACTTGCGCTTTCCTCCAGAGCGGTAGCAGCAGTGTCACGCAGTCCGCCGCGTGGATCAAAGGATCTATGGTTTTCCCTCGAGTCTTTTCCACGAGGCTTTCCCACAAGGCTTTCCCACAGGGCTGTCCCACGTGCACACGTGGTGGGAGTCGATCCTTGTCTTGAACGTCAAGGTAGTGCAGGGAAAACAGGTTCCTCTGGAATGGACTGACACATCTGGGGGACTCTTGGAATGGTGTCACGACCCTGGAGTTCCTCTCGCCTTTCCTGTGGAGAGCGCCTCCTCTTGAGATGCGACGGGAACGCCGGGAATTCTTTCCCTACGAAACAGGGAAAGGATCCCTCATCTCGAGCTAGGAGTCGGAAACGGAGCTCCCCTGTATGTGGGCGGGACACCACGTGCTTCCTCTCGAGTGGAGACGGGTATGTCGGGGAACTTCTTGAGTTGCAGCAAGGGTGTGATGGACCCTTTGGAAGTTCCAGTGGTTAGACGTGATTAGCCTCGAGAAGCCTCAGCGGAAATGGGCCTCATCTCGCCTGGAGGGCAAAACCTCCTGGATTTTCTCGAGTTGCGGCAGGTGCTCTCGACTTACGACGGGGACCTCAGGGACCCGCTCTGGTGGCCTCAGGAAAGGCCAGTCCCCATGCGAGTTCCTCGGGGGCGTCTCGGGATTCCTCTCCCGTCGATGCCTGGGCCTAAGACCTTGTGTGGAGTCGGGGCCGGAACCTGAGGATTCCTCTCCAGTGCTGACATGGATCTTGGGGTACGTCTGGAGTCTCCCCAGGGGAGTCAGTCCTCGTCTCGAATGCGGGCATGCACTTGCGCTTTCCTCCAGAGCGGTAGCAGCAGTGTCACGCAGTCCGCCGCGTGGATCAAAGGATCTATGGTTTTCCCTCGAGTCTTTCCCACGAGGCTTTCCCACGAGGCTTTCCCACAGGGCTGTCCCACGTGCACACGTGGTGGGAGTCGTTCCTCGGCTTGCATGTCAAGGCAGTGCAGGGAAAACAGGTTCCTCTGGAATGGACTGACACATCTGGGGGACTCTTGGCATGGTGTCACGACCCTGGAGTTCCTCTCGCCTTTCCTGTGGAGAGCGCCTCCTCTTGAGATGCGACTGGAAGGCCGGGAATTCTTTCCCTACGAAAAAGGGAAGGAGCCCTCATCTCGAGCTAGGAGGCGGAAACGGGGCTCCCCTGGATGTGTGAGGGACCCCACGTGCTTCCTCTCGGGTGGAGACGGGTATGTCGGGGAACTTCTTGAGTTGCAGCAATGGTGTGAAGGACCCTTTGGAAGTTCCAGTGGTTAGATGTGATTGGCCTCGAGAAGCCTCAGCAGAAATGGGCCTCATCTCGCCTGGAGGGCAAAACCTCCTGGATTTTCTCGAGTTGCGGCAGGTGCTCTCGACTTACGACGGGGACCTCAGGGACCCGCTCTGGTGGCCTCAGGAAAGGCCAGTCCCCATGCGAGTTCCTCGGGGGCCTCTGGGGATTCCTCTCCCGTCGATGCCGGGCCTAAGTCCTTGTGTGGAGTCGGGGTCGGAACCTGAGGATTCCTCTCCAGTGCTGACATGGATCTTGGGGTACTTCTGGAGTCTCCCCAGGGGAGTCATTCTTCGTCTCGAATGCGGGCATGCACTTGCGCTTTCCTCCAGAGCGGTAGCAGCAGTGTCACGCAGTCCTCCGCGTGGATCAAAGGATCTATGGTTTTCCCTCGAGTCTTTTCCACGAGGCTTTCCCACGAGGCTTTCCCACAGGGCAGTCCCACGTGCACACGTGGTGGGAGTCGATCCTCGGCTTAAACGTCAAGGCAGTGCAGGGAAAAAAGGTTCCTCTGGAATGGACTGACACATCTGGGGGAATCTTGGAATGGTGGCACGACCCTGGAGTTCCTCTCGCCTTTCCTGTGGAGAGCGCCTCCTCTTGAGATGCGACGGGAACGCCGGGAATTCTTTCCCTACGAAACAGGGAAAGGATCCCTCATCTCGAGCTAGGAGGCGGAAACGGAGCTCCCCTGTATGTGGGCGGGACACCACGTGCTTCCTCTCGAGTGGAGACGGGTATGTCGGGGAACTTCTTGAGTTGCAGCAAGTGTGTGAAGGACCCTTTGGAAGTTCCAGTGGTTAGACGTGATTAGCCTCGAGAAGCCCCAGCGGAAATGGGCCTCATCTCGCCTGGAGGGCAAAACCTCCTGGATTTTCTCGAGTTGCGGCAGGTGCTCTCGACTTACGACGGGGACCTCAGGGACCCGCTCTGGTGGCCTCAGGAAAGGCCAGTCCCCATGCGAGTTCCTCGGGGGCCTCTCGGGATTCCTCTCCCGTCGATGCCGGGGCCTAAGTCCTTGTGTGGAGTCGGGGCCGGAACCTGAGGATTCCTCTCCAGTGCTGACATGGATCTTGGGGTACGTCTGGAGTCTCCCCAGGGGAGTCAGTCCTCGTCTCGAATGCGGGCATGCACTTGCGCTTTCCTCCAGAGCGGTAGCAGCAGTGTCACGCAGTCCGCCGCGTTGATCAAAGGATCTATGGTTTTCCCTCGAGTGTTTCCCACGAGGCTTTCCCACGAGGCTTTCCCACAGGGCTGTCCCACGTGCACACGTGGTGGGAGTCGATCCTCGGCTTGAACGTCAAGGCAGTGCAGGGAAAACAGGTTCCTCTGGAATGGACTGACACATCTGGGGGACTCTTGGATTGGTGGCACGACCCTGGAGTTCCTCTCGCCTTTCCTGTGGAGAGCGCCTCCTCTTGAGATGCGACGGGAATGCCGGGAATTCTTTCCCTACGAAACAGGGAAAGAATCCCTCATCTCGAGCTAGGAGGCGGAAACGGGGCTCCCCTGGATGTGTGTGGGACACCACGTGCTTCCTCTCGAGTGGAGACGGGTATGTCGGGGAACTTCTTGAGTTGCAGCAAGGGTGTGAAGGACCCTTTGGAATTTCCAGTGGTTAGACGTGATTAGCCTCGAGAAGCCTCAGCGGAAATGGGCCTCATCTCGCCTGGAGGGCAAAACCGCCTGGATTTTCTCGAGTTGCGGCAGGTGCTCTCGACTTACGACGGGGACCTCAGGGACCCGCTCTGGTGGCCTCAGGAAAGGCCAGTCCCCATGCGAGTTCCTCGGGGGCCTCTCGGGATTCCTCTCCCGTCGATGCCGGGGCCTAAGACCTTGTGTGGAGTCGGGGCCGGAACCTGAGGATTCCTCTCCAGTGCTCACATGGATCTTGGGGTACTTCTGAAGTCTCCCCAGGGGAGTCAGTCCTCGTCTCGAATGCGGGCATGCACTTGCGCTTTCCTCCAGAGCGGTAGCAGCAGTGTCACGCAGTCCGCCGCGTGGATCAAAGGATCTATGGTTTTCCCTCGAGGCTTTCCCACGAGGCTTTCCCACGAGGCTTTCCCACAGGGCTGTCCCACGTGCACACGTGGTAGGAGTCGATCCTCGGCTTGAACGTCAAGGCAGTGCAGGGAAAACAGGTTCCTCTGGAATGGACTGACACATCTGGGGTCTCTTGGAATGGTTTCACGACCCTGGAGTTCTTCTCGCCTTTCCTGTGGAGAGCGCCTCCTCTTGAGATGCGACGGGAACGCCGGGAATTCTTTCCCTACGAAACAGGGAAAGGATCCCTCATCTCGAGCTAGGAGGCGGAAACGGGGCTACCCTGGATGTGTGTGGGACACCACGTGCTTCCTCTCGAGTGGAGACGGGTATGTCGGGGAACTTCTTGAGTTGCAGCAAGGGTGTGAAGGACCCTTTGGAATTTCCAGTGGTTAGACGTGATTAGCCTCGAGAAGCCTCAGCGGAAATGGGCCTCATCTCGCCTGGAGGGCAAAACCGCCTGGATTTTCTCGAGTTGCGGCAGGTGCTCTCGACTTATGACGGGGACCTCAGGGACCCGCTCTGGTGGCCTCAGGAAAGGCCAGTCCACATGCGAGTTCCTCGGGGGCCTCTCGGGATTCCTCTCCCGTCGATGCCGGGGCCTAAGTCCTTGTGTGGAGTCGGGGCCGGAACCTGAGGATTCTTCTCCAGTGCTGACATGGATCTTGGGGTACGTCTGGAGTCTCCCCAGGGGAGTCAGTCCTCGTCTCGAATGCGGGCATGCACTTGCGCTTTCCTCCAGAGCGGTAGCAGCAGTGTCACGCAGTCCGCCGCGTGGATCAAAGGATCTATGGTTTTCCCTCGAGTCTTTCCCACGAGGCTTTCCCACGAGGCTTTCCCACAGGGCTGTCCCACGTGCACACGTGGTGGGAGTCGATCCTCGGCTTGAACGTCAAGGCAGTTCAGGGAAAACAGGTTCCTCTGGAATGGACTGACACATCTAGGGGACTCTTGGAATGGTTGCACGACCCTTCAGTTCCTCTCGCCTTTCCTGTGGAGAGCGCCTCCTCTTGAGATGCGACGGGAACGCCGGGAATTCTTTCCCTACGAAACAGGGAAAGGATCCCTCATCTCGAGCTAGGAGGCGGAAACGGGGCTCCCCTGGATGTGTGCGGGACACCACGTGCTTCCTCTCGAGTGGAGACGGGTATGTCGGGGAACTTCTTGAGTTGCAGCAAGGGTGTGAAGGACCCTTTGGAAGTTCCAGTGGTTAGACGTGATTAGCCTCGAGAAGCCTCAGCGGAAATGGGCCTCATCTCGCCTGGAGGGCAAAACCTCCTGGATTTTCTCGAGTTGCGGCAGGTGCTCTCGACTTACGACGGGGACCTCAGGGACCCGCTCTGGTGGCCTCAGGAAAGGCCAGTGCCCATGCGAGTTCCTCGGGGGCGTCTCGGGATTCCTCTCCCGTCGATGCCAGGGCCTAAGACCTTGTGTGGAGTCGGGGCCGGAACCTGAGGATTCCTCTCCAGTGCTGACATGGATCTTGGGGTACGTCTGGAGTCTCCCCAGGGGAGTCAGTCCTCATCTCGAATGCGGGCATGCACTTGCGCTTTCCTCCAGAGCAGTAGCAGCAGTGTCACGCAGTCCGCCGCGTGGATCAAAGGATCTATGGTTTTCCCTCGAGTCTTTCCCACGAGGTTTCCCACGAGGCTTTCCCACAGGGCTGTCCCACGTGCACACGTGGTGGGAGTCCATCCTCGGCTTGCACGTCAAGGCAGTGCAGGGAAAACAGGTTCCTCTGGAATGGACTGACACATCTGGGGGACTCTTGGAATGGTGTCAAGACCCTGGAGTTCCTCTCGCCTTTCCTGTGGAGAGCGCCTCCTCTTGAGATGCGACGGGAACGCCGGGAATTCTTTCCCTACGAAAAAGGGAAGGATCCCTCATCTCGAGCTAGGAGGCGGAAATGGGGCTCCCCTGGATGTGTGTGGGACACCACGTGCTTCCTCTCGAGTGGAGACGGGTATGTCGGGGAACTTCTTGAGTTGCAGCAAGGGTGTGAAGGACCCTTTGGAATTTCCAGTGGTTAGACGTGATTAGCCTCGAGAAGCCTCAGCGGAAATGGGCCTCATCTCGCCTCTAGGGCAAAACCGCCTGGATTTTCTCGAGTTGCGGCAGGTGCTCTCGACTTACGACGGGGACCTCAGGGACCCGCTCTGGTGGCCTCAGGAAAGGCCAGTCCACATGCGAGTTCCTCGGGGGCCTCTGGGGATTCCTTTCCCGTCGATGCCGGGCCTAAGTCCTTGTGTGGAGTCGGGGTCGGAACCTGAGGATTCCTCTCCAGTGCTGACATGGATCTTGGGGTACTTCTGGAGTCTCCCAGGGGAGTCAGTCTTCGTCTCGAATGCGGGCATGCACTTGCGCTTTCCTCCAGAGCGGTAGCAGCAGTGTCACGCAGTCCGCCGCGTGGATCAAAGGATCTATGGTTTTCCCTCGAGTCTTTTCCACGAGGCTTTCCCACAAGGCTTTCCCACAGGGCTGTCCCACGTGCACACGTGGTGGGAGTCGATCCTTGTCTTGAACGTCAAGGCAGTGCAGGGAAAACAGGTTCCTCTGGAATGGACTGACACATCTGGGGGACTCTTGGAATGGTGGCACGACCCTGGAGTTCCTCTCGCCTTTCCTGTGGAGAGCGCCTCCTCTTGAGATGCGACGGGAACGCCGGGAATTCTTTCCCTACGAAACAGGGAAAGGATCCCTCATCTCGAGCTAGGAGTCGGAAACGGAGCTCCCCTGTATGTGGGCGGGACACCACGTGCTTCCTCTCGAGTGGAGACGGGTATGTCGGGGAACTTCTTGAGTTGCAGCAAGTGTGTGAAGGACCCTTTGGAAGTTCCAGTGGTTAGACGTGATTAGCCTCGAGAAGCCTCAGCGGAAATGGGCCTCATCTCGCCTGGAGGGCAAAACCTCCTGGATTTTCTCGAGTTGCGGCAGGTGCTCTCGACTTACGACGGGGACCTCAGGGACCCGCTCTGGTGGCCTCAGGAAAGGCCAGTCCCCATGCGAGTTCCTCGGGGGCCTCTGGGAATTCCTCTCCCGTCGATGCCGGGGCCTAAGTCCTTGTGTGGAGTCGGGGCCGGAATCTGAGGATTCCTCTCCAGTGCTGACATGGATCTTGGGGTACTTCTGGAGTCTCCCCAGGGGAGTCAGTCTTCGTCTCGATTGCGGGCATGCACTTGCGCTTTCCTCCAGAGCGGTAGCAGCAGTGTCACGCAGTCCGCCTCGTGGATCAAAGGATCTATGGTTTTCCCTCGAGTCTTTCCCACGAGGCTTTCCCACGAGGCTTTCCCACAGGGCTGTCCCACGTGCACACGTGGTGGGAGTCGATCCTTGGATTGAACGTCAAGGCAGTGCAGGGAAAACAGGTTCCTCTGGAATGGACTGGCATATCTGGGGGACTCTTGGAATGGTGGCACGACCCTGGAGTTCCTCTCGCCTTTCCTGTGGAGAGCGCCTCCTCTTGAGATGCGACGGGAACGCCGGGAATTCTTTCCCTACGAAACAGGGAAAGGATCCCTCATCTCGAGCTAGGAGTCGGAAACGGAGCTCCCCTGGATGTGGGCGGGACACCACGTGCTTCCTCTCGAGTGGAGACGGGTATGTCGGGGAACTTCTTGAGTTGCAGCAATGGTGTGAAGGACCCTTTGGAAGTTCCAGTGGTTAGATGTGATTGGCCTCGAGAAGCCTCATCGGAAATGGGCCTCATCTCGCCTGGAGGGCAAAACCTCCTGGATTTTCTCGAGTTGCGGCAGGTGCTCTCGACTTACGACGGGGACCTCAGGGACCCGCTCTGGTGGCCTCAGGATAGGCCAGTCCCCATGCGAGTTCCTCGGGGGCCTCTCGGGATTCCTCTCCCGTCGATGCCGGGGCCTCAGACCTTGTGTGGAGTCGGGGCCGGAACCTGAGGATTCCTCTCCAGTGCTGACATGGATCTTGGGGTACTTCTGGAGTCTCCCCAGGGGAGTCAGTCCTCGTCTCGAATGCGGGCATGCACTTGCGCTTTCCTCCAGAGTGGTAGCAGCAGTGTCACGCATTCCGCCGCGTGGATCAAAGGATCTATGGTTTTCCCTCGAGTCTTTCCCACGAGGCTTTCCCACGAGGCTTTCCCACAGGGCTGTCCCACGTGCACACGTGGTGGGAGTCGATCCTCGGCTTGAACGTCAAGGCAGTGCAGGGAAAACAGGTTCCTCTGGAATGGACTGACACATCTGGGGGACTCTTGGAATGGTGGCACGACCCTGGAGTTCCTCTCGCCTTTCCTGTGAAGAGCGCCTCCTCTTGAGATGCGACGGGAACGCCGGGAATTCTTTCCCTAGGAAACAGGGAAAGTATCCCTCATCTCGAGCTAGGAGGCGGAAACGGGGCTCCCCTGGATGTGTGCGGGACCCACGTTCTTCCTCTCGAGTGGAGACGGGTATGTCGGGGAACTTCTTGAGTTGCAGCAAGGGTGTGAAGGACCCTTTGGAAGTTCCAGTGGTTAGACGTGATTAGCCTCGAGAAGCCTCAGCAGAAATGGGCCTCATCTCGCCTGGAGGGCAAAACCTCCTGGATTTTCTCGAGTTGCGGCAGGTGCTCTCGACTTACGACGGGGACCTCAGGGACCCGCTCTGGTGGCCTCAGGAAAGGCCAGTCCCCATGCGAGTTCCTCGGGGGCCTCTGGGGTTTCCTCTCCCGTCGATTCCGGGGCCTAAGTCCTTGTGTGGTGTCGGGATCGGAACGTGAGGATTCCTCTCCAGTGCTGACATGGATCTTGGGGTACTTCTGGAGTCTCCCCAGGGGAGTCAGTCTTCGTCTCGAATGCGGGCATGCACTTGCGCTTTCCTCCAGAGCGGTAGCAGCAGTGTCACGCAGTCCGCCGCGTGGATCAAAGGATCTTTGGTTTTCCCTCGAGTCTTTTCCACGAGGCTTTCCCACGAGGCTTTCCCACAGGGCTGTCCCACGTGCACACGTGGTGGGAGTCGATCCTCGGCTTGAACGTCAAGGCAGTGCAGGGAAAACAGGTTCCTCTGGAATGGACTGACACATCTGGGGGACTCTTGGAATGGTGGCACGACCCTGGAGTTCCTCTCCCCTTTCCTGTGGAGAGCGCCTCCTCTTGAGATGCGACGGGAACGCCGGGAATTCTTTCCCTACGAAACAGGGAAAGGATCCCTCATCTCGAGCTAGGAGGCGGAAACGGGGCTCCCTTGGATGTGTGCGGGACCCACGTGCTTCCTCTCGAGTGGAGACGGGTATGTCGGGGACCTTCTTGAGTTGCAGCAAGGGTGTGAAGGACCATTTGGAAGTTCCAGTGGTTAGATGTGATTAGCCTCGAGAAGCCTCAGCGGAAATGGGCCTCATCTCGCCTGGAGGGCAAAACCTCGTGGATTTATTCGAGTTGCGGCAGGTGCTCTCGACTTACGACGGGGACCTCAGGGACCCGCTCTGGTGGCCTCAGGAAAGGCCAGTCCCCATGCGAGTTCCTCTGGGGGTTCCTCTCCCGTCGATGCCGGGGCCTAAGACCTTGTGTGAATTCGGGGCCGGAACCTGAGGATTCCTCTCCAGTGCTCACATGGTTCTTGGGGTACTTCTGGAGTCTCCCCAGGGGAGTCAGTCCTCGTCTCGAATGCGGGCATGCACTTGCGCTTTCCTCCAGAGCGGTAGCAGCAGTGTCACGCAGTCCACCGCGTGGATCAAAGGATCTATGGTTTTCCCTCGAGTCTTTCCCACGAGGCTTTCCCACGAGGCTTTCCCTCAGGGCTGTCCCACGTGCACACGTGGTGGGACTCGATCCTCGGCTTGAACGTCAAGGCAGTGCAGGGAAAACAGGTTCCTCTGGAATGGACTGACACATCTGGGGGTCTCTTGGAATGGTGGCACGACCCTGGAGTTCCTCTCCCCTTTCCTGTGGAGAGCGCCTCCTCTTGAGATACGACGGGAACGCCGGGAATTCTTTCCCTACGAAACAGGGAAAGGATCCCTCATCTCGAGCTAGGAGGCGGAAACGGGGCTCCCCTGGATGTGTGAGGGACCCCACGTGCTTCCTCTCGAGTGGAGACGGGTATGTCGGGGAAGTTCTTGAGTTGCAGCAAGTGTGTGAAGGACCCTTTGGAAGTTCCAGTGGTTAGACGTGATTAGCCTTGAGAAGCCTCAGCGGAAATGGGCCTCATCTCGCCTGGAGGGCAAAACCTCCTGGATTTTTTCGAGTTGCGGCAGGTGCTCTCGACTTACGACGGGGACCTCAGGGACCCGCTCTGGTGGCCTCAGGAAAGGCCAGTCCCCATGCGAGTTCCTCGGGGGCCTCTGGGGATTCCTCTCCCGTCGATGCCAGGGCCTAAGTCCTTGTGTGGAGTCGGGGCCGGAATCTGAGGATTCCTCTCCAGTGCTGACATGGATCTTGGGGTACTTCTGGAGTCTCCCCAGGGGAGTCAGTCTTCGTCTCGAATGCGGGCATGCACTTGCGCTTTCCTCCAGAGCGGTAGCAGCAGTGTCACGCAGTCCGCCTCGTGGATCAAAGGATCTATGGTTTTCCCTCGAGTCTTTCCCACGAGGCTTTCCCACGAGGCTTTCCCACAGGGCTGTCCCACGTGCACACGTGGTGGGAGTCGATCCTCGGCTTGAACGTCAAGGCAGTGCAGGGAAAACAGGTTCCTCTGGAATGGACTGACACATCTGGGGGACTCTTGGAATGGTGGCACGACCCTGGAGTTCCACTCGCCTTTCCTGTGGAGAGCGCCTCCTCTTGAGATGCGACGGGAACGCCGGGAATTCTTTCCCTACCAAACAGGGAAAGGATCCCTCATCTCGAGCTAGGAGGCGGAAACGGGGCTCCCCTGGATGTGTGCGGGACACCACGTGCTTCCTCTCGAGTGCAGACGGGTATGTCGGGGAAGTTCTTGAGTTGCAGCAAGGGTGTGAAGGACCCTTTGGAAGTTCCAGTGGTTAGATGTGATTGGCCTCGAGAAGCCTCTGCGGAAATGGGCCTCATCTCGCCTGGAGGGCAAAACCTCCTGGATTTTCTCGAGTTGCGGCAGGTGCTCTCGACTTACGACGGGGACCTCAGGGACCCGCTCTGGTGGCCTCAGGAAAGGCCAGTCCCCATGCGAGTTCCTCGGGGGCCTCTGGGGTTTCCTCTCCCGTCGATGCCGGGGCCTAAGTCCTTGTGTGGAGTCGGGATCGGAACGTGAGGATTCCTCTCCAGTGCTGACATGGATCTTGGGGTACTTCTGGAGTCTCCCCATGGGAGTCAGTCTTCGTCTCGAATGCAGGCATGCACTTGCGCTTTCCTCCAGAGCGGTAGCAGCAGTGTCACGCAGTCCGCCGCGTGGATCAAAGGATCTTTGGTTTTCCCTCGAGTCTTTTCCACGAGGCTTTCCCACGAGGCTTTCCCACAGGGCTGTCCCACGTGCACACGTGGTGGGAGTCGATCCTCGGCTTGAACGTCAAGGCAGTGCAGGGAAAACAGGTTCCTCTGGAATGGACTGACACATCTGGGGGACTCTTGGAATGGTGGCACGACCCTGGAGTTCCTCTCGCCTTTCCTGTGGAGAGCGCCTCCTCTTGAGATGCGACGGGAACGCCGGGAATTCTTTCCCTACGAAACAGGGAAAGGATCCCTCATCTCGAGCTAGGAGTCGGAAACGGAGCTCCCCTGGATGTGGCGGGACACCACGTGCTTCCTCTCGAGTGGAGACGGGTATGTCGGGGAACTTCTTGAGTTGCAGCAATGGTGTGAAGGACCCTTTGGAAGTTCCAGTGGTTAGATGTGATTGGCCTCGAGAAGCCTCATCGGAAATGGGCCTCATCTCGCCTGGAGGGCAAAACCTCCTGGATTTTCTCGAGTTGCGGCAGGTGCTCTCGACTTACGACGGCGACCTCAGGGACCCGCTCTGGTGGCCTCAGGATAGGCCAGTCCCCATGCGAGTTCCTCCGGGGCCTCTCGGGATTCCTCTCCCGTCGATGCCGGGGCCTAAGACCTTGTGTGGAGTCGGGGCCGGAACCTGAGGATTCCTCTCCAGTGCTGACATGGATCTTGGGGTACTTCTGGAGTCTCCCCAGGGGAGTCAGTCCTCGTCTCGAATGCGGGCATGCACTTGCGCTTTCCTCCAGAGCGGTAGCAGCAGTGTCACGCAGTCCGCCGCGTGGATCAAAGGATCTTTGGTTTTCCCTCGAGTCTTTCCCACGAGGCTTTCCCATGAGGCTTTCCCACAGGGCTATCCCACGTGCACACGTGGTGGGAGTCGATCCTCGGCTTGAACGTCAAGGCAGTGCAGGGAAAACAGGTTCCTCTGGAATGGACTGACACATCTGGGGGACTCTTGGAATGGTGGCACGACCCTGGAGTTCCTCTCGCCTTTCCTGTGGAGAGCGCCTCCTCTTGAGATGCGACGGGAACGCCGGGAATTCTTTCCCTACGAAACAGGGAAAGGATCCCTCATCTCGAGCTAGGAGTCGGAAACGGAGCTCCCCTGGATGTGGGCGGGACACCACGTGCTTCCTCTCGAGTGGAGACGGGTATGTCGGGGAACTTCTTGAGTTGCAGCAATGGTGTGAAGGACCCTTTGGAAGTTCCAGTGGTTAGATGTGATTGGCCTCGAGAAGCCTCATCGGAAATGGGCATCATCTCGCCTGGAGGGCAAAACCTCCTGGATTTTCTCGAGTTGCGGCAGGTGATCTCGACTTACGACGGGGACCTCAGGGAACCGCTCTGGTGGCCTCAGGATAGGCCAGTCCCAATGCGAGTTCCTCGGGGGCCTCTCGGGATTCCTCTCCCGTCGATGCCGGGGCCTAAGACCTTGTGTGGAGTCGGGGCCGGAACCTGAGGATTCCTCTCCATTGCTGACATGGATCTTGGGGTACTTCTGGCGTCTCCCCAGGGGAGTCAGTCCTAGTCTCGAATGCGGGCATGCACTTGCGCTTTCCTCCAGAGCGGTAGCAGCAGTGTCACGCAGTCCGCCGCGTGGATCAAAGGATCTTTGGTTTTCCCTCGAGTCTTTTCCACGAGGCTTTCCCATGAGGCTTTCCCACAGGGCTGTCCCACGTGCACACGTGGTGGGAGTCGATCCTCGGCTTGAACGTCAAGGCAGTGCAGGGAAAACAGGTTCCTCTGGAATGGACTGACACATCTGGGGGACTCTTGGAATGGTGGCACGACCCTGGAGTTCCTCTCCCCTTTCCTGTGGAGAGCGCCTCCTCTTGAGTTGCGACGGGAACGCCGGGAATTTTTTCCCTACGAAACAGGGAAAGGATCCCTCATCTCGAGCTAGGAGGCGGAAACGGGGCTCCCCTGGATGTGTGCGGGACCCACGTGCTTCCTCTCGAGTGGAGACGGGTATGTCGGGGACCTTCTTGAGTTGCAGCAAGGGTGTGAAGGACCCTTTGGAAGTTCCAGTGGTTAGATGTGATTAGCCTCGAGAAGCCTCAGCGGAAATGGGCCTCATCTCGCCTGGAGGGCAAAACCTCGTGGATTTTCTCGAGTTGCGGCAGGTGCTCTCGACTTACGACGGGGACCTCAGGGACCCGCTCTGGTGGCCTCAGGAAAGGCCAGTCCCCATGCGAGTTCCTCGGGGGCCTCTGGGGATTTCTCTTCCGTCGAAGCCGGGGCCTAAGTCCTTGTGTGGAGTCGGGGCCGGAACCTGAGGATTCCTCTCCAGTGCTGACATGGATCTTGGGGTACTTCTGGAGTCTCCCCAGGGGAGTCAGTCTTCGTCTCGAATGCGGGCATGCACTTGCGCTTTCCTCCAGAGCGGTAGCAGCAGTGTCACGCAGTCCGCCTCGTGGATCAAAGGATCTGTGGTTTTCCCTCGAGTCTTTTCCACGAGGCTTTCCCACGAGGCTTTCCCACAGGGCTGTCCCACGTGCACACGTGGTGGGAGTCGATCCTCGGCTTGAACGTCAAGGCAGTGCAGGGAAAACAGGTTCCTCTGGAATGGACTGACACATCTGGGGGACTCTTGGAATGGTGGCACGACCCTGGAGTTCCTCTCGCCTTTCCTGTGGAGAGCGCCTCCTCTTGAGATGCGACGGGAACGCCGGGAATTCTTTCCCTACCAAACAGGGAAAGGATCCCTCATCTCGAGCTAGGAGGCGGAAACGGGGCTCCCCTGGATGTGTGCGGGACCCCACGTGCTTCCTCTCGAGTGGAGACGGGTATGTCGGGGAACTTCTTGAGTTGCAGCAAGAGTGTGAAGGACCCTTTGGAAGTTCCAGTGGTTAGATGTGATTGGCCTCGAGAAGCCTCAGCGGAAATGGACCTCATCTCGCCTGGAGGGCAAAACCTCCTGGATTTTCTCGAGTTGCGGCAGGTGCTCTCGACTTACGACGGGGACCTCAGGGACCCGCTCTGGTGGCCTCAGGAAAGGCCAGTCCCCATGCGAGTTCCTCGGGGGCCTCTCGGGATTCCTCTCCCGTCGATGCCGGGGCCTAAAACTTTGTGTGGAGTCGGGGCCGGAACCTGAGGATTCCTCTCCAGTGCTGACGTGGATCTTGGGGTACTTCTGGAGTCTCCCCAGGGGTGTCAGACCTCGTCTCGAATGCGGGCATGCACTTGCGCTTTCCTCCAGAGCGGTAGCAGCAGTGTCACGCAGTCCGCCGCGTGGATCAAAGGATCTATGGTTTTCCCTCGAGTCTTTCCCACGAGGCTTTCCCACGAGGCTTTCCCACAGGGCTGTCCCACGTGCACACGTGGTGGGAGTCGATCCTCGGCTTGAACGTCAAGGCAGTGCAGGGAAAACAGGTTCCTCTGGAATGGACTGACACATCTGGGGGAATCTTGGAATGGTGTCTCGACCCTGGAGTTCCTCCCGCCTTTTCTGTGGAGAACGCCTCCTCTTGAGATGCGACTGGAACGCCGGGAATTCTTTCCCTACGAAAAAGGGAAGGATCCCTCATCTCGAGCTAGGAGGCGGAAACGGGGCTCCCCTGGATGTGTGCGGGACCCACGTTCTTCCTCTCGAGTGGAGACGGGTATGTCGGGGAACTTCTTGAGTTGCAGCAAGGGTGTGAAGGACCCTTTGGAAGTTCCAGTGGTTAGATGTGATTGGCCTCGAGAAGCCTCAGCGGAAATGGGCCTCATCTCGCCTGGAGGGCAAAACCTCCTGGATTTTCTCGAGTTGCGGCAGGTGCTCTCGACTTACGACGGGGACCTCAGGGACCCGCTCTGGTGGCCTCAGGAAAGGCCAGTCCCCATGCGAGTTCCTCTGGGGATTCCTCTCCCGTCGATGCCGGGGCCTAAGACCTTGTGTGAAGTCGGGGCCGGAACCTGAGGATTCCTCTCCAGTGCTCACATGGTTCTTGGGGTACTTCTGGAGTCTCCTCAGGGGAGTCAGTCCTCGTCTCGAATGCGGGCATGCACTTGCGCTTTCCTCCAGAGCGGTAGCAGCAGTGTCACGCAGTCCGCCGCGTGGATCAAAGGATCTATGGTTTTCCCTCGAGTCTTTCCCACGAGGCTTTCCCACGAGGCTTTCCCACAGGGCTGTCCCACGTGCACACTTGGTGGGACTCGATCCTCGGCTTGAACGTCAAGGCAGTGCAGGGAAAACAGGTTCCTCTGGAATGGACTGACACATCTGGGGGTCTCTTGGAATGGTGGCACGACCCTGGAGTTCCTCTCCCCTTTCCTGTGGAGAGCGCCTCCTCTTGAGATGCGACGGGAACGCCGGGAATTCTTTCCCTACGAAACAGGGAAAGGATCCCTCATCTCGAGCTAGGAGGCGGAAACGGGGCTCCCCTGGATGTGTGAGGGACCCCACGTGCTTCCTCTCGAGTGGAGACGGGTATGTCGGGGAACTTCTTGAGTTGCAGCAAGGGTGTGAAGGACCCTTTGGAAGTTCCAGTGGTTAGACGTGATTAGCCTTGAGAAGCCTCAGCGGAAATGGGCCTTATCTCGCCTGGAGGGCAAAACCTCCTGGATTTTTTCAAGTTGCGGCAGGTGCTCTCGACTTACGACGGGGACCTCAGGGACCCGCTCTGGTGGCCTCAGGAAAGGCCAGTCCCCATGCGAGTTCCTCGGGGGCCTCTGGGGATTTCTCTTCCGTCGAAGCCGGGGCCTAAGTCCTTGTGTGGAGTCGGGGCCGGAACCTGAGGATTCCTCTCCAGTGCTGACATGGATCTTGGGGTACTTCTGGAGTCTCCCCAGGGGAGTCAGTCTTCGTCTCGAATGCGGGCATGCACTTGCGCTTTCCTCCAGAGCGGTAGCAGCAGTGTCACGCAGTCCGCCTCGTGGATCAAAGGATCTATGGTTTTCCCTCGAGTCTTTCCCACGAGGCTTTCCCACGAGGCTTTCCCACAGGGCTGTCCCACGTGCACACGTGGTGGGAGTCGATCCTCGGCTTGAACGTCAAGGCAGTGCAGGGAAAACAGGTTCCTCTGGAATGGACTGACACATCTGGGGGACTCTTGGAATGGTGGCACGACCCTGGAGTTCCTCTCGCCTTTCCTGTGGAGAGCGCCTCCTCTTGAGATGCGACGGGAACGCCGGGAATTCTTTCCCTACCAAACAGGGAAAGGATCCCTCATCTCGAGCTAGGAGGCGGAAACGGGGCTCCCCTGGATGTGTGCGGGACCCCACGTGCTTCCTCTCGAGTGGAGACGGGTATGTCGGGGAACTTCTTGAGTTGCAGCAATGGTGTGAAGGACCCTTTGGAAGTTCCAGAGGTTAGACGTGATTAGCCTCGAGAAGCCTCAGCGGAAATGGGCCTCATCTCGCCTGGAGGGCAAAACCTCCTGGATTTTCTCGAGTTGCGGCAGGTGCTCTCGACTTACGACGCGGACCTCAGGGACCCGCTCTGGTGGCCTCAGGAAAGGCCAGTCCCCATGCGAGTTCCTCGGGGGCCTCTCGGGATTCCTCTCCCGTCGATGCCGGGGCCTAAGACCTTGTGTGGAGTCGGGGCCGGAACCTGAGGTTTCCTCTCCAGTGCTGACATGGATCTTGGGGTACTTCTGGAGTCTCCTCAGGGGAGTCAGTCCTCGTCTCGAATGCGGGCATGCACTTGCGCTTTCCTCCAGAGCGGTAGCAGCAGTGTCACGCAGTCTGCCAAATGGGTCAAAGGATCTATGGTTTTCCCTCGAGTCTTTCCCACGAGGCTTTCCCACGAGGCTTTCCCACAGGGCTGTCCCACGTGCACACGTGGTGGGAGTCGATCCTCGGCTTGAACGTCAAGGCAGTGCAGGGAAAACAGGTTCCTCTGGAATGGACTGACACATCTGTGGGACTCTTGGAATGGTGGCACGACCCTGGAGTTCCTCTCGCCTTTCCTGTGGAGAGCGCCTCCTCTGGAGATGCGACGGGAACGCCGGGAATTCTTTCCCTACGAAACAGGGAAAGGATCCCTCATCTCGAGCTAGGAGGCAGAAACGGGGCTCCCCTGGATGTGTGCGGGACCCCACGTGCTTCCTCTCGAGTGGAGACGGGTATGTCGGGGAACTTCTTGAGTTGCAGCAAGGGTGTGAAGGACCCTTTGGAAGTTCCAGTGGTTAGATGTGATTGGCCTCGAGAATCCTCAGCGGAAATGGGCCTCATCTCGCCTGGAGGGCAAAACCTCCTGGATTTTCTCGAGTTGCGGCAGGTGCTCTCGACTTACGACGGGGACCTCAGGGACCCGCTCTGGTGGCCTCAGGAAAGGCCAGTCCCCATGCGAGTTCCTCGGGGGCCTCTCGGGATTCCTCTCCCGTCGATGCCGGGGCCTAAGACCTTGTGTGGAGTCGGGGCCGGAACCTGAGGATTCCTGTCCAGTGCTGACATGGATCTTGGGGTACTTCTGGAGTCTCCCCAGGGGAGTCAGTCCTCGTCTCGAATGCGGGCATGCACTTGCGCTTTCCTCCAGAGCGGTAGCAGCAGTGTCACGCAGTTCGCCGCGTGGATCAAAGGATCTATGGTTTTCCCTCGAGTCTTTCCCACGAGGCTTTCCCACGAGGCTTTCCCACAGGGCTGTCCCAGTGCACACGTGGTGGAGGTCGATTCTCGGCTTGAACGTCAAGGCAGTGCAGGGAAAACAGGCTCCTCTGGAATAGACTGACACATCTGGGTGACTCTTGGAATGGTGGCACGACCCTGGAGTTCCTCTCGCCTTTCCTGTGGAGAGCGCCTCCTCTTGAGATGCGACGGGAACGCCGGGAATTCTTTCCCTACGAAACAGGGAAAGGATCCCTCATCTCGAGCTAGGAGGCGGAAATGGGGCTCCCCTGGATGTGTGCGGGACCCAAGTGCTTCCTCTCGAGTGGAGACGGGTATGTCGGGGAAATTCTTGAGTTGCAGCAAGGGTGTGAAGGACCCTTTGGAAGTTCCAGTGGTTAGACGTGATTAGCCTCGAGAAGCCTCAGCGGAAATGGGCCTCATCTCGCCTGGAGGGCAAAACCTCCTGGATTTTCTCGAGTTGCGGCAGGTGCTCTCGACTTACTACGGGGACCTCAGGGACCCGCTCTGGTGGCCTCAGGAAAGGCCAGTCCCCATGCGAGTTCCTCGGGGGCCTCTCGGGATTTCTCTTCCGTCGATGCCGGGGCCTAAGACCTTGTGTGGAGTCGGGGCCGGAACCTGAGGATTCCTCTCCAGGGCTGACATGGATCATGGGGTACTTCTGGAGTCTCCCCAGGGGAGTCAGTCCTCGTCTCGAATGCGGGCATGCACTTGCGCTTTCCTCCAGAGCGGTAGCAGCAGTGTCACGCAGTCCGCCGCGTGGATCAAAGGATCTATGGTTTTCCCTCGAGTCTTTCCCACGAGGCTTTCCCACGAGGCTTTCCCACAGGGCTGTCCCACGTGCACACGTGGTGGGAGTCGATCCTCGGCTTGAACGTCAAGGCAGTGCAGGGAAAACAGGTTCCTCTGGAATGGACTGACACATCTGGAGGACTCTGGGAATGGTGGCACGACCCTGGAGTTCCTCTCGCCTTTCCTGTGGAGAGCGCCTCCTCTTGAGATGCGACGGGAACGCCGGGAATTCTTTCCCTATGAAACAGGGAAAGGATCCCTCATCTCGAGCTAGGAGGCGGAAACGGGGCTCCCCTGGATGTGTGCGGGACCCCACCTGCTTCCTCTCGAGTGGAGACGGGTATGTTGGGGAACTTCTTGAGTTGCAGCAAGGGTGTGAAGGTCCCTTTGGAAGTTCCAGTGGTTAGATGTGATTGGCCTCGAGAAGCCTCAGCGGAAATGGGCCTCATCTCGCCTGGAGGGCAAAACCTCCTGGATTTTCTCGAGTTGCGGCAGGTGCTCTCGACTTACGACGGGGACCTCAGGGAACCGCTCTGGTGGCCTCAGGAAAGGCCAGTCCCCATGCGAGTTCCTCGGGGGCGTCTCGGGATTCCTCTCCCGTCGATGCCGGGGCCTAAGACCTTGTGTGGAGTCGGGGCCGGAACCTGAGGATTCCTCTCCAGTGCTGACATGGATCTTGGGGTATTCTGGAGTCTCCCCAGGGGAGTCAGTCCTCGTCTCGAATGCGGGCATGCACTTGCGCTTTCCTCCAGAGCGGTAGCAGCAGTGTCACGCAGTCCGCCGCGTGGATCAAAGGATCTATGGTTTTCCCTCGAGTCTTTCCCACGAGGCTTTCCCACGAGGCTTTCCCACAGGGCTGTCCCACGTGCACACGTGGTGGGAGTCGATCCTCGGCTTGAACGTCAAGGCAGTGCAGGGAAAACAGGTTCCACTGGAATGGACTGACACATCTGGGGGACTCTTGGAATGGTGGCACGACCCTGGAGTTCCTCTCGCCTTTCCTGGGGAGAGCGCCTCCTCTTGAGATGCGACGGGAACGCCGTTAATTCTTTCCCTACGAAACAGGGAAAGGATCCCTCATCTCGAGCTAGGAGGCGGAAACGGGGCTCCCCTGGATGTGTGCGGGACCCACGTGCTTCCTCTCGAGTGGAGACGGGTATGTCGGGGAACTTCTTGAGTTGCAGCAAGGGTGTGAAGGACCCTTTGGAAGTTCCAGAGGTTAGACGTGATTAGCCTCGAGAAGCCTCAGCGGAAATGGGCCTCATCTCGCCTGGAGGGCAAAACCTCCTGGATTTTCTCGAGTTGCGGCAGGTGCTCTCGACTTACGACGCGGACCTCAGGGACCCGCTCTGGTGGCCTCAGGAAAGGCCAGTCCCCATGCGAGTTCCTTGGGGGCCTCTCGGGATTCCTCTACCGTCGATGCCGGGGCCTAAGACCTTGTGTGGAGTCGGGGCCGGAACCTGAGGTTTCCTCTCCAGTGCTGACATGGATCTTGGGGTACTTCTGGAGTCTCCTCAGGGGAGTCAGTCCTCGTCTCGAATGCGGGCATGCACTTTCGCTTTCCTCCAGAGCGGTAGCAGCAGTGTCACGCAGTCTGCCAAATGGGTCAAAGGATCTATGGTTTTCCCTCGAGTCTTTCCCACGAGGCTTTCCCACGAGGCTTTCCCACAGGGCTGTCCCACGTGCACACGTGGTGGGAGTCGATCCTCGGCTTGAACGTCAAGGCAGTGCAGGGAAAACAGGTTCCTCTGGAATGGACTGACACATCTGTGGGACTCTTGGAATGGTGGCACGACCCTGGAGTTCCTCTCGCCTTTCCTGTGGAGAGCGCCTCCTCTTGAGATGCGACGGGAACGCCGGGAATTCTTTCCCTACGAAACAGGGAAAGGATCCCTCATCTCTAGCTAGGAGGCGGAAACGGGGCTCCCCTGGATGTGTACGAGACCCACGTGCTTCCTCTCGAGTGGAGACGGGTATGTCGGGGAACTTCTTGAGTTGCAGCAAGGATGTGAAGGACCCTTTGGAATTCCAGTGGTTAGAAGTGATTGGCCTCGAGAAGCCTCAGCGGAAATGGGCCTCATCTCGCCTGGAGGGCAAAACCTCCTGGATTTTCTCGAGTTGCGGCAGGTGCTCTCGACTTACGACGGGGACCTCAGGGACACGCTCTGGTGGCCTCAGGAAAGGCCAGTCCCCATGCGAGTTCCTCGGGGCCTCTCGGGATTCCTCTCCCGTCGATTCCCGGGCCTAAGACCTTGTGTGGAGTCGGGGCCGGAACCTGAGGATTCCTCTCCAGTGCTGACATGGATCTTGGGGTACTTCTGGAGTCTCCCCAGGGGAGTCAGTCCTCGTCTCGAATGCGGGCATGCACTTGCGCTTTCCTCCAGAGCGGTAGCAGCAGTGTCACGCAGTCTGCCGCGTGGATCAAAGGATCTATGGTTTTCCCTCGAGTCTTTCCCACGAGGCTTTCCCACGAGGCTTTCCCACAGGGCTGTCCCACGTGCACACGTGGTGGGAGTCGATCCTCGGCTTGAACGTCAAGGCAGTGCAGGGAAAACAGGTTCCTCTGGAATGGACTGACACATCTGGGGGACTCTTGGAATGGTGGTACGACCCTGGAGTTCCTCTCGCCTTTCCTGTGGAGAGCGCCTCCTCTTGAGATGCGACGGGAACGCCGCGAATTCTTTCCCTACGAAACAGGGAAAGGATCCCTCATCTCGAGCTCGGAGGCGGAACCGGGGCTCCCCTGGATGTGTGCGGGACCCCACGTGCTTCCTCTCGAGTGGAGACGGGTATGTCGGGGAACTTCTTGAGTTGCAGCAAGTGTGTGAAGGACCCTTTGGAAGTTCCAGTGGTTAGATGTGATTGGCCTCGAGAAGCCTCAGAGGAAATGGGCCTCATCTTGCCTGGAGGGCAAAACCTCCTGGATTTTCTCGAGTTGCGGCAGGTGCTCTCGACTTACGACGGGGACCTCAGGGACCCGCTCTGGTGGCCTCAGGAAAGGCCAGTCCCCATGCGAGTTCCTCGGGGGCCTCTCGGGATTCCTCTCCCGTCGATGCCGGGGCCTAAGACCTTGTGTGGAGTCGGGGCCGGAACCTGAGGATTCCTCTCCAGTGCTGACATGGATCTTGGGGTACTTCTGGAGTCTCCCCAGGGGAGTCAGTCCTCGTCTCGAATGCGGGCATGCACTTGCGCTTTCCTCCAGAGCGGTAGCAGCAGTGTCACGCAGTCCGCCGCGTGGATCAAAGGATCTATGATTTTCCCTCGAGTCTTTCCCACGAGGCTTTCCCACGAGGCTTTCCCACAGGGCTGTCCCACGCGCACACGTGGTGGGAGTCGATCCTCGGCTTGAACGTCAAGGCAGTGCAGGGAAAACAGGTTCCTCTGGAATGGACTGACACATCTGGGGGACTCTTGGAATGGTGTCACGACTCTGGAGTTCCTCTCGCCTTTCCTGTGAAGAGCGCCTCCTCTTGAGATGCGACGGGAACGCCGGGAATTCTTTCCCTACGAAACAGGGAAAGGATCACTCATCTCGAGCTAGGAGGCGGAAACGGGGCTCCCCTGGATGTGTGCGGGACCCCACGTGCTTCCTCTCGAGTGGAGACGATATGTCGGGGAAATTCTTGAGTTGCAGCAATGGTGTGAAGGACCCTTTCGAAGTTCCAGTGGTTAGATGTGATTGTCCTCGAGAAGCCTCAGCGGAAATGGGCCTCCTCTCGCCTGGAGGGCAAAACCTCCTGGATTCTCTCGAGTTGCGGCAGGTGCTCTCGACTTACGACGGGGACCTCAGGGAACCGCTCTGGTGGCCTCAGGAAAGGCCAGTCCCCATGCGAGTTCCACGGGGGCCTCTCGGGATTCCTCTCCCTTCGATGCCGGGGCCTAAGACCTTGTGTGGAGTCGGGGCCGGAACCTGAGGATTCCTCTCCAGTGCTGACATGGATCTTGGGGTACTTCTGGAGTCTCCCCAGGGGAGTCAGTCCTCGTCTCGAATGCAGGCATGCACTTGCGCTTTCCTCCAGAGCGGTAGCAGCAGTGTCACGCAGTCCGCCGCGTGGATCAAAGGATCTATGGTTTTCCCTCGAGTCTTTCCCACGAGGCTTTCCCACGAGGCTTTCCCACAGGGCTGTCCCACGTGCACACGTGGTGGGAGTCGATCCTCGGCTTGAACGTCAAGGCAGTGCAGGGAAAACAGGTTCCTCTGGAATGGACTGACACATCTGGGGGACTCTTGGAATGGTGGCATGACCCTGGAGTTCCTCTCGCCTTTCCTGTGGAGAGCGCCTCCTCTTGAGATGCGACGGGAACGCCGGGAATTCTTTCCCTACGAAACAGGGAAAGGATCCCTCATCTCGAGCTAGGAGGCGGAAACGGGGCTCCCCTGGATGTGTGCGAGACCCACGTGCTTCCTCTCGAGTGGAGACGGGTATGTCGGGGAACTTCTTGAGTTGCAGCAATGGTGTGAAGGACCCTTTGGAAGTTCCAGTGGTTAGACGTGATTAGCCTCGAGAAGCCTCAGCGGAAATGGGCCTCATCTCGCCTGGAGGGCAAAACCTCCTGGATTTTCTCGAGTTGCGGCAGGTGCTCTCGACTTACGACGGGGACCTCAGGGACCCGCTCTGGTGGCCTCAGGAAAGGCCAGTACCCATGCGAGTTCCTCGGGGGCCTCTCGGGATTCCTCTCCCGTTGATGCCGGGGCCTAAGACCTTGTGTGGAGTCGGGGCCGGAACCTGAGGATTCCTCTCCAGTGCTGACATGGATCTTGGGGTAATTCTGGAGTCTCCCCAGGGGAGTCAGTCCTCGTCTCGAATGCGGGCATGCACTTGCGCTTTCCTCCAGAGCGGTAGCAGCAGTGTCACGCAGTCTGCCGCGTGGATCAAAGGATCTATGGTTTTCCCTCGAGTCTTTCCCACGAGGCTTTCCCACGAGGCTTTCCCACAGGGCTGTCCCACGTGCACACGTGGTGGGAGTCGATCCTCGGCTTGAACGTCAAGGCAGTGCAGGGAAAACAGGTTCCTCTGGAATGGACTGACGCATCTGGGGGACTCTTGGAATGGTGTCACGACCCTGGAGTTCCTCTCGCCTTTCCTGTGGAGAGCGTCTCCTCTTGAGATGCGACGGGAACGCCGGGAATTCTTTCCCTACGAAACAGGGAAAGGATCCCTCATTTCGAGCTAGGAGGCGGAAAGGGGCCCCCCTGGATGTGTGCGGGACACCACGTGCTTCCTCTCGAGTGCAGACGGGTATGTCGGGGAACTGCTTGAGTTGCAGCAAGGGTGTGAAGGACCCTTTGGAAGGTCCATGGTTAGATGTGATTGGCCTCGAGAAGCCTCAGCGGAAATGGGCCTCATCTCTCCTGGAGGGCAAAACCTCCTGGATTTTCTCGAGTTGCGGCAGGTGCTCTCGACTTACGACGGGGACCTCAGGGACCCGCTCTGGTGGCCTCAGGAAAGGCCAGTCCCCATGCGAGTTCCTCGGGGGCCTCTCGGGATTCCTCTCCCGTCGATGCCGGGGCCTAAGACCTTGTGTGGAGTCGGGGCCGGAACCTGAGGATTCCTCTCCAGTGCTGACATGGATCTTGGGGTACTTCTGGAGTCTCCCCAGGGGAGTCAGTCCTCGTCTCGAATGCGGGCATGCACTTGCGCTTTCCTGCAGAGCGGTAGCAGCAGTGTCACGCAGTCCGCCGCGTGGATCAAAGGATCTATGGTTTTCCCTCGAGTCTTTCCCACGAGGCTTTCCCACGAGGCTTTCCCACAGGGCTGTCCCACGTGCACACGTGGTGGGAGTCGATCCTCGGCTTGAACGTCAAGGCAGTGCAGGGAAAACAGGTTCCTCTGGAATGGACTGACACATCTGGGGGACTCTTGGAATGTTGGCACGACCCTGGAGTTCCTCTCGCCTTTCCTGTGGAGAGCGCCTCCTCTTTAGATGCGACGGGAACGCCGGGAATTCTTTCCCTACGAAACAAGGAAAGGATCCCTCATCTCGAGCTAGGAGGCGGAAACGGGGCTCCCCTGGATGTGTGCGGGAAACCTCGTGCTTCCTCTCGAGTGCAGACGGGTATGTCGGGGAACTTCTTGAGTTGCAGCAATGGTGTGAAGGACCCTTTGGAAGTTCCAGTGGTTAGATGTGATTGGCCTCGAGAAGCCTCAGCGGAAATGGGCCTCATCTCGCCTGGAGGGCAAAACCTCCTGGATTTTCTCGAGTTGCGGCAGGTGCTCTCGACTTACGACGGGGACCTCAGGGACCCGCTCTGGTGGCCTCAGGAAAGGCCAGTCCCCATGCGAGTTCCTCGGGGGCCTCTCGGGATTCCTCTCCCTTCGATGCCGGGGCCTAAGACCTTGTGTGGAGTCGGGGCCGGAACCTGAGGCTTCCTCTCCAGTGCTGACATGGATCTTGGGGTACTTCTGGAGTCTCCCCAGGGGAGTCATTCCTCGTCTCGAATGCGGACATGCACTTGCGCTTTCCTCCACAGCGGAAGCAGCAGTGTCACGCAGTCCGCCGCGTGGATCAAAGGATCTATGGTTTTCCCTCGAGTCTTTCCCACGAGGCTTTCCCACGAGGCTTTCCCACAGGGCTGTCCCACGTGCACACGTGGTGGGAGTCGATCCTCGGCTTCAACGTCAAGGCAGTGCAGCGAAAACAGGTTCCTCTGGAATGGACTGACACATCTGGGGGACTCTTGGAATGGTGTCACGACCCTGGAGTTCCTCTCGCCTTTCCTGTGGAGAGCGCCTCCTCTTGAGATGCGACGGGAACGCCGGGAATTCTTTCCCTACGAAACAGGGAAAGGATCCCTCATCTCGAGCTAGGAGGCGGAAACGGGGCTCGCCTGGATGTGTGCGGGACCCACGTGCTTCCTTTCGAGTGCAGACCGGTATGTCGGGGAACTTCTTGAGTTGCAGCAAGGGTGTGAAGGACCCTTTGGAAGTTCCAGTGGTTAGACGTGATTAGCCTCGAGAAGCCTCAGCGGAAATGGGCCTCATCTCGCCTGGAGGGCAAAACCTCCTGGATTTTCTCGAGTTGCGGCAGGTGCTCTCGACTTACGACGGGGACCTCAGGGACCCGCTCTGGTGGCCTCAGGAAAGGCCAGTCCCCATGCGAGTTCCTTGGGGGCCTCTCGGGATTCCTCTCCCGTCGATGCCTGGCCTAAGACCTTGTGTGGAGTCGGGGCCGGAACCTGAGGATTCCTCTCCAGTGCTGACATGGATCTTGGGGTACTTCTGGAGTCTCCCCAGGGGAGTCAGTCCTCGTCTCGAATGCGGGCATGCACTTGCGCTTTCCTCCAGAGCGGCAGCAGCAGTGTCACGCAGTCCGCCGCGTGGATCAAAGGATCTATGGTTTTCCCTCGAGTCTTTCCCACGAGGCTTTCCCACGAGGCTTTCCCACAGGGCTGTCCCACGTGCACACGTGGTGGGAATCGATCCTCGGCTTGAACGTCAAGGCAGTGCAGGGAAAACAGGTTCCTCTGGAATGGACTGACACATCTGGGGGACTCTTGGAATCGTGGCACGACCCTGGAGTTCCTCTCGCCTTTCCTGTGGAGAGCGCCTCCTCTTGAGATGCGACGGGAACGCCGGGAATTCTTTCCCTACGAAACAGGGAAAGGATCCCTCATCTCGAGCTTGGAGGCGGAAACGGGGCTCCCCTGGATGTGTGCGGGACCCACTTGCTTCCTCTCGAGTGGAGACGGGTATGTCGAGGAACTTCTTGAGTTGCAGCAAGGGTGTGAAGGACCCTTTGGAAGTTCCAGTGGTTAGACGTGATTAGCCTCGAGAAGCCTCAGCGGAAATGGGCCTCATCTCGCCTGGAGGGCAAAACCTCCTGGATTTTCTCGAGTTGCGGCAGGTGCTCTCGACTTACGACGGGGACCTCAGGGACCCGCTCTGGTGGCCTCAGGAAAGGCCAGTCCCCATGCGAGTTCCTCGGGGGCCTCTCGGGATTCCTCTCCCGTCGATGCCGGGGCCTAAGACCTTGTGTGGAGTCGGGGCCGGAACCTGAGGCTTCCTCTCAAGTGCTGACATGGATCTTGGGGTACTTCTGGAGTCTCCCCAGGGGAGTCAGTCCTCGTCTCGAATGCGGGCATGCACTTGCGCTTTCCTCCAGAGCGGTAGCAGCAGTGTCACGCAGTCCGCCGCGTGGATCAAAGGATCTATGTTTTCCGTCGAGTCTTTCCCACGAGGCTTTCCCACGAGGCTTTCCCACAGGGCTGTCCCACGTGCACACGTGGTGGGAGTCGATCCTCGGCTTGAACGTCAAGGCAGTGCAGGGAAAACAGGTTCCTCTGGAATGGACTGACACATCTGGGGGTCTCTTGCAATGGTGGCATGACCCTGGAGTTCCTCTCGCCTTTCCTGTGGAGAGCGCCTCCTCTTGAGATGCGACGGGAACGCCGGGAATTCTTTCCCTACGAAACAGGGAAAGGATCCCTCATCTCGAGCTAGGAGGCGGAAACGGGGCTCCCCTGGATGTGTGCGGGACCCACGTGCTTCCTCTCGAGTGCAGACCGGTATGTCGGGGAACTTCTTGAGTTGCAGCAAGGGTGTGAAGGACCCTTTGGAAGTTCCAGTGGTTAGACGTGATTAGCCTCGAGAAGCCTCAGCGGAAATGGGCCTCATCTCGCCTGGAGGGCAAAACCTCCTGGATTTTCTCGAGTTGAGGCAGGTGCTCTCGACTTACGACGGGGACCTCAGGGACCCGCTCTGGTGGCCTCAGGAAAGGCCAGTCCCCATGCGAGTTCCTCGGGGGCCTCTCGGGATTCCTCTCCCGTCGATGCCGGGCCTAAGACCTTGTGTGGAGTCGGGGCCGGAACCTGAGGATTCCTCTCCAGTGCTGACATGGATCTTGGGGTACTTCTGGAGTCTCCCCAGGGGAGTCAGTCCTCGTCTCGAATGCGGGCATGCACTTGCGCTTTCCTCCAGAGCGGCAGCAGCAGTGTCACGCAGTCCGCCGCGTGGATCAAAGGATCTATGGTTTTCCCTCGAGTCTTTCCCACGAGGCTTTCCCACGAGGCTTTCCCACAGGGCTGTCCCACGTGCACACGTGGTGGGAATCGATCCTCGGCTTGAACGTCAAGGCAGTGCAGGGAAAACAGGTTCCTCTGGAATGGACTGACACATCTGGGGGACTCTTGGAATCGTGGCACGACCCTGGAGTTCCTCTCGCCTTTCCTGTGGAGAGCGCCTCCTCTTGAGATGCGACGGGAACGCCGGGAATTCTTTCCCTACGAAACAGGGAAAGGATCCCTCATCTCGAGCTTGGAGGCGGAAACGGGGCTCCCCTGGATGTGTGCGGGACCCACTTGCTTCCTCTCGAGTGGAGACGGGTATGTCGAGGAACTTCTTGAGTTGCAGCAAGGGTGTGAAGGACCCTTTGGAAGTTCCAGTGGTTAGACGTGATTAGCCTCGAGAAGCCTCAGCGGAAATGGGCCTCATCTCGCCTGGAGGGCAAAACCTCCTGGATTTTCTCGAGTTGCGGCAGGTGCTCTCGACTTACGACGGGGACCTCAGGGACCCGCTCTGGTGGCCTCAGGAAAGGCCAGTCCCCATGCGAGTTCCTCGGGGGCCTCTCGGGATTCCTCTCCCGTCGATGCCGGGGCCTAAGACCTTGTGTGGAGTCGGGGCCGGAACCTGAGGCTTCCTCTCAAGTGCTGACATGGATCTTGGGGTACTTCTGGAGTCTCCCCAGGGGAGTCAGTCCTCGTCTCGAATGCGGGCATGCACTTGCGCTTTCCTCCAGAGCGGTAGCAGCAGTGTCACGCAGTCCGCCGCGTGGATCAAAGGATCTATGTTTTCCGTCGAGTCTTTCCCACGAGGCTTTCCCACGAGGCTTTCCCACAGGGCTGTCCCACGTGCACACGTGGTGGGAGTCGATCCTCGGCTTGAACGTCAAGGCAGTGCAGGGAAAACAGGTTCCTCTGGAATGGACTGACACATCTGGGGGTCTCTTGCAATGGTGGCATGACCCTGGAGTTCCTCTCGCCTTTCCTGTGGAGAGCGCCTCCTCTTGAGATGCGACGGGAACGCCGGGAATTCTTTCCCTACGAAACAGGGAAAGGATCCCTCATCTCGAGCTAGGAGGCGGAAACGGGGCTCCCCTGGATGTGTGCGGGACCCACGTGCTTCCTCTCGAGTGCAGACCGGTATGTCGGGGAACTTCTTGAGTTGCAGCAAGGGTGTGAAGGACCCTTTGGAAGTTCCAGTGGTTAGACGTGATTGGCCTCGAGAAGCCTCAGCGGAAATGGGCCTCATCTCGCCTGGAGGGCAAAACCTCCTGGATTTTCTCGAGTTGAGGCAGGTGCTCTCGACTTACGACGGGGACCTCAGGGACCCGCTCTGGTGGCCTCAGGAAAGGCCAGTCCCCATGCGAGTTCCTCGGGGGCCTCTCGGGATTCCTCTCCCGTCGATGCCGGGCCTAAGACCTTGTGTGGAGTCGGGGCCGGAACCTGAGGATTCCTCTCCAGTGCTGACATGGATCTTGGGGTACTTCTGGAGTCTCCCCAGGGGAGTCAGTCCTCGTCTCGAATGCGGGCATGCACTTGCGCTTTCCTCCAGAGCGGTAGCAGCAGTGTCACGCAGTCCGCCGCGTGGATCAAAGGATCTATGGTTTTCCCTCGAGTCTTTCCCACGAGGCTTTCCCACGAGGATTTCCCACAGGGCTGTCCCACGTGCACACGTGGTGGGAATCGATCCTCGGCTTGAACGTCAAGGCAGTGCAGGGAAAACAGGTTCCTCTGGAATGGACTGACACATCTGGGGGACTCTTGGAATCGTGGCACGACCCTGGAGTTCCTCTCGCCTTTCCTGTGGAGAGCGCCTCCTCTTGAGATGCGACGGGAACGCCGGGAATTCTTTCCCTACGAAACAGGGAAAGGATCCCTCATCTCGAGCTAGGAGGCGGAAACGGGGCTCCCCTGGATGTGTGCGGGACCCACTTGCTTCCTCTCGAGTAGAGACGGGTATGTCGAGGAACTTCTTGAGTTGCAGCAAGGGTGTGAAGGACCCTTTGGAAGTTCCAGTGGTTAGACGTGATTAGCCTCGAGAAGCCTCAGCGGAAATGGGCCTCATCTCGCCTGGAGGGCAAAACCTCCTGGATTTTCTCGAGTTGCGGCAGGTGCTCTCGACTTACGACGGGGACCTCAGGGACCCGCTCTGGTGGCCTCAGGAAAGGCCAGTCCCCATGCGAGTTCCTCGGGGGCCTCTCGGGATTCCTCTCCCGTCGATGCCGGGGCCTAAGACCTTGTGTGGAGTCGGGGCCGGAACCTGAGGATTCCTCTCCAGTGCTGACATGGATCTTGGGGTACTTCTGGAGTCTCCCCAGGGGAGTCAGTCCTCGTCTCGAATGCGGGCATGCACTTGCGCTTTCCTCCAGAGCGGTAGCAGCAGTGTCACGCAGTCCGCCGCGTGGATCAAAGGATCTATGTTTTCCGTCGAGTCTTTCCCACGAGGCTTTCCCACGAGGCTTTCCCACAGGGCTGTCCCACGTGCACACGTGGTGGGAGTCGATCCTCGGCTTGAACGTCAAGGCAGTGCAGGGAAAACAGGTTCCTCTGGAATGGACTGACACATCTGGGGGACTCTTGGAATGGTGGCACGACCCTGGAGTTCCTCTCGCCTTTCCTGTGGAGAGCGCCTCCTCTTGAGATGCGACGTGAACGCCGGAATTCTTTCCCTACGAAACAGGGAAAGGATCCCTCATTTCGAGCTTGGAGGCAGAAACGGGGCTCCCGTGGATGTGTGCGGGACCCCACGTGCTTCCTCTCGAGTGCAGACGGGTATGTCGGGGAACTTCTTGAGTTACAGCAAGGGTGTGAAGGACCCTTTGGAAGTTCCAGTGGTTAGACGTGATTAGCCTCGAGAAGCCTCAGCGGAAATGGGCCTCATCTCGCCTGGAGGGCAAAACCTCCTGGATTTTCTCGAGTTGCGGCAGGTGCTCTCGACTTACGACGGGGACCTCAGAGACCCGCTCTGGTGGCCTCAGGAAAGGCCAGTCCCCATGCGACTTCCTCGGGTCCTCTCGGGATTCCTCTCCCGTCGATGCTGGGGCCTAAGACCTTGTGTGGAGTCGGGGCCGGAACCTGAGGATTCCTCTCCAGTGCTGACATGGATCTTGGGGTACTTCTGGAGTCTCCCCAGGGGAGTCAGTCCTCGTCTCGAATGCGGGCATGCACTTGCGCTTTCCTCCAGAGCGGTAGCAGCAGTGTCACGCAGTCCACCGCGTGGATCAAAGGATCTATGGTTTTCCCTCTAGGCTTTCCCACGAGGCTTTCCCACGAGGCTTTCCCACAGGGCTGTCCCACGTGCACACGTGGTGGGAGTCGATCCTCGGCTTGAACGTCAAGGCAGTGCAGGGAAAACAGGTTCCTCTGGAATGGACTGACACATCTGGGGGTCTCTTGAAATGGTGGCACGACCCTGGAGTTCCTCTCGCCTTTCCTGTGGAGAGCGCCTTCTCTTGAGATGCGACGGGAATGCCGGGAATTCTTTCCTACGAAACAGGGAAAGGATCCCTCATCTCGAGCTAGGAGGCGGAAACGGGGCTCCCCTGGATGTGTGCGGGACCCTCGTGCTTCCTCTCGAGTGGAGACGGGTATGTCGGGGAACTTCTAGAGTTGCAGCAAGGGTGTGAAGGACCCTTTGGAAGTTCAAGGTGTTAGACGTGATTAGCCTCGAGAAGCCTCAGCGAAAATGGACTTCATCTCGCCTGGAGGGCAAAACCTCCTGGATTTTCTCGAGTTGTGGCAGGTGCTCTCGACTTACGACGGGGACCTCAGGGACCCGCTCTGGTGGCCTCAGGAAAGGCCAGTCCCCATGCGAGTTCCTCGGGGGCCCCTCGGCATTCCTCTCCCGTCGATGCCGGGGCCTAAGACCTTGTGTGGAGTCGGGGCCGGAACCTGAGGATTCCTCTCCAGTGCTGACATGGATCTTGGGGTACTTCTGGAGTCTCCCCAGGGGAGTCAGTCCTCGTCTCGAATGCGGGCATGCACTTGCGCTTTCCTCCAGAGCGGTAGCAGCAGTGTCACGCAGTCCGCCGCGTGGATCAAAGGATCTATGGTTTTCCCTCGAGTCTTTCCCACGAGGCTTTCCCACAGGGCTGTCCCACGTGCACACGTGGTGGGAGTCGATCCTCGGCTTGAACGTCAAGGCAGTGCAGGGAAAACAGGTTCCTCGGGAAAGGACTGACACATCTGGGGGTCTCTTGGAATGGTGGCACGACCCTGGAGTTCCTCTCGCCTTTCCTGTGGAGAGCGCCTCCTCTTGAGATGCGACGGGAACGCCGGGAATTCTTTCCCTACGAAACAGGGAAAGGATCCATCATCTCGAGCTAGGAGGCGGAAACGGGGCTCCCCTGGATGTGTGCGGGACACCACGTGCTTCCTCTCGAGTGGAGACGGGTATGTCGGGGAACTTCTTGAGTTGCAGCAAGGGTGTGAAGGACCCTTTGGAAGTTCCAGTGGTTAGACGTGATTAGCCTCGAGAAGCCTCAGCGGAAATGGGCCTCATCTCGCCTGGAGGGCAAAACCTCCTGGATTTTCTCGAGTTGCGGCAGGTGCTCTCGACTTACGACGGGGACCTCAGAGACCCGCTCTGGTGGCCTCAGGAAAGGCCAGTCCCAATGCGAATTCCTCGGGTCCTCTCGGGATTCCTCTCCCGTCGATGCTGGGGCCTAAGACCTTGTGTGGAGTCGGGGCCGGAACCTGAGGATTCCTCTCCAGTGCTGACATGGATCTTGGGGTACTTCTGGAGTCTCCCCAGGGGAGTCAGTCCTCGTCTCGAATGCGGGCATGCACTTGCGCTTTCCTCCAGAGCGGTAGCAGCAGTGTCACGCAGTCGGCCGCGTGGATCAAAGGATCTATGGTTTTCCCTCGAGTCTTTCCCACGAGGCTTTCCAACGAGGCTTTCCACAGGGCTGTCTCACGTGCACACGTGGTGTGACTCGATCCTCGGCTTGAACGTCAAGGCAGTGCAGGGAAAACAGGTTCCTCTGGAATGGACTGACACATCTGGGGGGCTCTTGGAATGGTGGCACGACCCTGGAGTTCCTCTCGCCTTTCCTGTGGAGAGCGCCTCCTCTTGAGATGCCACGGGAACGCCGGGAATTCTTTCCCTACAAAACAGGGAAAGGATCCCTCATCTCGAGCTGGGAGGCGGAAATGGGGCTCCCATGGATGTTTGCGGGACCCCACGTACTTCCTCTCGAGTGGAGACGGGTATGTCGGGGAACTTCTTGAGTTGCAGCAAGGGTGTGAAGGACCCTTTGGAAGTTCCAGTGGTTAGATGTCTTTGGCCTCGAGAAGCCTCAGCGGAAATGGGCCTCATCTCGCCTGGAGGGAAAAACCTCCTGGATTTTCTCGAGTTGCGGCAGGTGCTCTCGACTTACGACGGGGACCTCAGGGACCCGCTCTGGTGGCCTCAGGAAAGGCCAGTCTCCATGCGACTTCCACGGGGGCCTCTCGGGATTCCTCTCCCGTCGATGCCGGGGCCGAAAACCTTGTGTGGAGTCGGGGCCGGAATCTGAGGATTCCTCTCCAGTGCAGATATGGATCTTGGGGTAGTTCTGGAGTCTCCCCAGGGGAGTCAGTCCTCGTCTGGAATGCGGGCATGCACTTGCGCTATCCTCCAGAGCGGTAGCAGCAGTGTCAAGCAGTCCGCCGCGTGCATCAAAGGATCTATGGTTTTCCCTCGAGTCTTTCCCACGAGGCTTTCCCACGAGGCTTTCCCACAGGGCTGTCCCACGTGCACACGTGGTGGGAGTGGAACCTCGGCTTGAACGTCAAGGCAGTGCAGGGAAAACAGGTTCCTCTGGAATGGACTGACACATCTGGGGGTCTCTTGGAATGGTGGCACGACCCTGGAGTTCCTCTCGCCTTTCCTGTGGAGAGCGCCTCCTCTTGAGATGCGACGGGAACGCCGGGAATTCTTTCCCTACGAAACAGGGAAAGGATCCATAATCTCGAGCTTGGAGGCGGAAACGGGGCTCCCCTGGATGTGTGCGGGACACCACGTGCTTCCTCTCGAGTGGAGACGGGTATGTCGGGGAACTTCTTGAGTTGCAGCAAGGGTGTGAAGGACCCTTTGGAAGTTCCAGTGGTTAGACGTGATTAGCCTCGAGAAGCCTCAGCGGAAATGGGCCTCATCTCGCCTGGAGGGCAAAACCTCCTGGATTTTCTCGAGTTGCGGCAGGTGCTCTCGACTTACGACAGGGACCTCAGGGACCCGCTCTGGTGGCCTCAGGAAAGGCAGTCCCCATGCGAGTTCCTCGGGGGCCTCTCGGCATTCCTCTCCCGTCGATCCCGGGGCCTAAGACCTTGTGTGGAGTCGGGGCCGGAACCTGAGGATTCCTCTCCAGTGCTGACATGGATCTTGGGGTACTTCTGGAGTCTCCCCAGGGGAGTCACTCCTCGTCTCGAATGCGGGCATGCACTTGCGCTTTCCTCCAGAGCGGTAGCAGCAGTGTCACGCAGTCCCCCGCGTGGATCAAAGGATCTATGGTTTTCCCTCGAGTCTTTCCCACGAGGCTTTCCCACGAGGCTCCCCACAGGGCTGTCCCACGTGCACACGTGGTGGGAGTCGATCCTCGGCTTGAACGTCAAGGCAGTGCAGGGAAAACAGGTTCCTCTGGAATGGACTGACATATCTGGGGGACTCTTGGAATGGTGGCACGACCCTGGAGTTCCTCTCTCCTTTCCTATGGAGAGTGCCTCCTCTTGAGATGCGACGGGAACGCCGGGAATTCTTTCCCTACGAAACAGGGAAAGGATCCCTCATCTCGAGCTAGGAGGCGGAAACGGGGCTCCCCTGGATGTGTGCGGGACCCCACGTGCTTCCTCTCGAGTGGAAACGGGTATGTCGGGGAACTTCTTGAGTTGCATCAAGGGTGTGAAGGACCCTTTGGAAGTTCCAGTGGTTAGACGTGATTAGCCTCGAGAAGCCTCAGCGGAAATGGGCCTCATCTCGCCTGGAGGGCAAAACCTCCTGGATTTTCTCGAGTTGCGGCAGGTGCTCTCGACTTACTACGGGGACCTCAGGGACCCGCTCTGGTGGCCTCAGGAAAGGCAGTCCCCATGCGAGTTCCTCGGGGGCCTCTCGGCATTCCTCTCCCGTCTATGCCGGGGCCTAAGACCTTGTGTGGAGTCGGGGCCGGAACCTGAGGATTCCTCTCCAGTGCTGACATGGATCTTGGGGTACTTCTGGAGTCTCCCCAGGGGAGTCAGTCCTCGTCTCGAATGCGGGCATGCACTTGCGCTTTCCTCCAGAGCGGTAGCAGCAGTGTCACGCAGTCCCCCGCGTGGATCAAAGGATCTATGGTTTTCCCTCGAGTCTTTCCCACGAGGCTTTTCCACGAGGCTTTCCCACAGGGCTGTCCCACGTGCACACGTGGTGGGAGTCGATCCTCGGCTTGAACGTCAAGGCAGTGCAGGGAAAACAGGTTCCTCTGGAATGGACTGACACATCTGGGGGACTCTTGGAATGGTGGCACGACCCTGGAGTTCCTCTCTCCTTTCCTATGGAGAGCGCCTCCTCTTGAGATGCGATGGGAACGCCGGGAATTCTTTCCCTACGAAACAGGGAAAGGATCCCTCATCTCGAGCTAGGAGGCGGAAACGGGGCTCCCCTGGATGTGTGCGGGACCCCACGTGCTTCCTCTCCAGTGGAAACGGGTATGTCGGGGAACTTCTTGAGTTGCAGCAAGGGTGTGAAGGACCCTTTGGAAGTTCCAGTGGTTAGACGTGATTAGCCTCGAGAAGCCTCAGCGGAAATGGGTCTCATCTCGCCTGGAGGGCAAAACCTCCTGGATTTTCTCGAGTTGCGGCAGGTGCTCTCGACTTACGACGGGGACCTCAGGGACCCGCTCTGGTGGCCTCAAGAAAGGCCAGTCCCCATGCGAGTTCCTCGGGTCCTCTCGGGATTCCTCTCCCGTCGATGCTGGGGCCTAAGACCTTGTGTGGAGTCGGGGCCGGAACCTGAGGATTCCTCTCCAGTGCTGACATGGATCTTGGGGTACTTCTGGAGTCTCCCCAGGGGAGTCAGTCCTCGTCTCGAATGCGGGCATGCACTTGCGCTTTCCTCCAGAGCGGTAGCAGCAGTGTCACGCAGTCGGCCGCGTGGATCAAAGGATCTATGTTTTTCCCTCGAGTCTTTCCCACGAGGCTTTCCAACGAGGCTTTCCACAGGGCTGTCTCACGTGCACACGTGGTGTGACTCGATCCTCGGCTTGAACGTCAAGGCAGTGCAGGGAAAACAGGTTCCTCTGGAATGGACTGACACATCTGGGGGGCTCTTGGAATGGTGGCACGACCCTGGAGTTCCTCTCGCCTTTCCTGTGGAGAGCGCCTCCTCTTGAGATGCCACGGGAACGCCGGGAATTCTTTCCCTACAAAACAGGGAAAGGATCCCTCATCTCGAGCTGGGAGGCGGAAATGGGGCTCCCATGGATGTTTGCGGGACCCCACGTACTTCCTCTCGAGTGGAGACGGGTATGTCGGGGAACTTCTTGAGTTGCAGCAAGGGTGTGAAGGACCCTTTGGAAGTTCCAGTGGTTAGATGTCTTTGGCCTCGAGAAGCCTCAGCGGAAATGGGCCTCATCTCGCCTGGAGGGAAAAACCTCCTGGATTTTCTCGAGTTGCGGCAGGTGCTCTCGACTTACGACGGGGACCTCAGGGACCCGCTCTGGTGGCCTCAGGAAAGGCCAGTCTCCATGCGACTTCCACGGGGGCCTCTCGGGATTCCTCTCCCGTCGATGCCGGGGCCGAAAACCTTGTGTGGAGTCGGGGCCGGAATCTGAGGATTCCTCTCCAGTGCAGATATGGATCTTGGGGTAGTTCTGGAGTCTCCCCAGGGGAGTCAGTCCTCGTCTGGAATGCGGGCATGCACTTGCGCTATCCTCCAGAGCGGTAGCAGCAGTGTCAAGCAGTCCGCCGCGTGCATCAAAGGATCTATGGTTTTCCCTCGAGTCTTTCCCACGAGGCTTTCCCACGAGGCTTTCCCACAGGGCTGTCCCACGTGCACACGTGGTGGGAGTGGAACCTCGGCTTGAACGTCAAGGCAGTGCAGGGAAAACAGGTTCCTCTGGAATGGACTGACACATCTGGGGGTCTCTTGGAATGGTGGCACGACCCTGGAGTTCCTCTCGCCTTTCCTGTGGAGAGCGCCTCCTCTTGAGATGCGACGGGAACGCCGGGAATTCTTTCCCTACGAAACAGGGAAAGGATCCATCATCTCGAGCTTGGAGGCGGAAACGGGGCTCCCCTGGATGTGTGCGGGACACCACGTGCTTCCTCTCGAGTGGAGACGGGTATGTCGGGGAACTTCTTGAGTTGCAGCAAGGGTGTGAAGGACCCTTTGGAAGTTCCAGTGGTTAGACGTGATTAGCCTCGAGAAGCCTCAGCGGAAATGGGCCTCATCTCGCCTGGAGGGCAAAACCTCCTGGATTTTCTCGAGTTGCGGCAGGTGCTCTCGACTTACGACGGGGACCTCAGGGACCCGCTCTGGTGGCCTCAGGAAAGGCAGTCCCCATGCGAGTTCCTCGGGGGCCTCTCGGCATTCCTCTCCCGTCGATCCCGGGGCCTAAGACCTTGTGTGGAGTCGGGGCCGGAACCTGAGGATTCCTCTCCAGTGCTGACATGGATCTTGGGGTACTTCTGGAGTCTCCCCAGGGGAGTCACTCCTCGTCTCGAATGCGGGCATGCACTTGCGCTTTCCTCCAGAGCGGTAGCAGCAGTGTCACGCAGTCCCCCGCGTGGATCAAAGGATCTATGGTTTTCCCTCGAGTCTTTCCCACGAGGCTTTCCCACGAGGCTTTCCCACAGGGCTGTCCCACGTGCACACGTGGTGGGAGTCGATCCTCGGCTTGAACGTCAAGGCAGTGCAGGGAATACAGGTTCCTCTGGAATGGACTGACATATCTGGGGGACTCTTGGAATGGTGGCACGACCCTGGAGTTCCTCTCTCCTTTCCTATGGAGAGTGCCTCCTCTTGAGATGCGACGGGAACGCCGGGAATTCTTTCCCTACGAAACAGGGAAAGGATCCCTCATCTCGAGCTAGGAGGCGGAAACGGGGCTCCCCTGGATGTGTGCGGGACCCCACGTGCTTCCTCTCGAGTGGAAACGGGTATGTCGGGGAACTTCTTGAGTTGCAGCAAGGGTGTGAAGGACCCTTTGGAAGTTCCAGTGGTTAGACGTGATTAGCCTCGAGAAGCCTCAGCGGAAATGGGCCTCATCTCGCCTGGAGGGCAAAACCTCCTGGATTTTCTCGAGTTGCGGCAGGTGCTCTCGACTTACTACGGGGACCTCAGGGACCCGCTCTGGTGGCCTCAGGAAAGGCAGTCCCCATGCGAGTTCCTCGGGGGCCTCTCGGCATTCCTCTCCCGTCTATGCCGGGGCCTAAGACCTTGTGTGGAGTCGGGGCCGGAACCTGAGGATTCCTCTCCAGTGCTGACATGGATCTTGGGGTACTTCTGGAGTCTCCCCAGGGGAGTCAGTCCTCGTCTCGAATGCGGGCATGCACTTGCGCTTTCCTCCAGAGCGGTAGCAGCAGTGTCACGCAGTCCCCCGCGTGGATCAAAGGATCTATGGTTTTCCCTCGAGTCTTTCCCACGAGGCTTTTCCACGAGGCTTTCCCACAGGGCTGTCCCACGTGCACACGTGGTGGGAGTCGATCCTCGGCTTGAACGTCAAGGCAGTGCAGGGAAAACAGGTTCCTCTGGAATGGACTGACACATCTGGGGGACTCTTGGAATGGTGGCACGACCCTGGAGTTCCTCTCTCCTTTCCTATGGAGAGCGCCTCCTCTTGAGATGCGACGGGAACGCCGGGAATTCTTTCCCTACGAAACAGGGAAAGGATCCCTCATCTCGAGCTAGGAGGCGGAAACGGGGCTCCCCTGGATGTGTGCGGGACCCCACGTGCTTCCTCTCCAGTGGAAACGGGTATGTCGGGGAACTTCTTGAGTTGCAGCAAGGGTGTGAAGGACCCTTTGGAAGTTCCAGTGGTTAGACGTGATTAGCCTCGAGAAGCCTCAGCGGAAATGGGTCTCATCTCGCCTGGAGGGCAAAACCTCCTGGATTTTCTCGAGTTGCGGCAGGTGCTCTCGACTTACGACGGGGACCTCAGGGACCCGCTCTGGTGGCCTCAAGAAAGGCCAGTCCCCATGCGAGTTCCTAGGGGGCCTCTCGGGATTCCTCTCCCGTCGATGCCGGGGCCTAAGACCTTGTGTGGAGTCGGGGCCGGAACCTGAGGATTCCTCTCCAGTGCTGACATGGATCTTGGGGTACTTCTGGAGTCTCCCCAGGGGAGTAAGTCCTCGTCTCGAATGCGGGCATGCACTTGCGCTTTCCTCTAGAGCGGTAGCAGCAGTGTTACGCAGTCCGCCGCGGGGATCAAAGAATCTATGGTTTTCCCTCGAGTCTTTCCCACGAGGCTTTCCCACGAGGCTTTCCCACAGGGCTGTCCCACGTGCACAGGTGGTGGGAGTCGATCCTCGGCTTGAACGTCAAGGCAGTGTAGTGAAAACAGGTTCCTCTGGAATGGACTGACACATCTGGGCGTCTCTTGGAATGGTGGCACGACCCTGGAGTTCCTCTCGCCTCTCCTGTGGAGAGCCTCCCTCTTGAGATGCGACGGGAACGCCGGGAATTCTTTCCCTACGAAACAGGGAAAGGATCCCTCATCTCGAGCTAGGAGGTGGAAACGGGGCTCCCCTGGATGTGTGCGGGACCCCACGTGCTTCCTCTCGAGTGGAGACGGGTATATCTGGGAACTTCTTGAGTTGCAGCAAGGGTGTGAAGGACCCTTTGGAAGTTCCAGTGGTTAGATGTGATTAGCCTCGAGAAGCCTCAGCGGAAATGGGCATCATCTCGCCTGGAGGGCAAAACCTCCTGGATTTTCTCGACTTGCGGCATGTGCTCTCGACTTACGACGGGGACCTCGGGGACCCGCTCTGGTGACCTCAGGAAATGCCAGTCCCCATGCGAGTTCCTCGGGGGCCTCTCGGGATTCCTCTCCCGTCGATGCCGGGGCCTAAGACCTTGTGTGGAGTCGGGGCCGGAACCTGAGGATTCCTCTCCAGTGCTGACATGGATCTTGGGGTACTTCTGGAGTCTCCCCAGGGGAGTCAGTCCTCGTCTTGAATGCGGGCATGCACTTGCGCTTTCCTCCAGAGCGGTAGCAGCAGTGTCACGCAGTCCGCCGCGTGGATCAAAGGATCTATGGTTTTCCCTCGAGTCTTTCCCACGAGGCTTTCCCACGAGGCTTTCCCACAGGGCTGTCCCACGTGCACACGTGGTGGGAGTCGATCCTCGGCTTGAACGTCTAGGCAGTGCAGGGAAAACAGGTTCCTCTGGAATGGACTGACACATCTGGGGGACTCTTGGAATGGTGGCACGACCCTGGAGTTCCTCTTGCCTTTCCTGTGGAGAGCGCCTCCTCTTGAGATGCGACGGGAACGCCGGGAATTCTTTCCCTACGAAACAGGGAAAGGATCCCTCATCTCGAGCTAGGAGGCGGAAACGGGGCTCCCCTGGATGTGTGCGGGACCCCACGTGCTTACTCTCGAGTGGAGCCGGGTATGTCGCGGAACTGCTTGAGTTGCAGCAAGGGTGTGAAGGACCCTTTGGAAGTTCCAGTGGTTAGATGTGATTAGCCTCGAGAAGCCTCAGCGGAAATGGGCCTCATCTCGCCTTGAAGGCAAAACCTCCTAGATTTTCTCGAGTTGCGGCAGGTGCTCTCGACTTACGATGGGGACCTCAGGGACCCGCTCTGGTGGCCTCAGGAAAGGCCAGTCCCCATGCGAGTTCCTCGGGGTCCTCTCGGCATTCCTCTCCCGTCGTTGCCGGGGCCTAAGACCTTGTGTGGAGTCGGGGCCGGAACCTGAGGTTTCCTCTCCAGTGCTGACATGGATCTTGAGGTACTTCTGGAGTCTCCCCAGGGGAGTCAGTCCTCGTCTCGAATGCGGGCATGCACTTGCGCTTTCCTCCAGAGCGGTAGCAGCAGTGTCACGCAGTCCGCCACGTGGATCAAAGGATCTATGGTTTTCCCTCGAGTCTTTCCCACGAGGCTTTCCCACGAGGCTTTCCCACAGGGCTGTCCCACGTGCACACGTGGTGGGAGTCGATCCTCGGCTTGAACGTCAAGGCAGTGCAGGGAAAACAGGTTCCTCTGGAATGGACTGACACATCTGGGGGACTCTTGGAATGGTGGCACGACCCTGGAGTTCCTCTCGCCTTTCCTGTGGAGAGCGCCTCCTCTTGAGATGCGACGGGAACGCCGGGAATTCTTTCCCTACGAAACAGGGAAAGGATCCCTCATCTCGAGCTAGGAGGCGGAAACGGGGCTCTCCTGGATGTGTGCGGGACCCCACGTGCTTCCTCTCGAGTGGAGAAGGGTATGTCGCGGAACTGCTTGAGTTGCAGCAAGGGTGTGAAGGACCCTTTGGAAGTTCCAGTGGTTAGATGTGATTAGCCTCGAGAAGCCTCAGCGGAAATGGGCCTCATCTCGCCTGGAAGGCAAAACCTCCTAGATTTTCTCGAGTTGCGGCAGGTGCTCTCGACTTACGATGGGGACCTCAGGGACCCGCTCTGGTGGCCTCAGGAAAGGCCAGTCCCCATGCGAGTTCCTCGGGGTCCTCTCGGCATTCCTCTCCCGTCGTTGCCGGGGCCTAAGACCTTGTGTGGAGTCGGGGCCGGAACCTGAGGTTTCCTCTCCAGTGCTGACATGGATCTTGAGGTACTTCTGGAGTCTCCCCAGGGGAGTCAGTCCTCGTCTCGAATGCGGGCATGCACTTGCGCTTTCCTCCAGAGCGGTAGCAGCAGTGTCACGCAGTCCACCACGTGGATCAAAGGATCTATGGTTTTCCCTCGAGTCTTTCCCACGAGGCTTTCCCACGAGGCTTTCCCACAGGGCTGTCCCACGTGCACACGTGGTGGGAGTCGATCCTCGGCTTGAACGTCAAGGCAGTGCAGGGAAAACAGGTTCCTCTGGAATGGACTGACACATCTGGGGGACTCTTGGAATGGTGGCACGACCCTGGAGTTCCTCTCGCCTTTCCTGTGGAGAGCGCCTCCTCTTGAGATGCGACGGGAACGCCGGGAATTCTTTCCCTACGAAACAGGGAAAGGATCCCTCATCTCGAGCTAGGAGGCGGAAACGGGGCTCCCCTGGATGTGTGCGGGACCCCACGTTCTTCCTCTCGAGTGGAGACGGGTATGTCGGGGAACATCTTGAGTTGCAGCAAGGGTGTGAAGCACCCTTTGGAAGTTCCAGTGGTTAGACGTGATTAGCCTCGAGAAACCTCAGCGGAAATGGGCCTCATCTCGCCTGGAGAGCAAAACCTCCTGGATTTTCTCGAGTTGCGGGAGGTGCTCTCGACTTACGACGGGGACCTCAGGGACCCGCTCTGGTGGCCTCAGGAAAGGCCAGTCCCCATGCGAGTTCCTCGGGGGCCTCTCGGGATTCCTCTCCCGTCGATGCCGGGGCCTAAGACCTTGTGTGGAGTCGGGGCCGGAACCTGAGGATTCCTCTCCAGTGCTGACATGGATCTTGGGGTACTTCTGGAGTCTCCCCAGGGGAGTCAGTCCTCGTCTCGAATGCGGGCATGCACTTGCGCTTTCCTCCAGAGCGGTAGCAGCAGTGTCACGCAGTCCGCCGCGTGGATCAAAGGATCTATGGTTTTCCCTCGAGTCTTTCCCACGAGGCTTTCCCACGAGGCTTTCCCAAAGGGCTGTCCCACATGCACAGGTGGTGGGAGTCGATCCTCGGCTTGAACGTCAAGGCAGTGCAGGGAAAACAGGTTCCTCTGGAATGGACTGACACATCTGGGGGACTCTTGGAATGTTGGCACGACCCTGGAGTTCCTCTCGCCTTTCCTGTGGAGAGCGCCTCCTCTTGAGATGCGACGGGAACGCCGGGAATTCTTTCCCTACGAAACAGGGAAAGGATCCCTCATCTCGAGCTAGGAGGCGGAAACGGGGCTCCCCTGGATGGGTGCGGGACCCCACGTGCTTCCTCTCGAGTGGAGACGGGTATGTCGGGGAACTTCTTGAGTTGCAGGAAGGGTGTGAAGGACCCTTTGGAAGTTCCAGTGGTTAGACGTGATTAGCCTCGAGAAGCCTCAGCGGAAATGGGCCTCATCTCGCCTGGAGGGCAAAACCTCCTGGATTTTCTCGAGTTGCGGCAGGTGCTCTCGACTTACGACGGGGACCTCAGGGACCCGCTCTGGAGGCCTCAGGAAAGGCCAGTCCCCATGCGACTTCCACGGGGGCCTCTCGGGATTCCTCTCCCGTCGATGCCGGGGCCTAAGACCTTGTGTGGAGTCGGGGCCGGAACCTGAGGATTCCTCTCCAGTGCTGACATGGATCTTGGGGTACTTCTGGAGTCTCCCCAGGGGAGTCAGTCCTCGTCTCGAATGCGGGCATGCACTTGCGCTTTCCTCCAGAGCGGTAGCAGCAGTGTCACGCAGTCCGCCGCGTGGATCAAAGGATCTATGGTTTTCCCTCGAGTCTTTCCCACGAGGCTTTCCCACGAGGCTTTCCCACAGGGCTGTCCCACGTGCACACGTGGTGGGAGTCGATCCTCGGCTTGAACGTCAAGGCAGTGCAGGGAAAACAGGTTCCTCTGGAATGGACTGACACATCTGGGGGTCTCTTGGAATGGTGGCACGACCCTGGAGTTCCTCTCGCCTTTCCTGTGGAGAGCGCCACCTCTTGAGATGCGACGGGAACGCCGGGAATTCTTTCCCTACGAAACAGGGAAAGGATCCCTCATCTCGAGCTAGGAGGCGGAAACGGGGCTCCCCTGGATGTGTGCGGGACCCCACGTGCTTCCTCTCGTGTGGAGACGGGTATGTCGCGGAACTGCTTGAGTTGCAGCAATGGTGTGAAGGACCCTTTGGAAGTTCCAGCGGTTAGATGTGATTAGCCTCGAGAAGCCTCAGCGGAAATGGGCCTCATCTCGCCTGGAGGGCAAAACCTCCTGGATTTTCTCGAGTTGCGGCAGGTGCTCTCGACTTACGACGGGGACCTCAGGGACTCGCTCTGGTGGCCTCAGGAAAGGCCAGTCCCCATGCGAGTTCCTCGGGGGCCTCTCGGGATTCCTCTCCCGTCGATGCCAGGGCCTAAGACCTTGTGTGGAGTCGGGGCCGGAACCTGAGGATTCCTCTCCAGTGCTGACATGGATCTTCAGGTAATTCTGGAGTCTCCCCAGGGGAGTCAGTCCTCGTCTCGAATGCGGGCATGCACTTGCGCTTTCCTCCAGAGCGGTAGCAGCAGTGTCACGCAGTCCGCCGCGTGGATCAAAGGATCTATGGTTTTCCCTCGAGTCTTTCCCACGAGGCTTTCCCACGAGGCTTTCCCACAGGGCTGTCCCACGTGCACACGTGGTGGGAGTGGATCCTCGGCTAGAACGTCAAGGCAGTGCAGGGAAAACAGGTTCCTCTGGAATGGACTGACACATCTGGGGGACTCTTGGAATGGTGGCACGACCCTGGAGTTCCTCTCGCCTTTCCTGTGGAGAGCGCCTCCTCTTGAGATGCGACGGGAACGCCGGGAATCCTTTCCCTACGAAACAGGGAAAGGATCCCTCATCTCGAGCTAGGAGGCGGAAACGGGGCTCCCCTGGATGTGTGCGGGACCGCACGTGCTTCCTCTCGAGTGGAGACGGGTATGTCGGGGCACTTCTTGAGTTGCAGCAAGGGTGTGAAGGACCCTTTGGAAGTTCCAGTGGTTAGACGTGATTAGCCTCGAGAAGCCTCAGCGGAAATGGGCCTCATCTCGCCTGGAGGGCAAAACCTCCTGGATTTTCTCGAGTTGCGGCAGGTGCTCTCGACTTACGACGGGGACCTCAGGGACCCGCTCTGGTGGCCTCAGGAAAGGCCAGTCCCCATGCGAGTTCCTCGGGGGCCTCTCGGGATTCCTCTCCCGTCGATGCCGGGGCCTAAGACCTTGTGTGGAGTCTGGGCCGGAACCTGAGGATTCCTCTCCAGTGCTGACATGGATCTTGGGGTACTTCTGGAGTCTCCCCAGGGGAGTCAGTCCTCGTCTCGAAAGCGGGCATGCACTTGCGCTTTCCTCCAGAGCGGTAGCAGCAGTATCACGCAGTCCGCCGCGTGGATCAAAGGATCTATGGTTTTCCCTCGAGTCTTTCCCACGAGGCTTTCCCACGAGGCTTTCCCACAGGGCTGTCCCACGTGCACACGTGGTGGGAGTCGATCCTCGGCTTGAACGTCAAGGCAGTGCAGGGAAAACAGGTTCCTCTGGAATGGACTGACACATCTGGGGGACTCTTGGAATGGTGGCACGACCCTGGAGTTCCTCTCGCCTTTCCTGTGGAGAGCGCCTCCTCTTGAGATGCGACGGGAACGCCGAGAATTCTTTCCCTACGAAACAGGGAAAGGATCCCTCATCTCGAGCTAGGAGGCGGAAACGGGGCTCCCCTGGATGTGTGCGGGACCCCACGTGCTTCCTCTCGAGTGGAGACGGGTTTGTCGGGGAACTTCTTGAGATGCAGCAAGGGTGTGAAGGACCATTTGGAAGTTCCAGTGGTTAGACGTGATTAGCCTCGAGAAGCCTCAGCGGAAATGGGCCTCATCTCGCCTGGAGGGCAAAACCTCCTGGATTTTCTCGAGTTGCGGCAGGTGCTCTCGACTTACGACGGGGACCTCAGGGACCCGCTCTGGTGGCCTCAGGAAAGGCCAGTCCCCATGCGAGTTCCTCGGGGGCCTCTCGGGATTCCTCTCCCGTCGATGCCGGGGCCTAAGACCTTGTGTGGAGTCGGGGCCGGAACCTGAGGAATCCTCTGCAGTGCTGACATGGATCTTGGGGTACTTTTGGAGTCTCCCCAGGGGAGTCAGTCCTCGTCTCGAATGCGGGCATGCACTTGCGCTTTCCTCCAGAGCGGTAGCAGCAGTGTCACGCAGTCCGCCGCGTGGATCAAAGGATCTATGGTTTTCCCTCGAGTCTTTCCCACGAGGCTTTCCCACGAGGCTTTCCCACAGGGCTGTCCCACGTGCACACGTGGTGGGAGTGGATCCTCGGCTTGAACGTCAAGGCAGTGAAGGGAAAACAGGTTCCTCTGGAATGGACTGACACATCTGGGGGACTCTTGGAATGGTGGCACGACCCTGGAGTTCCTCTCGCCTTTCCTGTGGAGAGCGCCTCCTCTTGAGATGCGACCGGAACGCCGGGAATTCTTTCCCTGCGAAACAGGGAAAGGATCCCTCATCTCGAGCTAGGAGGCGGAAACGGGTCTCCCCTGGATGTGTGCGGGACCCCACGTGCTTCCTCTCGAGTGGAGACGGGTATGTCGGGGAACTTCTTGAGTTGCAGCAAGGGTGTGAAGGACCCTTTGGAAGTTCCAGTGGTTAGACGTGATTAGCCTGGAGAAGCCTCAGCGGAAATGGGCCTCATCTCGCCTGGAGGGCAAAACCTCCTGGATTTTCTCGAGTTGCGGCAGGTGCTCTCGACTTACGACGGGGACCTCAGGGAACCGCTCTGGTGGCCTCAGGAAAGGCCAGTCCCCATGCGAGTTCCTCGGGGGCCTCTCGGGATTCCTCTCCCGTCGATGCCGGGGCCTAAGACCTTGTGTGGAGTCGGGGCCGGAACCTGAGGATTCCTCTCCAGTGCTGACATGGATCTTGGGGTACTTCTGGAGTCTCCCCAGGGGAGTCAGTCCTCGTCTCGAATGCGGGCATGCACTTGCGCTTTCCTCCAGAGCGGTAGCAGCAGTGTCACGCAGTCCGCCGCGTGGATCAAAGGATCTATGGTTTTCCCTCGAGTCTTTCCCACGAGGCTTTCCCACGAGGCTTTCCCAAAGGGCTGTCCCACATGCACAGGTGGTGGGAGTGGATCCTCGGCTTGAACGTCAAGGCAGTGCAGGGAAAACAGGTTCCTCTGGAATGGACTGACACATCTGGGGGACTCTTGGAATGTTGGCACGACCCTGGAGTTCCTCTCGCCTTTCCTGTGGAGAGCGCCTCCTCTTGAGATGCGACGGGAACGCCGGGAATTCTTTCCCTACGAAACAGGGAAAGGATCCCTCATCTCGAGCTAGGAGGCGGAAACGGGGCTCCCCTGGATGGGTGCGGGACCCCACGTGCTTCCTCTCGAGTGGAGACGGGTATGTCGGGGAACTTCTTGAGTTGCAGGAAGGGTGTGAAGGACCCTTTGGAAGTTCCAGTGGTTAGACGTGATTAGCCTCGAGAAGCCTCAGCGGAAATGGGCCTCATCTCGCCTGGAGGGCAAAACCTCCTGGATTTTCTCGAGTTGCGGCAGGTGCTCTCGACTTACGACGGGGACCTCAGGGACCCGCTCTGGTGGCCTCAGGAAAGGCCAGTCCCCATGCGACTTCCACGGGGGCCTCTCGGGATTCCTCTCCCGTCGATGCCGGGGCCTAAGACCTTGTGTGGAGTCGGGGCCGGAACCTGAGGATTCCTCTCCAGTGCTGACATGGATCTTGGGGTACTTCTGGAGTCTCCCCAGGGGAGTCAGTCCTCGTCTCGAATGCGGGCATGCACTTGCGCTTTCCTCCAGAGCGGTAGCAGCAGTGTCACGCAGTCCGCCGCGTGGATCAAAGGATCTATGGTTTTCCCTCGAGTCTTTCCCACGAGGCTTTCCCACGAGGCTTTCCCACAGGGCTGTCCCACGTGCACACGTGGTGGGAGTCGATCCTCGGCTTGAACGTCAAGGCAGTGCAGGGAAAACAGGTTCCTCTGGAATGGACTGACACATCTGGGGGACTCTTGGAATGGTGGCACGACCCTGGAGTTCCTCTCGCCTTTCCTGTGGAGAGCGCCTCCTCTTGAGATGCGACGGGAACGCCGGGAATTCTTTCCCTACGAAACAGGGAAAGGATCCCTCATCTCGAGCTAGGAGGCGGAAACGGGGCTCCCCTGGATGTGTGCGGGACCCCACGTGCTTCCTCTCGAGTGGAGACGGGTATGTCGGGGAACTTCTTGAGTTGCAGCAAGGGTGTGAAGGACCCTTTGGAAGTTCCAGTGGTTAGACGTGATTAGCCTCGAGAAGCCTCAGCGGAAATGGGCCTCATCTCGCCTGGAGGGCAAAACCTCCTGGATTTTCTCGAGTTGCGGCAGGTGCTCTCGACTTACGACGGGGACCTCAGGGACCCGCTCTGGTGGCCTCATGAAAGGCCAGTCCCCATGCGAGTTCCTCCGGGGCCTCTCGGCATTCCTCTCCCGTCGATGCCGGGGCCTAAGAACTTGTGTGGAGTCGGGGCCGGAACCTGAGGATTCCTCTCCAGTGCTGACATGGATCTTGGGGTACTTCTGGAGTCTCCCCAGGGGAGTCAGTCCTCGTCTCGAATGCGGGCATGCACTTGCGCTTTCCTCCAGAGCGGTAGCAGCAGTGTCACGCAGTCCGCCGCGTGGATCAAAGGATCTATGGTTTTCCCTCGAGTCTTTCCCACGAGGCTTTCCCACGAGGCTTTCCCACAGGGCTGTCCCACGTGCACACGTGGTGTTAGTGGATCCTCGGCTTGAACGTCAAGGCAGTGCAGGGAAAACAGGTTCCTCTGGAATGGACTGACACATCTGGGGGACTCTTGGAATGTTGGCACGACCCTGGAGTTCCTCTCGCCTTTCCTGTGGAGAGCGCCTCCTCTTGAGATGCGACGGGAACGCCGGGAATTCTTTCCCTACGAAACAGGGAAAGGATCCCTCATCTCGAGCTAGGAGGCGGAAACGGGGCTCCCCTGGATGGGTGCGGGACCCCACGTGCTTCCTCTCGAGTGGAGACGGGTATGTCGGGGAACTTCTTGAGTTGCAGGAAGGGTGTGAAGGACCCTTTGGAAGTTCCAGTGGTTAGACGTGATTAGCCTCGAGAAGCCTCAGCGGAAATGGGCCTCATCTCGCCTGGAGGGCAAAACCTCCTGGATTTTCTCGAGTTGCGGCAGGTGCTCTCGACTTACGACGGGGACCTCAGGGACCGCTCTGGAGGCCTCAGGAAAGGCCAGTCCCCATGCGACTTCCACGGGGGCCTCTCGGGATTCCTCTCCCGTCGATGCCGGGGCCTAAGACCTTGTGTGGAGTCGGGGCCGGAACCTGAGGATTCCTCTCCAGTGCTGACATGGATCTTGGGGTACTTCTGGAGTCTCCCCAGGGGAGTCAGTCCTCGTCTCGAATGCGGGCATGCACTTGCGCTTTCCTCCAGAGCGGTAGCAGCAGTGTCACGCAGTCCGCCGCGTGGATCAAAGGATCTATGGTTTTCCCTCGAGTCTTTCCCACGAGGCTTTCCCACGAGGCTTTCCCACAGGGCTGTCCCACGTGCACACGTGGTGGGAGTCGATCCTCGGCTTGAACGTCAAGGCAGTGCAGGGAAAACAGGTTCCTCTGGAATGGACTGACACATCTGGGGGTCTCTTGGAATGGTGGCACGACCCTGGAGTTCCTCTCGCCTTTCCTGTGGAGAGCGCCACCTCTTGAGATGCGACGGGAACGCCGGGAATTCTTTCCCTACGAAACAGGGAAAGGATCCCTCATCTCGAGCTAGGAGGCGGAAACGGGGCTCCCCTGGATGTGTGCGGGACCCCACGTGCTTCCTCTCGTGTGGAGACGGGTATGTCGCGGAACTGCTTGAGTTGCAGCAATGGTGTGAAGGACCCTTTGGAAGTTCCAGCGGTTAGATGTGATTAGCCTCGAGAAGCCTCAGCGGAAATGGGCCTCATCTCGCCTGGAGGGCAAAACCTCCTGGATTTTCTCGAGTTGCGGCAGGTGCTCTCGACTTACGACGGGGACCTCAGGGACCCGCTCTGGTGGCCTCAGGAAAGGCCAGTCCCCATGCGAGTTCCTCGGGGGCCTCTCGGGATTCCTCTCCCGTCGATGCCAGGGCCTAAGACCTTGTGTGGAGTCGGGGCCGGAACCTGAGGATTCCTCTCCAGTGCTGACATGGATCTTCAGGTAATTCTGGAGTCTCCCCAGGGGAGTCAGTCCTCGTCTCGAATGCGGGCATGCACTTGCGCTTTCCTCCAGAGCGGTAGCAGCAGTGTCACGCAGTCCGCCCAATGGATCAAAGGATCTATGGTTTTCCCTCGAGTCTTTCCCACGAGGCTTTCCCACGAGGCTTTCCCACAGGGCTGTCCCACGTGCACACGTGGTGGGAGTGGATCCTCGGCTTGAACGTCAAGGCAGTGCAGGGAAAACAGGTTCCTCTGGAATGGACTGACACATCTGGGGGACTCTTGGAATGGTGGCACGACCCTGGAGTTCCTCTCGCCTTTCCTGTGGAGAGCGCCTCCTCTTGAGATGCGACGGGAACGCCGGGAATCCTTTCCCTACGAAACAGGGAAAGGATCCCTCATCTCGAGCTAGGAGGCGGAAACGGGGCTCCCCTGGATGTGTGCGGGACCGCACGTGCTTCCTCTCGAGTGGAGACGTGTATGTCGGGGTACTTCTTGAGTTGCAGCAAGGGTGTGAAGGACCCTTTGGAAGTTCCAGTGGTTAGACGTGATTAGCCTCGAGAAGCCTCAGCGGAAATGGGCCTCATCTCGCCTGGAGGGCAAAACCTCCTGGATTTTCTCGAGTTGCGGCAGGTGCTCTCGACTTACGACGGGGACCTCAGGGACCCGCTCTGGTGGCCTCAGGAAAGGCCAGTCCCCATGCGAGTTCCTCGGGGGCCTCTCGGGATTCCTCTCCCGTCGATGCCGGGGCCTAAGACCTTGTGTGGAGTCGGGGCCGGAACCTGAGGATTCCTCTCCAGTGCTGACATGGATCTTGGGGTACTTCTGGAGTCTCCCCAGGGGAGTCAGTCCTCGTCTCGAAAGCGGGCATGCACTTGCGCTTTCCTCCAGAGCGGTAGCAGCAGTATCACGCAGTCCGCCGCGTGGATCAAAGGATCTATGGTTTTCCCTCGAGTCTTTCCCACGAGGCTTTCCCACGAGGCTTTCCCACAGGGCTGTCCCACGTGCACACGTGGTGGGAGTCGATCCTCGGCTTGAACGTCAAGGCAGTGCAGGGAAAACAGGTTCCTCTGGAATGGACTGACACATCTGGGGGACTCTTGGAATGGTGGCACGACCCTGGAGTTCCTCTCGCCTTTCCTGTGGAGAGCGCCTCCTCTTGAGATGCGACGGGAACGCCGAGAATTCTTTCCCTACGAAACAGGGAAAGGATCCCTCATCTCGAGCTAGGAGGCGGAAACGGGGCTCCCCTGGATGTGTGCGGGACCCCACGTGCTTCCTCTCGAGTGGAGACGGGTTTGTCGGGGAACTTCTTGAGATGCAGCAAGGGTGTGAAGGACCCTTTGGAAGTTCCAGTGGTTAGACGTGATTAGCCTCGAGAAGCCTCAGCGGAAATGGGCCTCATCTCGCCTGGAGGGCAAAACCTCCTGGATTTTCTCGAGTTGCGGCAGGTGCTCTCGACTTACGACGGGGACCTCAGGGACCCGCTCTGGTGGCCTCAGGAAAGGCCAGTCCCCATGCGAGTTCCTCGGGGGCCTCTCGGGATTCCTCTCCCGTCGATGCCGGGGCCTAAGACCTTGTGTGGAGTCGGGGCCGGAACCTGAGGAATCCTCTGCAGTGCTGACATGGATCTTGGGGTACTTTTGGAGTCTCCCCAGGGGAGTCAGTCCTCGTCTCGAATGCGGGCATGCACTTGCGCTTTCCTCCAGAGCGGTAGCAGCAGTGTCACGCAGTCCGCCGCGTGGATCAAAGGATCTATGGTTTTCCCTCGAGTCTTTCCCACGAGGCTTTCCCACGAGGCTTTCCCACAGGGCTGTCCCACGTGCACACGTGGTGGGAGTGGATCCTCGGCTTGAACGTCAAGGCAGTGCAGGGAAAACAGGTTCCTCTGGAATGGACTGACACATCTGGGGGACTCTTGGAATGGTGGCACGACCCTGGAGTTCCTCTCGCCTTTCCTGTGGAGAGCGCCTCCTCTTGAGATGCGACCGGAACGCCGGGAATTCTTTCCCTGCGAAACAGGGAAAGGATCCCTCATCTCGAGCTAGGAGGCGGAAACGGGTCTCCCCTGGATGTGTGCGGGACCCCACGTGCTTCCTCTCGAGTGGAGACGGGTATGTCGGGGAACTTCTTGAGTTGCAGCAAGGGTGTGAAGGACCCTTTGGAAGTTCCAGTGGTTAGACGTGATTAGCCTGGAGAAGCCTCAGCGGAAATGGGCCTCATCTCGCCTGGAGGGCAAAACCTCCTGGATTTTCTCGAGTTGCGGCAGGTGCTCTCGACTTACGACGGGGACCTCAGGGACCCGCTCTGGTGGCCTCAGGAAAGGCCAGTCCCCATGCGAGTTCCTCGGGGGCCTCTCGGGATTCCTCTCCCGTCGATGCCGGGGCCTAAGAACTGGTGTGGAGTCGGGGCCGGAACCTGAGGATTCCTCTCCAGTGCTGACATGGATCTTGGGGTAATTCTGGAGTCTCCCCAGGGGAGTCAGTCCTCGTCTCGAATGCGGGCATGCACTTGCGCTTTCCTCCAGAGCGGTAGCAGCAGTGTCACCCAGTCCGCCGCGTGGATCAAAGGATCTATGGTTTTCCCTCGAGTCTTTCCCACGAGGCTTTCCCACGAGGCTTTCCCACAGGGCTGTCCCACGTGCACACGTGGTGGGAGTCGATCCTCGGCTTGAACGTCAAGGCAGTGCAGGGAAAACAGGTTCCTCTGGAATGGACTGACACATCTGGGGGACTCTTGGAATGGTGGCACGACCCTGGAGTTCCTCTCGCCTTTCCTGTGGAGAGCGCCTCCTCTTGAGATGCGACGGGAACGCCGGGAATTCTTTCCCTACGAAACAGGGAAAGGATCCCTCATCTCGAGCTAGGAGGCGGAAACGGGGCTCCCCTGGATGTGTGCGGGACCCCACGTGCTTCCTTTAGATTGGAGACGTGTATGTCGGGGCACTTCTTGAGTTGCAGGAAGGGTGTGAAGGACCCTTTGGAAGTTCCAGTGGTTAGACGTGATTAGCCTCGAGAAGCCTCAGCGGAAATGGGCCTCATCTCGCCTGGAGGGCAAAACCTCCTGGATTTTCTCGAGTTGCGGCAGGTGCTCTCGACTTACGACGGGGACCTCAGGGACCCGCTCTGGTGGCCTCAGGAAAGGCCAGTCCCCATGCGAGTTCCTCGGGGGCCTCTCGGGATTCCTCTCCCGTCGATGCCGGGGCCTAAGACCTTGTGTGGAGTCGGGGCCGGAACCTGAGGATTCCTCTCCAGTGCTGACATGGATCTTGGGGTACTTCTGGAGTCTCCCCAGGGGAGTCAGTCCTCGTCTCGAATGCGGGCATGCACTTGCGCTTTCCTCCAGAGCGGTAGCAGCAGTGTCACGCAGTCCGCCGCGTGGATCAAAGGATCTATGGTTTTCCCTCGAGTCTTTCCCACGAGGCTTTCCCACGAGGCTTTCCCAAAGGGCTGTCCCACATGCACAGGTGGTGGGAGTCGATCCTCGGCTTGAACGTCAAGGCAGTGCAGGGAAAACAGGTTCCTCTGGAATGGACTGACACATCTGGGGGACTCTTGGAATGTTGGCACGACCCTGGAGTTCCTCTCGCCTTTCCTGTGGAGAGCGCCTCCTCTTGAGATGCGACGGGAACGCCGGGAATTCTTTCCCTGCGAAACAGGGAAAGGATCCCTCATCTCGAGCTAGGAGGCGGAAACGGGTCTCCCCTGGATGGGTGCGGGACCCCACGTGCTTCCTCTCGAGTGGAGACGGGTATGTCGGGGAACTTCTTGAGTTGCAGCAAGGGTGTGAAGGACCCTTTGGAAGTTCCAGTGGTTAGACGTGATTAGCCTCGAGAAGCCTCAGCGGAAATGGGCCTCATCTCGCCTGGAGGGCAAAACCTCCTGGATTTTCTCGAGTTGCGGCAGGTGCTCTCGACTTACGACGGGGACCTCAGGGACCGCTCTGGAGGCCTCAGGAAAGGCCAGTCCCCATGCGACTTCCACGGGGGCCTCTCGGGATTCCTCTCCCGTCGATGCCGGGGCCTAAGACCTTGTGTGGAGTCGGGGCCGGAACCTGAGGATTCCTCTCCAGTGCTGACATGGATCTTGGGGTACTTCTGGAGTCTCCCCAGGGGAGTCAGTCCTCGTCTCGAATGCGGGCATGCACTTGCGCTTTCCTCCAGAGCGGTAGCAGCAGTGTCACGCAGTCCGCCGCGTGGATCAAAGGATCTATGGTTTTCCCTCGAGTCTTTCCCACGAGGCTTTCCCACGAGGCTTTCCCACAGGGCTGTCCCACGTGCACACGTGGTGGGAGTCGATCCTCGGCTTGAACGTCAAGGCAGTGCAGGGAAAACAGGTTCCTCTGGAATGGACTGACACATCTGGGGGACTCTTGGAATGGTGGCACGACCCTGGAGTTCCTCTCGCCTTTCCTGTGGAGAGCGCCACCTCTTGAGATGCGACGGGAACGCCGGGAATTCTTTCCCTACGAAACAGGGAAAGGATCCCTCATCTCGAGCTAGGAGGCGGAAACGGGGCTCCCCTGGATGTGTGCGGGACCCCACGTGCTTCCTCTCGTGTGGAGACGGGTATGTCGCGGAACTGCTTGAGTTGCAGCAATGGTGTGAAGGACTCTTTGGAAGTTCCAGCGGTTAGATGTGATTAGCCTCGAGAAGCCTCAGCGGAAATGGGCCTCATCTCGCCTGGAGGGCAAAACCTCCTGGATTTTCTCGAGTTGCGGCAGGTGCTCTCGACTTACGACGGGGACCTCAGGGACCCGCTCTGGTGGCCTCAGGAAAGGCCAGTCCCCATGCGAGTTCCTCGGGGGCCTCTCGGGATTCCTCTCCCGTCGATGCCAGGGCCTAAGACCTTGTGTGGAGTCGGGGCCGGAACCTGAGGATTCCTCTCCAGTGCTGACATGGATCTTCAGGTAATTCTGGAGTCTCCCCAGGGGAGTCAGTCCTCGTCTCGAATGCGGGCATGCACTTGCGCTTTCCTCCAGAGCGGTAGCAGCAGTGTCACGCAGTCCGCCGCGTGGATCAAAGGATCTATGGTTTTCCCTCGAGTCTTTCCCACGAGGCTTTCCCACGAGGCTTTCCCACAGGGCTGTCCCACGTGCACACGTGGTGGGAGTGGATCCTCGGCTTGAACGTCAAGGCAGTGCAGGGAAAACAGGTTCCTCTGGAATGGACTGACACATCTGGGGGACTCTTGGAATGGTGGCACGACCCTGGAGTTCCTCTCGCCTTTCCTGTGGAGAGCGCCTCCTCTTGAGATGCGACGGGAACGCCGGGAATCCTTTCCCTACGAAACAGGGAAAGGATCCCTCATTTCGAGCTAGGAGGCGGAAACGGGGCTCCCCTGGATGTGTGCGGGACCGCACGTGCTTCCTCTCGAGTGGAGACGTGTATGTCGGGGCACTTCTTGAGTTGCAGGAAGGGTGTGAAGGACCCTTTGGAAGTTCCAGTGGTTAGACGTGATTAGCCTCGAGAAGCCTCAGCGGAAATGGGCCTCATCTCGCCTGGAGGGCAAAACCTCCTGGATTTTCTCGAGTTGCGGCAGGTGCTCTCGACTTACGACGGGGACCTCAGGGACCCGCTCTGGTGGCCTCAGGAAAGGCCAGTCCCCATGCGACTTCCACGGGGGCCTCTCGGGATTCCTCTCCCGTCGATGCCGGGGCCTAAGACCTTGTGTGGAGTCGGGGCCGGAACCTGAGGATTCCTCTCCAGTGCTGACATGGATCTTGGGGTACTTCTGGAGTCTCCCCAGGGGAGTCAGTCCTCGTCTCGAATGCGGGCATGCACTTGCGCTTTCCTCCAGAGCGGTAGCAGCAGTGTCACGCAGTCCGCCGCGTGGATCAAAGGATCTATGGTTTTCCCTCGAGTCTTTCCCACGAGGCTTTCCCACGAGGCTTTCCCAAAGGGCTGTCCCACATGCACAGGTGGTGGGAGTCGATCCTCGGCTTGAACGTCAAGGCAGTGCAGGGAAAACAGGTTCCTCTGGAATGGACTGACACATCTGGGGGACTCTTGGAATGTTGGCACGACCCTGGAGTTCCTCTCGCCTTTCCTGTGGAGAGCGCCTCCTCTTGAGATGCGACGGGAACGCCGGGAATTCTTTCCCTACGAAACAGGGAAAGGATCCCTCATCTCGAGCTAGGAGGCGGAAACGGGGCTCCCCTGGATGTGTGCGGGACCCCACGTTCTTCCTCTCGAGTGGAGACGGGTATGTCGGGGAACATCTTGAGTTGCAGCAAGGGTGTGAAGCACCCTTTGGAAGTTCCAGTGGTTAGACGTGATTAGCCTCGAGAAACCTCAGCGGAAATGGGCCTCATCTCGCCTGGAGAGCAAAACCTCCTGGATTTTCTCGAGTTGCGGGAGGTGCTCTCGACTTACGACGGGGACCTCAGGGACCCGCTCTGGTGGCCTCAGGAAAGGCCAGTCCCCATGCGAGTTCCTCGGGGGCCTCTCGGGATTCCTCTCCCGTCGATGCCGGGGCCTAAGACCTTGTGTGGAGTCGGGGCCGGAACCTGAGGATTCCTCTCCAGTGCTGACATGGATCTTGGGGTACTTCTGGAGTCTCCCCAGGGGAGTCAGTCCTCGTCTCGAATGCGGGCATGCACTTGCGCTTTCCTCCAGAGCGGTAGCAGCAGTGTCACGCAGTCCGCCGCGTGGATCAAAGGATCTATGGTTTTCCCTCGAGTCTTTCCCACGAGGCTTTCCCACGAGGCTTTCCCAAAGGGCTGTCCCACATGCACAGGTGGTGGGAGTGGATCCTCGGCTTGAACGTCAAGGCAGTGCAGGGAAAACAGGTTCCTCTGGAATGGACTGACACATCTGGGGGACTCTTGGAATGTTGGCACGACCCTGGAGTTCCTCTCGCCTTTCCTGTGGAGAGCGCCTCCTCTTGAGATGCGACGGGAACGCCGGGAATTCTTTCCCTACGAAACAGGGAAAGGATCCCTCATCTCGAGCTAGGAGGCGGAAACGGGGCTCCCCTGGATGGGTGCGGGACCCCACGTGCTTCCTCTCGAGTGGAGACGGGTATGTCGGGGAACTTCTTGAGTTGCAGGAAGGGTGTGAAGGACCCTTTGGAAGTTCCAGTGGTTAGACGTGAATAGCCTCGAGAAGCCTCAGCGGAAATGGGCCTCATCTCGCCTGGAGGGCAAAACCTCCTGGATTTTCTCGAGTTGCGGCAGGTGCTCTCGACTTACGACGGGGACCTCAGGGACCCGCTCTGGTGGCCTCAGGAAAGGCCAGTCCCCATGCGACTTCCACGGGGGCCTCTCGGGATTCCTCTCCCGTCGATGCCGGGGCCTAAGACCTTGTGTGGAGTCGGGGCCGGAACCTGAGGATTCCTCTCCAGTGCTGACATGGATCTTGGGGTACTTCTGGAGTCTCCCCAGGGGAGTCAGTCCTCGTCTCGAATGCGGGCATGCACTTGCGCTTTCCTCCAGAGCGGTAGCAGCAGTGTCACGCAGTCCGCCGCGTGGATCAAAGGATCTATGGTTTTCCCTCGAGTCTTTCCCACGAGGCTTTCCCACGAGGCTTTCCCACAGGGCTGTCCCACGTGCACACGTGGTGGGAGTCGATCCTCGGCTTGAACGTCAAGGCAGTGCAGGGAAAACAGGTTCCTCTGGAATGGACTGACACATCTGGGGGACTCTTGGAATGGTGGCACGACCCTGGAGTTCCTCTCGCCTTTCCTGTGGAGAGCGCCTCCTCTTGAGATGCGACGGGAACGCCGGGAATTCTTTCCCTACGAAACAGGGAAAGGATCCCTCATCTCGAGCTAGGAGGCGGAAACGGGGCTCCCCTGGATGTGTGCGGGACCCCACGTGCTTCCTCTCGAGTGGAGACGGGTATGTCGGGGAACTTCTTGAGTTGCAGCAAGGGTGTGAAGGACCCTTTGGAAGTTCCAGTGGTTAGACGTGATTAGCCTCGAGAAGCCTCAGCGGAAATGGGCCTCATCTCGCCTGGAGGGCAAAACCTCCTGGATTTTCTCGAGTTGCGGCAGGTGCTCTCGACTTACGACGGGGACCTCAGGGACCCGCTCTGGTGGCCTCATGAAAGGCCAGTCCCCATGCGAGTTCCTCGGGGGCCTCTCGGCATTCCTCTCCCGTCGATGCCGGGGCCTAAGAACTTGTGTGGAGTCGGGGCCGGAACCTGAGGATTCCTCTCCAGTGCTGACATGGATCTTGGGGTACTTCTGGAGTCTCCCCAGGGGAGTCAGTCCTCGTCTCGAATGCGGGCATGCACTTGCGCTTTCCTCCAGAGCGGTAGCAGCAGTGTCACGCAGTCCGCCGCGTGGATCAAAGGATCTATGGTTTTCCCTCGAGTCTTTCCCACGAGGCTTTCCCACGAGGCTTTCCCACAGGGCTGTCCCACGTGCACACGTGGTGGGAGTGGATCCTCGGCTTGAACGTCAAGGCAGTGCAGGGAAAACAGGTTCCTCTGGAATGGACTGACACATCTGGGGGACTCTTGGAATGGTGGCACGACCCTGGAGTTCCTCTCGCCTTTCCTGTGGAGAGCGCCTCCTCTTGAGATGCGACCGGAACGCCGGGAATTCTTTCCCTGCGAAACAGGGAAAGGATCCCTCATCTCGAGCTAGGAGGCGGAAACGGGTCTCCCCTGGATGTGTGCGGGACCCCACGTGCTTCCTCTCGAGTGGAGACGGGTATGTCGGGGAACTTCTTGAGTTGCAGCAAGGGTGTGAAGGACCCTTTGGAAGTTCCAGTGGTTAGACGTGATTAGCCTGGAGAAGCCTCAGCGGAAATGGGCCTCATCTCGCCTGGAGGGCAAAACCTCCTGGATTTTCTCGAGTTGCGGCAGGTGCTCTCGACTTACGACGGGGACCTCAGGGACCCGCTCTGGTGGCCTCAGGAAAGGCCAGTCCCCATGCGAGTTCCTCGGGGGCCTCTCGGGATTCCTCTCCCGTCGATGCCGGGGCCTAAGAACTGGTGTGGAGTCGGGGCCGGAACCTGAGGATTCCTCTCCAGTGCTGACATGGATCTTGGGGTAATTCTGGAGTCTCCCCAGGGGAGTCAGTCCTCGTCTCGAATGCGGGCATGCACTTGCGCTTTCCTCCAGAGCGGTAGCAGCAGTGTCACCCAGTCCGCCGCGTGGATCAAAGGATCTATGGTTTTCCCTCGAGTCTTTCCCACGAGGCTTTCCCACGAGGCTTTCCCACAGGGCTGTCCCACGTGCACACGTGGTGGGAGTCGATCCTCGGCTTGAACGTCAAGGCAGTGCAGGGAAAACAGGTTCCTCTGGAATGGACTGACACATCTGGGGGACTCTTGGAATGGTGGCACGACCCTGGAGTTCCTCTCGCCTTTCCTGTGGAGAGCGCCTCCTCTTGAGATGCGACGGGAACGCCGGGAATTCTTTCCCTACGAAACAGGGAAAGGATCCCTCATCTCGAGCTAGGAGGCGGAAACGGGGCTCCCCTGGATGTGTGCGGGACCCCACGTGCTTCCTTTAGATTGGAGACGTGTATGTCGGGGCACTTCTTGAGTTGCAGGAAGGGTGTGAAGGACCCTTTGGAAGTTCCAGTGGTTAGACGTGATTAGCCTCGAGAAGCCTCAGCGGAAATGGGCCTCATCTCGCCTGGAGGGCAAAACCTCCTGGATTTTCTCGAGTTGCGGCAGGTGCTCTCGACTTACGACGGGGACCTCAGGGACCCGCTCTGGTGGCCTCAGGAAAGGCCAGTCCCCATGCGAGTTCCTCGGGGGCCTCTCGGGATTCCTCTCCCGTCGATGCCGGGGCCTAAGACCTTGTGTGGAGTCGGGGCCGGAACCTGAGGATTCCTCTCCAGTGCTGACATGGATCTTGGGGTACTTCTGGAGTCTCCCCAGGGGAGTCAGTCCTCGTCTCGAATGCGGGCATGCACTTGCGCTTTCCTCCAGAGCGGTAGCAGCAGTGTCACGCAGTCCGCCGCGTGGATCAAAGGATCTATGGTTTTCCCTCGAGTCTTTCCCACGAGGCTTTCCCACGAGGCTTTCCCAAAGGGCTGTCCCACATGCACAGGTGGTGGGAGTCGATCCTCGGCTTGAACGTCAAGGCAGTGCAGGGAAAACAGGTTCCTCTGGAATGGACTGACACATCTGGGGGACTCTTGGAATGTTGGCACGACCCTGGAGTTCCTCTCGCCTTTCCTGTGGAGAGCGCCTCCTCTTGAGATGCGACGGGAACGCCGGGAATTCTTTCCCTGCGAAACAGGGAAAGGATCCCTCATCTCGAGCTAGGAGGCGGAAACGGGTCTCCCCTGGATGGGTGCGGGACCCCACGTGCTTCCTCTCGAGTGGAGACGGGTATGTCGGGGAACTTCTTGAGTTGCAGCAAGGGTGTGAAGGACCCTTTGGAAGTTCCAGTGGTTAGACGTGATTAGCCTCGAGAAGCCTCAGCGGAAATGGGCCTCATCTCGCCTGGAGGGCAAAACCTCCTGGATTTTCTCGAGTTGCGGCAGGTGCTCTCGACTTACGACGGGGACCTCAGGGACCGCTCTGGAGGCCTCAGGAAAGGCCAGTCCCCATGCGACTTCCACGGGGGCCTCTCGGGATTCCTCTCCCGTCGATGCCGGGGCCTAAGACCTTGTGTGGAGTCGGGGCCGGAACCTGAGGATTCCTCTCCAGTGCTGACATGGATCTTGGGGTACTTCTGGAGTCTCCCCAGGGGAGTCAGTCCTCGTCTCGAATGCGGGCATGCACTTGCGCTTTCCTCCAGAGCGGTAGCAGCAGTGTCACGCAGTCCGCCGCGTGGATCAAAGGATCTATGGTTTTCCCTCGAGTCTTTCCCACGAGGCTTTCCCACGAGGCTTTCCCACAGGGCTGTCCCACGTGCACACGTGGTGGGAGTCGATCCTCGGCTTGAACGTCAAGGCAGTGCAGGGAAAACAGGTTCCTCTGGAATGGACTGACACATCTGGGGGACTCTTGGAATGGTGGCACGACCCTGGAGTTCCTCTCGCCTTTCCTGTGGAGAGCGCCACCTCTTGAGATGCGACGGGAACGCCGGGAATTCTTTCCCTACGAAACAGGGAAAGGATCCCTCATCTCGAGCTAGGAGGCGGAAACGGGGCTCCCCTGGATGTGTGCGGGACCCCACGTGCTTCCTCTCGTGTGGAGACGGGTATGTCGCGGAACTGCTTGAGTTGCAGCAATGGTGTGAAGGACTCTTTGGAAGTTCCAGCGGTTAGATGTGATTAGCCTCGAGAAGCCTCAGCGGAAATGGGCCTCATCTCGCCTGGAGGGCAAAACCTCCTGGATTTTCTCGAGTTGCGGCAGGTGCTCTCGACTTACGACGGGGACCTCAGGGACCCGCTCTGGTGGCCTCAGGAAAGGCCAGTCCCCATGCGAGTTCCTCGGGGGCCTCTCGGGATTCCTCTCCCGTCGATGCCAGGGCCTAAGACCTTGTGTGGAGTCGGGGCCGGAACCTGAGGATTCCTCTCCAGTGCTGACATGGATCTTCAGGTAATTCTGGAGTCTCCCCAGGGGAGTCAGTCCTCGTCTCGAATGCGGGCATGCACTTGCGCTTTCCTCCAGAGCGGTAGCAGCAGTGTCACGCAGTCCGCCGCGTGGATCAAAGGATCTATGGTTTTCCCTCGAGTCTTTCCCACGAGGCTTTCCCACGAGGCTTTCCCACAGGGCTGTCCCACGTGCACACGTGGTGGGAGTGGATCCTCGGCTTGAACGTCAAGGCAGTGCAGGGAAAACAGGTTCCTCTGGAATGGACTGACACATCTGGGGGACTCTTGGAATGGTGGCACGACCCTGGAGTTCCTCTCGCCTTTCCTGTGGAGAGCGCCTCCTCTTGAGATGCGACGGGAACGCCGGGAATCCTTTCCCTACGAAACAGGGAAAGGATCCCTCATTTCGAGCTAGGAGGCGGAAACGGGGCTCCCCTGGATGTGTGCGGGACCGCACGTGCTTCCTCTCGAGTGGAGACGTGTATGTCGGGGCACTTCTTGAGTTGCAGGAAGGGTGTGAAGGACCCTTTGGAAGTTCCAGTGGTTAGACGTGATTAGCCTCGAGAAGCCTCAGCGGAAATGGGCCTCATCTCGCCTGGAGGGCAAAACCTCCTGGATTTTCTCGAGTTGCGGCAGGTGCTCTCGACTTACGACGGGGACCTCAGGGACCCGCTCTGGTGGCCTCAGGAAAGGCCAGTCCCCATGCGACTTCCACGGGGGCCTCTCGGGATTCCTCTCCCGTCGATGCCGGGGCCTAAGACCTTGTGTGGAGTCGGGGCCGGAACCTGAGGATTCCTCTCCAGTGCTGACATGGATCTTGGGGTACTTCTGGAGTCTCCCCAGGGGAGTCAGTCCTCGTCTCGAATGCGGGCATGCACTTGCGCTTTCCTCCAGAGCGGTAGCAGCAGTGTCACGCAGTCCGCCGCGTGGATCAAAGGATCTATGGTTTTCCCTCGAGTCTTTCCCACGAGGCTTTCCCACGAGGCTTTCCCAAAGGGCTGTCCCACATGCACAGGTGGTGGGAGTCGATCCTCGGCTTGAACGTCAAGGCAGTGCAGGGAAAACAGGTTCCTCTGGAATGGACTGACACATCTGGGGGACTCTTGGAATGTTGGCACGACCCTGGAGTTCCTCTCGCCTTTCCTGTGGAGAGCGCCTCCTCTTGAGATGCGACGGGAACGCCGGGAATTCTTTCCCTACGAAACAGGGAAAGGATCCCTCATCTCGAGCTAGGAGGCGGAAACGGGGCTCCCCTGGATGTGTGCGGGACCCCACGTTCTTCCTCTCGAGTGGAGACGGGTATGTCGGGGAACATCTTGAGTTGCAGCAAGGGTGTGAAGCACCCTTTGGAAGTTCCAGTGGTTAGACGTGATTAGCCTCGAGAAACCTCAGCGGAAATGGGCCTCATCTCGCCTGGAGAGCAAAACCTCCTGGATTTTCTCGAGTTGCGGGAGGTGCTCTCGACTTACGACGGGGACCTCAGGGACCCGCTCTGGTGGCCTCAGGAAAGGCCAGTCCCCATGCGAGTTCCTCGGGGGCCTCTCGGGATTCCTCTCCCGTCGATGCCGGGGCCTAAGACCTTGTGTGGAGTCGGGGCCGGAACCTGAGGATTCCTCTCCAGTGCTGACATGGATCTTGGGGTACTTCTGGAGTCTCCCCAGGGGAGTCAGTCCTCGTCTCGAATGCGGGCATGCACTTGCGCTTTCCTCCAGAGCGGTAGCAGCAGTGTCACGCAGTCCGCCGCGTGGATCAAAGGATCTATGGTTTTCCCTCGAGTCTTTCCCACGAGGCTTTCCCACGAGGCTTTCCCAAAGGGCTGTCCCACATGCACAGGTGGTGGGAGTGGATCCTCGGCTTGAACGTCAAGGCAGTGCAGGGAAAACAGGTTCCTCTGGAATGGACTGACACATCTGGGGGACTCTTGGAATGTTGGCACGACCCTGGAGTTCCTCTCGCCTTTCCTGTGGAGAGCGCCTCCTCTTGAGATGCGACGGGAACGCCGGGAATTCTTTCCCTACGAAACAGGGAAAGGATCCCTCATCTCGAGCTAGGAGGCGGAAACGGGGCTCCCCTGGATGGGTGCGGGACCCCACGTGCTTCCTCTCGAGTGGAGACGGGTATGTCGGGGAACTTCTTGAGTTGCAGGAAGGGTGTGAAGGACCCTTTGGAAGTTCCAGTGGTTAGACGTGAATAGCCTCGAGAAGCCTCAGCGGAAATGGGCCTCATCTCGCCTGGAGGGCAAAACCTCCTGGATTTTCTCGAGTTGCGGCAGGTGCTCTCGACTTACGACGGGGACCTCAGGGACCCGCTCTGGTGGCCTCAGGAAAGGCCAGTCCCCATGCGACTTCCACGGGGGCCTCTCGGGATTCCTCTCCCGTCGATGCCGGGGCCTAAGACCTTGTGTGGAGTCGGGGCCGGAACCTGAGGATTCCTCTCCAGTGCTGACATGGATCTTGGGGTACTTCTGGAGTCTCCCCAGGGGAGTCAGTCCTCGTCTCGAATGCGGGCATGCACTTGCGCTTTCCTCCAGAGCGGTAGCAGCAGTGTCACGCAGTCCGCCGCGTGGATCAAAGGATCTATGGTTTTCCCTCGAGTCTTTCCCACGAGGCTTTCCCACGAGGCTTTCCCACAGGGCTGTCCCACGTGCACACGTGGTGGGAGTCGATCCTCGGCTTGAACGTCAAGGCAGTGCAGGGAAAACAGGTTCCTCTGGAATGGACTGACACATCTGGGGGACTCTTGGAATGGTGGCACGACCCTGGAGTTCCTCTCGCCTTTCCTGTGGAGAGCGCCTCCTCTTGAGATGCGACGGGAACGCCGGGAATTCTTTCCCTACGAAACAGGGAAAGGATCCCTCATCTCGAGCTAGGAGGCGGAAACGGGGCTCCCCTGGATGTGTGCGGGACCCCACGTGCTTCCTCTCGAGTGGAGACGGGTATGTCGGGGAACTTCTTGAGTTGCAGCAAGGGTGTGAAGGACCCTTTGGAAGTTCCAGTGGTTAGACGTGATTAGCCTCGAGAAGCCTCAGCGGAAATGGGCCTCATCTCGCCTGGAGGGCAAAACCTCCTGGATTTTCTCGAGTTGCGGCAGGTGCTCTCGACTTACGACGGGGACCTCAGGGACCCGCTCTGGTGGCCTCATGAAAGGCCAGTCCCCATGCGAGTTCCTCGGGGGCCTCTCGGCATTCCTCTCCCGTCGATGCCGGGGCCTAAGAACTTGTGTGGAGTCGGGGCCGGAACCTGAGGATTCCTCTCCAGTGCTGACATGGATCTTGGGGTACTTCTGGAGTCTCCCCAGGGGAGTCAGTCCTCGTCTCGAATGCGGGCATGCACTTGCGCTTTCCTCCAGAGCGGTAGCAGCAGTGTCACGCAGTCCGCCGCGTGGATCAAAGGATCTATGGTTTTCCCTCGAGTCTTTCCCACGAGGCTTTCCCACGAGGCTTTCCCACAGGGCTGTCCCACGTGCACACGTGGTGTTAGTGGATCCTCGGCTTGAACGTCAAGGCAGTGCAGGGAAAACAGGTTCCTCTGGAATGGACTGACACATCTGGGGGACTCTTGGAATGTTGGCACGACCCTGGAGTTCCTCTCGCCTTTCCTGTGGAGAGCGCCTCCTCTTGAGATGCGACGGGAACGCCGGGAATTCTTTCCCTACGAAACAGGGAAAGGATCCCTCATCTCGAGCTAGGAGGCGGAAACGGGGCTCCCCTGGATGGGTGCGGGACCCCACGTGCTTCCTCTCGAGTGGAGACGGGTATGTCGGGGAACTTCTTGAGTTGCAGGAAGGGTGTGAAGGACCCTTTGGAAGTTCCAGTGGTTAGACGTGATTAGCCTCGAGAAGCCTCAGCGGAAATGGGCCTCATCTCGCCTGGAGGGCAAAACCTCCTGGATTTTCTCGAGTTGCGGCAGGTGCTCTCGACTTACGACGGGGACCTCAGGGACCCGCTCTGGAGGCCTCAGGAAAGGCCAGTCCCCATGCGACTTCCACGGGGGCCTCTCGGGATTCCTCTCCCGTCGATGCCGGGGCCTAAGACCTTGTGTGGAGTCGGGGCCGGAACCTGAGGATTCCTCTCCAGTGCTGACATGGATCTTGGGGTACTTCTGGAGTCTCCCCAGGGGAGTCAGTCCTCGTCTCGAATGCGGGCATGCACTTGCGCTTTCCTCCAGAGCGGTAGCAGCAGTGTCACGCAGTCCGCCGCGTGGATCAAAGGATCTATGGTTTTCCCTCGAGTCTTTCCCACGAGGCTTTCCCACGAGGCTTTCCCACAGGGCTGTCCCACGTGCACACGTGGTGGGAGTCGATCCTCGGCTTGAACGTCAAGGCAGTGCAGGGAAAACAGGTTCCTCTGGAATGGACTGACACATCTGGGGGTCTCTTGGAATGGTGGCACGACCCTGGAGTTCCTCTCGCCTTTCCTGTGGAGAGCGCCACCTCTTGAGATGCGACGGGAACGCCGGGAATTCTTTCCCTACGAAACAGGGAAAGGATCCCTCATCTCGAGCTAGGAGGCGGAAACGGGGCTCCCCTGGATGTGTGCGGGACCCCACGTGCTTCCTCTCGTGTGGAGACGGGTATGTCGCGGAACTGCTTGAGTTGCAGCAATGGTGTGAAGGACCCTTTGGAAGTTCCAGCGGTTAGATGTGATTAGCCTCGAGAAGCCTCAGCGGAAATGGGCCTCATCTCGCCTGGAGGGCAAAACCTCCTGGATTTTCTCGAGTTGCGGCAGGTGCTCTCGACTTACGACGGGGACCTCAGGGACCCGCTCTGGTGGCCTCAGGAAAGGCCAGTCCCCATGCGAGTTCCTCGGGGGCCTCTCGGGATTCCTCTCCCGTCGATGCCAGGGCCTAAGACCTTGTGTGGAGTCGGGGCCGGAACCTGAGGATTCCTCTCCAGTGCTGACATGGATCTTCAGGTAATTCTGGAGTCTCCCCAGGGGAGTCAGTCCTCGTCTCGAATGCGGGCATGCACTTGCGCTTTCCTCCAGAGCGGTAGCAGCAGTGTCACGCAGTCCGCCGCGTGGATCAAAGGATCTATGGTTTTCCCTCGAGTCTTTCCCACGAGGCTTTCCCACGAGGCTTTCCCACAGGGCTGTCCCACGTGCACACGTGGTGGGAGTGGATCCTCGGCTTGAACGTCAAGGCAGTGCAGGGAAAACAGGTTCCTCTGGAATGGACTGACACATCTGGGGGACTCTTGGAATGGTGGCACGACCCTGGAGTTCCTCTCGCCTTTCCTGTGGAGAGCGCCTCCTCTTGAGATGCGACGGGAACGCCGGGAATCTTTTCCCTACGAAACAGGGAAAGGATCCCTCATCTCGAGCTAGGAGGCGGAAACGGGGCTCCCCTGGATGTGTGCGGGACCGCACGTGCTTCCTCTCGAGTGGAGACGTGTATGTCGGGGCACTTCTTGAGTTGCAGCAAGGGTGTGAAGGACCCTTTGGAAGTTCCAGTGGTTAGACGTGATTAGCCTCGAGAAGCCTCAGCGGAAATGGGCCTCATCTCGCCTGGAGGGCAAAACCTCCTGGATTTTCTCGAGTTGCGGCAGGTGCTCTCGACTTACGACGGGGACCTCAGGGACCCGCTCTGGTGGCCTCAGGAAAGGCCAGTCCCCATGCGAGTTCCTCGGGGGCCTCTCGGGATTCCTCTCCCGTCGATGCCGGGGCCTAAGACCTTGTGTGGAGTCTGGGCCGGAACCTGAGGATTCCTCTCCAGTGCTGACATGGATCTTGGGGTACTTCTGGAGTCTCCCCAGGGGAGTCAGTCCTCGTCTCGAAAGCGGGCATGCACTTGCGCTTTCCTCCAGAGCGGTAGCAGCAGTATCACGCAGTCCGCCGCGTGGATCAAAGGATCTATGGTTTTCCCTCGAGTCTTTCCCACGAGGCTTTCCCACGAGGCTTTCCCACAGGGCTGTCCCACGTGCACACGTGGTGGGAGTCGATCCTCGGCTTGAACGTCAAGGCAGTGCAGGGAAAACAGGTTCCTCTGGAATGGACTGACACATCTGGGGGACTCTTGGAATGGTGGCACGACCCTGGAGTTCCTCTCGCCTTTCCTGTGGAGAGCGCCTCCTCTTGAGATGCGACGGGAACGCCGAGAATTCTTTCCCTACGAAACAGGGAAAGGATCCCTCATCTCGAGCTAGGAGGCGGAAACGGGGCTCCCCTGGATGTGTGCGGGACCCCACGTGCTTCCTCTCGAGTGGAGACGGGTTTGTCGGGGAACTTCTTGAGATGCAGCAAGGGTGTGAAGGACCCTTTGGAAGTTCCAGTGGTTAGACGTGATTAGCCTCGAGAAGCCTCAGCGGAAATGGGCCTCATCTCGCCTGGAGGGCAAAACCTCCTGGATTTTCTCGAGTTGCGGCAGGTGCTCTCGACTTACGACGGGGACCTCAGGGACCCGCTCTGGTGGCCTCAGGAAAGGCCAGTCCCCATGCGAGTTCCTCGGGGGCCTCTCGGGATTCCTCTCCCGTCGATGCCGGGGCCTAAGACCTTGTGTGGAGTCGGGGCCGGAACCTGAGGAATCCTCTGCAGTGCTGACATGGATCTTGGGGTACTTTTGGAGTCTCCCCAGGGGAGTCAGTCCTCGTCTCGAATGCGGGCATGCACTTGCGCTTTCCTCCAGAGCGGTAGCAGCAGTGTCACGCAGTCCGCCGCGTGGATCAAAGGATCTATGGTTTTCCCTCGAGTCTTTCCCACGAGGCTTTCCCACGAGGCTTTCCCACAGGGCTGTCCCACGTGCACACGTGGTGGGAGTGGATCCTCGGCTTGAACGTCAAGGCAGTGCAGGGAAAACAGGTTCCTCTGGAATGGACTGACACATCTGGGGGACTCTTGGAATGGTGGCACGACCCTGGAGTTCCTCTCGCCTTTCCTGTGGAGAGCGCCTCCTCTTGAGATGCGACCGGAACGCCGGGAATTCTTTCCCTGCGAAACAGGGAAAGGATCCCTCATCTCGAGCTAGGAGGCGGAAACGGGTCTCCCCTGGATGTGTGCGGGACCCCACGTGCTTCCTCTCGAGTGGAGACGGGTATGTCGGGGAACTTCTTGAGTTGCAGCAAGGGTGTGAAGGACCCTTTGGAAGTTCCAGTGGTTAGACGTGATTAGCCTGGAGAAGCCTCAGCGGAAATGGGCCTCATCTCGCCTGGAGGGCAAAACCTCCTGGATTTTCTCGAGTTGCGGCAGGTGCTCTCGACTTACGACGGGGACCTCAGGGACCCGCTCTGGTGGCCTCAGGAAAGGCCAGTCCCCATGCGAGTTCCTCGGGGGCCTCTCGGGATTCCTCTCCCGTCGATGCCGGGGCCTAAGACCTTGTGTGGAGTCGGGGCCGGAACCTGAGGATTCCTCTCCAGTGCTGACATGGATCTTGGGGTACTTCTGGAGTCTCCCCAGGGGAGTCAGTCCTCGTCTCGAATGCGGGCATGCACTTGCGCTTTCCTCCAGAGCGGTAGCAGCAGTGTCACGCAGTCCGCCGCGTGGATCAAAGGATCTATGGTTTTCCCTCGAGTCTTTCCCACGAGGCTTTCCCACGAGGCTTTCCCAAAGGGCTGTCCCACATGCACAGGTGGTGGGAGTGGATCCTCGGCTTGAACGTCAAGGCAGTGCAGGGAAAACAGGTTCCTCTGGAATGGACTGACACATCTGGGGGACTCTTGGAATGTTGGCACGACCCTGGAGTTCCTCTCGCCTTTCCTGTGGAGAGCGCCTCCTCTTGAGATGCGACGGGAACGCCGGGAATTCTTTCCCTACGAAACAGGGAAAGGATCCCTCATCTCGAGCTAGGAGGCGGAAACGGGGCTCCCCTGGATGGGTGCGGGACCCCACGTGCTTCCTCTCGAGTGGAGACGGGTATGTCGGGGAACTTCTTGAGTTGCAGGAAGGGTGTGAAGGACCCTTTGGAAGTTCCAGTGGTTAGACGTGATTAGCCTCGAGAAGCCTCAGCGGAAATGGGCCTCATCTCGCCTGGAGGGCAAAACCTCCTGGATTTTCTCGAGTTGCGGCAGGTGCTCTCGACTTACGACGGGGACCTCAGGGACCCGCTCTGGTGGCCTCAGGAAAGGCCAGTCCCCATGCGACTTCCACGGGGGCCTCTCGGGATTCCTCTCCCGTCGATGCCGGGGCCTAAGACCTTGTGTGGAGTCGGGGCCGGAACCTGAGGATTCCTCTCCAGTGCTGACATGGATCTTGGGGTACTTCTGGAGTCTCCCCAGGGGAGTCAGTCCTCGTCTCGAATGCGGGCATGCACTTGCGCTTTCCTCCAGAGCGGTAGCAGCAGTGTCACGCAGTCCGCCGCGTGGATCAAAGGATCTATGGTTTTCCCTCGAGTCTTTCCCACGAGGCTTTCCCACGAGGCTTTCCCACAGGGCTGTCCCACGTGCACACGTGGTGGGAGTCGATCCTCGGCTTGAACGTCAAGGCAGTGCAGGGAAAACAGGTTCCTCTGGAATGGACTGACACATCTGGGGGACTCTTGGAATGGTGGCACGACCCTGGAGTTCCTCTCGCCTTTCCTGTGGAGAGCGCCTCCTCTTGAGATGCGACGGGAACGCCGGGAATTCTTTCCCTACGAAACAGGGAAAGGATCCCTCATCTCGAGCTAGGAGGCGGAAACGGGGCTCCCCTGGATGTGTGCGGGACCCCACGTGCTTCCTCTCGAGTGGAGACGGGTATGTCGGGGAACTTCTTGAGTTGCAGCAAGGGTGTGAAGGACCCTTTGGAAGTTCCAGTGGTTAGACGTGATTAGCCTCGAGAAGCCTCAGCGGAAATGGGCCTCATCTCGCCTGGAGGGCAAAACCTCCTGGATTTTCTCGAGTTGCGGCAGGTGCTCTCGACTTACGACGGGGACCTCAGGGACCCGCTCTGGTGGCCTCATGAAAGGCCAGTCCCCATGCGAGTTCCTCGGGGGCCTCTCGGCATTCCTCTCCCGTCGATGCCGGGGCCTAAGAACTTGTGTGGAGTCGGGGCCGGAACCTGAGGATTCCTCTCCAGTGCTGACATGGATCTTGGGGTACTTCTGGAGTCTCCCCAGGGGAGTCAGTCCTCGTCTCGAATGCGGGCATGCACTTGCGCTTTCCTCCAGAGCGGTAGCAGCAGTGTCACGCAGTCCGCCGCGTGGATCAAAGGATCTATGGTTTTCCCTCGAGTCTTTCCCACGAGGCTTTCCCACGAGGCTTTCCCACAGGGCTGTCCCACGTGCACACGTGGTGTTAGTGGATCCTCGGCTTGAACGTCAAGGCAGTGCAGGGAAAACAGGTTCCTCTGGAATGGACTGACACATCTGGGGGACTCTTGGAATGTTGGCACGACCCTGGAGTTCCTCTCGCCTTTCCTGTGGAGAGCGCCTCCTCTTGAGATGCGACGGGAACGCCGGGAATTCTTTCCCTACGAAACAGGGAAAGGATCCCTCATCTCGAGCTAGGAGGCGGAAACGGGGCTCCCCTGGATGGGTGCGGGACCCCACGTGCTTCCTCTCGAGTGGAGACGGGTATGTCGGGGAACTTCTTGAGTTGCAGGAAGGGTGTGAAGGACCCTTTGGAAGTTCCAGTGGTTAGACGTGATTAGCCTCGAGAAGCCTCAGCGGAAATGGGCCTCATCTCGCCTGGAGGGCAAAACCTCCTGGATTTTCTCGAGTTGCGGCAGGTGCTCTCGACTTACGACGGGGACCTCAGGGACCGCTCTGGAGGCCTCAGGAAAGGCCAGTCCCCATGCGACTTCCACGGGGGCCTCTCGGGATTCCTCTCCCGTCGATGCCGGGGCCTAAGACCTTGTGTGGAGTCGGGGCCGGAACCTGAGGATTCCTCTCCAGTGCTGACATGGATCTTGGGGTACTTCTGGAGTCTCCCCAGGGGAGTCAGTCCTCGTCTCGAATGCGGGCATGCACTTGCGCTTTCCTCCAGAGCGGTAGCAGCAGTGTCACGCAGTCCGCCGCGTGGATCAAAGGATCTATGGTTTTCCCTCGAGTCTTTCCCACGAGGCTTTCCCACGAGGCTTTCCCACAGGGCTGTCCCACGTGCACACGTGGTGGGAGTCGATCCTCGGCTTGAACGTCAAGGCAGTGCAGGGAAAACAGGTTCCTCTGGAATGGACTGACACATCTGGGGGTCTCTTGGAATGGTGGCACGACCCTGGAGTTCCTCTCGCCTTTCCTGTGGAGAGCGCCACCTCTTGAGATGCGACGGGAACGCCGGGAATTCTTTCCCTACGAAACAGGGAAAGGATCCCTCATCTCGAGCTAGGAGGCGGAAACGGGGCTCCCCTGGATGTGTGCGGGACCCCACGTGCTTCCTCTCGTGTGGAGACGGGTATGTCGCGGAACTGCTTGAGTTGCAGCAATGGTGTGAAGGACCCTTTGGAAGTTCCAGCGGTTAGATGTGATTAGCCTCGAGAAGCCTCAGCGGAAATGGGCCTCATCTCGCCTGGAGGGCAAAACCTCCTGGATTTTCTCGAGTTGCGGCAGGTGCTCTCGACTTACGACGGGGACCTCAGGGACCCGCTCTGGTGGCCTCAGGAAAGGCCAGTCCCCATGCGAGTTCCTCGGGGGCCTCTCGGGATTCCTCTCCCGTCGATGCCAGGGCCTAAGACCTTGTGTGGAGTCGGGGCCGGAACCTGAGGATTCCTCTCCAGTGCTGACATGGATCTTCAGGTAATTCTGGAGTCTCCCCAGGGGAGTCAGTCCTCGTCTCGAATGCGGGCATGCACTTGCGCTTTCCTCCAGAGCGGTAGCAGCAGTGTCACGCAGTCCGCCGCGTGGATCAAAGGATCTATGGTTTTCCCTCGAGTCTTTCCCACGAGGCTTTCCCACGAGGCTTTCCCACAGGGCTGTCCCACGTGCACACGTGGTGGGAGTGGATCCTCGGCTTGAACGTCAAGGCAGTGCAGGGAAAACAGGTTCCTCTGGAATGGACTGACACATCTGGGGGACTCTTGGAATGGTGGCACGACCCTGGAGTTCCTCTCGCCTTTCCTGTGGAGAGCGCCTCCTCTTGAGATGCGACGGGAACGCCGGGAATCCTTTCCCTACGAAACAGGGAAAGGATCCCTCATCTCGAGCTAGGAGGCGGAAACGGGGCTCCCCTGGATGTGTGCGGGACCGCACGTGCTTCCTCTCGAGTGGAGACGTGTATGTCGGGGCACTTCTTGAGTTGCAGCAAGGGTGTGAAGGACCCTTTGGAAGTTCCAGTGGTTAGACGTGATTAGCCTCGAGAAGCCTCAGCGGAAATGGGCCTCATCTCGCCTGGAGGGCAAAACCTCCTGGATTTTCTCGAGTTGCGGCAGGTGCTCTCGACTTACGACGGGGACCTCAGGGACCCGCTCTGGTGGCCTCAGGAAAGGCCAGTCCCCATGCGAGTTCCTCGGGGGCCTCTCGGGATTCCTCTCCCGTCGATGCCGGGGCCTAAGACCTTGTGTGGAGTCGGGGCCGGAACCTGAGGATTCCTCTCCAGTGCTGACATGGATCTTGGGGTACTTCTGGAGTCTCCCCAGGGGAGTCAGTCCTCGTCTCGAAAGCGGGCATGCACTTGCGCTTTCCTCCAGAGCGGTAGCAGCAGTATCACGCAGTCCGCCGCGTGGATCAAAGGATCTATGGTTTTCCCTCGAGTCTTTCCCACGAGGCTTTCCCACGAGGCTTTCCCACAGGGCTGTCCCACGTGCACACGTGGTGGGAGTCGATCCTCGGCTTGAACGTCAAGGCAGTGCAGGGAAAACAGGTTCCTCTGGAATGGACTGACACATCTGGGGGACTCTTGGAATGGTGGCACGACCCTGGAGTTCCTCTCGCCTTTCCTGTGGAGAGCGCCTCCTCTTGAGATGCGACGGGAACGCCGAGAATTCTTTCCCTACGAAACAGGGAAAGGATCCCTCATCTCGAGCTAGGAGGCGGAAACGGGGCTCCCCTGGATGTGTGCGGGACCCCACGTGCTTCCTCTCGAGTGGAGACGGGTTTGTCGGGGAACTTCTTGAGATGCAGCAAGGGTGTGAAGGACCCTTTGGAAGTTCCAGTGGTTAGACGTGATTAGCCTCGAGAAGCCTCAGCGGAAATGGGCCTCATCTCGCCTGGAGGGCAAAACCTCCTGGATTTTCTCGAGTTGCGGCAGGTGCTCTCGACTTACGACGGGGACCTCAGGGACCCGCTCTGGTGGCCTCAGGAAAGGCCAGTCCCCATGCGAGTTCCTCGGGGGCCTCTCGGGATTCCTCTCCCGTCGATGCCGGGGCCTAAGACCTTGTGTGGAGTCGGGGCCGGAACCTGAGGAATCCTCTGCAGTGCTGACATGGATCTTGGGGTACTTTTGGAGTCTCCCCAGGGGAGTCAGTCCTCGTCTCGAATGCGGGCATGCACTTGCGCTTTCCTCCAGAGCGGTAGCAGCAGTGTCACGCAGTCCGCCGCGTGGATCAAAGGATCTATGGTTTTCCCTCGAGTCTTTCCCACGAGGCTTTCCCACGAGGCTTTCCCACAGGGCTGTCCCACGTGCACACGTGGTGGGAGTGGATCCTCGGCTTGAACGTCAAGGCAGTGCAGGGAAAACAGGTTCCTCTGGAATGGACTGACACATCTGGGGGACTCTTGGAATGGTGGCACGACCCTGGAGTTCCTTTCGCCTTTCCTGTGGAGAGCGCCTCCTCTTGAGATGCGACCGGAACGCCGGGAATTCTTTCCCTGCGAAACAGGGAAAGGATCCCTCATCTCGAGCTAGGAGGCGGAAACGGGTCTCCCCTGGATGTGTGCGGGACCCCACGTGCTTCCTCTCGAGTGGAGACGGGTATGTCGGGGAACTTCTTGAGTTGCAGCAAGGGTGTGAAGGACCCTTTGGAAGTTCCAGTGGTTAGACGTGATTAGCCTGGAGAAGCCTCAGCGGAAATGGGCCTCATCTCGCCTGGAGGGCAAAACCTCCTGGATTTTCTCGAGTTGCGGCAGGTGCTCTCGACTTACGACGGGGACCTCAGGGACCCGCTCTGGTGGCCTCAGGAAAGGCCAGTCCCCATGCGAGTTCCTCGGGGGCCTCTCGGGATTCCTCTCCCGTCGATGCCGGGGCCTAAGAACTGGTGTGGAGTCGGGGCCGGAACCTGAGGATTCCTCTCCAGTGCTGACATGGATCTTGGGGTAATTCTGGAGTCTCCCCAGGGGAGTCAGTCCTCGTCTCGAATGCGGGCATGCACTTGCGCTTTCCTCCAGAGCGGTAGCAGCAGTGTCACCCAGTCCGCCGCGTGGATCAAAGGATCTATGGTTTTCCCTCGAGTCTTTCCCACGAGGCTTTCCCACGAGGCTTTCCCACAGGGCTGTCCCACGTGCACACGTGGTGGGAGTCGATCCTCGGCTTGAACGTCAAGGCAGTGCAGGGAAAACAGGTTCCTCTGGAATGGACTGACACATCTGGGGGACTCTTGGAATGGTGGCACGACCCTGGAGTTCCTCTCGCCTTTCCTGTGGAGAGCGCCTCCTCTTGAGATGCGACGGGAACGCCGGGAATTCTTTCCCTACGAAACAGGGAAAGGATCCCTCATCTCGAGCTAGGAGGCGGAAACGGGGCTCCCCTGGATGTGTGCGGGACCCCACGTGCTTCCTTTAGATTGGAGACGTGTATGTCGGGGCACTTCTTGAGTTGCAGGAAGGGTGTGAAGGACCCTTTGGAAGTTCCAGTGGTTAGACGTGATTAGCCTCGAGAAGCCTCAGCGGAAATGGGCCTCATCTCGCCTGGAGGGCAAAACCTCCTGGATTTTCTCGAGTTGCGGCAGGTGCTCTCGACTTACGACGGGGACCTCAGGGACCCGCTCTGGTGGCCTCAGGAAAGGCCAGTCCCCATGCGAGTTCCTCGGGGGCCTCTCGGGATTCCTCTCCCGTCGATGCCGGGGCCTAAGACCTTGTGTGGAGTCGGGGCCGGAACCTGAGGATTCCTCTCCAGTGCTGACATGGATCTTGGGGTACTTCTGGAGTCTCCCCAGGGGAGTCAGTCCTCGTCGAATGCGGGCATGCACTTGCGCTTTCCTCCAGAGCGGTAGCAGCAGTGTCACGCAGTCCGCCGCGTGGATCAAAGGATCTATGGTTTTCCCTCGAGTCTTTCCCACGAGGCTTTCCCACGAGGCTTTCCCAAAGGGCTGTCCCACATGCACAGGTGGTGGGAGTCGATCCTCGGCTTGAACGTCAAGGCAGTGCAGGGAAAACAGGTTCCTCTGGAATGGACTGACACATCTGGGGGACTCTTGGAATGTTGGCACGACCCTGGAGTTCCTCTCGCCTTTCCTGTGGAGAGCGCCTCCTCTTGAGATGCGACGGGAACGCCGGGAATTCTTTCCCTACGAAACAGGGAAAGGATCCCTCATCTCGAGCTAGGAGGCGGAAACGGGTCTCCCCTGGATGGGTGCGGGACCCCACGTGCTTCCTCTCGAGTGGAGACGGGTATGTCGGGGAACTTCTTGAGTTGCAGCAAGGGTGTGAAGGACCCTTTGGAAGTTCCAGTGGTTAGACGTGATTAGCCTCGAGAAGCCTCAGCGGAAATGGGCCTCATCTCGCCTGGAGGGCAAAACCTCCTGGATTTTCTCGAGTTGCGGCAGGTGCTCTCGACTTACGACGGGGACCTCAGGGACCGCTCTGGAGGCCTCAGGAAAGGCCAGTCCCCATGCGACTTCCACGGGGGCCTCTCGGGATTCCTCTCCCGTCGATGCCGGGGCCTAAGACCTTGTGTGGAGTCGGGGCCGGAACCTGAGGATTCCTCTCCAGTGCTGACATGGATCTTGGGGTACTTCTGGAGTCTCCCCAGGGGAGTCAGTCCTCGTCTCGAATGCGGGCATGCACTTGCGCTTTCCTCCAGAGCGGTAGCAGCAGTGTCACGCAGTCCGCCGCGTGGATCAAAGGATCTATGGTTTTCCCTCGAGTCTTTCCCACGAGGCTTTCCCACGAGGCTTTCCCACAGGGCTGTCCCACGTGCACACGTGGTGGGAGTCGATCCTCGGCTTGAACGTCAAGGCAGTGCAGGGAAAACAGGTTCCTCTGGAATGGACTGACACATCTGGGGGACTCTTGGAATGGTGGCACGACCCTGGAGTTCCTCTCGCCTTTCCTGTGGAGAGCGCCACCTCTTGAGATGCGACGGGAACGCCGGGAATTCTTTCCCTACGAAACAGGGAAAGGATCCCTCATCTCGAGCTAGGAGGCGGAAACGGGGCTCCCCTGGATGTGTGCGGGACCCCACGTGCTTCCTCTCGAGTGGAGACGGGTTTGTCGGGGAACTTCTTGAGATGCAGCAAGGGTGTGAAGGACCCTTTGGAAGTTCCAGTGGTTAGACGTGATTAGCCTCGAGAAGCCTCAGCGGAAATGGGCCTCATCTCGCCTGGAGGGCAAAACCTCCTGGATTTTCTCGAGTTGCGGCAGGTGCTCTCGACTTACGACGGGGACCTCAGGGACCCGCTCTGGTGGCCTCAGGAAAGGCCAGTCCCCATGCGAGTTCCTCGGGGGCCTCTCGGGATTCCTCTCCCGTCGATGCCGGGGCCTAAGACCTTGTGTGGAGTCGGGGCCGGAACCTGAGGAATCCTCTGCAGTGCTGACATGGATCTTGGGGTACTTTTGGAGTCTCCCCAGGGGAGTCAGTCCTCGTCTCGAATGCGGGCATGCACTTGCGCTTTCCTCCAGAGCGGTAGCAGCAGTGTCACGCAGTCCGCCGCGTGGATCAAAGGATCTATGGTTTTCCCTCGAGTCTTTCCCACGAGGCTTTCCCACGAGGCTTTCCCACAGGGCTGTCCCACGTGCACACGTGGTGGGAGTCGATCCTCGGCTTGAACGTCAAGGCAGTGCAGGGAAAACAGGTTCATCTGGAATGGACTGACACATCTGGGGGACTCTTGGAATGGTGGCACGACCCTGGAGTTCCTCTCGCCTTTCCTGTGGAGAGCGCCTCCTCTTGAGATGCGACCGGAACGCCGGGAATTCTTTCCCTGCGAAACAGGGAAAGGATCCCTCATCTCGAGCTAGGAGGCGGAAACGGGGCTCCCCTGGATGTGTGCGGGACCCCACGTGCTTCCTCTCGAGTGGAGACGGGTATGTCGGGGAACTTCTTGAGTTGCAGCAAGGGTGTGAAGGACCCTTTGGAAGTTCCAGTGGTTAGACGTGATTAGCCTGGAGAAGCCTCAGCGGAAATGGGCCTCATCTCGCCTGGAGGGCAAAACCTCCTGGATTTTCTCGAGTTGCGGCAGGTGCTCTCGACTTACGACGGGGACCTCAGGGACCCGCTCTGGTGGCCTCAGGAAAGGCCAGTCCCCATGCGAGTTCCTCGGGGGCCTCTCGGGATTCCTCTCCCGTCGATGCCGGGGCCTAAGAACTTGTGTGGAGTCGGGGCCGGAACCTGAGGATTCCTCTCCAGTGCTGACATGGATCTTGGGGTAATTCTGGAGTCTCCCCAGGGGAGTCAGTCCTCGTCTCGAATGCGGGCATGCACTTGCGCTTTCCTCCAGAGCGGTAGCAGCAGTGTCACGCAGTCCGCCACGTGGATCAAAGGATCTATGGTTTTCCCTCGAGTCTTTCCCACGAGGCTTTCCCACGAGGCTTTCCCACAGGGCTGTCCCACGTGCACACGTGGTGGGAGTCGATCCTCGGCTTGAACGTCAAGGCAGTGCAGGGAAAACAGGTTCCTCTGGAATGGACTGACACATCTGGGGGACTCTTGGAATGGTGGCACGACCCTGGAGTTCCTCTCGCCTTTCCTGTGGAGAGCGCCTCCTCTTGAGATGCGACGGGAACGCCGGGAATTCTTTCCCTACGAAACAGGGAAAGGATCCCTCATCTCGAGCTAGGAGGCGGAAACGGGGCTCCCCTGGATGTGTGCGGGACCCCACGGTCTTCCTCTCGAGTGGAGACGGGTATGTCGGGGAACATCTTGAGTTGCAGCAAGGGTGTGAAGCACCCTTTGGAAGTTCCAGTGGTTAGACGTGATTAGCCTCGAGAAACCTCAGCGGAAATGGGCCTCATCTCGCCTGGAGAGCAAAACCTCCTGGATTTTCTCGAGTTGCGGGAGGTGCTCTCGACTTACGACGGGGACCTCAGGGACCCGCTCTGGTGGCCTCAGGAAAGGCCAGTCCCCATGCGAGTTCCTCGGGGGCCTCTCGGGATTCCTCTCCCGTCGATGCCGGGGCCTAAGACCTTGTGTGGAGTCGGGGCCGGAACCTGAGGATTCCTCTCCAGTGCTGACATGGATCTTGGGGTACTTCTGGAGTCTCCCCAGGGGAGTCAGTCCTCGTCTCGAATGCGGGCATGCACTTGCGCTTTCCTCCAGAGCGGTAGCAGCAGTGTCACGCAGTCCGCCGCGTGGATCAAAGGATCTATGGTTTTCCCTCGAGTCTTTCCCACGAGGCTTTCCCACGAGGCTTTCCCAAAGGGCTGTCCCACATGCACAGGTGGTGGGAGTCGATCCTCGGCTTGAACGTCAAGGCAGTGCAGGGAAAACAGGTTCCTCTGGAATGGACTGACACATCTGGGGGACTCTTGGAATGGTGGCACGACCCTGGAGTTCCTCTCGCCTTTCCTGTGGAGAGCGCCACCTCTTGAGATGCGACGGGAACGCCGGGAATTCTTTCCCTACGAAACAGGGAAAGGATCCCTCATCTCGAGCTAGGAGGCGGAAACGGGGCTCCCCTGGATGTGTGCGGGACCCCACGTGCTTCCTCTCGTGTGGAGACGGGTATGTCGCGGAACTGCTTGAGTTGCAGCAATGGTGTGAAGGACCCTTTGGAAGTTCCAGCGGTTAGATGTGATTAGCCTCGAGAAGCCTCAGCGGAAATGGGCCTCATCTCGCCTGGAGGGCAAAACCTCCTGGATTTTCTCGAGTTGCGGCAGGTGCTCTCGACTTACGACGGGGACCTCAGGGACCCGCTCTGGTGGCCTCAGGAAAGGCCAGTCCCCATGCGAGTTCCTCGGGGGCCTCTCGGGATTCCTCTCCCGTCGATGCCAGGGCCTAAGACCTTGTGTGGAGTCGGGGCCGGAACCTGAGGATTCCTCTCCAGTGCTGACATGGATCTTCGGGTAATTCTGGAGTCTCCCCAGGGGAGTCAGTCCTCGTCTCGAATGCGGGCATGCACTTGCGCTTTCCTCCAGAGCGGTAGCAGCAGTGTCACGCAGTCCGCCGCGTGGATCAAAGGATCTATGGTTTTCCCTCGAGTCTTTCCCACGAGGCTTTCCCACGAGGCTTTCCCACAGGGCTGTCCCACGTGCACACGTGGTGGGAGTGGATCCTCGGCTTGAACGTCAAGGCAGTGCAGGGAAAACAGGTTCCTCTGGAATGGACTGACACATCTGGGGGACTCTTGGAATGGTGGCACGACCCTGGAGTTCCTCTCGCCTTTCCTGTGGAGAGCGCCTCCTCTTGAGATGCGACGGGAACGCCGGGAATTCTTTCCCTACCAAACAGGGAAAGGATCCCTCATCTCGAGCTAGGAGGCGGAAACGGGTCTTCCCTGGATGTGTGCGGGACCCCACGTGCTTCCTCTCGAGTGGAGACGGGTATGTCGGGGAACTTCTTGAGATGCAGCAAGGGTGTGAAGGACCCTTTGGAAGTTCCAGTGGTTAGATGTGATTAGCCTCGAGAAGCCTCAGCGGAAATGGGCCTCATCTCGCCTGGAGGGCAAAACCTCCTGGATTTTCTCGAGTTGCGGCAGGTGCTCTCGACTTACGACTGGGACCTCAGGGACCCGCTCTGGTGGCCTCAGGAAAGGCCAGTCCCCATGCGAGTTCCTCGGGGGCCTCTCGGGATTCCTCTCCCGTCGATGCCGGGGCCTAAGACCTTGTGTGGAGTCGGGGCCGGAACCTGAGGATTCCTCTCCAGTGCTGACATGGATCTTGGGGTACTTCTGGAGTCTCCCCAGGGGAGTCAGTCCTCGTCTCGAATGCGGGCATGCACTTGCGCTTTCCTCCAGAGCGGTAGCAGCAGTGTCACTCATTCCGCCGCGTGGATCAAAGGATCTATGGTTTTCCCTCGAGTCTTTCCCACGAGGCTTTCCCACGAGGCTTTCCCACAGGGCTGTCCCACGTGCACACGTGGTGGGAGTCGATCCTCGGCTTGAACGTCAAGGCAGTGCAGGGAAAACAGGTTCCTCTGGAATGGACTGACACATCTGGGGGACTCTTGGAATGGTGGCACGACCCTGGAGTTCCTCTCGCCTTTCCTGTGGAGAGCGCCTCCTCTTGAGATGCGACGGGAACGCCGGGAATTCTTTCCCTACGAAACAGGGAAAGGATCCCCCATCTCGAGCTAGGAGGCGGAAACGGGGCTCCCCTGGATGTGTGCGGGACCCCACGTGCTTCCTCTCGAGTGGAGACGGGTATGTCGGGGAACTTCTTGAGTTGCAGCAAGGGTGTGAAGGACCCTTTGGAAGTTCCAGTGCTTAGACGTGATTAGCCTCGAGAAGCCTCAGCGGAAATGGGCCTCATCTCGCCTGGAGGGCAAAACCTCCTGGATTTTCTCGAGTTGCGGCAGGTGCTCTCGACTTACGACGGGGACCTCAGGGACCCGCTCTGGTGGCCTCAGGAAAGGCCAGTCCCCATGCGAGTTCCTCGGGGGCCTCTCAGCATTCCTCTCCCGTCGATGCCGGGGCCTAAGAACTTGTGTGGAGTCGGGGCCGGAACCTGAGGATTCCTCTCCAGTGCTGACATGGATCTTGGGGTACTTCTGGAGTCTCCCCAGGGGAGTCAGTCCTCGTCTCGAATGCGGGCATGCACTTGCGCTTTCCTCCAGAGCGGTAGGAGCAGTGTCACGCAGTCCGCCGCGTGGATCAAAGGATCTATGGTTTTCCCTCGAGTCTTTCCCACGAGGCTTTCCCACGAGGCTTTCCCACAGGGCTGTCCCACGTGCACACGTGGTGGGAGTGGATCCTCGGCTTGAACGTCAAGGCAGTGCAGGGAAAACAGGTTCCTCTGGAATGGACTGACACATCTGGGGGACTCTTGGAATGGTGGCACGACCCTGGAGTTCCTCTCGCCTTTCCTGTGGAGAGCGCCTCCTCTTGAGATGCGACGGGAACGCCGGGAATCCTTTCCCTACGAAACAGGGAAAGGATCCCTCATCTCGAGCTAGGAGGCGGAAACGGGGCTCCCCTGGATGTGTGCGGGACCGCACGTGCTTCCTCTCGAGTGGAGACGTGTATGTCGGGGCACTTCTTGAGTTGCAGCAAGGGTGTGAAGGACCCTTTGGAAGTTCCAGTGGTTAGACGTGATTAGCCTCGAGAAGCCTCAGCGGAAATGGGCCTCATCTCGCCTGGAGGGCAAAACCTCCTGGATTTTCTCGAGTTGCGGCAGGTGCTCTCGACTTACGACGGGGACCTCAGGGACCCGCTCTGGTGGCCTCAGGAAAGGCCAGTCCCCATGCGAGTTCCTCGGGGGCCTCTCGGGATTCCTCTCCCGTCGATGCCGGGGCCTAAGACCTTGTGTGGAGTCGGGGCCGGAACCTGAGGATTCCTCTCCAGTGCTGACATGGATCTTGGGGTACTTCTGGAGTCTCCCCAGGGGAGTCAGTCCTCGTCTCGAATGCGGGCATGCACTTGCGCTTTCCTCCAGAGCGGTAGCAGCAGTGTCACGCAGTCCGCCGCGTGGATCAAAGGATCTATGGTTTTCCCTCGAGTCTTTCCCACGAGGCTTTCCCACGAGGCTTTCCCACAGGGCTGTCCCACGTGCACACGTGGTGGGAGTGGATCCTCGGCTTGAACGTCAAGGCAGTGCAGGGAAAACAGGTTCCTCTGGAATGGACTGACACATCTGGGGGACTCTTGGAATGGTGGCACGACCCTGGAGTTCCTCTCGCCTTTCCTGTGGAGAGCGCCTCCTCTTGAGATGCGACGGGAACGCCGGGAATTCTTTCCCTACCAAACAGGGAAAGGATCCCTCATCTCGAGCTAGGAGGCGGAAACGGGTCTTCCCTGGATGTGTGCGGGACCCCACGTGCTTCCTCTCGAGTGGAGACGGGTATGTCGGGGAACTTCTTGAGATGCAGCAAGGGTGTGAAGGACCCTTTGGAAGTTCCAGTGGTTAGATGTGATTAGCCTCGAGAAGCCTCAGCGGAAATGGGCCTCATCTCGCCTGGAGGGCAAAACCTCCTGGATTTTCTCGAGTTGCGGCAGGTGCTCTCGACTTACGACGGGGACCTCAGGGACCCGCTCTGGTGGCCTCAGGAAAGGCCAGTCCCCATGCGAGTTCCTCGGGGGCCTCTCGGGATTCCTCTCCCGTCGATGCCGGGGCCTAAGACCTTGTGTGGAGTCGGGGCCGGAACCTGAGGATTCCTCTCCAGTGCTGACATGGATCTTGGGGTACTTCTGGAGTCTCCCCAGGGGAGTCAGTCCTCGTCTCGAATGCGGGCATGCACTTGCGCTTTCCTCCAGAGCGGTAGCAGCAGTGTCACTCATTCCGCCGCGTGGATCAAAGGATCTATGGTTTTCCCTCGAGTCTTTCCCACGAGGCTTTCCCACGAGGCTTTCCCACAGGGCTGTCCCACGTGCACACGTGGTGGGAGTCGATCCTCGGCTTGAACGTCAAGGCAGTGCAGGGAAAACAGGTTCCTCTGGAATGGACTGACACATCTGGGGGACTCTTGGAATGGTGGCACGACCCTGGAGTTCCTCTCGCCTTTCCTGTGGAGAGCGCCTCCTCTTGAGATGCGACGGGAACGCCGGGAATTCTTTCCCTACGAAACAGGGAAAGGATCCCCCATCTCGAGCTAGGAGGCGGAAACGGGGCTCCCCTGGATGTGTGCGGGACCCCACGTGCTTCCTCTCGAGTGGAGACGGGTATGTCGGGGAACTTCTTGAGTTGCAGCAAGGGTGTGAAGGACCCTTTGGAAGTTCCAGTGCTTAGACGTGATTAGCCTCGAGAAGCCTCAGCGGAAATGGGCCTCATCTCGCCTGGAGGGCAAAACCTCCTGGATTTTCTCGAGTTGCGGCAGGTGCTCTCGACTTACGACGGGGACCTCAGGGACCCGCTCTGGTGGCCTCAGGAAAGGCCAGTCCCCATGCGAGTTCCTCGGGGGCCTCTCGGCATTCCTCTCCCGTCGATGCCGGGGCCTAAGAACTTGTGTGGAGTCGGGGCCGGAACCTGAGGATTCCTCTCCAGTGCTGACATGGATCTTGGGGTACTTCTGGAGTCTCCCCAGGGGAGTCAGTCCTCGTCTCGAATGCGGGCATGCACTTGCGCTTTCCTCCAGAGCGGTAGGAGCAGTGTCACGCAGTCCGCCGCGTGGATCAAAGGATCTATGGTTTTCCCTCGAGTCTTTCCCACGAGGCTTTCCCACGAGGCTTTCCCACAGGGCTGTCCCACGTGCACACGTGGTGGGAGTGGATCCTCGGCTTGAACGTCAAGGCAGTGCAGGGAAAACAGGTTCCTCTGGAATGGACTGACACATCTGGGGGACTCTTGGAATGGTGGCACGACCCTGGAGTTCCTCTCGCCTTTCCTGTGGAGAGCGCCTCCTCTTGAGATGCGACGGGAACGCCGGGAATCCTTTCCGTACGAAACAGGGAAAGGATCCCTCATCTCGAGCTAGGAGGCGGAAACGGGGCTCCCCTGGATGTGTGCGGGACCGCACGTGCTTCCTCTCGAGTGGAGACGTGTATGTCGGGGCACTTCTTGAGTTGCAGCAAGGGTGTGAAGGACCCTTTGGAAGTTCCAGTGGTTAGACGTGATTAGCCTCGAGAAGCCTCAGCGGAAATGGGCCTCATCTCGCCTGGAGGGCAAAACCTCCTGGATTTTCTCGAGTTGCGGCAGGTGCTCTCGACTTACGACGGGGACCTCAGGGACCCGCTCTGGTGGCCTCAGGAAAGGCCAGTCCCCATGCGAGTTCCTCGGGGGCCTCTCGGGATTCCTCTCCCGTCGATGCCGGGGCCTAAGACCTTGTGTGGAGTCGGGGCCGGAACCTGAGGATTCCTCTCCAGTGCTGACATGGATCTTGGGGTACTTCTGGAGTCTCCCCAGGGGAGTCAGTCCTCGTCTCGAATGCGGGCATGCACTTGCGCTTTCCTCCAGAGCGGTAGCAGCAGTGTCACGCAGTCCGCCGCGTGGATCAAAGGATCTATGGTTTTCCCTCGAGTCTTTCCCACGAGGCTTTCCCACGAGGCTTTCCCACAGGGCTGTCCCACGTGCACACGTGGTGGGAGTCGATCCTCGGCTTGAACGTCAAGGCAGTGCAGGGAAAACAGGTTCCTCTGGAATGGACTGACACATCTGGGGGACTCTTGGAATGGTGGCACGACCCTGGAGTTCCTCTCTCCTTTCCTGTGGAGAGCGCCTCCTCTTGAGATGCGACGGGAACGCCGAGAATTCTTTCCCTACGAAACAGGGAAAGGATCCCTCATCTCGAGCTAGGAGGCGGAAACGGGGCTCCCCTGGATGTGTGCGGGACCCCACGTGCTTCCTCTCGAGTGGAGACGGGTTTGTCGGGGAACTTCTTGAGATGCAGCAAGGGTGTGAAGGACCCTTTGGAAGTTCCAGTGGTTAGACGTGATTAGCCTCGAGAAGCCTCAGCGGAAATGGGCCTCATCTCGCCTGGAGGGCAAAACCTCCTGGATTTTCTCGAGTTGCGGCAGGTGCTCTCGACTTACGACGGGGACCTCAGGGACCCGCTCTGGTGGCCTCAGGAAAGGCCAGTCCCCATGCGAGTTCCTCGGGGGCCTCTCGGGATTCCTCTCCCGTCGATGCCGGGGCCTAAGACCTTGTGTGGAGTCGGGGCCGGAACCTGAGGAATCCTCTGCAGTGCTGACATGGATCTTGGGGTACTTTTGGAGTCTCCCCAGGGGAGTCAGTCCTCGTCTCGAATGCGGGCATGCACTTGCGCTTTCCTCCAGAGCGGTAGCAGCAGTGTCACGCAGTCCGCCGCGTGGATCAAAGGATCTATGGTTTTCCCTCGAGTCTTTCCCACGAGGCTTTCCCACGAGGCTTTCCCACAGGGCTGTCCCACGTGCACACGTGGTGGGAGTCGATCCTCGGCTTGAACGTCAAGGCAGTGCAGGGAAAACAGGTTCCTCTGGAATGGACTGACACATCTGGGGGACTCTTGGAATGGTGGCACGACCCTGGAGTTCCTCTCGCCTTTCCTGTGGAGAGCGCCTCCTCTTGAGATGCGACCGGAACGCCGGGAATTCTTTCCCTGCGAAACAGGGAAAGGATCCCTCATCTCGAGCTAGGAGGCGGAAACGGGTCTCCCCTGGATGTGTGCGGGACCCCACGTGCTTCCTCTCGAGTGGAGACGGGTATGTCGGGGAACTTCTTGAGTTGCAGCAAGGGTGTGAAGGACCCTTTGGAAGTTCCAGTGGTTAGACGTGATTAGCCTGGAGAAGCCTCAGCGGAAATGGGCCTTATCTCGCCTGGAGGGCAAAACCTCCTGGATTTTCTCGAGTTGCGGCAGGTGCTCTCGACTTACGACGGGGACCTCAGGGACCCGCTCTGGTGGCCTCAGGAAAGGCCAGTCCCCATGCGAGTTCCTCGGGGGCCTCTCGGGATTCCTCTCCCGTCGATGCCGGGGCCTAAGAACTTGTGTGGAGTCGGGGCCGGAACCTGAGGATTCCTCTCCAGTGCTGACATGGATCTTGGGGTACTTCTGGAGTCTCCCCAGGGGAGTCAGTCCTCGTCTCGAATGCAGGCATGCACTTGCGCTTTCCTCCAGAGCGGTAGCAGCAGTGTCACGCAGTCCGCCGCGTGGATCAAAGGATCTATGGTTTTCCCTCGAGTCTTTCCCACGAGGCTTTCCCACGAGGCTTTCCCACAGGGCTGTCCCACGTGCACACGTGGTGGGAGTCGATCCTCGGCTTGAACGTCAAGGCAGTGCAGGGAAAACAGGTTCCTCTGGAATGGACTGACACATCTGGGGGACTCTTGGAATGGTGGCACGACCCTGGAGTTCCTCTCGCCTTTCCTGTGGAGAGCGCCTCCTCTTGAGATGCGACGGGAACGCCGGGAATTCTTTCCCTACGAAACAGGGAAAGGATCCCTCATCTCGAGCTAGGAGGCGGAAACGGGGCTCCCCTGGATGTGTGCGGGACCCCACGTGCTTCCTCTCGAGTGGAGACGGGTATGTCGGGGAACTTCTTGAGTTGCAGCAAGGGTGTGAAGGACCCTTTGGAAGTTCCAGTGGTTAGACGTGATTAGCCTCGAGAAGCCTCAGCGGAAATGGGCCTCATCTCGCCTGGAGGGCAAAACCTCCTGGATTTTCTCGAGTTGCGGCAGGTGCTCTCGACTTACGACGGGGACCTCAGGGACCCGCTCTGGTGGCCTCAGGAAAGGCCAGTCCCCATGCGAGTTCCTCGGGGGCCTCTCGGCATTCCTCTCCCGTCGATGCCGGGGCCTAAGAACTTGTGTGGAGTCGGGGCCGGAACCTGAGGATTCCTCTCCAGTGCTGACATGGATCTTGGGGTACTTCTGGAGTCTCCCCAGGGGAGTCAGTCCTCGTCTCGAATGCGGGCATGCACTTGCGCTTTCCTCCAGAGCGGTAGCAGCAGTGTCACGCAGTCCGCCGCGTGGATCAAAGGATCTATGGTTTTCCCTCGAGTCTTTCCCACGAGGCTTTCCCACGAGGCTTTCCCACAGGGCTGTCCCACGTGCACACGTGGTGTTAGTGGATCCTCGGCTTGAACGTCAAGGCAGTGCAGGGAAAACAGGTTCCTCTGGAATGGACTGACACATCTGGGGGACTCTTGGAATGGTGGCACGACCCTGGAGTTCCTCTCGCCTTTCCTGTGGAGAGCGCCTCCTCTTGAGATGCGACGGGAACGCCGGGAATTCTTTCCCTACGAAACAGGGAAAGGATCCCTCATCTCGAGCTAGGAGGCGGAAACGGGTCTTCCCTGGATGTGTGCGGGACCCCACGTGCTTCCTCTCGAGTGGAGACGGGTATGTCGGGGAACTTCTTGAGATGCAGCAAGGGTGTGAAGGACCCTTTGGAAGTTCCAGTGGTTAGATGTGATTAGCCTCGAGAAGCCTCAGCGGAAATGGGCCTCATCTCGCCTGGAGGGCAAAACCTCCTGGATTTTCTCGAGTTGCGGCAGGTGCTCTCGACTTACGACGGGGACCTCAGGGACCCGCTCTGGTGGCCTCAGGAAAGGCCAGTCCCCATGCGAGTTCCTCGGGGGCCTCTCGGGATTCCTCTCCCGTCGATGCCGGGGCCTAAGACCTTGTGTGGAGTCGGGGCCGGAACCTGAGGATTCCTCTCCAGTGCTGACATGGATCTTGGGGTACTTCTGGAGTCTCCCCAGGGGAGTCAGTCCTCGTCTCGAATGCGGGCATGCACTTGCGCTTTCCTCCAGAGCGGTAGGAGCAGTGTCACGCAGTCCGCCGCGTGGATCAAAGGATCTATGGTTTTCCCTCGAGTCTTTCCCACGAGGCTTTCCCACGAGGCTTTCCCACAGGGCTGTCCCACGTGCACACGTGGTGGGAGTGGATCCTCGGCTTGAACGTCAAGGCAGTGCAGGGAAAACAGGTTCCTCTGGAATGGACTGACACATCTGGGGGACTCTTGGAATGGTGGCACGACCCTGGAGTTCCTCTCGCCTTTCCTGTGGAGAGCGCCTCCTCTTGAGATGCGACGGGAACGCCGGGAATCCTTTCCCTACGAAACAGGGAAAGGATCCCTCATCTCGAGCTAGGAGGCGGAAACGGGGCTCCCCTGGATGTGTGCGGGACCGCACGTGCTTCCTCTCGAGTGGAGACGTGTATGTCGGGGCACTTCTTGAGTTGCAGCAAGGGTGTGAAGGACCCTTTGGAAGTTCCAGTGGTTAGACGTGATTAGCCTCGAGAAGCCTCAGCGGAAATGGGCCTCATCTCGCCTGGAGGGCAAAACCTCCTGGATTTTCTCGAGTTGCGGCAGGTGCTCTCGACTTACGACGGGGACCTCAGGGACCCGCTCTGGTGGCCTCAGGAAAGGCCAGTCCCCATGCGAGTTCCTCGGGGGCCTCTCGGGATTCCTCTCCCGTCGATGCCGGGGCCTAAGACTTTGTGTGGAGTCGGGGCCGGAACCTGAGGATTCCTCTCCAGTGCTGACATGGATCTTGGGGTACTTCTGGAGTCTCCCCAGGGGAGTCAGTCCTCGTCTCGAATGCGGGCATGCACTTGCGCTTTCCTCCAGAGCGGTAGCAGCAGTGTCACGCAGTCCGCCGCGTGGATCAAAGGATCTATGGTTTTCCCTCGAGTCTTTCCCACGAGGCTTTCCCACGAGGCTTTCCCACAGGGCTGTCCCACGTGCACACGTGGTGGGAGTCGATCCTCGGCTTGAACGTCAAGGCAGTGCAGGGAAAACAGGTTCCTCTGGAATGGACTGACACATCTGGGGGACTCTTGGAATGGTGGCACGACCCTGGATTTCCTCTCGCCTTTCCTGTGGAGAGCGCCTCCTCTTGAGATGCGACGGGAACGCCGAGAATTCTTTCCCTACGAAACAGGGAAAGGATCCCTCATCTCGAGCTAGGAGGCGGAAACGGGGCTCCCCTGGATGTGTGCGGGACCCCACGTGCTTCCTCTCGAGTGGAGACGGGTTTGTCGGGGAACTTCTTGAGATGCAGCAAGGGTGTGAAGGACCCTTTGGAAGTTCCAGTGGTTAGACGTGATTAGCCTCGAGAAGCCTCAGCGGAAATGGGCCTCATCTCGCCTGTAGGGCAAAACCTCCTGGATTTTCTCGAGTTGCGGCAGGTGCTCTCGACTTACGACGGGGACCTCAGGGACCCGCTCTGGTGGCCTCAGGAAAGGCCAGTCCCCATGCGAGTTCCTCGGGGGCCTCTCGGGATTCCTCTCCCGTCGATGCCGGGGCCTAAGACCTTGTGTGGAGTCGGGGCCGGAACCTGAGGAATCCTCTGCAGTGCTGACATGGATCTTGGGGTACTTTTGGAGTCTCCCCAGGGGAGTCAGTCCTCGTCTCGAATGCGGGCATGCACTTGCGCTTTCCTCCAGAGCGGTAGCAGCAGTGTCACGCAGTCCGCCGCGTAGATCAAAGGATCTATGGTTTTCCCTCGAGTCTTTCCCACGAGGCTTTCCCACGAGGCTTTCCCACAGGGCTGTCCCACGTGCACACGTGGTGGGAGTGGATCCTCGGCTTGAACGTCAAGGCAGTGCAGGGAAAACAGGTTCCTCTGGAATGGACTGACACATCTGGGGGACTCTTGGAATGGTGGCACGACCCTGGAGTTCCTCTCGCCTTTCCTGTGGAGAGCGCCTCCTCTTGAGATGCGACCGGAACGCCGGGAATTCTTTCCCTGCGAAACAGGGAAAGGATCCCTCATCTCGAGCTAGGAGGCGGAAACGGGTCTCCCCTGGATGTGTGCGGGACCCCACGTGCTTCCTCTCGAGTGGAGACGGGTATGTCGGGGAACTTCTTGAGTTGCAGCAAGGGTGTGAAGGACCCTTTGGAAGTTCCAGTGGTTAGACGTGATTAGCCTGGAGAAGCCTCAGCGGAAATGGGCCTCATCTCGCCTGGAGGGCAAAACCTCCTGGATTTTCTCGAGTTGCGGCAGGTGCTCTCGACTTACGACGGGGACCTCAGGGACCCGCTCTGGTGGCCTCAGGAAAGGCCAGTCCCCATGCGAGTTCCTCGGGGGCCTCTCGGGATTCCTCTCCCGTCGATGCCGGGGCCTAAGAACTTGTGTGGAGTCGGGGCCGGAACCTGAGGATTCCTCTCCAGTGCTGACATGGATCTTGGGGTACTTCTGGAGTCTCCCCAGGGGAGTCAGTCCTCGTCTCGAATGCGGGCATGCACTTGCGCTTTCCTCCAGAGCGGTAGCAGCAGTGTCACGCAGTCCGCCGCGTGGATCAAAGGATCTATGGTTTTCCCTCGAGTCTTTCCCACGAGGCTTTCCCACGAGGCTTTCCCACAGGGCTGTCCCACGTGCACACGTGGTGGGAGTCGATCCTCGGCTTGAACGTCAAGGCAGTGCAGGGAAAACAGGTTCCTCTGGAATGGACTGACACATCTGGGGGACTCTTGGAATGGTGGCACGACCCTGGAGTTCCTCTCGCCTTTCCTGTGGAGAGCGCCTCCTCTTGAGATGCGACGGGAACGCCGGGAATTCTTTCCCTACGAAACAGGGAAAGGATCCCTCATCTCGAGCTAGGAGGCGGAAACGGGGCTCCCCTGGATGTGTGCGGGACCCCACGTGCTTCCTCTCGAGTGGAGACGGGTATGTCGGGGAACTTCTTGAGTTGCAGCAAGGGTGTGAAGGACCCTTTGGAAGTTCCAGTGGTTAGACGTGATTAGCCTCGAGAAGCCTCAGCGGAAATGGGCCTCATCTCGCCTGGAGGGCAAAACCTCCTGGATTTTCTCGAGTTGCGGCAGGTGCTCTCGACTTACGACGGGGACCTCAGGGACCCGCTCTGGTGGCCTCAGGAAAGGCCAGTCCCCATGCGAGTTCCTCGGGGGCCTCTCGGCATTCCTCTCCCGTCGATGCCGGGGCCTAAGAACTTGTGTGGAGTCGGGGCCGGAACCTGAGGATTCCTCTCCAGTGCTGACATGGATCTTGGGGTACTCCTGGAGTCTCCCCAGGGGAGTCAGTCCTCGTCTCGAATGCGGGCATGCACTTGCGCTTTCCTCCAGAGCGGTAGCAGCAGTGTCACGCAGTCCGCCGCGTGGATCAAAGGATCTATGGTTTTCCCTCGAGTCTTTCCCACGAGGCTTTCCCACGAGGCTTTCCCACAGGGCTGTCCCACGTGCACACGTGGTGTTAGTGGATCCTCGGCTTGAACGTCAAGGCAGTGCAGGGAAAACAGGTTCCTCTGGAATGGACTGACACATCTGGGGGACTCTTGGAATGGTGGCACGACCCTGGAGTTCCTCTCGCCTTTCCTGTGGAGAGCGCCTCCTCTTGAGATGCGACGGGAACGCCGGGAATTCTTTCCCTACGAAACAGGGAAAGGATCCCTCATCTCGAGCTAGGAGGAGGAAACGGGGCTCCCCTGGATGTGTGCGGGACCCCACGTGCTTCCTCTCGAGTGGAGACGGGTATGTCGGGGAACTTCTTGAGTTGCAGCAAGGGTGTGAAGGACCCTTTGGAAGTTCCAGTGGTTAGAAGTGATTAGCCTGGAGAAGCCTCAGCGGAAATGGGCCTCATCTCGCCTGGAGGGCAAAACCTCCTGGATTTTCTCGAGTTGCGGCAGGTGCTCTCGACTTACGACTGGGACCTCAGGGACCCGCTCTGGTGGCCTCAGGAAAGGCCAGTCCCCATGCGAGTTCCTCGGGGGCCTCTCGGGATTCCTCTCCCGTCGATGCCGGGGCCTAAGACCTTGTGTGGAGTCGGGGCCGGAACCTGAGGATTCCTCTCCAGTGCTGACATGGATCTTGGGGTAATTCTGGAGTCTCCCCAGGGGAGTCAGTCCTCGTCTCGAATGCGGGCATGCACTTGCGCTTTCCTCCAGAGCGGTAGCAGCAGTGTCACGCAGTCCGCCGCGTGGATCAAAGGATCTATGGTTTTCCCTCGAGTCTTTCCCACGAGGCTTTCCCACGAGGCTTTCCCACAGGGCTGTCCCACGTGCACACGTGGTGGGAGTGGATCCTCGGCTTGAACGTCAAGGCAGTGCAGGGAAAACAGGTTCCTCTGGAATGGACTGACACATCTGGGGGACTCTTGGAATGGTGGCACGACCCTGGAGTTCCTCTCGCCTTTCCTGTGGAGAGCGCCTCCTCTTGAGATGCGACGGGAACGCCGGGAATTCTTTCCCTACGAAACAGGGAAAGGATCCCTCATCTCGAGCTAGGAGGCGGAAACGGGGCTCCCCTGGATGTGTGCGGGACCCCACGTGCTTCCTCACGAGTGGAGACGGGTATGTCGGGGAACTTCTTGAGTTGCCGGAAGGGTGTGAAGGACCCTTTGGAAGTTCCAGTGGTTAGACGTGATTAGCCTCGAGAAGCCTCAGCGGAAATGGGCCTCATCTCGCCTGGAGGGCAAAACCTCTTGGATTTTCTCGAGTTGCGGCAGGTGCTCTCGACTTACGACGGGGACCTCAGGGACCCGCTCTGGTGGCCTCAGGAAAGGCCAGTCCCCATGCGAGTTCCTCGGGGGCCTCTCGGCATTCCTCTCCCGTCGATGCCGGGGCCTAAGAACTTGTGTGGAGTCGGGGCCGGAACCTGAGGATTCCTCTCCAGTGCTGACATGGATCTTGGGGTACTTCTGGAGTCTCCCCAGGGGAGTCAGTCCTCGTCTCGAATGCGGGCATGCACTTGCGCTTTCCTCAAGAGCGGTAGCAGCAGTGTCACGCAGTCCGCCGCGTGGATCAAAGGATCTATGGTTTTCCCTCGAGTCTTTCCCACGAGGCTTTCCCACGAGGCTTTCCCACAGGGCTGTCCCACGTGCACACGTTGTGGGAGTCGATCCTCGGCTTGAACGTCAAGGCAGTGCAGGGAAAACAGGTTCCTCTGGAATGGACTGACACATCTGGGGGACTCTTGGAATGGTGGCACGACCCTGGACTTCCTCTCGCCTTTCCTGTGGAGAGCGCCTCCTCTTGAGATGCGACGGGAACGCCGGGAATTCTTTCCCTACGAAACAGGGAAAGGATCCCTCATCTCGAGCTAGGAGGCGGAAACGGGGCTCCCCTGGATGTGTGCGGGACCCCACGTGCTTCCTCTCGAGTGGAGACGGGTATGTCGGGGAACTTCTTGAGTTGCAGCAAGGGTGTGAAGGACCCTTTGGAAGTTCCAGTGGTTAGACGTGATTAGCCACGAGAAGCCTCAGCGGAAATGGGCCTCATCTCGCCTGGAGGGCAAAACCTCCTGGATTTTCTCGAGTTGCGGCAGGTGCTCTCGACTTACGACGGGGACCTCAGGGACCCGCTCTGGTGGCCTCAGGAAAGGCCAGTCCCCATGCGAGTTCCTCGGGGGCCTCTCGGGATTCCTCTCCCGTCGATGCCGGGGCCTAAGACCTTGTGTGGAGTCGGGGCCGGAACCTGAGGATTCCTCTCCAGTGCTGACATGGATCTTGGGGTAATTCTGGAGTCTCCCCAGGGGAGTCAGTCCTCGTCTCGAATGCGGGCATGCACTTGCGCTTTCCTCCAGAGCGGTAGCAGCAGTGTCACGCAGTCCGCCGCGTGGATCAAAGGATCTATGGTTTTCCCTCGAGTCTTTCCCACGAGGCTTTCCCACGAGGCTTTCCCACAGGGCTGTCCCACGTGCACACGTGGTGGGAGTGGATCCTCGGCTTGAACGTCAAGGCAGTGCAGGGAAAACAGGTTCCTCTGGAATGGACTGACACATCTGGGGGACTCTTGGAATGGTGGCACGACCCTGGAGTTCCTCTCGCCTTTCCTGTGGAGAGCGCCTCCTCTTGAGATGCGACGGGAACGCCGGGAATTCTTTCCCTAAGAAACAGGGAAAGGATCCCTCATCTCGAGCTAGGAGGCGGAAACGGGGCTCCCCTGGATGTGTGCGGGACCCCACGTGCTTCCTCACGAGTGGAGACGGGTATGTCGGGGAACTTCTTGAGTTGCCGGAAGGGTGTGAAGGACCCTTTGGAAGTTCCAGTGGTTAGACGTGATTAGCCTCGAGAAGCCTCAGCGGAAATGGGCCTCATCTCGCCTGGAGGGCAAAACCTCTTGGATTTTCTCGAGTTGCGGCAGGTGCTCTCGACTTACGACGGGGACCTCAGGGACCCGCTCTGGTGGCCTCAGGAAAGGCCAGTCCCCATGCGAGTTCCTCGGGGGCCTCTCGGCATTCCTCTCCCGTCGATGCCGGGGCCTAAGAACTTGTGTGGAGTCGGGGCCGGAACCTGAGGATTCCTCTCCAGTGCTGACATGGATCTTGGGGTACTTCTGGAGTCTCCCCAGGGGAGTCAGTCCTCGTCTCGAATGCGGGCATGCACTTGCGCTTTCCTCCAGAGCGGTAGCAGCAGTGTCACGCAGTCCGCCGCGTGGATCAAAGGATCTATGGTTTTCCCTCGAGTCTTTCCCACGAGGCTTTCCCACGAGGCTTTCCCACAGGGCTGTCCCACGTGCACACGTTGTGGGAGTCGATCCTCGGCTTGAACGTCAAGGCAGTGCAGGGAAAACAGGTTCCTCTGGAATGGACTGACACATCTGGGGGACTCTTGGAATGGTGGCACGACCCTGGACTTCCTCTCGCCTTTCCTGTGGAGAGCGCCTCCTCTTGAGATGCGACGGGAACGCCGGGAATTCTTTCCCTACGAAACAGGGAAAGGATCCCTCATCTCGAGCTAGGAGGCGGAAACGGGGCTCCCCTGGATGTGTGCGGGACCCCACGTGCTTCCTCTCGAGTGGAGACGGGTATGTCGGGGAACTTCTTGAGTTGCAGCAAGGGTGTGAAGGACCCTTTGGAAGTTCCAGTGGTTAGACGTGATTAGCCTCGAGAAGCCTCAGCGGAAATGGGCCTCATCTCGCCTGGAGGGCAAAACCTCCTGGATTTTCTCGAGTTGCGGCAGGTGCTCTCGACTTACGACGGGGACCTCAGGGACCCGCTCTGGTGGCCTCAGGAAAGGCCAGTCCCCATGCGAGTTCCTCGGGGGCCTCTCGGGATTCCTCTCCCGTCGATGCCGGGGCCTAAGACCTTGTGTGGAGTCGGGGCCGGAACCTGAGGATTCCTCTCCAGTGCTGACATGGATCTTGGGGTACTTCTGGAGTCTCCCCAGGGGAGTCAGTCCTCGTCTCGAATGCGGGCATGCACTTGAGCTTTCCTCCAGAGCGGTAGCAGCAGTGTCACGCAGTCCGCCGCGTGGATCAAAGGATCTATGGTTTTCCCTCGAGTCTTTCCCACGAGGCTTTCCCACGAGGCTTTCCCACAGGGCTGTCCCACGTGCACACGTGGTGGGAGTGGATCCACGGCTTGAACGTCAAGGCAGTGCAGGGAAAACAGGTTCCTCTGGAATGGACTGACACATCTGGGGGACTCTTGGAATGGTGGCACGACCCTGGAGTTCCTCTCGCCTTTCCTGTGGAGAGCGCCTCCTCTTGAGATGCGACGGGAACGCCGGGAATTCTTTCCCTACGAAACAGGGAAAGGATCCCTCATCTCGAGCTAGGAGGCGGAAACGGGGCTCCCCTGGATGTGTGCGGGACCCCACGTGCTTCCTCTCGAGTGGAGACGGGTATGTCGGGGAACTTCTTGAGTTGCAGCAAGGGTGTGAAGGACCCTTTGGAAGTTCCAGTGGTTAGACGTGATTAGCCTCGAGAAGCCTCAGCGGAAATGGGCCTCATCTCGCCTGGAGGGCAAAACCTCCTGGATTTTCTCGAGTTGCGGCAGGTGCTCTCGACTTACGATGGGGACCTCAGGGACCCGCTCTGGTGGCCTCAGGAAAGGCCAGTCCCCGTGCGAGTTCCTCAGGGGCCTCTCGGGATTCCTCTCCCGTCGATGCCGGGGCCTAAGACCTTGTGTGAAGTCGGGGCCGGAACCTGAGGATTCCTCTCCAGTGCTGACATGGATCTTGGGGTACTTCTGGAGTCTCCCCAGGGGAGTCAGTCTTCGTCTCGAATGCGGGCATGCACTTGCGCTTTCCTCCAGAGCGGTAGCAGCAGTGTCACGCAGTCCGCCGCGTGGATCAAAGAATCTATGGTTTTCCCTCGAGTCTTTCCCACGAGGCTTTCCCACGAGGCTTTCCCACAGGGGTGTCCCACGTGCACACGTGGTGGGAGTCGATCCTCGGCCTGAACGTCAAGGCAGTGCTGGGAAAACAAGTTCCTCTGGAATGGACTGACACATCTGGGGGACTCTTGGAATGTTGGCACGACCCTGGAGTTCCTCTCGCCTTTCCTGTGGAGAGCGCCTCCTCTTGAGATGCGACGGGAACGCCGGGAATTCTTTCCCTACGAAACAGCGAAAGGATTCCTCATCTCGAGCTAGGAGGCGGAAACGGGGCTCCCCTGGATGTGTGCGGGACCCCACGTGCTTCCTCTCGAGTGGAGACAGGTATGTCGGGGAACTTCTTGAGTTCCAGCAAGGGTGTGAAGGACCCTTTGGAAGTTCCAGTGGTTAGATGTGATTAGCCTCGAGAAGCCTCAGCGGAAATGGGCCTCATCTCGCCTGGAGGGCAAAACCTCCTGGATTTTCTCGAGTTGCGGCATGTGCTCACGACTTACGACGGGGACCTCAGAGACCCGCTCTGGTGGCCTCAGGAAAGGTCAGTCCCCATGCGACTTCCTCGGGGGCCTCTCGGGATTCCTCTCCCGTCGATGCCGGGGCCGAAGACCTTGTGTGGAGTCGGGGCCGGAACCTGAGGATTCCTCTCCAGTGCTGACATGGATCTTGGGGTACTTCTGGAGTCTCCCCAGGGGAGTCAGTCCTCGTCTCGAATGCGGGCATGCACTTGCGCTATCCTCCAGAGCGGTAGCAGCAGTGTCAAGCAGTCCGCCGCGTGCATCAAAGGATCTATGGTTTTCCCTCGAGTCTTACCCACGAGGCTTTCCCACGAGGCCTTCCCACAGGGCTGTCCCAGGTGCACACGTGGTGGGAGTCGATCCTCGGCTTGAACGTCAAGGCAGTGCAGGGAAAACAAGTTCCTCTGGAATGGACTGACACATCTGGGGGACTCTTGGAATGGTGGCACGACCCTGGAGTTCCTTTCGCCTTTCCTGTGGAGAGCGCCTCCTCTTGAGATGCGACGGGAACGCCGGGAATTCTTTCCCTACGAAGCAGGGAAAGGATCCCTCATCTCGAGCTAGGAGGCGGAAATGGGGCTCCCCTGGATGTGTGCGGAACCCCACGTGCTTTCTCTCGAGTGGAGACGGGTATGTCGGGGAACTTCTTGAGTTGCAGCAAGGGTGTGAAGGACCCTTTGGAAGTTCCAGTCGTTAGAAGTGATTAGCCTCGAGAAGCCTCAGCGGAAATGGGCCTCATCTCGCCTGGAGAGCAAAACCTCCTGGATTTTCTCGAGTTGCGGCAGGTACTCTCGACTTACGACGGGGACCTCAGAGACCCGCTCTGGTGGCCTCAGGAAAGGCCAGTCCCCATGCGAGTTCCTCGGGTCCTCTCGGGATTCCTCTCCCGTCGATGCTGAGGCCTAAGACCTTGTGTGGAGTCGGGGCCGGAACGTGAGGATTCCTCTCCAGTGCTGACATGGATCTTGGGGTACTTGTGGAGTCTCCCCAGGGGAGTCAGTCCTCGTCTCGAATGCGGGCATGCACTTGCGCTTTCCTCCAGAGCTGTAGCAGCAGTGTCACGCAGTCCACCGCGTGGATCAAAGGATCTATGGTTTTCCCTCGAGTCTTTCCAACAAGGCTTTCCCACGAGGCTTTCCCACAGGGCTGTCCCAAGTGCACACGTGGTGGGAGTCGATCCTCGGCGTGAACGTCAAGGCAGTGCAGGGAAAACAGGTTCCTCTGGAATGGACTGACACATCTGGGGGTCTCTTGAAATGGTGCCACGACCCTGGAGTTCCTCTCGCCTTTCCTGTGTAGAGCGCCTCCTCTTGAGATGCGACGGGAACGCCGGGAATTCTTTCCCTACAAAACAGGGAAAGGATCCCTCATCTCGAGCTAGGAGGCGGAAACGGGGCTCCCCTGGATGTGTGCGGGACCCCACGTGCTTCCTCTCGAGTGGAGACGGGTATGTCGGGGAACTTCTTGAGTTGCAGCAAGGGTGTGAAGGACCCTTTGGAAGTTCCAGTGGGTAGACGTGATTAGCCTCGAGAAGCCTCAGCGGAAATGGGCCTCATCTCGCCTGGAGGGCAAAACCTCCTGGATTTTCTCGAGTTGCGGCAGGTGCTCTCGACTTACGACGGGGACCTCAGGGACCCGCTCTGGTGGCCTCAGGAAAGGCCAGTCCCCATGCGAATTCCTCGGGGGCCTCTCGGGATTATTCTCCCGTCGATACCGGGGCCTAAGACCTTGTGTGGAGTAGGGGCCCGAACCTGAGGATTCCTCTCCAGTGCTGACATGGATCTCGGGGTACTTCTGGAGTCTCCCCAGGGGAGTCAGTCCTCGTCTCGAATGCGGGCATGCACTTGCGCTTTCCTCCAGAGCGGTAGCAGCAGTGTCACGCAGTCCGCCGCGTGGATCAAAGGATCTATGGATTTCCCTCGAGTCTTTCCCACGAGGCTTTCCCACGAGGCTTTCCCACAGGGCTGTCCCCCGTGCACACGTGGTGGGAGTCGATCCTCGGCTTGAACGTCAAGGAAGTGCAGGGAAAACAGGTTCCTCTGGAATGGACTGACACATCTGGGCGTCTCTTGGAATGGTGGCACGACCCTGGAGTTCTCTTGCCTCTCATGTGGAGAGCGCCTCCTCTTGAGATGCGACGGGAACGCCGGAATTCTTTCCCTACGAAACAGGGAAAGGATCCCTCATCTCGAGCTAGGAGGCGGAAACGGGGCTCCCCTGGATGTTTGCGGGACCCCACGTGCTTCCTCTCGAGTGGAGACGGGTATGTCGGGGTACTTCTTGAGTTGCAGCAAGGGTGTGAAGGACCCTTTGGAAGTTCCAGTGGTTAGATGTGATTAGCCTCGAGAAGCCTCAGCGGAAATGGGCCTCATCTCGCCTGGAGGGCAAAACCTCCTGGATTTTCTCGAGTTGCGGCATGTGCTCACGACTTACGACGGGGACCTCAGAGACCCGCTCTGGTGGCCTCAGGAAAGGCCAGTCCCCATGCGACTTCCTCCGGGGCCTCTCGGGATTCCTCTCCCGTCGATGCCGGGGCCGAAGACCATGTGTGGAGTCGGGGCCGGAACCTGAGGATTCCTCTCCAGTACTGACATGGATCTTGGGGTACTTCTGGAGTCTCCCCAGGGGAGTCAGTCCTCGTCTGGAATGCGGGCATGCACTTGCGCTATCCTCCAGAGCGGTAGCAGCAGTGTCAAGCAGTACGCCGCGTGCATCAAAGGATCTATGGTTTTCCCTCGAGTCTTTCCCAGGAGGCTCTCCCACGAGGCCTTCCCACAGGGCTGTCCCACGTGCACACGTGGTGGGAGTCGATCCTCAGCTTGAATGTCAAGGCAGTGCAGGGAAAACAGGTTCCTCTGGAATGGACTGACATATCTGGGGGACACTTTGGATGGTGGCACGACGCTTGAGTCCTCTCGCCTTTCCTGTGGAGAGCGCCTCCTCTTGAGATGCGACGGGAACGCCGGGAATTCTTTCCCTACGAAACAGGGAAAGGATCCCTCATCTCGAGCTAGGAGGCGGAAACGGGGCTCCCCTGGATGTGTGCGGGAACCTCGTGCTTCCTCTCGAGTGGAGACGGGTATGTCGGGTAACTTCTTGAGTTGCAGCAAGGGTGTGAAGGACCCTTTGGAAGTTCCAGTGGTTAGATGTGATTTGCCTCGAGAAGCCTCAGCGGAAATGGGCCTCATCTCGCCTGGAGGGCAAAACCTCCTGGATTTTCTCGAGTTGCGGCAGGTGCTCTCGACTTACGATGGGGACCTCAGGGACCCGCTCTGGTGGCCTCAGAAAAGGCCAGTCCCCATGCGAGTTCCTCGGGGGCCTCTCGGGATTCCTCTCCCGTCGATGCCGGGGCCTAAGACCTTGTGTGGAGTCGGGGCCGGAACCTGAGGATTCCTCTCCAGTGCTGACATGGATCTTGGGGTACTTCTGGAGTCTCCCCAGGGGAGTCAGTCCTCGTCTCGAATGCGGGCATGCACTTGCGCTTTCCTCCAGAGCGGTAGCAGCAGTGTCACGCAGTCCGCCGCATGGATCAAAGGATCTATGGTTTTCCCTCGAGTCTTTCCCACGAGGCTTTCCCACGAGGCTTTCCCACAGGGCTGTCCCACGTGCACACGTGGTGGGAGTCGATCCTCGGCTTGAACGTCAAGGCAGTGCAGGGAAAACAGGTTCCTCTGGAATGGACTGACACATCTGGGGGACTCTTGGAATGGTGTCACGACCCTGGAGTTCCTCTCGCCTTTCCTGTGGAGAGCGCCTCCTCTTGAGATGCGACGGGAACGCCGGGAATTCTTTCCCTTCGAAACAGGGAAAGGATCCCTCATCTCGAGCTAGGAGGCGGAAACGGGGCTCCCCTGGATGTGTGCGGGACCCACGTGCTTCCTCACGAGTGGAGACGGGTATGTCGAGGAACTTCTTGAGTTGCAGCAAGGGTGTGAAGGACCCTTTGGAAGTTCCAGTGGTTGGACTTGATTAGCCTCGAGAAGCCTCAGCGGAAATGGGCCTCATCTCGCCTGGAGGGCAAAACCTCCTGGATTTTCTCGAGTTGCGGCAGGTGCTCTCGACTTACGACGGGGACCTCAGGGAACCGCTCTGGTGGCCTCAGGAAAGGCCAGTCCCCATGCGAGTTCCTCGGGGGCCTCTCGGGATTCCACTCCCGTCGATGCCGGGGCCTAAGACCTTGTGTGGAGTCAGGGCCGGAACCTGAGGATTCCTCTCCAGTGATGACATGGATCTTGGGGTACTTCTGGAGTCTCCCCAGGGGAGTCAGTCCTCGTCTCGAATGCGGGCATGCACTTGCGCTTTCCTCCAGAGCGGTAGCAGCAGTGTCACGCAGTCCGCCGCGTGGATCAAAGGATCTGTGGTTTTCCCTTGAGTCTTTCCCACGAGGCTTTCCCACGAGGCTTTCCCACAGGGCTGTCCCACGTGCACACGTGGTGGGAGTCGATCCTCGGCTTGAACGTCAAGGCAGTGAAGGGAAAACAGGTTCCTCTGGAATGGACTGACACATCTGGGGGACTCTTGGAATGGTGTCACGACCCTGGAGTTCCTCTCGCCTTTCCTGTGGAGAGCGCCTCCTCTTGAGATGCGACGGGAACGCCGGGAATTCTTTCCCTACGAAACAGGGAAAGGATCCCTCATCTCGAGCTAGGAGGCGGAAACGGGGCTCCCCTGGATGTGTGCGGGACCCCACGTGCTTCCTCTCGAGTGGAGACGGGTATGTCGGGGACCTTCTTGAGTTGCAGCAAAGGTGTGAAGGACCCTTTGGAAGTTCCAGTGGTTAGATGTGATTGGCCTCGAGAAGCCTCAGCGGAAATGGGCCTCATCTCGCCTGGAGGGCAAAACCTCCGAGATTTTCTCGAGTTGCGGCATGTGCTCTCGACTTACGACGAGGACCTCAGGGACCCGCTTTGGTGGCCTCAGGAAAGGCCAGTCCCCATGCGAGTTCCTCTTGGGATTCCTCTCCCGTCGATGCCGGGGCCTAAGACCTTGTGTGGAGTCGGGGCCGGAACCTGAGGATTCCTCTCCAGTGCTGACATGGATCTTGGGGTACTTCTGGAGTCTCCCCAGGGGAGTCAGTCCTCGTCTCGAATGCGGACATGCACTTGCGCTTTCCTCCAGAGCAGTAGCAGCAGTGTCACGCAGTCCGCCGCGTGGATCAAAGGATCTATGGTTTTCCCTCGAGTCTTTCCCACGAGGCTTTCCCACGAGGCTTTCCCACAGGGCTGTCCCACGTGCACACGTGGTGGGAGTGGATCCTCGGCTTGAACGTCAAGGCAGTGCAGGGAAAACAGGTTCCTCTGGAATGGACTGACACATCTGGGGGACTCTTGGAATGGTGGCACGACCCTGGAGTTCCTCTCGCCTTTCCTGTGGAGAGCGTCTCCTCTTGAGATGCGACGGGAACGCCGGGAATTCTTTCCCTACGAAACAGGGAAAGGATCCCTCATCTCGAGCTAGGGAGCGGAAACGGAGCTCCCCTGGATGTGTGCGGGACCCCACGTGCTTCCTCTCGAGTGGAGACGGTATGTCGGGGAACTTCTTGAGTTGCAGCAATGGTGTGAAGGACCCTTTGGAAGTTCCACTGGTTAGATGTGATTGGCCTCGAGAAGCCTCAGCGGAAATGGGCCTCATCTCCCCTGGAGGGCAAAACCTCCTGGATTTTCTCGAGTTGCGGCAGGTGCTCTCCACTTACGACGGGCACCTCAGGGAACCGCTCTGGTGGCCTCAGGAAAGGCCAGTCCCCATGCGAGTTCCACGGGGGCCTCTCGGGATTCCTCTCCCGTCGATGTCGGGGCCTAAGACCTTGTGTGGAGTCGGGGCCGGAACCTGAGGATTCCTCTCCAGTGCTGACATGAATCTTGGGGTACTTCTGGAGTCTCCCCAGGGGAGTCAGTCCTCGTCTCTAATGCGGGCATGCACTTGCGCTTTCCTCCAGAGCGGTAGTAGCAGTGTCACGCAGTCCGCCGCGTGGATCAAAGGATCTATGGTTTTCCCTCGAGTCTTTCCCACGAGGCTTTCCCACGAGGCTTTCCCACAGGGCTGTCCCACGTGCACACGTGGTGGGAGTGGATCCTCGGCTTGAACGTCAAGGCAGTGCAGGGAAAACAGGTTCCTCTGGAATGGACTGGCACATCTGGGGGACTCTTGGAATGGTGTCACGACCCTGGAGTTCCTCTCCCTTTCCTGTGGAGAGCGCCTCCTCTTGAGATGCGACGGGAACGCCGGGAATTCTTTCCCTACGAAACAGGGAAAGGATCCCTCATCTCGAGCTAGGAGGCGGAAACGGGGCTCCCCTGGATGTGCGCGGGACCCACGTGCTTCCTCACGAGTGGAGACGGGTATGTCGTGGAACTTCTTGAGTTGCAGCAAGGGTGTCAAGGACCCTTTGGAAGTTCCAGTGGTTAGACGTGATTAGCCTCGAGAAGCCTCAGCGGAAATGGGCCTCATCTCGCCTGGAGGGCAAAACCTCCTGGATTTTCTCGAGTTGCGGCAGGTGCTCTCGATTTACGACGGGGACCTCAGGGACCCGCTCTGGTGGCCTCAGGAAAGGCCAGTCCCCATGCGAGTTCCTCGGGGGCCTCTCAGGATTCCACTCCCGTCGATGCCGGGGCCTAAGACCTTGTGTGGAGTTGGGGCCGGAACCTGAGGATTCCTCTCCAGTGATGACATGGATCTTGGGGTACTTCTGGAGTCTCCCCAGGGGAGTCAGTCCTCGTCTCGAATGCGGGCATGCACTTGCGCTTTCCTCCAGAGCGGTAGCAGCAGTGTCACGCAGTCCGCCGCGTGGATTAAAAGGATCTGTGGTTTTCCCTTGAGTCTTTCCCACGAGGCTTTCCCACGAGGCTTTCCCACAGGGCTGTCCCACGTGCACACGTGGTGGGAGTCGATCCTCGGCTTGAACGTCAAGGCAGTGAAGGGAAAACAGGTTCCTCTGGAATGGACTGACACATCTGGGGGACTCTTGGAATGGTGTCACGACCCTGGAGTTCCTCTCGCCTTTCCTGTGGAGAGCGCCTCCTCTTGAGATGCGACGGGAACGCCGGGAATTCTTTCCCTACGAAACAGGGAAAGGATCCCTCATCTCGAGCTAGGAGGCGGAAACGGGGCTCCCCTGGATGTGTGCGGGACCCCACGTGCTTCCTCTCGAGTGGAGACGGGTATGTCGGGGAACTTCTTGAGTTGCAGCAAGGGTGTGAATGACCCTTTGGAAGTTCAGTGGTTAGACGTGATTAGCCTCGAGAAGCCTCAGCGGAAATGGGCCTCATCTCGCCTGGAGGGCAAAACATCCTGGATTTTCTCGAGTTGCGGCAGGTGCTCTCGACTTACGACGGGGACCTCAGGGACCCGCTCTGGTGGCCTCAGGAAAGGCCAGTTCCCAAGCGAGTTCTTCGGGGGCCTCTCGGGATTCCTCTCCCGTCGATGCCGGGGCCTAAGACCTTGTGTGGAGTCGGGGCCGGAACCTGAGGATTCCTCTCCAGTGCTGACATGGATCTTGGGGTATTTCTGGAGTCTCCCCAGGGGAGTCAGTCCTCGTCTCGAATGCGGGCATGCACTTGCGCTTTCCTCCAGAGCGGTAGCAGCAGTGTCACGCAGTCCGCCGCGTGGATCAAAGGATCTATGGTTTTCCCTCGAGTCTTTCCCACGAGGCTTTCCCACGAGGCTTTCCCACAGGGCTGTCCCACGTGCACACGTGGTGGGAGTCGATCCTCGGCTTGAACGTCAAGGCAGTGCAGGGAAAACAGGTTCCTCTGGAATGGACTGACACATCTGGGGGACTCTTGGAATGGTGGCACGACCCTGGAGTTTCTCTCGCCTTTCCTGTGGAGAGCGCCTCCTCTTGAGATGCGACGGGAACGCCGGAAATTGTTTCCCTACGAGACAGGGAAAGGATCCCTCATCTCGAGCTAGGAGGCGGAAACGGGGCTCCCCTGGATGTGTGCGGGACACCACGTGCTTCCTTTCGAGTGCAGACGGGTATGTCGGGGAACTTCTGGAGTTGCAGCAAGGGTGTGAAGGACCCTTTGGAAGTTCCAGTGGTTAGATGTGATTAGCCTCTAGAAGCCTCAGGGGAAATGGGCCTCATCTCGCCTGGAGGTGTAAATCTCCTGGATTTTCTCGAGTTGCGGCAGGTGCTCTCGACTTACGACGGGGACCTCAGGGACCCGCTCTGGTGGCCTCAGGAAAGGCCAGTCCCCAAGCGAGTTCTTCGGGGGCCTCTCGGGATTCCTCTCCCGTCGATGCCGGGGCCTAAGACCTTGTGTGGAGTCGGGGCCGGAACCTGAGGATTCCTCTCCAGTGCTGACATGGATCTTGGGGTACTTCTGGAGTCTCCCCAGGGGAGTCAGTCCTCGTCTCGAATGCGGGCATGCACTTGCGCTTTCCTCCAGAGCGGTAGCAGCAGTGTCACGCAGTCCGCCGCGTGGATCAAAGGATCTATGGTTTTCCCTCGAGTCTTTCCCACGAGGCTTTCCCACGAGGCTTTCCCACAGGGCTGTCCCACCTGCACACGTGGTGGGAGTCGATCCTCGGCTTGAACGTCAAGGCAGTGCAGGGAAAACAGGTTCCTCTGGAATGGACTGACACATCTGGGGGACTCTTGGAATGGTGGCACGACCCTGGAGTTCCTCTCGCCTTTCCTGTGGAGAGCGCCTCCTCTTGAGATGCGACGGGAACGCCGGGAATTCTTTCCCTACGAAACAGGGAAAGGATCCCTCATCTCGAGCTAGGAGGCGGAAACGGGGCTCCCCTGGATGTGTGCGGGACACCACGTGCTTCCTCTCGAGTGGAGACGGGTATGTCGGGGAACTTCTTGAGTTGCAGCAAGGGTGTGAAGGACCCTTTGGAAGTTCCAGTGGTTAGACGTGATTGGCCTCGAGAAGCCTCAGCGGAAATGGGCCTCATCTCGCCTGGAGGGCAAAACCTCCTGGATTTTCTCGAGTTGCGGCAGGTGCTCTCGACTTACGAAGGGGACCTCAGGGACCCGCTCTGGTGGCCTCAGGAAAGGCCAGTCCCCATGCGAGTTCCTCGGGGGCCTCTCGGGATTCCTCTCCCGTCGATGCCGGGGCCTAAGACCTTGTGTGGAGTCGGGGCCGGAACCTGAGGATTCCTCTCCAGTGCTGACATGGATCTTGGGGTACTTCTGGAGTCTCCCCAGGGGAGTCAGTCCTCGTCTCGAATGCGGGCATGCACTTGCGCTTTCCTCCAGAGCGGTAGCAGCAGTGTCACGCAGTCTGCCGCGTGGATCAAAGGATCTATGGTATTCCCTCGAGTCTTTCCCACGAGGCTTTCCCACGAGGCTTTCCCACAGGGCTGTCCCACGTGCACACGTGGTGGGAGTCGATCCTCGGCTTGAACGTCAAGGCAGTGCAGGGAAAACAGGTTCCTCTGGAATGGCCTGACACAACTGGGGGACTCTTGGAATGGTGGCATGTCCCTGGAGTTCCTCTCGCCTTTCCTGTGGAGAGCCCCTCCTCTTGAGATGCGACGGGAACGCCGGGAATTCTTTCCCTACGAAACAGGGAAAGGATCCCTCATCTCGAGCTAGGAGGCGGAAACGGGGCTCCCCTGGATGTGTGCGGGACCCCACGTGCTTCCTCTCGAGTGCAGACGGGTATGTCGGGGAACTTCTTGAGTTGCAGCAAGGGTGTGAAGGACCCTTTGGAAGTTCCAGTGGTTAGATGTGATTGGCCTCGAGAAGCCTCAACGGAAATGGGCCTCATCTCGCCTGGAGGGCAAAACCTCCTGGATTTTCTCGAGTTGCGTCATGTGCTCTCGACTTACGACGGGGACCTCAGGGACCCGCTCTGGTGGCCTCAGGAAAGGCCAGTACCCATGCGAGTTCCTCGGGGGCCTCTCGGGATTCCTCTCCCGTCGATGCCGGGGCCTAAGACCTTGTGTGGAGTCGGGGCTGGAACCTGAGGATTCCTCTCCAGTGCTGACATGGATCTTGGGGTACTTCTGGAGTCTCCCAAGGGGAGTCGTCCTCGTCTCGAATGCGGGCATGCACTTGCGCTTTCCTCCAGAGCGGTAGCAGCAGTGTCACGCAGTCCGCCGCGTGGATCAAAGGATCTATGGTTTTCCCTCGAGTCTTTCCCACGAGGCTTTCACACGAAGCTTTCCCACAGGGCTGTCCCACGAGCACACGTGGTGGGAGTCGATCCTCGGCTTGAACGTCAAGGCAGTGCAGGGAAAACAGGTTCCTCTGGAATGGACTGACACATCTGGGGGACTCTTGGAATGGTGGCATGACCCTGGAGTTCCTCTCGCCTTTCCTGTGGAGAGCGCCTCCTCTTGAGATGCGACGGGAACGCCGGGAATTCTTTCCCTACGAAACAGGGAAAGGATCCCTCATCTCGACCGAGGAGTCGGAAACGGGGCTCCCCTGGATGTGTGCGGGACCCCACGTGCTTCCTCTCAAGTGGAGACGGGTATGTCGGGGAACTTCTTGAGTTGCAGCAAGGGTGTGAAGGACCGTTTGGAAGTTCCAGTGGTTAGATGTGATTAGCCTCGAGAAGCCTCATCGGAAATGGGCCTCATCTCGCCTGGAGGGCGAAACCTCCTGGATTTTCTCGAGTTGTGGCATGTGCTCTCGACTTACGACGGGGACCTCAGGGACCCGCTCTGGTGGCCTCAGAAAAGGCCAGTCCCCATGCGAGTTCCTCGGGGGCCTCTCGGGATTCCTCTCCCGTCAATGCAAGTGCCTAAGACCTTGTGTGGAGTCGGGGCCGGAACCTGAGGATTCCTCTCCAGGGCTGACATGGATCTTGTGGTACTTCTGGAGTCTCCCCAGGGGAGTCAGTCCTCGTCTCGAATGCGGGCATGCACTTGCGCTTTCCTCCAGAGCGGTAGCAGCAGTGTCACGCAGTCCGCCACGTGGATCAAAGGATCTATGGTTTTCCCTCGAGTCTTTCCCACGAGGCTTTCCCACGAGGCTTTCCCACCGGGCTGTCCCACGTGCACACGTGGTGGGAGTCGATCCTCGGCTTGAACGTCAAGGCAGTGAAGGGAAAACAGGTTCCTCTTGAATGGACTGACACATCTGGGGTACTCTTGGAATGGTGGCACGACCCTGGAGTTCCTCTCGTCTTTCCTGTGGAGAGCGCCTCCTCTTGAAATGCGACGGGAACGCCGGGAATTCTTTCCCTACGAAACAGGGAAAGGATCACTCATCTCGAGCTAGGAGGCGGAAACGGGGCTCCCCTGGATGTGTGCGGGACCCACGTGCTTCCTCTCGAGTGGAGACGGGTATGTCGGGCAACTTCTTGAGTTGCAGCAAGGGTGTGAAGCACCCTTTGGAAGTTCCAGTGGTTAGACGTGATTAGCCCCGAGAAGCCTCAGCGGAAATGGGCCTCATCTCGCCTGGAGGGCAAATCCTCCTGGATTTTCTGGAGTTGCGGCAGGTGCTCTCGACTTACCACGGGAACCTCAGGGACCCGCTTTGCTGGCCTCAGGAAAGGCCAGTCCCCATGCGAGTTCCACGGGGGCCTCTCGGGATTCCTCTCCCGTCGATGCCGGGGCCTAAGACCTTGTGTGGAGTCGGGGCCGGAACCTGAGGATTCCTCCCCAGTGCTGACATGGATCTTGGGGTACTTCTGGAGTCTCCCAAGGGGAGTCAGTCCTCGTCTCGATTGCGGGCATGCACTTGCGCTTTCCTCCAGAGCGGTAGCAGCAGTGTCACGCAGTCCGCCGCGTGGATGAAAGGATCTATGGTTTTCCCTCGAGTCTTTCCCACGAGTCTTTCCCACGAGGCTTTCCCACAGGGCTGTCCCACGTGCACACGAGGTGGGAGTCGATCCTCGGCTTGAACGTCAAGGCAGTGCAGGGAAATCAGGTTCCTCTGGAATGGACTGACACATCTGGGGGACTCTTGGAATGGTGGCACGACCCTGGAGTTCCTCTCGCCTTTCCTGTGGAGAACGCCTCCTCTTGAGATGCGACGGGAACACCGGGAATTCTTTCCCTACGAAACAGGGAAAGGATCACTCATCTCGAGCTAGGAGGCGGAAACGGGGCTCCCCTGGATGTGTGCGGGACACCACGTGCTTCCTCTCGAGTGGAGACGGGTATGTCGCGGGACTGCTTGAGTTGCAGCAAGGGTGTGAAGGACCCTTTGGAAGTTCCAGTGGTTAGACGTGATCAGCCTCGAGAAGCCTCAGCGGAAATGGTCCTCAACTCGCCTGGAGGGCAAAACCTCCTGGATTTTCTCGAGTTTCGGCAGGTGCTCTCGACTTACGACGTGGACCTCAGGGACCCGCTCTGGTGGCCTCAGGAAAGGCCAGTCCCCATGCGAGTTCCTCGGGGGCCTCTCGGGATTCCTCTCCCGTCGATGCCGGGGCCTAAGACCTTGTGTGGAGTCGGAGCCGGAACCTGAGGATTCCTCTCCAGTGCTGACATGGATCTTGGGGTACTTCTGGAGTCTCCCAAGGGGAGTCGTCCTCGTCTCGAATGCCGGCATGCACTTGCGCTTTCCTCCAGAGCGGTAGCAGCAGTGTCACGCAGTCCGCCGCGTTAATCAAAGGATCTATGGTTTTCCCTCGAGTCTTTCCCACGAGGCTTTCCCACGAGGCTTTCCCACAGGGCTGTCCCACGAGCACACGTGGTGGGAGTCGATCCTGGGCTTGAACGTCAAGGCAGTGCAGGGAAAACAGGTTCCTCTGGAATGGACTGACACATCTGGGGGACTCTTGGAATGGTGGCATGACCCTGGAGTTCCTCTCGCCTTTCCTATGGAGAGCGCCTCCTCTTGAGATGCGACGGGAACGCCGGGAATTCTTTCCCTACGAAACAGGGAAAGGATCCCTCATCTCGAGCTAGGAGTCGGAAACGGGGCTCCCCTGGATATGTGCGGGACCCCACGTGCTTCCTCTCGAGTGGAGACGGGTATGCCGGGGAACTTCTTGAGTTGCAGCAAGGGTGTGAAGGACCGTTTGGAAGTTCCAGTGGTTAGATGTGATTGGCCTCGAGAAGCCTCAGCGGAAATGGGCCTCATCTCGCCTGGAGGGCGAAACCTCCTGGATTTTCTCGAGTTGCGGCAGGTGCTCTCGACTTACGACGGGGACCTCAGGGACCCGCTCTGGTGGCCTCATGAAAGGCCAGTCCCCATGCGAGTTCCTCGGGGGCCTCTCGGGATTCCTCTCCGTCAATGCCAGGGCCTAAGACCTTGTGTGGAGTCGGGGCCGGAACCTGAGGATTCCTCTCCAGTGCTGACATGGATCTTGGGGTAATTCTGGAGTCTCCCCAGGGGAGTCAGTCCTCGTCTCGAATGCGGGCATGCACTTGCGCTTTCCTCCAGAGCGGTAGCAGCAGTGTCACGCTGTCCGCCACGTGGATCAAAGGATCTATGGTTTTCCCTCGAGTCTTTCCCACGAGGCTTTCCCACGAGGCTTTCCCACAGGGCTGTCCCACGTGCACACGTGGTGGGAGTTGATCCTCGGCTTGAACGTCAAGGCAGTGAAGGGAAAACAGGTTCCTCTGGAATGGCCTGACACAACTGGGGGACTCTTGGAATGGTGGCATATCCCTGGAGTTCCTCTCGCCTTTCCTGTGGAGAGCGCCTCCTCTTGAGATGCGACGGGAACGCCGGGAATTCTTTCCCTACGAAACAGGGAAAGGATCCCTCATCTCGAGCTAGGAGGCGGAAACGGGGCTCCCCTGGATGTGTGCGGGACCCCACGTGCTTCCTCTCGAGTGCAGACGGGTATGTCGGGGAACTTCTTGAGTTGAAGCAAGGGTGTGAAGGACCCTTTGGAAGTTCCAGTGGTTAGATGTGATTGGCCTCGAGAAGCCTCAACGGAAATGGGCCTCATCTCGCCTGGAGGGCAAAACCTCCTGGATTTTCTCGAGTTGCGTCATGTGCTCTCGACTTACGACGGGGACCTCAGGGACCCGCTCTGGTGGCCTCAGGAAAGGCCAGTACCCATGCGAGTTCCTCGGGGGCCTCTCGGGATTCCTCTCCCGTCGATGCCGGGGCCTAAGACCTTGTGTGGAGTCGGGGCCGGAACCTGAGGATTCCTCTCCAGTGCTGACATGGATCTTGGGGTACTTCTGGAGTCTCCCAAGGGGAGTCGTCCTCGTCTCGAATGCGGGCATGCACTTGCGCTTTCCTCCAGAGCGGTAGCAGCAGTGTCACGCAGTCCGCCGCGTGGATCAAAGGATCTATGGTTTTCCCTCGAGTCTTTCCCACGAGGCTTTCACACGAAGCTTTCCCACAGGGCTGTCCCACGAGCACAAGTGGTGGGAGTCGATCCTCGGCTTGAACGTCAAGGCAGTGCAGGGAAAACAGGTTCCTCTGGAATGGACTGACACATCTGGGGGACTCTTGGAATGGTGGCATGACCCTGGAGTTCCTCTCGCCTTTCCTGTGGAGAGCGCCTCCTCTTGAGATGCGACGGGAACGCCGGGAATTCTTTCCCTACGAAACAGGGAAAGGATCCCTCATCTCGACCGAGGAGTCGGAAACGGGGCTCCCCTGGATGTGTGCGGGACCCCACGTGCTTCCTCTCAAGTGGAGACGGGTATGTCGGGGAACTTCTTGAGTTGCAGCAAGGGTGTGAAGGACCGTTTGGAAGTTCCAGTGGTTAGATGTGATTAGCCTCGAGAAGCCTCATCGGAAATGGGCCTCATCTCGCCTGGAGGGCGAAACCTCCTGGATTTTCTCGAGTTGTGGCATGTGCTCTCGACTTACGACGGGGACCTCAGGGACCCGCTCTGGTGGCCTCAGAAAAGGCCAGTCCCCATGCGAGTTCCTCGGGGGCCTCTCGGGATTCCTCTCCCGTCAATGCAAGGGCCTAAGACCTTGTGTGGAGTCGGGGCCGGAACCTGAGGATTCCTCTCCAGGGCTGACATGGATCTTGGGGTACTTCTGGAGTCTCCCCAGGGGAGTCAGTCCTCGTCTCGAATGCGGGCATGCACTTGCGCTTTCCTCCAGAGCGGTAGCAGCAGTGTCACGCAGTCCGCCACGTGGATCAAAGGATCTATGGTTTTCCCTCGAGTCTTTCCCACGAGGCTTTCCCACGAGGCTTTCCCACAGGGCTGTCCCACGTGCACACGAGGTGGGAGTCGATCCTCGGCTTGAACGTCAAGGCAGTGCAGGGAAAACAGGTTCCTCTGGAATGGACTGACACATCTGGGGGACTCTTGGAATGGTGGCATGACCCTGGAGTTCCTCTCGCCTTTCCTGTGGAGAGCGCCTCCTCTTGAGATGCGACGGGAACGCCGGGAATTCTTTCCCTACGAAACAGGGAAAGGATCCCTCATCTCGACCGAGGAGTCGGAAACGGGGCTCCCCTGGATGTGTGCGGGACCCCACGTGCTTCCTCTCAAGTGGAGACGGGTATGTCGGGGAACTTCTTGAGTTGCAGCAAGGGTGTGAAGGACCGTTTGGAAGTTCCAGTGGTTAGATGTGATTAGCCTCGAGAAGCCTCATCGGAAATGGGCCTCATCTCGCCTGGAGGGCGAAACCTCCTGGATTTTCTCGAGTTGTGGCATGTGCTCTCGACTTACGACGGGGACCTCAGGGACCCGCTCTGGTGGCCTCAGAAAAGGCCAGTCCCCATGCGAGTTCCTCGGGGGCCTCTCGGGATTCCTCTCCCGTCAATGCAAGGGCCTAAGACCTTGTGTGGAGTCGGGGCCGGAACCTGAGGATTCCTCTCCAGTGCTGACATGGATCTTGGGGTACTTCTGGAGTCTCCCCAGGGGAGTCAGTCCTCGTCTCGAATGCGGGCATGCACTTGCGCTTTCCTCCAGAGCGGTAGCAGCAGTGTCACGCAGTCCGCCACGTGGATCAAAGGATCTATGGTTTTCCCTCGAGTCTTTCCCACGAGGCTTTCCCACGAGGCTTTCCCACAGGGCTGTCCCACGTGCACACGTGGTGGGAGTCGATCCTCGGCTTGAACGTCAAGGCAGTGAAGGGAAAACAGGTTCCTCTTGAATGGACTGACACATCTGGGGTACTCTTGGAATGGTGGCACGACCCTGGAGTTCCTCTCGTCTTTCCTGTGGGGAGCGCCTCCTCTTGAAATGCGACGGGAACGCCGGGAATTCTTTCCCTACGAAACAGGGAAAGGATCACTCATCTCGAGCTAGGAGGCGGAAACGGGGCTCCCCTGGATGTGTGCGGGACCCACGTGCTTCCTCTCGAGTGGAGACGGGTATGTCGGGCAACTTCTTGAGTTGCAGCAAGGGTGTGAAGCACCCTTTGGAAGTTCCAGTGGTTAGACGTGATTAGCCCCGAGAAGCCTCAGCGGAAATGGGCCTCATCTCGCCTGGAGGGCAAATCCTCCTGGATTTTCTGGAGTTGCGGCAGGTGCTCTCGACTTACCACGGGAACCTCAGGGACCCGCTTTGCTGGCCTCAGGAAAGGCCAGTCCCCATGCGAGTTCCACGGGGGCCTCTCGGGATTCCTCTCCCGTCGATGCCGGGGCCTAAGACCTTGTGTGGAGTCGGGGCCGGAACCTGAGGATTCCTCCCCAGTGCTGACATGGATCTTGGGGTACTTCTGGAGTCTCCCAAGGGGAGTCAGTCCTCGTCTCGATTGCGGGCATGCACTTGCGCTTTCCTCCAGAGCGGTAGCAGCAGTGTCACGCAGTCCGCCGCGTGGATGAAAGGATCTATGGTTTTCCCTCGAGTCTTTCCCACGAGTCTTTCCCACGAGGCTTTCCCACAGGGCTGTCCCACGTGCACACGAGGTGGGAGTCGATCCTCGGCTTGAACGTCAAGGCAGTGCAGGGAAAACAGGTTCCTCTGGAATGGACTGACACATCTGGGGGACTCTTGGAATGGTGGCACGACCCTGGAGTTCCTCTCGTCTTTCCTGTGGAGAGCGCCTCCTCTTGAGATGCGACGGGAACGCCGGGAATTCTTTCCCTACGAAACAGGGAAAGGATCCCTCATCTCGAGCTAGGAGGCGGAAACGGGGCTCCCCTGGATGTGTGCGGGACCCCACGTGCTTCCTCTCGAGTGAAGACGGGTATGTCGCGGAACTGCTTGAGTTGCAGCAAGGGTGTGAAGGACCCTTTGGAAGTTCCAGTGGTTAGATGTGATTGGCCTCGAGAAGCCTCAGCGGAAATGGGCCTCATCTCGCCTGGAGGGCAAAACCTCCTGGATTTTCTCGAGTTGCAGCAGGTGCTCTCGACTTACGACGGGGACCTCAGGGACCCGCTCTGGTGGCCTCATGAAAGGCCAGTCCCCATGCGAGTTCCTCGGGGGCCTCTCGGGATTCCTCTCCCGTCGATGCCGGGGCCTAAGACCTTGTGTGGAGTGGGGGCCGGAACCTGAGGATTCCTCTGCAGTGCTGACATGGATCCTGGGGTACTTCTGGAGTCTCCCCAGGGGAGTCAGTCCTCGTCTCGAATGCGGGCATGCACTTGCGATTTCCTACAGAGCGGTAGCAGCAGTGTCACGCCGTCCGCCGCGTGGATCAAAGGATCTATGGTTTTCCCTCGAGTCTTTCCCACGAGGCTTTCACACGAGGCTTTCCCACAGGGCTGTCCCACGTGCACACGTAGTGGGAGTCGATCCTCGGCTTGAACGTCAAGGCAGTGCAGGGAAAACAGGTTCCTCTGGAATGGACTGACATATCTGGGGGACACTTTGGATGGTGGCACGACGCTGGAGTCCTCTCGCCTTTCCTGTGGAGAGCGCCTCCTCTTGAGATGCGACGGGAACACCGGAATTCTTTCCCTACGAAACAGGGAAAGGATCCCTCATCTCGAGCTTGGAGGCGGAAACGGGGCTCCCCTGGATGTGTGCGGGACCCTCGTGCTTCCTCTCGAGTGGAGACGGGTATGTCGGGGAACTTCTTGAGTTGCAGCAAGGGTGTTCAGGACCCTTTGGAAGTTCCAGTGGTTAGACGTGATTAGCCTCGAGAAGCCTCAGCGGAAATGGGCCTCATCTCGCCTGGAGGGCAAAACCTCCTGGATTTTCTCGAGTTGCGGCAGGTGCTCTCGACTTACGACCGGGACCTCAGGGACCCGCTCTGGTGGCCTCAGGAAAGGCCAGTCCCCATGCGAGTTCCTCGGGGGCCTCTCGGGATTCCTCATCCGGCGATGCCGGGGCCTAAGACCTTGTGTGCAGTCGGGGCCGGAACCTGAGGATTCCTCTCCAGTGCTGACATGGATCTTGGGGTACTTCTGGAGTCTCCCCAGGGGAGTCAGTCTTCGCCTCGAATGCGAGCATGCACTTGAGCTTTCCTCCAGAGCGGTAGCAGCAGTGTCACGCAGTCCGCCGCGTGGATCAAAGGATCTATGGTTTTCCCTCGAGTCTTTCCCACGAGGCTTTCCCACGAGGCTTTCCACAGGGCTGTCCCACGTGCACACATGGTGGGAGTCGATCCTCGGCTTGAACGTCAAGGCAGTGCAGGGAAAACAGGTTCCTCTGGAATGGACTGACATATCTGGGGGACTCTTTGAATGGTGGCACGACGCTGGAGTCCTCTCGCATTTCCTGTGGAGAGCGCCTCCTCTTGAGATGCGACGGGAACGCCGGGAATTCTTTCCCTACGAAACAGGGAAAGGATCCCTCATTTCGAGCTAGGAGGCGGAAATGGGGCTCCCCTGGATGTGTGCGGAACCCCACGTGCTTCCTCTCGAGTGGAGACGGGTATGTCAGGGAACTTCTTGAGTTGCAGCAAGGGTGTGAAGGACCCTTTTGAAGTTCCAGTGGTTAGAAGTGATTAGCCTCGAGAAGCCTCAGCGGAAATGGGCCTCATCTCGCCTGGAGAGCAAAACCTCCTGGATTTTCTCGAGTTGCGGCAGGTACTCTCGTCTTATGACGGGGACCTCAGAGACCCGCTCTGGTGGCCTCAGGAAAGGCCAGTCCCCATGCGAGTTCCTCGGGTCCTCTCGGGATTCCTCTCCCGTCGATGCTGAGGCCTAAGACCTAGTGTGGAGTCGGGGCCGGAACCTGAGGATTCCTCTCCAGTGCTGACATGGATCTTGGGGTACTTCTGGAGTCTCCCCAGGGGAGTCAGTCCTCGTCTCGAATGCGGGCATGCACTTGCGCTTTCCTCCAGAGCTGTAGCAGCAGTGTCACGCAGTCCACCGCGTGGATCAAAGGATCTATGGTTTTCCCTCGAGTCTTTCCAACGAGGCTTTCCCACGAGGCTTTCCCACAGGTCTGTCCCACGTGCACACGTGGTGGGAGTCGATCCTCGGCGTGAACGTCAAGGCAGTGCAGGGAAAACAGGTTCCTCAGGAATGGAGTGACACATCTGGGGGTCTCTTGAAATGGTGCCACGACCCTGGAGTTCCTCTCGCCTTTCCTGTGGAGAGCGCCTCCTCTTGAGATGCGACGGGAACGCCGGGAATTCTTTCCCTATGAAACAGGGAAAGGATCCCTCATCTCGAGCTAGGAGGCGGAAACGGGGCTCCCCTGGATGTGTTCGGGAACCCACGTGCTTCCTCTCGAGTGGAGACGGGTATGTCGGGGAACTTCTTGAGTTGCAGCAAGGGTGTGAAGGACCCTTTGGAAGTTCCAGTGGTTAGACGTGATTAGCCTCGAGAAGCCTCAGCGGAAATGGGCCTCATCTCGCCTGGAGGGCAAAACCTCCTGGATTTTCTCGAGTTGTGGCAGGTGCTCTCGACTTACGACGGGCACCTCAGGGACCCGCTCTGGTGGCCTCAGGAAAGGCCAGTCCCCATGCGAATTCCTCGGGGGCCTCTCGGGATTATTCTCCCGTCGATGCCGGGGCCTAAGACCTTGTGTGGAGTCGGGGCCGGAACCTGAGGATTCCTCTCCAGTGCTGACATGGATCTTGGGGTACTTCTGGAGTCTCCCCAGGGGAGTCAGTCCTCGTCTCGAATGCGGGCATGCACTTGCGCTTTCCTCCAGAGCGGTAGCAGCAGTGTCACGCAGTCCGCCGCGTGGATCAAAGGATCTATGGTTTTCCCTCGAGTCTTTCCCACGAGGCTTTCCCACGAGGCTTTCCCACAGGGCTGTCCCACGTGCACAGGTGGTGGGAGTCGATCCTCGGTTTGAACGTCAAGGCAGTGCAGGGAAAACAGGTTCCTCTGGAATGGACTGACACATCTGGGGGACTCTTGGAATGGTGGCACGACCCTGGAGTTCCTCTCGCCTTTCCTGTGGAGAGCGCCTCCTCTTGAGATGCGACGGGAACGCCGGGAATTCTTTCCCTACGAAACAGGGAAAGGATCCCTCATCTCGAGCTAGGAGGCGGAAATGGGGCTCCCCTGGATGTGTGCAGGACCCCACGTGCTTCCTCTCGAGTGGAGACGGGTATGTCGGGGAACTTCTTGAATTGCAGCAAGGGTGTGAAGGACCCTTTGGAAGTTCCAGTGGTTAGATGTGATTGGCCTCGAGAAGCCTCAGCGGAAATGGGCCTCATCTCGCCTGGAGGGCAAAACCTCCTGGATTTTCTCGAGTTGCGGCAGGTGCTCTCGACTTACGACGGGGACCTCAGGGACCCGCTCTGGTGGCCTCAGGAAAGGGCAGTCCCCATGCGACTTCCTCGGGGGCCTCTCGGGATTCCTCTCCCGTCGATGCCGGGGCCGAAGACCTTGTGTGGAGTCGGGGCCGGAACCAGAAGATTCCTCTCCAGTGCTGACATGGATCTTGGGGTACTTCTGGAGTCTCCCCAGGGGAGTCAGTCCTCGTCTCGAATGCGGGCATGCACTTGCGCTTTCCTCCAGAGCGGTAGCAGCAGTGTCACGCAGTCCGCCGCGTGGATCAAAGGATCTATGGTTTTCCCTCGAGTCTTTCCCTCGAGGCTTTCCCACGAGGCTTTCCACAGGGCTGTCCCACGTGCACACGTGGTGGGACTCGATTCTCGGCTTGAACGTCAAGGCAGTGCAGGGAAAACAGGTTCCTCTGGAATGGACTGACACATCTGGGGGACTCTTGGAATGGTGGCACGACCCTGGAGTTCCTCTCGCCTTTCCTGTGGAGAGCGCCTCCTCTTGAGATGCGACGGGAACGCCGGGAATTCTTTCCCTACGAAACAGGGAAAGGATACCTCATCTCGAGCTAGGAGGCGGAAACGGGGCTCCCCTGGATGTTTGCGGGACCCCACGTGCTTCCTCTCGAGTGGAGACGGGTATGTCGGGGAACTTCTTGAGTTGCAGCAAGGGTGTGAAGGACCCTTTGGAAGTTCCAGTGGTTAGACGTGATTAGCCTCGAGAAGCCTCAGCGGAAATGGGCCTCATCTCGCCTGGAGGGCAAAACCTCCTGGATTTTCTCGAGTTGCGGCAGGTGCTCTCGACTTACGTCGTGGACCTCAGGGACCCGCTCTGGTGGCCTCAGGAAATGCCAGTCCCCATGCGAGTTCCTCGGGGGCCTCTCGGGATTCCTCTCCCGGCGATGCCGGGGCCTAAGACCTTGTGTGGAGTCGGGGCCGGAACCTGAGGATTCCTCTCCAGTGCTGACATGGATCTTGGGGTACTTCTGGAGTCTCCCCAGGGGAGTCAGTCCTCCTCTCGAATGCGGGCATGCACTTGCGCTTTCCTCCAGAGCGGTAGCAGCAGTGTCACACAGTCCGCCGCGTGGATCAAAGGATCTATGGTTTTCCCTCGAGTCTTTCCCACGAGGCTTTCCCACGAGGCTTTCCACAGGGCTGTCCCACCTGCACACGTGGTGGGACTCGATTCTCGGCTTGAACGTCAAGGCAGTGCAGGGAAAACAGGTTCCTCTGGAATGGACTGACACATCTGGGGGACTCTTGGAATGGTGGCACGACCCTGGAGTTCCTCTCGCCTTTCCTGTTGAGAGCGCCTCCTCTTGAGATGCGACGGGAACGCCGGGAATTCTTTCCCTACGAAACAGGGAAAGGATCCCTCATCTCGAGCTAGGAGGCGGAAATGGGGCTCCCCTGGATTTTTGCGGGACCCCACGTGCTTCCTCTCGAGTGGAGACGGGTATGTCGGGGAACTTCTTGAGTTGCAGCAAGGGTGTGAAGGACCCTTTGGAAGTTCCAGTGGTTAGATGTGATTGGCCTCGAGAAGCCTCAGCGGAAATGGGCCTCATCTCGCCTGGAGGGCAAAACCTCCTGGATTTTCTCGAGTTGCGGCAGGTGCTCTCGACTTACGACGGGGACCTCAGGGACCCGCTCTGGTGGCCTCAGGAAAGGGCAGTCCCCATGCGACTTCCTCGGGGGCCTCTCGTGATTCCTCTCCCGTCGATGCCGGGGCCGAAGACCTTGTGTGGAGTCGGGGCCGGAACCAGAAGATTCCTCTCCAGTGCTGACATGGATCTTGGGGTACTTCTGGAGTCTCCCCAGGGGAGTCAGTCCTCGTTTCGAATGCGGGCATGCACTTGTGCTTTCCTCCAGAGCGGTAGCAGCAGTGTCACGCAGTCTGCCGCATGGATCAAAGGATCTATGGTTTTCCCTCGAGTCTTTCCCACGAGGCTTTCCCACGAGGCTTTCCCACAGGGCTGTCCCACGTGCACACGTGGTGGGAGTCGATCCTCGGCTTGAACGTCAAGGCAGTGCAGGGAAAACAGGTTCCACTGGAATGGACTGACACATATGGGGTCTCTTGGAATGGTGGCACGACCCTGGAGTTCCTCTCGCCTTTCCTGTGGGAGTGCCTCCTCTTGAGATGCGACGGGAACGCCGGGAATTCTTTCCCTACGAAACAGGGAAAGGATCCCTCATCTCGAGCTGGGAGGTGGAAACGGGGCTACCCTGGATGTGTGCGGGACCCCACGTGCTTCCTCTCGAGTGGAGACGGGTATGTCGGGGAACTTCTAGAGTTGCAGCAAGGGTGTGAAGGACCCTTTGGAAGTTCCAGTGGTTAGATGTGATTAGCCTCGAGAAGCCTCAGCGGAAATGGGCCTCATCTCGCCTGGAGGGCAAAACCTCCTGGATTTTCTCGAGTTGCGCAGGTGCTCTCAACTTACGACGCGGACCTCAGGGACCCGCTCTGGTGGCCTCAGTAAAGGGCAGTCCCCATGCGACTTCCTCGGGGGCCTCTCGGGATTTCTCTCCCGTCGATGCCGGGGCCTAAGACCTTGTGTGGAGTCGGGGCCGGAACCTGAGGATTCCTCTCCAGTGCTGACATGGATCTTGGGGTACTTCTGGAGTCTCCCCAGGGGAGTCAGTCCTCGTCTCGAATGCGGGCATGCACTTGCGCTTTCCTCCAGAGCGGTAGCAGCAGTGTCACGCAGTCCGCCGCGTGGATCAAAGGATCTATGGTTTTCCCTCGAGTCTTTCCCACGAGGCTTTCCCACGAGGCTTTCCACAGGGCTGTCCCACGTGCACACGTGGTGGGACTCGATTCTCGGCTTGAACGTCAAGGCAGTGCAGGGAAAACAGGTTCCTCTGGAATGGACTGACACATCTGGGGGACTCTTGGAATGGTGGCACGACCCTGGAGTTCCTCTCGCCTTTCCTGTGGAGAACGCCTCCTCTTGAGATGCGACGGGAACGCCGGGAATTCTTTCCCTACGAAACAGGGAAAGGATCCCTCATCTCGAGCTAGGAGGCGGAAACGGGGCTCCCCTGGATGTGTGCGGGACCCCACGTGCTTCCTCTCGAGTGGAGACGGGTATGTCGGGGAACTTCTTGAGTTGCAGCAAGGGTGTGAAGGACCCTTTGGACGTTCCAGTGGTTAGATGTGATTGGCCTCGAGAAGCCTCAGCGGAAATGGGCCTCATCTCGCCTGGAGGGCAAAACCTCCTGGATTTTCTCGAGTTGCGGCAGGTGCTCTCGACTTACGACGGGGACCTCGGGGACCCGCTCTGGTGGCCTCAGGAAAGGCCAGTCCCCATGCGAGTTCCTCTGGGGCCTCTCGGGATTCCTCTCTCGTCGATGCTGGGGCCTAAGACCTTGTGTGGAGTCGGGGCAGGAACCTGAGGATTCCTCTCCAGTGCTGACATGGATCTTGGGGTACTTCTGGAGTCTCCCCAGGGGAGTCAGTCCTCGTCTCGAATGCGGGCATGCACTTGCGCTTTCCTCCAGAGCGGTAGCAGCAGTGTCACGCAGTCCGCCGCGTGGATCAAAGGATCTATGGTTTTCCCTCGAGTCTTTCCCACGAGGCTTTCCCACGAGGCTTTCCCACAGGGCTGTCCCACGTGCACACGTGGTGGGAGTCGATCCTCGGCTTGAACGTCAAGGCAGTGCACGGAAAACAGGTTCCTCTGGAATGGACTGACACATCTGGGGTCTCTTGGAATGGTGGCACGACCCTGGAGTTCCTCTCGCCTTTCCTGTGGGAGTGCCTCCTCTTGAGATGCGACGGGAAGGCCGGGAATTCTTTCCCTAAGAAACAGGGAAAGGATCCCTCATCTCGAGCTAGGAGGTGGAAACGGGGCTACCCTGGATGTGTGCGGGACCCCACGTGCTTCCTCTCGAGTGGAGACGGGTATGTCGGGGAACTTCTAGAGTTGCAGCAAGGGTGTGAAGGACCCTTTGGAAGTTTCAGTGGTTAGATGTGATTAGCCTCGAGAAGCCTCAGCGGAAATGGGCTTCATCTCGCCTGGAGGGCAAAATCTCCTGGATTTTCTCGAGTTGCGGCAGGTGCTCTCGACTTACGACGGGGACCTCAGGGACCCACTCTGGTGACATCAGGAAAGGCCAGTCCCCATGCGAGTTCCTCGGGGGCCTCTCGGGATTTCTCTCCCGTCGATGCCGGGGCCTAAGACCTTGTGTGGAGTCGGGGCCCGAACCTGAGGATTCCTCTCCAGTGCTGACATGGATCTTGGGGTACTTCTGGAGTCTCCCCAGGGGAGTCAGTCCTCGTCTCGAATGCGGGCATGCACTTGCGCTTTCCTCCAGAGCGGTAGCAGCAGTGTCACGCAGTCCGCCGCGTGGATCAAAGGATCTATGGTTTTCCCTCGAGTCTTTCCCACGAGGCTTTCCCACGAGGCTTTCCACAGGGCTGTCCGACCTGCACACGTGGTGGGACTCGATTCTCGGCTTGAACGTCAAGGCAGTGCAGGGAAAACAGGTTCCTCTGGAATGGACTGACACATCTGGGGGACTCTTGGAATGGTGGCACGACCCTGGAGTTCCTCTCGCCTTTCCTGTGGAGAGCGCCTCCTCTTGAGATGCGACGGGAACGCCGGGAATTCTTTCCCTACGAAACAGGGAAAGGATCCCTCATCTCGACCTAGGAGGCGGAAATGGGGCTCCCCTGGATGTTTGCGGGACCCCACGTGCTTCCTCTCGAGTGGAGACGGGTATGTCGGGGAACTTCTTGAGTTGCAGTAAGGGTGTGAAGGACCCTTTGGAAGTTCCAGTGGTTAGATGTGATTGGCCTCGAGAAGCCTCAGCGGAAATGGGCCTCATCTCGCCTGGAGGGCAAAACCTCCTGGATTTTCTCGAGTTGCGTCATGTGCTCTCGACTTACGACGGGGACCTCGGGGACCCGCTCTGGTGACCTCAGGAAAGGCCAGTCCCCATGCGAGTTCCTCGGGGGCCTCTCGGGGTCCTCTCTCGTCGATGCTGGGGCCTAAGACCTTGTGTGGAGTCGGGGCCGGAACCTGAGGATTCCTCTGCAGTGCTGACATGGATATTGGGGTACTTCTGGAGTCTCCCCAGGGGAGTCAGTCCTCGTCTCGAATGCGGGCATGCACTTGCGCTTTCCTCCAGAGCGTTAGCAGCAGTGTCACGCATTCCGCCGCGTGGATCAAAGGATCTATGGTTTTCCCTCGAGTCTTTCCCACGAGGCTTTCCCACGAGGCTTTCCCACAGGGCTGTCCCACGTGCACACGTGGTGGGAGTCGATCCTCGGCTTGAACGTCAAGGCAGTGCAGGGAAAACAGGTTCCTCTGGAATGGACTGACACATCTGGGGGACTCTTGGAATGGTGGCACGACCCTGGAGTTCCTCTCGCCTTTCCTGTGGAGAGCGCCTCCTCTTGAGATGCGACGGGAACGCCGGGAATTCTTTCCCTACGAAACAGGGAAAGGATCCCTCATCTCGAGCTAGGAGGCGGAAACGGGGCTCCCCTGGATGTGTGCGGGACCCCACGTGCTTCCTCTCGAGTGGAGACGGGTATGTCGGGGAACTTCTTGAGTTGCAGCAAGGGTGTGAAGGACCCTTTGGAAGTTCCAGTGGTTAGACGTGATTAGCCTCGAGAAGCCTCAGCGGAAATGGGCCTCATCTCGCCTGGAGGGCAAAACCTCCTGGATTTTCTCGAGTTGCGGCAGGTGCTCTCGACTTACGTCGTGGACCTCAGGGACCCGCTCTGGTGGCCTCAGGAAAGGCCAGTCCCCATGCGAGTTCCTCGGGGGCCTCTCGGGATTCCTCTCCCGTCGATGCCGGGGCCTAAGACCTTGTGTGGAGTCGGGGCCGCAACCTGAGGATTCCTCTCCAGTGCTGACTTGGATCTTGGGGTACTTCTGGAGTCTCCCCAGGGGAGTCAGTCCTCGTCTCGAATGCGGGCATGCACTTGCGCTTTCCTCCAGAGCGGTAGCAGCAGTGTCACGCAGTCCGCCGCGTGGATCAAAGGATCTATGGTTTTCCCTCGAGTCTTTCCCACGAGGCTTTCCCACGAGGCTTTCCACAGGGCTGTCCCACTGCACACGTGGTGGGAGTCGATCCTCGGCTTGAACGTCAAGGCAGTGCAGGGAAAACAGGTTCCTCTGGAATGGACTGACACATCTGGGGGACTCTTGGAATGGTGGCACGACCCTGGAGTTCCTCTCGCCTTTCCTGTGGAGAGCGCCTCCTCTTGAGATACGACGGGAACGCCGGGAATTCTTTCCCTACGAAACAGGGAAAGGATCCCTCATCTCGAGCTAGGAGGCGGAAATGGGGCTCCCCAGGATTTTTGCGGGACCCCACGTGCTTCCTCTCGAGTGGAGACGGGTATGTCGGGGAACTTCTTGAGTTACAGCAAGGGTGTGAAGGACCCTTTGGAAGTTCCAGTGGTTAGATGTGATTGGCCTCGAGAAGCCTCAGCGGAAATGGGCCTCATCTCGCCTGGAGGGCAAAACCTCCTGGATTTTCTCGAGTTGCGGCAGGTGCTCTCGACTTACGACGGGGACCTCAGGGACCCGCTCTGGTGGCCTCAGGAAAGGGCAGTCCCAATGCGACTTCCTCGGGGGCCTTTCGGGATTCCTCTCCCGTCGATGCCGGGGCCGAAGACCTTGTGTGGAGTCGGGGCCGGAACCAGAGGATTCCTCTCCAGTGCTGACATGGATCTTGGGGTACTTCTGGAGTCTCCCCAGGGGAGGCAGTCCTCGTTTCGAATGCGGGCATGCACTTGCGCTTTCCTCCAGAGCGGTAGCAGCAGTGTCACGCAGTCCGCCGCGTGGATCAAAGGATCTATGGTTTTCCCTCGAGTCTTTCCCACGAGGCTTTCCCACGAGGCTTTCCCACAGGGCTGTCCCACGTGCACACGTGGTGGGAGTCGATCCTCGGCTTGAACGTCAAGGCAGTGCAGGGAAAACAGGTTCCTCTGGAATGGACTGACACATCTGGGGGACTCTTGGCATGGTGGCACTACCCTGGAGTTCCTCTCGCCTTTCCTGTGGGAGTGCCTCCTCTTGAGATGCGACGGGAACGCCGGGAATTCTTTCCCTACGAAACAGGGAAAGGATCCCTCATCTCGAGCTAGGAGGCGGAAACGGGGCTACCCTGGATGTGTGCGGGACCCCACGTGCTTCCTCTCGAGTGGAGACGGGTATGTCGGGGAACTTCTAGAGTTGCAGCTAGGGTGTGAAGGACCCTTTGGAAGTTCCAGTGGTTAGATGTGATTGGCCTCGAGAAGCCTCAGTGGAAATGGGCCTCATCTCGCCTGGAGGGCAAAACCTCCTGGATTTTCTCGAGTTGCGGCAGGTGCTCTCGACTTACGACGGGGACCTCAGGGACCCGCTCTGGTGGCCTCAGTAAAGGGCAGTCCCCATGCGACTTCCTCGGGGGCCTCTCGGGATTCCTCTCCCGTAGATGTCGGGGCCGAAGACCTTGTGTGGAGTCGGGGCCGGAACCAGAAGATTCCTCTCCAGTGCTGACATGGATCTTGGGGTACTTCTGGAGTCTCCCCAGGGGAGTCAGTCCTCGTTTCGAATGCGGGCATGCACTTGCGCTTTCCTCCAGAGCGGTAGCAGCAGTGTCACGCAGTCGGCCGCGTGGATCAAAGGATCTATGGTTTTCCCTCGAGTCTTTCCCACGAGGCTTTCCCACGAAGCTTTCCCACAGGGCTGTCCCACGTGCACACGTGGTGGGAGTCGATCCTCGGCTTGAACGTCAAGGCAGTGCAGGGAAAACAGGTTCCTCTGGAATGGACTGACACATATGGGGTCTCTTGGAATGGTGGCACGACCCTGGAGTTCCTCTCGCCTTTCCTGTGGGAGTGCCTCCTCTTGAGATGCGACGGGAACGCCGGGAATTCTTTCCCTACGAAACAGGGAAAGGATCCCTCATCTCGAGCAAGGAGGTGGAACCGGGGCTACCCTGGATGTGTGCGGGACCCCACGTGCTTCCTCTCGAGTGGAGACTGGTATGTCGGGGAACTTCTAGAGTTGCAGCAAGGGTGTGAAGGACCCTTTGGAAGTTCCAGTTGTTAGATGTGATTAGCCTCGAGAAGCCTCAGCGGAAATGGGCTTCATCTCGCCTGGAGGGCAAAATCTCCTGGATTTTCTCGAGTTGCGGCAGGTGCTCTCGACTTACGACGGGGACCTCAGGGACCCGCTCTGGTGACCTCAGGAAAGGCCAGTGCCCATGCGAGTTCCTCGGGGGCCTCTCGGGATTTCTCTCCCGTCGATGCCGGGGCCTAAGACCTTGTGTGGAGTCGGGGCCGGAACCTGAGGATTCCTCTCCAGTGCTGACATGGATCTTGGGGTACTTCTGGAGTCTCCCCAGGGGAGTCAGTCCTCGTCTCGAATGCGGGCATGCACTTGCGCTTTCCTCCAGAGCGGTAGCAGCAGTGTCACGCAGTCCGCCGCGTGGATCAAAGGATCTATGGTTTTCCCTCGAGTCTTTCCCACGAGGCTTTCCCACGAGGCTTTCCACAGGGCTGTCCCACGTGCACACGTGGTGGGACTCGATTCTCGGCTTGAACGTCAAGGCAGTGCAGGGAAAACAGGTTCCTCTGGAATGGACTGACACATCTGGGGGACTCTTGGAATGGTGGCACGACCCTGGAGTTCCTCTCGCCTTTCCTGTGGAGAGCGCCTCCTCTTGAGATGCGACGGGAACGCCGGGAATTCTTTCCCTACGAAACAGGGAAAGGATCCCTCATCTCGAGCTAGGAGGCGGAAATGGGGCTCCCCTGGATGTGTGCGGGACCCCACGTGCATCCTCTCGAGTGGAGACGGGTATGTCGGGGAACTTCTTGAGTTGCAGCAAGGGTGTGAAGGTCCCTTTGGAAGTTCCAGTGGTTAGATGTGATTGGCCTCGAGAAGCCTCAGCGGAAATGGGCCTCATCTCGCCTGGAGGGCAAAACCTCCTGGATTTTCTCGAGTTGCGGCAGGTGCTCTCGACTTACGTCGTGGACCTCACGGACGCGCTCTGGTGGCCTCAGGAAAGGGCAGTCCCCATGCGACTTCCTCGGGGGCCTCTCGGGATTCCTCTCCCGTAGATGCCGGGGCCGAAGACCTTGTGTGGAGTCGGGGCCGGAACCAGAAGATTCCTCTCCAGTGCTGACATGGATCTTGGGGTACTTCTGGAGTCTCCCCAGGGGAGTCAGTCCTCGTTTCGAATGCGGGCATGCACTTGCGCTTTCCTCCAGAGCGGTAGCAGCAGTGTCACGCAGTCCGCCCAATGGATCAAAGGATCTATGGTTTTCCCTCGAGTCTTTCCCACGAGGCTTTCCCACGAGGCTTTCCCACAGGGCTGTCCCACGTGCACACGTGGTGGGAGTCGATCCTCGACTTGAACGTCAAGGCAGTGCAGGGAAAACAGGTTCCTCTGGAATGGACTGACACATCTGGGGGACTCTTGGAATGGTGGCACGACCCTGGAGTTCCTCTCGCCTTTCCTGTGGAGAGCGCCTCCTCTTGAGATGCGACGGGAACGCCGGGAATTCTTTCCCTACGAAACAGGGAAAGGATCCCTCATCTCGAGCTAGGAGGCGGAAACGGGGCTCCCCTGGATGTGTGCGGAACCCCACGTGCTTCCTCTCGAGTGGAGACGGGTATGTCGGGGAACTTCTTGAGTTGCAGCAAGGGTGTGAAGGACCCTTTGGAAGTTCCAGTGGTTAGACGTGATTAGCCTCGAGAAGCCTCAGCGGAAATGGGCCTCATCTCGCCTGGAGGGCAAAACCTCCTGGATTTTCTCGAGTTGCGGCAGGTGCTCTCGACTTACGTCGTGGACCTCAGGGACCCGCTCTGGTGGCCTCAGGAAAGGCCAGTCCCCATGCGAGTTCCTCGGGGGCCTCTCGGGATTCCTCTCCAGTCGATGCCGGGGCCTAAGACCTTGTGTGGAGTCTGGGCCGGAACCTGAGGATTCCTCTCCAGTGCTGACATGGATCTTGGGGTACTTCTGGAGTCTCCCCAGGGGAGTCAGTCCTCGTCTCGAATGCGGGCATGCACTTGCGCTTTCCTCCAGAGCGGTAGCAGCAGTGTCACGCAGTCCGCCGCGTGGATCAAAGGATCTATGGTTTTCCCTCGAGTCTTTCCCACGAGGCTTTCCCACGAGGCTTTCCACAGGGCTGTCCCACCTGCACACGTGGTGGGAGTCGATCCTCGGCTTGAACGTCAAGGCAGTGCAGGGAAAACAGGTTCCTCTGGAATGGACTGACACATCTGGGGGACTCTTGGAATGGTGGCACGACCCTGGAGTTCCTCTCGCCTTTCCTGTGGAGAGCGCCTCCTCTTGAGATGCGACGGGAACGCCGGGAATTCTTTCCCTAGGAAACAGGGAAAGGATCCCTCATCTCGAGCTAGGAGGCGGAAACGGGGTTCCCCTGGATGTGTGCGGGACCCCATGTGCTTCCTCTCGAGTGGAGACGGGTATGTCTGGGAACTTCTTGAGTTGCAGCAAGGGTGTGAAGGACCCTTTGGAAGTTCCAGTGGTTAGACGTGATTAGCCTCGAGAAGCCTCAGCGGAAATTGGCCTCATATCGCCTGGAGGGTAAAACCTCCTGGATTTTCTCGAGTTGCGGCAGGTGCTCTCGACTTACGACGGGGACCTCAGGGACCCGCTCTGGTGGCCTTAGGAAAGGCCAGTCCCCATGCGAGTTCATCGGGGGCCTCTCGGGATTCCTCTCCCGTCGATGCCGGGGCCTAAGACCTTGTGTGGAGTCGGGGCCGGAACCTGAGGATTCCTCTCCAGTGCTGACATGGATCTTGGGGTACTTCTGGAGTCTCCCCAGGGGAGTCAGTCCTCGTCTCGAATGCGGGCATGCACTTGGGCTTTCCTCCAGAGCGGTAGCAGCAGTGTCACGCAGTCCGCCGCGTGGATCAAAGGATCTATGGTTTTCCCTCGAGTCTTTCCCACGAGGCTTTCCCACGAGGCTTTCCCACAGGGCTGTCCCACGTGCACACGTGGTGGGAGTCGATCCTCGGCTTGAACGTCAAGGCAGTGCAGGGAAAGCAGGTTCCTCTGGAATGGACTGACACATCTGGGGGACTCTTGGAATGGTGGCACGACCCTGGAGTTCCTCTCGCCTTTCCTGTGGAGAGCGCCTCCTCTTGAGATGCGACGGGAACACCGGGAATTCTTTCCCTACGAAACAGGGAAAGGATCCCTCATCTCGAGCTAGGAGGCGGAAATGGGGCTCCCCTGGATGTTTGCGGGACCCCACGTGCTTCCTCTCGAGTGGAGACGGGTATGTCGGGGAACTTCTAGAGTTGCAGCAAGGGTGTGAAGGACCCTTTGGAAGTTCCAGTGGTTAGATGTGATTTGCCTCGAGAAGCCTCAGCGGAAATGGGCTTCATCTCGCCTGGAGGGCAAAACCTCCTGGATTTTCTCGAGTTGCGGCAGGTGCTCTCGACTTACGACGGGGACCTCAGGGACCCGCTCTGGTGACCTCAGGAAAGGCCAGTCCCCATGCGAGTTCCTCGGGGGCCTCTCGGGATTTCTCTCCCGTCGATGCCGGGGCCTAAGACCTTTTGTGGAGTCGGGGCCGGAACCTGAGGATTCCTCTCCAGTGCTGACATGGATCTTGGGGTACTTCTGGAGTCTCCCCAGGGGAGTCAGTCCTCGTCTCGAATGCGGGCATGCACTTGCGCTTTCCTCCAGAGCGGTAGCAGCAGTGTCACGCAGTCCGCCGCGTGGATCAAAGGATCTATGGTTTTCCCTCGAGTCTTTCCCACGAGGCTTTCCCACGAGGCTTTCCACAGGGCTGTCCCACCTGCACACGTGGTGGGACTCGATTCTCGGCTTGAACGTCAAGGCAGTGCAGGGAAAACAGGTTCCTCTGGAATGGACTGACACATATGGGGGACTCTTGGAATGGTGGCACGACCCTGGAGTTCCTCTCGCCTTTCCTGTGGAGAGCGCCTCCTCTTGAGATGCGACGGGAACGCCGGGAATTCTTTCCCTACGAAACAGGGAAAGGATCCCTCATCTCGAGCTAGGAGGCGGAAATGGGGCTCCCCTGGATGTTTGCGGGACCCCACGTGCTTCCTCTCGAGTGGAGACGGGTATGTCGGGGAACTTCTTGAGTTGCAGCAAGGGTGTGAAGGACCCTTTGGAAGTTCCAGTGGTTAGATGTGATTGGCCTCGAGAAGCCTCAGCGGAAATGGGCCTCATCTCGCCTGGAGGGCGAAACCTCCTGGATTTTCTCGAGTTGCGGCAGGTGCTCTCGTCTTACGACGGGGACCTCAGGGACCCGCTCTGGTGACCTCAGGAAAGGCCAGTGCCCATGCGAGTTCCTCGGGGGCCTCTCGGGATTTCTCTCCCGTCGATGCCGGGGCCTAAGACCTTGTGTGGAGTCGGGGCCGCAACCTGAGGATTCCTCTCCAGTGCTGACATGGATCTTGGGGTACTTCTGGAGTCTCCCCAGGGGAGTCAGTCCTCGTCTCGAATGCGGACATGCACTTGCGCTTTCCTCCAGAGCGGTAGCAGCAGTGTCACGCAGTCCGCCGCGTGGATCAAAGGATCTATGGTTTTCCCTCGAGTCTTTCCCACGAGGCTTTCCCACGAGGCTTTCCACAGGGCTGTCCCACATGCACACGTGGTGTGACTCGATTCTCGGCTTGAACGTCAAGGCAGTGCAGGGAAAACATGTTCCTCTGGAATGGACTGACACATCTGGGGGACTCTTGGAATGGTGGCACGACCCTGGAGTTCCTCTCGCCTTTCCTGTGGAGAGCGCCTCCTCTTGAGATGCGACGGGAACGCCGGGAATTCTTTCCCTACGAAACAGGGAAAGGATCCCTCATCTCGAGCTAGGAGGCGGAAATGGGGCTCCCCTGGATGTGTGCGGGACCCCACGTGCTTCCTCTCGAGTGGAGACGGGTATGTCGGGGAACTTCTTGAGTTGCAGCAAGGGTGTGAAGGTCCCTTTGGAAGTTCCAGTGGTTAGATGTGATTGGCCTCGAGAAGCCTCAGCGGAAATGGGCCTCATCTCGCCTGGAGGGCAAAACCTCCTGGATTTTCTCGAGTTGCGGCAGGTGCTCTCGACTTACGTCGTGGACCTCAGGGACCCGCTCTGGTGGCCTCAGGAAAGGGCAGTCCCCATGCGACTTCCTCGGGGGCCTCTCGGGATTCCTCTCCCGTAGATGCCGGGGCCGAAGACCTTGTGTGGAGTCGGGGCCGGAACCAGAAGATTCCTCTCCAGTGCTGACATGGATCTTGGGGTACTTCTGGAGTCTCCCCAGGGGAGTCAGTCCTCGTTTCGAATGCGGGCATGCACTTGCGCTTTCCTCCAGAGCGGTAGCAGCAGTGTCACGCAGTCCGCCCAATGGATCAAAGGATCTATGGTTTTCCCTCGAGTCTTTCCCACGAGGCTTTCCCACGAGGCTTTCCCACAGGGCTGTCCCACGTGCACACGTGGTGGGAGTCGATCCTCGACTTGAACGTCAAGGCAGTGCAGGGAAAACAGGTTCCTCTGGAATGGACTGACACATCTGGGGGACTCTTGGAATGGTGGCACGACCCTGGAGTTCCTCTCGCCTTTCCTGTGGAGAGCGCCTCCTCTTGAGATGCGACGGGAACGCCGGGAATTCTTTCCCTACGAAAAAGGGAAAGGATCCCTCATCTCGAGCTAGGAGGCGGAAACGGGGCTCCCCTGGATGTGTGCGGGACCCCACGTGCTTCCTCTCGAGTGGAGACGGGTATGTCGGGGAACTTCTTGAGTTGCAGCAAGGGTGTGAAGGACCCTTTGGAAGTTCCAGTGGTTAGACGTGATTAGCCTCGAGAAGCCTCAGCGGAAATGGGCCTCATCTCGCCTGGAGGGCAAAACCTCCTGGATTTTCTCGAGTTGCGGCAGGTGCTCTCGACTTACGTCGTGGACCTCAGGGACCCGCTCTGGTGGCCTCAGGAAAGGCCAGTCCCCATGCGAGTTCCTCGGGGGCCTCTCGGGATTCCTCTCCAGTCGATGCCGGGGCCTAAGACCTTGTGTGGAGTCTGGGCCGGAACCTGAGGATTCCTCTGCAGTACTGACATGGATCTTGGGGTACTTCTGGAGTCTCCCCAGGGGAGTCAGTCCTCGTCTCGAATGCGGGCATGCACTTGCGCTTTCCTCCAGAGCGGTAGCAGCAGTGTCACGCAGTCCGCCGCGTGGATCAAAGGATCTATGGTTTTCCCTCGAGTCTTTCCCACGAGGCTTTCCCACGAGGCTTTCCACAGGGCTGTCCCACGTGCACACGTGGTGGGCGTCGATCCTCGGCTTGAACGTCAAGGCAGTGCAGGGAAAACAGGTTCCTCTGGAATGGACTGACACATCTGGGGGACTCTTGGAATGGTGGCACGACCCTGGAGTTCCTCTCGCCTTTCCTGTGGAGAGCGCCTCCTCTTGAGATGCGACGGGAACGCCGGGAATTCTTTCCCTACGAAACAGGGAAAGGATCCCTCATCTCGAACTAGGAGGCGGAAACGGGGTTCCCCTGGATGTGTGCGGGACCCCATGTGCTTCCTCTCGAGTGGAGACGGGTATGTCTGGGAACTTCTTGAGTTGCAGCAAGGGTGTGAAGGACCCTTTGGAAGTTCCAGTGGTTAGACGTGATTAGCCTCGAGAAGCCTCAGCGGAAATTGGCCTCATATCGCCTGGAGGGTAAAACCTCCTGGATTTTCTCGAGTTGCGGCAGGTGCTCTCGACTTACGACGGGGACCTCAGGGACCCGCTCTGGTGGCCTTAGGAAAGGCCAGTCCCCATGCGAGTTCATCGGGGGCCTCTCGGGATTCCTCTCCCGTCGATGCCGGGGCCTAAGACCTTGTGTGGAGTCGGGGCCGGAACCTGAGGATTCCTCTCCAGTGCTGACATGGATCTTGGGGTACTTCTGGAGTCTCCCCAGGGGAGTCAGTCCTCGTCTCGAATGCGGGCATGCACTTGGGCTTTCCTCCAGAGCGGTAGCAGCAGTGTCACGCAGTCCGCCGCGTGGATCAAAGGATCTATGGTTTTCCCTCGAGTCTTTCCCACGAGGCTTTCCCACGAGGCTTTCCACAGGGCTGTCCCACGTGCACACGTGGTGGGACTCGATTCTCGGCTTGAACGTCAAGGCAGTGCAGGGAAAACAGGTTCCTCTGGAATGGACTGACACATCTGGGGGACTCTTGGAATCGTGGCACGACCCTGGAGTTCCTCTCGCCTTTCCTGTGGAGAGCGCCTCCTCTTGAGATGCGACGGGAACGCCGGGAATTCTTTCCCTACGAAACAGGGAAAGGATCCCTCATCTCGAGCTAGGAGGCGGAAATGGGGCTCCCCTGGATGTGTGCGGGACCCCACGTGCTTCCTCTCGAGTGGAGACGGGTATGTCGGGGAACTTCTTGAGTTGCAGCAAGGGTGTGAAGGTCCCTTTGGAAGTTCCAGTGGTTAGATGTGATTGGCCTCGAGAAGCCTCAGCGGAAATTGGCCTCATCTCGCCTGGAGGGCAAAACCTCCTGGATTTTCTCGAGTTGCGGCAGGTGCTCTCGACTTACGTCGTGGACCTCAGGGACCCGCTCTGGTGGCCTCAGGAAAGGGCAGTCCCCATGCGACTTCCTCGGGGGCCTCTCGGGATTCCTCTCCCGTAGATGCCGGGGCCGAAGACCTTGTGTGGAGTCGGGGCCGGAACCAGAAGATTCCTCTCCAGTGCTGACATGGATCTTGGGGTACTTCTGGAGTCTCCCCAGTGGAGTCAGTCCTCGTTTCGAATGCGGGCATGCACTTGCGCTTTCCTCCAGAGCGGTAGCAGCAGTGTCACGCAGTCCGCCCAATGGATCAAAGGATCTATGGTTTTCCCTCGAGTCTTTCCCACGAGACTTTCCCACGAGGCTTTCCCACAGGGCTGTCCCACGTGCACACGTGGTGGGAGTCGATCCTCGACTTGAACGTCAAGGCAGTGCAGGGAAAACAGGTTCCTCTGGAATGGACTGACACATCTGGGGGACTCTTGGAATGGTGGCACGACCCTGGAGTTCCTCTCGCCTTTCCTGTGGAGAGCGCCTCCTCTTGAGATGCGACGGGAACGCCGGGAATTCTTTCCCTACGAAACAGGGAAAGGATCCCTCATCTCGAGCTAGGAGGCGGAAACGGGGCTCCCCTGGATGTGTGCGGGACCCCACGTGCTTCCTCTCGAGTGGAGACGGGTATGTCGGGGAACTTCTTGAGTTGCAGCAAGGGTGTGAAGGACCCTTTGGAAGTTCCAGTGGTTAGACGTGATTAGCCTCGAGAAGCCTCAGCGGAAATGGGCCTCATCTCGCCTGGAGGGCAAAACCTCCTGGATTTTCTCGAGTTGCGGCAGGTGCTCTCGACTTACGTCGTGGACCTCAGGGACCCGCTCTGGTGGCCTCAGGAAAGGCCAGTCCCCATGCGAGTTCCTCGGGGGCCTCTCGGGATTCCTCTCCAGTCGATGCCGGGGCCTAAGACCTTGTGTGGAGTCGGGGCCGGAACCTGAGGATTCCTCTCCAGTGCTGACATGGATCTTGGGGTACTTCTGGAGTCTCCCCAGGGGAGTCAGTCCTCGTCTCGAATGCGGGCATGCACTTGCGCTTTCCTCCAGAGCGGTAGCAGCAGTGTCACGCAGTCCGCCGCGTGGATCAAAGGATCTATGGTTTTCCCTCGAGTCTTTCCCACGAGGCTTTCCCACGAGGCTTTCCACAGGGCTGTCCCACCTGCACACGTGGTGGGAGTCGATCCTCGGCTTGAACGTCAAGGCAGTGCAGGGAAAACAGGTTCCTCTGGAATGGACTGACACATCTGGGGGACTCTTGGAATGGTGGCACGACCCTGGAGTTCCTCTCGCCTTTCCTGTGGAGAGCGCCTCCTCTTGAGATGCGACGGGAACGCCGGGAATTCTTTCCCTACGAAACAGGGAAAGGATCCCTCATCTCGAGCTAGGAGGCCGAAACGGGGCTCCCCTGGATGTGTGCAGGACCCCACGTGCTTCCTCTCGAGTGGAGACGGGTATGTCGGGGAACTTCTTGAATTGCAGCAAGGGTGTGAAGGACCCTTTGGAAGTTCCAGTGGTTAGATGTGATTGGCCTCGAGAAGCCTCAGCGGAAATGGGCCTCATCTCGCCTGGAGGGCAAAACCTCCTGGATTTTCTCGAGTTGCGGCAGGTGCTCTCGACTTACGACGGGGACCTCAGGGACCCGCTCTGGTGGCCTCAGGAAAGGGCAGTCCCCATGCGACTTCCTCGGGGGCCTCTCGGGATTCCTCTCCCGTCGATGCCGGGGCCGAAGACCTTGTGTGGAGTCGGGGCCGGAACCAGAAGATTCCTCTCCAGTGCTGACATGGATCTTGGGGTACTTCTGGAGTCTCCCCAGGGGAGTCAGTCCTCGTCTCGAATGCGGGCATGCACTTGCGCTTTCCTCCAGAGCGGTAGCAGCAGTGTCACGCAGTCCGCCGCGTGGATCAAAGGATCTATGGTTTTCCCTCGAGTCTTTCCCACGAGGCTTTCCCACGAGGCTTTCCACAGGGCTGTCCCACGTGCACACGTGGTGGGACTCGATTCTCGGCTTGAACGTCAAGGCAGTGCAGGGAAAACAGGTTCCTCTGGAATGGACTGACACATCTGGGGGACTCTTGGAATGGTGGCACGACCCTGGAGTTCCTCTCGCCTTTCCTGTGGAGAGCGCCTCCTCTTGAGATGCGACGGGAACGCCGGGAATTCTTTCCCTACGAAACAGGGAAAGGATACCTCATCTCGAGCTAGGAGGCGGAAACGGGGCTCCCCTGGATGTTTGCGGGACCCCACGTGCTTCCTCTCGAGTGGAGACGGGTATGTCGGGGAACTTCTTGAGTTGCAGCAAGGGTGTGAAGGACCCTTTGGAAGTTCCAGTGGTTAGACGTGATTAGCCTCGAGAAGCCTCAGCGGAAATGGGCCTCATCTCGCCTGGAGGGCAAAACCTCCTGGATTTTCTCGAGTTGCGGCAGGTGCTCTCGACTTACGACGGGGACCTCAGGGACCCGCTCTGGTGGCCTCAGGAAAGGGCAGTCCCCATGCGACTTCCTCGGGGGCCTCTCGTGATTCCTCTCCCGTCGATGCCGGGGCCGAAGACCTTGTGTGGAGTCGGGGCCGGAACCAGAAGATTCCTCTCCAGTGCTGACATGGATCTTGGGGTACTTCTGGAGTCTCCCCAGGGGAGTCAGTCCTCGTTTCGAATGCGGGCATGCACTTGTGCTTTCCTCCAGAGCGGTAGCAGCAGTGTCACGCAGTCTGCCGCGTGGATCAAAGGATCTATGGTTTTCCCTCGAGTCTTTCCCACGAGGCTTTCCCACGAGGCTTTCCCACAGGGCTGTCCCACGTGCACACGTGGTGGGAGTCGATCCTCGGCTTGAACGTCAAGGCAGTGCAGGGAAAACAGGTTCCACTGGAATGGACTGACACATATGGGGTCTCTTGGAATGGTGGCACGACCCTGGAGTTCCTCTCGCCTTTCCTGTGGGAGTGCCTCCTCTTGAGATGCGACGGGAACGCCGGGAATTCTTTCCCTACGAAACAGGGAAAGGATCCCTCATCTCGAGCTGGGAGGTGGAAACGGGGCTACCCTGGATGTGTGCGGGACCCCACGTGCTTCCTCTCGAGTGGAGACGGGTATGTCGGGGAACTTCTAGAGTTGCAGCAAGGGTGTGAAGGACCCTTTGGAAGTTCCAGTGGTTAGATGTGATTAGCCTCGAGAAGCCTCAGCGGAAATGGGCCTCATCTCGCCTGGAGGGCAAAACCTCCTGGATTTTCTCGAGTTGCGCAGGTGCTCTCAACTTACGACGCGGACCTCAGGGACCCGCTCTGGTGGCCTCAGGAAAGGGCAGTCCCCATGCGACTTCCTCGGGGGCCTCTCGGGATTTCTCTCCCGTCGATGCCGGGGCCTAAGACCTTGTGTGGAGTCGGGGCCGGAACCTGAGGATTCCTCTCCAGTGCTGACATGGATCTTGGGGTACTTCTGGAGTCTCCCCAGGGGAGTCAGTCCTCGTCTCGAATGCGGGCATGCACTTGCGCTTTCCTCCAGAGCGGTAGCAGCAGTGTCACGCAGTCCGCCGCGTGGATCAAAGGATCTATGGTTTTCCCTCGAGTCTTTCCCACGAGGCTTTCCCACGAGGCTTTCCACAGGGCTGTCCCACGTGCACACGTGGTGGGACTCGATTCTCGGCTTGAACGTCAAGGCAGTGCAGGGAAAACAGGTTCCTCTGGAATGGACTGACACATCTGGGGGACTCTTGGAATGGTGGCACGACCCTGGAGTTCCTCTCGCCTTTCCTGTGGAGAACGCCTCCTCTTGAGATGCGACGGGAACGCCGGGAATTCTTTCCCTACGAAACAGGGAAAGGATCCCTCATCTCGAGCTAGGAGGCGGAAACGGGGCTCCCCTGGATGTGTGCGGGACCCCACGTGCTTCCTCTCGAGTGGAGACGGGTATGTCGGGGAACTTCTTGAGTTGCAGCAAGGGTGTGAAGGACCCTTTGGACGTTCCAGTGGTTAGATGTGATTGGCCTCGAGAAGCCTCAGCGGAAATGGGCCTCATCTCGCCTGGAGGGCAAAACCTCCTGGATTTTCTCGAGTTGCGGCAGGTGCTCTCGACTTACGACGGGGACCTCGGGGACCCGCTCTGGTGGCCTCAGGAAAGGCCAGTCCCCATGCGAGTTCCTCTGGGGCCTCTCGGGATTCCTCTCTCGTCGATGCTGGGGCCTAAGACCTTGTGTGGAGTCGGGGCAGGAACCTGAGGATTCCTCTCCAGTGCTGACATGGATCTTGGGGTACTTCTGGAGTCTCCCCAGGGGAGTCAGTCCTCGTCTCGAATGCGGGCATGCACTTGCGCTTTCCTCCAGAGCGGTAGCAGCAGTGTCACGCAGTCCGCCGCGTGGATCAAAGGATCTATGGTTTTCCCTCGAGTCTTTCCCACGAGGCTTTCCCACGAGGCTTTCCCACAGGGCTGTCCCACGTGCACACGTGGTGGGAGTGGATCCTCGGCTTGAACGTCAAGGCAGTGCACGGAAAACAGGTTCCTCTGGAATGGACTGACACATCTGGGGTCTCTTGGAATGGTGGCACGACCCTGGAGTTCCTCTCGCCTTTCCTGTGGGAGTGCCTCCTCTTGAGATGCGACGGGAAGGCCGGGAATTCTTTCCCTAAGAAACAGGGAAAGGATCCCTCATCTCGAGCTAGGAGGTGGAAACGGGGCTACCCTGGATGTGTGCGGGACCCCACGTGCTTCCTCTCGAGTGGAGACGGGTATGTCGGGGAACTTCTAGAGTTGCAGCAAGGGTGTGAAGGACCCTTTGGAAGTTTCAGTGGTTAGATGTGATTAGCCTCGAGAAGCCTCAGCGGAAATGGGCTTCATCTCGCCTGGAGGGCAAAATCTCCTGGATTTTCTCGAGTTGCGGCAGGTGCTCTCGACTTACGACGGGGACCTCAGGGACCCACTCTGGTGACATCAGGAAAGGCCAGTCCCCATGCGAGTTCCTCGGGGGCCTCTCGGGATTTCTCTCCCGTCGATGCCGGGGCCTAAGACCTTGTGTGGAGTCGGGGCCCGAACCTGAGGATTCCTCTCCAGTGCTGACATGGATCTTGGGGTACTTCTGGAGTCTCCCCAGGGGAGTCAGTCCTCGTCTCGAATGCGGGCATGCACTTGCGCTTTCCTCCAGAGCGGTAGCAGCAGTGTCACGCAGTCCGCCGCGTGGATCAAAGGATCTATGGTTTTCCCTCGAGTCTTTCCCACGAGGCTTTCCCACGAGGCTTTCCACAGGGCTGTCCGACCTGCACACGTGGTGGGACTCGATTCTCGGCTTGAACGTCAAGGCAGTGCAGGGAAAACAGGTTCCTCTGGAATGGACTGACACATCTGGGGGACTCTTGGAATGGTGGCACGACCCTGGAGTTCCTCTCGCCTTTCCTGTGGAGAGCGCCTCCTCTTGAGATGCGACGGGAACGCCGGGAATTCTTTCCCTACGAAACAGGGAAAGGATCCCTCATCTCGAGCTAGGAGGCGGAAACGGGGCTCCCCTGGATGTGTGCGGGACCCCACGTGCTTCCTCTCGAGTGGAGACGGGTATGTCGGGGAACTTCTTGAGTTGCAGCAAGGGTGTGAAGGACCCTTTGGAAGTTCCAGTGGTTAGACGTGATTAGCCTCGAGAAGCCTCAGCGGAAATGGGCCTCATCTCGCCTGGAGGGCAAAACCTCCTGGATTTTCTCGAGTTGCGGCAGGTGCTCTCGACTTACGTCGTGGACCTCAGGGACCCGCTCTGGTGGCCTCAGGAAAGGCCAGTCCCCATGCGAGTTCCTCGGGGGCCTCTCGGGATTCCTCTCCCGTCGATGCCGGGGCCTAAGACCTTGTGTGGAGTCGGGGCCGCAACCTGAGGATTCCTCTCCAGTGCTGACTTGGATCTTGGGGTACTTCTGGAGTCTCCCCAGGGGAGTCAGTCCTCGTCTCGAATGCGGGCATGCACTTGCGCTTTCCTCCAGAGCGGTAGCAGCAGTGTCACGCAGTCCGCCGCGTGGATCAAAGGATCTATGGTTTTCCCTCGAGTCTTTCCCACGAGGCTTTCCCACGAGGCTTTCCACAGGGCTGTCCCACTGCACACGTGGTGGGAGTCGATCCTCGGCTTGAACGTCAAGGCAGTGCAGGGAAAACAGGTTCCTCTGGAATGGACTGACACATCTGGGGGACTCTTGGAATGGTGGCACGACCCTGGAGTTCCTCTCGCCTTTCCTGTGGAGAGCGCCTCCTCTTGAGATGCGACGGGAACGCCGGGAATTCTTTCCCTACGAAACAGGGAAAGGATCCCTCATCTCGAGCTAGGAGGCGGAAATGGGGCTCCCCAGGATTTTTGCGGGACCCCACGTGCTTCCTCTCGAGTGGAGACGGGTATGTCGGGGAACTTCTTGAGTTACAGCAAGGGTGTGAAGGACCCTTTGGAAGTTCCAGTGGTTAGATGTGATTGGCCTCGAGAAGCCTCAGCGGAAATGGGCCTCATCTCGCCTGGAGGGCAAAACCTCCTGGATTTTCTCGAGTTGCGGCAGGTGCTCTCGACTTACGACGGGGACCTCAGGGACCCGCTCTGGTGGCCTCAGGAAAGGGCAGTCCCAATGCGACTTCCTCGGGGGCCTTTCGGGATTCCTCTCCCGTCGATGCCGGGGCCGAAGACCTTGTGTGGAGTCGGGGCCGGAACCAGAGGATTCCTCTCCAGTGCTGACATGGATCTTGGGGTACTTCTGGAGTCTCCCCAGGGGAGGCAGTCCTCGTTTCGAATGCGGGCATGCACTTGCGCTTTCCTCCAGAGCGGTAGCAGCAGTGTCACGCAGTCCGCCGCGTGGATCAAAGGATCTATGGTTTTCCCTCGAGTCTTTCCCACGAGGCTTTCCCACGAGGCTTTCCCACAGGGCTGTCCCACGTGCACACGTGGTGGGAGTCGATCCTCGGCTTGAACGTCAAGGCAGTGCAGGGAAAACAGGTTCCTCTGGAATGGACTGACACATATGGGGTCTCTTGGAATGGTGGCACTACCCTGGAGTTCCTCTCGCCTTTCCTGTGGGAGTGCCTCCTCTTGAGATGCGACGGGAACGCCGGGAATTCTTTCCCTACGAAACAGGGAAAGGATCCCTCATCTCGAGCTAGGAGGCGGAAACGGGGCTACCCTGGATGTGTGCGGAACCCCACGTGCTTCCTCTCGAGTGGAGACGGGTATGTCGGGGAACTTCTTGAGTTGCAGCAAGGGTGTGAAGGACCCTTTGGAAGTTCCAGTGGTTAGACGTGATTAGCCTCGAGAAGCCTCAGCGGAAATGGGCCTCATCTCGCCTGGAGGGCAAAACCTCCTGGATTTTCTCGAGTTGCGGCAGGTGCTCTCGACTTACGTCGTGGAACTCAGGGACCCGCTCTGGTGGCCTCAGGAAAGGCCAGTCCCCATGCGAGTTCCTCGGGGGCCTCTCGGGATTCCTCTCCAGTCGATGCCGGGGCCTAAGACCTTGTGTGGAGTCTGGGCCGGAACCTGAGGATTCCTCTCCAGTGCTGACATGGATCTTGGGGTACTTCTGGAGTCTCCCCAGGGGAGTCAGTCCTCGTCTCGAATGCGGGCATGCACTTGCGCTTTCCTCCAGAGCGGTAGCAGCAGTGTCACGCAGTCCGCCGCGTGGATCAAAGGATCTATGGTTTTCCCTCGAGTCTTTCCCACGAGGCTTTCCCACGAGGCTTTCCACAGGGCTGTCCCACCTGCACACGTGGTGGGAGTCGATCCTCGGCTTGAACGTCAAGGCAGTGCAGGGAAAACAGGTTCCTCTGGAATGGACTGACACATCTGGGGGACTCTTGGAATGGTGGCACGACCCTGGAGTTCCTCTCGCCTTTCCTGTGGAGAGCGCCTCCTCTTGAGATGCGACGGGAACGCCGGGAATTCTTTCCCTAGGAAACAGGGAAAGGATCCCTCATCTCGAGCTAGGAGGCGGAAACGGGGTTCCCCTGGATGTGTGCGGGACCCCATGTGCTTCCTCTCGAGTGGAGACGGGTATGTCTGGGAACTTCTTGAGTTGCAGCAAGGGTGTGAAGGACCCTTTGGAAGTTCCAGTGGTTAGACGTGATTAGCCTCGAGAAGCCTCAGCGGAAATTGGCCTCATATCGCCTGGAGGGTAAAACCTCCTGGATTTTCTCGAGTTGCGGCAGGTGCTCTCGACTTACGACGGGGACCTCAGGGACCCGCTCTGGTGGCCTTAGGAAAGGCCAGTCCCCATGCGAGTTCATCGGGGGCCTCTCGGGATTCCTCTCCCGTCGATGCCGGGGCCTAAGACCTTGTGTGGAGTCGGGGCCGGAACCTGAGGATTCCTCTCCAGTGCTGACATGGATCTTGGGGTACTTCTGGAGTCTCCCCAGGGGAGTCAGTCCTCGTCTCGAATGCGGGCATGCACTTGGGCTTTCCTCCAGAGCGGTAGCAGCAGTGTCACGCAGTCCGCCGCGTGGATCAAAGGATCTATGGTTTTCCCTCGAGTCTTTCCCACGAGGCTTTCCCACGAGGCTTTCCCACAGGGCTGTCCCACGTGCACACGTGGTGGGAGTCGATCCTCGGCTTGAACGTCAAGGCAGTGCAGGGAAAGCAGGTTCCTCTGGAATGGACTGACACATCTGGGGGACTCTTGGAATGGTATCACGACCCTGGAGTTCCTCTCGCCTTTCCTGTGGAGAGCGCCTCCTCTTGAGATGCGACGGGAACACCGGGAATTCTTTCCCTACGAAACAGGGAAAGGATCCCTCATCTCGAGCTAGGAGGCGGAAATGGGGCTCCCCTGGATGTTTGCGGGACCCCACGTGCTTCCTCTCGAGTGGAGACGGGTATGTCGGGGAACTTCTAGAGTTGCAGCAAGGGTGTGAAGGACCCTTTGGAAGTTCCAGTGGTTAGATGTGATTTGCCTCGAGAAGCCTCAGCGGAAATGGGCTTCATCTCGCCTGGAGGGCAAAACCTCCTGGATTTTCTCGAGTTGCGGCAGGTGCTCTCGACTTACGACGGGGACCTCAGGGACCCGCTCTGGTGACCTCAGGAAAGGCCAGTCCCCATGCGAGTTCCTCGGGGGCCTCTCGGGATTTCTCTCCCGTCGATGCCGGGGCCTAAGACCTTTTGTGGAGTCGGGGCCGGAACCTGAGGATTCCTCTCCAGTGCTGACATGGATCTTGGGGTACTTCTGGAGTCTCCCCAGGGGAGTCAGTCCTCGTCTCGAATGCGGGCATGCACTTGCGCTTTCCTCCAGAGCGGTAGCAGCAGTGTCACGCAGTCCGCCGCGTGGATCAAAGGATCTATGGTTTTCCCTCGAGTCTTTCCCACGAGGCTTTCCCACGAGGCTTTCCACAGGGCTGTCCCACCTGCACACGTGGTGGGACTCGATTCTCGGCTTGAACGTCAAGGCAGTGCAGGGAAAACAGGTTCCTCTGGAATGGACTGACACATCTGGGGGACTCTTGGAATGGTGGCACGACCCTGGAGTTCCTCTCGCCTTTCCTGTGGAGAGCGCCTCCTCTTGAGATGCGACGGGAACGCCGGGAATTCTTTCCCTACGAAACAGGGAAAGGATCCCTCATCTCGAGCTAGGAGGCGGAAATGGGGCTCCCCTGGATGTTTGCGGGACCCCACGTGCTTCCTCTCGAGTGGAGACGGGTATGTCGGGGAACTTCTTGAGTTGCAGCAAGGGTGTGAAGGACCCTTTGGAAGTTCCAGTGGTTAGATGTGATTGGCCTCGAGAAGCCTCAGCGGAAATGGGCCTCATCTCGCCTGGAGGGCGAAACCTCCTGGATTTTCTCGAGTTGCGGCAGGTGCTCTCGTCTTACGACGGGGACCTCAGGGACCCGCTCTGGTGACCTCAGGAAAGGCCAGTGCCCATGCGAGTTCCTCGGGGGCCTCTCGGGATTTCTCTCCCGTCGATGCCGGGCCTAAGACCTTGTGTGGAGTCGGGGCCGCAACCTGAGGATTCCTCTCCAGTGCTGACATGGATCTTGGGGTACTTCTGGAGTCTCCCCAGGGGAGTCAGTCCTCGTCTCGAATGCGGACATGCACTTGCGCTTTCCTCCAGAGCGGTAGCAGCAGTGTCACGCAGTCCGCCGCGTGGATCAAAGGATCTATGGTTTTCCCTCGAGTCTTTCCCACGAGGCTTTCCCACGAGGCTTTCCACAGGGCTGTCCCACATGCACACGTGGTGGGACTCGATTCTCGGCTTGAACGTCAAGGCAGTGCAGGGAAAACAGGTTCCTCTGGAATGGACTGACACATCTGGGGGACTCTTGGAATGGTGGCACGACCCTGGAGTTCCTCTCGCCTTTCCTGTGGAGAGCGCCTCCTCTTGAGATGCGACGGGAACGCCGGGAATTCTTTCCCTACGAAACAGGGAAAGGATCCCTCATCTCGAGCTAGGAGGCGGAAATGGGGCTCCCCTGGATGTGTGCGGGACCCCACGTGCTTCCTCTCGAGTGGAGACGGGTATGTCGGGGAACTTCTTGAGTTGCAGCAAGGGTGTGAAGGTCCCTTTGGAAGTTCCAGTGGTTAGATGTGATTGGCCTCGAGAAGCCTCAGCGGAAATGGGCCTCATCTCGCCTGGAGGGCAAAACCTCCTGGATTTTCTCGAGTTGCGGCAGGTGCTCTCGACTTACGTCGTGGACCTCAGGGACCCGCTCTGGTGGCCTCAGGAAAGGGCAGTCCCCATGCGACTTCCTCGGGGGCCTCTCGGGATTCCTCTCCCGTAGATGCCGGGGCCGAAGACCTTGTGTGGAGTCGGGGCCGGAACCAGAAGATTCCTCTCCAGTGCTGACATGGATCTTGGGGTACTTCTGGAGTCTCCCCAGGGGAGTCAGTCCTCGTTTCGAATGCGGGCATGCACTTGCGCTTTCCTCCAGAGCGGTAGCAGCAGTGTCACGCAGTCCGCCCAATGGATCAAAGGATCTATGGTTTTCCCTCGAGTCTTTCCCACGAGGCTTTCCCACGAGGCTTTCCCACAGGGCTGTCCCACGTGCACACGTGGTGGGAGTCGATCCTCGACTTGAACGTCAAGGCAGTGCAGGGAAAACAGGTTCCTCTGGAATGGACTGACACATCTGGGGGACTCTTGGAATGGTGGCACGACCCTGGAGTTCCTCTCGCCTTTCCTGTGGAGAGCGCCTCCTCTTGAGATGCGACGGGAACGCCGGGAATTCTTTCCCTACGAAACAGGGAAAGGATCCCTCATCTCGAGCTAGGAGGCGGAAACGGGGCTCCCCTGGATGTGTGCGGGACCCCACGTGCTTCCTCTCGAGTGGAGACGGGTATGTCGGGGAACTTCTTGAGTTGCAGCAAGGGTGTGAAGGACCCTTTGGAAGTTCCAGTGGTTAGACGTGATTAGCCTCGAGAAGCCTCAGCGGAAATGGGCCTCATCTCGCCTGGAGGGCAAAACCTCCTGGATTTTCTCGAGTTGCGGCAGGTGCTCTCGACTTACGTCGTGGACCTCAGGGACCCGCTCTGGTGGCCTCAGGAAAGGCCAGTCCCCATGCGAGTTCCTCGGGGGCCTCTCGGGATTCCTCTCCAGTCGATGCCGGGGCCTAAGACCTTGTGTGGAGTCTGGGCCGGAACCTGAGGATTCCTCTGCAGTACTGACATGGATCTTGGGGTACTTCTGGAGTCTCCCCAGGGGAGTCAGTCCTCGTCTCGAATGCGGGCATGCACTTGCGCTTTCCTCCAGAGCGGTAGCAGCAGTGTCACGCAGTCCGCCGCGTGGATCAAAGGATCTATGGTTTTCCCTCGAGTCTTTCCCACGAGGCTTTCCCACGAGGCTTTCCACAGGGCTGTCCCACGTGCACACGTGGTGGGAGTCGATCCTCGGCTTGAACGTCAAGGCAGTGCAGGGAAAACAGGTTCCTCTGGAATGGACTGACACATCTGGGGGACTCTTGGAATGGTGGCACGACCCTGGAGTTCCTCTCGCCTTTCCTGTGGAGAGCGCCTCCTCTTGAGATGCGACGGGAACGCCGGGAATTCTTTCCCTACGAAACAGGGAAAGGATCCCTCATCTCGAACTAGGATGCGGAAACGGGGTTCCCCTGGATGTGTGCGGGACCCCATGTGCTTCCTCTCGAGTGGAGACGGGTATGTCTGGGAACTTCTTGAGTTGCAGCAAGGGTGTGAAGGACCCTTTGGAAGTTCCAGTGGTTAGACGTGATTAGCCTCGAGAAGCCTCAGCGGAAATTGGCCTCATATCGCCTGGAGGGTAAAACCTCCTGGATTTTCTCGAGTTGCGGCAGGTGCTCTCGACTTACGACGGGGACCTCAGGGACCCGCTCTGGTGGCCTTAGGAAAGGCCAGTCCCCATGCGAGTTCATCGGGGGCCTCTCGGGATTCCTCTCCCGTCGATGCCGGGGCCTAAGACCTTGTGTGGAGTCGGGGCCGGAACCTGAGGATTCCTCTCCAGTGCTGACATGGATCTTGGGGTACTTCTGGAGTCTCCCCAGGGGAGTCAGTCCTCGTCTCGAATGCGGGCATGCACTTGGGCTTTCCTCCAGAGCGGTAGCAGCAGTGTCACGCAGTCCGCCGCGTGGATCAAAGGATCTATGGTTTTCCCTCGAGTCTTTCCCACGAGGCTTTCCCACGAGGCTTTCCACAGGGCTGTCCCACGTGCACACGTGGTGGGACTCGATTCTCGGCTTGAACGTCAAGGCAGTGCAGGGAAAACAGGTTCCTCTGGAATGGACTGACACATCTGGGGGACTCTTGGAATGGTGGCACGACCCTGGAGTTCCTCTCGCCTTTCCTGTGGAGAGCGCCTCCTCTTGAGATGCGACGGGAACGCCGGGAATTCTTTCCCTACGAAACAGGGAAAGGATCCCTCATCTCGAGCTAGGAGGCGGAAATGGGGCTCCCCTGGATGTGTGCGGGACCCCACGTGCTTCCTCTCGAGTGGAGACGGGTATGTCGGGGAACTTCTTGAGTTGCTGCAAGGGTGTGAAGGTCCCTTTGGAAGTTCCAGTGGTTAGATGTGATTGGCCTCGAGAAGCCTCAGCGGAAATTGGCCTCATCTCGCCTGGAGGGCAAAACCTCCTGGATTTTCTCGAGTTGCGGCAGGTGCTCTCGACTTACGTCGTGGACCTCAGGGACCCGCTCTGGTGGCCTCAGGAAAGGGCAGTCCCCATGCGACTTCCTCGGGGGCCTCTCGGGATTCCTCTCCCGTAGATGCCGGGGCCGAAGACCTTGTGTGGAGTCGGGGCCGGAACCAGAAGATTCCTCTCCAGTGCTGACATGGATCTTGGGGTACTTCTGGAGTCTCCCCAGTGGAGTCAGTCCTCGTTTCGAATGCGGGCATGCACTTGCGCTTTCCTCCAGAGCGGTAGCAGCAGTGTCACGCAGTCCGCCCAATGGATCAAAGGATCTATGGTTTTCCCTCGAGTCTTTCCCACGAGGCTTTCCCACGAGGCTTTCCCACAGGGCTGTCCCACGTGCACACGTGGTGGGAGTCGATCCTCGACTTGAACGTCAAGGCAGTGCAGGGAAAACAGGTTCCTCTGGAATGGACTGACACATCTGGGGGACTCTTGGAATGGTGGCACGACCCTGGAGTTCCTCTCGCCTTTCCTGTGGAGAGCGCCTCCTCTTGAGATGCGACGGGAACGCCGGGAATTCTTTCCCTACGAAACAGGGAAAGGATCCCTCATCTCGAGCTAGGAGGCGGAAACGGGGCTCCCCTGGATGTGTGCGGGACCCCACGTGCTTCCTCTCGAGTGGAGACGGGTATGTCGGGGAACTTCTTGAGTTGCAGCAAGGGTGTGAAGGACCCTTTGGAAGTTCCAGTGGTTAGACGTGATTAGCCTCGAGAAGCCTCAGCGGAAATGGGCCTCATCTCGCCTGGAGGGCAAAACCTCCTGGATTTTCTCGAGTTGCGGCAGGTGCTCTCGACTTACGTCGTGGACCTCAGGGACCCGCTCTGGTGGCCTCAGGAAAGGCCAGTCCCCATGCGAGTTCCTCGGGGGCCTCTCGGGATTCCTCTCCAGTCGATGCCGGGGCCTAAGACCTTGTGTGGAGTCGGGGCCGGAACCTGAGGATTCCTCTCCAGTGCTGACATGGATCTTGGGGTACTTCTGGAGTCTCCCCAGGGGAGTCAGTCCTCGTCTCGAATGCGGGCATGCACTTGCGCTTTCCTCCAGAGCGGTAGCAGCAGTGTCACGCAGTCCGCCGCGTGGATCAAAGGATCTATGGTTTTCCCTCGAGTCTTTCCCACGAGGCTTTCCCACGAGGCTTTCCACAGGGCTGTCCCACCTGCACACGTGGTGGGAGTCGATCCTCGGCTTGAACGTCAAGGCAGTGCAGGGAAAACAGGTTCCTCTGGAATGGACTGACACATCTGGGGGACTCTTGGAATGGTGGCACGACCCTGGAGTTCCTCTCGCCTTTCCTGTGGAGAGCGCCTCCTCTTGAGATGCGACGGGAACGCCGGGAATTCTTTCCCTACGAAACAGGGAAAGGATCCCTCATCTCGAACTAGGAGGCGGAAACGGGGTTCCCCTGGATGTGTGCGGGACCCCATGTGCTTCCTCTCGAGTGGAGACGGGTATGTCTGGGAACTTCTTGAGTTGCAGCAAGGGTGTGAAGGACCCTTTGGAAGTTCCAGTGGTTAGACGTGATTAGCCTCGAGAAGCCTCAGCGGAAATTGGCCTCATATCGCCTGGAGGGTAAAACCTCCTGGATTTTCTCGAGTTGCGGCAGGTGCTCTCGACTTACGACGGGGACCTCAGGGACCCGCTCTGGTGGCCTTAGGAAAGGCCAGTCCCCATGCGAGTTCATCGGGGGCCTCTCGGGATTCCCCTCCCGTCGATGCCGGGGCCTAAGACCTTGTGTGGAGTCGGGGCCGGAACCTGAGGATTCCTCTCCAGTGCTGACATGGATCTTGGGGTACTTCTGGAGTCTCCCCAGGGGAGTCAGTCCTCGTCTCGAATGCGGGCATGCACTTGGGCTTTCCTCCAGAGCGGTAGCAGCAGTGTCACGCAGTCCGCCGCGTGGATCAAAGGATCTATGGTTTTCCCTCGAGTCTTTCCCACGAGGCTTTCCCACGAGGCTTTCCACAGGGCTGTCCCACGTGCACACGTGGTGGGACTCGATTCTCGGCTTGAACGTCAAGGCAGTGCAGGGAAAACAGGTTCCTCTGGAATGGACTGACACATCTGGGGGACTCTTGGAATGGTGGCACGACCCTGGAGTTCCTCTCGCCTTTCCTGTGGAGAGCGCCTCCTCTTGAGATGCGACGGGAACGCCGGGAATTCTTTCCCTACGAAACAGGGAAAGGATCCCTCATCTCGAGCTAGGAGGCGGAAATGGGGCTCCCCTGGATGTGTGCGGGACCCCACGTGCTTCCTCTCGAGTGGAGACGGGTATGTCGGGGAACTTCTTGAGTTGCAGCAAGGGTGTGAAGGTCCCTTTGGAAGTTCCAGTGGTTAGATGTGATTGGCCTCGAGAAGCCTCAGCGGAAATGGGCCTCATCTCGCCTGGAGGGCAAAACCTCCTGGATTTTCTCGAGTTGCGGCAGGTGCTCTCGACTTACGTCGTGGACCTCAGGGACCCGCTCTGGTGGCCTCAGGAAAGGGCAGTCCCCATGCGACTTCCTCGGGGGCCTCTCGGGATTCCTCTCCCGTAGATGCCGGGGCCGAAGACCTTGTGTGGAGTCGGGGCCGGAACCAGAAGATTCCTCTCCAGTGCTGACATGGATCTTGGGGTACTTCTGGAGTCTCCCCAGTGGAGTCAGTCCTCGTTTCGAATGCGGGCATGCACTTGCGCTTTCCTCCAGAGCGGTAGCAGCAGTGTCACGCAGTCCGCCGCGTGGATCAAAGGATCTATGGTTTTCCCTCGAGTCTTTCCCACGAGGCTTTCCCACGAGGCTTTCCACAGGGCTGTCCCACCTGCACACGTGGTGGGACTCGATTCTCGGCTTGAACGTCAAGGCAGTGCAGGGAAAACAGGTTCCTCTGGAATGGACTGACACATCTGGGGGACTCTTGGAATGGTGGCACGACCCTGGAGTTCCTCTCGCCTTTCCTGTGGAGAGCGCCTCCTCTTGAGATGCGACGGGAACGCCGGGAATTCTTTCCCTACGAAACAGGGAAAGGATCCCTCATCTCGAGCTAGGAGGCGGAAATGGGGCTCCCCTGGATGTTTGCGGGACCCCACGTGCTTCCTCTCGAGTGGAGACGGGTATGTCGGGGAACTTCTTGAGTTGCAGCAAGGGTGTGAAGGACCCTTTGGAAGTTCCAGTGGTTAGATGTGATTGGCCTCGAGAAGCCTCAGCGGAAATGGGCCTCATCTCGCCTGGAGGGCAAAACCTCCTGGATTTTCTCGAGTTGCGGCAGGTGCTCTCGTCTTACGACGGGGACCTCAGGGACCCGCTCTGGTGGCCTCAGGAAAGGGCAGTCCCCATGCGACTTCCTCGGGGGCCTCTCGGGATTCCTCTCCCGTAGATGCCGGGGCCGAAGACCTTGTGTGGAGTCGGGGCCGGAACCAGAAGTTTCCTCTCCAGTGCTGACATGGATCTTGGGGTACTTCTGGAGTCTCCCCAGGGGAGTCAGTCCTCGTCTCGAATGCGGGCATGCACTTGCGCTTTCCTCCAGAGCGGTAGCAGCAGTGTCACGCAGTCCGCCGCGTGGATCAAAGGATCTATGGTTTTCCCTCGAGTCTTTCCCACGAGGCTTTCCCACGAGGCTTTCCCACAGGGCTGTCCCACGTGCACACGTGGTGGGAGTGGATCCTCGGCTTGAACGTCAAGGCAGTGCAGGGAAAACAGGTTCCTCTGGAATGGACTGACACATATGGGGTCTCTTGGAATGGTGGCACGACCCTGGAGTTCCTCTCGCCTTTCCTGTGGGAGTGCCTCCTCTTGAGATGTGACGGGAACGCCGGGAATTCTTTCCCTACGAAACAGGGAAAGGATCCCTCATCTCGAGCTAGGAGGTGGAAACGGGGCTACCCTGGATGTGTGCGGGACCCCACGTGCTTCCTCTCGAGTGGAGACGGGTATGTCGGGGAACTTCTAGAGTTGCAGCAAGGGTGTGAAGGACCCTTTGGAAGTTCCAGTTGTTAGATGTGATTAGCCTCGAGAAGCCTCAGCGGAAATGGGCTTCATCTCGCCTGGAGGGCAAAATCTCCTGGATTTTCTCGAGTTGCGGCAGGTGCTCTCGACTTACGACGGGAACCTCAGGGACCCGCTCTGGTGACCTCAGGAAAGGCCAGTCCCCATGCGAGTTCATCGGGGGCCTCTCGGGATTTCTCTCCTGTCGATGCCGGGACCTAAGACCTTGTGTGGAGTCGGGGCCGGAACCTGAGGATTCCTCTCCAGTGCTGACATGGATCTTGGGGTACTTCTGGAGTCTCCCCAGGGGAGTCAGTCCTCGTCTCGAATGCGGGCATGCACTTGCGCTTTCCTCCAGAGCGGTAGCAGCAGTGTCACGCAGTCCGCCGCGTGGATCAAAGGATCTATGGTTTTCCCTCGAGTCTTTCCCACGAGGCTTTCCCACGAGGCTTTCCACAGGGCTGTCCCACGTGCACACGTGGTGGGACTCGATTCTCGGCTTGAACGTCAAGGCAGTGCAGGGAAAACAGGTTCCTCTGGAATGGACTGACACATCTGGGGGACTCTTGGAATGGTGGCACGACCCTGGAGTTCCTCTCGCCTTTCCTGTGGAGAGCGCCTCCTCTTGAGATGCGACGGGAATGCCGGGAATTCTTTCCCTACGAAACAGGGAAAGGATCCCTCATCTCGAGCTAGGAGGCGGAAATGGGGCTCCCCTGGATGTGTGCGGGACCCCACGTGCTTCCTCTCGAGTGGAGACGGGTATGTCGGGGAACTTCTTGAGTTGCAGCAAGGGTGTGAAGGACCCTTTGGAAGTTCCAGTGGTTAGATGTGATTGGCCTCGAGAAGCCTCAGCGGAAATGGGCCTCATCTCGCCTGGAGGGCAAAACCTCCTGGATTTTCTCGAGTTGCGGCAGGTGCTCTCGTCTTACGACGGGGACCTCAGGGACCCGCTCTGGTGGCCTCAGGAAAGGGCAGTCCCCATGCGACTTCCTCGGGGCCCTCTCGGGATTCCTCTCCCGTAGATGCCGGGGCCTAAGACCTTTTGTGGAGTCGGGGCCGGAACCTGAGGATTCCTCTCCAGTGCTGACATGGATCTTGGGGTACTTCTGGAGTCTCCCCAGGGGAGTCAGTCCTCGTCTCGAATGCGGGCATGCACTTGCGCTTTCCTCCAGAGCGGTAGCAGCAGTGTCACGCAGTCCGCCGCGTGGATCAAAGGATCTATGGTTTTCCCTCGAGTCTTTCCCACGAGGCTTTCCCACGAGGCTTTCCACAGGGCTGTCCCACGTGCACACGTGGTGGGACTCGATTCTCGGCTTGAACGTCAAGGCAGTGCAGGGAAAACAGGTTCCTCTGGAATGGACTGACACATCTGGGGGACTCTTGGAATGGTGGCACGACCCTGGAGTTCCTCTCGCCTTTCCTGTGGAGAGCGCCTCCTCTTGAGATGCGACGGGAACGCCGGGAATTCTTTCCCTACGAAACAGGGAAAGGATCCCTCATCTCGAGCTAGGAGGCGGAAATGGGGCTCCCCTGGATGTTTGCGGGACCCCACGTGCTTCCTCTCGAGTGGAGACGGGTATGTCGGGGAACTTCTTGAGTTGCAGCAAGGGTGTGAAGGACCCTTTGGAAGTTCCAGTGGTTAGATGTGATTGGCCTCGAGAAGCCTCAGCGGAAATGGGCCTCATCTCGCCTGGAGGGCAAAACCTCCTGGATTTTCTCGAGTTGCGGCAGGTGCTCTCGTCTTACGACGGGGACCTCAGGGACCCGCTCTGGTGGCCTCAGGAAAGGGCAGTCCCCATGCGAATTCCTCGGGGGCCTCTCCGGATTCCTCTCCCGTAGATGCCGGGGCCGAAGACCTTGTGTGGAGTCGGGGCCGGAACCAGAAGTTTCCTCTCCAGTGCTGACATGGATCTTGGGGTACTTCTGGAGTCTCCCCAGGGGAGTCAGTCCTCGTTTCGAATGCGGGCATGCACTTGCGCTTTCCTCCAGAGCGGTAGCAGCAGTGTCTCGCAGTCCGCCGCGTGGATCAAAGGATCTATGGTTTTCCCTCGAGTCTTTCCCACGAGGCTTTCCCACGAGGCTTTCCCACAGGGCTGTCCCACGTGCACACGTGGTGGGAGTCGATCCTCGGCTTGAACGTCAAGGCAGTGCAGGGAAAACAGGTTCCTCTGGAATGGACTGACACATATGGGGTCTCTTGGAATGGTGGCACGACCCTGGAGTTCCTCTCGCCTTTCCTGTGGGAGTGCCTCCTCTTGAGATGCGACGGGAACGCCGGGAATTCTTTCCCTACGAAACAGGGAAAGGATCCCTCATCTCGAGCTAGGAGGTGGAAACGGGGCTACCCTGGATGTGTGCGGGACCCCACGTGCTTCCTCTCGAGTGGAGACGGGTATGTCGGGGAACTTCTAGAGTTGCAGCAAGGGTGTGAAGGACCCTTTGGAAGTTCCAGTTGTTAGATGTGATTAGCCTCGAGAAGCCTCAGCGGAAATGGGCTTCATCTCGCCTGGAGGGCAAAATCTCCTGGATTTTCTCGAGTTGCGGCAGGTGCTCTCGACTTACGACGGGGACCTCAGGGACCCGCTCTGGTGACCTCAGGAAAGGCCAGTCCCCATGCGAGTTCCTCGGGGGCCTCTCGGGATTTCTCTCCCGTCGATGCCGGGACCTAAGACCTTGTGTGGAGTCGGGGCCGGAACCTGAGGATTCCTCTGCAGTGCTGACATGGATCTTGGGGTACTTCTGGAGTCTCCCCAGGGGAGTCAGTCCTCGTCTCGAATGCGGGCATTCACTTGCGCTTTCCTCCAGAGCGGTAGCAGCAGTGTCACGCAGTCCGCCGCGTGGATCAAAGGATCTATGGTTTTCCCTCGAGTCTTTCCCACGAGGCTTTCCCACGAGGCTTTCCACAGGGCTGTCCCACGTGCACACGTGGTGGGACTCGATTCTCGGCTTGAACGTCAAGGCAGTGCAGGGAAAACAGGTTCCTCTGGAATGGACTGACACATCTGGGGGACTCTTGGAATGGTGGCACGACCCTGGAGTTCCTCTCGCCTTTCCTGTGGAGAGCGCCTCCTCTTGAGATGCGACGGGAATGACGGGAATTCTTTCCCTACGAAACAGGGAAAGGATCCCTCATCTCGAGCTAGGAGGCGGAAATGGGGCTCCCCTGGATGTTTGCGGGACCCCACGTGCTTCCTCTCGAGTGGAGACGGGTATGTCGGGGAACTTCTTGAGTTGCAGCAAGGGTGTGAAGGACCCTTTGGAAGTTCCAGTGGTTAGATGTGATTGGCCTCGAGAAGCCTCAGCGGAAATGGGCCTCATCTCGCCTGGAGGGCAAAACCTCCTGGATTTTCTCGAGTTGCGTCATGTGCCCTCGACTTACGACGGGGACCTCGGGGACCCGCTCTGGTGACCTCAGGAAAGGCCAGTCCCCATGCGAGTTCCACGGGGGCCTCTCGGGATTCCTCTCTCGTCAATGCTGGGGCCTAAGACCTTGTGTGGAGTCGGGGCCGGAACCTGAGGATTCCTCTGCAGTGCTGACATGGATCTTGGGGTACTTCTGGAGTCTCCCCAGGGGAGTCAGTCCTCGTCTCGAATGCGGGCATGCACTTGCGCTTTCCTCCAGAGCGGTAGCAGCAGTGTCACGCATTCCGCCGCGTGGATCAAAGGATCTATGGTCTTCCCTCGAGTCTTTCCCACGAGGCTTTCCCACGAGGCTTTCCCACAGGGCTGTCCCACGTGCACACGTGGTGGGAGTCGATCCTCGGCTTGAACGTCAAGGCAGTGCAGGGAAAACAGGTTCCTCTGGAATGGACTGACACATCTGGGGGACTCTTGGAATGGTGGCACGACCCTGGAGTTCCTCTCGCCTTTCCTGTGGAGAGCGCCTCCTCTTGAGATGCGACCGGAACGCCGGGAATTCTTTCCCTACGAAACAGGGAAAGGATCCCTCATCTCGAGCTAGGAGGCGGTAACGGGGCTCCCCTGGATGTGTGCGGGACCCCACGTGCTTCCTCTCGAGTGGAGACGGGTATGTCGGGGAACTTCTTGAGTTGCAGCAAGGGTGTGAAGGACCCATGGAAGTTCCAGTGGTTAGACGTGATTAGCCTCGAGAAGCCTCAGCGGAAATGGGCCTCATCTCGCCTGGAGGGCAAAACCTCCTGGATTTTCTCGAGTTGCGGCAGGTGCTCTCGACTTACGTCGTGGACCTCAGGGACCAGCTCTGGTGGCCTCAGGAAAGGCCAGTCCCCATGCGAGTTCCTCGGGGGCCTCTGGGGATTCCTCTCCCGTCGATGCCGGGGCCTAAGACCTTGTGTGGAGTCTGGGCCGGAACCTGAGGATTCCTCTGCAGTGCTGACATGGATCTTGGGGTACTTCTGGAGTCTCCCCAGGGGAGTCAGTCCTCGTCTCGAATGCGGGCATGCACTTGCGCTTTCCTCCAGAGCGGTAGCAGCAGTGTCACGCAGTCCGCCGCGTGGATCAAAGGATCTATGGTTTTCCCTCGAGTCTTTCCCACGAGGCTTTCCCACGAGGCTTTCCACAGGGCTGTCCCACGTGCACACGTGGTGGGAGTCGATCCTCGGCTTGAACGTCAAGGCAGTGCAGGGAAAACAGGTTCCTCTGGAATGGACTGACACATCTGGGGGACTCTTGGAATGGTGGCACGACCCTGGAGTTCCTCTCGCCTTTCCTGTGGAGAGCGCCTCCTCTTGAGATGCGACGGGAACGCCGGGAATTCTTTCCCTACGAAACAGGGAAAGGATCCCTCATCTCGAGCTAGGAGGCGGAAACGGGGCTCCCCTGGATGTGTGCGGGACCCCACGTGCTTCCTCTCGAGTGGAGCCGGGTATGTCGGGGAACTTCTTGAGTTGCAGCAAGGGTGTGAAGGACCCTTTGGAAGTTCCAGTGGTTAGACGAGATTAGCCTCGAGAAGCCTCAGCGGAAATGGGCCTCATCTCGCCTGGAGGGCAAAACCTCCTGGATTTTCTCGAGTTGCGGCAGGTGCTCTCGACTTACGACGGGGACCTCAGGGACCCGCTCTGGTGGCCTCAGGAAAGGCCAGACCCCATGCGAGTTCCTCGGGGGCCTCTCGGCATTCCTCTCCCGTCGATGCCAGGGCCTAAGACCTTGTGTGGAGTCGGGGCCGGAACCTGAGGATTCCTCTCCAGTGCTGACATGGATCTTGGGGTACTTCTGGAGTCTCCCCAGGGGAGTCAGTCCTCGTCTCGAATGCGGGCATGCACTTGCGCTTTCCTCCAGAGCGGTAGCAGCAGTGTCACGCAGTCCGCCGCGTGGATCAAAGGATCTATGGTTTTCCCTCGAGTCTTTCCCACGAGGCTTTCCCACGAGGCTTTCCCACAGGGCTGTCCCACGTGCACACGTGGTGGGAGTCGATCCTCGGCTTGAACGTCAAGGCAGTGCAGGGAAAACAGGTTCCTCTGGAATGGACTGACACATCTGGGGGACTCTTGGAATGGTGGCACGACCCTGGAGTTCCTCTCGCCTTTCCTGTGGAGAGCGCCTCCTCTTGAGATGCGATGGGAACGCCGGGAATTCTTTCCCTACGAAACAGGGAAAGGATCCCTCATCTCGAGCTAGGAGGCGGAAACGGGGTTCCCCTGGATGTGTGCGGGACCCCATATGCTTCCTCTCGAGTGGAGACGGGTATGTCTGGGAACTTCTTGAGTTGCAGCAAGGGTGTGAAGGACCCTTTGGAAGTTCCAGTGGTTAGACGTGATTAGCCTCGAGAAGCCTCAGCGGAAATGGGCCTCATCTCGCCTGGAGGGCAAAACCTCCTGGATTTTCTCGAGTTGCGGCAGGTGCTCTCGACTTACGACGGGGACCTCAGGGACCCGCTCTGGTGGCCTCAGGAAAGGCCAGTCCCCATGCGAGTTCATCGGGGGCCTCTTGGGATTCCTCTCCCGTCGATGCCGGGGCCTAAGACCTTGTGTGGAGTCGGGGCCGGAACCTGAGGATTCCTCTCCAGTGCTGACATGGATCTTGGGGTACTTCTGGAGTCTCCCCAGGGGAGTCAGGCCTCGTCTCGAATGCGGGCATGCACTTGGGCTTTCCTCCACAGCGGTAGCAGCAGTGTAACGCAGTCCGCCGCGTGGATCAAAGGATCTATGGTTTTCCCTCGAGTCTTTCCCACGAGGCTTTCCCACGAGGCTTTCCCACAGGGCTGTCCCACGTGCACACGTGGTGGGAGTCGATCCTCGGCTTGAACGTCAAGGCAGTGCAGGGAAAACAGGTTCCTCTGGAATGGACTGACACATCTGGGGGACTCTTGGAATGGTGGCACGACCCTGGAGTTCCTCTCGCCTTTCCTGTGGAGAGCGCCTCCTCTTGAGATGCGACGGGAACGCCGGGAATTCTTTACCTACGAAACAGGGAAAGGATCCCTCATCTCGAGCTAGGAGGCGGAAACGGGGCTCCCCTGGATGTGTGCGGGACCCCACGTGCTTCCTCTCGAGTGGAGACGGGTATGTAGGGGAACTTCTTGAGTTGCAGCAAGGGTGTGAAGGACCCTTTGGAAGTTCCAGTGGTTAGACGTGATTAGCCTCGAGAAGCCTCAGCGGAAATGGGCCTCATCTCGCCTGGAGGGCAAAACCTCCTGGATTTTCTCGAGTTGCGGCAGGTGCTCTCGACTTACGACGGGGACCTCAGGGACCCGCTCTGGTGGCCTCAGGAAAGGCCAGTCCCCATGCGAGTTCCTCGGGGGCCTCTCGGGATTCCTCTCCCGTCGATGCCGGGGCCTAAGACCTTGTGTGGAGTCGGGGCCGGAACCTGAGGATTCCTCTCCAGTGCTGACATGGATCTTGGGGTACTTCTGGAGTCTCCCCAGGGGAGTCAGTCCTCGTCTCGAATGCGGGCATGCACTTGCGCTTTCCTCCAGAGCGGTAGCAGCAGTGTCACGCAGTCCGCCGCGTGGATCAAAGGATCTATGGTTTTCCCTCGAGTCTTTCCCACGAGGCTTTCCCACGAGGCTTTCCCACAGGGCTGTCCCACGTGCACACGTGGTGGGAGTCGATCCTCGGCTTGAACGTCAAGGCAGTGCAGGGAAAACAGGTTCCTCTGGAATGGACTGACACATCTGGGGGACTCTTGGAATGGTGTCACGACCCTGGAGTTCCTCTCTACATTCCTGTGGAGAGCGCCTCCTCTTGAGATGCGACGGGAACGCCGGGAATTCTTTCCCTACGAAACAGGGAAAGGATCCCTCATCTCGAGCTAGGAGGTGGAACCGGGGCTCCCCTGGATGTGTGCGGGAACCCACGTGCTTCTTCTCGAGTGGAGACGGGTATGTCGGGGAACTTCTTGAGTTGCAGCAATGGTGTGAAGGATCCTTTGGAAGATCCAGTGGTTAGATGTGAGTGGCCTCGAGAAGCCTCAGCGGAAATGGGCCTCATCTCGCCTGGAGGGCAAAACCTCCTGGATTTTCTCGAGTTGCGGCAGGTGCTCTCGACTTACGACGGGGACCTCAGGGAACCGCTCTGGTGGCCTCAGGAAAGGCCAGTCCCCATGCGAGTTCCTCGGGGGCCTCTCGGGATTCCTCTCCCGTCGTTGCCGGGGCCTAAGACCTTGTGTGGAGTCGGGGCCGGAACCTGAGGATTCCTCTCCAGTGCTGACATGGATCTTGGGGTACTTCTGGAGTCTCCCCAGGGGAGTCAGTCCTCGTCTCGAATGCGGGCATGCACTTGCGCTTTCCTCCAGAGCGGTAGCAGCAGTGTCACGCAGTCCGCCGCGTGGATCAAAGGATCTATGGTTTTCCCTCGAGTCTTTCCCACGAGGCTTTCCCACGAGGCTTTCCCACAGGGCTGTCCCACGTGCACAGGTGGTGGGAGTCGATCCTCGGCTTGAACGTCAAGGCAGTGCAGGGAAAACAGGTTCCTCTGGAATGGACTGACACATCTGGGCGACTCTTGGAATGGTGGCACGACCCTGGAGTTCCTCTCGCCTTTCCTGTGGAGAGCGCCTCCTCTTGAGATGCGACAGGAACGCCGGGAATTCTTTCCCTACGAAACAGGGAAAGGATCCCTCATCTCGAGCTAGGAGGCGGAAACGGGGCCCCCCTGGATGTGTGCGGGACCCCACGTGCTTCCTCTCGAGTGGAGACGGGTATGTCGGGGAACTTCTTGAGTTGCAACAAGGGTGTGAAGGACCCTTTGGAAGTTCCAGTGGTTAGACGTGATTAGCCTCGAGAAGCCTCAGCGGAAATGGGCCTCATCTCGCCTGGAGGGCAAAACCTCCTGGATTTTCTCGAGTTGCGGCAGGTGCTCTCGACTTACGACGGGGACCTCAGGGACCCGCTCTGGTGGCCTCAGGAAAGGCCAGTCCCCATGCGAGTTCCTCGGGGGCCTCTCGGGATTCCTCTCCCGTCGATGCCGGGGCCTAAGACCTTGTGTGGAGTCGGGGCCGGAACCTGAGGATTCCTCTCCAGTGCTGACCTGGATCTTGGGGTACTTCTGGAGTCTCCCCAGGGGAGTCAGTCCTCGTCTCGAATGCGGGCATGCACTTGCGCTTTCCTCCAGAGCGGTAGCAGCAGTGTCACGCAGTCCGCCGCGTGGATCAAAGGATCTATGGTTTTCCCTCGAGTCTTTCCCACGAGGCTTTCCCACGAGGCCTTCCCAAGGGCTGTCCCACGTGCACACGTGGTGGGAGTCGATCCTCGGCTTGAACGTGAAGGCAGTGCAGGGAAAACAGGTTCCTCTGGAATGGACTGACATATCTGGGGGACACTTTGGATGGTGGCACGACGCTGGAGTCCTCTCGCCTTTCCTGTGGAGAGCGCCTCCTCTTGAGATGCGACGGGAAGACCGGAATTCTTTCCCTACGAAACAGGGAAAGGATCCCTCATCTCGAGCTTGGAGGCGGAAACGGGGCTCCCCTGGATGTGTGCGGGAACCTCGTGCTTCCTCTCGAGTGGAGACGGGTATGTCGGGGAACTTCTTGAGTTGCAGCAAGGGTGTTCAGGACCCTTTGGAAGTTCCAGTGGTTAGACGTGATTAGCCTCGAGAAGCCTCAGCGGAAATGGGCCTCATCTCGCCTGGAGGGCAAAACCTCCTGGATTTTCTCGAGTTGCGGCAGGTGCTCTCGACTTACGACGGGGACCTCAGGGACCGCTCTGGTGGCCTCAGGAAAGGCCAGTCCCCATGCGAGTTCCTCGGGGGCCTCTCGGGATTCCTCTCCCGTCGATGCCGGGGCCTAAGACCTTGTGTGGAGTCTGGGCCGGAACCTGAGGATTCCTCTCCAGTGCTGACATGGATCTTGGGGTACTTCTGGAGTCTCCCCAGGGGAATCAGTCCTCGTCTCGAATGCGGGCATGCACTTGCGCTTTCCTCCAGAGCGGTAGCAGCAGTGTCACGCAGTCCGCCGCGTGGATCAAAGGATCTATGGTTTTCCCTCGAGTCTTTCCCACGAGGCTTTCCCACGAGGCTTTCCCGCAGGGCTGTCCCACGTGCACACGTGGTGGGAGTCGATCCTCGGCTTGAACGTCAAGGCAGTGCAGGGAAAACAGGTTCCTCTGGAATGGACTGACACATCTGGGGGACTCTTGGAATGGTGGCACGACCCTGGAGTTCCTCTCGCCTTTCCTGTGGAGAGCGCCTCCTCTTGAGATGCGACGGGAACACCGGGAATTCTTTCCCTACGAAACAGGGAAAGGATCCCTCATCTCGAGCTAGGAGGCGGAAACGGGGCTCCCCTGGATGTGTGCGGGACCCCACGTGCTTCCTCTCGAGTGGAGACGGGTATGTCGGGGAACTTCTTGAGTTGCAGCAAGGGTGTGAAGGACCCTTTGGAAGTTCCAGTGGTTAGACGTGATTAGCCTCGAGAAGCCTCAGCGGAAATGGGCCTCATCTCGCCTGGAGGGCAAAACCTCCTGGATTTTCTCGAGTTGCTGCAGGTGCTCTCGACTTACGACGGGGACCTCAGGCACCCGCTCTGGTGGCCTCAGGAAAGGCCAGTCCCCATGCGAGTTCCTCGGTGGCCTCTCGGGATTCCTCTCCCATCGTTGCCGGGGCCTAAGACCTTGTGTGGAGTCGGGCCGGAACCTGAGGATTCCTCTCCAGTGCTGACTTGGATCTTGGGGTACTTCTGGAGTCTCCCCAGGGGAGTCAGTCCTCGTCTCGAATGCGGGCATGCACTTGCGCTTTCCTCCAGAGCGGTAGCAGCAGTGTCACGCAGTCCGCCGCGTGGATCAAAGGATCTATGGTTTTCCCTCGAGTCTTTCCCACGAGGCTTTCCCACGAGGCTTTCCCACAGGGCTGTCCCACGTGCACACGTGGTGGGAGTGGATCCTCGGCTTGAACGTCAAGGCAGTGCAGGGAAAACAGGTTCCTCTGGAATGGACTGACACATCTGGGGGACTCTTGGAATGGTGGCACGACCCTGGAGTTCCTCTCGCCTTTCCTGTGGAGAGCGCCTCCTCTTGATATGCGACAGGAACGCCGGGAATTCTTTCCCTACGAAACAGGGAAAGGATCCCTCATCTCGAGCTAGGAGGCGGAAACGGGGCTCCCCTGGATGTGTGCGGGACCCCACGTGCTTCCTCTCGAGTGCAGACGGGTATGTCGGGGAACTTCTTGAGTTGCAGCAAGGGTGTGAAGGACCCTTTGGAAGTTCCAGAGGTTAGATGTGATTGGCCTCGAGAAGCCTCAGTGGAAATGGGCCTCATCTCGCCTGGAGGGCAAAACCTCCTGGATTTTCTCGAGTTGCGGCAGGTGCTCTCGACTAAAGACGGGGAACTCAGGGACCCGCTCTGGTGGCCTCAGGAAAGGCCAGTCCCCATGCGAGTTCCTCTGGGGCGTCTCGGGATTCCTCTCCCGTCGATGCCGGGGCCTAAGACCTTGTGTGGAGTCGGGGCCGGAACCTGAGGATTCCTCTCCAGTGCTGACATGGATCTTGGGGTACTTCTGGAGTCTCCCCAGGGGAGTCAGTCCTCGTCTCGAATGCGGGCATGCACTTGCGTTTTCCTCCAGAGAGGTAGCAGCAGTGTCACGCAGTCCGCCGCGAGGATCAAAGGATCTATGGTTTTCCCTCGAGTCTTTCCCACGAGGCTTTCCCACGAGGCTTTCCCACAGGGCTGTCCCACCTGCACACGTGGTGGGAGTCGATCCTCGGCTTGAACGTCAAGGCAGTGCAGGGAAAACAGGTTCCTCTGGAATGGACTGACCCATCTGGGCGTCTCTTGGAATGGTGGCACGACCCTGGAGTTCCTCTCGCCTCTCCTGTGGAGAGCGCCTCCTCTTGAGATGCGACGGGAACGCCGGGAATTCTTTCCCTAAGAAACAGGGAAAGGATCCCTCATCTCGAGCTAGGAGGCGGAAACGGGGCTCCCCTGGATGTGTGCGGGACCCCACGTGCTTCCTCTCGAGTGGAGACGGGTATGTCGGGGAACTTCTTGAGTTGCAGCAAGGGTGTGAAGGACCCTTTGGAAGTTCCAGTGGTTAGATGTGATTAGCCTCGAGAAGCCTCAGCGGAAATGGGCCTCATCTCGCCTGGAGGGCAAAACCTCCTGGATTTTCTCGAGTTGCGGCATGTGCTCTCGACTTACGACGGGGACCTCAGGGACCCGCTCAGGTGACCTCAGGAAAGGCCAGTCCCCATGCGAGTTCCTCCGGGGCCTCTCGGGATTCCTCTCCCATTGATGCTGGGGCCTAAGACCTTGTGTGGAGTCGGGGCCGGAACCTGAGGATTCCTCTCCAGTGCTGACATGGATCATGGGGTACTTCTGGAGTCTCCCCAGGGGAGTCAGTCCTCGTCTCGAATGCGGGCATGCACTTGCGCTTTCCTCCAGAGCGGTAGCAGCAGTGTCACGCAGTCCGCCGCGTGGATCAAAGGATCTATGGTTTTCCCTCGAGTCTTTCCCACGAGGCTTTCCCACGAGGCTTTCCCACAGGGCTGTCCCACGTGCACACGTGGTGGGCGTCGATCCTCGGCTTGAACGTCAAGGCAGTGCAGGGAAAACAGGTTCCTCTGGAATGGACTGACACATCTGGGGGACTCTTGGAATGGTGGCACGACCCTGGAGTTCCTCTCGCCTTTCCTGTGGAGAGCGCCTCCTCTTGAGATCCGACGGGAACGCCGGGAATTCTTTCCCTACGAAACAGTGAAAGGATCCCTCATCTCGAGCTAGGAGGCGGAAACGGGGCTCCCCTGGATGTGTGAGGGATACCACGTGCTTCCTATCGAGTGGAGACGGGTATGTCGGGGAACTTCTTGAGTAGCAGCAAGGGTGTGAAGGACCCTTTGGAAGTTCCAGTGGTCAGATGTGATTGGCCTCGAGAAGCCTCAGCAGAAATGGGCCTCATCTCGCCTGGAGGGCAAAACCTCCTGGATTTTCTCGAGTTATGGCAGGTGCTCTCGACTTACGACGGGGACCTCAGGGACCCGCTCTGGTGGCCTCAGGAAAGGCCAGTCCCCATGCGAGTTCCTCGGGGGCATCTCGGGATTCCTCTCCCGTCGATGCCGGGGCCTAAGACCTTGTGTGGAGTCGGGGCCGGAACCTGAGGATTCCTCTCCAGTGCTGACATGGATCTTGGGGTACTTCTGGAGTCTCCCCAGGGGAGTCAGTCCTCGTCTCGAATGCGGGCATGCACTTGCGCTTTCCTCCAGAGCGGTAGCAGCAGTGTCACGCAGTCCGCCGCGTGGATCAAAGGATCTATGGTTTTCCCTCGAGTCTTTCCCACGAGGCTTTCCCACGAGGCTTTCCCACAGGGCTGTCCCACGTGCACAGGTGGTGGGAGTGGATCCTCGGCTTGAACGTCAAGGCAGTGCAGGGAAAACAGGTTCCTCTGGAATGGACTGACACATCTGGGGGACTCTTGGAATGGTGGCACGACCCTGGAGTTCCTCTCGCCTATCCTGTGGAGAGCGCCTCCTCTTGAGATGCGACGGGAACGCCGGGAATTCTTTCCCTACGAAACAGGGAAAGGATCCCTCATCTCGAGCTAGGAGGCGGAAACGGGGCTCCCCTGGATGTGTGGGGGACCCCACGTGCTTCCTCTCGAGTGGAGACGGGTATGTCGGGGAACTTCTTGAGTTGCAGCAAGGGTGTGAAGGACCCTTTGGAAGTTCCAGTGGTTAGACGTGATTAGCCTCGAGAAGCCTCAGCGGAAATGGGCCTCATCTCGCCTGGAGGGCAAAACCTCCTGGATTTTCTCGAGTTGCGGCAGGTGCTCTCGACTTACGACGGGGACCTCAGGGACCCGCTCTGGTGGCCTCAGGAAAGGCCAGTCCCCATGCGAGTTCCTCTGGGGATTCCTCTCCCGTCGATGCCGGGGCCTAAGACCTTGTGTGGAGTCGGGGCCGGAACCTGAGGATTCCTCTCCAGTGCTGACATGGATCTTGGGGTACTTCTGGAGTCTCCCCAGGGGAGTCAGTCCTCGTCTCGAATGCGGGCATGCACTTGCGCTTTCCTCCAGAGCGGTAGCAGCAGTGTCACGCAGTCCGCCGCGTGGATCAAAGGATCTATGGTTTTCCCTCGAGTCTTTCCCACGAGGCTTTCCCACGAGGCTTTCCCACAGGGCTGTCCCACCTGCACACGTGGTGGGAGTCGATCCTCGGCTTGAACGTCAAGGCAGTGCAGGGAAAACAGGTTCCTCTGGAATGGACTGACACATCTGGGGGACTCTTGTCATGGTGGCACGACCCTGGACTTCCTCTCGCCTTTCCTGTGGAGAGCCCCTCCTCTTGAGATGCGACGGGAACGCTGGGAATTCTTTCCCTACGAAACAGGGAAAGGATCCCTCATCTCGAGCTAGGAGGCGGAAACGGGGCTCCCCTGGATGTGTGCGGGACCCCACGTGCTTCCTCTCGAGTGGAGACGGGTATGTCGGGGAACTTCTTGAGTTGCAGCAAGGGTGTGAAAGACCCTTTGGAAGTTCCAGTGGTTAGACGTGATTAGCCTCGAGAAGCCTCAGCGGAAATGGGCCTCATCTCGCCTGGAGGGCAAAACCTCCTGGATTTTCTCGAGTTGCGGCAGGTGCTCTCGACTTACGACGGGGACCTCAGGGACCCGCTCTGGTGGCCTCAGGAAAGGCCAGTCCCCATGCGAGTTCCTCGGGGGCCTCTCGGGATTCCTCTCCCGTCGATGCCGGGGCCTAAGACCTTGTGTGGAGTCGGGGCCGGAACCTGAGGATTCCTCTCCAGTGCTGACATGGATCATGGGGTACTTCTGGAGTCTCCCCAGGGGAGTCAGTCCTCGTCTCGAATGCGGGCATGCACTTGCGCTTTCCTCCAGAGCGGTAGCAGCAGTGTCACGCAGTCCGCCGCGTGGATCAAAGGATCTATGGTTTTCCCTCGAGTCTTTCCCACGAGGCTTTCCCACGAGGCTTTCCCACAGGGCTGTCCCACGTGCACACGTGGTGGGAGTCGATCCTCGGCTTGAACGTCAAGGCAGTGCAGGGAAAACAGGTTCCTCTGGAATGGACTGACCCATCTGGGCGTCTCTTGGAATGGTGGCACAACCCTGGAGTTCCTCTCGCCTCTCCTGTGGAGAGCGCCTCCTCTTGAGATGCGACGGGAACGCCGGGAATTCTTTCCCTACGAAACAGGGAAAGGATCCCTCATCTCGAGCTAGGAGGCGGAAACGGGGCTCCCCTGGATGTGTGCGGGACCCCAGGTGCTTCCTCTCGAGTGGAGACGGGTATGTCGGGGAATTCTTGAGTTGCAGCAAGGGTGTGAAGGACCCTTTGGAAGTTCCAGTGGTTAGACGTGATTCGCCTCGAGAAGCCTCAGCGGAAATGGGCCTCATCTCTCCTGGAGGGCAAAACCTGCTGGATTTTCTCGAGTTGCGGCAGGTGCTCTCGACTTACGACGGGGACCTCAGGGACCCGCTCTGGTGGCCTCAGGAAAGGCCAGTCCCCATGCGAATTCCTCGGGGGCCTCTCCGGATTACTCTCCCGTCGATGCCGGGGCCTAAGACCTTGTGTGGAGTCGGGGCCGGAACCTGAGGATTCCTCTCCGGTGCTGACATGGATCTTGGGGTTCTTCTGGAGTCTCCCCAGGGGAGTCAGTCCTCGTCTAGAATGCGGACATGCACTTGCGCTTTCCTCCAGAGCGGTAACAGCAGTGTCACGCGGTCCGCCGCGTGGATCAAAGGATCTATGGTTTTCCCTCGAGGCTTTCCCACGAGGCTTTCCCACGAGGCTTTCCCACAGGGCTGTCCCACATGCACACGTGATGGGAGTCGATCCTCGGCTTGAACGTCAAGGCAGTGCAGGGAAAACAGGTTCCTCTGGAATGGACTGACACATCTGGGGTACTCTTGGAATGGTGCCACGACCCTGGAGTTCCTCTCGCCTTTCCTGTGGAGAGCGCCACCTCTTGAGATGCGACGGGAACGCCGGGAATTCTTTCCCTACGAAACAGGGAAAGGATCCCTCATCTCGAGCTAGGAGGCGGAAACGGGGCTCCCCTGGATGTGTGCGGGACCCCACGTGCTTCCTCTCGAGTGGAGACGGGTATGTCGGGGAACTTCTTGATTTGCAGCAAGGGTGTGAAGCACCCTTTGGAAGTTCCAGTGGTTAGACGTGATTCGCCTCGAGAAGCCTCAGCGGAAATGGGCCTCATCTCTCCTGGAGGGCAAAACCTCCTGGATTTTCTCGAGTTGCGGCAGGTGCTCTCGACTTACGACGGGGACCTCAGGGACCCGCTCTGGTGGCCTCAGGAAAGGCCAGTCCCCATGCGAGTTCCTCGGGGGCCTCTCGGGATTCCTCTCCCGTCGATGCCGGGGCCTAAGACCTTGTGTGGAGTGGGGGCCGGAACCTGAGGATTCCTCTCCGGTGCTGACATGGATCTTGGGGTTCTTCTGGAGTCTCCCCAGGGGAGTCAGTCCTCGTCTAGAATGCGGACATGCACTTGCGCTTTCCTCCAGAGCGGTAACAGCAGTGTCACGCGGTCCGCCGCGTGGATCAAAGGATCTATGGTTTTCCCTCGAGTCTTTCCCACGAGGCTTTCCCACGAGGCTTTCCCACAGGGCTGTCCCACATGCACACGTGGTGGGAGTCGATCCTCGGCTTGAACGTCAAGGCAGTGCAGGGAAAACAGGTTCCTCTGGAATGGACTGACACATCTGGGGGACTCTTGGAATGGTGCCACGACCCTGGAGTTCCTCTCGCCTTTCCTGTGGAGAGCGCCACCTCTTGAGATGCGACGGGAACGCCGGGAATTCTTTCCCTACGAAACAGGGAAAGGATCCCTCATCTCGAGCTAGGAGGCGGAAACGGGGCTCCCCTGGATGTGTGCGGGACCCCACGTGCTTCCTCTCGAGTGGAGACGGGTATGTCGGGGAACTTCTTGATTTGCAGCAAGGGTGTGAAGCACCCTTTGGAAGTTCCAGTGGTTAGACGTGATTAGCCTCGAGAAGCCTCAGCGGAAATGGGCCTCATCTCGCCTGGAGGGCAAAACCTCCTGGATTTTCTCGAGTTGCGGCAGGTGCTCTCGACTTACGACGGGGACCTCAGGGACCCGCTCTGGTGGCCTCAAGAAAGGCCAGTCCCCATGCGAGTTCCTCGGGGGCCTCTCGGGATTCCTCTCCCGTCGATGCCGGGGCCTAAGACCTTGTGTGGAGTCGGGGCCGGAACCTGAGGATTCCTCTCCAGTGCTGACATGGATCTTGGGGTACTTCTGGAGTCTCCCCAGGGGAGTCAGTCCTCGTCTCGAATGCGGGCATGCATTTGCGCTTTCCTCCATAGCGGTAGCAGCAGTGTCACGCAGTCTGCCGCGTGGATCAAAGGATCTATGGTTTTCCCTCGAGTCTTTCCCACGAGGCTTTCCCACGAGGCTTTCCCACAGGGCTGTCCCACGTGCACAGGTGGTGGGAGTGGATCCTCGGCTTGAACGTCAAGGCAGTGCAGGGAAAACAGGTTCCTCTGTAATGGACTGACACATCTGGGTGTCTCTTGGAATGGTGGCACGACCCTGGAGTTCCTCTCGCCTCTCCTGTGGAGAGCCCCTCATCTTGAGATGCGACGGGAACGCCGGGAATTCTTTCCCTAAGAAACAGGGAAAGGATCCCTCATCTCGAGCTAGGAGGCGGAAACGGGGCTCCCCTGGATGTGTGCGGGACACCACGTGCTTCCTATCGATTGGAGACGGGTATGTCGGGGAACTGCTTGAGTAGCAGCAAGGGTGTGAAGGACCCTTTGGAAGTTCCAGTGTTTAGATGTGATTGGCCTCGAGAAGCCTCAGCGGAAATGGGCCTCATCTCGCCTGGAGGGCAAAACCTCCTGGATTTTCTCGAGTTACCGCAGGTGTTCTCGACTTACGACGGGGACCTCAGGGACCCGCTCTGGTGGCCTCAGGAAAGGCCAGTCCCCATGCGAGTTCCTCGGGGGCCTCTCGGGATTCCTCTCCCGTCGATGCCGGGGCCTAAGACCTTGTGTGGAGTCGGGGCCGGAACCTGAGGATTCCTCTCCAGTGCTGACATGGATCTTGGGGTACTTCTGGAGTCTCCCCAGGGGAGTCAGTGCTCGTCTCGAATGCGGGCATGCACTTGCGCTTTCCTCCAGAGCGGTAGCAGCAGTGTCACGCGGTCCGCCGCGTGGATCAAAGGATCTATGGTTTTCCCTCGAGTCTTTCCCACGAGGCTTTCCCACGAGGCTTTCCCACAGGGCTGTCCCACGTGCACACGTGGTGGGAGTCGATCCTCGGCTTGAACGTCAGGCAGTGCAGGGAAAACAGGTTCCTCTGGAATGGACTGACACATCTGGGGGTCTCTTGGAATGGTGCCACGACCCTGGAGTTCCTCTCGCCTTTCCTGTGGAGAGCGCCACCTCTTAAGATGCGACGGGAACGCCGGGAATTCTTTCCCTACGAAACAGGGAAAGGATCCCTCATCTCGAGCTAGGAGGCGGAAACGGGGCTCCCCTGGATGGGTGCGGGACCCCACGTGCTTCCTCTCGAGTGGAGACGGGTATGTCGGGGAACTTCTTGAGTTGCAGCAATGGTGTGAACGACCCTTTGGAAGTTCCAGCGGTTACATGTGATTAGCCTCGAGAAGCCTCAGCGGAAATGGGCCTCATCTCGCCTGGAGGGCAAAACCTCCTGGATTTTCTCGAGTTGCGGCAGGTGCTCTCGACTTACGATGGGGACCTCAGGGACCCGCTCTGGTGGCCTCAGGAAAGGCCAGGCCCCATGCGAGTTCCTCGGGGGCCTCTCGGCATTCCTCTCCCGTCGATGCAGGGGCCTAAGACCTTGTGTGGAGTCGGGACCGGAACCTGAGGATTCCTCTCCAGTGCTGACATGGATCTTGGGGTACTTCTGGAGTCTCCCCAGGGGAGTCAGTCCTCGTCTCGAATGCGGGCATGCACTTGCGCTTTCCTCCAGAGCGGTAGCAGCAGTGTCACGCAGTCCGCCGCGTGGATCAAAGGATCTATGGTTTTCCCTCGAGTCTTTCTCACGAGGCTTTCCCACGAGGCTTTCCCACAGGGCTGTCCCACGTGCACACGTGGTGGGAGTCGATCCTCGGCTTGAACGTCAAGGCAGTGCAGGGAAAACAGGTTCCTCTGGAATGGACTTACACATCTGGGGGACTCTTGGAATGGTGGCACGACCCTGGAGTTCCTCTCGCCTTTCCTGTGGAGAGCGCCTCCTCTTGAGATGTGACGGGAACGCCGGGAATTCTTTCCCTACGAAACAGGGAAAGGATCCCTCATCTCGAGCTAGGAGGCGGAAACGGGGCTCCCCTGGATGTGTGCGGGACCCCACGTGCTTCGTCTCGAGTGGAGACGGGTAAGTCGGGGAACTTCTTGAGTTGCAGCAAGGGTGTGAAGCACCCTTTGGAAGTTCCAGTGGTTAGACGTGATTAGCCTCGAGAAGCCTCAGCGGAAATGGGCCTCATCTCGCCTGGAGGGCAAAACCTCCTGGATTTTCTCGAGTTGCGGCAGGTGCTCTCGACTTACGACGGGGACCTCAGGGACCCGCTCTGGTGGCCTCAGGAAAGGCCAGTCCCCATGCGAGTTCCTCGGGGGCCTCTCGGGATTCCTCTCCCGTCGATGCCGGGGCCTAAGACCTTGTGTGGAGTCGGGGCCGGAACCTGAGGATTCCTCTCCAGTGCTGACATGGATCTTGGGGTACTTCTGGAGTCTTCCCAGGGGAGTCAGTCCTCGTCTCGAATGCGGGCATGCACTTGCGCTTTCCTCCAGAGCGGTAGCAGCAGTGTCACGCAGTCCGCCGCGTGGATCAAAGGATCTATGGTTTTCCCTCGAGTCTTTCCCACGAGGCTTTCCCACGAGGCTTTCCCACAGGGCTGTCCCACATGCACACGTGGTGGGAGTCGATCCTCGGCTTGAACGTCAAGGCAGTGCAGGGAAAACAGGTTCCTCTGGAATGGACTGACACATCTGGGGGTCTCTTGGAATGGTGCCACGACCCTGGAGTTCCTCTCGCCTTTCCTGTGGAGAGCGCCACCTCTTGAGATGCGACGGGAACGCCGGGAATTCTTTCCCTACGAAACAGGGAAAGGATCCCTCATCTCGAGCTAGGAGGCGGAAACGGGGCTCCCCTGGATGTGTGCGGGACCCCACGTGCTTCCTCTCGAGTAGAGACGGGTATGTCGGGGAACTTCTTGATTTGCAGCAAGGGTGTGAAGCACCCTTTGGAAGTTCCAGTGGTTAGACGTGATTCGCCTCGAGAAGCCTCAGCGGAAATGGGCCTCATCTCTCCTGGAGGGCAAAACCTCCTGGATTTTCTCGAGTTGCGGCAGGTGCTCTCGACTTACGACGGGGACCTCAGGGACCCGCTCTGGTGGCCTCAGGAAAGGCCAGTCCCCATGCGAGTTCCTCGGGGGCCTCTCGGGATTCCTCTCCCGTCGATGCCGGGGCCTAAGACCTTGTGTGGAGTGGGGGCCGGAACCTGAGGATTCCTCTCCGGTGCTGACATGGATCTTGGGGTTCTTCTGGAGTCTCCCCAGGGGAGTCAGTCCTCGTCTAGAATGCGGACATGCACTTGCGCTTTCCTCCAGAGCGGTAACAGCAGTGTCACGCGGTCCGCCGCGTGGATCAAAGGATCTATGGTTTTCCCTCGAGTCTTTCCCACGAGGCTTTCCCACGAGGCTTTCCCACAGGGCTGTCCCACATGCACACGTGGTGGGAGTCGATCCTCGGCTTGAACGTCAAGGCAGTGCAGGGAAAACAGGTTCCTCTGGAATGGACTGACACATCTGGGGGACTCTTGGAATGGTGCCACGACCCTGGAGTTCCTCTCGCCTTTCCTGTGGAGAGCGCCACCTCTTGAGATGCGACGGGAACGCCGGGAATTCTTTCCCTACGAAACAGGGAAAGGATCCCTCATCTCGAGCTAGGAGGCGGAAACGGGGCTCCCCTGGATGTGTGCGGGACCCCACGTGCTTCCTCTCGAGTGGAGACGGGTATGTCGGGGAACTTCTTGATTTGCAGCAAGGGTGTGAAGCACCCTTTGGAAGTTCCAGTGGTTAGACGTGATTAGCCTCGAGAAGCCTCAGCGGAAATGGGCCTCATCTCGCCTGGAGGGCAAAACCTCCTGGATTTTCTCGAGTTGCGGCAGGTGCTCTCGACTTACGACGGGGACCTCAGGGACCCGCTCTGGTGGCCTCAAGAAAGGCCAGTCCCCATGCGAGTTCCTCGGGGGCCTCTCGGGATTCCTCTCCCGTCGATGCCGGGGCCTAAGACCTTGTGTGGAGTCGGGGCCGGAACCTGAGGATTCCTCTCCAGTGCTGACATGGATCTTGGGGTACTTCTGGAGTCTCCCCAGGGGAGTCAGTCCTCGTCTCGAATGCGGGCATGCATTTGCGCTTTCCTCCATAGCGGTAGCAGCAGTGTCACGCAGTTTGCCGCGTGGATCAAAGGATCTATGGTTTTCCCTCGAGTCTTTCCCACGAGGCTTTCCCACGAGGCTTTCCCACAGGGCTGTCCCACGTGCACAGGTGGTGGGAGTGGATCCTCGGCTTGAACGTCAAGGCAGTGCAGGGAAAACAGGTTCCTCTGGAATGGACTGACACATCTGGGGGACTCTTGTCATGGTGGCACGACCCTGGAGTTCCTCTCGCCTTTCTTGTGGAGAGCGCCTCCTCTTGAGATGCGACGGGAACGCCGGGAATTCTTTCCCTACGAAACAGGGAAAGGATCCCTCATCTCGAGCTAGGAGGCGGAAACGGGTCTCCCCTGGATGTGTGCGGGACACCGCGTGCTTCCTCTCGAGTGGAGACGGGTATGTCGGGGAACTTCTTGAGTTGCAGCAAGGGTGTGAAGGACCCTTTGGAAGTTCCAGTGGTTAGACCTGATTCGCCTCGAGAAGCCTCAGCGGAAATGGGCCTCATATCGCCTGGAGGGCAAAACCTCCTGGATTTTCTCGAGTTGCGGCAGGTGCTCTCGACTTACGACGGGGACCTCAGGGACCCGCTCTGGTGGCCTCAGGAAAGGCCAGTCCCCATGCAAATTCCTCGGGGGCCTCTCGGGATTCCTCTCCCGTCGATGCCGGGGCCTAAGTCCTTGTGTGGATTCGGGGCCGGAACCTGAGGATTCCTCTCCAGTGCTGACATGGATCTTGGAGTACTTCTGGAGTCTCCCCAGGGGAGTCAGTCCTCGTCTCGAATGCGGGCATGCACTTGCGCTTTCCTCCAGAGCGGTAGCAGCAGTGTCACGCAGTCCGCCGCGTGGATCAAAGGATCTATGGTTTTCCCTCGAGTCTTTCCCACGAGGCTTTCCCACGAGGCTTTCCCACAGGGCTGTCCCACGTGCACAGGTGGTGGGAGTCGATCCTCGGCTTGAACGTCAAGGCAGTGCAGGGAAAACAGGTTCCTCTGTAATGGACTGACACATCTGGGTGTCTCTTGGAATGGTGGCACGACCCTGGAGTTCCTCTCGCCTCTCCTGTGGAGAGCCCCTCATCTTGAGATGCGACGGGAACGCCGGGAATTCTTTCCCTAAGAAACAGGGAAAGGATCCCTCATCTCGAGCTAGGAGGCGGAAACGGGGCTCCCCTGGATGTGTGCGGGACACCACGTGCTTCCTATCGATTGGAGACGGGTATGTCGGGGAACTTCTTGAGTAGCAGCAAGGGTGTGAAGGACCCTTTGGAAGTTCCAGTGTTTAGATGTGATTGGCCTCGAGAAGCCTCAGCGGAAATGGGCCTCATCTCGCCTGGAGGGCAAAACCTCCTGGATTTTCTCGAGTTACCGCAGGTGTTCTCGACTTACGACGGGGACCTCAGGGACCCGCTCTGGTGGCCTCAGGAAAGGCCAGTCCCCATGCGAGTTCCTCGGGGGCCTCTCGGGATTCCTCTCCCGTCGATGCCGGGGCCTAAGACCTTGTGTGGAGTCGGGGCCGGAACCTGAGGATTCCTCTCCAGTGCTGACATGGATCTTGGGGTACTTCTGGAGTCTCCCCAGGGGAGTCAGTGCTCGTCTCGAATGCGGGCATGCACTTGCGCTTTCCTCCAGAGCGGTAGCAGCAGTGTCACGCGGTCCGCCGCGTGGATCAAAGGATCTATGGTCTTCCCTCGAGTCTTTCCCACGAGGCTTTCCCACGAGGCTTTCCCACAGGGCTGTCCCACGTGCACACGTGGTGGGAGTCGATCCTCGGCTTGAACGTCAGGCAGTGCAGGGAAAACAGGTTCCTCTGGAATGGACTGACACATCTGGGGGTCTCTTGGAATGGTGCCACGACCCTGGAGTTCCTCTCGCCTTTCCTGTGGAGAGCGCCACCTCTTAAGATGCGACGGGAACGCCGGGAATTCTTTCCCTACGAAACAGGGAAAGGATCCCTCATCTCGAGCTAGGAGGCGGAAACGGGGCTCCCCTGGATGGGTGCGGGACCCCACGTGCTTCCTCTCGAGTGGAGACGGGTATGTCGGGAAACTTCTTGAGTTGCAGCAATGGTGTGAACGACCCTTTGGAAGTTCCAGCGGTTACATGTGATTAGCCTCGAGAAGCCTCAGCGGAAATGGGCCTCATCTCGCCTGGAGGGCAAAACCTCCTGGATTTTCTCGAGTTGCGGCAGGTGCTCTCGACTTACGATGGGGACCTCAGGGACCCGCTCTGGTGGCCTCAGGAAAGGCCAGGCCCCATGCGAGTTCCTCGGGGGCCTCTCGGCATTCCTCTCCCGTCGATGCAGGGGCCTAAGACCTTGTGTGGAGTCGGGACCGGAACCTGAGGATTCCTCTCCAGTGCTGACATGGATCTTGGGGTACTTCTGGAGTCTCCCCAGGGGAGTCAGTCCTCGTCTCGAATGCGGGCATGCACTTGCGCTTTCCTCCAGAGCGGTAGCAGCAGTGTCACGCAGTCCGCCGCGTGGATCAAAGGATCTATGGTTTTCCCTCGAGTCTTTCCCACGAGGCTTTCCCACGAGGCTTTCCCACAGGGCTGTCCCACGTGCACACGTGGTGGGAGTCGATCCTCGGCTTGAACGTCAAGGCAGTGCAGGGAAAACAGGTTCCTCTGGAATGGACTTACACATCTGGGGGACTCTTGGAATGGTGGCACGACCCTGGAGTTCCTCTCGCCTTTCCTGTGGAGAGCGCCTCCTCTTGAGATGCGACGGGAACGCCGGGAATTCTTTCCCTACGAAACAGGGAAAGGATCCCTCATCTCGAGCTAGGAGGCGGAAACGGGGCTCCCCTGGATGTGTGCGGGACCCCACGTGCTTCCTCTCGAGTGGAGACGGGTAAGTCGGGGAACTTCTTGAGTTGCAGCAAGGGTGTGAAGCACCCTTTGGAAGTTCCAGTGGTTAGACGTGATTAGCCTCGAGAAGCCTCAGCGGAAATGGGCCTCATCTCGCCTGGAGGGCAAAACCTCCTGGATTTTCTCGAGTTGCGGCAGGTGCTCTCGACTTACGACGGGGACCTCAGGGACCCGCTCTGGTGGCCTCAGGAAAGGCCAGTCCCCATGCGAGTTCCTCGGGGGCCTCTCGGGATTCCTCTCCCGTCGATGCCGGGGCCTAAGACCTTGTGTGGAGTCGGGGCCGGAACCTGAGGATTCCTCTCCAGTGCTGACATGGATCTTGGGGTACTTCTGGAGTCTTCCCAGGGGAGTCAGTCCTCGTCTCGAATGCGGGCATGCACTTGCGCTTTCCTCCAGAGCGGTAGCAGCAGTGTCACGCAGTCCGCCGCGTGGATCAAAGGATCTATGGTTTTCCCTCGAGTCTTTCCCACGAGGCTTTCCCACGAGGCTTTCCCACAGGGCTGTCCCACATGCACACGTGGTGGGAGTCGATCCTCGGCTTGAACGTCAAGGCAGTGCAGGGAAAACAGGTTCCTCTGGAATGGACTGACACATCTGGGGGTCTCTTGGAATGGTGCCACGACCCTGGAGTTCCTCTCGCCTTTCCTGTGGAGAGCGCCACCTCTTGAGATGCGACGGGAACGCCGGGAATTCTTTCCCTACGAAACAGGGAAAGGATCCCTCATCTCGAGCTAGGAGGCGGAAACGGGGCTCCCCTGGATGTGTGCGGGACCCCACGTGCTTCCTCTCGAGTAGAGACGGGTATGTCGGGGAACTTCTTGATTTGCAGCAAGGGTGTGAAGCACCCTTTGGAAGTTCCAGTGGTTAGACATGATTAGCCTCGAGAAGCCTCAGCGGAAATGGGCCTCATCTCGCCTGGAGGGCAAAACCTCCTGGATTTTCTCGAGTTGCGGCAGGTGCTCTCGACTTACGACGGGGACCTCAGGGACCCGCTCTGGTGGCCTCAAGAAAGGCCAGTCCCCATGCGAGTTACTCGGGGGCCTCTCGGGATTCCTCTCCCGTCGATGCCGGGGCCTAAGACCTTGTGTGGAGTCGGGGCCGGAACCTGAGGATTCCTCTCCAGTGCAGATATGGATCTTGGGGTACTTCTGGAGTCTCCCCAGGGGAGTCAGTCCTCGTCTCGAATGCGGGCATGCATTTGCGCTTTCCTCCATAGCGGTAGCAGCAGTGTCACGCAGTCTGCCGCGTGGATCAAAGGATCTATGGTTTTCCCTCGAGTCTTTCCCACGAGGCTTTCCCACGAGGCTTTCCCACAGGGCTGTCCCACGTGTACACGTGGTGGGAGTGGATCCTCGGCTTGAACGTCAAGGCAGTGCAGGGAAAACAGGTTCCTCTGGAATGGACTGACACATCTGGGGGACTCTTGTCATGGTGGCACGACCCTGGAGTTCCTCTCGCCTTTCTTGTGGAGAGCGCCTCCTCTTGAGATGCGACGGGAACGCCGGGAATTCTTTCCCTACGAAACAGGGAAAGGATCCCTCATCTCGAGCTAGGAGGCGGAAACGGGTCTCCCCTGGATGTGTGCGGGACACCGCGTGCTTCCTCTCGAGTGGAGACGGGTATGTCGGGGAACTTCTTGAGTTGCAGCAAGGGTGTGAAGGACCCTTTGGAAGTTCCAGTGGTTAGACCTGATTCGCCTCGAGAAGCCTCAGCGGAAATGGGCCTCATATCGCCTGGAGGGCAAAACCTCCTGGATTTTCTCGAGTTGCGGCAGGTGCTCTCGACTTACGACGGGGACCTCAGGGACCCGCTCTGGTGGCCTCAGGAAAGGCCAGTCCCCATGCGAATTCCTCGGGGGCCTCTCGGGATTCCTCTCCCGTCGATGCCGGGGCCTAAGTCCTTGTGTGGATTCGGGACCGGAACCTGAGGATTCCTCTCCAGTGCTGACATGGATCTTGGGGTACTTCTGGAGTCTCCCCAGGGGAGTCAGTCCTCGTCTCGAATGCGGGCATGCACTTGCGCTTTCCTCCAGAGCGGTAGCAGCAGTGTCACGCAGTCCGCCGCGTGGATCAAAGGATCTATGGTTTTCCCTCGAGTCTTTCCCACGAGGCTTTCCCACGAGGCTTTCCCACAGGGCTGTCCCACGTGCACACGTGGTGGGAGTCGATCCTCGGCTTGAACGTCAAGGCAGTGCAGGGAAAACAGGTTCCTCTGTAATGGACTGACACATCTGGGTGTCTCTTGGAATGGTGGCACGACCCTGGAGTTCCTCTCGCCTCTCCTGTGGAGAGCCCCTCATCTTGAGATGCGACGGGAACGCCGGGAATTCTTTCCCTAAGAAACAGGGAAAGGATCCCTCATCTCGAGCTAGGAGGCGGAAACGGGGCTCCCCTGGATGTGTGCGGGACACCACGTGCTTCCTATCGAGTGGAGACGGGTATGTCGGGGAACTTCTTGAGTAGCAGCAAGGGTGTGAAGGACCCTTTGGAAGTTCCAGTGTTTAGATGTGATTGGCCTCGAGAAGCCTCAGCGGAAATGGGCCTCATCTCGCCTGGAGGGCAAAACCTCCTGGATTTTCTCGAGTTACGGCAGGTGTTCTCGACTTACGACGGGGACCTCAGGGACCCGCTCTGGTGGCCTCAGGAAAGGCCAGTCCCCATGCGAGTTCCTCGGGGGCCTCTCGGGATTCCTCTCCCGTCGATGCCGGGGCCTAAGACCTTGTGTGGAGTCGGGGCCGGAACCTGAGGTTTCCTCTCCAGTGCTGACATGGATCTTGGGGTACTTCTGGAGTCTCCCCAGGGGAGTCAGTGCTCGTCTCGAATGCGGGCATGCACTTGCGCTTTCCTCCAGAGCGGTAGCAGCAGTGTCACGCGGTCCGCCGCGTGGATCAAAGGATCTATGGTTTTCCCTCGAGTCTTTCCCACGAGGCTTTCCCACGAGGCTTTCCCACAGGGCTGTCCAACGTGCACAGGTGGTGGGAGTCGATCCTCGGCTTGAACGTCAGGCAGTGCAGGGAAAACAGGTTCCTCTGGAATGGACTGACACATCTGGGGGTCTCTTGGAATGGTGCCACGACCCTGGAGTTCCTCTCGCCTTTCCTGTGGAGAGCGCCACCTCTTAAGATGCGACGGGAACGCCGGGAATTCTTTCCCTACGAAACAGGGAAAGGATCCCTCATCTCGAGCTAGGAGGCGGAAACGGCTCTCCCCTGGATGGGTGCGGGACCCCACGTGCTTCCTCTAGAGTGGAGACGGGTATGTCGGGGAACTTCTTGAGTTGCAGCAATGGTGTGAACGACCCTTTGGAAGTTCCAGCGGTTACATGTGATTAGCCTCGAGAAGCCTCAGCGGAAATGGGCCTCATCTCGCCTGGAGGGCAAAACCTCCTGGATTTTCTCGAGTTGCGGCAGGTGCTCTCGACTTACGATGGGGACCTCAGGGACCCGCTCTGGTGGCCTCAGGAAAGGCCAGTCCCCATGCGAGTTCCTCGGGGGCCTCTCGGCATTCCTCTCCCGTCGATGCAGGGGCCTAAGACCTTGTGTGGAGTTGGGACCGGAACCTGAGGATTCCTCTCCAGTGCTGACATGGATCTTGGGGTACTTCTGGAGTCTCCCCAGGGGAGTCAGTCCTCGTCTCGAATGCGGGCATGCACTTGCGCTTTCCTCCAGAGCGGTAGCAGCAGTGTCACGCAGTCCGCCGCGTGGATCAAAGGATCTATGGTTTTCCCTCTAGTCTTTCCCACGAGGCTTTCCCACGAGGCTTTCCCACAGGGCTGTCCCACGTGCACACGTGATGGGAGTGGATCCTCGGCTTGAACGTCAAGGCAGTGCAGGGAAAACAGGTTCCTCTGGAATGGACTGACACATCTGGGGGACTCTTGGAATGGTGGCACGACCCTGGAGTTCCTCTCGCCTTTCCTGTGGAGAGCGCCTCCTCTTGAGATGCGACGGGAACGCCGGGAATTCTTTCCCTACGAAACAGGGAAAGGATCCCTCATCTCGAGCTAGGAGGCGGAAACGTGGCTCCCCTGGATGTGTGCGGGACCCCACGTGCTTCCTCTCGAGTGGAGACGGGTATGTCGGGGAACTTCTTGAGTTGCAGCAAGGGTGTGAAGCACCCTTTGGAAGTTCCAGTGGTTAGACGTGATTAGCCTCGAGAAGCCTCAGCGGAAATGGGCCTCATCTCGCCTGGAGGGCAAAACCTCCTGGATTTTCTCGAGTTGCGGCAGGTGCTCTCGACTTACGACGGGGACCTCAGGGACCCGCTCTGGTGGCCTCAGGAAAGGGCAGTCCCCATGCGAGTTCCTCGGGGGCCTCTCGGGATTCCTCTCCCGTCGATGCCGGGGCCTAAGACCTTGTGTGGAGTCGGGGCCGGAACCTGAGGATTCCTCTCCAGTGCTGACATGGATCTTGGGGTACTTCTGGAGTCTTCCCAGGGGAGTCAGTCCTCGTCTCGAATGCGGGCATGCACTTGCGCTTTCCTCCAGAGCGGAAGCAGCAGTGTCACGCAGTCCGCCGCGTGGATCAAAGGATCTATGGTTTTCCCTCGAGTCTTTCCCACGAGGCTTTCCCACGAGGCTTTCCCACAGGGCTGTCCCACGTGCACACGTGGTGGGAGTGGATCCTCGGCTTGAACGTCAAGGCAGTGCAGGGAAAACAGGTTCCTCTGGAATGGAATGACACATCTGGGGGACTCTTGGAATGGTGGCACGACCCTGGAGTTCCTCTCGCCTTTCCTGTGGAGAGCGCCTCCTCTTGAGATGCGACGGGAACGCCGGGAATTCTTTCCCTACGAAACAGGGAAAGGATCCCTCATCTCGAGCTAGGAGGCGGAAACGGGGCTCCCCTGGATGTGTGCGGGACCCCACGTGCTTCCTCTCGAGTGGAGACGGGTATGTCGGGGAACTTCTTGATTTGCAGCAAGGGTGTGAAGCACCCTTTGGAAGTTCCAGTGGTTAGACGTGATTAGCCTCGAGAAGCCTCAGCGGAAATGGGCCTCATCTCGCCTGGAGGCCAAAACCTCCTGGATTTTCTCGAGTTGCGGCAGGTGCTCTCGACTTACGACGGGGACCACAGGGACCCGCTCTGGTGGCCTCAAGAAAGGCCAGTCCCCATGCGAGTTCCTCGGGGGCCTCTCGGGATTCCTCTCCCGTCGATGCCGGGGCCTAAGACCTTGTGTGGATTCGGGGCCGGAACCTGAGGATTCCTCTCCAGTGCTGACATGGATCTTGGGGTACTTCTGGAGTCTCCCCAGGGGAGTCAGTCCTCGTCTCGAATGCGGGCATGCACTTGCGCTTTCCTCCAGAGCGGTAACAGCAGTGTCACGCGGTCCGGCGAGTGGATCAAAGGATCTATGGTTTTCCCTCGAGTCTTTCCCACGAGGCTTTCCCACGAGGCTTTCCCACAGGGCTGTCCCACGTGCACACGTGGTGGGAGTCGATCCTCGGCTTGAACGTCAAGGCAGTGCAGGGAAAACAGGTTCCTCTGGAATGGACTGACACATCTGGGGGTCTCTTGGAATGGTGCCACGACCCTGGAGTTCCACTCGCCTTTCCTGTGGAGAGCGCCACCTCTTGAGATGCGACGGGAACGCCGGGAATTCTTTCCCTACGAAACAGGGAAAGGATCCCTCATCTCGAGCTAGGAGGCGGAAACGGGGCTCCCCTGGATGTGTGCGGGACCCCACGTGCTTCCTCTCGAGTGGAGACGGGTATGTCGGGGAACTTCTTGATTTGCAGCAAGGGTGTGAAGCACCCTTTTGAAGTTCCAGTGGTTAGACGTGATTAGCCTCGAGAAGCCTCAGCGGAAATGGGCCTCATCTCGCCTGGAGGGCAAAACATCCTGGATTTTCTCGAGTTGCGGCAGGTGCTCTCGACTTACGACGGGGACCTCAGGGACCCGCTCTGGTGGCCTCAAGAAAGGCCAGTCCCCATGCGAGTTCCTCGGGGGCCTCTCGGGATTCCTCTCCCGTCGATGCCGGGGCCTAAGACCTTGTGTGGATTCGGGGCCGGAACCTGAGGATTCCTCTCCAGTGCTGACATGGATCTTGGGGTACTTCTGGAGTCTCCCCAGGGGAGTCAGTCCTCGTCTCGAATGCGGGCATGCATTTGCGCTTTCCTCCATAGCGGTAGCAGCAGTGTCACGCAGTCTGCCGCGTGGATCAAAGGATCTATGGTTTTCCCTCGAGTCTTTCCCACGAGGCTTTCCCACGAGGCTTTCCCACAGGGCTGTCCCACGTGTACACGTGGTGGGAGTCGATCCTCGGCTTGAACGTCAGGCAGTGCAGGGAAAACAGGTTCCTCTGGAATGGACTGACACATCTGGGGGTCTCTTGGAATGGTGCCACGACCCTGGAGTTCCTCTCGCCTTTCCTGTGGAGAGCGCCACCTCTTAAGATGCGACGGGAACGCCGGGAATTCTTTCCCTACGAAACAGGGAAAGGATCCCTCATCTCGAGCTAGGAGGCGGAAACGGGGCTCCCCTGGATGGGTGCGGGACCCCACGTGCTTCCTCTCGAGTGGAGACGGGTATGTCGGGGAACTTCTTGAGTTGCAGCAATGGTGTGAACGACCCTTTGGAAGTTCCAGCGGTTACATGTGATTAGCCTCGAGAAGCCTCAGCGGAAATGGGCCTCATCTCGCCTGGAGGGCAAAACCTCCTGGATTTTCTCGAGTTGCGGCAGGTGCTCTCGACTTACGATGGGGACCTCAGGGACCCGCTCTGGTGGCCTCAGGAAAGGCCAGGCCCCATGCGAGTTCCTCGGGGGCCTCTCGGCATTCCTCTCCCGTCGATGCAGGGGCCTAAGACCTTGTGTGGAGTCGGGACCGGAACCTGAGGATTCCTCTCCAGTGCTGACATGGATCTTGGGGTACTTCTGGAGTCTCCCCAGGGGAGTCAGTCCTCGTCTCGAATGCGGGCATGCACTTGCGCTTTCCTCCAGAGCGGTAGCAGCAGTGTCACGCAGTCCGCCGCGTGGATCAAAGGATCTATGGTTTTCCCTCGAGTCTTTCCCACGAGGCTTTCCCACGAGGCTTTCCCACAGGGCTGTCCCACGTGCACACGTGGTGGGAGTCGATCCTCGGCTTGAACGTCAAGGCAGTGCAGGGAAAACAGGTTCCTCTGGAATGGACTTACACATCTGGGGGACTCTTGGAATGGTGGCACGACCCTGGAGTTCCTCTCGCCTTTCCTGTGGAGAGCGCCTCCTCTTGAGATGCGACGGGAACGCCGGGAATTCTTTCCCTACGAAACAGGGAAAGGATCCCTCATCTCGAGCTAGGAGGCGGAAACGGGGCTCCCCTGGATGTGTGCGGGACCCCACGTGCTTCCTCTCGAGTGGAGACGGGTAAGTCGGGGAACTTCTTGAGTTGCAGCAAGGGTGTGAAGCACCCTTTGGAAGTTCCAGTGGTTAGACGTGATTAGCCTCGAGAAGCCTCAGCGGAAATGGGCCTCATCTCGCCTGGAGGGCAAAACCTCCTGGATTTTCTCGAGTTGCGGCAGGTGCTCTCGACTTACGACGGGGACCTCAGGGACCCGCTCTGGTGGCCTCAGGAAAGGCCAGTCCCCATGCGAGTTCCTCGGGGGCCTCTCGGGATTCCTCTCCCGTCGATGCCGGGGCCTAAGACCTTGTGTGGAGTCGGGGTCGGAACCTGAGGATTCCTCTCCAGTGCTGACATGGATCTTGGGGTACTTCTGGAGTCTTCCCAGGGGAGTCAGTCCTCGTCTCGAATGCGGGCATGCACTTGCGCTTTCCTCCAGAGCGGTAGCAGCAGTGTCACGCAGTCCGCCGCGTGGATCAAAGGATCTATGGTTTTCCCTCGAGTCTTTCCCACGAGGCTTTCCCACGAGGCTTTCCCACAGGGCTGTCCCACGTGCACACGTGGTGGGAGTGGATCCTCGGCTTGAACGTCAAGGCAGTGCAGGGAAAACAGGTTCCTCTGGAATGGACTGACACATCTGGGGGACTCTTGGAATGGTGGCACGACCCTGGAGTTCCTCTCGCCTTTCCTGTGGAGAGCGCCTCCTCTTGAGATGCGACGGGAACGCCGGGAATTCTTTCCCTACGAAACAGGGAAAGGATCCCTCATCTCGAGCTAGGAGGCGGAAACGGTGCTCCCCTGGATGTGTGCGGGACCCCACGTGCTTCCTCTCGAGTGGAGACGGGTATGTCGGGGAACTTCTTGATTTGCAGCAAGGGTGTGAAGCACCCTTTGGAAGTTCCAGTGGTTAGACGTGATTAGCCTCGAGAAGCCTCAGCGGAAATGGGCCTCATCTCGCCTGGAGGGCAAAACCTCCTGGATTTTCTCGAGTTGCGGCAGGTGCTCTCGACTTACGACGGGGACCACAGGGACCCGCTCTGGTGGCCTCAAGAAAGGCCAGTCCCCATGCGAGTTCCTCGGGGGCCTCTCGGGATTCCTCTCCCGTCGATGCCGGGGCCTAAGACCTTGTGTGGATTCGGGGCCGGAACCTGAGGATTCCTCTCCAGTGCTGACATGGATCTTGGGGTACTTCTGGAGTCTCCCCAGGGGAGTCAGTCCTCGTCTCGAATGCGGGCATGCACTTGCGCTTTCCTACAGAGCGGTAGCAGCAGTGTCACGCATTCCGCCGCGTGGATCAAAGATCTATGGTTTTCCCTCGAGTCTTTCCCACGAGGCTTTCCCACGAGGCTTTCCCACAGGGCTGTCCCACGTGCACACGTGGTGGGAGTGGATCCTCGGCTTGAACGTCAGGCAGTGCAGGGAAAACAGGTTCCTCTGGAATGGACTGACACATCAGGGGGACTCTTGGAATGGTGGCAGGACCCTGGAGTTCCTCTCGCCTTTCCTGTGGAGAGCGCCTCCTCTTGAGATGCGACGGGAACGCCGGGAATTCTTTCCCTACGAAACAGGGAAAGGATCCCTCATCTCGAGCTAGGAGGCCGAAACGGGGCTCCCCTGGATGTGTGCGGGACCCCACGTGCTTCCTCTCGAGTGGAGACGGGTATGTCGGGGAACTTCTTGAGTTGCAGCAAGGGTGTGAAGGACCCTTTGGAAGTTCCAGTGGTTAGACGTGATTAGCCTCGAGAAGCCTCAGCGGAAATGGGCCTCATCTCGCCTGGAGGGCAAAACCTCCTGGATTTTCTCGAGTTGCGGCAGGTGCTCTCGACTTACGATGGGGACCTCAGGGACCCGCTCTGGTGGCCTCAGGAAAGGCCAGTCCCCATGCGAGTTCCTCGGGGGCCTCTCGGCATTCCTCTCCGTCGATGCCGGGGCCTAAGACCTTGTGTGGAGTCGGGGCCGGAACCTGAGGATTCCTCTGCAGTGCTGACATGGATCTTGGGGTACTTCTGGAGTCTCCCCAGGGGAGTCAGTCCTCGTCTCGAATGCGGGCATGCACTTGCGCTTTCCTCCAGAGCGGTAGCAGCAGTGTCACGCATTCCGCCGCGTGGATCAAAGGATCTATGGTCTTCCCTCGAGTCTTTCACACGAGGCTTTCCCACGAGGCTTTCCCACAGGTCTGTCCCACGTGCACACGTGGTGGGAGTCGATCCTCGGCTTGAACGTCAAGGCAGTGCAGGGAAAACAGGTTCCTCTGGAATGGACTGACACATCTGGGGGACTCTTGGAATGGTGGCACGACCCTGGAGTTCCTCTCGCCTTTCCTGTGGAGAGCGCCTCCTCTTGAGATGCGACGGGAACGCCGGGAATTCTTTACCTACGAAACAGGGAAAGGATCCCTCATCTCGAGCTAGGAGGCGGAAACGGGGCTCCCCTGGATGTGTGCGGGACCCCACGTGCATCCTCTCGAGTGGAGACGGGTATGTCGGGGAACTTCTTGAGTTGCAGCAAGGGTGTGAAGGACCCTTTGGAAGTTCCAGTGGTTAGACGTGATTAGCCTCGAGAAGCCTCAGCGGAAATTGGCCTCATCTCGCCTGGAGGGCAAAACCTCCTGGATTTTCTCGAGTTGCGGCAGGTGCTCTCGACTTACGTCGTGGACCTCAGGGACCCGCTCTGGTGGCCTCAGGAAAGGCCAGTCCCCATGCGAGTTCCTCGGGGGCCTCTCGGGATTCCTCTCCCGTCGATGCCGGGGCCTAAGACCTTGTGTGGAGTCTGGGCCGGAACCTGAGGATTCCTCTCCAGTGCTGACATGGATCTTGGGGTACTTCTGGAGTCTCCCCAGGGGAGTCAGTCCTCGTCTCGAATGCGGGCATGCACTTGCGCTTTCCTCCAGAGCGGTAGCAGCAGTGTCACGCAGTCCGCCGCGTGGATCAAAGGATCTATGGTTTTCCCTCGAGTCTTTCCCACGAGGCTTTCCCACGAGGCTTTCCACAGGGCTGTCCCACGTGCACACGTGGTGGGACTCGATTCTCGGCTTGAACGTCAAGGCAGTGCAGGGAAAACAGGTTCCTCTGGAATGGACTGACACATCTGGGGGACTCTTGGAATGGTGGCACGACCCTGGAGTTCCTCTCGCCTTTCCTGTGGAGAGCGCCTCCTCTTGAGATGCGACGGGAACGCCGGGAATTCTTTCCCTACGAAAAAGGCAAAGGATCCCTCATCTCGAGCTAGGAGGCGGAAATGGGGCTCCCCTGGATGTTTGCGGGACCCCACGTGCTTCCTCTCGAGTGGAGACGGGTATGTCGGGGAACTTCTTGAGTTGCAGCAAGGGTGTGAAGGACCCTTTGGAAGTTCCAGTGGTTAGATGTGATTGGCCTCGAGAAGCCTCAGCGGAAATGGGCCTCATCTCGCCTGGAGGGCAAAACCTCCTGGATTTTCTCGAGTTGTGGCAGGTGCTCTCGACTTACGACGGGGACCTCAGGGACCCGCTCTGGTGGCCTCAGGAAAGGCCAGTCCCCATGCGAGTTCCTCGGGGGCCTCTCGGGACTCCTCTCCCGTAGATGCCGGGGCCGAAGACCTTGTGTGGAGTCGGGGCCGGAACCTGAGGATTCCTCTCCAGTGCTGACATGGATCTTGGGGTACTTCTGGAGTCTCCCCAGGGGAGTCAGTCCTCGTTTCGAATGCGGGCATGCACTTGCGCTTTCCTCCAGAGCGGTAGCAGCAGTGTCACGCAGTCCGCCCAATGGATCAAAGGATCTATGGTTTTCCCTCGAGTCTTTCCCACGAGGCTTTCCCACGAGGCTTTCCCACAGGGCTGTCCCACGTGCACACGTGGTGGGAGTCGATCCTCGGCTTGAACGTCAAGGCAGTGCAGGGAAAACAGGTTCCTCTGGAATGGACTGACACATATGGGGTCTCTTGGAATGGTGGCACGACCCTGCAGTTCCTCTCGCCTTTCCTGTGGGAGTGCCTCCTCTTGAGATGCGACGGGAACGCCAGGAATTCTTTCCCTACGAAACAGGGAAAGGATCCCTCATCTCGAGCTAGGAGGTGGAAACGGGGCTACCCTGGATGTGTGCGGGACCCCACGTGCTTCCTCTCGAGTGGAGACGGGTATGTCGGGGAACTTCTAGAGTTGCAGCAAGGGTGTGAAGGACCCTTTAGAAGTTCCAGTTGTTAGATGTGATTAGCCTCGAGAAGCCTCAGCGGAAATGGGCTTCATCTCGCCTGGAGGGCAAAATCTCCTGGATTTTCTCGAGTTGCGGCAGGTGCTCTCGACTTACGACGGGGACCTCAGGGCCCCGCTCTGGTGACCTCAGGAAAGGCCAGTCCCCATGCGAGTTCCTCGGGGGCCTCTCGGGATTTCTCTCCCGTCGATGCCGGGACCTAAGACCTTGTGTGGAGTCGGGGCCGGAACTGAGGATTCCTCTCCAGTGCTGACATGGATCTTGGGGTACATCTGGAGACTCCCCAGGGGAGTCAGTCCTCGTCTCGAATGCGGGCATGCACTTGCGCTTTCCTCCAGAGCGGTAGCAGCAGTGTCACGCATTCCGCCGCGTGGATCAAAGGATCTATGGTTTTCCCTCGAGTCTTTCCCACGAGGCTTTCCCACGAGGCTTTCCACAGGGCTGTCCCAACTGCACACGTGGTGGGAGTCGATCCTCGGCTTGAATGTCAAGGCAGTGCAGGGAAAACAGGTTCCTCTGGAATGGACTGACACATCTGGGGGACTCTTGGAATGGTGGCACGACCCTGGAGTTCCTCTCGCCTTTCCTGTGGAGAGCGCCTCCTCTTGAGATGCGACGGGAACCCCGGGAATTCTTTCCCTAAGAAACAGGGAAAGGATCCCTCATCTCGAGCTAGGAGGCGGAAACGGGGCTCCCCTGGATGTGTGCGGGACCCCACGTGCTTCCTCTCGAGTGGAGACGGGTATGTCGGGGAACTTCTTGAGTTGCAGCAAGGGTGTGAAGGACCCTTTGGAAGTTCCAGTGGTTAGACGAGATTAGCCTCGAGAAGCCTCAGCGGAAATGGGCCTCATCTCGCCTGGAGGGCAAAACCTCCTGGATTTTCTAGAGTTGCGGCAGGTGCTCTCGACTTACGACGGGGACCTCAGGGACCCGCTCTGGTGGCCTCAGGAAAGGCCAGTCCCCATGCGAGTTCCTCGGGGGCCTCTCGGCATTCCTCTCCCGTCGATGCCAGGGCCTAAGACCTTGTGTGGAGTCGGGGCCGGAACCTGAGGATTCCTCTCCAGTGCTGACATGGATCTTGGGGTACTTCTGGAGTCTCCCCAGGGGAGTCAGTCCTCGTCTCGAATGCGGGCATGCACTTGCGCTTTCCTCCAGAGCGGTAGCAGCAGTGTCACGCAGTCCGCCGCGTGGATCAAAGGATCTATGGTTTTCCCTCGAGTCTTTCCCACGAGGCTTTCCCACGAGGCTTTCCCACAGGGCTGTCCCACGTGCACACGTGGTGGGAGTCGATCCTCGGCTTGAACGTCAAGGCAGTGCAGGGAAAACAGGTTCCTCTGGAATGGACTGACACATCTGGGGGACTCTTGGAATGGTGGCACGACCCTGGAGTTCCTCTGGCCTTTCCTGTGGAGAGCGCCTCCTCTTGAGATGCGATGGGAACGCCGGGAATTCTTTGCCTACGAAACAGGGAAAGGATCCCTCATCTCGAGCTAGGAGGCGGAAACGGGGTTCCCCTGGATGTGTGCGGGACCCCATGTGCTTCCTCTCGAGTGGAGACGGGTATGTCTGGGAACTTCTTGAGTTGCAGCAAGGGTGTGAAGGACCCTTTGGAAGTTCCAGTGGTTAGACGTGATTCGCCTCGAGAAGCCTCAGCGGAAATGGGCCTCATCTCGCCTGGAGGGCAAAACCTCCTGGATTTTCTCGAGTTGCGGCAGGTGCTCTCGACTTACGACGGGGACCTCAGGGACCCGCTCTGGTGGCCTCAGGAAAGGCCAGTCCCCATGCGAGTTCATCGGGGGCCTCTTGGGATTCCTCTCCCGTCGATGCCGGGGCCTAAGACCTTGTGTGGAGTCGGGGCCGGAACCTGAGGATTCCTCTCCAGTGCTGACATGGATCTTGGGGTACTTCTGGAGTCTCCCCAGGGGAGTCAGTCCTCGTCTCGAATGCGGGCATGCACTTGGGCTTTCCTCCAGAGCGGTAGCAGCAGTGTCACGCAGTCCGCCGCGTGGATCAAAGGATCTATGGTTTTCCCTCGAGTCTTTCCCACGAGGCTTTCCCACGAGGCTTTCCCACAGGGCTGTCCCACGTGCACACGTGGTAGGAGTCGATCCTCGGCTTGAACGTCAAGGCAGTGCAGGGAAAACAGGTTCCTCTGGAATGGACTGACACATCTGGGGGACTCTTGGAATGGTGGCACGACCCTGGAGTTCCTCTCGCCTTTCCTGTGGAGAGCGCCTCCTCTTGAGATGCGACGGGAACGCCGGGAATTCTTTCCCTACGAAACAGGGAAAGGATCCCTCATCTCGAGCTAGGAGGCGGAAACGGGGCTCCCCTGGATGTGTGCGGGACCCCACGTGCTTCCTCTCGAGTGGAGACGGGTATGTAGGGGAACTTCTTGAGTTGCAGCAAGGGTGTGAAGGACCCTTTGGAAGTTCCAGTGGTTAGACGTGATTAGCCTCGAGAAGCCTCAGCGGAAATGGGCCTCATCTCGCCTGGAGGGCAAAACCTCCTGGATTTTCTCGAGTTGCGGCAGGTGCTCTCGACTTACGACGGGGACCTCAGGGACCCGCTCTGGTGGCCTCAGGAAAGGCCAGTCCCCATGCGAGTTCCTCGGGGGCCTCTCGGGATTCCTCTCCCGTCGATGTCGGGGCCTAAGACCTTGTGTGGAGTCGGGGCCGCAACCTGAGGATTCCTCTCCAGTGCTGACATGGATCTTGGGGTACTTCTGGAGTCTCCCCAGGGGAGTCAGTCCTCGTCTCGAATGCGGGCATGCACTTGCGCTTTCCTCCAGAGCGGTAGCAGCAGTGTCACGCAGTCCGCCGCGTGGATCAAAGGATCTATGGTTTTCCCTCGAGTCTTTCCCACGAGGCTTTCCCACGAGGTTTTCCCACAGGGCTGTCCCACGTGCACAGGTGGTGGGAGTCGATCCTCGGCTTGAACGTCAAGGCAGTGCAGGGAAAACAGGTTCCTCTATAATGGACTGACACATCTGGGCGTCTCTTGGAATGGTGGCACGACCCTGGAGTTCCTCTCGCCTCTCCTGTGGAGAGCGCCTCCTCTTGAGATGCGACGGGAACCCCGGGAATTCTTTCCCTAAGAAACAGGGAAAGGATCCCTCATCTCGAGCTAGGAGGCGGAAACGGGGCTCCCCTGGATGTGTGCGGGACCCCACGTGCTTCCTCTCGAGTGGAGACGGGTATGTCGGGGAACTTCTTGAGTTGCAGCAAGGGTGTGAATGACCCTTTGGAAGTTCCAGTGGTTAGATGTGATTAGCCTCGAGAAGCCTCAGCGGAAATGGGCCTCATCTCGCCTGGAGGGCAAAACCTCCTGGATTTTCTCGAGTTACAGCAGGTGCTCTCGACTTACGACGGGGACCTCAGGGACCCGCTCTGGTGGCCTCAGGAAAGGCCAGTCCCCATGCGAGTTCCTCGGGGGCCTCTCGGGATTCCTCTCCCGTCGATGCCGGGGCCTAAGACCTTGTGTGGAGTCGGGGCCGGAACCTGAGGATTCCTCTCCAGTGCTGACATGGATCTTGGGGTACTTCTGGAGTCTCCCCAGGGGAGTCAGTCCTCGTCTCGAATGCGGGCATTCACTTGCGCTTTCCCCCAGAGCGGTAGCAGCAGTGTCACGCAGTCCGCCGCGTGGATCAAAGGATCTATGGTTTTCCCTCGAGTCTTTCCCACGAGGCTTTCCCACGAGGCTTTCCCACAGGGCTGTCCCACGTGCACACGTGGTGGAAGTGGATCCTCGGCTTGAACGTCAAGGCAGTGCAGGGAAAACAGGTTCCTCTGGAATGGACTGACACATCTGGGGGACTCTTGGAATGGTGGCACGACCCTGGAGTTCCTCTCGCCTTTCCTGTGGAGAGCGCCTCCTCTTGAGATGCGACGGGAACGCCGGGAATTCTTTACCTACGAAACAGGGAAAGGATCCCTCATCTCGAGCTAGAAGGCGGAAACGGGGCTCCCCTGGATGTGTGCGGGACCCCACGTGCTTCCTCTCGAGTGGAGACGGGTATGTCGGGGAACATCTTGAGTTGCAGCAAGGGTGTGAAGGACCCTTTGGAAGTTCCAGTGGTTAGACGTGATTAGCCTCGAGAAGCCTCAGCGGAAATGGGCCTCATCTCGCCTGGAGGGCAAAACCTCCTGGATTTTCTCGAGTTGCGGCAGGTGCTCTCGACTTACGACGGGGACCTCAGGGACCCGCTCTGGTGGCCTCAGGAAAGGCCAGTCCGCATGCGAGTTCCTCGGGGGCCTCTCGGGATTCCTCTCCCGTCGTTGCCGGGGCCTAAGACCTTGTGTGGAGTCGGGGCCGGAACCTGAGGATTCCTCTCCAGTGCTGACATGGATCTTGGGGTACTTCTGGAGTCTCCCCAGGGGAGTCAGTCCTCGTCTCGAATGCGGGCATGCACTTGCGCTTTCCTCCAGAGCGGTAGCAGCAGTGTCACGCAGTCCGCCGCGTGGATCAAAGGATCTATGGTTTTCCCTCGAGTCTTTCCCACGAGGCTTTCCCACGAGGCTTTCCCACAGGGCTGTCCCACATGCACACGTGGTGGGAGTCGATCCTCGGCTTGAACGTCAAGGCAGTGCAGGGAAAACAGGTTCCTCTGGAATGGACTGACACATCTGGGGGTCTCTTGGAATGGTGGCACGACCCTGGAGTTCCTCTCGCCTTTCCTGTGGAGAGCGCCTCCTCTTGAGATGCGACGGGAACGCCGGGAATTCTTTCCCTACGAAACAGGGAAAGGATTCCTCATCTCGAGCTAGGAGGCGGAAACGGGGCTCCCCTGGATGTGTGCGGGACCCCACGTGCTTCCTCTCGAGTGGAGACGGGTATGTCGGGGAACTTCTTGAGTTGCAACAAGGGTGTGAAGGACCCTTTGGAAGTTCCAGTGGTTAGACGTGATTAGCCTCGAGAAGCCTCAGCGGAAATGGGCCTCATCTCGCCTGGAGGGCAAAACCTCCTGAATTTTCTCGAGTTGCGGCAGGTTCTCTCGACTTACGACGGGGACCTCAGGGACCCGCTCTGATGGCTTCAGGAAAGGCCCGTCCCCATGCGAGTTCCTCGGGGGCCTCTCGGGATTCCTCTCCCGTCGATGCCGGGGCCTAAGACCTTGTGTGGAGTCGGGGCCGGAACCTGAGGATTCCTCTCCAGTGCTGACATGGATCTTGGGGTACTTCTGGAGTCTCCCCAGGGGAGTCAGTCCTCGTCTCGAATGCGGGCATGCACTTGCGCTTTCCTCCAGAGCGGTAGCAGCAGTGTCACGCAGTCCGCCGCGTGGATCAAAGGATCTATGGTTTTCCCTCGAGTCTTTCCCACGAGGCTTTCCCACGAGGCTTTCCCACAGGGCTGTCCCACGTGCACACGTGGTGGGAGTCGATCCTCGGCTTGAACGTCAAGGCAGTGCAGGGAAAACAGGTTCCTCTGGAATGGACTGACACATCTGGGGGACTCTTGGAATGGTGGCACGACCCTGGAGTTCCTCTCGCCTTTCCTGTGGAGAGCGCCTCCTCTTGAGATGCGACGGGAACACCGGGAATTTTTTACCTACGAAACAGGGAAAGGATCCCTCATCTCGAGCTAGGAGGCGGAAACGGGGCTCCCCTGGATGTGTGCGGGACCCCACGTGCTTCCTCTCGAGTGGAGACGGGTATGTCGGGGAACTTCTTGAGTTGCAGCAAGGGTGTGAAGGACCCTTTGGAAGTTCCAGTGTTTAGACGTGATTAGCCTCGAGAAGCCTCAGCGGAAATGGGCCTCATCTCGCCTGGAGGGCAAAACCTCCTGGATTTTCTCGAGTTGCGGCAGGTGCTCTCGACTTACGACGGGGACCTCAGGGACCCGCTCTGGTGGCCTCAGGAAAGGCCAGTCCCCATGCGAGTTCCTCTGGGGATTCATCTCCCGTCGATGCCGGGGCCTAAGACCTTGTGTGGAGTCGGGGCCGGAACCTGAGGATTCCTCTCCAGTGCTGACATGGATCTTGGGGTACTTCTGGAGTCTCCCCAGGGGAGTCAGTCCTCGTCTCGAATGCGGGCATGCACTTGCGCTTTCCTCCAGAGCGGTAGCAGCAGTGTCACGCAGTCCGCCGCGTGGATCAAAGGATCTATGGTTTTCCCTCGAGTCTTTCCCACGAGGCTTTTCCACGAGGCTTTCCCGCAGGGCTGTCCCACCTGCACACGTGGTGGGAGTCGATCCTCGGCTTGAACGTCAAGGCAGTGCAGGGAAAACAGGTTCCTCTGGAATGGACTGACCCATCTGGGCGTCTCTTGGAATGGTGGCACGACCCTGGAGTTCCTCTCGCCTCTCCTGTGGAGAGCGCCTCCTCTTGAGATGCGACGGGAACGCCGGGAATTCTTTCCCTAAGAAACAGGGAAAGGATCCCTCATCTCGAGCTAGGAGGCGGAAACGGGGCTCCCCTGGATGTGTGCGGGACCCCACGTGCTTCCTCTCGAGTGGAGACGGGTATGTCGGGGAACTTCTTGAGTTGCAGCAAGGGTGTGAAGGACCCTTTGGAAATTCCAGTGGTTAGATGTGATTAGCCTCGAGAAGCCTCAGCGAAAATGGGCCTCATCTCGCCTGGAGGGCAAAACCTCCTGGATTTTCTCGAGTTGCGGCAGGTGCTCTCGACTTACGACGGGGACCTCAGGGACCCGCTCAGGTGACCTCAGGAAAGGCCAGTCCCCATGCGAGTTCCTCGGGGGCCTCTCGGGATTCCTCTCCCATTGATGCTGGGGCCTAAGACCTTGTGTGGAGTCGGGGCCGGAACCTGAGGATTCCTCTCCAGTGCTGACATGGATCATGGGGTACTTCTGGAGTCTCCTCAGGGGAGTCAGTCCTCGTCTCGAATGCGGGCATGTACTTGCGCTTTCCTCCAGAGCGGTAGCAGCAGTGTCACGCAGTCCGCCGCGTGGATCAAAGGATCTATGGTTTTCCCTCGAGTCTTTCCCACGAGGCTTTCCCACGAGGCTTTCCCACAGGGCTGTCCCACGTGCACACGTGGTGGGCGTCGATCCTCGGCTTGAACGTCAAGGCAGTGCAGGGAAAACAGGTTCCTCTGGAATGGACTGACACATCTGGGGGACTCTTGGAATGGTGGCACGACCCTGGAGTTCCTCTCGCCTTTCCTGTGGAGAGCGCCTCCTCTTGAGATGCGACGGGAACGCCGGGAATTCTTTCCCTACGAAACAGTGAAAGGATCCCTCATCTCGAGCTAGGAGGCGGAAACGGGGCTCCCCTGGATGTGTGCGGGATACCACGTGCTTCCTATCGAGTGGAGACGGGTATGTCGGGGAACTTCTTGAGTAGCAGCAAGGGTGTGAAGGACCCTTTGGAAGTTCCAGTGGTTAGATGTGATTGGCCTCGAGAAGCCTCACCGGAAATGGGCCTCATCTCGCCTGGAGGGCAAAACCTCCTGGATTTTCTCGAGTTATGGCAGGTGCTCTCGACTTACGACGGGGACCTCAGGGACGCGCTCTGGTGGCCTCAGGAAAGGCCAGTCCCCATGCGAGTTCCTCGGGGGCCTCTCGGGATTCCTCTCCCGTCGATGCCGGGGCCTAAGACCTTGTGTGGAGTCGGGGCCGGAACCTGAGGATTCCTCTCCAGTGCTGACATGGATCACGGGGTACTTCTGGAGTCTCCCCAGGGGAGTCAGTCCTCGTTTCGAATGCGGGCATGCACTTGCGCTTTCCTCCAGAGCGGTAGCAGCAGTGTCACGCAGTCCGCCCAATGGATCAAAGGATCTATGGTTTTCCCTCGAGTCTTTCCCACGAGGCTTTCCCACGAGGCTTTCCCACAGGGCTGTCCCACGTGCACACGTGGTGGGAGTCGATCCTCGGCTTGAACGTCAAGGCAGTGCAGGGAAAACAGGTTCCTCTGGAATGGACTGACACATATGGGTCTCTTGGAATGGTGGCACGACCCTGGAGTTCCTCTCGCTTTTCCTGTGGGAGTGCCTCCTCTTGAGATGCGACGGGAACGCCAGGAATTCTTTCCCTACGAAACAGGGAAAGGATCCCTCATCTCGAGGTAGGAGGTGGAAACGGGGCTACCCTGGATGTGTGCGGGACCCCACGTGCTTCCTCTCGAGTGGAGACGGGTATGTCGGGGAACTTCTAGAGTTGCAGCAAGGGTGTGAAGGACCCTTTAGAAGTTCCAGTTGTTAGATGTGATTAGCCTCGAGAAGCCTCAGCGGAAAACGGCTTCATCTCGCCTGGAGGGCAAAATCTCCTGGATTTTCTCGAGTTGCGGCAGGTGCTCTCGACTTACGACGGGGACCTCAGGGCCCCGCTCTGGTGACCTCAGGAAAGGCCAGTCCCCATGCGAGTTCCTCGGGGGCCTCTCGGGATTTCTCTCCCGTCGATGCCGGGACCTAAGACCTTGTGTGGAGTCGGGGCCGGAACTGAGGATTCCTCTCCAGTGCTGACATGGATCTTGGGGTACTTCTGGAGACTCCCCAGGGGAGTCAGTCCTCGTCTCGAATGCGGGCATGCACTTGCGCTTTCCTCCAGAGCGGTAGCAGCAGTGTCACGCATTCCGCCGCGTGGATCAAAGGATCTATGGTCTTCCCTCGAGTCTTTCCCACGAGGCTTTCCCACGAGGCTTTCCCACAGGGCTGTCCCACGTGCACACGTGGTGGGAGTCGATCCTCGGCTTGAACGTCAAGGCAGTGCATGGAAAACAGGTTCCTCTGGAATGGACTGACACATCTGGGGGACTCTTGGAATGGTGGCACGACCCTGGAGTTCCTCTCGCCTTTCCTGTGGAGAGCGCCTCCTCTTGAGATGCGACGGGAACGCCGGGAATTCTTTCCCTACGAAACAGGGAAAGGATCCCTCATCTCGAGCTAGGAGGCGGAAACGGGGCTCCCCTGGATGTGTGCGGGACCCCACGTGCTTCCTCTCGAGTGGAGACGGGTATGTAGGGGAACTTCTTGAGTTGCAGCAAGGGTGTGAAGGACCCTTTGAAAGTTCCAGTGGTTAGACGTGATTAGCCTCGAGAAGCCTCAGCGGAAATGGGCCTCATCTCGCCTGGAGGGCAAAACCTCCTGGATTTTCTCGAGTTGCGGCAGGTGCTCTCGACTTACGTCGTGGACCTCAGGGACCCGCTCTGGTGGCCTCAGGAAAGGCCAGTCCCCATGCGAGTTCCTCGGGGGCCTCTCGGGATTCCTCTCCCGTCGATGCCGGGGCCTAAGACCTTGAGTGGAGTCGGGGCCGGAACCTGAGGATTCCTCTCCAGTGCTGACATGGATCTTGGGGTACTTCTGGAGTCTCCCCAGGGGAGTCAGTCCTCGTCTCGAATGCGGGCATGCACTTGCGCTTTCCTCCAGAGCGGTAGCAGCAGTGTCACGCAGTCCGCCGCGTGGATCAAAGGATCTATGGTTTTCCCTCGAGTCTTTCCCACGAGGCTTTCCCACGAGGCTTTCCACAGGGCTGTCCCACCTGCACACGTGGTGGGAGTCGATCCTCGGCTTGAACGTCAAGGCAGTGCAGGGAAAACAGGTTCCTCTGGAATGGACTGACACATCTGGGGGACTCTTGGAATGGTGGCACGACCCTGGAGTTCCTCTCGCCTTTCCTGTGGAGAGCGCCTCCTCTTGAGATGCGACGGGAACCCCGGGAATTCTTTCCCTAAGAAACAGGGAAAGGATCCCTCATCTCGAGCTAGGAGGCGGAAACGGGGCTCCCCTGGATGTGTGCGGGACCCCACGTGCTTCCTCTCGAGTGGAGACGGGTATGTCGGGGAACTTCTTGAGTTGCAGCAAGGGTGTGAAGGACCCTTTGGAAGTTCCAGTGGTTAGACGTGATTAGCCTCGAGAAGCCTCAGCGGAAATGGGCCTCATCTCGCCTGGAGGGCAAAACCTCCTGGATTTTCTCGAGTTGCGGCAGGTGCTCTCGACTTACGACGGGGACCTCAGGGACCCGCTCTGGTGGCCTCAGGAAAGGCCAGTCCCCATGCGAGTTCATCGGGGGCCTCTTGGGATTCCTCTCCCGTCGATGCCGGGGCCTAAGACCTTGTGTGGAGTCGGGGCCGGAACCTGAGGATTCCTCTCCAGTGCTGACATGGATCTTGGGGTACTTCTGGAGTCTCCCCAGGGGAGTCAGTCCTCGTCTCGAATGCGGGCATGCACTTGGGCTTTCCTCCAGAGCGGTAGCAGCAGTGTCACGCAGTCCGCCGCGTGGATCAAAGGATCTATGGTTTTCCCTCGAGTCTTTCCCACGAGGCTTTCCCACGAGGCTTTCCCACAGGGCTGTCCCACGTGCACACGTGGTGGGAGTCGATCCTCGGCTTGAACGTCAAGGCAGTGCAGGGAGAACAGGTTCCTCTGGAATGGACTGACACATCTGGGGGACTCTTGGAATGGTGGCACGACCCTGGAGTTCCTCTCGCCTTTCCTGTGGAGAGCGCCTCCTCTTGAGATGCGACGGGAACGCCGGGAATTCTTTCCCTACGAAACAGGGAAAGGATCCCTCATCTCGAGCTAGGAGGCGGAAACGGGGCTCCCCTGGATGTGTGCGGGACCCCACGTGCTTCCTCTCGAGTGGAGACGGGTATGTCGGGGAACTTCTTGAGTTGCAGCAAGGGTGTGAAGGACCCTTTGGAAGTTCCAGTGGTTAGACGTGATTAGCCTCGAGAAGCCTCAGCGGAAATGGGCCTCATCTCGCCTGGAGGGCAAAACCTCCTGGATTTTCTCGAGTTGCGGCAGGTGCTCTCGACTTACGACGGGGAACTCAGGGACCGCTCTGGTGGCCTCAGGAAAGGCCAGTCCCCATGCGAGTTCCTCGGGGGCCTCTCGGGATTCCTCTCCCGTCGATGCCGGGGCCTAAGACCTTGTGTGGAGTCGGGGCCGGAACCTGAGGATTCCTCTCCAGTGCTGACATGGATCTTGGGGTACTTCTGGAGTCTCCCCAGGGGAGTCAGTCCTCGTCTCGAATGCGGGCATGCACTTGCGCTTTCCTCCAGAGCGGTAGCAGCAGTGTCACGCAGTCCGCCGCGTGGATCAAAGGATCTATGGTTTTCCCTCGAGTCTTTCCCACGAGGCTTTCCCACGAGGCTTTCCCTCAGGGCTGTCCCACGTGCACACGTGGTGGGAGTCGATCCTCGGCTTGAACGTCAAGGCAGTGCAGGGAAAACAGGTTCCTCTGGAATGGACTGACACATCTGGGGGACTCTTGGAATGGTGGCACGACCCTGGAGTTCCACTCGCCTTTCCTGTGGAGAGCGCCTCCTCTTGAGATGCGACGGGAACACCGGGAATTCTTTCCCTACGAAACAGGGAAAGGATCCCTCATCTCGAGCTAGGAGGCGGAAACGGGGCTCCCCTGGATGTGTGCGGGACCCCACGTGCTTCCTCTCGAGTGGAGACGGGTATGTCGGGGAACTTCTTGAGTTGCAGCAAGGGTGTGAAGGACCCTTTGGAAGTTCCAGTGGTTAGACGTGATTAGCCTCGAGAAGCCTCAGCGGAAATGGGCCTCATCTCGCCTGGAGGGCAAAACCTCCTGGATTTTCTCGAGTTGCGGCAGGTGCTCTCGACTTACGACGGGGACCTCAGGGACCCGCTCTGGTGGCCTCAGGAAAGGCCAGTCCCCATGCGAGTTCCTCTGGGGATTCCTCTCCCGTCGATGCCGGGGCCTAAGACCTTGTGTGGAGTCGGGGCCGGAACCTGAGGATTCCTCTCCAGTGCTGACATGGATCTTGGGGTACTTCTGGAGTCTCCCCAGGGGAGTCAGTCCTCGTCTCGAATGCGGGCATGCACTTGCGCTTTCCTCCAGAGCGGTAGCAGCAGTGTCACGCAGTCCGCCGCGTGGATCAAAGGATCTATGGTTTTCCCTCGAGTCTTTCCCACGAGGCTTTTCCACGAGGCTTTCCCACAGGGCTGTCCCACCTGCACACGTGGTGGGAGTCGATCCTCGGCTTGAACGTCAAGGCAGTGCAGGGAAAACAGGTTCCTCTGGAATGGACTGACCCATCTGGGCGTCTCTTGGAATGGTGGCACGACCCTGGAGTTCCTCTCGCCTCTCCTGTGGAGAGCGCCTCCTCTTGAGATGCGACGGGAACGCCGGGAATTCTTTCCCTACGAAACAGGGAAAGGATCCCTCATCTCGAGCTAGGAGGCGGAAACGGGGCTCCCCTGGATGTGTGCGGGACCCCACGTGCTTCCTCTCGAGTGGAGACGGGTATGTCGGGGAACTTCTTGAGTTGCAGCAAGGGTGTGAAGGACCCTTTGGAAATTCCAGTGGTTAGATGTGATTAGCCTCGAGAAGCCTCAGCGAAAATGGGCCTCATCTCGCCTGGAGGGCAAAACCTCCTGGATTTTCTCGAGTTGCGGCATGTGCTCTCGACTTACGACGGGGACCTCAGGGACCCGCTCAGGTGACCTCAGGAAAGGCCAGTCCCCATGCGAGTTCCTCGGGGGCCTCTCGGGATTCCTCTCCCATTGATGCTGGGGCCTAAGACCTTGTGTGGAGTCGGGGCCGGAACCTGAGGATTCCTCTCCAGTGCTGACATGGATCATGGGGTACTTCTGGAGTCTCCTCAGGGGAGTCAGTCCTCGTCTCGAATGCGGGCATGTACTTGCGCTTTCCTCCAGAGCGGTAGCAGCAGTGTCACGCAGTCCGCCGCGTGGATCAAAGGATCTATGGTTTTCCCTCGAGTCTTTCCCACGAGGCTTTCCCACGAGGCTTTCCCACAGGGCTGTCCCACGTGCACACGTGGTGGGCGTCGATCCTCGGCTTGAACGTCAAGGCAGTGCAGGGAAAACAGGTTCCTCTGGAATGGACTGACACATCTGGGGGACTCTTGGAATGGTGGCACGACCCTGGAGTTCCTCTCGCCTTTCCTTTGGAGAGCGCCTCCTCTTGAGATGCGACGGGAACGCCGGGAAATCTTTCCCTACGAAACAGTGAAAGGATCCCTCATCTCGAGCTAGCAGGGGGAAACGGGGCTCCCCTGGATGTGTGCGGGATACCACGTGCTTCCTATCGAGTGGAGACGGGTATGTCGGGGAACTTCTTGAGTAGCAGCAAGGGTGTGAAGGACCCTTTGGAAGTTCCAGTGGTTAGATGTGATTGGCCTCGAGAAGCCTCAGCGGAAATGGGCCTCATCTCGCCTGGAGGGCAAAACCTCCTGGATTTTCTCGAGTTGCGGCAGGTGCTCTCGACTTACGACGGGGACCTCAGGGACCCGCTCTGGTGGCCTCAGGAAAGGCCAGTCCCCATGCGAGTTCCTCTGGGGATTCCTCTCCCGTCGATGCCGGGGCCTAAGACCTTGTGTGGAGTCGGGGCCGGAACCTGAGGATTCCTCTCCAGTGCTGACATGGATCTTGGGGTACTTCTGGAGTCTCCCCAGGGGAGTCAGTCCTCGTCTCGAATGCGGGCATGCACTTGCGCTTTCCTCCAGAGCGGTAGCAGCAGTGTCACGCAGTCCGCCGCGTGGATCAAAGGATCTATGGTTTTCCCTCGAGTCTTTCCCACGAGGCTTTCCCACGAGGCTTTCCCACAGGGCTGTCCCACGTGCACACGTGGTGGGAGTCGATCCTCGGCTTGAACGTCAAGGCAGTGCAGGGAAAACAGGTTCCTCTGGAATGGACTGACACATCTGGGGGACTCTTGGAATGGTGGCACGACCCTGGAGTTCCTCTCGCCTTTCCTGTGGAGAGCGCCTCCTCTTGAGATGCGACGGGAACGCCGGGAATTCTTTCCCTACGAAACAGGGAAAGGATCCCTCATCTCGAGCTAGGAGGCGGAAACGGGACTCCCCTGGATGTGTGTGGGACCCCACGTGCTTCCTCTCGAGTGGAGACGGGTATGTCGGGGAACTTCTTGAGTTGCAGCAAGGGTGTGAAGGACCCTTTGGAAGTTCCAGTGGTTAGACGTGATTCGCCTCGAGAAGCCTCAGCGGAAATGGGCCTCATCTCGCCTGGAGGGCCAAACCTCCTGGATTTTCTCGAGTTGCGGCAGGTGCTCTCGACTTACGACGGGGACCTCAGGGACCCGCTCTGGTGGCCTCAGGAAAGGCCAGTCCCCATGCGAGTTCCTCGGGGGTCTCTCGGGATTCCTCTCCCGTCGATGCCGGGGCCTAAGACCTTGTGTGGAGTCGGCGCTGGAACCTGAGGATTCCTCTCCAGTGCTGACATGGATCTTGGGGTACTTATGGAGTCTCCCCAGGGGAGTCAGTCCTCGTCTCGAATGCGGGCATGCACTTGCGCTTTCCTCCAGAGCGGTAGCAGCAGTGTCACGCAGTCCGCCGCGTGGATCAAAGGATCTATGGTTTTCCCTCGAGTCTTTCCCACGAGGCTTTCCCACGAGGCTTTCCCACAGGGCTGTCCCACGTGCACACGTGGTGGGAGTCGATCCTCGGCTTGAACGTCAAGGCAGTGCAGGGAAAACAGGTTCCTCTGGAATGGACTGACCCATCTGGGCGTCTCTTGGAATGGTGGCACGACCCTGGAGTTCCTCTCGCCTCTCCTGTGGAGAGCGCCTCCTCTTGAGATGCGACGGGAACGCCGGGAATTCTTTCCCTACGAAACAGGGAAAGGATCCCTCATCTCGAGCTAGGAGGCGGAAACGGGGCTCCCCTGGATGTGTGCGGGACCCCACGTGCTTCCTCTCGAGTGGAGACGGGTATGTAGGGGAACTTCTTGAGTTGCAGCAAGGGTGTGAAGGACCCTTTGGAAGTTCCAGTGGTTAGACGTGATTAGCCTCGAGAAGCCTCAGCGGAAATGGGCCTCATCTCGCCTGGAGGGCAAAACCTCCTGGATTTTCTCGAGTTGCGGCATGTGCTCTCGACTTACGACGGGGACCTCAGTGACCCGCTCTGGTGACCTCAGGAAAGGCCAGTCCCCATGCGAGTTCCTCGGGGGCCTCTCGGGATTCTTCTCCCATTGATTCCGGGGCCTAAGACCTTGTGTGGAGTCGGGGCCGGAACCTGAGGATTCCTCTCCAGTGCTGACATGGATCATGGGGTACTTCTGGAGTCTCCCCAGGGGAGTCAGTCCTCGTCTCGAATGCGGGCATGCACTTGCGCTTTCCTCCAGAGCGGTAGCAGCAGTGTCACGCAGTCCACCGCGTGGATCAAAGGATCTATGGTTTTCCCTCGAGTCTTTCCCACGAGGCTTTCCCACGAGGCTTTCCCACAGGGCTGTCCCACGTGCACACGTGGTGGGAGTGGATCCTCGGCTTGAACGTCAAGGCAGTGCAGTGAAAACAGGTTCCTCTGGAATGGACTGACACATCTGGGGGACTCTTGGAATGGTGGCACGACCCTTGAGTTCCTCTCGCCTTTCCTGTGGAGAGCGCCTCCTCTTGAGAGGCGACGGGAACGCCGGGAATTCTTTCCCTACGAAACAGGGAAAGGATCCCTCATCTCGAGCTAGGAGGCGGAAACGGGGCTCCCCTGGATGTGTGCGGGACCCCACGTGCTTCCTCTCGAGTGGAGACGGGTATGTCGGGGAACTTCTTGAGTTGCAGCAAGGGTGTGAAGGACCCTTTGGAAGTTCCAGTGGTTTGACGTGATTCGCCTCGAGAAGCCTCAGCGGAAATGGGCCTCATCTCGCCTGGAGGGCAAAACCTCCTGGATTTTCTCGAGTTGTGGCAGGTGCTCTCGACTTACGACGGGGACCTCAGGGACCCGCTCTGGTGGCCTCAGGAAAGGCCAGTCCCCATGCGAATTCCTCGGGGGCCTCTCGGGATTACTCTCCCGTCGATGCCGGGCCTAAGACCTTGTGTGGAGTCGGGGCCGGAACCTGAGGATTCCTCTCCAGTGCTGACATGGATCTTGGGGTACTTCTGGAGTCTCCCCAGGGGAGTCAGTCCTCGTCTCGAATGCGGGCATGCACTTGCGCTTTCCTCTAGAGCGGTAGCAGCAGTGTTACGCAGTCCGCCGCGTGGATCAAAGGATCTATGGTTTTCCCTCGAGTCTTTCCCACGAGGTTTTCGCACGAGGCTTTCCCACAGGGCTGTCCCACGTGCACAGGTCGTGGGAGTCGATCCTCGGCTTGAACGTCAAGGCAGTGCAGGGAAAACAGGTTCCTCTGTAATGGACTGACACATCTGGGCGTCTCCTGGAATGGTGGCACGACCCTGGAGTTCCTCTCGCCTCTCCTGTGGAGAGCCCCTCCTCTTGAGATGCGACGGGAACGCCGGGAATTCTTTCCTAAGAAACAGGGAAAGGATCCCTCATCTCGAGCTAGGAGGCGGAAACGGCTCTCCCCTGGATGTGTGCGGGACCCCACGTGCTTCCCCTCGAGTGGAGACGGGTATGTCGGGGAACTTCTTGAGTTGCAGCAAGGGTGTGAAGGACCCTTTGGAAGTTCCAGTGGTTAGATGTGATTAGCCTCGAGAAGCCTCAGCGGAAATGGGCCTCATCTTGCCTGGAGGGCAAAACCTCCTGGATTTTCTCGAGTTGTGGCATGTGCTCTCGACTTACGACGGGGACCTCAGGGACCCGCTCTGGTGACCTCAGGAAAGGCCAGTCCCCATGCGACTTCCTCGGGGGCCTCTCGGGATTCCTCTCCCATTGATGCCGGGGCCTAAGACCTTGTGTGGAGTCGGGGCCGGAACCTGAGGATTCCTCTCCAGTGCTGACATGGATCATGGGGTACTTCTGGAGTCTCCCCAGGGGAGTCAGTCCTCGTCTCGAATGCGGGCATGTACTTGCGATTTCCTCCAGAGCGGTAGCAGCAGTGTCACGCAGTCCGCCGCGTGGATCAAAGGATCTATGATTTTCCCTCGAGTCTTTCCCACGAGGCTTTCCCACGAGGCTTTCCCACAGGGCTGTCCCACGTGCACACGTGGTGGAAGTGGATACTCGGCTTGAACGTCAAGGCAGTGCAGGGAAAACAGGTTCCTCTGGAATGGACTGACACATCTGGGGGACTCTTGGAATGGTGGCACGACCCTGGAGTTCCTCTCGCCTTTCCTGTGGAGAGCGCCTCCTCTTGAGATGCGACGGGAACGCCGGGAATTCTTTCCCTACGAAACAGGGAAAGGATCCCTCATCTCGAGCTAGGAGGCGGAAACGGGGCTCCCCTGGATGTGTGCGGGAACCCACGTGCTTCCTCTCGAGTGGAGACGGGTATGTCGAGGAACTTCTTGAGTTGCAGCAAGGGTGTGAAGCACCCTTTGGAAGTTCCAGTGGTTAGACGTGATTCGCCTCGAGAAGCCTCAGCGGAAATGGGCCTCATCTCGCCTGGAGGGCAAAACCTCCTGGATTTTCTCGAGTTGCGGCAGGTGCTCTCGACTTACGCTGGGGACCTCAGGGACCCGCTCTGGTGGCCTCAGGAAAGGCCAGTCCCCATGCGAGTTCCTCGGGGGCCTCTCGGCATTCCTCTCCCGTCGATGCCGGTGCCTAAGACCTTGTGTGGAGTCGGGGCCGGAACCTGAGGATTCCTCTCCAGTGCTGACATGGATCTTGGGGTACATCTGGAGTCTCCCCAGGGGAGTCAGTCCTCGTCTCGAATGCGGGCATGCACTTGCGCTTTCCTCCAGAGCGGTAGCAGCAGTGTCACGCAGTCCGCCGCGTGGATCAAAGGATCTATGGTTTTCCCTCGAGTCTTTCCCGCGAGGCTTTCCCACGAGGCTTTCCCACAGGGCTGTCCCACGTGCACACGTGGTGGGAGTCGATCCTCGGCTTGAACGTCAAGGCAGTGAAGGGAAAACAGGTTCCTCTGGAATGGACTGACACATCTGGGGGACTCTTGGAATGCTGGCACGACCAAGGAGTTCCTCTCGCCTTTCCTGTGGAGAGCGCCTCCTCTTGAGATGCGACGGGAACTCCGGGAATTCTTTCCCTACGAAACAGGGAAAGGATCCCTCATCTCGAGCTAGGAGGCGGAAACGGGGCTCCCCTGGATGTGTGCGGGACACCACGTGCTTCCTCTCGAGTGGAGACGGGTATGTCGGGGAAATTCTTGAGTTGCAGCAAGGGTGTGAAGCACCCTTTGGAAGTTCCAGTGGTTAGACGTGATTAGCCTCGAGAAGCCTCAGCGGAAATGGGCCTCATCTCGCCTGGAGGGCAAAACCTCCTGGATTTTCTCGAGTTGCGGCAGGTGCTCTCGACTTACGACGGGGACCTCAGGGACCCGCTCTGGTGGCCTCAGGAAAGGCCAGTCCCCATGCGAGTTCCTCGGGGGCCTCTCGGCATTCCTCTCCCGTCGATGCCGGGGCCTAAGACCTTGTGTGGAGTCGGGGCCGGAACCTGAGGATTCGTCTCCAGTGCTGACATGGATCTTGGGGTACTTCTGGAGTCTCCCCAGGGGAGTCAGTCCTAGTCTCGAATGCGGGCATGCACCTTCGCTTTCCTCCAGAGAGGTAGCAGCAGTGTCACGCAGTCCGCCGCGTGGATCAAAGGATCTATGGTTTTCCCTCGAGTCTTTCCCACGAGGCTTTCACACGAGGCTTTCCCACAGGGCTGTCCCACGTGCACACGTGGTGGGAGTGGATCCTCGGCTTGAACGTCAAGGCAGTGCAGGGAGAACAGGTTCCTCTGGAATGGACTGACACATCTGGGGGACTCTTGGAATGGTGGCACGACCCTGGAGTTCCTCTCGCCTTTCCTGTGGAGAGCGCCTCCTCTTGAGATGCGACGGGAACGCCGGGAATTCTTTCCCTACGAAACAGGGAAAGGATCCCTCATCTCGAGTTAGGAGGCGGAAACGGGGCTCCCCTGGATGTGTGCAGGACCCCACGTGCTTCCTCTCGAGTGGAGACGGGTATGTCGGGGAACTTCTTGAGTTGCAGCAAGGGTGTGAAGGACCCTTTGGAAGTTCCAGTGGTAGACGTGATTAGCCTCGAGAAGCCTCAGCGGAAATGGGCCTCATCTCGCCTGCGGGCAAAACCTCCTGGATTTTCTAGAGTTGCGGCAGGCGCTCTCGACTTACGACGGGGACCTCAGGGACCCGCTCTGGTGGCCTCAGGAAAGGCCAGTCCCCATGCGAGTTCCTCGGGGGCCTCTCGGGATTCCTCTCCCGTCGATGCCGGGGCCTAAGACCTTGTGTGGAGTCGGGGCCGGAACCTGAGGATTCCTCTCCAGTGCTGACATGGATCTTGGGGTACTTCTGGAGTCTCCCCAGGGGAGTCAGTCCTCGTCTCGAATGCGGGCATGCGCTTGCGCTTTCCTCCAGAGCGGTAGCAGCAGTGTCACGCAGTCCGCAGCGTGGATCAAAGGATCTATGGTTTTCCCTCGAGTCTTTCCCACGAGGCTTTCCCACGAGGCTTTCCCACAGGGCTGTCCCACGTGCACACGTGGTGGGAGTCGATCCTCGGCTTGAACGTCAAGGCAGTGCAGGGAAAACAGGTTCCTCTGGAATGGACTGACACATCTGGGGGACTCTTGGAATGGTGGCACGACCCTTCATTTCCTCTCGCCTTTCCTGTGGAGAGCGCCTCCTCTTGAGATTCGACGGGAACGCCGGGAATTCTTTCCCTACGAAACAGGGAAAGGATCCCTCATCTCGAGCTAGGAGGCGGAAACGGGGCACCCCTGGATGTGTGCGGGACCCCACGTGCTTCCTCTCGAGTGGAGACGGGTATGTCGGGGAACTTCTTGAGTTGCAGCTAGGGTGTGAAGGACCCTTTGGAAGTTCCAGTGGTAGACGTGATTAGCCTCGAGAAGCCTCAGCGGAAATGGGCCTCATCTCGCCTGCGGGCAAAACCTCCTGGATTTTCTAGAGTTGCGGCAGGCGCTCTCGACTTACGACGGGGACCTCAGGGACCCGCTCTGGTGGCCTCAGGAAAGGCCAGTCCCCATGCGAGTTCCTCGGGGGCCTCTCGGGATTCCTCTCCCGTCGATGCCGGGGCCTAAGACCTTGTGTGGAGTCGGGGCCGGAACCTGAGGATTCCTCTCCAGTGCTGACATGGATCTTGGGGTACTTCTGGAGTCTCCCCAGGGGAGTCAGTCCTCGTCTCGAATGCGGACATGCACTTGCGCTTTCCTCCAGAGCGGTAGCAGCAGTGTCACGCAGTCCGCCGCGTGGATCAAAGGATCTATGGTTTTCCCTCGAGTCTTTCCCACGAGGCTTTCCCACGAGGCTTTCCCACAGGGCTGTCCCACGTGCACACGTGGTGGGAGTCGATCCTCGGCTTGAACGTCAGGCAGTGCAGGGAAAACAGGTTCCTCTGGAATGGACTGACACATCTGGGGGTCTCTTGGAATGGTGCCACGACCCTGGAGTTCCTCTCGCCTTTCCTGTGGAGAGCGCCGACTCTTGAGATGCGACGGGAACGCCGGGAATTCTTTCCCTACGAAACAGGGAAAGGATCCCTCATCTCGAGCTAGGAGGCGGAAACGGGGCTCCCCTGGATGGGTGCGGGACACCACGTGCTTCCTCTCGAGTGGAGACGGGTATGTCGGGGAACTTCTTGAGTTGCAGCAAGGGTGTGAAGCACCCTTTGGAAGTTCCTGTGGTTAGAGGTGATTAGCCTCGAGAAGCCTCAGCGGAAATGGGCCTCATCTCGCCTGGAGGGCAAAACCTCCTGGATTTTCTCGAGTTGCGGCAGGTGCTCTCGACTTTCGACGGGGACCTCAGGGACCCGCTCTGGTGGCCTCAGGAAAGGCCAGTCCCCATGCGAGTTCCTCGGGGGCCTCTCGGGATTCCTCTCCCGTCGATGCCGGGGCCTAAGACTTTGTGTGGAGTCGGGGCCGGAACCTGAGGATTCCTCTCCAGTGCTGACATGGATCTTGGGGTACTTCTGGAGTCTCCCCAGGGGAGTCAGTCCTCGTCTCGAATGCGGGCATGCACTTGCGCTTTCCTCCAGAGCGGTAGCAGCAGTGTCACGCAGTCCACCGCGTGGATCAATGGATCTATGGTTGTCCCTCGAGTCTTTCCCACGAGGCTTTCCCACGAGGCTTTCCCACAGGGCTGTCCCACGTGCACAGGTGGTGGGAGTCGATCCTCGGCTTGAACGTCAAGGCAGTGCAGGGAAAACAGGTTCCTCTGTAATGGACTGACATATCTGGGTGTCTCTTGGAATGGTGGCACGACCCTGGAGTTCCTCTCGCCTCTCCTGTGGAGAGCGCCTCCTCTTGAGATGCGACGGGAACGCCGGGAGTTCTTTCCCTACGAAACAGGGAAAGGATCCCTCATCTCGAGCTAGGAGGCGGAAAAGGGGCTCCCCTGGATGTGTGCGGGACCCCACGTGATTCCTCTCGAGTGGAGACGGGTATGTCGGGGAACTTCTTGAGTTGCAGCAAGGGTGTGAAGGACTCTTTGGAAGTTCCAGTGGTTAGATGTGATTAGCCTCGAGAAGCCTCAGCGGAAATGGGCCTCATCTCGCCTGGAGGGCAAAACCTCCTGGATTTTCTCGAGTTGCGGCCTGTGCTCTCGACTTACGACGGGGACCTCGGGGACCCGCTCTGGTGACCTCAGGAAATGCCAGTCCCCATGCGAGTTCCTCGGGGGCCTCTCGGCATTCCTCTCCCATCGATGCCGGGGCATAAGACCTTGTGTGGAGTCGGGGCCGGAATCTGAGGATTCCTCTCCAGTGCTGACATGGATCTTGGGGTACTTCTGGAGTCTCCCCAGGGGAGTCAGTCCTCGTCTCGAATGCGGGCATGCACTTGCGCTTTCCTCCAGAGCGGTAGCAGCAGTGTCACGCATTCCGCCGCGTGGATCAAAGGATCTATGGTTGTCCCTCGAGTCTTTCCCACGAGGCTTTCCCACGAGGCTTTCCCACAGGGCTGTCGCACGTGTACACGTGGTGGGAGTGGATCCTCGGCTTGAACGTCAAGGCAGTGCAGGGAAAACAGGTTCCTCTGGAATGGACTGACACATCAGGGGGACTCTTGGAATGGTGGCACGTCCCTGGAGTTCCTCTCGCCTTTCCTGTGGAGAGCGCCTCCTCTTGAGATGCGACGGGAACGCCGGGAATTCTTTCCCTACGAAACAGGGAAAGGATCCCTCATCTCGAGCTAGGAGGCGGAAACGGGGCTCCCCTGGATGTGTGCGGGACCCCACGTGCTTCCTCTCGAGTGGAGACGGGTATGTCGGGGAACTTCTTGAGTTGCAGCAAGGGTGTGAAGGACCCTTTGGAATTTCCAGTGGTTAGACGTGATTAGCCTCGAGAAGCCTCAGCGGAAATGGGCCTCATCTCGCCTGGAGGGCAAAACCTCCTGGATTTTCTCGAGTTGCGGCAGGTGCTCTCGACTTACGATGGGGACCTCAGGGACCCGCTCTGGTGGCCTCAGGAAAGGCCAGTCCCCATACGAGTTCCTCGGGGGCCTCTCGGCATTCCTCTCCCGTCGATGCCGGTGCCTAAGACCTTGTGTGGAGTCGGGGCCGGAACCTGAGGATTCCTCTCCAGTGCTGACATGGATCTTGGGGTACATCTGGAGTCTCCCCAGGGGAGTCAGTCCTCGTCTCGAATGCGGGCATGCACTTGCGCTTTCCTCCAGAGCGGTAGCAGCAGTGTCACGCAGTCCGCCGCGTGGATCAAAGGATCTATGGTTTTCCCTCGAGTCTTTCCCACGAGTCTTTCCCACGAGGCTTTCCCACAGGGCTGTCCCACGTGCACACGTGGTGGGAGTCGATCCTCGGCTTGAACGTCAAGGCAGTGCAGGGAAAACAGGTTCCTCTGAAATGGACTGACACATCTGGGGGACTCTTGGAATGCTGGCACGACCAAGGAGTTCCTCTCGACTTTCCTGTGGAGAGCGCCTCCTCTTGAGATGCGACGGGAACGCCGGGAATTCTTTCCCTACGAAACAGGGAAAGGATCCCTCATCTCGAGCTAGGAGGCGGAAACGGGGCTCCCCTGGATGTGTGCGGGACACCACGTGCTTCCTCTCGAGTGGAGACGGGTATGTCGGGGAACTTCTTGAGTTGCAGCAAGGGTGTGAAGGACCCTTTGGAAGTTCCAGTGGTTAGACGTGATTAGCCTCGAGAAGCCTCAGCGGAAATGGGCCTCATCTCGCCTGGAGGGCAAAACCTCCTGGATTTTCTCGAGTTGCGGCAGGTGCTCTCGACTTACGACGGGGACCTCAGGGACCCGCTCTGGTGGCCTCAGGAAAGGCCAGTCCTCATGCGAGTTCCTCGGGGGCCTCTCGGGATTCCTCTCCCTTCGATGCCGGGGCCTAAGACCTTGTGTGGAGTCGGGGCCGGAACCTGAGGATTCCTCTCCAGTGCTGACATGGATCTTGGGGTACTTCTGGAGTCTTTCCAGGGGAGTCAGTCCTCGTCTCGAATGCGGGCATGCACTTGCGCTTTCCTCCAGAGCGGTAGCAGCAGTGTCACGCAGTCCGCCGCGTGGATCAAAGGATCTATGGTTTTCCCTCGAGTCTTTCCCACGAGGCTTTCCCACGAAGCTTTCCCACAGGGCTGTCCCACGTGCACACGTGGTGGGAGTCGATCCTCGGCTTGAACGTCAAGGCAGTGCAGGAAAAACAGGTTCCTCTGGAATGGACTGACACATCTGGGGGACTCTTGGAATGGTGGCACGACCCTGGAGTTCCTCTCGCCTCTCCTGTGGAGAGCCCCTCCTCTTGAGATGCGACGGGAACGCCGGGAATTCATTCCCTAAGAAACAGGGAAAGGATCCCTCATCTCGAGCTAGGAGGCGGAAACGGGGCTCCCCTGGATGTGTGCGGGACCCCACGTGCTTCCTCTCGAGTGGAGACGGGTATGTCGGGGAACTTCTTGAGTTGCAGCAAGGGTGTGAAGGACCCTTTGGAAGTTCCAGTGGTTAGACGTGATTAGCCTCGAGAAGCCTCAGCGGAAATGGGCCTCATCTCGCCTGGAGGGCAAAACCTCCTGGATTTTCTCGAGTTGCGGCAGGTGCTCTCGACTTACGATGGGGACCTCAGGGACCCGCTCTGGTGGCCTCAGGAAAGGCCAGTCCCCATGCGAGTTCCTCGGGGGCCTCTCGGCATTCCTCTCCCGTCGATGCCGGGGCCTAAGACCTTGTGTGGAGTCGGGGCCGGAACCTGAGGATTCCTCTCCAGTGCTGACATGGATCTTGGGGTACTTCTGGAGTCTCCCCAGGGGAGTCAGTCCTCGTCTCGAATGCGGGCATGCACTTGCGCTTTCTTCCAGAGCGGTAGCAGCAGTGTCACGCAGTCCGCCGCGTGGATCAAAGGATCTATGGTTTTCCCTCGAGTCTTTCCCACGAGGCTTTCCCACGAGGCTTTCCCACAGGGCTGTCCCACGTGCACACGTGGTGGGAGTGGATCCTCGGCTTGAACGTCAAGGCAGTGCAGGGAGAACAGGTTCCTCTGGAATGGACTGACACATCTGGGGGACTCTTGGAAAGGTGGCACGACCCTGGAGTTCCTCTCGCCTTTCCTGTGGACAGCGCCTCCTCTTGAGATGCGACGGGAACGCCGAGAATTCTTTCCCTACGAAACAGGGAAAGGATCCCTCATCTCGAGTTAGGAGGCGGAAACGGGGCTCCCCTGGATGTGTGCAGGACCCCACGTGCTTCCTCTCGAGTGGAGACGGGTATGTCGGGGAACTTCTTGAGTTGCAGCAAGGGTGTGAAGGACCCTTTGGAAGTTCCAGTGGTTAGACGTGATTAGCCTCGAGAAGCCTCAGCGGAAATGGGCCTCATCTCGCCTGGAGGGCAAAACCTCCTGGATTTTCTCAAGTTGCGGCAGGCGCTCTCGACTTACGACGGGGACGTCAGGGACCCGCTCTGGTGGCCTCAGGAAAGGCCTGTCCCCATGCGAGTTCCTCGGGGGCCTCTCGGGATTCCTCTCCCGTCGATGCCGGGGCCTAAGACCTTGTGTGGAGTCGGGGCCGGAACCTGAGGATTCCTCTCCAGTGCTGACATGGATCTTGGGGTACTTCTGGAGTCTCCCCAGGGGAGTCAGTCCTCGTCTCGAATGCGGGCATGCGCTTGCGCTTTCCTCCAGAGCGGTAGCAGCAGTGTCACGCAGTCCGCCGCGTGGATCAAAGGATCTATGGTTTTCCCTCGAGTCTTTCCCACGAGGCTTTCCCACGAGGCTTTCCCACAGGGCTGTCCCACGTGCACACGTGGTGGGAGTCGATCCTCGGCTTCAACGTCAAGGCAGTGCAGGGAAAACAGGTTCCTCTGGAATGGACTGACACATCTGGGGGACTCTTGGAATGGTGGCACGACCCTTCACTTCCTCTCGCCTTTCCTGTGGAGAGCGCCTCCTCTTGAGATGCGACGGGAACGCCGGGAATTCTTTCCCTACGAAACAGGGAAAGGATCCCTCATCTCGAGCTAGGAGGCGGAAACGGGGCACCCCTGGATGTGTGCGGGACCCCACGTGCTTCCTCTCGAGTGGAGACGGGTATGTCGGGGAACTTCTTGAGTTGCAGCTAGGGTGTGAAGGACCCTTTGGAAGTTCCAGTGGTTAGACGTGATTCGCCTCGAGAAGCCTCAGCGGAAATGGGCCTCATCTCGCCTGGAGGTCAAAACCTCCTGGATTTTCTCGAGTTATGGCAGGTGCTCTCGACTTACGACGGGGACCTCAGGGACCCGCTCTGGTGGCCTCAGGAAAGGCCAGTCCCCATGCGAGTTCCTCGGGGGCCTCTCGGGATTCCTCTCCCGTCGATGCCGGGGCCTAAGACCTTGTGTGGAGTCGGGTCCGGAACCTGAGGATTCCTCTCCAGTGCTGACATGGATCATGGGGTACTTCTGGAGTCTCCCCAGGGGAGTCAGTCCTCGTCTCGAATGCGGACATGCACTTGCGCTTTCCTCCAGAGCGGTAGCAGCAGTGTCACGCAGTCCGCCGCGTGGATCAAAGGATCTATGGTTTTCCCTCGAGTCTTTCCCACGAGGCTTTCCCACGAGGCTTTCCCACAGGGCTGTCCCACGTGCACACGTGGTGGGAGTCGATCCTCGGCTTGAACGTCAGGCAGTGCAGGGAAAACAGGTTCCTCTGGAATGGACTGACACATCTGGGGGTCTCTTGGAATGGTGCCACGACCCTGGAGTTCCTCTCGCCTTTCCTGTGGAGAGCGCCGACTCTTGAGATGCGACGGGAACGCCGGGAATTCTTTCCCTACGAAACAGGGAAAGGATCCCTCATCTCGAGCTAGGAGGCGGAAACGGGGCTCCCCTGGATGGGTGCGGGACCCCACGTGCTTCCTCTCGAGTGGAGAAGGGTATGTCGCGGAACTGCTTGAGTTGCAGCAATGGTTGAAGGACCCTTTGGCAGTTCCAGCGGTTAGATGTGATTAGCCTTGAGAAGCCTCAGCGGAAATGGGCCTCATCTCGCCTGGAGGGCAAAACATCCTGGATTTTCTCGAGTTGTGGCAGGTGCTCTCGACTTACGCTGGGGACCTCAGGGACCCGCTCTGGTGGCCTCAGAAAAGGCCAGTCCCCATGCGAGTTCCTCGGGGGCCTCTCGGCATTCCTCTCCCTTCGATGCCGGTGCCTAAGACCTTGTGTGGAGTCGGGGCCGGAACCTGAGGATTCCTCTCCAGTGCTGACATGGATCTTGGGGTACTTCTGGAGTCTCCCCAGGGGAGTCAGTCCTCGTCTCGAATGCGGGCATGCACTTGCGCTTTCCTCCAGAGCGGTAGCAGCAGTGTCACGCAGTCCGCCGCGTGGATCAAAGGATCTATGGTTTTCCCTCGAGTCTTTCCCACGAGGCTTTCCCACGAGGCTTTCCCACAGGGCTGTCCCACGTGCACACGTGGTGGGAGTCGAACCTCGGCTTGATCGTCAAGGCAGTGCAGGGAAAACAGGTTCCTCTGATATGGACTGACACATCTGGGGGACTCTTGGAATGCTGGCACGACCCTGGAGTTCCTCTCGCCTTTCCTGTGGAGAGCGCCTCCTCTTCAGATGCGACGGGAACGCCGGGAATTCTTTCCCTACGAAACAGGGAAAGGATCCCTCATCTCGAGCTAGGAGGCGGAAACGGGGCTCCCCTGGATGTGTGCGGGACACCACGTGCTTCCTCTCGAGTGGAGACGGGTATGTCGGGGAACTTCTTGAGTTGCAGCAAGGGTGTGAAGCACCCTTTGGAAGTTCCAGTGGTTAGACGTGATTAGCCTCGAGAAGCCTCAGCGGAAATCGGCCTCATCTCGCCTGGAGGGCAAAACCTCCTGGATTTTCTCGAGTTGCGGCAGGTGCTCTCGACTTTCGACGGGGACTTCAGGGACGCGCTCTGGTGGCCTCAGGAAAGGCCAGTCCCCATGCGAGTTCCTCGGGGGCCTCTCGGGATTCCTCTCCCGTCGATGCCGGGGCCTAAGACCTTGTGTGGAGTCGGGGCCGGAACCTGAGGATTCCTCTCCAGTGCTGACATGGATCTTGGGGTACTTCTGGAGTCTTTCCAGGGGAGTCAGTCCTCGTCTCGAATGCGGGCATGCACTTGCGCTTTCCTCCAGAGCGGTAGCAGCAGTGTCACGCAGTCCGCCGCGTGGATCAAAGGATCTATGGTTTTCCCTCGAGTCTTTCCCACGAGGCTTTCCCACGAGGCTTTCCCACAGGGCTGTCCCACGTGCACACGTGGTGGGAGTCGATCCTCGGCTTGAACGTCAAGGCAGTGCAGGGAAAACAGGTTCCTCTGGAATGGACTGACACATCTGGGGGACTCTTGGAATGGTGGCACGACCCTGGAGTTCCTCTCGCCTCTCCTGTGGAGAGCCCCTCATCTTGAGATGCGACGGGAACGCCGGGAATTCTTTCCCTAAGAAACAGGGAAAGGATCCCTCATCTCGAGCTAGGAGGCGGAAACGGGGCTCCCCTGGATGTGTGCGGGACCCCACGTGCTTCCTCTCGAGTGGAGACGGGTATGTCGGGGAACTTCTTGAGTTGCAGCAAGGGTGTGAAGGACCCTTTGGAAGTTCCAGTGGTTAGACGTGATTAGCCTCGAGAAGCCTCAGCGGAAATGGGCCTCATCTCGCCTGGAGGGCAAAACCTCCTGGATTTTCTCGAGTTGCGGCAGGTGCTCTCGACTTACGACGGGGACCTCAGGGACCCGCTCTGGTGGCCTCAGGAAAGGCCAGTCCCCATGCGACTTCCTCGGGGGCCTCTCGGGATTTCTCTCCCGTCGATGCCGGGGCCTAAGACCTTGTGTGGAGTCGAGGCCGGAACCTGAGGATTCCTCTCCAGTGCTGACATGGATCTTGGGGTACTTCTGGAGTCTCCCCAGGGGAGTCAGTCCTCGTCTCGAATGCGGGCATGCACTTGCGCTTTCCTCCAGAGCGGTAGCAGCAGTGTCACGCAGTCCGCCGCGTGAATCAAAGGATCTATGGTTTTCCCTCGAGTCTTTCCCACGAGGCTTTCCCACGAGGCTTTCCACAGGGCTGTCCCACGTGCACACGTGGTGGGAGTCGATCCTCGGATTGAACGTCAAGGCAGTGCAGGGAAAACAGGTTCCTCTGGAATGGACTGACACATCTGGGGGACTCTTGGAATGGTGGCACGACCCTGGAGTTCCTCTCGCCTTTCCTGTGGAGAGCGCCTCCTCTTGAGATGCGACGGGAACGCCGGGAATTCTTTCCCTACGAAACAGGGAAAGGATCCCTCATCTCGAGCTAGGAGGCGGAAACGGGGCTCCCCTGGATGTGTGCGGGACTCCACGTGCTTCCTCTCGAGTGGAGACGGGTATGTAGGGGAACTTCTTGAGTTGCAGCAAGGGTGTGAAGGACCCTTTGGAAGTTCCAGTGGTTAGACGTGATTAGCCTCGAGAAGCCTCAGCGGAAATGGGCCTCATCTCGCCTGGAGGGCAAAACCTCCTGGATTTTCTCGAGTTGCGGCAGGTGCTCTCGACTTACGACGGGGACCTCAGGGACCGCTCTGGTGGCCTCAGGAAAGGCCAGTCCCCATGCGAGTTCCTCGGGGGCCTCTCGGGATTCCTCTCCCGTCGATGCCGGGGCCTAAGACCTTGTGTGGAGTCGGGGCCGGAACCTGAGGATTCCTCTCCAGTGCTGACATGGATCTTTGGGTACTTCTGGAGTCTCCCCAGGGGAGTCAGTCCTCGTCTCGAATGCGGGCATGCACTTGCGCTTTCCTCCAGAGCGGTAGCAGCAGTGTCACGCAGTCCGCCGCGTGGATCAAAGGATCTATGGTTTTCCCTCGAGTCTTTCCCACGAGGCTTTCCCACGAGGCTTTCCCACAGGGCTGTCCCACGTGCACACGTGGTGGGAGTCGATCCTCAGCTTGAACGTCAAGGCAGTGCAGGGAAAGCAGGTTCCTCTGGAATCGACTGACACATTTGGGGGACTCTTGGAATGGTGGCACGACCCTGGAGTTCCTCTCGCCTTTCCTGTGGAGAGCGCCTCCTCTTGAGATGCGACGGGAACGCCGGGAATTCTTTCCCTACGAAACAGGGAAAGGATCCCTCATCTCGAGCTAGGAGGCGGAAACGGGGCTCCCCTGGATGTGTGCGGGACACCACGTGCTTCCTCTCGAGTGGAGACGGGTATGTCGGGGAACTTCTTGAGTTGCAGCAAGGGTGTGAAGGACCCTTTGGAAGTTCCAGTGGTTAGACGTGATTAGCCTCGAGAAGCCTCAGTGGAAATGGGCCTCATCTCGCCTGGAGGGCAAAACCTCCTGGATTTTCTCGAGTTGCGGCAGGTGCTCTCGACTTACGACGGGGACCTCAGGGACCCGCTCTGGTGGCCTCAGGAAAGGCCAGTCCCCATGCGAGTTCCTCGGGGGCCTCTCGGGATTCCTCTCCCGTCGATGCCGGGGCCTAAGACCTTGTGTGGAGTCGGGGCCGGAACCTGAGGATTCCTCTCCAGTGCTGACATGGATCTTGGGGTACTTCTGGAGTCTCCCCAGGGGAGTCAGTCCTCGTCTCGAATGCGGGCATGCACTTGCGCTTTCCTCCAGAGCGGTAGCAGCAGTGTCACGCAGTCCGCCGCGTGGATCAAAGGATCTATGGTTTTCCCTCGAGTCTTTCCCACGAGGCTTTCCCACGAGGCTTTCCCACAGGGCTGTCCCACGTGCACACGTGTTGGGAGTGGATCCTCGGCTTGAACGTCAAGGCAGTGCAGGGAAAACAGGTTCCTCTGGAATGGACTGACACATCTGGGGGACTCTTGGAATGGTGGCACGACCCTGGAGTTCCTCTCGCCTTTCCTGTGGAGAGCGCCTCCTCTTGAGATGCGACGGGAACGCCGGGAATTCTTTCCCTACAAAACAGGGAAAGGATCCCTCATCTCGAGCTAGGAGGCGGAAACGGGGCTCCCCTGGATGTGTGCGGGACCCCACGTGCTTCCTCTCGAGTGGAGACGGGTATGTCGGGGAACATCTTGAGTTGCAGCAAGGGTGTGAAGGACCCTTTGGAAGTTCCAGTGGTTAGACGTGATTAGCCTCGAGAAGCCTCAGCGGAAATGGGCCTCATCTCGCCTGGAGGGCAAAACCTCCTGGATTTTCTCGAGTTGCGGCAGGTGCTCTCGACTTACGACGGGGACCTCAGGGACCCGCTCTGGTGGCCTCAGGAAAGGCCAGACCCCATGCGAGTTCCTCTCGGGATTCCTCTCCCGTCGATGCCGGGGCCTAAGACCTTGTGTGGAGTCGGGGCCGGAACCTGATTATTCCTCTCCAGTGCTGACATGGATCATGGGGTACTTCTGGAGTCTCCCCAGGGGAGTCAGTTCTCGTCTCGAATGCGGGCATGTACTTGCGCTTTCCTCCAGAGCGGTAGCAGCAGTGTCACGCAGTCTGCCGCGTGGATCAAAGGATCTATGGTTTTCCCTCGAGTCTTTCCCACGAGGCTTTCCCACGAGGCTTTCCCACAGGGCTGTCCCACGTGCACACGTGGTGGGAGTGGATCCTCGGCTTGAACGTCAAGGCAGTGCAGGGAAAACAGGTTCCTCTGGAATGGACTGACACATCTGGGGGACTCTTGGAATGGTGGCACGACCCTGGAGTTCCTCTCGCCTTTCCTGTGGAGAGCGCCTCCTCTTGAGATGCGACGGGAACGCCGGGAATTCTTTCCCTACGGAACAGGGAAAGGATCCCTCATCTCGAGCTAGGAGGCGGAAACGGGGCTCCCCTGGATGTGTGCGGGACCCCACGTGCTTCCTCTCGAGTGGAGACGGGTATGTCGGGCAACTTCTTGAGTTGCAGCAAGGGTGTGAAGGACCCTTTGGAAGTTCCAGTGGTTAGACGTGATTCGCCTCGAGAAGCCTCAGCGGAAATGGGCCTCATCTCGCCTGGAGGGCAAAACCTCCTGGATTTTCTCGAGTTGCGGCAGGTGCTCTCGACTTACGACGGGGACGTCAGGGACCCGCTCTGGTGGCCACAGGAAAGGCCAGTCCCCATGCGAGTTCCTCGGGGGCCTCTCGGGATTCCTCTCCCGTCGATGCCGGGGCCTAAGACCTTGTGTGGAGTCGGGGCCGGAACCTGAGGATTCCTCTCCAGTGCTGACATGGATCTTGGGGTACTTCTGGAGTCTCCCCAGGGGAGTCAGTCCTCGTCTCGAATGCGGGCATGCACTTGCGCTTTCCTCCAGAGCGGTAGCAGCAGTGTCACGCAGTCCGCCCACTGGATCAAAGGATCTATGGTTTTCCCTCGAGTCTTTCCCACGAGGCTTTCCCACGAGGCTTTCCCACAGGGCTGTCCCACGTGCACACGTGGTGGGAGTCGATCCTCGGCTTGAACGTCAAGGCAGTGCAGGGAAAACAGGTTCCTCTGGAATGGACTGACACATCTGGGGGACTCTTGGAATGGTGGCACGACCCTGGAGTTCCTCTCTCCTTTCCTGTGGAGAGCGCCTCCTCCTGAGATGCGACGGGAACGCCGGGAATTTTTTACCTACGAAACAGGGAAAGGATCCCTCATCTCGAGCTAGGAGGCGGAAACGGGGCTCCCCTGGATGTGTGCGGGACCCCACGTGCTTCCTCTCGAGTGGAGACGGGTATGTCGGGGAAATTCTTGAGTTGCAGCAAGGGTGTGAAGGACCCTTTGGAAGTTCCAGTGGTTAGACGTGATTCGCCTCGAGAAGCCTCAGCGGAAATGGGCCTCATCTCGCCTGGAGGGCAAAACCTCCTGGATTTTCTCGAGTTGCGGCAGGTGCTCTCGACTTACGACGGGGACCTCAGGGACCCGCTCTGGTGGCCTCAGGAAATGCCAGTCCCCATGCGAATTCCTCGGGGGCCTCTCGGGATTACTCTCCCGTCGATGCCGGGCCTAGGACCTTGTGTTGATTCGGGGCCGGAACCTGAGGATTCCTCCCCAGTGCTGACATGGATCTTGGGGTACTTCTGGAGTCTCCCAAGGGGAGTCAGTCCTCGTCTCGAATGCGGGCATGCACTTGCGCTTTCCTCTAGAGCGGTAGCAGCAGTGTCACGCAGTCCTCCGCGTGGATCAAAGGATCTATGGTTTTCCCTCGAGTCTTTCCCACGAGGCTTTCCCACGAGGCTTTCCCACAGGGCTGTCCCACGTGCACAGGTGGTGGGAGTCGATCCTCGGCTTGAACGTCAAGGCAGTGCAGGGAAAACAGGTTCCTCTGTAATGGACTGACACATCTGGGCGTCTCTTGGAATGGTGGCACGACCCTGGAGTTCCTCTCTCCTCTCCTGTGGAGAGCCCCTCCTCTTGAGATGCGACGGGAACGCCGGGAATTCTTTCCCTACGAAACAGGGAAAGGATCCCTCATCTCGAGCTAGGAGGCGGAAACGGGGCTCCCCTGGATGTGTGCGGGACCCCACGTGCTTCCTCTCTAGTGGAGACGGGTATGTCGGGGAATTCTTGAGTTGCAGCAAGGGTGTGAAGGACCCTTTGGAAGTTCCAGTGGTTAGACGTGATTCCCCGCGAGAAGCCTCAGCGGAAATGGGCCTCATCTCGCCTGGAGGGCAAAACCTGCTGGATTTTCTCGAGTTGCGGCTGGTGCTCTCGACTTACGACGGGGACCTCAGGGACCCGCTCTGGTGGCCTCAGGAAAGGCCAGTCCCCATGCGAATTCCTCGGGGGCCTCTCGGGATTACTCTCCCGTCGATGCCGGGGCCTAAGACCTTGTGTGGAGTCGGGGCCGGAACCTGAGGATTCCTCTCCGGTGCTGACATGGATCTTGGGGTACTTCTGTAGTCTCCCCAGGGGAGTCAGTCTTCGTCTCGAATGCGGACATGCACTTGCGCTTTCCTCCAGAGTGGTAACAGCAGTGTCACCTGGTCCGCCGCGTGGATCAAAGGATCTATGGTTTTCCCTCGAGTCTTTCCCACGAGGCTTTCCCACGAGGCTTTCCCACAGGGCTGTCCCACGTGCACACGTGGTGGGAGTGGATCCTCGGCTTGAACGTCAAGGCAGTGCAGGGAAAACAGGTTCCTCTGGAATGGACTGACACATCTGGGGGTCTCTTGGAATGGTGCCACGACCCTGGAGTTCCTCTCGCCTTTCCTGTGGAGAGCGCCACCTCTTGAGATGCGAAGGGAATGCCGGGAATTCTTTCCCTACGAAACAGGGAAAGGATCCCTCATCTCGAGCTAGGAGGCGGAAACGGGGCTCCCCTGGATGTGTGCGGGACCCCACGTGCTTCCTCTCGAGTGGAGACGGGTATGTCGCGGAACTTCTTGATTTGCAGCAAGGGTGTGAAGCACCCTTTGGAAGTTCCAGTGGTTAGACGTGATTAGCCTCGAGAAGCCTCAGCGGAGATGGGCATCATCTCGCCTGGAGGGCAAAACCTCCTGGATTTTCTCGAGTTGCGGCAGGTGCTCTCGACTTACGACGGGGACCTCAGGGACCCGCTCTGGTGGCCTCAAGAAAGGCCAGTCCCCATGCGAGTTCCTCGGGGGCCTCTCGGGTTTCCTCTCCCGTCGATGCCGGGGCCTAAGACCTTGTGTGGAGTCGGGTCCGGAACCTGAGGATTCCTCTCCAGTGCTGACATGGATCTTGGGGTACTTCTGGAGTCTCCCCAGGGGAGTCAGTCCTCGTCTCGAATGCGGGCATGCATTTGCGCTTTCCTCCATAGCGGTAACAGCAGTGTCACGCAGTCCGCCGCCTGGATTAAAGGATCTATGGTTTTCCCTCGAGTCTTTCCCACGAGGCTTTCCCACGAGGCTTTCCCACAGGGCTGTCCCACGTGCACACGTGGTGGGAGTGGATCCTCGGCTTGAACGTCAAGGCAGTGCAGGGAGAACAGGTTCCTCTGGAATGGACTGACACATCTGGGGGACTCTTGGAATGGTGGCACGACCCTGGAGTTCCTCTCGCCTTTCCTGTGGAGAGCGCCTCCTCTTGAGATGCGACGGGAACGCCGGGAATTCTTTCCCTACGAAACAGGGAAAGGATCCCTCATCTCGAGCTAGGAGGCGGAAACGGGGCTCCCCTGGATGTGTGCAGGACCCCACGTGCTTCCTCTCGAGTGGAGACGGGTATGTCGGGGACCTTCTTGAGTTGCAGCAAGGGTGTGAAGGACCCTTTGGAAGTTCCAGTGGTTAGACGTGATTAGCCTCGAGAAGCCTCACCGGAAATGGGCCTCATCTCGCCTGGAGGGCAAAACCTCCTGGATTTTCTCGAGTTGCGGCAGGCGCTCTCGACTTACGACGGGGACCTCAGGGACCCGCTCTGGTGGCCTCAGGAAAGGCCAGTCCCCATGCGAGTTCCTCGGGGGCCTCTCGGGATTCCTCTCCCGTCGATGCCGGGGCCTAAGACCTTGTGTGGAGTCGGGGCCGGAACCTGAGGATTCCTCTCCAGTGCTGACATGGATCTTGGGGTACTTCTGGAGTCTCCCCAGGGGAGTCAGTCCTCGTCTCGAATGCGGGCATGCACTTGCGCTTTCCTCCAGAGCGGTAGCAGCAGTGTCACGCAGTCCGCCGCGTGGATCAAAGGATCTATGGTTTTCCCTCGAGTCTTTCCCACGAGGCTTTCCCACGAGGCTTTCCCACAGGGCTGTCCCACGTGCACACGTGGTGGGTGTCGATCCTCGGCTTGAACGTCAAGGCAGTGCAGGGAAAACAGGTTCCTCTGGAATGGACTGACACATCTGGGGGACTCTTGGAATGGTGGCACGACCCTTCAGTTCCTCTCGCCTTTCCTGTGGAGAGCGCCACCTCTTGAGATGCGACGGGAATGCCGGGAATTCTTTCCCTACGAAACAGGGAAAGGATCCCTCATCTCGAGCTAGGAGGCGGAAACGGGGCTCCCCTGGATGTGTGCGGGACCCCACGTGCTTCCTCTCGAGTGGAGAAGGGTATGTCGCGGAACTGCTTGAGTTGCAGCAATGGTTGAAGGACCCTTTGGAAGTTCCAGCGGTTAGATGTGATTAGCCTTGAGAAGCCACAGCGGAAATGGGCCTCATCTCGCCTGGAGGTCAAAACCTCCTGGATTTTCTCGAGTTGCGGCAGGTGCTCTCGACTTACGCTGGGGACCTCAGGGACCCGCTCTGGTGGCCTCAGGAAAGGCCAGTCCCCATGCGAGTTCCTCGGGGGCCTCTCGGCATTCCTCTCCCGTCGATGCCGGTGCCTAAGACCTTGTGTGGAGTCGGGGCCGGAACCTGAGGATTCCTCTCCAGTGCTGACATGGATCTTGGGGTACATCTGGAGTCTCCCCAGGGGAGTCAGTCCTCGTCTCGAATGCGGGCATGCACTTGCGCTTTCCTCCAGAGCGGTAGCAGCAGTGTCACGCAGTCCGCCGCGTGGATCAAAGGATCTATGGTTTTCCCTCGAGTCTTTCCCGCGAGGCTTTCCCACGAGGCTTTCCCACAGGGCTGTCCCACGTGCACACGTGGTGGGAGTCGATCCTCGGCTTGAACGTCAAGGCAGTGAAGGGAAAACAGGTTCCTCTGGAATGGACTGACACATCTGGGGGACTCTTGGAATGCTGGCACGACCAAGGAGTTCCTCTCGCCTTTCCTGTGGAGAGCGCCTCCTCTTGAGATGCGACGGGAACTCCGGGAATTCTTTCCCTACGAAACAGGGAAAGGATCCCTCATCTCGAGCTAGGAGGCGGAAACGGGGCTCCCCTGGATGTGTGCGGGACACCACGTGCTTCCTCTCGAGTGGAGACGGGTATGTCGGGGAAATTCTTGAGTTGCAGCAAGGGTGTGAAGCACCCTTTGGAAGTTCCAGTGGTTAGACGTGATTAGCCTCGAGAAGCCTCAGCGGAAATGGGCCTCATCTCGCCTGGAGGGCAAAACCTCCTGGATTTTCTCGAGTTGCGGCAGGTGCTCTCGACTTACGACGGGGACCTCAGGGACCCGCTCTGGTGGCCTCAGGAAAGGCCAGTCCCCATGCGAGTTCCTCGGGGGCCTCTCGGCATTCCTCTCCCGTCGATGCCGGGGCCTAAGACCTTGTGTGGAGTCGGGGCCGGAACCTGAGGATTCCTCTCCAGTGCTGACATGGATCTTGGGGTACTTCTGGAGTCTCCCCAGGGGAGTCAGTCCTCCTCTCGAATGCGGGCATGCACTTTCGCTTTCCTCCAGAGAGGTAGCAGCAGTGTCACGCAGTCCGCCGCGTGGATCAAAGGATCTATGGTTTTCCCTCGAGTCTTTCCCACGAGGCTTTCCCACGAGGCTTTCCAACAGGGCTGTCCCACGTGCACACGTGGTGGGAGTGGATCCTCGGCTTGAACGTCAAGGCAGTGCAGGGAGAACAGGTTCCTCTGGAATGGACTGAAACATCTGGGGGACTCTTGGAATGGTGGCACGACCCTGGAGTTCCTCTCGCCTTTCCTGTGGAGAGCGCCTCCTCTTGAGATGCGACGGGAACGCCGGGAATTCTTTCCCTACGAAACAGGGAAAGGATCCCTCATCTCGAGTTAGGAGGCGGAAACGGGGCTCCCCTGGATGTGTGCAGGACCCCACGTGCTTCCTCTCGAGTGGAGACGAGTATGTCGGGGAACTTCTTGAGTTGCAGCAAGGGTGTGAAGGACCCTTTGGAAGTTCCAGTGGTTAGACGTGATTAGCCTCGAGAAGCCTCAGCGGAAATGGGCCTCATCTCGCCTGCGGGCAAAACCTCCTGAATTTTCTAGAGTTGCGGCAGGCGCTCTCGACTTACGACGGGGACCTCAGGGACCCGCTCTGGTGGCCTCAGGAAAGGCCAGTCCCCATGCGAGTTCCTCGGGGGCCTCTCGGGATTCCTCTCCCGTCGATGCCGGGGCCTAAGACCTTGTGTGGAGTCGGGGCCGGAACCTGAGGATTCCTCTCCAGTGCTGACATGGATCTTGGGGTACTTCTGGAGTCTCCCCAGGGGAGTCAGTCCTCGTCTCGAATGCGGGCATGCGCTTGCGCTTTCCTCCAGAGCGGTAGCAGCAGTGTCACGCAGTCCGCCGCGTGGATCAAAGGATCTATGGTTTTCCCTAGAGGCTTTCCCACGAGGCTTTCCCACGAGGCTTTCCCACAGGGCTGTCCCACGTGCACACGTGGTGGGAGTCGATCCTCGGCTTGAACGTCAAGGCAGTGCAGGGAAAACAGGTTCCTCTGGAATGGACTGACACATCTGGGGGACTCTTGGAATGGTGGCACGACCCTTCAGTTCCTCTCGCCTTTCCTGTGGAGAGCGCCTCCTCTTGAGATTCGACGGGAACGCCGGGAATTCTTTCCCTACGAAACAGGGAAAGGATCCCTCATCTCGAGCTAGGAGGCGGAAACGGGGCACCCCTGGATGTGTGCGGGACCCCACGTGCTTCCTCTCGAGTGGAGACGGGTATGTTGGGGAACTTCTTGAGTTGCAGCTAGGGTGTGAAGGACCCTTTGGAAGTTCCAGTGGTTAGACGTGATTCGCCTCGAGAAGCCTCAGCGGAAATGGGCCTCATCTCGCCTGGAGGTCAAAACCTCCTGGATTTTCTCGAGTTACGGCAGGTGCTCTCGACTTACGACGGGGACCTCAGGGACCCGCTCTGGTGGCCTCAGGAAAGGCCAGTCCCCATGCGAGTTCCTCGGGGGCCTCTCGGGATTCCTCTCCCGTCGATGCCGGGGCCTAAGACCTTGTGTGGAGTCGGGCCCGGAACCTGAGGATTCCTCTCCAGTGCTGACATGGATCTTGGGGTAATTCTAGAGTCTCCCCAGGGGAGTCAGTCCTCGTCTCGAATGCGGACATGCACTTGCGCTTTCCTCCAGAGCGGTAGCAGCAGTGTCACGCAGTCCGCCGCGTGGATCAAAGGATCTATGGTTTTCCCTCGAGTCTTTCCCACGAGGCTTTCCCACGAGGCTTTCCCACAGGGCTGTCCCACGTGCACACGTGGTGGGAGTCGATCCTCGGCTTGAACGTCAGGCAGTGCAGGGAAAACAGGTTCCTCTGGAATGGACTGACACATCTGGGGGTCTCTTGGAATGGTGCCACGACCCTGGAGTTCCTCTCGCCTTTCCTGTGGAGAGCGCCGACTCTTGAGATGCGACGGGAACGCCGGGAATTCTTTCCCTACGAAACAGGGAAAGGATCCCTCATCTCGAGCTAGGAGGCGGAAACGGGGCTCCCCTGGATGGGTGCGGGACACCACGTGCTTCCTCTCGAGTGGAGACGGGTATGTCGGGGAACTTCTTGAGTTGCAGCAAGGGTGTGAAGCACCCTTTGGAAGTTCCTGTGGTTAGAGGTGATTAGCCTCGAGAAGCCTCAGCGGAAATGGGCCACATCTCGCCTGGAGGGCAAAACCTCCTGGATTTTCTCGAGTTGCGGCAGGTGCTCTCGACTTACGTCGTGGACCTCAGGGACCCGCTCTGGTGGCCTCAGGAAAGGCCAGTCCCCATGCGAGTTCCTCGGGGGCCTCTCGGGATTCCTCTCCCGTCGATGCCGGGGCCTAAGACCTTGTGTGGATTCGGGGCCGGAACCTGAGGATTCCTCTCCAGTGCTGACATGGATCTTGGGGTACTTCTGGAGTCTCCCCAGGGGAGTCAGTCCTCGTCTCGAATGCGGGCATGCACTTGCGCTTTCCTCCAGAGCGGTAACAGCAGTGTCACGCGGTCCGCCGAGTGGATCAAAGGATCTATGGTTTTCCCTCGAGTCTTTCCCACGAGGCTTTCCCACGAGGCTTTCGCACAGGGCTGTCCCACGTGCACAGGTGGTGGGAGTCGATCCTCGGCTTGAACGTCAAGGCAGTGCAGGGAAAACAGGTTCCTCTGTAATGGACTGACACATCTGGGTGTCTCTTGGAATGGTGGCACGACCCTGGAGTTCCTCTCGCCTCTCCTGTGGAGAGCCCCTCATCTTGAGATGCGACGGGAACGCCGGGAATTCTTTCCCTACGAAACAGGGAAAGGATCCCTCATCTCGAGCTAGGAGGCGGAAACGGGGCTCCCCTGGATGTGTGCGGGACACCACGTGCTTCCTATCGAGTGGAGACGGGTATGTCGGGGAACTTCTTGAGTAGCAGCAAGGGTGTGAAGGACCCTTTGGAAGTTCCAGTGGTTAGATGTGATTGGCCTCGAGAAGCCTCAGCGGAAATGGGCCTCATTTCGCCTGGAGGGCAAAACCTCCTGGATTTTCTCGAGTTACGGCAGGTGTTCTCGACTTACGACGGGGACCTCAGGGACCCGCTCTGGTGGCCTCAGGAAAGGCCAGTCCCCATGCGAGTTCCTCGGGGGCCTCTCGGGATTCCTCTCCCGTCGATGCCGGGGCCTAAGACCTTGTGTGGAGTCGGGACCGGAACCTGAGGATTCCTCTCCAGTGCTGACATGGATCTTGGGGTACTTCTGGAGTCTCCCCGGGGGAGTCAGTGCTCGTCTCGAATGCGGGCATGCACTTGCGCTTTCCTCCAGAGCGGTAGCAGCAGTGTCACGCAGTCCGCCGCGTGGATCAAAGGATCTATGGTTTTCCCTCGAGTCTTTCCCACGAGGCTTTCCCACGAGGCTTTCCCACAGGGCTGTCCCACGTGCACACGTGGTCGGAGTGGATCCTCGGCTTGAACGTCAAGGCAGTGCAGGGAAAACAGGTTCCTCTGGAATGGACTGACACATCTGGGGGACTCTTGGAATGGTGGCACGACCCTGGAGTTCCTCTCGCCTTTCCTGTGGAGAGCTCCTCCTCTTGAGATGCGACGGGAACGCCGGGAATTCTTTCCCTACGAAACAGGGAAAGGATCCCTCATCTCGAGCTAGGAGGCGGAAACGGGGCTCCCCTGGATGTGTGCGGGACCCCACGTGCTTCCTCTCGAGTGGAGACGGGTATGTCGGGGAACTTCTTGAGTTGCAGCAAGGGTGTGAAGGACCCTTTGGAAGTTCCAGTGGTTAGACGTGATTAGCCTCGAGAAGCCTCATTGGAAATGGGCCTCATCTCGCCTGGAGGGCAAAACCTCCTGGATTTTCTCGAGTTGCGGCAGGTGCTCTCGACTTACGACGGGGACCTCAGGGACCCGCTCTGGTGGCCTCAGGAAAGGCCAGTCCCCATGCGAGTTCCTCGGGGGCCTCTCGGGATTCCTCTCCCGTCGATGCCGGGGCCTAAGACCTTGTGTGGAGTCGGGGCCGGAACCTGAGGATTCCTCTCCAGTGCTGACATGGATCTTGGGGTACTTCTGGAGTCTTCCCAGGGGAGTCAGTCCTCGTCTCGAATGCGGGCATGCACTTGCGCTTTCCTCCAGAGCGGTAGCAGCAGTGTCACGCAGTCCGCCGCGTGGATCAAAGGATCTATGGTTTTCCCTCGAGTCTTTCCCACGAGGCTTTCCCACGAGGCTTTCCCACAGGGCTGTCCCACGTGCAAACGTGGTGGGAGTGGATCCTCGGCTTGAACGTCAAGGCAGTGCAGGGAAAACAGGTTCCTCTGGAATGGACTGACACATCTGGGGGACTCTTGGAATGGTGGCACGACCCTGGAGTTCCTCTCGCCTTTCCTGTGGAGAGCGCCTCCTCTTGAGATGCGACGGGAACGCCGGGAATTCTTTCCCTACGAAACAGGGAAAGGATCCCTCATCTCGAGCTGGGAGGCGGAAACGGGGCTCCCCTGGATGTGTGCGGGACCCCACATGCTTCCTCTCGAGTGGAGACGGGTATGTCGGGGAACTTCTTGATTTGCAGCAAGGGTGTGAAGCACCCTTTGGAAGTTCCAGTGGTTAGACGTGATTAGCCTGAGAAGCCTCAGCGGAAATGGGCCTCATCTCGCCTGGAGGGCAAAACCCCCTGGATTTTCTCGAGTTGCGGCAGGTGCTCTCGACTTACGACGGGGACCACAGGGACCCGCTCTGGTGGCCTCAAGAAAGGCCAGTCCCCATGCGAGTTCCTCGGGGGCCTCTCGGGATTCCTCTCCCGTCGATGCCGGGGCCTAAGACCTTGTGTGGATTCGGGGCCGGAACCTGAGGATTCCTCTCCAGTGCTGACATGGATCTTGGGGTACTTCTGGAGTCTCCCCAGGGGAGTCAGTCCTCCTCTCGAATGCGGGCATGCACTTTCGCTTTCCTCCAGAGAGGTAGCAGCAGTGTCACGCAGTCCGCCGCGTGGATCAAAGGATCTATGGTTTTCCCTCGAGTCTTTCCCACGAGGCTTTCCCACGAGGCTTTCCAACAGGGCTGTCCCACGTGCACACGTGGTGGGAGTGGATCCTCGGCTTGAACGTCAAGGCAGTGCAGGGAGAACAGGTTCCTCTGGAATGGACTGACACATCTGGGGGACTCTTGGAATGGTGGCACGACCCTGGAGTTCCTCTCGCCTTTCCTGTGGAGAGCGCCTCCTCTTGAGATGCGACGGGAACGCCGGGAATTCTTTCCCTACGAAACAGGGAAAGGATCCCTCATCTCGAGTTAGGAGGCGGAAACGGGGCTCCCCTGGATGTGTGCAGGACCCCACGTGCTTCCTCTCGAGTGGAGACGAGTATGTCGGGGAACTTCTTGAGTTGCAGCAAGGGTGTGAAGGACCCTTTGGAAGTTCCAGTGGTTAGACGTGATTAGCCTCGAGAAGCCTCAGCGGAAATGGGCCTCATCTCGCCTGCGGGCAAAACCTCCTGAATTTTCTAGAGTTGCGGCAGGCGCTCTCGACTTACGACGGGGACCTCAGGGACCCGCTCTGGTGGCCTCAGGAAAGGCCAGTCCCCATGCGAGTTCCTCGGGGGCCTCTCGGGATTCCTCTCCCGTCGATGCCGGGGCCTAAGACCTTGTGTGGAGTCGGGGCCGGAACCTGAGGATTCCTCTCCAGTGCTGACATGGATCTTGGGGTACTTCTGGAGTCTCCCCAGGGGAGTCAGTCCTCGTCTCGAATGCGGGCATGCGCTTGCGCTTTCCTCCAGAGCGGTAGCAGCAGTGTCACGCAGTCCGCCGCGTGGATCAAAGGATCTATGGTTTTCCCTAGAGGCTTTCCCACGAGGCTTTCCCACGAGGCTTTCCCACAGGGCTGTCCCACGTGCACACGTGGTGGGAGTCGATCCTCGGCTTGAACGTCAAGGCAGTGCAGGGAAAACAGGTTCCTCTGGAATGGACTGACACATCTGGGGGACTCTTGGAATGGTGGCACGACCCTTCAGTTCCTCTCGCCTTTCCTGTGGAGAGCGCCTCCTCTTGAGATTCGACGGGAACGCCGGGAATTCTTTCCCTACGAAACAGGGAAAGGATCCCTCATCTCGAGCTAGGAGGCGGAAACGGGGCACCCCTGGATGTGTGCGGGACCCCACGTGCTTCCTCTCGAGTGGAGACGGGTATGTTGGGGAACTTCTTGAGTTGCAGCTAGGGTGTGAAGGACCCTTTGGAAGTTCCAGTGGTTAGACGTGATTCGCCTCGAGAAGCCTCAGCGGAAATGGGCCTCATCTCGCCTGGAGGTCAAAACCTCCTGGATTTTCTCGAGTTACGGCAGGTGCTCTCGACTTACGACGGGGACCTCAGGGACCCGCTCTGGTGGCCTCAGGAAAGGCCAGTCCCCATGCGAGTTCCTCGGGGGCCTCTCGGGATTCCTCTCCCGTCGATGCCGGGGCCTAAGACCTTGTGTGGAGTCGGGCCCGGAACCTGAGGATTCCTCTCCAGTGCTGACATGGATCTTGGGGTAATTCTAGAGTCTCCCCAGGGGAGTCAGTCCTCGTCTCGAATGCGGACATGCACTTGCGCTTTCCTCCAGAGCGGTAGCAGCAGTGTCACGCAGTCCGCCGCGTGGATCAAAGGATCTATGGTTTTCCCTCGAGTCTTTCCCACGAGGCTTTCCCACGAGGCTTTCCCACAGGGCTGTCCCACGTGCACACGTGGTGGGAGTCGATCCTCGGCTTGAACGTCAGGCAGTGCAGGGAAAACAGGTTCCTCTGGAATGGACTGACACATCTGGGGGTCTCTTGGAATGGTGCCACGACCCTGGAGTTCCTCTCGCCTTTCCTGTGGAGAGCGCCGACTCTTGAGATGCGACGGGAACGCCGGGAATTCTTTCCCTACGAAACAGGGAAAGGATCCCTCATCTCGAGCTAGGAGGCGGAAACGGGGCTCCCCTGGATGGGTGCGGGACACCACGTGCTTCCTCTCGAGTGGAGACGGGTATGTCGGGGAACTTCTTGAGTTGCAGCAAGGGTGTGAAGCACCCTTTGGAAGTTCCTGTGGTTAGAGGTGATTAGCCTCGAGAAGCCTCAGCGGAAATGGGCCACATCTCGCCTGGAGGGCAAAACCTCCTGGATTTTCTCGAGTTGCGGCAGGTGCTCTCGACTTACGTCGTGGACCTCAGGGACCCGCTCTGGTGGCCTCAGGAAAGGCCAGTCCCCATGCGAGTTCCTCGGGGGCCTCTCGGGATTCCTCTCCCGTCGATGCCGGGGCCTAAGACCTTGTGTGGATTCGGGGCCGGAACCTGAGGATTCCTCTCCAGTGCTGACATGGATCTTGGGGTACTTCTGGAGTCTCCCCAGGGGAGTCAGTCCTCGTCTCGAATGCGGGCATGCACTTGCGCTTTCCTCCAGAGCGGTAACAGCAGTGTCACGCGGTCCGCCGAGTGGATCAAAGGATCTATGGTTTTCCCTCGAGTCTTTCCCACGAGGCTTTCCCACGAGGCTTTCGCACAGGGCTGTCCCACGTGCACAGGTGGTGGGAGTCGATCCTCGGCTTGAACGTCAAGGCAGTGCAGGGAAAACAGGTTCCTCTGTAATGGACTGACACATCTGGGTGTCTCTTGGAATGGTGGCACGACCCTGGAGTTCCTCTCGCCTCTCCTGTGGAGAGCCCCTCATCTTGAGATGCGACGGGAACGCCGGGAATTCTTTCCCTACGAAACAGGGAAAGGATCCCTCATCTCGAGCTAGCAGGCGGAAACGGGGCTCCCCTGGATGTTTGCGGGACACCACGTGCTTCCTATCGAGTGGAGACGGGTATGTCGGGGAACTTCTTGAGTAGCAGCAAGGGTGTGAAGGACCCTTTGGAAGTTCCAGTGGTTAGATGTGATTGGCCTCGAGAAGCCTCAGCGGAAATGGGCCTCATTTCGCCTGGAGGGCAAAACCTCCTGGATTTTCTCGAGTTACGGCAGGTGTTCTCGACTTACGACGGGGACCTCAGGGACCCGCTCTGGTGGCCTCAGGAAAGGCCAGTCCCCATGCGAGTTCCTCGGGGGCCTCTCGGGATTCCTCTCCCGTCGATGCCGGGGCCTAAGACCTTGTGTGGAGTCGGGACCGGAACCTGAGGATTCCTCTCCAGTGCTGACATGGATCTTGGGGTACTTCTGGAGTCTCCCCGGGGGAGTCAGTGCTCGTCTCGAATGCGGGCATGCACTTGCGCTTTCCTCCAGAGCGGTAGCAGCAGTGTCACGCAGTCCGCCGCGTGGATCAAAGGATCTATGGTTTTCCCTCGAGTCTTTCCCACGAGGCTTTCCCACGAGGCTTTCCCACAGGGCTGTCCCACGTGCACACGTGGTCGGAGTGGATCCTCGGCTTGAACGTCAAGGCAGTGCAGGGAAAACAGGTTCCTCTGGAATGGACTGACACATCTGGGGGACTCTTGGAATGGTGGCACGACCCTGGAGTTCCTCTCGCCTTTCCTGTGGAGAGCTCCTCCTCTTGAGATGCGACGGGAACGCCGGGAATTCTTTCCCTACGAAACAGGGAAAGGATCCCTCATCTCGAGCTAGGAGGCGGAAACGGGGCTCCCCTGGATGTGTGCGGGACCCCACGTGCTTCCTCTCGAGTGGAGACGGGTATGTCGGGGAACTTCTTGAGTTGCAGCAAGGGTGTGAAGGACCCTTTGGAAGTTCCAGTGGTTAGACGTGATTAGCCTCGAGAAGCCTCATTGGAAATGGGCCTCATCTCGCCTGGAGGGCAAAACCTCCTGGATTTTCTCGAGTTGCGGCAGGTGCTCTCGACTTACGACGGGGACCTCAGGGACCCGCTCTGGTGGCCTCAGGAAAGGCCAGTCCCCATGCGAGTTCCTCGGGGGCCTCTCGGGATTCCTCTCCCGTCGATGCCGGGGCCTAAGACCTTGTGTGGAGTCGGGGCCGGAACCTGAGGATTCCTCTCCAGTGCTGACATGGATCTTGGGGTACTTCTGGAGTCTTCCCAGGGGAGTCAGTCCTCGTCTCGAATGCGGGCATGCACTTGCGCTTTCCTCCAGAGCGGTAGCAGCAGTGTCACGCAGTCCGCCGCGTGGATCAAAGGATCTATGGTTTTCCCTCGAGTCTTTCCCACGAGGCTTTCCCACGAGGCTTTCCCACAGGGCTGTCCCACGTGCAAACGTGGTGGGAGTGGATCCTCGGCTTGAACGTCAAGGCAGTGCAGGGAAAACAGGTTCCTCTGGAATGGACTGACACATCTGGGGGACTCTTGGAATGGTGGCACGACCCTGGAGTTCCTCTCGCCTTTCCTGTGGAGAGCGCCTCCTCTTGAGATGCGACGGGAACGCCGGGAATTCTTTCCCTACGAAACAGGGAAAGGATCCCTCATCTCGAGCTGGGAGGCGGAAACGGGGCTCCCCTGGATGTGTGCGGGACCCCACATGCTTCCTCTCGAGTGGAGACGGGTATGTCGGGGAACTTCTTGATTTGCAGCAAGGGTGTGAAGCACCCTTTGGAAGTTCCAGTGGTTAGACGTGATTAGCCTGAGAAGCCTCAGCGGAAATGGGCCTCATCTCGCCTGGAGGGCAAAACCTCCTGGATTTTCTCGAGTTGCGGCAGGTGCTCTCGACTTACGACGGGGACCACAGGGACCCGCTCTGGTGGCCTCAAGAAAGGCCAGTCCCCATGCGAGTTCCTCGGGGGCCTCTCGGGATTCCTCTCCCGTCGATGCCGGGGCCTAAGACCTTGTGTGGATTCGGGGCCGGAACCTGAGGATTCCTCTCCAGTGCTGACATGGATCTTGGGGTACTTCTGGAGTCTCCCCAGGGGAGTCAGTCCTCGTCTCGAATGCGGGCATGCACTTGCGCTTTCCTCCAGAGCGGTAGCAGCAGTGTCACGCCGTCCACCGCGTGGATCAATGGATCTATGGTTGTCCCTCGAGTCTTTCCCACGAGGCTTTCCCACGAGGCTTTCCCACAGGGCTGTCCCACGTGCACAGGTGGTGGGAGTCGATCCTCGGCTTGAACGTCAAGGCAGTGCAGGGAAAACAGGTTCCTCTGGAATGGACTGACACATCTGGGGGTCTCTTGGAATGGTGCCACGACCCTGGAGTTCCTCTCGCCTTTCCTGTGGAGAGCGCCGACTCTTGAGATGCGATGGGAACGCCGGGAATTCTTTCCCTACGAAACAGGGAAAGGATCCCTCATCTCGAGCTAGGAGGCAGAAACGGGGCTCCCCTGGATGGGTGCGGGACCCCACGTGCTTCCTCTCGAGTGGAGAAGGGTATGTCGCGGAACTGCTTGAGTTGCAGCAATGGTTGAAGGACCCTTTGGCAGTTCCAGCGGTTAGATGTGATTAGCCTTGAGAAGCCTCAGCGGAAATGGGCCTCATCCCGCCTGGAGGGCAAAACCTCCTGGATTTTCTCGAGTTGTGGCAGGTGCTCTCGACTTACGCTGGGGACCTCAGGGACCCGCTCTGGTGGCCTCAGAAAAGGCCAGTCCCCATGCGAGTTCCTCGGGGGCCTCTCGGCATTCCTCTCCCTTCGATGCCGGTGCCTAAGACCTTGTGTGGAGTCGGGGCCGGAACCTGAGGATTCCTCTCCAGTGCTGACATGGATCTTGGGGTACTTCTGGAGTCTCCCCAGGGGAGTCAGTCCTCGTCTCGAATGCGGGCATGCACTTGCGCTTTCCTCCAGAGCGGTAGCAGCAGTGTCACGCAGTCCGCCGCGTGGATCAAAGGATCTATGGTTTTCCCTCGAGTCTTTCCCACGAGGCTTTCCCACGAGGCTTTCCCACAGGGCTGTCCCACGTGCACACGTGGTGGGAGTCGAACCTCGGCTTGAACGTCAAGGCAGTGCAGGGAAAACAGGTTCCTCTGGAATGGACTGACACATCTGGGGGACTCTTGGAATGCTGGCACGACCCTGGAGTTCCTCTCGCCTTTCCTGTGGAGAGCGCCTCCTCTTCAGATGCGACGGGAACGCCGGGAATTCTTTCCCTACGAAACAGGGAAAGGATCCCTCATCTCGAGCTAGGAGGCGGAAACGGGGCTCCCCTGGATGTGTGCGGGACACCACGTGCTTCCTCTCGAGTGGAGACGGGTATGTCGGGGAACTTCTTGAGTTGCAGCAAGGGTGTGAAGGACCCTTTGGAAGTTCCAGTGGTTAGACGTGATTAGCCTCGAGAAGCCTCAGCGGAAATGGGCCTCATCTCGCCTGGAGGGCAAAACCTCCTGGATTTTCTCGAGTTGCGGCAGGTGCTCTCGACTTTCGACGGGGACTTCAGGGACGCGCTCTGGTGGCCTCAGGAAAGGCCAGTCCCCATGCGAGTTCTTCGGGGGCCTCTCGGGATTCCTCTCCCGTCGATGCCGGGGCCTAAGACCTTGTGTGGAGTCGGGGCCGGAACCTGAGGATTCCTCTCCAGTGCTGACATGGATCTTGGGGTACTTCTGGAGTCTTTCCAGGGGAGTCAGTCCTCGTCTCGAATGCGGGCATGCACTTGTGCTTTCCTCCAGAGCGGTAGCAGCAGTGTCACGCAGTCCGGCGCGTGGATCAAAGGATCTATGGTTTTCCCTCGAGTCTTTCCCACGAGGCTTTCCCACGAGGCTTTCCCACAGGGCTGTCCCACGTGCACACGTGGTGGGAGTCGATCCTCGGCTTGAACGTCAAGGCAGTGCAGGGAAAACAGGTTCCTCTGGAATGGACTGACACATCTGGGGGACTCTTGGAATGGTGGCACGACCCTGGAGTTCCTCTCGCCTTTCCTGTGGAGAGCCCCTCCTCTTGAGATGCGACGGGAACGCCGGGAATTCTTTCCCTAAGAAACAGGGAAAGGATCCCTCATCTCGAGCTAGGAGGCGGAAACGGGGCTCCCCTGGATGTGTGCGGGACCCCACGTGCTTCCTCTCGAGTGGAGACGGGTATGTCGGGGAACTTCTTGAGTTGCAGCAAGGGTGTGAAGGACCCTTTGGAAGTTCCAGTGGTTAGACGTGATTAGCCTCGAGAAGCCTCAGCGGAAATGGGCCTCATCTCGCCTGGAGGGCAAAACCTCCTGGATTTTCTCGAGTTGCGGCAGGTGCTCTCGACTTACGACGGGGACCTCAGGGACCCGCTCTGGTGGCCTCAGGAAAGGCCAGTCCCCATGCGACTTCCTCGGGGGCCTCTCGGGATTTCTCTCCCGTCGATGCCGGGGCCTAAGACCTTGTGTGGAGTCGAGGCCGGAACCTGAGGATTCCTCTCCAGTGCTGACATGGATCTTGGGGTACTTCTGGAGTCTCCCCAGGGGAGTCAGTCCTCGTCTCGAATGCGGGCATGCACTTGCGCTTTCCTCCAGAGCGGTAGCAGCAGTGTCACGCAGTCCGCCGCGTGGATCAAAGGATCTATATTTTTCCCTCGAGTCTTTCCCACGAGGCTTTCCCACGAGGCTTTCCACAGGGCTGTCCCACGTGCACACGTGGTGGGACTCGATTCTCGGCTTGAACGTCAAGGCAGTGCAGGGAAAACAGGTTCCTCTGGAATGGACTGACACATCTGGGGGACTCTTGGAATGGTGGCACGACCCTGGAGTTCCTCTCGCCTTTCCTGTGGAGAGCGCCTCCTCTTGAGATGCGACGGGAACGCCGGGAATTCTTTCCCTACGAAACAGGGAAAGGATCCCTCATCTCGAGCTAGGAGGCGGAAACGGGGCTCCCCTGGATGTGTGCGGGACCCCACGTGCTTCCTCTCGAGTGGAGACGGGTATGTCGGGGAACTTCTTGAGTTGCAGCAACGGTGTGAAGGACCCTTTGGAAGTTCAAGTGGTTAGACGAGATTAGCCTCGAGAAGCCTCAGCGGAAATGGGCCTCATCTCGCCTGGAGGGCAAAACCTCCTGGATTTTCTCGAGTTGCGGCAGGTGCTCTCGACTTACGACGGGGACCTCAGGGACCCGCTCTGGTGGCCTCAGGAAAGGCCAGTCCCCATGCGAGTTCCTCGGGGGCCTCTCGGGATTCCTCTCCCGTCGATGCCGGGGCCTAAGACCTTGTGTGGAGTCGGGGCCGGAACCTGAGGATTCCTCTCCAGTGCTGACATGGATCTTGGGGTACTTCTGGAGTCTCCCCAGGGGAGTCAGTCCTCGTCTCGAATGCGGGCATGCACTTGGGCTTTCCTCCAGAGCGGTAGCAGCAGTGTCACGCAGTCCGCCGCGTGGATCAAAGGATCTATGGTTTTCCCTCGAGTCTTTCCCACGAGGCTTTCCCACGAGGCTTTCCCACAGGGCTGTCCCACGTGCACACGTGGTGGGAGTCGATCCTCGGATTGAACGTCAAGGCAGTGCAGGGAAAACAGGTTCCTCTGGAATGGACTGACACATCTGGGGGACTCTTGGAATGGTGGCACGACCCTGGAGTTCCTCTCGCCTTTCCTGTGGAGAGCGCCTCCTCTTGAGATGCGACGGGAACGCCGGGAATTCTTTCCCTACGAAACAGGGAAAGGATCCCTCATCTCGAGCTAGGAGGCGGAAACGGGGCTCCCCTGGATGTGTGCGGGACTCCACGTGCTTCCTCTCGAGTGGAGACGGGTATGTAGGGGAACTTCTTGAGTTGCAGCAAGGGTGTGAAGGACCCTTTGGAAGTTCCAGTGGTTAGATGTGATTAGCCTCGAGAAGCCTCAGCGGAAATGGGCCTCATCTCGCCTGGAGGGCAAAACCTCCTGGATTTTCTCGAGTTGCGGCATGTGCTCTCGACTTACGACGGGGACCTCAGGGACCCGCTCTGGTGACCTCAGGAAAGGCCAGTCCCCATGCGAGTTCCTCGGGGGCCTCTCGGGATTCCTCTCCCATTGATGCCGGGGCCTAAGACCTTGTGTGGAGTCGGGGCCGGAACCTGAGTATTCCTCTCCAGTGCTGACATGGATCATGGGGTACTTCTGGAGTCTCCCCAGGGGAGTCAGTCCTCGTCTCGAATGCGGGCATGTACTTGCGCTTTCCTCCAGAGCGGTAGCAGCAGTGTCACGCAGTCTGCCGCGTGGATCATAGGATCTATGGTTTTCCCTCGAGTCTTTCCCACGAGGCTTTCCCACTAGGCTTTCCCACAGGGCTGTCCCACGTGCACACGTGGTGGGAGTGGATCCTCGGCTTGAACGTCAAGGCAGTGCAGGGAAAACAGGTTCCTCTGGAATGGACTGACACATCTGGGGGACTCTTGGAATGGTGGCACGACCCTGGAGTTAATCTCGCCTTTCCTGTGGAGAGCGCCTCCTCTTGAGATGCAACAGGAACGCCGGGAATTCTTTCCCTACGAAACAGGGAAAGGATCCCTCATCTCGAGCTAGGAGGCGGAAACGGGGCTCCCCTGGATGTGTGCGGGATACCACGTGCTTCCTATCGAGTGGAGACGGGTATGTCGGGGAACTTCTTGAGTAGCAGCAAGGGTGTGAAGGACCCTTTGGAAGTTCCAGTGGTTAGATGTGATTGGCCTCGAGAAGCCTCAGCGGAAATGGGCCTCATCTCGCCTGGAGGGCAAAACCTCCTGGATTTTCTCGAGTTACGGCAGGTGCTCTCGACTTACGACGGGGACCTCAGGGACCCGCTCTGGTGGCCTCAGGAAAGGCCAGTCCCCATGCGAGTTCCTCGGGGGCCTCTCGGGATTCCTCTCCCGTCGATGCCGGGGCCTAAGACCTTGTGTGGAGTCGGGGCCGGAACCTGAGGATTCCTCTCCAGTGCTGACATGGATCTTGGGGTACTTCTGGAGTCTCCCCAGGGGAGTCAGTCCTCGTCTCGAATGCGGGCATGCACTTGCGCTTTCCTCCAGAGCGGTAGCAGCAGTGTCACGCAGTCCGCCGCGTGGATCAAAGGATCTATGGTTTTCCCTCGAGTCTTTCCCACGAGGCTTTCCCACGAGGCTTTCCCACAGGGCTGTCCCACGTGCACACGTGGTGGGAGTGGATCCTCGGCTTGAACGTCAAGGCAGTGCAGGGAAAACAGGTTCCTCTGGAATGGACTGACACATCTGGGGGACTCTTGGAATGGTGGCACGACCCTGGAGTTCCTATCGCCTTTCCTGTGGAGAGCGCCTCCTCTTGAGATGCGACGGGAACGCCGGGAATTCTTTCCCTACGAAACAGGGAAAGGATCCCTCATCTCGAGCTAGGAGGCGGAAACGGGGCTCCCCTGGATGTGTGCGGGACCCCACGTGCTTCCTCTCGAGTGGAGACGGGTATGTCGGGGAACATCTTGAGTTGCAGCAAGGGTGTGAAGGACCCTTTGGAAGTTCCAGTGGTTAGACGTGATTAGCCTCGAGAAGCCTCAGCGGAAATGGGCCTCATCTCGCCTGGAGGGCAAAACCTCCTGGATTTTCTCGAGTTGCGGCAGGTGCTCTCGACTTACGACGGGGACCTCAGGGACCCGCTCTGGTGGCCTCAGGAAAGGCCAGTCCCCATGCGAGTTCCTCGGGGGCCTCTCGGGATTCCTCTCCCGTCGTTGCCGGGGCCTAAGACCTTGAGTGGAGTCGGGGCCGAAACCTGAGGATTCCTCTCCAGTGCTGACATGGATCTTGGGGTACTTCTGGAGTCTCCCCAGGGGAGTCAGTCCTCGTCTCGAATGCGGGCATGCACTTGCGCTTTCCTCCAGAGCGGTAGCAGCAGTGTCACGCAGTCCGCCGCGTGGATCAAAGGATCTATGGTTTTCCCTCGAGTCTTTCCCACGAGGCTTTCCCACGAGGCTTTCCCACAGGGCTGTCCCACGTGCACACGTGGTGGGAGTCGATCCTCGGCTTGAACGTCAAGGCAGTGCAGGGAAAACAGGTTCCTCTGGAATGGACTGACACATCTTGGGGACTCTTGGAATGGTGTCACGACCCTGGAGTTCCTCTCGCCTTTCCTGTGGAGAGCGCCTCCTCTTGAGATGCGACGGGAACGCCGGGAATTCTTTCCCTACGGAACAGGGAAAGGATCCCTCATCTCGAGCTAGGAGGCGGAAACGGGGCTCCCCTGGATGTGTGCGGGACCCCACGTGCTTCCTCTCGAGTGGAGACGGGTATGTCGGGGAACTTCTTGAGTTGCAACAAGGGTGTGAAGGACCCTTTGGAAGTTCTAGTGGTTAGACGTGATTAGCCTCGAGAAGCCTCAGCGGAAATGGGCCTCATCTCGCCTGGAGGGCAAAACCTCCTGAATTTTCTCGAGTTGCGGCAGGTGCTCTCGACTTACGACGGGGACCTCAGGGACCCGCTCTGGTGGCCTCAGGAAAGGCCAGTCCCCATGCGAGTTCCTCGGGGGCCTCTCGGGATTCCTCTCCCGTCGATGCCGGGGCCTAAGACCTTGTGTGGTGTCGGGGCCGGAACCTGAGGATTCCTCTCCAGTGCTGACATGGATCTTGGGGTACTTCTGGAGTCTCCCCAGGGGAGTCAGTCCTCGTCTCGAATGCGGGCATGCACTTGCGCTTTCCTCCAGAGCGGTAGCAGCAGTGTCACGAAGTCCGCCGCGTGGATCAAAGGATCTATGGTTTTCCCTCGAGTCTTTCCCACGAGGCTTTCCCACGAGGCTTTCCCACAGGGCTGTCCCACGTGCACACGTGGTGGGAGTCGATCCTCGGCTTGAACGTCAAGGCAGTGAAGGGAAAACAGGTTCCTCTGGAATGGACTGACACATCTGGGGGACTCTTGGAATGGTGGCACGACCCTGGAGTTCCTCTCGCCTTTCCTGTGGAGAGCGCCTCCTCTTGAGATGCGACGGGAACGCCGGGAATTTCTTACCTACGAAACAGGGAAAGGATCCCTCATCTCGAGCTAGGAGGCGGAAACGGGGCTCCCCTGGATGTGTGCGGGACCCCACGTGCTTCCTCTCGAGTGGAGACGGGTATGTCGGGGAACTTCTTGAGTTGCAGCAAGGGTGTGAAGGACCCTTTGGAAGTTCCAGTGGTTAGACGTGATTAGCCTCGAGAAGCCTCAGCGGAAATGGGCCTCATCTCGCCTGGAGGGCAAAACCTCCTGGATTTTCTCGAGTTGCGGCAGGTGCTCTCGACTTACGACGGGGACCTCAGGGACCCGCTCTGGTGGCCTCAGGAAAGGCCAGACCCCATGCGAGTTCCTCTGGGGATTCCTCTCCCGTCGATGCCGGGGCCTAAGACCTTGTGTGGAGTCGGGGCCGGAACCTGAGGATTCCTCTCCAGTGCTGACATGGATCTTGGGGTACTTCTGGAGTCTCCCCAGGGGAGTCAGTCCTCGTCTCGAATGCGGGCATGCACTTGCGCTTTCCTCCAGAGCGGTAGCAGCAGTGTCACGCAGTCCGCCCCGTGGATCAAAGGATCTATGGTTTTCCCTCGAGTCTTTCCCACGAGGCTTTCCCACGAGGCTTTCCCACAGGGCTGTCCCACCTGCACACGTGGTGGGAGTCGATCCTCGGCTTGAACGTCAAGGCAGTGCAGGGAAAACAGGTTCCTCTGGAATGGACTGACCCATCTGGGCGTCTCTTGGAATGGTGGCACGACCCTGGAGTTCCTCTCGCCTCTCCTTTGGAGAGCGCCTCCTATTGAGATGCGACGGGAACGCCGGGAATTCTTTCCCTACGAAACAGGGAAAGGATCCCTCATCTCGAGCTAGGAGGCGGAAACGGGGCTTCCCTGGATGTGTGCGGGACCCCACGTGCTTCCTCTCGAGTGGAGACGGGTATGTAGGGGAACTTCTTGAGTTGCAGCAAGGGTGTGAAGGACCCTTTGGAAGTTCCAGTGGTTAGACGTGATTAGCCTCGAGAAGCCTCAGCGGAAATGGGCCTCATCTCGCCTGGAGGGCAAAACCTCCTGGATTTTCTCGAGTTGCGGCAGGTGCTCTCGACTTACGACGGGGACCTCAGGGACCCGCTCTGGTGGCCTCAGGAAAGGCCAGACCCCATGCGAGTTCCTCTCGGGATTCCTCTCCCGTCGATGCCGGGGCCTAAGACCTTGTGTGGAGTCGGGGCCGGAACCTGAGGATTCCTCTCCAGTGCTGACATGGATCTTGGGGTACTTCTGGAGTCTCCCCAGGGGAGTCAGTCCTCGTCTCGAATGCGGGCATGCACTTGCGCTTTCCTCCAGAGCGGTAGCAGCAGTGTCACGCAGTCCGCCGCGTGGATCAAAGGATCTATGGTTTTCCCTCGAGTCTTTCCCACGAGGCTTTCCCACGAGGCTTTCCCACAGGGCTGTCCCACGTGCACACGTGGTGGGAGTCGATCCTCGGCTTGAACGTCAAGGCAGTGCAGGGAAAACAGGTTCCTCTGGAATGGACTGACCCATCTGGGAGTCTCTTGGAATGGTGGCACGACCCTGGAGTTCCTCTCGCCTCTCCTGTGGAGAGCGCCTCCTCTTGAGATGCGACGGGAACGCCGGGAATTCTTTCCCTACGAAACAGGGAAAGGATCCCTCATCTCGAGCTAGGAGGCGGAAACGGGGCTCCCCTGGATGTGTGCGGGACCCCACGTGCTTCCTCTCGAGTGGAGACGGGTATGTAGGGGAACTTCTTGAGTTGCAGCAAGGGTGTGAAGGACCCTTTGGAAGTTCCAGTGGTTAGACGTGATTAGCCTCGAGAAGCCTCAGCGGAAATGGGCCTCATCTCGCCTGGAGGGCAAAACCTCCTGGATTTTCTCGAGTTGCGGCAGGTGCTCTCGACTTATGACGGGGACCTCAGGGACCGCTCTGGTGGCCTCAGGAAAGGCCAGTCCCCATGCGAGTTCCTCGGGGGCCTCTCGGGATTCCTCTCCCGTCGATGCCGGGGCCTAAGACCTTGTGTGGAGTCGGGGCCGGAACCTGAGGATTCCTCTCCAGTGCTGACATGGATCTTGGGGTACTTCTGGAGTCTCCCCAGGGGAGTCAGTCCTCGTCTCGAATGCGGGCATGCACTTGCGCTTTCCTCCAGAGCGGTAGCAGCAGTGTCACGCAGTCCGCCGCGTGGATCAAAGGATCTATGGTTTTCCCTCGAGTCTTTCCCACGAGGCTTTCCCACGAGGCTTTCCCACAGGGCTGTCCCACGTGCACACGTGGTGGGAGTCGATCCTCAGCTTGAACGTCAAGGCAGTGCAGGGAAAGCAGGTTCCTCTGGAATGGACTGACACATTTGGGGGACTCTTGGAATGGTGGCACGACCCTGGAGTTCCTCTCGCCTTTCCTGTGGAGAGCGCCTCCTCTTGAGATGCGACGGGAACGCCGGGAATTCTTTCCCTACGAAACAGGGAAAGGATCCCTCATCTCGAGCTAGGAGGCGGAAACGGGGCTCCCCTGGATGTGTGCGGGACCCCACGTTCTTCCTCTCGAGTGGAGACGGGTATGTCGGGGAACTTCTTGAGTTGCAGCAAGGGTGTGAAGGACCCTTTGGAAGTTCCAGTGGTTAGACGTGATTAGCCTCGAGAAGCCTCAGCGGAAATGGGCCTCATCTCGCCTGGAGGGCAAAACCTCCTGGATTTTCTCGAGTTGCGGCAGGTGCTCTCGACTTACGACGGGGACCTCAGGGACCCGCTCTGGTGGCCTCAGGAAAGGCCAGTCCCCATGCGAGTTCCTCGGGGGCCTCTCGGGATTCCTCTCCCGTCGTTGCCGGGGCCTAAGACCTTGTGTGGAGTCGGGGCCGGAACCTGAGGATTCCTCTCCAGTGCTGACATGGATCTTGGGGTACTTCTGGAGTCTCCCCAGGGGAGTCAGTCCTCGTCTCTAATGCGGGCATGCACTTGCGCTTTCCTCCAGAGCGGTAGCAGCAGTGTCACGCAGTCCGCCGCGTGGATCAAAGGATCTATGGTTTTCCCTCGAGTCTTTCCCACGAGGCTTTCCCACGAGGCTTTCCCACAGGGCTGTCCCACGTGCACACGTGGTGGGAGTCGATCCTCGGCTTGAACGTCAAGGCAGTGCAGGGAAAACAGGTTCCTCTGGAATGGACTGACACATCTGGGGGACTCTTGGAATGGTGGCACGACCCTGGAGTTCCTCTCGCCTTTCCTGTGGAGAGCGCCTCCTCTTGAGATGCGACAGGAACGCCGGGAATTCTTTCCCTACGAAACAGGGAAAGGATCCCTCATCTCGAGCTAGGAGGCGGAAACGGGGCTCCCCTGGATGTGTGCGGGACCCCACGTGCTTCCTCTCGAGTGGAGACGGGTATGTCGGGGAACTTCTTGAGTTGCAACAAGGGTGTGAAGGACCCTTTGGAAGTTCCAGTGGTTAGAAGTGATTAGCCTCGAGAAGCCTCAGCGGAAATGGGCCTCATCTCGCCTGGAGGGCAAAACCTCCTGGATTTTCTCGAGTTGCGGCAGGTGCTCTCGACTTACGACGGGGACCTCAGGGACCCGCTCTGGTGGCCTCAGGAAAGGCCAGTCCCCATGCGAGTTCCTCGGGGGCCTCTCGGGATTCCTCTCCCGTCGATGCTGGGGCCTAAGACCTTGTGTGGAGTCGGGGCCGGAACCTGAGGATTCCTCTCCAGTGCTGACATGGATCTTGGGGTATTTCTGGAGTCTCCCCAGGGGAGTCAGTCCTCTTCTCGAATGCGGGCATGCACTTGCGCTTTCCTCCAGAGCGGTAGCAGCAGTGTCACACAGTCCGCCGCGTGGATCAAAGGATCTATGGTTTTCCCTCGAGTCTTTCCCACGAGGCTTTCCCACGAGGCTTTCCCACAGGGCTGTCCCACGTGCACAGGTGGTGGGAGTCGATCCTCGGCTTGAACGTCAAGGCAGTGGAGGGAAAACAGGTTCCTCTGGAATGGACTGACACATCTGGGCGTCTCTTGGAATTTTGGCACGACCCTGGAGTTCCTCTCGCCTCTCCTGTGGAGAGCGCCTCCTCTTGAGATGCGACGGGAACCCCGGGAATTCTTTCCCTAAGAAACAGGGAAAGGATCCCTCATCTCGAGCTAGGAGGCGGAAACGGGGCTCCCCTGGATGTGTGCGGGACCCCACTTGCTTCCTCTCGAGTGGAGACGGGTATGTCGGGGAACTTCTTGAGTTGCAGCAAGGGTGTGAAGGACCCTTTGGAAGTTCCAGTGGTTAGATGTGATTAGCCTCGAGAAGCCTCAGCGGAAATGGGCCTCATCTCGCCTGGAGGGCAAAACCTCCTGGATTTTCTCGAGTTGCGGCATGTGCTCTCGACTTACGACGGGGACCTCAGGGACCCGCTCTGGTGACCTCAGGAAAGGCCAGTCCCCATGCGAGTTCCTCGGGGGCCTCTCTGGATTCCTCTCCCATTGATGCCGGGGCCTAAGACCTTGTGTGGAGTCGGGGCCGGAACCTGATTATTCCTCTCCAGTGCTGACATGGATCATGGGGTACTTCTGGAGTCTCCCCAGGGGAGTCAGTCCTCGTCTCGAATGCGGGCATGCACTTGCGCTTTCCTCCAGAGCGGTAGCAGCAGTGTCACGCATTCCGCCGCGTGGATCAAAGGATCTATGGTTTTCCCTCGAGTCTTTCCCACGAGGCTTTCCCACGAGGCTTTCCCACAGGGCTGTCCCACGTGCACACGTGGTGGGAGTCGATCCTCGGCTTGAACGTCAAGGCAGTGCAGGGAAAACAGGTTCCTCTGGAATGGACTGACACATCTGGGGGACTCTTGGAATGGTGGCACGACCCTGGAGTTCCTCTCGCCTTTCCTGTGGAGAGCGCCTCCTCTTGAGATGCGACGGGAACGCCGGGAATTTTTTACCTACGAAACAGGGAAAGGATCCCTCATCTCGAGCTAGGAGGCGGAAACGGGGCTCAGCTGGATGTGTGCGGGACCCCACGTGCTTCCTCTCGAGTGGAGACGGGTATGTCGGGGAACTTCTTGAGTTGCAGCAAGGGTGTGAAGGACCCTTTGGAAGTTCCAGTGGTTAGACGTGATTAGCCTCGAGAAGCCTCAGCGGAAATGGGCCTCATCTCGCCTGGAGGGCAAAACCTCCTGGATTTTCTCGAGTTGCGGCAGGTGCTCTCGACTTACGACGGGGACCTCAGGGACCCGCTCTGGTGGCCTCAGGAAAGGCCAGTCCCCATGCGAGTTCCTCGGGGGCCTCTCGGGATTCCTCTCCCGTCGATGCCGGGGCCTAAGACCTTGTGTGGAGTCGGGGCCGGAAACTGAGGATTCCTCTCCAGTGCTGACATGTATCTTGGGGTACTTCTGGAGTCTCCCCAGGGGAGTCAGTCCTCGTCTCGAATGCGGGCATGCACTTGCGCTTTCCTCCAGAGCGTTAGCAGCAGTGTCACGCAGTCCGCCGCGTGGATCAAAGGATCTATGGTTTTCCCTCGAGTCTTTCCCACGAGGCTTTCCCACGAGGCTTTCCCACAGGGCTGTCCCACGTGCACACGTGGTGGGAGTCGATCCTCGGCTTGAACGTCAAGGCAGTGCAGGGATAACAGGTTCCTCTGGAATGGACTGACACATCTGGGGGACTCCTGGAATGGTGGCACGACCATGGAGTTCCTCTCGCCTTTCCTGTGGAGAGCGCCTCCTCTTGAGATGCGACGGGAACGCCGGGAAATCTTTCCCTTCGAAACAGGGAAAGGATGCCTCATCTCGAGCTAGGAGGCGGAAACGGGGCTCTCCTGGATGTGTGCGGGACCCCACGTGCTTCCTCTCGAGTGGAGACGGGTATCTCGCGGAACTGCTTGAGTTGCAGCAAGGGTGTGAAGGACCCTTTGGAAGTTCCAGTGGTTAGACGTGATTCGCCTCGAGAAGCCTCAGCGGAAATGGGCCTCATCTCGTCTGGAGGGCAAAACCTGCTGGATTTTCTCGAGTTGCGGCAGGTGCTCTCGACTTACGACGGGGACCTCAGGGACCCGCTCTGGTGGCCTCAGGAAAGGCCAGTCCCCATGCGAGTTCCTCGGGGGCCTCTCGGGATTCCTCTCCCGTCGATGCCGGGGCCTAAGACCTTGTGTGGAGTCGGGGCCGGAACCTGAGGATTCCTCTCCAGTGCTGACATGGATCTTGGGGTACTTCTGGAGTCTCCCCAGGGGAGTCAGTCCTCGTCTCGAATGCGGGCATGCACTTGCGCTTTCCTCCATAGCGGTAGCAGCAGTGTCACGCAGTCCGCCGCGTGGATCAAAGGATCTATGGTTTTCCCTCGAGTCTTTCCCACGAGGCTTTCCCACGAGGCTTTCCCACAGGGCTGTTCCACGTGCACACGTGGTGGGAGTGGATCCTCGGCTTGAACGTCAAGGCAGTGCAGGGAAAACAGGTTCCTCTGGAATGGACTGACACATCTGGGGGACTCTTGGAATGGTGTCACGACCCTGGAGTTCCTCTCGCCTTTCCTGTGGAGAGCGCCTCCTCTTGAGATGCGACGGGAACGCCGGGAATTCTTTCCCTACGAAACAGGGAAAGGATCCCTCATCTCGAGCTAGGAGGCGGAAACGGGGCTCCCCTGGATGTGTGCGGGACCCCACGAGCTTCCTCTCTAGTGGAGACGGGTATGTCGGGGAATTCTTGAGTTGCAGCAAGGGTGTGAAGGACCCTTTGGAAGTTCCAGTGGTTAGACGTGATTCGCCGCGAGAAGCCTCAGCGGAAATGGGCCTCATCTCGCCTGGAGGGCAAAACCTGCTGGATTTTCTCGAGTTGCGGCAGGTGCTCTCGACTTACGACGGGGACCTCAGGGACCCGCTCTGGTGGCCTCAGGAAAGGCCAGTCCCTATGCGAATTCCTCCGGGGCCTCTCGGGATTACTCTCCCGTCGATGCCGGGGCCTAAGACCTTGTGTGGAGTCGGGGCCGGAACCTGAGGATTCCTCTCCGGTGCTGACATGGATCTTGGGGTACTTCTGTAGTCTCCCCAGGGGAGTCAGTCTTCGTCTCGATTGCGGACATGCACTTGCGCTTTCCTCCAGAGCGGTAACAGCAGTGTCACCTGGTCCGCCGCGTGGATCAAAGGATCTATGGTTTTCCGTCGAGTCTTTCCCACGAGGCTTTCCCACGAGGCTTTCCCACAGGGCTGTCCCACGTGCACACGTGGTGGGAGTGGATCCTCGGCTTGAACGTCAAGGCAGTGCAGGGAAAACAGGTTCCTCTGGAATGGACTGACACATCTGGGGGTCTCTTGGAATGGTGCCACGACCCTGGAGTTCCTCTCGCCTTTCCTGTGGAGAGCGCCACCTCTTGAGATGCGAAGGGAACGCCGGGAATTCTTTCCCTACGAAACAGGGAAAGGATCCCTCATCTCGAGCTAGGAGGCGGAAACGGGGCTCCCCTGGATGTGTGCGGGACCCCACGTGCTTCCTCTCGAGTGGAGACGGGTATGTCGCGGAACTTCTTGATTTGCAGCAAGGGTGTGAAGCACCCTTTGGAAGTTCCAGTGGTTAGACGTGATTAGCCTCGAGAAGCCTCAGCGGAAATGGGCCTCATCTCGCCTGGACGGCAAAACCTCCTGGATTTTCTCGAGTTGCGGCAGGTGCTCTCGACTTACGACGGGGACCTCAGGGACACGCTCTGGTGGCCTCAAGAAAGGCCAGTCCCCATGCGAGTTCCTCGGGGGCCTCTCGGGATTCCTCTCCCGTCGATGCCGGGGCCTAAGACCTTGTGTGGAGTCGGGGCCGGAACCTGAGGATTCCTCTCCAGTGCTGACATGGATCTTGGGGTACTTCTGGAGTCTCCCCAGGGGAGTCAGTCCTCGTCTCGAATGCGGGCATGCATTTGCGCTTTCCTCCATAGCGGTAGCAGCAGTGTCACGCAGTCCGCCGCGTGGATCAAAGGATCTATGGTTTTCCCTCGAGTCTTTCCCACTAGGCTTTCCCACGAGGCTTTCCCACAGGGCTGTCCCACGTGCACACGTGGTGGGAGTGGATCCTCGGCTTGAACGTCAAGGCAGTGCAGGGAAAACAGGTTCCTCTGTAATGGACTGACACATCTGGGGGACTCTTGTCATGGTGGCACGACCCTGGAGTTCCTCTCGCCTTTCTTGTGGAGAGCGCCTCCTCTTGAGATGCGATGGGAACGCCGGGAATTCTTTCCCTACGAAACAGGGAAAGGATCCCTCATCTCGAGCTAGGAGGCGGAAACGGGGCTCCCCTGGATGTGTGCGGGACACCACGTGCTTCCTCTCGAGTGGAGACGTGTATGTCGGGGAACTTCTTGAGTTGCAGCAAGGGTGTGAAGGACCCTTTGGAAGTTTCAGTGGTTAGACTTGATTCGCCTCGAGAAGCCTCAGCGGAAATGGGCCTCATCTCGCCTGGAGGGCAAAACCTCCTGGATTTTCTCGAGTTACCGCAGGTGTTCTCGACTTACGACGGGGACCTCAGGGACCCGCTCTGGTGGCCTCAGGAAAGGCCAGTCCCCATGCGAGTTCCTCGGGGGCCTCTCGGGATTACTCTCCCGTCGATGCCGGGGCCTAAGACCTTGTGTGGAGTCGGGGCCGGAACCTGAGGATTCCTCTCCAGTGCTGACATGGATCTTGGGGTACTTCTGGAGTCTCCCCAGGGGAGTCAGTCCTCGTCTCGAATGCGGGCATGCACTTGCGCTTTCCTCCAGAGCGGTAGCAGCAGTGTCACGCGGTCCGCCGCGTGGATCAAAGGATCTATGGTTTTCCCTCGAGTCTTTCCCACGAGGCTTTCCCACGAGGCTTTCCCACAGGGCTGTCCCACGTGCACACGTGGTGGGAGTGGATCCTCGGCTTGAACGTCAAGGCAGTGCAGGGAAAACAGGTTCCTCTGGAATGGACTGACACATCTGGGGGTCTCTTGGAATGGTGCCACGACCCTGGAGTTCCTCTCGCCTTTCCTGTGGAGAGCGCCACCTCTTGAGATGCGACGGGAACGCCGGGAATTCTTTCCCTACGAAACAGGGAAAGGATCCCTCATCTCGAGCTAGGAGGCGGAAACGGGGCTCCCCTGAATGGGTGCGGCACCCCACGTGCTTCCTCTCGAGTGGAGACGGGTATGTCGGGGAACTTCTTGAGTTGCAGCAAGGGTGTGAAGGACCCTTTGGAAGTTCCAGTGGTTAGATGTGATTAGCCTCGAGAAGCCTCAGCGGAAATGGGCCTCATCTCGCCTGGAGGGCAAAACCTCCTGGATTTTCTCGAGTTGCGGCCTGTGCTCTCGACTTACGATGGGGACCTCAGGGACCCGCTCTGGTGGCCTCAGGAAAGGCCAGTCCCCATGCGAGTTCCTCGGGGGCCTCTCGGGATTCCTCTCCCGTCGATGCCGGGGCCTAAGACCTTGTGTGGAGTCAGGGCCGGAACCTGAGGATTCCTCTCCAGTGCTGACATGGATCTTGGGGTACTTCTGGAGTCTCCCCAGGGGAGTCAGTCCTCGTCTCGAATGCGGGCATGCGCTTGCGCTTTCCTCCAGAGCGGTAGCAGCAGTGTCACGCAGTCCGCCGCGTGGATCAAAGGATCTATGGTTTTCCCTCGAGTCTTTCCCACGAGGCTTTCCCACGAGGCTTTCCCACAGGGCTGTCCCACGTGCACACGTGGTGGGAGTCGATCCTCGGCTTGAACGTCAAGGCAGTGCAGGGAAAACAGGTTCCTCTGGAATGGACTGACACATCTGGGGGACTCCTGGAATGGTGGCACGACCCTGGAGTTCCTCTCGCCTTTCCTGTGGAGAGCGCCTCCTCTTGAGATGCGACGGGAACGCCGGGAAATCTTTCCCTTCGAAACAGGGAAAGGATCCCTCATCTCGAGCTAGGAGGCGGAAACGGGGCTCTCCTGGATGTGTGCGGGACCCCACGTGCTTCCTCTCGAGTGGAGACGGGTATGTCGCGGAACTGCTTGAGTTGCAGCAAGGGTGTGAAGGACCCTTTGGAAGTTCCAGTGGTTAGACGTGATTCGCCTCGAGAAGCCTCAGCGGAAATGGGCCTCATCTCGTCTGGAGGGCAAAACCTCCTGGATTTTCTCGAGTTGCGGCAGGTGCTCTCGACTTACGACGGGGACCTCAGGGACCCGCTCTGGTGGCCTCAGGAAAGGCCAGTCCCCATGCGAATTCCTCGGGGGCCTCTCGGGATTCCTCTCCCGTCGATGCCGGGGCCTAAGACCTTGTGTGGATTCGGGGCCGGAACCTGAGGATTCCTCTCCAGTGCTGACATGGATCTTGGGGTACTTCTGGAGTCTCCCCAGGGGAGTCAGTCCTCGTCTCCAATGCGGGCATGCACTTGAGCTTTCCTCCAGAGCGGTAGCAGCAGTGTCACGCAGTCTGCCGCGTGGATCAAAGGATCTATGGTTTTCCCTCGAGTCTTTCCCACGAGGCTTTCCCACGAGGCTTTCCCACAGGGCTGTCCCACGTGCACACGTGGTGGGAGTCGATCCTCGGCTTGAACGTCAAGGCAGTGCAGGGATAACAGGTTCCTCTGTAATGGACTGACACATCTGGGTGTCTCTTGGAATGGTGGCACGACCCTGGAGTTCCTCTCGCCTCTCGTGTGGAGAGCCCCTCCTCTTGAGATGCGACGGGAACGCCGGGAATTCTTTCCCTACGAAACAGGGAAAGGATCCCTCATCTCGAGCTAGGAGGCGGAAACGGGGCGCCCCTGGATGTGTGCGGGACCACACGTGCTTCCTCTCGAGTGGAGACGGGTATGTCGGGGAACTTCTTGAGTTGCAGCAAGGGTGTGAAGGACCCTTTGGAAGTTCCAGTGGTTAGACGTGATTCGCCTCGAGAAGCCTCAGCGGAAATGGGCCTCATCTCGTCTGGAGGGCAAAACCTCCTGGATTTTCTCGAGTTGCGGCAGGTGCTCTCGACTTACGATGGGGACCTCAGGGACCCGCTCTGGTGGCCTCAGGAAAGGCCAGTCCCCATGCGAATTCCTCGGGGGCCTCTCGGGATTCCTCTCCCGTCGATGCCGGGGCCTAAGACCTTGTGGGAGTCGGGGCCGGAACCTGAGGATTCCTCTCCAGTGCTGACATGGATCTTGGGGTACTTCTGGAGTCTCCCCAGGGGAGTCAGTCCTCGTCTCGAATGCGGGCATGCACTTGAGCTTTCCTCCAGAGCGGTAGCAGCAGTGTCACGCAGTCCGCCGCGTGGATCAAAGGATCTATGGTTTTCCCTCGAGTCTTTCCCACGAGGCTTTCCCACGAGGCTTTCCCACAGGGCTGTCCCACGTGCACACGTGGTGGGAGTCGATCCTCGGCTTGAACGTCAAGGCAGTGCAGGGATAACAGGTTCCTCTGTAATGGACTGACACATCTGGGTGTCTCTTGGAATGGTGGCACGACCCTGGAGTTCCTCTCGCCTCTCGTGTGGAGAGCCCCTCCTCTTGAGATGCGACGGGAACGCCGGGAATTCTTTCCCTAAGAAACAGGGAAAGGATCCCTCATCTCGAGCTAGGAGGCGGAAACGGGGCTCCCCTGGATGTGTGCGGGACCCCACGTGCTTCCTCTCGAGTGGAGACGGGTATGTCGGGGAACTTCTTGAGTTGCAGCAAGGGTGTGAAGGACCCTTTGGAAGTTCCAGTGGTTAGATGTGATTAGCCTCGAGAAGCCTCAGCGGAAATGGGCCTCATCTCGCCTGGAGGGCAAAACCTCCTGGATTTTCTCGAGTTGCGGCCTGTGCTCTCGACTTACGATGGGGACCTCAGGGACCCGCTCTGGTGGCCTCAGGAAAGGCCAGTCCCCATGCGAGTTCCTCGGGGGCCTCTCGGGATTCCTCTCCCGTCGATGCCGGGGCCTAAGACCTTGTGTGGAGTCGGGGCCGGAACCTGAGGATTCCTCTCCAGTGCTGACATGGATCTTGGGGTACTTCTGGAGTCTCCCCAGGGGAGTCAGTCCTCGTCTCGAATGCGGGCATGCGCTTGCGCTTTCCTCCAGAGCGGTAGCAGCAGTGTCACGCAGTCCGCCGCGTGGATCAAAGGATCTATGGTTTTCCCTCGAGTCTTTCCCACGAGGCTTTCCCACGAGGCTTTCCCACAGGGCTGTCCCACGTGCACACGTGGTGGGAGTCGATCCTCGGCTTGAACGTCAAGGCAGTGCAGGGAAAACAGGTTCCTCTGGAATGGACTGACACATCTGGGGGACTCCTGGAATGGTGGCACGACCCTGGAGTTCCTCTCGCCTTTCCTGTGGAGAGCGCCTCCTCTTGAGATGCGACGGGAACGCCGGGAAATCTTTCCCTTCGAAACAGGGAAAGGATCCCTCATCTCGAGCTAGGAGGCGGAAACGGGGCGCCCCTGGATGTGTGCGGGACCACACGTGCTTCCTCTCGAGTGGAGACGGGTATGTCGGGGAACTTCTTGAGTTGCAGCAAGGGTGTGAAGGACCCTTTGTAAGTTCCAGTGGTTAGACGTGATTCGCCTCGAGAAGCCTCAGCGGAAATGGGCCTCATCTCGTCTGGAGGGCAAAACCTCCTGGATTTTCTCGAGTTGCGGCAGGTGCTCTCGACTTACGACGGGGACCTCAGGGACCCGCTCTGGTGGCCTCAGGAAAGGCCAGTCCCCATGCGAATTCCTCGGGGGCCTCTCGGGATTCCTCTCCCGTCGATGCCGGGGCCTAAGACCTTGTGTGGATTCGGGGCCGGAACCTGAGGATTCCTCTCCAGTGCTGACATGGATCTTGGGGTACTTCTGGAGTCTCCCCAGGGGAGTCAGTCCTCGTCTCCAATGCGGGCATGCACTTGAGCTTTCCTCCAGAGCGGTAGCAGCAGTGTCACGCAGTCTGCCGCGTGGATCAAAGGATCTATGGTTTTCCCTCGAGTCTTTCCCACGAGGCTTTCCCACGAGGCTTTCCCACAGGGCTGTCCCACGTGCACACGTGGTGGGAGTCGATCCTCGGCTTGAACGTCAAGGCAGTGCAGGGATAACAGGTTCCTCTGTAATGGACTGACACATCTGGGTGTCTCTTGGAATGGTGGCACGACCCTGGAGTTCCTCTCGCCTCTCGTGTGGAGAGCCCCTCCTCTTGAGATGCGACGGGAACGCCGGGAATTCTTTCCCTACGAAACAGGGAAAGGATCCCTCATCTCGAGCTAGGAGGCGGAAACGGGGCGCCCCTGGATGTGTGCGGGACCACACGTGCTTCCTCTCGAGTGGAGACGGGTATGTCGGGGAACTTCTTGAGTTGCAGCAAGGGTGTGAAGGACCCTTTGTAAGTTCCAGTGGTTAGACGTGATTCGCCTCGAGAAGCCTCAGCGGAAATGGGCCTCATCTCGTCTGGAGGGCAAAACCTCCTGGATTTTCTCGAGTTGCGGCAGGTGCTCTCGACTTACGATGGGGACCTCAGGGACCCGCTCTGGTGGCCTCAGGAAAGGCCAGTCCCCATGCGAGTTCCTCGGGGGCCTCTCGGGATTCCTCTCCCGTCGATGCCAGGGCCTAAGACCTTGTGGGAGTCGGGGCCGGAACCTGAGGATTCCTCTCCAGTGCTGACATGGATCTTGGGGTACTTCTGGAGTCTCCCCAGAGGAGTCAGTCCTCGTCTCGAATGCGGACATGCACTTGCGATTTCCTCCAGAGCGGTAGCAGCAGTGTCACGCAGTCCGCCGCGTGGATCAAAGGATCTATGGTTTTCCCTCGAGTCTTTCCCACGAGGCTTTCCCACGAGGCTTTCCCACAGGGCTGTCCCACGTGCACACGTGGTGGGAGTCGATCCTCGGCTTGAACGTCAGGCAGTGCAGGGAAAACAGTTTCCTCTGGAATGGACTGACACATCTGGGGGTCTCTTGGAATGGTGCCACGACCCTGGAGTTCCTCTCGCCTTTCCTGTGGAGAGCGCCACCTCTTGAGATGCGACGGGAACGCCGGGAATTCTTTCCCTACGAAACAGGGAAAGGATCCCTCATCTCGAGCTAGGATGCGGAAACGGGGCTCCCCTGGATGGGTGCGGGACCCCACGTGCTTCCTCTCCAGTGGAGAAGGGTATGTCGCAGAACTGCTTGAGTTGCAGCAATGGTTGAAGGACCCTTTGGAAGTTCCAGCGGTTAGATGTGATTAGCCTTGAGAAGCCTCAGCGGAAATGGGCCTCATCTCGCCTGGAGGGCAAAACCTCCTGGATTTTCTCGAGTTGCGGCAGGTGCTCTCGACTTACGCTGGGGACCTCAGGGACCCGCTCTGGTGGCCTCAGGAAAGGCCAGTCCCCATGCGAGTTCCTCGGGGGCCTCTCGGCATTCCTCTCCCGTCGATTCCGGTGCCTAAGACCTTGTGTGGAGTCGGGACCGGAACCTGAGGATTCCTCTCCACTGCTGACATGGATCTTGGGGTACTTCTGGAGTCTCCCCAGGGGAGTCAGTCCTCGTCTCGAATGCGGTCATGCACTTGCGATTTCCTCCAGAACGGTAGCAGCAGTGTCACGCAGTCCGCCGGTGGATCAAAGGATCTATGGTTTTCCCTCGAGTCTTTCCCACGAGGCTTTCCCACGAGGCTTTCCCACAGGGCTGTCCCACGTGCACACGTGGTGGGAGTCGATCCTCGGCTTGAACGTCAAGGCAGTGCAGGGAAAACAGGTTCCTCTGAAATGGACTGACACATCTGGGGGACTCTTGGAATGCTGGCACGACCCTGGAGTTCCTCTCGCCTTTCCTGTGGAGAGCGCCTCCTCTTGAGATGCGACGGGAACGCCGGGAATTCTTTCCCTACGAAACAGGGAAAGGATCCCTCATCTCGAGCTAGGAGGCGGAAACGGGGCTCCCCTGGATGTGTGCGGGACACCACGTGCTTCCTCTCGAGTGGAGACGGGTATGTCGGGGAACTTCTTGAGTTGCAGCAAGGGTGTGAAGGACCCTTTGGAAGTTCCAGTGGTTAGACGTGATTAGCCTCGAGAAGCCTCAGCGGAAATGGGCCTCATTTCGCCTGGAGGGAAAAACCTCCTGGATTTTCTCGAGTTGCGGCAGGTGCTCTCGACTTACGACGGGGACCTCAAAGACCCGCTCTGGTGGCCTCAGGAAAGGCCAGTCCCCATGCGAGTTCCTCGGGGGCCTCTCGGCATTCCTCTCCCGTCGATGCCGGGGCCTAAGACCTTGTGTGGAGTCGGGGCCGGAACCTGAGGATTCCTCTCCAGTGCTGACATGGATCTTGGGGTACTTCTGGAGTCTCCCCAGGGGAGTCAGTCCTCGTCTCGAATGCGGGCATGCACTTGCGCTTTCCTCCAGAGCGGTAGCAGCAGTGTCACGCAGTCCGCCGCGTGGATCAAAGGATCTATGGTTTTCTCTCGAGTCTTTCCCACGAGGCTTTCCCACGAGGCTTTCCCACAGGGCTGTCCCACGTGCACACGTGGTGGGAGTCGATCCTCGGCTTGAACGTCAAGGCAGTGCAGGGAAAACAGGTTCCTCTGGAATGGACTGACACATCTGGGGGACTCTTGGAATGGTGGCACGACCCTGGAGTTCCTCTCGCCTTTCCTGTGGAGAGCGCCTCCTCTTGAGATGCGACGGGAACGCCGGGAATTCTTTCCCTACGAAACAGGGAAAGGATCCCTCATCTCGAGCTAGGAGGCGGAAACGGGGCTCCCCTGGATGTGTGCGGGACCCCACGTGCTTCCTCTCGAGTGGAGACGGGTATGTCGAGGAACTTCTTGAGTTGCAGCAAGGGTGTGAAAGACCCTTTGGAAGTTCCAGTGGTTAGACGTGATTAGCCTCGAGAAGCCTCAGCGGAAATGGGCCTCATCTCGCCTGGAGGGCAAAACCTCCTGGATTTTCTCGAGTTGCGGCAGGTGATCTCGACTTACGTCGGGGACCTCAGGGACCCGCTCTGGTGGCCTCAGGAAAGGCCAGTCCCCATGCGAGTTCCTCGGGGGCCTCTCGGGATTCCTCTCCCGTCGATGCCGGGGCCTAAGACCTTGTGTGGAGTCGGGGCCGGAACCTGAGCATTCCTCTCCAGTGCTGACATCGATCTTGGGGTACTTCTGGAGTCTCCCCAGGGGAGTCAGTCCTCGTCTCGAATGCGGGCATGCACTTGCGCTTTCCTCCAGAGCGGTAGCAGCAGTGTCACGCAGTCCGCCGCGTGGATCAAAGGATCTATGGTTTTCCCTCGAGTCTTTCCCACGAGGCTTTCCCACGAGGCTTTCCCGCAGGGCTGTCCCACGTGCACACGTGGTGGGAATCGATCCTCGGCTTGAACGTCAAGGCAGTGCAGGGATAACAGGTTCCTCTGGAATGGACTGACACATCTGGGGGACTCGTGGAATGGTGGCACGACCCTGGAGTTCCTCTCGCCTTTCCTGTGGAGAGCGCCTCCTCTTGAGATGCGACGGGAACGCCGGGAATTCTTTCCCTACGAAACAGGGAAAGGATCCCTCATCTCGAGCTAGGAGGCGGAAACGGGGCTCCCCTGGATGTGTGCGGGACCCCACGTGCTTCCTCTCGAGTGGAGACGTGTATGTCGGGGAACTTCTTGAGTTGCAGCAAGGGTGTGAAGGACCCTTTGGAATTTCCAGTGGTTAGATGTGATTGGCCTCGAGAAGCCTCAGCGGAAATGGACCTCATCTCGCCTGGAGGGCAAAACCTCCTGGATTTTCTCGAGTTGCGGCAGGTGCTCTCGACTTACGACGGGGACCTCAGGGACCCGCTCTGGTGGCCTCAGGAAAGGCCAGTCCCCATGCGAGTTCCTCGGGGGCCTCTCGGCATTCCTCTCCCGTCGATGCCGGGGCCTAAGACCTTGTGTGGAGTCGGGGCCGGAACCTGAGGATTCCTCTCCAGTGCTGACATGGATCTTGGGGTACTTCTGGAGTCTCCCCAGGGGAGTCAGTCCTCGTCTCGAATGCGGGCATGCACTTGCGCTTTCCTCCAGAGCGGTAGCAGCAGTGTCACGCAGTCCGCCGCGTGGATCAAAGGATCTATGGTTTTCCCTCGAGTCTTTCCCACGAGGCTTTCCCACGAGGCTTTCCCACAGGGCTGTCCCACGTGCACACGTGGTGGGAGTGGATCCTCGGCTTGAACGTCAAGGCAGTGCAGGGAAAACAGGTTCCTCTGGAATGGACTGACACATCTGGGGGACTCTTGGAATGGTGGCACGACCCTGGAGTTCCTCTCGCCTTTCCTGTGGAGAGCGCCTCCTCTTGAGATGCGACGGGAACGCCGGGAATTCTTTCCCTACGAAACAGGGAAAGGATCCCTCATCTCGAGCTAGGAGGCGGAAACGGGGCTCCCCTGGATGTGTGCGGGACCCCACGTGCTTCCTCTCGAGTGGAGACGGGTATGTCGGGGAACTTCTTGAGTTGCAGCAAGGGTGTGAAGGACCCTTTGGAAGTTCCAGTGGTTAGACGTTATTAGCCTCGAGAAGCCTCAGCGGAAATGGGCCTCATCTCGCCTGGAGGGCAAAACCTCCTGGATTTTCTCGAGTTGCGGCAGGTGCTCTCGACTTACGACGGGGACCTCAGGGAACCGCTCTGGTGGCCTCAGGAAAGGCCAGTCCCCATGCGAGTTCCACGGGGGCCTCTCGGGATTCCTCTCCCGTCGATGCCGGGGCCTAAGACCTTGTGTGGAGTCGGGGCCGGAACCTGAGCATTCCTCTCCAGTGCTGACATGGATCTTGGGGTACTTCTGGAGTCTCCCCAGGGGAGTCAGTCCTCGTCTCGAATGCGGGCATGCACTTGCGCTTTCCTCCAGAGCGGTAGCAGCAGTGTCACGCAGTCAGCCCAATGGATTAAAGGATCTATGGTTTTCCCTCGAGTCTTTCCCACGAGGCTTTCCCACGAGGCTTTCCCACAGGGCTGTCCCACGTGCACAGGTGGTGGGAGTCGATCCTCGGCTTGAACGTCAAGGCAGTGCAGGGAAAACAGGTTCCTCTGGAATGGACTGACACATCTGGGGGACTCTTGGAATGGTGGCACGACCCTGGAGTTCCTCTCGCCTTTCCTGTGGAGAGCGCCTCCTCTTGAGATGCTACGGGAACGCCGGGAATTCTTTCCCTACGAAACAGGGAAAGGATCCCTCATCTCGAGCTAGGAGGCGGAAACGGGGCTCCCCTGGATGTGTGCGGGACCCCACGTGCTTCCTCTCGAGTGGAGACGGGTATGTCGGGGAACTTCTTGAGTTGCAGCAAGGGTGTGAAGGACCCTTTGGAAGTTCCAGTGGTTACACGTGATTAGCCTCGAGAAGCCTCAGCAGAAATGGGCCTCATCTCGCCTGGAGGGCAAAACCTCCTGGATTTTCTCGAGTTGCCGCAGGTGCACTCGACTTACGACGGGGACCTCAGGGACCCGCTCTGGTGGCCTCAGGAAAGGCCAGTCCCCATGCGAGTTCCTCGGGGGCCTCTCGGGATTCCTCTCCCGTCGATGCCGGGGCCTAAGACCTTGTGTGGAGTCGGGGCCGGAACCTGAGGATTCCTCTCCAGTGCTGACATGGATCTTGGGGTACTTCTGGAGTCTCCCCAGGGGAGTCAGTCCTCGTCTCGAATGCGGGCATGCACTTGCGCTTTCCTCCAGAGCGGTAGCAGCAGTGTCACGCAGTCCGCCGCGTGGATCAAAGAATCTATGGTTTTCCCTCGAGTCTTTCCCACGAGGCTTTCCCACGAGGCTTTCCCACAGGGCTGTCCCACATGCACAGGTGGTGGGAGTCGATCCTCGGCTTGAACGTCAAGGCAGTGCAGGGAAAACAGGTTCCTCTGGAATGGACTGACACATCTGGGGGACTCTTGGAATGGTGGCACGACCCTGGAGTTCCTCTCGCCTTTCCTGTGGAGAGCACCTCCTCTTGAGATGCGACGGGAACGCCGGGAATTCTTTCCCCACGAAACAGGGAAAGGATCCCTCATCTCGAGCTAGGAGGCGGAAACGGGGCTCCCCTGGATGTGTGCGGGACCCCACGTGCTTCCTCTCGAGTGGAGACGGGTATGTCGGGGAACTTCTTGAGTTGCATCAAGGGTGTGAAGGATCCTTTGGAATTTCCAGTGGTTAAATGTGATTGGCCTCGAGAAGCCTCAGCGGAAATGGCCCTCATCTCGCCTGGAGGGCAAAACCTCCTGGATTTTCTCGAGTTGCGGCAGGTGCTCTCGACTTACGACGGGGACCTCAGGGACCCGCTCTGGTGGCCTCAGGAAAGGCCAGTCCCCATGCGAGTTCCTCGGGGGCCTCTCGGCATTCTTCTCCCGTCGATGCCGGGGCCTAAGACCTTGTGTGGAGTCGGCGCCGGAACCTGAGCATTCCTCTCCAGTGCTGACATGGATCTTGGGGTACTTCTGGAGTCTCCCCAGGGGAGTCAGTCCTCGTCTGGAATGCGGGCATGCACTTGCGCTTTCCTCCAGAGCGGTAGCAGCAGTATCACGCAGTCATCCCAATGGATCAAAGGATCTATGGTTTTCCCTCGAGTCTTTCCCACGAGGCTTTCCCACGAGGCTTTCCCACAGGGCTGTCCCACGTGCACACGTGGTGGGAGTCGATCCTCGGCTTGAACGTCAAGGCAGTGCAGGGAAAACAGGTTCCTCTGGAATGGACTGACACATCTGTGGGACTCTTGGAATGGTGGCACGACCCTGGAGTTCCTCTCGCCTTTCCTGTGGAGAGCGCCTCCTCTTGAGATGCGACGGGAACGCCGGGAATTCTTTCCCTACGAAACAGGGAAAGGATCCCTCATCTCGAGCTAGGAGGCGGAAACGGGGCTCCCCTGGATGTGTGCGGGACCCCACGTGCTTCCTCTCGAGTGGAGACGGGTATGTCGGGGAACTTCTTGAGTTGCAGCAAGGGTGTGAAGGACCCTTTGGAAGTTCCAGTGGTTACACGTGATTAGCCTCGAGAAGCCTCAGCAGAAATGGGCCTCATCTCGCCTGGAGGGCAAAACCTCCTGGATTTTCTCGAGTTGCCGCAGGTGCTCTCGACTTACGACGGGGACCTCAGGGACCCGCTCTGGTGGCCTCAGGAAAGGCCAGTCCCCATGCGAGTTCCTCGGGGGCCTCTCGGGATTCCTCTCCCGTCGATGCCGGGGCCTAAGACCTTGTGTGGAGTCGGGGCCGGAACCTGAGGATTCCTCTCCAGTGCTGACATGGATCTTGGGGTACTTCTGGAGTCTCCCCAGGGGAGTCAGTCCTCGTCTCGAATGCGGGCATGCACTTGCGCTTTCCTCCAGAGCGGTAGCAGCAGTGTCACGCAGTCCGCCGCGTGGATCAAAGGATCTATGGTTTTCCCTCGAGTCTTTCCCACGAGGCTTTCCCACGAGGCTTTCCCACAGGGCTGTCCCACGTGCACACGTGGTGGGAGTCGATCCTCGGCTTGAACGTCAAGGCAGTGCAGGGATAACAGGTTCCTCTGGAATGGACTGACACATCTGGGGGACTCTTGGAATGGTGGCACGACCCTGGAGTTCCTCTCGCCTTTCCTGTGGAGAGCGCCTCCTCTTGAGATGCGACGGGAACGCCGGGAATTCTTTCCCTACGAAACAGGGAAAGGATCCCTCATCTCGAGCTAGGAGGCGGAAACGGGGCTCCCCTGGATGTGTGCGGGACCCCACGTGCTTCCTCTCGAGTGGAGACGGGTATGTCGGGGAACTTCTTGAGTTGCATCAAGGGTGTGAAGGAACCTTTGGAATTTCCAGTGGTTAGATGTGATTGGCCTCGAGAAGCCTCAGCGGAAATGGCCCTCATCTCGCCTGGAGGGCAAAACCTCCTGGATTTTCTCGAGTTGCGGCAGGTGCTCTCGACTTACGACGGGGACCTCAGGGACCCGCTCTGGTGGCCTCAGGAAAGGCCAGTTCCCATGCGAGTTCCTCGGGGGCCTCTCGGCATTCCTCTCCCGTCGATGCCGGGGCCTAAGACCTTGTGTGGAGTCGGGGCCGGAACCTGAGGATTCCTCTCCAGTGCTGACATGGATCTTGGGGTACTTCTGGAGGCTCCCCAGGGGAGTCAGTCCTCGTCTCGAATGCGGGCATGCACTTACGCTTTCCTCCAGAGCGGTAGCAGCAGTGTCACGCAGTCCGCCGCGTGGATCAAAGGATCTATGGTTTTCTCTCGAGTCTTTCCCACGAGGCTTTCCCACGAGGCTTTCCCACAGGGCTGTCCCACGTGCACACGTGGTGGGAGTGGATCCTCGGCTTGAACGTCAAGGCAGTGCAGGGAAAACAGGTTCCTCTGGAATGGACTGACACATCTGGGGGACTCTTGGAATGGTGGCACGACCCTGGAGTTCCTCTCGCCTTTCCTGTGGAGAGCGCCTCCTCTTGAGATGCGACGGGAACGCCGGGAATTCTTTCCCTACGAAACAGGGAAAGGATCCCTCATCTCGAGCTAGGAGGCGGAAACGGGGCTCCCCTGGATGTGTGCGGGACCCCACGTGCTTCCTCTCGAGTGGAGACGGGTATGTCGGGGAACTTCTTGAGTTGCAGCAAGGGTGTGAAGGACCCTTTGGAAGTTCCAGTTGTTAGACGTGATTAGGCTCCAGAAGCCTCAGCGGAAATGGGCCTCATCTCGCCTGGAGGGCAAAACCTCCTGGATTTTCTCGAGTTGCGGCAGGTGCTCTCGACTTACGACGGGGACCTCAGGGACCCGCTCTGGTGGCCTCAGGAAAGGCCAGTCCCCATGCGAGTTCCTCGGGGGCCTCTCGGCATTCCTCTCCCATCGATGCCGGGGCCTAAGACCTTGTGTGGAGTCGGGGCCGGAACCTGAGGATTGCTATCCAGTGCTGACATGGATCTTGGGGTACTTCTGGAGTCTCCCCAGGGGAGTCAGTCCTCGTCTCGAATGCGGGCATGCACTTGCGCTTTCCTCCAGAGCGGTAGCAGCAGTGTCACGCAGTCCGCCGCGTGGATCAAAGGATCTATGGTTTTCCCTCGAGTCTTTCCCACGAGGCTTTCCCACGAGGCTTTCCCGCAGGGCTGTCCCACGTGCACACGTGGTGGGATTCGATCCTCGGCTTGAACGTCAAGGCAGTGCAGGGAAAACAGGTTCCTCTGGAATGGACTGACACATCTGGGGGACTCTTGGAATGGTGGCACGACCCTGGAGTTCCTCTCGCCTTTCCTGTGGAGAGCGCCTCCTCTTGAGATGCGACGGGAACGCCGGGAATTCTTTCCCTACGAAACAGGGAAAGGATCCCTCATCTCGAGCTAGGAGGCGGAAACGGGGCTCCCCTGGATGTGTGCGGGACCCCACGTGCTTCCTCTCGAGTGGAGACGGGTATGTCGGGGAACTTCTTGAGTTGCAGCAAGGGTGTGAAGGACCCTTTGGAAGTTCCAGTGGTTAGACGTGATTAGCCTCGAGAAGCCTCAATGGAAATGGGCCTCATCTCGCCTGGAGGTCAAAACCTCCTTGATTTTCTCGAGTTGCCGCAGGTGCTCTCGACTTACGACGGGGACCACAGGGACCCGCTCTGGTGGCCTCAGGAAAGGCCAGTCCCCATGCGAGTTCCTCGGGGGCCTCTCGGGAATCCTCTCCAGTCGATGCCGGAGCCTAAGACCTTGTGTGGAGTCGGGGCCGGAACCTGAGGATTCCTCTCCAGTACTGACATGGATCTTGGGGTACTTCTGGAGTCTCCCCAGGGGAGTCAGTCCTCGTCTCGAATGCGGGCATGCACTTGCGCTTTCCTCCAGAGCGGTAGCAGCAGTGTCACGCAGTCCGCCCAATGGATCAAAGGATCTATGGTTTTCTCTCGTGTCTTTCCCACGAGGCTTTCCCACGAGGCTTTCCCACAGGGCTGTCCCACGTGCACACGTGGTGGGAGTCGATCCTCGGCTTGAACGTCAAGGCAGTGCAGGGAAAACAGGTTCCTCTGGAATGGACTGACACATCTGGGGGACTCTTGGAATGGTGGCACGACCCTGGAGTTCCTCTCGCCTTTCCCGTGGAGAGCGCCTCCTCTTGAGATGCGACGGGAACGCCGGGAATTCTTTCCCTACGAAACAGGGAAAGGATCCCTCATCTCGAGCTAGGAGGCGGAAACGGGGCTCCCCTGGATGTGTGCGGGACCCCACGTGCTTCCTCTCGAGTGGAGACGGGTATGTCGGGGAACTTCTTGAGTTGCAGCAAGGGTGTGAAGGACCCTTTGGAAGTTCCAGTGGTTAGACGTGATTAGGCTCCAGAAGCCTCAGCGGAAATGGGCCTCATCTCGCCTGGAGGGCAAAACCTCCTGGATTTTCTCGAGTTGCGGCAGGTGCTCTCGACTTACGATGGGGACCTCAGGGACCCGCTCTGTTGGCCTCAGGAAAGGCCAGTCCCCATGCGAGTTCCTCGGGGGCCTCTCGGCATTCCTCTCCCGTCGATGCCGGTGCCTAAGACCTTGTGTGGAGTCGGGGCCGGAACCTGAGGATTCCTCTCCCGTGCTGACATGGATCTTGGGGTACTTCTGGAGTCTCCCCAGGGGAGTCAGTCCTCGTCTCGAATGCGGGCATGCACTTGCGCTTTCCTCCAGAGCGGTAGCAGCAGTGTCACGCAGTCCGCCGCGTGGATCAAAGGATCTATGGTTTTCCCTCGAGTCTTTCCCACGAGGCTGTCCCACGAGGCTTTCCCGCAGGGCTGTCCCACGTGCACACGTGGTGGGAGTCGATCCTTGGCTTGAACGTCAAGGCAGTGCAGGGAAAACAGGTTCCTCTGGAATGGACTGACACATCTGGGGGACTCTTGGAATGGTGGCACGACCCTGGAGTTCCTCTCGCCTTTCCTGTGGAGAGCGCCTCCTCTTGAGATGCGACGGGAACGCCGGGAATTCTTTCCCTACGAAACAGGGAAAGGATCCCTCATCTCGAGCTAGGAGGCGGAAACGGGGCTCCCCTGGATGTGTGCTGGACCCCACGTGCTTCCTCTCGAGTGGAGACGGGTATGTCGGGGAACTTCTTGATTTGCAGCAAGGGTGTGAAGGACCCTTTGGAAGTTCCAGTGGTTAGACGTGATTAGGCTCCAGAAGCCTCAGCGGAAATGGGCCTCATCTCGCCTGGAGGGCAAAACCTCCTGGATTTTCTCGAGTTGCGGCAGGTGCTCTCGACTTACGACGGGGACCTCAGGGACCCGCTCTGGTGGCCTCAGGAAAGGCCAGTCCCCATGCGAGTTCCTCGGGGGCCTCTCGGCATTCCTCTCCCGTCGATGCCGGGGCCTAAGACCTTGTGTGCAGTCGGGGCCGGAACCTGAGGATTCCTCTCCAGTGCTGACATGGATCTTGGGGTACTTCTGGAGTCTCCCCAGGGGAGTCAGTCCTCGTCTCGAATGCGGGCATGCACTTGCGCTTTCCTCCAGAGCGGTAGCAGCAGTGTCACGCAGTCCGCCGCGTGGATCAAAGGATCTATGGTTTTCCCTCGAGTCTTTCCCACGAGGCTTTCCCACGAGGCTTTCCCACAGGGCTGTCCCACGTGCACACGTGGTGGGAGTCGATCCTCGGCTTGAACGTCAAGGCAGTGCAGGGAAAACAGGTTCCTCTGGAATGGACTGACACATCTGGGGGACTCTTGGAATGGTGGCACGACCCTGGAGTTCCTCTCGCCTTTCCTGTGGAGAGCGCCTCCTCTTGAGATGCGACGGGAACGCCGGGAATTCTTTCCCTACGAAACAGGGAAAGGATCCCTCATCTCGAGCTAGGAGGCGGAAACGGGGCTCCCCTGGATGTGTGCGGGACCCCACGTGCTTCCTCTCGAGTGGAGACGGGTATGTCGGGGAACTTCTTGAGTTGCAGCAAGGGTGTGAAGGACCCTTTGGAAGTTCCAGTGGTTACACGTGATTAGCCTCGAGAAGCCTCAGCAGAAATGGGCCTCATCTCGCCTGGAGGGCAAAACCTCCTGGATTTTCTCGAGTTGCCGCAGGTGCACTCGACTTACGACGGGGACCTCAGGGACCCGCTCTGGTGGCCTCAGGAAAGGCCAGTCCCCATGCGAGTTCCTCGGGGGCCTCTCGGGATTCCTCTCCCGTCGATGCCGGGGCCTAAGACCTTGTGTGGAGTCGGGGCCGGAACCTGAGGATTCCTCTCCAGTGCTGACATGGATCTTGGGGTACTTCTGGAGTCTCCCCAGGGGAGTCAGTCCTCGTCTCGAATGCGGGCATGCACTTGCGCTTTCCTCCAGAGCGGTAGCAGCAGTGTCACGCAGTCCGCCGCGTGGATCAAAGAATCTATGGTTTTCCCTCGAGTCTTTCCCACGAGGCTTTCCCACGAGGCTTTCCCACAGGGCTGTCCCACATGCACAGGTGGTGGGAGTCGATCCTCGGCTTGAACGTCAAGGCAGTGCAGGGAAAACAGGTTCCTCTGGAATGGACTGACACATCTGGGGGACTCTTGGAATGGTGGCACGACCCTGGAGTTCCTCTCGCCTTTCCTGTGGAGAGCACCTCCTCTTGAGATGCGACGGGAACGCCGGGAATTCTTTCCCTACGAAACAGGGAAAGGATCCCTCATCTCGAGCTAGGAGGCGGAAACGGGGCTCCCCTGGATGTGTGCGGGACCCCACGTGCTTCCTCTCGAGTGGAGACGGGTATGTCGGGGAACTTCTTGAGTTGCATCAAGGGTGTGAAGGATCCTTTGGAATTTCCAGTGGTTAAATGTGATTGGCCTCGAGAAGCCTCAGCGGAAATGGCCCTCATCTCGCCTGGAGGGCAAAACCTCCTGGATTTTCTCGAGTTGCGGCAGGTGCTCTCGACTTACGACGGGGACCTCAGGGACCCGCTCTGGTGGCCTCAGGAAAGGCCAGTCCCCATGCGAGTTCCTCGGGGGCCTCTCGGCATTCTTCTCCCGTCGAAGCCGGGGCCTAAGACCTTGTGTGGAGTCGGCGCCGGAACCTGAGCATTCCTCTCCAGTGCTGACATGGATCTTGGGGTACTTCTGGAGTCTCCCCAGGGGAGTCAGTCCTCGTCTGGAATGCGGGCATGCACTTGCGCTTTCCTCCAGAGCGGTAGCAGTAGTATCACGCAGTCATCCCAATGGATCAAAGGATCTATGGTTTTCCCTCGAGTCTTTCCCACGAGGCTTTCCCACGAGGCTTTCCCACAGGGCTGTCCCACGTGCACACGTGGTGGGAGTCGATCCTCGGCTTGAACGTCAAGGCAGTGCAGGGAAAACAGGTTCCTCTGGAATGGACTGACACATCTGTGGGACTCTTGGAATGGTGGCACGACCCTGGAGTTCCTCTCGCCTTTCCTGTGGAGAGCGCCTCCTCTTGAGATGCGACGGGAACGCCGGGAATTCTTTCCCTACGAAACAGGGAAAGGATCCCTCATCTCGAGCTAGGAGGCGGAAACGGGGCTCCCCTGGATGTGTGCGGGACCCCACGTGCTTCCTCTCGAGTGGAGACGGGTATGTCGGGGAACTTCTTGAGTTGCAGCAAGGGTGTGAAGGACCCTTTGGAAGTTCCAGTGGTTACACGTGATTAGCCTCGAGAAGCCTCAGCAGAAATGGGCCTCATCTCGCCTGGAGGGCAAAACCTCCTGGATTTTCTCGAGTTGCCGCAGGTGCTCTCGACTTACGACGGGGACCTCAGGGACCCGCTCTGGTGGCCTCAGGAAAGGCCAGTCCCCATGCGAGTTCCTCGGGGGCCTCTCGGGATTCCTCTCCCGTCGATGCCGGGGCCTAAGACCTTGTGTGGAGTCGGGGCCGGAACCTGAGGATTCCTCTCCAGTGCTGACATGGATCTTGGGGTACTTCTGGAGTCTCCCCAGGGGAGTCAGTCCTCGTCTCGAATGCGGGCATGCACTTGCGCTTTCCTCCAGAGCGGTAGCAGCAGTGTCACGCAGTCCGCCGCGTGGATCAAAGGATCTATGGTTTTCCCTCGAGTCTTTCCCACGAGGCTTTCCCACGAGGCTTTCCCACAGGGCTGTCCCACGTGCACACGTGGTGGGAGTCGATCCTCGGCTTGAACGTCAAGGCAGTGCAGGGAAAACAGGTTCCTCTGGAATGGACTGACACATCTGGGGGACTCTTGGAATGGTGGCACGACCCTGGAGTTCCTCTCGCCTTTCCTGTGGAGAGCGCCTCCTCTTGAGATGCGACGGGAACGCCGGGAATTCTTTCCCTACGAAACAGGGAAAGGATCCCTCATCTCGAGCTAGGAGGCGGAAACGGGGCTCCCCTGGATGTGTGCGGGACCCCACGTGCTTCCTCTCGAGTGGAGACGGGTATGTCGGGGAACTTCTTGAGTTGCATCAAGGGTGTGAAGGAACCTTTGGAATTTCCAGTGGTTAGATGTGATTGGCCTCGAGAAGCCTCAGCGGAAATGGGCCTCATCTCGCCTGGAGGGCAAAACCTCCTGGATTTTCTCGAGTTGCGGCAGGTGCTCTCGACTTACGACGGGGACCTCAGGGACCCGCTCTGGTGGCCTCAGGAAAGGCCAGTTCCCATGCGAGTTCCTCGGGGGCCTCTCGGCATTCCTCTCCCGTCGATGCCGGGGCCTAAGACCTTGTGTGGAGTCGGGGCCGGAACCTGAGGATTCCTCTCCAGTGCTGACATGGATCTTGGGGTACTTCTGGAGGCTCCCCAGGGGAGTCAGTCCTCGTCTCGAATGCGGGCATGCACTTACGCTTTCCTCCAGAGCGGTAGCAGCAGTGTCACGCAGTCCGCCGCGTGGATCAAAGGATCTATGGTTTTCTCTCGAGTCTTTCCCACGAGGCTTTCCCACGAGGCTTTCCCACAGGGCTGTCCCACGTGCACACGTGGTGGGAGTGGATCCTCGGCTTGAACGTCAAGGCAGTGCAGGGAAAACAGGTTCCTCTGGAATGGACTGACACATCTGGGGGACTCTTGGAATGGTGGCACGACCCTGGAGTTCCTCTCGCCTTTCCTGTGGAGAGCGCCTCCTCTTGAGATGCGACGGGAACGCCGGGAATTCTTTCCCTACGAAACAGGGAAAGGATCCCTCATCTCGAGCTAGGAGGCGGAAACGGGGCTCCCCTGGATGTGTGCGGGACCCCACGTGCTTCCTCTCGAGTGGAGACGGGTATGTCGGGGAACTTCTTGAGTTGCAGCAAGGGTGTGAAGGACCCTTTGGAAGTTCCAGTTGTTAGACGTGATTAGGCTCCAGAAGCCTCAGCGGAAATGGGCCTCATCTCGCCTGGAGGGCAAAACCTCCTGGATTTTCTCGAGTTGCGGCAGGTGCTCTCGACTTACGACGGGGACCTCAGGGACCCGCTCTGGTGGCCTCAGGAAAGGCCAGTCCCCATGCGAGTTCCTCGGGGGCCTCTCGGCATTCCTCTCCCATCGATGCCGGGGCCTAAGACCTTGTGTGGAGTCGGGGCCGGAACCTGAGGATTCCTCTCCAGTACTGACATGGATCTTGGGGTACTTCTGGAGTCTCCCCAGGGGAGTCAGTCCTCGTCTCGAATGCGGGCATGCACTTGCGCTTTCCTCCAGAGCGGTAGCAGCAGTGTCACGCAGTCCGCCCAATGGATCAAAGGATCTATGGTTTTCCCTCGTGTCTTTCCCACGAGGCTTTCCCACGAGGCTTTCCCACAGGGCTGTCCCACGTGCACACGTGGTGGGAGTCGATCCTCGGCTTGAACGTCAAGGCAGTGCAGGGAAAACAGGTTCCTCTGGAATGGACTGACACATCTGGGGGACTCTTGGAATGGTGGCACGACCCTGGAGTTCCTCTCGCCTTTCCCGTGGAGAGCGCCTCCTCTTGAGATGCGACGGGAACGCCGGGAATTCTTTCCCTACGAAACAGGGAAAGGATCCCTCATCTCGAGCTAGGAGGCGGAAACGGGGCTCCCCTGGATGTGTGCGGGACCCCACGTGCTTCCTCTCGAGTGGAGACGGGTATGTCGGGGAACTTCTTGAGTTGCAGCAAGGGTGTGAAGGACCCTTTGGAAGTTCCAGTGGTTAGACGTGATTAGGCTCCAGAAGCCTCAGCGGAAATGGGCCTCATCTCGCCTGGAGGGCAAAACCTCCTGGATTTTCTCGAGTTGCGGCAGGTGCTCTTGACTTACGATGGGGACCTCAGGGACCCGCTCTGTTGGCCTCAGGAAAGGCCAGTCCCCATGCGAGTTCCTCGGGGGCCTCTCGGCATTCCTCTCCCGTCGATGCCGGTGCCTAAGACCTTGTGTGGAGTCGGGGCCGGAACCTGAGGATTCCTCTCCCGTGCTGACATGGATCTTGGGGTACTTCTGGAGTCTCCCCAGGGGAGTCAGTCCTCGTCTCGAATGCGGGCATGCACTTGCGCTTTCCTCCAGAGCGGTAGCAGCAGTGTCACGCAGTCCGCCGCGTGGATCAAAGGATCTATGGTTTTCCCTCGAGTCTTTCCCACGAGGCTGTCCCACGAGGCTTTCCCGCAGGGCTGTCCCACGTGCACACGTGGTGGGAGTCGATCCTTGGCTTGAACGTCAAGGCAGTGCAGGGAAAACAGGTTCCTCTGGAATGGACTGACACATCTGGGGGACTCTTGGAATGGTGGCACGACCCTGGAGTTCCTCTCGCCTTTCCTGTGGAGAGCGCCTCCTCTTGAGATGCGACGGGAACGCCGGGAATTCTTTCCCTACGAAACAGGGAAAGGATCCCTCATCTCGAGCTAGGAGGCGGAAACGGGGCTCCCCTGGATGTGTGCTGGACCCCACGTGCTTCCTCTCGAGTGGAGACGGGTATGTCGGGGAACTTCTTGATTTGCAGCAAGGGTGTGAAGGACCCTTTGGAAGTTCCAGTGGTTAGACGTGATTAGGCTCCAGAAGCCTCAGCGGAAATGGGCCTCATCTCGCCTGGAGGGCAAAACCTCCTGGATTTTCTCGAGTTGCGGCAGGTGCTCCCGACTTACGACGGGGACCTCAGGGACCCGCTCTGGTGGCCTCAGGAAAGGCCAGTCCCCATGCGAGTTCCTCGGGGGCCTCTCGGCATTCCTCTCCCGTCGATGCCGGGGCCTAAGACCTTGTGTGCAGTCGGGGCCGGAACCTGAGGATTCCTCTCCAGTGCTGACATGGATCTTGGGGTACTTCTGGAGTCTCCCCAGGGGAGTCAGTCCTCGTCTCGAATGCGGGCATGCACTTGCGCTTTCCTCCAGAGCGGTAGCAGCAGTGTCACGCAGTCCGCCGCGTGGATCAAAGGATCTATGGTTTTCCCTCGAGTCTTTCCCACGAGGCTTTCCCACGAGGCTTTCCCACAGGGCTGTCCCACGTGCACACGTGGTGGGAGTCGATCCTCGGCTTGAACGTCAAGGCAGTGCAGGGAAAACAGGTTCCTCTGGAATGGACTGACACATCTGGGGGACTCTTGGAATGGTGGCACGACCCTGGAGTTCCTCTCGCCTTTCCTGTGGAGAGCGCCTCCTCTTGAGATGCGACGGGAACGCCGGGAATTCTTTCCCTACGAAACAGGGAAAGGATCCCTCATCTCGAGCTAGGAGGCGGAAACGGGGCTCCCCTGGATGTGTGCGGGACCCCACGTGCTTCCTCTCGAGTGGAGACGGGTATGTCGGGGAACTTCTTGAGTTGCAGCAAGGGTGTGAAGGATCCTTTGGAATTTCCAGTGGTTAGATGTGATTGGCCTCGAGAAGCCTCAGCGGAAATGGCCCTCATCTCGCCTGGAGGGCAAAACCTCCTGGATTTTCTCGAGTTGCGGAAGGTGCTCTCGACTTACGACGGGGACCTCAGGGACCCGCTCTGGTGGCCTCAGGAAAGGCCAGTCCCCATGCGAGTTCCTCGGGGGCCTCTCGGCATTCCTCTCCCGTCGATGCCGGGGCCTAAGACCTTGTGTGGAGTCGGGGCCGGAACCTGAGGATTCCTCTCCAGTGCTGACATGGATCTTGGGGTACTTCTGGAGTCTCCCCAGGGGAGTCAGTCCTCGTCTCGAATGCGGGCATGCACTTTCGCTTTCCTCAGAGCGGTAGCAGCAGTGTCACGCAGCCCGCCGCGTGGATCAAAGGATCTATGGTTTTCTCTCGAGTCTTTCCCACGAGGCTTTCCCACGAGGCTTTCCCACAGGGCTGTCCCACGTGCACACGTGGTGGGAGTGGATCCTCGGCTTGAACGTCAAGGCAGTGCAGGGAAAATAGGTTCCTCTGGAATGGACTGACACATCTGGGGGACTCTTGGAATGGTGGCACGACCCTGGAGTTCCTCTCGCCTTTCCTGTGGAGAGCGCCTCCTCTTGAGATGCGACGGGAACGCCGGGAATTCTTTCCCTACGAAACAGGGAAAGGATCCCTCATCTCGAGCTAGGAGGCGGAAACGGGGCTCCCCTGGATGTGTGCGGGACCCCACGTGCTTCCTCTCGAGTGGAGACGGGTATGTCGGGGAACTTCTTGAGTTGCAGCAAGTGTGTGAAGGACCCTTTGGAAGTTCCAGTGGTTAGATGTGATTAGCCTCGAGAAGCCTCAATGGAAATGGGCCTCATCTCGCCTGGAGGGCAAAACCTCCTGGATTTTCTCGAGTTGCCGCAGGTGCTCTCGACTTACGACGGGGACCTCAGGGACCCGCTCTGGTGGCCTCAGGAAAGGCCAGTCCCCATGCGAGTTCCTCGGGGGCCTCTCGGGAATCCTCTCCAGTCGATGCCGGAGCCTAAGACCTTGTGTGGAGTCGGGGCCGGAACCTGAGGATTCCTCTCCAGTACTGACATGGATCTTGGGGTACTTCTGGAGTCTCCCCAGGGGAGTCAGTCCTCGTCTCGAATGCGGGCATGCACTTGCGCTTTCCTCCAGAGCGGTAGCAGCAGTGTCACGCAGTCCGCCCAATGGATCAAAGGATCTATGGTTTTCCCTCGTGTCTTTCCCACGAGGCTTTCCCACGAGGCTTTCCCACAGGGCTGTCCCACGTGCACACGTGGTGGGAGTCGATCCTCGGCTTGAACGTCAAGGCAGTGCAGGGAAAACAGGTTCCTCTGGAATGGACTGACACATCTGGGGGACTCTTGGAATGGTGGCACGACCCTGGAGTTCCTCTCGCCTTTCCTGTGGAGAGCGCCTCCTCTTGAGATGCGACGGGAACGCCGGGAATTCTTTCCCTACGAAACAGGGAAAGGATCCCTCATCTCGAGCTAGGAGGCGGAAACGGGGCTCCCCTGGATGTGTGCGGGACCCCACGTGCTTCCTCTCGAGTGGAGACGGGTATGTCGGGGAACTTCTTGAGTTGCAGCAAGGGTGTGAAGGACCCTTTGGAATTTCCAGTGGTTAGATGTGATTGGCCTCGAGAAGCCTCAGCGGAAATGGCCCTCATCTCGCCTGGAGGGCAAAACCTCCTGGATTTTCTCGAGTTGCGGAAGGTGCTCTCGACTTACGACGGGGACCTCAGGGACCCGCTCTGGTGGCCTCAGGAAAGGCCAGTCCCCATGCGAGTTCCTCGGGGGCCTCTCGGGATTCCTCTCCCGTCGATGCCGGAGCCTAAGACCTTGTGTGGAGTCGGGCCCGGAACCTGAGGATTCCTCTCCAGTGCTGACATGGATCTTGGGGTACTTCTGGAGTCTCCCCAGGGGAGTCAGTCCTCGTCTCGAATGCGGGCATGCACTTGCGCTTTCCTCCAGAGCGGTAGCAGCAGTGTCACGCAGTCCGCCCACTGGATCAAAGGATCTATGGTTTTCCCTCGAGTCTTTCCCACGAGGCTTTCCCACGAGGCTTTCCCACAGGGCTGTCCCACGTGCACACGTGGTGGGAGTCGATCCTCGGCTTGAACGTCAAGGCAGTGCAGGGAAAACAGGTTCCTCTGGAATGGACTGACACATCTGGGGGCTCTTGGAATGGTGGCACGACCCTGGAGTTCCTCTCGCCTTTCCTGTGGAGAGCGCCTCCTCTTGAGATGCGACGGGAACGCCGGGAATTCTTTCCCTACGAAACAGGGAAAGGATCCCTCATCTCTAGCTAGGAGGCGGAAACGGGGCTCCCCTGGATGTGTGCGGGACCCCACGTGCTTCCTCTCGAGTGGAGACGGGTATGTCGGGGAACTTCTTGATTTGCAGCAAGGGTGTGAAGGACCCTTTGGAAGTTCCAGTGGTTAGACGTGATTAGGCTCCAGAAGCCTCAGCGGAAATGGGCCTCATCTCGCCTGGAGGGCAAAACCTCCTGGATTTTCTCGAGTTGCGGCAGGTGCGCTCGACTTACGACGGGGACCTCAGAGACCCGCTCTGGTGGCCTCAGGAAAGGCCAGTCCCCATGCGAGTTCCTCGGGGGCCTCTCGGGATTCCTCTCCCGTCGATGCCGGGGCCTAAGACCTTGTGTGGAGTCGGGGCCGGAACCTGAGGATTCCTCTCCAGTGCTGACATGGATCTTGGGGTACTTCTGGAGTCTCCCCAGGGGAGTCAGTCCTCGTCTCGAATGCGGGCATGCACTTGCGCTTTCCTCCAGAGCGGTAGCAGCAGTGTCACGCAGTCCGCCGCGTGGATCAAAGGATCTATGGTTTTCCCTCGAGTCTTTCCCACGAGGCTTTCCCACGAGGCTTTCCCACAGGTCTGTCCCACGTGCACACATGGTGGGAGTCGATCCTCGGCTTGAACGTCAAGGCAGTGCAGGGAAAACAGGTTCCTCTGGAATGGACTGACACATCTGGGGGTCTCTTGGAATGGTGCCACGACCCTGGAGTTCCTCTCTCCTTTCCTGTGGAGAGCGCCACCTCTTGAGTTGCGACGGGAACGCCGGGAATTCTTTCCCTACGAAACAGGGAAAGGATCCCTCATCACGAGCTAGGAGGCGGAAACGGGGCTCCCCTGGATTGTGCGGGACCCCACGTGCTTCCTCTCGAGTGGAGACGGGTATGTCGGGGAAATTCTTGAGTTGCAGCAAGGGTGTGAAGGACCCTTTGGAAGTTCCAGTGGTTAGACGTGATTATCCTCGAGAAGCCTCAGCGGAAATGGGCCTCATCTCGCCTGGAGGGCAAAACCTCCTGGATTTTCTCGAGTTGCGGCAGGTGCTCTCGACTTACGACGGGGACCTCAGGGACCCGCTCTGGTGGCCTCAGGAAAGGCCAGTCCCCATGCGAGTTCCTCGGGGGCCTCTCGGCATTCCTCTCCCGTCGATGCCGGGGCCTAAGACCTTGTGTGGAGTCGGGGCCGGAACCTGAGGATTCCTCTCCAGTGCTGACATGGATCTTGGGGTACTTCTGGAGTCTCCCCAGGGGAGTCAGTCCTCGTCTCGAATGCGGGCATGCACTTTCGCTTTCCTCAGAGCGGTAGCAGCAGTGTCACGCAGCCCGCCGCGTGGATCAAAGGATCTATGGTTTTCTCTCGAGTCTTTCCCACGAGGCTTTCCCACGAGGCTTTCCCACAGGGCTGTCCCACGTGCACACGTGGTGGGAGTGGATCCTCGGCTTGAACGTCAAGGCAGTGCAGGGAAAATAGGTTCCTCTGGAATGGACTGACACATCTGGGGGACTCTTGGAATGGTGGCACGACCCTGGAGTTCCTCTCGCCTTTCCTGTGGAGAGCGCCTCCTCTTGAGATGCGACGGGAACGCCGGGAATTCTTTCCCTACGAAACAGGGAAAGGATCCCTCATCTCGAGCTAGGAGGCGGAAACGGGGCTCCCCTGGATGTGTGCGGGACCCCACGTGCTTCCTCTCGAGTGGAGACGGGTATGTCGGGGAACTTCTTGAGTTGCAGCAAGTGTGTGAAGGACCCTTTGGAAGTTCCAGTGGTTAGATGTGATTAGCCTCGAGAAGCCTCAATGGAAATGGGCCTCATCTCGCCTGGAGGGCAAAACCTCCTGGATTTTCTCGAGTTGCCGCAGGTGCTCTCGACTTACGACGGGGACCTCAGGGACCCGCTCTGGTGGCCTCAGGAAAGGCCAGTCCCCATGCGAGTTCCTCGGGGGCCTCTCGGGAATCCTCTCCAGTCGGTGCCGGAGCCTAAGACCTTGTGTGGAGTCGGGGCCGGAACCTGAGGATTCCTCTCCAGTACTGACATGGATCTTGGGGTACTTCTGGAGTCTCCCCAGGGGAGTCAGTCCTCGTCTCGAATGCGGGCATGCACTTGCGCTTTCCTCCAGAGCGGTAGCAGCAGTGTCACGCAGTCCCCCCAATGGATCAAAGGATCTATGGTTTTCCCTCGTGTCTTTCCCACGAGGCTTTCCCACGAGGCTTTCCCACAGGGCTGTCCCACGTGCACACGTGGTGGGAGTCGATCCTCGGCTTGAACGTCAAGGCAGTGCAGGGAAAACAGGTTCCTCTGGAATGGACTGACACATCTGGGGGACTCTTGGAATGGTGGCACGACCCTGGAGTTCCTCTCGCCTTTCCTGTGGAGAGCGCCTCCTCTTGAGATGCGACGGGAACGCCGGGAATTCTTTCCCTACGAAACAGGGAAAGGATCCCTCATCTCGAGCTAGGAGGCGGAAACGGGGCTCCCCTGGATGTGTGCGTGACCCCACGTGCTTCCTCTCGAGTGGAGACGGGTATGTCGGGGAACTTCTTGAGTTGCAGCAAGGGTGTGAAGGACCCTTTGGAATTTCCAGTGGTTAGATGTGATTGGCCTCGAGAAGCCTCAGCGGAAATGGCCCTCATCTCGCCTGGAGGGCAAAACCTCCTGGATTTTCTCGAGTTGCGGCAGGTGCTCTCGACTTACGACGGGGACCTCAGGGACCCGCTCTGTTGGCCTCAGGAAAGGCCAGTCCCCATGCGAGTTGCTCGGGGGCCTCTCGGGATTCCTCTCCCGTCGATGCCGGGGCCTAAGACCTTGTGTGGAGTCGGGGCCGGAACCTGAGGATTCCTCTCCAGTGCTGACATGGATCTTGGGGTACTTCTGGAGTCTCCCCAGGGGAGTCAGTCCTCGTCTCGAATGCGGGCATGCACTTGCGCTTTCCTCCAGAGCGGTAGCAGCAGTGTCACGCAGTCCGCCGCGTGGATCAAAGGATCTATGGTTTTCCCTCGAGTCTTTCCCACGAGGCTTTCCCACGAGGCTTTCCCACAGGGCTGTCCCACGTGCACACGTGGTGGGAGTCGATCCTCGGCTTGAACGTCAAGGCAGTGCAGGGAAAACAGGTTCCTCTGGAATGGACTGACACATCTGGGGGTCTCTTGGAATGGTGCCACGACCCTGGAGTTCCTCTCGCCTTTCCTGTGGAGAGCGCCACCTCTTGAGATGCGACGGGAACGCCGGGAATTCTTTCCCTACGAAACAGGGAAAGGATCCCTCATCACGAGCTAGGAGGCGGAAACGGGGCTCCCCTGGATTGTGCGGGACCCCACGTGCTTCCTCTCGAGTGGAGACGGGTATGTCGGGGAAATTCTTGAGTTGCAGCAAGGGTGTGAAGGACCCTTTGGAAGTTCCAGTGGTTAGACGTGATTATCCTCGAGAAGCCTCAGCGGAAATGGGCCTCATCTCGCCTGGAGGGCAAAACCTCCTGGATTTTCTCGAGTTGCGGCAGGTGCTCTCGACTTACGACGGGGACCTCAGGGACCCGCTCTGGTGGCCTCAGGAAAGGCCAGTCCCCATGCGAGTTCCTCGGGCCCTCTCGGCATTCCTCTCCCGTCGATGCCGGGGCCTAAGTCCTTGTGTGGAGTCGGGGCCGGAACCTGAGGATTCCTCTCCAGTGCTGACATGGATCTTGGGGTACTTCTGGAGTCTCCCCAGGGGAGTCAGTCCTCGTCTCGAATGCGGGCATGCACTTGCGCTTTCCTCCAGAGCGGTAGCAGCAGTGTCACGCAGTCCGCCCAATGGATCAAAGGATCTATGGTTTTCCCTCGAGTCTTTCCCACGAGGCTTTCCCACGAGGCTTTCCCGCAGGGCTGTCCAACGTGCACACGTGGTGGGAGTCGATCCTCGGCTTGAACGTCAAGGCAGTGCAGGGAAAACAGGTTCCTCTGGAATGGACTGACACATCTGGGGGACTCTTGGAATGGTGGCACGACCCTGGAGTTCCTCTCGCCTTTCCTGTGGAGAGCGCCTCCTCTTGAGATGCGACGGGAACGCCGGGAATTCTTTCCCTACGAAACAGGGAAAGGATCCCTCATCTCGAGCTAGGAGGCGGAAACGGGGCTCCCTTGGATGTGTGCGGGACCCCACGTGCTTCCTCTCGAGTGGAGACGGGTATGTCGGAGAACTTCTTGAGTTGCAGCAAGGGTGTGAAGGACCCTTTGGAATTTCCAGTGGTTAGATGTGATTGGCCTCGAGAAGCCTCAGCGGAAATGGCCCTCATCTCGCCTGGAGGGCAAAACCTCCTGGATTTTCTCGAGTTGCGGCAGGTGCTCTCGACTTACGACGGGGACCTCAGGGACCCGCTCTGGTGGCCTCAGGAAAGGCCAGTCCCCATGCGAGTTCCTCGGGGGCCTCTCGGGATTCCTCTCCCGTCTATGCCGGAGCCTAAGACCTTGTGTGGAGTCGGGGCCGGAACCTGAGGATTCCTCTCCAGTACTGACATGGATCTTGGGGTACTTCTGGAGTCTCCCCAGGGGAGTCAGTCCTCGTCTCGAATGCGGGCATGCACTTGCGCTTTCCTCCAGAGCGGTAGCAGCAGTGTCACGCAGTCCGCCCAATGGATCAAAGGATCTATGGTTTTCCCTCGTGTCTTTCCCACGAGGCTTTCCCACGAGGCTTTCCCACAGGGCTGTCCCACGTGCACACGTGGTGGGAGTCGATCCTCGGCTTGAACGTCAAGGCAGTGCAGGGAAAACAGGTTCCTCTGGAATGGACTGACACATCTGGGGGACTCTTGGAATGGTGGCACGACCCTGGAGTTCCTCTCACCTTTCCTGTGGAGAGCGCCTCCTCTTGAGATGCGACGGGAACGCCGGGAATTCTTTCCCTACGAAACAGGGAAAGGATCCCTCATCTCTAGCTAGGAGGCGGAAACGGGGCTCCCCTGGATGTGTGCGGGACCCCACGTGCTTCCTCTCGAGTGGAGACGGGTATGTCGGGGAACTTCTTGATTTGCAGCAAGGGTGTGAAGGACCCTTTGGAAGTTCCAGTGGTTAGACGTGATTAGGCTCCAGAAGCCTCAGCGGAAATGGGCCTCATCTCGCCTGGAGGGCAAAACCTCCTGGATTTTCTCGAGTTGCGGCAGGTGCTCTCGACTTACGACGGGGACCTCAGGGACCCGCTCTGGTGGCCTCAGGAAAGGCCAGTCCCCGTGCGAGTTCCTCGGGGGCCTCTCGGGATTCCTCTCCCGTCGATGCCGGGGCCTAAGACCTTGTGTGGAGTCGGGGCCGGAACCTGAGGATTCCTCTCCAGTGCTGACATGGATCTTGGGGTACTTCTGGAGTCTCCCCAGGGGAGTCAGTCCTCGTCTCGAATGCGGGCATGCACTTGCGCTTTCCTCCAGAGCGGTAGCAGCAGTGTCACGCAGTCCGCCGCGTGGATCAAAGGATCTATTGTTTTCCCTCGAGTCTTTCCAACGAGGCTTTTCCCACTAGTTTTTCCCACAGGGCTGTCCCACGTGCACACGTGGTTGGAGTCGATCCTCGGCTTGAACGTCAAGGCAGTGCAGGGAAAACAGGTTCCTCTGGAATGGACTGACACATCTGGGGGACTCTTGGAATGGTGGCACGACCCTGGAGTTCCTCTCGCCTTTCCTGTGGAGAGCGCCTCCTCTTGAGATGCGACGGGAACGCCGGAATTCTTTCCCTATGAAACAGGGAAAGGATCCCTCATCTCGAGCTAGGAGGCGGAAACGGGGCTCCCCTGGATGTGTGCGGGACCCCACGTGCTTCCTCTCGAGTGGAGACTGGTATGTCGCGGAAATGCTTGAGTTGCAGTCAGGGTGTGAAGGACCCTTTGGAAGTTCCAGTGGTTAGATGTGATTAGCCTCGAGAAGCCTCAGCGGAAATGGGCCTCATCTCGCCTGGAGGGCAAAACCTCCTGGATTTTCTCGAGTTGCGGCAGGTGCTCTCGACTTACGACGGGGACCTCAGGGACCCGCTCTGGTGGCCTCAGGAAAGGCCAGTCCCCATGCGAGTTCCTCGGGGGCCTCTCGGGATTCCTCTCCCGTCGATGCCGGGGCCTAAGACCTTGCGTGGAGTCGGGGCTGGAACCTGAGGATTCCTCTCCAGTGCTGACATGGATCTTGGGGTACTTCTGGAGTCTCCCCAGGGGAGTCAGTCCTCGTCTCGAATGCGGGCATGCACTTGCGGTTTCCTCCAGAGCGGTAGCAGCAGTGTCACGCTGACCACCGCGTGGATCAAAGGATCTATGGTTTTCCCTCGAGTCTTTCCCACGAGGCTTTCCCACGAGGCTTTCCCACAGGGCTGTCCCACGAGCACACGTGGTGGGAGTCGATCCTCGGCTTGAACGTCAAGGCAGTGCAGGGAAAACAGGTTCCTCTGTAATGGACAGACACATCTGGGGTCTCTTGGAATGGTCGCACGACCCTGGAGTTCCTCTCGCCTTTTCTGTGGGAGCGCCTCCTCTTGAGATGCGACGGTAACGCCGGGAATGCTTTCCCTACGAAACAGGGAAAGGATCCCTCATCTCGAGCTAGGAGGCGGAAACGGGGCTCCCCTGGATGTGTGAGGGACCCTCGTGCTTCCTCTTGAGTGAAGACGGGTATGTCGGGGAACTTCTAGAGTTTCAGCAAGGGTGTGAAGGACCCTTTGGAAGTTCCAGTGGTTAGATGTGATTAGCCTCGAGAAGCCTCAGCGGAAATGGGCCTCATCTCGCCTGGAGGGCAAAACCTCCTGGATTTTCTCGAGTTGCGGCAGGTGCTCTCGACTTACGACGGGGACCTCAGGGACCCGCTCTGGTGGCCTCAGGAAAGGCCAGTCCCCATGCGAGTTCCTCGGGGGCCTCTCGGGATTCCTCTCCCGTCGATGCCGGGGCCTAAGACCTTGTGTGGAGTCGGGGCCGGAACCTGAGGATTCCTCTCCAGTGCTGACATGGATCTTGGGGTACTTCTGGAGTCTCCCCAGGGGAGTCAGTCCTCGTCTCGAATGCGGGCATGCACTTGCGCTTTCCTCCAGAGCGGTAGCAGCAGTGTCACGCAGTCCGCCCAATGGATCAAAGGATCTATGGTTTTCCCTCGAGTCTTTCCCATGAGGCTTTCCCACGAGGCTTTCCCACAGGGCTGTCCCACGTGCACACGTGGTGGGAGTCGATCCTCGGCTTGAACGTCAAGGCAGTGCAGGGAAAACAGGTTCCTCTGGAATGGACTGACACATCTGGGGGACTCTTGGAATGGTGGCACGACCCTGGAGTTCCTCTCGCCTTTCCTGTGGAGAGCGCCTCCTCTTGAGATGCGACGGGAACGCCGGGAATTCTTTCCCTAAGAAACAGGGAAAGGATCCCTCATCTCGAGCTAGGAGGCGGAAACGGGGTTCCCCTGGATGTGTGCGGGACCCCACGTGCTTCCTCTCGAGTGGAGACGGGTATGTCGGGGAACTTCTTGAGTTGCAGCAAGGGTGTGAAGGACCCTTTGGAAGTTCCAGTGGTTAGACGTGATTAGGCTCGAGAACCCTCAGCGGAAAGGGGCCTCATCTCGCCTGGAGGGCAAAACCTCCTGGATTTTCTCGAGTTGCGGCAGGTGCTCTCGACTTACGACGGGGACCTCAGGGACCCGCTCTGGTGGCCTCAGGAAAGGCCAGTCCCCATGCGAGTTCCTCGGGGGCCTCTCGGCATTCCTCTCCCGTCGATGGCGGTGCCTAAGACCTTGTGTGGAGTCGGGGCCGGAACCTGAGGATTCCTCTCCAGTGCTGACATGGATCTTGGGGTACTTCTGGAGTCTCCCCAGGGGAGTCAGTCCTCGTCTCGAATGCGGGCATGCTCTTGCGCTTTCCTCCAGAGAGGTAGCAGCAGTGTCACGCAGTCCGCCGCGTGGATCAAAGGATCTATGGTTTTCCCTCGAGTCTTTCACACGAGGCTTTCCCACGAGGCTTTCCCTCAGGGCTGTCCAACGTGCACACGTGGTGGGAGTCGATCCTCGGCTTGAACGTCAAGGCAGTGCAGGGAAAACAGGTTCCTCTGGAATGGACTGACACATCTGGGGGACTCTTGGAATGGTGGCACGACCCTGGAGTTCCTCTCGCCTTTCCTGTGGAGAGCGCCTCCTCTTGAGATGCGACGGGAACGCCGGGAATTCTTACCCTACGAAACAGGGAAAGGATCCTTCATCTCGAGCTAGGAGGCGGAAACGGGGCTCCCCTGGATGTGTGCGGGACCCCACGTGCTTCCTCTCGAGTGGAGACGGGTATGTCGGGGAACTTCTTGATTTGCAGCAAGGGTGTGAAGGACCCTTTGGAAGTTCCAGTGGTTAGACGTGATTAGGCTCCAGAAGCCTCAGCGGAAATGGGCCTCATCTCGCCTGGAGGGCAAAACCTCCTGGATTTTCTCGAGTTGCGGCAGGTGCTCTCGACTTACGACGGGGACCTCAGGGACCCGCTCTGGTGGCCTCAGGAAAGGCCAGTCCCCAGGCGAGTTCCTCGGGGGCCTCTCGGGATTCCTCTCCCGTCGATGCCGGGGCCTAAGACCTTGTGTGGAGTCGGGGCCGGAACCTGAGGATTCCTCTCCAGTGCTGACATGGATCTTGGGGTACTTCTGGAGTCTCCCCAGCGGAGTCAGTCCTCGTCTCGAATGCGGGCATGCACTTGCGCTTTCCTCCAGAGCGGTAGCAGCAGTGTCACGCAGTCCGCCGCGTGGATCAAAGGATCTATGGTTTTCCCTCGAGTCTTTCCCACGAGGCTTTCCCACGAGGCTTTCCCACAGGGCTGTCCCACGTGCACAGGTGGTGGGAGTCGATCCTCGGCTTGAACGTCAAGGCAGTGCAGGGAAAACTGGTTCCTCTGGAATGGACTGACACATCTGGGGGACTCTTGGAATGGTGGCACGACCCTGGAGTTCCTCTCGCCTTTCCTGTGGAGAGCGCCTCCTCTTTAGATGCGACGGGAACGCCGGGAATTCTTTCCCTACGAAACAGGGAAAGGATCCCTCATCTCGAGCTAGGAGGCGGAAACGGGGCTCCCCTGGATGTGTGCGGGACCCCACGTGCTTCCACTCGAGTGGAGACGGGTATGTCGGGGAACTTCTTGAGTTGCAGCAAGGGTGTGAAGGACCCTTTGGAAGTTCCAGTGGTTAGACGTGATTAGCCTCGAGAAGCCTCAGCGGAAATGGGCCTCATCTCGCCTGGAGGGCAAAACCTCCTGGATTTTCTAGAGTTGCGGCAGGTGCTCTCGACGTACGACGGGGACCTCAGGGACCCGCTCGGGTGGCCTCAGGAAAGGCCAGTCCCCATGCGAGTTCCTCGGGGGCCTCTCGGCATTCCTCTCCCGTGGATGCCAGGGCCTAAGACCTTGTGTGGAGTCGGGGCCGGAACCTGAGGATTCCTCTCCAGTGCTGACATGGATCTTGGGGTACTTCTGGTGTCTCCCCAGGGGAGTCAGTCCTCGTCTCGAATGCGGGCATGCACTTGCGCTTTCCTCCAGAGCGGTAGCAGCAGTGTCACGCAGTCCGCTGCGTGGATCAAAGGATCTATGGTTTTCCCTCGAGTCTTTCCCACGATGCTTTCCCACGAGGCTTTCCCACAGGGCTGTCCCACGTGCACACGTGGTGGGAGTCGATCCTCGGCTTGAACGTCAAGGGAGTGCAGGGAAAACAGGTTCCTCTGGAATGGACTGACACATCTGGGGGTCTCTTGTAATGGTGCCACGACCCTGGAGTTTCTCTCGCCTTTCCTGTGGAGAGTCCCACCTCTTGAGATGCGACGGGAACGCTGGGAATTCTTTCCCTACGAAACAGGGAAAGGATCCCTCATCTCGAGCTAGGAGGCGGAAACGGGGCTCCCCTGGATGTGTGCGGGACCCCACGTGCTTCCTCTCGAGTGTAGACGGGTATGTCGCGGAACTGCTTGAGTTGCAGCAAGGGTGTGAAGGACCCTTTGGAAGTTCCAGTGGTTAGATGTGATTAGGCTCGAGAAGCCTCAGCGGAAATGGGCCTCACCTCGCCTGGAGGGCAAAACCTCCTGGATTTTCTCGAGTTGTGGCAGGTGCTCTCGACTTACGATGGGGACCTCAGGGACCCGCTCTGGTGGCCTCAGGAAAGGCCAGTCCCCATGCGAGTTCCTCGGGGGCCTCTCGGCATTCCACTCCCGTCGATGCCGGGGCCTAAGACCTTGTGTGGAGTCGGGGCCGGAAACTGAGGATTCCTCTCCAGTGCTGACATGGATCTTGGGGTACTTCTGGAGTCTCCCCAGGGGAGTCAGTCCTCGTCTCGAATGCGGGCATGCACTTGCGCTTTCCTCCAGAGCGGTAGCAGCAGTGTCACGCAGTCCGCCGCGTGGATCAAAGGATCTATGGTTTTCCCTCGAGTCTTTCCCACGAGGCTTTCCCACAGGGCTGTCCCACGTGCACACGTGGTGGGAGTCGATCCTCGGCTTGAACGTCAAGGCAGTGCAGGGTAAACAGGTTCCTCTGGAATGGACTGACACATCTGGGGGACTCTTGGAATGGTGGCACGACCCTTGATTTCCTCTCGCCTTTCCTGTGGAGAGCGCCTCCTCTTGAGATGCGACGGGAACGCCGGGAATTCTTTACTTATGAAACAGGGAAATGATCCCTCATCTCGAGCTAGGAGGCGGAAACGGGGTTCCCCTGGATGTGTGCGGGACACCACGTGCTTCCTCTCGAGTGGAGACGGGTATGTCGGGGAACTTCTTGAGTTGCAGCAAGGGTGTGAAGGACCCTTTGGAAGTTCCAGTGGTTAGATATGATTGGCCTCGAGAAGCCTCAGCGGAAATGGGCCTCATCTCGCCTGGAGGGCAAAACCTCCTGGATTTTCTCGAGTTGCGGCAGGTGCTCTCGACTTACGACGGGGACTTCAGGGACCCGCTCTGGTGGCCTCAGGAAAGGCCAGTCCCCATGCGAGTTCCTCGGGAGCCTCTCGGGATTCCTCTCCCGTCGATGCCGGGGCCTAAGACCTTGTGTGGAGTCGGGGCCGGAACCTGAGGATTCCTCTCCAGTGCTGACATGGATCTTGGGGTACTTCTGGAGTCTCCCCAGGGGAGTCAGTCCTCGTCTCGAATGCGGGCATGCACTTGCACTTTCCTCCAGAGCGGTAGCAGGAGTGTCACGCAGTCCGCCGCGTGGATCAAAGGATCTATGGTTTTCCCTCGAGTCTTTCCCACGAGGCTTTCCCACGAGGCTTTCCCACAGGGCTGTCCCACATGCACACGTGGTGTGAGTCGATCGTCGGCTTGAACGTCAAGGCAGTGCAGGGAAAACAGGTTCCTCTCGTATGGACTGACACATCTGGGGGTCTCTTGGAATGGTGGCACGACCCTGGAGTTCCTCTCGCCTCTCCTGTGGAGAGTGTCTCCTCTTGAGATGCGACGGGAACGCCGGGAATTCTTTCCCTACGAAACAGGGAAAGGATCCCTCATCTCGAGCTAGGAGGCGGAAACGGGGCTCCCCTGGATGTGTGCGGGACCCCACGTGCTTCCTCTCGAGTGGAGACGGGTATGTCGGGGAACGTCTTGAGTTGCAGCAAAGGTGTGAAGGACCCTTTGGAAGTACCAATGGTTAGATGTGATTATCCTCGAGAAGCCTCAGCGGAAATGGGCATCATCTCGCCTGGAGGGCAAAACCTCCTGGATTTTCTCGAGTTGCGGCAGGTGCTCTCGTCGTACGACGGGGACCTCAGGGACCCGCTCTGGTGGCCTCAGGAAAGGCCAGTCCCCATGCGAGTTCCTCGGGGGCCTCTCGGGATTCCTCTCCCGTCAATGCCAGGGCCTAAGACCTTGCGTGGAGTCGGGGCCGGAATCTGAGGATTCCTCTCCAGTGCTGACATGGATCTTGGGGTACTTCTGGAGTCTCCCCAGGGGAGTCAGTCCTCGTCTCGAATGCGGGCATGCACTTGCGCTTTCCTCCAGAGCGGTAGCAGCAGTGTCACGCAGTCCGCCGCGTGGATCAAAGGATCTATGGTTTTCCCTCGAGTCTTTCCCACGAGGCTTTCCCACGAGGCTTTCCCACAGGGCTGTTCCACGTGCACACGTGGTGGGAGTCGATCCTCGGCTTGAACGTCAAGGCAGTGCAGGGAAAACAGGTTCCTCTGGAATGGACTGACACATCTGGGGGTCTCTTGGAATGGTGTCACGACCCTGGAGTTCCTCTCGCCTTTCCTGTGAAGAGCGCCACCTCTTCGGGAACGCCGGGAATTCTTTCCCTACGAAACAGGGAAAGGATCCCTCATCTCGAGCTAGGAGGCGGAAACGGGGCTCCCCTGGATGTGTGTGGGACCCCACTTGCTTCCTCTCGAGTGGAGACGGGTATGTCTGGGAACTTGTGAGTTGCAGCAAGGGTGTGAAGGACACTTTGGAAGTTCCAGTGGTTAGATGTGATTAGCCTCGAGAAGCCTCAGCGGAAATGGGCCTCATCTCGCCTGGAGGGCAAAAACTCCTGGATTTTCTCAAGTTGCGGAGGTGCTCTCGACTTACGACGGGGACTTCAGGGACCCGCTCTGGTGGCCTCAGGAAAGGCCAGTCCCCATGCGAGTTCCTAGGGGGCCCATAGGGAATCCTCTCCCGTCGATGCCGGGGCCTAAGACCTTGTGTGGATTCGGGTTCCGAAAGTGAGGATTCCTCTCCAGTGCTGACATGGATCTTGGGGTACTTCTAGAGTCTCCCCAGGGGAGTCAGTCCTCGTCTCGAATGCGGGCATGCACTTGCGCTTTCCTCCAGAGCTGTAGCAGCAGTGTCACATACTCCGCCGCGTGCATCAAAGGATCTATGGTTTTCCCTCGAGTCTTTCCCACGAGGCTTTCCCACGAGTCTTTACCACAGGGCTGTCTAACGTGCAAACGTGGTGGGAGTCGATCCTCGGCTTGAACGTCAAGGCAGTGCAGGCAAACAGGTTCCTCTGGAATGGACTGACACATCTGGGGGACTCTTGGAATGGTGGCACGACCCTGGAGTTCCTCTCGACTTTCCTGTGGACAGCGCCTCCTATTGAGATGCGACGGGAACGCCGGGAATTCTTTCCCTACGAAACAGGGAAAGGATCCCACATCTCGAGGTGGGAGGCGGAAACTGGGCTTCCCTGGATGTGTGCGGGACCCTTGTGCTTCCTCTCGAGGGGAGACGGGTATGTCGGGGAACTTCTTGAGTTGCAGCAAGGGTGTGAAGGACCCTTTGGAAGTTCCAGTGGTTAGACGTGATTAGCCTCGAGAAGACTCAGCGGAAAGGCGCCTCATTTCGCCTGGAGGGCAAAACCTCCTGTATTTTCTCGAGTTGCGGCAGGTGCTCTCGACTTACGACGGGGACCTCAGGGACCCGCTCTGGTGGCCTCAGGAAAGGCCAGTCCCCATGCGAGTTCCTCGGGGGCCTCTCGGGATTCCTCTCCCGTCGATGCCGGGGCCTAAGACCTTGTGTGGAGTCGGGGCCGGAACCTGAGGATTCCTCTCCAGTGCTGACATGGATCTTGGGGTACTTCTGGAGTCTCCCCAGGGGAGTCAGTCCTCGTCTCGAATGCGGGCATGCACTTGCGCTTTCCTCCAGAGCGTTAGCAGCAGTGTCACGCAGTCCGCCGCGTGGATCAAAGGATCTATGGTTTTCCCTCGAGTCTTTCCCACGAGGCTTTCCCACGAGGCTTTCCCACAGGGCTGTCCCACGTGCACACGTGGTGGGAGTGGATCCTCGGCTTGAACGTCAAGGCAGTGCAGGGAAAACAGGTTCCTCTGGAATGGACTGGCACATCTGGGGGACTCTTGGAATGGTGGCACGACCCTGGATTTCCTCTCGCCTTTCCTGTGGAGAGCGCCTCTTCTTGAGATGCGATGGGAACGCCGGGAATTATTTACTTACGAAACAGGGAAAGGATCCCTCATCTCGAGCTAGGAGGCGGAAACGGGGTTCCCCTGGATGTGTGCGGGACACCACGTGCTTCCTCTCGAGTGGAGACGGGTATGTCGGGGAACTTCTTGAGTTGCAGCAAGGGTGTGAAGGACCCTTTGGAAGTTCCAGTGGTTAGATATGATTGGCCTCGAGAAGCCTCAGCGGAAATGGGCCTCATCTCGCCTGGAGGGCAAAATCTCCTGGATTTTCTGGAGTTGCGGCAGGTGCTCTCGACTTACGACGGGGACCTAAGGGACCCGCTCTGGTGGCCTCAGGAAAGGCCAGTCCCCATGCGAGTTCCTCGGGAGCCTCTCGGGGTTCCTCTCCCGTCGATGCCGGGGCCTAAGACCTTGTGTGGAGTCGGGGCCGGAACCTGAGGATTCCTCTCCAGTGCTGACATGGATCTTGGGGTACTTCTGGAGTCTCCCCAGGGGAGTCAGTCCTCGTCTCGAATGCGGGCATGCACTTGCGCTTTCCTCCAGAGCGGTAGCAGCAGTGTCATGCAGTCCGCCGCGTGGATCAAAGGATCTATGGTTTTCCCTCGAGTCTTTCCCACGAAGCTTTCCCACGAGGCTTTCCCACAGGGCTGTCCCACGTGCACACGTGGTGTGAGTCGATCCTCGGCTTGAACGTCAAGGCAGTTCAGGGAAAACAGGTTCCTCTGGAATGGACTGGCACATCTGGGGGTCTCTTGGAATGGTGGCACGACCCTGGAGTTCCTCTCGCCTCTCCGTCGGAGAGTGTCTCCTCTTGAGATGCGACGGGAACGCCGGAAATTCTTTCCCTACGAAACAGGGAAAGGATCCCTCATCTCGACCTAGGAGGCGGAAACGGGGCTCCCCTGGATGTGTGCGGGACCCCACGTGCTTCCTCTCGAGTGGAGGTGGGTATGTCGGGGAACTTCTTGAGTTGCAGCAAGGGTGTGAAGGACCCTTTGGAAGTACGAATGGTTAGATGTGATTATCCTCGAGAAGCCTCCCCGGAAATGGGCATCATCTCGCCTGGAGGGCAAAACCTCCTGGATTTTCTCGAGTTGCGGCAGGTGCTCTCGACTTACTACGGGGACCTCAGGGACCCGCTCTGGTGGCCTCAGGAATGGCAGTCCCCATGCAAGCTCCTCGGGGGCCTCTCGGGATTCCTCTCCCGTCAATGCCAGGGCCAAAGACCTTGCGTGGAGTCGGGGCCGGAATCTGAGGATTCCTCTCCAGTGCTGACATGGATCTTGGGGTACTTCTGGAGTCTCCCCAGGGGAGTCAGTCCTCGTCTCGAATGCGGGCATGCACTTGCACTTTCCTCCAGAGCGGTAGCAGCAGTGTCACGCAGTCCGCCGCATGGATCAAAGGATCTATGGTTTTCCCTCGAGTCTTTCCCACGAGGCTTTCCCACGAGGCTTTCCCACAGGGCTGTTCCACGTGCACACGTGCTGGGAGTCGATCCTCGGCTTGAACGTCAAGGCAGTGCAGGGAAAACAGGTTCCTCTGGAATGGACTGACACATCTGGGGGTCTCTTGGAATGGTGTCACGACCCTGGAGTTCCTCTCGCCTTTCCTGTGGAGAGCGCCAACTCTTCGGGAACGCCGGGAATTCTTTCCCTACGAAACAGGGAAAGGATCCCTCATCTCGAGCTAGGAGGCAGAAACGGGGCTCCCCTGGATGTGTGCGGGACCCTACTTGCTTCCTCTCGAGTGGAGACGGGTATGTCACGGAACTGCTTGAGTTGCAGCAAGGGTGTGAAGGACCCTTTGGAAGTTCCAGTGGTTAGATGTGATTAGCCTCGAGAAGCCTCAGCGGAAATGGGCCTCATCTTGCCTGGAGGGCAAAACCTCCTGTATTTTCTCGAGTTGCGGCAGGTGCTCTCGACTTACGACGGGGACCTCAGGGACCCGCTCTGGTGGCCTCAGGAAAGGCCAGTCCCCATGCGAGTTCCTCGGGGGCCTCTCGGCATTCCTCTCCCGTCGATGCCAGGGCCTAAGTCCTTGTGTGGAGTCGGGGCCGGAACCTGAGGATTCCTCTCCAGTGCTGACATGGATCTTGGGGTACTTCTGGAGTCTCCCCAGGGGAGTCAGTCCTCGTCTCAAATGCGGGCATGCACTTGCGCTTTCCTCCAGTGCGGTAGCAGCAGTGTCACGCAGTCCGCCGCGTGGATCAAAGATTCTATGATTTTCCCTCGACTCTTTCCCCCGAGGCTTTCCCACGAGGCTTACCCACAGGGCTGTCAGACGTGCACACGTGGTGGGAGTCGATCCTCGGCTTGAACGTCAAGGCAGTGCAGGGAAAACAGGTTCCTCTGGAATGGACTGACACATCTGGGCGTCTCTTGGAATGGTGGCACGACCCTGGAGTTCCTCTCGCCTTTCCTGTGGAGAGCGCCTCCTCTTGAGATGCGACGGGAACGCCGGGAATTCTTTCCCTACGAAACAGGGAAAGGATCCAGCATCTCGAGCTAGGAGGCGAAAACGGGGCTCCCCTGGATGTGTGCGGGACCCTCGTGCTTCCTCTCGAGTGGAGACGGGTATGTCGGGGAACTTCTTGATTTGCAGCAAGGGTGTGAAGGACCCTTTGGAAGTTCCAGTGGTTAGATGTGATTAGCCTCGAGAAGCCTCAGCGGAAATGGGCCTCATCTCGCCTGGAGGGCAAAACCTCCTGGATTTTCTCGAGTTGCGGCAGGTGCTCTCGACTTACGACGGGACCTCAGGGACCCGCTCTGGTGGCCTCAGGCAAGGCCAGTCCCCATGCGACTTCCTCAGGGGTCTCTCGGGATTCCTCTCCCGTCGATGCCGGTGCCTAAGACCTTGTGTGGAGTCGGGGCCGGAATCTGTGGATTCCTCTCCAGTGCTGACATGGATCTTGGGGTACTTCTGGAGTCTCCCCAGGGGAGTCAGTCCTCGTCTGGAATGCGGGCATGCACTTGCGCTATCCTCCAGAGCAGTAGCAGCAGTGTCACGCAGTCCGCCGCGTGGATAAAAGGATCTATGGTTTTCCCTCGAGTCTTTCCCATGAGGCTTTCCCACGAGGCTTTACCACAGGGCTGTCCCAAGTGCACACGTGGTGGGAGTCGATACTCTGCTTGAACGTCAAGGAAGTGCAGGGAAAACAGGTTCCTCTCGTATGGACTGACACATCTGGGGGTCTCTTGGAATGGTGGCACGACCCTGGAGTTCCTCTCCCCTCTCCTGTGGAGAGTGTCTCCTCTTGAGATGCGACGGGAACGCCGGGAATTCTTTCCCTACGAAACAGGGAAAGGATCCCTCATCTCGAGCTAGGAGGCGGAAACGGGGCTCCCCTGGATGTGTGCGGGACCCCACTTGCTTCCTCTCGAGTGGAGACGGGTATGTCCCGGAACTGCTTGAGTTGCAGCAAGGTGTGAAGGACCCTTTGGAAGTTCCAGTGGTTAGATGTGATTAGCCTCGAGAAGCCTCAGCGGAAATGGGCCTCATCTCGCCTGGAGGGCAAAACCTCCTGGATTTTCTCGAGTTGCGGCAGGTGCTCTCGACTTACGACGGGGACCTCAGGGACCCGCTCTGGTGGCCTCAGGAAAGGCCAGTCCCCATGCGAGTTCCTCGGGGACCTCTCGGCATTCCTCTCCCGTCGATGCCGGGGCCTAAGACCTTGTGTGGAGTCGGGGCCGTAACCTCAGGATTCCTCTCCAGTGCTGACATGGATCTTGGGGTACTTCTGGAGTCTCCCCAGGGGAGTCAGTCCTCGTCTCGAATGCGGGCATGCACTTGCGCTTTCCTCCAGAGCGGTAGCAGCAGTGTCACGCAGTCCGCCGCATGGATCAAAGGATCTATGGTTTTCCCTCGAGTCTTTCCCACGAGGCTTTCCCACGAGGCTTTCCCACAGGGCTGTCCCACGTGCACACGTGGTGGGAGTGGATCCTCGGCTTGAACATCAAGGCAGTTCAGGGAAAACAGGTTCCTCTGGAATGGACTGACACATCTGGGGGACTCTTGGAATGGTGGCACGACCCTGGAGTTCCTCTCGCCTTTCCTGTGGAGAGCGCCTCCTCTTGAGATGCGACGGGAACGCCGGGAATTCTTTCCCTACGAAACAGGGAAAGGATCCCTCATCTCGAGCTAGGAGGCGGAAACGGGGCTCCCCTGGATATGTGCGGGACCCCACGTGCTTCCTCTCGAGTGGAGACGGGTATGTCGGGGAACTTCTTGAGTTGCAGCAAGGGTGTGAAGGACCCTTTGGACGTTCCAGTATTTAGATGTGATTAGCCTCGAGAAGCCTCAGCGGAAATGGGCCTCATCTCGCCTGGAGGTGAAAACCTCCTGGATTTTCTCGAGTTGCGGCAGGTGCTCTCGACTTACGACGTGGACCACAGGGACCCGCTCTGGTGGCCTCAGGAAAGCCCAGTCCCCATGCAAGTTCTTCGGGGGCCTCTCGGGATTCCTTTCCCGTCGATGCCAGGGCCTAAGACCTTGTGTGGAGTCGGGGCCGGAACCTGAGGATTCCTCTCCAGTGCTGACATGGATCTTGGGGTACTTCTGGAGTCTCCCCAGGGGAGTCAGTCCTCGTCTCGAATGCGTGCATGCACTTGCACTTTCCTCCAGAGCGGTAGCAGCAGTGTCACGCAGTCCGCCGCGTGGATCAAAGGATCGATGATTTTCTCTCCAGACTTTCCCAAGAGGCTTTCCCACGAGGCTTTCCCACAGGGCTGTCCCACGTGCACACGTGGTGGGAGTCGATCCTCGGCTTGAACGTCAAGGCAGTGCAGGGAAAACAGGTTCCTCTGGAATGGACTGACACATCTGGGGGACTCTTGGAATGGTGGCACGACCCTGGAGTTCCTCTCGCCTTTCCTGTGGAGAGCGCCTCCTCTTGAGATGCGACGGGAACGCCGGGAATTCTTTCCCTACGAAACAGGGAAAGGATCCCTCATCTCGAGCTAGGAGGCGGAAACGGGGCTCCCCTGGATGTGTGCGGGACCCCACGTGCTTCCTCTCGAGTGGAGACGGGTATGTCGGGGAACTTCTTGAGTTGCAGCAAGGGTGTGAAGGACCCTTTGGAAGTTCCAGTGGTTAGATGTGATTAGCCTCGAGAAGCCTCAGCGGAAATGGGCCTCATCTCGCCTGGAGGGCAAAAACTCCTGGATTTTCTCGAGTTGCGGCAGGTGCTCTCGACTTACGATGGGACCTCAGGGACCCGCTCTGGTGGCCTCAGGAAAGGCCAGTCCCCATTCGAGTTCCTAGGGGGCCCTTAGGGAATCCTCTCCGGTCGATGCCGGGGCCTAAGACCTTGTGTGGATTCGGGTTCCGAAAGTGAGGATTCCTCTCCAGTGCTGACATGGATCTTGGGGTACTTCTAGAGTCTCCCCAGGGGAGTCAGTCCTCGTCTCGAATGTGGGCATGCACTTGCGCTTTCCTCCAGAGCTGTAGCAGCAGTGTCACGCAGTCCGCCGCGTGGATCAAAGGATCTATGGTTTTCCCTCGAGGCTTTACCACGAGGCTTTCCCACGAGGCTTTACCACAGGGCTGTCTAACGTGCAAACGTGGTGGGAGTCGATCCTCGGCTTGAACGTCAAGGCAGTGCAGGCAAACAGGTTCCTCTGGAATGGACTGACACATCTGGGGGACTCTTGGAATGGTGGCACGACCCTGGAGTTCCTCTCGACTTTCCTGTGGACAGCGCCTCCTATTGAGATGCGACGGGAACGCCGGGAATTCTTTCCCTACGAAACAGGGAAAGGATCCCTCATCTCGAGGTGGGAGGCGGAAACGGGGCTTCCCTGGATGTGTGCGGGACCCTTGTGCTTCCTCTCGAGGGGAGACGGGTATGTCGGGGAACTTCTTGAGTTGCAGCAAGGGTGTGAAGGACCCTTTGGAAGTTCCACTGGTTAGATGTGATTAGCCTCGAGAAGCCTCAGCAGAAATGGGCCTCATCTCGCCTGGAGGGCAAAACCTCCTGGATTTTCTCGAGTTGCGGCAGGTGCTCTCGACTTACGACGGGGACCTCGGGGACCCGCTCTGGTGGCCTCAGGAAAGGCCAGTCCCCATGCGAGTTCCTCGGGGGCTTCTCGGGATTCCTCTCCCGTCGATGCCGGGGCCTAAGACCTTGTGTGGAGTCGGGGCCGGAACCTGAGGATTCCTCTCCAGTGGTGACATGGATCTTGGGGTACTTCTGGAGTCTCCCCAGGGGAGTCAGTCCTCGTCTCGAATGCGGGCATGCACTTGCGCTTTCCTCCAGAGCGGTAGCAGCAGTGTCACGCAGTCCGCCGCTTGGATCAAAGGATCTATGGTTTTCCCTCGAGTCTTTCCCACGAGGCTTTCCCACGAGGCTTTCCCACAGGGCTGTCCCACGTGCACACGTGGTGGGAGTCGATCCTCGGCTTGAACGTCAAGGCAGTGCAGGGAAAACAGGTTCCTCTGGTATGGACTGGCACATCTGGGGGTTTCTTGGAATGTTGGCACGACCCTGGAGTTCCTCTCGCCTCTCCTGTGGAGAGCGTCTCCTCTTGAGATGCGACGGGAACGCCGGGAATTCTTTCCCTACGAAACAGGGAAAGGATCCCTCATCTCGAGCTAGGAGGCGGAAACGAGGCTCCCCTGGATGTGTGCGGTACCCCACGTGCTTCCTCTCGAGTGGAGACGGGTATGTCGGGGAACTTCTTGAGTTGCAGCAAGGGTGTGAAGGACCCTTTGGAAGTTCCAGTGGTTAGACGTGATTAGCCTCGAGAAGACTCAGTAGAAAGGGGCCTCATCTCGCCTGGAGGGCAAAACCTCCTGTATTTTCTCGAGTTTCGGCAGGTGCTCTCGACTTACGACGGGGACCTCAGGGACCCGCTCTGGTGGCCTCAGGAAAGGCCAGTCCCCATGCGAGTTCCTCGGGGGCCTCTCGGGATTCCTCTCCCGTCGATGCCGGGGCCTAAGACCTTGTGTGGAGTCGGGGCCGGAACCTGAGGATTCCTCTGCAGTGCTGACATGGATCTTGGGGTACTTCTGGAGTCTCCCCAGGGGAGTCAGTCCTCGTCTCCAATGCGGGCATGCACTTGCGCGTTCCTCCAGAGCGGTAGCAGCAGTGTCCCGCAGTCCGCCGCGTGGATCAAAGGATCTATGGTTTTCCCTCGAGTCTTTCCCACGAGGCTTTCCCACGAGGCTTTCCCACAGGGCTGTCCCACGTGCACACGTGGTGGGAGTGGATCCTCGGCTTGAACGTCAAGGCAGTGCAGGGAAAACAGGGTCCTCTGGAATGGACTGACACATCTGCGGGACTCTTGGAATGGTGGCACGACCCTGGATTTCCTCTCGCCTTTCCTGTGGAGAGCGCCTCCTCTTGAGATGCGACGGGAACGCCGGGAATTCTTTACTTACGAAACAGGGAAAGGATCCCTCATCTCAGGCTAGGAGGCGGAAACGGGGTTCCCCTTGATGTGTGCGGAACAGCATGTGCTTCCTCTCGAGTGGAGACGGGTATGTCGGGGAACTTCTTGAGTTGCAGCAAGGGTGTGAAGGACCCTTTGGAAGTTCCAGTGGCTAGATATGATTGGCCTCGAGAAGCCTCAGCGGAAATGGGCCTCATCTCGCCTGGAGGGCAAAACCTCCTGGATTTTCTGGAGTTGCGGCAGGTGCTCTCGACTTACGACGGGGACCTCAGGGACCCGCTCTGGTGGCCTCAGGAAAGGCCAGTCCCCATGCGAGTTCCTCGGGAGCCTCTCGGGATTCCTCTCCCGTCGATGCCGGGGCCTAAGACCTTCTGTGGAGTCGGGGCCGTAACCTGAGGATTCCTCTCCAGTGCTGACATGGATCTTGGGGTATTTCTGGAGTCTCCCCAGGGGAGTCAGTCCTCGTCTCGAATGCGGGCATGCACTTGCACTTTCCTCCAGAGCGGTAGCAGCAGTGTCACGCAGTCCGCCGCGTGGATCAAAGGATCTATGGTTTTCCCTCGAGTCTTTCCCACGAGGCTTTCCCACGAGGCTTTCCCACAGGGCTGTTCCACGTGCACACGTGCTGGGAGTCGATCCTCGGCTTGAACGTCAAGGCAGTGCAGGGAAAACAGGTTCCTCTGGAATGGACTGACACATCTGGGGGTCTCTTGGAATGGTGTCACGACCCTGGAGTTCCTCTCGCCTTTCCTGTGGAGAGTGCCAACTCTTCGGGAACGCCGGGAATTCTTTCCCTACGAAACAGGGAAAGGATCCCTCATCTCGAGCTAGGAGGCAGAAACGGGGCTCCCCTGGATGTGTGCGGGACCCTACTTGCTTCCTCTCGAGTGGAGACGGGTATGTCGCGGAACTGCTTGAGTTGCAGCAAGGGTTCGAAGGACCCTTTGGAAGTTCCAGTGGTTAGATGTGATTAGCCTCGAGAAGCCTCAGCGGAAATGGGCCTCATCTCGCCTGGAGGGCAAAACCTCCTTGATTTTCTCGAGTTGCGGCAGGTGCTCTCGACTTATGACGGGGACCTCAGGGACCCGCTCTGGTGGCCTCAGGAAAGGCCAGTCCCCATGCGAGTTCCTCGGGGGCCTCTCGGGATTCCTCTCCCGTCAATGCCAGGGCCTAAGACCTTGCGTGGAGTCGGTGCCGGAACCTGAGGATTCCTCTCCAGTGCTGACATGGATCTTGGGGTACTTCTGGAGTCTCCCCAGGGGAGTCAGTCCTCGTCTCAAATGCGGGCATGCACTTGCGCTTTCCTCCAGAGCGGTAGCAGCAGTGTCACGCAGTCCGCCGCGTGGATCAAAGCATCTATGATTTTCCCTCGACTCTTTACCCCGAGGCTTTCCCACGAGGCTTTCCCACAGGGCTGTCAGACGTGCACACGTGGTGGAAGTCGATCCTCGGCTTGAACGTCAAGGCAGTGCAGGGAAAACAGGTTCCTCTGGAATGGACTGACACATCTGGGCATCTCTTGGAATGGTGGCACGACCCTGGAGTTCCTGTCGCCTTTCCTGTGGAGAGCGCCTCCTCTTGAGATGCGACGGGAACGCCCGGAATTCTTTCCCTACGAAACAGGGAAAGGATCCCGCATCTCGAGCTAGGAGGCGAAAACGGGGCTCCCCTGGATGTGTGCGGGACCCTCGTGCTTCCTCTCGAGTGGAGACGGGTATGTCGGGGAACTTCTTGATTTGCAGCAAGGGTGTGAAGGACCCTTTGGAAGTTCCAGTGGTTAGATGTGATTAGCCTCGAGAAGCCTCAGTGGAAATGGGCCTCATCTCGCCTGGAGGGCAAAACCTCCTGGAATTTCTCGTGTTGCGGCAGGTGCTCTCGACTTACGATGGGGACCTCAGGGACCCGCTCTGGTGGCCTCAGGAAAGGCCAGTCCCCATGCGACTTCCTCAGGGGCCTCTCGGGATTCCTCTCCCGTCGATGCCGGTGCCTAAGACCTTGTGTGGAGTCGGGGCCGGAACCTGAGGATTCCTCTCCAGTGCTGACATGGATCTTGGGGTACTTCTGGAGTCTCCCCAGGGGAGTCAGTCCTCGTCTGGAATGCGGGCATGCACTTGCGCTATCCTCCAGAGCAGTAGCAGCAGTGTCACGCAGTCCGCCGCGTGGATAAAAGGATCTATGGTTTTCCCTCGAGTCTTTCCCACGAGGCTTTCCCACGAGGCTTTCCCACAGGGCTGTCCCAAGTGCACACGTGGTGGGAGTCGATCCTCGGCTTGAACGTCAAGGCAGTGCAGGGAAAACAGGTTCCTCTGGAATGGACTGACCCATCTGGGGGACACTTGGAATGGTGGCACGACCCTGGAGTTCCTCTCGCCTCTCCTGTGGAGAGTGTCTCCTCTTGAGATGCGACGGGAACGCCGGGAATTCTTTCCCTACGAAACAGGGAAAGGATCCCTCATCTCGAGCTAGGAGGCGGAAAAGGGGCTTCCCTGGATGTGTGCGGGACCCTCGTGCTTCCTCTCCAGTGGTGACGGGTATGTCTGGGAACTTGTGAGTTGCAGCAAGGGTGTGAAGGACCCTTTGGAAGTTCCAGTGGTTAGATGTGATTAGCCTCGAGAAGCCTCAGCGGAAATGGGCCTCATCTCGCCTGGAGGGCAAAAACTCCTGGATTTTCTCGAGTTGCGGCAAGTGCTCTCGACTTACGACGGGGACCTCAGGGACCCGCTCTGGTGGCCTAAGGAAAGGCCAGTCCCCATGCGAGTTCCTAGGGGGACCTTAGGGAATCCTCTCCCGTCGATGCCGGGGCCTAAGACCTTGTGTGGATTCGGGTTCCGAAAGTGAGGATTCCTCTCCAGTGCTGACATGGATCTTGGGGTACTTCTAGAGTCTCCCCAGGGGAGTCAGTCCTCGTCTCGAATGCGGGCATGCACTTGCGCTTTCCTCCAGAGCGGTAGCAGCAGTGTCACGCAGTCCGCCGCATGCATCAAAGGATCTATGGTTTTCCCTCGAGTCTTTCCCACGAGGCTTTCCCACGAGGCTTTACCACAGGGCTGTCTAACGTGCAAACGTGGTGGGAGTCGATCCTCGGCTTGAACGTCAAGGCAGTGCAGGGCAAACAGGTTCCTCTGGAATGGACTGACACATCTGGGGGACTCTTGGAATGGTGGCACGACCCTGGAGTTCCTCTCGACTTTCCTGTGGACAGCGCCTCCTATTGAGATGCGACGGGAACGCCAGGAATTCTTTCCCTACTAAACAGGGAAAGGATCCCTCATCTCGAGGTGGGAGGCGGAAACGGGGATTCCCTGGATGTGTGCGGGACCCTTGTGCTTCCTCTCGAGGGGAGACGGGTATGTCAGGGAACTTCTTGAGTTGCAGCAAGGGTGTGAAGGACCCTTTGGAAGTTCCACTGGTTAGACGTGATTAGCCTCGAGAAGCCTCAGCGGAAATGGGCCTCATCTCGCCTGGAGGGCAAAACCTCCTGGATTTTCTCGAGTTGCGGCAGGTGCTCTCGACTTACGACGGGGACCTCGGGGACCCGCTCTGGTGGCCGCAGGAAAGGCCAGTCCCCATGCGAGTTCCTCGGGGGCCTCTCGGGATTCCTCTCCCTTCGATGCCGGGGCCTAAGACCTTGTGTGGAGTCGGGGCCGGAACCTGAGGATTCCTCTCCAGTGGTGACATGGATCTTGGGGTACTTCTGGAGTCTCCCCAGGGGAGTCAGTCCTCGTCTCGAATGCGGGCATGCACTTGCGCTTTCTTCCAGAGCGGTAGCAGCAGTGTCACGCAATCCGCCGCGTGGATCAAAGGATCTATGGTTTTCCCTCGAGTCTTTCCCACGAGGCTTTCCCACGAGGCTTTCCCACAGGGCTGTCCCACGTGCACACGTGGTGGGAGTCGATCCTCGGCTTGAACGTCAAGGCAGTGCAGGGAAAACAGGTTCCTCTGGTATGGACTGACACATCTGGGGGTCTCTTGGAATGGTGGCACGACCCTGGAGTTCCTCTCGCCTCTCCTGTGGAGAGCGTCTCCTCTTGAGATGCGACGGGAACGCCGGGAATTCTTTCCCTACGAAACAGGGAAAGGATCCCTCATCTCGAGGTAGGAGGCGGAAACGGGGCTCCCCTGGATGTGTGCGGGACCCCACGTGCTTCCTCTCGAGTGGAGACGGGTATGTCGGGGAAGTTCTTGAGTTGCAGCAAGGGTGTGAAGGACCCTTTGGAAGTTCCAGTGGTTAGACGTGATTAGCCTCGAGAAGACTCAGCGGAAAGGGGCCTCATCTCGCCTGGAGGGCAAAACCTCCTGTATTTTCTCGAGTTGCGGCAGGTGCTCTCGACTTACGACGGGGACCTCAGGGACCCGCTCTGGTGGCCTCAGGAAAGGCCAGTCCCCATGCGAGTTCCTCGGGGGCCTCTCGGGATTCCTCTCCCGTCGATGCCGGGGCCTAAGACCTTGTGTGGAGTCGGGGCCGGAACCTGAGGATTCCTCTGCAGTGCTGACATGGATCTTGTGGTACTTCTGGAGTCTCCCCAGGGGAGTCAGGCCTCGTCTCGAATGCGGGCATGCACTTGCGCTTTCCTCCAGAGCGGTAGCAGCAGTGTCACGCAGTCCGCTGCGTGGATCAAAGGATCTATGGTTTTCCCACGAGTCTTTCCCACGAGGCTTTCCCACGAGGCTTTCCCACAGGGCTGTCCCACGTGCACACGTGGTGGGAGTGGATCCTCGGCTTGAACGTCAAGGCAGTGCAGGGAAAACAGGTTCCTCTGGAATGGACTGACACATCTGGGGGACTCTTGGAATGGTGGCACGACCCTGGAGTTCCTCTCGCCTTTCCTGTGCAGAGCGCCTCCTCTTGAGATGCGACGGGAACGCCGGGAATTCTTTACTTACGAAACAGGGAAAGGATCCCTTATCTCGAGCTAGGAGGCGGAAACGGGTTTCCCCTGGATGTGTGCGGGACCCCACGTGCTTCCTCTCGAGTGGAGACGGGTATGTCGGGGAACTTCTTGAGTTGCAGCAAGGGTGTGAAGGACCCTTTGGAAGTTCCAGTGGTTAGATGTGATTGGCCTCGAGAAGCCTCAGCGGAAATGGGCCTCATCTCGCCTGGAGGGCAAAACCTCCTGGATTCTCTGGAGTTGCGGCAGGTGCTATCGAGTTACGACGGGGACCTCAGGGACCCGCTCTGGTGGCCTCAGGAAAGGCCAGTCCCCATGCGAGTTCCTCGGGAGCCTCTCGGGATTCCTCTCCCGTCGATGCCGGGGCCTAAGACCTTGTGTGGAGTCGGGGCCGGAACCTGAGGATTCCTCTGCAGTGCTGACATGGATCTTGGGGTACTTCTGGAGTCTCCCCAGGGGAGTCAGTCCTCGTCTCGAATGCGGGCATGCACTTGCGCTTTCCTCCAGAGCGGTAGCAGCAGTGTCACGCAGTCCGCCGCGTGGATCAAAGGATCTATGGTTTTCCCTCGATTCTTTCCACGAGCTTTCCCACGAGGCTTTCCCACAGGGCTGTCCCACGTGCACACGTGGTGGGAGTCGATCCTCGGCTTGAACGTCAAGGCAGTGCAGGGAAAACAGGTTCCTCTGGAATGGACTGACACATCTGGGGGACTCTTGGAATGGTGGCACGACCCTGGAGTTCCTCTCGCCTTTCCTGTGGAGAGCGCCTCCTCTTGAAATGCGACGGGAACGCCGGGAATTCTTTCCCTATGAAACAGGGAAAGGATCCCTCATCTCGAGCTAGGAGGCGGAAACGGGGCTCCCCTGGATGTGTGAGGGACCCTCGTGCTTCCTCTCGAGTGGAGACGGTTATGTCGGGGAACTTCTTGAGTTGCAGCAAGGGTGTGAAGGACCCTTTGGAAGTTCCAGTGGTTAGATGTGATTAGCCTCGAGAAGCCTCAGCGGAAATGGGCCTCATCTCGCCTGGAGGGCAAAACCTCCTGGAATTTCTCGTGTTGCGGCAGGTGCTCTCGACTTGCGATGGGGACCTCGGGGACCAGCTCTGGTGGCCTCAGGAAAGGCCAGTCCCCATGCGAGTTCCTCGGGGGCCTCTCGGGATTCCTCTCCCGTCGATGCCGGGGCCTAAGACCTTGTGTGGTGTCGGGGCCGGAACCTGAGGATTCCTCTGCAGTGCTGACATGGATCTTGGGGTACTTCTGGAGTCTCCCCAGGGGAGTCAGTCCTCGTCTCGAATGCGGGCATGCACTTGCGCTTTCCTCCAGAGCGGTAGCAGCAGTGTCACGCAGTCCGCCGCGTGGATCAAAGGATCTATGGTTTTCCCTCGAGTCTTTCCCACGAGGCTTTCCCACGAGGCTTTCCCACAGGGCTGTCCCACGTGCACACGTGGTGGGAGTCGATCCTCAGCTTGAACGTCAAGGCAGTGCTGGGAAAACAGGTTCCTCTGGAATGGACTGACACATCTGGGGGACTCTTGGAATGGTGGCACGACCCTGGAGTTCCTCTCGCCTTTCCTCTGGAGAGCGCCTCCTCTTGAGATGCGACGGGAACGCCGGGAATTCTTTCCCTACGAAACAGGGAAAGGATCCCTCATCTCGAGCTAGGAGGCGGAAAAGGGGCTTCCCTGGATGTGTGCGGGACCCTCGTGTTTCCTCTCGAGTGGAGACGGGTATGTCTGGGAACTTGTGAGTTGCAGCAAGGGTGTGAAGGACCCTTTGGAAGTTCCAGTGGTTAGATGTGATTAGCCTCGAGAAGCCTCAGCGGAAATGGGCCTCATCTCGCCTGGAGGGCAAAAACTCCTGGATTTTCTCGAGTTGCGGCAGGTGCTCTCGACTTACGATGGGACCTCAGGGACCCGCTCTGGTGGCCTCAGGAAAGGCCAGTCCCCATTCGAGTTCCTAGGGGGCCCTTAGGGAATCCTCTCCCGTCGATGCCGGGGCCTAAGACCTTGTGTGGATTCGGGTTCCGAAAGTGAGGATTCCTCTCCAGTGCTGACATGGATCTTGGGGTACTTCTAGAGTCTCCCCAGGGGAGTCAGTCCTCGTCTCGAATGTGGGCATGCACTTGCGCTTTTCTCCAGAGCTGTAGCAGCAGTGTCACGCAGTCCGCCGCGTGCATCAAAGGATCTATGGTTTTCCCTCGAGGCTTTCCCACGAGGCTTTCCCACGAGGCTTTACCACAGGGCTGTCTAACGTGCAAACGTGGTGGGAGTCGATCCTCGGCTTGAACGTCAAGGCAGTGCAGGCAAACAGGTTCCTCTGGAATGGACTGACACATCTGGGGGACTCTTGGAATGGTGGCACGACCCTGGAGTTCCTCTCGACTTTCCTGTGGACAGCGCATCCTATTGAGATGCGACGGGAACGCCGGGAATTCTTTCCCTACGAAACAGGGAAAGGATCCCTCATCTCGAGGTGGGAGGCGGAAACGGGGCTTCCCTGGATGTGTGCGGGACCCTTGTGCTTCCTCTCGAGGGGAGACGGGTATGTCGGGGATCTTCTTGAGTTGCAGCAAGGGTGTGAAGGACCCTTTGGAAGTTCCACTGGTTAGATGTGATTAGCCTCGAGAAGCCTCAGCAGAAATGGGCCTCATCTCGCCTGGAGGGCAAAACCTCCTGGATTTTCTCGAGTTGCGGCAGGTGCTCTCGACTTACGACGGGGACCTCGGGGACCCGCTCTGGTGGCCTCAGGAAAGCCCAGTCCCCATGCGAGTTCCTCGGGGGCCTCTCGGGATTCCTCTCCCTTCGATGCCGGGGCCTAAGACCTTGTGTGGAGTCGGGGCCGGAACCTGAGGATTCCTCTCCAGTGGTGACATGGATCTTGGGGTACTTCTGGAGTCTCCCCAGGGGAGTCAGTCCTCGTCTCGAATGCGGGCATGCACTTGCGCTTTCCTCCAGAGCGGTAGCAGCAGTGTCACGCAGTCCGCCGCGTGGATCAAAGGATCTATGGTTTTCCCTCGAGTCTTTCCCACGAGGCTTTCCCACGAGGCTTTCCCACAGGGCTGTCCCACGTGCACACGTGGTGGGAGTCGATCCTCGGCTTGAACGTCAAGGCAGTGCAGGGAAAACAGGTTCCTCTGGTATGGACTGGCACATCTGGGGGTCTCTTGGAATGTTGGCACGACCCTGGAGTTCCTCTCGCCTCTCCTGTGGAGAGCGTCTCCTCTTGAGATGCGACGGGAACGCCGGGAATTCTTTCCCTACGAAACAGGGAAAGGATCCCTCATCTCGAGCTAGGAGGCGGAAACGAGGCTCCCCTGGATGTGTGCGGTACCCCACGTGCTTCCTCTCGAGTGGAGACGGGTATGTCGGGGAACTTCTTGAGTTGCTGCAAGGGTGTGAAGGACCCTTTGGAAGTTCCAGTGGTTAGACGTGATTAGCCTCGAGAAGCCTCAGCGGAAATGGGCCTCATTTCGCCTGCAGGGCAAAACCTCCTGGATTTTCTCGAGTTGCGGCAGGTGCTCTCGACTTACGACGGGGACCTCAGGGACCCGCTCTGGTGGCCTCAGGAAAGGCCAGTCCCCATGCGAGTTCCTCGGGGGCCTCTCGGGATTCCTCTCCCGTTGATGCCGGGGCCTAAGACCTTGTGTGGAGTCGTGGCCGGAACCTGAGGATTCCTCTGCAGTGCTGACATGGATCTTGGGGTACTTCTGGAGTCTCCCCAGGGGAGTCAGTCCTCGTCTGGAATGCGGGCATGCACTTGCGCTTTCCTCCATAGCGGTAGCAGCAGTGTCCCGCAGTCCGCCGCGTGGATCAAAGGATCTATGGTTTTCCCTTGAGTCTTTCCCACGAGGCTTTCCCACGAGGCTTTCCCACAGGGCTGTTCCACGTGCACACGTGCTGGGATTCGATCCTCGGCTTGAACGTCAAGGCAGTGCAGGGAAAACAGGTTCCTCTGGAATGGACTGACACATCTGGGGGTCTCTTGGAATGGTGTCACGACCCTGGATTTCCTCTCGCCTTTCCTGTGGAGAGCGCCAACTCTTCGGGAACGCCGGGAATTCTTTCCCTACGAAACAGGGAAAGGATCCCTCATCTCGAGCTAGGAGGCAGAAACGGGGCTCCCCTGGATGTGTGCGGGACCCTACTTGCTTCCTCTCGAGTGGAGACGGGTATGTCGCGGAACTGCTTGAGTTGCAGCAAGGGTTCGAAGGACCCTTTGGAAGTTCCAGTGGTTAGATGTGATTAGCCTCGAGAAGCCTCAGCGGAAATGGGCCTCATCTCGCCTGGAGGGCAAAACCTCCTTGATTTTCTCGAGTTGTGGCAGGTGCTCTCGACTTACGACGGGGACCTCAGGGACCCGCTCTGGTGGCCTCAGGAAAGGCCAGTCCCCATGCGAGTTCCTCGGGGGCCTCTCGGGATTCCTCTCCCGTCAATGCCAGGGCCTAAGACCTTGCGTGGAGTCGGGGCCGGAACCTGAGGATTCCTCTCCAGTGCTGACATGGATCTTGGGGTACTTCTGGAGTCTCCCCAGGGGAGTCAGTCCTCGTCTCGAATGCGGGCATGCACTTGAGCTTTCCTCCAGAGCGGTAGCAGCAGTGTCACGCAGTCCGCCGCGTGGATCAAAGCATCTATGATTTTCCCTCGACTCTTTCCCCCGAGGCTTTCCCACGAGGCTTTCCCACAGGGCTGTCAGACGTGCACACGTGGTGGGAGTCGATCCTCGGCTTGAACGTCAAGGCAGTGCAGGGAAAACAGGTTCCTCTGGAATGGACTGACACATCTGGGCATCTCTTGCAATGGTGGCACGACCCTGGAGTTCCTCTCACCTTTCCTGTGGAGAGCGCCTCCTCTTGAGATGCGATGGGAACGCCGGGAATTCTTTCCCTACGAAACAGGGAAAGGATCCCACATCTCGAGCTAGGAGGCGGAAACGGGGCTCCCCTGGATGTGTGCGGGACCCTCGTGCTTCCTCTCGAGTGGAGAAGGGTATGTCGGGGAACTTCTTGAGTTGCAGCAAGGGTGTGAAGGACCCTTTGGAAGTTCCAGTGGTTAGATGTGATTAGCCTCGAGAAGCCTCAGCGGAAATGGGCCTCGTCTCGCCTGGAGGGCAAAACCTCCTGGATTTTCTCGAGTTGCGGCATGTGCTCTCGACTTACGACGGGGTCTCGGGGACCCGCTCTAGTGGCCTCAGGAAAGGCCAGTCCCCATGCGAGTTCCTCGGGGGCCTCTCGGGATTCCTCTCCCGTGGATGTCGGGGCCTAAGACCTTGTGTGGAGTCGGGGCCGGAACCTGAGGATTCCTCTCCACTGCTGACATGGATCGTGGGCTACTTCTGGAGTCTCCCCAGGGGAGTCAGTCCTGGTCTCGAATGCGGGCATGCATATGCGCTTTACTCCAGAGCGGTAGCAGCAGTGTCACGCAGTCTGCCGCGTGGATCAAAGGATCTATAGTTTTCCCTCGAGTCTTTCCCACGAGGCTTTCCCACGAAGCTTTCCCACGAGGCTTTCCCACAGGGCTGTCCCACGTGCACACGTGGTGGGAGTCGATCCTCGGCTTGAACGTCAAGGCAGTGCAGGGAAAACAGGTTCCTCTGGAATGGACTGACACATCTGGGGGACTCTTGGAATGGTGGCACGACCCTGGAGTTCCTCTCGCCTTTCCTGTGGAGAGAGCCTCCTCTTGAGATGCGACGGGAACGCTGGGAATTCTTTCCCTACGAAACAGGGAAAGGATCCCTCATCTCGAGCTAGGAGGCGGAAACGGGGCTCCCCTGGATGTGTGTGGGACCCTCGTGCTTCCTCTCGAGTGGAGAAGTGTATGTCGGGGAACTTCTTGAGTTGCAGCAAGGGTGTGAAGGACCCTTTGGAAGTTCCAGAGGTTAGATGTGATTAGCCTCGAGAAGCCTCAGCGGAAATGGGCCTCATCTCGCCTGGAGGGCAAAACCTCCTGGATTTTCTCGAGTTGCGGCAGGTGCTCTCGACTTACTACGGGGTCTCGGGGACCCGCTCTGGTGGCCTCAGGAAAGGCCAGTCCCCATGCGAGTTCCTCGGGGGCCTCTCGGGATTCCTCTCCCGTGGATGCCGGGGCCTAAGACCTTGTGTGGAGTCGGGGCCGGAACCTGAGGATTCCTCTCCAGTGCTGACATGGATCTTGGGGTACTTCTGGAGTCTCCCCAGGGGAGTCAGTCCTCGTCTCGAATGCGGACATGCACTTGCGCTTTCCTCCAGAGTGGTAGCAGCAGTGTCACGCAGTCCGCCGCGTGGATCAAAGGATCTATGGTTTTCCCACGAGTCTTTCCCACGAGGCTTTCCCACGAGGCTTTCCCACAGGGCTGTCCCACGTGCACACGTGGTGGGAGTCGATCCTCGGCTTGAACGTCAAGGTAGTGCAGGGAAAACAGGTTCCTCTGGAATGGACTGACACATCTGGGGGGCTCTTGGAATGGTGGCAGGACCCTGGAGTTCCTCTCGCCTTTCCTGTGGAGAGCGCCTCCTCTTAAGATGCGACGGGAACGCCGGGAATTCTTTCCCTACGAAACAGGGAAAGGATCCCTCATCTCGAGCTAGGAGGCGGAAACGGGGCTCCCCTGGATGTGTGCGGGACCCTCGTGCTTCCTCTCGAGTGGAGACGGGTATGTCGGGGAACTTCTTGAGTTGCAGCAAGGGTGTGAAGGACCCTTTGGAAGTTCCAGTGGTTAGATGTGATTAGCCTCGAGAAGCCTCAGCGGAAATGGGCCTCATCTCGCCTGGAGGGCAAAACCTACTGGATTTTCTCGAGTTGCGGCAGGTGCTCTCGCCTTACGACGGGGACCTCGGGGACCCGCTCTGGTGGCCTCAGGAAAGGCCAGTCCCCATGCGAGTTCCTCGGGGGCCTCTCGGGATTCCTCTCCCGTCGATGCCGGGGCCTAAGACCTTGTGTGGAGTCGGGGCCGGAACCTGAGGATTCCTCTCCAGTGCTGACATGGATCTTGGGGTACTTCTGGAGTCTCCCCAGGATAGTCAGTCCTCGTCTCGAATGCGGGCATGCAATTGCGCTTTCCTCCAGAGCGGTAGCAGCAGTGTCACGCAGTCCGCCGCGTGGATTAAAGGATCTATGGTTTTCCCTCGAGACTTTCCCACGAGGCTTTCCCACGAGGCTTTCCCACAGGTCTGTCCCACGTGCACACGTGCTGGGAGTCGATTCTCGTCTTGAACGTCAAGGCAGTGCAGGGAAAACAGGTTCCTCTGGAATGGACTGACACATCTGGGGGACTCTTGGAATTGTGGCACGACCCTGGAGTTCCTCTCGCGTTTCCTGTGGAGAGCGCCTCCTCTTGAGATGCGACGGGAACGCTGGGAATTCTTTCCCTACGAAACAGGGAAAGGATCCCTCATCTCGAGCTAGGAGGCGGAAACGGGGCTCCCCTGGATGTGTGCGGGCCCCTGGTGCTACCTCTCGAGTGGAGACGGCTATGTCGGGGAACTTCTTGAGTTGCAGCAAGGGTGTGAAGGACCCTTTGGAAGTTCCAGTGGTTAGATGTGATTAGCCTCGAGAAGCCTCAGCGGAAATGGGCCTCATCTCGCCTGGAGGGCAAAACCTCCTGGATTTTCTCGAGTTGCGGCAGGTGCTCTCGATTTACGACGGGGACCTCGGGGACCCTCTCTGGTGGCCTCAGGAAAGGCCAGTCCCCATGCGAGTTCCTCGGGGGCCTCTCGGTATTCCTCTCCCGTCCATGCCAGGGCCTACGACCTTGTGTGGAGTCGGGGCCGGAACCTGAGGATTCCTCTCCAGTGCTGACATGGATCTTGGGGTACTTCTGGAGTCTCCCCAGGGGAGTCAGTGCTGGTCTCGAATGCGGGCATGCACTTGCGCTTTACTCCAGAGCGGTAGCAGCAGTGTCACGCAGTCTGCCGCGTGGATCAAAGGATCTATAGTTTTCCCTCGAGTCTTTCCCACGAGGCTTTCCCACGAGGCTTTCCCACGAGGCTTTCCCACAGGGCTGTCCCACGTGCACACGTGGTGGGAGTCGATCCTCGGCTTGAACGTCAAGGCAGTGCAGGGAAAACAGGTTCCTCTGGAATGGACTGACACATCTGGGGGACTCTTGGAATGGTGGCACGACCCTGGAGTTCCTCTCGCCTTTCCTGTGGAGAGCGCCTCGTCTTGAGATGCGACGGGAACGCCGGGAATTCTTTCCCTACGAAACAGGGAAAGGATCCCTCATCTCGAGCTAGGAGGCGGAAACGGGGCTCCCCTGGATGTGTGTGGGACCCTCGTGCTTCCTCTCGAGTGGAGACGTGTATGTCGGGGAACTTCTTGAGTTGCAGCACGGGTGTGAAGGACCCTTTGGAAGTTCCAGAGGTTAGATGTGATTAGCCTCGAGAAGCCTCAGCGGAAATGGGCCTCATCTCGCCTGGAGGGCAAAACCTCCTGGATTTTCTCGAGTTGCGGCAGGTGCTCTCGACTTAAGACGCGGTCTTGGGGACCCGCTCTGGTGGCCTCAGGAAAGGCCAGTCCCCATGCGAGTTCCTCGGGGGCCTCTCGGGATTCCTCTCCCGTGGATGCCGGGGCCTAAGACCTTGTGTGGAGTCGGGGCCGGAACCTGAGGATTCCTCTCCAGTGCTGACATGGATCTTGGGGTACTTCTGGAGTCTCCCCAGGGGAGGTAGTCCTCGTCTCGAATTCGGACATGCACTTGCGCTTTCCTCCAGAGTGGTAGCAGCAGTGTCACGCAGTCCGCCGCGTGGATTAAAGGATCTATGGTTTTCCCTCGAGTCTTTCCCACGAGGCTTTACCACGAGGCTTTCGCACAGGGCTGTCCCACGTACACACGTGGTGGGAGTCGATCCTCGGTTTGAACGTCAAGGCAGTGCAGGGAAAACAGATTCCTCTGGAATGGACTGACACAGCTGGGGGACTCTTGGAATGGTGGCACGACCCTGGAGTTCCTCTCGCCTTTCCTGTGGAGAGCGCCTTCTCTTGAGATGCGACGGGAACGCTGGGAATTCTTTCCCTACGAAACAGGGAAAGGATCCCTCATCTCGAGCTAGGAGGCGGAAACGGGGCTCCCCTGGATGTGTGCGGGACCCTCGTGCTTCCTCTCGAGTGGAGACGGGTATGTCGGGGAACTTCTTGAGTTGCAGCAAGGGTGTGAAGGACCCTTTGGAAGTTCCAGTGGTTAGATGTGATTAGCCTCGAGAAGCCTCAGCGGAAATGGGCCTCATCTCGCCTGGAGGGCAAAACCTCCTGGATTTTCTCGAGTTGCGGCAGGTGCTCTCGATTTACGACGGGGACCTCGGGGACCCTCTCTGGTGGCCTCAGGAAAGGCCAGTCCCCATGCGAGTTCCTCGGGGGCCTCTCGGTATTCCTCTCCCGTCCATGCCAGGGCCTACGACCTTGTGTGGAGTCGGGGCCGGAACCTGAGGATTCCTCTCCAGTGCTGACATGGATCTTGGGGTACTTCTGGAGTCTCCCCAGGGGAGTCAGTGCTGGTCTCGAATGCGGGCATGCACTTGCGCTTTACTCCAGAGCGGTAGCAGCAGTGTCACGCAGTCTGCCGCGTGGTTCAAAGGATCTATAGTTTTCCCTCGAGTCTTTCCCACGAGGCTTTCCCACGAGGCTTTCCCACGAGGCTTTCCCACAAGGCTGTCCCACGTGCACACGTGGTGGGAGTCGATCCTCGGCTTGAACGTCAAGGCAGTGCAGGGAAAACAGGTTCCTCTGGAATGGACTGACACATCTGGGGGACTCTTGGAATGGTGGCACGACCCTGGAGTTCCTCTCGCCTTTCCTGTGGAGAGCGCCTCGTCTTGAGATGCGACGGGAACGCCGGGAATTCTTTCCCTACGAAACAGGGAAAGGATCCCTCATCTCGAGCTAGGAGGCGGAAACGGGTTTCCCCTGGATGTGTGCGGGACCCCACGTGCTTCCTCTCGAGTGGAGACGGGTATGTCGGGGAACTTCTTGAGTTGCAGCAAGGGTGTGAAGGACCCTTTGGAAGTTCCAGTGGTTAGATGTGATTGGCCTCGAGAAGCCTCAGCGGAAATGGGCCTCATCTCGCCTGGAGGGCAAAACCTCCTGGATTCTCTGGAGTTGCGGCAGGTGCTATCGAGTTACGACGGGGACCACAGGGACCCGCTCTGGTGGCCTCAGGAAAGGCCAGTCCCCATGCGAGTTCCTCGGGAGCCTCTCGGGATTCCTCTCCCGTCGATGCCGGGGCCTAAGACCTTGTGTGGAGTCGGGGCCGGAACCTGAGGATTCCTCTGCAGTGCTGACATGGATCTTGGGGTACTTCTGGAGTCTCCCCAGGGGAGTCAGTCCTCGTCTCGAATGCGGGCATGCACTTGCGCTTTCCTCCAGAGCGGTAGCAGCAGTGTCACGCAGTCCGCCGCGTGGATCAAAGGATCTATGGTTTTCCCTCGATTCTTTCCACGAGCTTTCCCACGAGGCTTTCGCACAGGGCTGTCCCACGTGCACACGTGGTGGGAGTCGATCCTCGGCTTGAACGTCAAGGTAGTGCAGGGAAAACAGGTTCCTCTGGAATGGACTGACACATCTGGTGGACTCTTGGAATGGTGGCACGACCCTGGAGTTCCTCTCGCCTTTCCTGTGGAGAGCGCCTCCTCTTGAAATGCGACGGGAACGCCGGGAATTCTTTCCCTATGAAACAGGGAAAGGATCCCTCATCTCGAGCTAGGAGGCGGAAACGGGGCTCCCCTGGATGTGTGAGGGACCCTCGTGCTTCCTCTCGAGTGGAGACGGTTATGTCGGGGAACTTCTTGAGTTGCAGCAAGGGTGTGAAGGACCCTTTGGAAGTTCCAGTGGTTAGATGTGATTAGCCTCGAGAAGCCTCAGCGGAAATGGGCCTCATCTCGCCTGGAGGGCAAAACCTCCTGGAATTTCTCGTGTTGCGGCAGGTGCTCTCGACTTGCGATGGGGACCTCGGGAACCAGCTCTGGTGGCCTCAGGAAAGGCCAGTCCCCATGCGAGTTCCTCGGGGGCCTCTCGGGATTCCTCTCCCGTCGATGCCGGGGCCTAAGACCTTGTGTGGAGTCGGGGCCGGAACCTGAGGATTCCTCTGCAGTGCTGACATGGATCTTGGGGTACTTCTGGAGTCTCCCCAGGGGAGTCAGTCCTCGTCTCGAATGCGGGCATGCACTTGCGCTTTCCTCCAGAGCGGTAGCAGCAGTGTCACGCAGTCCGCCGCGTGGATCAAAGGATCTATGGTTTTCCCTCGAGTCTTTCCCACGAGGCTTTCCCACGAGGCTTTCCCACAGGGCTGTCCCACGTGCACACGTGGTGGGAGTCGATCCTCAGCTTGAACGTCAAGGCAGTGCTGGGAAAACAGGTTCCTCTGGAATGGACTGACACATCTGGGGGACTCTTGGAATGGTGGCACGACCCTGGAGTTCCTCTCGCCTTTCCTCTGGAGAGCGCCTCCTCTTGAGATGCGACGGGAACGCCGGGAATTCTTTCCCTACGAAACAGGGAAAGGATCCCTCATCTCGAGCTAGGAGGCGGAAAAGGGGCTTCCCTGGATGTGTGCGGGACCCTCGTGTTTCCTCTCGAGTGGAGACGGGTATGTCTGGGAACTTGTGAGTTGCAGCAAGGGTGTGAAGGACCCTTTGGAAGTTCCAGTGGTTAGATGTGATTAGCCTCGAGAAGCCTCAGCGGAAATGGGCCTCATCTCGCCTGGAGGGCAAAAACTCCTGGATTTTCTCGAGTTGCGGCAGGTGCTCTCGACTTATGATGGGACCTCAGGGACCCGCTCTGGTGGCCTCAGGAAAGGCCAGTCCCCATTCGAGTTCCTAGGGGGCCCTTAGGGAATCCTCTCCCGTCGATGCCGGGGCCTAAGACCTTGTGTGGATTCGGGTTCCGAAAGTGAGGATTCCTCGCCAGTGCTGACATGGATCTTGGGGTACTTCTAGAGTCTCCCCAGGGGAGTCAGTCCTCGTCTCGAATGTGGGCATGCACTTGCGCTTTTCTCCAGAGCTGTAGCAGCAGTGTCACGCAGTCCGCCGCGTGCATCAAAGGATCTATGGTTTTCCCTCGAGGCTTTCCCACGAGGCTTTCCCACGAGGCTTTACCACAGGGCTGTCTAACGTGCAAACGTGGTGGGAGTCGATCCTCGGCTTGAACGTCAAGGCAGTGCAGGCAAACAGGTTCCTCTGGAATGGACTGACACATCTGGGGGACTCTTGGAATGGTGGCACGACCCTGGAGTTCCTCTCGACTTTCCTGTGGACAGCGCATCCTATTGAGATGCGACGGGAACGCCGGGAATTCTTTCCCTACGAAACAGGGAAAGGATCCCTCATCTCGAGGTGGGAGGCGGAAACGGGGCTTCCCTGGATGTGTGCGGGACCCTTGTGCTTCCTCTCGAGGGGAGACGGGTATGTCGGGGAACTTCTTGAGTTGCAGCAAGGGTGTGAAGGACCCTTTGGAAGTTCCACTGGTTAGATGTGATTAGCCTCGAGAAGCCTCAGCAGAAATGGGCCTCATCTCGCCTGGAGGGCAAAACCTCCTGGATTTTCTCGAGTTGCGGCAGGTGCTCTCGACTTACGACGGGGACCTCAGGGACCCGCTCTGGTGGCCTCAGGAAAGGCCAGTCCCCATGCGAGTTCCTCGGGGGCCTCTCGGGATTCCTCTCCCTTCGATGCCGGGGCCTAAGACCTTGTGTGGAGTCGGGGCCGGAACCTGAGGATTCCTCTCCAGTGGTGACATGGATCTTGGGGTACTTCTGGAGTCTCCCCAGGGGAGTCAGTCCTCGTCTCGAATGCGGGCATGCACTTGCGCTTTCCTCCAGAGCGGTAGCAGCAGTGTCACGCAGTCCGCCGCGTGGATCAAAGGATCTATGGTTTTCCCTCGAGTCTTTCCCACGAGGCTTTCCCACGAGGCTTTCCCACAGGGCTGTCCCACGTGCACACGTGGTGGGAGTCGATCCTCGGCTTGAACGTCAAGGCAGTGCAGGCAAACAGGTTCCTCTGGTATGGACTGACACATCTGGGGGTCTCTTGGAATGGTGTCACGACCCTGGATTTCCTCTCGCCTTTCCTGTGGAGAGCGCCAACTCTTCGGGAACGCCGGGAATTCTTTCCCTACGAAACAGGGAAAGGATCCCTCATCTCGAGCTAGGAGGCAGAAACGGGGCTCCCCTGGATGTGTGCGGGACCCTACTTGCTTCCTCTCGAGTGGAGACGGGTATGTCGCGGAACTGCTTGAGTTGCAGCAAGGGTTCGAAGGACCCTTTGGAAGTTCCAGTGGTTAGATGTGATTAGCCTCGAGAAGCCTCAGCGGAAATGGGCCACATCTCGCCTGGAGGGCAAAACCTCCTTGATTTTCTCGAGTTGTGGCAGGTGCTCTCGACTTACGACGGGGACCTCAGGGACCCGCTCTGGTGGCCTCAGGAAAGGCCAGTCCCCATGCGAGTTCCTCGGGGGCCTCTCGGGATTCCTCTCCCGTCAATGCCAGGGCCTAAGACCTTGCGTGGAGTCGGGGCCGGAACCTGAGGATTCCTCTCCAGTGCTGACATGGATCTTGGGGTACTTCTGGAGTCTCCCCAGGGGAGTCAGTCCTCGTCTCGAATGCGGGCATGCACTTGAGCTTTCCTCCAGAGCGGTAGCAGCAGTGTCACGCAGTCCGCCGCGTGGATCAAAGCATCTATGATTTTCCCTCGACTCTTTCCCCCGAGGCTTTCCCACGAGGCTTTCCCACAGGGCTGTCAGACGTGCACACGTGGTGGGAGTCGATCCTCGGCTTGAACGTCAAGGCAGTGCAGGGAAAACAGGTTCCTCTGGAATGGACTGACACATCTGGGCATCTCTTGCAATGGTGGCACGACCCTGGAGTTCCTCTCACCTTTCCTGTGGAGAGCGCCTCCTCTTGAGATGCGATGGGAACGCCGGGAATTCTTTCCCTACGAAACAGGGAAAGGATCCCACATCTCGAGCTAGGAGGCGGAAACGGGGCTCCCCTGGATGTGTGCGGGACCCTCGTGCTTCCTCTCGAGTGGAGAAGGGTATGTCGGGGAACTTCTTGAGTTGCAGCAAGGGTGTGAAGGACCCTTTGGAAGTTCCAGTGGTTAGATGTGATTAGCCTCGAGAAGCCTCAGCGGAAATGGGCCTCGTCTCGCCTGGAGGGCAAAACCTCCTGGATTTTCTCGAGTTGCGGCATGTGCTCTCGACTTACGACGGGGTCTCGGGGACCCGCTCTAGTGGCCTCAGGAAAGGCCAGTCCCCATGCGAGTTCCTCGGGGGCCTCTCGGGATTCCTCTCCCGTGGATGTCGGGGCCTAAGACCTTGTGTGGAGTCGGGGCCGGAACCTGAGGATTCCTCTCCACTGCTGACATGGATCGTGGGCTACTTCTGGAGTCTCCCCAGGGGAGTCAGTCCTGGTCTCGAATGCGGGCATGCACATGCGCTTTACTCCAGAGCGGTAGCAGCAGTGTCACGCAGTCTGCCGCGTGGATCAAAGGATCTATAGTTTTCCCTCGAGTCTTTCCCACGAGGCTTTCCCACGAAGCTTTCCCACGAGGCTTTCCCACAGGGCTGTCCCACGTGCACACGTGGTGGGAGTCGATCCTCGGCTTGAACGTCAAGGTAGTGCAGGGAAAACAGGTTCCTCTGGAATGGACTGACACATCTGGGGGGCTCTTGGAATGGTGGCACGACCCTGGAGTTCCTCTCGCCTTTCCTGTGGAGAGCGCCTCCTCTTAAGATGCGACGGGAACGCCGGGAATTCTTTCCCTACGAAACAGGGAAAGGATCCCTCATCTCGAGCTAGGAGGCGGAAACGGGGCTCCCCTGGATGTGTGCGGGACCCTCGTGCTTCCTCTCGAGTGGAGACGGGTATGTCGGGGAACTTCTTGAGTTGCAGCAAGGGTGTGAAGGACCCTTTGGAAGTTCCAGTGGTTAGATGTGATTAGCCTCGAGAAGCCTCAGCGGAAATGGGCCTCATCTCGCCTGGAGGGCAAAACCTACTGGATTTTCTCGAGTTGCGGCAGGTGCTCTCGCCTTACGACGGGGACCTCGGGGACCCGCTCTGGTGGCCTCAGGAAAGGCCAGTCCCCATGCGAGTTCCTCGGGGGCCTCTCGGGATTCCTCTCCCGTCGATGCCGGGGCCTAAGACCTTGTGTGGAGTCGGGGCCGGAACCTGAGGATTCCTCTCCAGTGCTGACATGGATCTTGGGGTACTTCTGGAGTCTCCCCAGGGGAGTCAGTCCTCGTCTCGAATGCGGGCATGCAATTGCGCTTTCCTCCAGAGCGGTAGCAGCAGTGTCACGCATTCCGCCGCGTGGATTAAAGGATCTATGGTTTTCCCTCGAGACTTTCCCACGAGGCTTTCCCACGAGGCTTTCCCACAGGTCTGTCCCACGTGCACACGTGGTGGGAGTCGATTCTCGTCTTGAACGTCAAGGCAGTGCAGGGAAAACAGGTTCCTCTGGAATGGACTGACACATCTGGGGGACTCTTGGAATTGTGGCACGACCCTGGAGTTCCTCTCGCGTTTCCTGTGGAGAGCGCCTCCTCTTGAGATGCGACGGGAACGCTGGGAATTCTTTCCCTACGAAACAGGGAAAGGATCCCTCATCTCGAGCTAGGAGGCGGAAACGGGGCTCCCCTGGATGTGTGCGGGCCCCTGGTGCTACCTCTCGAGTGGAGACGGCTATGTCGGGGAACTTCTTGAGTTGCAGCAAGGGTGTGAAGGACCCTTTGGAAGTTCCAGTTTTTAGATGTGATTAGCCTCGAGAAGCCTCAGCGGAAATGGGCCTCATCTCGCCTGGAGGGCAAAACCTCCTGGATTTTCTCGAGTTGCGGCAGGTGCTCTCGATTTACGACGGGGACCTCGGGGACCCTCTCTGGTGGCCTCAGGAAAGGCCAGTCCCCATGCGAGTTCCTCGGGGGCCTCTCGGTATTCCTCTCCCGTCCATGCCAGGGCCTACGACCTTGTGTGGAGTCGGGGCCGGAACCTGAGGATTCCTCTCCAGTGCTGACATGGATCTTGGGGTACTTCTGGAGTCTCCCCAGGGGAGTCAGTGCTGGTCTCGAATGCGGGCATGCACTTGCGCTTTACTCCAGAGCGGTAGCAGCAGTGTCACGCAGTCTGCCGCGTGGATCAAAGGATCTATAGTTTTCCCTCGAGTCTTTCCCACGAGGCTTTCCCACGAGGCTTTCCCACGAGGCTTTCCCACAGGGCTGTCCCACGTGCACACGTGGTGGGAGTCGATCCTCGGCTTGAACGTCAAGGCAGTGCAGGGAAAACAGGTTCCTCTGGAATGGACTGACACATCTGGGGGACTCTTGGAATGGTGGCACGACCCTGGAGTTCCTCTCGCCTTTCCTGTGGAGAGCGCCTCGTCTTGAGATGCGACGGGAACGCCGGGAATTCTTTCCCTACGAAACAGGGAAAGGATCCCTCATCTCGAGCTAGGAGGCGGAAACGGGGCTCCCCTGGATGTGTGTGGGACCCTCGTGCTTCCTCTCGAGTGGAGACGTGTATGTCGGGGAACTTCTTGAGTTGCAGCACGGGTGTGAAGGACCCTTTGGAAGTTCCAGAGGTTAGATGTGATTAGCCTCGAGAAGCCTCAGCGGAAATGGGCCTCATCTCGCCAGGAGGGCAAAACCTCCTGGATTTTCTCGAGTTGCGGCAGGTGCTCTCGACTTAAGACGCGGTCTTGGGGACCCGCTCTGGTGGCCTCAGGAAAGGCCAGTCCCCATGCGAGTTCCTCGGGGGCCTCTCGGGATTCCTCTCCCGTGGATGCCGGGGCCTAAGACCTTGTGTGGAGTCGGGGTCGGAACCTGAGGATTCCTCTCCAGTGCTGACATGGATCTTGGGGTACTTCTGGAGTCTCCCCAGGGGAGGTAGTCCTCGTCTCGAATTCGGACATGCACTTGCGCTTTCCTCCAGAGTGGTAGCAGCAGTGTTACGCAGTCCGCCGCGTGGATTAAAGGATCTATGGTTTTCCCTCGAGTCTTTCCCACGAGGCTTTACCACGAGGCTTTCGCACAGGGCTGTCCCACGTACACACGTGGTGGGAGTCGATCCTCGGTTTGAACGTCAAGGCAGTGCAGGGAAAACAGATTCCTCTGGAATGGACTGACACAGCTGGGGGACTCTTGGAATGGTGGCACGACCCTGGAGTTCCTCTCGCCTTTCCTGTGGAGAGCGCCTTCTCTTGAGATGCGACGGGAACGCTGGGAATTCTTTCCCTACGAAACAGGGAAAGGATCCCTCATCTCGAGCTAGGAGGCGGAAACGGGGCTCCCCTGGATGTGTGCGGGACCCTCGTGCTTCCTCTCGAGTGGAGACGGGTATGTCGGGGAACTTCTTGAGTTGCAGCAAGGGTGTGAAGGACCCTTTGGAAGTTCCAGTGGTTAGATGTGATTAGCCTCGAGAAGCCTCAGCGGAAATGGGCCTCATCTCGCCTGGAGGGCAAAACCTCCTGGATTTTCTCGAGTTGCGGCAGGTGCTCTCGACTTACGACGGGGACCTCGGGGACCCGCTCTGGTGGCCTCAGGAAAGGCCAGTCCCCATGCGAGTTCCTCGGGGGCCTCTCGGGATTCCTCTCCCGTCGATGCCGGGGCCTAAGACCTTGTGTGGAGTCGGGGCCGGAACCTGAGGATTCCTCTCCACTGCTTACATGGATCTTGGGGTACTTCTGGAGTCTCCCCAGGGGAGTCAGTCCTCGTCTCGAATGCGGGCATGCACTTGCGCTTTCATCCAGAGCGGTAGCAGCAGTGTCACGCAGTCCGCCGCGTGGATCAAAGGATCTATGGTTTTCCCACGAGTCTTTCCCACGAGGCTTTCCCACGAGGCTTTCCCACAGGGCTGTCCCACGTGCACACGTGGTGGGAGTCGATCCTCGGCTTGAACGTCAAGGCAGTGCAGGGAAAACAGGTTCCTCTGGAATGGACTGACACATCTGGGGGACTCTTGGAATTGTGGCACGACCCTGGAGTTCCTCTCGCCTTTCCTGTGGAGAGCGCCTCCTCTTGAGATGCGACGGGAACGCTGGGAATTCTTTCCCTACGAAACAGGGAAAGGATCCCTCATCTCGAGCTAGGAGGCGGAAACGGGGCTCCCCTGGATGTGTGCGGGCCCCTGGTGCTACCTCTCGAGTGGAGACGGCTATGTCGGGGAACTTCTTGAGTTGCAGCAAGGGTGTGAAGGACCCTTTGGAAGTTCCAGTTTTTAGATGTGATTAGCCTCGAGAAGCCTCAGCGGAAATGGGCCTCATCTCGCCTGGAGGGCAAAACCTCCTGGATTTTCTCGAGTTGCGGCAGGTGCTCTCGATTTACGACGGGGACCTCGGGGACCCTCTCTGGTGGCCTCAGGAAAGGCCAGTCCCCATGCGAGTTCCTCGGGGGCCTCTCGGTATTCCTCTCCCGTCCATGCCAGGGCCTACGACCTTGTGTGGAGTCGGGGCCGGAACCTGAGGATTCCTCTCCAGTGCTGACATGGATCTTGGGGTACTTCTGGAGTCTCCCCAGGGGAGTCAGTGCTGGTCTCGAATGCGGGCATGCACTTGCGCTTTACTCCAGAGCGGTAGCAGCAGTGTCACGCAGTCTGCCGCGTGGATCAAAGGATCTATAGTTTTCCCTCGAGTCTTTCCCACGAGGCTTTCCCACGAGGCTTTCCCACGAGGCTTTCCCACAGGGCTGTCCCACGTGCACACGTGGTGGGAGTCGATCCTCGGCTTGAACGTCAAGGCAGTGCAGGGAAAACAGGTTCCTCTGGAATGGACTGACACATCTGGGGGACTCTTGGAATGGTGGCACGACCCTGGAGTTCCTCTCGCCTTTCCTGTGGAGAGCGCCTCGTCTTGAGATGCGACGGGAACGCCGGGAATTCTTTCCCTACGAAACAGGGAAAGGATCCCTCATCTCGAGCTAGGAGGCGGAAACGGGGCTCCCCTGGATGTGTGTGGGACCCTCGTGCTTCCTCTCGAGTGGAGACGTGTATGTCGGGGAACTTCTTGAGTTGCAGCACGGGTGTGAAGGACCCTTTGGAAGTTCCAGAGGTTAGATGTGATTAGCCTCGAGAAGCCTCAGCGGAAATGGGCCTCATCTCGCCAGGAGGGCAAAACCTCCTGGATTTTCTCGAGTTGCGGCAGGTGCTCTCGACTTAAGACGCGGTCTTGGGGACCCGCTCTGGTGGCCTCAGGAAAGGCCAGTCCCCATGCGAGTTCCTCGGGGGCCTCTCGGGATTCCTCTCCCGTGGATGCCGGGGCCTAAGACCTTGTGTGGAGTCGGGGTCGGAACCTGAGGATTCCTCTCCAGTGCTGACATGGATCTTGGGGTACTTCTGGAGTCTCCCCAGGGGAGGTAGTCCTCGTCTCGAATTCGGACATGCACTTGCGCTTTCCTCCAGAGTGGTAGCAGCAGTGTTACGCAGTCCGCCGCGTGGATTAAAGGATCTATGGTTTTCCCTCGAGTCTTTCCCACGAGGCTTTACCACGAGGCTTTCGCACAGGGCTGTCCCACGTACACACGTGGTGGGAGTCGATCCTCGGTTTGAACGTCAAGGCAGTGCAGGGAAAACAGATTCCTCTGGAATGGACTGACACAGCTGGGGGACTCTTGGAATGGTGGCACGACCCTGGAGTTCCTCTCGCCTTTCCTGTGGAGAGCGCCTTCTCTTGAGATGCGACGGGAACGCTGGGAATTCTTTCCCTACGAAACAGGGAAAGGATCCCTCATCTCGAGCTAGGAGGCGGAAACGGGGCTCCCCTGGATGTGTGCGGGACCCTCGTGCTTCCTCTCGAGTGGAGACGGGTATGTCGGGGAACTTCTTGAGTTGCAGCAAGGGTGTGAAGGACCCTTTGGAAGTTCCAGTGGTTAGATGTGATTAGCCTCGAGAAGCCTCAGCGGAAATGGGCCTCATCTCGCCTGGAGGGCAAAACCTCCTGGATTTTCTCGAGTTGCGGCAGGTGCTCTCGACTTACGACGGGGACCTCGGGGACCCGCTCTGGTGGCCTCAGGAAAGGCCAGTCCCCATGCGAGTTCCTCGGGGGCCTCTCGGGATTCCTCTCCCGTCGATGCCGGGGCCTAAGACCTTGTGTGGAGTCGGGGCCGGAACCTGAGGATTCCTCTCCACTGCTTACATGGATCTTGGGGTACTTCTGGAGTCTCCCCAGGGGAGTCAGTCCTCGTCTCGAATGCGGGCATGCACTTGCGCTTTCATCCAGAGCGGTAGCAGCAGTGTCACGCAGTCCGCCGCGTGGATCAAAGGATCTATGGTTTTCCCACGAGTCTTTCCCACGAGGCTTTCCCACGAGGCTTTCCCACAGGGCTGTCCCACGTGCACACGTGGTGGGAGTCGATCCTCGGCTTGAACGTCAAGGCAGTGCAGGGAAAACAGGTTCCTCTGGAATGGACTGACACATCTGGGGGACTCTTGGAATTGTGGCACGACCCTGGAGTTCCTCTCGCCTTTCCTGTGGAGAGCGCCTCCTCTTGAGATGCGACGGGAACGCTGGGAATTCTTTCCCTACGAAACAGGGAAAGGATCCCTCATCTCGAGCTAGGAGGCGGAAACGGGGCTCCCCTGGATGTGTGCGGGCCCCTGGTGCTACCTCTCGAGTGGAGACGGCTATGTCGGGAACTTCTTGAGTTGCAGCAAGGGTGTGAAGGACCCTTTCGAAGTTCCAGTGGTTAGATGTGATTAGCCTCGAGAAGCCTCAGCGGAAATGGGCCTCATCTCGCCTGGAGGGCAAAACCTCCTGGATTTTCTCGAGTTGCGGCAGGTGCTCTCGATTTACGACGGGGACCTCGGGGACCCTCTCTGGTGGCCTCAGGAAAGGCCAGTCCCCATGCGAGTTCCTCGGGGGCCTCTCGGTATTCCTCTCCCGTCCATGCCAGGGCCTACGACCTTGTGTGGAGTCGGGGCCGGAACCTGAGGATTCCTCTCCAGTGCTGACATGGATCTTGGGGTACTTCTGGAGTCTCCCCAGGGGAGTCAGTGCTGGTCTCGAATGCGGGCATGCACTTGCGCTTTACTCCAGAGCGGTAGCAGCAGTGTCACGCAGTCTGCCGCGTGGATCAAAGGATCTATAGTTTTCCCTCGAGTCTTTCCCACGAGGCTTTCCCACGAGGCTTTCCCACGAGGCTTTCCCACAAGGCTGTCCCACGTGCACACGTGGTGGGAGTCGATCCTCGGCTTGAACGTCAAGGCAGTGCAGGGAAAACAGGTTCCTCTGGAATGGACTGACACATCTGGGGGACTCTTGGAATGGTGGCACGACCCTGGAGTTCCTCTCGCCTTTCCTGTGGAGAGCGCCTCGTCTTGAGATGCGACGGGAACGCCGGGAATTCTTTCCCTACGAAACAGGGAAAGGATCCCTCATCTCGAGCTAGGAGGCGGAAACGGGGCTCCCCTGGATGTGTGTGGGACCCTCGTGCTTCCTCTCGAGTGGAGACGTGTATGTCGGGGAACTTCTTGAGTTGCAGCACGGGTGTGAAGGACCCTTTGGAAGTTCCAGAGGTTAGATGTGATTAGCCTCGAGAAGCCTCAGCAGAAATGGGCCTCATCTCGCCTGGAGGGCAAAACCTCCAGGAATTTCTCGAGTTGCGGCAGGTGCTCTCGACTTAAGACGCGGTCTCGGGGACCCGATCTGGTGGCCTCAGGAAAGGCCAGTCCCCATGCGAGTTCCTCGGGGGCCTCTCGGGATTCCTCTCCCGTGGATGCCGGGGCCTAAGACCTTGTGTGGAGTCGGGGCCGGAACCTGAGGATTCCTCTCCAGTGCTGACATGGATCTTGGGGTACTTCTGGAGTCTCCCCAGGGGAGGTAGTCCTCGTCTCGAATTCGGACATGCACTTGCGCTTTCCTCCAGAGTGGTAGCAGCAGTGTCACGCAGTCCGCCGCGTGGATTAAAGGATCTATGGTTTTCCCTCGAGTCTTTCCCACGAGGCTTTACCACGAGGCTTTCGCACAGGGCTGTCCCACGTACACACGTGGTGGGAGTCGATCCTCGGTTTGAACGTCAAGGCAGTGCAGGGAAAACAGATACCTCTGGAATGGACTGACACAGCTGGGGGACTCTTGGAATGGTGGCACGACCCTGGAGTTCCTCTCGCCTTTCCTGTGGAGAGCGCCTTCTCTTGAGATGCGACGGGAACGCTGGGAATTCTTTCCCTACGAAACAGGGAAAGGATCCCTCATCTCGAGCTAGGAGGCGGAAACGGGGCTCCCCTGGATGTGCGCGGGACCCTCGTGCTTCCTCTCGAGTGGAGACGGGTATGTCGGGGAACTTCTTGAGTTGCAGCAAGGGTGTGAAGGACCCTTTGGAAGTTCCAGAGGTTAGATGTGATTAGCCTCTAGAAGCCTCAGCGGAAATGGGCCACATCTCGCCTGGAGGGCAAAACCTCCTAGATTTTCTCGAGTTGCGGCAGGTGCCCTCGACTTACGACGGGGAACTCGGGGACCCGCTCTGGTGGCCTCAGGAAAGGCCAGTCCCCATGCGAGTTGCTCGGGGGCCTCTCGGGATTCCTCTCCCGTCGATGCCGGGGCCTAAGACCTTGTGTGGAGTCGGGGCCGGAACCTGAGGATTCCTCTCCAGTGCTGACATGGATCTTGGAGTACTTTTGGAGTCTCCCCAGAGGAGTCAGTCCTCGTCTCGAATACGGGCATGCACTTGCGCTTTCATCCAGAGCGGTAGCAGCAGTGTCACGCAGTCCGCCGCGTGGATCAAAGGATCTATGGTTTTCCCACGAGTCTTTCCCACGAGGCTTTCCCACGAGGCTTTCCCACAGGGCTGTCCCACGTGCACACTTGGTGGGAGTCGATCCTCGGCTTGAACGTCAAGGCAGTGCAGGGAAAACAGGTTCCTCTGGAATGGACTGACACATCTGGGGGACTCTTGGAATGGTGGCACGACCCTGTAGTTCCTCTCGCCTTTCCTGTGGAGAGCGACTCCTTTTGAGATGCGCCGGGAACGCCGGGAATTCTTTCCCTACGAAACAGGGAAAGGATCCCTCATCTCGAGCTAGGAGGCGGAAACGGGGCTCCCCTGGATGTGTGCGGGACCCTCGTGCTTCCTCTCGAGTGGAGACGGGAATGTCGGGTAACTTCTTGAGTTGCAACAAGGGTGTGAAGGACCCTTTGGAAGTTCCAGTGGTTAGATGTGATTAGCCTCGAGAAGCCTCAGCGGAAATGGGCCTCATCTCGCCTGGAGGGCAAAACCTCCTGGATTTTCTCGAGTTGCGGCATGTGCTCTCGACTTACGACGGGGACCTCGGGGACCCGCTCTAGTGGCCTCAGGAAAGGCCAGTCCCCATGCGAGTTCCTCGGGGGCGTCTCGGGATTTCTCTACCGCCGATGCCGGGGCCTAAGACCTTGTGTGGAGTCGGGGCCGGAACCTGAGGATTCCTCTCCACTGCTGACATGGATCGTGGGCTACTTCTGGAGTCTCCCCAGGGGAGTCAGTCCTCGTCTCGAATGCGGGCATGCAATTGCGCTTTCCTCCAGAGCGGTAGCAGCAGTGTCACGCAGTCCGCTGCGTGGATCAAAGGATCTACGATTTTCCCTCGAGTCTTTCCCTCGAGTCTTTCCCACGAGGCTTTCCCACAGGGCTGTCCCACGTGCACACGTGGTGGGAGTCGATCCTCGGCTTGAACGTCAAGGCAGTGCAGGGTAAACAGGTTCCTCTGGAATGGACTGACATATCTGGGGGACTCTTGGAATGGTGGCACGACCCTGGAGTTCCTCTCGCCTTTCCTGTGGAGAGCGCCTCCTCTTGAGATGCGATGGGAACGCCGGTAATTCTTTCCCTACGAAACAGGGAAAGGATCCCTCATCTCGAGCTAGGAGGCGGAAACGGGGCACCCCTGGATGTGTGCGGGACACTCGTGCTTCCTCTCGAGTGGAGATGGGTATGTCGGGGAACTTCTTGAGTTGCAGCAAGGGTGTGAAGGACCCTTTGGAAGTTCCACTGGTTAGATGTGATTAGCCTCGAGAAGCCTCAGCGGAAATGGGCCACATCTCGCCTGGAGGGCAAAACCTCCTAGATTTTCTCGAGTTGCGGCAAGTGCCCTCGACTTACGACGGGGACCTCGGGGACCCGCTCTGGTGGCCTCAGGAAAGGCCAGTCCCCATGCGAGTTGCTCGGGGGCCTCTCGAGATTCCTCTCCCGTCGATGCCGGGGCCTAAGACCTTGTGTGGAGTCGGGGCCGGAACCTGAGGATTCCTCTGCAGTGCTGACATGGATCTTGGGGTACTTCTGGAGTCTCCCCAGGGGAGTCAGTCCTCGTCTCGAATGCGGGCATGCACTTTCGCTTTCCTCCAGAGCGGTAGCAGCAGTGTCACGCAGTCCGCCGCGTGGATCAAAGGATCTATGGTTTTCCCTCGAGTCTTTCCCACGAGGCTTTCCCACGAGGCTTTCCCACAGGGCTGTCCCACGTGCACACGTGGTGGGAGTCGATCCTCGGCTTGAACGTCAAGGCAGTGCAGGGAAAACAGGTTCCTCTGGAATGGACTGACACATCTGGGGGACTCTTGGAATGGTGGCACGACCCTGGAGTTCCTCTCGCCTTTCCTGTGGAGAGCGCCTCGTCTTGAGATGCGACGGGAACGCCGGGAATTCTTTCCCTACGAAACAGGGAAAGGATCCCTCATCTCGAGCTAGGAGGCGGAAACGGGGCTCCCCTGGATGTGTGTGGGACCCTCGTGCTTCCTCTCGAGTGGAGACGTGTATGTCGGGGAACTTCTTGAGTTGCAGCACGGGTGTGAAGGACCCTTTGGAAGTTCCAGAGGTTAGATGTGATTAGCCTCGAGAAGCCTCAGCGGAAATGGGCCTCATCTCGCCTGGAGGGCAAAACCTCCAGGATTTTCTCGAGTTGCGGCAGGTGCTCTCGACTTAAGACGCGGTCTCGGGGACCCGATCTGGTGGCCTCAGGAAAGGCCAGTCCCCATGCGAGTTCCTCGGGGGCCTCTCGGGATTCCTCTCCCGTGGATGCTGGGGCCTAAGACCTTGTGTGGAGTCGGGGCCGGAACCTGAGGATTCCTCTCCAGTGCTGACATGGATCTTGGGGTACTTCTGGAGTCTCCCCAGGGGAGGTAGTCCTCGTCTCGAATTCGGACATGCACTTGCGCTTTCCTCCAGAGTGGTAGCAGCAGTGTCACGCAGTCCGCCGCGTGGATCAAAGGATCTATGGTTTTCCCTCGAGTCTTTCCCACGAGGCTTTACCACGAGGCTTTCCCACAGGGCTGTCCCACGTACACACGTGGTGGGAGTCGATCCTCGGTTTGAACGTCAAGGCAGTGCAGGGAAAACAGATACCTCTGGAATGGACTGACACAGCTGGGGGACTCTTGGAATGGTGGCACGACCCTGGAGTTCCTCTCGCCTTTCCTGTGGAGAGCGCCTTCTCTTGAGATGCGACGGGAACGCTGGGAATTCTTTCCCTACGAAACAGGGAAAGGATCCCTCATCTCGAGCTAGGAGGCGGAAACGGGGCTCCCCTGGATGTGTGCGGGACCCTCGTGCTTCCTCTCGAGTCGAGACGGGTATGTCGGGGAACTTCTTGAGTTGCAGCAAGGGTGTGAAGGACCCTTTGGAAGTTCCAGTGGTTAGATGTGATTAGCCTCGAGAAGCCTCAGCGGAAATGGGCCTCATCTCGCCTGGAGGGCAAAACCTCCTGGATTTTCTCGAGTTGCGGCAGGTGCTCTCGACTTACGACGGGGATCTCGGGGACCCGCTCTGGTGGCCTCAGGAAAGGCCAGTCCCCATGCGAGTTCCCCGGGGGCCTCTCGGGATTCCTCTCCCGTCGATGCCGGGGCCTAAGACCTTGTGTGGAGTCGGGGCCGGAACCTGAGGTTTCCGCTCCAGTGCTGACATGGATCTTGGGGTACTTCTGGAGTCTCCCCAGGGGAGTCAGTCCTCGTCTCGAATGCGGGAATGCCCTTGCGCTTTCCTACAGAGCGGTAGGAGCAGTGTCACGCAGTCCGCCGCGTGGATCAAAGGATCTATGGTTTCCCTCGCGTCTTTCCCACGATGCTTTCCCACGAGTCTTTCCCACAGGGCTGTCCCACGTGCACACGTGGTGGGAGTCGATCCTCGGCTTGAACGTCAAGGCAGTGCAGGGAAAACAGGTTCCTCTGGAATGGACTGACACATCTGGGGGACTCTTGGAATGGTGGCACGACCCTGGAGTTCCTCTCGCCTTTCCTGTGGAGAGCGCCTCGTCTTGAGATGCGACGGGAACGCCGGGAATTCTTTCCCTACGAAACAGGGAAAGGATCCCTCACCTCGAGCTAGGAGGCAGAAACGGGGCTCCCCTGGATGTGTGCGGGACCCCACGTGCTTCCTCTCGAGTGGAGACGGGTATGTTGGGGAACTTCTTGAGTTGCAGCAAGGGTGTGAAGGACCCTTTGGAAGTTCCAGTGGTTAGACGTGATTAGCCTCGAGAAGCCTCAGCGGAAATGGGCCTCATCTCGCCTGGAGGGCAAAACCTCCTGGATTTTCTCGAGTTGCGGCATGTGCTCTCGACTTACGACGGGGACCTCGGGGACCCGCTCTGGTGGCCTCAGGAAAGGCCAGTCCCCATGCGAGTTCCTCGGGGGCCTCTCGGGATTTCTCTCCCGACGATGCCGGGGCCTAAGACCTTGTGTGGAGTCGGGGCCGGAACCTGAGGATTCCTCTCCAGTGCTGACATGGATCTTGGGGTACTTCTGGAGTCTCCCCAGGGGAGTCAGTCCTCGTCTCGAATGCGGGCATGCAATTGCGCTTTCCTCCAGAGCGGTAGCAGCAGTGTCACGCAGTCCGCTGCGTAGATCAAAGGATCTATGATTTTCCCTCAAGTCTTTCCCACGAGGCTTTCCCACGAGGCTTTCCCACAGGGCTGTTCCACCTGCACACGTGTTGGGAGTCGATCCTCGGCTTGAACATCAAGGCAGTGCAGGGAAAACAGGTTCCTCTGGAATGGACTGACACATCTGGGGGACTCTTGGAATTGTGGCACGACCCTGGAGTTCCTCTCGCCTTTCCTGTGGAGAGCGCCTCCTCTTGAGATGCGATGGGAACGCCGGGAATTCTTTCCCTACGAAACAGGGAAAGGATCCCACATCTCGAGCTAGGAGGCGGAAACGGGGCTCCCCTGGATGTGTGCGGGACCCTCGTGCTTCCTCTCGAGTGGAGATGGGTATGTCGGGGAACTTCTTGAGTTGCAGCAAGGGTGTGAAGGACCCTTTGGAAGTTCCAGAGGTTAGATGTGATTAGCCTCTAGAAGCCTCAGCGGAAATGGGCCACATCTCGCCTGGAGGGCAAAACCTCCTAGATTTTCTCGAGTTGCGGCAGGTGCCCTCGACTTACGACGGGGAACTCGGGGACCCGCTCTGGTGGCCTCAGGAAAGGCCAGTCCCCATGCGAGTTGCTCGGGGGCCTCTCGGGATTCCTCTCCCGTCGATGCCGGGGCCTAAGACCTTGTGTGGAGTCGGGGCCGGAACCTGAGGATTCCTCTCCAGTGCTGACATGGATCTTGGAGTACTTTTGGAGTCTCCCCAGAGGAGTCAGTCCTCGTCTCGAATACGGGCATGCACTTGCGCTTTCCTCCAGAGCGGTAGCAGCAGTGTCACGCAGTCCGCCGCGTGGATCAAAGGATCTATGGTTTTCCCACGAGTCTTTCCCACGAGGCTTTCCCACGAGGCTTTCCCACAGGGCTGTCCCACGTGCACACTTGGTGGGAGTCGATCCTCGGCTTGAACGTCAAGGCAGTGCAGGGAAAACAGGTTCCTCTGGAATGGACTGACACATCAGGGGGACTCTTGGAATGGTGGCACGACCCTGTAGTTCCTCTCGCCTTTCCTGTGGAGAGCGACTCCTTTTGAGATGCGCCGGGAACGCCGGGAATTCTTTCCCTACGAAACAGGGAAAGGATCCCTCATCTCGAGCTAGGAGGCGGAAACGGGGCTCCCCTGGATGTGTGCGGGACCCTCGTGCTTCCTCTCGAGTGGAGACGGGAATGTCGGGTAACTTCTTGAGTTGCAGCAAGGGTGTGAAGGACCCTTTGGAAGTTCCAGTGGTTAGATGTGATTAGCCTCGAGAAGCCTCAGCGGAAATGGGCCTCATCTCGCCTGGAGGGCAAAACCTCCTGGATTTTCTCGAGTTGCGGCATGTGCTCTCGACTTACGACGGGGACCTCGGGGACCCGCTCTAGTGGCCTCAGGAAAGGCCAGTCCCCATGCGAGTTCCTCGGGGGCGTCTCGGGATTTCTCTACCGACGATGCCGGGGCCTAAGACCTTGTGTGGAGTCGGGGCCGGAACCTGAGGATTCCTCTCCACTGCTGACATGGATCGTGGGCTACTTCTGGAGTCTCCCCAGGGGAGTCAGTCCTCGTCTCGAATGCGGGCATGCAATTGCGCTTTCCTCCAGAGCGGTAGCAGCAGTGTCACGCAGTCCGCTGCGTGGATCAAAGGATCTATGATTTTCCCTCGAGTCTTTCCCTCGAGTCTTTCCCACGAGGCTTTCCCACAGGGCTGTACCACGTGCACACGTGGTGGGAGTCGATCCTCGGCTTGAACGTCAAGGCAGTGCAGGGTAAACAGGTTCCTCTGGAATGGACTGACATATCTGGGGGACTCTTGGAATGGTGGCACGACCCTGGAGTTCATCTTTCCTTTCCAGTGGAGAGCGCCTCCTCTTGAGATGCGACGGGAACGCCGGGAATCTTTCCCTACGAAACAGGGAAAGGATCCGTCATCTCGAGCTACGAGGCGGAAACGGGGCTCCCCTGGATGTGTGCGGGACCCCACGTGCTTCCTCTCGAGTGGAGACGGGTATGTCGGGGAACTTCTTGAGTTGCAGCAAGGGTGTGAAGGACCCTTTGGAAGTTCCAGTGGTTAGACGTAATTGGCCTCGAGAAGCTTCAGTGGAAATGGGCCTCATCTCGCCTGGAGGGCAAAACCTCCTGGATTTTCTCGAGTTGAGGCAGGTGCTCTCGACTTACGACGGGGACCTCAGGGACCCGCTCTGGTGGCCTCAGGAAAGGCCAGTCCCCATGCGAGTTCCTCGGGGGCCTCACGGGATTCCTCTCCCGTCGATGCCGGGGCCTAAGACCTTGTGTGGAGTCGGGGCCGGAACCTGAGGATTCCTCTCCAGTGCTGACATGGATCTTGGGGTACTTCCGGAGTCTCCCCAGGGGAGTCAGTCCTCGTCGAATGCGGGCATGCACTTGCGCTTTCCTCCAGAGCGGTAGCAGCAGTGTCACGCAGTCCGCCGCGTGGATCAAAGGATCAAGGTTTTCCCTCGAGACTATCCCATGAGGCTTTCCCACGAGGCTTTCCCAGAGGGCTGTCCCACGTGCACACGTGGTGGGAGTGGATCCTCGGCTTGAACGTCAAGGCAGTGCAGGGAAAACAGGTTCCTCTGGAATGGACTGACACAGCTGGGGGACTCTTGGAATGGTGGCACGACCCTGGAGTTCCTCTCGCCTTTCCTGTGGAGAGCGCCTCGTCTTGAGATGCGACGGGAACGCCGGGAATTCTTTCCCTACGAAACAGGGAAAGGATCCCTCATCTAGAGCCAAGAGGCGGAAACGGGGCTCCCCTGGATGTGTGCGGGACCCCACGTGCTTCCTCTCGAGTCGAGACGGGTATGTCGGGGAACTTCTTGAGTTGGAGCAAGGGTGTGAAGGACCCTTTGGAAGTTCCAGTGGTTAGATGTGATTAGCCTCGAGAAGCCTCAGCGGAAATGGGCCTCATCTCGCCTGGAGGGCAAAACCTCCTGGATTTTCTCGAGTTGCGGCAGGTTCTCTCGACTTACGACTGGGACCTCAGGGACCCGCTCTGGTGGCCTCAGGAAAGGCCAGTCCCAATGTGAGATCCTCAGGGGGCTCTCGGGATTCCTCTCCCGTCGATGCCGGGGCCTAAGACCTTGTGTGGAGTCGGGGCCGGAACCTGAGAATTCCTCTCCAGTGCTGACATGGATCTTGGGGTGCTTCTGGAGTCTCCCCAGGGGAGTCAGTCCTCGTCTCGAATGCGGGCATGCACTTGCGCTTTCCTCCAGAGCGGTAGCAGCAGTGTCACCCAGTCCGCTGCGTGGATCAAAGGATCTATGGTTTTCCCTCGAGTCTTTCCCACGAGGCTTTCCCACGAGGCTTTCCCACAGGGCTGTCCCACGTGCACACGTGGTGGGAGTGGATCCTCGGCTTGAACGTCAAGGCAGTGCAGGGAAAACAGGTTCCTCTGGAATGGACTGACACATCTGGGGGACTCTTGGAATGGTGGCACGACCCTGGAGTTCCTCTCGCCTTTCCTGTTGAGAGCGCCTCCTCTTGAGATGCGACGGGAACGCCGGGAATTCTTTCCCTACGAAACAGGGAAAGGATCCGTCATCTCGAGCTAGGAGGCGGAAACGGGGCTCCCCTGGATGTGTGCGGGACCCCACGTGCTTCCTCTCGAGTCGAGACGGGTATGTCGGGGAACTTCTTGAGTTGCAGCAAGGGTGTGAAGGACCCTTTGGAAGTTCCAGTGGTTAGATGTGAGTAGCCTCGAGAAGCCTCAGCGGAAATGGGCCTCATCTCGCCTGGAGGGCAAAACCTCCTGGATTTTCTCGAGTTGCGGCAGGTTCTCTCGACTTACGACTGGGACCTCAGGGACCCGCTCTGGTGGCCTCAGGAAAGGCCAGTCCCCATGTGAGTTCCTCAGGGGGCTCTCGGGATTCCTCTCCCGTCGATGCCGGGGCCTAAGACCTTTTGTGGAGTCGGGGCCGGAACCTGAGAATTCCTCTCCAGTGCTGACATGGATCTTGGGGTACTTCTGGAGTCTCCCCAGGGGAGTCAGTCCTCGTCTCGAATGCGGGCATGCACTTGCGCTTTCCTCCAGAGCGGTAGCAGCAGTGTCACGCAGTCCGCTGCGTGGATCAAAGGATCTATGATTTTCCCTCGAGTCTTTCCCTCGAGTCTTTCCCACGAGGCTTTCCCACAGGGCTGTACCACGTGCACACGTGGTGGGAGTCGATCCTCGGCTTGAACGTCAAGGCAGTGCAGGGTAAACAGGTTCCTCTGGAATGGACTGACATATCTGGGGGACTCTTGGAATGGTGGCACGACCCTGGAGTTCATCTTTCCTTTCCAGTGGAGAGCGCCTCCTCTTGAGATGCGACGGGAACGCCGGGAATCTTTCCCTACGAAACAGGGAAAGGATCCGTCATCTCGAGCTACGAGGCGGAAACGGGGCTCCCCTGGATGTGTGCGGGACCCCACGTGCTTCCTCTCGAGTGGAGACGGGTATGTCGGGGAACTTCTTGAGTTGCAGCAAGGGTGTGAAGGACCCTTTGGAAGTTCCAGTGGTTAGACGTGATTGGCCTCGAGAAGCTTCAGTGGAAATGGGCCTCATCTCGCCTGGAGGGCAAAACCTCCTGGATTTTCTCGAGTTGAGGCAGGTGCTCTCGACTTACGACGGGGACCTCAGGGACCCGCTCTGGTGGCCTCAGGAAAGGCCAGTCCCCATGCGAGTTCCTCGGGGGCCTCACGGGATTCCTCTCCCGTCGATGCCGGGGCCTAAGACCTTGTGTGGAGTCGGGGCCGGAACCTGAGGATTCCTCTCCAGTGCTGACATGGATCTTGGGGTACTTCCGGAGTCTCCCCAGGGGAGTCAGTCCTCGTCGAATGCGGGCATGCACTTGCGCTTTCCTCCAGAGCGGTAGCAGCAGTGTCACGCAGTCCGCCGCGTGGATCAAAGGATCAAGGTTTTCCCTCGAGACTATCCCACGAGGCTTTCCCACGAGGCTTTCCCAGAGGGCTGTCCCACGTGCACACGTGGTGGGAGTGGATCCTCGGCTTGAACGTCAAGGCAGTGCAGGGAAAACAGGTTCCTCTGGAATGGACTGACACATCTGGGGGACTCTTGAATGGTGGCACGACCCTGGAGTTCCTCTCGCCTTTCCTGTGGAGAGCGCCTCCTCTTGAGATGCGACGGGAACGCCGGGAATTCTTTCCCTACGAAACAGGGAAAGGATCCCTCATCTCGAGCTAGGAGGCGGAAACGGGTCTCCCCTGGATGTGTGCGGGACCCCACGTGCTTCCTCTCGAGTCGAGACGGGTATGTCGGGGAACTTCTTGAGTTGGAGCAAGGGTGTGAAGGACCCTTTGGAAGTTCCAGTGGTTAGATGTGATTAGCCTCGAGAAGCCTCAGCGGAAATGGGCCTCATCTCGCCTGGATGGCAAAACCTCCTGGATTTTCTCGAGTTGCGGCAGGTTCTCTCGACTTACGACTGGGACCTCAGGGACCCGCTCTGGTGGCCTCAGGAAAGGCCAGTCCCCATGTGAGATCCTCAGGGGGCTCTCGGGATTCCTCTCCCGTCGATGCCGGGGCCTAAGACCTTGTGTGGAGTCGGGGCCGGAACCTGAGAATTCCTCTCCAGTGCTGACATGGATCTTGGGGTGCTTCTGGAGTCTCCCCAGGGGAGTCAGTCCTCGTCTCGAATGCGGGCATGCACTTGCGCTTTCCTCCAGAGCGGTAGCAGCAGTGTCACCCAGTCCGCTGCGTGGATCAAAGGATCTATGGTTTTCCCTCGAGTCTTTCCCACGAGGCTTTCCCACGAGGCTTTCCCACAGGGCTGTCCCACGTGCACACGTGGTGGGAGTGGATCCTCGGCTTGAACGTCAAGGCAGTGCAGGGAAAACAGGTTCCTCTGGAATGGACTGACACATCTGGGGGACTCTTGGAATGGTGGCACGACCCTGGAGTTCCTCTCGCCTTTCCTGTTGAGAGCGCCTCCTCTTGAGATGCGACGGGAACGCCGGGAATTCTTTCCCTAAGAAACAGGGAAAGGATCCGTCATTTCGAGCTAGGAGGCGGAAACGGGGCTCCCCTGGATGTGTGCGGGACCCCACGTGCTTCCTCTCGAGTGGAGACGGGTATGTCGGGGAACTTCTTGAGTTGGAGCAAGGGTGTGAAGGACCCTTTGGAAGTTCCAGTGGTTAGATGTGATTAGCCTCGAGAAGCCTCAGCGGAAATGGGCCTCATCTCGCCTGGAGGGCAAAACCTCCTGGATTTTCTCGAGTTGCGGCAGGTTCTCTCGACTTACGACTGGGACCTCAGGGACCCGCTCTGGTGGCCTCAGGAAAGGCCAATCCCCATGTGAGTTCCTCAGGGGGCTCTCGGGATTCCTCTCCCGTCGATGCCGGGGCCTAAGACCTTTTGTGGAGTCGGGGCCGGAACCTGAGAATTCCTCTCCAGTGCTGACATGGATCTTGGGGTACTTCTGGAGTCTCCCCAGGGGAGTCAGTCCTCGTCTCGAATGCGGGCATGCACTTGCGCTTTCCTCCAGAGCGGTAGCAGCAGTGTCACGCAGTCCGCCGCGTGGATCAAAGGATCTATGTTTTTCCCTCGAGACTATCCCACGAGGCTTTCCCACGAGGCTTTCCCACAGGGCTGTCCCACGTGCACACGTGGTGGGAGTCGATCCTCGGCTTGAACGTCAAGGCAGTGCAGGGAAAACAGGTTCCTCTGGAATGGACTGACACATCTGGGGGACTCTTGGAATGGTGGCACGACCCTGGAGTTCCTCTCGCCTTTCCTGTGGAGAGCGCCTCCTCTTGAGATGCGACGGGAACGCCGGGAATTCTTTCCCTACGAAACAGGGAAAGGATCCCTCATCTCGAGCTAGGAGGCGGAAACGGGGCTCCTCTGGATGTGTGCGGGAACCTCGTGCTTCCTCTCGAGTGGAGACGGGTATGTCGGGGAACTTCTTGAGTTGCAGCAAGGGTGTGAAGGACCCTTTGGAAGTTCCAGTGGTTAGATGTGATTAGCCTAGAGAAGCCTCATCGAAAATGGGCCTCATCTCGCCTGGAGGGCAAAACCTCCTGGATTTTCTCGAGTTGCGGCAGGTGCTCTCGACTTACGAAGGGGACCTCAGGGACCCGCTCTGGTGGCCTCAGGAAAGGCCAGTCCCCATGCGAGTTCCTCGGGGGCCTCTCGGGATTCCTCTCCCGTCGATGCCGGGGCCTAAGACCTTGTGTGGATTCGGGGCCGGAACCTGAGGATTCCTCTCCAGTGCTGACATGGATCTTGGGGTACTTCTGGAGTATCCCCAGGGGAGTCAGTCCTCGTCTCGAATGCGGGCATGCACTTGCGCTTTCCTCCAGAGCGGTAGCAACAGTGTCACGCAGTCCGCCGCGTGGATCAAAGGATCTATGATTTTCCCTCGAGGCTTTCCCACGAGGCTTTCCCACGAGGCTTTCCCACAGGGCTGTCCCACGTGCACACGTGGTGGGAGTCGATCCTCGGCTTGAACGTCAAGGCAGTGCAGGGAAAACAGGTTCCTCTGGAATGGACTGACACATCTGGGGGACTCTTGGAATGGTGGCACGACCCTGGAGTTCCTCTCGCCTTTCCTGTGGAGAGCGCCTCCTCTTGAGATGCGACGGGAACGCCGGGAATCTTTCCCTACGAAACAGGGAAAGGATCCGTCATCTCGAGCTACGAGGCGGAAACGGGGCTCCCCTGGATGTGTGCGGGACACCACGTGCTTCCTCTCGAGTGGAGACGGGTATGTCGGGGAACTTCTTGAGTTGCAGCAAGGGTGTGAAGGACCCTTTGGAAGTTCCAGTGGTTAGACGTGATTGGCCTCGAGAAGCTTCAGTGGAAATGGGCCTCATCTCGCCTGGAGGGCAAAACCTCCTGGATTTTCTCGAGTTGCCGCAGGTGCTCTCGACTTACGACTGGGACCTCAGGGACCCGCTCTGGTGGCCTCAGGAAAGGCCAGTCCCCATGCGAGTTCCTCGGGGGCCTCTCGGGATTCCTCTCCCGTCCATGCCGGGGCCTAAGACCTTGTGTGGAGTCGGGGCCGGAACCTGAGAATTCCTCTCCAGTGCAGACATGGATCTTGGGGTACTTCTGGAGTCTCCCCAGGGGAGTCAGTCCTCGTCTCGAATGCGGGCATGCACTTGCGCTTTCCTCCAGAGCGGTAGCAGCAGTGTCACGCAGTCCGCCACGTGGATCAAAGGATCTATGGTTTTTCCTCGAGTCTTTCCCACGAGGCTTTCCCACGAGGCTTTCCCTCAGGGCTGTCCCACGTGCACACGTGGTGGGAGTCGATCCTCGGCTTGAACGTCAAGGCAGTGCAGGGAAAACAGGTTCCTCTGGAATGGACTGACACATCTGGGGGACTCTTGGAATGGTGGCACGACCCTGGAGTTCCTCTCGCCTTTCCTGTGGAGAGGGCCTCCTCTTGAGATGCGACGGGAACGCCGGGAATTCTTTCCCTACGAAACAGGGAAAGGATCCCTCATCTCGAGCTAGGGGGCGGAAACGGGGCTCCCTTGTATTTGTGCTGGACCCCACGTGCTTCCTCTCGAGTGGAGACCGGTATGTCGGGGAACTTCTTGAGTTGCAGCAAGGGTGTGAAGGACCCTTTGGAAGTTCCAGTGGTTAGACGTGATTAGCCTCGAGAAGCCTCAGCGGAAATGGGCCTCATCTCGCCTGGAGGGCAAAACCTCCTGGATTTTCTCGAGTTGCGGCAGGTGCTCTCGACTTACGACGGGGACCTCAGGGACCCGCTCTGGTGGCCTCAGGAAAGGCCAGTCCCCATGCGAGTTCCTCGGGGGCCTCTCGGGATTCCTCTCCCGTCGATGCCGGGGCCTAAGACCTGGTGTGGAGTCGGGGCCGGAACCTGAGGATTCCTCTCCAGTGCTGACATGGATCTTGGGGTACTTCTGGAGTCTCCCCAGGGGAGGTAGTCCTCGTCTCGAATGCGGGCATGCACTTGCGCTTTCCACCAGAGCGGTAGCAGCAGTGTCACGCAGTCCGCCGCGTGGATCAAAGGAGCTATGGTTTTCCCTCGAGGCTTTCCCACGAGGCTTTCCCACGAGGCTTTCCCAGAGGGCTGTCCCACGTGCACACGTGGTGGGAGTCGATCCTCGGCTTGAACGTCAAGGCAGTGCAGGAAAAACAGGTTCCTCTGGATGGACTGACACATCTGGGGGACTCTTGGAATGGTGGCACGACCCTGGAGTTCCTCTCGCCTTTCCTGTGGAGAGCGCCTCCTTTTGAAATGCGACGGGAACGCCGGGAATTCTTTCCCTATGAAACAGGGAAAGGATCACTCATCTCGAGCTAGGAGGTGGAAACGGGGCTCCCCTGGATGTTTACGGGACCCCACGTGCTTCCTCTCGAGTGGAGACGGGTATGTCGCGGAACTCTTGAGTTGCAGCAAGGGTGTGAAGGTCCCTTTGGAAGTTCCAGTGGTTAGATGTGATTAGCCTTGAGAAGCCTCAGCGGAAATGGGCCTCATCTCGCCTGGAGGGCAAAACCTCCTGGATTTTCTCGAGTTGCGGCAGGTGCTCTCGACTTACGACGGGGACCTCAGGGACCCGTTCTGGTGGCCTCAGGAAAGGCCAGTCCCCATGCGAGTTCCTCGGGGGCCTCTCGGGATTCCTCTCCCGTCGATGCCGGGGCCTAAGACCTTGTGTGGAGTCGGGGCCGGAACCTGAGGATTCCTCTCCAGTGCTGACATGGATCTTGGGGTACTTCTGGAGTCTCCCCAGGGGAGTCAGTGCTCGTCTCGAATGCGGGCATGCACTTGCGCTTTCCTCCAGAGCGGTAGCAGCAGTGTCACGCAGTCCGCCGCGTGGATCAAAGGATCTATGGTTTTCCCTCGAGTCTTTCCCACGAGGCTTTCCCACGAGGCTTTCCCACAGGGCTGTCCCACGTGCACGCGTGGTGGGAGTCGATCCGCGGCTTGAACGTCAAGGCAGTGCAGGGAAAAGAGGTTCCTCTGTAATGGACTGACACATCTGTGGGTCTCTTGGAATGGTGGCACGACTCTGGAGATCCTCTCCCCTTTCCTGTTGAGAGCGCCTCCTCTTGAGATGCGACGGGAACGCGGGGAATTCTTTCCCTACGAAACAGGGAAATGATCCCTCATCTCGAGCTATGAGGCGGAAACGGGGTTCCCCTGGATGTGTGCTGGACCCCACGTGCTTCCTCTCGAGTGGAGACGGGTATGTCGGGGAACTTCTTGAGTTGCAGCAAGGGTGTGAAGGACCCTTTGGAAGTTCCAGTGGTTAGACGTGATTAGCCTCGAGAAGCCTCAGCGGAAATGGGCCTCATCTCGGCTGGAGGGCAAAACCTCCTGGATTTTCTCGAGTTGCGGCAGGTGCTCTCGACTTACGACGGGGACCTCAGGGACCCGCTCTGGTGGCCTCAGGAAAGGCCAGTCCCCATGCGAGTTCCTCGGGGGCCTCTCGGGATTCCTCTCCCGTCGATGCCGGGGCCTAAGACCTTGTGTGGAGTCGGGGCCGGAACCTGAGGATTCCTCTCCAGTGCTGACATGGATCTTGGGCTACTTCTGGAGTCTCCCCAGGGGAGTCAGTCCTCGTCTCGAATGCGGGCATGCACTTGCGCTTTCCTCCAGAGCGGTAGCAGCAGTGTCACGCAGTCCGCCGCGTGGATCAAAGGATCTATGGTTTTCCCTCGAGTCTTTCCCACGAGACTTTCCCACGAGGCTTTCCCACAGGGCTGTCCCACGTGCACACGTGGTGGGAGTCGATCCTCGGCTTGAACGTCAAGGCAGTGCAGGGAAAACAGGTTCCTCTGTAATGGACTGACACATCTGGGGGATTCGTGGAATGGTGGCACGACCCTGGAGTTCCTCTCGCCTTTCTTGTGGAGAGCGCCTCCTCTTGAGATGCGACGGGAACGCCGGGAATTCTTTCCCTACGAAACAGGGAAAGGATCCCTCATCTCGAGCTAGGAGGCGGAAACGGGGCTCCCCTGGATGTGTGCGGGACCCCACGTGCTTCCTCTCGAGTCGAGACGGGTATGTCGGGGAACTTCTTGAGTTGGAGCAAGGGTGTGAAGGACCCTTTGGAAGTTCCAGTGGTTAGATGTGATTAGCCTCGAGAAGCCTCAGCGGAAATGGGCCTCATCTCGCCTGGAGGGCAAAACCTCCTGGATTTTCTCGAGTTGCGGCAGGTTCTCTCGACTTAGGACGGGGACCTCAGGGACCCGCTCTGGTGGCCTCAGGAAAGGCCAGTCCCCATGTGAGTTCCTCAGGGGGCTCTCGGGATTCCTCTCCCGTCGATGCCGGGGCCTAAGACCGTGTGTGGAGTCGGGGCCGGACCCTGAGAATTCCTCTCCAGTGCTGACATGGATCTTGGGGTACTTCTGGAGTCTCCCCAGGGGAGTCAGTCCTCGTCTCGAATGCGGGCATGCACTTGCGCTTTCCTCCAGAGCGGTAGCAGCAGTGTCACGCAGTCCGCCGCGTGGATCAAAGGATCTATGGTTTTCCCTCGAGTCTTTCCCACGAGGCTTTCCCACGAGGCTTTCCCACAGGGCTGTCCCACGTGCACACGTGGTGGGAGTCGATCCTCGGCTTGAACGTCAAGGCAGTGCAGGGAAAACAGGTTCCTCTGGAATGGACTGACACATCTGGGGGACTCTTGGAATGGTGGCACGACCCTGGAGTTCCTCTCGCCTTTCCTGTGGAGAGGGCCTCCTCTTGAGATGCGACGGGAACGCCGGGAATTCTTTCCCTACGAAACAGGGAAAGGATCCCTCATCTCGAGCTAGGAGGCGGAAACGGGGCTCCCCTGGATGTGTGCTGGACCCCACGTGCTTCCTCTCGAGTGGAGACCGGTATGTCGGGGAACTTCTTGAGTTGCAGCAAGGGTGTGAAGGTCCCTTTGGAAGTTCCAGTGGTTAGACGTGATTAGCCTCGAGAAGCCTCAGCGGAAATGGGCCTCATCTCGCCTGGAGGGCAAAACCTCCTGGATTTTCTCGAGTTGCGGCAGGTGCTCTCGACTTACGACGGGGACCTCAGGGACCCGCTCTGGTGGCCTCAGGAAAGGCCAGTCCCCATGCGAGTTCCTCGGGGGCCTCTCGGGATTCCTCTCCCGTCGATGCCGGGGCCTAAGACCTGGTGTGGAGTCGGGGCCGGAACCTGAGGATTCCTCTCCAGTGCTGACATGGATCTTGGGGTACTTCTGGAGTCTCCCCAGGGGAGGTAGTCCTCGTCTCGAATGCGGGCATGCACTTGCGCTTTCCACCAGAGCGGTAGCAGCAGTGTCACGCAGTCCGCCGCGTGGATCAAAGGAGCTATGGTTTTCCCTCGAGGCTTTCCCACGAGGCTTTCCCAGAGGGCTGTCCCACGTGCACACGTGGTGGGAGTCGATCCTCGGCTTGAACGTCAAGGCAGTGCAGGAAAAACAGGTTCCTCTGGATGGACTGACACATCTGGGGGACTCTTGGAATGGTGGCACGACCCTGGAGTTCCTTTCGCCTTTCCTGTGGATAGCGCCTCCTTTTGAAATGCGACGGGAACGCCGGGAATTCTTTCCCTATGAAACAGGGAAAGGATCACTCATCTCGAGCTAGGAGGTGGAAACGGGGCTCCCCTGGATGTTTATGGGACCCCACGTGCTTCCTCTCGAGTGGAGACGGGTATGTCGCGGAACTCTTGAGTTGCAGCAAGGGTGTGAAGGTCCCTTTGGAAGTTCCAGTGGTTAGATGTGATTAGCCTCGAGAAGCCTCAGCGGAAATGGGCCTCATCTCGCCTGGAGGGCAAAACCTCCTGGATTTTCTCGAGTTGCGGCAGGTGCTCTCGACTTACGACGGGGACCTCAGGGACCCGTTCTGGTGGCCTCAGGAAAGGCCAGTCCCCATGCGAGTTCCTCGGGGGCCTCTCGGGATTCCTCTCCCGTCGATGCCGGGGCCTAAGACCTTGTGTGGAGTCGGTGCCGGAACCTGAGGATTCCTCTCCAGTGCTGACATGGATCTTGGGGTACTTCTGGAGTCTCCCCAGGGGAGTCAGTGCTCGTCTCGAATGCGGGCATGCACTTGCGCTTTCCTCCAGAGCGGTAGCAGCAGTGTCACGCAGTCCGCCGCGTGGATCAAAGGATCTATGGTTTTCCCTCGAGTCTTTCCCACGAGGCTTTCCCACGAGGCTTTCCCAGAGGGCTGTCCCACGTGCACGCGTGGTGGGAGTCGATCCGCGGCTTGAACGTCAAGGCAGTGCAGGGAAAAGAGGTTCCTCTGTAATGGACTGACACATCTGTGGGTCTCTTGGAATGGTGGCACGACTCTGGAGATCCTCTCCCCTTTCCTGTTGAGAGCGCCTCCTCTTGAGATGCGACGGGAACGCGGGGAATTCTTTCCCTACGAAACAGGGAAATGATCCCTCATCTCGAGCTATGAGGCGGAAACGGGGTTCCCCTGGATGTGTGCTGGACCCCACGTGCTTCCTCTCGAGTGGAGACGGTTATGTCGGGGAACTTCTTGAGTTGCAGCAAGGGTGTGAAGGACCCTTTGGAAGTTCCAGTGGTTAGACGTGATTAGCCTCGAGAAGCCTCAGCGGAAATGGGCCTCATCTCGGCTGGAGGGCAAAACCTCCTGGATTTTCTCGAGTTGCGGCAGGTGCTCTCGACTTACGACGGGGACCTCAGGGACCCGCTCTGGTGGCCTCAGGAAAGGCCAGTCCCCATGCGAGTTCCTCGGGGGCCTCTCGGGATTCCTCTCCCGTCGATGCCGGGGCCTAAGACCTTGTGTGGAGTCGGGGCCGGAACCTGAGGATTCCTCTCCAGTGCTGACATGGATCTTGGGCTACTTCTGGAGTCTCCCCAGGGGAGTCAGTCCTCGTCTCGAATGCGGGCATGCACTTGCGCTTTCCTCCAGAGCGGTAGCAGCAGTGTCACGCAGTCCGCCGCGTGGATCAAAGGATCTATGGTTTTCCCTCGAGTCTTTCCCACGAGACTTTCCCACGAGGCTTTCCCACAGGGCTGTCCCACGTGCACACGTGGTGGGAGTCGATCCTCGGCTTGAACGTCAAGGCAGTGCAGGGAAAACAGGTTCCTCTGTAATGGACTGACACATCTGGGGGATTCGTGGAATGGTGGCACGACCCTGGAGTTCCTCTCGCCTTTCCTGTGGAGAGCGCCTCCTCTTGAGATGCGACGGGAACGCCGGGAATTCTTTCCCTACGAAACAGGGAAAGGATTCCTCATCTCGAGCTAGGAGGCGGAAACGGGGCTCCCATGGATGTGTGCGGGACCCTCGTGCTTCCTCTCGAGTGGAGACTGTTATGTCGGGGAACTTCTTGAGTTGCAGCAAGGGTGTGAAGGACACTTTGAAAGTTCCAGTGGTTAGATGTGATTAGCCTCGAGAAGCCTCAGCGGAAATGGGCCTCATCTCGCCTGGAGGGCAAAACCTCCTGGATTTTCTCGAGTTGTGGCAGGTGCTCTGGACTTACGACGGGGACCTCAGGGACCCGCTCTGGTGGCCTCAGGAAAGGCCAATCCCCATGTGAGTTCCTCGGGGGCCTCTCGGGATTCCTCTCCCGTCGATGCCGGGGCCTAAGACCTTGTGTGGAGTCGGGGCCGGAACCTGAGGATTCCTCTCCAGTGCTGACATGGATCTTGGGGTAATTCTGGAGTCTCCCCAGGGGAGTCGGTCCTCGTCTCGAATGCGGGCATGCACTTGCGCTTTCCTCCAGAGCAGTAGCAGCAGTGTCACGCAGTCCACCGCGTCTATCAAAGGATCTATGGTTTTCCCTCGAGTCTTTTCCACGAGGCTTTCCCACGAGGCTTTCCCACAGGGCTGTCTCACGTGCACACGTGGCAGGAGTCGATCCTCGGCTTGAACGTCAAGGCAGTGCAGGGAAAACAGGTTCCTCTGGAATGGACTGACACATCTGGGGGTCTCTTGGAATGGTGGCACGACCCTGGAGTTCCTCTCGCCTTTCCTGTGGAGAGCGCCTCCTCTTGAGATGCGACGGGAACGCCGGGAATTCTTTCCCTACGAAAGAGGGAAAGAATCCCTCATCTCGACCTAGGAGGCGGAAACGGGGCGCCTCTGGATGTGTGCGGGACCCCACGTGCTTCCTCTCGAGTGGAGACGGGTATGACGCGGAACTGCTTGAGTTGCAGCAAGGGTGTGAAGGACCCTTTGGAAGTAACAGTGGTTAGATGTGATTAGCCTCGAGAAGCATCAGCGGAAATGGGCCTCATCTCTCCTGGAGGGCAACACCTCGTGGATTTTCTCGAGTTGCGGCAGGTGCTCTGGACTTACGACGGGGACCTCAGGGACCCGCTCTGGTGGCCTCAGGAACGGCCAGTCCGCATGCGAGTTCCTCGGGGGCCTCTCGGGATTCCTCTCCCGACGATGCCGGGGACTAAGACCTTGTGTGGATTCGGGGCCGGAACCTGAGGATTCCTCTCCAGTGCTGACATGGATCTTGGGGTACTTCTGGAATCTCCCCAGGGGATTCAGTCCTCGTCTCGAATGCGGGCATGCACTTGCGCTTTCCTCCAGAGCGGTAGCAGCAGTGTCACGCAGTCCGCCGCGTGGATCAAAGGATCTATGTTTTTCCCTCGAGTCTTTCCCACGAGGCTTTCCCACGAGGCTTTCCCAGAGGGCTGTCCCACGTGCACACGTGGTGGGAGTGGATCCTCGGCTTGAACGTCAAGGCAGTGCAGGGAAAACAGGTTCCTCTGTAATGGACTGACACATCTGGGGGATTCGTGGAATGGTGGCACGACCCTGGAGTTCCTCTCGCCTTTCCTGTGGAGAGCGCCTCCTCTTGAGATGCGACGGGAACGCCGGGAATTCTTTCCCTACGAAACAGGGAAAGGATCCCTCATCTCGAGCTAGGAGGCGGAAACGGGGCTCCCCTGGATGTGTGCGGGACCCCACGTGCTTCCTCTCGAGTGGAGACTGTTATGTCGGGGAACTTCTTGAGTGGCAGCAAGGGTGTGAAGGACCCTTTGGAAGTTCCAGTGGTTAGACGTGATTAGCCTCGAGAAGCCTCAGCGGAAATGGGCCTCATCTCGCCTGGAGGGCAAAACCTCCTGGATTTTCTCGAGTTGTGGCAGGTGCTCTCGACTTACGACGGGGACCTCAGGGACCCGCTTTGGTGGCCTCAGGAAAGGCCAATCCCCATGTGAGTTCCTCGGGGGCCTCTCGGGATTCCTCTCCCGTCGATGCCGGGGCCTAAGACCTTGTGTGGAGTCGGGCCGGAACCTGAGGATTCCTCTCCAGTGCTGACATGGATCTTGGGGTAATTCGGGAGTCTCCCCAGGGGAGTCAGTCCTCATTTCGAATGCGGGCATGCACTTTCGCTTTCCTCCAGAGCAGTAGCAGCAGTGTCACGCAGTCCGCCGCGTGGATCAAAGGATCTATGGTTTTCCCTCGAGTATTTCCCACGAGGCTTTCCCACGAGGCTTTCCCACAGGGCTGTCTCACGTGCACACCTGGTATGATTCGATCCTCGGCTTGAACGTCAAGGCAGTGCAGGGAAAACACGTTCCTCTTGAATGGACTGACACATCTGGGGGTCTCTTGGAATGGTGCCACGACCCTGGAGTTCCTCTCGCCTTTCCTGTGGAGAGGGCCTCCTCTTGAGATGCGACGGGAACGCCGGGAATTCTTTCCCTACGATACAGGGAATGGATCCCTCATCTCGAGCTAGGAGGCGGAAACGGGGCTCCCCTGGATGTGTGCGGGAACCTCGTGCTTCCTCTCGAGTGGAGACGGGTAAGTCGGGGAACTTCTTGAGTTGCAGCAAGGGTGTGAAGGACCCTTTGGAAGTTCCAGTGGTTAGATGTGATTAGCCTCGAGAAGCCTCAGCGGAAATGGGCCTCATCTCGCCTGGAGGGCAAAACCTCCTGGATTTTCTCGAGTTGAGGCAAGTGCTCTCGACTTACGACGGGGACCTCAGGGACCCGCTCTGGTGGCCTCAGGAAAGGCCAGTCCCCATGCGAGTTCCTCGGGGGCCTCTCGGGATTCCTCTCCCGTCGATGCCGCGGCTTAAGACCTTGTGTGGAGTCGGGGCCGGAACCGGAGGATTCCTCTCCAGTGCTGACATGGATCTTGGGGTACTTCTGGAGTCTCCCCAGGGGAGTCAGTCCTCGTCTCGAATGCGGGCATGCACTTGCGCTTTCCGCCAGAGCGGTAGCAGCAGTGTCACGCAGTCCGCCGCGTGGAACAAAGGATCTATGGTTTTCCCTCGAGTCTTTCCCACGAGGCTTTCCCACGAGGCTTTCCCAAGGGCTGTCCCACGTGCACACGTGGTGGGAGTCGATCCTCGGCTTGAACGTCAAGGCAGTGCAGGGAAAACAGGTTCCTCTGGAATGGACCGACACATCTGGGAGACTCTTTGAATGGTGGCATGACCCTGGAGTTCCTCTCGCCTTTCACGTGGAGAGCGCCTCCTCTTGAGATGCGACGGGAACGCCGGGAATTCTTTCCCTACGAAACAGGGAAAGGATCCCTCATCTCGAGCTAGGAGGCGGAAACGGGGCTCCCGTGGATGTGTGCGGGACACCACGTGCTTCCTCTCTAGTGGAGACGGGTATGTCGGGGAACTTCTTGAGTTGCAGCAAGGGTGTGAAGGACCCTTTGGAAGTTCCAGTGGTTAGATGTGATTGGCCTCGAGAAGCCTCAGTGGAAATGGGCCTCATCTCGCCTGGAGGGCAAAACCTCCTGGATTTTCTCGAGTTGCGGCAGGTGCTCTCGACTTACGACGGGGACCTCAGGGACCCGCTCTGGTGGCCTCAGGAAAGGCCAGTCCCCATGCGAGTTCCTCGGGGGCCTCTCGGGATTCCTCTCCCGTCGATGCCGGGGCCTAAGACCTTGTGTGGAGTCGGGGCCGGAACCTGAGGATTCCTCTCCAGTGCTGACATGGATCTTGGGGTAATTCTGGAGTCTCCCCAGGGGAGTCAGTCCTCGTCTCGAATGCGGGCATGCACTTGCGCTTTCCTCCAGAGCAGTAGCAGCAGTGTCACGCAGTCCACTGCGTCTATCAAAGGATCTATGGTTTTCCCTCGAGTCTTTTCCACGAGGCTTTCCCACTAGGCTTTCCCACAGGGCTGTCTCACGTGCACACGTGGCAGGAGTCGATCCTCGGCTTGAACGTCAAGGCAGTGCAGGGAAAACAGGTTCCTCTGGAATGGACTGACACATCTGGGGGTCTCTTGGAATGGTGCCACGACCCTGGAGTTCCGCTCGCCTTTCCTGTGGAGAGCGCCTCCTCTTGAGATGCGACGGGAACGCCGGGAATTCTTTCCCTACGAAAGAGGGAAAGAATCCCTCATCTCGAGCTAGGAGGCGGAAACGGGGCATCTCTGGATGTGTGCGGGACCCCACGTGCTTCGTCTCGAGTGGAGACGGGTATGTCGCGGAACTGCTTGAGTTGCAGCAAGGGTGTGAAGGACCCTTTGGAAGTAACAGTGGTTAGATGTGATTAGCCTCGAGAAGCCTCAGCGGAAATGGGCCTCATCTCTCCTGGAGGGCAACACCTCGTGGATTTTCTCGAGTTGCGGCAGGTGCTCTCGACTTACGACGGGGACCTCAGGGACCCGCTCTGGTGGCCTCAGGAACGGCCAGTCCCCATGCGAGTTCCTCGGGGGCCTCTCGGGATTCCTCTCCCGACGATGCCGGGGACTAAGACCTTGTGTGGATTCGGGGCCGGAATCTGAGGATTCCTCTCCAGTGCTGACATGGATCTTGGGGTACTTCTGGAGTCTCCCCAGGGGAGTCAGTCCTCGTCTCGAATGCGGGCATGCACTTGCGCTTTCCTCCAGAGCGGTAGCAGCAGTGTCACGCAGTCCGCCGCGTGGATCAAAGGATCTATGGTTTTCCCTCGAGTCTTTCCCACGAGGCTTTCCCACGAGGCTTTCCCACAGGGCTGTCCCACGTGCACACGTGGTGGGAGTGGATCCTCGGCTTGAACGTCAAGGCAGTGCAGGGAAAACAGGTTCCTCTGTAATGGACTGACACATCTGGGGGATTCGTGGAATGGTGGCACGACCCTGGAGTTCCTCTCGCCTTTCCTGTGGAGAGCGCCTCCTCTTGAGATGCGACGGGAACGCCGGGAATTCTTTCCCTACGAAACAGGGAAAGGATCCCTCATCTCGAGCTAGGAGGCGGAAACGGGGCTCCCCTGGATGTGTGCGGGACCCCACGTGCTTCCTCTCGAGTGGAGACTGTTATGTCGGGGAACTTCTTGAGTGGCAGCAAGGGTGTGAAGGACCCTTTGGAAGTTCCAGTGGTTAGATGTGATTAGCCTCGAGAAGCCTCAGCGGAAATGGGCCTCATCTCGCCTGGAGGGCAAAACCTCCTGGATTTTCTCGAGTTGTGGCAGGTGCTCTCGACTTACGACGGGGACCTCAGGGACCCGCTTTGGTGGCCTCAGGAAAGGCCAATCCCCATGTGAGTTCCTCGGGGGCCTCTCGGGATTCCTCTCCCGTCGATGCCGGGGCCTAAGACCTTGTGTGGAGTCGGGGCCGGAACCTGAGGATTCCTCTCCAGTGCTGACATGGATCTTGGGGTAATTCGGGAGTCTCCCCATGGGAGTCAGTCCTCATTTCGAATGCGGGCATGCACTTGCGCTTTCCTCCAGAGCAGTAGCAGCAGTGTCACGCAGTCCGCCGCGTGGATCAAAGGATCTATGGTTTTCCCTCGAGTCTTTCCCACGAGGCTTTCCCACGAGGCTTTCCCACAGGGCTGTCTCACGTGCACACCTGGTATGATTCGATCCTCGGCTTGAACGTCAAGGCAGTGCAGGGAAAACACGTTCCTCTTGAATGGACTGGCACATCTGGGGGTCTCTTGGAATGGTGCCACGACCCTGGAGTTCCTCTCGCCTTTCCTGTGGAGAGCGCCTCCTCTTGAGATGCGACGGGAACGCCGGGAATTCTTTCCCTACGAAACAGGGAAAGGATCCCTCGTTTCGAGCTAGGAGTCGGAAACGGGGCTCCTCTGGATGTGTGCGGGACCCTCGTGATTCCTCTCGAGTGGAGACGGGTATGTCAGGGAATTTCTTGAGTTGCAGCAAGGGTGTGAAGGACCCTTTGGAAGTTCCAGTGGTTAGATGTGATTAGTCTCGAGAAGCCTCAGCGGAAATGGGCCTCATCTCGGCTGGAGGGCAAAACCTCCTGGATTTTCTCGAGTTGCGGCAGGTGCTCTCGACTTACGACGGGGACCTCAGGGACCCGCTCTGGTGGCCTCAGGAAAGGCCAGTCCCCATGCGAGTTCCTCGGGGGCCTCTCGGGATTCCTCTCCCGTCGATGTCGGGGCCTAAGACCTTGTGTGGAGTCGGGGCCGGAACCTGAGGATTCCTCTCCAGTGCTGACATGGATCTTGGGGTACTTCTGGAGTCTCCCCAGGGGAGTCAGTCCTCGTCTCGAATGCGGGCATGCACTTGCGCTTTCCTCCAGAGCGGTAGCAGCAGTGTCACGCAGTCCGCCGCGTGGATCAAAGGATCTATGGTTTTCCCTCGAGTCTTTCCCACGAGGCTTTCCCACGAGGCTTTCCAACAGGGCTGTCCCACGTGCACACGTGGTGGGAGTCGATCCTCGGCTTGAACGTCAAGGCAGTGCAGGGAAAACAGGTTCCTCTGGAATGGACTGACCCATCTGGGGGACTCTTGGAATGGTGGCACGACCCTGGAGTTCCTCTCGACTTTCCTGTGGAGAGCGCCTCCTCTTGAGATGCGACGGGAACGCCGGGAATTCTTTCCCTACGAAACAGGGAAAGGATCCCTCATTTCGAGCTAGGAGGCGGAAACGGGGCTCCCCTGGATGTGTGCGGGACCCTCGTGCTTCCTCTCGAGGGGAGACGGGTAAGTCGGGGAACTTCTTGAGTTGCAGCAAGGGTGTGAAGGACCCTTTGGAAGTTCCAGTGGTTAGATGTGATTAGCCTCGAGAAGCCTCAGCGGAAATGGGCCTCATCTCGCCTGGAGGGCAAAACCTCCTGGATTTTCTCGAGTTGAGGCAAGTGCTCTCGACTTACGACGGGGACCTCAGGGACCCGCTCTGGTGGCCTCAGGAAAGGCCAGTCCCCATGCGAGTTCCTCGGGGGCCTCTCGGGATTCCTCTCCCGTCGATGCCGGGGCTTAAGACCTTGTGTGGAGTCGGGGCCGGAACCGGAGGATTCCTCTCCAGTGCTGACATGGATCTTGGGGTACTTCTGGAGTCTCCCCAGGGGAGTCAGTCCTCGTCTCGAATGCGGGCATGCACTTGCGCTTCCCTCCAGTGCGGAAGGAGCAGTGTCACGCAGTCTGCAGCGTGGATCAAAGGATCTATAGTTTTCCCTCGAGTTTTCCCACGAGTCTTTCCCACGAGGCGTTTCCCCAGGGATATCCCACGTGCACACGTGGTGGGAGTCGATCCTCGGCTTGAACGTCAAGGCAGTGCAGGGAAAACAGGTTCCTCTGGAATGGACTGACACATCTGGGGGTCTCTTGTAATGGTGGCACGACCCTGGAGTTCCTCTCCCCTTTCCTGTGGAGAGCGCCTCCTCTTGAGATGCGACGGGAACGCCGGGAATTCTTTCCCTACGAAACAGGGAAAGGATCCCTCATCTCAAGCTAGGAGGCGGAAACGGGGCTCCCCTGGATGTGTGCGGGACCCCATGTGCTTCCTCTCGAGTGGAGACGGGTATGTCGGGGAACTTCTTGAGTTGCAGCAAGGGTGTGAAGGACCCTTTGGAAGTTCCAGTGGTTAGACGTGATTAGCCTCGAGAAGCCTCAGCGGAAATGGGCCTCATCTCGCCTGGAGGGCAAAACCTCCTGGATTTTCTCGAGTTGCGGCAGGTGCTCTCGACTTACGACGGGGACATCAGGGACGCGCTCTGGTGTCCTCAGGAAAGGCCAGTCCCCATGCGAGTTACTCGGGGGCCTCTCGGGATTCCTCTCCCGTCCATGCCGGGGCCTAAGACCTTCTGTGGAGTCGGGGCCGGAACCTGAGGATTCCTCTCCCGTGCTGACATGGATCTTGGGGTACTTCTGGAGTCTCCCCAGGGGAGTCAGTCCTCGTCTCGAATGCGGGCATGCACTTGCGCTTTCCTCCAGAGCGGTAGCAGCAGTGTCACGCAGTCCGCCGCGTGGATCAAAGGATCTATGGTTTTCCCTCGAGTCTTTCCCACGAGGCTTTCCCACGAGGCTTTACCACAGGGCTGTACCACGTGCACACGTGGTGGGAGTCGATCCTCGGCTTGAACGTCAAGGCAGTGCAGGTAAAACAGGTGCCTCTGGAATGGACTGACACATCTGGGGGTCTCTTGGAATGGTGGCACGACCCTGGAGTTCCTCTGGCCTTTCCTGTGGAGAGTGCCTCCTTTTGAGATTGGACGGGAACGCCGGGAATTCTTTCACTACGAAACAGGGAAAGGATCCCTCATCTCGAGCTAGGAGGCGGAAACGGGGCTCCCCTGGATGTTTGCGGGACCCCATGTGCTTCCTCTCAATTGGAGACGGGTATGTCGGGGAACTTCTAGAGTTGCAGCAAGGGTGTGAAGGACCCTTGGGAAGTTCCAGTGGTTAGATGTGATTAGCCTCGAGAAGCCTCAGCGGAAATGGACCTCATCTCGCCTGGAGGGCAAAACCTCCTGGATTTTCTCGAGTTGCGGCAGGTGCTCTCGACTTACGACGGGGACCTCAGGGACCCGCTCTGGTGGCCTCAGGAAAGGCCAGTCCCCATGCGAGTTCCTCGAGGGCCTCTTGGGATTCCTCTCCTGTCGATGCCGGGGCCTAAGACCTTGTGTGGAGTCGGGGCCGGAACCTGAGGATTCCTCTCCAGTGCTGACATGGATCTTGGGGTACTTCTGGAGTCTCCCCAGGGGAGTCAGTCCTCGTCTCGAATGTGGGCATGCACTTGCGCTTTCCTCCAGAGCGGTAGCAGCAGTGTCACACAGTCCGCCGCGTGGATCAAAGGATCTTTGGTTTTCCCTCGAGTCTTCCCATGAGGCTGTCCAACGAGGCTTTCCCACAGGGCTGTCCCACGTGCACACGTGGTGGGAGTCGATCCTCGGCTTGATCGTCAAGGCAGTTCAGGGAAAACAGGTTCCTCTGGAATGGACTGACACATGTGGGGGACTCTTGGAATGGTGGCACGACCCTGGAGTTGCTCTCGCCTTTCCTGTGGAGAGCGCCTCCTCTTGAGATGCGACGGGAACGCCGGGAATTCTTTCCCTACGAAACAGGGAAAAGATCCCTCATCTCGAGCTAGGAGGCGGAAACGGGTTCCCCTGGATGTGTGCGGGACCCCACGTGCTTCCTCTCGAGTGGAGACGGGTATGTCGGGGAACTTCTTGAGTTGCAGCAAGGGTGTGAAGGACCCTTTGGAAGTTCCAGTGGTTAGATGTGATTAGCCTCGAGAAGCCTCAGCGGAAATGGGCCTCATCTCGCCTGGAGGGCAAAATCTCCTGGATTTTCTCGAGTTGCGGCAGGTGCTCTCGACTTACGACGGGGACTTCAGGGAACCGCTCTGGTGTCCTCAGGAAAGGCCAGTCCCCATGCGAGTTCCTCGGTGGCCTCTCGGGATTCCTCTCCCGTGGATGCCGGGGCCTAAGACCTTGTGTGGAGTCGGGGCCGGAACCTGAGGATTCCTCTCCAGTGCTGACATGGATCTTGGGGTACTTCTGGAGTCTCCCCAGGGGAGTCAGTCCTCGTCTCGAATGCGGGCATGCACTTGCGCTTTCCTCCAGAGTGGTAGCAGCAGTGTCACGCAATCCGCCGCGTGGATCAAAGGATCTATATTTTTCCCTCGAGTCTTTCCCACGAGGCTTTCCCACGAGGCTTTCCCACAGGGCTGTCTGTCCCACGTGCACACGTTGTGGGAGTCGATCCTCGGCTTGAACGTCAAGGCAGTGCAGGGAAAACAGGTTCCTCTGGAATGGACTGACACATCTGGGGGACTCTTGGAATGGTGGCACGACCCTGGAGTTCCTCTCGCCTTTCCTGTGGAGAGCGCCTCCTCTTGAGATGCGACGGGAACGCCGGGAATTCTTTCCCTACGAAACAGGGAAAGGATCCCTCATCTCGAGCTAGGAGGCGGAAACGGGGCTCCCCTGGATGTGTGCGGGACCCCACGTGCTTCCTCTCGAGTGGAGACGGGTATGTCGCGGAACTGCTTGAGTTGCAGTAAGGGTGTGAAGGACCCTTTGGAAGTTCCAGTGGTTAGATGTGATTAGCCTCGAGAAGCCTCAGCGGAAATGGGCCTCATCTCGCCTGGAGGGCAAAACCTCCTGGATTTTCTCGAGTTGCGGCAGGTGCTCTCGACTTACGACGGGGACCTCAGGGACCCGCTCTGGTGGCCTCAGGAAGGCCAGTCCCCATGCGAGTTCTTCGGGGGCCTCTCGGGATTCCTCTCCCGTCGATGCCGGGGCCTAAGACCTTGTGTGGTGACGAGGCAGGACCCTGAGGTTTCCTCTCCAGTGCTGACATGGATCTTGGGGAACTTCTGGAGTCTCCCCAGGGGAGTCAGTCCTCGTCTCGAATGCGGGCATGCACTTGCGCTTTCCTCCAGAGGGGTGGCAGCAGTGTCACGCAGTCCGCCGCGTGGATCAAAGGATCTATGGTTTTCCCTCGAGTCTTTCCCACGAGGCTTTCCCACGAGGCTTTCCCACAGGGCTGTCCCACGTGCACACGTGGTGGGAGTTGATCCTCGGCTTGAACGTCAAGGCAGTGCAGGGAAAACAGATTCCTCTGTAATGGACTGACACATCTGGGGGTCTCTTGGAATGCTGGCACGACCCTGGAGTTCCTCTCGCCTTTCCTGTGGAGAGGGCCTCCTCTTGAGATGCGACGGGAACGCCGGGAATCTTTCCCTACGAAACAGGGAAAGGATCCCTCATCTCGAGCTAGGAGGCGGAAACGGAGCTCCCCTCGATGTGTGCGGGACCCTCGTGCTTCCTCTCTAGTGGAGACGGGTATGTCGGGGAACTTCTTGAGTTGCAGCAAGGGTGAGAAGGACCCTTTGGATGTTCCAGTGGTTAGATGTGATTAGCCTCGAGAAGCCTCAGCGGAAATGGGCCTCATCTCGCCTGGAGGGCAAAACCTCCTGGATTTTCTCGAGTTGCGGCATGTGCTCTCGACTTACGACGGGGACCTCAGGGACCCGCTCTGGTGGCCTCAGGAAAGGCCAGTCCCCATGCGAGTTCCTCGGGGACCTCTCGGGATTCCTCTTCCGTCGATGCCAGGGCGTAAGACCTTGTGTGGAGTAGGGGCCGGAACCTGAGGATTCCTCTCCAGTGCTGACATGGATCTTGGGGTACTTCTGGAGTCTCCCCAGGGGAGTCAGTCCTCGTCTCGAATGCGGGCATGCACTTGCGCTTTCCTCCAGAGCGGTAGAAGCAGTGTCACGCAGTCCGCCGCGTGGATCAAAGGATCTATGGTTTTCCCTCGAGTCTTTCCCACGATGCTTTCCCACGAGGCTTTCCCACAGGGCTGTCCCACGTGCACACGTGGTGGGAGTCGATCCTCGGCTTGGACGTCAAGGCAGTGCAGGGAAAACAGGTTCCTCTGGAATGGACTGACCCATCTGGGGGACTCTTGGAATGGTGGCACGACCCTGGAGTTCCTCTCGCCTTTCCTGTGGAGAGCGCCTCCTCTTGAGATGCGACGGGAACGCCGGGAATTCTTTCCCTAAGAAACAGGGAAAGGATCCCTCATCTCGAGCTAGGAGGCGGAAACGGGGCTCCCCTGGATGTGTGTGGGACCCCACGTGCTTCCTCTCGAGTGGAGACGGGTATGTCGGGGAAATTCTTGAGTTGCAGCAAGGGTGAGAAGGACCCTTAGGAAGTTCCATTGGTTAAATATGATTAGCCTCGAGAAACCTCAGCGGAAATGGACCTCATCTCGCCTGGAGGGCAAAACCTCGTGGATTTTCTCGAGTTGCGGCAGGTGCTCTCGACTTACGACGGGGACCTCAGGGACCCGCTCTGGTGGCCTCAGGAAAGGCCAGTCCCCATGCGAGTTCCTCGGGGGCCTCTCGGGATTCCTCTCCCTTCGATGCCGGGGACTAAGGCCTTGTGTGGAGTCGGGGCCGGAACCTGAGGATTCCTCTCCAGTGCTGACATGGATCTTGGGGTACTTCTGGAGTCTCCCCAGGGGAGTCAGACCCCGTCTCGAATGCGGGCATGCACTTGCGCTTTCCTCCAGAGCGGTAACAGCAGTATCACGCAGTCCGCCGCGTGGATCAAAGGATCTATGGTTTTCCCTCGAGTCTTTCCCACGAGGCTTTCCCACGAGGCTTTCCCACAGGGCTGTCCCACGTGCACACGTGGTGGGAGTCGATCCTCGGCTTGGACGTCAAGGCAGTGCAGGGAAAACAGGTTCCTCTGGAATGGACTGACCCATCTGGGGGACTCTTGGAATGGTGGCACCACCCTGGAGTTCCTCTCGCCTTTCCTGTGGAGAGCGCCTCCTCTTGAGATGCGACGGGAACGCCGGGAATTCTTTCCCTACGAAACAGGGAAAGGATCGCTCATCTCGAGCTATGAGGCGGAAACGGGGCTCCCCTGGATGTGTGCGGGACCCTCGTGCTTCCTCTCGAGTGGAGACGGGTATGTTGGGGAACTTCTTGAGTTGCAGCAAGGGTGTGAAGGACCCTTTGGAAGTTCCATTGGTTAGATGTGATTAGCCTCGAGAAGCCTCAGCGGAAATGGGCCTCATCTCGCCTGGAGGGCAAAACCTCCTGGATTTTCTCGAGTTGCGGCAGGTCCTCTCGACTTACGACGGGGACCTCAGGGACCCGCTCTGTTGGCCTCAGGAAAGGCCAGTCCCCATGCGAGTTCCTCGGGGGCCTCTCGGGATTCCTCTCCCATCGATGCCGGGGACTAAGACCTTGTGTGGATTCGTGGCCGGAACCTGAGGATTCCTCTCCAGTGCTGACATGGATCTTGGGGTACTTCTGGAGTCTCCCCACGGGAGTCAGTCCTCGTCTCGAATGCGGGCCTGCACTTGCGCTTTCCTCCAGAGCGGTAGCAGCAGTGTCACGCATTCCGCCGCGTGGATCAAAGGATTTATGGTTTTCCCTCGAGTCTTTCCCACGAGGCTTTCCCACGAGGCTTTCCCACAGGGCTGTCCCACGTGCACACGTGGTGGGAGTCGATCCTCGGCTTGAACGTCAAGGCAGTGCAGGGAAAACAGGTTCCTCTGGAATGGACTGACACAACTGTGGGACTCTTGGAATGGTAGCACGACCCTGGAGTTCCTCTCGCCTTTCCTGTGGAGAGCGCCTCCTCTTGAGATGCGACGGGAACGCCGGGAATTCTTTCCCTACGAAACAAGGAAAGGATCCCACATCTCGAGCTAGGAGGCGGAAACGGGGCTCCCCTGGATGTGTGCGGGACCCCACGTGCTTCCTCTAGAGTGGAGACGGGTATGTCGCGTACTTCTTGAGTTGCAGCAAGGGTGTGAAGGACCCTTTGGAAGTTCCAGTAGTTAGATGTGATTAGCCTCGAGAAGCCTCAGCGGAAATGGGCCTCATCTCGCCTGGAGGGCAAAACCTCCTGGATTTTCTCGAGTTGCGGCAGGTGCTTTCGACTTACGACGGGGACCTCAGGGACCCGCTCTGGTGGCCTCAGGAAAGGCCAGTCCCCATGCGAGTTCCTCGGGGGCCTCTCGGGATTCCTCTCCGGTCGATGCCGGGGCCTAGGACCTAGTGTGGAGTCGGGGCCGGAACCTGAGGATTCCTCTCCAGTGCTGACATGGATCTTGGGGTACTTCTGGAGTCTCCCCAGGGGAGTCAGTCCTCGTCTCGAATGCGGGCATGCACTTGTGCTTTCCTCCAGAACGGTAGCAGCAGTGTCACGCAGTTCGCCGCGTGGATCAAAGGATCTATGGTTTTCCCTCGAGTCTTTCCCACGAGGCTTTCCCACAGGGCTGTCCCACGTGCACACGTGGTGGGAGTCGATCCTCGGCTTGAACGTCAAGGCAGTGCAGGGAAAACAGGTTCCTCTGGAATGGACTGACACATCTGGGGGACTCTTGGAATGGTGCCACTACCCTGGAGTTCCTCTCGCCTTTCCTGTGGAGAGCGCCTCCTCTTGAGATGCGACGGCAACGCCGGGAATTCTTTCCCTACGAAACAGGGAAAGGATCCCTCATCTCGAGCTAGGAGGCGGAAACGGGGCTCCCCTGGATGTGTGCGGGAACCCACGTGCTTCCTCTCGAGTGGAGACGGGTATGTCGCGGAAATTCTTGAGTTGAAGCAAGGGTGTGAAGGACCCTTTGGAAGTTCCAGTGGTTAGATGTGATTGGCCTCGAGAAGCCTCAGCGGAAATGGGCCTCATCACGCCTGGAGGGCAACACCTCCTGGATTTTCTCGAGTTGCGGCAGGTGCTCTCGACTTACGACGGGGACCTCAGGGACCCGCTCTGGTGGCCTCAGGAAAGGCCAGTCCCCATCCGAGTTCCTCGGGGGCCTCTCGGGATTCCTCTCCCGTCGATGCCGGGGACTAAGACCTTGTGTGGAGTCGGGGCCGGAACCTGAGGATTCCTCTCCAGTGCTGACATGGATCTTGGGGTACTTCTGGAGTCTCCCCAGGGGAGTCAGTCCTCGTCTCGAATGCGGGCATGCACTTGCCCATTCCTCCAGAGCTGTAGCAGCAGTGTCACGCAGTCCGCCGCGTGGATCAAAGGATCTATGGTTTTCCCTCGAGTCTTTCCCACGATGCTTTCCCACGAGGCTTTCCCACAGGGCTGTCCCACGTGCACACGTGGTGGGAGTCGATCCTCGGCTTGGACGTCAAGGCAGTGCAGGGAAAACAGGTTCCTCTGGAATGGACTGACCCATCTGGGGGACTCTTGGAATGGTGGCACGACCCTGGAGTTCCTCTCGCCTTTCCTGTGGAGAGCGCCTCCTCTTGAGATGCGACGGGAACGCCGGGAATTCTTTCCCTACGAAACAGGGAAAGGATCCCTCATCTCGAGCTAGGAGGCGGAAACGGGGCTCCCCTGGATGTGTGTGGGACCCCACGTGCTTCCTCTCGAGTGGAGACGGGTATGTCGGGGAAATTCTTGAGTTGCAGCAAGGGTGAGAAGGACCCTTAGGAAGTTCCATTGGTTAAATATGATTAGCCTCGAGAAACCTCAGCGGAAATGGACCTCATCTCGCCTGGAGGGCAAAACCTCGTGGATTTTCTCGAGTTGCGGCAGGTGCTCTCGACTTACGACGGGGACCTCAGGGACCCGCTCTGGTGGCCTCAGGAAAGGCCAGTCCCCATGCGAGTTCCTCGGGGGCCTCTCGGGATTCCTCTCCCTTCGATGCCGGGGACTAAGGCCTTGTGTGGAGTCGGGGCCGGAACCTGAGGATTCCTCTCCAGTGCTGACATGGATCTTGGGGTACTTCTGGAGTCTCCCCAGGGGAGTCAGACCCCGTCTCGAATGCGGGCATGCACTTGCGCTTTCCTCCAGAGCGGTAACAGCAGTATCACGCAGTCCGCCGCGTGGATCAAAGGATCTATGGTTTTCCCTCGAGTCTTTCCCACGAGGCTTTCCCACGAGGCTTTCCCACAGGGCTGTCCCACGTGCACACGTGGTGGGAGTCGATCCTCGGCTTGGACGTCAAGGCAGTGCAGGGAAAACAGGTTCCTCTGGAATGGACTGACCCATCTGGGGGACTCTTGGAATGGTGGCACCACCCTGGAGTTCCTCTCGCCTTTCCTGTGGAGAGCGCCTCCTCTTGAGATGCGACGGGAACGCCGGGAATTCTTTCCCTACGAAACAGGGAAAGGATCGCTCATCTCGAGCTATGAGGCGGAAACGGGGCTCCCCTGGATGTGTGCGGGACCCTCGTGCTTCCTCTCGAGTGGAGACGGGTATGTTGGGGAACTTCTTGAGTTGCAGCAAGGGTGTGAAGGACCCTTTGGAAGTTCCATTGGTTAGATGTGATTAGCCTCGAGAAGCCTCAGCGGAAATGGGCCTCATCTCGCCTGGAGGGCAAAACCTCCTGGATTTTCTCGAGTTGCGGCAGGTGTTCTCGACTTACGACGGGGACCACAGGGACCCGCTCTGGTGGCCTCAGGAAAGGCCAGTCTCCATGCGACTTCCTCGGGGGCCTCTCGGGATTCCTCTCCTGTCGATGCCGGGGCCTAAGACCTTGTGTGGAGTCGGGGCCGGAACCTGAGGATTCCTCTCCAGTGCTGACATGGATCTTGGGGTACTTCTGGAGTCTCCCCAGGGGAGTCAGTCCTCGTCTCGAATGCGGGCATGCACTTGTGCTTTCCTCCAGAGCGGTAGCAGCAGTGTCACGCAGTCCGCCGCGTGGATCAAAGGATCTATGGTTTTCCCTCCAGTCTTTCCCACGAGGCTTTCCCACGAGGCTTTCCCACAGGGCTGTCCCACGTGCACTCGTGGTGGAAGTCGATCCTCGGCTTGAACGTCAAGGCAGTGCAGGGAAAACAGGTTCCTCTGGAATGGACTGACCCATCTGGGGGACTCTTGGAATGGTGGCCCGACCCTGGTGTTCCTCTCGCCTTTCCTGTGTAGAGCGCCTCCTCTTGAGATGCGACGGGAACGCCGGGAATTCTTTCCCTACGAAACAGGGAAAGGATCCCTCATCTCGAGCTAGGAGGCGGAATCGGGGCTCCCCTGTATGTGTGCGGGACCCCACGTGCTTCCTCTCGAGTGGAGATGGATATGTCGCGGAACTGCTTGAGTTGCAGCAAGGGTGTGAAGGACCCTTTGGAAGTTCCAGTGGTTAGATGTGATTAGCCTCGAGAAGCCTCAGCGGAAATGGGCCTAATCTCGCCTGGAGGGCAAAACCTCCTGGATTTTCTCGAGTTGCGGCAGGTGCTCTCGACTTACGACGGGGACCTCAGGGACCCGCTCTGGAGGCCTCAGGAAAGGCCAGTCCCCATGCGAGTTCCACGGGGGCCTCTCGGGATTCCTCTCCCGTCGATGCCGGGGCCTAAGACCTTGTGTGGAGTTGGGGCCGGAACCTGAGTATTCCTCTCCAGTGCTGACATGGATCTTGGGGTACTTCTGGAGTCTCCCCAGGGGAGTCAGTCCTCGTCTCGAATGCGGGCATGCACTTGCGCTTTCCTCCAGAGCGGTAGCAGCAGTGTCTCGCATTCCGTCGCGTGGATCAATGGATCTATGGTTTTCCCTCGAGTCTTTCCCACGAGGCTTTCCCACGAGGCTTTCCCACAGGGCTGTCCCACGTGCACACGTGGTGGGAGTCGATCCTCGGCTTGAACGTCAAGGCAGTGCAGGGAAAACAGGTTCCTCTGGAATGGACTGACACATCTGGGGGACTCTTGGAATGGTGGCACGACCCTGGAGTTCCTCTCGCCTTTCCTGTGGAGAGCGCATCCTCTTGAGATGCGACGGGAACGCCGGGAATTCTTTCCCTACGAAACAGGGAAAGGATCCCTCATCTCGAGCTAGAAGGCGGAAACGAGGCTCCCCTGGATGTGTGCGGGACCCCACCTGCTTCCTCTCGAGTGGAGACGGGTATGTCGCGGAACTGCTTGAGTTGCAGCAAGGGTGTGAAGGACCCTTTGGAAGTTCCAGTGGTTAGATGTGATTAGCCTCCAGAAGCCTCAGCGGAAATGGGCCTCATCTCGCCTGGAGGGCAAAACCTCCTGGATTTTCTCGAGTTGCGGCAGGTCCTCTCGACTTACGACGGGGACCTCAGGGACCCGCTCTGTTGGCCTCAGGAAAGGCCAGTCCCCATGCGAGTTCCTCGGGGGCCTCTCGGGATTCCTCTCCCGTCGATGCAGGGGACTAAGACCTTGTGTGGATTCGGGGCCGGAACCTGAGGATTCCTCTCCAGTGCTGACATGGATCTTGGGGTACTTCTGGAGTCTCCCCAGGGGAGTCAGTCCTCGTCTCGAATGCGGGCCTGCACTTGCGCTTTCCTCCAGAGCGGTAGCAGCAGTGTCACGCATTCCGACGCGTGGATCAAAGGATTTATGGTTTTCCCTCGAGTCTTTCCCACGAGGCTTTCCCACGAGGCTTTCCCACAGGGCTGTCCCACGTGCACACGTGGTGGGAGTCGATCCTCGGCTTGAACGTCAAGGCAGTGCAGGGAAAACAGGTTCCTCTGGAATGGACTGACACAACTGTGGGACTCTTGGAATGGTAGCACGACCCTGGAGTTCCTCTCGCCTTTCCTGTGGAGAGCGCCTCCTCTTGAGATGCGACGGGAACGCCGGGAATTCTTTCCCTACGAAACAAGGAAAGGATCCCACATCTCGAGCTAGGAGGCGGAAACGGGGCTCCCCTGGATGTGTGCGGGACCCCACGTGCTTCCTCTAGAGTGGAGACGGGTATGTCGCGTACTTCTTGAGTTGCAGCAAGGGTGTGAAGGACCCTTTGGAAGTTCCAGTAGTTAGATGTGATTAGCCTCGAGAAGCCTCAGCGGAAATGGGCCTCATCTCGCCTGGAGGGCAAAACCTCCTGGATTTTCTCGAGTTGCGGCAGGTGCTTTCGACTTACGACGGGGACCTCAGGGACCCGCTCTGGTGGCCTCAGGAAAGGCCAGTCCCCATGCGAGTTCCTCGGGGGCCTCTCGGGATTCCTCTCCGGTCGATGCCGGGGCCTAGGACCTAGTGTGGAGTCGGGGCCGGAACCTGAGGATTCCTCTCCAGTGCTGACATGGATCTTGGGGTACTTCTGGAGTCTCCCCAGGGGAGTCAGTCCTCGTCTCGAATGCGGGCATGCACTTGTGCTTTCCTCCAGAACGGTAGCAGCAGTGTCACGCAGTTCGCCGCGTGGATCAAAGGATCTATGGTTTTCCCTCGAGTCTTTCCCACGAGGCTTTCCCACAGGGCTGTCCCACGTGCACACGTGGTGGGAGTCGATCCTCGGCTTGAACGTCAAGGCAGTGCAGGGAAAACAGGTTCCTCTGGAATGGACTGACACATCTGGGGGACTCTTGGAATGGTGCCACTACCCTGGAGTTCCTCTCGCCTTTCCTGTGGAGAGCGCCTCCTCTTGAGATGCGACGGCAACGCCGGGAATTCTTTCCCTACGAAACAGGGAAAGGATCCCTCATCTCGAGCTAGGAGGCGGAAACGGGGCTCCCCTGGATGTGTGCGGGAACCCACGTGCTTCCTCTCGAGTGGAGACGGGTATGTCGCGGAACTTCTTGAGTTGAAGCAAGGGTGTGAAGGACCCTTTGGAAGTTCCAGTGGTTAGATGTGATTGGCCTCGAGAAGCCTCAGCGGAAATGGGCCTCATCACGCCTGGAGGGCAAAACCTCCTGGATTTTCTCGAGTTGCGGCAGGTGCTCTCGACTTACGACGGGGACCTCAGGGACCCGCTCTGGTGGCCTCAGGAAAGGCCAGTCCCCATCCGAGTTCCTCGGGGGCCTCTCGGGATTCCTCTCCCGTCGATGCCGGGGACTAAGACCTTGTGTGGAGTCGGGGCCGGAACCTGAGGATTCCTCTCCAGTGCTGACATGGATCTTGGGGTACTTCTGGAGTCTCCCCAGGGGAGTCAGTCCTCGTCTCGAATGCGGGCATGCACTTGCGCATTCCTCCAGAGCTGTAGCAGCAGTGTCACGCAGTCCGCTGCGTGGATCAAAGGATCTATGGTTTTCCCTCGAGTCTTTCCCACGATTCTTTCCCACGAGGCTTTCCCTCAGGGCTGTCCCACGTGCACACGTGGTGGGAGTCGATTCTCGGCTTGAACGTCAAGGCAGTGCAGGGAAAACCGGTTCCTCTGGAATGGACTTACCCATCTGGGGGACTCTTGGAATGGTGGCACGACCCTGGAGTTCCTCTCGCCTTTCCTGTGGAGAGCGCCTCCTCTTGAGATGGGACGGGAACGCCGGGAATTCTTTCCCTACGAAACAGGGAAAGGATCCCTCATCTCGAGCTAGGAGGCGGAAACGGGGCTCCCCTGGATGTGTGCGGGACCTTCATGCTTCCTCTCGAGTGGAGACGGGTATGTCGGGGAACCTCTTGAGTTGCAGCAAGGGTGTGAAGGACCTTTTGGAAGTTCCAGTGGTTAGATGTGATTAGCCACGAGAAGCCTCAGCGGAAATGGGCCTCATCTCGCCTGGAGGGCAAAACCTCCTGGAATTTCTCGAGTTGCGGCAGGTGCTCTCGGCTTACGACGGAGACCTCAGGGACCCGCTCGGGTGGCCTCAGGAAAGGCCATTCCCCATGCGAGTTCCTCGGGGGCCTCTCGGGATTCCTCTCCCGTCGATGCCGGGGCCTAAGACCTTGTGTGGAGTCGGGGCCGGAACCTGAGTATTACTCTCCAGTGCTGACTTGGACCGTGGGGTAGTTCTGGAGTCTCCCCAGGGGAGTCAGTCCTCGTCTCGAATGCGGGCATGCACTTGCGCTTTCCTCCAGGGCGGTAGCAGCAGTGTCACGCAGTCCTCCGCGTGGAACAAAGGGTCTATGGTTTTCCCTCGAGTCTTTCCCACGAGGCTTCCCCACGAGGCTTTCCCACAGGGCTGTCCCACGTGCACACGTGGTGGGAGTCGATCCTCGGCTTGAACGTCAAGGCAGTGCAGGGAAAACATGTTCCTCTGGAATGGACTGACACATCTGGGGGACTCTTGGAATGGTGGCAAGACCCTGGAGTTACTTTCGCCTTTCCTGTGGAGAGCACCTGCTCTTGAGATGTGACGGGAACGCCGGGAATTCTTTCCCTACGAAACAGGGAAAGGATCCCTCATCTCGAGCTAGGAGGCGGAAACGGGGCTCCCCTGGATGTGTGCGGGACCCCACGTGCTTCCTCTCGAGTGGAGACGGGTATGTCGGGGAACTTCTTGAGTTGCAGCAAGGGTGTGAAGGACCTTTTGGAAGTTCCAGTGGTTAGATGTGATTAGCCTCGAGAAGCCTCAGCGTAAATGGGCCTCATCTCGCATGGAGGGCAAAACCTCCTGGAATTTCTCGAGTTGAGGCAGGTGCTCTCGACTTACGACGGGGACCTCAGGGACCCGCTCTGGTGGCCTCAGGAAAGGCCAGTCCCCATGCGAGTTCCCCGGGGGCCTCTCGGGATTCCTCTCCCGTCGATGCCAGGGCCTAAGACCTTGTGTGGAGTCGGGGCCGTAACCTGAGTATTCCTCTCCAGTGCTGACATGGACCTTGGGGTACTTCTGGAGCCTCCCCAGGGGAGTCAGTCCTCGGCTCGAATGCGGGCATGCACTTGCGCTTTCCTCCAGAGCGGTATCAGCAGTGTCACGCAGTCCGCCGCGTGGATCAAAGGATCTATGGTTTTCCCTCGAGTCTTTCCCACGAGACTTTCCCACGAGGCTTTCCCACAGGGCTGTCCCACGTGCACACGTGGTGGGAGTCGATCCTCGGCTTGAACGTCAAGGCAGTGCAGGGAAAACAGGTTCCTCTGGAATGGACTGACACATCTGGGGGACTCTTGGAATGGTGGCACGACCCTGGAGTTCCTCTCGCCTCTCCTGCGGAGAGCGCCTCCTCTTGAGATGCGACGGGAACGCCGGGAATTCTTTCCCTACGAAACAGGGTAATGATCCCTCATCTCGAGCTACGAGGCGGAAACGGAGCTCCCCTGGATGTTTGCGGGAACCTCGTGCTTCCTCTCGAGTGGAGACGGGTATGTCGCGGAACTCCTTGAGTTGCAGCAAGGGTGTGAAGGACCCTTTGGAAGTTCCAGTGATTAGATGTGATTAGCCTCGAGAAGCCTCAGCGGAAATGGGCCTCATCTCGCCTGGAGGGCAAAACCTCCTGGAATTTCTCGAGTTGCGGCAGGTGCTCTCGACTTACGACGGGGACCTCAGGGACCCGCTCTGGTGGCCTCAGGAAAGGCCAGTCCCCATGCGAGTTCCTCGCGGGCCTCTTGGGATTCCTCTCCTGTCAATGCCGGGGCCTAAGACCTTGTGTGGAGTCGGGGCCGGAACCTGAGGATTCCTCTCCAGTGGTGACATGGATCTTGGGGTACTTCTGGAGTCTCCCCAGGGGAGTCAGTCCTCGTCTCGAATGCGGGCATGCACTTGCGCTTTCCTCCAGAGCGGTAGCAGCAGTGTCACGCAGTCCTCCGCGTGGAACAAAGGGTCTATGGTTTTCCCTCGAGTCTTTCCCACGAGGCTTTCCCACGAGGCTTTCCCACAGGGCTGTCCCACGTGCACACGTGGTGGGAGTCGATCCTCGGCTTGAACGTCAAGGCAGTGCAGGGAAAACAGGTTCCTCTGTAATGGACTGACACATCTGAGGGTCTCTTGGAATGGTGGCACGACCCTGGAGTTCCTCTCTCCTTTCCTGTGGAGAGCGCCTCCTCTTGAGATGCGACGGGAACGCCGGGAATTCTTTCCCTACGAAACAGGGAAAGGATCCCTCATCTCGAGCTAGGAGGCGGTAACGGGGCTCCCCTGGATGTGTGCGGGAACCCACGTGCTTCCTCTCGAGTGGAGACGGGTATGTCGGGGAACTTCTTGAGTTGAAGCAAGGGTGTGAACGACCCTTTGGAAGTTCCAGTGGTTAGATGTTATTAGCCTCGAGAAGCCTCAGCGGAAATGGGCCTCATCTCGCCTGGAGGGCAAAACCTCCTGGATTTTCTCGAGTTGCGGCAGGTGCTCTCAACTTACGATGGGGACCTCAGGGACCCGCTCTGGTGGCCTCAGGAAAGGCCAGTCCCCATGCGAGTTCCCCGGGGGCCTCTCGGGATTCCTCTCCCGTCGATGCCGGGGCCTAAGACCTTGTGTGGAGTCGGGGCCGTAACCTGAGTATTCCTCTCCAGTGCTGACATGGACCTTGGGGTACTTCTGGAGTCTCCCCAGGGGAGTCAGTCCTCGTCTCGAATGCGGGCATGCACTTGCGCTTTACCCCAGAGCGGTAGCAGCAGTGTCACGCAGTCCGCCACGTGGATCAAAGGATCTATGGTTTTCCTTCGAGTCTTTCCCACGAGCCTTTCCCACGAGGCTTTCCCACAGGGCTGTCCAACGTGCACACGTGGTGGGAGTTGATCCTCGGCTTGAACGTCAAGGCAGTGCAGGGAAAACAGGTTCCTCTGGAATGGACTGACACATCTGGGGGACTCCTGGAATGGTGGCACGACCCTGGAGTTCCTCTCGCCTTTCCTGTGGAGAGCGCCTCCTCTTGAGATGCGACGGTAACGCCGGGAATTCTTTCCCTACGAAACAGGGAAAGGATCCCTCATCTCGAGCAAGGAGGCGGAAACTGGGCTCCCCTGGATGTGTGCGGGACCCTCGTGCTTCCTCTCGAGTGGAGACGGGTATGTCGGGGAACTTCCTGAGTTGCAGCAAGGGTGTGAAGGACCCTTTGGAAGTTCCAGTGTTTAAATGTGATTAGCCTCGAGAAGCCTCAGCGGAAATGGGCCTCACCTCGCCTGGAGGGCAAAACCTCCTAGAATTTCTCGAGTTGCGGCAGGTGCTCTCGACTTACGACGGGGACCTCGGGGACACGCTCTGGTGGCTGCAGGAAAGGCCAGTCCCCTTGCGAGTTCCTCTGGGGCCTCTCGGGATTCCTCTCCCGTCGATGCCGGGGCCAAAGACCTTGAGTGGATTCGGGGCCGGAACCTGAGGATTCCTCTCCAGTGCTGACATGGATCTTGGGGTATTTCTGGAGTCTCCCCAGGGGAGTCAGTCCTCATCTCGAATGCAGGCATGCACTTGCGCTTTCCCCCAGAGCGGTAGCAGCAGTGTCACGCCGTCCGCCACATGGATCAAAGGATCTATGGTTTTCCCTCGAGTCTTTCCCACGAGTCTTTCCCACGAGGCTTGTCCACAGGGCTGTCCAACGTGCACACGTGGTGGGAGTCGATCCTCGGTTTGAACGTCAAAGCAGTGCAGGGAAAACAGGTTCCTCTGGAATGGACTGACACATCTGGGGGACTCTTGGAATGGTGGCACGACCCTGGAGTTCCTCTCGCCTTTCCTGTGGAGAGCGCCTCCTCTTGAGATGCGACGGGAACGCCGGGAATTCTTTCCATACGAAACAGGGAAAGGATCCCTCACCTCGAGCTAGGAGGCGGAAACGGGGCTCCCCTGGATGTGTGCGGGACCCCAAGTGCTTCCTCTCGAGTGGAGACGGGTATGTCGGGGAACTTCTTGAGTTGCAGCAAGGGTGTGAAGGAACATTTTTAAGTTCCAGTGGTTAGACGTGATTGGCCTCGAGAAGCCTCAGCGGAAATGGGCTTCTTCTCGCCTGGAGGGCAAAACCTCCTGGATTTTCCCGAGTTTGGGCAGGTGCTCTCGACTTACGACTGGGACCTCAGGGACCCGCTCTGGTGGCCTCAGGAAAGGCCAGTCCCCATGCGAGTTCCTCGGGGGCCTCTCAGGATTCCTCTCCCGTCGATGCCGAGGCCTAAGACCTTGTGTGGAGTCGGGGCCAGAACCTGAGGATTCCTCTCCAGTGCTGACATGGATCTTGGGGTACTTCTGGAGTCTCCCCAGGGGAGTCAGTCCTCCTCTCGAATGCGGGCATGCACTTGGGCTTTCCTCCAGAGCGGTAGCAGCAGTGTCACGCAGTCCGCCACGTGGATAAAAGGATCTATGGTTTTCCCTCGAGTCTTTCCCACGAGGCTTTCCCACGAAGCTTTCCCACAGGGCTGTCCCACGTGCACACGTGGTGGTAGTCGATCCTCGGCTTGAAAGTCAAGGCAGTGCAGGGAAAAGAGGTTCCTCTGGAATGGACTGACACATCTGGGGGACTCTTGGAATGGTGGCACGACCCTGGAGTTCCTCTCGCCTTTCCTGTGGAGAGCGCCTCCTCTTGAGATGCGACGGGAACGCTGGGAATTCTTTCCCTACGAAACAGGGAAAGGATCCCTCATCTCGAGCTAGGAGGCGGATACGGGTCTCCTCTGGATGTGTGCTGGACCCTCGTGCTTCCTCTCGAGTGGAGACGGGTATGTCGGGGAACTTCTGGAGTTGCAGCAAGGGTGTGAAGGACCCTTTGGAAGTTCCAGTGGTTAGATGTGATTAGCCTCGAGAAGCCTCAGCGGAAATGGGCCTCATCTCGCCTGGAGGGCAAAACCTCCTGGAATTTCTCGAGTTGCGGCAGGTGCTCTCGACTTACGACGGGGACCTCAGGGACCCGCTCTGGTGGCCTCAGGAAAGGCCAGTCCCCATGCGAGTTCCTCGGGGGCCTCTCGGGATTCCTCTCCCGTCGATGCCGGGGCCTAAGACCTTGTGTGGAGTCGGGGCCGGAACCTGAGGATTCCTCTCCAGTGCTGACATGGATCTTGGGCTACTTCTGGATTCTGCCCAGGGGAGTCAGTCCTCGTCTCGAATGCGGGCATGCACTTGGGCTTTCCTCCAGAGCGGTAGCAGCAGTGTCACGCAGTCCACCGCGTGGATCAAAGGATCTATGGCTTTCCCTCGAGTCTTTCCCACGAGGCTTTCCCACGAGGCTTTACCACAGGGCTGTGCCACGTGCACACGTGGTGGGAGTCGATCCTCGGCTTGAACGTCAAGGCAGTGCAGAGAAAACAGGTTCCTCTGGAATGGACTGACACATCTGGGGGACTCTTGGAATGGTGGCACGACCCTGGAGTTCCTCTCGCCTTTCCTGTGGAGAGCGCCTCCTCTTGAGATGCGACGGGAACGCCGGGAATCTTTCCCTACGAAACAGGGAAAGGATCCCTCATCTCGAGCTAGGAGGCGGAAACGGGGCTCCCCTGGATGTGTGCGGGACCCCACGTGCTTCCTCTCGAGTGGAGACGGGTATGTCCGGGAACTTCTTGAGTTGCAGCAAGGGTGTGAAGGTCCCTTTGGAAGTTCCAGTGGTTAGACGTGATTGGCCTCGAGAAGCCTCATCGGAAATGGGCCTCATCTCGCCTGGAGGGCAAAACTTCCTGGATTTTCTGGAGTTGCGGCAGGTGCTCTCAACTTACGACTGGAACCTCAGGGACCCGCTCTGGTGGCCTCAGGAAAGGCCAGTCCCCATGCGAGTTCCTCGGGGGCCTCTCGGGATTCCTCTCCCGTCGATGCCGAGGCCTAAGACCTTGTGTGGAGTCGGGGCCAGAACGTGAGGATTCCTCTCCAGTGCTGACATGGATCTTGGGGTACTTCTGGAGTCTCCCCAGGGGAGTCAGTCCTCGTCTCGAATGCGGGCATGCACTTGCGCTTTCCTCCAGAGCGGTAGCAGCAGTGTCACGCAGTCCGCCGCGTGGATCAAAGGATCTATGTTTTTCCCTCGAGTCTTTCCCACGTGGCTTTCCCACGAGGCTTTCCCACAGGGCTGTCCAACCTGCACACGTGGTGGGAGTCGATCCTCGGCTTGAACGTCAAGGCAGTGCAGGGAAAACAGGTTCCTCTGGAATGGACTGACATATCTGGGGGACTCTTGGAATGGTGGCACGACCCTGGAGTTCCTCTCGCCTTTCCTGTGGAGAGCGCCTCCTCTTGAGATGCGACGGGAACGCCGGGAATTCTTTCCCTACGAAACAGGGAAAGGATCCCTCATCTCGAGCTAGGAGGCGGAAACGGGGCTCCACTGGATGTGTGCGGGAACCCACGTGCTTACTCTTGAGTGCAGACGGGTATGTCGCGGAACTCCTGGAGTTACAGCAAGGGTGTGAAGGAACCTTTGGAAGTTCCAGTGGTTAGATCTGATTAGCCTCGAGAAGCCTCAGCGGAAATGGGCCTCATCTCGCCTGGAGGGCAAAACCTCCAGGATTTTCTCGAGTTGCGGCAGGTGCTCTCAACTTAAGATGGGGACCTCAGGGAACCGCTCTGGTGGCCTCAGGAAAGGCCAGTCCCCATGCGAGTTCCTCGGGGTCCTCTCGGGATTCCTCTCCCGTCAATGCCGGGGCCTAAGACCTTGTGTGGAGTCGGGGCCGGAACCTGAGGATTCCTCTCCAGTGCTGACATGGATCTTGGGGTACTTCTGGAGTCTCCCCAGGGGAGTCAGTCCTCGTCTCGAATGCGGGCATGCACTTGCGCTTTCCTCCAGAGCGGTAGCAGCAGTGTCATGCAGTCCGCCGCGTGGATCAAAGGATCTATGGTTTTCCCTCGAGTTTTTCGCACGAGGCTTTCCCACGAGGCTTTCCCACAGGGCTGTCCCACGTGCACACGTGGTGGGAGTCGATCCTCGGCTTGAACGTCAAGGCAGTGCAGGGAAAACAGGTTCCTCTGGAATGGACTGACACATCTGGCGGACTCTTGGAATGGTGGCACGACCCTGGAGTTCCTCTCGACTTTCCTGTGGAGAGTGCCTCCTCTTGAGATGCGACGGAAACGCCGGGAATTCTTTCCCTCCGAAACAGGGAAAGGTCCCTCATCTCGAAAGAGGAGGCGGAAACGGGGCTCCTCTGGATGTGTGCGGGACCCCACGTGCTTCCTCTCTAGTGGAGACGGGAATGTCGCGGAACTTCCTGAGTTGCAGCAAGGGTGTGAAGGACCCTTTGGAAGTTCCAGTGTTTAAATGTGATTAGCCTCGAGAAGCCTCAGCGGAAATGGGCCTCACCTCGCCTGGAGGGCAAAACCTCCTAGAATTTCTCGAGTTGCGGCAGGTGCTCTCGACTTACGACGGGGACCTCGGGGACACGCTCTGGTGGCTGCAGGAAAGGCCAGTCCCCTTGCGAGTTCCTCTGGGGCCTCTCGGGATTCCTCTCCCGTCGATGCCGGCGCCAAAGACCTTGAGTGGATTCGGGGCCGGAACCTGAGGATTCCTCTCCAGTGCTGACATGGATCTTGGGGTATTTCTGGAGTCTCCCCAGGGGAGTCAGTCCTCATCTCGAATGCAGGCATGCACTTGCGCTTTCCCCCAGAGCGGTAGCAGCAGTGTCACGCCGTCCGCCACATGGATCAAAGGATCTATGGTTTTCCCTCGAGTCTTTCCCACGAGACTTTCACACGAGGCTTGTCCACAGGGCTGTCCAACGTGCACACGTGGTGGGAGTCGATCCTCGGTTTGAACGTCAAAGCAGTGCAGGGAAAACAGGTTCCTCTGGAATGGACTGACACATCTGGGGGACTCTTGGAATGGTGGCACGACCCTGGAGTTCCTCTCGCCTTTCCTGTGGAGAGCGCCTCCTCTTGAGATGCGACGGGAACGCCGGGAATTCTTTCCATACGAAACAGGGAAAGGATCCCTCACCTCGAGCTAGGAGGCGGAAACGGGGCTCCCCTGGATGTGTGCGGGACCCCAAGTGCTTCCTCTCGAGTGGAGACGGGTATGTCGGGGAACTTCTTGAGTTGCAGCAAGGGTGTGAAGGAACATTTTTAAGTTCCAGTGGTTAGACGTGATTGGCCTCGAGAAGCCTCAGCGGAAATGGGCTTCTTCTCGCCTGGAGGGCAAAACCTCCTGGATTTTCCCGAGTTTGGGCAGGTGCTCTCGACTTACGACTGGGACCTCAGGGACCCGCTCTGGTGGCCTCAGGAAAGGCCAGTCCCCATGCGAGTTCCTTGGGGGCCTCTCAGGATTCCTCTCCCGTCGATGCCGAGGCCTAAGACCTTGTGTGGAGTCGGGGCCAGAACCTGAGGATTCCTCTCCAGTGCTGACATGGATCTTGGGGTACTTCTGGAGTCTCCCCAGGGGAGTCAGTCCTCCTCTCGAATGCGGGCATGCACTTGGGCTTTCCTCCAGAGCGGTAGCAGCAGTGTCACGCAGTCCGCCACGTGGATAAAAGGATCTATGGTTTTCCCTCGAGTCTTTCCCACGAGGCTTTCCCACGAAGCTTTCCCACAGGGCTGTCCCACGTGCACACGTGGTGGTAGTCGATCTTCGGCTTGAAAGTCAAGGCAGTGCAGGGAAAAGAGGTTCCTCTGGAATGGACTGACACATCTGGGGGACTCTTGGAATGGTGGCACGACCCTGGAGTTCCTCTCGCCTTTCCTGTGGAGAGCGCCTCCTCTTGAGATGCGACGGGAACGCTGGGAATTCTTTCCCTACGAAACAGGGAAAGGATCCCTCATCTCGAGCTAGGAGGCGGATACGGGTCTCCTCTGGATGTGTGCTGGACCCTCGTGCTTCCTCTCGAGTGGAGACGGGTATGTCGGGGAACTTCTTGAGTTGCAGCAAGGGTGTGAAGGACCCTTTGGAAGTTCCAGTGGTTAGATGTGATTAGCCTCGAGAAGCCTCAGCGGAAATGGGCCTCATCTCGCCTGGAGGGCAAAACCTCCTGGATTTTCTCGAGTTGCGGCAGGTGCTCTCGACTTACGACGGGGACCTCAGGGACCCGCTCTGGTGGCCTCAGGAAAGGCCAGTCCCCATGCGAGTTCCTCGGGGGCCTCTCGGGATTCCTCTCCCGTCGATTCCGGGGCCTAAGACCTTGTGTGGAGTCGGGGCCGGAACCTGAGGATTCCTCTCCAGTGCTGACATGGATCTTGGGCTACTTCTGGATTCTGCCCAGGGGAGTCAGTCCTCGTCTCGAATGCGGGCATGCACTTGGGCTTTCCTCCAGAGCGGTAGCAGCAGTGTCACGCAGTCCACCGCGTGGATCAAAGGATCTATGGCTTTCCCTCGAGTCTTTCCCACGAGGCTTTCCCACGAGGCTTTCCCACAGGGCTGTGCCACGTGCACACGTGGTGGGAGTCGATCCTCGGCTTGAACGTCAAGGCAGTGCAGAGAAAACAGGTTCCTCTGGAATGGACTGACACATCTGGGTGACTCTTGGAATGGTGGCACGACCCTGGAGTTCCTCTCGCCTTTCCTGTGGAGAGCGCCTCCTCTTGAGATGCGACGGGAACGCCGGGAATCTTTCCCTATGAAACAGGGAAAGGATCCCTCATCTCGAGCTAGGAGGCGGAAACGGGGCTCCCCTGGATGTGTGCGGGACCCCACGTGCTTCCTCTCGAGTGGAGACGGGTATGTCCGGGAACTTCTTGAGTTGCAGCAAGGGTGTGAAGGTCCCTTTGGAAGTTCCAGTGGTTAGACGTGATTGGCCTCGAGAAGCCTCATCGGAAATGGGCCTCATCTCGCCTGGAGGGCAAAACTTCCTGGATTTTCTGGAGTTGCGGCAGGTGCTCTCAACTTACGACTGGAACCTCAGGGACCCGCTCTGGTGGCCTCAGGAAAGGCCAGTCCCCATGCGAGTTCCTCGGGGGCCTCTCGGGATTCCTCTCCCGTCGATGCCGAGGCCTAAGACCTTGTGTGGAGTCGGGGCCAGAACGTGAGGATTCCTCTCCAGTGCTGACATGGACCTTGGGGTACTTCTGGAGTCTCCCCAGGGGAGTCAGTCCTCGTCTCGAATGCGGGCATGCACTTGTGCTTTCCTCCAGAGCGGTAGGAGCAGTGTCACGCAGTCCGCCGCGTGGATCAAAGGATCTATGGTTTTCCCTCGAGTCTTTCCCACGAGGCTTTCCCACGAGGCTTTCCCACAGGGCTGTCCCACGTGCACACGTGGTGGGAGTCAATCCTCGGCTTGAACGTCAAGGCAGTGCAGGGAAAACAGGTTCCTCTGGAATGGACTGACCCATCTGGGGGACTCTTGAAATGGTGGCACGACCCTGGAGTTCCTCTCGCCTTTCCTGTGGAGAGCGCCTCCTCTTGAGATGCGACGGGAACGCCGGGAATTCTTTCCCTACGAAACAGGGAAAGGATCCCTCATCTCGAGCTAGGAGGCGGAAACGGGGCTCCCCTGGATGTGTGCGGGACCCTCGTGCTTCCTCTCGAGTGGAGACGGGTATGTCGGGGAACCTCTTGAGTTGCAGCAAGGGTGTGAAGGACCTTTTGGAAGTTCCAGTGGTTAGATGTGATTAGCCACGAGAAGCCTCAGCGGAAATGGGCCTCATCTCGCCTGGAGGGCAAACCTCCTGGATTTTCTCGAGTTGCGGCAGGTGCTCTCGACTTACGACGGGGACCTCAGGGACCCGCTCTGGTGGCCTCAGGAAAGGCCAGTCCCCATGCGAGTTCCTCGGGGGCCTCTCGGGATTCCTCTCCCGTCGATGCCGGGGCCTAAACTTTGTGTGGAGTCGGGGCCGGAACCTGAGGATTCCTCTCCAGTGCTGACATGGACCTTGGGGTACTTCTGGAGTCTCCCCAGGGGAGTCAGTCCTCGTCTCGAATGCGGGCATGCACTTGCGCTTTCCTCCAGAGCGGTAGGAGAAGTGTCACGCAGTCCCCCGCGTGGATCAAAGGATCTATGGTTTTCCCTCGAGTCTTTCCCACGAGGCTTTCCCACGAGGCTTTCCCACAGGGCTGTCCCACGTGCACACGTGGTGGGAGTCGATCCTCGGCTTGAACGTCAAGGCAGTGCAGGGAAAACAGGTTTCTCTGGAATGGACTGACACATCTGGGGGACTCTTGGAATGGTGGCACGACCCTGGAGTTTCTTTCGCCTTTCCTGTGGAGAGCGCCTCCTCTTGAGATGCGACGGGAACGCCGGGAATTCTTTCACTAGGAAACAGGGAAAGGATCCCTCATCTCGAGCTAGGAGGCGGAACCGGGGCTCCCCCGGATGTGTGCGGGACCCTCGTGCTTCCTCTCGAGTGGAGACGGGTATGTCGGGGAACTTCTGGACTTGCAGCAAGGGTGTGAAGGACCCTTTGGAAGTTCCAGTGGTTAGATGTGATTAGCCTCGAGAAGCCTCAGCGGAAATGGGCCTCATCTCGCCTGGAGGGCAAAACCTCCTGGATTTTCTCGAGTTGCGGCAGGTGCTCTCGACTTACGACGGGGACCTCAGGGACCCGCTCTGGTGGCCTCAGGATAGGCCAGTCCCCATGCGAGTTCCTCGGGGGCCTCTCGGGATTCCTCTCCTGTCGAAACCGGGGCCTAAGACCTTGTGTGGAGTCGGGGCCGGAACCTGAGGATTCCTCTCCAGTGCTGACATGGATCTTGGGGTACTTCTGGAGTCTCCCCAGGGGAGTCAGTCCTCGTCTCGAATGCGGGCATGCACTTGCGCTTTCCTCCAGAGCGGTAGCAGCAGTGTCACGCAGTCCGCCGCGTGGATCAAAGGATCTATGGTTTTCCCTCGAGTCTTTCCCACGAGGCTTTCCCACGAGGCTTTCCCACAGGGCTATCCCACGTGCACACGTGGTGGGAGTCGATCCTCGGCTTGAACGTCAAGGCAGTGCAGGGAAAACAGGTTCCTCTGGAATGGACTGACACATCTGGGGGACTCTTGGAATGGTGGCACGACCCTGGAGTTTCTCTCGCCTTTCCTGTGGAGAGCGCCTCCTCTTGAGATGCGACGGGAACGCCGGGAATTCTTTCCCTACGAAACAGGGAAAGTATCCCTCATCTCGAGCTAGGAGGCGGAAACGGGGCTCCCCTTGATGTGTGCGGGACCCCACGTGCTTCCTCTCGAGTGGAGACGGGTATGTCGGGGAACTTCTTGAGTTGCAGGAAGGGTGTGAAGGACCCTTTGGAAGTTCCAGTGGTTAGAAGTGATTAGCCTCGAGAAGCCTCAGCGGAAATGGGCCTCATCTCGCCTGGAGGGCAAAACCTCCTGAATTTTCTCGAGTTGCGGCAGGTGCACTCGACTTACGACGGGGACCTCAGGGACCCGCTCTGGTGGCCTCAGGAAAGGCCAGGCCCCATGCGAGTTCCTCTGGGGCCTCTCGGGATTCCTCTCCCGTCGATACCGGGGCCTAAGACCTTGTGTGGAGTCGGGGCCGGAACCTGAGGATTCCACTCCAGTGCTGACATGGATCTTGGGGTACTTCTGGAGTCTCCCCAGGGGAGTCAGTCCTCGTCTCGAATGCGAGCATGCACTTGCGCTGTCCTCCAGAGCGGTAGCAGCAGTGTCACGCAGTCCGCCGCGTGGATCAAAGGATCTATGGTTTTCCCTCGAGTCTTTCCCACGAGGCTTTCCCACGAGTCTTTCCCACAGGGCTGTCCCACGTGCACACGTGGTGGGAGTCGATCCTCGGCTTGAATGTCAAGGCAGTGCAGGGAAAACAGGTTCCTCTGGAATGGACTGAAACATCTGGGGGACTCTTGGAATGGTGGCACGACCCTGGAGTTCCTCTCGCCTTTCCTGTGGAGAGCGCCTCCTCTTGAGATGCGACGGGAACGCCGGGAATTCTTTCCCTAGGAAACAGGGAAAGGATCCCTCATCTCGAGCTAGGAGGCGGAACCGGGGCTCCCCCGGATGTGTGCGGGAACCTCGTGCTTCCTCTCGAGTGGAGACGGGTATGTCGGGGAACTTCTTGAGTTGCAGCAAGGGTGTGAAGGACCCTTAGGAAGTTCCAGTGGTTAGAGGTGATTAGCCTCGAGAAGCCTCAGCGGAAATGGCCCTCATCTCGCCTGGAGGGCAAAACCTCGTGGAATTTCTCGAGTTGCGGCAGGTGCTCTCGACTTACGACGGGGACCTTAGGGACCCGCTCTGGTGGCCTCAGGAAAGGCCAGTCCCCATGCGAGTTCCTCGGGGGCCTCTTGGGATTCCTCTCCCGTCGATGCCGGGGCCTAAGACCTTGTGTGGAGTCGGGGCCGGAACCTGAGCATTCCTCTCCAGTGCTGACATGGATCTTGGGGTACTTCTGGAGTCTCCCCAGGGGAGTCAGTCCTCGTCTCGAATGCAGTCATGCACTTGCGCTTTCCTCCAGAGCGGTAGCAGCAGTGTCACGAATTCCGCCGCGTGGATCAAAGGATCTATGATTTTCCCTCGAGTCTTTCCCACGAGGCTGTCCCAGGAGGCTTTCCCACAGGGCTGTTCCACGTGCACACGTGGTGGGAGTCGATCCTCGGCTTGAACGTCAAGGAAGTGCAGGGAAAACAGGTTCCTGTGGAATGGACTGACACATCTGGGGGACTCTTGGAATGGTGGCACGACCCTGGAGTTCCTCTCGCCTTTCCTGTGGAGAGAGCCTCCTCTTGAGATGCGACGGGAACGCCGGGAATTCTTTCCCTCCGAAACAGGGAAAGGATCCCTCATCTCGAGCTAGGAGGCAAAAGCGGGGCTCCCCTGGATGTGTACGGGACCCCACGTGCTTCCTCTCGAGTGGAGACGGGTATGTCTCGGAACTGCTTGAGTTGCAGCAAGGGTGTGAAGGACCCTTTGGAAGTTCCAGCGGTTAGATGTGATTAGCCTCGAGAAGCCTCAGCGGAAATGGGCCTCATCTCGCCTGGAGGGCAAAACCTCCTGGATTTTCTCGAGTTGCGGCAGGTGCTCTCGACTTAAGACGGGGACCTCAGGGACCCGCTCTGGTGGCCTCAGGAAAGGCCAGTCCCCATGCGATTTCCTCGGGGGCCTCTCGGGATTCCTCTCCCTCGATCCCGGGGCCTAAGACCTTGTGTGGAGTCGGGGCCGAAAACTGAGGATTCCTCTCCAGTGCTGACATGGATCTTGGGGTACTTCTGGAGTCTCCCCAGCGGAGTCAGTCCTCGTCTCGAATGCGGGCATGCACTTGTGCTTTCCTCCATAGCTTTACCAGCAGTGTCACGCAGTCCGCCGCGTGGATCAAAGGATCTATGGTTTTCCCTCGAGTCTTTCCCACGAGGCTTTCCCACGAGACTTTCCCACAGGGCTGTACCACGTGCACACGTGGTGGGAGTCGATCCTCGGCTTGAACGTCAAGGCAGTGCAGGGAAAACAGGTTCCTCTGGAATGGACTGACACATCTGGGGGTCTCTTGGAATGGTGACACGACCCTGGAGTTCCTCTCGCCTTTCCTGTGGAGAGTGCCTCCTCTTGAGATGCGACGGGAACGCCGGGAATTCTTTCCCTACGAAACAGGGAAAGGATCCCTCATCTCGAGCTAGGAGGCGGAAACGGGGCTCCCCTGGATGTGTGCGGGACCCCATGTGCTTCCTCTCGAGTGGAGTCGGGTATGTCGGGGAACTTCTTGAGTTGCAGCAAGGGTGTGAAGGACCCTTTGGAAGTTCCAGTGTTTAGATGTGATTAGCCTCGAGAAGCCTCAGCGGAAATGGGCCTCATCTCGCCTGGAGGGCAAAACCTCCTGGATTTTCTCGAGTTGCGGCAGGTGCTCTCGACTTACGACGGGGACCTCAGGGACCCGCTCTGGTGGCCTCAGGAAAGGCCAGTCCCCATGCGAGTTCCTCGGGGGCCTCTCGGGATTCCTCTCCCGTCGATGCCGGGGCCTAAGACATTGTGTGGAGTCGGGGCCGAAACCTGAGGATTCCTCTCCAGTGCTCACATGGATCTTGGGGTACTTCTGGAGTCTCCCCAGGGGAGTCAGTCCTCGTCTCGAATGCGGGCATGCACTTGCGCTTTCCTCCAGAGCGGTAGCAGCAGTGTCACGCAGTCCGCCGCGTGGATCAAAAGATCTATGGTTTTCCCTCGAGTCTTTCCCATGAGGCTTTCCCACGAGGATTTCCCACAGGGCTGTCCCAAGTGCACACGTGGTGGGAGTCGATCCTCGGCTTGAAGGTCAAGGCAGTGCAGGGAAAACAGGTTCCTCTGTAATGGAGTGACACATCTGGGGGACTCTTGGAATGGTGGCACGACCCTGGAGTTCCTCTCGCCTTTCCTGTGGAGAGCGCCTCCTCTTGAGATGCGACGGGAACGCCGGGAATTCTTACCCTACGAAACAGGGAAAGGATCCCTCATCTCGAGCTAGGAGGCGGAAACGGGGCTCCCCTGGATGTGTGCGGGACCCCACGTGCTTCCTCTCGAGTGGAGACGGATATGTCGGGGAACTTCTTGAGTTGCAGCAAGGGTGTGAAGGACCCTTAGGAAGTTCCAGTGGTTAGATGTGATTAGCCTCGAGAAGCCTCAGCGGAAATGGGCCTCATCTCGCGTGGAGGGCAAAACCTCTTGGATTTTCTCGAGGTGCGGCAGGTGCTCTCGACTTACGACGGGGACCTCAGGGACCCGCTCTGTTGGCCTCAGGAAAGGCCAGTCCCCATGCGAGTTCCTCGCGGGCCTCTCGGGATTCCTCTCCCGTCGATGCCGGGGCCTAAGACCTTGTGTGGAGTCGGGGCCGGAACCTGAGGATTCCTCTCCAGTGCTGACATGGATCTTGGGGTACTTCTGGAGTCTCCCCAGGGGAGTCAGTCCTCGTCTCGAAGGCGGGCATGCACTTGCGCTTTCCTCTAGAGCGGTAGCAGCAGTGTCACGCAGTCCGCCGCGTGGAACAAAGGATCTATGGTTTTCCCTCGAGTCTTTCCCACGACTCTTTCCCACGAGGCTTTCCCACAGGGCTGTCCCACGTGCACACGTGGTGGGAGTCGATCCTTGGCTTGAACGTCAAGGCAGTGCAGGGAAAACAGGTTCCTCTGGAATGGACTGACACATCTGGGGGACTCTTGGAATGGTGGCATGACCCTGGAGTTCCTCTCGCCTTTACTGTCAAGAGCGCCTCCTCTTGAGATGCGACGGGAACGCCGGGAATTCTTTCCCTACGAAAGAGGGAAAGGATCCCTCATCTCGAGCTAGGAGGCGGAAACGGGGCTCCCCTGGATATGTGCCGCACCCCACGGACTTCCTCTCGAGTGGAGACGGGTATGTCGCGGAACTGCTTGAGTTGCAGCAAGGGTGTGAAGGACCCTTTGGAAGTTCCAGTGGTTAGATGTGATTAGCCTCGAGAAGCCTCAGCGGAAATGGGCCTCATCTCGCCTGGAGGGCACAACCTCCTGGATTTACTCGAGTTGGGGCAGGTGCTCTCGACTTACGACGGGGACCTCAGAGACCCGCTCTGGTGGCCTCAGGAAAGGCCAGTCCCCATGCGAGTTCCTCGGGGGCCTATCGGGATTCCTCTCCCGTCGATCCCGGGGCCTAAGACCTTGTGTGGAGTCGGGGCCGGAACCTGAGGATTCCTCTCCAGTGCTGACATGGATCTTGGGGTACTTCTGGAGTCTCCCCAGGGGAGTCAGTCCTCGTCTCGAATGCGGGCATGCACTTGTGCTTTCCTCCAGAGCTTTACCAGCAGTGTCACGCAGTCCGCCGCGTGGATCAAAGGATCTATGGTTTTCCCTCGAGTCTTTCCCACGAGGCTTTCCCACGAGACTTTCCCACAGGGCTGTACCACGTGCACACGTGGTGGGAGTCGATCCTCGGCTTGAACGTCAAGGCAGTGCAGGGAAAACAGGTTCCTCTGGAATGGACTGACACATCTGGGGGTCTCTTGGAATGGTGACACGACCCTGGAGTTCCTCTCGCCTTTCCTGTGGAGAGTGCCTCCTCTTGAGATGCGACGGGAACGCCGGGAATTCTTTCCCTATGAAACAGGGAAAGGATCCCTCATCTCGAGCTAGGAGGCGGAAACGGGGCTCCCCTGGATGTGTGCGGGACCCCATGTGCTTCCTCTCGAGTGGAGTCGGGTATGTCGGGGAACTTCTTGAGTTGCAGCAAGGGTGTGAAGGACCCTTTGGAAGTTCCAGTGTTTAGATGTGATTAGCCTCGAGAAGCCTCAGCGGAAATGGGCCTCATCTCGCCTGGAGGGCAAAACCTCCTGGATTTTCTCGAGTTGCGGCAGGTGCTCTCGACTTACGACGGGGACCTCAGGGACCCGCTCTGGTGGCCTCAGGAAAGGCCAGTCCCCATGCGAGTTCCTCGGGGGCCTCTCGGGATTCCTCTCCCGTCGATGCCGGGGCCTAAGACATTGTGTGGAGTCGGGGCCGAAACCTGAGGATTCCTCTCCAGTGCTGACATGGACCTTGGGGTACTTCTGGAGTCTCCCCAGGGGAGTCAGTCCTCGTCTCGAATGCGGGCATGCACTTGCGCTTTCCTCCAGAGCGGTAGCAGCAGTGTCACGCAGTCCGCCGCGTGGATCAAAAGATCTATGGTTTTCCCTCGAGTCTTTCCCATGAGGCTTTCCCACGAGGATTTCCCACAGGGCTGTCCCACGTGCACACGTGGTGGGAGTCGATCCTCGGCTAGAACGTCAAGGCAGTGCAGGGAAAACAGGTTCCTCTGGAATGGAGTGACACATCTGGGGGACTCTTGGAATGGTGGCACGACCCTGGAGTTCCTCTCGCCTTTCCTGTGGAGAGCGCCTCCTCTTGAGATGCGACGGGAACGCCGGGAATTCTTACCCTACGAAACAGGGAAAGGATCCCTCATCTCGAGCTAGGAGGCGGAAACGGGGCTCCCCTGGATGTGTGCGGGACCCCACGTGCTTCCTCTCGAGTGGAGACGGATATGTCGGGGAACTTCTTGAGTTGCAGCAAGGGTGTGAAGGACCCTTAGGAAGTTCCAGTGGTTAGATGTGATTAGCCTCGAGAAGCCTCAGCGGAAATGGGCCTCATCTCGCGTGGAGGGCAAAACCTCTTGGATTTTCTCGAGGTGCGGCAGGTGCTCTCGACTTACGACGGGGACCTCAGGGACCCGCTCTGTTGGCCTCAGGAAAGGCCAGTCCCCATGCGAGTTCCTCAGGGGCCTCTCGGGATTCCTCTCCCGTCGATGCCGGGGACTAAGACCTTGTGTGGATTCGGGGCCGGAACCTGAGGATTCCTCTCCAGTGCTGACATGGACCTTGGGGTACTTCTGGAGTCTCCCCAGGGGAGTCAGTCCTCGTATCGAATGCGGGCATGCACTTGCGCTTTCCTCCAGAGCGGTAGCAACAGTGTCACGCAGTCCGCCGCGTGGATCAAAGGATCTATGGTTTTCCCTCGAGTCTTTCCCACGAGGCTTTCCCACGAGGCTTTCCCACAGGGCTGTCCCACGTGCACACGTAGTGGGAGTCGATCCTCGGCTTGAACGTCAAGGCAGTGCAGGGAAAACAGGTTCCTCTGTAATGGACTGACACATCTGGGGGTCTCTTGGAATGCTGGCACGACCCTGGAGTTCCTCTCCCCTTTCCTGTGGAGAGCGCCTCCTCTTGAGATGCGACGGGAACGCCGGGAATTCTTTCCCTACGAAACAGGGAAAGGATCCCTCATCTCGAGCTAGGAGGCGGAAACGGGGCTCCCCTGGATGTGTGCGGGACCCCACGTGCTTCCTCTCGAGTGGAGACGGGTATGTCGGGGAACTTCTTGAGTTGCAGCAAGGGTGTGAAGGACCCTTTGGAAGTTCCAGTGGTTAGACGTGATTAGCCTCGAGAAGCCTCAGCGGAAATGGGCCTCATCTCGCCTGGAGGGCAAAACCTCCTGGATTTTCTCGAGTTGCGGCAGGTGCTCTCGACTTACGTCGGGACCTCAGGGACCCGCTCTGGTGGCCTCAGGAAAGGCCAGTCCCCATGCGAGTTCCTCGCGGGCCTCTCGGGATTCCTCTCCCGTCGATGCCGGGGCCTAAGACCTTGTGTGGAGTCGGGGCCGGAACCTGAGGATTCCTCTCCAGTGCTGACATGGATCTTGGGGTACTTCTGGAGTCTCCCCAGGGGAGTCAGTCCTCGTCTCGAAGGCGGGCATGCACTTGCGCTTTCCTCTAGAGCGGTAGCAGCAGTGTCACGCAGTCCGCCGCGTGGAACAAAGGATCTATGGTTTTCCCTCGAGTCTTTCCCACGAATCTTTCCCACGAGGCTTTCCCACAGGGCTGTCCCACGTGCACACGTGGTGGGAGTCGATCCTCGGCTTGAACGTCAAGGCAGTGCAGGGAAAACAGGTTCCTCTGGAATGGACTGACACATCTGGGGGACTCTTGGAATGGTGGCATGACCCTGGAGTTCCTCTCGCCTTTACTGTCAAGAGCGCCTCCTCTTGAGATGCGACGGGAACGCCGGGAATTCTTTCCCTACGAAAGAGGGAAAGGATCCCTCATCTCGAGCTAGGAGGCGGAAACGGGGCTCCCCTGGATGTGTGCCGCACCCCACGGACTTCCTCTCGAGTGGAGACGGGTATGTCGCGGAACTGCTTGAGTTGCAGCAAGGGTGTGAAGGACCCTTTGGAAGTTCCAGTGGTTAGATGTGATTAACCTCGAGAAGCCTCAGCGGAAATGGGCCTCATCTCGCCTGGAGGGCAAAACCTCCTGGATTTACTCGAGTTGCGGCAGGTGCTCTCGACTTACGACGGGGACCTCAGAGACCCGCTCTGGTGGCCTCAGGAAAGGCCAGTCCCCATGCGAGTTCCTCGGGGGCCTATCGGGATTCCTCTCCCGTCGATCCCGGGGCCTAAGACCTTGTGTGGAGTCGGGGCCGGAACCTGAGGATTCCTCTCCAGTGCTGACATGGATCTTGGGGTACTTCTGGAGTCTCCCCAGGGGAGTCAGTCCTCGTCTCGAATGCGGGCATGCACTTGCGCTTTCCTCCAGAGCTGTAGCAGCAGTGTCAGGCAGTCCGCCGCCTGGATCAAAGGATCTATGGTTTTCCCTCGAGTCTTTCCCACGACTCTTTCCCACGAGGCTTTCCCACAGGGCTGTCCCACGTGCACACGTGGTGGGAGTCGATCCTCGGCTTGAACGTCAAGGCAGTGCAGGGAAAACAGGTTCCTCTGGAATGGACTGACACATCTGGGGGACTCTTGGAATGGTGGCATGACCCTGGAGTTCCTCTCGCCTTTACTGTCAAGAGCGCCTCCTCTTGAGATGCGACGGGAACGCCGGGAATTCTTTCCCTACGAAAGAGGGAAAGGATCCCTCATCTCGAGCTAGGAGGCGGAAACGGGGCTCCCCTGGATATGTGCCGCACCCCACGGACTTCCTCTCGAGTGGAGACGGGTATGTCGCGGAACTGCTTGAGTTGCAGCAAGGGTGTGAAGGACCCTTTGGAAGTTCCAGTGGTTAGATGTGATTAGCCTCGAGAAGCCTCAGCGGAAATGGGCCTCATCTCGCCTGGAGGGCACAACCTCCTGGATTTACTCGAGTTGGGGCAGGTGCTCTCGACTTACGACGGGGACCTCAGAGACCCGCTCTGGTGGCCTCAGGAAAGGCCAGTCCCCATGCGAGTTCCTCGGGGGCCTATCGGGATTCCTCTCCCGTCGATCCCGGGGCCTAAGACCTTGTGTGGAGTCGGGGCCGGAACCTGAGGATTCCTCTCCAGTGCTGACATGGATCTTGGGGTACTTCTGGAGTCTCCCCAGGGGAGTCAGTCCTCGTCTCGAATGCGGGCATGCACTTGTGCTTTCCTCCAGAGCTTTACCAGCAGTGTCACGCAGTCCGCCGCGTGGATCAAAGGATCTATGGTTTTCCCTCGAGTCTTTCCCACGAGGCTTTCCCACGAGACTTTCCCACAGGGCTGTACCACGTGCACACGTGGTGGGAGTCGATCCTCGGCTTGAACGTCAAGGCAGTGCAGGGAAAACAGGTTCCTCTGGAATGGACTGACACATCTGGGGGTCTCTTGGAATGGTGACACGACCCTGGAGTTCCTCTCGCCTTTCCTGTGGAGAGTGCCTCCTCTTGAGATGCGACGGGAACGCCGGGAATTCTTTCCCTACGAAACAGGGAAAGGATCCCTCATCTCGAGCTAGGAGGCGGAAACGGGGCTCCCCTGGATGTGTGCGGGACCCCATGTGCTTCCTCTCGAGTGGAGTCGGGTATGTCGGGGAACTTCTTGAGTTGCAGCAAGGGTGTGAAGGACCCTTTGGAAGTTCCAGTGTTTAGATGTGATTAGCCTCGAGAAGCCTCAGCGGAAATGGGCCTCATCTCGCCTGGAGGGCAAAACCTCCTGGATTTTCTCGAGTTGCGGCAGGTGCTCTCGACTTACGACGGGGACCTCAGGGACCCGCTCTGGTGGCCTCAGGAAAGGCCAGTCCCCATGCGAGTTCCTCGGGGGCCTCTCGGGATTCCTCTCCCGTCGATGCCGGGGCCTAAGACATTGTGTGGAGTCGGGGCCGAAACCTGAGGATTCCTCTCCAGTGCTCACATGGATCTTGGGGTACTTCTGGAGTCTCCCCAGGGGAGTCAGTCCTCGTCTCGAAGGCGGGCATGTACTTGCGCTTTCCTCTAGAGCGGTAGCAGCAGTGTCACGCAGTCCGCCGCGTGGAACAAAGGATCTATGGTTTTCCCTCGAGTCTTTCCCACGAATCTTTCCCACGAGGCTTTCCCACAGGGCTGTCCCACGTGCACACGTGGTGGGAGTCGATCCTCGGCTTGAACGTCAAGGCAGTGCAGGGAAAACAGGTTCCTCTGGAATGGACTGACACATCTGGGGGACTCTTGGAATGGTGGCACGACCCTGGAGTTCCTCTCGCCTTTCCTGTGGAGAGCGCCTCCTCTTGAGATGCGACGGGAACGCCGGGAATTCTTTCCCTACGAAAGAGGGAAAGTATCCCTCATCTTGAGCTAGGAGGCGGAAACGGGGCTCCCCTGGATGTGTGCGGCACCCCAAGTGCTTCCTCTCGAGTGGAGACGGGTATGTCGCGGAACTTCTTGAGTTGCAGCAAGGGTGTGAAGGACCCTTTGGAAGTTCCAGTGGTTAGATGTGATTAGCCTCGAGAAGCCTCAGCGGAAATGGGCCTCATCACGCCTGGAGGGCAAAACCTCATGGATTTTCTCGAGTTGCGGCAGGTGCTCTCGACTTACGACGGGACCTCAGGGACCCGCTCTGGTGGCCTCAGGAAAGGCCAGTCCCCATGCGAGTTCCTCGCGGGCCTCTCGGGATTCCTCTCCCGTCGATGCCGGGGCCTAAGACCTTGTGTGGAGTCGGGGCCGGAACCTGAGGATTCCTCTCCAGTGCTGACATGGATCTTGGGGTACTTCTGGAGTCTCCCCAGTGGAGTCAGTCCTCGTCTCGAATGCGGGCATGCACTTGCGCTTTCCTCCAGAGCGGTAGCAGCAGTGTCAGGCAGTCCGCCGCCTGGATCAAAGGATCTATGGTTTTCCCTCGAGTCTTTCCCACGAGGCTTTCCCACGAGGCTTTCTCACAGGGCTGTCCCACGTGCACACGTGGTGGGAGTCGATCCTCGGCTTGAACGTCAAGGCAGTACAGGGAAAAGAGGTTCCTCTGGAATAGACTGAAACATCTGGGGTCTCTTGGAATGGTGGCACGACCCTGGAGTTTCTCTCGCCTTTCCTTTGGAGAGCGCCTCCTCTTGAGATGCGACGGGAACGCCGGGAATTCTTTCCCTACGAAACAAGGAAAGGATCCCTCATTTCGAGCTACGAGGCGGACGGGGCTCCTCTGGATGTGTGCGGGACCCACGTGCTTCCTCTCGAGTGGAGACGGGTATGTCGGGGAACTTCTTGAGTTGCAGCAAGGGTGTGAAGGACCCTTAGGAAGATCCAGTGGTTAGACGTGATTAGCCTCGAGAAGCCTCAGCGGAAATGGGCCTCATCTCGCCTGGAGGGCAAAACCTCCTGGATTTTCTCGAGTTGCGGCAGGTGCTCTCGACTTACGACGGGACCTCAGGGACCCGCTCTGGTGGCCTCAGGAAAGGCCAGTCCCCATGCGAGTTCCACGCGGGCCTCTCGGGATTCCTCTCCCGTCGATGCCGGGGCCTAAGACCTTGTGTGGAGTCGGGGCCGGAACCTGAGGATTCCTCTCCAGTGCTGACATTGACCTTGGGGTACTTCTGGAGTCTCCCCAGGGGAGTCAGTCCTCGTCTCGAATGCGGGCATGCACTTGCGCTTTCCTCCAGAGCGGTAGCAGTAGTGTCACGCAGTCCGCCGCGTGGATCAAAGGATCTATGGTTTTCCCTCGAGTCTTTCCCACGAGGCTTTCCCACGAGGCTTTCCCACAGGGCTGTCCCACGTGCACACGTGGTGGGAGTCGATCCTCGGCTTGAACGTCAAGGCAGTGCAGGGAAAACAGGTTCCTCTGGAATGGACTGACACATCTGGGGGACTCTTGGAATGGTGGCACGACCCTGGAGTTCCTCTCGCCTTTCCTGTGGAGAGCGCCTCCTCTTGAGATGCGACGGGAACGCCGGGAATTCTTTCCCTACGAAAGAGGGAAAGTATCCCTCATCTCGAGCTAGGAGGCGGAAACGGGGCTCCCCTGGATGTGTGCTGCACCCCAAGGGCTTCCTCTCGAGTGGAGACGGGTATGTCGCGGAACTGCTTGAGTTGCAGCAAGGGTGTGAAGGACCCTTTGGAAGTTCCAGTGGTTAGATGTGATTAGCCTCGAGAAGCCTCAGCGGAAATGGGCCTCATCACGCCTGGAGGGCAAAACCTCATGGATTTTCTCGAGTTGCGGCAGGTGCTCTCGACTTACGACGGGACCTCAGGGACCCGCTCTGGTGGCCTCAGGAAAGGCCAGTCCCCATGCGAGTTCCTCGCGGGCCTCTCGGGATTCCTCTCCCGTCGATGCCGGGGCCTAAGACCTTGTGTGGAGTCGGGGCCGGAACCTGAGGATTCCTCTCCAGTGCTGACATGGATCTTGGGGTACTTCTGGAGTCTCCCCAGGGGAGTCAGTCCTCGTCTCGAATGCGGGCATGCACTTGCGCTTTCCTCCAGAGCGGTAGCAGCAGTGTCACGCAGTCCGCCGCGTGGATCAAAGGATCTATGGTTTTCCCTCGAGTCTTTCCCACGAGGCTTTCCCACGAGGCTTTCCCACAGGGCTGTCCCACGTGCACACGTGGTGGGAGTCGATCCTCGGCTTGAACGTCAAGGCAGTACAGGGAAAAGAGGTTCCTCTGGAATAGACTGACACATCTGGGGTCTCTTGGAATGGTGGCACGACCCTGGAGTTTCTCTCGCCTTTCCTTTGGAGAGCGCCTCCTCTTGAGATGCGACGGGAACGCCGGGAATTCTTTCCCTACGAAACAGGGAAAGGATCCCTCATTTCGAGCTACCAGGCGGACGGGGCTCCTCTGGATGTGTGCGGGACCCACGTGCTTCCTCTCGAGTGGAGACGGGTATGTCGGGGAACTGCTTGAGTTGCAGCAAGGGTGTGAAGGACCCTTAGGAAGTTCCAGTGGTTAGACGTGATTAGCCTCGAGAAGCCTCAGCGGAAATGGGCCTCATCTCGCCTGGAGGGCAAAACCTCCTGGATTTTCTCGAGTTGCGGCAGGTGCTCTCGACTTACGACGGGACCTCAGGGACCCGCTCTGGTGGCCTCAGGAAAGGCCAGTCCCCATGCGAGTTCCTCGCGGGCCTCTCGGGATTCCTCTCCCGTCGATGCCGGGGCCTAAGACCTTGTGTGGATTCGGGGCCGGAACCTGAGGATTCCTCTCCAGTGCTGACATGGATCTTGGGGTACTTCTGGAGTCTCCCCAGGGGAGTCAGTCCTCGTCTCGAATGCGGGCATGCACTTGCGCTTTCCTCCAGAGCGGTAGCAGCAGTGTCACGCAGTCCGCCGCGTGGAACAAAGGATCTATGGTTTTCCCTCGAGTCTTTCCCAGGAGGCTTTCCCACGAGGCTTTCCCACAGGGCTGTCCCACGTGCACACGTGGTGGGAGTCGATCCTCGGCTTGAACGTCAAGGCAGTGCAGGGAAAACAGGTTCCTCTGGAATGGACTGACACATCTGGGGGACTCTTGGAATGGTGGCACGACCCTGGAGTTCCTCTCGCCTTTCCTGTGGAGAGCGCCTCCTCTTGAGATGCGACGGGAACGCCGGGAATTCTTTCCCTACGAAAGAGGGAAAGTATCCCTCATCTCGAGCTAGGAGGCAGAAACGGGGCTCCCCTGGATGTGTGCGGCACCCCAAGGGCTTCCTCTCGAGTGGAGACGGGTATGTCGCGGAACTGCTTGAGTTGCAGCAAGGGTGTGAAGGACCCTTTGGAAGTTCCAGTGGTTAGATGTGATTAGCCTCGAGAAGCCTCAGCGGAAATGGGCCTCATCTCGCCTGGAGGGCAAAATCTCCTGGATTTTCTCGAGTTGCGGCAGGTGCTCTCGACTTACGACGGGACCTCAGGGACCCGCTCTGGTGGCCTCAGGAAAGGCCAGTCCCCATGCGAGTTCCTCGCGGGCCTCTCGGGATTCCTCTCCCGTCGATGCCGGGGCCTAAGACCTTGTGTGGAGTCGGGGCCGGAACCTGAGGATTCCTCTCCAGTGCTGACATTTATCTTGGGGTACTTCTGGAGTCTCCCCAGGGGAGTCAGTCCTCGTCTCGAATGCGGGCATGCACTTGCGCTTTCCTCCAGAGCGGTAGCAGCAGTGTCACGCAGTCCGCCGCGTGGATCAAAGGATCTATGGTTTTCCCTCGAGTCTTTCCCACGAGGCTTTCCCACGAGGCTTTCCCACAGGGCTGTCCCACGTGCACACGTGGTGGGAGTCGATCCTCGGCTTGAACGTCAAGGCAGTACAGGGAAAAGAGGTTCCTCTGGAATAGACTGACACATCTGGGGTCTCTTGGAATGGTGGCACGACCCTGGAGTTTCTCTCGCCTTTCCTTTGGAGAGCGCCTCCTCTTGAGATGCGACGGGAACGCCGGGAATTCTTTCCCTACGAAACAGGGAAAGGATCCCTCATTTCGAGCTACCAGGCGGACGGGGCTCCTCTGGATGTGTGCGGGACCCACGTGCTTCCTCTCGAGTGGAGACGGGTATGTCGGGGAACTGCTTGAGTTGCAGCAAGGGTGTGAAGGACCCTTAGGAAGTTCCAGTGGTTAGACGTGATTAGCCTCGAGAAGCCTCAGCGGAAATGGGCCTCATCTCGCCTGGAGGGCAAAACCTCCTGGATTTTCTCGAGTTGCGGCAGGTGCTCTCGACTTACGACGGGACCTCAGGGACCCGCTCTGGTGGCCTCAGGAAAGGCCAGTCCCCATGCGAGTTCCTCGCGGGCCTCTCGGGATTCCTCTCCCGTCGATGCCGGGGCCTAAGACCTTGTGTGGATTCGGGGCCGGAACCTGAGGATTCCTCTCCAGTGCTGACATGGATCTTGGGGTACATCTGGAGTCTCCCCAGGGGAGTCAGTCCTCGTCTCGAATGCGGGCATGCACTTGCGCTTTCCTCCAGAGCGGTAGCAGCAGTGTCACGCAGTCCGCCGCGTGGAACAAAGGATCTATGGTTTTCCCTCGAGTCTTTCCCAGGAGGCTTTCCCACGAGGCTTTCCCACAGGGCTGTCCCACGTGCACACGTGGTGGGAGTCGATCCTCGGCTTGAACGTCAAGGCAGTGCAGGGAAAACAGGTTCCTCTGGAATGGACTGACACATCTGGGGGACTCTTGGAATGGTGGCACGACCCTGGAGTTCCTCTCGCCTTTCCTGTGGAGAGCGCCTCCTCTTGAGATGCGACGGGAACGCCGGGAATTCTTTCCCTACGAAAGAGGGAAAGTATCCCTCATCTCGAGCTAGGAGGCAGAAACGGGGCTCCCCTGGATGTGTGCGGCACCCCAAGGGCTTCCTCTCGAGTGGAGACGGGTATGTCGCGGAACTGCTTGAGTTGCAGCAAGGGTGTGAAGGACCCTTTGGAAGTTCCAGTGGTTAGATGTGATTAGCCTCGAGAAGCCTCAGCGGAAATGGGCCTCATCTCGCCTGGAGGGCAAAATCTCCTGGATTTTCTCGAGTTGCGGCAGGTGCTCTCGACTTACGACGGGACCTCAGGGACCCGCTCTGGTGGCCTCAGGAAAGGCCAGTCCCCATGCGAGTTCCTCGCGGGCCTCTCGGGATTCCTCTCCCGTCGATGCCGGGGCCTAAGACCTTGTGTGGAGTCGGGGCCGGAACCTGAGGATTCCTCTCCAGTGCTGACATGGATCTTGGGGTACTTCTGGAGTCTCCCCAGGGGAGTCAGTCCTCGTCTCGAATGCGGGCATGCACTTGCGCTTTCCTCCAGAGCGGTAGCAGCAATGTCACGCAGTCCGCCGCGTGGATCAAAGGATCTATGGTTTTCCCTCGAGTCTTTCCCACGAGGCTTTCCCACGAGGCTTTCCCACAGGGCTGTCCCACGTGCACACGTGGTGTGAGTCAATCCTCGGCTTGAACGTCAAGGCAGTACAGGGAAAAGAGGTTCCTCTGGAATAGACTGACACATCTGGGGTCTCTTGGAATGGTGGCACGACCCTGGAGTTTCTCTCGCCTTTCCTTTGGAGAGCGCCTCCTCTTGAGATGCGACGGGAACGCCGGGAATTCTTTCCCTAAGAAACAGGGAAAGGATCCCTCATTTCGAGCTACGAGGCGGACGGGGCTCCTCTGGATGTGTGCGGGACCCACGTGCTTCCTCTCGAGTGGAGACGGGTATGTCGGGGAACTTCTTGAGTTGCAGCAAGGGTGTGAAGGACCCTTAGGAAGTTCCAGTGGTTAGACGTGATTAGCCTCGAGAAGCCTCAGCGGAAATGGGCCTCATCTCGCCTGGAGGGCAAAACCTCCTGGATTTTCTCGAGTGGCGGCAGGTGCTCTCGACTTACGACGGGACCTCAGGGACCCGCTCTGGTGGCCTCAGGAAAGGCCAGTCCCCATGCGAGTTCCTCGCGGGCCTCTCGGGATTCCTCTCCCGTCGATGCCGGGGCCTAAGACCTTGTGTGGAGTCGGGGCCGGAACCTGAGGATTCCTCTCCAGTGCTGACATGGATCTTGGGGTACTTCTGGAGTCTCCCCAGGGGAGTCAGTCCTCGTCTCGAATGCGGGCATGCACTTGCGCTTTCCTCCAGAGCGGTAGCAGCAGTGTCACGCAGTCCGCCGCGTGGATCAAAGGATCTATGGTTTTCCCTCGAGTCTTTCCCACGAGGCTTTCCCACGAGGCTTTCCCACAGGGCTGTCCCACGTGCACACGTGGTGGGAGTCGATCCTCGGCTTGAACGTCAAGGCAGTACAGGGAAAAGAGGTTCCTCTGGAATAGACTGACACATCTGGGGTCTCTTGGAATGGTGGCACGACCCTGGAGTTTCTCTCGCCTTTCCTTTGGAGAGCGCCTCCTCTTGAGATGCGACGGGAACGCCGGGAATTCTTTCCCTACGAAACAGGGAAAGGATCCCTCATTTCGAGCTACCAGGCGGACGGGGCTCCTCTGGATGTGTGCGGGACCCACGTGCTTCCTCTCGAGTGGAGACGGGTATGTCGGGGAACTGCTTGAGTTGCAGCAAGGGTGTGAAGGACCCTTAGGAAGTTCCAGTGGTTAGACGTGATTAGCCTCGAGAAGCCTCAGCGGAAATGGGCCTCATCTCGCCTGGAGGGCAAAACCTCCTGGATTTTCTCGAGTTGCGGCAGGTGCTCTCGACTTACGACGGGACCTCAGGGACCCGCTCTGGTGGCCTCAGGAAAGGCCAGTCCCCATGCGAGTTCCTCGCGGGCCTCTCGGGATTCCTCTCCCGTCGATGCCGGGGCCTAAGACCTTGTGTGGATTCGGGGCCGGAACCTGAGGATTCCTCTCCAGTGCTGACATGGATCTTGGGGTACTTCTGGAGTCTCCCCAGGGGAGTCAGTCCTCGTCTCGAATGCGGGCATGCACTTGCGCTTTCCTCCAGAGCGGTAGCAGCAGTGTCACGCAGTCCGCCGCGTGGAACAAAGGATCTATGGTTTTCCCTCGAGTCTTTCCCAGGAGGCTTTCCCACGAGGCTTTCCCACAGGGCTGTCCCACGTGCACACGTGGTGGGAGTCGATCCTCGGCTTGAACGTCAAGGCAGTGCAGGGAAAACAGGTTCCTCTGGAATGGACTGACACATCTGGGGGACTCTTGGAATGGTGGCACGACCCTGGAGTTCCTCTCGCCTTTCCTGTGGAGAGCGCCTCCTCTTGAGATGCGACGGGAACGCCGGGAATTCTTTCCCTACGAAAGAGGGAAAGTATCCCTCATCTCGAGCTAGGAGGCAGAAACGGGGCTCCCCTGGATGTGTGCGGCACCCCAAGGGCTTCCTCTCGAGTGGAGACGGGTATGTCGCGGAACTGCTTGAGTTGCAGCAAGGGTGTGAAGGACCCTTTGGAAGTTCCAGTGGTTAGATGTGATTAGCCTCGAGAAGCCTCAGCGGAAATGGGCCTCATCTCGCCTGGAGGGCAAAATCTCCTGGATTTTCTCGAGTTGCGGCAGGTGCTCTCGACTTACGACGGGACCTCAGGGACCCGCTCTGGTGGCCTCAGGAAAGGCCAGTCCCCATGCGAGTTCCTCGCGGGCCTCTCGGGATTCCTCTCCCGTCGATGCCGGGGCCTAAGACCTTGTGTGGAGTCGGGGCCGGAACCTGAGGATTCCTCTCCAGTGCTGACATTTATCTTGGGGTACTTCTGGAGTCTCCCCAGGGGAGTCAGTCCTCGTCTCGAATGCGGGCATGCACTTGCGCTTTCCTCCAGAGCGGTAGCAGCAGTGTCACGCAGTCCGCCGCGTGGATCAAAGGATCTATGGTTTTCCCTCGAGTCTTTCCCACGAGGCTTTCCCACGAGGCTTTCCCACAGGGCTGTCCCACGTGCACACGTGGTGGGAGTCGATCCTCGGCTTGAACGTCAAGGCAGTACAGGGAAAAGAGGTTCCTCTGGAATAGACTGACACATCTGGGGTCTCTTGGAATGGTGGCACGACCCTGGAGTTTCTCTCGCCTTTCCTTTGGAGAGCGCCTCCTCTTGAGATGCGACGGGAACGCCGGGAATTCTTTCCCTACGAAACAGGGAAAGGATCCCTCATTTCGAGCTACCAGGCGGACGGGGCTCCTCTGGATGTGTGCGGGACCCACGTGCTTCCTCTCGAGTGGAGACGGGTATGTCGGGGAACTGCTTGAGTTGCAGCAAGGGTGTGAAGGACCCTTAGGAAGTTCCAGTGGTTAGACGTGATTAGCCTCGAGAAGCCTCAGCGGAAATGGGCCTCATCTCGCCTGGAGGGCAAAACCTCCTGGATTTTCTCGAGTTGCGGCAGGTGCTCTCGACTTACGACGGGACCTCAGGGACCCGCTCTGGTGGCCTCAGGAAAGGCCAGTCCCCATGCGAGTTCCTCGCGGGCCTCTCGGGATTCCTCTCCCGTCGATGCCGGGGCCTAAGACCTTGTGTGGATTCGGGGCCGGAACCTGAGGATTCCTCTCCAGTGCTGACATGGATCTTGGGGTACATCTGGAGTCTCCCCAGGGGAGTCAGTCCTCGTCTCGAATGCGGGCATGCACTTGCGCTTTCCTCCAGAGCGGTAGCAGCAGTGTCACGCAGTCCGCCGCGTGGAACAAAGGATCTATGGTTTTCCCTCGAGTCTTTCCCAGGAGGCTTTCCCACGAGGCTTTCCCACAGGGCTGTCCCACGTGCACACGTGGTGGGAGTCGATCCTCGGCTTGAACGTCAAGGCAGTGCAGGGAAAACAGGTTCCTCTGGAATGGACTGACACATCTGGGGGACTCTTGGAATGGTGGCACGACCCTGGAGTTCCTCTCGCCTTTCCTGTGGAGAGCGCCTCCTCTTGAGATGCGACGGGAACGCCGGGAATTCTTTCCCTACGAAAGAGGGAAAGTATCCCTCATCTCGAGCTAGGAGGCAGAAACGGGGCTCCCCTGGATGTGTGCGGCACCCCAAGGGCTTCCTCTCGAGTGGAGACGGGTATGTCGCGGAACTGCTTGAGTTGCAGCAAGGGTGTGAAGGACCCTTTGGAAGTTCCAGTGGTTAGATGTGATTAGCCTCGAGAAGCCTCAGCGGAAATGGGCCTCATCTCGCCTGGAGGGCAAAATCTCCTGGATTTTCTCGAGTTGCGGCAGGTGCTCTCGACTTACGACGGGACCTCAGGGACCCGCTCTGGTGGCCTCAGGAAAGGCCAGTCCCCATGCGAGTTCCTCGCGGGCCTCTCGGGATTCCTCTCCCGTCGATGCCGGGGCCTAAGACCTTGTGTGGAGTCGGGGCCGGAACCTGAGGATTCCTCTCCAGTGCTGACATGGATCTTGGGGTACTTCTGGAGTCTCCCCAGGGGAGTCAGTCCTCGTCTCGAATGCGGGCATGCACTTGCGCTTTCCTCCAGAGCGGTAGCAGCAATGTCACGCAGTCCGCCGCGTGGATCAAAGGATCTATGGTTTTCCCTCGAGTCTTTCCCACGAGGCTTTCCCACGAGGCTTTCCCACAGGGCTGTCCCACGTGCACACGTGGTGTGAGTCAATCCTCGGCTTGAACGTCAAGGCAGTACAGGGAAAAGAGGTTCCTCTGGAATAGACTGACACATCTGGGGTCTCTTGGAATGGTGGCACGACCCTGGAGTTTCTCTCGCCTTTCCTTTGGAGAGCGCCTCCTCTTGAGATGCGACGGGAACGCCGGGAATTCTTTCCCTAAGAAACAGGGAAAGGATCCCTCATTTCGAGCTACCAGGCGGACGGGGCTCCTCTGGATGTGTGCGGGACCCACGTGCTTCCTCTCGAGTGGAGACGGGTATGTCGGGGAACTGCTTGAGTTGCAGCAAGGGTGTGAAGGACCCTTAGGAAGTTCCAGTGGTTAGACGTGATTAGCCTCGAGAAGCCTCAGCGGAAATGGGCCTCATCTCGCCTGGAGGGCAAAACCTCCTGGATTTTCTCGAGTTGCGGCAGGTGCTCTCGACTTACGACGGGACCTCAGGGACCCGCTCTGGTGGCCTCAGGAAAGGCCAGTCCCCATGCGAGTTCCTCGCGGGCCTCTCGGGATTCCTCTCCCGTCGATGCCGGGGCCTAAGACCTTGTGTGGAGTCGGGGCCGGAACCTGAGGATTCCTCTCCAGTGCTGACATGGATCATGGGGTACTTCTGGAGTCTCCCCAGGGGAGTCAGTCCTCGTCTTGAAGGCGGGCATGCACTTGCGCTTTCCTCTAGAGCGGTAGCAGCAATGTCACGCAGTCCGCCGCGTGGAACAAAGGATCTATGGTTTTCCCTCGAGTCTTTCCCACGACTCTTTCCCACGAGGCTTTCCCACAGGGCTGTCCCACGTGCACACGTGGTGGGAGTCGATCCTCGGCTTGAACGTCAAGGCAGTTCAGGGAAATCAGGTTCCTCTGGAATGGACTGACACATCTGGGGGACTCTTGGAATGGTGACACGACCCTGGAGTTCCTCTCGCCTTTCCTGTGGAGAGCGCCTCCTCTTGAGATGCGACGGGAACGCCGGGAATTCTTTCCCTACGAAACAGGGATAGGATCCCTCATCTCGAACTAGGAGGCGGAAACGGGGCTCACCTGGATGTGTGCGGGACCCCACGTGCTTCCTCTCGAGTGGAGACGGGTATGTCGGGGAACTTCTTGAGTTGCAGCAAGGGTGTGAAGGACCCTTTGGAAGTTCCAGTGGTTACATGTGATTAGCCTCGAGAACTTCAGCGGAAATGGGCCTCATCTCGCCTGGAGGGCAAAACCTCCTGGATTTTTTCGAGTTGTGGCAGGTGCTCTCGACTTACGACAGGGACCTCAGAGACCCGCTCTGGAGGCCTCAGGAAAGGCCAGTCCCCATGCGAGTTCCTCGGGGGCCTCTCGGGATTCCTCTCCCGTCGATGCCGGGGCCTAAGACCTTGTGTGGAGTCGGGGCCGGAACCTGAGGATTCCTCTCCAGTGCTGACATGGATCTTGGGGTACTTCTGGAGTCTCCCCAGGGGAGTCAGTCCTCGTCTCGAATGCGGGCATGCACTTGCGCTTTCCTCCAGAGCGGTCGCAGCAGTGTCACGCAGTCCGCCGCGTGGATCAAAGGATCTATGGTTTTCCCTCGAGTCTTTCCCACGAGGCTGTCACACGAGGCTTTCCCACAGGGTTGTCCCACGTGCACACGTGGTGGGAGTCGATCCTCGGCTTGAACGTCATGGCAGTGCAGGGAAAACAGGTTCCTCTGGAATGGACTGACATATCTGGGGGACTTTTGGAATGGTGGCACCACCCTGGAGTTCCTCTCGCCTTTCCTGTGGAGAGCGCCTCCTCTTGAGATGCGACGGGAACGCCGGAAATTCTTTCCCTACGAAACAGGGAAAGGATCCCTCATCTCGAGCTAGGAGGCGGAAACGGGGCTCCCCTGGATGTGTGCGGGACCCTCGTTCTTCCTCTCGAGTGAAGACGGGTATGTCGGGGAACTTCTTGAGTTGCAGCAAGGGTGTGAAGGACCCTTTGGAAGTTCCAGTGGTTAGATGTGATTAGCCTCGAGAAGCCTCAGCGGAAATGGGCCTTATCTCGCCTGGTGGGCAAAACCTCCTGGATTTTCTCGAGTTGTGGTAGCTGCTCTCGACTTACGACGGGGACCTCAGGGACCCGCTCTGGTGGCCTCAGGAAAGGCCAGTCCCCATGCGAGTTCCTCGGGGGCCTCTCGGGACTCCTCTCCCGTCGATGCCGTGGCCTAAGACCTTGTGTGGAGTCGGGGCCGGAACCTGAGGATTCCTCTCCAGTGCTGACATGGATCTTTGGGTACTTCTGGAGTCTCCCCAGGGGAGTCAGTCCTCGTCTCGAATGCGGGCATGCACTTGCGCTTTCCTCCAGAGCTGTAGCAGCAGTGTCACGCAGTCCGACGCGTGGATCAAAGGATCTATGGTTTTCCCTCGAGTCTTTCCCACGAGGCTTTCCCACGAGGCTTTCCCACAGAGCTGTCCCACGTGCACACGTGGTGGGAGTCGATCCTCGGCTTGAACGTCAAGGCAGTGCAGGGAAAACAGGTTCCTCTGGAATGGAGTGACACATCTGGGGGACTCTTGGAATGGTGGCACGACCCTGGAGTTCCTCTCGCCTTTCCTGTGGAGAGCGCCTCCTCTTGAGATGCGACGGGAACGCCGGGAATTCTTTCCCTACGAAACAGGGAAAGGATCCCTCATCTCGAGCTAGGAGGCGGAAACGGGGCTCCCCTGGATGTGTGCGGGACCCCACGTGCTTCCTCTCGAGTGGAGATGGGTATGTCGGGGAACTTCTTGAGTTGCAGCAAGGGTGTGAAGGACCCTTAGGAAGTTCCACTTGTTTGACGTGATTAGCCTCGAGAAGCCTCAGCGGAAATGGGCCTCATCTCGCCTGGAGGGCAAAACCTCCTGGATTTTCTCGATTTGCGGCAGGTGCTCTCGACTTACGACGGGGACCTCAGGGACCCGCTCTGGTGGCCTCAGGAAAGGCCAGGCCCCATGCGAGTTCCTCGGGGGTCTCTCGGGATTCCTCTCCCGTCGATGCCGGGGACTAAGACCTTGTGTGGAGTCGGGGCCGGAACCTGAGGATTCCAGTCCAGTGCTGACATGGATCTTGGGGTACTTCTGGAGTCTCCCCAGGGGAGTCAGTCCTCGTCTCGAATGCGGGCATGCACTTGCGCTTTCCGCCAGAGCCGTAGCAGCAGTGTCACGCAGTCCGCCACGTGGATCAAAGGATCTATGGTTTTCCCTCGAGTCTTTCCCACGAGGCTTTCCCACGAGGCTTTCCCACAGGGCTGTCCCACGTACACACGTGGTGGGAGTCGATCCTCGGCTTGAACGTCAAGGCAGTGCAGGGAAAACAGGTTCCTCTGGAATGGACTGACACATCTGGTGGTCTCTTGGAATTGTGGCACGACCCTGGAGTTCCTCTCGCCTTTCCTGTGGAGAGCGCCTCCTCTTGAGATGCGAGGGGAACGCCGGGAATTCTTTCCCTAAGAAACAGGGAAAGGATCCCTCATCTCCAGCTAGGAGGCGGAAACGGGGCTCCCCTGGATGTGTGCGGGACCCCACGTGCTTCCTCTCGAGTGGAGACGGGTATGTCGGGGAACTTCTTGAGTTGCAGCAAGGGTGTGAAGGACCCTTAGGAAGTTCCAGTTGTTAGACGTGATTAGCCTCGAGAAGCCTCAGCGGAAATGGGCCTCATCTCGCCTGGAGGGCAAAACCTCCTGGATTTTCTTGAGTTGCGACAGGTGCTCTCGACTTATGACGGGGACCTCAGGGACCCACTCTGGTGGCCTCAGGAAAGGCCAGTCCCCATGCGAGTTCCTCGGGGGCCTCTCGGGATTCCTCTCCCGTCGATGCCGGGGCCTAAGACCTTGTGTGGAGTCGTGGCCGGAACCTGAGGATTCCTCTCCAATGCTGACATGGATCTTGGGGTACTTCTGGAGTCTCCCCAGGGGAGTCAGTCCTCGTCTCGAATGCGGGCATGCACTTGCGCTTTGCTCCAGAGCGGTAGCAGCAGTGTCACGCAGTCCGCCGCGTGGATCAAAGGATCTATGTTTTTCCCTCGAGTCTTTCCCACGAGGCTGTCCCACTCGGTTTTCCCACAGGGGTGTCCCAAGTGCACACGTGGTGGGAGTCGATCCTCGGCTTGAACGTCAAGGCAGTTCAGGGAAAACAGGTTCCTCTGGAATGCACTGACACATCTGGGGGACTCTTGGAATGGTGGCACGACGCTGGAGTTCCTCTCGCCTTTCCTGTGGAGAGCGCCTCCTCTTGAGATGCGATGGGAACCCCGGGAATTATTTCCCTACGAAACAGGGATAGGATCCCTCACCTCGAACTAGGAGGCGGATACGGGGCTCCCCTGGATGTGTGCCTCACCCCACGTGCTTCCTTTCGAGTGGAGACGGGTATGTCGGGTAACTGCTTGAGTTGCAGCTAGGGTGTGAAGGACCCTTTGGAAGTTCCAGTGGTTAGACGTGATTAGCCTCGAGAAGCCTCAGCGGAAATGGGCCTCATCTCGCCTGGAGGGCAAAACCTCCTGGATTTTCTCGAGTTGCGGCAGGTGCTCTCGACTTACGACGGGGACCTCAGGGACCCGCTCTGGTGGCCTCAGAAAAGGCCAGTCCCCATGCGAGTTCCTCGGGGGCCTCTCGGGATTCCTCTCCCGTCGATGCCGGGGCCTAAGACTTTGTGTGGAGTCGGGGCCGGAACCTGAGGATTCCTCTCCAGTGCTGACATGGGTCTTGGGGTACTTCTGGAGTCTCCCCAGGGGAGTCAGTCCTCGTCTCGAATGCGGGCATGCACTTGCGCTTTCCTCCAGAGCGGTAGCAGCAGTGTCACGCAGTCCGCCGCGTGGATCAAAGGATCTTTGGTTTTCCCTCGCGTCTTTCCCACGAGGCTTTCCCTCGAGGCTTTCCCACAGGGCTGTCCCACGTGCACACGTGGTGGGAGTCGATCCTCGGCTTGAACGTCAAGGCAGTGCAGGGAAAACAGGTTCCTCTGGAATGGACAGACACATCTGGGGGACTCTTGGAATGGTGGCACGACCCTCGAGTTCCTCTCGCCTTTCCTGTGGAGAGCGCCTCCTCTTGAGATGCGACGGGAACCCCGGGAATTCTTTCCCTAAGAAACAGGGAAAGGATCCCTCATCTCCAGCTAGGAGGCGGAAACGGGGCTCCCCTGGATGTGTGCGGGACCCCACGTGCTTCCTCTCGAGTGGAGACGGGTATGTCGGGGAACTTCTTGAGTTGCAGGAAGGGTGTGAAGGACCCTTAGGAAGTTCCAGTTGTTAGACGTGATTAGCCTCGAGAAGCCTCAGCGGAAATGGGCCTCATCTCGCCTGGAGGGCAAAACCTCCTGGATTTTCTTGAGTTGCGACAGGTGCTCTCGACTTATGACGGGGACCTCAGGGACCCACTCTGGTGGCCTCAGGAAAGGCCAGTCCCCATGCGAGTTCCTCGGGGGCCTCTCGGGATTCCTCTCCCGTCGATGCCGGGGCCTAAGACCTTGTGTGGAGTCGGGGCCGGAACCTGAGGATTCCTCTCCAATGCTGACATGGATCTTGGGGTACTTCTGGAGTCTCCCCAGGGGAGTCAGTCCTCGTCTCGAATGCGGGCATGCACTTGCGCTTTGCTCCAGAGCGGTAGCAGCAGTGTTACGCAGTCCGCCGCGTGGATCAAAGGATCTATGGTTTTCCCTCGAGTCTTTCCCACGAGGCTGTCCCACGCGGTTTTCCCACAGGGGTGTCCCAAGTGCACACGTGGTGGGAGTCGATCCTCGGCTTGAACGTCAAGGCAGTTTAGGGAAAACAGGTTCCTTTGGAATGCACTGACACATCTGGGGGACTCTTGGAATGGTGGCACGACCCTGGAGTTCCTCTCGCCTTTCCTGTGGAGAGCGCCTCCTCTTGAGATGCGATGGGAACCCCGGGAATTATTTCCCTACGAAACAGGGATAGGATCCCTCACCTCGAACTAGGAGGCGGATACGGGGCTCCCCTGGATGTGTGCCTCACCCCACGTGCTTCCTTTCGAGTGGAGACGGGTATGTCGGGTAACTGCTTGAGTTGCAGCTAGGGTGTGAAGGACCCTTTGGAAGTTCCAGTGGTTAGATGTGATTAGCCTCGAGAAGCCTCAGCGGAAATGGGCCTCATCTCGCCTGGAGGGCAAAACCTCCTGGATTTTCTCGAGTTGCGGCAGGTGCTCTCGACTTACGACGGGGACCTCAGGGACCCGCTCTGGTGGCCTCAGAAAAGGCCAGTCCCCATGCGAGTTCCTCGGGGGCCTCTCGGGATTCCTCTCCCGTCGATGCCGGGGCCTAAGACTTTGTGTGGAGTCGGGGCCGGAACCTGAGGATTCCTCTCCAGTGCTGACATGGGTCTTGGGGTACTTCTGGAGTCTCCCCAGGGGAGTCAGTCCTCGTCTCGAATGCGGGCATGCACTTGCGCTTTCCTCCAGAGCGGTAGCAGCAGTGTCACGCAGTCCGCCGCGTGGATCAAAGGATCTTTGGTTTTCCCTCGCGTCTTTCCCACGAGGCTTTCCCTCGAGGCTTTCCCACAGGGCTGTCCCACGTGCACACGTGGTGGGAGTCGATCCTCGGCTTGAACGTCAAGGCAGTGCAGGGAAAACAGGTTCCTCTGGAATGGACAGACACATCTGGGGGACTCTTGGAATGGTGGCACGACCCTCGAGTTCCTCTCGCCTTTCCTGTGGAGAGCGCCTCCTCTTGAGATGCGACGGGAACCCCGGGAATTCTTTCCCTACGAAACAGGGAAAGGATCCCTCATCTCGAGCTAGGAGGCGGAAACGGGGCTCCCCTGGATGTGTGCGGGACCCTCGTGCTTCCTCTCAAGTGGAGACGGGTATGTCGGGGAACCTCTTGAGTTGCAGCAAGGGTGTGAAGGACCTTTAGGAAGTTCCAGTGGTTAGATGTGATTAGCCTCGAGAAGCCTCAGCGGAAATGGGCCTCATCTCGCCTGGAGGGCAAAACCTCCTGGATTTTATCGAGTTGCGGCAGGTGCTCTCGACTTTCGACGGGGACCTCAGGGACCCGCTCTGGTGGCCTCAGGAAAGGCCAGGCCCCATGCGAGTTCCTCGGGGGCCTCTCGGGATTCCTCTCCCTTCGATGCCGGGGCCTAAGACCTTGTGTGGAGTCGGGGCCGGAACCTGAGGATTCCTCTCCAGTGCTTACATGGATCTTGGGGTACTTCTGGTGTCTCCCCAGGGGAGTCAGTCCTCGTCTCGAATGCGGGCATGCAATTGCGCTTTCCTTCAGAGCGGTAGCAGCAGTGTCACGCAGTCCGCCGCGTGGATCAAAGGATCTATGGTTTTCCCTCGAGCCTTTCCTACGAGGCTTTCCCACGAGGCTTTCCCACAGGGCTGTCCCACGTGCACACTTGGTGAGAGTCGATCCTCGGCTTGAACGTCAAGGCAGTGCAGGGAAAACAGGTTCCTCTGGAATGGACTGACACATCTGGGGGTCTCTTGGAATGGTGGCACGACCCTGGAGTTCCTCTCCCCTTTCCTGTGGAGAGCGCCTCCTCTTGAGATGCGACGGGAACGCCGGGAATTCTTTCCCTACGAAACAGGGAAACGAACCGTCAGCCCGAGCTAGGAGGCAGAAACGGGTCTCCCCTGGATGTGTGCGGGACTCCACGTGCTTCCTCTCGAGTGGAGACGGGTATGTCGGGGAACTTCTTGAGTTGCAGCAAGGGTGTGAAGGACCCTTTGGAAGTTCCAGTGGTTCGACGTGATTGGCCTTGAGAAGCCTCACCGGAAATGGGCCTCATCTCGCCTGGAGGGCAAAACCTCCTGGATTTTCTCGAGTTGCGGCAGGTGCTCTCGACTTATGACGGGGACCTCAGGGACCCGCTCTGTTGGCTCAGGAAAGGCCAGTAACCATGCCAGTTCCTCGGGGGCCTCTTGGGATTCCTCTCCCGTCGATGCCGGTGCCTAAGACCTTGTGTGGAGTGAGGGCCGAAACCTGAGTATTCCTCTCCAGTGCTGACATGGATCTTGGGGTACTTCTGGAGTCTCCCCAGGGGAGTCAGTCCTCGTCTCGAATGCGGGCATGCACTTGCGCTTTCCTCCAGAGCGGTAGCAGCAGTGTCAGGCAGACCGCCGCGTGGATCAAAGGATCTATGGTTTTCCCTCGAGTCTTTCCCACGAGGCTTTCCCACGAGGCTTTCCCACAGGGCTGTCCCAGGTGCATACGTGGTGGGAGTCGATCCTCGGCTTGAACGTCAAGGCAGTGCAGGGAAAACAGGTTCCTCTGGAATGGACTGACACAACTGGTGGTCTCTTGAAATGGTGGCACGACCCTGGAGTTCCTGTCGCCTTTTCTGTGGAGAGCGCCTCCTCTTGATATGCGACGGGAACGCCGGAAATTCCTTCGCTACTAAACAGGGAAAGGATCCCTCATCTCAAGCTAGGAAGCGGAAACGGGGCTCCCCTGGATGTGTGCGGTAGCCCACGTGCTTCCTCTCGAGTGGAGACGGGTATGTCGGGGAACTTCTCGAGTTGCAGCAAGGGTGTGAAGGACCCTTTGGAAATTCCAGTGGTTAGATGTGATTAGCCTCGAGAAGCCTCAGCAGAAATGGGCCTCATCTCGCCTGGAGGGCAAAACCTCCTGGATTTTCTCGAGTTGCGGCAGGTGCTCTCGACTTGCGACGGGGACCTCAGAGACCCGCTCTGGATGCCTCAGGAAAGGCCAGTCCCCATGCGAGTTCCTCGGGGGCCTCTCGGGATTCCTCTCCCGTCGATGCTGGGGCCTAAGACCTTGTGTGGAGTCGGGGCCGGAACCTGAGGATTCCTCTCCAGTGCTGACATGGATCTTGGGCTACTTCTGGAGTCTCCCCAGGGGAGTCAGTCCTCGTCTCGAATGCGGGCATGCACTTGCGCTTTCCTCCAGAGCGGTAGCAGCAGTGTCACGCTGTCCGCCGCGTGGATCAAAGGATCTATGGTTTTCCCTCGAGTCTTTCCCACGAGGCTTTCCCACGAGTCTTTCCCACAAGGCTGTCCCACGTGCACAGATGGTGGGAGTCTATCCTCGGCTTGAACGTCAAGGCAGTGCAGGGAAAACAGGTTCCTCTGGAATGGACTGACACATCTGGGGGACTCTTGGAATGGTGGCACGACCCTGGAGTTCCTCTCGCCTTTCCTGTGGAGAGCGCCTCCTCTTGAGATGCGACTGGAACGCTGGGAATTCTTTCCCTACGAAACAGGGAAAGGATCCCTCATCTCGAGCTAGGAGGCGGAAACGGGGCTCCCCTGGATGTGTGCGGTACCCCACGTGCTTCCTCTCGAGTGGAGACGGGTATATCGGGGAACTTCTCGAGTTGCAGCAAGGGTGTGAAGGACCCTTTGGAAATTCCAGTGGTTAGATGTGATTAGCCTCGAGAAGCCTGAGCGGAAATGGGCCTCATCTCGCCTGGAGGGCAAAACCTCCTGGATTTTCTCGAGTTGCGGCAGGTGCTCTCGACTTGCGACGGGGACCTCAGGGACCCGCTCTGGTGGCATCAGGAAAGGCCAGTCCCCATGCGAGTTCCTCGGGGGCCTCTCGGGATTCCTCTCCCGTCGATGCTGGGGCCTAAGACCTTGTGTGGATTCGGGGCCGGAACCTGAGGATTCCTCTCCAGTGCTGACATGGATCTTGGGCTACTTCTGGAGTCTCCCCAGGGGAGTCAGTCCTCGTCTCGAATGCGGGCATGCACTTGCGCTTTCCTACAGAGCGGTAGCAGCAGTGTCACGCAGTCCGCCGCGTGGATCAAAGGATTTATGGTTTTCCCTCGAGTCTTTCCCACGAGGCTTTCCCACAGGGCTGTCCCACGTGCACACGTGGTGGGAGTCGATCCTTGGCTTGAACGTCAAGGCAGTGCAGGGAAAACAGGTTCCTCTGGAATGGACTGACACATCTGAGGGACTCTTGGAATGGTGGCACGACCCTGGAGTTCCTCTCGCCTTTCCTGTGGAGAGCGCCTCCTCTTGAGATGCGACGGGAACCCCGGGAATTCTTTCCCTACGAAACAGGGAAAGGATCCCTCATCTCGAGCTAGGAGGCGGAAACGGGGCTCCCCTGGATGTGTGCGGGACCCTCGTGCTTCCTCTCAAGTGGAGACGGGTATGTCGGGGAACCTCTTGAGTTGCAGCAAGGGTGTGAAGGACCTTTAGGAAGTTCCAGTGGTTAGATGTGATTAGCCTCGAGAAGCCTCAGCGGAAATGGGCCTCATCTCGCCTGGAGGGCAAAACCTCCTGGATTTTATCGAGTTGCGGCAGGTGCTCTCGACTTTCGACGGGGACCTCAGGGACCCGCTCTGGTGGCCTCAGGAAAGGCCAGGCCCCATGCGAGTTCCTCGGGGGCCTCTCGGGATTCCTCTCCCTTCGATGCCGGGGCCTAAGACCTTGTGTGGAGTCGGGGCCGGAACCTGAGGATTCCTCTCCAGTGCTTACATGGATCTTGGGGTAATTCTGGTGTCTCCCCAGGGGAGTCAGTCCTCGTCTCGAATGCGGGCATGCAATTGCGCTTTCCTTCAGAGCGGTAGCAGCAGTGTCACGCAGTCCGCCGCGTGGATCAAAGGATCTATGGTTTTCCCTCGAGCCTTTCCTACGAGGCTTTCCCACGAGGCTTTCCCACAGGGCTGTCCCACGTGCACACTTGGTGAGAGTCGATCCTCGGCTTGAACGTCAAGGCAGTGCAGGGAAAACAGGTTCCTCTGGAATGGACTGACACATCTGGGGGTCTCTTGGAATGGTGGCACGACCCTGGAGTTCCTCTCCCCTTTCCTGTGGAGAGCGCCTCCTCTTGAGATGCGACGGGAACGCCGGGAATTCTTTCCCTACGAAACAGGGAAACGAACCGTCAGCCCGAGCTAGGAGGCAGAAACGGGTCTCCCCTGGATGTGTGCGGGACTCCACGTGCTTCCTCTCGAGTGGAGACGGGTATGTCGGGGAACTTCTTGAGTTGCAGCAAGGGTGTGAAGGACCCTTTGGAAGTTCCAGTGGTTCGACGTGATTGGCCTTGAGAAGCCTCACCGGAAATGGGCCTCATCTCGCCTGGAGGGCAAAACCTCCTGGATTTTCTCGAGTTGCGGCAGGTGCTCTCGACTTATGACGGGGACCTCAGGGACCCGCTCTGTTGGCTCAGGAAAGGCCAGTAACCATGCCAGTTCCTCGGGGGCCTCTTGGGATTCCTCTCCCGTCGATGCCGGTGCCTAAGACCTTGTGTGGAGTGAGGGCCGAAACCTGAGTATTCCTCTCCAGTGCTGACATGGATCTTGGGGTACTTCTGGAGTCTCCCCAGGGGAGTCAGTCCTCGTCTCGACTGCGGGCATGCACTTGCGCTTTCCTCCAGAGCGGTAGCAGCAGTGTCAGGCAGACCGCCGCGTGGATCAAAGGATCTATGGTTTTCCCTCGAGTCTTTCCCACGAGGCTTTCCCACGAGGCTTTCCCACAGGGCTGTCCCAGGTGCATACGTGGTGGGAGTCGATCCTCGGCTTGAACGTCAAGGCAGTGCAGGGAAAACAGGTTCCTCTGGAATGGACTGACACAACTGGTGGTCTCTTGAAATGGTGGCACGACCCTGGAGTTCCTGTCGCCTTTTCTGTGGAGAGCGCCTCCTCTTGATATGCGACGGGAACGCCGGAAATTCCTTCGCTACTAAACAGGGAAAGGATCCCTCATCTCAAGCTAGGAAGCGGAAACGGGGCTCCCCTGGATGTGTGCGGTAGCCCACGTGCTTCCTCTCGAGTGGAGACGGGTATGTCGGGGAACTTCTCGAGTTGCAGCAAGGGTGTGAAGGACCCTTTGGAAATTCCAGTGGTTAGATGTGATTAGCCTCGAGAAGCCTCAGCGGAAATGGGCCTCATCTCGCCTGGAGGGCAAAACCTCCTGGATTTTCTCGAGTTGCGGCAGGTGCTCTCGACTTGCGACGGGGACCTCAGAGACCCGCTCTGGATGCCTCAGGAAAGGCCAGTCCCCATGCGAGTTCCTCGGGGGCCTCTCGGGATTCCTCTCCCGTCGATGCTGGGGCCTAAGACCTTGTGTGGAGTCGGGGCCGGAACCTGAGGATTCCTCTCCAGTGCTGACATGGATCTTGGGCTACTTCTGGAGTCTCCCCAGGGGAGTCAGTCCTCGTCTCGAATGCGGGCATGCACTTGCGCTTTCCTCCAGAGCGGTAGCAGCAGTGTCACGCTGTCCGCCGCGTGGATCAAAGGATCTATGGTTTTCCCTCGAGTCTTTCCCACGAGGCTTTCCCACGAGTCTTTCCCACAAGGCTGTCCCACGTGCACAGATGGTGGGAGTCTATCCTCGGCTTGAACGTCAAGGCAGTGCAGGGAAAACAGGTTCCTCTGGAATGGACTGACACATCTGGGGGACTCTTGGAATGGTGGCACGACCCTGGAGTTCCTCTCGCCTTTCCTGTGGAGAGCGCCTCCTCTTGAGATGCGACTGGAACGCTGGGAATTCTTTCCCTACGAAACAGGGAAAGGATCCCTCATCTCGAGCTAGGAGGCGGAAACGGGGCTCCCCTGGATGTGTGCGGTACCCCACGTGCTTCCTCTCGAGTGGAGACGGGTATGTCGGGGAACTTCTCGAGTTGCAGCAAGGGTGTGAAGGACCCTTTGGAAATTCCAGTGGTTAGATGTGATTAGCCTCGAGAAGCCTGAGCGGAAATGGGCCTCATCTCGCCTGGAGGGCAAAACCTCCTGGATTTTCTCGAGTTGCGGCAGGTGCTCTCGACTTGCGACGGGGACCTCAGGGACCCGCTCTGGTGGCATCAGGAAAGGCCAGTCCCCATGCGAGTTCCTCGGGGGCCTCTCGGGATTCCTCTCCCGTCGATGCTGGGGCCTAAGACCTTGTGTGGATTCGGGGCCGGAACCTGAGGATTCCTCTCCAGTGCTGACATGGATCTTGGGCTACTTCTGGAGTCTCCCCAGGGGAGTCAGTCCTCGTCTCGAATGCGGGCATGCACTTGCGCTTTCCTACAGAGCGGTAGCAGCAGTGTCACGCAGTCCGCCGCGTGGATCAAAGGATTTATGGTTTTCCCTCGAGTCTTTCCCACGAGGCTTTCCCACAGGGCTGTCCCACGTGCACACGTGGTGGGAGTCGATCCTTGGCTTGAACGTCAAGGCAGTGCAGGGAAAACAGGTTCCTCTGGAATGGACTGACACATCTGAGGGACTCTTGGAATGGTGGCACGACCCTGGAGTTCCTCTCGCCTTTCCTGTGGAGAACACCACCTCTTGAGATGCGACGGGAACGCCGGGAATTCTTTCCCTACGAAACAGGGAAAGGATCCCTCATCTCGATCTAGGAGGCAGAAGCGGGGCTCCCCTGGATGTGTACGGGACCCCACGTGTTTCCTCTCGAGTGGAGACGGGTATGGCGCGGAACTGCATGAGTTGCAGCAAGGGTGGAAGGACCCTTTGGGAGTTCCAGCGGTTAGATGTGATTAGCCTAGAGAAGCCTCAGCGGAAATGGGCCTCATCTCGCCTGGAGGGCAAAACCTCCTGGATTTTCTCGAGTTGCGGCAGGTGCTCTCGACTTACGACGGGGACCTCAGGGACCCGCTCTGGTGGCCTCAGGAAAGGCCAGTGCCCATGCGAGTTCCTCGGGGGCCTCTCGGGATTCCTCTCCCTTCGATGCCGGGGACTAAGACCTTGTGTGGAGTCGGGGCCGAAACCTGAGGATTCCTCTCCAGTGGTGACATGGATCTTGGGGTACTTCTGGAGTCTCCCCAGGGGAGTCAGTCCTCGTCTCGAATGCGGGCATGCACTTGTGCTTTCCTCCAGAGCTTTAGCAGCAGTGTCACGCAGTCCTCCGCGTGGGTCAAAGGATCTATGGTTTTCCCTCGAGTCTTTCCCACGAGGCTTTCCCACGAGGCTTTCCCACAGGGCTTTACCACGTGCACACTTGGTAGGAGTCGATCCTCGGCTTGAACGTCAAGGCAGTTCAGGGAAAACAGGTTCCTCTGGAATGGACTGACACATCTGGGGGTCTCTTGGAATGGTGACACGACCCTGGAGTTCCTCTCGCCTTTCCTGTGGAGAGTGCCTCCTATTGAGATGCGACGGGAACACCGGGAATTCTTTCCCTACGAAACAGGGAAAGGATCCCTCATCTCGAGCTAGGAGGCGGAAACGGGGCTCCCCTGGATGTGTGCGGGACCCCATGTGCTTCCTCTCGAGTGGAGACGGGTATGTCGGGGAACTTCTTGAGTTGCAGCAAGGGTGTGAAGGACCCTTTGGAAGTTCCAGTGTTTAGATGTGATTAGCCTCGAGAAGCCTCAGCGGAAATGGGCCTCATCTCGCCTGGAGGGCAAAACCTCCTGGATTTTCTCGAGTTGCGGCAGGTGCTCTCGACTTACGACGGGGACCTCAGGGACCCGCTCTGGTGGCCTCAGGAAAGGCCAGTCCCCATGCGAGTTCCTCGGGGTCCTCTTGGGATTCCTCTCCCGTCGATCCCGAGGCCTAAGTCCTTGTGTGGAGTCGGGGCCGGAACCTGAGGATTCCTCTCCAGTGCTGACATGGATCTGGGGGTACTTCTGGAGTCTCCCCAGGGGAGTCAGTCCTCGTCTCGAATGCGGGAATGCACTTGTGCTATCCTCCAGAGCGGTAGCAGCAGTGTCACGAATTCCGCCGCGTGGATCAAAGGATCTATGGTTTTCCCTCGAGTCTTTCCCACGAGGCTGTCCCAGGAGGCTTTCCCACAGGGCTGTTCCACGTGCACACGTGGTGGGAGTCGATCCTCGGCTTGAACGTCAAGGCAGTTCAGGGAAAACAGGTTCCTCTGGAATGGACTGACACATCTGGGGGACTCTTGGAATGGTGGCACGACCCTGGAGTTCCTCTCGCCTTTCCTTTGGAGACACCCTCCTCTTGAGATGCGACGGGAACGCCGGGAATTCTTTCCCTACGAAACAGGGAAAGGATCCCTCATCTCGAGCTAGGTGGCGAAAGCGGGGCTCCCCTGGATGTGTACGGGACCCCACGTGCTTCCTCTCGAGTGGAGACGGGAATGTCGCGGAACTGCTTGAGTTGCAGCAAGGGTGTGAAGGACCCTTTGGAAGTTCCAGTGGTTAGATGTGATTAGCCTCGAGAAGCCTCAGCGGAAATGGGCCTCATCTCTCCTGGAGGGCAAAACCTCCTGGATTTTCTCGAGTTGCGGCAGGTGCTCTCGACTTACGACGGGACCTCAGGGACCCGCTCTGGTGGCCTCAGGAATGGCCAGTCCCCATGCGAGTTCCTCGCGGGCCTCTCGGGATTCCTCTCCCGTCGATGCCGGGGCCTAAGACCTTGTGTGGAGTCGGGGCCGGAACCTGAGGATTCCTCTCCAGTCCTGACATGGATCTTGGGGTACTTCTGGAGTCTCCCCAGGGGAGTCAGTCCTCGTCTCGAATGCGGGCATGCACTTGCGCTTTCCTCCAGAGTGGTAGCAGCAGTGTCACGCAGTCCGCCGCGTGGATCAAAGGATCTATGATTTTCCCTCGAGTCTTTCCCACGAGGCTTTCCCACGAGGTTTTCCCACAGGGCTGTCCCACATGCACACGTGGTGGGAGTTGATCCTCGGCTTGAACGTCAAGGCAGTGCAGGGAAAACAGGTTCCTCTGGAATGGACTGACACATCTGGGGGACTCTTGGAATGGTGGCACGACCCTGGAGTTCCTCTCGCCTTTCCTGTGGAGAGCGCCTCCTCTTGAGATGCGACGGGAACGCCGGGAATTCTTTCCCTACGAAACAGGGAAAGGATCCCTCATCTCGAGCTAGGAGGCGAAAGCGGGGCTCCCCTGGATGTGTACGGGACCCCACGTGCTTCCTCTCGAGTGGAGACGGGAATGTCGCGGAACTGCTTGAGTTGCAGCAAGGGTGTGAAGGACCCTTTGGAAGTTCCAGCGGTTAGATGTGATTAGCCTCGAGAAGCCTCAGCGGAAATGGCCCTCATCTCGCCTGGAGGGCAAAACCTCCTGGATTTTCTCGAGTTGCGGCAAGTGCTCTCGACTTGCGACGGGGACCTCAGGGACCCGCTCTGGTGGCCTCAGGAAAGGCCAGTCCCCATGCGAGTTCCTCGGGGGCCTCTCGGGATTCCTCTCCCTCGATCCCGGGGCCTAAGACCTTGTGTGGAGTCGGGGCCGAAACCTGAGGATTCCTCTCCAATGCTGACATGGATCTTGGGGTACTTCTGGAGTCTCCCCAGGGGAGTCAGTCCTCGTCTCGAATGCGGGCATGCACTTGTGCTTTCCTCCAGAGCTTTAGCAGCAGTGTCACGCAGTCCGCCGCGTGGATCAAAGGATCTATGGTTTTCCCTCGAGTCTTTCCCACGAGGCTTTCCCACGAGGCTTTCCCACAGGTCTGTCCCACGTGCACACGTGGTGGGAGTCGATCCTCGGCTTGAACGTCAAGGCAGTGCAGGGAAAAAAGGTTCCTCTGGAATGGACTGACACATCTGGGGGTCTCTTGGAATGGTGACACGACCCTGGAGTTCCTCTCGCCTTTCCTGTGGAGAGTGCCTCCTCTTGAGATGCGACGGGAACGCCGCGAATTCTTTCCCTAAGAAACAGGGATAGGATCCCTCATCTCGAACTAGGAGGCGGAAACGGGGCTCCCCTGGATGTATGCGGCACCCCACGGTCTTCCTCTCGAGTGGAGACGGGTATGTCGCGGAAATGCTTGAGTTGCAGCAAGGGTGTCAAGGACCCTTTGGAAGTTCCAGTGGTTAGATGTGATTAGCCTCGAGAAGCCTCAGCGGAAATGGGCCTCATCTCGCCTGGAGGGCAAAACCTCCTGGATTTTCTCGAGTTGCGGCAGGTGCTCTCGACTTACGACGGGGACCTCAGAGACCCGCTCTGGTGGCCTCAGGAAAGGCCAGTTCCCATGCGAGTTCCTCGCGGGCCTCTCGGGATTCCTCTCCCGTCGATGCCGGGGCCTAAGACCTTGTGTGGAGTCGGGGCCGGAACCTGAGGATTCCTCTCCAGTGCTGACGTGGATCTTGGGGTACTTCTGGAGTCTCCCCAGGGGAGTCAGTCCTCGTCTCGAATGCGGGCATGCACTTGCGCTTTCCTCTAGAGCGGTAGCAGCAGTGTCACGCAGTCCGCCGCGTGGAACAAAGGTTCTATGGTTTTCCCTCGAGTCTTTCCCACGACTCTTTCCCACGAGGCTTTCCCACAGGGCTGTCCCACGTGCACACGTGGTGGGAGTCGATCCTCGGCTTGAACGTCAAGGCAGTGCATGGAAAACAGGTTCCTCTGGAATGGACTGACACATCTGGGGGACTCTTGGAATGGTGGCATGACCCTGGAGTTCCTCTCGCCTTTACTGTCGAGAGCGCATCCTCTTGAGATGTGACGGGAACGCCGGGAATTCTTTCCCTACTAAACAGGGAAAGGATCCCTCATCTCGAGCTAGGAGGCGGAAGCGGGGCTCCCCTGGATGTGTGCGGGACCCCACGTGCTTCCTCTCGAGTGGATACGGGTATGTCGCGGAACTACTTGAGTTGCAGCAAGGGTGTGAAGGACCCTTTGGAAGTTCCAGTGGTTAGATGTGATTAGCCTCGAGAAGCCTCAGTGGAAATGGGCCTCATCTCGTCTGGAGGGCAAAACCTCCTGGATTTTCTCGAGTTGCGGCAGGTGCTCTCGACTTACGACGGGGACCTCAGGGACCCGCTCTGGAGGCCTCAGGAAAGGTCAGTCCCCATGCGAGTTCCTCGGGGGCCTCTCGGGATTCCTCGCCCGTCGATGCCGGGGCCTAAGACCTTGTGTGGAGTCGGGGCCGGAACCTGAGGATTCCTCTCCAGTGCTGACATGGATCTTGGGGTACTTCTGGAGTCTCCCCAGGGGAGTCAGTCCTCGTCTCGAATGCGGGCATGCACTTGCGCTTTCCTCCAGAGCGGTAGCAGCAGTGTCACGCAGTCCGCCGCGTGGATCAAAGGATCTATGGTTTTCCCTCGAGTCTTTCCCACGAGGCTTTCCCACGAGGCTTTCCCACAGGGCAGTCTCACGTGCACACGTGGTGGGAGTCGATCCTCGGCTTGAACGTCAAGGCAGTGCAGGGAAAACAGGTTCCTCTGGAATGGACTGACCCATCTGGGGGACTCCTGGAATGGTGGCGCGGCCCTGGAGTTCCTCTCGCCTTTCCTGTGGAGAGCGCCTCCTCTTGAGATGCGACGGGAACGCCGGGAATTCTTTCCCTACGAAACATGGAAAGGATCCATCATCTCGAGCTAGGAGGCGGAAACGGGGCTCCCCTGGATGTGTGCGGCATCCCACGTGCTTCCTGTCGAGTGGAGACGGGTATGTGGCGGAACTGCTTGAGTTGCAGCAAGGGTGTGAAGGACCCTTTGAAAGTTCCAGTGGTTAGATGTGATTAGCCTCGAGAAGCCTCAGCGGATATGGGCCTCATCTCGTCTGTAGGGCAAAACCTCCTGGATTTTCTCGAGTTGCGGCAGGTGCTCTCGACTTACGACGGGGACCTCAGGGACCCGCTCTGGTGGCCTCAGGAAAGGCCAGTCCCCATGCGAGTTCCTCAGGGGCCTCTCGGGATTCCTCTCCCGTCGATGCCCGGGCCCTAAGACCTTGTGTGGAGTCGGGGCCGGAACCTGAGGATTCCTCTCCAGTGCTGACATGGATCTTGGGGTACTTCTGGAGTCTCCCCAGGGGAGTCAGTCCCCGTCTCGAATGCGGGCATGCACTTGCGCTTTCCTCCAGAGCGGTAGCAGCAATGTCACGCAGTCCACCGCGTGGATCAAAGGATCTATGCTTTTCCCTCGAGTCTTTCCCACGAGGCTTTCCCACGAGGCTTTCCCACAGGGCTGTCCCACGTGCACACGTGGTGGGAGTCGATCCTCGGCTTTAACGTCAAGGCAGTGCAGGGAAAACAGGTTCCTCTGGAATGGACTGACCCATCTGGGGGACACTTGGAATGGTGGCACGACCCTGGTGTTCCTCTCGCCTTTCCTGTGGAGAGCGCCTCCTCTTGAGATGCGACGGGAACGCCGGGAATTCTTTCCCTACGAAACAGGGAAAGGATCCCTCATCTCGAGCTAGGAGGCGGAAACGGGGCTCCCCTGGATGTGTGCGGGACCCCACGTGCTTCCTCTCGAGTAGAGACGGGTATGTCGCGGAACTGCTTGAGTTGCAGCAAGGGTGTGAAGGACCCTTTGGAAGTTCCAGTGGTGAGATGTGATTAGCCTCGAGAAGCCTCAGCGGAAATGGGCCTCATTTCGCCAGGAGGGAAAAACCTCCTGGATTTTCTCGAGTTGCGGCAGGTGCTCTCGACTTACGACGGGGACCTCAGGGACCCGCTCTGGAGGCCTCAGGAAAGGCCAGTCCCCATGCGAGTTCCTCGGGGGCCTCTCGGGATTCCTCTCCCGTCGATGCCCGGGCCTAAGACCTTGTGTGGAGTCGGGGCCGGAACCTGAGGATTCCTCTCCAGTGCTGACATGGATCTTGGGGTACTTCTGGAGTCTCCCCAGGGGAGTCAGTCCTCATCTCGAATGCGGGCATGCACTTGCGCTTTCCTCCAGAGCGGTAGCAGCAGTGTCACGCAGTCCAACGCGTGGATCAAAGGATCTATGGTTTTCCCTCGAGTCTTTCCCACGAGGCTTTCCCACGAGGCTTTCCCACAGGGCTGTCCCACGTGCACACGTGGTGGGAGTCGATCCTCGGCTTGAACGTCAAGGCAGTGCAGGGAAAACAGGTTCCTCTGGAATGGACTGACACATCTGGGGGACTCTTGGAATGGTGGCACGACCCTGGAGTTCCTCTCGCCTTTCCTGTGGAGAGCACCTCCTCTTGAGATGCGACGGGAACCCCGGGAATTCTTTCCCTACGAAACAGCGAAAGGATCCCTCATCTCGAGCTAGGAGGCGGAAACGGGGCTCCCCTGGATGTGTGCGGGACCCCACGTGCTTCCTCTCGATTGGAGACGGGTATGTCGTGGAACTTCTTGAGTTGCAGCAAGGGTGTGAAGGACCCTTTGGAAGTTCCAGTGGTTAGATGTGATTAGCCTCGAGAAGCCTCAGCGGAAATGGGCCTCTTCTCGCCTGGAGGGCAACACCTCGTGGATTTTCTCGAGTTGCGGCAGGTGCTCTCGACTTACGACGGGGACCTCAGGGACCCGGTCTGGTGGCCTCAGGAACGGCCAGTCCCCATGCGAGTTCCTCGGGGGCCTCTCGGGATTCCTCTCCCGTCGATGCCGGGGCCTAAGACCTTGTGTGGAGTCGGGGCCGGAACCTGAGGATTCCTCTCCAGTGCTGACATGGATCTTGGGGTACTTCTGGAGTCTCCCCAGGGGAGTCAGTCCTCGTCTCGAATGCGGGCATGCACTTGCGCTTTCCTCCAGAGTGGTAGCAGCAGTGTCACGCAGTCCGCCGCGTGGATCAAAGGATCTATGGTTTTCCCTCGAGTCTTTCCCACGAGGCTTTCCCACGAGGCTTTCCCACAGGGCAGTCCCACGTACACACGTGGTGGGAGTCGATCCTCGGCTTGAACGTCAAGGCAGTGCGGGGAAAACAGGTTCCTCTGGAATGGAATGACACATCTGGGGGACTCTTGGAATGGTGGCACGACCCTGGAGTTCCTCTCGCCTTTCCTGTGGAGAGCGCCTCCTCTGGAGATGCGACGGGAACGCCGGGAATTCTTTCCCTACGAAACAGGGAAAGGATCCCTCATCTCGAGCTAGGAGGCGGAAACGGGGCTCCCCTGGATGTGTGCTGGACCCCACGTGCTTCCTCTCGAGTGGAGACGGGTATGTCGCGGAACTGCTTGAGTTGTAGCAAGGGTGTGAAGGACCCTTTGGAAGTTCCAGTGGTTAGATGTAATTAGCCTCGAGAAGCCTCAGCGGAAATGGGCCTCATCTCGCCTGGAGGGCAAAACCTCCTGGATTTTCTCGAGTTGCGGCAGGTGCTCTCGACTTATGACGGGGACCTCAGGGACCCGATCTGGTGGCCTCAGGAACGGCCAGTCACCATGAGAGTTCCTCGGGGGCCTCTCGGGATTCCTCTCCCGTCGATGCCGGGGACTAAGACCTTGTGTGGATTTGGAGCCGGAACCTGAGGATTCCTCTCCAGTGTTGACATGGATCTTGGGGTACTTCTGGAGTCTCCCCAGGGGAGTCAGTCCTCGTCTCGAATGCGGGAATGCACTTGCGCTTTCCTCCAGAGCGGTAGCAGCAGTGTCACACAGTCCGCCGCGTAGATCAAAGGATCTATGGTTTTCCCTCGAGTCTTTCCCACGAGGCTTTCCCACGAGGCTTTCCCACAGGGCTGTCCCACGTGCACACGTGGTGGGAGTCCATCCTCGGCTTGAACGTCAAGGCAGTGCAGGGAAAACAGGTTCCTCTGGAATGGACTGACACATCTGGGGGACTCTTGGAATGGTGGCACGACCCTGGAGTTCCTCTCTCCTTTCCTGTGGAGAGCGCCTCCTCTTGAGATGCGACGGGAACGCCGGGAATTCTTTCCCTACGAAACAGGGAAAGGATCCCTCATCTCGAGCTAGGAGGCGGAAACGGGGCTCCCCTGGATGTGTGCGCGACCCTCGTGCTTTCTCTCAAGAGGAGACGGGTATGGCGGGGAACTTCTTGAGTTGCAGCAAGGGTGTGATTGACCATTTGGAAGTTCCAGTGGTTAGATGTGATTAGCCTCGAGAAACCTCAGCTGAAATGGGCCTCATTTCGCCTGGAGGGCAAAACCTCCTGGATTTTCTCGAGTTGCGGCACATGCTCCCGACTTATGACGGGGACCTCAGGGACCCGCTCTCGAGGCCTCAGGAAAGTCCAGTCCCCATGAGAGTTCCTCGCGGGCCTCTCGGGATTCCTCTCCCGTCGATGCCGGGGCCTAAGACCTTGTGTGGAGTCGGGGCCGGAACCTGAGGATTCCTCTCCAGTGCTGACATGGATCTTGGGGTACTTCTGGAGTCTCCCCAGGGGAGTCAGTCCTCGTCTCGAATGCGGGCATGCACTTGCGCTTTCCTCCAGAGTGGTAGCAGCAGTGTCACACAGTCCTCCGCGTGGATCAAAAGATCTATTGTTTTCCCTCGAGTATTTCCCACGAGGCTTTCCCACGAGGCTTTCCCACAGGGCTGTCCCACGTTCACACGTGGTGGGAGTCGATCCTCGGCTTGAACGTCAAGGCAGTGCAGGGAAAACAGGTTCCTCTGGAATGGACTGACATATCTGGGGGACTCTTGGAATGGTGGCACGACCCTGGATTTCCTCTCGCCTTTCCTGTGGAGAGTGCCTCCTCTTGAGATGCGACGGGAACACCGGGAATTCTTTCCCTACGAAACAGGGAAAGGATCCCTCATCTCGAGCTAGGAGGCGGAAACGGGGCTCCCCTGGATGTGTGCTGGACCCTCGTGCTTCCTCTCGTGTGGAGACGGGTATGTCGGGGAACTGCTTGAGTTGCAACAGGGGTGTGAAGGACCCTTTGGAAGTTCCTGTGGTTAGATGTGATTAGCCTCGAGAAGCATCAGCGGAAATGGGCTTCATCTCGCCTGGAGGGCAAAACCTCCTGAATTTTCCCGAGTTGCGGCAGGTGCTCTCGACTTACGACGGGGACCTCAGGGACCCGCTCTGGAGACCTCAGGAAAGGCCAGTCCCCATGCGAGTTCCTCGGGGGCCTCTCGGGGTTCCTCTCCCGTCGATGCCGGGGACTAAGACCTTGTGTGGAGTCGGGGCCGGAACCTGAGGAATCCTCTCCAGTGCTGACATGGATCTTGGGGTACTTCTGGAGTCTCCCCAGGGGAGTCAGTCCTCGTCTCGAATGCGGGCATGCACTTGCGCTTTCCTCCAGAGTGGTAGCAGCAGTGTCACGCAGTCCGCCGCGTGGATCAAAGGATCTATGGTTTTCCCTCGAGTCTTTCCCACCAGGCTTTCCGACGAGGCTTTCCCACAGGGCTGTCCCACGTGCACACGCGGTGGGAGTCGATCCTCGGCTTGAACGTCAAGGCAGTGCAGGGAAAACAGGTTCCTCTGGAATGGATTGACACATCTGGGGGACTCTTGGAATGGTGGCACGACCCTGGAGTTCCTCTCGCCTTTCCTGTGGAGAGCGCCTCCTCTTGAGATGCGAGGGGAACGCCGGGAATTCTTTCACTACGAAACAGGGAAAGGATCTCTCATCTCGAGCTAGGAGGCGGAAACGGGGCTCCCCTGGATGTGTGCGGGACCCCACGTGCTTCCTCTCGAGTGGAGACTGTTATGTCGGGGAACATCTTGAGTTGCAGCAAGGGTGTGAAGGACCCTTTGGAAGTTCCAGTGGTTAGATGTTATTAGCCTCGAGAAGCCTCAGCGGAAATGGGCCTCATCTCGCCTGGAGGGCAAAACCTCCTGGATTTTCTCGAGTTGCGGCTGATGCTCTCGACTTACGACGGGGACCTCAGGGACCCGCTCTGGTGGCCTCAGGAAAGGCCAGTCCCCATGCGAGTTCCTCGGGGGCCTCTCGGGATTCCTCTCCGGTCGATGCCGGGGCCTAAGACCTTGTGTGGAGTCGGGGCCGGAACCTGAGGATTCCTCTCCAGTGCTGACATGGATCTTGGGGTACTTCTGGAGTCTCCCCAGGGGAGTCAGTCCTCGTCTCGAATGCGGGCATGCACTTGCGCTTTCCTCCAGAGCGGTAGCAGCATTGTCACGCAGTCCGCCGCGTGGATCAAAGGATCTATGGTTTTCCCTCGAGTCTTTCCCACCAGGCTTTCCGACGAGGCTTTCCCACAGGGCAGTCCCACGTGCACACGTGGTGGGAGTCGATCCTCGGCTTGAACGTCAAGGCAGTGCAGGGAAAACAGGTTCCTCTGGAATGGACTGACACATGCGGGGGTCTCTTGGAATGGTGACACGACCCTGGAGTTCCTCTCGCCTTTCCTGTGGAGAGCGCCTCCTCTTGAGATGCGACAGGAACGCTGGGAATTCTTTCCCTACGAAACAGGGAAAGGATCCCTCATCTCGAGCTAGGAGGCGGAAACGGGGCTCCCCTGGATGTGTGCGGGACCCCACGTGCTTCCTCTCGAGTGGAGACGGGTATGTCGGGGAACTTCTTGAGTTGCAGCAAGGGTGTGAAGGACCCTTTGGAAGTTCCAGTGGTTAGATGTGATTAGCCTCGAGAAGCCTCAGCGGAAATGGGCCTCATCTCGCCTGGAGGGCAAAACCTCCTGGATTTTCTCGAGTTGCGGCAGGTGCTCTCGACTTACGACGGGGACCTCAGGGACCCGCTCTGGAGGCCTCAGGAAAGGCCAGTCCCCATGCGAGTTCCTCGGGGGCCTCTCGGGATTCCTCTCCCGTCGATTCTGGGGCCTAAGACCTTGTGTGGAGTCGGGGCCGGAATCTGAGGATTCCTCTCCGGTGCTGACATGGATCTTGGGTTACTTCTGGAGTCTCCACAGGGGAGTCAGTCCTCGTCTCGAATGCGGGCATGCACTTGCGCTTTCCTCCAGAGCGGTAGCAGCAGTGTCACGCAGTCCGCCGCGTGGATCAAAGGATCTATGGTTTTCCCTCGAGTCTTTCCCACGAGGCTTTCCCACGAGGCTTTCCCACAGGGCTGTCCCACGTGCACATGTGGTGGGAGTCGATCCTCGGCTTTAACGTCAAGGCAGTGCAGGGAAAACAGGTTCCTCTGGAATGGACTGACACATCTGGGGGTCTCTTGGAATGGTGCCACGACCCTGGAGTTCCTCTCGCCTTTCCGGTGGAGAGCGCCTCCTCTTGAGATGCGACGGGAACGCCGGGAATTCTTTCCCTACTAAACAGGGAAAGGATCCCTCATCTCGAGCTAGGAGGCGGAAACGGGGCTCCCCTGGATGTGTGCGGGATCCCACGTGCTTCCTCTCGAGTGGAGACGGGTATGTCGGGGAACTTCTTGAGTTGCAGCAAGGGTGTGAAGGACCATTTGGAAGTTCCAGTTGTTAGATGTGATTAGCCTCGAGAAGCCTCAGCGGAAATGGGCCTCATCTCGCCTGGAGGGCAAAACCTCCTGGATTTTCTCGAGTTGCGGCAGGTGCTCTTGACTTACGACGGGGACCTCAGGGACCCGTTCTCGGGGCCTCAGGAAAGGCCAGTCCCCATGCGAGTTCCTCGGGGGCCTCTCGGGATTCCTCTCCCATCGATGCCGGGGCCTAAGACCTTGTGTGGAGTCGGGGCCGGAACCTGAGGATTCCTCTCCAGTTCTGACATGGATCTTGGGGTAATTCTGGAGTCTTCCGAGGGGAGTCAGTCCTCGTCTCGAATGCGGGCATGCACTTGCGCTTTCCTCAGGAGCAGTAGCAGCAGTGTCACGCAGTCTGCCACGTGGATCAAAGGATCTATGGTTGTCCCTCGAGTCTTTCCCACGAGGCTTTCCCACGAGGCTTTCCCACAGGGCTGTCCCACGTGCACACTTGGTGGGAGTCGATCGTCGGCTTGAACGTCAAGGCAGTGCAGGGAAAACAGGTTCCTCTGGAATGGACTGACACATCTGGGGGACTCTTGGAATGGTGGCACGACCCTGGAGTTCCTCTCGCCTTTCCTGTTGAGAGCGCCTCCTCTTGAGATGCGACGGGAACGCCGGGAATTCTTTCCCTACTAAACAGGGAAAGGATCCCTCATCTCGAGCTAGGAGGCGGAAACGGGGCTCCCCTGGATGTGTGCGGGACCCCACGTGCTTCCTCTCGAGTGGAGACGGGTATGTTGCGGAACTGCTTGAGTTGCATCAAGGGTGTGAAGGACCCTTTGGAAATTCCAGTGGTTAGATGTGATTAGCCTCGAGAAGCCTCATCGGAAATGGGCCTCATTTCGCCTGGAGGGCAAAACCTCCTGGATTTTCTCGAGTTGCGGAAGGTGCTCTCGACTTACGACGGGGACCTCAGAGACCCGCTCTGGAGGCCTCAGGAAAGGCCAGTCCGCATGCGAGTTCGTCGGGGGCCTCTCGGGATTCCTCTCCCGTTGATGCCGGGGCCTAAGACCTTGTGTGCAGTCGGGGCCGGAACCTGAGGTTTCCTCTCCAGTGCTGACATAGATCTTGGGGTACTTCTGGAGTCTCCCCAGGGGAGTCAGTCCTCGTCTCGAATGCGGGCATGCACTTGCGCTTTCCTCCAGAGCGGTAGCAGCAGTGTCACGCAGTCCGCCGCATGGATCAAAGGATCTATGGTTTTCCCTCGAGTCTTTCCCACGAGGTTTTCCCACGAGGCTTTCCCACAGGGCTGTCCCACGTGCACACGTGGTGGGAGTCGATCCTCGGCTTGAACGTCAAGGCAGTACAGGGAAAACAGATCCCTCTGCAATGGACTGACATATCTGGGGTATCTTGGAATGGTGGCACGACCCTGGAGTTCCTCTCGCCTTTCCTGTGGAGAGCGCCTCCTCTTGAGATGCGACGGGAACGCCGGGAATTCTTTCCCTACGAAACAGGGAAAGGATCCCTCATCTCGAGCTAGGAGGCCGAAACGGGGCTCCCCTGGATGTTTGCGGGAACCCATGTGCTTCCTCTCGAGTGGAGACGGGTATGTCGCGGAACTTCTTGAGTTGCAGGAAGGGTGTGAAGGACCCTTTGAAAGTTCCAGTGGTTAGATGTGATTAGCCTCGAGAAGCCTCAGCGGAAATGGGCCTCATCTCGCCTGGAGGGCAAAACCTCCTGGATTTTCTCGAGTTGCGGCAGGTGCTCTCGAATTACGACGGGGACCTCAGGGACCCGCTCTGGTGGCCTCAGGAAAGGCCAGTCCCCATGCGAGTTCCTCGGGGGCCTCTCGGGATTCCTCTCCCGTCGATGCCGGGGCCTAAGACCTTGTGTGAAGTCGGGGCCGGAACCTGAGGATTCCTCTCCGGTGCTGACATGGATCTTGGGGTACTTCTGGAGTCTTCCGATGGGAGTCAGTCCTCGTCTCGAATGCGGGCATGCACTTGCGCTTTCCTCCAGAGCAGTAGCAGCAGTGTCACGCAGTACGCCGCGTGGATCAAAGGATCTATGGTTTTCCCTCGAGTCTTTCCCACGAGGCTTTCCCACGAGGCTTTCCCACGAGGCTTTCCCACAGGGCTATCCCACGTGCACAAGTGGTGGGGGTCGATCCTCGGCTTGAACGTCAAGGCAGTGCAGCGAAAACAGCTTCCTCTGCAATGGACTGACACATCTGGGGGACTCTTGGAATGGTGGCACGACCCTGGAGTTCCTCTCGCCTTTCCCGTTGAGAGCGCCTCCTCTTGAGATGCGACGGGAACGCCGGGAATTCTTTCCCTTCGAAACAGGGAAAGGATCCCTCATCTCGAGCTAGGAGGCGGAAACGGGGCTCCCCTGGATGTGTGCGGGACCCCATGTGCTTCCTCTCGAGTGAGACGGGTATGTCGGGGAACTTCTTGAGTTGCAGCAAGGGTGTGAAGGACCCTTTGGAAGTTCCAGTGGTTAGATGTGATTAGCCTCGCGAAGCCTCAGCGGAAATGGGCCTCATCTCGCCTGGAGGGCAAAACCTCCTGGATTTTCTCGAGTTGCGGCAGGTGCTCTCGACTTACGACGGGGACCACAGGGACCCGCTCTGTTGGCCCCAGGAAAGGCCAGTCCCCATGCGAGTTCCTCGGGAGCCTCTCGGGATTCCTCTCCCGTCGATGCCGGGGCCTAAGACCTTGTGTGGAGTCGGGGCCGGGACCTGAGGATTCCTCTCCAGTGCTGACATGGATCTTGGGGTACTTCTGGAGTCTCCCCAGGGGAGTCAGTCCTCGTCTCGAATGCGGGCATGCACTTGCGCTTTCCTCCAGAGCGGTAGGAGCAGTGTCACGCAGTCCGCCGCGTGGATCAACGGATCTATGTTTTTCCCTCGAGTCTTTCCCACGAGGCTGTCCCACGAGGCTTTCCCACAGGGCTGTCCCACGGGCACACGTGGTGGGAGTCGATCCAAAGCTTGAACGTCAAGGCAGTGCAGGAAAAACAGGTTCCTCTGGAATGGACTGACACATCTGGGGGACTCTTGGAATGGTGGCACGACCCTGGAGTTCCTCTCGCCTTTCCTGTGGAGAGCGCCTCATCTTGAAATGCGACGGGAACGCCGGGAATTCTTTCCCTACGAAACAGGGAAAGGATCCCTCATCTCGAGCTAGGAGGCGGAAACGGGGCTCCCCTGGATGTGTGCGGGACCCCACGTGCTTCCTCTCGAGTGGAGACGGGTATGTCGGGGAACTTCTTGAGTTGCAGCAGGGGTGTGAAGGACCCTTTGGAAGTTCCAGTGGTTTGACGTGATTGGCCTCGAGAAGCCTCAGCGGAAATGGGCCTCATCTCGCCTGGAGGGCAAAACCTCCTGGATTTTCTCGAGTTGCGGCAGGTGCTCTCGACTTACGACGGGGACCTCAGGGACCCGCTCTGGTGGCCTCAGGAAAGGCCAGTCGCCATGCGAGTTCCTCGGGGGCCTCTCGGGATTCCTCTCCCGTCTATGCCGGGGCCTAAGACCTTGTGTGGAGTCGGGGCCGGAACCTGAAGATTCCTCTCCAGTGCTGACATGGATCTTGGGGTACTTCTGGAGTCTCCCCAGGGGAGTCAGTCCTCGTCTCGAATGCGGGCATGCACTTACCCTTTCCTCCAGAGCGGTAGCAGCAGTGTCACGCAGTCCGCCGCGTGGATCAAAGATCTATTGTTTTCCCTCGAATTTTTCCCACGAGGCTTTCCCACGAGGCTTTCCCACAGGGCTGTCCCACGTGCACACGTGGTGGGAGTCGATCCTCGGCTTGAACGTCAAGGCAGTGCAGGGAAAACAGGTTCCTCTGGAATGGACTGACACATCTGGGGGTCTCTTGGAATGGTGGCACGACCCTGGAGTTCCTCTCGCCTTTCCTGTGGAGAGCACCTCCTCTTGAGATGCCACGGGAACGCCGGGAATTCTTTCCCTATGAAACAGGGAAAGGATCCCTCATCTCGAGCTAGGAGGCGGAAACGGGGCTCCCCTGGATGTGTGCTGGACCCTCGTGCTTCCTCTCGAGTGGAGACGGGTATGTCGGAGAACTTCTTGAGTTGCAGCAAGGGTGTGAAGGACCCTTTGGAAGTTCCAGTGGTTAGATGTGATTAGCCTCGAGAAGCCTCAGCGGAAATGGGCCTCATCTCGCCTGGAGGGCAAAACCTCCTGCATTTTCTCGAGTTGGGGCAGGTTCTCTCGACTTACGACGGGGACCTCAGGGACCCGCTCTGGTGGCCTCAGGAAAGGCCAGTCCCCATGCGAGTTCCTCGGGGGCCTCTCGGGTTTCCTCTCCCGTCGATGCCGTGGCCTAAGACCTTGTGTGGAGTCGGGGCCGGAACCTGAGGATTCCTCTCCAGTGCTGACATGGATCTTGGGGTTCTTCTGGAGTCTCCCCAGGGGAGTCAGTCCTCGTCTCGAAAGCGCGCATGGACTTGCGCTTTCCTCCAGAGCGGTAGCAGCAGTGGCACGCAGTCCGCTGCGTGGATCAAAGGATCTATGGTTTTCCCTCGAGTCTTTCCCACGAAGCTTTCCCACGAGGCTTTCCCACAGGGCTGTCCCACGTGCAGACGTTGTTGGAGTCGATCCTCAGCTTGAACCTCAAGGCAGTGCAGGGAAAACAGGTTCCTCTGGAATGGACTGACACATCTGGGGGACTCATGGAATGGTGGCACGACCCTGGAGTTCTTCTCGCCTTTCCTGTGGAGAGCGCCTCCTCTTGAGATGCGTCGGGAACGCCGGGAATTCTTTCCCTACGAAACAGGGAAAGGATCCCTCATCTCGAGCTAGGAGGCGGATACGGGGCTCCCCTGGATGTGTGCGGGACCCTCGTGCTTCCTCTCGAGTGGAGACGGGTATGTCGGGGAACTTCTTGAGTTGCAGCAAGGTTGTGAAGGACCCTTTGGAAGTTCCAGTGGTTAGACGTGATTGGCCTCGAGAAGCCTCAGAGGAAATGGGCCTCATCTCGCTTGGAGAGCAAAACCTCCTGGATTTTCTCGAGTTGCGGCAGGTGCTCTCCACTTACGACGGGGACCTCAGGGACTCGCTCTGGTGGCCTCAGGAAAGGCCAGTCCCAATGCGAGTTCCTCGGGGGCCTCTCGGGATTCCTCTCCCGTCGATGCCGGGGCCTAAGACCTTGTGTGGAGTCGGGGCCGGAACCTGAGGTTTCCTCTCCAGTGCTGACATGGATCTTGGGGTACTTCTGGAGTCTCCCCAGGGCAGACAGTCATCGTCTCGAATGCGGGCATGCACTTGCGCTTTCCTCTAGAGCGGTAGCAGCAGTGTCACGCAGTCCGCCACGTGGATCAAAGGATCTATGGTTTTCCCTCGAGTCTTTCCCACGAGGCTTTCCCACGAGGCTTTCCCACAGGGCTGTCCCACGTGCACACGTGGTGGGAGTCGATCCTCGGCTTGAACGTCAAGGCAGTGCAGGGAAAACAGGTTCCTCTGGAATGGACTGACACATGCGGGGGTCTCTTGGAATGGTGACACGACCCTGGAGTTCCTCTCGCCTTTCCTGTGGAGAGCGCCTCCTCTTGAGATGCGACAGGAACGCTGGGAATTCTTTCCCTACGAAACAGGGAAAGGATCCCTCATCTCGAGCTAGGAGGCGGAAACGGGGCTCCCCTGGATGTGTGCGGGACCCCACGTGCTTCCTCTCGAGTGGAGACGGGTATGTCGGGGAACTTCTTGAGTTGCAGCAAGGGTGTGAAGGACCCTTTGGAAGTTCCAGTGGTTAGATGTGATTAGCCTCGAGAAGCCTCAGCGGAAATGGGCCTCATCTCGCCTGGAGGGCAAAACCTCCTGGATTTTCTCGAGTTGCGGCAGGTGCTCTCGACTTACGACGGGGACCTCAGGGACCCGCTCTGGAGGCCTCAGGAAAGGCCAGTCCCCATGCGAGTTCCTCGGGGGCCTCTCGGGATTCCTCTCCCGTCGATTCCGGGGCCTAAGACCTTGTGTGGAGTCGGGGCCGGAATCTGAGGATTCCTCTCCGGTGCTGACATGGATCTTGGGTTACTTCTGGAGTCTCCACAGGGGAGTCAGTCCTCGTCTCGAATGCGGGCATGCACTTGCGCTTTCCTCCAGAGCGGTAGCAGCAGTGTCACGCAGTCCGCCGCGTGGATCAAAGGATCTATGGTTTTCCCTCGAGTCTTTCCCACGAGGCTTTCCCACGAGGCTTTCCCACAGGGCTGTCCCACGTGCACATGTGGTGGGAGTCGATCCTCGGCTTGAACGTCAAGGCAGTGCAGGGAAAACAGGTTCCTCTGGAATGGACTGACACATCTGGGGGTCTCTTGGAATGGTGGCACGACCCTGGAGTTCCTCTCGCCTTTCCGGTGGAGAGCGCCTCCTCTTGAGATGCGACGGGAACGCCGGGAATTCTTTCCCTACTAAACAGGGAAAGGATCCCTCATCTCGAGCTAGGAGGCGGAAACGGGGCTCCCCTGGATGTGTGCGGGATCCCACGTGCTTCCTCTCGAGTGGAGACGGGTATGTCGGGGAACTTCTTGAGTTGCAGCAAGGGTGTGAAGGACCATTTGGAAGTTCCAGTGGTTAGATGTGATTAGCCTCGAGAAGCCTCAGCGGAAATGGGCCTCATCTCGCCTGGAGGGCAAAACCTCCTGGATTTTCTCGAGTTGCGGCAGGTGCTCTTGACTTACGACGGGGACCTCAGGGACCCGTTCTCGGGGCCTCAGGAAAGGCCAGTCCCCATGCGAGTTCCTCGGGGGCCTCTCGGGATTCCTCTCCCATCGATGCCGGGGCCTAAGACCTTGTGTGGAGTCGGGGCCGGAACCTGAGGATTCCTCTCCAGTTCTGACATGGATCTTGGGGTAATTCTGGAGTCTTCCGAGGGGAGTCAGTCCTCGTCTCGAATGCGGGCATGCACTTGCGCTTTCCTCAGGAGCAGTAGCAGCAGTGTCACGCAGTCTGCCACGTGGATCAAAGGATCTATGGTTGTCCCTCGAGTCTTTCCCACGAGGCTTTCCCACGAGGCTTTCCCACAGGGCTGTCCCACGTGCACACTTGGTGGGAGTCGATCGTCGGCTTGAACGTCAAGGCAGTGCAGGGAAAACAGGTTCCTCTGGAATGGACTGACACATCTGGGGGACTCTTGGAATGGTGGCACGACCCTGGAGTTCCTCTCGCCTTTCCTGTTGAGAGCGCCTCCTCTTGAGATGCGACGGGAACGCCGGGAATTCTTTCCCTACTAAACAGGGAAAGGATCCCTCATCTCGAGCTAGGAGGCGGAAACGGGGCTCCCCTGGATGTGTGCGGGACCCCACGTGCTTCCTCTCGAGTGGAGACGGGTATGTTGCGGAACTGCTTGAGTTGCATCAAGGGTGTGAAGGACCCTTTGGAAATTCCAGTGGTTAGATGTGATTAGCCTCGAGAAGCCTCATCGGAAATGGGCCTCATTTCGCCTGGAGGGCAAAACCTCCTGGATTTTCTCGAGTTGCGGAAGGTGCTCTCGACTTACGACGGGGACCTCAGAGACCCGCTCTGGAGGCCTCAGGAAAGGCCAGTCCGCATGCGAGTTCGTCGGGGGCCTCTCGGGATTCCTCTCCCGTTGATGCCGGGGCCTAAGACCTTGTGTGCAGTCGGGGCCGGAACCTGAGGTTTCCTCTCCAGTGCTGACATAGATCTTGGGGTACTTCTGGAGTCTCCCCAGGGGAGTCAGTCCTCGTCTCGAATGCGGGCATGCACTTGCGCTTTCCTCCAGAGCGGTAGCAGCAGTGTCACGCAGTCCGCCGCATGGATCAAAGGATCTATGGTTTTCCCTCGAGTCTTTCCCACGAGGTTTTCCCACGAGGCTTTCCCACAGGGCTGTCCCACGTGCACACGTGGTGGGAGTCGATCCTCGGCTTGAACGTCAAGGCAGTACAGGGAAAACAGATCCCTCTGCAATGGACTGACATATCTGGGGTATCTTGGAATGGTGGCACGACCCTGGAGTTCCTCTCGCCTTTCCTGTGGAGAGCGCCTCCTCTTGAGATGCGACGGGAACGCCGGGAATTCTTTCCCTACGAAACAGGGAAAGGATCCCTCATCTCGAGCTAGGAGGCGGAAACGGGGCTCCCCTGGATGTTTGCGGGAACCCATGTGCTTCCTCTCGAGTGGAGACGGGTATGTCGCGGAACTTCTTGAGTTGCAGCAAGGGTGTGAAGGACCCTTTGAAAGTTCCAGTGGTTAGATGTGATTAGCCTCGAGAAGCCTCAGCGGAAATGGGCCTCATCTCGCCTGGAGGGCAAAACCTCCTGGATTTTCTCGAGTTGCGGCAGGTGCTCTCGAATTACGACGGGGACCTCAGGGACCCGCTCTGGTGGCCTCAGGAAAGGCCAGTCCCCATGCGAGTTCCTCGGGGGCCTCTCGGGATTCCTCTCCCGTCGATGCCGGGGCCTAAGACCTTGTGTGAAGTCGGGGCCGGAACCTGAGGATTCCTCTCCGGTGCTGACATGGATCTTGGGGTACTTCTGGAGTCTTCCGATGGGAGTCAGTCCTCGTCTCGAATGCGGGCATGCACTTGCGCTTTCCTCCAGAGCAGTAGCAGCAGTGTCACGCAGTACGCCGCGTGGATCAAAGGATCTATGGTTTTCCCTCGAGTCTTTCCCACGAGGCTTTCCCACGAGGCTTTCCCACGAGGCTTTCCCACAGGGCTATCCCACGTGCACAAGTGGTGGGGGTCGATCCTCGGCTTGAACGTCAAGGCAGTGCAGCGAAAACAGCTTCCTCTGCAATGGACTGACACATCTGGGGGACTCTTGGAATGGTGGCACGACCCTGGAGTTCCTCTCGCCTTTCCCGTTGAGAGCGCCTCCTCTTGAGATGCGACGGGAACGCCGGGAATTCTTTCCCTTCGAAACAGGGAAAGGATCCCTCATCTCGAGCTAGGAGGCGGAAACGGGGCTCCCCTGGATGTGTGCGGGACCCCATGTGCTTCCTCTCGAGTGAGACGGGTATGTCGGGGAACTTCTTGAGTTGCAGCAAGGGTGTGAAGGACCCTTTGGAAGTTCCAGTGGTTAGATGTGATTAGCCTCGAGAAGCCTCAGCGGAAATGGGCCTCATCTCGCCTGGAGGGCAAAACCTCCTGGATTTTCTCGAGTTGCGGCAGGTGCTCTCGACTTACGACGGGGACCACAGGGACCCGCTCTGTTGGCCCCAGGAAAGGCCAGTCCCCATGCGAGTTCCTCGGGAGCCTCTCGGGATTCCTCTCCCGTCGATGCCGGGGCCTAAGACCTTGTGTGGAGTCGGGGCCGGGACCTGAGGATTCCTCTCCAGTGCTGACATGGATCTTGGGGTACTTCTGGAGTCTCCCCAGGGGAGTCAGTCCTCGTCTCGAATGCGGGCATGCACTTGCGCTTTCCTCCAGAGCGGTAGGAGCAGTGTCACGCAGTCCGCCGCGTGGATCAACGGATCTATGTTTTTCCCTCGAGTCTTTCCCACGAGGCTGTCCCACGAGGCTTTCCCACAGGGCTGTCCCACGGGCACACGTGGTGGGAGTCGATCCAAAGCTTGAACGTCAAGGCAGTGCAGGAAAAACAGGTTCCTCTGGAATGGACTGACACATCTGGGGGACTCTTGGAATGGTGGCACGACCCTGGAGTTCCTCTCGCCTTTCCTGTGGAGAGCGCCTCATCTTGAAATGCGACGGGAACGCCGGGAATTCTTTCCCTACGAAACAGGGAAAGGATCCCTCATCTCGAGCTAGGAGGCGGAAACGGGGCTCCCCTGGATGTGTGCGGGACCCCACGTGCTTCCTCTCGAGTGGAGACGGGTATGTCGGGGAACTTCTTGAGTTGCAGCAGGGGTGTGAAGGACCCTTTGGAAGTTCCAGTGGTTTGACGTGATTGGCCTCGAGAAGCCTCAGCGGAAATGGGCCTCATCTCGCCTGGAGGGCAAAACCTCCTGGATTTTCTCGAGTTGCGGCAGGTGCTCTCGACTTACGACGGGGACCTCAGGGACCCGCTCTGGTGGCCTCAGGAAAGGCCAGTCGCCATGCGAGTTCCTCGGGGGCCTCTCGGGATTCCTCTCCCGTCTATGCCGGGGCCTAAGACCTTGTGTGGAGTCGGGGCCGGAACCTGAGGATTCCTCTCCAGTGCTGACATGGATCTTGGGGTACTTCTGGAGTCTCCCCAGGGGAGTCAGTCCTCGTCTCGAATGCGGGCATGCACTTAACCTTTCCTCCAGAGCGGTAGCAGCAGTGTCACGCAGTCCGCCGCGTGGATCAAAGATCTATTGTTTTCCCTCGAATTTTTCCCACGAGGCTTTCCCACGAGGCTTTCCCACAGGGCTGTCCCACGTGCACACGTGGTGGGAGTCGATCCTCGGCTTGAACGTCAAGGCAGTGCAGGGAAAACAGGTTCCTCTGGAATGGACTGACACATCTGGGGGTCTCTTGGAATGGTGGCACGACCCTGGAGTTCCTCTCGCCTTTCCTGTGGAGAGCACCTCCTCTTGAGATGCCACGGGAACGCCGGGAATTCTTTCCCTACGAAACAGGGAAAGGATCCCTCATCTCGAGCTAGGAGGCGGAAACGGGGCTCCCCTGGATGTGTGCTGGACCCTCGTGCTTCCTCTCGAGTGGAGACGGGTATGTCGGAGAACTTCTTGAGTTGCAGCAAGGGTGTGAAGGACCCTTTGGAAGTTCCAGTGGTTAGATGTGATTAGCCTCGAGAAGCCTCAGCGGAAATGGGCCTCATCTCGCCTGGAGGGCAAAACCTCCTGCATTTTCTCGAGTTGGGGCAGGTTCTCTCGACTTACGACGGGGACCTCAGGGACCCGCTCTGGTGGCCTCAGGAAAGGCCAGTCCCCATGCGAGTTCCTCGGGGGCCTCTCGGGTTTCCTCTCCCGTCGATGCCGTGGCCTAAGACCTTGTGTGGAGTCGGGGCCGGAACCTGAGGATTCCTCTCCAGTGCTGACATGGATCTTGGGGTTCTTCTGGAGTCTCCCCAGGGGAGTCAGTCCTCGTCTCGAAAGCGCGCATGGACTTGCGCTTTCCTCCAGAGCGGTAGCAGCAGTGGCACGCAGTCCGCTGCGTGGATCAAAGGATCTATGGTTTTCCCTCGAGTCTTTCCCACGAAGCTTTCCCACGAGGCTTTCCCACAGGGCTGTCCCACGTGCAGACGTTGTTGGAGTCGATCCTCAGCTTGAACCTCAAGGCAGTGCAGGGAAAACAGGTTCCTCTGGAATGGACTGACACATCTGGGGGACTCATGGAATGGTGGCACGACCCTGGAGTTCTTCTCGCCTTTCCTGTGGAGAGCGCCTCCTCTTGAGATGCGACGGGAACGCCGGGAATTCTTTCCCTACGAAACAGGGAAAGGATCCCTCATCTCGAGCTAGGAGGCGGATACGGGGCTCCCCTGGATGTGTGCGGGACCCTCGTGCTTCCTCTCGAGTGGAGACGGGTATGTCGGGGAACTTCTTGAGTTGCAGCAAGGTTGTGAAGGACCCTTTGGAAGTTCCAGTGGTTAGACGTGATTGGCCTCGAGAAGCCTCAGAGGAAATGGGCCTCATCTCGCTTGGAGGGCAAAACCTCCTGGATTTTCTCGAGTTGTGGCAGCTGCTCTCCACTTACGACGGGGACCTCAGGGACCCGCTCTGGTGGCCTCAGGAAAGGCCAGTCCCCATGCGAGTTCCTCGGGGGCCTCTCGGGATTCCTCGCCCGTCGATGCCGGGGCCTAAGACCTTGTGTGGAGTCGGGGCCCGAACCTGAGGATTCCTCTCCAGTGCTGACATGGATCTTGGGGTACTTCTGGAGTCTCCCCAGGGGAGTCAGTCCTCGTCTCGAATGCGGGCATACACTTGCGCTTTCCGCCAGAGCGGTAGCAGCAGTGTCACGCAGTCCGCCGCGTGGATCAAAGATCCATGGTTTTCCCTCGAGTTTTTCCCACGAGGCTTTCCCACGAGGCTTTCCCACAGGGCTGTCCCACGTGCACACGTGGTGGGAGTCGATCCTCGGCTTGAACGTCAAGGCAGTGCAGGGAAAACAGGTTCCTCTGGAATGGACTGAAACATCTGGGGGACTCTTGGAATGGTGGCACGACCCTGGAGTTCCTCTCGCCTTTCCTGTGGAGAGCGCCTCCTCTTGAGATGCGACGGGAACGCCGGGAATTCTTTCCCTACGAAACAGGGAAAGGATCCCTAATCTCGAGCTAGGCGGCGGAAACGGGGCTCCCCTGGATGTGTGCGGGACCCTCGTTCTTCCTCTCGAGTGGAGACAGGTATGTCGGGGAACTTCTTGAGTTGCAGCAAGGGTGTGAAGGACCCTTTGGAAGTTCCAGTGGTTAGATGTGATTAGCCTCGAGAAGCCTCAGCGGAAATGGGCCTCATCTCGCCTGGAGGGCAAAACCTCCTGCATTTTCTCGAGTTGCGGCAGGTTCTCTCGACTTACGACGGGGACCTCGGGGACCCGCTCTGGTGGCCTCAGGAAAGGCCAGTCCCCATGCGAGTTCCTCGGGGGCCTCTCGGGTTTCCTCTCCCGTCGATGCCGTGGCCTAAGACCTTGTGTGGAGTCGGGGCCGGGACCTGAGGATTCCTCTCCAGTGCTGACATGGATCTTGGGGTACTTCTGGAGTCTCCCCAGGGGAGTCAGTCCTCGTCTCGAATGCGCGCATGGACTTGCGCTTTCCTCCAGAGCGGTAGCAGCAGTGGCACGCAGTCCGCTGCGTGGATCAAAGGATCTATGGTTTTCCCTCGAGTCTTTCCCACGAAGCTTTCCCACGAGGCTTTCCCACAGGGCTGTCCCACGTGCACACGTTGTTGGAGTCGATCCTCGGCTTGAACGTCAAGGCAGTGCAGGGAAAACAGGTTCCTCTGGAATGGACTGACACATCTGGGGGACTCTTGGAATGGTGGCACGACCCTGGAGTTCTTCTCGCCTTTCCTGTGGAGAGCGCCTCCTCTTGAGATGCGACGGGAACGCCGGGAATTCTTTCCCTACGAAACAGGGAAAGGATCCCTCATCTCGAGCTAGGAGGCAGAAACGGGGCTGCCCTGGATGTGTGCGGGACCCTCGTGCTTCCTCTCGAGTGGAGACAGGTATGTCGGGGAACTTCTTGAGTTGCAGCAAGGGTGTGAAGGACCCTTTGGAAGTTCCAGTGGTTAGATGTGATTAGCCTCGAGAAGCCTCAGCGGAAATGGGCCTCATCTCGCCTGGAGGGCAAAACCTCCTGCATTTTCTCGAGTTGCGGCAGGTTCTCTCGACTTACGACGGGGACCTCGGGGACCCGCTCTGGTGGCCTCAGGAAAGGCCAGTCCCCATGCGAGTTCCTCGGGGGCCTCTCGGGTTTCCTCTCCCGTCGATGCCGTGGCCTAAGACCTTGTGTGGAGTCGGGGCCGGGACCTGAGGATTCCTCTCCAGTGCTGACATGGATCTTGGGGTACTTCTGGAGTCTCCCCAGGGGAGTCAGTCCTCGTCTCGAATGCGCGCATGGACTTGCGCTTTCCTCCAGAGCGGTAGCAGCAGTGGCACGCAGTCCGCCGCGTGGATCAAAGGATCTATGGTTTTCCCTCGAGTCTTTCCCACGAGGCTTTCCCACGAGGCTTTCCCACAGGGCTGTCCCACGTGCACACGTGGTGGGAGTCGATCCTCGGCTTGAACGTCAAGGCAGTGCAGGGAAAACAGGTTCCTCTGGAATGGACTGACACATCTGGGGGACTCTTGGAATGGTGGCACGACCCTGGAGTTCCTCTCGCCTTTCCTGTGGAGAGCGCCTCCTCTTGAGATGCAATGGGAACGCCGGGAATTCTTTCCCTACGAAACAGGGAAAGGATCCCTCATCTCGAGCTAGGCGGCGGAAACGGGGCTCCCCTGGATGTGTGCGGGACCCTCGTGCTTCCTCTCGTGTGGAGACGGCTATGTCGGGGAACTTCTTGAGTTGCAGCAAGGGTGTGAAGGACCCTTTGGAAGTTCCAGTGGTTAGATGTGATTAGCCTCGAGAAGCCTCAGCGGAAATGGGCCTCATCTCGCCTGGAGGGCAAAACCTCCTGCATTTTCTCGAGTTGCGGCAGGTTCTCTCGACTTACGACGGGGACCTCGGGGACCCGCTCTGGTGGCCTCAGGAAAGGCCAGTCCCCATGCGAGTTCCTCGGGGGCCTCTCGGGTTTCCTCTCCCGTCGATGCCGTGGCCTAAGACCTTGTGTGGAGTCGGGGCCGGAACCTGAGGATTCCTCTCCAGTGCTGACATGGATCTTGGGGTACTTCTGGAGTCTCCCCAGGGGAGTCAGTCCTCGTCTCGAATGCGCGCATGGACTTGCGCTTTCCTCCAGAGCGGTAGCAGCAGTGGCACGCAGTCCGCTGCGTGGATCAAAGGATCTATGGTTTTCCCTCGAGTCTTTCCCACGAAGCTTTCCCACGAGGCTTTCCCACAGGGCTGTCCCACGTGCACAAGTTGTTGGAGTCGATCCTCGGCTTGAACGTCAAGGCAGTGCAGGGAAAACAGGTTCCTCTGGAATGGACTGACACATCTGGGGGACTCTTGGAATGGTGGCACGACCCTGGAGTTCTTCTTGCCTTTCCTGTGGAGAGCGCCTCCTCTTGAGATGCGACGGGAACGCCGGGAATTCTTTCCCTTCGAAACAGGGAAAGGATCCCTCATCTCGAGCTAGGAGGCGGAAACGGGGCTCCCCTGGATGTGTGCGGGACCCTCGTGATTCCTCTCGAGTGGAGACGGGTATGTCGGGGAACTTCTTAAGTTGCAGCAAGGGTGTGAAGGACCCTTTGGAAGTTCCAGTGGTTAGATGTGATTAGCCTCGAGAAGCCTCAGTGGAAATGGGCCTCATCTCGCCTGGAGGGCAAAACCTCCTGGATTTTCACGAGTTGCGGCAGGTGCTCTCGACTTACGACGGGGACCTCGGGGACCCGCTCTGGTGGCATCAGGAAAGGCCAGTCCCCATGCGAGTTCCTCGGGGGCCTCTCGGGATTCCTCTCCCGTCGATGCCGGGGCCTAAGACCTTGTGTGGAGTCGAGGCCGGAACCTGAGGACTCCTCTCCAGTGCTGACATGGATCTTGGGGTACTTCTGGAGTCTCCCCAGGGGAGTCAGTCCTCGTCTCGAATGCGGGCATGCACTTGCGCTTTCCTCCGGAGCGGTAGCAGCAGTGTCACGCAGTCCGCTGCGTGGATCAAAGGATCTATGGTTTTCCCTCGAGTCTTTCCCACGAGGCTTTCCCACGAGGCTTTCCCACAGGGCTGTCCCACGTGCACACGTGGTGGGAGTCGATCCTCGGCTTGAACGTCAAGGCAGTGCAGGGAAAACAGGTTCCTCTGGAATGGACTGACACATCTGGGGGACTCTTGGAATGGTGGCACGACCCTGGAGTTCCTCTCGCCTTTCCTGTGGAGAGCGCCTCATCTTGAAATGCGATGCGAACGCCGGGAATTCTTTCCCTACGAAACAGGGAAAGGATCCCTCATCTCGAGCTAGGCGGCGGAAACGGGGCTCCCCTGGATGTGTGCGGGACCCTCGTGCTTCCTCTCGTGTGGAGACGGCTATGTCGGGGAACTTCTTGAGTTGCAGCAAGGGTGTGAAGGACCCTTTGGAAGTTCCAGTGGTTAGACGTGATTGGCCTCGAGAAGCCTCAGCGGAAATGGGCCTCATCTCGCTTGGAGGGCAAAACCTCCTGGATTTTCTCGAGTTGCGGCAGGTGCTCTCGACTTACGACGGGGACCTCAGGGACCCGCTCTGGTGGCCTCAGGAAAGGCCAGTCGCCATGCGAGTTCCTCGGGGGCCTCTCGGGATTCCTCGCCCGTCGATGCCGGGGCCTAAGACCTTGTGTGGAGTCGGGGCCCGAACCTGAGGATTCCTCTCCAGTGCTGACATGGATCTTGGGGTACTTCTGGAGTCTCCCCAGGGGAGTCAGTCCTCGTCTCGAATGCGGGCATACACTTGCGCTTTCCTCCAGAGCGGTAGCAGCAGTGTCACGCAGTCCGCCGAATGGTTCAAAGATCCATGGTTTTCCCTCGAGTTTTTCCCACGAGGCTTTCCCACGAGGCTTTCCCACAGGGCTATCCGACGTGCACACGTTGTGGGAGTCGATCCTCGGCTTGAACGTCAAGGCAGTGCAGGGAAAACAGGTTCCTCTGGAATGGACTGACACATCTGGGGGACTCTTGGAATGGTGGCACGACCCTGGAGTTCCTCTCGCCTTTCCTGTGGAGAGCGCCTCCTCTTGAGATGCGACGGGAACGCCGGGAATTCTTTCCCTACGAAACAGGGAAAGGATCCCTCATCTCGAGCTAGGCGGCGGAAACGGGGCTCCCCTGTATGTGTGCGGGACCCTCGTGCTTCCTCTCGAGTGGAGACAGGTATGTCGGGGAACTTCTTGAGTTGCAGCAAGGGTGTGAAGGACCCTTTGGAAGTTCCAGTGGTTAGATGTGATTAGCCTCGAGAAGCCTCAGCGGAAATGGGCCTCATCTCGTCTGGAGGGCAAAACCTCCTGCATTTTCTCGAGTTGCGGCAGGTTCTCTCGACTTACGACGGGGACCTCGGGGACCCGCTCTGGTGGCCTCAGGAAAGGCCAGTCCCCATGCGAGTTCCTCGGGGGCCTCTCGGGTTTCCTCTCCCGTCGATGCCGTGGCCTAAGACCTTGTGTGGAGTCGGGGCCGGAACCTGAGGTTTCCTCTCCAGTGCTGACATGGATCTTGGAGTACTTCTGGAGTCTCCTCAGGGGAGTCAGTCCTCGTCTCGAATGCGCGCATGGACTTGCGCTTTCCTCCAGAGCGGTAGCAGCAGTGGCACGCAGTCCGCTGCGTGGATCAAAGGATCTATGGTTTTCCCTCGAGTCTTTCCCACGAAGCTTTCCCACGAGGCTTTCCCACAGGGCTGTCCCACGTGCACACGTTGTTGGAGTCGATCCTCGGCTTGAACGTCAAGGCAGTGCAGGGAAAACAGGTTCCTCTGGAATGGACTGACACATCTGGGGGACTCTTGGAATGGTGGCACGACCCTGGAGTTCTTCTCGCCTTTCCTGTGGAGAGCGCCTCCTCTTGAGATGCGACGGGAACGCCGGGAATTCTTTCCCTACGAAACAGGGAAAGGATCCCTCATCTCGAGCTAGGAGGCGGAAACGGGGCTCCCCTGGATGTGTGCGGGACCCTCGTGATTCCTCTCGAGTGGAGACGGGTATGTCGGGGAACTTCTTAAGTTGCAGCAAGGTTGTGAGGGACCCTTTGGAAGTTCCAGTGGTTAGATGTGATTAGCCTCGAGAAGCCTCAGTGGAAATGGGCCTCATCTCGCCTGGAGGGCAAAACCTCCTGGATTTTCACAAGTTGCGGCAGGTGCTCTCGACTTACGACGGGGACCTCGGGGACCCGCTCTGGTGGCATCAGGAAAGGCCAGTCCCCATGCGAGTTCCTCGGGGGCCTCTCGGGATTCCTCTCCCGTCGATGCCGGGGCCTAAGACCTTGTGTGGAGTCGGGGCCGGAACCTGAGGATTCCTCTCCAGTGCTGACATGGATCTTGGGGTACTTCTGGAGTCTCCCCAGGGGAGTCAGTCCTCGTCTCGAATGCGGGCATGCACTTGCGCTTTCCTCCAGAGAGGTAGCAGCAGTGTCACGCAGTCCGCCGCGTGGATCAAACATCTATGGTTTTCCCTCGAGTTTTTCCCACGAGGCTTTCCCACGAGGCTTTCCCACAGGGCTGTCCCACGTGCATACGTGGTGGGAGTCGATCCTCGGCTTGAACGTCAAGGCAGTGCAGGGAAAACAGGTTCTTCAGGAATGGACAGACACATCTGGGGGACTCTTGGAATGGTGGCACGACCCTGGAGTTCTTCTCTCCTTTCCTGTGGAGAGCGCCTCCTCTTGAGATGCGACGGGAACGCCGGGAATTCTTTCCCTACGAAACAGGGAAAGGATCCCTCATCTCGAGCTAGGAGGCGGAAACGGGGCTCCCCTGGATGTGTGCGGGACCCCACGTGCTTCCTCTCGAGTGGAGACGGGTATGTCGGGGAACTTCTTGAGTTGCAGCAAGGGTGTGAAGGACCCTTTGGAAGTTCCAGTGGTTAGATGTGATTAGCCTCGAGAAGCCTCAGCGGAAATGGGCCTCATCTCGCCTGGAGGGCAAAACCTCCTGCATTTTCTCGAGTTGCGGCAGGTTCTCTCGACTTACGACGGGGACCTCGGGGACCCGCTCTGGTGGCCTCAGGAAAGGCCAGTCCCCATGCGAGTTCCTCGGGGGCCTCTCGGGTTTCCTCTCCCGTCGATGCCGTGGCCTAAGACCTTGTGTGGAGTCGGGGCCGGGACCTGAGGATTCCTCTCCAGTGCTGACATGGATCTTGGGGTACTTCTGGAGTCTCCCCAGGGGAGTCAGTCCTCGTCTCGAATGCGCGCATGGACTTGCGCTTTCCTCCAGAGCGGTAGCAGCAGTGGCACGCAGTCCGCCGCGTGGATCAAAGGATCTATGGTTTTCCCTCGAGTCTTTCCCACGAGGCTTTCCCACGAGGCTTTCCCACAGGGCTGTCCCACGTGCACACGTGGTGGGAGTCGATCCTCGGCTTGAACGTCAAGGCAGTGCAGGGAAAACAGGTTCCTCTGGAATGGACTGACACATCTGGGGGACTCTTGGAATGGTGGCACGACCCTGGAGTTCCTCTCGCCTTTCCTGTGGAGAGCGCCTCCTCTTGAGATGCAATGGGAACGCCGGGAATTCTTTCCCTACGAAACAGGGAAAGGATCCCTCATCTCGAGCTAGGCGGCGGAAACGGGGCTCCCCTGGATGTGTGCGGGACCCTCGTGCTTCCTCTCGTGTGGAGACGGCTATGTCGGGGAACTTCTTGAGTTGCAGCAAGGGTGTGAAGGACCCTTTGGAAGTTCCAGTGGTTAGATGTGATTAGCCTCGAGAAGCCTCAGCGGAAATGGGCCTCATCTCGCCTGGAGGGCAAAACCTCCTGCATTTTCTCGAGTTGCGGCAGGTTCTCTCGACTTACGACGGGCACCTCGGGGACCCGCTCTGGTGGCCTCAGGAAAGGCCAGTCCCCATGCGAGTTCCTCGGGGGCCTCACGGGTTTCCTCTCCCGTCGATGCCGTGGCCTAAGACCTTCTGTGGAGTCGGGGCCGGAACCTGAGGATTCCTCTCCAGTGCTGACATGGATCTTGGGGTACTTCTGGAGTCTCCCCAGGGGAGTCAGTCCTCGTCTCGAATGCGCGCATGGACTTGCGCTTTCCTCCAGAGCGGTAGCAGCAGTGGCACGCAGTCCGCTGCGTGGATCAAAGGATCTATGGTTTTCCCTCGAGTCTTTCCCACGAAGCTTTCCCACGAGGCTTTCCCACAGGGCTGTCCCACGTGCACAAGTTGTTGGAGTCGATCCTCGGCTTGAACGTCAAGGCAGTGCAGGGAAAACAGGTTCCTCTGGAATGGACTGACACATCTGGGGGACTCTTGGAATGGTGGCACGACCCTGGAGTTCTTCTTGCCTTTCCTGTGGAGAGCGCCTCCTCTTGAGATGCGACGGGAACGCCGGGAATTCTTTCCCTTCGAAACAGGGAAAGGATCCCTCATCTCGAGCTAGGAGGCGGAAACGGGGCTCCCCTGGATGTGTGCGGGACCCTCGTGATTCCTCTCGAGTGGAGACGGGTATGTCGGGGAACTTCTTAAGTTGCAGCAAGGGTGTGAAGGACCCTTTGGAAGTTCCAGTGGTTAGATGTGATTAGCCTCGAGAAGCCTCAGTGGAAATGGGCCTCATCTCGCCTGGAGGGCAAAACCTCCTGGATTTTCACGAGTTGCGGCAGGTGCTCTCGACTTACGACGGGGACCTCGGGGACCCGCTCTGGTGGCATCAGGAAAGGCCAGTCCCCATGCGAGTTCCTCGGGGGCCTCTCGGGATTCCTCTCCCGTCGATGCCGGGGCCTAAGACCTTGAGTGGAGTCGGGGCCGGAACCTGAGGATTCCTCTCCAGTGCTGACATGGATCTTGGGGTACTTCTGGAGTCTCCCCAGGGGAGTCAGTCCTCGTCTCGAATGCGGGCATGCACTTGCGCTTTCCTCCGGAGCGGTAGCAGCAGTGTCACGCAGTCCGCTGCGTGGATCAAAGGATCTATGGTTTTCCCTCGAGTCTTTCCCACGAGGCTTTCCCACGAGGCTTTCCCACAGGGCTGTCCCACGTGCACACGTGGTGGGAGTCGATCCTCGGCTTGAACGTCAAGGCAGTGCAGGGAAAACAGGTTCCTCTGGAATGGACTGACACATCTGGGGGACTCTTGGAATGGTGGCACGACCCTGGAGTTCCTCTCGCCTTTCCTGTGGAGAGCGCCTCATCTTGAAATGCGATGCGAACGCCGGGAATTCTTTCCCTACGAAACATGGAAAGGATCCCTCATCTCGAGCTAGGCGGCGGAAACGGGGCTCCCCTGGATGTGTGCGGGACCCTCGTGCTTCCTCTCGTGTGGAGACGGCTATGTCGGGGAACTTCTTGAGTTGCAGCAAGGGTGTGAAGGACCCTTTGGAAGTTCCAGTGGTTAGACGTGATTGGCCTCGAGAAGCCTCAGCGGAAATGGGCCTCATCTCGCTTGGAGGGCAAAACCTCCTGGATTTTCTCGAGTTGCGGCAGGTGCTCTCGACTTACGACGGGGACCTCAGGGACCCGCTCTGGTGGCCTCAGGAAAGGCCAGTCGCCATGCGAGTTCCTCGGGGGCCTCTCGGGATTCCTCGCCCGTCGATGCCGGGGCCTAAGACCTTGTGTGGAGTCGGGGCCCGAACCTGAGGATTCCTCTCCAGTGCTGACATGGATCTTGGGGTACTTCTGGAGTCTCCCCAGGGGAGTCAGTCCTCGTCTCGAATGCGGGCATACACTTGCGCTTTCCTCCAGAGCGGTAGCAGCAGTGTCACGCAGTCCGCCGAATGGTTCAAAGATCCATGGTTTTCCCTCGAGTTTTTCCCACGAGGCTTTCCCACGAGGCTTTCCCACAGGGCTATCCGACGTGCACACGTTGTGGGAGTCGATCCTCGGCTTGAACGTCAAGGCAGTGCAGGGAAAACAGGTTCCTCTGGAATGGACTGACACATCTGGGGGACTCTTGGAATGGTGGCACGACCCTGGAGTTCCTCTCGCCTTTCCTGTGGAGAGCGCCTCCTCTTGAGATGCGACGGGAACGCCGGGAATTCTTTCCCTACGAAACAGGGAAAGGATCCCTCATCTCGAGCTAGGCGGCGGAAACGGGGCTCCCCTGTATGTGTGCGGGACCCTCGTGCTTCCTCTCGAGTGGAGACAGGTATGTCGGGGAACTTCTTGAGTTGCAGCAAGGGTGTGAAGGACCCTTTGGAAGTTCCAGTGGTTAGATGTGATTAGCCTCGAGAAGCCTCAGCGGAAATGGGCCTCATCTCGTCTGGAGGGCAAAACCTCCTGCATTTTCTCGAGTTGCGGCAGGTTCTCTCGACTTACGACGGGGACCTCGGGGACCCGCTCTGGTGGCCTCAGGAAAGGCCAGTCCCCATGCGAGTTCCTCGGGGGCCTCTCGGGTTTCCTCTCCCGTCGATGCCGTGGCCTAAGACCTTGTGTGGAGTCGGGGCCGGAACCTGAGGTTTCCTCTCCAGTGCTGACATGGATCTTGGAGTACTTCTGGAGTCTCCTCAGGGGAGTCAGTCCTCGTCTCGAATGCGCGCATGGACTTGCGCTTTCCTCCAGAGCGGTAGCAGCAGTGGCACGCAGTCCGCTGCGTGGATCAAAGGATCTATGGTTTTCCCTCGAGTCTTTCCCACGAAGCTTTCCCACGAGGCTTTCCCACAGGGCTGTCCCACGTGCACACGTTGTTGGAGTCGATCCTCGGCTTGAACGTCAAGGCAGTGCAGGGAAAACAGGTTCCTCTGGAATGGACTGACACATCTGGGGGACTCTTGGAATGGTGGCACGACCCTGGAGTTCTTCTCGCCTTTCCTGTGGAGAGCGCCTCCTCTTGAGATGCGACGGGAACGCCGGGAATTCTTTCCCTACGAAACAGGGAAAGGATCCCTCATCTCGAGCTAGGAGGCGGAAACGGGGCTCCCCTGGATGTGTGCGGGACCCTCGTGATTCCTCTCGAGTGGAGACGGGTATGTCGGGGAACTTCTTAAGTTGCAGCAAGGTTGTGAGGGACCCTTTGGAAGTTCCAGTGGTTAGATGTGATTAGCCTCGAGAAGCCTCAGTGGAAATGGGCCTCATCTCGCCTGGAGGGCAAAACCTCCTGGATTTTCACAAGTTGCGGCAGGTGCTCTCGACTTACGACGGGGACCTCGGGGACCCGCTCTGGTGGCATCAGGAAAGGCCAGTCCCCATGCGAGTTCCTCGGGGGCCTCTCGGGATTCCTCTCCCGTCGATGCCGGGGCCTAAGACCTTGTGTGGAGTCGGGGCCGGAACCTGAGGATTCCTCTCCAGTGCTGACATGGATCTTGGGGTACTTCTGGAGTCTCCCCAGGGGAGTCAGTCCTCGTCTCGAATGCGGGCATGCACTTGCGCTTTCCTCCAGAGAGGTAGCAGCAGTGTCACGCAGTCCGCCGCGTGGATCAAACATCTATGGTTTTCCCTCGAGTTTTTCCCACGAGGCTTTCCCACGAGGCTTTCCCACAGGGCTGTCCCACGTGCATACGTGGTGGGAGTCGATCCTCGGCTTGAACGTCAAGGCAGTGCAGGGAAAACAGGTTCTTCAGGAATGGACAGACACATCTGGGGGACTCTTGGAATGGTGGCACGACCCTGGAGTTCTTCTCTCCTTTCCTGTGGAGAGCGCCTCCTCTGGAGATGCGACGGGAACGCCGGGAATTCTTTCCCTACGAAACAGGGAAAGGATCCCTCATCTCGAGCTAGGAGGCGGAAACGGGGCTCCCCTGGATGTGTGCGGGACCCCACGTGCTTCCTCTCGAGTGGAGACGGGTATGTCGGGGAACTTCTTGAGTTGCAGCAAGGGTGTGAAGGACCCTTTGGAAGTTCAAGTTGTTAGATGTGATTAGCCTCGAGAAGCCTCAGCGGAAATGGGCCTCATCTCGCCTGTAGGGCAAAAACTCCTGGATTTTCTCGAGTTCCGGCAGGTGCTCTCGACTTACGACGGGGACCTCGGGGACCCGCTCTGGTGGCCTCAGGAAAGGCCAGTCCCCATGCGAGTTCCTCGGGGGCCTCTCGGGATTCCTCTCCCGTCGATGCCGGGGCCTAAGACCTTGTGTGGAGTCGGGGCCGGAACCTGAGGATTCCTCTCCAGTGCTGACATGGATCTTGGGGTACTTCTGGAGTCTCCCCAGGGGAGTCAGTCCTCGTCTCGAATGCGGGCATGCACTTGCGCTTTCCTCCAGAGCGGTAGCAGCAGTGTCACGCAGTCCGCTGCGTGGATGAAAGGATCTATGGTTTTCCCTCGAGTCTTTCCCAAGAGGCTTTCCCACGAGGCTTTCCCACAGGGCTGTCCCACGTGCACACGTGGTGGGGGTCGATCGTCGGCTTGAACGTCAAGGCAGTGCAGGGAAAACAGGTTCCTCTGGAATGGACTGACACATCTGGGGGACTCTTGGAATGGTGGCACGACCCTGGAGTTCCTCTCGCCTTTCCTGTGGAGAGCGCCTCCTCTTGAGATGCGACGGGAACGCCGGGAATTCTTTCCCTATGAAACAGGGGAAGGATCACTCATCTCGAGCTAGTCGGCGGAAACGGGGCTCCCCTGGATGTGTGCGGGACCTTCGTGCTTCCTCTCGAGCGGAGACGGGTATGTCGGGGAACTGCTTGAGTTGCAGCAAGGGTGTGAAGGACCCTTTGGAAGTTCCAGTGGTTAGATGTGATTAGCCTCGAGAAGCCTCAGCGGAAATGGGACTCATCTCGCCTGGAGGGCAAAACCTCCTCGATTTTCTCGAGTTGAGGCAGGTTCTCTCGACTTACGAGGGGGACCTCAGGGACCCGCTCTGGTGGCCTAAGGAAAGGCTAGTCCCCATGCGAGTTCCTCGGGGGCCTCTCGGGATTCCTCTCCCGTCGATGCCGGGGCCTAAGACCTTGTGTGGAGTCGGGGCCGGAACCTGAGGATTCCTCTCCAGTGCTGACATGGATCCTGGGGTACTTCTGGAGTCTCCCCAGGGGAGTCAGTCCTCGTCTCGAATGCGGACATGCACTTGCGCTTTCCTCCAGAGCGGTAGCAGCAGTGTCACGCAGTCCGCCGCGTGGATCAAAGGATCTATGGTTTTCCCTCGAGTCTTTCTCACGAGGCTTTCCCACGACGATTTCCCACAGGGCTGTCCCACGTGCACACGTGGTGGGACTCGATTCTCGGCTCGAACGTCAAGGCAGTGCAGGGAAAACAGGTTCCTCTGTAATGGACTGACACATCTGGGGGACTCTTGGAATGGTGGCACGACCCTGGAGTTCCTCTCGCCTTTCCTGTGGAGAGCGCCTCCTCTTGAGATGCGACGGGAACGCCGGGAATTCTTTCCCTACTAAACAGGGAAAGGATCCCTCATCTCGAGCTAGGAGGCGGAAACGGGGCTCCCCTGGATGTGTACGGGACCCCACGGGCTTCCTCTCGAGTGGAGACGGGTATGCCACGGAACTGCTTGAGTTGCAGCAAGGGTGTGAAGGACCCTTTGAAAGTTCCAGTGGTTAGATGTGATTAGCCTCGAGAAGACTCAGCGGAAATGGGCCTCATCTCGCCTGGAGGGCAAAACCTCCTGGATTTTCTCGAGTTGCGGCAGGTCCTCTCGACTTACGACTGGGACCTCAGGGACCAGCTCTGGTGGCCTCAGGAAAGGCCAGTCCCCATGCGAGTTCCTCGGGGGCCTCTCGGGATTCCTCTCCCGTGGATGCCGGGGCCTAAGACCTTGTGTGGAGTCGGGGCCGGAACCTGAGGATTCCTCTCGAGTGCTGACATGGATCTTGGGGTACTTCTGGAGTCTCCCCAGGGGAGTCAGTCCTCGTCTCGAATGCGGGCATGGACTTGCGCTTTCCTCCAGAGCGGTAGCAGCAGTGTCACGCAGTCCGCCGCGTGGATCAAAGGATCTATGGTTTTCCCTCGAGTCTTTCCCACGAGGCTTTCCCACGAGGCTTTCCCACAGGGCTGTCCCACGTGCACACGTGGTGGGACTCGATCCTCGGCTTGAACGTCAAGGCAGTGCAGGGAAAACAGGTTCCTCTGGAATGGACTGACACATCTGGGGGACTCTTGGAATGGTGGCAAGACCCTGGAGTTCCTCTCGCCTTTCCTGTGGAGAGCGCCTCCTCTTGAGATGCGTCGGGAAGGCCGGGAATCTTTCCCTACGAAACAGGGAAAGGATCCGTCATCTCGAGCTAGGAGGCGGAAACGGGGCTCCCCTGGATGTGTGCGGGACCCTCGTGCTTCCTCTCGAGTGGAGACGGGTATGTCGGGGAACTTCTTGAGTTGCAGCAAGGGTGTGAAGGACCCTTTGGAAGTTCCAGTGGTTAGATGTGATTAGCCTCGAGAAGCCTCAGCGGAAATGGGCCTCATCTCGCCTGGAGGGCAAAACCTCCTGGATTTTCTCGAGTTGCGGCAGGTCCTCTCGACTTACGACTGGGACCTCAGGGACCCGCTCTGGTGGCCTCAGGAAAGGCCAGTCCCCATGCGAGTTCCTCGGGGACCTCTCGGGATTCCTCTCCCGTCGATGCCGGGGCCTAAGACTTTGTGTGGAGTCGGGGCCGGAACCTGAGGATTCCTCTCCAGTGCTGACATGGATCTTGGGGTACTTCTGGAGTCTCCCCAGGGGAGTCAGTCCTCGTCTCGAATATGGGCATGCACTTGCGCTTTCAACCAGAGCGGTAGCAGCAGTGTCACGCAGTCCGCCGCGTGGATCAAAGGGTATATGGTTTTCCCTCGAGTCTTTCCCACGAGGCTTTCCCACGAGGCTTTCCCACAGGGCTGTCCCACGTGCACACGTGGTGGGAGTCGATCCTCGGCTTGAACGTCAAGGCAGTGCAGGGAAAACAGGTTCCTCTGGAATGGACTGACACATCTGGGGTCTTTGGAATGGTGGCACGACCCTGGAGTTCCTCTCGCCTTTCCTGTGGAGAGCGCCTCCTCTTGAGATGCGACGGGAACGCCGGGAATCTTTCCCTACGAAACAGGGAAAATATCCGTCATCTCGAGCTAGGAAGCGGAAACGGGGCTCCCCTGGATGTGTGCGGGGCCCTCGTGTTTCCTCTCGAGTGGAGACGGGTATCTCCGGGAACTTCTTGAGTTGCAGCAAGGGTGTGTAGGACCCTTTGGAAGTTCCAGTGGTTAGATGTGATTGGCTTCGAGAAGCCTCAGCGGAAATGGGCCTCATCTCGCCTGGAGGGCAAAACGTCCTGGATATTCTCGAGTTGCAGCAGGTGCTCTCGACTTACGAAGGGGACCACAGGGACCCGCTCTGGTGGCCTCAGGAAAGGCCAGTCCCGATGCGAGTTCCTCGGGGGCCTCTCGGGATTCCTCTCCCGTCGATGCCGGGGCCTAAGACCTTGTGTGGAGTCGGGGCCGGAACCTGAGGATTCCTCTCCAGTTCTGACATGGATCTTGGGGTACTTCTGGAGTCTCCCCAGGGGAGTCAGTCCTCGTCTCGAATGCGGGCATGCACTTGCGCTTTCCTCCAGAGCGGTAGCAGCAGTGTCACGAAGTCCGCCGCGTGGATCAAAGGATCTATGTTTTTCCCTCGAGTCTTTCCCACGAGGCTTTCCCACGAGGCTTTCCCACAGGGCTGTCCCACGTGCACACGTGGTGGGAGTCGATCCTCGGCTTAAACGTCAAGGCAGTGCAGGGAAAACAGGTTCCTCTGGAATGGACTGACACATCTGGGGGTCTCTTGGAATGGTGGCACGTCCCTGGAGTTCCTCTCGCCTTTCCTGTGGAGAGCGCCTCCTCTTGAGATGCGACGGGAACGCCGGGAATTCTTTCCCTACGAAACAGGGAAAGGATCCCTCATCTCGAGCTAGGAGGCGGAAACGGGGCTCCCCTGGATGTGTGCGGGACCATCGTGCTTCCTCTCGAGTGGAGACGGGTATGTCGGGGAACTTCTTGAGTTGCAGGAAGGGTGAGAAGGACCCTTTGGATGTTCCAGGGGTTAGATATGATTAGCCTCGAGAAGCCTCAGCGGAAATGGGCCTCATCTCGCCTGGAGGTCAAAACCTCCTGGATTTTCTCGAGTTGCGGCAGGTGCTCTCGACTTACGACTGGGACCTCAGGGACCCGCTCTGGTGGCCTCAGGAAAGGCCAGTCCCCATGCGAGTTCCTCGGGGGCTTCTCGGGATTCCTCTCCCGTCGATGCCGGGGCCTAAGACCTTGTGTGGAGTCGGGTCCGGAACCTGAGGATTCCTCTCCAGTGCTGACATGGATCTTGGGGTACTTCTGGAGTCTCCCCAGGGGAGTCAGTCCTCGTCTCGAATGCGGGCATGCACTTGCGCTTTCTTCCAGAGCGGTAGCAGCAGTGTCACGCAGTCCGCCGCGTGGATCAAAGGATCTATGGTTTTCCCTCGAGTCTTTCCCACCAGGCTTTCCCACGAGGCTTTCCCACAGGTCTGTCCCACGTGCACACGTGGTGGGAGTCGATCCTCGGCTTGAACGTCAAGGCAGTGCAGGGAAAACAGGTTCCTCTGGAATGGACTGACACATCTGGGGGTCTCTTGAAATGGTGCCATGACCCTGGAGTTCCTCTCGCCTTTCCTGTGGAGAGCGCCTCCTCTTGAGATGCGACGGGAACGCCGGGAATTCTTTCCCTACGAAACAAGGAAAGGATCCCTCATCTCGAGCTAGGAGGCGGAAACGGGGCTCCCCTGGATGTGTGCCGGACCCCACGTGCTTCCTCTCGAGTGGAGACGGGTATGTCGGGGAACCTGTTGAGTTGCAGCAAGGGTGTGAAGCACCCTTTGGAAGTTCCAGTGGTTAGATGTGATTAGCCTCGAGAAGCCTCAGCGGAAATGGGCCTCATCTCGCCAGGAGGGCAAAACCTCCTGGATTTTCTCGAGTTGGGGCAGGTGCTCTCGACTTACGACGGGGACCTCAGGGACCCGCTCTGGTGGCCTCAGGAATGGCCAGTCCCCATGCGAGTTCCTCGGGGGCCTCTCGGGATTCCTCTCCCGTCGATGCCGGGGCCTAGGACCTAGTGTGGAGTCGGGGCCGGAACCTGAGGATTCCTCTCCAGTGCTGACATGGATCTTGGGGTACTTCTGGAGTCTCCCCAGGGGAGTCAGTCCTCGTCTCGAATGCGGGCATGCACTTTTGCTTTCCTACAGAGCGGTAGCAGCAGTGTCACGCAGTCCGCCGGGTGGATCAAAGGATCTATGGTTTTCCCTCTAGTCTTTCCCACGAGGCTTTCCCACGAGGCTTTCCCACAGGGCTGTACCACGTGCACACTTGGTGGGACTCGATCTTCGGCTTGAACGTCAAGGCAGTGCAGGGAAAACAGGTTCCTCTGGAATGGACTGACACATCTGGGGGTCTCTTGGAATGGTGACACGACCCTGGAGTTCCTCTCGCCTTTCATGTGGAGAGTGCCACCTCTTGAGATGCGACGGGAACGCCGGGAATTCTTTCCCTACGAAACAGGGAAAGGATCCCTCATCTCGAGCTAGGAGGCGGAAACGGGGCTCCCCTGGATGTGTGCGGGACCCCACGTGCTTCCTCTCGAGTGGAGATGGGTATGTCGGGGAACTTCTTGAGTTGCAGCAAGGGTGTGAAGGACCCTTTGGAAGTTCCAGTGGTTAGATGTGATTAGCCTCGAGAAGCCTCAGCGGACATGGGCCTCATCTCGCCTGGAGGCCAAAACCTCCTGGATTTTCTCGAGTTGGTTCAGGTGCTCTCGACTTACGACTGGGACCTCAGGGACCCGTTCTGGTGGCCTCAGGAAAGGCCAGTCCCCATGCGAGTTCCTCGGGGGCCTCTCGGGATTCCTCTCCCGTCGATGCCGGGGCCTAAGACCTTGTGTGAAGTCTGGGCCGGAACCTGAGGATTCCTCTCCAGTGCTGACATGGATCTTGGGGTACTTCTGGAGTCTTCCGAGGGGAGTCAGTCCGCGTCTCGAATGCGGGCATGCACTTGTGCTTTCCTCCAGAGCAGTAGCAGCAGTGTCACGCAGTCCGCCGCGTGGATCAAAGGATCTATGGTTTTCCCTCGAGTCTTTCCCACGAGGCTTTCCCACGAGGCTTTCCCACAGGGCTGTCCCACGTGCACACGTGGTGGGAGTCGATCCTCGGCTTGAACGTCAAGGCAGTGCAGGGAAAACAGGTTCCTCTGGAATGGACTAACACATCTGGGGGACTCTTGGAATGGTGCCACGACCCTGGAGTTCCTCTCGCCTTTCCTGTGGAGAGCGCCTCCTCTTGAGATGCGACGGGAACGCCGGGAATGCTTTCCCTACTAAACAGGGAAAGGATCCCTCATCTCGAGCTAGGAGGCGGAAACGGGGCTCCCCTGGATGTGTGCGGGACCCCACGTGCTTCCTCTCGAGTGGAGACGGGTATGTCGGGCAACTTCTTGAGTTGCAGTAAGGGTGTGAAGGACCCTTTGGAAGTTCCAGTGGCTGGATGCGATTAGCCTCGAGAAGCCTCAGCGGAAATGGGCCTCATCTCGCCTGGAGGGCAAAACCTCCTGGATTTTCTCGAGTTGCGGCAGGTGCTCTCGACTTACGACGGGGACCTCAGGGACCCGCTCTGGAGTCCTCAGGAAAGGCCAGTCCCCATGCGAGTTCCTCGGGGGCCTCTCGGGATTCCTCTCCCGTCGATGCCGGGGCCTAAGACCTTGTGTGGAGTCGGGGCCGGAACCTGACGATTCCTCTCCAGTGCTGACATGGATCTTGGAGTACTTCTGGAGTCTCCCCAGGGGAGTCAGTCCTCCTTTCGAATGCGGGCATGCACTTGCGCTTTCCTCCAGAGCAGTAGCAGCAGTGTCACGCAGTCCGCCGCGTGGATCAAAGGATCTATGGTTTTCCCTCGAGTCTTTCCCACGAGGCTTTCCCACGAGGCTTTCCCACAGGGCTGTCCCACGTGCACACGTGGTGGGAGTCGATCCTCGGCTTGAACGTCAAGGCAGTGCAGGGAAAACAGGTTCCTCTGGAATGGACTGACCCATCTAGGGGACTCTTCGAATGGTGGCACGACCCTGGAGTTCCTCTCGCCTTTCCTGTGGAGAGCGCCTCCTCTTGAGATGCGACGGGAACGCCGGGAATTCTTTCCCTACTAAACAGGGAAAGGATCCATCATCTCGAGCTAGGAGGCGGAAACGGGGCTCCCCTGGATGTGTGCGGACCCCACGTGCTTCCTCTCCAGTGGAGACGGTTATGTCGGGGAACTTCTTGAGTTGCAGCAAGGGTGTGAAGGACCCTTTGGAAGTTCCAGTGGTTAGATGTGATTAGCCTCGAGAAACCTCGAGGCAGTGCAGGGAAAACAGGTTCCTCTGGAATGTACTGACACATCTGGGGTCTCTTGGAATGGTGGCACGACCCTGGAGTTCCTCTCGCCTTTCCTGTGGAGAGCGCCTCCTCTTGAGATGCGACGGGAACGCCGGGAATTCTTTCCCTACGAAACAGGGAAAGGATCCCTCATCTCGAGCTAGGATGCTGAAACGGGGCTCCCCTGGATGTGTGCGGCACCCCACGTGCTTCCTCTCGAGTGGAGACGGGTATGTCGCGGAACTGCTTGAGTTGCAGCAAGGGTGTGAAGGACCCTTTGGAAGTTCCAGTGGTTAGATGTGATTAGCCTCGAGAAGCCTCAGCGGAAATGGGCCTCATCACGCCTGGAGGGAAAAACCTCCTGGATTTTCTCGAGTTGCGGCAGGTGCTCTCGACTTACGACGGGGACCTCAGGGACCCGCTCTGGTGGCCTCAGGAAAGGCCAGTCCCCATGCGAGTTCCTCGGGGGCCTCTCGGGATTCCTCTCCCGTCGATGCCGGGGCCTAAGTCCTTGTGTGGATTCGGGGCCTGAACCTGAGGATTCCTCTCCAGTGCTGACATGGATCTTGGGGTACTTCTGGAGTCTCCCCAGGGGAGTCAGTCCTCGTCTCGAATGCGGGGATGCACTTGCGCTTTCCTCCAGAGCGGTAGCAGCAGTGTCACGAAGTCCGCCGCGTGGATCAAAGGATCTATGGTTTTCCCTCGAGTCTTTCCCACGAGGCTTTCCCACGAGGCTTTCCCACAGGGCTGTCCGACGTGCACACGTGGTGGGAGTCGATCCTCGGCTTGAACGTCAAGGCAGTGCAGGGAAAACAGGTTCCTCTGGAATGGAATGACACATCTGGGGGACTCTTGGAATGGTGGCACGACCCTGGAGTTCCTTTCGCCTTTCCTGTGGAGAGCGCCTCCTCTTGAGATGCGACGGGAACGCCGGGAATTCTTTCCCTACTAAACAGGGAAAGGATCCCTCATCTCGAGCTAGGAGGGGGAAACGGGGCTCCCCTGGATGTGTGCGGGAGCCCACGTGCTTCCTCTCGAGTGGAGACGGTTATGTCGGGGAACTTCTTGAGTTGCAGCAAGGGTGTGAAGGACCCTTTGGAAGTTCCAGTGGTTAGATGTGAATAGCCTCGAGAAGCCTCAGCGGAAATGGGCCTCATCTCGCCTGGAGGGCAAAACCTCCTGGATTTTCTCGAGTTGCGGCAGGTGCTCTCGACTTACGACGGGGACGTCAGGGACCCGCTCTGGAGGCCTCAGGAAAGGCCAGTCCCCATGCGAGTTCCTCGGGGGCCTCTCGGGATTACTCTGCCGTCGATGCCGGGGTCTAAGACCTTGCGTGGAGTCGGGGCCGGAACCTGAGGATTCCTCTCCAGTGCTGACATGGATCTTGGGGTACTTCTGAAGTCTCCCCAGGGGAGTCAGTCCTCGTCTCGAATGCGGGCATGCACTTGCGCTTTCCACCAGAGCGGTAGCAGCCGTGTCACGCATTCCGCCGCGTGGATCAAAGAATCTATGGTTTTCCCTCGAGTCTTTCCCACGAGGCTTTCCCACAGGGCTGTACCACGTGCACACGTGGTGGGAGTCGATCCTCGGCTTGAACGTCAAGGCAGTGCAGGGAAAACAGGTTCCTCTGGAATGGACTGACACATCTGGGGGACTCCGGGAATGGTGGCACGGCCCTGGAGTTCCTCTCGCCTTTCCTGTGGAGAGCGCCTCCTCTTGAGATGCGACGGGAACACCGGGAATTCTTTCCCTACGAAACAGGGAAAGGATCCCTCATCTCGTGCTAGGAGGCGTAAACGGGGCTCCCCTGGATGTGTGCTGGACCCTCGTGCTTCCTCTCGATTGGAGACGGGTATGTCGCGGAACTGCTTGAGTTGCAGCAAGGGTGTGAAGGACCCTTTGGAAGTTCCAGTGGTTAGATGTGATTAGCCTTGAGAAGCCTCAGCGGAAATGGGCCTCATCTCGCCTGGAGGGCAAAATCTCCTGGATTTTCTCGAGTTGCGGCAGGTGCTCTCGACTTACGACGGGGACATCAGGGACCCGCTCTGGTGGCCTCAGGAAAGGCCAGTCCCCATGCGAGTTCCTCGGGGGCCTCTCGGGATTCCTCTCCCGTTGATGCCGGGGCCTAAGACCTTGTGTGGAGTCGGGGCCGGAACCTGAGGATTCCTCTCCAGTGCTGACGTGGATCTTGGGGTACTTCTGGAGTCTCCCCAGAGGAGTCAGTCCTCGTCTCCAATGCGGGCATGCACTTGCGCTTTCCTCCAGAGCGGTAGCAGAAGTGTCACGCAGTCCGCCGCGTGGATCAAAGGATCTATGCTTTTCCCTCGAGTCTTTCCCACGAGGCTTTCCCACGAGGCGTTCCCCCAGGGATGTCCCACGTACACACGTGGTGGGAGTCGATCCTCGGCTTGAACGTCAAGGCAGTGCAGGGAAAACAGGTCCTCTGGAATGGACTGACACATCTGGGGTACTCTTGGAATGGTGCCACGACCCTGAGTTCCTCTCGCCTTTCCTGTGGAGAGCGCCTCCTCTTGAGATGCGACGGGAACGCCGGGAATTCTTTCCCTACGAAACAGGGAAAGGATCCCTCATCTCGAGCTAGGAGGCGGAAACGGGGCTCCCCTGGATGTGTGCGGGACCCTCGTGCTTCCTCTCGAGTGGAGACGGGTATGTCGGGGAACTTCTTGAGTTGCAGCAAGGGTGTGAAGGACCCTTTGGAAGTTCCAGTGGTTAGATGTGATTAGCCTCGAGAAGCCTCAGCGGAAATGGGCCTCATCTCGCCTGGAGGGCAAAACCTCCTGGATTTTCTCGAGTTGCGGCAGGTGCTCTCGACTTACCACGGGGACCTCAGGGACCCGCTCTGGTGGCCTCAGGAAAGTCCAGTCCCCATGCGAGTTCCTCGGGGGCCTCTCGATATTCCTCTCCCGTCGATGCCGGGGCCTAAGACCTTGTGTGGAGTCGGGGCCCGAACCTGAGGATTCCTCTCCAGTGCTGACATGGATCTTGGGGTACTTCTGGAGTCTCCCCAGGGGAGTCAGTCCTCGTCTCGAATGCGGGCATGCACTTGCGCTTTCCTCCAGAGTGGTAGCAGCAGTGTCACACAGTCCTCCGCGTGGATCAAAAGATCTATTGTTTTCCCTCGAGTCTTTCCCACGAGGCTTTCCCACGAGGCTTTCCCACAGGGCTGTCCCACGTGCACACGTGGTGGGAGTCGATCCTCGGCTTGAACGTCAAGGCAGTGCAGGGAAAACAGGTTCCTCTGGAATGGACTGACACATCTGGGGGACTCTTGGAATGGTGGCACGACCCTGGATTTCCTCTCGCCTTTCCTGTGGAGAGTGCCTCCTCTTGAGATGCGACGGGAACACCGGGAATTCTTTCCCTACGAAACAGGGAAAGGATCCCTCATCTCGAGCTAGGCGGCGGAAACGGGGCTCCCCTGGATGTGTGCTGGACCCTCGTGCTTCCTCTCAAGTGGAGACGGGTATGTCGCGGAACTGCTTGAGTTGCAACAAGGGTGTGAAGGACCCTTTGGAAGTTCCTGTGGTTAGATGTGATTAGCCTCGAGAAGCATCAGCGGAAATGGGCCTCATCACGCCTGGAGGGCAAAACCTCCTGAATTTTCCCGAGTTGCGGCAGGTGCTCTCGACTTACGACGGGGACCTCAGGGACCCGCTCTGGAGGCCTCAGGAAAGGCCAGTCCCCATGCGAGTTCCTCGGGGGCCTCTCGGGGTTCCTCTCCCGTCGATGCCGGGGCCTAAGACCTTGTGTGGAGTCGGGGCCGGAACCTGAGGAATCCTCTCCAGTGCTGACATGGATCTTGGGGTACTTCTGGAGTCTCCCCAGGGGAGTCAGTCCTCGTCTCGAATGCGGGCATGCACTTGCGCTTTCCTCCAGAGCGGTAGCAGCATTGTCACGCAGTCCGCCGCGTGGATCAAAGGATCTATGCTTTTCCCTCGAGTCTTTCCCACGAGGCTTTCCCACGAGGCTTTCCCACGAGGCTTTCCCACAGGGCTGTCACACGTGCACACGTGGTGGGACTCGATCCTCGGGTTGAACGTCAAGGCAGTGCAGGGAAAACAGGTTCCTCTGGAATGGACTGAAACATCCGGGGGTCTCTTGGAATGGTGACACGACCGTGGAGTTCCTCTCCCCTTTCCTGTGGAGAGTGCCTCCTCTTGAGATGCGACGGGAACGCCGGGAATTCTTTCCCTCCGAAACAGGGAAAGGATCCCTCATCTCGAGCTACGAGGCGGAAACGAGGCTCCCCTGGATGTGTGCGGGAACCCACGTGCTTCCTCTCGAGTGGAGACGGGTATGTCGGGGAACTTCTTGAGTTGCAGCAAGGGTGTGAAGGACCCTTTGGAAGTTCCAGTGGTTAGATGTGATTAGCCTCGAGAAGCCTCAGCGGAAATGGGCCTCATCTCGCCTGGAGGGCAAAACCTCCTGGATTTTCTCGAGTTGCGGCAGGTGCTCTCGACTTACGACGGGGACCTCAGGGACCCTCTCTGGAGGGCTCAGGAAAGGCCAGTCCCCATGCGAGTTCCTCGGGGGCCTCTCGGGATTCCTCTCCCGTCGATGCCGGGGCCTAAGACCTTGTGTGGAGTCGGGGCCGGAACCTCAGGATTCCTCTCCAGTGCTGACATGGATCTTGGGGTACTTCTGGAGTCTCCCCAGGGCAGAGAGTCATCGTCTCGAATGCGGGCATGCACTTGCGCTTCCCTCCAGTGCGGTAGGAGCAGTGTCACGCAGTCTGCAGCGTGGATCAAAGGATCTATGGTTTTCCCTCGAGTCTTTCCCACGAGGCTTTCCCACGAGGCGTTCCCCCAGGGATGTCCCACGTGCACACGTGGTGGGAGTCGATCCTCGGCTTGAACGTCAAGGCAGTGAAGGGAAAACAGGTTCCTCTGGAATGGACTGACACATCTGGCGGACTCTTGGAATGGTGGCACGACCCTGGAGTTCCTCTGGCCTTTCCAGTTGAGAGCGCCTCCTCTTGAGATGCGACGGGAATGCCGGGAATTCTTTCCCTACGAAACAGGGTAAGGATCCCTCATCTCGAGCTAGGCGGCGGTAACGGGTCTCCCCTGGATGAGTGCGCGACCCTCGTGCTTTCTCTCGAGAGGAGACGGGTATGGCGGGGAACTTCTTGAGTTGCAGCAAGGGTGTGATTGACCATTTGGAAGTTCCAGTGGTTAGATGTGATTAGCCTCGAGAAGCATCAGCGGAAATGGGCCTCATCTCGCCTGGAGGGCAAAACCTCCTGGATTTTCTCGAGTTGCGGCTGATGCTCTCGACTTACGACGGGGACCTCAGGGACCCGCTCTGGTGGCCTCAGGAAAGGCCAGTCCCCATGCGAGTTCCTCGGGGGCCTCTCGGGATTCCTCTCCGGTCGATGCCGGGGCCTAAGACCTTGTGTGGAGTCGGGGCCGGAACCTGAGGATTCCTCTCCAGTGCTGACATGGATCTTGGGGTACTTCTGGAGTCTCCCCAGGGGAGTCAGTCCTCGTCTCGAATGCGGGCATGCACTTGCGCTTTCCTCCAGAGCGGTAGCAGCATTGTCACGCAGTCCGCAGCGTGGATCAAAGGATCTATGCTTTTCCCTCGAGTCTTTCCCACGAGGCTTTCCCACGAGGCTTTCCCACGAGGCTTTCCCACAGGGCTGTCACACGTGCACACGTGGTGGGACTCGATCCTCGGGTTGAACGTCAAGGCAGTGCAGGGAAAACAGGTTCCTCTGGAATGGACTGACACATCCGGGGGTCTCTTGGAATGGTGACACGACCGTGGAGTTCCTCTCCCCTTTCCTGTGGAGAGTGCCTCCTCTTGAGATGCGACGGGAACGCCGGGAATTCTTTCCCTCCGAAACAGGGAAAGGATCCCTCATCTCGAGCTACGAGGCGGAAACGAGGCTCCCCTGGATGTGTGCGGGAACCCACGTGCTTCCTCTCGAGTGGAGACGGGTATGTCGGGGAACTTCTTGAGTTGCAGCAAGGGTGTGAAGGACCCTTTGGAAGTTCCAGTGGTTAGATGCTATTAGCCTCGAGAAGCCTCAGCGGAAATGGGCCTCATCTCGCCTGGAGGGCAAAACCTCCTGGATTTTCTCGAGTTGCGGCAGGTGCTCTCAACTTACGACAGGGACCTCAGGGACCCGTTCTGGTGGCCTCAGGAAAGGCCAATCCCCATGCGAGTTTCTCGGGGGCCTCTCGGGATTCCTCTCCCGTCGATGCCGGGGCCTAAGACCTTGTGTGGAGTCGGGGCCGGAACCTGAGGATTCCTCTCCAGTGCTGACATGGATCTTGGGGTACTTCTGGAGTCTCCCCAGGGGAGTCAGTCCTCGTCTCGAATGTGGGCATGCACTTGCGCTTTCCTCCAGAGCGGTAGCAGCAGTGTCACGCAGTCGGCCACGTGGATCAAAGGATCTATGGTTTTCCCTCGAGTCTTTCCCACGAGGCTTTCCCACGAGGCTTTCCCACAGGGCTGTCCCACGTGCACACGTGGTGGGAGTCGATCCTCGGCTTGAACGTCAAGGCAGTGCAGGGAAAACAGGTTCCTCTGGAATGGACTGACACATCTGGGGGACTCCGGGAATGGTGGCACGACCCTGGAGTTCCTATCGCCTTTCCTGTGGAGAGCGCCTCCTCTTGAGATGCGAGGGGAACGCCGGGAATTCTTTCCCTACGAAACAAGGAAAGGATCCCTCATCTCGAGCTAGGAGGCGGAAACGGGGCTCCCCTGGATGTGTGCGGGACTCCACGTGCTTCCTCTAGAGTGGAGACGGGTATGTCGCGGAACTTCTTGAGTTGCAGCAAGGGTGTGAAGGACCCTTTGGAAGTTCCAGTGGTTAGATGTGATTAGCCTCGAGAAACCTCGAGGCAGTGCAGGGAAAACAGGTTCCTCTGGAATGGACTGACACATCTGGGGGTCTCTTGGAATGGTGGCACGACCCTGGAGTTCCTCTCGCCTTTCCTGTGGAGAGCGCCTCCTCTTGAGATGCGACGGGAACGCTGGGAATTCTTTCCCTACGAAACAGGGAAAGGATCCCTCATCTCGAGCTAGGATGCTGAAACGGGGCTCCCCTGGATGTGTGCGGCACCCCACGTGCTTCCTCTCGAGTGGAGACGGGTATGTCGCGGAACTGCTTGAGTTGCAGCAAGGGTGTGAAGGACCCTTTGGAAGTTCCAGTGGTTAGATGTGATTAGCCTCGAGAAGCCTCAGCGGAAATGGGCCTCATCACGCCTGGAGGGAAAAACCTCCTGGATTTTCTCGAGTTGCGGCAGGTGCTCTCGACTTACGACGGGGACCTCATGGACCCGCTCTGGTGGCCTCAGGAAAGGCCAGTCCCCATGCGAGTTCCTCGGGGGCCTCTCGGGATTCCTCTCCCGTCGATGCCGGGGCCTAAGTCCTTGTGTGGATTCGGGGCCTGAACCTGAGGATTCCTCTCCAGTGCTGACATGGATCTTGGGGTACTTCTGGAGTCTCCCCAGGGGAGTCAGTCCTCGTCTCGAATGCGGGCATGCACTTGCGCTTTCCTCCAGAGCGGTAGCAGCAGTGTCACGAAGTCCGCCGCGTGGATCAAAGGATCTATGGTTTTCCCTCGAGTCTTTCCCACGAGGCTTTCCCACGAGGCTTTCCCACAGGGTTGTCCCACGTGCACACGTGGTGGGAGTCGATCCTCGGCTTGAACGTCAAGGCAGTGCAGGGAAAACAGGTTCCTCTGGAATGGAATGACACATCTGGGGGACTCTTGGAATGGTGGCACGACCCTGGAGTTCCTCTCGCCTTTCCTGTGGAGAGCGCCTCCTCTTGAGATGCGACGGGAACGCCGGGAATTCTTTCCCTACTAAACAGGGAAAGGATCCCTCATCTCGAGCTAGGAGGGGGAAACGGGGCTCCCCTGGATGTGTGCGGGAGCCCACGTGCTTCCTCTCGAGTGGAGACGGTTATGTCGGGGAACTTCTTGAGTTGCAGCAAGGGTGTGAAGGACCCTTTGGAAGTTCCAGTGGTTAGATGTGAATAGCCTCTAGAAGCCTCAGCGGAAATGGGCCTCATCTCGCCTGGAGGGCAAAACCTCCTGGATTTTCTCGAGTTCCGGCAGGTGCTCTCGACTTACGACGGGGACGTCAGGGACCCGCTCTGGAGGCCTCAGGAAAGGCCAGTCCCCATGCGAGTTCCTCGGGGGCCTCTCGGGATTCCTCTGCCGTCGATGCCGGGGTCTAAGACCTTGTGTGGAGTCGGGGCCGGAACCTGAGGATTCCTCTCCAGTGCTGACATGGATCTTGGGGTACTTCTGAAGTCTCCCCAGGGGAGTCAGTCCTCGTCTCGAATGCGGGCATGCACTTGCGCTTTCCACCAGAGCGGTAGCAGCCGTGTCACGCATTCCGCCGCGTGGATCAAAGAATCTATGGTTTTCCCTCGAGTCTTTCCCACGAGGCTTTCCCACAGGGCTGTCCCACGTGCACACGTGGTGGGAGTCGATCCTCGGCTTGAACGTCAAGGCAGTGCAGGGAAAACAGGTTCCTCTGGAATGGACTGACACATCTGGGGGACTCCGGGAATGGTGGCACGACCCTGGAGTTCCTCTCGCCTTTCCTGTGGAGAGCGCGTCCTCTTGAGATGCGACGGGAACGCCGGGAATTCTTTCCCTACGAAACAAGGAAAGGATCCCTCATCTCGAGCTAGGAGGCGGAAACGGGGCTCCCCTGGATGTGTGCGGGACTCCACGTGCTTCCTCTAGAGTGGAGACGGGTATGTCGCGGAACTTCTTGAGTTGCAGCAAGGGTGTGAAGGACCCTTTGGAAGTTCCAGTGGTTAGATGTGATTAGCCTCGAGAAACCTCGAGGCAGTGCAGGGAAAACAGGTTCCTCTGGAATGGACTGACACATCTGGGGGTCTCTTGGAATGGTGGCACGACCCTGGAGTTCCTCTCGCCTTTCCTGTGGAGAGCGCCTCCTCTTGAGATGCGACGGGAACGCCGGGAATTCTTTCCCTACGAAACAGGGAAAGGATCCCTCATCTCGAGCTAGGATGCTGAAACGGGGCTCCCCTGGATGTGTGCGGCACCCCACGTGCTTCCTCTCGAGTGGAGACGGGTATGTCGCGGAACTGCTTGAGTTGCAGCAAGGGTGTGAAGGACCCTTTGGAAGTTCCAGTGGTTAGATGTGATTAGCCTCGAGAAGCCTCAGCGGAAATGGGCCTCATCACGCCTGGAGGGAAAAACCTCCTGGATTTTCTCGAGTTGCGGCAGGTGCTCTCGACTTACGACGGGGACCTCAGGGACCCGCTCTGGTGGCCTCAGGAAAGGCCAGTCCCCATGCGAGTTCCTCGGGGGCCTCTCGGGATTCCTCTCCCGTCGATGCCGGGGCCTAAGTCCTTGTGTGGATTCGGGGCGTGAACCTGAGGATTCCTCTCCAGTGCTGACATGGATCTTGGGGTACTTCTGGAGTCTCCCCAGGGGAGTCAGTCCTCGTCTCGAATGCGGGCATGCACTTGCGCTTTCCTCCAGAGCGGTAGCAGCATTGTAACGCAGTCCGCCGCGTGGATCAAGGATCTATGCTTTTCCCTCGAGTCTTTCCCACGAGGCTTTCCCACGAGGCTTTCCCACGAGGCTTTCCCACAGGGCTGTCACACGTGCACACGTGGTGGGACTCGATCCTCGGGTTGAACGTCAAGGCAGTGCAGGGAAAACAGGTTCCTCTGGAATGGACTGACACATCCGGGGGTCTCTTGGAATGGTGACACGACCGTGGAGTTCCTCTCCCCTTTCCTGTGGAGAGTGCCTCCTCTTGAGATGCGACGGGAACGCCGGGAATTCTTTCCCTCCGAAACAGGGAAAGGATCCCTCATCTCGAGCTACGAGGCGGAAACGAGGCTCCCCTGGATGTGTGCGGGAACCCACGTGCTTCCTCTCGAGTGGAGACGGGTATGTCGGGGAACTTCTTGAGTTGCAGCAAGGGTGTGAAGGACCATTTGGAAGTTCCAGTGGTTAGATGTGATTAGCCTCGAGAAGCCTCAGCGGAAATGGGCCTCATCTCGCCTGGAGGGCAAAACCTCCTGGATTTTCTCGAGTTGCGGCAGGTGCTCTCGACTTACGACAGGGACCTCAGGGACCCGCTCTGGAGGCCTCAGGAAAGGCTAGTCCCCATGCGAGTTCCTCGGGGGCCTCTCGGGATTCCTCTCCCGTCGATGCCGGGGCCTAAGACCTTGTGTGGAGTCGGGGCCCGAACCTGAGGATTCCTCTCCAGTGCTGACATGGATCTTGGGGTACTTCTGGAGTCTCCCCAGGGGAGTCAGTCCTCGTCTCGAATGCGGGCATGCACTTGCGCTTTCCTCCAGAGCAGTAGCAGCAGTGTCACGCAGTCCGCCACGTGGATCAAAGGGTCTATGGTTTTCCCTCGAGTCTTTCCCACGAGGCTTTCTCACGAGGCTTTCCCACAGGGCTGTCCCACGTGCACACTTGGTGGGAGTCGATCCTCGGCTTGAACGTCAAGGCAGTGCAGGGAAAACAGGTTCCTCTGGAATGGACTGACACATCTGGGGGTCTCTTGGAATGGTGGCACGACCCTGGAGTTCCTCTCGCCTTTCCTGTGGAGAGAGCCTCCTCTTGAGATGCGACGGGAACGCCGGGAATTCTTTCCCTACGAAACAGGGAAAGGATCCCTCATCTCGAGCTTGGAGGCGGAAACGGGGCTCCCCTGGATGTGTGCGGGACCCCACGTGCTTCCTCTCGAGTGGAGACGGGTATGTCGGGGAACTGCTTGAGTTGCAGCAAGGGTGTGAAGGACCCTTTGGAAATTCCAGTGGTTAGACGTGATTAGCCTCGAGAAGCCTCAGCGGAAATGGGCCTTATCTCGCCTGGAGGGCAAAACCTCCTGGATTTTCTCGAGTTGCGGCAGGTGCTCTCGACTTACGACGGGGACCTCAGGGACCCGCTCTGGAGGCTTCAGGAAAGGCCAGTCCCCATGCGAGTTCCTCGGGGGCCTCTCGGGATTCCTCTCCCGTCGATGCCGGGGCCTAAGACCTTGTGTGGAGTCGGGGCCCGAACCTGAGGATTCCTCTCCAGTGCTGACATGGATCTTGGGGTACTTCTGGAGTCTCCCCAGGGGAGTCAGTCCTCGTCTCGAATGCGGGCATGCACTTGCGCTTTCCTCCAGAGTGGTAGCAGCAGTGTCACGCAGTCCTCCGCGTGGATCAAAAGATCTATGGTTTTCCCTCGAGTCTTTCCCACGAGGCTTTCCCACGAGGCTTTCCAACAGGGCTGTCCCACGTGCACACGTGGTTGGAGTCGATCTTCGGCTTGAACGTCAAGGCAGTGCAGGGAAAACAGGTTCCTCTGGAATGGACTGTACATCTGGGGATCTCTTGGAATGGTGCCACGACCCTGGAGTTCCTCTCGCCTTTCCTGTGGTGAGCGCCTGCTCTTGAGATGCGACGGGAACGCCGGGAATTCTTTCCCTACTAAACAGGGAAAGGATCCCTCATCTCGAGCTTGGAGGCGGAAACGGGGCTCCCCTGTATGTGTGCGGGACACACGTGCTTCCTCTCGAGTGGAGATGGTTATGTCGGGGAACTTCTTGAGTTGCAGCAAGGGTGTGAAGGACCCTTTGGAAGTTCCAGTGGTTAGATGTGATTAGCCTCGAGAAGCCTCAGCGGAAATGGGCCTCTTCTCGCCTGGAGGGCAAAACCTCCAGGATTTTCTCGAGTTGCGGCAGGTGCTCTCGACTTACGACGGGGACCTCAGGGACCCGCTCTGGAGGCCTCAGGAAGGCCAGTCCCCATGCGAGTTCCTCGGGGGCCTCTCGGGATTCCTCTCCCGTCGATTCCGGGGCCTAAGACCTTCTGTGGAGTCGGGGCCGGAACCTGAGGATTCCTCTCCAGTGATGACATGGATCTTGGGGTACTTCTGGAGTCTCCCCAGGGGAGTCAGTCCTCGTCTCGAATGCGGGCATGCACTTGCACTTTCCTCAAGAGCGGTAGCAGCAGTGTCACGCAGTCCGCCGCGTGGATCAAAGAATCTATGGTTTTTTCTCGTGTCTTTCCCAGGAGGCTTTCCCACGAGGCTTTCCCACAGGGCTGTCCCACGTGCACACGTGGTGGGAGTCGATCCTCGGCTTGAAAGTCAAGGCAGTGCAGGGAAAACAGGTTCCTCTGGAATGGACTGACACATCTGGGAGACTCTTGGAATGGTGGCACGACCCTCGATTTCCTCTCGCCTTTCCTGTGGAGAGCGCCTCCTCTTGAGATGCGACGGGAACACCGGGAATTCTTTCCCTACGAAACAGGGAAAGGATCCCTCATCTCGAGCTAGGAGGCGGAAACGGGGCTCCCCTGGATGTCTGCTGGAACCTCGTGCTTCCTCTCGAGTGGAGACGGGTATGTCGCTGAACTGCTTGAGTTGCAACAAGGGTGTGAAGGACCCTTTGGAAGTTCCAGTGGTTAGATGTGATTAGCCTCGAGAAGCATCAGCGGAAATGGGCCTCATCTCGCCTGGAGGGCAAAACCTCCTGAATTTTCTCGAGTTGCGGCAGGTGCTCTCGACTTACGACGGGGACCTCAGGGACCCGCTCTGGATGCCTCAGGAAAGGCCAGTCCCCATGCGAGTTCCTCGGGGGCCTCTCGGGATTCCTCTCCCGTCGATGCCGGGGCCTAAGACCTTGTGTGGAGTCGGGGCCGGAACCTGAGGAATCCTCTCCAGTGCTGACATGGATCTTGGGATACTTCTGGAGTCTCCCCAGGGGAGTCAGTCCTCGTCTCGAATGCGGGCATGCACTTGCGCTTTCCTCCAGAGTGGTAGCAGCAGTGTCACGCAGTCCGCCGCGTGGATCAAAGGATCTATGGTTTTCCCTCGAGTCTTTCCCACCAGGCTTTCCGACGAGGCTTTCCCACAGGGCAGTCCCACGTGCACACGTGGTGGGAGTCGATCCTCGGCTTGAACGTCAAGGCAGTGCAGGGAAAACAGGTTCCTCTGGAATGGATTGACACATCTGGGGGACTCTTGGAATGGTGGCACGACCCTGGAGTTCCTCTCGCCTTTCCTGTGGAGAGCGCCTCCTCTTGAGATGCGACGGGAACGCCGGGAATTCTTTCAGTACGAAACAGGGAAAGGATCTCTCATCTCGAGCTAGGAGGCGGAAACGGGGCTCCCCTGGATGTGTGCGGGACCCCACGTGCTTCCTCTCGAGTGAAGACGGTTATGTCGGGGAACATCTTGAGTTGCAGCAAGGGTGTGAAGGACCCTTTGGAAGTTCCAGTGGTTAGATGTGATTAGCCTCGAGAAGCCTCAGCGGAAATGGGCCTCATCTCACCTGGAGTGCAAAACCTCCTGGATTTTCTCGAGTTGCGGCAGATGCTCTCGACTCACGACGGGGACCTCAGGGACCCGCTCTGGTGGCCTCACGAAAAGCCAGTCCCCATGCGAGTTCCTCGGGGGCCTCTCGGGATTCCTCTCCCGTCGATGCCGGGGCCTAAGACCTTGTGTGGAGTCGGGGCCGGAACCTGAGGATTCCTCTCCAGTGCTGACATGGATCTTGGGGTACTTCTGGAGTCTCCCCAGGGCAGACAGTCATCGTCTCGAATGCGGGCATGCACTTGCGCTTTCCTCTAGAGCGGTAGCAGCAGTGTCACGCAGTCCGCCACGTGGATCAAATGATCTATGGTTTTCCCTCGAGTCTTTCCCACGAGGCTTTCCCACGAGGCTTTCCCACAGGGCTGTCCCACGTGCACACGTGGTGGGAGTCGATCCTCGGCTTGAACGTCAAGGCAGTGCAGGGAAAACAGGTTCCTCTGGAATGGACTGACACATGCGGGGGTCTCTTGGAATGGTGACACGACCCTGGAGTTCCTCTCGCCTTTCCTGTGGAGAGCGCCTCCTCTTGAGATGCGACAGGAACGCTGGGAATTCTTTCCCTACGAAACAGGGAAAGGATCCCTCATCTCGAGCTAGGAGGCGGAAACGGGGCTCCCCTGGATGTGTGCGGCACCCCACGTGCTTCCTCTCGAGTGGAGACGGGTATGTCGCGGAACTGCTTGAGTTGCAGCAAGGGTGTGAAGGACCCTTTGGAAGTTCCAGTGGTTAGATGTGATTAGCCTCGAGAAGCCTCAGCGGAAATGGGCCTCATCACGCCTGGAGGGAAAAACCTCCTGGATTTTCTCGAGTTGCGGCAGGTGCTCTCGACTTACGACGGGGACCTCAGGGACCCGCTCTGGTGGCCTCAGGAAAGGCCAGTCCCCATGCGAGTTCCTCGGGGGCCTCTCGGGATTCCTCTCCCGTCGATGCCGGGGCCTAAGTCCTTGTGTGGATTCGGGGCGTGAACCTGAGGATTCCTCTCCAGTGCTGACATGGATCTTGGGGTACTTCTGGAGTCTCCCCAGGGGAGTCAGTCCTCGTCTCGAATGCGGGCATGCACTTGCGCTTTCCTCCAGAGCGGTAGCAGCATTGTAACGCAGTCCGCCGCGTGGATCAAGGATCTATGCTTTTCCCTCGAGTCTTTCCCACGAGGCTTTCCCACGAGGCTTTCCCACGAGGCTTTCCCACAGGGCTGTCACACGTGCACACGTGGTGGGACTCGATCCTCGGGTTGAACGTCAAGGCAGTGCAGGGAAAACAGGTTCCTCTGGAATGGACTGACACATCCGGGGGTCTCTTGGAATGGTGACACGACCGTGGAGTTCCTCTCCCCTTTCCTGTGGAGAGTGCCTCCTCTTGAGATGCGACGGGAACGCCGGGAATTCTTTCCCTCCGAAACAGGGAAAGGATCCCTCATCTCGAGCTACGAGGCGGAAACGAGGCTCCCCTGGATGTGTGCGGGAACCCACGTGCTTCCTCTCGAGTGGAGACGGGTATGTCGGGGAACTTCTTGAGTTGCAGCAAGGGTGTGAAGGACCATTTGGAAGTTCCAGTGGTTAGATGTGATTAGCCTCGAGAAGCCTCAGCGGAAATGGGCCTCATCTCGCCTGGAGGGCAAAACCTCCTGGATTTTCTCGAGTTGCGGCAGGTGCTCTCGACTTACGACAGGGACCTCAGGGACCCGCTCTGGAGGCCTCAGGAAAGGCTAGTCCCCATGCGAGTTCCTCGGGGGCCTCTCGGGATTCCTCTCCCGTCGATGCCGGGGCCTAAGACCTTGTGTGGAGTCGGGGCCCGAACCTGAGGATTCCTCTCCAGTGCTGACATGGATCTTGGGGTACTTCTGGAGTCTCCCCAGGGGAGTCAGTCCTCGTCTCGAATGCGGGCATGCACTTGCGCTTTCCTCCAGAGCAGTAGCAGCAGTGTCACGCAGTCCGCCACGTGGATCAAAGGGTCTATGGTTTTCCCTCGAGTCTTTCCCACGAGGCTTTCTCACGAGGCTTTCCCACAGGGCTGTCCCACGTGCACACTTGGTGGGAGTCGATCCTCGGCTTGAACGTCAAGGCAGTGCAGGGAAAACAGGTTCCTCTGGAATGGACTGACACATCTGGGGGTCTCTTGGAATGGTGGCACGACCCTGGAGTTCCTCTCGCCTTTCCTGTGGAGAGAGCCTCCTCTTGAGATGCGACGGGAACGCCGGGAATTCTTTCCCTACGAAACAGGGAAAGGATCCCTCATCTCGAGCTTGGAGGCGGAAACGGGGCTCCCCTGGATGTGTGCGGGACCCCACGTGCTTCCTCTCGAGTGGAGACGGGTATGTCGGGGAACTGCTTGAGTTGCAGCAAGGGTGTGAAGGACCCTTTGGAAATTCCAGTGGTTAGACGTGATTAGCCTCGAGAAGCCTCAGCGGAAATGGGCCTTATCTCGCCTGGAGGGCAAAACCTCCTGGATTTTCTCGAGTTGCGGCAGGTGCTCTCGACTTACGACGGGGACCTCAGGGACCCGCTCTGGAGGCTTCAGGAAAGGCCAGTCCCCATGCGAGTTCCTCGGGGGCCTCTCGGGATTCCTCTCCCGTCGATGCCGGGGCCTAAGACCTTGTGTGGAGTCGGGGCCCGAACCTGAGGATTCCTCTCCAGTGCTGACATGGATCTTGGGGTACTTCTGGAGTCTCCCCAGGGGAGTCAGTCCTCGTCTCGAATGCGGGCATGCACTTGCGCTTTCCTCCAGAGTGGTAGCAGCAGTGTCACGCAGTCCTCCGCGTGGATCAAAAGATCTATGGTTTTCCCTCGAGTCTTTCCCACGAGGCTTTCCCACGAGGCTTTCCAACAGGGCTGTCCCACGTGCACACGTGGTTGGAGTCGATCTTCGGCTTGAACGTCAAGGCAGTGCAGGGAAAACAGGTTCCTCTGGAATGGACTGTACATCTGGGGATCTCTTGGAATGGTGCCACGACCCTGGAGTTCCTCTCGCCTTTCCTGTGGTGAGCGCCTGCTCTTGAGATGCGACGGGAACGCCGGGAATTCTTTCCCTACTAAACAGGGAAAGGATCCCTCATCTCGAGCTTGGAGGCGGAAACGGGGCTCCCCTGTATGTGTGCGGGACACACGTGCTTCCTCTCGAGTGGAGATGGTTATGTCGGGGAACTTCTTGAGTTGCAGCAAGGGTGTGAAGGACCCTTTGGAAGTTCCAGTGGTTAGATGTGATTAGCCTCGAGAAGCCTCAGCGGAAATGGGCCTCTTCTCGCCTGGAGGGCAAAACCTCCAGGATTTTCTCGAGTTGCGGCAGGTGCTCTCGACTTACGACGGGGACCTCAGGGACCCGCTCTGGAGGCCTCAGGAAGGCCAGTCCCCATGCGAGTTCCTCGGGGGCCTCTCGGGATTCCTCTCCCGTCGATTCCGGGGCCTAAGACCTTCTGTGGAGTCGGGGCCGGAACCTGAGGATTCCTCTCCAGTGATGACATGGATCTTGGGGTACTTCTGGAGTCTCCCCAGGGGAGTCAGTCCTCGTCTCGAATGCGGGCATGCACTTGCACTTTCCTCAAGAGCGGTAGCAGCAGTGTCACGCAGTCCGCCGCGTGGATCAAAGAATCTATGGTTTTTTCTCGTGTCTTTCCCAGGAGGCTTTCCCACGAGGCTTTCCCACAGGGCTGTCCCACGTGCACACGTGGTGGGAGTCGATCCTCGGCTTGAAAGTCAAGGCAGTGCAGGGAAAACAGGTTCCTCTGGAATGGACTGACACATCTGGGAGACTCTTGGAATGGTGGCACGACCCTCGATTTCCTCTCGCCTTTCCTGTGGAGAGCGCCTCCTCTTGAGATGCGACGGGAACACCGGGAATTCTTTCCCTACGAAACAGGGAAAGGATCCCTCATCTCGAGCTAGGAGGCGGAAACGGGGCTCCCCTGGATGTCTGCTGGAACCTCGTGCTTCCTCTCGAGTGGAGACGGGTATGTCGCTGAACTGCTTGAGTTGCAACAAGGGTGTGAAGGACCCTTTGGAAGTTCCAGTGGTTAGATGTGATTAGCCTCGAGAAGCATCAGCGGAAATGGGCCTCATCTCGCCTGGAGGGCAAAACCTCCTGAATTTTCTCGAGTTGCGGCAGGTGCTCTCGACTTACGACGGGGACCTCAGGGACCCGCTCTGGATGCCTCAGGAAAGGCCAGTCCCCATGCGAGTTCCTCGGGGGCCTCTCGGGATTCCTCTCCCGTCGATGCCGGGGCCTAAGACCTTGTGTGGAGTCGGGGCCGGAACCTGAGGAATCCTCTCCAGTGCTGACATGGATCTTGGGATACTTCTGGAGTCTCCCCAGGGGAGTCAGTCCTCGTCTCGAATGCGGGCATGCACTTGCGCTTTCCTCCAGAGTGGTAGCAGCAGTGTCACGCAGTCCGCCGCGTGGATCAAAGGATCTATGGTTTTCCCTCGAGTCTTTCCCACCAGGCTTTCCGACGAGGCTTTCCCACAGGGCAGTCCCACGTGCACACGTGGTGGGAGTCGATCCTCGGCTTGAACGTCAAGGCAGTGCAGGGAAAACAGGTTCCTCTGGAATGGATTGACACATCTGGGGGACTCTTGGAATGGTGGCACGACCCTGGAGTTCCTCTCGCCTTTCCTGTGGAGAGCGCCTCCTCTTGAGATGCGACGGGAACGCCGGGAATTCTTTCAGTACGAAACAGGGAAAGGATCTCTCATCTCGAGCTAGGAGGCGGAAACGGGGCTCCCCTGGATGTGTGCGGGACCCCACGTGCTTCCTCTCGAGTGAAGACGGTTATGTCGGGGAACATCTTGAGTTGCAGCAAGGGTGTGAAGGACCCTTTGGAAGTTCCAGTGGTTAGATGTGATTAGCCTCGAGAAGCCTCAGCGGAAATGGGCCTCATCTCGCCTGGAGTGCAAAACCTCCTGGATTTTCTCGAGTTGCGGCAGATGCTCTCGACTCACGACGGGGACCTCAGGGACCCGCTCTGGTGGCCTCACGAAAAGCCAGTCCCCATGCGAGTTCCTCGGGGGCCTCTCGGGATTCCTCTCCCGTCGATGCCGGGGCCTAAGACCTTGTGTGGAGTCGGGGCCGGAACCTGAGGATTCCTCTCCAGTGCTGACATGGATCTTGGGGTACTTCTGGAGTCTCCCCAGGGCAGACAGTCATCGTCTCGAATGCGGGCATGCACTTGCGCTTTCCTCTAGAGCGGTAGCAGCAGTGTCACGCAGTCCGCCACGTGGATCAAATGATCTATGGTTTTCCCTCGAGTCTTTCCCACGAGGCTTTCCCACGAGGCTTTCCCACAGGGCTGTCCCACGTGCACACGTGGTGGGAGTCGATCCTCGGCTTGAACGTCAAGGCAGTGCAGGGAAAACAGGTTCCTCTGGAATGGACTGACACATGCGGGGGTCTCTTGGAATGGTGACACGACCCTGGAGTTCCTCTCGCCTTTCCTGTGGAGAGCGCCTCCTCTTGAGATGCGACAGGAACGCTGGGAATTCTTTCCCTACGAAACAGGGAAAGGATCCCTCATCTCGAGCTAGGAGGCGGAAACGGGGCTCCCCTGGATGTGTGCGGGACCCCACGTGCTTCCTCTCGAGTGGAGACGGGTATGTCGGGGAACTTCTTGAGTTGCAGCAAGGGTGTGAAGGACCCTTTGGAAGTTCCAGTGGTTAGATGTGATTAGCCTCGAGAAGCCTCAGCGGAAATGGGCCTCATCTCGCCTGGAGGGCAAAACCTCCTGGATTTTCTCGAGTTGCGGCAGGTGCTCTTGACTTACGACGGGGACCTCAGGGACCCGTTCTCGGGGCCTCAGGAAAGGCCAGTCCCCATGCGAGTTCCTCGGGGGCCTCTCGGGATTCCTCTCCCATCGATGCCGGGGCCTAAGACCTTGTGTGGAGTCGGGGCCGGAACCTGAGGATTCCTCTCCAGTTCTGACATGGATCTTGGGGTAATTCTGGAGTCTTCCGAGGGGAGTCAGTCCTCGTCTCGAATGCGGGCATGCACTTGCGCTTTCCTCAGGAGCAGTAGCAGCAGTGTCACGCAGTCTGCCACGTGGATCAAAGGATCTATGGTTGTCCCTCGAGTCTTTCCCACGAGGCTTTCCCACGAGGCTTTCCCACAGGGCTGTCCCACGTGCACACTTGGTGGGAGTCGATCGTCGGCTTGAACGTCAAGGCAGTGCAGGGAAAACAGGTTCCTCTGGAATGGACTGACACATCTGGGGGACTCTTGGAATGGTGGCACGACCCTGGAGTTCCTCTCGCCTTTCCTATTGAGAGCACCTCCTCTTGAGATGCGACGGGAACGCCGGGAATTCTTTCCCTACTAAACAGGGAAAGGATCCCTCATCTCGAGCTAGGAGGCGGAAACGGGGCTCCCCTGGATGTGTGCGGGACCCCACGTGCTTCCTCTCGAGTGGAAACGGGTATGTTGCGGAACTGCTTGAGTTGCAGCAAGGGTGTGAAGGACCCTTTGGAAATTCCAGTGGTTAGATGTGATTAGCCTCGAGAAGCCTCATCGGAAATGGGCCTCATCTCGCCTGGAGGGCAAAACCTCCTGGATTTTCTCGAGTTGCGGAAGGTGCTCTCGACTTACGACGGGGACCTCAGAGACCCGCTCTGGAGGCCTCAGGAAAGGCCAGTCCGCATGCGAGTTCGTCGGGGGCCTCTCGGGATTCCTCTCCCATTGATGCCGGGGCCTAAGACCTTGTGTGCAGTCGGGGCCGGAACCTGAGGATTCCTCTCCAGTGCTGACATGGATCTTGGGGTACTTCTGGAGTCTCCCCAGGGGAGTCAGTCCTCGTCTCGAATGCGGGCATACACTTGCGCTTTCCTCCAGAGCGGTAGCAGCAGTGTCACACAGTCCGCCGCGTGGATCAAAGGATCTATGGTTTTCCCTCGAGTCTTTCCCACGAGGCTTTCCCACGAGGCTTTCCCACAGGGCTGTCCCACGTGCACACGTGGTGGGAGACGATCCTCGGTTGAACGTCAAGGCAGTGCAGGGAAAACAGGTTCCTCTGGAATGGACTGACACATCTGGGGGACTCTTGGAATGGTGGCACGACCCTGGAGTTCCTCTCGCCTTTCCTGTGGAGAGCGCCTCCTCTTGAGATGCGACGGGAACGCCGGGAATTCTTTCCCTACGAAACAGGGAAAGGATCCCTCATCTCGAGCTAGGAGGCGGAAACGGGGCTCCCCTGGATGTGTGCGGGACCCTCGTGCTTTCTCTCGAGTGGAGAAGTGTATGTCGGGGAACTTCTTGAGTTGCAGCAAGGATGTGAAGGACCCTTTGGAAGTTCCAGTGGTTAGATGTGATTAGCCTCGAGAAGCCTCAGCGGAAATGGGCCTCATCTCGCCTGGAGGGCAAGACCTCCTGGATTTTCTCGAGTTGCGGCAGGTGCTCACGACTTACGACGGGTACCTCGGGACCCGCTCTAGTGGCTCAGGAAAGGCCAGTCCCCATGCGAGTTCCTCGGGGGCCTCTCGGGATTCCTCTCCCGTCGAAGCCGGGGCCTAAGACCTTGTGTGGAGTCGGGGCCGGAACCTGAGGATTCCTCTCCAGTGCTGACATGGATCTTGGGGTACTTCTGGAGTCTCCCCAGGGGAGTCAGTCCTCGTCTCGAATGCGGGCATGCACTTGCGCTTTCCTCCAGAGCGGTAGCAGCTGTGTCACCCAGTCCGCCGCCTGGATCAAAGGATCTATGGTTTTCCCTCGAGTCTTTCCCAAGAGGCTTTCCCACGAGGCTTTCCCACAGGGCTGTCCCACGTGCACACGTGATGGGAGTTGATCCTCGGCTTGAACGTCAAGGCAGTACAGGGAAAACAGGTTCCTCTGGAATGGACTGACACATCTGGGGAACTCTTGGAATGGTGGCACGACCCTGGAGTTCCTCTCGCCTTTCCTGTGGAGAGCGCCTCCTCTTGAGATGCGACGGGAACGCCGGGAATTCTTTCCCTACGAAACAGGGAAAGGATCCCTCATCTTAAGCTAGGAAGCGGAAACGGGGCTCCCCTGGATGTGTGCGGGACCACACGTGCTTCCTCTCGAGTGGAGACGGGTATGTCGGGGAACTTCTCGAGTTGCAGCAAGGGTGTGAAGGACCCTTTGGAAGTTCCAGTGGTTAGATGTGATTAGCCTCGAGAAGCCTCAGCGGAAATGGGCCTCATCTCGCCTGGAGGGCAAAACCTCCTGGATTTTCTCGAGTTGCGGCAGGTGCTCTCGACTTACGACGGGGACCTCAGGGACCCGCTCTGGAGGCCTCAGGAAAGGCCAGTCCCCATGCGAGTTCCTCGCGGACCTCTCGGGATTCCTCTCCCGTCGATGCCGGGGCCTAAGACCTTGTGTGGAGTCGGGGCCGGAACCTGAGGATTCCTCTCCAGTGCTGACATGGATCTTGGGCTACTTCTGGAGTCTCCCCAGGGGGGTCAGTCCTCGTCTCGAATGCGGGCATGCACTTGCGCTTTCCTCCAGAGCGGTAGCAGCAGTGTCACACAGTCCGCCGCGTGGATCAAAGGATCTATGGTTTTCCCTCGAGTCTTTCCCACGAGGCTTTCCCACAGGGCTATCCCACGTGCACAAGTGGTGGGGGTCGATCCTCGGCTTGAACGTCAAGGCAGTGCAGCGAAAACAGCTTCCTCTGCAATGGACTGACACATCTGGGGGACTCTTGGAATGGTGGCACGACCCTGGAGTTCCTCTCGCCTTTCCTGTTGAGAGCGCCTCCTCTTGAGATGCGACGGGAACTCCGGGAATTCTTTCCCTTCGAAACAGGTTAAGGATCCCTCATCTCGAGCTAGGAGGCGGAAACGGGGCTCCCCTGGATGTGTGCGGGACCCTCGTGCTTCCTCTCGAGTGGAGACGGGTATGTCAGGGAACTTCTGGACTTGCAGCAAGGGTGTGAAGGACCCTTTGGAAGTTCCAGTGGTTAGATGTGATTAGCCTCGAGAAGCCTCATCGGAAATGGGCCTCATCTCGCCTGGAGGGCAAAACCTCATGGATTTTCCCGAGTTGCGGCAGGTGCTCTCGACTTACGACGGGGACTTCGTGGACCAGCTCTGGTGTCCTCAGGAAAGGCCAGTCCCCATGCGAGTTCCTCGCGGGCCTCTCGGGATTCCTCTCCCGTGGATTCCGGGGCCTAAGACCTTCTGTGGAGTCGGGGCCGGAACCTGAGGATTCCTCTCCAGTGCTGACATGGATCTTGGGGTACTTCTGGAGTCTCCCCAGGGGAGTCAGTCCTCGTCTCGAATGCGGGCATGCACTTGCGCTTTCCTCCAGAGCGGTAGCAGCAGTGTCACGCAGTCCGCCACGTGGATCAAAGGATCTATGGTTTTCCCTCGAGTCTTTCCCACGAGGCTTTCCCACGAGGCTTTCCCACAGGTCTGTCCCACTTGCACACGTGGAGGGAGTCGATCCTCGGCTTGAACGTCAAGGCAGTGCAGGGAAAACAGGTTCCTCTGGAATGGACTGACACATCTGGGGGACTCTTGGAATGGTGCCACGACCCTAGAGTTCCTCTCGCCTTTCCTGTGGAGAGCGCCTCCTCTTGAGATGCGACGGGAACGCCGGGAATTCTTTCCCTACTAAACAGGGAAAGGATCCCTCATCTCAAGCTAGGAAGCGGAAACGGGGCTCCCCTGGATGTGTGCGGGACCCCACGTGCTTCCTCTCGAGTGGAGACGGGTATGTCGGGGAACTTCTCGAGTTGCAGCAAGGGTGTGAAGGACCCTTTGGAAGTTCCAGTGGTTAGATGTGATTAGCCTCGAGAAGCCTCAGCGGAAATGGGCCTCATCTCGCCTGACGGGCAAAACCTCCTGGATTTTCTCGAGTTGCGGCAGGTGCTCTCGACTTACGACGGGAACCTCAGGGACCCACTCTGGAGGCCTCAGGAAAGGCCAGTCCCCATGCGAGTTCCTCGGGGGCCTCTCGGGATTCCTCTCCCGTCGATTCCGGGGCCTAAGACCTTGTGTGGAGTCGGGGCCGGAACCTGAGGATTCCTCTCCAGTGCTGACATGGATCCTGGGGTACTTCTGGAGTCACCCCAGGGGAGTCAGTCCTCGTCTCGAATGCGGGCATGCACTTGCGCTTTCCTCCAGAGCGGTAGCAGCAGTGTCACGCAGTCCGCCGCGTGGATCAAAGGATCTATGGTTTTCCCTCGAGTCTTTCCCACGAGGCTTTCCCACGAGGCTTTCCCACAGGGCTGTCCCACGTGCACACGTTGTTGGAGTCGATCCTCGGCTTGAACGTCAAGGCAGTGCAGGGAAAACAGGTTCCTCTGGAATGGACTGACACATCTGGGGGACTCTTGGAATGGTGGCACGACCCTGGAGTTCCTCTCGCCTTTCCTGTGGAGAGCGCCTCCTCTTGAGATGCGACGGGAACGCCGGGAATTCTTTCCCTACGAAACAGGGAAAGGATCCCTCATCTCGAGCTAGGAGGCAGAAACGGGGCTGCCCTGGATGTGTGCGGGACCCTCGTGCTTCCTCTCGAGTGGAGACAGGTATGTCGGGGAACTTCTTGAGTTGCAGCAAGGGTGTGAAGGACCCTTTGGAAGTTCCAGTGGTTAGATGTGATTAGCCTCGAGAAGCCTCAGCGGAAATGGGCCTCATCTCGCCTGGAGGGCAAAACCTCCTGCATTTTCTCGAGTTGCGGCAGGTTCTCTCGACTTACGACGGGGACCACGGGGACCCGCTCTGGTGGCCTCAGGAAAGGCCAGTCCCCATGCGAGTTCCTCGGGGGCCTCTCGGGTTTCCTCTCCCGTCGATGCCGTGGCCTAAGACCTTGTGTGGAGTCGGGGCCGGGACCTGAGGATTCCTCTCCAGTGCTGACATGGATCTTGGGGTACTTCTGGAGTCTCCCCAGGGGAGTCAGTCCTCGTCTCGAATGCGCGCATGCACTTGCGCTTTCCTCTAGAGCGGTAGCAGCAGTGTCACGCAGTCCGCCACGTGGATCAAATGATCTATGGTTTTCCCTCGAGTCTTTCCCACGAGGCTTTCCCACGAGGCTTTCCCACAGGGCTGTCCCACGTGCACACGTGGTGGGAGTCGATCCTCGGCTTGAACGTCAAGGCAGTGCAGGGAAAACAGGTTCCTCTGGAATGGACTGACACATGCGGGGGTCTCTTGGAATGGTGACACGACCCTGGAGTTCCTCTCGCCTTTCCTGTGGAGAGCGCCTCCTCTTGAGATGCGACAGGAACGCTGGGAATTCTTTCCCTACGAAACAGGGAAAGGATCCCTCATCTCGAGCTAGGAGGCGGAAACGGGGCTCCCCTGGATGTGTGCGGGACCCCACGTGCTTCCTCTCGAGTGGAGACGGGTATGTCGGGGAACTTCTTGAGTTGCAGCAAGGGTGTGAAGGACCCTTTGGAAGTTCCAGTGGTTAGATGTGATTAGCCTCGAGAAGCCTCAGCGGAAATGGGCCTCATCTCGCCTGGAGGGCAAAACCTCCTGGATTTTCTCGAGTTGCGGCAGGTGCTCTTGACTTACGACGGGGACCTCAGGGACCCGTTCTCGGGGCCTCAGGAAAGGCCAGTCCCCATGCGAGTTCCTCGGGGGCCTCTCGGGATTCCTCTCCCATCGATGCCGGGGCCTAAGACCTTGTGTGGAGTCGGGGCCGGAACCTGAGGATTCCTCTCCAGTTCTGACATGGATCTTGGGGTAATTCTGGAGTCTTCCGAGGGGAGTCAGTCCTCGTCTCGAATGCGGGCATGCACTTGCGCTTTCCTCAGGAGCAGTAGCAGCAGTGTCACGCAGTCTGCCACGTGGATCAAAGGATCTATGGTTGTCCCTCGAGTCTTTCCCACGAGGCTTTCCCACGAGGCTTTCCCACAGGGCTGTCCCACGTGCACACTTGGTGGGAGTCGATCGTCGGCTTGAACGTCAAGGCAGTGCAGGGAAAACAGGTTCCTCTGGAATGGACTGACACATCTGGGGGACTCTTGGAATGGTGGCACGACCCTGGAGTTCCTCTCGCCTTTCCTATTGAGAGCACCTCCTCTTGAGATGCGACGGGAACGCCGGGAATTCTTTCCCTACTAAACAGGGAAAGGATCCCTCATCTCGAGCTAGGAGGCGGAAACGGGGCTCCCCTGGATGTGTGCGGGACCCCACGTGCTTCCTCTCGAGTGGAAACGGGTATGTTGCGGAACTGCTTGAGTTGCAGCAAGGGTGTGAAGGACCCTTTGGAAATTCCAGTGGTTAGATGTGATTAGCCTCGAGAAGCCTCATCGGAAATGGGCCTCATCTCGCCTGGAGGGCAAAACCTCCTGGATTTTCTCGAGTTGCGGAAGGTGCTCTCGACTTACGACGGGGACCTCAGAGACCCGCTCTGGAGGCCTCAGGAAAGGCCAGTCCGCATGCGAGTTCGTCGGGGGCCTCTCGGGATTCCTCTCCCGTTGATGCCGGGGCCTAAGACCTTGTGTGCAGTCGGGGCCGGAACCTGAGGATTCCTCTCCAGTGCTGACATGGATCTTGGGGTACTTCTGGAGTCTCCCCAGGGGAGTCAGTCCTCGTCTCGAATGCGGGCATACACTTGCGCTTTCCTCCAGAGCGGTAGCAGCAGTGTCACACAGTCCGCCGCGTGGATCAAAGGATCTATGGTTTTCCCTCGAGTCTTTCCCACGAGGCTTTCCCACGAGGCTTTCCCACAGGGCTGTCCCACGTGCACACGTGGTGGGAGACGATCCTCGGTTGAACGTCAAGGCAGTGCAGGGAAAACAGGTTCCTCTGGAATGGACTGACACATCTGGGGGACTCTTGGAATGGTGGCACGACCCTGGAGTTCCTCTCGCCTTTCCTGTGGAGAGCGCCTCCTCTTGAGATGCGACGGGAACGCCGGGAATTCTTTCCCTACGAAACAGGGAAAGGATCCCTCATCTCGAGCTAGGAGGCGGAAACGGGGCTCCCCTGGATGTGTGCGGGACCCTCGTGCTTTCTCTCGAGTGGAGAAGTGTATGTCGGGGAACTTCTTGAGTTGCAGCAAGGATGTGAAGGACCCTTTGGAAGTTCCAGTGGTTAGATGTGATTAGCCTCGAGAAGCCTCAGCGGAAATGGGCCTCATCTCGCCTGGAGGGCAAGACCTCCTGGATTTTCTCGAGTTGCGGCAGGTGCTCACGACTTACGACGGGTACCTCGGGACCCGCTCTAGTGGCTCAGGAAAGGCCAGTCCCCATGCGAGTTCCTCGGGGGCCTCTCGGGATTCCTCTCCCGTCGAAGCCGGGGCCTAAGACCTTGTGTGGAGTCGGGGCCGGAACCTGAGGATTCCTCTCCAGTGCTGACATGGATCTTGGGGTACTTCTGGAGTCTCCCCAGGGGAGTCAGTCCTCGTCTCGAATGCGGGCATGCACTTGCGCTTTCCTCCAGAGCGGTAGCAGCTGTGTCACCCAGTCCGCCGCCTGGATCAAAGGATCTATGGTTTTCCCTCGAGTCTTTCCCAAGAGGCTTTCCCACGAGGCTTTCCCACAGGGCTGTCCCACGTGCACACGTGATGGGAGTTGATCCTCGGCTTGAACGTCAAGGCAGTACAGGGAAAACAGGTTCCTCTGGAATGGACTGACACATCTGGGGAACTCTTGGAATGGTGGCACGACCCTGGAGTTCCTCTCGCCTTTCCTGTGGAGAGCGCCTCCTCTTGAGATGCGACGGGAACGCCGGGAATTCTTTCCCTACGAAACAGGGAAAGGATCCCTCATCTTAAGCTAGGAAGCGGAAACGGGGCTCCCCTGGATGTGTGCGGGACCACACGTGCTTCCTCTCGAGTGGAGACGGGTATGTCGGGGAACTTCTCGAGTTGCAGCAAGGGTGTGAAGGACCCTTTGGAAGTTCCAGTGGTTAGATGTGATTAGCCTCGAGAAGCCTCAGCGGAAATGGGCCTCATCTCGCCTGGAGGGCAAAACCTCCTGGATTTTCTCGAGTTGCGGCAGGTGCTCTCGACTTACGACGGGGACCTCAGGGACCCGCTCTGGAGGCCTCAGGAAAGGCCAGTCCCCATGCGAGTTCCTCGCGGACCTCTCGGGATTCCTCTCCCGTCGATGCCGGGGCCTAAGACCTTGTGTGGAGTCGGGGCCGGAACCTGAGGATTCCTCTCCAGTGCTGACATGGATCTTGGGCTACTTCTGGAGTCTCCCCAGGGGGGTCAGTCCTCGTCTCGAATGCGGGCATGCACTTGCGCTTTCCTCCAGAGCGGTAGCAGCAGTGTCACACAGTCCGCCGCGTGGATCAAAGGATCTATGGTTTTCCCTCGAGTCTTTCCCACGAGGCTTTCCCACAGGGCTATCCCACGTGCACAAGTGGTGGGGGTCGATCCTCGGCTTGAACGTCAAGGCAGTGCAGCGAAAACAGCTTCCTCTGCAATGGACTGACACATCTGGGGGACTCTTGGAATGGTGGCACGACCCTGGAGTTCCTCTCGCCTTTCCTGTTGAGAGCGCCTCCTCTTGAGATGCGACGGGAACTCCGGGAATTCTTTCCCTTCGAAACAGGTTAAGGATCCCTCATCTCGAGCTAGGAGGCGGAAACGGGGCTCCCCTGGATGTGTGCGGGACCCTCGTGCTTCCTCTCGAGTGGAGACGGGTATGTCAGGGAACTTCTGGACTTGCAGCAAGGGTGTGAAGGACCCTTTGGAAGTTCCAGTGGTTAGATGTGATTAGCCTCGAGAAGCCTCATCGGAAATGGGCCTCATCTCGCCTGGAGGGCAAAACCTCATGGATTTTCCCGAGTTGCGGCAGGTGCTCTCGACTTACGACGGGGACTTCGTGGACCAGCTCTGGTGTCCTCAGGAAAGGCCAGTCCCCATGCGAGTTCCTCGCGGGCCTCTCGGGATTCCTCTCCCGTGGATTCCGGGGCCTAAGACCTTCTGTGGAGTCGGGGCCGGAACCTGAGGATTCCTCTCCAGTGCTGACATGGATCTTGGGGTACTTCTGGAGTCTCCCCAGGGGAGTCAGTCCTCGTCTCGAATGCGGGCATGCACTTGCGCTTTCCTCCAGAGCGGTAGCAGCAGTGTCACGCAGTCCGCCACGTGGATCAAAGGATCTATGGTTTTCCCTCGAGTCTTTCCCACGAGGCTTTCCCACGAGGCTTTCCCACAGGTCTGTCCCACTTGCACACGTGGAGGGAGTCGATCCTCGGCTTGAACGTCAAGGCAGTGCAGGGAAAACAGGTTCCTCTGGAATGGACTGACACATCTGGGGGACTCTTGGAATGGTGCCACGACCCTGGAGTTCCTCTCGCCTTTCCTGTGGAGAGCGCCTCCTCTTGAGATGCGATGGGAACGCCGGGAATTCTTTCCCTACTAAACAGGGAAAGGATCCCTCATCTCAAGCTAGGAAGCGGAAACGGGGCTCCCCTGGATGTGTGCGGGACCCCACGTGCTTCCTCTCGAGTGGAGACGGGTATGTCGGGGAACTTCTCGAGTTGCAGCAAGGGTGTGAAGGACCCTTTGGAAGTTCCAGTGGTTAGATGTGATTAGCCTCGAGAAGCCTCAGCGGAAATGGGCCTCATCTCGCCTGACGGGCAAAACCTCCTGGATTTTCTCGAGTTGCGGCAGGTGCTCTCGACTTACGACGGGAACCTCAGGGACCCACTCTGGAGGCCTCAGGAAAGGCCAGTCCCCATGCGAGTTCCTCGGGGGCCTCTCGGGATTCCTCTCCCGTCGATTCCGGGGCCTAAGACCTTGTGTGGAGTCGGGGCCGGAACCTGAGGATTCCTCTCCAGTGCTGACATGGATCCTGGGGTACTTCTGGAGTCACCCCAGGGGAGTCAGTCCTCGTCTCGAATGCGGGCATGCACTTGCGCTTTCCTCCAGAGCGGTAGCAGCAGTGTCACGCAGTCCGCCGCGTGGATCAAAGGATCTATGGTTTTCCCTCGAGTCTTTCCCACGAGGCTTTCCCACGAGGCTTTCCCACAGGGCTGTCCCACGTGCACACGTTGTTGGAGTCGATCCTCGGCTTGAACGTCAAGGCAGTGCTGGGAAAACAGGTTCCTCTGGAATGGACTGACACATCTGGGGGACTCTTGGAATGGTGGCACGACCCTGGAGTTCCTCTCGCCTTTCCTGTGGAGAGCGCCTCCTCTTGAGATGCGACGGGAACGCCGGGAATTCTTTCCCTACGAAACAGGGAAAGGATCCCTCATCTCGAGCTAGGAGGCAGAAACGGGGCTGCCCTGGATGTGTGCGGGACCCTCGTGCTTCCTCTCGAGTGGAGACAGGTATGTCGGGGAACTTCTTGAGTTGCAGCAAGGGTGTGAAGGACCCTTTGGAAGTTCCAGTGGTTAGATGTGATTAGCCTCGAGAAGCCTCAGCGGAAATGGGCCTCATCTCGCCTGGAGGGCAAAACCTCCTGCATTTTCTCGAGTTGCGGCAGGTTCTCTCGACTTACGACGGGGACCTCGGGGACCCGCTCTGGTGGCCTCAGGAAAGGCCAGTCCCCATGCGAGTTCCTCGGGGGCCTCTCGGGTTTCCTCTCCCGTCGATGCCGTGGCCTAAGACCTTGTGTGGAGTCGGGGCCGGGACCTGAGGATTCCTCTCCAGTGCTGACATGGATCTTGGGGTACTTCTGGAGTCTCCCCAGGGGAGTCAGTCCTCGTCTCGAATGCGCGCATGGACTTGCGCTTTCCTCCAGAGCGGTAGCAGCAGTGGCACGCAGTCCGCTGCGTGGATCAAAGGATCTATGGTTTTCCCTCGAGTCTTTCCCACGAAGCTTTCACACGAGGCTTTCCCACAGGGCTGTCCCACGTGCACACGTTGTTGGAGTCGATCCTCGGCTTGAACGTCAAGGCAGTGCAGGGAAAACAGGTTCCTCTGGAATGGACTGACACATCTGGGGGACTCTTGGAATGGTGGCACGACCCTGGAGTTCTTCTCGCCTTTCCTGTGGAGAGCGCCTCCTCTTGAGATGCGACGGGAACGCCGGGAATTCTTTCCCTACGAAACAGGGAAAGGATCCCTCATCTCGAGCTAGGAGGCAGAAACGGGGCTGCCCTGGATGTGTGCGGGACCCTCGTGATTCCTCTCGAGTGGAGACGGGTATGTCGGGGAACTTCTTAAGTTGCAGCAAGGGTGTGAAGGACCCTTTGGAATTTCCAGTGGTTAGATGTGATTAGCCTCGAGAAGCCTCAGTGGAAATGGGCGTCATCTCGCCTGGAGGGCAAAACCTCCTGGATTTTCATGAGTTGCGGCAGGTGCTCTCGACTTACGACGGGGACCTCGGGGACCCGCTCTGGTGGCATCAGGAAAGGCCAGTCCCCATGCGAGTTCCTCGGGGGCCTCTCGGGATTCCTCTCCCGTCAATGCCGGGGCCTAAGACCTTGTGTGGAGTCGAGGCCGGAACCTGAGGACTCCTCTCCAGTGCTGACATGGATCTTGGGGTACTTCTGGAGTCTCCCCAGGGGAGTCAGTCCTCGTCTCGAATGCGGGCATGCACTTGCGCTTTCCTCCGGAGCGGTAGCAGCAGTGTCACGCAGTCCGCCGCGTGGATCAAAGGATCTATGGTTTTCCCTCGAGTCTTTCCCACGAGGCTTTCCCACGAGGCTTTCCCACAGGGCTGTCCCACGTGCACACGTGGTGGGAGTCGATCCTCGGCTTGAACGTCAAGGCAGTGCAGGGAAAAAAGGTTCCTCTGGAATGGACTGACACATCTGGGGGACTCTTGGAATGGTGGCACGACCCTGGAGTTCCTCTCGCCTTTCCTGTGGAGAGCGCCTCCTCTTGAGATGCGACGGGAACGCCTGGAATTCTTTCCCTACGAAAGAGGGAAAGGATCCCTCATCTCGAGCTAGTAGGCAGAAACGGGGCTCCCCTGGATGTTTGCGGGACCCTCGTGCTTCCTCTCGAGTGGAGACGGGTATGTCGGAGAACTTCTTGAGTTGGAGCAAGGGTGTGAAGGACCCTTTGGAATTTTCAGTGGTTAGATGTGATTAGCCTCGAGAAGCCTCAGCGGAAATGGGCCTCATCTCGCCTGGAGGGCAAAACCTCCTGGATTTTCTCGAGTTGCGGCAGGTGCTCTCGACTTATGACGGGGACCTCAGGGACCCGCTCTGGTGGCCTCAGGAAAGGCCAGTCCCCATGCGAGTTCCTCGGCGGCCTCTCGGGATTCCTCTAACGTCGATGCCGGGGCCTAAGACCTTGTGTGGAGTCGGGGCCGGAACCTGAGGATTCCTCTCCAGTGCTGACATGGATCTTGGGGTACTTCTGGAGTCTCCCCAGGGGAGTCAGTCCTCGTCTCGAATGCGGGCATGCACTTGCGCTTTCCTCCAGAGAGGTAGCAGCAGTGTCACGCAGTCCGCCGCGTGGATCAAAGATCTATGGTTTTCCCTCGAGTTTTTCCCACGAGGCTTTCCCACGAGGCTTTCCCACAGGGCTGTCCCACGTGGACACGTGGTGGGAGTCGATCCTCGGCTTGAACGTCAAGGCAGTGCAGGGAAAACAGGTTCCTCTGGAATGGACTGACCCATCTGGGGGACTCTTGGAATGGTGGCACGACCCTGGAGTTCCTCTCGCCTTTCCTGTGGAGAGCGCCTCCTCTTGAGATGCGATGGGAACGCCGGGAATTCTTTCCCTACGAAACAGGGAAAGGATCCCTCATCTCGAGCTAGGCGGCGGAAACGGGGCTCCCCTGGATGTGTGCGGGACCCTCGTGCTTCCTCTCGTGTGGAGACGGCTATGTCGGGGAACTTCTTGAGTTGCAGCAAGGGTGTGAAGGACCCTTTGGAAGTTCCAGTGGTTAGATGTGATTAGCCTCGAGAAGCCTCAGCGGAAATGGGCCTCATCTCGCCTGGAGGGCAAAACCTCCTGCATTTTCTCGAGTTGCGGCAGGTTCTCTCGACTTACGACGGGGACCTCGGGGACCCGCTCTGGTGGCCTCAGGAAAGGCCAGTCCCCATGCGAGTTCCTCGGGGGCCTCTCGGGTTTCCTCTCCCGTCGATGCCGTGGCCTAAGACCTTGTGTGGAGTCGGGGCCGGAACCTGAGGATTCCTCTCCAGTGCTGACATGGATCTTGGGGTACTTCTGGAGTCTCCCCAGGGGAGTCAGTCCTCGTCTCGTATGCGCGCATGGACTTGCGCTTTCCTCCAGAGCGGTAGCAGCAGTGGCACGCAGTCCGCTGCGTGGATCAAAGGATCTATGGTTTTCCCTCGAGTCTTTCCCACGAAGCTTTCCCACGAGGCTTTCCCACAGGGCTGTCCCACGTGCACACGTTGTTGGAGTCGATCCTCGGCTTGAACGTCAAGGCAGTGCAGGGAAAACAGGTTGCTCTGGAATGGACTGACACATCTGGGGGACTCTTGGAATGGTGGCACGACCCTGGAGTTCTTCTCGCCTTTCCTGTGGAGAGCGCCTCCTCTTGAGATGCGACGGGAACGCCGGGAATTCTTTCCCTACGAAACAGGGAAAGGATCCCTCATCTCGAGCTAGGAGGCGGAAACGGGGCTCCCCTGGATGTGTGCGGGACCCTCGTGATTCCTCTCGAGTGGAGACGGGTATGTCGGGGAACTTCTTAAGTTGCAGCAAGGGTGTGAAGGACCCTTTGGAAGTTCCAGTGGTTAGATGTGATTAGCCTCGAGAAGCCTCAGTGGAAATGGGCCTCATCTCGCCTGGAGGGCAAAACCTCCTGGATTTTCACGAGTTGCGGCAGGTGCTCTCGACTTACGACGGGGACCTCGGGGACCCGCTCTGGTGGCATCAGGAAAGGCCAGTCCCCATGCGAGTTCCTCGGGGGCCTCTCGGGATTCCTCTCCCGTCGATGCCGGGGCCTAAGACCTTGTGTGGAGTCGAGGCCGGAACCTGAGGACTCCTCTCCAGTGCTGACATGGATCTTGGGGTACTTCTGGAGTCTCCCCAGGGGAGTCAGTCCTCGTCTCGAATGCGGGCATGCACTTGCGCTTTCCTCCGGAGCGGTAGCAGCAGTGTCACGCCGTCCGCCGCGTGGATCAAAGGATCTATGGTTTTCCCTCGAGTTTTTCCCACGAGGCTTTCCCACGAGGCTTTCCCACAGGGCTATCCGACGTGCACACGTTGTGGGAGTCGATCCTCGGCTTGAACGTCAAGGCAGTGCAGGGAAAACAGGTTCCTCTGGAATGGACTGACACATCTGGGGGACTCTTGGAATGGTGGCACGACCCTGGAGTTCCTCTCGCCTTTCCTGTGGAGAGCGCCTCCTCTTGAGATGCGACGGGAACGCCGGGAATTCTTTCCCTACGAAACAGGGAAAGGATCCCTCATCTCGAGCTAGGCGTCGGAAACGGGGCTCCCCTGGATGTGTGCGGGACCCTCGTGCTTCCTCTCGAGTGGAGACAGGTATGTCGGGGAACTTCTTGAGTTGCAGCAAGGGTGTGAAGGACCCTTTGGAAGTTCCAGTGGTTAGATGTGATTAGCCTCGAGAAGCCTCAGCGGAAATGGGCCTCACATCTCCTGGAGGGCAAAACCTCCTGCATTTTCTCGAGTTGCCGCAGGTTCTCTCGACTTACGACGGGGACCTCGGGGACCCGCTCTGGTGGCCTCAGGAAAGGCCAGTCCCCATGCGAGTTCCTCGGGGGCCTCTCGGGTTTCCTCTCCCGTCGATGCCGTGGCCTAAGACCTTGTGTGGAGTCGGGGCCGGAACCTGAGGATTCCTCTCCAGTGCTGACATGGATCTTGGGGTACTTCTGGAGTCTACCCAGGGGAGTCAGTCCTCGTCTCGAATGCGCGCATGGACTTGCGCTTTCCTCCAGAGCGGTAGCAGCAGTGGCACGCAGTCCGCTGCGTGGATCAAAGGATCTATGGTTTTCCCTCGAGTCTTTCCCACGAAGCTTTCCCACGAGGCTTTCCCACAGGGCTGTCCCACGTGCACACGTTGTTGGAGTCGATCCTCGGCTTGAACGTCAAGGCAGTGCAGGGAAAACAGGTTCCTCTGGAATGGACTGACACATCTGGGGGACTCTTGGAATGGTGGCACGACCCTGGAGTTCTTCTCGCCTTTCCTGTGGAGAGCGCCTCCTCTTGAGATGCGACGGGAACGCCGGGAATTCTTTCCCTATGAAACAGGGAAAGGATCCCTCATCTCGAGCTAGGAGGCTGAAACGGGGCTCCCCTGGATGTGTGCGGGACCCTCGTGATTCCTCTCGAGTGGAGACGGGTATGTCGGGGAACTTCTTAAGTTGCAGCAAGGGTGTGAAGGACCCTTTGGAAGTTCCAGTGGTTAGATGTGATTAGCCTCGAGAAGCCTCAGTGGAAATGGGCCTCATCTCGCCTGGAGGGCAAAACCTCCTGGATTTTCACGAGTTGCGGCAGGTGCTCTCGACTTACGACGGGGACCTCGGGGACCCGCTCTGGTGGCATCAGGAAAGGCCAGTCCCCATGCGAGTTCCTCGGGGGCCTCTCGGGATTCCTCTCCCGTCGATGCCGGGGCCTAAGACCTTGTGTGGAGTCGAGGCCGGAACCTGAGGATTCCTCTCCAGTGCTGACATGGATCTTGGGGTACTTCTGGAGTCTCCTCAGGGGAGTCAGTCCTCGTCTCGAATGCGCGCATGGACTTGCGCTTTCCTCCAGAGCGGTAGCAGCAGTGGCACGCAGTCCGCTGCGTGGATCAAAGGATCTATGGTTTTCCCTCGAGTCTTTCCCACGAAGCTTTCCCACGAGGCTTTCCCTCAGGGCTGTCCCACGTGCACACGTGGTTGGAGTCGATCCTCGGCTTGAACGTCAAGGCAGTGCAGGGAAAACAGGTTCTTCTGGAATGGACTGACACATATGGGGGACTCTTGGAATGGTGGCACGACCCTGGAGTTCTTCTCGCCTTTCCTGTGGAGAGCGCCTCCTCTTGAGATGCGACGGGAACGCCGGGAATTCTTTCCCTACGAAACAGGGAAAGGATCCCTCATCTCGAGCTAGGAGGCGGAAACGGGGCTCCCCTGGATGTGTGCGGGACCCTCGTGATTCCTCTCGAGTGGAGACGGGTATGTCGGGGAACTTCTTAAGTTGCAGCAAGGGTGTGAAGGACCCTTTGGAAGTTCCAGTGGTTAGATGTGATTAGCCTCGAGAAGCCTCAGTGGAAACGGGCCTCATCTCGCCTGGAGGGCAAAACCTCCTGGATTTTCACGAGTTGCGGCAGGTGCTCTCGACTTACGACGGGGACCTCGGGGACCCGCTCTGGTGGCATCAGGAAAGGCCAGTCCCCATGCGAGTTCCTCGGGGGCCTCTCGGGATTCCTCTCCCGTCGATGCCGGGGCCTAAGACCTTGTGTGGAGTCGGGGCCGGAACCTGAGGATTCCTCTCCAGTGCTGACATGGATCTTGGGGTACTTCTGGAGTCTCCCCAGGGGAGTCAGTCCTCGTCTCGAATGCGGGCATGCACTTGCGCTTTCCTCCAGAGAGGTAGCAGCAGTGTCACGCAGTCCGCCGCGTGGATCAAAGATCTATGGTTTTCCCTCGAGTTTTTCCCACGAGGCTTTCCCACGAGGCTTTCCCACAGGGCTGTCCCACGTGCATACGTGGTGGGAGTCGATCCTCGGCTTGAACGTCAAGGCAGTGCAGGGAAAACAGGTTCTTCTGGAATGGACAGACACATCTGGGGGACTCTTGGAATTGTGGCACGACCCTGGAGTTCTTCTCTCCTTTCCTGTGGAGAGCGCCTCCTCTTGAGATGCGACGGGAACGCCGGGAATTCTTTCGCTACGAAACAGGGAAAGGATCCCTCATCTCGAGCAAGGAGGCGGAAACGGGGCTCCCCTGGATGTGTGCGGGACCCTCGTGCTTCCTCTCGAGTGGAGACGGGTATGTCTGGGAACTTCTTGAGTTTCAACAAGGGTGTGAAGGACCCTTTGGAAGTTCCAGTGGTTAGATGTGATTAGCCTCGAGAAGCCTCAGCGGAAATGGGCCTCATCTCGCCTGGAGGGTAAAACCTCCTGGATTTTCTCGAGTTGCGGCAGGTGCTCTCGACTTACGACGGGGACCTCAGGGACCCGCTCTGGTGGCCTCAGGAAAGGCCAGTCCCCATGCGAGTTCCTCAGGGGCCTCTCGGGATTCCTCTCCCGTCGATGCCGGGGCCTAAGACCTTGTGTGAAGTCGGGGCCGGAACCTGAGGTTACCTCTCCAGTGCTGACATGGATCCTGGGGTACTTCTGGAGTCTCCCCAGGGCAATCAGTCCTCGTCTCGAATGCGGGAATGCCATTGCGCTCCTCCAGATCGGTAGCAGCAGTGTCATGCAGTCCGCCGCGTGGATCAAAGGATCTATGGTTTCCCTCGAGTCTTTCCCACGAGTCTTTTCCACGAGGCTTTCCCACAGGGCTGTCCCACGTGCACACGTGGTGCGAGTCGATCCTCGGCTTGAACGTCAAGGCAGTGTAGGGAAAACAGGTTCCTCTGGAATGGACTGACACATCTGGGGGACTCTTGGAATGGTGGCACGACCCTGGAGTTCCTCTCGCCTTTCCTGCGGAGAGCGCCTCCTCTTGAGATGCGACGGGAACGCAGGGAATTCTTTCCCTACGAAACAGGGAAAGGATCCCTCATCTCGAGCTAGGAGGCTGAAACGGGGCTCCCCTGGATGTGTGCGCGACCCTCGTGCTTCCTCTCGAGTGGAGACGGGTATGTCGGGGAACTTCTTGAGTTGCAGCAAGGGTGTGAAGGACCCTTTGGAAGTTCCAGTGGTTAGATGTGATTAGCCTCGAGAAGCCTCAGCGGAAATGGGCCTCATCTCGCCTGGAGGGCAAAACCTCCTGGATTTTCTCGAGTTGCGGCAGGTGCTCTCGACTTACGACGGGGACCTCAGGGACCCGCTCTGGTGGCCTCAGGAAAGGCCAGTCCCCATGCGAGTTCCTCGGGGACCTCTCGGGATTCCTCTCCGGTCGATGCCGGGGCCTAAGACCTTGTGTGGAGTCGGGGCCGGAACCTGAGGATTCCTCTCCAGTGCTGACATGGATCCTGGGGTACTTCTGGAGTCTCCCCAGGGCAATCAGTCCTCGTCTCGAATGCGGGAATGCCATTGCGCTCCTCCAGATCGGTAGCAGCAGTGTCATGCAGTCCGCCGCGTGGATCAAAGGATCTATGGTTTCCCTCGAGTCTTTCCCACGAGTCTTTTCCACGAGGCTTTCCCACAGGGCTGTCCCACGTGCACACGTGGTGCGAGTCGATCCTCGGCTTGAACGTCAAGGCAGTGTAGGGAAAACAGGTTCCTCTGGAATGGACTGACACATCTGGGGGACTCTTGGAATGGTGGCACGACCCTGGAGTTCCTCTCGCCTTTCCTGCGGAGAGCGCCTCCTCTTGAGATGCGACGGGAACGCAGGGAATTCTTTCCCTACGAAACAGGGAAAGGATCCCTCATCTCGAGCTAGGAGGCTGAAACGGGGCTCCCCTGGATGTGTGCGCGACCCTCGTGCTTCCTCTCGAGTGGAGACGGGTATGTCGGGGAACTTCTTGAGTTGCAGCAAGGGTGTGAAGGACCCTTTGGAAGTTCCAGTGGTTAGATGTGATTAGCCTCGAGAAGCCTCAGCGGAAATGGGCCTCATCTCGCCTGGAGGGCAAAACCTCCTGGATTTTCTCGAGTTGCGGCAGGTGCTCTCGACTTACGACGGGGACCTCAGGGACCCGCTCTGGTGGCCTCAGGAAAGGCCAGTCCCCATGCGAGTTCCTCGGGGACCTCTCGGGATTCCTCTCCGGTCGATGCCGGGGCCTAAGACCTTGTGTGGAGTCGGGGCCGGAACCTGAGGATTCCTCTCCAGTGCTGACATGGATTTTGGGGTTCTTCTGGAGTCTCCCCAGGGGAGTCAGTCCTCGTCTCGAATGCGGGCATGCACTTGCGCTTTCCTCCAGAGCGGTAGTAGCAGTGTCACGCATTCCGCCGCGTGGATCAAAGGATCTATGGTTTTCCCTCGAGTCTTTCCCACGAGGCTTTCCCACGAGGCTTTCCCACAGGGCTGTCCCACGTGCACACGTGGTGGGAGTCGATCCTCGGCTTGAACGTCAAGGCAGTGCAGGGAAAACAGTTTCCTCTGGAATGGACTGACACATCTGGGGGACTCTTGGAATGGTGGCACGACCCTGGAGTTCCTCTCGCCTTTCCTGTGGAGAGCGCCTTCTCTTGAGATGCGACGGGAACGCCGGGAATTCTTTCCCTATGAAACAGGGAAAGCATTCCTCATCTCAGGCTCGGAGGCGGAAACGGGTCTCCCCTGGATGTTTGCGCGAGCCTGGTGCTTCCTTTCGAGTGGAGACGGGTATGTCGGGGAACTTTTGAGTTGCAGCAAGGGTGTGAAGCACCCTTTGGAAGTTCCAGTGGTTAGATGTGATTAGCCTCGAGAAGCCTCAGCGGAAATGGGCCTCATCTCGCCAGGAGGGCAAAACCTCCTGGATTTTCTCGAGTTGGGGCAGGTGCTCTCGACTTACGACGGGGACCTCAGGGACCCGCTCTGGTGGCCTCAGGAATGGCCAGTCCCCATGCGAGTTCCTCGGGGGCCTCTCGGGATTCCTCTCCCGTCGATGCCGGGGCCTAGGACCTAGTGTGGAGTCGGGGCCGGAACCTGAGGATTCCTCTCCAGTGCTGACATGGATCTTGGGGTACTTCTGGAGTCTCCCCAGGGGAGTCAGTCCTCGTCTCGAATGCGGGCATGCACTTTTGCTTTCCTACAGAGCGGTAGCAGCAGTGTCACGCAGTCCGCCGGGTGGATCAAAGGATCTATGGTTTTCCCTCTAGTCTTTCCCACGAGGCTTTCCCACGAGGCTTTCCCACAGGGCTGTACCACGTGCACACTTGGTGGGACTCGATCTTCGGCTTGAACGTCAAGGCAGTGCAGGGAAAACAGGTTCCTCTGGAATGGACTGACACATCTGGGGGTCTCTTGGAATGGTGACACGACCCTGGAGTTCCTCTCGCCTTTCCTGTGGAGAGTGCCACCTCTTGAGATGCGACGGGAACGCCGGGAATTCTTTCCCTACGAAACAGGGAAAGGATCCCTCATCTCGAGCTAGGAGGCGGAAACGGGGCTCCCCTGGATGTGTGCGGGACCCCACGTGCTTCCTCTCGAGTGAAGACGGGGATGTCGGGGAACTTCTTGAGTTGCAGCAAGGGTGTGAAGGACCCTTTGGAAGTTCCAGTGGTTAGATGTGATTAGCCTCGAGAAGCCTCAGCGGAAATGGGCCTCATCTCGCCTGGAGGGCAAATCCTCCTGGATTTTCTCGAGTTGTGGCAGGTGCTCTCGACTTACGACGGGGACCTCAGGGACCCGCTCTGGTGGCCTCAGGAAAGGCCAGTCCCCATGCGAGTTCTTCGGGGGCCTCTCGGGATGCCTCTCCCGTCGATGCCGGGGCCTAGGACCTAGTGTGGAGTCGGGGCCGGAACCTGAGGATTCCTCTCCAGTGCTGACATGGATCTTGGGGTACTTCTGGAGTCTCCCCAGGGGAGTCAGTCCTCGTCTCGAATGCGGGCATGCACTTTTGCTTTCCTCCAGAGCGGTAGCAGCAGTGTCACGCAGTCCGCCGGGTGGATCAAAGGATCTATGGTTTTCCCTCGAGTCTTTCCCACGAGGCTTTCCCACGAGGCTTTCCCACAGGGCTGTACCACGTGCACACTTGGTGGGACTCGATCTTCGGCTTGAACGTCAAGGCAGTGCAGGGAAAACAGGTTCCTCTGGAATGGACTGACACATCTGGGTGTCTCTTGGAATGGTGACACGACCCTGGAGTTCCTCTCGCCTTTCCTGTGGAGAGTGCCACCTCTTGAGATGCGACGGGAACGCCGGGAATTCTTTCCCTACGAAACAGGGAAAGGATCCCTCATCTCGAGCTAGGAGGCGGAAACGGGGCTCCCCTGGATGTGTGCGGGACCCCACGTGCTTCCTCTCGAGTGGAGACGGGTATGTCGGGGAACTTCTTGAGTTGCAACAAGAGTGTGAAGGACCCTTTGGAAGTTCCAGTGGTTAGATGTGATTAGCCTCGAGAAGCCTCAGCGGAAATGGGCCTCATCTCGCCTGGAGGGCAAAACCTCCTGGATTTTCTCGAGTTGCGGCAGGTGCTCTCGACTTACGACGGGGACCTCAGGGACCCGTTCTGGTGGCCTCAGGAAAGGCCAGTCCCCATGCGAGTTCCTCGGGGGCCTCTCGGGATTACTCTCCCGTCGATGCCGGGGCCTAAGACGTTGTGTGGAGTCGGGGCCGGAACCTGAGGATTCCTCTCCAGTGCTGTCATGGATCTTGGGGTACTTCTGGCGTCTCCCCAGGGGAGTCAGTCCTCGTCTCGAATGCGGGCATGCACTTGCGCTTTCCTCCAGAGCGGTAGCAGCAGTGTCACGCAGTCCGCCGCGTGGATCAAAGGATCTATGGTTTTCCCTCGAGTCTTTCCCACGAGGCTTTCCCACGAGGCTTTCCCACAGGGCTGTCCCACGTGCACACGTGGTGGGAGTCGATCCTCGGCTTGAACGTCAAGGCAGTGCAGGGAAAACAGGTTCCTCTGGAATGGACTGACCCATCTAGGGGACTCTTCGAATGGTGGCACGACCCTGGAGTTCCTCTCACCTTTCCTGTGGAGAGCGCCTCCTCTTGAGATGCGACGGGAACGCCGGGAATTCTTTCCCTACTAAACAGGGAAAGGATCCCTCATCTCGAGCTAGGAGGCGGAAACGGGGCTCCCCTGGATGTGTGCGGACCCCACGTGCTTCCTCTCGAGTGGAGACGGGTATGTCGCGGAACTGCTTGAGTTGCAGCAAGGGTGTGAAAGACCCTTTGGAAGTTCCAGTGGTTAGATGTGATTAGCCTCGAGAAGCCTCAGCGGAAATGGGCCTCATCTCGCCTGGAGGGCAAAACCTCCTGGATTTACTCGAGTTGCGGCAGGTGCTCTCGACTTACGACTGGGACCTCAGGGACCCGCTCTGGTGGCCTCAGAAAAGGCCAGTCCCCATGCGAGTTCCTCGGGGGCCTCTCGGGATTCCTCTCCCGTCAATGCCGGGGCCTAAGACCTTGTGTGGAGTCGGTGCCGGAACCTGAGGTTTCCTCTCCAGTGCTGACATGGATCTTGGGGTACTTCTTGAGTCTCCCCAGGGGAGTCAGTCCTCGTCTCGAATGCGGGCATGCACTTGCGCTTTCCTCCAGAGCGGTAGCAGCAGTGTCACGCAGTCCGCCGCGTGGATCAAAGGATCTATGGTTTTCCCTCGAGTCTTTCCCACGAGGCTTTCCCACGAGGCTTTCCCACAGGGCTGTCCCACGTGCACACGTGGTGGGAGTCGATCCTCGGCTTGAACGTCAAGGCAGTGCAGGGAAAACAGATTCCTCGGAATGGACTGACACATCTGGGGGACTCTTGGAATGGTGCCACGACCCTGGAGTTCCTCTCGCCTTTCCTGTGGAGAGCGCCTCCTCTTGAGATGCGACGGGAACGCCGGGAATTCTTTCCCTACGAAACAGGGAAAGGATCCGTCATCTCGAGCTAGGAGGCGCAAACGGGGCTCCCCTGGATGTGTGCGGGACCCTCGTGCTTCCTCTCGAGTGGAGACGGGTATGTCGGGGAACTTCTTGAGTTGCAGCATGGGTGTGAAGGACCCTTTGGAAGTTCCAGTGGTTAGATGTGATTAGCCTCGAGAAGCCTCAGCGGAAATGGGCCTCATCTCGCCAGGAGGGCAAAACCTCCTGGATTTTCTCGAGTTGCGGCAGGTGCTCTCGACTTACGACGGGGACCTCAGGGACCCGCTCTGGTGGCCTCAGGAAAGGCCAGTCCCCATGCGAGTTCCGCGGGGGCCTCTCGGGATTCCTCTCCCCTCGATGCCGGGGCCTAAGACCTTGTGTGGAGTCGGGGCCGGAACCTGAGGATTCCTCTCCAGTGCTGACATGGATCTTGGGGTACTTCTGGAGTCTCCCCAGGGGAGTCAGTCCTCGTCTCGAATGCGGGCATGCACTTGCGCTTTCCTCCAGAGCGGTAGCAGCAGTGTCACGCAGTCCGCCGCGTGGATCAAAGGATCTATGGTTTTCCCTCGAGTCTTTCCCACGAGGCTTTCCCACGAGGCTTTCCCACAGGGCTGTCCCACGTGCACACGTGGTGGGAGTCGATCCTCGGCTTGAATGTCAAGGCAGTGCAGGGAAAACAGGTTCCTCTGGAATGGACTGACACATCTGGGGGACTCTTGGAATGGTGGCACGACCCTGGAGTTCCTCTCGCCTTTCCTGTGGAGAGTGCCTCCTCTTCATATGCGACGGGAACGCCGGGAATTCTTTCCCTACGAAACAGGGAAAGGATCCCTCATCTCGAGCTAGGATGCGGAAACGGGGCTCCCCTGGATGTGTGCGGGACCCCACGTGCTTCCTCTCGAGTGGAGACGGGTATGTCGGGGAACTTCTTGAGTTGCAGCAAGGGTGTGAAGGACCCTTCGGAAGTTCCAGTGGTTAGACGTGATTAGCCTCGAGAAGCCTCAGCGGAAATGGGCCTCATCTCGCCTGGAGGGCAAAACCTCCTGGATTTTCTCGAGATGCGGCAGGTGCTCTCGACTTACGACGGGGACTTCAGGGACCCGCTCTGGTGGCCTCAGGAAAGGCCAGTCCCCATGCGAGTTCCTCGGGGGCCTCTCGGGATTCCTCTCCCATCGATGCCGGGGCCTCAGACCTTGTGTGGATTCGGGGCCGGAACCTGAGGATTCCTCTCCAGTGCTGACATGGATCTTGGGGTACTTCTGGAGTCTCCCCAGGGGAGTCAGTCCTCGTCTCGAATGCGGGCATGCACTTGCGCTTTCCTCCAGAGCGGTAGCAGCAGTGTCACGCAGTCCGCCGCGTGGATCAAAGGATCTATGGTTTTCCCTCGAGTCTTTCCCAAGAGGCTTTCCCACGAGGCTTTCCCACAGGGCTGTCCCACGTGCACACGTGGTGCGGGTCGATCCTCGGCTTGAACGTCAAGGCAGTGCAGGGAAAACAGGTTCCTCTGGAATGGACTTACACATCTGGGGGACTCTTGGAATGGTGGCACGACCCTGGAGTTCCTCTCGCCTTTCCTGTGGAGAGCGCCTCCTCTTGAGATGCGACGGGAACGCCGGGAATTCTTTCCCTATGAAACAGGGGAAGGATCACTCATCTCGAGCTAGTCGGCGGAAACGGGGCTCCCCTGGATGTGTGCGGGACCGTCGTGCTTCCTCTCGAGCGGAGACGGGTATGTCGGGGAACTGCTTGAGTTGCAGCAAGGGTGTGAAGGACCCTTTGGAAGTTCCAGTGGTTAGATGTGATTAGCCTCGAGAAGCCTCAGCGGAAATGGGCCTCATCTCGCCTGGAGGGCAAAACCTCCTCGATTTTCTCGAGTTGAGGCAGGTTCTCTCGACTTACGAGGGGGACCTCAGGGACCCGCTCTGGTGGCCTAAGGAAAGGCTAGTCCCCATGCGAGTTCCTCGGGGGCCTCTCGGGATTCCTCTCCCGTCGATGCCGGGGCCTAAGACCTTCTGTGGAGTCGGCCCGGAACCTGAGGATTCCTCTCCAGTGCTGACATGGATCTTGGGGTACTTCTGGAGTCTCCCCAGGGGAGTCAGTCCTCGTCTCGAATGCAGGCATGCACTTGCGCTTTCCTCCAAAGCGGTAGCAGCAGTGTCACGCAGTCCACCGCGTGGATCAAAGGATCTATGGTTTTCCCTCGAGACTTTCCCACGAGGCTTTCCCACGAGGCTTTCCCACAGGGCTGTCCCACGTGCACACGTGGTGGAAGTCGATCCTCGGCTTGAACGTCAAGGCAGTGCAGGGAAAACAGGTTCCTCTGGAATGGACTGACACATCCTGGGGACTCTTGGAATGGTGGCACGACCCTGGAGTTCCTCTCGCCTTTCCTGTGGAGAGCGCCTCCTCTTGAGATGCGACGGGAACGCCGGGAATTCTTTCCCTACGAAACAGGGAAAGGATCCGTCATCTCGAGCTAGGAGGCGCAAACGGGGCTCCCCTGGATGTGTGCGGGACCCTCGTGCTTCCTCTCGAGTGGAGACCGGTATGTCGGGGAACTTCTTGAGTTGCAGCATGGGTGTGAAGGACCCTTTGGAAGTTCCAGTGGTTAGATGTGATTAGCCTCGAGAAGCCTCAGCGGAAATGGGCCTCATCTCGCCTGGAGGGCAAAACCTCCTGGATTTTCTCGAGTTGCGGCAGGTGCTCTCGACTTACGACGGGGACCTCAGGGACCCGCTCTGGTGGCCTCAGGAAAGGCCAGTCCCCATGCGAGTTCCGCGGGGGCCTCTCGGGATTCCTCTCCCCTCGATGCCGGGGCCTAAGACCTTGTGTGGAGTCGGGGCCGGAACCTGAGGATTCCTCTCCAGTGCTGACATGGATCTTGGGGTACTTCTGGAGTCTCCCCAGGGGAGTCAGTCCTCGTCTCGAATGCGGGCATGCACTTGCGCTTTCCTCCAGAGCGGTAGCAGCAGTGTCACGCAGTCCGCCGCGTGGATCAAAGGATCTATGGTTTTCCCTCGAGTCTTTCCCACGAGGCTTTCCCACGAGGCTTTCCCACAGGGCTGTCCCACGTGCACACGTGGTGGGAGTCGATCCTCGGCTTGAATGTCAAGGCAGTGCAGGGAAAACAGGTTCCTCTGGAATGGACTGACACATCTGGGGGACTCTTGGAATGGTGGCACGACCCTGGAGTTCCTCTCGCCTTTCCTGTGGAGAGTGCCTCCTCTTGAGATGCGACGGGAACGCCGGGAATTCTTTCCCTACGAAACAGGGAAAGGATCCCTCATCTCGAGCTAGGATGCGGAAACGGGGCTCCCCTGGATGTGTGCGGGACCCCACGTGCTTCCTCTCGAGTGGAGACGGGTATGTCGGGGAACGTCTTGAGTTGCAGCAAGGGTGTGAAGGACCCTTCGGAAGTTCCAGTGGTTAGACGTGATTAGCCTCGAGAAGCCTCAGCGGAAATGGGCCTCATCTCGCCTGGAGGGCAAAACCTCCTGGATTTTCTCGAGATGCGGCAGGTGCTCTCGACTTACGACGGGGACTTCAGGGACCCGCTCTGGTGGCCTCAGGAAAGGCCAGTCCCCATGCGAGTTCCTCGGGGGCCTCTCGGGATTCCTCTCCCATCGATGCCGGGGCCTCAGACCTTGTGTGGATTCGGGGCCGGAACCTGAGGATTCCTCTCCAGTGCTGACATGGATCTTGGGGTACTTCTGGAGTCTCCCCAGGGGAGTCAGTCCTCGTCTCGAATGCGGGCATGCACTTGCGCTTTCCTCCAGAGCGGTAGCAGCAGTGTCACGCAGTCCGCCGCGTGGATCAAAGGATCTATGGTTTTCCCTCGAGTCTTTCCCAAGAGGCTTTCCCACGAGGCTTTCCCACAGGGCTGTCCCACGTGCACACGTGGTGGGGGTCGATCCTCGGCTTGAACGTCAAGGCAGTGCAGGGAAAACAGGTTCCTCTGGAATGGACTTACACATCTGGGGGACTCTTGGAATGGTGGCACGACCCTGGAGTTCCTCTCGCCTTTCCTGTGGAGAGCGCCTCCTCTTGAGATGCGACGGGAACGCCGGGAATTCTTTCCCTATGAAACAGGGGAAGGATCACTCATCTCGAGTTAGTCGGCGGAAACGGGGCTCCCCTGGATGTGTGCGGGACCGTCGTGCTTCCTCTCGAGCGGAGACGGGTATGTCGGGGAACTGCTTGAGTTGCAGCAAGGGTGTGAAGGACCCTTTGGAAGTTCCAGTGGTTAGATGTGATTAGCCTCGAGAAGCCTCAGCGGAAATGGGCCTCATCTCGCCTGGAGGGCAAAACCTCCTCGATTTTCTCGAGTTGAGGCAGGTTCTCTCGACTTACGAGGGGGACCTCAGGGACCCGCTCTGGTGGCCTAAGGAAAGGCTAGTCCCCATGCGAGTTCCTCGGGGGCCTCTCGGGATTCCTCTCCCGTCGATGCCGGGGCCTAAGACCTTCTGTGGAGTCGGCCCGGAACCTGAGGATTCCTCTCCAGTGCTGACATGGATCTTGGGGTACTTCTGGAGTCTCCCCAGGGGAGTCAGTCCTCGTCTCGAATGCAGGCATGCACTTGCGCTTTCCTCCAAAGCGGTAGCAGCAGTGTCACGCAGTCCACCGCGTGGATCAAAGGATCTATGGTTTTCCCTCGAGACTTTCCCACGAGGCTTTCCCACGAGGCTTTCCCACAGGGCTGTCCCACGTGCACACGTGGTGGGAGTCGATCCTCGGCTTGAACGTCAAGGCAGTGCAGGGAAAACAGGTTCCTCTGGAATGGACTGACACATCCTGGGGACTCTTGGAATGGTGGCACGACCCTGGAGTTCCTCTCGCCTTTCCTGTGGAGAGCGCCTCCTCTTGAGATGCGACGGGAACGCCGGGAATTCTTTCCCTACGAAACAGGGAAAGGATCCGTCATCTCGAGCTAGGAGGCGCAAACGGGGCTCCCCTGGATGTGTGCGGGACCCTCGTGCTTCCTCTCGAGTGGAGACGGGTATGTCGGGGAACTTCTTGAGTTGCAGCATGGGTGTGAAGGACCCTTTGGAAGTTCCAGTGGTTAGATGTGATTAGCCTCGAGAAGCCTCAGCGGAAATGGGCCTCATCTCGCCTGGAGGGCAAAACCTCCTGGATTTTCTCGAGTTGCGGCAGGTGCTCTCGACTTACGACGGGGACCTCAGGGACCCGCTCTGGTGGCCTCAGGAAAGGCCAGTCCCCATGCGAGTTCCGCGGGGGCCTCTCGGGATTCCTCTCCCCTCGATGCCGGGGCCTAAGACCTTGTGTGGAGTCGGGTCCGGAACCTGAGGATTCCTCTCCAGTGCTGACATGGATCTTGGGGTACTTCTGGAGTCTCCCCAGGGGAGTCAGTCCTCGTCTCGAATGCGGGCATGCACTTGCGCTTTCCTCCAGAGCGGTAGCAGCAGTGTCACGCAGTCCGCCGCGTGGATCAAAGGATCTATGGTTTTCCCTCGAGTCTTTCCCACGAGGCTTTCCCACGAGGCTTTCCCACAGGGCTGTCCCACGTGCACACGTGGTGGGAGTCGATCCTCGGCTTGAATGTCAAGGCAGTGCAGGGAAAACAGGTTCCTCTGGAATGGACTGACACATCTGGGGGACTCTTGGAATGGTGGCACGACCCTGGAGTACCTCTCGCCTTTCCTGTGGAGAGTACCTCCTCTTGAGATGCGACGGGAACGCCGGGAATTCTTTCCCTACGAAACAGGGAAAGGATCCCTCATCTCGAGCTAGGATGCGGAAACGGGGCTCCCCTGGATGTGTGCGGGACCCCACGTGCTTCCTCTCGAGTGGAGACGGGTATGTCGGGGAACGTCTTGAGTTGCAGCAAGGGTGTGAAGGACCCTTCGGAAGTTCCAGTGGTTAGACGTGATTAGCCTCGAGAAGCCTCAGCGGAAATGGGCCTCATCTCGCCTGGAGGGCAAAACCTCCTGGATTTTCTCGAGATGCGGCAGGTGCTCTCGACTTACGACGGGGACTTCAGGGACCCGCTCTGGTGGCCTCAGGAAAGGCCAGTCCCCATGCGAGTTCCTCGGGGGCCTCTCGGGATTCCTCTCCCATCGATGCCGGGGCCTCAGACCTTGTGTGGATTCGGGGCCGGAACCTGAGGATTCCTCTCCAGTGCTGACATGGATCTTGGGGTACTTCTGGAGTCTCCCCAGGGGAGTCAGTCCTCGTCTCGAATGCGGGCATGCACTTGCGCTTTCCTCCAGAGCGGTAGCAGCAGTGTCACGCAGTCCGCCACGTGGATCAAAGGATCTATGGTTTTCCCTCGAGTCTTTCCCAAGAGGCTTTCCCACGAGGCTTTCCCACAGGGCTGTCCCACGTGCACACGTGGTGGGGGTCGATCCTCGGCTTGAACGTCAAGGCAGTGCAGGGAAAACAGGTTCCTCTGGAATGGACTGACACATCTGGGGGACTCTTGGAATGGTGGCACGACCCTGGAGTTCCTCTCGCCTTTCCTGTGGAGAGCGCCTCCTCTTGAGATGCGACGGGAACGCCGGGAATTCTTTCCCTATGAAACAGGGGAAGGATCACTCATCTCGAGCTAGTCGGCGGAAACGGGGCTCCCCTGGATGTGTGCGGGACCTTCGTGCTTCCTCTCGAGCGGAGACGGGTATGTCGGGGAACTGCTTGAGTTGCAGCAAGGGTGTGAAGGACCCTTTGGAAGTTCCAGTGGTTAGATGTGATTAGCCTCGAGAAGCCTCAGCGGAAATGGGCCTCATCTCGCCTGGAGGGCAAAACCTCCTCGATTTTCTCGAGTTGAGGCAGGTTCTCTCGACTTACGAGGGGGACCTCAGGGACCCGCTCTGGTGGCCTAAGGAAAGGCTAGTCCCCATGCGAGTTCCTCGGGGGCCTCTCGGGATTCCTCTCCCGTCGATGCCGGGGCCTAAGACCTTGTGTGGAGTCGGGGCCGGAACCTGAGGATTCCTCTCCAGTGCTGACATGGATCCTGGGGTACTTCTGGAGTCTCCCCAGGGGAGTCAGTCCTCGTCTCGAATGCGGACATGCACTTGCGCTTTCCTCCAGAGCGGTAGCAGCAGTGTCACGCAGTCCGCCGCGTGGATCAAAGGATCTATGGTTTTCCCTCGAGTCTTTCTCACGAGGCTTTCCCACGAGGCTTTCCCACAGGGCTGTCCCACATGCACACGTGGTGGGAGTCGATCCTCGGCTTGAACGTCAAGGCAGTGCATGGAAAACAGGTTCCTCTGGAATGGACTGACACATCTGGGGGATTCTTGGAATGGTGCCACGACCCTGGAGTTCCTCTCGCCTTTCCTGTGGAGAGCGCCTCCTCTTGAGATGCGACGGGAATGCCGGGAATTCTTTCCCTATGAAACAGGGAAAGGATCCCTCATCTCGAGCTAGGAGGCGGAAACGGGGCTCCCCTGGATGTGTGCGCGACCCTCGTGATTCCTCTCGAGTGGAGACGGGTATGTCGGGGAACTTCTTGAGTTGAAACAAGGGTGTGAAGGACCCTTTGGAAGTTCCAGTGGTTAGATGTGATGAGCCTCGAGAAGCCTCAGCTGAAATTGTCCTCATCTCGCCTGGAGGGCAAATCCTCCTGGAATTTCTCGAGTTGCGGCAGGTGCTCTCGACTTACGACGGGAACCACAGGGACTCGCTCTGGTGGCCTCAGGAAAGGCCAGTCCCCATGCGAGTTCCTCGGGGGCCTCTCGGGATTCCTCTCCCGTCGATGCCGGGGCCTAAGACCTTGTGTGGAGTCGGGGCCGGAACCTGAGGATTCCTCTCCAGTGCTGACATGGATCTTGGGGTACTTCTGGAGTCTCCCCAGGGGAGTCAGTCCTCGTCTCGAATGCGGGCATGCACTTGCGCTTTCCTCCAGAGCGGTAGCAGCAGTGTCACGCAGTCCGCCGCGTGGATCAAAGGATCTATGGTTTTCCCTCGAGTCTTTCCCACGAGGCTTTCCCGCGAGGCTTTCCCACAGGGCTGTTCCACGTGCACACGTGGTGGGAGTCGATCCTCGGCTTGAACCTCAAGGCAGTGCAGGGAAAACAGGTTCCTCTGGAATGGACTGACACATCCTGGGGACTCTTGGAATGGTGGCACGACCCTGGAGTTCCTCTCGCCTTTCCTGTGGAGAGCGCCTCCTCTTGAGATGCGACGGGAACGCCGGGAATTCTTTCCCTAAGAAACAGGGAAAGGATCCCTCATCTCGAACTAGGAGGCGGAAACGGGGCTCCCCTGGATGTGTGCGGGACCCCACGTGCTTCCTCTCGAGTGGAGACCGGTATGTCGCGGAACAGCTTGAGTTGCAGCAAGGGTGTGAAGGACCCTTTGGAAGTTCCAGTGGTTAGATGTGATTAGCCTCGAGAAGCCTCAGCGGAAATGGGCCTCATCTCGCCTGGAGGGCAAAACCTCCTGGATTTTCTCGAGTTGCGGCAGGTCCTCTCGACTTACGACTGGGACCTCAGGGACCCGCTCTGGTGGCCTCAGGAAAGGCCAGTCCCCATGCGAGTTCCTAGGGGACCTCTTGGGATTCCTTTCCCGTCGATGCCGGGGCCTAAGACCTTGTGTGGAGTCGGGGCCGGAACCTGAGGATTCCTCTCCAGTGCTGACATGGATCTTGGGGTACTTCTGGAATCTCCCCAGGGGAGTCAGTCCTCGTCTCGAATATGGGCATGCACTTGCGCTTTCAACCAGAGCGGTAGCAGCAGTGTCACGCAGTCCGCCGCGTGGATCAAAGGGTCTATGGTTTTCCCTCGAGTCTTTCCCACGAGGCTTTCCCACGAGGCTTTCCCACAGGGCTGTCCCACGTGCACACGTGGTGGGAGTCGATCCTCGGCTTGAACGTCAAGGCAGTGCAGGGAAAACAGGTTCCTCTGGAATGGACTGACACATCTGGGGTCTCTTGGAATGGTGGCACGACCCTGGAGTTCCTCTCGCCTTTCCTGTGGAGAGCTCCTCCTCTTGAGATGCGACGGGAACGCCGGGAATCTTTCCCTACGAAACAGGGAAAATATCCGTCATCTCGAGCTAGGAAACGGAAACGGGGCTCGCCTGGATGTGTGCGGGGCCCTCGTGTTTCCTCTCGAGTGGAGACGGGTATCTCCGGGAACTTCTTGAGTTGCAGCAAGGGTGTGTAGGACCCTTTGGAAGTTCCAGTGGTTAGATGTGATTGGCTTCGAGAAGCCTCAGCGGAAATGGGCCTCATCTCGCCTGGAGGGCAAAACCTCCTCGATTTTCTCGAGTTGCAGCAGGTGATCTCGACTTACGAAGGGGACCACAGGGACCCGCTCTGGAGGCCTCAGGAAAGGCCAGTCCCGATGCGAGTTCCTCGGGGGCCTCTCGGGATTCCTCTCCCGTCGATGCCGGGGCCTAAGACCTTGTGTGGAGTCGGGGCCGGAACCTGAGGATTCCTCTCCAGTGCTGACATGGATCTTGGGGTACTTCTGGAGTCTCCCCAGGGGAGTCAGTCCTCGTCTCGAATGCGGGCATGCACTTGCGCTTTCCTCCAGAGCGGTAGCAGCAGTGTCACGCAGTCCGCCACGTGGATCAAAGGATCTATGGTTTTCCCTCGAGTCTTTCCCAAGAGGCTTTCCCACGAGGCTTTCCCACAGGGCTGTCCCACGTGCACACGTGGTGGGAGTCGATCCTCGGCTTAAACGTCAAGGCAGTGCAGGGAAAACAGGTTCCTCTGGAATGGACTGACACATCTGGGGGTCTCTTGGAATGGTGGCACGTCCCTGGAGTTCCTCTCGCCTTTCCTGTGGAGAGCGCCTCCTCTTGAGATGCGACGGGAACGCCGGGAATTCTTTCCCTAGGAAACATGAAAGGATCCCTCATCTCGAGCTAGGAGGCGGAAACGGGGCTCCCCTGGATGTGTGCGGGACCATCGTGCTTCCTCTCGAGTGGAGACGGGTATGTCGGGGAACTTCTTGAGTTGCAGGAAGGGTGAGAAGGACCCTTTGGATGTTCCAGGGGTTAGATATGATTAGCCTCGAGAAGCCTCAGCGGAAATGGGCCTCATCTCGCCTGGAGGTCAAAACCTCCTGGATTTTCTCGAGTTGCGGCAGGTGCTCTCGACTTACGACTGGGACCTGAGGGACCCGCTCTGGTGGCCTCAGGATAGGCCAGTCCCCATGCGAGTTCCTCGGGGGCCTCTCGGGATTCCTCTCCCGTCGATGCCAGGGCCTAAGACCTTGTGTGGAGTCGCGGCCGGAAACTGAGGTTTCCTCTCCAGTGCTGACATGGATCTTGGGGTACTTCTGGAGTCTCCCCAGGGGAGTCAGTCCTCGTCTCGAATGCGGTCATGCACTTGCGCTTTCCTCCAGAGCGGTAGCAGCAGTGTCACGCAGTCCGCCGCGTGGATCAAAGGATCTATGGTTTTCCCTCGAGTCTTTCCCACGAGGCTTTCCCACGAGGCTTTCCCTCAGGGCTGTCCCACGTGCACACGTGGTGGGAGTCGATCCTCGGCTTGAACGACAAGGCAGTGTAGGGAAAACAGGTTCCTCTGGAATGGACTGACACATCTGCGGATCTCTTGGAATGGTGCCATGACCCTGGAGTTCCTCTCGACTTTTCTGTGGAGAGCGCCTCCTCTTGAGATGCGACGGGAACGCCGGGAATTCTTTCCCTACGAAACAGGGATAGGATCCCTCATCTCGAGCTAGGAGGCGGAAACGGGGCTCCCCTGGATGTGTGCGGGACACTCGTGCTTCCTCTCGAGTGGAGACGGGTATGTCGGGGAACCTGTTGAGTTGCAGCAAGGGTGTGAAGGACCTTTTGGAAGTTCCAGCGGTTAGATGTGATTAGCCTCGAGAAGCCTCAGCGGAAATGGGCCTCATCTCGCCTGGAGGGCAAAACCTCCTGGATTTTCTCGAGTTACGGCAGGTGCTCTCGACTTACGACTGGGAACTCAGGGACCCGCTCTGGTGGCCTCAGGAAAGGCCAGTCCCCATGCGAGTTCCTCGGGGGCCTCTCGGGATTCCTCTCCCGTCGATGCCGGGGCCTAAGACCTTGTGTGGAGTCGGGGCCGGAACCTGAGGATTCCTCTCCAGTGCTGACATGGATCTTGGGGTACTTCTGGAGTCTCCCCAGGGGAGTCAGTCCTCGTCTCGAATGCGGGCATGCACTTGCGCTTTCCTCCAGAGCGGTAGCAGCAGTGTCACGCAGTCCGCCGCGTGGATCAAAGGATCTATGGTTTTCCCTCGAGTCTTTCCCACCAGGCTTTCCCACGAGGCTTTCCCACAGGGCTGTCCCACGTGCACACGTGGTGGGAGTCGATCCTCGGCTTGAACGTCAAGGCAGTGCAGGGAAAACAGGTTCCTCTGGAATGGACTGACACATCTGGGGGTCTCTTGGAATGGTGCCATGACCCTGGAGTTCCTCTCGCCTTTCCTGTGGAGAGCGCCTCCTCTTGAGTTGCGACGGGAACGCCGGGAATTCTTTCCCTAAGATACAGGGAAAAAATCCCTCATCTCGAGCTAGGAGGCGGAAACGGGGCTCCCCTGGATGTGTGCGCGACCCCACGTGCATCCTCTCGAGTGGAGACGGGTATGTCGGGGAACGTCTTGAGTTGCAGCAAGGGTGTGAAGGACCCTTTGGAAGTTCAAGTGGTTAGATGTGATTAGCCTCGAGAAGCCTCAGCGGACATGGGCCTCATCTTGCCTGGAGGCCAAAACCTCCTGGATTTTCTCGAGTTGGTTCAGGTGCTCTCGACTTACGACTGGGACCTCAGGGACCCGCTCTGGTGGCCTCAGGAAAGGCCAGTCCCCATGCGAGTTCCTCGGGGGCCTCTCGGGATTCCTCTGCCGTCGATGCCGGGGCCTAATACCTTGTGTGGAGTCGGGACGGAACATGAGAATTCCTCTCCAGTGCTGACATGGATCTTGGGGTACTTCTGGAGTCTCCCCAGGGGAGTCAGTCATCGTCTCGAATGCGGGCATGCACTTGTGCTTTCCTCCAGAGCGGTAGCAGCAGTTTCACGCAGTCCGCCGCGTGGATCAAAGGATCTATGGTTTTCCCTCGAGTCTTTCCCACGAGGCTTTCCCACGAGGCTTTCCCTCAGGGCTGTACCACGTGCACACGTGGTGGGAGTCAATCCTCGGCTTGAACGTCAAGGCAGTGCAGGGAAAACAGGTTCCTCTGGAATGGACTGACACATCTGGGGGACTCTTGGAATGGTGACACGACCCTGGAGTTCCTCTCGCCTTTCCTGTGGAGAGCGCCTCCTCTTGAGATGCGACGGGAACGCCGGGAATTCTTTCCCTACGAAACAGGGAAAGGATCCCTCATCTCGAGCTAGGAGGCGGAAACGGGGCTCCCCTGGATGTGTGCAGGACCCTCGTGCTTCCTCTCGAGTGGAAACGGGTATGTCGGGGAACCTGTTGAGTTGCAGCAAGGGTGTGAAGGACCCTTTGGAAGTTCCAGTGGTTAGATATGATTAGCCTCGAGAAGCCTCAGCGGAAATGGGCCTCATCTCGCCTGGAGGGCAAAACTTCCTGGATTTTCTCGAGTTGCGGCAGGTGCTCTCGACTTACGACGGGGACCTCAGGGACCCGTTCTGGTGGCCTCAGGAAAGGCCAGTCCCCATGCGAGTTCCTCGGGGGCCTCTCGGGATTCCTCTCCCGTCGATGCCGGGGCCTAAGACCTTGTGTGAAGTCGGGTCCGGAACCTGAGGATTCCTCTCCAGTGCTGACATGGATCTTGGGGTACTTCTGGAGTCTTCCGAGGGGAGTCAATCCTCGTCTCCAATGCGGGCAAGGAATTGCGCTTTCCTCCAGAGCAGTAGCAGCAGTGTCACGCAGTCCGCCGCGTGGATCAAAGGATCTATGGTTTTCCCTCGAGTCTTTCCCACGAGGCTTTCCGACGAGACTTTCCCACAGGGCTGTCCCACGTGCACACGTGGTGGGAGTCGATCCTCGGCTTGAACGTCAAGGCAGTGCAGGGAAAACAGGTTCCTCTGGAATGGACTGACACATCTGGGGGACTCTTGGAATGGTGCCACGACCCTGGAGTTCCTCTCGCCTTTCCTGTGGAGAGCGCCTCCTCTTGAGATGCGACGGGAACGCCGGGAATTCTTTCCCTACGAAACAAGGAAAGGATCCCTCATCTCGAGCTAGGAGGCGGAAACGGGGCTCCCCTGGATGTGTGCGGGACCCCACGTGCTTCCTCTCGAGTGGAGACGGGTATGTCGGGGAACTTCTTGAGTTGCAGCAAGGGTGTGAAGCACCCTTTGGAAGTTCCAGTGGTTAGATGTGATTAGCCTCGAGAAGCCTCAGCGGAAATGGGCCTCATCTCGCCAGGAGGGCAAAACCTCCTGGATTTTCTCGAGTTGGGGCAGGTGCTCTCGACTTACGACGGGGACCTCAGGGACCCGCTCTGGTGGCTTCAGGAATGGCCAGTCCCCATGCGAGTTCCTCGGGGGCCTCTCGGGATTCCTCTCCCGTCGATGCGGGGGCCTAGGACCTAGTGTGGAGTCGGGGCCGGAACCTGAGGATTCCTCTCCAGTGCTGACATGGATCTTGGGGTACTTCTGGAGTCTCCCCAGGGGAGTCAGTCCTCGTCTCGAATGCGGGCATGCACTTTTGCTTTCCTCCAGAGCGGTAGCAGCAGTGTCACGCAGTCCGCCGGGTGGATCAAAGGATCTATGGTTTTCCCTCTAGTCTTTCCCACGAGGCTTTCCCACGAGGCTTTCCCACAGGGCTGTACCACGTGCACACTTGGTGGGACTCGATCTTCGGCTTGAACGTCAAGGCAGTGCAGGGAAAACAGGTTCCTCTGGAATGGACTGACACATCTGGGGGTCTCTTGGAATGGTGACACGACCCTGGAGTTCCTCTCGCCTTTCCTGTGGAGAGTGCCACCTCTTGAGATGCGACGGGAACGCCGGGAATTCTTTCCCTACGAAACAGGGAAAGGATCCCTCATCTCGAGCTAGGAGGCGGAAACGGGGCTCCCCTGGATGTGTGCGGGACCCCACGTGCTTCCTCTCGAGTGGAGACGGGTATGTCGGGGAACTTCTTGAGTTGCAACAAGAGTGTGAAGGACCCTTTGGAAGTTCCAGTGGTTAGATGTGATTAGCCTCGAGAAGCCTCAGCGGAAATGGGCCTCATCTCGCCTGGAGGGCAAAACCTCCTGGATTTTCTCGAGTTGCGGCAGGTGCTCTCGACTTACGACGTGGACCTCAGGGACCCGTTCTGGTGGCCTCAGGAAAGGCCAGTCCCCATGCGAGTTCCTCGGGGGCCTCTCGGGATTACTCTCCCATCGATGCCGGGGCCTAAGACGTTGTGTGGAGTCGGGGCCGGAACCTGAGGATTCCTCTCCAGTGCTGACATGGATCTTGGGGTACTTCTGGCGTCTCCCCAGGGGAGTCAGTCCTCGTATCGAATGCGGGCATGCACTTGCGCATTCCTCCAGAGCGGTAGCAGCAGTGTCACGCAGTCCGCCGCGTGGATCAAAGGATCTATGGTTTTCCCTCGAGTCTTTCCCACGAGGCTTTCCCACGAGGCTTTCCCACAGGGCTGTCCCACGTGCACACGTGGTGGGAGTCGATCCTCGGCTTGAACGTCAAGGCAGTGCAGGGAAAACAGGTTCCTCTGGAATGGACTGACCCATCTAGGGGACTCTTGGAATGGTGGCACGACCCTGGAGTTCCTCTCGCCTTTCCTGTGGAGAGCGCCTCCTCTTGAGGTGCGACGGGAACGCCGGGAATTCTTTCCCTACGAAACAGGGAAAGGATCCCTCATCTCGAGCTAGGAGGCGGAAACGGGGCTCCCCTGGATGTGTGCGGGACCCAACGTGCTTCCTCTCGAGTGGAGACGGGTATGTCGCGGAACTGCTTGAGTTGCAGCAAGGGTGTGAAAGACCCTTTGGAAGTTCCAGTGGTTAGATGTGATTAGCCTCGAGAAGCTTCAGCGGAAATGGGCCTCATCTCGCCTGGAGGGCAAAACCTCCTGAATTTACTCGAGTTGCGGCAGGTGCTCTCGACTTACGACTGGGACCTCAGGGACCCGCTCTGGTGGCCTCAGAAAAGGCCAGTCCCCATGCGAGTTCCTCGGGGGCCTCTCGGGATTCCTCTCCCGTCGATGCCGGGGCCTAAGACCTTGTGTGGAGTCGGTGCCGGAACCTGAGGTTTCCTCTCCAGTGCTGACATGGATCTTGGGGTACTTCTTGAGTCTCCCCAGGGGAGTCAGTCCTCGCCTCGAAATCGTGCATGCACTTGCGCTTTCCTCCAGAGCGGTAGCAGCAGTGTCACGCAGTCCGCCCCGTGGATCAAAGGATCTATGGTTTTCCCTCGAGTCTTTCCCACGAGGCTTTCCCACGAGGCTTTCCCACAGGGCTGTCCCACGTGCACACGTGGTGGGAGTCGATCCTCGGCTTGAACGTCAAGGCAGTGCAGGGAAAACAGGTTCCTCGGAATGGACTGACACATCTGGGGGACTCTTGGAATGGTGCCACGACCCTGGAGTTCCTCTCGCCTTTCCTGTGGAGAGCGCCTCCTCTTGAGATGCGACGGGAACGCCGGGAATTCTTTCCCTACGAAACAAGGAAAGGATCCCTCATCTCGAGCTAGGAGGCGGAAACGGGGCTCCCCTGGATGTGTGCGGGACCCCACGTGCTTCCTCTCGAGTGGAGACGGGTATGTCGGGGAACTTCTTGAGTTGCAGCAAGGGTGTGAAGCACCCTTTGGAAGTTCCAGTGGTTAGATGTGATTAGCCTCGAGAAGCCTCAGCGGAAATGGGCCTCATCTCGCCAGGAGGGCAAAACCTCCTGGATTTTCTCGAGTTGGGGCAGGTGCTCTCGACTTACGACGGGGACCTCAGGTACCCGCTCTGGTGGCCTCAGGAAAGGCCAGTCCCCATGCGAGTTCCTCGGGGGCCTCTCGGGATTCCTCTCCCGTCGATGCCGGGGCCTAGGACCTAGTGTGGAGTCGGGGCCGGAACCTGAGGATTCCTCTCCAGTGCTGACATGGATCTTGGGGTACTTCTGGAGTCTCCCCAGGGGAGTCAGTCCTCGTCTCGAATGCGGGCATGCACTTTTGCTTTCCTACAGAGCGGTAGCAGCAGTGTCACGCAGTCCGCCGGGTGGATCAAAGGATCTATGGTTTTCCCTCTAGTCTTTCCCACGAGGCTTTCCCACGAGGCTTTCCCACAGGGCTGTACCACGTGCACACTTGGTGGGACTCGATCTTCGGCTTGAACGTCAAGGCAGTGCAGGGAAAACAGGTTCCTCTGGAATGGACTGACACATCTGGGGGTCTCTTGGAATGGTGACACGACCCTGGAGTTCCTCTCGCCTTTCCTGTGGAGAGTGCCACCTCTTGAGATGCGACGGGAACGCCGGGAATTCTTTCCCTACGAAACAGGGAAAGGATCCCTCATCTCGAGCTAGGAGGCGGAAACGGGGCTCCCCTGGATGTGTGCGGGACCCCACGTGCTTCCTCTCGAGTGGAGACGGGTATGTCGGGGAACTTCTTGAGTTGCAGCAAGGGTGTGAAGGACCCTTTGGAAGTTCCAGTGGTTAGATGTGATTAGCCTCGAGAAGCCTCAGCGGAAATGGGCCTCATCTCGCCTGGAGGGCAAATCCTCCTGGATTTTCTCGAGTTGCGGCAGGTGCTCTCGACTTACGACGGGGACCTCAGGGACCCGCTCTGGTGGCCTCAGGAAAGGCCAGTCCCCATGCGAGTTCCTCGGGGGCCTCTCGGGATTCCTCTCCCGTCGATGCCGGGGCCTAGGACCTAGTGTGGAGTCGGCTCCGGAACCTGAGGATTCCTCTCCAGTGCTGACATCGATCTTGGGGTACTTCTGGAGTCTCCCCAGGGGAGTCAGTCCTCGTCTCGAATGCGGGCATGCACTTTTGCTTTCCTACAGAGCGGTAGCAGCAGTGTCACGCAGTCCGCCGGGTGGATCAAAGGATCTATGGTTTTCCCTCTAGTCTTTCCCACGAGGCTTTCCCACGAGGCTTTCCCACAGGGCTGTACCACGTGCACACTTGGTGAGACTCGATCTTCGGCTTGAACGTCAAGGCAGTGCAGGGAAAACAGGTTCCTCTGGAATGGACTGACACATCTGGGGGTCTCTTGGAATGGTGACACGACCCTGGAGTTCCTCTCGCCTTTCCTGTGGAGAGTGCCACCTCTTGAGATGCGACGGGAACGCCGGGAATTCTTTCCCTACGAAACAGGGAAAGGATCCCTCATCTCGAGCTAGGAGGCGGAAACGGGGCTCCCCTGGATGTGTGCGGGACCCCACGTACTTCCTCTCGAGTGGAGACGGGTATGTCGGGGAACTTCTTGAGTTGCAACAAGAGTGTGAAGGACCCTTTGGAAGTTCCAGTGGTTAGATGTGATTAGCCTCGAGAAGCCTCAGCGGAAATGGGCCTCATCTCGCCTGGAGGGCAAAACCTCCTGGATTTTCTCGAGTTGCGGCAGGTGCTCTCGACTTACGACGGGGACCTCAGGGACCCGTTCTGGTGGCCTCAGGAAAGGCCAGTCCCCATGCGAGTTCCTCGGGGGCCTCTCAGGATTACTCTCCCGTCGATGCCGGGGCCTAAGACGTTGTGTGGAGTCGGGGCCGGAACCTGAGGATTCCTCTCCAGTGCTGACATGGATCTTGGGGTACTTCTGGCGTCTCCCCAGGGGAGTCAGTCCTCGTCTCGAATGCGGGCATGCACTTGCGCTTTCCTCCAGAGCGGTAGAAGCAGTGTCACGCAGTCCACCGCGTGGATCAAAGGATCTATGGTTTTCCCTCCAGTCTTTCCCACGAGGCTTTCCGACGAGGCTTTCCCACAGGGCTGTCCCACGTGCACACGTGGTGGGAGTCGATCCTCGGCTTGCACGTCAAGGCAGTGCAGGGAAAACAGGTTCCTCTGGAATGGACTGACCCATCTGGGGGACTCTTGGAATGGTGGCACGACCCTGGAGTTCCTCTCGCCTTTCCTGTGGAGAGCGCCTCGTCTTGAGATGCGACGGGAACGCCGGGAATTCTTTCCCTACTAAACAGGGAAAGGATCCCTCATCTCGAGCTAGGAGGCGGAAACGGGGCTCCCCTGGATGTGTGCGGGACCCACGTGCTTCCTCTCGAGTGGAGACGGGTATGTCGGGGAACTTCTTGAGTTGCAGCAAGGGTGTGAAGGACCCTTTGGAAGTTCCAGTGGTTAGATGTGATTAGCCTCGAGAAGCCTCAGCGGAAATGGGCCTCATCTCGCCTGGAGGGCAAATCCTCCTGGATTTTCTCGAGTTGCGGCAGGTGCTCTCGACTTACGACGGGGACCTCAGGGACCCGTTCTGGTGGCCTCAGGAAAGGCCAGTCCCCATGCGAGTTCCTCGGGGGCCTCTCGGGATTCCTCTCCCGTCGATGCCGGGGCCTAAGACCTTGTGTGAAGTCCGGGCCGGAACCTGAGGATTCCTCTCCAGTGCTGACATGGATCTTGGGGTACTTCTGGAGTCTTCCGAGGGGAGTCAGTCCGCGTCTCGAATGCGGGCATGCACTTGTGCTTTCCTTCAGAGCAGTAGCAGCAGTGTCACGCAGTCCGCCGCGTGGATCAAAGGATCTATGGTTTTCCCTCGAGTCTTTCCCACGAGGCTTTCCCACGAGGCTTTCCCACAGGGCTGTCCCACGTGCACACGTGGTGGGAGTCGATCCTCGGCTTGAACGTCAAGGCAGTGCAGGGAAAACAGGTTCCTCTGGAATGGACTGACACATCTGGGGGACTCTTGGAATGGTGCCACGACCCTGGAGTTCCTCTCGCCTTTCCTGTGGAGAGCGCCTCCTCTTGAGATGCGACGGGAACGCCGGGAATGCTTTCCCTACTAAACAGGGAAAGGATCCCTCATCTCGAGCTAGGAGGCGGAAACGGGGCTCCCCTGGATGTGTGCGGGACCCCACGTGCTTCCTCTCGAGTGGAGACGGATATGTCGGGCAACTTCTTGAGTTGCAGTAAGGGTGTGAAGGACCCTTTGGAAGTTCCAGTGGCTGGATGCGATTAGCCTCGAGAAGCCTCAGCGGAAATGGGCCTCATCTCGCCTGGCGGGCAAAACCTCCTGGATTTTCTCGAGTTGCGGCAGGTGCTCTCGACTTACGACGGGGACCTCAGGGACCCGCTCTGGAGTCCTCAGGAAAGGCCAGTCCCCATGCGAGTTCCTCGGGGGCCTCTCGGGATTCCTCTCCCGTCGATGCCCGGGCCTAAGACATTGTGTGGAGTCGGGGCCGGAACCTGAGGATTCCTCTCCAGTGCTGACATGGATCTTGCGGTACTTCTGGAGTCTCCCTAGGGGAGTCAGTCCACGTCTCGAATGCGGGCATGCACTTGCGTTTTCCTCCAGAGTGGTAGCAGCAGTGTCACGCAGTCCGCCGCGTGGATCAAAGGATCTATGGTTTTCCCTTGAGTCTTTCCCACGAGGCTTTCCCACGAGGCTTTCCCACAGGGCTGTCCCACGTGCACACGTGGTGGGAGTCGATCCTCGGCTTGAACGTCAAGGCAGTGCAGGGAAAACAGGTTCCTCTGGAATGGACTGACACATCTAGGGGACTCTTGGAATGGTGGCACGACCCTGGAGTTCCTCTCGCCTTTCCTGTGGAGAGCGCCTCCTCTTGAGGTGCGACGGGAACGCCGGGAATTCTTTCCCTACGAAACAGGGAAAGGATCCCTCATCTCGAGCTAGGAGGCGGAAACGGGGCTCCCCTGGATTTGTGCGGGACCCAACGTGCTTCCTCTCGAGTGGAGACGGGTATGTGGCGGAACTGCTTGAGTTGCAGCAAGGGTGTGAAAGACCCTTTGGAAGTTCCAGTGGTTAGATGTGATTAGCCTCGAGAAGCCTCAGCGGAAATGGGCCTCATCTCGCCTGGAGGGCAAAACCTCCTGAATTTACTCGAGTTGCGGCAGGTGCTCTCGACTTACGACTGGGACCTCAGGGACCCGCTCTGGTGGCCTCAGAAAAGGCCAGTCCCCATGCGAGTTCCTCGGGGGCCTCTCGGGATTCCTCTCCCGTCGATGCCGGGGCCTAAGACCTTGTGTGGAGTCGGTGCCGGAACCTGAGGTTTCCTCTCCAGTGCTGATATGGATCTTGGGGTACTTCTTGAGTCTCCCCAGGGGAGTCAGTCCTCGCCTCGAAATCGTGCATGCACTTGCGCTTTCCTCCAGAGCGGTAGCAGCAGTGTCACGCAGTCCGCCCCGTGGATCAAAGGATCTATGGTTTTCCCTCGAGTCTTTCCCACGAGGCTTTCCCACGAGGCTTTCCCACAGGGCTGTCCCACGTGCACACGTGGTGGGAGTCGATCCTCGGCTTGAACGTCAAGGCAGTGCAGGGAAAACAGGTTCCTCGGAATGGACTGACACATCTGGGGGACTCTTGGAATGGTGCCACGACCCTGGAGTTCCTCTCGCCTTTCCTGTGGAGAGCGCCTCCTCTTGAGATGCGACGGGAACGCCGGGAATTCTTTCCCTACGAAACAAGGAAAGGATCCCTCATCTCGAGCTAGGAGGCGGAAACGGGGCTCCCCTGGATGTGTGCGGGACCCCACGTGCTTCCTCTCGAGTGGAGACGGGTATGTCGGGGAACTTCTTGAGTTGCAGCAAGGGTGTGAAGCACCCTTTGGAAGTTCCAGTGGTTAGATGTGATTAGCCTCGAGAAGCCTCAGCGGAAATGGGCCTCATCTCGCCAGGAGGGCAAAACCTCCTGGATTTTCTCGAGTTGGGGCAGGTGCTCTCGACTTACGACGGGGACCTCAGGTACCCGCTCTGGTGGCCTCAGGAAAGGCCAGTCCCCATGCGAGTTCTTCGGGGGCCTCTCGGGATTCCTCTCCCGTCGATGCCGGGGCCTAGGACCTAGTGTGGAGTCGGGGCCGGAACCTGAGGATTCCTCTCCAGTGCTGACATGGATCTTGGGGTACTTCTGGAGTCTCCCCAGGGGAGTCAGTCCTCGTCTCGAATGCGGGCATGCACTTTTGCTTTCCTACAGAGCGGTAGCAGCAGTGTCACGCAGTCCGCCGGGTGGATCAAAGGATCTATGGTTTTCCCTCTAGTCTTTCCCACGAGGCTTTCCCACGAGGCTTTCCCACAGGGCTGTACCACGTGCACACTTGGTGGGACTCGATCTTCGGCTTGAACGTCAAGGCAGTGCAGGGAAAACAGGTTCCTCTGGAATGGACTGACACATCTGGGGGTCTCTTGGAATGGTGACACGACCCTGGAGTTCCTCTCGCCTTTCCTGTGGAGAGTGCCACCTCTTGAGATGCGACGGGAACGCCGGGAATTCTTTCCCTACGAAACAGGGAAAGGATCCCTCATCTCGAGCTAGGAGGCGGAAACGGGGCTCCCCTGGATGTGTGCGGGACCCCACGTGCTTCCTCTCGAGTGGAGACGGGTATGTCGGGGAACTTCTTGAGTTGCAGCAAGGGTGTGAAGGACCCTTTGGAAGTTCCAGTGGTTAGATGTGATTAGCCTCGAGAAGCCTCAGCGGAAATGGGCCTCATCTCGCCTGGAGGGCAAATCCTCCTGGATTTTCTCGAGTTGCGGCAGGTGCTCTCGACTTACGACGGGGACCTCAGGGACCCGCTCTGGTGGCCTCAGGAAAGGCCAGTCCCCATGCGAGTTCCTCGGGGGCCTCTCGGGATTCCTCTCCCGTCGATGCCGGGGCCTAGGACCTAGTGTGGAGTCGGGGCCGGAACCTGAGGATTCCTCTCCAGTGCTGACATCGATCTTGGGGTACTTCTGGAGTCTCCCCAGGGGAGTCAGTCCTCGTCTCGAATGCGGGCATGCACTTTTGCTTTCCTACAGAGCGGTAGCAGCAGTGTCACGCAGTCCGCCGGGTGGATCAAAGGATCTATGGTTTTCCCTCTAGTCTTTCCCACGAGGCTTTCCCACGAGGCTTTCCCACAGGGCTGTACCACGTGCACACTTGGTGAGACTCGATCTTCGGCTTGAACGTCAAGGCAGTGCAGGGAAAACAGGTTCCTCTGGAATGGACTGACACATCTGGGGGTCTCTTGGAATGGTGACACGACCCTGGAGTTCCTCTCGCCTTTCCTGTGGAGAGTGCCACCTCTTGAGATGCGACGGGAACGCCGGGAATTCTTTCCCTACGAAACAGGGAAAGGATCCCTCATCTCGAGCTAGGAGGCGGAAACGGGGCTCCCCTGGATGTGTGCGGGACCCCACGTACTTCCTCTCGAGTGGAGACGGGTATGTCGGGGAACTTCTTGAGTTGCAACAAGAGTGTGAAGGACCCTTTGGAAGTTCCAGTGGTTAGATGTGATTAGCCTCGAGAAGCCTCAGCGGAAATGGGCCTCATCTCGCCTGGAGGGCAAAACCTCCTGGATTTTCTCGAGTTGCGGCAGGTGCTCTCGACTTACGACGGGGACCTCAGGGACCCGTTCTGGTGGCCTCAGGAAAGGCCAGTCCCCATGCGAGTTCCTCGGGGGCCTCTCAGGATTACTCTCCCGTCGATGCCGGGGCCTAAGACGTTGTGTGGAGTCGGGGCCGGAACCTGAGGATTCCTCTCCAGTGCTGACATGGATCTTGGGGTACTTCTGGCGTCTCCCCAGGGGAGTCAGTCCTCGTCTCGAATGCGGGCATGCACTTGCGCTTTCCTCCAGAGCGGTAGAAGCAGTGTCACGCAGTCCACCGCGTGGATCAAAGGATCTATGGTTTTCCCTCCAGTCTTTCCCACGAGGCTTTCCGACGAGGCTTTCCCACAGGGCTGTCCCACGTGCACACGTGGTGGGAGTCGATCCTCGGCTTGCACGTCAAGGCAGTGCAGGGAAAACAGGTTCCTCTGGAATGGACTGACCCATCTGGGGGACTCTTGGAATGGTGGCACGACCCTGGAGTTCCTCTCGCCTTTCCTGTGGAGAGCGCCTCGTCTTGAGATGCGACGGGAACGCCGGGAATTCTTTCCCTACTAAACAGGGAAAGGATCCCTCATCTCGAGCTAGGAGGCGGAAACGGGGCTCCCCTGGATGTGTGCGGGACCCACGTGCTTCCTCTCGAGTGGAGACGGGTATGTCGGGGAACTTCTTGAGTTGCAGCAAGGGTGTGAAGGACCCTTTGGAAGTTCCAGTGGTTAGATGTGATTAGCCTCGAGAAGCCTCAGCGGAAATGGGCCTCATCTCGCCTTGAGGGCAAATCCTCCTGGATTTTCTCGAGTTGCGGCAGGTGCTCTCGACTTACGACGGGGACCTCAGGGACCCGTTCTGGTGGCCTCAGGAAAGGCCAGTCCCCATGCGAGTTCCTCGGGGGCCTCTCGGTATTCCTCTCCCGTCGATGCCGGGGCCTAAGACCTTGTGTGAAGTCCGGGCCGGAACCTGAGGATTCCTCTCCAGTGCTGACATGGATCTTGGGGTACTTCTGGAGTCTTCCGAGGGGAGTCAGTCCGCGTCTCGAATGCGGGCATGCACTTGTGCTTTCCTTCAGAGCAGTAGCAGCAGTGTCACGCAGTCCGCCGCGTGGATCAAAGGATCTATGGTTTTCCCTCGAGTCTTTCCCACGAGGCTTTCCCACGAGGCTTTCCCACAGGGCTGTCCCACGTGCACACGTGGTGGGAGTCGATCCTCGGCTTGAACGTCAAGGCAGTGCAGGGAAAACAGGTTCCTCTGGAATGGACTGACACATCTGGGGGACTCTTGGAATGGTGCCACGACCCTGGAGTTCCTCTCGCCTTTCCTGTGGAGAGCGCCTCCTCTTGAGATGCGACGGGAACGCCGGGAATGCTTTCCCTACTAAACAGGGAAAGGATCCCTCATCTCGAGCTAGGAGGCGGAAACGGGGCTCCCCTGGATGTGTGCGGGACCCCACGTGCTTCCTCTCGAGTGGAGACGGGTATGTCGGGCAACTTCTTGAGTTGCAGTAAGGGTGTGAAGGACCCTTTGGAAGTTCCAGTGGCTGGATGCGATTAGCCTCGAGAAGCCTCAGCGGAAATGGGCCTCATCTCGCCTGGAGGGCAAAACCTCCTGGATTTTCTCGAGTTGCGGCAGGTGCTCTCGACTTACGACGGGGACCTCAGGGACCCGCTCTGGAGTCCTCAGGAAAGGCCAGTCCCCATGCGAGTTCCTCGGGGGCCTCTCGGGATTCCTCTCCCGTCGATGCCCGGGCCTAAGACATTGTGTGGAGTCGGGGCCGGAACCTGAGGATTCCTCTCCAGTGCTGACATGGATCTTGCGGTACTTCTGGAGTCTCCCTAGGGGAGTCAGTCCACGTCTCGAATGCGGGCATGCACTTGCGTTTTCCTCCAGAGTGGTAGCAGCAGTGTCACGCAGTCCGCCGCTTGGATCAAAGGATCTATGGTTTTCCCTTGAGTCTTTCCCACGAGGCTTTCCCACGAGGCTTTCCCACAAGGCTGTCCCACGTGCACACGTGGTGGGAGTCGATCCTCGGCTTGAACGTCAAGGCAGTGCAGGGAAAACAGGTTCCTCTGGAATGGACTGACACATCTGGGGGACTCGTGGAATGGTGGCACGACCCTGGAGTTCCTCTCGCCTTTCCTGTGGAGAGCGCCTCCTCTTGAGATGCGACGGGAACGCCGGGAATTCTTTCCCTACGAAACAGGGAAAGGATCCCTCATCTCGAGCTAGGAGGCGGAAACGGGGCTCCCCTGGATGTTTGCGGGACCCGATTTGCTTCCTCTCGAGTGGAGACGGGTATGTCGCGGAACTGCTTGAGTTGCAACAAGGGTGTGAAGGACCCTTTGGAAGTTCCAGTGGCTGGATGCGATTAGCCTCGAGAAGCCTCAGCGGAAATGGGCCTCATCTCGCCTGGAGGGCAAAACCTCCTGGATTTTCTCGAGTTGCGTCAGGTGCTCTCGACTTACGACGGGGACCTCAGGGACCCGCTCTGGAGGCCTCGGGAAAGGCCAGTCCCCTTGCGAGTTCCTCGGGGGCCTCTCGGGATTCCTCTCCCGTCGATGCCCGGGCCTAAGACCTTGTGTGGAGTCGGGGCCGGAACCTGAGGATTCCTCTCCAGTGCTGACATGGATCTTGGGGTACTTCTGGAGTCTCCCCAGGGGAGTCAGTCCTCGTCTCGAATGCGGGCATGCACTTGCGCTTTCCTCCAGAGCAGTATCAGCAGTGTCACGCAGTCCGCCGCGTGGATCAAAGGATCTATGGTTTTCCCTCGAGTCTTTCCCACGAGGCTTTCCCATGAGGCTTTCCCACAGGGCTGTCCCACGTGCACACGTGGTGGGAGTCGATCCTCGGCTTGAACGTCAAGGAAGTGCAGGGAAAACAGGTTCCTCTGGAATGGACTGATCCATCTGGGGGACTCTTGGAATGGTGGCACGACCCTGGAGTTCCTCTCGCCTTTCCTGTGGAGAGCGCCTCCTCTTGAGATGCGACGGGAACGCCGGGAATTCTTTCCCTACGAAACAGGGAAAGGATCCCTCATCTCGAGCTAGGAGGCGGAAACGGGGCTCCCCTGGATGTGTGCGGACCCCACGTGCTTCCTCTCCAGTGGAGACGGTTATGTCGGGGAACTTCTTGAGTTGCAGCAAGGGTGTGAAGGACCCTTTGGAAGTTCCAGTGGTTAGATGCTATTAGCCTCGAGAAGCCTCAGCGGAAATGGGCCTCATCTCGCCTGGAGGGCAAAACCTCCTGGATTTTCTCGAGTTGCGGCAGGTGCTCTCGACTTACGACGGGGACCTCAGGGACCCGCTCTGGTGGCCTCAGGAAAGGCCAGTCCCCATGCGAGTTCCTCGGGGGCCTCTCGGGATTCCTCTCCCGTCGATGCCGGGGCCTGAGACCTTGTGTGGAGTCGGGGCCGGAACCTGAGGATTCCTCTCCAGTGCTGACATGGATCTTGGGGTCCTTCTGGAGTCTCCCCAGGGGAGTCAGTCCTCGTTTCGAATGCGGGCATGCACTTGCGCTTTCCTCCAGAGCAGTAGCAGCAGTGTCACGCAGTCCGCCGCGAGGATCAAAGGATCTATGGTTTTCCCTCGAGTCTTTCCCACGAGGCTTTCCCACGGGGCTTTCCCAAAGGGCTGTACCACGTGCACACGTGGTGGGAGTCGATCCTCGGCTTGAACGTCAAGGCAGTGCAGGGAAAACAGGTTCCTCTGGAATGGACTGACCCATCTGGGGGACTCTTTGGAATGGTGGCACGACCCTGGAGTTCCTCTCGCCTTTCCTGTGGAGAGCGCCTCCTCTTGAGGTGCGACGGGAACGCCGGGAATTCTTTCCCTATGAAACAGGGAAAGGATCCCTCATCTCGAGCTAGGAGGCGGAAACGGGGCTCCTCTGGATGTGTGCGGGACCCAACGTGCTTCCTCTCGAGTGGAGACGGGTATGTCGCGGAACTGCTTGAGTTGCAGCAAGGGTGTGAAAGACCCTTTGGAAGTTCCAGTGGTTAGATGTGATTAGCCTCGAGAAGCCTCAGCGGAAATGGGCCTCATCTCGCCTGGAGGGCAAAACCTCCTGGATTTTCTCGAGTTGCGGCAGGTGCTCTCGACTTACGACGGGGACCTCAGGAACCCGCTCTGGAGGCCTCAGGAAAGGCCAGTCCCCATGCGAGTTCCTCGGGGGCCTCTCGGGATTCCTCTCCCGTCGATGCCGGGGACTAAGACCTTGTGTGGAGTCGGGGCCGGAACCTGAGGATTCCTCTCCAGTGCTGACATGGATCTTGGGGTACTTCTGGAGTCTCCCCAGGGGAGTCAGTCCTCGTCTCGAATGCGGGCATGCACTTGCGGTTTCCTCGAGAGTGGTAGCAGCAGTGTCACGCAGTCCGCCGCGTGGATCAAAGGATCTATGGTTTTCCCTTGAGTCTTTCCCACGAGGCTTTCCCACAGGGCTGTCCCACGTGCACACGTGGTGGGAGTCGATCCTCGGCTTGAACGTCAAGTCAGTGTAGGGAAACAGGTTCCTCTGGAATGGACTGACCCATCTGGGGTACTCTTGGAATGGTTGCACGACCCTGGAGTTCCTCTCGCCTTTCCTGTGGAGAGCGCCTTCTCTTGAGATGCGACGGGAACGCCGGGAATTCTTTCCCTACAAAACAGGGAAAGGATCCCTTATCTCGAGCTAGGAGGCGGAAACGGGGCTCCCCTGGATGTGTGCGGGACCCCACGTGCTTCCTCTCGAGTGGAGACGGTTATGTCGGGGAACTTCTTGAGTTGCAGCAAGGGTGTGAAGGACCCTTTGGAAGTTCCAGTGGTTAGATGTGATTAGCCTCGAGAAGCCTCAGCGGAAATGGGCCTCATCTCGCCTGGAGGGCAAAACCTCCTGGATTTTCTCGAGTTGCGGCAGGTGCTCTCTACTCACGACGGGGACCGAAGGGACCCGTTCTCGTGGCCTCAGGAAAGGCCATTCCCCTGCGAGTTCCTCGGGGGCCTCTCGGGATTCCTCTCCCATCGATGCCGGGGCCTAAGACCTTGTGTGAAGGCGGGGCCGGAACCTGAGGATTCCTCTCCATTGCTGACATGCATCTTGGGGTACTTCTTGAGTCTTCCGAGGGGAGTCAGTCCTCGTCTCGAATGCGGGCATGCACTTGGGCTTTCCTCCAGAGCAGTAGCAGCAGTGTCACGCAGTCGGCCACGTGGATCAAAGGATCTATGTTTTTCCCTCGAGTCTTTCCCATGAGGCTTTCCCACGAGGCTTTCCCACAGGGCTGTCCCACGTGCACACGTGGTGGGGGTCGATCCTCGGTTTGAACGTCAAGGCAATGCAGGGAAAACAGGTTCTTCTGGAATGGACTGACACATCTGTGGGACTCTTGGAATGGTGCCACGACCCTGGAGTTCCTCTCGCCTTTCCTGTGGAGAGCGCCTCCTCTTGAGATGCGACGGGAACGCCGGGAATTCTTTCCCTACTAAACAGGGAAAGGATCCCTCATCTCGAGCTAGGAGGCGGATACGGGGCTCACCTGGATGTGTGCGGGACCCCACGTGCTTCCTCTCGAGTGGAGACGGGTATGTCGGGGAACTTCTTGAGTTGCAGGAAGGGTGTGAAGGACCCTTTGGAAGTTCCAGTGGTCAGATATGATTGGCCTCGAGAAGCCTCAGCGGAAATGGGCCTCATCTCGCCTGGAGGGCAAAACCTCCTGGATTTTCTCGAGTTGCGGCAGGTGCTCTCGACTTACGACGGGGACCTCAGGGACCCGCTCTGGAGTCCTCAGGAAAGGCCAGTCCCCATGCGAGTTCCTCGGGGGCCTCTCGGGATTCCTCTCCCGTCGATGCCCGGGCCTAAGACCTTGTGTGGAGTCGGGGCCGGAACCTGAGGATTCCTCTCCAGTGCTGACATGGATCTTGCGGTACTTCTGGAGTCTCCCTAGGGGAGTCAGTCCACGTCTCGAATGCGGGCATGCACTTGCGTTTTCCTCCAGAGTGGTAGCAGCAGTGTCACGCAGTCCGCCGCTTGGATCAAAGGATCTATGGTTTTCCCTTGAGTCTTTCCCACGAGGCTTTCCCACGAGGCTTTCCCACAAGGCTGTCCCACGTGCACACGTGGTGGGAGTCGATCCTCGGCTTGAACGTCAAGGCAGTGCAGGGAAAACAGGTTCCTCTGGAATGGACTGACACATCTGGGGGACTCGTGGAATGGTGGCACGACCCTGGAGTTCCTCTCGCCTTTCCTGTGGAGAGCGCCTCCTCTTGAGATGCGACGGGAACGCCGGGAATTCTTTCCCTACGAAACAGGGAAAGGATCCCTCATCTCGAGCTAGGAGGCGGAAACGGGGCTCCCCTGGATGTTTGCGGGACCCGATTTGCTTCCTCTCGAGTGGAGACGGGTATGTCGCGGAACTGCTTGAGTTGCAACAAGGGTGTGAAGGACCCTTTGGAAGTTCCAGTGGCTGGATGCGATTAGCCTCGAGAAGCCTCAGCGGAAATGGGCCTCATCTCGCCTGGAGGGCAAAACCTCCTGGATTTCTCGAGTTGCGTCAGGTGCTCTCGACTTACGACGGGGACCTCAGGGACCCGCTCTGGAGGCCTCGGGAAAGGCCAGTCCCCTTGCGAGTTCCTCGGGGGCCTCTCGGGATTCCTCTCCCGTCGATGCCCGGGCCTAAGACCTTGTGTGGAGTCGGGGCCGGAACCTGAGGATTCCTCTCCAGTGCTGACATGGATCTTGGGGTACTTCTGGAGTCTCCCCAGGGGAGTCAGTCCTCGTCTCGAATGCGGGCATGCACTTGCGCTTTCCTCCAGAGCAGTATCAGCAGTGTCACGCAGTCCGCCGCGTGGATCAAAGGATCTATGGTTTTCCCTCGAGTCTTTCCCACGAGGCTTTCCCATGAGGCTTTCCCACAGGGCTGTCCCACGTGCACACGTGGTGGGAGTCGATCCTCGGCTTGAACGTCAAGGAAGTGCAGGGAAAACAGGTTCCTCTGGAATGGACTGATCCATCTGGGGGACTCTTGGAATGGTGGCACGACCCTGGAGTTCCTCTCGCCTTTCCTGTGGAGAGCGCCTCCTCTTGAGATGCGACGGGAACGCCGGGAATTCTTTCCCTACGAAACAGGGAAAGGATCCCTCATCTCGAGCTAGGAGGCGGAAACGGGGCTCCCCTGGATGTGTGCGGACCCCACGTGCTTCCTCTCCAGTGGAGACGGTTATGTCGGGGAACTTCTTGAGTTGCAGCAAGGGTGTGAAGGACCCTTTGGAAGTTCCAGTGGTTAGATGCTATTAGCCTCGAGAAGCCTCAGCGGAAATGGGCCTCATCTCGCCTGGAGGGCAAAACCTCCTGGATTTTCTCGAGTTGCGGCAGGTGCTCTCGACTTACGACGGGGACCTCAGGGACCCGCTCTGGTGGCCTCAGGAAAGGCCAGTCCCCATGCGAGTTCCTCGGGGGCCTCTCGGGATTCCTCTCCCGTCGATGCCGGGGCCTGAGACCTTGTGTGGAGTCGGGGCCGGAACCTGAGGATTCCTCTCCAGTGCTGACATGGATCTTGGGGTCCTTCTGGAGTCTCCCCAGGGGAGTCAGTCCTCGTTTCGAATGCGGGCATGCACTTGCGCTTTCCTCCAGAGCAGTAGCAGCAGTGTCACGCAGTCCGCCGCGAGGATCAAAGGATCTATGGTTTTCCCTCGAGTCTTTCCCACGAGGCTTTCCCACGGGGCTTTCCCAAAGGGCTGTCCCACGTGCACACGTGGTGGGAGTCGATCCTCGGCTTGAACGTCAAGGCAGTGCAGGGAAAACAGGTTCCTCTGGAATGGACTGACCCATCTGGGGGACTCTTTGGAATGGTGGCACGACCCTGGAGTTCCTCTCGCCTTTCCTGTGGAGAGCGCCTCCTCTTGAGGTGCGACGGGAACGCCGGGAATTCTTTCCCTATGAAACAGGGAAAGGATCCCTCATCTCGAGCTAGGAGGCGGAAACGGGGCTCCCCTGGATGTGTGCGGGACCCCACGTGCTTCCTCTCGAGTGGAGACGGGTATGTCGCGGAACTGCTTGAGTTGCAGCAAGGGTGTGAAAGACCCTTTGGAAGTTCCAGTGGTTAGATGTGATTAGCCTCGAGAAGCCTCAGCGGAAATGGGCCTCATCTCGCCTGACGGGCAAAACCTCCTGGATTTTCTCGAGTTGCGGCAGGTGCTCTCGACTTACGACGGGGACCTCAGGAACCCGCTCTGGAGGCCTCAGGAAAGGCCAGTCCCCATGCGAGTTCCTCGGGGGCCTCTCGGGATTCCTCTCCCGTCGATGCCGGGGCCTAAGACCTTGTGTGGAGTCGGGGCCGGAACCTGAGGATTCCTCTCCAGTGCTGACATGGATCTTGGGGTACTTCTGGAGTCTCCCCAGGGGAGTCAGTCCTCGTCTCGAATGCGGGCATGCACTTGCGGTTTCCTCGAGAGTGGTAGCAGCAGTGTCACGCAGTCCGCCGCGTGGATCAAAGGATCTATGGTTTTCCCTTGAGTCTTTCCCACGAGGCTTTCCCACAGGGCTGTCCCACGTGCACACGTGGTGGGAGTCGATCCTCGGCTTGAACGTCAAGTCAGTGCAGGGAAACAGGTTCCTCTGGAATGGACTGACCCATCTGGGGTACTCTTGGAATGGTTGCACGACCCTGGAGTTCCTCTCGCCTTTCCTGTGGAGAGCGCCTTCTCTTGAGATGCGACGGGAACGCCGGGAATTCTTTCCCTACGAAACAGGGAAAGGATCCCTTATCTCGAGCTAGGAGGCGGAAACGGGGCTCCCCTGGATGTGTGCGGGACCCCACGTGCTTCCTCTCGAGTGGAGACGGTTATGTCGGGGAACTTCTTGAGTTGCAGCAAGGGTGTGAAGGACCCTTTGGAAGTTCCAGTGGTTAGATGTGATTAGCCTCGAGAAGCCTCAGCGGAAATGGGCCTCATCTCGCCTGGAGGGCAAAACCTCCTGGATTTTCTCGAGTTGCGGCAGGTGCTCTCTACTCACGACGGGGACCGCAGGGACCCGTTCTCGTGGCCTCAGGAAAGGCCATTCCCCTGCGAGTTCCTCGGGGGCCTCTCGGGATTCCTCTCCCATCGATGCCGGGGCCTAAGACCTTGTGTGAAGGCGGGGCCGGAACCTGAGGATTCCTCTCCAGTGCTGACATGCATCTTGGGGTACTTCTTGAGTCTTCCGAGGGGAGTCAGTCCTCGTCTCGAATGCGGGCATGCACTTGGGCTTTCCTCCAGAGCAGTAGCAGCAGTGTCACGCAGTCGGCCACGTGGATCAAAGGATCTATGTTTTTCCCTCGAGTCTTTCCCACGAGGCTTTCCCACGAGGCTTTCCCACAGGGCTGTCCCACGTGCACACGTGGTGGGGGTCGATCCTCGGTTTGAACGTCAAGGCAATGCAGGGAAAACAGGTTCTTCTGGAATGGACTGACACATCTGTGGGACTCTTGGAATGGTGCCACGACCCTGGAGTTCCTCTCGCCTTTCCTGTGGAGAGCGCCTCCTCTTGAGATGCGACGGGAACGCCGGGAATTCTTTCCCTACTAAACAGGGAAAGGATCCCTCATCTCGAGCTAGGAGGCGGATACGGGGCTCACCTGGATGTTTGCGGGACCCCACGTGCTTCCTCTCGAGTGGAGACGGGTATATCGGGGAACTTCTTGAGTTGCAGCAATGGTGTGAAGGACCCTTTGGAAGTTCCAGTGGTTAGATGTGATTAGCCTCGAGAAGCATCAGCGGAAATGGGCCTCATCTCGCCTGGAGGGCAAAACCTCCTGGATTTTCTCGAGTTGTGGCAGGTGCTCTCGACTAACGACGGGGACCTCGGGGACCCGCTCTGGTGGCCTCAGAGAAAGGCCAGTCCCCATGCGAGTTCCTCGGGGGCCTCTCGGGATTCCTCTCCCATCGAGGCTGGGGCCTAAGTCCTTGTGTGGAGTCGGGGCCGGAACCTGAGGATTCCTCTCCAGTGCTGACATGGATCTTGGGATACTTCTGGAGTCTCCCCAGGGAAGTCAGTCCTCGTCTCGAATGCGGGCATGCACTTGCGCTTTCCTCCCGAGCGGTAGCAGCAGTGTCACGCAGTCCGCCGCGTGGATCAAAGGATCTACGGTTTTCCCTCGATTCTTTCCCACGAGGCTTTCCCACGAGGCTTTCCCACGAGGCTGTCCCACGTGCACACGTGGTGGGAGTCGATCCTCGGCTTGAACGTCAAGGCTGTGCAGGGAAAACAGGTTCATCTGGAATGGACTGACACATCTGGGGGTCTCTTGGAATGGTGGCACGACCCTGGAGTTCCTCTCGCCTTTCCTGTGGAGAGCGCCTCCTCTTGAGATGCGACGGGAACGCCGGGAATTCTTTCCCTACGAAACAGGGAAAGGATCCCTCATCTCGAGCTAGGAGGCGGAAACGGGGCTCCCCTGGATGTGTGCAGGACCCTCGTGCTTCCTCTTCAGTGGAGACGGGTATGTAGGGGAACTTCTTGAGTTGCAGCAAGGGTGTGAAGGACCCTTTGGAAGTTCCAGTGGTTAGATGTGATGAGCCTCGAGAAGCCTCAGCGGAAATGGGCCTCATCTCGCCTGGAGGGCAAAATCTCCTGGATTTTCTCCAGTTGCGGCAGGTGCTCTCGAATTACGACGGGGACCTCAGGGACCCGCTCTGGTGTCCTCAGGAAAGGCCAGTCCCCATGCGAGTTCCTCGGGGGCCTCTCGGGATTCCTCTCCCATCGATGCCGGGGCCTAAGACCTTGTGTTGAGTCGGGGCCGGTGCCTGAGGATTCCTCTCCAGTGCTGACATGGATCTTGGGGTACTTCTGGAGTCTCCCCAGGGGAGTCAGTCCTCGTCTCGAATGCGGGCATGCACTTGCGCTTTCCTCCAAAGTAGTAGCAGCAGTGTCACGCAGTCCGCCGCGTGGATCAAAGGATCTATGGTTTTCCCTCGAGTCGTTCCCATGAGGCTTTCCCACGAGGCTTTCCCACAGGGCTGTCCCACGTGCACACGTGGTGGGAGTCGATCCTCGGCTTGAACGTCAAGGCAGTGCAGGGAAAACAGGTTCCTCTGGAATGGACTGACACATCTGGTGGTCTCTTGGAATGGTGGCAGGACCCTGGAGTTCCTCTCGCCTTTCCTTTGGAGAGCGCCTCCTCTTGAGATGCGACGGGAACGCCGGGAATTCTTTCCCTACGAAACAGGGAAGAGATCCCTCATCTCGAGCTAGGAGGCGGAAACGGGGCTCCCCTGGATGTGTGCGGGACCCCACGTGCTTCCTCTCGAGTGGAGACGGGTATGTCGGGGAACTGCTTGAGTTGCAGCAAGGGTTTGATGGACCCTTTGGAAGTTCCAGTGGTTAGATGTGATTAGCCTCGAGAAGCCTCAGCGGAAATGGGCCTCATCTCGCCTGGAGGGCAAAACCTCCTGGATTTTCTCGATTTGCGGCAGGTGCTCTCGACTTACGTCGGGGACCTCAGGGACCCACTCTGGAGGCCTCAGGAAAGGCCAGTCCGCATGCGAGTTCCTCGGGGGCCGCTCGGGATTCCTCTCCCGTCGATGCCGGGGCCTAAGACCTTGTGTGGACTCGGGGCCGGAACCTGAGGATTCCTCTCCAGTGCTGACATGGATCTTGGGGTACTTCTGGAGTCTCCCCAGGTGAGTCAGTCCTCGTCTCGAATGCGGGCATGCACTTGCGCTTTCCTCCAGAGCGGTAGCAGCAGTGTCACGCAGTCCACCGCGGGGATCAAAGGATCTATGGTTTTCCCTCGAGTCTTTCCCACGAGGCTTTCCCACAGGGCTGTCCCACGTGCACACTTGGTGGGAGTCGATCCTCGGCTTGAACTTCAAGGCAGTGCAGGGAAAACAGGTTCCTCTGGAATGGACTGAACCATCTGGGGGTCTCTTGGAATGGTGGCACGACTCTGGAAATCCTGTCCCCTTTCCTGTGGAGAGCGGCTCCTCTTGAGATGCGACGGGAACGCCGGGAATTCTTTCCCTACGAAACAGGGAAAGGATCCCTCATCTCGAGCTAGGAGGCGGAAACGGGGCTCCCCTGGATGTGTGCTGGACACCAAGTGCTTCCTCTCGAGTGGAGACGGGTATGTCGGGGAACTTCTTGAGTTGCAGCAAGGGTGTGAAGGACCCTTTGGAAGTTCCAGTGGTTAGACGTGATGAGCCTCGAGAAGCCTCAGCGGAAATGGGCCTCATCTCGCCTGGAGGGCAAAACCTCCTGGATTTTCTCGAGTTGCGGCAGGTGCTCTCGACTTACGACGGGGACCTCAGGAACCCGCTCTGGTGGCCTCAGGAAAGGCCAGTCCCAATGCGAGTTCCTCGGGGGCCTCTCGGGATTCCTCTCCCGTCGATGCCGGGGCCTAAGACCTTGTGCGGAGTCGGGGCCGTGACCTGAGGATTCCTCTCCAGTGCTGACATGGATATTGGGGTACTTCTGGAGTCTCCCCAGGGGAGTCAGTCCTCGTCTCGAATTTGGGCATGCACTTGCGCTTTCCTCCAGAGCGGTAGCAGCAGTGTCACGCAGTCCGCCGCGTGGATCAAAGGATCTATGGTTTTCCCTCGAGACTTTCCCACGAGGCTTTCCCACCAGGCTTTCCCACAGGGCTGTCCCACGTGCACACGTGGTGGGAGTCGATCCTCGGCTTGAACGTCAAGGCAGTGCAGGGAAAACAGGTTCCTCTGGAATGGACTGACACATCTGGCGGTCTCTTGGAATGGTGGCACGACCCTGGAGTTCCTCTCGCCTGTCCTGTGGAGAGCGCCTCCTCTTGAGATGCGACGGGAACGCCGGGAATTCTTGCCCTACGAAACAGGGAAAGGATCCGTCATCTTGAGCTAGGAGGCGGAAACGGGGCTCCCCTGGATGTATGCGGGACCCCACGTGCTTCCTCTCGAGTAGAGACGGGTATTTCGCGGAACTGCTTGAGTTGCAGCAAGGGTGTGAAGGACCCTTTGGAAGTTCCAGTGGTTAGATGTGATTAGCCTCGAGAAGCCTCAGCAGAAATGGGCCTCATCTCGCCTGGAGGGCAAAATCTCCTGGATTTTCTCGAGTTGCGGCAGGTGCTCTCGACTTACGACGGGGACCTCAGGGACCCGCTCTGGTGGCCTCAGGAAAGGCCAGTCCCCATGCGAGTTCCTCGGGGGCCTCTCGGGATTCCTGTTCCGTCGATGCCAGGGCCTAAGACCCTGTGTGGAGTAGGGGCCGGAACCTGAGGATTCCTCTCCAGTGCTGACATGGATCTTGGGGTACTTCTGGAGTCTCCCCAGGGGAGTCAGTCCTCGTCTCGAATGCGGGCATGCACTTGCGCTTTCCTCCAGAGCGGTAGCAGCAGTGTCACGCAGTCCGCCGCGTGGATCAAAGGATCTATGGTTTTCCCTCGAGTCTTTCCCACGAGGCTTTCCCACGAGGCTTTCCCACAGGGCTGTCCCACGTGCACACGTGGTGGGAGTCGATCCTCGGCTTGAAAGTCATGGCAGTGCAGGGAAAACAGGTTCCTCTTGAATGGACTGACCCATCTGGGGGACTCTTGGAATGGTAGCACGACCCTGGAGTTCCTCTCGCCTTTCCTGTGGAGCGCGCCTCCTCTTGATATGCGACGGGAACGTCGGGAATTCTTTCCCTACGAAACAGGGAAAGGATCCCTCATCTCGAGCTAGGAGGCGGAAACGGGGCTCCCCTGGATGTGTGCTTGACCCTCGTGCTTCCTCTCGAGTGGAGACGGGTATGTCGGGGAACTTCTTGAGTTGCAGCAAGGGTGAGAAGGACCCTTTGGATGTTCCAGTGGTTAGATGTGATTAGCTTCGAGAAGCCTCAGCGGAAATAGGCCTCATCTCGCCTGGAGGGCAAAACCTCCTGGATTTTCTCGAGTTGCGGCAGGTGCTCTCGACTTACGACGGGGACCTCAGGGACCTGCTCTGGTGGCTTCAGGAAAGGCCAGTCCCCATGCGAGTTCTTGGGGGCCTCTCGGGATTCCTCTCCCGTGGATGCCGGGGCCTAAGACCTTGTGTGGAGTCGGGGCCTTAACCTGAGGATTCCTCTCCAGTGCTGACATGGATCTTGGGGTACTTCTGGAGTCTCCCCAGGGGAGTCAGTCCTCGTCTCGAATGCGGGCATGCACTTGCGCTTTCCTCCAGAGCGGTAGCAGCAGTGTCACGCAGTCCACCGTGTGGATCAAAGGATCTATGGTTTTCCCTCGAGTCTTTCCCACGAGGCTTTCCCACGAGGCTTTCCCACAGGGCTGTACCACGTGCACACGTGGTGGGAGTCGATCCTCGGCTTGAACGTCAAGGCAGTTCAGGGAAAACAGGTGCCTCTGGAATGGACTGACACCTCTGGGGGTCTCTTGGAATGGTGGCACGACCCTGGAGTTCCTCTCGCCTTTCCTGTGGAGAGTGCCTCCTTTTGAGATGCGACGGAAACGCCGGGAATTCTTTCCCTACGAAACAGGGAAAGGATCCCTCATCTCGAGATAGGAGGCGGAAACGGGGCTCCCCTGGATGTGTGCGGGACCCCATGGGCTTCCTCTCAAGTTGAGACGGGTATGTCGGGGAACTTCTTGAGTTGCAGCAAGGGTGTGAAGGACCCTTTGGAAGTTCCAGTGGTTAGATCTGATTAGCCTCGAGAAGCCTCAGCGGAAATGGGCCTCATCTCGCCTGGAGGGCAAAACCTCCTGGATTTTCTCGAGTTGCGGCAGATGCTCTCGTCTTACGACGGGAACCTCAGGGACCCGCTCTGGTGGCCTCAGGAAAGGCCAGTCCCCATGCGAGTTCCTCGGGGGCCTCTCGGGATTCCTCTCCCGTGGATGCCTGGGCCTAAGACCTTGTGTGGAGTCGGGGCCGGAACCTGAGGATTCCTCTCCAGTGCTGACATGGATCTTGGGGTACTTCTGGAGTCTCCCCAGGGGAGTCAGTCCTCGTCTCGAATGCGGGCATGCACTTGCGCTTTCCTCCAGAGCGGTAGCAGCAGTGTCACGCAGTCCGCCGCGTGGATCAAAGGATCTATGGTTTTCCCTCGAGTCTTTCCCACGAGGCTTTCCCACGAGGCTTTCCCACAGGGCTGTCCCACGTGCACACGTGGTGGGAGTCGATCCTCGGCTTGAACGTCAAGCCAGTGCAGGGAAAACAGGTTCCTCTGGAATGGACTGACACATCTGGGGGACCCTTGGAATGGTGGCACGACCCTGGAGTTCCTCTCGCCTTTCCTGTGGAGAGCGCCTCCTCTTGAGATGCGACGGGAACGCCGGGAATTCTTTCCCTACAAAACAGGGAAAGGATCCCTCATCTCGAGCTAGGAGGCGGAAACGGGTCTCCCCCGGATGTGTGCGGGACCCCACGTGCTTCCTCTCGAGTGGAGACGGGTATGTCGCGGAGCTGCTTGAGTTGCAGCAAGGGTGTGAAGGACCCTTTGGAAGTTCCAGTGGTTAGATGTGATTAGCCTCGAGAAGCCTCAGCGGAAATGGGCCTCATCTCGCCTGGAGGGCAAAACCTCCTGGATTTTCTCGAGTTGCGGCAGGTGCTCTCGACTAACGACGGGGACCTCAGGGACCCGCTCTGGTGGCCTCAGGAAAGGCCAGTCCCCATGCGAGTTCCTCGGGGGCCTCTCGGGATTCCTCTCCCGTGGATGCCGGGGCCGAAGACCTTGTGTGGAGTCGGGGCCGGAATCTGAGGATTCCTCTCCAGTGCTGACATGGATCTTGGGATACTTCTGCAGTCTCCCCAGGGGAGTCAGTCCTCGTCTCGAATGCGGGCATGCACTTGCACTTTCCTCCAGAGCGGTAGCAGCAGTGTCACGCAGTCCGCCGCGTGGATCAAAGGATCTATGGTTTTCCCTCGAGTCTTTCCCACGAGGCTTTCCCACGAGGCTTTCCCACAGGGCTGTCCCACGTGCACACGTGGTGGGAGTCGATCCTCGGCTTGAACGTCAAGGCAGTGCAGGGAAAACAGTTTCCTCTGGAATGGACTGACCCATCTGGGGGACTCTTGGAATGGTGGCACGACCCTGGAGTTCCTCTCGCCTTTCCTGTGGAGAGGGCCTCCTCTTGAGATGCGACGCGAACGCCGGGAATTCTTTCCCTACCAAACAGGGAAAGGATCCCTCATCTCGAGCTAGGAGGCGGAAACAGGGCTCCCCTGGATGTGTGCGGGACCCCACGTGCTTCCTCTCGAGTAGAGACGGGTATGTCGGGGAACTGCTTGAGTTGCAGCAAGGGTGTGAAGGACCCTTTGGAAGTTCCAGTGGTTAGATGTGATTAGCCTCGAGTAGCCTCAGCGGAAATGGGCCTGATCTCGCCTGGAGGGCAAAACCTCGTGGATTTTCTCGAGTTGCGGCAGGTGCTCTCGACTTACGATGGGGACCTCAGGGACCCGCTCTGGTGGCCTCAGGAACGGCCAGTCCCCATTCGAGTTCCTCGGGGGCCTCTCGGGATTCCTCTCCCGTGGATGCCGGGGCCTAAGACCTTGTGTGGAGTCGGGGCCGGAACCTGAGGATTCCTCTCCAGTGCTGACATGGATCGTGGGGTACTTCTGGAGTCTCCCCAGGGGAGTCAGTCCTCGTCTCGAATGCGGGCATGCACTTGCGCTTTCCTCCAGAGCGGTAGCAGCAGTGTCACGCAGTCCGCCGCGTGGATCAAAGGATCTATGGTTTTCCCTCGAGTCTTTCCCACGAGGCTTTCCCGCGAGGCTTTAACACAGGGCTGTCCCACGTGCACACGTGGTGGGAGTCGATCCTCGGCTTGAACGTCAAGGCAGTGCAGGGAAAACAGGTTCCTCTGGAATGGACTGACCCATCTGTGGGACTCTTGGAATGGTGGCACGACCCTGGAGTTCCTCTCGCCTTTCCTGTGGAGAGCGCCTCCTCTTGAGATGCGACGGGAACGCCGGAAATTCTTTCCCTGCGAAACAGGGAAAGGATCCCTCATCTCGAGCTAGGAGGCGGAAACGGGGCTCCCCTGGATGTGTGCGGGACCCCACGTGCTTCCTCTCGAGTGGAGACGGGTATGTCGCGGAACTGCTTGAGTTGCAGCAATGGTGTGAAGGACCCTTTGGAAGTTCCAGTGGTTAGATGTGATTAGCCTCGAGAAGCCTCATGGGAAATGGGCCTCATCTCGCCTGGAGGGCAAAACCTCGTGGAATTTCTCGAGTTGCGGCAGGTGCTCTCGACTTACGACGGGGACCTCAGGGACCCGCTCTTGTGGCCTCAGGAAAGGCCAGTCCCCATGCGAGTTTCTCGTGGGCCTCTCGGGATTCCTCTCCCGTCGATGCCGGGGCCTAAGACCTTGTGTCGAGTCGGGGCCGGAACCTGAGGATTCCTCTCCAGTGCTGACATGGATCTTGGGGTACTTCTGGAGTCTCCCCAGGGGAGTCAGTCCTCGTCTCGAATGCGGGCATGCACTTGCGCTTTTCTCCAGAGCGGTAGCAGCAGTGTCACGCAGTCCGCCGCGTGGATCAAAGGATCTATGGTTTTCCCTCGAGTGTTTCCCACGAGGCTTTCCCACGGGGCTTTCCCACAGGGCTGTCCCACGTGCACACGTGGAGGGAGTAGATCCTCGGCTTGAACGTCAAGGCAGTGCAGGGAAAACAGGTTCCTCTGGAATGGACTGACACATCTGGTGGACTCTTGGAATGGTGGCACGACCCTGGAGTTCCTCTCGCCTTTCCTGTGGAGAGCCCCTCCTCTTGAGATGCGACGGGAACGCCGGGAATTCTTTCCCTACGAAACAGGCAAAGGATCCCTCATTTCGAGCTAGGAGTTGGAAACGGGGCTCCTCTGGATGTGTGCGGGACCCCATGTGCTTCCTCTCGAGTGGAGACGGGTATGTCGGGGAACTTCTTGAGTTGCAGCAAGGGTGTGAAGGACCCTTTGGAAGTTCCAGTGGTTAGATGTGATTAGCCTCGAGAAGCCTCAGCGGAAATGTGCCTCATTTCGCCTGGAGGGCAAAACCTCCTGGATTTTCTCAAGTTGTGGCAGGTGCTCTCGACTTACGATGGGGACCTCAGGGACCCGCTCTGGTGGCCTCAGGAAAGGCCAGTCCCCATGCGAGTTCCTCAGGGGCCTCTCGGGATTACTCTCCCATCGATGCTGGGCCCTAAGACCTTGTGTGGAGTCGGGGCCGGAACCTGAGGATTCCTTTCCAGTGCTGACATGGATCTTGGGGTACTTCTGGAGTCTCCCCAGGGGAGTCAGTCCTCGTCTCGAATGCGGCATGCACTTGCGCTTTCCTCCAGAGCGGTAGCAGCAGTGTCAGGCAGTCCGCCTCTTAGATAAAAGGATCTATGGTTTTCCCTCGAGTATTTCCCACGAGGCTTTCCCACGAGGCTTTCCCACAGGGCTGTCCCACGTGCACACGTGGTGGGATCGATCCTCGGCTTGAACGTCAAGGCAGTGCAGGGAAAACAGGTTCCTCTGGAATGGACTGACACATCTGGGGGACTCTTGGAATGGTGGCAGGACCCTGGAGTTCCTCTCGCCTTTCCTGTGGAGAGCGCCTCCTTTTGAGATGCGACGGAAACGCCGGGAATTCTTTCCCTACGAAACAGGGAAAGGATCCCTCATCTCGAGCTAGGAGGCGGAAACGGGGCTCCCTGGATGTGTGCGGGACCCCATGTGCTTCCTCTCAAGTGGAGACGGGTATGTCGGGGAACTTCTTGAGTTGCAGCAAGGGTGTGAAGGACCCTTTGGAAGTTCCAGTGGTTAGATGTGATTAGCCTCGAGAAGCCTCAGCGGAAATGGGCCTCATCTCGCCTGGAGGGCAAAACCTCCTGGATTTTCTCGAGTTGCGGCAGGTGCTCTCGACTTACGACGGGGACCTCAGGGACCCGCTCTGGTGGCCTCAGGAAAGGCCAGTCCCCATGCGTGTTCCTCGAGGGCCGCTTGGGATTCCTCTCCTGTCGATGCCGGGGCCTAAGACCTTGTGTGGAGTCGGGGCAGGAAACTGAGGATTCCTCTCCAGTGCTGACATGGATCTTGGGGTACTTCTGGAGTCTCCCCAGGGGAGTCAGTCCTCGTCTCGAATGCGGGCATGCACTTGCGCTTTCCTCCAGAGCGGTGGCAGCAGTGTCACGCAGTCCGCCGCGTGGATCAAAGGATCTATGGTTTTCCCTCGAGTCTTTCCCACGAGGCTTTCCAACGAGGCTTTCCCACAGGGCTGTCCCACGTTCACACGTGGTGGGAGTCGATCCTCGGCTTGACTATCAAGGCAGTTCAGGGAAAACAGGTTCCTCTGGAATGGCCTGACACATCTGGGGGTCTCTTGGAATGGTGGCACGACCCTGGAGTTCCTCTCCCCTTTCCTGTGGAGAGCGCCTCCTCTTGAGATGCGAAGGGAACGCCGTGAATTCTTTCCCTATGAAACAGGGAAATGATCCCTCATCTCAAGCTAGGAGGCGGAAACGGGGCTCCCGTGGATGTGTGCGGGACCCTCGTGCTTCCTCTCGAGTGGAGACGGGTATGTCGGGGAACTTCTTGAGTTGCAGCAAGGGTGTGAAGGACCCTTTGAAAGTTCCAGTGGTTAGATGTGATTAGCCTCGAGAAGCCTCAGCGGAATTGGGCCTCATCTCGGCTGGAGGGCAAAACCTCCTGGATTTTCTCGAGTTGCGGCAGGTGCTCTCGACTTACGACGGGGACCTCAGGGACGCGCTCTGGTGGCCTCAGGAAAGGCCAGTCCCAATGCCAGTTCCTCGGGGGCCTCTCGGGATTCCTCTCCCGTGGATGCCGGGGCCTAAGACCTTGTGTGGAGTCGTGGCCGGAACCTGAGGATTCCTCTCCAGTGCTGACATGGCTCTTGGGGTACTTCTGGAGTCTCCCCAGGGGAGTCAGTCCCCGTCTCGAATGCGGGCATGCACTTGCGCTTTCCTCCAGAGCGGTAGCAGCAGTGTCACGCAGTCCGCCGCGTGGATCAAAGGATCTATGGTTTTCCCTCGAGACTTTCCCACGAGGCTTTCCCACCAGGCTTTCCCACAGGGCTGTCCCACGTGCACACGTGGTGGGAGTCGATCCTCGGCTTGAACGTCAAGGCAGTGCAGGGAAAACAGGTTCCTCTGGAATGGACTGACACATCTGGCGGTCTCTTGGAATGGTGGCACGACCCTGGAGTTCCTCTCGCCTTTCCTGTGGAGAGCGCCTCCTCTTGAGATGCGACGGGAACGCCGGGAATTCTTGCCCTACGAAACAGGGAAAGGATCCGTCATCTTGAGCTAGGAGGCGGAAACGGGGCTCCCCTGGATGTATGCGGGACCCCACGTGCTTCCTCTCGAGTAGAGACGGGTATTTCGCGGAACTGCTTGAGTTGCAGCAAGGGTGTGAAGGACCCTTTGGAAGTTCCAGTGGTTAGATGTGATTAGCCTCGAGAAGCCTCAGCAGAAATGGGCCTCATCTCGCCTGGAGGGCAAAATCTCCTGGATTTTCTCGAGTTGCGGCAGGTGCTCTCGACTTACGACGGGGACCTCAGGGACCCGCTCTGGTGGCCTCAGGAAAGGCCAGTCCCCATGCGAGTTCCTCGGGGGCCTCTCGGGATTCCTGTTCCGTCGATGCCAGGGCCTAAGACCCTGTGTGGAGTAGGGGCCGGAACCTGAGGATTCCTCTCCAGTGCTGACATGGATCTTGGGGTACTTCTGGAGTCTCCCCAGGGGAGTCAGTCCTCGTCTCGAATGCGGGCATGCACTTGCGCTTTCCTCCAGAGCGGTAGCAGCAGTGTCACGCAGTCCGCCGCGTGGATCAAAGGATCTATGGTTTTCCCTCGAGTCTTTCCCACGAGGCTTTCCCACGAGGCTTTCCCACAGGGCTGTCCCACGTGCACACGTGGTGGGAGTCGATCCTCGGCTTGAAAGTCATGGCAGTGCAGGGAAAACAGGTTCCTCTTGAATGGACTGACCCATCTGGGGGACTCTTGGAATGGTAGCACGACCCTGGAGTTCCTCTCGCCTTTCCTGTGGAGCGCGCCTCCTCTTGATATGCGACGGGAACGTCGGGAATTCTTTCCCTACGAATCAGGGAAAGGATCCCTCATCTCGAGCTAGGAGGCGGAAACGGGGCTCCCCTGGATGTGTGCTTGACCCTCGTGCTTCCTCTCGAGTGGAGACGGGTATGTCGGGGAACTTCTTGAGTTGCAGCAAGGGTGAGAAGGACCCTTTGGATGTTCCAGTGGTTAGATGTGATTAGCTTCGAGAAGCCTCAGCGGAAATAGGCCTCATCTCGCCTGGAGGGCAAAACCTCCTGGATTTTCTCGAGTTGCGGCAGGTGCTCTCCACTTACGACGGGGACCTCAGGGACCTGCTCTGGTGGCTTCAGGAAAGGCCAGTCCCCATGCGAGTTCTTGGGGGCCTCTCGGGATTCCTCTCCCGTGGATGCCGGGGCCTAAGACCTTGTGTGGAGTCGGGGCCTTAACCTGAGGATTCCTCTCCAGTGCTGACATGGATCTTGGGGTACTTCTGGAGTCTCCCCAGGGGAGTCAGTCCTCGTCTCGAATGCGGGCATGCACTTGCGCTTTCCTCCAGAGCGGTAGCAGCAGTGTCACGCAGTCCACCGTGTGGATCAAAGGATCTATGGTTTTCCCTCGAGTCTTTCCCACGAGGCTTTCCCACGAGGCTTTCACACAGGGCTGTACCACGTGCACACGTGGTGGGAGTCGATCCTCGGCTTGAACGTCAAGGCAGTTCAGGGAAAACAGGTGCCTCTGGAATGGACTGACACCTCTGGGGGTCTCTTGGAATGGTGGCACGACCCTGGAGTTCCTCTCGCCTTTCCTGTGGAGAGTGCCTCCTTTTGAGATGCGACGGAAACGCCGGGAATTCTTTCCCTACGAAACAGGGAAAGGATCCCTCATCTCGAGATAGGAGGCGGAAACGGGGCTCCCCTGGATGTGTGCGGGACCCCATGGGCTTCCTCTCAAGTTGAGACGGGTATGTCGGGGAACTTCTTGAGTTGCAGCAAGGGTGTGAAGGACCCTTTGGAAGTTCCAGTGGTTAGATCTGATTAGCCTCGAGAAGCCTCAGCGGAAATGGGCCTCATCTCGCCTGGAGGGCAAAACCTCCTGGATTTTCTCGAGTTGCGGCAGATGCTCTCGTCTTACGACGGGAACCTCAGGGACCCGCTCTGGTGGCCTCAGGAAAGGCCAGTCCCCATGCGAGTTCCTCGGGGGCCTCTCGGGATTCCTCTCCCGTGGATGCCTGGGCCTAAGACCTTGTGTGGAGTCGGGGCCGGAACCTGAGGATTCCTCTCCAGTGCTGACATGGATCTTGGGGTACTTCTGGAGTCTCCCCAGGGGAGTCAGTCCTCGTCTCGAATGCGGGCATGCACTTGCGCTTTCCTCCAGAGCGGTAGCAGCAGTGTCACGCAGTCCGCCGCGTGGATCAAAGGATCTATGGTTTTCCCTCGAGTCTTTCCCACGAGGCTTTCCCACGAGGCTTTCCCACAGGGCTGTCCCACGTGCACACGTGGTGGGAGTCGATCCTCGGCTTGAACGTCAAGCCAGTGCAGGGAAAACAGGTTCCTCTGGAATGGACTGACACATCTGGGGGACCCTTGGAATGGTGGCACGACCCTGGAGTTCCTCTCGCCTTTCCTGTGGAGAGCGCCTCCTCTTGAGATGCGACGGGAACGCCGGGAATTCTTTCCCTACAAAACAGGGAAAGGATCCCTCATCTCGAGCTAGGAGGCGGAAACGGGTCTCCCCCGGATGTGTGCGGGACCCCACGTGCTTCCTCTCGAGTGGAGACGGGTATGTCGCGGAGCTGCTTGAGTTGCAGCAAGGGTGTGAAGGACCCTTTGGAAGTTCCAGTGGTTAGATGTGATTAGCCTCGAGAAGCCTCAGCGGAAATGGGCCTCATCTCGCCTGGAGGGCAAAACCTCCTGGATTTTCTCGAGTTGCGGCAGGTGCTCTCGACTAACGACGGGGACCTCAGGGACCCGCTCTGGTGGCCTCAGGAAAGGCCAGTCCCCATGCGAGTTCCTCGGGGGCCTCTCGGGATTCCTCTCCCGTGGATGCCGGGGCCGAAGACCTTGTGTGGAGTCGGGGCCGGAATCTGAGGATTCCTCTCCAGTGCTGACATGGATCTTGGGATACTTCTGCAGTCTCCCCAGGGGAGTCAGTCCTCGTCTCGAATGCGGGCATGCACTTGCACTTTCCTCCAGAGCGGTAGCAGCAGTGTCACGCAGTCCGCCGCGTGGATCAAAGGATCTATGGTTTTCCCTCGAGTCTTTCCCACGAGGCTTTCCCACGAGGCTTTCCCACAGGGCTGTCCCACGTGCACACGTGGTGGGAGTCGATCCTCGGCTTGAACGTCAAGGCAGTGCAGGGAAAACAGTTTCCTCTGGAATGGACTGACCCATCTGGGGGACTCTTGGAATGGTGGCACGACCCTGGAGTTCCTCTCGCCTTTCCTGTGGAGAGGGCCTCCTCTTGAGATGCGACGCGAACGCCGGGAATTCTTTCCCTACCAAACAGGGAAAGGATCCCTCATCTCGAGCTAGGAGGCGGAAACAGGGCTCCCCTGGATGTGTGCGGGACCCCACGTGCTTCCTCTCGAGTAGAGACGGGTATGTCGGGGAACTGCTTGAGTTGCAGCAAGGGTGTGAAGGACCCTTTGGAAGTTCCAGTGGTTAGATGTGATTAGCCTCGAGTAGCCTCAGCGGAAATGGGCCTGATCTCGCCTGGAGGGCAAAACCTCGTGGATTTTCTCGAGTTGCGGCAGGTGCTCTCGACTTACGATGGGGACCTCAGGGACCCGCTCTGGTGGCCTCAGGAACGGCCAGTCCCCATTCGAGTTCCTCGGGGGCCTCTCGGGATTCCTCTCCCGTGGATGCCGGGGCCTAAGACCTTGTGTGGAGTCGGGGCCGGAACCTGAGGATTCCTCTCCAGTGCTGACATGGATCGTGGGGTACTTCTGGAGTCTCCCCAGGGGAGTCAGTCCTCGTCTCGAATGCGGGCATGCACTTGCGCTTTCCTCCAGAGCGGTAGCAGCAGTGTCACGCAGTCCGCCGCGTGGATCAAAGGATCTATGGTTTTCCCTCGAGTCTTTCCCACGAGGCTTTCCCGCGAGGCTTTAACACAGGGCTGTCCCACGTGCACACGTGGTGGGAGTCGATCCTCGGCTTGAACGTCAAGGCAGTGCAGGGAAAACAGGTTCCTCTGGAATGGACTGACCCATCTGTGGGACTCTTGGAATGGTGGCACGACCCTGGAGTTCCTCTCGCCTTTCCTGTGGAGAGCGCCTCCTCTTGAGATGCGACGGGAACGCCGGAAATTCTTTCCCTGCGAAACAGGGAAAGGATCCCTCATCTCGAGCTAGGAGGCGGAAACGGGGCTCCCCTGGATGTGTGCGGGACCCCACGTGCTTCCTCTCGAGTGGAGACGGGTATGTCGCGGAACTGCTTGAGTTGCAGCAATGGTGTGAAGGACCCTTTGGAAGTTCCAGTGGTTAGATGTGATTAGCCTCGAGAAGCCTCATGGGAAATGGGCCTCATCTCGCCTGGAGGGCAAAACCTCGTGGAATTTCTCGAGTTGCGGCAGGTGCTCTCGACTTACGACGGGGACCTCAGGGACCCGCTCTTGTGGCCTCAGGAAAGGCCAGTCCCCATGCGAGTTTCTCGTGGGCCTCTCGGGATTCCTCTCCCGTCGATGCCGGGGCCTAAGACCTTGTGTCGAGTCGGGGCCGGAACCTGAGGATTCCTCTCCAGTGCTGACATGGATCTTGGGGTACTTCTGGAGTCTCCCCAGGGGAGTCAGTCCTCGTCTCGAATGCGGGCATGCACTTGCGCTTTTCTCCAGAGCGGTAGCAGCAGTGTCACGCAGTCCGCCGCGTGGATCAAAGGATCTATGGTTTTCCCTCGGGTGTTTCCCACGAGGCTTTCCCACGGGGCTTTCCCACAGGGCTGTCCCACGAGCACACGTGGAGGGAGTAGATCCTCGGCTTGAACGTCAAGGCAGTGCAGGGAAAACAGGTTCCTCTGGAATGGACTGACACATCTGGTGGACTCTTGGAATGGTGGCACGACCCTGGAGTTCCTCTCGCCTTTCCTGTGGAGAGCCCCTCCTCTTGAGATGCGACGGGAACGCCGGGAATTCTTTCCCTACGAAACAGGCAAAGGATCCCTCATTTCGAGCTAGGAGTTGGAAACGGGGCTCCTCTGGATGTGTGCGGGACCCCATGTGCTTCCTCTCGAGTGGAGACGGGTATGTCGGGGAACTTCTTGAGTTGCAGCAAGGGTGTGAAGGACCCTTTGGAAGTTCCAGTGGTTAGATGTGATTAGCCTCGAGAAGCCTCAGCGGAAATGTGCCTCATTTCGCCTGGAGGGCAAAACCTCCTGGATTTTCTCAAGTTGTGGCAGGTGCTCTCGACTTACGATGGGGACCTCAGGGACCCGCTCTGGTGGCCTCAGGAAAGGCCAGTCCCCATGCGAGTTCCTCAGGGGCCTCTCGGGATTACTCTCCCATCGATGCTGGGCCCTAAGACCTTGTGTGGAGTCGGGGCCGGAACCTGAGGATTCCTTTCCAGTGCTGACATGGATCTTGGGGTACTTCTGGAGTCTCCCCAGGGGAGTCAGTCCTCGTCTCGAATGCGGCATGCACTTGCGCTTTCCTCCAGAGCGGTAGCAGCAGTGTCAGGCAGTCCGCCTCTTAGATAAAAGGATCTATGGTTTTCCCTCGAGTATTTCCCACGAGGCTTTCCCACGAGGCTTTCCCACAGGGCTGTCCCACGTGCACACGTGGTGGGATCGATCCTCGGCTTGAACGTCAAGGCAGTGCAGGGAAAACAGGTTCCTCTGGAATGGACTGACACATCTGGGGGACTCTTGGAATGGTGGCAGGACCCTGGAGTTCCTCTCGCCTTTCCTGTGGAGAGCGCCTCCTTTTGAGATGCGACGGAAACGCCGGGAATTCTTTCCCTACGAAACAGGGAAAGGATCCCTCATCTCGAGCTAGGAGGCGGAAACGGGGCTCCCTGGATGTGTGCGGGACCCCATGTGCTTCCTCTCAAGTGGAGACGGGTATGTCGGGGAACTTCTTGAGTTGCAGCAAGGGTGTGAAGGACCCTTTGGAAGTTCCAGTGGTTAGATGTGATTAGCCTCGAGAAGCCTCAGCGGAAATGGGCCTCATCTCGCCTGGAGGGCAAAACCTCCTGGATTTTCTCGAGTTGCGGCAGGTGCTCTCGACTTACGACGGGGACCTCAGGGACCCGCTCTGGTGGCCTCAGGAAAGGCCAGTCCCCATGCGTGTTCCTCGAGGGCCGCTTGGGATTCCTCTCCTGTCGATGCCGGGGCCTAAGACCTTGTGTGGAGTCGGGGCAGGAACCTGAGGATTCCTCTCCAGTGCTGACATGGATCTTGGGGTACTTCTGGAGTCTCCCCAGGGGAGTCAGTCCTCGTCTCGAATGCGGGCATGCACTTGCGCTTTCCTCCAGAGCGGTGGCAGCAGTGTCACGCAGTCCGCCGCGTGGATCAAAGGATCTATGGTTTTCCCTCGAGTCTTTCCCACGAGGCTTTCCAACGAGGCTTTCCCACAGGGCTGTCCCACGTTCACACGTGGTGGGAGTCGATCCTCGGCTTGACTATCAAGGCAGTTCAGGGAAAACAGGTTCCTCTGGAATGGCCTGACACATCTGGGGGTCTCTTGGAATGGTGGCACGACCCTGGAGTTCCTCTCCCCTTTCCTGTGGAGAGCGCCTCCTCTTGAGATGCGAAGGGAACGCCGTGAATTCTTTCCCTATGAAACAGGGAAATGATCCCTCATCTCAAGCTAGGAGGCGGAAACGGGGCTCCCGTGGATGTGTGCGGGACCCTCGTGCTTCCTCTCGAGTGGAGACGGGTATGTCGGGGAACTTCTTGAGTTGCAGCAAGGGTGTGAAGGACCCTTTGAAAGTTCCAGTGGTTAGATGTGATTAGCCTCGAGAAGCCTCAGCGGAATTGGGCCTCATCTCGGCTGGAGGGCAAAACCTCCTGGATTTTCTCGAGTTGCGGCAGGTGCTCTCGACTTACGACGGGGACCTCAGGGACGCGCTCTGGTGGCCTCAGGAAAGGCCAGTCCCAATGCCAGTTCCTCGGGGGCCTCTCGGGATTCCTCTCCCGTGGATGCCGGGGCCTAAGACCTTGTGTGGAGTCGTGGCCGGAACCTGAGGATTCCTCTCCAGTGCTGACATGGCTCTTGGGGTACTTCTGGAGTCTCCCCAGGGGAGTCAGTCCCCGTCTCGAATGCGGGCATGCACTTGCGCTTTCCTCCAGAGCGGTAGCAGCAGTGTCACGCAGTCCGCCGCGTGGATCAAAGGATCTATGGTTTTCCCTCGAGTCTTTCCCACGAGGCTTTCCCACGAGGCTTTCCCACAGGGCTGTCCCACGTGCACACGTGGTGGGAGTCGATCCTCGGCTTGATCGTCAAGGCAGTGCAGGAAAAACAGGTTCCTCTGGAATGGACTGACACATCTGGGGGTCTCTTGGCATGGTGACACGACCCTGGAGTTCCTCTCGCCTTACCTGTGGAGAGTGCCTCCTCTTGAGATGCGACGGGAACGCCGGGAATTCTTTCCCTACTAAACAGGGAAAGGATCCCTCATCTCGTGCTAGGAGGCGGAAACGGGGCTCCCCTGGATGTGTGCGGGACCCCACGTGCTTCCTCTAGAGTGGAGACGGGTATGTCGCGGAACTTCTTGAGTTGCAGCAAGGGTGTGAAGGACCCTTGGGAAGTTCCAGTGGTTAGATGTGATCAGCCTCGAGAAGCCTCAGCGTAAATGGGCCTCAACTCGCCTGGAGGGCAAAACCTCCTGGATTTTCTCGAGTTGTGGCAGGTGCTCTCGACTTACGACGGGGACCTCAGGTACCCGCGCTGGTGGCCTGAGGAAAGGCCAGTCCCCATGCGAGTTCCTCGGGGGCCTTTCGGGATTCCTCCTCCGTCGATGCCGGGGCCTAAGACCTTGTGTGGAGTCGGGGCCGGAACCTGAGGATTCCTTTCCAGTGCTGACATGGATCTTGGGGTACTTCTGGAGTCTCCCCAGGGGAGTCAGTCCTCGTCTCGAATGCGGCATGCACTTGCGCTTTCCTCCAGAGCGGTAACAGCAGTGTCAGGCAGTCCGCCTCTTAGATAAAAGGATCTATGGTTTTCCCTCGAGTATTTCCCACGAGGCTTTCCCACGAGGCTTTCCCACAGGGCTGTCCCACGTGCACACGTGGTGGGAGTCGATCCTCGGCTTGAACGTCAAGGCAGTGCAGGGAAAACAGGTTCCTCTGGAATGGACTGACACATCTGGGGGACTCTTGGAATGGTGGCAGGACCCTGGAGTTCCTCTCGCCTTTCCTGTGGAGAGCGCCTCCTCTTGAGTTGCGACGGGAACGCCGGGAATTCTTTCCCTACGAAACAGGGAAAGGATCACTCATCTCGAGCTAGGAGGCGGAAACGGGGCTCCCCTGGATGTGTGCGGGACCCCACGGGCTTCCTCTCGAGTGGAGACGAGTATGTCGGGGAACTTCTTGAGTTGCAGCAAGGATGTGAAGGACCCTTAGGAAGTTCCAGTGGTTAGATGTGATTAGCCTCGAGAAGCCTCAGCGGAAATGGGCCTCATCTCGCCTGGAGGGCAAAAACTCCTGGATTTTCTCGAGTTGCGGCAGGTGCTCTCGACTTACAACGGGGACCGCAGGGACCCGCTCTGGTGGACTCAGGAAAGGCCAGTCCCCATGCGAGTTCCTCGGGGGCCGCTCGGGATTCCTCTCCCGTCGATGCCGGGGCCTAAGACCTTGTGTGGAGTCGGGGCCGGAACCTGAGGATTCCACTCCAGTGCAGACATGGATCTTGGGGTACTTCTGGAGTCTCCCCAGGGGAGTCAGTCCTCGTCTCGAATGCGGGCATGCACTTGCGCTTTCCTCCAGAGCGGCAGCAGCAGTGTCACGCAGTCCGCCGCGTGGATCAAAGGATCTATGGTTTTCCCTCGAGTGTTTCCCACGAGGCTTTCCCACGGGGCTTTCCCACAGGGCTGTCCCACGTGCACACGTGGAGGGAGTAGATCCTCGGCTTGAACGTCAAGGCAGTGCAGGGAAAACAGGTTCCTCTGGAATGGACTGACACATCTGGTGGACTCTTGGAATGGTGGCACGACCCTGGAGTTCCTCTCGCCTTTCCTGTGGAGAGCCCCTCCTCTTGAGATGCGACGGGAACGCCGGGAATTCTTTCCCTACGAAACAGGCAAAGGATCCCTCATTTCGAGCTAGGAGTTGGAAACGGGGCTCCTCTGGATGTGTGCGGGACCCCATGTGCTTCCTCTCGAGTGGAGACGGGTATGTCGGGGAACTTCTTGAGTTGCAGCAAGGGTGTGAAGGACCCTTTGGAAGTTCCAGTGGTTAGATGTGATTAGCCTCGAGAAGCCTCAGCGGAAATGTGCCTCATTTCGCCTGGAGGGCAAAACCTCCTGGATTTTCTCAAGTTGTGGCAGGTGCTCTCGACTTACGATGGGGACCTCAGGGACCCGCTCTGGTGGCCTCAGGAAAGGCCAGTCCCCATGCGAGTTCCTCAGGGGCCTCTCGGGATTACTCTCCCATCGATGCTGGGCCCTAAGACCTTGTGTGGAGTCGGGGCCGGAACCTGAGGATTCCTTTCCAGTGCTGACATGGATCTTGGGGTACTTCTGGAGTCTCCCCAGGGGAGTCAGTCCTCGTCTCGAATGCGGCATGCACTTGCGCTTTCCTCCAGAGCGGTAGCAGCAGTGTCAGGCAGTCCGCCTCTTAGATAAAAGGATCTATGGTTTTCCCTCGAGTATTTCCCACGAGGCTTTCCCACGAGGCTTTCCCACAGGGCTGTCCCACGTGCACACGTGGTGGGATCGATCCTCGGCTTGAACGTCAAGGCAGTGCAGGGAAAACAGGTTCCTCTGGAATGGACTGACACATCTGGGGGACTCTTGGAATGGTGGCAGGACCCTGGAGTTCCTCTCGCCTTTCCTGTGGAGAGCGCCTCCTTTTGAGATGCGACGGAAACGCCGGGAATTCTTTCCCTACGAAACAGGGAAAGGATCCCTCATCTCGAGCTAGGAGGCGGAAACGGGGCTCCCTGGATGTGTGCGGGACCCCATGTGCTTCCTCTCAAGTGGAGACGGGTATGTCGGGGAACTTCTTGAGTTGCAGCAAGGGTGTGAAGGACCCTTTGGAAGTTCCAGTGGTTAGATGTGATTAGCCTCGAGAAGCCTCAGCGGAAATGGGCCTCATCTCGCCTGGAGGGCAAAACCTCCTGGATTTTCTCGAGTTGCGGCAGGTGCTCTCGACTTACGACGGGGACCTCAGGGACCCGCTCTGGTGGCCTCAGGAAAGGCCAGTCCCCATGCGTGTTCCTCGAGGGCCGCTTGGGATTCCTCTCCTGTCGATGCCGGGGCCTAAGACCTTGTGTGGAGTCGGGGCAGGAACCTGAGGATTCCTCTCCAGTGCTGACATGGATCTTGGGGTACTTCTGGAGTCTCCCCAGGGGAGTCAGTCCTCGTCTCGAATGCGGGCATGCACTTGCGCTTTCCTCCAGAGCGGTGGCAGCAGTGTCACGCAGTCCGCCGCGTGGATCAAAGGATCTATGGTTTTCCCTCGAGTCTTTCCCACGAGGCTTTCCAACGAGGCTTTCCCACAGGGCTGTCCCACGTTCACACGTGGTGGGAGTCGATCCTCGGCTTGACTATCAAGGCAGTTCAGGGAAAACAGGTTCCTCTGGAATGGCCTGACACATCTGGGGGTCTCTTGGAATGGTGGCACGACCCTGGAGTTCCTCTCCCCTTTCCTGTGGAGAGCGCCTCCTGTTGAGATGCGAAGGGAACGCCGTGAATTCTTTCCCTATGAAACAGGGAAATGATCCCTCATCTCAAGCTAGGAGGCGGAAACGGGGCTCCCGTGGATGTGTGCGGGACCCTCGTGCTTCCTCTCGAGTGGAGACGGGTATGTCGGGGAACTTCTTGAGTTGCAGCAAGGGTGTGAAGGACCCTTTGAAAGTTCCAGTGGTTAGATGTGATTAGCCTCGAGAAGCCTCAGCGGAATTGGGCCTCATCTCGGCTGGAGGGCAAAACCTCCTGGATTTTCTCGAGTTGCGGCAGGTGCTCTCGACTTACGACGGGGACCTCAGGGACGCGCTCTGGTGGCCTCAGGAAAGGCCAGTCCCAATGCCAGTTCCTCGGGGGCCTCTCGGGATTCCTCTCCCGTGGATGCCGGGGCCTAAGACCTTGTGTGGAGTCGGGGCCGGAACCTGAGGATTCCTCTCCAGTGCTGACATGGATCTTGGGGTACTTCTGGAGTCTCCCCAGGGGAGTCAGTCCCCGTCTCGAATGCGGGCATGCACTTGCGCTTTCCTCCAGAGCGGTAGCAGCAGTGTCACGCAGTCCGCCGCGTGGATCAAAGGATCTATGGTTTTCCCTCGAGTCTTTCCCACGAGGCTTTCCCACGAGGCTTTCCCACAGGGCTGTCCCACGTGCACACGTGGTGGGAGTCGATCCTCGGCTTGATCGTCAAGGCAGTGCAGGAAAAACAGGTTCCTCTGGAATGGACTGACACATCTGGGGGTCTCTTGGCATGGTGACACGACCCTGGAGTTCCTCTCGCCTTACCTGTGGAGAGTGCCTCCTCTTGAGATGCGACGGGAACGCCGGGAATTCTTTCCCTACTAAACAGGGAAAGGATCCCTCATCTCGTGCTAGGAGGCGGAAACGGGGCTCCCCTGGATGTGTGCGGGACCCCACGTGCTTCCTCTAGAGTGGAGACGGGTATGTCGCGGAACTTCTTGAGTTGCAGCAAGGGTGTGAAGGACCCTTGGGAAGTTCCAGTGGTTAGATGTGATCAGCCTCGAGAAGCCTCAGCGTAAATGGGCCTCAACTCGCCTGGAGGGCAAAACCTCCTGGATTTTCTCGAGTTGTGGCAGGTGCTCTCGACTTACGACGGGGACCTCAGGTACCCGCGCTGGTGGCCTGAGGAAAGGCCAGTCCCCATGCGAGTTCCTCGGGGGCCTTTCGGGATTCCTCCTCCGTCGATGCCGGGGCCTAAGACCTTGTGTGGAGTCGGGGCCGGAACCTGAGGATTCCTTTCCAGTGCTGACATGGATCTTGGGGTACTTCTGGAGTCTCCCCAGGGGAGTCAGTCCTCGTCTCGAATGCGGCATGCACTTGCGCTTTCCTCCAGAGCGGTAACAGCAGTGTCAGGCAGTCCGCCTCTTAGATAAAAGGATCTATGGTTTTCCCTCGAGTATTTCCCACGAGGCTTTCCCACGAGGCTTTCCCACAGGGCTGTCCCACGTGCACACGTGGTGGGAGTCGATCCTCGGCTTGAACGTCAAGGCAGTGCAGGGAAAACAGGTTCCTCTGGAATGGACTGACACATCTGGGGGACTCTTGGAATGGTGGCAGGACCCTGGAGTTCCTCTCGCCTTTCCTGTGGAGAGCGCCTCCTCTTGAGTTGCGACGGGAATGCCGGGAATTCTTTCCCTACGAAACAGGGAAAGGATCACTCATCTCGAGCTAGGAGGCGGAAACGGGGCTCCCCTGGATGTGTGCGGGACCCCACGGGCTTCCTCTCGAGTGGAGACGAGTATGTCGGGGAACTTCTTGAGTTGCAGCAAGGATGTGAAGGACCCTTAGGAAGTTCCAGTGGTTAGATGTGATTAGCCTGGAGAAGCCTCAGCGGAAATGGGCCTCATCTCGCCTGGAGGGCAAAAACTCCTGGATTTTCTCGAGTTGCGGCAGGTGCTCTCGACTTACAACGGGGACCGCAGGGACCCGCTCTGGTGGACTCAGGAAAGGCCAGTCCCCATGCGAGTTCCTCGGGGGCCGCTCGGGATTCCTCTCCCGTCGATGCCGGGGCCTAAGACCTTGTGTGGAGTCGGGGCCGGAACCTGAGGATTCCACTCCAGTGCAGACATGGATCTTGGGGTACTTCTGGAGTCTCCCCAGGGGAGTCAGTCCTCGTCTCGAATGCGGGCATGCACTTGCGCTTTCCTCCAGAGCGGCAGCAGCAGTGTCACGCAGTCCGCCGCGTGGATCAAAGGATCTATGGTTTTCCCTCTAGTCTTTCCCACGAGGCTTTCCCACGAGGCTTTCCCACAGGGCTGTCCCACGTGCACACGTGGTGGGAGTCGATCCTCGGCTTGAACGTCAAGGCAGTGCAGGGAAAACAGGTTCCTCTGGAATGGACTGACCCATCTGGGGGACTCTTGGAATGGTGGCACGACCCTGGAGTTCCTCTCGCCTTTCCTGTGGAGAGCGCCTCCTCTTGAGATGCGACGGGAACGCCGGGAATTCTTTCCCTACGAAACAGGGAAAGGATCCCTCATCTCGAGCTAGGAGGCGGAAACGGGGCTCCCCTGGATGTGTGCGGGACCCCACGTGCTTCCTCTCGAGTGGAGACGGGTATGTCGGGGAACTTCTTTAGTTGCAGCAAGGGTGTGAAGGACCCTTTGGAAGTTCCAGTGGTTAGATGTGATTAGCCTCGAGAAGCCTCAGCGGAAATGGGCCTCAACTCGCCTGGAGGGCAAAACCTCCTGGATTTTCTCGAGTTGCGGCAGGTGCTCTCGACTTATGACGGGGACCTCAGGGACCCGCTCTGGAGGCCTCAGGAAAGGCCAGTCCCCATACGAGTTCCTCGGGGGCCTCTCGGGATTCCTCTCCCGTCGATTCCGGGGCCTAAGACCTTGTGTGGAGTCGGGGCCGGAACCTGAGGATTCCTCTCCAGTGCTGACATGGATCTTGGGGTACTTCTGGAGTCTCCCCAGGGGAGTCAGTCCTCGTCTCCAATGCGGGCATGCACTTGCGCTTTCCCCCAGAGCGGTAGCAGCAGTTTCACACAGTCCGCCGCGTGGATCAAAGGATCTATGGTTTTCCCTCGAGTCTTTCCCACGAGGCTTTCCCACGAGGCTTTCCCACAGGGCTGTTCAACGTGCACACGTGGTGGGAGTCGATCCTCGGCTTGAACGTCAAGGCAGTGCAGGGAAAACAGGTTCCTCTGGAATGGATTGACACATCTGGGGGACTCTTGGAATGGTGGCACGACCCTGGAGTTCCTCTCGCCTTTCCTGTGGAGAGCGCCTCCTCTTGAGATGCGACGGGAACGCGGGAATTCTTTCCCTACGAAACAGGGAAAGGATCCCTCATCTCGAGCTAGGAGGCGGAAACGGGGCTCCCCTGGATGTGTGCGGGACCCTCGTGCTTCCTCTCGAGTGGAGACAGGTATGTCGGGGAACTTTTTGAGTTGCAGCAAGGGTGTGAAGGACCCTTTGGAAGTTCCAATGGTTAGACGTGATTAGCCTCGAGAAGCCTCAGCGGAAATGGGCCTCATATCGCCTGGAGGGCAAAACCTCCTGGATTTTCTCGAGTTGCGGCAGGTGCTCTCGACTTACGACGGGGACCTCAGGGACCCGCTCTGGTGGCCTCAGGTAAGGCCAGTCCCCATGCGAGTTCCTCAGGGGCCTCTCGGGATTCCTCTCCCGGCGATGCCGGGCCCTAAGACCTTGTGTGGAGTCGGGGCCGGAACCTGAGGATTCCTTTCCAGTGCTGACATGGATCTTGGGGTACTTCTGGAGTCTCCCCAGGGGAGTCAGTCCTCGTCTCGAATGCGGCATGCATTTGCGCTTTCCTCCAGAGCGGTAGCAGCAGTGTCAGGCAGTCCGCCTCTTAGATAAAAGGATCTATGGTTTTCCCTCGAGTATTTCCCACGAGGCTTTCCCACGAGGCTTTCCCACAGGGCTGTCCCACGTGCACACGTGGTGGGAGTCGATCCTCGGCTTGAACGTCAAGGCAGTGCAGGGAAAACAGGTTCCTCTGGAATGGACTGACCCATCTGGGGGACTCTTGGAATGGTGGCAGGACCCTGGAGTTCCTCTCGCCTTTCCTGTGGAGAGCGCCTCCTCTTGAGATGCGACGGGAACGCCGGGAATTCTTTCCCTACGAAACAGGGAAAGGATCACTCATCTCGAGCTAGGAGGCGGAAACGGGGCTCCCCTGGATGTGTGCGGGAACCCAAGGGCTTCCTCTCGAGTGGAGACGAGTATGTCGGGGAACTTCTTGAGTTGCAGCAAGGGTGTAAAGGACCCTTAGGAAGTTCCAGTGGTTAGATGTGATTAGCCTCGAGAAGCCTCAGCGGAAATGGGCCTCATCTCGCCTGGAGGGCAAAAACTCCTGGATTTTCTCGAGTTGCGGCAGGTGCTCTCGACTTACAACGGGGACCGCAGGGTGCCGCTCTGGTGGACTCAGGAAAGGCCAGTCCCCATGCGAGTTCCTCGGGGGCCGCTCGGGATTCCTCTCCCGTCGATGCCGGGGCCTAAGACCTTGTGTGGAGTCGGGGCCGGAACCTGAGGATTCCACTCCAGTGCTGACATGGATCTTGGGGTACTTCTGGAGTCTCCCCAGGGGAGTCAGTCCTCGTCTCGAATGCGGGCATGCACTTGCGCTTTCCTCCAGAGCGGTAGCAGCAGTGTCACGCAGTCCGCCGCGTGGATCAAAGGATCTATGGTTTTCCCTCGAGTCTTTCCCACGAGGCTTTCCCACGAGGCTTTCCCACAGGGCTGTCCCACGTGCACACGTGGTGGGAGTCGATCCTCGGCTTGAACGTCAAGGCAGTGCAGGGAAAACAGGTTCCTCTGGAATGGACTGACCCATCTGGGGGACTCTTGGAATGGTGGCACGACCCTGGAGTTCCTCTCGCCTTTCCTGTGGAGAGCGCCTCCTCTTGAGATGCGACGGGAACGCCGGGAATTCTTTCCCTACGAAACAGGGAATGGATCACTCATCTCGAGCTAGGAGGCGGAAACGGGGCTCCCCTGGATGTGTGCGGGACCCCACGTGCTTCCTCTCGAGTGGAGACGGGTATTTCGGGGAACTTCTTGAGTTGCAGCAAGGGTGTGAAGGACCCTTTGGAAGTTCCAGTGGTTAGGTGTGATTAGCATAGAGAAGCATCAGGGGAAATGGGCCTCAACTCGCCTGGAGGGCAAAACCTCCTGGATTTTCTCGAGTTGCGGCAGGTGCTCTCGACTTACGACGGGGACCTCAGGGACCCGCTCTGGAGGCCTCAGGAAAGGCCAGTCCCCATACGAGTTCCTCGGGGGCCTCTCGGGATTCCTCTCCCGTCGATTCCGGGGCCTAAGACCTTGTGCGGAGTCGGGGCCGGAACCTGAGGATTCCTCTCCAGTGCTGACATGGATCTTGGGGTACTTCTGGAGTCTCTCCAGGGGAGTCAGTCCTCGTCTCGAATGCGGGCATGCACTTGCGCTTTGCTCCAGAGCGGTAGCAGCAGTGTCACGCAGTCCGCCGCGTGGATCAAATGATCTATGGTTTTCCCTCGAGTCTTTCCCACGAGGCTGTCCCACGCGGTTTTCCCAAGGGCTGTCCGACGTACACACGTGGTGGGAGTCGATCCTCGGCTTGAACGTCAAGGCAGTTTAGGGAAAACAGGTTCCTCTGGAATGGACTGACACATCTGGGGTACTCTTGGAATGGTGGCACGACCCTGGAGTTCCTCTCGCCTTTCTTGTGGAGAGCGCCTCCTCTTGAGATGCGACGGGAACGCCGGGAATTCTTTCCCTACGAAACAGGGAAAGGATCCCTCATCTCAAGCTAGGAGGCGGAAACGGGGCTCCCCTGGATGTGTGCGGGACCCTCGTGCTTCCTCTCGAGTGGAGACGGGTATGTCGGGGAACTTCTTGAGTTGCAGCAAGGGTTAGAAGGACCCATTGGATGTTCCAGTGGTTAGATGTGATTAGCCTCGAGAAGCCTCAGCGGAAATGGGCCTCATCTCTCCTGGAGGGCAAAACCTCCTGGATTTTCTCGAGTTGCGGCAGGTGCTCTCGACTTACGACGGGGACCTCAGGGACCCGCTCTGGTGGCCTCAGGAAAGGCCAGTCACCATGCGAGTTCCTGGGGGCCTCTCGGGATTCCTCTCCCGTCGATGCCGGGGCCTAAGACCTTGTGTGGAGTCGGGGCCGGAACCTGAGGATTCCTCTCCAGTGCTGACATGGATCTTGGGGTACTTGTGGAGTCTCCCCAGGGGAGTCAGTCCTCGTCTCGAATGCGGGCATGCACTTGCGCTTTCCTCTAGAGCGGTAGCAGCAGTGTCACGCAATCCGCCGCGTGGATCAAAGGATCTATGGTTTTCCCTCGAGTCTTTCCCACGAGGCTTTCCCACGATGCTTTCCCACAGGGCTGTCCCACGTGCACACGTGGTGGGAGTCGATCCTCGGCTTGAACGTCAAGGCAGTGCAGGGAAAACAGTTTCCTCTGGAATGGACTGACACATCTGGGCGACTCTTGGAATGGTGGCACGACCCTGGAGTTCCTCTCGCCTTTCCTGTGGAGAGCGCCTCCTCCTGAGATACGACGGGAACGCCGGGAATTCTTTCCCTATGAAACAGGGAAAGGATCCCTCATCTCGAGCTAGGAGGCGGAAACGGGGCTCCCCAGGGTGTGTGCGGGACCCACGTGCTTCCTCTCGAGTGGAGACGGGTATGTCGGGGAAGTTCTTGAGTTGCAGCAAGGGTGTGAAGGACCCTTTGGAAGTTCCAGTGGTTAGACGTGATTAGCCTCGAGAAGCCTCAGCGGAAATGGGCCTCATCTCGCCTGGAGGGCAAAACCTCCAGGATTTTCTCGAGTTGCGGCAGGTGCTCTCGACTTACGACGGGGACCTCAGGGACCCGCTCTGGAGGCCTCAGGAAAGGCCAGTCCCCATGCGAGTTCCTCGGGGTCCTCTCGGGATTCCTCTCCCGTCGATGCCGGGGCCTAAGACCTTGTGTGGAGTCGGGGCCTGAACCTGTGGATTGCTCTCCAGTGCTGACATGGATCTTGGGGTACTTCTGGAGTCTCCCCAGGGGAGTCAGTCCTCGTCTCGAATGCGGGCATGCACTTGCGCTTTCCTCCAGAGCGGTAGCAGCAGTGTCACGCAGTCCGCCGCGTGGATCAAAGGATCTATGGTTTTCCCTCGAGTCTTTCCCACGAGGCTTTCCCACGAGGCTTTCCCACAGGGCTGTCCCACGTGCACACGTGGTGTGAGTCGATCCTCGGCTTGGACGTCAAGGCAGTGCAGGGAAAACAGGTTCCTCTGGAATGGACTGACACATCCCGGGGACTCTTGGAATGGTGGCACGACCCTGGAGTTCCTCTCGCCTTTCCTGTGGAGAGCGCCTCCTCTTGAGATGCGACGGGAACGCCGGGAATTCTTTCCCTACGAAACAGGGAAAGGATCCCTCATCTCGAGCTAGGAGGCGGAAACGGGGCTCCCCTGGATGTGTGCGGGACCCCACGTGCTTCCTCTCGAGTGGAGACGGGTATGTCGGGGATCTTCTTGAGTTGCAGCAAGGGTGTGAAGGACCCTTTGGAAGTTCCAGTGGTTAGACGTGATTAGCCTCGAGAAGCCTCAGCGGAAATGGCCCTCATCTCGCCTGGAGGGCAAAACCTCCTGGATTTTCTCGAGTTGCGGCAGGTGCTCTCGACTTACGACGGGGACCTCAGGGACCCGCTCTGGTGTCCTCAGGAAAGGCCAGTCCCCATGCGAGTTCCTCGGGGGCCTCTCGGGATTCCTCTCCCGTCGATGCCGGGGCCTAAGACCTTGTGTGGAGTCGGGGCCGGAACCTGAGGATTCCTCTCCAGTGCTGACATGGATCTTGGGGTACTTCTGGAGTCTCCCCAGGGGAGTCAGTCCTCGTCTCGAATGCGGCATGCATTTGCGCTTTCCTCCAGAGCGGTAGCAGCAGTGTCAGGCAGTCCGCCTCTTAGATAAAAGGATCTATGGTTTTCCCTCGAGTCTTTCCCACGAGGCTTTCCCACGAGGCTTTCACACAGGGCTGTCCCACGTGCACACGTGGTGGGAGTCGATCCTCGGCTTGAACGTCAAGGCAGTGCAGGGAAAACAGTTTCCTCTGGAATGGACTGACACATCTGGGCGACTCTTGGAATGGTGGCACGACCCTGGAGTTCCTCTCGCCTTTCCTGTGGAGAGCGCCTCCTCTTGAGATACGACGGGAACGCCGGGAATTCTTTCCCTATGAAACAGGGAAAGGATCCCTCATCTCGAGCTAGGAGGCGGAAACGGGGCTCCCCAGGGTGTGTGCGGGACCCACGTGCTTCCTCTCGAGTGGAGACGGGTATGTCGGGGAAGTTCTTGAGTTGCAGCAAGGGTGTGAAGGACCCTTTGGAAGTTCCAGTGGTTAGACGTGATTAGCCTCGAGAAGCCTCAGCGGAAATGGGCCTCATCTCCCCTGGAGGGCAAAACCTCCAGGATTTTCTCGAGTTGCGGCAGGTGCTCTCGACTTACGACGGGGACCTCAGGGACCCGCTCTGGAGGCCTCAGGAAAGGCCAGTCCCCATGCGAGTTCCTCGGGGTCCTCTCGGGATTCCTCTCCCGTCGATGCCGGGGCCTAAGACCTTGTGTGGAGTCGGGGCCGGAACCTGTGGATTGCTCTCCAGTGCTGACATGGATCTTGGGGTACTTCTGGAGTCTCCCCAGGGGAGTCAGTCCTCGTCTCGAATGCGGGCATGCACTTGCGCTTTCCTCCAGAGCGGTAGCAGCAGTGTCACGCAGTCCGCCGCGTGGATCAAAGGATCTATGGTTTTCCCTCGAGTCTTTCCCACGAGGCTTTCCCACGAGGCTTTCCCACAGGGCTGTCCCACGTGCACACGTGGTGTGAGTCGATCCTCGGCTTGGACGTCAAGGCAGTGCAGGGAAAACAGGTTCCTCTGGAATGGACTGACACATCCCGGGGACTCTTGGAATGGTGGCACGACCCTGGAGTTCCTCTCGCCTTTCCTGTGGAGAGCGCCTCCTCTTGAGATGCGACGGGAACGCCGGGAATTCTTTCCCTACGAAACAGGGAAAGGATCCCTCATCTCGAGCTAGGAGGCGGAAACGGGGCTCCCCTGGATGTGTGCGGGACCCTCGTGCTTCCTCTCGAGTGGAGACGGGTATGTCGGGGAACTTCTTGAGTTGCAGCAAGGGTGAGAAGGACCCTTTGGATGTTCCAGTGGTTAGATGTGATTAGCCTCGAGAAGCCTCAGCGGAAATGGGCCTCATCTCGCCTGGAGGGCAAAACCTCCTGGATTTTCTCGAGTTGCGGCAGGTGCTCTCGACTTACGACGGGGACCTCAGGGACCCGCTCTGGTGGCCTCAGGAAAGGCCAGTCCCCATGCGAGTTCCTCGGGGGCCTCTCGGGATTCCTCTCCCGTCGATGCCGGGGCCTAAGACCTTGTGTGGAGTCGGGGCCGGAACATGAGGATTCCTCTCCAGTGCTGACATGGATCTTGGGGTACTTCTGGAGTCTCCCCAGGGGAGTCAGTCCTCGTCTCGAATGCGGGCATGCACTTGCGCTTTCCTCCAGAGCGGTAGCAGCAGTGTCATGCAGTCCACCGCGTGGATCAAAGGATCTATGGTTTTCCCTCGAGTCTTTCCCACGAGGCTTTCCCACGAGGCTTTCCCACAGGGCTGTCCCACGTGCACACGTGGTGGGAGTCGATCCTCGGCTTGAACTCAAGGCAGTGCAGGGAAAACAGGTTCCTCTGGAATGGACTGACACATCTGGGGGACTCTTGGAATGGTGGCACGACCCTGGAGTTCCTCTCGCCTTTCCTGTGGAGATCGCCTCCTCTTGAGATGCGACGGGAACACCGGGAATTCTTTCCCTACGAAACAGGGAAAGGATCCCTCATCTCGAGCTAGGAGGCGGAAACGGGGCTCCCCTGGATGTGTGCTGGACCCCACGTGCTTCTTCTCGAGTGGAGACGGGTATGTCGGGGAACTTCTTGAGTTGCAGCAAGGGTGTGAAGGACCCTTTGGAAGTTCCAGTGGTTAGACGTGATTAGCCTCGAGAAGCCTCAGCGGAAATGGGCCTCATCTCGCCTGGAGGGCAAAACCTCCTGGATTTTCTCGAGTTGCGGCAGGTGCTCTCGACTTACGACGGGGACCTCAGGGACCCGCTCTGGTGGCCTCAGGAAAGGCCAGTCCCCATGCGAGTTCCTCGGGGGCCTCTCGGGATTCCTCTCCAGTCGATGCCGGGGCCTAAGACCTTGTGTGGAGTCGGGGCCGCAACCTGAGGATTCCTCTCCAGTGCTGACATGGATCTTGGGGTACTTCTGGAGTCTCCCCAGGGGAGTCAGTCCTCGTCTCGAATGCGGGCATGCACTTGCGCTTTCCTCCAGAGCGGTAGCAGCAGTGTCATGCAGTCCACCGCGTGGATCAAAGGATCTATGGTTTTCCCTCGAGTCTTTCCCACGAGGCTTTCCCACGAGGCTTTCCCACAGGGCTGTCCCACGTGCACACGTGGTGGGAGTCGATCCTCGGCTTGAACGTCAAGGCAGTGCAGGGAAAACAGGTTCCTCTGGAATGGACTGACACATCTGGGGAACTCTTGGAATGGTGGCACGAGCCTGGAGTTCCTCTCGCCTTTCCTGTGGAGAGCGCCTCCTCTTGAGATGCGACGGGAACGCCGGGAATTCTTTCCCTACGAAACAGGGAAAGGATCCCACATCTCATACTAGGAGGCGGAAACGGGGCTCCACTGGATGTGTGCGGGACCCCACGTGCTTCCTCTCGAGTAGAGACGGGTATGTCGGGGAACATCTTGAGTTGCAGCAAGGGTGTGAAGGACCCTTTGGAAGTTCCAGTGGTTAGACGTGATTAGCCTCGAGAAGCCTCAGCGGAAGTGTGCCTCATCTCGCCTGGAGGGCAAAACCTCCTGGATTTTCTCGAGTTGCGGCAGGTGCTCTCGACTTACGACGGGGACCTCAGGGACCCGCTCTGGTGGCCTCAGGAAAGGCCAGTATTCATGCGAGTTCCTGGGGGGCCTCTCGGGATTCCTCTCCCGTCGATGCCGGGGCCTAAGACCTTGTGTGGAGTCGGGGCCGGAATCTGAGGATTCCTCTCCAGTGCTGACATGGATCTTGGGGTACTTCTGGAGTCTCCCCAGGGGAGTCAGTCCTCGTCTCGAATGCGGGCATGCACTTGCGCTTTCCTCCAGAGCGGTAGCAGCAGTGTCACGCAGTCCGCCGCGAGGATCAAAGGATCTATGGTTTTCCCTCGAGTCTTTCCAACGAGGCTTTCCCACGAGGCTTTCCCACAGGGCTGTCCCACGTGCACACGTGGTGTGAGTCGATCCTCGGCTTGGACGTCAAGGCAGTGCAGGGAAAACAGGTTCCTCTGGAATGGACTGACACATCCCGGGGACTCTTGGAATGGTGGCACGACCCTGGAGTTCCTCTCGCCTTTCCTGTGGAGAGCGCCTCCTCTTGAGATGCGACGGGAACGCCGGGAATTCTATCCCTACGAAACAGGGAAAGGATCCCTCATCTCGAGCTAGGAGGCGGAAACGGGGCTCCCCTGGATGTGTGCGGGACCCCACGTGCTTCCTCTCGAGTGGAGACGGGTATGTCGGGGAACTTCTTGAGTTGCAGCAAGGGTGTGAAGGACCCTTTGGAAGTTCCAGTGGTTAGACGTGATTAGCCTCGAGAAGCCTCAGCGGAAATGGGCCTCATCTCGCCTGGAGGGCAAAACCTCCTGGATTTTCTCGAGTTGCGGCAGGTGCTCTCGACTTACGACGGGGACCTCAGGGACCGGCTCTGGTGGCCTCAGGAAAGGCCAGTCCCCATGCGAGTTCCTCGGGGGCCTCTCGGGATTCCTCTCCCGTCGATGCCGGGGCCTAAGACCTTGTGTGGAGTCGGGGCCGGAACCTGAGGATTCCTCTCCAGTGCTGACATGGATCTTGGGGTACTTCTGGAGTCTCCCCAGGGGAGTCAGTCCTCGTCTCGAATGCGGGCATGCACTTGCGCTTTCCTCCAGAGCGGTAGCAGCAGTGTCACGCAGTCCGCCGCGTGGATCAAAATATCTATGGCTTTCCCTCGAATCTTTCCCACGAGGCTTTCCCACGAGGCTTTCCCACAGGGCTGTCCCACGTGCACACGTGGTGGGAGTCGATCCTCGGCTTGAACGTCAAGGCAGTGCGGGGAAAACAGGTTCCTCTGGAATGGACTGACACATCTGGGGGACTCTTGGAATGGTGGCACGACCCTGGAGTTCCTCTCGCCTTTCCTGTGGAGAGTGCCTCCTCTTGAGATGCGACGGGAACGCCGGGAATTCTTTCCCTACGAAACAGGGAAAGGATCCCTCATCTCGAGCTAGGAGGCGGAAACGGTGCTCCCCTGGATGTGTGCGGGACCCCATGTGCTTCCTCTCGAGTGGAGACGGGTATGTCGGGGAACTTCTTGAGTTGCAGCAAGGGTGTGAAGGACCCTTTGGAAGTTCCAGTGGTTAGACGTGATTAGCCTCGAGAAGCCTCAGCGGAAATGGGCCTCATCTCGCCTGGAGGGCAAAACCTCCTGGATTTTCTCGAGTTGCGGCAGGTGCTCTCGACTTACGACGGGGACCTCAGGGACACGCTCTGGTGGCCTCAGGAAAGGCCAGTCCCCATGCGAGTTCCTGGGGGCCTCTCGGGATTCTTCTCCCGTCGATGCCGGGGCCTAAGACCTTGTGTGGAGTCGGGGCCGGAACCTGAGGATTCCTCTCCAGTGCTGACATGGATCTTGGGGTACTTCTGGAGTCTCCCCAGGGGAGTCAGTCCTCGTCTCGAATGCGGGCATGCACTTGCGTTTCCTCCAGAGCGGTAGCAGCAGTGTCACGCAGTCCGCCGCGTGGATCAAAGGATCTATGGTTTTCCCTCGAGTCTTTCCCACGAGGCTTTCCCACGAGGCTTTCCCACAGGGCTGTCCCACGTGCACACGTGGTGGGAGTCGATCCTCGGCTTGAACGTCAAGGCAGTGCAGGGAAAACAGGTTCCTCTGGAATGGACTGACACATCTGGGGGACTCTTGGAATGGTGGCACGACCCTGGAGTTCCTCTCGCCTTTCCTGTGGAGAGCGCCTCCTCTTGAGATGCGACGGGAACGCCGGGAATTCTTTCCCTACGAAACAGGGAAAGGATCCCTCATCTCGAGCTAGGAGGCGGAAACGGGGCTCCACTGGATGTGTGCGGGACCCCACGTGCTTCCTCTCGAGTGGAGACGGGTATGTCGGGGAACTTCTTGAGTTGCAGCCAAGGTGTGAAGGACCCTTTGGAAGTTCCAGTGGTTAGATGTGATTAGCCTCCAGAAGCCTCAGCGGAAATGGGCCTCATCTCGCCTGGAGGGCAAAACCTCCTGGATTTTCTCGAGTTGCGGCAGGTGCTCTCGACTTACGACGGGGACCTCAGGGACCGGCTCTGGTGGCCTCAGGAAAGGCCAGTCCCCATGCGAGTTCCTCGGGGGCCTCTCGGGATTCCTCTCCCGTCGATGCCGGGGCCTAAGACCTTGTGTGGAGTCGGGGCCGGAACCTGAGGATTCCTCTCCAGTGCTGACATGGATCTTGGGGTACTTCTGGAGTCTCCCCAGGGGAGTCAGTCCTCGTCTCGAATGCGGGCATGCACTTGCGCTTTCCTCCAGAGCGGTGGCAGTAGTGTCACGCAGTCCGCCGCGTGGATCAAAGGATCTATGGTTTTCCCTCGAGTCTTTCCCACGAGGCTTTCCCACGAGGCTTTCCCACAGGGCTGTCCCACGTGCACACGTGGAGGGAGTCGATCCTCGGCTTGAACGTCAAGGCAGTGCAGGGAAAAAAGTTTCCTCTGGAATGGACTGACACATCTGGGGGTCTCTTGGAATGGTGGCACGACCCTGGAGTTCCTCTCCCCTTTCCTGTGGAGAGCGCCTCCTCTTGAGATGCGACGGGAACGCCGGGAATTCTTTCCCTACGAAACAGGGAAAGGATCCCTCATCTCGAGCTAGGAGGCGGAAACGGGGCTCCCCTGGATGTGTGCGGGACCCTCGTGCTTCCTCTCTAGTGGAGACGGGTATGTCGGGGAACTTCTTGAGTTGCAGCAAGGGTGTGAAGGACCATTTGAAAGTTCCAGTGGTTAGATGTGATTAGCCTCGAGAAGCCTCAGCGGAATTGGGCCTCATCTCGGCTGGAGGGCAAATCCTCCTGGATTTTCTCGAGTTGCGGCAGGTGCTCTCGACTTACGACTGGGACCTCAGGGACCCGCTCTGGTGGCCTCAGGAAAGGCCAGTCCCCATGCGAGTTCCTCGGGGGCCTCTCGGGATTCCTCTCCCGTGGATGCCCGTGCCTAAGACCTTGTGTGGAGTCGGGGCCGGAACCTGAGGATTCCTCTCCAGTGCTGACATGGATCTTGGGGTACTTCTGGACTCTCCCCAGGGGAGTCAGTCCCCGTCTCGAATGCGGGCATGCACTTGCGCTTTCCTCCACAGCGGTAGCAGCAGTGTCACGCAGTCCGTCGCGTGGATCAAAGGATCTATGGTTTTCCCTCGAGTCTTTCCCACGAGGCTTTCCCACGAGGCTTTCCCACAGGGATGTCCCACGTGCACACGTGGTGGGAGTCCATCCTCGGCTTGAACGTCAAGGCAGTCCAGGGAAAACAGGTTCCTCTGGAATGGACTGACCCATCTGGTGGACTCTTGGAATGGTGGCACGACCCTGGTGTTCCTCTCGCCTTTCCTGTGGAGAGCGCCTCCTCTTGAGATGCGACTGGAACGCCGGGAATTCTTTCCCTACGAAACAGGGAAAGGATCCCTCATCTCGAGCTAGGAGGCGGAAACGGGGCTCCCCTGGATGTGTGCGGGACCCCACGTGCTTCCTCTCGATTGGAGACGGTTATGTCGTGGAACTTCTTGAGTTGCAGCAAGGGTGTGAAGGACCCTTTGGAAGTTCCAGTGGTTAGATGTGATTAGCCTCGAGAAGCCTCAGCGGAATTGGGCCTCATCTCGCCTGGAGGGCAAAACCTCCTGGATTTTCTCGAGTTGCGGCAGGTGCTCTCGACTTACGACGGGGACCTCAGGGACCCGCTCTGGTGGCCTCAGGAAAGGCCAGTCCACATGTGTGTTCCTCGGGGGCCTCTCGGGATTCCTCTCCCGTGGATGCCGGGGCCTAAATCCTTGTGTGGAGTCGGGGCCGGAACCTGAGGATTCCTCTCCAGTGCTGACATGGATCTTGGGGTACTTCTGGAGTCTCCCCAGGGGAGTCAGTCCTCGTCTCGAATGCGGGCATGCACTTGCGCTTTCCTCCAGAGCGGTAGCAGCAGTGTCACGCAGTCCGCCGCGTGGATCAAAATATCTATGGCTTTCCCTCGAATCTTTCCCACGAGGCTTTCCCACGAGGCTTTCCCACAGGGCTGTCCCACGTGCACACGTGGTGGGAGTCGATCCTCGGCTTGAACGTCAAGGCAGTGCGGGGAAAACAGGTTCCTCTGGAATGGACTGACACATCTGGGGGACTCTTGGAATGGTGGCACGACCCTGGAGTTCCTCTCGCCTTTCCTGTGGAGAGTGCCTCCTCTTGAGATGCGACGGGAACGCCGGGAATTCTTTCCCTACGAAACAGGGAAAGGATCCCTCATCTCGAGCTAGGAGGCGGAAACGGTGCTCCCCTGGATGTGTGCGGGACCCCATGTGCTTCCTCTCGAGTGGAGACGGGTATGTCGGGGAACTTCTTGAGTTGCAGCAAGGGTGTGAAGGACCCTTTGGAAGTTCCAGTGGTTAGATGTGATTAGCCTCGAGAAGCCTCAGCGGAAATGGGCCTCATCTCGCCTGGAGGGCAAAACCTCCTGGATTTTCTCGAGTTGCTGCATGTGCTCTCGACTTACGACGGGGACCTCAGGGACCCGCTCTGGAGGCCTCAGGAAAGGCCAGTCCCCATGCGAGTTCCACGGGGGCCTCTCGGGATTCCTCTCCCGTCGATGCCGGGGCCTAAGACCTTGTGTGGAGTCGGGGCCTGAACCTGAGGATTCCTCTCCATTGCTGACATGGATCTTGGGGTACTTCTGGAGTCTCCCCAGGGGAGTCAGTCCTCGTCTCGAATGCGGGCATGCACTTGCGCTTTCCTCCAGAGCGGTTGCTGCAGTGTCACGCAGTCCGCCGCGTGGATCAAAGGATCTATGGTTTTCCCTCGAGTCTTTCCCACGAGGCTTTCCCACGAGGCTTTCCCACAGGGCTGTCCCACGTGCACTCATGGTGGGAGTCGATCCTCGGCTTGAACGTCAAGGCAGTGCGGGGAAAACAGGTTCCTCTGGAATGGACTGACACCTCTGGGGGTCTCTTGGAATGGTGGCACGACCCTGGAGTTCCTCTCGCCTTTCCTATGGAGAGTGCCTCCTTTTGAGATGCGACGGGAACGCCGGGAATTCTTTCCCTACGAAACAGGGAAAGGATCCCTCATCTCGAGCTAGGAGGCCGAAACGGGGCTCCCCTGGATGTGTGCGGGACCCCATGTGCTTCCTCTCAAGTGGAGCCGGCTATGTCTGGGAACTTTTTGAGTTGCAGCAAGGGTGTGAAGGACACTTTGGAAGTTCCAGTGGTTAGATGTGATTAGCCTCGAGAAGCCTCAGCGGAAATGGGCCTCATCTCGCCTGGAGGGCAAAACCTCCTGGATTTTCTCGAGTTGCGGCAGGTGCTCTTGACTTACGACGGGGACCTCAGGGACCCGCTCTGGTGGCCTCAGGAAAGGCCAGTCCCCATGCGAGTTCCTCGAGGGCCTCTTGGGATTCCTCTCCTGTCGATGCCGGGGACTAAGACCTTGTTTGGAGTCGGGGCCGGAACCTGAGGATTCCTCTCCAGTGCTGACATGGATCTTGGGGTACTTCTGGAGTCTCCCCAGGGGAGTCAGTCCTCGTCTCGAATGCGGGCATGCACTTGCGCTTTCCTCCAAAGCGGTAGCAGCAGTGTCACACAGTCCGCCGCGTGGACAAAAGGATCTTTGGTTTTCCCTCGAGTCTTTCGCACGAGGCTGTCCCACGAGGCTTTCCCACAGGGCTGTCCCACGTGCACACGTGGTGGGAGTCGATCCTCGGCTTGAACGTCAAGGCAGTTCAGGGAAAACAGGTTCCTTTGGAATGGACTGACACATCTGGGGGACTCATTGAATGGTGGCACGACCCTGGAGTTGCTCTCGCCTTTCCTGTGGAGAGCGCCTCCTCTTGAGATGCGAAGGGAACGCCTGGAATTCTTTCCCTACGAAATAGGGATAGGATCCCTCATCACGAACTAGGAGGCGGAAACGGGGCTCCCCTGGATGTGTGCGGCACCCCACGTGCTTCCTCTCGAGTGGAGAAGGGTATGTCGTGGAACTGCTTGAGTTGCAGCAAGGGTGTGAAGGACCCTTTGGAAGTTCCAGTGGTCAGATGTGATTAGCCTCGAGAAGCCTCAGCGGAAATGGGCCTCATCTCGCCTGGAGGGCAAAACCTCCTGGATTTTATCGAGTTGCGGCAGGTGCTCTCGACTTACGACGGGGACCTCAGGGACGCGCTCTGGTGGCCTCAGGAAAGGCCAGTCCCCATGCGAGTTCCTCGGGGGCCTCTCGGGATTCCTCTCCCGTCGATGCCGGGGCCTAAGACCTTGTGTGGATTCGGGGCCGGAACCTGAGGATTCCTCTCCAGTGCTGACATGGATCTTGGGGTACTTCTGGAGTCTCCCCAGGGGAGTCAATCCTCGTCTCGAATGCGGGCATGCACTTGCGCTTTCCTCCAGAGTGGTAGGTGCAGTGTCACGCAGTCCGCCGCGTGGATCAAAGGATCTGTGGTTTTCCCTTGAGTCTTTCCCACGAGGCTTTCCCACAGGGCTGTCCCTCGTGCACACGTGGTGGGAGTCGATCCTCGGCTTGAACGTCAAGGCAGTGCGGGGAAAACAGGTTCCTCTGGAATGGACTGACACATCTGGGGGACTCTTGGAATGGTAGCACGACCCTGGAGTTCCTCTCGCCTTTCCTGTGGAGAGCGCCTCCTCTTGAGATGCGACGGGAACGCCGGGAAATCTTTCCCTACGAAACAGGGATAGGATCCCTCATCTCGAACTAGGAGGAGGAAACGGGGCTCCCCTGGATGTGTGCGGGACCCCACGTGCTTCCTCTCGAGTGGAGACGGGTATGTCGCGGAACTGCTTGAGTTGCAGCAAGGGTGTGAAGGACCCTTTGGAAGTTCCAGTGGTTAGATGTGATTAGCCTCGAGAAGCCTCAGCGGAAATGGGCCTCATCTCGCCTGGAGGGCAAAACCTCCTGGATTTTCTCGAGTTGCGGCAGGTGCTCTCGACTTACGACGGGGACCTCAGGGACCCGCTCTGGAGGCCTCAGGAAAGGCCAGTCCCCATGCGATTTCCTTGGGGGCCTCTCGGGATTCTTCTCCCGTCGATACCGGGGCCTAAGACCTTGTGTGGAGTCGGGGCCGGAACCTGAGGATTCCTCTCCAGTGCTGACATGGATCTTGGGGTACTTCTGGAGTCTCCCCAGGGGAGTCAGTCCTCGTCTCGAATGCGGGCATGCACTTGCGCTTTCCTCCAGAGTGGTAGCAGCAGTGTCACGCAGTCCGCCGCGTGGATCAAAGGATATATGGATTTCCCTCGAGTCTTTCCCACGAGGCTTTCCCACGAGGCTTTCCCACGAGGCTTTCTCACAGGGCTGTCACACGTGCACACGTGGTGGGACTCGATCCTCGGGTTGAACGTCAATGCAGTTCAGGGAAAACAGGTTCCTCTGGAATGGACTGACACATCTGGGGGTCTCTTGGAATGGTGGCACGACCCTGGAGTTCCTCTCGCCTTTCCTGTGGAGAGTGCCTCCTCTTGAGATGCGACGGGAACGCCGGGAATTCTTTCCCTACGAAACAGGGAAAGGATCCCTCATCTCGAGCTAGGAGGCGGAAACGGTGCTCCCCTGGATGTGTGCGGGACCCCATGTGCTTCCTCTCGAGTGGAGACGGGTATGTCGGGGAACTTCTTGAGTTGCAGCAAGGGTGTGAAGGACCCTTTGGAAGTTCCAGTGGTTAGATGTGATTAGCCTCGAGAAGCCTCAGCGGAAATGGGCCTCATCTCGCCTGGAGGGCAAAACCTCCTGGATTTTCTCGAGTTGCTGCATGTGCTCTCGACTTACGACGGGGACCTCAGGGACCCGCTCTGGAGGCCTCAGGAAAGGCCAGTCCCCATGCGAGTTCCACGGGGGCCTCTCGGGATTCCTCTCCCGTCGATGCCGGGGCCTAAGACCTTGTGTGGAGTCGGGGCCTGAACCTGAGGATTCCTCTCCATTGCTGACATGGATCTTGGGGTACTTCTGGAGTCTCCCCAGGGGAGTCAGTCCTCGTCTCGAATGCGGGCATGCACTTGCGCTTTCCTCCAGAGCGGTTGCTGCAGTGTCACGCAGTCCGCCGCGTGGATCAAAGGATCTATGGTTTTCCCTCGAGTCTTTCCCACGAGGCTTTCCCACGAGGCTTTCCCACAGGGCTGTCCCACGTGCACTCATGGTGGGAGTCGATCCTCGGCTTGAACGTCAAGGCAGTGCGGGGAAAACAGGTTCCTCTGGAATGGACTGACACCTCTGGGGGTCTCTTGGAATGGTGGCACGACCCTGGAGTTCCTCTCGCCTTTCCTATGGAGAGTGCCTCCTTTTGAGATGCGACGGGAACGCCGGGAATTCTTTCCCTACGAAACAGGGAAAGGATCCCTCATCTCGAGCTAGGAGGCCGAAACGGGGCTCCCCTGGATGTGTGCGGGACCCCATGTGCTTCCTCTCAAGTGGAGCCGGCTATGTCTGGGAACTTTTTGAGTTGCAGCAAGGGTGTGAAGGACACTTTGGAAGTTCCAGTGGTTAGATGTGATTAGCCTCGAGAAGCCTCAGCGGAAATGGGCCTCATCTCGCCTGGAGGGCAAAACCTCCTGGATTTTCTCGAGTTGCGGCAGGTGCTCTTGACTTACGACGGGGACCTCAGGGACCCGCTCTGGTGGCCTCAGGAAAGGCCAGTCCCCATGCGAGTTCCTCGAGGGCCTCTTGGGATTCCTCTCCTGTCGATGCCGGGGACTAAGACCTTGTTTGGAGTCGGGGCCGGAACCTGAGGATTCCTCTCCAGTGCTGACATGGATCTTGGGGTACTTCTGGAGTCTCCCCAGGGGAGTCAGTCCTCGTCTCGAATGCGGGCATGCACTTGCGCTTTCCTCCAAAGCGGTAGCAGCAGTGTCACACAGTCCGCCGCGTGGACAAAAGGATCTTTGGTTTTCCCTCGAGTCTTTCGCACGAGGCTGTCCCACGAGGCTTTCCCACAGGGCTGTCCCACGTGCACACGTGGTGGGAGTCGATCCTCGGCTTGAACGTCAAGGCAGTTCAGGGAAAACAGGTTCCTTTGGAATGGACTGACACATCTGGGGGACTCATTGAATGGTGGCACGACCCTGGAGTTGCTCTCGCCTTTCCTGTGGAGAGCGCCTCCTCTTGAGATGCGAAGGGAACGCCTGGAATTCTTTCCCTACGAAATAGGGATAGGATCCCTCATCACGAACTAGGAGGCGGAAACGGGGCTCCCCTGGATGTGTGCGGCACCCCACGTGCTTCCTCTCGAGTGGAGAAGGGTATGTCGTGGAACTGCTTGAGTTGCAGCAAGGGTGTGAAGGACCCTTTGGAAGTTCCAGTGGTCAGATGTGATTAGCCTCGAGAAGCCTCAGCGGAAATGGGCCTCATCTCGCCTGGAGGGCAAAACCTCCTGGATTTTCTCGAGTTGCGGCAGGTGCTCTCGACTTACGACGGGGACCTCAGGGACGCGCTCTGGTGGCCTCAGGAAAGGCCAGTCCCCATGCGAGTTCCTCGGGGGCCTCTCGGGATTCCTCTCCCGTCGATGCCGGGGCCTAAGACCTTGTGTGGATTCGGGGCCGGAACCTGAGGATTCCTCTCCAGTGCTGACATGGATCTTGGGGTACTTCTGGAGTCTCCCCAGGGGAGTCAATCCTCGTCTCGAATGCGGGCATGCACTTGCGCTTTCCTCCAGAGTGGTAGGTGCAGTGTCACGCAGTCCGCCGCGTGGATCAAAGGATCTGTGGTTTTCCCTTGAGTCTTTCCCACGAGGCTTTCCCACAGGGCTGTCCCTCGTGCACACGTGGTGGGAGTCGATCCTCGGCTTGAACGTCAAGGCAGTGCAGGGAAAACAGGTTCCTCTGGAATGGACTGACACATCTGGGGGACTCTTGGAATGGTAGCACGACCCTGGAGTTCCTCTCGCCTTTCCTGTGGAGAGCGCCTCCTCTTGAGATGCGACGGGAACGCCGGGAAATCTTTCCCTACGAAACAGGGATAGGATCCCTCATCTCGAACTAGGAGGAGGAAACGGGGCTCCCCTGGATGTGTGCGGGACCCCACGTGCTTCCTCTCGAGTGGAGACGGGTATGTCGCGGAACTGCTTGAGTTGCAGCAAGGGTGTGAAGGACCCTTTGGAAGTTCCAGTGGTTAGATGTGATTAGCCTCGAGAAGCCTCAGCGGAAATGGGCCTCATCTCGCCTGGAGGGCAAAACCTCCTGGATTTTCTCGAGTTGCGGCAGGTGCTCTCGACTTACGACGGGGACCTCAGGGACCCGCTCTGGAGGCCTCAGGAAAGGCCAGTCCCCATGCGATTTCCTTGGGGGCCTCTCGGGATTCTTCTCCCGTCGATACCGGGGCCTAAGACCTTGTGTGGAGTCGGGGCCGGAACCTGAGGATTCCTCTCCAGTGCTGACATGGATCTTGGGGTACTTCTGGAGTCTCCCCAGGGGAGTCAGTCCTCGTCTCGAATGCGGGCATGCACTTGCGCTTTCCTCCAGAGTGGTAGCAGCAGTGTCACGCAGTCCGCCGCGTGGATCAAAGGATATATGGATTTCCCTCGAGTCTTTCCCACGAGGCTTTCCCACGAGGCTTTCCCACGAGGCTTTCTCACAGGGCTGTCACACGTGCACACGTGGTGGGACTCGATCCTCGGGTTGAACGTCAATGCAGTTCAGGGAAAACAGGTTCCTCTGGAATGGACTGACACATCTGGGGGTCTCTTGGAATGGTGCCACGACCCTGGAGTTCCTCTCGCCTTTCCTGTGGAGAGCGCCTCCTCTTGAGATGCGACGGGAACGCCGGGAATTCTTTCCCTAAGAAACAGGGAAAGGATCCCTCATCTCGAGCTGGGAGGCGGAAACGGGGCTCCCCTGGATGTGTGCGGGACCCTCGTGCTTCCTCTCGAGTGGAGACGGGTATGTTGGGGAACTTCTTGAGTTGCAGCAAGGGTGTGAAAGACCCTTTGAAGTTCCAGTTGTTAGACGTGATTAGCCTCGAGAAGCCTCAGCGGAAATGGGACTCATCTCGCCTGGAGGGCAAAACCTCCTGGATTTTCTCGAGTTGCGGCAGGTGCTCTCGACTTACGACGGGGACCTCAGGGACCCGCTCTGGTGGCCTCAGGAAAGGCCAGTCCCCATGCGAGTTCCTCGGGGGCCTCTCGGGATTCCTCTCCCGTCGATGCCGGGGCCTAAGACCTTGTGTGAAGTCGGGGCCGGACCTGAGGATTCCTCTCCAGTGCTGACATGGATCTTGGGGTACTTCTGGAGTCTCCCCAGGGGAGTCAGTCCTCGTCTCGAATGCGGGCATGCACTTGCGCTTTCCTCCATAGCGGTAGCAGCAGTGTCACGCAGTCCGCCGCGTGGTCAAAGGATCTATGGTTTTCCCTCGAGTCGTTCCCACGAGGCTTTCCCACGAGGCTTTCCCACAGGGCTGTCCCACGTGCACACGTGGTGGGAGTCGATCCTCGGCTTGAACGTCAAGGCAGTGCAGGGAAAAAAGGTTCCTCTGTAATGGACTGACACAACTGGGGGTCTCTTGGAATGCTGGCACGACCCTGGAGTTCCTCTCCCCTTCCTGTGGAGAGCGCCTCTTCTTGAGATGCGATGGGAACGCCGGGAATTCTTTGCCTACGAAACAGGGAAAGGATCCCTCATCTCGAGCTAGGAGGCGGAAACGGGGCTCCTCTGGATGTGTGCGGGACCCTCGTGCTTCCTCTCGAGTGGAGACGGGTATGTTGGGGAAGTTCTTGAGTTGCAGCAAGGGTGTGAAAGACCCTTTGGAATTTCCAGTTGTTAGACGTGATTAGCCTCGAGAAGCCTCACTGGAAATGGGACTCATCTCGCCTGGAGGGCAAAACCTCCTGTATTTTCTCGAGTTGCGGCAGGTGCTCTCGACTTACGACTGGGACCTCAAGGACCCGCTCTGGTGGCCTCAGGAAAGGCCAGTCCCCATGCGAGTTCCTCGGGGGCCTCTCGGGATTCCTCTCCCGTCGATGCCGGGGCCTAAGACCTTGTGTGAAGTCGGGGCCGGACCTGAGGATTCCTCTCCAGTGCTGACATGGATCTTGGGGTACTTCTGGAGTCTCCCCAGGGGAGTCAGTCCTCGTCTCGAATGCGGGCATGCACTTGCGCTTTCCTCCAGAGCGGTAGCAGCAGTGTCACGCAGTCCGCCGCGTGGATCATGGATCTATGGTTTTCCCTCGAGTCTTTCCCACGAGGCTTTCCCACGAGGCTTTCCCACAGGGCTGTCCCACGTGCACACGTGGTGGGAGTCGATCCTCGGCTTGAACGTCAAGGTAGTGCAGGGAAAAAAAGGTTCCTCTGTAATGGACTGACACAACTGGGGGTCTCTTGGAATGGTGGCACGACCCTGGAGTTCCTCTCCCCTTTCCTGTGGAGAGCGCCTCTTCTTGAGATGCGACGGGAACGCCGGGAATTCTTTCCCTACGAAACAGGGAAAGGATCCCTCATCTCATGCTAGGAGGCGGAAAGGGGCTCCCTTGGATGTGTGCTGGACTCTCGTGCTTCCTCTCGAGTGGAGACAGGTATGTCGCGGAACTGCTTGAGTTGCAGCAAGGGTGTGAAGGACCCTTTGGAAGTTTCAGTGGTTAGATGTGATTAGCCTCGAGAAGCCTCAGCGGAAATGGGCCTCATCTCGCCTGGAGAGCAAAACCTCCTGAATTTTCTCGAATTGCGACAGGTGCTCTCGACTTACGACGGGGACCTCAGGGACCCGCTCTGGAGGCCTCAGGAAAGGCCAGTCCCCATGGGAGTTCCTCGGGGGACGCTCGGGATTCCTCTCCCGTCGATGCCCGGGCCTAAGACCTTGTGTGGATTCGGGGTCGGAACCTGAGGATTCCTCTCCAGTGCTGACATGGATCTTGGGGTACTTCTGGAGTCTCCCCAGGGAGTCAGTCCTCGTCTCGAATGCGGGCATGCACTTGCGCTTTCCTCCAAAGTGGTAGCAGCAGTGTCACGCAGTCCGCCGCGTGGATCAATGGATCTATGGTTTTCCCTCGAGTCTTTCCCACGAGGCTTTCCCACGAGGCTTTCCCACAGGGCTGTCCCACGTGCACACGTGGTGGGAGTCGATCCTCGGCTTGAACGTCAACGCAGTGCAGGGAAAACAGGTTCCTCTGGAATGGACTGACACATCTGGGGCTCTCTTGGAATGGTGGCACGACCCTGGAGTTCCTCTCGCCTTTCCTGTGGAGAGCGCCTCCTCTTGGGATGCGACGGGAACGCCGGGAATTCTTTCCCTACGAAACAGGGAAAGGATCCCTCATCTCGAGCTAGGAGGCGGAAACGGGGCTCCCCTGGATGTGTGGGGGACCCTCGTGCTTCCTCTCGAGTGGAGACGGGTATGTCGGGGAACTTCTGGACTTGCAGCAAGGGTGTGAAGGACCATTTGGAAGTTCCAGTGGTTAGATGTGATTAGCCTCGAGAAGCCTCAGCGGAAATGGGCCACATCTCGCCTGGAGGGCAAAACCTCCTGGATTTTCTCGTGTTGTGGCAGGTGCTCTCGACTTACGACGGGGACCTCAGGGACCCGCTCTGGTGGCCTCAGGAAAGGCCAGTCCCCATGCGAGTTCCTCGGGGGCCTCTCGGGATTCTTCTCCCGTCGATGCCGGGGCCTATGACCTTGTGTGGAGTCGGGGCCGGAACCTGGGGTTTCCTCTGCAGTGCTGACATGGATCTTGGGGTACTTCTGGAGTCTCCCCAGGGGAGTCAGTCCTCCTCTCGAATGCCGGCATGCACTTGCGCTTTCCTCCAGACCGGTAGCAGCAGTGTCACGGATTCCGCCGCGTGGATGAAGGGATCTATGGCTTTCCCTCGAGTCTTTCCCACGAGGCTTTCCCACAGGGCTGTCCCACGTGCACACGTGGTGGGAGTCGATCCTCGGCTTCAACGTCAAGGCAGTGCAGGGAAAACAGTTTCCTCTGGAATGGACTGACACATCTGGGGGACTCTTGGAATGGTGGCACGACCCTGGAGTTCCTCTCGCCTTTCCTGTGGAGAGCGCCTCCTCTTGAGATGCGACGGGAACGCCGGGAATTCTTTCCCTACGAAACAGGGAAAGGATCCCTCATCTCGAGCTAGGAGGCGGAAACGGGGCTCCCCTGGATGTGTGCGGGACCATCGTGCTTCCTCTCGAGTGGACACGGGTATGTCGGGGAACTTCTTGAGTTGCAGCAAGGGTGTGAAGGACTCTTTGGAAGTTCCAGTGGTTAGATGTGATTAGCCTCGAGAAACCTCACTGGAAATGGGCCACATCTCGCCTGGAGGGCAAAACCTCCTGGATTTTCTCGAGTTGTGGCATGTGCTCTCGACTTACGACGGGGACCTCGGGGACCCGCTCTGGTGGCCTCAGGAAAGGCCAGGCCCATGCGAGTTCCTCGCGGGCCTCTCGGTATTCCTCTCCCGTCGATGCCGGGGCCTAAGACCTTGTGTGGAGTCGGGCCCGGAACCTGAGGATTCCTCTCCAGTGCTGACATGGATCTTGGGGTACTTCTGGAGTCTCCCCAGGGGAGTCAGTCCTCGTCTCGAATGCGGGCATGCACTTGCGCTTTCCTCCAGAGTGGTAGCAGCAGTGTCACGCAGTCCGCCGCGTGGATCAAGGGATCTATGTCTTTCCCTCAAGGCTTTCCCACGATGCTTTCACACAGGGCTGGCCCACGTGCCACCGTGGTGGGAGTCGATCCTCGGCATGAACGTCGAGGCAGTGCAGGGAAAATACGTTCCTCTGGAATGGACTGACACATCTGGGGGACTCTTGGAATGGTGGAACGACCCTGGAGTTCCTATGCCTTTCCAGTTGAGAGCACCTCCTCTTGAGATGCGACGGGAATGCCGGGAATTCTTTCCCTACGAAACAGGGAAAGGATCCCTCATCTCGAGCTAGGAGGCGGATACGGGGCTCCCCTGGATGTGTGCGGGACCCTCCTGCTTCCTCTCGAGTGGAGATGGGTATGTCGGGGAACTTCTGGACTTGCAGCAAGGGTGTAAAGGACCCTTTGGAAGTTCCAGTGGTTAGATGTGATTAGCCTCGAGAAGCCTCAGCGGAAATGGGCCTCATCTCGCCTGGAGGGCAAAAACTCCTGGATTTTCTCGAGTTGCGGCAGGTGCTCTCGACTTACAACGGGGACCGCAGGGTGCCGCTCTGGTGGACTCAGGAAAGGCCAGTCCCCATGCGAGTTCCTCGGGGGCCGCTCGGGATTCCTCTCCCGTCGATGCCGGGGCCTAAGACCTTGTGTGGAGTCGGGGCCGGAACCTGAGGATTCCACTCCAGTGCTGACATGGATCTTGGGGTACTTCTGGAGTCTCCCCAGGGGAGTCAGTCCTCGTCTCGAATGCGGGCATGCACTTGCGCTTTCCTCCAGAGCGGTAGCAGCAGTGTCACGCAGTCCGCCGCGTGGATCAAAGGATCTATGGTTTTCCCTCGAGTCTTTCCCACGAGGCTTTCCCACGAGGCTTTCCCACAGGGCTGTCCCACGTGCACACGTGGTGGGAGTCGATCCTCGGCTTGAACGTCAAGGCAGTGCAGGGAAAACAGGTTACTCTGGAATGGACTGACCCATCTGGGGGACTCTTGGAATGGTGGCACGACCCTGGAGTTCCTCTCGCCTTTCCTGTGGAGAGCGCCTCCTCTTGAGATGCGACGGGAACGCCGGGAATTCTTTCCCTACGAAACAGGGAATGGATCACTCATCTCGAGCTAGGAGGCGGAAACGGGGCTCCCCTGGATGTGTGCGGGACCCCACGTGCTTCCTCTCGAGTGGAGACGGGTATTTCGGGGAACTTCTTGAGTTGCAGCAAGGGTGTGAAGGACCCTTTGGAAGTTCCAGTGGTTAGGTGTGATTAGCATAGAGAAGCATCAGGGGAAATGGGCCTCAACTCGCCTGGAGGGCAAAACCTCCTGGATTTTCTCGAGTTGCGGCAGGTGCTCTCGACTTACGACGGGGACCTCAGGGACCCGCTCTGGAGGCCTCAGGAAAGGCCAGTCCCCATACGAGTTCCTCGGGGGCCTCTCGGGATTCCTCTCCCGTCGATTCCGGGGCCTAAGACCTTGTGTGGAGTCGGGGCCGGAACCTGAGGATTCCTCTCCAGTGCTGACATGGATCTTGGGGTACTTCTGGAGTCTCTCCAGGGGAGTCAGTCCTCGTCTCGAATGCGGGCATGCACTTGCGCTTTGCTCCAGAGCGGTAGCAGCAGTGTCACGCAGTCCGCCGCGTGGATCAAATGATCTATGGTTTTCCCTCGAGTCTTTCCCACGAGGCTGTCCCACGCGGTTTTCCCAAGGGCTGTCCGACGTACACACGTGGTGGGAGTCGATCCTCGGCTTGAACGTCAAGGCAGTTTAGGGAAAACAGGTTCCTCTGGAATGGACTGACACATCTGGGGTACTCTTGGAATGGTGGCACGACCCTGGAGTTCCTCTCGCCTTTCTTGTGGAGAGCGCCTCCTCTTGAGATGCGACGGGAACGCCGGGACTTCTTTCCCTACGAAACAGGGAAAGGATCCCTCATCTCAAGCTAGGAGGCGGAAACGGGGCTCCCCTGGATGTGTGCGGGACCCTCGTGCTTCCTCTCGAGTGGAGACGGGTATGTCGGGGAACTTCTTGAGTTGCAGCAAGGGTTAGAAGGACCCATTGGATGTTCCAGTGGTTAGATGTGATTAGCCTCGAGAAGCCTCAGCGGAAATGGGCCTCATCTCTCCTGGAGGGCAAAACCTCCTGGATTTTCTCGAGTTGCGGCAGGTGCTCTCGACTTACGACGGGGACCTCAGGGACCCGCTCTGGTGGCCTCAGGAAAGGCCAGTCACCATGCGAGTTCCTGGGGGCCTCTCGGGATTCCTCTCCCGTCGATGCCGGGGCCTAAGACCTTGTGTGGAGTCGGGGCCGGAACCTGAGGATTCCTCTCCAGTGCTGACATGGATCTTGGGGTACTTGTGGAGTCTCCCCAGGGGAGTCAGTCCTCGTCTCGAATGCGGGCATGCACTTGCGCTTTCCTCTAGAGCGGTAGCAGCAGTGTCACGCAATCCGCCGCGTGGATCAAAGGATCTATGGTTTTCCCTCGAGTCTTTCCCACGAGGCTTTCCCACGATGCTTTCCCACAGGGCTGTCCCACGTGCACACGTGGTGGGAGTCGATCCTCGGCTTGAACGTCAAGGCAGTGCAGGGAAAACAGTTTCCTCTGGAATGGACTGACACATCTGGGCGACTCTTGGAATGGTGGCACGACCCTGGAGTTCCTCTCGCCTTTCCTGTGGAGAGCGCCTCCTCTTGAGATACGACGGGAACGCCGGGAATTCTTTCCCTATGAAACAGGGAAAGGATCCCTCATCTCGAGCTAGGAGGCGGAAACGGGGCTCCCCAGGGTGTGTGCGGGACCCACGTGCTTCCTCTCGAGTGGAGACGGGTATGTCGGGGAAGTTCTTGAGTTGCAGCAAGGGTGTGAAGGACCCTTTGGAAGTTCCAGTGGTTAGACGTGATTAGCCTCGAGAAGCCTCAGCGGAAATGGGCCTCATCTCGCCTGGAGGGCAAAACCTCCAGGATTTTCTCGAGTTGCGGCAGGTGCTCTCGACTTACGACGGGGACCTCAGGGACCCGCTCTGGAGGCCTCAGGAAAGGCCAGTCCCCATGCGAGTTCCTCGGGGTCCTCTCGGGATTCCTCTCCCGTCGATGCCGGGGCCTAAGACCTTGTGTGGAGTCGGGGCCGGAACCTGTGGATTGCTCTCCAGTGCTGACATGGATCTTGGGGTACTTCTGGAGTCTCCCCAGGGGAGTCAGTCCTCGTCTCGAATGCGGGCATGCACTTGCGCTTTCCTCCAGAGCGGTAGCAGCAGTGTCACGCAGTCCGCCGCGTGGATCAAAGGATCTATGGTTTTCCCTCGAGTCTTTCCCACGAGGCTTTCCCACGAGGCTTTCCCACAGGGCTGTCCCACGTGCACACGTGGTGTGAGTCGATCCTCGGCTTGGACGTCAAGGCAGTGCAGGGAAAACAGGTTCCTCTGGAATGGACTGACACATCCCGGGGACTCTTGGAATGGTGGCACGACCCTGGAGTTCCTCTCGCCTTTCCTGTGGAGAGCGCCTCCTCTTGAGATGCGACGGGAACGCCGGGAATTCTTTCCCTACGAAACAGGGAAAGGATCCCTCATCTCGAGCTAGGAGGCGGAAACGGGGCTCCCCTGGATGTGTGCGGGACCCCACGTGCTTCCTCTCGAGTGGAGACGGGTATGTCGGGGATCTTCTTGAGTTGCAGCAAGGGTGTGAAGGACCCTTTGGAAGTTCCAGTGGTTAGACGTGATTAGCCTCGAGAAGCCTCAGCGGAAATGGCCCTCATCTCGCCTGGAGGGCAAAACCTCCTGGATTTTCTCGAGTTGCGGCAGGTGCTCTCGACTTACGACGGGGACCTCAGGGACCCGCTCTGGTGTCCTCAGGAAAGGCCAGTCCCCATGCGAGTTCCTCGGGGGCCTCTCGGGATTCCTCTCCCGTCGATGCCGGGGCCTAAGACCTTGTGTGGAGTCGGGGCCGGAACCTGAGGATTCCTCTCCAGTGCTGACATGGATCTTGGGGTACTTCTGGAGTCTCCCCAGGGGAGTCAGTCCTCGTCTCGAATGCGGCATGCATTTGCGCTTTCCTCCAGAGCGGTAGCAGCAGTGTCAGGCAGTCCGCCTCTTAGATAAAAGGATCTATGGTTTTCCCTCGAGTCTTTCCCACGAGGCTTTCCCACGAGGCTTTCCCACAGGGCTGTCCCACGTGCACACGTGGTGGGAGTCGATCCTCGGCTTGAACGTCAAGGCAGTGCAGGGAAAACAGTTTCCTCTGGAATGGACTGACACATCTGGGCGACTCTTGGAATGGTGGCACGACCCTGGAGTTCCTCTCGCCTTTCCTGTGGAGAGCGCCTCCTCTTGAGATACGACGGGAACGCCGGGAATTCTTTCCCTATGAAACAGGGAAAGGATCCCTCATCTCGAGCTAGGAGGCGGAAACGGGGCTCCCCAGGGTGTGTGCGGGACCCACGTGCTTCCTCTCGAGTGGAGACGGGTATGTCGGGGAAGTTCTTGAGTTGCAGCAAGGGTGTGAAGGACCCTTTGGAAGTTCCAGTGGTTAGACGTGATTAGCCTCGAGAAGCCTCAGCGGAAATGGGCCTCATCTCGCCTGGAGGGCAAAACCTCCAGGATTTTCTCGAGTTGCGGCAGGTGCTCTCGACTTACGACGGGGACCTCAGGGACCCGCTCTGGAGGCCTCAGGAAAGGCCAGTCCCCATGCGAGTTCCTCGGGGTCCTCTCGGGATTCCTCTCCCGTCGATGCCGGGGCCTAAGACCTTGTGTGGAGTCGGGGCCGGAACCTGTGGATTGCTCTCCAGTGCTGACATGGATCTTGGGGTACTTCTGGAGTCTCCCCAGGGGAGTCAGTCCTCGTCTCGAATGCGGGCATGCACTTGCGCTTTCCTCCAGAGCGGTAGCAGCAGTGTCACGCAGTCCGCCGCGTGGATCAAAGGATCTATGGTTTTCCCTCGAGTCTTTCCCACGAGGCTTTCCCACGAGGCTTTCCCACAGGGCTGTCCCACGTGCACACGTGGTGTGAGTCGATCCTCGGCTTGGACGTCAAGGCAGTGCAGGGAAAACAGGTTCCTCTGGAATGGACTGACACATCCCGGGGACTCTTGGAATGGTGGCACGACCCTGGAGTTCCTCTCGCCTTTCCTGTGGAGAGCGCCTCCTCTTGAGATGCGACGGGAACGCCGGGAATTCTTTCCCTACGAAACAGGGAAAGGATCCCTCATCTCGAGCTAGGAGGCGGAAACGGGGCTCCCCTGGATGTGTGCGGGACCCTCGTGCTTCCTCTCGAGTGGAGACGGGTATGTCGGGGAACTTCTTGAGTTGCAGCAAGGGTGAGAAGGACCCTTTGGATGTTCCAGTGGTTAGATGTGATTAGCCTCGAGAAGCCTCAGCGGAAATGGGCCTCATCTCGCCTGGAGGGCAAAACCTCCTGGATTTTCTCGAGTTGCGGCAGGTGCTCTCGACTTACGACGGGGACCTCAGGGACCCGCTCTGGTGGCCTCAGGAAAGGCCAGTCCCCATGCGAGTTCCTCGGGGGCCTCTCGGGATTCCTCTCCCGTCGATGCCGGGGCCTAAGACCTTGTGTGGAGTCGGGGCCGGAACATGAGGATTCCTCTCCAGTGCTGACATGGATCTTGGGGTACTTCTGGAGTCTCCCCAGGGGAGTCAGTCCTCGTCTCGAATGCGGGCATGCACTTGCGCTTTCCTCCAGAGCGGTAGCAGCAGTGTCATGCAGTCCACCGCGTGGATCAAAGGATCTATGGTTTTCCCTCGAGTCTTTCCCACGAGGCTTTCCCACGAGGCTTTCCCACAGGGCTGTCCCACGTGCACACGTGGTGGGAGTCGATCCTCGGCTTGAACTCAAGGCAGTGCAGGGAAAACAGGTTCCTCTGGAATGGACTGACACATCTGGGGGACTCTTGGAATGGTGGCACGACCCTGGAGTTCCTCTCGCCTTTCCTGTGGAGATCGCCTCCTCTTGAGATGCGACGGGAACACCGGGAATTCTTTCCCTACGAAACAGGGAAAGGATCCCTCATCTCGAGCTAGGAGGCGGAAACGGGGCTCCCCTGGATGTGTGCTGGACCCCACGTGCTTCTTCTCGAGTGGAGACGGGTATGTCGGGGAACTTCTTGAGTTGCAGCAAGGGTGTGAAGGACCCTTTGGAAGTTCCAGTGGTTAGACGTGATTAGCCTCGAGAAGCCTCAGCGGAAATGGGCCTCATCTCGCCTGGAGGGCAAAACCTCCTGGATTTTCTCGAGTTGCGGCAGGTGCTCTCGACTTACGACGGGGACCTCAGGGACCCGCTCTGGTGGCCTCAGGAAAGGCCAGTCCCCATGCGAGTTCCTCGGGGGCCTCTCGGGATTCCTCTCCAGTCGATGCCGGGGCCTAAGACCTTGTGTGGAGTCGGGGCCGCAACCTGAGGATTCCTCTCCAGTGCTGACATGGATCTTGGGGTACTTCTGGAGTCTCCCCAGGGGAGTCAGTCCTCGTCTCGAATGCGGGCATGCACTTGCGCTTTCCTCCAGAGCGGTAGCAGCAGTGTCATGCAGTCCACCGCGTGGATCGAAGGATCTATGGTTTTCCCTCGAGTCTTTCCCACGAGGCTTTCCCACGAGGCTTTCCCACAGGGCTGTCCCACGTGCACACGTGGTGGGAGTCGATCCTCGGCTTGAACGTCAAGACAGTGCAGGGAAAACAGGTTCCTCTGGAATGGACTGACACATCTGGGGAACTCTTGGAATGGTGGCACGAGCCTAGAGTTCCTCTCGCCTTTCCTGTGGAGAGCGCCTCCTCTTGAGATGCGACGGGAACGCCGGGAATTCTTTCCCTACGAAACAGGGAAAGGATCCCACATCTCATACTAGGAGGCGGAAACGGGGCTCCACTGGATGTGTGCGGGACCCCACGTGCTTCCTCTCGAGTAGAGACGGGTATGTCGGGGAACATCTTGAGTTGCAGCAAGGGTGTGAAGGACCCTTTGGAAGTTCCAGTGGTTAGACGTGATTAGCCTCGAGAAGCCTCAGCGGAAGTGTGCCTCATCTCGCCTGGAGGGCAAAACCTCCTGGATTTTCTCGAGTTGCGGCAGGTGCTCTCGACTTACGACGGGGACCTCAGGGACCCGCTCTGGTGGCCTCAGGAAAGGCCAGTCCTCATGCGAGTTCCTGGGGGGCCTCTCGGGATTCCTCTCCCGTCGATGCCGGGGCCTAAGACCTTGTGTGGAGTCGGGGCCGGAATCTGAGGATTCCTCTCCAGTGCTGACATGGATCTTGGGGTACTTCTGGAGTCTCCCCAGGGGAGTCAGTCCTCGTCTCGAATGCGGGCATGCACTTGCGCTTTCCTCCAGAGCGGTAGCAGCAGTGTCACGCAGTCTGCCGCCTGGATCAAAGGATCTATGGTTTTCCCTCGACTGTTTCCCACGAGGCTTTCCCACGAGGCTTTCCCACAGGGCTGTCCCACGTGCACACGTGGTGGGAGTCGATCCTCGGCTTGAACGTCAAGGCAGTGCAGGGAAAACAGTTTCCTCTGGAATGGACTGACACATCTGGGGGACTCTTGGAATGGTGGCACGACCCTGGAGTTCCTCTCGCCTTTCCTGTGGAGAGCGCCTCCTCTTGAGATGCGACGGGAACGCCGGGAATTCTTTCCCTACGAAACAGGGAAAGGATCCCTCATCTCGAGCTAGGAGGCGGAAACGGGGCTCCCCTGGATGTTTGCGGGACCCTCGTGCTTCCTCTCGAGTGGAGGCGGGTATGTCGGGAAACTTTTGAGTTGCAGCAAGGGTGAGAAGGACCCTTTCGATGTTCCAGTGGTTAGATGTGATTAGCCTCGAGAAGCCTCAGCGGGAATGGGCCTCATCTCGCCTGGAGGGCAAAACCTCCTGGATTTTCTCGAGTTGCGGCAGGTGCTCTCGACTTACGACGGGGACGTCAGGGACCCGCTCTGGTGGCCTCAGGAAAGGCCAGTCCCCATGCGAGTTCCTCGGGGGCCTCTCGGGATTCCTCTCCCGTCGATGCCAGGGCCTAAGACCTTGTGTGGAGTCGGGGCCGGAACCTGAGGATTCCTCTCCAGTGCTGACATGGATCTTGGGGTACTTCTGGAGTCTCCCCAGGGGAGTCAGTCCTCGTCTCGAATGCGGGCATGCACTTGCGCTTTCCTCCAGAGCGGTAGCAGCAGTGTCACGCAGTCCGCCGCGTGGATCAATGGATCTATGGTTTTCCCTCGAGTCTTTCCCACGAGGCTTTCCCACGAGGCTTTCCCACAGGGCTGTCCCACGTGCACACGTGGTGTGAGTCGATCCTCGGCTTGGACGTCAAGGCAGTGCAGGGAAAACAGGTTCCTCTGGAATGGACTGACACATCCCGGGGACTCTTGGAATGGTGGCACGACCCTGGAGTTCCTCTCGCCTTTCCTGTGGAGAGCGCCTCCTCTTGAGATGCGACGGGAACGCCGGGAATTCTTTCCCTACGAAACAGGGAAAGGATCCCTCATCTCGAGCTAGGAGGCGGAAACGGGGCTCCCCTGGATGTGTGCGGGACCCCACGTGCTTCCTCTCGAGTGGAGACGGGTATGTCGGGGAACTTCTTGAGTTGCAGCAAGGGTGTGAAGGACCCTTTGGAAGTTCCAGTGGTTAGACGTGATTAGCCTCGAGAAGCCTCAGCGGAAATGGGCCTCATCTCGCCTGGAGGGCAAAACCTCCTGGATTTTCTCGAGTTGCGGCAGGTGCTCTCGACTTACGACGGGGACCTCAGGGACCCGCTCTGGTGGCCTCAGGAAAGGCCAGTCCCCATGCGAGTTCCTCGGGGGCCTCTCGGGATTCCTCTCCCGTCGATGCCGGGGCCTAAGACCTTGTGTGGAGTCGGGGCCGGAACCTGAGGATTCCTCTCCAGTGCTGACATGGATCTTGGGGTACTTCTGGAGTCTCCCCAGGGGAGTCAGTCCTCGTCTCGAATGTGGGCATGCACTTGCGCTTTCCTCCAGAGCGGTATCAGCAGTGGCACGCAGTCCGCCGCGTGGATCAATGGATCTATGGTTTTCCCTCGAGTCTTTCCCACGAGGCTTTCCCACGAGGCTTTCCCACAGGGCTGTCCCACGTGCACACGTGGTGGGAGTCGATCCTCAGCTTGAACGTCAAGGCAGTGCAGGGAAAACAGGTTCCTCTGGAATGGACTGACTCATCTGGGGGACTCTTGGAATTGTGGAACGACCGTGGAGTTCCTCTCGCCTTTCCTGTGGAGAGCGCCTCCTCTTGAGATGCGACGGGAATGCCGGGAATTCTTTTCCTAAGAAACAGGAAAGGATCCCTCATCTCGAGCTAGGAGGCGGAAACGGGGCTCCCCTGGATGTGTGCGGGACCCCACGTGCTTCCTCTCGAGTGGAGACGGGTATGTCGGGGAACTTCTTGAGTTGCAGCAAGGGTGTGAAGGACCCTTTGGAAGTTCCAGTGGTTAGACGTGATTAGCCTCGAGAAGCCTCAGCGGAAATGGGCCTCATCTCGCCTGGAGGGCAAAACCTCCTGGATTTTCTCGAGTTGCGGCAGGTGCTCTCGACTTACGACGGGGACCTCAGGGACCCGCTCTGGTGGCCTCAGGAAAGGCCAGTCCCCATGCGAGTTCCTCGGGGGCCTCTCGGGATTCCTCTCCCGTCGATGCCGGGGCCTAAGACCTTGTGTGGAGTCGGGGCCGGAACCTGAGGATTCCTCTCCAGTGCTGACATGGATCTTGGGGTACTTCTGGAGTCTCCCCAGGGGAGTCAGTCCTCGTCTCGAATGTGGGCATGCACTTGCGCTTTCCTCCAGAGCGGTATCAGCAGTGGCACGCAGTCCGCCGCGTGGATCAATGGATCTATGGTTTTCCCTCGAGTCTTTCCCACGAGGCTTTCCCACGAGGCTTTCCCACAGGGCTGTCCCACGTGCACACGTGGTGGGAGTCGATCCTCAGCTTGAACGTCAAGGCAGTGCAGGGAAAACAGGTTCCTCTGGAATGGACTGACTCATCTGGGGGACTCTTGGAATTGTGGAACGACCGTGGAGTTCCTCTCGCCTTTCCTGTGGAGAGCGCCTCCTCTTGAGATGCGACGGGAATGCCGGGAATTCTTTTCCTAAGAAACAGGAAAGGATCCCTCATCTCGAGCTAGGAGGCGGAAACGGGGCTCCCCTGGATGTGTGCGGGACCCTCGTGCTTCCTCTCGAGTGGAGACGGGTATGTCGGGGAACTTCTTGAGTTGCAGCAAGGGTGAGAAGGACCCTTTGGATGTTCCAGTGGTTAGATGTGATTAGCCTCGAGAAGCCTCAGCGGAAATGGGCCTCATCTCGCCTGGAGGGCAAAACCTCCTGGATTTTCTCGAGTTGCGGCAGGTGCTCTCGACTTACGACGGGGACCTCAGGGACCCGCTCTGGTGGCCTCAGGAAAGGCCAGTCCTCATGCGAGTTCCTGGGGGGCCTCTCGGGATTCCTCTCCCGTCGATGCCGGGGCCTAAGACCTTGTGTGGAGTCGGGGCCGGAACCTGAGGATTCCTCTCCAGTGCTGACATGGATCTTGGGGTACTTCTGGAGTCTCCCCAGGGGAGTCAGTCCTCGTCTCGAATGCGGGCATGCACTTGCTCTTTCCTCCAGAGCGGTAGCAGCAGTGTCACGCAGTCCGCCGCCTGGATCAAAGGATCTATGGTTTTCCCTCGAGTCTTTCCCACGAGGCTTTCCCACGAGGCTTTCCCACAGGGCTGTCCCACGTGCACACGTGGTGGGAGTCGATCCTCGGCTTGAACGTCAAGGCAGTGCAGGGAAAACAGGTTCCTCTGGAATGGACTGACACATCTGGGGGACTCTTGGAATGGTGGCACGACCCTGGAGTTCCTCTCGCCTTTCCTGTGGAGAGCGCCTCCTCTTGAGATGCGACGGGAACGCCGGGAATTCTTTCCCTACGAAACAGGGAAAGGATCCCTCATCTCGAGCTAGGAGGCGGAAACGGGGCTCCCCTGGATGTGTGCGGGACCCTCGTGCTTCCTCTCGAGTGGAGACGGGTATGTCGGGAAACTTTTGAGTTGCAGCAAGGGTGAGAAGGACCCTTTCGATGTTCCAGTGGTTAGATGTCATTAGCCTCGAGAAGCCTCAGCGGGAATGGGCCTCATCTCGCCTGGAGGGCAAAACCTCCTGGATTTTCTCGAGTTGCGGCAGGTGCTCTCGACTTACGACGGTGACGTCAGGGACCCGCTCTGGTGGCCTCAGGAAAGGCCAGTCCCCATGCGAGTTCCTCGGGGGCCTCTCGGGATTCCTCTCCCGTCGATGCCGGGGCCTAAGACCTTGTGTGGAGTCGGGGCCGGAACCTGAGGATTCCTCTCCAGTGCTTACATGGATCTTGGGGTACTTCTCGAGTCTCCCCAGGGGAGTCAGTCCTCGTCTCGAATGCGGGCATGCACTTGCGCTTTCCTCCAGAGCGGTAGCAGCAGTGTCATGCAGTCCGCCGCGTGGATCAATGGATCTATGGTTTTCCCTCGAGTCTTTCCCACGAGGCTTTCCCACGAGGCTTTCCCACAGGGCTGTCCCACGTGCACACGTGGTGGGAGTCGATCCTCAGCTTGAACGTCAAGGCAGTGCAGGGAAAACAGGTTCCTCTGGAATGGACTGACTCATCTGGGGGACTCTTGGAATTGTGGAACGACCGTGGAGTTCCTCTCGCCTTTCCTGTGGAGAGCGCCTCCTCTTGAGATGCGACGGGAATGCCGGGAATTCTTTCCCTAGGAAACAGGAAAGGATCCCTCATCTCGAGCTAGGAGGCGGAAACGGGGCTCCCCTGGATGTGTGCGGGACCCTCGTGCTTCCTCTCGAGTGGAGACGGGTATGTCGGGGAACTTCTTGAGTTGCAGCAAGGGTGAGAAGGACCCTTTGGATGTTCCAGTGGTTAGATGTGATTAGCCTCGAGAAGCCTTAGCGGAAATGGGCCTCATCTCGCCTGGAGGGCAAAACCTCCTGGATTTTCTCGAGTTGCGGCAGGTGCTCTCGACTTACGACGGGGACCTCAGGGACCCGCTCTGGAGGCCTCAGGAAAGGCCAGTCCCCATGCGAGTTCCTCGGGGTCCTCTCGGGATTCCTCTCCCGTCGATGCCGGGGCCTAAGACCTTGTGTGGAGTCGGGGCCGGAACCTGTGGATTGCTCTCCAGTGCTGACATGGATCTTGGGGTACTTCTGGAGTCTCCCCAGGGGAGTCAGTCCTCGTCTCGAATGCGGGCATGCACTTGCGCTTTCCTCCAGAGCGGTAGCAGCAGTGTCACGCAGTCCGCCGCGAGGATCAAAGGATCTATGGTTTTCCCTCGAGTCTTTCCCACGAGGCTTTCCCACAGGGCTGTCCCACGTGCACACGTGGTGTGAGTCGATCCTCGGCTTGGACGTCAAGGCAGTGCAGGGAAAACAGGTTCCTCTGGAATGGACTGACACATCCCGGGGACTCTTGGAATGGTGGCACGACCCTGGAGTTCCTCTCGCCTTTCCTGTGGAGAGCGCCTCCTCTTGAGATGCGACGGGAACGCCGGGAATTCTATCCCTACGAAACAGGGAAAGGATCCCTCATCTCGAGCTAGGAGGCGGAAACGGGGCTCCCCTGGATGTGTGCGGGACCCCACGTGCTTCCTCTCGAGTGGAGACGGGTATGTCGGGGAACTTCTTGAGTTGCAGCAAGGGTGTGAAGGACCCTTTGGAAGTTCCAGTGGTTAGACGTGATTAGCCTCGAGAAGCCTCAGCGGAAATGGGCCTCATCTCGCCTGGAGGGCAAAACCTCCTGGATTTTCTCGAGTTGCGGCAGGTGCTCTCGACTTACGACGGGGACCTCAGGGACCGGCTCTGGTGGCCTCAGGAAAGGCCAGTCCCCATGCGAGTTCCTCGGGGGCCTCTCGGGATTCCTCTCCCGTCGATGCCGGGGCCTAAGACCTTGTGTGGAGTCGGGGCCGGAACCTGAGGATTCCTCTCCAGTGCTGACATGGATCTTGGGGTACTTCTGGAGTCTCCCCAGGGGAGTCAGTCCTCGTCTCGAATGCGGGCATGCACTTGCGCTTTCCTCCAGAGCGGTAGCAGCAGTGTCACGCAGTCCGCCGCGTGGATCAAAATATCTATGGCTTTCCCTCGAATCTTTCCCACGAGGCTTTCCCACGAGGCTTTCCCACAGGGCTGTCCCACGTGCACACGTGGTGGGAGTCGATCCTCGGCTTGAACGTCAAGGCAGTGCGGGGAAAACAGGTTCCTCTGGAATGGACTGACACATCTGGGGGACTCTTGGAATGGTGGCACGACCCTGGAGTTCCTCTCGCCTTTCCTGTGGAGAGTGCCTCCTCTTGAGATGCGACGGGAACGCCGGGAATTCTTTCCCTACGAAACAGGGAAAGGATCCCTCATCTCGAGCTAGGAGGCGGAAACGGTGCTCCCCTGGATGTGTGCGGGACCCCATGTGCTTCCTCTCGAGTGGAGACGGGTATGTCGGGGAACTTCTTGAGTTGCAGCAAGGGTGTGAAGGACCCTTTGGAAGTTCCAGTGGTTAGACGTGATTAGCCTCGAGAAGCCTCAGCGGAAATGGGCCTCATCTCGCCTGGAGGGCAAAACCTCCTGGATTTTCTCGAGTTGCGGCAGGTGCTCTCGACTTACGACGGGGACCTCAGGGACACGCTCTGGTGGCCTCAGGAAAGGCCAGTCCCCATGCGAGTTCCTGGGGGCCTCTCGGGATTCTTCTCCCGTCGATGCCGGGGCCTAAGACCTTGTGTGGAGTCGGGGCCGGAACCTGAGGATTCCTCTCCAGTGCTGACATGGATCTTGGGGTACTTCTGGAGTCTCCCCAGGGGAGTCAGTCCTCGTCTCGAATGCGGGCATGCACTTGCGTTTCCTCCAGAGCGGTAGCAGCAGTGTCACGCAGTCCGCCGCGTGGATCAAAGGATCTATGGTTTTCCCTCGAGTCTTTCCCACGAGGCTTTCCCACGAGGCTTTCCCACAGGGCTGTCCCACGTGCACACGTGGTGGGAGTCGATCCTCGGCTTGAACGTCAAGGCAGTGCAGGGAAAACAGGTTCCTCTGGAATGGACTGACACATCTGGGGGACTCTTGGAATGGTGGCACGACCCTGGAGTTCCTCTCGCCTTTCCTGTGGAGAGCGCCTCCTCTTGAGATGCGACGGGAACGCCGGGAATTCTTTCCCTACGAAACAGGGAAAGGATCCCTCATCTCGAGCTAGGAGGCGGAAACGGGGCTCCACTGGATGTGTGCGGGACCCCACGTGCTTCCTCTCGAGTGGAGACGGGTATGTCGGGGAACTCCTTGAGTTGCAGCCAAGGTGTGAAGGACCCTTTGGAAGTTCCAGTGGTTAGATGTGATTAGCCTCCAGAAGCCTCAGCGGAAATGGGCCTCATCTCGCCTGGAGGGCAAAACCTCCTGGATTTTCTCGAGTTGCGGCAGGTGCTCTCGACTTACGACGGGGACCTCAGGGACCGGCTCTGGTGGCCTCAGGAAAGGCCAGTCCCCATGCGAGTTCCTCGGGGGCCTCTCGGGATTCCTCTCCCGTCGATGCCGGGGCCTAAGACCTTGTGTGGAGTCGGGGCCGGAACCTGAGGATTCCTCTCCAGTGCTGACATGGATCTTGGGGTACTTCTGGAGTCTCCCCAGGGGAGTCAGTCCTCGTCTCGAATGCGGGCATGCACTTGCGCTTTCCTCCAGAGCGGTGGCAGTAGTGTCACGCAGTCCGCCGCGTGGATCAAAGGATCTATGGTTTTCCCTCGAGTCTTTCCCACGAGGCTTTCCCACGAGGCTTTCCCACAGGGCTGTCCCACGTGCACACGTGGAGGGAGTCGATCCTCGGCTTGAACGTCAAGGCAGTGCAGGGAAAAAAGTTTCCTCTGGAATGGACTGACACATCTGGGGGTCTCTTGGAATGGTGGCACGACCCTGGAGTTCCTCTCCCCTTTCCTGTGGAGAGCGCCTCCTCTTGAGATGCGACGGGAACGCCGGGAATTCTTTCCCTACGAAACAGGGAAAGGATCCCTCATCTCGAGCTAGGAGGCGGAAACGGGGCTCCCCTGGATGTGTGCGGGACCCTCGTGCTTCCTCTCTAGTGGAGACGGGTATGTCGGGGAACTTCTTGAGTTGCAGCAAGGGTGTGAAGGACCATTTGAAAGTTCCAGTGGTTAGATGTGATTAGCCTCGAGAAGCCTCAGCGGAATTGGGCCTCATCTCGGCTGGAGGGCAAATCCTCCTGGATTTTCTCGAGTTGCGGCAGGTGCTCTCGACTTACGACTGGGACCTCAGGGACCCGCTCTGGTGGCCTCAGGAAAGGCCAGTCCCCATGCGAGTTCCTCGGGGGCCTCTCGGGATTCCTCTCCCGTGGATGCCCGTGCCTAAGACCTTGTGTGGAGTCGGGGCCGGAACCTGAGGATTCCTCTCCAGTGCTGACATGGATCTTGGGGTACTTCTGGACTCTCCCCAGGGGAGTCAGTCCCCGTCTCGAATGCGGGCATGCACTTGCGCTTTCCTCCACAGCGGTAGCAGCAGTGTCACGCAGTCCGTCGCGTGGATCAAAGGATCTATGGTTTTCCCTCGAGTCTTTCCCACGAGGCTTTCCCACGAGGCTTTCCCACAGGGATGTCCCACGTGCACACGTGGTGGGAGTCCATCCTCGGCTTGAACGTCAAAGCAGTCCAGGGAAAACAGGTTCCTCTGGAATGGACTGACCCATCTGGTGGACTCTTGGAATGGTGGCACGACCCTGGTGTTCCTCTCGCCTTTCCTGTGGAGAGCGCCTCCTCTTGAGATGCGACTGGAACGCCGGGAATTCTTTCCCTACGAAACAGGGAAAGGATCCCTCATCTCGAGCTAGGAGGCGGAAACGGGGCTCCCCTGGATGTGTGCGGGACCCCACGTGCTTCCTCTCGATTGGAGACGGTTATGTCGTGGAACTTCTTGAGTTGCAGCAAGGGTGTGAAGGACCCTTTGGAAGTTCCAGTGGTTAGATGTGATTAGCCTCGAGAAGCCTCAGCGGAATTGGGCCTCATCTCGCCTGGAGGGCAAAACCTCCTGGATTTTCTCGAGTTGCGGCAGGTGCTCTCGACTTACGACGGGGACCTCAGGGACCCGCTCTGGTGGCCTCAGGAAAGGCCAGTCCACATGTGTGTTCCTCGGGGGCCTCTCGGGATTCCTCTCCCGTGGATGCCGGGGCCTAAATCCTTGTGTGGAGTCGGGGCCGGAACCTGAGGATTCCTCTCCAGTGCTGACATGGATCTTGGGGTACTTCTGGAGTCTCCCCAGGGGAGTCAGTCCTCGTCTCGAATGCGGGCATGCACTTGCGCTTTCCTCCAGAGCGGTAGCAGCAGTGTCACGCAGTCCGCCGCGTGGATCAAAATATCTATGGCTTTCCCTCGAATCTTTCCCACGAGGCTTTCCCACGAGGCTTTCCCACAGGGCTGTCCCACGTGCACACGTGGTGGGAGTCGATCCTCGGCTTGAACGTCAAGGCAGTGCGGGGAAAACAGGTTCCTCTGGAATGGACTGACACATCTGGGGGACTCTTGGAATGGTGGCACGACCCTGGAGTTCCTCTCGCCTTTCCTGTGGAGAGTGCCTCCTCTTGAGATGCGACGGGAACGCCGGGAATTCTTTCCCTACGAAACAGGGAAAGGATCCCTCATCTCGAGCTAGGAGGCGGAAACGGTGCTCCCCTGGATGTGTGCGGGACCCCATGTGCTTCCTCTCGAGTGGAGACGGGTATGTCGGGGAACTTCTTGAGTTGCAGCAAGGGTGTGAAGGACCCTTTGGAAGTTCCAGTGGTTAGATGTGATTAGCCTCGAGAAGCCTCAGCGGAAATGGGCCTCATCTCGCCTGGAGGGCAAAACCTCGTGGAATTTCTCGAGTTGCGGCAGGTGCTCTCGACTTACGACGGGGACCTCAGGGACCCGCTCTGGTGGCCTCAGGAAAGGCCAGTCCCCATGCGAGTTATTCGGGGGCCTCTCGGGATTCCTCTCCCGTCGATGCCGGGGCCTAAGACCTTGTGTGGAGTCGGGGCCGGAACCTGAGGATTCCTCTCCAGTGCTGACATGGATCTTGGGGTACTTCTGGAGTCTCCCCAGGGGAGTCAGTCCTCGTCTCGAATGCGGGCATGCACTTGCGCTTTCCTCCAGAGCTGTAGCAGCAGTGTCAGGCAGTCCGCCTCGTTGGTCAAAGGATCTATGGTTTTCCCTCGAGTCTTTCCCACGAGGCTTTCCCACGAGGCTTTCCCACAGGGCTGTCCCACGTGCACACGTGGTGGGAGTCGATCCTCGGCTTGAACGTCAAGGCAGTGCGGGGAAAACAGGTTCCTCTGGAATGGACTGACACATCTGGGGGACTCTTGGAATGGTGGCACGACCCTGGAGTTCCTCTCGCCTTTCCTGTGGAGAGCGCCTCCTCTTGAGATGCGACGGGAACGCCGGGAATTCTTTCCCTACGAAACAGGGAAAGGATCACTCATCTCGAGCTAGGAGGCGGAAACGGGGCTCCCCTGGATGTGTGCGGGACCCCACGTGCTTCCTCTCGAGTGGAGATGGGTATGTCGCGGAACTGCTTGAGTTGCAGCAGGGTGTGAAGGACCATTTGGAAGTTCCAGTGGTTAGATGTGATTAGCCTCGAGAAGCCTCAGCGGAAATGGGCCTCATCTCGCCTGGAGGGCAAAACCTCCTGGATTTTCTCGAGTTGCTGCATGTGCTCTCGACTTGCGACGGGGACCTCAGGGACCCGCTCTGGAGGCCTCAGGAAAGGCCAGTCCCCATGCGAGTTCCACGGGGGCCTCTCGGGATTCCTCTCCCGTCGATGCCGGGGCCTAAGACCTTGTGTGGAGTCGGGGCCTGAACCTGAGGATTCCTCTCCATTGCTGACATGGATCTTGGGGTACTTCTGGAGTCTCCCCAGGGGAGTCAGTCCTCGTCTCGAATGCGGGCATGCACTTGCGCTTTCCTCCAGAGCGGTTGCTGCAGTGTCACGCAGTCCGCCGCGTGGATCAAAGGATCTATGGTTTTCCCTCGAGTCTTTCCCACGAGGCTTTCCCACGAGGCTTTCCCACAGGGCTGTCCCACGTGCACTCATGGTGGGAGTCGATCCTCGGCTTGAACGTCAAGGCAGTGCGGGGAAAACAGGTTCCTCTGGAATGGACTGACACCTCTGGGGGTCTCTTGGAATGGTGGCACGACCCTGGAGTTCCTCTCGCCTTTCCTATGGAGAGTGCCTCCTTTTGAGATGCGACGGGAACGCCGGGAATTCTTTCCCTACGAAACAGGGAAAGGATCCCTCATCTCGAGCTAGGAGGCCGAAACGGGGCTCCCCTGGATGTGTGCGGGACCCCATGTGCTTCCTCTCAAGTGGAGCCGGCTATGTCTGGGAACTTTTTGAGTTGCAGCAAGGGTGTGAAGGACACTTTGGAAGTTCCAGTGGTTAGATGTGATTAGCCTCGAGAAGCCTCAGCGGAAATGGGCCTCATCTGGCCTGGAGGGCAAAACCTCCTGGATTTTCTCGAGTTGCGGCAGGTGCTCTTGACTTACGACGGGGACCTCAGGGACCCGCTCTGGTGGCCTCAGGAAAGGCCAGTCCCCATGCGAGTTCCTCGAGGGCCTCTTGGGATTCCTCTCCTGTCGATGCCGGGGACTAAGACCTTGTTTGGAGTCGGGGCCGGAACCTGAGGATTCCTCTCCAGTGCTGACATGGATCTTGGGGTACTTCTGGAGTCTCCCCAGGGGAGTCAGTCCTCGTCTCGAATGCGGGCATGCACTTGCGCTTTCCTCCAAAGCGGTAGCAGCAGTGTCACACAGTCCGCCGCGTGGACAAAAGGATCTTTGGTTTTCCCTCGAGTCTTTCGCACGAGGCTGTCCCACGAGGCTTTCCCACAGGGCTGTCCCACGTGCACACGTGGTGGGAGTCGATCCTCGGCTTGAACGTCAAGGCAGTTCAGGGAAAACAGGTTCCTTTGGAATGGACTGACACATCTGGGGGACTCATTGAATGGTGGCACGACCCTGGAGTTGCTCTCGCCTTTCCTGTGGAGAGCGCCTCCTCTTGAGATGCGAAGGGAACGCCTGGAATTCTTTCCCTACGAAATAGGGATAGGATCCCTCATCACGAACTAGGAGGCGGAAACGGGGCTCCCCTGGATGTGTGCGGCACCCCACGTGCTTCCTCTCGAGTGGAGAAGGGTATGTCGTGGAACTGCTTGAGTTGCAGCAAGGGTGTGAAGGACCCTTTGGAAGTTCCAGTGGTCAGATGTGATTAGCCTCGAGAAGCCTCAGCGGAAATGGGCCTCATCTCGCCTGGAGGGCAAAACCTCCTGGATTTTCTCGAGTTGCGGCAGGTGCTCTCGACTTACGACGGGGACCTCAGGGACGCGCTCTGGTGGCCTCAGGAAAGGCCAGTCCCCATGCGAGTTCCTCGGGGGCCTCTCGGGATTCCTCTCCCGTCGATGCCGGGGCCTAAGACCTTGTGTGGATTCGGGGCCGGAACCTGAGGATTCCTCTCCAGTGCTGACATGGATCTTGGGGTACTTCTGGAGTCTCCCCAGGGGAGTCAATCCTCGTCTCGAATGCGGGCATGCACTTGCGCTTTCCTCCAGAGTGGTAGGTGCAGTGTCACGCAGTCCGCCGCGTGGATCAAAGGATCTGTGGTTTTCCCTTGAGTCTTTCCCACGAGGCTTTCCCACGAGGCTTTCCCACGAGGCTTTCTCACAGGGCTGTCACACGTGCACACGTGGTGGGACTCGATCCTCGGGTTGAACGTCAATGCAGTTCAGGGAAAACAGGTTCCTCTGGAATGGACTGACACATCTGGGGGTCTCTTGGAATGGTGCCACGACCCTGGAGTTCCTCTCGCCTTTCCTGTGGAGAGCGCCTCCTCTTGAGATGCGACGGGAACGCCGGGAATTCTTTCCCTAAGAAACAGGGAAAGGATCCCTCATCTCGAGCTGGGAGGCGGAAACGGGGCTCCCCTGGATGTGTGCGGGACCCTCGTGCTTCCTCTCGAGTGGAGACGGGTATGTTGGGGAACTTCTTGAGTTGCAGCAAGGGTGTGAAAGACCCTTTGAAGTTCCAGTTGTTAGACGTGATTAGCCTCGAGAAGCCTCAGCGGAAATGGGACTCATCTCGCCTGGAGGGCAAAACCTCCTGGATTTTCTCGAGTTGCGGCAGGTGCTCTCGACTTACGACGGGGACCTCAGGGACCCGCTCTGGTGTCCTCAGGAAAGGCCAGTCCCCATGCGAGTTCCTCGGGGGCCTCTCGGGATTCCTCTCCCGTCGATGCCGGGGCCTAAGACCTTGTGTGAAGTCGGGGCCGGACCTGAGGATTCCTCTCCAGTGCTGACATGGATCTTGGGGTACTTCTGGAGTCTCCCCAGGGAGTCAGTCCTCGTCTCGAATGCGGGCATGCACTTGCGCTTTCCTCCAAAGTGGTAGCAGCAGTGTCACGCAGTCCGCCGCGTGGATCAATGGATCTATGGTTTTCCCTCGAGTCTTTCCCACGAGGCTTTCCCACGAGGCTTTCCCACAGGGATGTCCCACGTGCACACGTGGTGGGAGTCGATCCTCGGCTTGAACGTCAACGCAGTGCAGGGAAAACAGGTTCCTCTGGAATGGACTGACACATCTGGGGCTCTCTTGGAATGGTGGCACGACCCTGGAGTTCCTCTCGCCTTTCCTGTGGAGAGCGCCTCCTCTTGGGATGCGACGGGAACGCCGGGAATTCTTTCCCTACGAAACAGGGAAAGGATCCCTCATCTCGAGCTAGGAGGCGGAAACGGGGCTCCCCTGGATGTGTGCGGGACCCCACGTGCTTCCTCTCGAGTGGAGACGGTTATGTCGGGGAACTTCTTAAGTTGCAGCATGGGTGTGAAGGACCATTTGGAAGTTCCAGTGGTTAGATGTGATTAGCCTCGAGAAGCCTCAACGGAAATGGGCCTCATCTCGCCTGGAGGGCAAAACCTCCTGGATTTTCTCGAGTTGCGGCAGGTGCTCTCGACTTACCACGGGGACCTCAGGGACCCGCTCTGGTGGCCTCAGGAAAGGCCAGTCCCCATGCGAGTTCCTCGGGGGCCTCTCGGGATTCCTCTCCCGTCGATACCGGGGCCTAAGACCTTGTGTGAAGTCGGGGCCGGAACCTGAGGATTCCTCTCCAGTGGTGACATGGATCTTGGGGTACTTCTGGAGTCTTCCGAGGGGAGTCAGTCATCGTCTCGAATGCGGGCATGCACTTGCGCTTTCCTCCAGAGCGGTAGCAGCAGTGTCACGCAGTCCGCCGCATGGATCAAAGGATCTATGGTTTTCCCTCGAGTCTTTCCCACGAGGCTTTCCCACGAGGCTTTCCCACAGGGCTGTCCCACGTGCACACGTGGTGGGGGTCGATCCTCGGCTTGAACGTCAAGGCAGTGCAGGGAAAACAGCTTCCTCTGGAATGGTCTGACACATCTAGGGGACTCTTGGAATGGTGGCACGACCCTGGAGTTCCTCTCGCCTTTCCTGTGGAGAGCGCCTCCTCTTGAGATGCGACGGGAACGCCGGGAATTCTTTCCTACGAAACAGGGATAGGATCCCTCATCTCGAACTAGGAGGCGGAAACGGGGCTCCCCTGGATGTGTGCGGCACCCCACGTGCTTCCTCTCGAGTGGAGACGGGTATGTCGTGGAACTGCTTGAGTTGCAGCAAGGGTGTGAAGGACCCTTTGGAAGTTCCAGTGGTTAGATGTGATTAGCCTCGAGAAGCCTCAGCGGAAATGGGCCTCATCTCGCCTGGAGGGCAAAACCTCCTGGATTTTCTCGAGTTGCGGCATGTGCTCTCGACTTACGACGGGGACCTCAGGGATCCGCTCTGGTGGCCTCAGGAAAGGCCAGTCCCCATGCGAGTTCCTCGGGGGCCTCTCGGGATTCCTCTCCCGTCGATGCCGGGGCCTAAGACCTTGTGTGGAGTCGAGGCCGGAACCTGAGGATTACTCTCCAGTGTTGATATGGATCTTGGGGTACTTCTGGAGTCTCCCCAGGGGAGTCAGTCCTCGTCTCGAATGCGGGAATGCACTTGCGCTTTCCTCCAGAGCGGTAGCAGCAGTGTCACGCAGTCCGCCGCGTGGATCAAAGGATCTATGGTTTTCCCTCGAGTCTTTCCCACGAGGCTTTCCCACGAGGCTTTCCCAAAGGCTGTCCCACGTGCACACGTGGTGGGGGTCGATCCTCGGCTTGAACGTCAAGGCAGTGCAGGGAAACAGGTTCCTCTGAAATGGACTGACACATCTGGGGGACTCTTGGAATGGTGGCACGACCCTGGAGTTCCTCTCGCCTTTCCTGTGGAGAGAGCCTCCTGTTGAGATGCGACGGGAACGCCGGGAATTCTTTCCCTACGAAACAGGGAAAGGATCCCTCATCTCGAGCTAGGAGGCGGAAACGGGGCTCCCCTGGATGTGTGGGGGACCCTCGTGCTTCCTCTCGAGTGGAGACGGGTATGTCGGGGAACTTCTGGACTTGCAGCAAGGGTGTGAAGGACCATTTGGAAGTTCCAGTGGTTAGATGTGATTAGCCTCGAGAAGCCTCAGCGGAAATGGGCCACATCTCGCCTGGAGGGCAAAACCTCCTGGATTTTCTCGTGTTGTGGCAGGTGCTCTCGACTTACGACGGGGACCACAGGGACCCGCTCTGGTGGCCTCAGGAAAGGCCAGTCCCCATGCGAGTTCCTCGGGGGCCTCTCGGGATTCTTCTCCCGTCGATGCCGGGGCCTATGACCTTGTGTGGAGTCGGGGCCGGAACCTGGGGTTTCCTCTGCAGTGCTGACATGGATCTTGGGGTACTTCTGGAGTCTCCCCAGGGGAGTCAGTCCTCCTCTCGAATGCCGGCATGCACTTGCGCTTTCCTCCAGACCGGTAGCAGCAGTGTCACGGATTCCGCCGCGTGGATGAAGGGATCTATGGCTTTCCCTCGAGTCTTTCCCACGAGGCTTTCCCACAGGGCTGTCCCACGTGCACACGTGGTGGGAGTCGATCCTCGGCTTCAACGTCAAGGCAGTGCAGGGAAAACAGGTTCCTCTGGAATGGACTGACACATCTGGGGGACTCTTGGAATGGTGGCACGACCCTGGAGTTCCTCTCGCCTTTCCTGTGGAGAGCGCCTCCTCTTGAGATGCGACGGGAACGCCGGGAATTCTTTCCCTACGAAACAGGGAAAGGATCCCTCATCTCGAGCTAGGAGGCGGAAACGGGGCTCCCCTGGATGTGTGCGGGACCATCGTGCTTCCTCTCGAGTGGACACGGGTATGTCGGGGAACTTCTTGAGTTGCAGCAAGGGTGTGAAGGACTCTTTGGAAGTTCCAGTGGTTAGATGTGATTAGCCTCGAGAAACCTCACTGGAAATGGGCCACATCTCGCCTGGAGGGCAAAACCTCCTGGATTTTCTCGAGTTGTGGCATGTGCTCTCGACTTACGACGGGGACCTCGGGGACCCGCTCTGGTGGCCTCAGGAAAGGCCAGGCCCATGCGAGTTCCTCGCGGGCCTCTCGGTATTCCTCTCCCGTCGATGCCGGGGCCTAAGACCTTGTGTGGAGTCGGGCCCGGAACCTGAGGATTCCTCTCCAGTGCTGACATGGATCTTGGGGTACTTCTGGAGTCTCCCCAGGGGAGTCAGTCCTCGTCTCGAATGCGGGCATGCACTTGCGCTTTCCTCCAGAGTGGTAGCAGCAGTGTCACGCAGTCCGCCCCGTGGATCAAGGGATCTATGTCTTTCCCTCAAGGCTTTCCCACGATGCTTTCACACAGGGCTGGCCCACGTGCCACCGTGGTGGGAGTCGATCCTCGGCATGAACGTCGAGGCAGTGCAGGGAAAATACGTTCCTCTGGAATGGACTGACACATCTGGGGGACTCTTGGAATGGTGGAACGACCCTGGAGTTCCTATGCCTTTCCAGTTGAGAGCACCTCCTCTTGAGATGCGACGGGAATGCCGGGAATTCTTTCCCTACGAAACAGGGAAAGGATCCCTCATCTCGAGCTAGGAGGCGGATACGGGGCTCCCCTGGATGTGTGCGGGACCCTCCTGCTTCCTCTCGAGTGGAGATGGGTATGTCGGGGAACTTCTGGACTTGCAGCAAGGGTGTAAAGGACCCTTTGGAAGTTCCAGTGGTTAGATGTGATTAGCCTCGAGAAGCCTCAGCGGAAATGGGCCTCATCTCGCCTGGAGGGCAAGACCTCCTGGATTTTCTCGAGTTGCGGCAGGTGCTCTCGACTTACGACGGGTACCTCGGGACCCGCTCTGGTGGCCTCAGGAAAGGCCAGTCCCCATGCGAGTTCCTCTGGGGCCCCTCGGGATTCCTCTCCCGTCGATGCCGGGGCCTAAGACCTTGTGTGGAGTCGGGGCCGAAACCTGAGGATTCCTCTCCAGTGCTGACATGGATCTTGGGCTACTTCTGGAGTCTCCCCAGGGGAGTCAGTCCTCGTCTCGAATGCGGGCATGCACTTGCCCTTTCCTCCAGAGCGGTAGCAGCAGTGTCACGCAGTCTGCCACGTGGATCAATGGATCTATGGTTTTCCCTCGAGTCTTTCCCACGAGGCTTTCCCACGAGGCTTTCCCACAGGGCTGTCCCACGTGCACACGGGGTGGGAGTCGATCCTCGGCTTGAAAGTCAAGGCAGTGCAGGGAAAACAGGTTCCTCTGGAATGGACTGACACATCTGGGGGACTCTTGGAATGGTGGCACGATCCCGGACTTCCTCTCGCCTTTCCTGTGGAGAGCGTCTCCTCTTGAGATGCGACGGGAACTCCGGGAATTCTTTCCCTACGAAACAGGAAAGGATCCCTCATCTCGAGCTAGGAGGCGGAAACGGGGCTCCCCTGGATGTGTGCGGGACCCTCGTGCTTCCTCTCGAGTGGATACGGGTATGTCGGGGAACTTCTTGAGTTGCAGCAAGGGTGTGAAGGACCCTTTGGAAATTTCAGTGGTTAGATGTGATTAGCCTCGAGAAGCCTCAGCGGAAATGGGCCTCATTTCGCCTGGAGGGCAAGACCTCCTGGATTTTCTCGAGTTGCGGCAGGTGCTCTCGACTTACGACGGGTACCTCGGGACCCGCTCTGGTGGCCTCAGGAAAGGCCAGTCCCCATGCGAGTTCCTCTGGGGCCCCTCGGGATTCCTCTCCCGTCGATGCCGGGGCTTAAGACCTTGTGTGGAGTCGGGGCCGGAACCTGAGGATTCCTCTCCAGTGCTGACATGGATCTTGGGCTACTTCTGGAGTCTCCCCAGGGGAGTAGGTCCTCGTCTCGAATGCGGGCATGCACTTGCGCTTTCCTCCAGAGCGGTAGCAGCAGTGTCACGCAGTCCGCCGCGTGGATCAAAGGATCTATGGTTTTCCCTCGAGACTTTCCCACGAGTGTTTCCCACGAGGCTTTCCCACAGGGCTGTCCCACGTGCACACGTGGTGGGAGTCGATCCTCGGCTTGAACGTCAAGGCAGTGCAGGGAAAACAGTTTCCTCTCGAATGGACTGACACATCTGGGGGACTCTTGGAATGGTGGCACGACCCTGGAGTTCCTCTCGCCTTTCCTGTGGAAAGCGCCTCCTCTTGAGATGCGACGGGAACGCCGGGAATTCTTTCCCTACGAAACAGGGAAAGGATCCCTCATCTCGAGCAAGGAGGCGGAAACGGGGCTCCCCTGGATGTGTGCGGGACCCTCGTGCTTCCTCTCGAGTGGAGACGGGAATGTCGCGGAACTGCTTGAGTTGCAGCAAGGGTGTGAAGGACCCTTTGGAAGTTCCAGTAGTTAGATGTGATTGGCCTCGAGAAGCCTCAGCGGAAATGGGCCTCATCTCGCCTGGAGGGCAAAAACTTCTGGATTTTCTCGAGTTGCGGCAGGTGCTCTCGACTTACGACGGGGACCTCAGGGACCCGCTCTGGTGGCCTCAGGAAAGGCCAGTCCCCATGAGAGTTCCTCGGGGGCCTCTCGGGAATCCTCTCCCGTCGATGCCGGGGCCTAAGACCTTGTGTGGAGTCGGGCCGGAACCTGAGGATTCCTCTCCAGTGCTGACATGGATCTTGGGGTACTTCTGGAGTTTCCCCAGGGGAGTCAGTCCCCGTCTCGAATGCGGGCATGCACTTGCGCTTTCCTCCAGAGCGGTAGCAGCAGTGTCATGCAGTCCGCCGCGTGGATCAAAGGATCTATGGTTTTCCCTCGAGTCTTTCCCACGAGGCTTTCCCACGAGGCTTTCCCACAGGGCTGTCACACGTGCACACGTGGTGGGAGTCGATCCTCGGCTTGAACGTCAAGGCAGTGCAGGGAAAACAGGTTCCTCTGGAATGGACTGACACATCTGGGGGACTCTTGGAATGGTGGCACGATCCTGGAGTTCCTCTCGCCTTTCTGTGGAGAGCGCCTCCTCTTGAGTTGCGACAGGACCGCCGGGAATTCTTTCCCTACGAAACAGGGAAAGGATCCCTCATCTCGAGCTAGGAGGTGGAAACGGGGCTCCCCTGGATGTGTGCGGGACCCCACGTGCTTCCTCTAGAGTTGAGATGGGTATGTCGCGGAACTGCTTGAGTTGCAGCAAGGGTGTGAAGGACCCTTTGGAAGTTCCAGTAGTTAGATGTGATTGGCCTCGAGAAGCCTCAGCGGAAATGGGCCTCATCTCGCCTGGAGGGCAACACCTCCTGGATTTTCTCGAGTTGCGGCAGGTGCTCTCGACTTACGACGGGGACCTCAGGGACCCGCTCTGGTGGCCTCAGGAAAGGCCAGTCCCCATGAGAGTTCCTCGGGGGCCTCTCGGGATTCCTCTCCCGTCGATGCCGTTGCCTAAGACCTTGTGTGGAGTCGGGGCCGGAACCTGAGGTTTCCTCTCCAGTGCTGACATGGATCTTGGGGTACTTCTGGAGTTTCCCCAGGGGAGTCAGTCCTCGTCTCGAATGCGGGCATGCACTTGCGCTTTCCTCCAGAGCGGTAGCAGCAGTGTCACGCAGTCCGCCGCGTGGATCAAAGGATCTATGGTTTTCCCTCGACTCTTTCCCACGAGGCTTTCCCACGAGGCTTTCCCACAGGGCTGTACCACGTGCACACGTGGTGGGAGTCGATCCTCGGCTTGAACGTCAAGGCAGTGCAGGGAAAACAGGTTCCTCTGGAATGGACTGACACATCTGGGGGTCTCTTGGAATGGTGCCACGACCCTTGAGTTCCTCTCGACTTTCCTGTGGAGAGCGCCTCCTCTTGAGATGCGACGGGACCGCCGGGAATTCTTTCCCTACGAAACAGGGAAAGGATCACTCATCTCGAGCTAGGAGGCGGAAACGGGGCTCCCCTGGATGTGTGCGGGACCCCACGTGCTTCCTCTAGAGTGGAGATGGGTATGTCGCGGAACTGCTTGAGTTGCAGCAAGGGTGTGAAGGACCCTTTGGAATTTCGAGTGGTTAGATGTGATTGGCCTCGAGAAGCCTCAGCGGAAATGGGCCTCATCTCGCCTTGAGGGCAAAACCTCCTGGATTTTCTCGAGTTGCGGCAGGTGCTCTCGACTTAAGACGGGGACCTCAGGGACCCGCTCTGGTGGCCTCAGGAAAGGTCAGTCCCCATGCGAGTTCCTCGGGGGCCTCTCGGGATTCCTCTCCCGTCGATGCCGGGGCCTAAGACCTTGTGTGGAGTCGGGGCCGGAATCTGAGGATTCCTCTCCAGTGCTGACATGGACCTTGGGGTACTTCTGGAGTCTCCCCAGGGGAGTCAGTCCTAGTCTCGAATGCGGGCATGCACTTGCGCTTTCCTCCAGAGCGGTAGCAGCCGTGTCACTCAGTCCGCCGCGTGGATCAAAGGATCTATGGATTTCCCTCGAGTCTTTCCCACGAGGCTTTCCCACGAGGCTTTCCCACAAGGCTGTCCCACGTGCACACGTGGTGGGAGTCGATCCTCGGCTTGTACGTCAAGGCAGTGCAGGGAAAACAGGTTCCTCTGGAATGGACTGACATATCTGGGGGACTCTTGGAATGGTGGCACGACCCTGAAGTTCCTCTCGCCTTTCCTGTGGAGAGCGCCTCCTCTTGAGATGCGACGGGAACGCCGGGAATTCTTTCCCTACGAAACAGGGAAAGGTCCCTCATCTCGAACTAGGAGGCGGAAACGGGGCTCCCCTGGATGTGTGCGGGACCCCACATGCTTCCTCTCTAGTGGAGACGGGAATGTCGCGGAACTGCTTGAGTTGCAGCAAGGGTGTGGAGGACCCTTTGGAAGTTCCAGTGGTTAGATGTGATTAGCCTCGAGAAGCCTCAGCGGAAATGGGCCTCATCTCGCCTGGAGGGCAAAACCTCCTGATTTTCTCGACTTGCGGCATGTGCTCTCAACTTACGACGGGGACCTCAGGGACCCGTTCTGGTGGCCGCTGAAAAGGCCAGTCCCCATGTGAGTTCCTCGGGGGCCTCTCGGGATTCCTCTCCCGTCGATGCCGGGGACTAAGACCATGTGTGGAGTCGGGGCCGAAACCTGAGGATTCCTCTCCAGTGCTGACATGGATCTTGGGGTACTTCTGGAGTCTCCCCAGGGGAGTCAGTCCTCGTCTCGAATGCGGGCATGCACTTGCGCTTTCCTCCAGAGCGGTAGCAGCAGTGTCACGCAGTCCGCCGCGTGGATCAAAGGATCTATGGTTTTCCCTCGAGTCTTTCCCACGAGGCTTTCCCACGAGGCTTTCCCACAGGGCTGTCCCACGTGCACACGTGGTGGGAGTCGATCCTCGGCTTGAACGTCAAGGCAGTGCAGGGAAAACAGGTTCCTCTGGAATGGACTGACACATCTGGGGGTCTCTTGGAATGGTGCCACGACCCTGGAGTTCCTCTCGCCTTTCCTGTGGAGAGCGCCTCCTCTTGAGATGCGACGGGACCGCCGGCAATTCTTTCCCTACGAAACAGGGAAAGGATCCCGCATCTCGAGCTAGGAGGCGGAAACGGGGCTCCCCTGGATGTGTGCGGGACCCCACGTGCTTCCTCTAGAGTGGAGATGGGTATGTCGCGGAACTGCTTGAGTTACAGCAAGGGTGTGAAGGACCCTTTGGAATTTCGAGTGGTCAGATGTGATTGGCCTCGAGAAGCCTCAGCGGAAATGGGCCTCATCTCGCCTTGAGGGTAAAACCTCCTGGATTTTCTCGAGTTGCGGCAGGTGCTCTCGACTTACGACGGGGACCTCAGGGACCCGCTCTGGTGGCCTCAGGAAAGGCCAGTCCACATGCGAGTTCCTCGGGGGCCACTCGGGATTCCTCTCCCGTCGATGCCGGGGCCTAAGACCTTGTGTGGAGTCGGGGCCGGAACCTGAGGATTCCTCTCCAGTTCTGACATGGACCTTGGGGTACTTCTGGAGTCTCCCCAGGGGAGTCAGTCCTCGTCTCGAACAGGGGCATGCACTTGCGCTTTCCTCCAGAGCGGTAGCAACAGTGTCACGCAGTCCGCCGCGTGGATCAAAGGATCTATTTTTTTCCCTCGAGTCTTTCCCACGAGGCTTTCCCACGAGGCTTTCCCACAGGGCTGTCCCACGTGCACACGTGGTGGGAGTCGATCCTCGGCTTGAACGTCAAGGCAGTGCAGGGAAAACAGGTTCCTCTGGAATGGACTGACACATCTGGGGGACTCTTGGAATGGTGGCACGATCCTAGAGTTCCTCTCCTCTTTCCTGTGGAGAGCGCCTCCTCTTGACATGCGACAGGAACGCCGGGAATTCTTTCCCTACGAAACAGGGAAAGGATCCCTCATCTCGAGCTAGGAGGCGGAAACGGGGCTCCCCTGGATGTGTGCGGGACCTCACGTGCTTCCTCTCGAGTGGAGACGGATATGTTGGGGAACTTCTTGAGTTGCAGCAAGGGTGTGAAGGACCCTTTGGAAGTTCCAGTGGTTACATGTGATTAGCGTCCAGAAGCCTCAGCGGAAATGGGCCTCATCTCGCCTGGAGGGCAAAACCTCCTGTATTTTCTCGAGTTGCGGCAGGTGCTCTCGACTTATGACGGGGACCTCAGGGACCCGCTCTGGTGGCCTCAGGAAAGGCCAGTCCCCATGCGAGTTCCTCGAGGGCCTCTCGGGATTCCTCTCCCGTCGATGCCGGGGCCTAAGTCCTTGTGTGGAGTCAGGACCGGAACCTGAGGATTGCTCTCCAGTGCTGACATGGATCTTGGGGTACTTCTGGAGTCTCCCCAGGGGAGTCAGTCCTCGTCTCGAATGCGGGCATGCACTTGCGCTTTCCTCCAGAGCGGTAGCAGCAGTGTCACGCAGTCCGCCACGTGGATCAAAGAATCTATGGTTTTCCCTCGAGTCTTTCCCACGAGGCTTTCCCACGAGGCTTTCCCACAGGGCTGTCACACGTGCACACGTGGTGGGAGTCGATCCTCGGCTTGAACGTCAAGGCAGTGCAGGGAAAACAGGTTCCTCTGGAATGGACTGACACATCTGGGGGTCTCTTGGAATGGTGCCACGACCCTTGAGTTCCTCTCGACTTTCCTGTGGAGAGCGCCTCCTCTTGAGATGCGACGGGACCGCCGGGAATTCTTTCCCTACGAAACAGGGAAAGGATCACTCATCTCGAGCTAGGAGGCGGAAACGGGGCTCCCCTGGATGTGTGCGGGACCCCACGTGCTTCCTCTAGAGTGGAGATGGGTATGTCGCGGAACTGCTTGAGTTGCAGCAAGGGTGTGAAGGACCCTTTGGAATTTCGAGTGGTTAGATGTGATTGGCCTCGAGAAGCCTCAGTGGAAATGGGCCTCATCTCGCCTTGAGGGCAAAACCTCCTGGATTTTCTCGAGTTGCGGCAGGTGCTCTCGACTTAAGACGGGGACCTCAGGGACCCGCTCTGGTGGCCTCAGGAAAGGTCAGTCCCCATGCGAGTTCCTCGGGGGCCTCTCGGGATTCCTCTCCCGTCGATGCCGGGGCCTAAGACCTTGTGTGGAGTCGGGGCCGGAATCTGAGGATTCCTCTCCAGTGCTGACATGGACCTTGGGGTACTTCTGGAGTCTCCCCAGGGGAGTCAGTCCTAGTCTCGAATGCGGGCATGCACTTGCGCTTTCCTCCAGAGCGGTAGCAGCCGTGTCACTCAGTCTGCCGCGTGGATCAAAGGATCTATGGATTTCCCTCGAGTCTTTCCCACGAGGCTTTCCCACGAGGCTTTCCCACAAGGCTGTCCCACGTGCACACGTGGTGGGAGTCGATCCTCGGCTTGTACGTCAAGGCAGTGCAGGGAAAACAGGTTCCTCTGGAATGGACTGACATATCTGGGGGACTCTTGGAATGGTGGCACGACCCTGAAGTTCCTCTCGCCTTTCCTGTGGAGAGCGCCTCCTCTTGAGATGCGACGGGAACGCCGGGAATTCTTTCCCTACGAAACAGGGAAAGGTCCCTCATCTCGAACTAGGAGGCGGAAACGGGGCTCCCCTGGATGTGTGCGGGACCCCACATGCTTCCTCTCTAGTGGAGACGGGAATGTCGCGGAACTGCTTGAGTTGCAGCAAGGGTGTGGAGGACCCTTTGGAAGTTCCAGTGGTTAGATGTGATTAGCCTCGAGAAGCCTCAGCGGAAATGGGCCTCATCTCGCCTGGAGGGCAAAACCTCCTGATTTTCTCGACTTGCGGCATGTGCTCTCAACTTACGACGGGGACCTCAGGGACCCGTTCTGGTGGCCGCTGAAAAGGCCAGTCCCCATGTGAGTTCCTCGGGGGCCTCTCGGGATTCCTCTCCCGTCGATGCCGGGGACTAAGACCATGTGTGGAGTCGGGGCCGAAACCTGAGGATTCCTCTCCAGTGCTGACATGGATCTTGGGGTACTTCTGGAGTCTCCCCAGGGGAGTCAGTCCTCGTCTCGAATGCGGGCATGCACTTGCGCTTTCCTCCAGAGCGGTAGCAGCAGTGTCACGCAGTCCGCCGCGTGGATCAAAGGATCTATGGTTTTCCCTCGAGTCTTTCCCACGAGGCTTTCCCACGAGGCTTTCCCACAGGGCTGTCCCACGTGCACACGTGGTGGGAGTCGATCCTCGGCTTGAACGTCAAGGCAGTGCAGGGAAAACAGGTTCCTCTGGAATGGACTGACACATCTGGGGGTCTCTTGGAATGGTGCCACGACCCTGGAGTTCCTCTCGCCTTTCCTGTGGAGAGCGCCTCCTCTTGAGATGCGACGGGACCGCCGGCAATTCTTTCCCTACGAAACAGGGAAAGGATCCCGCATCTCGAGCTAGGAGGCGGAAACGGGGCTCCCCTGGATGTGTGCGGGACCCCACGTGCTTCCTCTAGAGTGGAGATGGGTATGTCGCGGAACTGCTTGAGTTACAGCAAGGGTGTGAAGGACCCTTTGGAATTTCGAGTGGTCAGATGTGATTGGCCTCGAGAAGCCTCAGCGGAAATGGGCCTCATCTCGCCTTGAGGGTAAAACCTCCTGGATTTTCTCGAGTTGCGGCAGGTGCTCTCGACTTACGACGGGGACCTCAGGGACCCGCTCTGGTGGCCTCAGGAAAGGCCAGTCCACATGCGAGTTCCTCGGGGGCCACTCGGGATTCCTCTCCCGTCGATGCCGGGGCCTAAGACCTTGTGTGGAGTCGGGGCCGGAACCTGAGGATTCCTCTCCAGTTCTGACATGGACCTTGGGGTACTTCTGGAGTCTCCCCAGGGGAGTCAGTCCTCGTCTCGAACAGGGGCATGCACTTGCGCTTTCCTCCAGAGCGGTAGCAACAGTGTCACGCAGTCCGCCGCGTGGATCAAAGGATCTATTTTTTTCCCTCGAGTCTTTCCCACGAGGCTTTCCCACGAGGCTTTCCCACAGGGCTGTCCCACGTGCACACGTGGTGGGAGTCGATCCTCGGCTTGAACGTCAAGGCAGTGCAGGGAAAACAGGTTCCTCTGGAATGGACTGACACATCTGGGGGACTCTTGGAATGGTGGCACGATCCTAGAGTTCCTCTCCTCTTTCCTGTGGAGAGCGCCTCCTCTTGACATGCGACAGGAACGCCGGGAATTCTTTCCCTACAAAACAGGGAAAGGATCCCTCATCTCGAGCTAGGAGGCGGAAACGGGGCTCCCCTGGATGTGTGCGGGACCTCACGTGCTTCCTCTCGAGTGGAGACGGATATGTTGGGGAACTTCTTGAGTTGCAGCAAGGGTGTGAAGGACCCTTTGGAAGTTCCAGTGGTTACATGTGATTAGCGTCCAGAAGCCTCAGCGGAAATGGGCCTCATCTCGCCTGGAGGGCAAAACCTCCTGTATTTTCTCGAGTTGCGGCAGGTGCTCTCGACTTATGACGGGGACCTCAGGGACCCGCTCTGGTGGCCTCAGGAAAGGCCAGTCCCCATGCGAGTTCCTCGAGGGCCTCTCGGGATTCCTCTCCCGTCGATGCCGGGGCCTAAGTCCTTGTGTGGAGTCAGGACCGGAACCTGAGGATTGCTCTCCAGTGCTGACATGGATCTTGGGGTACTTCTGGAGTCTCCCCAGGGGAGTCAGTCCTCGTCTCGAATGCGGGCATGCACTTGCGCTTTCCTCCAGAGCGGTAGCAGCAGTGTCACGCAGTCCGCCACGTGGATCAAAGAATCTATGGTTTTCCCTCGAGTCTTTCCCACGAGGCTTTCCCACGAGGCTTTCCCACAGGGCTGTCACACGTGCACACGTGGTGGGAGTCGATCCTCGGCTTGAACGTCAAGGCAGTGCAGGGAAAACAGGTTCCTCTGGAATGGACTGAAACATCTGGGGGACTCTAGGAATGGTGGCACGACCCTGGAGTTCCTCTCGCCTTTCCTGTGGAGAGCGCCTCCTCTTGAGATGCGACGGGAACGCCGGGAATTCTTTCCCTAAGAAACTGGGAAAGGATCCCTCATCTCGAGCTAGGAGGCGGAAACGGGGCTCCCCTGGATGTGTGCGGGACCCTCCTTCTTCCTCTCGAGTGAAGACGGGTATGTCGGGGAACTTCTTGAGTTGCAGCAAGGGTGTGAAGGACCCTTTGAAAGTTCCAGTGGTTAGATGTGATTAGCCTCGAGAAGCCTCAGCGGAAATGGGCCTTATCTCGCCTGGAGGGCAAAACCTCCTGGATTTTCTCGAGTTGTGGTAGCTGCTCTCGACTTACGACGGGGCCATCGGGGACCCGCTCTGTTGGCCTCAGGAAAGGCCAGTCCCCATGCGAGTTCCTCAGGGGCCTCTCGGGACTCCTCTCCCGTCGATGCCGTGGCCTAAGACCTTGTGTGGAGTCGGGTCCGGAACCTGAGGATTCCTCTCCAGTGCTGACATGGATCTTTGGGTACTTCTGGAGTCTCCCCAGGGGAGTCAGTCCTCGTCTCGAATGCGGGCATGCACTTGCGCTTTCCTCCAGAGCCGTAGCAGCAGTGTCACGCAGTCCGCCGCGTGGATCAAAGGATCTATGGTTTTCCCTCGAGTCTTTCCCACGAGGCTTTCCCACGAGGCTTTCCCACAGGGCTGTCCCACGTGCACACGTTGTGGGAGTCGATCCTCGGCTTTAACGTCAAGGCAGTGCAGGGAAAACAGGTTCCTCTGGAATGGACTGACACATCTGGGGGACTCTTGGAATGGTGGCACGACCCTGGAGTTCCTCTCGCCTTTCCTGTGGAGAGCGCCTCCTCTTGAGATGCGACGGGAACGCCGGGAATTCTTTCCCTAAGAAACAGGGAAAGGATCCCTCATCTCGAGCTAGGAGGCGGAAACGGGGCTCCCCTGGATGTGTGCGGGACCCCACGTGCTTCCTCTCGAGTGGAGACGGGTATGTCGGGGAACCTCGTGAGTTGCAGCAAGGGTGTGAAGGACCTTTAGGAAGTTCCGGTGGTTAGAAGTGATTAGCCTCGAGAAGCCTCAGCGTAAATGGGCCTCATCTCGCCTGGAGGGCAAAACCTCCTGGATTTTCTCGATTTGCGGCAGGTGCTCTCGACTTACGACGGGGACCTCAGGAACCCGCTCTGGTGGCCTCAGGAAAGGCCAGGCCCCATGCGAGTTCCTCGGGGGCCTCTCGGGATTCCTCTCCCGTCGATGCCGGGGACTAAGACCTTGTGTGGAGTCGGGGCCGGAACCTGAGGATTCCAGTCCAGTGCTGACATGGATCTTGGGGTACTTCTGGAGTCTCCCCAGGGGAGTCAGTATTCGTCTCGAATGCGGGCATGCACTTGCGCTTTCCTCCAGAGCCGTAGCAGCAGTGTCACGCAGTCCGCCACGTGGATCAAAGGATCTATGGTTTTCCCTCGAGTTTTTCCCACGAGGCTTTCCCACGAGGCTTTCCCACAGGGCTGTCCCACGTGCACACGTGGTGGGAGTCGATCCTCGGCTTGAACGTCAAGGCAGTGCAGGGAAAACAGGTTCCTCTGGAATGGACTGACACATCTGGTGGTCTCTTGGAATTGTGGCACGACCCTGGAGTTCCTCTCGCCTTTCCTGTGGAGAGCGCCTCCTCTTGAGATGCGAGGGGAACGCCGGGAATTCTTTCCCTAAGAAACAGGGAAAGGATCCCTCATCTCGAGCTAGGAGGCGGAAACGGGGTTCCCATGGATGTGTGCGGGACCCCACGTGCTTCCTCTCGAGTGGAGACGGGTATGTCGGGGAACTTCTTGAGTTGCAGCAAGGGTTTGAAGAACCCTTTGGAGTTCCAGTGGTTAGATGTGATTAGCCTCGAGAAGCCTCAGCGGAAATGGGCCTCATCTCGCCTGGAGGACAAAACCTCCTGGATTTTCTCGAGTTGCGGCAGGTGCTCTCGACTTACGACGGGGACCTCAGGGACCCGCTCCGGTGGCCTCAGGAAAGGCCAGTCCCCATGCTAGTTCCTCGGGGCCCTCTCGGGATTCCTCTCCTGTCGATGCCGGGGCCTAAGACCTTGTGTGGAGTCGGGGCCGGAACCTGAGGATTCCTCTCCAGTGCTGACATGGATCTTGGGGTACTTCTGGAGTCTCCCCAGGGGTGTCAGTCCTCGTCTCGAATGAGGGCATGCACTTGCGCTTTCCTCCAGAGCAGTAGCAGCAGTGTCACGCAGTCCGCCGCGTGGATCAAAGGATCTATGGTTTTCCCTCGAGTCTTTCCAACGAGTCTTTCCCACGAGGCTTTCCCACAGGGCTGTCCCACGTGCACACGTGGTGGGAGTCGATCCTCGGCTTGAACGTCAAGGCAGTGCAGGGAAAACAGGATCCTCTGGAATGGACTGACACATCTGGTGGTCTCTTGGAATGGTGGCACGACCCTGGAGTTCCTCTCCCCTTTCCTGTGGAGAGCGCCTCCTCTTGAGATGCGACGGGAACGCCGGGAATTCTTTCCCTACGAAAGACAGAAAGGATCCCTCATCTCGAGCTAGGAGGCGGAAACGGGGCTCCCCTGGATGTGTGCGGGACCCCACGTGCTTCCTCTCGAGTGGAGACGGGTATGTCGGGGAACTTCTTGAGTTGCAGCAAAGGTGTGAAGGACCCTTTGGAAGTTCCAGTGGTTAGATGTGATTAGCCTCGAGAAGCCTCAGCGGAAATGGGCCTCATCTCGCCTGGAGGGCAAAACCTCCTGGATTTTCTCGGGTTGGGGCAGGTGCTCTCGACTTACGACGGGGACCTCAGGGACCCGCTCTGGTGGCCTCAGGAAAGGCCAGTCCCCATGCGAGTTCCTCGGGGGCCTCTCGGGATTCCTCTCCCGTCGATGCCGGGGACTAAGACCTTGTGTGGAGGCGGGGCCGGAACTTGAGGATTCCTCTCCAGTGGTGACATGGATCTTGGGGTACTTCTGGAGTCTCCCCAGGGGAGTCAGTCCCCGTCTCGAATGCGGGCATGCACTTGTTCTTTCCTCCAGAGCTTTAGCAGCAGTGTCACGCAGTCCGCCGCGTGGATCAAAGGATCTATGGTTTTCCCTCGAGTCTTTCCCACGAGGCTTTCCCTCGAGGCTTTCCCACAGGGCTTTACCACGTGAACACTTGGTAGGAGTCGATCCTCGGCTTGAACGTCAAGGCATGGCAGGGAAAACAGGTTCCTCTGGAATGGACTGACACATCTGGGGGTCTCTTGGAATGGTGACACGACCCTGGAGTTCCTCTCGCCTTTCCTGTGGAGAGTGCCTCCTCTTGAGATGCGACGGGAACACCGGGAATTCTTTCCCTACGAAACAGGGAAAGGATCCCTCATCTCGAGCTAGGAGGCGGAAACGGGGCTCCCCTGGATGTGTGCGGGACCCCATGTGCTTCCTCTCGAGTGGAGACGGGTATGTCGGGGAACTTCTTGAGTTGCAGCCAGGGTGTGAAGGACCCTTTGGAAATTCCAGTGGTTAGATGTGATTAGCCTCGAGAAGCCTCAGCGGAAATGGGCCTCATCTCGCCTGGAGGGCAAAACCTCCTGGATTTTTTCGAGTTGCGGCAGGTGCTCTCGACTTGCGACGGGGACCTCAGGGACCCGCCCTGGAGGCCTCAGGAAAGGCCAGTCCCCATGCGAGTTCCTCGGGGGCCTCTCGGGATTCCTCTCCCGTCGATGCCGGGGCCTAAGACCTTGTGTGGAGTCGGGGCCGGAACCTGAGGATTCCTCTCCAGTGCTGACATGGATCTTGGGGTACTTCTGGAGTCTCCCCAGGGGAGTCAGTCCTCGTCTCGAATGCGGGCAAGCACTTGTGCTTTCCTCCAGAGCGGTAGCAGCAGTGTCACGCAGTCCGCCGCGTGGATCAAAGGATCTATGGTTTTCCCTCGAGTCTTTCCCACGAGGCTTTCCCACGAGGCTTTCCCACAAAGCTGTCACACGTGCACACGTGGTGGGAGTCGATCCTCGGCTTGAACGTCAAGGCAGTACAGGGAAAAGAGGTTCCTCTCGAATAGACTGACACATCTGGGGTCTCTTGGAATGGTGGCACGACCCTGGAGTTCCTCTCGCCTTTCCTGTGGAGAGCGCCTCCTCTTGAGATGCGACGGGAACGCCGGGAATTCTTTCCCTACGAAACAGGGAAAGGATCCCTCATTTCGAAATACGAGGCGGAAACGGGGCTCCTCTGGATGTGTGCGGGACTCTCGTGCTTCCTCTCGAGTTTAGACGGCTATGTCGGGGAACTTCTTGAGTTGCAGCAAGGGTGTGAAGGACCCTTTGGAAGTTCCAGTGGTTAGATGTGATTAGCCTCGAGAAGCCTCAGCGGAAATGGCCCTCATCTCGCCTGGAGGGCAAAACCTCCTGGATTTTCTCGAGTTGCGGCAGGTGCTCTCGACTTACGACGGGGACCTTAGGGACCCGCTCTGGTGGCCTCAGGAAAGGCCAGTCCCCATGCGAGTTCCTCGGGGGCCTCTTGGGATTCCTCTCCTGTCGATGCCGGGGCCTAAGACCTTGTGTGGAGTCGGGGCCGGAACCTGAACATTCCTCTCCAGTGCTGACATGGATCTTGGGGTACTTCTGTAGTCTCCCCAGGGGAGTCAGTCCTCGTCTCGAATGCAGACATGCACTTGCGCTTTCCTCCAGAGCGGTAGCAACAGTGTCACGAATTCCGCCGCGTGGATCAAAGGATCTATGATTTTCCCTCGAGTCTTTCCCACGAGACTGTCCCAGGAGGCTTTCCCACAGGGCTGTTCCACGTGCACACTTGGTGGGAGTCGATCCTCGGCTTGAACGTCAAGGCAGTGCAGGGAAAACAGGTTCCTCTGGAATGGACTGACACATCTGGGGGACTCTTGGAATGGTGGCACGACCCTGGAGTTCCTCTCGCCTTTCCTGTGGAGAGCGCCTCCTCTTGAGATGCGAAGGGAACGCCGGGAATTCTTTCCCTACGAAACACGGAAAGGATCCCTCATCTCGAGCTAGGAGGCGGAAGCGGGGCTCCCCTGGATGTGTATGGGACCCCACGTGTTTCCTCTCGAGTGGAGACGGGTATGTCGCGGAACTGCTTGAGTTGCAGCAAGGGTGTGAAGGACCCTTTGGAAGTTCCAGCGGTTAGATGTGATTAGCCTCGAGAAGCCTCAGCGGAAATGGGCCTCATCTCGCCTGGAGGGCAAAACCTCCTGGATTTTCTCGAGTTGCGGCAGGTGCTCTCGACTTACGACGGGGACCTCAGGGACCCGCTCTGGTGGCCTCAGGAAAGGCCAGTGCCCATGCGAGTTCCTCGGGGGCCTCTCGGGATTCCTCTCCCGTCGATGCCGGGGACTAAGACCTTGTGTGGAGTCGGGGCCGAAACCTGAGGATTCCTCTCCAGTGGTGACATGGATCTTGGGGTACTTCTGGAGTCTCCCCAGGGGAGTCAGTCCCCGTCTCGAATGCGGGCATGCACTTGTTCTTTCCTCCAGAGCTTTAGCAGCAGTGTCACGCAGTCCGCCGCGTGGATCAAAGGATCTATGGTTTTCCCTCGAGTCTTTCCCACGAGGCTTTCCCTCGAGGCTTTCCCACAGGGCTTTACCACGTGAACACTTGGTAGGAGTCGATCCTCGGCTTGAACGTCAAGGCAGTGCAGGGAAAACAGGTTCCTCTGGAATGGACTGACACATCTGGGGGTCTCTTGGAATGGTGACACGACCCTGGAGTTCCTCTCGCCTTTCCTGTGGAGAGTGTCTCCTCTTGAGATGCGACGGGAACACCGGGAATTCTTTCCCTACGAAACAGGGAAAGGATCCCTCATCTCGAGCTAGGAGGCGGAAACGGGGCTCCCCTGGATGTGTGCGGGACCCCATGTGCTTCCTCTCGAGTGGAGACGGGTATGTCGGGGAACTTCTTGAGTTGCAGCAAGGGTGTGAAGGACCCTTTGGAAGTTCCAGTGGTTAGATGTGATTAGCCTCGAGAAGCCTCAGCGGAAATGGGCCTCATCTCGCCTGGAGGGCAAAACCTCCTGGATTTTCTCGAGTTGCGGCAGGTGCTCTCGACTTACGACGGGGACCTCAGGGGCCCGCTCTGGTGGCCTCAGGAAAGGCCAGTCCCCATGCGAGTTCCTCGGGGGCCTCTTGGGATTCCTCTCCCGTCGATCCCGGGGCCTAAGTCCTTGTGTGGAGTCGGGGCCGGAACCTGAGGATTCCTCTCCAGGGCTGACATGGATCTTGGGGTACTTCTGGAGTCTCCCCAGGGGAGTCAGTCCTCGTCTCGAATGCGGGCATACACTTGCGCTTTCCTCCAGAGCGGTAGCAGCAGTGTCACGAATTCCGCCGCATGGATCAAAGGATCTATGTTTTTCCCTCGAGTCTTTCCCACGAGGCTGTCCCAGGAGGCTTTCCCACAGGGCTGTTCCACGTGCACACGTGGTGGGAGTCGATCCTCGGCTTGAACGTCAAGGCAGTTCAGGGAAAACAGGTTCCTCTGGAATGGACTGACACATCTGGGGGACTCTTGGAATGGTGGCACGACCCTGGAGTTCCTCTCGCCTTTCCTTTGGAGAGCGCCTCCTCTGGAGATGCGAAGGTAACGCCGGAAATTCTTTCCCTACAAAACAGGGAAAGGATCCCTCATTTCGAGCTACGAGGCGGAAACGGGGCTCCTCTGGATGTGTGCGGGACCCTCGTGCTTCCTCTCGAGTTTAGACGGGTATGTCGGGGAACTTCTTGAGTTGCAGCAAGGGTGTGAAGGACCCTTTGGAAGTTCCAGTGGTTAGATGTGATTAGCCTCGAGAAGCCTCAGCGGAAATGGGCCTCATCTCGCCTGGAGGGCAAAACCTCCTGGATTTTCTCGAGTTGCGGCAGGTGCTCTCGACTTACGACGGGGACCACAGGGACCCGCTCTGGTGGCCTCAGGAAAGGCCAGTCCCCATGCGAGTTCCTCGGGGGCCTCTTGGGATTCCTCTCCCGTCGATCCCGAGGCCTAAGTCCTTGTGTGGAGTCGGGGCCGGAACCTGAGGATTCCTCTCCAGTGCTGACATGGATCTTGGGGTAATTCTGGAGTGTCCCCAGGGGAGTCAGTCCTCGTCTCGAATGCGGGAATGCACTTGTGCTATCCTCCAGAGCGGTAGCAGCAGTGTCACGAATTCCGCGCGTGGATCAAAGGATCTATGGTTTTCCCTCGAGTCTTTCTCACGAGGCTGTCCCAGGAGGCTTTCCCACAGGGCTGTTCCACGTGCACACGTGGTGGGAGTCGATCCTCGGCTTGAACGTCAAGGCAGTTCAGGGAAAACAGGTTCCTCTGGAATGGACTGACACATCTGGGGGACTCTTGGAATGGTGGCACGACCCTGGAGTTCCTCTCGTCTTTCCTTTGGAGAGCGCCTCCTCTGGAGATGCGAAGGTAACGCCGCGAATTCTTTCCCTACGAAACAGGGAAAGGGTCCCTCATCTCGAACTAGGAGGCGGAAAAGGGGCTCCCCTGGATGGGTGGGGCACCCCACGGGCTTCCTCTCGAGTGGAGACGGGTATGTCGCGGAACTGCTTGAGTTGCAGCAAGGGTGTGAAGGACCCTTTGGAAGTTCCAGTGGCTAGATGTGATTAGCCTCGAGAAGCCTCAGCGGAAATGGGCCTCATCTCGCCTGGAGGGCAAAACCTCCTGGATTTTCTCGAGTTGCGGAAGGTGCTCTCGACTTACGACGGGACCTCAGGGACCCGCTCTGGTGGCCTCAGGAAAGGCAAGTCCCTATGCGCGTTCCTCGCGGGCCTCTCGGGATTCCTCTCCCGTCGATCCCGGGGCCTAAGACCTTGTGTGGAGTCGGGGCCGGAACCTGAGGATTCCTCTCCAGTGCTGACATGGATCTTGGGGTACTTCTGGAGTCTCCCCAGGGGAGTCAGTCCTCGTCTCGAATGCGGGCATGCACTTGCGCTTTCCTCCAGAGTGGTAGCAGCAGTGTCACGCAGTCCGCCGCGTGGATCAAAGGATCTATGATTTTCCCTCGAGTCTTTCCCACGAGGCTTTCCCACGAGGTTTTCTCACAGGGCTGTCCCACCTGCACACGTGGTGGGAGTTGATCCTCGGCTTGAACGTCAAGGCAGTGCAGGGAAAACAGGTTCCTCTGGAATGGACTGACACATCTGGGGGACTCTTGGAATGGTGGCACGACCCTGGAGTTCCTCTCGCCTTTCCTGTGGAGAGCGCCTCCTCTTGAGATGCGACGGGAACGCCGGGAATTCTTTCCCTACGAAACAGGGAAAGGATCCCTCATCTCGAGCTAGGAGGCGAAAGCGGGGCTCCCCTCGATGTGTACGGGACCCTCGTGCTTCCTCTCGAGTTTAGACGGGTATGTCGGGGAACTTCTTGAGTTTCAGCAAGGGTGTGAAGGACCCTTTGGAAGTTCCAGTGGTTAGATGTGATTAGCCTCAAGAAGCCTCAGCGGAAATGGCCCTCATCTCGCCTGGAGGGCAAAACCTCCTGGATTTTCTCGAGTTGCGGCAGGTGCTCTCGACTTGCGACGGTGACGTCAGGGACCCGCTCTGGTGGCCTCAGGAAAGGCCAGTCCCCCTGCGAGTTCCTCGGGGGCCTCTTGGGATTCCTCTCCAGTCGATCCCGGGGCCTAAGTCCTTGTGTGGAGTCGGGGCCGGAACCTGAGGATTCCTCTCCAGTGCTGACATGGATCTTGGGGTACTTCTGGAGTCTCCCCAGGGGAGTCAGTCCTCGTCTCGAATGCGGGAATGCACTTGTGCTATCCTCCAGAGCGGTAGAAGCAGTGTCACGAATTCCGCCGCATGGATCAAAGGATCTATGATTTTCCCTCGAGTCTTTCCCACGAGGCTGTCCCAGGAGGCTTTCCCACAGGGCTGTTCCACGTGCAAACGTGGTGGGAGTCGATCCTCGGCTTGAACGTCAAGGCAGTTCAGGGAAAACAGGTTCCTCTGGAATGGACTGACACATCTGGGGGACTCTTGGAATGGTGGCACGACCCTGGAGTTCCTCTCGCCTTTCCTGTGGAGAGCGCCTCCTCTTGAGATGCGAAGGGAACGCCGGGAATTCTTTCCCTACGAAACAGGGATAGGATCCCTCATCTCGAACTAGGAGGCGGAAACGGGGCTCCCCTGGATGTGTGCGGCACCCCACGGGCTTCCTCTCGAGTGGAGACGGGTATGTCGCGGAACTGCTTGAGTTGCAGCAAGGGTGTGAAGGACCCTTTGGAAGTTCCAGTGGTTAGATGTGATTAGCCTCGAGAAGCCTCAGCGGAAATGGGCCTCATCTCGCCTGGAGGGCAAAACCTCATGGATTTTCTCGAGTTGCGGCAGGTGCTCTCGACTTACGACGGGACCTCAGGGACCCGCTCTGGTGGCCTCAGGAAAGGCCAGTCCCCATGCGAGTTCCTCGCGGGCCTCTCAGGATACCTCTCCCGTCGATGCCGGGGCCTAAGACCTTGTGTGGATCGGGGCCGGAACCTGAGGATTCCTCTCCAGTGCTGACATGGATCTTGGGGTACTTCTGGAGTCTCCCCAGGGGAGTCAGTCCTCGTCTCGAATGCGGGCATGCACTTGCGCTTTCCTCCAGAGTGGTAGCAGCAGTATCACGCAGTCCGCCGCCTGGATCAAAGGATCTATGGTTTTCCCTCGAGTCTTTCCCACGAGGCTTTCCCACGAGGTTTTCCCACAGGGCTGTCCCACATGCACACGTGGTGGGAGTCGATCCTCGGCTTGAAAGTCAAGGCAGTGCATGGAAAACAGGTTCCTCTGCAATGGACTGACATATCTGTGGGACTCTTGGAATGGTGGCACGACCCTGGAGTTCCTCTCGCCTTTCCTGTCGAGAGCGCCTCCTCTGGAGATGCGACGGGAACGCCGGGAATTCTTTCCCTACGAAACAGGGAAAGGATCCCTCATCTCGATCTAGGAGGTGGAAGCGGGGCTCCCCTGGATGTGTACGGGACCCCATGTGCTTCCTCTCGAGTGGAGACGGGTATGTCGGGGAACTTCTTGAGTTGCAGCAAGGGTGTGAAGGACCCTTTGGAAATTCCAGTGGTTAGATGTGATTAGCCTCGAGAAGCCTCAGCGGAAATGGGCCTCATCTCGCCTGGAGGGCAAAACCTCCTGGATTTTTTCGAGTTGCGGCAGGTGCTCTCGACTTGCGACGGGGACCTCAGGGACCCGCCCTGGAGGCCTCAGGAAAGGCCAGTCCCCATGCGAGTTCCTCGGGGGCCTCTCGGGATTCCTCTCCCGTCGATGCCGGGGCCTAAGACCTTGTGTGGAGTCGGGGCTGGAACCTGAGGATTCCTCTCCAGTGCTGACATGGATCTTGGGGTACTTCTGGAGTCTCCCCAGGGGAGTCAGTCCTCGTCTCGAATGCGGGCAAGCACTTGTGCTTTCCTCCAGAGCGGTAGCAGCAGTGTCACGCAGTCCGCCGCGTGGATCAAAGGATCTATGGTTTTCCCTCGAGTCTTTCCCACGAGGCTTTCCCACGAGGCTTTCCCACAAAGCTGTCACACGTGCACACGTGGTGGGAGTCGATCCTCGGCTTGAACGTCAAGGCAGTACAGGGAAAAGAGGTTCCTCTGGAATAGACTGACACATCTGGGGTCTCTTGGAATGGTGGCACGACCCTGGAGTTCCTCTCGCCTTTCCTGTGGAGAGCGCCTCCTCTTGAGATGCGACGGGAACGCCGGGAATTCTTTCCCTACGAAACAGGGAAAGGATCCCTCATTTCGAAATACGAGGCGGAAACGGGGCTCCTCTGGATGTGTGCGGGACTCTCGTGCTTCCTCTCGAGTTTAGACGGCTATGTCGGGGAACTTCTGGAGTTGCAGCAAGGGTGTGAAGGACCCTTTGGAAGTTCCAGTGGTTAGATGTGATTAGCCTCGAGAAGCCTCAGCGGAAATGGCCCTCATCTCGCCTGGAGGGCAAAACCTCCTGGATTTTCTCGAGTTGCGGCAGGTGCTCTCGACTTACGACGGGGACCTTAGGGACCCGCTCTGGTGGCCTCAGGAAAGGCCAGTCCCCATGCGAGTTCCTCGGGGGCCTCTTGGGATTCCTCTCCCGTCGATGCCGGGGCCTAAGACCTTGTGTGGAGTCGGGGCCGGAACCTGAACATTCCTCTCCAGTGCTGACATGGATCTTGGGGTACTTCTGTAGTCTCCCCAGGGGAGTCAGTCCTCGTCTCGAATGCAGGCATGCACTTGCGCTTTCCTCCAGAGCGGTAGCAGCAGTGTCACGAATTCCGCCGCGTGGATCAAAGGATCTATGATTTTCCCTCGAGTCTTTCCCACGAGACTGTCCCAGGAGGCTTTCCCACAGGGCTGTTCCACGTGCACACGTGGTGGGAGTCGATCCTCGGCTTGAACGTCAAGGCAGTGCAGGGAAAACAGGTTCCTCTGGAATGGACTGACACATCTGGGGGACTCTTGGAATGGTGGCACGACCCTGGAGTTCCTCTCGCCTTTCCTGTGGAGAGCGCCTCCTCTTGAGATGCGAAGGGAACGCCGGGAATTCTTTCCCTACGAAACACGGAAAGGATCCCTCATCTCGAGCTAGGAGGCGGAAGCGGGGCTCCCCTGGATGTGTATGGGACCCCACGTGTTTCCTCTCGAGTGGAGACGGGTATGTCGCGGAACTGCTTGAGTTGCAGCAAGGGTGTGAAGGACCCTTTGGAAGTTCCAGCGGTTAGATGTGATTAGCCTCGAGAAGCCTCAGCGGAAATGGGCCTCATCTCGCCTGGAGGGCAAAACCTCCTGGATTTTCTCGAGTTGCGGCAGGTGCTCTCGACTTACGACGGGGACCTCAGGGACCCGCTCTGGTGGCCTCAGGAAAGGCCAGTGCCCATGCGAGTTCCTCGGGGGCCTCTCGGGATTCCTCTCCCGTCGATGCCGGGGACTAAGACCTTGTGTGGAGTCGGGGCCGAAACCTGAGGATTCCTCTCCAGTGGTGACATGGATCTTGGGGTACTTCTGGAGTCTCCCCAGGGGAGTCAGTCCCCGTCTCGAATGCGGGCATGCACTTGTTCTTTCCTCCAGAGCTTTAGCAGCAGTGTCACGCAGTCCGCCGCGTGGATCAAAGGATCTATGGTTTTCCCTCGAGTCTTTCCCACGAGGCTTTCCCTCGAGGCTTTCCCACAGGGCTTTACCACGTGAACACTTGGTAGGAGTCGATCCTCGGCTTGAACGTCAAGGCAGTGCAGGGAAAACAGGTTCCTCTGGAATGGACTGACACATCTGGGGGTCTCTTGGAATGGTGACACGACCCTGGAGTTCCTCTCGCCTTTCCTGTGGAGAGTGTCTCCTCTTGAGATGCGACGGGAACACCGGGAATTCTTTCCCTACGAAACAGGGAAAGGATCCCTCATCTCGAGCTAGGAGGCGGAAACGGGGCTCCCCTGGATGTGTGCGGGACCCCATGTGCTTCCTCTCGAGTGGAGACGGGTATGTCGGGGAACTTCTTGAGTTGCAGCAAGGGTGTGAAGGACCCTTTGGAAGTTCCAGTGGTTAGATGTGATTAGCCTCGAGAAGCCTCAGCGGAAATGGGCCTCATCTCGCCTGGAGGGCAAAACCTCCTGGATTTTCTCGAGTTGCGGCAGGTGCTCTCGACTTACGACGGGGACCTCAGGGGCCCGCTCTGGTGGCCTCAGGAAAGGCCAGTCCCCATGCGAGTTCCTCGGGGGCCTCTTGGGATTCCTCTCCCGTCGATCCCGGGGCCTAAGTCCTTGTGTGGAGTCGGGGCCGGAACCTGAGGATTCCTCTCCAGGGCTGACATGGATCTTGGGGTACTTCTGGAGTCTCCCCAGGGGAGTCAGTCCTCGTCTCGAATGCGGGCATACACTTGCGCTTTCCTCCAGAGCGGTAGCAGCAGTGTCACGAATTCCGCCGCGTGGATCAAAGGATCTATGTTTTTCCCTCGAGTCTTTCCCACGAGGCTGTCCCAGGAGGCTTTCCCACAGGGCTGTTCCACGTGCACACGTGGTGGGAGTCGATCCTCGGCTTGAACGTCAAGGCAGTTCAGGGAAAACAGGTTCCTCTGGAATGGACTGACACATCTGGGGGACTCTTGGAATGGTGGCACGACCCTGGAGTTCCTCTCGCCTTTCCTTTGGAGAGCGCCTCCTCTGGAGATGCGAAGGTAACGCCGGAAATTCTTTCCCTACAAAACAGGGAAAGGATCCCTCATTTCGAGCTACGAGGCGGAAACGGGGCTCCTCTGGATGTGTGCGGGACCCTCGTGCTTCCTCTCGAGTTTAGACGGGTATGTCGGGGAACTTCTTGAGTTGCAGCAAGGGTGTGAAGGACCCTTTGGAAGTTCCAGTGGTTAGATGTGATTAGCCTCGAGAAGCCTCAGCGGAAATGGCCCTCATCTCGCCTGGAGGGCAAAACCTCCTGGATTTTCTCGAGTTGCGGCAGGTGCTCTCGACTTACGACGGGGACCACAGGGACCCGCTCTGGTGGCCTCAGGAAAGGCCAGTCCCCATGCGAGTTCCTCGGGGGCCTCTTGGGATTCCTCTCCCGTCGATCCCGAGGCCTAAGTCCTTGTGTGGAGTCGGGGCCGGAACCTGAGGATTCCTCTCCAGTGCTGACATGGATCTTGGGGTAATTCTGGAGTGTCCCCAGGGGAGTCAGTCCTCGTCTCGAATGCGGGAATGCACTTGTGCTATCCTCCAGAGCGGTAGCAGCAGTGTCACGAATTCCGCGCGTGGATCAAAGGATCTATGGTTTTCCCTCGAGTCTTTCTCACGAGGCTGTCCCAGGAGGCTTTCCCACAGGGCTGTTCCACGTGCACACGTGGTGGGAGTCGATCCTCGGCTTGAACGTCAAGGCAGTTCAGGGAAAACAGGTTCCTCTGGAATGGACTGACACATCTGGGGGACTCTTGGAATGGTGGCACGACCCTGGAGTTCCTCTCGTCTTTCCTTTGGAGAGCGCCTCCTCTGGAGATGCGAAGGTAACGCCGCGAATTCTTTCCCTACGAAACAGGGAAAGGGTCCCTCATCTCGAACTAGGAGGCGGAAAAGGGGCTCCCCTGGATGGGTGGGGCACCCCACGGGCTTCCTCTCGAGTGGAGACGGGTATGTCGCGGAACTGCTTGAGTTGCAGCAAGGGTGTGAAGGACCCTTTGGAACTTCCAGTGGCTAGATGTGATTAGCCTCGAGAAGCCTCAGCGGAAATGGGCCTCATCTCGCCTGAAGGGCAAAACCTCCTGGATTTTCTCGAGTTGCGGAAGGTGCTCTCGACTTACGACGGGACCTCAGGGACCCGCTCTGGTGGCCTCAGGAAAGGCAAGTCCCTATGCGAGTTCCTCGCGGGCCTCTCGGGATTCCTCTCCCGTCGATCCCGGGGCCTAAGACCTTGTGTGGAGTCGGGGCCGGAACCTGAGGATTCCTCTCCAGTGCTGACATGGATCTTGGGGTACTTCTGGAGTCTCCCCAGGGGAGTCAGTCCTCGTCTCGAATGCGGGCATGCACTTGCGCTTTCCTCCAGAGTGGTAGCAGCAGTGTCACGCAGTCCGCCGCGTGGATCAAAGGATCTATGATTTTCCCTCGAGTCTTTCCCACGAGGCTTTCCCACGAGGTTTTCTCACAGGGCTGTCCCACCTGCACACGTGGTGGGAGTTGATCCTCGGCTTGAACGTCAAGGCAGTGCAGGGAAAACAGGTTCCTCTGGAATGGACTGACACATCTGGGGGTCTCTTGGAATGGTGGCACGACCCTGGAGTTCCTCTCGCCTTTCCTGTGGAGAGCGCCTCCTCTTGAGATGCGACGGGAACGCCGGGAATTCTTTCCCTACGAAACAGGGAAAGGATCCCTCATCTCGAGCTAGGAGGCGAAAGCGGGGCTCCCCTCGATGTGTACGGGACCCTCGTGCTTCCTCTCGAGTTTAGACGGGTATGTCGGGGAACTTCTTGAGTTTCAGCAAGGGTGTGAAGGACCCTTTGGAAGTTCCAGTGGTTAGATGTGATTAGCCTCAAGAAGCCTCAGCGGAAATGGCCCTCATCTCGCCTGGAGGGCAAAACCTCCTGGATTTTCTCGAGTTGCGGCAGGTGCTCTCGACTTGCGACGGTGACGTCAGGGACCCGCTCTGGTGGCCTCAGGAAAGGCCAGTCCCCATGCGAGTTCCTCGGGGGCCTCTTGGGATTCCTCTCCAGTCGATCCCGGGGCCTAAGTCCTTGTGTGGAGTCGGGGCCGGAACCTGAGGATTCCTCTCCAGTGCTGACATGGATCTTGGGGTACTTCTGGAGTCTCCCCAGGGGAGTCAGTCCTCGTCTCGAATGCGGGAATGCACTTGTGCTATCCTCCAGAGCGGTAGAAGCAGTGTCACGAATTCCGCCGCATGGATCAAAGGATCTATGATTTTCCCTCTAGTCTTTCCCACGAGGCTGTCCCAGGAGGCTTTCCCACAGGGCTGTTCCACGTGCAAACGTGGTGGGAGTCGATCCTCGGCTTGAACGTCAAGGCAGTTCAGGGAAAACAGGTTCCTCTGGAATGGACTGACACATCTGGGGGACTCTTGGAATGGTGGCACGACCCTGGAGTTCCTCTCGCCTTTCCTGTGGAGAGCGACTCCTCTTGAGATGCGAAGGGAACGCCGGGAATTCTTTCCCTACGAAACAGGGATAGGATCCCTCATCTCGAACTAGGAGGCGGAAACGGGGCTCCCCTGGATGTGTGCGGCACCCCACGGGCTTCCTCTCGAGTGGAGACGGGTATGTCGCGGAACTGCTTGAGTTGCAGCAAGGGTGTGAAGGACCCTTTGGAAGTTCCAGTGGTTAGATGTGATTAGCCTCGAGAAGCCTCAGCGGAAATGGGCCTCATCTCGCCTGGAGGGCAAAACCTCATGGATTTTCTCGAGTTGCGGCAGGTGCTCTCGACTTACGACGGGACCTCAGGGACCCGCTCTGGTGGCCTCAGGAAAGGCCAGTCCCCATGCGAGTTCCTCGCGGGCCTCTCAGGATACCTCTCCCGTCGATGCCGGGGCCTAAGACCTTGTGTGGATCGGGGCCGGAACCTGAGGATTCCTCTCCAGTGCTGACATGGATCTTGGGGTACTTCTGGAGTCTCCCCAGGGGAGTCAGTCCTCGTCTCGAATGCGGGCATGCACTTGCGCTTTCCTCCAGAGTGGTAGCAGCAGTATCACGCAGTCCGCCGCCTGGATCAAAGGATCTATGGTTTTCCCTCGAGTCTTTCCCACGAGGCTTTCCCACGAGGTTTTCCCACAGGGCTGTCCCACATGCACACGTGGTGGGAGTCGATCCTCGGCTTGAAAGTCAAGGCAGTGCATGGAAAACAGGTTCCTCTGCAATGGACTGACATATCTGTGGGACTCTTGGAATGGTGGCACGACCCTGGAGTTCCTCTCGCCTTTCCTGTCGAGAGCGCCTCCTCTGGAGATGCGACGGGAACGCCGGGAATTCTTTCCCTACGAAACAGGGAAAGGATCCCTCATCTCGATCTAGGAGGTGGAAGCGGGGCTCCCCTGGATGTGTACGGGACCCCACGTGTTTCCTCTCGAGTGGAGACGGGTATGTCGCGGAACTGCATGAGTTGCAGCAAGGGTGTGAAGGACCCTTTGGGAGTTCCAGCGGTTAGATGTGATTAGCCTAGAGAAGCCTCAGCGGAAATGGTCCTCATCTCGCCTGGAGGGCAAAACCTCCTGGATCTTCTCGAGTTGCGGCAGGTGCTCTCGACTTACGACGGGACCTCAGGGACCCGCTCTGGTGGCCTCAGGAAAGGCAAGTCCCCATGCGAGTTCCTCGCGGGCCTCTCGGGATTCCTCTCCCGTCGATGCCGGGGCCTAAGACCTTGTGTGGAGTCGGGGCCGGAACCTGAGGATTCCTCTCCAGTGCTGACATGGATCTTGGGGTACTTCTGGAGTCTCCCGAGGGGAGTCAGTCCTCGTCTCGAATGCGGGCATGCACTTGTGCTTTCCTCGAGAGTGGTAGCAGCAGTGTCACGCAGTCTGCCGCGTGGATCAAAGGATCTATGATTTTCCCTCGAGTCTTTCCCACGAGGCTTTCCCACGAGGTTTTCCCACAGGGCTGTCCCACCTGCACACGTGGTGGGAGTCGATCCTCGGCTTGAACGTCAAGGCAGTGCAGGGAAAACAGGTTCCTCTGGAATGGACTGACACATATGGGGGACTCTTGGAATGGTGGCACGACCCTGGAGTTCCTCTCGCCTTTCCTGTGGAGAGCGCCTCCTCTTGAGATGCGACGGGAACGCCGGGAATTCTTTCCCTACGAAACAGGGAAAGCATCCCTCATCTCGAGCTAGGAGGCGAAAGCGGGGCTCCCCTCGATGTGTACGGGACCCTCGTGCTTCCTCTCGAGTTTAGACGGGTATGTCGGGGAACTTCTTGAGTTGCAGCAAGGGTGTGAAGGACCCTTTGGAAGTTCCAGTAGTTAGATGTGATTAGCCTCGAGAAGCCTCAGCGGAAATGGCCCTCATCTCGCCTGGAGGGCAAAACCTCCTGGATTTTCTCGAGTTGCGGCAGGTGCTCTCGACTTGCGACGGGGACCTCAGGGACTCGCTCTGGTGTCCTCAGGAAAGGCCAGTCCCCATGCGAGTTCCTCGGGGGCCTCTTGGGATTCCTCTCCAGTCGATCCCGGGGCCTAAGTCCTTGTGCGGAGTCGGGGCCGGAACCTGAGGATTCCTCTCCAGTGCTGACATGGATCTTGGGGTACTTCTGGAGTCTCCCCAGGGGAGTCAGTCCTCGTCTCGAATGCGGGAATGCACTTGTGCTATCCTCCAGAGCGGTAGCAGCAGTGTCACGAATTCCGCCGCATGGATCAAAGGATCTATGATTTTCCCTCGAGTCTTTCCCACGAGGCTGTCCCAGGAGGCTTTCCCACAGGGCTGTTCCACGTGCACACGTGGTGGGAGTCGATCCTCGGCTTGAACGTCAAGGCAGTTCAGGGAAAACAGGTTCCTCTGAAATGGACTGACACATCTGGGGGACTCTTGGAATGGTGGCACGACCCTGGAGTTCCTCTCGCCTTTCCTGTGGAGAGCGCCTCCTCTTGAGATGCGAAGGGAACGCCGGGAATTCTTTCCCTACGAAACAGGGATAGGATCCCTCATCTAGAACTAGGAGGCGGAAAGGGGCTCCGCTGGATGTGTGCGGCACCCCACGGGCTTCCTCTCGAGTGGAGACGGGTATGTCGCGGAACTGCTTGAGTTGCAACAAGGGTGTGAAGGACCTTTTGGAAGTTCCAGTGGTTAGATGTGATTAGCCTCGAGAAGCCTCAGCGGAAATGGGCCTCATCTCGCCTGGAGGGCAAAACCTCCTGGATTTTCTCGAGTTGCGGCAGGTGCTCTCGACTTACGACGGGACCTCAGGGACCCGCTCTGGTGGCCTCAGGAAAGGCCAGTCCCCATGCGAGTTCCTCGCGGGCCTCTCAGGATACCTCTCCCGTCGATGCCGGGGCCTAAGACCTTGTGTGGAGTCGGGGCCGGAACCTGAGGATTCCTCTCCAGTGCTGACATGGATCTTGGGGTACTTCTGGAGTCTCCCCAGGGGAGTCAGTCCTCGTCTCGAATGCGGGCATGCACTTGCGCTTTCCTCCAGAGTGGTAGCAGCAGTATCACGCAGCCCGCCGCCAGGATCAAAGGATCTATGGTTTTCCCTCGAGTCTTTCCCACGAGGCTTTCCCACGAGGTTTTCCCACAGGGCTGTCCCACATGCACACGTGGTGGGAGTCGATCCTCGGCTTGAACGTCAAGGCAGTGCAGGGAAAACAGGTTCCTCTGCAATGGACTGACACATCTGTGGGACTCTTGGAATGGTGGCACGACCCTGGAGTTCCTCTCGCCTTTCCTGTCGAGAGCGCCTCCTCTGGAGATGCGACGGGAACGCCGGGAATTCTTTCCCTACGAAACAGGGAAAGGATCCCTCATCTCGATCTAGGAGGCAGAAGCGGGGCTCCCCTGGATGTGTACGGGACCCCACGTGTTTCCTCTCGAGTGGAGACGGGTATGTCGCGGAACTGCATGAGTTGCAGCAAGGGTGTGAAGGACCCTTTGGGAGTTCCAGCGGTTAGATGTGATTAGCCTAGAGAAGCCTCAGCGGAAATGGGCCTCATCTCGCCTGGAGGGCAAAACCTCCTGGATTTTCTCGAGTTGCGGCAGGTGCTCTCGACTTACGACGGGGACCTCAGGGACCCGCTCTGGTGGCCTCAGGAAAGGCCAGTGCCCATGCGAGTTCCTCGGGGGCCTCTCGGGATTCCTCTCCCGTCGATGCCGGGGACTAAGACCTTGTGTGGAGTCGGGGTCGGAACCTGAGGATTCCTCTCCAGTGCTGACATGGATCTTGGGGTACTTCTGGAGTCTCCCCAGTGGAGTCAGGCCTCGTCTCGAATGCGGGCATGCACTTGCGCTTTCCTCCAGAGCGGTAGCAGCAGTGTCAGGCAGTCCGCCGCGTGGATCAAAGGATCTATGGTTTTCCCTCGAGTCTTTCCCACGAGGCTTTCCCACGAGGCTTTCCCACAGGGCTGTCCCACGTGCACACGTGGTGGGAGTCAATCCTCGGCTTGAACGTCAAGGCAGTACAGGGAAAAGAGTTTCCTCTGGAATAGACTGACACATCTGGGGTCTCTTGGAATGGTGGCACGACCCTGGAGTTTCTCTCGCCTTTCCTTTGGAGAGCGCCTCCTCTTGAGATGCGACGGGAACGCCGGGAATTCTTTCCCTACGAAACAGGGAAAGGATCCCTCATTTCGAGCTACGAGGCGGACGGGGCTCCTCTGGATGTGTGCGGGACCCACGTGCTTCCTCTCGAGAGGAGACGGGTATGTCGCGGAACTTCTTGAGTTGCAGCAAGGGTGTGAAGGACCCTTATGAAGTTCCAGTGGTTAGACGTGATTAGCCTCGAGAAGCCTCAGCGGAAATGGGCCTCATCTCGCCTGGAGGGCAAAACCTCCTGGATTTTCTCGAGTTGCGGCAGGTGCTCTCGACTTACGACGGGACCTCAGGGACCCGCTCTGGTGGCCTCAGGAAAGGCCAGTCCCCATGCGAGTTCCTCGCGGGCCTCTCGGGATTCCTCTCCCGTCGATGCCGGGGCCTAAGACCTTGTGTGGAGTCGGGGCCGGAACCTGAGGATTCCTCTCCAGTGCTGACATGGATCTTGGGGTACTTCTGGAGTCTCCCCAGGGGAGTCAATCCTCGTCTCGAATGCGGGCATGCACTTGTGCTTTCCTCCAGAGCTTTAGCAGCAGTGTCACGCAGTCCGCCGCGTGGATCAAAGGATCTATGGTTTTCCCTCGAGTCTGTCCCACGAGGCTTTCCCACGAGGCTTTCCCACAGGGCTGTACCACGTGCACACGTGGTGGGAGTCGATCCTCGGCTTGAACGTCAAGGCAGTGCAGGGAAAAAAGTTTCCTCTGGAATGGACTGACACATCTGGGGGTCTCTTGGAATGGTGACACGACCCTGGAGTTCCTCTCGCCTTTCCTGTGGAGAGTGCCTCCTCTTGAGATGCGACGGGAACGCCGGGAATTCTTTCCCTACGAAACAGGGAAAGGATCCCTCATCTCGAGCTAGGAGGAGGAAACGGGGCTCCCTTGGATGTGTGCGGGACCCCATGTGCTTCCTCTCGAGTGGAGACGGGTATGTCGGGGAACTTCTTGAGTTGCAGCAAGGGTGTGAAGGACCCTTTGGAAGTTCCAGTGTTTAGATGTGATTAGCCTCGAGAAGCCTCAGCGGAAATGGGCCTCATCTCGCCTGGAGGGCAAAACCTCCTGGATTTTCTCGAGTTGCGGCAGGTGCTCTCGACTTACGACGGGGACTTCAGGGACCCGCTCTGTTGGCCTCAGGAAAGGCCAGGCCCCATGCGAGTTCCTCGCTGGCCTCTCCAGATTCCTCTCCCGTCGATGCCGGGGCCTAAGACCTTGTGTGGAGTCGGGGCCGGAACCTGAGAATTCCTCTCCAGTGCTGACATGGCTCTTGGGGTACTTCTGGAGTCTCCCCAGGGGAGTAAGTCCTCGTCTCGAATGCGGGCATGCACTTGCGCTTTCCTCCAGAGCGGTAGCAGCAGTGTCACGCAGTCCGCCACGTGGATAAAAGGATCTATGGTTCTCCCTCGAGTCTTTCCCACGAGGCTTTCCCACGAGGCTTTCCCACAGGGCTGTCCCACGTGCACACGTGGTGGGAGTCGATCCTCGGCTTGAACTTCAAGGCAGTACAGGGAAAAGAGGTTCCTCTGGAATAGACTGACACATCTGGGGTCTCTTGGAATGGTGGCACGACCCTGGAGTTTCTCTCTCCTTTCCTTTGGAGAGCGCCTCCTCTTGAGATGCGACGGGAACGCCGGGAATTCTTTCCCTACGAAACAGGGAAAGGATCCCTCATTTCGAGCTACGAGGCGGACGGGGCTCCTCTGGATGTGTGCGGGACCCACGTGCTTCCTCTCGAGTGGAGACGGGTATGTCGGGGAACTTCTTGAGTTGCAGCAAGGGTGTGAAGGACCCTTAGGAAATTCCAGTGGTTAGACGTGATTAGCCTCGAGAAGCCTCAGCGGAAATGGGCCTCATCTCGCCTGGAGCCAAAACCTCCTGGATTTTCTCGAGTTGCGGCAGGTGCTCTCGACTTACGACGGGACCTCAGGGACCCGCTCTGGTGGCCTCAGGAAAGGCCAGTCCCCATGCGAGTTCCTCGCGGGCCTCTCGGGATTCCTCTCCCGTCGATGCCGGGGCCTAAGACCTTGTGTGGAGTCGGGGCCGGAACCTGAGGATTCCTCTCCAGTGCTGACATGGATCTTGGGGTACTTCTGGAGTCTCCCCAGGGGAGTCAGTCCTCGTCTCGAATGCGGGCATGCACTTGCGCTTTCCTCCAGAGCGGTAGCAGCAGTGTCACGCAGTTCGCCGCGTGGATCAAAGGATCTATGGTTTTCCCTCGAGTCTTTCCCACGAGGCTGTCCCAGGAGGCTTTCCCACAGGGCTGTTCCACGTGCACACGTGGTGGGAGTCGATCCTCGGCTTGAACGTCAAGGCAGTGCAGGGAAAACAGGTTCCTCTGGAATGGACTGACACATCTGGGGGACTTTTGGAATGGTGGCACGACCCTGGAGTTCCTCTCGCCTTTCCTGTGGAGAGCGCCTCCTCTTGAGATGCGAAGGGAACGCCGGGAATTCTTTCCCTACGAAACAGGGATAGGATCCCTCATCTCGAACTAGGAGGCGGAAACGGGGCTCCCCTGGATGTGTGCGGCACCCCACGGTCTTCCTCTCGAGTGGATACGGGTATGTCGTGGAACTTCTTGAGTTGCAGCAAGGGTGTGAAGGACCCTTTGGAAGTTCCAGCGGTTAGATGTGATTAGCCTCGAGAAGCCTCAGCGGAAATGGGCCTCATCTCGCCAAGAGGGCAAAACCTCCTGGATTTTCTCGAGTTGCGGCAAGTGCTCTCGACTTGCGACGGGGACCTCAGGGACCCGCTCTGGTGGCCTCAGGAAAGGCCAGTCCCCATGCGAGTTCCTCGGGGGCCTCTCGGGATTCCTCTCCCTCGATCCCGGGGCCTAAGACCTTGTGTGGAGTCGGGGCCGAAACCTGAGGATTCCTCTCCAGTGCTGACATGGATCTTGGGGTACTTCTGGAGTCTCCCCAGGGGAGTCTGTCCTCGTCTCGAATGCGGGCATGCACTTGTGCTTTCCTCCAGAGCTTTAGCAGCAGTGTCACGCAGTCCGCTTCGTGGATCAAAGGATCTATGGTTTTCCCTCGAGTCTTTCCCAGGAGGCTTTCCCACGAGGCTTTCCCACAGGGCTGTCCCACGTGCACACGTGGTGGGAGTCGATCCTCGGCTTGAACATCAAGGCAGTACAGGGAAAAGAGGTTCCTCAGGAATAGACTGACACATCTGGGGTCTCTTGGAATGGTGGCACGACCCTGGAGTTTCTCTCGCCTTTCCTTTGGAGAGCGCCTCCTCTTGAGATGCGACGGGAACGCCGGGAATTCTTTCCCTACGAAACAGGGAAAGGATCCCTCATTTCGAGCTACGAGGCGGACGGGGCTCCTCTGGATGTGTGCGGGACCCACGTGCTTCCTCTCGAGTGGAGACGGGTATGTCGGGGACCTTCTTGAGTTGCAGCAAGGGTGTGAAGGACCCTTTGGAAGTTCCAGTGGTTCGACGTGATTAGCCTCGAGAAGCCTCAGCGGAAATGGGCCTCATCTCGCCTGGAGGGCAAAACCTCCTGGATTTTCTCGAGTTGCGGCAGGTGCTCTCGACTTACGACGGGGACCTCAGAGACCCGCTCTGGTGGCCTCAGGAAAGGCCAGTCCCCATGCGAGTTCCTCGGGGGCCTATCGGGATTCCTCTCCCGTCGATCCCGGGGCCTAAGACCTTGTGTGGAGTCGGGGCCGGAACCTGAGGATTCCTCTCCAGTGCTGACATGGATCTTGGGGTACTTCTGGAGTCTCCTCAGTGGAGTCAGTCCTCGTCTCGAATGCGGGCATGCACCTGCGCTTTCCTCCAGAGCGGTAGCAGCAGTGTCACGCAGTCCGCCGCGTGGATCAAAGGATCTATGGTTTTCCCTCGAGTCTTTCCCACGAGGCTTTCCCACGAGGCTTTCCCACAGGGCTGTCCCACGTGCACACGTGGTGGGAGTCGATCCTCGGCTTGAACGTCAAGGCAGTACAGGGAAAAGAGGTTCCTCAGGAATAGACTGACACATCTGGGGTCTCTTGGAATGGTGGCACGACCCTGGAGTTTCTCTCGCCTTTCCTTTGGAGAGCGCCTCCTCTTGAGATGCGACGGGAACGCCGGGAATTCTTTCCCTACGAAACAGGGAAATGATCCCTCATTTCGAGCTACGAGGCGGACGGGGCTCCTCTGGATGTGTGCGGGACCCACGTGCTTCCTCTCGAGTGGAGACGGGTATGTCGGGGAACTTCTTGAGTTGCAGCAAGGGTGTGAAGGACCCTTAGGAAGTTCCAGTGGTTAGACGTGATTAGCCTCGAGAAGCCTCAGCGGAAATGGGCCTCATCTCGCCTGGAGGGCAAAACCTCCTGGATTTTCTCGAGTTGCGGCAGGTGCTCTCGACTTACGACGGGACCTCAGGGACCCGCTCTGGTGGCCTCAGGAAAGGCCAGTCCCCATGCGAGTTCCTCGCGGGCCTCTCGGGATTCCTCTCCCGTCGATGCCGGGGCCTAAGACCTTGTGTGGAGTCGGGGCCGGAACCTGAGGATTCCTCTCCAGTGCTGACATGGATCTTGGGGTACTTCTGGAGTCTCCCCAGGGGAGTCAGTCCTCGTCTCGAATGCGGGCATGCACTTGTGCTTTCCTCCAGAGCTTTAGCAGCAGTGTCACGCAGTCCGCCGCGTGGATCAAAGGATCTATGGTTTTCCCTCGAGTCTTTCCCACGAGGCTTTCCCACGAGGCTTTCCCACAGGGCTGTACCACGTGCACACGTGGTGGGAGTCGATCCTCGGCTTGAACGTCAAGGCAGTGCAGGGAAAACAGGTTCCTCTGGAATGGACTGACACATCTGGGGGTCTCTTGGAATGGTGACACGACCCTGGAGTTCCTCTCGCCTTTCCTGTGGAGAGTGCCTCCTCTTGAGATGCGACGGGAACGCCGGGAATTCTTTCCCTACGAAACAGGGAAAGGATCCCTCATCTCGAGCTAGGAGGCGGAAACGGGGCTCCCCTGGATGTGTGCGGGACCCCATGTGCTTCCTCTCGAGTGGAGACGGGTATGTCGCGGAACTGCTTGAGTTGCAGCAAGGGTGTGAAGGATCCTTTGGAATTTCCAGTGGTTAGATGTGATTATCCTCGAGAAGCCTCAGCGGAAATGGGCCTCATCTCGCCTTGAGGGCAAAACCTCCTGGATTTTCTCGAGTTGCGGCAGGTGATCTCGACTTACGACGGGGACCTCAGGGACCCGCTCTGGTGGCCTCAGGAAAGGCCAGTCCCCATGCGAGTTCCTCGGGGGCCTCTCGGGATTCCTCTCCCGTCGATGCCGGGGCCTAAGACCTTGTGTGGAGTCGGGGCCGGAACCTGAGGATTCCTCTGCAGTGCTGACATGGATCTTGGGGTAATTCTGGAGTCTCCCCAGGGGAGTCAGTCCTCGTCTCGAATGTGGGCATGCACTTGTTCTTTCCTCCAGAGCTTTAGCAGCAGTGTCACGCAGTCCGCCGCGTGGATCAAAGGATCTATGGTTTTCCCTCGAGTCTTTCCCACGAGGCTTTCCCTCGAGGCTTTCCCACAGGGCTTTACCACGTGAACACTTGGTAGGAGTCGATCCTCGGCTTGAACGTCAAGGCAGTGCAGGGAAAACAGGTTCCTCTGGAATGGACTGACACATCTGGGGGTCTCTTGGAATGGTGACACGACCCTGGAGTTCCTCTCGCCTTTCCTGTGGAGAGTGTCTCCTCTTGAGATGCGAAGGGAACACCGGGAATTCTTTCCCTACGAAACAGGGAAAGGATCCCTCATCTCGAGCTAGGAGGCGGAAACGGGGCTCCCCTGGATGTGTGCGGGACCCCATGTGCTTCCTCTCGAGTGGAGACGGGTATGTCGGGGAACTTCTTGAGTTGCAGCAAGGGTGTGAAGGACCCTTTGGAAGTTCCAGTGGTTAGATGTGATTAGCCTCGAGAAGCCTCAGCGGAAATGGGCCTCATCTCGCCTGGAGGGCAAAACCTCCTGGATTTTCTCGAGTTGCGGCAGGTGCTCTCGACTTACGACGGGGACCTCAGGGGCCCGCTCTGGTGGCCTCAGGAAAGGCCAGTCCCCATGCGAGTTCCTCGGGGGCCTCTTGGGATTCCTCTCCCGTCGATCCCGGGGCCTAAGTCCTTGTGTGGAGTCGGGGCCGGAACCTGAGGATTCCTCTCCAGGGCTGACATGGATCTTGGGGTACTTCTGGAGTCTCCCCAGGGGAGTCAGTCCTCGTCTCGAATGCGGGCATACACTTGCGCTTTCCTCCAGAGCGGTAGCAGCAGTGTCACGAATTCCGCCGCGTGGATCAAAGGATCTATGTTTTTCCCTCGAGTCTTTCCCACGAGGCTGTCCCACGAGGCTTTCCCACAGGGCTGTCCCACGTGCACACGTGGTGGGAGTCGATCCTCGTCTTGAACGTCAAGGCAGTGCAGGGAAAACAGGTTCCTCTGGAATGGACTGACACATCTGGGGGACTCTTGGAATGGTGGCACGACCCTGGAGTTCCTCTCGCCTTTCCTTTGGAGAGCGCCTCCTCTGGAGATGCGAAGGTAACGCCGGAAATTCTTTCCCTACAAAACAGGGAAAGGATCCCTCATTTCGAGCTACGAGGCGGAAACGGGGCTCCTCTGGATGTGTGCGGGACCCTCGTGCTTCCTCTCGAGTTTAGACGGGTATGTCGGGGAACTTCTTGAGTTGCAGCAAGGGTGTGAAGGACCCTTTGGAAGTTCCAGTGGTTAGATGTGATTAGCCTCGAGAAGCCTCAGCGGAAATGGCCCTCATCTCGCCTGGAGGGCAAAACCTCCTGGATTTTCTCGAGTTGCGGCAGGTGCTCTCGACTTACGACGGGGACCACAGGGACCCGCTCTGGTGGCCTCAGGAAAGGCCAGTCCCCATGCGAGTTCCTCGGGGGCCTCTTGGGATTCCTCTCCCGTCGATCCCGAGGCCTAAGTCCTTGTGTGGAGTCGGGGCCGGAACCTGAGGATTCCTCTCCAGTGCTGACATGGATCTTGGGGTAATTCTGGAGTGTCCCCAGGGGAGTCAGTCCTCGTCTCGAATGCGGGAATGCACTTGTGCTATCCTCCAGAGCGGTAGCAGCAGTGTCACGAATTCCGCGCGTGGATCAAAGGATCTATGGTTTTCCCTCGAGTCTTTCTCACGAGGCTGTCCCAGGAGGCTTTCCCACAGGGCTGTTCCACGTGCACACGTGGTGGGAGTCGATCCTCGGCTTGAACGTCAAGGCAGTTCAGGGAAAACAGGTTCCTCTGGAATGGACTGACACATCTGGGGGACTCTTGGAATGGTGGCACGACCCTGGAGTTCCTCTCGTCTTTCCTTTGGAGAGCGCCTCCTCTGGAGATGCGAAGGTAACGCCGCGAATTCTTTCCCTACGAAACAGGGAAAGGGTCCCTCATCTCGAACTAGGAGGCGGAAAAGGGGCTCCCCTGGATGGGTGGGGCACCCCACGGGCTTCCTCTCGAGTGGAGATGGGTATGTCGCGGAACTGCTTGAGTTGCAGCAAGGGTGTGAAGGACCCTTTGGAAGTTCCAGTGGCTAGATGTGATTAGCCTCAAGAAGCCTCAGCGGAAATGGCCCTCATCTCGCCTGGAGGGCAAAACCTCCTGGATTTTCTCGAGTTGCGGCAGGTGCTCTCGACTTGCGACGGTGACGTCAGGGACCCGCTCTGGTGGCCTCAGGAAAGGCCAGTCCCCATGCGAGTTCCTCGGGGGCCTCTTGGGATTCCTCTCCAGTCGATCCCGGGGCCTAAGTCCTTGTGTGGAGTCGGGGCCGGAACCTGAGGATTCCTCTCCAGTGCTGACATGGATCTTGGGGTACTTCTGGAGTCTCCCCAGGGGAGTCAGTCCTCGTCTCGAATGCGGGAATGCACTTGTGCTATCCTCCAGAGCGGTAGAAGCAGTGTCACGAATTCCGCCGCATGGATCAAAGGATCTATGATTTTCCCTCGAGTCTTTCCCACGAGGCTGTCCCAGGAGGCTTTCCCACAGGGCTGTTCCACGTGCAAACGTGGGGGGAGTCGATCCTCGGCTTGAACGTCAAGGCAGTTCAGGGAAAACAGGTTCCTCTGGAATGGACTGACACATCTGGGGGACTCTTGGAATGGTGGCACGACCCTGGAGTTCCTCTCGCCTTTCCTGTGGAGAGCGACTCCTCTTGAGATGCGAAGGGAACGCCGGGAATTCTTTCCCTACGAAACAGGGATAGGATCCCTCATCTCGAACTAGGAGGCGGAAACGGGGCTCCCCTGGATGTGTGCGGCACCCCACGGGCTTCCTCTCGAGTGGAGACGGGTATGTCGCGGAACTGCTTGAGTTGCAGCAAGGGTGTGAAGGACCTTTTGGAAGTTCCAGTGGTTAGATGTGATTAGCCTCGAGAAGCCTCAGCGGAAATGGGCCTCATCTCGCCTGGAGGGCAAAACCTCATGGATTTTCTCGAGTTGCGGCAGGTGCTCTCGACTTACGACGGGACCTCAGGGACCCGCTCTGGTGGCCTCAGGAAAGGCCAGTCCCCATGCGAGTTCCTCGCGGGCCTCTCAGGATACCTCTCCCGTCGATGCCGGGGCCTAAGACCTTGTGTGGATCGGGGCCGGAACCTGAGGATTCCTCTCCAGTGCTGACATGGATCTTGGGGTACTTCTGGAGTCTCCCCAGGGGAGTCAGTCCTCGTCTCGAATGCGGGCATGCACTTGCGCTTTCCTCCAGAGTGGTAGCAGCAGTATCACGCAGTCCGCCGCCTGGATCAAAGGATCTATGGTTTTCCCTCGAGTCTTTCCCACGAGGCTTTCCCACGAGGTTTTCCCACAGGGCTGTCCCACATGCACACGTGGTGGGAGTCGATCCTCGGCTTGAAAGTCAAGGCAGTGCATGGAAAACAGGTTCCTCTGCAATGGACTGACATATCTGTGGGACTCTTGGAATGGTGGCACGACCCTGGAGTTCCTCTCGCCTTTCCTGTCGAGAGCGCCTCCTCTGGAGATGCGACGGGAACGCCGGGAATTCTTTCCCTACGAAACAGGGAAAGGATCCCTCATCTCGATCTAGGAGGTGGAAGCGGGGCTCCCCTGGATGTGTACGGGACCCCACGTGTTTCCTCTCGAGTGGAGACGGGTATGTCGCGGAACTGCATGAGTTGCAGCAAGGGTGTGAAGGACCCTTTGGGAGTTCCAGCGGTTAGATGTGATTAGCCTAGAGAAGCCTCAGCGGAAATGGTCCTCATCTCGCCTGGAGGGCAAAACCTCCTGGATCTTCTCGAGTTGCGGCAGGTGCTCTCGACTTACGACGGGACCTCAGGGACCCGCTCTGGTGGCCTCAGGAAAGGCAAGTCCCCATGCGAGTTCCTCGCGGGCCTCTCGGGATTCCTCTCCCGTCGATGCCGGGGCCTAAGACCTTGTGTGGAGTCGGGGCCGGAACCTGAGGATTCCTCTCCAGTGCTGACATGGATCTTGGGGTACTTCTGGAGTCTCCCGAGGGGAGTCAGTCCTCGTCTCGAATGCGGGCATGCACTTGTGCTTTCCTCGAGAGTGGTAGCAGCAGTGTCACGCAGTCTGCCGCGTGGATCAAAGGATCTATGATTTTCCCTCGAGTCTTTCCCACGAGGCTTTCCCACGAGGTTTTCCCACAGGGCTGTCCCACCTGCACACGTGGTGGGAGTCGATCCTCGGCTTGAACGTCAAGGCAGTGCAGGGAAAACAGGTTCCTCTGGAATGGACTGACACATATGGGGGACTCTTGGAATGGTGGCACGACCCTGGAGTTCCTCTCGCCTTTCCTGTGGAGAGCGCCTCCTCTTGAGATGCGACGGGAACGCCGGGAATTCTTTCCCTACGAAACAGGGAAAGCATCCCTCATCTCGAGCTAGGAGGCGAAAGCGGGGCTCCCCTCGATGTGTACGGGACCCTCGTGCTTCCTCTCGAGTTTAGACGGGTATGTCGGGGAACTTCTTGAGTTGCAGCAAGGGTGTGAAGGACCCTTTGGAAGTTCCAGTAGTTAGATGTGATTAGCCTCGAGAAGCCTCAGCGGAAATGGCCCTCATCTCGCCTGGAGGGCAAAACCTCCTGGATTTTCTCGAGTTGCGGCAGGTGCTCTCGACTTGCGACGGGGACCTCAGGGACTCGCTCTGGTGTCCTCAGGAAAGGCCAGTCCCCATGCGAGTTCCTCGGGGGCCTCTTGGGATTCCTCTCCAGTCGATCCCGGGGCCTAAGTCCTTGTGCGGAGTCGGGGCCGGAACCTGAGGATTCCTCTCCAGTGCTGACATGGATCTTGGGGTACTTCTGGAGTCTCCCCAGGGGAGTCAGTCCTCGTCTCGAATGCGGGAATGCACTTGTGCTATCCTCCAGAGCGGTAGCAGCAGTGTCACGAATTCCGCCGCATGGATCAAAGGATCTATGATTTTCCCTCGAGTCTTTCCCACGAGGCTGTCCCAGGAGGCTTTCCCACAGGGCTGTTCCACGTGCACACGTGGTGGGAGTCGATCCTCGGCTTGAACGTCAAGGCAGTTCAGGGAAAACAGGTTCCTCTGAAATGGACTGACACATCTGGGGGACTCTTGGAATGGTGGCACGACCCTGGAGTTCCTCTCGCCTTTCCTGTGGAGAGCGCCTCCTCTTGAGATGCGAAGGGAACGCCGGGAATTCTTTCCCTACGAAACAGGGATAGGATCCCTCATCTAGAACTAGGAGGCGGAAAGGGGCTCCGCTGGATGTGTGCGGCACCCCACGGGCTTCCTCTCGAGTGGAGACGGGTATGTCGCGGAACTGCTTGAGTTGCAACAAGGGTGTGAAGGACCTTTTGGAAGTTCCAGTGGTTAGATGTGATTAGCCTCGAGAAGCCTCAGCGGAAATGGGCCTCATCTCGCCTGGAGGGCAAAACCTCCTGGATTTTCTCGAGTTGCGGCAGGTGCTCTCGACTTACGACGGGACCTCAGGGACCCGCTCTGGTGGCCTCAGGAAAGGCCAGTCCCCATGCGAGTTCCTCGCGGGCCTCTCAGGATACCTCTCCCGTCGATGCCGGGGCCTAAGACCTTGTGTGGAGTCGGGGCCGGAACCTGAGGATTCCTCTCCAGTGCTGACATGGATCTTGGGGTACTTCTGGAGTCTCCCCAGGGGAGTCAGTCCTCGTCTCGAATGCGGGCATGCACTTGCGCTTTCCTCCAGAGTGGTAGCAGCAGTATCACGCAGCCCGCCGCCAGGATCAAAGGATCTATGGTTTTCCCTCGAGTCTTTCCCACGAGGCTTTCCCACGAGGTTTTCCCACAGGGCTGTCCCACATGCACACGTGGTGGGAGTCGATCCTCGGGTTGAACGTCAAGGCAGTGCAGGGAAAACAGTTTCCTCTGCAATGGACTGACACATCTGTGGGACTCTTGGAATGGTGGCACGACCCTGGAGTTCCTCTCGCCTTTCCTGTCGAGAGCGCCTCCTCTGGAGATGCGACGGGAACGCCGGGAATTCTTTCCCTACGAAACAGGGAAAGGATCCCTCATCTCGATCTAGGAGGCAGAAGCGGGGCTCCCCTGGATGTGTACGGGACCCCACGTGTTTCCTCTCGAGTGGAGACGGGTATGTCGCGGAACTGCATGAGTTGCAGCAAGGGTGTGAAGGACCCTTTGGGAGTTCCAGCGGTTAGATGTGATTAGCCTAGAGAAGCCTCAGCGGAAATGGGCCTCATCTCGCCTGGAGGGCAAAACCTCCTGGATTTTCTCGAGTTGCGGCAGGTGCTCTCGACTTACGACGGGGACCTCAGGGACCCGCTCTGGTGGCCTCAGGAAAGGCCAGTGCCCATGCGAGTTCCTCGGGGGCCTCTCGGGATTCCTCTCCCGTCGATGCCGGGGACTAAGACCTTGTGTGGAGTCGGGGTCGGAACCTGAGGATTCCTCTCCAGTGCTGACATGGATCTTGGGGTACTTCTGGAGTCTCCCCAGTGGAGTCAGGCCTCGTCTCGAATGCGGGCATGCACTTGCGCTTTCCTCCAGAGCGGTAGCAGCAGTGTCAGGCAGTCCGCCGCGTGGATCAAAGGATCTATGGTTTTCCCTCGAGTCTTTCCCACGAGGCTTTCCCACGAGGCTTTCCCACAGGGCTGTCCCACGTGCACACGTGGTGGGAGTCAATCCTCGGCTTGAACGTCAAGGCAGTACAGGGAAAAGAGTTTCCTCTGGAATAGACTGACACATCTGGGGTCTCTTGGAATGGTGGCACGACCCTGGAGTTTCTCTCGCCTTTCCTTTGGAGAGCGCCTCCTCTTGAGATGCGACGGGAACGCCGGGAATTCTTTCCCTACGAAACAGGGAAAGGATCCCTCATTTCGAGCTACGAGGCGGACGGGGCTCCTCTGGATGTGTGGGGGACCCACGTGCTTCCTCTCGAGTGGAGACGGGTATGTCGCGGAACTTCTTGAGTTGCAGCAAGGGTGTGAAGGACCCTTAGGAAGTTCCAGTGGTTAGACGTGATTAGCCTCGAGAAGCCTCAGCGGAAATGGGCCTCATCTCGCCTGGAGGGCAAAACCTCCTGGATTTTCTCGAGTTGCGGCAGGTGCTCTCGACTTACGACGGGACCTCAGGGACCCGCTCTGGTGGCCTCAGGAAAGGCCAGTCCCCATGCGAGTTCCTCGCGGGCCTCTCGGGATTCCTCTCCCGTCGATGCCGGGGCCTAAGACCTTGTGTGGAGTCGGGGCCGGAACCTGAGGATTCCTCTCCAGTGCTGACATGGATCTTGGGGTACTTCTGGAGTCTCCCCAGGGGAGTCAATCCTCGTCTCGAATGCGGGCATGCACTTGTGCTTTCCTCCAGAGCTTTAGCAGCAGTGTCACGCAGTCCGCCGCGTGGATCAAAGGATCTATGGTTTTCCCTCGAGTCTTTCCCACGAGGCTTTCCCACGAGGCTTTCCCACAGGGCTGTACCACGTGCACACGTGGTGGGAGTCGATCCTCGGCTTGAACGTCAAGGCAGTGCAGGGAAAAAAGTTTCCTCTGGAATGGACTGACACATCTGGGGGTCTCTTGGAATGGTGACACGACCCTGGAGTTCCTCTCGCCTTTCCTGTGGAGAGTGCCTCCTATTGAGATGCGACGGGAACGCCGGGAATTCTTTCCCTACGAAACAGGGAAAGGATCCCTCATCTCGAGCTAGGAGGAGGAAACGGGGCTCCCTTGGATGTGTGCGGGACCCCATGTGCTTCCTCTCGAGTGGAGACGGGTATGTCGGGGAACTTCTTGAGTTGCAGCAAGGGTGTGAAGGACCCTTTGGAAGTTCCAGTGTTTAGATGTGATTAGCCTCGAGAAGCCTCAGCGGAAATGGGCCTCATCTCGCCTGGAGGGCAAAACCTCCTGGATTTTCTCGAGTTGCGGCAGGTGCTCTCGACTTACGACGGGGACTTCAGGGACCCGCTCTGTTGGCCTCAGGAAAGGCCAGGCCCCATGCGAGTTCCTCGCTGGCCTCTCCAGATTCCTCTCCCGTCGATGCCGGGGCCTAAGACCTTGTGTGGAGTCGGGGCCGGAACCTGAGAATTCCTCTCCAGTGCTGACATGGCTCTTGGGGTACTTCTGGAGTCTCCCCAGGGGAGTAAGTCCTCGTCTCGAATGCGGGCATGCACTTGCGCTTTCCTCCAGAGCGGTAGCAGCAGTGTCACGCAGTCCGCCACGTGGATAAAAGGATCTATGGTTCTCCCTCGAGTCTTTCCCACGAGGCTTTCCCACGAGGCTTTCCCACAGGGCTGTCCCACGTGCACACGTGGTGGGAGTCGATCCTCGGCTTGAACTTCAAGGCAGTACAGGGAAAAGAGGTTCCTCTGGAATAGACTGACACATCTGGGGTCTCTTGGAATGGTGGCACGACCCTGGAGTTTCTCTCTCCTTTCCTTTGGAGAGCGCCTCCTCTTGAGATGCGACGGGAACGCCGGGAATTCTTTCCCTACGAAACAGGGAAAGGATCCCTCATTTCGAGCTACGAGGCGGACGGGGCTCCTCTGGATGTGTGCGGGACCCACGTGCTTCCTCTCGAGTGGAGACGGGTATGTCGGGGAACTTCTTGAGTTGCAGCAAGGGTGTGAAGGACCCTTAGGAAATTCCAGTGGTTAGACGTGATTAGCCTCGAGAAGCCTCAGCGGAAATGGGCCTCATCTCGCCTGGAGCCAAAACCTCCTGGATTTTCTCGAGTTGCGGCAGGTGCTCTCGACTTACGACGGGACCTCAGGGACCCGCTCTGGTGGCCTCAGGAAAGGCCAGTCCCCATGCGAGTTCCTCGCGGGCCTCTCGGGATTCCTCTCCCGTCGATGCCGGGGCCTAAGACCTTGTGTGGAGTCGGGGCCGGAACCTGAGGATTCCTCTCCAGTGCTGACATGGATCTTGGGGTACTTCTGGAGTCTCCCCAGGGGAGTCAGTCCTCGTCTCGAATGCGGGCATGCACTTGCGCTTTCCTCCAGAGCGGTAGCAGCAGTGTCACGCAGTTCGCCGCGTGGATCAAAGGATCTATGTTTTTCCCTCGAGTCTTTCCCACGAGGCTGTCCCAGGAGGCTTACCCACAGGGCTGTTCCACGTGCACACGTGGTGGGAGTCGATCCTCGGCTTGAACGTCAAGGCAGTGCAGGGAAAACAGGTTCCTCTGGAATGGACTGACACATCTGGGGGACTTTTGGAATGGTGGCACGACCCTGGAGTTCCTCTCGCCTTTCCTGTGGAGAGCGCCTCCTCTTGAGATGCGAAGGGAACGCCGGGAATTCTTTCCCTACGAAACAGGGATAGGATCCCTCATCTCGAACTAGGAGGCGGAAACGGGGCTCCCCTGGATGTGTGCGGCACCCCACGGTCTTCCTCTCGAGTGGATACGGGTATGTCGTGGAACTTCTTGAGTTGCAGCAAGGGTGTGAAGGACCCTTTGGAAGTTCCAGCGGTTAGATGTGATTAGCCTCGAGAAGCCTCAGCGGAAATGGGCCTCATCTCGCCAAGAGGGCAAAACCTCCTGGATTTTCTCGAGTTGCGGCAAGTGCTCTCGACTTGCGACGGGGACCTCAGGGACCCGCTCTGGTGGCCTCAGGAAAGGCCAGTCCCCATGCGAGTTCCTCGGGGGCCTCTCGGGATTCCTCTCCCTCGATCCCGGGGCCTAAGACCTTGTGTGGAGTCGGGGCCGAAACCTGAGGATTCCTCTCCAGTGCTGACATGGATCTTGGGGTACTTCTGGAGTCTCCCCAGGGGAGTCTGTCCTCGTCTCGAATGCGGGCATGCACTTGTGCTTTCCTCCAGAGCTTTAGCAGCAGTGTCACGCAGTCCGCTTCGTGGATCAAAGGATCTATGGTTTTCCCTCGAGTCTTTCCCAGGAGGCTTTCCCACGAGGCTTTCCCACAGGGCTGTCCCACGTGCACACGTGGTGGGAGTCGATCCTCGGCTTGAACGTCAAGGCAGTACAGGGAAAAGAGGTTCCTCAGGAATAGACTGACACATCTGGGGTCTCTTGGAATGGTGGCACGACCCTGGAGTTTCTCTCGCCTTTCCTTTGGAGAGCGCCTCCTCTTGAGATGCGACGGGAACGCCGGGAATTCTTTCCCTACGAAACAGGGAAAGGATCCCTCATTTCGAGCTACGAGGCGGACGGGGCTCCTCTGGATGTGTGCGGGACCCACGTGCTTCCTCTCGAGTGGAGACGGGTATGTCGGGGAACTTCTTGAGTTGCAGCAAGGGTGTGAAGGACCCTTTGGAAGTTCCAGTGGTTAGACGTGATTAGCCTCGAGAAGCCTCAGCGGAAATGGGCCTCATCTCGCCTGGAGGGCAAAACCTCCTGGATTTTCTCGAGTTGCGGCAGGTGCTCTCGACTTACGACGGGGACCTCAGAGACCCGCTCTGGTGGCCTCAGGAAAGGCCAGTCCCCATGCGAGTTCCTCGGGGGCCTATCGGGATTCCTCTCCCGTCGATCCCGGGGCCTAAGACCTTGTGTGGAGTCGGGGCCGGAACCTGAGGATTCCTCTCCAGTGCTGACATGGATCTTGGGGTACTTCTGGAGTCTCCCCAGTGGAGTCAGTCCTCGTCTCGAATGCGGGCATGCACCTGCGCTTTCCTCCAGAGCGGTAGCAGCAGTGTCACGCAGTCCGCCGCGTGGATCAAAGGATCTATGGTTTTCCCTCGAGTCTTTCCCACGAGGCTTTCCCACGAGGCTTTCCCACAGGGCTGTCCCACGTGCACACGTGGTGGGAGTCGATCCTCGGCTTGAACGTCAAGGCAGTACAGGGAAAAGAGGTTCCTCAGGAATAGACTGACACATCTGGGGTCTCTTGGAATGGTGGCACGACCCTGGAGTTTCTCTCGCCTTTCCTTTGGAGAGCGCCTCCTCTTGAGATGCGACGGGAACGCCGGGAATTCTTTCCCTACGAAACAGGGAAATGATCCCTCATTTCGAGCTACGAGGCGGACGGGGCTCCTCTGGATGTGTGCGGGACCCACGTGCTTCCTCTCGAGTGGAGACGGGTATGTCGGGGAACTTCTTGAGTTGCAGCAAGGGTGTGAAGGACCCTTAGGAAGATCCAGTGGTTAGACGTGATTAGCCTCGAGAAGCCTCAGCGGAAATGGGCCTCATCTCGCCTGGAGGGCAAAACCTCCTGGATTTTCTCGAGTTGCGGCAGGTGCTCTCGACTTACGACGGGACCTCAGGGACCCGCTCTGGTGGCCTCAGGAAAGGCCAGTCCCCATGCGAGTTCCTCGCGGGCCTCTCGGGATTCCTCTCCCGTCGATGCCGGGGCCTAAGACCTTGTGTGGAGTCGGGGCCGGAACCTGAGGATTCCTCTCCAGTGCTGACATGGATCTTGGGGTACTTCTGGAGTCTCCCCAGGGGAGTCAGTCCTCGTCTCGAATGCGGGCATGCACTTGTGCTTTCCTCCAGAGCTTTAGCAGCAGTGTCACGCAGTCCGCCGCGTGGATCAAAGGATCTATGGTTTTCCCTCGAGTCTTTCCCACGAGGCTTTCCCACGAGGCTTTCCCACAGGGCTGTACCACGTGCACACGTGGTGGGAGTCGATCCTCGGCTTGAACGTCAAGGCAGTGCAGGGAAAACAGGTTCCTCTGGAATGGACTGACACATCTGGGGGTCTCTTGGAATGGTGACACGACCCTGGAGTTCCTCTCGCCTTTCCTGTGGAGAGTGCCTCCTCTTGAGATGCGACGGGAACGCCGGGAATTCTTTCCCTACGAAACAGGGAAAGGATCCCTCATCTCGAGCTAGGAGGCGGAAACGGGGCTCCCCTGGATGTGTGCGGGACCCCATGTGCTTCCTCTCGAGTGGAGACGGGTATGTCGCGGAACTGCTTGAGTTGCAGCAAGGGTGTGAAGGATCCTTTGGAATTTCCAGTGGTTAGATGTGATTATCCTCGAGAAGCCTCAGCGGAAATGGGCCTCATCTCGCCTTGAGGGCAAAACCTCCTGGATTTTCTCGAGTTGCGGCAGGTGATCTCGACTTACGACGGGGACCTCAGGGACCCGCTCTGGTGGCCTCAGGAAAGGCCAGTCCCCATGCGAGTTCCTCGGGGGCCTCTCGGGATTCCTCTCCCGTCGATGCCGGGGCCTAAGACCTTGTGTGGAGTCGGGGCCGGAACCTGAGGATTCCTCTGCAGTGCTGACATGGATCTTGGGGTAATTCTGGAGTCTCCCCAGGGGAGTCAGTCCTCGTCTCGAATGTGGGCATGCACTTGCGCTTTCCTCCAAGCGGTAGCAGCAGTGTCACGCAGTCCGCCTCGTGGATCAAAGGATCTATGGTTTTCCCTCGAGTCTTTCCCACGAGGCTGTCCCACGAGGCTTTCCCACAGGGCTGTCCCACGTGCACACGTGGTGGGAGTCGATCCTCGGATTGAACGTCAAGGCAGTTCAGGGAAATCAGGTTCCTCTGGAATGGACTGACATATCTGGGGGACTCATGGAATGGTGGCACTACCCTGGAGTTCCTCTCGCCTTTCCTGTGGAGAGCTCCTCCTCTTGAGATGCGACGGGAACGCCGGGAATTCTTTCCCTACGAAACAGGGATAGGATCCCTCATCTCGAACTAGGAGGCGGAAACGGGGCTCCCCTGGATGTGTGCGGGACCCCACGTGCTTCCTCTCGAGTGGAGACGGGTATGTCGGGGAACTTCTTGTGTTGCAGCAAGGGTGTGAAGGACCCTTTGGAAGTTCCAGTGGTTAGATGTGATTAGCCTCGAGAACTTCAGCGGAAATGGGCCTCATCTCGCCTGGAGGGCAAAACCTCCTGGATTTTCTCGAGTTGTGGCAGGTGCACTCGACTTACGACAGGGACCTCAGAGACCCGCTCTGGAGGCCTCAGGAAAGGCCAGTGCCCATGCGAGTTCCTCGGGGGCCTCTCGGGATTCCTCTCCCGTCGATGACGGGGCCTAAGACCTTGTGTGGAGTCGGGGCCGGAACCTGAGGATTCCTCTCCAGTGCTGACATGGATCTTGGGGTACTTCTGGAGTCTCCCCAGGGGAGTCAGTCCTCGTCTCGAATGCGGGCATGCACTTGAACTTTTCTCCAGAGCGGTAGCAGCAGTGTCACGCAGTCCTCCGCGTGGATCAAAGGATCTATGGTTTTCCCTCGAGTCTTTCCCACTAGGCTTTCCCACGAGGCTTTTCCACAGGGCTGTCCCACGTGCACACGTGGTGGGAGTCGATCCTCGGCTTGAACGTCAAGGCAGTACAGGGAAAAGAGGTTCCTCTGGAATGGACTGACACATCTGGAGTCTCTTGGAATGGTAGCACGACCCTGGAGTTCCTCTCGCCTTTCCTGTGGAGAGCGCCTCCTCTTGAGATGCGACGGGAACGCCGGGAATTCTTTCCCTACGAAACAGGGAAAGGATCCCTCTTTTCGAGCTAGGACGCGGAAACGGGGCTCCTCTGGATGTGTGCGGGACCCTCGTGCTTCCTTTCGAGTGGAGACGGGTATGACGGGGAACTTCTTGAGTTGCAGCAAGGGTGTGAAAGACCCTTTGGAAGTTCCAGTGGTTAGATGTGATTAACCTCGAGAAGCCTCAGCGGAAAAGGGCCTCATCTCGCCTGGAGGGCAAAACCTCCTGGATTTTCTCGAGTTGGGGCAGGTGCTCTCGACTTACGACGGGGACTTCAGGGACCCGCTCTGGTGGCGTCAGGAAAGGCCAGTCCCCATGCGAGTTCCTCGGGGGACTCTCGGGATTCCTCTCCCGTCGATGCCGGGGCCTAAGACCTTGTGTGGAGTCGGGGCCGGAACCTGAGGATTCCTCTCCAGTGCTGACATGGATCTTGGGGTACTTCTGGAGTCTCCCAGGGGAGTCAGTCCTCGTCTCGAATGCGGGCATGCACTTGCGCTTTCCTCCAGAGCGGTAGCAGCAGTGTCACGCAGTCCGCCGCGTGGATCAAAGGATCTATGGTTTTCCCTCGAGTCTTTCCCACGAGGCTGTCCCACGAGGCTTTCCCACAGGGCTGTCCCACGTGCACACGTGGTGGGAGTCGATCCTCGGCTTGAACGTCAAGGCAGTGCAGGGAAAACAGGTTCCTCTGGAATGGACTGACACATCTGGGGGACTTTTGGAATGGTGGCACGACCCTGGAGTTCCTCTCGCCTTTCCTGTGGAGAGCGCCTCCTCTTGAGATGCGACGGGAACGCCGGGAATTCTTTCCCTACGAAACAGGGATAGGATCCCTCATCTCGAACTTGGAGGCGGAAACGGGGCTCCCCTGGATGTGTGCGGCACCCCACGGTCTTCCTCTCGAGTGGAGACGGGTATGTCGCAGAACTGCTTGAGTTGCAGCAAGGGTGTGAAGGACCCTTTGAAAGTTCCAGTGGTTAGATGTGATTAGCCTCGAGAAGCCTCAGCGGAAATGGGCCTCATCTCGCCTGGAGGGCAAAACCTCCTGGATTTATTCGAGTTGCGGCAGGTGCTCTCGACTTACGACGGGGACCTCAGAGACCCGCTCTGGTGGCCTCAGGAAAGGCCAGTCCCCATGCGAGTTCCTCGGGGGCCTATCGGGATTCCTCTCCCGTCGATCCCGGGGCCTAAGACCTTTTGTGGAGTCGGGGCCGGAACCTGAGGATTCCTCTCCAGTGCTGACATGGATCTTGGGGTACTTCTGGAGTCTCCCCAGTGGAGTCAGTCCTCGTCTCGAATGCGGGCATGCACTTGCGCTTTCCTCCAGAGCGGTAGCAGCAGTGTCACGCAGTCCGCCGCGTGGATCAAAGGATCTATGGTTTTCCCTCGAGTCTTTCCCACGAGGCTTTCCCACGAGGCTTTCCCACAGGGCTGTCCCACGTGCACACGTGGTGGGAGTCGATCCTCGGCTTGAACGTCAAGGCAGTACAGGGAAAAGAGGTTCCTCAGGAATAGACTGACACATCTGGGGTCTCTTGGAATGGTGGCACGACCCTGGAGTTTCTCTCGCCTTTCCTTTGGAGAGCGCCTCCTCTTGAGATGCGACGGGAACGCCGGGAATTCTTTCCCTACGAAACAGGGAAAGGATCCCTCATTTCGAGCTACGAGGCGGACGGGGCTCCTCTGGATGTGTGCGGGACCCACGTGCTTCCTCTCGAGTGGAGACGGGTATGTCGGGGAACTTCTTGAGTTGCAGCAAGGGTGTGAAGGACCCTTAGGAAGTTCCAGTGCTTAGACGTGATTAGCCTCGAGAAGCCTCAGCGGAAATGGGCCTCATCTCGCCTGGAGGGCAAAACCTCCTGGATTTTCTCGAGTTGCGGCAGGTGCTCTCGACTTACGACGGGACCTCAGGGACCCGCTCTGGTGGCCTCAGGAAAGGCCAGTCCCCATGCGAGTTCCTCGCGGGCCTCTCGGGATTCCTCTCCCGTCGATGCCGGGGCCTAAGACCTTGTGTGGAGTCGGGGCCGGAACCTGAGGATTCCTCTCCAGTGCTGACATGGATCTTGGGGTACTTCTGGAGTCTCCCCAGGGGAGTCAGTCCTCGTCTCGAATGCGGGCATGCACTTGTGCTTTCCTCCAGAGCTTTAGCAGCAGTGTCACGCAGTCCGCCGCGTGGATCAAAGGATCTATGGTTTTCCCTCGAGTCTTTCCCACGAGGCTTTCCCACGAGGCTTTCCCACAGGGCTGTACCACGTGCACACGTGGTGGGAGTCGATCCTCGGCTTGAACGTCAAGGCAGTGCAGGGAAAACAGGTTCCTCTGGAATGGACTGACACATCTGGGGGTCTCTTGGAATGGTGACACGACCCTGGAGTTCCTCTCGCCTTTCCTGTGGAGAGTGCCTCCTCTTGAGATGCGACGGGAACGCCGGGAATTCTTTCCCTACGAAACAGGGAAAGGATCCCTCATCTCGAGCTAGGAGGCGGAAACGGGGCTCCCCTGGATGTGTGCGGGACCCCATGTGCTTCCTCTCGAGTGGAGACGGGTATGTCGCGGAACTGCTTGAGTTGCAGCAAGGGTGTGAAGTATCCTTTGGAATTTCCAGTGGTTAGATGTGATTAGCCTCGAGAAGCCTCAGCGGAAATGGGCCTCATCTCGCCTTGAGGGCAAAACCTCCTGGATTTTCTCGAGTTGCGGCAGGTGCTCTCGACTTACGAAGGGGACCTCAGGGACCCGCTCTGGTGGCCTCAGGAAAGGCCAGTCCCCATGCGAGTTCCTCGGGGGCCTCTCGGGATTCCTCTCCCGTCGATGCCGGGGCCTAAGACCTTGTGTGGAGTCGGGGCCGGAACCTGAGGATTCCTCTCCAGTGCTGACATGGATCTTGGGGTACTTCTGGAGTCTCCCCAGGGGAGTCAGTCCTCGTCTCGAATGTGGGCATGCACTTGCGCTTTCCTCCAAGCGGTAGCAGCAGTGTCACGCAGTCCGCCGCGTGGATCAAAGGATCTATGGTTTTCCCTCGAGTCTTTCCCACGAGGCTGTCCCACGAGGCTTTCCCACAGGGCTGTCCCACGTGCACACGTGGTGGGAGTCGATCCTCGGATTGAACGTCAAGGCAGTTCAGGGAAATCAGGTTCCTCTGGAATGGACTGACATATCTGGGGGACTCATGGAATGGTGGCACGACCCTGGAGTTCCTCTCGCCTTTCCTGTGGAGAGCGCCTCCTCTTGAGATGCGACGGGAACGCCGGGAATTCTTTCCCTACGAAACAGGGATAGGATCCCTCATCTCGAACTAGGAGGCGGAAACGGGGCTCCCCTGGATGTGTGCGGGACCCCACGTGCTTCCTCTCGAGTGGAGACGGGTATGTCGGGGAACTTCTTGAGTTGCAGCAAGGGTGTGAAGGACCCTTTGGAAGTTCCAGTGGTTAGATGTGATTAGCCTCGAGAACTTCAGCGGAAATGGGCCTCATCTCGCCTGGAGGGCAAAACCTCCTGGATTTTCTCGAGTTGTGGCAGGTGCACTCGACTTACGACAGGGACCTCAGAGACCCGCTCTGGAGGCCTCAGGAAAGGCCAGTCCCCATGCGAGTTCCTCGGGGGCCTCTCGGGATTCCTCTCCCGTCGATGCCGGGGCCTAAGACCTTGTGTGGAGTCGGGGCCGGAACCTGAGGATTCCTCTCCAGTGCTGACATGGATCTTGGGGTACTTCTGGAGTCTCCCCAGGGGAGTCAGTCCTCGTCTCGAATGCGGGCATGCCCTTGCGCTTTCCTCCAAGCGGTAGCAGCAGTGTCACGCATTCCGCCGCGTGGATCAAAGGATCTATGGTTTTCCCTCGAGTCTTTCCCACGAGGCTGTCCCACGAGGCTTTCCCACAGGGCTGTCCCACGTGCACACGTGGTGGGAGTCGATCCTCGGCTTGAACGTCAAGGCAGTTCAGGGAAATCAGGTTCCTCTGGAATGGACTGACACATCTGGGGGACTTTTGGAATGGTGGCACGACCCTGGAGTTCCTCTCGCCTTTCCTGTGGAGAGCGCCTCCTCTTGAGATGCGACGGGAATGCCTGGAATTCTTTCCCTACGAAACAGGGAAAGGATCCCTCATTTCGAGCTAGGAGGCGGAAACGGGGCTCCCCTGGATGTGTGCGGAACCCCACGGGCTTCCTCTCGAGTGGAGACGGGTATGTCGCGGAACTCCTTGAGTTGCAGCAAGGGTGTGAAAGACCCTTTGGAAGTTCCAGTGGTTAGATGTGATTAGCCTCGAGAAGCCTCAGCGGAAATGGGCCTCATCTCGCCTGGAGGGCAAAACCTCCTGGATTTTCTCGAGTTGCGGCAGGTGCTCTCGACTTACGACGGGGACCTCAGGGACCCGCTCTGGTGGCCTCAGGAAAGGCCAGTCCCCATGCGAGTTCCACGGGGGCCTCTTGGGATTCCTCTACCGTCGATGCCGGGGCCTAAGACCTTGTGTGGAGTCGGGGCCGGAACCTGAGGATTCCTCTCCAGTGCTGACATGGATCTTGGGGTACTTCTGGAGTCTCCCCAGGGGAGTCAGTCCTCGTCTCGAATGTGGGCATGCACTTGCGCTTTCCTCCAAGCGGTAGCAGCAGTGTCACGCAGTCCGCCGCGTGGATCAAAGGATCTATGGTTTTCCCTCGAGTCTTTCCCACGAGGCTGTCCCACGAGGCTTTCCCACAGGGCTGTCCCACGTGCACACGTGGTGGGAGTCGATCCTCGGATTGAACGTCAAGGCAGTTTAGGGAAATCAGGTTCCTCTGGAATGGACTGACACATCTGGGGGACTCATGGAATGGTGGCACGACCCTGGAGTTACTCTCGCCTTTCCTGTGGAGAGCGCCTCCTCTTGAGATGCGACGGGAACGCCGGGAATTCTTTCCCTACGAAACAGGGATAGGATCCCTCATCTCGAACTAGGAGGCGGAAACGGGGCTCCCCTGGATGTGTGCAGGACCCCACGTGCTTCCTCTCGAGTGGAGACGGGTATGTCGCGGAACTGTTTGAGTTGCAGCAAGGTTGTGAAGGACCCTTTGGAATTTCCAGTGGTTAGATGTGATTAGCCTCGAGAAGCCTCAGAGGAAATGGGCCTCATCTCGCCTGGAGGGCAAAACCTCCTGGATTTTCTCGAGTTGCGGCAGGTGCTCTCGACTTACGACGGGGACCTCAGGGACCCGCTCTGGTGTCCTCAGGAAAGGCCAGGCCCCATGCGAGTTCCTCGGGGGCCTCTCGGGATTCCTCTCCCGTCGATGCCGGGGCCTAAGACCTTGTGTGGAGTCGGGGCCGGAACTGAGGATTCCTTCCAGTGCTGACATGGATCTTGGGGTACTTCTGGAGTCTCCCCAGGGGAGTCAGTCCTCGTCTCGAATGCGGGCATGCACTTGCGCTTTCCTCCAGAGCGGTAGCAGCAGTGTCACGCAGTCCGCCGCGTGGATCAAAGGATCTATGGTTTTCCCTCGAGTCTTTCCCACGAGGCTTTTCCACAGGGCTGTCCCACGTGCACACGTGGTGGGAGTCGATCCTCGGCTTGAACGTCAAGGCAGTACAGGGAAAAGAGGTTCCTCTGGAATGGACTGACACATCTGGAGTCTCTTGGAATGGTAGCACGACCCTGGAGTTCCTCTCGCCTTTCCTGTGGAGAGCGCCTCCTCTTGAGATGCGACGGGAACGCCTGGAATTCTTTCCCTACGAAACAGGGAAAGGATCCCTCTTTTCGAGCTAGGACGCGGAAACGGGGATCCTCTGGATGTGTGCGGGACCCTCGTGCTTCCTTTCGAGTGGAGACGGGTATGACGGGGAACTTCTTGAGTTGCAGCAAGGGTGTGAAAGACCCTTTGGAAGTTCCAGTGGTTAGATGTGATTAACCTCGAGAAGCCTCAGCGGAAAAGGGCCTCATCTCGCCTGGAGGGCAAAACCTCCTGGATTTTCTCGAGTTGCGGCAGGTGCTCTCGACTTACGACGGGGACCTCAGGGACCCGCTCTGGTGGCCTCAGGAAAGGCCAGTCCCCATGCGAGTTCCACGGGGGCCTCTTGGGATTCCTCTACCGTCGATGCCGGGGCCTAAGACCTTGTGTGGAGTCGGGGCCGGAACCTGAGGATTCCTCTCCAGTGCTGACATGGATCTTGGGGTACTTCTGGAGTCTCCCCAGGGGAGTCAGTCCTCGTCTCGAATGTGGGCATGCACTTGCGCTTTCCTCCAAGCGGTATCAGCAGTGTCACGCAGTCCGCCGCGTGGATCAAAGGATCTATGGTTTTCCCTCGAGTCTTTCCCACGAGGCTGTCCCACGAGGCTTTCCCACAGGGCTGTCCCACGTGCACACGTGGTGGGAGTCGATCCTCGGCTTGAACGTCAAGGCAGTTCAGGGAAATCAGGTTCCTCTGGAATGGACTGACACATCTGGGGGACTTTTGGAATGGTGGCACGACCCTGGAGTTCCTCTCGCCTTTCCTGTGGAGAGCGCCTCCTCTTGAGATGCGACGGGAACGCCGGGAATTCTTTCCCTACGAAACAGGGATAGGATCCCTCATCTCGAACTACGAGGCGGAAACGGGGCTCCCCTGGATGTGTGCGGGACCCCACGTGCTTCCTCTCGAGTGGAGACGGGTATGTCGGGGAACTTCTTGAGTTGCAGCAAGGGTGTGAAGGACCCTTTGGAAGTTCCAGTGGTTAGATGTGATTAGCCTCGAGAAGCTTCAGCGGAAATGTGCCTCATCTCGCCTGGAGGGCAAAACCTCCTGGATTTTCTCGAGATGCGGCAGGTGCTCTCGACTTACGACAGGGACCTCAGAGACCCGCTCTGTTGGCCTCAGGAAAGGCCAGTCCCCATGCCAGTTCCTCGGGGGCCTCTCGGGATTCCTCTCCCGTCGATGCCGGGGACTAAGACCTTGTGTGGATTCGGGGCCGGAACCTGAGGATTCCTCTCCAGTGCTGACATGGACCTTGGGGTACTTCTGGAGTCTCCCCAGGGGAGTCAGTCCTCGTCTCGAATGCGGGCATGCACTTGCGCTTTCCTCCAGAGCGGTAGCAGCAGTGTCACGCAGTTCGCCGCGTGGATCAAAGGATCTATGGTTTTCCCTCGAGTCTTTCCCACGAGGCTTTCCCACGAGGCTTTCCCACAGGGCTGTCCCACGTGCACACGTAGTGGGAGTCGATCCTCGGCTTGAACGTCAAGGCAGTGCAGGGAAAACAGGTTCCTCTGTAATGGACTGACACATCTGGGGGTCTCTTGGAATGCTGGCACGACCCTGGAGTTCCTCTCCCCTTTCCTGTGGAGAGCGCCTCCTCTTGAGATGCGACGGGAACGCCGGGAATTCTTTCCCTCCGAAACAGGGAAAGGATCCCTCATCTCGAGCTAGGAGGCGGAAACGGGGCTCCCCTGGATGTGTGCGGGACCCCACGTGCTTCCTCTCGAGTGGAGACGGGTATGTCGGGGAACTTCTTGAGTTGCAGCAAGGGTGTGAAGGACCCTTTGGAAGTTCCAGTGGTTAGATGTGATTAGCCTCGAGAAGGCTCAGCGGAAATGGGCCTCATCTCGCCTGGAGGGCAAAACCTCCTGGATTTTCTCGAGTTGCGGCAGGTGCTCTCGAATTATGACGGGGACCTCAGGGACCCACTCTGGTGGCCTCAGGAAAGGCCAGTCCCCATGCGAGTTCCTCTGCGGCCTCTCGGAATTCCTCTCCCGTCGATGCCGGGGCCTAAGACATTGTGTGGAGTCGGGGCCGGAACCTGAGGATTCCTCTCCAGTGCTGACATGGACCTTGGGGTACTTCTGGAGTCTCCCCAGGGGAGTCAGTCCTCGTCTCGAATGCGGGCATGCACTTGCGCTTTCCTCCAGAGCGGTAGCAACAGTGTCACGCAGACCGCCGCGTGGATCAAAGGATCTATGGTTTTCCCTCGAGTCTTTCCCACGGGGCTTTCCCCCGAGGCTTTCCCACAGGGCTGTCCCACGTGCACACGTAGTGGGAGTCGATCCTCGGCTTGAACGTCAAGGCAGTGCAGGGAAAACAGGTTCCTCTGTAATGGACTGACACATCTGGGGGTCTCTTGGAATGGTGCCACGACCCTGGAGTTCCTCTCGCCTTTCCTGTGGAGAGCGCCTCCTCTTGAGATGCGACGGGAACGCCGGGAATTCTTTCCCTACGAAACAGGGAAAGGATCCCTCATCTCGAGCTAGGAGGCGGAAACGGGGCTCCCCTGGATGTGTGCGGGACCCCACGTGCTTCCTCTCGAGTGGAGACGGGTATGTCGGGGAACTTCTTGAGTTGCAGCAAGGGTGTGAAGGACCCTTAGGAAGTTCCAGTGGTTAGATGTGATTAGCCTCGAGAAGCCTCAGCGGAAATGGGCCTCATCTCGCCTGGAGGGCAAAACCTCCTGGATTTTCTCGAGTTGCGGCAGGTGCTCTCGACTTACGACTGGGACCTCAGGGACCCGCTCTGTTGGCCTCAGGAAAGGCCAGTCCCCATGCGAGTTCCTCGGGGGCCTCTCGGGATTCCTCTCCCGTCGATGCCGGGGACTAAGACCTTGTGTGGAGTCGGGGCCGGAACCTGAGGATTCCTCTCCAGTGCTGACATGGATCTTGGGGTACTTCTGGAGTCTCTCCAGGGGAGTCAGTCCTCGTCTCGAATGCGAGCATGCACTTGCGCTTTCCTCCAGAGCGGGAGCAGCAGTGTCACGCATTCCGCCGCGAGGATCAAAGGATCTATGGTTTTCCCTCGAGTCTTTCCCACGAGGCTTTCCCACGGGGCTTTCCCACAGGGCTGTCCCACGTGCACACGTGGTGGGAGTCGATCGTCGGCTTGAACGTCAAGGCAGTGCAGGGAAAACATGTTCCTCTGGAAAGGACTGACACATCTGGGGGACTCTTGGAATGGTGGCACGACCCTGGAGTTCCTCTCGCCTTTCCTGTGGAGAGCGCCTCCTCTTGAGATGCGACGTGAAGCCGGGAATTCTTTCCCTATGAAACAGGGAAAGGATCCCTCATGTCGAGCGAGGAGGAGGAAACGGGGCTCCCCTGGATGTGTGCGGGACCCAACGTGCTTCCTCTCGAGTGGAGACGGGTATGTCGGGGAACTTCTTGAGTTGCAGCAAGGGTGTGAAGGACCCTTTGGAAGTTCCAGTGGTTAGATGTGATTAGCCTCGAGAAGGCTCAGCGGAAATGGGCCTCATCTCGCCTGGAGGGCAAAACCTCCTGGATTTTCTCGAGTTGCGGCAGGTGCTCTCGTATTATGACGGGGACCTCAGGGACCCGCTCTGGTGGCCTCAGGAAAGGCCAGTCCCCATGCGAGTTCCTGGGGGGCCTCTCGGGATTCCTCTCCCGTCGATGCCGGGGCCTAAGACCTTGTGTGGAGTCGGGGCCTTGAACGTGAGGATTCCTCTCCAGTGCTGACATGGATCTTGGGGTACTTCTGGAGTCTCTCCAGGGGAGTCAGTCCTCGTCTCGAATGCGGGCATGCACTTGCGCTTTCCTCCAGAGCGGTAGCAGCAGTGTCACGCATTCCGCCGCGAGGATCAAAGGATCTATGGTTTTCCCTCGAGTCTTTCCCACGAGGCTTTCCCACGAGGCTTTCCCTCAGGGCTGTCCCACGTGCACACGTGGTGGGAGTCGATCCGCGGCTTGAACGTCAAGGCAGTGCAGGGAAAACAGGTTCCTCTGGAATGGACTGACATATCTGGGGGACTCTTGGAATGGTGGCACGACCCTGGAGTTCCTCTCGCCTTTCCTGTGGAGAGCGCCTCCTCTTGAGATGCGACGGGAACGCCGGGAATTCTTTCCCTATGAAACAGGGAAAGGATCCCTCATCTCGAGCTAGGCGGCGGAAACGGGGCTCCCCTGGATGTGTGCGGGACCCCACGTGCTTCCTCTCGAGTGGAGACGGGTATGTCGGGGAACTTCTTGAGTTGCAGCAAGGGTGTGAAGGACCCTTTGGAAGTTCCAGTGGTTAGATGTGATTAGCCTCGAGAAGCCTCAGCGGAAATGGGCCTCATCTCGCCTGGAGGGCAAAACCTCCTGGAATTTCTCGAGTTGCGGCAGGTGCTCTCGACTTACGACGGGGACCTCAGGGACCCGCTCTGGTGGCCTCAGGAAGGCCAGTCCCCATGCGAGTTTTTCGGGGGCCTCTCGGGATTCCTCTCCCGTCGATGCCGGGGCCTAAGACCTTGTGTGGTGTCGAGGCCTGAACCTGAGGTTTCCTCTCCAGTGCTGACATGGATCTTGGGGTACTTCTGGAGTCTCCCCAGGGGAGTCAGTCCTAGTCTCGAATGCGGGCATGCACTTGCGCTTTCCTCCAGTGCGGTAGCAGCAGTGTCACGCAGTCCGCCGCGTGGATCAAAGGATCTATGGTTTTCCCTCGAGTCTTTCCCACGAGGCTTTCCCACGAGGCTTTCCCACAGGGCTGTCCCACGTGCACACGTGGTGGGATTCGATCCTCGGCTTGAACGTCACGGCAGTGCAGGGAAAACAGGTTCCCATGGAATGGACTGACCCATCTGGGGGACTCTTGGAATGGTGGCACGACCCTGGTGTTCCTCTCGACTTTCCTGTGGAGAGCGCCTCCTCTTGAGATGCGACGGGAACGCCGGGAATTCTTTCGCTACGAAACAGGGAAAGGATCCCTCATCTCGAGCTGGAAGGCAGAAACGGGGCTCCCCTGGATGTGTGCGGGACCCCACGTGCTTCCTCTCGAGTGGATACGGGTATGTCGCGGAACTTCTTGAGTTGCAGCAAGGGTGTGAAGGACCCTTTGGAAGTTCCAGTGGTTAGATGTGATTAGCCTCGAGAAGCCTCAGCGGAAATGGGCCTCATCTCGCTTGGAGGGTAAAACTTCCTGGATTTTCTCGAGTTCCGGCAGGTGCTCTCGACTTACGACGGGGACCTCGGGGACCCGCTCTGGTGGCCTCAGGAAAAGCCAGTCCCCATGCGAGTTCTTCGGGGGCCTCTCGGATTCCTCTCCCGTCGATGCCGGGGCCTAAGACCTTGTGTGGAGTCGGGGCCGGAACCTGAGGATTCCTCTCCAGTGCTGACATGGATCCTGGGGTACTTCTGCAGTCTCCCCAGGGGAGTCAGTCCTCGTCTCGAATGCGGGCATGCACTTGCGCTTTCCTCCAGAGCGGTAGCAGCAGTGTCTCGCAGTCTGCCGCGTGGATCAAAGGATCTATGGTTTTCCCTCGAGTCTTTCCCACGAGGCTTTCCCACGAGGCTTTCCCACAGGGCTGTCCCACGTGCACACGTGGTGGGAGTCGATCCTCGGCTTGAACGTCAAGGCAGTACAGGGAAAACAGGTTCCTCTGGAATGGACTGACACATCTGGGGGACTCTTGGAATGGTGGCACGACACTGGAGTTCTTCTCGCCTTTCCTGTGGAGAGCGTCTCCTCTTGAGATGCGACGGGAACTCCGGGAATTCTTTCCCTACGAAACAGGAAAGGATCCCTCATCTCGAGCTAGGAGGCGGAAACGGGGCTCCCCTGGATGTGTGCGGGAACCTCGTGCTTCCTCTCGAGTGAAGACTGGTATGTCGGGGAACTTCTTGAGTTGCAGCAAGGGTGTGAAGGACCCTTTGGAAGTTCCAGTGGATAGATGTGATTAGCCTCGAGAAGCCTCAGCGGAAATGGGCCTCATCTCGCCTGGAGGGCAAAACCTCCTGGATTTTCTCGAGTTGCGGCAGGTGCTCTCGACTTACGACGGGGACCTCAGGGACCCGCTCTGGTGGCCTCAGGAAAGGCCAGTCCCCATGCGAGTTCCTCGGGGGCCTCTCGGGATTCCTCTCCCGTCGATGCCGGGGCCTAAGACCTTGTGTGGAGTCGGGGCCGGAACCTGAGGATTCCTCTCCAGTGCTGACATGGATCCTGGGGTACTTCTGCAGTCTCCCCAGGGGAGTCAGTCCTCGTCTCGAATGCGGGCATGCACTTGCGCTTTCCTCCAGAGCGGTAGCAGCAGTGTCACACAGTCCGTCTCGTGGATTAAATGATCTATGGTTTTCCCTCGAGCCTTTCCCACGAGGCTTTCCCACGAGGCTTTCCCACAGGGCTGTCCCACGTGCAAAAGTGATGGGAGTCGATCCTCGGCTTGAACGTCAAGGCAGTGCAGGGAAAACAGGTTCCTCTGGAATGGACTGACCCATCTCTGGGACTCTTGGAATGGTGGCACGACCCTGGAGTTCCTCTCGCCTTTCCTGTGGAGAGCGCCTCCTCTTGAGATGCGACGGGAACGCCGGGAATTCTTTCCCTAGGAAACATGGAAAGGATCCCTCATCTCGAGCTAGGAGGCGGAAACGGGGCTCCCCTGGATGTGTGCGGGACCCCACGTGCTTCCTCTCGAGTGGAGACGGGTATGTCGGGGAACTTGTTGAGTTGCAGCAAGGGTGTGAAGGACCCTTTGGAAGTTCCAGTGGTTAGATGTGATTAGCCTCGAGAAGCCTCAGCGGAAATGGGCCTCATCTCGCCTGGAGGGCAAAACCTCCTGGAATTTCTCGAGTTGCGGCAGGTGCTCTCGACTTACGACGGGGACCTCAGGGACCCGCTCTGGTGGCCTCAGGAAGGCCATTCCCCTGCGAGTTTTTCGGGGGCCTCTCGGGATTCCTCTCCCGTCGATGACGGGGCCTAAGACCTTGTGTGGTGTCGAGGCCGGAACCTGAGGTTTCCTCTCCAGTGCTGACATGGATCTTGGGGTACATCTGGAGTCTCCCAAGGGGAGTCAGTCCTAGTCTCGAATGCGGGCATGCACTTGCGCTTTCCTCCAGAGCGGTAGCAGCAGTGTCACGCAGTCCGCCGCGTGGATCAAAGGATCTATGGTTTTCCCTCGAGTCTTTCCCACGAGGCTTTCCCACGAGGCTTTCCCACAGGGCTGTCCCACGTGCACACGTGGTGGGAGTCGATCATCGGCTTGAACGTCAAGGCAGTGCGGGGAAAACAGGTTCCTCTGGAATGGACTGACACATCTGGGGGACTCTTGGAATGGTGGCACGACCCTGGAGTTCCTCTCGACTTTCCTGTGGAGAGCGCCTCCTCTTGAGATGCGACGGGAACGCCGGGAATTCTTTCCCTACGAAACAGGGAAAGGATCCCTCATCTCGAGCTAGGAGGCGGAAACAGGGCTCCACTGGATGTGTGCCGGACACCACGTGCTTCCTCTCGAGTGGAGACGGGTATGTCGCGGAACTGCTTGAGTTGCAGCAAGGGTGTGAAGGACCGTTTGGAAGTTCCAGTGGTTAGATGTGATTAGCCTCGAGAAGCCTCAGTGGAAATGGGCCTCATCTCGTCTGGAGGGCAAAACCTCCTGGATTTTCTCGAGTTGCGGCAGGTGCTCTCGACTTACGACGGGGACCTCAGGGACCCGCTCTGGAGGCCTCAGGAAAGGTCAGTCCCCATGCGAGTTCCTCGGGGGCCTCTCGGGATTCCTCTCCCGTCGATGCCGGGGCCTAAGACCTTGTGTGGAGTCGGGGCGGGAACCTGAGGATTCCTCTCCAGTGCTGACATGGATCTTGGGGTACTTCTGGAGTCTCCCCAGGGGAGTCAGTCCTCGTCTCGAATGCGGGCATGCACTTGCGCTTTCCTCCAGAGCGGTAGCAGCAGTGTCACGCAGTCCGCCGCGTGGATCAAAGGATCTATGATTTTCCCTTGAGTCTTTCCCACGAGGCTTTCCCACGAGGCTTTCCTACAGGGCTGTCCCACGTGCACACGTGGTGGGAGTCGATCCTCGGCTTGAACGTCAAGGCAGTGCAGGGAAAACAGGTGCCTCTGGAATGGACTGACACATCTGGGGGTCTCTTGGAATGGTGCCACGACCCTGGAGTTCCTCTCGCCTTTCCTGTGGAGAGCGCCTCCTCTTGAGATGCGACGGGAACGCCGGGAATTCTTTCCCTACGAAACATGGAAAGGATCCCTCATCTCGAGCTAGGAGGCGGAAACGGGGCTCCCCTGGATGTGTGCGGGACCCTCGTGCTTCCTCTCGAGTGGAGACGGGTATGTCGGGGAACTGCTTGAGTTGCAGCAAGGGTGTGAAGGACCCTTTGGAAGTTCCAGTGGTTAGATGTGATTAGCCTCGAGAAGCCTCAGCAGAAATGGGCCTCATCTCGCCTGGAGGGCAAAACCTCCTGGATTTTCTCGAGTTTCGGCAGGTGCTCTCGACTTACGACGGGGACCTCAGGGACCCGCTCTGGAGGCCTCAGGAAAGGCCAGTCCCTATGCGAGTTCCTCGGGGGCCTCTCGGGATTCCTCTCCCGTCGATGCCGGGGCCTAAGATCTTGTGTGGAGTCGGGGCCGGAACCTGAGGATTCCTCTCCAGTGCTGACATGGATCTTGGGGTACTTCTGGAGTCTCCCCAGGGGAGTCAGTCCTCGTCTCGAATGCGGGCATGCACTTGCGCTTTCCTCCAGGGCGGTAGCAGAAGTGTCACGCAGTCCACTGCGTGGATCAAAGGATCTATGGTTTTCCCTCGAGTCTTTCCCACGAGGCTTTCCCACGAGGCTTTCCCACAGGGCAGTCCACGTGCACACGTGGTGGGAGTCGATCCTCGGCTTGAACGTCAAGGCAGTGCGGGGAAAACAGGTTCCTCTGGAATGGACTGACACATCTGGGGGACTCTTGGAATGGTGGCACGACCCTGGAGTTCCTCTCGCCTTTCCTGTGGAGAGCGCCTCCTCTTGAGATGCGACGGGAACGCCGGGAATTCTTTCCCTACGAAACAGGGAAAGGATCCCTCATCTCGAGCTAGGAGGCGGAAACGGGGCTCCCCTGGATGTGTGCGGGACCCCACGTGCTTCCTCTCGAGTGGAGACGGGTATGTCGCGGAACTGCTTGAGTTGCAGCAAGGGTGTGAAGGACCCTTTGGAAGTTCCAGTGGTTAGATGTGATTAGCCTCGAGAAGCCTCAGCGGAAATGGGCCTCATCTCGCCTGGAGGGCAAAACCTCCTGGATTTTCTCGAGTTGCTGCAGGTGCTCTCGACTTATGACGGGGACCTCAGGGACCCGGTCAGGTGGCCTCAGGAACGGCCAGTACCCATGAGAGTTCCTCGGGGGCCTCTCGGGATTCCTCTCCCTTCGATGCCGGGGACTAAGACCTTGTGTGGATTCGGGGCCGGAACCTGAGGATTCCTCTCCAGTGCTGACATGGATCTTGGGGTACTTCTGGAGTCTCCCCAGGGGAGTCAGTCCTCGTCTCGAATGCGGGCATGCACTTGCGCTTTCCTCCAGAGCGGTAGCAGCAGTGTCACGCAGTCCGCCGCGTGGATCAAAGGATCTATGGTTTTCCCTCGAGTCTTTCCCACGAGGCTTTCCCACGAGGCTTTCCCACAGGGCAGTCCCACGTGCACACGTGGTGGGAGTCGATCCTCGGCTTGAACGTCAAGGCAGTGCAGGGAAAACAGGTTCCTCTGGAATGGACTGACACATCTGGGGGACTCTTGGAATGGTGGCACGGCCCTGGAGTTCCTCTCGCCTTTCCTGTGGAGAGCGCCTCCTCTTGAGATGCGACGGTAACGCCGGGAATTCTTTCCCTATGAAACAGGGAAAGGATCTCTCATCTCGAACTAGGAGGCGGAAACGGGGCTCCCCTGCATGTGTGCGGGACCCCACGTGCTTCCTCTCGAGTGGAGACGGGTATGTCGCGGAACTGCTTGAGTTGCAGCAAGGGTGTGAAGGACCCTTTGGAAGTTCCAGTGGTTAGATGTGATTAGCCTCGAGAAGCCTCAGCAGAAATGGGCCTCATAACGCCTGGAGGGCAAAACCTCCTGGATTTTCTCGAGTTGCGGCAGGTGCTCTCGACTTACATCGGAGACCTCAGGGACCCGCTCTGGTGTCCTCAGGAAAGGCCAGTCCCCATGCGAGTTCCTCGGGGGCCTCTCGGGATTCCTCTCCCGTGGATGCCGGGGCCTAAGACCTTGTGTGGAGTCGGGGCCGGAACCTGAGGATTCCTCTCGAGTGCTGACATGGATCTTGGGCTACTTCTGGAGTCTCCCCAGGGGAGTCAGTCCCCGTCTCGAATGCGGGCATGCACTTGCGCTTTCCTCCAGAGCGGTAGCAGCAGTGTCACGCAGTCCGCCGCGTGGATCAAAGGATCTATGGTTTTCCCTCGAGTCTCTCCCATGAGGCTTTCCCACGAGGCTTTCCCACAGGGCTGTCCCACGTGCACACGTGGTGGGAGTCAATCGTCGGCTTGAACGTCAAGGCAGTGCAGGGAAAACAGGTTCCTCTGGAATGGACTGACACACCTGGGGGACTCTTGGAATGGTGGCACGACCCTGGAGTTCCTCTCGCCTTTCCTGTGGAGAGCGCCTCCTCTTGAGATGCGACGGGAACGCCGGGAATTCTTTCCCTACGAAACAGGGAAAGGATCCATCATTTCGAGCTAGGAGGCGGAAACGGAGCTCCTCTGGATGTGTGCGGGACCCTCGTGCTTCTCCTCGAGTGGAGACGGGTATGTCGGGGAACTTCTTGAGTTGCAGCAAGGGTGTGAAGGACCCTTTGGAAGTTCCAGTGGTTAGATGTGATTAGCCTCGAGAAGCCTCAGCGGAAATGGGCCTCATCTCGCCTGGAGGGCAAAACCTCCTGGATTTTCTCTAGTTGCGGCAGGTGCTCTCGACTTAAGACGGGGACCACAGGGACCCGCTCTGGTGGCCTCAGGAAAGGCCAGTACCCATGCGAGTTTCTCGGGGGCCTCTCGGGATTCCTCTCCCGTCGATGCCGGGGCCTAAGACCTTGTGTGGAGTCGGGGCCGGAACCTGAGGATTCCTCTCCAGTGCTGACATGGATCTTGGGGTACTTCTGGAGTCTCCCCAGGGGAGTCAGTCCTCGTCTCGAATGCGGGCATGCACTTGTGCTTTCCTCCAGAGCGGTAGCAGCAGTGTCACGCAGTCCGCCGCGTGGATCAAAGGATCTATGGTTTTCCCTCGAGTCTTTCCCACGAGGCTTTCCCACGGGGCTTTCCCACAGGGCTGTCCCACGTGCACACGTGGTGGGAGTCGATCGTCGGCTTGAACGTCAAGGCAGTGCAGGGAAAACAGGTTCCTCTGGAATGGACTGACACATCTGGGTGTCTCTTGGAATGCTGGCACGACCCTGGAGTTCCTCTCGCCTTAACTGTGGAGAGCGCCTCCTCTTGAGATGCGACGGGAACGCCGGGAATTCTTTCGCTACGAAACAGGGAAAGGATCCCTCATCTCGAGTTAGGAGGCGGAAACGGGGCTCCCCTGGATGTTTGCATGACCCCACGTGCTTCCTCTCGAGTGGAGACGGGTATGTCGTGGAACTTCTTGAGTTGCAGCAAGGGTGTGAAGGACCCTTTGAAAGTTCCAGTGGTTAGATGTGATTAGCCTCGAGAAGCCTCAGCGGAAATGGGCCTCATCTCGCCTGGAGGGCAAAACCTCCTGGATTTTCTCGAGTTGCGGCAGGTCCTCTCGACTTACGACGGGGACCTCAGGGACCCGCTCTGGTGGCCTCAGGAGAGGCCAGTCCCCATGCGAGTTCCTCGGGGGCCTCTCGGGATTCCTCTCCCGTCGATGCCGGGGCCTAAGACCTTGTGTGGAGTCGGGGCCGGAAACTGAGGATTCCTCTCCAGTGCTGACATGGATCTTGGGGTACTTTTGGAGTCTCCCCAGGGGAGTCAGTCCTCGTCTCGAATGTGGGCATGCACTTGCGCTTTCCTCCAGAACGGTAGCAGCAGTGTCACGCAGTCCGCCGCGTGGATCAAAGGATCTATGGTTTTCCCTCGAGTCTTTCCCACGAGGCTTTCCCACGAGGCTTTCCCACAGGGCAGTCCCACGTGCACACGTGGTGGGAGTCGATCCTCGGCTTGAACGTCAAGGCAGTGCGGGGAAAAGAGGTTCCTCTGGAATGGACTGACACATCTGGGGGCCTCTTGGAATGGTGGCACGACCCTGGAGTTCCTCTCGCCTTTCCTGTGGAGAGCGCCTCCTCTTGAGATGCGACGGGAACGCCGGGAATTCTTTCCCTACGAAACAGGGAAAGGATCCCTCATCTCGAGCTAGGAGGCGGAAACGGGGCTCCCCAGGATGTGTGCGGGACCCCACGTGCTTCCTCTCGAGTGGAGACGGGTATGTCGCGGAACTGCTTGAGTTGCAGCAAGGGTGTGAAGGACCCTTTGGAAGTTCCAGTGGTTAGATGTGATTAGCCTCGAGAAGCCTCAGCGGAAATGGGCCTCATCTCGCCTGGAGGGCAAAACCTCCTGGATTTTCTCGAGTTGCGGCAGGTGCTCTCGACTTATGACGGGGACCTCAGGGACCCGGTCTGGTGGCCTCAGGAACGGCCAGTACCCATGAGAGTTCCTCGGGGGCCTCTCGGGATTCCTCTCCCGTCGATGCCGGGGACTAAGACCTTGTGTGGATTCGGGGCCGGAACCTGAGGATTCCTCTCCAGTGCTGACATGGATCTTGGGGTACTTCTGGAGTCTCCCCAGGGGAGTCAGTCCTCGTCTCGAATGCGGGCATGCACTTGCGCTTTCCTCCAGAGCGGTAGCAGCAGTGTCACGCAGTCCGCCGCGTGGATCAAAGGATATGGTTTTCCCTCGAGTCTTTCCCACGAGGCTTTCCCACGAGGCTTTCCCACAGGGCAGTCCCACGTGCACACGTGGTGGGAGTCGATCCTCGGCTTGAACGTCAAGGCAGTGCGGGGAAAACAGGTTCCTCTGGAATGGACTGACCCATCTGGGGGACTCTTGGAATGGTGGCACGGACCTGGAGTTCCTCTCGCCTTTCCTGTGGAGAGCGCCTCCTCTTGAGATGCGACGGGAACGCCGGGAATTCTTTCCCTATGAAACAGGGAAAGGATCCATCATCTCGAGCTAGGAGGCGGAGACTGGGCTCCCCTAGATGTGTGCGGGACCCCACGTGCTTCCTCTCGAGTGTAGACGGGTATGTCGGGGAACTTCTTGAGTTGCAGCAAGGGTGTGAAGGAGCCTTAGGAAGTTCCAGTGGTTAGACGTGATTAGCCTCGAGAAGCCTCAGCGGAAATGGGCCTCATCTCGCCTGGAGGGCAAAACCTCCTGGATTTTCTCGAGTTGCGGCAGGTGCTCTCGACTTACGACGGGGACCTCAGGGACCCGCTCTGGTGGCCTCAGGAAAGGCCAGTCCCCATGCGAGTTCCTCGGGGGCCTCTCGGGATTCCTCTCCCGTCGATGCCGGGGCCTAAGACCTTGTGTGGAGTCGGGGCCGGAACCTGAGGATTCCTCTCCAGTGCTGACATGGATCTTGGGGTACTTCTGGAGTCTCCCCAGGGGAGTCAGTCCTCGTCTCGAATGCGGGCATGCACTTGCGCTTTCCTCCAGAGCGGTAGCAGCAGTGTAACGCAACCGCCGCGTGGATCAAAGGATCTATGGTTTTCCCTCGAGTCTTTCCCTCGAGGCTTTCCCACGTGGCTTTCCCACAGGGCTGTCCCACGTGCACACGTGGTGGAAGTCGATCCTCGGCTTGAACGTCAAGGCAGTGCGGGGAAAACAGGTTCCTCTGGAATGGACTGACACATCTGGGGAACTCTTGGAATGGTGGCACGACCCTGGAGTTCCTCTCGCCTTTCCTGTGGAGAGCGCCTCCTCTTGAGATTCGACGGGAACGCCGGGAATTCTTTCCCTACGAAACAGGGAAAGGATCCCTCATTTCGAGCTAGGAGGCGGAAACGGAGCTCCTCTGGATGTGTGCGGGACCCTCGTGCTTCTTCTCGAGTGGAGACGGGTATGTCGGGGAACTTCTTGAGTTGCAGCAAGGGTGTGAAGGACCCTTTGGAAGTTCCAGTGGTTAGATGTGATTAGCCTCGAGAAGCCTCAGCGGAAATGGGCCTCATCTCGCCTGGAGGGCAAAACCTCCTGGATTTTCTCTAGTTGCGGCAGGTGCTCTCGACTTAAGACGGGGACCACAGGGACCCGCTCTGGTGGCCTCAGGAAAGGCCAGTACCCATGCGAGTTTCTCGGGGGCCTCTCGGGATTCCTCTCCAGTCGATGCCGGGGCCTAAGACCTTGTGTGGAGTCGGGGCCGGAACCTGAGGATTCCTCTCCAGTGCTGACATGGATCTTGGGGTACTTCTGGAGTCTCCCCAGGGGAGTCAGTCCTCGTCTCGAATGCGGGCATGCACTTGTGCTTTCCTCCAGAGCGGTAGCAGCAGTGTCACGCAGTCCGCCGCGTGGATCAAAGGATCTATGGTTTTCCCTCGAGTCTTTCCCACGAGGCTTTCCCACGGGGCTTTCCCACAGGGCTGTCCCACGTGCACACGTGGTGGGAGTCGATCGTCGGCTTGAACGTCAAGGCAGTGCAGGGAAAACAGGTTCCTCTGGAATGGACTGACACATCTGGGTGTCTCTTGGAATGCTGGCACGACCCTGGAGTTCCTCTCGCCTTTCCTGTGGAGAGCGCCTCCTCTTGAGATGCGACGGGAACGCCGGGAATTCTTTCCCTACGAAACAGGGAAAGGATCCCTCATCTCGAGTTAGGAGGCGGAAACGGGGCTTCCCTGGATGTTTGCATGACCCCACGTGCTTCCTCTCGAGTGGAGACGGGTATGTCGTGGAACTTCTTGAGTTGCAGCAAGGGTGTGATGGACCCTTTGAAAGTTCCAGTGGTTAGATGTGATTAGCCTCGAGAAGCCTCAGCGGAAATGGGCCTCATCTCGCCTGGAGGGCAAAACCTCCTGGATTTTCTCGAGTTGCGGCAGGTCCTCTCGACTTACGACGGGGACCTCAGGGACCCGCTCTGGTGGCCTCAGGAGAGGCCAGTCCCCATGCGAGTTCCTCGGGGGCCTCTCGGGATTCCTCTCCCGTCGATGCCGGGGCCTAAGACCTTGTGTGGAGTCGGGGCCGGAAACTGAGGATTCCTCTCCAGTGCTGACATGGATCTTGGGGTACTTTTGGAGTCTCCCCAGGGGAGTCAGTCCTCGTCTCGAATGTGGGCATGCACTTGCGCTTTCCTCCAGAACGGTAGCAGCAGTGTCACGCAGTCCGCCGCGTGGATCAAAGGATCTATGGTTTTCCCTCGAGTCTTTCCCACGAGGCTTTCCCACGAGGCTTTCCCACAGGGCTGTCCCACGTGCACACGTGGTGGGAGTCGATCCTCGGCTTGAACGTCAAGGCAGTGCAGGGAAAACAGGTTCCTCTGTAATGGACTGACACATCTGGGTGTCTCTTGGAATGCTGGCACGACCCTGGAGTTCCTCTCGCCTTTCCTGTGGAGAGCGCCTCCTCTTGAGATGCGACGGGAACACCGGAAATTCTTTCGCTACGAAACAGGGAAAGGATCCCTCATCTCGAGCTAGGAGGCGGAAACGGGGCTCCCCTGGATGTGTGCATGACCCCACGTGCTTCCTCTCGAGTGGAGACGGGTATGTCGGGGAACTTCTTGAGTTGCAGCAAGGGTGTGAAGGACCCTTTGGAAGTTCCAGTGGTTAGATGTGATTAGCCTCGAGAAGCCTCAGCGGAAATGGGCCTCATCTCGCCTGGAGGGCAAAACCTCCTGGATTTTCTCGAGTTGCGGCAGGTGTTCTCGACTTACGACAGGGACCTCAGGGACCCGTTCTGGTGGCTTCAGGAAAGGCCAATCCCCATGCGAGTTTCTCGGGGGCCTCTCGGGATTCCTCTCCCGTCGATGCCGGGGCCTAAGACCTTGTGTGGAGTCGGGGCCGGAACCTGAGGATTCCTCTCCAGTGCTGACATGGATCTTGGGTTACTTCTGGAGTCTCCCCAGGGGAGTCAGTCCTCGTCTCGAATGTGGGCATGCATTTGCGCTTTCCTCCAGAGCGGTAGCAGCAGTGTCACGCAGTCGGCCGCGTGGATCAAAGGATCTATGGTTTTCCCTCGAGTCTTTCCCACGAGGCTTTCCCACGAGGCTTTCCCACAGGGCTGTCCCACGTGCACACGTGGTGGGAGTCGATCCTCGGCTTGAACGTCAAGGCAGTGCAGGGAAAACAGGTTCCTCTGGAATGGACTGACACATCTGGGGGACTCCGGGAATGGTGGCGCGACCCTGGAGTTCCTATCGCCTTTCCTGTGGAGAGCGCCTCCTCTTGAGATGCGAGGGGAACGCCGGGAATTCTTTCCCTACGAAACAAGGAAAGGATCCCTCATCTCGAGCTAGGAGGCGGAAACGGGGCTCCCCTGGATGTTTGCGGGACTCCACGTGCTTCCTCTAGAGTGGAGACGGGTATGTCGCGGAACTTCTTGAGTTGCAGCAAGGGTGTGAAGGACCCTTTGGAAGTTCCAGTGGTTAGATGTGATTAGCCTCGAGAAACCTCGAGGCAGTGCAGGGAAAACAGGTTCCTCTGGAATGGACTGACACATCTGGGGGTCTCTTGGAATGGTGGCACGACCCTGGAGTTCCTCTCGCCTTTCCTGTGGAGAGCGCCTCCTCTTGAGATGCGACGGGAACGCCGGGAATTCTTTCCCTACGAAACAGGGAAAGGATCCCTCATCTCGAGCTAGGATGCTGAAACGGGGCTCCCCTGGATGTGTGCGGCACCCCACGTGCTTCCTCTCGAGTGGAGACGGGTATGTCGCGGAACTGCTTGAGTTGCAGCAAGGGTGTGAAGGACCCTTTGGAAGTTCCAGTGGTTAGATGTGATTAGCCTCGAGAAGCCTCAGCGGAAATGGGCCTCATCACGCCTGGAGGGCAAAACCTCCTGGATTTTCTCGAGTTGCGGCAGGTGCTCTCGACTTACGACGGGGACCTCAGGGACCCGCTCTGGTGGCCTCAGGAAAGGCCAGTCCCCATGCGAGTTCCTCGGAGGCCTCTCGGGATTCCTCTCCCGTCGATGCCGGGGCCTAAGTCCTTGTGTGGAGTCGGGGCCTGAACCTGAGGATTCCTCTCCAGTGCTGACATGGATCTTGGGGTACTTCTGGAGTCTCCCCAGGGGAGTCAGTCCTCGTCTCGAATGCGGGCATGCACTTGCGCTTTCCTCCAGAGCGGAAGCAGCAGTGTCACGAAGTCCGCCGCGTGGATCAAAGGATCTATGGTTTTCCCTCGAGTCTTTCCCACGAGGCTTTCCCACGAGGCTTTCCCACAGGGCTGTCCAACGTGCACACGTGGTGGGAGTCGATCCTCGGCTTGAACGTCAAGGCAGTGCAGGGAAAACAGGTTCCTCTGGAATGGAATGACACATCTGGGGGACTCTTGGAATGGTGGCACGACCCTGGAGTTCCTCTCGCCTTTCCTGTGGAGAGCGCCTCCTCTGGAGATGCGACGGGAACGCCGGGAATTCTTTCCCTACTAAACAGGGAAAGGATCCCTCATCTCGAGCTAGGAGGGGGAAACGGGGCTCCCCTGGATGTGTGCGGGAGCCCACGTGCTTCCTCTCGAGTGGAGACGGTTATGTCGGGGAACTTCTTGAGTTGCAGCAAGGGTGTGAAGGACCCTTTGGAAGTTCCAGTGGTTAGATGTGAATAGCCTCGAGAAGCCTCAGTGGAAATGGGCCTCATCTCGCCTGGAGGGCAAAACCTCCTGGATTTTCTGAAGTTGCGGCAGGTGCTCTCGACTTACGACGGGGACGTCAGGGACCCGCTCTGGAGGCCTCAGGAAAGGCCAGTCCCCATGCGAGTTCCTCGGGGGCCTCTCGGGATTCCTCTGCCGTCGATGCCGGGGTCTAAGACCTTGCGTGGAGTCGGGGCCGGAACCTGAGGATTCCTCTCCAGTACTGACATGGATCTTGGGGTACTTCTGGAGTCTCCCCAGGGGAGTCAGTCCTCGTCTCGAATGCGGGCATGCACTTGCGCTTTCCACCAGAGCGGTAGCAGCAGTGTCACGCAGTCCGCCGCGTGGATCAAAGAATCTATGGTTTTCCCTCGAGTCTTTCCCACGAGGCTTTCCCACAGGGCTGTCCCACGTGCACACGTGGTGGGAGTCGATCCTCGGCTTGAACGTCAAGGCAGTGCAGGGAAAACAGGTTCCTCTGGAATGGACTGACACATCTGGGGGACTCTTGGAATGGTGGCACGACCCTGGATTTCCTCTCGCCTTTCCTGTGGAGAGCGCCTCCTCTTGAGATGCGACGGGAACACCGGGAATTCTTTCCCTACGAAACAGGGAAAGGATCCCTCATCTCGTGCTAGGAGGCGGAAACGGGGCTCCCCTGGATGTGTGCTGGACCCTCGTGCTTCCTCTCGATTGGAGACGGGTATGTCGCGGAACTGCTTGAGTTGCAGCAAGGGTGTGAAGGACCCTTTGGAAGTTCCAGTGGTTAGATGTGATTAGCCTTGAGAAGCCTCAGCGGAAATGGGCCTCATCTCGCCTGGAGGGCAAAATCTCCTGGATTTTCTCGAGTTGCGGCAGGTGCTCTCGACTTACGACGGGGACATCAGGGACCCGCTCTGGTGGCCTCAGGAAAGGCCAGTCCCCATGCGAGTTCCTCGGGGGCCTCTCGGGATTCCTCTCCCGTTGATGCCGGGGCCTAAGACCTTGTGTGGAGTCGGGGCCGGAACCTGAGGATTCCTCTCCAGTGCTGACATGGATCTTGGGGTACTTCTGGAGTCTCCCCAGAGGAGTCAGTCCTCGTCTCGAATGCGGGCATGCACTTGCGCTTTCCTCCAGAGCGGTAGCAAAAGTGTCACGCAGTCCGCCGCGTGGATCAAAGGATCTATGCTTTTCCCTCGAGTCTTTCCCACGAGGCTTTCCCACGAGGCGTTCCCCCAGGGATGTCCCACGTGCACACGTGGTGGGAGTCGATCCTCGGCTTGAACGTCAAGGCAGTGCAGGGAAAACAGGTCCTCTGGAATGGACTGACACATCTGGGGTACTCTTGGAATGGTGCCACGACCCTGAGTTCCTCTCGCCTTTCCTGTGGAGAGCGCCTCCTCTTGAGATGCGACGGGAACGCCGGGAATTCTTTCCCTACGAAACAGGGAAAGGATCCCTCATCTCGAGCTAGGAGGCGGAAACGGGGCTCCCCTGGATGTGTGCGGGACCCTCGTGCTTCCTCTCGAGTGGAGACGGGTATGTCGGGGAACTTCTTGAGTTGCAGCAAGGGTGTGAAGGACCCTTTGGAAGTTCCAGTGGTTAGATGTGATTAGCCTCGAGAAGCCTCACTGGAAATGGGCCTCATCTCGCCTGGAGGGCAAAACCTCCTGGATTTTCTCGAGTTGCGGTAGGTGCTCTCGACTTACGACGGGGACCTCAGGGACCCGCTCTGGTGGCCTCAGGAAAGTCCAGTCCCCATGCGAGTTCCTCGGGGGCCTCTCGGGATTCCTCTCCCGTCGATGCCGGGGCCTAAGACCTTGTGTGGAGTCGGGGCCCGAACCTGAGGATTCCTCTCCAGTGCTGACATGGATCTTGGGGTACTTCTGGAGTCTCCCCAGGGGAGTCAGTCCTCGTCTCGAATGCGGGCATGCACTTGTGCTTTCCTCCAGAGTGGTAGCAGCAGTGTCACGCAGTCCGCCGCGTGGATCAAAGGATCTAGGTTTTCCCTCGAGTCTTTCCCACCAGGCTTTCCGACGAGGCTTTCCCACAGGGCAGTCCCACGTGCACACGTGGTGGGAGTCGATCCTCGGCTTGAACGTCAAGGCAGTGCAGGGAAAACAGGTTCCTCTGGAATGGATTGACACATCTGGGGGACTCTTGGAATGGTGGCACGACCCTGGAGTTCCTCTCGCCTTTCCTGTGGAGAGCGCCTCCTCTTGAGATGCGACGGGAACGCCGGGAATTCTTTCACTACGAAACAGAGAAAGGATCTCTCATCTCGAGCTAGGAGGCGGAAACGGGGCTCCCCTGGATGTGTGCGGGACCCCACGTGCTTCCTCTCGAGTGGAGACGGTTATGTCGGGGAATATCTTGAGTTGCAGCAAGGGTGTGAAGGACCCTTTGGAAGTTCCAGTGGTTAGATGTGATTAGCCTCCAGAAGCCTCAGCGGAAATGGGCCTCATCTCGCCTGGAGTGCAAAACCTCCTGGATTTTCTCGAGTTGCGGCAGATGCTCTCGACTTACGACGGGGACCTCAGGGACCCGCTCTGGTGGCCTCAGGAAAGGCCAGTCCCCATGCGAGTTCCTCGGGGGCCTCTCGGGATTCCTCTCCGGTCGATGCCGGGGCCTAAGACCTTGTGTGGAGTCGGGGCCGGAACCTGAGGATTCCTCTCCAGTGCTGACATGGATCTTGGGGTACTTCTGGAGTCTCCCCAGGGGAGTCAGTCCTCGTCTCGAATGCGGGCATGCACTTGCGCTTTCCTCCAGAGCGGTAGCAGCAGTGTCACGGAGTCCGCCGCGTGGATCAAAGGATCTATGCTTTTCCCTCGAGTGTTTACCACGAGGCTTTCCCACGAGGCTTTCCCACGAGGCTTTCCCACAGGGCTGTCACACGTGCACACGTGGTGGGACTCGATCCTCGGGTTGAACGTCAAGGCAGTGTAGGGAAAACAGGTTCCTCTGGAATGGACTGACACATCCGGGGGTCTCTTGGAATGGTGACACGACCGTGGAGTTCCTCTCGCCTTTCCTGTGGAGAGTGCCTCCTCTTGAGATGCGACGGGAACGCCGGGAATTCTTTCCCTCCGAAACAGGGAAAGGATCCCTCATCTCGAGCTAGGAGGCCGATACGAGGCTCCCCTGGATGTGTGCGGGAACCCACGTGCTTCCTCTCGAGTGGAGACGGGTATGTCGGGGAACTTCTTGAGTTGCAGCAAGGGTGTGAAGGACCCTTTGGAAGTTCCAGTGGTTAGATGTGATTAGCCTCGAGAAGCCTCAGCGGAAATGGGCCTCATCTCGCCTGGAGGGCAAAACCTCCTGGATTTTCTCGAGTTGCGGCAGGTGCTCTCGACTTACGACGGGGACCTCAGGGACCCGCTCTGGAGGCCTCAGGAAAGGCCAGTCCCCATGCGAGGTCCTCGGGGGCCTCTCGGGATTCCTCTCCCGTCGATGCCGGGGCCTAAGACCTTGTGTGGAGTCGGGGCCAGAACCTGAGGATTCCTCTCCAGTGCTGACATGGATCTTGGGGTACTTCTGGAGTCTCCCCAGGGGAGTCAGTCCTCGTCTCGAATGCGGGCATGCACTTGCGCTTTCCTCCAGAGTGGTAGCAGCAGTGTCACACAGTCCTCCGCGTGGATCAAAAGATCTATTGTTTTCCCTCGAGTCTTTCCCACGAGGCTTTCCCACGAGGCTTTCCCACAGGGCTGTCCCACGTGCACACGTGGTGGGAGTCGATCCTCGGCTTGAACGTCAAGTCAGTGCAGGGAAAACAGGTTCCTCTGGAATGACTGACACATCTGGGGGACTCTTGGAATGGTGGCACGACCCTGGATTTCCTCTCGCCTTTCCTGTGGAGAGTGCCTCCTCTTGAGATGCGACGGGAACGCCGGGAATTCTTTCCCTACGAAACAGGGAAAGGATCCCTCATCTCGAGCTAGGAGGCGGAAACGGGGCTCCCCTGGATGTGTGCTGGACCCTCGTGCTTCCTCTCGAGTGGAGACGGGTATGTCGCGGAACTGCTTGAGTTGCAACAAGGGTGTGAAGGACCCTTTGGAAGTTCCTGTGGTTAGATGTGATTAGCCTCGAGAAGCATCAGCGGAAATGGGCCTCATCTCGCCTGGAGGGCAAAACCTCCTGAATTTTCCCGAGTTGCGGCAGGTGCTCTCGACTTACGACGGGGACCTCAGGGACCCGCTCTGGAGGCCTCAGGAAAGGCCAGTCCCCATGCGAGTTCCTCGGGGCCCTCTCGGGATTCCTCTCCCGTCGATGCCGGGGACTAAGACCTTGTGTGGAGTCGGGGCCGGAACCTGAGGAATCCTCTCCAGTGCTGACATGGATCTGGGGGTACTTCTGGAGTCTCCCCAGGGGAGTCAGTCCTCGTCTCGAATGCGGGCATGCACTTGCGCTTTCCTCCAGAGTGGTAGCAGCAGTGTCACGCAGTCCGCCGCGTGGATCAAAGGATCTATGGTTTACCCTCGAGTCTTTCCCACCAGGCTTTCCGACGAGGCTTTCCCACAGGGCAGTTCCACGTGCACACGTGGTGGGAGTCGATCCTCGGCTTGAACGTCAAGGCAGTGCAGGGAAAACAGGTTCCTCTGGAATGGATTGACACATCTGGGGGACTCTTGGACTGGTGGCACGACCCTGGAGTTCCTCTCGCCTTTCCTGTGGAGAGCGCCTCCTCTTGAGATGCGACGGGAACGCCGGGAATTCTTTCACTACGAAACAGGGAAAGGATCTCTCATCTCGAGCTAGGAGGCGGAAACGGGGCTCCCCTGGATGTGTGCGGGACCCCACGTGCTTCCTCTCGAGTGGAGACGGTTATGTCGGGGAACATCTTGAGTTGCAGCAAGGGTGTGAAGGACCCTTTGGAAGTTCCAGTGGTTAGATGTGATTAGCCTCGAGAAGCCTCAGCGGAAATGGGCCTCATCTCGCCTGGAGTGCAAAACCTCCTGGATTTTCTCGAGTTGCGGCAGATGCTCTCGACTTACGACGGGGACCTCAGGGACCCGCTCTGGTGGCCTCACGAAAGGCCAGTCCCCATGCGAGTTCCTCGGGGGCCTCTCGGGATTCCTCTCCGGTCGATGCCGGGGCCTAAGACCTTGTGTGGAGTCGGGGCCGGAACCTGAGGATTCCTCTCCAGTGCTGACATGGATCTTGGGGTACTTCTGGAGTCTCCCCAGGGGAGTCAGTCCTCGTCTCGAATGCGGGCATGCACTTGCGCTTTCCTCCAGAGTGGTAGCAGCATTGTCACGCAGTCCGCCGCGTGGATCAAAGGATCTATGCTTTTCCCTCGAGTCTTTCCCACGAGGCTTTCCCACGAGGCTTTCCCACGAGGCTTTCCCACAGGGCTGTCACACGTGCACACGTGGTGGGACTCGATCCTCGGGTTGAACGTCAAGGCAGTGCAGGGAAAACAGGTTCCTCTGGAATGGACTGACACATCCGGGGGTCTCTTGGAATGGTGACACGACCGTGGAGTTCCTCTCGCCTTTCCTGTGGAGAGTGCCTCCTCTTGAGATGAGAGGGGAACGCCGGGAATTCTTTCCCTCCGAAACAGGGAAAGGATCCCTCATCTCGAGCTAGGAGGCGGATACGAGGCTCCCCTGGATGTGTGCGGGAACCCTCGTGCTTCCTCTCGAGTGGAGACGGGTATGTCGGGGAACTTCTTGAGTTGCAGCAAGGGTGTGAAGGACCCTTTGGAAGTTCCAGTGGTTAGACGTGATTAGCCTCGAGAAGCCTCAGCGGAAATGGGCCTCATCTCGCCTGGAGGGCAAAACCTCCTGGATTTTCTCGAGTTGCGGCAGGTGCTCTCGACTTACGACGGGGACCTCAGGGACCCGCTCTGGAGGCCTCAGGAAAGGCCAGTCCCCATGCGAGTTCCTCGGGGGCCTCTCGGGATTCCTCTCCCGTCGATGCCGGGGCCTAAGACCTTGTGTGGAGTCGGGGCCGGAACCTGACGATTCCTCTCCAGTGCTGACATGGATCTTGGGGTACTTCTGGAGTCTTCCCAGGGGAGTCAGTCCTCGTCTCGAATGCGGGCATGCACTTGCGCTTTCCTCCAGAGTGGTAGCAGCAGTGTCACGCAGTCCTCCGCGTGGATCAAAAGATCTATTTTTTTCCCTCGAGTCTTTCCCTCGAGGCTTTCCCACGAGGCTTTCCCACAGGGCTGTCCCACGTGCACACGTGGTGGGAGTCGATCCTCGGCTTGAACGTCAAGGCAGTGCAGGGAAAACAGGTTCCTCTGGAATGGACTGACACATCTGGGGGTCTCTTGGAATGGTGGCAGGACCCTGGAGTTCCTCTCGCCTTTCCTGTGGAGAGCGCCTCCTTTTGATATGCGACGGGATCGCCGGGAATTCTTTCCCTACGAAACAGGGAAAGGATCCCTCATCTCGAGCTAGGAGGCGGCAACGGGGCTCCCCTGGATGTGTGCGGGACCCCACGTGCTTCCTCTCGAGTGGAGACGGGCATGTCGGGGAACTGCTTGAGTTGCAGCAAGGGTGTGAAGGACCCTTTGGAAGTTCCAGTGGTTAGATGTGATTAGCCTCGAGAAGCCTCAGCGGAAATGGGCCTCATCTCGCCTGGAGGGCAAAACCTCCTGGATTTTCTCGAGTTGCGGCAGGTGCTCTCGACTTACGACTGGGAACTCAGGGACCCGCTCTGGAGGCCTCAGGAAAGGCCAGTCCCCATGCGAGTTCCTCGGGGGCCTCTCGGGATTCCTCTCCCATTGATGCCGGGGTCTAAGACCTTTTGTGGAGTCGGGGCCGGAACCTGAGGATTCCTCTCCAGTGCTGACATGGATCTTGGGGTACTTCTGGAGTCTCCCCAGGGGAGTCAGTCCTCGTCTCGAATGCGGGCATGCACTTGCACTTTCCTCCAGAGCGGTAGCAGCAGTGTCACGCAGTCCGCCGCGTGGATCAAAGAATCTATGGTTTTCCCTCGTGTCTTTCCCACGAGGCTTTCCCACGAGGCTTTCCCACAGGGCTGTCCCACGTGCACACGTGGTGGGAGTCGATCCTCGGCTTGAAAGTCAAGGCAGTGCAGGGAAAACAGGTTCCTCGGGAATGGACTGACCCATCTGGGGGACTCTTGGAATGGTGGCACGACCCTGGAGTTCCTCTCGCCTTTCCTGTGGAGAGCGCCTCCTCTTGAGATGCGACGGGAACACCGGGAATTCTTTCCCTTCAAACAGGGAAAGGATCCCTCATCTCGAGCTAGGAGGCGGAAACGGGGCTCCCCTGGATGTGTGCTGGACCCTCGTGCTTCCTCTCGAGTGGAGACGGGTATGTCGCGGAACTGCTTGAGTTGCAACAAGGGTGTGAAGGACCCTTTGGAAGTTCCAGTGGTTAGATGTGATTAGCCTCGAGAAGCCTCAGCGGAAATGGGCCTCATCTCGCCTGGAGTGCAAAACCTCCTGGATTTTCTCGAGTTGCGGCAGATGCTCTTGACTTACGACGGGGACCTCAGGGACCCACTCTGGTGGCCTCACGAAAGGCCAGTCCCCATGCGAGTTCCTCGGGGGCCTCTCGGGATTCCTCTCCGGTCGATGCCGGGGCCTAAGACCTTGTGTGGAGTCGGGGCCGGAACCTGAGGATTCCTCTCCAGTGCTGACATGGATCTTGGGGTACTTCTGGAGTCTCCCCAGGGGAGTCAGTCCTCGTCTCGAATGCGGGCATGCACTTGCGCTTTCCTCCAGAGCGGTAGCAGCATTGTCACGCAGTCCGCCGCGTGGATCAAAGGATATATGGATTTCCCTCGAGGCTTTCCCACGAGGCTTTCCCACGAGGCTTTCCCACAGGGCTGTCACACGTGCACACGTGGTGGGACTCGATCCTCGGGATGAACGTCAAGGCAGTGCAGGGAAAACAGGTTCCTCTGGAATGGACTGACACATCTGGGGGACTCTTGGAATGGTGGCACGACCCTGGAGTTCCTCTCGCCTTTCCTTTGGAGAGCGCCTCCTCTTGAGATGCGACGGGAACGCCGGGAATTCTTTCCCTACGAAACAGGGAAAGGATCCCTCATCTCGAGCTAGGAGGCGGAAACGGGGCTCCCCTGGATGTGTGCGGGAACCCACGTGCTTCCTCTCGAGTGGAGATGGGTATGTCGGGGAACTTCTTCAGTTGCAGCAAGGGTGTGAAGGACGCTTTGGAAGTTCCAGTGGTTAGATGTGATTAGCCTCGAGAAGCCTCAGCCGAAATGGGCCTCATCTCGCCTGGAAGGCAAAACCTCCTGGATTTCCTCGAGTTGCGGCAGGTCCTCTCGACTAACGAGGGGGACCTCAGGGACCGCTCTGGTGGCCTCAGGAAAGGCCAGTCCCCACGCGAGTTCCACGGGGGCCTCTCGGGATTCCTCTCCCGTCGATGCCGGGGCCTGAGACCTTGTGTGGAGTCGGGGCCGGAACCTGAGGATTCATCTCCAGTGCTGACATGGATCTTGGGGTACTTCTGGAGTCTCCCCATTGGAGTCAGTCCTCGTCTCGAATGCGGGCATGCACTTGCGCTTCCCTCCAGTGCGGTAGGAGCAGTGTCACCCAGTCTGCAGCGTGGATCAAAGGATCTATGGTTTCCCCTCGAGTGTTTCCCACGAGGCTTTCCCACGAGGCTTTCCCACGAGGCTTTCCCACAGGGCTGTCACACGTGCACACGTGGTGGGACTCGATCCTCGGGTTGAACGTCAAGGCAGTGCAGGGAAAACAGGTTCCTCTGGAATGGACTGACACATCCGGGGGTCTCTTGGAATGGTGACACGACCGTGGAGTTCCTCTCGCCTTTCCTGTGGAGAGTGCCTCCTCTTGAGATGCGACGGGAACGCCGGGAATTCTTTCCCTCCGAAACAGGGAAAGGATCCCTCATCTCGAGCTAGGAGGCGGATACGAGGCTCCCCTGGATGTGTGCGGGAACCCACGTGCTTCCTCTCGAGTGGAGACGGGTATGTCGGGGAACTTCTTGAGTTGCAGCAAGGGTGTGAAGGACCCTTTGGAAGTTCCAGTGGTTAGATGTGATTAGCCTCGAGAAGCCTCAGCGGAAATGGGCCTCATCTCGCCTGGAGGGCAAAACCTCCTGGATTTTCTCGAGTTGCGGCAGGTGCTCTCGACTTACGACGGGGACCTCAGGGACCCGCTCTGGAGGCCTCAGGAAAGGCCAGTCCCCATGCGAGTTCCTCGGGGGCCTCTCGGGATTCCTCTCCCGTCGATGCCGGGGCCTAAGACCTTGTGTGGAGTCGGGGCCAGAACCTGAGGATTCCTCTCCAGTGCTGACATGGATCTTGGGGTACTTCTGGAGTCTCCCCAGGGGAGTCAGTCCTCGTCTCGAATGCGGGCATGCACTTTCGCTTTCCTCCAGAGCGGTAGCATCAGTGTCACACAGTCCTCCGCGTGGATCAAAAGATCTATTGTTTTCCCTCGAGTCTTTCCCACGAGGCTTTCCCACGAGGCTTTCCCACAGGGCTGTCCCACGTGCACACGTGGTGGGAGTCGATCCTCGGCTTGAACGTCAAGGCAGAGCAGGGAAAACAGGTTCCTCTGGAATGGACTGACACAACTGGGGGACTCTTGGAATGGTGGCACGACCCTGGATTTCCTCTCGCCTTTCCTGTGGAGAGCGCCTCCTCTTGAGATGCTACGGGTACACCGGGAATTCTTTCCCTACGAAACAGGGAAAGGATCCCTCATCTCGAGCTAGGAGGCGGAAACGGGGCTCCCCTGGATGTGTGCTGGACCCTCGTGCTTCCTCTCGAGTGGAGACGGGTATGTCGCGGAACTGCTTGAGTTCCAACAAGGGTGTGAAGGACCCTTTGGAAGTTCCAGTGGTTAGATGTGATTAGCCTCGAGAAGCATCAGCGGAAATGGGCCTCATCTCGCCTGGAGGGCAAAACCTCCTGAATTTTCTCGAGTTGCGGCAGGTGCTCTCGACTTACGACTGGGAACTCAGGGACCCGCTCTGGAGGCCTCAGGAAAGGCCAGTCGCCATGCGAGTTCCTCGGGGGCCTCTCGGGATTCCTCTCCCATTGATGCCGGGGTCTAAGACCTTTTGTGGAGTCGGGGCCGGAACCTGAGGATTCCTCTCCAGTGCTGACATGGATCTTGGGGTACTTCTGGAGTCTCCCCAGGGGAGTCAGTCCTCGTCTCGAATGCGGGCATGCACTTGCGCTTTCCTCCAGAGCGGTAGCAGCATTGTCACGCAGTCCGCCGCGTGGATCAAAGGATCTATGCTTTTCCCTCGAGTCTTTCCCACGAGGCTTTCCCACGAGGCTTTCCCACGAGGCTTTCCCACAGGGCTGTCACACGTGCACACGTGGTGGGACTCGATCCTCGGGATGAACGTCAAGGCAGTGCAGGGAAAACAGATTACTCTGGAATGGAATGACACCTCTGGGGGACTCTTGGAATGGTGGCACGACCTTGGAGTTCCTCTCGCCTTTCCTGTGGAGAGCGCCTCCTCTTGATATGCGATGGGAACGCCGGGAATTCTTTCCCTACGAAACAGGGAAAGGATCCCTCATCTAGAGCTAGGAGGCGGAAACGGGGCTCCCCTGGATGTGTGCGGGACCCCACGTGCTTCCTCTCGAGTGGAGACGGGTATGTCGGGGAACCTATTGAGTTGCAGCAAGGGTGTGAAGGACCCTTAGTAAGTTCCAGTGGTTAGACGTGATTAGCCTCGAGAAGCCTCAGCGGAAATGGGCCTTATCTCGCCTGGAGGGCAAAACCTGCTGTATTTTCTCGAGTTGCGGCAGGTGCTCTCGACTTACGAGGGGGACCTCAGGGACCCGCTCAGGTGGCCTCAGGAAAGGCCAGTCCCCATGCGAGTTCCTCGGGGGCCTCTCGGGATTCCTCTCCCGTCGATGCCGGGGCCTAAGACCTTGTGTGGAGTCGGGGCACGAACATGAGGATTCCTCTCCAGTGCTGACATGGACCTTGGGGTACTTCTGGAGTCTCCCGAGGGGAGTAAGTCCTCGTCTCGAATGCGGGCATGCACTTGCGCTTTCCTCCAGAGCGGTAGCAGCAGTGTCACGCAGTCCGCCGCGTGTATCAAAGATCTATGGTTTTCCCTCGAGTTTTTCCCACGAGGCTTTCCCCCGAGGCTTTCCCACAGGGCTGTCCCACGTGCACACGTGGTGGGAGTCGATCCTCGGCTTGAACGTCAAGGCAGTGCAGGGAAAACAGGTTCCTCTGGAATGGACTGACACATCTGGGGGACTCTTGGAATGGTGGCACGACCCTGGAGTTCCTCTCGCCTTTCCTGTGGAGAGCGCCTCATCTTGAAATGCGACGGAAACGCCGGGAATTCTTTCCATACGAAACAGGGAAAGGATCCCTCATCTCGAGCTAGGAGGCGGAAACGGGGCTCCCCTGGATGTGTGCGGGACCCCACGTGCTTCCTCTCGAGTGGAGACGGGTATGTCGGGGAACTTCTTGAGTTGCAGCAAGGGTGTGAAGGACCCTTTGGAAGTTCCAGTGGTTAGACGTGATTGGCCTCGAGAAGCCTCAGCGGAAATGGGCCTCATCTCGCCTGGAGGGCAAAACCTCCTGGATTTTCTCGAGTTGCAGCAGGTGCTCTCGACTTACGACGGGGACCTCAGGGACCCGCTTTGGTGGCCTCAGGAAAGGCCAGTCGCCATGCGAGTTCCTCGGGGGCCTCTCGGGATTCCTCTCCCGTCTATGCCGGGGCCTAAGACCTTGTGTGGAGTCGGGGCCGGAACCTGAGGATTCCTCTCCAGTGCTGACATGGATCTTGGGGTACTTCTGGAGTCTCCCCAGGGGAGTCAGTCCTCGTCTCGAATGCGGGCATGCACTTGCGCTTTCCTCCAGAGCGGTAGCAGCAGTGTCACGCAGTCCGCCGCGTGGATCAATGATCTATGGTTTTCCCTCGAGTTTTTCCCACGAGGCTTTCCCACGAGGCTTTCCCACAGGGCTGTCCCACGTGCACACGTGGTGGGAGTCGATCCTCGGCTTGAACGACAAGGCATTTCAGGGAAAACAGGTTCCTCTGGAATGGACTGACACATCTGGGGGACTCTTGGAATGGTGGCACGACCCTGGAGTTCCTCTCGCCTTTCCTGTGGAGAGCGCCTCCTCTTGAGATGCGACGGGAACGCCGGGAATTCTTTCCCTACGAAACAGGGAAAGGATCCCTCATCTAGAGCTAGGAGGCGGAAACGGGGCTCCCCTGGATGTGTGCGGGACACTCGTGCTTCCTCTCGAGTGGAGACGGGTATGTCGGGGAACTTCTTGAGTTGCAGCAAGGGTGTGAAGTACCCTTTGGAAGTTCCAGTGGTTAGACGTGATTGGCCTCGAGAAGCCTCAGAGGAAATGGGCCTCATCTCGCTTGGAGGGCAAAACCTCCTGGATTTTCTCGAGTTGCGGCAGGTGCTCTCCACTTACGACGGGGACCTCAGGGACCCGCTCTGGTGGCCTCAGGAAAGGCCAGTCCCCATGCGAGTTCCTCGGGGGCCTCTCGGGATTCCTCGCCCGTCGATGCCGGGGCCTAAGACCTTGTGTGGAGTCGCGGCCAGAACCTGAGGATTCCTCTCCAGTGCTGACATGGATCTTGGGGTACTTCTGGAGTCTCCCCAGGGCAATCAGTCCTCGTCTCGAATGCGGGAATGCCATTGCGCTCCTCCAGAGCGGTAGCAGCAGTGTCATGCAGTCCGCCGCGTGGATCAAAGGATCTATGGTTTCCCTCGAGTCTTTCCCACGAGTCTTTTCCACGAGGCTTTCTCACAGGGCTGTCCCACGTGCACACGTGGTGGGAGTCGATCCTCGGCTTGAACGTCAAGGCAGTGCAGGGAAAACAGGTTCCTCTGGAATGGACTGACACATCTGGGGGACTCTTGGAATGGTGGCACGACCCTGGAGTTCCTTTCGCCTTTCCTGTGGAGAGCTCCTCCTCTTGAGATGCAACGGGAACGCCGGGAATTCTTTCCCTACGAAACACGGAAAGGATCCCTCATCTCGAGCTAGGAGGCGGAAACGGGGCTCCCCTGGATGTTTGCGGGACCCCACGTGCTTCCTCTTGAGTGGAGACGGGTATGTCGGGGAACTTCTTGAGTTGCAGCAAGGGTGTGAAGGACCCTTTGGAAGTTCAAGTTGTTAGATGTGATTAGCCTCGAGAAGCCTCAGCGGAAATGGGCCTCATCTCGCCTGTAGGGCAAAAACTCCTGGATTTTCTCGAGTTGCGGCAGGTGCTCTCGACTTACGACGGGGACCTCGGGGACCCGCTCTGGTGGCCTCAGGAAAGGTCAGTCCCCATGCGAGTTCCTCGGGGGCCTCTCGGGATTCCTCTCCCGTCGATGCTGGGGCCTAAGACCTTGTGTGGAGTCGGGGCTGGAACCTGAGGATTCCTCTCCAGTGCTGACATGGATCCTGGGGTTCTTCTGCAGTCTCCCCAGGGAAGTCACTCCCCGTCTCGAATGCGGGCATGCACTTGCGCTTTCCTCCAGAGCGGTAGCAGCAGTGTCACGCAGTCCGCCGCGTGGATTAAATGATCTATGGTTTTCCCTCGAGCCTTTCCCACGAGGCTTTCCCACGAGGCTTTCCCACAGGGCTGTCCCACGTGCACACGTGGTGGGAGTCGATCCTCGGCTTGAACGTCAAGGCAGTGCAGGGAAAACAGGTTCCTCTGGAATGGACTGACACATCTGGGGGACTCTTGGAATGGTGGCACGACCCTGGAGTTCCTCTCGCCTTTCCTGTGGAGAGCGCCTTCTCTTGAGATGCGACGGGAACGCCGGGAATTCTTTCCCTATGAAACAGGGAAAGCATTCCTCATCTCAGGCTCGGAGGCGGAAACGGGTCTCCCCTGGATGTTTGCGCGAGCCTGGTGCTTCCTTTCGAGTGGAGACGGGTATGTCAGGGAACTTCTTGAGTTGCAGCAAGGGTGTGAAGGACCCTTTGGAAGTTCCAGTGGTTAGATGTGATTAGCCTCGAGAAGCCTCAGCGGAAATGGGCCTCATCTCGCCTGGAGGGCAAAACCTCCTGGATTTTCTCGAGTTGCGGCAGGTGCTCTCGACTTACGATGGGGACATCAGGGACCCGCTCTGGTGGCCTCAGGAAAGGCCAGTTCCCATGCGAGTTCCTCGGGGACCTCTCGGGATTCCTCTCCGGTCGATGCCGGGGCCTAAGACCTTGTGTGGAGTCGGGGCCGGAACCTGAGGATTCCTCTCCAGTGCTGACATGGATTTTGGGGTACTTCTGGAGTCTCCGCAGGGGAGTCAGTCCTCGTCTCGAATGTGGGCATACACTTGCGCTTTCCTCCAGAGAGGTAGCAGCAGTGTCACCCAGTCCGCCGGGTGGATCAAAGGATCTATGGTTTTCCCTCGAGTCTTTCCCTCGAGTCTTTCCCACGAGGCTTTCCCACGAGGCTTTCCCACAGGGCTGTCCCACGTGCACACGTGGTGGGAGTCGATCCTCGGCTTGAACGTCAAGGCAGTGCAGGGAAAAAAGGATCCTCTGGAATGGACTGACACATCTGGGGGACTCTTGGAATGGTGGCACGACCCTGGAGTTCCTCTCGCCTTTCCTGTGGAGAGCGCCTCCTCTTGATATGCGACGGGAACGCCGGGAATTCTTTCCCTACGAAACAGGGAAAGGATCCCTCATCTCGAGCTAGGAGGCGGAAACGGGGCTCCCCTGGATGTGTGCGGGACACTCGTGCTTCCTCTTGAGTGGAGACAGGTATGTCGGGGAACTTCTTGAGTTGCAGCAAGGGTGTGAAGGACCCTTTGGAAGTTCCAGTGGTTAGATGTGATTAGCCTCGAGAAGCCCCAGCGGAAATCGGCCTCATCTCGCCTGGAGGGCAAAACCTCCTGGATTTTCTCGAGTTGCGGCAGGTGCTCTCGACTTACGACGGGGACCCCAGGGACCCCTCTGGTGGCCTCAGGAAAGGCCAGTCCCCATGCGAGTTCCTCGGGGGCCTCTCGGGATTCCTCTCCCGTCGATGCCGGGGCCTAAGACCTTGTGTGGAGTCGCGGCCAGAACCTGAGGATTCCTCTCCAGTGCTGACATGGATCTTGGGGTACTTCTGGAGTCTCCCCAGGGGAGTCAGTCCTTGTCTCGAATGCGGGCATGCACTTGCGCTTTCCTCCAGAGCGGTAGCAGCAGTGTCACTCATTCTGCCGCGTGAATCAAAGGGTCTATGGTTTTCCCTCGAGTCTTTCCCACGAGGCTTTCACTCGAGGCTTTCCCACAGGGCTGTCCCACGTGCACACGTGTTGGGAGTCGATCCTCGGCTTGAACGTCAAGGCAGTGCAGGGAAAACAGGTTCCTCTGGAATGGACTGAAACATCTGGGGGACTCTTGGAATGGTGGCACTACCCTGGAGTTCCTCTCGCCTTACCTGTGGAGAGCGCCTCCTCTTGAGATGCGACGGCAACGCCTGGAATTCTTTCCCTACGAAACAGGGAAAGGATCCCTCATCTCGAACTAGGAGGCGGAAACGGGGCTCCCCTGGATGTGTGCGGGACCACACGTGCTTCCTCTCGAGTGGAGACGGGTATGTCGCGGAACTGCTTGAGTTGCAGCAAGGATGTGAAGGACCCTTTGGAAGTTCCAGTAGTTAGATGTGATTGGCCTCGAGAAGCCTCAGCGGAAATGGGCCTCATCTCGCCTGGAGGGCAAAACCTCCTGGATTTTCTCGAGTTGCGGCAGGTGCTCTCGACTTACGACGGGGACCTCAGGGACCCGCTCTGGTGGCCTCAGGAAAGGCCAGTCCCCATGCGAGTTTCTCGGGGGCCTCTCGGGATTCCTCTCCCGTCGATGCCGGGGCCTAAGACCTTGTGTGGAGTCGGGGCCGGATCCTGAGGATTCCTCTCCAGTGCTGACATGGATCTTGGGGTACTTCTGGAGTCACCCCAGGGGAGTCAGTCCTCGTCTCGAATGCGGGCATGCACTTGCGCTTTCCTCCAGAGCGGTAGCAGCAGTGTCATACAGTCTGCCGCGTGGATCAAAGGATCTATGGTTTTCCCTCGAGTATTTCCCACGAGGCTTTCCCACGAGGCTTTCCCACAGGGCTGTCCCACGTGCACACGTGGTGGGAGTCGATCCTCGGCTTGAACGTCAAGGCAGTGCAGGGAAAACAGGATCCTCTGGAATGGACTGACACATCTGGGGGACTCTTGGTATGGTGGCACGACCCTGGAGTTCCTCTCGCCTTTCCTGTGGAGAGCGCCTCCTCTTGATATGCGACGGGAACGCCGGGAATTGTTTCCCTACGAAACAGGGAAAGGATCCCTCATCTCGAACTAGGAGGCGGAAACGGGTCTCCCCTGGATGTGTGCGGGACCCACGTGCTTCCTCTCGAGTGGAGACGGGTATGTCGTGGAACTGCCTGAGTTGCAGCAAGGGTGTGAAGGACCCTTTGGAAGTTCCAGTGGTTAGATGTGATTGGCCTCGAGAAGCTTCAGCGGAAATGGGCCTCATCTCGCCTGGAGGGCAAAACCTCCTGGATTTTCTCGAGTTGCGGCAGGTTCTCTCGACTTACGACGGGGACCTCGGGGACCCGCTCTGGTGGCCTCAGGAAAGGCCAGTCCCCATGCGAGTTCCTCGGGGACCTCTCGGGATTCCTCTCCCGTCGATGCCGGGGCCTAAGACCTTGTGTGGAGTCGGGGCCGGAACCTGAGGATTCCTCTCCAGTGCTGACATGGATCTTGGGGTACTTCTGGAGTCTCCCCAGGGCAATCAGTCCTCGTCTCGAATGCGGGAATGCACTTGCGCTTTCCTCCAGAGCGGTAGCAGCAGTGTCACGCAGTCCGCCGCGTGGGTCAAAGGATCTATGGTTTCCCTCGAGTCTTTCCCACGAGGCTTTTCCACGAGGCTTTCTCACAGGGCTGTCCCACGTGCACACGTGGTGGGAGTCGATCCTCAGCTTGAACGTCAAGGCAGTGCAGGGAAAACAGGTTCCTCTGGAATGGACTGAAACATCTGGGTGACTCTTGGAATGGTGGCACTACCCTGGAGTTCCTCTCGCCTTACCTGTGGAGAGCGCCTCCTCTTGATATGCGACGGCAATGCCGGGAATTCTTTCCCTACGAAACAGGGAAAGGATCCCTCATCTCGAACTAGGAGGCGGAAACGGGGCTCCCCTGGATGTGTGCGGGACCCCACGTGCTTCCTCTCGAGTGGAGACGGGTATGTCGCGGAACTGCTTGAGTTGCAGCAAGGGTGTGAAGGACCCTTTGGAAGTTCCAGTGGTTAGATGTGATTGGCCTAGAGAAGCCTCAGCGGAAATGGGCCTCATCTCGCCTGGAGGGCAAAACCTCCTGGATTTTCTCGAGTTGCGGCAGGTGCTCTCGACTTACGACGGGGACCTCAGGGACCCGCTCTGGTGGCCTCAGGAAAGGCCAGTCCCCATGCGAGTTTCTCGGGGGCCTCTCGGGATTCCTCTCCCGTCGATGCCGGGGCCTAAGACCTTGTGTGGAGTCGGGGCCGGAACCTGAGGATTCCTCTCCAGCGCTGACATGGATCTTGGGGTACTTCTGGAGTTTCCCCAGGGGAGTCAGTCCTCGTTTCGAATGCGGGCATGCACTTGTGCTTTCCTCCAGAGCGGTAGCAGCAGTGTCACGCAGTCCGCCGCATGGATCAAAGGATCTATGGTTTTCCCTCGAGTCTTTCCCACGAGGCTTTCCCACGAGGCTTTCCCACAGGGCTGTCCCACGTGCACACGTGGTGGGAGTCGATCCTCGGCTTGAACGTCAAGGCAGTGGAGGGAAAACTGGTTCCTCTGGAATGGACTGACACATCTGGGGGACTCTTGGAATGGTGGCACGACCCTGGAGTTCCTCTCGCCTTTCCTGTGGAGAGCGCCTCCTCTTGAGATGCGACGGGAACACTGGGAATTCTTTCCCTACGAAACAGGGAAAGGATTCCTCATCTTGAGCTAGGAGGCGGAAACGGGGCTCCCCTGGATGTGTGCGGGACCCCACGTGCTTCCTCTCGAGTGGAGACGGGTATGTCGGGGAACTTCTTGAGTTGCAGCAGGGGTGTGAAGGACACTTTGGAAGTTCCAGTGGTTAGACGTGATTGGCCTCGAGAAGCCTCAGCGGAAATGGGCCTCATCTCGCTTGGAGGGCAAAACCTCCTGGATTTTCTCGAGTTGCGGCAGGTGCTCTCGACTTACGACGGGGACCTCAGGGACCCGCTCTGGTGGCCTCAGGAAAGGCCAGTCCCCATGCGAGTTCCTCGGGGGCCTCTCGGGATTCCTCTCCCCTCGATGCCGGGGCCTAAGACCTTGTGTGGAGTCGGGGCCGGATCCTGAGGATTCCTCTCCAGTGCTGACATGGATCTTGGGGTACTTCTGGAGTCTCCCCAACGGAGTCAGTCCTCGTCTCGAATGCGGGCATGCACTTGCGCTTTCCTCCAGAGCGGTAGCAGCAGTGTCATACAGTCTGCCGCGTGGATCAAAGGATCTATGGTTTTCCCTCGAGTCTTTCCCACGAGGCTTTCCCACGAGGCTTTCCCACAGGGCTGTCCCACGTGCACACGTGGTGGGAGTCGATCCTCGGCTTGAACGTCAAGGCAGTGCAGGGAAAACTGGATCCTCTGGAATGGACTGACACATCTGGGGGACTCTTGGAATGGTGGCACGACCCTGGAGTTCCTCTCGCCTTTCCTGTGGAGAGCGCCTCCTCTTGATATGCGACGGGAACGCCGGGAATTCTTTCCCTACGAAACAGGGAAAGGATCCCTCATCTCGAACTAGGAGGCGGAAACGGGGCTCCCCTGGATGTGTGCGGGACCCACGTGCTTCCTCTCGAGTGGAGACGGGTATATCGGGGAACTTCTTGAGTTGCAGCAAGGGTGTGAAGGACCCTTTGATAGTTCCAGTGGTTAGATGTGATTAGCCTCGAGAAGCCTCAGCGGAAATGGGCCTCATCTCGCCTGGAGGGTAAAACCTCCTGGATTTTCTCGAGTTGCGGCAGGTGCTCTCGACTTACGACGGGGACCTCAGGGACCCGCTCTGGTGGCCTCAGGAAAGGCCAGTCCCCATGCGAGTTCATCGGAGGCCTCTCGGGATTCCTCTCCCGTCGATGCCGGGGCCTAAGACCTTGTGTGGAGTCGGGGCCGGAACCTGAGGATTCCTCTCCAGGGCTGACATGGATCTTGGGGTACTTCTGGAGTCTCCCCAGGGCAATCAGTCCTCGTCTCGAATGCGGGAATGCCCTTGCGCTTTCCTCCAGAGCGGTAGCAGCAGTGTCACGCAGTCCGCCGCGTGGGTCAAAGGATCTATGGTTTCCCTCGAGTCTTTCCCACGAGGCTTTTCCACGAGGCTTTCTCACAGGGCTGTCCCACGTGCACACGTGGTGGGAGTCGATCCTTAGCTTGAACGTCAAGGCAGTGCAGGGAAAAAAGGTTCCTCTGGAATGGACTGACACATCTGGGGGACTCTTGGAATGGTGGCACGACCCTGGAGTTCCTCTCGCCTTTCCTGTGGAGAGCGCCTGCTCTTGAGATGCGACGGGAACGCCGTGAATTCTTTCCCTACGAAACAGGGAAAGGATCCCTCATCTCGAGCTAGGATGCGGAAACGGGGCTCCCCTGGATGTGTGCGGGACCCTCGTGCTTCCTCTCGAGTGGAGACGGGTATGTCGGGGAACTTCTTGAGTTGCAGCAAGGGTGTGAAGGACCCTTTGGAAGTTCCAGTGGTTAGATGTGATTAGCCTCGAGAAGCCTCAGCGGAAATGGGCCTCATCTCGCCTGGAGGGCAAAACCTCCTAGATTTTCTCGAATTGCGGCAGGTGCTCTCGACTTATGACGGGGACCTCAGGGACCCGCTCTGGTGGCCTCAGGAAAGGCAAGTCCCCATGCGAGTTCCTCGGGGGCCTCTCGGGATTCCTCTCCCGTCGATGCCGGGGCCTAAGACCTTGTGTGGATTCGGGGCCCGAACCTGAGGATTCCTCTCCAGTGCTGACATGGATCTTGGGGTACTTCTGGAGTCTCCCCAGGGGAGTCAGTCCTCGTCTCGAATGCGGGCATGCACTTGCGCTTTCCTCCAGAGCGGTAGCAGCAGTGTCACGCAGTCCGCCGCGTGGGTCAAAGGATCTATGGTTTTCCCTCGAGTTTTTCCCACGAGGCTTTCCCACGAGGCTTTCCCACAGAGCTGTCCCACGTGCACACGTGGTGGGAGTCGATCGTCGGCTTGAACGTCAAGGCAGTGCAGGGAAAACAGGTTCCTCTGGAATGGACTGACACTTCTGGGGGACTCTTGGAATGGTGGCCCGACCCTGGAGTTCCTCTCGCCTTTCCTGTGGAGAGCGCCTCCTCTTGAGATGCGACGGGAACGCCGGGAATTCTTTCCCTACTAAACAGGGAAAGGATCCCTCATCTCGAGCTAGGAGGCGGAAACGGGACTCCCCTGGATGTGTGCGGGACCCTCGTGCTTCCTCTCGAGTGGAGACGGGTATGTCGGGGAACTTCTTGAGTTGCAGCAAGGGTATGAAGGACCCTTTGGAAGTTCCAGTGGTTAGATGTGATTACCCTCGAGAAGCCTCAGCGGAAATGGGCCTCATCTCGCCTGGAGGGCAAAACCTCCTGGATTTTCTCGAGTTGCGGCAGGTGCTCTCGACTTACGACGGGGACCTCGGGGACCCGCTCTGGTGGCCTCAGGAAAGGCCAGTCCCCATTTGAGTTCCTCGGGGGCCTCTCGGGATTCCTCTCCCGTCAATGCCGGGGACTAAGACCTTGTGTGGAGTCGGGGCCGGAACCTGAGGATTCCTGTCCAGTGTTGACATGGATCTTGGGGTACTTCTGGAGTCTCCCCAGGGGAGTCAGTCCTCGTCTCGAATGCGCGCATGCACTTGCGCTTTCCTCCAGAGCGGTAGCAGCAGTGTCACGCAGTCCGCCGCCTGGATCAAAGGATCTATGGTTTTCCCTCGAGTCTTTCCCACGAGGCTTTCCAACGAGGCTTTCCCACAGGGCTGTCCCACGTGCACACGTGGTGGGAGTCGATCCTCGGCTTGAACGTCAAGGCAGTGCAGGGAAAACAGGTTCCTCTGGAATGGACTGACACATCTGGGGGACTCTTGGAATGGTGGCACGACCCTGGAGTTCTTCTCGCCTTTCCTGTGGAGAGCGCCTCCTCTTGAGATGCGACGGGAACGCCGGGAATTCTTTCCCTACGAAACAGGGAAAGGATCCCTCATCTCGAGCTAGGCGGCGGAAACGGGGCTCCCCTGGATGTGTGCGCGTCCCTCGTGCTTCCTCTCGAGTGGAGAATGGTATGTCGGGGAACTTCTTGAGTTGCAGCAAGGGTGTGAAGGACCCTTTGGAAGTTCCAGTGGTTAGATGTGATTAGCCTCGAGAAGCCTCAGCGAAAATGGGCCTCATCTCGCCTGGAGGGCAAAACCTCCTGAATTTTCTCGAGTTGCGGCAGGTGCTCTCGACTTACGACGGGGACCTCGGGGACCCGCTCTGGTGGCCTCAGGAAAGGCCAGTCCCCATTTGAGTTCCTCGGGGGCCTCTCGGGATTCCTCTCCTGTCAATGCCGGGGACTAAGACCTTGTGTGGAGTCGGGGCCGGAACCTGAGGATTCCTGTCCAGTGTTGACATGGATCTTGGGGTACTTCTGGAGACTCCCCAGGGGAGTCAGTCCTCGTCTCGAATGCGGGCATGCACTTGCGCTTTCCTCCAGAGCGGTAGCAGCAGTGTCACGCCGTCCGCCGCGTGGATCAAAGGATCTATGGTTTTCCCTCGAGTCTTTCCCACGAAGCTTTCCCACGAGGCTTTCCCACAGGACTGTCACACGTGCACACGTTTTGGGAGTCGATCCTCGGCTTGAACGTCATGGGAGTGCAGGGAAAACAGGTTCCTCTGGAATGGACTGACATATCTGGGGGACTCTTGGAATAGTGGCACGACCCTGGAGTTCTTCTCGACTTTCCTGTGGAGAGCGCCTCCTCTTGAGATGCGACGGGAATGCCGGGAATTCTTTCCCTACGAAACAGGGAAAGGATCCCTCATCTCGAGCTAGGCGGCGGAAACGGGTCTCCCCTGGATGTGTGCGCGAGCCTCGTGCTTCCTCTCGAGTGGAGACGGGTATGTTGGGGAACTTCTTGAGTTGCAGCAAGGGTGTGAAGGACCCTTTGGAAGTTCCAGTGTTTAGATGTGATTAACCTCGAGAAGCCTCAGCGGAAATGGGCCTCATCTCGCCTGGAGGGCAAAACCTCCTGGAATTTCTCGAGTTGCGGCAGGTGCTCTCGACTTACGACTGGGACATCAGGGACTCGCTCTGGTGGCCTCAGGAAAGGCCAGTCCCCATGCGAGTTCCTCGGGGGCCTCTCGGGATTCCTCTCCCGTCGATGCCGGGGCCTAAGACCTTGTGTGGATTCGGAGCCGGAACCTGAGGATTCCTCTCCAGTGCTGACATGGATCTTGGGGTACTTCTGGAGTTTAACCAGCGGAGTCAGTCCTCGTCTCGAATGCGGGCATACACTTGCGCTTTCCTCCAGAGCGGTAGCAGCAGTGTCACGCAGTCCGCCGCTGGATAAAAGAATCTATCGTTTCCCCTCGAGTCTTTCCCACGAGGCTTTCCCACGAGGCTTTCCCACAGGGCTGTGCCACGTGCACACGTGGTTGGAGTCGATCCTCGGCTTGAACGTCAAGGCAGTGCAGGGAAAACAGGTTCCTCTGGAATGGACTGACACATCTGGGGGACTCTTGGAATGGTGGCACGACCCTGGAGTTCTTCTCGCCTTTCCTGTGGAGAGCGCCTCCTCTTGAGATGCTACGGGAACGCCGGGAATTCTTTACCTACGAAACAGGGAAAGGATCCCTCATCTCGAGCTAGGAGGCGGAAACGGGGCTCCCCTGGATGTGTGCGGGACCCTCGTGCTTCCTCTCGAGTGGAGACGGGTATGTCGGGGAACTTCTTGAGTTGCAGCAATGGTGTGAAGGACCCTATGGAAGTTCCAGTGGTTAGATGTGATTAGCCTCGAGAAGCCTCAGCGGGAATGGGCCTCATCTCGCCTGGAGGGCAAAACCTCCTGGATTTTCTCCAGTTGCGGCAGGTGCTCTCGACTTACGACGGGGACCTCGGGTACCCGCTCTGGTGGCCTCAGGAAAGGCCAGTCCACATGCGAGTTCCTCGGGGGCCTCTCGGGATTCCTCTCCCGTCGATGCCGGGGCCTAAGACCTTGTGTGGAGTCGGGGCCGGAACCTGAGGATTCCTCTCCAGTGCTGACATGGATCCTGGGGTACTTCTGGAGACTCCCCAGGGGAGTCAGTCCTCGTCTCGAATGCGGACATGCACTTGCGCTTTCCTCCAGAGCGGTAGCAGCAGTGTCACGCAGTCCGCCGCGTGGATCAAAGGATCTATGGTTTTCCCTTGAGTCTTTCTCACGAGGCTTTCCCACGAGGCTTTCCCACAGGGCTGTCCCACATGCACACGTGGTGGGAGTCGATCCTCGGCTTGAACGTCAAGGCAGTGCATGGAAAACAGGTTCCTCTGGAATGGACTGACACGTCTGGGGGATTCTTGGAATGGTGCCACGACCCTGGAGTTCCTCTCGCCTTTCCTGTGGAGAGCGCCTCCTCTTGAGATGCGACGGGAATGCCGGGACTTCTTTCCCTATGAAACAGGGAAAGGATCCCTCATCTCGAGCTAGGAGGCGGAAACGGGGCTCCCCTGGATGTGTGCGCGACCCTCGTGATTCCTCTCGAGTGGAGACGGGTATGTCGGGAACTTCTTGAGTTGCAACAAGGGTGTGAAGGACCCTTTGGAAGTTCCAGTGGTTAGATGTGATGAGCCTCGAGAAGCCTCAGCTGAAATTGTCCTCATCTCGCCTGGAGGGCAAATCCTCCTGGAATTTCTCGAGTTGCGGCAGGTGCTCTCGACTTACGACGGGAACCACAGGGACTCGCTCTGGTGGCCTCAGGAAAGGCCAGTCCCCATGCGAGTTCCTCGGGGGCCTCTCGGGATTCCTCTCCCGTCGATGCCGGGGCCTAAGACCTGGTGTGGAGTCGGGGCCGGAACCTGAGGATTCCTCTCCAGTGCTGACATGGATCTTGGGGTACTTCTGGAGTCTCCCCAGGGGAGTCAGTCCTCGTCTCGAATGCGGGCATGCACTTGCGCTTTCCTCCAGAGTGGTAGCAGCAGTGTCACGCAGTCCGCCGCGTGGATCAAAGGATCTATGGTTTTCCCTCGAGTCTTTCCCACGAGGCTTTCCCGCGAGGATTTCCCACAGGGCTGTTCCACGTGCACACGTGGTGGGAGTCGATCCTCGGCTTGAACCTCAAGGCAGTGCAGGGAAAACAGGTTCCTCTGGAATGGACTGACACATCCTGGGGACTCTTGGAATGGTGGCACGACCCTGGAGTTCCTCTCGCCTTTCCTGTGGAGAGCGCCTCCTCTTGAGATGCGACGGGAACGCCGGGAATTCTTTCCCTACGAAACAGGGAAAGGATCCCTCATCTCGAGCTAGGCGGCGGAAACGGGGCTCCCCTGGATGTGTGCGGGACCCCACGTGCTTCCTCTCGAGTGGAGACCGGTATGTCGCGGAACAGCTTGAGTTGCAGCAAGGGTGTGAAGGACCCTTTGGAAGTTCCAGTGGTTAGATGTGATTAGCCTCGAGAAGCCTCAGCGGAAATGGGCCTCATCTCGCCTGGAGGGCAAAACCTCCTGGATTTTCTCGAGTTGCGGCAGGTCCTCTCTACTTACGACTGGGACCTCAGGGACCCGCTCTGGTGGCCTCAGGAAAGGCCAGTCCCCATGCGAATTCCTCGGGGACCTCTCGGGATTCCTCTCCCGTCGATGCCGGGGCCTAAGACCTTGTGTGGAGTCGGGGCCGGAACCTGAGGATTCCTCTCAAGTGCTGACATGGATCTTGGGGTACTTCTGGAGTCTCCCCAGGGGAGTCAGTCCTCGTCTCGAATATGGGCATGCACTTGCGCTTTCAACCAGAGCGGTAGCAGCAGTGTCACGCAGTCCGCCGCGTGGATCAAAGGATCTATGGTTTTCCCTCGAGTCTTTCCCACCAGGCTTTCCCACGAGGCTTTCCCACAGGGCTGTCCCACGTGCACACGTGGTGGGAGTCGATCCTCGGCTTGAACGTCAAGGCAGTGCAGGGAAAACAGGTTCCTCTGGAATGGACTGACACATCTGGGGTCTCTTGGAATGGTGGCACGACCCTGGAGTTCCTCTCGCCTTTCCTTTGGAGTGCGCCCGCTCTTGAGATGCGACGGGAACGCCGGGAATTCTTTCCCTAGGAAACATGGAAAGGATCCCTCATCTCGAGCTAGGAGGCGGAAACGGGGCTCCCCTGGATGTGTGCGGGACCCCACGTGCTTCCTCTCCAGGGAAGACGGGCATGCCGCGGAACTGCTTGAGTTGCAGCAAGAGTGTGAAGGACCCTTTGGAAATTCCAGTGGTTAGATGTGATTAGCCTCGAGAAGCCTCAGCGGAAATGGGCCTCATCTCGCCTGGAGGGCAAAACCTCCTGGATTTTCTCGAGTTGCGGCAGGTGCTCTCGACTTACGACTGGGACATCAGGGACCCGCTCTGGAGGCCTCAGGAAAGGCCAGTCCCTATGCGAGTTCCTCGGGGGCCTCTCGGGATTCCTCTCCCTTCGATGCCGGGGCCTAAGACTTTGTGTGGAGTCGGGGCCGGATCCTGAGGATTCCTCTCCAGTGCTGACATGGATCTTGGGGTACTTCTGGAGTCTCCCCAGGGGAGTCAGTCCTCGTCTCGAATGCGGGCATGCACTTACGCTTTCCTCCAGAGCGGTAGCAGCAGTGTCACGCAGTCCGCCGCGTGGATCAAAGGATCTATGGTTTTCCCTCGAGTCTTTCCCACGAGGCTTTCCCACGACGATTTCCCACAGGGCTGTCCCACGTGCACACGTGGTGGGACTCGATTCTCGGCTCGAACGTCAAGGCAGTGCAGGGAAAACAGGTTCCTCTGTAATGGACTGACACATCTGGGGGACTCTTGGAATGGTGGCCTGACCCTGGAGTTCCACTCGCCTTTCCTGTGGAGAGCGCCTCCTCTTGAGATGCGACGGGAACGCCGGGAATTCTTTCCCTACTAAACAGGGAAAGGATCCCTCATCTCGAGCTAGGAGGCGGAAACGGGGCTCCCCTGGATGTGTACGGGACCCCACGGGCTTCCTCTCGAGTGGAGACGGGTATGCCACGGAACTGCTTGAGTTGCAGCAAGGGTGTGAAGGTCCCTTTGGAAGTTCCAGTGGTTAGATGTGATTAGCCTCGAGAAGCCTCAGCGGAAATGGGCCTCATCTCGCCTGGAGGGCAAAACCTCCTGGATTTACTCGAGTTGCGGCAGGTGCTCTCGACTTACGACTGGGACCTCAGGGACTCGCTCTGGTGGCCTCAGGAAAGGCCAGTCCCCATGCAAGTTCCTCGGGGGCCTCTCGGGATTCCTCTCCCGTCGATGCCGGGGCCTAAGACCTTGTGTGGAGTCGGGGCCGGAAGCTGAGGATTCCTCTCGAGTGCTGACATGGATCTTGGGGTACTTCTGGAGTCTCCCCAGGGGAGTCAGTCCTCGTCTCGAATGCGGGCATGCACTTGCGCTTTCCTCCAGAGCGGTAGCAGCAGTGTCACGCAGTCCGCCGCGTGGATCAAAGGATCTATGGTTTTCCCTCGAGTCTTTCCCACGAGGCTTTCCCACGATGCTTTCCCACAGGGCTGTCCCACGTGCACACGTGGTGGGACTCGATCCTCGGCTTGAACGTCAAGGCAGTGCAGGGAAAACAGGTTCCTCTGGAATGGACTGACACATCTGGGGGACTCTTGGAATGGTGGCACGACCCTGGAGTTCCTCTCGCCTTTCCTGTGGAGAGCGCCTCCTCTTGCGATGCGTCGGGAACGCCGGGAATCTTTCCCTACGAAACAGGGAAAGGATCCGTCATCTCGAGCTAGGAGGCGGAAACGGGGCTCCCCTGGATGTGTGCGGGACCCTCGTGCTTCCTCTCGAGTGGAGACGGGTATGTCGGGGAACTTCTTGAGTTGCATCAAGGGTGTGAAGGACCCTTTGGAAGTTCCAGTGGTTAGATGTGATTAGCCTCGAGAAGCCTCAGCGGAAATGGGCCTCATCTCGCCTGGAGGGCAAAACCTCCTGGATTTTCTCGAGTTGCGGCAGGTCCTCTCGACTTACGACTGGGACCTCAGGGACCCGCTCTGGTGGCCTCAGGAAAGGCCAGTCCCCATGCGAGTTCCTCGGGGACCTCTCGGGATTCCTCTCCCGTCGATGCCGGGGCCTAAGACTTTGTGTGGAGTCGGGGCCGGAACCTGAGGATTCCTCTCCAGTGCTGACATGGATCTTGGGGTACTTCTGGAGTCTTCCCAGGGGAGTCAGTCCTCGTCTCGAATATGGGCATGCACTTGCGCTTTCAACCAGAGCGGTAGCAGCAGTGTCACGCAGTCCACCGCGTGGATCAAAGGGTCTATGGTTTTCCCTCGAGTCTTTCCCACCAGGCTTTCCCACGAGGCTTTCCCACAGGGCTGTCCCACGTGCACACGTGGTGGGAGTCGATCCTCGGCTTGAACGTCAAGGCAGTGCAGGGAAAACAGGTTCCTCTGGAATGGACTGACACATCTAGGGTCTCTTGGAATGGTGGCACGACCCTGGAGTTCCTCTCGCCTTTCCTGTGGAGAGCGCCTCCTCTTGAGATGCGACGGGAACGCCGGGAATCTTTCCCTTCGAAACAGGGAAAATATCCGTCATCTCGAGCTAGGAAGCGGAAACGGGGCTCCCCTGGATGTGTGCGGGACTCTCGTGTTTCCTCTCGAGTGGAGACGGGTATCTCCGGGAACTTCTTGAGTTGCAGCAAGGGTGTGAAGGACCCTTTCGAAGTTCCAGTGGTTAGATGTGATTGGCTTCGAGAAGCCTCAGCGGAAATGGGCCTCATCTCGCCTGGAGGGCAAAACCTCCTGGAATTTCTCGAGTTGCAGCAGGTGCTCTCGACTTACGAAGGGGACCACAGGGACCCGCTCTGGAGGCCTCAGGAAAGGCCAGTCCCGATGCGAGTTCCTCGGGGGCCTCTCGGGATTCCTCTCCCGTCGATGCCGGGGCCTAAGACCTTGTGTGGAGTCGGGGCCGGAACCTGAGGATTCCTCTCCAGTTCTGACATGGATCTTGGGGTACTTCTGGAGTCTCCCCAGGGGAGTCAGTCCTCGTCTCGAATGCGGGCATGCACTTGCGCTTTCCTCCAGAGCGGTAGCAGCAGTGTCACGCAGTCCGCCGCGTGGATCAAAGGATCTATGTTTTTCCCTCGAGTCTTTCCCACGAGGCTTTCCCACGAGGCTTTCCCACAGGGCTGTCCCACGTGCACACGTGGTGGGAGTCGATCCTCGGCTTAAACGTCAAGGCAGTGCAGGGAAAACAGGTTCCTCTGGAATGGACTGACACATCTGGGGGTCTCTTGGAATGGTGGCACGTCCCTGGAGTTCCTCTCGCCTTTCCTGTGGAGAGCGCCTCCTCTTGAGATGCGACGGGAACGCCGGGAATTCTTTCCCTACGAAACAGGGAAAGGATCCCTCATCTCGAGCTAGGAGGCGGAAACGGGGCTCCCCTGGATGTGTGCAGGACCCTCGTGCTTCCTCTCGAGTGGAGACGGGTATGTCGCGGAACTGCTTGAGTTGCAGCAAGGGTGTGAAGGTCCCTTTGGAAGTTCCAGTGGTTAGATGTGATTAGCCTCGAGAAGCCTCAGCGGAAATGGGCCTCATCTCGCCTGGAGGGCAAAACCTCCTGGATTTACTCGAGTTGCGGCAGGTGCTCTCGACTTACGACTGGGACCTCAGGGACTCGCTCTGGTGGCCTCAGGAAAGGCCAGTCCCCATGCAAGTTCCTCGGGGGCCTCTCGGGATTCCTCTCCCGTCGATGCCGGGGCCTAAGACCTTGTGTGGAGTCGGTGCCGGAACCTGAGGTTTCCTCTCCAGTGCTGACATGGATCTTGGGGTATTTCTTGAGTCTCCCCAGGGGAGTCAGTCCTCGTCTCGAATGCGTGCATGCACTTGCGCTTTCCTCCAGAGCGGTAGCAGCAGTGTCACGCAGTCCGCCGCGTGGATCAAAGGATCTATGGTTTTCCCTCGAGTCTTTCCCACGAGGCTTTCCCACGAGGCTTTCCCACAGGGCTGTCCCACGTGCACACGTGGTGGGAGTCGATCCTCGGCTTGAACGACAAGGCAGTGTAGGGAAAACAGGTTCCTCTGGAATGGACTGACACATCTGGGGGTCTCTTGGAATGGTGCCATGACCCTGGAGTTCCTCTCGACTTTCCTGTGGAGAGCGCCTCCTCTTGAGATGCGACGGGAACGCCGGGAATTCTTTCCCTACGAAACAGGGATAGGATCCCTCATCTCGAGCTAGGAGGCGGAAACGGGTCTCCCCTGGATGTGTGCGGGACACTCGTGCTTCCTCTCGAGTGGAGACGGGTATGTCGGGGAACCTGTTGAGTTGCAGCAAGGGTGTGAAGGACCTTTTGGAAGTTCCAGTGGTTAGATGTGATTAGCCTCGATAAGCCTCAGCGGAAATGGGCCTCATCTCGCCTGGAGGGCAAAACCTCCTGGATTTTCTCGAGTTACGGCAGGTGCTCTCGACTTAAGACTGGGAACTCAGGGACCCGCTCTGGTGGCCTCAGGAAAGGCCAGTCCCCATGCGAGTTCCTCGGGGGCCTCTCGGGATTCCTCTCCCGTCGATGCCGGGGCCTAAGACCTTGTGTGGAGTCGGGGCCGGAACCTGAGGATTCCTCTCCAGTGCTGACATGGATCTTGGGGTACTTCTGGAGTCTCCCCAGGGGAGTCAGTCCTCGTCTCGAATGCGGGCATGCACTTGTGCTTTCCTCCAGAGCGGTAGCAGCAGTGTCACGCAGTCCGCCGCGTGGATCAAAGGATCTATGGTTTTCCCTCGAGTCTTTCCCACCAGGCTTTCCCACCAGGCTTTCCCACAGGGCTGTCCCACGTGCACACGTGGTGGGAGTCGATCCTCGGCTTGAAAGTCAAGGCAGTGCAGGGAAAACAGGTTCCTCTGGAATGGACTGACACATCTGGGGGTCTCTTGGAAGGGTGCCATGACCCTGGAGTTCCTCTCGCCTTTCCTGTGGAGAGCGCCTCCTCTTGAGTTGCGACGGGAACGCCGGGAATTCTTTCCCTAAGATACAGGGAAAAAATCCCTCATCTCGAGCTAGGAGGCGGAAACGGGGCTCCCCTGGATGTGTGCGGGACCCCACGTGCTTCCTCTCGAGTGGAGACGGGTATGTCGGGGAACGTCTTGAGTTGCAGCAAGGGTGTGAAGGACCCTTTGGAAGTTCCAGTGGTTAGATGTGATTAGCCTCGAGAAGCCTCAGCGGACATGGGCCTCATCTCGCCTGGAGGCCAAAACCTCCTGGATTTTCTCGAGTTGGTTCAGGTGCTCTCGACTTACGACTGGGACCTCAGGGACCCGCTCTGGTGGCCTCAGGAAAGGCCAGTCCCCATGCGAGTTCCTCGGGGGCCTCTCGGGATTCCTCTCCCGTCGATGCCGGGGCCTAATACCTTGTGTGGAGTCGGGACGGAACATGAGAATTCCTCTCCAGTGCTGACATGGATCTTGGGGTACTTCTGGAGTCTCCCCAGGGGAGTCAGTCATCGTCTCGAATGCGGGCATGCACTTGTGCTTTCCTCCAGAGCGGTAGCAGCAGTGTCACGCAGTCCGCCGCGTGGATCAAAGGATCTATGGTTTTCCCTCGAGTCTTTCCCACGAGGCTTTCCCACGAGGCTTTCCCTCAGGGCTGTCCCACGTGCACACGTGGTGGGAGTCAATCCTCGGCTTGAACGTCAAGGCAGTGAAGGGAAAACAGGTTCCTCTGGAATGGACTGACACATCTGGGGGACTCTTGGAATGGTGGCACGACCCTGGAGTTCCTCTCGCCTTTCCTGTGGAGAGCGCCTCCTCTTGAGATGCGACGGGAACGCCGGGAATTCTTTCCCTACGAAACAGGGAAAGGATCCCTCATCTCGAGCTAGGAGGCGGAAACGGGGCTCCCCTGGATGTGTGCAGGACCCTCGTGCTTCCTCTCGAGTGGAGACGGGTATGTCGGGGAACCTGTTGAGTTGCAGCAAGGGTGTGAAGGACCCTTTGGAAGTTCCAGTGGTTAGATATGATTAGCCTCGAGAAGCCTCAGCGGAAATGGGCCTCATCTCGCCTGGAGGGCAAAACTTCCTGGATTTTCTCGAGTTGCGGCAGGTGCTCTCGACTTACGACGGGGACCTCAGGGACCCGTTCTGGTGGCCTCAGGAAAGGCCAGTCCCCATGCGAGTTCCTCGGGGGCCTCTCGGGATTCCTCTCCCGTCGATGCCGGGGCCTAAGACCTTGTGTGAAGTCGGGGCCGGAACCTGAGGATTCCTCTCCAGTGCTGACATGGATCTTGGGGTACTTCTGGAGTCTTCCGAGGGGAGTCAATCCTCGTCTCCAATGCGGGCAAGCAATTGCGCTTTCCTCCAGAGCAGTAGCAGCAGTGTCACGCAGTCCGCCGCGTGGATCAAAGGATCTATGGTTTTCCCTCGAGTCTTTCCCACGAGGCTTTCCGACGAGGCTTTCCCACAGGGCTGTCCCACGTGCACACTTGGTGGGACTCGATCTTCAGCTTGAACGTCAGGGCAGTGCAGGGAAAACAGGTTCCTCTGGAATGGACTGACACATCTGGGGGTCTCTTGGAATGGTGACACGACCATGGAGTTCCTCTCGCCTTTCCTGTGGAGAGTGCCACCTCTTGAGATGCGACGGGAACGCCGGGAATTCTTTCCCTACGAAACAGGGAAAGGATCCCTCATCTCGAGCTAGGAGGCGGAAACGGGGCTCCCCTGGAAGTGTGCGGGACCCCACGTTCTTCCTCTCGAATGGAGACGGGTATGTCGGGGAACTTCTTGAGTTGCAACAAGAGTGTGAAGGACCCTTTGGAAGTTCCAGTGGTTAGATGTGATTAGCCTCGAGAAGCCTCAGCGGAAATGGGCCTCATCTCGCCTGGAGGGCAAAACCTCCTGGATTTTCTCGAGTTGCGGCAGGTGCTCTCGACTTACGACGGGGACCTCAGGGACCCGTTCTGGTGGCCTCAGGAAAGGCCAGTCCCCATGCGAGTTCCTCGGGGGCCTCTCGGGATCACTCTCCCGTCGATGCCGGGGCCTAAGACGTTGTGTGTAGTCGGGGCCGGAACCTGAGGATTCGTCTCCAGTGCTGACATGGATCTTGGGGTACTTCTGGCGTCTCCCCAGGGGAGTCAGTCCTCGTCTCGAATGCGGGCATGCACTTGCGCTTTCCTCCAGAGCGGTAGCAGCAGTGTCACGCAGTCCACCGCGTGGATCAAAGGATCTATGGTTTTCCCTCCAGTCTTTCCCACGAGGCTTTCCGACGAGGCTTTCCCACAGGGATGTCCCACGTGCACACGTGGTGGGAGTCGATCCTCGGCTTGCACGTCAAGGCAGTGCAGGGAAAACAGGTTCCTCTGGAATGGACTGACACATCTGGGGGACTCTTGGAATGGTGGCACGACCCTGGAGTTCCTCTCGCCTTTCCTGTGGAGAGCGCCTCGTCTTGAGATGCGACGGGAACGCCGGGAATTCTTTCCCTACTAAACAGGGAAAGGATCCCTCATCTCGAGCTAGGAGGCGGAAACGGGGCTCCCCTGGATGTGTGCGGGACCCCACGTGCTTCCTCTCGAGTGGAGACGGGTATGTCGGGGAACTTCTTGAGTTGCAGCAAGGGTGTGAAGGACCCTTTGGAAGTTCCAGTGGTTAGATGTGATTAGCCTCGAGAAGCCTCAGCGGAAATGGGCCTCATCTCGCCTTGAGGGCAAATCCTCCTGGATTGTCTCGAGTTGCGGCAGGTGCTCTCGACTTACGACGGGGACCTCAGGGACCCGTTCTGGTGGCCTCAGGAAAGGCCAGTTCCCATGCGAGTTCCTCGGGGGCCTCTCGGGATTCCTCTCCCGTCGATGCCGGGGCCTAAGACCTTGTGTGAAGTCCCGGCCGGAACCTGAGGATTCCTCTCCAGTGCTGACATGGATCTTGGGGTACTTCTGGAGTCTTCCGAGGGGAGTCAGTCCGCGTCTCGAATGCGGGCATGCACTTGTGCTTTCCTCCAGAGCAGTAGCAGCAGTGTCACGCAGTCCGCCGCGTGGATCAAAGGATCTATGGTTTTCCCTCTAGTCTTTCCCACGAGGCTTTCCCACGAGGCTTTCCCACAGGGCTGTCCCACGTGCACACGTGGTGGGAGTCGATCCTCGGCTTGAACGTCAAGGCAGTGCAGGGAAAACAGGTTCCTCTGGAATGGACTGACACATCTGGGGGACTCTTGGAATGGTGCCACGACCCTGGAGTTCCTCTCGCCTTTCCTGTGGAGAGCGCCTCCTCTTGAGATGCGACGGGAACGCCGGGAATTCTTTCCCTACGAAACAGGGAAAGGATCCCTCATCTCGAGCTAGGAGGCGGAAACGGGGCTCCCCTGGATGTGTGCGGGACCCCACGTGCTTCCTCTCGAGTGGAGACGGGTATGTCGGGTAACTTCTTGAGTTGCAGTAAGGGTGTGAAGGACCCTTTGGAAGTTCCAGTTGCTAAATGCGATTAGCCTCGAGAAGCCTCAGCGGAAATGGGCCTCATCTCGCCTGGAGGGCAAAGGCTCCTGGATTTTCTCGAGTTGCGGCAGGTGCTCTCGACTTACGACGGGGACCTCAGGGACACGCTCTGGAGTCCTCAGGAAAGGCCAGTCCCCATGCGAGTTCCTCGGGGGCCTCTCGGGATTCCTCTCCAGTCGATGCCCGGGCCTAAGACCTTGTGTGGAGTCGGGGCCGGAACCTGAGGATTCCTCTCCAGTGCTGACATGGATCTTCTGGTACTTCTGGAGTCTCCCTAGGGGAGTCAGTCCACGTCTCGAATGCGGGCATGCACTTGCGTTTTCCTCCAGAGTGGTAGCAGCAGTGTCACGCAGTCCGCCGCGTGGATCAAAGGATCTATGGTTTTCCCTCGAGTCTTTCCCACGAGGCTTTCCCATGAGGCTTTCCCACAGGGCTGTCCCACGTGCACACGTGGTGGGAGTCGATCCTCGGCTTGAACGTCAAGGAAGTGCAGGGAAAACAGGTTCCTCTGGAATGGACTGACCCATCTGGGGGACTCTTGGAATGGTGGCACGACCCTGGAGTTCCTCTCGCCTTTCCTGTGGAGAGCGCCTCCTCTTGAGATGCGACGGGAACGCCGGGAATTCTTTCCCTACGAAACAGGGAAAGGATCCCTCATCTCGAGCTAGGAGGCGGAAACGGGGCTCCCCTGGATGTGTGCGGGACCCCACGTGTTTCCTCTCGAGTGGAGACGGGTATGTCGGGGAACTTCTTGAGTTGCAGCAAGGGTGTGAAGTACCCTTTGGAAGTTCCAGTGGTTAGATGTGATTAGCCTGGAGAAGCCTCAGCGGAAATGAGCCTCATCTCGCCTGGAGGGCAAAACCTACTGGATTTTCTCGAGTTAGGGCAGGTGCTCTCGACTTATGAGGGGGACCTCAGGGACCCGCTCTGGTGGCCTCAGGAAAGGTCAGTCCCCATGCGAGTTCCTCGGGGGCCTCTCGGGATTCCTCTCCCGTCGATGCCGGGGCCTAAGACCTTGTGTGGAGTCCGGGCCGGAACCTGACGATTCCTCTCCAGTGCTGACATGGATCTTGGGGTCCTTCTGGAGTCTCCCCAGGGGAGTCAGTCCTCCTTTCGAATGCGGGCATGCACTTGCGCTTTCCTCCAGAGCAGTAGCAGCAGTGTCACGCAGTCCGCCGCGTGGATCAAAGGATCTATGGTTTTCCCTCGAGTCTTTCCCACGAGGCTTTCCCACGAGGCTTTCCCACAGGGCTGTCCCACGTGCACACGTGGTGGGAGTCGATCCTCGGCTTGAACTTCAAGGCAGTGCAGGGAAAACAGGTTCCTCTGGAATGGACTGACCCATCTAGGGGACTCTTCGAATGGTGGCACGACCCTGGAGTTCCTCTCGCCTTTCCTGTGGAGAGCGCCTCCTCTTGAGATGCGACGGGAACGCCGGGAATTCTTTCCCTACTAAACAGGGAAAGGATCCATCATCTCGAGCTAGGAGGCGGAAACAGGGCTCCCCTGGATGTGTGCGGACCCCACGTGCTTCCTCTCCAGTGGAGACGGTTATGTCGGGGAACTTCTTGAGTTGCAGCAAGGGTGTGAAGGACCCTTTGGAAGTTCCAGTGGTTAGATGCTATTAGCCTCGAGAAGCCTCAGCGGAAATGGGCCTCATCTCGCCTGGAGGGCAAAACCTCCTGGATTTTCTCGAGTTGCGGCAGGTGCTCTCGACTTACGACGGGGACCTCAGGGACCCGCTCTGGTAGCCTAAGGAAAGGACAGTCCCCATGCGAGTTCCTCGGGGGCGTCTCGGGATTCCTCTCCCGTCGATGCCGGGGCCTAGGACCTAGTGTGGAGTCGGGGCCGGAACCTGAGGATTCCTCTCCAGTGCTGACATCTATCTTGGGGTACTTCTGGAGTCTCCCCAGGGGAGTCAGTCCTCGTCTCGAATGCGGGCATGCACTTTTGCTTTCCTACAGAGCGGTAGCAGCAGTGTCACGCAGTCCGCCGGGTGGATCAAAGGATCTATGGTTTTCCCTCTAGTCTTTCCCACGAGGCTTTCCCACGAGGCTTTCCCACAGGGCTGTACCACGTGCACACTTGGTGGGACTCGATCTTCGGCTTGAACGTCAAGGCAGTGCAGGGAAAACAGGTTCCTCTGGAATGGACTGACACATCTGGGGGTCTCTTGGAATGGTGACACGACCCTGGAGTTCCTCTCGCCTTTCCTGTGGAGAGTGCCACCTCTTGAGATGCGACGGGAACGCCAGGAATTCTTTCCCTACGAAACAGGGAAAGGATCCCTCATCTCGAGCTAGGAGGCGGAAACGGGGCTCCCCTGGAAGTGTGCGGGACCCCACGTGCTTCCTCTCGAGTGGAGACGGGTATGTCGGGGAACTTCTTGAGTTGCAACAAGAGTGTGAAGGACCCTTTGGAAGTTCCAGTGGTTAGATGTGATTAGCCTCGAGAAGCCTCAGCGGAAATAGGCCTCATCTCCCCTGGAGGGCAAAACCTCCTGGATTTTCTCGAGTTGCGGCAGGTGCTCTCGACTTACGACGGGGACCTCAGGGACCCGTTCTGGTGGCCTCAGGAAAGGCCAGTCCCCATGCGAGTTCCTCGGGGGCCTCTCGGGATTCCTCTCCCGTCGATGCCGGGGCCTAAGACGTTGTGTGGAGTCGGGGCCGGAACCTGAGGATTCCTCTCCAGTGCTGACATGGATCTTGGGGTACTTCTGGCGTCTCCCCAGGGGAGTCAGTCCTCGTCTCGAATGCGGGCATGCACTTGCGCTTTCCTCCAGAGCGGTAGCAGCAGTGTCACGCAGTCCACCGCGTGGATCAAAGGATCTATGGTTTTCCCTCCAGTCTTTCCCACGAGGCTTTCCGACGAGGCTTTCCCACAGGGATGTCCCACGTGCACACGTGGTGGGAGTCGATCCTCGGCTTGCACGTCAAGGCAGTGCAGGGAAAACAGGTTCCTCTGGAATGGACTGACACATCTGGGGGACTCTTGGAATGGTGGCACGACCCTGGAGTTCCTCTCGCCTTTCCTGTGGAGAGCGCCTCGTCTTGAGATGCGACGGGAACGCCGGGAATTCTTTCCCTACTAAACAGGGAAAGGATCCCTCATCTCGAGCTAGGAGGCGGAAACGGGGCTCCCCTGGATGTGTGCGGGACCCCACGTGCTTCCTCTCGAGTGGAGACGGGTATGTCGGGGAACTTCTTGAGTTGCAGCAAGGGTGTGAAGGACCCTTTGGAAGTTCCAGTGGTTAGATGTGATTAGCCTCGAGAAGCCTCAGCGGAAATGGGCCTCATCTCGCCTGGAGGGCAAATCCTCCTGGATTGTCTCGAGTTGCGGCAGGTGCTCTCGACTTACGACGGGGACCTCAGGGACCCGTTCTGGTGGCCTCAGGAAAGGCCAGTCCCCATGCGAGTTCCTCGGGGGCCTCTCGGGATTACTCTCCCGTCAATGCCGGGCCTAAGACCTTGTGTGAAGTCCCGGCCGGAACCTGAGGATTCCTCTCCAGTGCTGACATGGATCTTGGGGTACTTCTGGAGTCTTCCGAGGGGAGTCAGTCCGCGTCTCGAATGCGGGCATGCACTTGTGCTTTCCTCCAGAGCAGTAGCAGCAGTGTCACGCAGTCCGCCGCGTGGATCAAAGGATCTATGGTTTTCCCTCTAGTCTTTCCCACGAGGCTTTCCCACGAGGCTTTCCCACAGGGCTGTCCCACGTGCACACGTGGTGGGAGTCGATCCTCGGCTTGAACGTCAAGGCAGTGCAGGGAAAACAGGTTCCTCTGGAATGGACTGACACATCTGGGGGACTCTTGGAATGGTGCCACGACCCTGGACTTCCTCTCGCCTTTCCTGTGGAGAGCGCCTCCTCTTGAGATGCGACGGGAACGCCGGGAATTCTTTCCCTACTAAACAGGGAAAGGATCCCTCATCTCGAGCTAGGAGGCGGAAACGGGGCTCCCCTGGATGTGTGCGGGACCCCACGTGCTTCCTCTCGAGTGGAGACGGGTATGTCGGGTAACTTCTTGAGTTGCAGTAAGGGTGTGAAGGACCCTTTGGAAGTTCCAGTGGCTGCATGCGATTAGCCTCGAGAAGCCTCAGCGGAAATGGGCCTCATCTCGCCTGGAGGGCAACACCTCCTGGATTTCCTCGAGTTGCGGCAGGTGCTCTCGACTTACGACGGGGACCTCAGGGACCCGCTCTGGTGGCCTCAGGAAAGGCCAGTCCCCATGCGAGTTCCTCGGGGGCCTCTCGGGATTCCTCTCCCGTCGATGCCCGGGCCTAAGACCTTGTGTGGAGTCGGGGCCGGAACCTGAGGATTCCTCTCCAGTGCTGACATGGATCTTGCGGTACTTCTGGAGTCTCCCTAGGGGAGTCAGTCCACGTCTCGAATGCGGGCATGCACTTGCGTTTTCCTCCAGAGTGGTAGCAGCAGTGTCACGCAGTCCGCCGCGTGGATCAAAGGATCTATGGTTTTCCCTCGAGTCTTTCCCACGAGGCTTTCCCATGAGGCTTTCCCAAAGGGCTGTCCCACGTGCACACGTGGTGGGAGTCGATCCTCGGCTTGAACGTCAAGGAAGTGCAGGGAAAACAGGTTCCTCTGGAATGGACTGACCCATCTGGGGGACTCTTGGAATGGTGGCACGACCCTGGAGTTCCTCTCGCCTTTCCTGTGGAGAGCGCCTCCTCTTGAGATGCGACGGGAACGCCGGGAATTCTTTCCCTACGAAAAAGGGAAAGGATCCCTCATCTCGAGCTAGGAGGCGGAAACGGGGCTCCCCTGGATGTGTGCGGGACCCCACGTGTTTCTTCTCGAGTGGAGACGGGTATGTCGGGGAACTTCTTGAGTTGCAGCAAGGGTGTGAAGGACCCTTTGGAAGTTCCAGTGGTTAGATGTGATTAGCCTGGAGAAGCCTCAGCGGAAATGAGCCTCATCTCGCCTGGAGGGCAAAACCTACTGGATTTTCTCGAGTTAGGGCAGGTGCTCTCGACTTTTGAGGGGGACCTCAGGGACCCGCTCTGGTGGCCTCAGGAAAGGTCAGTCCCCATGCGAGTTCCTCGGGGGCCTCTCGGGATTCCTCTCCCGTCGATGCCGGGGCCTAAGACCTTGTGTGGAGTTAGGGCCGGGACCTGACGATTCCTCTCCAGTGCTGACATGGATTTTGGGGTCCTTCTGGAGTCTCCCCAGGGGAGTCAGTACTCCTTTCGAATGCGGGCATGCACTTGCGCTTTCCTCCAGAGCAGTAGCAGCAGTGTCACGCAGTCCGCCGCGTGGATCAAAGGATCTATGGTTTTCCCTCGAGTCTTTCCCACGAGGCTTTCCCACGAGGCTTTCCCACAGGGCTGTCCCACGTGCACACGTGGTGGGAGTCGATCCTCGGCTTGAACTTCAAGGCAGTGCAGGGAAAACAGGTTCCTCTGGAATGGACTGACCCATCTAGGGGACTCTTCGAATGGTGGCACGACCCTGGAGTTCCTCTCGCCTTTCCTGTGGAGAGCGCCTCCTCTTGAGATGCGACGGGAACGCCGGGAATTCTTTCCCTACTAAACAGGGAAAGGATCCATCATCTCGAGCTAGGAGGCGGAAACGGGGCTCCCCTGGATGTGTGTGGACCCCACGTGCTTCCTCTCCAGTGGAGACGGTTATGTCGGGGAACTTCTTGAGTTGCAGCAAGGGTGTGAAGGACCCTTTGGAAGTTCCAGTGGTTAGATGCTATTAGCCTCGAGAAGCCTCAGCGGAAATGGGCCTCATCTCGCCTGGAGGGCAAAACCTCCTGGATTTTCTCGAGTTGCGGCAGGTGCTCTCGACTTACGACGGGGACCTCAGGGACCCGCTCTGGTAGCCTCAGGAAAGGACAGTCCCCATGCGAGTTCCTCGGGGGCCTCTCGGGATTCCTCTCCCGTCGATGCCGGGGCCTGAGACCTTGTGTGGAGTCGGGGCCGGAACCTGAGGATTCCTCTCCAGTGCTGACATGGATCTTGGGGTCCTTCTGGAGTCTCCCCAGGGGAGTCAGTCCTCGTTTCGAATGCGGACATGCACTTGCGCTTTCCTCCAGAGCATTAGCAGCAGTGTCACGCAGTCCGCCGCGAGGATCAAAGGATCTATGGTTTTCCCTCGAGTCTTTCCCACGAGGCTTTCCCACGGGGCTTTCCCAAAGGGCTGTCCCACGTGCACACGTGGTGGGAGTCGATCCTCGGCTTGAACGTCAAGGAAGTGCAGGGAAAACAGGTTCCTCTGGAATGGACTGACCCATCTGGGGGACTCTTGGAATGGTGGCACGACCCTGGAGTTCCTCTCGCCTTTCCTGTGGAGAGCGCCTCCTCTTGAGGTGCGACGGGAACGCCGGGAAATCTTTCCCTACGAAACAGGGAAAGGATCCCTCATCTCGAGCTAGGAGGCGGAAACGGGGCTCCCCTGGATGTGTGCGGGACCCAACGTGCTTCCTCTCGAGTGGAGACGGGTATGTCGCGGAACTGCTTGAGTTGCAGCAAGGGTGTGAAAGACCCTTTGGAAGTTCCAGTGGTTAGATGTGATTAGCCTCGAGAAGCCTCAGCGGAAATGGGCCTCATCTCGCCTGGAGGGCAAAACCTCCTGGATTTTCTCGAGTTGCGGCAGGTGCTCTCGACTTACGACGGGGACCTCAGGAACCCGCTCTGGAGGCCTCAGGAAAGGCCAGTCCCCATGCGAGTTCCTCGGGGGCCTCTCGGGATTCCTCTCCCGTCGATGCCGGGGCCTAAGACCTTGTGTGGAGTAGGGGCCGGAACCTGAGGATTCCTCTCCAGTGCTGACATGGATCTTGGGGTACTTCTGGAGTCTCCCCAGGGGAGTCAGTCCTCGTCTCGAATGCGGGCATGCACTTGCGGTTTCCTCGAGAGTGGTAGCAGCAGTGTCACGCAGTCCGCCGCGTGGATCAAAGGATCTATGGTTTTCCCTTGAGTCTTTCCCACGAGGCTTTCCCACAGGGCTGTCCCACGTGCACACGTGGTGGGAGTCGATCCTCGGCTTGAACGTCAAGTCAGTGCAGGGAAAACAGGTTCCTCTGGAATGGACTGACCCATCTGGGGGACTCTTGGAATGGTGGCACGACCCTGGAGTTCCTCTCGCCTTTCCTGTGGAGAGCGCCTTCTCTTGAGATGCGACGGGAACGCCGGGAATTCTTCCCTACGAAACAGGGAAAGGATCCCTTATCTCGAGCTAGGAGGCGGAAACGGGGCTCCCCTGGATGTGTGCGGGACCCCACGTGATTCCTCTCGAGTGGAGACGGGTATGTCGCAGAACTGCTTGAGTTGCAGCAAGGGTGTGAAGGACCCTTAGGAAGTTCCAGTGGTTAGATGTGATTAGCCTCGAAAAGCCTCAGCGGAAATGGGCCTCATCTCGCCTGGAGGGCAAAACCTCCTGGATTTACTCGAGTTGCGGCAGGTGCTCTCGACTTACGACTGGGACCTCAGGGACCCGCTCTGGTGGCCTCAGGAAAGGCCAGTCCCCATGCGAGTTCCTCGGGGGCCTCTCGGGATTCCTCTCCCGTCGATGCCGGGGCCTAAGACCTTGTGTGGAGTCGGTGCCGGAACCTGAGGTTTCCTCTCCAGTGCTGACATGGATCTTGGGGTACTTCTTGAGTCTCCCCAGGGGAGTCAGTCCTCGTCTCGAATGCGTGCATGCACTTGCGCTTTCGTCCAGAGCGGTAGCAGCAGTGTCACGCAGTCCGCCGCGTGGATCAAAGGATCTATGTTTTTCCCTCGAGTCTTTCCCACGAGGCTTTCCCACGAGGCTTTCCCACAGGGCTGTCCCACGTGCACACGTGGTGGGAGTCGATCCTCGGCTTGAACGTCAAGGCAGTGCAGGGAAAACAGGTTCCTCTGGAATGGACTGACACATCTGGGGGACTCTTGGAATGGTGCCACGACCCTGGAGTTCCTCTCGCCTTTCCTGTGGAGAGCGCCTCCTCTTGAGATGCGACGGGAACGCCGGGAATTCTTTCCCTACGAAACAAGGAAAGGATCCCTCATCTCGAGCTAAGAGGCGGAAACGGGGCTCCCCTGGATGTGTGCGGGACCCCACGTGCTTCCTCTCGAGTGGAGACGGGTATGTCGGGGAAATTCTTGAGTTGCAGCAAGGGTGTGAAGCACCCTTTGGAAGTTCCAGTGGTTAGATGTGATTAGCCTCGAGAAGCCTCAGCGGAAATGGGCCTCATCTCGCCAGGAGGGCAAAACCTCCTGGATTTTCTCGAGTTGGGGCAGGTGCTCTCGACTTACGACGGGGACCTCAGGGACCCGCTCTGGTGGCCTCAGGAAAGGCCAGTCCCCATGCGAGTTCCTCGGGGGCCTCTCGGGATTCCTCTCCCGTCGATGCCGGGGCCTAAGACGTTGTGTGGAGTCGGGGCCGGAACCTGAGGATTCCTCTCCAGTGCTGACATGGATCTTGGGGTACTTCTGGCGTCTCCCCAGGGGAGTCAGTCCTCGTCTCGAATGCGGGCATGCACTTGCGCTTTCCTCCAGAGCGGTAGCAGCAGTGTCACGCAGTCCACCGCGTGGATCAAAGGATCTATGGTTTTCCCTCCAGTCTTTCCCACGAGGCTTTCCGACGAGGCTTTCCCACAGGGATGTCCCACGTGCACACGTGGTGGGAGTCGATCCTCGGCTTGCACGTCAAGGCAGTGCAGGGAAAACAGGTTCCTCTGGAATGGACTGACACATCTGGGGGACTCTTGGAATGGTGGCACGACCCTGGAGTTCCTCTCGCCTTTCCTGTGGAGAGCGCCTCGTCTTGAGATGCGACGGGAACGCCGGGAATTCTTTCCCTACTAAACAGGGAAAGGATCCCTCATCTCGAGCTAGGAGGCGGAAACGGGGCTCCCCTGGATGTGTGCGGGACCCCACGTGCTTCCTCTCGAGTGGAGACGGGTATGTCGGGGAACTTCTTGAGTTGCAGCAAGGGTGTGAAGGACCCTTTGGAAGTTCCAGTGGTTAGATGTGATTAGCCTCGAGAAGCCTCAGCGGAAATGGGCCTCATCTCGCCTTGAGGGCAAATCCTCCTGGATTTTCTCGAGTTGCGGCAGGTGCTCTCGACTTACGACGGGGACCTCAGGGACCCGTTCTGGTGGCCTCAGGAAAGGCCAGTCCCCATGCGAGTTCCTCGGGGGCCTCTCGGGATTCCTCTCCCGTCAATGCCGGGCCTAAGACCTTGTGTGAAGTCCCGGCCGGAACCTGAGGATTCCTCTCCAGTGCTGACATGGATCTTGGGGTACTTCTGGAGTCTTCCGAGGGGAGTCAGTCCGCGTCTCGAATGCGGGCATGCACTTGTGCTTTCCTCCAGAGCAGTAGCAGCAGTGTCACGCAGTCCGCCGCGTGGATCAAAGGATCTATGGTTTTCCCTCTAGTCTTTCCCACGAGGCTTTCCCACGAGGCTTTCCCACAGGGCTGTCCCACGTGCACACGTGGTGGGAGTCGATCCTCGGCTTGAACGTCAAGGCAGTGCAGGGAAAACAGGTTCCTCTGGAATGGACTGACACATCTGGGGGACTCTTGGAATGGTGCCACGACCCTGGAGTTCCTCTCGCCTTTCCTGTGGAGAGCGCCTCCTCTTGAGATGCGACGGGAACGCCGGGAATTCTTTCCCTACTAAACAGGGAAAGGATCCCTCATCTCGAGCTAGGAGGCGGAAACGGGGCTCCCCTGGATGTGTGCGGGACCCCACGTGCTTCCTCTCGAGTGGAGACGGGTATGTCGGGTAACTTCTTGAGTTGCAGTAAGGGTGTGAAGGACCCTTTGGAAGTTCCAGTGGCTGCATGCGATTAGCCTCGAGAAGCCTCAGCGGAAATGGGCCTCATCTCGCCTGGAGGGCAACACCTCCTGGATTTTCTCGAGTTGCGGCAGGTGCTCTCGACTTACGACGGGGACCTCAGGGACCCGCTCTGGTGGCCTCAGGAAAGGCCAGTCCCCATGCGAGTTCCTCGGGGGCCTCTCGGGATTCCTCTCCCGTCGATGCCCGGGCCTAAGACCTTGTGTGGAGTCGGGGCCGGAACCTGAGGATTCCTCTCCAGTGCTGACATGGATCTTGCGGTACTTCTGGAGTCTCCCTAGGGGAGTCAGTCCACGTCTCGAATGCGGGCATGCACTTGCGTTTTCCTCCAGAGTGGTAGCAGCAGTGTCACGCAGTCCGCCGCGTGGATCAAAGGATCTATGGTTTTCCCTCGAGTCTTTCCCACGAGGCTTTCCCATGAGGCTTTCCCACAGGGCTGTCCCACGTGCACACGTGGTGGGAGTCGATCCTCGGCTTGAACGTCAAGGAAGTGCAGGGAAAACAGGTTCCTCTGGAATGGACTGACCCATCTGGGGGACTCTTGGAATGGTGGCACGACCCTGGAGTTCCTCTCGCCTTTCCTGTGGAGAGCGCCTCCTCTTGAGATGCGACGGGAACGCCGGGAATTCTTTCCCTACGAAAAAGGGAAAGGATCCCTCATCTCGAGCTAGGAGGCGGAAACGGGGCTCCCCTGGATGTGTGCGGGACCCCACGTGTTTCCTCTCGAGTGGAGACGGGTATGTCGGGGAACTTCTTGAGTTGCAGCAAGGGTGTGAAGGACCCTTTGGAAGTTCCAGTGGTTAGATGTGATTAGCCTGGAGAAGCCTCAGCGGAAATGAGCCTCATCTCGCCTGGAGGGCAAAACCTACTGGATTTTCTCGAGTTAGGGCAGGTGCTCTCGACTTATGAGGGGGACCTCAGGGACCCGCTCTGGTGGCCTCAGGAAAGGTCAGTCCCCATGCGAGTTCCTCGGGGGCCTCTCGGGATTCCTCTCCCGTCGATGCCGGGGCCTAAGACCTTGTGTGGAGTCGGGGCCGGAACCTGACGATTCCTCTCCAGTGCTGACATGGATTTTGGGGTCCTTCTGGAGTCTCCCCAGGGGAGTCAGTCCTCCTTTCGAATGCGGGCATGCACTTGCGCTTTCCTCCAGAGCAGTAGCAGCAGTGTCACGCAGTCCGCCGCGTGGATCAAAGGATCTATGGTTTTCCCTCGAGTCTTTCCCACGAGGCTTTCCCACGAGGCTTTCCCACAGGGCTGTCCCACGTGCACACGTGGTGGGAGTCGATCCTCGGCTTGAACTTCAAGGCAGTGCAGGGAAAACAGGTTCCTCTGGAATGGACTGACCCATCTAGGGGACTCTTCGAATGGTGGCACGACCCTGGAGTTCCTCTCGCCTTTCCTGTGGAGAGCGCCTCCTCTTGAGATGCGACGGGAACGCCGGGAATTCTTTCCCTACTAAACAGGGAAAGGATCCATCATCTCGAGCTAGGAGGCGGAAACGGGGCTCCCCTGGATGTGTGTGGACCCCACGTGCTTCCTCTCCAGTGGAGACGGTTATGTCGGGGAACTTCTTGAGTTGCAGCAAGGGTGTGAAGGACCCTTTGGAAGTTCCAGTGGTTAGATGCTATTAGCCTCGAGAAGACTCAGCGGAAATGGGCCTCATCTCGCCTGGAGGGCAAAACCTCCTGGATTTTCTCGAGTTGCGGCAGGTGCTCTCGACTTACGACGGGGACCTCAGGGACCCGCTCTGGTAGCCTCAGGAAAGGACAGTCCCCATGCGAGTTCCTCGGGGGCCTCTCGGGATTCCTCTCCCGTCGATGCCGGGGCCTGAGACCTTGTGTGGAGTCGGGGCCGGAACCTGAGGATTCCTCTCCAGTGCTGACATGGATCTTGGGGTCCTTCTGGAGTCTCCCCAGGGGAGTCAGTCCTCGTTTCGAATGCGGACATGCACTTGCGCTTTCCTCCAGAGCATTAGCAGCAGTGTCACGCAGTCCGCCGCGAGGATCAAAGGATCTATGGTTTTCCCTCGAGTCTTTCCCACGAGGCTTTCCCACGGGGCTTTCCCAAAGGGCTGTCCCACGTGCACACGTGGTGGGAGTCGATCCTCGGCTTGAACGTCAAGGAAGTGCAGGGAAAACAGGTTCCTCTGGAATGGACTGACCCATCTGGGGGACTCTTGGAATGGTGGCACGACCCTGGAGTTCCTCTCGCCTTTCCTGTGGAGAGCGCCTCCTCTTGAGGTGCGACGGGAACGCCGGGAAATCTTTCCCTACGAAACAGGGAAAGGATCCCTCATCTCGAGCTAGGAGGCGGAAACGGGGCTCCCCTGGATGTGTGCGGGACCCAACGTGCTTCCTCTCGAGTGGAGACGGGTATGTCGCGGAACTGCTTGAGTTGCAGCAAGGGTGTGAAAGACCCTTTGGAAGTTCCAGTGGTTAGATGTGATTAGCCTCGAGAAGCCTCAGCGGAAATGGGCCTCATCTCGCCTGGAGGGCAAAACCTCCTGGATTTTCTCGAGTTGCGGCAGGTGCTCTCGACTTACGACGGGGACCTCAGGAACCCGCTCTGGAGGCCTCAGGAAAGGCCAGTCCCCATGCGAGTTCCTCGGGGGCCTCTCGGGATTCCTCTCCCGTCGATGCCGGGGCCTAAGACCTTGTGTGGAGTCGGGGCCGGAACCTGAGGATTCCTCTCCAGTGCTGACATGGATCTTGGGGTACTTCTGGAGTCTCCCCAGGGGAGTCAGTCCTCGTCTCGAATGCGGGCATGCACTTGCGGTTTCCTCGAGAGTGGTAGCAGCAGTGTCACGCAGTCCGCCGCGTGGATCAAAGGATCTATGGTTTTCCCTTGAGTCTTTCCCACGAGGCTTTCCCACAGGGCTGTCCCACGTGCACACGTGGTGGGAGTCGATCCTCGGCTTGAACGTCAAGTCAGTGCAGGGAAAACAGGTTCCTCTGGAATGGACTGACCCATCTGGGGGACTCTTGGAATGGTGGCACGACCCTGGAGTTCCTCTCGCCTTTCCTGTGGAGAGCGCCTTCTCTTGAGATGCGACGGGAACGCCGGGAATTCTTTCCCTACGAAACAGGGAAAGGATCCCTCATCTCGAGCTAGGAGGCGGAAACGGGGCTCCCCTGGATGTGTGCGGGACCCCACGTGATTCCTCTCGAGTGGAGACGGGTATGTCGCAGAACTGCTTGAGTTGCAGCAAGGGTGTGAAGGACCCTTTGGAAGTTCCAGTGGTTAGATGTGATTAGCCTCGAAAAGCCTCAGCGGAAATGGGCCTCATCTCGCCTGGAGGGCAAAACCTCCTGGATTTTCTCGAGTTGCGGCAGGTGCTCTCGACTTACGACTGGGACCTCAGGGACCCGCTCTGGTGGCCTCAGGAAAGGCCAGTCCCCATGCGAGTTCCTCGGGGGCCTCTCGGGATTCCTCTCCCGTCGATGCCGGGGCCTAAGACCTTGTGTGGAGTCGGTGCCGGAACCTGAGGTTTCCTCTCCAGTGCTGACATGGATCTTGGGGTACTTCTTGAGTCTCCCCAGGGGAGTCAGTCCTCGTCTCGAATGCGTGCATGCACTTGCGCTTTCGTCCAGAGCGGTAGCAGCAGTGTCACGCAGTCCGCCGCGTGGATCAAAGGATCTATGGTTTTCCCTCGAGTCTTTCCCACGAGGCTTTCCCACGAGGCTTTCCCACAGGGCTGTCCCACGTGCACACGTGGTGGGAGTCGATCCTCGGCTTGAACGTCAAGGCAGTGCAGGGAAAACAGGTTCCTCTGGAATGGACTGACACATCTGGGGGACTCTTGGAATGGTGCCACGACCCTGGAGTTCCTCTCGCCTTTCCTGTGGAGAGCGCCTCCTCTTGAGATGCGACGGGAACGCCGGGAATTCTTTCCCTACGAAACAAGGAAAGGATCCCTCATCTCGAGCTAAGAGGCGGAAACGGGGCTCCCCTGGATGTGTGCGGGACCCCACGTGCTTCCTCTCGAGTGGAGACGGGTATGTCGGGGAAATTCTTGAGTTGCAGCAAGGGTGTGAAGCACCCTTTGGAAGTTCCAGTGGTTAGATGTGATTAGCCTCGAGAAGCCTCAGCGGAAATGGGCCTCATCTCGCCAGGAGGGCAAAACCTCCTGGATTTTCTCGAGTTGGGGCAGGTGCTCTCGACTTACGACGGGGACCTCAGGGACCCGCTCTGGTGGCCTCAGGAAAGGCCAGTCCCCATGCGAGTTCCTCGGGGGCCTCTCGGGATTCCTCTCCCGTCGATGCCGGGGCCTAGGACCTAGTGTGGAGTCGGGGCCGGAACCTGAGGATTCCTCTCCAGTGCTGACATGGATCTTGGTGTACTTCTGGAGTCTCCCCAGGGGAGTCAGTCCTCGTCTCGAATGCGGGCATGCACTTTTGCTTTCCTACAGAGCGGTAGCAGCAGTGTCACGCAGTCCGCCGGGTGGATCAAAGGATCTATGGTTTTCCCTCTAGTCTTTCCCACGAGGCTTTCCCACGAGACTTTCCCACAGGGCTGTACCACGTGCACACTTGGTGGGACTCGATCTTCGGCTTGAACGTCAAGGCAGTGCAGGGAAAACAGGTTCCTCTGGAATGGACTGACACATCTGGGGGTCTCTTGGAATGGTGACACGACCCTGGAGTTCCTCTCGCCTTTCCTGTGGAGAGTGCCACCTCTTGAGATGCGACGGGAACGCCGGGAATTCTTTCCCTACGAAACAGGGAAAGGATCCCTCATCTCGAGCTAGGAGGCGGAAACGGGGCTCCCCTGGATGTGTGCGGGACCCCACGTGCTTCCTCTCGAGTGGAGACGGGTATGTCGGGGAACTTCTTGAGTTGCACAAAGGGTGTGAAGGACCCTTTGGAAGTTCCAGTGGTTAGATGTGATTAGCCTCGAGAAGCCTCAGCGGAAATGGGCCTCATCTCGCCTGGAGGGCAAATCCTCCTGGATTTTCTCGAGTTGCGGCAGGTGCTCTCGACTTACGACGGGGACCTCAGGGACCCGCTCTGGTGGCCTCAGGAAAGGCCAGTCCCCTTGCGAGTTCCTCGGGGGCCTCTCGGGATTCCTCTCCCGTCGATGCCGGGGCCTAGGACCTAGTGTGGAGTCGGGGCCGGAACCTGAGGATTCCTCTCCAGTGCTGACATCGATCTTGGGGTACTTCTGGAGTCTCCCCAGGGAAGTCAGTCCTCGTCTCGAATGCGGGCATGCACTTTTGCTTTCCTACAGAGCGGTAGCAGCAGTGTCACGCAGTCCGCCGGGTGGATCAAAGGATCTATGGTTTTCCCTCTAGTCTTTCCCACGAGGCTTTCCCACGAGGCTTTCCCACAGGGCTGTACCACGTGCACACTTGGTGGGAGTCGATCCTCGGCTTGAACGTCAAGGCAGTGCAGGGAAAACAGGTTCCTCTGGAATGGACTGACACATCTGGGGGTCTCTTGGAATGGTGACACGACCCTGGAGTTCCTCTCGCCTTTCCTGTGGAGAGTGCCACCTCTTGAGATGCGACGGGAACGCCGGGAATTCTTTCCCTACGAAACAGGGAAAGGATCCCTCATCTCGAGCTAGGAGGCGGAAACGGGGCTCCCCTGGATGTGTGCGGGACCCCACGTGCTTCCTCTCGAGTGGAGACGGGTATGTCGGGGAACTTCTTGAGTTGCAACAAGAGTGTGAAGGACCCTTTGGAAGTTCCAGTGGTTAGATGTGATAAGCCTCGAGAAGCCTCAGCGGAAATGGGCCTCATCTCGCCTGGAGGGCAAAACCTCCTGGATTTTCTCGAGTTGCGGCAGGTGCTCTCGACTTACGACGGGGACCTCAGGGACCCGTTCTGGTGGCCTCAGGAAAGGCCAGTCCCCATGCGAGTTCCTCGGGGGCCTCTCGGGATTACTCTCCCGTCGATGCCGGGGCCTAAGACGTTGTGTGGAGTCGGGGCCGGAACCTGACGATTCCTCTCCAGTGCTGACATGGATCTTGGGGTAGTTCTGGAGTTTCCCCAGGGGAGTCAGTCCTCGTCTCGAATGCGGGCATGCTCTTGCGCTTTCCTCCAGAGCGGTAGCAGCAGTGTCACGCAGTCCGCCGGGTGGATCAAAGGATCTATGGTTTTCCCTCTAGTCTTTCCCACGAGGCTTTCCCACGAGGCTTTCCCACAGGGATGTCCCACATGCACACGTGGTGGGAGTCGATCCTCGGCTTGAACGTCAAGGCAGTGCATGGAAAACAGGTTCCTCTGGAATGGACTGACACGTCTGGGGCATTCTTGGAATGGTGCCACGACCCTGGAGTTCCTCTCGCCTTTCCTGTGGAGAGCGCCTCCTCTTGAGATGCGACGGGAATGCCGGGAATTCTTTCCCTATGAAACAGGGAAAGGATCCCTCATCTCGAGCTAGGAGGCGGAAACGGGGCTCCCCTGGATGTGTGCGCGACCCTCGTGATTCCTCTCGAGTGGAGACGGGTATGTCGGGAACTTCTTGAGTTGCAACAAGGGTGTGAAGGACCCTTTGGAAGTTCCAGTGGTTAGATGTGATGAGCCTCGAGAAGCCTCAGCTGAAATTGTCCTCATCTCGCCTGGAGGGCAAATCCTCCTGGAATTTCTCGAGTTGCGGCAGGTGCTCTCGACTTACGACGGGAACCACAGGGACTCGCTCTGGTGGCCTCAGGAAAGGCCAGTCCCCATGCGAGTTCCTCGGGGGCCTCTCGGGATTCCTCTCCCGTCGATGCCGGGGCCTAAGACCTTGTGTGGAGTCGGGGCCGGAACCTGAGGATTCCTCTCCAGTGCTGACATGGATCTTGGGGTACTTCTGGAGTCTCCCCAGGGGAGTCAGTCCTCGTCTCGAATGCGGGCATGCACTTGCGCTTTCCTCCAGAGTGGTAGCAGCAGTGTCACGCAGTCCGCCGCGTGGATCAAAGGATCTATGGTTTTCCCTCGAGTCTTTCCCACGAGGCTTTCCCGCGAGGCTTTCCCACAGGGCTGTTCCACATGCACACGTGGTGGGAGTCGATCCTCGGCTTGAACCTCAAGGCAGTGCAGGGAAAACAGGTTCCTCTGGAATGGACTGACACATCCTGGGGACTCTTGGAATGGTGGCACGACCCTGGAGTTCCTCTCGCCTTTCCTGTGGAGAGCGACTCCTCTTGAGATGCGACGGGAACGCCGGGAATTCTTTCCCTACGAAACAGGGAAAGGATCCCTCATCTCGAGCTAGGCGGCGGAAACGGGGCTCCCCTGGATGTGTGCGGGACCCCACGTGCTTCCTCTCGAGTGGAGACCGGTATGTCGCGGAACAGCTTGAGTTGCAGCAAGGGTGTGAAGGACCCTTTGGAAGTTCCAGTGGTTAGATGTGATTAGCCTCGAGAAGCCTCAGCGGAAATGGGCCTCATCTCGCCTGGAGGGCAAAACCTCCTGGATTTTCTCGAGTTGCGGCAGGTCCTCTCGACTTACGACTGGGACCTCAGGGACCCGCTCTGGTGGCCTCAGGAAAGGCCAGTCCCCATGCGAATTCCTCGGGGACCTCTCGGGATTCCTCTCCCGTCGATGCCGGGGCCTAAGACCTTGTGTGGAGTCGGGGCCGGAACCTGAGGATTCCTCTCAAGTGCTGACATGGATCTTGGGGTACTTCTGGAGTCTCCCCAGGGGAGTCAGTCCTCGTCTCGAATATGGGCATGCACTTGCGCTTTCAACCAGAGCGGTAGCAGCAGTGTCACGCAGTCCGCCGCGTGGATCAAAGGATCTATGGTTTTCCCTCGAGTCTTTCCCACCAGGCTTTAACACGAGGCTTTCCCACAGGGCTGTCCCACGTGCACACGTGGTGGGAGTCGATCCTCGGCTTGAACGTCAAGGCAGTGCAGGGAAAACAGGTTCCTCTGGAATGGACTGACACATCTGGGGTCTCTTGGAATGGTGGCACGACCCTGGAGTTCCTCTCGCCTTTCCTTTGGAGTGCGCCCCCTCTTGAGATGCGACGGGAACGCCGGGAATTCTTTCCCTACTAAACAGGGAAAGGATCCCTCATCTCGAGCTAGGAGGCGGAAACGGGGCTCCCCTGGATGTGTGCGGGACCCCACGTGCTTCCTCTCGAGTGAAGACGGGCATGCCGCGGAACTGCTTGAGTTGCAGCAAGGGTGTGAAGGACCCTTTGGAAGTTCCAGTGGTTAGATGTGATTAGCCTCGAGAAGCCTCAGCGGAAATGGGCCTCATCTCGCCTGGAGGGCAAAACCTCCTGGATTTTCTCGAGTTGCGGCAGGTGCTCTCGACTTACGACTGGGACATCAGGGACCCGCTCTGGAGGCCTCAGGAAAGGCCAGTCCCTATGCGAGTTCCTCGGGGGCCTCTCGGGATTCCTCTCCCGTCGATGCCGGGGCCTAAGACTTTGTGTGGAGTCGGGGCCGGATCCTGAGGATTCCTCTCCAGTGCTGACATGGATCTTGGGGTACTTCTGGAGTCTCCCCAGGGGAGTCAGTCCTCGTCTCGAATGCGGGCATGCACTTGCGCTTTCCTCCAGAGCGGTAGCAGCAGTGTCACGCAGTCCGCCGCGTGGATCAAAGGATCTATGGTTTTCCCTCGAGTCTTTCCCACGAGGCTTTCCCACGACGATTTCCCACAGGGCTGTCCCACGTGCACACGTGGTGGGACTCGATTCTCGGCTCGAACGTCAAGGCAGTGCAGGGAAAACAGGTTCCTCTGTAATGGACTGACACATCTGGGGGACTCTTGGAATGGTGGCACGACCCTGGAGTTCCTCTCGCCTTTCCTGTGGAGAGCGCCTCCTCTTGAGATGCGACGGGAACGCCGGGAATTCTTTCCCTACTAAACAGGGAAAGGATCCCTCATCTCGAGCTAGGAGGCGGAAACGGGGCTCCCCTGGATGTGTACGGGACCCCACGGGCTTCCTCTCGAGTGGAGACGGGTATGCCACGGAACTGCTTGAGTTGCAGCAAGGGTGTGAAGGACCTTTTGGAAGTTCCAGTGGTTAGATGTGATTAGCCTCGAGAAGCCTCAGCGGAAATGGGCCTCATCTCGCCTGGAGGGCAAAACCTCCTGGATTTTCTCGAGTTACGGCAGGTGCTCTCGACTTAAGACTGGGACCTCAGGGACCAGCTCTGGTGGCCTCAGGAAAGGCCAGTCCCCTTGCGAGTTCCTCGGGGGCCTCTCGGGATTCCTCTCCCGTCGATGCCGGGGCCTAATACCTTGTGTGGAGTCGGGGCCGGAAGCTGAGGATTCCTCTCGAGTGCTGACATGGATCTTGGGGTACTTCTGGAGTCTCCCCAGGGGAGTCAGTCCTCGTCTCGAATGCGGGCATGCACTTGCGCTTTCCTCCAGAGCGGTAGCAGCAGTGTCACGCAGTCCGCCGCGTGGATCAAAGGATCTATGGTTTTCCCTCGAGTCTTTCCCACGAGGCTTTCCCACGAGGCTTTCCCACAGGGCTGTCCCACGTGCACACGTGGTGGGAGTCGATCCTCGGCTTGAACGTCAAGGCAGTGCAGGGAAAACAGGTTCCTCTGGAATGGACTGACACATCTGGGGGACTCTTGGAATGGTGGCAAGACCCTGGAGTTCCTCTCGCCTTTCCTGTGGAGAGCGCCTCCTCTTGCGATGCGTCGGGAACGCCGGGAATCTTTCCCTACGAAACAGGGAAAGGATCCGTCATCTCGAGCTAGGAGTTGGAAACGGGGCTCCCCTGGATGTGTGCGGGACCGTCGTGCTTCCTCTCGAGTGGAGACGGGTATGTCGGGGAACTTCTTGAGTTGCAGCAAGGGTGTGAAGGACCCTTTGGAAGTTCCAGTGGTTAGATGTGATTAGCCTCGAGAAGCCTCAGCGGAAATGGGCCTCATCTCGCCTGGAGGGCAATACCTCCTGGATTTTCTCGAGTTGCGGCAGGTCCTCTCGACTTACGACTGGGACCTCAGGGACCCGCTCTGGTGGCCTCAGGAAAGGCCAGTCCCCATGCGAGTTCCTCGGGGACCTCTCGGGATTCCTCTCCCGTCGATGCCGGGGCCTAAGACTTTGTGTGGAGTAGGGGCCGGAACCTGAGGATTCCTCTCCAGTGCTGACATGGATCTTGGGGTACTTCTGGAGTCTTCCCAGGGGAGTCAGTCCTCGTCTCGAATATGGGCATGCACTTGCGCTTTCAACCAGAGCGGTAGCAGCAGTGTCACGCAGTCCACCGCGTGGATCAAAGGGTCTATGGTTTTCCCTCGAGTCTTTCCCACGAGGCTTTCCCACGAGGCTTTCCCACAGGGCTGTCCCACGTGCACACGTGGTGGGAGTCGATCCTCGGCTTGAACGTCAAGGCAGTGCAGGGAAAACAGGTTCCTCTGGAATGGACTGACACATCTAGGGTCTCTTGGAATGGTGGCACGACCCTGGAGTTCCTCTGGCCTTTCCTGTGGAGAGCGCCTCCTCTTGAGATGCGACGGGAACGCCGGGAATCTTTCCCTACGAAACAGGGAAAATATCCGTCATCTCGAGCTAGGAAGCGGAAACGGGGCTCCCCTGGATGTGTGCGGGACCCTCGTGTTTCCTCTCGAGTGGAGACGGGTAACTCCGGGAACTTCTTGAGTTGCAGCAAGGGTGTGAAGGACCCTTTGGAAGTTCCAGTGGTTAAATGTGATTGGCTTCGAGAAACCTCAGCGGAAATGGGCCTCATCTCGCCTGGAGGGCAAAACCTCCTGGATATTCTCGAGTTGCAGCAGGTGCTCTCGACTTACGAAGGGGACCACAGGGACCCGCTCTGGAGGCCTCAGGAAAGGCCAGTCCCGATGCGAGTTCCTCGGGGGCCTCTCGGGATTCCTCTCCCGTCGATGCCGGGGCCTAAGACCTTGTGTGGAGTCGGGGCCGGAACCTGAGGATTCCTCTCCAGTTCTGACATGGATCTTGGGGTACTTCTGGAGTCTCCCCAGGGGAGTCAGTCCTCGTCTCGAATGCGGGCATGCACTTGCGCTTTCCTCCAGAGCGGTAGCAGCAGTGTCACGCAGTCCGCCGCGTGGATCAAAGGATCTATGTTTTTCCCTCGAGTCTTTCCCACGAGGCTTTCCCACGAGGCTTTCCCACAGGGCTGTCCCACGTGCACACGTGGTGGGAGTCGATCCTCGGCTTAAACGTCAAGGCAGTGCAGGGAAAACAGGTTCCTCTGGAATGGACTGACACATCTGGGGGTCTCTTGGAATGGTGGCACGTCCCTGGAGTTCCTCTCGCCTTTCCTGTGGAGAGCGCCTCCTCTTGAGATGCGACGGGAACGCCGGGAATTCTTTCCCTACGAAACAGGGAAAGGATCCCTCATCTCGAGCTAGGAGGCGGAAACGGGGCTCCCCTGGATGTGTGCAGGACCCTCGTGCTTCCTCTCGAGTGGAGACGGGTATGTCGCGGAACTGCTTGAGTTGCAGCAAGGGTGTGAAGGTCCCTTTGGAAGTTCCAGTGGTTAGATGTGATTAGCCTCGAGAAGCCTCAGCGGAAATGGGCCTCATCTCGCCTGGAGGGCAAAACCTCCTGGATTTACTCGAGTTGCGGCAGGTGCTCTCGACTTACGACTGGGACCTCAGGGACTCGCTCTGGTGGCCTCAGGAAAGGCCAGTCCCCATGCGAGTTCCTCGGGGGCCTCTCGGGATTCCTCTCCCGTCGATGCCGGGGCCTAAGACCTTGTGTGGAGTCGGTGCCGGAACCTGAGGTTTCCTCTCCAGTGCTGACATGGATCTTGGGGTACTTCTTGAGTCTCCCCAGGGGAGTCAGTCCTCGTCTCGAATGCGTGCATGCACTTGCGCTTTCCTCCAGAGCGGTAGCAGCAGTGTCACGCAGTCCGCCGCGTGGATCAAAGGATCTATGGTTTTCCCTCGAGTCTTTCCCACGAGGCTTTCCCACGACGCTTTCCCACAGGGCTGTCCCACGTGCACACGTGGTGGGAATCGATCCTCGGCTTGAACGACAAGGCAGTGTAGGGAAAACAGGTTCCTCTGGAATGGACTGACACATCTGGGGGTCTCTTGGAATGGTGCCATGACCCTGGAGATCCTCTCGACTTTCCTGTGGAGAGCGCCTCCTCTTGAGATGCGACGGGAACGCCGGGAATTCTTTCCCTACGAAACAGGGATAGGATCCCTCATCTCGAGCTAGGAGGCGGAAACGGGGCTCCCCTGGATGTGTGCGGGACCCCACGTGCTTCCTCTCGAGTGGAGACGGGTATGTCGGGGAACTTCTTGAGTTGCAGCAAGGGTGTGAAGCACCCTTTGGAAGTTCCAGTGGTTAGATGTGATGAGCCTCGAGAAGCCTCAGCGGAAATGGGCCTCACCTCGCCAGGAGGGCAAAACCTCCTGGATTTTCTCGAGTTGGGGCAGGTGCTCTCGACTTACGACGGGGACCTCAGGGACCCGCTCTGGTGGCCTCAGGAAAGGCCAGTCCCCATGCGAGTTCCTCGGGGGCCTCTCGGGATTACTCTCCCGTCGATGCCGGGGCCTAGGACCTAGTGTGGAGTCGGGGCCGGAACCTGAGGATTCCTCTCCAGTGCTGACATGGATCTTGGGGTAATTCTGGAGTCTCCCCAGGGGAGTCAGTCCTCGTCTCGAATGCGGGCATGCACTTTTGCTTTCCTACAGAGCGGTAGCAGCAGTGTCACGCAGTCCGCCGGGTGGATCAAAGGATCTATGGTTTTCCCTCTAGTCTTTCCCACGAGGCTTTCCCACGAGGCTTTCCCACAGGGCTGTACCACGTGCACACTTGGTGGGACTCGATCTTCGGCTTGAACGTCAAGGCAGTGCAGGGAAAACAGGTTCCTCTGGAATGGACTGACACATCTGGGGGTCTCTTGGAATGGTGACACGACCCTGGAGTTCCTCTCGCCTTTCCTGTGGAGAGTGCCACCTCTTGAGATGCGACGGGAACGCCGGGAATTCTTTCCCAACGAAACAGGGAAAGGATCCCTCATCTCGAGCTAGGAGGCGGAAACGGGGCTCCCCTGGATGTGTGCGGGACCCCACGTGCTTCCTCTCGAGTGGAGACGGGTATGTCGGGGAACTTCTTGAGTTGCAGCAAGGGTGTGAAGGACCCTTTGGAAGTTCCAGTGGTTAGATGTGATTAGCCTCGAGAAGCCTCAGCGGAAATGGGCCTCATCTCGCCTGGAGGGCAAATCCTCCTGGATTTTCTCGAGTTGCGGCACGTGCTCTCGACTTACGACGGGGACTTCAGGGACCCGCTCTGGTGGCCTCAGGAAAGGCCAGTCCCCATGCGAGTTCCTCGGGGGCCTCTCGGGATTCCTCTCCCGTCGATGCCGGGGCCTAGGACCTAGTGTGGATTCGGGGCCGGAACCTGAGGATTCCTCTCCAGTGCTGACATCGATCTTGGGGTACTTCTGGAGTTTCCCCAGGGGAGTCAGTCCTCGTCTCGAATGCGGGCATGCATTTTTGCTTTCCTACAGAGCGGTAGCAGCAGTGTCACGCAGTCCGCCGGGTGGATCAAAGGATCTATGGTTTTCCCTCTAGTCTTTCCCACGAGGCTTTCCCACGAGGCTTTCCCACAGGGCTGTACCACGTGCACACTTGGTGGGACTCGATCTTCGGCTTGAACGTCAAGGCAGTGCAGGGAAAACAGGTTCCTCTGGAATGGACTGACACATCTGGGGGTCTCTTGGAATGGTGACACGACCCTGGAGTTCCTCTCGCCTTTCCTGTGGAGAGTGCCACCTCTTGAGATGCGACGGGAACGCCGGGAATTCTTTCACTACGAAACAGGGAAAGGATCCCTCCTCTCGAGCTAGGAGGCGGAAACGGGGCTCCCCTGGAAGTGTGCGGGACCCCACGTGCTTCCTCTCGAGTGGAGACGGGTATGTCGGGGAACTTCTTGAGTTGCAACAAGAGTGTGAAGGACCCTTTGGAAGTTCCAGTGGTTAGATGTGATTAGCCTCGAGAAGCCTCAGCGGAAATGGGCCTCATCTCGCCTGGAGGCCAAAACCTCCTGGATTTTCTCGAGTTGCGGCAGGTGCTTCGACTTACGACGGGGACCTCAGGGACCCGTTCTGGTGGCCTCAGGAAAGGCCAGTCCCCATGCGAGTTCCACGGGGGCCTCTCGGGATTACTCTCCCGTCGATGCCGGGGCCTAAGACCTTGTGTGGAGTCGGGGCCGGAACCTGAGGATTCCTCTCCAGTGCTGACATGGATCTTGGGGTACTTCTGGCGTCTCCCCAGGGGAGTCAGTCCTCGTCTCGAATGCGGGCATGCACTTGCGCTTTCCTCCAGAGCGGTAGCAGCAGTGTCACGCAGTCCACCGCGTGGATCAAAGGATCTATGGTTTTCCCTCCAGTCTTTCCCACGAGGCTTTCCGACGAGGCTTTCCCACAGGGCTGTCCCACGTGCACACGTGGTGGGAGTCGATCCTCGGCTTGCACGTCAAGGCAGTGCAGGGAAAACAGGTTCCTCTGAAATGGACTGACACATCTGGGGGACTCTTGGAATGGTGGCACGACCCTGGAGTTCCTCTCGCCTTTTCTGTGGAGAGCGCCTCGTCTTGAGATGCGACGGGAACGCCGGGAATTCTTTCCCTACTAAACAGGGAAAGGATCCCTCATCTCGAGCTAGGAGGCGGAAACGGGGCTCCCCTGGATGTGTGCGGGACCCCACGTGCTTCCTCTCGAGTGGAGACGGGTATGTCGGGGAACTTCTTGAGTTGCAGCAAGGGTGTGAAGGACCCTTTGGAAGTTCCAGTGGTTAGATGTGATTAGCCTCGAGAAGCCTCAGCGGAAATGGGCCTCATCTCGCCTGGAGGGCAAATCCTCCTGGATTTTCTCGAGTTGCGGCACGTGCTCTCGACTTACGACGGGGACCTCAGGGACCCGCTCTGGTGGCCTCAGGAAAGGCCAGTCCCCATGCGAGTTCCTCGGGGGCCTCTCGGGATTCCTCTCCCGTCGATGCCGGGGCCTAGGACCTAGTGTGGAGTCGGGGCCGGAACCTGAGGATTCCTCTCCAGTGCTGACATCGATCTTGGGGTACTTCTGGAGTTTCCCCAGGGGAGTCAGTCCTCGTCTCGAATGCGGGCATGCATTTTTGCTTTCCTACAGAGCGGTAGCAGCAGTGTCACGCAGTCCGCCGGGTGGATCAAAGGATCTATGGTTTTCCCTCTAGTCTTTCCCACGAGGCTTTCCCACGAGGCTTTACCACAGGGCTGTACCACGTGCACACTTGGTGGGACTCGATCTTCGGCTTGAACGTCAAGGCAGTGCAGGGAAAACAGGTTCCTCTGGAATGGACTGACACATCTGGGGGTCTCTTGGAATGGTGACACGACCCTGGAGTTCCTCTCGCCTTTCCTGTGGAGAGTGCCACCTCTTGAGATGCGACGGGAACGCCGGGAATTCTTTCCCTACGAAACAGGGAAAGGATCCCTCCTCTCGAGCTAGGAGGCGGAAACGGGGCTCCCCTGGAAGTGTGCGGGACCCCACGTGCTTCCTCTCGAGTGGAGACGGGTATGTCGGGGAACTTCTTGAGTTGCAACAAGAGTGTGAAGGACCCTTTGGAAGTTCCAGTGGTTAGATGTGATTAGCCTCGAGAAGCCTCAGCGGAAATGGGCCTCATCGCGCCTGGAGGCCAAAACCTCCTGGATTTTCTCGAGTTGCGGCAGGTGCTCTCGACTTACGACGGGGACCTCAGGGACCCGTTCTGGTGGCCTCAGGAAAGGCCAGTCCCCATGCGAGTTCCACGGTGGCCTCTCGGGATTACTCTCCCGTCAATGCCGGGGCCTAAGACCTTGTGTGGAGTCGGGGCCGGAACCTGAGGATTCCTCTCCAGTGCTGACATGGATCTTGGGGTACTTCTGGCGTCTCCCCAGGGGAGTCAGTCCTCGTCTCGAATGCGGGCATGCACTTGCGCTTTCCTCCAGAGCGGTAGCAGCAGTGTCACGCAGTCCACCGCGTGGATCAAAGGATCTATGGTTTTCCCTCCAGTCTTTCCCACGAGGCTTTCCGACGAGGCTTTCCCACAGGGCTGTCCCACGTGCACACGTGGTGGGAGTCGATCCTCGGCTTGCACGTCAAGGCAGTGCAGGGAAAACAGGTTCCTCTGAAATGGACTGACACATCTGGGGGACTCTTGGAATGGTGGCACGACCCTGGAGTTCCTCTCGCCTTTTCTGTGGAGAGCGCCTCGTCTTGAGATGCGACGGGAACGCCGGGAATTCTTTCCCTACTAAACAGGGAAAGGATCCCTCATCTCGAGCTAGGAGGCGGAAACGGGGCTCCCCTGGATGTGTGCGGGACCCCACGTGCTTCCTCTCGAGTGGAGACGGGTATGTCGGGGAACTTCTTGAGTTGCAGCAAGGGTGTGAAGGACCCTTTGGAAGTTCCAGTGGTTAGATGTGATTAGCCTCGAGAAGCCTCAGCGGAAATGGGCCTCATCTCGCCTGGAGGGCAAATCCTCCTGGATTTTCTCGAGTTGCGGCACGTGCTCTCGACTTACGACGGGGACCTCAGGGACCCGCTCTGGTGGCCTCAGGAAAGGCCAGTCCCCATGCGAGTTCCTCGGGGGCCTCTCGGGATTCCTCTCCCGTCGATGCCGGGGCCTAGGACCTAGTGTGGAGTCGGGGCCGGAACCTGAGGATTCCTCTCCAGTGCTGACATCGATCTTGGGGTACTTCTGGAGTTTCCCCAGGGGAGTCAGTCCTCGTCTCGAATGCGGGCATGCATTTTTGCTTTCCTACAGAGCGGTAGCAGCAGTGTCACGCAGTCCGCCGGGTGGATCAAAGGATCTATGGTTTTCCCTCTAGTCTTTCCCACGAGGCTTTCCCACGAGGCTTTCCCACAGGGCTGTACCACGTGCACACTTGGTGGGACTCGATCTTCGGCTTGAACGTCAAGGCAGTGCAGGGAAAACAGGTTCCTCTGGAATGGACTGACACATCTGGGGGTCTCTTGGAATGGTGACACGACCCTGGAGTTCCTCTCGCCTTTCCTGTGGAGAGTGCCACCTCTTGAGATGCGACGGGAACGCCGGGAATTCTTTCCCTACGAAACAGGGAAAGGATCCCTCCTCTCGAGCTAGGAGGCGGAAACGGGGCTCCCCTGGAAGTGTGCGGGACCCCACGTGCTTCCTCTCGAGTGGAGACGGGTATGTCGGGGAACTTCTTGAGTTGCAACAAGAGTGTGAAGGACCCTTTGGAAGTTCCAGTGGTTAGATGTGATTAGCCTCGAGAAGCCTCAGCGGAAATGGGCCTCATCTCGCCTGGAGGCCAAAACCTCCTGGATTTTCTCGAGTTGCGGCAGGTGCTCTCGACTTACGACGGGGACCTCAGGGACCCGTTCTGGTGGCCTCAGGAAAGGCCAGTCCCCATGCGAGTTCCACGGGGGCCTCTCGGGATTACTCTCCCGTCGATGCCGGGGCCTAAGACCTTGTGTGGAGTCGGGGCCGGAACCTGAGGATTCCTCTCCAGTGCTGACATGGATCTTGGGGTACTTCTGGCGTCTCCCCAGGGGAGTCAGTCCTCGTCTCGAATGCGGGCATGCACTTGCGCTTTCCTCCAGAGCGGTAGCAGCAGTGTCACGCAGTCCACCGCGTGGATCAAAGGATCTATGGTTTTCCCTCCAGTCTTTCCCACGAGGCTTTCCGACGAGGCTTTCCCACAGGGCTGTCCCACGTGCACACGTCGTGGGAGTCGATCCTCGGCTTGCACGTCAAGGCAGTGCAGGGAAAACAGGTACCTCTGAAATGGACTGACACATCTGGGGGACTCTTGGAATGGTGGCACGACCCTGGAGTTCCTCTCGCCTTTTCTGTGGAGAGCGCCTCGTCTTGAGATGCGACGGGAACGCCGGGAATTCTTTCCCTACTAAACAGGGAAAGGATCCCTCATCTCGAGCTAGGAGGCGGAAACGGGGCTCCCCTGGATGTGTGCGGGACCCCACGTGCTTCCTCTCGAGTGGAGACGGGTATGTCGGGGAACTTCTTGAGTTGCAGCAAGGGTGTGAAGGACCCTTTGGAAGTTCCAGTGGTTAGATGTGATTAGCCTCGAGAAGCCTCAGCGGAAATGGGCCTCATCTCGCCTTGAGGGCAAATCCTCCTGGATTTTCTCGAGTTGCGGCAGGTGCTCTCGACTTACGACGGGGACCTCAGGGACCCGTTCTGGTGGCCTCAGGAAAGGCCAGTCCCCATGCGAGTTCCTCGGGGGCCTCTCGGGATTCCTCTCCCGTCGATGCCGGGGCCTAAGACCTTGTGTGGAGTCGGGACCGGAACCTGAGGATTCCTCTCCAGTGCTGACATGGATCTTCTGGTACTTCTGGAGTCTCCCTAGGGGAGTCAGTCCACGTCTCGAATGCGGGCATGCACTTGCGTTTTCCTCCAGAGTGGTAGCAGCAGTGTCACGCAGTCCGCCGCGTGGATCAAAGGATCTATGGTTTTCCCTCGAGTCTTTCCCACGAGGCTTTCCCATGAGGCTTTCCCACAGGGCTGTCCCACGTGCACACGTGGTGGGAGTCGATACTCGGCTTGAACGTCAAGGCAGTGCAGGGAAAACAGGTTCCTCTGGAATGGACTGACCCATCTGGGGGACTCTTGGAATGGTGGCACGACCCTGGAGTTCCTCTCGCCTTTCCTGTGGAGAGCGCCTCCTCTTGAGATGCGACGGGAACGCCGGGAATTCTTTCCCTACGAAACAGGGAAAGGATCCCTCATCTCGAGCTAGGAGGCGGAAACGGGGCTCCCCTGGATGTGTGCATGACCCCACGTGTTTCCTCTCGAGTGGAGACGGGTATGTCGGGGAACTTCTTGAGTTGCAGCAAGGGTGTGAAGGACCCTTTGGAAGTTCCAGTGGTTAGATGTGATTAGCCTGGAGAAGCCTCAGCGGAAATGAGCCTCATCTCGCCTGGAGGGCAAAACCTACTGGATTTTCTCGAGTTAGGGCAGGTGCTCTCGACTTATGAGGGGGACCTCAGGGACCCGCTCTGGTGGCCTCAGGAAAGGTCAGTCCCCATGCGAGTTCCTCGGGGGCCTCTCGGGATTCCTCTCCCGTCGATGCCGGGGCCTAAGACCTTGTGTGGAGTCGGGGCCGGAACCTGACGATTCCTCTCCAGTGCTGACATCGATCTTGGGGTACTTCTGGAGTCTCCCCAGGGGAGTCAGTCCTCGTCTCGAATGCGGGCATGCACTTTTGCTTTCCTACAGAGCGGTAGCAGCAGTGTCACGCAGTCCGCCGGGTGGATCAAAGGATCTATGGTTTTCCCTCTAGTCTTTCCCACGAGGCTTTCCCACAGGGCTGTCCCACGAGGCTTTCCCACAGGGCTGTCCCACGTGCACACGTGGTGGGAGTCGATCCTCGGCTTGAACGTCAAGGCAGTGCAGGGATAACCGGTTCCTCTGGAATGGACTGACACATCTGGGGGACTCTTGGAATGGTGGCACGACCCTGGAGTTCCTCTCGCCTTTCCTGTGGAGAGCGCCTCCTCTTGAGATGCGACGGGAACGCCGGGAATTCTTTCCCTACGAAACAGGGAAAGGATCCCTCATCTCGAGCTAGGAGGCGGAAACGGGACTCCCCTGGATGTGTGCGGGATCCCACGTGCTTCCTCTCGAGTGGACACGGGTATATCGGGGAACTTCTTGAGTTGCAGCAAGGGTGTGAAGGACCCTTTGGAAGTTCCAGTGGTTAGATGTGATTAGCCTCGAGAAGCATCAGCGGAAATGGGCCTCATCTCGCCTGGAGGGCAAAACCTCCTGGATTTTCTCGAGTTGTGGCAGGTGCTCTCGACTAACGACGGGGACCTCGGGGACCCGCTCTGGTGGCCTCAGAGAAAGGCCAGTCCCCATGCGAGTTCCTCGGGGACCTCTCGGGATTCCTCTCCCATCGAGGCTGGGGTCTAAGTCCTTGTGTGGAGTCGGGGCCGGAACCTGAGGATTCCTCTCCAGTGCTGACATGGATCTTGGGGTACTTCTGGAGTCTCCCCAGGGAAGTCAGTCCTCGTCTCGAATGCGGGCATGCACTTGCGCTTTCCTCCAGAGCGGTAGCAGCAGTGTCACGCAGTCCGCCGCGTGGATCAAAGGATCTACGGTTTTCCCTCGAGTCTTTCCCACGAGGCTTTCCCACGAGGCTTTCCCACGAGGCTTTCCCACAGTGCTGTCCCACGTGCACACGTGGTGAGAGTCGATCCTCGGCTTGAAATCAAGACAGTGCAGGGAAAACAGGTTCCTCTGGAATGAACTGACACATCTGGGTGACTCTTGGAATGGTGGCACGACCCTGGAGTTCCTCTCGCCTTTCCTGTGGAGTGCGCCTCTTCTTGAGATGCGACGGGAACGCCGGGAATTCCTCCTTACGAAACAGGGAAAGGATCCCTCATCTCGAGCTAGGAGGCGGAAACGGGGCTCCCCTGGATGTGTGCGGGACCCTCGTGCTTCCTCTCGAGTGGAGACGGGTGTGTCGGGGAACTTCTTGAGTTGCAGCAAGGGTGTGAAGGACCCTTTGGAAGTTCCAGTGGTTAGATGTGATTAGCCTCGGGAAGCCTCAGCGGAAATGGGCCTCATCTCCCTGGAGGGCAAAACCTCCTGGATTTTCTCGAGTTGCGGCAGGTGCTCTCGACTTACGACGGGGACCTCAGGAACCCGCTCTGGAGGCCTCAGGAAAGGCCAGTCCCCATGCGAGTTCCTCGGGGGCCTCTCGGGATTCCTCTCCCGTCGATGCCGGGGCCTAAGACCTTGTGTGGAGTCGGGGCCGGAACCTGAGGATTCCTCTCCAGTGCTGACATGGATCTTGGGGTACTTCTGGAGTCTCCCCAGGGGAGTCATTCCTCGTCTCGAATGCGGGCATGCACTTGCAATTTCCTCCAGAGCGGTAGCAGCAGTGTCACGCAGTCCGCCGCGTGGATCAAGGGATCTATGGTTTTCCCTCGAGTCTTTCCCACGAGGCTTTCCCACGAGGCTTTCCCACAGGGCTGTCCCACGTGCACACGTGGTGGGAGTCGATCCTCGGCTTGAACGTCAAGGCAGTGCAGTTAAAACAGGTTCCTCTGGAATGGACTGACACATCTGGGGGACTCTTGGAATGGTGGCACCACCCTGGAGTTCCTCTCGCCTTTCCTGTGGAGAGCGCCTCCTCTTGAGATGCGACGGGAACTCCGGGAATTCTTTCCCTACGAAACAGGGAAAGGATCCCTCATCTCGAGCTAGGAGGCGGAAACGGGGCTCCCCTGGATGTGTGCGGGACCCTCGTGCTTCCTCTCGAGTGGAGACGGTTATGTCGGGGAACTTCTTGAGTTGCAGCAAGGGTGTCAAGGACCTTTTGGAAATTCCAGTGGTTAGATGTGATTAGCCTCGAGAAGCCTCAGCGGAAATGGGCCTCATCTCGCCTGGAGGGCAAAACCTCGTGGATTTTCTCGAGTTGCGGCAGGTGCTCTCGACTTACGATGGGGACCTCAGGGACCCGCTCTGGTGGCCTCAGGAACGGCCAGTCCCCATTCGAGTTCCTCGGGGGCCTCTCGGGATTCCTCTCCCGTGGATGCCGGTTCCTAAGACCTTGTGTGGAGTCGGGGCCGGAACCTGAGGATTCCTCTCCAGTGCTGACATGGATCTTGGGGTACTTCTGGAGTCTCCCCAGGGGAGTCATTCCTCGTCTCGAATGCGGGCATGCACTTGCGCTTTCCTCCAGAGCGGTAGCAGCAGTGTCACGCAGTCCGCCGCGTGGATCAAAGGATCTATGGTTTTCCCTCGAGTCTTTCCCACGAGGCTTTCCCACGAGGCTTTCCCACAGGGCTGTCCCACCTGCACACGTGGTGGGAGTCGATCCTCGGCTTGAACGTCAAGGCAGTGCAGGGAAAACAGGTTCCTCTGGAATGGACTGACCCATCTGGGGGACTCTTGGAATGGTGGCACGACCCTGGAGTTCCTCTCGCCTTTCCTGTGGAGAGCGCCTCCTCTTGAGATGCGACGGGAACGCCGGGAATTCTTTCCCTGCGAAACAGGGAAAGGATCCCTCATCTCGAGCTAGGAGGCGGAAACGGGGCTCCCCTGGATGTGTGCGGGACCCCACGTGCTTCCTCTCGAGTGGAAACGGGTATGTCGCGGAACTGCTTGAGTTGCAGCAAGGGTGTGAAGGACCCTTTGGAAGTTCCAGTGGTTAGATGTGATTAGCCTCGAGAAGCCTCAGCGGAAATGGGCCTCATCTCGCCTGGAGGGCAAAACCTCGTGGAATTTCTCGAGTTGCGGCAGATGCTCTCGACTTACGACGGGGACCTCAGGGACCCGCTCTGGTGGCCTCAGGAAAGGCCAGTCCCCATGCGAGTTCTTCGGGGGCCTCTCGGGACTCCTCTCCCTTCGATGCCGGGGCCTAAGACCTTGTGTGGAGTCGAGGCCGGAACCTGAGGATTCCTCTCCAGTGCTGACATGGATCTTGGGGTACTTCTGGAGTCTCCCCAGGGGAGTCAGTCCACGTCCCGAATGCGGGAAGGCACTTGCGCTTTCCTCCAGAGCGGTGGCAGCAGTGTCACGCAGTCCGCCGCGTGGATCAAAGGATCTATGGTTTTCCCTCGAGTCTTTCCCACGAGGCTTTCCCACGAGGCTTTCCCACAGGGCTGTCCCACGTGCACACGTGGTGGGAGTCGATCCTCCGCTTGAACGTCAAGGCAGTGCAGGGAAAACAGGTTCCTCTGGAATGGACTGACCCATCTGGGGGACTCTTGGAATGGTGGCACGACCCTGCTGTTCCTCTCGCCTTTCCTGTGGAGAGCGCCTCCTCTTGAGATGCGACGGGAACGCCGGGAATTCTTTCCCTACGAAACAGGGAAAGGATCCCTCATCTCGAGCTAGGAGGCGGAAACGGGGCTCCCCTGGATGTGTGCGGGACCCCACGTGCTTCCTCTCGAGTGGAGACGGGTATGTCGCGGAACTGCTTGAGTTGCAGCAATGGTGTGAAGGACCCTTTGGAAGTTCCAGTGGTTAGATTTGATTAGCCTCGAGAAGCCTCATGGGAAATGGGCCTCATCTCGCCTGGAGGGCAAAACCTCGTGGAATTTCTCGAGTTGCGGCAGGTGCTCTCGACTTACGACAGGGACCTCAGGGACCCGCTCTGGTGGCCTCAGGAAAGGCCAGTCCCCATGCGAGTTCCACGGGGGCCTCTCGGGATTCCTCTCCCGTGGATGCCGGGGCCTAAGACCTTGTGTGGAGTAGGGGCCGGAACCTGAGGATTCCTCTCCAGTGCTGACATGGATCTTGGGGTACTTCTGGAGTCTCCCCAGGGGAGTCAGTCCTCGTCTCGAATGCGGGCATGCACTTGCGCTTTCCTCCAGAGCGGTAGCAGCAGTGTCACGCAGTCCGCCGCGTGGATCAAAGATCTATGGTTTTCCCTCGAGTGTTTCCCACGAGGCTTTCCCACGGGGCTTTCCCACAGGGCTGTCCCACGTGCACACGTGGAGGGAGTCGAATCTCGGCTTGAACGTCAAGGCAGTGCACGGAAAACTGGTTCCTCTGGAATGGACTGAAACATCTGGTGATCTCTTGGAATGGTGGCACGACCCTGGAGTTCCTCTCGCCTTTCCTGTGGAGAGCCCCTCCTCTTGAGATGCGACGGGAACGCCGGGATTTCTTTCCCTACGAATCAGGGAAAGGATCCCTCATTTCGAGCTAGGAGTTGGAAACGGGGCTCCTCTGGATGTGTGCGGGACCCCATGTGCTTCCTCTCGAGTGGAGACGGGTATGTCGGGGAACTTCTTGAGTTGCAGCAAGGGTGTGAAGGACCCTTTGGAAGTTCCAGTGGTTAGATGTGACTAACCTCGAGAAGCATCAGCGGAAATGTGCCTCATCTCGCCTGGAGGGCAAAACCTCCTGGATTTTGTCGAGTTGTGGCAGGTGCTCTCGACTTACGATGGGGACCTCAGGGACCCGCTCTGGTGGCCTCAGGAAAGGCCAGTCCCCATGCGAGTTCCTCGGGGGCCTCTCGGGATTCCTGTTCCGTCGATGCCAGGGCCTAAGACCTTGTGTGGAGTAGGGGCCGGAACCTGAGGATTCCTCTCCAGTGCTGACATGGATCTTTGGGTACTTCTGGAGTCTCCCCAGGGGAGTCAGTCCTCGTCTCGAATGCGGGCATGCACTTGCGCTTTCCTCCAGAGCGGTAGCAGCAGTGTCACGCAGTCCGCCGCGTGGATCAAAGGATCTATGGTTTTCCCTCGAGTCTTTCCCACGAGGCTTTCCCACGAGGCTTTCCCACAGGGCTGTCCCACGTGCACACGTGGTGGGAGTCGATCCTCGGCTTGAAAGTCATGGCAGTGCAGGGAAAACAGGTTCCTCTTGAATGGACTGACCCATCTGGGGGACTCTTGGAATGGTAGCACGACCCTGGAGTTCCTCTCGCCTTTCCTGTGGAGAGCGCCTCCTCTTGAGATGCGACGGGAACACCGGGAATTCTTTCCCTACAAAACAGGGAAAGGATCCCTCATCTCGAGCTAGGAGGCGGAAACGGGTCTCCCCTGGATGTGTGCGGGACCCCACGTGCTTCCTCTCCAGTGGAGACGGGTATGTCAGGGAACTTCTTGAGTTGCAGCACGGGTGTGAAGGACCCTTTGGAAGTTCCAGTGGTTAGATGTGATTAGCCTCGAGAAGCCTCAGCGGAAATGGGCCTCATCACGCCTGGAGGGCAAAACCTCCTGGATTTTCTCGAGTTGCGGCAGATGCTCTCGACTTACGACGGGAACCTCAGGGACCCGCTCTGGTGGCCTCAGGAAAGGCCAGTCCCCATGCGAGTTCCTCGGGGGCCTCTCGGGATTCCTCTCCCGTCGATGCCGGGGCCTAAGACCTTGTGTGGAGTCGGGGCCGGAACCTGAGGATTCCTCTCCAGTGCTGACATGGATCTTGGGGTACTTCTGGAGTCTCCCCAGGGGAGTCAGTCCTCGTCTCGAATGCGGGCATGCACTTGCGCTTTCCTCCAGAGCGGTAGCAGCAGTGTCACGCAGTCCGCCGCGTGGATCAAAGGATCTATGGTTTTCCCTCGAGTCTTTCCCACGAGGCTTTCCCACGAGGCTTTCCCACAGGGCTGTCCCACGTGCACACGTGGTGGGAGTCGATCCTCGGCTTGAACGTCAAGGCAGTGCAGGGAAAACAGGTTCATCTGGAATGGACTGACACATCTGGGGGTCTCTTGGAATGGTGGCACGACCCTGGAGTTCCTCTCGCCTTTCCTGTGGAGAGCGCCTCCTCTTGATATGCGACGGGAACGTCGGGAATTCTTTCCCTACGAAACAGGGAAAGGATCCCTCATCTCGAGCTAGGAGGCGGAAACGGGGCTCCCCTGGATGTGTGCTTGACCTTCGTGCTTCCTCTCGAGTGGAGACGGGTATGTCGGGGAACTTCTTGAGTTGCAGCAAGGGTGAGAAGGACCCTTTGGATGTTCCAGTGGTTAGATGTGATTAGCTTCGAGAAGCCTCAGCGGAAATGGGCCTCATCTCGCCTGGAGGGCAAAACCTCCTGGATTTTCTCGAGTTGCGGCAGGTGCTCTCGATTTACGACGGGGACCTCAGGGACCTGCTCTGGTGGCTTCAGGAAAGGCCAGTCCCCATGCGAGTTCTTGGGGGCCTCTCGGGATTCCGCTCCCGTGGATGCCGGGGCCTAAGACCTTGTGTGGAGTCGGGGCCGGAACCTGAGGATTCCTCTCCAGTGCTGACATGGATCTTGGGGTACTTCTGGAGTCTCCCCAGGGGAGTCAGTCCTCGTCTCGAATGCGGGCATGCACTTGCGCTTTCCTCCAGAGCGGTAGCAGCAGTGTCACGCAGTCCGCCGCGTGGATCAAAGGATCTATGGTTTTCCCTCGAGTCTTTCCCACGAGGCTTTCCCACGAGGCTTTCCCACAGGGCTGTCCCACGTGCACACGTGGTGGGAGTCGATCCTCGGCTTGAACGTCAAGGCAGTGCAGGGAAAACAGGTGCCTCTGGAATGGACTGACACCTCTGGGGGTCTCTTGGAATGGTGGCACGACCCTGGAGTTCCTCTCGCCTTTCCTGTGGAGAGTGCCTCCTTTTGAGATGCGACGGAAATGCCGGGAATTCTTTCCCTACGAAACAGGGAAAGGATCCCTCATCTCGAGATAGGAGGCGGAAACTGGGCTCCCCTGGATGTGTGCGGGACCCCATGTGCTTCCTCTCAAGTGGAGACGGGTATGTCGGGGAACTTCTTGAGTTGCAGCAAGGGTGTGAAGGACCCTTTGGAAGTTCCAGTGGTTAGATCTGATTAGCCTCGAGAAGCCTCAGCGGAAATGGGCCTCATCTCGCCTGGAGGGCAAAACCTCCTGGATTTTCTCGAGTTGCGGCAGATGCTCTCGACTTACGACGGGAACCTCAGGGACCCGCTCTGGTGGCCTCAGAAAAGGCCAGTCCCCATGCGAGTTCCTCGGGGGCCTCTCGGGATTCCTCTCCCGTCGATGCCGGGGCCTAAGACCTTGTGTGGAGTCGGGGCCGGAACCTGAGGATTCCTCTCCAGTGCTGACATGGATCTTGGGGTACTTCTGGAGTCTCCCCAGGGGAGTCAGTCCTCGTCTCGAATGCGGGCATGCACATGCGGTTTCCTCCAGAGCGGTAGCAGCAGTGTCACGCAGTCCGCCGCGTGGATCAAAGGATCTATGGTTTTCCCTCGAGTCTTTCCCACGAGGCTTTCCCACGAGGCTTTCCCACAGGGCTGTCCCACGTGCACACGTGGTGGGAGTCGATCCTCGGCTTGAACGTCAAGGCAGTGCAGGGAAAACAGGTTCCTCTGGAATGGACTGACACATCTGGGGGACCTTTGGAATGGTGGCACGACCCTGGAGTTCCTCTCGCCTTTCCTGTGGAGAGCGCCTCCTCTTGAGATGCGACGGGAACGTCGGGAATTCTATCCCTACGAAACAGGGAAAGGATCCCTCATCTTGAGCTAGGAGGCGGAAACGGGGCTCCCCTGGATGTGTGCTTGACCCTCGTGCTTCCTCTCGAGTGGAGACGGGTATGTCGGGGAACTTCTTGAGTTGCAGCAAGGGTGTGAAGGACCCTTTGAAAGTTCCAGTGGTTAGATGTGATTAGCCTCGAGAAGCCTCAGCGGAATTGGGCCTCATCTCGGCTGGAGGGCAAAACCTCCTGGATTTTCTCGAGTTGCGGCAGGTGCTCTCGACTTACGACGGGGACCTCAGGGACCCGCTCTGGTGGCCTCAGGAAAGGCCAGTCCCCATGCGAGTTCCTCGGGGGCCTCTCGGGATTCCTCTTCCGTGGATGCCGGGGCCTAAGACTTTGTGTGGAGTCGGGGTCGGAACCTGAGGATTCCTCTCCAGTGCTGACATGGATCTTGGGGTAATTCTGGAGTCTCCCCAGGGGAGTCAGTCCCCGTCTCGAATGCGGGCATGCACTTGCGCTTTCCTCCAGAGCGGTAGCAGCAGTGTCACGCAGTCCGCCGCGTGGATCAAAGGATCTATGGTTTTCCCTCGAGTCTTTCCCACGAAGCTTTCCCACGAGGCTTTCCCACAGGGCTGTCCCACGTGCACACGTGGTGGGAGTCGATCCTCGGCTTGAACATCAAGGCAGTGCAGGGAAAACAGGTTCCTCTGGAATGGACTGACACATCTGGGGGACTCTTGGAATGGTGGCACGACCCTGGTGTTCCTCTCGCCTTTCCTGTGGAGAGCGCCTCCTCTTGAGATGCGATGGGAACGCCGGGAATTCTTTCCCTACGAAACAGGGAAAGGATCCCTCATCTCGAGCTAGGAGGCGGAAACGGGGCTCCCCTGGATGTGTGCGGGACCCCACGTACTTCCTCTCGAGTGGAGACGGTTATGTCGTGGAACTTCTTAAGTTGCAGCAAGGGTGTGAAGGACCCTTTGGAAGTTACAGTGGTTAGATGTGATTAGCCTCGAGAAGCCTCAGCGGAAATGGGCCTCATCTCGCCTGGAGGGCAACACCTCCTGGATTTTCTCGAGTTGCGGCAGGTGCTCTCGACTTAAGACGGGGACCTCAGGGACCCGCTCTGGTGGCCTCAGGAAAGGCCAGTCCCCATGTGAGTTCCTCGGGGGCCTCTCGGGATTCCTCTCCCGTCGATGCCGGGGCCTAAGACCTTGTGTGAAGTCGGGGCCGGAACCTGAGGATTCCTCTCCAGTGCTGACATGGATCTTGGGGTACTTCTGGAGTCTCCCCAGGGGAGTGAGTCCTCGTCTCGAATGCGGGCATGCACTTGCGCTTTCCTCCATAGTGGTAGCAGCAGTGTCACGCAGTCCGCCGCGTGGATAAAAGGATCTATGGTTTTCCCTCAAGTCTTTCCCACGAGGCTTTCCCACCAGGCTTTCCCACAGGGCTGTCCCACGTGCACACGTGGTGGGAGTCGATCCTCGGCTTGAACGTCAAGGCAGTGCGGGGAGAACAGGTTCCTCTGGAATGGACTGACACATCTGGGGGACTCTTGGAATGGTGGCACGACCCTGGAGTTCCTCTCTTCTTTCCTGTGGAGAGCGCCTCCTCTTGAGATGCGACTGGAACGCTGGGAATTCTTTCCCTACGAAACAGGGAAAGGATCCCTCATCTCGAGCTAGGAGGCGGAAACGGGGCTCCCCTGGATGTGTGCGGGACCCCACGTGCTTCCTCTCGAGTGGAGACGGGTATGTCGCGGAACTGCTTGAGTTGCAGCAAGGGTGTGAAGGACCCTTTGGAAGTTCCAGTGGTTAGATGTGATTAGCCTCGAGAAGCCTCAGCGGAAATGGGCCTCATCTCGCCTGGAGGGCAAAACCTCCTGGATTTTCTCGAGTTGCGGCAGGTGCTCTCGACTTACGATGGGGACCTCAGGGACCCGCTCTGGTGGCCTCAGGAAAGGCCAGTCCCCATGCGAGTTCCTCGGGGGCCTCTCGGGATTCCTGTTCCGTCGATGCCAGGGCCTAAGACCTTGTGTGGAGTAGGGGCCGGAACCTGAGGATTCCTCTCCCGTGCTGACATGGATCTTGGGGTACTTCTGGAGTCTCCCCAGGGGAGTCAGTCCTCGTCTCGAATGCGGGCATGCACTTGCGCTTTCCTCCAGAGCGGTAGCAGCAGTGTCACGCAGTCCGCCGCGTGGATCAAAGGATCTATGGTTTTCCCTCGAGTCTTTCCCACGAGGCTTTCCCACGAGGCTTTCCCACAGGGCTGTCCCACGTGCACACGTGGTGGGAGTCGATCCTCGGCTTGAAAGTCATGGCAGTGCAGGGAAAACAGGTTCCTCTTGAATGGACTGACCCATCTGGGGGACTCTTGGAATGGTAGCACGACCCTGGAGTTCTTCTCGCCTTTCCTGTGGAGAGCGCCTCCTCTTGAGATGGGACGGGAACGCCGGGAATTCTTTCCCTACAAAACAGGGAAAGGATCCCTCATCTCGAGCTAGGAGGCGGAAACGGGTCTCCCCTGGATGTGTGCGGGACCCCACGTGCTTCCTCTCGAGTGGAGACGGGTATGTCAGGGAACTTCTTGAGTTGCAGCAAGGGTGTGAAGGACCCTTTGGAAGTTCCAGTGGTTAGATGTGATTAGCCTCGAGAAGCCTCAGCGGAAATGGGCCTCATCTCGCCTGGAGGGCAAAACCTCCTGGATTTTCTCGAGTTGCGGCAGATGCTCTCGACTTACGACGGGAACCTCAGGGACCCGCTCTGGTGGCCTCAGAAAAGGCCAGTCCCCATGCGAGTTCCTCGGGGGCCTCTCGGGATTCCTCTCCCGTCGATGCCGGGGCCTAAGACCTTGTGTGGAGTCGGGCCCGGAACCTGAGGATTCCTCTCCAGTGCTGACATCGATCTTGGGGTACTTCTGGAGTCTCCCCAGGGGAGTCAGTCCTCGTCTCGAATGCGGGCATGCACTTGCGCTTTCCTCCAGAGCGGTAGCAGCAGTGTCACGCAGTCCGCCGCGTGGATCAAAGGATCTATGGTTTTCCCTCGAGTCTTTCCCACGAGGCTTTCCCACGAGGCTTTCCCACAGGGCTGTCCCACGTGCACACGTGGTGGGAGTCGATCCTCGGCTTGAACGTCAAGGCAGTGCAGGGAAAACAGGTTCCTCTGGAATGGACTGACACATCTGGGGGACTCTTGGAATGGTGGCACGACCCTGGAGTTCCTCTCGCCTTTCCTGTGGAGAGCGCCTCCTCTTGAGATGCGACGGGAATGCCGGGAATTCTTTCCCTAAGAAACAGGGAAAGGATCCCTCATCTCGAGCTAGGAGGCGGAAACGGGGCTCCCCTGGATGTGTGCGGGACCCCACGTGCTTCCTCTCGAGTGGAGACGGGTATGTCGCGGAACTGCTTGAGTTGCAGCAAGGATGTGAATGACCCTTTGGAAGTTCCAGTGGTTAGATGTGATTAGCCTCGAGAAGCCTCAGCGGAAATGGGCCTCATCTCGCCTGGAGGGCAAAACCTCCTGGATTTTCTCGAGTTGCGGCAGGTGCTCTCGACTTACGACGGGGACCTCAGGGACCCGCTCTGTTGGCCTCAGGAAAGGCCAGTCCCCATGCGAGTTCCTCGGGGGCCTCTCGGGATTCCTCTCCCGTGGATGCCGGGGCCGAAGACCTTGTGTGGAGTCGGGGCCGGAATCTGAGGATTCCTCTCCAGTGCTGACTTGGATCTTGGGGTACTTCTGCAGTCTCCCCAGGGGAGTCAGTCCTCGTCTCGAATGCGGGCATGCACTTGCGCTTTCATCCAGAGCGGTAGCAGCAGTGTCACGCAGTCCGCCGCGTGGATCAAAGGATCTATGGTTTTCCCTCGAGTCTTTCCCACGAGGCTTTCCCACGAGGCTTTCCCACAGGGCTGTCCCACGTGCACACGTGGTGGGAGTCGATCCTCGGCTTGAACGTCAAGGCAGTGAAGGGAAAACAGGTGCCTCTGGAATGGACTGACACCTCTGGGGGTCTCTTGGAATGGTGGCACGACCCTGGAGTTCCTCTCGCCTTTCCTGTGGAGAGTGCCTCCTTTTGAGATGCGACGGAAATGCCGGGAATTCTTTCCCTACGAAACAGGGAAAGGATCCCTCATCTCGAGATAGGAGGCGGAAACGGGGCTCCCCTGGATGTGTGCGGGACCCCATGTGCTTCCTCTCAAGTGGAGACGGGTATGTCGGGGAACTTCTTGAGTTGCAGCAAGGGTGTGAAGGACCCTTTGGAAGTTCCAGTGGTTAGATCTGATTAGCCTCGAGAAGCCTCAGCGGAAATGGGCCTCATCTCGCCTGGAGGGCAAAACCTCCTGGATTTTCTCGAGTTGCGGCAGATGCTCTCGACTTACGACGGGGACCTCAGGGACCCGCTCTGGTGGCCTCAGGAAAGGCCAGTCCCCATGCGAGTTCCTCGGGGGCCTCTCGGGATTCCTCTCCCGTCGATGCCGGGGCCTAAGACCTTGTGTGGAGTCGGGGCCGGAACCTGAGGATTCCTCTCCAGTGCTGACATGGATCTTGGGGTACTTCTGGAGTCTCCCCAGGGGAGTCAGTCCTCGTCTCGAATGCGGGCATGCACTTGCGGTTTCCTCCAGAGCGGTAGCAGCAGTGTCACGCAGTCCGCCGCGTGGATCAAAGGATCTATGGTTTTCCCTCGAGTCTTTCCCACGAGGCTTTCCCACGAGGCTTTCCCACAGGGCTGTCCCACGTGCACACGTGGTGGGAGTCGATCCTCGGCTTGAACGTCAAGGCAGTGCAGGGAAAACAGGTTCCTCTGGAATGGACTGACACATCTGGGGGACCTTTGGAATGGTGGCACGACCCTGGAGTTCCTCTCGCCTTTCCTGTGGAGAGCGCCTCCTCTTGAGATGCGACGGGAACGTCGGGAATTCTATCCCTACGAAACAGGGAAAGGATCCCTCATCTTGAGCTAGGAGGCGGAAACGGGGCTCCCCTGGATGTGTGCTTGACCCTCGTGCTTCCTCTCGAGTGGAGACGGGTATGTCGGGGAACTTCTTGAGTTGCAGCAAGGGTGTGAAGGACCCTTTGAAAGTTCCAGTGGTTAGATGTGATTAGCCTCGAGAAGCCTCAGCGGAATTGGGCCTCATCTCGGCTGGAGGGCAAAACCTCCTGGATTTTCTCGAGTTGCGGCAGGTGCTCTCGACTTACGACGGGGACCTCAGGGACCCGCTCTGGTGGCCTCAGGAAAGGCCAGTCCCCATGCGAGTTCCTCGGGGGCCTCTCGGGATTCCTCTTCCGTGGATGCCGGGGCCTAAGACTTTGTGGGGAGTCGGGGTCGGAACCTGAGGATTCCTCTCCAGTGCTGACATGGATCTTGGGGTAATTCTGGAGTCTCCCCAGGGGAGTCAGTCCCCGTCTCGAATGCGGGCATGCACTTGCGCTTTCCTCCAGAGCGGTAGCAGCAGTGTCACGCAGTCCGCCGCGTGGATCAAAGGATCTATGGTTTTCCCTCGAGTCTTTCCCACGAAGCTTTCCCACGAGGCTTTCCCACAGGGCTGTCCCACGTGCACACGTGGTGGGAGTCGATCCTCGGCTTGAACATCAAGGCAGTGCAGGGAAAACAGGTTCCTCTGGAATGGACTGACACATCTGGGGGACTCTTGGAATGGTGGCACGACCCTGGTGTTCCTCTCGCCTTTCCTGTGGAGAGCGCCTCCTCTTGAGATGCGACGGGAACGCCGGGAATTCTGTCCCTACGAAACAGGGAAAGGATCCCTCATCTCGAGCTAGGAGGCGGAAACGGGGCTCCCCTGGATGTGTGCGGGACCCCACGTACTTCCTCTCGAGTGGAGACGGTTATGTCGTGGAACTTCTTGAGTTGCAGCAAGGGTGTGAAGGACCCTTTGGAAGTTACAGTGGTTAGATGTGATTAGCCTCGAGAAGCCTCAGCGGAAATGGGCCTCATCTCGCCTGGAGGGCAACACCTCCTGGATTTTCTCGAGTTGCGGCAGGTGCTCTCGACTTAAGACGGGGACCTCAGGGACCCGCTCTGGTGGCCTCAGGAAAGGCCAGTCCCCATGTGAGTTCCTCGGGGGCCTCTCGGGATTCCTCTCCCGTCGATGCCGGGGCCTAAGACCTTGTGTGAAGTCGGGGCCGGAACCTGAGGATTCCTCTCCAGTGCTGACATGGATCTTGGGGTACTTCTGGAGTCTCCCCAGGGGAGTGAGTCCTCGTCTCGAATGCGGGCATGCACTTGCGCTTTCCTCCATAGCGGTAGCAGCAGTGTCACGCAGTCCGCCGCGTGGATAAAAGGATCTATGGTTTTCCCTCAAGTCTTTCCCACGAGGCTTTCCCACCAGGCTTTCCCACAGGGCTGTCCCACGTGCACACGTGGTGGGAGTCGATCCTCGGCTTGAACGTCAAGGCAGTGCGGGGAGAACAGGTTCCTCTGGAATGGACTGACACATCTGGGGGACTCTTGGAATGGTGGCACGACCCTGGAGTTCCTCTCTTCTTTCCTGTGGAGAGCGCCTCCTCTTGAGATGCGACTGGAACGCTGGGAATTCTTTCCCTACGAAACAGGGAAAGGATCCCTCATCTCGAGCTAGGAGGCGGAAACGGGGCTCCCCTGGATGTGTGCGGGACCCCACGTGCTTCCTCTCGAGTGGAGACGGGTATGTCGCGGAACTGCTTGAGTTGCAGCAAGGGTGTGAAGGACCCTTTGGAAGTTCCAGTGGTTAGATGTGATTAGCCTCGAGAAGCCTCAGCGGAAATGGGCCTCATCTCGCCTGGAGGGCAAAACCTCCTGGATTTTCTCGAGTTGCGGCAGGTGCTCTCGACTTACGATGGGGACCTCAGGGACCCGCTCTGGTGGCCTCAGGAAAGGCCAGTCCCCATGCGAGTTCCTCGGGGGCCTCTCGGGATTCCTGTTCCGTCGATGCCAGGGCCTAAGACCTTGTGTGGAGTAGGGGCCGGAACCTGAGGATTCCTCTCCCGTGCTGACATGGATCTTGGGGTACTTCTGGAGTCTCCCCAGGGGAGTCAGTCCTCGTCTCGAATGCGGGCATGCACTTGCGCTTTCCTCCAGAGCGGTAGCAGCAGTGTCACGCAGTCCGCCGCGTGGATCAAAGGATCTATGGTTTTCCCTCGAGTCTTTCCCACGAGGCTTTCCCACGAGGCTTTCCCACAGGGCTGTCCCACGTGCACACGTGGTGGGAGTCGATCCTCGGCTTGAAAGTCATGGCAGTGCAGGGAAAACAGGTTCCTCTTGAATGGACTGACACATCTGGGGGACTCTTGGAATGGTAGCACGACCCTGGAGTTCTTCTCGCCTTTCCTGTGGAGAGAGCCTCCTCTTGAGATGGGACGGGAACGCCGGGAATTCTTTCCCTACAAAACAGGGAAAGGATCCCTCATCTCGAGCTAGGAGGCGGAAACGGGTCTCCCCTGGATGTGTGCGGGACCCCACGTGCTTCCTCTCGAGTGGAGACGGGTATGTCAGGGAACTTCTTGAGTTGCAGCAAGGGTGTGAAGGACCCTTTGGAAGTTCCAGTGGTTAGATGTGATTAGCCTCGAGAAGCCTCAGCGGAAATGGGCCTCATCTCGCCTGGAGGGCAAAACCTCCTGGATTTTCTCGAGTTGCGGCAGATGCTCTCGACTTACGACGGGAACCTCAGGGACCCGCTCTGGTGGCCTCAGAAAAGGCCAGTCCCCATGCGAGTTCCTCGGGGGCCTCTCGGGATTCCTCTCCCGTCGATGCCGGGGCCTAAGACCTTGTGTGGAGTCGGGCCCGGAACCTGAGGATTCCTCTCCAGTGCTGACATGGATCTTGGGGTACTTCTGGAGTCTCCCCAGGGGAGTCAGTCCTCGTCTCGAATGCGGGCATGCACTTGCGCTTTCCTCCAGAGCGGTAGCAGCAGTGTCACGCAGTCCGCCGCGTGGATCAAAGTATCTATGGTTTTCCCTCGAGTCTTTCCCACGAGGCTTTCCCACGAGGCTTTCCCACAGGGCTGTCCCACGTGCACACGTGGTGGGAGTCGATCCTCGGCTTGAACGTCAAGGCAGTGCAGGGAAAACAGGTTCCTCTGGAATGGACTGACACATCTGGGGGACTCTTGGAATGGTGGCACGACCCTGGAGTTCCTCTCGCCTTTCCTGTGGAGAGCGCCTCCTCTTGAGATGCGACGGGAATGCCGGGAATTCTTTCCCTAAGAAACAGGGAAAGGATCCCTCATCTCGAGCTAGGAGGCGGAAACGGGGCTCCCCTGGATGTGTGCGGGACCCCACGTGCTTCCTCTCGAGTGGAGACGGGTATGTCGCGGAACTGCTTGAGTTGCAGCAAGGATGTGAATGACCCTTTGGAAGTTCCAGTGGTTAGATGTGATTAGCCTCGAGAAGCCTCATCGGAAATGGGCCTCATCTCGCCTGGAGGGCAAAACCTCCTGGATTTTCTCGAGTTGCGGCAGGTGCTCTCGACTTACGACGGGGACCTCAGGGACCCGCTCTGTTGGCCTCAGGAAAGGCCAGTCCCCATGCGAGTTCCTCGGGGGCCTCTCGGGATTCCTCTCCCGTGGATGCCGGGGCCGAAGACCTTGTGTGGAGTCGGGGCCGGAATCTGAGGATTCCTCTCCAGTGCTGACTTGGATCTTGGGGTACTACTGCAGTCTCCCCAGGGGAGTCAGTCCTCGTCTCGAATGCGGGCATGCACTTGCGCTTTCATCCAGAGCGGTAGCAGCAGTGTCACGCAGTCCGCCGCGTGGATCAAAGGATCTATGGTTTTCCCTCGAGTCTTTCCCACGAGGCTTTCCCACGAGGCTTTCCCACAGGGCTGTCCCACGTGCACACGGGGTGGGAGTCGATCCTCGGCTTGAACGTCAAGGCAGTGCAGGGAAAACAGTTTCCTCTGGAATGGACTGACCCATCTGGGGGACTCTTGGAATGGTGGCACGACCCTGGAGTTCCTCTCGCCTTTCCTGTGGAGAGGGCCTCCTCTTGAGATGCGACGCGAACGCCGGGAATTCTTTCCCTACCAAACAGGGAAAGGATCCCTCATCTCGAGCTAGGAGGCGGAAACGGGGCTCCCCTGGATGTGTGCGGGACCCCACGTGCTTCCTCTCGAGTGGAGACGGGTATGTCGGGGAACTGCTTGAGTTGCAGCAAGGGTGTGAAGGACCCTTTGGAAGTTCCAGTGGTTAGATGTGATTAGCCTCGAGAAGCCTCAGCGGAAATGGGCCTGATCTCGCCTGGAGGGCAAAACCTCGTGGATTTTCTCGAGTTGCGGCAGGTGCTCTCGACTTACGATGGGGACCTCAGGGACCCGCTCTGGTGGCCTCAGGAACGGCCAGTCCCCATTCGAGTTCCTCGGGGGCCTCTCGGGATTCCTCTCCCGTGGATGCCGGGGCCTAAGACCTTGTGTGGAGTCGGGGCCGGAACCTGAGGATTCCTCTCCAGTGCTGACATGGATCGTGGGGTACTTCTGGAGTCTCCCCAGGGGAGTCAGTCCTCGTCTCGAATGCGGGCATGCACTTGCGCTTTCCTCCAGAGCGGTAGTAGCAGTGTCACGCAGTCCGCCGCGTGGATCAAAGGATCTATGGTTTTCCCTCGAGTCTTTCCCACGAGGCTTTCCCACGAGGCTTTCCCACAGGGCTGTCCCACGTGCACACGTGGTGGGAGTCGATCCTCGGCTTGAACGTCAAGGCAGTGCAGGGAAAACAGGTTCCTCTGGAATGGACTGACCCATCTGGGGGACTCTTGGAATGGTGGCACGACCCTGGAGTTCCTCTCGCCTTTCCTGTGGAGAGCCCCTCCTCTTGAGATGCGACGGGAACGCCGGGAATTCTTTCCCTACGAAACAGGGAAAGGATCCCTCATTTCGAGCTAGGAGTTGGAAACGGGGCTCCTCTGGATGTGTGCGGGACCCCATGTGCTTCCTCTCGAGTGGAGACGGGTATGTCGGGGAACTTCTTGAGTTGCAGCAAGGGTGTGAAGGACCCTTTGGAAGTTCCAGTGGTTAGATATGATTAGCCTCGAGAAGCCTCAGCGGAAATGTGCCTCATTTCGCCTGAAGGGCAAAACCTCCTGGATTTTCTCAAGTTGTGGCAGGTGCTCTCGACTTACGATGGGGACCTCAGGGACCCGCTCTGGTGGCCTCAGGAAAGGCCAGTCCCCATGCGAGTTCCTCGGGGGCCTCTCGGGATTCCTGTTCCGTCGATGCCAGGGCCTAAGACCTTGTGTGGATTAGGGGCCGGAACCTGAGGATTCCTCTCCAGTGCTGACATGGATCTTGGGGTACTTCTGGAGTCTCCCCAGGGGAGTCAGTCCTCGTCTCGAATGCGGGCATGCACTTGCGCTTTCCTCCAGAGCGGTAGCAGCAGTGTCACGCAGTCCGCCGCGTGGATCAAAGGATCTATGGTTTTCCCTCGAGTCTTTCCCACGAGGCTTTCCCACGAGGCTTTCCCACAGGGCTGTCCAACGTGCACACATGGTGGGAGTCGATCCTCGGCTTGAACGTCATGGCAGTGCAGGGAAAACAGGTTCCTCTGGAATGGACTGACACATCTGGGGGACTCTTGGAATGGTGGCACGACCCTGGAGTTCCTCTCGCCTTTCCTGTGGAGAGCGCCTCCTCTTGAGATGCGACGGGAACGCCGGGAATTCTTTCCCTACGAAACAGGGAAAGGATCCCTCATCTCGAGCTAGGAGGCGGAAACGGGGCTCCCCTGGATGTGTGCGGGACCCCACGTGCTTCCTCTCGAGTGGAGACGGGTATGTCGGGGAACTTTTTGAGTTGCAGCAAGGGTGTGAAGGACCCTTTGGAAGTTCCAGTGGTTAGACGTGATTAGCCTCGAGAAGCCTCAGCGGAAATGGGCCTCATCTCGCCTGGAGGGCAAAACCTCCTGGATTTTCTCGAGTTGCGGCAGGTGCTCTCGACTTACGACGGGGACCTCAGGGACCCGCTCTGGTGGCCTCAGGAAAGGCCAGTCCCCATGCGAGTTCCTCAGGGGCCTCTCGGGATTCCTCTCCCGTCGATGCCGGGCCCTAAGACCTTGTGTGGAGTCGGGGCCGGAACCTGAGGATTCCTTTCCAGTGCTGACATGGATCTTGGGGTACTTCTGGAGTCTCCCCAGGGGAGTCAGTCCTCGTCTCGAATGCGGCATGCACTTGCGCTTTCCTCCAGAGCGGTAGCAGCAGTGTCAGGCAGTCCGCCTCTTAGATAAAAGGATCTATGGTTTTCCCTCGAGTATTTCCCACGAGGCTTTCCCACGAGGCTTTCCCACAGGGCTGTCCCACGTGCACACGTGGTCGGAGTCGATCCTCGGCTTGAACGTCAAGGCAGTGCAGGGAAAACAGGTTCCTCTGGAATGGACTGACACATCTGGGGGACTCTTGGAATGGTGGCAGGACCCTGGAGTTCCTCTCGCCTTTCCTGTGGAGAGCGCCTCCTCTTGAGATGCGACGGGAACGCCGGGAATTCTTTCCCTACGAAACAGGGAAAGGATCACTGATCTCGAGCTAGGAGGCGGAAACGGGGCTCCCCTGGATGTGTGCGGGACCCCACGTGCTTCCTCTCGAGTGGAGACGGGTATGTCGGGGAACTTCTTGAGTTGCAGCAAGGGTGTGAAGGACCCTTTGGAAGTTCCAGTGGTTAGACGTGATTAGCCGCGAGAAGCCTCAGCGGAAATGGGCCTCATCTCGCCTGGAGGGCAAAACCTCCTGGATTTTCTCGAGTTGCGGCAGGTGCTCTCAACTTACGACGGGGACCTCAGGGACCCGCTCTGGTGGCCTCAGGAAAGGCCAGTCCCCATGCGAGTTCCTCGGGGGCCTCTCGGGATTCCTCTCCCGTCGATGCCGGGGCCTAAGACCTTGTGTGGAGTCGGGGCCGGAACCTGAGGATTCCTCTCCAGTGCTGACATGGATCTTGGGGTACTTCTGGAGTCTCCCCAGGGGAGTCAGTCCTCGTCTCGAATGCGGGCATGCACTTGCGCTTTCCTCCAGAGCGGTAGCAGCAGTGTCACGCAGTCCGCCGCCTGGATCAAAGGATCTATGGTTTTCCCTCGAGTCTTTCCCACGAGGCTTTCCCACGAGTCTTTCCCACAGGGCTGTCCCACGTGCACACGTGGTGGGAGTCGATCCTCGGCTTGAACGTCAAGGCAGTGCAGGGAAAACAGGTTCCTCTGGAATGGACTGACACATCTGGGGGACTCTTGGAATGGTGGCACGACCCTGGAGTTCCTCTCGTCTTTCCTGTGGAGAGCGCCTCCACTTGAGATGCGACGGGAACGCCGGGAATTCTTTCCCTACGAAACAGGGAAAGGATCCCTCATCTCGAGCTAGGAGGCGGAAACGGGGCTCCCCTGGATGTGTGCGGGACCCTCTTGCTTCCTCTCGAGTGGAGACCGGTATGTCGGGAAACTTCTTGAGTTGCAGCAAGGGTGTGAAGGACCCTTTGGAAGTTCCAGTGGTTAGATGTGATTAGCCTCGAGAAGCCTCAGCGTAAATGGGCCTCATCTCGCCTGGAGGGCAAAACCTCCTGGATTTTCTCGAGTTGCGGCAGGTGCTCTCGACTTACGACGGGGACCTCAGGGACCCGCTCTGGTGGCCACAGGAAAGGCCAGTCCCCATGCGAGTTCCTCGGGGGCCTCTCGGGATTCCTCTCCCGTCGATGCCGGGGCCTAAGACCTTGTGTGGAGTCGGGGCCGGAACCTGAGGTTTCCTCTCCAGTGCTGACATGGATCTTGGGGTACTTCTGGAGTCTCCCCAGGGGAGTCAGTCCTCGTCACGAATGCGGGCATGCACTTGTGCTTTCCTCCAGAGCGGTAGCAGCAGTGTCACGCAGTCCGCCGCGTGGATCAAAGGATCTATGGTTTTCCCTCGAGTCTTTCCCACGAGGCTTTCCCACGAGGCTTTCCCACAGGGCTGTCCCACGTGCACACGTGGTGGGAGTCGATCCTCCGCTTGAACTCAAGGCAGTGCAGGGAAAACAGGTTCCTCTGGAATGGACTGACACATCTGGGGGACTCTTGGAATGGTGGCACGACCCTGGAGTTCCTCTCGCCTTTCCTGTGGAGAGCGCCTCCTCTTGAGATGCGACGGGAACACCGGGAATTCTTTCCCTACGAAACAGGGAAAGGATCCCTCATCTCGAGCTAGGAGGCGGAAACGGGGCTCCCCTGGATGTGTGCTGGACCCCACGTGCTTCTTCTCGAGTGGAGACGGGTATGTCGGGGAACTTCTTGAGTTGCAGCAAGGGTGTGAAGGACCCTTTGGAAGTTCCAGTGGTTAGACGTGATTAGCCTCGAGAAGCCTCAGCGGAAATGGGCCTCATCTCGCCTGGAGGGCAAAACCTCCTGGATTTTCTCGAGTTGCGGCAGGTGCTCTCGACTTACGACGGGGACCTCAGGGACCCGCTCTGGTGGCCTCAGGAAAGGCCAGTCCCCATGCGAGTTCCTCGGGGGCCTCTCGGGATTCCTCTCCCGTCGATGCCGGGGCCTAAGACCTTGTTTGTAGTCGGGGCCGCAACCTGAGGATTCCTCTCCAGTGCTGACATGGATCTTGGGGTACTTCTGGAGTCTCCCCAGGGGAGTCAGTCCTCGTCTCGAATGCGGGCATGCACTTGCGCTTTCCTCCAGAGCGGTAGCAGCAGTGTCATGCAATCCACCGCGTGGATCAAAGGATCTATGGTTTTCCCTCGAGTCTTTCCCACGAGGCTTTCCCACGAGGCTTTCCCACAGGGCTGTCCCACGTGCACACGTGGTGGGAGTCGATCCTCGGCTTGAACGTCAAGGCAGTGCAGGGAAAACAGGTTCCTCTGGAATGGACTGACACATCTGGGGGACTCTTGGAATGGTGGCACGAGCCTGGAGTTCCTCTCGCCTTTCCTGTGGAGAGCGCCTCCTCTTGAGATGCGACGGGAACGCCGGGAATTCTTTCCCTACGAAACAGGGAAAGGATCCCTCATCTCGATCTAGGAGGCGGAAACGGGGCTCCCCTGGATGTGTGCGGGACCTCACGTGCTTCCTCTCGAGTGGAGAAGGGTATGTCGGGGAACTTCTTGAGTTGCAGCAAGGGTGTGAAGGACCCTTTGGAAGTTCCAGTGGTTAGACGTGATTAGCCTCGAGAAGCCTCAGCGGAAATGTGCCTCAGCTCGCCTGGAGGGCAAAACCTCGTGGAATGTCTCGAGTTGCGGCAGGTGCTCTTGACTTACGACGGGGACCTCAGGGACCCGCTCTGGTGGCCTCAGGAAAGGCCAGTCCCCATGCGAGTTCCTCGGGGGCCTCTCGGGATTCCTCTCCCGTGGATGCCGGGGCCTAAGACCTTGTGTGGAGTCGGGGCCGGAACCTGAGGATTCCTCTCCAGTGCTGACATGGATCTTGGGGTACTTCTGGAGTCTCCCCAGGGGAGTCAGTCCTCGTCTCGAATGCGGGCATGCACTTTCGCTTTCCTCCAGGGCGGTAGCAGTAGTGTCACGCAGTCCGCCGGGAGGATCAAAGGATCTATGGTTTTCCCTCGATTCTTTCCCACGAGGCTTTCCCACGAGGCTTTCCCACAGAGCTGTCCCACGTGCACACGTGGTGGGAGTCGATCCTCGGCTTGAACGTCAAGGCAGTGCAGGGAAAACAGGTTCCTCTGGAATGGACTGACACATCTGGGGGACTCTTGGAATGGTGGCACGACCCTGGAGTTCCTCTCGTCTTTCCTGTGGAGAGCGCCTCCTCTTGAGATGCGACGGGAACGCCGGGAATTCTTTCCCTACGAAACAGGGAAAGGATCCCTCATCTCGATCTAGGAGGCGGAAACGGGGCTCCCCTGGATGTGTGCGGGACCCTCGTGCTTCCTCTCGAGTGGAGACGGGTATGTCGGGGAACTTCTTGAGTTGCAGCAAGGGTGTGAAGGACCCTTTGGATGTTCCAGTGGTTAGATGTGTTTAGCCTCGAGAAGCCTCAGCGGAAATGGGCCTCATCTCGCCTGGAGGGCAAAACCTCCTGGATTTTCTCGAGTTGCGGCAGGTGCTCTCGACTTACGACAGGGACCTCAGGGACCCGCTCTGGTGGCCTCAGGAAAGGCCAGTCCCCATGCAAGTTCCTCGGGGGCCTCTCGGGATTCCTCTCCCGTCGATGCCGGGGCCTAAGACCTTGCGTGGAGTCGGGGCCGGAACCTGAGGATTCCTCTCCAGTGCTGACATGGATCTTGGGGTATTTCTGGACTCTCCCCAGGGGAGTCAGTCCTCGTCTCGAATGCGGGCATGCACTTGCGATTTCCTCCAGAGCGGTAGCAGCAGTGTCACGCAGTCCGCCGCGAGGATCAAAGGATCTATGGTTTTCCCTCGAGTCTGTCCCACGAGGCTTTCCCACGAGGCTTTCCCACAGGGCTGTCCCACGTGCACACGTGGTGGGAGTCGATCCTCGGCTTGAACGTCAAGGCAGTGCAGGGAAAACAGCTTCCTCTGTAATGGACTGACACATGTGGGGGTCTCTTGGAATGGTGGCACGACCCTTGACTTCCTCTCGCCTTTCCTGTGGAGAGCGCCTCCTCTTGAGATGCGACGGGAACGCCGGGAACTCTTTCCCTACGAAACAGGGAAAGGATCCCTCATCTCGAGCTAGGAGGCGGAAACGGGGCTCCCCTGGATGTGTGCGGGACCCCACGTGCTTCCTCTCGAGTGCAGACGGGTATGTCGGGGAACTTCTTGAGTTGCAGCAAGGGTGTGAAGGACCCTTTGGAAGTTCCAGTGGTTAGATGTGATTAGCCTCGAGAAGCCTCAGCGGAAATGGGCCTCATCTCGCCTGGAGGGCAAAACCTCCTGGATTTTCTCGAGTTGCGGCAGGTGCTCTCGACTTACGACGGGGACCTCAGGGACCCGCTCTGGTGGCCTCAGGAAAGGCCAGTCCCCATGCGAGTTCCTCGGGGGCCTCTCGGGATTCCTCTCCCGTCGATGCCGGGGCCTAAGACCTTGTGTGGAGTCGGGGCCGGAACCTAAGGATTCCTCTCCAGTGCTGACATGGATCTTGGGGTACTTCTGGAGTCTCCCCAGGGGAGTCAGTCCTCGTCTCGAATGCGGGCATGCACTTGCGCTTTCCTCCAGGGCGGTAGGAGCAGTGTCACGCAGTCCGCCGCGTGGATCAAAGGATCTATGGTTTTCCCTCGAGTCTTTCCCACGAGGGTTCCCCCAGGGCTGTCCCACGTGCACACGTGGTGGGAGTCGATCCTCAGCTTGAACGTCAAGGCAGTGCAGGGAAAACAGGTTCCTCTGGAATGGACTGACACATCTGGGGGACTCTTGGAATGGTGGCACGACCCTGGAGTTCCTCTCGCCTTTCCTGTGGAGAGCGCCTCCTCTTGAGATGCGACGGGAACGCCGGGAATTCTTTCCCTACGAAACAGGGAAAGGATCCCTCATCTCGAGCTAGGAGGCGGAAACGGGGCTCCCCTGGATGTGTGCGGGACCCTCGTGCTTCCTCTCGAGTGGAGACATGTATGTCGGGGAACTTCTTGAGTTGCAGCAAGGGTGAGAAGGACCCTTTGGATGTTCCAGTGGTTAGATGTGATTAGCCTCGAGAAGCCTCAGCGGAAATGGGCCTCATCTCGCCTGGAGGTCAAAACCTCCTGGATTTTCTCGAGTTGCGGCAGGTGCTCTCGACTCTCGACCGGGACCTCAGGGACCCGCTCTGGTGGCCTCAGGAAAGGCCAGTCCCCATGCGAATTCCTCGGGGGTCTCTCGGGATTCCTCTCCCGTCGATGCCGGGGCCTAAGACCTTGTGTGGAGTCGGGGCCGGAACCTGAGGATTCCTCTCCAGTGCTGACATGGATCTTGGGGTACTTCTGGAGTCTCCCCAGGGGAGTCAGTCCTCGTCTCGAATGCGGGCATGCACTTGCGTTTCCTCCAGAGCGGTAGCAGCAGTGTCACGCAGTCCGCCGCGTGGATCAAAGGATCTATTTTTTTCCCTCGAGTCTTTCCCACGAGGCTTTCCCACGAGGCTTTCCCTCAGGGCTGTCCCACGTGCACACGCGGTGGGAGTCGATCCTCGGCTTTAACGTCAAGGCAGTGCAGGGAAAACAGGTTCCTCTGGAATGGACTGACATATCTGGGGGACTCTTGGAATGGTGGCACGACCCTGGAGTTCCTCTCGCCTTTCCTGTGGAGAGCGCCTCTTCTTGAGATGCGACGGGAACGCTGGGAATTCTTTCCCTACGAAACAGGGAAAGGATCCCTCATCTCGAGCTAGCAGGCGGAAACGGGGCTCCCCTGGATGTGTGCGGGACCCCACGTGCTTCCTCTCGAGTGGAGACGGGTATGTCGGGGAACTTCTTGAGTTGCAGCAAGGGTGTGAAGGACCCTTTGGAAGTTCCAGTGGTTAGACGTGATTAGCCTCGAGAAGCCTCAGAGGAAATGGGCCTCATCTCGCCTGGAGGGCAAAACCTCCTGGATTTTCTCGAGTTGCGGCAGGTGCTCTCGACTTACGACGGGGACCTCAGGGACACGCTCTGGTGGCCTCAGGAAAGGCCAGTCCCCATGCGAGTTCCTGGGGGCCTCTCGGGATTCCTCTCCCGTTGATGCCGGGGCCTAAGACCTTGTGTGGAGTCGGGGCCGGAACCTGAGGATTCCTCTCCAGTGCTGACATGGATCTTGGGGTACTTCTGGAGTCTCCCCAGGGGAGTCAGTCCTCGTCTCGAATGCGGGCATGCACTTGTGCTTTCCTCCAGGGCGGTAGCAGCAGTGTCACGCATTCCGCCGCGTGGATCAAAGGATCTATGGTTTTCCCTCGAGTCTTTCCCACGAGTCTTTCCCACGAGGCTTTCCCACAGGGCTGTCCCACGTGCACACGTGGTGGGAGTCGATCCTCAGCTTGAACGTCAAGGCAGTGCAGGGAAAACAGGTTCCTCTGGAATGGACTGACTCATCTGGGGGACTCTGGGAATGGTGGCAAGACCCTGGAGTTCCTCTCGCCTTTCCTGTGGAGAGCGCCTCCTCTTGAGATGCGACGGGAACGCCAGGAATTCTTTCCCTACGAAACAGGGAAAGGATCCCTCATCTCGAGCTAGGAGGCGGAAACGGGGCTCCCCTGGATGTGTGCGGGACCCCACGTGCTTCCTCTCGAGTGGAGACGGGTATGTCGGGGAACTTCTTGAGTTGCAGCAAGGGTGTGAAGGACCCTTTGGAAGTTCCAGTGGTTAGATGTGATTAGCCTCGAGAAGCCTCAGCGGAAATGGGCCTCATCTCGCCTGGAGGGCAAAACCTCCTGGATTTTCTCGAGTTGCGGCAGGTGCTCTCGACTTACGACGGGGATCTCAGGGACCCGCTCTGGTGGCCTCAGGAAAGGCCAGTCCCCATGCGAGTTCCTCGGGGGCCTCTCGGGATTCCTCTCCCGTCGATGCCGGGGCCTAAGACCTTGTGTGGAGTCGGGGCCGGAACCTGAGGATTCCTCTCCAGTGCTGACATGGATCTTGGGGTACTTCTGGAGTCTCCCCAGGGGAGTCAGTCCTCGTCTCGAATGCGGGCATGCACTTGCGCTTTCCTCCAGAGCGGTAGCAGCAGTGTCACGCAATCCGCCGCGTGGATCAAAGGATCTATGGTTTTCCCTCGAGTCTTTCCCACGAGGCTTTCCCACGAGGCTTTCCCACGAGGCTTTCCCACAGGGCTGTCCCACGTGCACACGTGGTGGGAGTCGATCCTCAGCTTGAACGTCAAGGCAGTGCAGGGAAAACAGGTTCCTCTGGAATGGACTGACACATCTGGGGGACTCTTGCAATGGTGGCACGACCCTGGAGTTCCTCTAGCCTTTCCTGTGGAGAGCGCCTCCTCTTGAGATGCGACGGGAACGCGGGGAATTCTTTCCCTACGAAACAGGGAAAGGATCCCTCATCTCGAGCTAGAAGGCGGAAACGGGGCTCCCCTGGATGTGTGCGGGACCCTCGTGCTTCCTCTCGAGTGGAGACGGGTATGTCGGGGAACTTCTTGAGTTGCAGCAAGGGTGAGAAAGACCCTTTGGTTGTTCCAGTGGTTAGATGTGATTAGCCTCGAGAAGCCTCAGCGGAAATGCGCCTCATCTCGCCTGGAGGTCAAAACCTCCTGGATTTTCTCGAGTTGCGGCAGGTGCTCTCGACTCTCGACCGGGACCTCAGGGACCCGCTCTGGTGGCCTCAGGAAAGGCCAGTCCCCATGCGAGTTCCTCGGGGGCCTCTCGGGATTCCTCTCCCGTCGATGCCGGGGCCTAAGACCTTGTGTGGAGTCGGGGCCGGAACCTGAGGATTCCTCTCCAGTGCTGACATGGATCTTGGGGTACTTCTGGAGTCTCCCCAGGGGAGTCAGTCCTCGTCTCGAATGCGGGCATGCACTTGCGTTTCCTCCAGAGCGGTAGCAGCAGTGTCACGCAGTCCGCCGCGTGGATCAAAGGATCTATGGTTTTCCCTCGAGTCTTTCCCACGAGGCTTTCCCACGAGGCTTTCCCACAGGGCTGTCCCACGTGCACACGTGGTGGGAGTCGATCCTCGGCTTGAACGTCAAGGCAGTGCAGGGAAAACAGGTTCCTCTGGAATGGACTGACACATCTGGGGGACTCTTGGAATGGTGGCACGACCCTGGAGTTCCTCTCGCCTTTCCTGTGGAGAGCGCCTCTTCTTGAGATGCGACGGGAACGCCGGGAATTCTTTCCCTACGAAACAGGGAAAGGATCCCTCATCTCGAGCTAGGAGGCCGAAACGGGGCTCCCCTGGATGTGTGCGGGACCCCATGTGCTTCCTCTCAAGTGGAGACGGGTATGTCTGGGAACTTTTTGAGTTGCAGTTAGGGTGTGAAGGACCCTTTGGAACTTCCAGAGGTTAGATGTGATTAGCCTCGAGAAGCCTCAGCGGAAATGGGCCTCATCTCGCCTGGAGGGCAAAACCTCCTGGATTTTCTCGAGTTGCGGCAGGTGCTCTCGACTTACGACGGGGACCTCAGGGACCCGCTCTGGTGGCCTCAGGAAAGGCCAGTCCCCATGCGAGTTCCTCGGGGGCCTCTCGGGATTCCTCTCCCGTGGATGCCGGGGCCTAAGACCTTGTGTGGAGTCGGGGCCGGAACCTGAGGATTCCTATCCAGTGCTGACATGGATCTTGGGGTACTTCTGGAGTCTCCCCAGGGGAGTCAGTCCCCATCTCGAATGCAGGCATGCACTTGCGCTTTCCTCCAGAGCGGTAGCAGCAGTGTCACGCAGTCCGCCGCGTGGATCAAAATATCTATGGCTTTCCCTCGAGTCTTTCCCACGAGGCTTTCCCACGAGGCTTTCCCACAGGGCTGTCCCACGTGCACACGTGGTGGGAGTGGATCCTCGGCTTGAACGTCAAGGCAGTGCGGGGACAACAGGTTCCTCTGGAATGGACTGACACATTTGGGGGACTCTTGGAATGGTGGCACGACCCTGGAGTTCCTCTCCCCTTTCCTGTGGAGAGCGCCTCCTCTTGAGATGCGACGGGAACGCCGGGAATTCTTTCCCTACGAAACAGGGAAAGGATCACTCATCTCGAGCTAGGAGGCGGAAACGGGGCTCCCCTGGATGTGTGCGGGACCCTCGTGCTTCCTCTCGAGTGGAGACGGGTATGTCGGGGAACTTCTTGAGTTGCAGCAAGGGTGAGAAGGACCCTTTGGTTGTTCCAGTGGTTAGATGTGATTAGCCTCGAGAAGCCTCAGCGGAAATGGGCCTCATCTCGCCTGGAGGGCAAAACCTCCTGGATTTTCTCGAGTTGCGGCAGGTGCTCTCGACTTACGACGGGGACCTCAGGGACACGCTCTGGTGGCCTCAGGAAAGGCCAGTCCCCATGCGAGTTCCTGGGGGCCTCTCGGGATTCCTCTCCCGTCGATGCCGGGGCCTAAGACCTTGTGTGGAGTCGGGGCCGGAACCTGAGGATTCCTCTCCAGTGCTGACATGGATCTTGGGGTACTTCTGGAGTCTCCCCAGGGGAGTCAGTCCTCGTCTCGAATGCGGGCATGCACTTGCGCTTTCTCCAGGGCGGTAGCAGCAGTGTCACGCATTCCGCCGCGTGGATCAAAGGATCTATGGTTTTCCCTAGAGTCTTTCCCACGAGTCTTTCCCACGAGGCTTTCCCACAGGGCTGTCCCACGTGCACACGTGGTGGGAGTCGATCCTCGGCTTGAACGTCAAGGCAGTGCAGGGAAAACAGGTTCCTCTGGAATGGACTGACTCATCTGGGGGACTCTGGGAATGGTGGCAAGATCCTGGAGTTCCTCTCGCCTTTCCTGTGGAGAGCGCCTCCTCTTGAGATGCGACGGGAACGCCGGGAATTCTTTCCCTACGAAACAGGGAAAGGATCCCTCATCTCGATCTAGGAGGCGGAAACGGGGCTCCCCTGGATGTGTGCGGGACCCCACGTGCTTCCTCTCGAGTGGAGACGGGTATGTCGGGGAACTTCTTGAGTTGCAGCAAGGGTGTGAAGGACCCTTTGGAAGTTCCAGTGGTTAGATGTGATTAGCCTCGAGAAGCCTCAACGGAAATGGGCCTCATCTCGCCTGGAGGGCAAAACCTCCTGGATTTTCTCGAGTTGCGGCAGGTGCTCTCGACGTACGACGGGGACCTCAGGGACCCGCTCTGGGGGCCTCAGGAAAGGCCAGTCCCCATGCGAGTTCCTCGGGGGCCTCTCGGGATTCCTCTCCCGTCGATGCCGGGGCCTAAGACCTTGTGTGGAGTCGGGGCCGGAACCTGAGGATTCCGCTCCAGTGCTGACATGGATCTTGGGGTACTTCTGGAGTCTCCCCAGGGAAGTCAGTCCTCGTCTCGAATGCGGGCATGCACTTGCGCTTTCCTCCAGAGCGGTAGCAGCAGTGTCACGCAGTCCGCCGCGTGGATCAAAGGATCTATCGTTTTCCCTCGAGTCTTTCCCACGAGGCTTTCCCACGAGGCTTTCCCACAGGACTGTCCCACGTGCACACGTGGTGGGAGTCGATCCTCGGCTTGAACGTCAAGGCAGTGCAGGGAAAACAGGTTCCTCTGGAATGGACTGACACATCTGGGGGACTCTTGGAATGGTGGCACGACCCTGGAGTTCCTCTCGCCTTTCCTGTGGAGAGCGCCTCCTCTTGAGATGCGACGGGAACGCCGGGAATTCTTTCCCTACGAAACAGGGAAAGGATCCCTCATCTCGAGCTAGGAGGCGGAAACGGGGCTCCCCTCGATGTGTGCGGGACCCTCGTGCTTCCTCTCGAGTGGAGACGGGTATGTCGGGGAACTTCTTGAGTTGCAGCAAGGGTGAGAAGGACCCTTTGGATGTTCCAGTGGTTAGATGTGATTAGCCTCGAGAAGCCTCAGCGGAAATGGGCCTCATCTCGCCTGGAGGGCAAAACCTCCTGGATTTTCTCGAGTTGCGGCAGGTGCTCTCGACTTACGACGGGGACCTCAGGGACCCGCTCTGGTGGCCTCAGGAAAGGCCAGTCCCCATGCGAGTTCCTCGGGGGCCTCTCGGGATTCCTCTCCCGTCGATGTCGGGGCCTAAGACCTTGTGTGGAGTCGGGGCCGGAACCTGAGGATTCCTCTCCAGTGCTGACATGGATCTTGGGGTACTTCTGGAGTCTCCCCAGGGGAGTCAGTCCCCATCTCGAATGCGGGCATGCACTTGCGCTTTCCTCCAGAGCGGTAGCAGCAGTGTCACGCAGTCCGCCGCGTGGATCAAAATATCTATGGCTTTCCCTCGAGTCTTTCCCACGAGGCTTTCCCACGAGGCTTTCCCACAGGGCTGTCCCACGTGCACACGTGGTGGGAGTCGATCCTCGGCTTGAACGTCAAGGCAGTGCGGGGACAACAGGTTCCTCTGGAATGGACTGACACATTTGGGGGACTCTTGGAATGGTGGCACGACCCTGGAGTTCCTCTCCACTTTCCTGTGGAGAGCGCCTCCTCTTGAGATGCGACGGGAACGCCGGGAATTCTTTCCTTACGAAACAGGGAAAGGATCACTCATCTCGAGCTAGGAGGCGGAAACGGGGCTCCCCTGGATGTGTGCGGGACCCCACGTGCTTCCTCTCGAGTGGAGACGGGTATGTCGCGGAACTGCTTGAGTTGCAGCAGGGTGTGAAGGACCATTTGGAAGTTCCAGTGGTTAGATGTGATTAGCCTCGAGAAGCCTCAGCGGAAATGGGCCTCATCTCGCCTGGAGGGCAAAACCTCCTGGATTTTCTCGAGTTGCTGCATGTGCCCTCGACTTACGACGGGGACCTCAGGGACCCGCTCTGGAGGCCTCAGGAAAGGCCAGTCCCCATGCGAGTTCCACGGGGGCCTCTCGGGATTCCTCTCCCGTCGATGCCGGGGCCTAAGACCTTGTGTGAACTCAGGGCCTGAACCTGAGGATTCCTCTCCAGTGCTGACATGGATCTTGGGGTACTTCTGGAGTCTCCCCAGGGGATTCAGTCCTCGTCTCGAATGCGGGCATGCACTTGCGCTTTCCTCCAGAGCGGTAGCAGCAGTGTCACGCAGTCCGCCGCGTGGATCACAGGATCTATGGTTTTCCCTCGAGTCTTTCCGACGAGGCTTTCCCACGAGGCTTTCCCACAGGGCTGTCCCACGTGCACACGTGGTGGGAGTCGATCCTCGGCTTGAACGTTAAGGCAGTGCAGGGAAAACAGGTTCCTCTGGAATAGACTGACACATCTGGGGGTCTCTTGGAATGGTGGCACGACAATGGAGTTAATCTCCCCTTTCCTGTGGTGAGCGCCTCCTCTTGAGATGCGACGGGAACGCCAGGAATTCTTTCCCTACGAAACAGGGAAAGGATCCCTCATCTCGAGCTAGGAGGCGGAAACGGGGCTCCCCTGGTTCTGTGCGGGACCCCACGTGCTTCCTCTCGAGTGGAGACGGGTATGTCGGGGAACTTCTTCAGTTGCAGCAAGGGTGAGAAGGACCCTTAGGAAGTTCCAGTGGTTAGACGTGATTAGCCTCTAGAAGCCTCAGCGGAAATGGGCCTCGTCTCGCCTGGAGGGCAAAACCTCCTGGATTTTCTCGAGTTGCGGCAGGTGCTCTCGACTTACGATGGGGACCTCAGGGACCCGCTCTGGTGGCCTCAGGAAAGGCCAGTCCCCATGCGAGTTCCTCGGGGGCCACTCGAGATTCCTCTCCCGTCGATGCCGGGGCCTAAGACCTTGTGTGGAGTCGGGGCCGGAACCTGAGGATTCCTCTCCAGTGCTGACATGGATCTTGGGGTACTTCTGGAGTCTCCCCAGGGGAGTCAGTCCTCGTCTGGAATGCGGGCATGCACTTGCGCTTTCCTCCAGAGCGGTAGCAGCAGTGTCACGCAGTCCGCCGCGTGGATCAAAGGATCTATGGTTTTCCCTCGAGTCTTTCCCACGAGGCTTTCCCACGAGGCTTTCCCACAGGGCTGTCCCACGTGCACACGTGGTGGGAGTTGATCCTCGGCTTGAACGTCAAGGCAGTGCAGGGAAAACAGGTTCCTCTGGAATGGACTGACACCTCTGGGTGTCTCTTGGAATGGTGGCACGACCCTGGAGTTCCTCTCGCCTTTCCTGTGGAGAGTGCCTCCTTTTGAGATGCGACGGGAACGCCGGGAATTCTTTCCCTACGAAACAGGGAAAGGATCCCTCATCTCGAGCTAGGAGGCCGAAACGGGGCTCCCCTGGATGTGTGCGGGACCCCATGTGCTTCCTCTCAAGTGGAGACGGGTATGTCGGGGAACTTTTTGAGTTGCAGTTAGGGTGTGAAGGACCCTTTGGAAGTTCCAGAGGTTAGATGTGATTAGCCTCGAGAAGCCTCAGCGGAAATGGGCCTCATCTCGCCTGGAGGGCAAAACCTCCTGGATTTTCTCGAGTTGCGGCAGGTGCTCTCGACTTACGACGGGGACCTCAGGGACCCGCTCTGGTGGCCTCAGGAAAGGCCAGTCCCCATGCGAGTTCCTCGAGGGCCTCTTGGGATTCCTCTCCTGTCGATGCCGGGGCCTAAGACCTTGTTTGGAGTCTGGGCCGGAACCTGAGGATTCCTCTCCAGTGCTGACATGGATCTTGGGGTACTTCTGGAGTCTCCCCAGGGGAGTCAGTCCTCGTCTCGAATGCGGGCATGCACTTGCGCTTTCCTCCAAAGCGGTAGCAGCAGTGTCACACAGTCCGCCGCGTGGACAAAAGGATCTTTGGTTTTCCCTCGAGTCTTTCGCACGAGGCTGTCCCACGAGGCTTTCCCACAGGGCTGTCCCTCGTGCACACGTGGTGGGAGTCGATCCTCGGCTTGAACGTCAAGGCAGTTCAGGGAAAACAGGTTCCTCTGGAATGGACTGACACATCTGGGGGACTCATGGAATGGTGGCACGACCCTGAAGTTGCTCTCGCCTTTCCTGTGGAGAGCGCCTCCTCTAGAGATGCGAAGGGAACGCCTGGAATTCTTTCCCTACGAAATAGGGATAGGATCCCTCATCACGAACTAGGAGGCGGAAACGGGGCTCCCCTGGATGTGTGCGGCACCCCACGTGCTTCCTCTCGAGTGGAGAAGGGTATGTCGCGGAACTGCTTGAGTTGCAGCAAGGGTGTGAAGGACCCTTTGGAAGTTCCAGTGGTTAGATGTGATTAGCCTCGAGAAGCCTCAGCGGAAATGGGCCTCATCTCGCCTGGAGGGCAAAACCTCCTGGATTTTCTAGAGTTGCGGCAGGTGCTCTCGACTTACGACGGGGACCTCAGGGACCCGCTCTGGTGGCCTCAGGAAAGGCCAGTCCCCATGCGAGTTCCTCGGGGGCCTCTCGGGATTCCTCTCCCGTGGATGCCGGGGCCTAAGACCTTGTGTGGAGTCGGGGCCGGAACCTGAGGATTCCTATCCAGTGCTGACATGGATCTTGGGGTACTTCTGGAGTCTCCCCAGGGAGTCAGTCCCCATCTCGAATGCGGGCATGCACTTGTGCTTTCCTCCAGAGCGGTAGCAGCAGTGTCACGCAGTCCTCCGCGAGGATCAAAGGATCTATGCTTTTCCCTCGAGTCTTTCCAACGAGGCTTTCCCACGAGGCTTTCCCACAGGGCTGTCCCACGTGCACACGTGGTGGGAGTCGATCCTCGGCTTGAACGTCAAGGCAGTGCAGGGAAAACAGTTTCCTCTGGAATGGACTGACCCATCTGGGGGACTCTTGGAATGGTGGCACGACCCTGGAGTTCCTCTCGCCTTTCCTGTGGAGAGCGCCTCCTCTTGAGATGCGACTGGAACGCTGGGAATTCTTTCCCTACGAAATAGGGATAGGATCCCTCATCTCGAACTAGGAGGCGGAAACGGGGCTCCCCTGGATGTGTGCGGCACCCCACGTGCTTCCTCTCGAGTGGAGACGGGTATGTCGCGGAATTGCTTGAGTTGCAGAAAGGGTGTGAAGGACCCTTTGGAAGTTCCAGTGGTTAGATGTGATTAGCCTCGAGAAGCCTAAGCGGAAATGGGCCTCATCTCGCCTGGAGTGCAAAACCTCCTGGATTTTCTCGAGTTGCGGCAGGTGCTCTCCACTTACGACGGGGACCTCAGGGACCCGCTCTGGAGGCCTCAGGAAAGGCCAGTCCCCATGCGAGTTCCTCGGGGGCCTCTCGGGATTCCTCTCCCGTCGATGCCGGGGCCTAAGACCTTGTGTGTAGTCGGGGCCGGAACCTGAGGATTCCTCTCCAGTTCTTACATGGACCTTGGGGTACTTCTGGAGTCTCCCCAGGGGAGTCAGTCCTCGTCTCGAACGCGGGCATGCACTTGCGCTTTCCTCCAGAGCGGTAGCAGCAGTGTCACGCAGTCCGCCACGTGGATCAAAGGATCTATGGTTTTCCCTCGAGTCTTTCCCAAGAGGCTTTCCCACCAGGCTTTCCCACAGGGCTGTCCCACATGCACACGTGGTGGGATTCGATCCTCGGCTTGAACGTCAAGGCAATGCAGGGAAAAGAGGTTCCTCTGTAATGGACTGACACATCTGGGGGTCTCTTGGAATGGTGGCACGACTCTGGAGATCCTCTCCCCTTTCCTGTTGAGAGCGCCTCCTCTTGAGATGCGACGGGAACGCCGGGAATTCTTTCCCTACCAAACAGGGAAAGGATCCCTCATCTCGAGCTACGAGGAGAAATCGGGGCTCCCCTGGATGTGTGCGGGACCCCACGTGCTTCCTCTCGAGTGAGACGGATATGTCGGGGAACTTCTTGAGTTGCAGTAAGGGTGTGAAGGACCCTTTGGAAGTTCCAGAGGTTAGATGTGATTAGCCTCGAGAAGCCTCAGCGGAAATGGGCCTCATCTCGCCTGGAGGGCAAAACCTCCTGGATTTTCTCGAGTTGCGGCAGGTGCTCTCGACTTACGACAGGGACCTCAGGGACCCGCTCTGGTGGCCTCAGGAAAGGCCAGTCCCCATGCGAGTTCCTCGGGGGCCTCTCGGGATTCCTCTCCCGTCGATGCCGGGGCCAAGACTTTGTGTGGAGTCGGGGCCGGAACCTGAGGATTCCTCTCCAGTGCTGACAAGGATCTTGGGCTACTTCTGGAGTCTCCCCAGGGGAGTCAGTCCTCGTCTCGAATGCGGGCATGCACTTGCGCTTTCCTCCAGAGCGGTAGCAGCCGTGTCACTCAGTCTGCCGCGTGGATCAAAGGATCTATGGTTTTCCCACGAGTGTTTCCCACGAGGCTTTCCCACGGGGCTTTCCCACAGGGCTGTCCCACGTGCACACGTGGAGGGAGTCGATCCTCGGCTTGAACGTCAAGGCAGTGCAGGGAAAACAGGTTCCTCTGGAATGGACTGACATATCTGGGGGACTCTTGGAATGGTGGCACGACCCTGAAGTTCCTCTCGCCTTTCCTGTGGAGAGCGCCTCCTCTTGAGATGCGACGGGAACGCCGGGAATTCTTTCCCTACGAAACAGGGAAAGGTCCCTCATCTCGAGCTAGGAGGCGGAAACGGGGCTCCCCTGGATGTGTGCGGGACCCCACGTGCTTCCTCTAGAGTGGAGATGGGTATGTCGGGAACTGCTTGAGTTGCAGCAAGGGTGTGAAGGACCCTTTGGAAGTTCCAGTAGTTAGATGTGATTGGCCTCGAGAAGCCTCAGCGGAAATGGGCCTCATCTCGCCTGGAGGGCAACACCTCCTGGATTTTCTCGAGTTGCGGCAGGTGCTCTCGACTTACGACGGGGACCTCAGGGACCCGCTCTGGTGGCCTCAGGAAAGGCCAGTCCCCATGAGAGTTCCTCGGGGGCCTCTCGGGATTCCTCTCCCGTCGATGCCGGGGCCTAAGACCTTGTGTGGAGTCGGGGCCGGAACCTGAGGTTTCCTCTCCAGTGCTGACATGGATCTTGGGGTACTTCTGGAGTTTCCCCAGGGGAGTCAGTCCTCGTCTCGAATGCGGGCATGCACTTGCGCTTTCCTCCAGAGCGGTAGCAGCCGTGTCACTCAGTCTGCCGCGTGGATCAAAGGATCTATGGTTTTCCCTCGAGTGTTTCCCACGAGGCTTTCCCACGGGGCTTTCCCACAGGGCTGTCCCACGTGCACACGTGGAGGGAGTCGATCCTCGGCTTGAACGTCAAGGCAGTGCAGGGAAAACAGGTTCCTCTGGAATGGACTGACATATCTGGGGGCTCTTGGAATGGTGGCACGACCCTGAAGTTCCTCTCGCCTTTCCTGTGGAGAGCGCCTACTCTTGAGATGCGACGGGAACGCCGGGAATTCTTTCCCTACGAAACAGGGAAAGGTCCCTCATCTCGAGCTAGGAGGCGGAAACGGGGCTCCCCTGGATGTGTGCGGGACCCCACGTGCTTCCTCTCTAGTGGAGACGGGAATGTCGCGGAACTGCTTGAGTTGCAGCAAGGGTGTGAAGGACCCTTTGGAAGTTCCAGTAGTTAGATGTGATTGGCCTCGAGAAGCCTGAGCGGAAATGGGCCTCATCTCGCATGGAGGGCAAAACCTTCTGGATTTTCTCGAGTTGCGGCAGGTGCTCTCGACTTACGACGGGGACCTCAGGGACCCGCTCTGGAGGCCTCAGGAAAGTCCAGTCCCCATGCGAGTTCCTCGGGGGCCTCTCGGGATTCCTCTCCCGTCGATGCTGGGGCCTAAGACCTTGTGTGGAGTCGGGGCCGGAACCTGAGGATTCCTCTCCAGTGCTGACATGGATCTTAGGGTACTTCTGGAGTCTCCCCAGGGGAGTCAGTCCTCGTCTCGAATGCGGCATGCACTTGCGCTTTCCTCCAGAGCGGTAGCAGCAGTGTCACGCAGTCCGCCGCGTGGATCAAAGATCTATGGTTTTCCCTCGAGTCTTTCCCACGAGGCTTTCCCACGAGGCTTTCCCACAGGGCTGTCCCACGTGCACACGTGGTGGGAGTCGATCCTCGGCTTGAACGTCAAGGCAGTGCAGGGAAAACAGGTTCCTCTGAAATGGACTGACACATCTGGGGGACTCTTGGAATGGTGGCAAGATCCTGGAGTTCCTCTCGCCTTTCCTGTGGAGAGCGCCTCCTCTTGAGATGCGACGGGAACGCCGGGAATTCTTTCCCTACGAAACAGGGAAAGGATCCCTCATCTCGAGCTAGCAGGCGGAAACGGGGCTCCCCTGGATGTGTGCGGGACCCCACGTGCTTCCTCTCGAGTGGAGACGGGTATGTCGGGGAACTTCTTGAGTTGCAGCAAGGGTGTGAAGGTCCCTTTGGAAGTTCCAGTGGTTAGATGTGATTAGCCTCGAGAAGCCTCAGCGGAAATGGGCCTCATCTCGCCTGGAGGGCAAAACCTCCTGGATTTTCTCGAGTTGCGGCAGGTGCTCTCGACTTACGACTGGGACTTCAGGGACCCGCTCTGTTGGCCTCAGGAAAGGCCAGTCCCCATGCGAGTTCCTCGGGGGCCTCTCTGGATTCCTCTCCCGTCGATGCCGGGGCCTAAGACCTTGTGTGGAGTCGGGGCCGGAACCTGAGGATTCCTCTCCAGTGCTGACATGGGTCTTGGGGTACTTCTGGAGTCTCCCCAGGGGAGTCAGTCCTCGTCTCGAATGCGGGCATGCACTTGCGCTTTCCTCCAGAGCGGTAGCAGCAGTGTCACGCAGTCCGCCGCGTGGATCAAAGGATCTATGGTTTTCCCTCGAGTCTTTCCCACGAGGCTATCCCACAGGGCTGTCCCACGTGCACACGTGGTGGGACTCGATCCTCGGCTTGAACGTCAAGGCAGTGCAGGGAAAACAGGTTCCTCTGGAATGGACTGACACATCTAGGGGACTCTTGGAATGGTGGCATGATCCTGGAGTTCCTCTCGCCTTTCCTGTGGAGAGCGCCTCCTCTTGAGATGCGACGGGAACGCCGGGAATTCTTTCCCTACGAAACAGGGAAAGGATCCCTCATCTCGAGCTAGGAGGCGGAAACGGGGCTCCCCTGGATGTGTGCGGGACCCCACGTGCTTCCTCTCGAGTGGAGACGGGTATGTCGGGGAACTTCTTGAGTTGCAGCAATGGTGTGAAAGACCCTTAGGAAGTTCCAGTGGTTAGACGTGATTAGCCTCGAGAAGCCTCAGCGGAAATGGGCCTTATCTCGCCTGGAGGGCAAAACCTCCTGGATTTTCTCGAGTTGCGGCAGGTGCTCTCGACTTACGACGGGGACCTCAGGGACCCGCTCTGGTGCCCTCAGGAAAGGCCAGTCCCCATGCGAGTTCCTCGGGGGCCTCTTGGGATTCCTCTCCTGTCAATGCCGGGGCCTAAGACCTTGTGTGGAGTCGGGGCCGGAACCTGAGGATTCCTCTCCAGTGCTGACATGGATCTTGGGCTACTTCTGGAGTCTCCCCAGGGGAATCAGTCCTCGTCTCGAATGCGGGCATGCACTTGCGCTTTCCCCCAGAGCGGTAGCAGCAGTGTCACGCAGTCCGCCGCGTGGATCAAAGGATCTATGGTTTTCCCTCGAGTCTTTCCCACGAGGCTTACCCACGAGGCATTCCCACAAGGCTGTCCCACGTGCACACGTGGTGGGAGTCGATCCTCGGCTTGAACGTCAAGGCAGTGCAGGGAAAACAGGTTCCTCTGGAATGGACTGACACATCTGAGGGACTCTTGCAATGGTGGCACGACCCTGGAGTTCCTCTCGCCTTTCCTGTGGAGAGCGCCTCCTCTTGAGATGCGACGGGACGTCGGGAATTCTTTCCCTACGAAACAGGGAAAGGAACCCTCATCTCGAGCTAGGAGGCGGAAACGGGGCTCACCTGGATGTGTGCGGGACCCTCGTGCTTCCTCTCGAGTGGAGACGGGTATGTCGGGGAACTTCTTGAGTTGCAGCAAGGGTGAGAAGGACCCTTTGGATGTTCCAGTGGTTAGATGTGATTAGCCTCGAGAAGCCTCAGCGGAAATGGGCCTCATCTCGCCTGGAGGGCAAAACCTCCTGGATTTTCTCGAGTTGCAGCAGGTGCTCTCGACTTATGACGGGGACCTCAGGGACCCGCTCTGGTGGCCTCAGGAAAGGCCAGTCCCCATGCGAGTTCCTCGGGGGCCTCTCGGGATTCATCTCCCGTCGATGCCGGGGCCTAAGACCTTATGTGGAGTCGGGGCCGGAATCTGAGGATTCCTCTCCAGTGCTGACATGGACCTTGGGGTACTTCTGGAGTCTCCCCAGGGGAGTCAGTCCTCGTCTCGAATGCGGGCATGCACTTGCGCTTTCCTCCAGAGCGGTAGCAGCCGTGTCACGCAGTCCGCCGCGTGGATCAAAGGATCTATGGTTTTCCCTCGAGTCTTTCCCACGAGGCTTTCCCACGAGGCTTTCCCACAAGGCTGTCCCACGTGCACACGTGGTGGGAGTCGATCCTCGGCTTGAACGTCAAGGCAGTGCAGGGAAAACAGGTTCCTCTGGAATGGACTGACATATCTGGGGGACTCTTGGAATGGTGGCACGACCCTGAAGTTCCTCTCGCCTTTACTGTGGAGAGCGCCTCCTCTTGAGATGCGACGGGAACGCCGGGAATTCTTTCCCTACGAAACAGGGAAAGGTCCCTCATCTCGAGCTAGGAGGCGGAAACGGGGCTCCCCTGGATGTGTGCGGGACCCCACGTGCTTCCTCTCTAGTGGAGACGGGAATGTCGCGGAACTGCTTGAGTTGCAGCAAGGGTGTGAAGGACCCTTTGGAAGTTCCAGTGGTTAGATGTGATTAGCCTCGAGAAGCCTCAGCGGAAATGGGCCTCATCTCGCCTGGAGGGCAAAACCTCCTGATTTTCTCGACTTGCGGCAAGTGCTCTCAACTTACGACGGGGACCTCAGGGACCCGGTCTGGTGGCCGCAGAAAAGGCCAGTCCCCATGCGAGTTCCTCGGGGGCCTCTCGGGATTCCTCTCCCGTCGATGCCGGGGACTAAGACCATGTGTGGAGTTGGGGCCGAAACCTGAGGATTTCTCTCCAGTGCTGACATGGATCTTGGGGTACTTCTGGAGTCTCCCCAGGGGAGTCAGTCCTCGTCTCGAATGCGGGCATGCACTTGCGCTTTCCTCCAGAGCGGTAGCAGCAGTGTCACGCAGTCCGCCGCGTGGATCAAAGGATCTATGGTTTTCCCTCGAGTCTTTCCCACGAGGCTTTCCCACGAGGCTTTCCACAGGGCTGTCCCACGTGCACACGTGGTGGGAGTCGATCCTCGGCTTGAACGTCAAGGCAGTGCAGGGAAAACAGGTTCCTCTGGAATGGACTGACACATCTGGGGGTCTCTTGGAATGGTGCCACGACCCTGGAGTTCCTCTCGCCTTTCCTGTGGAGAGCGCCTCCTCTTGAGATGCGACGGGACCGCCGGGAATTCTTTCCCTACTAAACGGGGAAAGGATCCCTCATCTCGAGCTAGGAGGCGGAAACGGGGCTCCCCTGGATGTGTGCGGGACCCCACGTGCTTCCTCTAGAGTGGAGATGGGTATGTCGCGGAACTGGTTGAGTTACAGCAAGGGTGTGAAGGACCCTTTGGAATTTCGAGTGGTTACATGTGATTGGCCTCGAGAAGCCTCAGCGGAAATGGGCCTCATCTCGCCTTGAGGGCAAAACCTCCTGGATTTTCTCGAGTTGTGGCAGGTGCTCTCGACTTACGACGGGGACCTCAGGGACCCGCTCTGGTGGCCTCAGGAAAGGCCAGTCCACATGCGAGTTCCTCGGGGGCCTCTCGGGATTCCTATCCCTTCGATGCCGGGGCCTAAGACCTTGTGTGGAGTCAGGGCCGGAACCTGAGGATTCCTCTCCAGTTCTTACATGGACCTTGGGGTACTTCTGGAGTCTCCCCAGGGGAGTCAGTCCTCGTCTCGAACGCGGGCATGCACTTGCGCTTGCCTCCAGAGCGGTAGCAGCAGTGTCACGCAGTCCGCCGCGTGGATCAAAGGATCTATGGTTTTCCCTCGAGTCTTTCCCAAGAGGCTTTCCCACCAGGCTTTCCCACAGGGCTGTCCCACATGCACACGTGGTGGGAGTCGATCCTCGGCTTGAACGTCAAGGCAGTGCAGGGAAAAGAGGTTCCTCTGTAATGGACTGACACATCTGGGGGTCTCTTGGAATGGTGGCACGACTCTGGAGATCCTCTCCCCTTTCCTGTTGAGAGCGCCTCCTCGTGAGATGCGACGGGAACGCCGGGAATTCTTTCCCTACGAAACAGGGAAAGGATCCCTCATCTCGAGCTACGAGGAGAAATCGGGGCTCCCCTGGATGTGTGCGGGACCCCACGTGCTTCCTCTCGAGTGAGACGGATATGTCGGGGAACTTCTTGAGTTGCAGTAAGGGTGTGAAGGACCCTTTGGAAGTTCCAGAGGTTAGATGTGATTAGCCTCGAGAAGCCTCAGCGGAAATGGGCCTCATCTCGCCTGGAGGGCAAAACCTCCTGGATTTTCTCGAGTGCGGCAGGTGCTCTCGACTTACGACGGGGACCTCAGGGACCCGCTCTGGTGGCCTCAGGAAAGGCCAGTCCCCATGCGAATTCCTCGGGGGCCTCTCGGGATTCCTCTCCCGTCGATGCCGGGGCCAAGACTTTGTGTGGAGTCGGAGCCGGAACCTGAGGATTCCTCTCCAGTGCTGACAAGGATCTTGGGATACTTCTGGAGTCTCCCCAGGGGAGTCAGTCCTCGTCTCGAATGCGGGCATGCACTTGCGCTTTCCTCCAGAGCGGTAGCAGCCGTGTCACGCAGTTCGCCGCGTGGATCAAAGGATCTATGGTTTTCCCTCGAGTCTTTCCCACGAGGCTATCCCACAGGGCTGTCCCACGTTCACACGTGGTGGGACTCGATCCTCGGCTTGAACGTCAAGGCAGTGCAGGGAAAACAGGTTCCTCTGGAATGGACTGACACATCTAGGGGACTCTTGGAATGGTGGCACGATCCTGGAGTTCCTCTCGCCTTTCCTGTGGAGAGTGCCTCCTCTTGAGATGCGACGGGAACGCCGGGAATTCTTTCCCTACGAAACAGGGAAAGGATCCCTCATCTCAAGCTAGGAGGCGGAAACGGGGCTCCCCTGGATGTGTGCGGGACCCCACGTGCTTCCTCTCGAGTGTAGACCAGTATGTCGGGGAACTTCTTGAGTTGCAGCAATGGTGTGAAAGACCCTTAGGAAGTTCCAGTGGTTAGACGTGATTAGCCTCGAGAAGCCTCAGCGGAAATGGGCCTCATCTCGCCTGGAGGGCAAAACCTCCTGGATTTTCTCGAGTTGCGGCAGGTGCTCTCGACTTACGACGGGGACCTCAGGGACCCGCTCTGGTGGCCTCAGGAAAGGCCAGTCCCCATGCGAGTTCCTCGGGGGCCTCTTGGGATTCCTCTCCTGTCAATGCCGGGGCCTAAGATCTTGTGTGGAGTCGGGGCCGGAACCTGAGGATTCCTCTCCAGTGCTGACATGGATCTTGGGCTACTTCTGGAGTCTCCCCAGGGGTGTCAGTCCTCGTCTCGAATGCGGGCATGCACTTGCGCTTTCCCCCAGAGCGGTAGCAGCAGTGTCACGCAGTCCGCCGCGTGGATCAAAGGATCTATGGTTTTCCCTCGAGTCTTTCCCACGAGGCTTACCCACGAGGCATTCCCACAGGGCTGTCCCACGTGCACACGTGGTGGGAGTCGATCCTCGGCTTGAACGTCAAGGCAGTGCAGGGAAAACAGGTTCCTCTGGAATGGACTGACACATCTGGGGGACTCTTGCAATGGTGGCACGACCCTGGAGTTCCTCTCGCCTTTCCTGTGGAGAGCGCCTCCTCTTGAGATGCGACGGGACGTCGGGAATTCTTTCCCAACGAAACAGGGAAAGGAACACTCATCTCGAGCTAGGAGGCGGAAACGGGGCTCACCTGGATGTGTGCGGGACCCTCGTGCTTCCTCTCGAGTGGAGACGGGTATGTCGGGGAACTTCTTGAGTTGCAGCAAGGGTGAGAAGGACCCATTGGATGTTCCAGTGGTTAGATGTGATTAGCCTCGAGAAGCCTCAGCGGAAATGGGCCTCATCTCGCCTGGAGGGCAAAACCTCCTGGATTTTCTCGAGTTGCAGCAGGTGCTCTCGACTTATGACGGGGACCTCAGGGACGCGCTCTGGTGGCCTCAGGAAAGGCCAGTCCCCATGCGAGTTCCTCGGGGGCCTCTCGGGATTCATCTCCCGTCGATGCCGGGGCCTAAGACCTTATGTGGAGTCGGGGCCGGAATCTGAGGATTCCTCTCCAGTGCTGACATGGACCTTGGGGTACTTCTGGAGTCTCCCCAGGGGAGTCAGTCCTCGTCTCGAATGCGGGCATGCACTTGCGCTTTCCTCCAGAGCGGTAGCAGCCGTGTCACTCAGTCTGCCGCGTGGATCAAAGGATCTATGGTTTTCCCTCGAGTCTTTCCCACGAGGCTTTCCCACGGGGCTTTCCCACAGGGCTGTCCCACGTGCACACGTGGAGGGAGTCGATCCTCGGCTTGAACGTTAAGGCAGTGCAGGGAAAACAGGTTCCTCTGGAATGGACTGACATATCTGGGGGACTCTTGGAATGGTGGCACGACACTGAAGTTCCTCTCGCCTTTCCTGTGGAGAGCGCCTCCTCTTGAGATGCGACGGGAACGCCGGGAATTCTTTCCCTACGAAACAGGGAAAGGTCCCTCATCTCGAACTAGGAGGCGGAAACGGGGCTCCCCTTGATGTGTGCGGGACCCACGTGCTTCCTCTCTAGTGCAGACGGGAATGTCGCGGAACTGCTTGAGTTGCAGCAAGGGTGTGAAGGACCCTTTGGAAGTTCCAGTAGTTAGATGTGATTGGCCTCGAGAAGCCTCAGCGGAAATGGGCCTCATCTCGCCTGGAGGGCAAAAACTTCTGGATTTTCTCGAGTTGCGGCAGGTGCTCTCGACTTACGACGGGGACCTCAGGGACCAGCTCTGGTGGTCTCAGGAAAGGCCAGTCCCCATGAGAGTTCCTCGGGGGCCTCTCGGGAATCCTCTCCCGTCGATGCCGGGGCCTAAGACCTTGTGTGGAGTCGGGCCGGAACCTGAGGATTCCTCTCCAGTGCTGACATGGATCTTGGGGTACTTCTGGAGTTTCCCCAGGGGAGTCAGTCCCCGTCTCGAATGCGGGCATGCACTTGCGCTTTCCTCCAGAGCGGTAGCAGCAGTGTCATGCAGTCCGCCGCGTGGATCATAGGATCTATGTTTTCCCTCGAGTCTTTCCCACGAGGCTTTCCCACGAGGCTTTCCCACAGGGCTGTCACACGTGCACACGTGGTGGGAGTCGATCCTCGGCTTGAACGTCAAGGCAGTGCAGGGAAAACAGGTTCCTCTGGAATGGACTGACACATCTGGGGGTCTCTTGGAATGGTGCCACGACCCTGTAGTTCCTCTCGCCTTTCCTGTGGAGAGCGCCTCCTTTTGAGTTGCGACGGGACCGCCGGGAATTCTTTCCCTACGAAACAGGGAAAGGATCCCTCATCTCTAGCTAGGAGGCGGAAACGGGGCTCCCCTGGATGTGTGCGGGACCCCACGTGCTTCCTCTAGAGTGGAGATGGGTATGTCGCGGAACTGCTTGAGTTGCAGCAAGGGTGTGAAGGACCCTTTGGAAGTTCCAGTAGTTAGATGTGATTGGCCTCGAAAAGCCTCAGCGGAAATGGGCCTCATCTCGCCTGGAGGGCAACACCTCCTGGATTTTCTCGAGTTGCGGCAGCTGCTCTCGACTTACGACGGGGACCTCAGGGACCCGCTCTGGTGGCCTCAGGAAAGGCCAGTCCCCATGAGAGTTCATCGGGGGCCTCTCGGGATTCCTCTCCCGTCGATGCCGGGGCCGAAGACCTTGTGTGGAGTCGGGGCCGGAACCTGAGGTTTCCTCTCCAGTGCTGACATGGATCTTGGGGTACTTCTGGAGTTTCCCCAGGGGAGTCAGTCCTCGTCTTGAATACGGGCATGCACTTGCGCTTTCCTCCAGAGCGGTAGCAGCAGTGTCACGCAGTCCGCCGCGTGGATCAAAGGATCTATGGTTTTCCCTGGAGTCTTTCCCACGAGGCTTTCCCACGACGCTTTCCCACAGGGCTGTCCCACGTGCACACGTGGTGGGAGTCGATCCTCGGCTTGAACGTCAAGGCAGTGCAGGGAAAACAGGTTCCTCTGGAATGGACTGACACATCTGGGGGTCTCTTGGAATGGTGCCACGACCCTGGAGTTCCTCTCGCCTTTCCTGTGGAGAGCGCCTCCTCTTGAGATGCGACGGGACCGCCGGGAATTCTTTCCCTACGAAACAGGGAAAGGATCCCTCATCTCGAGCTAGGAGGCGGAAACGGGGCTCCCCTGGATGTGTGCGGGACCCCACGTGCTTCCTCTAGAGTGGAGATGGGTATGTCGCGGAACTGCTTGAGTTGCAGCAAGGGTGTGAAGGACCCTTTGGAATTTCGAGTGGTTAGATGTGATTGGCCTCGAGAAGCCTCAGCGGAAATGGGCCTCATCTCGCCTTGAGGGCAAAACCTCCTGGATTTTCTCGAGTTGTGGCAGGTGCTCTCGACTTAAGACGGGGACCTCAGGGACCCGCTCTGGTGGCCTCAGGAAAGGTCAGTCCCCATGCGAGTTCCTCGGGGGCCTCTCGGGATTCCTCTCCCGTCGATGCCGTGGCCTAAGACCTTGTGTGGAGTCGGGGCCGGAATCTGAGGATTCCTCTCCAGTGCTGACATGGACCTTGGGGTACTTCTGGAGTCTCCCCAGGGGAGTCAGTCCTCGTCTCGAATGCGGGCATGCACTTGCGCTTTCCTCCAGAGCGGTAGCAGCCGTGTCACTCAGTCTGCCGCGTGGATCAAAGGATCTATGGTTTTCCCTCGAGTGTTTCCCACGAGGCTTTCCCACGGGGCTTTCCCACAGGGCTGTCCCACGTGCACACGTGGAGGGAGTCGATCCTCGGCTTGAACGTCAAGGCAGTGCAGGGAAAACAGGTTCCTCTGGAATGGACTGACATATCTGGGGGACTCTTGGAATGGTGGCAAGATCCTGGAGTTCCTCTCGCCTTTCCTGTGGAGAGCGCCTCCTCTTGAGATGCGACGGGAACGCCGGGAATTCTTTCCCTATGAAACAGGGAAAGGATCCCTCATCTCGAGCTAGGAGGCGGAAACGGGGCTCCCCTGGATGTGTGTGGGACCCCACGTGCTTCCTCTCGAGTGGAGACGGGTATGTCGGGGAACTTCTTGAGTTGCAGCAAGGGTGTGAAGGTCCCTTTGGAAGTTCCAGTGGTTAGATGTGATTAGCCTCGAGAAGCCTCAGCGGAAATGGGCCTCATCTCGCCTTGAGGGCAAAACCTCCAGGATTTTCTCGAGTTGCGGCAGGTGCTCTCGACTTACGACTGGGACTTCAGGGACCCGCTCTGTTGGCCTCAGGAAAGGCCAGTCCCCATGCGAGTTCCTCGGGGGCCTCTCTGGATTCCTCTCCCGTCGATGCCGGGGCCTAAGACCTTGTGTGGAGTCGGGGCCGGAACCTGAGGATTCCTCTCCAGTGCTGACATGGGTCTTGGGGTACTTCTGGAGTCTCCCCAGGGGAGTCAGTCCTCGTCTCGAATGCGGGCATGCACTTGCGCTTTCCTCCAGAGCGGTAGCAGCAGTGTCACGCAGTCAGCCGCGTGGATCAAAGGATCTATGGTTTTCCCTCGAGTCTTTCCCACGAGGCTATCCCACAGGGCTGTCCCACGTGCACACGTGGTGGGACTCGATCCTCGGCTTGAACGTCAAGGCAGTGCAGGGAAAACAGGTTCCTCTGGAATGGACTGACACATCTAGGGGACTCTTGGAATGGTGGCATGATCCTGGAGTTCCTCTCGCCTTTCCTGTGGAGAGCGCCTCCTCTTGAGATGCGACGGGAACGCCGGGAATTCTTTCCCTACGAAACAGGGAAAGGATCCCTCATCTCGAGCTAGGAGGCGGAAACGGGGCTCCCCTGGATGTGTGCGGGACCCCACGTGCTTCCTCTCGAGTGGAGACGGGTATGTCGGGGAACTTCTTGAGTTGCAGCAATGGTGTGAAAGACCCTTAGGAAGTTCCAGTGGTTAGACGTGATTAGCCTCGAGAAGCCTCAGCGGAAATGGGCCTTATCTCGCCTGGAGGGCAAAACCTCCTGGATTTTCTCGAGTTGCGGCAGGTGCTCTCGACTTACGACGGGGACCTCAGGGACCCGCTCTGGTGGCCTCAGGAAAGGCCAGTCCCCATGCGAGTTCCTCGGGGGCCTCTTGGGATTCCTCTCCTGTCAATGCCGGGGCCTAAGACCTTGTGTGGAGTCGGGGCCGGAACCTGAGGATTCCTCTCCAGTGCTGACATGGATCTTGGGCTACTTCTGGAGTCTCCCCAGGGGAATCAGTCCTCGTCTCGAATGCGGGCATGCACTTGCGCTTTCCCCCAGAGCGGTAGCAGCAGTGTCACGCAGTCCGCCGCGTGGATCAAAGGATCTATGGTTTTCCCTCGAGTCTTTCCCACGAGGCTTACCCACGAGGCATTCCCACAAGGCTGTCCCACGTGCACACGTGGTGGGAGTCGATCCTCGGCTTGAACGTCAAGGCAGTGCAGGGAAAACAGGTTCCTCTGGAATGGACTGACACATCTGAGGGACTCTTGCAATGGTGGCACGACCCTGGAGTTCCTCTCGCCTTTCCTGTGGAGAGCGCCTCCTCTTGAGATGCGACGGGACGTCGGGAATTCTTTCCCTACGAAACAGGGAAAGGAACCCTCATCTCGAGCTAGGAGGCGGAAACGGGGCTCACCTGGATGTGTGCGGGACCCTCGTGCTTCCTCTCGAGTGGAGACGGGTATGTCGGGGAACTTCTTGAGTTGCAGCAAGGGTGAGAAGGACCCTTTGGATGTTCCAGTGGTTAGATGTGATTAGCCTCGAGAAGCCTCAGCGGAAATGGGCCTCATCTCGCCTGGAGGGCAAAACCTCCTGGATTTTCTCGAGTTGCAGCAGGTGCTCTCGACTTATGACGGGGACCTCAGGGACCCGCTCTGGTGGCCTCAGGAAAGGCCAGTCCCCATGCGAGTTCCTCGGGGGCCTCTCGGGATTCATCTCCCGTCGATGCCGGGGCCTAAGACCTTATGTGGAGTCGGGGCCGGAATCTGAGGATTCCTCTCCAGTGCTGACATGGACCTTGGGGTACTTCTGGAGTCTCCCCAGGGGAGTCAGTCCTCGTCTCGAATGCGGGCATGCACTTGCGCTTTCCTCCAGAGCGGTAGCAGCCGTGTCACGCAGTCCGCCGCGTGGATCAAAGGATCTATGGTTTTCCCTCGAGTCTTTCCCACGAGGCTTTCCCACGAGGCTTTCCCACAAGGCTGTCCCACGTGCACACGTGGTGGGAGTCGATCCTCGGCTTGAACGTCAAGGCAGTGCAGGGAAAACAGGTTCCTCTGGAATGGACTGACATATCTGGGGGACTCTTGGAATGGTGGCACGACCCTGAAGTTCCTCTCGCCTTTACTGTGGAGAGCGCCTCCTCTTGAGATGCGACGGGAACGCCGGGAATTCTTTCCCTACGAAACAGGGAAAGGTCCCTCATCTCGAGCTAGGAGGCGGAAACGGGGCTCCCCTGGATGTGTGCGGGACCCCACGTGCTTCCTCTCTAGTGGAGACGGGAATGTCGCGGAACTGCTTGAGTTGCAGCAAGGGTGTGAAGGACCCTTTGGAAGTTCCAGTGGTTAGATGTGATTAGCCTCGAGAAGCCTCAGCGGAAATGGGCCTCATCTCGCCTGGAGGGCAAAACCTCCTGATTTTCTCGACTTGCGGCAAGTGCTCTCAACTTACGACGGGGACCTCAGGGACCCGGTCTGGTGGCCGCAGAAAAGGCCAGTCCCCATGCGAGTTCCTCGGGGGCCTCTCGGGATTCCTCTCCCGTCGATGCCGGGGACTAAGACCATGTGTGGAGTTGGGGCCGAAACCTGAGGATTTCTCTCCAGTGCTGACATGGATCTTGGGGTACTTCTGGAGTCTCCCCAGGGGAGTCAGTCCTCGTCTCGAATGCGGGCATGCACTTGCGCTTTCCTCCAGAGCGGTAGCAGCAGTGTCACGCAGTCCGCCGCGTGGATCAAAGGATCTATGGTTTTCCCTCGAGTCTTTCCCACGAGGCTTTCCCACGAGGCTTTCCACAGGGCTGTCCCACGTGCACACGTGGTGGGAGTCGATCCTCGGCTTGAACGTCAAGGCAGTGCAGGGAAAACAGGTTCCTCTGGAATGGACTGACACATCTGGGGGTCTCTTGGAATGGTGCCACGACCCTGGAGTTCCTCTCGCCTTTCTTGTGGAGAGCGCCTCCTCTTGAGATGCGACGGGACCGCCGGGAATTCTTTCCCTACTAAACGGGGAAAGGATCCCTCATCTCGAGCTAGGAGGCGGAAACGGGGCTCCCCTGGATGTGTGCGGGACCCCACGTGCTTCCTCTAGAGTGGAGATGGGTATGTCGCGGAACTGGTTGAGTTACAGCAAGGGTGTGAAGGACCCTTTGGAATTTCGAGTGGTTACATGTGATTGGCCTCGAGAAGCCTCAGCGGAAATGGGCCTCATCTCGCCTTGAGGGCAAAACCTCCTGGATTTTCTCGAGTTGCGGCAGGTGCTCTCGACTTACGACGGGGACCTCAGGGACCCGCTCTGGTGGCCTCAGGAAAGGCCAGTCCACATGCGAGTTCCTCGGGGGCCTCTCGGGATTCCTCTCCCGTCGATGCCGGGGCCTAAGACCTTGTGTGGAGTCGGGGCCGGAACCTGAGGATTCCTCTCCAGTTCTTACATGGACCTTGGGGTACTTCTGGAGTCTCCCCAGGGGAGTCAGTCCTCGTCTCGAACGCGGGCATGCACTTGCGCTTGCCTCCAGAGCGGTAGCAGCAGTGTCACGCAGTCCGCCGCGTGGATCAAAGGATCTATGGTTTTCCCTCGAGTCTTTCCCAAGAGGCTTTCCCACCAGGCTTTCCCACAGGGCTGTCCCACATGCACACGTGGTGGGAGTCGATCCTCGGCTTGAACGTCAAGGCAGTGCAGGGAAAAGAGGTTCCTCTGTAATGGAATGACACATCTGGGGGTCTCTTGGAATGGTGGCACGACTCTGGAGATCCTCTCCCCTTTCCTGTTGAGAGCGCCTCCTCTTGAGATGCGACGGGAACGCCGGGAATTCTTTCCCTAAGAAACAGGGAAAGGATCCCTCATCTCGAGCTACGAGGAGAAATCGGGGCTCCCCTGGATGTGTGCGGGACCCCACGTGCTTCCTCTCGAGTGAGACGGATATGTCGGGGAACTTCTTGAGTTGCAGTAAGGGTGTGAAGGACCCTTTGGAAGTTCCAGAGGTTAGATGTGATTAGCCTCGAGAAGCCTCAGCGGAAATGGGCCTCATCTCGCCTGGAGGGCAAAACCTCCTGGATTTTCTCGAGTGCGGCAGGTGCTCTCGACTTACGACGGGGACCTCAGGGACCCGCTCTGGTGGCCTCAGGAAAGGCCAGTCCCCATGCGAATTCCTCGGGGGCCTCTCGGGATTCCTCTCCCGTCGATGCCGGGGCCAAGACTTTGTGTGGAGTCGGAGCCGGAACCTGAGGATTCCTCTCCAGTGCTGACAAGGATCTTGGGATACTTCTGGAGTCTCCCCAGGGTAGTCAGTCCTCGTCTCGAATGCGGGCATGCACTTGCGCTTTCCTCCAGAGCGGTAGCAGCCGTGTCACGCAGTCCGCCGCGTGGATCAAAGGATCTATGGTTTTCCCTCGAGTCTTTCCCACGAGGCTATCCCACAGGGCTGTCCCACGTTCACACGTGGTGGGACTCGATCCTCGGCTTGAACGTCAAGGCAGTGCAGGGAAAACAGGTTCCTCTGGAATGGACTGACACATCTAGGGGACTCTTGGAATGGTGGCACGATCCTGGAGTTCCTCTCGCCTTTCCTGTGGAGAGTGCCTCCTCTTGAGATGCGACGGGAACGCCGGGAATTCTTTCCCTACGAAACAGGGAAAGGATCCCTCATCTCGAGCTAGGAGGCGGAAACGGGGCTCCCCTGGATGTGTGCGGGACCCCACGTGCTTCCTCTCGAGTGTAGACCGGTATGTCGGGGAAATTCTTGAGTTGCAGCAATGGTGTGAAAGACCCTTAGGAAGTTCCAGTGGTTAGACGTGATTAGCCTCGAGAAGCCTCAGCGGAAATGGGCCTCATCTCGCCTGGAGGGCAAAACCTCCTGGATTTTCTCGAGTTGCGGCAGGTGCTCTCGACTTACGACGGGGACCTCAGGGACCCGCTCTGGTGGCCTCAGGAAAGGCCAGTCCCCATGCGAGTTCCTCGGGGGCCTCTTGGGATTCCTCTCCTGTCAATGCCGGGGCCTAAGACCTTGTGTGGAGTCGGGGCCGGAACCTGAGGATTCCTCTCCAGTGCTGACATGGACCTTGGGGTACTTCTGGAGTCTCCCCAGGGGAGTCAGTCCTCGTCTCGAATGCGGGCATGCACTTGCGCTTTCCCCCAGAGCGGTAGCAGCAGTGTCACGCAGTCCGCCGCGTGGATCAAAGGATCTATGGTTTTCCCTCGAGTCTTTCCCACGAGGCTTACCCACGAGGCATTCCCACAAGGCTGTCCCACGTGCACACGTGGTGGGAGTCGATCCTCGGCTTGAACGTCAAGGCAGTGCAGGGAAAACAGGTTCCTCTGGAATGGACTGACACATCTGAGGGACTCTTGCAATGGTGGCACGACCCTGGAGTTCCTCTCGCCTTTCCTGTGGAGAGCGCCTCCTCTTGAGATGCGACGGGACGTCGGGAATTCTTTCCCTACGAAACAGGGAAAGGAACCCTCATCTCGAGCTAGGAGGCGGAAACGGGGCTCACCTGGATGTGTGCGGGACCCTCGTGCTTCCTCTCGAGTGGAGACGGGTATGTCGGGGAACTTCTTGAGTTGCAGCAAGGGTGAGAAGGACCCTTTGGATGTTCCAGTGGTTAGATGTGATTAGCCTCGAGAAGCCTCAGCGGAAATGGGCCTCATCTCGCCTGGAGGGCAAAACCTCCTGGATTTTCTCGAGTTGCAGCAGGTGCTCTCGACTTATGACGGGGACCTCAGGGACCCGCTCTGGTGGCCTCAGGAAAGGCCAGTCCCCATGCGAGTTCCTCGGGGGCCTCTCGGGATTCATCTCCCGTCGATGCCGGGGCCTAAGACCTTATGTGGAGTCGGGGCCGGAATCTGAGGATTCCTCTCCAGTGCTGACATGGACCTTGGGGTACTTCTGGAGTCTCCCCAGGGGAGTCAGTCCTCGTCTCGAATGCGGGCATGCACTTGCGCTTTCCTCCAGAGCGGTAGCAGCCGTGTCACTCAGTCTGCCGCGTGGATCAAAGGATCTATGGTTTTCCCTCGAGTCTTTCCCACGAGGCTTTCCCACGAGGCTTTCCCACAAGGCTGTCCCACGTGCACACGTGGTGGGAGTCGATCCTCGGCTTGAACGTCAAGGCAGTGCAGGGAAAACAGGTTCCTCTGGAATGGACTGACATATCTGGGGGACTCTTGGAATGGTGGCACGACCCTGAAGTTCCTCTCGCCTTTACTGTGGAGAGCGCCTCCTCTTGAGATGCGACGGGAACGCCGGGAATTCTTTCCCTACGAAACAGGGAAAGGTCCCTCATCTCGAGCTAGGAGGCGGAAACGGGGCTCCCCTGGATGTGTGCGGGACCCCACGTGCTTCCTCTCTAGTGGAGACGGGAATGTCGCGGAACTGCTTGAGTTGCAGCAAGGGTGTGAAGGACCCTTTGGAAGTTCCAGTGGTTAGATGTGATTAGCCTCGAGAAGCCTCAGCGGAAATGGGCCTCATCTCGCCTGGAGGGCAAAACCTCCTGATTTTCTCGACTTGCGGCAAGTGCTCTCAACTTACGACGGGGACCTCAGGGACCCGGTCTGGTGGCCGCAGAAAAGGCCAGTCCCCATGCGAGTTCCTCGGGGGCCTCTCGGGATTCCTCTCCCGTCGATGCCGGGGACTAAGACCATGTGTGGAGTCGGGGCCGAAACCTGAGGATTTCTCTCCAGTGCTGACATGGATCTTGGGGTACTTCTGGAGTCTCCCCAGGGGAGTCAGTCCTCGTCTCGAATGCGGGCATGCACTTGCGCTTTCCTCCAGAGCGGTAGCAGCAGTGTCACGCAGTCCGCCGCGTGGATCAAAGGATCTATGGTTTTCCCTCGAGTCTTTCCCACGAGGCTTTCCCACGAGGCTTTCCACAGGGCTGTCCCACGTGCACACGTGGTGGGAGTCGATCCTCGGCTTGAACGTCAAGGCAGTGCAGGGAAAACAGGTTCCTCTGGAATGGACTGACACATCTGGGGGTCTCTTGGAATGGTGCCACGACCCTGGAGTTCCTCTCGCCTTTCCTGTGGAGAGCGCCTCCTCTTGAGATGCGACGGGACCGCCGGGAATTCTTTCCCTACTAAACGGGGAAAGGATCCCTCATCTCGAGCTAGGAGGCGGAAACGGGGCTCCCCTGGATGTGTGCGGGACCCCACGTGCTTCCTCTAGAGTGGAGATGGGTATGTCGCGGAACTGGTTGAGTTACAGCAAGGGTGTGAAGGACCCTTTGGAATTTCGAGTGGTTACATGTGATTGGCCTCGAGAAGCCTCAGCGGAAATGGGCCTCATCTCGCCTTGAGGGCAAAACCTCCTGGATTTTCTCGAGTTGCGGCAGGTGCTCTCGACTTACGACGGGGACCTCAGGGACCCGCTCTGGTGGCCTCAGGAAAGGCCAGTCCACATGCGAGTTCCTCGGGGGCCTCTCGGGATTCCTCTCCCGTCGATGCCGGGGCCTAAGACCTTGTGTGGAGTCGGGGCCGGAACCTGAGGATTCCTCTCCAGTTCTTACATGGACCTTGGGGTACTTCTGGAGTCTCCCCAGGGGAGTCAGTCCTCGTCTCGAACGCGGGCATGCACTTGCGCTTGCCTCCAGAGCGGTAGCAGCAGTGTCACGCAGTCCGCCGCGTGGATCAAAGGATCTATGGTTTTCCCTCGAGTCTTTCCCAAGAGGCTTTCCCACCAGGCTTTCCCACAGGGCTGTCCCACATGCACACGTGGTGGGAGTCGATCCTCGGCTTGAACGTCAAGGCAGTGCAGGGAAAAGAGGTTCCTCTGTAATGGACTGACACATCTGGGGGTCTCTTGGAATGGTGGCACGACTCTGGAGATCCTCTCCCCTTTCCTGTTGAGAGCGCCTCCTCTTGAGATGCGACGGGAACGCCGGGAATTCTTTCCCTACGAAACAGGGAAAGGATCCCTCATCTCGAGCTAGGAGGCGGAAACGGGGCTCCCCTGGATGTGTGCGGGACCCCACGTGCTTCCTCTAGAGTGGAGATGGGTATGTCGCGGAACTGCTTGAGTTGCAGCAAGGGTGTGAAGGACCCTTTGGAATTTCGAGTGGTTAGATGTGATTGGCCTCGAGAAGCCTCAGCGGAAATGGGCCTCATCTCGCCTTGAGGGCAAAACCTCCTGGATTTTCTCGAGTTGTGGCAGGTGCTCTCGACTTAAGACTGGGACCTCAGGGACCCGCTCTGGTGGCCTCAGGAAAGGTCAGTCCCCATGCGAGTTCCTCGGGGGCCTCTCGGGATTCCTCTCCCGTCGATGCCGGGGCCTAAGACCTTGTGTGGAGTCGGGGCCGGAATCTGAGGATTCCTCTCCAGTGCTGACATGGACCTTGGGGTACTTCTGGAGTCTCCCCAGGTGAGTCAGTCCTCGTCTCGAATGCGGGCATGCACTTGCGCTTTCCTCCAGAGCGGTAGCAGCCGTGTCACTCAGTCTGCCGCGTGGATCAAAGGATCTATGGTTTTCCCTCGAGTCTTTCCCACGAGGCTTTCCCACGAGGCTTTCCCACAAGGCTGTCCCACGTGCACACGTGGTGGGAGTCGATCCTCGGCTTGAACGTCAAGGCAGTGCAGGGAAAACAGGTTCCTCTGGAATGGACTGACATATCTGGGGGACTCTTGGAATGGTGGCACGACCCTGAAGTTCCTCTCGCCTTTACTGTGGAGAGCGCCTCCTCTTGAGATGCGACGGGAACGCCGGGAATTCTTTCCCTACGAAACAGGGAAAGGTCCCTCATCTCGAACTAGGAGGCGGAAACGGGGCTCCCCTGGATGTGTGCGGGACCCCACGTGCTTCCTCTCTAGTGGAGACGGGAATGTCGCGGAACTGCTTGAGTTGCAGCAAGGGTGTGAAGGACCATTTGGAAGTTCCAGTGGTTAGATGTGATTAGCCTCGAGAAGCCTCAGCGGAAATGGGCCTCATCTCGCCTGGAGGGCAAAACCTCCTGATTTTCTCGACTTGCGGCATGTGCTCTCAACTTACGACGGGGACCTCAGGGACCCGTTCTGGTGGCCGCAGAAAAGGCCAGTCCCCATGCGAGTTCCTCGGGGGCCTCTCGGGATTCCTCTCCCGTCGATGCCGGGGACTAAGACCATGTGTGGAGTCGGGGCCGAAACCTGAGGATTCCTCTCCAGTGCTGACATGGACCTTGGGGTACTTCTGGAGTCTCCCCAGGGGAGTCAGTCCTCGTCTCGAATGCGGGCATGCACTTGCGCTTTCCTCCAGAGCGGTAGCAGCAGTGTCACGCAGTCCGCCGCGTGGATCAAAGGATCTATGGTTTTCCCTCGAGTCTTTCCCACGAGGCTTTCCCACGAGGCTTTCCCACAGGGCTGTCATACGTGCACACGTGGTGGGAGTCGATCCTCAGCTTGAACGTCAAGGCAGTGCAGGGAAAACAGGTTCCTCTGGAATGGACTGACACATCTGGGGGTCTCTTGGAATGGTGCCACGACCCTGGAGTTCCTCTCGCCTTTCCTGTGGAGAGCGCCTCCTCTTGAGATGCGACGGGACCGCCGGGAATTCTTTCCCTACGAAACAGGGAAAGGATCCCTCTTCTCGAGCTACGAGGAGAAATCGGGGCTCCCCTGGATGTGTGCGGGACCCCACGTGCTTCCTCTCGAGTGAGACGGATATGTCGGGGAACTTCTTGAGTTGCAGTAAGGGTGTGAAGGACCCTTTGGAAGTTCCAGAGGTTAGATGTGATTAGCCTCGAGAAGCCTCAGCGGAAATGGGCCTTATCTCGCCTGGAGGGCAAAACCTCCTGGATTTTATCGAGTTGCGGCAGGTGATCTCGACTTACGACGGGGATCTCAGGGACCCGCTCTGGTGGCCTCAGGAAAGGCCAGTCCCCATGCGAGTTCCTCGGGGGCCTCTCGGGATTCCTCTCCCGTCGATGCCGGGGCCAAGACTTTGTGTGGAGTCGGGGCCGGAACCTGAGGATTCCTCTCCAGTGCTGACAAGTATCTTGGGCTACTTCTGGAGTCTCCCCAGGGGAGTCAGTCCTCGTCTCGAATGCGGGCATGCACTTGCGCTTTCCTCCAGAGCGGTAGCAGCCGTGTCACTCAGTCTGCCGCGTGGATCAAAGGATCTATGGTTTTCCCTCGAGTCTTTCCCACGAGGCTTTCCCACGGGGCTTTCCCACAGGGCTGTCCCACGTGCACACGTGGAGGGAGTCGATCCTCGGCTTGAACGTCAAGGCAGTGCAGGGAAAACAGGTTCCTCTGGAATGGAATGACACATCTGGAGGTCTCTTGGAATGGTGCCACGACCCTGGAGTTCCTCTCGCCTTTCCTGTGGAGAGCGCCTCCTCTTGAGATGCGACGGGACCGCCGGGAATTCTTTCCCTAGGAAACAGGGAAAGGATCCCTCATCTCGAGCTAGGAGGCGGAAACGGGGCTCCCCTGGATGTGTGCGGGACCCCACGTGCTTCCTCTAGAGTGGAGATGGGTATGTCGCGGAACTGCTTGAGTTGCAGCAAGGGTGTGAAGGACCCTTTGGAATTTCGAGTGGTTAGATGTGATTGGCCTCGAGAAGCCTCATCGGAAATGGGCCTCATCTCGCCTTGAGGGCAAAACCTCCTGGATTTTCTCGAGTTGCGGCAGGTGCTCTCGACTTAAGACGGGGACCTCAGGGACCCGCTCTGGTGGCCTCAGGAAAGGTCAGTCCCCATGCGAGTTCCTCGGGGGCCTCTCGGGATTCCTCTCCCGTCGATGCCGGGGCCTAAGACCTTGTGTGGAGTCGGGGCCGGAATCTGAGGATTCCTCTCCAGTGCTGACATGGACCTTGGGGTACTTCTGGAGTCTCCCCAGGGGAGTCAGTCCTCGTCTCGAATGCGGGCATGCACTTGCGCTTTCCTCCAGAGCGGTAGCAGCCGTGTCACTCAGTCTGCCGCGTGGATCAAAGGATCTATGGTTTTCCCTCGAGTCTTTCCCACGAGGCTTTCCCACGAGGCTTTCCCACAAGGCTGTCCCACGTGCACACGTGGTGGGAGTCGATCCTCGGCTTGAACGTCAAGGCAGTGCAGGGAAAACAGGTTCCTCTGGAATGGACTGACATATCTGGGGGACTCTTGGAATGGTGGCACGACCCTGAAGTTCCTCTCGCCTTTACTGTGGAGAGCGCCTCCTCTTGAGATGCGACGGGAACGCCGGGAATTCTTTCCCTACGAAACAGGGAAAGGTCCCTCATCTCGAACTAGGAGGCGGAAACGGGGCTCCCCTGGATGTGTGCGGGACCCCACGTGCTTCCTCTCTAGTGGAGACGGGAATGTCGTGGAACTGCTTGAGTTGCAGCAAGGGTGTGAAGGACCCTTTGGAAGTTCCAGTGGTTAGATGTGATTAGCCTCGAGAAGCCTCAGCGGAAATGGGCCTCATCTCGCCTGGAGGGCAAAACCTCCTGATTTTCTCGACTTGCGGCATGTGCTCTCAACTTACGACGGGGACCTCAGGGACCCGTTCTGGTGGCCGCAGAAAAGGCCAGTCCCCATGCGAGTTCCTCGGGGGCCTCTCGGGATTCCTCTCCCGTCGATGCCGGGGACTAAGACCATGTGTGGAGTCGGGGCCGAAACCTGAGGATTCCTCTCCAGTGCTGACATGGATCTTGGGGTACTTCTGGAGTCTCCCCAGGGGAGTCAGTCCTCGTCTCGAATGCGGGCATGCACTTGCGCTTTCCTCCAGAGCGGTAGCAGCAGTGTCACGCAGTCCGCCGCGTGGATCAAAGGATCTATGGTTTTCCCTCGAGTCTTTCCCACGAGGCTTTCCCACGAGGCTTTCCCACAGGGCTGTCCCACGTGCACACGTGGTGGGAGTCGATCCTCGGCTTGAACGTCAAGGCAGTGCAGGGAAAACAGGTTCCTCTGGAATGGACTGACACATCTGGGGGTCTCTTGGAATGGTGCCACGACCCTGGAGTTCCTCTCGCCTTTCCTGTGGAGAGCGCCTCCTCTTGAGATGCGACGGGACCGCTGGGAATTCTTTCCCTACGAAACAGGGAAAGGATCCCTCATCTCGAGCTAGGAGGCGGAAACGGGGCTCCCCTGGATGTGTGCGGGACCCCACGTGCTTCCTCTCGAGTGTAGACCGGTATGTCGGGGAACTTCTTGAGTTGCAGCAATGGTGTGAAAGACCCTTAGGAAGTTCCAGTGGTTAGACGTGATTAGCCTCGAGAAGCCTCAGCGGAAATGGGCCTCATCTCGCCTGGAGGGCAAAACCTCCTGGATTTTCTCGAGTTGCGGCAGGTGCTCTCGACTTACGACGGGGACCTCAGGGACCCGCTCTGGTGGCCTCAGGAAAGGCCAGTCCCCATGCGAGTTCCTCGGGGGCCTCTTGGGATTCCTCTCCTGTCAATGCCGGGGCCTAAGACCTTGTGTGGAGTCGGGGCCGGAACCTGAGGATTCCTCTCCAGTGCTGACATGGATCTTGGGCTACTTCTGGAGTCTCCCCAGGGGTGTCAGTCCTCGTCTCGAATGCGGGCATGCACTTGCGCTTTCCCCCAGAGCGGTAGCAGCAGTGTCACGCAGTCCGCCGCGTGGATGAAAGGATCTATGGTTTTCCCTAGAGTCTTTCCCACGAGGCTTACCCACGAGGCATTCCCACAGGGCTGTCCCACGTGCACACGTGGTGGGAGTCGATCCTCGGCTTGAACGTCAAGGCAGTGCAGGGAAAACAGGTTCCTCTGGAATGGACTGACACATCTGGGGGTCTCTTGGAATGGTGCCACGACCCTGGAGTTCCTCTCGCCTTTCCTGTGGAGAGCGCCTCCTCTTGAGATGCGACGGGACCGCCGGGAATTCTTTCCCTACGAAACAGGGAAAGGATCCCTCATCTCGAGCTAGGAGGCGGAAACGGGGCTCCCCTGGATGTGTGCGGGACCCCACGTGCTTCCTCTAGAGTGGAGATGGGTATGTCGCGGAACTGCTTGAGTTGCAGCAAGGGTGTGAAGGACCCTTTGGAATTTCGAGTGGTTAGATGTGATTGGCCTCGAGAAGCCTCAGCGGAAATGGGCCTCATCTCGCCTTGAGGGCAAAACCTCCTGGATTTTCTCGAGTTGTGGCAGGTGCTCTCGACTTAAGACGGGGACCTCAGGGACCCGCTCTGGTGGCCTCAGGAAAGGTCAGTCCCCATGCGAGTTCCTCGGGGGCCTCTCGGGATTCCTCTCCCGTCGATGCCGGGGCCTAAGACCTTGTGTGGAGTCGGGGCCGGAATCTGAGGATTCCTCTCCAGTGCTGACATGGACCTTGGGGTACTTCTGGAGTCTCCCCAGGTGAGTCAGTCCTCGTCTCGAATGCGGGCATGCACTTGCGCTTTCCTCCAGAGCGGTAGCAGCCGTGTCACTCAGTCTGCCGCGTGGATCAAAGGATCTATGGTTTTCCCTCGAGTCTTTCCCACGAGGCTTTCCCACGAGGCTTTCCCACAAGGCTGTCCCACGTGCACACGTGGTGGGAGTCGATCCTCGGCTTGAACGTCAAGGCAGTGCAGGGAAAACAGGTTCCTCTGGAATGGACTGACATATCTGGGGGACTCTTGGAATGGTGGCACGACCCTGAAGTTCCTCTCGCCTTTACTGTGGAGAGCGCCTCCTCTTGAGATGCGACGGGAACGCCGGGAATTCTTTCCCTACGAAACAGGGAAAGGTCCCTCATCTCGAACTAGGAGGCGGAAACGGGGCTCCCCTGGATGTGTGCGGGACCCCACGTGCTTCCTCTCTAGTGGAGACGGGAATGTCGCGGAACTGCTTGAGTTGCAGCAAGGGTGTGAAGGACCATTTGGAAGTTCCAGTGGTTAGATGTGATTAGCCTCGAGAAGCCTCAGCGGAAATGGGCCTCATCTCGCCTGGAGGGCAAAACCTCCTGATTTTCTCGACTTGCGGCATGTGCTCTCAACTTACGACGGGGACCTCAGGGACCCGTTCTGGTGGCCGCAGAAAAGGCCAGTCCCCATGCGAGTTCCTCGGGGGCCTCTCGGGATTCCTCTCCCGTCGATGCCGGGGACTAAGACCATGTGTGGAGTCGGGGCCGAAACCTGAGGATTCCTCTCCAGTGCTGACATGGATCTTGGGGTACTTCTGGAGTCTCCCCAGGGGAGTCAGTCCTCGTCTCGAATGCGGGCATGCACTTGCGCTTTCCTCCAGAGCGGTAGCAGCAGTGTCACGCAGTCCGCCGCGTGGATCAAAGGATCTATGGTTTTCCCTCGAGTCTTTCCCACGAGGCTTTCCCACGAGGCTTTCCCACAGGGCTGTCCCACGTGCACACGTGGTGGGAGTCGATCCTCGGCTTGAACGTCAAGGCAGTGCAGGGAAAACAGGTTCCTCTGGAATGGACTGACACATCTGGGGGTCTCTTGGAATGGTGCCACGACCCTGGAGTTCCTCTCGCCTTTCCTGTGGAGAGCGCCTCCTCTTGAGATGCGACGGGACCGCCGGGAATTCTTTCCCTACGAAACAGGGAAAGGATCCCTCTTCTCGAGCTACGAGGAGAAATCGGGGCTCCCCTGGATGTGTGCGGGACCCCACGTGCTTCCTCTCGAGTGAGACGGATATGTCGGGGAACTTCTTGAGTTGCAGTAAGGGTGTGAAGGACCCTTTGGAAGTTCCAGAGGTTAGATGTGATTAGCCTCGAGAAGCCTCAGCGGAAATGGGCCTTATCTCGCCTGGAGGGCAAAACCTCCTGGATTTTATCGAGTTGCGGCAGGTGATCTCGACTTACGACGGGGACCTCAGGGACCCGCTCTGGTGGCCTCAGGAAAGGCCAGTCCCCATGCGAGTTCCTCGGGGGCCTCTCGGGATTCCTCTCCCGTCGATGCCGGGGCCAAGACTTTGTGTGGAGTCGGGGCCGGAACCTGAGGATTCCTCTCCAGTGCTGACAAGTATCTTGGGCTACTTCTGGAGTCTCCCCAGGGGAGTCAGTCCTCGTCTCGAATGCGGGCATGCACTTGCGCTTTCCTCCAGAGCGGTAGCAGCCGTGTCACTCAGTCTGCCGCGTGGATCAAAGGATCTATGGTTTTCCCTCGAGTGTTTCCCACGAGGCTTTCCCACGGGGCTTTCCCACAGGGCTGTCCCACGTGCACACGTGGAGGGAGTCGATCCTCGGCTTGAACGTCAAGGCAGTGCAGGGAACACAGGTTCCTCTGGAATGGAATGACACATCTGGGGGACTCTTGCAATGGTGGCACGACCCTGGAGTTCCTCTCTCCTTTCCTGTGGAGAGCGCCTCCTCTTGAGATGCGACGGGACGTCGGGAATTCTTTCCCTACGAAACAGGGAAAGGAACCCTCATCTCGAGCTAGGAGGCGGAAACGGGGCTCACCTGGATGTGTGCGGGACCCTCGTGCTTCCTCTCGAGTGGAGACGGGTATGTCGGGGAACTTCTTGAGTTGCAGCAAGGGTGAGAAGGACCCTTTGGATGTTCCAGTGGTTAGATGTGATTAGCCTCGAGAAGCCTCAGCGGAAATGGGCCTCATCTCGCCTGGAGGGCAAAACCTCCTGGATTTTCTATAGTTGCAGCAGGTGCTCTCGACTTATGACGGGGACCTCAGGGACCCGCTCTGGTGGCCTCAGGAAAGGCCAGTCCCCATGCGAGTTCCTCGGGGGCCTCTCGGGATTCATCTCCCGTCGATGCCGGGGCCTAAGACCTTATGTGGAGTCGGGGCCGGAATCTGAGGATTCCTCTCTAGTGCTGACATGGACCTTGGGGTACTTCTGGAGTCTCCCCAGGGGAGTCAGTCCTCGTCACGAATGCGGGCATGCAATTGCGCTTTCCTCCAGAGCGGTAGCAGCCGTGTCACTCAGTCTGCCGCGTGGATCAAAGGATCTATGGTTTTCCCTTGAGTCTTTCCCACGAGGCTTTCCCACGAGGCTTTCCCACAAGGCTGTCCCACGTGCACACGTGGTGGGAGTCGATCCTCGGCTTGAACGTCAAGGCAGTGCAGGGAAAACAGGTTCCTCTGGAATGGACTGACATATCTGGGGGACTCTTGGAATGGTGGCACGACCCTGAAGTTCCTCTCGCCTTTACTGTGGAGAGCGCCTCCTCTTGAGATGCGACGGGAACGCCGGGAATTCTTTCCCTACGAAACAGGGAAAGGTCCCTCATCTCGAACTAGGAGGCGGAAACGGGGCTCCCCTGGATGTGTGCGGGACCCCACGTGCTTCCTCTCTAGTGGAGACGGGAATGTCGCGGAACTGCTTGAGTTGCAGCAAAGGTGTGAAGGACCCTTTGGAAGTTCCAGTGGTTAGATGTGATTAGCCTCGAGAAGCCTCAGCGGAAATGGGCCTCATCTCGCCTGGAGGGCAAAACCTCCTGATATTCTCGACTTGCGGCATGTGCTCTCAACTTACGACGGGGACCTCAGGGACCCGGTCTGGTGGCCGCAGAAAAGGCCAGTCCCCATGCGAGTTCCTCGGGGGCCTCTCGGGATTCCTCTCCCGTCGATGCCGGGGACTAAGACCATGTGTGGAGTCGGGGCCGAAACCTGAGGATTCCTCTCCAGTGCTGACATGGATCTTGGGGTACTTCTGGAGTCTCCCCAGGGGAGTCAGTCCTCGTCTCGAATGCGGGCATGCACTTGCGCTTTCCTCCAGAGCGGTAGCAGCAGTGTCACGCAGTCCGCCGCGTGGATCAAAGGATCTATGGTTTTCCCTCGAGTCTTTCCTACGAGGCTTTCCCACGAGGCTTTCCACAGGGCTGTCCCACGTGCACACGTGGTGGGAGTCGATCCTCGGCTTGAACGTCAAGGCAGTGCAGGGAAAACAGGTTCCTCTGGAATGGACTGACACATCAGGGGGTCTCTTGGAATGGTGCCACGACCCTGGAGTTCCTCTCGCCTTTCCTGTGGAGAGCGCCTCCTCTTGAGATGCGACGGGACCGCCGGGAATTCTTTCCCTACGAAACAGGGAAAGGATCCCTCATCTCGAGCTAGGAGGCGGAAACGGGGCTCCCCTGGATGTGTGCGGGACCCCACGTGCTTCCTCTAGAGTGGAGATGGGTATGTCGCGGAACTGGTTGAGTTACAGCAAGGGTGTGAAGGACCCTTTGGAATTTCGAGTGGTTACATGTGATTGGCCTCGAGAAGCCTCAGCGGAAATGGGCCTCATCTCGCCTTGAGGGCAAAACCTCCTGGATTTTCTCGAGTTGTGGCAGGTGCTCTCGACTTACGACGGGGACCTCAGGGACCCGCTCTGGTGGCCTCAGGAAAGGCCAGTCCACATGCGAGTTCCTCGGGGGCCTCTCGGGATTCCTCTCCCGTCGATGCTGGGGCCTAAGACCTTGTGTGGAGTCGGGGCCGGAACCTGAGGATTCCTCTCCAGTTCTTACATGGACCTTGGGGTACTTCTGGAGTCTCCCCAGGGGAGTCAGTCCTCGTCTCGAACGCGGGCATGCACTTGCGCTTTCCTCCAGAGCGGTAGCAGCAGTGTCACGCAGTCCGCCGCGTGGATCAAAGGATCTATGGTTTTCCCTCGAGTCTTTCCCAAGAGGCTTTCCCACCAGACTTTCCCACAGGGCTGTCCCACATGCACACGTGGTGGGAGTCGATCCTCGGCTTGAACGTCAAGGCACTGCAGGGAAAAGAGGTTCCTCTCTAATGGACTGACACATCTGGGGAACTCTTGGAATGGTGGCAAGACCCTGGAGTTCCTCTCGCCTTTCCTGTGGAGAGCGCCTCCTCTTGAGATGCGACGGGACCGCCGGGAATTCTTTCCCTACGAAACAGGGAAAGGATCCCTCATCTCGAGCTAGGAGGCGGAAACGGGGCTCCCCTGGATGTGTGCGGGACCCCACGTGCTTCCTCTCGAGTGTAGACCGGTATGTCGGGGAACTTCTTGAGTTGCAGTAAGGGTGTGAAGGACCCTTTGGAAGTTCCAGAGGTTAGATGTGATTAGCCTCGAGAAGCCTCAGCGGAAATGGGCCTCATCTCGCCTGGAGGGCAAAACCTCCTGGATTTTCTCGAGTTGCGGCAGGTGCTCTCGACTTACGACGGGGACCACAGGGACCCGCTCTGGTGGCCTCAGGAAAGGCCAGTCCCCATGTGAGTTCCTCGGGGGCCTCTCGGGATTCCTCTCCCGTCGATGCCGGGGCCAAGACTTTGTGTGGAGTCGGGGCCGGAACCTGAGGATTCCTCTCCAGTGCTGACAAGGATCTTGGGCTACTTCTGGAGTCTCCCCAGGGGAGTCAGTCCTCGTCTCGAATGCGGGCATGCACTTGCGCTTTCCTCCAGAGCGGTAGCAGCCGTGTCACTCAGTCTGCCGCGTGGATCAAAGGATCTATGGTTTTCCCTCGAGTCTTTCCCACGAGGCTATCCCACAGGGCTGTCCCACGTGCACACGTGGTGGGAGTCGATCCTCGGCTTGAACGTCAAGGCAGTGCAGGGAAAACAGGTTCCTCTGGAATGGACTGACACATCTAGGGGACTCTTGGAATGGTGGCACGATCCTGGAGTTCCTCTCGCCTTTCCTGTGGAGAGCGCCTCCTCTTGAGATGCGACGGGAACGCCGGGAATTCTTTCCCTACGAAACAGGGAAAGGATTCCTCATCTCGAGCTAGGAGGCGGAATCGGGGCTCCCCTGGATGTGTGCGGGACCCCACGTGCTTCCTCTCGAGTGTAGACCGGTATGTCGGGGAACTTCTTGAGTTGCAGTAAGGGTGTGAAGGACCCTTAGTAAGTTCCAGTGGTTAGACGTGATTAGCCTCGAGAAGCCTCAGCGGAAATGGTCCTCATCTCGCCTGGAGGGCAAAACCTCCTGGATTTCCTCGAGTTGCGGCAGGTGCTTTCGACGTACGACGGGGACCTCAGGGACCCGCTCTGGTGGCCTCAGGAAAGGCCAGTCCCCATGCGAGTTCCTCGAGGTCCGCTTGGGATTCCTCTCCTGTCGATGCCGGGGCCTAAGACCTTGTGTGGAGTCGGGGCAGGAACCTGAGGATTCCTCTCCAGTGCTGACATGGATCTTGGGGTACTTCTGGAGTCTCCCCAGGGGAGTCAGTCCTCGTCTCGAATGAGGGCATGCACTTGCGCTTTCCTCCAGAGCGGTAGCAGCAGTGTCACACAGTCCGCCGCGTGGACAAAAGGATCTTTGGTTTTCCCTCGAGTCTTTCCCACGAGGCTGTCCCACGAGGCTTTCCCATAGGGCTGTCCCACGTGCACACGTGGTGGGAGTCGATCCTCGGCTTGAACGTCAAGGCAGTTCGGGGAAAACAGGTTCCTCTGGAATGGACTGACACATCTGGGGGACTCGTGGAATGGTGGCACGACCCTGGAGTTGCTCTCGCCTTTCCTGTGGAGAGCGCCTCCTCTTTAGATGCGAAGGGAACGCCGGGAATTCTTTCCCTACGAAATAGGGATAGGATCCCTCATCTCGAACTAGGAGGCGGAAACGGGGCTCCCCTGGATGTGTGCTTGACCCTCGTGCTTCCTCTCGAGTGGAGACGGGTATGTCGCGGAACTGCTTGAGTTGCAGCAAGGGTGTGAAGGACCCTTTGGAAGTTCCAGTGGTTAGATGTGATTAGCCTCGAGAAGCCTCAGCGGAAATGGGCCTCATCTCGCCTGGAGGGCAAAACCTCCTGGATTTTCTCGAGTTGCGGCAGGTGCTCTCGACTTAAGACGGGGACCTCAGGGACCCGCTCTGGTGGCCTCAGGAAGGCCAGTCCCCATGCGAGTCTTCGGGGGCCTCTCGGGATTCCTCTCCCGTCGATGCCGGGGCCTAATACCTTGTGTGGAGTCGAGGCCGGAACCTGAGGATTCCTCTCCAGTGCTGATATGGATCTTGGGGTACTTCTGGAGTCTCCCCAGGGGAGTCAGTCCTCGTCTCGAATGCGGGCATGCACTTGCGCTTTCCTCCAGAGCGGTAGCAGCAGTGTCACGCAGTCCGCCGCGTGGATCAAAGGATCTATGGATTTCCCTCGAGTCTTTCCCACGAGGCTTTCCCACGAGGCTTTCCCACAGGGCTGTCCCACGTGCACACGTGGTGGGAGTCGATCCTCGGCTTGAACGTCAAGGCAGTGCAGGGAAAACAGCTTCCTCTGTAATGGACTGACACATCTGGGGGTCTCTTGGAATGGTGGCACGACCCTGGAGTTCCTCTCGCCTTTCCTGTGGAGAGTGCCTCCTCTTGAGATGCGACGGGAACGCCGGGAATTCTTTCCCTACGAAACAGGGAAAGGATCCCTCATCTCGGGCTAGGAGGCGGAAATGGGGCTCCCCTGGATGTGTGCGGGACCCCACGTGCTTCCTCTCCAGTGCAGACGGGTATGTCGGGGAACTTCTTGAGTTGCAGCAAGGGTGTGAAGGACCCTTTGGAAGTTCCAGTGGTTAGATGTGTTTAGCCTCGAGAAGCCTCAGTGGAAATGGGCCTCCTCTCGCCTGGAGGGCAAAACCTCCTGGATTTTCTCGAGTTGCGGCAGGTGCTCTCGACTTACGACGGGGACCTCAGGGACACGCTCTGGTGGCCTCAGGAAAGGCCAGTCCCCATGCGAGTTCCTCGGGGGCCTCTCGGGATTCCTCTCCCGTCGATGCCGGGGCCTAAGACCTTGTGTGGAGTCGGGGCCGGAACCTGAGGATTCCTCTCCAGTGCTGACATGGATCTTGGTGTACTTCTGGAGTCTCCACAGGGGAGTCAGTCCTCGTCTCGAATGCGGGCATGTACTTGCGCTTTCCTCCAGAGCGGTAGCAGCAGTGTCACGCAGTCCGCCGCGTGGATCAAAGGATCTATGGTTTTCCCTCGAGTCTTTCCCACGAGGCTTTCCCACGAGGCTTTCCCACAGGGCTGTCCCACGTGCACACGTGGTGGGAGTCGATCCTCGGCTTGAATGTCAAGGCAGTGCAGGGAAAACAGGTTCCTCTGGAATGGACTGACACATCTGGGGGACTCTTGGAATGTTGGCACGACCCTGGAGTTCCTCTCGCCTTTCCTGTGGAGAGCGCCTCCTCTTGAGATGCGACGGGAACGCCGGGAATTCTTTCCCTACGAAACAGGGAAAGGATCCCTCATCTCGAGCTAGGAGGCGGAAACGGGGCTCCCCTGGATGTGGGCGGGACACTCGGGCTTCCTCTCGAGTGGAGACGGGTATGTCGGGGAACTTCTTGAGTTGCAGCAAGGGTGTGAAGGACCCTTGGGAAGTTCCAGTGGTTAGATGTGATTAGCCTCGAGAAGCCTCAGCGGAAATGGGCCTCATCTCGCCTGGAGGGCAAAACCTCCTGGATTTTCTCGAGTTGCGGCAGGTGCTCTAGACTTACGACGGGGACCTCAGGGACCCGCTCTGGTGGCCTCAGGAAAGGCCAGTCCCCATGCGAGTTCCTCGAGGGCCTCTTTGGATACCTCTCCTGTCGATGCCGGGGCCTAAGACCTTGTGTGGAGTCGGGGCCGGAACCTGAGGATTCCTCTCCAGTGCTGACATGGATCTTGGGGTACTTCTGGAGTCTCCCCAGGGGAGTCAGTCCTCGTCTCGAATGAGGGCATGCAGTTGCGCTTTCCTCCAGAGCGGTGGCAGCAGTGTCACGCAGTCCGCCGCGTGGATCAAAGGATCTATGTTTTTCCCTCGAGTCTTTCCCACCAGGCTTTCCCACAGGGCTGTCCCACGTGCACACGTGGTGGGAGTCGATCCTCGGCTTGAACGTCAAGGCAGTGCAGGGAAAACAGGTTCCTCTGGAATGGACTGACACATCTGGGGGACACTTGAAATGGTGGCACGACCCTGGAGTTCCTCTCGCCTTTCCTGTGGAGAGCGCCTCCTCTTGAGATGCGACGGGAACGCCGGGAATTCTTTCCCTACGAAACAGGGAAAGGATCCCTCATCTCGAGCTAGGAGGCGGAAACGGGGCTCCCCTGGATGTGTGCTTGACCCTCGTGCTTCCTCTCGAGTGGAGACGGGTATGTCGGGGAACTTCTTGAGTTGCAGCAAGGGTGAGAAGGACCCTTTGTATGTTCCAGTGGTTAGATGTGATTAGCCTCGAGAAGCCTCAGCGGAAATGGTCCTCATCTCGCCTGAAGGGCAAAACCTCCTGGATTTTCTCGAGTTGTGGCAGGTGCTCTCGACTTACGACGGGGACCTCAGGGACCCGCTCTGGTGGCCTCAGGAAAGGCCAGTCCCCAAGCGAGTTCCTCGGGGGCCTCTCGGGATTCCTCTCCCGTCGATGCTGGGGCCTAAGACCTTGTGTGGAGTCGGGGCCGGAACCTGAGGATTCCTCTCCCGTGCTGACATGGATCTTGGGGTACTTCTGGAGTCTCCCCAGGGGAGTCAGTCCTCGTCTCGAATGCGGGCATGCACTTGCGCTTTCCTCCAGAGCGGTAGCAGCAGTGTCACGCAGTCCGCCGCGTGGATCAAAGGATCTATGGTTTTCCCTCGAGTCTTTCCCACGAGGCTTTCCCACGAGGCTTTCCCACAGGGCTGTCCCACGTGCACACGTGGTGGGAGTCGATCCTCGGCTTGAACGTCAAGGCAGTGCGGGGAAAACAGGTTCCTCTGGAATGGACTGACATATCTGGGGGACTCTTGGAATGGTGGCACGACCCTGGAGTTCTTCTCGCCTTTCCTGTGGAGAGCGCCTCCTCTTGAGATGCGACGGGAACGCCGGGAATTCTTTCCCTACGAAACAGGGAAAGGATCCCTCATCTCGAGCTAAGAGGCGGAAACGGGGCTCCCCTGGATGTGTGCGGGACCCCACGTGCTTCCTCTCGAGTGGAGACGGGTATGTCGCGGAACTGCTTGAGTTGCAGCAAGGGTGTGAAGGACCCTTTGGAAGTTCCAGTGGTTAGATGTGATTAGCCTCGAGAAGCCTCAGCGGAAATGGGCCTCATCTCGCCTAGAGGGCAAAACCTCCTGGATTTTCTCGAGTTGCGGCAGGTGCTCTCGACTTACGACGGGGACCTCAGGGACCCGCTCTGGTGGCCTCAGGAAAGGCCAGTCCCCATGCGAGTTCCTCGGGGCCTCTCGGGATTCCTCTCCCGTCAATGCCGGGGCCTAAGACCTTCTGTGGAGTCGGGGCCGGAACCTGAGGATTCCTCTCCAGTGCTGACATGGATCTTGGGGTACATCTGGAGTCTCCCCAGGTGAGTCAGTCCTCGTCTCGAATGCGGGCATGCACTTGCGCTTTCCTCCAGAGCGGTAGCAGCAGTGTCACGCAGTCTGCCGCGTGGATCTAAGGATCTATGTTTTTCCCTCGAGTCTTTCCCACGAGGCTTTCCCACGAGGCTTTCCCACAGGGCTGTCCCACGTGCACACGTGGTGGGAGTCTATCTTCGGTTTGAACGTCAAGGCAGTACATGGAAAACAGGTTCCTCTGGAATGGACTGACACATCTGGGGTCTCTTGGAATGGTGGCACGACCCTGGAGTTCCTCTCGCCTTTCCTGTGGAGAGCGCCTCCTCTTGAGATGCGACGGGAACGCCGGGAATTCTTTCCCTACCAAACAGGGAAAGGATCCCTCATCTCGAGCTAGGAGGCGGAAACGGGGCTCCCCTGGATGTGTGCGGGACCCTCGTGCTTCCTCTCGAGTGGAGACGGGTATGTCGCGGAACTGCTTGAGTTGCAGCAAGGGTGTGAAGGACCCTTTGGAAGTTCCAGTGGTTAGATGTGATTAGCCTCGAGAAGCCTCAGCGGAAATGGGCCTCATCTCGCCTGGAGGGCAAAACCTCCTGGATTTTCTCGAGTTGCGGCAGGTGCTCTCGACTTACGACGGGGACCTCAGGGACCCGCTCTGGTGGCGTCAGGAAAGGCCACTCCCCATGCGAGTTCCTCGGGGGCCTCTCGGGATTCCTCTCCCGTCGATGCCGGGGCCTAAGACCTTGTGTGGAGTCGGGGCCGGAACCTGAGGATTCCTCTCCAGTGCTGACATGGATCTTGGGGTACTTCTGGAGTCTCCCCAGGGGAGACAGTCCTCGTCTCGAATGCGGGCATGCACTTTCGCTTTCCTCCAGAGCGGTAGCAGCAGTGTCACGCAGTCCGCCGCGTGGATCAAAGGATCTATGGTTTTCCCTCGAGTCTTTCCCACGAGGCTTTCCAACGAGGCTTTCCCACAGGGCTGTCCCACGTGCACACGTTATGGGAGTCGATCCTCGGCTTGAACGTCAAGGCAGTGCAGGGAAAACAGGTTCCTCTGGAATGGACTGACACATCTGGGGGACTCTTGGAATGGTGGCACGACCCTGGAGTTCCTTTCGCCTTTCCTGTGGAGAGCGCCACCTCTTGACATGCGACGGGAACCCCGGGAATTCTTTCCCTAGGAAACAGGGAAAGGATCCCTCATCTCGAGCTAGGAGGCGGAAACGGGGTTCCCCTGGATGTGTGCGGGACCCCACGTGCTTCCTCTCGAGTGGAGACGGGTATGTCGGGGAACAACTTGAGTTCCAGCAAGGGTGTGAAGGACCCTTTGGAAGTTCCAGTGGTTAGACGTGATTAGCCTCGAGAAGCCTCAGCGGAAATGGGCCTCATCTCGCCTGGAGGGCAAAACCTCCTGGATTTTCTCGAGTTGCGGCAGGTGCTCTCGACTTACGACGGGGACCTCAGGGACCCGCTCTGGTGGCCTCAGGAAAGGCCAGTCCCCATGCGAGTTCCTCGGGGGCCTCTCGGGATTCCTCTCCCGTCGATGCCGGGTCCTAAGACCTTGTGTGGAGTCGGGGCCGGAACCTGAGGATTCCTCTCCAGTGCTAACATGGATCTTGGGGTACTTCTGGAGTCTCCCCTGGGGAGTCAGTCCTCGTCTAGAATGCGGGCATGCACTTGCGCTTTCCTCCAGAGCGGTAGCAGCAGTGTCACGCAGTCCGCCGCGTGGATCAAAGGATCTATGGTTTTCCCTCGAGTCTTTCCCACGAGGCTTTCCCACGAGGCTTTCCCACAGGGCTGTCCCACGTGCACACGTGGTGGGAGTCGATCCTCGGCTTGAACGTCAAGGCAGTGCAGGGAAAACAGGATCTTCTGGAATGGAGTGACACATCTTGGGGACTCTTGGAATGGTGGCACGACCCTGGAGTTCCTCTCGCCTTTCCTGTGGAGAGCGCCTCCTCTTGAGATGCGACGGGAACGCCGGGAATTCTTTCCCTACGAAACAGGGAAAGGATCCCTCATCTCGAGCTAGGAGGCGGAAACGGGGCTCCCCTGGATGTGTGCGGGACCCCACGTGCTTCCTCTCGAGTGGAGACGGGTATGTCGGGGAACTTCTTGAGTTGCAGCAAGGACGTGAAGGACCCTTTGGAAGTTCCAGTGGTTAGATGTGATTAGCCTCGAGAAGCCTCAGCGGAAATGGGCCTCATCTCGCATGGAGGGCAAAACCTCCTGGATTTTCTCGAGTTGCGGCAGGTGCTCTCGACACGACGGGGAACTCAGGGACCCGCTCTGGTGGCCTCAGGAAAGGCCAGTCCCCATGCGAGTTCCTCGGGGGCCTCTCGGGATTCCTCTCCCGTCGATGCCGGGGCCTAAGACCTTGTGTGGAGTCGGGGCCGGAACCTGAGGATTCCTCTCCAGTGCTAACATGGATCTTGGGGTACTTCTGGAGTCTCCCCAGGGGAGTCAGTCCTCGTCTCGAATGCGGGCATGCACTTGCGCTTTCCTCCAGAGCGGTAGCAGCAGTGTCACGCAGTCCGCCGCGTGGATCAAAGGATCTTTGGTTTTCCCTCGAGTCTTTCCCACGAGGCTTTCCCACGAGGCTTTCCCACAGGGCTGTCCCACGTGCACACGTGGTGGGAGTCGATCCTCGGCTTGAACGTCAAGGCAGTGCAGTGAAAACAGGTTCCTCTGGAATGGACTGACACATCTGGGGGACTCTTGGAATGGTGGCACGACCCTGGAGTTCCTCTCGCCTTTCCTGTGGAGACCGCCTCCTCTTGAGATGCAACGGGAACGCCGGGAATTCTTTCCCTACGAAACAGGGAAATGATCCCTCATCTCCAGCTAGGAGGCGGAAACGGGGCTCCCCTGGATGTGTGCGGGACCCCACGTGCTTCCTCTCGAGTGGAGACGGGTATATCGGGGAACTTCTTGAGTTGCAGCAAGGACGTGAAGGACCCTTTGGAAGTTCCAGTGGTTAGATGTGATTAGCCTCGAGAAGCCTCAGCGGAAATGGGCCTAATCTCGCATGGAGGGCAAAACCTCCTGGATTTTCTCGAGTTGCGGCAGGTGCTCTCGACACGACGGGGAACTCAGGGACCCGCTCTGGTGGCCTCAGGAAAGGCCAGTCCCCATGCGAGTTCCTCGGGGGCCTCTCGGGATTCCTCTCCCGTCGATGCTGGGGCCTAAGACCTTGTGTGGAGTCGGGGCCGGAACCTGAGTATTCCTCTCCAGTGCTGACATGGATCTTGGGGTACTTCTGGAGTCTCCCCAGGGGAGTCAGTCCTCGTCTCGAATGCGGGCATGCACTTGCGCTTTCCTCCAGAGCGGTAGCAGCAGTGTCATGCAGTCCACCGCGTGGATCAAAGGATCTATGGTTTTCCCTCGAGTCTTTCCCACGAGGCTTTCCCACGAGGCTTTCCCACAGGGCTGTCCCACGTGCACACATGGTGGGAGTCGATCCTCGGCTTGAACGTCAAGGCAGTGCAGGGAAAACAGGTTCCTCTGGAATGGACTGACACATCTGGGGGACTCTTGGAATGGTGGCACGAGCCTGGAGTTCCTCTCACCTTTCCTGTGGAGAGCGCCTCCTCTTGAGTTGCGACGGGAACGCCGGGAATTCTTTCCCTACGAAACAGGGAAAGGATCCCTCATCTCGAACTAGGAGGCGGAAACGGGGCTCCACTGGATGTGTGCGGGACCCCACGTGCTTCCTCTCGAGTGGAGACGGGTATGTCGGGGAACATCTTGAGTTGCAGCAAGGGTGTGAAGGACCCTTTGGAAGTTCCAGTGGTTAGACGTGATTAGCCTCGAGAAGCCTCAGCGGAAATGTGCCTCATCTCGCCTGGAGGGCAAAACCTCCTGGATTTTCTCGAGTTGCGGCAGGTGCTCTCGACTTACGACGGGGACCTCAGGGACCCGCTCTGGTGGCCTCAGGAAAGGCCAGTCCCCATGCGAGTTCCTCGGGGGCCTCTCGGGATTCCTCTCCCGTCGATGCCGGGGCCTAAGACCTTGTGTGGAGTCGGGGCCGGAACCTGAGGATTCCTCTCCAGTGCTGAAATGGATCTTGGGGTACTTCTGGAGTCTCCCCAGGGGAGTCAGTCCTCGTCTCGAATGCGGGCATGCACTTGCGCTTTCCTCCAGAGCGGTAGCAGCAGTGTCACGCAATCCGCCGCGTGGATCAAAGGATCTATGGTTTTCCCTCGAGTCTTTCCCACGAGGCTTTCCCACGAGGCTTTCCCACAGGGCTGTCCCACGTGCACACGTGGTGGGAGTCGATCCTCAGCTTGAACGTCAAGGCAGTGCAGGGAAAACAGGTTCCTCTGGAATGGACTGACACATCTGGGAGACTCTGGGAATGGTGGCACGACCCTGGAGTTCCTCTCGCCTTTCCTGTGGAGACCGCCTCCTCTTGAGATGCGACGGGAACGCCGGGAATTCTTTCCCTACGAAACAGGGAAAGGATCCCTCATCTCGAGCTAGGAGGCGGAAACGGGGCTCCCCTGGATGTGTGCGGGACCCCACGTGCTTCCTCTCGAGTGGAGACGGGTATGTAGGGGAACTTCTTGAGTTGCAGCAAGGGTGTGAAGGACCCTTTGGAAGTTCCAGTGGTTAGACGTGATTAGCCTCGAGAAGCCTCAGCGGAAATGGGCCTCATCTCGCATGGAGGGCAAAACCTCCTGGATTTTCTCGAGTTGCGGCAGGTGCTCTCGACACGACGGGGACCTCAGGGACCCGCTCTGGTGGCCTCAGGAAAGGCCAGTCCCCATGCGAGTTCCTCGGGGGCCTCTCGGGATTCCTCTCCCTTCGATGCCGGGGCCTAAGACCTTGTGTGGAGTCGGGGCCGGAACCTGAGGATTCCTCTCCAGTGCTGACATGGATCTTGGGGTACTTCTGGAGTCTCCCCAGGGGAGTCAGTCCTCGTCTCGAATGCGGGCATGCACTTGCGCTTTCCTCCAGAGCGGTAGCAGCAGTGTCACGCAATCCGCCGCGTGGATCAAAGGATCTATGGTTTTCCCTCGAGTCTTTCCCACGAGGCTTTCCCACGAGGCTTTCCCACAGGGCTGTCCCACGTGCACACGTGGTGGGAGTCGATCCTCAGCTTGAACGTCAAGGCAGTGCAGGGAAAACAGGTTCCTCTGGAATGGACTGACACATCTGGGGGACTCTGGGAATGGTGGCACGACCCTGGAGTTCCTCTCGCCTTTCCTGTGGAGAGCGCCTCCTCTTGAGATGCGACGGGAACGCCGGGAATTCTTTCCCTACGAAACAGGGAAAGGATCCCTCATCTCGAGCTAGGAGGCGGAAACGGGGCTCCCCTGGATGTGTGCGGGACCCTCGTGCTTCCTCTCGAGTGGAGACGGGTATGTCGGGGAACTTCTTGAGTTGCAGCAAGGGTGAGAAGGACCCTTTGGATGTTCCAATGGTTAGATGTGATTAGCCTCGAGAAGACTCAGCGGGAATGGGCCTCATCTCGCCTGGAGGGCAAAACCTCCTGGATTTTCTCGAGTTGCGGCAGGTGCTCTCGACTTACGACGGGGACCTCAGGGACCCGCTCTGGTGGCCTCAGGAAAGGCCAGTCCCCATGCGAGTTCCTCGGGGCCTCTCGGGATTCCTCTCCCGTCAATGCCGGGGCCTAAGACCTTCTGTGGAGTCGGGGCCGGAACCTGAGGATTCCTCTCCAGTGCTGACATGGATCTTGGGGTACATCTGGAGTCTCCCCAGGTGAGTCAGTCCTCGTCTCGAATGCGGGCATGCACTTGCGCTTTCCTCCAGAGCGGTAGCAGCAGTGTCACGCAGTCTGCCGCGTGGATCTAAGGATCTATGTTTTTCCCTCGAGTCTTTCCCACGAGGCTTTCCCACGAGGCTTTCCCACAGGGCTGTCCCACGTGCACACGTGGTGGGAGTCTATCTTCGGTTTGAACGTCAAGGCAGTACATGGAAAACAGGTTCCTCTGGAATGGACTGACACATCTGGGGTCTCTTGGAATGGTGGCACGACCCTGGAGTTCCTCTCGCCTTTCCTGTGGAGAGCGCCTCCTCTTGAGATGCGACGGGAACGCCGGGAATTCTTTCCCTACCAAACAGGGAAAGGATCCCTCATCTCGAGCTAGGAGGCGGAAACGGGGCTCCCCTGGATGTGTGCGGGACCCTCGTGCTTCCTCTCGAGTGGAGACGGGTATGTCGCGGAACTGCTTGAGTTGCAGCAAGGGTGTGAAGGACCCTTTGGAAGTTCCAGTGGTTAGACGTGATTAGCCTCGAGAAGCCTCAGCGGAAATGGGCCTCATCTCGCCTGGAGGGCAAAACCTCCTGGATTTTCTCGAGTTGCGGCAGGTGCTCTCGACTTACGACGGGGACCTCAGGGACCCGCTCTGGTGGCGTCAGGAAAGGCCACTCCCCATGCGAGTTCCTCGGGGGCCTCTCGGGATTCCTCTCCCGTCGATGCCGGGGCCTAAGACCTTGTGTGGAGTCGGGGCCGGAACCTGAGGATTCCTCTCCAGTGCTGACATGGATCTTGGGGTACTTCTGGAGTCTCCCCAGGGGAGACAGTCCTCGTCTCGAATGCGGGCATGCACTTTCGCTTTCCTCCAGAGCGGTAGCAGCAGTGTCACCCAGTCCGCCGCGTGGATCAAAGGATCTATGGTTTTCCCTCGAGTCTTTCCCACGAGGCTTTCCAACGAGGCTTTCCCACAGGGCTGTCCCACGTGCACACGTTATGGGAGTCGATCCTCGGCTTGAACGTCAAGGCAGTGCAGGGAAAACAGGTTCCTCTGGAATGGACTGACACATCTGGGGGACTCTTGGAATGGTGGCACGACCCTGGAGTTCCTTTCGCCTTTCCTGTGGAGAGCGCCACCTCTTGACATGCGACGGGAACCCCGGGAATTCTTTCCCTAGGAAACAGGGAAAGGATCCCTCATCTCGAGCTAGGAGGCGGAAACGGGGTTCCCCTGGATGTGTGCGGGACCCCACGTGCTTCCTCTCGAGTGGAGACGGGTATGTCGGGGAACAACTTGAGTTCCAGCAAGGGTGTGAAGGACCCTTTGGAAGTTCCAGTGGTTAGACGTGATTAGCCTCGAGAAGCCTCAGCGGAAATGGGCCTCATCTCGCCTGGAGGGCAAAACCTCCTGGATTTTCTCGAGTTGCGGCAGGTGCTCTCGACTTACGACGGGGACCTCAGGGACCCGCTCTGGTGGCCTCAGGAAAGGCCAGTCCCCATGCGAGTTCCTCGGGGGCCTCTCGGGATTCCTCTCCCGTCGATGCCGGGTCCTAAGACCTTGTGTGGAGTCGGGGCCGGAACCTGAGGATTCCTCTCCAGTGCTAACATGGATCTTGGGGTACTTCTGGAGTCTCCCCTGGGGAGTCAGTCCTCGTCTAGAATGCGGGCATGCACTTGCGCTTTCCTCCAGAGCGGTAGCAGCAGTGTCACGCAGTCCGCCGCGTGGATCAAAGGATCTATGGTTTTCCCTCGAGTCTTTCCCACGAGGCTTTCCCACGAGGCTTTCCCACAGGGCTGTCCCACGTGCACACGTGGTGGGAGTCGATCCTCGGCTTGAACGTCAAGGCAGTGCAGGGAAAACAGGATCCTCTGGAATGGAGTGACACATCTTGGGGACTCTTGGAATGGTGGCACGACCCTGGAGTTCCTCTCGCCTTTCCTGTGGAGAGCGCCTCCTCTTGAGATGCGACGGGAACGCCGGGAATTCTTTCCCTACGAAACAGGGAAAGGATCCCTCATCTCGAGCTAGGAGGCGGAAACGGGGCTCCCCTGGATGTGTGCGGGACCCCACGTGCTTCCTCTCGAGTGGAGACGGGTATGTCGGGGAACTTCTTGAGTTGCAGCAAGGACGTGAAGGACCCTTTGGAAGTTCCAGTGGTTAGATGTGATTAGCCTCGAGAAGCCTCAGCGGAAATGGGCCTCATCTCGCATGGAGGGCAAAACCTCCTGGATTTTCTCGAGTTGCGGCAGGTGCTCTCGACACGACGGGGAACTCAGGGACCCGCTCTGGTGGCCTCAGGAAAGGCCAGTCCCCATGCGAGTTCCTCGGGGGCCTCTCGGGATTCCTCTCCCGTCGATGCCGGGGCCTAAGACCTTGTGTGGAGTCGGGGCCGGAACCTGAGGATTCCTCTCCAGTGCTAACATGGATCTTGGGGTACTTCTGGAGTCTCCCCAGGGGAGTCAGTCCTCGTCTCGAATGCGGGCATGCACTTGCGCTTTCCTCCAGAGCGGTAGCAGCAGTGTCACGCAGTCCGCCGCGTGGATCAAAGGATCTTTGGTTTTCCCTCGAGTCTTTCCCACGAGGCTTTCCCACGAGGCTTTCCCACAGGGCTGTCCCACGTGCACACGTGGTGGGAGTCGATCCTCGGCTTGAACGTCAAGGCAGTGCAGTGAAAACAGGTTCCTCTGGAATGGACTGACACATCTGGGGGACTCTTGGAATGGTGGCACGACCCTGGAGTTCCTCTCGCCTTTCCTGTGGAGACCGCCTCCTCTTGAGATGCGACGGGAACGCCGGGAATTCTTTCCCTACGAAACAGGGAAATGATCCCTCATCTCCAGCTAGGAGGCGGAAACGGGGCTCCCCTGGATGTGTGCGGGACCCCACGTGCTTCCTCTCGAGTGGAGACGGGTATATCGGGGAACTTCTTGAGTTGCAGCAAGGACGTGAAGGACCCTTTGGAAGTTCCAGTGGTTAGATGTGATTAGCCTCGAGAAGCCTCAGCGGAAATGGGCCTAATCTCGCATGGAGGGCAAAACCTCCTGGATTTTCTCGAGTTGCGGCAGGTGCTCTCGACCCGACGGGGAACTCAGGGACCCGCTCTGGTGGCCTCAGGAAAGGCCAGTCCCCATGCGAGTTCCTCGGGGGCCTCTCGGGATTCCTCTCCCGTCGATGCTGGGGCCTAAGACCTTGTGTGGAGTCGGGGCCGGAACCTGAGTATTCCTCTCCAGTGCTGACATGGATCTTGGGGTACTTCTGGAGTCTCCCCAGGGGAGTCAGTCCTCGTCTCGAATGCGGGCATGCACTTGCGCTTTCCTCCAGAGCGGTAGCAGCAGTGTCATGCAGTCCACCGCGTGGATCAAAGGATCTATGGTTTTCCCTCGAGTCTTTCCCACGAGGCTTTCCCACGAGGCTTTCCCACAGGGCTGTCCCACGTGCACACATGGTGGGAGTCGATCCTCGGCTTGAACGTCAAGGCAGTGCAGGGAAAACAGGTTCCTCTGGAATGGACTGACACATCTGGGGGACTCTTGGAATGGTGGCACGAGCCTGGAGTTCCTCTCACCTTTCCTGTGGAGAGCGCCTCCTCTTGAGTTGCGACGGGAACGCCGGGAATTCTTTCCCTACGAAACAGGGAAAGGATCCCTCATCTCGAACTAGGAGGCGGAAACGGGGCTCCACTGGATGTGTGCGGGACCCCACGTGCTTCCTCTCGAGTGGAGACGGGTATGTCGGGGAACATCTTGAGTTGCAGCAAGGGTGTGAAGGACCCTTTGGAAGTTCCAGTGGTTAGACGTGATTAGCCTCGAGAAGCCTCAGCGGAAATGTGCCTCATCTCGCCTGGAGGGCAAAACCTCCTGGATTTTCTCGAGTTGCGGCAGGTGCTCTCGACTTACGACGGGGACCTCAGGGACCCGCTCTGGTGGCCTCAGGAAAGGCCAGTCCCCATGCGAGTTCCTCGGGGGCCTCTCGGGATTCCTCTCCCGTCGATGCCGGGGCCTAAGACCTTGTGTGGAGTCGGGGCCGGAACCTGAGGATTCCTCTCCAGTGCTGAAATGGATCTTGGGGTACTTCTGGAGTCTCCCCAGGGGAGTCAGTCCTCGTCTCGAATGCGGGCATGCACTTGCGCTTTCCTCCAGAGCGGTAGCAGCAGTGTCACGCAATCCGCCGCGTGGATCAAAGGATCTATGGTTTTCCCTCGAGTCTTTCCCACGAGGCTTTCCCACGAGGCTTTCCCACAGGGCTGTCCCACGTGCACACGTGGTGGGAGTCGATCCTCAGCTTGAACGTCAAGGCAGTGCAGGGAAAACAGGTTCCTCTGGAATGGACTGACACATCTGGGAGACTCTGGGAATGGTGGCACGACCCTGGAGTTCCTCTCGCCTTTCCTGTGGAGAGCGCCTCCTCTTGAGATGCGACGGGAACGCCGGGAATTCTTTCCCTACGAAACAGGGAAAGGATCCCTCATCTCGAGCTAGGAGGCGGAAACGGGGCTCCCCTGGATGTGTGCGGGACCCCACGTGCTTCCTCTCGAGTGGAGACGGGTATGTAGGGGAACTTCTTGAGTTGCAGCAAGGGTGTGAAGGACCCTTTGGAAGTTCCAGTGGTTAGACGTGATTAGCCTCGAGAAGCCTCAGCGGAAATGGGCCTCATCTCGCATGGAGGGCAAAACCTCCTGGATTTTCTCGAGTTGCGGCAGGTGCTCTCGACACGACGGGGACCTCAGGGACCCGCTCTGGTGGCCTCAGGAAAGGCCAGTCCCCATGCGAGTTCCTCGGGGGCCTCTCGGGATTCCTCTCCCTTCGATGCCGGGGCCTAAGACCTTGTGTGGAGTCGGGGCCGGAACCTGAGGATTCCTCTCCAGTGCTGACATGGATCTTGGGGTACTTCTGGAGTCTCCCCAGGGGAGTCAGTCCTCGTCTCGAATGCGGGCATGCACTTGCGCTTTCCTCCAGAGCGGTAGCAGCAGTGTCACGCAATCCGCCGCGTGGATCAAAGGATCTATGGTTTTCCCTCGAGTCTTTCCCACGAGGCTTTCCCACGAGGCTTTCCCACAGGGCTGTCCCACGTGCACACGTGGTGGGAGTCGATCCTCAGCTTGAACGTCAAGGCAGTGCAGGGAAAACAGGTTCCTCTGGAATGGACTGACACATCTGGGGGACTCTGGGAATGGTGGCACGACCCTGGAGTTCCTCTCGCCTTTCCTGTGGAGAGCGCCTCCTCTTGAGATGCGACGGGAACGCCGGGAATTCTTTCCCTACGAAACAGGGAAAGGATCCCTCATCTCGAGCTAGGAGGCGGAAACGGGGCTCCCCTGGATGTGTGCGGGACCCTCGTGCGTCCTCTCGAGTGGAGACGGGTATGTCGGGGAACTTCTTGAGTTGCAGCAAGGGTGAGAAGGACCCTTTGGATGTTCCAATGGTTAGATGTGATTAGCCTCGAGAAGACTCAGCGGGAATGGGCCTCATCTCGCCTGGAGGGCAAAACCTCCTGGATTTTCTCGAGTTGCGGCAGGTGCTCTCGACTTACGACGGGGACCTCAGGGACCCGCTCTGGTGGCCTCAGGAAAGGCCAGTCCCCATGCGAGTTCCTCCCGGGCCTCTCGGGATTCCTCTCCCGTCGATGCCGGGGCCTAAGACCTTGTGTGGAGTCGGGGCCGGAACCTGAGGATTCCTCTCCAGTGCTGACATGGATCTTGGGGTACTTCTGGAGTCTCCCCAGGGGAGTCAGTCCTCGTCTCGAATGCGGGCATGCACTTGCGCTTTCCTCCAGAGCGGTAGCAGCAGTGTCACGCAGTCCGCCGCGTGGATCAAAGGATCTATGCTTTTCCCTCGAGTCTTTCCCACTAGGCTTTCCCACGAGGCTTTCCCACAGGGCTGTCCCACGTGCACACGTGGTGGGAGTCGATCCTCGGCTTGAACTCAAAGCAGTGCAGGGAAAACAGGTTCCTCTGGAATGGACTGACACTTCTGGGGGACTCTTGGAATGGTGGCACGACCCTGGAGTTCCTCTAGCCTTTCCTGTGGAGAGCGCCTCCTCTTGAGATGCGACGGGAACGCCGGGAATTCTTTCCCTACGAAACAGGGAAAGGATCCCTCATGTCGACCTAGGAGGCGTAAACGGGGCTCCCCTGGATGTGTGCGGGACCCTCGTGCTTCCTCTCGAGTGGAGACGGGTATGTCGCGGAACTGCTTGAGTTGCAGCAAGGGTGTGAAGGACCCTTTGGAAGTTCCAGTGGTTAGATGTGATTAGCCTCGAGAAGCCTTAGCGGAAATGGGCCTCATCTCGCCTGGAGGGCAAAACCTCGTGGATTTTCTCGAGTTGCGGCAGGTGCTCTCGACTTACGACGGGGACCTCAGGGACCCGCTCTTGGGGCGTCAGGAAAGGCCAGTCCCCATGTGAGTTCCTCGGGGGCCTCTCGGGATTCCTCTCCCGTCGATGCCGGGGCCTAAGACCTTGTGTGAACTCGGGGCCGGAACCTGAGGATTCCTCTCCAGTGCTGACATGGATCTTGGGGTACTTCTGGAGTCTCCCCAGGGGAGTCAGTCCTCGTCTCGAATGCGGGCATGCACTTGCGCTTTCCTCCAGAGCGGTAGCAGCAGTGTCATGCAGTCCACCGCGTGGATCAAAGGATCTATGGTTTTCTCTCGAGTCTTTCCCACGAGGCTTTCCCACGAGGCTTTCCCACATGGCTGTCCCACGTGCACACGTGGTGGGAGTCGATCCTCGGCTTGAACGTCAAGGCAGTGCAGGGAAAACAGGTTCCTCTGGAATGGACTGACACATCTGGGGGACTCTTGGAATGGTGGCACGACCCTGGAGTTCCTCTCGCCTTTCCTGTGGAGAGCGCCTCCTCTTGAGATGCGACGGGAACGCCGGGAATTCTTTCCCTACGAAACAGGGAAAGGATCCCTCATCTCGAACTAGGAGGCGGAAACAGGGCTCCACTGGATGTGTGCGGGACCCCACGTGCTTCCTCTCGAGTGGAGACGGGTATTTCGTGGAACTGCTTGAGTTGCAGCAAGGGTGTGAAGGACCCTTTGGAAGTTCCAGTGGTTAGACGTGATTAGCCTCGAGAAGCCTCAGCGGAAATGTGCCTCATCTCACCTGGAGGACAAAACCTCCTGGATTTTCTCGAGTTGCGGCAGGTGCTCTCGACTTACGACGGGGACCTCAGGGACCCGCTCTGGTGGCCTCAGGAAAGGCCAGTCCCCATGCGAGTTCCTCGGGGGCCTCTCGGGATTCCTCTCCCATCGATGCCGGGGACTAAGACCTTGTGTGGTGTCGGGGCCGGAACCTGAGGATTCCTCTCCAGTGCTGACATGGATCTTGGGGTACTTCTGGAGTCTCCCCAGGGGAGTCAGTCCTCGTCTCGAATGCGGGCATGCACTTGCGCTTTCCTCCAGAGCGGTAGCAGCAGTGTCACGCAGTCCGCCGCGTGGATCAAAGGATCTATGGTTTTCCCTCGAGTCTTTCCCACGAGGCTTTCCCACGAGGCTTTCCCACAGGGCTGTCCCACGTGCACACGTGGTGGGAGTCGATCCTCGGCTTGAACTCACGGCAGTGCAGGGAAAACAGGTTCCTCTGGAATGGACTGACACATCTGGGGGACTCTTGGAATGGTGGCACGACCCTGGAGTTCCTCTCGCCTTTCCTGTGGAGAGCGCCTCCTCTTGAGATGCGACGGGAACGCCGGGAATTCTTTCCCAACGAAACAGGGAAAGGATCCCTCATCTCGAGCTAGGAGGCGGAAACGGGGCTCCCCTGGATGTGTGCGGGACCCTCGTGCTTCCTCTCGAGTGGAGACGGGTATGTCGCGGAACTGCTTGAGTTGCAGCAAGGGTGTGAAGGACCCTTTGGAAGTTCCAGTGGTTAGACGTGATTAGCCTCGAGAAGCCTCAGCGGAAATGGGCCTCATCTCGCCTGGAGGGCAAAACCTCCTGGATTTTCTCGAGTTGCGGCAGGTGCTCTCGACTTACGACGGGGACCTCAAGGACCCGCTCTGGTGGCGTCAGGAAAGGCCAGTCCCCATGCGAGTTCCTCGGGGGCCTCTCGGGATTCCTCTCCCGTCGATGTCGGGGCCTAAGACCTTGTGTGGAGTCGGGGCCGAAACCTGAGGATTCCTCTCCAGTGCTGACATGGATCTTGGGGTACTTCTGGAGTCTCCCCAGGGGAGTCAGTCCTCGTCTCGAATGCGGGCATGCACTTTCGCTTTCCTCCAGAGCGGTAGCAGCAGTGTCACGCAGTCCGCCGCGTGGATCAAAGGATCTATGGTTTTCCCTCGAGTCTTTCCCACGAGGCTTTCCAACGAGGCTTTCCCACAGGGCTGTCCCACGTGCACACGTGGTGGGAGTCGATCCTCGGCTTGAACGTCAAGGCAGTGCAGGGAAAACAGGTTCCTCTGGAATGGACTGACACATCTGGGGGACTCTTGGAATGGTGGCACGACCCTGGAGTTCCTCTCGCCTTTCCTGTGGAGAGCGCCACCTCTTGAGATGCGACGGGAACGCCGGGAATTCTTTCCCTAGGAAACAGGGAAAGGATCCCTCATCTCGAGCTCGGAGGCGGAAACGGGGCTCCCCTGGATGTGTGCGGGATCCCACGTGCTTCCTCTCGAGTGGAGACGGATATGTCGGGGAACAACTTGAGTTCCTGCAAGGGTGTGAAGGACCCTTTGGAAGTTCCAGTGGTTAGACGTGATTAGCCTCGAGAAGCCTCAGCGGAAATGGGCCTCATCTCTCCTGGAGGACAAAACCTCCTGGATTTTCTCGAGTTGCGGCAGGTGCTCTCGACTTACGACGGGGACCTCAGGGACCCGCTCTGGTGGCCTCAGGAAAGGCCAGTCCCCATGCGAGTTCCTCGGGGGCCTCTCGGGATTCCTCTCCCGTCGATGCCGGGGCCTAAGACCTTGTGTGGAGTCGGGGCCGGAACCTGAGGATTCCTCTCCAGTGCTAACATGGATCTTGGGGTACTTCTGGAGTCTCCCCTGGGAGTCAGTCCTCGTCTCGAATGCGGGCATGCACTTGCGCTTTCCTCCAGAGCGGTAGCAGCAGTGTCACGCAGTCCGCCGCGTGGATCAAAGGATCTATGGTTTTCCCTTGAGTCTTTCCCACGAGGCTTTCCCACGAGGCTTTCCCACAGGGCTGTCCCACGTGCACACGTGGTGGGAGTCGATCCTCGGCTTGAACGTCAAGGCAGTGCAGGGAAAACAGGTTCCTCTGGAATGGACTGACACATCCGGGGGAGTCTTGGAATGGTGGCACGACCGTGGAGTTCCTCTCGCCTTTCCTGTGGAGAGCGCCTCCTCTTGAGTTGCGACGGGAACGCCGGGAATTCTTTCCCTACGAAACAGGGAAAGGATCCTTCATGTCGAGCTAGGAGGCGGAAACGGGGCTCCCCTGGATGTGTGCGGGACCCCACGTGCTTCCTCTCGAGTGAAGACGGGTATGTTGGGGAACTTCTTGAGTTGCAGCAAGGGTGTGAAGGACCCTTTGGAAGTTCCAGTGGTTAGACGTGATTAGCCTCGAGAAGCCTCAGCGGAAATGTGCCTCAACTCGCCTGGAGGGCAAAACCTCCTGGAATTTCTCGAGTTGCGGCAGGTGCTCTCGACTTACAACGGGGACATCAGGGACCCGCTCTGGTGGCCTCAGGAAAGGCCAGTCCCCATGCGAGTTCCTCGGGGGCCTCTCGGGATTCCTCTCCCGTCGATGCCGGGGCCTAAGACCTTGTGTGGAGTCGGGGCCGGAACCTGAGGATTCCTCTCCAGTGCTGACATGGATCTTGGGGTACTTCTGGAGTCTCCCCAGGGGAGTCAGTCCTCGTCTCGAATGCGGGCATGCACTTGCGCTTTCCTCCAGAGCGGTAGCAGCAGTGTCACGCAGTCCGCCGCGTGGATCAAAGGATCTATGGTTTTCCCTCGAGTCTTTCCCACGAGGCTTTCCCACGAGGCTTTCCCACAGGGCTGTCCCACGTGCACACGTGGTGGGAGTCGATCCTCGGCTTGAACTCAAGGCAGTGCAGGGAAAACAGGTTCCTCTGGAATGGACTGACACATCTGGGGGACTCTTGGAATGGTGGCACGACCCTGGAGTTCCTCTAGCCTTTCCTGTGGAGAGCGCCTCCTCTTGAGATGCGACGGGAACGCCGGGAATTCTTTCCCTACGAAACAGGGAAAGGATCCCTCATCTCGACCTAGGAGGCGTAAACGGGGCTCCCCTGGATGTGTGCGGGACCCTCGTGCTTCCTCTCGAGTGGAGACGGGTATGTCGCGGAACTGCTTGAGTTGCAGCAAGGGTGTGAAGGACCCTTTGGAAGTTCCAGTGGTTAGATGTGATTAGCCTCGAGAAGCCTTAACGGAAATGGGCCTCATCTCGCCTGGAGGGCAAAACCTCGTGGATTTTCTCGAGTTGCGGCAGGTGCTCTCGACTTACGACGGGGACCTCAGGGACCCGCTCTTGGGGCGTCAGGAAAGGCCAGTCCCCATGCGAGTTCCTCGGGGGCCTCTCGGGATTCCTCTCCCGTCGATGCCGGGGCCTAAGACCTTGTGTGGAGTCGGGGCGGGAACCTGAGGATTCCTCTCCAGTGCTGACATGGATCTTGGGGTACTTCTGGAGTCTCCCCAGGGGAGTCAGTCCTCGTCTCGAATGCGGGCATGCACTTGCGCTTTCCTCCAGAGCGGTAGCAGCAGTGTCACGCAGTCCGCCGCGTGGATCAAAGGATCTATGGTTTTCCCTCGAGTCTTTCCCACGAGGCTTTCCCACGAGGCTTTCCCACAGGGCTGTCCCACGTGCACACGTGGTGGGAGTCGATCCTCGGCTTGAACGTCAAGGAAGTGCAGGGAAAACAGGTTCCTCTGGAATGGACTGACACATCTGGGGGACTCTTGGAATGGTGGCACGACCCTGGAGTTCCTCTCGTCTTTCCTGTGGAGAGCGCCTCCTCTTGAGATGCGACGGGAACGCCCGGAATTCTTTCCCTAGGAAACAGGGAAAGGATCCCTCATCTCGAGCTAGGAGGCGGAAACGGGGCTCCCCTGGATGTGTGCGGGACCCTCGTGCTTCCTCTCGAGTGGAGACTTCTTTGTCGAGGAACTGCTTGAGTTGCAGCAAGGGTGTGAAGGACCCTTTGGAAGTTCCAGTGGTTAGACGTGATTAGCCTCGAGAAGCCTCAGCGGAAATGTGCCTCATCTCGCCTGGAGGACAAAACCTCCTGGATTTTCTCGAGTTGCGGCAGGTGCTCTCGACTTACAACGGGGACCTCAGGGACCCGCTCTGGTGGCCTCAGGAAAGGCCAGTCCCCATGCGAGTTCCTCGGGGGCCTCTCGGGATTCCTCTCCCGTCGATGCCGGGGCCTAAGACCTTGTGTGGAGTCGGGGCCGGAACCTGAGGATTCCTCTCCAGTGCTGACATGGATCTTGGGGTACTTCTGGAGTCTCCCCAGGGGAGTCAGTCCTCGTCTCGAATGCGGGCATGCACTTGCGCTTTCCTCCAGAGCGGTAGCAGCAGTGTCACGCAGTCCGCCGCGTGGATCAAAGGATCTATGGTTTTCCCTCGAGTCTTTCCCACGAGGCTTTCCCACGAGGCTTTCCCACAGGGCTGTCCCACGTGCACACGTGGTGGGAGTCGATCCTCGGCTTGAACGTCAAGGCAGTGCAGGGAAAACAGGTTCCTCTGGAATGGACTGACACATCTGGGGGACTCTGGGAATGGTGGCACGACCCTGGAGTTCCTCTCGTCTTTCCTGTGGAGAGCGCCTCCTCTTGAGATGCGACGGGAACGCCCGGAATTCTTTCCCTAGGAAACAGGGAAAGGATCCCTCATCTCGAGCTAGGAGGCGGAAACGGGGCTCCCCTGGATGTGTGCGGGACCCTCGTGCTTCCTCTCGAGTGGAGACTTCTTTGTCGAGGAAATTCTTGAGTTGCAGCAAGGGTGTGAAGGACCCTTTGGAAGTTCCAGTGGTTAGACGTGATTAGCCTCGAGAAGCCTCAGCGGAAATGGGCCTCATCTCGCCTGGAGGGCAAAACCTCCTGGATTTTCTCGAGTTGCGGCAGGTGCTCTCGACTTACGACGGGGACCTCAGGGACCCGCTCTGGTGGCCTCAGGAAAGGCCAGTCCCCATGCGAGTTCCTCGGGGGCCTCTCGGGATTCCTCTCCCGTCGATGCCGGGGCCTAAGACCTTGTGTGGAGTCGGGGCCGGAACCTGAGGATTCCTCTCCAGTGCTGACATGGATCTTGGGGTACTTCTGGAGTCTCCCCAGGGGAGTCAGTCCTCGTCTCGAATGCGGGCATGCACTTGCGATTTCCTCCAGAGCGGTAGCAGCAGTGTCACGCAATCCGCCGCGTGGATCAAAGGATCTATGGTTTTCCCTCGAGTCTTTCCCACGAGGCTTTCCCACGAGGCTTTCCCACAGGGCTGTCCCACGTGCACACGTGGTGGGAGTCGATCCTCAGCTTGAACGTCAAGGCAGTGCAGGGAAAACAGGTTCCTCTGGAATGGACTGACACATCTGGGGGACTCTTGGAATGGTGGCACGACCCTGGAGTTCCTCTCGCCTTTCCTGTGGAGAGCGCCTCCTCTTGAGATGCGACGGGAACGCCGGGAATTCTTTCCCTACGAAACAGGAAAGGATCCCTCATCTCGAGCTAGGAGGCGGAAACGGGGCTCCCCTGGATGTGTGAGGGACCCTCGTGCTTCCTCTCGAGTGGAGACGGGTATGTCGGGGAACTTCTTGAGTTGCAGCAAGGGTGAGAAGGACCCTTTGGAAGTTCCAGTGGTTAGATGTGATTAGCCTCGAGAAGCCTCAGCGGAAATGGGCCTCATCTAGCCTGGAGGGCAAAACCTCCTGGATTTTCTCGAGTTGCTGCAGGTGCTCTCGACTTACGACGGGGACCTCAGGGACCCGCTCTGGTGGCCTCAGGAAAGGCCAGTCCTCATGCGAGTTCCTCGGGGGCCTCTCGGGATTCCTCTCCCGTCGATGCCGAGGCCTAAGACCTTGTGTGGAGTCGGGGCCGGAACCTGAGGATTCCTCTCCAGTGCTGACATGTATCTTGGGGTACTTCTGGAGTCTCCTCAGGGGAGTCAGTCCTCGTCTCGAATGCGGGCATGCACTTGCGCTTTCCTCCAGGGCGGTAGCAGCAGTGTCACGCAGTCCGCCGCGTGGATCAAAGGATCTATGTTTTTCCCTCGAGTCTTTCCCACGAGGCTTTCCCACGAGGCTTTCCCACAGGGCTGTCCCACGTGCACACGTGGTGGGAGTCGATCCTCGGCTTGAACGTCAAGGCAGTGCAGGGAAAACAGGTTCCTCTGGAATGGACTGACACATCTGGGGAACTCTTGGAATGGTGGCAAGACCCTGGAGTTCCTCTCGCCTTTCCTGTGGAGAGCGCCTCCTCTTGAGATGCGACGGGAACGCCGGGAAATCTTTCCCTACGAAACAGGGAAAGGATCCCTCATCTCGAGCTAGGAGGCGGAAACGGGGCTCCCCTGGATGTGTGCGGGACCCCACGTGCTTCCTCTCGAGTGGAGACGGGTATGTCGGGGAACTTCTTGAGTTGCAGCAAGGGTGTGAAGGACCCTTGGGAAGTTCCAATGGTTAAATGTGATTAGCCTCCAGAAGCCTCAGCGGAAATGGGCCTCATCTCGCCTGGAGGGCAAAACCTCCTGGATTTTCTCGAGTTGCGGCAGGTGCTCTCGACTTACGACGGGGACCTCAGGGACCCGCTCTGGTGGCCTCAGGAAAGGCCAGTCCCCATGCGAGTTCCTCGGGGGCCTCTCGGGATTCCTCTCCCGTCGATGCCGGGGCCTAAGACCTTGTGTGGAGTCGGGGCCGGAACCTGAGGATTCCTCTCCAGTGCTGACATGTATCTTGGGGTACTTCTGGAGTCTCCCCAGGGGAGTCAGTCCTCGTCTCGAATGCGGGCATGCACTTGCGCTTTCCTCCAGAGCGGTAGCAGCAGTGTCACGCAGTCCGCCGCGTGGATCAAAGGATCTATGGTTTTCCCTCGAGTCTTTCCCACGAGGCTTTCCCGCAGGGCTGTCCCACGTGCACACGTGGTGGGAGTCGATCCTCGGCTTGAACGTCAAGGCAGTGCAGGGAAAACAGGTTCCTCTGGAATGGACTGACACATCTGGGGGACTCTTGGAATGGTGGCACGACCCTGGAGTTCCTCTCGCCTTTCCTGTGGAGAGCGCCTCTTCTTGAGATGCGACGGGAACGCCGGGAATTCTTTCCCTTCGAAACAGGGAAAGGATCCCTCATCTCGAGCTAGCAGGCGGAAACGGGGCTCCCCTGGATGTGTGCGGGACCCCACGTGCTTACTCTCGAGTGGAGACGGGTATGTCGGGGAACTTCTTGAGTTGCAGCAAGGGTGTGAAGGACCCTTTGGAAGTTCCAGTGGTTAGACGTGATTAGCCTCGAGAAGCCTCAGCGGAAATGGGCCTCCTCTCGCCTGGAGGGCAAAACCTCCTGGATTTTCTCGAGTTGCGGCAGGTGCTCTCGACTTACGACGGGGACCTCAGGGACCCGCTCTGGTGGCCTCAGGAAAGGCCAGTCCCCATGCGAGTTCCTCGCGGGCCTCTCGGGATTCCTCTCCCGTCGATGCCGGGGCCTAAGACCTTGTGTGGAGTCGGGGCCGGAACCTGAGGATTCCTCTCCAGTGCTGACATGGATCTTGGGGTACTTCTGGAGTCTCCCCAGGGGAGTCAGTCCTCGTCTCGAATGCGGGCATGCACTTGCGCTTTCCTCCAGAGCGGTAGCAGCAGTTTCAGGCAGACCGCCGCGTGGATCAAAGGATCTATGGTTTTCCCTCGAGTCTTTCCCACGAGGCTTTCCCACGAGGCTTTCCCACAGGGCTGTCCCAGGTGCATACGTGGTGGGAGTCGATCCTCGGCTTGAACGTCAAGGCAGTGCAGGGAAAACAGGTTCCTCTGGAATGGACTGACACATCTGGTGGTCTCTTGAAATGGTGGCACGACCCTGGAGTTCCTCTCGCCTTTCCTGTGGAGAGCGCCTCCTCTTGAGATGCGACGGGAACGCCGGGAATTCTTTCCCTACGAAACAGGGAAAGGATCCCTCATCTCGAGCTAGGAGGCGGAAACGGGGCTCCCCTGGATGTGTGCGGGACCCTCGTGCTTCCTCTCGAGTGGAGACGGGTATGTCGGGGAACTTCTTGAGTTGCAGCAAGGGTGAGAAGGACCCTTTGGATGTTCCAGTGGTTAGATGTGATTAGCCTCGAGAAGCCTCAGCGGAAATGGGCCTCATCTCGCCTGGAGGGCAAAACCTCCTGGATTTTCTCGAGTTGCGGCAGGTGCTCTCGACTTACGACGGGGACCTCAGGGACCCGCTCTGGTGGCCTCAGGAAAGGCCAGTCCCCATGCGAGTTCCTCGGGGGCCTCTCGGGATTCCTCTCCCGTCGATGCCGGGGCCTAAGACCTTGTGTGGAGTCGGGGCCGGAACCTGAGGATTCCTCTCCAGTGCTGACATGTATCTTGGGGTACTTCTGGAGTCTCCTCAGGGGAGTCAGTCCTCGTCTCGAATGAGGGCATGCACTTGCGCTTTCCTCCAGGGCGGTAGCAGCAGTGTCACGCAGTCCGCCGCGTGGATCAAAGGATCTATGGTTTTCCCTCGAGTCTTTCCCACGAGGCTTTCCCACGAGGCTTTCCCACAGGGCTGTCCCACGTGCACACGTGGTGGGAGTCGATCCTCGGCTTGAACGTCAAGGCAGTGCAGGGAAAACAGGTTCCTCTGGAATGGACTGACACATCTAGGGGACTCTTGGAATGGTGGCACGACCCTGGAGTTCCTCTCGCCTTTCCTGTGGAGAGCGCCTCCTCTTGAGATGCGACGGGAACGCCGGGAATTCTTTCACTACGAAACAGGGAAAGGATCCCTCATCTCAAGCTAGGAGGCGGAAACGGGGCTCCCCTGGATGTGTGCGGGACCCTCGTGCTTCCTCTCGAGTGGAGACAGGTATGTCGGGGAACTTCTTGAGTTGCAGCAAGGGTGAGAAGGACCCTTTGTATGTTCCAGTGGTTAGATGTGATTAGCCTCGAGAAGCCTCAGCGGAAATGGGCCTCATCTCGCCTGAAGGGCAAAACCTCCTGGATTTTCTCGAGTTGCTGCAGGTGCTCTCGACTTACGACGGGGACCTCAGGGACCCGCTCTGGTGGCCTCAGGAAAGGCCAGTCCTCATGCGAGTTCCTCGGGGGCCTCTCGGGATTCCTCTCCCGTCGATGCCGGGGCCTAAGACCTTGTGTGGAGTCGGGGCCGGAACCTGAGGATTGCTCTCCAGTGCTGACATGGATCTTGGGGTACTTCTGGAGTCTCCCCAGGGGAGTCAGTCCTCGTCTCGAATGCGGGCATGCACTTGCGCTTTCCTCCAGGGCGGTAGCAGCAGTGTCACGCAGTCCGCCGCGTGGATCAAAGGATCTATGGTTTTCCCTCGAGTCTTTCCCACGAGTCTTTCCCACGAGGCTTTCCCACAGGGCTGTCCCACGTGCACACGTGGTGGGAGTCGATCCTCGGCTTGAAAGTCAAGGCAGTGCAGGGAAAACAGGTTCCTCTGGAATGGACTGACACATCTGGGGGACTCTTGGAATGGTGGCAAGACCCTGGAGTTCCTCTCGCCTTTCCTGTGGAGAGCGCCTCCTCTTGAGATGCGACGGGAACGCCGGGAATTCTTTCCCTACGAAACAGGGAAAGGATCCCTCATCTCGAGCTAGGAGGCGGAAACGGGGCTCCCCTGGATGTGTGCGGGACCCCACGTGCTTCCTCTCGAGTGGAGACGTTTATGTCGGGGAACTTCTTGAGTTGAAGCAAGGGTGTGAAGGACCCTTTGGAAGTTCCAGTGGTTAGACGTGATTAGCCTCGAGAAGGCTCAGTGGAAATGGGCCTCATCTCGCCTGGAGGGCAAAACCTCGTGGATTTTCTCGAGTTGCGGCAGGTGCTCTCGACTTACGACGGGGACCTCAGGGACCCGCTCTGGTGTCCTCAGGAAAGGCCAGTCCCCATGCGAGTTCCTCGGGGGCCTCTCGGGATTCCTCTCCCGTCGATGCCGGGGCCTAAGACCTTGTGTGGAGTCGGGGCCGGAACCTGAGGATTCCTCTCCAGTGCTGACATGGATTTTGGGGTACTTCTGGAGTCTCCCCAGGGGAGTCAGTCCTCGTCTCGAATGCGGGCATGCACTTGCGCTTACCTCCAGAGCGGTAGCAGCAGTGTCACGCAGTCCACCGCGTGGATCAAAGGATCTATGGTTTTCCCTCGAGTCTTTCCCACGAGGCTTTCCCACGAGGCTTTCCCACAGGGCTGTCCCACGTGCACACGTGGTGGGAGTCGATCCTCGGCTTGAACGTCAAGGCAGTGCAGGGAAAACAGGTTCCTCTGGAATGGACTGACACATCTGGGGGACTCTTGGAATGGTGGCACGACCCTGGAGTTCCTCTCGCCTTTCCTGTGGAGAGCGCCTCCTCTTGAGATGCGACAGGAACGCCGGGAATTCTTTCCCTACGAAACAGGGAAAGGATCCCTCATCTCGACCTAGGAGGCGTAAACGGGGCTCCCCTGGATGTGTGCGGGACCCTCGTGCTTCCTCTCGAGTGGAGACGGGTATGTCGCGGAACTGCTTGAGTTGCAGCAAGGGTGTGAAGGACCCTTTGGAAGTTCCAGTGGTTAGATGTGATTAGCCTCGAGAAGCCTTAACGGAAATGGGCCTCATCTCGCCTGGAGGGCAAAACCTCGTGGATTTTCTCGAGTTGCGGCAGGTGCTCTCGACTTACGACGGGGACCTCAGGGACCCGCTCTTGGGGCGTCAGGAAAGGCCAGTCCCCATGCGAGTTCCTCGGGGGCCTCTCGGGATTCCTCTCCCGTCGATGCCGGGGCCTAAGACCTTGTGTGGAGTCGGGGCGGGAACCTGAGGATTCCTCTCCAGTGCTGACATGGATCTTGGGGTACTTCTGGAGTCTCCCCAGGGGAGTCAGTCCTCGTCTCGAATGCGGGCATGCACTTGCGCTTTCCTCCAGAGCGGTAGCAGCAGTGTCACGCAGTCCGCCGCGTGGATCAAAGGATCTATGGTTTTCCCTCGAGTCTTTCCCACGAGGCTTTCCCACGAGGCTTTCCCACAGGGCTGTCCCACGTGCACACGTGGTGGGAGTCGATCCTCGGCTTGAACGTCAAGGAAGTGCAGGGAAAACAGGTTCCTCTGGAATGGACTGACACATCTGGGGGACTCTTGGAATGGTGGCACGACCCTGGAGTTCCTCTCGTCTTTCCTGTGGAGAGCGCCTCCTCTTGAGATGCGACGGGAACGCCCGGAATTCTTTCCCTAGGAAACAGGGAAAGGATCCCTCATCTCGAGCTAGGAGGCGGAAACGGGGCTCCCCTGGATGTGTGCGGGACCCTCGTGCTTCCTCTCGAGTGGAGACTTCTTTGTCGAGGAACTGCTTGAGTTGCAGCAAGGGTGTGAAGGACCCTTTGGAAGTTCCAGTGGTTAGACGTGATTAGCCTCGAGAAGCCTCAGCGGAAATGTGCCTCATCTCGCCTGGAGGACAAAACCTCCTGGATTTTCTCGAGTTGCGGCAGGTGCTCTCGACTTACAACGGGGACCTCAGGGACCCGCTCTGGTGGCCTCAGGAAAGGCCAGTCCCCATGCGAGTTCCTCGGGGGCCTCTCGGGATTCCTCTCCCGTCGATGCCGGGGCCTAAGACCTTGTGTGGAGTCGGGGCCGGAACCTGAGGATTCCTCTCCAGTGCTGACATGGATCTTGGGGTACTTCTGGAGTCTCCCCAGGGGAGTCAGTCCTCGTCTCGAATGCGGGCATGCACTTGCGCTTTCCTCCAGAGCGGTAGCAGCAGTGTCACGCAGTCCGCCGCGTGGATCAAAGGATCTATGGTTTTCCCTCGAGTCTTTCCCACGAGGCTTTCCCACGAGGCTTTCCCACAGGGCTGTCCCACGTGCACACGTGGTGGGAGTCGATCCTCGGCTTGAACGTCAAGGCAGTGCAGGGAAAACAGGTTCCTCTGGAATGGACTGACACATCTGGGGGACTCTGGGAATGGTGGCACGACCCTGGAGTTCCTCTCGTCTTTCCTGTGGAGAGCGCCTCCTCTTGAGATGCGACGGGAACGCCCGGAATTCTTTCCCTAGGAAACAGGGAAAGGATCCCTCATCTCGAGCTAGGAGGCGGAAACGGGGCTCCCCTGGATGTGTGCGGGACCCTCGTGCTTCCTCTCGAGTGGAGACTTCTTTGTCGAGGAAATTCTTGAGTTGCAGCAAGGGTGTGAAGGACCCTTTGGAAGTTCCAGTGGTTAGACGTGATTAGCCTCGAGAAGCCTCAGCGGAAATGGGCCTCATCTCGCCTGGAGGGCAAAACCTCCTGGATTTTCTCGAGTTGCGGCAGGTGCTCTCGACTTACGACGGGGACCTCAGGGACCCGCTCTGGTGGCCTCAGGAAAGGCCAGTCCCCATGCGAGTTCCTCGGGGGCCTCTCGGGATTCCTCTCCCGTCGATGCCGGGGCCTAAGACCTTGTGTGGAGTCGGGGCCGGAACCTGAGGATTCCTCTCCAGTGCTGACATGGATCTTGGGGTACTTCTGGAGTCTCCCCAGGGGAGTCAGTCCTCGTCTCGAATGCGGGCATGCACTTGCGATTTCCTCCAGAGCGGTAGCAGCAGTGTCACGCAATCCGCCGCGTGGATCAAAGGATCTATGGTTTTCCCTCGAGTCTTTCCCACGAGGCTTTCCCACGAGGCTTTCCCACAGGGCTGTCCCACGTGCACACGTGGTGGGAGTCGATCCTCAGCTTGAACGTCAAGGCAGTGCAGGGAAAACAGGTTCCTCTGGAATGGACTGACACATCTGGGGGACTCTTGGAATGGTGGCACGACCCTGGAGTTCCTCTCGCCTTTCCTGTGGAGAGCGCCTCCTCTTGAGATGCGACGGGAACGCCGGGAATTCTTTCCCTACGAAACAGGAAAGGATCCCTCATCTCGAGCTAGGAGGCGGAAACGGGGCTCCCCTGGATGTGTGAGGGACCCTCGTGCTTCCTCTCGAGTGGAGACGGGTATGTCGGGGAACTTCTTGAGTTGCAGCAAGGGTGAGAAGGACCCTTTGGAAGTTCCAGTGGTTAGATGTGATTAGCCTCGAGAAGCCTCAGCGGAAATGGGCCTCATCTAGCCTGGAGGGCAAAACCTCCTGGATTTTCTCGAGTTGCTGCAGGTGCTCTCGACTTACGACGGGGACCTCAGGGACCCGCTCTGGTGGCCTCAGGAAAGGCCAGTCCTCATGCGAGTTCCTCGGGGGCCTCTCGGGATTCCTCTCCCGTCGATGCCGAGGCCTAAGACCTTGTGTGGAGTCGGGGCCGGAACCTGAGGATTCCTCTCCAGTGCTGACATGGATCTTGGGGTACTTCTGGAGTCTCCCCAGGGGAGTCAGTCCTCGTCTCGAATGCGGGCATGCACTTGCGCTTTCCTCCAGGGCGGTAGCAGCAGTGTCACGCAGTCCGCCGCGTGGATCAAAGGATCTATGTTTTTCCCTCGAGTCTTTCCCACGAGGCTTTCCCACGAGGCTTTCCCACAGGGCTGTCCCACGTGCACACGTGGTGGGAGTCGATCCTCGGCTTGAACGTCAAGGCAGTGCAGGGAAAACAGGTTCCTCTGGAATGGACTGACACATCTGGGGAACTCTTGGAATGGTGGCAAGACCCTGGAGTTCCTCTCGCCTTTCCTGTGGAGAGCGCCTCCTCTTGAGATGCGACGGGAACGCCGGGAAATCTTTCCCTACGAAACAGGGAAAGGATCCCTCATCTCGAGCTAGGAGGCGGAAACGGGGCTCCCCTGGATGTGTGCGGGACCCCACGTGCTTCCTCTCGAGTGGAGACGGGTATGTCGGGGAACTTCTTGAGTTGCAGCAAGGGTGTGAAGGACCCTTGGGAAGTTCCAATGGTTAAATGTGATTAGCCTCCAGAAGCCTCAGCGGAAATGGGCCTCATCTCGCCTGGAGGGCAAAACCTCCTGGATTTTCTCGAGTTGCGGCAGGTGCTCTCGACTTACGACGGGGACCTCAGGGACCCGCTCTGGTGGCCTCAGGAAAGGCCAGTCCCCATGCGAGTTCCTCGGGGGCCTCTCTGGATTCCTCTCCCGTCGATGCCGGGGCCTAAGACCTTGTGTGGAGTCGGGGCCGGAACCTGAGGATTCCTCTCCAGTGCTGACATGTATCTTGGGGTACTTCTGGAGTCTCCCCAGGGGAGTCAGTCCTCGTCTCGAATGCGGGCATGCACTTGCGCTTTCCTCCAGAGCGGTAGCAGCAGTGTCACGCAGTCCGCCGCGTGGATCAAAGGATCTATGGTTTTCCCTCGAGTCTTTCCCACGAGGCTTTCCCGCAGGGCTGTCCCACGTGCACACGTGGTGGGAGTCGATCCTCGGCTTGAACGTCAAGGCAGTGCAGGGAAAACAGGTTCCTCTGGAATGGACTGACACATCTGGGGGACTCTTGGAATGGTGGCACGACCCTGGAGTTCCTCTCGCCTTTCCTGTGGAGAGCGCCTCTTCTTGAGATGCGACGGGAACGCCGGGAATTCTTTCCCTTCGAAACAGGGAAAGGATCCCTCATCTCGAGCTAGCAGGCGGAAACGGGGCTCCCCTGGATGTGTGCGGGACCCCACGTGCTTACTCTCGAGTGGAGACGGGTATGTCGGGGAACTTCTTGAGTTGCAGCAAGGGTGTGAAGGACCCTTTGGAAGTTCCAGTGGTTAGACGTGATTAGCCTCGAGAAGCCTCAGCGGAAATGGGCCTCCTCTCGCCTGGAGGGCAAAACCTCCTGGATTTTCTCGAGTTGCGGCAGGTGCTCTCGACTTACGACGGGGACCTCAGGGACCCGCTCTGGTGGCCTCAGGAAAGGCCAGTCCCCATGCGAGTTCCTCGCGGGCCTCTCGGGATTCCTCTCCCGTCGATGCCGGGGCCTAAGACCTTGTGTGGAGTCGGGGCCGGAACCTGAGGATTCCTCTCCAGTGCTGACATGGATCTTGGGGTACTTCTGGAGTCTCCCCAGGGGAGTCAGTCCTCGTCTCGAATGCGGGCATGCACTTGCGGTTTCCTCCAGAGCGGTAGCAGCAGTTTCAGGCTGACCGCCGCGTGGATCAAAGGATCTATGGTTTTCCCTCGAGTCTTTCCCACGAGGCTTTCCCACGAGGCTTTCCCACAGGGCTGTCCCAGGTGCATACGTGGTGGGAGTCGATCCTCGGCTTGAACGTCAAGGCAGTGCAGGGAAAACAGGTTCCTCTGGAATGGACTGACACATCTGGTGGTCTCTTGAAATGGTGGCACGACCCTGGAGTTCCTCTCGCCTTTCCTGTGGAGAGCGCCTCCTCTTGAGATGCGACGGGAACGCCGGGAATTCTTTCCCTACGAAACAGGGAAAGGATCCCTCATCTCGAGCTAGGAGGCGGAAACGGGGCTCCCCTGGATGTGTGCGGGACCCTCGTGCTTCCTCTCGAGTGGAGACGGGTATGTCGGGGAACTTCTTGAGTTGCAGCAAGGGTGAGAAGGACCCTTTGGATGTTCCAGTGGTTAGATGTGATTAGCCTCGAGAAGCCTCAGCGGAAATGGGCCTCATCTCGCCTGGAGGGCAAAACCTCCTGGATTTTTTCGAGTTGCGGCAGGTGCTCTCGACTTACGACGGGGACCTCAGGGACCCGCTCTGGTGGCCTCAGGAAAGGCCAGTCCCCATGCGAGTTCCTCGGGGGCCTCTCGGGATTCCTCTCCCGTCGATGCCGGGGCCTAAGACCTTGTGTGGAGTCGGGGCCGGAACCTGAGGATTCCTCTCCAGTGCTGACATGTATCTTGGGGTACTTCTGGAGTCTCCTCAGGGGAGTCAGTCCTCGTCTCGAATGAGGGCATGCACTTGCGCTTTCCTCCAGGGCGGTAGCAGCAGTGTCACGCAGTCCGCCGCGTGGATCAAAGGATCTATGGTTTTCCCTCGAGTCTTTCCCACGAGGCTTTCCCACGAGGCTTTCCCACAGGGCTGTCCCACGTGCACACGTGGTGGGAGTCGATCCTCGGCTTGAACGTCAAGGCAGTGCAGGGAAAACAGGTTCCTCTGGAATGGACTGACACATCTAGGGGACTCTTGGAATGGTGGCACGACCCTGGAGTTCCTCTCGCCTTTCCTGTGGAGAGCGCCTCCTCTTGAGATGCGACGGGAACGCCGGGAATTCTTTCACTACGAAACAGGGAAAGGATCCCTCATCTCAAGCTAGGAGGCGGAAACGGGGCTCCCCTGGATGTGTGCGGGACCCTCGTGCTTCCTCTCGAGTGGAGACAGGTATGTCGGGGAACTTCTTGAGTTGCAGCAAGGGTGAGAAGGACCCTTTGTATGTTCCAGTGGTTAGATGTGATTAGCCTCGAGAAGCCTCAGCGGAAATGGGCCTCATCTCGCCTGAAGGGCAAAACCTCCTGGATTTTCTCGAGTTGCTGCAGGTGCTCTCGACTTACGACGGGGACCTCAGGGACCCGCTCTGGTGGCCTCAGGAAAGGCCAGTCCTCATGCGAGTTCCTCGGGGGCCTCTCGGGATTCCTCTCCCGTCGATGCCGGGGCCTAAGACCTTGTGTGGAGTCGGGGCCGGAACCTGAGGATTGCTCTCCAGTGCTGACATGGATCTTGGGGTACTTCTGGAGTCTCCCCAGGGGAGTCAGTCCTCGTCTCGAATGCGGGCATGCACTTGCGCTTTCCTCCAGGGCGGTAGCAGCAGTGTCACGCAGTCCGCCGCGTGGATCAAAGGATCTATGGTTTTCCCTCGAGTCTTTCCCACGAGTCTTTCCCACGAGGCTTTCCCACAGGGCTGTCCCACGTGCACACGTGGTGGGAGTCGATCCTCGGCTTGAAAGTCAAGGCAGTGCAGGGAAAACAGGTTCCTCTGGAATGGACTGACACATCTGGGGGACTCTTGGAATGGTGGCAAGACCCTGGAGTTCCTCTCGCCTTTCCTGTGGAGAGCGCCTCCTCTTGAGATGCGACGGGAACGCCGGGAATTCTTTCCCTACGAAACAGGGAAAGGATCCCTCATCTCGAGCTAGGAGGCGGAAACGGGGCTCCCCTGGATGTGTGCGGGACCCCACGTGCTTCCTCTCGAGTGGAGACGTTTATGTCGGGGAACTTCTTGAGTTGAAGCAAGGGTGTGAAGGACCCTTTGGAAGTTCCAGTGGTTAGACGTGATTAGCCTCGAGGATGCTCAGTGGAAATGGGCCTCATCTCGCCTGGAGGGCAAAACCTCGTGGATTTTCTCGAGTTGCGGCAGGTGCTCTCGACTTACGACGGGGACCTCAGGGACCCGCTCTGGTGTCCTCAGGAAAGGCCAGTCCCCATGCGAGTTCCTCGGGGGCCTCTCGGGATTCCTCTCCCGTCGATGCCGGGGCCTAAGACCTTGTGTGGAGTCGGGGCCGGAACCTGAGGATTCCTCTCCAGTGCTGACATGGATTTTGGGGTACTTCTGGAGTCTCCCCAGGGGAGTCAGTCCTCGTCTCGAATGCGGGCATGCACTTGCGCTTACCTCCAGAGCGGTAGCAGTAGTGTCACGCAGTCCACCGCGTGGATCAAAGGATCTATGGTTTTCCCTCGAGTCTTTCCCACGAGGCTTTCCCACGAGGCTTTCCCACAGGGCTGTCCCACGTGCACACGTGGTGGGAGTCGATCCTCGGCTTGAACGTCAAGGCAGTGCAGGGAAAACAGGTTCCTCTGGAATGGACTGACACATCTGGGGGACTCTTGGAATGGTGGCACGACCCTGGAGTTCCTCTCGCCTTTCCTGTGGAGAGCGCCTCCTCTTGAGATGCGACAGGAACGCCGGGAATTCTTTCCCTACGAAACAGGGAAAGGATCCGTCATCTCGAGCTAGGAGGCGGAAACGGGGCTCCCCTGGATGTGTGCGGGACCCTCGTGCTTCCTCTCGAGTGGAGACGGGTATGTCGGGGAACTTCTTGAGTTGCAGCAAGGGTGAGAAGGACCCTTTGGATGTTCCAGTGGTTAGATGTGATTAGCCTCGAGAAGCCTCAGCGGAAATGGGCCTCATCTCGCCTGGAGGGCAAAACCTCCTGGATTTTCTCGAGTTGCGGCAGGTGCTCTCGACTTACGACGGGAACCTCAGGGACCCGCTCTGGTGGCCTCAGGAAAGGCCAGTCCCCATGCGAGTTCCTCGGGGGCCTCTCGGAATTCCTCTCCCGTCGATGCCGGGGCCTAAGATCTTGTGTGGAGTTGGGGCTGGAACCTGAGGATTCCTCTCCAGTGCTGACATGGATCTTGGGGTACTTCTGGAGTCTCCCCAGGGGAGTGAGTCCTCGTCTCGAATGCGGGCATGCACTTGCGCTTTCCTCCAGAGCGGTAGCAGCAGTGTCACGCAATCCGCCGCGTGGATCAAAGGATCTATGGTTTTCCCTCGAGTCTTTCCCACGAGGCTTTCCCACGAGGCTTTCCCACAGGGCTGTCCCACGTGCACACGTGGTGGGAGTCGATCCTCAGCTTGAACGTCAAGGCAGTGCAGGGAAAACAGGTTCCTCTGGAATGGACTGACACATCTGGGGGACTCTTGGAATGGTGGCACGACCCTGGAGTTCCTCTCGCCTTTCCTGTGGAGAGCGCCTCCTCTTGAGATGCGACGGGAACGCCGGGAATTCTTTCCCTACGAAACAGGGAAAGGATCCCTCATCTCGAGCTAGGAGGAGGAAACGGGGCTCCCCTGGATGTGTGCGGGACCCTCGTGCTTCCTCTCGAGTGGAGACGGGTATGTCGGGGAACTTCTTGAGTTGCAGCAAGGGTGAGAAGGACCCTTTGGATGTTCCAGTGGTTAGATGTGATTAGCCTCGAGAAGCCTCAGCGGAAATGGGCCTCATCTCGCCTGGAGGTCAAAACCTCCTGGATTTTCTCGAGTTGCGGCAGGTGCTCTCGACTTACGACCGGGACCTCAGGGACCCGCTCTGGTGGCCTCAGGAAAGGCCAGTCCCCATGCGAGTTCCTCGGGGGCCGCTCGGGATTCCTCTCCCGTCGATGCCGGGGCCTAAGACCTTTTGTGGAGTCGGGGCCGGAACCTGAGGATTCCTCTCCAGTGCTGACATGGATCTTGGGGTACTTCTGGAGTCTCCCCAGGGGAGTCAGTCCTCGTCTCGAATGCGGGCATGCACTTGCGTTTCCTCCAGAGCGGTAGCAGCAGTGTCACGCAGTCCGCCGCGTGGATCAAAGGATCTATGGTTTTCCCTCGAGTCTTTCCCACGAGGCTTTCCCACGAGGCTTTCCCACAGGGCTGTCCCACGTGCACACGTGGTGGGAGTCGATCCTCGGCTTGAACGTCAAGGCAGTGCAGGGAAAACAGGTTCCTCTGGAATGGACTGACACATCCGGGGGAGTCTTGGAATGGTGGCACGACCCTGGAGTTCCTCTTGCCTTTCCTGTGGAGAGCGCCTCCTCTTTAGATGCGACAGGAACGCCGGGAATTCTTTCCCTACGAAACAGGGAAAGGATCCGTCATCTCGAGCTAGGAGGCGGAAACGGGGCTCCCCTGGATGTGTGCGGGACCCTCGTGCTTCCTCTCGAGTGGAGACGGGTATGTCGGGGAACTTCTTGAGTTGCAGCAAGGGTGAGAAGGACCCTTTGGATGTTCCAGTGGTTAGATGTGATTAGCCTCGAGAAGCCTCAGCGGAAATGGGCCTCATCTCGCATGGAGGGCAAAACCTCCTGGATTTTCTCGAGTTGGGGCAGGTGCTCTCGACTTACGACGGGAACCTCAGGGACCCGCTCTGGTGGCCTCAGGAAAGGCCAGTCCCCATGCGCGTTCCTCGGGGGCCTCTCGGAATTCCTCTCCCGTCGATGCCGGGGCCTAAGATCTTGTGTGGAGTTGGGGCCGGAACCTGAGGATTCCTCTCCAGTGCTGACATGGATCTTGGGGTACTTCTGGAGTCTCCCCAGGGGAGTCAGTCCTCGTCTCGAATGCGGGCATGCACTTGCGCTTTCCTCCAGAGCGGTAGCAGCAGTGTCACGCAATCCGCCGCGTGGATCAAAGGATCTATGGTTTTCCCTCGAGTCTTTCCCACGAGGCTTTCCCACGAGGCTTTCCCACAGGGCTGTCCCACGTGCACACGTGGTGGGAGTCGATCCTCAGCTTGAACGTCAAGGCAGTGCAGGGAAAACAGGTTCCTCTGGAATGGACTGACACATCTGGGGGACTCTTGGAATGGTGGCACGACCCTGGAGTTCCTCTCGCCTTTCCTGTGGAGAGCGCCTCCTCTTGAGATGCGACGGGAACGCCGGGAATTCTTTCCCTACGAAACAGGGAAAGGATCCCTCATCTCGAGCTAGGAGGCGGAAACGGGGCTCCCCTGGATGTGTGCGGGACCCTCGTGCTTCCTCTCGAGTGGAGACGGGTATGTCGGGGAACTTCTTGAGTTGCAGCAAGGGTGAGAAGGACCCTTTGGATGTTCCAGTGGTTAGATGTGATTAGCCTCGAGAAGCCTCAGCGGAAATGTGCCTCATCTCGCCTGGAGGTCAAAACCTCCTGGATTTTCTCGAGTTGCGGCAGGTGCTCTCGACTTACGACCGGGACCTCAGGGACCCGCTCTGGTGGCCTCAGGAAAGGCCAGTCCCCATGCGAGTTCCTCGGGGGCCTCTCGGGATTCCTCTCCCGTCGATGCCGGGGCCTAAGACCTTGTGTGGAGTCGGGGCCGGAACCTGAGGATTCCTCTCCAGTGCTGACATGGATCTTGGGGTACTTCTGGAGTCTCCCCAGGGGAGTCAGTCCTCGTCTCGAATGCGGGCATGCACTTGCGCTTTCCTCCAGAGCGGTAGCAGCAGTGTCACGCAGTCCGCCGCGTGGATCAAAGGATCTATGGTTTTCCCTCGAGTCTTTCCCACGAGGCTTTCCCACGAGGCTTTCCCACAGGGCTGTCCCACGTGCACACGTGGTGGGAGTCGATCCTCGGCTTGAACGTCAAGGCAGTGCAGGGAAAACAGGTTCCTCTGGAATGGACTGACACATCCGGGGGAGTCTTGGAATGGTGGCACGACCCTGGAGTTCCTCTCGCCTTTCCTGTGGAGAGCGCCTCCTCTTGAGATGCGACGGGAACGGCGGGAATTCTTTCCCTACGAAACAGGGAAAGGATCCCTCATCTCGAGCTAGGAGGCGGAAACGGGGCTCCCCTGGATGTGTGCGGGACCCCACGTGCTTCCTCTCGAGTGGAGACGGGTATGTCGGGTAACTTCTTGAGTTGCAGCAATGGTGTGAAGGATCTTTGGAAGTTCCAGTGGTTAGATGTGATTGGCCTCGAGAAGCCTCAGCGGAAATGGGCCTCATCGCGACTGGAGGGCAAAACCTCCTGGATTTTCTCGAGTTGCGGCAGGTGCTCTCGACTTACGACGGGGACCTCAGGGAACCGCTCTGGTGGCCTCAGGAATGGCCAGTCCCCATGCGAGTTCCTCGGGGGCGTCTCGGGATTCCTCTCCCGTCGATGCCGGGGCCTAAGACCTTGTGTGGAGTCGGGACCGGAACCTGAGGATTCCTCTCCAGTGCTGACATGGATCTTGGGGTACTTCTGGAGTCTCCCCAGGGGAGTCAGTCCTCGTCTCGATTGCGGGCATGCACTTGCGCTTTCCTCCAGAGCGGTAGCAGCAGTGTCACGCAGTCCGCCGCGTGGATCAAAGGATCTATGGTTTTCCCTCGAGTCTTTCCCACGAGGCTTTCCCACGAGGCTTTCCCACAGGGCTGTCCCACGTGCACACGTGGTGGGAGTCGATCCTCGGCTTGAACGTCAAGGCAGTGCAGGGAAAACAGGTTCCTCTGGAATGGACTGACACATCTGGGGGACTCTTGGAATGGTGGCATGACTCTGGAGTTCCTCTCGCCTTTCCTGTGGAGAGCGCCTCCTCTTGAGATGCGACGGGAACGCCGGGAATACTTTCCCTACAAAACAGGGAAAGGATCCCTCATCTCGAGCTAGGAGGCGGAAACGGGGCTCCCCTGGATGTGTGCGGGACACCACGTGCTTCCTCTCGAGGGCAGACGGGTATGTCCTGGAACTTCTTGAGTTGCAGCAAGGGTGTGAAGGACCCTTTGGAAGTTCCAGTGGTTAGATGTGATTGGCCTCGAGAAGCCTCAGCGGAAATGGGCCTCATCTCGCCTGGAGGGCAAAACCTCCTGGATTTTCTCGAGTTGCGGCAGGTGCTCTCGACTTACGACGGGGACCTCAGGGACCCGCTCTGGTGGCCTCAGGAAAGGCCAGTCCCCATGCGAGTTCCTCGGGGGCCTCTCGGGATTCCTCTCCCGTCGATGCCGGGGCCTAAGACCTTGTGTGGAGTCGGGGCCGGAACGTGAGGATTCCTCTCCAGTGCTGACATGGATCTTGGGGTACTTCTGGAGTCTCCCCAGGGGAGTCAGTCCTCGTCTCGAATGCGGGCATGCACTTGCGCTTTCCTCCAGAGCGGTAGCAGAAGTGTCACGCAGTCCGCCGCGTGGATCAAAGGATCTATGGTTTTCCCTCGAGTCTTTCCCACGAGGCTTTCCCACGAGGCTTTCCCACAGGGCTGTCCCACGTGCACACGTGGTGGGAGTCGATCCTCGGCTTGAACGTCAAGGCAGTGCAGGGAAAACAGGTTCCTCTGGAATGGAGTGACACATCTGGGGGACTCTTGGAATGGTGGCACGACCCTGGAGTTCCTCTCGCCTTTCCTGTGGAGAGCGCCTCCTCTTGATATGCGACGGGAACGCCGGGAATTCTTTCCCTACGAAACAGGGAAAGGATCCCTCATCTCGAGCTAGGAGGCGGAAACGGGGCTCCCCTGGATGTGTGCGGGACCCCACGTGCTTCCTCTCGAGTGCCGACGGGTATGTCGGGGAACTTCTTGAGTTGCAGCAATGGTGTGAAGGACCCTTTGGAAGTTCCAGTGGTTAGATGTGATTGGCCTCGAGAAGCCTCAGCGTAAATGGGCCTCATCTCGCCTGGAGGGCAAAACTTCCTGGATTTTCTCGAGTTGCGGCAGGTGCTCTCGACTTACGACGGGGACCTCAGGGACCCGCTCTGGTGGCCTCAGGAAAGGCCAGTCCCCATGCGAGTTCCTCGGGGGCCCCTCGGGATTCCTCTCCCGTCGATGCCGGGGCCTAAGACCTTGTGTGGAGTGGGGGCCGGAACCTGAGGATTCCTCTCCAGTGCTGACATGGATCTTGGGGTACTTCTGGAGTCTCCCCAGGGCAGTCAGTCCTCGTCTCGAATGCGGGCATGTACTTGCGCTTTCCTCCAGAGCGGTAGCAGCAGTGTCACGCAGTCCGCCGCGTGCATCAAAGGATCTATGGTTTTCCCTCGAGTCTTTCCCACGAGGCTTTCCCACGAGGCTTTCCCACAGGGCTGTCCCACGTGCACACGTGGTGGGAGTCGATCCTTGGCTTGAACGTCAAGGCAGTGCAGGGAAAACAGGTTCCTCTGGAATGGACTGACACATCTGGGGGACTCTTGGAATGGTGGCACGACCCTGGAGTTCCTCTCGCCTTTCCTGTGGAGAGCGCCTCCTCTTGAGATGCGACGGGAACGCCGGGAATTCTTTCCCTACGAAACAGGGAAAGGATCCCTCATCTCGAGCTAGGAGGCGGAAACGGGGCTCCCCTGGATGTGTGCGGGACCCACGTGCTTCCTCTCGAGTGGAGACGGGTATGTCGGGGAACTTCTTGAGTTGCAGCAAGGGTGTGAAGGACCCTTTGGAAGTTCCAGTTGTTAGACGTGATTAGCCTCGAGAAGCCTCAGCGGAAATGGGCCTCATCTCGCCTGGAGGGCAAAACCTCCTGGATTTTCTCGAGTTGCGGCAGGTGCTCTGGACTTACGACGGGGACCTTAGGGACCCGCTCTGGTGGCCTCAGGAAAGGCCAGTCCCCATGCGAGTTCCACGGGGGCCTCTCGGGATTCCTCTCCCGTCGATGCCGGGGCCTAAGACCTTGTGTGGAGTCGGGGCCGGAACCTGAGGATTCCTCTCCAGTGCTGACATTGATCTTGGGGTACTTCTGGAGTCTCCCCAGGGGAGTCAGTCCTCGTCTCGAATGCGGGCATACACTTGTGCTTTCCTCCAGAGCGGTAGCAGCAGTGTCACGCAGTCCGCCGCGTGGATCAAAGGATCTATGGTTTTCCCTCGAGTCTTTCCCACGAGGCTTTCCCACGAGGCTTTCCACAGGGCTGTCCCACGTGCACACGTGGTGGGAGTCGATCCTCGGCTTGAACGTCAAGGCAGTGCAGGGAAAACAGGTTCCTCTGGAATGGAGTGACACATCTGGGGGACTCTTGGAATGGTGGCACGACCCTGGAGTTCCTCTCGGCTTTCCTGTTGAGAGCGCCTCCTCTTGAGATGCGACGGGAACGCCGGGAATTCATTCCCTACGAAACAGGGAAAGGATCCCTCATCTCGAGCTAGGAGGCGGAAACGGGGCTCCCCTGGATGTGTGCGGGACCCCACGTGCTTCCTCTCGAGTGCAGACGAGTATGTCGGGGAACTTCTTGAGTTGCAGCAATGGTGTGAAGGATCTTTGGAAGTTCCAGTGGTTAGATGTGATTGGCCTCGAGAAGCCTCAGCGGAAATGGGCCTCATCGCGCCTGGAGGGCAAAATCTCCTGGATTTTCTCGAGTTGCGGCAGGTGCTCTCGACTTACGACGGGGACCTCAGGGAACCGCTGTGGTGGCCTCAGGAAAGGCCAGTCCCCATGCGAGTTCCTCGGGGGCGTCTCGGGATTCCTCTCCCGTCGATGCCGGGGCCTAAGACCTTGTGTGGAGTCGGGACCGGAACCTGAGGATTCCTCTCCAGTGCTGACATGGATCTTGGGGTACTTCTGGAGTCTCCCCAGGGGAGTCAGTCCTCGTCTCGAATGCGGGCATGCACTTGCGCTTTCCTCCAGAGCGGTAGCAGCAGTGTCACGCAGTCCGCCGCGTGGATCAAAGGATCTATGGTTTTCCCTCGAGTCTTTCCCACGAGGCTTTCCCACGAGGCTTTCCCACAGGGCTGTCCCACGTGCACACGTGGTGGGAGTCGATCCTCGGCTTGAACGTCAAGGCAGTGCAGGGAAAACAGGTTCCTCTGGAATGGACTGACACATCTGGGGGACTCTTGGAATGGTGGCACGAACCTGGAGTTCCTCTCGCCTTTCCTGTGGAGAGGGCCTCCTCTTGAGATGCGACGGGAACGCCGGGAATTCTTTCCCTACGAAACAGGGAAAGGATCCCTCATCTCGAGCTAGGAGGCGGAAACGGGGCTCCCCTGGATGTGTTCGGGACCCACGTGCTTCCTCTCGAGTGGAGACGGGTATGTCGGGGAACTTCTTGAGTTGCAGCAAGGGTGTGAAGGACCCTTTGGAAGTTCCAGTTGTTAGACGTGATTAGCCTCGAGAAGCCTCAGCGGAAATGGGCCTCATCTCGCCTGGAGGGCAAAACCTCCTGGATTTTCTCGAGTTGCGGCAGGTGCTCTCGACTTACGACGGGGACCTCAGGGACGCGCTCTGGTGGCCTCAGGAAAGGCCAGTCCACATGCGAGTTCCTCGGGGGCCTCTCGGGATTCCTCTCCCGTCGATGCCAGGGCCTAAAACCTTGTGTGGAGTCGGGGCCGGAACCTGAGGATTCCTCTCCAGTGCTGACATGGATCTTGGGGTACTTCTGGAGTCTCCCCAGGGGAGTCTGTCCTAGTCTCGAATGCGGGCATGCACTTGCGCTTTCCTCCAGAGCGGTAGCAGCAGTGTCACACAGTCCGCCGCGTGGATCAAAGGATCTATGGTTTTCCCTCGAGTCTTTCCCACGATGCTTTCCCACGAGGCTTTCCCACAGGGCTGTCCCACGTGCACACGTGGTGGGAGTCGATCCTCGGCTTGAACGTCAAGGCAGTGCAGGGAAAAGAGTTTCCTCTGGAATGGACTGACACATCTGGGGGACTCTTGGAATGGTGGCATGACCCTGGAGTTCCTCTCGCCTTTCCTGTGGAGAGCGCCTCCTCTTGAGATGCGACGGGAACGCCGGGAATTCTTTCCCTACGAAACAGGGAAAGGATCCCTCATCTCGAGCTAGGAGGCGGAAACGGGGCTCCCCTGGATGTTTGCGGGACACCACGTGCATCCTCTCGAGGGCAGACGGGTATGTCGGGGAACTTCTTGAGTTGCAGCAGTGGTGTGAAGGACCCTTTGGAAGTTCCAGTGGTTAGATGTGATTGGCCTCGAGAAGCCTCAGCGGAAATGGGCCTCATTTCGCCTGGAGGGCCAAACATCCTGGATTTTCTCGAGTTGCGGCAGGTGCTCTCGACTTTCGAAGGGGACCTCAGGGACCCGCTCTGGTGGCCTCAGGAAAGGCCAGTCCCCATGCGAGTTCCTCGGGGGCCTCTCGGGATTCCTCTCCCGTCGATGCCGGGGCCTAAGACCTTGTGTGGAGTCGGGGCCGGAACGTGAGGATTCCTCTCCAGTGCTGACATGGATCTTGGGGTACTTCTGGAGTCTCCCCAGGGGAGTCAGTCCTCGTCTCGAATGCGGGCATGCACTTGCGCTTTCCTCCAGAGCGGTAGCAGCAGTGTCACGCAGTCCGCCGCGTGGATCAAAGGATCTATGTTTTTCCCTCGAGTCTTTCCCACGAGGCTTTCCCACGAGGCTTTCCCACAGGGCTGTCCCACGTGCACACGTGGTGGGAGTCGATCCTCGGCTTGAACGTCAAGGCAGTGCAGGGAAAACAGGTTCCTCTGGAATGGACTGACACACCTGGGGGACTCTTGGAATGGTGGCATGACCCTGGAGTTCCTCTCGCCTTTCCTGTGGAGAGCGCCTCCTCTTGAGATGTGACGGGAACGCCGGGAATTCTTTCCCTACGAAACAGGGAAAGGATCCCTCATCTCGAGCTAAGAGGCGGAAACGGGGCTCCCCTGGATGTGTGCGGGACCCCACGTGCTTCCCCTCGAGTGGAGACGGGTATGTCGGGGAACTTCTTGAGTTGCATCAATGGTTTGAAGGACCCTATGGAGGTTCCAGTGGTTAGATGTGATTGGCCTCGAGAAGCCTCAGTGGAAATGGGCCTCATCTCGCCTGGAGGGCAAAACCTCCTGGATTTTCTCGAGTTGCGGCAGGTGCTCTCGACTTACGACGGGGACCTCAGGGAACCGCTCTGGTGGCCTCAGGAAAGGCCAGTCCCCATGCAAGTTCCTCGGGGGCCTCTCGGGATTCCTCTACCGTCGATGCCGGGGCCTAAGACCTTGTGTGGAGTCGGGGCCGGAACCTGAGGATTCCTCTCCAGTGCTGACATGGATCTTGGGGTACTTCTGGAGTCTCCCCAGGGGAGTCAGTCCTCGTCTCGAATGCGGGCATGCACTTGCGCTTTCCTCCAGAGCGGTAGCAGCAGTGTCACGCAGTCCGCCGCGTGGATCAAAGGATCTATGGTTTTCCCTCGAGTCTTTCCCACGAGGCTTTCCCACGAGGCTTTCCCACAGGGCTGTCCCACGTGCACACGTGGTGGGAGTCGATCCTCGGCTTGAACGTCAAGGCAGTGCAGGGAAAACAGGTTCCTCTCGAATGGACCTACACATCTGGGGGACTCTTGGAATGGTGGCACGACCCTGGAGTTCCTCTCGCCTTTCCTGTGGAGAGCGCCTCCTCTTGAGATGCGACGGGAACGGCGGGAATTCTTTCCCTACGAAACAGGGAAAGGATCCCTCATCTCGAGCTAGGAGGCGGAAACGGGGCTCCCCTGGATGTGTGCGGGACCCCACGTGCTTCCCCTCGAGTGGAGACGGGTATGTCGGGGAACTTCTTGTGTTGCAGCAAGGGTGTGAAGGACCCTTTGGAAGTTCCAGTGGTTAGATGTGATTGGCCTCGAGAAGCCTCAGTGGAAATGGGCCTCATCTCGCCTGGAGGGCAAAACCTCCTGGATTTTCTCGAGTTGCGGCAGGTGCTCTCGACTTACGACAGAGACCTCAGGGAACCGCTCTGGTGGCCTCAGGAAAGGCCAGTCCCCATGCGAGTTCCTCGGGGGCCTCTCGGGATTCCTCTCCCGTCGATGCCGGGGCCTAAGACCTTGTGTGGAGTCGGGGCCGGAACCTGAGGATTCCTCTCCAGTGCTGACATGGATTTGGGGTACTTCTGGAGTCTCCCCAGGGGAGTCAGTCCTCGTCTCGAATGCGGGCATGCACTTGCGCTTTCCTCCAGAGCGGTAGCAGCAGTGTCACGCAGTCCGCCGCGTGGATCAAAGGATCTATGGTTTTCCCTCGAGTCTTTCCCACGAGGCTTTCCCACGAGGCTTTCCCACAGGGCTGTCCCACGTGCACACGTGGTGGGAGTCGATCCTTGGCTTGAACGTCAAGGCAGTGTAGGGAAGACAGGTTCCTCTGGAATGGACTGACACATCTGGGGGACTCTTGGAATGGTGGCATGACTCTGGAGTTCCTCTCGCCTTTCCTGTGGAGAGCGCCTCCTCTTGAGATGCGACGGGAACGCCGGGAATTCTTTCCCTACGAAACAGGGAAAGGATCCCTCATCTCGAGCTAGGAGGCGGAAACGGGGCTCCCCTGGATGTGTGCGGGACACCACGTGCTTCCTCTCGAGGGCAGACGGGTATGTCCTGGAACTTCTTGAGTTGCAGCAAGGGTGTGAAGGACCCTTTGGAAGTTCCAGTTGTTAGACGTGATTAGCCTCGAGAAGCCTCAGCGGAAATGGGCCTCATCTCGCCTGGAGGGCAAAACCTCCTGGATTTTCTCGAGTTGCGGCAGGTGCTCTCGACTTACGACGGGGACCTCAGGGACCCGCTCTGGTGGCCTCAGGAAAGACCAGTCCCCATGCGAGTTCCTCGGGGACCTCTCGGGATTCCTCTCCCGTCGATACCGGGGCCTAAGACCTTGTGTGGAGTCGGGGCCGGAACCTGAGGATTCCTCTCCAGTGCTGACATGGATCTTGGGGTACTTCTGGAGTCTCCCCAGGGGAGTCAGTCCTCGTCTCGAATGCGGGCATACACTTGTGCTTTCCTCCAGAGCGGTAGCAGCAGTGTCACGCAGTCCGCCGCGTGGATCAAAGGATCTATGGTTTTCCCTCGAGTCTTTCCCACGAGGCTTTCCCACGAGGCTTTCCCACAGGGCTGTCCCACGTGCACACGTGGTGGGAGTCGATCCTCGGCTTGAACGTCAAGGCAGTGCAGGGAAAACAGGTTCCTCTGGAATGGACTGACACATCTGGGGGACTCTTGGAATGGTGGCACGACCCTGGAGTTCCTCTCGCCTTTCCTGTGGAGAGCGCCTCCTCTTGAGATGCGACGGGAACGCCGGGAAATCTTTCCCTACGAAACAGGGAGAGGATCCCTCATCTCGAGTTAGGAGTCGGAAACGGGGCTCCCCTGGATGTGTGCGGGACCCCACGTGCTTCCCCTCGAGTGGAGACGGGTATGTCGGGGAACTTCTTGAGTTGCAGCAATGGTGTGAAGGACCCTTTGGAAGTTCCAGTGGTTAGATGTGATTGGCCTCGAGAAGCCTCAGCGGAAATGGGCCTCATCTCGCCTGGAGGGCAAAACCTCCTGGATTTTCTCGAGTTGCGGCAGGTGCTCTCGACTTACGACGGGGACCTCAGGGACCCGCTCTGGTGGCCTCAGGAAAGGCCAGTCCCCATGCGAGTTCCTCGGGGGCGTCTCGGGATTCCTCTCCCGTCGATGCCGGGGCCTAAGACCTTGTGTGGAGTCGGGGCCGGAACCTGAGGATTCCTCTCCAGTGCTGACATGGATCTTGGGGTACTTCTGGAGTCTCCCCAGGGGAGTCAGTCCTCGTCTCGAATGCGGGCATGCACTTGCGCTTTCCTCCAGAGCGGTAGCAGCAGTGTCACGCAGTCCGCCGCGTGGATCAAAGGATCTATGGTTTTCCCTCGAGTCTTTCCCACGAGGCTTTCCCACGAGGCTTTCCCACAGGGCTGTCCCACGTGCACACGTGGTGGGAGTCGATCCTCGGCTTGAACGTCAAGGCAGTGCAGGGAAAACAGGTTCCTCTGGAATGGACTGACACATCTGGGGGACTCTTGGAATGGTGGCACGACCCTGGAGTTCCTCTCGCCTTTCCTGTGGAGAGCGCCTCCTCTTGAGATGCGACGGGAACGCCGGGAAATCTTTCCCTACGAAACAGGGAAAGGATCCCTCATCTCGAGTTAGGAGTCGGAAACGGGGCTCCCCTGGATGTGTGCGGGACCCCACGTGCTTCCTCTCGAGTGGAGACGGGTATGTCGGGTAACTTCTTGAGTTGCAGCAATGGTGTGAAGGATCTTTGGAAGTTCCAGTGGTTAGATGTGATTGGCCTCGAGAAGCCTCAGCGGAAATGGGCCTCATCGCGACTGGAGGGCAAAATCTCCTGGATTTTCTCGAGTTGCGGCAGGTGCTCTCGACTTACGACGGGGACCTCAGGGAACCGCTCTGGTGGCCTCAGGAAAGGCCAGTCCCCATGCGAGTTCCTCGGGGGCGTCTCGGGATTCCTCTCCCGTCGATGCCGGGGCCTAAGACCTTGTGTGGAGTCGGGACCGGAACCTGAGGATTCCTCTCCAGTGCTGACATGGATCTTGGGGTACTTCTGGAGTCTCCCCAGGGGAGTCAGTCCTCGTCTCGAATGCGGGCATGCACTTGCGCTTTCCTCCAGAGCGGCAGCAGCAGTGTCACGCAGTCCGCCGCGTGGATCAAAGGATCTATGGTTTTCCCTCGAGTCTTTCCCACGAGGCTTTCCCACGAGGCTTTCCCACAGGGCTGTCCCACGTGCACACGTGGTGGGAGTCGATCCTCGGCTTGAACGTCAAGGCAGTGCAGGGAAAACAGGTTCCTCTGGAATGGACTGACACATCTGGGGGACTCTTGGAATGGTGGCATGACTCTGGAGTTCCTCTCGCCTTTCCTGTGGAGAGCGCCTCCTCTTGAGATGCGACGGGAACGCCGGGAATTCTTTCCCTACGAAACAGGGAAAGGATCCCTCATCTCTAGCTAGGAGGCGGAAACGGGGCTCCCCTGGATGTGTGCGGGACACCACGTGCTTCCTCTCGAGGGCAGACGGGTATGTCCTGGAACTTCTTGAGTTGCAGCAATGGTGTGAAGGACCCTTTGGAAGTTCCAGTGGTTAGATGTGATTGGCCTCGAGAAGCCTCAGCGGAAATGGGCCTCATCTCGCCTGGAGGGCAAAACCTCCTGGATTTTCTCGAGTTGCGGCAGGTGCTCTCGACTTACGACGGGGACCTCAGGGACCCGCTCTGGTGGCCTCAGGAAAGGCCAGTCCCCATGCGAGTTCCTCGGGGGCCTCTCGGGATTCCTCTCCCGTCGATGCCGGGGCCTAAGACCTTGTGTGGAGTCAGGGCCGGAACCTGAGGATTCCTCTCCAGTGCTGATATGGATCTTGGGGTACTTCTGGAGTCTCCCCAGGGGAGTCAGTCCTCGTCTCGAATGCGGGCATGCACTTGCGCTTTCCTCCAGAGCGGGAGCAGCAGTGTCACGCAGTCCGCCGCGTGGATCAAAGGATCTATGTTTTTCCCTCGAGTCTTTCCCACGAGGCTTTCCCACGAGGCTTTCCCACAGGGCTGTCCCACGTGCACACGTGGTGGGAGTCGATCCTCGCCTTGAACGTCAAGGCAGTGCAGGGAAAACAGGTTCCTCTGGAATGGAGTGACACATCTGGGGGACTCTTGGAATGGTGGCACGACCCTGGAGTTCCTCTCGCCTTTCCTGTGGAGAGCGCCTCCTCTTGAGATGCGACGGGAACGCCGGGAATTCTTTCCCTACGAAACAGGGAAAGGATCCCTCATCTCGAGCTAGGAGGCGGAAACGGGGCTCCCCTGGATGTGTGCGGGACCCCACGTGCTTCCTCTCGAGTGCCGACGGGTATGTCGGGGAACTTCTTGAGTTGCAGCAATGGTGTGAAGGACCCTTTGGAAGTTCCAGTGGTTAGATGTGATTGGCCTCGAGAAGCCTCAGCGGAAATGGGCCTCATCTCGCCTGGAGGGCAAAACCTCCTGGATTTTCTCGAGTTGCGGCAGGTGCTCTCGACTTACGACGGGGACCTCAGGGACCCGCTCTGGTGGCCTCAGGAAAGGCCAGTCCCCATGCGAGTTCCTCGGGGGCCCCTCGGGATTCCTCTCCCGTCGATGCCGGGGCCTAAGACCTTGTGTGGAGTGGGGGCCGGAACCTGAGGATTCCTCTCCAGTGCTGACATGGATCTTGGGGTACTTCTGGAGTCTCCCCAGGGGAGTCAGTCCTCGTCTCGAATGCGGGCATGTACTTGCGCTTTCCTCCAGAGCGGCAGCAGCAGTGTCACGCAGTCCGCCGCGTGCATCAAAGGATCTATGGTTTTCCCTCGAGTCTTTCCCACGAGGCTTTCCCACGAGGCTTTCCCACAGGGCTGTCCCACGTGCACACGTGGTGGGAGTCGATCCTTGGCTTGAACGTCAAGGCAGTGCAGGGAAAACAGGTTCCTCTGGAATGGACTGACACATCTGGGGGACTCTTGGAATGGTGGCACGACCCTGGAGTTCCTCTCGCCTTTCCTGTGGAGAGCGCCTCCTCTTGAGATGCGACGGGAACGCCGGGAATTCTTTCCCTACGAAACAGGGAAAGGATCCCTCATCTCGAGCTAGGAGGTGGAAACGGGGCTCCCCTGGATGTGTGCGGGACCCACGTGCTTCCTCTCGAGTGGAGACGGGTATGTCGGGTAACTTCTTGAGTTGCAGCAATGGTGTGAAGGATCTTTGGAAGTTACAGTGGTTAGATGTGATTGGCCTCGAGAAGCCTCAGCGGAAATGGGCCTCTTCGCGACTGGAGGGCAAAATCTCCTGGATTTTCTCGAGTTGCGGCAGGTGCTCTCGACTTACGACGGGGACCTCAGGGAACCGCTCTGGTGGCCTCAGGAAAGGCCAGTCCCCATGCGAGTTCCTCGGGGGCGTCTCGGGATTCCTCTCCCGTCGATGCCGGGGCCTAAGACCTTGTGTGGAGTCGGGACCGGAACCTGAGGATTCCTCTCCAGTGCTGACATGGATCTTGGGGTACTTCTGGAGTCTCCCCAGGGGAGTCAGTCCTCGTCTCGAATGCGGGCATGCACTTGCGCTTTCCTCCAGAGTGGCAGCAGCAGTGTCACGCAGTCCGCCCCGTGGATCAAAGGATCTATGGTTTTCCCTCGAGTCTTTCCCACGAGGCTTTCCCACGAGGCTTTCCCACAGGGCTGTCCCACGTGCACACGTGGTGGGAGTCGATCCTCGGCTTGAACGTCAAGGCAGTGCAGGGAAAACAGGTTCCTCTGGAATGGAGTGACACATCTGGGGGACTCTTGGAATGGTGGCACGACCCTGGAGTTCCTCTCGCCTTTCCTGTGGAGAGCGCCTCCTCTTGAGATGCGACGGGAACGCCGGGAATTCTTTCCCTACGAAACAGGGAAAGGATCCCTCATCTCGAGCTAGGAGGCGGAAACGGGGCTCCCCTGGATGTGTGCGGGACCCCACGTGCTTCCTCTCGAGTGCCGACGGGTATGTCGGGGAACTTCTTGAGTTGCAGCAATGGTGTGAAGGACCCTTTGGAAGTTCCAGTGGTTAGATGTGATTGGCCTCGAGAAGCCTCAGCGGAAATGGGCCTCATCTCGCCTGGAGGGCAAAACCTCCTGGATTTTCTCGAGTTGCGGCAGGTGCTCTCGACTTACGACGGGGACCTCAGGGACCCGCTCTGGTGGCCTCAGGAAAGGCCAGTCCCCATGCGAGTTCCTCGGGGGCCCCTCGGGATTCCTCTCCCGTCGATGCCGGGGCCTAAGACCTTGTGTGGAGTGGGGGCCGGAACCTGAGGATTCCTCTCCAGTGCTGACATGGATCTTGGGGTACTTCTGGAGTCTCCCCAGGGGAGTCAGTCCTCGTCTCGAATGCGGGCATGTACTTGCGCTTTCCTCCAGAGCGGCAGCAGCAGTGTCACGCAGTCCGCCGCGTGCATCAAAGGATCTATGGTTTTCCCTCGAGTCTTTCCCACGAGGCTTTCCCACGAGGCTTTCCTACAGGGCTGTCCCACGTGCACACGTGGTGGGAGTCGATCCTTGGCTTGAACGTCAAGGCAGTGCAGGGAAAACAGGTTCCTCTGGAATGGACTGACACATCTGGGGGACTCTTGGAATGGTGGCACGACCCTGGAGTTCCTCTCGCCTTTCCTGTGGAGAGCGCCTCCTCTTGAGATGCGACGGGAACGCCGGGAATTCTTTCCCTACGAAACAGGGAAAGGATCCCTCATCTCGAGCTAGGAGGCGGAAACGGGGCTCCCCTGGATGTGTGCGGGACCCACGTGCTTCCTCTCGAGTGGAGACGGGTATGTCGGGGAACTTCTTGAGTTGCAGCAAGGGTGTGAAGGACCCTTTGGAAGTTCCAGTTGTTAGACGTGATTAGCCTCGAGAAGCCTCAGCGGAAATGGGCCTCATCTCGCCTGGAGGGCAAAACCTCCTGGATTTTCTCGAGTTGCGGCAGGTGCTCTGGACTTACGACGGGGACCTCAGGGACCCGCTCTGGTGGCCTCAGGAAAGGCCAGTCCCCATGCGAGTTCCACGGGGGCCTCTCGGGATTCCTCTCCCGTCGATGCCGGGGCCTAAGACCTTGTGTGGAGTCGGGGCCGGAACCTGAGGATTCCTCTCCAGTGCTGACATTGATCTTGGGGTACTTCTGGAGTCTCCCCAGGGGAGTCAGTCCTCGTCTCGAATGCGGGCATGCACTTGCGCTTTCCTCCAGAGCGGTAGCAGCAGTGTCACGCAGTCCGCCGCATGGATCAAACGATCTATGGTTTTCCCTCGAGTCTTTCCCACGAGGCTTTCCCACGAGGCTTTCCACAGGGCTGTCCCACGTGCACACGTGGTGGGAGTCGATCCTCGGCTTGAACGTCAAGGCAGTGCAGGGAAAACAGGTTCCTCTGGAATGGAGTGACACATCTGGGGGACTCTTGGAATGGTGGCACGACCCTGGAGTTCCTCTCGGCTTTCCTGTGGAGAGCGCCTCCTCTTGAGATGCGACGGGAACGCCGGGAATTCATTCCCTACGAAACAGGGAAAGGATCCCTCATCTCGAGCTAGGAGGCGGAAACGGGGCTCCCCTGGATGTGTTCGGGACCCCACGTGCTTCCTCTCGAGTGCAGACGAGTATGTCGGGGAACTTCTTGAGTTGCAGCAATGGTGTGAAGGATCTTTGGAAGTTCCAGTGGTTAGATGTGATTGGCCTCGAGAAGCCTCAGCGGAAATGGGCCTCATCGCGCCTGGAGGGCAAAATCTCCTGGATTTTCTCGAGTTGCGGCAGGTGCTCTCGACTTACGACGGGGACCTCAGGGAACCGCTGTGGTGGCCTCAGGAAAGGCCAGTCCCCATGCGAGTTCCTCGGGGGCGTCTCGGGATTCCTCTCCCGTCGATGCCGGGGCCTAAGACCTTGTGTGGAGTCGGGACCGGAACCTGAGGATTCCTCTCCAGTGCTGACATGGATCTTGGGGTACTTCTGGAGTCTCCCCAGGGGAGTCAGTCCTCGTCTCGAATGCGGGCATGCACTTGCGCTTTCCTCCAGAGCGGTAGCAGCAGTGTCACGCAGTCCGCCGCGTGGATCAAAGGATCTATGGTTTTCCCTCGAGTCTTTCCCACGAGGCTTTCCCACGAGGCTTTCCCACAGGACTGTCCCACGTGCACACGTGGTGGGAGTCGATCCTCGGCTTGAACGTCAAGGCAGTGCAGGGAAAACAGGTTCCTCTGGAATGGACTGACACATCTGGGGGACTCTTGGAATGGTGGCACGACCCTGGAGTTCCTCTCGCCTTTCCTGTGGAGAGCGCCTCCTCTTGAGATGCGACGGGAACGCCGGGAATTCTTTCCCTACGAAACAGGGAAAGGATCCCTCATCTCGAGCTAGGAGGCGGAAACGGGGCTCCCCTGGATGTGTTCGGGACCCACGTGCTTCCTCTCCAGTGGAGACGGGTATGTCGGGGAACTTCTTGAGTTGCAGCAAGGGTGTGAAGGACCCTTTGGAAGTTCCAGTTGTTAGACGTGATTAGCCTCGAGAAGCCTCAGCGGAAATGGGCCTCATCTCGCCTGGAGGGCAAAACCTCCTGGATTTTCTCGAGTTGCGGCAGGTGCTCTCGACTTACGACGGGGACCTCAGGGACCCGCTCTGGTGGCCTCAGGAAAGGCCAGTCCACATGCGAGTTCCTCGGGGGCCTCTCGGGATTCCTCTCCCGTCGATGCCAGGGCCTAAAACCTTGTGTGGAGTCGGGGCCGGAACCTGAGGATTCCTCTCCAGTGCTGACATGGATCTTGGGGTACTTCTGGAGTCTCCCCAGGGGAGTCTGTCCTAGTCTCTAATGCGGGCATGCACTTGCGCTTTCCTCCAGAGCGGTAGCAGCAGTTTCACACAGTCCGCCGCGTGGATCAAAGGATCTATGGTTTTCCCTCGAGTCTTTCCCACGATGCTTTCCCACTAGGCTTTCCCACAGGGCTGTCCCACCTGCACACGTGGTGGGAGTCGATCCTCGGCTTGAACGTCAAGGCAGTGCAGGGAAAAGAGTTTCCTCTGGAATGGACTGACACATCTGGGGGACTCTTGGAATGGTGGCATGACCCTGGAGTTCCTCTCGCCTTTCCTGTGGAGAGCGCCTCCTCTTGAGATGCGACGGGAACGCCGGGAATTCTTTCCCTACGAAACAGGGAAAGGATCCCTCATCTCGAGCTAGGAGGCGGAAACGGGGCTCCCCTGGATGTTTGCGGGACACCACGTGCATCCTCTCGAGGGCAGACGGGTATGTCGGGGAACTTCTTGAGTTGCAGCAGTGGTGTGAAGGACCCTTTGGAAGTTCCAGTGGTTAGATGTGATTGGCCTCGAGAAGCCTCAGCGGAAATGGGCCTCATCTCGCCTGGAGGGCCAAACCTCCTGGATTTTCTCGAGTTGCGGCAGGTGCTCTCGACTTACGACGGGGACCTCAGGGACCCGCTCTGGTGGCCTCAGGAAAGGCCAGTCCCCATGCGAGTTCCTCGGGGGCCTCTCGGGATTCCTCTCCCGTCGATGCCGGGGCCTAAGACCTTGTGTGGAGTCGGGGCCGGAACCTGAGGATTCCTCTCCAGTGCTGACATGGATCTTGGGGTACTTCTGGAGTCTCCCCAGGGGAGTCAGTCCTCGTCTCGAATGCGGGCATGCACTTGCGCTTTCCTCCAGAGCGGTAGCAGCAGTGTCACGCAGTCCGCCGCGTGGATCAAAGGATCTATGTTTTTTCCTCGAGTCTTTCCCACGAGGCTTTCCCACGAGGCTTTCCCACAGGGCTGTCCCACGTGCACACGTGGTGGGAGTCGATCCTCGGCTTGAACGTCAAGGCAGTGCAGGGAAAACAGGTTCCTCTGGAATGGACTGACACACCTGGGGGACTCTTGGAATGGTGGCATGACCCTGGAGTTCCTCTCGCCTTTCCTGTGGAGAGCGCCTCCTCTTGAGATGTGACGGGAACGCCGGGAATTCTTTCCCTACGAAACAGGGAAAGGATCCCTCATCTCGAGCTAAGAGGCGGAAACGGGGCTCCCCTGGATGTGTGCGGGACCCCACGTGCTTCCCCTCGAGTGGAGACGGGTATGTCGGGGAACTTCTTGAGTTGCAGCAATGGTTTGAAGGACCCTATGGAGGTTCCAGTGGTTAGATGTGATTGGCCTCGAGAAGCCTCAGTGGAAATGGGCCTCATCTCGCCTGGAGGGCAAAACCTCCTGGATTTTCTCGAGTTGCGGCAGGTGCTCTCGACTTACGACGGGGACCTCAGGGAACCGCTCTGGTGGCCTCAGGAAAGGCCAGTCCCCATGCGAGTTCCTCGGGGGCCTCTCGGGATTCCTCTCCCGTCGATGCCGGGGCCTAAGACCTTGTGTGGAGTCGGGGCCGGAACCTGAGGATTCCTCTCCAGTGCTGACATGGATCTTGGGGTACTTCTGGAGTCTCCCCAGGGGAGTCAGTCCTCGTCTCGAATGCGGGCATGCACTTGCGCTTTCCTCCAGAGCGGTAGCAGCAGTGTCACGCAGTCCGCCGCGTGGATCAAAGGATCTATGGTTTTCCCTCGAGTCTTTCCCACGAGGCTTTCCCACGAGGCTTTCCCACAGGGCTGTCCCACGTTCACACGTGGTAGGAGTCGATCCTCGGCTTGAACGTCAAGGCAGTGCAGGGAAAACAGGTTCCTCTGGAATGGAGTGACACATCTGGGGGACTCTTGGAATGGTGGCACGACCCTGGAGTTCCTCTCGCCTTTCCTGTGGAGAGCGCCTCTTCTTGAGATGCGACGGGAACGCTGGGAATTCTTTCCCTACGAAACAGGGAAAGGATCCCTCATCTCGAGCTAGGAGGCGGAAACAGGGCTCCCCTGGATGTGTGCGGGACCCCACGTGCTTCCTCTCGAGTGGAGACGGGTATGTCGGGTAACTTCTTGAGTTGCAGCAATGGTGTGAAGGATCTTTGGAAGTTCCAGTGGTTAGATGTGATTGGCCTCGAGAAGCCTCAGCAGAAATGGGCCTCATCGCGACTGGAGGGCAAAATCTCCTGGATTTTCTCGAGTTGCGGCAGGTGCTCTCGACTTACGACGGGGACCTCAGGGAACCGCTCTGGTGGCCTCAGGAAAGGCCAGTCCCCATGCGAGTTCCTCGGGGGCCTCTCGGGATTCCTCTCCCGTCGATGCCGGGGCCTAAGACCTTGTGTGGAGTCGGGACCGGAACCTGAGGATTACTCTCCAGTGCTGACATGGATCTTGGGGTACTTCTGGAGTCTCCCCAGGGGAGTCAGTCCTCGTCTCGAATGCGGGCATGCACTTGCGCTTTCCTCCAGAGCGGTAGCAGCAGTGTCACGCAGTCCGCCGCGTGGATCAAAGAATCTATGGTTTTCCCTCGAGTCTTTCCCACGAGGCTTTCCCACGAGGCTTTCCCACAGGGCTGTCCCACGTGCACACGTGGTGGGAGTCGATCCTCGGCTTGAACGTCAAGGCAGTGCAGGGAAAACAGGTTCCTCTGGAATGGACTGACACATCTGGGGGACTCTTGGAATGGTGGCATGACCCTGGAGTTCCTCTCGCCTTTCCTGTGGAGAGCGCCTCCTCTTGAGATGCGACGGGAACGCCGGGAATTCTTTCCCTACGAAACAGGGAAAGGATCCCTCATCTCGAGCTAGGAGGCGGAAACGGGTCTCCCCTGGATGTGTGCGGGACACCACGTGCTTCCTCTCGAGTGCACACGGGTATGTCGGGGAACTTCTTGAGTTGCAGCAAGGGTGTGAAGGACCCTTTGGAAGTTCCAGTTGTTAGACGTGATTAGCCTCGAGAAGCCTCAGCGGAAATGGGCCTCATCTCGCCTGGAGGGCAAAACCTCCTGGATTTTCTCGAGTTGCGGCAGGTGCTCTCGACTTACGACGGGGACCTCAGGGACCCGCTCTCGTGGCCTCAGGAAAGGCCAGTCCCCATGCGAGTTCCTCGGGGGCCTCTCGGGATTCCTCTCCCGTCGATGCCGGGGCCTAAGACCTTGTGTGGAGTCGGGGCCGGAACCTGAGGATTCCTCTCCAGTGCTGACATGGATCTTGGGGTACTTCTGGAGTCTCCCCAGGGGAGTCAGTCCTCGTCTCGAATGCGGGCATGCACTTGCGCTTTCCTCCAGAGCGGTAGCAGCAGTGTCACGCAGTCCGCCGCGTGGATCAAAGGATCTATTGTTTTCCCTCGAGTCTTTCCCACGAGGCTTTCCCACGAGGCTTTCCCACAGGGCTGTCCCACGTGCACACGTGGTGGGAGTCGATCCTCGGCTTCAACGTCAAGGCAGTGCAGGGAAAACAGGTTCCTCTGGAATGGACTGACACATCTGGGGGACTCTTGGAATGGTGTCAGGACCCTGGAGTTCCTTTCGCCTTTCCTGTGGAGAGCGCCTCCACTTGAGATGCGACGGGAACGCCGGGAATTCTTTCCCTACGAAACAGGGAAAGGATCCCTCATCTCGAGCTAGGAAGCGGAAACGGGTCTCCCCTGGATGTGTGCGGGACCCCACGTGCTTCCTCTCGAGTGGAGACGGGTATGTCGGGGAACTTCTTGAGTTGCAGCAATGGTGTGAAGGATCTTTGGAAGTTCCAGTGGTTAGATGTGATTGGCCTCGAGAAGCCTCAGCGGAAATGGGCCTCATCGCGCCTGGAGGGCAAAATCTCCTGGATTTTCTCGAGTTGCGGCAGGTGCTCTCGACTTACGACGGGGACCTCAGGGAACCGCTCTGGTGGCCTCAGGAAAGGCCAGTCCCCATGCGAGTTCCTCGGGGGCGTCTCGGGATTCCTCTCCCGTCGATGCCGGGGCCTAAGATCTTGTGTGGAGTCGGGGCCGGAACCTGAGGAATCCTCTCCAGTGCTGACATGGATTTGGGGTACTTCTGGAGTCTCCCCAGGGGAGTCAGTCCTCGTCTCGAATGCGGGCATGCACTTGCGCTTTCCTCCAGAGCGGTAGCAGCAGTGTCACGCAGTCCGCCGCATGGATCAAACGATCTATGGTTTTCCCTCGAGTCTTTCCCACGAGGCTTTCCCACGAGGCTTTCCACAGGGCTGTCCCACGTGCACACGTGGTGGGAGTCGATCCTCGGCTTGAACGTCAAGGCAGTGCAGGGAAAACAGGTTCCTCTGGAATGGAGTGACACATCTGGGGGACTCTTGGAATGGTGGCACGACCCTGGAGTTCCTCTCGCCTTTCCTGTGGAGAGCGCCTCCTCTTGAGATGCGACGGGAACGCCGGGAATTCATTCCCTACGAAACAGGGAAAGGATCCCTCATCTCGAGCTAGGAGGCGGAAACGGGGCTCCCCTGGATGTGTGCGGGACCCCACGTGCTTCCTCTCGAGTGCAGACGGGTATGTCGGGGAACTTCTTGAGTTGCAGCAATGGTGTGAAGGATCTTTGGAAGTTCCAGTGGTTAGATGTGATTGGCCTCGAGAAGCCTCAGCGGAAATGGGCCTCATCTCGCCTGGAGGGCAAAACCTCCTGGATTTTCTCGAGTTGCGGCAGGTGCTCTCGACTTACGACGGGGACCTCAGGGACCCGCTCTGGTGGCCTCAGGAAAGGCCAGTCCCCATGCGAGTTCCTCGGGGGCCTCTCCGGATTCCTCTCCCGTCGATGCCGGGGCCTAAGACTTTGTGTGGAGTCGGGGCCGGAACCTGAGGATTCCTCTCCAGTGCTGACATGGATCTTGGGGTACTTCTGGAGTCTCCCCAGGGGAGTCACTCCTCGTCTCGAATGCGGGCATGCACTTGCGCTTTCCTCCAGAGCGGTAGCAGCAGTGTCACGCAGACTGCCGCGTGGATCAAAGGATCTATGGTTTTCCCTCGAGTCTTTCCCACGAGGCTTTCCCACGAGGCTTTCCCACAGGGCTGTCCCACGTGCACACGTGGTGGGAGTCGATCCTCGGCTTGAACGTCAAGGCAGTGCAGGGAAAACAGGTTCCTCTGGAATGGACTGACACATCTGGGGGACTCTTGGAATGGTGGCACGACCCTGGAGTTCCTCTCGCCTTTCCTGTGGAGAGCGCCTCCTCTTGAGATGCGACGGGAACGCCGGGAATTCTTTCCCTATGAAACAGGGAAAGGATCCCTCATCTCGAGCTAGGAGGCGGAAACGGGGCTCCCCTGGATGTGTGCGGGACCCCACGTGCTTCCTCTCGAGTGGAGACGGGTATGTCGGGGAACTTCTTGAGTTGCAGCAAGGGTGTGAAGGATCTTTGGAAGTTCCAGTGGTTAGATGTGATTGGCCTCGAGAAGCCTCAGCGGAAATGGGCCTCATCGCGCCTGGAGGGCAAAATCTCCTGGATTTTCTCGAGTTGCGGCAGGTGCTCTCGACTTACGACGGGGACCTCAGGGAACCGCTCTGGTGGCCTCAGGAAAGGCCAGTCCCCATGCGAGTTCCTCGGGGGCGTCTCGGGATTCCTCTCCCGTCGATGCCGGGGCCTAAGACCTTGTGTGGAGTCGGGACCGGAACCTGAGGATTCCTCTCCAGTGCTGACATGGATCTTGGGGTACTTCTGGAGTCTCCCCAGGGGAGTCAGTCCTCGTCTCGAATGCGGGCATGCACTTGCGCTTTCCTCCAGAGCGGTAGCAGCAGTGTCACGCAGTCCGCCGCGTGGATCAAAGGATCTATGGTTTTCCCTCGAGTCTTTCCCACGAGGCTTTCCCACGAGGCTTTCCCACAGGGCTGTCCCACGTGCACACGTGGTGGGAGTCGATCCTCGGCTTGAACGTCAAGGCAGTGCAGGGAAAACAGGTTCCTCTGGAATGGACTGACACATCTGGGGGACTCTTGGAATGGTGGCACGACCCTGGAGTTCCTCTCGCCTTTCCTGTGGAGAGCGCCTCCTCTTGAGATGCGACGGGAACGCCGGGAATTCTTTCCCTACGAAACAGGGAAAGGATCCCTCATCTCGAGCTAGGAGGCGGAAACGGGGCTCCCCTGGATGTGTGCGGGACCCACGTGCTTCCTCTCGAGTGGAGACGGGTATGTCGGGGAACTTCTTGAGTTGCAGCAAAGGTGTGAAGGACCCTTTGGAAGTTCCAGTTGTTAGACGTGATTAGCCTCGAGAAGCCTCAGCGGAAATGGGCCTCATCTCGCCTGGAGGGCAAAACCTCCTGGATTTTCTCGAGTTGCGGCAGGTGCTCTCGACTTACGACGAGGACCTCAGGGACCCGCTCTGGTGGCCTCAGGAAAGGCCAGTCCCCATGCGAGTTCCTCGGGGGCGTCTCGGGATTCCTCTCCCGTCGATGCCAGGGCCTAAGACCTTGTGTGAAGTCGGGGCCGGAACCTGAGGATTCCTCTCCAGTGCTGACATGGATCTTGGGGTACTTCTGGAGTCTCCCCAGGGGAGTCAGTCCTCGTCTCGAATGCGGGCATGCACTTGCGCTTTCCGCCAGAGCGGTAGCAGCAGTGTCACACAGTCCGCCGCGTGGATCAAAGGATCTATGGTTTTCCCTCGAGTCTTTCCCACGAGGCTTTCCCACGAGGCTTTCCCACAGGGCTGTCCCACGTGCACACGTGGTGGGAGTCGATCCTCGGCTTGAACGTCAAGGCAGTGCTGGGAAAAGAGTTTCCTCTGGAATGGACTGACACATCTGGGGGACTCTTGGAATGGTGGCATGACCCTGGAGTTCCTCTCGCCTTTCCTGTGGAGAGCGCCTCCTCTTGAGATACGACGGGAACGCCGGGAATTCTTTCCCTACGAAACAGGGAAAGGATCCCTCATCTCGAGCTAGGAGGCGGAAACGGGTCTCCCCTGTATGTGTGCGGGACACCACGTGCTTCCTCTCGAGTGGAGACGGGTATGTCGGGGAACTTCTTGAGTTGCAGCAAGGGTGTGAAGGACCCTTTGGAAGTTCGAGTTGTTAGACATGATTAGCCTCGAGAAGCCTCAGCGGAAATGGGCCTCATCTCGCCTGGAGGGCAAAACCTCCTGGATTTTCTCGAGTTGCGGCAGGTGCTCTCGACTTACGACGGGGACCTCAGGGACCCGCTCTGGTGGCCTCAGTAAAGGCCAGTCCACATGCGAGTTCCTCGGGGGCCTCTCGGGATTCCTCTCCCGTCGATGCCAGGGCCTAAAACCTTGTGTGGAGTCGGGGCCGGAACCTGAGGAATCCTCTCCAGTGCTGACATGGATTTGGGGTACTTCTGGAGTCTCCCCAGGGGAGTCAGTCCTCGTCTCGAATGCGGGCATGCACTTGCGCTTTCCTCCAGAGCGGTAGCAGCAGTGTCACGCAGTCCGCCGCATGGATCAAACGATCTATGGTTTTCCCTCGAGTCTTTCCCACGAGGCTTTCCCACGAGGCTTTCCACAGGGCTGTCCCACGTGCACACGTGGTGGGAGTCGATCCTCGGCTTGAACGTCAAGGCAGTGCAGGGAAAACAGGTTCCTCTGGAATGGAGTGACACATCTGGGGGACTCTTGGAATGGTGGCACGACCCTGGAGTTCCTCTCGCCTTTCCTGTGGAGAGCGCCTCCTCTTGAGATGCGACGGGAACGCCGGGAATTCATTCCCTACGAAACAGGGAAAGGATCCCTCATCTCGAGCTAGGAGGCGGAAACGGGGCTCCCCTGGATGTGTGCGGGACCCCACGTGCTTCCTCTCGAGTGCAGACGGGTATGTCGGGGAACTTCTTGAGTTGCAGCAATGGTGTGAAGGATCTTTGGAAGTTCCAGTGGTTAGATGTGATTGGCCTCGAGAAGCCTCAGCGGAAATGGGCCTCATCTCGCCTGGAGGGCAAAACCTCCTGGATTTTCTCGAGTTGCGGCAGGTGCTCTCGACTTACGACGGGGACCTCAGGGACCCGCTCTGGTGGCCTCAGGAAAGGCCAGTCCCCATGCGAGTTCCTCGGGGGCCTCTCCGGATTCCTCTCCCGTCGATGCCGGGGCCTAAGACTTTGTGTGGAGTCGGGGCCGGAACCTGAGGATTCCTCTCCAGTGCTGACATGGATCTTGGGGTACTTCTGGAGTCTCCCCAGGGGAGTCACTCCTCGTCTCGAATGCGGGCATGCACTTGCGCTTTCCTCCAGAGCGGTAGCAGCAGTGTCACGCAGACTGCCGCGTGGATCAAAGGATCTATGGTTTTCCCTCGAGTCTTTCCCACGAGGCTTTCCCACGAGGCTTTCCCACAGGGCTGTCCCACGTGCACACGTGGTGGGAGTCGATCCTCGGCTTGAACGTCAAGGCAGTGCAGGGAAAACAGGTTCCTCTGGAATGGACTGACACATCTGGGGGACTCTTGGAATGGTGGCACGACCCTGGAGTTCCTCTCGCCTTTCCTGTGGAGAGCGCCTCCTCTTGAGATGCGACGGGAACGCCGGGAATTCTTTCCCTATGAAACAGGGAAAGGATCCCTCATCTCGAGCTAGGAGGCGGAAACGGGGCTCCCCTGGATGTGTGCGGGACCCCACGTGCTTCCTCTCGAGTGGAGACGGGTATGTCGGGGAACTTCTTGAGTTGCAGCAAGGGTGTGAAGGATCTTTGGAAGTTCCAGTGGTTAGATGTGATTGGCCTCGAGAAGCCTCAGCGGAAATGGGCCTCATCGCGCCTGGAGGGCAAAATCTCCTGGATTTTCTCGAGTTGCGGCAGGTGCTCTCGACTTACGACGGGGACCTCAGGGAACCGCTCTGGTGGCCTCAGGAAAGGCCAGTCCCCATGCGAGTTCCTCGGGGGCGTCTCGGGATTCCTCTCCCGTCGATGCCGGGGCCTAAGACCTTGTGTGGAGTCGGGACCGGAACCTGAGGATTCCTCTCCAGTGCTGACATGGATCTTGGGGTACTTCTGGAGTCTCCCCAGGGGAGTCAGTCCTCGTCTCGAATGCGGGCATGCACTTGCGCTTTCCTCCAGAGCGGTAGCAGCAGTGTCACGCAGTCCGCCGCGTGGATCAAAGGATCTATGGTTTTCCCTCGAGTCTTTCCCACGAGGCTTTCCCACGAGGCTTTCCCACAGGGCTGTCCCACGTGCACACGTGGTGGGAGTCGATCCTCGGCTTGAACGTCAAGGCAGTGCAGGGAAAACAGGTTCCTCTGGAATGGACTGACACATCTGGGGGACTCTTGGAATGGTGGCACGACCCTGGAGTTCCTCTCGCCTTTCCTGTGGAGAGCGCCTCCTCTTGAGATGCGACGGGAACGCCGGGAATTCTTTCCCTACGAAACAGGGAAAGGATCCCTCATCTCGAGCTAGGAGGCGGAAACGGGGCTCCCCTGGATGTGTGCGGGACCCACGTGCTTCCTCTCGAGTGGAGACGGGTATGTCGGGGAACTTCTTGAGTTGCAGCAAAGGTGTGAAGGACCCTTTGGAAGTTCCAGTTGTTAGACGTGATTAGCCTCGAGAAGCCTCAGCGGAAATGGGCCTCATCTCGCCTGGAGGGCAAAACCTCCTGGATTTTCTCGAGTTGCGGCAGGTGCTCTCGACTTACGACGAGGACCTCAGGGACCCGCTCTGGTGGCCTCAGGAAAGGCCAGTCCCCATGCGAGTTCCTCGGGGGCGTCTCGGGATTCCTCTCCCGTCGATGCCAGGGCCTAAGACCTTGTGTGAAGTCGGGGCCGGAACCTGAGGATTCCTCTCCAGTGCTGACATGGATCTTGGGGTACTTCTGGAGTCTCCCCAGGGGAGTCAGTCCTCGTCTCGAATGCGGGCATGCACTTGCGCTTTCCGCCAGAGCGGTAGCAGCAGTGTCACACAGTCCGCCGCGTGGATCAAAGGATCTATGGTTTTCCCTCGAGTCTTTCCCACGAGGCTTTCCCACGAGGCTTTCCCACAGGGCTGTCCCACGTGCACACGTGGTGGGAGTCGATCCTCGGCTTGAACGTCAAGGCAGTGCTGGGAAAAGAGTTTCCTCTGGAATGGACTGACACATCTGGGGGACTCTTGGAATGGTGGCATGACCCTGGAGTTCCTCTCGCCTTTCCTGTGGAGAGCGCCTCCTCTTGAGATACGACGGGAACGCCGGGAATTCTTTCCCTACGAAACAGGGAAAGGATCCCTCATCTCGAGCTAGGAGGCGGAAACGGGTCTCCCCTGTATGTGTGCGGGACACCACGTGCTTCCTCTCGAGTGGAGACGGGTATGTCGGGGAACTTCTTGAGTTGCAGCAAGGGTGTGAAGGACCCTTTGGAAGTTCGAGTTGTTAGACATGATTAGCCTCGAGAAGCCTCAGCGGAAATGGGCCTCATCTCGCCTGGAGGGCAAAACCTCCTGGATTTTCTCGAGTTGCGGCAGGTGCTCTCGACTTACGACGGGGACCTCAGGGACCCGCTCTGGTGGCCTCAGTAAAGGCCAGTCCACATGCGAGTTCCTCGGGGGCCTCTCGGGATTCCTCTCCCGTCGATGCCAGGGCCTAAAACCTTGTGTGGAGTCGGGGCCGGAACCTGAGGATTCCTCTCCAGTGCTGACATGGATCTTGGGGTACTTCTGGAGTCTCCCCAGGGGAGTCTGTCCTCGTCTCGAATGCGGGCATGCACTTGCGCTTTCCTCCAGAGCGGTAGCAGCAGTGTCACACAGTCCGCCGCGTGGATCAAAGGATCTATGGTTTTCCCTCGAGTCTTTCCCACGATGCTTTCCCACTAGGCTTTCCCACAGGTCTGTCCCACGTGCACACGTGGTGGGAGTCGATCCTCGGCTTGAACGTCAAGGCAGTGCAGGGAAAAGAGTTTCCTCTGGAATGGACTGACACATCTGGGGGACTCTTGGAATGGTGGCATGACCCTGGAGTTCCTCTCGCCTTTCCTGTGGAGAGCGCCTCCTCTTGAGATGCGACGGGAACGCCGGGAATTCTTTCCCTACGAAACAGGGAAAGGATCCCTCATCTCGAGCTAGGAGGCTGAAACGGGTCTCCCCTGGATGTGTGCGGGACCCCACGTGCTTCCTCTCGAGTGCACACGGGTATGTCGGGGAACTTCTTGAGTTGCAGCAAGGGTGTGAAGGACCCTTTGGAAGGTCCAGTGGTTAGATGTGATTGGCCTCGAGAAGCCTCAGCGGAAATGGGCCTCATCTCGCCTGGAGGGCAAAACCTCCTGGATTTTCTCGAGTTGCGGCAGGTGCTCTCGACTTACGACGGGGACCTCAGGGACCCGCTCCGGTGGCCTCAGGAAAGGCCAGTCCCCATGCGAGTTCCTCGGGGGCCTCTCAGGATTCCTCTCCCGTCGATGCCGGTGCCTAAGACCTTGTGTGGAGTCGGGGCCGGAACCTGAGGATTCCTCTCCAGTGCTGACATGGATCTTGGGGTACTTCTGGAGTCTCCCCAGGGGAGTCAGTCCTCGTCTCGAATGCGGGCATACACTTGTGCTTTCCTCCAGAGCGGTAGCAGCAGTGTCACGCAGTCCGCCCCGTGGATCAAAGGATCTATGGTTTTCCCTCGAGTCTTTCCCACGAGGCTTTCCCACGAGGCTTTCCCACAGGGCTGTCCCACGTGCACACGTGGTGGGAGTCGATCCTCGGCTTGAACGTCAAGGCAGTGCAGGGAAAACAGGTTCCTCTGGAATGGACTGACACATCTGGGGGACTCTTGGAATGGTGGCAAGACCCTGGAGTTCCTCTCGCCTTTCCTGTGGAGAGCGCCTCCTCTTGAGATGCGACGGGAAAGCCGGGAATTCTTTCCCTACGAAACAGGGAAAGGATCCCTCATCTCGGCCTAGGAGGCGGAAACGGGGCTCCCCTGGATGTGTGCGGGACCCACGTGCTTCCTCTCGAGTGGAGACGGGTATGTCGGGGAACTTCTTGAGTTGCAGCAATGGTGTGAAGGACCCTTTGGAAGTTCCAGTTGTTAGACGTGATTAGCCTAGAGAAGCCTCAGCGGAAATTGGCCTCATCTCGCCTGGAGGGCAAAACCTCCTGGATTTTCTCGAGTTGCGGCAGGTGCTCTCGACTTACGACGGGGACCTCAGGGACCCACTCTGGTGGCCTCAGGAAAGGCCAGTCCCCATGCGAGTTCCTCGGGGGCGTCTCGGGATTCCTCTCCCGTCGATGCCGGAGCCTAAGACCTTGTGTGGAGTCAGGGCCGGAACCTGAGGATTCCTCTCCAGTGCTGACATGGATCTTGGGGTACTTCTGGAGTCTCCCCAGGGGAGTCAGTCCTCGTCTCGAATGCGGGCATGCACTTGCGCTTTCCTCCAGAGCGGTAGCAGCAGTGTCACGCAGTCCGCCGCGTGGATCAAAGGATCTATGTTTTTCCCTCGAGTCTTTCCCACGAGGCTTTCCCACGAGGCTTTCCCACAGGGCTGTCCCACGTGCACACGTGGTGGGAGTCGATCCTCGGCTTGAACGTCAAGGCAGTGCAGGGAAAACAGGTTCCTCTGGAATGGACTGACACACCTGGGGGACTCTTGGAATGGTGGCATGACCCTGGAGTTCCTCTCGCCTTTCCTGTGGAGAGCGCCTCCTCTTGAGATGCGACGGGAACGCCGGGAATTCTTTCCCTACGAAACAGGGAAAGGATCCCTCATCTCGAGCTAAGAGGCGGAAACGGGGCTCCCCTGGATGTGTGCGGGACCACACGTGCTTCCTCTCGAGTGCAGACGGGTATGTCGGGGAACTTCTTGAGTTGCAGCAATGGTGTGAAGGATCTTTGGAAGTTCCAGTGGTTAGATGTGATTGGCCTCGAGAAGCCTCAGCAGAAATGGGCCTCATCGCGCCTGGAGGGCAAAATCTCCTGGATTTTCTCGAGTTGCGGCAGGTGCTCTCGACTTACGACGGGGACCTCAGGGAACCGCTCTGGTGTCCTCAGGAAAGGCCAGTCCCCATGCGAGTTCCTCGGGGGCGTCTCGGGATTCCTCTCCCGTCGATGCTGGGGCCTAAGACCTTGTGTGGAGTCGGGACCGGAACCTGAGGATTCCTCTCCAGTGCTGACATGGATCTTGGGGTACTTCTGGAGTCTCCCCAGGGGAGTCAGTCCTCGTCTCGAATGCGGGCATGCACTTGCGCTTTCCTCCAGAGCGGTAGCAGCAGTGTCACGCAGTCCGCCGCGTGGATCAAAGGATCTATGGTTTTCCCTCGAGTCTTTCCCACGAGGCTTTCCCACGAGGCTTTCCCACAGGGCTGTCCCACGTGCACACGTGGTGGGAGTCGATCCTCGGCTTGAACGTCAAGGCAGTGCAGGGAAAACAGGTTCCTCTGGAATGGACTGACACATCTGGGGGACTCTTGGAATGGTGGCACGACCCTGGAGTTCCTCTCGCCTTTCCTGTGGAGAGCGCCTCCTCTTGAGATGAGACGGGAACGCCGGGAATTCTTTCCCTACGAAACAGGGAAAGGATCCCTCATCTCGAGCTAGGAGGCGGAAACGGGGCTCCCCTGGATGTGTGCGGGACCCACGTGCTTCCTCTCGAGTAGAGACGGGTATGTCGGGGAACTTCTTGAGTTGCAGCAAGGGTGTGAAGGACCCTTTGGAAGTTCCAGTTGTTAGACGTGATTAGCCTCGAGAAGCCTCAGCGGAAATGGGCCTCATCTCGCCTGGAGGGCAAAACCTCCTGGATTTTCTCGAGTTGCGGCAGGTGCTCTCGACTTACGACGGGGACCTCAGGGACCCGCTCTGGTGGCCTCAGGAAAGGCCAGTCCCCATGCGAGTTCCTCGGGGGCCTCTCGGGATTCCTCTCCCGTCGATGCCGGGGCCTAAAACCTTGTGTGGAGTCGGGGCCGGAACCTGAGGATTCCTCTCCAGTGCTGACATGGATCTTGGGGTACTTCTGGAGTCTCCCCAGGGGAGTCTGTCCTCGTCTCGAATGCGGGCATGAACTTGCGCTTTCCTCCAGAGCGGTAGCAGCAGTGTCAAACATTCCGCCGCGTGGATCAAAGGATCTATGGTTTTCCCTCGAGTCTTTCCCACGATGCTTTCCCACTAGGCTTTCCCACAGGGCTGTCCCACGTGCACACGTGGTGGGAGTCGATCCTCGGCTTGAACGTCAAGGCAGTGCAGGGAAAAGAGTTTCCTCTGGAGTGGACTGACACATCTGGGGGACTCTTGGAATGGTGGCATGACCCTGGAGTTCCTCTCGCCTTTCCTGTGGAGAGCGCCTCCTCTTGAGATGCGTCGGGAACGCCGGGAATTCTTTCCCTACGAAACAGGGAAAGGATCCCTCATCTCGAGCTAGGAGGCGGAAACGGGTCTCCCCTGGATGTGTGCGGGACACCACGTGCTTCCTCTCGAGTGCAGACTGGTGTGTCGGGGAACTTCTTGAGTTGCAGCAAGGGTGTGAAGGACCCTTTGGAAGGTCCAGTGGTTAGATGTGATTGGCCTCGAGAAGCCTCAGCGGAAATGGGCCTCATCTCGCCTGGAGGGCAAAACTCCTGGATTTTCTCGAGTTGCGGCAGGTGCTCTCGACTTACGACGGGGACCTCAGGGACCCGCTCTGGTGGCCTCAGGAAAGGCCAGTCCCCATGCGAGTTCCTCGGGGGCCTCTCAGGATTCCTCTCCCGTCGATGCCGGGGCCTAAGACCTTGTGTGGAGTCGGGGCCGGAACCTGAGGATTCCTCTCCAGTGCTGACATGGATCTTGGGGTACTTCTGGAGTCTCCCCAGGGGAGTCAGTCCTCGTCTCGAATGCGGGCATGCACTTGCGCTTTCCTCCAGAGCGGTAGCAGCAGTGTCACGCAGTCCGCCGCGTGGATCAAAGGATCTATGGTTTTCCCTCGAGTCTTTCCCACGAGGCTTTCCCACGAGGCTTTCCCACAGGGCTGTCCCACGTGCACACGTGGTGGGAGTCGATCCTCGGCTTGAACGTCAAGGCAGTGCAGGGAAAAAAGGTTCCTCTGGAATGGACTGACACATCTGGGGGACTCTTGGAATGGTGTCACGACCCTGGAATTCCTCTCGCCTTTCCTGTGGAGAGCGCCTCCACTTGAGATGCGACGGGAACGCCGGGAATTCTTTCCCTACGAAACAGGGAAAGGATCCCTCATCTCGAACTAGGAGGCGGAAACGGGTCTCCCCTGGATGTGTGCGGGACCCCACGTGCTTCCTCTCGCGTGCAGACGGGTATGTCGGGGAACTTCTTGAGTTGCAGCAATGGTGTGAAGGATCTTTGGAAGTTCCAGTGGTTAGATGTGATTGGACTCGAGAAGCCTCAGCGGAAATGGGCCTCATCGCGCCTGGATGGCAAAATCTCCTGGATTTCTCGAGTTGCGGCAGGTGCTCGCGACTTACGACGGGGACCTCAGGGAACCGCTCTGGTGGCCTCAGGAAAGGCCAGTCCCCATGCGAGTTCCTCGGGGGCGTCTCGGGATTCCTCTCCCGTCGATGCCGGGGCCTAAGACCTTGTGTGGAGTCGGGACCGGAACCTGAGGATTCCTCTCCAGTGCTGACATGGATCTTGGGGTACTTCTGGAGTCTCCCCAGGGGAGTCAGTCCTCGTCTCGAATGCGGGCATGCACTTGCGCTTTCCTCCAGAGCGGTAGCAGCAGTGTCACGCAGTCCGCCACGTGGATCAAAGGATCTATGGTTTTCCCTCGAGTCTTTCCCACGAGGCTTTCCCACGAGGCTTTCCCACAGGGCTGTCCCACGTGCATACGTGGTGGGAGTCGATCCTCGGCTTGAACGTCAAGGCAGTGCAGGGAAAACAGGTTCCTCTGGAATGGACTGACACATCTGGGGGACTCTTGGAATGGTGTCACGACACTGGAGTTCCTCTCGCCTTTCCTGTGGAGAGCGCCTCCTCTTGAGATGCGACGGGAACGCCGGGAATTCTTTCCCTACTAAACAGGGAAAGGATCCCTCATCTCGAGCTAGGAGGCGGAAACGGGGCTCCCCTGCATGTGTGCGGGACCCACGTGCTTCCTCTCGAGTGGAGACGGGTATGTCGGGGAACTTCTTGAGTTGCAGCAAGGGTGTGAAGGACCCTTTGGAAGTTCCAGTGGTTAGATGCGATTGGCCTCGAGAAGCCTCAGCGGAAATGGGCCTCATCTCGCCTGGAGGGCAAAACCTCCTGGATTTTCTCGAGTTGCGGCAGGTGCTCTCGACTTACGACGGGGACCTCAGGGACCCGCTCTGGTGGCCTCAGGAAAGGCCAGTCCCATGCGAGTTCCTCGGGGGCCTCTCGGGATTCCTCTCCCGTCGATGCCGGGGCCTAAGACATTGTGTGGAGTCGGGGCCGGAACCTGAGGATTCCTCTCCAGTGCTGACATGGATCTTGGGGTATTCTGGAGTCTCCCCAGGGGAGTCAGTCCTCGTCTCGAATGCGGGCATGCACTTGCGCTTTCCTCCAGAGCGGTAGCAGCAGTGTCACGCAGTCCGCCGCGTGGATCAAAGGATCTATGGTTTCCCTCGAGTCTTTCCCACGAGGCTTTCCCACGAGGCTTTCCCACAGGGCTGTCCCACGTGCACACGTGGTGGGAGTCGATCCTCGGCTTGAACGTCAAGGCAGTGCAGGGAAAACAGGTTCCTCTGGAATGGACTGACACATCTGGGGGACTCTTGGAATGGTGGCACGACCCTGGAGTTCCTCCCGCCTTTCCTGTGGAGAGCGCCTCCTCTTGAGATGCGACAGGAACGCCGGGAATTCTTTCCCTACGAAACAGGGAAAGGATCCCTCATCTCGTGCTAGGAGGCGGAAACGGGGCTCCCCTGGATGTGTGCGGGACCCACGTGCTTCCTCTCGAGTGGAGACGGGTATGTCGGGGAACTTCTTGAGTTGTAGCAAGGGTGTGAAGGAACCTTTGGAAGTTCCAGTGGTTGGACGTGATTAGCCTCGAGAAGCCTCAGCGGAAATGGGCCTCATCTCGCCTGGAGGGCAAATCCTCCTGGATTTTCTCGAGTTGCGGCAGGTGATCTCGACTTACGACGGGGACCTCAGGGACCCGCTCTGGTGGCCTCAGGAAAGGCCAGTCCCCATGCGAGTTCCTCGGGGGCCTCTCGGGATTCCTCTCCCGTCGATGCCGGGGCCTAAGACCTTCTGTGGAGTCGGGGCCGGAACCTGAGGATTCCTCTCCAGTGCTGACATGGATCTTGGGGTACTTCTGGAGTCTCCCCAGGGGAGTCAGTCCTCGTCTCGAATGCGGGCATGCACTTGCGCTTTCCTCCAGAGCGGTAGCAGCAGTGTCACGCAGTCCACCGCGTGGATCAAAGGATCTATGGTTTTCCCTCGAGTCTTTCCCACGAGGCTTTCCAACGAGGCTTTCCCACAGGGCTGTCCCACGTGCACAGGTGGTGGGAGTCGATCCTCGGCTTGAACGTCAAGGCAGTGCAGGGAAAACAGGTTCCTCTGGAATGGACTGACACATCTGGGGGACTCTTGGAATGGTGGCATGACCCTGGAGTTCCTCTCGCCTTTCCTGTGGAGAGCGCCTCCTCTTGAGATGCGACGGGAACGCCGGGAATTCTTTCCCTACGAAACAGGGAAAGGATCCCTCATCTCGAGCTAGGAGGCGGAAACGGGGCTCCCCTGGATGTGTGCGGGACCCCACGTGCTTCCTCTCGAGTGGAGACGGGTATGTCGGGGCAATTCTTGAGTTACAGCAAGGGTGTGAAGGACCCTTTGGAAGTTCCAGTGGTTAGATGTGATTGGCCTCGAGAAGCCTCAGCGGAAATGGGCCTCATCTCGCCTGGAGGGCAAAACCTCCTGGATTTTCTCGAGTTGCTGCAGGTGCTCTCGACTTACGACGGGGACCTCAGGGACCCGCTCTGGTGGCCTCAGGAAAGGCCAGTCCCCATGCGAGTTCCTCGGGGGCGTCTCGGGATTCCTCTCCCGTCGATGCCGGGGCCTAAGACCTTGTGTGGAGTCGGGGCCGGAACCTGAGGATTCCTCTCCAGTGCTGACATGGATCTTGGGGTACTTCTGGAGTCTCCCCAGGGGAGTCAGTCCTCGTCTCGAATGCGGGCATGCACTTGCGCTTTCCTCCAGAGCGGTAGCAGCAGTGTCACGCAGTACGCCACGTGGATCAAAGGATCTATGGTTTTCCCTCGAGTCTTTCCCACGAGGCTTTCCCACGAGGCTTTCCCACAGGGCTGTCCCACGGGCACACGTGGTGGGAGTAGATCCTCGGCTTGAACGTCAAGGCAGTGCAGGGAAAACAGGTTCCTCTGGAATGGACTGACACATCTGGGGGACTCTTGGAATGGTGGCATGACCCTGGAGTTCCTCTCGCCTTTCCTGTGGAGAGCGCCTCCTCTTGAGATGCGACGGAAACGCCGGGAATTCTTTCCCTACGAAACAGGGAAAGGATCCCTCATCTCGAGCTAGGAGGCGGAAACGGGGCTCCCCTGGATGTGTGCGGGACCCTCGTGCTTCCTCTCGAGTGGAGACGGTTATGTCGGGGAACTTCTTGAGTTGCAGCAAGGGTGTCAAGGACCTTTTGGAAATTCCAGTGGTTAGATGTGATTAGCCTCGAGAAGCCTCAGCGGAAATGGGCCTCATCTCGCCTGGAGGGCAAAACCTCGTGGATTTTCTCGAGTTGCGGCAGGTGCTCTCGACTTACGATGGGGACCTCAGGGACCCGCTCTGGTGGCCTCAGGAAAGGCCAGTCCCCATGCGAGTTCCTCGTGGGCCTCTCGGGATTCCTCTCCCGTCGATGCCGGGGCCTAAGACCTTGTGTGGAGTCGGGGCCGGAACCTGAGGATTCCTGTCCAGTGCTGACATGGATCTTGGGGTACTTCTGGAGTCTCCCCAGGGGAGTCAGTCCTCGTCTCGAATGCCGGCATGCACTTGCGCTTTCCTCCAGAGCGGTAGCAGCAGTGTCACGCAGTCCGCCGCGTGGATCAAAGGATCTATGTTTTTCCCTCCAGTCTTTCCCACGAGGCTTTCCCACGAGGCTTTCCCACAGGGCTGTCCCACGTGCACACGTGGTGGGAGTCGATCCTCGGCTTGAACGTCAAGGCAGTGCAGGGAAAACAGGTTCCTCTGGAATGGACTGACACATCTGGGGGACTCTTGGAATGGTGGCACGACCCTGGAGTTCCTCTCGCCTTTCCTGTGGAGAGCGCCTCCTCTTGAGATGCGACGGGAACGCCGGGAATTCTTTCCCTACGAAACAGGGAAAGGATCCCTCATCTCGAGCTAGGAGGCGGAAACGGGGCTCCCCTGTATGTGTGCGGAACAACACGTGCTTCCTCTCGAGTGCAGACGGGTATGTCGGGGAACTTCTTGAGTTGCAGCAAGGGTGTGAAGGACCCTTTGGAATTTCCAGTGGTTAGATGTGATTGGCCTCGAGAAGCCTCAGCGGAAATGGGCCTCATCTCGCCTGGAGGGCAAAACCTCCTGGATTTTCTAGAGTTGCGGCAGGTGCTCTCGACTTACGACGGGGACCTCAGGGACCCGCTCTGGTGGCCTCAGGAAAGGCCAGTCCCCATGCGAGTTCCTCGGGGGCCTCTCGGGATTCCTCTCCCGTCGATGCCGGGGCCTAAGACCTTGTGTGGAGTCGGGGCCGGAACCTGAGGATTCCTCTCCAGTGCTGACATGGATCTTGGGGTACTTCTGGAGTCTCCCCAGGGGAGTCAGTCCTCGTCTCGAATGCGGGCATGCACTTGCGCTTTCCTCCAGAGCGGTAGCAGCAGTGTCACGCAGTCCGCCGCGTGGATCAAAGGATCTATGGTTTTCCCTCGAGTCTTTCCCAGGAGGCTTTCCCACGAGGCTTTCCCACAGGGCTGTCCCACGTGCACAGGTGGTGGGAGTCGATCCTCGGCTTGAACGTCAAGGCAGTGCAGGGAAAACAGGTTCCTCTGGAATGGACTGACACATCTGGGGGACTCTTGGAATGGTGGCACGACCCTGGAGTTCCTCTCGCCTTTCCTGTGGAGAGCGCCTCCTCTTGAGATGCGACGGGAACGCCGGGAATTCTTTCCCTACGAAACAGGGAAAGGATCCTTCATCTCGAGCTAGGAGGCGGAAACGGGGCTCCCCTGGATGTGTGCGCGACACCACGTGCTTCCTCTCGAGTGCAGACGGGTATGTCGGGGAACTTCTTGAGTTGCAGCAAGGGTGTGAAGGACCCTTTGGAAGTTCCAGTGGTTAGATGTGATTGGACTCGAGAAGCCTCAGCGGAAATGGGCCTCATCTCGCCTGGAGGGCAAAACCTCCTGGATTTTCTCGAGTTGCGGCAGGTGCTCTCGACTTACGACGGGAACTTCAGGAACCCTCTCTGGTGGCCTCAGAAAAGGCCAGTCCCAATGCGAGTTCCTCGGGGGCGTCTCGGGATTCCTCTCCCGTCGATGCCGGGGCCTAAGACCTTGTGTGGAGTCGGGGCCGGAACCTGAGGATTCCTCTCCAGTGCTGACATGGATCTTGGGGTACTTCTGGAGTCTCCCCAGGCGAGTCAGTCCTCGTCTCGAATGCGGGCATGCACTTGCGCTTTCCTCCAGAGCGGTAGCAGCAGTGTCACGGAGTCCGGCGCGTGGATCAAAGGATCTATGGTTTTCCCTCGAGTCTTTCCCACGAGGCTTTCCCACGAGGCTTTACCACAGGGCTGTCCCACGGGCACACGTGGTGGGAGTCGATCCTCGGCTTGAACGTCAAGGCAGTGCAGGGAAAACAGGTTCCTCTGGAATGGACTGACACATCTGGGGGACTCTTGGAATGGTGGCATGACCCTGGAGTTCCTCTCGCCTTTCCTGTGGAGAGCGCCTCCTCTTGAGATGCGACGGGAACGCCGGGAATTCTTTCCCTACGAAACAGGGAAAGGATCCCTCATCTCGAGCTAGGAGGCGGAAACAGGGCTCCCCTGGATGTGTGCGGAACAACACGTGCTTCCTCTCGAGTGCAGACGGGTATGTCGGGGAACTTCTTGAGTTGCAGCAAGGGTGTGAAGGACCCTTTGGAATTTCCAGTGGTTAGATGTGATTGGCCTCGAGAAGCCTCAGCGGAAATGGGCCTCATCTCGCCTGGAGGGCAAAACCTCCTGGATTTTCTCGAGTTGCGGCAGGTGCTCTCGACTTACGACGGGGACCTCAGGGACCCGCTCTGGTGGCCTCAGGAAAGGCCAGTCCCCATGCGAGTTCCTCGGGGGCCTCTCGGGATTCCTCTCCCGTCGATGCCGGGGCCTAAGACCTTGTGTGGAGTCGGGGCAGGAAACTGAGGATTCCTCTCCAGTGCTGACATGGATCTTGGGGTACTTCTGGAGTCTCCCCAGGGGAGTCAGTCCTCGTCTCGAATGCGGGCATGCACTTGCGCTTTCCTCCAGAGCGGTAGCAGCAGTGTCACGCAGTCCGGCGCATGGATCAAAGGATCTATGGTTTTCCCTCGAGTCTTTCCCACGAGGCTTTCCCACGAGGCTTTCCCACAGGGCTGTCCCACGTGCACACGTGGTGGGAGTCGATCCTCGGCTTGAACGTCAAGGCAGTGCAGGGAAAACAGGTTCCTCTGGAATGGACTGACACATCTGGGGGACTCTTGGAATGGTGGCACGACCCTGGAGTTCCTCTCGCCTTTCTTGTGGAGAGCGCCTCCTCTTGAGAGGCGACGGGAACGCCGGGAATTCTTTCCCTACGAAACAGGGAAAGGATCCCTCATCTCGAGCTAGGAGGCGGAAACGGGGCTCCCCTGGATGTGTGCGGGACCCCACGTGCTTCCTCTCGAGTGGAGACGGGTATGTCGGGGAACTTCTTGAGTTGCAGCAAGGGTGTGAAGGACCCTTTGGAAGTTCCAGTGGTTAGATGTGATTGGCCTCGAGAAGCCTCAGCGGAAATGGGCCTAATCTCGCCTGGAGGGCAAAACCTCCTGGATTTTCTCGAGTTGCGGCAGGTGCTCTCGACTTACGACGGGGACCTCAGGGACCCGCTCTGGTGGCCTCAGGAAAGGCCAGTCCCCATGCGAGTTCCTCGGGGGCCTCTCGGGATTCCTCTCCCGTCGATGCCGGGGCCTAAGACCTTGTGTGGAGTCGGGGCAGGATCCTGAGGATTCCTCTCCAGTCTGACATGGATCTTGGGGTACTTCTGGAGTCTCCCCAGGGGAGTCAGTCCTCGTCTCGAATGCGGGCATGCACTTGCCCTTTCCTCCAGAGCGGTAGCAGCAGTGTCACGCAGTCCGCCGCGTGGATCAAAGGATCTATAGTTTTCCCTCGAGTATTTCCCACGAGGCTTTCCCACGAGGCTTTCCCACAGGGCTGTCCCACGTGCACACGTGGTGGGAGTCGATCCTCGGCTTGAACGTCAAGGCAGTGCAGGGAAAACTGGTTCCTCTGGAATGGACTGACACATCTGGGGGACTCTTGGAATGGTGGCACGACCCTGGAGTTCCTCTCGCCTTTCCTGTGGAGATCGCCTCCTCTTGACATGCGACGGGAACGCCGGGAATTCTTTCCCTACGAAACAGGGAAAGGATCCCTCATCTCAAGCTAGGAGGCGGAAACAGGGCTCATCTGGATGTGTGCGGGACCCACGTGCTTCCTCTCGAGTGCAGACGGGTGTGTCGGGGAACTTCTTGAGTTGCAGCAAGGGTGTGAAGGACCCTTTGGAAGTTCCAGTGGTTAGATGTGATTGGCCTCGAGAAGCCTCAGCAGAAATGGGCCTCATCTCGCCTGGAGGGCAAAACCTCCTGGATTTTCTCGAGTTGTGGCAGGTGCTCTCGACTTACGACGGGGACCTCAGGGAACCGCTCTGGTGGCCTCAGGAAAGGCCAGTCCCCAGGCGAGTTCCTTGGGGGCCTCTCGGGATTCCTCTCCCGTCGATGCCGGGGCCTAAGACCTTGTGTGGAGTCGGGGCCGGAACCTGAGGATTCCTCTCCAGTGCTGACATGGATCTTGGGGTACTTCTGGAGTCTCCCCAGGGAAGTCAGTCCTCGTCTCGAATGCGGGCATGCACTTGCGCTTTCCTCCAGATCGGTAGCAGCAGTGTCACGCAGTCCGCTGCGTGGATCAAAGGATCTATGGTTTTCCCTCGTGTCTTTCCCACGAGGCTTTCCCACGAGGCTTTCCCACAGGGCTGTCCCACGTGCACACGTGGTGGGAGTCGATCCTCGGCTTGAACGTCAAGGCAGTGCAGGGAAAACAGGTTCCTCTGGAATGGACTGACACATCTGGGGGACTCTTGGAATGGTGTCACGACCCTGGAGTTCCTCTCGCCTTTCCTGTGGAGAGCGCCTCCTCTTGAGATGCGACGGGAACGCCGGGAATTCTTTCCCTACGAAACAGGGAAAGGATCCCTCATCTCGAGCTAGGAGGCGGAAACGGAGCTCCCCTGGATGTGTGCGGGACCCCACGTGCTTCCTCTCGAGTGGAGACGGGTATGTCGGGGAACTTCTTGAGTTGCAGCAATGGTGTGAAGGACCCTTTGGAAGTTCCAGTGGTTAGATGTGATTGGCCTCGAGAAGCCTCAGCGGAAATGGGCCTCATCTCGCCTGGAGGGCAAAACCTCCTGGATTTTCTCGAGTTGCGGCAGGTGCTCTCGACTTACGACGGGGACCTCAGGGACCCGCTCTGGTGGCCCCAGGAAAGGCCAGTCCCCATGCGAGTTCCTCGGGGGCGTCTCGGGATTCCTCTCCCGTCGATGCCGGGGCCTAAGACCTTGTGTGGAGTCGGGGCCGGGACCTGAGGATTCCTCTCCAGTGCTGACATGGATCTTGGGGTACTTCTGGAGTCTCCCCAGGGGAGTCAGTCCTCGTCTCGAATGCGGGCATGCACTTGCGCTTTCCTCCAGAGCGGTAGCAGCAGTGTCACGCAGTCCGCCGCGTGGATCAAAGGATCTATGGTTTTCCCTCGAGTCTTTCCCACGAGGCTTTCCCACGAGGCTTTCCCACAGAGCTGTCCCACGTGCACACGTGGTGGGAGTCGATCCTCGGCTTGAACGTCAAGGCAGTGCAGGGAAAACAGGTTCCTCTGGAATGGACTGACACATCTGGGGGACTCTTGGAATGGTGGCATGACCCTGGAGTTCCTCTCGCCTTTCCTGTGGAGAGCGCCTCCTCTTGAGATGCGACGGGAACGCCGGGAATTCTTTCCCTACGAAACAGGGAAAGGATCCCTCATCTCGAGCTAGGAGGCGGAAACGGGGCTCCCCTGGATGTGTGCGGGACACCACGTGCTTCCTCTCGAGTGGAGACGGGTATGTCGGGGAACTTCTTGAGTTGCAGCAAGGGTGTGAAGGACCCTTTGGAATGTCCAGTGGTTATATGTGATTGGCCTCGAGAAGCCTCAGCGGAAATGGGCCTCATCTCGCCTGGAGGGCAAAACCTCCTGGATTTTCTCGAGTTGCGGCAGGTGCTCTCGACTTACGACGGGGACCTCAGGGACCCGCTCTGGTGGCCTCAGGAAAGGCCAGTCCCCATGCGAGTTCCTCGGGGGCCTCTCGGGATTCCTCTCCCGTCGATGCCGGGGCCTAAGACCTTGTGTGGAGTCGGGGCCGGAACCTGAGGATTCCTCTCCAGTGCTGACATGGATCTTGGGGTACTTCTGGAGTCTCCCCAGGGGAGTCAGTCCTCGTCTCGAATGCGGGCATGCACTTGCGCTTTCCTCCAGAGCGGTAGCAGCAGTGTCTCGCAGTCCGCCGCGTGGATCAAAGGATCTCTGGTTTTCCCTCGAGTCTTTCCCACGAGGCTTTCCCACATTGCTGTCCCACGTGCACACGTGGTGGGAGTCGATCCTTGGCTTGAACGTCAAGGCAGGGCAGGGAAAACAGGTTCCTCTGGAATGGACTGACACATCTGGGGGACTCTTGGAATGGTGGCACGACCCTGGAGTTCCTCTCGCCTTTCCTGTGGAGAGCGCCTCCTCTTGACATGCGACGGGAACGCCGGGAATTCTTTCCCTACGAAACAGGGAAAGGATCCCTCATCTCGAGCTAGGAGGCGGAAACAGGGCTCATCTGGATGTGTGCGGGACCCACGTGCTTCCTCTCGAGTGCAGCCGGGTGTGTCGGGGAACTTCTTGAGTTGCAGCAAGGGTGTGAAGGACCCTTTGGAAGTTCCAGTGGTTAGATGTGATTGGCCTCGAGAAGCCTCAGCAGAAATGGGCCTCATCTCGCCTGGAGGGCAAAACCTCCTGGATTTTCTCGAGTTGTGGCAGGTGCTCTCGACTTACGACGGGGACCTCAGGGAACCGCTCTGGTGGCCTCAGGAAAGGCCAGTCCCCATGCGAGTTCCTTGGGGGCCTCTCGGGATTCCTCTCCCGTCGATGCCGGGGCCTAAGACCTTGTGTGGAGTCGGGGCCGGAACCTGAGGATTCCTCTCCAGTGCTGACATGGATCTTGGGGTACTTCTGGAGTCTCCCCAGGGGAGTCTGTCCTCGTCTCGAATGCGGGCATGCACTTGCGCTTTCCTCCAGAGCGGTAGCAGCAGTGTCACGCAGTCCGCTGCGTGGATCAAAGGATCTATGGTTTTCCCTCGTGTCTTTCCCACGAGGCTTTCCCACGAGGCTTTCCCACAGGGCTGTCCCACGTGCACACGTGGTGGGAGTCGATCCTCGGCTTGAACGTCAAGGCAGTGCAGGGAAAACAGGTTCCTCTGGAATGGACTGACACATCTGGGGGACTCTTGGAATGGTGTCACGACCCTGGAGTTCCTCTCGCCTTTCCTGTGGAGAGCGCCTCCTCTTGAGATGCGACGGGAACGCCGGGAATTCTTTCCCTACGAAACAGGGAAAGGATCCCTCATCTCGAGCTAGGAGGCGGAAACGGAGCTCCCCTGGATGTGTGCGGGACCCCACGTGCTTCCTCTCGAGTGGAGACGGGTATGTCGGGGAACTTCTTGAGTTGCAGCAAGGGTGTGAAGGACCCTTTGGAAGTTCCAGTGGTTAGATGTGATTGGCCTCGAGAAGCCTCAGCGGAAATGGGCCTCATCTCGCCTGGAGGGCAAAACCTCCTGGATTTTCTCGAGTTGCGGCAGGTGCTCTCGACTTACGACGGGGACCTCAGGGACCCGCTCTGGTGGCACCAGGAAAGGCCAGTCCCCATGCGAGTTCCTCGGGGGCCTCTCGGGATTCCTCTCCCGTCGATGCCGGGGCCTAAGACCTTGTGTGGAGTCGGGGCAGGAAACTGAGGATTCCTCTCCAGTGCTGACATGGATCTTGGGGTACTTCTGGAGTCTCCCCAGGGGAGTCAGTCCTCGTCTCGAATGCGGGCATGCACTTGCGCTTTCCTCCAGAGCGGTAGCAGCAGTGTCACGCTGTCCGCCGCGTGGATCAAAGGATCTATGGTTTTCCCTCGAGTCTTTCCCACGAGGCTTTCCCACGAGGCTTTCCCACAGGGCTGTCCCACGTGCACACGTGGTGGGAGTCGATCCTCGGCTTGAACGTCAAGGCAGTGCAGGGAAAACAGGTTCCTCTGGAATGGACTGACACATCTGGGGGACTCTTGGAATGGTGGCACGACCCAGGAGTTCCTCTCGCCTTTCCTGTGGAGAGCGCCTCCTCTTGAGATGCGACGGGAACGCCGGGAATTCTTTCCCTACGAAACAGGGAAAGGATCCCTCATCTCGAGCTAGGAGGCGGAAACGGGGCTCCCCTGGATGTGTTCGGGACCCCACGTCCTTCCTCTCGAGTGGAGACGGGTATGTCGGGGAACTTCTTGAGTTGCAGCAAGGGTGTGAAGGACCCTTTGGAAGTTCCAGTGGTTAGATGTGATTGGCCTCGAGAAGCCTCAGCGGAAATGGGCCTCATCTCGCTTGGAGGGCAAAACCTCCTGGATTTTCTCGAGTTGCGGCAGGTGCTCTCGACTTACGACGGGGACCTCAGGGACCCGCTCTGGTGGCCTCAGGAAAGGCCAGTCCCCATGCGAGTTCCTCGGGGGCCTCTCGGGATTCCTCTCCCGTCGATGCCGGGGCCTAAGACCTTGTGTGGAGTCGGGGCCGGAAACTGAGGATTCCTCTCCAGTGCTGACATGGATCTTGGGGTACTTCTGGAGTCTCCCCAGGGGAGTCAGTCCTCGTCTCGAATGCGGGCATGCACTTGCGCATTAATCCAGAGCGGTAGCAGCAGTGTCACGCAGTCCGCCACGTGGATCAAAGGATCTATGGTTTTCCCTCGAGTCTTTCCCACGAGGCTTTCCCACGAGGCTTTCCCACAGGGCTGTCCCACGTGCACACGTGGTGGGAGTCGATCCTCGGCATGAACGTCAAGGCAGTGCAGGGAAAACAGGTTCCTCTGGAATGGACTGACACATCTGGGGGACTCTTGGAATGGTGTCACGACCCTGGAGTTCCTCTCGTCTTTCCTGTGGAGAGCGCCTCCTCTTGAGATGCGACGGGAACGCCGGGAATTCTTTCCCTACGAAACAGGGAAAGGATCAATCATCTCGAGCTAGGAGGCGGAAACGGGGCTCCCCTGGATGTGTGCGGGACCCCACGTGCTTCCTCTCGAGTGGAGACGGGTATGTCGGGGAACTTCTTGAGTTGCAGCAACGGTGTGCAGGACCTTTTGGAAGTTCCAGTGGTTAGATGTGATTGGCCTCGAGAAGCCTCAGTGGAAATGGGCCTCATCTCGCCTGGAGGGCAAAATCTCCTGGATTTTCTCGAGTTGCGGCAGGTGCTCTCGACTTACGACGGTGACCTCAGGGAACCGCTCTGGTGGCCTCAGGAAAGGCCAGTTCCCATGCGAGTTCTTCGGGGGCCTCTCGGGATTCCTCTCCCGTCGATGCCGGGGCCTAAGACCTTGTGTGGAGTCGGGGCCGGAACCTGAGGATTCCTCTCCAGTGCTGACATGGATCTTGGGGTACTTCTGGAGTCTCCCCAGGGGAGTCAGTCCTCGTCTCGAATGCGGGCATGCACTTGCGCTTTCCTCCAGAGCGGTAGCAGCAGTGTCACGCAGTCCGCCGCGTGGATCAAAGGATCTATGGTTTTCCTTCGAGTCTTTCCCACGAGGCTTTCCCACGAGGCTTTCCCACAGGGCTGTCCCACGTGCACACGTGGTGGGAGTCGATCCTCGGCTTGAACGTCAAGGCAGTGCAGGGAAAACAGGTTCCTCTGGAATGGACTGACACATCTGGGGAACTCTTGGAATGGTGGCACGACCCTGGAGTTCCTCTCGCCTTTCCTGTGGAGAGCGCCTCCTCTTGAGATGCGACGGGAACGCCGGGAATTCTTTCCCTACGAAACAGGGAAAGGATCCCTCGTCTCGAGCTAGGAGGTGGAAACGGGGCTCCACTGGATGTGTGCCGGACACCACGTGCTTCCTCTCGAGTGGAGACGGGTATGTCGGGGAACTTCTTGAGTTGCAGCAAGGGTGTGAAGGACCCTTTGGAAGTTCCAGTGGTTAGACGTGATTGGCCTCGAGAAGCCTCAGCGGAAATGGGCCTCATCTTGCCTGGAGGGCAAAATCTCCTGGATTTTCTCGAGTTGCGGCAGGTGCTCTCAACTTACGACGGGGACCTCAGGGACCCGCTCTGGTGGCCTCAGGAAAGGCCAGTCCCCATGCGAGTTCCTCGGGGCGTCTCGGGATTCCTCTCCCGTCGATGCCGGGGCCTAAGACCTTGTGTGGAGTCGGGGCCAGAACCTGAGGATTCCTCTCCAGTGCTGACATGGATCTTGGGGTACTTCTGGAGTCTCCCCAGGGGAGTCAGTCCTCGTCTCGAATGCGGGCATGCACTTGCGCTTTCCTCCAGAGCGGTAGCAGCAGTGTCACGCAGTCCGCCGCGTGGATCAAAGGATCTATGGTTTTCCCTCGAGTCTTTCCCACGAGGCTTTCCCACGAGGCTTTCCCACAGGGCTGTCCCACGTGCACACGTGGTGGGAGTCGATCCTCGGCTTGAACGTCAAGGCAGTGCAGGGAAAACAGGTTCCTCTGGAATGGACTGACACATCTGGGGGACTCTTGGAATGGTGGCATGACCCTGGAGTTCCTCTCGCCTTTCCTGTGGAGAGCGCCTCCTCTTGAGATGCGACGGGAACGCCGGGAATTCTTTCCCTACGAAACAGGGAAAGGATCCCTCATCTCGAGCTAGGAGGCGGAAACGGGGCTCCCCTGGATGTGTGCGGGACCCCACGTGCTTCGTCTCGAGTGGAGACGGGTATGTCGGGGAAATTCTTGAGTTACAGCAAGGGTGTGAAGGACCCTTTGGAAGTTCCAGTGGTTAGATGTGATTGGCCTCGAGAAGCCTCAGCGGAAATGGGCCTCATCTCGCCTGGAGGGCAAAACCTCCTGGATTTTCTCGAGTTGCGGCAGGTGCTCTCGACTTACGACGGGGACTTCAGGAACCCGCTCTGGTGGCCTCAGAAAAGGCCAGTCCCCATGCGAGTTCCTCGGGGGCGTCTCGGGATTCCTCTCCCGTCGATGCCGGGGCCTAAGACCTTGTGTGGAGTCGGGGCCGGGACCTGAGGATTCCTCTCCAGTGCTGACATGGATCTTGGGGTACTTCTGGAGTCTCCCCAGGGGAGTCAGTCCTCGTCTCGAATGCGGGCATGCACTTGCGCTTTCCTCCAGAGCGGTAGCAGCAGTGTCACGCAGTCCGCCGCGTGGATCAAAGGATCTATGGTTTTCCCTCGAGTCTTTCCCACGAGGCTTTCCCACGAGGCTTTCCCACAGAGCTGTCCCACGTGCACACGTGGTGGGAGTCGATCCTCGGCTTGAACGTCAAGGCAGTGCAGGGAAAACAGGTTCCTCTGGAATGGACTGACACATCTGGGGGACTCTTGGAATGGTGGCATGACCCTGGAGTTCCTCTCGCCTTTCCTGTGGAGAGCGCCTCCTCTTGAGATGCGACGGGAACGCCGGGAATTCTTTCCCTACGAAACAGGGAAAGGATCCCTCATCTCGAGCTAGGAGGCGGAAACGGGGCTCCCCTGGATGTGTGCGGGACACCACGTGCTTCCTCTCGAGTGGAGACGGGTATGTCGGGGAACTTCTTGAGTTGCAGCAAGGGTGTGAAGGACCCTTTGGAATGTCCAGTGGTTATATGTGATTGGCCTCGAGAAGCCTCAGCGGAAATGGGCCTCATCTCGCCTGGAGGGCAAAACCTCCTGGATTTTCTCGAGTTGCGGCAGGTGCTCTCGACTTACGACGGGGACCTCAGGGACCCGCTCTGGTGGCCTCAGGAAAGGCCAGTCCCCATGCGAGTTCCTCGGGGGCCTCTCGGGATTCCTCTCCCGTCGATGCCGGGGCCTAAGACCTTGTGTGGAGTCGGGGCCGGAACCTGAGGATTCCTCTCCAGTGCTGACATGGATCTTGGGGTACTTCTGGAGTCTCCCCAGGGGAGTCAGTCCTCGTCTCGAATGCGGGCATGCACTTGCGCTTTCCTCCAGAGCGGTAGCAGCAGTGTCTCGCAGTCCGCCGCGTGGATCAAAGGATCTCTGGTTTTCCCTCGAGTCTTTCCCACGAGGCTTTCCCACATTGCTGTCCCACGTGCACACGTGGTGGGAGTCGATCCTTGGCTTGAACGTCAAGGCAGGGCAGGGAAAACAGGTTCCTCTGGAATGGACTGACACATCTGGGGGACTCTTGGAATGGTGGCACGACCCTGGAGTTCCTCTCGCCTTTCCTGTGGAGAGCGCCTCCTCTTGACATGCGACGGGAACGCCGGGAATTCTTTCCCTACGAAACAGGGAAAGGATCCCTCATCTCGAGCTAGGAGGCGGAAACAGGGCTCATCTGGATGTGTGCGGGACCCACGTGCTTCCTCTCGAGTGCAGCCGGGTGTGTCGGGGAACTTCTTGAGTTGCAGCAAGGGTGTGAAGGACCCTTTGGAAGTTCCAGTGGTTAGATGTGATTGGCCTCGAGAAGCCTCAGCAGAAATGGGCCTCATCTCGCCTGGAGGGCAAAACCTCCTGGATTTTCTCGAGTTGTGGCAGGTGCTCTCGACTTACGACGGGGACCTCAGGGAACCGCTCTGGTGGCCTCAGGAAAGGCCAGTCCCCATGCGAGTTCCTTGGGGGCCTCTCGGGATTCCTCTCCCGTCGATGCCGGGGCCTAAGACCTTGTGTGGAGTCGGGGCCGGAACCTGAGGATTCCTCTCCAGTGCTGACATGGATCTTGGGGTACTTCTGGAGTCTCCCCAGGGGAGTCTGTCCTCGTCTCGAATGCGGGCATGCACTTGCGCTTTCCTCCAGAGCGGTAGCAGCAGTGTCACGCAGTCCGCTGCGTGGATCAAAGGATCTATGGTTTTCCCTCGTGTCTTTCCCACGAGGCTTTCCCACGAGGCTTTCCCACAGGGCTGTCCCACGTGCACACGTGGTGGGAGTCGATCCTCGGCTTGAACGTCAAGGCAGTGCAGGGAAAACAGGTTCCTCTGGAATGGACTGACACATCTGGGGGACTCTTGGAATGGTGTCACGACCCTGGAGTTCCTCTCGCCTTTCCTGTGGAGAGCGCCTCCTCTTGAGATGCGACGGGAACGCCGGGAATTCTTTCCCTACGAAACAGGGAAAGGATCCCTCATCTCGAGCTAGGAGGCGGAAACGGAGCTCCCCTGGATGTGTGCGGGACCCCACGTGCTTCCTCTCGAGTGGAGACGGGTATGTCGGGGAACTTCTTGAGTTGCAGCAAGGGTGTGAAGGACCCTTTGGAAGTTCCAGTGGTTAGATGTGATTGGCCTCGAGAAGCCTCAGCGGAAATGGGCCTCATCTCGCCTGGAGGGCAAAACCTCCTGGATTTTCTCGAGTTGCGGCAGGTGCTCTCGACTTACGACGGGGACCTCAGGGACCCGCTCTGGTGGCACCAGGAAAGGCCAGTCCCCATGCGAGTTCCTCGGGGGCCTCTCGGGATTCCTCTCCCGTCGATGCCGGGGCCTAAGACCTTGTGTGGAGTCGGGGCAGGAAACTGAGGATTCCTCTCCAGTGCTGACATGGATCTTGGGGTACTTCTGGAGTCTCCCCAGGGGAGTCAGTCCTCGTCTCGAATGCGGGCATGCACTTGCGCTTTCCTCCAGAGCGGTAGCAGCAGTGTCACGCTGTCCGCCGCGTGGATCAAAGGATCTATGGTTTTCCCTCGAGTCTTTCCCACGAGGCTTTCCCACGAGGCTTTCCCACAGGGCTGTCCCACGTGCACACGTGGTGGGAGTCGATCCTCGGCTTGAACGTCAAGGCAGTGCAGGGAAAACAGGTTCCTCTGGAATGGACTGACACATCTGGGGGACTCTTGGAATGGTGGCACGACCCAGGAGTTCCTCTCGCCTTTCCTGTGGAGAGCGCCTCCTCTTGAGATGCGACGGGAACGCCGGGAATTCTTTCCCTACGAAACAGGGAAAGGATCCCTCATCTCGAGCTAGGAGGCGGAAACGGGGCTCCCCTGGATGTGTTCGGGACCCCACGTCCTTCCTCTCGAGTGGAGACGGGTATGTCGGGGAACTTCTTGAGTTGCAGCAAGGGTGTGAAGGACCCTTTGGAAGTTCCAGTGGTTAGATGTGATTGGCCTCGAGAAGCCTCAGCGGAAATGGGCCTCATCTCGCTTGGAGGGCAAAACCTCCTGGATTTTCTCGAGTTGCGGCAGGTGCTCTCGACTTACGACGGGGACCTCAGGGACCCGCTCTGGTGGCCTCAGGAAAGGCCAGTCCCCATGCGAGTTCCTCGGGGGCCTCTCGGGATTCCTCTCCCGTCGATGCCGGGGCCTAAGACCTTGTGTGGAGTCGGGGCCGGAAACTGAGGATTCCTCTCCAGTGCTGACATGGATCTTGGGGTACTTCTGGAGTCTCCCCAGGGGAGTCAGTCCTCGTCTCGAATGCGGGCATGCACTTGCGCATTAATCCAGAGCGGTAGCAGCAGTGTCACGCAGTCCGCCACGTGGATCAAAGGATCTATGGTTTTCCCTCGAGTCTTTCCCACGAGGCTTTCCCACGAGGCTTTCCCACAGGGCTGTCCCACGTGCACACGTGGTGGGAGTCGATCCTCGGCATGAACGTCAAGGCAGTGCAGGGAAAACAGGTTCCTCTGGAATGGACTGACACATCTGGGGGACTCTTGGAATGGTGTCACGACCCTGGAGTTCCTCTCGTCTTTCCTGTGGAGAGCGCCTCCTCTTGAGATGCGACGGGAACGCCGGGAATTCTTTCCCTACGAAACAGGGAAAGGATCAATCATCTCGAGCTAGGAGGCGGAAACGGGGCTCCCCTGGATGTGTGCGGGACCCCACGTGCTTCCTCTCGAGTGGAGACGGGTATGTCGGGGAACTTCTTGAGTTGCAGCAACGGTGTGCAGGACCCTTTGGAAGTTCCAGTGGTTAGATGTGATTGGCCTCGAGAAGCCTCAGTGGAAATGGGCCTCATCTCGCCTGGAGGGCAAAATCTCCTGGATTTTCTCGAGTTGCGGCAGGTGCTCTCGACTTACGACGGTGACCTCAGGGAACCGCTCTGGTGGCCTCAGGAAAGGCCAGTTCCCATGCGAGTTCTTCGGGGGCCTCTCGGGATTCCTCTCCCGTCGATGCCGGGGCCTAAGACCTTGTGTGGAGTCGGGGCCGGAACCTGAGGATTCCTCTCCAGTGCTGACATGGATCTTGGGGTACTTCTGGAGTCTCCCCAGGGGAGTCAGTCCTCGTCTCGAATGCGGGCATGCACTTGCGCTTTCCTCCAGAGCGGTAGCAGCAGTGTCACGCAGTCCGCCGCGTGGATCAAAGGATCTATGGTTTTCCTTCGAGTCTTTCCCACGAGGCTTTCCCACGAGGCTTTCCCACAGGGCTGTCCCACGTGCACACGTGGTGGGAGTCGATCCTCGGCTTGAACGTCAAGGCAGTGCAGGGAAAACAGGTTCCTCTGGAATGGACTGACACATCTGGGGAACTCTTGGAATGGTGGCACGACCCTGGAGTTCCTCTCGCCTTTCCTGTGGAGAGCGCCTCCTCTTGAGATGCGACGGGAACGCCGGGAATTCTTTCCCTACGAAACAGGGAAAGGATCCCTCGTCTCGAGCTAGGAGGTGGAAACGGGGCTCCACTGGATGTGTGCCGGACACCACGTGCTTCCTCTCGAGTGGAGACGGGTATGTCGGGGAACTTCTTGAGTTGCAGCAAGGGTGTGAAGGACCCTTTGGAAGTTCCAGTGGTTAGACGTGATTGGCCTCGAGAAGCCTCAGCGGAAATGGGCCTCATCTTGCCTGGAGGGCAAAATCTCCTGGATTTTCTCGAGTTGCGGCAGGTGCTCTCAACTTACGACGGGGACCTCAGGGACCCGCTCTGGTGGCCTCAGGAAAGGCCAGTCCCCATGCGAGTTCCTCGGGGCGTCTCGGGATTCCTCTCCCGTCGATGCCGGGGCCTAAGACCTTGTGTGGAGTCGGGGCCAGAACCTGAGGATTCCTCTCCAGTGCTGACATGGATCTTGGGGTACTTCTGGAGTCTCCCCAGGGGAGTCAGTCCTCGTCTCGAATGCGGGCATGCACTTGCGCTTTCCTCCAGAGCGGTAGCAGCAGTGTCACGCAGTCCGCCGCGTGGATCAAAGGATCTATGGTTTTCCCTCGAGTCTTTCCCACGAGGCTTTCCCACGAGGCTTTCCCACAGGGCTGTCCCACGTGCACACGTGGTGGGAGTCGATCCTCGGCTTGAACGTCAAGGCAGTGCAGGGAAAACAGGTTCCTCTGGAATGGACTGACACATCTGGGGGACTCTTGGAATGGTGGCATGACCCTGGAGTTCCTCTCGCCTTTCCTGTGGAGAGCGCCTCCTCTTGAGATGCGACGGGAACGCCGGGAATTCTTTCCCTACGAAACAGGGAAAGGATCCCTCATCTCGAGCTAGGAGGCGGAAACGGGGCTCCCCTGGATGTGTGCGGGACCCCACGTGCTTCGTCTCGAGTGGAGACGGGTATGTCGGGGAAATTCTTGAGTTACAGCAAGGGTGTGAAGGACCCTTTGGAAGTTCCAGTGGTTAGATGTGATTGGCCTCGAGAAGCCTCAGCGGAAATGGGCCTCATCTCGCCTGGAGGGCAAAACCTCCTGGATTTTCTCGAGTTGCGGCAGGTGCTCTCGACTTACGACGGTGACCTCAGGGAACCGCTCTGGTGGCCTCAGGAAAGGCCAGTCCCCATGCGAGTTCCTCGGGGGCCTCTCGGGATTCCTCTCCCGTGGATGCCGGGGCCTAAGACCTTGTGTGGAGTCGGGGCCGGAACCTGAGGATTCCTCTCCAGTGCTGACATGGATCTTGGGGTACTTCTGGAGTCTCCCCAGGGGAGTCAGTCCTCGTCTCGAATGCGGGCATGCACTTGCGCTTTCCTCCAGAGCGGTAGCAGCAGTGTCACGCAGTCCGCCGCGTGGATCAAAGGATCTATGGTTTTCCCTCGAGTCTTTCCCACGAGGCTTTCCCACGAGGCTTTCCCACAGGGCTGTCCCACGTGCACAGGTGGTGGGAGTCGATCCTCGGCTTGAACGTCAAGGCAGTGCAGGGAAAACAGGTTCGTCTGGAATGGACTGACACATCTGGGGGACTCTTGGAATGGTGGCACGACCCTGGAGTTCCTCTCGCCTTTCCTGTGGAGAGCGCCTCCTCTTGAGATGCGACGGGAACGCCGGGAATTCTTTCCCTACGAAACAGGGAAAGGATCCCTCATCTCGAGCTAGGAGGCGGAAACGGGGCTCCCCTGGATGTGTGCGGGACACCACGTGCTTCCTCTCGAGTGCAGACGGGTATGTCGGGGAACTTCTTGAGTTGCAGCAAGGGTGTGAAGGACCCTTTGGAAGTTCCAGTGGTTAGATGTGATTGGCCTCGAGAAGCCTCAGCGGAAATGGGCCTCATCTCGCCTGGAGGGCAAAACCTCCTGGATTTTCTCGAGTTGCGGCAGGTGCTCTCGACTTACGACGGGGACTTCAGGAACCCGCTCTGGTGGCCTCAGAAAAGGCCAGTCCCCATGCGAGTTCCTCGGGGCCTCTCGGGATTCCTCTCCCGTCGATGCCGGGGCCTAAGACCTTGTGTGGAGTCGGGGCCGGAACCTGAGGATTCCTCTCCAGTGCTGACATGGATCTTGGGGTACTTCTGGAGTCTCCCCAGGGGAGTCAGTCCTCGTCTCGAATGCGGGCATGCACTTGCGCTTTCCTCCAGAGCGGTAGCAGCAGTGTCACGCAGTCCGCCGCGTGGATCAAAGGATCTATGTTTTTCCCTCGAGTCTTTCCCACAAGGCTTTCCGACGAGGCTTTCCCACAGGGCTGTCCCACGTGCACACGTGGTGGGAGTCGATCCTCGGCTTGAACGTCAAGGCAGTGCAGGGAAAACAGGTTCCTCTGGAATGGACTGACACATCTGGGGGACTCTTGGAATGGTGGCATGACCCTGGAGTTCCTCTCGCCTTTCCTGTGGAGAGCGCCTCCTCTTGAGATGCGACGGGAACGCCGGGAATTCTTTCCCTACGAAACAGGGAAAGGATCCCTCATCTCGAGCTAGGAGGCGGAAACGGGGCTCCCCTGGATGTGTGCGGAACAACACGTGCTTCCTCTCGAGTGCAGACGGGTATGTCGGGGAACTTCTTGAGTTGCAGCAAGGGTGTGAAGGACCCTTTGGAAGTTCCAGTGGTTAGATGTGATTGGCCTCGAGAAGCCTCAGCGGAAATGGGCCTCATCTCGCCTGGAGGGCAAAACCTCCTGGATTTTCTCGAGTTGCGGCAGGTGCCCTCGACTTACGACGGGGACCTCAGGGACCCGCTCTGGTGGCCTCAGGAAAGGCCAGTCCCCATGCGAGTTCCTCGGGGACCTCTCGGGATTCCTCTCCCGTCGATGCCGGGGCCTAAGACCTTGTGTGGAGTCGGGGCCGGAACCTGAGGATTCCTCTCCAGTGCTGACATGGATCTTGGGGTACTTCTGGAGTCTCCCCAGGGGAGTCAGTCCTCGTCTCGAATGCGGGCATGCACTTGCGCTTTCCTCCAGAGCGGTAGCAGCAGTGTCACGCAGTCCGCCGCGTGGATCAAACGATCTATGTTTTTCCCTCGAGTCTTTCCCACGAGGCTTTCCCACGAGGCTTTCCCACAGGGCTGTCCCACGTGCACACGTGGTGGGAGTCGATCCTCGGCTTGAACGTCAAGGCAGTTCAGGGAAAACAGGTTCCTCTGGAATGGACTGACACATCTGGGGGACTCTTGGAATGGTGGCACGACCCTGGAGTTCCTCTCGCCTTTCCTGTGGAGTGCGCCTCCTCTTGAGATGCGACGGGAACGCCGGGAATTCTTTCCCTACGAAACAGGGAAAGGATCCCTCATCTCGAGCTAGGAGGCGGAAACGGGGCTCCCCTGGATGTGTGCGGGACTCCACGTGCTTCCTCTCGAGTGGAGACGGGTAAGTCGGGGAACTTCTTGAGTTGCAGCAAGGGTGTGAAGGACCCTTTGGAAGTTCCAGTGGTTAGATGTGATTGGCCTCGAGAAGCCTCAGCGGAAATGGGCCTCATCTCGCCTGGAGGGCAAAACCTCCTGGATTTTCTCGAGTTGCGGCAGGTGCTCTCGACTTACGACGGGGACCTCAGGGACCCGCTCTGGTGGCCTCAGGAAAGGCCAGTCCCCATGCGAGTTCCTCGGGGGCCTCTCGGGATTCCTCTCCCGTCGATGCCGGGGCCTAAGACCTTGTGTGGAGTCGGGACCGGAACCTGAGGATTCCTCTCCAGTGCTGACATGGATCTTGGGGTACTTCTGGAGTCTCCCCAGGGGAGTCAGTCCTCGTCTCGAATGCGGGCATGCACTTGCGCTTTAATCCAGAGCGGTAGCAGCAGTGTCACGCAGTCCGCCACGTGGATCAAAGGATCTATGGTTTTCCCTCGAGTCTTTCCCACGAGGCTTTCCCACGAGGCTTTCCCACAGGGCTGTCCCACGTGCACACGTGGTGGGAGTCGATCCTCGGCTTGAACGTCAAGGCAGTGCAGGGAAAACAGGTTCCTCTGGAATGGACTGACACATCTGGGGGACTCTTGGAATGGTGTCACGACCCTGGAGTTCCTCTCGCCTTTCCTGTGGAGAGCGCCTCCTCTTGAGATGCGACGGGAACGCCGGGAATTCTTTCCCTACGAAACAGGGAAAGGATCAATCATCTCGATCTAGGAGGCGGAAACGGGGCTCCCCTGGATGTGTGCGGGACCCCACGTGCTTCCTCTCGAGTGGAGACGGGTATGTCGGGGAACTTCTTGAGTTGCAGCAACGGTGTGCAGGACCCTTTGGAAGTTCCAGTGGTTAGATGTGATTGGCCTCGAGAAGCCTCAGTGGAAATGGGCCTCATCTCGCCTGGAGGGCAAAATCTCCTGGATTTTCTCGAGTTGCGGCAGGTGATCTCGACTTACGACGGTGACCTCAGGGACCCGCTCTGGTGGCCTCAGGAAAGGCCAGTCCCCATGCGAGTTCCTCGGGGACCTCTCGGGATTCCTCTCCCGTCGATGCCGGGGCCTAAGACCTTGTGTGGAGTCGGGGCCGGAACCTGAGGATTCCTCTCCAGTGCTGACATGGATCTTGGGGTACTTCTGGAGTCTCCCCAGGGGAGTCAGTCCTCGTCTCGAATGCGGGCATGCACTTGCGCTTTCCTCCAGAGCGGTAGCAGCAGTGTCACGCAGTCCGCCGCGTGGATCAAAGGATCTATGGTTTTCCCTCGAGTCTTTCCCACGAGGCTTTCCCACGAGGCTTTCCCACAGGGCTGTCCCACGTGCACACGTGGTGGGAGTCGATCCTCGGCTTGAACGTCAAGGCAGTGCAGGGAAAACAGGTTCCTCTGGAATGGACTGACACATCTGGGGGACTCTTGGAATGGTGGCATGACCCTGGAGTTCCTCTCGCCTTTCCTGTGGAGAGCGCCTCCTCTTGAGATGCGACGGGAACGCCGGGAATTCTTTCCCTACGAAACAGGGAAAGGATCCCTCATCTCGAGCTAGGAGGCGGAAACGGGGCTCCCCTGGATGTGTGCGGGACCCCACGTGCTTCGTCTCGAGTGGAGACGGGTATGTCGGGGAAATTCTTGAGTTACAGCAAGGGTGTGAAGGACCCTTTGGAAGTTCCAGTGGTTAGATGTGATTGGCCTCGAGAAGCCTCAGCGGAAATGGGCCTCATCTCGCCTGGAGGGCAAAACCTCCTGGATTTTCTCGAGTTGCGGCAGGTGCTCTCGACTTACGACGGTGACCTCAGGGAACCGCTCTGGTGGCCTCAGGAAAGGCCAGTCCCCATGCGAGTTCCTCGGGGGCCTCTCGGGATTCCTCTCCCGTGGATGCCGGGGCCTAAGACCTTGTGTGGAGTCGGGGCCGGAACCTGAGGATTCCTCTCCAGTGCTGACATGGATCTTGGGGTACTTCTGGAGTCTCCCCAGGGGAGTCAGTAATCGTCTCGAATGCGGGCATGCACTTGCGCTTTCCTCCAGAGCGGTAGCAGCAGTGTCACGCAGTCCGCCGCGTGGATCAAAGGATCTATGGTTTTCCCTCGAGTCTTTCCCACGAGGCTTTCCCACGAGGCTTTCCCACAGGGCTGTCCCACGTGCACAGGTGGTGGGAGTCGATCCTCGGCTTGAACGTCAAGGCAGTGCAGGGAAAACAGGTTCGTCTGGAATGGACTGACACATCTGGGGGACTCTTGGAATGGTGGCACGACCCTGGAGTTCCTCTCGCCTTTCCTGTGGAGAGCGCCTCCTCTTGAGATGCGACGGGAACGCCGGGAATTCTTTCCCTACGAAACAGGGAAAGGATCCCTCATCTCGAGCTAGGAGGCGGAAACGGGGCTCCCCTGGATGTGTGCGGGACACCACGTGCTTCCTCTCGAGTGCAGACGGGTATGTCGGGGAACTTCTTGAGTTGCAGCAAGGGTGTGAAGGACCCTTTGGAAGTTCCAGTGGTTAGATGTGATTGGCCTCGAGAAGCCTCAGCGGAAATGGGCCTCATCTCGCCTGGAGGGCAAAACCTCCTGGATTTTCTCGAGTTGCGGCAGGTGCTCTCGACTTACGACGGGGACTTCAGGAACCCGCTCTGGTGGCCTCAGAAAAGGCCAGTCCCCATGCGAGTTCCTCGGGGGCCTCTCGGGATTCCTCTCCCGTCGATGCCGGGGCCTAAGACCTTGTGTGGAGTCGGGGCCGGAACCTGAGGATTCCTCTCCAGTGCTGACATGGATCTTGGGGTACTTCTGGAGTCTCCCCAGGGGAGTCAGTCCTCGTCTCGAATGCGGGCATGCACTTGCGCTTTAATCCAGAGCGGTAGCAGCAGTGTCACGCAGTCCGCCGCGTGGATCAAAGGATCTATGGTTTTCCCTCGAGTCTTTCCCACAAGGCTTTCCCACGAGGCTTTCCCACAGGGCTGTCCCACGTGCACACGTGGTGGGAGTCGATCCTCGGCTTGAACGTCAAGGCAGTGCAGGGAAAACAGGTTCCTCTGGAATGGACTGACACATCTGGGGGACTCTTGGAATGGTGGCATGACCCTGGAGTTCCTCTCGCCTTTCCTGTGGAGAGCGCCTCCTCTTGAGATGCGACGGGAACGCCGGGAATTCTTTCCCTACGAAACAGGGAAAGGATCCCTCATCTCGAGCTAGGAGGCGGAAACGGGGCTCCCCTGGATGTGTGCGGAACAACACGTGCTTCCTCTCGAGTGCAGACGGGTATGTCGGGGAACTTCTTGAGTTGCAGCAAGGGTGTGAAGGACCCTTTGGAAGTTCCAGTGGTTAGATGTGATTGGCCTCGAGAAGCCTCAGCGGAAATGGGCCTCATCTCGCCTGGAGGGCAAAACCTCCTGGATTTTCTCGAGTTGCGGCAGGTGCCCTCGACTTACGACGGGGACCTCAGGGACCCGCTCTGGTGGCCTCAGGAAAGGCCAGTCCCCATGCGAGTTCCTCGGGGACCTCTCGGGATTCCTCTCCCGTCGATGCCGGGGCCTAAGACCTTGTGTGGAGTCGGGGCCGGAACCTGAGGATTCCTCTCCAGTGCTGACATGGATCTTGGGGTACTTCTGGAGTCTCCCCAGGGGAGTCAGTCCTCGTCTCGAATGCGGGCATGCACTTGCGCTTTCCTCCAGAGCGGTAGCAGCAGTGTCACGCAGTCCGCCGCGTGGATCAAAGGATCTATGGTTTTCCCTCGAGTCTTTCCCACGAGGCTTTCCCACGAGGCTTTCCCACAGGGCTGTCCCACGTGCACACGTGGTGGGAGTCGATCCTCGGCTTGAACGTCAAGGCAGTGCAGGGAAAACAGGTTCCTCTGGAATGGACTGACACATATGGGGGACTCTTGGAATGGTGGCATGACCCTGGAGTTCCTCTCGCCTTTCCTGTGGAGAGCGCCTCCTCTTGAGATGCGACGGGAACGCCGGGAATTCTTTCCCTACGAAAAAGGGAAAGGATCCCTCATCTCGAGCTAGGAGGCGGAAACGGGGCTCCCCTGGATGTGTGCGGAACAACACGTGCTTCCTCTCGAGTGCAGACGGGTATGTCGGGGAACTTCTTGAGTTGCAGCAAGGGTGTGAAGGACCCTTTGGAAGTTCCAGTGGTTAGATGTGATTGGCCTCGAGAAGCCTCAGCGGAAATGGGCCTCATCTCGCCTGGAGGGCAAAACCTCCTGGATTTTCTCGAGTTGCGGCAGGTGCCCTCGACTTACGACGGGGACCTCAGGGACCCGCTCTGGTGGCCTCAGGAAAGGCCAGTCCCCATGCGAGTTCCTCGGGGGCCTCTCGGGATTCCTCTCCCGTCGATGCCGGGGCCTAAGACCTTGTGTGGAGTCGGTGCCGGAACCTGAGGATTCCTCTCCAGTGCTGACATGGATCTTGGGGTACTTCTGGAGTCTCCCCAGGGGAGTCAGTCCTCGTCTCGAATGCGGGCATGCACTTGCGCTTTCCTCCAGAGCGGTAGCAGCAGTGTCACGCAGTCCGCCGCGTGGATCAAACGATCTATGTTTTTCCCTCGAGTCTTTCCCACGAGGCTTTCCCACGAGGCTTTCCCACAGGGCTGTCCCACGTGCACACGTGGTGGGAGTCGATCCTCGGCTTGAACGTCAAGGCAGTTCAGGGAAAACAGGTTCCTCTGGAATGGACTGACACATCTGCTGGACTCTTGGAATGGTGGCACGACCCTGGAGTTCCTCTCGCCTTTCCTGTGGAGTGCGCCTCCTCTTGAGATGCGACGGGAACGCCGGGAATTCTTTCCCTACGAAACAGGGAAAGGATCCCTCATCTCGAGCTAGGAGGCGGAAACGGGGCTCCCCTGGATGTGTGCGGGACTCCACGTGCTTCCTCTCGAGTGGAGACGGGTAAGTCGGGGAACTTCTTGAGTTGCAGCAAGGGTGTGAAGGACCCTTTGGAAGTTCCAGTGGTTAGATGTGATTGGCCTCGAGAAGCCTCAGCGGAAATGGGCCTCATCTCGCCTGGAGGGCAAAACCTCCTGGATTTTCTCGAGTTGCGGCAGGTGCTCTCGACTTACGACGGGGACCTCAGGGACCCGCTCTGGTGGCCTCAGGAAAGGCCAGTCCCCATGCGAGTTCCTCGGGGGCCTCTCGGGATTCCGCTCCCGTCGATGCCGGGGCCTAAGACCTTGTGTGGAGTCGGGACCGGAACCTGAGGATTCCTCTCCAGTGCTGACATGGATCTTGGGGTACTTCTGGAGTCTCCCCAGGGGAGTCAGTCCTCGTCTCGAATGCGGGCATGCACTTGCACTTTCCTCCAGAGCGGTAGCAGCAGTGTCACGCAGTCCGCCACGTGGATCAAAGGATCTATGGTTTTCCCTCGAGTCTTTCCCACGAGGCTTTCCCACGAGGCTTTCCCACAGGGCTGTCCCACGTGCACACGTGGTGGGAGTCGATCCTCGGCTTGAACGTCAAGGCAGTGCAGGGAAAACAGGTTCCTCTGGAATGGACTGACACATCTGGGGGACTCTTGGAATGGTGGCACGACCCTGGAGTTCCTCTCGCCTTTCCTGTGGAGAGCGCCTCCTCTTGAGATGCGACGGGAACGCCGGGAATTCTTTCCCTACGAAACAGGGAAAGGATCCCTCATCTCGAGCTAGGAGGCGGAAACGGGGCTCCCCTGGATGTGTGCGGGACACCACGTGCTTTCTCTCGTGTGGAGACGGGTATGTCGGGGAACTTCTTGAGTTGCAGCAAGGGTGTGAAGGACCCTTTGGAAGTTCCAGTGGTTAGATGTGATTGGCCTCGAGAAGCCTCAGCGGAAATGGGCCTCATCTCGCCTGGAGGGCAAAACCTCCTGGATTTTCTCGAGTTGCGGCAGGTGATCTCGACTTACGACGGGGACCTCAGGGACCCGCTCTGGTGGCCTCAGGAAAGGCCAGTCCCCATGCGAGTTCCTCGGGGGCCTCTCGGGATTCCTCTCCCGTCGATGCCGGGGCCTAAGACCTTGTGTGGAGTCGGGGCCGGAACCTGAGGATTCCTCTCCAGTGCTGACATGGATCTTGGGGTACTTCTGGAGTCTCCCCAGGGGAGTCAGTCCTCGTCTCGAATGCGGGCATGCACTTGCGCTTTCCTCCAGAGCGGTAGCAGCAGTGTCACGCACTCCGGCGCGTGGATCAAAGGATCTATGGTTTTCCCTCGAGTCTTTCCCACGAGGCTTTCCCACGAGGCTTTCCCACAGGGCTGTCCCACGTGCACACGTGGTGGGAGTCGATCCTCGGCTTGAACGTCAAGGCAGTTCAGGGAAAACAGGTTCCTCTGGAATGGACTGACACATCTGGGGGACTCTTGGAATGGTGGCACGACCCTGGAGTTCCTCTCGCCTTTCCTGTGGAGAGCGCCTCCTCTTGAGATGCGACGGGAACGCCGGGAATTCTTTCCCTACGAAACAGGGAAAGGATCCCTCATCTCGAGCTAGGAGGCGGAAACGGGGCTCCCCTGGATGTGTGCGGGACCCCACGTGCTTCCTCTCGAGTGGAGACGGGTATGTCGGGGAACTTCTTGAGTTGCAGCAAGGGTGTGAAGGACCCTTTGGAAGTTCCAGTGGTTAGATGTGATTGGCCTCGAGAAGCCTCAGCGGAAATGGGCCTCATCTCGCCTGGAGGGCAAAACCTCCTGGATTTTCTCGAGTTGCGGCAGGTGCTCTCGACTTACGACGGGGACCTCAGGGACCCGCTCTGGTGGCCTCAGGAAAGGCCAGTCCCCATGCGAGTTCCTCGGGGGCCTCTCGGGATTCCTCTCCCGTCGATGCCGGGGCCTAAGACCTTGTGTGGAGTCGGGGCCGGAACCTGAGGATTCTTCTCCAGTGCTGACATGGATCTTGGGGTACTTCTGGAGTCTACCCAGGGGAGTCAGTCCTCGTCTCGAATGCGGGCATGCACTTGCGCTTTGCTCCAGAGCGGTAGCAGCAGTGTCACGCAGTCCGCCGCGTGGATCAAAGGATCTATGGTTTTCCCTCGAGTCTTTCCCACGAGGCTTTCCCACGAGGCTTTCCCACAGGGCTGTCCCACGTGCACACGTGGTGGAAGTCGATCCTCAGCTTGAACGTCAAGGCAGTGCAGGGAAAACAGGTTCCTCTGGAATGGACTGACACATCTGGGGGACTCTTGGAATGGTGGCACGACCCTGGAGTTCCTCTCGCCTTTCCTGTGGAGAGCGCCTCCTCTTGAGATGCGACGGGAACGCCGGGAATTCTTTCCCTACGAAACAGGGAAAGGATCCCTCATCTCGAGCTAGGAGGCGGAAACGGGGCTCCCCTGGATGTGTGCGGGACCCCACGTGCTTCCTCTCGAGTGGAGACGGGTATGTCGGGGAACTTCTTGAGTTGCAGCAAGGGTGTCAAGGACCCTTTGGAAGTTCCAGTGGTTAGATGTGATTGGCCTCGAGAAGCCTCAGCGGAAATGGGCCTCATCTCGCCTGGAGGGCAAAACCTCCTGGATTTTCTCGAGTTGCGGCAGGTGCTCTCGACTTACGACGGGGACCTCAGGGACCCGCTCTGGTGGCCTCAGGAAAGGCCAGTCCCCATGCGAGTTCCTCGGGGCCTCTCGGGATTCCTCTCCCGTCGATGCCGGGGCCTAAGACCTTGTGTGGAGTCGGGGCCGGAACCTGAGGATTCCTCTCCAGTGCTGACATGGATCTTGGGGTACTTCTGGAGTCTACCCAGGGGAGTCAGTCCTCGTCTCGAATGCGGGCATGCACTTGCGCTTTCCTCCAGAGCGGTAGCAGCAGTGTCACGCAGTCCGCCGCGTGGATCAAAGGATCTATGGTTTTCCCTCGAGTCTTTCCCACGAGGCTTTCTCACAAGGCTTTCCCACAGGGCTGTCCCTCGGGCACACGTGGTGGGAGTCGATCCTCGGCTTGAACGTCAAGGCAGTGCAGGGAAAACAGGTTCCTCTGGAATGGACTGACACATCTGGGGGACTCTTGGAATGGTGTCACGACCCTGGAGTTCCTCTCGCCTTTCCTGTGGAGAGCGCCTCCTCTTGAGATGCGACGGGAACGCCGGGAATTCTTTCCCTACGAAACAGGGAAAGGATCCCTCATCTCGAGCTAGGAGGCGGAAACGGGGCTCCCCTGGATGTGTGCGGGACACCACGTGCTTCCTCTCGAGTGCAGACGGGTATGTCGGGGATCTTCTTGAGTTGCAGCAAGGGTGTGAAGGACCCTTTGGAAGTTCCAGTGGTTAGATGTGATTGGCCTCGAGAAGCCTCAGCGGAAATGGGCCTCATCTCGCCTGGAGGGCAAAACCTCCTGGATTTTCTCGAGTTGCGGCAGGTGATCTCGACTTACGACGGGGACCTCAGGGACCCGCTCTGGTGGCCTCAGGAAAGGCCAGTCCCCATGCTAGTTCCTCGGGGGCCTCTCGGGATTCCTCTCCCGTCGATGCCGGGGCCTAAGACCTTGTGTGGAGTCGGGGCCGGAACCTGAGGTTTCCTCTCCAGTGCTGACATGGATCTTGGGGTACTTCTGGAGTCTCCCCAGGGGAGTCAGTCCTCGTCTCGAATGCGGGCATGCACTTGCGCTTTCCTCCAGAGCGGTAGCAGCAGTGTCACGCACTCCGGCGCGTGGATCAAAGGATCTATGGTTTTCCCTCGAGTCTTTCCCACGAGGCTTTCCCACGAGGCTTTCCCACAGGGCTGTCCCACGTGCACACGTGGTGGGAGTCGATCCTCGGCTTGAACGTCAAGGCAGTGCAGGGAAAACAGGTTCCTCTGGAATGGACTGACACATCTGGGGGACTCTTGGAATGGTGGCACGACCCTGGAGTTCCTCTCGCCTTTCCTGTGGAGAGCGCCTCCTCTTGAGATGCGACGGGAACGCCGGGAATTCTTTCCCTACGAAACAGGGAAAGGATCCCTCATCTCGAGCTAGGAGGCGGAAACGGGGCTCCCCTGGATGTGTGCGGGACCCCACGTGCTTCCTCTCGAGTGGAGACGGGTATGTCGGGGAACTTCTTGAGTTGCAGCAAGGGTGTGAAGGACCCTTTGGAAGTTCCAGTGGTTAGATGTGATTGGCCTCGAGAAGCCTCAGCGGAAATGGGCCTCATCTCGCCTGGAGGGCAAAACCTCCTGGATTTTCTCGAGTTGCGGCAGGTGCTCTCGACTTACGACGGGGACCTCAGGGACCCGCTCTGGTGGCCTCAGGAAAGGCCAGTCCCCATGCGAGTTCCTCGGGGGCCTCTCGGGATTCCTCTCCCGTCAATGCCGGGGCCTAAGACCTTGTGTGGAGACGGGGCCGGAACCTGAGGATTCCTCTCCAGTGCTGACATGGATCTTGGGGTACTTCTGGAGTCTCCCCAGGGGAGTCAGTCCTCGTCTCGAATGCGGGCATGCACTTGCGCTTTCCTCCAGAGCGGTAGCAGCAGTGTCACGCAGTCCGCCGCGTGGATCAAAGGATCTATGGTTTTCCCTCGAGTCTTTCCCACGAGGCTTTCCCACGAGGCTTTCCCACAGGGCTGTCCCACGTGCACACGTGGTGGGCGTCGATCCTCGGCTTGAACGTCAAGGCAGTGCAGGGAAAACAGGTTCCTCTGGAATGGACTGACACATCTGGGGGACTCTTGGAATGGTGGCATGACCCTGGAGTTGTCTCGCCTTTCCTGTGGAGAGCGCCTCCTCTTGAGATGCGACGGGAACGCCGGGAATTCTTTCCCTACGAAACAGGGAAAGGATCCCTCATCTCGAGCTAGGAGGCGGAAACGGGGCTCACCTGGATGTGTGCGGGACACCACGTGCTTCCTCTCGAGTGCAGACGGGTGTGTCGGGGAACCTCTTGAGTTGCAGCAAGGGTGTGAAGGACCCTTTGGAAGTTCCAGTGGTTAGATGTGATTGGCCTCGAGAAGCCTCAGCGGAAATGGGCCTCATCTCGCCTGGAGGGCAAAACCTCCTGGATTTTCTCGAGTTGCTGCAGGTGCTCTCGACTTACGACGGGGACCTCAGGGACCCGCTCTGGTGGCCTCAGGAAAGGCCAGTCCCCATACGAGTTCCCCGGGGGCCTCTCGGGATTCCTCTCCCGTCGATGCCGGGGCCTAAGATCTTGTGTGGAGTTGGGGCCGGAACCTGAGGATTCCTCTCCAGTGCTGACATGGATCTTGGGGTACTTCTGGAGTCTACCCAGGGGAGTTAGTCCTCGTCTCGAATGCGGGCATACACTTGCGCTTTCCTCCAGAGCGGTAGCAGCAGTGTCACGCAGTCCGCCACGTGGATCAAAGGATCTATGGTTTTCCCTCGAATCTTTCCCACGAGGCTTTCCCACGAGGCTTTCCCACAGGGCTGTCCCACGGGCACACGTGGTGGGAGTCGATCCTCGGCTTGAACGTCAAGGCAGTGCAGGGAAAACAGGTTCCTCTGGAATGGACTGACACATCTGGGGGACTCTTGGAATGGTGGCATGACCCTGGAGTTCCTCTCGCCTTTCCTGTGGAGAGCGCCTCCTCTTGAGATGCGACGGGAACGCCGGGAATTCTTTCCCTACGAAACGGAAAGGATCCCTCATTTCGAGCTAGGAGGCGGAAACGGGGCTCCCCTGGATGTGTGCGGGACCCCACGAGCTTCCTCTCGAGTGCAGACGGGTGTGTCGGGGAACTTCTTTAGTTGCAGCAAGGGTGTGAAGGACCCTTTGGAAGTTCCATTGGTTAGATGTGATTGGCCTCGAGAAGCCTCAGCGGAAATGGGCCTCATCTCGCCTGGAGGGCAAAACCTCCTGGATTTTCTCGAGTTGCGGCAGGTGCTCTCGACTTACGACGGGTACCACAGGGACCCGCTCTGGTGGCCTCAGGAAAGGCCAGTCACCATGCGAGTTCCTCGTGGGCCTCTCGGGATTCCTCTCCCGTCGATGCCGGGGCCTAAGACATTGTGTGGAGTCGGGGCAGGAACCTGAGGATTCCTCTCCAGTGCTGACACGGATCTTGGGGTACTTCTGGAGTCTCCCCAGGGGAGTCAGTCCTCGTCTTGAATGCGGGGATGCACTTGCGCTTTCCTCCAGAGCGGTAGCAGCAGTGTCACGCAGTCCGCCGCGTGGATCAAAGGATCTATGTTTTTCCCTCCAGTCTTTCCCACGAGGCCTTCCCACGAGGCTTTCCCACAGGGCTGTCCCACGTGCACACGTGGTGGGAGTCGATCCTCGGCTTGAACGTCAAGGCAGTGCAGGGAAAACAGGTTCCTCTGGAATGGACTGACACATCTGGGGGACTCTTGGAATGGTGTCACGACATTGGAGTTCCTCTCGCCTTTCTTGTGGAGAGCGCCTCCTCTTGAGATGCGACGGGAACGCCGGGAATTCTTTCCCTACGAAACAGGGAAAGGATCCCTCATCTCGAGCTAGGAGGCGGAAACGGGGCTCCCCTGGATGTGTGCGGAACAACACGTGCTTCCTCTCGAGTGCAGACGGGTATGTCGGGGAACTTCTTGAGTTGCAGCAAGGGTGTGAAGGACCCTTTGGAAGTTCCAGTAGTTAGATGTGATTTTCCTCGAGAAGCCTCAGCGGAAATGGGCCTCATCTCGCCTGGAGGGCAAAACCTCCTGGATTTTCTCGAGTTGCGGCAGGTGCTCTCGACTTACGACGGGGACTTCAGGAACCCGCTCTGGTGGCCTCAGAAAAGGCCAGTCCCCATGCGAGTTCCTCGGGGGCCTCTCGGGATTCCTCTCCCGTCGATGCCGGGGCCTAAGACCTTGTGTGGAGTCGGGGCCGGAACCTGAGGATTCCTCTCCAGTGCTGACATGGATCTTGGGGTACTTCTGGAGTCTCCCCAGGGGAGTCAGTCCTCGTCTCGAATGCGGGCATGCACTTGCGCTTTCCTCCAGAGCGGTAGCAGCAGTGTCACGCAGTCCGCCGCGTGGATCAAAGGATCTATGGTTTTCCTTCGAGTCTTTCCCACGAGGCTTTCCCACGAGGCTTTCCCACAGGGCTGTCCCACGTGCACACGTGGTGGGAGTCGATCCTCGGCTTGAACGTCAAGGCAGTGCAGGGAAAACAGGTTCCTCTGGAATGGACTGACACATCTGGGGGTCTCTTGGAAAGGTGTCACGACCCTGGAGTTCCTCTCGCCTTTCCTGTGGAGAGCGCCTCCTCTTGAGATGCGACGGGAACGCCGGGAATTCTTTCCCTACGAAACAGGGAAAGGATCCCTCACCTCGAGCTAGGGGGCGGAAACGGAGCTCCCCTGGATGTGTGCGGGACCCCACGTGCTTCCTCTCGAGTGCAGACGGGTATGTCGGGGAACTTATTGAGTTGCAGCAATGGTGTGAAGGACCCTTTGGAAGTTCCAGTGGTTAGATGTGATTGGCCTCGAGAAGCCTCAGCGGAAATTGGCCTCCTCTCGCCTGCAGGGCAAAACCTCCTGGATTTTCTCGAGTTGCGGCAGGTGCTCTCGACTTACGACGGGGACCTCAGGGAACCGCTCTGGTGGCCTCAGGAAAGGCCAGTCCCCATGCGAGTTCCACGGGGGCCTCTCGGGATTCCTCTCCCGTCGATGCCGGGGCCTAAGACCTTGTGTGGAGTCGGGGCCGGAACCTGAGGATTCCTCTCCAGTGCTGACATGGATCTTGGGGTACTTCTGGAGTCTCCACAGGGAAGTCAGTCCTCGTCTCGAATGCGGGCATGCACTTGCGCTTTCCTCCACAGCGGTAGCAGCAGTGTCATGCAGTCCGCCGCGTGGATCAAAGGATCTATGGTTTTCCCTCGAGTCTTTCCCACGAGGCTTTCCCACGAGGCTTTCCCACAGGGCTGTCCCACGTGCACACGTGGTGGGAGTCGATCCTCGGCTTGAACGTCAAGGCAGTGCAGGGAAAACAGGTTCCTCTGGAATGGACTGACACTTCTCGGGGACTCTTGGAATGGTGTCACGACCCTGGAGTTCCTCTCGCCTTTCCTGTGGAGAGCGCCTCCTCTTGAGATGCGACGGGAACGCCGGAAATTCTTTCCCTAAGAAACAGGGAAAGGATCCCTGATCTCGAGCAGGAGGCGGAAACAGGGCTCCCCTGGATGTGTGCGGGACACCACGTGCTTCCTCTCGAGTGCAGACGGGTACGTCGGGGAACTTCTTGAGTTGCAACAAGGGTGTGAAGGACCCTTTGGAATGACCAGTGGTTAGATGTGATTGGCCTCGAGAAGCCTCAGCGGAAATGGGCCTCATCTCGCCTGGAGGGCAAAACCTCCTGGATTTTCTCGAGTTGCGGCAGGTGCTCTCGACTTACGACGGGGACCTCAGGGACCCGCTCTGGTTGCCTCAGGAAAGGCCAGTCCCCATGCGAGTTCCTCGGGGGCCTCTCGGGATTCCTCTCCCGTCGATGCCGGAGCCTTAGACCTTGTGTGGAGTCGGGGCCGGAACCTGAGGATTCCTCTCCAGTGCTGACATGGATCTTGGGGTACTTCTGGAGTCTCCCCAGGGGAGTCAGTCCTCGTCTCGAATGCGGGCATGCACTTGCGCTTTCCTCCAGAGCGGTAGCAGCAGTGTCACGCAGTCCGCCGCGTGGATCAAAGGATCTATGGTTTTCCCTCGAGTCTTTCCCAAGAGGCTTTCCCACGAGGCTTTCCCACAGGGCTGTCCCACGTGCACACGTGGTGGGAGTCGATCCTTGGCTTGAACGTCAAGGCAGTGCAGGGAAAACAGGTTCCTCTGGAATGGACTGACACATCTGGGGGACTCTTGGAATGGTGTCACGACCCTGGAGTTCCTCTCGCCTTTCCTGTGGAGAGCGCCTCCTCTTGAGATGCGACGGGAACGCCGGGAATTCTTTCCCTATGAAACAGGGAAAGGATCCATCATCTCGAGCTAGGAGGCGGAAACGGAGCTCCCCTGGATGTGTGCGGGACCCCACGTGCTTCCTCTCGAGTAGAGACGGGTATGTCGGGGAACTTCTTGAGTTGCAGCAACGGTGTGAAGGACCCTTTGGAAGTTCCAGTGGTTAGATGTGATTGGCCTCGAGAAGCCTCAGCGGAAATGGGCCTCATCTCGCCTGAAGGGCAAAATCTCCTGGATTTTCTCGAGTTGCGGCAGGTGCTCTCGACTTACGACGGTGACCTCAGGGAACCGCTCTGGTGGCCTCAGGAAAGGCCAGTCCCCATGCGAGTTCCTCGGGGGCCTCTCGGGATTCCTCTCCCGTCGATGCCGGGGCCTAAGACCTTGTGTGGAGTCGGGGCCGGAACCTGAGGATTCCTCTCCAGTGCTGACATGGATCTTGGGGTACTTCTGGAGTCTCCCCAGGGGAGTCAGTCCTCGTCTCGAATGTGGGCATGCACTTGCGCTTTCCTCCAGAGCGGTAGCAGCAGTGTCACGCAGTCCGCCACGTGGATCAAAGGATCTATGGTTTTCCTTCGAGTCTTTCCCACGAGGCTTTCCCACGAGGCTTTCCCACAGGGCTGTCCCACGTGCACACGTGGTGGGAGTCGATCCTCGGCTTGAACGTCAAGGCAGTGCAGGGAAAACAGGTTCCTCTGGAATGGACTGACACATCTGGGGGACTCTTGGAAAGGTGTCACGACCCTGGAGTTCCTCTCGCCTTTCCTGTGGAGAGCGCCTCCTCTTGAGTTGCGACGGGAACGCCGGGAATTCTTTCCCTACGAAACAGGGAAAGGATCCCTCACCTCGAGCTAGGGGGCGGAAACGGAGCTCCCCTGGATGTGTGCGGGACCCCACGTGCTTCCTCTCGAGTGGAGACGGGTATGTCGGGGAACTTCTTGAGTTGCAGCAATGGTGTGAAGGACCCTTTGGAAGTTCCAGTGGTTAGATGTGATTGGCCTCGAGAAGCCTCAGCGGAAATGGGCCTCATCTCGCCTGGAGGGCAAAATCTCCTGGATTTTCTCGAGTTGCGGCAGGTGCTCTCGACTTACGACGGTGACCTCAGGGAACCGCTCTGGTGGCCTCAGGAAAGGCCAGTCCCCATGCGAGTTCCTCGGGGGCCTCTCGGGATTCCTCTCCCGTCGATGCCGGGGCCTAAGACCTTGTGTGGAGTCGGGGCCGGAACCTGAGGATTCCTCTCCAGTGCTGACATGGATCTTGGGGTACTTCTGGAGTCTCCCCAGGGGAGTCAGTCCTCGTCTCGAATGCGGGCATGCACTTGCGCTTTCCTCCAGAGCGGTAGCAGCAGTGTCACGCAGTCCGCCGCGTGGATCAAAGGATCTATGGTTTTCCTTCGAGTCTTTCCCACGAGGCTTTCCCACGAGGCTTTCCCACTGGGCTGTCCCACGTGCACACGTGGTGGGAGTCGATCCTCGGCTTGAACGTCAAGGCAGTGCAGGGAAAACAGGTTCCTCTGGAATGGACTGACACTTCTGGGGGACTCTTGGAATGGTGTCACGACCCTGGAGTTCCTCTCGCCTTTCCTGTGGAGAGCGCCTCCTCTTGAGATGCGACGGGAACGCCGGGAATTCTTTCCCTAAGAAACAGGGAAAGGATCCCTCATCTCGAGCAGGAGGCGGAAACAGGGTTCCCCTGGATGTGTGCGGGACACCACGTGCTTCCTCTCGAGTGCAGACGGGTTTGTCGGGGAACTTCTTGAGTTGCAACAAGGGTGTGAAGGACCCTTTGGAATGACCAGTGGTTAGATGTGATTGGCCTCGAGAAGCCTCAGCGGAAATGGGCCTCATCTCGCCTGGAGGGCAAAACCTCCTGGATTTTCTCAAGTTGCGGCAGGTGCTCTCGACTTACGACGGGGACCTCAGGGACCGCTCTGGTTGCCTCAGGAAAGGCCAGTCCCCATGCGAGTTCCTCGGGGGCCTCTCGGGATTCCTCTCCCGTCGATGCCGGGGCCTAAGACCTTGTGTGGAGTCGGGGCCGGAACCTGAGGATTCCTCTCCAGTGCTGACATGGATCTTGGGGTACTTCTGGAGTCTCCCCAGGGGAGTCAGTCCTCGTCTCGAATGCGGGCATGCACTTGCGCTTTCCTCCAGAGCGGTAGCAGCAGTGTCACGCAGTCCGCCGCGTGGATCAAAGGATCTATGGTTTTCCTTCGAGTTTTTCCCACGAGGCTTTCCCACGAGGCTTTCCCACAGGGCTGTCCCACGTGCACACGTGGTGGGAGTCGATCCTCGGCTTGAACGTCAAGGCAGTGCAGGGAAAACAGGTTCCTCTGGAATGGACTGACACATCTGGGGGACTCTTGGAAAGGTGTCACGACCCTGGAGTTCCTCTCGCCTTTCCTGTGGAGAGCGCCTCCTCTTGAGATGCGACGGGAACGCCGGGAATTCTTTCCCTATGAAACAGGGAAAGGATCCCTCACCTCGAGCTAGGGGGCGGAAACGGAGCTCCCCTGGATGTGTGCGGGACCCCACGTGCTTCCTCTCGAGTGGAGACGGGTATGTCGGGGAACTTCTTGAGTTGCAGCAATGGTGTGAAGGACCCTTTGGAAGTTCCAGTAGTTAGATGTGATTGGCCTCGAGAAGCCTCAGCGGAAATTGGCCTCCTCTCGCCTGGAGGGCAAAACCTCCTGGATTTTCTCGAGTTGCGGCAGGTGCTATCGACTTACGACGGGGACCTCAGGGAACCGCTCTGGTGGCCTCAGGAAAGGCCAGTCCCCATGCGAGTTCCACGGGGGCCTCTCGGGATTCCTCTCCCGTCGATGCCGGGGCCTAAGACCTTGTGTGGAGTCGGGGCCGGAACCTGAGGATTCCTCTCCAGTGCTGACATGGATCTTGGGGTACTTCTGGAGTCTCCACAGGGGAGTCAGTCCTCGTCTCGAATGCGGGCATGCACTTGCGCTTTCCTCCACAGCGGTAGCAGCAGTGTCATGCAGTCCGCCGCGTGGATCAAAGGATCTATGGTTTTCCCTCGAGTCTTTCCCACGAGGCTTTCCCACGAGGCTTTCCCACAGGGCTGTCCCACGTGCACACGTGGTGGGAGTCGATCCTCGGCTTGAACGTCAAGGCAGTGCAGGGAAAACAGGTTCCTCTGGAATGGACTGACACTTCTGGGGGACTCTTGGAATGGTGTCACGACCCTGGAGTTCCTCTCGCCTTTCCTGTGGAGAGCGCCTCCTCTTGAGATGCGACGGGAACGCCGGGAATTCTTTCCCTAAGAAACAGGGAAATGATCCCTCATCTCGAGCAGGAAGCGGAAACAGGGCTCCCCTGGATGTGTGCGGGACACCACGTGCTTCCTCTCGAGTGCAGACGGGTATGTCGGGGAACTTCTTGAGTTGCAACAAGGGTGTGAAGGACCCTTTGGAATGACCAGTGGTTAGATGTGATTGGCCTCGAGAAGCCTCAGCGGAAATGGGCCTCATCTCGCCTGGAGGGCAAAACCTCCTGGATTTTCTCGAGTTGCGGGAGGTGCTCTCGACTTACGACGGGGACCTCAGGGACCCGCTCTGGTTGCCTCAGGAAAGGCCAGTCCTCATGCGAGTTCCTCGGGGGCCTCTCGGGATTCCTCTCCCGTCGATGCCGGGCCTTAGACCTTGTGTGGAGTCGGGGCCGGAACCTGAGGATTCCTCTCCAGTGCTGACATGGATCTTGGGGTACTTCTGGAGTCTCCCCAGGGGAGTCAGTCCTCGTCTCGAATGCGGGCATGCACTTGCGCTTTCCTCCAGAGCGGTAGCAGCAGTGTCACGCAGTCCTCCGCGTGGATCAAAGGATCTATGGTTTCCCTCGAGTCTTTCCCTCGAGGCTTTCCCACGAGGCTTTCCCACAGGGCTGTCCCACGTGCACACGTGGTGGGAGTCGATCCTCGGCTTGAACGTCAAGGCAGTGCAGGGAAAACAGGTTCCTCTGGAACGGACTGACACATCTGGGGGACTCTTGGAATGGTGGCACGACCCTGGAGTTCCTCTCGCCTTTCCTGTGGAGAGCGCCTCCTCTTGAGATGCGACGGGAACGCCGGGAATTCTTTCCCTACGAAACAGGGAAAGGATCCCTCATCTCGAGCTAGGAGGCGGAAAAGGGTTCCCCTGGATGTGTGCGGGACCCCACGTGCTTCCTCTCGAGTGGAGACGGGTATGTCGGGGAAGTTCTTGAGTTGCAGCAAGGGTGTGAAGGACCCTTTGGAAGTTCCAGCGGTTAGACGTGATTAGCCTCGAGAAGCCTCAGCGGAAATGGGCCTCATCTCGCCTGGAGGGCAAAACCTCCTGGATTTTCTCGAGTTGCGGCAGGTGCTCTCGACTTACGACGGGGACCTCAGGGAACCGCTCTGGTTGCCTCAGGAAAGGCCAGTCCTCATGCGAGTTCCTCGGGGGCCTCTCGGGATTCCTCTCCCGTCGATGCCGGGCCTTAGACCTTGTGTGGAGTCGGGGCCGGAACCTGAGGATTCCTCTCCAGTGCTGACATGGATCTTGGGGTACTTCTGGAGTCTCCCCAGGGGAGTCAGTCCTCGTCTCGAATGCGGGCATGCACTTGCGCTTTCCTCCAGAGCGGTAACAGCAGTGTCACGCAGTCCGCCGCGTGGATCAAAGGATCTATGGTTTTCCCTCGAGTCTTTCCCAAGAGGCTTTCCCACGAGGCTTTCCCACAGGGCTGTCCCACGTGCACACGTGGTGGGAGTCGATCCTTGGCTTGAACGTCAAGGCAGTGCAGGGAAAACAGGTTCCTCTGGAATGGACTGACACATCTGGGGGACTCTTGGAATGGTGTCACGACCCTGGAGTTCCTCTCGCCTTTCCTGTGGAGAGCGCCTCCTCTTGAGATGCGACGGGAACGCCGGGAATTCTTTCCCTATGAAACAGGGAAAGGATCCATCATCTCGAGCTAGGAGGCGGAAACGGAGCTCCCCTGGATGTGTGCGGGACCCCACGTGATTCCTCTCGAGTGGAAACGGGTATGTCGGGGAACTTCTTGAGTTGCAGCAACGGTGTGAAGGACCCTTTGGAAGTTCCAGTGGTTAGATGTGATTGGCCTCGAGAAGCCTCAGCGGAAATGGGCCTCATCTCGCCTGGAGGGCAAAACCTCCTGGATTTTCTCGAGTTTGGGCAGGTGCTCTCGACTTACGACGGGGACCTCAGGGACCCGCTCTGGTGGCCTCAGGAAAGGCCAGTCCCCATGCGAGTTCCTCGGGGGCCTCTCGGGATTCCTCTCCCGTCGATGCCGGGGCCTAAGACCTTGTGTGGAGTCGGGGCCGGAACCTGAGGATTCCTCTCCAGTGCTGACATGGATCTTGGGGTACTTCTGGAGTCTCCCCAGGGGAGTCAGTCCTCGTCTCGAATGCGGGCATGAACTTGCGCTTTCCTCCAGAGCGGTAGCAGCAGTGTCACGCAGTCCGCCGCGTGGATCAAAGGGTCTATGGTTTTCCCTCGAGTCTTTCCCACGAGGCTTTCCCACGAGGCTTTCCCACAGGGCTGTCCCACGTGCACACGTGGTGGGAGTTGATCCTCGGCTTGAACGTCACGGCAGTGAAGGGAAAACAGGTTCCTCTGGAATGGACTGACACTTCTGGGGGACTCTTGGAATGGTGGCATGACCCTGGAGTTCCTCTCGCCTTTCCTGTGGAGAGCGCCTCCTCTTGAGATGCGACGGGAACGCCGGGAATTCTTTCCCTACGGAACATTGAAAGGATCCCTCATCTCGAGCTAGGAGGTGGAAACGGGGCTCCCCTGGATGTGTGCGGGACACCACGTGCTTCCTCTCGAGTGGAGACGGGTATGTCGGGGAACTTCTTGAGTTGCAGCAACGGTGTGAAGGACCCTTTGGAAGTTCCAGTGGTTAGATGTGATTGGCCTCGAGAAGCCTCAGCGGAAATGGGCCTCATCTCGCCTGGAGGGCAAAACCTCCTGGATTTTCTCGAGTTGCGGCAGGTGCTCTCGACTTACGACGGGGACCTCAGGGACCCGCTCTGGTGGCCTCAGGAAAGGCCAGTCCCCATGCGAGTTCCTCGGGGGCCTCTCGGGATTCCTCTCCCGTCGATGCCAGGGCCTAAGACCTTGTGTGGAGTCGGGGCCGGAACCTGAGGATTCCTCTCCAGTGCTGACATGGATCTTGGGGTACTTCTGGAGTCTCCCCAGGGGAGTCAGTCCTCGTCTCGAATGCGGGCATGCACTTGCGCTTTCCTCCAGAGCGGTAGCAGCAGTGTCACGCAGTCCTCCGCGTGGATCAAAGGATCTATGGTTTCCCTCGAGTCTTTCCCTCGAGGCTTTCCCACGAGGCTTTCCCACAGGGCTGTCCCACGTGCACACGTGGTGGGAGTCGATCCTCGGCTTGAACGTCAAGGCAGTGCAGGGAAAACAGGTTCCTCTGGAACGGACTGACACATCTGGGGGACTCTTGGAATGGTGGCACGACCCTGGAGTTCCTCTCGCCTTTCCTGTGGAGAGCGCCTCCTCTTGAGATGCGACGGGAACGCCGGGAATTCTTTCCCTACGAAACAGGGAAAGGATCCCTCATCTCGAGCTAGGAGGCGGAAAAGGGTTCCCCTGGATGTGTGCGGGACCCCACGTGCTTCCTCTCGAGTGGAGACGGGTATGTCGGGGAAGTTCTTGAGTTGCAGCAAGGGTGTGAAGGACCCTTTGGAAGTTCCAGCGGTTAGACGTGATTAGCCTCGAGAAGCCTCAGCGGAAATGGGCCTCATCTCGCCTGGAGGGCAAAACCTCCTGGATTTTCTCGAGTTGCGGCAGGTGCTCTCGACTTACGACTGGGACCTCAGGGACCCGCTCTGGTGGCCTCAGGAAAGGCCAGTCCCCATGCGAGTTCCTCGGGGGCCTCTCGGGATCCCTCTCCCGTCGATGCCGGGGCCTAAGTATTTGTGTGGAGTCGGGGCCGGAACCTGAGGATTCCTCTCCAGTGCTGACATGGATCTTGGGGTACTTCTGGAGTCTCCCCAGGGGAGTCAGTCCTCGTCTCGAATGCGGGCATGCACTTGCGCTTTCCTCCAGAGCGGTAGCAGCAGTGTCACGCAGTCCGCCGCGTGGATCAAAGGATCTATGGTTTTCCCTCGAGTCTTTCCTACGAGGCTTTCCCAAGAGGCTTTCCCACAGGGCAGTCCCACGTGCACACGTGGTGGGAGTCGATCCTCGGCTTGAACGTCAAGGCAGTGCAGGGAAAACAGGTTCCTCTGGATTGGACTGACACATCTGGGGGACTCTTGGAATGGTGGCACGACCCTGGAGTTCCTCTCGCCTTTCCTGTGGAGAGCGCCTCCTCTTGAGATGCGACGGGAACGCCGGGAATTCTTTCCCTACGAAACAGGGAAAGGATCCCTCATCTCGAGCTAGGAGGCGGAAAAGGGTTCCCGTGGATGTGTGCGGGACCCCACGTGCTTCCTCTCGAGTGGAGACGGGTATGTCGGGGAACTTCTTGAGTTGCAGCAAGGGTGTGAAGGACCCTTTGGAAGTTCCAGTGGTTAGATGTGATTGGCCTCGAGAAGCCTCAGCGGAAATGGGCCTCATCTCTCCTGGAGGGCAAAACCTCCTGGATTTTCTCGAGTTGCGGCAGGTGCTCTCGACTTACGACGGGGACCTCAGGGACCCGCTCTGGTGGCCTCAGGAAAGGCCAGTCCCCATGCGAGTTCCTCGGGGGCCTCTCGGGATTCCTCTCCCGTCGATGCCGGGGCCTAAGACCTTGTGTGGAGTCGGGGCCGGAACCTGAGGATTCCTCTCCAGTGCTGACATGGATCTTGGGGTACTTCTGGAGTCTCCCCAGGGGAGTCAGTCCTCGTCTCGAATGCGGACATGCACTTGCGCTTTCCTCCAGAGCGGTAGCAGCAGTGTCACGCAGTCCGCCGCGTGGATCAAAGGATGTTTGCTTTTCCCTCGAGTCTTTCCCACGAGGCTTTCCCACGAGGCTTTCCCACAGGGCTGTCCCACGTGCACACGTGGTGGGAGTCGATCCTCGGCTTGAACGTCAAGGCAGTGCAGGGAAAACAGGTTCCTCTGGAATGGACTGACACATCTAGGGGACTCTTGGAATGGTGGCATGACCCTGGAGTTCCTCTCGCCTTTCCTGTGGAGAGCGCCTCCTCTTGAGATGCGACGGGAACGCCGGGAATTCTTTCCTTACGAAACAGGGAAATGATCCCTCATCTCGAGCTAGGAGGCGGAAAAGGGTTCCCCTGGATGTGTGGGGGCCCCACGTGCTTCCTCTCGAGTGGAGACGGGTATGTCGGGGAACTTCTTGAGTTGCAGCAATGGTGTGAAGGACCCTTTGGAAGTTCCAGTGGTTAGATGTGATTGGCCTCGAGAAGCCTCAGCGGAAATGGGCCTCATCTCTCCTGGAGGGCAAAACCTCCTGGATTTTCTCGAGTTGCGGCAGGTGCTCTCGACTTACGACGGGGACCTCAGGGACCCGCTCTGGTGGCCTCAGGAAAGGCCAGTCCCCATGCGAGTTCCTCGGGGGCCTCTCGGGATTCCTCTCCCGTCGATGCCGGGGCCTAAGACCTTGTGTGGAGTCGGGACCGGAACCTGAGGATTCCTCTCCAGTGCTGACATGGATCTTGGGGTACTTCTGGAGTCTCCCCAGGGGAGTCAGTCCTCGTCTCGAATGCGAGCATGCACTTGCGCTTTCCTCCAGAGCGGTAGCAGCAGTGTCACGCAGTCCGCCGCGTGGATCAAAGGATCTATGGTTTTCCCTCGAGTCTTTCCCACGAGGCTTTCACACGAGGCTTTCCCACAGGGCTGTCCCACGTGCACACGTGGTGGGAGTCGATCCTCGGCTTGAACGTCAAGGCAGTGCAGGGAAAACAGGTTCCTCTGGAATGGACTGACACATCTGGGGGACTCTTCGAATGGTGGCACGACCCTGGAGTTCCTCTCGCCTTTCCTGTGGAGAGCGCCTCCTCTTGACATGCGACGGGAACGCCGGGAATTCTTTCCCTACGAAACAGGGAAAGGATCCCTCATCTCGAGCTAGGAGGCGGAAACGGGGCTCCCCTGGATGTGGGCGGGACACCACGTGCTTCCTCTCGAGTGCAGACGGGTATGTCGGGGAACTTCTTGAGTTGCAGCAAGGGTGTGCAGGACCCTTTGGAAGTTCCAGTGGTTAGATGTGATTGGCCTCGAGAAGCCTCAGCGGAAATGGGCCTCATCTCGCCTGGAGGGCAAAACCTCCTGGATTTTCTCGAGTTGTGGCAGGTGCTCTCGACTTACGACGGGGACTTCAGGGACCCGCTCTGGTGGCCTCAGGAAAGGCCAGTCCCCATGCGAGTTCCTCGGGGGCCTCTCGGGATTCCTCTCCCGTCGATGCCGGGGCCTAAGACCTTGTGTGGAGTCGGGGCCGGAGCCTGAGGATTCCTCTCCAGTGCTGACATGGATCTTGGGGTACTTCTGGAGTCTCCCCAGGGGAGTCAGTCCTCGTCTCGAATGCGGGCATGCACTTGCGCTTTCCTCCAGAGCGGTAGCAGCAGTGTCACGCAGTCCGCCGCCTGGATCAAAGGATCTATGGTTTTCCCTCGAGTCTTTCCCACGAGGCTTTCCCACGAGGCTTTCCCACAGGGCTGTCCCACGTGCACACGTGGTGGGAGTCGATCCTCGGCTTGAACGTCAAGGCAGTGCAGGGAAAACAGGTTCCTCTGGAATGGACTGACACATCTGGGGGACTCTTGGAATGGTGGCACGACCCTGGAGTTCCTCTCGCCTTTCCTGTGGAGAGTGCCTCCTCTTGAGATACGACGGGAACGCCGGGAATTCTTTCCCTACGAAACAGGGAAAGGATCCCTCATCTCGAGCTAGGAGGCGGAAACGGGGCTCCCCTGGATGTGTGCGGGACACCACGTGCTTCCTCTCGAGTGGAGACGGGTATGTCGGGGAACTTCTTGAGTTGCAGCAAGGGTGTGAAGGACCCTTTGGAATGTCCAGTGGTTAGACGTGACTAGCCTCGAGAAGCCTCAGCGGAAATGGGCCTCATCTCGCCTGGAGGGCAAAACCTCCTGGATTTTCTCGAGTTGCGGCAGGTGCTCTCGACTTACGACGGGGACCTCAGGGACCCGCTCTGGTGGCCTCAGGAAAGGCCAGTCCCCATGCGAGTTCCTCGGGGGCGTCTCGGGATTCCTCTCCCGTCGATGCCGGGGCCTAAGACCTTGTGTGGAGTCGGGGCCGGAACCTGAGGATTCCTCTCCAGTGCTGACATGGATCTTGGGGTACTTCTGGAGTCTCCCCAGGGGAGTCAGTCCTCGTCTCGAATGCGGGCATGCACTTGCGCTTTCCTCCAGAGCGGTAGCAGCAGTGTCACGCAGTCCGCCGCGTGGATCAAAGGATCTATGGTTTTCCCTCGAGTCTTTCCCACGAGGCTTTCCCACGAGGCTTTCCCACAGGGCTGTCCCACGTGCACACGTGGTGGGAGTTGATCCTCGGCTTGAACGTCACGGCAGTGCAGGGAAAACAGGTTCCTCTGGAATGGACTGACACTTCTGGGGGACTCTTGGAATGGTGGCATGACCCTGGAGTTCCTCTCGCCTTTCCTGTGGAGAGCGCCTCCTCTTGAGATGCGACGGGAACGCCGGGAATTCTTTCCCTACGGAACATTGAAAGGATCCCTCATCTCGAGCTAGGAGGCGGAAACGGGGCTCCCCTGGATGTGTGCGGGACACCACGTGCTTCCTCTCGAGTGGAGACGGGTATGTCGGGGAACTTCTTGAGTTGCAGCAACGGTGTGAAGGACCCTTTGGAAGTTCCAGTGGTTAGATGTGATTGGCCTCGAGAAGCCTCAGCGGAAATGGGCCTCATCTCGCCTGGAGGGCAAAACCTCCTGGATTTTCTCGAGTTGCGGCAGGTGCTCTCGACTTACGACGGGGACCTCAGGGACCCGCTCTGGTGGCCTCAGGAAAGGCCAGTCCCCATGCGAGTTCCTCGGGGGCCTCTCGGGATTCCTCTCCCGTCGATGCCAGGGCCTAAGACCTTGTGTGGAGTCGGGGCCGGAACCTGAGGATTCCTCTCCAGTGCTGACATGGATCTTGGGGTACTTCTGGAGTCTCCCCAGGGGAGTCAGTCCTCGTCTCGAATGCGGGCATGCACTTGCGCTTTCCTCCAGAGCGGTAGCAGCAGTGTCACGCAGTCCTCCGCGTGGATCAAAGAATCTATGGTTTCCCTCGAGTCTTTCCCTCGAGGCTTTCCCACGAGGCTTTCCCACAGGGCTGTCCCACGTGCACACGTGGTGGGAGTCGATCCTCGGCTTGAACGTCAAGGCAGTGCAGGGAAAACAGGTTCCTCTGGAACGGACTGACACATCTGGGGGACTCTTGGAATGGTGGCACGACCCTGGAGTTCCTCTCGCCTTTCCTGTGGAGAGCGCCTCCTCTTGAGATGCGACGGGAACGCCGGGAATTCTTTCCCTACGAAACAGGGAAAGGATCCCTCATCTCGAGCTAGGAGGCGGAAAAGGGTTCCCGTGGATGTGTGCGGGACCCCACGTGCTTCCTCTCGAGTGGAGACGGGTATGTCGGGGAACTTCTTGAGTTGCAGCAAGGGTGTGAAGGACCCTTTGGAAGTTCCAGTGGTTAGATGTGATTGGCCTCGAGAAGCCTCAGCGGAAATGGGCCTCATCTCTCCTGGAGGGCAAAACCTCCTGGATTTTCTCGAGTTGCGGCAGGTGCTCTCGACTTACGACGGGGACCTCAGGGACCCGCTCTGGTGGCCTCAGGAAAGGCCAGTCCCCATGCGAGTTCCTCGGGGGCCTCTCGGGATTCCTCTCCCGTCGATGCCGGGGCCTAAGACCTTGTGTGGAGTCGGGGCCGGAACCTGAGGATTCCTCTCCAGTGCTGACATGGATCTTGGGGTACTTCTGGAGTCTCCCCAGGGGAGTCAGTCCTCGTCTCGAATGCGGACATGCACTTGCGCTTTCCTCCAGAGCGGTAGCAGCAGTGTCACGCAGTCCGCCGCGTGGATCAAAGGATGTTTGCTTTTCCCTCGAGTCTTTCCCACGAGGCTTTCCCACGATTCTTTCCCACAGGGCTGTCCCACGTGCACACGTGGTGGGAGTCGATCCTCGGCTTGAACGTCAAGGCAGTGCAGGGAAAACAGGTTCCTCTGGAATGGACTGACACATCTAGGGGACTCTTGGAATGGTGGCATGACCCTGGAGTTCCTCTCGCCTTTCCTGTGGAGAGCGCCTCCTCTTGAGATGCGACGGGAACGCCGGGAATTCTTTCCTTACGAAACAGGGAAATGATCCCTCATCTCGAGCTAGGAGGCGGAAAAGGGTTCCCCTGGATGTGTGGGGGCCCCACGTGCTTCCTCTCGAGTGGAGACGGGTATGTCGGGGAACTTCTTGAGTTGCAGCAATGGTGTGAAGGACCCTTTGGAAGTTCCAGTGGTTAGATGTGATTGGCCTCGAGAAGCCTCAGCGGAAATGGGCCTCATCTCTCCTGGAGGGCAAAACCTCCTGGATTTTCTCGAGTTGCGGCAGGTGCTCTCGACTTACGACGGGGACCTCAGGGACCCGCTCTGGTGGCCTCAGGAAAGGCCAGTCCCCATGCGAGTTCCTCGGGGGCCTCTCGGGATTCCTCTCCCGTCGATGCCGGGGCCTAAGACCTTGTGTGGAGTCGGGACCGGAACCTGAGGATTCCTCTCCAGTGCTGACATGGATCTTGGGGTACTTCTGGAGTTTCCCCAGGGGAGTCAGTCCTCGTCTCGAATGCGAGCATGCACTTGCGCTTTCCTCCAGAGCGGTAGCAGCAGTGTCACGCTGTCCGCAGCGTGGATCAAAGGATCTATGGTTTTCCCTCGAGTCTTTCCCACGAGGCTTTCCCACGAGGCTTTCCCACAGGGCTGTCCCACGTGCACACGTGGTGGGAGTCGATCCTCGGCTTGAACGTCAAGGCAGTGCAGGGAAAACAGGTTCCTCTGGAATGGACTGACACATCTGAGGGACTCTTCGAATGGTGGCACGACCCTGGAGTTCCTCTCGCCTTTCCTGTGGAGAGCGCCTCCTCTTGACATGCGACGGGAACGCCGGGAATTCTTTCCCTACGAAACAGGGAAAGGATCCCTCATCTCGAGCTAGGAGGCGGAAACGGGGCTCCCCTGGATGTTGGCGGGACACCACGTGCTTCCTCTCGAGTGCAGACGGGTATGTCGGGGAACTTCTTGAGTTGCAGCAAGGGTGTGCAGGACCCTTTGGAAGTTCCAGTGGTTAGATGTGATTGGCCTCGAGAAGCCTCAGCGGAAATGGGCCTAATCTCGCCTGGAGGGCAAAACCTCCTGGATTTTCTCGAGTTGCGGCAGGTGCTCTCGACTTACGACGGGGACCTAAGGGACCCGCTCTGGTGGCCTCAGGAAAGGCCAGTCCCCATGCGAGTTCCTCGGGGGCCTCTCGGGATTCCTCTCCCGTCGATGCCGGGGCCTAAGACCTTGTGTGGAGTCGGGGCCGGAACCTGAGGATTCCTCTCCAGTGCTGACATGGATCTTGGGGTACTTCTGGAGTCTCCCCAGGGGAGTCAGTCCTCGTCTCGAATGCGGGCATGCACTTGCGCTTTCCTCCAGAGCGGTAGCAGCAGTGTCACGCAGTCCGCCGCGTGGATCAAAGGATCTATGGTTTTCCCTCGAGTCTTTCCCACGAGGCTTTCCCACGAGGCTTTCCCACAGGGCTGTCCCACGTGCACACGTGGTGGGAGTCGATCCTCGGCTTGAACTTCAAGGCAGTGCAGGGAAAACAGGTTCCTCTGGAATGGACTGACACATCTGGGGGACTCTTGGAATGGTGGCACGACCCTGGAGTTCCTCTCGCCTTTCCTGTGGAGAGTGCCTCCTCTTGAGATGCGACGGGAACGCCGGGAATTCTTTCCCTACGAAACAGGGAAAGGATCCCTCATCTCGAGCTAGGAGGCGGAAACGGGGCTCCCCTGGATGTGTGCGGGACCCCACGTGCTTCCTCTCGAGTGGAGACGGGTATGTCGGGGAACTTCTTGAGTTGCAGCAAGGGTGTGAAGGACCCTTTGGAAGTTCCAGTGGTTAGACGTGACTAGCCTCGAGAAGCCTCAGCGGAAATGGGCCTCATCTCGCCTGGAGGGCAAAACCTCCTGGATTTTCTCGAGTTGCGGCAGGTGCTCTCGACTTACGACGGGGACCTCAGGGACCCGCTCTGGTGGCCTCAGGAAAGGCCAGTCCCCATGCGAGTTCCACGGGGGCCTCTCAGGATTCCTCTCCCGTCGATGCCGGGGCCTAAGACCTTGTGTGGAATCGGGGCCGGAACCTGAGGATTCCTCTCCTGTGCTGACATGGCTCTTGGGGTACTTCTGGAGTCTCCCCAGGGGAGTCAGTCCTCGTCTCGAATGCGGGCATGCACTTGCGCTTTCCTCCAGAGCGGTAGCAGCAGTGTCACGCAGTCCGCCGCGTGGATCAAAGGATCTACGGTTTTCCCTCGAGTCTTTCCCACGAGGCTTTCCCACGAGGCTTTCCCACAGGGCTGTCCCACGTGCACACGTGGTGGGAGTCGATCCTCGGCTTGAACGTTAAAGCAGTGCAGGGAAAACAGGTTCCTCTGGAATGGACTGACACATCTGGGGGACTCTTGGAATGGTGGCACGACCCTGGAGTTCCTCTCGCCTTTCCTGTGGAGAGCGCCTCCTCTTGCGATGCTACGGGAACGCCGGAAATTCTTTCCCTACGAAACAGGGAAAGGATCCCTCATCTCGAGCTAGGAGGCGGAAACGGGGCTCCCCTGGATGTGTGCGGGACACCACGTGCTTCCTCTCGAGTGCAGACGGGTATGTCGGGGAACTTCTTGAGTTGCAGCAAGGGTGTGAAGGACCCTTTGGAAGTTCCAGTGGTTAGATGTGATTGGCCTCGAGAAGCCTCAACGGAAATGGGCCTCATCTCGCCTGGAGGGCAAAACCTCCTGGATTTTCTCGAGTTGCGGCAGGTGCTCTCGACTTACGACGGGGACCTCAGGGACCCGCTCTGGTGGCCTCAGGAAAGGCCAGTCCCCATGCGAGTTCCTCGGGGGCCTCTCGGGATTCCTCTCCCGTCGATGCCGGGGCCTAAGACCTTGTGTGGAGTCGGGGCCTGAACCTGAGGATTCCTCTCCAGTGCTGACATGGATCTTGGGGTACTTCTGGAGTCTCCCCAGGGGAGTCAGTCCTCGTCTCGAATGCGGGCATGCACTTGCGCTTTCCTCCAGTGCGGTAGCAGCAGTGTCACGCAGTCTACCGCGTGGATCAAAGGATCTATGGTTTTCCCTCGAGTCTTTCCCACGAGGGTTTCCCACAGGGCTCTCCCACGTGCACACGTGGTGGGAGCCTATCCTCGGCTTGAACGTCAAGGCAGTGCAGGGAAAACAGGTTCCTCTGGAATGGCCTGACACATCTGGGGGACTCTTGGAATGGTGGCACGACCCTGGAGTTCCTCTCGCCTTTCCTGTGGAGAGCGCCTCCTCTTGAGATGCGACGGGAACGCCCGGAATTCTTTCCCTACGAAACAGGGAAAGGATCCCTCATCTCGAGCTAGGAGGCGGAAACGGGGCTTCCCTGGATGTGTGCGGGACCCACGTGCTTCCTCTCGAGTGGAGACGGATATGTCGGGGAACTTCTTGAGTTGCAGCAAGGGTGTGAAGGACCCTTTGGAAGTTCCAGTGGTTAGAGGTGATTGGCCTCGAGAAGCCTTAGCGGAAATGGGCCTCATCTCGCCTGAAGAGCAAAACCTCCTGGATTTTCTCGAGTTGCGGCAGGTGCTCTCGACTTACGACGGGGACCTCAGGGACCCGCTCTGGGGGCCTCAGGAAAGGCCAGTCCCCATGCGAGTTCCTCGGGGGCCTCTCGGGATTCCTCTCCCGTCGATGCCGGGGCCTCAGACCTTGTGTGGAGTCGGGGCCGGAACCTGAGGATTCCTCTCCAGTGCTGACATGGATCTAGGGGTACTTCTGGAGTCTCCCCAGGGGAGTCAGTCCTCGTCTCGAATGCGGGCATGCACTTGCGCTTTCCTCCAGAGCGGTAGCAGCAGTGTCACGCAGTCCGCCGCGTGTATCAAAGGATCTATGGTTTTCCCTCGAGTCTTTCCCACGAGGCTTTCCCACAGGGCTGTGCCACGTGCACACGTGGTGGGAGTCGATCCTCGGCTTGAACGTCAAGGCAGTGCAGGGAAAACAGGTTCCTCTGGAATGGACTGACACATCTGGGGGACTCTTGGAATAGTGGCATGACCCTGGAGTTCCTCTCGCCTTTCCTGTGGAGAGCGCCTCCTCTTGAGATGCGACGGGAACGCCGGGAATTCTTTCCCTACGAAACAGGGAAAGGATCCCTCATCTCGAGCTAGGAGGCGGAAAAGGGGCTCCCCTGGATGTTTGCGGGACACCACGTGCTTCCTCTCGAGTGCAGACGGGTATGTCGGGGAACTTCTTGAGTTGCAGCAAGGGTGTGAAGGACCCTTTGGAAGTTCCAGTGGTTAGATGTGATTGGCCTCGAGAAGCCTCAGCGGAAATGGGCCTCATCTCGCCTGGAGGGCAAAACCTCCTGGATTTTCTCGAGTTGCGGCAAGTGCTCTCGACTTACGACGGGGACCTCAGGGACCCGCTCTGGTGGCCTCAGGAAAGGCCAGTCCCCATGCGAGTTCCTCGGGGGCCTCTCGGGATTCCTCTCCCGTCGATGCCGGGGCCTAAGACCTTGTGTGGAGTCGGGGCCGGAACCTGAGGATTCCTCTCCAGTGCTGACATGGATCTTGGGGTACTTCTGGAGTCTCCCCAGGGGAGTCAGTCCTTGTCTCGAATGCGGGCATGCACTTGCGCTTTCTTCCAGGGTGGTAGCAGCAGTGTCACGCAGTCTACCGCGTGGATCAAAGGATCTATGGTTTTCCCTGGAGTCTTTCCCACGAGGCTTTCCCACGAGGCTTTCCCACAGGGCTGTCCCACGTGCACACGTGGTGGGAGTCAATCCTCGGCTTGAACGTTAAAGCAGTGCAGGGAAAACAGGTTCCTCTGGAATGGACTGACACATCTGGGGGACTCTTGGAATGGTGGCACGACCCTGGAGTTCCTCTCGCCTTTCCTGTGGAGAGCGCCTCCTCTTGAGATGCTACGGGAACGCCGGAAATTCTTTCCCTACGAAACAGGGAAAGGATCCCTCATCTCGAGCTAGGAGGCGGAAACGGGGCTCCCCTGGATGTGTGCGGGACCCCACGTGCTTCCTCTCGAGTGGAGACGGGTATGTCGGGGAACTTCTTGAGTTGCAGCAAGGGTGTGAAGGACCCTTTGGAAGTTCCAGTGGTTAGATGTGATTGGCCTCGAGAAGCCTCAGCGGAAATGGGCCTCATCTCTCCTGGAGGGCAAAACCTCCTGGATTTTCTCGAGTTGCGGCAGGTGCTCTCGACTTACGACGGGGACCTCAGGGACCCGCTCTGGTGGCCTCAGGAAAGGCCAGTCCCCATGCGAGTTCCTCGGGGGCCTCTCGGGATTCCTCTCCCGTCGATGCCGGGGCCTAAGACCTTGTGTGGAGTCGGGGCCGGAACCTGAGGATTCCTCTCCAGTGCTGACATGGATCTTGGGGTACTTCTGGAGTCTCCCCAGGGGAGTCAGTCCTCGTCTCGAATGCGGACATGCACTTGCGCTTTCCTCCAGAGCGGTAGCAGCAGTGTCACGCAGTCCGCCGCGTGGATCAAAGGATGTTTGCTTTTCCCTCGAGTCTTTCCCACGAGGCTTTCCCACGATTCTTTCCCACAGGGCTGTCCCACGTGCACACGTGGTGGGAGTCGATCCTCGGCTTGAACGTCAAGGCAGTGCAGGGAAAACAGGTTCCTCTGGAATGGACTGACACATCTAGGGGACTCTTGGAATGGTGGCATGACCCTGGAGTTCCTCTCGCCTTTCCTGTGGAGAGCGCCTCCTCTTGAGATGCGACGGGAACGCCGGGAATTCTTTCCTTACGAAACAGGGAAATGATCCCTCATCTCGAGCTAGGAGGCGGAAAAGGGTTCCCCTGGATGTGTGGGGGCCCCACGTGCTTCCTCTCGAGTGGAGACGGGTATGTCGGGGAACTTCTTGAGTTGCAGCAATGGTGTGAAGGACCCTTTGGAAGTTCCAGTGGTTAGATGTGATTGGCCTCGAGAAGCCTCAGCGGAAATGGGCCTCATCTCTCCTGGAGGGCAAAACCTCCTGGATTTTCTCGAGTTGCGGCAGGTGCTCTCGACTTACGACGGGGACCTCAGGGACCCGCTCTGGTGGCCTCAGGAAAGGCCAGTCCCCATGCGAGTTCCTCGGGGGCCTCTCGGGATTCCTCTCCCGTCGATGCCGGGGCCTAAGACCTTGTGTGGAGTCGGGACCGGAACCTGAGGATTCCTCTCCAGTGCTGACATGGATCTTGGGGTACTTCTGGAGTTTCCCCAGGGGAGTCAGTCCTCGTCTCGAATGCGAGCATGCACTTGCGCTTTCCTCCAGAGCGGTAGCAGCAGTGTCACGCTGTCCGCAGCGTGGATCAAAGGATCTATGGTTTTCCCTCGAGTCTTTCCCACGAGGCTTTCCCACGAGGCTTTCCCACAGGGCTGTCCCACGTGCACACGTGGTGGGAGTCGATCCTCGGCTTGAACGTCAAGGCAGTGCAGGGAAAACAGGTTCCTCTGGAATGGACTGACACATCTGAGGGACTCTTCGAATGGTGGCACGACCCTGGAGTTCCTCTCGCCTTTCCTGTGGAGAGCGCCTCCTCTTGACATGCGACGGGAACGCCGGGAATTCTTTCCCTACGAAACAGGGAAAGGATCCCTCATCTCGAGCTAGGAGGCGGAAACGGGGCTCCCCTGGATGTTGGCGGGACACCACGTGCTTCCTCTCGAGTGCAGACGGGTATGTCGGGGAACTTCTTGAGTTGCAGCAAGGGTGTGCAGGACCCTTTGGAAGTTCCAGTGGTTAGATGTGATTGGCCTCGAGAAGCCTCAGCGGAAATGGGCCTAATCTCGCCTGGAGGGCAAAACCTCCTGGATTTTCTCGAGTTGCGGCAGGTGCTCTCGACTTACGACGGGGACCTAAGGGACCCGCTCTGGTGGCCTCAGGAAAGGCCAGTCCCCATGCGAGTTCCTCGGGGGCCTCTCGGGATTCCTCTCCCGTCGATGCCGGGGCCTAAGACCTTGTGTGGAGTCGGGGCCGGAACCTGAGGATTCCTCTCCAGTGCTGACATGGATCTTGGGGTACTTCTGGAGTCTCCCCAGGGGAGTCAGTCCTCGTCTCGAATGCGGGCATGCACTTGCGCTTTCCTCCAGAGCGGTAGCAGCAGTGTCACGCAGTCCGCCGCGTGGATCAAAGGATCTATGGTTTTCCCTCGAGTCTTTCCCACGAGGCTTTCCCACGAGGCTTTCCCACAGGGCTGTCCCACGTGCACACGTGGTGGGAGTCGATCCTCGGCTTGAACTTCAAGGCAGTGCAGGGAAAACAGGTTCCTCTGGAATGGACTGACACATCTGGGGGACTCTTGGAATGGTGGCACGACCCTGGAGTTCCTCTCGCCTTTCCTGTGGAGAGTGCCTCCTCTTGAGATGCGACGGGAACGCCGGGAATTCTTTCCCTACGAAACAGGGAAAGGATCCCTCATCTCGAGCTAGGAGGCGGAAACGGGGCTCCCCTGGATGTGTGCGGGACCCCACGTGCTTCCTCTCGAGTGGAGACGGGTATGTCGGGGAACTTCTTGAGTTGCAGCAAGGGTGTGAAGGACCCTTTGGAAGTTCCAGTGGTTAGACGTGACTAGCCTCGAGAAGCCTCAGCGGAAATGGGCCTCATCTCGCCTGGAGGGCAAAACCTCCTGGATTTTCTCGAGTTGCGGCAGGTGCTCTCGACTTACGACGGGGACCTCAGGGACCCGCTCTGGTGGCCTCAGGAAAGGCCAGTCCCCATGCGAGTTCCACGGGGGCCTCTCAGGATTCCTCTCCCGTCGATGCCGGGGCCTAAGACCTTGTGTGGAATCGGGACCGGAACCTGAGGATTCCTCTCCTGTGCTGACATGGATCTTGGGGTACTTCTGGAGTCTCCCCAGGGGAGTCAGTCCTCGTCTCGAATGCGGGCATGCACTTGCGCTTTCCTCCAGAGCGGTAGCAGCAGTGTCACGCAGTCCGCCGCGTTGATCAAAGGATCTACGGTTTTCCCTCGAGTCTTTCCCACGAGGCTTTCCCACGAGGCTTTCCCACAGGGCTGTCCCACGTGCACACGTGGTGGGAGTCGATCCTCGGCTTGAACGTTAAAGCAGTGCAGGGAAAACAGGTTCCTCTGGAATGGACTGACACATCTGGGGGACTCTTGGAATGGTGGCACGACCCTGGAGTTCCTCTCGCCTTTCCTGTGGAGAGCGCCTCCTCTTGCGATGCTACGGGAACGCCGGAAATTCTTTCCCTACGAAACAGGGAAAGGATCCCTCATCTCGAGCTAGGAGGCGGAAACGGGGCTCCCCTGGATGTGTGCGGGACACCACGTGCTTCCTCTCGAGTGCAGACGGGTATGTCGGGGAACTTCTTGAGTTGCAGCAAGGGTGTGAAGGACCCTTTGGAAGTTCCAGTGGTTAGATGTGATTGGCCTCGAGAAGCCTCAACGGAAATGGGCCTCATCTCGCCTGGAGGGCAAAACCTCCTGGATTTTCTCGAGTTGCGGCAGGTGCTCTCGACTTACGACGGGGACCTCAGGGACCCGCTCTGGTGGCCTCAGGAAAGGCCAGTCCCCATGCGAGTTCCTCGGGGGCCTCTCGGGATTCCTCTCCCGTCGATGCCGGGGCCTAAGACCTTGTGTGGAGTCGGGGCCTGAACCTGAGGATTCCTCTCCAGTGCTGACATGGATCTTGGGGTACTTCTGGAGTCTCCCCAGGGGAGTCAGTCCTCGTCTCGAATGCGGGCATGCACTTGCGCTTTCCTCCAGTGCGGTAGCAGCAGTGTCACGCAGTCTACCGCGTGGATCAAAGGATCTATGGTTTTCCCTCGAGTCTTTCCCACGAGGGTTTCCCACAGGGCTCTCCCACGTGCACACGTGGTGGGAGCCTATCCTCGGCTTGAACGTCAAGGCAGTGCAGGGAAAACAGGTTCCTCTGGAATGGCCTGACACATCTGGGGGACTCTTGGAATGGTGGCACGACCCTGGAGTTCCTCTCGCCTTTCCTGTGGAGAGCGCCTCCTCTTGAGATGCGACGGGAACGCCCGGAATTCTTTCCCTACGAAACAGGGAAAGGATCCCTCATCTCGAGCTAGGAGGCGGAAACGGGGCTTCCCTGGATGTGTGCGGGACCCACGTGCTTCCTCTCGAGTGGAGACGGATATGTCGGGGAACTTCTTGAGTTGCAGCAAGGGTGTGAAGGACCCTTTGGAAGTTCCAGTGGTTAGAGGTGATTGGCCTCGAGAAGCCTCAGCGGAAATGGGCCTCATCTCGCCTGAAGAGCAAAACCTCCTGGATTTTCTCGAGTTGCGGCAGGTGCTCTCGACTTACGACGGGGACCTCAGGGACCCGCTCTGGGGGCCTCAGGAAAGGCCAGTCCCCATGCGAGTTCCTCGGGGGCCTCTCGGGATTCCTCTCCCGTCGATGCCGGGGCCTCAGACCTTGTGTGGAGTCGGGGCCGGAACCTGAGGATTCCTCTCCAGTGCTGACATGGATCTAGGGGTACTTCTGGAGTCTCCCCAGGGGAGTCAGTCCTCGTCTCGAATGCGGGCATGCACTTGCGCTTTCCTCCAGAGCGGTAGCAGCAGTGTCACGCAGTCCGCCGCGTGTATCAAAGGATCTATGGTTTTCCCTCGAGTCTTTCCCACGAGGCTTTCCCACAGGGCTGTGCCACGTGCACACGTGGTGGGAGTCGATCCTCGGCTTGAACGTCAAGGCAGTGCAAGGAAAACAGGTTCCTCTGGAATGGACTGACACATCTGGGGGACTCTTGGAATAGTGGCATGACCCTGGAGTTCCTCTCGCCTTTCCTGTGGAGAGCGCCTCCTCTTGAGATGCGACGGGAACGCCGGGAATTCTTTCCCTACGAAACAGGGAAAGGATCCCTCATCTCGAGCTAGGAGGCGGAAAAGGGGCTCCCCTGGATGTTTGCGGGACACCACGTGCTTCCTCTCGAGTGCAGACGGGTATGTCGGGGAACTTCTTGAGTTGCAGCAAGGGTGTGAAGGACCCTTTGGAAGTTCCAGTGGTTAGATGTGATTGGCCTCGAGAAGCCTCAGCGGAAATGGGCCTCATCTCGCCTGGAGGGCAAAACCTCCTGGATTTTCTCGAGTTGCGGCAAGTGCTCTCGACTTACGACGGGGACCTCAGGGACCCGCTCTGGTGGCCTCAGGAAAGGCCAGTCCCCATGCGAGTTCCTCGGGGGCCTCTCGGGATTCCTCTCCCGTCGATGCCGGGGCCTAAGACCTTGTGTGGAGTCGGGGCCGGAACCTGAGGATTCCTCTCCAGTGCTGACATGGATCTTGGGGTACTTCTGGAGTCTCCCCAGGGGAGTCAGTCCTTGTCTCGAATGCGGGCATGCACTTGCGCTTTCTTCCAGGGTGGTAGCAGCAGTGTCACGCAGTCTACCGCGTGGATCAAAGGATCTATGGTTTTCCCTGGAGTCTTTCCCACGAGGCTTTCCCACGAGGCTTTCCCACAGGGCTGTCCCACGTGCACACGTGGTGGGAGTCAATCCTCGGCTTGAACGTTAAAGCAGTGCAGGGAAAACAGGTTCCTCTGGAATGGACTGACACATCTGGGGGACTCTTGGAATGGTGGCACGACCCTGGAGTTCCTCTCGCCTTTCCTGTGGAGAGCGCCTCCTCTTGAGATGCTACGGGAACGCCGGAAATTCTTTCCCTACGAAACAGGGAAAGGATCCCTCATCTCGAGCTAGGAGGCGGAAACGGGGCTCCCCTGGATGTGTGCGGGACCCCACGTGCTTCCTCTCGAGTGGAGACGGGTATGTCGGGGAACTTCTTGAGTTGCAGCAAGGGTGTGAAGGACCCTTTGGAAGTTCCAGTGGTTAGATGTGATTGGCCTCGAGAAGCCTCAACGGAAATGGGCCTCATCTCGCCTGGAGGGCAAAACCTCCTGGATTTTCTCGAGTTGCGGCAGGTGCTCTCGACTTACGACGGGGACCTCAGGGACCCGCTCTGGTGGCCTCAGGAAAGGCCAGTCCCCATTCGAGTTCCTCGGGCGCCTCTCGGGATTCCTCTCCCGTCGATGCCGGGGCCTAAGACCTTGTGTGGAGTCGGGGCCTGAACCTGAGGATTCCTCTCCAGTGCTGACATGGATCTTGGGGTACTTCTGGAGTCTCCCCAGGGGAGTCAGTCCTCGTCTCGAATGCGGGCATGCACTTGCGCTTTCCTCCAGTGCGGTAGCAGCAGTGTCACGCAGTCTACCGCGTGGATCAAAGGATCTATGGTTTTCCCTCGAGTCTTTCCCACGAGGGTTTCCCACAGGGCTCTCCCACGTGCACACGTGGTGGGAGTCGATCCTCGGCTTGAACGTCAAGGCAGTGCAGGGAAAACAGGTTCCTCTGGAATGGCCTGACACATCTGGGGGACTCTTGGAATGGTGGCACGACCCTGGAGTTCCTCTCGCCTTTCCTGTGGAGAGCGCCTCCTCTTGAGATGCGACGGGAACGCCGGGAATTCTTTCCCTACGAAACAGGGAAAGGATCCCTCATCTCGAGCTAGGAGGCGGAAACGGGGCTTCCCTGGATGTGTGCGGGACCCACGTGCTTCCTCTCGAGTGGAGACGGGTATGTCGGGGAACTTCTTGAGTTGCAGCAAGGGTGTGAAGGACCCTTTGGAAGTTCCAGTGGTTAGAGGTGATTGGCCTCGAGAAGCCTCAGCGGAAATGGGCCTCATCTCGCCTGGAGAGCAAAACCTCCTGGATTTTCTCGAGTTGCGGCAGGTGCTCTCGACTTACGACGGGGACCTGAGGGACCCGCACTGGTGGCCTCAGGAAAGGCCAGTCCCCATGCGAGTTCCTCGGGGGCCTCTCGGGATTCCTCTCCCGTCGATGCCCGGGCCTAAGACCTTGTGTGGAGTCGGGGCCGGAACCTGAGGATTCCTCTCCAGTGCTGACATGGATCTAGGGGTACTTCTGGAGTCTCCCCAGGGGAGTCAGTCCTCGTCTCGAATGCGGGCATGCACTTGCGCTTTCCTCCAGAGCGGTAGCAGCAGTGTCACGCAGTCCGCCGCGTGTATCAAAGGATCTATGGTTTTCCCTCGAGTCTTTCCCACGAGGCTTTCCCACAGGGCTGTGCCACGTGCACACGTGGTGGGAGTCGATCCTCGGCTTGAACGTCAAGGCAGTGCAGGGAAAACAGGTTCCTCTGGAATGGACTGACACATCTGGGGGACTCTTGGAATAGTGGCATGACCCTGAGGTTCCTCTCGCCTTTCCTGTGGAGAGCGCCTCCTCTTGAGATGCGACGGGAACGCCGGGAATTCTTTCCCTACGAAACAGGGAAAGGATCCCTCATCTCGAGCTTGGAGGCGAAAACGGGGCTACCCTGGATGTTTGCGGGACACCACGTGCTTCCTCTCGAGTGCAGACGGGTATGTCGGGGAACTTCTTGAGTTGCAGCAAGGGTGTGAAGGACCCTTTGGAAGTTCCAGTGGTTAGATGTGATTGGCCTCGAGAAGCCTCAGCGGAAATGGGCCTCATCTCGCCTGGAGGGCAAAACCTCCTGGATTTTCTCGAGTTGCGGCAAGTGCTCTCGACTTACGACGGGGACCTCAGGGACCCGCTCTGGTGGACTCAGGAAAGGCCAGTCCCCATGCGAGTTCCTCGGGGGCCTCTCGGGATTCCTCTCCCGTCGATGCCGGGGCGTAAGACCTTGTGTGGAGTCGGGGCCGGAACCTGAGAATTCCTCTCCAGTGCTGACATGGATCTTGGGGTACTTCTGGAGTCTCCCCAGGGGAGTCAGTCCTCGTCTCGAATGCGGGCATGCACTTGCGCTTTCCTCCAGAGCGGTAGCAGCAGTGTCACGCAGTCCGCCGCGTGGATCAAAGGATCTATGTTTTTCCCTCGAGTCTTTCCCACGAGGCTTTCCCACGAGGCTTTCCCACAGGGCTGTCCCACGTGCACACGTGGTGGGAGTCGATCCTCGGCTTGAACGTCAAGGCAGTGCAGGGAAAACAGGTTCCTCTGGAATGGACTGACACATCTGGGGGACTCTTGGAATGGTGGCACGACCCTGGAGTTCCTCTCGCCTTTCCTGTGGATAGCGCCTCCTCTTGAGATGCGACGGGAACGCCGGGAATTCTTTCCCTACGAAACAGGGAAAGGATCCCTCATCTCGAGCTAGGAGGCGGAAACGGGGCTCCCCTGGATGTGTGCGGGACCCACGTGATTCCTCTCGAGTGGAGACGGGTATGTCGGGGAACTTCTTGAGTTGCAGCAAGAGTGTGAAGGACCCTTTGGAAGTTCCAGTGGTTAGACGTGATTAGCCTCGAGAAGCCTCAGCGGAAATGGGCCTCATCTCGCCTGGAGGGCAAAATCTCCTGGATTTTCTCGAGTTACGGCAGGTGCTCTCGACTTACGCGGGGACCTCAGGGACCCGCTCTGGTGGCCTCAGGAAAGGCCAGTCCCCATGCGAGTTCCTCGGGGGCCTCTCGGGATTCCTCTCCCGTCGATGCCGGGGCCTAAGACCTTGTGTGGAGTCGGGGCCGGAACCTGAGGATTCCTCTCCAGTGCTGACATGGATCTTGGGGTACTTCTGGAATCTCCCCAGGGGAGTCAGTCCTCGTCTCGAATGCGGGCATGCACTTGCGCTTTCCTCCAGAGCGGTAGCAGCAGTGTCACACAGTCCGCCGCGTGGATCAAAGGATCTATGGTTTTCCCTCGAGTCTTTCCCACGAGGCTTTCCCACGAGGCTTTCCCACAGGGCTGTCCCACGTGCACACGTGGTGGGCGTCGATCCTCGGCTTGAACGTCACGGCAGTGCAGGGAAAACAGGTTCCTCTGGAATGGACTGACACATCTGGGGGACTCTTGGAATGGTGGCACGACCCTGGAGTTCCTCTCGCCTTTCCTGTGGAGAGCGCCTCCTCTTGAGATGCGACGGGAACGCCGGGAATTCTTTTCCTACGAAACAGGGCAAGGATCCCTCATCTCGAGCTAGGAGGCGGAAACGGGGCTCCCCTGGATGTGTGCGGGACCCCACGTGCTTCCTCTCGAGTGGAGACGTGTATGTCGGGGAACTTCTTGAGTTGCAGCAAGGGTGTGAAGGACCCTTTGGAAGTTCCAGTGGTAAGATGTGATTGGCCTCGAGAAGCCTCAGCGGAAATGGGCCTCATCTCGCCTGGAGGGCAAAACCTCCTGGATTTTCTCGAGTTGCGGCAGGTGCTCTCGACTTACGACGGGGACCTCAGGGACCCGCTCTGGTGGCCTCAGGAAAGGCCAGTCCCCATGCGAGTTCCTCGGGGGCCTCTCGGGATTCCTCTCCCGTGGATGCCGGGGCCTAAGACCTTGTGTGGAATCGGGGCCGGAACCTGAGGATTCCTCTCCAGTGCTGACATGGATCTTGGGGTACTTCTGGAATCTCCCCAGGGGAGTCAGTCCTCGTCTCGAATGCGGGCATGCACTTGCGCTTTCCTCCAGAGCGGTAGCAGCAGTGTCACCCAGTCTGCCGCGTGGATCAAAGGATCTATTGTTTTCCCTCGAGTCTTTCCCACGAGGCTTTCCCACAGGGCTGTCCCACGTGCACACGTGGTGGGAGTCGATCCTCGGCTTGAACGTCAAGGCAGTGCAGGGAAAACAGGTTCCTCTGGAATGGCCTGACACATCTGGGGGACTCTTGGAATGGTGGCACGACCCTGGAGTTCCTCTCGCCTTTCCTGTGGAGAGCGCCTCCTCTTGAGATGCGACGGGAACGCCGGGATTTCTTTCCCTACGAAACAGGGAAAGGATCCCTCATCTTGAGCTGGAGGCGGAAACGGGGCTTCCCTGGATGTGTGCGGGACCCACGTGCTTCCTCTCGAGTGGAGACGGGTATGTCGGGGAACTTCTTGAGTTGCAGCAAGGGTGTGAAGGACCCTTTGGAAGTTCCAGTGGTTAGACGTGATTAGCCTCGAGAAGCCTCAGCGGAAATGGGCCTCATCTCGCCTGGAGGGCAAAATCTCCTGGATTTTCTCGAGTTACGGCAGGTGCTCTCGACTTACGCGGGGACCTCAGGGACCCGCTCTGGTGGCCTCAGGAAAGGCCAGTCCCCATGCGAGTTCCTCGGGGGCCTCTCGGGATTCCTCTCCCGTCGATACCGGGGCCTAAGACCTTGTGTGGAGTCGGGGCCGGAACCTGAGGATTCCTCTCCAGTGCTGACATGGATCTTGGGGTACTTCTGGAATCTCCCCAGGGGAGTCAGTCCTCGTCTCGAATGCGGGCATGCACTTGCGCTTTCCTCCAGAGCGGTAGCAGCCGTGTCACACAGTCCGCCGCGTGGATCAAAGGATCTATGGTTTTCCCTCGAGTCTTTCCCACGAGGCTTTCCCACGAGGCTTTCCCACAGGGCTGTCCCACGTGCACACGTGGTGGGCGTCGATCCTCGGCTTGAACGTCACGGCAGTGCAGGGAAAACAGGTTCCTCTGGAATGGACTGACACATCTGGGGGACTCTTGGAATGGTGGCACGACCCTGGAGTTCCTCTCGCCTTTCCTGTGGAGAGCGCCTCCTCTTGAGATGCGACGGGAACGCCGGGAATTCTTTCCCTACGAAACAGGGAAAGGATCCCTCATCTCGAGCTAGGAGGCGGAAACGGGGCTACCCTGGATGTTTGCGGGACACCACGTGCTTCCTCTCGAGTGGAGACGGGTATGTCGGGGAACTTCTTGAGTTGCAGCAAGGGTGTGAAGGACCCTTTGGAAGTTCCAGTGGTTAGATGTGATTGGCCTCGAGAAGCCTCAGCGGAAATGGGCCTCATCTCGCCTGGAGGGCAAAACCTCCTGCATTTTCTCGAGTTGCGGCAAGTGCTCTCGACTTACGACGGGGACCTCAGGGACCCGCTCTGGTGGCCTCAGGAAAGGCCAGTCCCCATGCGAGTTCCTCGGGGGCCTCTCGGGATTCCTCTCCCGTCGATGCCGGGGCCTAAGACCTTGTGTGGAGTCGGGGCCGGAACCTGAGAATTCCTCTCCAGTGCTGACATGGATCTTGGGGTACTTCTGGAGTCTCCCCAGGGGAGTCAGTCCTCGTCTCGAATGCGGGCATGCACTTGCGCTTTCCTCCAGAGCGGTAGCAGCAGTGTCACGCAGTCCGCCGCGTGGATCAAAGGATCTATGGTTTTCCCTCGAGTCTTTCCCACGAGGCTTTCCCACGAGGCTTTCCCACAGGGCTGTCCCACGTGCACACGTGGTGGGAGTCGATCCTCGGCTTGAACGTCAAGGCAGTGCAGGGAAAACAGGTTCCTCTGGAATGGACTGACACATCTGGGGGACTCTTGGAATGGTGGCACGACCCTGGAGTTCCTCTCGCCTTTCCTGTGGAGAGCGCCTCCTCTTGAGATGCGACGGGAACGCCGGGAATTCTTTCCCTACGAAACAGGGAAAGGATCCCTCATCTCGAGCTAGGAGGCGGAAACGGGGCTCCCCTGGATGTGTGCGGGACCCACGTGATTCCTCTCGAGTGGAGACGGGTATGTCGGGGAACTTCTTGAGTTGCAGCAAGGGTGTGAAGGACCCTTTGGAAGTTCCAGTGGTTAGACGTGATTAGCCTCGAGAAGCCTCAGCGGAAATGGGCCTCATCTCGCCTGGAGGGCAAAATCTCCTGGATTTTCTCGAGTTACGGCAGGTGCTCTCGACTTACGACGGGGACCTCAGGGACCCGCTCTGGTGGCCTCAGGAAAGGCCAGTCCCCATGCGAGTTCCTCGGGGGCCTCTCGGGATTCCTCTCCCGTCGATGCCGGTGCCTAAGACCTTGTGTGGAGTCGGGGCCGGAACCTGAGGATTCCTCTCCAGTGCTGACATGGATCTTGGGGTACTTCTGGAATCTCCCCAGGGGAGTCAGTCCTCGTCTCGAATGCGGGCATGCACTTGCGCTTTCCTCCAGAGCGGTAGCAGCAGTGTCACGCAGTCCGCCGCGTGGATCAAAGGATCTATGGTTTTCCCTCGAGTCTTTCCCACGAGGCTTTCCCACGAGGCTTTCCCACAGGGCTGTCCCACGTGCACACGTGGTGGGAGTCGATCCTCGGCTTGAACGTCAAGGCAGTGCAGGGAAAACAGGTTCCTCTGGAATGGAGTGACACATCTGGGGGACTCTTGGAATGGTGGCACGACCCTGGAGTTCCTCTCGCCTTTCCTGTGGAGAGCACCTCCTCTTGAGATGCGACGGGAACGCCGGGAATTCTTTCCCTACGAAACAGGGAAAGGATCCCTCATCTCGAGCTAGGAGGCGGAAACGGGGCTCCCCTGGATGTGTGCGGGACCCACGTGATTCCTCTCGAGTGGAGACGGGTATGTCGGGGAACTTCTTGAGTTGCAGCAAGGGTGTGAAGGACCCTTTGGAAGTTCCAGTGGTTAGACGTGATTAGCCTCGAGAAGCCTCAGCGGAAATGGGCCTCATCTCGCCTGGAGGGCAAAATCTCCTGGATTTTCTCGAGTTACGGCAGGTGCTCTCGACTTACGACGGGGACCTCAGGGACCCGCTCTGGTGGCCTCAGGAAAGGCCAGTCCCCATGCGAGTTCCTCGGGGGCCTCTCGGGATTCCTCTCCCGTCGATGCCGGGGCCTAAGACCTTGTGTGGAGTCGGGGCCGGAACCTGAGGATTCCTCTCCAGTGCTGACATGGATCTTGGGGTACTTCTGGAATCTCCCCAGGGGAGTCAGTCCTCGTCTCGAATGCGGGCATGCACTTGCGCTTTCCTCCAGAGCGGTAGCAGCAGTGTCACGCAGTCCGCCGCGTGGATCAAAGGATCTATGGTTTTCCCTCGAGTCTTTCCCACGAGGCTGTCCCACGAGGCTTTCCCACAGGGCTGCCCCACGTGCACACGTGGTGGGCGTCGATCCTCGGCTTGAACGTCAAGGCAGTGCAGGGAAAACAGGTTCCTCTGGAATGGACTGACACAACTGGGGGACTCTTGGAATGGTGGCACGACCCTGGAGTTCCTCTCGCCTTTCCTGTGGAGAGCGCCTCCTCTTGAGATGCGACGGGAACGCCGGGAATTCTTTTCCTACGAAACAGGGCAAGGATCCCTCATCTCGAGCTAGGAGGCGGAAACGGGGCTCCCCTGGATGTGTGCGGGACCCCACGTGCTTCCTCTCGAGTGGAGACGGGTATGTCGGGGAACTTCTTGAGTTGCAGCAAGGGTGTGAAGGACCCTTTGGAAGTTCCAGTGGTTAGACGTGATTAACCTCGAGAAGCCTCAGCGGAAATTGGCCTCATCTCGCCTGGAGGGCAAAACCTCCTGGATTTTCTCGAGTTGCGGCAGGTGCTCTCGACTTACGACGGGGACCTCAGGGACCCGCTCTGGTGGCCTCAGGAAAGGCCAGTCCCCATGCGAGTTCCTAGGGGGCCTCTCGGGATTCCTCTCCCGTCGATGCCGGGGCCTAAGACCTTGTGTGGAGTCGGGGCCGGAACCTGAGGATTCCTCTCCAGTGCTGACATGGATCTTGGGGTACTTCTGGAGTCTCCAAAGGGGAGTCAGTCCTCGTCTCGAATGCAGGCATGCACTTGCGCTTTCCTCCAGAGCGGTAGCAGCAGTGTCACCCAGTCCGCCGCGTCGATCAAAAGATCTATGGTTTTCCCTCGAGTCTTTCCCACGAGTCTTTCCCACGAGGCTTTCCCACAGGGCTGTCCCACGTGCACACGTGGTGGGAGTCGATCCTCGGCTTGAACGTCAAGGCAGTGCAGGGAAAACAGGTTCCTCTGGAATGGACTGACACATCTGGGGGACTCTTGGAATGGTGGCACGACCCTGGAGTTCCTCTCGCCTTTCCTGTGGAGAGCGCCTCCTCTTGAGATGCGACGGGAACGCCGGGAATTCTTTCCCTACGAAACAGGGAAAGGATCCCTCATCTCGAGCTAGGAGGCGGAAACGGGGCTCCCCTGGATGTGTGAGGGACCCAAGTGCTTCCTCTCGAGTGGAGACGGGTATGTCGGGGAACTTCTTGAGTTGCAGCAAGGGTGTGAAGGACCCTTTGGAAGTTCCAGTGGTTAGACGTGATTAGCCTCGAGAAACCTCAGCGGAAATGGGCCTCATCTCGCCTGGAGAGCAAAACCTCCTGGATTTTCTCGAGTTGCGGCAGGTGCTCTCGACTTACGACGGGGACCTCAGGGAACCGATCTTGTGGCCTCAGGAAAGGCCAGTCCCCATGCGAGTTCCTCGGGGGCCTCTCGGGATTCCTCTCCCGTAGATGCCGGGGCCTAAGACCTTGTGTGGAATCGGGGCCGGAACCTGAGGATTCCTCTCCAGTGCTGACATGGATCTTGGGGTAATTCTGGAATCTCCCCAGGGGAGTCAGTCCTCGTCTCGAATGCGGGCATGCACTTGCGCTTTCCTCCAGAGCGGTAGCAGCAGTGTCACCCAGTCTGCCGCGTGGATCAAAGGATCTATTGTTTTCCCTCGAGTCTTTCCCACGAGGCTTTCCCACAGGGCTGTCCCACGTGCACACGTGGTGGGAGTCGATCCTCGGCTTGAACGTCAAGGCAGTGCAGGGAAAACAGGTTCCTCTGGAATGGCCTGACACATCTGGGGGACTCTTGGAATGGTGGCACGACCCTGGAGTTCCTCTCGCCTTTCCTGTGGAGAGCGCCTCCTCTTGAGATGCGACGGGAACGCCGGGAATTCTTTCCCTACGAAACAGGGAAAGGATCCCTCATCTTGAGCTAGGAGGCGGAAACGGGGCTTCCCTGGATGTGTGCGGGACCCACGTGCTTCCTCTCGAGTGGAGACGGGTATGTCGGGGAACTTCTTGAGTTGCAGCAAGGGTGTGAAGGACCCTTTGGAAGTTCCAGTGGATAGAGGTGATTGGCCTCGAGAAGCCTCAGCGGAAATGGGCCTCATCTCGCCTGGAGAGCAAAACCTCCTGGATTTTCTCGAGTTGCGGCAGGTGCTCTCGACTTACGACGGGGACCTCAGGGACCCGCACTGGTGGCCTCAGGAAAGGCCAGTCCCCATGCGAGTTCCTCGGGGGCCTCTCGGGATTCCTCTCCCGTCGATGCCGGGGCCTAAGACCTTGTGTGGAGTCGGGGCCGGAACCTAAGGATTCCTCTCCAGTGATGACATGGATCTAGGGGTACTTCTGGAGTCTCCCCAGGGGAGTCAGTCCTCGTCTCGAATGCGGGCATGCACTTGCGCTTTCCTCCAGAGCGGTAGCAGCAGTGTCACGCAGTCCGCCGCGTGTATCAAAGGATCTATGGTTTTCCCTCGAGTCTTTCCCACGAGGCTTTCCCACAGGGCTGTGCCACGTGCACACGTGGTGGGAGTCGATCCTCGGCTTGAACGTCAAGGCAGTGCAGGGAAAACAGGTTCCTCTGGAATGGACTGACACATCTGGGGGACTCTTGGAATAGTGGCATGACCCTGGAGTTCCTCTCGCCTTTCCTGTGGAGAGCGCCTCCTCTTGAGATGCGACGGGAACGCCGGGAATTCTTTCCCTACGAAACAGGGAAAGGATCCCTCATCTCGAGCTAGGAGGCGGAAACGGGGCTACCCTGGATGTTTGCGGGACACCACGTGCTTCCTCTCGAGTGCAGACGGGTATGTCGGGGAACTTCTTGAGTTGCAGCAAGGGTGTGAAGGACCCTTTGGAAGTTCCAGTGGTTAGATGTGATTGGCCTCGAGAAGCCTCAGCGGAAATGGGCCTCATCTCGCCTGGAGGGCAAAATCTCCTGGATTTTCTCGAGTTACGGCAGGTGATCTCGACTTACGACGGGGACCTCAGGGACCCGCTCTGGTGGCCTCAGGAAAGGCCAGTCCCCATGCGAGTTCCTCGGGGGCCTCTCGGGATTCCTCTCCCGTCGATGCCGGTGCCTAAGACCTTGTGTGGAGTCGGGGCCGGAACCTGAGGATTCCTCTCCAGTGCTGACATGTATCTTGGGGTACTTCTGGAATCTCCCCAGGGGAGTCAGTCCTCGTCTCGAATGCGGGCATGCACTTGCGCTTTCCTCCAGAGCGGTAGCAGCAGTGTCACGCAGTCCGCCGCGTGGATCAAAGGATCTATGGTTTTCCCTCGAGTCTTTCCCACGAGGCTTTCCCACGAGGCTTTCCCACAGGGCTGTCCCACGTGCACACGTGGTGGGAGTCGATCCTCGGCTTGAACGTCAAGGCAGTGCAGGGAAAACAGGTTCCTCTGGAATGGAGTGACACATCTGGGGGACTCTTGGAATGGTGGCACGACCCTGGAGTTCCTCTCGCCTTTCCTGTGGAGAGCGCCTCCTCTTGAGATGCGACGGGAACGCCGGGAATTCTTTTCCTACGAAACAGGGCAAGGATCCCTCATCTCGAGCTAGGAGGCGGAAACGGGGCTCCCCTGGATGTGTGCGGGACCCCACGTGCTTCCTCTCGAGTGGAGACGTGTATGTCGGGGAACTTCTTGAGTTGCAGCAAGGGTGTGAAGGACCCTTTGGAAGTTCCAGAGGTAAGATGTGATTGGCCTCGAGAAGCCTCAGCGGAAATGGGCCTCATCTCGCCTGGAGGGCAAAACCACCTGGATTTTCTCGAGTTGCGGCAGGTGCTCTCGACTTACGACGGGGACCTCAGGGAACCGATCTTGTGGCCTCAGGAAAGGCCAGTCCCCATGCGAGTTCCTCGGGGGCCTCTCGGGATTCCTCTCCCGTAGATGCCGGGGCCTAAGACCTTGTGTGGAATCGGGGCCGGAACCTGAGGATTCCTCTCCAGTGCTGACATGGATCTTGGGGTACTTCTGGAATCTCCCCAGGGGAGTCAGTCCTCGTCTCGAATGCGGGCATGCACTTGCGCTTTCCTCCAGAGCGGTAGCAGCAGTGTCACCCAGTCTGCCGCGTGGATCAAAGGATCTATTGTTTTCCCTCGAGTCTTTCCCACGAGGCTTTCCCACAGGGCTGTCCCACGTGCACACGTGGTGGGAGTCGATCCTCGGCTTGAACGTCAAGGCAGTGCAGGGAAAACAGGTTCCTCTGGAATGGACTGACACATCTGGGGGACTCTTGGAATGGTGGCACGACCCTGGAGTTCCTCTCGCCTTTCCTGTGGAGAGCGCCTCCTCTTGAGATGCGACGGGAACGCCGGGAATTCTTTCCCTACGAAACAGGGAAAGGATCCCTCATCTCGAGCTAGGAGGCGGAAACGGGGCTCCCCTGGATGTGTGAGGGACCCAAGTGCTTCCTCTCGAGTGGAGACGGGTATGTCGGGGAACTTCTTGAGTTGCAGCAAGGGTGTGAAGGACCCTTTGGAAGTTCCAGTGGTTAGACGTGATTAGCCTCGAGAAACCTCAGCGGAAATGGGCCTCATCTCGCCTGGAGAGCAAAACCTCCTGGATTTTCTCGAGTTGCGGCAGGTGCTCTCGACTTACGACGGGGACCTCAGGGAACCGATCTTGTGGCCTCAGGAAAGGCCAGTCCCCATGCGAGTTCCTCGGGGGCCTCTCGGGATTCCTCTCCCGTAGATGCCGGGGCCTAAGACCTTGTGTGGAATCGGGGCCGGAACCTGAGGATTCCTCTCCAGTGCTGACATGGATCTTGGGGTACTTCTGGAATCTCCCCAGGGGAGTCAGTCCTCGTCTCGAATGCGGGCATGCACTTGCGCTTTCCTCCAGAGCGGTAGCAGCAGTGTCACCCAGTCTGCCGCGTGGATCAAAGGATCTATTGTTTTCCCTCGAGTCTTTCCCACGAGGCTTTCCCACAGGGCTGTCCCACGTGCACACGTGGTGGGAGTCGATCCTCGGCTTGAACGTCAAGGCAGTGCAGGGAAAACAGGTTCCTCTGGAATGGCCTGACACATCTGGGGGACTCTTGGAATGGTGGCACGACCCTGGAGTTCCTCTCGCCTTTCCTGTGGAGAGCGCCTCCTCTTGAGATGCGACGGGAACGCCGGGAATTCTTTCCCTACGAAACAGGGAAAGGATCCCTCATCTTGAGCTAGGAGGCGGAAACGGGGCTTCCCTGGATGTGTGCGGGACCCACGTGCTTCCTCTCGAGTGGAGACGGGTATGTCGGGGAACTTCTTGAGTTGCAGCAAGGGTGTGAAGGACCCTTTGGAAGTTCCAGTGGATAGAGGTGATTGGCCTCGAGAAGCCTCAGCGGAAATGGGCCTCATCTCGCCTGGAGAGCAAAACCTCCTGGATTTTCTCGAGTTGCGGCAGGTGCTCTCGACTTACGACGGGGACCTCAGGGACCCGCACTGGTGGCCTCAGGAAAGGCCAGTCCCCATGCGAGTTCCTCGGGGGCCTCTCGGGATTCCTCTCCCGTCGATGCCGGGGCCTAAGACCTTGTGTGGAGTCGGGGCCGGAACCTAAGGATTCCTCTCCAGTGATGACATGGATCTAGGGGTACTTCTGGAGTCTCCCCAGGGGAGTCAGTCCTCGTCTCGAATGCGGGCATGCACTTGCGCTTTCCTCCAGAGCGGTAGCAGCAGTGTCACGCAGTCCGCCGCGTGTATCAAAGGATCTATGGTTTTCCCTCGAGTCTTTCCCACGAGGCTTTCCCACAGGGCTGTGCCACGTGCACACGTGGTGGGAGTCGATCCTCGGCTTGAACGTCAAGGCAGTGCAGGGAAAACAGGTTCCTCTGGAATGGACTGACACATCTGGGGGACTCTTGGAATAGTGGCATGACCCTGGAGTTCCTCTCGCCTTTCCTGTGGAGAGCGCCTCCTCTTGAGATGCGACGGGAACGCCGGGAATTCTTTCCCTACGAAACAGGGAAAGGATCCCTCATCTCGAGCTAGGAGGCGGAAACGGGGCTACCCTGGATGTTTGCGGGACACCACGTGCTTCCTCTCGAGTGCAGACGGGTATGTCGGGGAACTTCTTGAGTTGCAGCAAGGGTGTGAAGGACCCTTTGGAAGTTCCAGTGGTTAGATGTGATTGGCCTCGAGAAGCCTCAGCGGAAATGGGCCTCATCTCGCCTGGAGGGCAAAACCTCCTGGATTTTCTCGAGTTGCGGCAAGTGCTCTCGACTTACGACGGGGACCTCAGGGACCCGCTCTGGTGGCCTCAGGAAAGGCCAGTCCCCATGCGAGTTCCTCGGGGGCCTCTCGGGATTCCTCTCCCGTCGATGCCGGTGCCTAAGACCTTGTGTGGAGTCGGGGCCGGAACCTGAGGATTCCTCTCCAGTGCTGACATGGATCTTGGGGTACTTCTGGAATCTCCCCAGGGGAGTCAGTCCTCGTCTCGAATGCGGGCATGCACTTGCGCTTTCCTCCAGAGCGGTAGCAGCAGTGTCACGCAGTCCGCCGCGTGGATCAAAGGATCTATGGTTTTCCCTCGAGTCTTTCCCACGAGGCTTTCCCACGAGGCTTTCCCACAGGGCTGTCCCACGTGCACACGTGGTGGGAGTCGATCCTCGGCTTGAACGTCAAGGCAGTGCAGGGAAAACAGGTTCCTCTGGAATGGAGTGACACATCTGGGGGACTCTTGGAATGGTGGCACGACCCTGGAGTTCCTCTCGCCTTTCCTGTGGAGAGCGCCTCCTCTTGAGATGCGACGGGAACGCCGGGAATTCTTTTCCTACGAAACAGGGCAAGGATCCCTCATCTCGAGCTAGGAGGCGGAAACGGGGCTCCCCTGGATGTGTGCGGGACCCCACGTGCTTCCTCTCGAGTGGAGACGTGTATGTCGGGGAACTTCTTGAGTTGCAGCAAGGGTGTGAAGGACCCTTTGGAAGTTCCAGAGGTAAGATGTGATTGGCCTCGAGAAGCCTCAGCGGAAATGGGCCTCATCTCGCCTGGAGGGCAAAACCTCCTGGATTTTCTCGAGTTGCGGCAAGTGCTCTCGACTTACGACGGGGACCTCAGGGACCCGCTCTCGTGGCCTCAGGAAAGGCCAGTCCCCATGCGAGTTCCTCGGGGGCCTCTCGGGATTCCTCTCCCGTCGATGCCGGTGCCTAAGACCTTGTGTGGAGTCGGGGCCGGAACCTGAGGATTCCTCTCCAGTGCTGACATGGATCTTGGGGTACTTCTGGAATCTCCCCAGGGGAGTCAGTCCTCGTCTCGAATGCGGGCATGCACTTGCGCTTTCCTCCAGAGCGGTAGCAGCAGTGTCACCCAGTCCGCCGCGTGGATCAAAGGATCTATGGTTTTCCCTCGAGTCTTTCCCACGAGGCTTTCCCACGAGGCTTTCCCACAGGGCTGTCCCACGAGCACACGTGGTGGGAGTCGATCCTCGGCTTGAACGTCAAGGCAGTGCAGGGAAAACAGGTTCCTCTGGAATGGACTGACACATCTGGGGGACTCTTGGAATAGTGGCATGACCCTGGAGTTCCTCTCGCCTTTCCTGTGGAGAGCGCCTCCTCTTGAGATGCGACGGGAACGCCGGGAATTCTTTCCCTACGAAACAGGGAAAGGATCCCTCATCTCGAGCTAGGAGGCGGAAACGGGGCTACCCTGGATGTTTGCGGGACACCACGTGCTTCCTCTCGAGTGCAGACGGGTATGTCGGGGAACTTCTTGAGTTGCAGCAAGGGTGTGAAGGACCCTTTGGAAGTTCCAGTGGTTAGATGTGATTGGCCTCGAGAAGCCTCAGCGGAAATGGGCCTCATCTCGCCTGGAGGGCAAAACCTCCTGGATTTTCTCGAGTTGCGGCAAGTGCTCTCGACTTACGACGGGGACCTCAGGGACCCGCTCTGGTGGCCTCAGGAAAGGCCAGTCCCCATGCGAGTTCCTCGGGGGCCTCTCGGGATTCCTCTCCCGTCGATGCCGGTGCCTAAGACCTTGTGTGGAGTCGGGGCCGGAACCTGAGGATTCCTCTCCAGTGCTGACATGGATCTTGGGGTACTTCTGGAATCTCCCCAGGGGAGTCAGTCCTCGTCTCGAATGCGGGCATGCACTTGCGCTTTCCTCCAGAGCGGTAGCAGCAGTGTCACGCAGTCCGCCGCGAGGATCAAAGGATCTATGGTTTTCCCTCGAGTCTTTCCCACGAGGCTTTCCCACGAGGCTTTCCCACAGGGCTGTCCCACGTGCACACGTGGTGGGAGTCGATCCTCGGCTTGAACGTCAAGGCAGTGCAGGGAAAACAGGTTCCTCTGGAATGGAGTGACACATCTGGGGGACTCTTGGAATGGTGGCACGACCCTGGAGTTCCTCTCGCCTTTCCTGTGGAGAGCGCCTCCTCTTGAGATGCGACGGGAACGCCGGGAATTCTTTTCCTACGAAACAGGGCAAGGATCCCTCATCTCGAGCTAGGAGGCGGAAACGGGGCTCCCCTGGATGTGTGCGGGACCCCACGTGCTTCCTCTCGAGTGGAGACGTGTATGTCGGGGAACTTCTTGAGTTGCAGCAAGGGTGTGAAGGACCCTTTGGAAGTTCCAGAGGTAAGATGTGATTGGCCTCGAGAAGCCTCAGCGGAAATGGGCCTCATCTCGCCTGGAGGGCAAAACCTCCTGGATTTTCTCGAGTTGCGGCAAGTGCTCTCGACTTACGACGGGGACCTCAGGGACCCGCTCTCGTGGCCTCAGGAAAGGCCAGTCCCCATGCGAGTTCCTCGGGGGCCTCTCGGGATTCCTCTCCCGTCGATGCCGGTGCCTAAGACCTTGTGTGGAGTCGGGGCCGGAACCTGAGGATTCCTCTCCAGTGCTGACATGGATCTTGGGGTACTTCTGGAATCTCCCCAGGGGAGTCAGTCCTCGTCTCGAATGCGGGCATGCACTTGCGCTTTCCTCCAGAGCGGTAGCAGCAGTGTCACCCAGTCCGCCGCGTGGATCAAAGGATCTATGGTTTTCCCTCGAGTCTTTCCCACGAGGCTTTCCCACGAGTTTTTCCCACAGGGCTGTCCCACGAGCACACGTGGTGGGAGTCGATCCTCGGCTTGAACGTCAAGGCAGTGCAGGGAAAACAGGTTCCTCTGGAATGGACTGACACATCTGGGGGACTCTTGGAATGGTGGCACGACCCTGGAGTTCCTCTCGCCTTTCCTGTGGAGAGCGCCTCCTCTTGAGATGCGACGGGAACGCCGGGAATTCTTTCCCTACGAAACAGGGAAAGGATCCCTCATCTCGAGCTAGGAGGCGGAAACGGGGCTCCCCTGGATGTGTGCGGGACCCACGTGATTCCTCTCGAGTGGAGACGGGTATGTCGGGGAACTTCTTGAGTTGCAGCAAGGGTGTGAAGGACCCTTTGGAAGTTCCAGTGGTTAGACGTGATTAGCCTCGAGAAGCCTCAGCGGAAATGGGCCTCATCTCGCCTGGAGGGCAAAACCTCCTGGATTTTCTCGAGTTGCGGCAGGTGCTCTCGACTTACGACGGGGACCTCAGGGACCCGCACTGGTGGCCTCAGGAAAGGCCAGTCCCCATGCGAGTTCCTCGGGGGCCTCTCGGGATTCCTCTCCCGTCGATGCCGGGGCCTAAGACCTTGTGTGGAGTCGGGGCCGGAACCTAAGGATTCCTCTCCAGTGATGACATGGATCTAGGGGTACTTCTGGAGTCTCCCCAGGGGAGTCAGTCCTCGTCTCGAATGCGGGCATGCACTTGCGCTTTCCTCCAGAGCGGTAGCAGCAGTGTCACGCAGTCCGCCGCGTGTATCAAAGGATCTATGGTTTTCCCTCGAGTCTTTCCCACGAGGCTTTCCCACAGGGCTGTGCCACGTGCACACGTGGTGGGAGTCGATCCTCGGCTTGAACGTCAAGGCAGTGCAGGGAAAACAGGTTCCTCTGGAATGGACTGACACATCTGGGGGACTCTTGGAATAGTGGCATGACCCTGGAGTTCCTCTCGCCTTTCCTGTGGAGAGCGCCTCCTCTTGAGATGCGACGGGAACGCCGGGAATTCTTTCCCTACGAAACAGGGAAAGGATCCCTCATCTCGAGCTAGGAGGCGGAAACGGGGCTACCCTGGATGTTTGCGGGACACCACGTGCTTCCTCTCGAGTGCAGACGGGTATGTCGGGGAACTTCTTGAGTTGCAGCAAGGGTGTGAAGGACCCTTTGGAAGTTCCAGTGGTTAGATGTGATTGGCCTCGAGAAGCCTCAGCGGAAATGGGCCTCATCTCGCCTGGAGGGCAAAACCTCCTGGATTTTCTCGAGTTGCGGCAAGTGCTCTCGACTTACGACGGGGACCTCAGGGACCCGCTCTGGTGGCCTCAGGAAAGGCCAGTCCCCATGCGAGTTCCTCGGGGGCCTCTCGGGATTCCTCTCCCGTCGATGCCGGTGCCTAAGACCTTGTGTGGAGTCGGGGCCGGAACCTGAGGATTCCTCTCCAGTGCTGACATGGATCTTGGGGTACTTCTGGAATCTCCCCAGGGGAGTCAGTCCTCGTCTCGAATGCGGGCATGCACTTGCGCTTTCCTCCAGAGCGGTAGCAGCAGTGTCACGCAGTCCGCCGCGTGGATCAAAGGATCTATGGTTTTCCCTCGAGTCTTTCCCACGAGGCTTTCCCACGAGGCTTTCCCACAGGGCTGTCCCACGTGCACACGTGGTGGGAGTCGATCCTCGGCTTGAACGTCAAGGCAGTGCAGGGAAAACAGGTTCCTCTGGAATGGAGTGACACATCTGGGGGACTCTTGGAATGGTGGCACGACCCTGGAGTTCCTCTCGCCTTTCCTGTGGAGAGCGCCTCCTCTTGAGATGCGACGGGAACGCCGGGAATTCTTTTCCTACGAAACAGGGCAAGGATCCCTCATCTCGAGCTAGGAGGCGGAAACGGGGCTCCCCTGGATGTGTGCGGGACCCCACGTGCTTCCTCTCGAGTGGAGACGTGTATGTCGGGGAACTTCTTGAGTTGCAGCAAGGGTGTGAAGGACCCTTTGGAAGTTCCAGAGGTAAGATGTGATTGGCCTCGAGAAGCCTCAGCGGAAATGGGCCTCATCTCGCCTGGAGGGCAAAACCTCCTGGATTTTCTCGAGTTGCGGCAAGTGCTCTCGACTTACGACGGGGACCTCAGGGACCCGCTCTCGTGGCCTCAGGAAAGGCCAGTCCCCATGCGAGTTCCTCGGGGGCCTCTCGGGATTCCTCTCCCGTCGATGCCGGTGCCTAAGACCTTGTGTGGAGTCGGGGCCGGAACCTGAGGATTCCTCTCCAGTGCTGACATGGATCTTGGGGTACTTCTGGAATCTCCCCAGGGGAGTCAGTCCTCGTCTCGAATGCGGGCATGCACTTGCGCTTTCCTCCAGAGCGGTAGCAGCAGTGTCACCCAGTCCGCCGCGTGGATCAAAGGATCTATGGTTTTCCCTCGAGTCTTTCCCACGAGGCTTTCCCACGAGGCTTTCCCACAGGGCTGTCCCACGAGCACACGTGGTGGGAGTCGATCCTCGGCTTGAACGTCAAGGCAGTGCAGGGAAAACAGGTTCCTCTGGAATGGACTGACACATCTGGGGGACTCTTGGAATAGTGGCATGACCCTGGAGTTCCTCTCGCCTTTCCTGTGGAGAGCGCCTCCTCTTGAGATGCGACGGGAACGCCGGGAATTCTTTCCCTACGAAACAGGGAAAGGATCCCTCATCTCGAGCTAGGAGGCGGAAACGGGGCTACCCTGGATGTTTGCGGGACACCACGTGCTTCCTCTCGAGTGCAGACGGGTATGTCGGGGAACTTCTTGAGTTGCAGCAAGGGTGTGAAGGACCCTTTGGAAGTTCCAGTGGTTAGATGTGATTGGCCTCGAGAAGCCTCAGCGGAAATGGGCCTCATCTCGCCTGGAGGGCAAAACCTCCTGGATTTTCTCGAGTTGCGGCAAGTGCTCTCGACTTACGACGGGGACCTCAGGGACCCGCTCTGGTGGCCTCAGGAAAGGCCAGTCCCCATGCGAGTTCCTCGGGGGCCTCTCGGGATTCCTCTCCCGTCGATGCCGGTGCCTAAGACCTTGTGTGGAGTCGGGGCCGGAACCTGAGGATTCCTCTCCAGTGCTGACATGGATCTTGGGGTACTTCTGGAATCTCCCCAGGGGAGTCAGTCCTCGTCTCGAATGCGGGCATGCACTTGCGCTTTCCTCCAGAGCGGTAGCAGCAGTGTCACGCAGTCCGCCGCGAGGATCAAAGGATCTATGGTTTTCCCTCGAGTCTTTCCCACGAGGCTTTCCCACGAGGCTTTCCCACAGGGCTGTCCCACGTGCACACGTGGTGGGAGTCGATCCTCGGCTTGAACGTCAAGGCAGTGCAGGGAAAACAGGTTCCTCTGGAATGGAGTGACACATCTGGGGGACTCTTGGAATGGTGGCACGACCCTGGAGTTCCTCTCGCCTTTCCTGTGGAGAGCGCCTCCTCTTGAGATGCGACGGGAACGCCGGGAATTCTTTTCCTACGAAACAGGGCAAGGATCCCTCATCTCGAGCTAGGAGGCGGAAACGGGGCTCCCCTGGATGTGTGCGGGACCCCACGTGCTTCCTCTCGAGTGGAGACGTGTATGTCGGGGAACTTCTTGAGTTGCAGCAAGGGTGTGAAGGACCCTTTGGAAGTTCCAGAGGTAAGATGTGATTGGCCTCGAGAAGCCTCAGCGGAAATGGGCCTCATCTCGCCTGGAGGGCAAAACCTCCTGGATTTTCTCGAGTTGCGGCAAGTGCTCTCGACTTACGACGGGGACCTCAGGGACCCGCTCTCGTGGCCTCAGGAAAGGCCAGTCCCCATGCGAGTTCCTCGGGGGCCTCTCGGGATTCCTCTCCCGTCGATTCCGGTGCCTAAGACCTTGTGTGGAGTCGGGGCCGGAACCTGAGGATTCCTCTCCAGTGCTGACATGGATCTTGGGGTACTTCTGGAATCTCCCCAGGGGAGTCAGTCCTCGTCTCGAATGCGGGCATGCACTTGCGCTTTCCTCCAGAGCGGTAGCAGCAGTGTCACCCAGTCCGCCGCGTGGATCAAAGGATCTATGGTTTTCCCTCGAGTCTTTCCCACGAGGCTTTCCCACGAGGCTTTCCCACAGGGCTGTCCCACGAGCACACGTGGTGGGAGTCGATCCTCGGCTTGAACGTCAAGGCAGTGCAGGGAAAACAGGTTCCTCTGGAATGGACTGACACATCTGGGGGACTCTTGGAATGGTGGCACGACCCTGGAGTTCCTCTCGCCTTTCCTGTGGAGAGCGCCTCCTCTTGAGATGCGACGGGAACGCCGGGAATTCTTTCCCTACGAAACAGGGAAAGGATCCCTCATCTCGAGCTAGGAGGCGGAAACGGGGCTCCCCTGGATGTGTGCGGGACCCACGTGATTCCTCTCGAGTGGAGACGGGTATGTCGGGGAACTTCTTGAGTTGCAGCAAGGGTGTGAAGGACCCTTTGGAAGTTCCAGTGGTTAGACGTGATTAGCCTCGAGAAGCCTCAGCGGAAATGGGCCTCATCTCGCCTGGAGGGCAAAATCTCCTGGATTTTCTCGAGTTACGGCAGGTGCTCTCGACTTACGACGGGGACCTCAGGGACCCGCTCTGGTGGCCTCAGGAAAGGCCAGTCCCCATGCGAGTTCCTCGGGGGCTTCTCGGGATTCCTCTCCCGTCGATGCCGGTGCCTAAGACCTTGTGTGGAGTCGGGGCCGGAACCTGAGGATTCCTCTCCAGTGCTGACATGGATCTTGGGGTACTTCTGGAATCTCCCCAGGGGAGTCAGTCCTCGTCTCGAATGCGGGCATGCACTTGCGCTTTCCTCCAGAGCGGTAGCAGCAGTGTCACGCAGTCCGCCGCGTGGATCAAAGGATCTATGGTTTTCCCTCGAGTCTTTCCCACGAGGCTTTCCCACGAGGCTTTCCCACAGGGCTGTCCCACGTGCACACGTGGTGGGAGTCGATCCTCGGCTTGAACGTCAAGGCAGTGCAGGGAAAACAGGTTCCTCTGGAATGGAGTGACACATCTGGGGGACTCTTGGAATGGTGGCACGACCCTGGAGTTCCTCTCGCCTTTCCTGTGGAGAGCGCCTCCTCTTGAGATGCGACGGGAACGCCGGGAATTCTTTTCCTACGAAACAGGGCAAGGATCCCTCATCTCGAGCTAGGAGGCGGAAACGGGGCTCCCCTGGATGTGTGCGGGACCCCACGTGCTTCCTCTCGAGTGGAGACGGGTATGTCGGGGAACTTCTTGAGTTGCAGCAAGGGTGTGAAGGACCCTTTGGAAGTTCCAGAGGTAAGATGTGATTGGCCTCGAGAAGCCTCAGCGGAAATGGGCCTCATCTCGCCTGGAGGGCAAAACCACCTGGATTTTCTCGAGTTGCGGCAAGTGCTCTCGACTTACGACGGGGACCTCAGGGAACCGATCTTGTGGCCTCAGGAAAGGCCAGTCCCCATGCGAGTTCCTCGGGGGCCTCTCGGGATTCCTCTCCCGTAGATGCCGGGGCCTAAGACCTTGTGTGGAATCGGGGCCGGAACCTGAGGATTCCTCTCCAGTGCTGACATGGATCTTGGGATACTTCTGGAATCTCCCCAGGGGAGTCAGTCCTCGTCTCGAATGCGGGCATGCACTTGCGCTTTCCTCCATAGCGGTAGCAGCAGTGTCACCCAGTCTGCCGCGTGGATCAAAGGATCTATTGTTTTCCCTCGAGTCTTTCCCACGAGGCTTTCCCACAGGGCTGTCCCACGTGCACACGTGGTGGGAGTCGATCCTCGGCTTGAACGTCAAGGCAGTGCAGGGAAAACAGGTTCCTCTGGAATGGACTGACACATCTGGGGGACTCTTGGAATGGTGGCACGACCCTGGAGTTCCTCTCGCCTTTCCTGTGGAGAGCGCCTCCTCTTGAGATGCGACGGGAACGCCGGGAATTCTTTCCCTACGAAACAGGGAAAGGATCCCTCATCTCGAGCTTGGAGGCGGAAACGGGGCTCCCCTTGATGTGTGCGGGACCCACGTGATTCCTCTCGAGTGGAGACGGGTATGTCGGGGAACTTCTTGAGTTGCAGCAAGGGTGTGAAGGACCCTTTGGAAGTTCCAGTGGTTAGACGTGATTAGCCTCGAGAAGCCTCAGCGGAAATGGGCCTCATCTCGCCTGGAGGGCAAAATCTCCTGGATTTTCTCGAGTTACGGCAGGTGCTCTCGACTTACGACGGGGACCTCAGGGACCCGCTCTGGTGGCCTCAGGAAAGGCCAGTCCCCATGCGAGTTCCTCGGGGGCCTCTCGGGATTCCTCTCCCGTCGATGCCGGGGCCTAAGACCTTGTGTGGAGTCGGGGCCGGAACCTGAGGATTCCTCTCCAGTGCTGACATGGATCTTGGGGTACTTCTGGAATCTCCCCAGGGGAGTCAGTCCTCGTCTCGAATGCGGGCATGCACTTGCGCTTTCCTCCAGAGCGGTAGCAGCAGTGTCACGCAGTCCGCCGCGTGGATCAAAGGATCTATGGTTTTCCCTCGAGTCTTTCCCACGAGGCTTTCCCACGAGGCTTTCCCACAGGGCTGTCCCACGTGCACACGTGGTGGGAGTCGATCCTCGGCTTGAACGTCAAGGCAGTGCAGGGAAAACAGGTTCCTCTGGAATGGAGTGACACATCTGGGGGACTCTTGGAATGGTGGCACGACCCTGGAGTTCCTCTCGCCTTTCCTGTGGAGAGCGCCTCCTCTTGAGATGCGACGGGAACGCCGGGAATTCTTTTCCTACGAAACAGGGCAAGGATCCCTCATCTCGAGCTAGGAGGCGGAAACGGGGCTCCCCTGGATGTGTGCGGGACCCCACGTGCTTCCTCTCGAGTGGAGACGGGTATGTCGGGGAACTTCTTGAGTTGCAGCAAGGGTGTGAAGGACCCTTTGGAAGTTCCAGAGGTAAGATGTGATTGGCCTCGAGAAGCCTCAGCGGAAATGGGCCTCATCTCGCCTGGAGGGCAAAACCACCTGGATTTTCTCGAGTTGCGGCAAGTGCTCTCGACTTACGACGGGGACCTCAGGGAACCGATCTTGTGGCCTCAGGAAAGGCCAGTCCCCATGCGAGTTCCTCGGGGGCCTCTCGGGATTCCTCTCCCGTAGATGCCGGGGCCTAAGACCTTGTGTGGAATCGGGGCCGGAACCTGAGGATTCCTCTCCAGTGCTGACATGGATCTTGGGATACTTCTGGAATCTCCCCAGGGGAGTCAGTCCTCGTCTCGAATGCGGGCATGCACTTGCGCTTTCCTCCATAGCGGTAGCAGCAGTGTCACCCAGTCTGCCGCGTGGATCAAAGGATCTATTGTTTTCCCTCGAGTCTTTCCCACGAGGCTTTCCCACAGGGCTGTCCCACGTGCACACGTGGTGGGAGTCGATCCTCGGCTTGAACGTCAAGGCAGTGCAGGGAAAACAGGTTCCTCTGGAATGGACTGACACATCTGGGGGACTCTTGGAATGGTGGCACGACCCTGGAGTTCCTCTCGCCTTTCCTGTGGAGAGCGCCTCCTCTTGAGATGCGACGGGAACGCCGGGAATTCTTTCCCTACGAAACAGGGAAAGGATCCCTCATCTCGAGCTAGGAGGCGGAAACGGGGCTCCCCTTGATGTGTGCGGGACCCACGTGATTCCTCTCGAGTGGAGACGGGTATGTCGGGGAACTTCTTGAGTTGCAGCAAGGGTGTGAAGGACCCTTTGGAAGTTCCAGTGGTTAGACGTGATTAGCCTCGAGAAGCCTCAGCGGAAATGGGCCTCATCTCGCCTGGAGGGCAAAATCTCCTGGATTTTCTCGAGTTACGGCAGGTGCTCTCGACTTACGACGGGGACCTCAGGGACCCGCTCTGGTGGCCTCAGGAAAGGCCAGTCCCCATGCGAGTTCCTCGGGGGCCTCTCGGGATTCCTCTCCCGTCGATGCCGGGGCCTAAGACCTTGTGTGGAGTCGGGGCCGGAACCTGAGGATTCCTCTCCAGTGCTGACATGGATCTTGGGGTACTTCTGGAATCTCCCCAGGGGAGTCAGTCCTCGTCTCGAATGCGGGCATGCACTTGCGCTTTCCTCCAGAGCGGTAGCAGCAGTGTCACGCAGTCCGCCGCGTGGATCAAAGGATCTATGGTTTTCCCTCGAGTCTTTCCCACGAGGCTTTCCCACGAGGCTTTCCCACAGGGCTGCCCCACGTGCACACGTGGTGGGAGTCGATCCTCGGCTTGAACGTCAAGGCAGTGCAGGGAAAACAGGTTCCTCTGGAATAGACTGACACATCTGGGGGACTCTTGGAATGGTGGCACGACCCTGGAGTTCCTCTCGCCTTTCCTGTGGAGAGCGCCTCCTCTTGAGATGCGACGGGAACGCCGGGAATTCTTTTCCTACGAAACAGGGCAAGGATCCCTCATCTCGAGCTAGGAGGCGGAAACGGGGCTCCCCTGGATGTGTGCGGGACCCCACGTGCTTCCTCTCGAGTGGAGACGTGTATGTCGGGGAACTTCTTGAGTTGCAGCAAGGGTGTGAAGGACCCTTTGGAAGTTCCAGAGGTAAGATGTGATTGGCCTCGAGAAGCCTCAGCGGAAATGGGCCTCATCTCGCCTGGAGGGCAAAACCACCTGGATTTTCTCGAGTTGCGGCAGGTGCTCTCGACTTACGACGGGGACCTCAGGGAACCGATCTTGTGGCCTCAGGAAAGGCCAGTCCCCATGCGAGTTCCTCGGGGGCCTCTCGGGATTCCTCTCCCGTAGATGCCGGGGCCTAAGACCTTGTGTGGAATCGGGGCCGGAACCTGAGGATTCCTCTCCAGTGCTGACATGGATCTTGGGGTACTTCTGGAATCTCCCCAGGGGAGTCAGTCCTCGTCTCGAATGCGGGCATGCACTTGCGCTTTCCTCCAGAGCGGTAGCAGCAGTGTCACCCAGTCTGCCGCGTGGATCAAAGGATCTATTGTTTTCCCTCGAGTCTTTCCCACGAGGCTTTCCCACAGGGCTGTCCCACGTGCACACGTGGTGGGAGTCGATCCTCGGCTTGAACGTCAAGGCAGTGCAGGGAAAACAGGTTCCTCTGGAATGGACTGACACATCTGGGGGACACTTGGAATGGTGGCACGACCCTGGAGTTCCTCTCGCCTTTCCTGTGGAGAGCGCCTCCTCTTGAGATGCGACGGGAACGCCGGGAATTCTTTCCCTACGAAACAGGGAAAGGATCCCTCATCTCGAGCTAGGAGGCGGAAACGGGGCTCCCCTGGATGTGTGCGGGACACCACGTGCTTCCTCTCGAGTGCAGACGGGTATGTCGGGGATCTTCTTGAGTTGCAGCAAGGGTGTGAAGGACCCTTTGGAAGTTCCAGTGGTTAGATGTGATTGGCCTCCAGAAGCCTCAGCGGAAATGGGCCTCATCTCGCCTGGAGGGCAAAACCTCCTGGATTTTCTCGAGTTGCGGCAGGTGCTCTCGACTTACGACGGGGACCTCAGGGAACCGCTCTGGTGGCCTCAGGAAAGGCCAGTCCCCATGCGAGTTCCTCGGGGGCCTCTCGGGATTCCTCTCCCGTCGATGCCGGGGCCTAAGACCTTGTGCGGAGTCGGGGCCGGAACCTGAGGATTCCTCTCCAGTGCTGACATGGATCTTGGGGTACTTCTGGAGTCTCCCCAGGGGAGTCAGTCCTCGTCTCGAATGCGGGCATGCACTTGCGCTTTCCTCCAGAGCGGTAGCAGCAGTGTCACGAAGTCCGCCGCGTGGATCAAAGGATCTATGGTTTTCCCTCGAGTCTTTCCCACGAGGCTTTCCCACGAGGCTTTCCCACAGGGCTGTCCCACGTGCACACGTGGTGGGAGTCGATCCTCGGCTTGAACGTCAAGGCAGTGCAGGGAAAACAGGTTCCTCTGGAATGGACTGACACATCTGGTGGACTCTTGGAATGGTGGCATGACCCTGAAGTTCCTCTCGCCTTTCCTGTGGAGAGCGCCTCCGCTTGAGATGCGACGGGAACGCCGGGAATTCTTTCCCTACGAAACAGGGAAAGGATCCCTCATCTCGAGCTAGGAGGCGGAAACGGGGCTCCCCTGGATGTGTGCGGGTCCCACGTGCTTCCTCTCGAGTGGAGACGGGTATGTCGGGGAACTTCTTGAGTTGCAGCAAGGGTGTGAAGGACCCTTTGGAAGTTCCAGTTGTTAGACGTGATTAGCCTCGAGAAGCCTCAGCGGAAATGGGCCTCATCTCGCCTGGAGGGCAAAACCTCCTGGATTTTCTCGAGATGCGGCAGGTGCTCTCGACTTACGACGGCGACCTCAGGGACCCGCTCTGGTGGCCTCAGGAAAGGCCAGTCCCCATGCGTGTTCCTCGGGGGCGTCTCGGGATTCCTCTCCCGTCGATGCCCGGGCCTAAGACCTTGTGTGGAGTCGGGGCCGGAACCTGAGGATTCCTCTCCAGTGCTGACATGGATCTTGGGGTACTTCTGGAGTCTCCCCAGGGGAGTCAGTCCTCGTCTCGAATGCGGGCATGCACTTGCGCTTTCCTCCAGAGCGGTAGCAGCAGTGTCACGCAGTCCGCCGCGTGGATCAAAGGATCTATGGTTTTCCCTCGAGTCTTTCCCACGAGTCTTTCCCACGAGGCTTTCCCACAGGGCTGTCCCACGTGCACACGTGGTGGGAGTCGATCCTCGGCTTGAACGTCAAGGCAGTGCAGGGAAAACAGGTTCCTCTGGAATGGACTGACACATCTGGGGGACTCTTGGAATGGTGGAACGACCCTGGAGTTCCTCTCGCCTTTCCTGTGGAGAGCGCCTCTCTTCAGATGCGACGGGAACGCCGGGAATTCATTCCCTACGAAACAGGGAAAGGATCCCTCATCTCGTGCTAGGAGGCGGAAACGGGGCTCCCCTGGATGTGTGCGGGCCCCACGTGCTTCCTCTCGAGTGGAGACGGGTATGTCGGGGAACTTCTTGAGTTGCAGCATGGGTGTGAAGGACCCTTTGGAAGTTCCAGTGGTTAGATGTGATTGGCCTCGAGAAGCCTCAGCGGAAATGGGCCTCATCTCGCCTGGAGGGCAAAACCTCCTGGATTTTCTCGAGTTGCGGCAGGTGCTCTCGACTTACGACGGGGACCTCAGGGAACCGCTCTGGTGGCCTCAGGAAAGGCCAGTCCCCATGCCAGTTCCTCGGGGGCGTCTCGGGATTCCTCTCCCGTCGATGCCGGGGCCTAAGACCTTGTGTGGAGTCGGGGCCGGAACCTGAGGATTCCTCTCCAGTGCTGACATGGATCTTGGGGTACTTCTGGAGTCTCCCCAGGGGAGTCAGTCCTCGTCTCGAATGCGGGCATGCACTTGCGCTTTCCTCCAGAGCGGTAGCAGCAGTGTCACGCAGTCCGCCGCGTGGATCAAAGGATCTATGGTTTTCCCTCGAGTCTTTCCCACGAGGCTTTCCCACGAGGCTTTCCCACAGGGCTGTCCCACGTGCACACGTGGTGGGAGTCGATCCTCGGTTTGAACGTCAAGGCAGTGCAGGGAAAAAAGGTTCCTCTGGAATGGACTGACACATCTGGGGGACTCTTGGAATGGTGGCATGACCCTGGAGTTCCTCTCGCCTTTCCTGTGGAGAGCGCCTCCTCTTGAGATGCGACGGGAACGCCGGGAATTCTTTCCCTACGAAACACTGAAAGGATCCCTCATCTCGAGCTAGGAGGCGGAAACGGGGCTCCCCTGGATGTGTGCGGGACACCACGTGCTTCCTCTCGAGTGCAGACGGGTATGTCGGGGAACTTCTTGAGTTGCAGCAATGGTGTGAAGGACCCTTTGGAAGTTCCAGTGGTTAGATGTGATTGGCCTCGAGAAGCCTCAGCAGAAATGGGCCTCATCTCTCCTGGAGGGCAAAACCTCCTGGATTCTCTCGAGTTGCGGCAGGTGCTCTCGACTTACGACGGGGACCTCAGGGACCCGCTCTGGTGGCCTCAGGAAAGGCCAGTCCCCATGCGAGTTCCTCGGGGGCCTCTCGGGATTCCTCTCCCGTCGATGCCGGGGCCTAAGACCTTGTGTGGAGTCGGGGCCGGAACCTGAGGATTCCTCTCCAGTGCTGACATGGATCTTGGGGTACTTCTGGAGTCTCCCCAGGGGAGTCAGTCCTCGTCTCAAATGCGGGCATGCACTTGCGCTTTCCTCCAGAGCGGTAGCAGCAGTGTCACGTAGTCCGCCGCGTGGATCAAAGGATCTATGGTTTTCCCTCGAGTCTTTCCCACGAGGCTTTCCCACGAGGCTTTCCCACAGGGCTGTCCCACGTGCACACGTGGTGGGAGTCGATCCTCGGTTTGAACGTCAAGGCAGTGCAGGGAAAACAGGTTCCTCTGGAATGGACTGACACATCTGGGGGACTCTTGGAATGGTGTCATGACCCTGGAGTTCCTCTCGCCTTTCCTGTGGAGAGCGCCTCCTCTTGAGATGCGACGGGAACGCCGGGAATTCTTTCCCTACGAAACAGGGAAAGGATCCTTCATCTGGAGCTAGGAGGCGGAAACGGGCTCCCCTGGATGTGTGCGGGACCCCACGTGCTTCCTCTCGAGTGGAGACGGGTATGTCGGGGAACTTCTTGAGTTGCAGCAATGGTGTGAAGGACCCTTTGGAAGTTCCAGTGGTTAGATGTGATTGGCCTCGAGAAGCCTCAGCGGAAATGGGCCTCATCTCGCCTGGAGGGCAAAACCTCCTGGATTTTCTCGAGTTGCGGCAGGTGCTCTCGACTTACGACGGGGACCTCAGGGACCCGCTCTGGTGGCCTCAGGAAAGGCCAGTCCCCATGCGAGTTCCTCGGGGGCCTCTCCGGATTCCTCTCCCGTCGATGCCGGGGCCTAAGCCCTTGTGTGGAGTCGGGGCCGGAACCTGAGGATTCCTCTCCAGTGCTGACATGGATCTTGGGGTACTTCTGGAGTCTCCTCAGGGGAGTCAGTCCTCGTCTCGAATGCGGGCATGCACTTGCTCTTTCCTCCAGAGCGGTAGCAGCAGTGTCACGCAGTCCGCCGCGTGGATCAAAGGATCTATTGTTTTCCCTCGAGTCTTTCCCACGAGGCTTTCCCACGAGGCTTTCCCACAGGGCTGTTCCACGTGCACACGTGGTGGGAGTCGATCCTCGGCTTGAACGTCAAGGCAGTGCAGGGAAAACAGGTTCCTCTGGAATGGACTGACACATCTTGGGGACTCTTGGAATGGTGTCATGACCCTGGAGTTCCTCTCGCCTTTCCTGTGGAGAGCGCCTCCTCTTGAGATGCGACGGGAACGCCGGGAATTCTTTCCCTACGAAACAGGGAAACGATTCCTCATCTCGAGCTAGGAGGCGGAAACGGGGCTCCCCTGGATGTGTGCGGGACCCCACGTGCTTCCTCTCGAGTGGAGATGGGTATGTCGGGGAACTTCTTGAGTTGCAGCAATGGTGTGAAGGACCCTTTGGAAGTTCCAGTGGTTAGATGTCATTGGCCTCGAGAAGCCTCAGCGGAAATGGGCCTCCTCTCGCCTGGAGGGCAAAACCTCCTGGATTTTCTCGAGTTGCGACAGGTGCTCTCGTCTTACGACGGGGACCTCAGCGAACCGCTCTGGTGGCCTCAGGAAAGGCCAGTCCCCATGCGAGTTCCTCGGGGGCGTCTCGGGATTCCTCTCCCGTCGATGCCGGGGCCTAAGACCTTGTGTGGAGTCGGGGCCGGAACCTGAGGATTCCTCTCCAGTGCTGACATGGATCTTGGGGTATTCTGGAGTCTCCCCAGGGGAGTCAGTCCTCGTCTCGAATGCGGGCATGCATTGCGCTTTCCTCCAGAGCGGTAGCAGCAGTATCACGCAGTCCGCCGCGTGGATCAAAGGATCTATGGTTTTCCCTCGAGTCTTTCCCACGAGGCTTTCCCACGAGGCTTTCCCACAGGGTTGTCCCACGTGCACACGTCGTGGGAGTCGATCCTCGGCTTGAACGTCAAGGCAGTGCAGGGAAAACAGGTTCCTCTGGAATGGACTGACACATCTGGGGGACTCTTGGAATGGTGGCACGACCCTGGAGTTCCTCTCGCCTTTCCTGTGGAGAGCGCCTCCTCTTGAGATGCGACGGGAACGCCGGGAATTCTTTCCCTACGAAACAGGGAAAGGATCCCTCATCTCGAGCTAGGAGGCGGAAACGGGGCTCCCCTGGATGTGTGCGGGACCCACGTGCTTCCTCTCGAGTGGAGACGGGTATGTCGGGGAACTTCTTGAGTTGCAGCAAGGGTGTGAAGGACCCTTTGGAAGTTCCAGTTGTTAGACGTGATTAGCCTCGAGAAGCCTCAGCGGAAATGGGCCTCATCTCGCCTGGAGGGCAAAACCTCCTGGATTTTCTCGAGTTGCGGCAGGTGCTCTCGACTTACGACGGGGACCTCAGGGACCCGCTCTGGTGGCCTCAGGAAAGGCCAGTCCCCATGCGAGTTCCTCGGGGGCCTCTCGGGATTCCTCTCCCGTCGATGCCGGGGCCTAAGACCTTGTGTGAAGTCGGGGCCGGAACCTGAGGATTCCTCTCCAGTGCTGACATGGATCTTGGGGTACTTCTGGAATCTCCCCAGGGGAGTCAGTCCTCGTCTCGAATGCGGGCATGCACTTGCGCTTTCCTCCAGAGCGGTAGCAGCAGTGTCACGCAGTCCGCCGCGTGGATCAAAGGATCTATGGTTTTCCCTCGAGTCTTTCCCACGAGGCTTTCCCACGAGGCTTTCCCACAGGGCTGTCCCACGTGCACACGTGGTGGGAGTCGATCCTCGGCTTGAACGTCAAGGCAGTGCAGGGAAAACAGGTTCCTCTGGAATGGAGTGACACATCTGGGGGACTCTTGGAATGGTGGCACGACCCTGGAGTTCCTCTCGCCTTTCCTGTGGAGAGCGCCTCCTCTTGAGATGCGACGGGAACGCCGGGAATTCTTTTCCTACGAAACAGGGCAAGGATCCCTCATCTCGAGCTAGGAGGCGGAAACGGGGCTCCCCTGGATGTGTGCGGGACCCCACGTGCTTCCTCTCGAGTGGAGACGTGTATGTCGGGGAACTTCTTGAGTTGCAGCAAGGGTGTGAAGGACCCTTTGGAAGTTCCAGAGGTAAGATGTGATTGGCCTCGAGAAGCCTCAGCGGAAATGGGCCTCATCTCGCCTGGAGGGCAAAACCACCTGGATTTTCTCGAGTTGCGGCAGGTGCTCTCGACTTACGACGGGGACCTCAGGGAACCGATCTTGTGGCCTCAGGAAAGGCCAGTCCCCATGCGAGTTCCTCGGGGGCCTCTCGGGATTCCTCTCCCGTAGATGCCGGGGCCTAAGACCTTGTGTGGAATCGGGGCCGGAACCTGAGGATTCCTCTCCAGTGCTGACATGGATCTTGGGGTACTTCTGGAATCTCCCCAGGGGAGTCAGTCCTCGTCTCGAATGCGGGCATGCACTTGCGCTTTCCTCCAGAGCGGTAGCAGCAGTGTCACCCAGTCTGCCGCGTGGATCAAAGGATCTATTGTTTTCCCTCGAGTCTTTCCCACGAGGCTTTCCCACAGGGCTGTCCCACGTGCACACGTGGTGGGAGTCGATCCTCGGCTTGAACGTCAAGGCAGTGCAGGGAAAACAGGTTCCTCTGGAATGGACTGACACATCTGGGGGACACTTGGAATGGTGGCACGACCCTGGAGTTCCTCTCGCCTTTCCTGTGGAGAGCGCCTCCTCTTGAGATGCGACGGGAACGCCGGGAATTCTTTCCCTACGAAACAGGGAAAGGATCCCTCATCTCGAGCTAGGAGGCGGAAACGGGGCTCCCCTGGATGTGTGCGGGACACCACGTGCTTCCTCTCGAGTGCAGACGGGTATGTCGGGGATCTTCTTGAGTTGCAGCAAGGGTGTGAAGGACCCTTTGGAAGTTCCAGTGGTTAGATGTGATTGGCCTCCAGAAGCCTCAGCGGAAATGGGCCTCATCTCGCCTGGAGGGCAAAACCTCCTGGATTTTCTCGAGTTGCGGCAGGTGCTCTCGACTTACGACGGGGACCTCAGGGAACCGCTCTGGTGGCCTCAGGAAAGGCCAGTCCCCATGCGAGTTCCTCGGGGGCCTCTCGGGATTCCTCTCCCGTCGATGCCGGGGCCTAAGACCTTGTGCGGAGTCGGGGCCGGAACCTGAGGATTCCTCTCCAGTGCTGACATGGATCTTGGGGTACTTCTGGAGTCTCCCCAGAGGAGTCAGTCCTCGTCTCGAATGCGGGCATGCACTTGCGCTTTCCTCCAGAGCGGTAGCAGCAGTGTCACGAAGTCCGCCGCGTGGATCAAAGGATCTATGGTTTTCCCTCGAGTCTTTCCCACGAGGCTTTCCCACGAGGCTTTCCCACAGGGCTGTCCCACGTGCACATGTGGTGGGAGTCGATCCTCGGCTTGAACGTCAAGGCAGTGCAGGGAAAACAGGTTCCTCTGGAATGGACTGACACATCTGGTGGACTCTTGGAATGGTGGCATGACCCTGAAGTTCCTCTCGCCTTTCCTGTGGAGAGCGCCTCCGCTTGAGATGCGACGGGAACGCCGGGAATTCTTTCCCTACGAAACAGGGAAAGGATCCCTCATCTCGAGCTAGGAGGCGGAAACGGGGCTCCCCTGGATGTGTGCGGGTCCCACGTGCTTCCTCTCGAGTGGAGACGGGTATGTCGGGGAACTTCTTGAGTTGCAGCAAGGGTGTGAAGGACCCTTTGGAAGTTCCAGTTGTTAGACGTGATTAGCCTCGAGAAGCCTCAGCGGAAATGGGCCTCATCTCGCCTGGAGGGCAAAACCTCCTGGATTTTCTCGAGATGCGGCAGGTGCTCTCGACTTACGACGGCGACCTCAGGGACCCGCTCTGGTGGCCTCAGGAAAGGCCAGTCCCCATGCGTGTTCCTCGGGGGCGTCTCGGGATTCCTCTCCCGTCGATGCCCGGGCCTAAGACCTTGTGTGGAGTCGGGGCCGGAACCTGAGGATTCCTCTCCAGTGCTGACATGGATCTTGGGGTACTTCTGGAGTCTCCCCAGGGGAGTCAGTCCTCGTCTCGAATGCGGGCATGCACTTGCGCTTTCCTCCAGAGCGGTAGCAGCAGTGTCACGCAGTCCGCCGCGTGGATCAAAGGATCTATGGTTTTCCCTCGAGTCTTTCCCACGAGTCTTTCCCACGAGGCTTTCCCACAGGGCTGTCCCACGTGCACACGTGGTGGGAGTCGATCCTCGGCTTGAACGTCAAGGCAGTGCAGGGAAAACAGGTTCCTCTGGAATGGACTGACACATCTGGGGGACTCTTGGAATGGTGGAACGACCCTGGAGTTCCTCTCGCCTTTCCTGTGGAGAGCGCCCCTCTTCAGATGCGACGGGAACGCCGGGAATTCATTCCCTACGAAACAGGGAAAGGATCCCTCATCTCGTGCTAGGAGGCGGAAACGGGGCTCCCCTGGATGTGTGCGGGCCCCACGTGCTTCCTCTCGAGTGGAGACGGGTATGTCGGGGAACTTCTTGAGTTGCAGCAAGGGTGTGAAGGACCCTTTGGAAGTTCCAGTGGTTAGATGTGATTGGCCTCTAGAAGCCTCAGCGGAAATGGGCCTCATCTCGCGTGGAGGGCAAAACCTACTGGATTTTCTCGAGTTGCGGCAGGTGCTCTCGACTTACGACGGGGACCTCAGGGAAACGATCTGGTGGCCTAGGAAAGGCCAGTCCCCATGCGAGTTCCTCGGGGGCATCTCGGGATTGCTCTCCCGAAGATGCCAGGGCCTAAGACCTTGAGTGGAGTCGGGGCCGGAACCTGAGGATTCCTCTCCAGTGCTGACATGGATCTTGGGGTACGTCTGGAGTCTCCTCAGGGGAGTCAGTCCTCGTCTCGAATGCGGGCATGCATTGCGCTTTCCTCCAGAGCGGTAGCAGCAGTGTCACGCAGTCCGCCGCGTGGATCAAAGGATCTATGGTTTTCCCTCGAGTCTTTCCCACGAGGCTTTCCCACGAGGCTTTCCCACAGGGCTGTCCCACGTGCACACGTGGTGGGAGTCGATCCTCGGCTTGAACGTCAAGGCAGTGCAGGGAAAACAGTTTCCTCTGGAATGGACTGACACATCTGGGGGACTCTTGGAATGGTGGCACGACCGTGGAGTTCCTCTCGCCTTTCCTGTGGAGAGCGCCTCCTCTTGAGATGCGACGGGAACGCCGGGAATTCTTTCCCTACGAAACACTGAAAGGATCCCACATCTCGAGCTAGGAGGCGGAAACGGGGCTCCCCTGGATGTGTGCGGGACACCACGTGCTTCCTCTCGAGTGGAGACGGGTATGTCGGGGAACTTCTTGAGTTGCAGCAAGGGTGTGAAGGACCCTTTGGAAGTTCCAGTGGTTAGATGTGATTGGCCTCGAGAAGCCTCAGCGGAAATGGGCCTCATCTCGCCTGGAGGGCAAAACCTCCTGGATTTTCTCGAGTTGCGGCAGGTGCTCTCGACTTACGACGGGGACCTCAGGGAACCGCTCTGGTGGCCTCAGGAAAGGCCAGTCCCCATGCCAGTTCCTCGGGGGCGTCTCGGGATTCCTCTCCCGTCGATGCCGGGGCCTAAGACCTTGTGTGGAGTCGGGGCCGGAACCTGAGGATTCCTCTCCAGTGCTGACATGGATCTTGGGGTACTTCTGGAGTCTCCCCAGGGGAGTCAGTCCTCGTCTCGAATGCGGGCATGCACTTGCGCTTTCCTCCAGAGCGGTAGCAGCAGTGTCACGCAGTCCGCCGCGTGGATCAAAGGATCTATGGTTTTCCCTCGAGTCTTTCCCACGAGGCTTTCCCACGAGGCTTTCCCACAGGGCTGTCCCACGTGCACACGTGGTGGGAGTCGATCCTCGGTTTGAACGTCAAGGCAGTGCAGGGAAAAAAGGTTCCTCTGGAATGGACTGACACATCTGGGGGACTCTTGGAATGGTGGCATGACCCTGGAGTTCCTCTCGCCTTTCCTGTGGAGAGCGCCTCCTCTTGAGATGCGACGGGAACGCCGGGAATTCTTTCCCTACGAAACACTGAAAGGATCCCTCATCTCGAGCTAGGAGGCGGAAACGGGGCTCCCCTGGATGTGTGCGGGACACCACGTGCTTCCTCTCGAGTGCAGACGGGTATGTCGGGGAACTTCTTGAGTTGCAGCAATGGTGTGAAGGACCCTTTGGAAGTTCCAGTGGTTAGATGTGATTGGCCTCGAGAAGCCTCAGCAGAAATGGGCCTCATCTCTCCTGGAGGGCAAAACCTCCTGGATTCTCTCGAGTTGCGGCAGGTGCTCTCGACTTACGACGGGGACCTCAGGGACCCGCTCTGGTGGCCTCAGGAAAGGCCAGTCCCCATGCGAGTTCCTCGGGGGCCTCTCGGGATTCCTCTCCCGTCGATGCCGGGGCCTAAGACCTTGTGTGGAGTCGGGGCCGGAACCTGAGGATTCCTCTCCAGTGCTGACATGGATCTTGGGGTACTTCTGGAGTCTCCCCAGGGGAGTCAGTCCTCGTCTCAAATGCGGGCATGCACTTGCGCTTTCCTCCAGAGCGGTAGCAGCAGTGTCACGTAGTCCGCCGCGTGGATCAAAGGATCTATGGTTTTCCCTCGAGTCTTTCCCACGAGGCTTTCCCACGAGGCTTTCCCACAGGGCTGTCCCACGTGCACACGTGGTGGGAGTCGATCCTCGGTTTGAACGTCAAGGCAGTGCAGGGAAAACAGGTTCCTCTGGAATGGACTGACACATCTGGGGGACTCTTGGAATGGTGTCATGACCCTGGAGTTCCTCTCGCCTTTCCTGTGGAGAGCGCCTCCTCTTGAGATGCGACGGGAACGCCGGGAATTCTTTCCCTACGAAACAGGGAAAGGATCCTTCATCTGGAGCTAGGAGGCGGAAACGGGCTCCCCTGGATGTGTGCGGGACCCCACGTGCTTCCTCTCGAGTGGAGACGGGTATGTCGGGGAACTTCTTGAGTTGCAGCAATGGTGTGAAGGACCCTTTGGAAGTTCCAGTGGTTAGATGTGATTGGCCTCGAGAAGCCTCAGCGGAAATGGGCCTCATCTCGCCTGGAGGGCAAAACCTCCTGGATTTTCTCGAGTTGCGGCAGGTGCTCTCGACTTACGACGGGGACCTCAGGGACCCGCTCTGGTGGCCTCAGGAAAGGCCAGTCCCCATGCGAGTTCCTCGGGGGCCTCTCGGGATTCCTCTCCCGTCGATGCCGGGGCCTAAGCCCTTGTGTGGAGTCGGGGCCGGAACCTGAGGATTCCTCTCCAGTGCTGACATGGATCTTGGGGTACTTCTGGAGTCTCCCCAGGGGAGTCAGTCCTCGTCTCGAATGCGGGCATGCACTTGCTCTTTCCTCCAGAGCGGTAGCAGCAGTGTCACGCAGTCCGCCGCGTGGATCAAAGGATCTATTGTTTTCCCTCGAGTCTTTCCCACGAGGCTTTCCCACGAGGCTTTCCCACAGGGCTGTTCCACGTGCACACGTGGTGGGAGTCGATCCTCGGCTTGAACGTCAAGGCAGTGCAGGGAAAACAGGTTCCTCTGGAATGGACTGACACATCTTGGGGACTCTTGGAATGGTGTCATGACCCTGGAGTTCCTCTCGCCTTTCCTGTGGAGAGCGCCTCCTCTTGAGATGCGACGGGAACGCCGGGAATTCTTTCCCTACGAAACAGGGAAACGATCCCTCATCTCGAGCTAGGAGGCGGAAACGGGGCTCCCCTGGATGTGTGCGGGACCCCACGTGCTTCCTCTCGAGTGGAGATGGGTATGTCGGGGAACTTCTTGAGTTGCAGCAATGGTGTGAAGGACCCTTTGGAAGTTCCAGTGGTTAGATGTCATTGGCCTCGAGAAGCCTCAGCGGAAATGGGCCTCCTCTCGCCTGGAGGGCAAAACCTCCTGGATTTTCTCGAGTTGCGACAGGTGCTCTCGTCTTACGACGGGGACCTCAGCGAACCGCTCTGGTGGCCTCAGGAAAGGCCAGTCCCCATGCGAGTTCCTCGGGGGCGTCTCGGGATTCCTCTCCCGTCGATGCCGGGGCCTAAGACCTTGTGTGGAGTCGGGGCCGGAACCTGAGGATTCCTCTCCAGTGCTGACATGGATCTTGGGGTATTCTGGAGTCTCCCCAGGGGAGTCAGTCCTCGTCTCGAATGCGGGCATGCATTGCGCTTTCCTCCAGAGCGGTAGCAGCAGTATCACGCAGTCCGCCGCGTGGATCAAAGGATCTATGGTTTTCCCTCGAGTCTTTCCCACGAGGCTTTCCCACGAGGCTTTCCCACAGGGTTGTCCCACGTGCACACGTCGTGGGAGTCGATCCTCGGCTTGAACGTCAAGGCAGTGCAGGGAAAACAGGTTCCTCTGGAATGGACTGACACATCTGGGGGACTCTTGGAATGGTGGCACGACCCTGGAGTTCCTCTCGCCTTTCCTGTGGAGAGCGCCTCCTCTTGAGATGCGACGGGAACGCCGGGAATTCTTTCCCTACGAAACAGGGAAAGGATCCCTCATCTCGAGCTAGGAGGCGGAAACGGGGCTCCCCTGGATGTGTGCGGGACCCACGTGCTTCCTCTCGAGTGGAGACGGGTATGTCGGGGAACTTCTTGAGTTGCAGCAAGGGTGTGAAGGACCCTTTGGAAGTTCCAGTTGTTAGACGTGATTAGCCTCGAGAAGCCTCAGCGGAAATGGGCCTCATCTCGCCTGGAGGGCAAAACCTCCTGGATTTTCTCGAGTTGCGGCAGGTGCTCTCGACTTACGACGGGGACCTCAGGGACCCGCTCTGGTGGCCTCAGGAAAGGCCAGTCCCCATGCGAGTTCCTCGGGGGCCTCTCGGGATTCCTCTCCCGTCGATGCCGGGGCCTAAGACCTTGTGTGAAGTCGGGGCCGGAACCTGAGGATTCCTCTCCAGTGCTGACATGGATCTTGGGGTACTTCTGGAGTCTCCCCAGGGGAGTCAGTCCTCGTCTCGAATGCGGGCATGCACTTGCGCTTTCCTCCAGAGCGGTAGCAGCAGTGTCACGCAGTCCGCCGCGTGGATCAAAGGATCTATGGTTTTCCCTCGAGTCTTTCCCATGAGACTTTCCCACGAGGCTTTCCCACAGGGCTGTCCCACGTGCACACGTGGTGGGAGTCGATCCTCGGCTTGAACGTCAAGGCAGTGCAGGGAAAACAGGTTCCTCTGGAATGGACTGACACATCTGGGGGACTCTTGGAATGGTGGCACGACCCTGGAGTTCCTCTCGCCTTTCCTGTGGAGAGCGCCTCCTCTTGAGATGCGACGGGAACGCCGGGAATTCTTTCCCTACGAAACAGGGAAAGGATCCCTCATCTCGAGCTAGGAGGCGGAAACGGGGCTCCCCTGGATGTGTGCGGGACCCCACGTGCTTCCTCTCGAGTGCAGACGGGTATGTCGGGGAACTTCTTGAGTTGCAGCAAGGGTGTGAAGGACCCTTTGGAAGTTCCAGTGGTTAGATGTGATTGGCCTCGAGAAGCCTCAGCGGAAATGGGCCTCATCTCGCCTGGAGGGCAAAACCTCCTGGATTTTCTCGAGTTGCGGCAGGTGCTCTCGACGTACGACGGGGACCTCAGGGACACGCTCTGGTGGCCTCAGGAAAGGCCAGTCCCCATGCGAGTTCCTCGGGGGCCTCTCGGGATTCCTCTCCCGTCGATGCAGGGGCCTAAGACCTTGTGTGGAGTCGGGGCCGGAACCTGAGGATTCCTCTCCAGTGCTGACATGGATCTCGGGGTACTTCTGGAGTCTCCCCAGGGGAGTCAGTCCTCGTCTCGAATGCGGGCATGCACTTGCGCTTTCCTCCAGAGCGGTAGCAGCAGTGTCACGCAGTCTGCTGCGTGGATCAAAGGATCTATGGTTTTCCCTCGAGTCTTTCCCACGAGGCTTTCCCACGAGGCTTTCCCACAGGGCTGTCCCACGTGCATACGTGGTGGGAGTCGATCCTCGGCTTGAACGTCAAGGCAGTGCAGGGAAAACAGGTTCCTCTGGAATGGACTGACACATCTGGGGGACTCTTGGAATGGTGGCATGACCCTGGAGTTCCTCTCGCCTTTCCTGTTTAGAGCGCCTCCTCTTGAGATGCGACGGGAACGCCGGGAATTCTTTCCCTACGAAACAGGGAAAGGATCCCTCATCTCGAGCTAGGAGGCGGAAACGGGGCTCCCCTGGATGTTTGCGGGACACCACGGGCTTCCTCTCGAGTGCAGACGGGTATGTCGGGGAACTTCTTGAGTTGCAGCAAGGGTGTGAAGGACCCTTTGGAAGTTCCAGTGGTTAGATGTGATTGGCCTCGAGAAGCCACAGCGGAAATGGGCCTCATCTCGCCTGGAGGGCAAAACCTCCTGGATTTTCTCGAGTGCGGCAGGTGCTCTCGACTTACGACGGGGACCTCAGGGACCCGCTCTGGTGGCCTCAGGAAAGGCCAGTCCCCATGCGAGTTCCTCGGGGGCGTCTCGGGATTCCTCTCCCGTCGATGCCGGGGCCTAAGGCCTTGTGTGGAGTCGGGGCCGGAACCTGAGGATTCCTCTCCAGTGCTGACATGGATCTTGGGGTACTTCTGGAGTCTCCCCAGGGGAATCAGTCCTCGTCTCGAATGCGGGCATGCATTGCGCTTTCCTCCAGAGCGGTAGCAGCAGTGTCACGCAGTCCGCCGCGTGGATCAAAGGATCTATGGTTTTCCCTCGAGTCTTTCCCACGAGGCTTTCCCACGAGGCTTTCCCACAGGGCTGTCCCACGTGCACACGTGGTGGGAGTCGATCCTCGGCTTGAACGTCAAGGCAGTGCAGGGAAAACAGGTTCCTCTGGAATGGACTGACACATCTGGGGGACTCTTGGAATGGTGGCACGACCCTGGAGTTCCTCTCGCCTTTCCTGTGGAGAGCGCCTCCTCTTGAGATGCGACGGGAACGCCGGGAATTCTTTCCCTACGAAACAGGGAAAGGATCCCTCATCTCGAGCTAGGAGGCGGAAACGGGGCTCCCCTGGATGTGTGCGGGACCCCACGTGCTTCCTCTCGAGTGCAGACGGGTATGTCGGGGAACTTCTTGAGTTGCAGCAAGGGTGTGAAGGACCCTTTGGAAGTTCCAGTGGTTAGATGTGATTGGCCTCGAGAAGCCACAGCGGAAATGGGCCTCATCTCGCCTGGAGGGCAAAACCTCCTGGATTTTCTCGAGTGCGGCAGGTGCTCTCGACTTACGACGGGGACCTCAGGGACCCGCTCTGGTGGCCTCAGGAAAGGCCAGTCCCCATGCGAGTTCCTCGGGGGCGTCTCGGGATTCCTCTCCCGTCGATGCCGGGGCCTAAGGCCTTGTGTGGAGTCGGGGCCGGAACCTGAGGATTCCTCTCCAGTGCTGACATGGATCTTGGGGTACTTCTGGAGTCTCCCCAGGGGAATCAGTCCTCGTCTCGAATGCGGGCATGCATTGCGCTTTCCTCCAGAGCGGTAGCAGCAGTGTCACGCAGTCCGCCGCGTGGATCAAAGGATCTATGGTTTTCCCTCGAGTCTTTCCCACGAGGCTTTCCCACGAGGCTTTCCCACAGGGCTGTCCCACGTGCACACGTGGTGGGAGTCGATCCTCGGCTTGAACGTCAAGGCAGTGCAGGGAAAACAGGTTCCTCTGGAATGGACTGACACATCTGGGGGACTCTTGGAATGGTGGCACGACCCTGGAGTTCCTCTCGCCTTTCCTGTGGAGAGCGCCTCCTCTTGAGATGCGACGGGAACGCCGGGAATTCTTTCCCTACGAAACAGGGAAAGGATCCCTCATCTCGAGCTAGGAGGCGGAAACGGGGCTCCCCTGGATGTGTGCGGGACCCACGTGCTTCCTCTCGAGTGCAGACGGGTATGTCGGGAAACTTCTTGAGTTGCAGCAATGGTGTGAAGGACCCTTTGGAAGGTCCAGTGGTTAGATGTGATTGGCCTCGAGAAGCCTCAGCAGAAATGGGCCTCATCTCGCCTGGAGGGCAAAACCTCCTGGATTTTCTCGAGTTGCGGCAGGTGCTCTCGACTTACGACGGGGACCTCAGGGACCCGCTCTGGTGGCCTCAGGAAAGGCCAGTCCCCATGCGAGTTCCTCGCGGGCATCTCGGGATTCCTCTCCCGTCGATGCCGGGGCCTAAAACCTTGTGTGGAGTCGGGGCCGGAACCTGAGGATTCCTCTCCAGTGCTGACATGGATCTTGGGGTACTTCTGGAGTCTCCCCAGGGGAGTCAGTCCTCGTCTCGAATGCGGGCATGCACTTGCGCTTTCCTCCAGAGCGGTAGCAGCAGTGTCACGCAGTCCGCCGCGTGGATCAAAGGATCTATGGTTTTCCCTCGAGTCTTTCCCACGAGGGTTTCCCACGAGGCTTTCCCACAGGGCTGTCCCACGTGCACACGTGGTGGGAGTCGATCCTCGGCTTGAACGTCAAGGCAGTGCAGGGAAAACAGGTTCCTCTGGAATGGACTGACACATCTGGGGGACTCTTGGAATGGTGGCACGACCCTGGAGTTCCTCTCGCCTTTCCTGTGGAGAGGGCCTCCTCTTGAGATGCGACGGGAACGCCGGGAATTCTTTCCCTACGAAACAGGGAAAGGATCCCTCGTCTCGAGCTAGGAGGCGGAAACGGGGCTCCCCTGGATGTGTGCGGGACCCACGTGCTTCCTCTCGAGTGCAGACGGGTATGTCGGGGAACTTCTTGAGTTGCAGCAAGGGTGTGAAGGACCCTTTGGAAGTTCCAGTGGTTAGACGTGATTAGCCTCGAGAAGCCTCAGCGGAAATGGGCCTCATCTCGCCTGGAGGGCAAAACCTCCTGGATTTTCTCGAGTTGCGGCAGGTGCTCTCGACTTACGACGGGGACCTCAGGGACCCGCTCTGGTGGCCTCAGGAAAGGCCAGTCCCCATGCGAGTTCCTCGGGGGCATCTCGGGATTCCTCTCCCGTCGATGCCGGGGCCTAAGATCTTGTGTGGAGTCGGGGCCGGAACCTGAGGATTCCTCTCCAGTGCTGACATGGATCTTGGGGTACTTCTGGAGTCTCCCCAGGGGAGTCAGTCCTCGTCTCGAATGCGGGCATGCACTTGCGCTTTCCTCCAGAGCGGTAGCAGCATTGTCACGCAGTCCGCCGCGTGGATCAAAGGATCTATGGTTTTCCCTCGAGTCTTTCCCACGAGGCTTTCCCACGAGGCTTTCCCACAGGGCTGTCCCACGTGCACACGTGGTGGGAGTCGATCCTCGGCTTGAACGTCAAGGCAGTGCAGGGAAAACAGGTTCCTCTGGAATGGACTGACACATCTGGGGGACTCTTGGAATGGTGGCACGACCCTGGAGTTCCTCTCGCCTTTCCTGTGGAGAGGGCCTCCTCTTGAGATGCGACGGGAACACCGGGAATTCTTTCCCTACGAGACAGGGAAAGGATCCCTCATCTCGAGCTAGGAGGCGGAAACGGGGCTCCCCTGGATGTGTGCGGGACCCACGTGCTTCTTCTCGAGTGCAGACGGGTATGTCGGGGAACTTCTTGAGTTGCAGCAAGGGTGTGAAGGACCCTTTGGAAGTTCCAGTGGTTAGATGTGATTAGCCTCGAGAAGCCTCATCGGAAATGGGCCTCATCTCGCCTGGAGGGCAAAACCTCCTGGATTTTCTCGAGTTGCGGCAGGTGCTCTCGACTTACGACGGGGACCTCAGGGACCCGCTCTGGTGGCCTCAGGAAAGGCCAGTCCCCATGCGAGTTCCTCGGGGGCCTCTCGGGATTCCTCTCCCGTCGATGCCGGGGCCTAAGACCTTGTGTGGAGTCGGGGCCGGAACCTGAGGATTCCTCTCCAGTGCTGACATGGATCTTGGGGTACTTCTGGAGTCTCCCCAGGGGAGTCAGTCCTCGTCTCGAATGCGGGCATGCACTTGCGCTTTCCTCCAGAGCGGTAGCAGCAGTGTCACGCAGTCCGCCGCGTGGATCAAAGGATCTATGGTTTTCCCTCGAGTCTTTCCCACGAGGCTTTCCCACGAGGCTTTCCCACAGGCCTGTCCCACGTGAACACGTGGTGGGAGTCGATCCTCGGCTTGAACGTCAAGGCAGTGCAGGGAAAACAGGTTCCTCTGGAATGGACTGACACATCTGGGGGACTCTTGGAATGGTGTCACGACCCTGGAGTTCCTCTCGCCTTTCCTGTGGAGAGCGCCTCCTCTTGAGATGCGACGGGAACGCCGGGAATTCTTTCCCTACGAAACAGCGAAAGGATCCCTCATCTCGAGCTAGGAGGCGGAAATGGGGCGCCCCTGGATGTGTGCGGGGCCCAACGTGCTTCCTTTCGAGTGGAGACGGGTATGTCGGGGAACTTCTTGAGTTGCAGCAATGGTGTGAAGGACCCTTTGGAAGTTCCAGTGGTTAGATGTGATTGGCCTCGAGAAGCCTCAGCGGAAATGGGCCTCATCTCGCCTGGAGGGCAAAACCTCCTGGATTTTCTCGAGTTGCGGCAGGTGCTCTCGACTTACGACGGGGACTTCAGGAACCCGCTCTGGTGGCCTCAGGAAAGGCCAGTCCCCATGCGAGTTCCTCGGGGGCCTCTCGGGATTCCTCTCCCGTCGATGCCGGGGCCTAAGACCTTGTGTGGAGTCGGGGCCGGAACCTGAGGATTCCTCTCCAGTGCTGACATGGATCTTGGGGTACTTCTGGAGTCTCCCCAGGGGAGTCAGTCCTCGTCTCGAATGCGGGCATGCACTTGCGCTTTCCTCCAGAGTGGTAGCAGCATTGTCACGCAGTCCGCCGCGTGGATCAAAGGATGTATGGTTTTCCCTCGAGTCTTTCCCACGAGGCTTTCCCACGAGGCTTTCCCACAGGGCTGTCCCACGTGCACACGTGGTGGGAGTCGATCCTCGGCTTGAACGTCAAGGCAGTGCAGGGAAAACAGGTTCCTCTGCAATGGACTGACACATCTGGGGGACTCTTGGAATGGTGTCACGACCATGGAGTTCCTCTCGCCTTTCCTGTGGAGAGCGCCTCCTCTTGAGATGCGACGGGAACGCCGGGAATTCTTTCCCTACGAAACAGGGAAAGGATCCCTCATCTCGAGCTAGGAGGCGGAACGGGGCTCACCTGGATGTGTGCGGGACCCACGTGCTTCCTCTCGAGTGGAGACGGGCATGTCGGGGAACTTCTTGAGTTGCAGCAAGGGTGTGAAGGACCCTTTGGAAGTTCCAGTGGTTAGACGTGATTAGCCTCGAGAAGCCTCAGCGGAAATGGGCCTCATCTCGCCTGGAGGGCAAAACCTCCTGGATTTTCTCGAGTTGCGGCAGGTGCTCTCGACTTACGACGGGGATCTCAGGGACCCGCTCTGGTGGCCTCAGGAAAGGCCAGTCCCCATGCGAGTTCCTCGAGGGCGTCTCGGGATTCCTCTCCCGTCGATGCCGGGGCCTAAGACCTTGTGTGGAGTCGGGGCCGGAACCTGAGGATTCCTCTCCAGTGCTGACATGGATCTTGGGGTACTTCTGGAGCCTCCCCAGGGGAGTCAGTCCTCGTCTCGAATGCGGGCATGCACTTGCGCTTTCCTCCAGAGCGGTAGCAGCAGTGTCACGCAGTCCGCCGCGTGGATCAAAGGATCTATGGTTTTCCCTCGAGTCTTTCCCACGAGGCTTTCCCACGAGGCTTTCCCACAGGGCTGTCCAACGTGCACACGTGGTGGGAGTCGATCCTCGGCTTGAACGTCAAGGCAGTGCAGGGAAAACAGGTTCCTCTGGAATGGACTGACACATCTGGGGGACTCTTGGAATGGTGGCAGGACCCTGGAGTTCCTCTCGCCTTTCCTGTGGAGAGCGCCTCCTCTTGAGATGCGACGGGAACGCCGGGAATTCTTTCCCTACGAAACAGCGAAAGGATCCCTCATCTCGAGCTAGTAGGCGGAAATGGGGCGCCCCTGGATGTGTGCGGGACCCAACGTGCTTCCTTTCGAGTGGAGACGGGTATGTCGGGGAACTTCTTGAGTTGCAGCAATGGTGTGAAGGACCCTTTGGAAGTTCCAGTGGTTAGATGTGATTGGCCTCGAGAAGCCTCAGCGGAAATGGGCCTCATCTCGCCTGGAGGGCAAAACCTCCTGGATTTTCTCGAGTTGCGGCAGGTGCTCTCGACTTACGACGGGGACTTCAGGAACCCGCTCTGGTGGCCTCAGGAAAGGCCAGTCCCCATGCGAGTTCCTCGGGGGCCTCTCGGGATTCCTCTCCCGTCGATGCCGGGGCCTAAGACCTTGTGTGGAGTCGGGGCCGGAACCTGAGGATTCCTCTCCAGTGCGGACATGGATCTTGGGGTACTTCTGCAGTCTCCCCAGGGGAGTCAGTCCTCGTCTCGAATGCGGGCATGCACTTGCGCTTTCCTCCAGAGTGGTAGCAGCATTGTCACGCAGTCCACCGCGTGGATCAAAGGATCTATGGTTTTCCCTCGAGTCTTTCCCACGAGGCTTTCCCACGAGGCTTTCCCACAGGGCTGTTCCACGTGCACACGTGGTGGGAGTCGATCCTCGGCTTGAACGTCAAGGCAGTGCAGGGAAAACAGGTTCCTCTGCAATGGACTGACACATCTGGGGGACTCTTGGAATGGTGTCACGACCCTGGAGTTCCTCTCGCCTTTCCTGTGGAGAGCGCCTCCTCTTGAGATGCGACGGGAACGCCGGGAATTCTTTCCCTGCGAAACAGGGAAAGGATCCCTCATCTCGAGCTAGGAGGCGGAACGGGGCTCACCTGGATGTGTGCGGGACCCACGTGCTTCCTCTCGAGTGGAGACGGGCATGTCGGGGAACTTCTTGAGTTGCAGCAAGGGTGTGAAGGACCCTTTGGAAGTTCCAGTGGTTAGACGTGATTAGCCTCGAGAAGCCTCAGCGGAAATGGGCCTCATCTCGCCTGGAGGGCAAAACCTCCTGGATTTTCTCGAGTTGCGGCAGGTGCTCTCGACTTACGACGGGGATCTCAGGGACCCGCTCTGGTGGCCTCAGGAAAGGCCAGTCCCCATGCGAGTTCCTCGAGGGCGTCTCGGGATTCCTCTCCCGTCGATGCCGGGGCCTAAGACCTTGTGTGGAGTCGGGGCCGGAACCTGAGGATTCCTCTCCAGTGCTGACATGGATCTTGGGGTACTTCTGGAGCCTCCCCAGGGGAGTCAGTCCTCGTCTCGAATGCGGGCATGCACTTGCGCTTTCCTCCAGAGCGGTAGCAGCAGTGTCACGCAGTCCGCCGCGTGGATCAAAGGATCTATGGTTTTCCCTCGAGTCTTTCCCACGAGGCTTTCCCACGAGGCTTTCCCACAGGGCTGTCCAACGTGCACACGTGGTGGGAGTCGATCCTCGGCTTGAACGTCAAGGCAGTGCAGGGAAAACAGGTTCCTCTGGAATGGACTGACACATCTGGGGGACTCTTGGAATGGTGGCACGACCCTGGAGTTCCTCTCGCCTTTCCTGTGGAGAGCGCCTCCTCTTGAGATGCGACGGGAACGCCGGGAATTCTTTCCCTACGAAACAGGGAAAGGATCCCTCATCTCGAGCTAGGAGGCAGAAACGGGGCTCCCCTGGATGTGTGCGGGACCCCACGTGCTTCCTCTCGAGTGCAGACGGGTATGTCGGGGAACTTCTTGAGTTGCAGCAAGGGTGTGAAGGACCCTTTGGAAGTTCCAGTGGTTAGACGTGATTGGCCTCGAGAAGCCTCAGCGGAAATGGGCCTCATCTCGCCTGGAGGGCAAAACCTCCTGGATTTTCTCGAGTTGCGGCAAGTGCTCTCGACTTACGACGGGGACCTCAGGGACCCGCTCTGGTGGCCTCAGGAAAGGCCAGTCCCCATGCGAGTTCCTCGGGGGCCTCTCGGGATTCCTCTCCCGTCGATGCCGGGGCCTAAGACCTTGTGTGGAGTCGGGGCCGGAACCTGAGGATTCCTCTCCAGTGCGGACATGGATCTTGGGGTACTTCTGCAGTCTCCCCAGGGGAGTCAGTCCTCGTCTCGAATGCGGACATGCACTTGCGCTTTCCTCCAGAGCGGTAGCAGCAGTGTCACGCAGTCCGCCGCGTGGATCAAAGGATCTATGGTTTTCCCTCGAGTCTTTCCCAGGAGGCTTTCCCACGAGGCTTTCCCACAGGGCTGTCCCACGTGCACACGTGGTGGGAGTCGATCCTCGGCTTGAACGTCAAGGCAGTGCAGGGAAAACAGGTTCCTCTTTAATGGACTGACACATCTGGGGGACTCTTGGAATGGTGGCACGACCCTGGAGTTCCTCTCGCCTTTCCTGTGGAGAGCGCCTCCTCTTGAGATGCGACGGGAACGCCGGGAATTCTTTCCGTACGAAACAGGGAAAGGATCCCTCATCTCGAGCTAGGAGGCGGAAACGGGGCTCCCCTGGATGTGTGCGGGACCCCACGTGCTTCCTCTCGAGTGGAGACGGGTATGTCGGGGAACTTCTTGAGTTGCAGCAAGGGTGTGAAGGACCCTTTGGAAGTTCCAGTGGTTAGATGTGATTGGCCTCGAGAAGCCTCAGCGGAAATGGGCCTCATCTCGCCTGGAGGGCAAAACCTCCTGGATTTTCTCGAGTTGCGGCAGGTGCTCTCGACTTCCGACGGGGACCTCAGGGACCCGCTCTGGTGGCCTCAGGAAAGGCCAGTCCCCATGCGAGTTCCTCGGGGGCCTCTCGGGATTCCTCTCTCGTCGATGCCGGGGCCTAAGACCTTGTGTGGAGTCGGGGCCGGAACCTGAGAATTCCTCTCCAGTGCTGACATGGATCTTGGGGTACTTCTGGAGTCTCCCCAGGGGAGTCAGTCCTCGTCTCGAATGCGGGCAAGCACTTGCGCATTCCTCCAGAGCGGTAGCAGCAGTGTCACGCAGTCCGCCGCGTGGATCAAAGGATCTATGGTTTTCCCTCGAGTCTTTCCCACGAGGCTTTCCCACGAGGCTTTCCCACAGGGCTGTCCCACGTGCACACGTGGTGGGAGTCGATCCTCGGCTTGAACGTCAAGGCAGTGCAGGGAAAACAGGTTCCTCTGGAATGGACTGACATATCTGGGGGACTCTTGGAATGGTGGCACGACCCTGGAGTTCCTCTCGCCTTTCCTGTGGAGAGCGCCTCCTCTTGAGATGCGACGGGAACGCCGGGAATTCTTTCCCTACGAAACAGGGAAAGGATCCCTCAGCTCGAGCTAGGAGGCGGAATCGGGTTTCCCCTGGATGTGTGCGGGACCCACGTGCTTCCTCTCGAGTGGAGACGGGTATGTCGGGGAACTTCTTGAGTTGCAGCAAGGGTGTGAAGGACCCTTTGGAAGTTCCAGTGGTTAGACGTGATTAGCCTCGAGAAGCCTCAGCGGAAATGGACCTCATCTCGCCTGGAGGGCAAAACCTCCTGGATTTTCTCGAGTTGCGGCAGGTGCTCTCGACTTACGACGGGGACCTCAGGGAACCGCTCTGGTGGCCTCAGGAAAGGCCAGTCCCCATGCGAGTTCCTCGGGGGCCTCTCGGGATTCCTCTCCCGTCGATGCCGGGGCCTAAGACCTTGTGTGGAGTTGGGGCCGGAACCTGAGGATTCCTCTCCAGTGCTGACATGGATCTTGGGGTACTTCTGGAGTCTCCCCAGGGGAGTCAGTCCTCGTCTCGAATGCGGGCATGCACTTGCGCTTTCCTCCAGAGCGGTAGCAGCAGTGTCACGCAGTCCGCCGCGTGGATCAAAGGATCTATGGTTTTCCCTCGAGTCTTTCCCACGAGGCTTTCCCACGAGGCTTTCCCACAGGGCTGTCCCACGCGCACACGTGGTGGGAGTCGATCCTCGGCTTGAACGTCAAGGCAGTGCAGGGAAAACAGGTTCCTCTGGAATGAACTGACACATCTGGGGGACTCTTGGAATGGTGGCATGACCCAGGAGTTCCTCTCGCCTTTCCTGTGGAGAGCGCCTCCTCTTGAGATGCGACGGGAACGCCGGGAATTCTTTCCTTACGAAACAGGGAAAGGATCCCTCATCTCGAGCAAGAGGCGGAAACGGGGCTCCCCTGGATGTGTGCGGGACACCACGTGCTTCCTCTCGAGTGCAGACGGGTATGTCGGGGAACTTCTTGAGTTGCAGCAAGGGTGTGAAGGACCCTTTGGAAGTTCCAGTTGTTAGATGTGATTGGCCTCGAGAAGCCTCAGCGGAAATGGGCCTCATTTCGCCTGGAGGTGAAAACCTCCTGGATTTTCTCGAGTTGCGGCAGGTGCTCTCGACTTACGACGGGGACCTCAGGGACCCGCTCTGGTGGCCTCAGGAAAGGCCAGTCCCCATGCGAGTTCCACGGGGGCCTCTCGGGATTCCACTCCCGTCGATGCCGGGGCCTAAGACCTTGTGTGGAATCGGGGCCGGAACCTGAGGATTCCTCTCCAGTGCTGACATGGATCTTGGGGTACTTCTGGAGTCTCCCCAGGGGAGTCAGTCCCCGTCTTGAATGCGGTCATGCACTTGCGCTTTCCTCCAGAGCGGTAGCAGCAGTGTCACGCAGTCCGCCGCGTGGATCAAAGGATCTATGGTTTTCCCTCGAGTCTTTCCCACGAGGCTTTCCCACGAGGCTTTCCCACAGGGCTGTCCCACGTGCACACGTGGTGGGAGTCGATCCTCGGCTTGAACGTCAAGGCAGTGCAGGGAAAACAGGTTCCTCTGGAATGGACTGACACATCTGGGGGACTCTTGGAATGGTGTCACGACCCTGGAGTTCCTCTCGCCTTTCCTGTGGAGAGCGCCTCCTCTTGAGATGCGACCGGAACGCCGGGAATTCTTTCCCTACGAAACAGGGAAAGGATCCCTCATCTCGAGCTAGGAGGAGGAAACGGGGCTCCCCTGGATGTGTGCGGGACCCACGTGCTTCCTCTCGAGTGCAGACGGGTATGTCGGGGAACTTCTTGAGTTGCAGCAAGGGTGTGAAGGACCCTTTGGACGTTCCAGTGGTTAGACGTGATTAGCCTCGAGAAGACTCAGCGGAAATGGGCCTCATCTCGCCTGGAGGGCAAAACCTCCTGGATTTTCTCAAGTTGCGGCAGGTGCTCTCGACTTACGACGGGGACCTCAGGGACCCGCTCTGGTGGCCTCAGGAAAGGCCAGTCCCCATGCGAGTTCCTCGGGGGCCTCTCGGGATTCCTCTCCCGTCGATGCCGGGGCCTAAGACCTTGTGTGGAGTCGGGGCCGGAACCGGAGGATTCCTCTCCAGTGCTGACAAGGATCTTGGGGTACTTCTGGAGTCTCCCCAGGGGAGTCAGTCCTCGTCTCGAATGCGGGCATGCACTTGCGCTTTCCTCCAGAGCGGTAGCAGCAGTGTCACGCAGTCCGCCGCGTGGATCAAAGGATCTATGGTTTCCCTCGAGTCTTTCCCACGAGGCTTTCCCACGAGGCTTTCCCACAGGGCTGTCCCACGTGCACACGTGGTGGGAGTCGATCCTCGGCTTGAACGTCAAGGCAGTTCAGGGAAAACAGGTTCCTCTGGAATGGACTGACACATCTGGGGGACTCTTGGAATGGTGGCACGACCCTGGAGTTCCTCTCGCCTTTCCTGTGGAGAGCGCCTCCTCTTGAGATGCGATGGGAACGCCGGGAATTCTTTCCCTACGAAACAGGGAAAGGATCCCTCATCTCGAGCTAGGAGGCTTAAACGGGGCTCCCCAGGATGTGTGCGGGACCCCACGTGCTTCCTCTCGAGTGGAGACGGGTATGTCGGGGAACTTCTTGAGTTGCAGCAAGGGTGTGAAGGACCCTTTGGAAGTTCCAGTGGTTAGATGTGATTGGCCTCGAGAAGCCTCAGCGGAAATGGGCCTCATCTCGCCTGGAGGGCAAAACCTCCTGGATTTTCTCGAGTTGCGGCAGGTGCTCTCGACTTACGACGGGGACCTCACGGACCCGCTCTGGTGGCCTCAGGAAAGGCCAGTCCCCATGCAAGTTCCTCGGGGGCCTCTCGGGATGCCTCTCCCGTCGATGCCGGGGCCTAAGACCTTGTGTGGAGTCGGGGCCGGAACCTGAGGATTCCTCTCCAGTGCTGACATGGATCTTGGGGTACTTCTGGAGTCTCCCCAGGGGAGTCAGTCCTCGTCTCGAATGCGGGCATGCACTTGCGCTTTCCTCCAGAGCGGTAGCAGCAGTGTCACGCAATCCGCCGCGTGGATCAAAGGATCTATGGTTTTCCCTCGAATCTTTCCCACGAGGCTTTCCCACGAGGCTTTCCCACACGGCTGTCCCACGTGCACACGTGTTGGGAGTCGATCCTCGGCTTGAACGTCAAGGCAGTGCAGGGAAAACAGGTTCCTCTGGAATGGACTGACACATCTGGGGGACTCTTGGAATGGTGGCACGACCCTGGAGTTCCTCTCGCCTTTCCTGTGGAGAGCGCCTCCTCTTGAGATGCGACGGGAACGCCGGGAATTCTTTCCCTACGAAACAGGGAAAGGATCCCTCATCTCGAGCTAGGAGGCGGAAACGGGGCTCCCCTGGATGTGTGCGGGACACCACGTGCTTCCTCTCGAGTGGAGACGGGTTTGTCGGGGAACTTCTTGAGTTGCAGGAAGGGTGTGAAGGACCCTTTGGAAGTTCCAGTGGTTAGACGTGATTGGCCTCGAGAAGCCTCTGTGGAAATGGGCCTCATCTCGCCTGGAGGGCAAAACCTCCTGGATTTTCTCGAGTTGCGGCAGGTGCTCTCGACTTACGACGGGGACTTCAGGGACCCGCTCTGGTGGCCTCAGGAAAGGCCAGTCCCCATGCGAGTTCCTCGGGGGCCACTCGGGATTCCTCTCCCGTCGATGCCGGGGCCTAAGACCTTGTGTGGAGCCGGGGCCGGAACCTGAGGATTCCTCTCCAGTGCTGACATGGATCTTGGGGTACTTCTGGAGTCTCCCCAGGGGAGTCAGTCCTCGTCTCGAATGCGGGCATGCACTTGCGCTTTCCTCCAGAGCGGTAGCAGCAGTGTCACGCAGTCCGCCGCGTGGATCAAAGGATCTATGGTTTTCCCTCGAGTCTTTCCCACGAGGCTTTCCCACGAGGCTTTCCCACAGGGCTGTCCCACGTGCACACGTGGTGGGAGTCGATCCTCGGCTTGAACGTCAAGGCAGTGCAGGGAAAACAGGTTCCTCTGGAATGGACTGACACATCTGGGGGACTCTTGGAATGGTGGCACGACCCTGGAGTTCCTCTCGCCTTTCCTGTGGAGAGCGCCTCCTCTTGAGATGCGACGGGAATGCCGGGAATTCTTTCCCTACGAAACAGGGAAAGGATCCCTCATCTCGAGCTAGGAGGCGGAAACGGGGCTCCCCTGGATGTGTGCGGGACACCACGTGCTTCCTATCGAGTGGAGACGGGTATGTCGGGGAACTTCTTGAGTTGCAGCAATGGTGTGAAGGACCCTTTGGAAGTTCCAGTGGTTAGATGTGATTGGCCTCGAGAAGCCTCAGCGGAAATGGGCCTCATCTCGCCTGGAGGGCAAAACCTCCTGGATTTTCTCAAGGTGCGGCAGGTGCTCTCGACTTACGACGGGGACCTCAGGGACCCGCTCTGGTGGCCTCAGGAAAGGCCAGTCCCCATGCGAGTTCCTCGGGGGCCTCTCGGGATTCCTCTCCCGTCGATGCCGGGGCCTAAGACCTTGTGTGGAGTCGGGGCCGGAACCGGAGGATTCCTCTCCAGTGCTGACAAGGATCTTGGGGTACTTCTGGAGTCTCCCCAGGGGAGTCAGTCCTCGTCTCGAATGCGGGCATGCACTTGCGCTTTCCTCCAGAGCGGTAGCAGCAGTGTCACGCAGTCCGCCGCGTGGATCAAAGGATCTATGGTTTCCCTCGAGTCTTTCCCACGAGGCTTTCCCACGAGGCTTTCCCACAGGGCTGTCCCACGTGCACACGTGGTGGGAGTCGATCCTCGGCTTGAACGTCAAGGCAGTGCAGGGAAAACAGGTTCCTCTGGAATGGACTGACACATCTGGGGGACTCTTCGAATGGTGGCATGACCCTAGAGTTCCTCTCGCCTTTCATGTGGAGAGCGCCTCCTCTTGAGATGCGACGGGAACGCCGGGAATTCTTTCCCTACGAAACAGGGAAAGGATCCCTCATCTCGAGCTAGGAGGTGGAAACGGGGCTCCCCTGGATGTGTGCGGGACCCCACGTGCTTCCTCTCGAGTGAAGACGGGTATGTCGGGGAACTTCTTGAGTTGCAGCAATGGTGTGAAGGACCCTTTGGAAGTTCCAGTGGTTAGATGTGACTGGCCTCGAGAAGCCTCAGCGGAAATGGGCCTCATCTCGCCTGGAGGGCAAAACCTCCTGGATTTTCTCGAGTTGCGGCAGGTGCTCTCGACTTACGACGGGGACCTCAGGGACCAGCTCTGGTGGCCTCAGGAAAGGCCAGTCCCCATGCGAGTTCCTCGGGGGCCTCTCGGGATTCCTCTCCCGTCGATGCCGGGGCCTAAGACCTTGTGTGGAGTCGGGGCTGGAACCTGAGGATTCCTCTCCAGTGCTGACATGGATCTTGGGGTACTTCTGGAGTCTCCCCAGGGGAGTCAGTCCTCGTCTCGAATGCGGGCATGCACTTGCGCTTTCCTCCAGAGCGGTAGCAGCAGTGTCACGCAGTCCGCCACGTGGATCAAAGGATCTATGGTTTTCCCTCGAGTCTTTCCCACGAAGCTTTCCCACGAGGCTTTCCCACAGGGCTGTCCCACGGGCACACGTGGTGGGAGTCGATCCTCGGCTTGAACGTCAAGGCAGTGCAGGGGAAACAGGTTCCTCTGGAATGGACTGACACATCTGGGGGACTCTTGGAATGGTGGCATGACCCTGGAGTTCCTCTCGCCTTTCCTGTGGAGAGCGCCTCCTCTTGAGATGCGACGGGAACACCGGGAATTCTTTCCCTACGAAACAGGGAAAGGATCCCTCATCTCGAGCTAGGAGGCGGAAACGGGGCTCCCCTGGATGTGTGCGGGACACCACGTGCTTCCTCTCGAGTGCAGACGGGTATGTCGGGGAATTTCTTGAGTTGCAGCAAGGGTGTGAAGGACCCTTTGGAAGTTCCAGTGGTTAGATGTGCTTGGCCTCGAGAAGCCTCAGCGGAAATGGGCCTCATCTCGCCTGGAGGGCAAAACCTCCTGGATTTTCTCGAGTTGCGGCAGGTGCTCTCGACTTAAGACGGGGACCTCAGGGACCCGCTCTGGTGGCCTCAGGAAAGGCCAGTCCCCATGCGAGTTCCTCGGGGGCCTCTCGGGATTCCTCTCCCGTCGATGCCGGGGCCTAAGACCTTGTGTGGAGTCGGGGCCGGAACCTGAGGATTCCTCTCCAGTGCTGACATGGATCTTGGGGTACTTCTGGAGTCTCCCCAGGGGAGTCAGTCCTCGTCTCGAATGCGGGCATGCACTTGCGCTTTCCTCCAGAGCGGTAGCAGCGGTGTCACGCAGTCCGCCGCGTGGATCAAAGGATCTATGGTTTTCCCTCGAGTCTTTCCCTCGAGTCTTTCCCACGAGGCTTTCCCACGAGGCTTTCCCACAAGGCTGTCCCACGTGCACACGTGGTGGGAGTCATTCCTCGGTTTGAACGTCAAGGCAGTGTAGGGAAAACAGGTTCCTCTGGAATGGACTGACACATCTGGGGGACTCTTCGAATGGTGGCACGACCCTGGAGTTCCTCTCGCCTTTCCTGTGGAGAGCGCCTCCTCTTGAGATGCGACGGGAACGCCAGGAATTCATTACCTACGAAACAGGGAAAGGATCTCTCATCTCGAGCTAGAAGGCGGAAACGGAGCTCCCCTGGATGTGTGCGGGACCCCACGTGCTTCCTCTCGAGTGGAGACGGGTATGTCGGGGAACTTCTTGAGTTGCAGCAATGGTGTGAAGGACCCTTTGGAAGTTCCAGTGGTTAGATGTGATTGGCCTCGAGAAGCCTCAGCGGAAATGGGCCTCATCTCGCCTGGAGGGCAAAACCTCCTGGATTTTCTCGAGTTGCGGCAGGTGCTCTCGACTTACGACGGGGACCTCAGGGAACCGCTCTGGTGGCCTCAGGAAAGGCCAGTCCCCATGCGAGTTCCTCGGGGGCGTCTCGGGATTCCTCTCCCGTCGATACCGGTGCCTAAGACCTTGAGTGGAGTCGGAGCCGGAACCTGAGGATTCCTCTCCAGTGCTGACATGGATCTTGGGGTACTTCTGGAGTCTCCCCAGGGGAGTCAGTCCTCGTCTCGAATGCGGGAATGCACTTGCGCTTTCCTCCAGAGCGGTGGCAGCAATGTCACGCAGTCCGCCGCGTGGATCAAAGGATCTATGGTTTTCCCTCGAGTCTTTCCCACGAGGCTTTCCCACGAGGCTTTCCCACAGGGCTGTCCCACGTGCACACGTGGTGGGAGTCGATCCTCGGCTTGAACGACAAGACAGTGCAGGGAAAACAGGTTCCTCTGGAATGGACTGACACATCTGGGGGACTCTTGGAATGGTGTCACGACCCTGGAGTTCCTCTCGCCTTTCCTGTGGTGAGCGCCTCCTCTTGAGATGCGACGGGAACGCCGGGAATTCTTTCCCTACGAAACAGCGAAAGTTTCCCTCATCTCGAGCTAGGAGGAGGAAACGGGGCTCCCCTGGATGTGTGCGGGACACCACGTGCTTCCTCTCGAGTGGAGACGGGTATGTCGGGGAACTTCTTGAGTTGCAGCAAGGGTGTGAAGGACCCTTTGGAAGTTCCAGTGGTTAGATGTGATTGGCCTCGAGAAGCCTCAGCGGAAATGGGCCTCATCTCGCCTGGAGGGCAAACCTCCTGGATTTTCTCGAGTTGCGGCAGGTGCTCTCGACTTACGACGGGGACTTCAGGGACCCGCTCTAGTGGCCTCAGGAAAGGCCAGTCCCCATGCGAGTTCCTCGGGGGCCTCTCGGGATTCCTCTCCCGTCGATGCCGGGGCCTAAGACCTTGTGTGGAGTCGGGGCCGGAACCTGAGGATTCCTCTACAGTGCTGACATGGATCTTGGGGTACTTCTGGAGTCTCCCCAGGGGAGTCAGTCCTCGTCTCGAATGCGGGCATGCACTTGCGCTTTCCTCCAGAGCGGTGGCAGCAGTGTCACGCAGTCCGCCGCGTGGATCAAAGGATCTATGGTTTTCCCTCGAGTCTTTCCCACGAGGCTCTCCCACGAGGCTTTCCCACAGGGCTGTCCCACGTGCACACGTGGTGGGAGTCGATCCTCGGCTTGAACGTCAAGGCAGTGCAGGGAAAACAGGTTCCTCTGGAATGGACTGACACATCTGGGGGACTCTTGGAATGGTGGCACGACCCTGGAGTTCCTCTCGCCTTTCCTGTGGAGAGCGCCTCCTCTTGAGATGCGACGGGAACGCCGGGAATTCTTTCCCTACGAAACAGGGAAAGGATCCCTCATCTCGAGCTAGGAGGCGGAAACGGGGCTCCCCTGGATGTGTGAGGGACCCCACGTGCTTCCTCTCGAGTGGAGACGGGTATGTCGGTGACCTTCTTGAGTTGCAGCAATGGTGTGAAGGACCCTTTGGAAGTTCCAGTGGTTAGATGTGATTGGCCTCGAGAAGCCTCAGCGGAAATGGGCCTCATCTCGCCTGGAGGGCAAAACCTCCTGGATTTTCTCGAGTTGCGGCAGGTGCTCTAGACTTACGATGGGGACCTCAGGGACCCGCTCTGGTGGCCTCAGGAAAGGCCAGTCCCCATGCGAGTTCCTCGGGGGCCTCTCGGGATTCCTTTCCTGTCGATGCCGGGGCCTAAGACCTTGTGTGGAGTCGGGGCCGGAACCTGACGATTCCTCTCCAGTGCTGACATGGATCTTGGGGTACTTCTGGAGTCTCCCCAGGGGAGTCAGTCCTCGTCTCGAATGCGGTCATGCACTTGCGCTTTCCTCCAGAGCGGTAGCAGCAGTGTCACGCAGTCCGCCGCGTGGATCAAAGGATCTATGGTTTTCCCTCGAGTCTTTCCCACGAGGCATTCCCACGAGGCTTTCCCACAGGGCTGTCCCACGTGCACACGTGGTGGGAGTCGATCCTCGGCTTGAACGTCAAGACAGTGCAGGGAAAACAGGTTCCTCTGGAATGGACTGACACATCTGGGGGACTCTTGGAATGGTGGCATGACCCTGGAGTTCCTCTCGCCTTTCCTGTGGAGAGCGCCTCCTCTTGAGATGCGACGGGAACGCCGGGAATTCTTTCCCTACGAAACAGGGAAAGGATCCCTCATCTCGAGCTAGGAGGCGGAAACGGGGCTCCCCTGGATGTGTGCGGGACACCACGTGCTTCCTCTCGAGTGCAGACCGGTATGTCAGGGAACTTCTTGAGTTGCAGCAAGGGTGTGAAGGACCCTTTGGAAGGTCCAGAGGTTAGATGTGATTGGCCTCGAGAAGCCTCAGCGGAAATGGGCCTCATCTCGCCTGGAGGGCAAAACCTCCTGGATTTTCTGGAGTTGCGGCAGGTGCTCTCGACTTATGACGGGGACCTCAGGGACCCGCTCTAGTGGCCTCAGGAAAGGCCAGTCCCCATGCGAGTTCCTCGGGGGCCTCTCGGGATTCCTCTCCCGTCGATGCCTGGTCCTAAGACCTTGTGTGGAGTCGGAGCCGGAACCTGAGGATTCCTCTCCAGTGCTGACATGGATCTTGGGGTACTTCTGGAGTCTCCCCAGGGGAGTCAGTCCTCGTCTCGAATGCGGGCATGCACTTGCGCTTTCCTCCAGAGCGGTAGCAGCAGTGTCACGCAGTCCGCCGCGTGGATCAAAGGATCTATGGTTTTCCCTCGAGTCTTTCCCACGAGGCTTTCCCACGAGGCTTTCCCACAGGGCTGTCCCACGTGCACACGTGGTGGGAGTCGATCCTCGGCTTGAACGTCAAGGCAGTGCAGGGAAAACAGGTTCCTCTGGAATGGACTGACACATCTGGGGGACTCTTGGAATGGTGGCACGACCCTGGAGTTCCTCTCGCCTTTCCTGTGGAGAGCGCCTCCTCTTGAGATGCGACGGGAACGCCGGGAATTCTTTCCCTACGAAACAGGGAAAGGATCCATCATCTCGAGCTAGGAGGCGGAAACGGAGCTCCCCTGGATGTGTCCGGGATCCACGTGCTTCCTCTCGAGTGGAGACGGGTATGTCGGGGAACTTCTTGAGTTGCAGCAAGGGTGTGAAGGACCCTTTGGAAGTTCCAGTGGTTAGACGTGATTAGCCTCGAGAAGCCTCAGCGGAAATGGGCCTCATCTCGCCTGGAGGGCAAAACCTCCTGGATTTTCTCGAGTTGCGGCAGGTGCTCTCGACTTACGACGGGGACCTCAGGGACCCGCTCTAGTGGCCTCAGGAAAGGCCAGTCCCCATGCGAGTTCCTCGGGGGCCTCTCGGGATTCCTCTCCCGTCGATGCCGGGGCCTAAGACCTTGTGTGGAGTTGGGGCCGGAACATGAGGATTCCTCTCCAGTGCTGACATGGATCTTGGGGTACTTCTGGAGTCTCCCCAGGGGAGTCAGTCCTCGTCTCGAATGCGGGCATGCACTTGCGCTTTCCTCCAGAGCGGTAGCAGCAGTGTCACGCAGTCCGCCGCGTGGATCAAAGGATCTATGGTTTTCCCTCGAGTCTTTCCCACGAGGCTTTCCCACGAGGCTTTCCCACAGGGCTGTCCCACGTGCACACGTGGTGGGAGTCGATCCTCGGCTTGAACGTCAAGGCAGTGCAGGGAAAACAGGTTCCTCTGGAATGGACTGACACATCTGGGGGACACTTGGAATGGTGGCATGACCCTGGAGTTCCTCTCGCCTTTCCTGTGGAGAGCGCCTCCTCTTGAGATGCGACGGGAACGCCGGGAATTCTTTCCCTACGAAACAGGGAAAGGATCCCTCATCTCGAGCTAGGAGGCGGAAACGGGGCACCCCTGGATGTGTGCGGGACACCACGTGCTTCCTCTCGAGTGCAGACGGGTATGTCGAGGCACTTCTTGAGTTGCAGCAAGGGTGTGAAGGACCCTTTGGAAGTTCCAGTGGTTAGATGTGATTGGCCTCGAGCAGCCTCAGTGGAAATGGGCCTCATCTCGCCTGGAGGTGAAAACCTCCTGGATTTTCTCGAGTTGCGGCAGGTGCTCTCGACTTACGACGGGGACCTCAGGGACCCGCTCTGGTGGCCTCAGGAAAGGCCAGTCCCCATGCGAGTTCCTCGGGGGCGTCTCGGGATTCCTCTCCCGTCGATGCCCGGGCCTAAGACCTTGTGTGGAGTCGGGGCCGGAACCTGAGGATTCCTCTCCAGTGCTGACATGGATCTTGGGGTACTTCTGGAATCTCCCCAGGGGAGTCAATTCTCGTCTCGAATGCGGGCATGCACTTGCGCTTTCCTCCAGAGCGGTAGCAGCAGTGTCACGCAGTCCGCCGCGTGGATCAAAGGATCTATGGTTTTCCCTCGAGTCTTTCCCACGAGGCTTTCCCACGAGGCTTTCCCACAGGGCTGTCCCACGTGCACACGTGGTGGTAGTCGATCCTCGGCTTGAACGTCAAGGCAGTGCAGGGAAAACAGGTTCCTCTGGAATGGACTGACACATCTGGGGGACTCTTTGAATGGTGTCACGACCCTGGAGTTCCTCTCGCCTTTCCTGTGGAGAGCGCCTCCTCTTGAGATGCGACGTGAACGCCGGGAATTCTTTCCCTACGAAACAGGGAAAGGATCCCTCACCTCGAGCTTGGGGGCGGAAACGGGGCTCCCCTGGATGTGTGCGGGACCCCACCTGCTTCCTCTCGAGTGGAGACGGGTATGTCGGGGAACTTCTTGAGTTGCAGCAATGGTGTGAAGGACCCTTTGGAAGTTCCAGTGGTTAGATGTGATTGGCCTCGAGAAGCCTCAGCGGAAATGGGCCTCATCTCGCCTGGAGGGCAAAACCTCCTGGATTTTCTCGAGTTGCGGCAGGTGCTCTCGACTTACGACGGGGACCTCAGGGAACCGCTCTGGTGGCCTCAGAAAGGCCAGTCCCCATGCGAGTTCCTCGGGGGCCTCTCGGGATTCCTCTCCCGTCGATGCCGGGGCCTAAGACCTTGTGTGGAGTCGGAGCCGGAACCTGAGGATTCCTCTCCAGTGCTGACATGGATCTTGGGGTACTTCTGGAGTCTCCCCAGGGGAGTCAGTCCTCGTCTCGAATGCGGGCATGCACTTGCGCTTTCCTCCATAGCGGTAGCAGCAGTGTCACGCAGTCCGACGTGTGGATCAAAGGATCTATGGTTTTCCCTCGAGTCTTTACCACGAGGCTTTCCCACGAGGCTTTCCCACAGGGCTGTCCCACGTGCACACGTGGTGGGAGTCGATCCTCGGCTTGAACGTCAAGGCAGTGCATGGAAAACAGGTTCCTCTGGAATGGACTGACACATCTGGGGGACTCTTGGAATGGTGGCACGACCCTGGAGTTCCTCTCGCCTTTCCTGTGGAGAGCGCCTCCTCTTGAGATGCGACGTGAACGCCGGGAATTCTTTCCCTACGAAACAGGGAAAGGATCCCTCATCTCGAGCTAGGAGGCGGAAACGGGGCTCCCCTGGATGTGGGCGGGACCCAAGTGCTTCCTCTCGAGTGGAGACGGGTATGTCGGGGAACTTCTTGAGTTGCAGCAAGGGTGTGAAGGACCCTTTGGAAGTTCCAGTGGTTAGACGTGATTAGCCTCGAGAAGCCTCAGCGGAAATGGGCCTCATCTCGCCTGGAGGGCAAAACCTCCTGGATTTTCTCGAGTTGCGGCAGGTGCTCTCGACTTAAGACCGGGACTTCAGGGACCCGCTCTGGTGGCCTCAGGAAAGGCCAGTCCCCATGCCAGTTCCTCGGGGGCCTCTCGGGATTCCTCTCCCGTCGATGCCGGGGCCTAAGACCTTGTGTGGAGTCGGGGCCGGAACCTGAGGATTCCTCTCCAGTGCTGACATGGATCTTGGGGTACTTCTGGAGTCTCCCCAGGGGAGTCAGTCCTCGTCTCGAATGCAGGCATGCACTTGCGCTTTCCTCCACAGCGGTAGCAGCAGTGTCACGCAGTCCGCCGCGTGGATCAAAGGATCTATGGTTTTCCCTCGTGTCTTTCCCACGAGGCTTTCCCACGAGGCTTTCCCACAGGGCTGTCCCATGTGCACACGTGGTGGGAGTCGATCCTCGGCTTGAACGTCAAGGCAGTGCAGGGAAAACAGGTTCCTCTGGAATGGACTGACACATCTGGGGGACTCTTGGAATGGTGGCATGACCCTGGAGTTCCTCTCGCCTTTCCTGTGGAGAGCGCCTCCTCTTGAGATGCGACGGGAACGCCGGGAATTCTTTCCCTACGAAACAGGGAAAGGATCCCTCATCTCGAGCTAGGAGGCGGAAACGGGGCTCCCCTGGATGTGTGCGGGACACCACGTGCTTCCTCTCCAGTGCAGACGGGTATGTCGGGGCACTTCTTGAGTTGCAGCAAGGGTGTGAAGGACCCTTTGGAAGTTCCAGTGGTTAGATGTGATTGGCCTCGAGCAGCCTCAGCGGAAATGGGCCTCATCTTGCCTGGAGGTGAAAACCTCCTGGATTTTCTCGAGTTGCGGCAGGTGCGCTCGACTTACGACGGGGACCTCAGGGACCCGCTCTGGTGGCCTCAGGAAAGGCCAGTCCCCATGCGAGTTCCTCGGGGGCGTCTCGGGATTCCTCTCCCGTCGATGCCGGGGCCTAAGACCTTGTGTGGAGTCGGGGCCGGAACCTGAGGATTCCTCTCCAGTGCTGAGATGGATCTTGGGGTACTTCTGGAGTCTCCCCAGGGGAGTCAGTCCTCGTCTCGATTGCGGGCATGCACTTGCGCTTTCCTCCAGAGCGGTAGGAGCAGTGTCACGCAGTCCGCCGCGTGGATCAAAGGATCTATGGTTTTCCCTCGAGTCTTTCCCACGAGGCTTTCCCACGAGGCTTTCCCACAGGGCTGTCCCACGTGCACACGTGGTGGGAGTCGATCCTCGGCTTGAAAGTCAAGGCAGTGCAGGGAAAACAGGTTCCTCTGGAATGGACTGACACATCTGGGGGACTCTTGGAATGGTGTCACGACCCTGGAGTTCCTCTCGCCTTTCCTGTGGAGAGCGCCTCCTCTTGAGATGTGACGGGAACGCCGGGAATTCTTTCCCTACGAAACAGGGAAAGGATCCCTCATCTCGAGCTAGGAGGCGGAAACGGGGCTCCCCTGGATGTGTGCGGGACCCAACGTGCTTCCTCTCGAGTGCAGACGGGTATGTCGGGGAACTTCTTGAGTTGCAGCAAGGGTGTGAAGGACCCTTTGGAAGTTCCAGTGGTTAGATGTGATTGGCCTCGAGAAGCCTCAGCGGAAATGGGCCTCATCTCGCCTGGAGGGCAAAACCTCCTGGATTTTCTCGAGTTGAGGCAGGTGCTCTCGACTTACGACGGGGACATCACGGACCCGCTCTGGTGGCCTCAGGAAAGGCCAGTCCCCATGCGAGTTCCTCGGGGGCCTCTCGGGATTCCTCTCCCGTCGATGCCGGGGCCTAAGACCTTGTGTGGAGTCGGGGCCGGAACCTGAGGATTCGTCTCCAGTGCTGACATGGATCTTGGGGTACTTCTGGAGTCTCCCCAGGGGAGTCAGTCCTCGTCTCGAATGCGGGCATGCACTTGCGCTTTCCTCCAGAGCGGTAGCAGCAGTGTCACGCAGTCCGCCGCGTGGATCAAAGGATCTATGGTTTTCCCTCGAGTCTTTCCCACGAGGCTTTCCCACAGGGCTGTCCCACGTGCACACGTGGTGGGAGTCGATCCTCGGCTTGAACGTCAAGGCAGTGCAGGGAAAACAGGTTCCTCTGGAATGGACTGACGCATCTGGGGGACTCTTGGAATGGTGGCACGACCCTGGAGTTCCTCTCGCCTTTCCTGTGGAGAGCGCCTCCTCTTGAGATGCGACGGGAACGCCGGGAATTCTTTCCCTATGAAACAGGGAAAGGATCCCTCATCTCGAGCTAGGAGGCGGAAACGGGGCTCCCCTGGATGTGTGCGGGACCCCACGTGCTTCCTCTCGAGTGGAGACGGGTATGTCGGGGAACTTCTTGAGTTGCAGCAAGGGTGTGCAGGACCCTTTGGAAGTTCCAGTGGTTAGATGTGATTGGCCTCGAGAAGCCTCAGCGGAAATGGGCCTCATCTCGCCTGGAGGGCAAAACCTCCTGGATTTTCTCGAGTTGCGGCAGGTGCTCTCGACTTACGACGGGGACCTCAGGGACCCGCTCTGGTGGCCACAGGAAAGGCCAGTCCCCATGCGAGTTCCTCGCGGGCCTCTCGTGATTCCTCTCCCGTCGATGCCGGGGCCTAAGACCTTGTGTGGTGTCGGGGCCGGAACCTGAGGATTCCTCTCCAGTGCTGACATGGATCTTGGGGTACTTCTGGAGTCTCCCCAGGGGAGTCAGTCCTCGTCTCGAATGCGGGCATGCACTTGCGCTTTCCTCCAGAGCGGTTGCAGCAGTGTCACGCAGTCCGCCGCGTGGATCAAAGGATCTATGGTTTTCCCTCGAGTCTTTCCCACGAGGCTTTCCCACGAGGCTTTCCCACAGGGCTGTCCCACGTGCACACGTGGTGGGAGTCGATCCTCGGCTTGAACGTCAAGGCAGTGCAGGGAAAACAGGTTCCTCTGGAATGGACTGACACATCTGGGGGACTCTTGGAATGGTGGCACGACCCTGGATTTCCTCTCGCCTTTCCTGTGGAGAGCGCCTCCTCTTGAGATGCGACGGGAACGCCGGGAATTCTTTCCCTATGAAACAGGGAAAGGATCCCTCATCTCGAGCTAGGAGGCGGAAACGGGGCTCCCCTGGATGTGTGCGGGACCCAACGTGCTTCCTCTCGAGTGCAGACGGGTATGTCGGGGAACTTCTTGAGTTGCAGCAAGGGTGTGAAGGACCCTTTGGAAGTTCCAGTGGTTAGATGTGATTGGCCTCGAGAAGCCTCAGCGGAAATGGGCCTCATCTCGCCTGGAGGGCAAAACCTCCTGGATTTTCTCGAGTTGCGGCAGGTGCTCTCGACTTACGACGGGGACATCACGGACTCGCTCTGGTGGCCTCAGGAAAGGCCAGTCCCCATGCGAGTTCCTCGGGGGCCTCTCGGGATTCCTCTCCCGTCGATGCCGGGGCCTAAGACCTTGTGTGGAGTCGGGGCCGGAACCTGAGGATTCCTCTCCAGTGCTGACATGGATCTTGGGGTACTTCTGGAGTCTCCCCAGGGGAGTCAGTCCTCGTCTCGAATGCGGGCATGCACTTGCGCTTTCCTCCAGAGCGGTAGCAGCAGTGTCACGCAGTCCGCCGCGTGGATCAAAGGATCTATGGTTTTCCCTCGAGTCTTTCCCACGAGACTTTCCCACAGGGCTGTCCCACGTGCACACGTGGTGGGAGTCGATCCTCGGCTTGAACGTCAAGGCAGTGCAGGGAAAACAGGTTCCTCTGGAATGGACTGACGCATCTGGGGGACTCTTGGAATGGTGGCACGACCCTGGAGTTCCTCTCGCCTTTCCTGTGGAGAGCGCCTCCTCTTGAGATGCGACGGGAACGCCGGGAATTCTTTCCCTATGAAACAGGGAAAGGATCCCTCATCTCGAGCTAGGAGGCGGAAACGGGGCTCCCCTGGATGTGTGCGGGACCCCACGTGCTTCCTCTCGAGTGGAGACGGGTATGTCGGGGAACTTCTTGAGTTGCAGCAAGGGTGTGCAGGACCCTTTGGAAGTTCCAGTGGTTAGATGTGATTGGCCTCGAGAAGCCTCAGCGGAAATGGGCCTCATCTCGCCTGGAGGGCAAAACCTCCTGGGTTTTCTCGAGTTGCGGCAGGTGCTCTCGACTTACGACGGGGACCTCGGGGACCCGCTCTGGTGGCCTCAGGAAAGGCCAGTCCCCATGCGAGTTCCTCGCGGGCCTCTCGGGATTCCTCTCCCGTCGATGCCGGGGCCTAAGACCTTGTGTGGTGTCGGGGCCGGAACCTGAGGATTCCTCTCCAGTGCTGACATGGATCTTGGGGTACTTCTGGAGTCTCCCCAGGGGAGTCAGTCCTCGTCTCGAATGCGGGCATGCACTTGCGCTTTCCTCCAGAGCGGTAGCAGCAGTGTCACGCAGTCCGCCGCGTGGATCAAAGGATCTATGGTTTTCCCTCGAGTCTTTCCCACGAGGCTTTCCCACGAGGCTTTCCCACAGGGCTGTCCCACGTGCACACGTGGTGGGAGTCGATCCTCGGCTTGAACGTCAAGGCAGTGCAGGGAAAACAGGTTCCTCTGGAATGGACTGACACATCTGGGGGACTCTTGGAATGGTGGCACGACCCTGGAGTTCCTCTCGCCTTTCCTGTGGAGAGCGCCTCCTCTTGAGATGCGACGGGAACGCCGGAATTCTTTCCCTATGAAACAGGGAAAAGATCCCTCATCTCGAGCTAGGAGGCGGAAACGGGGCTCCCCTGGATGTGTGCGGGACCCCACGTTATTCCTCTCGAGTGGAGACGGGTATGTCGGGGAACTTCTTGAGTTGCAGCAACGGTGTGCAGGACCCTTTGGAAGTTCCAGTGGTTAGATGTGATTGGCCTCGAGAAGCCTCAGCGGAAATGGGCCTCATCTCGCCTGGAGGGCAAAACCTCCTGGATTTTCTCGAGTTGCGGCAGGTGCTCTCGACTTACGACGGGGACCTCAGGGACCCGCTCTGGTGGCCACAGGAAAGGCCAGTCCCCATGCGAGTTCCTCGGGGGCCTCTCGGGATTCCTCTCCCGTCGATGCCGGGGCCTAAGACCTTGTGTGGAGTCGGGGCCGGAACCTGAGGATTCCTCTCCAGTGCTGACATGGATCTTGGGGTACTTCTGGAGTCTCCCCAGGGGAGTCAGTCCTCGTCTCGAATGCGGGCATGCACTTGCGCTTTCCTCCAGAGCGGTAGCAGCAGTGTCACGCAGTCCGCCGCGTGGATCAAAGGATCTATGGTTTTCCCTTGAGTCTTTCCCACGAGGCTTTCCCACGAGGCTTTCCCACAGGGCTGTCCCACGTGCACACGTGGTGGGAGTCGATCCTCGGCTTGAACGTCAAGGCAGTGCAGGGAAAACAGGTTCCTCTGGAAAGGACTGACACATCTGGGGGACTCTTGGAATGGTGTCACGACCCTGGAGTTCCTCTCGCCTTTCCTGTGGAGAGCGCCTCCTCTTGAGAGGCGACGGGAACGCCGGGAATTCTTTCCCCACGAAACAGGGAAAGGATCCCTCATCTCGAGCTAGGAGGCGGAAACGGGGCTCCCCTGGATGTGTGCGGGACCCCACGTGCTTCCTCTCGAGTGGAGACGGGTATGTCGGGGACCTTCTTGAGTTGCAGCAAGGGTGTGAAGGACCCTTTGGAAGTTCCAGTGGTTAGATGTGATTGGCCTCGAGAAGCCTCAGCGGAAATGGGCCTCATCTCGCCTGGAGGGTAAAACCTCCTGGATTTTCTCGAGTTGCGGCAGGTGCTCTCGACTTACGACGGGGACCTCAGGGACCCGCTCTGGTGGCCTCAGGAAAGGCCAGTCCCCATGCGAGTTCCTCGGGGGCCTCTCGGGATTCCTCTCCCGTAGATGCCGGGGCCTAAGACCTTGTGTGGAGTCGGGGCCGGAACCTGAGGATTCCTCTCCAGTGCTGACATGGATCTTGGGGTACTTCTGGAATCTCCCCAGGGGAGTCAATTCTCGTCTCGAATGCGGGCATGCACTTGCGCTTTCCTCCAGAGCGGTAGCAGCAGTGTCACGCAGTCCGCCGCGTGGATCAAAGGATCTATGGTTTTCCCTCGAGTCTTTCCCACGAGGCTTTCCCACGAGGCTTTCCCACAGGGCTGTCCCACGTGCACACGTGGTGGTAGTCGATCCTCGGCTTGAACGTCAAGGCAGTGCAGGGAAAACAGGTTCCTCTGGAATGGACTGACACATCTGGGGGACTCTTTGAATGGTGTCACGACCCTGGAGTTCCTCTCGCCTTTCCTGTGGAGAGCGCCTCCTCTTGAGATGCGACGTGAACGCCGGGAATTCTTTCCCTACGAAACAGGGAAAGGATCCCTCACCTCGAGCTTGGGGGCGGAAACGGGGCTCCCCTGGATGTGTGCGGGACCCCACCTGCTTCCTCTCGAGTGGAGACGGGTATGTCGGGGAACTTCTTGAGTTGCAGCAATGGTGTGAAGGACCCTTTGGAAGTTCCAGTGGTTAGATGTGATTGGCCTCGAGAAGCCTCAGCGGAAATGGGCCTCATCTCGCCTGGAGGGCAAAACCTCCTGGATTTTCTCGAGTTGCGGCAGGTGCTCTCGACTTACGATGGGGACCTCAGGGAACCGCTCTGGTGGCCTCAGAAAGGCCAGTCCCCATGCGAGTTCCTCGGGGGCCTCTGGGGATTCCTCTCCCGTCGATGCCGGGGCCTAAGACCTTGTGTGGAGTCGGAGCCGGAACCTGAGGATTCCTCTCCAGTGCTGACATGGATCTTGGGGTACTTCTGGAGTCTCCCCAGGGGAGTCAGTCCTCGTCTCGAATGCGGGCATGCACTTGCGCTTTCCTCCATAGCGGTAGCAGCAGTGTCACGCAGTCCGACGTGTGGATCAAAGGATCTATGGTTTTCCCTCGAGTCTTTACCACGAGGCTTTCCCACGAGGCTTTCCCACAGGGCTGTCCCACGTGCACACGTGGTGGGAGTCGATCCTCGGCTTGAACGTCAAGGCAGTGCAGGGAAAACAGGTTCCTCTGGAATGGACTGACACATCTGGGGGACTCTTGGAATGGTGGCACGACCCTGGAGTTCCTCTCGCCTTTCCTGTGGAGAGCGCCTCCTCTTGAAATGCGACGGGAACGCCGGGAATTCTTTCCCTACGAAACACGGAAAGGATCCCTCATCTCGAGCTAGGAGGCGGAAACGGGGCTCCCCTGGATGTGGGCGGGACCCAAGTGCTTCCTCTCGAGTGGAGACGGGTATGTCGGGGAACTTCTTGAGTTGCAGCAAGGGTGTGAAGGACCCTTTGGAAGTTGCAGTGGTTAGACGTGATTAGCCTCGAGAAGCCTCAGCGGAAATGGGCCTCATCTCGCCTGGAGGGCAAAACCTCCTGGATTTTCTCGAGTTGCGGCAGGTGCTCTCGACTTAAGACCGGGACTTCAGGGACCCGCTCTGGTGGCCTCAGGAAAGGCCAGTCCCCATGCCAGTTCCTCGGGGGCCTCTCGGGATTCCTCTCCCGTCGATGCCGGGGCCTAAGGCCTTGTGTGGAGTCGGGGACGGAACCTGAGGATTCCTCTCCAGTGCTGACATGGATCTTGGGGCACTTCTGGAGTCTCCCCAGGGGAGTAAGTCCTCGTCTCGAATGCAGGCATGCACTTGCGCTTTCCTCCACAGCGGTAGCAGCAGTGTCACGCAGTCCGCCGCGTGGATCAAAGGATCTATGGTTTTCCCTCGAGTCTTTCCCACGAGGCTTTCCCACGTGGCTTTCCCACAGGGCTGTCCCATGTGCACACGTGGTGGGAGTCGATCCTCGGCTTGAACGTCAAGGCAGTGCAGGGAAAACAGGTTCCTCTGGAATGGACTGACACATCTGGGGGACACTTGGAATGGTGGCATGACCCTGGAGTTCCTCTCGCCTTTCCTGTGGAGAGCGCCTCCTCTTGAGATGCGACGGGAACGCCGGGAATTCTTTCCCTACGAAACAGGGAAAGGATCCCTCATCTCGAGCTAGGAGGCGGAAACGGGGCTCCCCTGGATGTGTGCGGGACACCACGTGCTTCCTCTCCAGTGGAGACGGGTATGTCGGGGCACTTCTTGAGTTGCAGCAAGGGTGTGAAGGACCCTTTGGAAGTTCCAGTGGTTATATGTGATTGGCCTCGAGCAGCCTCAGCGGAAATGGGCCTCATCTTGCCTGGAGGTGAAAACCTCCTGGATTTTCTCGAGTTGCGGCAGGTGCTCTCGACTTACGACGGGGACCTCAGGGACCCGCTCTGGTGGCCTCAGGAAAGGCCAGTCCCCATGAGAGTTCCTCGGGGGCCTCTCGGGATTCCTCTCCCGTCGATGCCGGGGCCTAAGACCTTGTGTGGAGTCGGGGCCAGAACCTGAGGATTCCTCTCCAGTGCTGACATGGATCTTGGGGTACTTCTGGAGTCTCCCCAGGGGAGTCAGTCCTCGTCTCGAATGCGGGCATGCACTTGCGCTTTCCTGCAGAGCGGTAGCAGCAGTGTCACACAGTCCGCCGCGTGGATCAAAGGATCTATGGTTTTCCCTCGAGTCTTTCCCACGAGGCTTTTCCACGAGGCTTTCCCACAGGGCTGTCCCACGTGCACACGTGGTGGGAGTCGATCCTCGGCTTGAACGTCAAGGCAGTGCAGGCAACACAGGTTCCTCTGGAATGGACTGACACATCTGGGGGACTCTTGGAATGGTGGCACGACCCTGGAGTTCCTCTCGCCTTTCCTGTGGAGAGCGCCTCCTCTTGAGATGCGACGGGAACGCCGGGAATTCTTTCCCTACGAAACAGGGAAAGGATCCCACATCTCGAGCTAGGAGGCGGAAACGGGGCTCCCCTGGATGTGTGCGGGACCCCACGTGCTTCCCCTCGAGTGGAGAGGGGTATGTCGTGGAACTTCTTCTGTTGCAGCAAGGGTGTGAAGGACCCTTTGGAAGTTCCAGTGGTTAGATGTGATTAGCCTCGAGAAGCCTCAGCGGAAATGGGCCTCATCTCGCCTGGAGGGCAAAACCTCCTGGATTTTCTCGAGTTGCGGCAGGTGCTCTCGACTTACGATGAGGACCTCAGGGAACCGCTCTGGTGGCCTCAGGAAAGGCCAGTCCCCATGCGAGTTCCTCTGGGGATTCCTCTCCCGTCGATGCAGGGGCCTAAGACCTTGTGTGGAGTCGGGGCCGAAACCTGAGGATTCCTCTCCAGTGCTGACATGGATCTTGGGGTACTTTTGGAGTCTCCACAGGGGAGTCAGTCCTCGTCTCGAATGCGGGCATGCACTTGCGCTTTCCTCTAGAGCGGTAGCAGCAGTGTCACCCAGTCCGCTGCGTGGATCAAAGGATCTATGGTTTTCCCTCGAGTCTTTCCAACGAGGCTTTCCCACGAGGCTTTCCCACAGGGCTGTCCCACGTGCACACATCGTGGGAGTCGATCCTCGGCTTGAACGTCAAGGCAGTGCAGGGAAAACAGGTTCCACTGGAATGGACTGACACATCTGGGGGACTCTTGGAATGGTGGCACGACCCTGGTGTTCCTCTCGCCTTTCCTGTGGAGAGCGCCTCCTCTTGAGATGCGACGGGAACGCCGGGAATTCTTTCCCTACGAAACAGGGAAAGGATCCCTCATCTCGAGCTAGGAGGCGGAAACGGGGCTCCCCTGGAAGTGTGTGGGACCCCACGTGCTTCCCCTCGAGTGGAGACGGGTATGTCGGGGAACTTCTTAAGTTGCAGCAAGGGTGTGAAGGACCCTTTGGAAGTTCCAGTGGTTAGATGTGATTAGCCTCGAGAAGCCTCAGCGGAAATGGGCCTCATCTCGCCTGGAGGGCAAAACCTCCTGGATTTTCTCGAGTTGCGGCAGGTGCTCTCGACTTACGACGAGGACCTCAGGGACCCGCTCTGTTGGCCTCAGGAAAGGCCAGTCCCCATGCAAGTTCCTCGGGGGCCTCTCGGGATTCCTCTCCCGTCGATGCCGGGGCCTAAGACCTTGTGTGGAGTCGGGGCCGGTACCTGAGGATTCCTCTCCAGTGCTGACATGGATCTTAGGGTACTTCTGGAGTCTCCCCAGGGGAGTCAGTCCTCGTCTCGAATGCGGACATGCACTTGCGCTTTCCTCCAGAGCGGTAGCAGCAGTGTCACGCAGTCCGCCGCGTGGATCAAAGGATCTATGATTTTCCCTCGAGTCTTTCCCACGAGGCTTTCCCACAGGGCTGTCCCACGTGCACACGTTGTGGGAGTCGATCCTCGGCTTGAACGTCAAGGCAGTGCAGGGAAAACAGGTTCCTCTGGAATGGACTGACACATCTGGGGGACTCTTGGAATGGTGTCACGACCCTGGAGTTCCTCTCGCCTTTCCTGTGGAGAGCGCCTCCTCTTGAGATGCGACGGGAACGCCGGGAATTCTTTCCCTACGAAACAGGGAAAGGATCCCTCATCTCGAGCTAGGAGGCGGAAATGGGGCTCCCCTGGATGTGTGCGGGACCCCACGTGCTTCCTCTCGAGTGCAGACGGGTATGTCGGGGAACTTCTTTAGTTGCAGCAAGGGTGTGAAGGACTCTTTGGAAGTTCCAGTGTTTAGACGTGATTAGCCTCGAGAAGCCTCAGCGGAAATGAGCCTCATCTCGCCTGAAGGGCAAAACCTCCTGGATTTTCTCGAGTTGCGGCAGGTGCTCTCGACTTACGACGGGGACCTCAGGGACCCGCTCTGGTGGCCTCAGGAAAAGCCAGTCCCCATGCGAGTTCCTCGGGGGCCTCTCGGGATCCCTCTCCCGTCGATGCCGGGGCCTAAGACCTTGTGTGGAGTCGGGGCCGGAACCTGAGGATTCCTCTCCAGTGCTGACATGGATCTTGGGGTACTTCTGGAGTCTCCCCAGGGGAGTCAGTCCTCGTCTCGAATGCGGGCATGCACTTGCGCTTTCCTCCAGAGCGGTAGCAGCAGTGTCACGCAGTCCGCCGCGTGGATCAAAGGATCTATGGTTTTCCCTCGAGTCTTTCCCACGAGGCTTTCCCACGAGGCTTTCCCACAGGGCTTTCCCACGTGCACACGTGGTGGGAGTCGATCCTCGGCTTGAACGTCAAGGCAGTGCAGGGAAAACAGGTTCCTCTGGAATGGACTGACACATCTGGGGGACTCTTGGAATGGTGTCACGACCCTGGAGTTCCTCTCGCCTTTCCTGTGGAGAGCGCCTCCTCTTGAGATGCGACGGGAACGCCGGGAATTCTTTCCCTACGAAACAGGGAAAGGATCCCTCATCTCGAGCTAGGAAGCGGAAACGGGGCTCCCCTGGATGTGTGCGGGAACCCACGTGCTTCCCCTCTAGTGGAGACGGGTATGTCGGGGAACTTCTTGAGTTGCAGCAATGGTGTGAAGGACCCTTTGGAGGTTCCAGTGGTTAGATGTGATTGGCCTCGAGAAGCCTCAGCGGAAATGGGCCTCATCTCGCCTGGAGGGCAAAACCTCCTGGATTTTCTCGAGTTGCGGCAGGTGCTCTCTACTTACGACGAGGACCTCAGGGAACCGCTCTGGTGGCCTCAGGAAAGGCCAGTCCCCATGCGAGTTCCTCGGGGGCCTCTCGGGATTCCTCTCCCGTCGATGCCGGGGCCTAAGACCTTGTGTGGAGTCGGGGCCGGAACCTGAGGATTCGTCTCCAGTGCTGACATGGATCTTGGGGTACTTCTGGAGTCTCCCCAGGGGAGTCAGTCCTCGTCTCGAATGCGGGCATGCACTTGCGCTTTCCTCCAGAGCGGTAGCAGCAGTGTCACGCAGTCCGCCGCGTGGATCAAAGGATCTATGTTTTTCCCTCGAGTCTTTCCCACGAGGCTTTCCCACGAGGCTTTCCCACAGGGCTGTCCCACGTGCACACGTTGTGGGAGTCGATCCTCGGCTTGAACGTCAAGGCAGTGCAGGGAAAACAGGTTCCTCTGGAATGGACTGACACATCTGGGGGACTCTTGGAATGGTGTCACGACCCTGGAGTTCCTCTCGCCTTTCCTGTGGAGAGCGCCTCCTCTTGAGATGCGACGGGAACGCCGGGAATTCTTTCCCTACGAAACAGGGAAAGGATCCCTCATCTCGAGCTAGGAGGCGGAAACGGGGCTCCCCTGGATGTGTGCGGGACCCCACGTGCTTCCTCTCGAGTGCAGACGGGTATGTCGGGGAACTTCTTGAGTTGCAGCAAGGGTGTGAAGGACTCTTTGGAAGTTCCAGTGTTTAGACGTGATTAGCCTCGAGAAGCCTCAGCGGAAATGAGCCTCATCTCGCCTGAAGGGCAAAACCTCCTGGATTTTCTCGAGTTGCGGCAGGTGCTCTCGACGTACGACGGGGACCTCAGGGACCCGCTCTGGTGGCCTCAGGAAAAGCCAGTCCCCATGCGAGTTCCTCGGGGGCCTCTCGGGATCCCTCTCCCGTCGATGCCGGGGCCTAAGACCTTGTGTGGAGTCGGGGCCGGAACCTGAGGATTCCTCTCCAGTGCTGACATGGATCTTGGGGTACTTCTGGAGTCTCCCCAGGGGAGTCAGTCCTCGTCTCGAATGCGGGCATGCACTTGCACTTTCCTCCAGAGCGGTAGCAGTAGTGTCACGCAGTCTGCCGCGTGGATCAAAGGATCTATGTTTTTCCCTCGAGTCTTTCCCACGAGGCTTTCCCACGAGGCTTTCCCACAGGGCTGTCCCACGTGCCCACGTGGTGGGAGTCGATCCTCGGCTTGAACGTCAAGGCAGTGCAGGGAAAACAGGTTCCTCTGGAATGGACTGACACATCTGGGGGACTCTTGGAATGGTGGCATGACCCTGGAGTTCCTCTCGCCTTTCCTGTGGAGAGCGCCTCCTCTTGAGATGCGACGGGAACGCCGGGAATTCTTTCCCTACGAAACAGGGAAAGGATCCCTCATCTCGAGCTAGGAGGTGGAAACGGGGCTCCCCTGGAAGTGTGTGGGACCCCACGTGCTTCCCCTCGAGTGGAGACGGGTATGTCGGGGAACTTCTTTAGTTGCAGCAAGGGTGTGAAGGACCCTTTGGAAGTTCCAGTGGTTAGATGTGATTAGCCTCGAGAAGCCTCAGCGGAAATGGGCCTCATCTCGCCTGGAGGGCAAAACCTCCTGGATTTTCTCGAGTTGCGGCAGGTGCTCTCGACTTACGACGAGGACCTCAGGGACCCGCTCTGGTGGCCTCAGGAAAGGCCAGTCCATATGCAAGTTCCTCGGGGGCCTCTCGGGATTCCTCTCCCGTCGATGCCGGGGACTAAGACCTTGTGTGGAGTCGGGGCCGGAACCTGAGGATTCCTCTCCAGTGCTCACATGGATCTTGGGGTACTTCTGGAGTCTCCCCAGGGGAGTCAGTCCTCGTCTCGAATGCGGGCATGCACTTGCGCTTTCCTCCAGAGCGGTAGCAGCAGTGTCACGCAGTCCGCCGCGTGGATCAAAGGATCTATGGTTTTCCCTTGAGTCTTTCCCACGAGGCTTTCCCACGAGGCTTTCCCACAGGGCTGTCCCACGTGCACACGTGGTGGGAGTCGATCCTCGGCTTGAACGTCAAGGCAGTGCAGGGAAAACAGGTTCCTCTGGAAAGGACTGACACATCTGGGGGACTCTTGGAATGGTGTCACGACCCTGGAGTTCCTCTCGCCTTTCCTGTGGAGAGCGCCTCCTCTTGAGAGGCGACGGGAACGCCGGGAATTCTTTCCCCACGAAACAGGGAAAGGATCCCTCATCTCGAGCTAGGAGGCGGAAACGGGGCTCACCTGGATGTGTGCGGGACCCCACGTGCTTCCTCTCGAGTGGAGACGGGTATGTCGGGGACCTTCTTGAGTTGCAGCAATGGTGTGAAGGACCCTTTGGAAGTTCCAGTGGTTAGATGTGATTGGCCTCGAGAAGCCTCAGCGGAAATGGGCCTCATCTCGCCTGGAGGGCAAAACCTCCTGGATTTTCTCGAGTTGCGGCAGGTGCTCTCGACTTACGACGGGGACCTCAGGGAACCGCTCTGGTGGCCTCAGGAAAGGCCAGTCCCCATGCGAGTTCCTCGGGGGCCTCTCGGGATCCCTCTCCCGTCGATGCCGGGGCCTAAGACCTTGTGTGGAGTCGGGGCCGGAACCTGAGGATTCCTCTCCAGTGCTGACATGGATCTTGGGGTACTTCTGGAGTCTCCCCAGGGGAGTCAGTCCTCGTCTCGAATGCGGGCATGCACTTGCACTTTCCTCCAGAGCGGTAGCAGTAGTGTCACGCAGTCTGCCGCGTGGATCAAAGGATCTATGTTTTTCCCTCGAGTCTTTCCCACGAGGCTTTCCCACGAGGCTTTCCCACAGGGCTGTCCCACGTGCCCACGTGGTGGGAGTCGATCCTCGGCTTGAACGTCAAGGCAGTGCAGGGAAAACAGGTTCCTCTGGAATGGACTGACACATCTGGGGGACTCTTGGAATGGTGGCATGACCCTGGAGTTCCTCTCGCCTTTCCTGTGGAGAGCGCCTCCTCTTGAGATGCGACGGGAACGCCGGGAATTCTTTCCCTACGAAACAGGGAAAGGATCCCTCATCTCGAGCTAGGAGGTGGAAACGGGGCTCCCCTGGAAGTGTGTGGGACCCCACGTGCTTCCCCTCGAGTGGAGACGGGTATGTCGGGGAACTTCTTTAGTTGCAGCAAGGGTGTGAAGGACCCTTTGGAAGTTCCAGTGGTTAGATGTGATTAGCCTCGAGAAGCCTCAGCGGAAATGGGCCTCATCTCGCCTGGAGGGCAAAACCTCCTGGATTTTCTCGAGTTGCGGCAGGTGCTCTCGACTTACGACGAGGACCTCAGGGACCCGCTCTGGTGGCCTCAGGAAAGGCCAGTCCATATGCAAGTTCCTCGGGGGCCTCTCGGGATTCCTCTCCCGTCGATGCCGGGGACTAAGACCTTGTGTGGAGTCGGGGCCGGAACCTGAGGATTCCTCTCCAGTGCTCACATGGATCTTGGGGTACTTCTGGAGTCTCCCCAGGGGAGTCAGTCCTCGTCTCGAATGCGGGCATGCACTTGCGCTTTCCTCCAGAGCGGTAGCAGCAGTGTCACGCAGTCCGCCGCGTGGATCAAAGGATCTATGGTTTTCCCTTGAGTCTTTCCCACGAGGCTTTCCCACGAGGCTTTCCCACAGGGCTGTCCCACGTGCACACGTGGTGGGAGTCGATCCTCGGCTTGAACGTCAAGGCAGTGCAGGGAAAACAGGTTCCTCTGGAAAGGACTGACACATCTGGGGGACTCTTGGAATGGTGTCACGACCCTGGAGTTCCTCTCGCCTTTCCTGTGGAGAGCGCCTCCTCTTGAGAGGCGACGGGAACGCCGGGAATTCTTTCCCCACGAAACAGGGAAAGGATCCCTCATCTCGAGCTAGGAGGCGGAAACGGGGCTCACCTGGATGTGTGCGGGACCCCACGTGCTTCCTCTCGTGTGGAGACGGGTATGTCGGGGACCTTCTTGAGTTGCAGCAATGGTGTGAAGGACCCTTTGGAAGTTCCAGTGGTTAGATGTGATTGGCCTCGAGAAGCCTCAGCGGAAATGGGCCTCATCTCGCCTGGAGGGCAAAACCTCCTGGATTTTCTCGAGTTGCGGCAGGTGCTCTCGACTTACGACGGGGACCTCAGGGAACCGCTCTGGTGGCCTCAGGAAAGGCCAGTCCCCATGCGAGTTCCTCGGGGGCGTCTCGGGATTCCTCTCCCGTCGATGCCGGGGCCTAAGACCTTGTGTGGAGTCGGGGCCGGAACCTGAGGATTCCTCTCCAGTGCTGAGATGGATCTTGGGGTACTTCTGGAGTCTCCCCAGGGGAGTCAGTCCTCGTCTCGATTGCGGGCATGCACTTGCGCTTTCCTCCAGAGCGGTAGCAGCAGTGTCACGCAGTCCGCCGCGTGGATCAAAGGATCTATGGTTTTCCCTCGAGTCTTTCCCACGAGGCTTTCCCACAGGGCTGTCCCACGTGCACACGTGGTGGGAGTCGATCCTCGGCTTGAACGTCAAGGCAGTGCAGGGAAAACAGTTTCCTCTGGAATGGACTGACGCATCTGGGGGACTCTTGGAATGGTGGCACGACCCTGGAGTTCCTCTCGCCTTTCCTGTGGAGAGCGCCTCCTCTTGAGATGCGACGGGAACGCCGGGAATTCTTTCCCTATGAAACAGGGAAAGGATCCCTCATCTCGAGCTAGGAGGCGGAAACGGGGCTCCCCTGGATGTGTGCGGGACCCCACGTGCTTCCTCTCGAGTGGAGACGGGTATGTCGGGGAACTTCTTGAGTTGCAGCAATGGTGTGAAGGACCCTTTTGAAGTTCCAGTGGTTAGATGTGATTGGCCTCGAGAAGCCTCAGCGGAAATGGGCCTCATCTCGCCTGGAGGGCAAAACCTCCTGGATTTTCTTGAGTTGCGGCAGGTGCTCTCGACTTACGACGGGGACCTCAGGGAACCGCTCTGGTGGCCTCAGGAAAGGCCAGTCCCCATGAGAGTTCCTCGGGGGCCTCTCGGGATTCCTCTCCCGTCGATGCCGGGGCCTAAGACCTTGTGTGGAGTCGGGGCCAGAACCTGAGGATTCCTCTCCAGTGCTGACATGGATCTTGGGGTACTTCTGGAGTCTCCCCAGGGGAGTCAGTCCTCGTCTCGAATGCGGGCATGCACTTGCGCTTTCCTGCAGAGCGGTAGCAGCAGTGTCACACAGTCCGCCGCGTGGATCAAAGGATCTATGGTTTTCCCTCGAGTCTTTCCCACGAGGCTTTTCCACGAGGCTTTCCCACAGGGCTGTCCCACGTGCACACGTGGTGGGAGTCGATCCTCGGCTTGAACGTCAAGGCAGTGCAGGCAACACAGGTTCCTCTGGAATGGACTGACACATCTGGGGGACTCTTGGAATGGTGGCACGACCCTGGAGTTCCTCTCGCCTTTCCTGTGGAGAGCGCCTCCTCTTGAGATGCGACGGGAACGCCGGGAATTCTTTCCCTACGAAACAGGGAAAGGATCCCACATCTCGAGCTAGGAGGCGGAAACGGGGCTCCCCTGGATGTGTGCGGGACCCCACGTGCTTCCCCTCGAGTGGAGAGGGGTATGTCGTGGAACTTCTTCTGTTGCAGCAAGGGTGTGAAGGACCCTTTGGAAGTTCCAGTGGTTAGATGTGATTAGCCTCGAGAAGCCTCAGCGGAAATGGGCCTCATCTCGCCTGGAGGGCAAAACCTCCTGGATTTTCTCGAGTTGCGGCAGGTGCTCTCGACTTACGATGAGGACCTCAGGGAACCGCTCTGGTGGCCTCAGGAAAGGCCAGTCCCCATGCGAGTTCCTCTGGGGATTCCTCTCCCGTCGATGCAGGGGCCTAAGACCTTGTGTGGAGTCGGGGCCGAAACCTGAGGATTCCTCTCCAGTGCTGACATGGATCTTGGGGTACTTTTGGAGTCTCCACAGGGGAGTCAGTCCTCGTCTCGAATGCGGGCATGCACTTGCGCTTTCCTCCAGAGCGGTAGCAGCAGTGTCACCCAGTCCGCCGCGTGGATCAAAGGATCTATGGTTTTCCCTCGAGTCTTTCCAACGAGGCTTTCCCACGAGGCTTTCCCACAGGGCTGTCCCACGTGCACACGTCGTGGGAGTCGATCCTCGGCTTGAACGTCAAGGCAGTGCAGGGAAAACAGGTTCCACTGGAATGGACTGACACATCTGGGGGACTCTTGGAATGGTGGCACGACCCTGGTGTTCCTCTCGCCTTTCCTGTGGAGAGCGCCTCCTCTTGAGATGCGACGGGAACGCCGGGAATTCTTTCCCTACGAAACAGGGAAAGGATCCCTCATCTCGAGCTAGGAGGCGGAAACGGGGCTCCCCTGGAAGTGTGTGGGACCCCACGTGCTTCCCCTCGAGTGGAGACGGGTATGTCGGGGAACTTCTTAAGTTGCAGCAAGGGTGTGAAGGACCCTTTGGAAGTTCCAGTGGTTAGATGTGATTAGCCTCGAGAAGCCTCAGCGGAAATGGGCCTCATCTCGCCTGGAGGGCAAAACCTCCTGGATTTTCTCGAGTTGCGGCAGGTGCTCTCGACTTACGACGAGGACCTCAGGGACCCGCTCTGGTGGCCTCAGGAAAGGCCAGTCCCCATGCAAGTTCCTCGGGGGCCTCTCGGGATTCCTCTCCCGTCGATGCCGGGGCCTAAGACCTTGTGTGGAGTCGGGGCCGGAACCTGAGGATTCCTCTCCAGTGCTGACATGGATCTTAGGGTACTTCTGGAGTCTCCCCAGGGGAGTCAGTCCTCGTCTCGAATGCGGACATGCACTTGCGCTTTCCTCCAGAGCGGTAGCAGCACTGTCACGCAGTCTGCCGCGTGGATCAAAGGATCTATGATTTTCCCACGAGGCTTTCCCACGAGGCTTTCCCACAGGGCTGTCCCACGTGCACACGTTGTGGGAGTCGATCCTCGGCTTGAACGTCAAGGCAGTGCAGGGAAAACAGGTTCCTCAGGAATGGACTGACACATCTGGGGGACTCTTGGAATGGTGTCACGACCCTGGAGTTCCTCTCGCCTTTCCTGTGGAGAGCGCCTCCTCTTGAGATGCGACGGGAACGCCGGGAATTCTTTCCCTACGAAACAGGGAAAGGATCCCTCATCTCGAGCTAGGAGGCGGAAATGGGGCTCCCCTGGATGTGTGCGGGACCCCACGTGCTTCCTCTCGAGTGCAGACGGGTATGTCGGGGAACTTCTTTAGTTGCAGCAAGGGTGTGAAGGACTCTTTGGAAGTTACAGTGTTTAGACGTGATTAGCCTCGAGAAGCCTCAGCGGAAATGAGCCTCATCTCGCCTGAAGGGCAAAACCTCCTGGATTTTCTCGAGTTGCGGCAGGTGCTCTCGACTTACGACGGGGACCTCAGGGACCCGCTCTGGTGGCCTCAGGAAAAGCCAGTCCCCATGCGAGTTCCTCGGGGGCCTCTCGGGATCCCTCTCCTGTCGATGCCGGGGCCTAAGACCTTGTGTGGAGTCGGGGCCGGAACCTGAGGATTCCTCTCCAGTGCTGACATGGATCTTGGGGTACTTCTGGAGTCTCCCCAGGGGAGTCAGTCCTCGTCTCGAATGCGGGCATGCACTTGCGCTTTCCTCCAGAGCGGTAGCAGCAGTGTCACGCAGTCCGCCGCGTGGATCAAAGGATCTATGGTTTTCCCTCGAGTCTTTCCCACGAGGCTTTCCCACGAGGCTTTCCCACAGGGCTTTCCCACGTGCACACGTGGTGGGAGTCGATCCTCGGCTTGAACGTCAAGGTAGTGCAGGGAAAACAGGTTCCTCTGGAATGGACTGACACATCTGGGGGACTCTTGGAATGGTGTCACGACCCTGGAGTTCCTCTCGCCTTTCCTGTGGAGAGCGCCTCCTCTTGAGATGCGACGGGAACGCCGGGAATTCTTTCCCTACGAAACAGGGAAAGGATCCCTCATCTCGAGCTAGGAAGCGGAAACGGGGCTCCCCTGGATGTGTGCGGGAACCCACGTGCTTCCCCTCTAGTGGAGACGGGTATGTCGGGGAACTTCTTGAGTTGCAGCAATGGTGTGAAGGACCCTTTGGAGGTTCCAGTGGTTAGATGTGATTGGCCTCGAGAAGCCTCAGCGGAAATGGGCCTCATCTCGCCTGGAGGGCAAAACCTCCTGGATTTTCTCGAGTTGCGGCAGGTGCTCTCGACTTACGACGAGGACCTCAGGGAACCGCTCTGGTGGCCTCAGGAAAGGCCAGTCCCCATGCAAGTTCCTCGGGGGCCTCTCGGGATTCCTCTCCCGTCGATGCCGGGGACTAAGACCTTGTGTGGAGTCGGGGCCGGAACCTGAGGATTCCTCTCCAGTGCTGACATGGATCTTGGGGTACTTCTGGAGTCTCCCCAGGGGAGTCAGTCCTCGTCTCGAATGCGGGCATGCACTTGCGCTTTCCTCCAGAGCGGTAGCAGCAGTGTCACGCAGTCCGCCGCGTTGATCAAAGGATCTATGGTTTTCCGTCGAGTCTTTCCCACGAGGCTTTCCCACGAGGCTTTCCCACAGGGCTGTCCCACGTGCACACGTGGTGGGAGTCGATCCTCGGCTTGAACGTCAAGGCAGTGCAGGGAAAACAGGTTCCTCTGTAATGGACTGACACATCTGGGGGTCTCTTGGAATGGTGGCACGACCCTGGAGTTCCTCTCCCCTTTCCTGTGGAGAGCGCCTCCTCTTGATATGCGAGGGGATCGCCGGGAATTCTTTCCCTACGAAACAGGGAAAGGATCCCTCATCTCGAGCTAGGAGGCGGAAACGGGGCTCCCCTGGATGTGTGCGGGACCCCACGTGCTTCCTCTCGAGTGGAGACGGGTATGTCGGGGAACTTCTTGAGTTGCAGCAAGGGTGTGAAGGACCCTTTGGAAGTTCCAGTGGTTAGACGTGATTAGCCTCGAGAAGCCTCAGCGGAAATGTGCCTCAACTCGCCTGGAGGGCAAAACCTCCTGGATTTTCTCGAGTTGCGGCAGGTGCTCTCGACTTACGACGGGGACCTCAGGGAACCGCTCTGGTGGCCTCAGGAAAGGCCTGTCCCCATGCGAGTTCCTCGGGGGCCTCTCGGGATTCCTCTCCCATCGATGCCGGGGCCTAAGACCTTGTGTGGAGTCGGGGCCGGAACCTGAGGATTCCTCTCCAGTGCTGACATGGATCTTGGGGTACTTCTGGAGTCTCCCCAGGGGAGTCAGTCCTCGTCTCGAATGCGGGCATGCACTTGCGCTTTCCTCCAGAGCGGTAGCAGCAGTGTCACGCAGTCCGCCGCGTGGATCAAAGGATCTATGGTTTTCCCTCAAGTCTTTCCCACGAGGCTTTCCCACGAGGCTTTCCCACAGGGCTGTCCCACGTGCACACGTGGTGGGAGTCGATCCTCGGCTTGAACGTCAAGGCAGTGCAGGGAAAACAGGTTCCTCTGTAATGGACTGACACATCTGGGGGTCTCTTGGAATGGTGGCACGACCCTGGAGTTCCTCTCCCCTTTCCTGTGGAGAGCGCCTCCTCTTGATATGCGACGGGAAGGCCGGGAATTCTTTCCCTACGAAACAGGGAAAGGATCCCTCATCTCGAGCTAGGAGGCGGAAACGGGGCTCCCCTGGATGTGTGCGGGACCCCACGTGCTTCCTCTCGAGTGGAGACGGGTATGTCGGGGAACTTCCTGAGTTGCAGCAATGGTGTGAAGGACCCTTTGGAAGTTCCAGTGGTTAGATGTGATTGACCTCGAGAAGCCTCAGCGGAAATGGGCCTCATCTCGCCTGGAGGGCAAAACCTCCTGGATTTTCTCGAGTTGCGGCAGGTACTCTCGACTTACGACGGGGACCTCAGGGAACCGCTCTGGTGGCCTCAGGAAAGGCCAGTCCCCATGCGAGTTCCACGGGGGCCTCTCGGGATACCTCTCCCGTCGATGCCGGGGCCTAAGACCTTGTGTGGAGTCGGGGCCGGAACCTGAGGATTCCTCTCCAGTGCTGACATGGATCTTGGGGTACTTCTGGAGTCTCCCCAGGGGAGTCAGTCCTCGTCTCGAATGCGGGAATGCACTTGCGGTTTCCTCCAGAGCGGTAGCAGCAGTGTCACGCAGTCTGCCGCGTGGACCAAAGGATCTATGGTTTTCCCTCGAGTCTTTCCCACGAGGCTTTCCACGAGGCTTTCCCACAGGGCTGTCCCACGTGCACACGTGGTGGGAGTCGATCCTCGGCTTGAACGTCAAGGCAGTGCAGGGAAATCAGGTTCCTCTGGAATGGACTGACACATCTGGGGGACTCTTGGAATGGTGGCACGACCCTGGAGTTCCTCTCGCCTTTCCTGTGGAGAGCGCCTCCTCTCGAGATGCGACGGGAACGCCGGGAATTCTTTCCCTACGAAACAGGGAAAGGATCCCTCACCTAGAGTTAGGGGGCGGAAACGGAGCTCCCCTGGATGTGTGCGGGACCCCACGTGCTTCCTCTCGAGTGGAGACGGGTATGTCGGGGAACTTCTTGAGTTGCAGCAAGGGTGTGAAGGACCCTTTGGAAGTTCCAGTGGTTAGATGTGATTGGCCTCGAGAAGCCTCAGCGGAAATGGGCCTCCTCTCGCCTGGAGGGCAAAACCTCCTGGATTTTCTCGAGTTGCGGCAGGTGCTCTCGACTTACGACGGGGACCTCGCGACCCGCTCTGGTGGCATCAGGAAAGGCCAGTCCCCATGCGAGTTCCTCGGGGGCCTCTCGGGATTCCTCTCCCGTGGATGCCGGGGCCTAAGACCTTGTGTGGAGTCGCGGCCGGAACCTGAGGATTCCTCTCCAGTGCTGACATGGATCTTGGGGTACTTCTGGAGTCTCCCCAGGGGAGTCAGTCCTCGTCTCGAATGCGGGCATGCACATGCGCTTTCCTCCAGAGCGGTAGCAGCAGTGTCACGCAGTCCGAAGCGTGGATCAAAGGATCTATGGTTTTCCCTCGAGTCTTTCCCACGAGGCTTTCCCACGAGGCTTTCCCACAGGGCTGTCCCACGTGCACACGTGGTGGGAGTCAATCCTCGGCTTGAACGTCAAGGCAGTGCAGGGAAAACAGGTTCCTCTGGAATGGACTGACACATCTGGGGCACTCTTGGAATGGTGGCACGACCCTGGAGTTCCTCTCGCCTTTCCTGTGGAGAGCGCCTCCTCTTGAGATGCGACGGGAACGCCGGGAATTCTTTCCCTACGAAACAGGGAAAGGATCCCTCATCTCGAGCTAGGAGGCGGAAACGGGGCTCCCCTGGATGTGTGCGTGACCCCACGTGCTTCCTCTCTAGTGGAGACGGGTATGTCGCGGATCTTCTTGAGTTGCAGCAAGGGTGGGAAGGACCCTTTGGAAGTTCCAGTGGTTAGATGTGATTGGCCTCGAGAAGCCTCAGCGGAAATGGGCCTCATCTCGCCTGGAGGGCAAAACCTCCTGGATTTTCTCGAGTTGCGGCAGGTGCTCTCGACTTACGACGAGGACCTCAGGGACCCGCTCTCGTGGCCTCAGGAAAGGCCAGTCCCCATGCGAGTTCCTCTGGGGATTCCTCTCCCGTCGATGCCGGGGCCTAAGACCTTGTGTGGAGTCGGGGCCGGAACCTGAGGATTCCTCTCCAGTGCTGACATGGATCTTGGGGTACTTCTGGAGTCTCCCCAGGGGAGTCAGTCCTCGTCTCGAATGCGGGCATGCACTTGCGCTTTCCTCCAGAGCGGTAGCAGCAGTGTCACGCAGTCCGCCACGTGGATCAAAGGATCTATGGTTTTCCCTCGAGTCTTTCCCACGAGGCTTTCCCACGAGGCTTTCCCACAGGGCTGTCCCACGTGCACACGTGGTGGGAGTTGATCCTCGGCTTGAACGTCAAGGCAGTGCAGGGAAAACAGGTTCCTCTGGAATGGTCTGACACATCTGGAGGACTCTTGGAATGGTGTCACGACCCTGGAGTTCCTCTCGCCTTTCCTGTGGAGAGCGCCTCCTCTTGAGATGCGACGGGAACGCCGGGAATTATTTCCCTACGAAACAGGGAAAGGATCCCTCATCTCGAGCTAGGAGGCGGAAACGGGGCTCCCCTGGATGTGTGCGGGACCCCACGTGCTTCCTCTCGAGTGGAGACGGGTATGTCGGGGAACTTCTTGAGTTGCAGCAATGGTGTGAAGGACCATTTGGAAGTTCCAGTGGTTAGATGTGATTGGCCTCGAGAAGCCTCAGCGGAAAAGGGCCTCATCTCGCCTGGAGGGCAAAACCTCCTGGATTTTCTCGAGTTGCGGCAGGTGCTCTCGACTTACGACGAGGACCTCAGGGACCCGCTCTGGTGGCCTCAGGAAAGGCCAGTCCCCATGCAAGTTCCACGGGGGCGTCTCGGGATTCCTCTCCCGTCGATGCCGGGGCCTAAGACCTTGTGTGGAGTCGGGGCCGGAACCTGAGGATTCCTCTCCAGTGCTGACATGGATCTTGGGGTACTTCTGGAGTCTCCCCAGGGGAGTCAGTCCTCGTCTCGAATGCGGGCATGCACTTGCGCTTTCCTCCAGAGCGGTAGCAGCAGTGTCACGCAGTCCGCCGCGTGGATCAAAGGATCTATGGTTTTCCCTCAAGTCTTTCCCACGAGGCTTTCCCACGAGGCTTTCCCACAGGGCTGTCCCACGTGCACACGTGGTGGGAGTCGATCCTCGGCTTGAACGTCAAGGCAGTGCAGGGAAAACAGGTTCCTCTGTAATGGACTGACACATCTGGGGGTCTCTTGGAATGGTGGCACGACCCTGGAGTTCCTCTCCCCTTTCCTGTGGAGAGCGCCTCCTCTTGATATGCGACGGGAAGGCCGGGAATTCTTTCCCTACGAAACAGGGAAAGGATCCCTCATCTCGAGCTAGGAGGCGGAAACGGGGCTCCCCTGGATGTGTGCGGGACCCCACGTGCTTCCTCTCGAGTGGAGACGGGTATGTCGGGGAACTTCCTGAGTTGCAGCAATGGTGTGAAGGACCCTTTGGAAGTTCCAGTGGTTAGATGTGATTGACCTCGAGAAGCCTCAGCGGAAATGGGCCTCATCTCGCCTGGAGGGCAAAACCTCCTGGATTTTCTCGAGTTGCGGCAGGTACTCTCGACTTACGACGGGGACCTCAGGGAACCGCTCTGGTGGCCTCAGGAAAGGCCAGTCCCCATGCGAGTTCCACGGGGGCCTCTCGGGATACCTCTCCCGTCGATGCCGGGGCCTAAGACCTTGTGTGGAGTCGGGGCCGGAACCTGAGGATTCCTCTCCAGTGCTGACATGGATCTTGGGGTACTTCTGGAGTCTCCCCAGGGGAGTCAGTCCTCGTCTCGAATGCGGGAATGCACTTGCGGTTTCCTCCAGAGCGGTAGCAGCAGTGTCACGCAGTCTGCCGCGTGGACCAAAGGATCTATGGTTTTCCCTCGAGTCTTTCCCACGAGGCTTTCCACGAGGCTTTCCCACAGGGCTGTCCCACGTGCACACGTGGTGGGAGTCGATCCTCGGCTTGAACGTCAAGGCAGTGCAGGGAAATCAGGTTCCTCTGGAATGGACTGACACATCTGGGGGACTCTTGGAATGGTGGCACGACCCTGGAGTTCCTCTCGCCTTTCCTGTGGAGAGCGCCTCCTCTTGAGATGCGACGGGAACGCCGGGAATTCTTTCCCTACGAAACAGGGAAAGGATCCCTCACCTAGAGTTAGGGGGCGGAAACGGAGCTCCCCTGGATGTGTGCGGGACCCCACGTGCTTCCTCTCGAGTGGAGACGGGTATGTCGGGGAACTTCTTGAGTTGCAGCAAGGGTGTGAAGGACCCTTTGGAAGTTCCAGTGGTTAGATGTGATTGGCCTCGAGAAGCCTCAGCGGAAATGGGCCTCCTCTCGCCTGGAGGGCAAAACCTCCTGGATTTTCTCGAGTTGCGGCAGGTGCTCTCGACTTACGACGGGGACCTCGCGACCCGCTCTGGTGGCATCAGGAAAGGCCAGTCCCCATGCGAGTTCCTCGGGGGCCTCTCGGGATTCCTCTCCCGTGGATGCCGGGGCCTAAGACCTTGTGTGGAGTCGCGGCCGGAACCTGAGGATTCCTCTCCAGTGCTGACATGGATCTTGGGGTACTTCTGGAGTCTCCCCAGGGGAGTCAGTCCTCGTCTCGAATGCGGGCATGCACATGCGCTTTCCTCCAGAGCGGTAGCAGCAGTGTCACGCAGTCCGAAGCGTGGATCAAAGGATCTATGGTTTTCCCTCGAGTCTTTCCCACGAGGCTTTCCCACGAGGCTTTCCCACAGGGCTGTCCCACGTGCACACGTGGTGGGAGTCAATCCTCGGCTTGAACGTCAAGGCAGTGCAGGGAAAACAGGTTCCTCTGGAATGGACTGACACATCTGGGGCACTCTTGGAATGGTGGCACGACCCTGGAGTTCCTCTCGCCTTTCCTGTGGAGAGCGCCTCCTCTTGAGATGCGACGGGAACGCCGGGAATTCTTTCCCTACGAAACAGGGAAAGGATCCCTCATCTCGAGCTAGGAGGCGGAAACGGGGCTCCCCTGGATGTGTGCGTGACCCCACGTGCTTCCTCTCTAGTGGAGACGGGTATGTCGCGGATCTTCGTGAGTTGCAGCAAGGGTGGGAAGGACCCTTTGGAAGTTCCAGTGGTTAGATGTGATTGGCCTCGAGAAGCCTCAGCGGAAATGGGCCTCATCTCGCCTGGAGGGCAAAACCTCCTGGATTTTCTCGAGTTGCGGCAGGTGCTCTCGACTTACGACGAGGACCTCAGGGACCCGCTCTCGTGGCCTCAGGAAAGGCCAGTCCCCATGCGAGTTCCTCTGGGGATTCCTCTCCCGTCGATGCCGGGGCCTAAGACCTTGTGTGGAGTCGGGGCCGGAACCTGAGGATTCCTCTCCAGTGCTGACATGGATCTTGGGGTACTTCTGGAGTCTCCCCAGGGGAGTCAGTCCTCGTCTCGAATGCGGGCATGCACTTGCGCTTTCCTCCAGAGCGGTAGCAGCAGTGTCACGCAGTCCGCCACGTGGATCAAAGGATCTATGGTTTTCCCTAGAGTCTTTCCCACGAGGCTTTCCCACGAGGCTTTCCCACAGGGCTGTCCCACGTGCACACGTGGTGGGAGTTGATCCTCGGCTTGAACGTCAAGGCAGTGCAGGGAAAACAGGTTCCTCTGGAATGGTCTGACACATCTGGAGGACTCTTGGAATGGTGTCACGACCCTGGAGTTCCTCTCGCCTTTCCTGTGGAGAGCGCCTCCTCTTGAGATGCGACGGGAACGCCGGGAATTATTTCCCTACGAAACAGGGAAAGGATCCCTCATCTCGAGCTAGGAGGCGGAAACGGGGCTCCCCTGGATGTGTGCGGGACCCCACGTGCTTCCTCTCGAGTGGAGACGGGTATGTCGGGGAACTTCTTGAGTTGCAGCAATGGTGTGAAGGACCATTTGGAAGTTCCAGTGGTTAGATGTGATTGGCCTCGAGAAGCCTCAGCGGAAAAGGGCCTCATCTCGCCTGGAGGGCAAAACCTCCTGGATTTTCTCGAGTTGCGGCAGGTGCTCTCGACTTACGACGAGGACCTCAGGGACCCGCTCTGGTGGCCTCAGGAAAGGCCAGTCCCCATGCAAGTTCCACGGGGGCGTCTCGGGATTCCTCTCCCGTCGATGCCGGGGCCTAAGACCTTGTGTGGAGTCGGGGCCGGAACCTGAGGATTCCTCTCCAGTGCTGACATGGATCTTGGGGTACTTCTGGAGTCTCCCCAGGGGAGTCAGTCCTCGTCTCGAATGGGGGCATGCACTTGCGCTTTCCTCCAGAGCGGTAGCAGCAGTGTCACGCAGTCCGCCGCGTTGATCAAAGGATCTATGGTTTTCCCTCGAGTCTTTCCCACGAGGCTTTCCCACGAGGCTTTCCCACAGGGCTGTCCCACGTGCACACGTGGTGGGAGTCGATCCTCGGCTTGAACGTCAAGGCAGTGCAGGGAAAACAGGTTCCTCTGTAATGGACTGACACATCTGGGGGTCTCTTGGAATGGTGGCACGACCCTGGAGTTCCTCTCCCCTTTCCTGTGGAGAGCGCCTCCTCTTGATATGCGACGGGATCGCCGGGAATTCTTTCCCTACGAAACAGGGAAAGGATCCCTCATCTCGAGCTAGGAGGCGGAAACGGGGCTCCCCTGGATGTGTGCGGGACCCCACGTGCTTCCTCTCGAGTGCAGACGGGTATGTCGGGGAACTTCTTGAGTTGCAGCAAGGGTGTGAAGGAACCTTTGGAAGTTCCAGTGTTTAGACGTGATTAGCCTGGAGAAGCCTCAGCGGAAATGAGCCTCATCTCGCCGCGAGGGCAAAACCTCCTGGATTTTCTCGAGTTGCGGCAGGTGATCTCGACTTACGACGAGGACCTCAGGGACCCGCTCTGGTGGCCTCAGGAAAAACCAGTCCCCATGCGAGTTCCTCGGGGGCCTCTCGGGATCCCTCTCCCGTCGATGCCGGGGCCTAAAACCTTGTGTGGACTCGGGGCCGGAACCTGAGGATTCCTCTCCAGTGCTGACATGGATCTTGGGGTACTTCTGGAGTCTCCCCAGGGGAGTCAGTCCTCGTCTCGAATGCGGGCATGCACTTGCGCTTTCCTCCAGAGCGGTAGCAGCAGTGTCACGCAGTCCGCCGCATGGATCAAAGGATCTATGTTTTTCCCTCGAGTCTTTCCCACGAGGCTTTCCCACGAGGCTTTCCCACAGGGCTGTCCCACGTGCACACGTGGTGGGAGTCGATCCTCGGCTTGAACGTCAAGGCAGTGCAGGGAAAACAGGTTCCTCTGGAATGGACTGACACATCTGGGGGACTCTTGGAATGGTGTCACGACCCTGGAGTTCCTCTCGCCTTTCCTGTGGAGAGCGCCTCCTCTTGAGATGCGACGGGAACGCCGGGAATTCTTTCCCTACGAAACAGGGAAAGGATCCCTCATCTCGAGCTAGGAAGCGGAAACGGGGCTCACCAGGATGTGTGCGGGACCCCACGTGCTTCCCCTCTAGTGGAGACGGGTATGTCGGGGAACTTCTTGAGTTGCAGCAATGGTGTGAAGGACCTTTTGGAGGTTCCAGTGGTTAGATGTGATTGGCCTCGAGAAGCCTCAGCGGAAATGGGCCTCATCTCGCCTGGAGGGCAAAACCTCCTGGATTTTCTCGAGTTGCGGCAGGTGCTCTCGACTTACGACGAGGACCTCAGGGAACCGCTCTGGTGGCCTCAGGAAAGGCCAGTCCCCATGCGAGTTCCTCTGGGGATTCCTCTCCCGTCGATGCCGGGGCCTAAGACCTTGTGTGGAGTCGGGGCCGGAACCTGAGGATTCCTCTCCAGTGCTGACATGGATCTTGGGGTACTTCTGGAGTCTCCCCAGGGGAGTCAGTCCTCGTCTCGAATGCGGGCATGCACTTGCGCTTTCCTCCAGAGCGGTAGCAGCAGTGTCACGCAGTCCTCCGCGTGGATCAAAGGATCTATGGTTTTCCCTCGAGTCTTTCCCACGAGGCTTTCCCACGAGGCTTTCCCACAGGGCTGTCCCACGTGCCCACGTGGTGGGAGTCGATCCTCGGCTTGAACGTCAAGGCAGTGCAGGGAAAACAGGTTCCTCTGGAATGGACTGACACATCTGGGGGACTCTTGGAATGGTGGCATGACCCTGGAGTTCCTCTCGCCTTTCCTGTGGAGAGCGCCTCATCTTGAGATGCGACGGGAACGCCGGGAATTCTTTCCCTACGAAACAGGGAAAGGATCCCTCATCTCGAGCTAGGAGGCGGAAACGGGGCTCCATTGGAAGTGTGTGGGACCCCACGTGCTTCCCCTCGAGTGGAGACGGGTATGTCGGGGAACTTCTTGAGTTGCAGCAATGGTGTGAAGGACCCTTTGGAAGTTCCAGTGGTTAGATGTGATTAGCCTCGAGAAGCCTCAGCGGAAATGGGCCTCATCTCGCCTGGAGGGCAAAACCTCCTGGATTTTCTCGAGTTGCGGCAGGTGCTCTCGACTTACGACGAGGACATCAGGGACCCGCTCTGGTGGCCTCAGGAAAGGCCAGTCCCCATGCAAGTTCCTCGGGGGCGTCTCGGGATTCCTCTCCCGTCGATGCCGGGGCCTAAGACCTTGTGTGGAGTCGGGGCCGGAACCTGAGGATTCCTCTCCAGTGCTGACATGGATCTTGGGGTACTTCTGGAGTCTCCCCAGGGGAGTCAGTCCTCGTCTCGAATGCGGGCATGCACTTGCGCTTTCCTCCAGAGCTGTAGCAGCAGTGTCACGCAGTCCGCCGCGTTGATCAAAGGATCTATGGTTTTCCCTCGAGTCTTTCCCACGAGGCTTTCCCACGAGGCTTTCCCACAGGGCTGTCCCACGTGCACACGTGGTGGGAATCGATCCTCGGCTTGAACGTCAAGGCAGTGCAGGGAAAACAGGTTCCTCTGTAATGGACTGACACATCTGGGGGTCTCTTGGAATGGTGGCACGACCCTGGAGTTCCTCTCCCCTTTCCTGTGGAGAGCGCCTCCTCTTGATATGCGACGGGATCGCCGGGAATTCTTTCCCTACGAAACAGGGAAAGGATCCCTCATCTCGAGCTAGGAGGCGGAAACGGGGCTCCCCTGGATGTGTGCGGGACCCCACGTGCTTCCTCTCGAGTGGAGACGGGTATGTCGGGGAACTTCTTGAGTTGCAGCAAGGGTGTGAAGGACCCTTTGGAAGTTCCAGTGGTTAGACGTGATTAGCCTCGAGAAGCCTCAGCGGAAATGGGCCTCATCTCGCCTGGAGGGCAAAACCTCCTGGATTTTCTCGAGTTGCGGCAGGTGCTCTCGACTTACGACGGGGGCCTCAGGGAACCGCTCTGGTGGCCTCAGGAAAGGCCTGTCCCCATGCGAGTTCCTCGGGGGCGTCTCGGGATTCCTCTCCCGTCGATGCCGGGGCCTAAGACCTTGTGTGGAGTCGGGGCCGGAACCTGAGGATTCCTCTCCAGTGCTGACATGGATCTTGGGGTACTTCTGGAGTCTCCCCAGGGGAGTCAGTCCTCGTCTCGAATGCGGGCATGCACTTGCGCTTTCCTCCAGAGCGGTAGCAGCAGTGTCACGCAGTCCGCCGCGTGGATCAAAGGATCTATGGTTTTCCCTCGAGTCTTTCCCACGAGGCTTTCCCACGAGGCTTTCCCACAGGGCTTTCCCACGTGCACACGTGGTGGGAGTCGATCCTCGGCTTGAACGTCAAGGTAGTGCAGGGAAAACAGGTTCCTCTGGAATGGACTGACACATCTGGGGGACTCTTGGAATGGTGTCACGACCCTGGAGTTCCTCTCGCCTTTCCTGTGGAGAGCGCCTCCTCTTGAGATGCGACGGGAACGCCGGGAATTCTTTCCCTACGAAACAGGGAAAGGATCCCTCATCTCGAGCTAGGAAGCGGAAACGGGGCTCCCCTGGATGTGTGCGGGAACCCACGTGCTTCCCCTCTAGTGGAGACGGGTATGTCGGGGAACTTCTTGAGTTGCAGCAATGGTGTGAAGGACCCTTTGGAGGTTCCAGTGGTTAGATGTGATTGGCCTCGAGAAGCCTCAGCGGAAATGGGCCTCATCTCGCCTGGAGGGCAAAACCTCCTGGATTTTCTCGAGTTGCGGCAGGTGCTCTCGACTTACGACGAGGACCTCAGGGAACCGCTCTGGTGGCCTCAGGAAAGGCCAGTCCCCATGCGAGTTCCTCGGGGGCCTCTCGGGATTCCTCTCCCGTCGATGCCGGGGCCTAAGACCTTGTGTGGAGTCGGGGCCGGAACCTGAGGATTCGTCTCCAGTGCTGACATGGATCTTGGGGTACTTCTGGAGTCTCCCCAGGGGAGTCAGTCCTCGTCTCGAATGCGGGCATGCACTTGCGCTTTCCTCCAGAGCGGTAGCAGCAGTGTCACGCAGTCCGCCGCGTGGATCAAAGGATCTATGTTTTTCCCTCGAGTCTTTCCCACGAGGCTTTCCCACGAGGCTTTCCCACAGGGCTGTCCCACGTGCACACGTTGTGGGAGTCGATCCTCGGCTTGAACGTCAAGGCAGTGCAGGGAAAACAGGTTCCTCTGGAATGGACTGACACATCTGGGGGACTCTTGGAATGGTGTCACGACCCTGGAGTTCCTCTCGCCTTTCCTGTGGAGAGCGCCTCCTCTTGAGATGCGACGGGAACGCCGGGAATTCTTTCCCTACGAAACAGGGAAAGGATCCCTCATCTCGAGCTAGGAGGCGGAAACGGGGCTCCCCTGGATGTGTGCGGGACCCCACGTGCTTCCTCTCGAGTGCAGACGGGTATGTCGGGGAACTTCTTTAGTTGCAGCAAGGGTGTGAAGGACTCTTTGGAAGTTCCAGTGTTTAGACGTGATTAGCCTCGAGAAGCCTCAGCGGAAATGAGCCTCATCTCGCCTGAAGGGCAAAACCTCCTGGATTTTCTCGAGTTGCGGCAGGTGCTCTCGACTTACGACGGGGACCTCAGGGACCCGCTCTGGTGGCCTCAGGAAAAGCCAGTCCCCATGCGAGTTCCTCGGGGGCCTCTCGGGATCCCTCTCCCGTCGATGCCGGGGCCTAAGACCTTGTGTGGAGTCGGGGCCGGAACCTGAGGATTCCTCTCCAGTGCTGACATGGATCTTGGGGTACTTCTGGAGTCTCCCCAGGGGAGTCAGTCCTCGTCTCGAATGCGGGCATGCACTTGCGCTTTCCTCCAGAGCGGTAGCAGCAGTGTCACGCAGTCTGCCGCGTGGATCAAAGGATCTATGTTTTTCCCTCGAGTCTTTCCCACGAGGCTTTCCCACGAGGCTTTCCCACAGGGCTGTCCCACGTGCCCACGTGGTGGGAGTCGATCCTCGGCTTGAACGTCAAGGCAGTGCAGGGAAAACAGGTTCCTCTGGAATGGACTGACACATCTGGGGGACTCTTGGAATGGTGGCATGACCCTGGAGTTCCTCTCGCCTTTCCTGTGGAGAGCGCCTCCTCTTGAGATGCGACGGGAACGCCGGGAATTCTTTCCCTACGAAACAGGGAAAGGATCCCTCATCTCGAGCTAGGAGGCGGAAACGGGGCTCCCCTGGATGTGTGTGGGACCCCACGTGCTTCCTCTCGAGTGGAGACGGGTATGTCGGGGAACTTCTTTAGTTGCAGCAAGGGTGTGAAGGACCCTTTGGAAGTTCCAGTGGTTAGATGTGATTAGCCTCGAGAAACCTCAGCGGAAATGGGCCTCATCTCGCCTGGAGGGCAAAACCTCCTGGATTTTCTCGAGTTGCGGCAGGTGCTCTCGACTTACGACGAGGACCTCAGGGACCCGCTCTGGTGGCCTCAGGAAAGGCCAGTCCCAATGCAAGTTCCTCGGGGGCCTCTCGGGATTCCTCTCCCGTCGATGCCGGGGACTAAGACCTTGTGTGGAGTCGGGGCCGGAACCTGAGGATTCCTCTCCAGTGCTGACATGGATCTTGGGGTACTTCTGGAGTCTCCCCAGGGGAGTCAGTCCTCGTCTCGAATGCGGGCATGCACTTGCGCTTTCCTCCAGAGCGGTAGCAGCAGTGTCACGCAGTCCGCCGCGTTGATCAAAGGATCTATGGTTTTCCGTCGAGTCTTTCCCACGAGGCTTTCCCACGAGGCTTTCCCACAGGGCTGTCCCACGTGCACACGTGGTGGGAGTCGATCCTCGGCTTGAACGTCAAGGCAGTGCAGGGAAAACAGGTTCCTCTGTAATGGACTGACACATCTGGGGGTCTCTTGGAATGGTGGCACGACCCTGGAGTTCCTCTCCCCTTTCCTGTGGAGAGCGCCTCCTCTTGATATGCGAGGGGATCGCCGGGAATTCTTTCCCTACGAAACAGGGAAAGGATCCCTCATCTCGAGCTAGGAGGCGGAAACGGGGCTCCCCTGGATGTGTGCGGGACCCCACGTGCTTCCTCTCGAGTGGAGACGGGTATGTCGGGGAACTTCTTGAGTTGCAGCAAGGGTGTGAAGGACCCTTTGGAAGTTCCAGTGGTTAGACGTGATTAGCCTCGAGAAGCCTCAGCGGAAATGTGCCTCAACTCGCCTGGAGGGCAAAACCTCCTGGATTTTCTCGAGTTGCGGCAGGTGCTCTCGACTTACGACGGGGACCTCAGGGAACCGCTCTGGTGGCCTCAGGAAAGGCCTGTCCCCATGCGAGTTCCTCGGGGGCCTCTCGGGATTCCTCTCCCATCGATGCCGGGGCCTAAGACCTTGTGTGGAGTCGGGGCCGGAACCTGAGGATTCCTCTCCAGTGCTGACATGGATCTTGGGGTACTTCTGGAGTCTCCCCAGGGGAGTCAGTCCTCGTCTCGAATGCGGGCATGCACTTGCGCTTTCCTCCAGAGCGGTAGCAGCAGTGTCACGCAGTCCGCCGCGTGGATCAAAGGATCTATGGTTTTCCCTCAAGTCTTTCCCACGAGGCTTTCCCACGAGGCTTTCCCACAGGGCTGTCCCACGTGCACACGTGGTGGGAGTCGATCCTCGGCTTGAACGTCAAGGCAGTGCAGGGAAAACAGGTTCCTCTGTAATGGACTGACACATCTGGGGGTCTCTTGGAATGGTGGCACGACCCTGGAGTTCCTCTCCCCTTTCCTGTGGAGAGCGCCTCCTCTTGATATGCGACGGGAAGGCCGGGAATTCTTTCCCTACGAAACAGGGAAAGGATCCCTCATCTCGAGCTAGGAGGCGGAAACGGGGCTCCCCTGGATGTGTGCGGGACCCCACGTGCTTCCTCTCGAGTGGAGACGGGTATGTCGGGGAACTTCCTGAGTTGCAGCAATGGTGTGAAGGACCCTTTGGAAGTTCCAGTGGTTAGATGTGATTGACCTCGAGAAGCCTCAGCGGAAATGGGCCTCATCTCGCCTGGAGGGCAAAACCTCCTGGATTTTCTCGAGTTGCGGCAGGTACTCTCGACTTACGACGGGGACCTCAGGGAACCGCTCTGGTGGCCTCAGGAAAGGCCAGTCCCCATGCGAGTTCCACGGGGGCCTCTCGGGATACCTCTCCCGTCGATGCCGGGGCCTAAGACCTTGTGTGGAGTCGGGGCCGGAACCTGAGGATTCCTCTCCAGTGCTGACATGGATCTTGGGGTACTTCTGGAGTCTCCCCAGGGGAGTCAGTCCTCGTCTCGAATGCGGGCATGCACTTGCGGTTTCCTCCAGAGCGGTAGCAGCAGTGTCACGCAGTCCGCCGCATGGACCAAAGGATCTATGGTTTTCCCTCGAGTCTTTCCCACGAGGCTTTCCACGAGGCTTTCCCACAGGGCTGTCCCACGTGCACACGTGGTGGGAGTCGATCCTCGGCTTGAACGTCAAGGCAGTGCAGGGAAATCAGGTTCCTCTGGAATGGACTGACACATCTGGGGGACTCTTGGAATGGTGGCACGACCCTGGAGTTCCTCTCGCCTTTCCTGTGGAGAGCGCCTCCTCTTGAGATGCGACGGGAACGCCGGGAATTCTTTCCCTACGAAACAGGGAAAGGATCCCTCACCTAGAGTTAGGGGGCGGAAACGGAGCTCCCCTGGATGTGTGCGGGACCCCACGTGCTTCCTCTCGAGTGGAGACGGGTATGTCGGGGAACTTCTTGAGTTGCAGCAAGGGTGTGAAGGACCCTTTGGAAGTTCCAGTGGTTAGATGTGATTGGCCTCGAGAAGCCTCAGCGGAAATGGGCCTCATCTCGCCTGGAGGGCAAAACCTCCTGGATTTTCTCGAGTTGCGGCAGGTGCTCTCGACTTACGACGGGGACCTCGCGACCCGCTCTGGTGGCATCAGGAAAGGCCAGTCCCCATGCGAGTTCCTCGGGGGCCTCTCGGGATTCCTCTCCCGTGGATGCCGGGGCCTAAGACCTTGTGTGGAGTCGCGGCCGGAACCTGAGGATTCCTCTCCAGTGCTGACATGGATCTTGGGGTACTTCTGGAGTCTCCCCAGGGGAGTCAGTCCTCGTCTCGAATGCGGGCATGCACATGCGCTTTCCTCCAGAGCGGTAGCAGCAGTGTCACGCAGTCCGAAGCGTGGATCAAAGGATCTATGGTTTTCCCTCGAGTCTTTCCCACGAGGCTTTCCCACGAGGCTTTCCCACAGGGCTGTCCCACGTGCACACGTGGTGGGAGTCAATCCTCGGCTTGAACGTCAAGGCAGTGCAGGGAAAACAGGTTCCTCTGGAATGGACTGACACATCTGGGGCACTCTTGGAATGGTGGCACGACCCTGGAGTTCCTCTCGCCTTTCCTGTGGAGAGCGCCTCCTCTTGAGATGCGACGGGAACGCCGGGAATTCTTTCCCTACGAAACAGGGAAAGGATCCCTCATCTCGAGCTAGGAGGCGGAAACGGGGCTCCCCTGGATGTGTGCGTGACCCCACGTGCTTCCTCTCTAGTGGAGACGGGTATGTCGCGGATCTTCTTGAGTTGCAGCAAGGGTGGGAAGGACCCTTTGGAAGTTCCAGTGGTTAGATGTGATTGGCCTCGAGAAGCCTCAGCGGAAATGGGCCTCATCTCGCCTGGAGGGCAAAACCTCCTGGATTTTCTCGAGTTGCGGCAGGTGCTCTCGACTTACGACGAGGACCTCAGGGACCCGCTCTCGTGGCCTCAGGAAAGGCCAGTCCCCATGCGAGTTCCTCTGGGGATTCCTCTCCCGTCGATGCCGGGGCCTAAGACCTTGTGTGGAGTCGGGGCCGGAACCTGAGGATTCCTCTCCAGTGCTGACATGGATCTTGGGTTACTTCTGGAGTCTCCCCAGGGGAGTCAGTCCTCGTCTCGAATGCGGGCATGCACTTGCGCTTTCCTCCAGAGCGGTAGCAGCAGTGTCACGCAGTCCGCCACGTGGATCAAAGGATCTATGGTTTTCCCTCGAGTCTTTCCCACGAGGCTTTCCCACGAGGCTTTCCCACAGGGCTGTCCCACGTGCACACGTGGTGGGAGTTGATCCTCGGCTTGAACGTGAAGGCAGTGCAGGGAAAACAGGTTCCTCTGGAATGGTCTGACACATCTGGAGGACTCTTGGAATGGTGTCACGACCCTGGAGTTCCTCTCGCCTTTCCTGTGGAGAGCGCCTCCTCTTGAGATGCGACGGGAACGCCGGGAATTATTTCCCTACGAAACAGGGAAAGGATCCCTCATCTCGAGCTAGGAGGCGGAAACGGGGCTCCCCTGGATGTGTGCGGGACCCCACGTGCTTCCTCTCGAGTGGAGACGGGTATGTCGGGGAACTTCTTGAGTTGCAGCAATGGTGTGAAGGACCATTTGGAAGTTCCAGTGGTTAGATGTGATTGGCCTCGAGAAGCCTCAGCGGAAAAGGGCCTCATCTCGCCTGGAGGGCAAAACCTCCTGGATTTTCTCGAGTTGCGGCAGGTGCTCTCGACTTACGACGAGGACCTCAGGGACCCGCTCTGGTGGCCTCAGGAAAGGCCAGTCCCCATGCAAGTTCCACGGGGGCGTCTCGGGATTCCTCTCCCGTCGATGCCGGGGCCTAAGACCTTGTGTGGAGTCGGGGCCGGAACCTGAGGATTCCTCTCCAGTGCTGACATGGATCTTGGGGTACTTCTGGAGTCTCCCCAGGGGAGTCAGTCCTCGTCTCGAATGGGGGCATGCACTTGCGCTTTCCTCCAGAGCGGTAGCAGCAGTGTCACGCAGTCCGCCGCGTTGATCAAAGGATCTATGGTTTTCCCTCGAGTCTTTCCCACGAGGCTTTCCCACGAGGCTTTCCCACAGGGCTGTCCCACGTGCACACGTGGTGGGAGTCGATCCTCGGCTTGAACGTCAAGGCAGTGCAGGGAAAACAGGTTCCTCTGTAATGGACTGACACATCTGGGGGTCTCTTGGAATTGTGGCACGACCCTGGAGTTCCTCTCCCCTTTCCTGTGGAGAGCGCCTCCTCTTGATATGCGACGGGATCGCCGGGAATTCTTTCCCTACGAAACAGGGAAAGGATCCCTCATCTCGAGCTAGGAGGCGGAAACGGGGCTCCCCTGGATGTGTGCGGGACCCCACGTGCTTCCTCTCGAGTGCAGACGGGTATGTCGGGGAACTTCTTGAGTTGCAGCAAGGGTGTGAAGGAACCTTTGGAAGTTCCAGTGTTTAGACGTGATTAGCCTGGAGAAGCCTCAGCGGAAATGAGCCTCATCTCGCCGCGAGGGCAAAACCTCCTGGATTTTCTCGAGTTGCGGCAGGTGATCTCGACTTACGACGAGGACCTCAGGGACCCGCTCTGGTGGCCTCAGGAAAAACCAGTCCCCATGCGAGTTCCTCGGGGGCCTCTCGGGATCCCTCTCCCGTCGATGCCGGGGCCTAAAACCTTGTGTGGACTCGGGGCCGGAACCTGAGGATTCCTCTCCAGTGCTGACATGGATCTTGGGGTACTTCTGGAGTCTCCCCAGGGGAGTCAGTCCTCGTCTCGAATGCGGGCATGCACTTGCGCTTTCCTCCAGAGCGGTAGCAGCAGTGTCACGCAGTCCGCCGCATGGATCAAAGGATCTATGTTTTTCCCTCGAGTCTTTCCCACGAGGCTTTCCCACGAGGCTTTCCCACAGGGCTGTCCCACGTGCACACGTGGTGGGAGTCGATCCTCGGCTTGAACGTCAAGGCAGTGCAGGGAAAACAGGTTCCTCTGTAATGGACTGACACATCTGGGGGACTCTTGGAATGGTGTCACGACCCTGGAGTTCCTCTCGCCTTTCCTGTGGAGAGCGCCTCCTCTTGAGATGCGACGGGAACGCCGGGAATTCTTTCCCTACCAAACAGGGAAAGGATCCCTCATCTCGAGCTAGGAAGCGGAAACGGGGCTCCCCTGGATGTGTGCGGGACCCCACGTGCTTCCCCTCTAGTGGAGACGGGTATGTCGGGGAACTTCTTGAGTTGCAGCAATGGTGTGAAGGACCTTTTGGAGGTTCCAGTGGTTAGATGTGATTGGCCTCGAGAAGCCTCAGCGGAAATGGGCCTCATCTCGCCTGGAGGGCAAAACCTCCTGGATTTTCTCGAGTTGCGGCAGGTGCTCTCGACTTACGACGAGGACCTCAGGGAACCGCTCTGGTGGCCTCAGGAAAGGCCAGTCCCCATGCGAGTTCCTCTGGGGATTCCTCTCCCGTCGATGCCGGGGCCTAAGACCTTGTGTGGAGTCGGGGCCGGAACCTGAGGATTCCTCTCCAGTGCTGACATGGATCTTGGGGTACTTCTGAAGTCTCCCCAGGGGAGTCAGTCCTCGTCTCGAATGCGGGCATGCACTTGCGCTTTCCTCCAGAGCGGTAGCAGCAGTGTCACGCAGTCCTCCGCGTGGATCAAAGGATCTATGGTTTTCCCTCGAGTCTTTCCCACGAGGCTTTCCCACGAGGCTTTCCCACAGGGCTGTCCCACGTGCCCACGTGGTGGGAGTCGATCCTCGGCTTGAACGTCAAGGCAGTGCAGGGAAAACAGGTTCCTCTGGAATGGACTGACACATCTGGGGGACTCTTGGAATGGTGGCATGACCCTGGAGTTCCTCTCGCCTTTCCTGTGGAGAGCGCCTCCTCTTGAGATGCGACGGGAACGCCGGGAATTCTTTCCCTACGAAACAGGGAAAGGATCCCTCATCTCGAGCTAGGAGGCGGAAACGGGGCTCCATTGGAAGTGTGTGGGACCCCACGTGCTTCCCCTCGAGTGGAGACGGGTATGTCGGGGAACTTCTTGAGTTGAAGCAATGGTGTGAAGGACCCTTTGGAAGTTCCAGTGGTTAGATGTGATTAGCCTCGAGAAGCCTCAGCGGAAATGGGCCTCATCTCGCCTGGAGGGCAAAACCTCCTGGATTTTCTCGAGTTGCGGCAGGTGCTCTCGACTTACGACGAGGACATCAGGGACCCGCTCTGGTGGCCTCAGGAAAGGCCTGTCCCCATGCGAGTTCCTCGGGGGCCTCTCGGGATCCCTCTCCCGTCGATGCCGGGGCCTAAGACCTTGTGTGGACTCGGGGCCGGAACCTGAGGATTCCTCTCCAGTGCTGACATGGATCTTGGGGTACTTCTGGAGTCTCCCCAGGGGAGTCAGTCCTCGTCTCGAATGCGGGCATGCACTTGCGCTTTCCTCCAGAGCGGTAGCAGCAGTGTCACGCAGTCCGCCACATGGATCAAAGGATCTATGTTTTTCCCTCGAGTCTTTCCCACGAGGCTTTCCCACGAGGCTTTCCCACAGGGCTGTCCCACGTGCACACGTGGTGGGAGTCGATCCTCGGCTTGAACGTCAAGGCAGTGCAGGGAAAACAGGTTCCTCTGGAATGGACTGACACATCTGGGGGACTCTTGGAATGGTGTCACGACCCTGGAGTTCCTCTCGCCTTTCCTGTGGAGAGCGCCTCCTCTTGAGATGCGACGGGAACGCCGGGAATTCTTTCCCTACGAAACAGGTAAAGGATCCCTCATCTCGAGCTAGGAAGCGGAAACGGGGCTCCCCTGGATGTGTGCGGGACCCCACGTGCTTCCCCTCTAGTGGAGACGGGTATGTCGGGGAACTTCTTGAGTTGCAGCAATGGTGTGAAGGACCCTTTGGAGGTTCCAGTGGTTAGATGTGATTGGCCTCGAGAAGCCTCAGCGGAAATGGGCCTCATCTCGTCTGGAGGGCAAAACCTCCTGGATTTTCTCGAGTTGCGGCAGGTGCTCTCGACTTACGACGAGGACCTCAGGGAACCGCTCTGGTGGCCTCAGGAAAGGCCAGTCCCCATGCGAGTTCCTCTGGGGATTCCTCTCCCGTCGATGCCGGGGCCTAAGACCTTGTGTGGAGTCGGGGCCGGAACCTGAGGATTCCTCTCCAGTGCTGACATGGATCTTGGGGTACTTCTGGAGTCTCCCCAGGGGAGTCAGTCCTCGTCTCGAATGCGGGCATGCAGTTGCGCTTTCCTCCAGAGCGGTAGCAGCAGTGTCACGCAGTCCGCCGCATGGATCAAAGGATCTATGTTTTTCCCTCGAGTCTTTCCCACGAGGCTTTCCCACGAGGCTTTCCCACAGGGCTGTCCCACGTGCACACGTGGTGGGAGTCGATCCTCGGCTTGAACGTCAAGGCAGTGCAGGGAAAACAGGTTCCTCTGGAATGGACTGACACATCTGGGGGACTCTTGGAATGGTGTCACGACCCTGGAGTTCCTCTCGCCTTTCCTGTGGAGAGCGCCTCCTCTTGAGATGCGACGGGAACGCCGGGAATTCTTTCCCTACGAAACAGGGAAAGGATCCCTCATCTCGAGCTAGGAAGCGGAAACGGGGCTCCCCTGGATGTGTGCGGGACCCCACGTGCTTCCCCTCTAGTGGAGACGGGTATGTCGGGGAACTTCTTGAGTTGCAGCAATGGTGTGAAGGACCTTTTGGAGGTTCCAGTGGTTAGATGTGATTGGCCTCGAGAAGCCTCAGCGGAAATGGGCCTCATCTCGCCTGGAGGGCAAAACCTCCTGGATTTTCTCGAGTTGCGGCAGGTGCTCACGACTTACGACGAGGACCTCAGGGAACCGCTCTGGTGGCCTCAGGAAAGGCCAGTCCCCATGCGAGTTCCTCTGGGGATTCCTCTCCCGTCGATGCCGGGGCCTAAGACCTTGTGTGGAGTCGGGGCCGGAACCTGAGGATTCCTCTCCAGTGCTGACATGGATCTTGGGGTACTTCTGGAGTCTCCCCAGGGGAGTCAGTCCTCGTCTCGAATGCGGGCATGCACTTGCGCTTTCCTCCAGAGCGGTAGCAGCAGTGTCACGCAGTCCTCCGCGTGGATCAAAGGATCTATGGTTTTCCCTCGAGTCTTTCCCACGAGGCTTTCCCACGAGGCTTTCCCACAGGGCTGTCCCACGTGCCCACGTGGTGGGAGTCGATCCTCGGCTTGAACGTCAAGGCAGTGCAGGGAAAACAGGTTCCTCTGGAATGGACTGACACATCTGGGGGACTCTTGGAATGGTGGCATGACCCTGGAGTTCCTCTCGCCTTTCCTGTGGAGAGCGCCTCCTCTTGAGATGCGACGGGAACGCCGGGAATTCTTTCCCTACGAAACAGGGAAAGGATCCCTCATCTCGAGCTAGGAGGCGGAAACGGGGCTCCATTGGAAGTGTGTGGGACCCCACGTGCTTCCCCTCGAGTGGAGACGGGTATGTCGGGGAACTTCTTGAGTTGCAGCAATGGTGTGAAGGACCCTTTGGAAGTTCCAGTGGTTAGATGTGATTAGCCTCGAGAAGCCTCAGCGGAAATGGGCCTCATCTCGCCTGGAGGGCAAAACCTCCTGGATTTTCTCGAGTTGCGGCAGGTGCTCTCGACTTACGACGAGGACATCAGGGACCCGCTCTGGTGGCCTCAGGAAAGGCCAGTCCCCATGCAAGTTCCTCGGGGGCGTCTCGGGATTCCTCTCCCGTCGATGCCGGGGCCTAAGACCTTGTGTGGAGTCGGGGCCGGAACCTGAGGATTCCTCTCCAGTGCTGACATGGATCTTGGGGTACTTCTGGAGTCTCCCCAGGGGAGTCAGTCCTCGTCTCGAATGCGGGCATGCACTTGCGCTTTCCTCCAGAGCGGTAGCAGCAGTGTCACGCAGTCCGCCGCGTTGATCAAAGGATCTATGGTTTTCCCTCGAGTCTTTCCCACGAGGCTTTCCCACGAGGCTTTCCCACAGGGCTGTCCCACGTGCACACGTGGTGGGAGTCGATCCTCGGCTTGAACGTCAAGGCAGTGCAGGGAAAACAGGTTCCTCTGTAATGGACTGACACATCTGGGGGTCTCTTGGAATGGTGGCACGACCCTGGAGTTCCTCTCCCCTTTCCTGTGGAGAGCGCCTCCTCTTGATATGCGACGGGATCGCCGGGAATTCTTTCCCTACGAAACAGGGAAAGGATCCCTCATCTCGAGCTAGGAGGCGGAAACGGGGCTCCCCTGGATGTGTGCGGGACCCCACGTGCTTCCTCTCGAGTGGAGACGGGTATGTCGGGGAACTTCTTGAGTTGCAGCAAGGGTGTGAAGGACCCTTTGGAAGTTCCAGTGGTTAGACGTGATTAGCCTCGAGAAGCCTCAGCGGAAATGGGCCTCATCTCGCCTGGAGGGCAAAACCTCCTGGATTTTCTCGAGTTGCGGCAGGTGCTCTCGACTTACGACGGGGGCCTCAGGGAACCGCTCTGGTGGCCTCAGGAAAGGCCTGTCCCCATGCGAGTTCCTCGGGGGCCTCTCGGGATTCCTCTCCCATCGATGCCGGGGCCTAAGACCTTGTGTGGAGTCGGGGCCGGAACCTGAGGATTCCTCTCCAGTGCTGACATGGATCTTGGGGTACTTCTGGAGTCTCCCCAGGGGAGTCAGTCCTCGTCTCGAATGCGGGCATGCACTTGCGCTTTCCTCCAGAGCGGTAGCAGCAGTGTCACGCAGTCCGCCTCGTGGATCAAAGGATCTATGGTTTTCCCTCGAGTCTTTCCCACGAGGCTTTCCCACGAGGCTTTCCCACAGGGCTGTCCCACGTGCACACGTGGTGGGAGTCGATCCTCGGCTTGAACGTCAAGGCAGTGCAGGGAAAACAGGTTCCTCTGGAATGGACTGACACATCTGGGGGACTCTTGGAATGGTGGCACGACCCTGGAGTTCCTCTCGCCTTTCCTGTGGAGAGCGCCTCCTCTTGAGATGCGACGGGAACGCCGGGAATTCTTTCCCTATGAAAAAGGGAAAGGATCCCTCATCTCGAGCTAGGAGGCGGAAACGGGGCTCCCCTGGATGTGTGCGGGACCCCACGTGCTTCCTCTCGAGTGCAGACGGGTATGTCGGGGAACTTCTTGAGTTGCAGCAAGGGTGTGAAGGAACCTTTGGAAGTTCCAGTGTTTAGACGTGATTAGCCTGGAGAAGCCTCAGCGGAAATGAGCCTCATCTCGCCGGGAGGGCAAAACCTCCTGGATTTTCTCGAGTTGCGGCAGGTGATCTCGACTTACGACGAGGACCTCAGGGACCCGCTCTGGTGGCCTCAGGAAAAACCAGTCCCCATGCGAGTTCCTCGGGGGCCTCTCGGGATCCCTCTCCCGTCGATGCCGGGGCCTAAGACCTTGTGTGGAGTCGGGGCCGGAACCTGAGGATTCCTCTCCAGTGCTGACATGGATCTTGGGGTACTTCTGGAGTCTCCCCAGGGGAGTCAGTCCTCGTCTCGAATGCGGGCATGCACTTGCGCTTTCCTCCAGAGCGGTAGCAGCAGTGTCACGCAGTCCGCCGCGTGGATCAAAGGATCTATGTTTTTCCCTCGAGTCTTTCCCACGAGGCTTTCCCACGAGGCTTTCCCACAGGGCTGTCCCACGTGCACACGTGGTGGGAGTCGATCCTCGGCTTGAACGTCAAGGCAGTGCAGGGAAAACAGGTTCCTCTGGAATGGACTGACACATCTGGGGGACTCTTGGAATGGTGTCACGACCCTGGAGTTCCTCTCGCCTTTCCTGTGGAGAGCGCCTCCTCTTGAGATGCGACGGGAACGCCGGGAATTCTTTCCCTACGAAACAGGGAAAGGATCCCTCATCTCGAGCTAGGAAGCGGAAACGGGGCTCCCCTGGATGTGTGCGGGACCCCACGTGCTTCCCCTCTAGTGGAGACGGGTATGTCGGGGAACTTCTTGAGTTGCAGCAATGGTGTGAAGGACCTTTTGGAGGTTCCAGTGGTTAGATGTGATTGGCCTCGAGAAGCCTCAGCGGAAATGGGCCTCATCTCGCCTGGAGGGCAAAACCTCCTGGATTTTCTCGAGTTGCGGCAGGTGCTCTCGACTTACGACGAGGACCTCAGGGAACCGCTCTGGTGGCCTCAGGAAAGGCCAGTCCCCATGCGAGTTCCTCTGGGGATTCCTCTCCCGTCGATGCCGGGGCCTAAGACCTTGTGTGGAGTCGGGGCCGGAACCTGAGGATTCCTCTCCAGTGCTGACATGGATCTTGGGGTACTTCTGGAGTCTCCCCAGGGGAGTCAGTCCTCGTCTCGAATGCGGGCATGCACTTGCGCTTTCCTCCAGAGCGGTAGCAGCAGTGTCACGCAGTCCTCCGCGTGGATCAAAGGATCTATGGTTTTCCCTCGAGTCTTTCCCACGAGGCTTTCCCACGAGGCTTTCCCACAGGGCTGTCCCACGTGCCCACGTGGTGGGAGTCGATCCTCGGCTTGAACGTCAAGGCAGTGCAGGGAAAACAGGTTCCTCTGGAATGGACTGACACATCTGGGGGACTCTTGGAATGGTGGCATGACCCTGGAGTTCCTCTCGCCTTTCCTGTGGAGAGCGCCTCCTCTTGAGATGCGACGGGAACGCCGGGAATTCTTTCCCTACGAAACAGGGAAAGGATCCCTCATCTCGAGCTAGGAGGCGGAAACGGGGCTCCATTGGAAGTGTGTGGGACCCCACGTGCTTCCCCTCGAGTGGAGACGGGTATGTCGGGGAACTTCTTGAGTTGCAGCAATGGTGTGAAGGACCCTTTGGAAGTTCCAGTGGTTAGATGTGATTAGCCTCGAGAAGCCTCAGCGGATATGGGCCTCATCTCGCCTGGAGGGCAAAACCTCCTGGATTTTCTCGAGTTGCGGCAGGTGATCTCGACTTAGGACGGGGACCTCAGAGACCCTCTCTGGAGGCCTCAGGAAAAGCCAGTCCCCATGCGAGTTCCTCGGGGGCCTCTCGGGATCCCTCTCCCGTCGATGCCGGGGCCTAAGACCTTGTGTGGAGTCGGGGCCGGAACCTGAGGATTCCTCTCCAGTGCTGACATGGATCTTGGGGTACTTCTGGAGTCTCCCCAGGGGAGTCAGTCCTCGTCTCGAATGCGGGCATGCACTTGCGCTTTCCTCCAGAGCGGTAGCAGCAGTGTCACGCAGTCCGCCGCGTGGATCAAAGGATCTATGGTTTTCCCTCGAGTCTTTCCCACGAGGCTTTCCCACGAGGCTTTCCCACAGGGCTGTCCCACGTACACACGTGGTGGGAGTCGATCCTCGGCTTGAACGTCAAGGCAGTGCATGGAAATCAGGTTCCTCTGGAATGGACTGACACATCTGGGGGACTCTTGGAATGGTGGCACGACCCTGGAGTTCCTCTCGCCTTTCCTGTGGAGAGCGCCTCCTCTTGAGATGCGACGGGAACGCCGGGAATTCTTTCCCTACGAAACAGGGAAAGGATCCCTCATCTCGAGCTAGGAGGTGGAAACGGGGCTCCCCTGGATGTGTGCGGGACCCACGTGCTTCCTCTCGAGTGGAGACGGGTATGTCGGGGAACTTCTTGAGTTGCAGCAAGGGTGTGAAGGACCCTTTGGAAGTTCCAGTGGTTAGACGTGATTAGCCTCGAGAAGCCTCAGCGGAAATGGGCCTCATCTCGCCTGGAGGGCAAAACCTCCTGGATTTTCTCGAGTTGCGGCAGGTGCTCTCGACATACGACGGGGACCTCAGGGACCCGCTCTGGTGGCCTCAGGAAAGGCCAGTCCCCATGCGAGTTCCTCGGGGGCCTCTCGGGATTCCTCTCCCGTCGATGCCGGGGCCTAAGACCTTGTGTGGAGTCGGGGCCGGAACCTCAGGATTCCTCTCCAGTGCTGACATGGATCTTGGGGTACTTCTGGAGTCTCCCCAGGGGAGTCAGTCCTCGTCTCGAATGCGGGCATGCACTTGCGCTTTCCTCCAGAGCGGTAGCAGCAGTGTCACGCAGTCCGCCTCGTGGATCAAAGGATCTATGGTTTTCCCTCGAGTCTTTCCCACGAGGCTTTCCCACGAGGCTTTCCCACAGGGCTGTCCCACGTGCACACGTGGTGGGAGTCGATCCTCGGCTTGAACGTCAAGGCAGTGCAGGGAAAACAGGTTCCTCTGGAATGGACTGACACATCTGGGGGACTCTTGGAATGGTGGCACGACCCTGGAGTTCCTCTCGCCTTTCCTGTGGAGAGCGCCTCCTCTTGAGATGCGACGGGAACGCCGGGAATTCTTTCCCTATGAAAAAGGGAAAGGATCCCTCATCTCGAGCTAGGAGGCGGAAACGGGGCTCCCCTGGATGTGTGCGGGACCCCACGTGCTTCCTCTCGAGTGCAGACGGGTATGTCGGGGAACTTCTTGAGTTGCAGCAAGGGTGTGAAGGAACCTTTGGAAGTTCCAGTGTTTAGACGTGATTAGCCTGGAGAAGCCTCAGCGGAAATGAGCCTCATCTCGCCGGGAGGGCAAAACCTCCTGGATTTTCTCGAGTTGCGGCAGGTGATCTCGACTTACGACGAGGACCTCAGGGACCCGCTCTGGTGGCCTCAGGAAAAACCAGTCCCCATGCGAGTTCCTCGGGGGCCTCTCGGGATCCCTCTCCCGTCGATGCCGGGGCCTAAGACCTTGTGTGGACTCGGGGCCGGAACCTGAGGATTCCTCTCCAGTGCTGACATGGATCTTGGGGTACTTCTGGAGTCTCCCCAGGGGAGTCAGTCCTCGTCTCGAATGCGGGCATGCACTTGCGCTTTCCTCCAGAGCGGTAGCAGCAGTGTCACGCAGTCCGCCACATGGATCAAAGGATCTATGTTTTTCCCTCGAGTCTTTCCCACGAGGCTTTCCCACGAGGCTTTCCCACAGGGCTGTCCCACGTGCACACGTGGTGGGAGTCGATCCTCGGCTTGAACGTCAAGGCAGTGCAGGGAAAACAGGTTCCTCTGGAATGGACTGACACATCTGGGGGACTCTTGGAATGGTGTCACGACCCTGGAGTTCCTCTCGCCTTTCCTGTGGAGAGCGCCTCCTCTTGAGATGCGACGGGAACGCCGGGAATTCTTTCCCTACGAAACAGGGAAAGGATCCCTCATCTCGAGCTAGGAAGCGGAAACGGGGCTCCCCTGGATGTGTGCGGGACCCCACGTGCTTCCCCTCTAGTGGAGACGGGTATGTCGGGAAACTTCTTGAGTTGCAGCAATGGTGTGAAGGACCCTTTGGAGGTTCCAGTGGTTAGATGTGATTGGCCTCGAGAAGCCTCAGCGGAAATGGGCCTCATCTCGCCTGGAGGGCAAAACCTCCTGGATTTTCTCGAGTTGCGGCAGGTGCTCTCGACTTACGACGAGGACCTCAGGGAACCGCTCTGGTGGCCTCAGGAAAGGCCAGTCCCCATGCGAGTTCCTCTGGGGATTCCTCTCCCGTCGATGCCGGGGCCTAAGACCTTGTGTGGAGTCGGGGCCGGAACCTGAGGATTCCTCTCCAGTGCTGACATGGATCTTGGGGTACTTCTGGAGTCTCCCCAGGGGAGTCAGTCCTCGTCTCGAATGCGGGCATGCACTTGCGCTTTCCTCCAGAGCGGTAGCAGCAGTGTCACGCAGTCCGCCGCGTGGATCAAAGGATCTATGGTTTTCCCTCGAGTCTTTCCCACGAGGCTTTCCCACGAGGCTTTCCCACAGGGCTGTCCCACGTGCCCACGTGGTGGGAGTCGATCCTCGGCTTGAACGTCAAGGCAGTGCAGGGAAAACAGGTTCCTCTGGAATGGACTGACACATCTGGGGGACTCTTGGAATGGTGGCATGACCCTGGAGTTCCTCTCGCCTTTCCTGTGGAGAGCGCCTCCTCTTGAGATGCGACGGGAACGCCGGGAATTCTTTCCCTACGAAACAGGGAAAGGATCCCTCATCTCGAGCTAGGAGGCGGAAACGGGGCTCCCCTGGAAGTGTGTGGGACCCCACGTGCTTCCCCTCGAGTGGAGACGGGTATGTCGGGGAACTTCTTGAGTTGCAGCAAGGGTGTGAAGGACCCTTTGGAAGTTCCAGTGGTTAGATGTGATTAGCCTCGAGAAGCCTCAGCGGAAATGGGCCTCATCTCGCCTGGAGGGCAAAACCTCCTGGATTTTCTCGAGTTGCGGCAGGTGCTCTCGACTTACGACGGGGACCTCGGGGACCCGCTCTGGTGGCCTCAGGAAAGGCCAGTCCCCATGCGAGTTCCTCGGGGGCCTCTCGGGATTCCTCTCCCATCGATGCCGGGGCCTAAGACCTTGTGTGGAGTCGGGGCCGGAACCTGAGGATTCCTCTCCAGTGCTGACATGGATCTTGGGGTACTTCTGGAGTCTCCCCAGGGGAGTCAGTCCTCGTCTCGAATGCGGGCATGCACTTGCGCTTTCCTCCAGAGCGGTAGCAGCAGTGTCACGCAGTCCGCCGCGTGGATCAAAGGATCTATGTTTTTCCCTCGAGTCTTTTCCACGAGGCTTTCCCACGAGGCTTTCCCACAGGGCTGTCCCACGTGCACACGTGGTGGGAGTCGATCCTCGGCTTGAACGTCAAGGCAGTGCAGGGAAATCAGGTTCCTCTGGAATGGACTGACACATCTGGGGGACTCTTGGAATGGTGGCACGACCCTGGGGTTCCTCTCGCCTTTCCTGTGGAGAGCGCCTCCTCTTGAGATGCGACGGGAACGCCGGGAATTCTTTCCCTACGAAACAGGGAAAGGATCCCTCATCTCGAGCTAGGAGGCGGAAACGGGGCTCCCCTGGATGTGTGCGGGACCCACGTGCTTCCTCTCGAGTGGAGACGGGTATGTCGGGGAACTTCTTGAGTTGCAGCAAGGGTGTGAAGGACCCTTTGGAAGTTCCAGTGGTTAGACGTGATTAGCCTCGAGAAGCCTCAGCGTAAATGGGCCTCATCTCGCCTGGAGGGCAAAACCTCCTGGATTTTCTCGAGTTGCGGCAGGTGCTCTCGACATACGACGGGGACCTCAGGGACCCGCTCTGGTGGCCTCAGGAAAGGCCAGTCCCCATGCGAGTTCCTCGGGGGCCTCTCGGGATTCCTCTCCCGTCGATGCCGGGGCCTAAGACCTTGTGTGGAGTCGGGGCCGGAACCTCAGGATTCCTCTCCAGTGCTGACATGGATCTTGGGGTACTTCTGGAGTCTCCCCAGGGGAGTCAGTCCTCGTCTCGAATGGGGGCATGCACTTGCGCTTTCCTCCAGAGCGGTAGCAGCAGTGTCACGCATTCCGCCGCGTGGATCAAAGGATCTATGGTTTTCCCTCGAGTCTTTCCCACGAGGCTTTCTCACGAGGCTTTCCCACAGGGCTGTCCCACGTGCACACGTGGTGGGAGTCGATCCTCGGCTTGAACGTCAAGGCAGTGCAGGGAAAACAGGTTCCTCTGGAATGGACTGACACATCTGGGGGACTCTTAGAATGGTGTCACGACCCTGGAGTTCCTCTCGCCTTTCCTGTGGAGAGCGCCTCCTCTTGAGATGCGACGGGAACGCCGGGAATTCTTTCCCTACGAAACAGGGAAAGGATCCCTCATCTCGAGCTAGGAAGCGGAAACGGGGCTCCCCTGGATGTGTGCGGGACCCCACGTGCTTCCCCTCTAGTGGAGACGGGTATGTCGGGTAACTTCTTGAGTTGCAGCAATGGTGTGAAGGACCCTTTGGAGGTTCCAGTGGTTAGATGTGATTGGCCTCGAGAAGCCTCAGCGGAAATGGGCCTCATCTCGCCTGGAGGGCAAAACCTCCTGGATTTTCTCGAGTTGCGGCAGGTGCTCTCGACTTACGACGAGGACCTCAGGGAACCGCTCTGGTGGCCTCAGGAAAGGCCAGTCCCCATGCGAGTTCCTCTGGGGATTCCTCTCCCGTCGATGCCGGGGCCTAAGACCTTGTGTGGAGTCGGGGCCGGAACCTGAGGATTCCTCTCCAGTGCTGACATGGATCTTGGGGTACTTCTGGAGTCTCCCCAGGGGAGTCAGTCCTCGTCTCGAATGCGGGCATGCACTTGCGCTTTCCTCCAGAGCGGTAGCAGCAGTGTCACGCAGTCCGCCGCGTGGATCAAAGGATCTATGGTTTTCCCTCGAGTCTTTCCCACGAGGCTTTCCCACGAGGCTTTCCCACAGGGCTGTCCCACGTGCCCACGTGGTGGGAGTCGATCCTCGGCTTGAACGTCAAGGCAGTGCAGGGAAAACAGGTTCCTCTGGAATGGACTGACACATCTGGGGGACTCTTGGAATGGTGGCATGACCCTGGAGTTCCTCTCGCCTTTCCTGTGGAGAGCGCCTCCTCTTGAGATGTGACGGGAACGCCGGGAATTCTTTCCCTACGAAACAGGGAAAGGATCCCTCATCTCGAGCTAGGAGGCGGAAACGGGGATCCCCTGGAAGTGTGTGGGACCCCACGTGCTTCCCCTTGAGTGGAGACGGGTATGTCGGGGAACTTCTTTAGTTGCAGCAAGGGTGTGAAGGACCCTTTGGAAGTTCCAGTGGTTAGATGTGATTAGCCTCGAGAAGCCTCAGCGGAAATGGGCCTCATCTCGCCTGGAGGGCAAAACCTCCTGGATTTTCTCAAGTTGCGGCAGGTGCTCTCGACTTACGACGAGGACCTCAGGGACCCGCTCTGGTGGCCTCAGGAAAGGCCAGTCCCCATGCAAGTTCCTCGGGGGCGTCTCGGGATTCCTCTCCCGTCGATGCCGGGGCCTAAGACCTTGTGTGGAGTCGGGGCCGGAACCTGAGGATTCCTCTCCAGTGCTGACATGGATCTTGGGGTACTTCTGGAGTCTCCCCAGGGGAGTCAGTCCTCGTCTCGAATGCGGGCATGCACTTGCGCTTTCCTCCAGAGCGGTAGCAGCAGTGTCACGCAGTCCGCCGCGTGGATCAAAGGATCTATGGTTTTCCCTCGAGTCTTTCCCACGAGGCTTTCCCACGAGGCTTTCCCACAGGGCTGTCCCACGTGCCCACGTGGTGGGAGTCGATCCTCGGCTTGAACGTCAAGGCAGTGCAGGGAAAACAGGTTCCTCTGGAATGGACTGACACATCTGGGGGACTCTTGGAATGGTGGCATGACCCTGGAGTTCCTCTCGCCTTTCCTGTGGAGAGCGCCTCCTCTTGAGATGCGACGGGAACGCCGGGAATTCTTTCCCTACGAAACAGGGAAAGGATCCCTCATCTCGAGCTAGGAGGTGGAAACGGGGCTCCCCTGGAAGTGTGTGGGACCCCACGTGCTTCCCCTCGAGTGGAGACGGGTATGTCGGGGAACTTCTTTAGTTGCAGCAAGGGTGTGAAGGACCCTTTGGAAGTTCCAGTGGTTAGATGTGATTAGCCTCGAGAAGCCTAAGCGGAAATGGGCCTCATCTCGCCTGGAGGGCAAAACCTCCTGGATTTTCTCGAGTTGCGGCAGGTGCTCTCGACTTACGACGAGGACCTCAGGGACCCGCTCTGGTGGCCTCAGGAAAGGCCAGTCCCCATGCAAGTTCCTCGGGGGCGTCTCGGGATTCCTCTCCCGTCGATGCCGGGGCCTAAGACCTTGTGTGGAGTCGGGGCCGGAACCTGAGGATTCCTCTCCAGTGCTGACATGGATCTTGGGGTACTTCTGGAGTCTCCCCAGGGGAGTCAGTCCTCGTCTCGAATGCGGGCATGCACTTGCGCTTTCCTCCAGAGCGGTAGCAGCAGTGTCACGCAGTCCGCCGCGTTGATCAAAGGATCTATGGTTTTCCCTCGAGTCTTTCCCACGAGGCTTTCCCACGAGGCTTTCCCACAGGGCTGTCCCACGTGCACACGTGGTGGGAGTCGATCCTCGGCTTGAACGTCAAGGCAGTGCAGGGAAAACAGGTTCCTCTGTAATGGACTGACACATCTGGGGGTCTCTTGGAATGGTGGCACGACCCTGGAGTTCCTCTCCCCTTTCCTGTGGAGAGCGCCTCCTCTTGATATGCGACGGGATCGCCGGGAATTCTTTCCCTACGAAACAGGGAAAGGATCCCTCATCTCGAGCTAGGAGGCGGAAACGGGGCTCCACTGGATGTGTGCGGGACCCCACGTGCTTCCTCTCGAGTGGAGACGGGTATGTCGGGGAACTTCTTGAGTTGCAGCAAGGGTGTGAAGGACCCTTTGGAAGTTCCAGTGGTTAGACGTGATTAGCCTCGAGAAGCCTCAGCGGAAATGGGCCTCATCTCGCCTGGAGGGCAAAACCTCCTGGATTTTCTCGAGTTGCGGCAGGTGCTCTCGACTTACGACGGGGACCTCAGGGAACCGCTCTGGTGGCCTCAGGAAAGGCCTGTCCCCATGCGAGTTCCTCGGGGGCCTCTCGGGATCCCTCTCCCGTCGATGCCGGGGCCTAAGACCTTGTGTGGAGTCGGGGCCGGAACCTGAGGATTCCTCTCCAGTGCTGACATGGATCTTGGGGTACTTCTGGAGTCTCCCCAGGGGAGTCAGTCCTCGTCTCGAATGCGGGCATGCACTTGCGCTTTCCTCCAGAGCGGTAGCAGCAGTGTCACGCAGTCCGCCGCATGGATCAAAGGATCTATGTTTTTCCCTCGAGTCTTTCCCACGAGGCTTTCCCACGAGGCTTTCCCACAGGGCTGTCCCACGTGCACACGTGGTGGGAGTCGATCCTCGGCTTGAACGTCAAGGCAGTGCAGGGAAAACAGGTTCCTCTGGAATGGACTGACACATCTGGGGGACTCTTGGAATGGTGTCACGACCCTGGAGTTCCTCTCGCCTTTCCTGTGGAGAGCGCCTCCTCTTGAGATGCGACGGGAACGCCGGGAATTCTTTCCCTACGAAACAGGGAAAGGATCCCTCATCTCGAGCTAGGAGGTGGAAACGGGGCTCCCCTGGATGTGTGCGGGACCCCACGTGCTTCCTCTCGAGTGCAGACGGGTATGTCGGGGAACTTCTTGAGTTGCAGCAAGGGTGTGAAGGACCCTTTGGAAGTTCCAGTGTTTAGACGTGGTTAGCCTCGAGAAGCCTCAGAGGAAATGAGCCTCATCTCGCCTGAAGGGCAAAACCTCCTGGATTTTCTCGAGTTGCGGCAGGTGATCTCGACTTAGGACGGGGACCTCAGAGACCCTCTCTGGAGGCCTCAGGAAAAGCCAGTCCCCATGCGAGTTCCTCGGGGGCCTCTCGGGATCCCTCTCCCGTCGATGCCGGGGCCTAAGACCTTGTGTGGAGTCGGGGCCGGAACCTGAGGATTCCTCTCCAGTGCTGACATGGATCTTGGGGTACTTCTGGAGTCTCCCCAGGGGAGTCAGTCCTCGTCTCGAATGCGGGCATGCACTTGCGCTTTCCTCCAGAGCGGTAGCAGCAGTGTCACGCAGTCCGCCGCGTGGATCAAAGGATCTATGGTTTTCCCTCGAGTCTTTCCCACGAGGCTTTCCCACGAGGCTTTCCCACAGGGCTGTCCCACGTACACACGTGGTGGGAGTCGATCCTCGGCTTGAACGTCAAGGCAGTGCATGGAAATCAGGTTCCTCTGGAATGGACTGACACATCTGGGGGACTCTTGGAATGGTGGCACGACCCTGGAGTTCCTCTCGCCTTTCCTGTGGAGAGCGCCTCCTCTTGAGATGCGACGGGAACGCCGGGAATTCTTTCCCTACGAAACAGGGAAAGGATCCCTCATCTCGAGCTAGGAGGCGGAAACGGGGCTCCCCTGGATGTGTGCGGGACCCACGTGCTTCCTCTCGAGTGGAGACGGGTATGTCGGGGAACTTCTTGAGTTGCAGCAAGGGTGTGAAGGACCCTTTGGAAGTTCCAGTGGTTAGACGTGATTAGCCTCGAGAAGCCTCAGCGGAAATGGGCCTCATCTCGCCTGGAGGGCAAAACCTCCTGGATTTTCTCGAGTTGCGGCAGGTGCTCTCGACATACGACGGGGACCTCAGGGACCCGCTCTGGTGGCCTCAGGAAAGGCCAGTCCCCATGCGAGTTCCTCGGGGGCCTCTCGGGATTCCTCTCCCGTCGATGCCGGGGCCTAAGACCTTGTGTGGAGTCGGGGCCGGAACCTCAGGATTCCTCTCCAGTGCTGACATGGATCTTGGGGTACTTCTGGAGTCTCCCCAGGGGAGTCAGTCCTCGTCTCGAATGCGGGCATGCACTTGCGCTTTCCTCCAGAGCGGTAGCAGCAGTGTCACGCAGTCCGCCTCGTGGATCAAAGGATCTATGGTTTTCCCTCGAGTCTTTCCCACGAGGCTTTCCCACGAGGCTTTCCCACAGGGCTGTCCCACGTGCACACGTGGTGGGAGTCGATCCTCGGCTTGAACGTCAAAGCAGTGCAGGGAAAACAGGTTCCTCTGGAATGGACTGACACATCTGGGGGACTCTTGGAATGGTGGCACGACCCTGGAGTTCCTCTCGCCTTTCCTGTGGAGAGCGCCTCCTCTTGAGATGCGACGGGAACGCCGGGAATTCTTTCCCTATGAAAAAGGGAAAGGATCCCTCATCTCGAGCTAGGAGGCGGAAACGGGGCTCCCCTGGATGTGTGCGGGACCCCACGTGCTTCCTCTCGAGTGCAGACGGGTATGTCGGGGAACTTCTTGAGTTGCAGCAAGGGTGTGAAGGAACCTTTGGAAGTTCCAGTGTTTAGACGTGATTAGCCTGGAGAAGCCTCAGCGGAAATGAGCCTCATCTCGCCGGGAGGGCAAAACCTCCTGGATTTTCTCGAGTTGCGGCAGGTGATCTCGACTTACGACGAGGACCTCAGGGACCCGCTCTGGTGGCCTCAGGAAAAACCAGTCCCCATGCGAGTTCCTCGGGGGCCTCTCGGGATCCCTCTCCCGTCGATGCCGGGGCCTAAGACCTTGTGTGGACTCGGGGCCGGAACCTGAGGATTCCTCTCCAGTGCTGACATGGATCTTGGGGTACTTCTGGAGTCTCCCCAGGGGAGTCAGTCCTCGTCTCGAATGCGGGCATGCACTTGCGCTTTCCTCCAGAGCGGTAGCAGCAGTGTCACGCAGTCCGCCACATGGATCAAAGGATCTATGTTTTTCCCTCGAGTCTTTCCCACGAGGCTTTCCCACGAGGCTTTCCCACAGGGCTGTCCCACGTGCACACGTGGTGGGAGTCGATCCTCGGCTTGAACGTCAAGGCAGTGCAGGGAAAACAGGTTCCTCTGGAATGGACTGACACATCTGGGGGACTCTTGGAATGGTGTCACGACCCTGGAGTTCCTCTCGCCTTTCCTGTGGAGAGCGCCTCCTCTTGAGATGCGACGGGAACGCCGGGAATTCTTTCCCTACGAAGCAGGGAAAGGATCCCTCATCTCGAGCTAGGAAGCGGAAACGGGGCTCCCCTGGATGTGTGCGGGACCCCACGTGCTTCCCCTCTAGTGGAGACGGGTATGTCGGGGAACTTCTTGAGTTGCAGCAATGGTGTGAAGGACCCTTTGGAGGTTCCAGTGGTTAGATGTGATTGGCCTCGAGAAGCCTCAGCGGAAATGGGCCTCATCTCGCCTGGAGGGCAAAACCTCCTGGATTTTCTCGAGTTGCGGCAGGTGCTCTCGACTTACGACGAGGACCTCAGGGAACCGCTCTGGTGGCCTCAGGAAAGGCCAGTCCCCATGCGAGTTCCTCTGGGGATTCCTCTCCCGTCGATGCCGGGGCCTAAGACCTTGTGTGGAGTCGGGGCCGGAACCTGAGGATTCCTCTCCAGTGCTGACATGGATCTTGGGGTACTTCTGGAGTCTCCCCAGGGGAGTCAGTCCTCGTCTCGAATGCGGGCATGCACTTGCGCTTTCCTCCAGAGCGGTAGCAGCAGTGTCACGCAGTCCGCCGCGTGGATCAAAGGATCTATGGTTTTCCCTCGAGTCTTTCCCACGAGGCTTTCCCACGAGGCTTTCCCACAGGGCTGTCCCACGTGCCCACGTGGTGGGAGTCGATCCTCGGCTTGAACGTCAAGGCAGTGCAGGGAAAACAGGTTCCTCTGGAATGGACTGACACATCTGGGGGACTCTTGGAATGGTGGCATGACCCTGGAGTTCCTCTCGCCTTTCCTGTGGAGAGCGCCTCCTCTTGAGATGCGACGGGAACGCCGGGAATTCTTTCCCTACGAAACAGGGAAAGGATCCCTCATCTCGAGCTAGGAGGCGGAAACGGGGCTCCCCTGGAAGTGTGTGGGACCCCACGTGCTTCCCCTCGAGTGGAGACGGGTATGTCGGGGAACTTCTTTAGTTGCAGCAAGGGTGTGAAGGACCCTTTGGAAGTTCCAGTGGTTAGATGTGATTAGCCTCGAGAAGCCTCAGCGGAAATGGGCCTCATCTCGCCTGGAGGGCAAAACCTCCTGGATTTTCTCGAGTTGCGGCAGGTGCTCTCGACTTACGACGAGGACCTCAGGGACCCGCTCTGGTGGCCTCAGGAAAGGCCAGTCCCCATGCAAGTTCCTCGGGGGCGTCTCGGGATTCCTCTCCCGTCGATGCCGGGGCCTAAGACCTTGTGTGGAGTCGGGGCCGGAACCTGAGGATTCCTCTCCAGTGCTGACATGGATCTTGGGGTACTTCTGGAGTCTCCCCAGGGGAGTCAGTCCTCGTCTCGAATGCGGGCATGCACTTGCGCTTTCCTCCAGAGCGGTAGCAGCAGTGTCACGCAGTCCGCCGCGTTGATCAAAGGATCTATGGTTTTCCCTCGAGTCTTTCCCACGAGGCTTTCCCACGAGGCTTTCCCACAGGGCTGTCCCACGTGCACACGTGGTGGGAGTCGATCCTCGGCTTGAACGTCAAGGCAGTGCAGGGAAAACAGGTTCCTCTGGAATGGACTGACACATCTGGGGGTCTCTTGGAATGGTGGCACGACCCTGGAGTTCCTCTCCCCTTTCCTGTGGAGAGCGCCTCCTCTTGATATGCGACGGGATCGCCGGGAATTCTTTCCCTACGAAACAGGGAAAGGATCCCTCATCTCGAGCTAGGAGGCGGAAACGGGGCTCCACTGGATGTGTGCGGGACCCCACGTGCTTCCTCTCGAGTGGAGACGGGTATGTCGGGGAACTTCTTGAGTTGCAGCAAGGGTGTGAAGGACCCTTTGGAAGTTCCAGTGGTTAGACGTGATTAGCCTCGAGAAGCCTCAGCGGAAATGGGCCTCATCTCGCCTGGAGGGCAAAACCTCCTGGATTTTCTCGAGTTGCGGCAGGTGCTCTCGACTTACGACGGGGACCTCAGGGAACCGCTCTGGTGGCCTCAGGAAAGGCCTGTCCCCATGCGAGTTCCTCGGGGGCCTCTCGGGATCCCTCTCCCGTCGATGCCGGGGCCTAAGACCTTGTGTGGAGTCGGGGCCGGAACCTGAGGATTCCTCTCCAGTGCTGACATGGATCTTGGGGTACTTCTGGAGTCTCCCCAGGGGAGTCAGTCCTCGTCTCGAATGCGGGCATGCACTTGCGCTTTCCTCCAGAGCGGTAGCAGCAGTGTCACGCAGTCCGCCGCATGGATCAAAGGATCTATGTTTTTCCCTCGAGTCTTTCCCACGAGGCTTTCCCACGAGGCTTTCCCACAGGGCTGTCCCACGTGCACACGTGGTGGGAGTCGATCCTCGGCTTGAACGTCAAGGCAGTGCAGGGAAAACAGGTTCCTCTGGAATGGACTGACACATCTGGGGGACTCTTGGAATGGTGTCACGACCCTGGAGTTCCTCTCGCCTTTCCTGTGGAGAGCGCCTCCTCTTGAGATGCGACGGGAACGCCGGGAATTCTTTCCCTACGAAACAGGGAAAGGATCCCTCATCTCGAGCTAGGAGGTGGAAACGGGGCTCCCCTGGATGTGTGCGGGACCCCACGTGCTTCCTCTCGAGTGCAGACGGGTATGTCGGGGAACTTCTTGAGTTGCAGCAAGGGTGTGAAGGACCCTTTGGAAGTTCCAGTGTTTAGACGTGGTTAGCCTCGAGAAGCCTCAGAGGAAATGAGCCTCATCTCGCCTGAAGGGCAAAACCTCCTGGATTTTCTCGAGTTGCGGCAGGTGATCTCGACTTAGGACGGGGACCTCAGAGACCCTCTCTGGAGGCCTCAGGAAAAGCCAGTCCCCATGCGAGTTCCTCGGGGGCCTCTCGGGATCCCTCTCCCGTCGATGCCGGGGCCTAAGACCTTGTGTGGAGTCGGGGCCGGAACCTGAGGATTCCTCTCCAGTGCTGACATGGATCTTGGGGTACTTCTGGAGTCTCCCCAGGGGAGTCAGTCCTCGTCTCGAATGCGGGCATGCACTTGCGCTTTCCTCCAGAGCGGTAGCAGCAGTGTCACGCAGTCCGCCGCGTGGATCAAAGGATCTATGGTTTTCCCTCGAGTCTTTCCCACGAGGCTTTCCCACGAGGCTTTCCCACAGGGCTGTCCCACGTACACACGTGGTGGGAGTCGATCCTCGGCTTGAACGTCAAGGCAGTGCATGGAAATCAGGTTCCTCTGGAATGGACTGACACATCTGGGGGACTCTTGGAATGGTGGCACGACCCTGGAGTTCCTCTCGCCTTTCCTGTGGAGAGCGCCTCCTCTTGAGATGCGACGGGAACGCCGGGAATTCTTTCCCTACGAAACAGGGAAAGGATCCCTCATCTCGAGCTAGGAGGCGGAAACGGGGCTCCCCTGGATGTGTGCGGGACCCACGTGCTTCCTCTCGAGTGGAGACGGGTATGTCGGGGAACTTCTTGAGTTGCAGCAAGGGTGTGAAGGACCCTTTGGAAGTTCCAGTGGTTAGACGTGATTAGCCTCGAGAAGCCTCAGCGGAAATGGGCCTCATCTCGCCTGGAGGGCAAAACCTCCTGGATTTTCTCGAGTTGCGGCAGGTGCTCTCGACATACGACGGGGACCTCAGGGACCCGCTCTGGTGGCCTCAGGAAAGGCCAGTCCCCATGCGAGTTCCTCGGGGGCCTCTCGGGATTCCTCTCCCGTCGATGCCGGGGCCTAAGACCTTGTGTGGAGTCGGGGCCGGAACCTCAGGATTCCTCTCCAGTGCTGACATGGATCTTGGGGTACTTCTGGAGTCTCCCCAGGGGAGTCAGTCCTCGTCTCGAATGCGGGCATGCACTTGCGCTTTCCTCCAGAGCGGTAGCAGCAGTGTCACGCATTCCGCCGCGTGGATCAAAGGATCTATGGTTTTCCCTCGAGTCTTTCCCACGAGGCTTTCTCACGAGGCTTTCCCACAGGGCTGTCCCACGTGCACACGTGGTGGGAGTCGATCCTCGGATTGAACGTCAAGGCAGTGCAGGGAAAACAGGTTCCTCTGGAATGGACTGACACATCTGGGGGACTCTTGGAATGGTGTCACGACCCTGGAGTTCCTCTCGCCTTTCCTGTGGAGAGCGCCTCCTCTTGAGATGCGACGGGAACGCCGGGAATTCTTTCCCTACGAAACAGGGAAAGGATCCCTCATCTCGAGCTAGGAAGCGGAAACGGGGCTCCCCTGGATGTGTGCGGGACCCCACGTGCTTCCCCTCTAGTGGAGACGGGTATGTCGGGGAACTTCTTGAGTTGCAGCAATGGTGTGAAGGACCCTTTGGAGGTTCCAGTGGTTAGATGTGATTGGCCTCGAGAAGCCTCAGCGGAAATGGGCCTCATCTCGCCTGGAGGGCAAAACCTCCTGGATTTTCTCGAGTTGCGGCAGGTGCTCTCGACTTACGACGAGGACCTCAGGGAACCGCTCTGGTGGCCTCAGGAAAGGCCAGTCCCCATGCGAGTTCCTCTGGGGATTCCTCTCCCGTCGATGCCGGGGCCTAAGACCTTGTGTGGAGTCAGGGCCGGAACCTGAGGATTCCTCTCCAGTGCTGACATGGATCTTGGGGTACTTCTGGAGTCTCCCCAGGGGAGTCAGTCCTCATCTCGAATGCGGGCATGCACTTGCGCTTTCCTCCAGAGCGGTAGCAGCAGTGTCACGCAGTCCGCCGCGTGGATCAAAGGATCTATGGTTTTCCCTCGAGTCTTTCCCACGAGGCTTTCCCACGAGGCTATCCCACAGGGCTGTCCCACGTGCCCACGTGGTGGGAGTCGATCCTCGGCTTGAACGTCAAGGCAGTGCAGGGAAAACAGGTTCCTCTGGAATGGACTGACACATCTGGGGGACTCTTGGAATGGTGGCATGACCCTGGAGTTCCTCTCGCCTTTCCTGTGGAGAGCGCCTCCTCTTGAGATGCGACGGGAACGCCGGGAATTCTTTCCCTACGAAACAGGGAAAGGATCCCTCATCTCGAGCTAGGAGGCGGAAACGGGGCTCCCCTGGAAGTGTGTGGGACCCCACGTGCTTCCCCTCGAGTGGAGACGGGTATGTCGGGGAACTTCTTGAGTTGCAGCAAGGGTGTGAAGGACCCTTTGGAAGTTCCAGTGGTTAGATGTGATTAGCCTCGAGAAGCCTCAGCGGAAATGGGCCTCATCTCGCCTGGAGGGCAAAACCTCCTGGATTTTCTCGAGTTGCGGCAGGTGCTCTCGACTTACGACGGGGACCTCGGGGACCCGCTCTGGTGGCCTCAGGAAAGGCCAGTCCCCATGCGAGTTCCTCGGGGGCCTCTCGGGATTCCTCTCCCATCGATGCCGGGGCCTAAGACCTTGTGTGGAGTCGGGGCCGGAACCTGAGGATTCCTCTCCAGTGCTGACATGGATCTTGGGGTACTTCTGGAGTCTCCCCAGGGGAGTCAGTCCTCGTCTCGAATGCGGGCATGCACTTGCGCTTTCCTCCAGAGCGGTAGCAGCAGTGTCACGCAGTCCGCCACATGGATCAAAGGATCTATGTTTTTCCCTCGAGTCTTTCCCACGAGGCTTTCCCACGAGGCTTTCCCACAGGGCTGTCCCACGTGCACACGTGGTGGGAGTCGATCCTCGGCTTGAACGTCAAGGCAGTGCAGGGAAAACAGGTTCCTCTGGAATGGACTGACACATCTGGGGGACTCTTGGAATGGTGTCACGACCCTGGAGTTCCTCTCGCCTTTCCTGTGGAGAGCGCCTCCTCTTGAGATGCGACGGGAACGCCGGGAATTCTTTCCCTACGAAACAGGGAAAGGATCCCTCATCTCGAGCTAGGAAGCGGAAACGGGGCTCCCCTGGATGTGTGCGGGACCCCACGTGCTTCCCCTCTAGTGGAGACGGGTATGTCGGGGAACTTCTTGAGTTGCAGCAATGGTGTGAAGGACCCTTTGGAGGTTCCAGTGGTTAGATGTGATTGGCCTCGAGAAGCCTCAGCGGAAATGGGCCTCATCTCGCCTGGAGGGCAAAACCTCCTGGATTTTCTCGAGTTGCGGCAGGTGCTCTCGACTTACGACGAGGACCTCAGGGAACCGCTCTGGTGGCCTCAGGAAAGGCCAGTCCCCATGCGAGTTCCTCTGGGGATTCCTCTCCCGTCGATGCCGGGGCCTAAGACCTTGTGTGGAGTCGGGGCCGGAACCTGAGGATTCCTCTCCAGTGCTGACATGGATCTTGGGGTACTTCTGGAGTCTCCCCAGGGGAGTCAGTCCTCGTCTCGAATGCGGGCATGCACTTGCGCTTTCCTCCAGAGCGGTAGCAGCAGTGTCACGCAGTCCGCCGCGTGGATCAAAGGATCTATGGTTTTCCCTCGAGTCTTTCCCACGAGGCTTTCCCACGAGGCTTTCCCACAGGGCTGTCCCACGTGCCCACGTGGTGGGAGTCGATCCTCGGCTTGAACGTCAAGGCAGTGCAGGGAAAACAGGTTCCTCTGGAATGGACTGACACATCTGGGGGACTCTTGGAATGGTGGCATGACCCTGGAGTTCCTCTCGCCTTTCCTGTGGAGAGCGCCTCCTCTTGAGATGCGACGGGAACGCCGGGAATTCTTTCCCTACGAAACAGGGAAAGGATCCCTCATCTCGAGCTAGGAGGCGGAAACGGGGCTCCCCTGGAAGTGTGTGGGACCCCACGTGCTTCCCCTCGAGTGGAGACGGGTATGTCGGGGAACTTCTTTAGTTGCAGCAAGGGTGTGAAGGACCCTTTGGAAGTTCCAGTGGTTAGATGTGATTAGCCTCGAGAAGCCTCAGCGGAAATGGGCCTCATCTCGCCTGGAGGGCAAAACCTCCTGGATTTTCTCGAGTTGCGGCAGGTGCTCTCGACTTACGACGAGGACCTCAGGGACCCGCTCTGGTGGCCTCAGGAAAGGCCAGTCCCCATGCAAGTTCCTCGGGGGCGTCTCGGGATTCCTCTCCCGTCGATGCCGGGGCCTAAGACCTTGTGTGGAGTCGGGGCCGGAACCTGAGGATTCCTCTCCAGTGCTGACATGGATCTTGGGGTACTTCTGGAGTCTCCCCAGGGGAGTCAGTCCTCGTCTCGAATGCGGGCATGCACTTGCGCTTTCCTCCAGAGCGGTAGCAGCAGTGTCACGCAGTCCGCCGCGTTGATCAAAGGATCTATGGTTTTCCCTCGAGTCTTTCCCACGAGGCTTTCCCACGAGGCTTTCCCACAGGGCTGTCCCACGTGCACACGTGGTGGGAGTCGATCCTCGGCTTGAACGTCAAGGCAGTGCAGGGAAAACAGGTTCCTCTGTAATGGACTGACACATCTGGGGGTCTCTTGGAATGGTGGCACGACCCTGGAGTTCCTCTCCCCTTTCCTGTGGAGAGCGCCTCCTCTTGATATGCGACGGGATCGCCGGGAATTCTTTCCCTACGAAACAGGGAAAGGATCCCTCATCTCGAGCTAGGAGGCGGAAACGGGGCTCCACTGGATGTGTGCGGGACCCCACGTGCTTCCTCTCGAGTGGAGACGGGTATGTCGGGGAACTTCTTGAGTTGCAGCAAGGGTGTGAAGGACCCTTTGGAAGTTCCAGTGGTTAGACGTGATTAGCCTCGAGAAGCCTCAGCGGAAATGGGCCTCATCTCGCCTGGAGGGCAAAACCTCCTGGATTTTCTCGAGTTGCGGCAGGTGCTCTCGACTTACGACGGGGACCTCAGGGAACCGCTCTGGTGGCCTCAGGAAAGGCCTGTCCCCATGCGAGTTCCTCGGGGGCCTCTCGGGATCCCTCTCCCGTCGATGCCGGGGCCTAAGACCTTGTGTGGAGTCGGGGCCGGAACCTGAGGATTCCTCTCCAGTGCTGACATGGATCTTGGGGTACTTCTGGAGTCTCCCCAGGGGAGTCAGTCCTCGTCTCGAATGCGGGCATGCACTTGCGCTTTCCTCCAGAGCGGTAGCAGCAGTGTCACGCAGTCCGCCGCATGGATCAAAGGATCTATGTTTTTCCCTCGAGTCTTTCCCACGAGGCTTTCCCACGAGGCTTTCCCACAGGGCTGTCCCACGTGCACACGTGGTGGGAGTCGATCCTCGGCTTGAACGTCAAGGCAGTGCAGGGAAAACAGGTTCCTCTGGAATGGACTGACACATCTGGGGGACTCTTGGAATGGTGTCACGACCCTGGAGTTCCTCTCGCCTTTCCTGTGGAGAGCGCCTCCTCTTGAGATGCGACGGGAACGCCGGGAATTCTTTCCCTACGAAACAGGGAAAGGATCCCTCATCTCGAGCTAGGAGGTGGAAACGGGGCTCCCCTGGATGTGTGCGGGACCCCACGTGCTTCCTCTCGAGTGCAGACGGGTATGTCGGGGAACTTCTTGAGTTGCAGCAAGGGTGTGAAGGACCCTTTGGAAGTTCCAGTGTTTAGACGTGGTTAGCCTCGAGAAGCCTCAGAGGAAATGAGCCTCATCTCGCCTGAAGGGCAAAACCTCCTGGATTTTCTCGAGTTGCGGCAGGTGATCTCGACTTAGGACGGGGACCTCAGAGACCCTCTCTGGAGGCCTCAGGAAAAGCCAGTCCCCATGCGAGTTCCTCGGGGGCCTCTCGGGATCCCTCTCCCGTCGATGCCGGGGCCTAAGACCTTGTGTGGAGTCGGGGCCGGAACCTGAGGATTCCTCTCCAGTGCTGACATGGATCTTGGGGTACTTCTGGAGTCTCCCCAGGGGAGTCAGTCCTCGTCTCGAATGCGGGCATGCACTTGCGCTTTCCTCCAGAGCGGTAGCAGCAGTGTCACGCAGTCCGCCGCGTGGATCAAAGGATCTATGGTTTTCCCTCGAGTCTTTCCCACGAGGCTTTCCCACGAGGCTTTCCCACAGGGCTGTCCCACGTACACACGTGGTGGGAGTCGATCCTCGGCTTGAACGTCAAGGCAGTGCATGGAAATCAGGTTCCTCTGGAATGGACTGACACATCTGGGGGACTCTTGGAATGGTGGCACGACCCTGGAGTTCCTCTCGCCTTTCCTGTGGAGAGCGCCTCCTCTTGAGATGCGACGGGAACGCCGGGAATTCTTTCCCTACGAAACAGGGAAAGGATCCCTCATCTCGAGCTAGGAGGCGGAAACGGGGCTCCCCTGGATGTGTGCGGGACCCACGTGCTTCCTCTCGAGTGGAGACGGGTATGTCGGGGAACTTCTTGAGTTGCAGCAAGGGTGTGAAGGACCCTTTGGAAGTTCCAGTGGTTAGACGTGATTAGCCTCGAGAAGCCTCAGCGGAAATGGGCCTCATCTCGCCTGGAGGGCAAAACCTCCTGGATTTTCTCGAGTTGCGGCAGGTGCTCTCGACATACGACGGGGACCTCAGGGACCCGCTCTGGTGGCCTCAGGAAAGGCCAGTCCCCATGCGAGTTCCTCGGGGGCCTCTCGGGATTCCTCTCCCGTCGATGCCGGGGCCTAAGACCTTGTGTGGAGTCGGGGCCGGAACCTCAGGATTCCTCTCCAGTGCTGACATGGATCTTGGGGTACTTCTGGAGTCTCCCCAGGGGAGTCAGTCCTCGTCTCGAATGCGGGCATGCACTTGCGCTTTCCTCCAGAGCGGTAGCAGCAGTGTCACGCATTCCGCCGCGTGGATCAAAGGATCTATGGTTTTCCCTCGAGTCTTTCCCACGAGGCTTTCTCACGAGGCTTTCCCACAGGGCTGTCCCACGTGCACACGTGGTGGGAGTCGATCCTCGGATTGAACGTCAAGGCAGTGCAGGGAAAACAGGTTCCTCTGGAATGGACTGACACATCTGGGGGACTCTTGGAATGGTGTCACGACCCTGGAGTTCCTCTCGCCTTTCCTGTGGAGAGCGCCTCCTCTTGAGATGCGACGGGAACGCCGGGAATTCTTTCCCTACGAAACAGGGAAAGGATCCCTCATCTCGAGCTAGGAAGCGGAAACGGGGCTCCCCTGGATGTGTGCGGGACCCCACGTGCTTCCCCTCTAGTGGAGACGGGTATGTCGGGGAACTTCTTGAGTTGCAGCAATGGTGTGAAGGACCCTTTGGAGGTTCCAGTGGTTAGATGTGATTGGCCTCGAGAAGCCTCAGCGGAAATGGGCCTCATCTCGCCTGGAGGGCAAAACCTCCTGGATTTTCTCGAGTTGCGGCAGGTGCTCTCGACTTACGACGAGGACCTCAGGGAACCGCTCTGGTGGCCTCAGGAAAGGCCAGTCCCCATGCGAGTTCCTCTGGGGATTCCTCTCCCGTCGATGCCGGGGCCTAAGACCTTGTGTGGAGTCAGGGCCGGAACCTGAGGATTCCTCTCCAGTGCTGACATGGATCTTGGGGTACTTCTGGAGTCTCCCCAGGGGAGTCAGTCCTCATCTCGAATGCGGGCATGCACTTGCGCTTTCCTCCAGAGCGGTAGCAGCAGTGTCACGCAGTCCGCCGCGTGGATCAAAGGATCTATGGTTTTCCCTCGAGTCTTTCCCACGAGGCTTTCCCACGAGGCTTTCCCACAGGGCTGTCCCACGTGCCCACGTGGTGGGAGTCGATCCTCGGCTTGAACGTCAAGGCAGTGCAGGGAAAACAGGTTCCTCTGGAATGGACTGACACATCTGGGGGACTCTTGGAATGGTGGCATGACCCTGGAGTTCCTCTCGCCTTTCCTGTGGAGAGCGCCTCCTCTTGAGATGCGACGGGAACGCCGGGAATTCTTTCCCTACGAAACAGGGAAAGGATCCCTCATCTCGAGCTAGGAGGCGGAAACGGGGCTCCCCTGGAAGTGTGTGGGACCCCACGTGCTTCCCCTCGAGTGGAGACGGGTATGTCGGGGAACTTCTTGAGTTGCAGCAAGGGTGTGAAGGACCCTTTGGAAGTTCCAGTGGTTAGATGTGATTAGCCTCGAGAAGCCTCAGCGGAAATGGGCCTCATCTCGCCTGGAGGGCAAAACCTCCTGGATTTTCTCGAGTTGCGGCAGGTGCTCTCGACTTACGACGGGGATCTCGGGGACCCGCTCTGGTGGCCTCAGGAAAGGCCAGTCCCCATGCGAGTTCCTCGGGGGCCTCTCGGGATTCCTCTCCCATCGATGCCGGTTCCTAAGACCTTGTGTGGAGTCGGGGCCGGAACCTGAGGATTCGTCTCCAGTGCTGACATGGATCTTGGGGTACTTCTGGAGTCTCCCCAGGGGAGTCAGTCCTCGTCTCGAATGCGGGCATGCACTTGCGCTTTCCTCCAGAGCGGTAGCAGCAGTGTCACGCAGTCCGCCGCGTGGATCAAAGGATCTATGTTTTTCCCTCGAGTCTTTTCCACGAGGCTTTCCCACGAGGCTTTCCCACAGGGCTGTCCCACGTGCACACGTGGTGGGAGTCGATCCTCGGCTTGAACGTCAAGGCAGTGCAGGGAAATCAGGTTCCTCTGGAATGGACTGACACATCTGGGGGACTCTTGGAATGGTGGCACGACCCTGGGGTTCCTCTCGCCTTTCCTGTGGAGAGCGCCTCCTCTTGAGATGCGACGGGAACGCCGGGAATTCTTTCCCTACGAAACAGGGAAAGGATCCCTCATCTCGAGCTAGGAGGCGGAAACGGGGCTCCCCTGGATGTGTGCGGGACCCACGTGCTTCCTCTCGAGTGGAGACGGGTATGTCGGGGAACTTCTTGAGTTGCAGCAAGGGTGTGAAGGACCCTTTGGAAGTTCCAGTGGTTAGACGTGATTAGCCTCGAGAAGCCTCAGCGTAAATGGGCCTCATCTCGCCTGGAGGGCAAAACCTCCTGGATTTTCTCGAGTTGCGGCAGGTGCTCTCGACATACGACGGGGACCTCAGGGACCCGCTCTGGTGGCCTCAGGAAAGGCCAGTCCCCATGCGAGTTCCTCGGGGGCCTCTCGGGATTCCTCTCCCGTCGATGCCGGGGCCTAAGACCTTGTGTGGAGTCGGGGCCGGAACCTCAGGATTCCTCTCCAGTGCTGACATGGATATTGGGGTACTTCTGGAGTCTCCCCAGGGGAGTCAGTCCTCGTCTCGAATGGGGGCATGCACTTGCGCTTTCCTCCAGTGCGGTAGCAGCAGTGTCACGCATTCCGCCGCGTGGATCAAAGGATCTATGGTTTTCCCTCGAGTCTTTCCCACGAGGCTTTCTCACGAGGCTTTCCCACAGGGCTGTCCCACGTGCACACGTGGTGGGAGTCGATCCTCGGCTTGAACGTCAAGGCAGTGCAGGGAAAACAGGTTCCTCTGGAATGGACTGACACATCTGGGGGACTCTTAGAATGGTGTCACGACCCTGGAGTTCCTCTCGCCTTTCCTGTGGAGAGCGCCTCCTCTTGAGATGCGACGGGAACGCCGGGAATTCTTTCCCTACGAAACAGGGAAAGGATCCCTCATCTCGAGCTAGGAAGCGGAAACGGGGCTCCCCTGGATGTGTGCGGGACCCCACGTGCTTCCCCTCTAGTGGAGACGGGTATGTCGGGTAACTTCTTGAGTTGCAGCAATGGTGTGAAGGACCCTTTGGAGGTTCCAGTGGTTAGATGTGATTGGCCTCGAGAAGCCTCAGCGGAAATGGGCCTCATCTCGCCTGGAGGGCAAAACCTCCTGGATTTTCTCGAGTTGCGGCAGGTGCTCTCGACTTACGACGAGGACCTCAGGGAACCGCTCTGGTGGCCTCAGGAAAGGCCAGTCCCCATGCGAGTTCCTCTGGGGATTCCTCTCCCGTCGATGCCGGGGCCTAAGACCTTGTGTGGAGTCGGGGCCGGAACCTGAGGATTCCTCTCCAGTGCTGACATGGATCTTGGGGTACTTCTGGAGTCTCCCCAGGGGAGTCAGTCCTCGTCTCGAATGCGGGCATGCACTTGCGCTTTCCTCCAGAGCGGTAGCAGCAGTGTCACGCAGTCCGCCGCGTGGATCAAAGGATCTATGGTTTTCCCTCGAGTCTTTCCCACGAGGCTTTCCCACGAGGCTTTCCCACAGGGCTGTCCCACGTGCCCACGTGGTGGGAGTCGATCCTCGGCTTGAACGTCAAGGCAGTGCAGGGAAAACAGGTTCCTCTGGAATGGACTGACACATCTGGGGGACTCTTGGAATGGTGGCATGACCCTGGAGTTCCTCTCGCCTTTCCTGTGGAGAGCGCCTCCTCTTGAGATGCGACGGGAACGCCGGGAATTCTTTCCCTACGAAACAGGGAAAGGATCCCTCATCTCGAGCTAGGAGGCGGAAACGGGGATCCCCTGGAAGTGTGTGGGACCCCACGTGCTTCCCCTTGAGTGGAGACGGGTATGTCGGGGAACTTCTTTAGTTGCAGCAAGGGTGTGAAGGACCCTTTGGAAGTTCCAGTGGTTAGATGTGATTAGCCTCGAGAAGCCTCAGCGGAAATGGGCCTCATCTCGCCTGGAGGGCAAAACCTCCTGGATTTTCTCGAGTTGCGGCAGGTGCTCTCGACTTACGACGAGGACCTCAGGGACCCGCTCTGGTGGCCTCAGGAAAGGCCAGTCCCCATGCAAGTTCCTCGGGGGCGTCTCGGGATTCCTCTCCCGTCGATGCCGGGGCCTAAGACCTTGTGTGGAGTCGGGGCCGGAACCTGAGGATTCCTCTCCAGTGCTGACATGGATCTTGGGGTACTTCTGGAGTCTCCCCAGGGGAGTCAGTCCTCGTCTCGAATGCGGGCATGCACTTGCGCTTTCCTCCAGAGCGGTAGCAGCAGTGTCACGCAGTCCGCCGCGTGGATCAAAGGATCTATGGTTTTCCCTCGAGTCTTTCCCACGAGGCTTTCCCACGAGGCTTTCCCACAGGGCTGTCCCACGTGCCCACGTGGTGGGAGTCGATCCTCGGCTTGAACGTCAAGGCAGTGCAGGGAAAACAGGTTCCTCTGGAATGGACTGACACATCTGGGGGACTCTTGGAATGGTGGCATGACCCTGGAGTTCCTCTCGCCTTTCCTGTGGAGAGCGCCTCCTCTTGAGATGCGACGGGAACGCCGGGAATTCTTTCCCTACGAAACAGGGAAAGGATCCCTCATCTCGAGCTAGGAGGCGGAAACGGGGCTCCCCTGGAAGTGTGTGGGACCCCACGTGCTTCCCCTCGAGTGGAGACGGGTATGTCGGGGAACTTCTTTAGTTGCAGCAAGGGTGTGAAGGACCCTTTGGAAGTTCCAGTGGTTAGATGTGATTAGCCTCGAGAAGCCTCAGCGGAAATGGGCCTCATCTCGCCTGGAGGGCAAAACCTCCTGGATTTTCTCGAGTTGCGGCAGGTGCTCTCGACTTACGACGAGGACCTCAGGGACCCGCTCTGGTGGCCTCAGGAAAGGCCAGTCCCCATGCAAGTTCCTCGGGGGCGTCTCGGGATTCCTCTCCCGTCGATGCCGGGGCCTAAGACCTTGTGTGGAGTCGGGGCCGGAACCTGAGGATTCCTCTCCAGTGCTGACATGGATCTTGGGGTACTTCTGGAGTCTCCCCAGGGGAGTCAGTCCTCGTCTCGAATGCGGGCATGCACTTGCGCTTTCCTCCAGAGCGGTAGCAGCAGTGTCACGCAGTCCGCCGCGTTGATCAAAGGATCTATGGTTTTCCCTCGAGTCTTTCCCACGAGGCTTTCCCACGAGGCTTTCCCACAGGGCTGTCCCACGTGCACACGTGGTGGGAGTCGATCCTCGGCTTGAACGTCAAGGCAGTGCAGGGAAAACAGGTTCCTCTGTAATGGACTGACACATCTGGGGGTCTCTTGGAATGGTGGCACGACCCTGGAGTTCCTCTCCCCTTTCCTGTGGAGAGCGCCTCCTCTTGATATGCGACGGGATCGCCGGGAATTCTTTCCCTACGAAACAGGGAAAGGATCCCTCATCTCGAGCTAGGAGGCGGAAACGGGGCTCCACTGGATGTGTGCGGGACCCCACGTGCTTCCTCTCGAGTGGAGACGGGTATGTCGGGGAACTTCTTGAGTTGCAGCAAGGGTGTGAAGGACCCTTTGGAAGTTCCAGTGGTTAGACGTGATTAGCCTCGAGAAGCCTCAGCGGAAATGGGCCTCATCTCGCCTGGAGGGCAAAACCTCCTGGATTTTCTCGAGTTGCGGCAGGTGCTCTCGACTTACGACGGGGACCTCAGGGAACCGCTCTGGTGGCCTCAGGAAAGGCCTGTCCCCATGCGAGTTCCTCGGGGGCCTCTCGGGATCCCTCTCCCGTCGATGCCGGGGCCTAAGACCTTGTGTGGAGTCGGGGCCGGAACCTGAGGATTCCTCTCCAGTGCTGACATGGATCTTGGGGTACTTCTGGAGTCTCCCCAGGGGAGTCAGTCCTCGTCTCGAATGCGGGCATGCACTTGCGCTTTCCTCCAGAGCGGTAGCAGCAGTGTCACGCAGTCCGCCGCATGGATCAAAGGATCTATGTTTTTCCCTCGAGTCTTTCCCACGAGGCTTTCCCACGAGGCTTTCCCACAGGGCTGTCCCACGTGCACACGTGGTGGGAGTCGATCCTCGGCTTGAACGTCAAGGCAGTGCAGGGAAAACAGGTTCCTCTGGAATGGACTGACACATCTGGGGGACTCTTGGAATGGTGTCACGACCCTGGAGTTCCTCTCGCCTTTCCTGTGGAGAGCGCCTCCTCTTGAGATGCGACGGGAACGCCGGGAATTCTTTCCCTACGAAACAGGGAAAGGATCCCTCATCTCGAGCTAGGAGGTGGAAACGGGGCTCCCCTGGATGTGTGCGGGACCCCACGTGCTTCCTCTCGAGTGCAGACGGGTATGTCGGGGAACTTCTTGAGTTGCAGCAAGGGTGTGAAGGACCCTTTGGAAGTTCCAGTGTTTAGACGTGGTTAGCCTCGAGAAGCCTCAGAGGAAATGAGCCTCATCTCGCCTGAAGGGCAAAACCTCCTGGATTTTCTCGAGTTGCGGCAGGTGATCTCGACTTAGGACGGGGACCTCAGAGACCCTCTCTGGAGGCCTCAGGAAAAGCCAGTCCCCATGCGAGTTCCTCGGGGGCCTCTCGGGATCCCTCTCCCGTCGATGCCGGGGCCTAAGACCTTGTGTGGAGTCGGGGCCGGAACCTGAGGATTCCTCTCCAGTGCTGACATGGATCTTGGGGTACTTCTGGAGTCTCCCCAGGGGAGTCAGTCCTCGTCTCGAATGCGGGCATGCACTTGCGCTTTCCTCCAGAGCGGTAGCAGCAGTGTCACGCAGTCCGCCGCGTGGATCAAAGGATCTATGGTTTTCCCTCGAGTCTTTCCCACGAGGCTTTCCCACGAGGCTTTCCCACAGGGCTGTCCCACGTACACACGTGGTGGGAGTCGATCCTCGGCTTGAACGTCAAGGCAGTGCATGGAAATCAGGTTCCTCTGGAATGGACTGACACATCTGGGGGACTCTTGGAATGGTGGCACGACCCTGGAGTTCCTCTCGCCTTTCCTGTGGAGAGCGCCTCCTCTTGAGATGCGACGGGAACGCCGGGAATTCTTTCCCTACGAAACAGGGAAAGGATCCCTCATCTCGAGCTAGGAGGCGGAAACGGGGCTCCCCTGGATGTGTGCGGGACCCACGTGCTTCCTCTCGAGTGGAGACGGGTATGTCGGGGAACTTCTTGAGTTGCAGCAAGGGTGTGAAGGACCCTTTGGAAGTTCCAGTGGTTAGACGTGATTAGCCTCGAGAAGCCTCAGCGGAAATGGGCCTCATCTCGCCTGGAGGGCAAAACCTCCTGGATTTTCTCGAGTTGCGGCAGGTGCTCTCGACATACGACGGGGACCTCAGGGACCCGCTCTGGTGGCCTCAGGAAAGGCCAGTCCCCATGCGAGTTCCTCGGGGGCCTCTCGGGATTCCTCTCCCGTCGATGCCGGGGCCTAAGACCTTGTGTGGAGTCGGGGCCGGAACCTCAGGATTCCTCTCCAGTGCTGACATGGATCTTGGGGTACTTCTGGAGTCTCCCCAGGGGAGTCAGTCCTCGTCTCGAATGCGGGCATGCACTTGCGCTTTCCTCCAGAGCGGTAGCAGCAGTGTCACGCAGTCCGCCTCGTGGATCAAAGGATCTATGGTTTTCCCTCGAGTCTTTCCCACGAGGCTTTCCCACGAGGCTTTCCCACAGGGCTGTCCCACGTGCACACGTGGTGGGAGTCGATCCTCGGCTTGAACGTCAAGGCAGTGCAGGGAAAACAGGTTCCTCTGGAATGGACTGACACATCTGGGGGACTCTTGGAATGGTGGCACGACCCTGGAGTTCCTCTCGCCTTTCCTGTGGAGAGCGCCTCCTCTTGAGATGCGACGGGAACGCCGGGAATTCTTTCCCTATGAAAAAGGGAAAGGATCCCTCATCTCGAGCTAGGAGGCGGAAACGGGGCTCCCCTGGATGTGTGCGGGACCCCACGTGCTTCCTCTCGAGTGCAGACGGGTATGTCGGGGAACTTCTTGAGTTGCAGCAAGGGTGTGAAGGAACCTTTGGAAGTTCCAGTGTTTAGACGTGATTAGCCTGGAGAAGCCTCAGCGGAAATGAGCCTCATCTCGCCGGGAGGGCAAAACCTCCTGGATTTTCTCGAGTTGCGGCAGGTGATCTCGACTTACGACGAGGACCTCAGGGACCCGCTCTGGTGGCCTCAGGAAAAACCAGTCCCCATGCGAGTTCCTCGGGGGCCTCTCGGGATCCCTCTCCCGTCGATGCCGGGGCCTAAGACCTTGTGTGGACTCGGGGCCGGAACCTGAGGATTCCTCTCCAGTGCTGACATGGATCTTGGGGTACTTCTGGAGTCTCCCCAGGGGAGTCAGTCCTCGTCTCGAATGCGGGCATGCACTTGCGCTTTCCTCCAGAGCGGTAGCAGCAGTGTCACGCAGTCCGCCACATGGATCAAAGGATCTATGTTTTTCCCTCGAGTCTTTCCCACGAGGCTTTCCCACGAGGCTTTCCCACAGGGCTGTCCCACGTGCACACGTGGTGGGAGTCGATCCTCGGCTTGAACGTCAAGGCAGTGCAGGGAAAACAGGTTCCTCTGGAATGGACTGACACATCTGGGGGACTCTTGGAATGGTGTCACGACCCTGGAGTTCCTCTCGCCTTTCCTGTGGAGAGCGCCTCCTCTTGAGATGCGACGGGAACGCCGGGAATTCTTTCCCTAGGAAACAGGGAAAGGATCCCTCATCTCGAGCTAGGAAGCGGAAACGGGGCTCCCCTGGATGTGTGCGGGACCCCACGTGCTTCCCCTCTAGTGGAGACGGGTATGTCGGGGAACTTCTTGAGTTGCAGCAATGGTGTGAAGGACCCTTTGGAGGTTCCAGTGGTTAGATGTGATTGGCCTCGAGAAGCCTCAGCGGAAATGGGCCTCATCTCGCCTGGAGGGCAAAACCTCCTGGATTTTCTCGAGTTGCGGCAGGTGCTCTCGACTTACGACGAGGACCTCAGGGAACCGCTCTGGTGGCCTCAGGAAAGGCCAGTCCCCATGCGAGTTCCTCTGGGGATTCCTCTCCCGTCGATGCCGGGGCCTAAGACCTTGTGTGGAGTCGGGGCCGGAACCTGAGGATTCCTCTCCAGTGCTGACATGGATCTTGGGGTACTTCTGGAGTCTCCCCAGGGGAGTCAGTCCTCGTCTCGAATGCGGGCATGCACTTGCGCTTTCCTCCAGAGCGGTAGCAGCAGTGTCACGCAGTCCGCCGCGTGGATCAAAGGATCTATGGTTTTCCCTCGAGTCTTTCCCACGAGGCTTTCCCACGAGGCTTTCCCACAGGGCTGTCCCACGTGCCCACGTGGTGGGAGTCGATCCTCGGCTTGAACGTCAAGGCAGTGCAGGGAAAACAGGTTCCTCTGGAATGGACTGACACATCTGGGGGACTCTTGGAATGGTGGCATGACCCTGGAGTTCCTCTCGCCTTTCCTGTGGAGAGCGCCTCCTCTTGAGATGCGACGGGAACGCCGGGAATTCTTTCCCTACGAAACAGGGAAAGGATCCCTCATCTCGAGCTAGGAGGCGGAAACGGGGCTCCCCTGGAAGTGTGTGGGACCCCACGTGCTTCCCCTCGAGTGGAGACGGGTATGTCGGGGAACTTCTTTAGTTGCAGCAAGGGTGTGAAGGACCCTTTGGAAGTTCCAGTGGTTAGATGTGATTAGCCTCGAGAAGCCTCAGTGGAAATGGGCCTCATCTCGCCTGGAGGGCAAAACCTCCTGGATTTTCTCGAGTTGCGGCAGGTGCTCTCGACTTACGACGAGGACCTCAGGGACCCGCTCTGGTGGCCTCAGGAAAGGCCAGTCCCCATGCAAGTTCCTCGGGGGCGTCTCGGGATTCCTCTCCCGTCGATGCCGGGGCCTAAGACCTTGTGTGGAGTCGGGGCCGGAACCTGAGGATTCCTCTCCAGTGCTGACATGGATCTTGGGGTACTTCTGGAGTCTCCCCAGGGGAGTCAGTCCTCGTCTCGAATGCGGGCATGCACTTGCGCTTTCCTCCAGAGCGGTAGCAGCAGTGTCACGCAGTCCGCCGCGTTGATCAAAGGATCTATGGTTTTCCCTCGAGTCTTTCCCACGAGGCTTTCCCACGAGGCTTTCCCACAGGGCTGTCCCACGTGCACACGTGGTGGGAGTCGATCCTCGGCTTGAACGTCAAGGCAGTGCAGGGAAAACAGGTTCCTCTGTAATGGACTGACACATCTGGGGGTCTCTTGGAATGGTGGCACGACCCTGGAGTTCCTCTCCCCTTTCCTGTGGAGAGCGCCTCCTCTTGATATGCGACGGGATCGCCGGGAATTCTTTCCCTACGAAACAGGGAAAGGATCCCTCATCTCGAGCTAGGAGGCGGAAACGGGGCTCCACTGGATGTGTGCGGGACCCCACGTGCTTCCTCTCGAGTGGAGACGGGTATGTCGGGGAACTTCTTGAGTTGCAGCAAGGGTGTGAAGGACCCTTTGGAAGTTCCAGTGGTTAGACGTGATTAGCCTCGAGAAGCCTCAGCGGAAATGGGCCTCATCTCGCCTGGAGGGCAAAACCTCCTGGATTTTCTCGAGTTGCGGCAGGTGCTCTCGACTTACGACGGGGACCTCAGGGAACCGCTCTGGTGGCCTCAGGAAAGGCCTGTCCCCATGCGAGTTCCTCGGGGGCCTCTCGGGATCCCTCTCCCGTCGATGCCGGGGCCTAAGACCTTGTGTGGAGTCGGGGCCGGAACCTGAGGATTCCTCTCCAGTGCTGACATGGATCTTGGGGTACTTCTGGAGTCTCCCCAGGGGAGTCAGTCCTCGTCTCGAATGCGGGCATGCACTTGCGCTTTCCTCCAGAGCGGTAGCAGCAGTGTCACGCAGTCCGCCGCATGGATCAAAGGATCTATGTTTTTCCCTCGAGTCTTTCCCACGAGGCTTTCCCACGAGGCTTTCCCACAGGGCTGTCCCACGTGCACACGTGGTGGGAGTCGATCCTCGGCTTGAACGTCAAGGCAGTGCAGGGAAAACAGGTTCCTCTGGAATGGACTGACACATCTGGGGGACTCTTGGAATGGTGTCACGACCCTGGAGTTCCTCTCGCCTTTCCTGTGGAGAGCGCCTCCTCTTGAGATGCGACGGGAACGCCGGGAATTCTTTCCCTACGAAACAGGGAAAGGATCCCTCATCTCGAGCTAGGAGGTGGAAACGGGGCTCCCCTGGATGTGTGCGGGACCCCACGTGCTTCCTCTCGAGTGCAGACGGGTATGTCGGGGAACTTCTTGAGTTGCAGCAAGGGTGTGAAGGACCCTTTGGAAGTTCCAGTGTTTAGACGTGGTTAGCCTCGAGAAGCCTCAGAGGAAATGAGCCTCATCTCGCCTGAAGGGCAAAACCTCCTGGATTTTCTCGAGTTGCGGCAGGTGATCTCGACTTAGGACGGGGACCTCAGAGACCCTCTCTGGAGGCCTCAGGAAAAGCCAGTCCCCATGCGAGTTCCTCGGGGGCCTCTCGGGATCCCTCTCCCGTCGATGCCGGGGCCTAAGACCTTGTGTGGAGTCGGGGCCGGAACCTGAGGATTCCTCTCCAGTGCTGACATGGATCTTGGGGTACTTCTGGAGTCTCCCCAGGGGAGTCAGTCCTCGTCTCGAATGCGGGCATGCACTTGCGCTTTCCTCCAGAGCGGTAGCAGCAGTGTCACGCAGTCCGCCGCGTGGATCAAAGGATCTATGGTTTTCCCTCGAGTCTTTCCCACGAGGCTTTCCCACGAGGCTTTCCCACAGGGCTGTCCCACGTACACACGTGGTGGGAGTCGATCCTCGGCTTGAACGTCAAGGCAGTGCATGGAAATCAGGTTCCTCTGGAATGGACTGACACATCTGGGGGACTCTTGGAATGGTGGCACGACCCTGGAGTTCCTCTCGCCTTTCCTGTGGAGAGCGCCTCCTCTTGAGATGCGACGGGAACGCCGGGAATTCTTTCCCTACGAAACAGGGAAAGGATCCCTCATCTCGAGCTAGGAGGCGGAAACGGGGCTCCCCTGGATGTGTGCGGGACCCACGTGCTTCCTCTCGAGTGGAGACGGGTATGTCGGGGAACTTCTTGAGTTGCAGCAAGGGTGTGAAGGACCCTTTGGAAGTTCCAGTGGTTAGACGTGATTAGCCTCGAGAAGCCTCAGCGGAAATGGGCCTCATCTCGCCTGGAGGGCAAAACCTCCTGGATTTTCTCGAGTTGCGGCAGGTGCTCTCGACATACGACGGGGACCTCAGGGACCCGCTCTGGTGGCCTCAGGAAAGGCCAGTCCCCATGCGAGTTCCTCGGGGGCCTCTCGGGATTCCTCTCCCGTCGATGCCGGGGCCTAAGACCTTGTGTGGAGTCGGGGCCGGAACCTCAGGATTCCTCTCCAGTGCTGACATGGATCTTGGGGTACTTCTGGAGTCTCCCCAGGGGAGTCAGTCCTCGTCTCGAATGCGGGCATGCACTTGCGCTTTCCTCCAGAGCGGTAGCAGCAGTGTCACGCATTCCGCCGCGTGGATCAAAGGATCTATGGTTTTCCCTCGAGTCTTTCCCACGAGGCTTTCTCACGAGGCTTTCCCACAGGGCTGTCCCACGTGCACACGTGGTGGGAGTCGATCCTCGGATTGAACGTCAAGGCAGTGCAGGGAAAACAGGTTCCTCTGGAATGGACTGACACATCTGGGGGACTCTTGGAATGGTGTCACGACCCTGGAGTTCCTCTCGCCTTTCCTGTGGAGAGCGCCTCCTCTTGAGATGCGACGGGAACGCCGGGAATTCTTTCCCTACGAAACAGGGAAAGGATCCCTCATCTCGAGCTAGGAAGCGGAAACGGGGCTCCCCTGGATGTGTGCGGGACCCCACGTGCTTCCCCTCTAGTGGAGACGGGTATGTCGGGGAACTTCTTGAGTTGCAGCAATGGTGTGAAGGACCCTTTGGAGGTTCCAGTGGTTAGATGTGATTGGCCTCGAGAAGCCTCAGCGGAAATGGGCCTCATCTCGCCTGGAGGGCAAAACCTCCTGGATTTTCTCGAGTTGCGGCAGGTGCTCTCGACTTACGACGAGGACCTCAGGGAACCGCTCTGGTGGCCTCAGGAAAGGCCAGTCCCCATGCGAGTTCCTCGGGGGCCTCTCGGGATTCCTCTCCCATCGATGCCGGGGCCTAAGACCTTGTGTGGAGTCGGGGCCGGAACCTGAGGATTCCTCTCCAGTGCTGACATGGATCTTGGGGTACTTCTGGAGTCTCCCCAGGGGAGTCAGTCCTCGTCTCGAATGCGGGCATGCACTTGCGCTTTCCTCCAGAGCGGTAGCAGCAGTGTCACGCAGTCCGCCGCGTGGATCAAAGGATCTATGTTTTTCCCTCGAGTCTTTTCCACGAGGCTTTCCCACGAGGCTTTCCCACAGGGCTGTCCCACGTGCACACGTGGTGGGAGTCGATCCTCGGCTTGAACGTCAAGGCAGTGCAGGGAAATCAGGTTCCTCTGGAATGGACTGACACATCTGGGGGACTCTTGGAATGGTGGCACGACCCTGGGGTTCCTCTCGCCTTTCCTGTGGAGAGCGCCTCCTCTTGAGATGCGACGGGAACGCCGGGAATTCTTTCCCTACGAAACAGGGAAAGGATCCCTCATCTCGAGCTAGGAGGCGGAAACGGGGCTCCCCTGGATGTGTGCGGGACCCACGTGCTTCCTCTCGAGTGGAGACGGGTATGTCGGGGAACTTCTTGAGTTGCAGCAAGGGTGTGAAGGACCCTTTGGAAGTTCCAGTGGTTAGACGTGATTAGCCTCGAGAAGCCTCAGCGTAAATGGGCCTCATCTCGCCTGGAGGGCAAAACCTCCTGGATTTTCTCGAGTTGCGGCAGGTGCTCTCGACATACGACGGGGACCTCAGGGACCCGCTCTGGTGGCCTCAGGAAAGGCCAGTCCCCATGCGAGTTCCTCGGGGGCCTCTCGGGATTCCTCTCCCGTCGATGCCGGGGCCTAAGACCTTGTGTGGAGTCGGGGCCGGAACCTCAGGATTCCTCTCCAGTGCTGACATGGATCTTGGGGTACTTCTGGAGTCTCCCCAGGGGAGTCAGTCCTCGTCTCGAATGGGGGCATGCACTTGCGCTTTCCTCCAGAGCGGTAGCAGCAGTGTCACGCATTCCGCCGCGTGGATCAAAGGATCTATGGTTTTCCCTCGAGTCTTTCCCACGAGGCTTTCTCACGAGGCTTTCCCACAGGGCTGTCCCACGTGCACACGTGGTGGGAGTCGATCCTCGGCTTGAACGTCAAGGCAGTGCAGGGAAAACAGGTTCCTCTGGAATGGACTGACACATCTGGGGGACTCTTAGAATGGTGTCACGACCCTGGAGTTCCTCTCGCCTTTCCTGTGGAGAGCGCCTCCTCTTGAGATGCGACGGGAACGCCGGGAATTCTTTCCCTACGAAACAGGGAAAGGATCCCTCATCTCGAGCTAGGAAGCGGAAACGGGGCTCCCCTGGATGTGTGCGGGACCCCACGTGCTTCCCCTCTAGTGGAGACGGGTATGTCGGGTAACTTCTTGAGTTGCAGCAATGGTGTGAAGGACCCTTTGGAGGTTCCAGTGGTTAGATGTGATTGGCCTCGAGAAGCCTCAGCGGAAATGGGCCTCATCTCGCCTGGAGGGCAAAACCTCCTGGATTTTCTCGAGTTGCGGCAGGTGCTCTCGACTTACGACGAGGACCTCAGGGAACCGCTCTGGTGGCCTCAGGAAAGGCCAGTCCCCATGCGAGTTCCTCTGGGGATTCCTCTCCCGTCGATGCCGGGGCCTAAGACCTTGTGTGGAGTCGGGGCCGGAACCTGAGGATTCCTCTCCAGTGCTGACATGGATCTTGGGGTACTTCTGGAGTCTCCCCAGGGGAGTCAGTCCTCGTCTCGAATGCGGGCATGCACTTGCGCTTTCCTCCAGAGCGGTAGCAGCAGTGTCACGCAGTCCGCCGCGTGGATCAAAGGATCTATGGTTTTCCCTCGAGTCTTTCCCACGAGGCTTTCCCACGAGGCTTTCCCACAGGGCTGTCCCACGTGCCCACGTGGTGGGAGTCGATCCTCGGCTTGAACGTCAAGGCAGTGCAGGGAAAACAGGTTCCTCTGGAATGGACTGACACATCTGGGGGACTCTTGGAATGGTGGCATGACCCTGGAGTTCCTCTCGCCTTTCCTGTGGAGAGCGCCTCCTCTTGAGATGCGACGGGAACGCCGGGAATTCTTTCCCTACGAAACAGGGAAAGGATCCCTCATCTCGAGCTAGGAGGCGGAAACGGGGATCCCCTGGAAGTGTGTGGGACCCCACGTGCTTCCCCTTGAGTGGAGACGGGTATGTCGGGGAACTTCTTTAGTTGCAGCAAGGGTGTGAAGGACCCTTTGGAAGTTCCAGTGGTTAGATGTGATTAGCCTCGAGAAGCCTCAGCGGAAATGGGCCTCATCTCGCCTGGAGGGCAAAACCTCCTGGATTTTCTCGAGTTGCGGCAGGTGCTCTCGACTTACGACGAGGACCTCAGGGACCCGCTCTGGTGGCCTCAGGAAAGGCCAGTCCCCATGCAAGTTCCTCGGGGGCGTCTCGGGATTCCTCTCCCGTCGATGCCGGGGCCTAAGACCTTGTGTGGAGTCGGGGCCGGAACCTGAGGATTCCTCTCCAGTGCTGACATGGATCTTGGGGTACTTCTGGAGTCTCCCCAGGGGAGTCAGTCCTCGTCTCGAATGCGGGCATGCACTTGCGCTTTCCTCCAGAGCGGTAGCAGCAGTGTCACGCAGTCCGCCGCGTGGATCAAAGGATCTATGGTTTTCCCTCGAGTCTTTCCCACGAGGCTTTCCCACGAGGCTTTCCCACAGGGCTGTCCCACGTGCCCACGTGGTGGGAGTCGATCCTCGGCTTGAACGTCAAGGCAGTGCAGGGAAAACAGGTTCCTCTGGAATGGACTGACACATCTGGGGGACTCTTGGAATGGTGGCATGACCCTGGAGTTCCTCTCGCCTTTCCTGTGGAGAGCGCCTCCTCTTGAGATGCGACGGGAACGCCGGGAATTCTTTCCCTACGAAACAGGGAAAGGATCCCTCATCTCGAGCTAGGAGGCGGAAACGGGGCTCCCCTGGAAGTGTGTGGGACCCCACGTGCTTCCCCTCGAGTGGAGACGGGTATGTCGGGGAACTTCTTTAGTTGCAGCAAGGGTGTGAAGGACCCTTTGGAAGTTCCAGTGGTTAGATGTGATTAGCCTCGAGAAGCCTCAGCGGAAATGGGCCTCATCTCGCCTGGAGGGCAAAACCTCCTGGATTTTCTCGAGTTGCGGCAGGTGCTCTCGACTTACGACGAGGACCTCAGGGACCCGCTCTGGTGGCCTCAGGAAAGGCCAGTCCCCATGCAAGTTCCTCGGGGGCGTCTCGGGATTCCTCTCCCGTCGATGCCGGGGCCTAAGACCTTGTGTGGAGTCGGGGCCGGAACCTGAGGATTCCTCTCCAGTGCTGACATGGATCTTGGGGTACTTCTGGAGTCTCCCCAGGGGAGTCAGTCCTCGTCTCGAATGCGGGCATGCACTTGCGCTTTCCTCCAGAGCGGTAGCAGCAGTGTCACGCAGTCCGCCGCGTTGATCAAAGGATCTATGGTTTTCCCTCGAGTCTTTCCCACGAGGCTTTCCCACGAGGCTTTCCCACAGGGCTGTCCCACGTGCACACGTGGTGGGAGTCGATCCTCGGCTTGAACGTCAAGGCAGTGCAGGGAAAACAGGTTCCTCTGTAATGGACTGACACATCTGGGGGTCTCTTGGAATGGTGGCACGACCCTGGAGTTCCTCTCCCCTTTCCTGTGGAGAGCGCCTCCTCTTGATATGCGACGGGATCGCCGGGAATTCTTTCCCTACGAAACAGGGAAAGGATCCCTCATCTCGAGCTAGGAGGCGGAAACGGGGCTCCACTGGATGTGTGCGGGACCCCACGTGCTTCCTCTCGAGTGGAGACGGGTATGTCGGGGAACTTCTTGAGTTGCAGCAAGGGTGTGAAGGACCCTTTGGAAGTTCCAGTGGTTAGACGTGATTAGCCTCGAGAAGCCTCAGCGGAAATGGGCCTCATCTCGCCTGGAGGGCAAAACCTCCTGGATTTTCTCGAGTTGCGGCAGGTGCTCTCGACTTACGACGGGGACCTCAGGGAACCGCTCTGGTGGCCTCAGGAAAGGCCTGTCCCCATGCGAGTTCCTCGGGGGCCTCTCGGGATCCCTCTCCCGTCGATGCCGGGGCCTAAGACCTTGTGTGGAGTCGGGGCCGGAACCTGAGGATTCCTCTCCAGTGCTGACATGGATCTTGGGGTACTTCTGGAGTCTCCCCAGGGGAGTCAGTCCTCGTCTCGAATGCGGGCATGCACTTGCGCTTTCCTCCAGAGCGGTAGCAGCAGTGTCACGCAGTCCGCCGCATGGATCAAAGGATCTATGTTTTTCCCTCGAGTCTTTCCCACGAGGCTTTCCCACGAGGCTTTCCCACAGGGCTGTCCCACGTGCACACGTGGTGGGAGTCGATCCTCGGCTTGAACGTCAAGGCAGTGCAGGGAAAACAGGTTCCTCTGGAATGGACTGACACATCTGGGGGACTCTTGGAATGGTGTCACGACCCTGGAGTTCCTCTCGCCTTTCCTGTGGAGAGCGCCTCCTCTTGAGATGCGACGGGAACGCCGGGAATTCTTTCCCTACGAAACAGGGAAAGGATCCCTCATCTCGAGCTAGGAGGTGGAAACGGGGCTCCCCTGGATGTGTGCGGGACCCCACGTGCTTCCTCTCGAGTGCAGACGGGTATGTCGGGGAACTTCTTGAGTTGCAGCAAGGGTGTGAAGGACCCTTTGGAAGTTCCAGTGTTTAGACGTGGTTAGCCTCGAGAAGCCTCAGAGGAAATGAGCCTCATCTCGCCTGAAGGGCAAAACCTCCTGGATTTTCTCGAGTTGCGGCAGGTGATCTCGACTTAGGACGGGGACCTCAGAGACCCTCTCTGGAGGCCTCAGGAAAAGCCAGTCCCCATGCGAGTTCCTCGGGGGCCTCTCGGGATCCCTCTCCCGTCGATGCCGGGGCCTAAGACCTTGTGTGGAGTCGGGGCCGGAACCTGAGGATTCCTCTCCAGTGCTGACATGGATCTTGGGGTACTTCTGGAGTCTCCCCAGGGGAGTCAGTCCTCGTCTCGAATGCGGGCATGCACTTGCGCTTTCCTCCAGAGCGGTAGCAGCAGTGTCACGCAGTCCGCCGCGTGGATCAAAGGATCTATGGTTTTCCCTCGAGTCTTTCCCACGAGGCTTTCCCACGAGGCTTTCCCACAGGGCTGTCCCACGTACACACGTGGTGGGAGTCGATCCTCGGCTTGAACGTCAAGGCAGTGCATGGAAATCAGGTTCCTCTGGAATGGACTGACACATCTGGGGGACTCTTGGAATGGTGGCACGACCCTGGAGTTCCTCTCGCCTTTCCTGTGGAGAGCGCCTCCTCTTGAGATGCGACGGGAACGCCGGGAATTCTTTCCCTACGAAACAGGGAAAGGATCCCTCATCTCGAGCTAGGAGGCGGAAACGGGGCTCCCCTGGATGTGTGCGGGACCCACGTGCTTCCTCTCGAGTGGAGACGGGTATGTCGGGGAACTTCTTGAGTTGCAGCAAGGGTGTGAAGGACCCTTTGGAAGTTCCAGTGGTTAGACGTGATTAGCCTCGAGAAGCCTCAGCGGAAATGGGCCTCATCTCGCCTGGAGGGCAAAACCTCCTGGATTTTCTCGAGTTGCGGCAGGTGCTCTCGACATACGACGGGGACCTCAGGGACCCGCTCTGGTGGCCTCAGGAAAGGCCAGTCCCCATGCGAGTTCCTCGGGGGCCTCTCGGGATTCCTCTCCCGTCGATGCCGGGGCCTAAGACCTTGTGTGGAGTCGGGGCCGGAACCTCAGGATTCCTCTCCAGTGCTGACATGGATCTTGGGGTACTTCTGGAGTCTCCCCAGGGGAGTCAGTCCTCGTCTCGAATGCGGGCATGCACTTGCGCTTTCCTCCAGAGCGGTAGCAGCAGTGTCACGCATTCCGCCGCGTGGATCAAAGGATCTATGGTTTTCCCTCGAGTCTTTCCCACGAGGCTTTCTCACGAGGCTTTCCCACAGGGCTGTCCCACGTGCACACGTGGTGGGAGTCGATCCTCGGATTGAACGTCAAGGCAGTGCAGGGAAAACAGGTTCCTCTGGAATGGACTGACACATCTGGGGGACTCTTGGAATGGTGTCACGACCCTGGAGTTCCTCTCGCCTTTCCTGTGGAGAGCGCCTCCTCTTGAGATGCGACGGGAACGCCGGGAATTCTTTCCCTACGAAACAGGGAAAGGATCCCTCATCTCGAGCTAGGAAGCGGAAACGGGGCTCCCCTGGATGTGTGCGGGACCCCACGTGCTTCCCCTCTAGTGGAGACGGGTATGTCGGGGAACTTCTTGAGTTGCAGCAATGGTGTGAAGGACCCTTTGGAGGTTCCAGTGGTTAGATGTGATTGGCCTCGAGAAGCCTCAGCGGAAATGGGCCTCATCTCGCCTGGAGGGCAAAACCTCCTGGATTTTCTCGAGTTGCGGCAGGTGCTCTCGACTTACGACGAGGACCTCAGGGAACCGCTCTGGTGGCCTCAGGAAAGGCCAGTCCCCATGCGAGTTCCTCTGGGGATTCCTCTCCCGTCGATGCCGGGGCCTAAGACCTTGTGTGGAGTCAGGGCCGGAACCTGAGGATTCCTCTCCAGTGCTGACATGGATCTTGGGGTACTTCTGGAGTCTCCCCAGGGGAGTCAGTCCTCGTCTCGAATGCGGGCATGCACTTGCGCTTTCCTCCAGAGCGGTAGCAGCAGTGTCACGCAGTCCGCCGCGTGGATCAAAGGATCTATGTTTTTCCCTCGAGTCTTTTCCACGAGGCTTTCCCACGAGGCTTTCCCACAGGGCTGTCCCACGTGCACACGTGGTGGGAGTCGATCCTCGGCTTGAACGTCAAGGCAGTGCAGGGAAATCAGGTTCCTCTGGAATGGACTGACACATCTGGGGGACTCTTGGAATGGTGGCACGACCCTGGGGTTCCTCTCGCCTTTCCTGTGGAGAGCGCCTCCTCTTGAGATGCGACGGGAACGCCGGGAATTCTTTCCCTACGAAACAGGGAAAGGATCCCTCATCTCGAGCTAGGAGGCGGAAACGGGGCTCCCCTGGATGTGTGCGGGACCCACGTGCTTCCTCTCGAGTGGAGACGGGTATGTCGGGGAACTTCTTGAGTTGCAGCAAGGGTGTGAAGGACCCTTTGGAAGTTCCAGTGGTTAGACGTGATTAGCCTCGAGAAGCCTCAGCGTAAATGGGCCTCATCTCGCCTGGAGGGCAAAACCTCCTGGATTTTCTCGAGTTGCGGCAGGTGCTCTCGACATACGACGGGGACCTCAGGGACCCGCTCTGGTGGCCTCAGGAAAGGCCAGTCCCCATGCGAGTTCCTCGGGGGCCTCTCGGGATTCCTCTCCCGTCGATGCCGGGGCCTAAGACCTTGTGTGGAGTCGGGGCCGGAACCTCAGGATTCCTCTCCAGTGCTGACATGGATCTTGGGGTACTTCTGGAGTCTCCCCAGGGGAGTCAGTCCTCGTCTCGAATGGGGGCATGCACTTGCGCTTTCCTCCAGAGCGGTAGCAGCAGTGTCACGCATTCCGCCGCGTGGATCAAAGGATCTATGGTTTTCCCTCGAGTCTTTCCCACGAGGCTTTCTCACGAGGCTTTCCCACAGGGCTGTCCCACGTGCACACGTGGTGGGAGTCGATCCTCGGCTTGAACGTCAAGGCAGTGCAGGGAAAACAGGTTCCTCTGGAATGGACTGACACATCTGGGGGACTCTTAGAATGGTGTCACGACCCTGGAGTTCCTCTCGCCTTTCCTGTGGAGAGCGCCTCCTCTTGAGATGCGACGGGAACGCCGGGAATTCTTTCCCTACGAAACAGGGAAAGGATCCCTCATCTCGAGCTAGGAAGCGGAAACGGGGCTCCCCTGGATGTGTGCGGGACCCCACGTGCTTCCCCTCTAGTGGAGACGGGTATGTCGGGTAACTTCTTGAGTTGCAGCAATGGTGTGAAGGACCCTTTGGAGGTTCCAGTGGTTAGATGTGATTGGCCTCGAGAAGCCTCAGCGGAAATGGGCCTCATCTCGCCTGGAGGGCAAAACCTCCTGGATTTTCTCGAGTTGCGGCAGGTGCTCTCGACTTACGACGAGGACCTCAGGGAACCGCTCTGGTGGCCTCAGGAAAGGCCAGTCCCCATGCGAGTTCCTCTGGGGATTCCTCTCCCGTCGATGCCGGGGCCTAAGACCTTGTGTGGAGTCGGGGCCGGAACCTGAGGATTCCTCTCCAGTGCTGACATGGATCTTGGGGTACTTCTGGAGTCTCCCCAGGGGAGTCAGTCCTCGTCTCGAATGCGGGCATGCACTTGCGCTTTCCTCCAGAGCGGTAGCAGCAGTGTCACGCAGTCCGCCGCGTGGATCAAAGGATCTATGGTTTTCCCTCGAGTCTTTCCCACGAGGCTTTCCCACGAGGCTTTCCCACAGGGCTGTCCCACGTGCCCACGTGGTGGGAGTCGATCCTCGGCTTGAACGTCAAGGCAGTGCAGGGAAAACAGGTTCCTCTGGAATGGACTGACACATCTGGGGGACTCTTGGAATGGTGGCATGACCCTGGAGTTCCTCTCGCCTTTCCTGTGGAGAGCGCCTCCTCTTGAGATGCGACGGGAACGCCGGGAATTCTTTCCCTACGAAACAGGGAAAGGATCCCTCATCTCGAGCTAGGAGGCGGAAACGGGGATCCCCTGGAAGTGTGTGGGACCCCACGTGCTTCCCCTTGAGTGGAGACGGGTATGTCGGGGAACTTCTTTAGTTGCAGCAAGGGTGTGAAGGACCCTTTGGAAGTTCCAGTGGTTAGATGTGATTAGCCTCGAGAAGCCTCAGCGGAAATGGGCCTCATCTCGCCTGGAGGGCAAAACCTCCTGGATTTTCTCGAGTTGCGGCAGGTGCTCTCGACTTACGACGAGGACCTCAGGGACCCGCTCTGGTGGCCTCAGGAAAGGCCAGTCCCCATGCAAGTTCCTCGGGGGCGTCTCGGGATTCCTCTCCCGTCGATGCCGGGGCCTAAGACCTTGTGTGGAGTCGGGGCCGGAACCTGAGGATTCCTCTCCAGTGCTGACATGGATCTTGGGGTACTTCTGGAGTCTCCCCAGGGGAGTCAGTCCTCGTCTCGAATGCGGGCATGCACTTGCGCTTTCCTCCAGAGCGGTAGCAGCAGTGTCACGCAGTCCGCCGCGTGGATCAAAGGATCTATGGTTTTCCCTCGAGTCTTTCCCACGAGGCTTTCCCACGAGGCTTTCCCACAGGGCTGTCCCACGTGCCCACGTGGTGGGAGTCGATCCTCGGCTTGAACGTCAAGGCAGTGCAGGGAAAACAGGTTCCTCTGGAATGGACTGACACATCTGGGGGACTCTTGGAATGGTGGCATGACCCTGGAGTTCCTCTCGCCTTTCCTGTGGAGAGCGCCTCCTCTTGAGATGCGACGGGAACGCCGGGAATTCTTTCCCTACGAAACAGGGAAAGGATCCCTCATCTCGAGCTAGGAGGCGGAAACGGGGCTCCCCTGGAAGTGTGTGGGACCCCACGTGCTTCCCCTCGAGTGGAGACGGGTATGTCGGGGAACTTCTTTAGTTGCAGCAAGGGTGTGAAGGACCCTTTGGAAGTTCCAGTGGTTAGATGTGATTAGCCTCGAGAAGCCTCAGCGGAAATGGGCCTCATCTCGCCTGGAGGGCAAAACCTCCTGGATTTTCTCGAGTTGCGGCAGGTGCTCTCGACTTACGACGAGGACCTCAGGGACCCGCTCTGGTGGCCTCAGGAAAGGCCAGTCCCCATGCAAGTTCCTCGGGGGCGTCTCGGGATTCCTCTCCCGTCGATGCCGGGGCCTAAGACCTTGTGTGGAGTCGGGGCCGGAACCTGAGGATTCCTCTCCAGTGCTGACATGGATCTTGGGGTACTTCTGGAGTCTCCCCAGGGGAGTCAGTCCTCGTCTCGAATGCGGGCATGCACTTGCGCTTTCCTCCAGAGCGGTAGCAGCAGTGTCACGCAGTCCGCCGCATGGATCAAAGGATCTATGTTTTTCCCTCGAGTCTTTCCCACGAGGCTTTCCCACGAGGCTTTCCCACAGGGCTGTCCCACGTACACACGTGGTGGGAGTCGATCCTCGGCTTGAACGTCAAGGCAGTGCATGGAAATCAGGTTCCTCTGGAATGGACTGACACATCTGGGGGACTCTTGGAATGGTGGCACGACCCTGGAGTTCCTCTCGCCTTTCCTGTGGAGAGCGCCTCCTCTTGAGATGCGACGGGAACGCCGGGAATTCTTTCCCTACGAAACAGGGAAAGGATCCCTCATCTCGAGCTAGGAGGCGGAAACGGGGCTCCCCTGGATGTGTGCGGGACCCACGTGCTTCCTCTCGAGTGGAGACGGGTATGTCGGGGAACTTCTTGAGTTGCAGCAAGGGTGTGAAGGACCCTTTGGAAGTTCCAGTGGTTAGACGTGATTAGCCTCGAGAAGCCTCAGCGGAAATGGGCCTCATCTCGCCTGGAGGGCAAAACCTCCTGGATTCTCTCGAGTTGCGGCAGGTGCTCTCGACTTACGACGAGGACCTCAGGGACCCGCTCTGGTGGCCTCAGGAAAGGCCAGTCCCCATGCGAGTTCCTCGGGGGCCTCTCGGGATTCCTCTCCCGTCGATGCCGGGGCCTAAGACCTTGTGTGGAGTCGGGGCCGGAACCTCAGGATTCCTCTCCAGTGCTGACATGGATATTGGGGTACTTCTGGAGTCTCCCCAGGGGAGTCAGTCCTCGTCTCGAATGGGGGCATGCACTTGCGCTTTCCTCCAGTGCGGTAGCAGCAGTGTCACGCATTCCGCCGCGTGGATCAAAGGATCTATGGTTTTCCCTCGAGTCTTTCCCACGAGGCTTTCTCACGAGGCTTTCCCACAGGGCTGTCCCACGTGCACACGTGGTGGGAGTCGATCCTCGGCTTGAACGTCAAGGCAGTGCAGGGAAAACAGGTTCCTCTGGAATGGACTGACACATCTGGGGGACTCTTAGAATGGTGTCACGACCCTGGAGTTCCTCTCGCCTTTCCTGTGGAGAGCGCCTCCTCTTGAGATGCGACGGGAACGCCGGGAATTCTTTCCCTACGAAACAGGGAAAGGATCCCTCATCTCGAGCTAGGAAGCGGAAACGGGGCTCCCCTGGATGTGTGCGGGACCCCACGTGCTTCCCCTCTAGTGGAGACGGGTATGTCGGGTAACTTCTTGAGTTGCAGCAATGGTGTGAAGGACCCTTTGGAGGTTCCAGTGGTTAGATGTGATTGGCCTCGAGAAGCCTCAGCGGAAATGGGCCTCATCTCGCCTGGAGGGCAAAACCTCCTGGATTTTCTCGAGTTGCGGCAGGTGCTCTCGACTTACGACGAGGACCTCAGGGAACCGCTCTGGTGGCCTCAGGAAAGGCCAGTCCCCATGCGAGTTCCTCTGGGGATTCCTCTCCCGTCGATGCCGGGGCCTAAGACCTTGTGTGGAGTCGGGGCCGGAACCTGAGGATTCCTCTCCAGTGCTGACATGGATCTTGGGGTACTTCTGGAGTCTCCCCAGGGGAGTCAGTCCTCGTCTCGAATGCGGGCATGCACTTGCGCTTTCCTCCAGAGCGGTAGCAGCAGTGTCACGCAGTCCGCCGCGTGGATCAAAGGATCTATGGTTTTCCCTCGAGTCTTTCCCACGAGGCTTTCCCACGAGGCTTTCCCACAGGGCTGTCCCACGTGCCCACGTGGTGGGAGTCGATCCTCGGCTTGAACGTCAAGGCAGTGCAGGGAAAACAGGTTCCTCTGGAATGGACTGACACATCTGGGGGACTCTTGGAATGGTGGCATGACCCTGGAGTTCCTCTCGCCTTTCCTGTGGAGAGCGCCTCCTCTTGAGATGCGACGGGAACGCCGGGAATTCTTTCCCTACGAAACAGGGAAAGGATCCCTCATCTCGAGCTAGGAGGCGGAAACGGGGATCCCCTGGAAGTGTGTGGGACCCCACGTGCTTCCCCTTGAGTGGAGACGGGTATGTCGGGGAACTTCTTTAGTTGCAGCAAGGGTGTGAAGGACCCTTTGGAAGTTCCAGTGGTTAGATGTGATTAGCCTCGAGAAGCCTCAGCGGAAATGGGCCTCATCTCGCCTGGAGGGCAAAACCTCCTGGATTTTCTCGAGTTGCGGCAGGTGCTCTCGACTTACGACGAGGACCTCAGGGACCCGCTCTGGTGGCCTCAGGAAAGGCCAGTCCCCATGCAAGTTCCTCGGGGGCGTCTCGGGATTCCTCTCCCGTCGATGCCGGGGCCTAAGACCTTGTGTGGAGTCGGGGCCGGAACCTGAGGATTCCTCTCCAGTGCTGACATGGATCTTGGGGTACTTCTGGAGTCTCCCCAGGGGAGTCAGTCCTCGTCTCGAATGCGGGCATGCACTTGCGCTTTCCTCCAGAGCGGTAGCAGCAGTGTCACGCAGTCCGCCGCGTGGATCAAAGGATCTATGGTTTTCCCTCGAGTCTTTCCCACGAGGCTTTCCCACGAGGCTTTCCCACAGGGCTGTCCCACGTGCCCACGTGGTGGGAGTCGATCCTCGGCTTGAACGTCAAGGCAGTGCAGGGAAAACAGGTTCCTCTGGAATGGACTGACACATCTGGGGGACTCTTGGAATGGTGGCATGACCCTGGAGTTCCTCTCGCCTTTCCTGTGGAGAGCGCCTCCTCTTGAGATGCGACGGGAACGCCGGGAATTCTTTCCCTACGAAACAGGGAAAGGATCCCTCATCTCGAGCTAGGAGGCGGAAACGGGGCTCCCCTGGAAGTGTGTGGGACCCCACGTGCTTCCCCTCGAGTGGAGACGGGTATGTCGGGGAACTTCTTTAGTTGCAGCAAGGGTGTGAAGGACCCTTTGGAAGTTCCAGTGGTTAGATGTGATTAGCCTCGAGAAGCCTCAGCGGAAATGGGCCTCATCTCGCCTGGAGGGCAAAACCTCCTGGATTTTCTCGAGTTGCGGCAGGTGCTCTCGACTTACGACGAGGACCTCAGGGACCCGCTCTGGTGGCCTCAGGAAAGGCCAGTCCCCATGCAAGTTCCTCGGGGGCGTCTCGGGATTCCTCTCCCGTCGATGCCGGGGCCTAAGACCTTGTGTGGAGTCGGGGCCGGAACCTGAGGATTCCTCTCCAGTGCTGACATGGATCTTGGGGTACTTCTGGAGTCTCCCCAGGGGAGTCAGTCCTCGTCTCGAATGCGGGCATGCACTTGCGCTTTCCTCCAGAGCGGTAGCAGCAGTGTCACGCAGTCCGCCGCGTTGATCAAAGGATCTATGGTTTTCCCTCGAGTCTTTCCCACGAGGCTTTCCCACGAGGCTTTCCCACAGGGCTGTCCCACGTGCACACGTGGTGGGAGTCGATCCTCGGCTTGAACGTCAAGGCAGTGCAGGGAAAACAGGTTCCTCTGTAATGGACTGACACATCTGGGGGTCTCTTGGAATGGTGGCACGACCCTGGAGTTCCTCTCCCCTTTCCTGTGGAGAGCGCCTCCTCTTGATATGCGACGGGATCGCCGGGAATTCTTTCCCTACGAAACAGGGAAAGGATCCCTCATCTCGAGCTAGGAGGCGGAAACGGGGCTCCACTGGATGTGTGCGGGACCCCACGTGCTTCCTCTCGAGTGGAGACGGGTATGTCGGGGAACTTCTTGAGTTGCAGCAAGGGTGTGAAGGACCCTTTGGAAGTTCCAGTGGTTAGACGTGATTAGCCTCGAGAAGCCTCAGCGGAAATGGGCCTCATCTCGCCTGGAGGGCAAAACCTCCTGGATTTTCTCGAGTTGCGGCAGGTGCTCTCGACTTACGACGGGGACCTCAGGGAACCGCTCTGGTGGCCTCAGGAAAGGCCTGTCCCCATGCGAGTTCCTCGGGGGCCTCTCGGGATCCCTCTCCCGTCGATGCCGGGGCCTAAGACCTTGTGTGGAGTCGGGGCCGGAACCTGAGGATTCCTCTCCAGTGCTGACATGGATCTTGGGGTACTTCTGGAGTCTCCCCAGGGGAGTCAGTCCTCGTCTCGAATGCGGGCATGCACTTGCGCTTTCCTCCAGAGCGGTAGCAGCAGTGTCACGCAGTCCGCCGCATGGATCAAAGGATCTATGTTTTTCCCTCGAGTCTTTCCCACGAGGCTTTCCCACGAGGCTTTCCCACAGGGCTGTCCCACGTGCACACGTGGTGGGAGTCGATCCTCGGCTTGAACGTCAAGGCAGTGCAGGGAAAACAGGTTCCTCTGGAATGGACTGACACATCTGGGGGACTCTTGGAATGGTGTCACGACCCTGGAGTTCCTCTCGCCTTTCCTGTGGAGAGCGCCTCCTCTTGAGATGCGACGGGAACGCCGGGAATTCTTTCCCTACGAAACAGGGAAAGGATCCCTCATCTCGAGCTAGGAGGTGGAAACGGGGCTCCCCTGGATGTGTGCGGGACCCCACGTGCTTCCTCTCGAGTGCAGACGGGTATGTCGGGGAACTTCTTGAGTTGCAGCAAGGGTGTGAAGGACCCTTTGGAAGTTCCAGTGTTTAGACGTGGTTAGCCTCGAGAAGCCTCAGAGGAAATGAGCCTCATCTCGCCTGAAGGGCAAAACCTCCTGGATTTTCTCGAGTTGCGGCAGGTGATCTCGACTTAGGACGGGGACCTCAGAGACCCTCTCTGGAGGCCTCAGGAAAAGCCAGTCCCCATGCGAGTTCCTCGGGGGCCTCTCGGGATCCCTCTCCCGTCGATGCCGGGGCCTAAGACCTTGTGTGGAGTCGGGGCCGGAACCTGAGGATTCCTCTCCAGTGCTGACATGGATCTTGGGGTACTTCTGGAGTCTCCCCAGGGGAGTCAGTCCTCGTCTCGAATGCGGGCATGCACTTGCGCTTTCCTCCAGAGCGGTAGCAGCAGTGTCACGCAGTCCGCCGCGTGGATCAAAGGATCTATGGTTTTCCCTCGAGTCTTTCCCACGAGGCTTTCCCACGAGGCTTTCCCACAGGGCTGTCCCACGTACACACGTGGTGGGAGTCGATCCTCGGCTTGAACGTCAAGGCAGTGCATGGAAATCAGGTTCCTCTGGAATGGACTGACACATCTGGGGGACTCTTGGAATGGTGGCACGACCCTGGAGTTCCTCTCGCCTTTCCTGTGGAGAGCGCCTCCTCTTGAGATGCGACGGGAACGCCGGGAATTCTTTCCCTACGAAACAGGGAAAGGATCCCTCATCTCGAGCTAGGAGGCGGAAACGGGGCTCCCCTGGATGTGTGCGGGACCCACGTGCTTCCTCTCGAGTGGAGACGGGTATGTCGGGGAACTTCTTGAGTTGCAGCAAGGGTGTGAAGGACCCTTTGGAAGTTCCAGTGGTTAGACGTGATTAGCCTCGAGAAGCCTCAGCGGAAATGGGCCTCATCTCGCCTGGAGGGCAAAACCTCCTGGATTTTCTCGAGTTGCGGCAGGTGCTCTCGACATACGACGGGGACCTCAGGGACCCGCTCTGGTGGCCTCAGGAAAGGCCAGTCCCCATGCGAGTTCCTCGGGGGCCTCTCGGGATTCCTCTCCCGTCGATGCCGGGGCCTAAGACCTTGTGTGGAGTCGGGGCCGGAACCTCAGGATTCCTCTCCAGTGCTGACATGGATCTTGGGGTACTTCTGGAGTCTCCCCAGGGGAGTCAGTCCTCGTCTCGAATGCGGGCATGCACTTGCGCTTTCCTCCAGAGCGGTAGCAGCAGTGTCACGCAGTCCGCCTCGTGGATCAAAGGATCTATGGTTTTCCCTCGAGTCTTTCCCACGAGGCTTTCCCACGAGGCTTTCCCACAGGGCTGTCCCACGTGCACACGTGGTGGGAGTCGATCCTCGGCTTGAACGTCAAGGCAGTGCAGGGAAAACAGGTTCCTCTGGAATGGACTGACACATCTGGGGGACTCTTGGAATGGTGGCACGACCCTGGAGTTCCTCTCGCCTTTCCTGTGGAGAGCGCCTCCTCTTGAGATGCGACGGGAACGCCGGGAATTCTTTCCCTATGAAAAAGGGAAAGGATCCCTCATCTCGAGCTAGGAGGCGGAAACGGGGCTCCCCTGGATGTGTGCGGGACCCCACGTGCTTCCTCTCGAGTGCAGACGGGTATGTCGGGGAACTTCTTGAGTTGCAGCAAGGGTGTGAAGGAACCTTTGGAAGTTCCAGTGTTTAGACGTGATTAGCCTGGAGAAGCCTCAGCGGAAATGAGCCTCATCTCGCCGGGAGGGCAAAACCTCCTGGATTTTCTCGAGTTGCGGCAGGTGATCTCGACTTACGACGAGGACCTCAGGGACCCGCTCTGGTGGCCTCAGGAAAAACCAGTCCCCATGCGAGTTCCTCGGGGGCCTCTCGGGATCCCTCTCCCATCGATGCCGGGGCCTAAGACCTTGTGTGGACTCGGGGCCGGAACCTGAGGATTCCTCTCCAGTGCTGACATGGATCTTGGGGTACTTCTGGAGTCTCCCCAGGGGAGTCAGTCCTCGTCTCGAATGCGGGCATGCACTTGCGCTTTCCTCCAGAGCGGTAGCAGCAGTGTCACGCAGTCCGCCACATGGATCAAAGGATCTATGTTTTTCCCTCGAGTCTTTCCCACGAGGCTTTCCCACGAGGCTTTCCCACAGGGCTGTCCCACGTGCACACGTGGTGGGAGTCGATCCTCGGCTTGAACGTCAAGGCAGTGCAGGGAAAACAGGTTCCTCTGGAATGGACTGACACATCTGGGGGACTCTTGGAATGGTGTCACGACCCTGGAGTTCCTCTCGCCTTTCCTGTGGAGAGCGCCTCCTCTTGAGATGCGACGGGAACGCCGGGAATTCTTTCCCTACGAAACAGGGAAAGGATCCCTCATCTCGAGCTAGGAAGCGGAAACGGGGCTCCCCTGGATGTGTGCGGGACCCCACGTGCTTCCCCTCTAGTGGAGACGGGTATGTCGGGGAACTTCTTGAGTTGCAGCAATGGTGTGAAGGACCCTTTGGAGGTTCCAGTGGTTAGATGTGATTGGCCTCGAGAAGCCTCAGCTGAAATGGGCCTCATCTCGCCTGGAGGGCAAAACCTCCTGGATTTTCTCGAGTTGCGGCAGGTGCTCTCGACTTACGACGAGGACCTCAGGGAACCGCTCTGGTGGCCTCAGGAAAGGCCAGTCCCCATGCGAGTTCCTCTGGGGATTCCTCTCCCGTCGATGCCGGGGCCTAAGACCTTGTGTGGAGTCGGGGCCGGAACCTGAGGATTCCTCTCCAGTGCTGACATGGATCTTGGGGTACTTCTGGAGTCTCCCCAGGGGAGTCAGTCCTCGTCTCGAATGCGGGCATGCACTTGCGCTTTCCTCCAGAGCGGTAGCAGCAGTGTCACGCAGTCCGCCGCGTGGATCAAAGGATCTATGGTTTTCCCTCGAGTCTTTCCCACGAGGCTTTCCCACGAGGCTTTCCCACAGGGCTGTCCCACGTGCCCACGTGGTGGGAGTCGATCCTCGGCTTGAACGTCAAGGCAGTGCAGGGAAAACAGGTTCCTCTGGAATGGACTGACACATCTGGGGGACTCTTGGAATGGTGGCATGACCCTGGAGTTCCTCTCGCCTTTCCTGTGGAGAGCGCCTCCTCTTGAGATGCGACGGGAACGCCGGGAATTCTTTCCCTACGAAACAGGGAAAGGATCCCTCATCTCGAGCTAGGAGGCGGAAACGGGGCTCCCCTGGAAGTGTGTGGGACCCCACGTGCTTCCCCTCGAGTGGAGACGGGTATGTCGGGGAACTTCTTTAGTTGCAGCAAGGGTGTGAAGGACCCTTTGGAAGTTCCAGTGGTTAGATGTGATTAGCCTCGAGAAGCCTCAGCGGAAATGGGCCTCATCTCGCCTGGAGGGCAAAACCTCCTGGATTTTCTCGAGTTGCGGCAGGTGCTCTCGACTTACGACGAGGACCTCAGGGACCCGCTCTGGTGGCCTCAGGAAAGGCCAGTCCCCATGCAAGTTCCTCGGGGGCGTCTCGGGATTCCTCTCCCGTCGATGCCGGGGCCGAAGACCTTGTGTGGACTCGGGGCCGGAACCTGAGGATTCCTCTCCAGTGCTGACATGGATCTTGGGGTACTTCTGGAGTCTCCCCAGGGGAGTCAGTCCTCGTCTCGAATGCGGGCATGCACTTGCGCTTTCCTCCAGAGCGGTAGCAGCAGTGTCACGCAGTCCGCCGCGTTGATCAAAGGATCTATGGTTTTCCCTCGAGTCTTTCCCACGAGGCTTTCCCACGAGGCTTTCCCACAGGGCTGTCCCACGTGCACACGTGGTGGGAGTCGATCCTCGGCTTGAACGTCAAGGCAGTGCAGGGAAAACAGGTTCCTCTGTAATGGACTGACACATCTGGGGGTCTCTTGGAATGGTGGCACGACCCTGGAGTTCCTCTCCCCTTTCCTGTGGAGAGCGCCTCCTCTTGATATGCGACGGGATCGCCGGGAATTCTTTCCCTACGAAACAGGGAAAGGATCCCTCATCTCGAGCTAGGAGGCGGAAACGGGGCTCCACTGGATGTGTGCGGGACCCCACGTGCTTCCTCTCGAGTGGAGACGGGTATGTCGGGGAACTTCTTGAGTTGCAGCAAGGGTGTGAAGGACCCTTTGGAAGTTCCAGTGGTTAGACGTGATTAGCCTCGAGAAGCCTCAGCGGAAATGGGCCTCATCTCGCCTGGAGGGCAAAACCTCCTGGATTTTCTCGAGTTGCGGCAGGTGCTCTCGACTTACGACGGGGACCTCAGGGAACCGCTCTGGTGGCCTCAGGAAAGGCCTGTCCCCATGCGAGTTCCTCGGGGGCCTCTCGGGATCCCTCTCCCGTCGATGCCGGGGCCTAAGACCTTGTGTGGAGTCGGGGCCGGAACCTGAGGATTCCTCTCCAGTGCTGACATGGATCTTGGGGTACTTCTGGAGTCTCCCCAGGGGAGTCAGTCCTCGTCTCGAATGCGGGCATGCACTTGCGCTTTCCTCCAGAGCGGTAGCAGCAGTGTCACGCAGTCCGCCGCATGGATCAAAGGATCTATGTTTTTCCCTCGAGTCTTTCCCACGAGGCTTTCCCACGAGGCTTTCCCACAGGGCTGTCCCACGTGCACACGTGGTGGGAGTCGATCCTCGGCTTGAACGTCAAGGCAGTGCAGGGAAAACAGGTTCCTCTGGAATGGACTGACACATCTGGGGGACTCTTGGAATGGTGTCACGACCCTGGAGTTCCTCTCGCCTTTCCTGTGGAGAGCGCCTCCTCTTGAGATGCGACGGGAACGCCGGGAATTCTTTCCCTACGAAACAGGGAAAGGATCCCTCATCTCGAGCTAGGAGGTGGAAACGGGGCTCCCCTGGATGTGTGCGGGACCCCACGTGCTTCCTCTCGAGTGCAGACGGGTATGTCGGGGAACTTCTTGAGTTGCAGCAAGGGTGTGAAGGACCCTTTGGAAGTTCCAGTGTTTAGACGTGGTTAGCCTCGAGAAGCCTCAGAGGAAATGAGCCTCATCTCGCCTGAAGGGCAAAACCTCCTGGATTTTCTCGAGTTGCGGCAGGTGATCTCGACTTAGGACGGGGACCTCAGAGACCCTCTCTGGAGGCCTCAGGAAAAGCCAGTCCCCATGCGAGTTCCTCGGGGGCCTCTCGGGATCCCTCTCCCGTCGATGCCGGGGCCTAAGACCTTGTGTGGAGTCGGGGCCGGAACCTGAGGATTCCTCTCCAGTGCTGACATGGATCTTGGGGTACTTCTGGAGTCTCCCCAGGGGAGTCAGTCCTCGTCTCGAATGCGGGCATGCACTTGCGCTTTCCTCCAGAGCGGTAGCAGCAGTGTCACGCAGTCCGCCGCGTGGATCAAAGGATCTATGGTTTTCCCTCGAGTCTTTCCCACGAGGCTTTCCCACGAGGCTTTCCCACAGGGCTGTCCCACGTACACACGTGGTGGGAGTCGATCCTCGGCTTGAACGTCAAGGCAGTGCATGGAAATCAGGTTCCTCTGGAATGGACTGACACATCTGGGGGACTCTTGGAATGGTGGCACGACCCTGGAGTTCCTCTCGCCTTTCCTGTGGAGAGCGCCTCCTCTTGAGATGCGACGGGAACGCCGGGAATTCTTTCCCTACGAAACAGGGAAAGGATCCCTCATCTCGAGCTAGGAGGCGGAAACGGGGCTCCCCTGGATGTGTGCGGGACCCACGTGCTTCCTCTCGAGTGGAGACGGGTATGTCGGGGAACTTCTTGAGTTGCAGCAAGGGTGTGAAGGACCCTTTGGAAGTTCCAGTGGTTAGACGTGATTAGCCTCGAGAAGCCTCAGCGGAAATGGGCCTCATCTCGCCTGGAGGGCAAAACCTCCTGGATTTTCTCGAGTTGCGGCAGGTGCTCTCGACATACGACGGGGACCTCAGGGACCCGCTCTGGTGGCCTCAGGAAAGGCCAGTCCCCATGCGAGTTCCTCGGGGGCCTCTCGGGATTCCTCTCCCGTCGATGCCGGGGCCTAAGACCTTGTGTGGAGTCGGGGCCGGAACCTCAGGATTCCTCTCCAGTGCTGACATGGATCTTGGGGTACTTCTGGAGTCTCCCCAGGGGAGTCAGTCCTCGTCTCGAATGCGGGCATGCACTTGCGCTTTCCTCCAGAGCGGTAGCAGCAGTGTCACGCATTCCGCCGCGTGGATCAAAGGATCTATGGTTTTCCCTCGAGTCTTTCCCACGAGGCTTTCTCACGAGGCTTTCCCACAGGGCTGTCCCACGTGCACACGTGGTGGGAGTCGATCCTCGGATTGAACGTCAAGGCAGTGCAGGGAAAACAGGTTCCTCTGGAATGGACTGACACATCTGGGGGACTCTTGGAATGGTGTCACGACCCTGGAGTTCCTCTCGCCTTTCCTGTGGAGAGCGCCTCCTCTTGAGATGCGACGGGAACGCCGGGAATTCTTTCCCTACGAAACAGGGAAAGGATCCCTCATCTCGAGCTAGGAAGCGGAAACGGGGCTCCCCTGGATGTGTGCGGGACCCCACGTGCTTCCCCTCTAGTGGAGACGGGTATGTCGGGGAACTTCTTGAGTTGCAGCAATGGTGTGAAGGACCCTTTGGAGGTTCCAGTGGTTAGATGTGATTGGCCTCGAGAAGCCTCAGCGGAAATGGGCCTCATCTCGCCTGGAGGGCAAAACCTCCTGGATTTTCTCGAGTTGCGGCAGGTGCTCTCGACTTACGACGAGGACCTCAGGGAACCGCTCTGGTGGCCTCAGGAAAGGCCAGTCCCCATGCGAGTTCCTCGGGGGCCTCTCGGGATTCCTCTCCCATCGATGCCGGGGCCTAAGACCTTGTGTGGAGTCGGGGCCGGAACCTGAGGATTCCTCTCCAGTGCTGACATGGATCTTGGGGTACTTCTGGAGTCTCCCCAGGGGAGTCAGTCCTCGTCTCGAATGCGGGCATGCACTTGCGCTTTCCTCCAGAGCGGTAGCAGCAGTGTCACGCAGTCCGCCGCGTGGATCAAAGGATCTATGTTTTTCCCTCGAGTCTTTTCCACGAGGCTTTCCCACGAGGCTTTCCCACAGGGCTGTCCCACGTGCACACGTGGTGGGAGTCGATCCTCGGCTTGAACGTCAAGGCAGTGCAGGGAAATCAGGTTCCTCTGGAATGGACTGACACATCTGGGGGACTCTTGGAATGGTGGCACGACCCTGGGGTTCCTCTCGCCTTTCCTGTGGAGAGCGCCTCCTCTTGAGATGCGACGGGAACGCCGGGAATTCTTTCCCTACGAAACAGGGAAAGGATCCCTCATCTCGAGCTAGGAGGCGGAAACGGGGCTCCCCTGGATGTGTGCGGGACCCACGTGCTTCCTCTCGAGTGGAGACGGGTATGTCGGGGAACTTCTTGAGTTGCAGCAAGGGTGTGAAGGACCCTTTGGAAGTTCCAGTGGTTAGACGTGATTAGCCTCGAGAAGCCTCAGCGTAAATGGGCCTCATCTCGCCTGGAGGGCAAAACCTCCTGGATTTTCTCGAGTTGCGGCAGGTGCTCTCGACATACGACGGGGACCTCAGGGACCCGCTCTGGTGGCCTCAGGAAAGGCCAGTCCCCATGCGAGTTCCTCGGGGGCCTCTCGGGATTCCTCTCCCGTCGATGCCGGGGCCTAAGACCTTGTGTGGAGTCGGGGCCGGAACCTCAGGATTCCTCTCCAGTGCTGACATGGATCTTGGGGTACTTCTGGAGTCTCCCCAGGGGAGTCAGTCCTCGTCTCGAATGGGGGCATGCACTTGCGCTTTCCTCCAGAGCGGTAGCAGCAGTGTCACGCATTCCGCCGCGTGGATCAAAGGATCTATGGTTTTCCCTCGAGTCTTTCCCACGAGGCTTTCTCACGAGGCTTTCCCACAGGGCTGTCCCACGTGCACACGTGGTGGGAGTCGATCCTCGGCTTGAACGTCAAGGCAGTGCAGGGAAAACAGGTTCCTCTGGAATGGACTGACACATCTGGGGGACTCTTAGAATGGTGTCACGACCCTGGAGTTCCTCTCGCCTTTCCTGTGGAGAGCGCCTCCTCTTGAGATGCGACGGGAACGCCGGGAATTCTTTCCCTACGAAACAGGGAAAGGATCCCTCATCTCGAGCTAGGAAGCGGAAACGGGGCTCCCCTGGATGTGTGCGGGACCCCACGTGCTTCCCCTCTAGTGGAGACGGGTATGTCGGGTAACTTCTTGAGTTGCAGCAATGGTGTGAAGGACCCTTTGGAGGTTCCAGTGGTTAGATGTGATTGGCCTCGAGAAGCCTCAGCGGAAATGGGCCTCATCTCGCCTGGAGGGCAAAACCTCCTGGATTTTCTCGAGTTGCGGCAGGTGCTCTCGACTTACGACGAGGACCTCAGGGAACCGCTCTGGTGGCCTCAGGAAAGGCCAGTCCCCATGCGAGTTCCTCTGGGGATTCCTCTCCCGTCGATGCCGGGGCCTAAGACCTTGTGTGGAGTCGGGGCCGGAACCTGAGGATTCCTCTCCAGTGCTGACATGGATCTTGGGGTACTTCTGGAGTCTCCCCAGGGGAGTCAGTCCTCGTCTCGAATGCGGGCATGCACTTGCGCTTTCCTCCAGAGCGGTAGCAGCAGTGTCACGCAGTCCGCCGCGTGGATCAAAGGATCTATGGTTTTCCCTCGAGTCTTTCCCACGAGGCTTTCCCACGAGGCTTTCCCACAGGGCTGTCCCACGTGCCCACGTGGTGGGAGTCGATCCTCGGCTTGAACGTCAAGGCAGTGCAGGGAAAACAGGTTCCTCTGGAATGGACTGACACATCTGGGGGACTCTTGGAATGGTGGCATGACCCTGGAGTTCCTCTCGCCTTTCCTGTGGAGAGCGCCTCCTCTTGAGATGCGACGGGAACGCCGGGAATTCTTTCCCTACGAAACAGGGAAAGGATCCCTCATCTCGAGCTAGGAGGCGGAAACGGGGATCCCCTGGAAGTGTGTGGGACCCCACGTGCTTCCCCTTGAGTGGAGACGGGTATGTCGGGGAACTTCTTTAGTTGCAGCAAGGGTGTGAAGGACCCTTTGGAAGTTCCAGTGGTTAGATGTGATTAGCCTCGAGAAGCCTCAGCGGAAATGGGCCTCATCTCGCCTGGAGGGCAAAACCTCCTGGATTTTCTCGAGTTGCGGCAGGTGCTCTCGACTTACGACGAGGACCTCAGGGACCCGCTCTGGTGGCCTCAGGAAAGGCCAGTCCCCATGCAAGTTCCTCGGGGGCGTCTCGGGATTCCTCTCCCGTCGATGCCGGGGCCTAAGACCTTGTGTGGAGTCGGGGCCGGAACCTGAGGATTCCTCTCCAGTGCTGACATGGATCTTGGGGTACTTCTGGAGTCTCCCCAGGGGAGTCAGTCCTCGTCTCGAATGCGGGCATGCACTTGCGCTTTCCTCCAGAGCGGTAGCAGCAGTGTCACGCAGTCCGCCGCGTGGATCAAAGGATCTATGGTTTTCCCTCGAGTCTTTCCCACGAGGCTTTCCCACGAGGCTTTCCCACAGGGCTGTCCCACGTGCCCACGTGGTGGGAGTCGATCCTCGGCTTGAACGTCAAGGCAGTGCAGGGAAAACAGGTTCCTCTGGAATGGACTGACACATCTGGGGGACTCTTGGAATGGTGGCATGACCCTGGAGTTCCTCTCGCCTTTCCTGTGGAGAGCGCCTCCTCTTGAGATGCGACGGGAACGCCGGGAATTCTTTCCCTACGAAACAGGGAAAGGATCCCTCATCTCGAGCTAGGAGGCGGAAACGGGGCTCCCCTGGAAGTGTGTGGGACCCCACGTGCTTCCCCTCGAGTGGAGACGGGTATGTCGGGGAACTTCTTTAGTTGCAGCAAGGGTGTGAAGGACCCTTTGGAAGTTCCAGTGGTTAGATGTGATTAGCCTCGAGAAGCCTCAGCGGAAATGGGCCTCATCTCGCCTGGAGGGCAAAACCTCCTGGATTTTCTCGAGTTGCGGCAGGTGCTCTCGACTTACGACGAGGACCTCAGGGACCCGCTCTGGTGGCCTCAGGAAAGGCCAGTCCCCATGCAAGTTCCTCGGGGGCGTCTCGGGATTCCTCTCCCGTCGATGCCGGGGCCTAAGACCTTGTGTGGAGTCGGGGCCGGAACCTGAGGATTCCTCTCCAGTGCTGACATGGATCTTGGGGTACTTCTGGAGTCTCCCCAGGGGAGTCAGTCCTCGTCTCGAATGCGGGCATGCACTTGCGCTTTCCTCCAGAGCGGTAGCAGCAGTGTCACGCAGTCCGCCGCGTTGATCAAAGGATCTATGGTTTTCCCTCGAGTCTTTCCCACGAGGCTTTCCCACGAGGCTTTCCCACAGGGCTGTCCCACGTGCACACGTGGTGGGAGTCGATCCTCGGCTTGAACGTCAAGGCAGTGCAGGGAAAACAGGTTCCTCTGTAATGGACTGACACATCTGGGGGTCTCTTGGAATGGTGGCACGACCCTGGAGTTCCTCTCCCCTTTCCTGTGGAGAGCGCCTCCTCTTGATATGCGACGGGATCGCCGGGAATTCTTTCCCTACGAAACAGGGAAAGGATCCCTCATCTCGAGCTAGGAGGCGGAAACGGGGCTCCACTGGATGTGTGCGGGACCCCACGTGCTTCCTCTCGAGTGGAGACGGGTATGTCGGGGAACTTCTTGAGTTGCAGCAAGGGTGTGAAGGACCCTTTGGAAGTTCCAGTGGTTAGACGTGATTAGCCTCGAGAAGCCTCAGCGGAAATGGGCCTCATCTCGCCTGGAGGGCAAAACCTCCTGGATTTTCTCGAGTTGCGGCAGGTGCTCTCGACTTACGACGGGGACCTCAGGGAACCGCTCTGGTGGCCTCAGGAAAGGCCTGTCCCCATGCGAGTTCCTCGGGGGCCTCTCGGGATCCCTCTCCCGTCGATGCCGGGGCCTAAGACCTTGTGTGGAGTCGGGGCCGGAACCTGAGGATTCCTCTCCAGTGCTGACATGGATCTTGGGGTACTTCTGGAGTCTCCCCAGGGGAGTCAGTCCTCGTCTCGAATGCGGGCATGCACTTGCGCTTTCCTCCAGAGCGGTAGCAGCAGTGTCACGCAGTCCGCCGCATGGATCAAAGGATCTATGTTTTTCCCTCGAGTCTTTCCCACGAGGCTTTCCCACGAGGCTTTCCCACAGGGCTGTCCCACGTGCACACGTGGTGGGAGTCGATCCTCGGCTTGAACGTCAAGGCAGTGCAGGGAAAACAGGTTCCTCTGGAATGGACTGACACATCTGGGGGACTCTTGGAATGGTGTCACGACCCTGGAGTTCCTCTCGCCTTTCCTGTGGAGAGCGCCTCCTCTTGAGATGCGACGGGAACGCCGGGAATTCTTTCCCTACGAAACAGGGAAAGGATCCCTCATCTCGAGCTAGGAGGTGGAAACGGGGCTCCCCTGGATGTGTGCGGGACCCCACGTGCTTCCTCTCGAGTGCAGACGGGTATGTCGGGGAACTTCTTGAGTTGCAGCAAGGGTGTGAAGGACCCTTTGGAAGTTCCAGTGTTTAGACGTGGTTAGCCTCGAGAAGCCTCAGAGGAAATGAGCCTCATCTCGCCTGAAGGGCAAAACCTCCTGGATTTTCTCGAGTTGCGGCAGGTGATCTCGACTTAGGACGGGGACCTCAGAGACCCTCTCTGGAGGCCTCAGGAAAAGCCAGTCCCCATGCGAGTTCCTCGGGGGCCTCTCGGGATCCCTCTCCCGTCGATGCCGGGGCCTAAGACCTTGTGTGGAGTCGGGGCCGGAACCTGAGGATTCCTCTCCAGTGCTGACATGGATCTTGGGGTACTTCTGGAGTCTCCCCAGGGGAGTCAGTCCTCGTCTCGAATGCGGGCATGCACTTGCGCTTTCCTCCAGAGCGGTAGCAGCAGTGTCACGCAGTCCGCCGCGTGGATCAAAGGATCTATGGTTTTCCCTCGAGTCTTTCCCACGAGGCTTTCCCACGAGGCTTTCCCACAGGGCTGTCCCACGTACACACGTGGTGGGAGTCGATCCTCGGCTTGAACGTCAAGGCAGTGCATGGAAATCAGGTTCCTCTGGAATGGACTGACACATCTGGGGGACTCTTGGAATGGTGGCACGACCCTGGAGTTCCTCTCGCCTTTCCTGTGGAGAGCGCCTCCTCTTGAGATGCGACGGGAACGCCGGGAATTCTTTCCCTACGAAACAGGGAAAGGATCCCTCATCTCGAGCTAGGAGGCGGAAACGGGGCTCCCCTGGATGTGTGCGGGACCCACGTGCTTCCTCTCGAGTGGAGACGGGTATGTCGGGGAACTTCTTGAGTTGCAGCAAGGGTGTGAAGGACCCTTTGGAAGTTCCAGTGGTTAGACGTGATTAGCCTCGAGAAGCCTCAGCGGAAATGGGCCTCATCTCGCCTGGAGGGCAAAACCTCCTGGATTTTCTCGAGTTGCGGCAGGTGCTCTCGACATACGACGGGGACCTCAGGGACCCGCTCTGGTGGCCTCAGGAAAGGCCAGTCCCCATGCGAGTTCCTCGGGGGCCTCTCGGGATTCCTCTCCCGTCGATGCCGGGGCCTAAGACCTTGTGTGGAGTCGGGGCCGGAACCTCAGGATTCCTCTCCAGTGCTGACATGGATCTTGGGGTACTTCTGGAGTCTCCCCAGGGGAGTCAGTCCTCGTCTCGAATGCGGGCATGCACTTGCGCTTTCCTCCAGAGCGGTAGCAGCAGTGTCACGCATTCCGCCGCGTGGATCAAAGGATCTATGGTTTTCCCTCGAGTCTTTCCCACGAGGCTTTCTCACGAGGCTTTCCCACAGGGCTGTCCCACGTGCACACGTGGTGGGAGTCGATCCTCGGATTGAACGTCAAGGCAGTGCAGGGAAAACAGGTTCCTCTGGAATGGACTGACACATCTGGGGGACTCTTGGAATGGTGTCACGACCCTGGAGTTCCTCTCGCCTTTCCTGTGGAGAGCGCCTCCTCTTGAGATGCGACGGGAACGCCGGGAATTCTTTCCCTACGAAACAGGGAAAGGATCCCTCATCTCGAGCTAGGAAGCGGAAACGGGGCTCCCCTGGATGTGTGCGGGACCCCACGTGCTTCCCCTCTAGTGGAGACGGGTATGTCGGGGAACTTCTTGAGTTGCAGCAATGGTGTGAAGGACCCTTTGGAGGTTCCAGTGGTTAGATGTGATTGGCCTCGAGAAGCCTCAGCGGAAATGGGCCTCATCTCGCCTGGAGGGCAAAACCTCCTGGATTTTCTCGAGTTGCGGCAGGTGCTCTCGACTTACGACGAGGACCTCAGGGAACCGCTCTGGTGGCCTCAGGAAAGGCCAGTCCCCATGCGAGTTCCTCTGGGGATTCCTCTCCCGTCGATGCCGGGGCCTAAGACCTTGTGTGGAGTCAGGGCCGGAACCTGAGGATTCCTCTCCAGTGCTGACATGGATCTTGGGGTACTTCTGGAGTCTCCCCAGGGGAGTCAGTCCTCGTCTCGAATGCGGGCATGCACTTGCGCTTTCCTCCAGAGCGGTAGCAGCAGTGTCACGCAGTCCGCCGCGTGGATCAAAGGATCTATGGTTTTCCCTCGAGTCTTTCCCACGAGGCTTTCCCACGAGGCTTTCCCACAGGGCTGTCCCACGTGCCCACGTGGTGGGAGTCGATCCTCGGCTTGAACGTCAAGGCAGTGCAGGGAAAACAGGTTCCTCTGGAATGGACTGACACATCTGGGGGACTCTTGGAATGGTGGCATGACCCTGGAGTTCCTCTCGCCTTTCCTGTGGAGAGCGCCTCCTCTTGAGATGCGACGGGAACGCCGGGAATTCTTTCCCTACGAAACAGGGAAAGGATCCCTCATCTCGAGCTAGGAGGCGGAAACGGGGATCCCCTGGAAGTGTGTGGGACCCCACGTGCTTCCCCTTGAGTGGAGACGGGTATGTCGGGGAACTTCTTTAGTTGCAGCAAGGGTGTGAAGGACCCTTTGGAAGTTCCAGTGGTTAGATGTGATTAGCCTCGAGAAGCCTCAGCGGAAATGGGCCTCATCTCGCCTGGAGGGCAAAACCTCCTGGATTTTCTCGAGTTGCGGCAGGTGCTCTCGACTTACGACGAGGACCTCAGGGACCCGCTCTGGTGGCCTCAGGAAAGGCCAGTCCCCATGCAAGTTCCTCGGGGGCGTCTCGGGATTCCTCTCCCGTCGATGCCGGGGCCTAAGACCTTGTGTGGAGTCGGGGCCGGAACCTGAGGATTCCTCTCCAGTGCTGACATGGATCTTGGGGTACTTCTGGAGTCTCCCCAGGGGAGTCAGTCCTCGTCTCGAATGCGGGCATGCACTTGCGCTTTCCTCCAGAGCGGTAGCAGCAGTGTCACGCAGTCCGCCGCGTTGATCAAAGGATCTATGGTTTTCCCTCGAGTCTTTCCCACGAGGCTTTCCCACGAGGCTTTCCCACAGGGCTGTCCCACGTGCACACGTGGTGGGAGTCGATCCTCGGCTTGAACGTCAAGGCAGTGGAGGGAAAACAGGTTCCTCTGTAATGGACTGACACATCTGGGGGTCTCTTGGAATGGTGGCACGACCCTGGAGTTCCTCTCCCCTTTCCTGTGGAGAGCGCCTCCTCTTGATATGCGACGGGATCGCCGGGAATTCTTTCCCTACGAAACAGGGAAAGGATCCCTCATCTCGAGCTAGGAGGCGGAAACGGGGCTCCCCTGGATGTGTGCGGGACCCCACGTGCTTCCTCTCGAGTGGAGACGGGTATGTCGGGGAACTTCTTGAGTTGCAGCAAGGGTGTGAAGGACCCTTTGGAAGTTCCAGTGGTTAGACGTGATTAGCCTCGAGAAGCCTCAGCGGAAATGGGCCTCATCTCGCCTGGAGGGCAAAACCTCCTGGATTTTCTCGAGTTGCGGCAGGTGCTCTCGACTTACGACGGGGACCTCAGGGAACCGCTCTGGTGGCCTCAGGAAAGGCCTGTCCCCATGCGAGTTCCTCGGGGGCCTCTCGGGATTCCTCTCCCATAGATGCCGGGGCCTAAGACCTTGTGTGGAGTCGGGGCCGGAACCTGAGGATTCCTCTCCAGTGCTGACATGGATCTTGGGGTACTTCTGGAGTCTCCCCAGGGGAGTCAGTCCTCGTCTCGAATGCGGGCATGCACTTGCGCTTTCCTCCAGAGCGGTAGCAGCAGTGTCACGCAGTCCGCCGCGTGGATCAAAGGATCTATGGTTTTCCCTCGAGTCTTTCCCACGAGGCTTTCCCACGAGGCTTTCCCACAGGGCTGTCCCACGTGCACACGTGGTGGGAGTCGATCCTCGGCTTGAACGTCAAGGCAGTGCAGGGAAAACAGGTTCCTCTGGAATGGACTGACACATCTAGTGGACTCTTGGAATGGTGGCACGACCCTGGAGTTCCTCTCGCCTTTCTTGTGGAGAGCGCCTCCTCTTGAGATGCGACGGGAACGCCGGGAATTCTTTCCCTATGAAAAAGGGAAAGGATCCCTCATCTCGAGCTAGGAGGCGGAAACGGGGCTCCCCTGGATGTGTGCGGGACCCCACGTGCTTCCTCTCGAGTGCAGCCGGGTATGTCGGGGAACTTCTTGAGTTGCAGCAAGGGTGTGAAGGAACCTTTGGAAGTTTCAGTGTTTAGACGTGATTAGCCTGGAGAAGCCTCAGCGGAAATGAGCCTCATCTCGCCGGGAGGGCAAAACCTCCTGGATTTTCTCGAGTTGCGGCAGGTGATCTCGACTTACGACGAGGACCTCAGGGACCCGCTCTGGTGGCCTCAGGAAAAACCAGTCCCCATGCGAGTTCCTCGGGGGCCTCTCGGGATCCCTCTCCCGTCGATGCCGGGGCCTAAGACCTTGTGTGGACTCGGGGCCGGAACCTGAGGATTCCTCTCCAGTGCTGACATGGATCTTGGGGTACTTCTGGAGTCTCCCCAGGGGAGTCAGTCCTCGTCTCGAATGCGGGCATGCACTTGCGCTTTCCTCCAGAGCGGTAGCAGCAGTGTCACGCAGTCCGCCGCATGGATCAAAGGATCTATGTTTTTCCCTCGAGTCTTTCCCACGAGGCTTTCCCACGAGGCTTTCCCACAGGGCTGTCCCACGTGCACACGTGGTGGGAGTCGATCCTCGGCTTGAACGTCAAGGCAGTGCAGGGAAAACAGGTTCGTCTGGAATGGACTGACACATCTGGGGGACTCTTGGAATGGTGTCACGACCCTGGAGTTCCTCTCGCCTTTCCTGTGGAGAGCGCCTCCTCTTGAGATGCGACGGGAACGCCGGGAATTCTTTCCCTACGAAACAGGGAAAGGATCCCTCATCTCGAGCTAGGAGGTGGAAACGGGGCTCCCCTGGATGTGTGCGGGACCCCACGTGCTTCCTCTCGAGTGCAGACGGGTATGTCGGGGAACTTCTTGAGTTGCAGCAAGGGTGTGAAGGACCCTTTGGAAGTTCCAGTGTTTAGACGTGGTTAGCCTCGAGAAGCCTCAGAGGAAATGAGCCTCATCTCGCCTGAAGGGCAAAACCTCCTGGATTTTCTCGAGTTGCGGCAGGTGATCTCGACTTACGACGGGGACCTCAGAGACCCGCTCTGGAGGCCTCAGGAAAAGCCAGTCCCCATGCGAGTTCCTCGGGGGCCTCTCGGGATTCCTCTCCCGTCGATGCCGGGGCCTAAGACCTTGTGTGGAGTCGGGGCCGGAACCTGAGGATTCCTCTCCAGTGCTGACATGGATCTTGGGGTACTTCTGGAGTCTCCCCAGGGGAGTCAGTCCTCGTCTCGAATGCGGGCATGCACTTGCGCTTTCCTCCTGAGCGGTAGCAGCAGTGTCACGCAGTCCGCCGCGTGGATCAAAGGATCTATGGTTTTCCCTCGAGTCTTTCCCACGAGGCTTTCCCACGAGGCTTTCCCACAGGGCTGTCCCACGTGCACACGTGGTGGGAGTCGATCCTCGGCTTGAACGTCAAGGCAGTGCAGGGAAAACAGGTTCCTCTGGAATGGACTGACACATCTGGGGGACTCTTGGAATGGTGTCATGACCCTGGAGTTCCTCTCGCCTTTCCTGTGGAGAGCGCCTCCTCTTGTGATGCGACGGGAACGCCGGGAATTCTTTCCCTACGAAACAGGGAAAGGATCCCTCATCTCGAGCTAGGAGGCGGAAACGGGGCTCCCCTGGATGTGTGCGGGAACCCACGTGCTTCCTCTCGAGTGGAGACGGGTATGTCGGGGAACTTCTTGAGTTGCAGCAATGGTGTGAAGGACCCTTTGGAAGTTCCAGTGGTTAGATATGATTGGCCTCGAGAAGCCTCAGCGGAAATGGGCCTCATCTCGCCTGGAGGGCAAAACCTCGTGGATTTTCTCGAGTTGCGGCAGGTGCTCTCGACTTACGACGGGGACCTCAGGGACCCGCTCTGGTGGCCTCAGGAAAGGCCAGTCCCCATGCGAGTTCCTCGGGGGCCTCTCGGGATTCCTCTCCCGTCGATGCCGGGGCCTAAGACCTTGTGTGGAGTCGGGGCCGGAACCTGAGGATTCCTCTCCAGTGCTGACATGGATCTTGGGGTACTTCTGGAGTCTCCCCAGGGGAGTCAGTCCTCGTCTCGAATGCGGGCATGCACTTACGCTTTCCTCCAGAGCGGTAGCAGCAGTGTCACGCAGTCCGCCGCGTGGATCAAAGGATCTATGGTTTTCCCTCGAGTCTTTCCCACGAGGCTTTCCACGAGGCTTTCCCACAGGGCTGTCCCACGTGCACACGTGGTGGGAGTCGATCCTCTGCTTGAACGTCAAGGCAGTGCAGGGAAAAAAGGTTCCTCTGGAATGGACTGACACATCTGGGGGACTCTTGGAATGGTGGCACGACCCTGGAGTTCCTCTCGCATTTCCTGTGGAGAGCGCCTCCTCTTGAGATGCGACGGGAACGCCGGGAATTCTTTCCCTACGAAACAGGGAAAGGATCCCTCATCTCGAGCTAGGAGGCGGAAACGGGGCTCCCCTGGATGTGTGCGGACCCCACGTGCTTCCTCTCGAGTGGAGACGGCTATGTCGGGGAACTTCTTGAGTTGCAGCAATGGTGTGAAGGACCCTTTGGAAGTTCCAGTGGTTAGATGTGATTGGCCTCGAGAAGCCTCAGCGGAAATGGGCCTCATCTCGCCTGGAGGGCAAAACCTCCTGGATTTTCTCGAGTTGCGACAGGTGCTCTCGACTTACGACGGGGACCTCAGGGACCCGCTCTGGTGGCCTCGGGAAAGGCCAGTCCCCATGCGAGTTCCTCGGGGGCCTCTCGGGATTCCTCTCCCGTCGATGCCGGGGCCTAAGACCTTGTGTGGAGTCGGGGCCGGAACCTGAGGATTCCTCTCCAGTGCTGACATGGATCTTGGAGTACTTCTTGAGTCTCCCCAGGGGAATCAGTCCTCGTCTCGAATGCGGGCATGCACTTGCGCTTTCCTCCAGAGCGGTAGCAGCAGAGTCACGCAGTCCGCCGCGTGGATCAAAGGATCTATGGTTTTCCCTCGAGTCTTTCCCACGAGTCTTTCCCACGAGGCTTTCCCACAGGGCTGTCCCACGTGCACACGTGGTGGGAGTCGATCCTCGGCTTGAACGTCAAGGCAGTGCAGGGAAAACAGGTTCCTCTGGAATGGACTGACACATCTGGGGGACTCTTGGAATGGTGTCACGACCCTGGAGTTCCTCTCGCCTTTCCTGTGGAGAGCGCCTCCTCTTGAGATGCGACGGGAACGCCGGGAATTCTTTCCCTACGAAACAGGGAAAGGATCCCTCATCTCGAGCTACAAGGCGGAAACAGGGCTCCCCTGGATGTGTGCGGGAACCCACGTGCTTCCACTCGAGTGGAGACGGGTATGTCGGGGAACTTCTTGAGTTGCAGCAAGGGTGTGAAGGACCCTTTGGAAGTTCCAGTGGTTAGATGCGATTGGCCTCGAGAAGCCTCAGCGGAAATGGGCCTCATCTCGCCTGGAGGGCAAAACCTCCTGGATTTTCTCGAGTTGCGGCAGGTGCTCTCGACTTACGACGGGGACCTCAGGGACCCGCTCTGGTGGCCTCAGGAAAGGCCAGTCCCCATGCGAGTTCCTCGGGGGCGTCTCGGGATTCCTCTCCCGTCGATGCCGGGGCCTAAGACCTTGTGTGGAGTCGGGGCCGGAACCTGAGGATTCCTCTCCAGTGCTGACATGGATCTTGGGGTACTTCTGGAGTCTCCCCAGCGGAGTCAGTCCTCGTCTCGAATGGGGGCATGCATTGCGCTTTCCTCCAGAGCGGTAGCAGCAGTGTCACGCAGTCCGCCGCGTGGATCAAAAGATCTATGGTTTTCCCCCGAGTCTTTCCCACGAGGCTTTCCCACGAGGCTTTCCCACAGGGCTGTCCCACGTGCACACGTGGTGGGAGTCGATCCTCGGCTTGAACGTCAAGGCAGTGCAGGGAAAACAGGTTCCTCTGGAATGGACTGACATATCTGGGGGACTCTTGGAATGGTGGCATGACCCTGGAGTTCCTCTCGCCTTTCCTGTGGAGAGCGCCTCCTCTTGAGATGCGACGGGAACGCCGGGAATTCTTACCCTACGAAACAGGGAATGGATCCCTCATCTCGAGCTAGGAGGCGGAAACGGGGCTCCCCTGGATGTGTGCGGGACACCACGTGCTTCCTCTCGAGTGCAGACGGGTATGTCGGGGAACTTCTTGAGTTGCAGCAAGGGTGTGAAGGACCCTTTGGAAGTTCCAGTGGTTAGATGTGATTGGCCTGGAGAAGCCTCAGCGGAAATGGGCCTCATCTCGCCTGGAGGGCAAAACCTCCTGGATTTTCTCGAGTTGTGGCAGGTGCTCTCGACTTACGACGGGGACCTCAGGGACCCGCTCTGGTGGCCTCAGGAAAGGCCAGTCCCCATGCGAGTTCCTCGCGGGCCTCTCGGGATTCCTCTCCCGTCGATGCCGGGGCCTAAGACCTTGTGTGGAGTCGGGGCCGGAACCTGAGGATTCCTCTCCAGTGCTGACATGGATCTTGGGGTACTTCTGGAGTCTCCCCAGGGGAGTCAGTCCTCGTCTCGAATGCGGGCATGCACTTGCGCTTTCCTCCAGAGCGGTAGCAGCAGTGTCACGCAGTCCGCCGCGTGGATCAAAGGATCTATGGTTTTCCGTCGAGTCTTTCCCACGAGGCTTTCCCACGAGGCTTTCCCACAGGGCTGTCCCACGTGCACACGTGGTGGGAGTCGATCCTCGGCTTGAACGTCAAGGCAGTGCAGGGAAAACAGGTTCCTCTGGAATGGACTGACACATCTGGGGGACTCTTGGAATGGTGTCACGACCCTGGAGTTCCTCTCGCCTTTCCTGTGGAGAGCGCCTCCTCTTGAGATGCGACGGGAACGCCGGGAATTCTTTCCCTACGAAACAGGGAAAGGATCCCTCATCTCGAGCTACGAGGCGGAAACAGGGCTCCCCTGGATGTGTGCGGGAACCAACGTGCTTCCTCTCGAGTGGAGACGGGTATGTCGGGGAACTTCTTGAGTTGCAGCAAGGGTGTGAAGGACCCTTTGGAAGTTCCAGTGGTTAGATGTGACTGGCCTCGAGAAGCCTCAGCGGAAATGGGCCTCATCTCGCCTGGAGGGCAAAACCTCCTGGATTTTCTCGAGTTGCGGCAGGTGCTCTCGACTAACGACGGGTACCTCAAGGACCCGCTCTGGTGGCCTCAGGAAAGGCCAGTCCCCATGCGAGTTCCTCGGGGGCGTCTCGGGATTCCTCTCCCGTCGATGCCGGGGCCTAAGACCTTGTGTGGAGTCGGGGCCGGAACCTGAGGATTCCTCTCCAGTGCTGACATGGATCTTGGGGTACTTCTGGAGTCTCCCCAGGTGAGTCAGTCCTCGTCTCGAATGCGGGCATGCATTACGCTTTCCTCCAGAGCGGTAGCAGCAGTGTCACGCAGTCCGCCGCGTGGATCAAAGGATCTATGGTTTTCCCCCGAGTTTTTCCCACGAGGCTTTCCCACGAGGCTTTCCCACAGGGCTGTCCCACGTGCACACGTGGTGGGAGTCGATCCTCGGCTTGAACGTCAAGGCAGTGCAGGGAAAACAGGTTCCTCTGGAATGGACTGACACATCTGGGGGACTCTTGGAATGGTGGCATGACCCTGGAGTTCCTCTCGCCTTTCCTGTGGAGAGCGCCTCCTCTTGAGATGCGACGGGAACGCCGGGAATTCTTTCCCTACGAAACAGGGAAAGGATCCCTTATCTCGAGCTAGGAGGCGGAAACGGGGCTCCCCTGGATGTGTGCGGGACACCACGTGCTTCCTCTCGAGTGCAGACGGGTATGTCGGGGAACTTCTTGAGTTGCAGCAACGGTGTGAAGGACCCTTTGGAAGTTCCAGTGGTTAGATGTGATTGGCCTCGAGAAGCCTCAGCGGAAATGGGCCTCATCTCGCCGGGAGGGCAAAACCTCCTGGATTTTCTCGAGTTGCGGCAGGTGCTCTCGACTTACGACGGGGACCTCAGGGACCCGCTCTGGTGGCCTCAGGAAAGGCCAGTCCCCATGCGAGTTCCTCGGGGGCCTCTCGGGATTCCTCTCCCGTCGATGCCGGGGCCTAAGATCTTGTGTGGAGTCGGGGCCGGAACCTGAGGATTCCTCTCCAGTGCTGAGATGGATCTTGGGGTTCTTCTGGAGTCTCCCCAGGGGAGTCAGTCCTCGTCTCGAATGCGGGCATGCACTTGCGCTTTCCTCCAGAGCGGTAGCAGCAGTGTCACGCAGTCCGCCGCGTGGATCAAAGGATGTATGGTTTTCCCTCGAGTCTTTCCCACGAGGCTTTCCCACGAGGCTTTCCCACAGGGCTGTCCCAAGTGCACACCTGGTGGGAGTCGATCCTCGGCTTCAACGTCAAAGCAGTGAAGGGAAAACAGGTTCCTCTGGAATGGACTGACACATCTGGGGGACTCTTGGAATGGTGGCATGACCCTGGAGTTCCTCTCGCCTTTCCTGTGGAGAGCGCCTCCTCTTGAGATGCGATGGGAAAGCCGGGAATTCTTTCCCTACGAAACAGGGAAAGGATCCCTCATCTCGAGCTAGGAGGCGGAAACGGGGCTACCCTGGATGTGTGCGGGACACCACGTGCTTCCTCTCGAGTGCAGACGGGTATGTCTGGGAACTTCTTGAGTTGCAGCAAGGGTGTGAAGGACCCTTTGGAAGTTCCAGTGGTTAGATGTGATTGGCCTCGAGAAGCCTCAGCGGAAATGGGCCTCATCTCGCCTGGAGGGCAAAACCTCCTGGATTTTCTCGAGTTGCGGCAGGTGCTCTCGACTTACGACGGGGACCTCAGGGACCCGCTTGTTGGCCTCAGGAAAGGCCAGTCCCCATGCGAGTTCCTCGGGGGCCTCTCGGGATTCCTCTCCCGTCGATGCCGGGGCCTAAGACCTTGTGTGGAGTCGGGGCCGGAACCTGAGGATTCCTCTCCAGTGCTGACATGGATCTTGGGGTACTTCTGGAGTCTCCCCAGGGGAGTCAGTCCTCGTCTCGAATGCGGGCATGCACTTGCGCTTTCCTCCAGAGCGGCAGCAGCAGTGTCACGCAGTCCGCCGCGTGGATCAAAGGATCTGTGGTTTTCCCTCGAGTCTTTCCCACGAGGCTTTCCCACAGGGCTGTCCCACGTGCACACCTGGTGGGAGTCGATCCTCGGCTTGAACGTCAAGGCAGTGCAGGGAAAACAGGTTCCTCTGGAATGGACTGACACATCTGGGGGACTCTTGAACTGGTGGCACGACCCTGGAGTTCTTCTCGCCTTTCCTGTGGAGAGCGCCTCCTCTTGAGATGCGACGGGAACGCCGAGAATTCTTTCACTACGAAACAGGGAAAGGATCCCTCATCTCAAGCTAGGAGCCGGAAACGGGGCTCCCCTGGATGTGGGCGGGACCCCACGTGCTTCCTCTCGAGTGGAGACGGGTATGTCGGGGAACTTCTTGAGTTGCAGCAAGGGTGTGAAGACCCTTTGGAAGTTCCAGTGGTTAGACGTGATTAGCCTCGAGAAGCCTCAGCGGAAATGGGCCTCATCTCGCCTGGAGGGCAAACCTCCTGGATTTTCTCGAGTTGCGGCAGGTGCTCTCGACTTACGACGGGGACCTCAGGGACCCGCTCTGGTGGCCTCAGGAAAGGCCAGTCCCCATGCGAGTTCCTTGGGGGCCTCTCGGGATTCCTGTCCCGGCAATGCCGGGCCTAAGACCTTGTGTGGAGTCGGGGCCGGAACCTGAGGATTCCTCTTCAGTGCTGACATGGATCTTGGGGTACTTCTGGAGTCTCCCCAGGGGAGTTAGTCCTCATCTCGAATGCGGGCATGCACTTGCGCTTTCCTCCAGAGCGGTAGCAGCAGTGTCACGCAGTCCGTTGCGTGGATCAAAGGAACTATGGTTTTCCCTCGAGTCTTTCCCACGAGGCTTTCCCACAGGGCTGTCCCACGTGCACACGTGGTGGGAGTGGATCCTCGGCTTGAACGTCAAGGCAGTGCAGGGAAAACAGGTTCCTCTGGAATGAACTGACACATCTGGGGGACTCTTGGAATGGTGGCACGACCCTGGAGTTCCTCTCGCCTTTCCTGTGGAGAGCGCCTTCTCTTGAGATGCGACGGGAACGCCGGGAATTCTTTCCCTACGAAACAGGGAAAGGATCCCTAATCTCGAGCTAGGAGGCGGAAACGGGGCTCCCCTGGATGTGTGCGGGACCCCACGTGCTTCCTCTCGAGTGGAGACGGGTATGTCGGGGAACTTCTTGAGTTGCAGCAACGGTGTGAAGGACCCTTTGGAAGTTCCAGTGGTTAGATGTGATTGGCCTCGAGAAGCCTCAGCGGAAATGGGCCTCATCTCGCCTGGAGGGCAAAACCTCCTGGATTTTCTCGAGTTGCGGCATGTGCTCTCGACTTACGACGGGGACCTCAGGGACCCGCTCTGGTGGCCTCAGGAAAGGCCAGTCCCCATGCGAGTTCCTCGGGGGCCTCTCAGGATTCCACTCCCGTTGATGCCGGGGCCTAAGACCTTGTGTAGAGTCGGGGCCGGAACCTGAGGATTCCTCTCCAGTGCTGACATGGATCTTGGGGTACTTCTGGAGTCTCCCCAGGGGAGTCAGTCCTCGTCTCGAATGCGGGCATGCACTTGCGCTTTCCTCCAGAGCGGTAGCAGCAGTGTCACGCAGTCCGCCGCGTGGATCAAAGGATCTATGGTTTTCCCTCGAGTCTTTCCCACGAGGCTTTCCCACGAGGCTTTCCCACAGGGCTGTCCCACGTGCACACGTGGTGGGAGTCGATCCTCGGCTTGAACGTCAAGGCAGTGCAGGGAAAACAGGTTCCTCTGGAATGGACTGACACATCTGGGGGACTCTTGGAATGGTGGCACGACCCTGGAGTTCCTCTCGCCTTTCCTGTGGAGAGCGCCTCCTCTTGAGATGCGACGGGAACGCCGGGAATTCTTTCCCTACGAAACAGGGAAAGGATCCCTCATCTCGAGCTGGAGGCGGAAACGGGGCTCCCCTGGATGTGTGCGGGACCCCACGTGCATCCTCTCGAGTGGAGACGGGTATGTCGGGGAACTTCTTGAGTTGCAGCAAGGGTGTGAAGGACCCTTTGGAAATTCCAGTGGTTAGATGTGATTGGCCTCGAGAAGCCTCAGCGGAAATGGGCCTCATCTCGCCTGGAGGGCAAAACCTCCTGGATTTTCTCGAGTTGCGGCAGGTGCTCTCGACTTACGACGGGGATCTCAGGGACCCGCTCTGGTGGCCTCAGGAAAGGCCAGTCCCCATGCGAGTTCCTCGGGGGCCTCTCGGGATTCCTCTCCCGTCGATGCCGGGGCCTAAGACCTTGTGTGGAGTCGGGGCTGGAACCTGAGGATTCCTCTCCAGTGCTGACATGGATCTTGGGGTACTTCTGGAGTCTCCCCAGGGGAGTCAGTCCTCGTCTCGAATGCGGGCATGCACTTGCGCTTTCCTCCAGAGCGGTAGTAGCAGTGTCACGCAGTCCGCCGCGTGGATCAAAGGATCTGTGGTTTTCCCTCGAGTCTTTGCCACGAGTCTTTCCCACGAGGCTTTCCCACAGGGCTGTCCCACGTGCACACGTGGTGGGAGTCGATCCTCGGCTTGAACGTCAAGGCAGTGCAGGGAAAACAGGTTCCTCTGGAATGGACTGACACATCTGGGGGACTCTTGGAATGGTGGCACGACCCTGGAGTTCCTCTCGCCTTTCCTGTGGAGAGCGCCTCCTCTTGAGAAGCGACGGGAACGCCGGGAATTCTTTCCCTACGAAACAGGGAAAGGATCCCTTATCTCGAGCTAGGAGGCGGAAACGGGGCTCCCCTGGATGTGTGCGGGACCCCACGTGCTTCCTCTCGTGTGGAGACGGGTATGTCGGGGAACTTCTTGAGTTGCAGCAACGGTGTGAAGGACCCTTTGGAAGTTCCAGTGGTTAGACGTGATTAGCCACTAGAAGCCTCAGCGGAAATGGGCCTCATCTCGCCTGGAGGGCAAAACCTCCTGGATTTTCTCGAGTTGCGGCAGGTGCTCTCGACTTACGACGAGGACCTCAGGGACCCGCTCTGGTGGCCTCAGGAAAGGCCAGTCCCCATGCGAGTTCCTCGGGGGCCACTCGGGATTCCTCTCCCGTCAATGCCAGGGCCTAAGACCTTGTGTGGAGTCGGGGCCGGAACCTGAGGATTCCTCTCCAGTGCTGACATGGATCTTGGGTACTTCTGGAGTCTACCCAGGGGAGTCAGTCCTCGTCTGGAATGCGGGCATGCACTTGCGCTATCCTCCAGAGCGGTAGCAGCAGTGTCAAGCAGTCCGCCGCCTGCATCAAAGGATCTATGGTTTTCCCTCGAGTCTTTCCCACGAGGCTTTCCCACGAGGCCTTCCCACAGGGCTGTCCCACGTGCACACGTGGTGGGACTCGATCCTCGGCTTTAACGTCAAGGCAGTGCATTGAAAACAGGTTCCTCTGGAATGGACTGACATATCTGGGGGACACTTTGGATGGTGGTACGACGCTGGAGTCCTCTCGCCTTTCCTGTGGAGAGCGCCTCCTCTTGAGATGCGACGGGAACGCCGGGAATTCTTTCCCTTCGAAACAGGGAAAGGATCCCTCATCTCGAGCTAGGAGGCGGAAACGGGGCTCCCCTGGATGTGTGCGGGAACCTCGTGCTTCCTCTCGAGTGGAGACGGGTATGTCGGGGAACTTCTTGAGTTGCAGCAATGGTGTGAAGGACCCTTTGGAAGTTCCAGTGGTTAGACGTGATTAGCCTCGAGAAGCCTCAGCGGAAATGGGCCTCATCTCGCCTGGAGGGCAAAACCTCCTGGATTTTCTCGAGTTGCGGCAGGTGCTCTCGACTTACGACCGGGACCTCAGGGACCCGCTCTGGTGGCCTCAGGAAAGGCCAGTCCCCATGCGAGTTCCTCGGGGGCCTCTCGGGATTCCTCTCCCGTCGATGCCGGGGCCTAAGACCTTGTGTGGAGTCGGGGCTGGAACCTGAGGATTCCTCTCCAGTGTTGACATGAATCTTGGGGTACTTCTGGAGTCTCCCCAGGGGAGTCAGTCCTCGTCTCGAATGCGGGCATGCACTTGCGCTTTCCTCCAGAGCGGTAGCAGCAGTGTCACGCAGTCCACCGCGTGGATCAAAGGATCTATGGTTTTCCCTCGAGTCTTTCCCACGAGGCTTTCCCATGAGGCTTTCCCACAGGGCTGTCCCACGTGCACACGTGGTGGGAGTCGATCCTCGGCTTGAACGTCAAGGCAGTGCAGGGAAAACAGGTTCCTCTGGAATGGACTGACACATCTGGGGGACTCTTGGAATGGTGGCACGACCCTGGAGTTCCTCTCGCCTTTCCTGTGGAGAGCGCCTCCTCTTGAGATGCGACGGGAACGCCGGGAATTCTTTCCCTACGAAACAGGGAAAGGATCCCTCATCTCGAGCTAGGAGTTGGAAACGGGGCTCCCTTGGATGTGTGCGGTACCCCACGTGCTTCCTCTCGAGTGGAGACGGGTATGTCGGGGAACTTCTTGAGTTGCAGCAAGGGTGTGAAGGAACGTTTGGAAGTTCCAGTGGTTAGATGTGATTGGCCTCGAGAAGCCTCAGCGGAAATGGGCCTCATCTCGCCTGGAGGGCGAAACTTCCTGAATTTTCTCGAGTTGCGGCAGGTGCTCTCGACTTACGACGGGGACCTCAGGGACCCGCTCTGGTGGCCTCAGGAAAGGCCAGTCCCCATGCGAGTTCCTCGGGGGCCACTCGGGATTCCTCTCCCGTCAATGCCAGGGCCTAAGACCTTGTGTGGAGTCGGGGCCGGAACCTGAGGATTCCTCTCCAGTGCTGACATGGATCTTGGGTACTTCTGGAGTCTACCCAGGGGAGTCAGTCCTCGTCTGGAATGCGGGCATGCACTTGCGCTATCCTCCAGAGCGGTAGCAGCAGTGTCAAGCAGTCCGCCGCCTGCATCAAAGGATCTATGGTTTTCCCTCGAGTCTTTCCCACGAGGCTTTCCCACGAGGCCTTCCCACAGGGCTGTCCCACGTGCACACGTGGTGGGACTCGATCCTCGGCTTTAACGTCAAGGCAGTGCAGGGAAAACAGGTTCCTCTGGAATGGACTGACATATCTGGGGGACACTTTGGATGGTGGTACGACGCTGGAGTCCTCTCGCCTTTCCTGTGGAGAGCGCCTCCTCTTGAGATGCGACGGGAACGCCGGGAATTCTTTCCCTACGAAACAGGGAAAGGATCCCTCATCTCGAGCTAGGAGGCGGAAACGGGGCTCCCCTGGATGTGTGCGGGACCCCACGTGCTTCCTCTCGAGTGGAGACGGGTATGTTGGGGAACTTCTTGAGTTGCAGCAAGGGTGTGAAGGACCCATGGAAGTTCCAGTGGTTAGACGTGATTAGCCTCGAGAAGCCTCAGCGGAAATGGGCCTCATCTCGCCTGGAGGGCAAAACCTCCTGGATTTTCTCGAGTTGCGGCAGGTGCTCTCGACTTACGACGGTGACCTCAGGGACCCGCTCTGGTGGCCTCAGGAAAGGCCAGTCCCCATGCGAGTTCCTCGGGGGCCTCTCGGCATTCCTCTCCCGTCGATGCCGGGGCCTAAGACCTTGTGTGGAGTCGGGGCCGGAACCTGAGGATTCCTCTCCAGTGCTGACATGGATCTTGGGGTACTTCTGGAGTCTCCCCAGGGGAGTCAGTCCTCGTCTCGAAGGCGGGCATGCACTTGGGCTTTCCTCCAGAGCGGTAGCAGCAGTGTCACGCAGTCCGCCGCGTGGATCAAAGGATCTATGGTTTTCCCTCGAGTCTTTCCCACGAGGCTTTCCCACGAGGCTTTCCCACAGGGCTGTCCCACGTGCACACGTGGTGGGAGTCGATCCTCGGCTTGAACGTCAAGGCAGTGCAGGGAAAACAGGTTCCTCTGGAATGGACTGACACATCTGGGGGACTCTTGGAATGGTGGCACGACCCTGGAGTTCCTCTCGCCTTTCCTGTGGAGAGCGCCTCCTCTGGAGATGCGACGGGAACGCCGGGAATTCTTTGCCTACGAAACAGGGAAAGGATCCCTCATCTCGAGCTAGGAGGCGGAAACGGGGCTCCCCTGGATGTGTGCGGGACCCCACGTGCTTCCTCTCGAGTGGAGACGGGTATGTCGGGGAACTTCTTGAGTTGCAGCAAGGGTGTGAAGGACCCTTTGGAAGTTCCAGTGGTTAGACGTGATTAGCCTCGAGAAGCCTCAGTGGAAATGGGCCTCATCTCGCCTGGAGGGCAAAACCTCCTGGATTTTCTCGAGTTGCGGCAGGTGCTCTCGACTTACGATGGGGACCTCAGGGACCCGCTCTGGTGGCCTCAGGAAAGGCCAGTCCCCATGCGAGTTCCTCGGGGGCCTCTCGGCATTCCTCTCCCGTCGATGCCGGGGCCTAAGACCTTGTGTGGAGTCGGGGCCGGAACCTGAGGATTCCTCTCCAGTGCTGACATGGATCTTGGGGTACTTCTGGAGTCTCCCCAGGGGAGTCAGTCCTCGTCTCGAATGCGGGCATGCACTTGCGCTTTCCTCCAGAGCGGTAGCAGCAGTGTCACGCAGTCCGCCGCGTGGATCAAAGGATCTATGGTTTTCCCTCGAGTCTTTCCCACGAGGCTTTCCCACGAGGCTTTCCCACAGGGCTGTACCACGTGCACACGTGGTGGGAGTCGATCCTCGGCTTGAACGTCAAGGCAGTGCAGGGAATACAGGTTCCTCTGGAATGGACTGACACATCTGGGAGTCTCTTGGAATGGTGGCACGACCCTGGAGTTCCTCTCGCCTTTCCTGTGGAGAGCGCCACCTCCTGAGATGCGACGGGAACGCCGGGAATTCTTTCCCTACGAAACAGGGAAAGGATCCCTCATCTCGAGCTAGGAGGCGGAAACGGGGCTGCCCTGGATGTGTGCGGGACCCCACGTGCTTCCTCTCGAGTGGAGACGGGTATGTCGCGGAACTGCTTCAGTTGCAGCAAGGGTGTGAAGGACCCATTGGAAGTTCCAGTGGTTAGACGTGATTAGCCTCGAGAAGCCTCAGCGGAAATGGGCCTCATCTCGCCTGGAGGGCAAAACCTCCTGGATTTTCTCGAGTTGCGGCAGGTGCTCTCGACTTACGACGGGGACCTCAGGGACCCGCTCTGGTGGCCTCAGGAAAGGCCAGTCCCCATGCGAGTTCCTCGGGGGCCTCTCGGCATTCCTCTCCCGTCGATGCCGGGGCCTAAGACCTTGTGTGGAGTCGGGGCCGGAACCTGAGGATTCCTCTCCAGTGCTGACATGGATCTTGGGGTACTTCTGGAGTCTCCCCAGGGGAGTCAGTCCTCGTCTCGAATGCGGGCATGCACTTGCGCTTTCCTCCAGAGCGGTAGCAGCAGTGTCACGCAGTCCGCCGCGTGGATCAAAGGATCTATGGTTTTCCCTCGAGTCTTTCCCACGAGGCTTTCCCACGAGGCTTTCCCACAGGGCTGTCCCACGTGCACACGGGTTGGAGTCGATCCTCGGCTTGAACGTCAAGGCAGTGCAGGGAAAACAGGTTCCTCTGGAATGGACTGACACATCTGGGGGTCTCTTGGAATGGTGTCACGACCCTGGAGTTCCTCTCGCCTTTCCTGTGGAGAGCGCCACCTCTTGAGATGCGACGGGAACGCCGGGAATTCTTTCCCTACGAAACAGGGAAAGGATCCCTCATCTCGAGCTAGGAGGCGGAAACGGGGCTGCCCTGGATGTGTGCGGGACCCCACGTGCTTCCTCTCGAGTGGAGACGGGAATGTCGCGGAACTGCTTCAGTTGCAGCAAGGGTGTGAAGGACCCTTTGGAAGTTCCAGTGGTTAGACGTGATTAGCCTCGAGAAGCCTCAGCGGAAATGGGCCTCATCTCGCCTGGAGGGCAAAACCTCCTGGATTTTCTCGAGTTGAGGCAGGTGCTCTCGACTTACGACGGGGACCTCAGGGACCCGCTCTGGTGGCCTCAGGAAAGGCCAGTCCCCATGCGAGTTCCTCGGGGGCCTCTCGGGATTCCTCTCCCGTCGATGCCGGGGCCTAAGACCTTGTGTGGAGTCGGGGCCGGAACCTGAGGATTCCTCTCCAGTGCTGACATGGATCTTGGGGTACTTCTGGAGTCTCCTCAGGGGAGTCAGTCCTCGTCTCGAATGCGGGCATGCACTTGCGCTTTCCTCCAGAGCGGTAGCAGCAGTGTCACGCAGTCCGCCGCGTGGATCAAAGGATCTATGGTTTTCCCTCGAGTTTTTCCCACGAGGCTTTCCCACGAGGCTTTCCCACAGGGCTGTCCCACGTGCACACGTGGTGGGAGTCGATCCTCGGCTTGAACGTCAAGGCAGTGCAGGGAAAACAGGTTCCTCTCGAATGGACTGACACATCTGGGGGTCTCTTGGAATGGTGGCACGACCCTGGAGTTCCTCTCGCCTTTCCTGTGGAGAGTGCCACCTCTTGAGATGCGACGGGAACGCCGGGAATTCTTTCCCTATGAAACAGGGAAAGGATCCCTCATCTCGAGCTAGGAGGCGGAAACGGGGCTCCCCTGGATGTGTGCGGGACCCCACGTGCTTCCTCTCGAGTGGAGACGGGTATGTTGCGGAACTGCTTCAGTTGCTGCAAGGGTGTGAAGGACCCTTTGGAAGTTCCAGTGGTTAGATGTGATTAGCCTCGAGAAGCCTCAGCGGAAATGGGCCTCATCTCGCCTGGAGGGCAAAACCTCCTGGATTTTCTTGAGTTGCGGCAGGTGCTCTCGACTTACGACGGGGACCTCAGGGACCCGCTCTGGTGGCCTCCGGAAAGGCCAGTCCCCATGCGAGTTCCTCGGGGGCCTCTCGGGATCCCTCTCCCGTCGATGCCGGGGCCTAAGACCTTGTGTGGAGTCGGGGCCGGAACCTGAGGATTCCTCTCCAGTGCTGACATGGACCTTGGGGTACCCTGGAGTCTCCCCAGGGGAGTCAGTCCTCGTCTCGAATGCGGGCATGCACTTGCGCTTTCCTCCAGATCGGTAGCAGCAGTGTCACGCAGTCCGCCGCGTGGATCAAAGGATCTATGGTTTTCCCTCGAGTCTTTCCCACGAGGCTTTCCCACGAGGCTTTCCCACAGGGCTGTCCCACGTGCACACGTGGTGGGAGTCGATCCTCGGCTTGAACGTCAAGGCAGTGCAGGGAAAACAGGTTCCTCTGGAATGGACTGACACATCTGGGGGACTCTTGGAATGGTGGCACGACCCTGGAGTTCCTCTCGCCTTTCCTGTGGATAGCGCCTCCTCTTGAAATGCGACGGGAACGCCGGGAATTCTTTCCCTACGAAACAGGGAAAGGATCCCTCATCTCGAGCTAGGAGGCGGAAACGGGGCTCCCCTGGATGTGTGCGGGACCCCACGTGCTTCCTCTCGAGTGGAGACGGGTATGTCGGGGAACTTCTTGAGTTGCAGCAAGGGTGTGAAGGACCCTTTGGAAGTTCTAGTGGTTAGACGTGATTAGCCTCGAGAAGCCTCAGCGGAAATGGGCCTCATCTCGCCTGGAGGGCAAAACCTCCTGGATTTTCTCGAGTTGCGGCAGGTGCTCTCGACTTACGACGGGGACCTCAGGGACCCGCTCTGGTGGCCTCAGGAAAGGCCAGTCCCCATGCGAGTTCCTCGGGGCCCTCTCGGGATTCCTCTCCCGTCGATGCCGGGGCCTAAGATCTTGTGTGGAGTCGGGGCCGGAACCTGAGGATTCCTTTCCAGTGCTGACATGGATCTTGGGGTACTTCTGGAGTCTCCCCAGGGGAGTCAGTCCTCGTCTCGAATGCGAGCATGCACTTGCGCTTTCCTCCAGAGCGGTAGCAGCAGTGTCACGCAGTCCGCCGCGTGGATCAAAGGATCTATGGTTTTCCCTCGAGTCTTTCCCACGAGGCTTTCCCACGAGGCTTTCCCACAGGGCTGTCCCACGTGCACACGTGGTGGGAGTCGATCCTCGGGTTGAACGTCAAGGCAGTGCAGGGAAAACAGGTTCCTCTGGAATGGACTGACACATCTGGGGGTCTCTTGGAATGGTGGCACGACCCTGGAGTTCCTCTCGCCTTTCCTGTGGAGAGCGCCTCCTCTTGAGATGCGACGGGAACGCCGGGAATTCTTTCCCTACGAAACAGGGAAAGGATCCCTCATCTCGAGCTAGGAGGCAGAAACGGGGCTCCCCTGGATGTGTGCGGGACCCCACGTGCTTCCTCTCGAGTGGAGACGGGTATGTCGCGGAACTGCTTCAGTTGCAGCAAGGGTGTGAAGGACCCTTTGGAAGTTCCAGTGTTTAGACGTGATTAGCCTCGAGAAGTTTCAGCGGAAATGGGCCTCATCTCGCCTGGAGGACAAAACCTCCTGGATTTTCTCGAGTTGCGGCAGGTGCTCTCGACTTACCCGGGGACCTCAGGGACCCGCTCTGGTGGCCTCAGGAAAGGCCAGTCACCATGCGAGTTCCTCGGGGGCCTCTCGGCATTCCTCTCCCGTCGATGCCGGGGCCTAAGACCTTGTGTGGAGTCGGGGCCGGAACCTGAGGATTCCTCTCCAGAGCTGACATGGATCTTGGGGTACTTCTGGAGTCTCCCCAGGGGAGTCAGTCCTCGTCTCGAATGCGGGCATGCACTTGCGCTTTCCTCCAGAGCGGTTGCAGCAGTGTCACGCAGTCCGCCGCGTGGATCAAAGGATCTATGGTTTTCCCTCGAGTCTTTCCCACGAGGCTTTCCCACGAGGCTTTCCCACAGGGCTGTCCCACGTGCACACGTGGTGGGAGTCGATCCTCGGCTTGAACGTCAAGGCAGTGCAGGGAAAACAGATTCCTCTGGAATGGACTGACACATCTGGGGGACTCTTGGAATGGTGGCACGACCCTGGAGTTCCTCTCGCCTTTCCTGTGGAGAGCGCCACCTCTTGAGATGCGACGGGAACGCCGGAATTCTTTCCCTACGAAACAGGGAAAGGATCCCTCATCTCGAGCTAGGAGGCGGAAACGGGGTTCCCCTGGATGTGTGCGGGACCCCACGTGCTTCCTCTCGAGTGGAGACGGGTATGTCGCGGAACGGCTTCCGTTGCAGCAAGGGTGTGAAGGACCCTTTGGAAGTTCCAGTGGTTAGATGTGATTAGCCTCCAGAAGCCTCAGCGGAAATGGGCCTCATCTCGCCTGGAGGGCAAAACCTCCTGGATTTTCTCGAGTTGCGGCAGGTGCTCTCGACTCACGACGGGGACCTCAGGGACCCGCTCTGGTGGCCTCAGGAAAGGCCAGTCCCCATGGGAGTTCCTCGGGGGCCTCTCGGCATTCCTCTCCCGTCGATGCCGGGGCCTAAGACCTTGTGTGGAGTCGGGGCCGGAACCTGAGGATTCCTCTCCAGTGCTGACATGGATCTTGGGGTACTTCTGGAGTCTCCCCAGGGGAGTCAGTCCTCGTCTCGAATGCGGGTATGCACTTGGGCTTTCCTCCAGAGCGGTAGCAGCAGTGTCACGCAGTCCGCCGCGTGGATCAAAGGATCTATGTTTTTCCCTCGAGTCTTTCCGACGAGGCTTTCCCACGAGGCTTTCCCACAGGGCTGTCCCACGTGCACACGTGGTGGGAGTCGATCCTCGGCTTGAACGTCAAGGCAGTGCAGGGAATACAGGTTCCTCTGGAATGGACTGACATATCTGGGGGACTCTTGGAATGGTGGCACGACCCTTCAGTTCCACTCGCCTTTCCTGTGGAGAGCGCCTCCTCTTGAGATGCGACGGGAACGCCGGGAATTCTTTCCCTACGAAACAGGGAAAGGATCCCTCATCTCGAGCTAGGAGGCGGAAACGGGGCTCCCCTGGATGTGTGCGGGACCCCACGTGCTTCCTCTCGAGTGGAGACGGGTATGTCGGGGAACTTCTTGAGTTGCAGCAAGGGTGTGAAGGACCCTTTGGAAGTTCCAGTGGTTAGACGTGATTAGCCTCGAGAAGCCTCAGCGGAAATGGGCCTCATCTCGCCTGGAGGGCAAAACCTCCTGGATTTTCTCGAGTTGCGGCAGGTGCTCTCGACTTATGACGGGGACCTCAGGGACCCGCTCTGGTGCCCTCAGGAAAGGCCAGTCCCCATGCGAGTTCCTCGGGGGCCTCTCGGGATTCCTCTACCGTCGATGCCGGGGCCTAAGACCTTGTGTGGAGTCGGGGCCGGAACTTGAGGATTCCTCTCCAGTGCTGACATGGATCTTGGGGTACTTCTGGAGTCTCCCCAGGGGAGTCAGTCCTCGTCTCGAATGCGGGCATGCACTTGCGCTTTCCTCCAGAGCGGTAGCAGCAGTGTCACGCAGTCCGCCGCGTGGATCAAAGGATCTATGGTTTTCCCTCGAGTCTTTCCCACGAGGCTTTCCCACGAGGCTTTCCCACAGGGCTGTCCCACGTGCACACGTGGTGGGAGTCGATCCTCGGCTTGAACGTCAAGGAAATGCAGGGAAAACAGGTTCCTCTGGAATGGACTGACACATCTGGGGGTCTCTTGGAATGGTGGCACGACCCTGGAGTTCCTCTCGCCTTTCCTGTGGAGAGCGCCACCTCTTGAGATGCGACGGGAACGCCGGGAATTCTTTCCCTACGAAACAGGGAAAGGATCCCTCATCTCGAGCTAGGACGCGGAAACGGGGCTGCCGTGGATGTGTGCGGCACCCCACGTGCTTCCTCTCGAGTGGAGACGGGTATGTCACGGAACTGCTTCAGTTGTAGCAAGGGTGTGAAGGACCCTTTGGAAGTTCCAGTGGTTAGATGTGATTAGCCTCGAGAAGCCTCAGCGGAAATGGGCCTCATCTTGCCTGGAGGGCAAAACCTCCTGGATTTTCTCGAGTTGCGGCAGGTGCTCTCGACTTACGACGGGGACCTCAGGGACCCGCTCTGGTGGCCTCAGGAAAGGCCAGTCCCCATGCGAGTTCCTCGGGGGCCTCTCGGCATTCCTCTCCCGTCGATGCCGGGGCCTAAGACCTTGTGTGGAGTCGGGGCCGGAACCTGAGGATTCCTCTCCAGTGCTGACATGGATCTTGGAGTACTTCTGGAGTCTCCCCAGGGGAGTCAGTCCTCGTCTCGATAGCGGGCATGCACTTGCGCTTTTCTCCAGAGCGGTAGCAGCAGTGTCACGCAGTCCGTCGCGTGGATCAAAGGATCTATGGTTTTACCTCGAGTCTTTCCCACGAGGCTTTCCCACGAGGCTTTCCCACAGGGCTGTCCCACGTGCACACGTGGTGGGAGTCGATCCTCGGCTTGAACGTCAAGGCAGTGCAGGGAAAACAGGTTCCTCTGGAATGGACTGACACATCTGGGGGACTCTTGGAATGGTGGCACGACCCTGGAGTTCCTCTCGCCTTTCCTGTGGAGAGCGCCTCCTCTTGAGATGCGACGGGAACGCCGGGAATTCTTTCCCTACGAAACAGGGAAAGGATCCCTCATCTCGAGCTAGGAGGCGGAAACGGGGCTCCCCTGGATGTGTGCGGGACCCCACGTGCTTCCTCTCGAGTGGAGACGGGTATGTCGGGGAACTTCTTGAGTTGCAGCAAGGGTGTGAAGGACCCTTTGGAAGTTCCAGTGTTTTGACGTGATTAGCCTCGAAAAGCCTCAGCGGAAATGGGCCTCATCTCGCCTGGAGGGCAAAACCTCCTGAATTTTCTCGAGTTGCGGCAGGTGCTCTCGACTTATGACGGGGACCTCAGGGACCCGCTCTGGTGGCCTCAGGAAAGGCCAGTCCCCATGCGAGTTCCTCGGGGGCCTCTCGGCATTCCTCTCCCGTCGATGCCGGGGCCTTAAACCTTGTGTGGAGTCGGGGCCGGAACCTGAGGATTCCTCTCCAGAGCTGACATGGATCTTGGGGTACTTCTGGAGTCTCCCCAGGAGAGTCAGTCCTCGTCTCGAATGCGGGCATACACTTGCGCTTTCCTCCAGAGCGGTAGCAGCAGTGTCATGCAGTCCGCCGCGTGGATCAAAGGATCTATGGTTTTCCCTCGAGTCTTTCCCACGAGGCTTTCCCACGAGGCTTTCCCACAGGGCTGTCCCACGTGCACACGTGGTGGGAGTCGATCCTCGGCTTGAACGTCAAGGCAGTGCAGGGAAAACAGGTTCCTCTGGAATGGACTGACACATCTGGGGGACTCTTGGAATGGTGGCACGACCCTGGAGTTCCTCTCGCCTTTCCTGTGGAGAGCGCCACCTCTTGAGATGCGACGGGAACGCCGGAATTCTTTCCCTACGAAACAGGGAAAGGATCCCTCATCTCGAGCTAGGAGGCGGAAACGGGGCTCCCCTGGATGTGTGCGGGACCCCACGTGCTTCCTCTCGAGTGGAGACGGGTATGTCGCGGAACTGCTCCCGTTGCAGCAAGGGTGTGACGGACCCTTTGGAAGTTCCAGTGGTTAGATGTGATTAGCCTCGAGAAGCCTCAGCGGAAATGGGCCTCATCTCGCCTGGAGGGCAAAACCTCCTGGATTTTCTCGAGTTGCGGCAGGTGCTCTCGACTTACGACGGGGACCTCAGGGACCCGCTCTGGTGGCCTCAGGAAAGGCCAGTACCCATGCGAGTTCCTCGGGGGCCTCTCGGGATTCCTCTCCCGTCGATGCCGGGGCCTAAGACCTTGTGTGGAGTCGGGGCCGGAACCTGAGGATTCCTCTCCAGTGCTTACATGGATCTTGGGGTACTTCTGGAGTCTCCCCAGGGGAGTCAGTCCTCGTCTCGAATGCGGGCATGCACTTGCGCTTTCCTCCAGAGCGGTAGCAGCAGTGTCACGCAGTCCGCCGCGTGGATCAAAGGATCTATGGTTTTCCCTCGAGTCTTTCCCACGAGGCTTTCCCACGAGGCTTTCCCACAGGGCTCTCCCACGTGCACACGTGGTGGGAGTCGATCCTCGGCTTGAACGTCAAGGCAGTGCAGGGAATACAGGTTCCTCTGGAATGGACTGACACATCTGGGGGACTCTTGGAATGGTGGCACGACCCTGGAGTTCCTCTCGCCTTTCCTGTGGAGAGCGCCTCCTCTTGAGATGGGATGGGAACGCCGGGAATTCTTTCCCTACGAAACAGGGAAAGGATCCCTCATCTCGAGCTAGGAGGCGGAAACGGGGCTCCCCTGGATGTGTGCGGGACCCCACGTGCTTCCTCTCGAGTGGAGACGGGTATGTCGGGGAACTTCTTGAGTTGCAGCAAGGGTGTGAAGGACCCTGTGGAAGTTCCAGTGGTTAGACGTGATTAGCCTCGAGAAGCCTCAGCGGAAATGGGCCTCATCTCGCCTGGAGGGCAAAACCTCCTGGAATTTCTCGAGTTACGGCAGGTGCTCTCGACTTACGACGGGGACCTCAGGGACCCGCTCTGGTGGCCTCAGGAAAGGCCAGTCCCCATGCGAGTTCCTCGGGGGCCTCTCGGGATTCTTCTCCCGTCGATGCCGGGGCCTAAGACCTTGTGTGGAGTCGGGGCCGGAACCTGAGGATTCCTCTCCAGTGCTTACATGGATCTTGGGGTACTTCTGGAGTCTCCCCAGGGGAGTCAGTCCTCGTCTCGAATGCGGGCATGCACTTGCGCTTTCCTCCAGAGCGGTAGCAGCAGTGTCACGCAGTCCGCCGCGTGGATCAAAGGATCTATGTTTTTCCCTCGAGTCTTTCCCACGAGGCTTTCCCACGAGGCTTTCCCACAGGGCTGTCCCACGTGCACACGTGGTGGGAGTGGATCCTGGGCTTGAACGTCAAGGCAGTGCAGGGAAAACAGGTTCCTCTGGAATGGACTGACACATCTGGGGGACTCTTGGAATGGTGGCATGACCCTGGAGTTCCTCTCGCCCTTCCTGTGGAGAGCGCGACTTCTTGAGATGCGACGGGAACGCCGGGAATTCTTTCCCTACGAAACAGGGAAAGGATCCCTCATCTCGAGCTAGGAGGCGGAAACGGGGCTCCCCTGGATGTGTGCGGGACCCCACGTGCTTCCTCTCAAGTGGAGACGGGTATGTCGGGGAACTTCTTGAGTTGCAGCAAGGGTGTGAAGGACCCTTTGGAAGTTCCAGTGGTTAGACGTGATTGGCCTCGAGAAGCCTCAGCGGAAATGGGCCTCATCTCTCCTGGAGGGCAAAACCTCCTGGATTTTCTCGAGTTGCGGCAGGTGCTCTCGACTTACGACGGGGACCTCAGGGACCCGCTCTGGTGGCCTCAGGAAAGGCCAGTCCCCATGCGAGTTCCTCGGGGGCCTCTCGGGATTCCTCTCCCGTCGATGCCGGGGCCTAAGACCTTGTGTGGAGTCGGGGCCGGAACCTGAGGATTCCTCTCCAGTGCTGACATGGATCTTGGGGTACTTCTGGAGTCTCCCCAGGGGAGTCAGTCCTCGTCTCGAATGCGGGCATGCACTTGCGCTTCCCTCCAGAGCGGTAGCAGCAGTGTCACGCAGTCCGCCTCGTGGATCAAAGGATGTTTGTTTTTCCCTCGAGTCTTTCCCACGAGGCTTTCCCACGAGGCTTTCCCACAGGGCTGTCCCACGTGCACACGTGGTGGGAGTCGATCCTCGGCTTGAACGTCAAGGCAGTGCAGGGAAAACAGGTTCCTCTGGAATGGACTGACACATCTGGGGGACCCTTGGAATGGTGGCACGACCCTGGAGTTCCTCTCGCCTTTCCTGTGGAGAGCGCCTCCTCTTGAGATGCGACGGGAACGCCGGGAATTCTTTCCCTACGAAACAGGGAAAGGATCCCTCATCTCGAGCTAGGAGGCGGAAACGGGGCTCCCCTGGATGTGTGTGGGACACCACGTGCTTCCTGTCGAGTGGAGACGGGTATGTCGGGGAACTTCTTGAGTTGCAGCAAGGGTGTGAAGGACCCTTTGGAAGTTCCAGTGGTTAGACGTGATTGGCCTCGAGAAGCCTCAGCGGAAATGGGCCTCATCTCGCCTGGAGGGCAAAACCTCCTGGATATTCTCGAGTTGCGGCAGGTGCTCTCGACTTACGACGGGGACCTCAGGGACCCGCTCTGGTGGCCTCAGGAAAGGCCAGTCCCCATGCGAGTTCCTCGGGGGCCTCTCGGGATTCCTCTCCCGTCGATGCCGGGGCCTAAGACCTTGTGTGGAGTCGGGGCCGGAACCTGAGGATTCCTCTCCAGTGCTGACATGGATCTTGGGGTACTTCTGGAGTCTCCCCAGGGGAGTCAGTCCTCGTCTCGAATGCGGGCATGCACTTGCGCTTTCCTCCAGAGCGGTAGCAGCAGTGTCACGCAGTCCGCCGCGTGGATCAAAGGATCTATGGTTTTCCCTCGAGTCTTTCCCACGAGGCTTTCCCACGAGGCTTTCCCACAGGGCTGTCCCACGTGCACACGTGGTGGGAGTCGATCCTCGGCTTGAACGTCAAGGCAGTACAGGGAAAACAGGTTCCTCTGGAATGGAGTGACACATCTGGGGGACTCTTGGAATGGTGGCATGACCCTGGAGTTCCTCTCGCCTTTCCTGTGGAGAGCGCCTCCTCTTGAGATGCGACGGGAACGCCGGGAATTCTTTCCCTACGAAACAGGGAAAGGATCCCTCATCTCGAGCTAGACGGCGGAAACGGGGCTCCCCTGGATGTGTGTGGGACACCACGTGCTTCCTCTCGAGTGGAGACGGGTATGTCGGGGAACTTCTTGAGTTGCAGCAAGGGTGTGTAGGACCCTTTGGAAGTTCCAGTGGTTAGATGTGATTGGCCTCGAGAAGCCTCAGCGGAAATGGGCCTCATCTCGCCTGGAGGGCAAAACCTCCTGGATTTTCTCGAGTTGCGGCAGGTGCTCTCGACTTACGACGGGGACCTCAGGGACCCGCTCTGGTGGCCTCAGGAAAGGCCAGTCCCCATGCGAGTTCCTCGGGGGCCTCTCGGGATTCCTCTCCCATCGATGCCGGGGCCTAAGACCTTGTGTGGAGTCGGGGCAGGAACCTGAGGATTCCTCTCCAGTGCTGACATGGATCTTGGGGTACTTCTGGAGTCTCCCCAGGGGAGTAAGTCCTCGTCTCGAATGCGGGCATGCACTTTCGCTTTCCTCCAGAGCGGTAGTAGCAGTGTCACGCAGTCCCCCGCGTGGATCAAAGGATCTATGTTTTTCCCTCGAGTCTTTCCCACGAGGCTTTCCCACGAGGCTTTCCCACAGGGCTGTCCCACGTGAACACGTGGTGGGAGTCGATCCTCGGCTTGAACGTCAAGGCAGTGCAGGGAAAACAGGTTCCTCTGGAATGGACTGACACATCTGGGGGACTCTTGGAATGGTGGCACGACCCTGGAGTTCCTCTCGCCTTTCCTGTGGAGAGCGCCTCCTCTTGAGATGCGACGGGAACGCCGGGAATTCTTTCCCTACGAAACAGGGAAAGGATCCCTCATCTCGAGCTAGGAGGCGGAAACGGGGCTCCCCTGGATGTGTGCGGGACCCCACGTGCTTCCTCTCGAGTGGAGACGGGTATGTCGGGGAACTTCTTGACTTGCAGCAAGGGTGTGAAGGACCCTTTGGAAGTTCCAGTGGTTAGACGTGATTGGCCTCGAGAAGCCTCAGCGGAAATGGGCCTCATCTCGCCTGGAGGGCAAAACCTCCTGGATTTTCTCGAGTTGCGGCAGGTGCTCTCGACTTACGACGGGGACCTCAGGGACCCGCTCTGGTGGCCTCAGGAAAGGCCAGTCCCCATGCGAGTTCCTCGGGGGCCTCTCGGGATTCCTTTCCCGTCGATGCCGGGGCCTAAGACCTTGTGTGGAGTCGGGGCCGGAACCTGAGGATTCCTCTCCAGTGCTGACATGGATCTTGGGGTACTTCTGGAGTCTCCCCAGGGGAGTCAGTCCTGGTCTCGAATGCGGGCATGCACTTGCGCTTCCCTCCAGAGCGGTAGCAGCAGTGTCACGCAGTCCGCCTCGTGGATCAAAGGATGTTTGGTTTTCCCTCGTGTCTTTCCCACGAGGCTTTCCCACGAGGCTTTCCCACAGGGCTGTCCCACGTGCACACGTGGTGGGAGTCGATCCTCGGCTTGAACGTCAAGGCAGTGCAGGGAAAACAGGTTCCTCTGGAATGGACTGACACATCTGGGGGACTCTTGGAATGGTGTCTCGACCCTGGAGTTCCTATCGCCTTTCCTGTGGAGAGCGCCTCCTCTTGAGATGCGACGGGAACGCCGGGAATTCTTTCCCTACGAAACAGGGAAAGGATCCCTCATCTCGAGCTAGGAGGCGGAAACGGGGCTCCCCTGGATGTGCATGGGACACCACGTGCTTCCTCTCGAGTGGAGACGGGTATGTCGGGGAACTTCTTGAGTTGCAGCAAGGGTGTGAAGGACCCTTTGGAAGTTCCAGTGGTTAGACGTGATTGGCCTCGAGAAGCCTCAGCGGAAATGGGCCTCATCTCGCCTGGAGGGCAAAACCTCCTGGATATTCTCGAGTTGCGGCAGGTGCTCTCGACTTACGACGGGAACCTCAGGGACCCGCTCTGGTGGCCTCAGGAAAGGCCAGTCCCCATGCGAGTTCCTCGGGGGCCTCTCGGGATTCCTCTCCCGTCGATGCCGGGGCCTAAGACCTTGTGTGGAGTAGGGGCCGGAACCTGAGGATTCCTCTCCAGTGCTGACATGGATCTTGGGGTACTTCTGGAGTCTTCCCAGGGGAGTCAGTCCTCGTCTCGAATGCGGGCATGCACTTGCGCTTTCCTCCAGAGCGGTAGCAGCAGTGTCACGCAGTCCGCCGGGTGGATCAAAGGATCTATGGTTTTCCCTCGAGTCTTTTCCACGAGGCTTTCCCACGAGGCTTTCCCACAGGGCTGTCCCACGTACACACGTGGTGGGAGTCGATCCTCGGCTTGAACGTCAAGGCAGTGCAGGGAAAACAGGTTCCTCTGGAATGGACTGACACATCTGGGGGACTCTTGGAATGGTGGCACGACCCTGGAGTTCCTCTCGCCTTTCCTGTGGAGAGCGCCTCCTCTTGAGATGAGACGGGAACGCCGGGAATTCTTTCCCTACGAAACAGGGAAAGGATCCCTCATCTCGAGCTAGGAGGCGGAAACGGGGCTCCCCTGGATGTGTGAGGGACCCCACGTGCTTCCTCTCGAGTGCAGACGGGTATGTCGGGAAACTTCTTGAGTTGCAGCAAGGGTGTGAAGGACCCTTTGGAAGTTCCAGTGGTTAGACGTGATTGGCCTCGAGAAGACTCAGCGGAAATGGGCCTCATCTCGCCTGCGGGGCAAAACCTCCTGGATTTTCTCGAGTTGCGGCAGGTGCTCTCGACTTACGACGGGGACCTCAGGGACCCGCTCTGGTGGCCTCAGGAAAGGCAAGTCCCCATGCGAGTTCCTCGGGGGTCTCTCGGGATTCCTCTCCCGTCGATGCCGGGGCCTAAGACCTTGTGTGGAGTCGGGGCCGGAACCTGAGGATTCCTCTCCAGTGCTGACATGGATCTTGGGGTACTTCTGGAGTCTCCCCAGGGGAGTCAGTCCTCGTCTCGAATGTGGGCATGCACTTGCGCTTTCCTCCAGAGCGGTAGCAGCAGTGTCACGCAGTCCGTCGCGTGGATCAAAGTATGTATGGTTTTCCCTCGAGTCCTTCCCACGAGGCTTTCCCACGAGGCTTTCCCACAGGGCTGTCCCACGTGCACACGTGGTGGGAGTCGATCCTCGGCTTGAACGTCAAGGCAGTGCAGGGAAAACAGGTTCCTCTGGAATGGACTGACACATCTGGGGGACTCTTGGAATGGTGGCATGACCCTGGAGTTCCTCTCGCCTTTCCTGTGGAGAGCGCCTCCTCTTGAGATGCGACTTGAACGCCGGGAATTCTGTCCCTACGAAACAGGGAAAGGATCCCTCATCTCGAGCTAGGAGGCGGAAACGGGGCTCCCCTGGATGTGTGCGGGACCCCACGTGCTTCCTCTCGAGTGGAGACGGGTATGTCGGGGAACTTCTTGAGTTGCAGCAATGGTGTGAAGGACCCTTAGGAAGTTCCAGTGGTTAGATGTGATTGGCCTCTAGAAGCCTCAGCGGAAACGGGCCTCATCTCGCCTGGAGGGCAAAACCTCCTGGATTTTCTCGAGTTGCGGCAGGTGCTCTCGACTTACGACGGGGACCTCAGGGACCCGCTCTGGTGGCCTCAGGAAAGGCCAGTCCCCATGCGAGTTCCGCGGGGGCCTCTCGGGATTCCTCTCCCGTCGATGCCGGGGCCTAAGACCTTGTGTGGAGTCGGGGCCGGAACCTGAGGATTCCTCTCAAGTGCTGACATGGATCTTGGGGTACTTCTGGAGTCTCCCCAGGGGAGTCAGTCCTCGTCTCGAATGCGGGCATGCACTTGCGCTTTCCTCCAGAGCGGTAGCAGCAGTGTCACGCAGTCCGCCGCGTGGATCAAAGGATCTATGGTTTTCCCTCGAGTCTTTCCCACGAGGCTTTCCCACGAGGCTTTCCCACAGGGCTGTCCCACGTGCACACGTGGTGGGAGTCGATCCTCGGCTTCAACGTCAAGGCAGTGCAGGGAAAAAAGGTTCCTCTGGAATGGACTGACACATCTGGGGGACTCTTGGATTGGTGGCACGACCCTGGAGTTCCTCTCGCCTTTCCTGTGTAGAGCGCCTCCTCTTGAGATGCGACGGGAACGCCGGGAATTCTTTCCCTACGAAACAGGGAAAGGATCCCTCATCTCGAGCTAGGAGGCGGAAACGGGGCTCCCCTGGATGTGTGCGGGACCCCACGTGCTTCCTCTCGAGTGGAGACGGGTATGTCGGGGAACTTCTTGAGATGCAGCAAGGGTGTGAAGGACCCTTTGGAAGTTCCAGTGGTTAGATGTGATTGGCCTCGAGAAGCCTCAGCGGAAATGGTCCTCATCTCGCCTGGAGGGCAAAACCTCCTAGATTTTCTCGAGTTGCGGCAGGTGCTCTCGACTTACGACGGGGACCTCAGGGACCCGCTCTGGTGGCCTCAGGAAAGGCCAGTCCCCATGCGAGTTCCGCGGGGGCCTCTCGGGATTCCTCTCCCGTCGATGCCGGGGCCTAAGACCTTGTGTGGAGTCGGGGCCGGAACCTGAGGATTCCTCTCCAGTGCTGACATGGATCTTGGGGTACTTCTGGAGTCTCCCCAGGGGAGTCAGTCCTCGTCTCGAATGCGGGCATGCACTTGCGCTTTCCTCCAGAGCGGTAGCAGCAGTGTCACGAGTCTTCCGCGTGGATCAAAGGATCTATGGTTTTCCCTCGAGTCTTTCCCACGAAGCTTTCCCACGAGGCTTTCCCACAGGGCTGTCCCATGTGCACACGTGGTGGGAGTCGATCCTCGGCTTGAACGTCAAGGCAGTGCAGGGAAAACAGGTTCCTCTGGAATGGACTGACACATCTGGGGGACTCTTGGAATGGTGGCACGACCCTGCAGTTCCTCTCGCCTTTCCTGTGGAGAGCGCCTCCTCTTGAGATGCGACGGGAACGCCGGGAATTCTTTCCCTACGAAACAGGGAAAGGATGCCTCATCTCGAGCTAGGAGGCGGAAACGGGGCTCCCCTGGATGTGTGCGGGACCCCACGAGTTCCTCTCGAGTGGAGACGGGTATGTCGGGGAACTTCTTGACTTGCAGCAAGGGTGTGAAGGACCCTTTGGAAGTTCCAGTGGTTAGACGTGATTGGCCTCGAGAAGCCTCAGCGGAAATGGGCCTCATCTCACCTGGAGGGCAAAACCTCCTGGATTTTCTCGAGTTGCGGCAGGTGCTCTCGACTTACGACGGGGACCTCAGGGACCCGCTCTGGTGGCCTCAGGAAAGGCCAGTCCCCATGCGAGTTCCTCGGGGGCCTCTCGGGATTCCTCTCCCGTCGATGCCGGGGCCTAAGACCTTGTGTGGAGTCGGGGCCGGAACCTGAGGATTCCTCTCCAGTGCTGACATGGATCTTGGGGTACTTCTGGAGTCTCCCCAGGGGAGTCAGTCCTCGTCTCGAATGCGGGCATGCACTTGCGCTTTCCTCCAGAGCGGTAGCAGCAGTGTCACGCATTCCCCACGTGGATCAAAGGATCTATGGTTTTCCCTCGAGTCTTTCCCACGAGGCTTTCCCACGAGGCTTTCCCACAGGGGTGTCCCACGTGCACACGTGGTGGGAGTCGATCCTCGGCTTGAACGTCAAGGCAGTGCAGGGAAAACAGGTTCCTCTGGAATGGACTGACAACTCTGGGGGACTCTTGGAATGGTGTCACGACCCTGGAGTTTCTCTCGCCTTTCCTGTGGAGAGCGCCTCCTCTTGAGATGCGACGGGAACGCCGGGAATTCTTTCCCTACGAAACAGAGAAAGGATCCCTCATCTCGAGCTAGGAGGCGGAAACGGGGCTCTCCTGGATGTGTGCGGGACCCACGTGCTTCCTCTCGAGTGGAGACGGGTATGTCGGGGAACTTCTTGAGTTGCAGCAATGGTGTGAAGGACCCTTTGGAAGTTCCAGTGGTTAGATGTGATTGGCCTCGAGAAGCCTCAGCGGAAATGGGCCTCATCTCGCCTGGAGGGCAAAACCTCCTGGATTTTCTCGAGTTGCGGCAGGTGCTCTCGACTTACGACGGGGACCTCAGGGACCCGCTCTGGTGGCCTCAGGAAAGGCCAGTCCCCATGCGAGTTCCTCGTGGGCCTCTCGGGATTCCTCTCCCGTCGATGCCGGGGCCTAAGACCTTGTGTGGAGTCGGGGCCGGAACCTGAGGATTCCTCTCCAGTGCTGACATGGATCTTGGGGTACTTCTGGAGTCTCCCCAGGGGAATCAGTCCTCGTCTCGAATGCGGGCATGCACTTGCGCTTTCCTCCAGAGCGGTAGCAGCAGTGTCACGCAGTCCGCCGCGTGGATCAAAGGATCTATGGTTTTCCCTCGAGTCTTTCCCACGAGGCTTTCCCACGAGGCTTTCCCACAGGGCTGTCCCACGTGCACACGTGGTGGGAGTCGATCCTCGGCTTGAACGTCAAGGCAGCGCAGGGAAAACAGGTTCCTCTGGAATGGACTGACACATCTGGGGGACTCTTGGAATTGTGGCACGACCCTGGAGTTCATCTCGCCTTTCCTGTGGAGAGCGCCTCCTCTTGAGATGCGACGGGAACGCCGGGAATTCTTTCCCTACGAAACAGGGAAAGGATCCCTCATCTCAAGCTAGGAGGCGGAAACGGGGCTCCCCTGGATGTGTGCGGGACCCACGTGCTTCCTCTCGAGTGGAGACGGGTATGTCGGGGAACTTCTTGAGTTGCAGCAAGGGTGTGAAGGACCTTTTGGAAGTTCCAGTGGTTAGACGTGATTAGCCTCGAGAAGACTCAGCGGAAATGGGCCTCATCTCGCCTGGAGGGCAAAACCTCCTGGATTTTCTCGAGTTGCGGCAGGTGCTCTCGACTTACGACGGGGATCTCAGGGACCCGCTCTGGTGGCCTCAGGAAAGGCCAGTCCCCATGCGAGTTCCTCGGGGGCCTCTCGGGATTCCTCTCCCGTCGATGCCGGGGCCTAAGTCCTTGTTTGGAGTCGGGGCCGGAACCTCAGGATTCCTCTCCAGTGCTGACATGGATCTTGGGGTACTTCTGGAGTCTCCCCAGGGGAGTCAGTCCTCGTCTCGAATGCGGGCATGCACTTGCGCTTTCCTCTAGAGCGGTAGCAGCACTGTCACGCAGTCCGCCGCGTGGATCAAAGGATCGATGGTTTTCCCTCGAGTCTTTCCCACGAGGCTTTTCATGAGGTTTTCCCAAAGGGCTGTCCCACGTGCACACGTGGTGGGAGTCGATCCTCGGCTTGACCGTCAAGGCAGTGCAGGGAAAACAGGTTCCTCTGGAATGGACTGACACATCTGGGGGACTCTTGGAATGGTGGCACGACCCTGGAGTTCCTCTCGCCTTTCCTGTGGAGAGCGCCTCCTCTTGAGATGCGACGGGAACGCCGGGAATTCTTTCCCTACGAAACAGGGAAAGGATCCCTCATCTCGAGCTAGGAGGCGGAAACGGGGCTCCCCTGGATGTGTGCGGGACACCACGTGCTTCCTCTCGAGTGCAGACGGGTATGTCGGGGAACTTCTTGAGTTGCAGCAAGGGTGTGAAGGACCCTTTGGAAGGTCCAGTGGTTCGATGTGGTTGGCCTCGAGAAGCCTCAGCGGAAATGGGCCTCATCTCGCCTGGAGGGCAAAACCTCCTGGATTTTCTCGAGTTGCGGCAGGTGCTCTCGACTTACGACGGGGACCTCAGGGACCCGCTCTGGTGGCCTCAGGAAAGGCCAGTGCCCATGCGAGTTCCTCGGGGGCCTCTCGGGATTCCTCTCCCGTCGATGCCGGGGCCTAAGACCTTGTGTGGAGTCGGGGCCGGAACCTGAGGATTCCTCTCCAGTGCTGACATGGATCTTGGGGTACTTCTGGAGTCTCCCCAGGGGAGTCAGTCCTGGTCTCGAATGCGGGCATGCACTTGCGCTTTCCTCCAGAGCGGTAGCAGCAGTGTCACGCAGTCCGCCGCGAGGATCAAAGGATCTATGGTTTTCCCTCGAGTCTTTCCCACGAGGCTTTCCCACGAGGCTTTCCCACAGGGCTGTCCCACGTGCACACGTGGTGGGAGTCGATCCTCGGCTTGAACGTCAAGGCAATGCAGGGAAAACAGGTTCCTCTGGAATGGACTGACACATCTGGGGGACACTTGGAATGGTGACATGACCCTGGAGTTCCTCTCGCCTTTCCTGTGGAGAGCGCCTCCTCTTGAGATGCGACGGGAACGCCAGGAATTCTTTCCCTACGAAACAGGGAAAGGATCCCTCATCTCGAGCTAGGAGGCGGAAACGGGGCTCCCCTGGATGTGTGCGGGACACCACGTGCTTCCTCTCGAGTGGAGACGGGTATGTCGGGGAACTTCTTGAGTTGCAGCAAGGGTGTGAAGGACCCTTTGGAAGTTCCAGTGGTTAGATGTGATTGGCCTCGAGAAGCCTCAGCGGAAATGGGCCTCATCTCGCCTGGAGGGCAAAACCTCCTGGATTCTCTCGAGTTGCGGCAGGTGCTCTCGACTTACGGCGGGGACCTCAGGGACCCGCTCTGGTGGCCTCAGGAAAGGCCAGTCCCCATGCGAGTTCCTCGGGGGCCTCTCGGGATTCCTCTCCCGTCGATGCCGGGGCCTAAGACATTGTGTGGAATCGGGGCCGGAACCTGAGGATTCCTCTCCAGTGCTGACATGGATCTTGGGGTACTTCTGGAGTCTCCCCAGGGGAGTCAGTCCTCGTCTCGAATGCGGGCATGCACTTGCGCTTTCCTCCAGAGCGGTAGCAGCAGTGTCACGCAGTCCCCCGCGTGGATCAAAGGATCTATGGTTTTCCCTCGAGTCTTTCCCACGAGGCTTTCCCACGAGGCTTTCCCACAGGGCTGTCCCACGTGCACACGTGGTGGGAGTTGATCCTCGGCTTGAACGTCAAGGCAGTGCAGGGAAAACAGGTTCCTCTGGAATGGACTGACACATTTGCGGGACTCTTGGAATGGTGTCACGACCCTGGAGTTCCTCTCGCCTTTCCTGTGCAGAGTGCCTCCTCTTGAGATGCGACGGGAAGGCCGGGAATTCTTTCCCTACGAAACAGGGAAAGGATCCCTCATCTCGAGCTAGGAGGCGGAAACGGGGCTCCCCTGGATGTGTGCGGGAACCCACGTGCTTCCTCTCGAGTGCAGACGGGTATGTCGGGGAACTTCCTGAGTTGCAGCAATGGTATGAAGGACCCTTTGGAAGTTCCAGTGGTTAGATGTGATTGACCTCGAGAAGCCTCAGCGGAAATGGGCCTCATCTCGCCTGGAGGGCAAAACCTCCTGGATTTTCTCGAGTTGCGGCAGGTGCTCTCGACTTACGACGGGGACCTCAGGGAACCGCTCTGGTGGCCTCAGGAAAGGCCAGTCCACATGCGAGTTCCACGGGGGCCTCTCGGGATACCTCTCCCGTCGATGCCGGGGCCTAAGACCTTGTGTGGAGTCGGGGCCGGAACCTGAGGATTCCTCTCCAGTGCTGACATGGATCTTGGGGTACTTCTGGAGTCTCCCCAGGGGAGTCAGTCCTCGTCTCGAATGCGGGCATGCACTTGCGGTTTCCTCCAGAGCGGTAGCAGCAGTGTCACGCAGTCTGCCGCGTGGATCAAAGGATCTATGGTTTTCCCTCGAGTCTTTCCCACGAGGCTTTCCACGAGGCTTTCCCACAGGGCTGTCCCACGTGCACACGTGGTGGGAGTCGATCCTCGGCTTGAACGTCAAGGCAGTGCAGGGAAATCAGGTTCCTCTGGAATGGACTGACACATCTGGGGGACTCTTGGAATGGTGGCACGACCCTGGAGTTCCTCTCGCCTTTCCTGTGGAGAGCGCCTCCTCTTGAGATGCGACGGGAACGCCGGGAATTCTTTCCCTACGAAACAGGGAAAGGATCCCTCATCTCGAGCTGGGAGGCGGAAACGGGGCTCCCCTGGATGTGTGCGGGACCCCACGTGCTTCCTCTCGAGTGGAGACGGGTATGTCGGGGAACTTCTTGAGTTGCAGCAATGGTGTGAAGGACCCTTTGGAAGTTCCAGTGGTTAGATGTGATTGGCCTCGAGAAGCCTCAGCGGAAATGGGCCTCATCTCGCCTGGAGGGCAAAACCTCCTGGATTTTCTCGAGTTGCGGCAGGTGCTCTCGACTTACGACGGGGACCTCAGGGACCCGCTCTGGTGGCCTCAGGAAAGGCCAGTCCCCATGCGAGTTCCTCGGGGGCCTCTCGGGATTCCTCTCCCGTCGATGCCGGGGCCTAAGACCTTGTGTGGAGTCGGGGCCGGAACCTGAGGATTCCTCTCCAGTGCTGACATGGATCTTGGGGTACTTCTGGAGTCTCCCCAGGGGAGTCAGTCCTGGTCTCGAATGCGGGCATGCACTTGCGCTTTCCTCCAGAGCGGTAGCAGCAGTGTCACGCAGTCCGCCGCGAGGATCAAAGGATCTATGGTTTTCCCTCGAGTCTTTCCCACGAGGCTTTCCCACGAGGCTTTCCCACAGGGCTGTCCCACGTGCACACGTGGTGGGAGTCGATCCTCGGCTTGAACGTCAAGGCAATGCAGGGAAAACAGGTTCCTCTTAAATGGACTGACACATCTGGGGGACACTTGGAATGGTGACATGACCCTGGAGTTCCTCTCGCCTTTCCTGTGGAGAGCGCCTCCTCTTGAGATGCGACGGGAACGCCAGGAATTCTTTCCCTACGAAACAGGGAAAGGATCCCTCATCTCGAGCTAGGAGGCGGAAACGGGGCTCCCCTGGATGTGTGCGGGACACCACGTGCTTCCTCTCGAGTGGAGACGGGTATGTCGGGGAACTTCTTGAGTTGCAGCAAGGGTGTGAAGGACCCTTTGGAAGTTCCAGTGGTTAGATGTGATTGGCCTCGAGAAGCCTCAGCGGAAATGGGCCTCATCTCGCCTGGAGGGCAAAACCTCCTGGATTCTCTCGAGTTGCGGCAGGTGCTCTCGACTTACGACGGGGACCTCAGGGACCCGCTCTGGTGGCCTCAGGAAAGGCCAGTCCCCATGCGAGTTCCTCGGGGGCCTCTCGGGATTCCTCTCCCGTCGATGCCGGGGCCTAAGACATTGTGTGGAATCGGGGCCGGAACCTGAGGATTCCTCTCCAGTGCTGACATGGATCTTGGGGTACTTCTGGAGTCTCCCCAGGGGAGTCAGTCCTCGTCTCGAATGCGGGCATGCACTTGCGCTTTCCTCCAGAGCGGTAGCAGCAGTGTCACGCAGTCCCCCGCGTGGATCAAAGGATCTATGGTTTTCCCTCGAGTCTTTCCCACGAGGCTTTCCCACGAGGCTTTCCCACAGGGCTGTCCCACGTGCACACGTGGTGGGAGTTGATCCTCGGCTTGAACGTCAAGGCAGTGCAGGGAAAACAGGTTCCTCTGGAATGGACTGACACATTTGCGGGACTCTTGGAATGGTGTCACGACCCTGGAGTTCCTCTCGCCTTTCCTGTGCAGAGTGCCTCCTCTTGAGATGCGACGGGAAGGCCGGGAATTCTTTCCCTACGAAACAGGGAAAGGATCCCTCATCTCGAGCTAGGAGGCGGAAACGGGGCTCCCCTGGATGTGTGCGGGAACCCACGTGCTTCCTCTCGAGTGCAGACGGGTATGTCGGGGAACTTCCTGAGTTGCAGCAATGGTATGAAGGACCCTTTGGAAGTTCCAGTGGTTAGATGTGATTGACCTCGAGAAGCCTCAGCGGAAATGGGCCTCATCTCGCCTGGAGGGCAAAACCTCCTGGATTTTCTCGAGTTGCGGCAGGTGCTCTCGACTTACGACGGGGACCTCAGGGAACCGCTCTGGTGGCCTCAGGAAAGGCCAGTCCACATGCGAGTTCCACGGGGGCCTCTCGGGATACCTCTCCCGTCGATGCCGGGGCCTAAGACCTTGTGTGGAGTCGGGGCCGGAACCTGAGGATTCCTCTCCAGTGCTGACATGGATCTTGGGGTACTTCTGGAGTCTCCCCAGGGGAGTCAGTCCTCGTCTCGAATGCGGGCATGCACTTGCGGTTTCCTCCAGAGCGGTAGCAGCAGTGTCACGCAGTCTGCCGCGTGGATCAAAGGATCTATGGTTTTCCCTCGAGTCTTTCCCACGAGGCTTTCCACGAGGCTTTCCCACAGGGCTGTCCCACGTGCACACGTGGTGGGAGTCGATCCTCGGCTTGAACGTCAAGGCAGTGCAGGGAACACAGGTTCCTCTGGAATGGACTGACACATCTGGGGGACTCTTGGAATGGTGGCATGACCCTGGAGTTCCTCTCGCCTTTCCTGTTGAGAGCGCCTCCTCTTGAGATGCGACGGGAACGCCGGGAATTCTTTCCCTACAAAACAGGGAAAGGATCCCTCATCTCGAGCTAGGAGGCGGAAACGGGGCTCCCCTGGATGTGTGCGGGACCCCACGTGCTTCCTCTCGAGTGCAGACGGGTATGTCGGGGAACTTCTTGAGTTGCAGCAAGGGTGTGAAGGACCCTTTGGAAGTTCCAGTGGTTAGATGTGATTGGCCTCGAGAAGCCTCAGCGGAAATGGGCCTCATCTCGCCTGGAGGGCAAAACCTCCTGGATTTTCTCGAGTTGCGGCAGGTGCTCTCGACTTACGACGGGGACCTCAGGGACCCGCTCTGATGGCCTCAGGAAAGGCCAGTGCCCATGCGAGTTCCTCGGGGGCCTCTCGGGAATCCTCTCCCGTCGATCCCGGGGCCTAAGACCTTGTGTGGAGTCGGGGCCGGAACCTGAGGATTCCTCTCCAGTGCTGACATGGATCTTGGGGTACTTCTGGAGTCTCCCCAGGGGAGTCAGTCCTCGTCTCGAATGCGGGCATGCACTTGCGCTTTCCTCCAGAGCGGTAGCAGCAGTGTCACGCAGTCCGCCGCGTGGATCAAACGATCTATGGTTTTAAGTCGAGTCTTTCCCACGAGGCTTTCCCACGAGGCTTTCCCACAGGGCTGTCCCACGTGCACACGTGGGGGGAGTCGATCCTCGGCTTGAACGTCAAGGCAGTGCAGGGAAAACAGGTTCCTCTGGAATGGACTGACACATCTGGGGGACACTTGGAATGGTGGCATGACCCTGGAGTTCCTCTCGCCTTTCCTGTGGAGAGCGCCTCCTCTTGAGATGCGACGGGAACGCCGGGAATTCTTTCCCTACGAAACAGGGAAAGGATCCCTCATCTCGAGCTAGGAGGCGGAAACGGGGCTCCCCTGGATGTGTGCGGGACACCACGTGCTTCCTCTCGAGTGCAGACGGGTATGTCGGGGAACTTCTTGAGTTGCAGCAAGGGTGTGAAGGACCCTTTGGAAGTTACAGTGGTTAGATGTGATTGGCCTCGAGAAGCCTCAGTGGAAATGGGCCTCATCTCGCCTGGAGGGCAAAACCTCCTGGATTTTCTCGAGTTGCGGCAGGTGCTCTCGACTTACGACGGCGACCTCAGGGACCCGCTCTGGTGGCCTCAAGAAAGGCCAGTCCCCATGCGAGTTCCTCGAGGGCGTCTCGGGATTCCTCTCCCGTCGATGCCGGGGCCTAAGACCTTGTGTGGAGTCGGGGCCGGAACCTGAGGATTCCTCTCCAGTGCTGACATGGATCTTGGGGTACTTCTGGAGTCTCCCCAGGGGAGTCAGTCCTCGTCTCGAATGCGGGCATGCACTTGCGCTTTCCTCCAGAGCGGTAGCAGCAGTGTCACGCAGTCCGCCGCGTGGATCAAAGGATCTATGGTTTTCCCTCGAGTCTTTCCCACGAGGCTTTCCCACGAGGCTTTCCCACAGGGCTGTCCCACGTGCACACGTGGTGGGAGTCGATCCTCGGCTTGAACGTCAAGGCAGTGCAGGGAAAACAGGTTCCTCTGGAATGGACTGACACATCTGGGGGACTCTTGGAATGGTGGCACGACCCTGGAGTTCCTCTCGCCTTTCCTGTGGAGAGCGCCTCCTCTTGAGATGCGACGGGAACGCCGGGAATTCTTTCCCTACGAAACAGGGAAAGGATCCCTCATCTCGAGCTGGGAGGCGGAAACGGGGCTCCCCTGGATGTGTGCGGGACCCACGTGCTTCCTCTCGAGTGGAGACGGGTATGTCAGGGAACTTCTTGAGTTGCAGCAAGGGTGTGAAGGACCCTTTGGAAGTTCCAGTGGTTAGACGTGATTAGCCTCGAGAAGCCTCAGCGGAAATGGGCCTCATCTCGCCTGGAGGTGAAAACCTCCTGGATTTTCTCGAGTTGCCGCAGGTGCTCTCGACTTACGACGGGGACCTCAGGGACCCGCTCTGGTGGCCTCAGGAAAGGCCAGTCCCCATGCGAGTTCCTCGGGGGCCTCTCGGGATTCCCCTCCCGTCGATGCCGGGGCCTAAGACCTTGTGTGGAGTCGGGGCCGGAACCTGAGGATTCCTCTCCAGTGCTGACATGGATCTTGGGGTACTTCTGGTGTCTCCCCAGGGGAGTCAGTCCTCGTCTCGAATGCGGGCATGCACTTGCGCTTTCCTCCAGAGCGGTAGCAGCAGTGTCACGCAGTCCGCCGCGTGGATCACAGGATCTATGGTTTTCCCTCGAGTCTTTCCCACGAGGCTTTCCCACGAGGCTTTCCCACAGGGCTGTCCCACGTGCACACGTGGTGTGAGTGGATCCTCGGCTTGAACGTCAAGGCAGTGCAGGGAAAACAGGTTCCTCTGGAATGGACTGACACATCTGGGGGCTCTTGGAATGGTGGCACGACCCTGGAGTTCCTCTCGCCATTCCTGTGGAGAGCGCCTCCTCTTGAGATGAGAGGGGAACGCCGGGAATTCTTTCCCTACGAAACAGGGAAAGGATCCCTCATCTCGAGCTAGGAGGCGGAAACAGGGCTCCCCTGGATGTGTGCGGGACCCCACGTGCTTCCTCTCGAGTGGAGACGGGTATGTCGGGGAACTTCTTGAGTTGCAGAAAGGGTGTGAAGGACCCTTTGGAAGTTCCAGTGGTTAGACGTGATTGGCCTCGAGAAGCCTCAGCGGAAATGGGCCTCATCTCGCCTGGAGGGCAAAACCTCCTGGATTTTCTCGAGTTGCGGCAGGTGCTCTCGACTTACTACGGGGACCTCAGAGACCCGCCTTGGTGGCCTCAGGAAAGGCCAGTTCCCATGCGAGTTCCTCGGGGGCCTCTCGGGATTCCTCTCCCATCGATGCCGGGGCCTAAGACCTTGTGTGGAGTCGGGGCCCGAACCTGAGGTTTCCTCTCCAGTGCTGACATGGATCTTGGGGTACTTCTGGAGTCTCCCCAGGGGAGTCAGTCCTCGTCTCGAATGCGGGCATGCACTTGCGCTTTCCTCCAGAGCGGTAGCAGCAGTGTCACGCAGTCCGCCGCGTGGATCAAAGGAACTATGGTTTTCCTTCGAGTCTTTCCCACGAGGCTTTCCCACGAGGCTTTCCCACAGGGCTGTCCCACGTGCACACGTGGTGGGAGTCGATCCTCGGCTTGAACGTCAAGGCAGTGCAGGGAAAACAGGTTCCTCTGTAATGGACTGACACATCTGGGCGTCTCTTGGAATGGTGGCACGACCCTGGAGTTCCTCTCGCCTCTCCTGTGGAGAGCGCCTCCTCTTGAGATGCGACGGGAACGCCGGGAATTCTTTCCCTTCGAAACAGGGAAAGGATCCATCATCTCGAGCTAGGAGGAGGAAACGGGGCTCCCCTGGATGTGTGCGGGACCCCACGTGCTTCCTCTCGAGTGGAGACGGGTATGTCGGGGAACTTCTTGAGTTGCAGCAAGGGTGTGAAGGACCCTTTGGAAGTTCCAGTGGTTAGATGTGATTAGACTCGAGAAGCCTCAGCGGAAATGGGCCTCATCTCGCCTGGAGGGCAAAACCTCCTGGATTTTCTCGAGTTGCGGCAGGTGCTCTCGACTTACGACGGGGACCTCAGGGAACCGCTCTGGTGGCCTCAGGAAAGGCCAGTCCCCATGCGAGTTCCTCGGGGGCCGCTCGGGATTCCTCTCCCATCGATGCCGGGGCCTAAGACCTTGTGTGGAGTCGGGGCCGGAACCTGAGGATTCCTCTCCAGTGCTGACATGTATCTTGGGGTACTTCTGGAGTCTCCCCAGGGGAGTCAGTCCTCGTCTCGAATGCGGGCATGCACTTGCGCTTTCCTCCAGAGCGGTAGCAGCAGTGTCACGCAGTCCGCCGCGTGGATCAAAGGATCTATGGTTTTCCCTCGAGTCTTTCCCACGAGGCTTTCCCACGAGGCTTTCCCACAGGGCTGTCCCACGTGCACACCTGGTGGGAGTCGATCCTCGGCTTGAACGTCAAGGCAGTGCAGGGAAAACAGGTTCCTCTAGAAAGGACTGACACATCTGGGGCACTCTTGGAATGGTGGCAAGACCCTGGAGTTCCTTTCGCCTTTCCTGTGGAGAGCGCCTCCTCTTGAGATGCGACGGGAACGCCGGGAATTCTTTCCCTACGAAATAGGGAAAGGATCCCTCATCTCGAGCTAGGAGGCGGAAACGGGGCTCCCCTGGATGTGTGCGGGACCCCACGTGCTTCCTCTCGAGTGGAGACTGGTATGTCGGGGAACTTCTTGAGGTGCAGCAAGGGTGTGAAGGACCCTTTGGAAGTTCCAGTGGTTAGATGTGATTGGCCTCGAGAAGCCTCAGCGGAAATGGGCCTCATCTCGCCTGGAGGGCAAAACCTCCTGGATTTTCTCTAGTTGCGGCAGGTGCTCTCGACTTACGACGGGGACCTCAGGGACCCGCTCTGGTGGCCTCAGGAAAGGCCAGTCCCCATGCGAGTTCCTCGGGGACCTCTCGGGATTCCTCTCCCGTCGATGCCGGGGCCTAAGACCTTGTGTGGAGTCGGGGCCCGAACCTGAGGATTCCTCTCCAGTGCTGACATGGATCTTGGGGTACTTCTGGAGTCTCCCCAGGGGAGTCAGTCCTCGTCTCGAATGCGGGCATGCACTTGCGCTTTCCTCCAGAGCTGTAGCAGCAGTGTCACGCAGTCCGCCGCGTGGATCAAAGGATCTATGGTTTTCCCTCGAGTCTTTCCCACGAGGCTTTCCCACGAGGCTTTCAAACAGGGCTGTCCCACGTGCACACGTGGTGGGAGTCGATCCTCGGATTGAACGTCAAGGCAGTGCAGGGAAAACACGTTCCTCTGGAATGAACTGACACATCTGGGGGTCTCTTGGAATGGTGTCACGACCCTGGAGTTCCTCTCGCCTTTCCTGTGGAGAGCGCCTCCTCTTGAGATGCGACGGGAACGCCGGGAATTCTTTCCCTACGAAACAGGGAAAGGATCCCTCATCTCGAGCTAGGAGGCGGAAACGGGGCTCCCCTGGATGTGTGCGGGACCCAGGTGCTTCCTCTCGAGTGGAGACGGGTATGTCGGGGAACTTCTAGAGTTGCAGCAAGGGTGTGAAGGACCCTTTGGAAGTTCCAGTGGATAGACGTGATTAGCCTCGAGAAGCCTCAGCGGAAATGGGCCTCATCTCGCCTGGAGGGCAAAACCTCCTGGATTTTCTCGAGTTGCGGCAGGTGCTCTCGACTTACGACGGGGACGTCAGGGACCCGCTCTGGTGGCCTCAGGAAAGGCCAGTCCCCATGCGAGTTCCTCGGGGGCCGCTCGGGATTCCTCTCCCATCGATGCCGGGGCCTAAGACCTTGTGTGGAGTCGGGGCCGGAACATGAGGATTCCTCTCCAGTGCTGACATGGATCTTGGGGTACTTCTGGAGTCTCCCCAGGGGAGTCAGTCCTCGTCTCGAATGCGGGCATGCACTTGCGCTTTCCTCCAGAGCGGTAGCAGCAGTGTCACGCAGTCCGCCGCGTGGATCAAAGGATCTATGGTTTTCCCTCGAGTCTTTCCCACGAGGCTTTCCCACGAGGCTTTCCCACAGGGCTGTCCCACGTGCACACGTGGTGGGAGTCGATCCTCGGCTTGAACGTCAAGGCAGTGCAGGGAAAACAGGTTCCTCTGGAATGGACTGACACATCTGGGGGACTCTTGGAATGGTGGCACAACCCTGGAGTTCCTCTCGCCTTTCCTGTGGAGAGCGCCTCCCCTTGAGATGCGACGGGAACGCCGGGAATTCTTTCCCTAAGAAACAGGGAAAGGATCCCTCATCTCGAGCTAGGAGGCGGAAACGGGGCTCCCCTGAATGTGTGCGGGACTCTCGTGCTTCCTCTCGAGTGGAGACGGGTATGTCGGAGAACTTCTTGAGTTGCAGCAAGGGTGTGAAGGACCCTTTGGAAATTCCAGTGGTTAGAGTTGATTATCCTTGAGAAGCCTCAGCGGAAATGGGCCTCATCTTGCCTGGAGGGCCAAACCTCCTGGATTTTCTCGAGTTGCGGCAGGTGCACTCGACTTACGACGGGGACCTCGGGGACCCGCTCTGGTGGCCTCAGGAAAGGCGAGTCCCCATGCGAGTTCCTCGGGGGTCTCTCGGGAGTCCTCTCCCTTCGATGCCGGGGCCTAAGACCTTGTGTGGAGTCGGGGCTGGAACCTGAGGATTCCTCTCCAGTGCTGACATGGATCTTGGGGCAATTCTTTAGTATCCCCAGGGGAGTCAGTCCTCGTCTCGAATGCGGGCATGCACTTGCGCTTTCCTCCAGAGCGGTAGCAGCAGTGTCACGCAGTCCGCCGCGTGGATCAAAGGATCTATGGTTTTCCCTCGAGTCTCTCCCATGAGGCTTTCCCACGAGGCTTTCCCACAGGGCTGTCCCACGTGCACACGTGGTGGGAGTCGATCCTCGGCTTGAACGTCAAGGCAGTGCAGGGAAAACAGGTTCCTCTGGAATGGTCTGACACATCTGGGGGACTCTTGGAATGGTGGCACGACCCTGGAGTTCCTCTCGCCTCTCCTGTGGAGAGCGCCTCCTCTTGAGATGCGACGGGAACGCCGGGAATTCTTTCCCTAAGAAACAGGTAAAGGATCCCTCATCTCGAGCTAGGAGGCGGAAACGGGGCTCCCCTGAATGTGTGCGGGACCCTCGTGCTTCCTCTCGAGTGGAGACGGGTATGTCGGAGAACTTCTTGAGTTGCAGCAAGGGTGTGAAGGACCCTTTGGAAATTCCAGTGGTTAGAGGTGATTATCCTCGAGAAGCCTCAGCGGAAATTGGCCTCATCTTGCCTGGAGGGCCAAACCTCCTGGATTTTCTCGAGTTGCGGCAGGTGCTCTCGACTTACGACGGGGACCTCATTTACCCGCTCTGTTGGCCTCAGGAAAGGTCATTCCCCATGCGAGTTGCTCGGTGGCCTCTCAGGATTCCTCGCCCGTCGTTGCCGGCGCCTAAGACCTTGTGTGGAGTCGGACCAGAACCTGAGGATTCCTCTCCCGTGTTCACATGGATCTTGGCGTACTTCTGGAGTCTCCCAAGGGGCGTCAGTCCTCGTCTCGAGTGGGTTCATGCAGGTGTGCTTTCCTCCTGAGCAGTAGCAGCAGTGTCTCGCTTCCCGTCTTGTGGATCAAGGGATCTGTGTCTTTCCCTCGAGGCTTTTCCATGGGCTTTCCCACAGGGCTATTCCACGTGCTACCATGCAGTGCTGGGAAAACAGGAACCTCCTTCCCCACATAGGGGGTACACTGTCCCCTTGGGCGTGTATCTCCGGGGCATTCGCGCTTGGGGGTTGCCACGGATGTTGGCCTCAGGCTCCACATGAGAAAAGCCCCTAATGGCATTAGCTGCCGGTCCAGACGCTGGCCCCTCAGGTCTCTGGCCGGAGCCTTGGGCTCCAGGCAACTCAAAGCCCTCGGGGCTGGTGCTCTGGGACTGCTGTAGGGAAAGGACGCCAGGAGCCCACGGAGGAGTTGGGGAGGCGCAGGTGGCATATGGAGGCGAGGACAGCGTGGGATCTAGGTGGAGGCGCTGGAGAGAGCGTCCGTTGTCCCGGAATGCCTCGGAGGAGCCAGCGGGGGACAGTCCAGGCCCAGGGACCTGTGGTATGTGAAAAGGTGGGAAACCCCAGAACAAGGCAGGCTGGGAAAGGGGGCGTGGGCGGCCAATTCAAAGGGACCTAGGGGGCGTTTCCTGGGCGGTGAGCTCCCTTGGCACTGCTGAGGGCCCCTGATTGATCCACCCGGGGTTGATCCCACCATCCGCTGCGAGGGAGGGCCACAAACCAAAGCCCCCGAACTGCCCACCCACCCCAACGGGGATCTTGGCGGTCCGGGGCACAGCTGTGCCCGGGAAAAGCCCACTCACTCCACGGGACTCCGTCCAGGGTCTCTGCTTGGAAAGAGGCCAGGGGCGGCCCCCTCCATCTACGCACCCAAACCCTATTGACGTCAATGGGGGTGGAGACGCCTCCCGCTCTCCAGAGTCCTGGGCTGCTGGGTCCCCGCCCACTCGGCCAGCAGTCTGCAGCGCTCCTGTGTGCCTCTCCCACCATGGCTTCGTCCAGCTCCTCCAGCACCTCAACCGGTACGTTTGCCCTCGGTCCCTGGGGTCGGATCACGTCTCAGGGGATTTGCAGGTGGCCCGGGCAAGGGCTCTCGGCCCACGTGTTGACCCCCGCTCCCGCCTGAGAACGACGGGGACCCATCGGCCGGGCCCGGGGTTCCCAGGCGTCAGGTGTGCCCAAAGTTGGAGGGCGTTGCATCGTTCGTTCATCTTGCTCCTTTGGCACACACATGGCTTCTCCGTTCTCTTTTCTGGGAAGACAGTGTTGTTTTAGGGGGCGTGCTGCGGTAGTCAGGGGCCGGTGGGTGCGGGTGCTGTGCTGGGATGAGGCCCTTTATCCTCACATCTTCCTGTGGGAACGGGAGTCGGGGAGCTCTGTGGCCTTGCCGCCTTCAGTGGCTTCCTCTGCACACGGGCTTAGTGCCTTCTGCCTTCTGTCAGTCGTTACGGGGTTTGGGCTTCGCTTTGGCGGCCTTGGCCTTGGCCCTGGCCTGGGCCTTGGCCTTACCCTTGGCGTTGCCCTTGCCCTTGCCCTTGGCCTTCGGCTTGGCCTTCCCTAGGCCTTGTCCTGGCCTTACCTTGTCCTTGTCCTTACCTTTTCCTTGCCCTTAAACTTAAACTTGACCTTGACTTTGACCTTGAACTTGAACTTGACCTTGAACTTGAACTTGAACTTGACTTTGACCTTGAACTTGAACTTGACCTTGAACTTGACCTTGACCTTGACCTTGAACTTGAACTTGAACTTGAACTTGACCTTGACTTTGACCTTGAACTTGAACTTGAACTTGACTTTGACCTTGAACTTGAACTTGACCTTGACCTTGACTTTGACCTTGAACTTGAACTTGAACTTGACTTTGACCTTGAACTTGAACTTGACCTTCACTTTGACCTTGAACTTGAACTTGACCTTGACCTTGAACTTGAACTTGAACTTGACCAACAACGGGAGACCAGATTTGCTCAGAGCACCGGAGGTCCAGAGGCAGGGCCGTGTATCTCCCCTTCCCTTTGTGATCATTGCAAAGACATTCCTAGCTGATAGCGGGAGTGCCCATGAAGAAGCAAGCAGTGGGAGTGTGTTTGACACGACTGTGTGCCTCAACTCCACAAGGGGCCTTTCCTCTCGAAGTAGGCCCCATGTCCCCTTGGGGAGGGTGTCATGCCTCTTTTCTCCACACTGCCAAAGGGTGGAGCAAAGCTCGCTCTGTCAGAGGTACAAAAACAGCAATTGAATGGATTTTCAAGCTCTTGCTAGGCTGCACCCTTTCAGGGCCCACTTTACTGAAACAGGTGCTCTGTGGCCCCCGGTTGGGTATGCAGGTTCACAAACAGGGTGAGATCCTGTCCAAGCCAACAATTTTCCTGAAAGACCTAGGCTCACTAAAGCTCTCCTCCAGAGCAAAGGGGATAGAGGAGATGTATGGAGGAGTCTTTGCCTTTCCCTGTGAGTGTGGGGCTACTCCCTACGGCCCCAAGCTCAGGGATAACTGCCTCTAAGAAAGGAATGGCAAGAAGCGCTAATCTTGGAGGTTGGGACAGGGAGTTCGCAGCATGTGGGGAAAGAAAGACTTCTTCGGGGAAGAAGAGGCAACCACCGGGGGTGTGTTCACAAGCCTCTATTTGGAAGGAACACGTTTGCTTATACAACTCAAGACCTCCAGATCTGCTCAGAGGACTGAAGTTCCAGAGACAGGGCCATGTATCTCCCCTTCCCTTTGAGATCCTTGCCAAGACATTCCTAGCAGATTGTCGGAGTGCCCATGAAGAAGCAAGCAGCGGGAGTGTGCTTGACATCACTGGCTGCCTACCTGGGCTCAGCTCCTCAAGGGGCCTTTCTCTCCTGGTAGGCCCTATGTCCCCTTTGGGAGAGGGTTGTGCCCTCTTCCCTCCACACTGCCAAAGGGTGGAGGTGGAGCAAACTCGTTCTCTCCGAGGTAAAAGAAAGACAAATTGGATGGATCTTTAAGCTCTTGCTATGCTGCACCCCTCCAGGACCCACTCGAGCAAAACAGGTGCCCTGTGGCCCCTAGGTCGGGTATGCAGGTTCACACACCGGGTGTGATCCCGTCAAAGCCAAGAATTTTCCTGACAGACCTAGGCTCACTAGAGCTCTCCTCCAGAGGAAAGGGGACAGAAAAGATGTGTGTGTGGAGGTGGCTCTGCCTTTCCAGGTCCCAATCTCAGGGATAACTGCCCCTAAGAAAGGAACTGCTGCTGCTGCTGCTGCTGCTGCTGCTGCTGCTGCTGCTGCTGCTGCTGCTAAGTTGGTTCAGTCGTGTTCGACTCTGTGCGACGCCATAGACGGTAGCCCACTAGGCTCCTCCGTCCCTGGGATTCTCCAGGCACGAACAGTAAGTGGGTTGCCATTGCCTTCTCCAATGCATGAAAGTGAAAATGAAAGTGCAGTCGCTCAGTCGTGTCCGACCCTCAGCGACCCCATGGACTGCAGCCTACCAGGCTTCTCTGTCCATAGGATTTTCTGAAAGGGACTGCAAGAAGCACTTTTCCAGGAGGCTGGGAAAGGGAGTTTGCAGGATGTGGGGAAAGAGAGCCTCCTTCGGGGAAGAATAGGCGGCCACTTGTTTTGTGTTGCAAACCTCTATTTGGAAGGAACAGGTTAGCTTATACAAAGGGAGACCTCCAGATCTGCTCAGAGGACCGAAGTTGCAGAGGCAGGTCGGTGTATCTTCCCTTCACTTTGCGATCCTTGCAAAGACATTCCTTGCTGCTAGATGACTCAGCAAGGGCCTTTGAACTGTTGTTTTCTTTCCTAGCTTCAAAGATTCCTTCAGTTCCTAATATAGATATCCTAGAAATGATATGACATCCGTGAAAATCTGATATGTCCTGGTCAAATGCTGTCAGTTATCATTCTAGTTATCATATTAAAGCATTTCAAGTCGCAGCAGTGACCAGATGACATTGTCAATTTCTATTTCATCAGGTTTTAACCATGTCCTCTGTGGTTTCACACTGATGCCTTTGCAGAAATACTGCTACTTCAAGATATATGGAAAATACTTTTTTTAAGCTTACTGATAATTTGTTTGTTTGTTTGCTTGTCTTCTGGTAAGCTGCTACCAGATGGAATTTAGTCTCCTCTCTAGGTTAAGAGAACTAAGTTTTCTTAGAATGCAATTTTTGATCACAGACTATGAGTTTCTCTACCTTTCATTGATTTATAATTGTTTTCATCATCTGTTTTTTTACTTCGGTAAAGTAAATAAGCCTTATTTAAGATTTTGGTACATGTAGGATGGACTAAGCTTTCCCCACTCTTGCAAGTTCCCTTAACCCTTCAGATTCTTCTCGTGGGACCAAGATCTCACTTTCCTCCAGAGGGACAATCCAAGCTTTTTATCAGTTGATCTGCCCCTGACATCAGAGTCAAGTTGAGCACGAGTTGGCCTATAATTTAGGCATGAAACTATGACTACATAAAGAAAAGGTGACTTTATGATTCAGGGATGGCCATGATATGCCTTGCACTTCAGAGAAAATGGGTTAAAATGATTTTTTTTTTCCTTCAAAACTGCACACCCAGTTCTTTCAGCATATGCAATTGAAAACATCTAGTCATTAGGTCAGTTTTCATTCCAATCCCAAAGAAAGGCAATGACAAAGACTATTCAAGCTGCTGCACAATTGCACTCATCTCACACACTAGTAAAGTAATGCTCAAAATTCTCCAAGTTCACATGAACTGTGAACTTCCAGATGTTCAAGAGGGATTTAAAAAATGCAGAGAAAGCAGAGATCAAATTGCCAACATCCACTGGATCATTGAAAAAGCAAGAGAGTTCCGGAAAAAAAAAAAAACCCATCTATTTCTGCTTTATTGACAATGCCAAAGCCTTTGACTGTGTGGATCACAAGAAACTGGGAAAAATTCTGAAAGAGATGGGAATACCAGACCACCTGACCTGTCTCTTGAGAAACCTGTATGCAGGTCAGGAAGAAACAGTTCGAACTGGACATGGAACAACAGACTGGTTCTACATAGGAAAAGGAACATGTCAAGGCTGTATATTGTCACCCTGCTTATTTAACTTATATGCAGAGTACAGCATGAGAAACACTGGGCTGGAGGAAGCACACGCTGGAATCAAGGTTGCTGGGAGAAATATCAATAATCTCAGATATTCAGATGACACCACCCTTATGGCAGAAAGTGAAGAAGAGCTAAAGAGTCTCCTGATGAAAGTGAAAGAGGAGAGTGAAAAAGTTAGCTTAAAGCTCAGCATTCAGAAAACTACAATCATTGCATCCAGTCTCATCACTTCATGGCAAATAGATGGGAAAACATTGGAAACAGCAGCAGACTATTTTGGGGGGCTTGGGAATCACTGCAGGTGATGGCTGCCTCCATGAACTTAAAACATATTTATGACTTGGAAGAAAAGTGATGACCAAACTAGACAGCATATTAAAAAGCTGAGACGTTGCTTTGCCAACAAAGATCCATCCGGTCAAGGCTATGGTTTTTCCATATGTCATGGATGGATATGAAAGATGCACTATAAAGAAAGTGACAGCTGAAAATGTGATGCTTTTGAACTGTGGTGTTGGAGAAGATGCTTGTAGGTCGCTTAGACTACAAGGAGACGCAACCACTCCATCCTAAAGGAAATCAGGTCTGAATATCCATTGGAAGGACTAATACTGAACCTGAAACTCCAATACTTTGGCCACTTGATGTGAAGAGCTGACTCACTTGGAAGTTGCTTTGATTTGCCTATGAGTGTGGGAGCCCTCCCTGGGCAAAGGGCCTCAGGGGTCATTGCCACTGAATCATGACATCCAAGCAAGCGCATTCCAGCTGTGTGACATGCAGGAAGCAGGAGACTGGGACATCTGTCTTCCTTAGAGGAAGGAAAGTCATCCACAGAGAGTGTGTTTTCAGGCCTCTCTTTGCAGCAAGTGTTTTGCTTCTCAGACATCAGAGCTGCAGGCTTGCTCTGAGGGCCTCAATTCCAGAGTCAGGGCTGTGTGTCTCACTGCACTTTCCAAGCATTACAGACACATTCCTAGGTTGGAGCAGTGCTTCCCATGAGAAAGAAGCCTCGGGAGTGTGTCTGAGCGGGCTGAGTGCCATGCTAGGGTCACCTAGTCGAGGGCACCTTGCACATCCAATGGGCCCCAGGCGAGTAGCTATGGACCGGCCCCTCGGTTGAGATATCCCAAAGCAGGGAACAAAGCTAGCTCTGTCTGTCAGAAGGAGGAAAACAGCAATGGGATGGATTTTCAAGCAGTTGCTAAGTCACACCACGTGAGGGCTCCGCGGGAAAGAAATGCGAATTTTGGCCTCTAGGCCCAGTATCCAGATGTGTGCACAGGATATTTTCCCCACAGGATCCAAGAATGTTCCAGACAGACCTAAGCTCACTAGCTCTCTCCTGCAGAGGAAATGAAATATTGTTGCTGAACCACGAAAAGATGCTGGGATTCTTGGCTTATGGAGGAGAAGAATTCAATCCAGGGCCCAAGACGAGGCTTGATTGCTCAGAGCTTTTGTGCAATCGAGTCTTATTCAAGTAGAAAGGAGATAGAGAAAGCTTCTGACAGAGACATCACAAGGGGCAGAAAGTGTACCCCCTTGCTAGTGTTAGTAATGGAGTTATATACTCTCCAATAAGTTATTACAACGAACAAAAGAATGTCTGGAGGTTGTAAAGACTCACTAGACCTACTCCCATCATTTACATTTTAAGATAACAGGATTAGCCAGAAGGTTTTTCCAGAGACCGTCCTCAAGAAGGATGCATGATTGTTATATAATCCGAAGGAATGTAGAGGGAAAAAAGTGTGCCCTTTCTTCCTCCTTGAGAATTCTAGACCCCTCTCTCCTTGGGGACCCTCGAACTTCTTATAAACCTGCCTTGGCAATGACTCTCTCCGAAACATGATTGAACAGCCGTTTGGAGCTTCCTTTGACTTTCCCTGGGAGGGAGGGAGCCCTCCCTGAGCACAGGGCCTCAGGGGCCATGGCCAATGAAAACTAATCTCCCAGTAAGTGCTTTTCAGCCCTGTGTGACTCTCAGCCCACAGGAGGCTGAGAAAACTCTCTTCCTTGGAGGAAGGAAAGGCAGCCCAAGAGTGTGTTTTCAGGCCTGTATCTTGCAGCAAGTGTTTGGCTTGTTAGACATAAGACCTGCAGGCCTGCTCCAACAGACTCCATTCCAGAATCAGGGCCTTGTGTCTCCCTGCAGTTTCCTGGCCTCGCAAACACATTCCTAGGGGAGAGCAGTCCTGCCCATGGGGAAGCAGGCTGCGGGAGTGTGTCTGAGGGGGCCAGGTGCCATGCTGGGGTCACCTGGTCGAGGGCACCTTGCACCTCCAATGGACCCCAGGCAAGGAGTTGCAGGCCACCACCTTGCTTCTGAAATCCCAAAGTGGGGAGCAAAGCTCGCTCTGTCAGAGGGAAGAAAACAGCAACAGGATGGATTTTCAAGCAGTTGCTAGGCTGTACTGCGTTAGGGCTCCAAGGAAGAAAAATGCAGATGTTAGCCCCTACGACTGGTATCCAGGTGGGCTCCCAGGATGATTTCCCCGCAGGATCCAAGAACGTTCCAGACAGACCTGGGCTCACTAGCTCCCTCCTGCAGAGGAAACATGATAGAACAGCTGTTTGGAGGTTGCTTTGACTTCCCCTGGGAGGGTAGGATCCCTCCCTGGGTGCAGGGCCTCAGGGGCCATTGCCGCTGAGAAATGCCCTCTAAGCCAGACCTTTCCAGCCTTGTATGACTCAGCACGGAGGAGACTGGAAAAGCTATCTTCCTTGGAGGAAGGAAAGGCAGCCCCAGAGAGTGTGTTTTCACACCTGTATCTCGCAGCAAGCGTTTGCCGTCTCAGACGTCAGACCTCCAGGCCTGCTCCAACGGCCTCAGTTCCAGAGTCAGGGCCGTGTGTCTCCCTGCATTTTCTGAGCCTTGGGAACACATTCCTAGGTCAGAACAGTCCTGCCCATGGGGAAGGAGGCTGCGGGAGTGTGTCTGAGGGGGTCGGGTGCCATGCTGGGGTCCAGTAGACCTGGTACCTCCAATAGACCCCAGGACAACAGCGGTGGGGCTCCCCCTGGCTTCCGAAATGCCAAAGCGAGAAGCAAAGCTAGCTCTATCAGAAGGAAGAAAAGAGCAATTAGATGGATGTTCAGGCTGTTGCTGGGCCGCACCACTTCAGGTTACCCCCCGAGAGGAGCAGGCGCCCTGTGGCCCCTCGGTCCCATATGCAGGTTAACACACAGGATGTGTCCCCATAGGAGCCAAGAATTTTCCTGACAGACCTAGGCTCACTAGAGCTCTCCTACAGGGCAAAAGGGATAGAACAGACTGTGGATGTGACTCTGCCTTTCCCAGCGAGCATGGGGCCCTCCCTACGGCCCCGGGCTCCAGGGAAAATTGTCCCTGAAAAATGACCTCCAAGAAGCGCTTTTCCAGCAGGCTGGGATGCAGAGTTCACAGGATGTGGGGAAAGTGATCGTCCTTCAGGGAAGAAGAGGCAGCCACCCAGTGTGTGTTTGCAAGCCTGTATTTGGAAGAAACTGGTTTGCTTCTTCAAGGGGAGACCTCCAGGTCTGCTCAGAGGACCGAAATTCCAGAGGCAGCACCATGCATCTCCCCTGTCCTTTCTGAGCCTTGGAAAGACATTCCTAGCTTATAGCGGTATTGCTCATGAAGAAGCAGGATGCAGGAATGTGTCAGACATGACTGGGTGCCTTCCTGGGTTCAGCTCCGTGAGGGGCCTTTCCACTCAAAGTAGGTCCCATGCCTCCTTGGGGAGGAAGTGGGGCCCGCTTGCCTCCAAATTGCCAAAGGCTGGAACAAAGCTAGTTCTATCAGAGGTAAGAAAAGAGCAATTGGATGGATGTGGAAGCTGTTGCTGGGCCGCACTGCTTCAGGCCCCCCACCCCTCCGGCCCCGAGAGAAACAGGCGCCCTGTGGCCCCTCGGTCCTGTATGCAGTTTCACACATAGAATGTGTCCCCATAGGAGCCAAGAATTTTCCTGACAGACCTAGGCTCACTAGAGCTCTCCTACAGAGCAAAGGGGATGGGACAGATGTGTGGCTGTGGCTCTGCCTTTCCCTGGGAGTGTGGAGCCACTCCCTATGGCCCCGGGCTCCAGGGGAAATTGCCCCTGAATAATGACCTCCAAGAAGCGCTTTTCCAACTGGCTGAGACGTGGAGTTCTCAGGATGCAGGGAAAGCGAGTGTCCCTTCGGGGAAGCAAAGGCAGTCACCTGTTATCATTACTTACTAGAATAGTAGGTACCTTCTCTGGTTGGGCAGAGGCCTTCCCTACCTGATCTGAAAAAGAAAATGAAGTAGCTCGCTGATTTGAGAAATAATTCCCAGACTTGGGTTTCCAACCAATATAGAATCCGACAATGGCCCTGTCTTTGTAGCCGCGTTAATTAACAGGTATGTGAAGCTCTAAATATCAGTGGAAATTACATACAGCATATAGGCCCCAGTGTTCTGGAATGGTGGAAAGAAACAACCAAACTCTTGAAGAGACTCTTTCAAAATGGATCATAGAGACTGACTGTACATGGATGGGCTTACTTCTGGCAGACTTACTCATATTACGGGTAACTGCACGTTCCCATTGTTGTTGTCCTTATGAAATTTTCTATGGGAGAACCCCCCACCCCAAATGAGGCAGGTGTTAGCAGATTTGCCACAAGTAAGGAGGTGGGATTTCACAGCAGCTGGAAAAATTAGGTAAGGTAATAAATCAGGTAACTAAGTTTGTGTAAAAAAAAAATATCATTCCCCCTTGAGGAACAGATTCATGAATTTGTGCTCAGTGATCAGGTGTGGCTCAATGACTGGAAACACAATTCCTTGGCCTGACATCGGAAAGGTCCTTATACTGTTGTTTTAGCCACAATTCTGAAAGAGAAGGGAATACTAGACCACCTAACCTGCCTCTTGAGAAATCTGTATGAAGGTCAGGAAGCAACAGTTAGAGCATTACATGGAACAACATACTGGTTCCAAAAAGGAAAAGGAGTATGTCAAGGCTGTATATTGTCACCCTGTTTATTTAGCTTATATGCAGACTACATCATGAAAAATGCTGCGATGGAAGATACCTGAGCTGGAATCAAGATTGCCGGAAGAAATAGCAATAAACTTAGATATGCAGATGTCACCACCATTATGGCAGAATGGGAAGAGGAACGCGTATGTCGGGGAACTTCTTGAGTTGCAGCAAAGGTGTGAAGGACCCTTTCGAAGTTCCAGAGGTTAGGTGTGGTTAGTCTCGAGATGCCTCAGCAGAAATGGGCCTCATGTCGCCTGGAATGGAGAGGCTTCTGGATATTCCCCAGTTTCAGCAGGTGCTCTCAAGTTACCACGGGGACTTCAGGGACCCGCTCTGGCGGCCTCAGGAAAGGCCAGTCATCATGCGTGTTGCTAGGGGGCCTCTCGTGATTCCTCTCCCGTCGGTGCCGGGGCCTAAGAAGTTGTGTGGAGTCGGGGCCGGAACCTGAGGATTCCTCACCAATGCTGACATGGATCATGGGGTAATTATGGAGTCTCCCCAGGGGAGTCAGTCCTCGTCTCGAGAGGGGGCATGCAGGTGCGCTTTCCTCCTGATCTGTAGCAGCAGTGTCACGCTTCCCATCTCGTGAGTCATGGGATCTGCGGCTTTCCCTCCAGGATTTTCCACGAGGCTTTCCCACGAGGCTTTCCCACAGGGCTGTCCCACTAGGCTTTCGGACAGGGCTGTCTCACGTGCCACCTTGGTGGCAGTCGATCCTCGGCGTGAAAGTCGAGGCAGTGCAGGGAAAACAGGTTCCTCTGGAATGGACTGAGACATCTGGGGGACTCTTGGAATGGTGGAACGACGCTGGCATACCTCTCGCCTTTCCTGTGGAGAGCGCCTCCTCTTGAGATGCGACGGGAACGCCGGGAATTCTTTCCCGATCAAGCAGCCAAAGGATCCCTCATGTCGAGCTAGGAGGCGGAAACGGGGCTCCTCTGGATGTGGGCGGGACCCTCGTGCTTCCTCTCGAGTGGAGACAGGTATGTCGGGGAACTTCTTGAGTTGCAGCAAGGGTGTGAAGGACCTTTTGAAAGTCCCAGATGTTAGGTGTGATTAGCCTTGAGACGCCTCAGCGGAAATGGGCCCCATCTCGCCTGGAGGGCAAAACCTCCTGGATTTTCTCGAGTTGTGGCAGGTGCTCTCGACTTATGTCGGGGACCTCAGGGACCCGCTCTGGTGGCCTCAGGAAAGGCCAGTCCCCTGCGAGTTGCTCGGGTGCCTTTGGGGATTCCTCTCCCTTCGATGCCGGGGCCTAAGGCCTGTGTGGAGGCGGGGCCGGAACCTGAGGATTCCTCTCCTATGCTGACATGGATCTTGGGGTACTTCTGGAGTCTCCTCAGGGGAGTAAGTCCTCATCTCGAATGGGGACATGCACCTGCGCTTTCCTCCAGAGCTCTAGCAGCAGTGTCACGCTTTCCATCGCCTGGATCAAGGGATCTGTGACTTTCACTCCAGGATTTCCCAGGAGGCTTTCTCACGAGGCTTCCCCACAGGGGTCCCACGTGCCACCTTGGTATGGGTCGATCCTCGGCGTGAAAGTCGAGGCAGTGCAGGGAAAACAGGTTCCTCTGAAATGACTGAGATATTTGGGGGACTCTTGGAATGGTGGCACGATGCTGGAGATCCGCTCGCCTTTGCTGTGGAGAGCGCCTCCTCTTGAAATGCGACAGGAATGCCCAGAATTCTTTCCCGACCAAGCAGGGAAAGTGTCCCTCATCTTGAGCTACGAGGAAGAAACAGGGCTCCTCTGGATGTGGGCGGGACCCTCATGCTTCCTCTAGAGTGGAGACAGGGAAGTCGGGGAACGTCTTGAGTTGCAGCAAGGGTGTGAAGGACCTTTTGGAAGTTCCAGGGCTTAGATGTGATTAGCCTTGAGAAGCTTCAGCGGAAATGGGCCTAATCTCGCCTGGAGGGCAAAACCTCCTGGATTTTCTCGAGTTGCGGCAGGTACTCTAGACTTACGACGGGGACCTCAGGGACCCGCTCTTGTGGCCTCAGGAAAGGCCAGTCCCAATGCAAGTTGCTCGGGGGCCTCTCGGGATTTCTCTCCCTTTGATGCCGGGGCCTAAGACCTTGTGTGGAGGCGGTGCTGGAACCTGAAGATTCCTCTCCAGTGCTGACATGGATCTTGGGGTACTTCTGGAGTCTCCCCAGGGGAGTAAGTCCTCGTCTCAAATGGGGGCATGAACGTGCGCTTTCCTCCATAGCGGCAGTAGCAGTGTCACGCTTCCCATCTCCTGGATCAAGATATCTGTGGCTTTCCCTAGAGGCTTTCCCATGAGGCTTTTCCACGATGCTTCCCACTGGGCTGTCACACGTGCCAGCGTGGTGGGAGTCGATCCTCTGCGTGGGAGTCGATCCTCTGCGTGAAAGCCGAGGCAGTGGAGGGCAAACAGGTTCCTCTGGAATGGACTGAGACATCTCGGGGACTCTTGGAATGGTGGCACGACGCTGGAGTTCCTCTCGCCTTTCCTGTGGAGAGCGCCTCCTCTTGTGGTGAGAGGGGAACGCCGGGAATTCTTTCCGGACAAAGCAGCGAAATGTCCCTCATCTTGAGCTACGAGGCAGAAACGGGGCTCCTCTGGATGTGGATGGGAGACTCGTGCTTCCTCTAGAGTGGAGACGCGCATGTCAGGCTACTTCTTGAGTTGCAGCAAGGGTGTGAAGGACCTTTTGGAAGTTCCAGAGGCTAGAAGTGATTAGCCTGGAGAAGCCTCAGCGGAAATGGGCCTCATCTCGCCTGGAGGGAAAAACCTCCTGGATTTACTCGAGTTGCGGCAGGTGTTCTCGTCTTACGACGGTGACCTAAGGGACCGGCTCTGGTGGCCTCAGAACTGGCCAGTCCCCATTCCAGTGGCTCGGGAGCCTCTCGGGATTCCTCTCCCGTCGATGCCGGGCCTAAGACCTTGTGTGGAGTCAGGGCCGGATCCTAAGGATTCCTCTCCAGTGCTGACATGGAACTTTGGGTACTTCTGGAGTCTCCCCAGGGGAGTCAGTCCTCGTCTCTAGAGGGGATATGCAAATGGGCTTTCCTCCCGCGCTGGAGCAGAAATGTCACGCTTCCCGTCGGGTCGATCATGGGATCTGTGGCTTTCCCTCGAGGCTTTCCCCCGAGGCTTTCCCAGGAGGCTTTCCCACAGGGCTGTCCCACGTGCCACCGTGGTGGGAGTCCATCCTCGGCATGAAAGTCGAAGCAGTGGAGCAAAACAGTTTCCTCTGGAATGGACTGAGACATCTGCGGGACTCTTGGAATGTGGACACGACCCTGGAGTTCCTCTCGCCTTTCCTGTGGAGAGCGCCGCCTCTTGTGATGCGACGGGAACGCCCAGGATTCTCTCCCGAACAAGCAGTGAAAGGATCCCTCATCTCTACCTACGAGGCGGGAACGGAGCTCTTCTGGATGTGGGCGGGACCCACGTGCTACCTCTCGAGTGGAGAGGGGTATGTCGGGGAACTTCTTGAGATGCAGCAAGGGTGTGAAGGACCCTTTGGAAGTTCCAGAGGTTAGATGTGATTAGCCTCGAGACGCCTCAGCGAAAATGGGCCTCATCGAGCCTGGATGGGAGAACTTCCTGGATTTTCTCGAGTTTTGGCAGGTGGTCTCGTCTTACGACGGTGACCTAAGGAACCCGCTCTGGTGACCTCAGGACTGGCCAGTCCCCATACGACTTGTTCGGTGGCCTCCTGGGATTACACTGCCGTTGATGCCGGGGCCTAAGAGGTTGTGTGGAGTCGGGGCCGGAACCTGAGGCTTCCTCTCCAGTGCTAAAATGGATACTGGGGTAATTCTTGAGTCTCCCCAGGGAAGTCAGTCCTCGTCTCAAGAAGGGGCATGCACGTGCGCTTTCCTCCTGAGCTGTAGCAGCAGTTTCACGCTTCCCATCGCGTGAGTCAAGGGATCTGTGGCTTTCCCTCGAGGATTTAACATGAGGCATTCCCACGAGGCTTTCCCACAGGGCTGTCACACGTGCCACCGTGGTGGGAGTCGATCCTCGGCGTGAAAGTCGAGGCAGTGCAGGGAAAACAGGTTCCTCTAGAATGGAATGAAACATCTGGGGTTTTCTGGGAATGGTGGCACGACGCTGGAGTTCTAGCCTTTCCTGTGGAGAGCACCTCCTAATTGAGATGCGACAGGAATGCACAGAATTCTTTCCCGAACACGCAGCGAAAGGATTCCTCATCTCGAGCTACGTAGCGGAAACGGGGCTCCTCTGGATGTGGCCGGGACCCTCGTGTTTCCTCTAGATGTGAGACGGGTATGTCAGGCAACTTCTTGAGCTGCAGCAAGGGTGCGAAAGACCTTTTGGAAATTCCATAGGTTAGGTGTGATTAGCTTCGGAAAGCCTCAGTGGAAATGGGCCTCATCTCTCCTGGAGGGCAAAACCTCTTGGATTCTGTCGAGTTGCGGCAGGTGCTCTCAACTTCCGACGGGGACCTCATGGACCCGCTCTGGTTGCCACAGGAAAGGCCAGTCCCTATGCGAGTTGCACGGGGGCCACTCAGGATAACTTTCCCTTCGAAGCCGGGGCCTAAGACCTTGTGTGGAGTCGTGCCTGGAACATGAGGTTTCCTCTCCAGTGCTGACATGGATCGTGGGGTACTTCTGGAGTCTCCCCCGGGGAGTAAGTCCTCGTCTCCAATGGGTGCATGCACGTGTGCTTTCCTTCAGAGCTGTAGCTGCAGTGTCACTCTTCCCGTCCCGTGGATCAAGGGATCTGTGGCTTTCCCTCGAGGCTTTCCCACGAGGCTTTCCACTAGGCTTTCCCACAGGGCTGCTTCACGTGCCACCGTTGTGGCTGTCGATCCTCGGCGAGAAAGTCGAGGCAGTGCAGGGAAAACAGGTTCCTGTGAAATGAACTGAGAAATCTGGGGGACTCGGAATGGTGGCGCGGCCCTGGAGTTCCTCTTGCCTTTCCTGTGGAGACGGCCTCCTCTTGAGATGCAACGGGAACGACGGGAATTCTTTCCCAACCAAGCAGGGAAAGGATCCCTCATCTCGAGCTACAAGGCGTAAACGGGGGCTCCTCTGGATGTGGGCGGGACCCTCGTGCTTCCTCTACAGTGGACACGGAGATGTCGGGGAACTTCTTGAGTTGCAGCAAGGGTGTGAAGGACCCTTTGGAAGTTCCAGTGGTTAGACGTGATTAGCCTCGAGAAGCCTCAGCGGAAATGGGCCTCATCTCGCCTGGAGGGCAAAACCTCCTCGATTTTCTCGAGTTGTGGCAGGTGCTCTCGACTTAAGGCGGGGACATCAGGGACCTGCTCTGGTGGCCTCAGGACTGGTCAGTCCCCAATCGAGTTGCTCGGGGGCCTCTCGTGATTACTTTCCCGTCGATGCCGGGGCCTAAGTCCTTGTGTGGAGTCGGGCCCAGAACCTGAGGATTCCTCTGCAGTGCTGACATGGATTTTCGGGTACGTCTGGAGTCTCCCCATTGGAGTAAGTCCTCGTCTCGAATGGGGGCATGCACGTGCGCCTTCCTCAACAACTGTAGCAGCAGTGTCATTCTTCCCATCGCCTACATCAAGTGATCTGTGCCTTTCCCTTGAGGATTTCCCACGAGGTGTTCCCACCAGTCCTTCCCACAGGGCTGTCCCACGTGCCACCGAGTTGTGAGTCGATCCTCGGCTTGAATGTCGAGGCAGTGCAGGGAAAACAGATTCCTCTGGAATGGACTAAGACATCTAGCCGACTCTTGGAATGGTGGCACGACGCTGGAGTTCCTCTCGCCTTCCCTATGGAGAGCGCCTCCTCTTGAGATGTGAAGGGAACGCCGGGAATTCTTGCCCAACGAAGCAGGGAAAGGATCCCACATCTCGAGCAACGAAGCAGAAACGGGGCTCCTCTGGATGTGGGCGGGACCCTCGTGCTTCCTCTCGAGTGGAGACGGCTATGTCGGGGAACTTCTTGAGTTGCAGCAAGGTTGTGAAGGACCCTTTGGAAGTTCCAGTGGTTAGATGTGATTGGCCTCGAGAAGCCTCAGCGGAAATGGGCCTCATCTCGCCTGGAGGGCAAAACCTCCTGGATTTTCTCGAGTTGCGGCAGGTGCTCTCGAGTTGCGGCACGAGATCTCGACTTACGACGGGGACCTCAGGGAACCGCTCTGGTGGCCTCAGGAAAGGCCAGTCCCCATGCGAGTTCCTCGGGGGCGTCTCGTTATTCCTCTCCCGTTGATGCCGGGGCCTAAGACCTTGTGTGGAGTCGGGGCCGGAACCTGAGGATTCCTCTCCAGTGCTGACATGGATCTTGGGGTACTTCTGGAGTCTCCCCAGGGGAGTCAGTCCTCGTCTCGAATGCGGGCATGCACTTGCTCTTTCCTCCAGAGCGGTAGCAGCAGTGTCACACAGTCCGCCGCGTGGATCAAAGGATCTATGGTTTTCCCTCGAGTCTTTCCCACGAGGCTTTCCCACGAGGCTTTCCCACAGGGCTGTCCCACGTGCACACGTGGTGGGAGTCGATCCTCGGCTTGAATGTCAAGGCAGTGCAGGGAAAACAGGTTCCTCTGGAATGGACTGACACATCTGGGGGACTCTTGGAATGGTGGCACGACCCTTAAGTTCCTCTCGCCTTTCCTGTGGAGAGCGCCTCCTCTTGAGATGCGACAGGAACGCCGGGAATTCTTTCCCTACGAAACAGGGAAAGGATCCCTCATCTCGAGCTAGCAGGCGGAAACGGGGCTCCCCTGGATGTGTGCGGGACACCACGTGCTTCCTCTCGAGTGCAGACGGGTATGTCGGGGAACTTCTTGAGTTGCAGCAATGGTGTGAAGGACCCTTTGGAAGTTCCAGTGGTTAGATGTGATTGGCCTCTAGAAGCCTCAGCGGAAATGGGCCTCATCTCGCCTGGAGGGCAAAACCTCCTGGATTTTCTCGAGTTGCGGCAGGTGCTCTCGACTTACGACGGGGACTTCAGGACCCGCTCTGGTGGCCTCAGGAAAGGCCAGTCCCCATGCGAGTTCCTCGGGGGCCTCTCGGGATTCCTCTCCCGTCGATGCCGGGGCCTAAGACCTTGTGTGGAGTCGGGGCCGGAACCTGAGGATTCGTCTCCAGGGCTGACATGGATCTTGGGGTACTTCTGGAGTCTCCCCAGGGGAGTCAGTCCTCGTCTCGAATGCGGGCATGCACTTGCGCTTTCCTCCAGAGCGGTAGCAGCAGTGTCACGCAGTCCGCCGCGTGGATCAAAGGATCTATGGTTTTCCCTCGAGTCTTTCCCACGAGGCTTTCTCACGAGGCTTTCCCACAGGACTGTCCCACGTGCACACGTGGTGGGAGTCGATCCTCGGCTTGAACGTCATGGCAGTGCAGGGAAAACAGGTTCCTCTGGAATGGACTGACACTTCTGGGGGACTCTTGGAATGGTGGCATGACCCTGGAGTTCCTCTCGCCTTTCCTGTGGAGAGCGCCTCCTCTTGAGATGCGATGGGAACGCCGGGAATTCTTTCCCGACGAAACAGGGAAAGGATCCCTCATCTCGAGCTAGGAGGCGGAAACGGGGCTTCCCTGGATGTGTGCGGGACACCACATGCTTTCTCTCGAGTGGAGACGGGTATGTCGGGGAACTTCTTGAGTTGCAGCAAGGGTGTGAAGGACCCTTTGGAAGTTCCAGTGGTTAGATGTGATTGGCCTCGAGAAGCCTCAGCGGAAATGGGCCTCATCTCGCCTGGAGGGCAAAACCTCCTGGATTTTCTCGAGTTGCGGCAGGTGCTCTCGACTTACGACGGGGACCTCAGGGACCCGCTCTGGTGGCCTCAGGAAAGGCCAGTCCCCATGCGAGTTCCTCGGGGGCGTCTCGGGATTCCTCTCCCGGCGATGCCGGGGCCTAAGACCTTGTGTGGAGTCGTGGCCGGAACCTGAGGATTCCTCTCCAGTGCTGACATGGATCCTGGGGTATTTCTGGAGTCTCCCCAGGGGAGTCAGTCCTCGTCTCGAATGCGGGCATGCACTTGCGCCTTCCTCCAGAGCGGTAGCAGCAGTGTCACGCAGTCCGCCGCGTGGATCAAAGGATCTATGGTTTTCCCTCGAGTCTTTCCCACGAGGCTTTCCCACGAGGCTTTCCCACAGGGCTGTCCCACGTGCACACGTGGTGGGAGTCGATCCTCGGCTTGAACGTCAAGGCAGTGCAGGGAAAACAGGTTCCTCTGGAATGGACTGACACATCTGGGGGACTCTTGGAATGGTGGCACGACCCTGGAGTTCCTCTCGCCTTTCCTGTGGAGAGCGCCTCCTCTTGAGATGCGACGGGAACGCCGGGAATTCTTTCCCTACGAAACAGGGAAAGGATCCCTCATCTCGAGCTAGGAGGCGGAAACGGGGCTCCCCTGGATGTGTGCGGGACCCCACGTGCTTCTTCTCGAGTGGAGACGGGTATGTCGGGGAACTTCTTGAGTTGCAGCAATGGTGTGAAGGACCCTTTGGAAGTTCCAGTGGTTAGATGTGATTGGCCTCGAGAAGCCTCAGCGGAAATGGGCCTCATCTCGCCTGGAGGGCAAAACCTCCTGGATTTTCTCGAGTTGCGGCAGGTGCTCTCGACTTACGACGGGGACCTCAGGGACCCGCTCTGGTGGCCTCAGGAAAGGCCAGTCCCCATGCGAGTTCCTCGGGGGCGTCTCGGGATTCCTCTCCCGTCGATGCCGGGGCCTAAGACCTTGTGTGGAGTCGGGGCCGGAACCTGAGGATTCCTCTCCAGTGCTGACATGGATCTTGGGGTACTTCTAGAGTCTCCCCAGGGGAGTCAGTCCTCGTCTCGAATGCGGGCATGCACTTGCTCTTTCCTCCAGAGCGGTAGCAGCAGTGTCACGCAGTCCGCCGCGTGGATCAAAGGATCTATGGTTTTCCCTCGAGTCTTTCCCACGAGGCTTTCCCACGAGGCTTTCCCACAGGGCTGTCCCACGTGCACACCTGGTGGGAGTCGATCCTCGGCTTGAATGTCAAGGCAGTGCAGGGAAAACAGGTTCCTCTGGAATGGACTGACACATCTGGGGGACTCTTGGAATGGTGGAACGACCCTGGAGTTCCTCTCGCCTTTCCTGTGGAGAGCGCCTCCTCTTGAGATGCGACGGGAACGCCGGGAATTCTTTCCCTACGAAACAGGGAAAGGATCCCTCATCTCGAGCTAGGAGGCGGAAACGGGGCTCCCCTGGATGTGTGCGGGACACCACGTGCTTCCTCTCGAGTGCAGACCGGTATGTCGGGGAACTTTTTGAGTTGCAGCAAGGGTGTGAAGGACCCTTTGGAAGTTCCAGTGGTTAGATGTGATTGGCCTCGAGAAGCCTCAGCGGAAATGGGCCTCATCTCGCCTGGAGGGCAAAACCTCCTGGATTTTCTCGAGTTGCGGCAGGTGCTCTCGACTTACGACGGGGACCTCAGGGACCCGCTCTGGTGGCCTCAGGAAAGGCCAGTCCCCATGCGAGTTCCTCGGGGGCCTCTCGGGATTCCTCTCCCGTCGATGCCGGGGCCTAAGACCTTGTGTGGAGTCGGGGCCGGAACCTGAGGATTCCTCTCCAGTGCTGACATGGATCTTGGGGTACTTCTGGAGTCTCCCCAGGGGAGTCAGTCCTCGTCTCGAATGCGGGCATGCACTTGCGCTTTCCTCCAGAGCGGTAGCAGCAGTGTCACGCAGTACGCCGCGTGGATCAAAGGATCTATGGTTTTCCCTCGAGTCTTTCCCACGAGGCTTTCCCACGAGGCTTTCCCACAGGACTGTCCCACGTGCACACGTGGTGGGAGTCGATCTTCGGCTTGAACGTCAAGGCAGTGCAGGGAAAACAGGTTCCTCTGGAATGGACTGACACATCTGGGGGACTCTTGGAATGGTGGCACAACCCTGGAGTTCCTCTCGCCTTTCCTGTGGAGAGCGCCTCCTCTTGAGATGCGACGGGAACGCCGGGAATTCTTTCCCTACGAAACAGGGAAAGGATCCCTCATCTCGAGCTAGGAGGCGGAAACGGGGCTCCCCTGGATGTGTGCTGGACACCACATGCTTCCTCTCGAGTGGAGACGGGTATGTCGGGGAACTTCTTGAGTTGCAGCAAGGGTGTGAAGGACCCTTTGGAAGTTCCAGTGTTTAGACGTGATTGGCCTCGAGAAGCCTCAGCGGAAATGGGCCTCATCTCGCCTGGAGGGCAAAACCTCCTGGATTCTCTCGAGTTGCGGCAGGTGCTCTCGACTTACGACGGGGACCTCAGGGACCCGCTCTGGTGGCCTCAGGAAAGGCCAGTCCCCATGCTAGTTCCTCGGGGGCCTCTCGGGATTCCTCTCCCGTCGATGCCGGGGACTAAGACCTTGTGTGGAGTCGGGGCCGGAACCTGAGGATTCCTCTCCAGTGCTGACATGGATCTTGGGGTACTTCTGGAGTCTCCCCAGGGGAGTCAGTCCTCGTCTCGAATGCGGGCATGCACTTGCTCTTTCCTCCAGAGCGGTAGCAGCAGTGTCACGCAGTCCGCCGCGTGGATCAAAGGATCTATGGTTTTCCCTCGAGTCTTTCCCACGAGGCTTTCCCACGAGGCTTTCCCACAGGGATGTCCCACGTGCACACCTGGTGGGAGTCGATCCTCGGCTTGAATGTCAAGGCAGTGCAGGGAAAACAGGTTCCTCTGGAATGGACTGACACATCTGGGGGACTCTTGGAATGGTGGAACGACCCTGGAGTTCCTCTCGCCTTTCCTGTGGAGAGCGCCTCCTCTTGAGATGCGACGGGAACGCCGGGAATTCTTTCCCTACGAAACAGGGAAAGGATCCCTCATCTCGAGCTAGCAGGCGGAAACGGGGCTCCCCTGGATGTGTGCGGGACACCACGTGCTTCCTCTCGAGTGCAGACCGGTATGTCGGGGAACTTTTTGAGTTGCAGCAAGGGTGTGAAGGACCCTTTGGAAGTTCCAGTGGTTAGATGTGATTGGCCTCGAGAAGCCTCAGCGGAAATGGGCCTCATCTCGCCTGGAGGGCAAAACCTCCTGGATTTTCTCGAGTTGCGGCAGGTGCTCTCGACTTACGACGGGGACCTCAGGGACCCGCTCTGGTGGCCTCAGGAAAGGCCAGTCCCCATGCGAGTTCCTCGGGGGCCTCTCGGGATTCCTCTCCCGTCGATGCCGGGGCCTAAGACCTTGTGTGGAGTCGGGGCCGGAACCTGAGGATTCCTCTCCAGTGCTGACATGGATCTTGGGGTACTTCTGGAGTCTCCCCAGGGGAGTCAGTCCTCGTCTCGAATGCGGGCATGCACTTGCGCTTTCCTCCAGAGCGGTATCAGCAGTGTCACGCAGTCCGCCGCGTGGATCAAAGGATCTATGGTTTTCCCTCGAGTCTTTCCCACGAGGCTTTCCCACGAGGCTTTCCCACAGGACTGTCCCACGTGCACACGTGGTGGGAGTCGATCCTCGGCTTGAACGTCAAGGCAGTGCAGGGAAAACAGGTTCCTCTGGAATGGACTGACACATCTGGGGGACTCTTGGAATGGTGGCACAACCCTGGAGTTCCTCTCGCCTTTCCTGTGGAGAGCGCCTCCTCTTGAGATGCGACGGGAACGCCGGGAATTCTTTCCCTACGAAACAGGGAAAGGATCCCTCATCTCGAGCTAGGAGGCGGAAACGGGGCTCCCCTGGATGTGTGCTGGACACCACATGCTTCCTCTCGAGTGGAGACGGGTATGTCGGGGAACTTCTTGAGTTGCAGCAAGGGTGTGAAGGACCCTTTGGAAGTTCCAGTGGTTAGACGTGATTGGCATCGAGAAGCCTCAGCGGAAATGGGCCTCATCTCGCCTGGAGGGCAAAACCTCCTGGATTTTCTCGAGTTGCGGCAGGTGCTCTCGACTTACGACGGGGACCTCAGGGACCCGCTCTGGTGGCCTCAGGAAAGGCCAGTCCCCATGCGAGTTCCTCGGGGGCCTCTCGGGATTCCTCTCCCGTCGATGCCGGGGACTAAGACCTTGTGTGGAGTCGGGGCCGGAACCTGAGGATTCCTCTCCAGTGCTGACATGGATCTTGGGGTACTTCTGGAGTCTCCCCAGGGGAGTCAGTCCTCGTCTCGAATGCGGGCATGCACTTGCGCTTTCCTCCAGAGCGGTAGCAGCAGTGTCACGCAGTCCGCCGCGTGGATCAAAGGATCTATGGTTTTCCCTCGAGTCTTTCCCACGAGGCTTTCCCACGAGGCTTTCCCACAGGGCTGTCCCACGTGCACACGTGGTGGGAGTCGATCCTCGGCTTGAATGTCAAGGCAGTGCAGGGAAAACAGGTTCCTCTGGAATGGACTGACACATCTGGGGGACTCTTGGAATGGTGGCACGACCCTGGAGTTCCTCTCGCCTTTCCTGTGGAGAGCGCCTCCTCTTGAGATGCGACGGGAACGCCGGGAATTCTTTCCCTACGAAACAGGGAAAGGATCCCTCATCTCGAGCTAGGAGGCGGAAACGGGGCTCCCCTGGATGTGTGCGGGACACCACGTGCTTCCTCTCGAGTGCAGACGGGTATGTCGGGGAACTTCTTGAGTTGCAGCAAGGGTGTGAAGGACCCTTTGGAAGTTCCAGTGGTTAGATGTGATTGGCCTCGAGAAGCCTCAGCGGAAATGGGCCTCATCTCGCCTGGAGGGCAAAACCTCCTGGATTTTCTCGAGTTGCGGCAGGTGCTCTCGACTTACGACGGGGACCTCAGGGACCCGCTCTGGTGGCCTCAGGAAAGGCCAGTCCCCATGCGAGTTCCTCGGGGGCCTCTCGGGATTCCTCTCCCGTCGATGCCGTGGCCTAAGACCTTGTGTGGAGTCGGGGCCGGAACCTGAGGATTCCTCTCCAGTGCTGACATGGATCTTGGGGTACTTCTGGAGTCTCCCCAGGGGAGTCAGTCCTCCTCTCGAATGCGGGCATCCACTTGCGCTTTCCTCCAGAGCGGTAGCAGCAGTGTCACGCAGTCCGCCGCGTGGATCAAAGGATCTTTGGTTTTCCCTCGAGTCTTTCCCACGAGGCTTTCCCACGAGGCTTTCCCACAGGGCTGTCCCACGTGCACACGTGGTGGGAGTCGATCCTCGGCTTGAACGTCAAGGCAGTGCAGGGAAAACAGGTTCCTCTGGAATGGACTGACACATCTGGGGGACTCTTGGAATGGTGACACGACCCTGGAGTTCCTCTCGCCTTTCCTGTGGAGAGCGCCTTCTCTTGAGATGCGACGGGAACGCCGGGAATTCTTTCCCTACGAAACAGGGAAAGGATCCCTCATCTCGAGCTAGGAGGCGGAAACCGGGCTCCCCTGGATGTGTGCGGGACACCACGTGCTTCCTCTCGAGTGCAGACGGGTATGTCGGGGAACTTCTTGAGTTGCAGCAAGGGTGTGAAGGACCCTTTGGAAGTTCCAGTGGTTAGACGTGATTGGCCTCGAGAAGCCTCAGCGGAAATGGGCCTCATCTCGCCTGGAGGGCAAAACCTCCTGGATTTTCTCAAGTTGCGGCAGGTGCTCTCGACTTACTACGGGGACCTCAGGGACCCGCTCTGGTGACCTCAGGAAAGGCCAGTCCCCATGCGAGTTCCTCGGGGGCCTCTCGGGATTCCTCTCCCGTCGATGCCGGGGCCTAAGACCTTGTGTGGAGTCAGGGCCGGAACCTGAGGATTCCTCTCCAGTGCTGACATGGATGTTGGGGTACTTCTGGAGTCTCCCCAGGGGAGTCAGTCCTCGTCTCGAATGCGGGCATGCACTTGCGCTTTCCTCCAGATCGTTAGCAGCAGTGTCACGCAGTCCGCCGCGTGGATCAAAGGATCTATGGTTTTCCCTCGAGTCTTTCCCACGAGGCTTTCCCACGAGGCTTTCCCACAGGGCTGTCCCACGTGCACACGTGGTGGGAGTCGATCCTCGGCTTGAATGTCAAGGCAGTGCAGGGAAAACAGGTTCCTCTGGAATGGACTGACACATCTGGGGGACTCTTGGAATGGTAGCACGACCCTGGAGTTCCTCTCGCCTTTCCTGTGGAGAGCGCCTCCTCTTGAGATGCGACAGGAACGCCGGGAATTCTTTCCCTACGAAACAGGGAAAGGATCCCTCATCTCGAGCTAGGAGGCGGAAACGGGGCTCCCCTGGATGTGTGCGGGACACCACGTGCTTCCTCTCGAGTGCAGACGGGTATGTCGGGGAACTTCTTGAGTTGCAGCAAGGGTGTGAAGGACCCTTTGAAAGTTCCAGTGGTTAGATGTGATTGGCCTCGAGAAGCCTCAGCGGAAATGGGCCTCATCTCGCCTGGAGGGCAAAACCTCCTGGATTTTCTCGAGTTGCGGCATTTGCTCTCGACTTACGACGGGGACCTCAGGGACCTGCTCTGGTGGCCTCAGGAAAGGTCAGTCCCGATGCGAGTTCCTCGGGGGCCTCTCGGGATTCCTCTCCCGTCGATGCCGGGGCCTAAGACCTTGTGTGGAGTCGGGGCCGGAACCTGAGGATTCTTCTCCAGTGCTGATATGGATCCTGGGGTACTTCTGGAGTCTCCCCAGGGGAGTCAGTCCTCGTCTCGAATGCGGGCATGCACTTGCGCTTTCCTCCAGAGCGGTAGCAGCAGTGTCACGCAGTCCGCCGCGTGGATCAAAGGATCTATGGTTTTCCCTCGAGTGTTTCCCACGAGGCTTTCCCACGAGGCTTTCCCACAGGACTGTCCCACGTGCACACGTGGTGGGAGTCGATCCTCGGCTTGAACGTCAAGGCAGTGCAGGGAAAACAGGTTCCTCTGGAATGGACTGACACATCTGGGGGACTCTTGGAATGTTGGCACGACCCTGGAGTTCCTCTCGCCTTTCCTGTGGAGAGCGCCTCCTCTTGAGATGCGACGGGAACGCCGGGAATTCTTTCCCTACGAAACAGGGAAAGGATCCCTCATCTCGAGCTAGGAGTCGGAAACGGGGCTCCCCTGGATGTGTGCGGGACACCACATGCTTCCTCTCGAGTGGAGACGGGCATGTCGGGGAACTTCTTGAGTTGCAGCAAGGGTGTGAAGGACCCTTTGGAAGTTCCAGTGGTTAGACGTGATTGGTCTCGAGAAGCCTCAGCGGAAATGGGCCTCATCTCGCCTGGAGGGCAAAACCTCCTGGATTTTCTCGAGTTGCGGCAGGTGCTCTCGACTTACGACGGGGACCTCAGGGACCCGCTCTGGTGGCCTCAGGAAAGGCCAGTCCCCATGCGAGTTCCTCGGGGGCCTCTCGGGATTCCTCTCCCGTCGATGCCGGGGCCAAAGACCTTGTGTGGAGTCGGGGCCGGAACCTGAGAATTCCTCTCCAGTGCTGACATGGATCTTGGGGTACTTCTGGAGTCTCCCCAGGGGAGTCAGTCCTCGTCTCGAATGCGGGCATGCACTTGCGCTTTCCTCCAGAGCGGTAGCAGCAGTGTCACGCAGTCCGCCGCGTGGATCAAAGGATCTATGGTTTTCCCTCGAGTCTTTCCCACGAGGCTTTCCCACGAGGCTTTCCCACAGGGCTGTCCCACGTGCACACGTGGTGGGAGTCGATCCTCGGCTTGAATGTCAAGGCAGTGCAGGGAAAACAGGTTCCTCTGGAATGGACTGACACATCTGGGGGACTCTTGGAATGGTGGAACGACCCTGGAGTTCCTCTCGCCTTTCCTGTGGAGAGCGCCTCCTCTTGAGATGCGACGGGAACGCCGGGAATTCTTTCCCTACGAAACAGGGAAAGGATCCCTCATCTCGAGCTAGGAGGCGGAAACGGGGCTCCCCTGGATGTGTGCGGGACACCACGTGCTTCCTCTCGAGTGCAGACGGGTATGTCGGGGAACTTCTTGAGTTGCAGCAAGGGTGTGAAGGACCCTTTGGAAGTTCCAGTGGTTAGATGTGATTGGCCTCGAGAAGCCTCAGCGGAAATGGGCCTCATCTCGCCTGGAGGGCAAAACCTCCTGGATTTTCTCAAGTTGCGGCATTTGCTCTCGACTTACGACGGGGACCTCAGGGACCCGCTCTGGTGGCCTCAGGAAAGGCCAGTCCCCATGCCAGTTCCTCGGGGGCCTCTCGGGATTCCTCTCCCGTCGATGCCGGGGCCTAAGACCTTGTGTGGAGTCGGGGCCTGAACCTGAGGATTCCTCTCCAGTGCTGATATGGATCCTGGGGTACTTCTGGAGTCTCCCCAGGGGAGTCAGTCCTCGTCTCGAATGCGGGCATGCACTTGCACTTTCCTCCAGAGCGGTAGCAGCAGTGTCACGCAGTCCGCAGCGTGGATCAAAGGATCTATGGTTTTCCCTCGAGTCTTTCCCACGAGGCTTTCCCACGAGGCTTTCCCACAGGACTGTCCCACGTGCACACGTGGTGGGAGTCGATCCTCGGCTTGAACGTCAAGGCAGTGCAGGGAAAACAGGTTCCTCTGGAATGGACTGACACATCTGGGGGACTCTTGGAATGGTGGCACGACCCTGGAGTTCCTCTCGCCTTTCCTGTGGAGAGCGCCTCCTCTTGAGATGCGACGGGAACGCCGGGAATTCTTTCCCTACGAAACAGGGAAAGGATCCCTCATCTCGAGCTAGGAGTCGGAAACGGGGCTCCCCTGGATGTGTGCGGGACACCACATGCTTCCTCTCGAGTGGAGACGGGCATGTCGGGGAACTTCTTGAGTTGCAGCAAGGGTGTGAAGGACCCTTTGGAAGTTCCAGTGGTTAGACGTGATTGGCCTCGAGAAGCCTCAGCGGAAATGGGCCTCATCTCGCCTGGAGGGCAAAACCTCCTGGATTTTCTCGAGTTGCGGCAGGTGCTCTCGACTTACGACGGGGACCTCAGGGACCCGCTCTGGTGGCCTCAGGAAAGGCCAGTCCCCATGCGAGTTCCTCGGGGGCCTCTCGGGATTCCTCTCCCGTCGATGCCGGGGCCTAAGACCTTGTGTGGAGTCGGGGCCGGAACCTGAGAATTCCTCTCCAGTGCTGACATGGATCTTGGGGTACTTCTGGAGTCTCCCCAGGGGAGTCAGTCCTCGTCTCGAATGCGGGCATGCACTTGCGCTTTCCTCCAGAGCGGTAGCAGCAGTGTCACGCAGTCCGCCGCGTGGATCAAAGGATCTATGGTTTTCCCTCGAGTCTTTCCCACGAGGCTTTCCCACGAGGCTTTCCCACAGGGCTGTCCCACGTGCACACGTGGTGGGAGTCGATCCTCGGCTTGAATGTCAAGGCAGTGCAGGGAAAACAGGTTCCTCTGGAATGGACTGACACATCTGGGGGACTCTTGGAATGGTGGAACGACCCTGGAGTTCCTCTCGCCTTTCCTGTGGAGAGCGCCTCCTCTTGAGATGCGACGGGAACGCCGGGAATTCTTTCCCTACGAAACAGGGAAAGGATCCCTCATCTCGAGCTAGGAGGCGGAAACGGGGCTCCCCTGGATGTGTGCGGGACACCACGTGCTTCCTCTCGAGTGCAGACGGGTATGTCGGGGAACTTCTTGAGTTGCAGCAAGGGTGTGAAGGACCCTTTGGAAGTTCCAGTGGTTAGATGTGATTGGCCTCGAGAAGCCTCAGCGGAAATGGGCCTCATCTCGCCTGGAGGGCAAAACCTCCTGGATTTTCTCAAGTTGCGGCATTTGCTCTCGACTTACGACGGGGACCTCAGGGACCCGCTCTGGTGGCCTCAGGAAAGGCCAGTCCCCATGCCAGTTCCTCGGGGGCCTCTCGGGATTCCTCTCCCGTCGATGCCGGGGCCTAAGACCTTGTGTGGAGTCGGGGCCTGAACCTGAGGATTCCTCTCCAGTGCTGATATGGATCCTGGGGTACTTCTGGAGTCTCCCCAGGGGAGTCAGTCCTCGTCTCGAATGCGGGCATGCACTTGCGCTTTCCTCCAGAGCGGTAGCAGCAGTGTCACGCAGTCCGCCGCGTGGATCAAAGGATCTATGTTTTTCCCTCGAGTGTTTCAAACGAGGCTTTCCCACGAGGCTTTCCCACAGGACTGTCCCACGTGCACACGTGGTGGGAGTCGATCCTCGGCTTGAACGTCAAGGCAGTGCAGGGAAAACAGGTTCCTCTGGAATGGACTGACACATCTGGGGGACTCTTGGAATGGTGGCACGACCCTGGAGTTCCTCTCGCCTTTCCTGTGGAGAGCGCCTCATCTTGAGATGCGACGGGAACGCCGGGAATTCTTTCCCTACGAAACAGGGAAAGGATCCCTCATCTCGAGCTAGGAGGCGGAAACGGGGCTCCCCTGGATGTGTGCGGGACACCACATGCTTCCTCTCGAGTGGAGACGGGTATGTCGGGGAACTTCTTGAGTTGCAGCAAGGGTGTGAAGGACCCTTTGGAAGTTCCAGTGGTTAGACGTGATTGGCCTCGAGAAGCCTCAGCGGAAATGGGCCTCATCTCGCCTGGAGGGCAAAACCTCCTGGATTTTCTCGAGTTGCGGCAGGTGCTCTCGACTTACGACGGGGACCTCAGGGACCCGCTCTGGTGGCCTCAGGAAAGGCCAGTCCCCATGCGAGTTCCTCGGGGGCGTCTCGGGATTCCTCTCCCGTCGATGCCGGGGCCTAAGACCTTGTGTGGAGTCGGGGCCGGAGCCTGAGGATTCCTCTCCAGTGCTGACATGGATCTTGGGGTATTTCTGGAGTCTCCCCAGGGGAGTCAATCCTCGTCTCGAATGCGGGCATGCACTTGCACTTTCCTCCAGAGCGGTAGCAGCAGTGTCACGCAGTCCGCCACGTGGATCAAAGGATCTATGGTTTTCCCTCGAGTCTTTCCCACGAGGCTTTCCCACGAGGCTTTCCCATAGGGCTGTCCCACGTGCACACGTGGTGGGAGTCGATCCTCGGCTTGAACGTCAAGGAAGTGCAGGGAAAACAGGTTCCTCTGGAATGGACTGACACATCTGGGGGACTCTTGGAATGGTGGCACGACCCTGGAGTTCCTCTCGCCTTTCCTGTGGAGAGCGCCTCCTCTTGAGATGCGACGGGAACGCCGGGAATTCTTTCCCTACGAAACAGGGAAAGGATCCCTCATCTCGAGCTAGGAGGCGGAAACGGGGCTCCCCTGGATGTGTGCGGGACCCACGTGCTTCCTCTCGAGTGGAGACGGGTATGTCGGGGAACTTCTTGAGTTGCAGCAAGGGTGTGAAGGACCCTTTGGAAGTTCCAGTGGTTAGACGTGATTAGCCTTGAGAAGCCTCAGCGGAAATGGGCCTCATCTCGCCTGGAGGGCAAAACCTCCTGGATTTTCTCGAGTTGCGGCAGGTGCTCTCGACTTACGACGGGGACCTCAGGGACCCGCTCTGGTGGCCTCAGGAAAGGCCAGTCCCCATGCGAGTTCCTCGGGAGCCTCTCGGGATTCCTCTCCCGTCGATGCCGGGGCCTAAGACCTTGTGTGGAGTCGGGGCCGGAACCTGAGGATTCCTCTCCAGTGCTGACATGGATCTTGGGGTACTTCTGGAGTCTCCCCAGGGGAGTCAGTCCTCGTCTCGAATGCGGGCATGCACTTGCGCTTTCCTCCAGAGCGGTAGCAGCAGTGTCACGCAGTCCGCCGCGTGGATCAAAGGATCTATGGTTTTCCCTCGAGTCTTTCCCACGAGGCTTTCCCACGAGGCTTTCCCACAGGGCTGTCCCACGTGCACACGTGGTGGGAGTCGATCCTCGGCTTGAACGTCAAGGCAGTGCAGGGAAAACAGGTTCCTCTGGAATGGACTGACACATCTGGGGGACTCTTGGAATGGTGGCATGACCCTGGAGTTCCTCTCGCCTTTCCTGTGGAGAGCGCCTCCTCTTGAGATGCGACGGGAACGCCGGGAATTCTTTCCCTACGAAACAGGGAAAGGATCCCTCATCTCGAGCTAGGAGGCGGAAACGGGGCTCCCCTGGATGTGTGCGGGACACCACGTGCTTCCTCTCGAGTGCAGACGGGTATGTCGGGGAACTTCTTGAGTTGCAGCAAGGGTGTGAAGGACCCTTTGGAAGTTCCAGTGGTTAGATGTGATTGGCCTCGAGAAGCCTCAGCGGAAATGGGCCTCATCTCGCCTGGAGGGCAAAACCTCCTGGATTTTCTCGAGTTGCCACAGGTGCTCTCGATTTACGATGGGGACCTCAGGGACCCGCTCTGGTGGCCTCAGGAAAGGCCAGTCCCCATGCGAGATCCTCGGGGGCCTCTCGGCATTCCTCTCCCGTCGATGCCGGGGCCTAAGACCTTGTGTGGAGTCGGGGCCGGAACCTGAGGATTCCTCTCCAGTGCTGACATGGATCTTGGGGTACTTCTGGAGTCTCCCCAGGGGAGTCAGTCCTCGTCTCGAATGCGGGCATGCACTTGCGCTTTCCTCCAGAGCGGTAGCAGCAGTGTCACGCAGTCCGCCGCGTGGATCAAAGGATCTATGATTTTCCCTCGAGTCTTTCCCACGAGGCTTTCCCACGAGGCTTTCCCACAGGACTGTCCCACGTGCACACGTGGTGGGAGTGGATCCTCGGCTTGAACGTCAAGGCAGTGCAGGGAAAACAGGTTCCTCTGGAATGGACTGACACATCTGGGGGACTCTTGGAATGGTGGCACGACCCTGGAGTTCCTCTCGCCTTTCCTGTGGAGAGCGCCTCCTCTTGAGATGCGACGGGAACGCCGGGAATTCTTTCCCTACGAAACAGGGAAAGGATCCCTCATCTCGAGCTAGGAGGCGGAAACGGGGCTCCCCTGGATGTGTGCGGGACCCCACGTGCTTCCTCTCGAGTGGAGACGGGTATGTCGGGGAACTTCTTGAGTTGCAGCAAGGGTGTGAAGGACCCTTTGGATGTTCCAGTGGTTAGACGTGATTAGCCTCGAGAAGCCTCAGCGGAAATGTGCCTCATCTCCCCTGGAGGGCAAAACCTCCTGGATTTTCTCGAGTTGCGGCAGGTGCCCTCGACTTACGACGGGGACCTCAGGGACCCGCTCTGGTGGCCTCAGGAAAGGCCAGTCCCCATGCGAATTCCTCGGGGTCCTCTCGGGATTACTCTCCCGACGATGCCGGGGCCTAAGACCTTGTGTGGAGTCGGGGCCGGAACCTGAGGATTCCTCTCCAGTGCTGACATGGATCTTGGGGTACTTCTGGAGTCTCCCCAGGGGAGTCAGTCCTCGTCTCGAATGCGGGCATGCACTTGCGCTTTCCTCTAGAGCGGTAGCAGCAGTGTCACGCAGTCCGCCGCGTGGATCAAAGGATCTATGGTTTTCCCTCGAGTCTTTCCCACGAGGCTTTCCCACGAGGCTTTCCCACAGGGCTGTCCCACGTGCACAGGTGGTGGGAGTCGATCCTCGGCTTGAACGTCAAGGCAGTGCAGGGAAAACAGGTTCCTCTGTAATGGACTGACACATCTGGGCGTCTCTAGGAATGGTGGCACGACCCTGGAGTTCCTCTCGCCTCTCCTGTGGAGATCGCCTCCTCTTGAGAGGCGACGGGAACGCCGGGAATTCTTTCCCTAAGAAACAGGGAAAGGATCCCTCATCTCGAGCTAGGAGGCGGAAACGGGGCTCCCCTGGATGTGTGCGGGACCCCACGTGCTTCTTCTCGAGTGGAGACGGGTATGTCGGGGAACTTCTTGAGTTGCAGCAAGGGTGTGAAGGACCCTTTGGAAGTTCCAGCGGTTAGATGTGATTAGCCTCGAGAAGCCTCAGCGGAAATGGGCCTCATCTCGCCTGGAGGGCAAAACCTCCTGGATTTTCTCGAGTTGCCACAGGTGCTCTCGACTTACGATGGGGACCTCAGGGACCCGCTCTGGTGGCCTCAGGAAAGGCCAGTCCCCATGCGAGTTCCTCGGGGGCCTCTCGGCATTCTCCTCCCGTCGATGCCGGGGCCTAAGACCTTGTGTGGAGTCGGGGCCGGAACCTGAGGATTCCTCTCCAGTGCTGACATGGATCTTGGGGTATTTCTGGAGTCTCCCCAGGGGAGTCAGTCCTCGTCTCGAATGCGGGCATGCACTTGCGCTTTCCTCCAGAGCGGTAGCAGCAGTGTCACGCAGTCCGCCGCGTGGATCAAAGGATCTATGATTTTCCCTCGAGTCTTTCCCACGAGGCTTTCCCACGAGGCTTTCCCACAGGGCTGTCCCACGTGCACACGTGGTGGGAGTGGATCCTCGGATTGAACGTCAAGGCAGTGCAGGGAAAACAGGTTCCTCTGGAATGGACTGACACATCTGGGGGACTCTTGGAATGGTGTCACCACCCTGGAGTTCCTTTCGCCTTTCCTGTGGAGAGCGCCTCCTCTTGAGATGCGACGGGAACGCCGGGAATTCTTTCCCTACGAAACAGGGAAAGGATCCCTCATCTCGAGCTAGGAGGCGGAAACGGGGCTCCCCTGGATGTGTGCGGGACACCACGTGCTTCCTCTCGAGTGCAGACGGGTATGTCGGGGAACTTCTTGAGCTGCAGCAAGGGTGTGAAGGACCCTTTGGAAGTTCCAGTGGTTAGATGTGATTGGCCTCGAGAAGCCTCAGCGGAAATGGGCCTCATCTCGCCTGGAGGGCAAAACCTCCTGGATTTTCTCGAGTTGCGGCAGGTGCTCTCGAATTACGACGGGGACCCCAGGGACCCGCTCTGGTGGCCTCAGGAAAGGCCAGTCCCCATGCGAGTTCCTCGGGGGCCTCTCGGGATTCCTCTCCCGTCGATGCCGGGGCCTAAGACCTTGTGTGGAGTCGGGGCCGGAACCTGAGGATTCCTCTCCAGTGCTGACATGGATCTTGGGGTACTTCTGGAGTCTCCCCAGGGGAGTCAGTCCTCGTCTCGAATGCGGGCATGCACTTGCGCTTTCCTCCAGAGCGGTAGCAGCACTGTCACGCAGTCCGCCGCGTGGATCAAAGGATCTATGGTTTTCCCTCGAGTCTTTCCCACGAGGCTTTCCCACGAGGCTTTCCCACAGGGCTGTCCCACGTGCACACGTGGTGGGAGTCGATCCTCGGCTTGAACGTCAAGGCAGTGCAGGGAAAACAGGTTCCTCTGGAATGGACTGACACATCTGGGGGACTCTTGGAATGGTGGCACGACCCTGGAGTTCCTCTCGCCTTTCCTGTGGAGAGCGCCTCCTCTTGAGATGCGACGGGAACGCCGGGAATTCTTTCCCTACGAAACAGGGAAAGGATCCCTCATCTCGAGCTAGGAGGCGAAACGGGGCTCCCCTGGATGTGTGCGGGACAACACGTGCTTCCTCTCGAGTGGAGACGGGTATGTCGGGGAACTTCTTGACTTGCAGCAAGGGTGTGAAGGACCCTTTGGAAGTTCCAGTGGTTAGATGTGATTGGCCTCGAGAAGCCTCAGCGGAAATGGGCCTCATCTCGCCTGGAGGGCAAAACCTCCTGGATTTTCTCGAGTTGCGGCAGGTGCTCTCGACTTACGACGGGGACCTCAGGGACGCGCTCTGGTGGCCTCAGGAAAGGTCAGTCCCCATGCGAGTTCCTCGGGGGTCTCTCGGGATTCCTCTCCCGTCGATGCCGGGGCCTAAGACCTTGTGTGGAGTCGGGGCCGGAACCTGAGGATTCCTCTCCAGTGCTGACATGGATCTTGGGGTACTTCTGGAGTCTCCCCAGGGGAGTCAGTCCTCGTCTCGAATGCGGGCATGCACTTGCACTTTCCTCCAGAGCGGTAACAGCAGTGTCACGCAGTCCGCCGCGTGGATCAAAGGATCTATGGTTTTCCCTCGAGTCTTTCCCACGAGGCTTTCCCACGAGGCTTTCCCACAGGGCTGTCCCACGTGCACACGTGGTGGGAGTCGATCCTCGGCTTGAACGTCAAGGCAGTGCAGGGAAAACAGGTTCTTCTGGAATGGACTGACACATCTGGGGGACTCTTGGAATGGTGGCACGACCCTGGAGTTCCTCTCGCCTTTCCTGTGGAGAGCGCCTCCTCTTGAGATGCGACGGGAACGCCGGGAATTCTTTCCCTACGAAACAGGGAAAGGATCCCTCATCTCGAGCTAGGAGGCGAAACGGGGCTCCCCTGGATGTGTGCGGGACAACACGTGCTTCCTCTCGAGTGGAGACGGGTATATCGGGAACTTCTTGAGTTGCAGCAAGGGTGTGAAGGACCCTTTGGAAGTTCCAGTGGTTAGATGTGATTGGCCTCGCGAAGCCTCAGCGGAAATGGGCCTCATCTGGCCTGGAGGGCAAAACCTACTGGATTTTCTCGAGTTGCGGCAGGTGCTCGCGACTTACGACGGGGACCTCAGGGAACCGCTCTGGTGGCCTCAGGAAAGTCCAGTCCCCATGCGAGTTCCTCGGGAACCTCTCGGGATTCCTCTCCCGTCGATGCCGGGGCCTAAGACCTTGTGTGGAGTCGGGGCCGGAACCTGAGGATTCCTCTCCAGTGCTGACATGGATCTTGGGGTACTTCTGGAGTCTCCCCAGGGGAGTCAATCCTCGTCTCGAATGCGGGCATGCACTTGCACTTTCCTCCAGAGCGGTAGCAGCAGTGTCACGCAGTCCGCCGCGTGGATCAAAGGATCTATGGTTTTCCCTCGAGTCTTTCCCACGAGGCTTTCCCACGAGGCTTTCCCATAGGGCTGTCCCACGTGCACACGTGGTGGGAGTCGATCCTCGGCTTGAACGTCAAGGAAATGCAGGGAAAACAGGTTCCTCTGGAATGGACTGACACATCTGGGGGACTCTTGGAATGGTGGCACGACCCTGGAGTTCCTCTCGCCTTTCCTGTGGAGAGCGCCTCCTCTTGAGATGCGACGGGAACGCCGGGAATTCTTTCCCTACGAAACAGGGAAAGGATCCCTCATCTCGAGCTAGGAGGCGGAAACGGGGCTCCCCTGGATGTGTGCGGGACCCACGTGCTTCCTCTCGAGTGGAGACGGGTATGTCGGGGAACTTCTTGAGTTGCAGCAAGGGTGTGAAGGACCCTTTGGAAGTTCCAGTGGTTAGACGTTATTAGCCTCGAGAAGCCTCAGCGGAAATGGGCCTCATCTCGCCTGGAGGGCAAAACCTCCTGGATTTTCTCGAGTTGCGGCAGGTGCTCTCGACTTACGACGGGGACCTCAGGGACCCGCTCTGGTGGCCTCAGGAAAGGCCAGTCCCCATGCGAGTTCCTCGGGAACCTCTCGGGATTCCTCTCCCGTCGATGCCGGGGCCTAAGACCTTGTGTGGAGTCGGGGCCGGAACCTGAGGATTCCTCTCCAGTGCTGACATGGATCTTGGGGTACTTCTGGAGTCTCCCCAGGGGAGTCAGTCCTCGTCTCGAATGCGGGCATGCACTTGCGCTTTCCTCCAGAGCGGTAGCAGCAGTGTCACGCAGTCCGCCGCGTGGATCAAAGGATCTATGGTTTTCCCTCGAGTCTTTCCCACGAGGCTTTCCCACGAGGCTTTCCCACAGGGCTGTCCCACGTGCACACGTGGTGGGAGTCGATCCTCGGCTTGAACGTCAAGGCAGTGCAGGGAAAACAGGTTCCTCTGGAATGGACTGACACATCTGGGGGACTCTTGGAATGGTGGCATGACCCTGGAGTTCCTCTCGCCTTTCCTGTGGAGAGCGCCTCCTCTTGAGATGCGACGGGAACGCCGGGAATTCTTTCCCTACGAAACAGGGAAAGGATCCCTCATCTCGAGCTAGGAGGCGGAAACGGGGCTCCCCTGGATGTGTGCGGGACACCACGTGCTTCCTCTCGAGTGCAGACGGGTATGTCGGGGAACTTCTTGAGTTGCAGCAATGCTGTGAAGGACCCTTTGGAAGTTCCAGTGGTTAGATGTGATTGGCCTCGAGAAGCCTCAGCGGAAATGGGCCTCATCTCGCCTGGAGGGCAAAACCTCCTGGATTTTCTCGAGTTGCCACAGGTGCTCTCGACTTACGACGGGGACCTCAGGGACCCGCTCTGGTGGCCTCAGGAAAGGCCAGTCCCCTTGCGAATTCCTCGGGGGCCTCTCGGGATTACTCTCCCGACGATGCCGGGGCCTAAGACCTTGTGTGGAGTCGGGGCCGGAACCTGAGGATTCCTCTCCAGTGCTGACATGGATCTTGGGGTACTTCTGGAGTCTCCCCAGGGGAGTCAGTCCTCGTCTCGAATGCGGGCATGCACTTGCGCTTTCCTCTAGAGCGGTAGCAGCAGTGTCACGCAGTCCGCCGCGTGGATCAAAGGATCTATGATTTTCCCTCGAGTCTTTCCCACGAGGCTTTCCCACGAGGCTTTCCCACAGGGCTGTCCCACGTGCACAGGTGGTGGGAGTCGATCCTCGGCTTGAACGTCAAGGCAGTGCAGGGAAAACAGGTTCCTCTGGAATGGACTGACACATCTGGGGGACTCTTGGAATGGTGGCACGACCCTGGAGTTCCTCTCGCCTTTCCTGTGGAGAGCGCCTCCTCTTGAGATGCGACGGGAACGCCGGGAATTCTTTCCCTACGAAACAGGGAAAGGATCCCTCATCTCGAGCTAGGAGGCGAAACGGGGCTCCCCTGGATGTGTGCGGGACAACACGTGCTTCCTCTCGAGTGGAGACGGGTATGTCGGGGAACTTCTTGACTTGCAGCAAGGGTGTGAAGGACCCTTTGGAAGTTCCAGTGGTTAGATGTGATTGGCCTCGAGAAGCCTCAGCGGAAATGGGCCTCATCTCGCCTGGAGGGCAAAACCTCCTGGATTTTCTCGAGTTGCGGCAGGTGCTCTCGACTTACGACGGGGACCTCAGGGACGCGCTCTGGTGGCCTCAGGAAAGGTCAGTCCCCATGCGAGTTCCTCGGGGGTCTCTCGGGATTCCTCTCCCGTCGATGCCGGGGCCTAAGACCTTGTGTGGAGTCGGGGCCGGAACCTGAGGATTCCTCTCCAGTGCTGACATGGATCTTGGGGTACTTCTGGAGTCTCCCCAGGGGAGTCAGTCCTCGTCTCGAATGCGGGCATGCACTTGCACTTTCCTCCAGAGCGGTAACAGCAGTGTCACGCAGTCCGCCGCGTGGATCAAAGGATCTATGGTTTTCCCTCGAGTCTTTCCCACGAGGCTTTCCCACGAGGCTTTCCCACAGGGCTGTCCCACGTGCACACGTGGTGGGAGTCGATCCTCGGCTTGAACGTCAAGGCAGTGCAGGGAAAACAGGTTCTTCTGGAATGGACTGACACATCTGGGGGACTCTTGGAATGGTGGCACGACCCTGGAGTTCCTCTCGCCTTTCCTGTGGAGAGCGCCTCCTCTTGAGATGCGACGGGAACGCCGGGAATTCTTTCCCTACGAAACAGGGAAAGGATCCCTCATCTCGAGCTAGGAGGCGAAACGGGGCTCCCCTGGATGTGTGCGGGACAACACGTGCTTCCTCTCGAGTGGAGACGGGTATATCGGGAACTTCTTGAGTTGCAGCAAGGGTGTGAAGGACCCTTTGGAAGTTCCAGTGGTTAGATGTGATTGGCCTCGCGAAGCCTCAGCGGAAATGGGCCTCATCTGGCCTGGAGGGCAAAACCTACTGGATTTTCTCGAGTTGCGGCAGGTGCTCGCGACTTACGACGGGGACCTCAGGGAACCGCTCTGGTGGCCTCAGGAAAGGCCAGTCCCCATGCGAGTTCCTCGGGAACCTCTCGGGATTCCTCTCCCGTCGATGCCGGGGCCTAAGACCTTGTGTGGAGTCGGGGCCGGAACCTGAGGATTCCTCTCCAGTGCTGACATGGATCTTGGGGTACTTCTGGAGTCTCCCCAGGGGAGTCAATCCTCGTCTCGAATGCGGGCATGCACTTGCACTTTCCTCCAGAGCGGTAGCAGCAGTGTCACGCAGTCCGCCGCGTGGATCAAAGGATCTATGGTTTTCCCTCGAGTCTTTCCCACGAGGCTTTCCCACGAGGCTTTCCCATAGGGCTGTCCCACGTGCACACGTGGTGGGAGTCGATCCTCGGCTTGAACGTCAAGGAAATGCAGGGAAAACAGGTTCCTCTGGAATGGACTGACACATCTGGGGGACTCTTGGAATGGTGGCACGACCCTGGAGTTCCTCTCGCCTTTCCTGTGGAGAGCGCCTCCTCTTGAGATGCGACGGGAACGCCGGGAATTCTTTCCCTACGAAACAGGGAAAGGATCCCTCATCTCGAGCTAGGAGGCGGAAACGGGGCTCCCCTGGATGTGTGCGGGACCCACGTGCTTCCTCTCGAGTGGAGACGGGTATGTCGGGGAACTTCTTGAGTTGCAGCAAGGGTGTGAAGGACCCTTTGGAAGTTCCAGTGGTTAGACGTTATTAGCCTCGAGAAGCCTCAGCGGAAATGGGCCTCATCTCGCCTGGAGGGCAAAACCTCCTGGATTTTCTCGAGTTGCGGCAGGTGCTCTCGACTTACGACGGGGACCTCAGGGACCCGCTCTGGTGGCCTCAGGAAAGGCCAGTCCCCATGCGAGTTCCTCGGGAACCTCTCGGGATTCCTCTCCCGTCGATGCCGGGGCCTAAGACCTTGTGTGGAGTCGGGGCCGGAACCTGAGGATTCCTCTCCAGTGCTGACATGGATCTTGGGGTACTTCTGGAGTCTCCCCAGGGGAGTCAGTCCTCGTCTCGAATGCGGGCATGCACTTGCGCTTTCCTCCAGAGCGGTAGCAGCAGTGTCACGCAGTCCGCCGCGTGGATCAAAGGATCTATGGTTTTCCCTCGAGTCTTTCCCACGAGGCTTTCCCACGAGGCTTTCCCACAGGGCTGTCCCACGTGCACACGTGGTGGGAGTCGATCCTCGGCTTGAACGTCAAGGCAGTGCAGGGAAAACAGGTTCCTCTGGAATGGACTGACACATCTGGGGGACTCTTGGAATGGTGGCATGACCCTGGAGTTCCTCTCGCCTTTCCTGTGGAGAGCGCCTCCTCTTGAGATGCGACGGGAACGCCGGGAATTCTTTCCCTACGAAACAGGGAAAGGATCCCTCATCTCGAGCTAGGAGGCGGAAACGGGGCTCCCCTGGATGTGTGCGGGACACCACGTGCTTCCTCTCGAGTGCAGACGGGTATGTCGGGGAACTTCTTGAGTTGCAGCAATGCTGTGAAGGACCCTTTGGAAGTTCCAGTGGTTAGATGTGATTGGCCTCGAGAAGCCTCAGCGGAAATGGGCCTCATCTCGCCTGGAGGGCAAAACCTCCTGGATTTTCTCGAGTTGCCACAGGTGCTCTCGACTTACGACGGGGACCTCAGGGACCCGCTCTGGTGGCCTCAGGAAAGGCCAGTCCCCTTGCGAATTCCTCGGGGGCCTCTCGGGATTACTCTCCCGACGATGCCGGGGCCTAAGACCTTGTGTGGAGTCGGGGCCGGAACCTGAGGATTCCTCTCCAGTGCTGACATGGATCTTGGGGTACTTCTGGAGTCTCCCCAGGGGAGTCAGTCCTCGTCTCGAATGCGGGCATGCACTTGCGCTTTCCTCTAGAGCGGTAGCAGCAGTGTCACGCAGTCCGCCGCGTGGATCAAAGGATCTATGATTTTCCCTCGAGTCTTTCCCACGAGGCTTTCCCACGAGGCTTTCCCACAGGGCTGTCCCACGTGCACAGGTGGTGGGAGTCGATCCTCGGCTTGAACGTCAAGGCAGTGCAGGGAAAACAGGTTCCTCTGGAATGGACTGACACATCTGGGCGTCTCTAGGAATGGTGGCACGACCCTGGAGTTCCTCTCGCCTCTCCTGTGGAGATCGCCTCCTCTTGAGAGGCGATGGGAACGCCGGGAATTCTTTCCCTAAGAAACAGGGAAAGAATCCCTCATCTCGAATAAGGAGGCGGAGCGGGGCTCCCCTGGATGTGTGCGGGACCACGCGTGCTTCCTCTCGAGTGGAGACGGGTATGTCGGGGAACTTCTTGAGTTGCAGCAAGGGTGTGAAGGACCCTTTGGAAGTTCCAGTGGTTAGACGTGATTAGCCTCGAGAAGCCTCAGCGGAAATGGGCCTCATCTCGCCTGGAGGGCAAAACCTCCTGGATTTTCTCGAGTTGCGGCAGGTGCTCTCGACTTACGACGGGGACCTCAGGGACCCGCTCTGGTGGCCTCAGGAAAGGCCAGTCCCCTTGCGAGTTCCTCGGGGGCCTCTCGGCATTCTCCTCCCGTCGATGCCGGGGCCTAAGACCTTGTGTGGAGTCAGGGCCGGAACCTGAGGATTCCTCTCCAGTGCTGACATGGATCTTGGGGTATTTCTGGAGTCTCCCCAGGGGAGTCAGTCCTCGTCTCGAATGCGGGCATGCACTTGCGCTTTCCTCCAGAGCGGTAGCAGCAGTGTCACGCAGTCCGCCGCGTGGATCAAAGGATCTATGATTTTCCCTCGAGTCTTTCCCACGAGGCTTTCCCACGAGGCTTTCCCACAGGGCTGTCCCACGTGCACACGTGGTGGGAGTCGATCCTCGGCTTGAACGTCAAGGCAGTGCAGGGAAAACAGGTTCCTCTGGAATGGACTGACACATCTGGGGGACTCTTGGAATGGTGGAACGACCCTGGAGTTCCTCTCGCCTTTCCTGTGGAGAGCGCCTCCTCTTGAGATGCGACGGGAACGCCGGGAATTCTTTCCCTACGAAACAGGGAAAGGATCCCTCATCTCGAGCTAGGAGGCGGAAACGGGGCTCCCCTGGATGTGTGCGGGACCCCACGTGCTTCCTCTCGAGTGGAGACGGGTATGTCGGGGAACTTCTTGAGTTGCAGCAAGGGTGTGAAGGACCCTTTGGATGTTCCAGTGGTTAGACGTGATTGGCCTCGAGAAGCCTCAGCGGAAATGTGCCTCATCTCCCCTGGAGGGCAAAACCTCCTGGATTTTCTCGAGTTGCGGCAGGTGCCCTCGACTTACGACGGGGACCTCAGGGACCCGCTCTGGTGGCCTCAGGAAAGGCCAGTCCCCATGCGAATTCCTCGGGGGCCTCTCGGGATTACTCTCCCGACGATGCCGGTGCCTAAGACCTTGTGTGGAGTCGGGGCCGGAACCTGAGGATTCCTCTCCAGTGCTGACATGGATCTTGGGGTACTTCTGGAGTCCCCCCAGGGGAGTCAGTCCTCGTCTCGAATGCGGGCATGCACTTGCGCTTTCCTCTAGAGCGGTAGCAGCAGTGTCACGCAGTCCGCCGCGTGGATCATAGGATCTATGGTTTTCCCTCGAGTCTTTCCCACGAGGCTTTCCCACGAGGCTTTCCCACAGGGCTGTCCCACGTGCACAGGTGGTGGGAGTCGATCCTCGGCTTGAACGTCAAGGCAGTGCAGGGAAAACAGGTTCCTCTGGAATGGACTGACACATCTGGGGGACTCTTGGAATGGTGGCACGACCCTGGAGTTCCTCTCGCCTTTCCTGTGGAGAGCGCCTCCTCTTGAGATGCGACGGGAACGCCGGGAATTCTTTCCCTACGAAACAGGGAAAGGATCCCTCATCTCGAGCTAGGAGGCGAAACGGGGCTCCCCTGGATGTGTGCGGGACACCACGTGCTTCCTCTCGAGTGCAGACGGGTATGTCGGGGAACTTCTTGAGTTGCAGCAAGGGTGTGAAGGACCCTTTGGAAGTTCCAGTGGTTAGATGTGATTGGCCTCGAGAAGCCTCAGCGGAAATGGGCCTCATCTCGCCTGGAGGGCAAAACCTCCTGGATTTTCTCGAGTTGCCACAGGTGCTCTCGACTTACGACGGGGACCTCATGGACCCGCTCTGGTGGCCTCAGGAAAGGCCAGTCCCCATGCGAGTTCCTCGGGGGCGTCTCGGGATTCCTCTCCCGTCGATGCCGGGGCCTAAGACCTTCTGTGGAGTCGGGGCCGGAACCTGAGGATTCCTCTCCAGTGCTGACACGGATCTTGGGGTACTTCTGGAGTCTCCCCAGGGGAGTCAGTCCTCGTCTCGAATGCGGGCATGCACTTGCGCTTTCCTCCAGAGCGGTAGCAGCAGTGTCACGCAGTCCGCCGCGTGGATCTAAGGATCTATGGTTTTCCCTCGAGTCTTTCCCACGAGGCTTTCCCACGAGGCTTTCCCACAGGGCTGTCCCACGTGCACACGTGGTGGGAGTGGATCCTCGGCTTGAACGTCAAGGCAGTGCAGGGAAAACAGGTTCCTCTGGAATGGACTGACACATCTGGGGGACTCTTGGAATGGTGGCACGACCCTGGAGTTCCTCTCGCCTTTCCTGTGGAGAGCGCCTCCTCTTGAGATGCGACGGGAACGCTGGGAATTCTTTCCCTACGAAACAGGGAAAGGATCCCTCATCTCGAGCTAGGAGGCGGAAACGGGGCTCCCCTGGATGTGTGCGGGACTCCACGTGCTTCCTCTCGAGTGGAGACGGGTATGTCGGGGAACTTCTTGAGTTGCAGCAAGGGTGTGAAGGACCCTTTGGATGTTCCAGTGGTTAGACGTGATTGGCCTCGAGAAGCCTCAGCGGAAATGTGCCTCATCTCCCCTGGAGGGCAAAACCTCCTGGATTTTCTCGAGTTGCCACAGGTGCTCTCGATTTACGATGGGGACCTCAGGGACCCGCTCTGGTGGCCTCAGGAAAGGCCAGTCCCCATGCGAGATCCTCGGGGGCCTCTCGGCATTCCTCTCCCGTCGATGCCGGGGCCTAAGACCTTGTGTGGAGTCGGGGCCGGAACCTGAGGATTCCTCTCCAGTGCTGACATGGATCTTGGGGTACTTCTGGAGTCTCCCCAGGGGAGTCAGTCCTCGTCTCGAATGCGGGCATGCACTTGCGCTTTCCTCCAGAGCGGTAGCAGCAGTGTCACGCAGTCCGCCGCGTGGATCAAAGGATCTATGATTTTCCCTCGAGTCTTTCCCACGAGGCTTTCCCACGAGGCTTTCCCACAGGACTGTCCCACGTGCACACGTGGTGGGAGTGGATCCTCGGCTTGAACGTCAAGGCAGTGCAGGGAAAACAGGTTCCTCTGGAATGGACTGACACATCTGGGGGACTCTTGGAATGGTGGCACGACCCTGGAGTTCCTCTCGCCTTTCCTGTGGAGAGCGCCTCCTCTTGAGATGCGACGGGAACGCCGGGAATTCTTTCCCTACGAAACAGGGAAAGGATCCCTCATCTCGAGCTAGGAGGCGGAAACGGGGCTCCCCTGGATGTGTGCGGGACCCCACGTGCTTCCTCTCGAGTGGAGACGGGTATGTCGGGGAACTTCTTGAGTTGCAGCAAGGGTGTGAAGGACCCTTTGGATGTTCCAGTGGTTAGACGTGATTAGCCTCGAGAAGCCTCAGCGGAAATGTGCCTCATCTCCCCTGGAGGGCAAAACCTCCTGGATTTTCTCGAGTTGCGGCAGGTGCCCTCGACTTACGACGGGGACCTCAGGGACCCGCTCTGGTGGCCTCAGGAAAGGCCAGTCCCCATGCGAATTCCTCGGGGGCCTCTCGGGATTACTCTCCCGACGATGCCGGGGCCTAAGACCTTGTGTGGAGTCGGGGCCGGAACCTGAGGATTCCTCTCCAGTGCTGACATGGATCTTGGGGTACTTCTGGAGTCTCCCCAGGGGAGTCAGTCCTCGTCTCGAATGCGGGCATGCACTTGCGCTTTCCTCTAGAGCGGTAGCAGCAGTGTCACGCAGTCCGCCGCGTGGATCAAAGGATCTATGGTTTTCCCTCGAGTCTTTCCCACGAGGCTTTCCCACGAGGCTTTCCCACAGGGCTGTCCCACGTGCACAGGTGGTTGGAGTCGATCCTCGGCTTGAACGTCAAGGCAGTGCAGGGAAAACAGGTTCCTCTGTAATGGACTGACACATCTGGGCGTCTCTAGGAATGGTGGCACGACCCTGGAGTTCCTCTCGCCTCTCCTGTGGAGATCGCCTCCTCTTGAGAGGCGACGGGAACGCCGGGAATTCTTTCCCTAAGAAACAGGGAAAGGATCCCTCATCTCGAGCTAGGAGGCGGAAACGGGGCTCCCCTGGATGTGTGCGGGACCCCACGTGCTTCTTCTCGAGTGGAGACGGGTATGTCGGGGAACTTCTTGAGTTGCAGCAAGGGTGTGAAGGACCCTTTGGAAGTTCCAGCGGTTAGATGTGATTAGCCTCGAGAAGCCTCAGCGGAAATGGGCCTCATCTCGCCTGGAGGGCAAAACCTCCTGGATTTTCTAGAGTTGCCACAGGTGCTCTCGACTTACGATGGGGACCTCAGGGACCCGCTCTGGTGGCCTCAGGAAAGGCCAGTCCCCATGCGAGTTCCTCGGGGGCCTCTCGGCATTCTCCTCCCGTCGATGCCGGGGCCTAAGACCTTGTGTGGAGTCGGGGCCGGAACCTGAGGATTCCTCTCCAGTGCTGACATGGATCTTGGGGTATTTCTGGAGTCTCCCCAGGGGAGTCAGTCCTCGTCTCGAATGCGGGCATGCACTTGCGCTTTCCTCCAGCGCGGTAGCAGCAGTGTCACGCAGTCCGCCGCGTGGATCAAAGGATCTATGATTTTCCCTCGAGTCTTTCCCACGAGGCTTTCCCACGAGGCTTTCCCACAGGGCTGTCCCACGTGCACACGTGGTGGGAGTGGATCCTCGGATTGAACGTCAAGGCAGTGCAGGGAAAACAGGTTCCTCTGGAATGGACTGACACATCTGGGGGACTCTTGGAATGGTGTCACGACCCTGGAGTTCCTTTCGCCTTTCCTGTGGAGAGCGCCTCCTCTTGAGATGCGACGGGAACGCCGGGAATTCTTTCCCTACGAAACAGGGAAAGGATCCCTCATCTCGAGCTAGGAGGCGGAAACGGGGCTCCCCTGGATGTGTGCGGGACACCACGTGCTTCCTCTCGAGTGCAGACGGGTATGTCGGGGAACTTCTTGAGCTGCAGCAAGGGTGTGAAGGACCCTTTGGAAGTTCCAGTGGTTAGATGTGATTGGCCTCGAGAAGCCTCAGCGGAAATGGGCCTCATCTCGCCTGGAGGGCAAAACCTCCTGGATTTTCTCGAGTTGCGGCAGGTGCTCTCGAATTACGACGGGGACCCCAGGGACCCGCTCTGGTGGCCTCAGGAAAGGCCAGTCCCCATGCGAGTTCCTCGGGGGCCTCTCGGGATTCCTCTCCCGTCGATGCCGGGGCCTAAGACCTTGTGTGGAGTCGGGGCCGGAACCTGAGGATTCCTCTCCAGTGCTGACATGGATCTTGGGGTACTTCTGGAGTCTCCCCAGGGGAGTCAGTCCTCGTCTCGAATGCGGGCATGCACTTGCGCTTTCCTCCAGAGCGGTAGCAGCACTGTCACGCAGTCCGCCGCGTGGATCAAAGGATCTATGGTTTTCCCTCGAGTCTTTCCCACGAGGCTTTCCCACGAGGCTTTCCCACAGGGCTGTCCCACGTGCACACGTGGTGGGAGTCGATCCTCGGCTTGAACGTCAAGGCAGTGCAGGGAAAACAGGTTCCTCTGGAATGGACTGACACATCTGGGGGACTCTTGGAATGGTGGCACGACCCTGGAGTTCCTCTCGCCTTTCCTGTGGAGAGCGCCTCCTCTTGAGATGCGACGGGAACGCCGGGAATTCTTTCCCTACGAAACAGGGAAAGGATCCCTCATCTCGAGCTAGGAGGCGAAACGGGGCTCCCCTGGATGTGTGCGGGACAACACGTGCTTCCTCTCGAGTGGAGACGGGTATGTCGGGGAACTTCTTGACTTGCAGCAAGGGTGTGAAGGACCCTTTGGAAGTTCCAGTGGTTAGATGTGATTGGCCTCGAGAAGCCTCAGCGGAAATGGGCCTCATCTCGCCTGGAGGGCAAAACCTCCTGGATTTTCTCGAGTTGCGGCAGGTGCTCTCGACTTACGACGGGGACCTCAGGGACGCGCTCTGGTGGCCTCAGGAAAGGTCAGTCCCCATGCGAGTTCCTCGGGGGTCTCTCGGGATTCCTCTCCCGTCGATGCCGGGGCCTAAGACCTTGTGTGGAGTCGGGGCCGGAACCTGAGGATTCCTCTCCAGTGCTGACATGGATCTTGGGGTACTTCTGGAGTCTCCCCAGGGGAGTCAGTCCTCGTCTCGAATGCGGGCATGCACTTGCACTTTCCTCCAGAGCGGTAACAGCAGTGTCACGCAGTCCGCCGCGTGGATCAAAGGATCTATGGTTTTCCCTCGAGTCTTTCCCACGAGGCTTTCCCACGAGGCTTTCCCACAGGGCTGTCCCACGTGCACACGTGGTGGGAGTCGATCCTCGGCTTGAACGTCAAGGCAGTGCAGGGAAAACAGGTTCTTCTGGAATGGACTGACACATCTGGGGGACTCTTGGAATGGTGGCACGACCCTGGAGTTCCTCTCGCCTTTCCTGTGGAGAGCGCCTCCTCTTGAGATGCGACGGGAACGCCGGGAATTCTTTCCCTACGAAACAGGGAAAGGATCCCTCATCTCGAGCTAGGAGGCGAAACGGGGCTCCCCTGGATGTGTGCGGGACAACACGTGCTTCCTCTCGAGTGGAGACGGGTATGTCGGGAACTTCTTGACTTGCAGCAAGGGTGTGAAGGACCCTTTGGAAGTTCCAGTGGTTAGATGTGATTGGCCTCGCGAAGCCTCAGCGGAAATGGGCCTCATCTGGCCTGGAGGGCAAAACCTACTGGATTTTCTCGAGTTGCGGCAGGTGCTCGCGACTTACGACGGGGACCTCAGGGAACCGCTCTGGTGGCCTCAGGAAAGGCCAGTCCCCATGCGAGTTCCTCGGGGGCGTCTCGGGATTCCTCTCCCGTCGATGCCGGGGCCTAAGACCTTGTGTGGAGTCGGGGCCGGAACCTGAGGATTCCTCTCCAGTGCTGACATGGATGTTGGGGTACTTCTGGAGTCTCCCCAGGGGAGTCAATCCTCGTCTCGAATGCGGGCATGCACTTGCACTTTCCTCCAGAGCGGTAGCAGCAGTGTCACGCAGTCCGCCGCGTGGATCAAAGGATCTATGGTTTTCCCTCGAGTCTTTCCCACGAGGCTTTCCCACGAGGCTTTCCCATAGGGCTGTCCCACGTGCACACGTGGTGGGAGTCGATCCTCGGCTTGAACGTCAAGGAAATGCAGGGAAAACAGGTTCCTCTGGAATGGACTGACACATCTGGGGGACTCTTGGAATGGTGGCACGACCCTGGAGTTCCTCTCGCCTTTCCTGTGGAGAGCGCCTCCTCTTGAGATGCGACGGGAACGCCGGGAATTCTTTCCCTACGAAACAGGGAAAGGATCCCTCATCTCGAGCTAGGAGGCGGAAACGGGGCTCCCCTGGATGTGTGCGGGACCCACGTGCTTCCTCTCGAGTGGAGACGGGTATGTCGGGGAACTTCTTGAGTTGCAGCAAGGGTGTGAAGGACCCTTTGGAAGTTCCAGTGGTTAGACGTTATTAGCCTCGAGAAGCCTCAGCGGAAATGGGCCTCATCTCGCCTGGAGGGCAAAACCTCCTGGATTTTCTCGAGTTGCGGCAGGTGCTCTCGACTTACGACGGGGACCTCAGGGACCCGCTCTGGTGGCCTCAGGAAAGGCCAGTCCCCATGCGAGTTCCTCGGGAACCTCTCGGGATTCCTCTCCCGTCGATGCCGGGGCCTAAGACCTTGTGTGGAGTCGGGGCCGGAACCTGAGGATTCCTCTCCAGTGCTGACATGGATCTTGGGGTACTTCTGGAGTCTCCCCAGGGGAGTCAGTCCTCGTCTCGAATGCGGGCATGCACTTGCGCTTTCCTCCAGAGCGGTAGCAGCAGTGTCACGCAGTCCGCCGCGTGGATCAAAGGATCTATGGTTTTCCCTCGAGTCTTTCCCACGAGGCTTTCCCACGAGGCTTTCCCACAGGGCTGTCCCACGTGCACACGTGGTGGGAGTCGATCCTCGGCTTGAACGTCAAGGCAGTGCAGGGAAAACAGGTTCCTCTGGAATGGACTGACACATCTGGGGGACTCTTGGAATGGTGGCATGACCCTGGAGTTCCTCTCGCCTTTCCTGTGGAGAGCGCCTCCTCTTGAGATGCGACGGGAACGCCGGGAATTCTTTCCCTACGAAACAGGGAAAGGATCCCTCATCTCGAGCTAGGAGGCGGAAACGGGGCTCCCCTGGATGTGTGCGGGACACCACGTGCTTCCTCTCGAGTGCAGACGGGTATGTCGGGGAACTTCTTGAGTTGCAGCAATGCTGTGAAGGACCCTTTGGAAGTTCCAGTGGTTAGATGTGATTGGCCTCGAGAAGCCTCAGCGGAAATGGGCCTCATCTCGCCTGGAGGGCAAAACCTCCTGGATTTTCTCGAGTTGCCACAGGTGCTCTCGACTTACGACGGGGACCTCAGGGACCCGCTCTGGTGGCCTCAGGAAAGGCCAGTCCCCTTGCGAATTCCTCGGGGGCCTCTCGGGATTACTCTCCCGACGATGCCGGGGCCTAAGACCTTGTGTGGAGTCGGGGCCGGAACCTGAGGATTCCTCTCCAGTGCTGACATGGATCTTGGGGTACTTCTGGAGTCTCCCCAGGGGAGTCAGTCCTCGTCTCGAATGCGGGCATGCACTTGCGCTTTCCTCTAGAGCGGTAGCAGCAGTGTCACGCAGTCCGCCGCGTGGATCAAAGGATCTATGATTTTCCCTCGAGTCTTTCCCACGAGGCTTTCCCACGAGGCTTTCCCACAGGGCTGTACCACGTGCACAGGTGGTGGGAGTCGATCCTCGGCTTGAACGTCAAGGCAGTGCAGGGAAAACAGGTTCCTCTGGAATGGACTGACACATCTGGGCGTCTCTAGGAATGGTGGCACGACCCTGGAGTTCCTCTCGCCTCTCCTGTGGAGATCGCCTCCTCTTGAGAGGCGATGGGAACGCCGGGAATTCTTTCCCTAAGAAACAGGGAAAGAATCCCTCATCTCGAATAAGGAGGCGGAGCGGGGCTCCCCTGGATGTGTGCGGGACCACGCGTGCTTCCTCTCGAGTGGAGACGGGTATGTCGGGGAACTTCTTGAGTTGCAGCAAGGGTGTGAAGGACCCTTTGGAAGTTCCAGTGGTTAGACGTGATTAGCCTCGAGAAGCCTCAGCGGAAATGGGCCTCATCTCGCCTGGAGGGCAAAACCTCCTGGATTTTCTCGAGTTGCGGCAGGTGCTCTCGACTTACGACGGGGACCTCAGGGACCCGCTCTGGTGGCCTCAGGAAAGGCCAGTCCCCTTGCGAGTTCCTCGGGGGCCTCTCGGCATTCTCCTCCCGTCGATGCCGGGGCCTAAGACCTTGTGTGGAGTCAGGGCCGGAACCTGAGGATTCCTCTCCAGTGCTGACATGGATCTTGGGGTATTTCTGGAGTCTCCCCAGGGGAGTCAGTCCTCGTCTCGAATGCGGGCATGCACTTGCGCTTTCCTCCAGAGCGGTAGCAGCAGTGTCACGCAGTCCGCCGCGTGGATCAAAGGATCTATGATTTTCCCTCGAGTCTTTCCCACGAGGCTTTCCCACGAGGCTTTCCCACAGGGCTGTCCCACGTGCACACGTGGTGGGAGTCGATCCTCGGCTTGAACGTCAAGGCAGTGCAGGGAAAACAGGTTCCTCTGGAATGGACTGACACATCTGGGGGACTCTTGGAATGGTGGAACGACCCTGGAGTTCCTCTCGCCTTTCCTGTGGAGAGCGCCTCCTCTTGAGATGCGACGGGAACGCCGGGAATTCTTTCCCTACGAAACAGGGAAAGGATCCCTCATCTCGAGCTAGGAGGCGGAAACGGGGCTCCCCTGGATGTGTGCGGGACCCCACGTGCTTCCTCTCGAGTGGAGACGGGTATGTCGGGGAACTTCTTGAGTTGCAGCAAGGGTGTGAAGGACCCTTTGGATGTTCCAGTGGTTAGACGTGATTGGCCTCGAGAAGCCTCAGCGGAAATGTGCCTCATCTCCCCTGGAGGGCAAAACCTCCTGGATTTTCTCGAGTTGCGGCAGGTGCCCTCGACTTACGACGGGGACCTCAGGGACCCGCTCTGGTGGCCTCAGGAAAGGCCAGTCCCCATGCGAATTCCTCGGGGGCCTCTCGGGATTACTCTCCCGACGATGCCGGGGCCTAAGACCTTGTGTGGAGTCGGGGCCGGAACCTGAGGATTCCTCTCCAGTGCTGACATGGATCTTGGGGTACTTCTGGAGTCCCCCCAGGGGAGTCAGTCCTCGTCTCGAATGCGGGCATGCACTTGCGCTTTCCTCTAGAGCGGTAGCAGCAGTGTCACGCAGTCCGCCGCGTGGATCATAGGATCTATGGTTTTCCCTCGAGTCTTTCCCACGAGGCTTTCCCACGAGGCTTTCCCACAGGGCTGTCCCACGTGCACAGGTGGTGGGAGTCGATCCTCGGCTTGAACGTCAAGGCAGTGCAGGGAAAACAGGTTCCTCTGGAATGGACTGACACATCTGGGGGACTCTTGGAATGGTGGCACGACCCTGGAGTTCCTCTCGCCTTTCCTGTGGAGAGCGCCTCCTCTTGAGATGCGACGGGAACGCCGGGAATTCTTTCCCTACGAAACAGGGAAAGGATCCCTCATCTCGAGCTAGGAGGCGAAACGGGGCTCCCCTGGATGTGTGCGGGACACCACGTGCTTCCTCTCGAGTGCAGACGGGTATGTCGGGGAACTTCTTGAGTTGCAGCAAGGGTGTGAAGGACCCTTTGGAAGTTCCAGTGGTTAGATGTGATTGGCCTCGAGAAGCCTCAGCGGAAATGGGCCTCATCTCGCCTGGAGGGCAAAACCTCCTGGATTTTCTCGAGTTGCCACAGGTGCTCTCGACTTACGACGGGGACCTCATGGACCCGCTCTGGTGGCCTCAGGAAACGCCAGTCCCCATGCGAGTTCCTCGGGGGCGTCTCGGGATTCCTCTCCCGTCGATGCCGGGGCCTAAGACCTTCTGTGGAGTCGGGGCCGGAACCTGAGGATTCCTCTCCAGTGCTGACACGGATCTTGGGGTACTTCTGGAGTCTCCCCAGGGGAGTCAGTCCTCGTCTCGAATGCGGGCATGCACTTGCGCTTTCCTCCAGAGCGGTAGCAGCAGTGTCACGCAGTCCGCCGCGTGGATCTAAGGATCTATGGTTTTCCCTCGAGTCTTTCCCACGAGGCTTTCCCACGAGGCTTTCCCACAGGGCTGTCCCACGTGCACACGTGGTGGGAGTGGATCCTCGGCTTGAACGTCAAGGCAGTGCAGGGAAAACAGGTTCCTCTGGAATGGACTGACACATCTGGGGGACTCTTGGAATGGTGGCACGACCCTGGAGTTCCTCTCGCCTTTCCTGTGGAGAGCGCCTCCTCTTGAGATGCGACGGGAACGCTGGGAATTCTTTCCCTACGAAACAGGGAAAGGATCCCTCATCTCGAGCTAGGAGGCGGAAACGGGGCTCCCCTGGATGTGTGCGGGACTCCACGTGCTTCCTCTCGAGTGGAGACGGGTATGTCGGGGAACTTCTTGAGTTGCAGCAAGGGTGTGAAGGACCCTTTGGATGTTCCAGTGGTTAGACGTGATTGGCCTCGAGAAGCCTCAGCGGAAATGTGCCTCATCTCCCCTGGAGGGCAAAACCTCCTGGATTTTCTCGAGTTGCGGCAGGTGCCCTCGACTTACGACGTTGACCTCAGGGACCCGCTCTGGTGGCCTCAGGAAAGGCCAGTCCCCATGCGAGTTCCTCGGGGGCCTCTCGGGATTCCTCTCCCGTCGATGCCGGGGCCTAAGACCTTGTGTGGAGTCGGGGCCGGAACCTGAGGATTCCTCTCCAGTGCTGACATGGATCTTGGGGTACTTCTGGAGTCTCCCCAGGGGAGTCAGTCCTCGTCTCGAATGCGGGCATGCACTTGCGCTTTCCTCCAGAGCGGTAGCAGCAGTGTCACACAGTCCGCCGCGTGGATCAAAGGATCTATGGTTTTCCCTCGAGTCTTTCCCACGAGGCTTTCCCACGAGGCTTTCCCACAGGGCTGTCCCACGTGCACACGTGGTGGGAGTGGATCCTCGGCTTGAACGTCAAGGCAGTGCAGGGAAAACAGGTTCCTCTGGAATGGACTGACACATCTGGGGGACTCTTGGAATGGTGGCACGACCCTGGAGTTCCTCTCGCCTTTCCTGTGGAGAGCGCCTCCTCTTGAGATGCGACGGGAACGCCGGGAATTCTTTCCCTACGAAACAGGGAAAGGATCCCTCATCTCGAGCTAAGAGGCCGAAACGGGGCTCCCCTGGATGTGTGCGGGACTCCACGTGCTTCCTCTCGAGTGGAGACGGGTATGTCGGGGAACTTCTTGAGTTGCAGAAAGGGTGTGAAGGACCCTTTGGATGTTCCAGTGGTTAGACGTGATTGGCCTCGAGAAGCCTCAGCGGAAATGTGCCTCATCTCCCCTGGAGGGCAAAACCTCCTGGATTTTTTCGAGTTGCGGCAGGTGCCCTCGACTTACGACGGGGACCTCAGGGACGCGCTCTGGTCGCCTCAGGAAAGGCCAGTCCCCATGCGAATTCCTCGGGGGCCTCTCAGGATTACTCTCCCGACGATGCCGGGGCCTAAGACCTTGTGTGGAGTCGGGGCCGGAACCTGAGGATTCCTCTCCAGTGCTGACATGGATCTTGGGGTACTTCTGGAGTCTCCCCAGGGGAGTCAGTCCTCGTCTCGAATGCGGGCATGCACTTGCGCTTTCCTCTAGAGCGATAGCAGCAGTGTCAGGCAGTCCGCCGCGTGGATCAAAGGATCTATGGTTTTCCCTCGAGTCTTTCCAACGAGGCTTTCCCACGAGGCTTTCCCACAGGGCTGTCCCACGTGCACAGGTGGTGGGAGTCGATCCTCGGCTTGAACGTCAAGGCAGTGCAGGGAAAACAGGTTCCTCTGGAATGGACTGACACATCTGGGCGTCTCTAGGAATGGTGGCACGACCCTGGAGTTCCTCTCGCCTCTCCTGTGGAGATCGCCTCCTCTTGAGAGGCGACGGGAACGCCGGAAATTCTTTCCCTAAGAAACAGGGAAAGGATCCCTCATCTCGAGCTAGGAGGCGGAAACGGGGCTCCCCTGGATGTGTGCGGGACCCCACGTGCTTCCTCTCGAGTGGAGACGTGTATGTCGGGGAACTTCTTGAGTTGCAGCAAGGGTGTGAAGGACCCTTTGGAAGTTCCAGCGGTTAGATGTGATTAGCCTCGAGAAGCCTCAGCGGAAATGGGCCTCATCTCGCCTGGAGGGCAAAACCTCCTGGATTTTCTCGAGTTGCCACAGGTGCTCTCGACTTTCGATGGGGACCTCAGGGACCCGCTCTGGTGGCCTCAGGAAAGGCCAGTCCCCATGCGAGTTCCTCGGGGGCCTCTCGGCATTCTCCTCCCGTCGATGCCGGGGCCTAAGACCTTTTGTGGAGTCGGGGCCGGAACCTGAGGATTCCTCTCCAGTGCTGACATGGATCTTGGGGTATTTCTGGAGTCTCCCCAGGGGAGTCAGTCCTCGTCTCGAATGCGGGCATGCACTTGCGCTTTCCTCCAGAGCGGTAGCAGCAGTGTCACGCAGTCCGCCGCGTGGATCAAAGGATCTATGATTTTCCCTCGAGTCTTTCCCACGAGGCTTTCCCACGAGGCTTTCCCACAGGGCTGTCCCACGTGCACACGTGGTGGGAGTGGATCCTCGGCTTGAACGTCAAGGCAGGGCAGGGAAAACAGGTTCCTCTGGAATGGACTGACACATCTGGGGGACTCTTGGAATGGTGGCACGACCCTGGAGTTCCTCTCGCCTCTCCTGTGGAGAGCGCCTCCTCTTGAGATGCGACGGGAACGCCGGGAATTCTTTCCCTAAGAAACAGGGAAAGGATCCCTCATCTCGAGCTAGGAGGCGGAAACGGGGCTCCCCTGGATGTGTGCGGGACCCCACGTGCTTCCTCTCGAGTGGAGACGGGTATGTCGGGGAACTTCTTGAGTTGCAGCAAGGGTGTGAAGGACCCTTTGGAAGTTCCAGTGGTTAGACGTGATTAGCCTCGAGAAGCCTCAGCGGAAATGGGCCTCATCTCGCCTGGAGGGCAAAACCTCCTGGATTTTCTCTAGTTGCGGCCGGTGCTCTCGACTTACGGCGGGGACCTCATGGACCCGCTCTGGTGGGCTCAGGAAAGGCCAGTCCCCATGCGAGTTAATCGGGGGCGTCTCGGAATTCCTCTCCCGTCGATGCCGGGGCCTAAGACCTTGTGTGGAGTCGGGGCCGGAACCTGAGGATTCCTCTCCAGTGCTGACACGGATCTTGGGGTACTTCTGGAGTCTCCCCAGGGGAGTCAGTCCTCGTCTCGAATGCGGGCATGCACTTGCGCTTTCCTCCAGAGCGGTATCAGCAGTGTCACGCAGTCCGCCGCGTGGATCTAAGGATCTATGGTTTTCCCTCGAGTCTTTCCCACGAGGCTTTCCCACGAGTCTTTCCCACAGGGCTGTCCCACGTGCACACGTGGTGGGAGTGGATCCTCGGCTTGAACGTCAAGGCAGTGCAGGGAAAACAGGTTCCTCTGGAATGGACTGACACATCTGGGGGACTCTTGGAATGGTGGCACGACCCTGGAGTTCCTCTCGCCTTTCCTGTGGAGAGCGCCTCCTCTTGAGATGCGACGGGAACGCCGGGAATTCTTTCCCTACGAAAGAGGGAAAGGATCCCTCATCTCGAGCTAGGAGGCGGAAACGGGGCTCCCCTGGATGTGTGCGGGACTCCACGTGCTTCCTCTCGAGTGGAGACGGGTATGTCGGGGAACTTCTTGAGTTGCAGCAAGGGTGTGAAGGACCCTTTGGAAGTTCCAGTGGTTAGACGTGATTAGCCTCGAGAAGCCTCAGCAGAAATGGGCCTCATCTCGCCTGGAGGGCAAAACCTCCTGGATTTTCTCGAGTTGCAGCAGGTGCTCTCGACATACGACCGGGACCTCAGGGACCCGCTCTGGTGGCCTCAGGAAAGGCCAGTCCCCATGCGAGTTCCTCGGGGGCCTCTCGGGATTCCTCTCCCGTCGATGCCGGGGCCTAAGACCTTGTGTGGAGTCGGGGCCGTAACCTGAGGATTCCTCTCCCGTGCTGACATGGATCTTGGGGTACTTCTGGAGTCTCCCCAGGGGAGTCAGTCCTCGTCTCGAATGCGGGCATGCACTTGCGCTTTCCTCCAGAGCGGTAGCAGCAGTGTCACGCAGTCGGCCGCGTGGATCAAAGGATCTATGGTTTTCCCTCGAGTCTTTCCCACGAGGCTTTCCCACGAGGCTTTCCCACAGGGCTGTACCAAGTGCACACGTGGTGGGAGTCGATCCTCGGCTTGAACGTCAAGGCAGTGCAGGGAAAACAGTTTCCTCTGGAATGGACTGACACATCTGGGGGACTCTTGGAATGGTGGCACGACCCTGGAGTTCCTCTCCCCTTTCCTGTGGAGAGCGCCTCCTCTTGAGATGCGACGGGAACGCCGGGAATTCTTTCCCTACGAAACAGGGAAAGGATACCTCATCTCGAGCTAGGAGGCGGAAACGGGGCTCCCCTGGATGTGTGCGGGACCCCACGTGCTTCCTCTCGAGTGGAGACGGGTATGTCGGGGAACTTCTTGAGTTGCAGCAAGGGTGTGAAGGACCCTTTGGAAGTTCCAGTGGTTAGACGTGATTAGCCTCGAGAAGCCTCAGCGGAAATGGGCCTCATCTCGCCTGGAGGGCATAACCTCCTGGATTTTCTCGAGTTGCGGCAGGTGCTCTCGACTTACGACGGGGACCTCAGGGACCCGCTCTGGTGGCCTCAGGAAAGGCCAGTCCCCATGCGAATTCCTCGGGGGCCACTCGGCATTCCACTCCCTTCGATGCCGGGGCCTAAGAACTTGTGTGGATTCGGGGCCGGAACCTGAGGATTCCTCTCCAGTCGTGACATGGATCTTGGGGTACTTCTGAAGTCTCCCCAGGGGAGTCAGTCCTCGTCTCGAATGCGGGCATGCACTTGCGCTTTCCTCCAGAGCGGTAGCAGCAGTGTCACTCAGTCCGCCGCGTGGATCAAAGGATCTATGGTTTTCCCTCGAGTCTTTCCCACGAGGCTTTCCCACGAGGCTTTCCCACAGGGCTGTCCCACGTGCACACGTGGTGGGAGTCGATCCTCGGCTTGAACGTCAAGGCAGTGCAGGGAAAACAGGTTCCTCTGGAATGGACTGACACATCTGGGGGACTCTTGGAATGGTGGCACGACCCTGGAGTTCCTCTCTCCTTTCCTGTGGAGAGCGCCTCCTCTTGAGATGCGACGGGAACGCCGGGAATTCTTTCCCTACGAAACAGGGAAAGGATCCCTCATCTCGCGCTAGGAGGCGGAAACGGGGCTCCCCTGGATGTGTGCGGGACCCCACGTGCTTCCTCTCGAGTGGAGACGGGTATGTCACGGAACTTCTTGAGTTGCAGCAAGGGTGTGAAGGACCCTTTGGAAGTTCCAGTGGTTAGACGTGATTAGCCTCGAGAAGCGTAAGCGGAAATGGGCCTCATCTCGCCTTGAGGGCAAAACCTCCTGGATTTTCTGGAGTTGCGGCAGGTGCTCTCGACTTACGACGAGGACCTCAGGGACCTGCTCTGGTGGCCTCAGGAAAGGCCAGTCCCCATGCGAGTTCCGCGGGGGCCTCTCGGGATTCCTCTCCCGTCGATGCCGGGGCCGAAGACCTTGTGTGGAGTCGGGGCCGGAACCTGAGGATTCCTCTCCAGTGCTGACATGGATCTTGGGGTACTTCTGGAGTCTCCAAGGGGAGTCAGTCCTCATCTCGAATGCGGGCATGCACTTGCGCTTTCCTCCAGAGCGGTAGCAGCAGTGTCACGCAGTCCGCCGCGTGGATCAAAGGATCTATGGTTTTCCCTCGAGGCTTTCCCACGAGGCTTTCCCACAGGGCTGTCCCACGTGCACACGTGGTGGGAGTCGATCCTCGGCTTGAACGTCAAGGCAGTGCAGGGAAAACAGGTTCCTCTGGAATGGACTGACACATCTGGGGGACTCTTGGAATGGTGGCACGACCCTGGAGTTCCTCTCGACTTTCCTGTGCAGAGCGCCTCCTCTTGAGATGCGACGGGAACGCCGGGAATTCTTTCCCTACGAAACAGGGAAAGGATCCCTCATCTCGAGCTAGGAGGCGGAAACGGGGCTCCCCTGGATGTGTGCGGGACCCCACGTGCTTCCTCTCGAGTGGAGACGGGTATGTCGGGGAACTTCTTGAGTTGCAGCAAGGGTGTGAAGGACCCTTTGGAAGTTCCAGTGGTTAGACGTGATTATCCTCCAGAAGCCTCAACGGAAATGGGCCTCATCTCGCCTGGAGGGCAAAACCTCGTGTATTTTCTCGAGTTGCGGCAGGTACTCTCGACTTACGACGAGGACCTCAGGGACCCGCTCTGGTGGCCTCAGGAAAGGCCAGTCCCCATGCGAGTTCCTCGGGGGCCTCTCGGGATTCCTCTCCCGTCGATGCCGTGGCCTAAGACCTTGTGTGGAGTCGGGGCCGGAAACTGAGGATTCCTCTCCAGTGCTGACATGGATCTTGGGGTACTTCTGGAGTCTCCCCAGGGGAGTCAGTCCTCGTCTCGAATGCGGGCATGCACTTGCGCTTTCCTCCAGAGCGGTAGCAGCAGTGTCACGCAGTCCGCCGCGTGGATCAAAGGATCTATGGTTTTCCCTCGAGTCTTTCCCACGAGGCTTTCCCACGAGGCTTTCACACAGGGCTGACCCACGTGCACAAGTGGTGGGAGTCGATCCTCGGCTTGAACGTTAAGGGTGTGCAGGGAAAACAGGTTCCTCTGGAATGGACTGACACATCTGGGGGTCTCTTGGAATGGTGGCACGACCCTGGAGTTCCTCTCGCCTTTCCTGTGGAGAGCGCCTCCTCTTGAGATGCGACGGGAATGCCGGGAATTCTTTCCCTACGAAACAGGGAAAGGATCCCTCTTCTCGAGCTAGGAGGCGGAAACAGGGCTCCCCTGGATGTGTGTGGGACCCTCGTGCTTCCTCTCGAGTGGAGACGTGTATGTAGGGGAACTTCTTGAGCTGCAGCAAGGGTGTGAAGGACCCTTTGGAAGTTCCAGTGGTTAGATGTGATTAGCCTCGAGAAGCCTCAGCGGAAATGGGCCTCATCTCGCCTGGAGGGCAAAACCTCCTGGATTTTCTCGAGTTGCGGCAGGTGCTCTCGACTTACGACGGGGACCTCAGGGACTCGCTCTGGTGGCCTCAGGAAAGGCCAGTCCCCATGCGAGTTCCTCGGGGGCGTCTCGGGATTCCTCTCCCGTCGATGCCGGGGCCTAAGACCTTGTGTGTAGTCGGGGCCGGAACCTGAGGATTCCTCTCCAGTGCTGACATGGATCTTGGGGTACTTCTGGAGTCTCCCCAGGGGAGTCAGTCCTCGTCTTGAATGCGGGCATGCACTTGCGCTTTCCTCCAGAGCGGTAGCAGCAGTGTCACGCAGTCCGCCGCGTGGATCAAAGGATCTATGGTTTTCCCTCGAGTCTTTCCCAAGAGGCTTTCCCACAGGGCTGTCCCACGTGCACACGTGGTGGGAGTCGATCCTCGGCTTGAACGTCAAGGCAGTGCAGGGAAAACAGGTTCCTCTGGAATGGACTGACACATCTGTGGGTCTCTTGGAATGGTGCCACGACCCTGGAGTTCCTCTCGCCTTTCCTGTGGAGAGCGCCTCCTCTTGAGATGCGACGGGAACGCCGGGATTCTTTCCCTACGAAAAAGGGAAAGGATCCCTCATCTCGTCCTAGGAGGCGGAAACAGGGCTCCCCTGGATGTGTGCGGGACCCTCGTGCTTCCTCTCGAGTGGAGACGGGTATGTTGCAGAACTGCTTCAGTTGCAGCAAGGGTGTGAAGGACCCTTTGGAAGTTCCAGTGGTTAGACGTGATTAGCCTCGAGAAGCCTCAGCGGAAATGGGCCTCATCTCGCCTGGAGGGCAAAACCTCCAGGATTTTCTCGAGTTGTGGCAGGTGCTCTCGACTTACGACGGGGACCTCAGAGACCCGCTCTGGTGGCCTCAGGAAAGGCCAGTCCCCATGCAAGTTCCTCGGGGGCCTCTCGGGATTCCTCTCCCGTCGATGCCGGGGCCTAAGTCCTTGTGTGGAGTCGGGGCCGGAACCTGAGGATTCCTCTCCAGTGCTGACATGGATCTTGGGGTACTTCTGGAGTCTCCCCAGGGGAGTCAGTCCTCGTCTCGAATGCGGGCATGCACTTGCGCTTTCCTCCAGAGCGGTAGCAGCAGTGTCACGCAGTCCGCCGCGTGGATCAAAGTATCTATGGTTTTCCCTCGAGTCTTTCCCACGAGGCTTTCCCACGAGGCTTTCCCACAGGGCTGTCCCACGTGCACACGTGGTGGGAGTGGATCCTCGGCTTGAACGTCAAGGCAGTGCAGGGAAAACAGGTTCCTCTGGAATGGACTGACACATCTGGGGGTCTCTTGGAATGGTGCCACGACCCTGGAGTTCCTCTCGCCTTTCCTGCGGAGAGCGCCTCCTCTTGAGATGCGACGGGAACGCCGGGAATTCTTTCCCTACGAAACAGGGAAAGGATCCCTCACCTCGAGCTAGGAGGCGGAAACAGGGCTCCCCTGGATGTGTGCGGGACCCCACGTGCATCCTCTCGAGTGGAGACGGGTATATCGCAGAACTGCTTCAGTGCAGCAAGGGTGTGAAGGACCCTTTGGAAGTTCCAGTGGTTAGATGTGATTAGCCTCGAGAAGCCTCAGCGGAAATGGGCCTCATCTCGCCTGGAGGGCAAAACCTCCTGGATTTTCTCGAGTTGCAGCAGGTGCTCTCGACTTAGGATGGGGACCTCAGGGACCCGCTCTGGTGGCCTCAGGAAAGGCCAGTCCCCATGTGAGTTCCTCGGGGGCCTCTCGGCATTCCTCTCCCGTCGATGCCGGGGCCTAAGACCTTGTGTGGAGTCGGGGCCGGAACCTGAGGATTCCTCTCCAGTGCTGACATGGATCTTGGGGTACTTCTGGAGTCTCCCCAGGGGAGTCAGTCCTCGTCTCGAGTGCGGGCATGCACTTGCGCTTTCCTCCAGAGCGGTAGCAGCAGTGTCACGCAGTCCTCCGCGTGGATCAAAGGATCTATGGTTTTCCCTCGAGTCTTTCCCACGAGGCTTTCCCACGAGGCTTTCCCACAGGGCTGTCCCACGTGCACACGTGGTGGGAGTCGATCCTCGGCTTGAACGTCAAGGCAGTGCAGGGAAAACAGGTTCCTCTGGAATGGACTGACACATCTGGGGGTCTCTTGGAATGGTGCCACCACCCTGGAGTTCCTCTCGCCTTTCCCGCGGAGAGCGCCTCCTCTTGAGATGCGACGGGAACGCCGGGAATTCTTTCCCTACGAAACAGGGAAAGGATCCCTCATCTCGAGCTAGGAGGCGGAAACGGGGCTCCCCTGGATGTGTGCGGGACCCCACGTGCTTCCTCTCGAGTGGAGACGGCTATGTCGGGGAACTGCTTGAGTTGCAGCAAGGGTGTGAAGGACCCTTTGGAAGTTCCAGTGGTTAGACGTGATTAGCCTCGAGAAGCCTCAGCGGAAATGGGCCTCATCTCGCCTGGAGGGCAAAACCTCCTGGATTTTCTCGAGTTGCGGCAGGTGCTCTCGACTTACGACGGGGACCTCAGGGACCCGCTCTGGTGGCCTCAGGAAAGGCCAGTCCCCATGCGAGTTCCTCGGGGGCCTCTCGGGATTCCTCTCCCGTCGATGCCGGGGACTAAGACCTTGTGTGGAGTCGGGGCCGGAACCTGAGGATTCCTCTCCAGTGCTGACATGGATCTTGGGGTACTTCTGGAGTCTCCCCAGGGGAGTCAGTCCTCGTCTCGAATGCGGGCATGCACTTGCGCTTTCCTCCAGAGCGGTAGCAGCAGTGTCACGCAGTCCGCCGCGTGGATCAAAGGATCTATGGTTTTCCCTCGAGTTTTCCCACGAGGCTTTCCCACGAGGCTTTCCCACAGGGCTGTCCCACGTGCACACGTGGTGGGAGTCGATCCTCGGCTTGAACGTCAAGGCAGTGCAGGGAAAACAGTTTCCTCTGGAATGGACTGACACATCTGGGGGACTCTTGGAATGGTGGCATGACCCTGGAGTTCCTCTCGGCTTTCCTGTGGAGAGCGCCTCCTCTTGAGATGCGACGGGAACGCCGGGAATTCTTTCCCTACGAAACAGGGAAAGGATCCCTCATCTCGAGCTAGGAGGCGGAAACGGGGCTCCCCTGGATGTGTGCGGGACCCCACGTGCTTCCTCTCGAGTGGAGACGGGTATGTCGGGGAACTTCTTGAGTTGCAGCAAGGGTGTGAAGGACCCTTTGGAAGTTCCAGTGGTTAGACGTGATTAGCCTCGAGAAGCCTCAGCGGAAATGGGCCTCATCTCGCCTGGAGGGCAAAACCTCCTGGATTTTCTCGAGTTGCGGCAGGTGCTCTCGACTTACGACGGGGACCTCAGGGACCCGCTCTGGTGGACTCAGGAAAGGCCAGTCCCCATGCGAGTTCCTCGGGGGCCTCTCGGGATCCCTCTCCCGTCGATGCCGGGGCCTAAGACCTTGTGTGGAGTCGGGGCCGGAACCTGAGGATTCCTCTCCAGTGCTGACATGGATCTTGGGGTACTTCTGGAGTCTCCCCAGGGGAGTCAGTCCTCGTCTCGAATGCGGGCATGCACTTGCGCTTTCCTCCAGAGCGGTAGCAGCAGTGTCACGCAGTCCGCCGCGTGGATCAAAGGATCTATGGTTTTCCCTCGAGTCTTTCCCACGAGGCTTTCCCACGAGGCTTTCCCACAGGGCTGTCCCACGTGCACACGTGGTGGGAGTGGATCCTCGGCTTGAACGTCAAGGCAGTGCAGGGAAAACAGGTTCCTCTGGAATGGACTGACACATCTGGGGGACTCTTGGAATGGTGGCACGACCCTGGAGTTCCTCTCGCCTTTCCTGTGGAGAGCGCCTCCTCTTGAGATGCGACGGGAACGCCGGGAATTCTTTCCCTACGAAACAGGGAAAGGATCCCTCCTCTCGAGCTAGGAGGCGGAAACGGGGCTCCCCTGGATGTGTGCGGGACCCCACGTGCTTCCTCTCGAGTGGAGACGGGTATGTCGGGGAACTTCTTGAGTTGCAGCAAGGGTGTGAAGGACCCTTTGGAAGTTCCAGTGGTTAGACGTGATTAGCCTCGAGAAGCCTCAGCGGAAATGGGCCTCATCTCGCCTGGAGGGCAAAACCTCCTGGATTTTCTCGAGTTGCGGCAGGTGCTCTCGACTTACGACGGGGACCTCAGGGACCCGCTCTGGTGGCCTCAGGAAAGGCCAGTCCCCATGCGAGTTCCTCGGGGGCCTCTCGGGATTCCTCTCCCGTCGATGCCGGGGCCTAAGACCTTGTGTGGAGTCGGGGCCGGAACCTGAGGATTCCTCTCCAGTGCTGACATGGATCTTGGGGTACTTCTGTAGTCTCCCCAGGGGAGTCAGTCCTCGTCTCGAATGCGGGCATGCACTTGCGCTTTCCTCCAGAGCGGTAGCAGCAGTGTTACGCAGTCCGCCGCGTGGATCAAAGGATCTATGGTTTTCCCTCGAGTTTTCCCACGAGGCTTTCCCACGAGGCTTTCCCACAGGGCTGTCCCACGTGCACACGTGGTGGGAGTGGATCCTCGGCTTGAACGTCAAGGCAGTGCAGGGAAAACAGGTTCCTCTGGAATGGACTGACACATCTGGGGGACTCTTGGAATGGTGGCATGACCCTGGAGTTCCTCTCGGCTTTCCTGTGGTGAGCGCCTCCTCTTGAGATGCGACGGGAACGCCGGGAATTCTTTCCCTACGAAACAGGGAAAGGATCCCTCATCTCGAGCTAGGAGGCGGAAACGGGGCTCCCCTGGATGTGTGCGGGACCCCACGTGCTTCCTCTCGAGTGGAGACGGGTATGTCGGGGAACTTCTTGAGTTGCAGCAAGGGTGTGAAGGACCCTTTGGAAGTTCCAGTGGTTAGACGTGATTAACCTCGAGAAGCCTCAGCGGAAATAGGCCTCATCTTGCCTGGAGGGCAAAACCTCCTGGATTTTCTCGAGTTGCGGCAGGTGCTCTCGACTTACGACGGGGACCTCAGGGACCCGCTCTGGTGGACTCAGGAAAGGCCAGTCCCCATGCGAGTTCCTCGGGGGCCTCTCGGGATCCCTCACCCGTCGATGCCGGGGCCTAAGACCTTGTGTGGAGTCGGGGCCGGAACCTGAGGATTCCTCTCCAGTGCTGACATGGATCTTGGGGTACTTCTGGAGTCTCCCCAGGGGAGTCAGTCCTCGTCTCGAATGCGGGCATGCACTTGCGCTTTCCTCCAGAGCGGTAGCAGCAGTGTCACACAGTCCGCCGCGTGGATCAAAGGATCTATGTTTTTCCCTCGAGTCTTTCCCACGAGGCTTTCCCACGAGGCTTTCCCACAGGGCTGTCCCACGTGCACACGTGGTGGGAGTGGATCCTCGGCTTGAACGTCAAGGCAGTGCAGGGAAAACAGGTTCCTCTGGAATGGACTGACACATCTGGGGGACTCTTGGAATGGTGGCACGACCCTGGAGTTCCTCTCGCCTTTCCTGTGGAGAGCGTCTCCTCTTGAGATGCGACGGGAACGCCGGGAATTCTTTCCCTACGAAACAGGGAAAGGATCCCTCATCTCGAGCTAGGAGGCGGAAACGGGGCTGCCCTGGATGTGTGAGGGACCCCACGTGCTTCCTCTCGAGTGGAGACGGGTATGTCGGGGAACTTCTTGAGTTGCAGCAAGGGTGTGAAGGACCCTTTGGAAGTTCCAGTGGTTAGACGTGATTAGCCTCGAGAAGCCTCAGCGGAAATGGGCCTCATCTCGCCTGGAGGGCAAAACCTCCTGGATTTTCTCGAGTTGCGGCAGGTGCTCTCGACTTACGACGGGGACCTCAGGGACCCGCTCTGGTGGACTCAGGAAAGGCCAGTCCCCATGCGAGTTCCTCGGGGGCCTCTCGGGATTCCTCTCCCGTCGATGCCGGGGCCTAAGACCTTGTGTGGAGTCGGGGCCGGAACCTGAGGATTCCTCTCCAGTGCTGACATGGATCTTGGGGTACTTCTGGAGTCTCCCCAGGGGAGTCAGTCCTCGTCTCGAATGCGGGCATGCACTTGCGCTTTCCTCCAGAGCGGTAGCAGCAGTGTCACGCAGTCCGCCGCGTGGATCAAAGGATCTATGGTTTTCCCTCGAGTCTTTCCCACGAGGCTTTCCCACGAGGCTTTCCCACAGGGCTGTCCCACGTGCACACGTGGTGGGAGTGGATCCTCGGCTTGAACGTCAAGGCAGTTCAGGGAAAACAGGTTCCTCTGGAATGGACTGACACATCTGGGGGACTCTTGGAATGGTGGCACGACCCTGGAGTTCCTCTCGCCTTTCCTGTGGAGAGCGCCTCCTCTTGAGATGCGACGGGAACGCCGGGAATTCTTTCCCTACGAAACAGGGAAAGGATCCCTCATCTCGAGCTAGGAGGCGGAAACGGGGCTGCCCTGGATGTGTGCGGGACCCCACGTGCTTACTCTCGAGTGGAGACGGGTATGTCGGGGAACTTCTTGAGTTGCAGCTAGGGTGTGAAGGACCCTTTGGAAGTTCCAGTGGTTAGACATGATTAGCCTCGAGAAGCCTCAGCGGAAATGGGCCTCATCTCGCCTGGAGGGCAAAACCTCCTGGATTTTCTCGAGTTGCGGCAGGTGCTCTCGACTTACGACGGGGACCTCAGGGACCCGCTCTGGTGGCCTCAGGAAAGGCCAGTCCCCATGCGAGTTCCTCGGGGGCCTCTCGGGATTCCTCTCCCGTCGATGCCGGGGCCTAAGACCTTGTGTGGAGTCGGGGCCGGAACCTGAGGATTCCTCTCCAGTGCTGACATGGATCTTGGGGTACTTCTGGAGTCTCCCCAGGGGAGTCAGTCCTCGTCTCGAATGCGGGCATGCACTTGCGCTTTCCTCCAGAGTGGTAGCAGCAGTGTCACGCAGTCCGCCGCGTGGATCAAAGGATCTATGGTTTTCCCTCGAGTCTTTCCCACGAGGCTTTCCCACGAGGCTTTCCCACAGGGCTGTCCCCCGTGCACACGTGGTGGGAGTGGATCCTCGGCTTGAACGTCAAGGCAGTGCAGGGAAAACAGGTTCCTCTGGAATGGACTGACACATCTGGGGGACTCTTGGAATGGTGGCATGACCCTGGAGTTCCTCTCGGCTTTCCTGTGGAGAGCGCCACCTCTTGAGATGCGACGGGAACGCCGGGAATTCTTTCCCTACGAAACAGGGAAAGGATCCCTCATCTCGAGCTAGGAGGCGGAAACGGGGCTCCCCTGGATGTGTACGGGACCCCACGTGCTTCCTCTCGAGTGGAGACGGGTATGTGGGGGAACTTCTTGAGTTGCAGCAATGCTGTGAAGGACCCTTTGGAAGTTCCAGTGGTTAGACGTGATTAGCCTCGAGAAGCCTCAGCGGAAATGGGCCTCATCTCGCCTGGAGGGCAAAACCTCCTGGATTTTCTCGAGTTGCGGCAGGTGCTCTCGACTTACGACGGGGACCTCAGGGACCCGCTCTGGTGGACTCAGGAAAGGCCAGTCCCCATGCGAGTTCCTCGGGGGCCTCTCGGGATCCCTCTCCCGTCGATGCCGGGGCCTAAGACCTTGTGTGGAGTCGGGGCCGGAACCTGAGGATTCCTCTCCAGTGCTGACATGGATCTTGGGGTACTTCTGGAGTCTCCCCAGGGGAGTCAGTCCTCGTCTCGAATGCGGGCATGCACTTGCGCTTTCCTCCAGAGCGGTAGCAGCAGTGTCACGCAGTCCGCCGCGTGGATCAAATTATCTATGTTTTTCCCTCGAGTCTTTCCCACGAGGCTTTCCCACGAGGCTTTCCCACAGGGCTGTCCCACGTGCACACGTGGTGGGAGTGGATCCTCGGCTTGAACGTCAAAGCAGTGCAGGGAAAACAGGTTCCTCTGGAATGGACTGACACATCTGGGGGACTCTTGGAATGGTGGCACGACCCTGGAGTTCCTCTCGCCTTTCCTGTGGAGAGCGCCTCCTCTTGAGATGCGACGGGAACGCCGGGAATTCTTTCCCTACGAAACAGGGAAAGGATCCCTCATCTCGAGCTAGGAGGCGGAAACGGGGCTGCCCTGGATGTGTGCGGGACCCCACGTGCTTACTCTCGAGTGGAGACGGGTATGTCGGGGAACTTCTTGAGTTGCAGCAAGGGTGTGAAGGACCCTTTGGAAGTTCCAGTGGTTAGACGTGATTAGCCTCGAGAAGCCTTAGCGGAAATGGGCCTCATCTCGCCTGGAGGGCAAAACCTCCTGGATTTTCTCGAGTTGCGGCAGGTGCTCTCGACTTACGACGGGGACCTCAGGGACCCGCTCTGGTGGCCTCAGGAAAGGCCAGTCCCCATGCGAGTTCCTCGGGGGCCTCTCGGCATTCCTCTCCCGTCGATGCCGGGGCCTAAGACCTTGTGTGGAGTCGGGGCCGGAACCTGAGGATTCCTCTCCAGTGCTGACATGGATCTTGGGGTACTTCTGGAGTCTCCCCAGGGGAGTCAGTCCTCGTCTCGAATGCGGGCATGCACTTGCGCTTACCTCCAGAGCGGTAGCAGCAGTGTTACGCAGTCCGCCGCGTGGATCAAAGGATCTATGGTTTTCCCTCGAGTCTTTCCCACGAGGCTTTCCCACGAGGCTTTCCCACAGGGCTGTCCCACGTGCACACGTGGTGGGAGTGGATCCTCGGCTTGAACGTCAAGGCAGTGCAGGGAAAACAGGTTCCTCTGGAATGGACTGACACATCTGGGGGACTCTTGGAATGGTGGCACGACCCTGGAGTTCCTCTCGCCTTTCCTGTGGAGAGCGCCTCCTCTTGAGATGCGACGGGAACGCCGGGAATTCTTTCCCTACGAAACAGGGAAAGGATCCCTCATCTCGAGCTAGGAGGCGGAAACGGGGCTCCCCTGGATGTGTGCGGGAACCCACGTGCTTCCTCTCGAGAGGAGACGGGTATGTCGGGGAACTTCTTGAGTTGCAGCAAGGGTGTGAAGGACCCTTTGGAAGTTCCAGCGGTTAGATGTGATTAGCCTCGAGAAGCCTCAGCGGAAATGGGCCTCATCTCGCCTGGTGGGCAAAACCTCCTGGATTTTCTCGAGTTGCGGCAGGTGCTCTCGACTTACGATGGGGACCTCAGGGACCCGCTCTGGTGGCCTCAGGAAAGGCCAGTCCCCATTCGAGTTCCTCGGGGGCCTCACGGCATTCCTCTCCCGTCGATGCCGGGGCCTAAGACCTTGTGTGGAGTCGGGGCAGGAACCTGGGGATTCCTCTCCAGTGTTGACATGGATCTTGGGGTACTTCTGGAGTCTCCCCAGGGGAGTCAGTCCTCGTCTCGAATGCGGGCATGCACTTGCGCTTTCCTCCAGAGCGGTAGCAGCAGTGTCACGCAGTCCGCCGCGTGGATCAAAGGATCTATGTTTTTCCCTCGAGTCTTTCCCACGAGGCTTTCCCACGAGGCTTTCCCACAGGGCTGTCCCACGTGCACACGTGGTGGGAGTGGATCCTCGGCTTGAACGTCAAGGCAGTGCAGGGAAAACAGGTTCCTCTGGAATGGACTGACACATCTGGGGGACTCTTGGAATGGTGGCACGACCCTGGAGTTCCTCTCGCCTTTCCTGTGGAGAGCGCCTCCTCTTGAGATGCGACGGGAACGCCGGGAATTCTTTCCCTACGAAACAGGGAAAGGATCCCTCATCTCGAGCTAGGAGGCGGAAACGGGGCTCCCCTGGATGTGTGCGGGACCCCACGTGCTTCCTCTCGAGTGGAGACGGGTATGTCGGGGAACTTCTTGAGTTGCAGCAAGGGTGTGAAGGACCCTTTGGAAGTTCCAGTGGTTAGACGTGATTAGCCTCGAGAAGCCTCAGCGGAAATGGGCCTCATCTCGCCTGGAGGGCAAAACCTCCTGGATTTTCTCGAGTTGCGGCAGGTGCTCTCGACTTACGACGGGGACCTCAGGGACCCGCTCTGGTGGCCTCAGGAACGGCCAGTCCCCATGCGAGTTCCTCGGGGGCCTCTCGGCATTCCTCTCCCGTCGATGCCGGGGCCTAACACCTTGTGTGGAGTCGGGGCCGGAACCTGAGAATTCCTCTCCAGTGCTGACATGGATCTTGGGGTACTTCTGGAGTCTCCCCAGGGGAGTCAGTCCTCGTCTCGAATGCGGGCATGCACTTGCGCTTTCCTCCAGAGCGGTAGCAGCAGTGTCACGCAGTCCGCCGCATGGATCAAAGGATCTATGTTTTTCCCTCGAGTCTTTCCCACGAGGCTTTCCCACGAGGCTTTCCCACAGGGCTGTCCCACGTGCACACGTGGTGGGAGTGGATCCTCGGCTTGAACGTCAAGGCAGTGCAGGGAAAACAGGTTCCTCTGGAATGGACTGACACATCTGGGGGACTCTTGGAATGGTGGCACGACCCTGGAGTTCCTCTCGCCTTTCCTGTGGAGAGCGCCTCCTCTTGAGATGCGACGGGAACGCCGGGAATTCTTTCCCTACGAAACAGGGAAAGGATCCCTCATCTCGAGCTAGGAGGCGGAAACGGGGCTGCCCTGGATGTGTGCGGGACCCCACGTGCTTACTCTCGAGTGGAGACGGGTATGTCGGGGAACTTCTTGAGTTGCATCAAGGTTGTGAAGGACCCTTTGGAAGTTCCAGTGGTTTGACATGATTCGCCTCGAGAAGCCTCAGCGGAAATGGGCCTCATCTCGCCTGGAGGGCAAAACCTCCTGGATTTTCTCGAGTTGCGGCAGGTGCTCTCGACTTACGACGGGGACCTCAGGGACCCGCTCTGGTGGCCTCAGGAAAGGCCAGTCCCCATGCGAGTTCCTCGGGGACCTCTCGGGATTCCTCTCCCGTCGATGCCGGGGCCTAAGACCTTGTGTGGAGTCGGGGCCGGAACCTGAGGATTCCTCTCCAGTGCTGACATGGATCTTGGGGTACTTCTGGAGTCTCCCCAGGGGAGTCAGTCCTCGTCTCGAATGCGGGCATGCACTTGCGCTTTCCTCCAGAGTGGTAGCAGCAGTGTCACGCAGTCCGCCGCGTGGATCAAAGGATCTATGGTTTTCCCTCGAGTCTTTCCCACGAGGCTTTCCCACGAGGCTTTCCCACAGGGCTGTCCCACGTGCACACGTGGTGGGAGTGGATCCTCGGCTTGAACGTCAAGGCAGTGCAGGGAAAACAGGTTCCTCTGGAATGGACTGACACATCTGGGGGACTCTTGGGATGGTGGCACGACCCTGGAGTTCCTCTCGCCTTTCCTGTGGAGAGCGCCTCCTCTTGAGATGCGACGGGAACGCCGGGAATTCTTTCCCTACGAAACAGGGAAAGGATCCCTCATCTCGAGCTAGGAGGCGGAAACGGGGCTCCCCTGGATGTGTGCGGGAACCCACGTGCTTCCTCTCGAGTGGAGACGGGTATGTCGGGGAACTTCTTGAGTTGCAGCAAGGGTGTGAAGGACCCTTTGGAAGTTCCAGCGGTTAGATGTGATTAGCCTCGAGAAGCCTCAGCGGAAATGGGCCTCATCTCGCCTGGTGGGCAAAACCTCCTGGATTTTCTCGAGTTGCGGCAGGTGCTCTCGACTTACGATGGGGACCTCAGGGACCCGCTCTGGTGGCCTCAGGAAAGGCCAGTCCCCATTCGAGTTCCTCGGGGGCCTCTCGGCATTCCTCTTCCGTCGATGCCGGGGCCTAAGACCTTGTGTGGAGTCGGGGCCGGAACCTGAGGATTCCTCTCCAGTGCTGACATGGATCTTGGGGTACTTCTGGAGTCTCCCCAGGGGAGTCAGTCCTCGTCTCGAATGCGGGCATGCACTTGCGCTTTCCTCCAGAGCGGTAGCAGCAGTGTCACGCAGTCCGCCGCGTGGATCAAAGGATCTATGGTTTTCCCTCGAGTCTTTCCCACGAGGCTTTCCCACGAGGCTTTCCCACAGGGCTGTCCCACGTGCACACGTGGTGGGAGTGGATCCTCGGCTTGAACGTCAAGGCAGTGCAGGGAAAACAGGTTCCTCTGGAATGGACTGACACATCTGGGGGACTCTTGGAATGGTGGCACGACCCTGGAGTTCCTCTCGCCTTTCCTGTGGAGAGCGCCTCCTCTTGAGATGCGACGGGAACGCCGGGAATTCTTTCCCTACGAAACAGGGAAAGGATCCCTCATCTCGAGCTAGGAGGCGGAAACGGGGCTCCCCTGGATGTGTGCGGGACCCCACGTGCTTCCTCTCGAGTGGAGACGGGTATGTCGGGGAACTTCTTGAGTTGCAGCAAGGGTGTGAAGGACCCTTTGGAAGTTCCAGTGGTTAGACGTGATTAGCCTCGAGAAGCCTCAGCGGAAATGGGCCTCATCTCGCCTGGAGGGCAAAACCTCCTGGATTTTCTCGAGTTGCGGCAGGTGCTCTCGACTTACGACGGGGACCTCAGGGACCCGCTCTGGTGGACTCAGGAAAGGCCAGTCCCCATGCGAGTTCCTCGGGGGCCTCTCGGGATTCCTCTCCCGTCGATGCCGGGGCCTAAGACCTTGTGTTTAGTCGGGGCCGGAACCTGAGGATTCCTCTCCAGTGCTGACATGGATCTTGGGGTACTTCTGGAGTCTCCCCAGGGGAGTCAGTCCTCTTCTCGAATGCGGGCATGCACTTGCGCTTTCCTCCAGAGCGGTAGCAGCAGTGTCACGCAGTCCGCCACGTGGATCAAAGGATCTATTGTTTTCCCTCGTGTCTTTCCCACGAGGCTTTCCCACGAGGCTTTCCCACAGGGCTGTCCCACGTGCACACGTGGTGGCAGTGGATCCTCGGCTTGAACGTCAAGGCAGTGCAGGGAAAACATGTTCCTCTGGAATGGACTGACACATCTGGGGGACTCTTGGAATGGTGGCACGACCCTGGAGTTCCTCTCGCCTTTCCTGTGGAGAGCGCCTCCTCTTGAGATGCGACGGGAACGCCGGGAATTCTTTCCCTACGAAACAGGGAAAGGATCCCTCATCTCGAGCTAGGAGGCGGAAACGGGGCTCCCCTGGATGTGTGCGGGACCCCACGTGCTTCCTCTCGAGTGGAGACGGGTATGTCGGGGAACTTCTTGAGTTGCAGCAAGGGTGTGAAGGACCCTTTGGAAGTTCCAGTGGTTAGACGTGATTAGCCTCGAGAAGCCTCAGCGGAAATGGGCCTCATCTCGCCTGGAGGGCAAAACCTCCTGGATTTTCTCGAGTTGCGGCAGGTGCTCTCGACTTACGACGGGGACCTCAGGGACCCGCTCTGGTGGCCTCAGGAAAGGCCAGTCCCCATGCGAGTTCCTCGGGGGCCTCTCGGCATTCCTCTCCCGTCGATGCCGGGGCCTAAGACCTTGTGTGGAGTCGGGGCCGGAACCTGAGGATTCCTCTCCAGTGCTGACATGGATCTTGGGGTACTTCTGGAGTCTCCCCAGGGGAGTCAGTCCTCGTCTCGAATGCGGGCATGCACTTGCGCTTTCCTCCAGAGCGGTAGCAGCAGTGTCACTCAGTCCGCCGCGTGGATCAAAGGATCTATGGTTTTCCCTCGAGTCTTTCCCACGAGGCTTTCCCACGAGGCTTTCCCACAGGGCTGTCCCACGTGCACACGTGGTGGGAGTCGATCCTCGGCTTGAACGTCAAGGCAGTGCAGGGAAAACAGGTTCCTCTGGAATGGACTGACACATCTGGGGGACTCTTGGAATGGTGGCACGACCCTGGAGTTCCTCTCGCCTTTCCTGTGGAGAGCGCCTCCTCTTGAGATGCGACGGGAACGCCGGGAATTCTTTCCCTACGAAACAGGGAAAGGATCCCTCATCTCGAGCTAGGAGGCGGAAACGGGGCTCCCCTGGATGTGTGCGGGACCCCACGTGCTTCCTCTCGAGTGGAGACGGGTATGTCGGGGAACTTCTTGAGTTGCAGCAAGGGTGTGAAGGACCCTTTGGAAGTTCCAGTGGTTAGACGTGATTAGCCTCGAGAAGCCTCAGCGGAAATGGGCCTCATCTCGCCTGGAGGGCAAAACCTCCTGGATTTTCTCGAGTTGCGGCAGGTGCTCTCGACTTACGACGGGGACCTCAGGGACCCGCTCTGGTGGCCTCAGGAAAGGCCAGTCCCCATGCGAGTTCCTCGGGGGCCTCTCGGCATTCCTCTCCCGTCGATGCCGGGGCCTAAGACCTTGTGTGGAGTCGGGGCCGGAACCTGAGGATTCCTCTCCAGTGCTGACATGGATCTTGGGGTACTTCTGGAGTCTCCCCAGGGGAGTCAGTCCTCGTCTCGAATGCGGGCATGCACTTGCGCTTTCCTCCAGAGCGGTAGCAGCAGTGTCACGCAGTCCGCCGCGTGGATCAAAGGATCTATGGTTTTCCCTCGAGTCTTTCCCACGAGGCTTTCCCACGAGGCTTTCCCACAGGGCTGTCCCACGTGCACACGTGGTGGGAGTGGATCCTCGGCTTGAACGTCAAGGCAGTGCAGGGAAAACAGGTTCCTCTGGAATGGACTGACACATCTGGGGGACTCTTGGAATGGTGGCACGACCCTGGAGTTCCTCTCGCCTTTCCTGTGGAGAGCGCCTCCTCTTGAGATGCGACGGGAACGCCGGGAATTCTTTCCCTACGAAACAGGGAAAGGATCCCTCATCTCGAGCTAGGAGGCGGAAACGGGGCTCCCCTGGATGTGTGCGGGACCCCACGTGCTTCCTCTCGAGTGGAGACGGGTATGTCGGGGAACTTCTTGAGTTGCAGCAAGGGTGTGAAGGACCCTTTGGAAGTTCCAGTGGTTAGACGTGATTAGCCTCGAGAAGCCTCAGCGGAAATGGGCCTCATCTCGCCTGGAGGGCAAAACCTCCTGGATTTTCTCGAGTTGCGGCAGGTGCTCTCGACTTACGACGGGGACCTCAGGGACCCGCTCTGGTGGACTCAGGAAAGGCCAGTCCCCATGCGAGTTCCTCGGGGGCCTCTCGGGATTCCTCTCCCGTCGATGCCGGGGCCTAAGACCTTGTGTGGAGTCGGGGCCGGAACCTGAGGATTCCTCTCCAGTGCTGACATGGATCTTGGGGTACTTCTGGAGTCTCCCCAGGGGAGTCAGTCCTCTTCTCGAATGCGGGCATGCACTTGCGCTTTCCTCCAGAGCGGTAGCAGCAGTGTCGCGCAGTCCGCCGCGTGGATCAAAGGATCTATTGTTTTCCCTCGTGTCTTTCCCACGAGGCTTTCCCACGAGGCTTTCCCACAGGGCTGTCCCACGTGCACACGTGGTGGCAGTGGATCCTCGGCTTGAACGTCAAGGCAGTGCAGGGAAAACATGTTCCTCTGGAATGGACTGACACATCTGGGGGACTCTTGGAATGGTGGCACGACCCTGGAGTTCCTGTCGCCTTTCCTGTGGAGAGCGCCTCCTCTTGAGATGCGACGGGAACGCCGGGAATTCTTTCCCTACGAAACAGGGAAAGGATCCCTAATCTCGAGCTAGGAGGCGGAAACTGGGCTCCCCTGGATGTGTGCGGGACCCCACGTGCTTCCTCTCGAGTGGAGACGGGTATGTCGGGGAACTTCTTGAGTTGCAGCAAGGGTGTGAAGGACCCTTTGGAAGTTCCAGTTGTTAGACCTGATTAGCCTCGAGAAGCCTCAGCGGAAATGGGCCTCATCTGGCCTGGAGGGCAAAACCTCCTGGATTTTCTCGAGTTACGGCAGGTGCTCTCGACTTACGACGGGGACCTCAGGGACCCGCTCTGGTGGCCTCAGGAAAGGCCAGTCCCCATGCGAATTCCTCGGGGGCCTCTCGGGATTACTCTCCCGTCGATGCCGGGGCCTAAGACCTTGTGTGGAGTCGGGGCCGGAAACTGAGGATTCCTCTCCAGTGCTGACATGGATCTTGGGGTACTTCTGGAGTCTCCCCAGGGGAGTCAGTCCTCGTCTCGAATGCGGGCATGCACTTGCGCTTTCCTCCAGAGCGGTAGCAGCAGTGTCACGCAGTCCGCCGCCTTGATCAAAGGATCTATGGTTTTCCCTCGAGTTTTCCCACGAGGCTTTCCCACGAGGCTTTCCCACAGGGCTGTCCCACGTGCACACGTGGTGGGAGTGGATCCTCGGCTTGAACGTCAAGGCAGTGCAGGGAAAACAGGTTCCTCTGGAATGGACTGACACATCTGGGGGACTCTTGGAATGGTGGCATGACCCTGGAGTTCCTCTCGGCTTTCCTGTGGAGAACGCCTCCTCTTGAGATGCGACGGGAACGCCGGGAATTCTTTCCCTACGAAACAGGGAAAGGATCCCTCATCTCGAGCTAGGAGGCGGAAACGGGGCTCCCCTGGATGTGTGCGGGACCCCACGTGCTTCCTCTCGAGTGGAGACGGGTATGTCGGGGAACTTCTTGAGTTGCAGCAAGGGTGTGAATGACCCTTTGGAAGTTCCAGTGGTTAGACGTGATTAGCCTCGAGAAGCCTCAGCGGAAATGGGCCTCATCTCGCCTGGAGGGCAAAACCTCCTGGATTTTCTCGAGTTGCGGCAGGTGCTCTCGACTTACGACGGGGACCTCAGGGACCCGCTCTGGTGGCCTCAGGAAAGGCCAGTCCCCATGCGAGTTCCTCGGGGGCCTCTCGGCATTCCTCTCCCGTCGATGCCGGGGCCTAAGACCTTGTGTGGAGTCGGGGCCGGAACCTGAGGATTCCTCTCCAGTGCTGACATGGATCTTGGGGTACTTCTGGAGTCTCCCCAGGGGAGTCAGTCCTCTTCTCGAATGCGGGCATGCACTTGCGCTTTCCTCCAGAGCGGTAGCAGCAGTGTCACGCAGTCCGCCGCGTGGATCAAAGGATCTATTGTTTTCCCTCGTGTCTTTCCCACGAGGCTTTCCCACGAGGCTTTCCCACAGGGCTGTCCCACGTGCACACGTGGTGGCAGTGGATCCTCGGCTTGAACGTCAAGGCAGTGCAGGGAAAACATGTTCCTCTGGAATGGACTGACACATCTGGGGGACTCTTGGAATGGTGGCACGACCCTGGAGTTCCTCTCGCCTTTCCTGTGGAGAGCGCCTCCTCTTGAGATGCGACGGGAACGCCGGGAATTCTTTCCCTACAAAACAGGGAAAGGATCCCTAATCTCGAGCTAGGAGGCGGAAACGGGGCTCCCCTGGATGTGTGCGGGACCCCACGTGCTTCCTCTCGAGTGGAGACGGGTATGTCGGGGAACTTCTTGACTTGCAGCAAGGGTGTGAAGGACCCTTTGGAAGTTCCAGTTGTTAGACCTGATTAGCCTCGAGAAGCCTCAGCGGAAATGGGCCTCATCTCGCCTGGAGGGCAAAACCTCCTGGATTTTCTCGAGTTACGGCAGGTGCTCTCGACTTACGACGGGGACCTCAGGGACCCGCTCTGGTGGCCTCAGGAAAGGCCAGTCCCCATGCGAATTCCTCGGGGGCCTCTCGGGATTACTCTCCCGTCGATGCCGGGGCCTAAGACCTTGTGTGGAGTCGGGGCCGGAAACTGAGGATTCCTCTCCAGTGCTGACATGGATCTTGGGGTACTTCTGGAGTCTCCCCAGGGGAGTCAGTCCTCGTCTCGAATGCGGGCATGCACTTGCGCTTTCCTCCAGAGCGGTAGCAGCAGTGTCACGCAGTCCGCCGCCTTGATCAAAGGATCTATGGTTTTCCCTCGAGTTTTCCCACGAGGCTTTCCCACGAGGCTTTCCCACAGGGCTGTCCCACGTGCACACGTGGTGGGAGTGGATCCTCGGCTTGAACGTCAAGGCAGTGCAGGGAAAACAGGTTCCTCTGGAATGGACTGACACATCTGGGGGACTCTTGGAATGGTGGCATGACCCTGGAGTTCCTCTCGGCTTTCCTGTGGAGAACGCCTCCTCTTGAGATGCGACGGGAACGCCGGGAATTCTTTCGCTACGAAACAGGGAAAGGATCCCTCATCTCGAGCTAGGAGGCGGAAACGGGGCTCCCCTGGATGTGTGCGGGACCCCACGTGCTTCCTCTCGAGTGGAGACGGGTATGTCGGGGAACTTCTTGAGTTGCAGCAAGGGTGTGAATGACCCTTTGGAAGTTCCAGTGGTTAGACGTGATTAGCCTCGAGAAGCCTCAGCGGAAATGGGCCTCATCTCGCCTGGAGGGCAAAACCTCCTGGATTTTCTCGAGTTGCGGCAGGTGCTCTCGACTTACGACGGGGACCTCAGGGACCCGCTCTGGTGGCCTCAGGAAAGGCCAGTCCCCATGCGAGTTCCTCGGGGGCCTCTCGGCATTCCTCTCCCGTCGATGCCGGGGCCTAAGACCTTGTGTGGAGTCGGGGCCGGAACCTGAGGATTCCTCTCCAGTGCTGACATGGATCTTGGGGTACTTCTGGAGTCTCCCCAGGGGAGTCAGTCCTCTTCTCGAATGCGGGCATGCACTTGCGCTTTCCTCCAGAGCGGTAGCAGCAGTGTCACGCAGTCCGCCGCGTGGATCAAAGGATCTATTGTTTTCCCTCGTGTCTTTCCCATGAGGCTTTCCCACGAGGCTTTCCCACAGGGCTGTCCCACGTGCACACGTGGTGGCAGTGGATCCTCGGCTTGAACGTCAAGGCAGTGCAGGGAAAACATGTTCCTCTGGAATGGACTGACACATCTGGGGGACTCTTGGAATGGTGGCACGACCCTGGAGTTCCTCTCGCCTTTCCTGTGGAGAGCGCCTCCTCTTGAGATGCGACGGGAACGCCGAAATTCTTTCCCTACAAAACAGGGAAAGGATCCCTAATCTCGAGCTAGGAGGCGGAAACGGGGCTCCCCTGGATGTGTGCGGGACCCCACGTGCTTCCTCTCGAGTGGAGACGGGTATGTCGGGGAACTTCTTGAGTTGCAGCAAGGGTGTGAAGGACCCTTTGGAAGTTCCAGTTGTTAGACCTGATTAGCCTCGAGAAGCCTCAGCGGAAATGGGCCTCATCTCGCCTGGAGGGCAAAACCTCCTGGATTTTCTCGAGTTACGGCAGGTGCTCTCGACTTACGACGGGGACCTCAGGGACCCGCTCTGGTGGCCTCAGGAAAGGCCAGTCCCCATGCGAATTCCTCGGGGGCCTCTCGGGATTCCTCTCCCGTCGATGCCGGGGCCTAAGACCTTGTGTGGAGTCGGGGCCGGAAACTGAGGATTCCTCTCCAGTGCTGACATGGATCTTGGGGTACTTCTGGAGTCTCCCCAGGGGAGTCAGTCCTCGTCTCGAATGCGGGCATGCACTTGCGCTTTCCTCCAGAGCGGTAGCACCAGTGTCACGCAGTCCGCCGCGTGGATCAAAGGATCTATGGTTTTCCCTCGAGTTTTCCCACGAGGCTTTCCCACGAGGCTTTCCCACAGGGCTGTCCCACGTGCACACGTGGTGGGAGTGGATCCTCGGCTTGAACGTCAAGGCAGTGCAGGGAAAACAGGTTCCTCTGGAATGGACTGACACATCTGGGGGACTCTTGGAATGGTGGCATGACCCTGGAGTTCCTCTCGGCTTTCCTGTGGAGAGCGCCTCCTCTTGAGATGCGACGGGAACGCCGGGAATTCTTTCCCTACGAAACAGGGAAAGGATCCCTCATCTCGAGCTAGGAGGCGGAAACGGGGCTCCCCTGGATGTGTGCGGGACCCCACGTGCTTCCTCTCGAGTGGAGACGGGTATGTCGGGGAACTTCTTGAGTTGCAGCAAGGGTGTGAAGGCCCTTTGGAAGTTCCAGTGGTTAGACGTGATTAGCCTCGAGAAGCCTCAGCGGAAATGGGCCTCATCTCGCCTGGAGGGCAAAACCTCCTGGATTTTCTCGAGTTGCGGCAGGTGCTCTCGACTTACGACGGGGACCTCAGGGACCCGCTCTGGTGGCCTCAGGAAAGGCCAGTCCCCATGCGAGTTCCTCGGGGGCCTCTCGGGATCCCTCTCCCGTCGATGCCGGGGCCTAAGACCTTGTGTGGAGTCGGGGCCGGAACCTGAGGATTCCTCTCCAGTGCTGACATGGATCTTGGGGTACTTCTGGAGTCTCCCCAGGGGAGTCAGTCCTCGTCTCGAATGCGGGCATGCACTTGCGCTTTCCTCCAGAGCGGTAGCAGCAGTGTCACGCAGTCCGCCGCGTGGATCAAAGGATCTATGGTTTTCCCTCGAGTCTTTCCCACGAGGCTTTCCCACGAGGCTTTCCCACAGGGCTGTCCCACGTGCACACGTGGTGGGAGTGGATCCTCGGCTTGAACGTCAAGGCAGTGCAGGGAAAACAGGTTCCTCTGGAATGGACTGACAAATCTGGGGGACTCTTGGAATGGTGGCACGACCCTGGAGTTCCTCTCGCCTTTCCTGTGGAGAGCGCCTCCTCTTGAGATGCGACGGGAACGCCGGGAATTCTTTCCCTACGAAACAGGGAAAGGATCCCTCATCTCGAGCTAGGAGGCGGAAACGGGGCTCCCCTGGATGTGTGCGGGACCCCACGTGCTTCCTCTCGAGTGGAGACGGGTATGTCGGGGAACTTCTTGAGTTGCAGCAAGGGTGTGAAGGACCCTTTGGAAGTTCCAGTGGTTAGACGTGATTAGCCTCGAGAAGCCTCAGCGGAAATGGGCCTCTTCTCGCCTGGAGGGCAAAACCTCCTGGATTTTCTCGAGTTGCGGCAGGTGCTCTCGACTTACGACGGGGACCTCAGGGACCCGCTCTGGTGGCCTCAGGAAAGGCCAGTCCCCATGCAAGTTCCTCGGGGGCCTCTCGGGATTCCTCTCCCGTCGATGCCGGGGCCTAAGACCTTGTGTGGAGTCGGGGCCGGAACCTGAGGATTCCTCTCCAGTGCTGACATGGATCTTGGGGTACTTCTGGAGTCTCCCCAGGGGAGTCAGTCCTCTTCTCGAATGCGGGCATGCACTTGCGCTTTCCTCCAGAGCGGTAGCAGCAGTGTCACTCAGTCCGCCGCGTGGATCAAAGGATCTATGGTTTTCCCTCGTGTCTTTCCCACGAGGCTTTCCCACGAGGCTTTCCCACAGGGCTGTCCCACGTGCACACGTGGTGGCAGTGGACCCTCGGCTTGAACGTCAAGGCAGTGCAGGGAAAACATGTTCCTCTGGAATGGACTGACACATCTGGGGGACTCTTGGAATGGTGGCACGACCCTGGAGTTCCTCTCGCCTTTCCTGAGGAGAGCGCCTCCTCTTGACATGCGACGGGAACGCCGGGAATTCTTTCCCTACAAAACAGGGAAAGGATCCCTAATCTCGAGCTAGGAGGCGGAAACGGGGCTCCCCTGGATGTGTGCGGGACCCCACGTGCTTCCTCTCGAGTGGAGACGGGTATGTCGGGGAACTTCTTGAGTTGCAGCAAGGGTCTGAAGGACCCTTTGGAAGTTCCAGTTGTTAGACCTGATTAGCCTCGAGAAGCCTCAGCGGAAATGGGCCTCATCTCGCCTGGAGGGCAAAACCTCCTGGATTTTCTCGAGTTACGGCAGGTGCTCTCGACTTACGACGGGGACCTCAGGGACTCGCTCTGGTGGCCTCAGGAAAGGCCAGTCCCCATGCGAATTCCTCGGGGGCCTCTCGGGATTCCTCTCCCGTCGATGCCGGGGCCTAAGACCTTGTGTGGAGTCGGGGCCGGAACCTGAGGATTCCTCTCCAGTGCTGACATGGATCTTGGGGTACTTCTGGAGTCTCCCCAGGGGAGTCAGTCCTCTTCTCGAATGCGGGCATGCACTTGCGCTTTCCTCCAGAGCGGTAGCAGCAGTGTCACGCAGTCCGCCGCGTGGATCAAAGGATCTATTGTTTTCCCTCGTGTCTTTCCCACGAGGCTTTCCCACGAGGCTTTCCCACAGGGCTGTCCCACGTGCACACGTGGTGGCAGTGGATCCTCGGCTTGAACGTCAAGGCAGTGCAGGGAAAACATGTTCCTCTGGAATGGACTGACACATCTGGGGGACTCTTGGAATGGTGGCACGACCCTGGAGTTCCTCTCGCCTTTCCTGTGGAGAGCGCCTCCTCTTGAGATGCGACGGGAACGCCGGGAATTCTTTCCCTACAAAACAGGGAAAGGATCCCTAATCTCGAGCTAGGAGGCGGAAACGGGGCTCCCCTGGATGTGTGCGGGACCCCACGTGCTTCCTCTCGAGTGGAGACGGGTATGTCGGGGAACTTCTTGACTTGCAGCAAGGGTGTGAAGGACCCTTTGGAAGTTCCAGTTGTTAGACCTGATTAGCCTCGAGAAGCCTCAGCGGAAATGGGCCTCATCTCGCCTGGAGGGCAAAACCTCCTGGATTTTCTCGAGTTACGGCAGGTGCTCTCGACTTACGACGGGGACCTCAGGGACCCGCTCTGGTGGCCTCAGGAAAGGCCAGTCCCCATGCGAATTCCTCGGGGGCCTCTCGGGATTACTCTCCCGTCGATGCCGGGGCCTAAGACCTTGTGTGGAGTCGGGGCCGGAAACTGAGGATTCCTCTCCAGTGCTGACATGGATCTTGGGGTACTTCTGGAGTCTCCCCAGGGGAGTCAGTCCTCGTCTCGAATGCGGGCATGCACTTGCGCTTTCCTCCAGAGCGGTAGCAGCAGTGTCACGCAGTCCGCCGCCTTGATCAAAGGATCTATGGTTTTCCCTCGAGTTTTCCCACGAGGCTTTCCCACGAGGCTTTCCCACAGGGCTGTCCCACGTGCACACGTGGTGGGAGTGGATCCTCGGCTTGAACGTCAAGGCAGTGCAGGGAAAACAGGTTCCTCTGGAATGGACTGACACATCTGGGGGACTCTTGGAATGGTGGCATGACCCTGGAGTTCCTCTCGGCTTTCCTGTGGAGAACGCCTCCTCTTGAGATGCGACGGGAACGCCGGGAATTCTTTCGCTACGAAACAGGGAAAGGATCCCTCATCTCGAGCTAGGAGGCGGAAACGGGGCTCCCCTGGATGTGTGCGGGACCCCACGTGCTTCCTCTCGAGTGGAGACGGGTATGTCGGGGAACTTCTTGAGTTGCAGCAAGGGTGTGAATGACCCTTTGGAAGTTCCAGTGGTTAGACGTGATTAGCCTCGAGAAGCCTCAGCGGAAATGGGCCTCATCTCGCCTGGAGGGCAAAACCTCCTGGATTTTCTCGAGTTGCGGCAGGTGCTCTCGACTTACGACGGGGACCTCAGGGACCCGCTCTGGTGGCCTCAGGAAAGGCCAGTCCCCATGCGAGTTCCTCGGGGGCCTCTCGGCATTCCTCTCCCGTCGATGCCGGGGCCTAAGACCTTGTGTGGAGTCGGGGCCGGAACCTGAGGATTCCTCTCCAGTGCTGACATGGATCTTGGGGTACTTCTGGAGTCTCCCCAGGGGAGTCAGTCCTCTTCTCGAATGCGGGCATGCACTTGCGCTTTCCTCCAGAGCGGTAGCAGCAGTGTCACGCAGTCCGCCGCGTGGATCAAAGGATCTATTGTTTTCCCTCGTGTCTTTCCCACGAGGCTTTCCCACGAGGCTTTCCCACAGGGCTGTCCCACGTGCACACGTGGTGGCAGTGGATCCTCGGCTTGAACGTCAAGGCAGTGCAGGGAAAACATGTTCCTCTGGAATGGACTGACACATCTGGGGGACTCTTGGAATGGTGGCACGACCCTGGAGTTCCTCTCGCCTTTCCTGTGGAGAGCGCCTCCTCTTGAGATGCGACGGGAACGCCGAAATTCTTTCCCTACAAAACAGGGAAAGGATCCCTAATCTCGAGCTAGGAGGCGGAAACGGGGCTCCCCTGGATGTGTGCGGGACCCCACGTGCTTCCTCTCGAGTGGAGACGGGTATGTCGGGGAACTTCTTGAGTTGCAGCAAGGGTGTGAAGGACCCTTTGGAAGTTCCAGTTGTTAGACCTGATTAGCCTCGAGAAGCCTCAGCGGAAATGGGCCTCATCTCGCCTGGAGGGCAAAACCTCCTGGATTTTCTCGAGTTACGGCAGGTGCTCTCGACTTACGACGGGGACCTCAGGGACCCGCTCTGGTGGCCTCAGGAAAGGCCAGTCCCCATGCGAATTCCTCGGGGGCCTCTCGGGATTCCTCTCCCGTCGATGCCGGGGCCTAAGACCTTGTGTGGAGTCGGGGCCGGAAACTGAGGATTCCTCTCCAGTGCTGACATGGATCTTGGGGTACTTCTGGAGTCTCCCCAGGGGAGTCAGTCCTCGTCTCGAATGCGGGCATGCACTTGCGCTTTCCTCCAGAGCGGTAGCACCAGTGTCACGCAGTCCGCCGCGTGGATCAAAGGATCTATGGTTTTCCCTCGAGTTTTCCCACGAGGCTTTCCCACGAGGCTTTCCCACAGGGCTGTCCCACGTGCACACGTGGTGGGAGTGGATCCTCGGCTTGAACGTCAAGGCAGTGCAGGGAAAACAGGTTCCTCTGGAATGGACTGACACATCTGGGGGACTCTTGGAATGGTGGCATGACCCTGGAGTTCCTCTCGGCTTTCCTGTGGAGAGCGCCTCCTCTTGAGATGCGACGGGAACGCCGGGAATTCTTTCCCTACGAAACAGGGAAAGGATCCCTCATCTCGAGCTAGGAGGCGGAAACGGGGCTCCCCTGGATGTGTGCGGGACCCCACGTGCTTCCTCTCGAGTGGAGACGGGTATGTCGGGGAACTTCTTGAGTTGCAGCAAGGGTGTGAAGGCCCTTTGGAAGTTCCAGTGGTTAGACGTGATTAGCCTCGAGAAGCCTCAGCGGAAATGGGCCTCATCTCGCCTGGAGGGCAAAACCTCCTGGATTTTCTCGAGTTGCGGCAGGTGCTCTCGACTTACGACGGGGACCTCAGGGACCCGCTCTGGTGGCCTCAGGAAAGGCCAGTCCCCATGCGAGTTCCTCGGGGGCCTCTCGGGATCCCTCTCCCGTCGATGCCGGGGCCTAAGACCTTGTGTGGAGTCGGGGCCGGAACCTGAGGATTCCTCTCCAGTGCTGACATGGATCTTGGGGTACTTCTGGAGTCTCCCCAGGGGAGTCAGTCCTCGTCTCGAATGCGGGCATGCACTTGCGCTTTCCTCCAGAGCGGTAGCAGCAGTGTCACGCAGTCCGCCGCGTGGATCAAAGGATCTATGGTTTTCCCTCGAGTCTTTCCCACGAGGCTTTCCCACGAGGCTTTCCCACAGGGCTGTCCCACGTGCACACGTGGTGGGAGTGGATCCTCGGCTTGAACGTCAAGGCAGTGCAGGGAAAACAGGTTCCTCTGGAATGGACTGACAAATCTGGGGGACTCTTGGAATGGTGGCACGACCCTGGAGTTCCTCTCGCCTTTCCTGTGGAGAGCGCCTCCTCTTGAGATGCGACGGGAACGCCGGGAATTCTTTCCCTACGAAACAGGGAAAGGATCCCTCATCTCGAGCTAGGAGGCGGAAACGGGGCTCCCCTGGATGTGTGCGGGACCCCACGTGCTTCCTCTCGAGTGGAGACGGGTATGTCGGGGAACTTCTTGAGTTGCAGCAAGGGTGTGAAGGACCCTTTGGAAGTTCCAGTGGTTAGACGTGATTAGCCTCGAGAAGCCTCAGCGGAAATGGGCCTCTTCTCGCCTGGAGGGCAAAACCTCCTGGATTTTCTCGAGTTGCGGCAGGTGCTCTCGACTTACGACGGGGACCTCAGGGACCCGCTCTGGTGGCCTCAGGAAAGGCCAGTCCCCATGCAAGTTCCTCGGGGGCCTCTCGGGATTCCTCTCCCGTCGATGCCGGGGCCTAAGACCTTGTGTGGAGTCGGGGCCGGAACCTGAGGATTCCTCTCCAGTGCTGACATGGATCTTGGGGTACTTCTGGAGTCTCCCCAGGGGAGTCAGTCCTCTTCTCGAATGCGGGCATGCACTTGCGCTTTCCTCCAGAGCGGTAGCAGCAGTGTCACTCAGTCCGCCGCGTGGATCAAAGGATCTATGGTTTTCCCTCGTGTCTTTCCCACGAGGCTTTCCCACGAGGCTTTCCCACAGGGCTGTCCCACGTGCACACGTGGTGGCAGTGGACCCTCGGCTTGAACGTCAAGGCAGTGCAGGGAAAACATGTTCCTCTGGAATGGACTGACACATCTGGGGGACTCTTGGAATGGTGGCACGACCCTGGAGTTCCTCTCGCCTTTCCTGAGGAGAGCGCCTCCTCTTGACATGCGACGGGAACGCCGGGAATTCTTTCCCTACAAAACAGGGAAAGGATCCCTAATCTCGAGCTAGGAGGCGGAAACGGGGCTCCCCTGGATGTGTGCGGGACCCCACGTGCTTCCTCTCGAGTGGAGACGGGTATGTCGGGGAACTTCTTGAGTTGCAGCAAGGGTCTGAAGGACCCTTTGGAAGTTCCAGTTGTTAGACCTGATTAGCCTCGAGAAGCCTCAGCGGAAATGGGCCTCATCTCGCCTGGAGGGCAAAACCTCCTGGATTTTCTCGAGTTACGGCAGGTGCTCTCGACTTACGACGGGGACCTCAGGGACCCGCTCTGGTGGCCTCAGGAAAGGCCAGTCCCCATGCGAATTCCTCGGGGGCCTCTCGGGATTCCTCTCCCGTCGATGCCGGGGCCTAAGACCTTGTGTGGAGTCGGGGCCGGAAACTGAGGATTCCTCTCCAGTGCTGACATGGATCTTGGGGTACTTCTGGAGTCTCCCCAGGGGAGTCAGTCCTCGTCTCGAATGCGGGCATGCACTTGCGCTTTCCTCCAGAGCGGTAGCAGCAGTGTCACGCAGTCCGCCGCGTGGATCAAAGGATCTATGGTTTTCCCTCGAGTTTTCCCACGAGGCTTTCCCACGAGGCTTTCCCACAGGGCTGTCCCACGTGCACACGTGGTGGGAGTGGATCCTCGGCTTGAACGTCAAGGCAGTGCAGGGAAAACAGGTTCCTCTGGAATGGACTGACACATCTGGGGGACTCTTGGGATGGTGGCATGACCCTGGAGTTCCTCTCGGCTTTCCTGTGGAGAGCGCCTCCTCTTGAGATGCGACGGGAACGCCGGGAATTCTTTCCCTACGAAACAGGGAAAGGATCCCTCATCTCGAGCTAGGAGGCGGAAACGGGGCTCCCCTGGATGTGTGCGGGACCCCACGTGCTTCCTCTCGAGTGGAGACGGGTATGTCGGGGAACTTCTTGAGTTGCAGCAAGGGTGTGAAGGACCCTTTGGAAGTTCCAGTGGTTAGACGTGATTAGCCTCGAGAAGCCTCAGCGGAAATGGGCCTCATCTCGCCTGGAGGGCAAAACCTCCTGGATTTTCTCGAGTTGCGGCAGGTGCTCTCGACTTACGACGGGGACCTCAGGGACCCGCTCTGGTGGCCTCAGGAAAGGCCAGTCCCCATGCGAGTTCCTCGGGGGCCTCTCGGGATCCCTCTCCCGTCGATGCCGGGGCCTAAGACCTTGTGTGGAGTCGGGGCCGGAACCTGAGGATTCCTCTCCAGTGCTGACATGGATCTTGGGGTACTTCTGGAGTCTCCCCAGGGGAGTCAGTCCTCGTCTCGAATGCGGGCATGCACTTGCGCTTTCCTCCAGAGCGGTAGCAGCAGTGTCACGCAGTCCGCCGCGTGGATCAAAGGATCTATGGTTTTCCCTCGAGTCTTTCCCACGAGGCTTTCCCACGAGGCTTTCCCACAGGGCTGTCCCACGTGCACACGTGGTGGGAGTGGATCCTCGGCTTGAACGTCAAGGCAGTGCAGGGAAAACAGGTTCCTCTGGAATGGACTGACACATCTGGGGGACTCTTGGAATGGTGGCACGACCCTGGAGTTCCTCTCGCCTTTCCTGTGGAGAGCGCCTCCTCTTGAGATGCGACGGGAACGCCGGGAATTCTTTCCCTACGAAACAGGGAAAGGATCCCTCATCTCGAGCTAGGAGGCGGAAACGGGGCTCCCCTGGATGTGTGCGGGACCCCACGTGCTTCCTCTCGAGTGGAGACGGGTATGTCGGGGAACTTCTTGAGTTGCAGCAAGGGTGTGAAGGACCCTTTGGAAGTTCCAGTGGTTAGACGTGATTAGCCTCGAGAAGCCTCAGCGGAAATGGGCCTCATCTCGCCTGGAGGGCAAAACCTCCTGGATTTTCTCGAGTTGCGGCAGGTGCTCTCGACTTACGACGGGGACCTCAGGGACCCGCTCTGGTGGCCTCAGGAAAGGCCAGTCCCCATGCAAGTTCCTCGGGGGCCTCTCGGGATTCCTCTCCCGTCGATGCCGGGGCCTAAGACCTTGTGTGGAGTCGGGGCCGGAACCTGAGGATTCCTCTCCAGTGCTGACATGGATCTTGGGGTACTTCTGGAGTCTCCCCAGGGGAGTCAGTCCTCTTCTCGAATGCGGGCATGCACTTGCGCTTTCCTCCAGAGCGGTAGCAGCAGTGTCACTCAGTCCGCCGCGTGGATCAAAGGATCTATGGTTTTCCCTCGTGTCTTTCCCACGAGGCTTTCCCACGAGGCTTTCCCACAGGGCTGTCCCACGTGCACACGTGGTGGCAGTGGATCCTCGGCTTGAACGTCAAGGCGGTGCAGGGAAAACAGGTTCCTCTGGAATGGACTGACACATCTGGGGGACTCTTGGAATGGTGGCACGACCCTGCAGTTCCTCTCGCCTTTCCTGTGGAGAGCGCCTCCTCTTGACATGCGACGGGAACGCCGGGAATTCTTTCCCTACAAAACAGGGAAAGGATCCCTAATCTCGAGCTAGGAGGCGGAAACGGGGCTCCCCTGGATGTGTGCGGGACCCCACGTGCTTCCTCTCGAGTGGAGACGGGTATGTCGGGGAACTTCTTGAGTTGCAGCAAGGGTGTGAAGGACCCTTTGGAAGTTCCAGTTGTTATACCTGATTAGCCTCGAGAAGCCTCAGCGGAAATGGGCCTCATCTCGCCTGGAGGGCAAAACCTCCTGGATTTTCTCGAGTTACGGCAGGTGCTCTCGACTTACGACGGGGACCTCAGGGACCCGCTCTGGTGGCCTCAGGAAAGGCCAGTCCCCATGCGAATTCCTCGGGGGCCTCTCGGGATTACTCTCCCGTCGATGCCGGGGCCTAAGACCTTGTGTGGAGTCGGGGCCGGAAACTGAGGATTCCTCTCCAGTGCTGACATGGATCTTGGGGTACTTCTGGAGTCTCCCCAGGGGAGTCAGTCCTCGTCTCGAATGCGGGCATGCACTTGCGCTTTCCTCCAGAGCGGTAGCAGCAGTGTCACGCAGTCCGCCGCGTGGATCAAAGGATCTATGGTTTTCCCTCGAGTTTTCCCACGAGGCTTTCCCACGAGGCTTTCCCACAGGGCTGTCCCACGTGCACACGTGGTGGGAGTGGATCCTCGGCTTGAACGTCAAGGCAGTGCAGGGAAAACAGGTTCCTCTGGAATGGACTGACACATCTGGGGGACTCTTGGAATGGTGGCATGACCCTGGAGTTACTCTCGCCTTTCCTGTGGAGAGCGCCTCCTCTTGAGATGCGACGGGAACGCCGGGAATTCTTTCCCTACGAAACAGGGAAAGGATCCCTCATCTCGAGCTAGGAGGCGGAAACGGGGCTCCCCTGGATGTGTGCGGGACCCCACGTGCTTCCTCTCGAGTGGAGACGGGTATGTCGGGGAACTTCTTGAGTTGCAGCAAGGGTGTGAAGGACCCTTTGGAAGTTCCAGTGGTTAGACGTGATTAGCCTCGAGAAGCCTCAGCGGAAATGGGCCTCATCTCGCCTGGAGGGCAAAACCTCCTGGATTTTCTCGAGTTGCGGCAGGTGCTCTCGACTTACGACGGGGACCTCAGGGACCCGCTCTGGTGGCCTCAGGAAAGGCCAGTCCCCATGCGAGTTCCTCGGGGGCCTCTCGGCATTCCTCTCCCGTCGATGCCGGGGCCTAAGACCTTGTGTGGAGTCGGGGCCGGAACATGAGGATTCCTCTCCAGTGCTGACATGGATCTTGGGGTACTTCTGGAGTCTCCCCAGGGGAGTCAGTCCTCGTCTCGAATGCGGGCATGCACTTGCGCTTTCCTCCAGAGCGGTAGCAGCAGTGTCACGCAGTCCGCCGCGTGGATCAAAGGATCTATGGTTTTCCCTCGAGTTTTCCCACGAGGCTTTCCCACGAGGCTTTCCCACAGGGCTGTCCCACGTGCACACGTGGTGGGAGTGGATCCTCGGCTTGAACGTCAAGGCAGTGCAGGGAAAACAGGTTCCTCTGGAATGGACTGACACATCTGGGGGACTCTTGGAATGGTGGCATGACCCTGGAGTTCCTCTCGGCTTTCCTGTGGAGAGCGCCTCCTCTTGAGATGCGACGGGAACGCCGGGAATTCTTTCCCTACGAAACAGGGAAAGGATCCCTCATCTCGAGCTAGGAGGCGGAAACGGGGCTCCCCTGGATGTGTGCGGGACCCCACGTGCTTCCTCTCGAGTGGAGACGGGTATGTCGGGGAACTTCTTGAGTTGCAGCAAGGGTGTGAAGGACCCTTTGGAAGTTCCAGTGGTTAGACGTGATTAGCCTCGAGAAGCCTCAGCGGAAATGGGCCTCATCTCGCCTGGAGGGCAAAACCTCCTGGATTTTCTCGAGTTGCGGCAGGTGCTCTCGACTTACGACGGGGACCTCAGGGACCCGCTCTGGTGGCCTCAGGAAAGGCCAGTCCCCATGCGAGTTCCTCGGGGGCCTCTCGGGATCCCTCTCCCGTCGATGCCGGGGCCTAAGACCTTGTGTGGAGTCGGGGCCGGAACCTGAGGATTCCTCTCCAGTGCTGACATGGATCTTGGGGTACTTCTGGAGTCTCCCCAGGGGAGTCAGTCCTCGTCTCGAATGCGGGCATGCACTTGCGCTTTCCTCCAGAGCGGTAGCAGCAGTGTCACGCAGTCCGCCGCGTGGATCAAAGGATCTATGGTTTTCCCTCGAGTCTTTCCCACGAGGCTTTCCCACGAGGCTTTCCCACAGGGCTGTCCCACGTGCACACGTGGTGGGAGTGGATCCTCGGCTTGAACGTCAAGGCAGTGCAGGGAAAACAGGTTCCTCTGGAATGGACTGACAAATCTGGGGGACTCTTGGAATGGTGGCACGACCCTGGAGTTCCTCTCGCCTTTCCTGTGGAGAGCGCCTCCTCTTGAGATGCGACGGGAACGCCGGGAATTCTTTCCCTACGAAACAGGGAAAGGATCCCTCATCTCGAGCTAGGAGGCGGAAACGGGGCTCCCCTGGATGTGTGCGGGACCCCACGTGCTTCCTCTCGAGTGGAGACGGGTATGTCGGGGAACTTCTTGAGTTGCAGCAAGGGTGTGAAGGACCCTTTGGAAGTTCCAGTGGTTAGACGTGATTAGCCTCGAGAAGCCTCAGCGGAAATGGGCCTCATCTCGCCTGGAGGGCAAAACCTCCTGGATTTTCTCGAGTTGCGGCAGGTGCTCTCGACTTACGACGGGGACCTCAGGGACCCGCTCTGGTGGCCTCAGGAAAGGCCAGTCCCCATGCAAGTTCCTCGGGGGCCTCTCGGGATTCCTCTCCCGTCGATGCCGGGGCCTAAGACCTTGTGTGGAGTCGGGGCCGGAACCTGAGGATTCCTCTCCAGTGCTGACATGGATCTTGGGGTACTTCTGGAGTCTCCCCAGGGGAGTCAGTCCTCTTCTCGAATGCGGGCATGCACTTGCGCTTTCCTCCAGAGCGGTAGCAGCAGTGTCACTCAGTCCGCCGCGTGGATCAAAGGATCTATGGTTTTCCCTCGTGTCTTTCCCACGAGGCTTTCCCACGAGGCTTTCCCACAGGGCTGTCCCACGTGCACACGTGGTGGCAGTGGACCCTCGGCTTGAACGTCAAGGCAGTGCAGGGAAAACATGTTCCTCTGGAATGGACTGACACATCTGGGGGACTCTTGGAATGGTGGCACGACCCTGGAGTTCCTCTCGCCTTTCCTGAGGAGAGCGCCTCCTCTTGACATGCGACGGGAACGCCGGGAATTCTTTCCCTACAAAACAGGGAAAGGATCCCTAATCTCGAGCTAGGAGGCGGAAACGGGGCTCCCCTGGATGTGTGCGGGACCCCACGTGCTTCCTCTCGAGTGGAGACGGGTATGTCGGGGAACTTCTTGAGTTGCAGCAAGGGTGTGAAGGACCCTTTGGAAGTTCCAGTTGTTAGACCTGATTAGCCTCGAGAAGCCTCAGCGGAAATGGGCCTCATCTCGCCTGGAGGGCAAAACCTCCTGGATTTTCTCGAGTTACGGCAGGTGCTCTCGACTTACGACGGGGACCTCAGGGACCCGCTCTGGTGGCCTCAGGAAAGGCCAGTCCCCATGCGAATTCCTCGGGGGCCTCTCGGGATTCCTCTCCCGTCGATGCCGGGGCCTAAGACCTTGTGTGGAGTCGGGGCCGGAAACTGAGGATTCCTCTCCAGTGCTGACATGGATCTTGGGGTACTTCTGGAGTCTCCCCAGGGGAGTCAGTCCTCGTCTCGAATGCGGGCATGCACTTGCGCTTTCCTCCAGAGCGGTAGCAGCAGTGTCACGCAGTCCGCCGCGTGGATCAAAGGATCTATGGTTTTCCCTCGAGTTTTCCCACGAGGCTTTCCCACGAGGCTTTCCCACAGGGCTGTCCCACGTGCACACGTGGTGGGAGTGGATCCTCGGCTTGAACGTCAAGGCAGTGCAGGGAAAACAGGTTCCTCTGGAATGGACTGACACATCTGGGGGACTCTTGGAATGGTGGCATGACCCTGGAGTTCCTCTCGGCTTTCCTGTGGAGAGCGCCTCCTCTTGAGATGCGACGGGAACGCCGGGAATTCTTTCCCTACGAAACAGGGAAAGGATCCCTCATCTCGAGCTAGGAGGCGGAAACGGGGCTCCCCTGGATGTGTGCGGGACCCCACGTGCTTCCTCTCGAGTGGAGACGGGTATGTCGGGGAACTTCTTGAGTTGCAGCAAGGGTGTGAAGGACCCTTTGGAAGTTCCAGTGGTTAGACGTGATTAGCCTCGAGAAGCCTCAGCGGAAATGGGCCTCATCTCGCCTGGAGGGCAAAACCTCCTGGATTTTCTCGAGTTGCGGCAGGTGCTCTCGACTTACGACGGGGACCTCAGGGACCCGCTCTGGTGGCCTCAGGAAAGGCCAGTCCCCATGCGAGTTCCTCGGGGGCCTCTCGGGATCCCTCTCCCGTCGATGCCGGGGCCTAAGACCTTGTGTGGAGTCGGGGCCGGAACCTGAGGATTCCTCTCCAGTGCTGACATGGATCTTGGGGTACTTCTGGAGTCTCCCCAGGGGAGTCAGTCCTCGTCTCGAATGCGGGCATGCACTTGCGCTTTCCTCCAGAGCGGTAGCAGCAGTGTCACGCAGTCCGCCGCGTGGATCAAAGGATCTATGGTTTTCCCTCGAGTCTTTCCCACGAGGCTTTCCCACGAGGCTTTCCCACAGGGCTGTCCCACGTGCACACGTGGTGGGAGTGGATCCTCGGCTTGAACGTCAAGGCAGTGCAGGGAAAACAGGTTCCTCTGGAATGGACTGACACATCTGGGGGACTCTTGGAATGGTGGCACGACCCTGGAGTTCCTCTCGCCTTTCCTGTGGAGAGCGCCTCCTCTTGAGATGCGACGGGAACGCCGGGAATTCTTTCCCTACGAAACAGGGAAAGGATCCCTCATCTCGAGCTAGGAGGCGGAAACGGGGCTCCCCTGGATGTGTGCGGGACCCCACGTGCTTCCTCTCGAGTGGAGACGGGTATGTCGGGGAACTTCTTGAGTTGCAGCAAGGGTGTGAAGGACCCTTTGGAAGTTCCAGTGGTTAGACGTGATTAGCCTCGAGAAGCCTCAGCGGAAATGGGCCTCATCTCGCCTGGAGGGCAAAACCTCCTGGATTTTCTCGAGTTGCGGCAGGTGCTCTCGACTTACGACGGGGACCTCAGGGACCCGCTCTGGTGGCCTCAGGAAAGGCCAGTCCCCATGCAAGTTCCTCGGGGGCCTCTCGGGATTCCTCTCCCGTCGATGCCGGGGCCTAAGACCTTGTGTGGAGTCGGGGCCGGAACCTGAGGATTCCTCTCCAGTGCTGACATGGATCTTGGGGTACTTCTGGAGTCTCCCCAGGGGAGTCAATCCTCTTCTCGAATGCGGGCATGCACTTGCGCTTTCCTCCAGAGCGGTAGCAGCAGTGTCACTCAGTCCGCCGCGTGGATCAAAGGATCTATGGTTTTCCCTCGTGTCTTTCCCACGAGGCTTTCCCACGAGGCTTTCCCACAGGGCTGTCCCACGTGCACACGTGGTGGCAGTGGATCCTCGGCTTGAACGTCAAGGCAGTGCAGGGAAAACAGGTTCCTCTGGAATGGACTGACACATCTGGGGGACTCCTGGAATGGTGGCACGACCCTGGAGTTCCTCTCGCCTTTCCTGTGGAGAGCGCCTCCTCTTGACATGCGACGGGAACGCCGGGAATTCTTTCCCTACAAAACAGGGAAAGGATCCCTAATCTCGAGCTAGGAGGCGGAAACGGGGCTCCCCTGGATGTGTGCGGGACCCCACGTGCTTCCTCTCGAGTGGAGACGGGTATGTCGGGGAACTTCTTGAGTTGCAGCAAGGGTGTGAAGGACCCTTTGGAAGTTCCAGTTGTTATACCTGATTAGCCTCGAGAAGCCTCAGCGGAAATGGGCCTCATCTCGCCTGGAGGGCAAAACCTCCTGGATTTTCTCGAGTTACGGCAGGTGCTCTCGACTTACGACGGGGACCTCAGGGACCCGCTCTGGTGGCCTCAGGAAAGGCCAGTCCCCATGCGAATTCCTCGGGGGCCTCTCGGGATTACTCTCCCGTCGATGCCGGGGCCTAAGACCTTGTGTGGAGTCGGGGCCGGAAACTGAGGATTCCTCTCCAGTGCTGACATGGATCTTGGGGTACTTCTGGAGTCTCCCCAGGGGAGTCAGTCCTCGTCTCGAATGCGGGCATGCACTTGCGCTTTCCTCCAGAGCGGTAGCAGCAGTGTCACGCAGTCCGCCGCGTGGATCAAAGGATCTATGGTTTTCCCTCGAGTTTTCCCACGAGGCTTTCCCACGAGGCTTTCCCACAGGGCTGTCCCACGTGCACACGTGGTGGGAGTGGATCCTCGGCTTGAACGTCAAGGCAGTGCAGGGAAAACAGGTTCCTCTGGAATGGACTGACACATCTGGGGGACTCTTGGAATGGTGGCATGACCCTGGAGTTACTCTCGCCTTTCCTGTGGAGAGCGCCTCCTCTTGAGATGCGACGGGAACGCCGGGAATTCTTTCCCTACGAAACAGGGAAAGGATCCCTCATCTCGAGCTAGGAGGCGGAAACGGGGCTCCCCTGGATGTGTGCGGGACCCCACGTGCTTCCTCTCGAGTGGAGACGGGTATGTCGGGGAACTTCTTGAGTTGCAGCAAGGGTGTGAAGGACCCTTTGGAAGTTCCAGTGGTTAGACGTGATTAGCCTCGAGAAGCCTCAGCGGAAATGGGCCTCATCTCGCCTGGAGGGCAAAACCTCCTGGATTTTCTCGAGTTGCGGCAGGTGCTCTCGACTTACGACGGGGACCTCAGGGACCCGCTCTGGTGGCCTCAGGAAAGGCCAGTCCCCATGCGAGTTCCTCGGGGGCCTCTCGGCATTCCTCTCCCGTCGATGCCGGGGCCTAAGACCTTGTGTGGAGTCGGGGCCGGAACATGAGGATTCCTCTCCAGTGCTGACATGGATCTTGGGGTACTTCTGGAGTCTCCCCAGGGGAGTCAGTCCTCGTCTCGAATGCGGGCATGCACTTGCGCTTTCCTCCAGAGCGGTAGCAGCAGTGTCACGCAGTCCGCCGCGTGGATCAAAGGATCTATGGTTTTCCCTCGAGTTTTCCCACGAGGCTTTCCCACGAGGCTTTCCCACAGGGCTGTCCCACGTGCACACGTGGTGGGAGTGGATCCTCGGCTTGAACGTCAAGGCAGTGCAGGGAAAACAGGTTCCTCTGGAATGGACTGACACATCTGGGGGACTCTTGGAATGGTGGCATGACCCTGGAGTTCCTCTCGGCTTTCCTGTGGAGAGCGCCTCCTCTTGAGATGCGACGGGAACGCCGGGAATTCTTTCCCTACGAAACAGGGAAAGGATCCCTCATCTCGAGCTAGGAGGCGGAAACGGGGCTCCCCTGGATGTGTGCGGGACCCCACGTGCTTCCTCTCGAGTGGAGACGGGTATGTCGGGGAACTTCTTGAGTTGCAGCAAGGGTGTGAAGGACCCTTTGGAAGTTCCAGTGGTTAGACGTGATTAGCCTCGAGAAGCCTCAGCGGAAATGGGCCTCATCTCGCCTGGAGGGCAAAACCTCCTGGATTTTCTCGAGTTGCGGCAGGTGCTCTCGACTTACGACGTGGACCTCAGGGACCCGCTCTGGTGGCCTCAGGAAAGGCCAGTCCCCATGCGAGTTCCTCGGGGGCCTCTCGGGATCCCTCTCCCGTCGATGCCGGGGCCTAAGACCTTGTGTGGAGTCGGGGCCGGAACCTGAGGATTCCTCTCTAGTGCTGACATGGATCTTGGGGTACTTCTGGAGTCTCCCCAGGGGAGTCAGTCCTCGTCTCGAATGCGGGCATGCACTTGCGCTTTCCTCCAGAGCGGTAGCAGCAGTGTCACGCAGTCCGCCGCGTGGATCAAAGGATCTATGGTTTTCCCTCGAGTCTTTCCCACGAGGCTTTCCCACGAGGCTTTCCCACAGGGCTGTCCCACGTGCACACGTGGTGGGAGTGGATCCTCGGCTTGAACGTCAAGGCAGTGCAGGGAAAACAGGTTCCTCTGGAATGGACTGACACATCTGGGGGACTCTTGGAATGGTGGCACGACCCTGGAGTTCCTCTCGCCTTTCCTGTGGAGAGCGCCTCCTCTTGAGATGCGACGGGAACGCCGGGAATTCTTTCCCTACGAAACAGGGAAAGGATCCCTCATCTCGAGCTAGGAGGCGGAAACGGGGCTCCCCTGGATGTGTGCGGGACCCCACGTGCTTCCTCTCGAGTGGAGACGGGTATGTCGGGGAACTTCTTGAGTTGCAGCAAGGGTGTGAAGGACCCTTTGGAAGTTCCAGTGGTTAGACGTGATTAGCCTCGAGAAGCCTCAGCGGAAATGGGCCTCATCTCGCCTGGAGGGCAAAACCTCCTGGATTTTCTCGAGTTGCGGCAGGTGCTCTCGACTTACGACGGGGACCTCAGGGACCCGCTCTGGTTGCCTCAGGAAAGGCCAGTCCCCATGCAAGTTCCTCGGGGGCCTCTCGGGATTCCTCTCCCGTCGATGCCGGGGCCTAAGACCTTGTGTGGAGTCGGGGCCGGAACCTGAGGATTCCTCTCCAGTGCTGACATGGATCTTGGGGTACTTCTGGAGTCTCCCCAGGGGAGTCAGTCCTCTTCTCGAATGCGGGCATGCACTTGCGCTTTCCTCCAGAGCGGTAGCAGCAGTGTCACTCAGTCCGCCGCGTGGATCAAAGGATCTATGGTTTTCCCTCGTGTCTTTCCCACGAGGCTTTCCCACGAGGCTTTCCCACAGGGCTGTCCCACGTGCACACGTGGTGGCAGTGGATCCTCGGCTTGAACGTCAAGGCAGTGCAGGGAAAACAGGTTCCTCTGGAATGGACTGACACATCTGGGGGACTCTTGGAATGGTGGCACGACCCTGGAGTTCCTCTCGCCTTTCCTGTGGAGAGCGCCTCCTCTTGACATGCGACGGGAACGCCGGGAATTCTTTCCCTACAAAACAGGGAAAGGATCCCTAATCTCGAGCTAGGAGGCGGAAACGGGGCTCCCCTGGATGTGTGCGGGACCCCACGTGCTTCCTCTCGAGTGGAGACGGGTATGTCGGGGAACTTCTTGAGTTGCAGCAAGGGTGTGAAGGACCCTTTGGAAGTTCCAGTTGTTATACCTGATTAGCCTCGAGAAGCCTCAGCGGAAATGGGCCTCATCTCGCCTGGAGGGCAAAACCTCCTGGATTTTCTCGAGTTACGGCAGGTGCTCTCGACTTACGACGGGGACCTCAGGGACCCGCTCTGGTGGCCTCAGGAAAGGCCAGTCCCCATGCGAATTCCTCGGGGGCCTCTCGGGATTACTCTCCCGTCGATGCCGGGGCCTAAGACCTTGTGTGGAGTCGGGGCCGGAAACTGAGGATTCCTCTCCAGTGCTGACATGGATCTTGGGGTACTTCTGGAGTCTCCCCAGGGGAGTCAGTCCTCGTCTCGAATGCGGGCATGCACTTGCGCTTTCCTCCAGAGCGGTAGCAGCAGTGTCACGCAGTCCGCCGCGTGGATCAAAGGATCTATGGTTTTCCCTCGAGTTTTCCCACGAGGCTTTCCCACGAGGCTTTCCCACAGGGCTGTCCCACGTGCACACGTGGTGGGAGTGGATCCTCGGCTTGAACGTCAAGGCAGTGCAGGGAAAACAGGTTCCTCTGGAATGGACTGACACATCTGGGGGACTCTTGGAATGGTGGCATGACCCTGGAGTTCCTCTCGGCTTTCCTGTGGAGAGCGCCTCCTCTTGAGATGCGACGGGAACGCCGGGAATTCTTTCCCTACGAAACAGGGAAAGGATCCCTCATCTCGAGCTAGGAGGCGGAAACGGGGCTCCCCTGGATGTGTGCGGGACCCCACGTGCTTCCTCTCGAGTGGAGACGGGTATGTCGGGGAACTTCTTGAGTTGCAGCAAGGGTGTGAAGGACCCTTTGGAAGTTCCAGTGGTTAGACGTGATTAGCCTCGAGAAGCCTCAGCGGAAATGGGCCTCATCTCGCCTGGAGGGCAAAACCTCCTGGATTTTCTCGAGTTGCGGCAGGTGCTCTCGACTTACGACGGGGACCTCAGGGACCCGCTCTGGTGGCCTCAGGAAAGGCCAGTCCCCATGCGAGTTCCTCGGGGGCCTCTCGGCATTCCTCTCCCGTCGATGCCGGGGCCTAAGACCTTGTGTGGAGTCGGGGCCGGAACATGAGGATTCCTCTCCAGTGCTGACATGGATCTTGGGGTACTTCTGGAGTCTCCCCAGGGGAGTCAGTCCTCGTCTCGAATGCGGGCATGCACTTGCGCTTTCCTCCAGAGCGGTAGCAGCAGTGTCACGCAGTCCGCCGCGTGGATCAAAGGATCTATGTTTTTCCCTCGAGTCTTTCCCACGAGGCTTTCCCACGAGGCTTTCCCACAGGGCTGTCCCACGTGCACACGTGGTGGGAGTGGATCCTCGGCTTGAACGTCAAGGCAGTGCAGGGAAAACAGGTTCCTCTGGAATGGACTGACACATCTGGGGGACTCTTGGAATGGTGGCACGACCCTGGAGTTCCTCTCGCCTTTCCTGTGGAGAGCGCCTCCTCTTGAGATGCGACGGGAACGCCGGGAATTCTTTCCCTACGAAACAGGGAAAGGATCCCTCATCTCGAGCTAGGAGGCGGAAACGGGGCTCCCCTGGATGTGTGCGGGACCCCACGTGCTTCCTCTCGAGTGGAGACGGGTATGTCGGGGAACTTCTTGAGTTGCAGCAAGGGTGTGAAGGACCCTTTGGAAGTTCCAGTGGTTAGACGTGATTAGCCTCGAGAAGCCTCAGCGGAAATGGGCCTCATCTCGCCTGGAGGGCAAAACCTCCTGGATTTTCTCGAGTTGCCGCAGGTGCTCTCGACTTACGACGGGGACCTCAGGGACCTGCTCTGGTGGACTCAGGAAAGGCCAGTCCCCATGCGAGTTCCTCGGGGGCCTCTCGGGATCCCTCTCCCGTCGATGCCGGGGCCTAAGACCTTGTGTGGAGTCGGGGCTGGAACCTGAGGATTCCTCTCCAGTGCTGACATGGATCTTGGGGTACTTCTGGAGTCTCCCCAGGGGAGTCAGTCCTCGTCTCGAATGCGGGCATGCACTTGCGCTTTCCTCCAGAGCGGTAGCAGCAGTGTCACGCAGTCCGCCGCGTGGATCAAAGGATCTATGGTTTTCCCTCGAGTCTTTCCCACGAGGCTTTCCCACGAGACTTTCCCACAGGGCTGTCCCACGTGCACACGTGGTGGGAGTCGATCCTCGGCTTGAACGTCAAGGCAGTGCAGGGAAAACAGGTTCCTCTGGAATGGACTGACACATCTGGGGGACTCTTGGAATGGTGGCATGACCCTGGAGTTCCTCTCGCCTTTCCTGTGGAGAGCGCCTCCTCTTGAGATGCGACGGGAACGCCGGGAATTCTTTCCCTACGAAACAGGGAAAGGATCCCTCATCTCGAGCTAGGAGGCGGAAACGGGGCTCCCCTGGATGTGTGCGGGACCCCACGTGCTTCCTCTCGAGTGGAGACGGGTATGTCGGGGAACTTCTTGAGTTGCAGCAATGCTGTGAAGGACCCTTTGGAAGTTCCAGTGGTTAGACGTGATTAGCCTCGAGAAGCCTCAGCGGAAATGGGCCTCATCTCGCCTGGAGGGCAAAACCTCCTGGATTTTCTCGAGTGGCGGCAGGTGCTCTTGACTTACGACGGGGACCTCAGGGACCCGCTCTGGTGGCCTCAGGAAAGGCCAGTCCCCATGCGAGTTCCTCGGGGGCCTCTCGGCATTCCTCTCCCGTCGATGCCGGGGCCTAAGACCTTGTGTGGAGTCGGGGCCGGAACCTGAGGATTCCTCTCCAGTGCTGACATGGATCTTGGGGTACTTCTGGAGTCTCCCCAGGGGAGTCAGTCCTCGTCTCGAATGCGGGCATGAACTTGCGCTTTCCTCCAGAGCGGTAGCAGCAGTGTCACGCAGTCCGCCGCGTGGATCAAAGGATCTATGGTTTTCCCTCGAGTCTTTCCCACGAGGCTTTCCCACGAGGCTTTCCCACAGGGCTGTCCCACGTGCACACGTGGTGGGAGTCGATCCTCGGCTTGAACGTCAAGGCAGTGCAGGGAAAACAGGTTCCTCTGGAATGGACTGACACATCTGGGGGACTCTTGGAATGGTGGCACGACCCTGGAGTTCCTCTCGCCTTTCCTGTGGAGAGCGCCTCCTCTTGAGATGCGACGGGAACGCCGGGAATTCTTTCCCTACGAAACAGGGAAAGGATCCCTCATCTCGAGCTAGGAGGCGGAAACGGGGCTCCCCTGGATGTGTGCGGGACCCCACGTGCTTCCTCTCGAGTGGAGACGGGTATGTCGGGGAACTTCTTGAGTTGCAGCAAGGGTGTGAAGGACCCTTTGGAAGTTCCAGTGGTTAGACGTAATTAGCCTCGAGAAGCCTCAGCGGAAATGGGCCTCATCTCGCCTGGAGGGCAAAACCTCCTGGATTTTCTCGAGTTGCGGCAGGTGCTCTCGACTTACGACGGGGACCTCAGGGACCCGCTCTGGTGGCCTCAGGAAAGGCCAGTCCCCATGCGAGTTCCTCGGGGGCCTCTCGGGATCCCTCTCCCGTCGATGCCGGGGCCTAAGACCTTGTGTGGAGTCGGGGCCGGAACCTGAGGATTCCTCTCCAGTGCTGACATGGATCTTGGGGTACTTCTGGAGTCTCCCCAGGGGAGTCAGTCCTCGTCTCGAATGCGGGCATGCACTTGCGCTTTCCTCCAGAGCGGTAGCAGCAGTGTCACGCAGTCCGCCGCGTGGATCAAAGGATCTATGGTTTTCCCTCGAGTCTTTCCCACGAGGCTTTCCCACGAGGCTTTCCCACAGGGCTGTCCCACGTGCACACGTGGTGGGAGTGGATCCTCGGCTTGAACGTCAAGGCAGTGCAGGGAAAACAGGTTCCTCTGGAATGGACTGACACATCTGGGGGACTCTTGGAATGGTGGCACGACCCTGGAGTTCCTCTCGCCTTTCCTGTGGAGAGCGCCTCCTCTTGAGATGCGACGGGAACGCCGGGAATTCTTTCCCTACGAAACAGGGAAAGGATCCCTCATCTCGAGCTAGGAGGCGGAAACGGGGCTCCCCTGGATGTGTGCGGGACCCCACGTGCTTCCTCTCGAGTGGAGACGGGTATGTCGGGGAACTTCTTGAGTTGCAGCAAGGGTGTGAAGGACCCTTTGGAAGTTCCAGTGGTTAGACGTGATTAGCCTCGAGAAGCCTCAGCGGAAATGGGCCTCATCTCGCCTGGAGGGCAAAACCTCCTGGATTTTCTCGAGTTGCGGCAGGTGCTCTCGACTTACGACGGGGACCTCAGGGACCCGCTCTGGTGGCCTCAGGAAAGGCCAGTCCCCATGCAAGTTCCTCGGGGGCCTCTCGGGATTCCTCTCCCGTCGATGCCGGGGCCTAAGACCTTGTGTGGAGTCGGGGCCGGAACCTGAGGATTCCTCTCCAGTGCTGACATGGATCTTGGGGTACTTCTGGAGTCTCCCCAGGGGAGTCAGTCCTCTTCTCGAATGCGGGCATGCACTTGCGCTTTCCTCCAGAGCGGTAGCAGCAGTGTCACTCAGTCCGCCGCGTGGATCAAAGGATCTATGGTTTTCCCTCGTGTCTTTCCCACGAGGCTTTCCCACGAGGCTTTCCCACAGGGCTGTCCCACGTGCACACGTGGTGGCAGTGGATCCTCGGCTTGAACGTCAAGGCAGTGCAGGGAAAACAGGTTCCTCTGGAATGGACTGACACATCTGGGGGACTCTTGGAATGGTGGCACGACCCTGGAGTTCCTCTCGCCTTTCCTGTGGAGAGCGCCTCCTCTTGACATGCGACGGGAACGCCGGGAATTCTTTCCCTACAAAACAGGGAAAGGATCCCTAATCTCGAGCTAGGAGGCGGAAACGGGGCTCCCCTGGATGTGTGCGGGACCCCACGTGCTTCCTCTCGAGTGGAGACGGGTATGTCGGGGAACTTCTTGAGTTGCAGCAAGGGTGTGAAGGACCCTTTGGAAGTTCCAGTTGTTATACCTGATTAGCCTCGAGAAGCCTCAGCGGAAATGGGCCTCATCTCGCCTGGAGGGCAAAACCTCCTGGATTTTCTCGAGTTACGGCAGGTGCTCTCGACTTACGACGGGGACCTCAGGGACCCGCTCTGGTGGCCTCAGGAAAGGCCAGTCCCCATGCGAATTCCTCGGGGGCCTCTCGGGATTACTCTCCCGTCGATGCCGGGGCCTAAGACCTTGTGTGGAGTCGGGGCCGGAAACTGAGGATTCCTCTCCAGTGCTGACATGGATCTTGGGGTACTTCTGGAGTCTCCCCAGGGGAGTCAGTCCTCGTCTCGAATGCGGGCATGCACTTGCGCTTTCCTCCAGAGCGGTAGCAGCAGTGTCACGCAGTCCGCCGCGTGGATCAAAGGATCTATGGTTTTCCCTCGAGTTTTCCCACGAGGCTTTCCCACGAGGCTTTCCCACAGGGCTGTCCCACGTGCACACGTGGTGGGAGTGGATCCTCGGCTTGAACGTCAAGGCAGTGCAGGGAAAACAGGTTCCTCTGGAATGGACTGACACATCTGGGGGACTCTTGGAATGGTGGCATGACCCTGGAGTTACTCTCGCCTTTCCTGTGGAGAGCGCCTCCTCTTGAGATGCGACGGGAACGCCGGGAATTCTTTCCCTACGAAACAGGGAAAGGATCCCTCATCTCGAGCTAGGAGGCGGAAACGGGGCTCCCCTGGATGTGTGCGGGACCCCACGTGCTTCCTCTCGAGTGGAGACGGGTATGTCGGGGAACTTCTTGAGTTGCAGCAAGGGTGTGAAGGACCCTTTGGAAGTTCCAGTGGTTAGACGTGATTAGCCTCGAGAAGCCTCAGCGGAAATGGGCCTCATCTCGCCTGGAGGGCAAAACCTCCTGGATTTTCTCGAGTTGCGGCAGGTGCTCTCGACTTACGACGGGGACCTCAGGGACCCGCTCTGGTGGCCTCAGGAAAGGCCAGTCCCCATGCGAGTTCCTCGGGGGCCTCTCGGCATTCCTCTCCCGTCGATGCCGGGGCCTAAGACCTTGTGTGGAGTCGGGGCCGGAACATGAGGATTCCTCTCCAGTGCTGACATGGATCTTGGGGTACTTCTGGAGTCTCCCCAGGGGAGTCAGTCCTCGTCTCGAATGCGGGCATGCACTTGCGCTTTCCTCCAGAGCGGTAGCAGCAGTGTCACGCAGTTCGCCCCGTGGATCAAAGGATCTATGGTTTTCCCTCGAGTTTTCCCACGAGGCTTTCCCACGAGGCTTTCCCACAGGGCTGTCCCACGTGCACACGTGGTGGGAGTGGATCCTCGGCTTGAACGTCAAGGCAGTGCAGGGAAAACAGGTTCCTCTGGAATGGACTGACACATCTGGGGGACTCTTGGAATGGTGGCATGACCCTGGAGTTCCTCTCGGCTTTCCTGTGGAGAGCGCCTCCTCTTGAGATGCGACGGGAACGCCGGGAATTCTTTCCCTACGAAACAGGGAAAGGATCCCTCATCTCGAGCTAGGAGGCGGAAACGGGGCTCCCCTGGATGTGTGCGGGACCCCACGTGCTTCCTCTCGAGTGGAGACGGGTATGTCGGGGAACTTCTTGAGTTGCAGCAAGGGTGTGAAGGACCCTTTGGAAGTTCCAGTGGTTAGACGTGATTAGCCTCGAGAAGCCTCAGCGGAAATGGGCCTCATCTCGCCTGGAGGGCAAAACCTCCTGGATTTTCTCGAGTTGCGGTAGGTGCTCTCGACTTACGACGGGGACCTCAGGGACCCGCTCTGGTGGCCTCAGGAAAGGCCAGTCCCCATGCGAGTTCCTCGGGGGCCTCTCGGGATCCCTCTCCCGTCGATGCCGGGGCCTAAGACCTTGTGTGGAGTCGGGGCCGGAACCTGAGGATTCCTCTCTAGTGCTGACATGGATCTTGGGGTACTTCTGGAGTCTCCCCAGGGGAGTCAGTCCTCGTCTCGAATGCGGGCATGCACTTGCGCTTTCCTCCAGAGCGGTAGCAGCAGTGTCACGCAGTCCGCCGCGTGGATCAAAGGATCTATGGTTTTCCCTCGAGTCTTTCCCACGAGGCTTTCCCACGAGGCTTTCCCACAGGGCTGTCCCACGTGCACACGTGGTGGGAGTGGATCCTCGGCTTGAACGTCAAGGCAGTGCAGGGAAAACAGGTTCCTCTGGAATGGACTGACACATCTGGGGGACTCTTGGAATGGTGGCACGACCCTGGAGTTCCTCTCGCCTTTCCTGTGGAGAGCGCCTCCTCTTGAGATGCGACGGGAACGCCGGGAATTCTTTCCCTACGAAACAGGGAAAGGATCCCTCATCTCGAGCTAGGAGGCGGAAACGGGGCTCCCCTGGATGTGTGCGGGACCCCACGTGCTTCCTCTCGAGTGGAGACGGGTATGTCGGGGAACTTCTTGAGTTGCAGCAAGGGTGTGAAGGACCCTTTGGAAGTTCCAGTGGTTAGACGTGATTAGCCTCGAGAAGCCTCAGCGGAAATGGGCCTCATCTCGCCTGGAGGGCAAAACCTCCTGGATTTTCTCGAGTTGCGGCAGGTGCTCTCGACTTACGACGGGGACCTCAGGGACCCGCTCTGGTTGCCTCAGGAAAGGCCAGTCCCCATGCAAGTTCCTCGGGGGCCTCTCGGGATTCCTCTCCCGTCGATGCCGGGGCCTAAGACCTTGTGTGGAGTCGGGGCCGGAACCTGAGGATTCCTCTCCAGTGCTGACATGGATCTTGGGGTACTTCTGGAGTCTCCCCAGGGGAGTCAGTCCTCTTCTCGAATGCGGGCATGCACTTGCGCTTTCCTCCAGAGCGGTAGCAGCAGTGTCACTCAGTCCGCCGCGTGGATCAAAGGATCTATGGTTTTCCCTCGTGTCTTTCCCACGAGGCTTTCCCACGAGGCTTTCCCACAGGGCTGTCCCACGTGCACACGTGGTGGCAGTGGATCCTCGGCTTGAACGTCAAGGCAGTGCAGGGAAAACAGGTTCCTCTGGAATGGACTGACACATCTGGGGGACTCTTGGAATGGTGGCACGACCCTGGAGTTCCTCTCGCCTTTCCTGTGGAGAGCGCCTCCTCTTGACATGCGACGGGAACGCCGGGAATTCTTTCCCTACAAAACAGGGAAAGGATCCCTAATCTCGAGCTAGGAGGCGGAAACGGGGCTCCCCTGGATGTGTGCGGGACCCCACGTGCTTCCTCTCGAGTGGAGACGGGTATGTCGGGGAACTTCTTGAGTTGCAGCAAGGGTGTGAAGGACCCTTTGGAAGTTCCAGTTGTTATACCTGATTAGCCTCGAGAAGCCTCAGCGGAAATGGGCCTCATCTCGCCTGGAGGGCAAAACCTCCTGGATTTTCTCGAGTTACGGCAGGTGCTCTCGACTTACGACGGGGACCTCAGGGACCCGCTCTGGTGGCCTCAGGAAAGGCCAGTCCCCATGCGAATTCCTAGGGGGCCTCTCGGGATTACTCTCCCGTCGATGCCGGGGCCTAAGACCTTGTGTGGAGTCGGGGCCGGAAACTGAGGATTCCTCTCCAGTGCTGACATGGATCTTGGGGTACTTCTGGAGTCTCCCCAGGGGAGTCAGTCCTCGTCTCGAATGCGGGCATGCACTTGCGCTTTCCTCCAGAGCGGTAGCAGCAGTGTCACGCAGTCCGCCGCGTGGATCAAAGGATCTATGGTTTTCCCTCGAGTTTTCCCACGAGGCTTTCCCACGAGGCTTTCCCACAGGGCTGTCCCACGTGCACACGTGGTGGGAGTGGATCCTCGGCTTGAACGTCAAGGCAGTGCAGGGAAAACAGGTTCCTCTGGAATGGACTGACACATCTGGGGGACTCTTGGAATGGTGGCATGACCCTGGAGTTCCTCTCGGCTTTCCTGTGGAGAGCGCCTCCTCTTGAGATGCGACGGGAACGCCGGGAATTCTTTCCCTACGAAACAGGGAAAGGATCCCTCATCTCGAGCTAGGAGGCGGAAACGGGGCTCCCCTGGATGTGTGCGGGACCCCACGTGCTTCCTCTCGAGTGGAGACGGGTATGTCGGGGAACTTCTTGAGTTGCAGCAAGGGTGTGAAGGACCCTTTGGAAGTTCCAGTGGTTAGACGTGATTAGCCTCGAGAAGCCTCAGCGGAAATGGGCCTCATCTCGCCTGGAGGGCAAAACCTCCTGGATTTTCTCGAGTTGCGGCAGGTGCTCTCGACTTACGACGGGGACCTCAGGGACCCGCTCTGGTGGCCTCAGGAAAGGCCAGTCCCCATGCGAGTTCCTCGGGGGCCTCTCGGCATTCCTCTCCCGTCGATGCCGGGGCCTAAGACCTTGTGTGGAGTCGGGGCCGGAACATGAGGATTCCTCTCCAGTGCTGACATGGATCTTGGGGTACTTCTGGAGTCTCCCCAGGGGAGTCAGTCCTCGTCTCGAATGCGGGCATGCACTTGCGCTTTCCTCCAGAGCGGTAGCAGCAGTGTCACGCAGTCCGCCGCGTGGATCAAAGGATCTATGTTTTTCCCTCGAGTCTTTCCCACGAGGCTTTCCCACGAGGCTTTCCCACAGGGCTGTCCCACGTGCACACGTGGTGGGAGTGGATCCTCGGCTTGAACGTCAAGGCAGTGCAGGGAAAACAGGTTCCTCTGGAATGGACTGACACATCTGGGGGACTCTTGGAATGGTGGCACGACCCTGGAGTTCCTCTCGCCTTTCCTGTGGAGAGCGCCTCCTCTTGAGATGCGACGGGAACGCCGGGAATTCTTTCCCTACGAAACAGGGAAAGGATCCCTCATCTCGAGCTAGGAGGCGGAAACGGGGCTCCCCTGGATGTGTGCGGGACCCCACGTGCTTCCTCTCGAGTGGAGACGGGTATGTCGGGGAACTTCTTGAGTTGCAGCAAGGGTGTGAAGGACCCTTTGGAAGTTCCAGTGGTTAGACGTGATTAGCCTCGAGAAGCCTCAGCGGAAATGGGCCTCATCTCGCCTGGAGGGCAAAACCTCCTGGATTTTCTCGAGTTGCCGCAGGTGCTCTCGACTTACGACGGGGACCTCAGGGACCTGCTCTGGTGGACTCAGGAAAGGCCAGTCCCCATGCGAGTTCCTCGGGGGCCTCTCGGGATCCCTCTCCCGTCGATGCCGGGGCCTAAGACCTTGTGTGGAGTCGGGGCTGGAACCTGAGGATTCCTCTCCAGTGCTGACATGGATCTTGGGGTACTTCTGGAGTCTCCCCAGGGGAGTCAGTCCTCGTCTCGAATGCGGGCATGCACTTGCGCTTTCCTCCAGAGCGGTAGCAGCAGTGTCACGCAGTCCGCCGCGTGGATCAAAGGATCTATGGTTTTCCCTCGAGTCTTTCCCACGAGGCTTTCCCACGAGACTTTCCCACAGGGCTGTCCCACGTGCACACGTGGTGGGAGTCGATCCTCGGCTTGAACGTCAAGGCAGTGCAGGGAAAACAGGTTCCTCTGGAATGGACTGACACATCTGGGGGACTCTTGGAATGGTGGCATGACCCTGGAGTTCCTCTCGCCTTTCCTGTGGAGAGCGCCTCCTCTTGAGATGCGACGGGAACGCCGGGAATTCTTTCCCTACGAAACAGGGAAAGGATCCCTCATCTCGAGCTAGGAGGCGGAAACGGGGCTCCCCTGGATGTGTGCGGGACCCCACGTGCTTCCTCTCGAGTGGAGACGGGTATGTCGGGGAACTTCTTGAGTTGCAGCAATGCTGTGAAGGACCCTTTGGAAGTTCCAGTGGTTAGACGTGATTAGCCTCGAGAAGCCTCAGCGGAAATGGGCCTCATCTCGCCTGGAGGGCAAAACCTCCTGGATTTTCTCGAGTGGCGGCAGGTGCTCTTGACTTACGACGGGGACCTCAGGGACCCGCTCTGGTGGCCTCAGGAAAGGCCAGTCCCCATGCGAGTTCCTCGGGGGCCTCTCGGCATTCCTCTCCCGTCGATGCCGGGGCCTAAGACCTTGTGTGGAGTCGGGGCCGGAACCTGAGGATTCCTCTCCAGTGCTGACATGGATCTTGGGGTACTTCTGGAGTCTCCCCAGGGGAGTCAGTCCTCGTCTCGAATGCGGGCATGAACTTGCGCTTTCCTCCAGAGCGGTAGCAGCAGTGTCACGCAGTCCGCCGCATGGATCAAAGGATCTATGGTTTTCCCTCGAGTCTTTCCCACGAGGCTTTCCCACGAGGCTTTCCCACAGGGCTGTCCCACGTGCACACGTGGTGGGAGTCGATCCTCGGCTTGAACGTCAAGGCAGTGCAGGGAAAACAGGTTCCTCTGGAATGGACTGACACATCTGGGGGACTCTTGGAATGGTGGCACGACCCTGGAGTTCCTCTCGCCTTTCCTGTGGAGAGCGCCTCCTCTTGAGATGCGACGGGAACGCCGGGAATTCTTTCCCTACGAAACAGGGAAAGGATCCCTCATCTCGAGCTAGGAGGCGGAAACGGGGCTCCCCTGGATGTGTGCGGGACCCCACGTGCTTCCTCTCGAGTGGAGACGGGTATGTCGGGGAACTTCTTGAGTTGCAGCAAGGGTGTGAAGGACCCTTTGGAAGTTCCAGTGGTTAGATGTGATTAGCCTCGAGAAGCCTCAGCGGAAATGGGCCTCATCTCTCCTGGAGGGCAAAACCTCCTGGATTTTCTCGAGTTGCGGCAGGTGCTCTCGACTTACGACGGGGACCTCAGGGACCCGCTCTGGTGGACTCAGGAAAGGCCAGTCCCCATGCGAGTTCCTCGGGGGCCTCTCGGGATTCCTCTCCCGTCGATGCCGGGGCCTAAGACCTTGTGTGGAGTCGGGGCCGGAACCTGAGGATTCCTCTCCAGTGCTGACATGGATCTTGGGGTACTTCTGGAGTCTCCCCAGGGGAGTCAGTCCTCTTCTCGAATGCGGGCATGCACTTGCGCTTTCCTCCAGAGCGGTAGCAGCAGTGTCACGCAGTCCGCCGCGTGGATCAAAGGATCTATTGTTTTCCCTCGTGTCTTTCCCACGAGGCTTTCCCACGAGGCTTTCCCACAGGGCTGTCCCACGTGCACACGTGGTGGGAGTCGATCCTCGGCTTGAACGTCAAGGCAGTGCAGGGAAAACAGGTTCCTCTGGAATGGACTGACACATCTGGGGGACTCTTGGAATGGTGGCACGACCCTGGAGTTCCTCTCGCCTTTCCTGTGGAGAGCGCCTCCTCTTGAGATGCGACGGGAACGCCGGGAATTCTTTCCCTATGAAACAGGGAAAGGATCCCTCATCTCGAGCTAGGAGGCGGAAACGGGGCTCCCCTGGATGTGTGCGGGACCCCACGTGCTTCCTCTCGAGTGGAGACGGGTATGTCGGGGAACTTCTTGAGTTGCAGCAAGGGTGTGAAGGACCCTTTGGAAGTTCCAGTTGTTAGACCTGATTAGCCTCGAGAAGCCTCAGTGGAAATGGGCCTCATCTCGCCTGGAGGGCAAAACCTCCTGGATTTTCTCGAGTTACGGCAGGTGCTCTCGACTTACGACGGGGACCTCAGGGACCCGCTCTGGTGGACTCAGGAAAGGCCATTCCCCATGCGAGTTCCTCGGGGGCCTCTCGGGATTACTCTCCCGTCGATGCCGGGGCCTCAGACCTTGTGTGGAGTCGGGGTCGGAACCTGAGGATTCCTCTCCAGTGCTGACATGGATCTTGGGGTACTTCTGGAGTCTCCCCAGGGGAGTCAGTCCTCGTCTCGAATGCGGGCATGCACTTGCGCTTTCCTCCAGAGCGGTAGCAGCAGTGTCACGCAGTCCGCCGCGTGGATCAAAGGATCTATGGTTTTCCCTCGAGTTTTCCCACGAGGCTTTCCCACGAGGCTTTCCCACAGGGCTGTCCCACGTGCACACGTGGTGGGAGTGGATCCTCGGCTTGAACGTCAAGGCAGTGCAGGGAAAACATGTTCCTCTGGAATGGACTGACACATCTGGGGGACTCTTGGAATGGTGGCACGACCCTGGAGTTCCTCTCGCCTTTCCTGTGGAGAGCGCTTCCTCTTGAGATGCGACGGGAACGCCGGGAATTCTTTCCCTACGAAACAGGGAAAGGATCCCTAATCTCGAGCTAGGAGGCGGAAACGGGGCTCCCCTGGATGTGTGCGGGACCCCACGTGCTTCCTCTCGAGTGGAGACGGGTATGTCGGGGAACTTCTTGAGTTGCAGCAAGGGTGTGAAGGACCCTTTGGAAGTTCCAGTTGTTAGACCTGATTAGCCTCGAGAAGCCTCAGCGGAAATGGGCCTCATCTCGCCTGGAGGGCAAAACCTCCTGTATTTTCTCGAGTTACGGCAGGTGCTCTCGACTTACGACGGGGACCTCAGGGACCCGCTCTGGTGGCCTCAGGAAAGGCCAGTCCCCATGCGAATTCCTCGGGGGCCTCTCGGGATTACTCTCCCGTCGATACCGGGGCCTAAGACCTTGTGTGGAGTCGGGGCCGGAACCTGAGGATTCCTCTCCAGTGCTGACATGGATCTTGGGGTACTTCTGGAGTCTCCCCAGGGGAGTCAGTCCTCTTCTCGAATGCGGGCATGCACTTGCGCTTTCCTCCAGAGCGGTAGCAGCAGTGTCACGCAGTCCGCCGCGTGGATCAAAGGATCTATTGTTTTCCCTCGTGTCTTTCCCACGAGGCTTTCCCACGAGGCTTTCCCACAGGGCTGTCCCACGTGCACACGTGGTGGCAGTGGATCCTCGGCTTGAACGTCAAGGCAGTGCAGGGAAAACATGTTCCTCTGGAATGGACTGACACATCTGGGGGACTCTTGGAATGGTGGCACGACCCTGGAGTTCCTCTCGCCTTTCCTGTGGAGAGCGCCTCCTCTTGAGATGCGACGGGAACGCCGGGAATTCTTTCCCTACAAAACAGGGAAAGGATCCCTAATCTCGAGCTAGGAGGCGGAAACGGGGCTCCCCTGGATGTGTGCGGGACCCCACGTGCTTCCTCTCGAGTGGAGACGGGTATGTCGGGGAACTTCTTTAGTTGCAGCAAGGGTGTGAAGGACCCTTTGGAAGTTCCAGTTGTTAGACCTGATTAGCCTCGAGAAGCCTCAGCGGAAATGGGCCTCATCTCGTCTGGAGGGCAAAACCTCCTGGATTTTCTCGAGTTACGGCAGGTGCTCTCGACTTACGACGGGGACCTCAGGGACCCGCTCTGGTGGCCTCAGGAAAGGCCAGTCCCCATGCGAATTCCTCGGGGGCCTCTCGGGATTCCTCTCCCGTCGATGCCGGGGCCTAAGACCTTGTGTGGAGTCGGGGCCGGAAACTGAGGATTCCTCTCCAGTGCTGACATGGATCTTGGGGTACTTCTGGAGTCTCCCCAGGGGAGTCAGTCCTCGTCTCGAATGCGGGCATGCACTTGCGCTTTCCTCCAGAGCGGTAGCAGCAGTGTCACGCAGTCCGCCGCGTGGATCAAAGGATCTATGGTTTTCCCTCGAGTTTTCCCACGAGGCTTTCCCATGAGGCTTTCCCACAGGGCTGTCCCACGTGCACACGTGGTGGGAGTGGATCCTCGGCTTGAACGTCAAGGCAGTGCAGGGAAAACAGGTTCCTCTGGAATGGACTGACACATCTGGGGGACTCTTGGAATGGTGGCATGACCCTGGAGTTCCTCTCGGCTTTCCTGTGGAGAGCGCCTCCTCTTGAGATGCGACGGGAACGCCGGGAATTCTTTCCCTACGAAACAGGGAAAGGATCCCTCATCTCGAGCTAGGAGGCGGAAACGGGGCTCCCCTGGATGTGTGCGGGACCCCACGTGCTTCCTCTCGAGTGGAGACGGGTATGTCGGGGAACTTCTTGAGTTGCAGCAAGGGTGTGAAGGACCCTTTGGAAGTTCCAGTGGTTAGACGTGATTAGCCTCGAGAAGCCTCAGCGGAAATGGGCCTCATCTCGCCTGGAGGGCAAAACCTCCTGGATTTTCTCGAGTTGCGGCAGGTGCTCTCGACTTACGACGGGGACCTCAGGGACCCGCTCTGGTGGCCTCAGGAAAGGCCAGTCCCCATGCGAGTTCCTCGGGGGCCTCTCGGCATTCCTCTCCCGTCGATGCCGGGGCCTAAGACCTTGTGTGGAGTCGGGGCCGGAACCTGAGGATTCCTCTCCAGTGCTGACATGGATCTTGGGGTACTTCTGGAGTCTCCCCAGGGGAGTCAGTCCTCGTCTCGAATGCGGGCATGCACTTGCGCTTTCCTCCAGAGCGGTAGCAGCAGTGTCACGCAGTCCGCCGCGTGGATCAAAGGATCTATGGTTTTCCCTCGAGTCTTTCCCACGAGGCTTTCCCACGAGGCTTTCCCACAGGGCTGTCCCACGTGCACACGTGGTGGCAGTGGATCCTCGGCTTGAACGTCAAGGCAGTGCAGGGAAAACAGGTTCCTCTGGAATGGACTGACACATCTGGGGGACTCTTGGAATGGTGGCACGACCCTGGAGTTCCTCTCGCCTTTCCTGTGGAGAGCGCCTCCTCTTGAGATGCGACGGGAACGCCGGGAATTCTTTCCCTACGAAACAGGGAAAGGATCCCTCATCTCGAGCTAGGAGGCGGAAACGGGGCTCCCCTGGATGTGTGCGGGACCCCACGTGCTTCCTCTCGAGTGGAGACGGGTATGTCGGGGAACTTCTTGAGTTGCAGCAAGGGTGTGAAGGACCCTTTGGAAGTTCCAGTGGTTAGACGTGATTAGCCTCGAGAAGCCTCAGCGGAAATGGGCCTCATCTTGCCTGGAGGGCAAAACCTCCTGGATTTTCTCGAGTTGCGGCAGGTGCTCTCGACTTACGACCGGGACCTCAGGGACCCGCTCTGGTGGCCTCAGGAAAGGCCAGTCCCCATGCAAGTTCCTCGGGGGCCTCTCGGGATTCCTCTCCCGTCGATGTCGGGGCCTAAGACCTTGTGTGGAGTCGGGGCCGGAACCTGAGGATTCCTCTCCAGTGCTGACATGGATCTTGGGGTACTTCTGGAGTCTCCCCAGGGGAGTCAGTCCTCTTCTCGAATGCGGGCATGCACTTGCGCTTTCCTCCAGAGCGGTAGCAGCAGTGTCACTCAGTCCGCCGCGTGGATCAAAGGATCTATGGTTTTCCCTCGAGTCTTTCCCACGAGGCTTTCCCACGAGGCTTTCCCACAGGGCTGTCCCACGTGCACACGTGGTGGCAGTGGATCCTCGGCTTGAACGTCAAGGCAGTGCAGGGAAAACATGTTCCTCTGGAATGGACTGACACATCTGGGGGACTCTTGGAATGGTGGCACGACCCTGGAGTTCCTCTCGCCTTTCCTGTGGAGAGCGCCTCCTCTTGACATGCGACGGGAACGCCGGGAATTCTTTCCCTACAAAACAGGGAAAGGATCCCTAATCTCGAGCTAGGAGGCGGAAACGGGGCTCCCCTGGATGTGTGCGGGACCCCACGTGCTTCCTCTCGAGTGGAGACGGGTATGTCGGGGAACTTCTTGAGTTGCAGCAAGGGTGTGAAGGACCCTTTGGAAGTTCCAGTTGTTAGACCTGATTAGCCTCGAGAAGCCTCAGCGGAAATGGGCCTCATCTCGCCTGGAGGGCAAAACCTCCTGGATTTTCTCGAGTTACGGCAGGTGCTCTCGACTTACGACGGGGACCTCAGGGACCCGCTCTGGTGGCCTCAGGAAAGCCCAGTCCCCATGCGAATTCCTCGGGGGCCTCTCGGGATTACTCTCCCGTCGATGCCGGGGCCTAATACCTTGTGTGGAGTCGGGGCCGGAAACTGAGGATTCCTCTCCAGTGCTGACATGGATCTTGGGGTACTTCTGGAGTCTCCCCAGGGGAGTCAGTCCTCGTCTCGAATGCGGGCATGCACTTGCGCTTTCCTCCAGAGCGGTAGCAGCAGTGTCACGCAGTCCGCCGCGTGGATCAAAGGATCTATGGTTTTCCCTCGAGTTTTCCCATGAGGCTTTCCCACGAGGCTTTCCCACAGGGCTGTCCCACGTGCACACGTGGTGGGAGTGGATCCTCGGCTTGAACGTCAAGGCAGTGCAGGGAAAACAGGTTCCTCTGGAATGGACTGACACATCTGGGGGACTCTTGGAATGGTGGCATGACCCTGGAGTTCCTCTCGGCTTTCCTGTGGAGAGCGCCTCCTCTTGAGATGCGACGGGAACGCCGGGAATTCTTTCCCTACGAAACAGGGAAAGGATCCCTCATCTCGAGCTAGGAGGCGGAAACGGGGCTCCCCTGGATGTGTGCGGGACCCCACGTGCTTCCTCTCGAGTGGAGACGGGTATGTCGGGGAACTTCTTGAGTTGCAGCAAGGGTGTGAAGGACCCTTTGGAAGTTCCAGTGGTTAGACGTGATTAGCCTCGAGAAGCCTCAGCGGAAATGGGCCTCATCTCGCCTGGAGGGCAAAACCTCCTGGATTTTCTCGAGTTGCGGCAGGTGCTCTCAACTTACGACGGGGATCTCAGGGACCCGCTCTAGTGGCCTCAGGAAAGGCCAGTCCCCATGCGAGTTCCTCGGGGGCCTCTCGGGATCCCTCTCCCGTCGATGCCGGGGCCTAAGACCTTGTGTGGAGTCGGGGCCGGAACCTGAGGATTCCTCTCCAGTGCTGACATGGATCTTGGGGTACTTCTGGAGTCTCCCCAGGGGAGTCAGTCCTCGTCTCGAATGCGGGCATGCACTTGCGCTTTCCTCCAGAGCGGTAGCAGCAGTGTCACGCAGTCCGCCGCGTGGATCAAAGGATCTATGGTTTTCCCTCGAGTCTTTCCCACGAGGCTTTCCCACGAGGCTTTCCCACAGGGCTGTCCCACGTGCACACGTGGTGGGAGTGGATCCTCGGCTTGAACGTCAAGGCAGTGCAGGGAAAACAGGTTCCTCTGGAATGGACTGACACATCTGGGGGACTCTTGGAATGGTGGCACGACCCTGGAGTTCCTCTCGCCTTTCCTGTGGAGAGCGCCTCCTCTTGAGATGCGACGGGAACGCCGGGAATTCTTTCCCTACGAAACAGGGAAAGGATCCCTAATCTCGAGCTAGGAGGCGGAAACGGGGCTCCCCTGGATGTGTGCGGGACACCACGTGCTTCCTCTCGAGTGGAGACGGGTATTTCGGGGAACTTCTTGAGTTGCAGCAAGGGTGTGAAGCACCCTTTGGAAGTTCCAGTGGTTAGACGTGATTAGCCTCGAGAAGCCTCAGCGGAAATGGGCCTCATCTCGCCTGGAGGGCAAAACCTCCTGGATTTTCCCGAGTTGCGGCAGGTGCTCTCGACTTACGACGGGGACCTCAGGGACCTGCTCTGGTGGCCTCAGGAAAGGCCAGTCCCCATGCGAGTTCCTCGGGGGCCTCTTGGGATTCCTCTCCCGTCGATGCAGGGGCCTAAGACCTTGTGTGGATTCGGGGCCGGAACCTGAGGATTCCTCTCCAGTGCTGACATGGATCTTGGGGTACTTCTGGAGTCTCCCCAGGGGAGTCAGTCCTCGTCTCGAATGCGGGCATGCACTTGCGCTTTCCTCCAGAGCGGTAGCAGCAGTGTCACGCAGTCCGCCGCGTGGATCAAAGGATCTATGGTTTTCCCTCGAGTCTTTCCCACGAGGCTTTCCCAAGAGGCTTTCCCACAGGACTGTCCCACGTGCACACGTGGTGGGAGTGGATCCTCGGCTTGAACGTCAAGGCAGTGCAGGGAAAACAGGTTCCTCTGGAATGGACTGACACATCTGGGGGACTCTTGGAATGGTGGCACGACCCTGGAGTTCCTCTCGCCTTTCCTGTGGAGAGCGCCTCCTCTTGAGATGCGACGGGAACGCCGGGAATTCTTTCCCTACGAAACAGGGAAAGGATCCCTCATCTCGAGCTAGGAGGCGGAAACGGGGCTCCCCTGGATGTGTGCGGGACCCCACGTGGTTCCTCTCGAGTGGAGACGGGTATGTCGGGGAACTTCTTGAGTTGCAGCAAGGGTGTGAAGGACCCTTTGGAAGTTCCAGTGGTTAGACGTGATTAGCCTCGAGAAGCCTCAGCGGAAATGGGCCTCATCTCGCCTGGAGGGCAAAACCTCCTGGATTTTCTCGAGTTGCGGCAGGTGCTCTCGACTTACGACGGGGACCTCAGGGACCCGCTCTGGTGGCCTCAGGAAAGGCCATTCCCCATGCGAGTTCCTCGGGGGCCTCTCGGGATCCCTCTCCCGTCGATGCCGGGGCCTAAGACCTTGTGTGGAGTCGGGGCCGGTTCCTGAGGATTCCTCTCCAGTGCTGACATGGATCTTGGGGTACTTCTGGAGTCTCCCCAGGGGAGTCAGTCCTCGTCTCGAATGCGGGCATGCACTTGCGCTTTCCTCCAGAGCGGTAGCAGCAGTGTCACGCAGTCCGCCGCGTGGATCAAAGGATCTATGGTTTTCCCTCGAGTCTTTCCCACGAGGCTTTCCCACGAGGCTTTCCCACAGGGCTGTCCCACGTGCACACGTGGTGGGAGTGGATCCTCGGCTTGAACGTCAAGGCAGTGCAGGGAAAACAGGTTCCTATGGAATGGACTGACACATCTGGGGGACTCTTGGAATTGTGGCACGACCCTGGAGTTCCTCTCGCCTTTCCTGTGGAGAGCGCCTCCTCTTGAGATGCGACGGGAACGCCGGGAATTCTTTCCCTACGAAACAGGGAAAGGATCCCTCATCTCGAGCTAGGAGGCGGAAACGGGGCTCCCCTGGATGTGTGCGGGACCCCACGTGCTTCCTCTCGAGTGGAGACGGGTATGTCGGGGAACTTCTTGAGTTGCAGCAAGGGTGTGAAGGACCCTTTGGAAGTTCCAGTGGTTAGACGTGATTAGCCTCGAGAAGCCTCATCGGAAATGGGCCTCATCTCGCCTGGAGGGCAAAACCTCCTGGATTTTCTCGAGTTGCGGCAGGTGCTCTCGACTTACGACGGGGACCTCAGGGACCCGCTCTGGTGGCCTCAGGAAAGGCCAGTCCCCATGCGAGTTCCTCGGGGGCCTCTCGGGATCCCTCTCCCGTCGATGCCGGGGCCTAAGACCTTGTGTGGAGTCGGGGCCGGTTCCTGAGGATTCCTCTCCAGTGCTGACATGGATCTTGGGGTACTTCTGGAGTCTCCCCAGGGGAGTCAGTCCTCGTCTCGAATGCGGGCATGCACTTGCGCTTTCCTCCAGAGCGGTAGCAGCAGTGTCACGCAGTCCGCCGCGTGGATCAAAGGATCTATGGTTTTCCCTCGAGTCTTTCCCACGAGGCTTTCCCACGAGGCTTTCCCACAGGGCTGTCCCACGTGCACACGTGGTGGGAGTGGATCCTCGGCTTGAACGTCAAGGCAGTGCAGGGAAAACAGGTTCCTCTGGAATGGACTGACACATCTGGGGGACACTTGGAATGGTGACACGACCCTGGAGTTCCTCTCGCCTTTCCTGTGGAGAGCGCCTCCTCTTGAGATGCGACGGGAACGCCGGGAATTCTTTCCCTACGAAACAGGGAAAGGATCCCTAATCTCGAGCTAGGAGGCGGAAACGGGGCTCCCCTGGATGTGTGCGGGACACCACGTGCTTCCTCTCGAGTGGAGACGGGTATGTCGGGGAACTTCTTGAGTTGCAGCAAGGGTGTGAAGCACCCTTTGGAAGTTCCAGTGGTTAGACGTGATTAGCCTCGAGAAGCCTCAGCGGAAATGGGCCTCATCTCGCCTGGAGGGCAAAACCTCCTGGATTTTCCCGAGTTGCGGCAGGTGCTCTCGACTTACGACGGGGACCTCAGGGACCTGCTCTGGTGGCCTCAGGAAAGGCCAGTCCCCATGCGAGTTCCTCGGGGGCCTCTTGGGATTCCTCTCCCGTCGATGCCGGGGCCTAAGACCTTGTGTGGATTCGGGGCCGGAACCTGAGGATTCCTCTCCAGTGCTGACATGGATCTTGGGGTACTTCTGGAGTCTCCCCAGGGGAGTCAGTCCTCGTCTCGAATGCGGGCATGCACTTGCGCTTTCCTCCAGAGCGGTAGCAGCAGTGTCACGCAGTCCGCCGCGTGGATCAAAGGATCTATGGTTTTCCCTCGAGTCTTTCCCACGAGGCTTTCCCACGAGGCTTTCCCACAGGGCTGTCCCACGTGCACACGTGGTGGGAGTGGATCCTCGGCTTGAACGTCAAGGCAGTGCAGGGAAAACAGGTTCCTCTGGAATGGACTGACACATCTGGGGGACTCTTGGAATGGTGGCACGACCCTGGAGTTCCTCTCGCCTTTCCTGTGGAGAGCGCCTCCTCTTGAGATGCGACGGGAACGCCGGGAATTCTTTCCCTACGAAACAGGGAAAGGATCCCTCATCTCGAGCTAGGAGGCGGAAACGGGGCTCCCCTGGATGTGTGCGGGACCCCACGTGCTTCCTCTCGAGTGGAGACGGGTATGTCGGGGAACTTCTTGAGTTGCAGCAAGGGTGTGAAGGACCCTTTGGAAGTTCCAGTGGTTAGATGTGATTAGCCTCGAGAAGCCTCAGCGGAAATGGGCCTCATCTCGCCTGGAGGGCAAAACCTCCTGGATTTTCTCGAGTTGCGGCAGGTGCTCTCGACTTACGACGGGGACCTCAGGGACCCGCTCTGGTGGCCTCAGGAAAGGCCAGTCCCCATGCGAGTTCCTCGGGGGCCTCTCGGCATTCCTCTCCCGTCGATGCCGGGGCCTAAGACCTTGTGTGGAGTCGGGGCCGGAACCTGAGGATTCCTCTCCAGTGCTGACATGGATCTTGGGGTACTTCTGGAGTCTCCCCAGGGGAGTCAGTCCTCGTCTCGAATGCGGGCATGCACTTGCGCTTTCCTCCAGAGCGGTAGCAACAGTGTCACGCAGTCCGCCGCGTGGATCAAAGGATCTATGGTTTTCCCTCGAGTCTTTCCCACGAGGCTTTCCCAAGAGGCTTTCCCACAGGACTGTCCCACGTGCACACGTGGTGGTGGTGGATCCTCGGCTTGAACGTCAAGGCAGTGCAGGGAAAACAGGTTCCTCTGGAATGGACTGACACATCTGGGGGACTCTTGGAATGGTGGCATGACCCTGGAGTTCCTCTCGCCTTTCCTCTGGAGAGCGCCTCCTCTTGAGATGCGACGGGAACGCCGGGAATTCTTTCCCTACGAAACAGGGAAAGGATCCCTCATCTCGAGCTAGGAGGCGGAAACGGGGCTCCCCTGGATGTGTGCGGGACCCCACGTGGTTCCTCTCGAGTGGAGACGGGTATGTCGGGGAACTTCTTGAGTTGTAGCAAGGGTGTGAAGGACCCTTTGGAAGTTCCAGTGGTTAGACGTGATTAGCCTCGAGAAGCCTTAGCGGAAATGGGCCTCATCTCGCCTGGAGGGCAAAACCTCCTGGATTTTCTCGAGTTGCGGCAGGTGCTCTCGACTTACGACGGGGACCTCAGGGACCCGCTCTGGTGGCCTCAGGAAAGGCCAGTCCCCATGCGAGTTCCTCGGGGGCCTCTCGGGATCCCTCTCCCGTCGATGCCGGGGCCTAAGACCTTGTGTGGAGTCGGGGCCGGTTCCTGAGGATTCCTCTCCAGTGCTGACATGGATCTTGGGGTACTTCTGGAGTCTCCCCAGGGGAGTCAGTCCTCGTCTCGAATGCGGGCATGCACTTGCGCTTTCCTCCAGAGCGGTAGCAGCAGTGTCACGCAGTCCGCCGCGTGGATCAAAGGATCTATGGTTTTCCCTCGAGTCTTTCCCACGAGGCTTTCCCACGAGGCTTTCCCACAGGGCTGTCCCACGTGCACACGTGGTGGGAGTGGATCCTCGGCTTGAACGTCAAGGCAGTGCAGGGAAAACAGGTTCCTCTGGAATGGACTGACACATCTGGGGGACTCTTGGAATGGTGGCACGACCCTGGAGTTCCTCTCGCCTTTCCTGTGGAGAGCGCCTCCTCTTGAGATGCGACGGGAACACCGGGAATTCTTTCCCTACGAAACAGGGAAAGGATCCCTCATCTCGAGCTAGGAGACGGAAACGGGGCTCCCCTGGATGTGTGCGGGACCCCACGTGCTTCCTCTCGAGTGGAGACGGGTATGTCGGGGAACTTCTTGAGTTGCAGCAAGGGTGTGAAGGACCCTTTGGAAGTTCCAGTGGTTAGACGTGATTAGCCTCGAGAAGCCTCAGCGGAAATGGGCCTCATCTCGCCTGGAGGGCAAAACCTCCTGGATTTTCTCGAGTTGCGGCAGGTGCTCTCGACTTACGACGGGGACCTCAGGGACCCGCTCTTGTGGCCTCAGGAAAGGCCAGTCCCCATGCGAGTTCCTCGGGGGCCACTCGGCATTCCTCTCCCGTCGATGCCGGGGCCTAAGACCTTGTGTGGAGTCGGGGCCGGAACCTGAGGATTCCTCTCCAGTGCTGACATGGATCTTGGGGTACTTCTGGAGTCTCCCCAGGGGAGTCAGTCCTCGTCTCGAATGCGGGCATGCACTTGCGCTTTCCTCCAGAGCGGTAGCAGCAGTGTCACGCAGTCCGCCGCATGGATCAAAGGATCTATGTTTTTCCCTCGAGTCTTTCCCACGAGGCTTTCCCACGAGGCTTTCCCACAGGGCTGTCCCACGTGCACACGTGGTGGGAGTGGATCCTCGGCTTGAACGTCAAGGCAGTGCAGGGAAAACAGGTTCCTCTGGAATGGACTGACACATCTGGGGGACACTTGGAATGGTGGCACGACCCTGGAGTTCCTCTCGCCTTTCCTGTGGAGAGCGCCTCCTCTTTAGATGCGACGGGAACGCCGGGAATTCTTTCCCTACGAAACAGGGAAAGGATCCCTCATCTAGAGATAGGAGGCGGAAACGGGGCTCCCCTGGATGTGTGCGGAAGCCCCACGTGCTTCCTCTCGAGTGGAGACGGGTATGTCGGGGAACTTCTTGAGTTGCAGCAAGGGTGTGAAGGACCCTTTGGAAGTTCCAGTGGTTAGACGTGATTAGCCTCGAGAAGCCTCAGCGGAAATGGGCCTCATCTCGCCTGGAGGGCAAAACCTCCTGGATTTTCTCGAGTTGCGGCAGGTGCTCTCGACTTACGACGGGGACCTCAGGGACCCGCTCTGGTGGCCTCAGGAAAGGCCAGTCCCCATGCGAGTTCCTCGGGGGCCTCTCGGCATTCCTCTCCCGTTGATGCCGGGGCCTAAGACCTTGTGTGGAGTCCGGGCCGGAACCTGAGGATTCCTCTCCAGTGCTGACATGGATCTTGGGGTACTTCTGGAGTCTCCCTAGGGGAGTCAGTCCTCGTCTCGAATGCGGGCATGCACTTGCGCTTTCCTCCAGAGCGGTAGCAGCAGTGTCACGCAGTCCGCCGCGTGGATCAAAGGATCTATGGTTTTCTCTCGAGTCTTTCCCACGAGGCTTTCCCACGAGGCTTTCCCACAGGGCTGTCCCACGTGCACACGTGGTGGGAGTGGATCCTCGGCTTGAACGTCAAGGCAGTGCAGGGAAAACAGGTTCCTCTGGAATGGACTGACACATCTGGGGGACTCTTGGAATGGTGGCACGACCCTGGAGTTCCTCTCGCCTTTCCTGTGGAGAGCGCCTCCTCTTGAGATGCGACGGGAACGCCGGGAATTCTTTCCCTACGAAACAGGGAAAGGATCCCTCATCTCGAGCTAGGAGGCGGAAATGGGGCTCCCCTGGATGTGTGCGGGACCCCACGTGCTTCCTCTCGAGTGGAGACGGGTATGTCGGGGAACTTCTTGAGTTGCAGCAAGGGTGTGAAGGACCCTTTGGAAGTTCCAGTTGTTAGACGTGATTAGCCTCGAGAAGCCTCAGCGGAAATGGGCCTCATCTCGCCTGGAGGGCAAAACCTCCTGGATTTTCTCGAGTTGCGGCAGGTGCTCTCGACTTACGACGGGGACCTCAGGGACCCGCTCTGGTGGCCTCAGGAAAGGCCAGTCCCCATGCGAGTTCCTCGGGGGCCTCTCGGGATCCCTCTCCCGTCGATGCCGGGGCCTAAGACCTTGTGTGGAGTCGGGGCCGGAAACTGAGGATTCCTCTCCAGTGCTGACATGGATCTTGGGGTACTTCTGGAGTCTCCCCAGGGGAGTCAGTCCTCGTCTCGAATGCGGGCATGCACTTGCGCTTTCCTCCAGAGCGGTAGCAGCAGTGTCACGCAGTCCGCCGCGTGGATCAAAGGATCTATGGTTTTCCCTCGAGTCTTTCCCACGAGGCTTTCCCACGAGGCTTTCCCACAGGGCTGTCCCACGTGCACACGTGGTGGGAGTGGATCCTCGGCTTGAACGTCAAGGCAGTGCAGGGAAAACAGGTTCCTCTGGAATGGACTGACACATCTGGGGGACTCTTGGAATGGTGGCACGACCCTGGAGTTCCTCTCGCCTTTCCTGTGGAGAGCGCCTCCTCTTGAGATGCGACGGGAACGCCGGGAATTCTTTCCCTACGAAACAGGGAAAGGATCCCTCATCTCGAGCTAGGAGGCGGAAACGGGGCTGCCCTGGATGTGTGCGGGACCCCACCTGCTTCCTCTCGAGTGGAGACGGGTATGTCGGGGAACTTCTTGAGTTGCAGCAAGGGTGTGAAGGACCCTTTGGAAGTTCCAGTGGTTAGATGTGATTGGCCTCGAGAAGCCTCAGCGGAAATGGGCCTCATCTCGCCTGGAGGGCAAAACCTCCTGGATTTTCTCGATTTGCGGCAGGTGCTCTCGATTTACGACGGGGACCTCAGGGACCCGCTCTGGTGGCCTCAGGAAAGGCCAGTCCCCATGCGAGTTCCTCGGGGGCCTCTCGGGATTCCTCTCCCGTCGATGCCGGGGCCTAAGACCTTGTGTGGAGTCGGGGCCGGAACCTGAGGATTCCTCTCCAGTGCTGACATGGGTCTTGGGGTACTTCTGGAGTCTCCCCAGGGGAGTCAATCCTCGTCTCGAATGCGGGCATGCACTTGCGCTTTCCTCCAGAGCGGTAGCAGCAGTGTCACGCAGTCCGCCGCGTGGATCAAAGGATCTATGGTTTTCCCTCGAGTTTTCCCACGAGGCTTTCCCACGAGGCTTTCCCACAGGGCTGTCCCACGTGCACACGTGGTGGGAGTGGATCCTCGGCTTGAACGTCAAGGCAGTGCAGGGAAAACAGGTTCCTCTGGAATGGACTGACACATCTGGGGGACTCTTGGAATGGTGGCACTACCCTGGAGTTCCTCTCGCCTTTCCTGTGGAGAGCGCCTCCTCTTGAGATGCGACGGGAACGCCGGGAATTCTTTCCCTACGAAACAGGGAAAGGATCCCTCATCTCGAGCTAGGAGGCGGAAACGGGGCTGCCCTGGATGTGTGCGGGACCCCACGTGCTTCCTCTCGAGTGGAGACGGGTATGTCGGGTAACTTCTTGAGTTGCAGCAAGGGTGTGAAGGACCCTTTGGAAGTTCCAGTGGTTAGACGTGATTAGCCTCGTGAAGCCTCAGCGGAAATGGGCCTCATCTCGCCTGGAGGGCAAAACCTCCTGGATTTTCTCGAGTTGCGGCAGGTGCTCTCGACTTACGACGGGGACCTCAGGGACCCGCTCTAGTGGCCACAGGAAAGGCCAGTCCCCATGCGAGTTCCTCGGGGGCCTCTCGGGATCCCTCTCCCGTCGATGCCGGGGCCTAAGACGTTGTGTGGAGTCGGGGCCGGAACCTGAGGATTCCTCTCCAGTGCTGACATGGATCTTGGGGTACTTCTGGAGTCTCCCCAGGGGAGTCAGTCCTCGTCTCGAATGCGGGCATGCACTTGCGCTTTCCTCCAGAGCGGTAGCAGCAGTGTCACGCAGTCCGCCGCGTGGATCAAAGGATCTATGGTTTTCCCTCGAGTCTTTCCCACGAGGCTTTCCCACGAGGCTTTCCCACAGGGATGTCCCACGTGCACACGTGGTGGGAGTGGATCCTCGGCTTGAACGTCAAGGCAGTGCAGGGAAAACAGGTTCCTCTGGAATGGACTGACACATCTGGGGGACTCTTGGAATGGTGGCACGACCCTGGAGTTCCTCTCGCCTTTCCTGTGGAGAGCGCCTCCTCTTTAGATGCGACGGGAACGCCGGGAATTCTTTCCCTACGAAACAGGGAAAGGATCCCTCATCTCGAGCTAGGAGGCGGAAACGGGGCTCCCCTGGATGTGTGCGGGACGCCACGTGCTTCCTCTCGAGTGGAGACGGGTATGTCGGGGAACTTCTTGAGTTGCAGCAAGGGTGTGAAGGACCCTTTGGAAGTTCCAGTGGTTAGACGTGATTAGCCTCGAGAAGCCTCAGTGGAAATGGGCCTCATCTCGCCTGGAGGGCAAAACCTCCTGGATTTTCTCGAGTTGCGGCAGGTGCTCTCGACTTACGACGGGGACCTCAGGGAACCGCTCTGGTGGCCTCAGGAAAGGCCAGTCCCCATGCGAGTTCCTCGGGGGCCTCTCGGGATTCCTCTCCCGTCGATGCCGGGGCCTAAGACCTTGTGTGGAGTCGGGGCCGGAACCTGAGGATTCCTCTCCAGTGCTGACATGGATCTTGGGGTACTTCTGGAGTCTCCCCAGGGGAGTCAGTCCTCGTCTCGAATGCGGGCATGCACTTGCGCTTTCCTCCAGAGCGGTAGCAACAGTGTCACGCAGTCCGGCGCGTGGATCAAAGGATCTATGGTTTTCCCTCGAGTCTTTCCCACGAGGCTTTCCCAAGAGGCTTTCCCACAGGACTGTCCCACGTGCACACGTGGTGGGGGTGGATCCTCGGCTTGAACGTCAAGGCAGTGCAGGGAAAACAGGTTCCTCTGGAATGGACTGACACATCTGGGGGACTCTTAGAATGGTGGCATGACCCTGGAGTTCCTCTCGCCTTTCCTGTGGAGAGCGCCTCCTCTTGAGATGCGACGGGAACGCCGGGAATTCTTTCCCTACGAAACAGGGAAAGGATCCCTCATCTCGAGCTAGGAGGCGAAACGGGGCTCCCCTGGATGTGTGCGGGACACCACGTGCTTCCTCTCGAGTGGAGACGGGTATGTCGGGGAACTTCTTGAGTTGCAGCAAGGGTGTGAAGGACCCTTTGGAAGTTCCAGTGGTTAGACGTGATTAGCCTCGAGAAGCCTCAGCGGAAATGGGCCTCATCTCGCCTGGAGGGCAAAACCTCCTGGATTTTCTCGAGTTGCGGCAGGTGCTCTCGACTTACGACGGGGACCTCAGGGACCCGCTCTGGTGGACTCAGGAAAGGCCAGTCCCCATGCGAGTTCCTCGGGGGCCTCTCGGGATACCTCTCCCGTCGATGCCGGGGCCTAAGACCTTGTGTGGAGTCGGGGCCGGTTCCTGAGGATTCCTCTCCAGTGCTGACATGGATCTTGGGGTACTTCTGGAGTCTCCCCAGGGGAGTCAGTCCTCGTCTCGAATGCGGGCATGCACTTGCGCTTTCCTCCAGAGCGGTAGCAGCAGTGTCACGCAGTCCGCCGCGTGGATCAAAGGATCTATGGTTTTCCCTCGAGTCTTTCCCACGAGGCTTTCCCACGAGGCTTTCCCAGAGGGCTGTCCCACGAGCACACGTGGTGGGAGTCGATCCTCGGCTTGAACGTCAAGGCAGTGTAGGGAAAACAGGTTCCTCTGGAATGGACTGACACATATGGGGTCTCTTGGGATGGTGGCACGACCCTGGAGTTCCTCTCGCCTTTCCTGTGGGAGCGCCTCCTCTAGAGATGCGACGGGAACGCCGGGAATTCTTTCCCTACGAAACAGGGAAAGGATCCCTCATCTCGAGCTTGGAGGTGGAAACGGGGCTACCCTGGATGTGTGCGGGACCCTCGTGCTTCCTCTCGAGTGGAGACGGGTATGTCGGGGAACTTCTAGAGTTGCAGCAAGGGTGTGAAGGACCCTTTGGAAGTTCCAGTGGTTAGATGTGATTAGCCTCGAGAAGCCTCAGCGGAAATGGGCTTCATCTCGCCTGGAGGGCAAAATCTCCTGGATTTTCTCGAGTTGTGGCAGGTGCTCTCGACTTACGACGGGGACCTCAGGGACCCGCTCTGGTGACCTCAGGAAAGGCCAGTCCCCATGCGAGTTCCTCGGGGGCCTCTCGGGATTCCTCTCCCGTCGATGCCGGGGCCTAAGACCTTGTGTGGAGTCGGGGCCGGGACCTGAGGATTCCTCTCCAGTGCTGACATGGATCTTGGGGTACTTCTGGAGTCTACCCAGGGGAGTCAGTCCTCGTCTCGAATGCGGGCATGCACTAGCGCTTTCCTCCAGAGCGGTAGCAGCAGTGTCACGCAGTCCGCCGCGTGGATCAAAGGATCTATGGTTTTCACTCGAGTCTTTCCCACGAGGCTTTCCCACGAGGCTTTCCACAGGGCTGTCCCACGTGCACATGTGGTGGGACTCGATCCTCGGCTTGAACGTCAAGGCAGTGCAGGGAAAACAGGTTCCTCTGGAATGGACTGACACATCTGGGGGACTCTTGGAATGGTGGCACGACCCTGGAGTTCCTCTCGCCTTTCCTGTGGAGAGCGCCTCCTCTTGAGATGCGACGGGAACGCCGGGAATTCTTTCCCTACGAAACAGGGAAAGGATCCCTCATCTCGAGCTAGGAGGCGGAAACGGGGCTCCCCTGGATGTGTGCGGGACGCCACGTGCTTCCTCTCGAGTGGAGACGGGTATGTCGGGGAACTTCTTGAGTTGCAGCAAGGGTGTGAAGGACACTTTGGAAGTTCCAGTGGTTAGACGTGATTAGCCTCGAGAAGCCTCAGCGGAAATAGGCCTCATCTTGCCTGGAGGGCAAAACCTCCTGGATTTTCTCGAGTTGCGGCAGGTGCTCTCGACTTACGACGGGGACCTCAGGGACCCGCTCTGGTGGCCTCAGGAAAGGCCAGTCCCCAGGCGAGTTCCTCGGGGGCCTCTCGGGATTCCTCTCCCGTCGATGCCGCGGCCTAAGACCTTGTGTGGAGTCGGGGCCGGAAACTGAGGATTCCTCTCCAGTGCTGACATGGATCTTGGGGTACTTCTGGAGTCTCCCCAGGGGAGTCAGTCCTCGTCTCGAATGCGGGCATGCACTTGCGCTTTCCTCCAGAGCGGTAGCAGCAGTGTCACGCAGTCCGCCGCGTGGATCAAAGGATCTATGGTTTTCCCTCGAGTCTTTCCCACGAGGCTTTCCCACGAGGCTTTCCCACAGGGCTGTCCCACGTGCACACGTGGTGGGAGTGGATCCTCGGCTTGAACGTCAAGGCAGTGCAGGGAAAACAGGTTCCTCTGGAATGGACTGACACATCTGGGGGACTCTTGGAATGGTGGCACTACCCTGGAGTTCCTCTCGCCTTTCCTGTGGAGAGCGCCTCCTCTTGAGATGCGACGGGAACGCCGGGAATTCTTTCCCTACGAAACAGGGAAAGGATCACTCATCTCGAGCTAGGAGGCGGAAACGGGGCTGCCCTGGATGTGTGCGGGACCCCACGTGCTTACTCTCGAGTGGAGACGGGTATGTCGGGGAACTTCTTGAGTTGCAGCAAGGGTGTGAAGGACCCTTTGGAAGTTCCAGTGGTTAGATGTGATTGGCCTCGAGAAGCCTCAGCGGAAATGGGCCTCATCTCGCCTGGAGGGCAAAACCTCCTGGATTTTCTCGATTTGCGGCAGGTGCTCTCGATTTACGACGGGGACCTCAGGGACCCGCTCTGGTGGCCTCAGGAAAGGCCAGTCCCCATGCGAGTTCCTCGGGGGCCTCTCGGGATTCCTCTCCCGTCGATGCCGGGGCCTAAGACCTTGTGTGGAGTCGGGGCCGGAACCTGAGGATTCCTCTCCAGTGCTGACATGGATCTTGGGGTACTTCTGGAGTCTCCCCAGGGGAGTCAGTCCTCGTCTCGAATGCGGGCATGCACTTGCGCTTTCCTCCAGAGCGGTAGCAGCAGTGTCACGCAGTCCGCCGCGTGGATCAAAGGATCTATGGTTTTCCCTCGAGTTTTCCCACGAGGCTTTCCCACGAGGCTTTCCCACAGGGCTGTCCCACGTGCACACGTGGTGGGAGTGGATCCTCGGCTTGAACGTCAAGGCAGTGCAGGGAAAACAGGTTCCTCTGGAATGGACTGACACATCTGGGGGACTCTTGGAATGGTGGCATGACCCTGGAGTTCCTCTCGGCTTTCCTGTGGAGAGCGCCTCCTCTTGAGATGCGACGGGAACACCGGGAATTCTTTCCCTACGAAACAGGGAAAGGATCCCTCATCTCGAGCTAGGAGGCGGAAACGGGGCTCCCCTGGATGTGTGCGGGACCCCACGTGCTTCCTCTCGAGTGGAGACGGGAATGTCGGGGAACTTCTTGAGTTGCAGCAAGGGTGTGAAGGACCCTTTGGAAGTACCAGTGGTTAGACGTGATTAGCCTCGTGAAGCCTCAGCGGAAATGGGCCTCATCTCGCCTGGAGGGCAAAACCTCCTGGATTTTCTCGAGTTGCGGCAGGTGCTCTCGACTTACGACGGGGACCTCAGGGACCCGCTCTAGTGGCCTCAGGAAAGGCCAGTCCCCATGCGAGTTCCTCGGGGGCCTCTCGGGATCCCTCTCCCGTTGATGCCGGGGCCTAAGACCTTGTGTGGAGTCGGGGCCGGAACCTGAGGATTCCTCTCCAGTGCTGACATGGATCTTGGGGTACTTCTGGAGTCTCCCCAGGGGAGTCAGTCCTCGTCTCGAATGCGGGCATGCACTTGCGCTTTCCTCCAGAGCGGTAGCAGCAGTGTCACGCAGTCCGCCGCGTGGATCAAAGGATCTATGGTTTTCCCTCGAGTCTTTCCCACGAGGCTTTCCCACGAGGCTTTCCCACAGGGCGGTCCCACGTGCACACGTGGTGGGAGTGGATCCTCGGCTTGAACGTCAAGGCAGTGCAGGGAAAACAGGTTCCTCTGGAATGGACTGACACATCTGGGGGACACTTGGAATGGTGGCACGACCCTGGAGTTCCTCTCGCCTTTCCTGTGGAGAGCGCCTCCTCTTGAGATGCGACGGGAACGCCGGGAATTCTTTCCCTACGAAACAGGGAAAGGATCCCTAATCTCGAGCTAGGAGGCGGAAACGGGGCTCCCCTGGATGTGTGCGGGACACCACGTGCTTCCTCTCGAGTGGAGACGGGTATGTCGGGGAACTTCTTGAGTTGCAGCAAGGGTGTGAAGCACCCTTTGGAAGTTCCAGTGGTTAGACGTGATTAGCCTCGAGAAGCCTCAGCGGAAATGGGCCTCATCTCGCCTGGAGGGCAAAACCTCCTGGATTTTCCCGAGTTGCGGCAGGTGCTCTCGACTTACGACGGGGACCTCAGGGACCCGCTCTGCTGGCCTCAGGAAAGGCCAGTCCCCATGCGAGTTCCTCGGGGTCCTCTTGGGATTCCTCTCCCGTCGATGCCGGGGCCTAAGACCTTGTGTGGATTCGGGGCCGGAACCTGAGGATTCCTCTCCAGTGCTGACATGGATCTTGGGGTACTTCTGGAGTCTCCCCAGGGGAGTCAGTCCTCGTCTCGAATGCGGGCATGCACTTGCGCTTTCCTCCAGAGCGGTAGCAGCAGTGTCACGCAGTCCGCCGCGTGGATCAAAGGATCTATGGTTTTCCCTCGAGTCTTTCCCACGAGGCTTTCCCACGAGGCTTTCCACAGGGCTGTCCCACGTGCACATGTGGTGGGACTCGATCCTCGGCTTGAACGTCAAGGCAGTGCAGGGAAAACAGGTTCCTCTGGAATGGACTGACACATCTGGGGGACTCTTGGAATGGTGGCACGACCCTGGAGTTCCTCTCGCCTTTCCTGTGGAGAGCGCCTCCTCTTGAGATGCGACGAGAACGCCGGGAATTCTTTCCCTACGAAACAGGGAAAGGATCCCTCATCTCGAGCTAGGAGGCGGAAACGGGGCTCCCCTGGATGTGTGCGGGACCCCACGTGCTTCCTCTCGAGTGGAGACGGGTATGTCGGGGAACTTCTTGAGTTGCAGCAAGGGTGTGAAGGACCCTTTGGAAGTTCCAGTGGTTAGACGTGATTAGCCTCGAGAAGCCTCAGCGGAAATAGGCCTCATCTTGCCTGGAGGGCAAAACCTCCTGGATTTTCTCGAGTTGCGGCAGGTGCTCTCGACTTACGATGGGGACCTCAGGGACCCGCTCTGGTGGCCTCAGGAAAGGCCAGTCCCCATGCGAGTTCCTCGGGGGCCTCTCGGGATTCCTCTCCCGTCGATGCCGCGGCCTAAGACCTTGTGTGGAGTCGGGGCCGGAAACTGAGGATTCCTCTCCAGTGCTGACATGGATCTTGGGGTACTTCTGGAGTCTCCCCAGGGGAGTCAGTCCTCGTCTCGAATGCGGGCATGCACTTGCGCTTTCCTCCAGAGCGGTAGCAGCAGTGTCACGCAGTCCGCCGCGTGGATCAAAGGATCTATGGTTTTCCCTCGAGTCTTTCCCACGAGGCTTTCCCACGAGGCTTTCCCACAGGGCTGTCCCACGTGCACACGTGGTGGGAGTGGATTCTCGGCTTGAACGTCAAGGCAGTGCAGGGAAAACAGGTTCCTCTGGAATGGACTGACACATCTGGGGGACTCTTGGAATGGTGGCACGACCCTGGAGTTCCTCTCGCCTTTCCTGTGGAGAGCGCCTCCTCTTGAGATGCGACGGGAACGCCGGGAATTCTTTCCCTACGAAACAGGGAAAGGATCCCTCATCTCGAGCTAGGAGGCGGAAACGGGGCTGCCCTGGATGTGTGCGGGACCCCACGTGCTTACTCTCGAGTGGAGACGGGTATGTCGGGGAACTTCTTGAGTTGCAGCAATGGTGTTAAGGACCCTTTGGAAGTTCCAGTGGTTAGATGTGATTGGCCTCGAGAAGCCTCAGCGGAAATGGGCCTCATCTCGCCTGGAGGTCAAAACCTCCTGGATATTCTCGATTTGCGGCAGGTGCTCTCGATTTACGACGGGGACTTCAGGGACCCGCTCTGGTGGCCTCAGGAAAGGCCAGTCCCCATGCGAGTTCCTCGGGGGCCTCTTGGGATTCCTCTCCCGTCGATGCCGGGGCCTAAGACCTTGTGTGGAGTCGGGGCCGGAACCTGAGGATTCCTCTCCAGTGCTGACATGGATCTTGGGGTACTTCTGGAGTCTCCCCAGGGGAGTCAGTCCTCGTCTCGAATGCGGGCATGCACTTGCGCTTTCCTCCAGAGCGGTAGCAGCAGTGTCACGCAGTCCGCCGCGTGGATCAAAGGATCTATGGTTTTCCCTCGAGTTTTCCCACGAGGCTTTCCCACGAGGCTTTCCCACAGGGCTGTCCCACGTGCACACGTGGTGGGAGTGGATCCTCGGCTTGAACGTCAAGGCAGTGCAGGGAAAACAGGTTCCTCTGGAATGGACTGACACATCTGGGGGACTCTTGGAATGGTGGCATGACCCTGGAGTTCCTCTCGGCTTTCCTGTGGAGAGCGCCTCCTCTTGAGATGCGACGGGAACACCGGGAATTCTTTCCCTACGAAACAGGGAAAGGATCCCTCATCTCGAGCTAGGAGGCGGAAACGGGGCTCCCCTGGATGTGTGCGGGACCCCACGTGCTTCCTCTCGAGTGGAGACGGGAATGTCGGGGAACTTCTTGAGTTGCAGCAAGGGTGTGAAGGACCCTTTGGAAGTTCCAGTGGTTAGACGTGATTAGCCTCGTGAAGCCTCAGCGGAAATGGGCCTCATCTCGCCTGGAGGGCAAAACCTCCTGGATTTTCTCGAGTTGCGGCAGGTGCTCTCGACTTACGACGGGGACCTCAGGGACCCGCTCTAGTGGCCTCAGGAAAGGCCAGTCCCCATGCGAGTTCCTCGGGGGCCTCTCGGGATCCCTCTCCCGTTGATGCCGGGGCCTAAGACGTTGTGTGGAGTCGGGGCCGGAACCTGAGGATTCCTCTCCAGTGCTGACATGGATCTTGGGGTACTTCTGGAGTCTCCCCAGGGGAGTCAGTCCTCGTCTCGAATGCGGGCATGCACTTGCGCTTTCCTCCAGAGCGGTAGCAGCAGTGTCACGCAGTCCGCCGCGTGGATCAAAGGATCTATGGTTTTCCCTCGAGTCTTTCCCACGAGGCTTTCCCACGAGGCTTTCCCACAGGGCGGTCCCACGTGCACACGTGGTGGGAGTGGATCCTCGGCTTGAACGTCAAGGCAGTGCAGGGAAAACAGGTTCCTCTGGAATGGACTGACACATCTGGGGGACACTTGGAATGGTGGCACGACCCTGGAGTTCCTCTCGCCTTTCCTGTGGAGAGCGCCTCCTCTTGAGATGCGATGGGAACGCCGGGAATTCTTTCCCTACGAAACAGGGAAAGGATCCCTAATCTCGAGCTAGGAGGCGGAAACGGGGCTCCCCTGGATGTGTGCGGGACACCACGTGCTTCCTCTCGAGTGGAGACGGGTATGTCGGGGAACTTCTTGAGTTGCAGCAAGGGTGTGAAGCACCCTTTGGAAGTTCCAGTGGTTAGACGTGATTAGCCTCGAGAAGCCTCAGCGGAAATGGGCCTCATCTCGCCTGGAGGGCAAAACCTCCTGGATTTTCCCGAGTTGCGGCAGGTGCTCTCGACTTACGACGGGGACCTCAGGGACCCGCTCTGCTGGCCTCAGGAAAGGCCAGTCCCCATGCGAGTTCCTCGGGGTCCTCTTGGGATTCCTCTCCCGTCGATGCCGGGGCCTAAGTCCTTGTGTGGATTCGGGGCCGGAACCTGAGGATTCCTCTCCAGTGCTGACATGGATCTTGGGGTACTTCTGGAGTCTACCCAGGGGAGTCAGTCCTCGTCTCGAATGCGGGCATGCACTTGCGCTTTCCTCCAGAGCGGTAGCAGCAGTGTCACGCAGTCCGCCGCGTGGATCAAAGGATCTATGGTTTTCCCTCGAGTCTTTCCCACGAGGCTTTCCCACGAGGCTTTCCCACAGGGCTGTCCCACGTGCACACGTGGTGGGAGTAGATCCTCGGCTTGAACGTCAAGGCAGTGCAGGGAAAACAGGTTCCTCTGGAATGGACGGACACATCTGGGGGACTCTTGGAATGGTGGCACGACCCTGGAGTTCCTCTCGCCTTTCCTGTGGAGAGCGCCTCCTCTTTAGATGCGACGGGAACGCCGGGAATTCTTTCCCTACGAAACAGGGAAAGGATCCCTCATCTCGAGCTAGGAGGCGGAAACGGGGCTCCCCTGGATGTGTGCGGGACCCCACGTGCTTCCTCTCGAGTGGAGACGGGTATGTCGGGGAACTTCTTGAGTTGCAGCAAGGGTGTGAAGGACCCTTTGGAAGTTCCAGTGGTTAGACGTGATTAGCCTCGAGAAGCCTCAGCGGAAATGGGCCTCATCTCGCCTGGAGGGCAAAACCTCCTGGATTTTCTCGAGTTGCGGCAGGTGCTCTCGACTTACGACGGGGACCTCAGGGAACCGCTCTGGTGGCCTCAGGAAAGGCCAGTCCCCATGCGAGTTCCTCGGGGGCCTCTCGGGATTCCTCTCCCGTCGATGCCGGGGCCTAAGACCTTGTGTGGAGTCGGGGCCGGAACCTGAGGATTCCTCTCCAGTGCTGACATGGATCTTGGGGTACTTCTGGAGTCTCCCCAGGGGAGTCAGTCCTCGTCTCGAATGCGGGCATGCACTTGCGCTTTCCTCCAGAGCGGTAGCAACAGTGTCACGCAGTCCGGCGCGTGGATCAAAGGATCTATGGTTTTCCCTCGAGTCTTTCCCACGAGGCTTTCCCAAGAGGCTTTCCCACAGGACTGTCCCACGTGCACACGTGGTGGGGGTGGATCCTCGGCTTGAACGTCAAGGCAGTGCAGGGAAAACAGGTTCCGCTGGAATGGACTGACACATCTGGGGGACTCTTTGAATGGTGGAATGACCCTGGAGTTCCTCTCGCCTTTCCTGTGGAGAGCGCCTCCTCTTGAGATGCGACGGGAACGCCGGGAATTCTTTCCCTACGAAACAGGGAAAGGATCCCTCATCTCGAGCTAGGAGGCGAAACGGGGCTCCCCTGGATGTGTGCGGGACCCCACGTGGTTCCTCTCGAGTGGAGACGGGTATGTCGGGGAACTTCTTGAGTTGCAGCAAGGGTGTGAAGGACCCTTTGGAAGTTCCAGTGGTTAGACGTGATTAGCCTCGAGAAGCCTCAGCGGAAATGGGCCTCATCTCGCCTGGAGGGCAAAACCTCCTGGATTTTCTCGAGTTGCGGCAGGTGCTCTCGACTTACGACGGGGACCTCAGGGACCCGCTCTGCTGGCCTCAGGAAAGGCCAGTCCCCATGCGAGGTCCTCGGGGGCCTCTCGGGATACCTCTCCCGTCGATGCCGGGGCCTAAGACCATGTGTGGAGTCGGGGCCGGTTCCTGAGGATTCCTCTCCAGTGCTGACATGGATCTTGGGGTACTTCTGGAGTCTCCCCAGGGGAGTCAGTCCTCGTCTCGAATGCGGGCATGCACTTGCGCTTTCCTCCAGAGCGGTAGCAGCAGTGTCACGCAGTCCGCCGCGTGGATCAAAGGATCTATGGTTTTCATTCGAGTCTTTCCCACGAGGCTTTCCCACGAGGCTTTCCCACAGGGCTGTCCCACGAGCACACGTGGTGGGAGTCGATCCTCGGCTTGAACGTCAAGGCAGTGCAGGGAAAACAGGTTCCTCTGGAATGGACTGACACATATGGGGTCTCTTGGGATGGTGGCACGACCCTGGAGTTCCTCTCGCCTTTCCTGTGGGAGCGCCTCCTCTTGAGATGCGACGGGAACGCCGGGAATTCTTTCCCTACGAAACAGGGAAAGGATCCCTCATCTCGAGCTAGGAGGTGGAAACGGGGCTACCCTGGATGTGTGCGGGACCCTCGTGCTTCCTCTCGAGTGGAGACGGGTATGTCGGGGAACTTCTAGAGTTGCAGCAAGGGTGTGAAGGACCCTTTGGAAGTTCCAGTGGTTAGATGTGATTAGCCTCGAGAAGCCTCAGCGGAAATGGGCTTCATCTCGCCTGGAGGGCAAAATCTCCTGGATTTTCTCGAGTTGTGGCAGGTGCTCTCGACTTACGACGGGGACCTCAGGGACCCGCTCTGGTGGCCTCAGGAAAGGCCAGTCCCCATGCGAGTTCCTCGGGGGCCTCTCGGGATCCCTCTCCCGTCGATGCCGGGGCCTAAGACCTTGTGTGGAGTCGGGGCCGGAAACTGAGGATTCCTCTCCAGTGCTGACATGGATCTTGGGGTACTTCTGGAGTCTCCCCAGGGGAGTCAGTCCTCGTCTCGAATGCGGGCATGCACTTGCGCTTTCCTCCATAGCGGTAGCAGCAGTGTCACGCAGTCCGCCGCGTGGATCAAAGGATCTATGGTTTTCCCTCGAGTCTTTCCCACGAGGCTTTCCCACGAGGCTTTCCCACAGGGCTGTCCCATTGCACACGTGGTGGGAGTGGATCCTCGGCTTGAACGTCAAGGCAGTGCAGGGAAAACAGGTTCCTCTGGAATGGACTGACACATCTGGGGGACTCTTGGAATGGTGGCACGACCCTGGAGTTCCTCTCGCCTTTCCTGTGGAGAGCGCCTCCTCTTGAGATGCGACGGGAACGCCGGGAATTCTTTCCCTACGAAACAGGGAAAGGATCCCTCATCTCGAGCTAGGAGGCGGAAACGGGGCTCCCCTGGATGTGTGCGGGACCCCACGTGCTTCCTCTCGAGTGGAGACGGGTATGTCGGGGAACTTCTTGAGTTGCAGCAAGGGTGTGAAGGACCCTTTGGAAGTTCCAGTGGTTAGACGTGATTAGCCTCGAGAAGCCTCAGCGGAAATGGGCCTCATCTCGCCTGGAGGGCAAAACCTCCTGGATTTTCTCGAGTTGCGGCAGGTGCTCTCGACTAAAGACGGGGACCTCAGGGACCCGCTCTGGTGGCCTCAGGAAAGGCCAGTCCCCATGCGAGTTCCTCGGGGGCCTCTCGGGATTCCTCTCCCGTCGATGCCGGGGCCTAAGACCTTGTGTGGAGTCGGGGCCGGAACCTGAGGATTCCTCTCCAGTGCTGACATGGATCTTGGGGTACTTCTGGAGTCTCCCCAGGGGAGTCAGTCCTCGTCTCGAATGCGGGCATGCACTTGCGCTTTCCTCCAGAGCGGTAGCAGCAGTGTCACGCAGTGCGCCGCGTGGATCAAAGGATCTATGGTTTTCCCTCGAGTCTTTCCCACGAGGCTTTCCCACGAGGCTTTCCCACAGGGCTGTCCCACGTGCACACGTGGTGGGAGTGGATCCTCGGCTTGAACGTCAAGGCAGTGCAGGGAAAACAGGTTCCTCTGGAATGGACTTACACATCTGGGGGACTCTTGGAATGGTGGCACGACCCTGGAGTTCCTCTCGCCTTTCCTGTGGAGAGCGCCTCCTCTTGAGATGCGACGGGAACGCCGGGAATTCTTTCCCTACGAAACAGAGAAAGGATCCCTCATCTAGAGCTATGAGGCGGAAACGGGGCTCCCCTAGAAGTGTGCGGGACACCACGTGCTTCCTCTCGAGTGCAGACGGGTATGTCGGGGAACTTCTTGAGTTGCAGCAAGGGTGTGAAGGACCCTTTGGAAGTTCCAGAGGTTAGATGTGATTGGCCTCGAGAAGCCTCAGCGGAAATGGGCCTCATCTCGCCTGGAGGGCAAAACCTCCTGGATTTTCTCGAGTTGCGGCAGGTGCTCTCGACTTACGTCGGGGACATCAGGGAACCGCTCTGGTGGCCTCAGGAAAGGCCAGTCCCCATGCGAGTTCCTCGGGGGCCTCTCGGGATTCCTATCCCGTCGATGCCGGGGCCTAAGACCTTGTGTGGAGTCGGGGCCGGAACCTGAGGATTCCTCTCCAGTGCTGACATGGATCTTGGGGTACTTCTGGAGTCTCCCCAGGGGAGTCAGTCCTCGTCTCGAATGCGGGCATGCACTTGCGCTTTCCTCCAGAGCGGTAGCAGCAGTGTCACGCAGTTCGCCCCGTGGATCAAAGGATCTATGGTTTTCCCTCGAGTCATTCCCACGAGGCTTTCCCACGAGGCTTTCCCACAGGGCTGTCCCACGTGCACACGTGGTGGGAGTCGATCCTCGACTTGAACGTCAAGGCAGTGCAGGGAAAACAGGTTCCTCTGGAATGGACTGACACATCTGGGGGACTCTTGGAATGGTGGCACGACCCTGGAGTTCCTCTCGCCTTTCCTGTGGAGAGCGCCTCCTCTTGAGATGCGACGGGAACGCCGGGAATTCTTTCCCTACGAAACAGGGAAAGGATCCCTCATCTCGAGCTAGGAGGCGGAAACCGGGCTCCCCTGGATGTGTGCGGGACACCACGTGCTTCCTCTCGAGTGGAGACGGGTATGTTGGGGAACTTCTTGAGTTGCAGCAAGGGTGTGAAGGACCCTTTGGAAGTTCCAGTGGTTAGATGTGATTGGCCTCGAGAAGCCTCAGCGGAAATGGGCCTCATCTCGCCTGGAGGGCAAAACCTCCTGGATTTTCTCGAGTTGCGGCAGGTGCTCTCGACTTACGACGGGGACCTCAGGGAACCGCTCTGGTGGCCTCAGGAAAGGCCAGTCCCCATGCGAGTTCCTCGGGGGCCTCTCGGGATTCCTCTCCCGTCGATGCCGGGGCCTAAGACCTTGTGTGGAGTCGGGGCCGGAAACTGAGGATTCCTCTCCAGTGCTGACATGGATCTGGGGTACTTCTGAAGTCTCCCCAGGGGAGTCAGTCCTCGTCTCGAATGCGGACATGCATTGCGCTTTCCTCCAGAGCGGTAGCAGCAGTGTCACGCAGTCCGCCGCGTGGATCAAAGGATCTATGGTTTTCCCTCGAGTCATTCCCACGCTGCTTTCCCACGAGGCTTTCCCACAGGGCTGTCCCACGTGCACACGTGGTGGGAGTGGATCCTCGGCTTGAACGTCAAGGCAGTGCAGGGAAAACAGGTTCCTCTGGAATGGACTGACACATCTGGGGGACTCTTGGAATGGTGGCACGACACTGGAGTTCCTCTCGCCTTTCCTGTGGAGAGCGCCTCCTCTTGAGATGCGACGGGAACGCCGGGAATTCTTTCCCTACGAAACAGGGAAAGGATCCCTCATCTCGAGCTAGGAGGCGGAAACGGGGCTCCCCTGGATGTGTGCGGGACCCCACGTGCTTCCTCTCGAGTGGAGACGGGTATGTCGGGGAACTTCTTGAGTTGCAGCAAGGGTGTGAAGGACCCTTTGGAAGTTCCAGTGGTTAGACGTGATTAGCCTCGAGAAGCCTCAGCGGAAATGGGCCTCATCTCGCCTGGAGGGCAAAACCTCCTGGATTTTCTCGAGTTGCGGCAGGTGCTCTCGACTTACGACGGGGACCTCAGGGACCCGCTCTGGTGGCCTCAGGAAAGGCCAGTCCCCATGCGAGTTCCTCGGGGGCCTCTCGGGATTCCTCTCCCGTCGATGCCGGGGCCTAAGACCTTGTGTGGAGTCGGGGCCGGAACCTGAGGATTCCTCTCCAGTGCTGACATGGATCTTGGGGTACTTCTGGAGTCTCCCCAGGGGAGTCAGTCCTCGTCTCGAATGCGGGCATGCACTTGCGCTTTCCTCCAGAGCGGTAGCAGCAGTGTCACGCAGTGCGCCGCGTGGATCAAAGGATCTATGGTTTTCCCTCGAGTCTTTCCCACGAGGCTTTCCCACGAGGCTTTCCCACAGGGCTGTCCCACGTGCACACGTGGTGGGAGTGGATCCTCGGCTTGAACGTCAAGGCAGTGCAGGGAAAACAGGTTCCTCTGGAATGGACTTACACATCTGGGGGACTCTTGGAATGGTGGCACGACCCTGGAGTTCCTCTCGCCTTTCCTGTGGAGAGCGCCTCCTCTTGAGATGCGACGGGAACGCCGGGAATTCTTTCCCTACGAAACAGAGAAAGGATCCCTCATCTAGAGCTATGAGGCGGAAACGGGGCTCCCCTAGAAGTGTGCGGGACACCACGTGCTTCCTCTCGAGTGCAGACGGGTATGTCGGGGAACTTCTTGAGTTGCAGCAAGGGTGTGAAGGACCCTTTGGAAGTTCCAGAGGTTAGATGTGATTGGCCTCGAGAAGCCTCAGCGGAAATGGGCCTCATCTCGCCTGGAGGGCAAAACCTCCTGGATTTTCTCGAGTTGCGGCAGGTGCTCTCGACTTACGTCGGGGACATCAGGGAACCGCTCTGGTGGCCTCAGGAAAGGCCAGTCCCCATGCGAGTTCCTCGGGGGCCTCTCGGGATTCCTATCCCGTCGATGCCGGGGCCTAAGACCTTGTGTGGAGTCGGGGCCGGAACCTGAGGATTCCTCTCCAGTGCTGACATGGATCTTGGGGTACTTCTGGAGTCTCCCCAGGGGAGTCAGTCCTCGTCTCGAATGCGGGCATGCACTTGCGCTTTCCTCCAGAGCGGTAGCAGCAGTGTCACGCAGTTCGCCCCGTGGATCAAAGGATCTATGGTTTTCCCTCGAGTCATTCCCACGAGGCTTTCCCACGAGGCTTTCCCACAGGGCTGTCCCACGTGCACACGTGGTGGGAGTCGATCCTCGACTTGAACGTCAAGGCAGTGCAGGGAAAACAGGTTCCTCTGGAATGGACTGACACATCTGGGGGACTCTTGGAATGGTGGCACGACCCTGGAGTTCCTCTCGCCTTTCCTGTGGAGAGCGCCTCCTCTTGAGATGCGACGGGAACGCCGGGAATTCTTTCCCTACGAAACAGGGAAAGGATCCCTCATCTCGAGCTAGGAGGCGGAAACCGGGCTCCCCTGGATGTGTGCGGGACACCACGTGCTTCCTCTCGAGTGGAGACGGGTATGTTGGGGAACTTCTTGAGTTGCAGCAAGGGTGTGAAGGACCCTTTGGAAGTTCCAGTGGTTAGATGTGATTGGCCTCGAGAAGCCTCAGCGGAAATGGGCCTCATCTCGCCTGGAGGGCAAAACCTCCTGGATTTTCTCGAGTTGCGGCAGGTGCTCTCGACTTACGACGGGGACCTCAGGGAACCGCTCTGGTGGCCTCAGGAAAGGCCAGTCCCCATGCGAGTTCCTCGGGGGCCTCTCGGGATTCCTCTCCCGTCGATGCCGGGGCCTAAGACCTTGTGTGGAGTCGGGGCCGGAAACTGAGGATTCCTCTCCAGTGCTGACATGGATCTGGGGTACTTCTGAAGTCTCCCCAGGGGAGTCAGTCCTCGTCTCGAATGCGGACATGCATTGCGCTTTCCTCCAGAGCGGTAGCAGCAGTGTCACGCAGTCCGCCGCGTGGATCAAAGGATCTATGGTTTTCCCTCGAGTCATTCCCACGCTGCTTTCCCACGAGGCTTTCCCACAGGGCTGTCCCACGTGCACACGTGGTGGGAGTCGATCCTCGGCTTGAACGTCAAGGCAGTGCAGGGAAAACAGGTTCCTCTGGAATGGACTGACACATCTGGGGGACTCTTGGAATGGTGGCACGACCCTGGAGTTCCTCTCGCCTTTCCAGTGGAGAGCGCCTCCTCTTGAGATGCGACGGGAACGCCGGGAATTCTTTCCCTACGAAACAGGGAAAGGATCCCTCATCTCGAGCTAGGAGGCGGAAACGGGGCTCCCCTGGATGTGTGCGGGAACCCACGTGCTTCTTCTCGAGTGGAGACGGGTATGTCGGGGAACTTCTTGAGTTGCAGCAATGGTGTGAAGGATCCTTTGGAAGATCCAGTGGTTAGATGTGAGTGGCCTCGAGAAGCCTCAGCGGAAATGGGCCTCATCTCGCCTGGAGGGCAAAACCTCCTGGATTTTCTCGAGTTGCGGCAGGTGCTCTCGACTTACGACGGGGACCTCAGGGAACCGCTCTGGTGGCCTCAGGAAAGGCCAGTTCCCATGCGAGTACCTCGGGGGCGTCTCGGGATTCCTCTCCCGTCGATGCCGGGGCCTAAGACCTTGTGTGGAGTCGGGGCCGGAACCTGAGGATTCCTCTCCAGTGCTGACATGGATCTTGGGGTACTTCTGGAGTCTCCCCAGGGGAGTCAGTCCTCGTCTCGAATGCGGGCATGCATTGCGCTTTCCTCAAGAGCGGTAGCAGCAGTGTCACGCAGTCCGCCGCGTGGATCAAAGGATCTATGGTTTTCCCTCGAGGCTTTCCCACGAGGCTTTCCCACAGGGCTGTCCCACTTGCACACGTGGTGGGAGTCGATCCTCGGCTTGAACGTCAAGGCAGTGCAGGGAAAACAGGTTCCTCTGGAATGGACTGACACATCTGGGGGACTCTTGGAATGGTGGCACGACCCTGGAGTTCCTCTCGCCTTTCCTGTGGAGAGCGCCTCCTCTTGAGATGCGACGGGAACGCCGGGAATTCTTTCCCTACGAAACAGAGAAAGGATCCCTCATCTTGAGCTAGGAGGCGGAAACGGGGCTCCCCTGGATGTTGTGGGACACCACGTGCTTCCTCTCGAGTGGAGACGGGTATGTCGGGGAACTTCTTGAGTTGCAGCAAGGGTGTGATGGACCCTTTGGAAGTTCCAGAGGTTAGATGTGATTGGCCTCGAGAAGCCTCAGCGGAAATGGGCCTCATCTCGCCTGGAGGGCAAAACCTCCTGGATTTTCTCGAGTTGCGGCAGGTGCTCTCGACTTACGACGGGGACATCAGGGAACCGCTCTGGTGGCCTCAGGAAAGGCCAGTCCCCATGCGAGTTCCTCTCGGGATTCCTATCCGGTCGATGCCGGGGCCTAAGACCTTGTGTGGAGTCGGGGCCGGAACCTGAGGATTCCTCTCCAGTGCTGACATTGACCGTGGGGTACTTCTGGAGTCTCCCCAGGGGAGTCAGTCCTCGTCTCGAATGCGGGCATGCACTTGCGCTTTCCTCCAGAGCGGTAGCAGCAGTGTCACGCAGTCCGCCGCGTGGATCAAAGGATCTATGGTTTTCCTCGAGTCTTTCCCACGAGGCTTTCCCACGAGGCTTTCCCACAGGGCTGTCCCACGTGCACACGTGGTGGGAGTCGATCCTCGGCTTGAACGTCAAGGCAGTGCAGGGAAAACAGGTTCCTCTGGAATGGACTGACACATCTGGGGGACTCTTGGAATGGTGGCACGACCCTGGAGTTCCTCTCGCCTTTCCTGTGGAGAGCGCCTCCTCTTGAGATGCGACGAGAACGCCGGGAATTCTTTCCCTACGAAACAGGGAAAGGATCCCTCATCTCGAGCTAGGAGGCGGAAACGGGGCTCCCCTGGATGTGTGCGGGACCCCACGTGCTTCCTCTCGAGTGGAGACGGGTATGTCGGGGAACTTCTTGAGTTGCAGCAAGGGTGTGAAGGACCCTTTGGAATATCCCGTGTTTACACGTGAATAGCCTCGAGAAGCCTCAGCGGAAATGAGCCTCATCTCGCCTGGAGGGCAAAACCTCCTGGATTTTCTCGAGTTGCGGCAAGTGCTCTCGACTTAGGACGGGGACCTCAGGGACCCGCTCTGGTGGCCTCAGGAAAAGCCAGTCCCCATGAGAGTTCCTCGTGGGCCTCTCGGGATCCCTCTCCCGTCGATGCCGGGGCCTAAGACCTTGTGTGGAGTCGGGGCCGGAACCTGAGGATTCCTCTCCAGTGCTGACATGGATCTTGGGGTACTTCTGGAGTCTCCCCAGGGGAGTCAGTCCTCGTCTCGAATGCGGGCATGCACTTGCGCTTTCCTCCAGAGCGGTAGCAGCAGTGTCACGCAGTCCGCCGCGTGGATCAAAGGATCTATCGTTTTCCCTCGAGTCTTTCCCACGAGGCTTTCCCAAGAGGCTTTCCCACAGGGCTGTCCCACGTGCACACGTGGTGGGAGTCGATCCTCGGCTTGAACGTCAAGGCAGTGCAGGGAAAACAGGTTCCTGTGGAATGGACTGAGACATCTGGGGGTCTCTTGGAATGGTGGCACGACCCTGGAGTTCCTCTCGCCTTTCCTGTGGAGAGCGCCTCCTCTTGATATGCGACGGGAACGCAGTGAATTCTTTCCCTACGAAACAGGGAAAGGATCCCTCATCTCGAGCTAGGAGGCGGAAACGGGGCTCCCCTGGATGTGTGCGGGACCCCACGTGCTTCCTTTCGAGTAGAGACGGGTATGTCGGGGAACTTCTTGAGTTGCAGCAAGGGTGTGAAGGACCCTTTGGAAGTTCCAGTGGTGAGATGTGATTGGCCTCGAGAAGCCTCAGCGGAAATGGGCCTCATCTCGCCTGGAGGGCAAAACCTCCTGGAATTTCTCGAATTGCGGCAGTTGCTCTCGACTTACGACGGGGACCTCAGGGACCCGCTCTGGTGGCCTCAGGAAAGGCCAGTCCCCATGCGAGTTCCTCGGGGGCCTCTCGGGATTCCTCTCCCGTCGATTCCGGGGCCTAAGACCTTGTGTGGAGTCGGGGCCGGAACCTGAGGATTCCTCTCCAGTGCTGACATGGATCTTGGTGTATTTCTGGAGTCTCCCCAGGGGAGTCAGTCCTCGTGTCGAATGCGGGCATGCACTTGCGCTTTCCTCCAGAGCGGTAGCAGCAGTGTCACGCAGTCCGCGGCGTGGATCAAAGGATCTATGGTTTTCCCTCGAGTCTTTCCCACGAGGCTTTCCCACGAGGCTTTCCCACAGAGCTGTCCCACGTGCACACGTGATGGGAGTCGATCCTCGGCTTGAACGTCAAGGCAGTGCAGGGAAAACAGGTTCCTCTGGAATGGACTGACACATCTGGGGGACTCTTGGAATGGTGGCACGACCCTGGAGTTCCTCTCGCCTTTCCTGTGGAGAGCGCCTCCTCTTGAGTTGCGACGGGAACGCCGGGAATTCTTTCCCTACGAAACAGGGAAAGGATCCCTCATCTCGAGCTAGGAGGCGGAAACGGGTCTCCCCTGGATGTGTGCGGGACCCCACGTGTTTCCTCTGGAGTGGAGACGGGTATGGTGGGGAGCTTCTTTAGTCGTAGCAAGGGTGTGAAAGACCCGTTGGAAGTTCCAGTAATTAGACGTGATTAGCCTCGAGAAGCCTCAGCGGAAATGGGCCTCATCTCGCCTGGAGGGCAAAACCTCCAGGATTTTCTCGAGTTGCGGCAGGTGCTCTCGACTTACGACGGGGACCTCAGGGACCCGCTCTGGTGGCCTCAGGAAAGGCCAGTCCCCATGAGAGTTCCTCGGGGGCCTCTCGGGATTCCTCTCCCATCGATGCCGGTGCCTAAGACCTTGAGTGGAGTCGGGGCCGGAACCTGAGGATTCCTCTCCAGTGCTGACATGGATCTTGGGGTACTTCTGGAGTCTCCCAAGGGGAGTCAGTCCTCGTCTCGAATGCGGGCATGCACTTGCGCTTTCCTCCAGAGCGGTAGCAGCAGTGTCACGCAGTCCGCCGCGTGGATCAAAGGATCTATGGTTTTCCCTCAGGTCTTTCCCACGAGGCTTTCCCACGAGGCTTTCCCACAGGGCTGTCCCACGTGCACACGTGGTGGGAGTCGATCATCGGCTTGAACGTCAAGGCATTGCAGGGAAAACAGGTTCCTCTGGAATGGACTGACACATCTGGGGGACTCTTGGAATGGTGGCACGACACTGGAGTTCCTCTCGCCTTTCCTGTGGAGAGCGCCTCCTCTTGAGATGCGACGGGAACGCCGGGAATTCTTTCCCTACGAAACAGGGAAAGGATCCCTCATCTCGAGCTAGGAGGCGGAAACGGGGCTCCCCTGGATGTGTGCGGGACCCCACGTGCTTCCTCTCGAGTGGAGACGGGTATGTCGGGGAACTTCTTGAGTTGCAGCAAGGGTGTGAAGGACCCTTTGGAAGTTCCAGTGTTTAGATGTGATTGGCCTCGAGAAGCCTCAGCGGAAATGGGCCTCATCTCGCCTGGAGGGCAAAACCTCCTGGATTTTCTCGAGTTGCGGCAGGTGCTCTCGACTAAAGACGGGGACCTCAGGGACCCGCTCTGGTGGCCTCAGGAAAGGCCAGTCCCCATGCGAGTTCCTCGGGGGCGTCTCGGGATTCCACTCCCGTCGATGCCGGGGCCTAAGACCTTGTGTGGAATCGGGGCCGGAACCTGAGGATTCCTCTCCAGGGCTGACATGGATCTTGGGGTACTTCTGGAGTCTCCCCAGGGGAGTCAGTCCTCGTCTCGAATGCGGGCATGCACTTGCGCTTTCCTCCAGAGCGGTAGCAGCAGTGTCACGCAGTCCGCCGCGTGGATCAAAGGATCTATGGTTTTCCCTCGAGTCTTTCCCACGAGGCTTTCCCACGAGGCTTTCCCACGAGGCTTTCCCACAGGGCTGTCCCACGTGCACACGTGGTGGGAGTCGATACTCGGCTTGAACGTCAAGGCAGTGCAGAGAAAACAGGTTCCTCTGAAATGGACTGACACATCTGGGGGACTCTTGGAATGGTGTCTCGACCCTGGAGTTCCTCTCGCCTTTCCTGTGGAGAGCGCCTCCTCTTGAGATGCGACGGGAACGCCGGGAATTCTTTCCCTTCGAAACAGGGAAAGGATCCCTCATCTCGAGCTAGGAGGCGGAAACGGGGCTCCCCTGGATGTGTGCGGGACCCCACGTGCTTCCTCTCGAGTGGAGACAGGTATGTCGGGGAACTTCTTGACTTGCAGCAAGGGTGTGAAGGACCCTTTGGAACTTCCAGTGGTTAGATGTGATTGCCCTCGAGAAGCCTCAGCGGAAATGGGCCTCATCTCGCCTGGAGGGCAAAACCTCCTGGATTTTCTCGAGTTGCGGCAGGTGCTCTCGGCTTACGAGGGGGACCTCAGGGAACCGCTCTGGTGGCCTCAGGAAAGGCCAGTCCCCATGCGAGTTCCTCGGGGGCCTCTCGGGATTCCTCTCCCGTCGATGCCGGGGCCTAAGACCTTGTGTGGAGTTGAGGCCGGAACCTGAGGATTCCTCTCCAGTGCTGACATGGATCTTGGGGTACTTCTGGAGTCTCCCGAGGGGAGTCAGTCCTCGTCTCGAAGGCGGGCATGCACTTGCGCTTTCCTCCAGAGCGGTAGCAGCAGTGCCACGCAGTCTGCCGCGTGGATCAAAGGATCTATGTTTTTCCCTCGAATCTTTCCCACGAGGTTTTCCACGAGGCTTTCCCACAGGGCTGTCCCACGTGCACACGTGGTGGGAGTCGATCCTCGGCTTGAACGTCAAGGCAGTGCAGGGAAAACAGGTTCCTCTGGAATGGACTGACACATCTGGGGGACTCTTGGAATGGTGGCACGACCATGGAGTTCCTCTCGCCTTTCCTGTGGAGAGCGCCTCCTCTTGAGATGCGACGGGAACGCCGGGAATTCTTTCCCTACGAAACAGGGAAAGGATCACTCATCTCGAGCTAGGAGGCGGAAACGGGGCTCCCCTGGATGTGTGCGGGACCCACGTGCTTCCTCTCGAGTGGAGACGGGTATGTCGGGGAACTTCTTGAGTTGCAGCAAGGGTGTGAAGGACCCTTTGGAAGTTCCAGTGGTTAGATGTGATTGGCCTCGAGAAGCCTCAGCGGAAATGGGCCTCATCTCGCCTGGAGGGCAAAACCTCCTGGATTTTCTCGAGTTGCGGCAGGTGCTCTCGACTTACGACGGGGACCTCAGGGACCCGCTCTGGTGGCCTCAGGAAAGGCCAGTCCCCATGCGAGTTCCTCGGGGGCGTCTCGGGATTCCTCTCCCGTCGATGCCGGGGCCTAAGACCTTGTGTGGAGTCGGGGCCGGAACCTGAGGATTCCTCTCCAGTGCTGACATGGATCTGGGGTACTTCTGAAGTCTCCCCAGGGGAGTCAGTCCCTGTCTCGAATGCGGACATGCATTGCGCTTTCCTCCAGAGCGGTAGCAGCAGTGTCACGCAGTCCGCCGTGTGGATCAAAGGATCTATGGTTTTCCCTCGAGTCATTCCCACGAGGCTTTCCTACGAGGCTTTCCCACAGGGCTGTCCCACGTGCACACGTGGTGGGAGTCGATCCTCGGCTTGAACGTCAAGGCAGTGCAGGGAAAAGAGGTTCCTCTGGAATGGACTGACACATCTGGGGGACTCTTGGAATGGTGGCACGACCCTGGAGTTCCTCTCGCCTTTCCTGTGGAGAGCGCCTCCTCTTGAGATGCGACGGGAACGCCGGGAATTCTTTCCCTAAGAAACAGGGAAAGGATCCCTCATCTCGAGCTAGGAGGCGAAAACGGGCCTCCCCTGGATGTGTGCGGGACACCACGTGCTTCCTCTCGAGTGGAGACGGGTATGTCGGGGAACTTCTTGAGTTGCAGCAAGGGTGTGAAGGACCCTTTGGAAGTTCCAGTGGTTAGACGTGATTGGCCTCGAGAAGCCTCAGCGGAAATGGGCCTCATCTCGCCTGGAGGGCAAAACCTCCTGGATTTTCTCGAGTTGCCACAGGTGCTCTCGATTTACGACGGGGACCTCAGGGACCCGCTCTGGTGGCCTCAGGAAAGGCCAGTCCCCATGCGAGTTCCTCGGGGGCGTCTCGGGATTCTTCTCCCGTCGAAGCCGGGGCCTAAGACCTTGTGTGGAGTCAGGGCCGGAACCTGAGGATTCCTCTCCAGTGCTGACATGGATCTTGGGGTACTTCTGGAGTCTCCCCAGGGGAGTCAGTCCTCGTCTCGAATGCGGGCATGCACTTGCGCTTTCCTCCAGAGCGGTAGCAGCAGTGTCACGCAGTCCGCCGCGTGGATCAAAGGATCTATGGTTTTCCCTCGAGTCTTTCCCACGAGGCTTTCCCACGAGGCTTTCCACAGGGCTGTCCCACGTGCACATGTGGTGGGACTCGATCCTCGGCTTGAACGTCAAGGCAGTGCAGGGAAAACAGGTTCCTCTGGAATGGACTGACACATCTGGGGGACTCTTGGAATGGTGGCACGACCCTGGAGTTCCTCTCGCCTTTCCTGTGGAGAGCGCCTCCTCTTGAGATGCGACGAGAACGCCGGGAATTCTTTCCCTACGAAACAGGGAAAGGATCCCTCATCTCGAGCTAGGAGGCGGAAACGGGGCTCCCCTGGATGTGTGCGGGACCCCACGTGCTTCCTCTCGAGTGGAGACGGGTATGTCGGGGAACTTCTTGAGTTGCAGCAAGGGTGTGAAGGACCCTTTGGAAGTTCCAGTGGTTAGACGTGATTAGCCTCGAGAAGCCTCAGCGGAAATAGGCCTCATCTTGCCTGGAGGGCAAAACCTCCTGGATTTTCTCGAGTTGCGGCAGGTGCTCTCGACTTACGATGGGGACCTCAGGGACCCGCTCTGGTGGCCTCAGGAAAGGCCAGTCCCCATGCGAGTTCCTCGGGGGCCTCTCGGGATTCCTCTCCCGTCGATGCCGCGGCCTAAGACCTTGTGTGGAGTCGGGGCCGGAAACTGAGGATTCCTCTCCAGTGCTGACATGGATCTTGGGGTACTTCTGGAGTCTCCCCAGGGGAGTCAGTCCTCGTCTCGAATGCGGGCATGCACTTGCGCTTTCCTCCAGAGCGGTAGCAGCAGTGTCACGCAGTCCGCCGCGTGGATCAAAGGATCTATGGTTTTCCCTCGAGTCTTTCCCACGAGGCTTTCCCACGAGGCTTTCCCACAGGGCTGTCCCACGTGCACACGTGGTGGGAGTGGATCCTCGGCTTGAACGTCAAGGCAGTGCAGGGAAAACAGGTTCCTCTGGAATGGACTGACACATCTGGGGGACTCTTGGAATGGTGGCACGACCCTGGAGTTCCTCTCGCCTTTCCTGTGGAGAGCGCCTCCTCTTGAGATGCGACGGGAACGCCGGGAATTCTTTCCCTACGAAACAGGGAAAGGATCCCTCATCTCGAGCTAGGAGGCGGAAACGGGGCTGCCCTGGATGTGTGCGGGACCCCACGTGCTTACTCTTGAGTGGAGACGGGTATGTCGGGGAACTTCTTGAGTTGCAGCAATGGTGTTAAGGACCCTTTGGAAGTTCCAGTGGTTAGATGTGATTGGCCTCGAGAAGCCTCAGCGGAAATGGGCCTCATCTCGCCTGGAGGGCAAAACCTCCTGGATATTCTCGATTTGCGGCAGGTGCTCTCGATTTACGACGGGGACTTCAGGGACCCGCTCTGGTGGCCTCAGGAAAGGCCAGTCCCCATGCGAGTTCCTCGGGGGCCTCTCGGGATTCCTCTCCCGTCGATGCCGGGGCCTAAGACCTTGTGTGGAGTCGGGGCCGGAACCTGAGGATTCCTCTCCAGTGCTGACATGGATCTTGGGGTACTTCTGGAGTCTCCCCAGGGGAGTCAGTCCTCGTCTCGAATGCGGGCATGCACTTGCGCTTTCCTCCAGAGCGGTAGCAGCAGTGTCACGCAGTCCGCCGCGTGGATCAAAGGATCTATGGTTTTCCCTCGAGTTTTCCCACGAGGCTTTCCCACGAGGCTTTCCCACAGGGCTGTCCCACGTGCACACGTGGTGGGAGTGGATCCTCGGCTTGAACGTCAAGGCAGTGCAGGGAAAACAGGTTCCTCTGGAATGGACTGACACATCTGGGGGACTCTTGGAATGGTGGCATGACCCTGGAGTTCCTCTCGGCTTTCCTGTGGAGAGCGCCTCCTCTTGAGATGCGACGGGAACACCGGGAATTCTTTCCCTACGAAACAGGGAAAGGATCCCTCATCTCGAGCTAGGAGGCGGAAACGGGGCTCCCCTGGATGTGTGCGGGACCCCACGTGCTTCCTCTCGAGTGGAGACGGGAATGTCGGGGAACTTCTTGAGTTGCAGCAAGGGTGTGAAGGACCCTTTGGAAGTTCCAGTGGTTAGACGTGATTAGCCTCGTGAAGCCTCAGCGGAAATGGGCCTCATCTCGCCTGGAGGGCAAAACCTCCTGGATTTTCTCGAGTTGCGGCAGGTGCTCTCGACTTACGACGGGGACCTCAGGGACCCGCTCTAGTGGCCTCAGGAAAGGCCAGTCCCCATGCGAGTTCCTCGGGGGCCTCTCGGGATCCCTCTCCCGTTGATGCCGGGGCCTAAGACGTTGTGTGGAGTCGGGGCCGGAACCTGAGGATTCCTCTCCAGTGCTGACATGGATCTTGGGGTACTTCTGGAGTCTCCCCAGGGGAGTCAGTCCTCGTCTCGAATGCGGGCATGCACTTGCGCTTTCCTCCAGAGCGGTAGCAGCAGTGTCACGCAGTCCGCCGCGTGGATCAAAGGATCTATGGTTTTCCCTCGAGTCTTTCCCACGAGGCTTTCCCACGAGGCTTTCCCACAGGGCGGTCCCACGTGCACACGTGGTGGGAGTGGATCCTCGGCTTGAACGTCAAGGCAGTGCAGGGAAAACAGGTTCCTCTGGAATGGACTGACACATCTGGGGGACACTTGGAATGGTGGCACGACCCTGGAGTTCCTCTCGCCTTTCCTGTGGAGAGCGCCTCCTCTTGAGATGCGATGGGAACGCCGGGAATTCTTTCCCTACGAAACAGGGAAAGGATCCCTAATCTCGAGCTAGGAGGCGGAAACGGGGCTCCCCTGGATGTGTGCGGGACACCACGTGCTTCCTCTCGAGTGGAGACGGGTATGTCGGGGAACTTCTTGAGTTGCAGCAAGGGTGTGAAGCACCCTTTGGAAGTTCCAGTGGTTAGACGTGATTAGCCTCGAGAAGCCTCAGCGGAAATGGGCCTCATCTCGCCTGGAGGGCAAAACCTCCTGGATTTTCCCGAGTTGCGGCAGGTGCTCTCGACTTACGACGGGGACCTCAGGGACCCGCTCTGCTGGCCTCAGGAAAGGCCAGTCCCCATGCGAGTTCCTCGGGGTCCTCTTGGGATTCCTCTCCCGTCGATGCCGGGGCCTAAGTCCTTGTGTGGATTCGGGGCCGGAACCTGAGGATTCCTCTCCAGTGCTGACATGGATCTTGGGGTACTTCTGGAGTCTACCCAGGGGAGTCAGTCCTCGTCTCGAATGCGGGCATGCACTTGCGCTTTCCTCCAGAGCGGTAGCAGCAGTGTCACGCAGTCCGCCGCGTGGATCAAAGGATCTATGGTTTTCCCTCGAGTCTTTCCCACGAGGCTTTCCCACGAGGCTTTCCCACAGGGCTGTCCCACGTGCACACGTGGTGGGAGTAGATCCTCGGCTTGAACGTCAAGGCAGTGCAGGGAAAACAGGTTCCTCTGGAATGGACGGACACATCTGGGGGACTCTTGGAATGGTGGCACGACCCTGGAGTTCCTCTCGCCTTTCCTGTGGAGAGCGCCTCCTCTTTAGATGCGACGGGAACGCCGGGAATTCTTTCCCTACGAAACAGGGAAAGGATCCCTCATCTCGAGCTAGGAGGCGGAAACGGGGCTCCCCTGGATGTGTGCGGGACCCCACGTGCTTCCTCTCGAGTGGAGACGGGTATGTCGGGGAACTTCTTGAGTTGCAGCAAGGGTGTGAAGGACCCTTTGGAAGTTCCAGTGGTTAGACGTGATTAGCCTCGAGAAGCCTCAGCGGAAATGGGCCTCATCTCGCCTGGAGGGCAAAACCTCCTGGATTTTCTCGAGTTGCGGCAGGTGCTCTCGACTTACGACGGGGACCTCAGGGAACCGCTCTGGTGGCCTCAGGAAAGGCCAGTCCCCATGCGAGTTCCTCGGGGGCCTCTCGGGATTCCTCTCCCGTCGATGCCGGGGCCTAAGACCTTGTGTGGAGTCGGGGCCGGAACCTGAGGATTCCTCTCCAGTGCTGACATGGATCTTGGGGTACTTCTGGAGTCTCCCCAGGGGAGTCAGTCCTCGTCTCGAATGCGGGCATGCACTTGCGCTTTCCTCCAGAGCGGTAGCAACAGTGTCACGCAGTCCGGCGCGTGGATCAAAGGATCTATGGTTTTCCCTCGAGTCTTTCCCACGAGGCTTTCCCAAGAGGCTTTCCCACAGGACTGTCCCACGTGCACACGTGGTGGGGGTGGATCCTCGGCTTGAACGTCAAGGCAGTGCAGGGAAAACAGGTTCCGCTGGAATGGACTGACACATCTGGGGGACTCTTGGAATGGTGGCATGACCCTGGAGTTCCTCTCGCCTTTCCTGTGGAGAGCGCCTCCTCTTGAGATGCGACGGGAACGCCGGGAATTCTTTCCCTACGAAACAGGGAAAGGATCCCTCATCTCGAGCTAGGAGGCGAAACGGGGCTCCCCTGGATGTGTGCGGGACCCCACGTGGTTCCTCTCGAGTGGAGACGGGTATGTCGGGGAACTTCTTGAGTTGCAGCAAGGGTGTGAAGGACCCTTTGGAAGTTCCAGTGGTTAGACGTGATTAGCCTCGAGAAGCCTCAGCGGAAATGGGCCTCATCTCGCCTGGAGGGCAAAACCTCCTGGATTTTCTCGAGTTGCGGCAGGTGCTCTCGACTTACGACGGGGACCTCAGGGACCCGCTCTGGTGGCCTCAGGAAAGGCCAGTCCCCATGCGAGTTCCTCGGGGGCCTCTCGGGATACCTCTCCCGTCGATGCCGGGGCCTAAGACCTTGTGTGGAGTCGGGGCCGGTTCCTGAGGATTCCTCTCCAGTGCTGACATGGATCTTGGGGTACTTCTGGAGTCTCCCCAGGGGAGTCAGTCCTCGTCTCGAATGCGGGCATGCACTTGCGCTTTCCTCCAGAGCGGTAGCAGCAGTGTCACGCAGTCCGCCGCGTGGATCAAAGGATCTATGGTTTTCCCTCGAGTCTTTCCCACGAGTCTTTCCCACGAGGCTTTCCCACAGGGCTGTCCCACGAGCACACGTGGTGGGAGTCGATCCTCGGCTTGAACGTCAAGGCAGTGCAGGGAAAACAGGTTCCTCTGGAATGGACTGACACATATGGGGTCTCTTGGGATGGTGGCACGACCCTGGAGTTCCTCTCGCCTTTCCTGTGGGAGCGCCTCCTCTTGAGATGCGACGGGAACGCCGGGAATTCTTTCCCTACGAAACAGGGAAAGGATCCCTCATCTCGAGCTAGGAGGTGGAAACGGGGCTACCCTGGATGTGTGCGGGACCCTCGTGCTTCCTCTCGAGTGGAGACGGGTATGTCGGGGAACTTCTAGAGTTGCAGCAAGGGTGTGAAGGACCCTTTGGAAGTTCCAGTGGTTAGATGTGATTAGCCTCGAGAAGCCTCAGCGGAAATGGGCTTCATCTCGCCTGGAGGGCAAAATCTCCTGGATTTTCTCGAGTTGTGGCAGGTGCTCTCGACTTACGACGGGGACCTCAGGGACCCGCTCTGGTGGCCTCAGGAAAGGCCAGTCCCCATGCGAGTTCCTCGGGGGCCTCTCGGGATCCCTCTCCCGTCGATGCCGGGGCCTAAGACCTTGTGTGGAGTCGGGGCCGGAAACTGAGGATTCCTCTCCAGTGCTGACATGGATCTTGGGGTACTTCTGGAGTCTCCCCAGGGGAGTCAGTCCTCGTCTCGAATGCGGGCATGCACTTGCGCTTTCCTCCATAGCGGTAGCAGCAGTGTCACGCAGTCCGCCGCGTGGATCAAAGGATCTATGGTTTTCCCTCGAGTCTTTCCCACGAGGCTTTCCCACGAGGCTTTCCCACAGGGCTGTCCCATTGCACACGTGGTGGGAGTGGATCCTCGGCTTGAACGTCAAGGCAGTGCAGGGAAAACAGGTTCCTCTGGAATGGACTGACACATCTGGGGGACTCTTGGAATGGTGGCACGACCCTGGAGTTCCTCTCGCCTTTCCTGTGGAGAGCGCCTCCTCTTGAGATGCGACGGGAACGCCGGGAATTCTTTCCCTACGAAACAGGGAAAGGATCCCTCATCTCGAGCTAGGAGGCGGAAACGGGGCTCCCCTGGATGTGTGCGGGACCCCACGTGCTTCCTCTCGAGTGGAGACGGGTATGTCGGGGAACTTCTTGAGTTGCAGCAAGGGTGTGAAGGACCCTTTGGAAGTTCCAGTGGTTAGACGTGATTAGCCTCGAGAAGCCTCAGCGGAAATGGGCCTCATCTCGCCTGGAGGGCAAAACCTCCTGGATTTTCTCGAGTTGCGGCAGGTGCTCTCGACTTACGACGGGGACCTCAGGGACCCGCTCTGGTGGCCTCAGGAAAGGCCAGTCCCCATGCGAGTTCCTCGGGGGCCTCTCGGGATTCCTCTCCCGTCGATGCCGGGGCCTAAGACCTTGTGTGGAGTCGGGGCCGGAACCTGAGGATTCCTCTCCAGTGCTGACATGGATCTTGGGGTACTTCTGGAGTCTCCCCAGGGGAGTCAGTCCTCGTCTCGAATGCGGGCATGCACTTGCGCTTTCCTCCAGAGCGGTAGCAGCAGTGTCACGCAGTGCGCCGCGTGGATCAAAGGATCTATGGTTTTCCCTCGAGTCTTTCCCACGAGGCTTTCCCACGAGGCTTTCCCACAGGGCTGTCCCACGTGCACACGTGGTGGGAGTGGATCCTCGGCTTGAACGTCAAGGCAGTGCAGGGAAAACAGGTTCCTCTGGAATGGACTTACACATCTGGGGGACTCTTGGAATGGTGGCACGACCCTGGAGTTCCTCTCGCCTTTCCTGTGGAGAGCGCCTCCTCTTGAGATGCGACGGGAACGCCGGGAATTCTTTCCCTACGAAACAGAGAAAGGATCCCTCATCTAGAGCTATGAGGCGGAAACGGGGCTCCCCTAGAAGTGTGCGGGACACCACGTGCTTCCTCTCGAGTGCAGACGGGTATGTCGGGGAACTTCTTGAGTTGCAGCAAGGGTGTGAAGGACCCTTTGGAAGTTCCAGAGGTTAGATGTGATTGGCCTCGAGAAGCCTCAGCGGAAATGGGCCTCATCTCGCCTGGAGGGCAAAACCTCCTGGATTTTCTCGAGTTGCGGCAGGTGCTCTCGACTTACGTCGGGGACATCAGGGAACCGCTCTGGTGGCCTCAGGAAAGGCCAGTCCCCATGCGAGTTCCTCGGGGGCCTCTCGGGATTCCTATCCCGTCGATGCCGGGGCCTAAGACCTTGTGTGGAGTCGGGGCCGGAACCTGAGGATTCCTCTCCAGTGCTGACATGGATCTTGGGGTACTTCTGGAGTCTCCCCAGGGGAGTCAGTCCTCGTCTCGAATGCGGGCATGCACTTGCGCTTTCCTCCAGAGCGGTAGCAGCAGTGTCACGCAGTTCGCCCCGTGGATCAAAGGATCTATGGTTTTCCCTCGAGTCATTCCCACGAGGCTTTCCCACGAGGCTTTCCCACAGGGCTGTCCCACGTGCACACGTGGTGGGAGTCGATCCTCGACTTGAACGTCAAGGCAGTGCAGGGAAAACAGGTTCCTCTGGAATGGACTGACACATCTGGGGGACTCTTGGAATGGTGGCACGACCCTGGAGTTCCTCTCGCCTTTCCTGTGGAGAGCGCCTCCTCTTGAGATGCGACGGGAACGCCGGGAATTCTTTCCCTACGAAACAGGGAAAGGATCCCTCATCTCGAGCTAGGAGGCGGAAACCGGGCTCCCCTGGATGTGTGCGGGACACCACGTGCTTCCTCTCGAGTGGAGACGGGTATGTTGGGGAACTTCTTGAGTTGCAGCAAGGGTGTGAAGGACCCTTTGGAAGTTCCAGTGGTTAGATGTGATTGGCCTCGAGAAGCCTCAGCGGAAATGGGCCTCATCTCGCCTGGAGGGCAAAACCTCCTGGATTTTCTCGAGTTGCGGCAGGTGCTCTCGACTTACGACGGGGACCTCAGGGAACCGCTCTGGTGGCCTCAGGAAAGGCCAGTCCCCATGCGAGTTCCTCGGGGGCCTCTCGGGATTCCTCTCCCGTCGATGCCGGGGCCTAAGACCTTGTGTGGAGTCGGGGCCGGAAACTGAGGATTCCTCTCCAGTGCTGACATGGATCTGGGGTACTTCTGAAGTCTCCCCAGGGGAGTCAGTCCTCGTCTCGAATGCGGACATGCATTGCGCTTTCCTCCAGAGCGGTAGCAGCAGTGTCACGCAGTCCGCCGCGTGGATCAAAGGATCTATGGTTTTCCCTCGAGTCATTCCCACGCTGCTTTCCCACGAGGCTTTCCCACAGGGCTGTCCCACGTGCACACGTGGTGGGAGTGGATCCTCGGCTTGAACGTCAAGGCAGTGCAGGGAAAACAGGTTCCTCTGGAATGGACTGACACATCTGGGGGACTCTTGGAATGGTGGCACGACCCTGGAGTTCCTCTCGCCTTTCCTGTGGAGAGCGCCTCCTCTTGAGATGCGACGGGAACGCCGGGAATTCTTTCCCTACGAAACAGGGAAAGGATCCCTCATCTCGAGCTAGGAGGCGGAAACGGGGCTCCCCTGGATGTGTGCGGGACCCCACGTGCTTCCTCTCGAGTGGAGACGGGTATGTCGGGGAACTTCTTGAGTTGCAGCAAGGGTGTGAAGGACCCTTTGGAAGTTCCAGTGGTTAGACGTGATTAGCCTCGAGAAGCCTCAGCGGAAATGGGCCTCATCTCGCCTGGAGGGCAAAACCTCCTGGATTTTCTCGAGTTGCGGCAGGTGCTCTCGACTTACGACGGGGACCTCAGGGACCCGCTCTGGTGGCCTCAGGAAAGGCCAGTCCCCATGCGAGTTCCTCGGGGGCCTCTCGGGATTCCTCTCCCGTCGATGCCGGGGCCTAAGACCTTGTGTGGAGTCGGGGCCGGAACCTGAGGATTCCTCTCCAGTGCTGACATGGATCTTGGGGTACTTCTGGAGTCTCCCCAGGGGAGTCAGTCCTCGTCTCGAATGCGGGCATGCACTTGCGCTTTCCTCCAGAGCGGTAGCAGCAGTGTCACGCAGTGCGCCGCGTGGATCAAAGGATCTATGGTTTTCCCTCGAGTCTTTCCCACGAGGCTTTCCCACGAGGCTTTCCCACAGGGCTGTCCCACGTGCACACGTGGTGGGAGTGGATCCTCGGCTTGAACGTCAAGGCAGTGCAGGGAAAACAGGTTCCTCTGGAATGGACTTACACATCTGGGGGACTCTTGGAATGGTGGCACGACCCTGGAGTTCCTCTCGCCTTTCCTGTGGAGAGCGCCTCCTCTTGAGATGCGACGGGAACGCCGGGAATTCTTTCCCTACGAAACAGAGAAAGGATCCCTCATCTAGAGCTATGAGGCGGAAACGGGGCTCCCCTAGAAGTGTGCGGGACACCACGTGCTTCCTCTCGAGTGCAGACGGGTATGTCGGGGAACTTCTTGAGTTGCAGCAAGGGTGTGAAGGACCCTTTGGAAGTTCCAGAGGTTAGATGTGATTGGCCTCGAGAAGCCTCAGCGGAAATGGGCCTCATCTCGCCTGGAGGGCAAAACCTCCTGGATTTTCTCGAGTTGCGGCAGGTGCTCTCGACTTACGTCGGGGACATCAGGGAACCGCTCTGGTGGCCTCAGGAAAGGCCAGTCCCCATGCGAGTTCCTCGGGGGCCTCTCGGGATTCCTATCCCGTCGATGCCGGGGCCTAAGACCTTGTGTGGAGTCGGGGCCGGAACCTGAGGATTCCTCTCCAGTGCTGACATGGATCTTGGGGTACTTCTGGAGTCTCCCCAGGGGAGTCAGTCCTCGTCTCGAATGCGGGCATGCACTTGCGCTTTCCTCCAGAGCGGTAGCAGCAGTGTCACGCAGTTCGCCCCGTGGATCAAAGGATCTATGGTTTTCCCTCGAGTCATTCCCACGAGGTTTTCCCACGAGGCTTTCCCACAGGGCTGTCCCACGTGCACACGTGGTGGGAGTCGATCCTCGACTTGAACGTCAAGGCAGTGCAGGGAAAACAGGTTCCTCTGGAATGGACTGACACATCTGGGGGACTCTTGGAATGGTGGCACGACCCTGGAGTTCCTCTCGCCTTTCCTGTGGAGAGCGCCTCCTCTTGAGATGCGACGGGAACGCCGGGAATTCTTTCCCTACGAAACAGGGAAAGGATCCCTCATCTCGAGCTAGGAGGCGGAAACCGGGCTCCCCTGGATGTGTGCGGGACACCACGTGCTTCCTCTCGAGTGGAGACGGGTATGTTGGGGAACTTCTTGAGTTGCAGCAAGGGTGTGAAGGACCCTTTGGAAGTTCCAGTGGTTAGATGTGATTGGCCTCGAGAAGCCTCAGCGGAAATGGGCCTCATCTCGCCTGGAGGGCAAAACCTCCTGGATTTTCTCGAGTTGCGGCAGGTGCTCTCGACTTACGACGGGGACCTCAGGGAACCGCTCTGGTGGCCTCAGGAAAGGCCAGTCCCCATGCGAGTTCCTCGGGGGCCTCTCGGGATTCCTCTCCCGTCGATGCCGGGGCCTAAGACCTTGTGTGGAGTCGGGGCCGGAAACTGAGGATTCCTCTCCAGTGCTGACATGGATCTGGGGTACTTCTGAAGTCTCCCCAGGGGAGTCAGTCCTCGTCTCGAATGCGGACATGCATTGCGCTTTCCTCCAGAGCGGTAGCAGCAGTGTCACGCAGTCCGCCGCGTGGATCAAAGGATCTATGGTTTTCCCTCGAGTCATTCCCACGCTGCTTTCCCACGAGGCTTTCCCACAGGGCTGTCCCACGTGCACACGTGGTGGGAGTCGATCCTCGGCTTGAACGTCAAGGCAGTGCAGGGAAAACAGGTTCCTCTGGAATGGACTGACACATCTGGGGGACTCTTGGAATGGTGGCACGACCCTGGAGTTCCTCTCGCCTTTCCAGTGGAGAGCGCCTCCTCTTGAGATGCGACGGGAACGCCGGGAATTCTTTCCCTACGAAACAGGGAAAGGATCCCTCATCTCGAGCTAGGAGGCGGAAACGGGGCTCCCCTGGATGTGTGCGGGAACCCACGTGCTTCTTCTCGAGTGGAGACGGGTATGTCGGGGAACTTCTTGAGTTGCAGCAATGGTGTGAAGGATCCTTTGGAAGATCCAGTGGTTAGATGTGAGTGGCCTCGAGAAGCCTCAGCGGAAATGGGCCTCATCTCGCCTGGAGGGCAAAACCTCCTGGATTTTCTCGAGTTGCGGCAGGTGCTCTCGACTTACGACGGGGACCTCAGGGAACCGCTCTGGTGGCCTCAGGAAAGGCCAGTTCCCATGCGAGTACCTCGGGGGCGTCTCGGGATTCCTCTCCCGTCGATGCCGGGGCCTAAGACCTTGTGTGGAGTCGGGGCCGGAACCTGAGGATTCCTCTCCAGTGCTGACATGGATCTTGGGGTACTTCTGGAGTCTCCCCAGGGGAGTCAGTCCTCGTCTCGAATGCGGGCATGCATTGCGCTTTCCTCAAGAGCGGTAGCAGCAGTGTCACGCAGTCCGCCGCGTGGATCAAAGGATCTATGGTTTTCCCTCGAGGCTTTCCCACGAGGCTTTCCCACAGGGCTGTCCCACTTGCACACGTGGTGGGAGTCGATCCTCGGCTTGAACGTCAAGGCAGTGCAGGGAAAACAGGTTCCTCTGGAATGGACTGACACATCTGGGGGACTCTTGGAATGGTGGCACGACCCTGGAGTTCCTCTCGCCTTTCCTGTGGAGAGCGCCTCCTCTTGAGATGCGACGGGAACGCCGGGAATTCTTTCCCTACGAAACAGAGAAAGGATCCCTCATCTTGAGCTAGGAGGCGGAAACGGGGCTCCCCTGGATGTTGTGGGACACCACGTGCTTCCTCTCGAGTGGAGACGGGTATGTCGGGGAACTTCTTGAGTTGCAGCAAGGGTGTGAAGGACCCTTTGGAAGTTCCAGAGGTTAGATGTGATTGGCCTCGAGAAGCCTCAGCGGAAATGGGCCTCATCTCGCCTGGAGGGCAAAACCTCCTGGATTTTCTCGAGTTGCGGCAGGTGCTCTCGACTTACGACGGGGACATCAGGGAACCGCTCTGGTGGCCTCAGGAAAGGCCAGTCCCCATGCGAGTTCCTCTCGGGATTCCTATCCGGTCGATGCCGGGGCCTAAGACCTTGTGTGGAGTCGGGGCCGGAACCTGAGGATTCCTCTCCAGTGCTGACATTGACCGTGGGGTACTTCTGGAGTCTCCCCAGGGGAGTCAGTCCTCGTCTCGAATGCGGGCATGCACTTGCGCTTTCCTCCAGAGCGGTAGCAGCAGTGTCACGCAGTCCGCCGCGTGGATCAAAGGATCTATGGTTTTCCTCGAGTCTTTCCCACGAGGCTTTCCCACGAGGCTTTCCCACAGGGCTGTCCCACGTGCACACGTGGTGGGAGTCGATCCTCGGCTTGAACGTCAAGGCAGTGCAGGGAAAACAGGTTCCTCTGGAATGGACTGACACATCTGGGGGACTCTTGGAATGGTGGCACGACCCTGGAGTTCCTCTCGCCTTTCCTGTGGAGAGCGCCTCCTCTTGAGATGCGACGAGAACGCCGGGAATTCTTTCCCTACGAAACAGGGAAAGGATCCCTCATCTCGAGCTAGGAGGCGGAAACCGGGCTCCCCTGGATGTGTGCGGGACCCCACGTGCTTCCTCTCGAGTGGAGACGGGTATGTCGGGGAACTTCTTGAGTTGCAGCAAGGGTGTGAAGGACCCTTTGGAATATCCCGTGTTTACACGTGAATAGCCTCGAGAAGCCTCAGCGGAAATGAGCCTCATCTCGCCTGGAGGGCAAAACCTCCTGGATTTTCTCGAGTTGCGGCAAGTGCTCTCGACTAAGGACGGGGACCTCAGGGACCCGCTCTGGTGGCCTCAGGAAAAGCCAGTCCCCATGAGAGTTCCTCGTGGGCCTCTCGGGATCCCTCTCCCGTCGATGCCGGGGCCTAAGACCTTGTGTGGAGTCGGGGCCGGAACCTGAGGATTCCTCTCCAGTGCTGACATGGATCTTGGGGTACTTCTGGAGTCTCCCCAGGGGAGTCAGTCCTCGTCTCGAATGCGGGCATGCACTTGCGCTTTCCTCCAGAGCGGTAGCAGCAGTGTCACGCAGTCCGCCGCGTGGATCAAAGGATCTATCGTTTTCCCTCGAGTCTTTCCCACGAGGCTTTCCCAAGAGGCTTTCCCACAGGGCTGTCCCACGTGCACACGTGGTGGGAGTCGATCCTCGGCTTGAACGTCAAGGCAGTGCAGGGAAAACAGGTTCCTGTGGAATGGACTGAGACATCTGGGGGTCTCTTGGAATGGTGGCACGACCCTGGAGTTCCTCTCGCCTTTCCTGTGGAGAGCGCCTCCTCTTGATATGCGACGGGAACGCAGTGAATTCTTTCCCTACGAAACAGGGAAAGGATCCCTCATCTCGAGCTAGGAGGCGGAAACGGGGCTCCCCTGGATGTGTGCGGGACCCCACGTGCTTCCTTTCGAGTAGAGACGGGTATGTCGGGGAACTTCTTGAGTTGCAGCAAGGGTGTGAAGGACCCTTTGGAAGTTCCAGTGGTGAGATGTGATTGGCCTCGAGAAGCCTCAGCGGAAATGGGCCTCATCTCGCCTGGAGGGCAAAACCTCCTGGAATTTCTCGAATTGCGGCAGTTGCTCTCGACTTACGACGGGGACCTCAGGGACCCGCTCTGGTGGCCTCAGGAAAGGCCAGTCCCCATGCGAGTTCCTCGGGGGCCTCTCGGGATTCCTCTCCCGTCGATTCCGGGGCCTAAGACCTTGTGTGGAGTCGGGGCCGGAACCTGAGGATTCCTCTCCAGTGCTGACATGGATCTTGGGGTATTTCTGGAGTCTCCCCAGGGGAGTCAGTCCTCGTGTCGAATGCGGGCATGCACTTGCGCTTTCCTCCAGAGCGGTAGCAGCAGTGTCACGCAGTCCGCGGCGTGGATCAAAGGATCTATGGTTTTCCCTCGAGTCTTTCCCACGAGGCTTTCCCACGAGGCTTTCCCACAGAGCTGTCCCACGTGCACACGTGATGGGAGTCGATCCTCGGCTTGAACGTCAAGGCAGTGCAGGGAAAACAGGTTCCTCTGGAATGGACTGACACATCTGGGGGACTCTTGGAATGGTGGCACGACCCTGGAGTTCCTCTCGCCTTTCCTGTGGAGAGCGCCTCCTCTTGAGTTGCGACGGGAACGCCGGGAATTCTTTCCCTACGAAACAGGGAAAGGATCCCTCATCTCGAGCTAGGAGGCGGAAACGGGTCTCCCCTGGATTTGTGCGGGACCCCACGTGTTTCCTCTGGAGTGGAGACGGGTATGGTGGGGAGCTTCTTTAGTCGTAGCAAGGGTGTGAAAGACCCGTTGGAAGTTCCAGTAATTAGACGTGATTAGCCTCGAGAAGCCTCAGCGGAAATGGGCCTCATCTCGCCTGGAGGGCAAAACCTCCAGGATTTTCTCGAGTTGCGGCAGGTGCTCTCGACTTACGACGGGGACCTCAGGGACCCGCTCTGGTGGCCTCAGGAAAGGCCAGTCCCCATGAGAGTTCCTCGGGGGCCTCTCGGGATTCCTCTCCCATCGATGCCGGTGCCTAAGACCTTGAGTGGAGTCGGGGCCGGAACCTGAGGATTCCTCTCCAGTGCTGACATGGATCTTGGGGTACTTCTGGAGTCTCCCAAGGGGAGTCAGTCCTCGTCTCGAATGCGGGCATGCACTTGCGCTTTCCTCCAGAGCGGTAGCAGCAGTGTCACGCAGTCCGCCGCGTGGATCAAAGGATCTATGGTTTTCCCTCAGGTCTTTCCCACGAGGCTTTCCCACGAGGCTTTCCCACAGGGCTGTCCCACGTGCACACGTGGTGGGAGTCGATCATCGGCTTGAACGTCAAGGCAGTGCAGGGAAAACAGGTTCCTCTGGAATGGACTGACACATCTGGGGGACTCTTGGAATGGTGGCACGACACTGGAGTTCCTCTCGCCTTTCCTGTGGAGAGCGCCTCCTCTTGAGATGCGACGGGAACGCCGGGAATTCTTTCCCTACGAAACAGGGAAAGGATCCCTCATCTCGAGCTAGGAGGCGGAAACGGGGCTCCCCTGGATGTGTGCGGGACCCCACGTACTTCCTCTCGAGTGGAGACGGGTATGTCGGGGAACTTCTTGAGTTGCAGCAAGGGTGTGAAGGACCCTTTGGAAGTTCCAGTGTTTAGATGTGATTGGCCTCGAGAAGCCTCAGCGGAAATGGGCCTCATCTCGCCTGGAGGGCAAAACCTCCTGGATTTTCTCGAGTTGCGGCAGGTGCTCTCGACTAAAGACGGGGACCTCAGGGACCCGCTCTGGTGGCCTCAGGAAAGGCCAGTCCCCATGCGAGTTCCTCGGGGGCGTCTCGGGATTCCACTCCCGTCGATGCCGGGGCCTAAGACCTTGTGTGGAGTCGGGGCCGGAACCTGAGGATTCCTCTCCAGGGCTGACATGGATCTTGGGGTACTTCTGGAGTCTCCCCAGGGGAGTCAGTCCTCGTCTCGAATGCGGGCATGCACTTGCGCTTTCCTCCAGAGCGGTAGCAGCAGTGTCACGCAGTCCGCCGCGTGGATCAAAGGATCTATGGTTTTCCCTCGAGTCTTTCCCACGAGGCTTTCCCACGAGGCTTTCCCACGAGGCTTTCCCACAGGGCTGTCCCACGTGCACACGTGGTGGGAGTCGATCCTCGGCTTGAACGTCAAGGCAGTGCAGAGAAAACAGGTTCCTCTGAAATGGACTGACACATCTGGGGGACTCTTGGAATGGTGTCTCGACCCTGGAGTTCCTCTCGCCTTTCCTGTGGAGAGCGCCTCCTCTTGAGATGCGACGGGAACGCCGGGAATTCTTTCCCTTCGAAACAGGGAAAGGATCCCTCATCTCGAGCTAGGAGGCGGAAACGGGGCTCCCCTGGATGTGTGCGGGACCCCACGTGCTTCCTCTCGAGTGGAGACAGGTATGTCGGGGAACTTCTTGACTTGCAGCAAGGGTGTGAAGGACCCTTTGGAACTTCCAGTGGTTAGATGTGATTGGCCTCGAGAAGCCTCAGCGGAAATGGGCCTCATCTCGCCTGGAGGGCAAAACCTCCTGGATTTTCTCGAGTTGATGCAGGTGCTCTCGGCTTACGAGGGGGACCTCAGGGAACCGCTCTGGTGGCCTCAGGAAAGGCCAGTCCCCATGCGAGTTCCTCGGGGGCCTCTCGGGATTACTCTCCCTTCGATGCCGGGGCCTAAGACCTTGTGTGGAGTTGAGGCCGGAACCTGAGGATTCCTCTCCAGTGCTGACATGGATCTTGGGGTACTTCTGGAGTCTCCCGAGGGGAGTCAGTCCTCGTCTCGAAGGCGGGCATGCACTTGCGCTTTCCTCCAGAGCGGTAGCAGCAGTGCCACGCAGTCTGCCGCGTGGATCAAAGGATCTATGTTTTTCCCTCGAATCTTTCCCACGAGGTTTTCCACGAGGCTTTCCCACAGGGCTGTCCCACGTGCACACGTGGTGGGAGTCGATCCTCGGCTTGAACGTCAAGGCAGTGCAGGGAAAACAGGTTCCTCTGGAATGGACTGACACATCTGGGGGACTCTTGGAATGGTGGCACGACCATGGAGTTCCTCTCGCCTTTCCTGTGGAGAGCGCCGCCTCTTGAGATGCGACGGGAACGCCGGGAATTCTTTCCCTACGAAACAGGGAAAGGATCACTCATCTCGAGCTACGAGGCGGAAACGGGGCTCCCCTGGATGTGTGCGGGACCCACGTGCTTCCTCTCGAGTGGAGACGGGTATGTCGGGGAACTTCTTGAGTTGCAGCAAGGGTGTGAAGGACCCTTTGGAAGTTCCAGTGGTTAGATGTGATTGGCCTCGAGAAGCCTCAGCGGAAATGGGCCTCATCTCGCCTGGAGGGCAAAACCTCCTGGATTTTCTCGAGTTGCGGCAGGTGCTCTCGACTTACGACGGGGACCTCAGGGACCCGCTCTGGTGGCCTCAGGAAAGGCCAGTCCCCATGCGAGTTCCTCGGGGGCGTCTCGGGATTCCTCTCCCGTCGATGCCGGGGCCTAAGACCTTGTGTGGAGTCGGGGCCGGAACCTGAGGATTCCTCTCCAGTGCTGACATGGATCTGGGGTACTTCTGAAGTCTCCCCAGGGGAGTCAGTCCCTGTCTCGAATGCGGACATGCATTGCGCTTTCCTCCAGAGCGGTAGCAGCAGTGTCACGCAGTCCGCCGTGTGGATCAAAGGATCTATGGTTTTCCCTCGAGTCATTCCCACGAGGCTTTCCTACGAGGCTTTCCCACAGGGCTGTCCCACGTGCACACGTGGTGGGAGTCGATCCTCGGCTTGAACGTCAAGGCAGTGCAGGGAAAAGAGGTTCCTCTGGAATGGACTGACTCATCTGGGGGACTCTTGGAATGGTGGCACGACCCTGGAGTTCCTCTCGCCTTTCCTGTGGAGAGCGCCTCCTCTTGAGATGCGACGGGAACGCCGGGAATTCTTTCCCTAAGAAACAGGGAAAGGATCCCTCATCTCGAGCTAGGAGGCGGAAACGGGCCTCCCCTGGATGTGTGCGGGACACCACGTGCTTCCTCTCGAGTGGAGACGGGTATGTCGGGGAACTTCTTGAGTTGCAGCAAGGGTGTGAAGGACCCTTTGGAAGTTCCAGTGGTTAGACGTGATTAGCCTCGAGAAGCCTCAGCGGAAATGGGCCTCATCTCGCCTGGAGGGCAAAACCTCCTGGATTTTCTCGAGTTGCCACAGGTGCTCTCGATTTACGACGGGGACCTCAGGGACCCGCTCTGGTGGCCTCAGGAAAGGCCAGTCCCCATGCGAGTTCCTCGGGGGCGTCTCGGGATTCTTCTCCCGTCGAAGCCGGGGCCTAAGACCTTGTGTGGAGTCAGGGCCGGAACCTGAGGATTCCTCTCCAGTGCTGACATGGATCTTGGGGTACTTCTGGAGTCTCCCCAGGGGAGTCAGTCCTCGTCTCGAATGCGGGCATGCACTTGCGCTTTCCTCCAGAGCGATAGCAGCAGTGTCACGCAGTCTGCCGCGTGGATCAAAGGATCTATGGTTTTCCCTCGAGTCTTTCCCACTAGGCTTTCCCACGAGGCTTTCCCACAGGGCTGTCCCACGTGCACACGTGGTGGGAGTCGATCCTCGGCTTGAACGTCAAGGCAGTGCAGGGAAAACAGGTTCCTCTGGAATGGACTGATACATCTGTGGGACTCTTGGAATGGTGGCACGACCCTGGAGTTCCTCTCGCCTTTCCTGTGGAAAGCGCCTCCTCTTGAGATGCGACGGGAACGCCGGGAATTCTTTCCCTACGAAACAGGGAAAGGATCCCTCATCTCGAGCTAGGAGGCGGAAACGGGGCTCCCCTGGATGTGTGCGGGACGAACGTGCTTCCTCTCGAGTGGAGACGGGTATGTCGGGGAACTTCTTGAGTTGCAGCAAGGGTGTGAAGGACCCTTTGGAAGTTCCAGTGGTTAGACGTGATTAGCCTCGAGAAGCCTCAGTGGAAATGGGCCTCATCTCGCCTGGAGGGCAAAACCTCCTGGATTTTCTCGAGTTGCGGCAGGTGCTCTCGACTTACGACGGGGACCTCAGGGACCCGCTCTGGTGGCCTCAGGAAAGGCCAGTCCCCATGCGAGTTCCTCAGGGGCCTCTCGGGATTCCTCTCCCGTCGATGCCGGGGCCTAAGACCTTGTGTGGAGTCGGGGCCGGAACCTGAGGATTCCTCTCCAGTGCTGACATGGATCTGGGGTACTTCTGAAGTCTCCCCAGGGGAGTCAGTCCTCGTCTCGAATGCGGGCATGCACTTGCGCTTTCCTCCAGAGCGGTAGCAGCAGTGTCACGCAGTCCGCCGCGTGGATCAAAGGATGTATGGTTTTCCCTCGAGTCTTTCCCACGAGGCTTTCCCACGAGGTTTTCCCACAGGGCTGTCCCACGTGCACACGTGGTGGGAGTCGATCCTCGGCTTGAACGTCAAGGCAGTGCAGGGAAAACAGGTTCCTCTGGAATGGACTGACACATCTGGGGTACTCTTGGAATGGTGGCACGACCCTGGAGTTCCTCTCGCCTTTCCTGTGGAGAGCGCCTCCTCTTGAGATGCGACGGGAACGCCGGGAATTCTTTCCCTACGAAACAGAGAAAGGATCCCTCATCTCGAGCTAGGAGGCGGAAACGGGGCTCCCCTGGATGTGTGCGGGACACCACGTGCTTCCTCTCGAGTGCAGACGGGTGTGTCGGGGAACTTCTTGAGTTGCAGCAAGGGTGTGAAGGACCCTTTGGAAGTTCCAGATGTTAGATGTGATTGGCCTCGAGAAGCCTCAGCGGAAATGGGCCTCATCTCGCCTGGAGGGCAAAACCGCCTGGATTTTCTCGAGTTGCGGCAGGTGCTCTCGACTTACGACGGGGACCTCAGGGACCCGCTCTGGTGGCCTCAGGAAAGGCCAGTCCCCATGCGAGTTCCTTGGGGGCCTCTCGGGATTGCTCTCCCGTCGATGCCGGGGCCTAAGACCTTGTGTGGAGTCGGGGCCAGAACCTGAGGATTCCTCTCCAGTGCTGACATGGATCTTGGGGTACTTCTGGAGTCTCCCCAGGGGAGTCAGTCCTCGTCTCGAATGCGGGCATGCACTTGCGTTTTCCTCCAGAGCGGTAGCAGCAGTGTCACGCAGTCCGCCGCGTGGATCAAAGGATCTATGGTTTTCCCTCGAGTCTTTCCCACGAGGCTTTCCCACGAGGCTTTCCCACAGGGCTGTCCCACGTGCACACGTGGTGGGAGTCGATCCTTGGCTTGAACGTCAAGGCAGTGCAGGGAAAACAGGTTCCTCTGGAATGGACTGACACATCTGGGGGACTCTTGGAATGGTGGCACGACCCTGGAGTTCCTCTCGCCTTTCCTGTGGAGAGCGCCTCCTCTTGGGATGCGACGGGAACGCCGGGAATTCTTTCCCTACGAAACAGGGAAAGGATCCCTCATCTCGAGCTAGGAGGCGGAAACGGGGATCCCCTGGATGTGTGCGGGACCCCACGTGCTTCCTCTCGAGTGGAGACGGGTATGTCGGGGAACTTCTTGAGTTGCAGCAAGGGTGTGAAGGACCCTTTGGAATTTCCAGTGTTTAGATGTGATTGGCCTCGAGAAGCCTCAGCGGAAATGGGCCTCATCTCGCCTGGAGGGCAAAACCTCCTGGATTTTCTCGAGTTGCGGCAGGTGCTCTCGACTAAAGACGGGGACCTCAGGGACCCGCTCTGGTGGCCTCAGGAAAGGCCAGTCCCCATGCGAGTTCCTCGGGGGCGTCTCGGGATTCCACTCCCGTCGATGCCGGGGCCTAAGACCTTGTGTGGAGTCGGGGCCGGAACCTGAGGATTCCTCTCCAGGGCTGACATGGATCTTGGGGTACTTCTGGAGTCTCCCCAGGGGAGTCAGTCCTCGTCTCGAATGCGGGCATGCACTTGCGCTTTCCTCCAGAGCGGTAGCAGCAGTGTCACGCAGTCCGCCGCGTGGATCAAAGGATCTATGGTTTTCCCTCGAGTCTTTCCCACGAGGCTTTCCCACGAGGCTTTCCCACAGGGCTGTCCCACGTGCACACGTGGTGGGAGTCGATCCTCGGCTTGAACGTCAAGGCAGTGCAGGGAAAACAGGTTCCTCTGGAATGGACTGACACATCTGGGGGACTCTTGGAATGGTGGCACGACCCTGGAGTTCCTCTCGCCTTTCCTGTGGAGAGCGCCTCCTCTTGAGATGCGACGGGAAAGCCGGGAATTCTTTCCCTACGAAACAGAGAAAGGATCCCTCATCTCGAGCTAGGAGGCGGAAACGGGGCTCCCCTGGATGTGTGCGGGACACCACGTGCTTCCTCTCGAGTGCAGACGGGTATGTCGGGGAACTTCTTGAGTTGCAGCAAGGGTGTGAAGGACCCTTTGGAAGTTCCAGAGGTTAGATGTGATTGGCCTCGAGAAGCCTCAGCGGAAATGGGCCTCATCTCGCCTGGAGGGCAAAACCTCCTGGATTTTCTCGAGTTGCGGCAGGTTCTCTCGACTTACGACGGGGACCTCAGGGACCCGCTCTGGTGGACTCAGGAAAGGCCAGTCCCCATGCGAGTTCCTCGGGGGCCTCTCGGGATTCCTCTCCCGTCGATGCCGGGGCCTAAGACCTTGTGTGGAGTCAGGGCCGGAACCTGAGGATTCCTCTCCAGTGCTGACATGGATCTTGGGGTACTTCTGGAGTCTCCCCAGGGGAGTCAGTCCTCGTCTCAAATGCGGGCATGCACTTGCGCTTTCCTCCAGAGCGGTAGCAGCAGTGTCACGCAGTCCGCCGCGTGGAACAAAGGATCTATGGTTTTCTCTCGAGTCTTTCCCACGAGGCTTTCCCACGAGGCTTTCCCACAGGGCTGTCCCACGTGCATACGTGGTGGGAGTCGATCCTCGGCTTGAACGTCAAGGCAGTGCAGGGAAAACAGGTTCCTCTGGAATGGACTGACACATCTGGGGGACTCTTGGAATGGTGGCACGACCCTTCAGTTCCTCTCGCATTTCCTGTGGAGAGCGCCTCCTCTTGAGATGCGACGGGAACGCCGGGAATTCTTTCCCTACGAAACAGGGAAAGGATCCATCATCTCGAGCTAGGAGGCGGAAAGGGGGCTCCCCTGGATGTGTGAGGGACCCCACATGCTTCCTCTCGAGTGGAGACGGGTATGTCGGGGAACTTCTTGAGTTGCAGCAATGGTGTGAAGGACCCTTTGGAAGTTCCAGTGGTTAGATGTGATTGGCCTCGAGAAGCCTCAGCGGAAATGGGCCTCATCTGGCCTGGAGGGCAAAACCTCCTGGATTTTCTCGAGTTGCGGCAGGTGCTCTAGACTTACGACGGGGACCTCAGGGAACCGCTGTTGTGGCCTCAGGAAAGGCCAGTCCCCATGCGAGTTCCTCGGGGGCGTCTCGGGATTCTTCTCCCGTCGATGCCGGGGCCTAAGACCTTGTGTGGAGTTGGGGCCGGAACCTGAGGATTCCTCTCCAGTGCTGACATGGATCTTGGGGTACTTCTGGAGTCTCCCCAGGGGAGTCAGTCCTCGTCTCGAATACGGGCATGCACTTGCGCTTTCCTCCAGAGCGGTAGCAGTAGTGTCACGCAGTCTGCCGCGTGGATCAAAGGATCTATGGTTTTCCCTCGAGTCTTTCCCACGAGGCTTTCCCACGAGGCTTTCCCACAGGGCTGTCCCACGTGCACACGTGGTGGGAGTCGATCCTCGGCTTGAACGTCAAGGCAGTGCAGGGAAAACAGGTTCCTCTGGAATGGACTGATACATCTGTGGGACTCTTGGAATGGTGGCACGACCCTGGAGTTCCTCTCGCCTTTCCTGTGGAGAGCGCCTCCTCTTGAGATGCGACGGGAACGCCGGGAATTCTTTCCCTACGAAACAGGGAAAGGATCACTCATCTCGAGCTAGGAGGCGGAAACGGGGCTCACCTGGATGTGTGCGGGACCCACGTGCTTCCTCTCGAGTGGAGACGGGTATGTCGGGGAACTTCTTGAGTTGCAGCAAGGGTGTGAAGGACCCTTTGGTAGTTCCAGTGGTTAGACGTGATTAGCCTCGAGAAGCCTCAGTGGAAATGGGCCTCATCTCGCCTGGAGGGCAAAACCTCCTGGATTTTCTCGAGTTGCGGCAGGTGCTCTCGACTTTCGACGGGGACCTCAGGGACCCGCTCTGGTGGCCTCAGGAAAGGCCAGTCCCCAGGCGAGTTCCTCGGGGGCCTCTCGGGATTCCCCTCCCGTCGATTCCGGGGCCTAAGACCTTGTGTGGAGTCAGGGCCGGAACCTGAGGATTCCTCTCCAGTGCTGACATGGATCTTGGGGTACTTCTGGAGTCTCCCCAGGGGAGTCAGTCCTCGTCTCGAATGCGGGCATGCACTTGCGCTTTCCTCCAGACCGGTAGCAGCAGTGTCACGCAGTCCGCCGCGTGGAACAAAGGATCTATGGTTTTCTCTCGAGTCTTTCCCACGAGGCTTTCCCACGAGGCTTTCCCACAGGGCTGTCCCACGTGCACACGTGGTGGTAGTCGATCCTCGGCTTGAACGTCAATGCAGTGCAGGGAAAACAGGTTCCTCTGGAATGGACTGACACATTTGGGGGACTCTTGGAATGGTGGCACGACACTGGAGTTCCTCTCGTCTTTCCTGTGGAGAGCGCCTCCTCTTGAGATGCGACGGGAACGCCGGGAATTCTTTCCCTACGAAACAGGGAAAGGATCCCTCATCTCGAGCTAGGAGGCGGAAACGGGGCTCCCCTGGATGTGTGCGGGACCCATGTGCTTCCTCTCGAGTGGAGACGGGTATGTCGGGGAACTTCTTGAGTTGCAGCAAGGGTGCGAAAGACTCTTTGGAAGTTCCAGTGGTTAGACGAGATTAGCCTCGAGAAGCCTCAGCGGAAATGGGCCTCAAAGCGCCTGGAGGGCAAAACCTACTGGAATTTCTCGAGTTGCGGCAGGTGCTCTCGACTTACAACGGGGACCTCAGGGACCCGCTCTGGTGGCCTCAGGAAAGGCCAGTCCCCATGCGAGTTCCTCGGGGGTCTCTCGGGATTCCTCTCCCGTCGATGCCGGGGCCTAAGACCTTGTGTGGAGTCGGCGCCGGAACCTGAGGATTCCTCTCCAGTGCTGACATGGATCTTGGGGTACTTCTGGAGTCTCCCCGGGGGAGTCAGTCCTCGTCTCGAATGCGGGCATGCACTTGCGCTTTCCTCCAGAGCGGTAGCAGCAGTGTCACGCAGTCCGCCGCGTGGATCAAAGGATCTATGGTTTTCCCTCGAGTCTTTCCCACGAGGCTTTCCCACGAGGCTTTCCCACAGGGCTGTCCCACGTGCACACGTGGTGGGAGTCGATCCTCGGCTTGAACGTCAAGGCAGTGCAGGGAAATCAGGTTCCTCTGGAATGGACTGACACATCTGGGGGACTCTTGGAATGGTGGCACGACCCTGGAGTTCCTCTCGCCTTTCCTGTGGAGAGCGCCTCCTTTGAGATGCCACGGGAACGCCGGGAATTCGTTCCCTACGAAACAGGGAAAGGATCCCTCATCTCGAGCTAGGAGGCGGAAACGGGGCTCCCCTGGATGTGTGCGGGACCCACGTGCTTCCTCTCGAGTGGAGACGGGTATGTCGGGGAACTTCTTGAGTTGCAGCAAGGGTGTGAAGGACCCTTTGGAAGTTCCAGTGGTTAGACGTGATTAGCCTCGAGAAGCCTCAGCGGAAATGGGCCTCATCGCGCCTGGAGGGCAAAACCTCCTGGATTTTCTCGAGTTGCTGCAGGTGCTCTCGACTTACGACGGGGACCTCAGGGACCCGCTCTGGTGGCCTCAGGAAAGGCCAGTCCCCATACGAGTTCCTCGGGGGCATCTCGGGATTCCTCTCCCGTCATTGCCGGGGCCTAAGACCTTGTGTGGAGTCGGGGCCGGAACCTGAGGATTCCTCTCCAGTGCTGACATGGATCTTGGGGTACTTCTGGAGTCTCCCCAGGGGAGTCAGTACTCGTCTCGAATGCGGGCATGCACTTGCGCTTTCCTCCAGAGCGGTAGCAGCAGTGTCACGCAGTCCGCCGCGTGGATCAAAGGATGTATGGTTTTCCCCCGAGTCTTTCCCACGAGGCTTTCCCACGAGGCTTTCCCACAGGGCTGTCCCACGTGCACACGTGGGGGGAGTCGATCCTCGGCTTGATCGTCAAGGCAGTGCAGGGAAAACAGGTTCCTCTGGAATGGACTGACACATCTGGGGGACTCTTGGAATGGTGGCACGACCCTGGAGTTCCTCTCGCCTTTCCTGTGGAGAGCGCCTCCTCTTGAGATGCGACGGGAACGCCGGGAATTCTTTCCCTACGAAACAGGGAAAGGATCCCTCATCTCGAGCTAGGAGGCGGAAACGGGGCTCCCCTGGATGTGTGCGGGACCCCACGTGCTTCCTCTCGAGTGGAGACGGGTATGTCGGGGAACTTCTTGAGTTGCAGCAATGGTGTGAAGGACCCTTTGGAAGTTCCAGTGGTTAGATGTGATTGGCCTCGAGAAGCCTCAGCGGAAATGGGCCTCATCTCGCCTGGAGGGCAAAACCTCCTGGATTTTCTCGAGTTGCGGCAGGTGCTCTCGACTTACGACGGGGACCTCAGGGACCCGCTCTGGCGGCCTCAGGAAAGGCCAGTCCCCATGCGAGTTCCTCGGGGGTCTCTCGGGATTCCTCTCCCGTCGATGCCGGGGCCTAAGACCTTGTGTGGAGTCGGCGCCGGAACCTGAGGATTCCTCTCCAGTGCTGACATGGATCTTGGGGTACTTCTGGAGTCTCCCCGGGGGAGTCAGTCCTCGTCTCGAATGAGGGCATGCACTTGCGCTTTCCTCCAGAGCGGTAGCAGCAGTGTCACGCAGTCCGCCGCGTGGATCAAAGGATCTATGGTTTTCCCTCGAGTCTTTCCCACGAGGCTTTCCCACGAGGCTTTCCCACAGGGCTGTCCCACGTGCACACGTGGTGGGAGTCGATCCTCGGCTTGAACGTCAAGGCAGTGCAGGGAAAACAGGTTCCTCTGGAATGGACTGACACATCTGGGGGACTCTTGGAATGGTGGCATGACCCTGGAGTTCCTCTCGCCTTTCCTGTGGAGAGCGCCTCCTCTTGAGATGCGACGGGAACGCCGGGAATTCTTTCCCTACGAAACAGGGAAAGGATCCCTCATCTCGAGCTAGGAGGCGGAAACGGGGCTCCCCTGGATGTGTGCGGGAAACCTCGTGCTTCCTCTCGAGTGCAGACGGGTATGTCGGGGAACTTCTTGAGTTGCAGCAATGGTGTGAAGGACCCTTTGGAAGTTCCAGTGGTTAGATGTGATTGGCCTCGAGAAGCCTTAGCGGAAATGGGCCTCATCTCGCCTGGAGGGCAAAACCTCCTGGATTTTCTCGAGTTGCGGCAGGTGCTCTCGACTTACGACGGGGACCTCAGGGACCCGCTCTGGTGGCCTCAAGAAAGGCCAGTCCCCATGCGAGTTCCTCGGGGGCCTCTCGGGATTCCTCTCCCGTCGATGCCGGGGCCTAAGACCTTGTGTGGAGTCGGGGCCGGAACCTGAGGATTCCTCTCCAGTGCTGACATGGATCTTGGGGTACTTCTGGAGTCTCCCCGGGGGAGTCAGTCCTCGTCTCGAATGCGGACATGCACTTGCGCGTTCCTCCACAGCGGAAGCAGCAGTGTCAAGCAGTCCGCCGCGTGGATCAAAGGATCTATGGTTTTCCCTCGAGTCTTTCCCACGAGGCTTTCCCACGAGGCTTTCCCACAGGGCTGTCCCACGTGCACACGTGGTTGGAGTCGATCCTCGGCTTGAACGTCAAGGCAGTGCAGCGAAAACAGGTTCCTCTGGAATGGACTGACACATCTGGGGGACTCTTGGAATGGTGTCACGACCCTGGAGTTCCTCTCGCCTTTCCTGTGGAGAGCGCCTCCTCTTGAGATGCGACGGGAACGCCGGGAATTCTTTCCCTTCGAAACAGGAAAAGGATCCCTTATCTCGAGCTAGGAGGCGGAAACGGGGCTCCCCTGGATGTGTGCGGGACCCCACGTGCTTCCTCTGGAGTGGAGACGGGTATGTCGGGGAACTTCTTGAGTTGCAGCAAGGGTGTGAAGGACCCTTTGGAAGTTCCAGTGGTTAGATGTGATTGGCCTCGAGAAGCCTCAGCGGAAATGGGCCTCATCTCGCCTGGAGGGCAAAACCTCCTGGATTTTCTCTAGTTGCGGCAGGTGCTCTCGACTTACGACGGGGACTTCAGGGACCCGCTCTGGTGGCCTCAGGAAAGGCCAGTCCCCATGCGAGTTCCTCGGGGGCCTCTCGGGATTCCTCTCCCGTCGATGCCGGGCCTAAGACCTTGTGTGGAGTCGGGGCCGGAACCTGAGGATTCCTCTCCAGTGCTGACATGGATCTTGGGGTACTTCTGGAGTCTCCCCAGGGGAGTCAGTCCTCGTCTCGAATGCGGGCATGCACTTGCGCTTTCCTCCAGAGCGGTAGCAGCAGTGTCACGCAGTCCGCCGCGTGGATCAAAGCATCTATGGTTTTCCCTCGAGTCTTTCCCACGAGGCTTTCCCACGAGGCTTTCCCACAGGGCTGTCCCACGTGCACACGTGGTGGGAATCGATCCTCGGCTTGAACGTCAAGGCAGTGCAGGGAAAACAGGTTCCTCTGGAATGGACTGACACATCTGGGGGACTCTTGGAATCGTGGCACGACCCTGGAGTTCCTCTCGCCTTTACTGTGGAGAGCGCCTCCTCTTGAGATGCGACGGGAACGCCGGGAATTCTTTCCCTACGAAACAGGGAAAGGATCCCTCATCTCGAGCTAGGAGGCGGAAACGGGGCTCCCCTGGATGTGTGCGGGACCCACGTGCTTCCTCTCGAGTGGAGACGGGTATGTCGAGGAACTTCTTGAGTTGCAGCAAGGGTGTGAAGGACCCTTTGGAAGTTCCAGTGGTTAGACGTGATTAGCCTCGAGAAGCCTCAGCGGAAATGGGCCTCATCTCGCCTGGAGGGCAAAACCTCCTGGATTTTCTCGAGTTGCGACAGGTGCTCTCGACTTACGACGGGGACCTCAGGGACCCGCTCTGGTGGCCTCAGGAAAGGCCAGTCCCCATGCGAGTTCCTCGGGGGCCTCTCGGGATTCCTCTCCCGTCGATGCCGGGGCCTAAGACCTTGTGTGGAGTCGGGGCCGGAACCTGAGGATTCCTCTCCAGTGCTGACATGGATCTTGGGGTACTTCTGGAGTCTCCCCAGGGGAGTCAGTCCTCGTCTCGAATGCGGGCATGCACTTGCGCTTTCCTCCAGAGCGGTAGCAGCAGTGTCACCCAGTCCGCCGCGTGGATCAAAGGATCTATGTTTTCCGTCGAGTCTTTCCCACGAGGCTTTCCCACGAGGCTTTCCCACAGGGCTGTTCCACGTGCACACGTGGTGGGAGTCGATCCTCGGCTTGAACGTCAAGGCAGTGCAGGGAAAACAGGTTCCTCTGGAATGGACTGACAAATCTGGGGGACTCTTGGAATGGTGTCACGACCCTGGAGTTCCTCTCGTCTTTCCTGTGGAGAGCGCCTCCTCTTGAGATGCGACGGGAACGCCGGGAATTCTTTCCCTACGAAACAGGGAAAGGATCCCTCATCTCGTGCTAGGAGGCCGAAACGGGGCTCCCCTGGATGTGTGCGGGACCCACGTGCTTCCTCTCGAGTGCAGACCGGTATGTCGGGGAACTTCTTGAGTTGCAGCAAGGGTGTGAAGGACCCTTTAGAAGTTCCAGTGGTTAGACGTGATTAGCCTCGAGAAGCCTCAGCGGAAATGGGCCTCATCTCGCCTGGAGGGCAAAACCTCCTGGATTTTCTCGAGTTGCGGCAGGTGCTCTCGACTTACGACGGGGACCTCAGGGACCCGCTCTGGTGGCCTCAGGAAAGGCCAGTCCCCATGCGAGTTCCTTGGGGGCCTCTCGGGATTCCTCTCCCGTCGATGCCGGGCCTAAGACCTTGTGTGGAGTCGGGGCCGGAACCTGAGGATTCCTCTCCAGTGCTGACATGGACCTTGGGGTACTTCTGGAGTCTCCCCAGGGGAGTCAGTCCTCGTCTCGAATGCGGGCATGCACTTGCGCTTTCCTCCAGAGCGGTAGCAGCAGTGTCACGCAGTCCGCCGCGTGGATCAAAGGATCTATGGTTTTCCCTCGAGTCTTTCCCACGAGGCTTTCCCACAGGGCTGTCCCACGTGCACACGAGTTGGGAGTGGATCCTCGGCTTGAACGTCAAGGCAGTGCAGCGAAAACAGGTTCCTCTGGAATGGACTGACACATCTGGGGGACTCTTGGAATGGTGGCACGACCCTGGAGTTCCTCTTGCCTTTCCTGTGGAGAGCGCCTCCTCTTGAGATGCGACGGGAACGCCGGGAATTCTTTCCCTACGAAACAGGGAAAGGATCCCTCATCTCGAGCTAGGAGGCGGAAACGGGGCTCCCCTGGATGTGTGCGGGACCCCACGTGCTTCCTCTCCAGTGGAGACGGGTATGTCGGGGAACTTCTTGAGTTGCAGCAAGGGTGTGAAGGACCCTTTGGAAGTTCCAGTGGTTAGACGTGATTAGCCTCGAGAAGCCTCAGCGGAAATGGGCCTCATCTCGCCTGGAGGGCAAAACCTCCTGGATTTTCTCGAGTTGCGGCAGGTGCTCTCGACTTACGACGGGGACCTCAGGGACCCGCTCTGGTGGCCTCAGGAAAAGCAGTCCCCATGCGAGTTCCTCGGGGGCCTCTCGGCATTCCTCTCCCGTCGATGCCGGGGCCTAAGACCTTCTGTGGAGTCGGGGCCGGAACCTGAGGATTCCTCTCCAGTGCTGAGATGGATCTTGGGGTACTTCTGGAGTCTCCCCAGGGGAGTCAGTCCTCGTCTCGAATGTGGGCATGCACTTGCGCTTTCCTCCAGAGCGGTAGCAGCAGTGTCAAGCAGTCCGCCGCGTGCATCAAAGGATCTATGGTTTTCCCTCGAGTCTTTCCCACGAGGCTTTCCCACGAGGCTTTCCCACAGGGCTGTCCCACGTGCACACGTGGTGGGAGTCGATCCTCGGCTTGAACGTCAAGGCAGTGCAGGGAAAACAGGTTCCTCTGGAATGGACTGACACATCTGGGGGACTCTTGGAATGGTGGCACGACCCTGGAGTTCCTCTCGCCTTTCCTGTGGAGAGCGCCTCCTCTTGAGTTGCGACGGGAACGCCGGAATTCTTTCCCTACGAAACAGGGAAAGGATCCCTCATTTCGAGCTTGGAGGCAGAAACGGGGCTCCCCTGGATGTGTGCGGGACCCCACGTGCTTCCTCTCGAGTGGAGACAGGTATGTCGGGGAACTTCTTGAGTTGCAGCAAGGGTGTGAAGGACCCTTTGGAAGTTCCAGTGGTTAGATGTGATTAGCCTCGACAAGCCTCAGCGGAAATGGGCCTCATCTCGCCTGGAGGGCAAAACCTCCTGGATTTTCTCGAGTTGCGGCAGGTGCTCTCGACTTACGACGGGGACCTCAGAGACCCGCTCTGGTGGCCTCAGGAAAGGCCAGTCCCAATGCGAGTTCCTCGGGTCCTCTCGGGATTCCTCTCCCGTCGATGCTGGGGCCTAAGACCTTGTGTGGAGTCGGGGCCGGAACCTGAGGATTCCTCTCCAGTGCTGACATGGATCTTGGGGTACTTCTGGAGTCTCCCCAGGGGAGTCAGTCCTCGTCTCGAATGCGGGTATGCACTTGCGCTTTCCTCCAGAGCGGTAGCAGCAGTGTCACGCAGTCCGCCGCGTGGATCAAAGGATCTATGGTTTTCCCTCGAGTCTTTCCCACGAGGCTTTCCCACGAGGCTTTCCCACTGGGTTGTCCCACGTGCACACGTGGTGGGAGTCGATCCTCGGCTTGAACGTCAAGGCAGTGCAGGGAAAACAGGTTCCTCTGAAATGGACTGACACATCTTGGGGTCTCTTGGAATGGTGGCACGACCCTGGAGTTCCTCTCGCCTTTCCTGTGGAGAGCGCCTCCTCTTGAGATGCGACGGAAATGCCGGGAATTCTTTCCTACGAAACAGGGATAGGATCCCTCATCTCGAGCTAGGAGGCGGAAACGGGGCTACCCTGGATGTGTGGGGGACCCTCGTGCTTCCTCTCGAGTGGAGACGGGTATGTCAGGGAACTTCTAGAGTTGCAGCAAGGGTGTGAAGGACCCTTTGGAAGTTCAAGTGGTTAGATGTGATTAGCCTCGAGAAGCCTCAGCGGAAATGGACTTCATCTCGCCTGGAGGGCAAAACCTCCTGGATTTTCTCGAGTTGCGGCAGGTGCTCTCGACTTACGACGGGGACCTCAGGGACCCGCTCTGGTGGCCTCAAGAAAGGCCAGTCCCCATGCGAGTTCCTCGGGGGCCTCTCGGGATTCCTCTCCCGTCGATGCCGGGGCCTAAGACCTTGTGTGGAGTCGGGGCCGGAACCTGAGGATTCCTCTCCAGTGCTGACATGGATCTTGGGGTACTTCTGGAGTCTCCCCAGGGGAGTCAGTCCTCGTCTCGAATGCGGGCATGCACTTGCGCTATCCTCCAGGGCGGTAGCAGCAGTATCACGCAGTCCGCCGCGTGGATCAAAGGATCTATGGTTTTCCCTCGAGTCTTTCCCACGAGGCTTTCCCACAGGGCTGTCCCACGTGCACACGTGGTGGGAGTCGATCCTCGGCTTGAACGTCAAGGCAGTGCAGGGAAAACAGGTTCCTCTGGAATGGACTGACACATCTGGGGGACTCTTGGAATGGTGGCACGACCCTGGAGTTCCTCTCGCCTTTCCTGTGGAGAGCGCCTCCTCTTGAGATGCGACGGGAACGCCGGGAATTCTTTCCCAACGAAACAGGGAAAGGATCCCTCATCTCGAGCTAGGAGGCGGAAACGGGGCTCCCCTGGATGTGTGCGGGACCCCACGTGCTTCCTCTCGAGTGGAGACGGGTATGTCGGGGAACTTCTTGAGTTGCAGCAAGGGTGTGAAGGACCCTTTGGAAGTTCCAGTGGTTAGACGTGATTAGCCTCGAGAAGCCTCAGCGGAAATGGGCCTCATCTTGCCTGGAGGGCAAAACCTCCTGGATTTTCTCGAGTTGCGGCAGGTGCTCTCGACTTACGACGGGGACCTCAGGGACCCGCTCTGGTGGCCTCAAGAAAGGCCAGTCCCCATGCGAGTTCCTCGGGGGCCTCTCGGGATTCCTCTCCCGTCGATGCCGGGGCCTAAGACCTTGTGTGGAGTCGGGGCCGGAACCTGAGGATTCCTCTCCAGTGCTGACATGGATCTTGGGGTACTTCTGGAGTCTCCCCAGGGGAGTCAGTCCTCGTCTCGAATGCGGGCATGCACTTGCGCTATCCTCCAGAGCGGTAGCAGCAGTGTCAAGCAGTCCGCCGCGTGCATCAAAGGATCTATGGTTTTCCCTCGAGTCTTTCCCACGAGGCTTTCCCACGAGGCTTTCCCACAGGGCTGTCCCACGTGCACACGTGGTGGGAGTCGATCCTCGGCTTGAACGTCAAGGCAGTGCAGCGAAAACAGGTTCCTCTGGAATGGACTGACACATCTGGGGGACTCTTGGAATGGTGGCACGACCCTGGAGTTCCTCTCGCCTTTCCTGTGGAGAGCGCCTCCTCTTGAGATGCGACGGGAACGCCGGGAATTCTTTCCCTACGAAACAGGGAAAGGATCCCTCATCTCGAGCTAGGAGGCGGAAACGGGGCTCCCCTGGATGTGTGCGGGACCCCACGTGCTTCCTCTCGAGTGGAGACGGGTATGTCGGGGAACTTCTTGAGTTGCAGCAAGGGTGTGAAGGACCCTTTGGAAGTTCCAGTGGTTAGACGTGATTAGCCTCGAGAAGCCTCAGCGGAAATGGGCCTCATCTCGCCTGGAGGGCAAAACCTCCTGGATTTTCTCGAGTTGCGGCAGGTGCTCTCGACTTACGACGGGGACCTCAGGGACCCGCTCTGGTGGCCTCAGGAAAGGCAGTCCCCATGCGAGTTCCTCGGGGGCCTCTCGGCATTCCTCTCCCGTCGATGCCGGGGCCTAAGACCTTCTGTGGAGTCGGGGCCGGAACCTGAGGATTCCTCTCCAGTGCTGACATGGATCTTGGGGTACTTCTGGAGTCTCCCCAGGGGAGTCAGTCCTCGTCTCGAATGCGGGCATGCACTTGCGCTTTCCTCCAGAGCGGTAGCAGCAGTGTCACGCAGTCCACCGCGTGGATCAAAGGATCTATGGTTTTCCCTCGAGTCTTTCCCACGAGGCTTTCCCACGAGGCTTTCCCACAGGGCTGTCCCACGTGCACACGTGGTGGGAGTCGATCCTCGGCTTGAACGTCTAGGCAGTGCAGGGAAAACAGGTTCCTCTGGAATGGACTGACACATCTGGGGGACTCTTGGAATGGTGGCACGACCGTGGAGTTCCTCTCGCCTTTCCTGTGGAGAGCGCCTCCTCTTGAGATGCTACGGGAACGCCGGGAATTCTTTCCCTACGAAACAGGGAAAGGATCCCTCATCTCGAGCTAGGAGGCGGAAACGGGGCTCCCCTGGATGTGTGCGGGACCCCACGTGCTTCCTCTCGAGTGGAGACGGGTATGTCGCGGAACTGCTTGAGTTGCAGCAAGGGTGTGAAGGACCCTTTGGAAGTTCCAGTGGTTAGATGTGATTAGCCTCGAGAAGCCTCAGCGGAAATGGGCCTCATCTCGCCTGGAAGGCAAAACCTCCTGGATTTTCTCGAGTTGCGGCAGGTGCTCTCGACTTACGACGGGGACCTCAGAGACCCGCTCTGGTGGCCTCAGGAAAGGCCAGTCCCAATGCGAGTTCCTCGGGTCCTCTCGGGATTCCTCTCCCGTCGATGCCGGGGCCTAAGACCTTGTGTGGAGTCGGGGCCGGAAACTGAGGATTCCTCTCCAGTGCTGACATGGATCTTGGGGTACTTCTGGAGTCTCCCCAGGGGAGTCAGTCCTCGTCTCGAATGCGGGCATGCACTTGCGCTTTCCTCCAGAGCGGTAGCAGCAGTGTCACGCAGTCCGCCGCGTGGATCAAAGGATCTATGGTTTTCCCTCGAGTCTTTCCCACGAGGCTTTCCAACGAGGCTTTCCACAGGGCTGTCTCACGTGCACACGTGGTGTGACTCGATCCTCGGCTTGAACGTCAAGGCAGTGCAGGGAAAACAGGTTCCTCTGGAATGGACTGACACATCTGGGGGACTCTTGGAATGGTGGCACGACCCTGGAGTTCCTCTCGCCTTTCCTGTGGAGAGCGCCTCCTCTTGAGATGCGACGGGAACGCCGGGAATTCTTTCCCTACGAAACAGGGAAAGGATCCCTCATCTCGAGCTAGGAGGCGGAAATGGGGCTCCCATGGATGTTTGCGGGACCCCACGTACTTCCTCTCGAGTGGAGACGGGTATGTCGGGGAACTTCTTGAGTTGCAGCAAGGGTGTGAAGGACCCTTTGGAAGTTCCAGTGGTTAGATGTCTTTGGCCTCGAGAAGCCTCAGCGGAAATGGGCCTCATCTCGCCTGGAGGGCAAAACCTCCTGGATTTTCTCGAGTTGCGGCAGGTGCTCTCGACTTACGACGGGGACCTCAGGGACCCGCTCTGGTGGCCTCAAGAAAGGCCAGTCCCCATGCGAGTTCCTCGGGGGCCTCTCGGGATTCCTCTCCCGTCGATGCCGGGGCCGAAGACCTTGTGTGGAGTCGGGGCCGGAACCTGAGGATTCCTCTCCAGTGCTGACATGGATCTTGGGGTACTTCTGGAGTCTCCCCAGGGGAGTCAGTCCTCGTCTCGAATGCGGGCATTCACTTGCGCTTTCCTCCAGAGCGGTAGCAGCAGTGTCACGGAGTCCGCCGCGTGGATCAAAGGATCTATGGTTTTCCCTCGAGTCTTTCCCACGAGGCTTTCCCACGAGGCTTTCCCACAGGGCTGTCCCACGTGCACACGTGGTGGGAGTCGATCCTCGGCTTGAAAGTCAAGGCAGTGCAGGGAAAACAGGTTCCTCTGGAATGGACTGACACATCTGGGGGACTCTTGGAATGGTGGCACGACCCTGGAGTTCCTCTCGCCTTTCCTGTGGAGAGCGCCTCCTCTTGAGATGCGACCGGAACGCCGGGAATTCTTTCCCTACGAAACAGGGAAAGGATCACTCATCTCGAGCAAGGAGGCGGAAACGGGGCTCCCCTGGATGTGTGCGGGACACCACGTGCTTCCTCTCGAGTGGAGACGGGTATGTCGCGGGACTGCTTGAGTTGCAGCAAGGGTGTGAAGGACCCCCTGGAAGTTTCAGTGGTTAGATGTGATTGGCCTCGAGAAGCCTCAGCGGAAATGGGCCTCATCTCGCCTGGAGGGCAAAACCTCCTGGATTTTCTCGAGTTGCGGCAGGTGCTCTCGACTTACGACGGGGACCTCAGGGACCCGCTCTGGTGGCCGCAGGAAAGGCCAGTCCCCATGCGAGTTCCTCGGGGGCCTCTCGGCATTCCTCTCCTGTCGATGCCGGGGCCTAAGACCTTGTGTGGAGTCGGGGCCGGAACCTGAGGATTCCTCTCCAGTGCTGACATGGATCTTGGGGTACTTCTGGAGTCTCCCCAGGGGAGTCAGTCCTCGTCTCGAATGCGGGCATGCACTTGCGCTTTCCTCCAGAGTGGTAGCAGCAGTGTCACGCAGTCCGCCGCGTGGATCAAAGGATCTATGGTTTTCGCTCGAGTCTTTCCCACGAGGCTTTCCCACGAGGCTTTCCCACAGGGCTGTCCCACGTGCACACGTGGTGGGAGTCGATCCTCGGCTTGAACGTCAAGGCAGTGCAGCGAAAACAGGTTCCTCTGGAATGGACTGACACATCTGGGGGACTCTTGGAATGGTGGCACGACCCTGGAGTTCCTCTCGCCTTTCCTGTGGAGAGCGCCTCCTCTTGAGATGCGACGGGAACGCCGGAATTCTTTCCCTACGAAACAGGGAAAGGATCCCTCATTTCGAGCTTGGAGGCATAAACGGGGCTCCCCTGGATGTGTGCGGGACCCCACGTGCTTCCTCTCGAGTGGAGACAGGTATGTCGGGGAACTTCTTGAGTTGCAGCAAGGGTGTGAAGGACCCTTTGGAAGTTCCAGTGGTTAGATGTGATTAGCCTCGAGAAGCCTCAGCGGAAATGGGCCTCATCTCGCCTGGAGGCCAAAACCTCCTGGATTTTCTCGAGTTGCGGTAGGTGCTCTCGACTTACGACGGGGACCTCAGAGACCCGATCTGGTGGCCTCAGGAAAGGCCAGTCCCCATGCGAGTTCCTCGGGTCCTCTCGGGATTCCTCTCCCGTCGATGCTGGGGCCTAAGACCTTGTGTGGAGTCGGGGCCGGAACCTGAGGATTCCTCTCCAGTGCTGACATGGATCTTGGGGTACATCTGGAGTCTCCCCAGGGGAGTCAGTCCTCGTCTCGAATGCGGGCATGCACTTGCGCTTTCCTCCAGAGCGGTAGCAGCAGTGTCACGCAGTCCACCGCGTGGATCAAAGGATCTATGGTTTTCCCTCGAGTCTTTCCCACGAGGCTTTCCCACGAGGCTTTCCCACTGGGTTGTCCCACGTGCACACGTGGTGTGACTCGATCCTCGGCTTGAACGTCAAGGCAGTGCAGGGAAAACAGGTTCCTCTGGAATGGACTGACACATCTGGGGGACTCTTGGAATGGTGGCACGACCCTGGAGTTCCTCTCGCCTTTCCTGTGGAGAGCGCCTCCTCTTGAGATGCGACGGGAACGCCGGGAATTCTTTCCCTACGAAACAGGGAAAGGATCCCTCATCTCGAGCTAGGAGGCGGAAATGGGGCTCCCCTGGATGTTTGCGGGACCACACGTGCTTCCTCTCGAGGGAGACGGGTATGTCGAGGAACTTCTTGAGTTGCAGCAAGGGTGTGAAGGACCCTTTGGAAGTTCCAGTGGTTAGATGTCTTTGGCCTCGAGAAGCCTCAGCGGAAATGGGCCTCATCTCGCCTGGAGTGCAAAACCTCCTGGATTTTCTCGAGTTTCGGCAGGTGCTCTCGACTTACGACGGGGACGTCAGGGACCCGCTCTGGTGGCCTCAGGAAAGGCCAGTCCCCATGCGAATTCCTCGGGGGCCTCTCGGGATTCCTCTCCCGTCGATGCCGGGGCCGAAGACCTTGTGTGGAGTCGGGGCCGGAACCTGAGGATTCCTCTCCAGTGCTGACATGGATCTTGGGGTACTTCTGGAGTCTCCCAAGGGGAGTCAGTCCTCGTCTCGAATGCGGGCATGCACTTGCGCTATCCTCCAGAGCGGTAGCAGCAGTGTCAAGCAGTCCACCGCGTGCATCAAAGGATCTATGGTTTTCCCTCGAGTCTTTCCCACGAGGCTTTCCCACGAGGCTTTCCCACAGGGCTGTCCCACGTGCACATGTGGTGGGAGTCGATCCTCGGCTTGAACGTCAAAGCAGTGCAGGGAAAACAGGTTCCTCTGGAATGGACTGACACATCTGGGGGACTCTTGGAATGGTGGCACGACCCTGGAGTTCCTCTCGCCTTTCCTGTGCAGAGCGCCTCCTCTTGAGATGCGACGGGAACGCCGGAATTCTTTCCCTACGAAACAGGGAAAGGATCCCTCATTTCGAGTTTGGAGGCAGAAACGGGGCTCCCCTGGATGTGTGCGGGACCCTCGTGCTTCCTCTCGAGTGGAGAAGGGTATGTCGGGGAACTTCTAGAGTTGCAGCAAGGGTGCGAAGGACCCTTTGGAAGTTTAAGTGGTTAGATGTGATTAGCCTCGAGAAGTCTCAGCGGAAATGGACTTCATCTCGCCTGGAGGGCAAAATCTCCTGGATTTTCTCGAGTTGCGGCAGGTGCTCTCGACTTACGACGGGGACCTCAGGGACCCGCTCTGGTGACCTCAGGAAAGGCCAGTCCCCATGCGAGTTCCTCGGGGGCCTCTCGGGATTCCTCTCCCGTCGATGCCGGGGCCTAAGACCTTGTGTGGAGTCGGGGCCGGAAACTGAGGATTCCTCTCCAGTGCTGACATGGATCTTGGGGTACTTCTGGAGTCTCCCCAGGGGAGTCAGTCCTCGTCTCGAATGCGGGCATGCACTTGCGCTTTCCTCCAGAGGGGTAGCAGCAGTGTCACGCAGTCCGCCGCGTGGATCAAAGGATCTATGGTTTTCCCTCGAGTCTTTCCCACGAGGCTTTCCCACGAGGCTTTCCCACAGGGCTGTCCCACGTGCACACGTGTTGGGAGTGGATCCTCGGCTTGAACGTCAAGGCAGTGCAGGGAAAACAGGTTCCTCTGGAATGGACTGACACATCTGGGGGACTCTTGGAATGGTGGCACGACCCTGGAGTTCCTCTCGCCTTTCCTGTGGAGAGCGCCTCCTCTTGAGATGCGACGGGAACGCCGGGAATTCTTTCCCAACGAAACAGGGAAAGGATCCCTCATCTCGAGCTAGGAGGCGGAAACGGGGCTCCCCTGGATGTGTGCGGGACCCCACGTGCTTCCTCTCGAGTGGAGACGGGTATGTCGGGGAACTTCTTGAGTTGCAGCAAGGGTGTGAAGGACCCTTTGGAAGTTCCAGTGGTTAGACGTGATTAGCCTCGAGAAGCCTCAGCGGAAATGGGCCTCATCTTGCCTGGAGGGCAAAACCTCCTGGATTTTCTCGAGTTGCGGCAGGTGCTCTCGACTTACGACGGGGACCTCAGGGACCCGCTCTGGTGGCCTCAAGAAAGGCCAGTCCCCATGCGAGTTCCTCGGGGGCCTCTCGGGATTCCTCTCCCGTCGATGCCGGGGCCTAAGACCTTGTGTGGAGTCGGGGCCGGAACCTGAGGATTCCTCTCCAGTGCTGACATGGATCTTGGGGTACTTCTGGAGTCTCCCCAGGGGAGTCAGTCCTCGTCTCGAATGCGGGCATGCACTTGCGCTATCCTCCAGAGCGGTAGCAGCAGTGTCAAGCAGTCCGCCGCGTGCATCAAAGGATCTATGGTTTTCCCTCGAGTCTTTCCCACGAGGCTTTCCCACGAGGCTTTCCCACAGGGCTGTCCCACGTGCACACGTGGTGGGAGTCGATCCTCGGCTTGAACGTCAAGGCAGTGCAGGGAAAACAGGTTCCTCTGGAATGGACTGACACATCTGGGGGACTCTTGGAATGGTGGCACGACCCTGGAGTTCCTCTCGCCTTTCCTGTGGAGAGCGCCTCCTCTTGAGATGCGACGGGAACGCCGGGAATTCTTTCCCTACGAAACAGGGAAAGGATCCCTCATCTCGAGCTAGGAGGCGGAAACGGGGCTCCCCTGGATGTGTGCGGGACCCCACGTGCTTCCTCTCGAGTGGAGACGGGTATGTCGGGGAACTTCTTGAGTTGCAGCAAGGGTGTGAAGGACCCTTTGGAAGTTCCAGTGGTTAGACGTGATTAGCCTCGAGAAGCCTCAGCGGAAATGGGCCTCATCTCGCCTGGAGGGCAAAACCTCCTGGATTTTCTCGAGTTGCTGCAGGTGCTCTCGACTTACGACGGGGACCTCAGGGACCCGCTCTGGTGGCCTCAGGAAAGGCAGTCCCCATGCGAGTTCCTCGGGGGCCTCTCGGCATTCCTCTCCCGTCGATGCCGGGGCCTAAGACCTTGTGTGGAGTCGGGGCCGGAACCTGAGGATTCCTCTCCAGTGCTGACATGGATCTTGGGGTACTTCTGGAGTCTCCCCAGGGGAGTCAGTCCTCGTCTCGAATGCGGGCATGCACTTGCGCTTTCCTCCAGAGCGGTAGCAGCAGTGTCACGCAGTCCACCGCGTGGATCAAAGGATCTATGGTTTTCCCTCGAGTCTTTCCCACGAGGCTTTCCCACGAGGCTTTCCCACAGGGCTGTCCCACGTGCACACGTGGTGGGAGTCGATCCTCGGCTTGAACGTCTAGGCAGTGCAGGGAAAACAGGTTCCTCTGGAATGGACTGACACATCTGGGGGACTCTTGGAATGGTGGCACGACCGTGGAGTTCCTCTCGCCTTTCCTGTGGAGAGCGCCTCCTCTTGAGATGCTACGGGAACGCCGGGAATTCTTTCCCTACGAAACAGGGAAAGGATCCCTCATCTCGAGCTAGGAGGCGGAAACGGGGCTCCCCTGGATGTGTGCGGGACCCCACGTGCTTCCTCTCGAGTGGAGACGGGTATGTCGCGGAACTGCTTGAGTTGCAGCAAGGGTGTGAAGGACCCTTTGGAAGTTCCAGTGGTTAGATGTGATTAGCCTCGAGAAGCCTCAGCGGAAATGGGCCTCATCTCGCCTGGAAGGCAAAACCTCCTGGATTTTCTCGAGTTGCGGCAGGTGCTCTCGACTTACGACGGGGACCTCAGAGACCCGCTCTGGTGGCCTCAGGAAAGGCCAGTCCCAATGCGAGTTCCTCGGGTCCTCTCGGGATTCCTCTCCCGTCGATGCCGGGGCCTAAGACCTTGTGTGGAGTCGGGGCCGGAAACTGAGGATTCCTCTCCAGTGCTGACATGGATCTTGGGGTACTTCTGGAGTCTCCCCAGGGGAGTCAGTCCTCGTCTCGAATGCGGGCATGCACTTGCGCTTTCCTCCAGAGCGGTAGCAGCAGTGTCACGCAGTCCGCCGCGTGGATCAAAGGATCTATGGTTTTCCCTCGAGTCTTTCCCACGAGGCTTTCCAACGAGGCTTTCCACAGGGCTGTCTCACGTGCACACGTGGTGTGACTCGATCCTCGGCTTGAACGTCAAGGCAGTGCAGGGAAAACAGGTTCCTCTGGAATGGACTGACACATCTGGGGGACTCTTGGAATGGTGGCACGACCCTGGAGTTCCTCTCGCCTTTCCTGTGGAGAGCGCCTCCTCTTGAGATGCGACAGGAACGCCGGGAATTCTTTCCCTACGAAACAGGGAAAGGATCCCTCATCTCGAGCTAGGAGGCGGAAACGGGGCTCCCCTGGATGTGTGCGGGACCCCACGTGCTTCCTCTCGAGTGGAGACGGGTATGTCGGGGAACTTCTTGAGTTGCAGCAAGGGTGTGAAGGACCCTTTGGAAGTTCCAGTGGTTAGACGTGATTAGCCTCGAGAAGCCTCAGCGGAAATGGGCCTCATCTCGCCTGGAGGGCAAAACCTCCTGGATTTTCTCGAGTTGCGGCAGGTGCTCTCGACTTACGACGGGGACCTCAGAGACCCGCTCTGGTGGCCTCAGGAAAGGCCAGACCCAATGCGAGTTCCTCGGGTCCTCTCGGGATTCCTCTCCCGTCGATGCTGGGGCCTAAGACTTTGTGTGGAGTCGGGGCCGGAACCTGAGGATTCCTCTCCAGTGCTGACATGGATCTTGGGGTACTTCTGGAGTCTCCCCAGGGGAGTCAGTCCTCGTCTCGAATGCGGGTATGCACTTGCGCTTTCCTCCAGAGCGGTAGCAGCAGTGTCACGCAGTCCGCCACGTGGATCAAAGGATCTATGGTTTTCCCTCGAGTCTTTCCCACGAGGCTTTCCCACGAGGCTTTCCCACTGGGTTGTCCCACGTGCACACGTGGTGGGAGTCGATCCTCGGCTTGAACGTCAAGGCAGTGCAGGGAAAACAGGTTCCTCTGAAATGGACTGACACATCTTGGGGTCTCTTGGAATGGTGGCACGACCCTGGAGTTCCTCTCGCCTTTCCTGTGGAGAGCGCCTCCTCTTGAGATGCGACGGGAATGCCGGGAATTCTTTCCTACGAAACAGGGATAGGATCCCTCATCTCGAGCTAGGAGGCGGAAACGGGGCTACCCTGGATGTGTGGGGGACCCTCGTGCTTCCTCTCGAGTGGAGACGGGTATGTCAGGGAACTTCTAGAGTTGCAGCAAGGGTGTGAAGGACCCTTTGGAAGTTCAAGTGGTTAGATGTGATTAGCCTCGAGAAGCCTCAGCGGAAATGGACTTCATCTCGCCTGGAGGGCAAAATCTCCTGGATTTTCTCGAGTTGCGGCAGGTGCTCTCGACTTACGACAGGGACCTCAGGGACCCGCTCTGGTGACCTCAGGAAAGGCCAGTCCCCATGCGAGTTCCTCGGGGGCCTCTCGGGATTCCTCTCCCGTCGATGCCGGGGCCTAAGACCTTGTGTGGAGTCGGGGCCGGAACCTGAGGATTCCTCTCCAGTACTGACATGGATCTTGGGGTATTTCTGGAGTCTCCCCAGGGGAGTCAGTCCTCGTCTCGAATGCGGGCATGCACTTGCGCTTTCCTCCAGAGCGGTAGCAGCAGTGTCACGCAGTCCGCCGCGTGGATCAAAGGATCTATGGTTTTCCCTCGAGTCTTTCCCACGAGGCTTTCCAACGAGGCTTTCCACAGGGCTGTCTCACGTGCACACGTGGTGTGACTCGATCCTCGGCTTGAACGTCAAGGCAGTGCAGGGAAAACAGGTTCCTCTGGAATGGACTGACACATCTGGGGGACTCTTGGAATGGTGGCACGACCCTGGAGTTCCTCTCGCCTTTCCTGTGGAGAGCGCCTCCTCTTGAGATGCGACGGGAACGCCGGGAATTCTTTCCCTACGAAACAGGGAAAGGATCCCTCATCTCGAGCTAGGAGGCGGAAATGGGGCTCCCATGGATGTTTGCGGGACCCCACGTACTTCCTCTCGAGTGGAGACGGGTATGTCGGGGAACTTCTTGAGTTGCAGCAAGGGTGTGAAGGACCCTTTGGAAGTTCCAGTGGTTAGATGTCTTTGGCCTCGAGAAGCCTCAGCGGAAATGGGCCTCATCTCGCCTGGAGGGCAAAACCTCCTGGATTTTCTCGAGTTGCGGCAGGTGCTCTCGACTTACGACGGGGACCTCAGGGACCCGCTCTGGTGGCCTCAAGAAAGGCCAGTCCCCATGCGAGTTCCTCGGGGGCCTCTCGGGATTCCTCTCCCGTCGATGCCGGGGCCGAAGACCTTGTGTGGAGTCGGGGCTGGAACCTGAGGATTCCTCTCCAGTGCTGACATGGATCTTGGGGTACTTCTGGAGTCTCCCCAGGGGAGTAAGTCCTCGTCTCGAATGCGGGCATGCACTTGCGCTTTCCTCCAGAGCGGTAGCAGCAGTGTCACGCAGTCCGCCGCGTGGATCAAAGGATCTATGGTTTTCCCTCGAGTCTTTCCCACGAGGCTTTCCCACGAGGCTTTCCCACAGGGCTGTCCCACGTGCACACGTGGTGGGAGTGGATCCTCGGCTTGAACGTCAAGGCAGTGCAGGGAAAACAGGTTCCTCTGGAATGGACTGACACATCTGGGGGACTCTTGGAATGGTGGCACGACCCTGGAGTTCCTCTCGCCTTTCCTGTGGAGAGCGCCTCCTCTTGAGATGCGACGGGAACGCCGGGAATTCTTTCCCTACGAAACAGGGAAAGGATCCCTCATCTCGAGCTAGGAGGCGGAAACGGGGCTCCCCTGGATGTGTGCGGGACCCCACGTGCTTCCTCTCGAGTGGAGACGGGTATGTCGGGGAACTTCTTGAGTTGCAGCAAGGGTGTGAAGGACCCTTTGGAAGTTCCAGTGGTTAGACGTGATTAGCCTCGAGAAGCCTCAGCGGAAATGGGCCTCATCTCGCCTGGAGGGCAAAACCTCCTGGATTTTCTCGAGTTGCGGCAGGTGCTCTCGACTTACGACGGGGACCTCAGGGACCCGCTCTGGTGGCCTCAGGAAAGGCAGTCCCCATGCGAGTTCCTAGGGGGCCTCTCGGCATTCCTCTCCCGTCGATGCCGGGGCCTAAGACCTTCTGTGGAGTCGGGGCCGGAACCTGAGGATTCCTCTCCAGTGCTGAGATGGATCTTGGGGTACTTCTGGAGTCTCCCCAGGGGAGTCAGTCCTCGTCTCGAATGCGGGCATGCACTTGCGCTTTCCTCCAGAGCGGTAGCAGCAGTGTCACGCAGTCCACCGCGTGGATCAAAGGATCTATGGTTTTCCCTCGAGTCTTTCCCACGAGGCTTTCCCACGAGGCTTTCCCACAGGGCTGTCCCACGTGCACACGTGGTGGGAGTCGATCCTCGGCTTGAACGTCTAGGCAGTGCAGGGAAAACAGGTTCCTCTGGAATGGACTGACACATCTGGGGGACTCTTGGAATGGTGGCACGACCCTGGAGTTCCTCTCGCCTTTCCTGTGGAGAGCGCCACCTCTTGAGATGCTACGGGAACGCCGGGAATTCTTTCCCTACGAAACAGGGAAAGGATCCCTCATCTCGAGCTAGGAGGCGGAAACGGGGCTCCCCTGGATGTGTGCGGGACCCCACGTGCTTCCTCTCGAGTGGAGACGGGTATGTCGCGGAACTGCTTGAGTTGCAGCAAGGGTGTGAAGGACCCTTTGGAAGTTCCAGTGGTTAGATGTGATTAGCCTCGAGAAGCCTCAGCGGAAATGGGCCTCATCTCGCCTGGAAGGCAAAACCTCCTGGATTTTCTCGAGTTGCGGCAGGTGCTCTCGACTTACGATGGGGACCTCAGGGACCCGCTCTGGTGGCCTCAGGAAAGGCCAGTCCCCATGCGAGTTCCTCGGGGGCCTCTCGGCATTCCTCTCCCGTCGAGTCCGGGGCCTAAGACCTTGTGTGGAGTCGGGGCCGGAACCTGAGGATTCCTCTCCAGTGCTGACATGGATCTTGGGGTACTTCTGGAGTCTCCCCAGGGGAGTCAGTCCTCGTCTCGAATGCGGGCATGCACTTGCGCTTTCCTCCAGAGCGGTAGCAGCAGTGTCACGCAGTCCGCCGCGTGGATCAAAGGATCTATGGTTTTCCCTCGAGTCTTTCCCACGAGGCTTTCCCACGGGGCTTTCCCACAGGGCTGTCCCACGTGCACACGTGGTGGGAGTCGATCCTCGGCTTGAACGTCAAGGCAGTGCAGGGAAAACAGGTTCCTCTGGAATGGACTGACACATCTGGGGGTCTCTTGGAATGGTGCCACGACCCTGGAGTTCCTCTCGCCTTTCCTGTGGAGAGCGCCTCCTCTTGAGATGCGACGGGAACGCCGGGAATTCTTTCCCTACGAAACAGGGAAAGGATCCCTCATCTCGAGCTAGGAGGCGGAAACGGGGCTCCCCTGGATGTGTGCGGGACCCCACGTGCTTCCTCTCGAGTGGAGACGGGTATGTCGGGGAACATCTTGAGTTGCAGCAAGGGTGTGAAGCACCCTTTGGAAGTTCCAGTGGTTAGACGTGATTAGCCTCGAGAAGCCTCAGCGGAAATGGGCCTCATCTCGCCTGGAGGGCAAAACCTCCTGGATTTTCTCGAGTTGCGGCAGGTGCACTCGACTTACGACGGGGACGTCAGGGACCCGCTCTGGTGGCCTCAGGAAAGGCCAGTCCCCATGCGAGTTCCTCGGGGGCCTCTCGGGATTCCTCTCCCGTCGATGCCGGGGCCTAAGACCTTGTGTGGAGTCGGGGCCGGAACCTGAGGATTCCTCTCCAGTGCTGACATGGATCTTGGGGTACTTCTGGAGTCTCCCCAGGGGAGTCAGTCCTCGTCTCGAATGCGGGCATGCACTTGCGCTTTCCTCCAGAGCGGTAGCAGCAGTGTCACGCAGTCCGCCGCGTGGATCAAAGGATCTATGGTTTTCCCTCGAGTCTTTCCCACGAGGCTTTCCAACGAGGCTTTCCACAGGGCTGTCTCACGTGCACACGTGATGTGACTCGATCCTCGGCTTGAACGTCAAGGCAGTGCAGGGAAAACAGGTTCCTCTGGAATGGACTGACACATCTGGGGGACTCTTGGAATGGTGGCACGACCCTGGAGTTCCTCTCGCCTTTCCTGTGGAGAGCGCCTCCTCTTGAGATGCGACGGGAACGCCGGGAATTCTTTCCCTACGAAACAGGGAAAGGATCCCTCATCTCGAGCTAGGAGGCGGAAATGGGGCTCCCATGGATGTTTGCGGGACCCCACGTACTTCCTCTCGAGTGGAGACGGGTATGTCGGGGAACTTCTTGAGTTGCAGCAAGGGTGTGAAGGACCCTTTGGAAGTTCCAGTGGTTAGATGTCTTTGGCCTCGAGAAGCCTCAGCGGAAATGGGCCTCATCTCGCCTGGAGGGCAAAACCTCCTGGATTTTCTAGAGTTGCGGCAGGTGCTCTCGACTTACGATGGTGACCTCAGGGACCCGCTCTGGTGGCCTCAAGATAGGCCAGTCCCCATGCGAGTTCCTCGGGGGCCTCTCGGGATTCCTCTCCCGTCGATGCCGGGGCCTAAGACCTTGTGTGGAGTCGGGGCCGGAACCTGAGGATTCCTCTCCAGTGCTGACATGGATCTTGGGGTACTTCTGGAGTCTCCCCAGGGGAGTCAGTCCTCGTCTCGAATGCGGGCATGCACTTGCGCTTTCCTCCAGAGCGGTAGCAGCAGTGTCACGCAGTCCGCCGCGTGGATCAAAGGATCTATGGTTTTCCCTCGAGTCTTTCCCACGAGGCTTTCCCACGAGGCTTTCCCACAGGGCTGTCCCACGTGCACACGTGGTGGGAGTGGATCCTCGGCTTGAACGTCAAGGCAGTGCAGGGAAAACAGGTTCCTCTGGAATGGACTGACACATCTGGGGGACTCTTGGAATGGTGGCACGACCCTGGAGTTCCTCTCGCCTTTCCTGTGGAGAGCGCCTCCTCTTGAGGTGCGACGGGAACGCCGGGAATTCTTTCCCTACGAAACAGGGAAAGGATCCCACATCTCGAGCTAGGAGGCGGAAACGGGGCTCCCCTGGATGTGTGCGGGACCCCACGTGCTTCCTCTCGAGTGGAGACGGGTATGTCGGGGAACTTCTTGAGTTGCACCAAGGGTGTGAAGGACCCTTTGGAAGTTCCAGTGGTTAGACGTGATTAGCCTCGAGAAGCCTCAGCGGAAATGGGCCTCATCTCGCCTGGAGGGCAAAACCTCCTGGATTTTCTCGAGTTGCGGCAGGTGCTCTCGACTTACGACGGGGACCTCAGGGACCCGCTCTGGTGGCCTCAGGAAAGGCCAGTCCCCATGAGAATTCCTCGGGGGCCTCTCGGGATTCCTCTCCCGTCGATGCCGGGGCCTAAGACCTTGTGTGGAGTCGGGGCCGGAACCTGAGGATTCCTCTCCAGTGCTGACATGGATCTTGGGGTACTTCTGGAGTCTCCCCAGGGGAGTCAGTCCTCGTCTCGAATGCGGGCATGCACTTGCGCTTTCCTCTAGAGCGGTAGCAGCAGTGTTACGCAGTCCGCCGCGTGGATCAAAGGATCTATGTTTTTCCCTCGAGTCTTTCCCACGAGGCTTTCCCACGAGGCTTTCCCACAGGGCTGTCCCACGTGCACACGTGGTGGGAGTCGATCCTCGGCTTGAACGTCAAGGCAGTGCAGGGAAAACAGGTTCCTCTGGAATGGACTGACACATCTGGGCGTCTCTTGGAATGGTGGCACGACCCTGGAGTTCCTCTCGCCTCTCCTGTGGAGAGCCCCTCCTCTTGAGATGCGACGGGAACGCCGGGAATTCTTTCCCTACGAAACAGGGAAAGGATCCCTCATCTCGAGCTAGGAGGTGGAAACGGGGCTCCCCTGGATGTGTGCGGGACCCCACGTTCTTCCTCTCGAGTGGAGACGGGTATGTCGGGGAATTTCTTGAGTTGCAGCAAGGGTGTGAAGGACCCTTTGGAAGTTCCAGTGGTTAGATGTGATTAGCCTCGAGAAGCCTCAGCGGAAATGGGCCTCATCTCGCCTGGAGGGCAAAACCTCCTGGATTTTCTCGACTTGCGGCATGTGCTCTCGACTTACGACGGGGACCTCGGGGACCCGCTCTGGTGACCTCAGGAAATGCCAGTCCCCATGCGAGTTCCTCGGGGGCCTCTCGGGATTCCTCTCCCGTCGATGCCGGGGCCTAAGACCTTGTGTGGAGTCGGGGCCGGAACCTGAGGATTCCTCTCCAGTGCTGACATGGATCTTGGGGTACTTATGGAGTCTCCCCAGGGGAGTCCGTCCTCGTCTCGAATGCGGACATGCACTTGCGCTTTCCTCCAGAGCGGTAGCAGCAGTGTCACGCAGTCCGCCGCGTGGATCAAAGGATCTATGGTTTTCCCTCGAGTCTTTCCCACGAGGCTTTCCCACGAGGCTTTCCCACAGGGCTGTCCCACGTGCACACGTGGTGGGAGTGGATCCTCGGCTTGAACGTCAAGGCAGTGCAGGGAAAACAGGTTCCTCTGGAATGGACTGACACATCTGGGGGACTCTTGGAAGGGTGGCGCGACCCTGGAGTTCCTCTCGCCTTTCCTGTGGAGAGCGCCTCCACTTGAGATGCGACGGGAACGCCGGGAATTCTTTCCCTAAGAAACAGGGAAAGGATCACTCATCTCGAGCTAGGAGGCGGAAACGGGGCTCCCCTGGATGTGTGCGGGACCCCACGTGCTTCCTCTCGAGTGGAGACGGGTATGTCGGGGAACTTCTTGAGTTGCAGCAAGGGTGTGAAGGACCCTTTGGAAGTTCCAGTGGTTAGACGTGATTAGCCTCGAGAAGCCTCAGCGGAAATGGGCCTCATCTCGCCTGGAGGGCAAAACCTCCGGGATTTTCTCGAGTTGTGGCAGGTGCTCTCGACTTACGACGGGGACCTCAGGGACCCTCTCTGGTGGCCTCAGGAAAGGCAGTCCCCATGCGAGTTCCTCGGGGGCCTCTCGGCATTCCTCTCCCGTCGATGCCAGGGCCTAAGACCTTCTGTGGAGTCGGGGCCGGAACCTGAGGATTCCTCTCCAGTGCTGACATGGATCTTGGGGTACTTCTGGAGTCTTCCCAGGGGAGTCAGTCCTCGTCTCGAATGCGGGCATGCACTTGCGCTTTCCTCCAGAGCGGTAGCAGCAGTGTCACGCAGTCCACCGTGTGGATCAAAGGATCTATGGTTTTCCCTCGAGTCTTTCCCACGAGGCTTCCCCACGAGGCTTTCCCACAGGGCTGTCCCACGTGCACACGTGGTGGGAGTCGATCCTCGGCTTGAACGTCTAGGCAGTGCAGGGAAAACAGGTTCCTCTGGAATGGACTGACACATCTGGGGGACTCTTGGAATGGTGGCACGACCCTGGAGTTCCTCTCGCATTTCCTGTGGAGAGCGCCTCCTCTTGAGATGCTACGGGAACGCCGGGAATTCTTTCCCTACGAAACAGGGAAAGGATCCCTCATCTCGAGCTAGGAGGCGGAAACGGGGCTCCCCTGGATGTGTGCGGGACCCCACGTGCTTCCTCTCGAGTGGAGACGGGTATGTCGCGGAACTGCTTGATTTGCAGCAAGGGTGTGAAGGACCCTTTGGAAGTTCCAGTGGTTAGATGTGATTAGCCTCGAGAAGCCTCAGCGGAAATGGGCCTCATCTCGCCTGGAAGGCAAAACCTCCTGGATTTTCTCGAGTTGCGGCAGGTGCTCTCGACTTACGATGGGGACCTCAGGGACCCGCTCTGGTGGCCTCAGGAAAGGCCAGTCCCCATGCGAGTTCCTCGGGGGCCTCTCGGCATTCCTCTCCCGTCGAGTCCGGGGCCTAAGACCTTGTGTGGAGTCGGGGCCGGAACCTGAGGATTCCTCTCCAGTGCTGACATGGATCTTGGGGTACTTCTGGAGTCTCCCCAGGGGAGTCAGTCCTCGTCTCGAATGCGGGCATGCACTTGCGCTTTCCTCCAGAGCGGTAGCAGCAGTGTCACGCAGTCCGCCGCGTGGATCAAAGGATCTATGGTTTTCCCTCGAGTCTTTCCCACGAGGCTTTCCCACGAGGCTTTCCCACAGGGCTGTCCCACGTGCACACGTGGTGGGAGTCGATCCTCGGCTTGAACGTCAAGGCAGTGCAGGGAAAACAGGTTCCTCTGGAATGGACTGACACATCTGGGGGTCTCTTGGAATGGTGCCACGACCCTGGAGTTCCTCTCGCCTTTCCTGTGGAGAGCGCCTCCTCTTGAGATGCGACGGGAACGCCGGGAATTCTTTCCCTACGAAACAGGGAAAGGATCCCTCATCTCGAGCTAGGAGGCGGAAACGGGGCTCCCCTGGATGTGTGCGGGACCCCACGTGCTTCCTCTCGAGTGGAGACGGGTATGTCGGGGAACATCTTGAGTTGCAGCAAGGGTGTGAAGCACCCTTTGGAAGTTCCAGTGGTTAGACGTGATTAGCCTCGAGAAGCCTCAGCGGAAATGGGCCTCATCTCGCCTGGAGGGCAAAACCTCCTGGATTTTCTCGAGTTGCGGCAGGTGCACTCGACTTACGACGGGGACGTCAGGGACCCGCTCTGGTGGCCTCAGGAAAGGCCAGTCCCCATGCGAGTTCCTCGGGGGCCTCTCGGGATTCCTCTCCCGTCGATGCCGGGGCCTAAGACCTTGTGTGGACTCGGGGCCGGAACCTGAGGATTCCTCTCCAGTGCTGACATGGATCTTGGGGTACTTCTGGAGTCTCCCCAGGGGAGTCAGTCCTCGTCTCGAATGCGGGCATGCACTTGCGCTTTCCTCCAGAGCGGTAGCAGCAGTGTCACGCAGTCCGCCGCGTGGATCAAAGGATCTATGGTTTTCCCTCGAGTCTTTCCCACGAGGCTTTCCAACGAGGCTTTCCACAGGGCTGTCTCACGTGCACACGTGATGTGACTCGATCCTCGGCTTGAACGTCAAGGCAGTGCAGGGAAAACAGGTTCCTCTGGAATGGACTGACACATCTGGGGGACTCTTGGAATGGTGGCACGACCCTGGAGTTCCTCTCGCCTTTCCTGTGGAGAGCGCCTCCTCTTGAGATGCGACGGGAACGCCGGGAATTCTTTCCCTACGAAACAGGGAAAGGATCCCTCATCTCGAGCTAGGAGGCGGAAATGGGGCTCCCATGGATGTTTGCGGGACCCCACGTACTTCCTCTCGAGTGGAGACGGGTATGTCGGGGAACTTCTTGAGTTGCAGCAAGGGTGTGAAGGACCCTTTGGAAGTTCCAGTGGTTAGATGTCTTTGGCCTCGAGAAGCCTCAGCGGAAATGGGCCTCATCTCGCCTGGAGGGCAAAACCTCCTGGATTTTCTAGAGTTGCGGCAGGTGCTCTCGACTTACGATGGGGACCTCAGGGACCCGCTCTGGTGGCCTCAAGATAGGCCAGTCCCCATGCGAGTTCCTCGGGGGCCTCTCGGGATTCCTCTCCCGTCGATGCCGGGGCCTAAGACCTTGTGTGGAGTCGGGGCCGGAACCTGAGGATTCCTCTCCAGTGCTGACATGGATCTTGGGGTACTTCTGGAGTCTCCCCAGGGGAGTCAGTCCTCGTCTCGAATGCGGGCATGCACTTGCGCTTTCCTCCAGAGCGGTAGCAGCAGTGTCACGCAGTCCGCCGCGTGGATCAAAGGATCTATGGTTTTCCCTCGAGTCTTTCCCACGAGTCTTTCCCACGAGGCTTTCCCACAGGGCTGTCCCACGTGCACACGTGGTGGGAGTGGATCCTCGGCTTGAACGTCAAGGCAGTGCAGGGAAAACAGGTTCCTCTGGAATGGACTGACACATCTGGGGGACTCTTGGAATGGTGGCACGACCCTGGAGTTCCTCTCGCCTTTCCTGTGGAGAGCGCCTCCTCTTGAGGTGCGACGGGAACGCCGGGAATTCTTTCCCTACGAAACAGGGAAAGGATCCCTCATCTCGAGCTAGGAGGCGGAAACGGGGCTCCCCTGGATGTGTGCGGGACCCCACGTGCTTCCTCTCGAGTGGAGACGGGTATGTCGGGGAACTTCTTGAGTTGCAGCAAGGGTGTGAAGGACCCTTTGGAAGTTCCAGTGGTTAGACGTGATTAGCCTCGAGAAGCCTCAGCGGAAATGGGCCTCATCTCGCCTGGAGGGCAAAACCTCCTGGATTTTCTCGAGTTGCGGCAGGTGCTCTCGACTTACGACGGGGACCTCAGGGACCCGCTCTGGTGGCCTCAGGAAAGGCCAGTCCCCATGAGAATTCCTCGGGGGCCTCTCGGGATTCCTCTCCCGTCGATGCCGGGGCCTAAGACCTTGTGTGGAGTCGGGGCCGGAACCTGAGGATTCCTCTCCAGTGCTGACATGGATCTTGGGGTACTTCTGGAGTCTCCCCAGGGGAGTCAGTCCTCGTCTCGAATGCGGGCATGCACTTGCGCTTTCCTCTAGAGCGGTAGCAGCAGTGTTACGCAGTCCGCCGCGTGGATCAAAGGATCTATGTTTTTCCCTCGAGTCTTTCCCACGAGGCTTTCACACGAGGCTTTCCCACAGGGCTGTCCCACGTGCACACGTGGTGGGAGTCGATCCTCGTCTTGAACGTCAAGGCAGTGCATGGAAAACAGGTTCCTCTGGAATGGACTGACACATCTGGGCGTCTCTTGGAATGGTGGCACGACCCTGGAGTTCCTCTCGCCTCTCCTGTGGAGAGCCCCTCCTCTTGAGATGCGACGGGAACGCCGGGAATTCTTTCCCTACGAAACAGGGAAAGGATCCCTCATCTCGAGCTAGGAGGTGGAAACGGGGCTCCCCTGGATGTGTGCGGGACCCCACGTGCTTCCTCTCGAGTGGAGACGGGTATGTCGGGGAATTTCTTGAGTTGCAGCAAGGGTGTGAAGGACCCTTTGGAAGTTCCAGTGGTTAGATGTGATTAGCCTCGAGAAGCCTCAGCGGAAATGGGCCTCATCTCGCCTGGAGGGCAAAACCTCCTGGATTTTCTCGACTTGCGGCATGTGCTCTCGACTTACGACGGGGACCTCGGGGACCCGCTCTGGTGACCTCAGGAAATGCCAGTCCCCATGCGAGTTCCTCGGGGGCCTCTCGGGATTCCTCTCCCGTCGATGCCGGGGCCTAAGACCTTGTGTGGAGTTGGGGCCGGAACCTGAGGATTCCTCTCCAGTGCTGACATGGATCTTGGGGTACTTCTGGAGTCTCCCCAGGGGAGTCAGTCCTCGTCTCGAATGCGGGCATGCACTTGCGCTTTCCTACAGAGCGGTAGCAGCAGTGTCACGCAGTCCGCCGCGTGCATCAAAGGATCTATGGTTTTCCCTCGAGTCTTTCCCACGAGGCTTTCCCACGAGGCTTTCCCACAGGGCTGTCCCACGTGCACACGTGGTGGGAGTCGATCCTCGGCTTGAACGTCAAGGCAGTGCAGGGAAAACAGGTTCCTCTGGAATGGACTGACACATCTGGGGGTCTCTTGGAATGGTGCCACGACCCTGGAGTTCCTCTCGCCTTTCCTGTGGAGAGCGCCACCTCTTGAGATGCGACGGGAACGCCGGGAATTCTTTCCCTACGAAACAGGGAAAGGATCCCTCATCTCGAGCTAGGAGGCGGAAACGGGGCTCCCCTGGATGTGTGCGGGACCCCACGTGCTTCCTCTCGTGTGGAGACGGGTATGTCGCGGAACTGCTTGAGTTGCAGCAATGGTGTGAAGGACCCTTTGGAAGTTCCAGCGGTTAGATGTGATTAGCCTCGAGAAGCCTCAGCGGAAATGGGCCTCATCTCGCCTGGAGGGCAAAAGCTCCTGGATTTTCTCGAGTTACGGCAGGTGCTCTCGACTTACGATGGGGACCTCAGGGACCCGCTCTGGTGGCCTCAGGAAAGGCCAGTCCCCATGCGAGTTCCTCGGGGGCCTCTCGGCATTCCTCTCCCGTCGATGCCGGGGCCTAAGACCTTGTGTGGAGTCGGGGCCGGAACCTGAGGATTCCTCTCCAGTGCTGACATGGATCTTGGGGTACTTCTGGAGTCTCCCCAGGGGAGTCAGTCCTCGTCTCGAATGCGGGCATGCACTTGCGCTTTCCTCCAGAGCGGTAGCAGCAGTGTCACGCAGTCCGCCGCGTGGATCAAAGGATCTATGGTTTTCCCTCGAGTCTTTCCCACGAGGCTTTCCCACGAGGCTTTCCCACAGGGCTGTCCCACGTGCACACGTGGTGGGAGTCGATCCTCGGCTTGAACGTCAAGGCAGTGAAGGGAAAACAGGTCCTCTTGAATGGACTGACACATCTGGGGGACTCTTGGAATGGTGGCACGACCCTGGGGTTCCTCTCGCCTTTCCTGTGGAGAGCGCCTCCTCTTGAGATGCGACGGGAACGCCGGGAATTCTTTCCCTACGAAACAGGGAAAGGATCCCTCATGTCGAGCTAGGAGGCGGAAACGGGGCTCCCCTGGATGTGTGTGGGACCCACGTGCTTCCTCTCCAGTGGAGACGGGTATGTCGGGGAACTTCTTGAGTTGCAGCAAGGGTGTGAAGGACACTTTGTAAGTTCCAGTGGTTAGATGTGATTAGCCTCAAGAAGCCTCTTTGGAAATGGGCCTCATCTCGCCTGGAGGGCAAAACCTCCTGAATTTTCTCGAGTTGCGGCAGGTGCTCTCGACTTACGACGGGGACCTCAGGGACCCGCTCTGGTGGCCTCAGGAAAGGCCAGTGCCCATGCGAGTTCCTCGGGGGCCTCTCGGCATTCCTCTCCCGTCGATGCCGGGGCCTAAGACCTTGTGTGGAGTCGGGGCCGGAACCTGAGGATTCCTCTCCAGTGCTGACATGGATCTTGGGGTACTTCTGGAGTCTCCCCAGGGGAGTCAGTCCTCGTCTCGAATGCGGGTATGCACTTGCGCTTTCCTCCAGAGCGGTAGCAGCAGTGTCACGCAGTCCGCCGCGTGGATCAAAGGATCTATGGTTTTCCCTCGAGTCTTTCCCACGAGGCTTTCCCACGAGGCTTTCCCACAGGGCTGTCCCACGTGCACACGTGGTGGGAGTCGATCCTCGGCTTGAACGTCAAGGCAGTGCAGGGAAAACAGGTTCCTCTGGAATGGACTGACATATCTGGGGGACTCTTGGTATGGTGCCACGACCCTGGAGTTCCTCTCGCCTTTCCTGTGGAGAGCGCCTCCTCTTGAGATGCGACGGGAACGCCGGGAATTCAATCCCTGCGAAACAGGGAAAGAATCCCACATCTCGAGCTAGGAGGCGGAAACCGGGCTCCCCTCGATGTGTGCAGGACCCCACGTGCTTCCTCTCGAGTGGAGACGGGTATGTCCCGGAACTGCTTGAGTTGCAGCAAGGGTGTGAAGGACCCTTTGGAAGTTCCAGTGGTTAGATGTGATTAGCCTCGAGAAGCCTCAGCGGAAATGGGCCTCATCTCGCCTGGAGGGCAAAACCTCCTGGATTTTCTCGAGTTGCGGCAGGTGCTCTCGACTTACGACGCGGACCTCAGGGACCCGCTCTGGTGGCCTCAGGAAAGGCCAGTCCCCATGCGAGTTCCTCGGGGGCCTCTCGGGATTCCTCTCCCGTCGATGCCGGGGCCTAAGACCTTGTGTGGATTCGGGGCCGGAACCTGAGGATTCCTCTCCAGTGCTGACATGGATCTTGGGGTACTTCTGGAGTCTCCCCAGGGGAGTCAGTCCTCGTCTCGAATGCGGGCATGCACTTGCGCTTTCCTCCAGAGCGGTAGCAGCAGTGTCACGCAGTCCGCCGCGTGGATCAAAGGATCTATGGTTTTCCCTCGAGTCTTTCCCACGAGGCTTTCCCACGAGGCTTTCCCACAGGGCTGTCCCACGAGCACACGTGGTGGGAGTCGATCCTCGGCTTGAACGTCAAGGCAGTGCAGGGAAAACAGGTTCCTCTCGAATGGACTGACACATCTGGGGGACTCTTGGAATGGTGGCACGACCCTGGAGTTCCTCTCGCCTTTCCTGTGGAGAGCGCCTCCTCTTGAGATGCGACGGGAACGCCGGGAATTCTTTCCCTACGAAACAGGGAAAGGATCCCTCATCTCGAGCTAGGAGGCGGAAACGGGGCTCCCCTGGATGTGTGCGGGACACCACGTGCTTCCTCTCGAGTGCAGACGGGTATGTGGGGGAACTTCTTGAGTTGCAGCAAGGGTGTGAAGGACCGTTTGGAAGTTCCAGTGGTTAGATGTGATTGGCCTCGAAAAGCCTCAGCGGAAATGGGCCTCATCTCGCCTGGAGGGCAAAACCTCCTGGATTTTCTCGAGTTGCAGCAGGTGCTCTCGACTTACGACGGGGACCCCAGGGACCCGCTCTGGTGGCCTCAGGAAAGGCCAGTCCCCATGCGAGTTCCTCGGGGGCCTCTCGGGATTCCTCTCCCGTCGATGCCGGGGCCTAAGACCTTGTGTGGAGTCGGGGCCGGAACCTGAGGTTTCCTCTCCAGTGCTGACATGGATCTTGGGGTATTTCTGGAGTCTCCCCAGGGGAGTCAGTCCTCGTCTCGAATGCGGGCATGCACTTGCGCTTTCCTCCAGAGCGGTAGCAGCAGTGTCACGCAGTCCGCCGCGTGGATCAAAGGATCTATGGTTTTCCCTCGAGTCTTTCCCACGAGGCTTTCCCACAGGGGTGTCCCACGTGCACACGTGGTGGGAGTCGATCCTTGGCTTGAACGTCAAGGCAGTGCAGGGAAAACAGTTTCCTCTGAAATGGACTGACACATCTGGGGACTCTTGGAATGGTGTCACGACCCTGGAGTTCCTCTCGCCTTTCCTGTGGAGAGCGCCTCCTCTTGAGATGCGACGGTAATGCCGGGAATTCTTTCCTACGAAACAGGGAAAGGATCCCTCATCTCGAGCTAGGAGGCGGAAACGGGGCTACCCTGGATGTGTGCGGGACCCTCGTGCTTCCTCTCGAGTGGAGACGGGTATGTCGGGGAACTTCTAGAGTTGCAGCAGGGTGTGAAGGACCCTTTGGAAGTTCAAGTGGTTAGACGTGATTAGCCTCGAGAAGCCTCAGCGGAAATGGGCCTCATCTCGCCTGGAGGGCAAAACCTCCTGGATTTTCTCGAGTTGCGGCAGGTGCTCTCGACTTACGACGGGGACCTCAGGGACCCGCTCTGGTGGCCTCAGGAAAGGCCAGTCCCCATGCGAGTTCCTCGGGGGCCTCTCGGGATTCCTCTCCCGTCGATGCCGCGGCCTAAGACCTTGTGTGGAGTCGGGGCCGGAACCTGAGGATTCCTCTCCAGTGCTGACATGGATCTTGGGGTACTTCTGGAGTCTCCCGAGGGGAGTCAGTCATAGTCTCGAATGCGGGCATGCACTTGCGCTTTACTCCAGAGCGGTAGCAGCAGTGTCACGCAGTCCGCCGCGTGGATCAAAGGATCTATGGTTTTCCCTCGAGTCTTTCCCACGAGGCTTTCCCACGAGGCTTTCCCACAGGGCTGTCCCACGTGCACACGTGGTGGGAGTCGATCCTCGGCTTGAACGTCAAGGCAGTGCAGGGAAAACAAGTTCCTCTGGAATGGACTGACACATCTGGGGGACTCTTGGAATGGTGGCACGACCCTGGAGTTCCTCTCGCCTTTCCTGTGGAGAGCGCCTCCTCTTGAGATGCGACGGGAACGCTGGGAAATCTTTCCCTACGAAACAGGGAAAGGATCACTCATCTCGAGCTAGGAGGCGGAAACCGGGCTCCCCTCGATGTGTGCGGGACCCCACGTGCTTCCTCTCGAGTGGAGACGGGTATGTCCCGGAAGTGCTTGAGTTGCAGCAAGGGTGTGAAGGACCCTTTGGAAGTTCCAGTGGTTAGATGTGATTAGCCTCGAGAAGCCTCAGCGGAAATGGGCCTCATCTCGCCTGGAGGCCAAAACCTCCTGGATTTTCTCGAGTTGCGGCAGGTGCTCTCGACTTACGACGGGGACCTCAGAGACCCGATCTGGTGGCCTCAGGAAAGGCCAGTCCCCATGCGAGTTCCTCGGGTCCTCTCGGGATTCCTCTCCCGTCGATGCCGGGGCCTAAGACCTTGTGTGGAGTCGGGGCCGGAACCTGAGGATTCCTCTCCAGTGCTGACATGGATCTTGGGGTACTTCTGGAGTCTCCCCAGGGGAGTCAGTCCTCGTCTCGAATGCGGGCATGCACTTGCGCTTTCCTCCAGAGCGGTAGCAGCAGTGTCACGCAGTCCACCGCGTGGATCAAAGGATCTATGGTTTTCCCTCGAGTCTTTCCCACGAGGCTTTCCCACGAGGCTTTCCCACAGGGCTGTCCCACGAGCACACGTGGTGGGAGTCGATCCTCGGCTTGAACGTCAAGGCAGTGCAGGGAAAACAGGTTCCTCTGGAGTGGACTGACACATCTGGGGGACTCTTGGAATGGTGGCATGACCCTGGAGTTCCTCTCGGCTTTCCTGTGGAGAGCGCCTCCTCTTGAGATGCGACGGGAACGCCGGGAATTCTTTCCCTACGAAACAGGGAAAGGATCCCTCATCTCGAGCTAGGAGGCGGAAACGGGGCTCCCCTGAATGTGTGCGGGACCCTCGTGCTTCCTCTCGAGTGGACACGGGTATGTCGGGGAACTTCTGGACTTGCAGCAAGGGTGTGAAGGACCCTTTGGAAGGTCCAGTGGTTAGATGTGATTAGCCTCCAGAAGCCTCAGCGGAAATGGGCCTCATCTCGCCTGGAGGGCAAAACCTCCTGGATTTTCTCGAGTTGCAGCAGGTGCTCTCGACTTACGACGGGGACCTCAGGGACCCGCTCTGGTGGCCTCAGGAAAGGTAGTCCCCATGCGAGTTCCTCGGGGGCCTCTCGGGATTCCTCTCCCGTCGATGCCGGGGCCTAAGACCTTGTGTGGAGTCGGGGCCGGAACCTGAGGATTCCTCTCCAGTGCTGACATGGATCTTGGGGTACTTCTGGAGTCTCCCCAGGGGAGTCAGTCCTCGTCTCGAATGCGGTCATGCACTTGCGCTTTCCTCCAGAGCGGTAGCAGCAGTGTCACACATCCCGCCGCGTGGATCAAAGGATCTATGGTTTTCCCTCGAGTCTTTCCCACGAGGCTTTCCCACGAGGCTTTCCCACAGGGCTGTCCCACGTGCACACGTGGTGGGAGTCGATCCTCGGCTTGAACGTCAAGGCAGTGCAGGGAATACAGGTTCCTCTGGAATGGACTGACACATCTGGGGGACTCTTGGAACGGTGGCACGACCCTGGAGTTCCTCTCGCCTTTCCTGTGGAGAGCGCCTCCTCTTGAGATGCGAAGGGAACGCCGGGAATTCTTTCCCTACCAAACAGGGAAAGGATCCCTCATCTCGAGCTAGGAGGCGGAAACGGGGCTCCCCTGGATGTGTGCGGGACCCTCGTGCTTCCTCTCGAGTGGAGACGGGTATGTCGGGGAACTTCTGGACTTGCAGTAAGGGTGTGAAGAACCCTTTGGAAGTTCCAGTGGATAGATGTGATTAGCCTCGAGAAGCCTCAGCGGAAATGGGCCTCATCTCACCTGGAGGGCAAATCCTCCTGGATTTTCTCGATTTGCGGCAGGTGCTCTCGACTTACGACGGGGACCTCAGGGACCCGCTCTGGTGGCCTCAGGAAAGGCCAGTCCCCATGCGAGTTCCTCGGGGGCCTCTCGGGATTCCTCTCCCGTCGATGCCAGGGCCTAAGACCTTGTGTGGAGTCGGGGCCAGAACCTGAGGATTCCTCTCCAGTGCTGACATGGATCTTGGGGTACTTCTGGAGTCTCCCCAGGGGAGTCAGTCCTCGTCTCGAATGCTGGCATGCACTTGCGCTTTCCTCCAGAGCGGTAGCAGCAGTGTCACGCAGTCCGCCGCGTGGATCAAAGGATCTATGGTTTTCCCTCGAGTCTTTCCCACGAGGCTTTCCCACGAGGCATTCCCACAGGGCTGTCCCACGTGCACACGTGGTGGGAGTCGATCCTCGGCTTGAACGTCAAGGCAGTGCAGGGAAAACAGGTTCCTCTGGAATGGACTGACACATCTGGGGGACTCTTGGAATGGTGGCATGACCCTGGAGTTCCTCTCGCCTTTCCTGTGGAGAGCGCCTCCTCTTGAGATGCGACGGGAACGCCGAGAATTCTTTCCCTACAAAACAGGGAAAGGATCCCTCATCTCGAGCTAGGAGGCGGAAACGGGGCTCCCCTGGATGTGTGCGGGACCCTCGTGCTTCCTCTCGAGTGGAGACGTGTATGTCGGGGAACTTCTGGACTTGCAGCAAGGGTGTGAAGGACCCTTTGGAAGTTCCAGTGGTTAGATGTGATTAGCCTCGAGAAGCCTCAGCGGAAATGGGCCTCATCTCGCCTGGAGGGCAAAACCTCCTGGATTTTCTCGAGTTGCGGCAGGTGCTCTCGACTTACGACGGGGACCACAGGGACCCGCTCTGGTGGCCTCAGGAAAGGCCAGTCCCCATGCGAGTTCCTCGGGGGCCTCTGGGGATTCCTCTCCCGTCAATGCCAGGGCCTAAGACCTTGTATGGAGTCGGGGCCAGAACCTGAGGATTCCTCTCCAGTGCTGACATGGATCTTGGGGTGCTTCTGGAGTCTCCCCAGGGGAGTCAGTCCTCGTCTCGAATGCGGGCATGCACTTGCGCTTTCCTCCAGAGCGGTAGCAGCAGTGTCACGCAGTCCGCCGCGTGGACCAAAGGATCTATGGTTCTCCCTCGAGTCTTTCCCACGAGTCTTTCCCACGAGGCTTTCCCACAGGGCTGTCCCACGTGCACACGTGGTGGGAGTCGATCCTCGGCTTGAACGTCAAGGCAGTGCAGGGAAAACAGGTTCCTCTGGAATGGACTGACACATCTGGGGTCTCTTGGAATGGTGCCACGACCCTGGAGTTCCTCTCGCCTTTCCTGTGGAGAGCGCCTCCTCTTGAGATGCGACGGGAATGCCGGGAATTCTTTCCCTACGAAACAGGGAAAGGATCCCTCATCTCGAGCTAGGAGGCGGAAACGGGGCTCCCCTGAATCTGTTCGGGACCCTCGTGCTTCCTCTCGAGTGGAGACGGGTATGTCGGGGAACTTCTTGAGTTGCAGCAAGGGTGTGAAGGACCCTTTGGAAGTTCCAGTGGTTAGATGTGATTGGCCTAGAGAAGCCTCAGCGGAAATGGGCCTCATCTCGCCTGGAGGGCAAAACCTCCTGAATTTTCTCGAGTTGCGGCAGGTGCTCTCGACTTACGACGGGGACCTCAGGGACCCGCTCTGGTGGCCTCAGGAAAGGCCAGTCCCCATGCGAGTTCCTCGGGGGCCTCTCGGGATTGCTCTCCCGTCAATGCCGGGGCCTAAGTCCTTGTGTGGAGTCGGGGCCGGAACCTGAGGATTCCTCTCCAGTGCTGACATGGATCTTGGGTACTTCTGGAGTCTCCCCAGGGGAGTCAGTCCTCGTCTCGAATGCGGGCATGCACTTGCGCTTTCCTCCAGAGCGGTAGCAGCAGTGTCACGCAGTCCGCCGCGTGGATCAAAGTATCTATGGTTTTCCCTCGAGTCTTTCCCACGAGGCTTTCCCACGAGGCTTTCCCACAGGGCTGTCCCACGTGCACACGTGTTGGGAGTCGATCCTCGGCTTGAACGTCAAGGCAGTGCAGGGAAAACAGGTTCCTCTGGAATGGACTGACACATCTGGGGGTCTCTTGGAATGGTGCCATGACCCTGGAGTTCCTCTCGCCTTTCCTGTGGAGAGCGCCTCCTCTTGAGATGCGACGGGAACGCCGGGAATTCTTTCCCTACGAAACAGGGAAAGGATCCCTCATCTCGAGCTAGGAGGCGGAAACGGGGCTCACCTGGATGTCTGCGGGACCCCACGTGCTTCCTCTCGAGTGGAGACGGGTATGTCGGGGAACTTCTTGAGTTGCAGCAAGGGTGTGAAGGACCCTTTGGAAGTTCCAGTGGTTAGATGTGATTAGCCTCGAGAAGCCTCAGCGGAAATGGGACTCATCTCGCCTGGAGGGCAAAACCTCCTGGATTTCCTCGAGTTGCGGCAGGTGCTCTCGACTTACGACGGGGACCTCAGGGACCCGCTCAGGTGGCCTCAGGAAAGGCCAGTCCCCATGCGAGTTCCTCGGGGGCCTCTAGGGATTCCTCTCCCGTCAATGCCAGGGCCTAAGACCTTGTGTGGAGTCAGGGCCAGAACCTGAGGATTCCTCTCCAGTGCTGACATGGATTTTGGGGTACTTCTGGAGCCTCCCCAGGGGAGTCAGTCCTCGTCTCGAATGCGGGCATGCACTTGCGCTTTCCTCCAGAGCGGTAGCAGCATTGTCACGCAGTCCGCCGCGTGGATCTAAGGAACTATGGTTTTCCCTCGACTCTTTCCCACGAGGCTTTCCCACGAGGCTTTCCCACAGGGCTGTCCCACGTGCACACGTGGTGGGAGTCGATCCTCGGCTTGAACGTCAAGGCAGTGCAGGGAAAACAGGTTCCTCTGGAATGGACTGACACATCTGGGGGTCTCTTGGAATGGTGCCACGACCCTGGAGTTCCTCTCGCCTTTCCTGTGGAGAGCGCCTCCTCTTGAGATGCGACGGGAACGCCGGGAATTCTTTCCCTACGAAACAGGGAAAGGATCCCTCATCTCGAGCTTGGAGGCAGAAACGGGGCTCCCCTGGATGTGTGCGGGACACCACGTGCTTCCTCTCGAGTGGAGACGGGTATGTCGGGGAACTTCTTGAGTTGCAGCTAGGGTGTGAAGGACCCGTTGGAAGTTCCAGTGGTTAGATGTGATTAGCCTCAAGAAGCCTCCGCGGAAATGGGCCTTATCTCGCCTGGAGGGCAAAACCTCCTGGATTTTCTCGAGTTGCGGCAGGTGCTCTCGTCTTACGACGAGGACCTCAGGGACCCGCTCTGGTGGCCTCAGGAAAGGCCAGTCCCCATGCGAGTTCCTCGGGGGCCTCTGGGGATTCCTCTCCCGTCGATGCCGGGGCCTAAGACCTTGTGTGGAGTCGGGGCCGGAACCTGAGAATTCCTCTCCAGTGCTGACATGGATCTTGGGGTACTTCTGGAGTCTCCCCAGGGGAGTCAGTCCTCGTCTCGAATGCGGGCATACATTGCGCTTTCCTCCAGAGCGGTAGCAGCAGTGTCACGCAGTCCGCCGCGTGGATCAAAGGATCTATGGTTTTCCCTCGAGTCTTTCCCACGAGGCTTTCCCACGAGGCTTTCCCACAGGGCTGTCCCACGTGCACACGTGGTGGGAGTCGATCCTCGGCTTGAACGTCAAGGAAGTGCAGGGAAAACAGGTTCCTCTGGAATGGACTGACACATCTGGGGTCTCTTGGAATGGTGCCACGACCCTGGAGTTCCTCTCGCCTTTCCTGTGGAGAGCGCCTCCTCTTGAAATGGGACGGGAACGCCGGGAATTCTTTCCCTACGAAACAGGGAAAGGATCCCTCATCTCGAGCTAGGAGGCGGAAACGGGGCTCCCCTGGATGTGTGCGGGACCCCACGTGCTTCCTCTCGAGTGGAGACAGGTATATCGGGGAACTTCTTGAGTTGCAGCAAGGGCGTGAAGGACCCTTTGGAAGTTCCAGTGGTTAGATGTGATTGGCCTCGAGAAGCCTCAGGGGAAATGGGCCTCATCTCGCCTGGAGGGCAAAACCTCCTGGATTTTCTCCAGTTGCGGCAGGTCCTCTCGACTTACGACGGGGACCTCAGGGACCCGCTCTGGTGGCCTCAGGAAAGGCCAGTCCCCATGCGAGTTCCTCGGGGGCCTCTCGGGATTCCTCTCCCGTCAATGCCAGGGCCTAAGACCTTGTGTGGATTCGGGGCCAGAACCTGAGGATTCCTCTCCAGTGCTGACATGGATCTTGGGGTACTTCTGGAGTCTCCCCAGGGGAGTCAGTCCTCGTCTCGAATGCGGGCATGCACTTGCGCTTTCCTCCAGAGCGGTAGCAGCAGTGTCACGCAGTCCGCCGCGTGGTTCAAAGGATCTATGGTTTTCCCTCGACTCTTTCCCACGAGGCTTTCCCACGAGGCTTTCCCACAGGGCTGTCCCACGTGCACACGTGGTGGGAGTCGATCCTCGGCTTGAACGTCAAGGCAGTGCAGGGAAAACAGGTTCCTCTGGAATGGACTGACACATCTGTGGGTCTCTTGGAATGGTGCCACGACCCTGGAGTTCCTCTCGACTTTCCTGTGGAGAGCGCCTCCTCTTGAGATGCGACGGGAACGCCGGGAATTCTTTCCCTACGAAACAGGGAAAGGATCCCTCATCTCGAGCTAGGAGGCGGAAACGGGGCTCCCCTGGATGTGTGCGGGACCCTACGTGCTTCCTCTCGAGTGGAGACGGGTATGTCGGGGAACTTCTTGAGTTGCAGCAAGGGTGTGAAGGACCCTTTGGAAGTTCCAGTGGTTAGATGTGATTAGCCTCGAGAAGCCTCAGCGGAAATGGGCCTCATCTCGCCTGGAGGGCAAAACCTCCTGGATTTCCTCGAGTTGCGGCAGGTGCTCTCGACTTACGACGGGGACCTCAGGGACCCGCTCTGGTGGCCTCAGGAAAGGCCAGTCCCCATGCGAGTTCCTCGGGGGCCTCTCGTGATTCCTCTCCCGTCAATGCCAGGGCCTAAGACCTTGTGTGGAGTCGGGGCCAGAACCTGAGGATTCCTCTCCAGTGCTGACATGGATCTTGGGGTAATTCTGGAGTCTCCCCAGGGGAGTCAGTCCTCGGCTCGAATGCGGGCATGCACTTGCGCTTTCCTCCAGAGCGGTAGCAGCAGTGTCACGCAGTCCGCCGCGTGGATCAAAGGATCCATGGTTTTCCCTCGACTCTTTCCCACGAGGCTTTCCCACGAGGCTTTCCCACAGGGCTGTCCCACGTGCACACGTGGTGGGAGTCGATCCTCGGCTTGAACGTCAAGGCAGTGCAGGGAAAACAGGTTCCTCTGGAATGGACTGACACATCTGGGGGACTCTTGGAATGGTGCCACGACCCTGGAGTTCCTCTCGCCTTTCCTGTGGAGAGCGCCTCCTCTTGAGATGCGCCGGAACGCCGGAAATTCTTTCCCTACGAAACAGGGAAAGGATCCCTCATCTCGAGCTAGGAGGCGGAAACGGGGCTACAATGGATGTGTGCGGGACCCTCGTGCTTCCTCTCGAGTGGAGACGGGTATGTCGGGGAACTTCTTGAGTTGCAGCAAGGGTGTGAAGGACCCTTTGAAAGTTCCAGTGGTTAGATGTGATTAGCCTCGAGAAGCCTCAGCGGAAATGGGCCTCATCTCGCCTGGAGGGCAAAACCTCCTGGATTTTCTCGAGTTGCGGCAAGTGCTCTCGACTTACGACGGGGACCTCAGGGACCCGCTCTGGTGACCTCAGGAAAGGCCAGTCCCCATGCCAGTTCCTCGGGGACCTCTTGGGTTTCCTCTCCCGTTGATGCCGGGGCCTAAGACCTTGTGTGGAGTCGGGGCCGGAACCTGAGGATTCCTCTCCAGTGCTGACATGGATCTTGGGGTACTTCTGGAGTCTCCCTAGGGGCGTCAGTCCTCGTCTTGAATGAGGGCATGCACTTGCGCTTTCCTCCAGAGCGGTAGCAGCAGTGTCACGCAGTCCGCCGCGTGCATCAAAGGATCTATGGTTTTCCCTCGAGTCTTTCCCACGAGGCTTTCCCATGAGGCTTTCCCACAGGGCTGTCCCACGTGCACACGTGGTGGGAGTCGATCCTCGGCTTGAACGTCAAGGCAGTGCAGGGAAACAGGTTCCTCTTGAATGGACTGACACATCTGGGGGACTCTTGGAATGGTGGCACGACCCTGGAGTTCCTCTCGCCTTTCCTGTGGAGAGCGCCTCCTCTTGAGATGGGACGGGAACGCCGGGAATTCTTTCCCTACGAAACAGGGAAAGGATCCCTCATCTCGAGCTAGGAGGCGGAAACGGGGCTCCCCTGGATGTGTGCGGGACCCTACGTGCTTCCTCTCGAGTGGAGACGGGTATGTCGGGGAACTTCTTGAGTTGCAGCAAGGGTGTGAAGGACCCTTTGGAAGTTCCAGTGGTTAGATGTGATTAGCCTCGAGAAGCCTCAGCGGAAATGGGCCTCATCTCGCCTGGAGGGCAAAACCTCCTGGATTTCCTCGAGTTGCGGCAGGTGCTCTCGACTTACGACGGGGACCTCAGGGACCCGCTCTGGTGGCCTCAGGAAAGGCCAGTCCCCATGCGAGTTCCTCGGGGGCCTCTCGTGATTCCTCTCCCGTCAATGCCAGGGCCTAAGACCTTGTGTGGAGTCGGGGCCAGAACCTGAGGATTCCTCTCCAGTGCTGACATGGATCTTGGGGTACTTCTGGAGTCTCCCCAGGGGAGTCAGTCCTCGGCTCGAATGCGGGCATGCACTTGCGCTTTCCTCCAAAGCGGTAGCAGCAGTGTCACGCAGTCCGCCGCGTGGATCAAAGGATCCATGGTTTTCCCTCGACTCTTTCCCACGAGGCTTTCCCACGAGGCTTTCCCACAGGGCTGTCCCACGTGCACACGTGGTGGGAGTCGATCCTCGGCTTGAACGTCAAGGCAGTGCAGGGAAAACAGGTTCCTCTGGAATGGACTGACACATCTGGGGGACTCTTGGAATGGTGCCACGACCCTGGAGTTCCTCTCGCCTTTCCTGTGGAGAGCGCCTCCTCTTGAGATGCGCCGGAACGCCGGAAATTCTTTCCCTACGAAACAGGGAAAGGATCCCTCATCTCGAGCTAGGAGGCGGAAACGGGGCTACAATGGATGTGTGCGGGACCCTCGTGCTTCCTCTCGAGTGGAGACGGGTATGTCGGGGAACTTCTTGAGTTGCAGCAAGGGTGTGAAGGACCCTTTGAAAGTTCCAGTGGTTAGATGTGATTAGCCTCGAGAAGCCTCAGCGGAAATGGGCCTCATCTCGCCTGGAGGGCAAAACCTCCTGGATTTTCTCGAGTTGCGGCAGGTGCTCTCGACTTACGACGGGGACCTCAGGGACCCGCTCTGGTGACCTCAGGAAAGGCCAGTCCCCATGCCAGTTCCTCGGGGACCTCTTGGGTTTCCTCTCCCGTTGATGCCGGGGCCTAAGACCTTGTGTGGAGTCGGGGCCGGAACCTGAGGATTCCTCTCCAGTGCTGACATGGATCTTGGGGTACTTCTGGAGTCTCCCTAGGGGCGTCAGTCCTCGTCTTGAATGAGGGCATGCACTTGCGCTTTCCTCCAGAGCGGTAGCAGCAGTGTCACGCAGTCCGCCGCGTGCATCAAAGGATCTATGGTTTTCCCTCGAGTCTTTCCCACGAGGCTTTCCCATGAGGCTTTCCCACAGGGCTGTCCCACGTGCACACGTGGTGGGAGTCGATCCTCGGCTTGAACGTCAAGGCAGTGCAGGGAAACAGGTTCCTCTGGAATGGACTGACACATCTGGGGGACTCTTGGAATGGTGGCACGACCCTGGAGTTCCTCTCGCCTTTCCTATGGAGAGCGCATCCTCTTGAGATGCGACGGGATTGCCGGGAATTCTTTCCCTACGAAACAGTGAAAGGATCCCTCATCTTGAGCTAGGAGGCAGAAACGGGGCTCCCCTAGATGTGTGCGGGACCCCACGTGCTTCCTCTCGAGTGGAGACGGGTATGTCGGGGAACTTCTTGAGTTGCAGAAAGTGTGTGAAGGACCCTTTGGAAGTTCAAGTGGATAGACGTGATTAGCCTCGAGAAGCCTCAGCGGAAATGGGCCTCATCTCGCCTGGAGGGCAAAACCTCCTGGATTTTCTCGAGTTGCGGCAGGTGCTCTCGACTTACGACGGCGACCTCAGGGACCCGCTCTGGTGGCCTCAGGAAAGGCCAGTCCCCATGCGAGTTCCTCGGGGGCCTCTGGGGATTCCTCTCCCGTCGATGCCGGGGCCTAAGACCTTGTGTGGAGTCGGGGCCGGAACCTGAGGATTCCTCTCCAGTGCTGACATGGATCTTGGGGTACTTCTAGAGTCTCCCCAGGGGAGTCAGTCCTCGTCTCGAATGCGGGCATGCACTTGCGCTTTCCTCCAGAGGGGTAGCAGCAGTGTCACGCAGTCCGCCGCGTGGATCAAAGGATCTATGGTTTTCCCTCGACTCTTTCCCACGAGTCTTTCCCACAAGTCTTTCCCACAGGGCTGTCCCACGTGCACACGTGGTGGGAGTCGATCGTCGGCTTGAACGTCAAAGCAGTGCAGGGAAAACATGTTCCTCTGGAATGGACTGACACATCTGGGGGACTCTTGGAATGGTGGCATGACCCTGGAGTTCCTCTCGCCTTTCCTGTGGAGATCGCCTCCTCTTGAGATGCGACGGGAACGCTGGGAATTCTTTCCCTACGAAACAGGGAAAGGATCCCTCATCTCGAGCTAGGAGGCGGAAATGGGGCTCCCTGGATATGTGCGGGACCCAACGTGCTTCCTCTCGAGTGGAGACGGGTATGTCGGGGAACTTCTTGAGTTGCAGCAAGGGTGTGAAGGACCCTTTGGAAGTTCCAGTGATTAGATATGATTAGCCTCGAGAAGCCTCAGCGGAACTGGGCCTCATCTCGCCTGGAGGGCAAAACCTCCTGGATTTTCTCGAGTTGCAGCAGGTGCTCTCGACTTACGACGGGGACCTCAGAGACCCGCTCTGGTGGCCTCAGGAAAGGCCAGTCCCCATGCGAGTTCCTCGGGGGCCTCTCGGGTTTCCACTCCCGTTGATGCCGGGGCCTAAGACCTTGTGTGGAGACGGGGCCGGAACCTGAGGATTCCTCTCCAGTGCTGACATGGATCTTGGGGTACTTCTGGAGTCTCCCCAGGGGAGTAACTCCTCGTCTCGAATGTGGGCATGCACTTGCGCTTTCCTCCAGAGCGGTAGCAGCAGTGTCCCGCAGTCCGCCGCGTGGATCAAAGGATCTATGGTTTTCCCTCGAATCTTTCCCACGAGGCTTTCCCACGAGGCTTTCCCACAGGGCTGTCCCACGTGCACACGTGGTGGGAGTCGATCCTCGGCTTGAATGTCAAGGCAGTGCAGGGAAAACAGGTTCCTCTGGAATGGACTGACACATCTGGGGGACTCTTGGAATGGTGGCACGACCCTGGAGTTCCTCTCGCCTTTCCTGTGGAGAGCGCCTCCTCTTGAGATGCGACGGGAACTCCGGGAATTCTTTCCCTACGAAACAGGGAAAGGATCCCTCACCTCGACCTAGGAGGCTGAAATGGGGCTCCCCTGGATGTGTGCGGGACCCCATGTGCTTCCTCTCGAGTGGAGACGGGTATGTCGGGGAACTTCTTGAGTTGCATCAAGGATGTGAAGGACCCTTTGGAAGTTCCAGTGGTTAGATGTGATTAGCCTCGAGAAGCCTCAGCGGAAATGGGCCTCATCTCGCCTGGAGGGCAAAACCTCCTGGATTTTCTCGAGTTGCGGCAGGTGCTCTCGACTTACGACGGGGACCTCAGGGACCCGTTCTGGTGACATCAGGAAAGGCCAGTCCCCATGCGAGTTCCTCGGGGGCCTCTCGGGTTTCCTCTCCCGTTGATGCCGGGGCCTAAGACCTTGTGTGGAGTCGGGGCCGGAACCTGAGGATTCCTCTCCAGTGCTGACATGGATCTTGGGGTACTTCTGGAGTCTCCCCAGGGGAGTCAGTCCTCGTCTCGAATGCGGGCATGCACTTGCGCTTTCCTCCAGAGGGGTAGCATCAGTGTCACGCAGTCCGCCGCGTGGATCAAAGGATCCATGGTTTTCCCTCGAGTCTTTCCCACGAGGCTTTCCCACGAGGCTTTCCCACAGGGCTGTCCCACGTGCACACTTGGTGGGAGTCGATCCTCGGCTTGAACGTCAAGGCAGTGCAGGGAAAACAGGTTCCTCTGGAATGGACTGACACATCTGGGGGACTCTTGGAATGGTGCCACGACCCTGGAGTTCCTCTCGCCTTTCCTGTGGAGAGCGCCTCCTCTTGAGATGCGCCGGAACGCCGGAAATTCTTTCCCTACGAAACAGGGAAAGGATCCCTCATCTCGAGCTAGGAGGCGGAAACGGGGCTACCATGGATGTGTGCGGGACCCTCGTGCTTCCTCTCGAGTGGAGACGGGTATGTCGGGGAACTTCTTGAGTTGCAGCAAGGGTGTGAAGGACCCTTTGAAAGTTCCAGTGGTTAGATGTGATTGGCCTCGAGAAGCCTCAGCGGAAATGGGCCTCATCTCGCCTGGAGGGCAAAACCTCCTGGATTTTCTCGAGTTGCGGCAGGTGCTCTCGACTTACGACGGGGACCTCAGGGACCCGCTCTGGTGACCTCAGGAAAGGCCAGTCCCCATGCCAGTTCCTCGGGGGCCTCTCGGGTTTCCACTCCCGTTGATGCCGGGGCCTAAGACCTTGTGTGGAGACGGGGCCGGAACCTGAGGATTCCTCTCCAGTGCTGACATGGATCTTGGGGTACTTCTGGAGTCTCCCCAGGGGAGTAAGTCCTCGTCTCGAATGTGGGCATGCACTTGCGCTTTCCTCCAGAGCGGTAGCAGCAGTGTCCCGCAGTCCGCCGCGTGGATCAAAGGATCTATGGTTTTTCCTCGAGTCTTTCCCACGAGGCTTTCCCACGAGGCTTTCCCACAGGGCTGTCCCACGTGCACACGTGGTGGGAGTCGATCCTCGGCTTGAATGTCAAGGCAGTGCAGGGAAAACAGGTTCCTCTGGAATGGACTGACACATCTGGGGGACTCTTGGAATGGTGGCACGACCCTGGAGTTCCTCTCGCCTTTCCTGTGGAGAGCGCCTCCTCTTGAGATGCGACGGGAACTCCGGGAATTCTTTCCCTACGAAACAGGGAAAGGATCCCTCACCTCGACCTAGGAGGCTGAAATGGGGCTCCCCTGGATGTGTGCGGGACCCCATGTGCTTCCTCTCGAGTGGAGACGGGTATGTCGGGGAACTTCTTGAGTTGCATCAAGGATGTGAAGGACCCTTTGGAAGTTCCAGTGGTTAGATGTGATTAGCCTCGAGAAGCCTCAGCGGAAATGGGCCTCATCTCGCCTGGAGGGCAAAACCTCCTGGATTTTCTCGAGTTGCGGCAGGTGCTCTCGACTTACGACGGGGACCTCAGGGACCCGTTCTGGTGACCTCAGGAAAGGCCAGTCCCCATGCGAGTTCCTCGGGGGCCTCTCGGGTTTCCTCTCCCGTTGATGCCGGGGCCTAAGACCTTGTGTGGAGTCGGGGCCGGAACCTGAGGATTCCTCTCCAGTGCTGACATGGATCTTGGGGTACTTCTGGAGTCTCCCCAGGGGAGTCAGTCCTCGTCTCGAATGCGGGCATGCACTTGCGCTTTCCGCCAGAGGGGTAGCATCAGTGTCACGCAGTCCGCCGCGTGGATCAAAGGATCCATGGTTTTCCCTCGAGTCTTTCCCACGAGGCTTTCCCACGAGGCTTTCCCACAGGGCTGTCCCACGTGCACACGTGGTGGGAGTCGATCCTCGGCTTGAACGTCAAGGCAGTGCAGGGAAAACAGGTTCCTCTGGAACGGACTGACACATCTGGGGGACTCTTGGAATGGTGGCGCGACCCTGGAGTTCCTCTCGCCTTTCCTGTGGAGAGCGCCTCCTCTTGAGATGCGCCGGAACGCCGGAAATTCTTTCCCTACGAAACAGGGAAAGGATCCCTCATCTCGAGCTAGGAGGCGGAAACGGGGCTACCATGGATGTGTGCGGGACCCTCGTGCTTCCTCTCGAGTGGAGACGGGTATGTCGGGGAACTTCTTGAGTTGCAGCAAGGGTGTGAAGGACCCTTTGAAAGTTCCAGTGGTTAGATGTGATTAGCCTCGAGAAGCCTCAGCGGAAATGGGCCTCATCTCGCCTGGAGGGCAAAACCTCCTGGATTTTCTCGAGTTGCGGCAGGTGCTCTCGACTTACGACGGGGACCTCAGGGACCCGCTATGGTGACCTCAGGAAAGGCCAGTCCCCATGCCAGTTCCTCGGGGACCTCTCGGGTTTCCTCTCCCGTTGATGCCGGGGCCTAAGACCTTGTGTGGAGTCGGGGCCGGAACCTGAGGATTCCTCTCCAGTGCTGACATGGATCTTGGGGTACTTCTGGAGTCTCCCTAGGGGCGTCAGTCCTCGTCTTGAATGAGGGCATGCACTTGCGCTTTCCTCCAGAGCGGTAGCAGCAGTGTCACGCAGTCCGCCGCGTGCATCAAAGGATCTATGGTTTTCCCTCGAGTCTTTCCCACGAGGCTTTCCCACGAGGCTTTCCCACAGGGCTGTCCCACGTGCACACGTGGTGGGAGTCGATCCTCGGCTTGAACGTCAAGGCAGTGCAGGGAAACAGGTTCCTCTGGAATGGACTGACACATCTGGGGGACTCTTGGAATGGTGGCACGACCCTGGAGTTCCTCTCGCCTTTCCTGTGGAGAGCGCCTCCTCTAGAGATGCGACGGGATCGCCGGGAATTCTTTCCCTACGAAACAGTGAAAGGACCCTCATCTCGAGATAGGAGGCAGAAATGGGGCTCCCCTGGATGTGTGCGGGACCCCACGTGCTTCCTCTCGAGTGGAGACGGGTATGACGGGGAACTTCTTGAGTTGCAGTAAGTGTGTGAAGGACCCTTTGGAAGTTCCAGTGGATAGACGTGATTAGCCTCGAGAAGCCTCAGCAGAAATGGGCCTCATCTCGCCTGGAGGGCAAAACCTCCTGGATTTTCTCGAGTTGCGGCAGGTGCTCTCGACTTACGACGGGGACCTCACGGACCCGCTCTGGTGGCCTCAGGAAAGGCCAGTCCCCATGCGAGTTCCTCGGGGGCCTCTGGGGATTCCTCTCCCGTCGATGCCGGGGCATAAGACCTTGTGTGGAGTCGGGGCCGGAACCTGAGGATTCCTCTCCAGTGCTGACATGGATCTTGGGGTACTTCTGGAGTCTCCCCAGGGGAGTCAGTCCTCGTCTCGAATGCGGGCATGCACTTGCCTTTTCCTCCAGAGCGGTAGCAGCAGTGTCACGCAGTCTGCCGCGTGGATCAAAGGATCTAAGGTTTTCCCTCGAGTCTTTCCCACGAGGCTTTCCCACGAGGCTTTCCCACAGGGCTGTCCCACGTGCACACGTGGTGGGAGTCGATCCTCGGCTTGAACGTCAAGGCAGTGCAGGGAAAACAGGTTCCTCTGGAATGGACTGACACATCTGGGGGACTCTTGGAATGGTGGCACGACCCTGGAGTTCCTCTCGCCTTTCCTGTGGAGAGCGCCTCCACTTGAGATGCGACGGGAACGCCGGGAATTCTTTCCCTACGAAACAGGGAAAGGATCCCTCATCTCGAGCTAGGAGGCGGAAACGGGGCTCCCCTGGATGTGTGCGGGACCCCATGTGCTTTCTCTCGAGTGGAGACGGGTATGTCGGGGAACTTCTTGAGTTGCATCAAGGGTGTGAAGGACCCTTTGGAAGTTCCAGTGGTTAGATGTGATTAGCCTCGAGAAGCCTCAGTGGAAATGGGCCTCATCTCGCCTGGAGGGCAAAACCTCCTGGATTTTCTCGAGTTGCGGCAGGTGCTCTCGACTTACGACGGGAACCTCAGGGACCCGCTCTGGTGACCTCAGGAAAGGCCAGTCCCCATGCGAGTTCCTCGGGGGCCTCTCGGGTTTCCACTCCCGTTGATGCCGGGGCCTAAGACCTTGTGTGGAGATGGGGCCGGAACCTGAGGATTCCTCTCCAGTGCTGACATGGATCTTGGGGTACTTCTGGAGTCTCCCCAGGGGAGTAAGTCCTCGTCTCGAATGTGGGCATGCACTTGCGCTTTCCTCCAGAGCGGTAGCAGCAGTGTCCCGCAGTCCGCCGCGTGCATCAAAGGATCTATGGTTTTCCCTCGAGTCTTTCCCACGAGGCTTTCCCACGAGGCTTTCCCACAGGGCTGTCCCACGTGCACACGTGGTGGGAGTCGATCCTCGGCTTGAATGTCAAGGCAGTGCAGGGAAAACAGGTTCCTCTGGAATGGACTGACACATCTGGGGGACTCTTGGAATGGTGGCACGACCCTGGAGTTCCTCTCGCCTTTCCTGTGGAGAGCGCCTCCTCTTGAGATGCGACGGGAACTCCGGGAATTCTTTCCCTACGAAACAGGGAAAGGATCCCTCACCTCGACCTAGGAGGCTGAAATGGGGCTCCCCTGGATGTGTGCGGGACCCCATGTGCTTCCTCTCGAGTGGAGACGGGTATGTCGGGGAACTTCTTGAGTTGCATCAAGGATGTGAAGAACCCTTTGGAAGTTCCAGTGGTTAGATGTGATTAGCCTCGAGAAGCCTCAGCGGAAATGGGCCTCATCTCGCCTGGAGGGCAAAACCTCCTGGATTTTCTCGAGTTGCGGCAGGTGCTCTCGACTTACGACGGGGACCTCAGGGACCCGTTCTGGTGACCTCAGGAAAGGCCAGTCCCCATGCGAGTTCCTCGGGGGCCTCTCGGGTTTCCTCTCCCGTTGATGCCGGGGCCTAAGACCTTGTGTGGAGTCGGGGCCGGAACCTGAGGATTCCTCTCCAGTGCTGACATGGATCTTGGGGTACGTCTGGAGTCTCCCCAGGGGAGTCAGTCCTCGTCTCGAATGCGGGCATGCACTTGCGCTTTCCTCCAGAGGGGTAGCATCAGTGTCACGCAGTCCGCCGCGTGGATCAAAGGATCCATGGTTTTCCCTCGAGTCTTTCCCACGAGGCTTTCCCACGAGGCTTTCCCACAGGGCTGTCCCACGTGCACACGTGGTGGGAGTCGATCCTCGGCTTGAACGTCAAGGCAGTGCAGGGAAAACAGGTTCCTCTGGAATGGACTGACACATCTGGGGGACTCTTGGAATGGTGGCGCGACCCTGGAGTTCCTCTCGCCTTTCCTGTGGAGAGCGCCTCCTCTTGAGATGCGCCGGAACGCCGGAAATTCTTTCCCTACGAAACAGGGAAAGGATCCCTCATCTCGAGCTAGGAGGCGGAAACGGGGCTACCATGGATGTGTGCGGGACCCTCGTGTTTCCTCTCGAGTGGAGACGGGTATGTCGGGGAAATTCTTGAGTTGCAGCAAGGGTGTGAAGGACCCTTTGAAAGTTCCAGTGGTTAGATGTGATTAGCCTCGAGAAGCCTCAGCGGAAATGGGCCTCATCTCGCCTGGAGGGCAAAACCTCCTGGATTTTCTCGAGTTGCGGCAGGTGCTCTCGACTTTCGACGGGGACCTCAGGGACCCGCTCTGGTGACCTCAGGAAAGGCCAGTCCCCATGCCAGTTCCTCGGGGACCTCTCGGGTTTCCTCTCCCGTTGATGCCGGGGCCTAAGACCTTGTGTGGAGTCGGGGCCGGAACCTGAGGATTCCTCTCCAGTGCTGACATGGATCTTGGGGTACTTCTGGAGTCTCCCTAGGGGCGTCAGTCCTCGTCTTGAATGAGGGCATGCACTTGCGCTTTCCTCCAGAGCGGTAGCAGCAGTGTCACGCAGTCCGCCGCGTGCATCAAAGGATCTATGGTTTTCCCTCGAGTCTTTCCCACGAGGCTTTCCCACGAGGCTTTCCCACAGGGCTGTCCCACGTGCACACGTGGTGGGAGTCGATCCTCGGCTTGAACGTCAAGGCAGTGCAGGGAAACAGGTTCCTCTGGAATGGACTGACACATCTGGGGGACTCTTGGAATGGTGGCACGACCCTGGAGTTCCTCTCGCCTTTCCTGTGGAGAGCGCATCCTCTTGAGATGCGACGGGATTGCCGGGAATTCTTTCCCTACGAAACAGTGAAAGGATCCCTCATCTTGAGCTAGGAGGCAGAAACGGGGCTCCCCTGGATGTGTGCGGGACCCCACGTGCTTCCTCTCGAGTGGAGACGGGTATGTCGGGGAACTTCTTGAGTTGCAGAAAGTGTGTGAAGGACCCTTTGGAAGTTCCAGTGGATAGACGTGATTAGCCTCGAGAAGCCTCAGCGGAAATGGGCCTCATCTCGCCTGGAGGGCAAAACCTCCTGGATTTTCTCGAGTTGCGGCAGGTGCTCTCGACTTACGACGGCGACCTCAGGGACCCGCTCTGGTGGCCTCAGGAAAGGCCAGTCCCCATGCGAGTTCCTCGGGGGCCTCTGGGGATTCCTCTCCCGTCGATGCCGGGGCCTAAGACCTTGTGTGGAGTCGGGGCCGGAACCTGAGGATTCCTCTCCAGTGCTGACATGGATCTTGGGGTACTTCTAGAGTCTCCCCAGGGGAGTCAGTCCTCGTCTCGAATGCGGGCATGCACTTGCGCTTTCCTCCAGAGCGGTAGCAGCAGTGTCACGCAGTCCGCCGCGTGGATCAAAGGATCTATGGTTTTCCCTCGAGTCTTTCCCACGAGTCTTTCCCACAAGTCTTTCCCACAGGGCTGTCCCACGTGCACACGTGGTGGGAGTCGATCGTCGGCTTGAACGTCAAAGCAGTGCAGGGAAAACATGTTCCTCTGGAATGGACTGACACATCTGGGGGACTCTTGGAATGGTGGCATGACCCTGGAGTTCCTCTCGCCTTTCCTGTGGAGAGCGCCTCCTCTTGAGATGCGACGGGAAAGCTGGGAATTCTTTCCCTACGAAACAGGGAAAGGATCCCTCATCTCGAGCTAGGAGGCGGAAATGGGGCTCCCTGGATATGTGCGGGACCCAACGTGCTTCCTCTCGAGTGGAGACGGGTATGTCGGGGAACTTCTTGAGTTGCAGCAAGGGTGTGAAGGACCCTTTGGAAGTTCCAGTGATTAGATGTGATTAGCCTCGAGAAGCCTCAGCGGAACTGGGCCTCATATCGCCTGGAGGGCAAAACCTCCTGGATTTTCTCGAGTTGCAGCAGGTGCTCTCGACTTACGACGGGGACCTCAGGGACCCGCTCTGGTGGCCTCAGGAAAGGCCAGTCCCCATGCGAGTTCCTCGGGGGCCTCTCGGGATTCCTGTCCCGTCGATGCCGATGACTAAGACCTTGTGTGGAGTCGGGGCCGGAACCTGAGGATTCCTCTCCAGTGCTGACATGGATCTTGGGGTACTTCTGGAGTCTCCCCAGGGGAGTCAGTCCTCGTCTCGAATGCGGGCATGCACTTGCGCTTTTCTCCAATGCGGTAGCAGCACTGTCACGCAGTCCGCCGCGTGGATCAAAGGATCTATGGTTTTCCCTCGAGTCTTTCCCACGAGTCTTTCCCACGAGGCTTTCCCACAGGGCTGTCCCACGTGCACACGTGGTGGGAGTCGATGCTCGGCTTGAACGTCAAAGCAGTGCAGGGAAACAGGTTCCTCTGGAATGGACTGACACATCTGGGGGACTCTTGGAATGGTGGCACGACCCTGGAGTTCCTCTCGCCTTTCCTGTGGAGAGCGCCTCCTCTAGAGATGCGACGGGATCGCCGGGAATTCTTTCCCTACGAAACAGTGAAAGGACCCTCATCTCGAGCTAGGAGGCAGAAACGGGGCTCCCCTGGATGTGTGCGGGACCCCACGTGCTTCCTCTCGAGTGGAGACGGGTATGTCGGGGAAATTCTTGAGTTGCAGTAAGTGTGTGAAGGACCCTTTGGAAGTTCCAGTGGATAGACGTGATTAGCCTCGAGAAGCCTCAGCAGAAATGGGCCTCATCTCGCCTGGAGGGCAAAACCTCCTGGATTTTCTCGAGTTGCGGCAGGTGCTCTCGACTTACGACGGGGACCTCAGGGACCCGCTCTGGTGGCCTCAGGAAAGGCCAGGCCCATGCGAGTTCCTCGCGGGTCTCTGGATTCCTCTCCCGTCGATGCCGGGGCATAAGACCTTGTGTGGAGTCGGGGCCGGAACCTGAGGATTCCTCTCCAGTGCTGACATGGATCTTGGGGTACTTCTGGAGTCTCCCCAGGGGAGTCAGTCCTCGTCTCGAATGCGGGCATGCACTTGCGTTTTCCTCCAGAGCGGTAGCAGCAGTGTCACGCAGTCCGCCGCGTGGATCAAAGGATCTAAGGTTTTCCCTCGAGTCTTTCCCATGAGGCTTTCCCACGAGGCTTTCCCACAGGGCTGTCCCACGTGCACACGTGGTGGGAGTCGATCCTAGGCTTGAATGTCAAGGCAGTGCAGGGAAAACAGGTTCCTCTGGAATGGACTGACACATCTGGGGGACTCTTGGAATGGTGGCACGACCCTGGAGTTCCTCTCGCCTTTCCTGTGGAGAGCGCCTCCTCTTGAGATGCGACGGGAACTCCGGGAATTCTTTCCCTACGAAACAGGGAAAGGATCCCTCACCTCGACCTAGGAGGCTGAAATGGGGCTCCCCTGGATGTGTGCGGGACCCCATGTGCTTCCTCTCGAGTGGAGACGGGTATGTCGGGGAACTTCTTGAGTTGCATCAAGGATGTGAAGGACCCTTTGGAAGTTCCAGTGGTTAGATGTGATTAGCCTCGAGAAGCCTCAGCGGAAATGGGCCTCATCTCGCCTGGAGGGCAAAACCTCCTGGATTTTCTCGAGTTGCGGCAGGTGCTCTCGACTTACGACGGGGACCTCAGGGACCCTTTCTGGTGACCTCAGGAAAGGCCAGTCCCCATGCGAGTTCCTCGGGGGCCTCTCGGGTTTCCTCTCCCGTTGATGCCGGGGCCTAAGACCTTGTGTGGAGTCGGGGCCGGAACCTGAGGATTCCTCTCCAGTGCTGACATGGATCTTGGGGTACCTCTGGAGTCTCCCCAGGGGAGTCAGTCCTCGTCTCGAATGCGGGCATGCACTTGCGCTTTCCTCCAGAGGGGTAGCATCAGTGTCACGCAGTCCGCCGCGTGGATCAAAGGATCCATGGTTTTCCCTCGAGTCTTTCCCACGAGGCTTTCCCACAAGGCTTTCCCACAGGGCTGTCCCACGTGCACACGTGGTGGGAGTCGATCCTCGGCTTGAACGTCAAGGCAGTGCAGGGAAAACAGGTTCCTCTGGAATGGACTGACACATCTGGGGGACTCTTGGAATGGTGCCACGACCCTGGAGTTCCTCTCGCCTTTCCTGTGGAGAGCGCCTCCTCTTGAGATGCGCCGGAACGCCGGAAATTCTTTCCCTACGAAACAGGGAAAGGATCCCTCATCTCGAGCTAGGAGGCGGAAACGGGGCTACCATGGATGTGTGCGTGACCCTCGTGCTTCCTCTCGAGTGGAGACGGGTATGTCGGGGAACTTCTTGAGTTGCAGCAAGGGTGTGAAGGACCCTTTGAAAGTTCCAGTGGTTAGATGTGATTAGCCTCGAGAAGCCTCAGCGGAAATGGGCCTCATCTCGCCTGGAGGGCAAAACCTCCTGGATTTTCTCGAGTTGCGGCAGGTGCTCTCGACTTACGACGGGGACCTCAGGGACCCGCTCTGGTGACCTCAGGAAAGGCCAGTCCCCATGCCAGTTCCTCGGGGACCTCTCGGGTTTCCTCTCCCGTTGATGCCGGCGCCTAAGACCTTGTGTGGAGTCGGGGCCGGAACCTGAGGATTCCTCTCCAGTGCTGACATGGATCTTGGGGTACTTCTGGAGTCTCCCTAGGGGCGTCAGTCCTCGTCTTGAATGAGGGCATGCACTTGCGCTTTCCTCCAGAGCGGTAGCAGCAGTGTCACACAGTCCGCCGCGTGCATCAAATGATCTATGGTTTTCCCTCGAGTCTTTCCCACGAGGCTTTCCCACGAGGCTTTCCCACAGGGCTGTCCCACGTGCACACGTGGTGGGAGTCGATCTTCGGCTTGAACGTCAAGGCAGTGCAGGGAAACAGGTTCCTCTGGAATGGACTGACACATCTGGGGGACTCTTGGAATGGTGGCACGACCCTGGAGTTCCTCTCGCCTTTCCTGTGGAGAGCGCATCCTCTTGAGATGCGACGGGATTGCCGGGAATTCTTTCCCTACGAAACAGTGAAAGGATCCCTCATCTTGAGCTAGGAGGCAGAAACGGGGCTCCCCTGGATGTGTGCGGGACCCCACGTGCTTCCTCTCGAGTGGAGACGGGTATGTCGGGGAACTTCTTGAGTTGCAGAAAGTGTGTGAAGGACCCTTTGGAAGTTCCAGTGGATAGACGTGATTAGCCTCGAGAAGCCTCAGCGGAAATGGGCCTCATCTCGCCTGGAGGGCAAAACCTCCTGGATTTTCTCGAGTTGCGGCAGGTGCTCTCGACTTACGACGGCGACCTCAGGGACCCGCTCTGGTGGCCTCAGGAAAGGCCAGTCCCCATGCGAGTTCCTCGGGGGCCTCTGGGGATTCCTCTCCCGTCGATGCCGGGGCCTAAGACCTTGTGTGGAGTCGGGGCCGGAACCTGAGGATTCCTCTCCAGTGCTGACATGGATCTTGGGGTACTTCTAGAGTCTCCCCAGGGGAGTCAGTCCTCGTCTCGAATGCGGGCATGCACTTGCGCTTTCCTCCAGAGCGGTAGCAGCAGTGTCACGCAGTCCGCCGCGTGGATCAAAGGATCCATGGTTTTCCCTCGAGTCTTTCCCACGAGGCTTTCCCACGAGGCTTTCCCACAGGGCTGTCCCACGTGCACACGTGGTGGGAGTCGATCGTCGGCTTGAACGTCAAAGCAGTGCAGGGAAAAAATGTTCCTCTGGAATGGACTGACACATCTGGGGGACTCTTGGAATGGTGGCATGACCCTGGAGTTCCTCTCGCCTTTCCTGTGGAGAGCGCCTCCTCTTGAGATGCGACGGGAACGCTGGGAATTCTTTCCCTACGAAACAGGGAAAGGATCCCTCATCTCGAGCTAGGAGGCGGAAATGGGGCTCCCTGGATATGTGCGGGACCCAACGTGCTTCCTCTCGAGTGGAGACGGGTATGTCGGGGAACTTCTTGAGTTGCAGCAAGGGTGTGAAGGACCCTTTGGAAGTTCCAGTGGTTAGATGTGATTAGCCTCGAGAAGCCTCAGCGGAACTGGGCCTCATCTCGCCTGGAGGGCAAAACCTCCTGGTTTTTCTCGAGTTGCAGCAGGTGCTCTCGACTTACGACGGGGACCTCAGGGACCCGCTCTGGTGGCCTCAGGAAAGGCCAGTCCCCATGCGAGTTCCTCGGGGGCCTCTCGGGATTCCTGTCCCGTCGATGCCGATGCCTAAGACCTTGTGTGGAGTCGAGGCCGGAACCTGAGGATTCCTCTCCAGTGCTGACATGGATCTTGGGGTACTTCTGGAGTCTCCCCAGGGGAGTCAGTCCCCCCTCGAATGCGGGCATGCACTTGCGCTTTTCTCCAATGCGGTAGCAGCAGTGTCACGCAGTCCGCCGCGTGGATCAAAGGATCTATGGTTTTCCCTCGAGTCTTTCCCACGAGGCTTTCCCACGAGGCTTTCCCACAGGGCTGTCCCACGTGCACACGTGGTGGGAGTCGATCCTCGGCTTGAACGTCAAAGCAGTGCAGGGAAACAGGTTCCTCTGGAATGGACTGACACATCTGGGGGACTCTTGGAATGGTGGCACGACCCTGGAGTTCCTCTCGCCTTTCCTGTGGAGAGCGCCTCCTCTAGAGATGCGACGGGATCGCCGGGAATTCTTTCCCTACGAAACAGTGAAAGGACCCTCATCTCGAGCTAGGAGGCAGAAACGGGGCTCCCCTGGATGTGTGCGGGACCCCACGTGCTTCCTCTCGAGTGGAGACGGGTATGTCGGGGAACTTCTTGAGTTGCAGTAAGTGTGTGAAGGACCCTTTGGAAGTTCCAGTGGATAGACGTGATTAGCCTCGAGAAGCCTCAGCAGAAATGGGCCTCATCTCGCCTGGAGGGCAAAACCTCCTGGATTTTCTCGAGTTGCGGCAGGTGCTCTCGACTTACGACGGGGACCTCACGGACCCGCTCTGGTGGCCTCAGGAAAGGCCAGTCCCCATGCGAGTTCCTCGGGGGCCTCTGGGGATTCCTCTCCCGTCGATGCCGGGGCCTAAGACCTTGTGTGGAGTCGGGGCCGGAACCTGAGGATTCCTCTCCAGTGCTGACATGGATCTTGGGGTACTTCTGGAGTCTCCCCAGGGGAGTCAGTCCTCGTCTCGAATGCGGGCATGCACTTGCGTTTTCCTCCGGAGCGGTAGCAGCAGTGTCACGCAGTCCGCCGCGTGGATCAAAGGATCTAAGGTTTTCCCTCGAGTCTTTCCCACGAGGCTTTCCCACGAGGCTTTCCCACAGGGCTGTCCCACGTGCACACGTGGTGGGAGTCGATCCTCGGCTTGAACGTCAAGGCAGTGCAGGGAAAACAGGTTCCTCTGGAATGGACTGACACATCTGGGGGACTCTTGGAATGGTGGCACGACCCTGGAGTTCCTCTCGCCTTTCCTGTGGAGAGCGCCTCCTCTTGAGATGCGACGGGAACGCCGGGAATTCTTTCCCTACGAAACAGGGAAAGGATCCCTCACCTCGGCCTCGGAGGCTGAAATGGGGCTCACCTGGATGTGTGCGGGACCCCATGTGCTTCCTCTCGAGTGGAGACGGGTATGTCGGGGAACTTCTTGAGTTGCATCAAGGGTGTGAAGGACCCTTTGGAAGTTCCAGTGGTTAGATGTGATTAGCCTCGAGAAGCATCAGTGGAAATGGGCCTCATCTCGCCTGGAGGGCAAAACCTCCTGGATTTTCTCGAGTTGCGGCAGGTGCTCTCGACTTACGATGGGAACCTCAGGGACCCGCTCTGGTGACCTCAGGAAAGGCCAGTCCCCATGCGAGTTCCTCGGGGGCCTCTCGGGTTTCCACTCCCGTTGATGCCGGGGCCTAAGACCTTGTGTGGAGACGGGGCCGGAACCTGAGGATTCCTCTCCAGTGCTGACATGGATCTTGGGGTACTTCTGGAGTCTCCCCAGGGGAGTCAGTCCTCGTCTCGAATGTGGGCATGCACTTGCGCTTTCCTCCAGAGCGGTAGCAGCAGTGTCCCGCAGTCCGCCGCGTGGATCAAAGGATCTATGGTTTTCCCTCGAGTCTTTCCCACGAGGCTTTCCCACGAGGCTTTCCCACAGGGCTGTCCCACGTGCACACGTGGTGGGAGTCGATCCTCGGCTTGAATGTCAAGGCAGTGCAGGGAAAACAGGTTCCTCTGGAATGGACTGACACATCTGGGGGACTCTTGGAATGGTGGCACGACCCTGGAGTTCCTCTCGCCTTTCCTGTGGAGAGCGCCTCCTCTTGAGATGCGTCGGGAACTCCGGGAATTCTTTCCCTACGAAACAGTGAAAGGATCCCTCACCTCGACCTAGGAGGCTGAAATGGGGCTCCCCTGGATGTGTGCGGGACCCCATGTGCTTCCTCTCGAGTGGAGACGGGTATGTCGGGGAACTTCTTAAGTTGCATCAAGGATGTGAAGGACCCTTTGGAAGTTCCAGTGGTTAGATGTGATTAGCCTCGAGAAGCCTCAGCGGAAATGGGCCTCATCTCGCCTGGAGGGCAAAACCTCCTGGATTTTCTCGAGTTGCGGCAGGTGCTCTCGACTTACGACGGGGACCTCAGGGACCCGTTCTGGTGACCTCAGGAAAGGCCAGTCCCCATGCGAGTTCCTCGGGGGCCTCTCGGGTTTCCTCTCCCGTTGATGCCGGGGCCTAAGACCTTGTGTGGAGTCGGGGCCGGAACCTGAGGATTCCTCTCCAGTGCTGACATGGATCGTGGGGTACTTCTGGAGTCTCCCCAGGGGAGTCAGTCCTCGTCTCGAATGCGGGCATGCACTTGCGCTTTCCTCCAGAGGGGTAGCATCAGTGTCACGCAGTCCGCCGCGTGGATCAAAGGATCCATGGTTTTCCCTCGAGTCTTTCCCACGAGGCTTTCCCACAAGGCTTTCCCTCAGGGCTGTCCCACGTGCACACGTGGTGGGAGTCGATCCTCGGCTTGAACGTCAAGGCAGTGCAGGGAAAACAGGTTCCTCTGGAATGGACTGACACATCTGGGGGACTCTTGGAATGGTGGCACGACCCTGGAGTTCCTCTCCCCTTTCCTGTGGAGAGCGCCTCCTCTTGAGATGCGACGGGAATGCCGGGAATTCTTTCCCTACGAAACAGGGAAAGGATCCCTTATCTCGAGCTAGGAGGCGGAAACGGGGCTACCATGGATGTGTGCGGGACCCTCGTGCTTCCTCTCGAGTGGAGACGGGTATGTCGGGGAACTTCTTGAGTTGCAGCAAGCGTGTGAATGACCCTTTGGAAGTTCCAGTGGTTAGATGTGATTAGCCTCGAGAAGCCTCAGCGGAAATGGGCCTCATCTCGCCTGGAGGGCAAAACCTCCTGGATTTTCTCGAGTTGCGGCAGGTGCTCTCGACTTACGACGGGGACCTCAGGGACCCTCTGGGGGCCTCAGGAAAGGCCAGTCCCCATGCGAATTCCTCGGGGCCTCTCGGGATTACTCTCCCGTCGATGGCGGGGCCTAAGACCTTGTGTGGAGTCGGGGCCGGAACCTGAGGATTCCTCTCCAGTGCTGACATGAATCTTGGGGTACTTCTGGAGTCTCCCCAGGGGAGTCAGTCCTCGTCTCGAATGCGGGCATGCACTTGCGCTTTCCTCCAGAGCGGTAGCAGCAGTGTCACGCAGTCCGCCGCGTGGATCAAAGGATCCATGGTTTTCCCTCGAGTCTTTCCCACGAGGCTTTCCCACAAGGCTTTCCCTCAGGGCTGTCCCACGTGCACACGTGGTGGGAGTCGATCCTCGGCTTGAACGTCAAGGCAGTGCAGGGAAAACAGGTTCCTCTGGAATGGACTGACACATCTGGGGGACTCTTGGAATGGTGGCACGACCCTGGAGTTCCTCTCCCCTTTCCTGTGGAGAGCGCCTCCTCTTGAGATGCGACGGGAATGCCGGGAATTCTTTCCCTACGAAACAGGGAAAGGATCCCTTATCTCGAGCTAGGAGGCGGAAACGGGGCTACCATGGATGTGTGCGGGACCCTCGTGCTTCCTCTCGAGTGGAGACGGGTATGTCGGGGAACTTCTTGAGTTGCAGCAAGCGTGTGAATGACCCTTTGGAAGTTCCAGTGGTTCGATGTGATTAGCCTAGAGAAGCCTCAGAGGAAATGGGCCTCATCTCGCCTGGAGGGCAAAACCTCCTGGATTTTCTCGAGTTGCGGCAGGTGCTCTCGACTTACGACGGGGACCTCAGGGACCCTCTGGGGGCCTCAGGAAAGGCCAGTCCCCATGCGAATTCCTCGGGGCCTCTCGGGATTACTCTCCCGTCGATGGCGGGGCCTAAGACCTTGTGTGGAGTCGGGGCCGGAACCTGAGGATTCCTCTCCAGTGCTGACATGAATCTTGGGGTACTTCTGGAGTCTCCCCAGGGGAGTCAGTCCTCGTCTCGAATGCGGGCATGCACTTGCGCTTTCCTCCAGAGCGGTAGCAGCAGTGTCACGCAGTCCGCCGCGTGGATCAAAGGATTTAAGGTTTTCCCTCGAGTCTTTCCCACGAGGCTTTCCCACGAGGCTTTCCCACAGGGCTTTCCCACGTGCACACGTGGTGGGAGTCGATCCTCGGCTTGAACGTCAAGGCAGTGCAGGTAAAACAGGTTCCTCTGGAATGGACTGACACATCTGGGGGTCTCTTGGAATGGTGGCACGACCCTGGAGTTCCTCTCGCCTTTCCTGTGGAGAGCGCCTCCTCTTGAGATGCGACGGGAACGCCGGGAATTCTTTCCCTACGAAACAGGGAAAGGATCCCTCACCTCGACCTCGGAGGCTAAAATGGGGCTACCCTGGATGTGTGCGGGACCCCATGTGCTTCCTCTCGAGTGGAGACGGGTATGTCGGGGAACTTCTTGAGTTGCAGCAAGGGTGTGAAGGACCCTTTGGAAGTTCCAGTGGTTAGATGTGATTAGCCTCGAGAAGCCTCAGCGGAAATGGGCCTCATCTCGCCTGGAGGGCAAAAGCTCCTGGATTTTCTCGAGTTGCGGCAGGTGCTCTCGACTTACGACGGGGACCTCAGGGACCCGTTCCGGTGACCTCAGGAAAGGCCAGTCCCCATGCGAGTTCCTCGGGGGCCTCGGGGGATTCCTCTCCCGTCGATGCCGGGGCCTAAGACCTTGTGTGGAGTCGGGGCCGGAACCTGAGGATTCCTCTCCAGTGCTGACATGGATCTTGGGGTACTTCCGGAGTCTCCCCAGGGGAGTCAGACCTCGTCTCGAATGCGGGCATGCACTTGCGCTTTCCTCCAGAGCGGTAGCAGCAGTGTCACGCAGTCCGCCGCGTGGATCAAAGGATCTATGGTTTTCCCTCGAGTCTTTCCCACGAGGCTTTCCCACGAGGCTTTCCCACAGGGCTGTCCCACGTACACACGTGGTGGGAGTCGATCCTCGGCTTGAACGTCAAGGCAGTGCAGGGAAAACAGGTTCCTCTGGAATGGACTGACACATCTGGGGGACTCTTGGAATGGTGGCACGACCTTGGAGTTCCTCTCGCCTTTTCTGTGGAGAGCGCCTCCTCTTGAGATGCGACGGGAACGCCGGGAATTCTTTCCCTACGAAACAGGGAAAGGATCCCTCACCTCGACCTCGGAGGCTGAAATGGGGCTCCCCTGGATGTGTGCGGGACCCCATGTGCTTCCTCTCGAGTGGAGACGGGTATGTCGGGCAACTTCTTGAGTTGCATCAAGGGTGTGAAGGACCCTTTGGAAGTTCCAGTGGTTAGATGTGATTAGCCTCGAGAAGCCTCAGCGGAAATGGGCCTCATCTCGCCTGGAGGGCAAAACCTCCTGGATTTTCTCGAGTTGCGGCAGGTGCTCTCGACTTACGACGGGGACCTCAGGGACCCGCTCTGGTGACCTCAGGAAAGGCCAGTCCCCATGCCAGTTCCTCGGGGGCCTCTCGGGTTTCCTCTCCCTTCGATGCCGGGGCCTAAGATCTTGTGTGGAGTCGGGGCCGGAACCTGAGGATTCCTCTCCAGTGCTGACATGGATCTTGGGGTACTTCTGGAGTCTCCCCAGGGGAGTCAGTCCTCGTCTCGAATGCGGGCATGCACTTGCGCTTTCCTCCAGAGCGGGAGCAGCAGTGTCACGCAGCCCGCCTCGTGGACCATAGGATCTATGTTTTTCCCTCGAGTCTTTCCCACGAGGCTTTCCCACGAGGCTTTCCCACAGGGCTGTCCCACGTGCACACGTGGTGGGAGTCGATCCTCGGCTTGAACGTCAAAGCAGTGCAGGGAAACAGGTTCCTCTGGAATGGACTGACACATCTGGGGGACTCTTGGAATGGTGGCACGACCCTGGAGTTCCTCTCGCCTTTCCTGTGTAGAGCGCCTCCTCTAGAGATGCGACGGGAACGCCGGGAATTCTTTCCCTGCGAAACAGGGAAAGGATCCCTCATCTCGAGCTAGGAGGCGGAAACGGGGCTCCCCTGGATGTGTGCGGGACCCCACGTGCTTCCTCTCGAGTGGAGACGGGTATGTCGGGGAACTTCTTGAGTTGCAGCAAGGGTGTGAAGGACCCTTTGGAAGTTCCAGTGGTTAGATGTGATTGGCCTAGAGAAGCCTCAGCGGAAATGGGCCTCATCTCGCCTGGAGGGCAAAAGCTCCTGGATTTTCTCGAGTTGCGGCAGGTGCTCTCGACTTACGACGGGGACCTCATTGACCCGCTCTGGTGGCCTCAGGAAAGGCCAGTCCCCATGCGAGTTCTTCGGGGGCCTCTCGGGAATCCTCTCCCGTCGATGCCGGGGCCTAAGACCTTGTGTGGAGTCGGGGCCGGAACCTGAGGATTCCTCTCCAGTGCTGACATGGATCTTGGGGTACTTCTGGAGTCTCCCCAGGGGAGTCAGTCCTCGTCTCGAATGCGGGCATGCACTTGCGCTTTCCTCCAGAGGGGTAGCATCAGTGTCACGCAACCGCCGCGTGGATCAAAGGATCCATGGTTTTCCCTCGAGTCTTTCCCACGAGGCTTTCCCACGAGGCTTTCCCACAGGGCTGTCCCACGTGCACACGTGGTGGGAGTCGATCCTCGGCTTGAACGTCAAGGCAGTGCAGGGAAAACAGGTTCCTCTGGAATGGACTGACACATCTGGGGGACTCTTGGAATGGTGCCACGACCCTGGAGTTCCTCTCGCCTTTCCTGTGGAGAGCGCCTCCTCTTGAGATGCGCCGGAACGCCGGGAATTCTTTCCCTACGAAACAGGGAAAGGATCCCTCATCTCGAGCTAGGAGGCGGAAACGGGGCTACCATGGATGTGTGCGGGACCCTCGTGCTTCCTCTCGAGTGGAGACGGGTATGTCGGGGAACTTCTTGAGTTGCAGCAAGGGTGTGAAGGACCCTTTGGAAGTTCCAGTGGTTAGATGTGATTGGCCTAGAGAAGCCTCAGCGGAAATGGGCCTCATCTCGCCTGGAGGGCAAAACCTCCTGGATTTTCTCGAGATGCGGCAGGTGCTCTCGACTTACGACGGGGACCTCAGGGACCCGCTCTGGTGGCCTCAGGAAAGGCCAGTCCCCATGCGAGTTCCTCGGGGGCCTCTCGGGATTCCTCTCCCGTCGATGCCGGGGCCGAAGACCTTGTGTGAAGTCGGGGCCGGAACCTGAGGATTCCTCTCCAGTGCTGACATTTATCTTGGGGTACTTCTGGAGTCTCCCCAGGGGAGACAGTCCTCGTCTCGAATGCGGGCATGCACTTGCGCTTTCCTCCACAGCGGTAGCAGCAGTGTCACGCAGTCCGCCGCGTGGATCAAAGGATCGATGGTTTTCCCTCGAGTCTTTCCCACGAGGCTTTCCCACGAGGCTTTCCCACAGGGCTGTCCCACGTGCACACGTGGTGAGAGTCGATCCTCGGCTTGAACGTCAAGGCAGTGCAGGGAAAACAGGTTCCTCTGGAATGGACTGACACATCTGGGGGTCTCTTGGAATGGTGCCACGACTCTGGAGTTCCTCTCGCCTTTCCTGTGGAGAGCGCCACCTCTTGAGATACGAAGGGAACGCCGGGAATTCTTTCCCTACGAAACAGGGAAAGGATCCCTCATCTCGAGCTAGGAGGCGGAAACGGGGCTCCCCTGGATGTGTGCGGGACCCCACGTGCTTCCTCTCGAGTGGAGACGGGTATGTCGGGAACTTCTTGAGTTGCAACAAGGGTGTGAAGGACCCTTTGGAATTCCAGTGGTTAGACGTGATTAGCCTCGAGAGGCCTCAGCGGAAATGGGCCTCATCTCGCTTGGAGGGCAAAACCTCCAGGATTTTCTCGAGTTGCGGCAGGTGCTCTCGACTTACGACGGGGACCTCAGGAACCCGCTCTGGTGGCCTCAGGAAAGGCCAGTCCCCATGCGAGTTCCTCGGGGGCCTCTCGGGATTCCTCTCCGGTCGATGCCGGGGCCTAAGACCTTGTGTGGAGTCGGGGCCGGAACCTGAGGATTCCTCTCCAGTGCTGACATGGATCTTGGGGTACTTCTGGAGTCTCCCCAGGGGAGTCAGTCCTTGTCTCGAATGCGAGCATGCACTTGCGCTTTCCTCCAGAGCGGTAGCAGCAGTGTCACGCAGTCCGCAGCGTGGATCAAAGGATCTATGTTTTTCCCTCGAGTCTTTCCCACGAGGCTTTCCCACGAGGCTTTCCCACAGGGCTGTCCCACGTGCACACGTGGTGGGAGTCGATCCTCGGCTTGAACGTCAAGGCAGTGCAGGGAAAACAGGTTCCTCTGGAATGGACTGACACATCTGGGGGACTCTTGGAATGGTGTCTCGACCCTGGAGTTCCTCTCGCCTTTCCTGTGGAGAGCGCCTCCTCTTGAGATGCGACGGAAACACCGGGAATTCTTTCCCTACGAAACAGGGAAAGGATCCCTCATCTCGAGCTAGGAGGCGGAAACGGGGCTCCCCTGGATGTGTGCGGGACACCACGTGCTTCCTCTCGAGTGGAGACGGGTATGTCGGGGAACTTCTTGAGTTGCAGCAAGGGTGTGAAGGACCCTTTGGAAGTTCCAGTGGTTAGATGTGATTGGCCTCGAGAAGCCTCAGCGGAAATGGGCTTCATCTCACCTGGAGGGCAAAACCTCCTGGATTTTCTCGAGTTGCGGCAGGTGCTCTCGACTTACGACGGGGACCTCAGGGAACCGCTCTGTTGGCCTCAGGAAAGGCCAGTCCCCATGCGAGTTCCTCGGGGGCCTCTCGGGATTCCTCTCCCGTCGATGCCGGGGCCTAAGACCTTGCGTGGAGTCGGGGCCGGAACCTGAGGATTCCTCTCCAGTGCTGACATGGATCTTGGGGTACTTCTGGAGTCTCCCCAGGGGAGTCAGTCCTCGTCTCGAATGCGGGCATGCACTTGCGCTTTCCTCCAGAGCGGTAGCAGCAGTGTCACGCAGTTCGCCGCGTGGATCAAAGGATCTATTGTTTTCCCTCGAGTGTTTCCCACGAGGCTTTCCCACGAGGCTTTCCCACAGGGCTGTCCCACGTGCACACTTGGTGGGAGTCGATCCTCGGCTTGAACGTGAAGGCAGTGCAGGGAAAACAGGTTCCTCTGGAATGGACTGACACATCTGGGGGACTCTTGGAATGGTGGCACGACCCTGGAGTTCTTCTCGCCTTTCCTGTGGAGAGCGCCTCCTCTTGAGATGCGACGGGAACGCCGGGAATTCTTTCCCTACGAAACAGGGAAAGGATCCCTCATCTCGAGCTAGGAGGCGGAAACGGGGCTCCCCTGGATGTTGTGGGACACCACGTGCTTCCTCTCGGGGGAGACGGGTATGTCGGGGAACTTCTTGAGTTGCAGCAAGGGTGTGAAGGACCCTTTGGAAGTTCCAGTGGTTAGATGTGATTGGCCTCGAGAAGCCTCAGCGGAAATGGGCCTCATCTCGCCTGGAGGGCAAAACCTCCTGGATTTTCTCGAGTTGCGGCAGGTGCTCTCGACTTACGACGGGGACCTCAGGGACCCTCTCTGGTGGCCTCAGGAAAGGCCAGTCCCCATGCGAGTTCCTCGGGGGCCTCTCGGGATTCCTCTCCCGTCGATGCCGGGGCCTAAGACCTTGTGTGGAGTCGGGGCCAGAACCTGAGGATTCCTCTCCAGTGCTGACATGGATCTTGGGGTACTTCTGGAGTCTCCCCAGGGGAGTCAGTCCTCGTCTCGAATGCGGGCATGCACTTGCGCTTTCCTCCAGAGCGGTAGCAGCAGTGTCACGCAGTCCGCCTCGTGGATCAAAGGATCTATGGTTTTCCCTCGAGTCTTTCCCACGAGGCTTTCCCACGAGGCTTTCCCACAGGGCTGTCCCACGTGCACACGTGGTGGGAGTCGATCCTTGGCTTGAACGTCAAGGCAGTGCAGGGAAAACAGGTTCCTCTGTAATGGACTGACACATCTGGGGGTCTCTTGGAATGGTGGCACGACCCTGGAGTTCCTCTCCCCTTTCCTGTGGAAAGCGCCTCCTCTTGAGATGCGACGGGAACGCCGGGAAATCTTTCCCTACGTAACAGGGAAAGGATCCCTCATCTCGAGCTAGGAGGCGGAAACGGGGCTCCCCTGGATGTGTGCGGGACCCCACGTGCTTCCTCTCGAGTGGAGACGGGTATGTCGGGGAAGCTCTTGAGTTGCAGCAAGGGTGTGAAGGACCCTTTGGAAGTTCCAGTGGTTAGACGTGATTAGCCTCGAGAAGCCTCAGCGGAAATGGGCCTCATCTCGCCTGGAGGGCAAAACCTCCTGGATTTTCTCGAGTTGCGGCAGGTGCTCTCGACTTACGACGGGGACCTCATTGACCCGCTCTGGTGGCCTCAGGAAAGGCCAGTCCCCATGCGAGTTCTTCGGGGGCCTCTCGGGAATCCTCTCCCGTCGATGCCGGGGCCTAAGACCTTGTGTGGAGTCGGGGCCGGAACCTGAGGATTCCTCTCCAGTGCTGACATGGATCTTGGGGTACTTCTGGAGTCTCCCCAGGGGAGTCAGTCCTCGTCTCGAATGCGGGCATGAACTTGCGCTTTCCTCCAGAGCGGTAGCAGCAGTGTCACGCAGTCCGCCGGGTGGATCGAAGGATCTATGGTTTTCCCTCGAGTCTTTCCCACGAGGCTTTCCCACGAGGCTTTCCCAAAGGGCTGTCCCACGTGCACACGTGGTGGGAGTCGATCCTCGGCTTGAACGTCAAGGCAGTGCAGGGAAAACAGGTTCCTCTGGAATGGACTGACACATCTGGGGGACTCTTGGAATGGTTGCACGACCCTGGAGTTCCTCTCGCCTTTCCTGTGGAGAGCCCCTCCTCTTGAGATGCGACGGGAACGCCGAGAATTCTTTCCCTACGAAACAGGGAAAGGATCCCTCATCTCGTGCTAGGAGTCGGAAATGGAGCTCCCCTGGATGTGGGCGGGACACCACGTGCTTCCTCTCGAGTGGAGACGGGTATGTCAGGGAACTTCTTGAGTTGCAGCAAGGGTGTGAAGGACCCTTTGGAAGTTCCAGTGGTTAGATGTGATTGGCCTCGAGAAGCCTCAGCGGAAATGGGCCTCATCTCGCCTGGAGGGCAAAACCTCCTGGATTTTCTCGAGTTGCGGCAGGTGCTCTCGACTTACGACGGGGACCTCAGGGACCCGCTCTGGTGGCCTCAGGAAAGGTCAGTCCCCATGCGAGTTCCTCGGGGGCCTCTCGGGATTCCTCTCCCGTCGATGCCGGGGCCTAAGACCTTGTGTGGAGTCTGGGCCGGAACCTGAGGATTCCTCTCCAGTGCTGACATGGATCTTGGGGTACTTCTGGAGTCTCCCCAGGGGAGTCAGTCCTCGTCTCCAATGCCGGCATGCACTTGCGCTTTCCTCCAGAGCGGTAGCAGCAGTGTCCCGCAGTCCGCCGCGTGGATCAAAGGATCTATGGTTTTCCCTCGAGTCTTTCCCACGAGGCTTTCCCACGAGGCTTTCCCACAGGGCTGTCCCACGTGCACCCGTGGTGGGAGTCGATCCTCGGCTTGAACGTCAAGGCAGTGCAGGGAAAACAGGTTCCTCTGGAATGGACTGACACATCTGGGGTACTCTTGGAATGGTGTCTCGACCCTGGAGTTCCTCTCGCCTTTCCTGTGGAGAGCGCCTCCTCTTGAGATGCGACGGAAACGCCGGGAATTCTTTCCCTACCAAACAGGGAAAGGATCCCTCATCTCGAGCTGGGAGGCGGAAACGGGGCTCCCCTGGATGTGTGCGGGACACCACGTGCTTCCTCTCGAGTGGAGACGGGTATGTCGGGGAACTTCTTGAGTTGCAGCAAGGGTGTGAAGGACCCTTTGGAAGTTCCAGTGGTTAAATGTGATTGGCCTCGAGAAGCCTCAGCGGAAATGGGCCTCATCTCGCCTGGAGGGCAAAACCTCCTGGATTTTCTCGAGTTGCGGCAGGTGCTCTCGACTTACGACGGGGACCTCAGGGAACCGCTTTGTTGGCCTCAGGAAAGGCCAGTCCCCATGCGAGTTCCTCGGGGGCCTCTCGGGATTCCTCTCCCGTCGATGCCGGGGCCTAAGACCTTGTGTGGAGTCGGGGCCGGAACCTGAGGATTCCTCTCCAGTGCTGACATGGATCTTGGGGTACTTCTGGAGTCTCCCCAGGGGAGTCAGTCCTCGTCTCGAATGCGGGCATGCACTTGCGCTTTCCTCCAGAGCGGTAGCAGCAGTGTCACGCAGTCCGCCGCGTGGATCAAAGGATCTATGGTTTTCCCTCGAGTCTTTCCCACGAGGCTTTCCCACGAGGCTTTCCCACAGGGCTGTCCCACGTGCACACTTGGTGGGAGTCGATCCTCGGCTTGAACTTCAAGGCAGTGCAGGGAAAACAGGTTCCTCTGGAATGGACTGACACATCTGGGGGACTCTTGGAATGGTGGCACGACCCTGAAGTTCTTCTCGCCTTTCCTGTGGAGAGCGCCTCCTCTTGAGATGCGACAGGAACGCCGGGAATTCTTTCCCTACGAAACAGGGAAAGGATCCCTCATCTCGAGCTAGGAGGCGGAAACGGGGCTCCCCTGGATGTGTGCGGGACCCACGTGATTCCTCTCGAGTGGAGACGGGTATGTCGGGGAACTTCTTGAGTTGCAGCAAGGGTGTGAAGGACCCTTTGGAAGTTCCAGTGGTTAGACGTGATTAGCCTTGAGAAGCCTCAGCGGAAATGGGCCTCATCTCGCCTGGAGGGCAAAACCTCCTGGATTTTCTCGAGTTGCGGCAGGTGCTCTCGACTTACGACGGGGACCTCAGGGACCCGCTCTGGTGGCCCCAGGAAAGGCCAGTCCCCATGCGAGTTCCTCGGGGGCCTCTCGGGATTCCTCTCCCGTCGATGCCGGGGCCTAAGACCTTGTGTGGAGTCTGGGCCGGAACCTGAGGATTCCTCTCCAGTGCTGACATGGATCTTGGGGTACTTCTGGAGTCTTCCCAGGGGAGTCAGTCCTCGTCTCCAATGCGGGCATGCACTTGCGCTTTCCTCCAGAGCGGTAGCAGCAGTGTCACGCAGTCCGCCGCGTGGATCAAAGGATCTATGGTTTTCCCTCGAGTCTTTCCCACGAGGCTTTACCACGAGGCTTTCCCACAGGGCTGTCCCACGTGCACACGTGGTGGGAGTCGATCCTCGGCTTGAACGTCAAGGCAGTGCAGAGAAAACAGGTTCTTCTGGAATGGACTGACACATCTGGGGGACTCTTGGAATGGTGTCTCGACCCTGGAGTTCCTCTCGCCTTTCCTGTGTAGAGCGCCTCCTCTTGAGATGCGTTGGAAACGCCGGGAATTCTTTCCCTACGAAACAGGGAAAGGATCCCTCATCTCGAGCTAGGAGGCGGAAACGGGGCTCCCCTGGATGTGTGCGGGACCCCACGTGCTTCCTCTCGAGTGGAGACGGGTATGTCGGGGAACTTCTTGAGTTGCAGCAAGGGTGTGAAGGACCCTTTGGAAGTTCCAGTGGTTAGATGTGATTGGCCTCGAGAAGCCTCAGCGGAAATGGGCCTCATCTCGCCTGGAGGGCAAAACCTCCTGGATTTTCTCGAGTTGCGGCAGGTGCTCTCGACTTACGACGGGGACCTCAGGGAACCGCTCTGTTGGCCTCACGAAAGGCCAGTCCCCATGCGAGTTCCTCGGGGGCCTCTCGGGATTCCTCTCCCGTCGATGCCGGGGCCTAAGATCTTGTGTGGAGTCGGGGCCGGAACCTGAGGATTCCTCTGCAGTGCTGACATGGATCTTGGGGTACTTCTGGAGTCTCCCCAGGGGAGTCAGTCCTCGTCTCGAATGCGGGCATGCACTTGCGCTTTCCTCCAGAGCGATAGCAGCAGTGTCACGCAGTCCGCCGCGTGGATCAAAGGATCTATTGTTTTCCCTCGAGTCTTTCCCACGAGGCTTTCCCACGAGGCTTTCCCACAGGGCTGTCCCACGTGCACACTTGGTGGGAGTCGATCCTCGGCTTGAACGTCAAGGCAGTGCAGGGAAAACAGGTTCCTCTGGAATGGACTGACACATCTGGGGGACTCTTGGAATTGTGGCACGACCCTGGAGTTCTTCTCGACTTTCCTGTGGAGAGCGCCTCCTCTTGAGATGCGACGGGAACGCCGGGAATTCTTTCCCTACGAAACAGGGAAAGGATCCCACATCTCGAGCTAGGAGGCGGAAACGGGGCTCCCCTGGATGTGTGCGGGACCCAGGTGCTTCCTCTCGAGTGGAGACGGGTATATCGGGGAACTTCTTGAGTTGCAGCAAGGGTGTGAAGGACCCTTTGGAAGTTCCAGTGGTTAGACGTGATTAGCCTTGAGAAGCCTCAGCGGAAATGGGCCTCATCTCGCCTGGAGGGCAAAACCTCGTGGATTTTCTCGAGTTGCGGCAGGTGCTCTCGACTTACGACGGGGACCTCAGGGACCCGCTCTGGTGGCCTCAGGAAAGGCCAGTCCCCATGCGAGTTCCTCTGGGGATTCCTCTCCCGTCGATGCCGGGGCCTAAGACCTTGTGTGGAGTCGGGGCCGGAACCTGAGGATTCCTCTCCAGTGCTGACATGGATCTTGGGGTACTTCTGGAGTCACCCCAGGGGAGTCAGTCCTCGTCTCGAATGCGGGCATGCACTTGCGCTTTCCTCCAGAGCGGTAGCAGCAGTGTCACGCAGTCCGCCGCGTGGATCAAAGGATCTATGGTTTTCCCTCGAGTCTTTCCCACGAGGCTTTACCACGAGGCTTTCCCACAGGGCTGTCCCACGTGCACCCGTGGTGGGAGTCGATCCTCGGCTTGAACGTCAAGGCAGTGCAGGGAAAACAGGTTCCTCTGGAATGGACTGACACATCTGGGGGACTCTTGGAATGGTGTCTCGACCCTGGAGTTCCTCTCGCCTTTCCTGTGGAGAGCGCCTCCTCTTGAGATGCGACGGAAACGCCGGGAATTCTTTCCCTACCAAACAGATAAAGGATCCCTCATCTCGAGCTAGGAGGCGGAAACGGGGCTCCCCTGGATGTGTGCGGGACACCACGTGCTTCCTCTCGAGTGGAGACGGGTATGTCGGGGAACTTCTTGAGTTGCAGCAAGGGTGTGAAGGACCCTTTGGAAGTTCCAGTGGTTAAATGTGATTAGCCTTGAGAAGCCTCAGCGGAAATGGGCCTCATCTCGCCTGGAGGGCAAAACCTCCTGGATTTTCTCGAGTTGCGGCAGGTGCTCTCGACTTACGACGGGGACCTCAGGGAACCGCTCTGGTGGCCTCAGGAAAGGCCAGTCCCCATGCGAGTTCCTCGGGGGCCTCTCGGGATTCCTCTCCCGTCGATGCCGGGGCCTAAGACCTTGTGTGGAGTCTGGGCCGGAACCTGAGGATTCCTCTCCAGTGCTGACATGGATCTTGGGGTACTTCTGGAGTCTCCCCAGGGGAGTCAGTCCTCGTCTCGAATGCGGGCATGCACTTGCGCTTTCCTCCAGAGCGGTAGCAGCAGTGTCACGCAGTCCGCCGCGTGGATCAAAGGATCTATGGTTTTCCCTCGAGTCTTTCCCACGAGGCTTTACCACGAGGCTTTCCCACAGGGCTGTCCCACGTGCACACGTGTTGGGAGTCGATCCTCGGCTTGAACGTCAAGGCAGTGCAGGGAAAACAGGTTCCTCTGGAATGGACTGACACATCTGGGGGACTCTTGGAATGGTGTCTCGACCCTGGAGTTCCTCTCGCCTTTCCTGTGTAGAGCGTCTCCTCTTGAGATGCGACGGAAACGCCGGGAATTCTTTCCCTACGAAACAGGGAAAGGATCCCTCATCTCGAGCTAGGAGGCGGAAACGGGGCTCCCCTGGATGTGTGCGGGACCCCACGGGCGTCCTCTCGAGTGGAGACGGGTATGTCGGGGAACTTCTTGAGTTGCAGCAAGGGTGTGAAGGACCCTTTGGAAGTTCCAGTGGTTAGATGTGATTGGCCTCGAGAAGCCTCAGCGGAAATGGGCCTCATCTCGCCTGGAGGGCAAAACCTCCTGGATTTTCTCGAGTTGCGGCAGGTGCTCTCGACTTACGACGGGGACCTCAGGGAACCGCTCTGTTGGCCTCAGGAAAGGCCAGTCCCCATGCGAGTTCCTCGGGGGCGTCTCGGGATTCCTCTCCCGTCGATGCCGGGGCCTAAGACCTTGTGTGGAGTCTGGGCCGGAACCTGAGGATTCCTCTCCAGTGCTGACATGGATCTTGGGGTACTTCTGGAGTCTCCCCAGGGGAGTCAGTCCTCGTCTCGAATGCGGGCATGCACTTGCGCTTTCCTCCAGAGCGGTAGCAGCAGTGTCACGCAGTCCGCCGCGTGGATCAAAGGATCTATGGTTTTCCCTCGAGTCTTTCCCACGAGGCTTTACCACGAGGCTTTCCCACAGGGCTGTCCCACGTGCACACGTGGTGGGAGTCGATCCTCGGCTTGAACGTCAAGGCAGTGCAGGGAAAACAGGTTCCTCTGGAATGGACTGACACATCTGGGGGACTCTTGGAATGGTGTCTCGACCCTGGAGTTCCTCTCGCCTTTCCTGTGTAGAGCGTCTCCTCTTGAGATGCGACGGAAACGCCGGGAATTCTTTCCCTACGAAACAGGGAAAGGATCCCTCATCTCGAGCTAGGAGGCGGAAACGGGGCTCCCCTGGATGTGTGCGGGACCCCACGGGCGTCCTCTCGAGTGGAGACGGGTATGTCGGGGAACTTCTTGAGTTGCAGCAAGGGTGTGAAGGACCCTTTGGAAGTTCCAGTGGTTAGATGTGATTGGCCTCGAGAAGCCTCAGCGGAAATGGGCCTCATCTCGCCTGGAGGGCAAAACCTCCTGGATTTTCTCGAGTTGCGGCAGGTGCTCTCGACTTACGATGGGGACCTCAGGGAACCGCTCTGTTGGCCTCAGGAAAGGCCAGTCCCCATGCGAGTTCCTCGGGAGCGTCTCGGGATTCCTCTCCCGTCGATGCCGGGGCCTAAGACCTTGTGTGGAGTCGGGGCCGGAACCTGAGGATTCCTCTCCAGTGTTGACATGGATCTTGGGGTACTTCTGGAGTCTCCCCAGGGGAGTCAGTCCTCGTCTCGAATGCGGGCATGCACTTGCACTTTCCTCCAGAGCGGTAGCAGCAGTGTCACGCAGTCCGCCGCGTGGAGCAAAGGATCTATTGTTTTCCCTCGAGTCTTTCCCACGAGGCTTTCCCACGAGGCTTTCCCACAGGGCTGTCCCACGTGCACACTTGGTGGGAGTCGATCCTCGGCTTGAACGTCAAGGCAGTGCAGGGAAAACAGGTTCCTCTGGAATGGACTGAACATCTGGGGGACTCTTGGAATTGTGGCACGACCCTGGAGTTCTTCTCGCCTTTCCTGTGGAGAGCGCCTCCTCTTGAGATGCGACGGGAACGCCGGGAATTCTTTCCCTACGAAACAGGGAAAGGATCCCTCATCTCGAGCTAGGAGGCGGAAACGGGGCTCCCCTGGATGTGTGCGGGACCCACGTGCTTCCTCTCGAGTGGAGACGGGTATATCGGGGAACTTCTTGAGTTGCAGCAAGGGTGTGAAGGACCCTTTGGAAGTTCCAGTGGTTAGACGTGATTAGCCTTGAGAAGCCTCAGCGGAAATGGGCCTCATCTCGCCTGGAGGGCAAAACCTCCTGGATTTTCTCGAGTTGCGGCAGGTGCTCTCGACTTACGACGGGGACCTCAGGGACCCGCTCTGGTGGCCTCATGAAAGGCCAGTCCCCATGCGAGTTCCTCGGGGGCGTCTCGGGATTCCTCTCCCGTCGATGCCGGGGCCTAAGACCTTGTGTGGAGTCGGGGCCGGAACCTGAGGATTCCTCTCCAGTGCTGACATGGATCTTGGGGTACTTCTGGAGTCTCCCCAGGGGAGTCAGTCCTCGTCTCAAATGCCGGCATGCACTTGCGCTTTCCTCCAGAGCGGTAGCAGCAGTGTCACGCAGTCCGCCGCGTGGATCAAAGGATCTATGATTTTCCCTCGAGTCTTTCCCACGAGGCTTTCCCACGAGGCTTTCCCACAGGGCTGTCCCACGTGCACACGTGGTGGGAGTCGATCCTCGGCTTGAACTTCAAGGCAGTGCAGGGAAAACATGTTCCTCTGGAATTGACTGACACATCTGGGGGACTCTTGGAATGGTGTCTCGACCCTGGAGTTCCTCTCGCCTTTCCTGTGGAGAGCGCCTCCTCTTGAGATGCGACGGGAACGCCGGGAATTCTTTCCCTACGAAACAGGGAAAGGATCCCTCATCTCGAGCTAGGAGGCGGAAACGGGGCTCCCCTGGATGTGTGTGGGACACCACGTGCTTCCTCTCGGGGGAGACGGGTATGTCGGGGAACTTCTTGAGTTGCAGCAAGGGTGTGAAGGACCCTTTGGAAGTTCCAGTGGTTAGATGTGATTGGCCTAGAGAAGCCTCAGCGGAAATGGGCCTCATCTCGCCTGGAGGGCAAAACCTCCTGGATTTTCTCGAGTTGCGGCAGGTGCTCTCGACTTACGACTGGGACCTCAGGGACCCGCTCTGGTGGCCTCAGGAAAGGCCAGTCCCCATGCGAGTTCCTCGGGGGCGTCTCGGGATTCCTCTCCCGTCGATGCCGGGGCCTAAGACCTTGTGTGGAGTCGGGGCCGGAACCTGAGGATTCCTCTCCAGTGCTGACATGGATCTTGGGGTACTTCTGGAGTCTCCCCAGGGGAGTCAGTCCTCGTCTCGAATGCGGGCATGCACTTGCGCTTTCCTCCAGAGCGGTAGCAGCAGTGTCACGCAGTCCGCCGAGTGGATCAAAGGATCTATGGTTTTCCCTCGAGTCTTTCCCACGAGTCTTTCCCACGAGGCTTTCCCACAGGGCTGTCCCACGTGCACCCGTGGTGGGAGTCGATCCTCGGCTTGAACGTCAAGGCAGTGCAGGGAAAACAGGTTCCTCTGGAATGGACTGACACATCTGGGGGACTCTTGGAATGGTGTCTCGACCCTGGAGTTCCTCTCGCCTTTCCTGTGGAGACCGCCTTCTCTTGAGATGCGACGGAAACGCCGGGAAATCTTTCCCTACGAAACAGGGAAAGGATCCCTCATCTCGAGCTAGAAGGCGGAAACGGGGCTCCCCTGGATGTGTGCGGGACACCACGTGCTTCCTCTCGAGTGGAGACTGGTATGTCGGGGAACTTCTTGAGTTGCAGCAAGGGTGTGAAGGACCCTTTGGAAGTTCCAGTGGTTAGATGTGATTGGCCTCGAGAAGCCTCAGCGGAAATGGGCTTCATCTCGCCTGGAGGGCAAAACCTCCTGGATTTTCTCGAGTTTCGGCAGGTGCTCTCGACTTACGACGGGGACCTCAGGGAACCGCTCTGTTGGCCTCAGGAAAGGCCAGTCCCCATGCGAGTTCCTCGGGGGCCTCTCGGGATTCCTCTCCCGTCGATGCCGGGGCCTAAGACCTTGTGTGGAGTCGGGGCCGGAACCTGAGGATTCCTCTCCAGTGCTGACATGGATCTTGGGGTACTTCTGGAGTCTCCCCAGGGGAGTCAGTCCTCGTCTCGAATGCGGGCATGCACTTGCGCTTTCCTCCAGAGCGGTTGCAGCAGTGTCACGCAGTCCGCCGCGTGGATCAAAGGATCTATTGTTTTCCCTCGGGTCTTTCCCACGAGGCTTTCCCACAGGGCTGTCCCACGTGCACACGTGGTGGGAGTCGATCCTCGGCTTGAACGTCAAGGCAGTGCAGGGAAAACAGGTTCCTCTGGAATGGACTGACACATCTGGGGGACTCTTGGAATGGTGGCATGACCCTGGAGTTCCTCTCGCCTTTCCTGTGGAGAGCGCCTCCTCTTGAGGTGCGACGTTAACGCCGGGAATTCTTTCCCTACGAAACAGGGAAAGGATCCCTCATCTCGAGCTAGGAGGCGGAAACGGGGCTCCCCTGGATGTGTGCGGGACACCACTTGCTTCCTCTCGAGTGCAGACGGGTATGTCGGGGAACTTCTTGAGTTGCAGCAAGGGTGTGAAGGACCCTTTGGAAGTTCCAGTGGTTAGATGTGATTGGCCTCGAGAAGCCTCAGCGGAAATGGGCCTCATCTCGCCTGGAGGGCAAAACCTCCTGGATTTTCTCGAGTTGCGGCAGGTGCTCTCGACTTACGACGGGGACCTCAGGGACCCGCTCTGGTGGCCACAGGAAAGGCCAGTCCACATGCGAGTTCCTCGGGGGCCTCTCGGGATTCCTCTCCCGTTGATGCCGGGGCCTAAGACCTTGTGTGGAGTCGGGGCCGGAACCTGAGGATTCCTCTCCAGTGCTGACATGGATCTTGGGGTACTTCTGGAGTCTCCCCAGGGGAGTCAGTCCTCGTCTCGAATGCGGGCATACATTGCGCTTTCATCCAGAGCGGTAGCAGCAGTGTCACGCAGTCCGCCGCGTGGATCAAAGGATCTATGGTTTTCCCTCGAGTCTTTCCCACGAGGCTTTCCCACGAGGCTTTCCCACAGGGCTGTCCCACGTGCACACGTGGTGGGAGTCGATCCTCGGCTTGAACGTCAAGGCAGTGCAGGGAAAACAGGTTCCTCTGGAATGGACTGACACATCTGGGGGACTCTTGGAATGGTGTCACGACCCTGGAGTTCCTCTGGCCTTTCCTGTGGAGAGCGCCTCCTCTTGAGATGCGACGAGAACGCCGGGAATTCTTTCCCTACGAAATAGGGAAAGGATCCCTCATCTCGAGCTAAGAGGCGGAAACGGGGCTCTACTGCATGTGTGCGGGAACCCACGTGCTTCCTCTCGAGTGGAGACGGGTATGTCGGGGAACTTCTTGAGTTGCAGCAATGGTGTGAAGGACCCTTTGGAAGTTCCAGTGGTTAGATGTTATTGGCCTCGAGAAGCCTCAGCGGAAATGGGCCTCATCTCGCCTGGAGGGCAAAACCTCCTGGATTTTCTCGAGTTGCGGCAGGTGCTCTCGACTTACGACGGGGACCTCAGGGAACCGCTCTGGTGGCCTCAGGAAAGGCCAGTCCCCATGCGAGTTCCTCGGGGGCCTCTCGGGATTCCTCTCCCGTTGATGCCAGGGCCTAAGACCTTGTGTGGAGTCGGGGCCGGAACCTGAGGATTCCTCTCCAGTGCTGACATGGATCTTGGGGTACTTCTGGAGTCTCCCCAGGGGAGTCAGTCCTCGTCTCGAATGCGGGCATACATTGCGCTTTCATCCAGAGTGGTAGCAGCAGTGTCACGCAGTCCGCCGCGTGGATCAAAGGATCTATGGTTTTCCCTCGAGTCTTTCCCACGAGGCTTTCCCACGAGGCTTTCCCACAGGGCTGTCCTTCGTGCACACGTGGTGGGAGTCGATCCTCGGCTTGAACGTCAAGGCAGTGCAGGGAAAACAGGTTCCTCTGGAATGGACTGACTCATCTGGGGGACTCTTGGAATGGTGGCACGACCCTGGAGTTCCTCTCGCCTTTCCTGTGGAGAACGCCTCCTCTTGAGATGCGACGGGAACGCAGGGAATTCTTTCCCTACGATACAGGGAAAGGATCCCTCATCTCGAGCTAGGAGGCGGAAACGGGGCTCCCCTGGATGTGTGCGGGACCCACGTGATTCCTCTCGAGTGGAGACCGGTATGTCGGGGAACTTCTTGAGTTGCAGCAAGGGTGTGAAGGACCCTTTGGAAGTTCCAGTGGTTAGACGTGATTAGACTTGAGAAGCCTCAGCGGAAATGGGCCTCATCTCGCCTGGAGGGCAAAACCTCCTGGATTTTCTCGAGTTGCGGCAGGTGCTATCGACTTACGACGGGGACCTCAGGGACCCGCTCTGGTGGCCTCAGGAAAGGCCAGTCCCCATGCGAGTTCCTCGGGGGCGTCTCGGGATTCCTCTCCCCTCGATGCCGGGGCCTAAGACCTTGTGTGGAGTCGGGGCCGGAACCTGAGGATTCCTCTCCAGTGCTGACATGGATCTTGGGGTTCTTCTGGAGTCTCCCCAGGGGAGTCAGTCCTCGTCTCGAATGCGGGCATGCACTTGCGCTTTCCTCCAGAGCGGTGGCAGCAGTGTCACGCAGTCCGCCGCGTGGATCAAAGGATCTATGGTTTTCCCTCGAGTCTTTCCCACGAGGCTTTCCCACGAGGCTTTCCCACAGGGCTGTCCCACGTGCACACGTGGTGGGAGTCGATCCTCGGCTTGAACTTCAAGGCAGTGCAGGGAAAACAGGTTCCTCTGGAATTGACTGACACATCTGGGGGACTCTTGGAATGGTGTCTCGACCCTGGAGTTCCTCTCGCCTTTCCTGTGGGGAGCGCCTCCTCTTGAGATGCGACGGGAACGCCGGGAATTCTTTCCCTACGAAACAGGGAAAGGATCCCTCATCTCGAGCTAGGAGGCGGAAACGGGGCTCCCCTGGATGTGTGTGGGACACCACGTGCTTCCTCTCGGGGGAGACGGGTATGTCGGGGAACTTCTTGAGTTGCAGCAAGGGTGTGAAGGACCCTTTGGAAGTTCCAGTGGTTAGATGTGATTGGCCTCGAGAAGCCTCAGCGGAAATGGGCCTCATCTCGCCTGGAGGGCAAAACCTCCTGGATTTTCTCGAGTTGCGGCAGGTGCTCTCGACTTACGACGGGGACCTCAGGGACCAGCTCTGGTGGCCTCAGGAAAGGCCAGTCCCCATGCGAGTTCCTCGGGGGCCTCTCGGGATTCCTCTCCCGTCGATGCCGGGGCCTAAGACCTTGTGTGAAGTCTGGGCCGGAACCTGAGGATTCCTCTCCAGTGCTGACATGGATCTTGGGGTACTTCTGGAGTCTCCCCAGGGGAGTCAGTCCTCGTCTCGAATGCGGGCATGCACTTCCGCTTTCCTCCAGAGCGGTAGCAGCAGTGTCACGCAGTCCGCCGCGTGGATCAAAGGATCTATGGTTTTCCCTCGAGTCTTTCCCACGAGGCTTTACCACGAGGCTTTCCCACAGGGCTGTCCCACGTGCACACGTGGTGGGAGTCGATCCTCGGCTTGAACGTCAAGGCAGTGCAGGGAAAACAGGTTCCTCTGGAATGGACTGACACATCTGGGGGACTCTTGGAATGGTGTCTCGACCCTGGAGTTCCTCTCGCCTTTCCTGTGTAGAGCGCCTCCTCTTGAGATGCGACGGAAACGCCGGGAATTCTTTCCCTACGAAACAGGGAAAGGATCCCTCATCTCGAGCTAGGAGGCGGAAACGGGGCTCCCCTGGATGTGTGCGGGACCCCACGTGCTTCCTCTCGACTGGAGACGGGTATGTCGGGGAACTTCTTGAGTTGCAGCAAGGGTGTGAAGGACCCTTTGGAAGTTCCAGTGGTTAGATTTGATTGGCCTCGAGAAGCCTCAGCGGAAATGGGCCTCATCTCGCCTGGAGGGCAAAACCTCCTGGATTTTCTCGAGTTGCGGCAGGTGCTCTCGACTTACGACGGGGACCTCAGGGAACCGCTCTGTTGGCCTCAGGAAAGGCCAGTCCCCATGCGAGTTCCTCGGGGGCGTCTCGGGATTCCTCTCCCGTCGATGCCGGGGCCTAAGACCTTGTGTGGAGTCGGGGCCGGAACCTGAGGATTCCTCTCCAGTGCTGACATGGATCTTGGGGTACTTCTGGAGTCTCCCCAGGGGAGTCAGTCCTCGTCTCGAATGCGGGCATGCACTTGCGCTTTCCTCCAGAGCGGTAGCAGCAGTGTCACGCAGTCCGCCGCGTGGATCAAAGGATCTATGGTTTTCCCTCGAGTCTTTCCCACGAGGCTTTCCCACGAGGCTTTCCCACAGGGCTGTCCCACGTGCACACTTGGTGGGAGTCGATCCTCGGCTTGAACGTCAAGGCAGTGCAGGGAAAACAGGTTCCTCTGGAATGGACTGACACATCTGGGGGACTCTTGGAATTGTGGCACGACCCTGGAGTTCTTCTCGCCTTTCCTGTGGAGAGCGCCTCCTCTTGAGATGCGACGGGAACGCCGGGAATTCTTTCCCTCCGAAACAGGGAAAGGATCCCTCATCTCGAGCTAGGAGGCGGAAACGGGGCTCCCCTGGATGTGTGCGGGACCCACGTGCTTCCTCTCGAGTGGAGACGGGTATATCGGGGAACTTCTTGAGTTGCAGCAAGGGTGTGAAGGACCCTTTGGAAGTTCCAGTGGTTAGACGTGATTAGCCTTGAGAAGCCTCAGCGGAAATGGGCCTCATCTCGCCTGGAGGGCAAAACCTCCTGGATTTTCTCGAGTTGCGGCAGGTGCTCTCGACTTACGACGGGGACCTCAAGGACCCGCTCTGGTGGCCTCAGGAAAGGCTAGTCCCCATGCGAGTTCCTCGGTGGCGTCTCGGGATTCCTCTCCCGTCGATGCCGGGGCCTAAGACCTTGTGTGGAGTCGGGGCCGGAACCTGAGGATTCCTCTCCAGTGCTGACATGGATCTTGGGGTACTTCTGGAGTCTCCCCAGGGGAGTCAGTCCTCGTCTCAAATGCCGGCATGCACTTGCGCTTTCCTCCAGAGCGGTAGCAGCAGTGTCACGCATTCCGCCGCGTGGATCAATGGATCTATGGTTTTCCCTCGAGTCTTTCCCACGAGGCTTTCCCACGAGGCTTTCCCACAGGGCTGTCCCACGTGCACACGTGGTTGGAGTCGATCCTCGGCTTGAACTTCAAGGCAGTGCAGGGAAAACAGGTTCCTCTGGAATTGACTGACACATCTGGGGGACTCTTGGAATGGTGTCTCGACCCTGGAGTTCCTCTCGCCTTTCCTGTGGAGAGCGCCTCCTCTTGAGATGCGACGGGAACGCCGGGAATTCTTTCCCTACGAAACAGGGAAAGGATCCCTCATCTCGAGCTAGGAGGCGGAAACGGGGCTCCCCTGGATGTGTGTGGGACACCACGTGCTTCCTCTCGGGGGAGACGGGTATGTCGGGGAACTTCTTGAGTTGCAGCAAGGGTGTGAAGGACCCTTTGGAAGTTCCAGTGGTTAGATGTGATTGGCCTAGAGAAGCCTCAGCGGAAATGGGCCTCATCTCGCCTGGAGGGCAAAACCTCCTGGATTTTCTCGAGTTGCGGCAGGTGCTCTCGACTTACGACTGGGACCTCAGGGACCCGCTCTGGTGGCCTCAGGAAAGGCCAGTCCCCATGCGAGTTCCTCTGGGGATTATTCTCCCGTCGATGCCGGGGCCTAAGACCTTGTGTGGAGTCGGGGCCGGAACCTGAGGATTCCTCTCCAGTGCTGACATGGATCTTGGGGTACTTCTGGAGTCTCCCCAGGGGAGTCAGTCCTCGTCTCCAATGCGGGCATGCACTTGCGCTTTCCTCCAGAGCGGTAGCAGCAGTGTCACGCAGTCCGCCGCATGGATCAAAGGATCTATTGTTTTCCCTCGAGTCTTTCCCACGAGGCTTTCCCACGAGGCTTTCCCACAGGGCTGTCCCACGTGCACACGTGGTGGGAGTCGATCCTCGGCTTGAACGTCAAGGCAGTGCAGGGAAAACAGGTTCCTCTGGAATGGACTGACACATCTGGGGTTCTCTTGGAATGGTGGCACGACCCTGGAGTTCCTCTCGCCTTTCCTGTGGAGAGCGCCTCCTCTTGAGATGCGAAGGAAACGCCGGGAATTCTTTCCCTACGAAACAGGGAAAGGATCCCTCATCTCGAGCTAGGAGGCGGAAACGGGGCTCCCCTGGATGTGTGCGGGACACCACGTGCTTCCTCTCGAGTGGAGACGGGTATGTCGGGGAACTTCTTGAGTTGCAGCAAGGGTGTGAAGGACCCTTTGGAAGTTCCAGTGGTTAAATGTGATTGGCCTCGAGAAGCCTCAGCGGAAATGGGCCTCATCTCGCCTGGAGGGCAAAACCTCCTGGATTTTCTCGAGTTGCGGCAGGTGCTCTCGACTTACGACGGGGACCTCAGGGAACCGCTCTGTTGGCTTCAGGAAAGGCCAGTCCCCATGCGAGTTCCTCGGGGGCCTCTCGGGATTCCTCTCCCGTCGATGCCGGGGCCTAAGACCTTGTGTGGAGTCGGGGCCGGAACCTGAGGATTCCTCTCCAGTGCTGACATGGATCTTGGGGTACTTCTGGAGTCTCCCCAGGGGAGTCAGTCCTCGTCTCGAATGCGGGCATGCACTTGCGCTTTCCTCCAGAGCGGTAGCAGCAGTGTCACCCAGTCCGCCGGGTGGATCGAAGGATCTATGGTTTTCCCTCGAGTCTTTCCCACGAGGCTTTCCCACGAGGCTTTCCCACAGGGCTGTCCCACGTGCACACGTGGTGGGAGTCGATCCTCGGCTTGAACGTCAAGGCAGTGCAGGGAAAACAGGTTCCTCTGGAATGGACTGACACATCTGGGGGACTCTTGGAATGGTGGCACGACCCTGAAGTTCTTCTCGCCTTTCCTGTGGAGAGCGCCTCCTCTTGAGATGCGACAGGAACGCCGGGAATTCTTTCCCTACGAAACAGGGAAAGGATCCCTCATCTCGAGCTAGGAGGCGGAAACGGGGCTCCCCTGGATGTGTGCGGGACCCACGTGCTTCCTCTCGAGTGGAGACGGGTATGTCGGGGAACTTCTTGAGTTGCAGCAAGGGTGTGAAGGACCCTTTGGAAGTTCCAGTGGTTAGACGTGATTAGCCTTGAGAAGCCTCAGCGGAAATGGGCCTCATCTCGCCTGGAGGGCAAAACCTCCTGGATTTTCTCGAGTTGCGGCAGGTGCTCTCGACTTACGACGGGGACCTCAGGGACCCGCTCTGGTGGCCTCAGGAAAGGCCAGTCCCCATGCGAGTTCCTCGGGGGCCTCTCGGGATTCCTCTCCCGTCGATGCCGGGGCCTAAGAACTTGTGTGGAGTCGGGGCCGGAACCTGAGGATTCCTCTCCAGTGCTGACATGGATCTTGGGGTACTTCTGGAATCTCCCCAGGGGAGTCAGTCCTCGTCTCGAATGCGGGCATGCACTTGCGCTTTCCTCCAGAGCGGTAGCAGCAGTGTCAGGCAGTCCGCCGCGTGGATCAAAGGATCTATGGTTTTCCCTCCAGTCTTTCCCACGAGGCTTTCCCACAGTGCTGTCCCACGTGCACACGTGGTGGGAGTGGATCCTCGGCTTGAACGTCAAGGCAGTGCAGGGAAAACAGGTTCCTCTGGAATGGACTGACACATCTGGGGGACTCTTGGAATGGTGGCATGACCCTGGAGTTCCTCTCGCCTTTCCTGTGGAGAGCGCCTCCTCTTGAGATGCGACGTTAACGCCGGGAATTCTTTCCCTACGAAACAGGGAAAGGATCCCTCATCTCGAGCTAGGAGGCGGAAACGGGGCTCCCCTGGATGTGTGCGGGAAACCACTTGCTTCCTCTCGAGTGCAGACGGGTATGTCGGGGAACTTCTTGAGTTGCAGCAAGGGTGTGAAGGACCCTTTGGAAGTTCCAGTGGTTAGATGTGATTGGCCTCGAGAAGCCTCAGCGGAAATGGGCCTCATCTCGCCTGGAGGGCAAAACCTCCTGGATTTTCTCGAGTTGCGGCAGGTGCTCTCGACTTACGACGGGGACCTCAGGGACCCGCTCTGGTGGCCTCAGGAAAGGCCAGTCCCCATGCGAGTTCCTCGGGGGCCTCTCAGGATTCCTCTCCCGTTGATGCCGGGGCCTAAGACCTTGTGTGGAGTCGGGGCCGGAACCTGAGGATTCCTCTCCAGTGCTGACATGGATCTTGGGGTACTTCTGGAGTCTCCCCAGGGGAGTCAGTCCTCGTCTCGAATGCGGGCATACATTGCGCTTTCATCCAGAGCGGTAGCAGCAGTGTCACGCAGTCCGCCGCGTGGATCAAAGGATCTATGGTTTTCCCTCGAGTCTTTCCCACGAGGCTTTCCCACGAGGCTTTCCCACAGGGCTGTCCCACGTGCACACGTGGTGGGAGTCGATCCTCGGCTTGAACGTCAAGGCAGTGCAGGGAAAGCAGGTTCCTCTGGAATGGACTGACACATCGGGGGACTCATGGAATGGTGTCACGACCCTGGAGTTCCTCTCGCCTTTCCTGTGGAGAGCGCCTCCTCTTGAGATGCGACGGGAACGCCGGGAATTCTTTCCCTACGAAATAGGGAAAGGATCCCTCATCTCGAGCTAAGAGGCGGAAACGGGGCTCTACTGGATGTGTGCGGGAACCCACGTGCTTCCTCTCGAGTGGAGACGGGTATGTCGGGGAACTTCTTGAGTTGCAGCAATGGTGTGAAGGACCCTTTGGAAGTTCCAGTGGTTAGATGTTATTGGCCTCGAGAAGCCTCAGCGGAAATGGGCCTCATCTCGCCTGGAGGGCAAAACCTCCTGGATTTTCTCGAGTTGCGGCAGGTGCTCTCGACTTACGACGGGGACCTCAGGGAACCGCTCTGGTGGCCTCAGGAAAGGCCAGTCCCCATGCGAGTTCCTCGGGGGCCTCTCGGGATTCCTCTCCCGTTGATGCCGGGGCCTAAGACCTTGTGTGGAGTCGGGGCCGGAACCTGAGGATTCCTCTCCAGTGCTGACATGGATCTTGGGGTACTTCTGGAGTCTCCCCAGGGGAGTCAGTCCTCGTCTCGAATGGGGGCATACATTGCGCTTTCATCCAGAGTGGTAGCAGCAGTGTCACGCAGTCCGCCGCGTGGATCAAAGGATCTATGGTTTTCCCTCGAGTCTTTCCCACGAGGCTTTCACACGAGGCTTTCCCACAGGGCTGTCCCACGTGCACACGTGGTGGGAGTCGATCCTCGGCTTGAACGTCAAGGCAGTGCAGGGAAAACAGGTTCCTCTGGAATGGACTGACACATCTGGGCGTCTCTTGGAATGGTGGCACGACCCTGGAGTTCCTCTCGCCTCTCCTGTGGAGAGCCCCTCCTCTTGAGATGCGACGGGAACGCCGGGAATTCTTTCCCTACGAAACAGGGAAAGGATCCCTCATCTCGAGCTAGGAGGCGGAAACGGGGCTCCCCTGGATGTGTGCGGGACCCCACGTGCTTCCTCTCGAGTGGAGACCGGTATGTCGGGGAAATTCTTGAGTTGCAGCAAGGGTGTGAAGGACCCTTTGGAAGTTCCAGTGGTTAGATGTGATTAGCCTCGAGAAGCCTCAGCGGAAATGGGCCTCATCTCGCCTGGAGGGCAAAACCTCCTGGATTTTCTCGACTTGCGGCATGTGCTCTCGACTTACGACGGGGACCTCGGGGACCCGCTCTGGTGACCTCAGGAAATGCCAGTCCCCATGCGAGTTCCTCGGGGGCCTCTCGGGATTCCTCTCCCGTCGATGCCGGGGCCTAAGACCTTGTGTGGAGTTGGGGCCGGAACCTGAGGATTCCTCTCCAGTGCTGACATGGATCTTGGGGTACTTCTGGAGTCTCCCCAGGGGAGTCAGTCCTCGTCTCGAATGCGGGCATGCACTTGCGCTTTCCTCCAGAGCGGTAGCAGCAGTGTCAGGCAGTCCGCCGCGTGGATCAAAGGATCTATGGTTTTCCCTCCAGTCTTTCCCACGAGGCTTTCCCACAGGGCTGTCCCACGTGCACACGTGGTGGGAGTCGATCCTCGGCTTGAACGTCAAGGCAGTGCAGGGAAAACAGGTTCCTCTGGAATGGACTGACACATCTGGGGGACTCTTGGAATGGTGGCATGACCCTGGAGTTCCTCTCGCCTTTCCTGTGGAGAGCGCCTCCTCTTGAGATGCGACGTTAACGCCGGGAATTCTTTCCCTACGAAACAGGGAAAGGATCCCTCATCTCGAGCTAGGAGGCGGAAACGGGGCTCCCCTGGATGTGTGCGGGAAACCACTTGCTTCCTCTCGAGTGCAGACGGGTATGTCGGGGAACTTCTTGAGTTGCAGCAAGGGTGTGAAGGACCCTTTGGAAGTTCCAGTGGTTAGATGTGATTGGCCTCGAGAAGCCTCAGCGGAAATGGGCCTCATCTCGCCTGGAGGGCAAAACCTCCTGGATTTTCTCGAGTTGCGGCAGGTGCTCTCGACTTACGACGGGGACCTCAGGGACCCGCTCTGGTGGCCTCAGGAAAGGCCAGTCCCCATGCGAGTTCCTCGGGGGCCTCTCAGGATTCCTCTCCCGTTGATGCCGGGGCCTAAGACCTTGTGTGGAGTCGGGGCCGGAACCTGAGGATTCCTCTCCAGTGCTGACATGGATCTTGGGGTACTTCTGGAGTCTCCCCAGGGGAGTCAGTCCTCGTCTCGAATGCGGGCATACATTGCGCTTTCATCCAGAGCGGTAGCAGCAGTGTCACGCAGTCCGCCGCGTGGATCAAAGGATCTATGGTTTTCCCTCGAGTCTTTCCCACGAGGCTTTCCCACGAGGCTTTCCCACAGGGCTGTCCCACGTGCACACGTGGTGGGAGTCGATCCTCGGCTTGAACGTCAAGGCAGTGCAGGGAAAGCAGGTTCCTCTGGAATGGACTGACACATCGGGGGACTCATGGAATGGTGTCACGACCCTGGAGTTCCTCTCGCCTTTCCTGTGGAGAGCGCCTCCTCTTGAGATGCGACGGGAACGCCGGGAATTCTTTCCCTACGAAATAGGGAAAGGATCCCTCATCTCGAGCTAAGAGGCGGAAACGGGGCTCTACTGGATGTGTGCGGGAACCCACGTGCTTCCTCTCGAGTGGAGACGGGTATGTCGGGGAACTTCTTGAGTTGCAGCAATGGTGTGAAGGACCCTTTGGAAGTTCCAGTGGTTAGATGTTATTGGCCTCGAGAAGCCTCAGCGGAAATGGGCCTCATCTCGCCTGGAGGGCAAAACCTCCTGGATTTTCTCGAGTTGCGGCAGGTGCTCTCGACTTACGACGGGGACCTCAGGGAACCGCTCTGGTGGCCTCAGGAAAGGCCAGTCCCCATGCGAGTTCCTCGGGGGCCTCTCGGGATTCCTCTCCCGTTGATGCCGGGGCCTAAGACCTTGTGTGGAGTCGGGGCCGGAACCTGAGGATTCCTCTCCAGTGCTGACATGGATCTTGGGGTACTTCTGGAGTCTCCCCAGGGGAGTCAGTCCTCGTCTCGAATGGGGGCATACATTGCGCTTTCATCCAGAGTGGTAGCAGCAGTGTCACGCAGTCCGCCGCGTGGATCAAAGGATCTATGGTTTTCCCTCGAGTCTTTCCCACGAGGCTTTCCCACGAGGCTTTCCCACAGGGCTGTCCTTCGTGCACACGTGGTGGGAGTCGATCCTCGGCTTGAACGTCAAGGCAGTGCAGGGAAAACAGGTTCCTCTGGAATGGACTGACTCATCTGGGGGACTCTTGGAATAGTGGCACGACCCTGGAGTTCCTCTCGCCTTTCCTGTGGAGAGCGCCTCCTCTTGAGATGCGACGGGAACGCCGGGAATTCTTTCCCTACGAAACAGGGAAAGGATCCCTCATCTCGAGCTAGGAGGCGGAAACGGGGCTCCCCTGGATGTGTGCGGGACCCACGTGATTCCTCTCGAGTGGAGACCGGTATGTCGGGGAAATTCTTGAGTTGCAGCAAGGGTGTGAAGGACCCTTTGGAAGTTCCAGTGGTTAGACGTGATTAGCCTTGAGAAGCCTCAGCGGAAATGGGCCTCATCTCGCCTGGAGGGCAAAACCTCCTGGATTTTCTCGAGTTGCGGCAGGTGCTCTCGACTTACGACGGGGACCTCAGGGACCCGCTCTGGTGGCCTCAGGAAAGGCCAGTCCCCATGCGAGTTCCTCGGGGGCGTCTCGGGATTCCTCTCCCGTCGATGCCGGGACCGAAGACCTTGTGTCGAGTCGGGGCCGGAACCTGAGGATTCCTCTCCAGTGCTGACATGGATCTTGGGGTACTTCTGGAGTCTCCCCAGGGGAGTCAGTCCTCGTCTCGAATGCGGGCATGCACTTGCGCTTTCCTCCAGATCGGTAGCAGCAGTGTCACGCAGTCCGCCGCGTGGATCAAAGGATCTATGGTTTTCCCTCGAGTCTTTCCCACGAGGCTTTCCCACGAGGCTTTCCCACAGGGCTGTCCCACGTGCACACGTTGTGGGAGTCGATCCTCGGCTTGAACGTCAAGGCAGTGCAGGGAAAACAGGTTCCTCTGGAATGGACTGACACATCTGGGGGACTCTTGGAATGGTGGCACGACCCTGGAGTTCCTTTCGCCTTTCCTGTGGAGAGCGCCTCCTCTTGAGATGCGACGGGAACGCCGGGAATTCTTTCCCAACGAAACAGGGAAAGGATCCCTCATCTCGAGCTAGGAGGCGGAAACGGGGCTCCCCTGGATGTGTGCGGGACCCCACGTGCTTCCTCTCGAGTGGAGACGGGTATGTCGAGGAACTTCTTGAGTTGCAGCAATGGTGTGAAGGACCCTTTGGAAGTTCCAGTGGTTAGATGTGATTGGCCTCGAGAAGCCTCAGCGGAAATGGGCCTCTTCTCGCCTGGAGGGCAAAACCTCCTGGATTTTCTCGAGTTGCGGCAGGTGCTCTCGACTTACGACGGGGACCTCAGGGAACCGCTCCGGTGGCCTCAGGAAAGGCCAGTCCCCATGCGAGTTCCTCGGGGGCGTCTCGGGATTCCTCTCCAGTCGATGCAGGGGCCTAAGACCTTGTGTGGAGTCGGGGCCGGAACCTGAGGATTCCTCTCCAGTGCTGACATGGATCTTGGGGTACTTCTGGAGGCTCCCCATGGGAATCAGTCCTCGTCTCGAATGCGGGCATGCATTGCGCTTTCCTCCAGAGCGGTAGCAGCAGTGTCACGCAGTCCGCCGCGTGGATCAAAGGATCTATGGTTTTCCCTCGAGTATTTCCCACGAGGCTTTCCCACGAGGCTTTCCCACAGGGTTGTCCCACGTGCACACGTGGTGGGAGTCGATCCTCGGCTTGAACGTCAAGGCAGTGCAGGGAAAACAGGTTCCTCTGGAATGGACTGACACATCTGGGGGACTCTTGGAATGGTGGCACGACCCTGGAGTTCCTCTCGCCTTTCCTGTGGAGAGCGCCTCCTCTTGAGATGCGACGGGAACGCCGGGAATTCTTTCCCTACGAAACAGGGAAAGGATCCCTCATCTCGAGCTAGGAGGAGGAAACGGGGCTCCCCTGGATGTGTGCACGACACCACGTGCTTCCTCTCGAGTGCAGACGGGTATGTCGGGGAAATTCTTGAGTTGCACCAAGGGTGTGAAGGACCCTTTGGAAGTTCCAGTTGTTAGATGTGATTGGCCTTGAGAAGCCTCAGCGGAAATGGGCCTCATCTCGCCTGGAGGGCAAAACCTCCTGGATTTTCTCGTGTTGCGGCAGGTGCTCTCGACTTACGACGGGGACCTCAGGGACCCGCTCTGGTGGCCTCAGGAAAGGCCAGTCCCCATGCGAGTTCCTCGGGGGCCTCTCGGGATTCCTCTCCCGTCGATGCCGGGGCCTAAGACCTTGTGTGGAGTCGGGGCCGGAACCTGAGGATTCCTCTCCAGTGCTGACATGGATCTTGGGGTACTTCTGGAGTCTCCCCAGGGGAGTCAGTCCTCGTCTCGAATGCGGGCATGCACTTGCGCTTTCCTCCAGAGCGGTAGCAGCAGTGTCACACAGTCCGCCGCGTGGATCAAAGGATCTATGGTTTTCCCTCGAGTCTTTCCCACGAGGCTTTCCCACGAGGCTTTCCCACAGGGCTGTCCTACGTGCACACGTGGTGGGAGTCGATCCTCGGCTTGAACGTCAAGGCAGTGCAGGGAAAACAGGTTCCTCTGGAATGGACTGACTCATCTGGGGGACTCTTGGAATGGTGGCACGACCCTGGAGTTCCTCTGGCCTTTCCTGTGGAGAGCGCCTCCTCTTGAGATGCGACAGGAACGCCGGGAATTCTTTCCCTACGAAACAGGGAAAGGATCCCTCATCTCGAGCTAGGAGGCGGAAACGGGGCTCCCCTGGATGTGTGCGGGACCCACGTGCTTCCTCTCGAGTGGAGACGGGTATGTCGGGGAACTTCTTGAGTTGCAGCAAGGGTGTGAAGGACCCTTTGAAAGTTCCAGTGGTTAGACGTGATTAGCCTTGAGAAGCCTCAGCGGAAATGGGCCTCATCTCGCCTGGAGGGCAAAACCTCCTGGATTTTCTCGAGTTGCGGCAGGTGCTCTCGACTTACGACGGGGACCTCAGGGACCCGCTCTGGTGGCCTCAGGAAAGGCCAGTCCCCATGCGAGTTCCACGGGGGCCTCTGGGGATTCCTCTCCCGTCGATGCCGGGGCCTAAGACCTTGTGTGGAGTCGGGGCCGGAACCTGAGGATTCCTCTCCAGTGCTGACATGGATCTTGGGGTACTTCTGGAGTCTCCCCAGGGGAGTCAGTCCTCGTCTCGAATGCGGGCATGCACTTGCGCTTTCCTCCAGAGCGGTAGCAGCAGTGTCAGGCAGTCCGCCGCGTGGATCAAAGGATCTATGGTTTTCCCTCGAGTCTTTCCCACGAGGCTTCCCCACAGGGCTGTCCCACGTGCACACGTGGTGGGAGTCGATCCTCGGCTTGAACGTCAAGGCAGTGCAGGGAAAACAGGTTCCTCTGGAATGGACTGACACATCTGGGGGACTCTTGGAATGGTGGCATGACCCTGGAGTTACTCTCGCCTTTCCTGTGGAGAGCGCCTCCTCTTGAGATGCGACGGGAACGCCGGGAATTCTTTCCCTACGAAACAGTGAAAGGATCCCTCATCTCGAGCTAGGAGGCGGAAACGGGGCTCCCCTGGATGTGTGCGGGACCCCACGTGATTCCTCTCGAGTGCAGACGGGTATGTCGGGGAACTTCTTGAGTTGCAGCAAGGGTGTGAAGGACCCTTTGGAAGTTCCAGTGGTTAGATGTGATTGGCCTCGAGAAGCCTTAGCGGAAATGGGCCTCATCTCGCCTGGAGGGCAAAACCTCCTGGATTTTCTCGAGTTGCGGCAGGTGCTCTCGACTTACGACGGGGACCTCAGGGACCCGCTCTGGTGGCCTCAGGAAAGGCCAGTCCCCATGCGAGTTCCTCGGGGGCCTCTCGGGATTCCTCTCCCGTTGATGCCGGGGCCTAAGACCTTGTGTGGAATCGGGGCCGGAAGCTGAGGATTCCTCTCCAGTGCTGACATGGATCTTGGGGTACTTCTGGAGTCTCCACAGGGGAGTCAGTCCTCGTCTCGAATGAGGGCATACATTGCGCTTTCATCCAGAGCGGTAGCAGCAGTGTCACGCAGTCCGCCGCGTGGATCAAAGGATCTATGGTTTTCCCTCGAGTCTTTCCCACGAGGCTTTCCCACGAGGCTTTCCCACAGGGCTGTCCCACGTGCACACGTGGTGGGAGTCGATCCTCGGCTTGAACGTCAAGGCAGTGCAGGGAAAACAGGTTCCTCTGGAATGGACTGACACATCTGGGGGACTCTTGGAATGGTGGCACGACCCTGGAGTTCCTCTCGCCTTTCCTGTGGAGAGCGCCTCCTCTTGAGATGCGACGGGAACGCCGGGAATTCTTGCCCTACGAAACAGGGAAAGGATCCGTCATCTCGAGCTAGGAGGAGGAAACGGGGCTCCCCTGGATGTGTGCACGACACCACGTGCTTCCTCTCGAGTGCAGACGGGTATGTCGGGGAAATTCTTGAGTTGCACCAAGGGTGTGAAGGACCCTTTGGAAGTTCCAGTGGTTAGATGTGATTGGCCTCGAGAAGCCTCAGCGGAAATGGGCCTCATCTCGCCTGGAGGGCAAAACCTCCTGGATTTTCTCGAGTTGCGGCAGGTGCTCTCGACTTACGACGGGGACCTCAGGGACCCGCTCGGGTGGCCTCAGGAAAGGCCAGTCCCCATGCGAGTTCCTCGGGGGCCTCTCGGGATTCCTCTCCCGTCGATGCCGGGGCCTAAGACCTTGTGTGAAGTCGGGGCCGGAACCTGAGGATTCCTCTCCAGTGCTGACATGGATCTTGGGGTACTTCTGGAGTCTCCCCAGGGGAGTCAGTCCTCGTCTCGAATGCGGTCATGCACTTGCGCTTTCCTCCAGAGCGGTGGCAGCAGTGTCACGCAGTCCGCCGCGTGGATCAAAGGATCTATGGTTTTCCCTCGAGTCTTTCCCACGAGGCTTTCCCACGAGGCTTTCCCACAAGGCTGTCCCACGTGCACACGTGGTGGGAGTCGATCCTCGGCTTGAACGTCAAGGCAGTGCAGGGAAAACAGGTTCCTCTAGAATGGACTGACACATCTGGGGGACTCTTGGAATGGTTTCACGACCCTGGAGTTCCTCTCGCCTTTCCTGTGGAGAGCGCCTCCTCTTGAGATGCGACGGGAACGCCGGGAATTCTTTCCCTACGAAACAGGGAAAGGATCCCTCATCTCGAGCTAGGAGGCGGAAACGGGGCTCCCCTGGATGTGTGCGGGACCCCACGTGCTTCCTCTTGAGTGGAGACGGGTATGTCGGGGAACTTCTTGAGTTGCAGCAAGGGTGTGAAGGACCGTTTGGAAGTTCTAGTGGTTAGACGTGATTGGCCTCGAGAAGCCTCAGCGGAAATGGGCCTCATCTCGCCTGGAGGGCAAAACCTCCTGGATTTTCTCGAGTTGCGGCAGGTGCTCTCGACTTACGACGGGGACCTCAGGGACCCGCTCTGGTGGCCTCAGGAAAGGCCAGTCCCCATGCGAGTTCCTCGGGGGCCTCTCGGGATTCCTCTCCCGTCGATGCCGGGGCCTAAGACCTTGTGTGGAGTCGGGGCCGGAACCTGAGGATTCCTCTCCAGTGCTGACATGGATCTTGGGGTACTTCTGGAGTCTCCCCAGGGGAGTCAGTCCTCGTCTCGAATGCGGGCATGCACTTGCGCTTTCCTCCAGAGCGGTAGCAGCAGTGTCACGCAGTCCGCCGCGTGGATCAAAGGATCTATGGTTTTCCCTCGAGTCTTTCCCACGAGGCTTTCCCACAGGGCTGTCCCACGTGTACACGTGGTGGGAGTCGATCCTCGGCTTGAACGTCAAGGCAGTGCAGGGAAAACAGGTTCCTCTGGAATGGACTGACACATCTGGGGGACTCTTGGAATGGTGTCTCGACCCTGGAGTTCCTCTCGACTTTCCTGTGGAGAGCGCCTCCTCTTGAGATGCGACGGGAACGCCGGGAATTCTTTCCCTACGAAACAGGGAAAGGATCCCTCATCTTGAGCTAGGAGGCGGAAACGGGGCTCCCCTGGATGTGTGTGGGACACCACGTGCTTCCTCTCGGGGGAGACGGGTATGTCGGGGCACTTCTTGAGTTGCAACAAGGGTGTGAAGGACCCTTTGGAAGTTCCAGTGGTTAGATGTGATTGACCTCGAGAAGCCTCAGCGGAAATGGGCCTCATCTCGCCTGAAGGGCAAAACCTCCTGGATTTTCTCGAGTTGCGGCAGGTGCTCTCGACTTACGACGGGGACCTCAGGGACCGCTCTGGTGGCCTCAGGAAAGGCCAGTCCCCATGCGAGTTCCTCGGGGGCCTCTCGGGATTCCTCTCCCGTCGATGCCGGGGCCTAAGACCTTGTGTGGAGTCGGGGCCGGAACCTGAGGATTCCTCTCCAGTGCTGACATGGATCTTGGGGTACTTCTGGAGTCTCCCCAGGGGAGTCAGTCCTCGTCTCGAATGCGGGCATGCACTTGCGCTTTCCTCCAGATCGGTAGCAGCAGTGTCACGCAGTCCGCCGCGTGGATCAAAGGATCTATGGTTTTCCCTCGAGTCTTTCCCACGAGGCTTTCCCACGAGGCTTTCCCACAGGGCTGTCCCACGTGCACACGTGGTGGGAGTCGATCCTCGGCTTGAACGTCAAGGCAGTGCAGGGAAAACAGGTTCCTCTGGAATGCACTGACACATCTGGGGGACTCTTGTAATGGTGGCACGACCCTGGAGTTCCTCCCGCCTTTCCTGTGGAGAGCGCCTCCTCTTGAGATGCGACGGGAACGCCGGGAATTCTTTCCCTACGAAACAGAGAAAGGATCCCTCATCTCGAGGTAGGAGGCGGAAACGGGGCTCCCCTGGATGTGTGCGGGACCCCACGTGCTTCCTCTCGACTGGAGACGGGTATGTCGGGGAACTTCTTGAGTTGCAGCAAGGGTGTGAAGGACCCTTTGGAAGTTCCAGTGGTTAGATATGATTGGCCTCGAGAAGCCTCAGCGGAAATGGGCCTCTACTCGCCTGGAGGGCAAAACCTCCTGGATTTTCTCGAGTTGCGGCAGGTGCTCTCGACTTACGACGGGGACCTCAGGGACCCGCTCTGGTGGCCTCAGGAAAGGCCAGTCCCCATGCGAGTTCCTCGGGGGCCTCTCGGGATTCCTCTCCCGTCGATGCCGGGGCCTAAGACCTTGTGTGGAGTCGGGGCCTTAACCTGAGGATTCCTCTCCAGTGCTGACATGGATCTTGGGGTACTTCTGGAGTCTCCCCAGGGGAGTCAGTCCTCGTCTCGAATGCGGGCATGCACTTGCGCTTTCCTCCAGAGCGGTAGCAGCAGTGTCACGCAGTCCGCCGCGTGGATCAAAGGATCTATGGTTTTCCCTCGAGTCTTTCCCACGAGGCTTTCCCACAGGGCTGTCCCACGTGCACACGTGGTGGGAGTCGATCCTCGGCTTGAACGTCAAGGCACTGCAGGGAAAACAGGTTCCTCTGGAATGGACTGACACATCTGGGGGACTCTTGGAATGGTGGCACGACCCTGGAGTTCCTCTGGCCTTTCCTGTGGAGAGCGCCTCCTCTTGAGATGCGACGGGAACGCCGGGAATTCTTTCCCTACGAAACAGGGAAAGGATCCCTCATCTCGAGCTAGGAGGCGGAAACGGGGCTCCCCTGGATGTGTGCGGGACCCACGTGCTTCCTCTCCAGTGGAGACGGGTATGTCGGGGAACTTCTTGAGTTGCAACAAGGGTGTGAAGGACCCTTTGGAAGTTCCAGTGGTTAGACGTGATTAGCCTCGAGAAGCCTCAGCGGAAATGGGCTTCATCTCGCCTGGAGGGCAAAACCTCCTGGATTTTCTCGAGTTGCGGCAGGTGCTCTCGACTTACGACGGGGACCTCAGGGACCCGCTCTGGTGGCCTCAGGAAAGGCCAGTCCCCATGCGAGTTCCTCGGGGGCCTCTCGGGATTCCTCTCCCGTCGAAGCCGGGGCCTAAGACCTTGTGTGGAGTCGGGGCCGGAACCTGAGGATTCCTCTCCAGTGCTGACATGGATCTTGGGGTACTTCTGGAGTCTCCCCAGGGGAGTCAGTCCTCGTCTCGAATGGGGGCATGCACTTGCGCTTTCCTCCAGAGCGGTAGCAGCAGTGTCAGGCAGTCCGCCGCGTGGATCAAAGGATATATGGTTTTCCCTCGAGGCTTTCCCACGAGGCTTTCCCACGAGGCTTTCCCACAGGGCTGTCCCACGTGCACACGTGGTGGGAGTCGATCCTCGGCTTGAACGTCAAGGCAGTGCAGGGAAAACAGGTTCCTCTGGAATGGACTGACACATCTGGGGGACTCTTGGAATGGTGTCACCAGCCTGGAGTTCCTCTCGCCATTCCTGTGGCGAGCGCCTCCTCTTGAGATGCGACGGGAACGCCGGGAATTCTTTCCCTAAGAAACAGGGAAAGGATCCCTCATCTCGAGCTAGGAGGCGGAAACGGGGATCCCCTGGATGTGTGCACGACACCACGTGCTTCCTCTCGAGTGCAGACGGGTATGTCGGGGAACTTCTTGAGTTGCAGCAAGGGTGTGAAGGACCCTTTGGAAGTTCCAGTGGTTAGATGTGATTGGCCTCGAGAAGCCTCAGCGGAAATGGGCCTCATCTCGCCTGGAGGGCAAAACCACCTGGATTTTCTCGAGTTGCGGCAGGTGCTCTCGACTTACGACGGGGAGCTCAGGGACCCGCTCTGATGGCCTCAGGAAAGGCCAGTCCCCATGCGAGTTCCTCGGGGGCCTCTCGTGATTCCTCTCCCGTTGATGCCGGGGCCTAAGACCTTCTGTGGAGTCGGGGCCGGAACCTGACGATTCCTCTCCAGTGCTGACATGGATCTTGGGGTACTTCTGGAGTCTCCCCAGGGGAGTCAGTCCTCGTCTCGAATGCGGGCATGCATTGCGCATTCATCCAGAGCGGTAGCAGCAGTGTCACGCAGTCCGCCGCGTGGATCAAAGGATCTATGGTTTTCCCTCGAGTCTTTCCCACGAGGCTTTCCCACGAGGCTTTCCCACAGGGCTGTCCCACGTGCACACGTGGTGGGAGTCGATCCTCGGCTTGAACGTCAAGGCAGTGCAGGGAAAACAGGTTCCTCTGGAATGGACTGACTCATCTGGGGGACTCTTGGAATGGTGGCATGACCCTGGAGTTCCTCTCGCCTTTCCTGTGGAGAGCGCCTCCTCTTGAGATGCGACGGGAACGCCGGGAATTCTTTCCCTACGAAACAGGGAAAGGATCCCTCATCTCGAGCTAGGAGGCGGAAACGGGGCTCCCCCGGATGTGTGCGGGACCCCACGTGCTTCCTCTCGAGTGCAGACGGGTATGTCGGGGAACTTCTTGAGTTGCAGCAAGTGTGTGAAGGTCCCTTTGGAAGTTCCAGTGGTTAGATGTGATTGGCCTCGAGAAGCCTCAGCGGAAATGGGCCTCATCTCGCCTGGAGGGCAAAACCTCCTGGATTTTCTCGAGTTGCGGCAGGTGCTCTCGACTTACGACGGGGACCTCAGGGACCCGCTCTGGTGGCCTCAGGAAAGGCCAGTCCCCATGCGAGTTCCTCGGGGGCCTCTCGGGATTCCTTTCCCGTCGATGCCGGGGCCTAAGTTCTTGTGTGGAGTCGGGGCCGGAACCTGAGGATTCCTCTCCAGTGCTGACATGGATCTTGGGGTACTTCTGGAGTCTCCCCAGGGCAGTCAGTCCTCGTCTCGAATGCGGGCATGCACTTGCGCTTTCATCCAGAGCGGTAGCAGCAGTGTCACGCAGTCCGCCGCGTGGATCAAAGGATCTGTGGTTTTCCCTCGAGTCTTTCCCACGAGGCTTTCCCACGAGGCTTTCCCACAGGGCTGTCCCACGTGCACACGTGGTGGGAGTCGATCCTCGGCTTGAACGTCAAGGCAGTGCAGGGAAAACAGGTTCCTCTGGAATGGACTGACACATCTGGGGGACTCTTGGAATGGTGGCACGACCCTGGGGTTCCTCTCGCCTTTCCTGTGGAGAGCGCCTCCTCTTGAGATGCGACGGGAACGCCGGGAATTCTTTCCCTACGAAACAGGGAAAGGATCCCTCATCTCGAGCTAGGAGGCGGAAACGGGGCTCCCTTGGATGTGTGCGGGACACCACGTGCTTCCTCTCGAGTGCAGACGGGTATGTCGGGGAACTTCTTGAGTTGCAGCAATGGTGTGAAGGACCCTTTGGAAGTTCCAGTGGTTAGATGTGATTGGCCTCGAGAAGCCTCAGCGGAAATGGGCCTCATCTCGCCTGGAGGGCAAAACCTCCTGGATTTTCTCGAGTTGCGGCAGGTGCTCTCGACTTACGACGGGGACCTCAGGGACCCGCTCTGGTGGCCTCAGGAAAGGCCAGTCCCCATGCGAGTTCCTCGGGGGCCTCTCGGGATTCCTCTCCCGTCGATGCCGGGGCCTAAGACCTTGTGTGGAGTCGGGGCCGGAACCTGAGGATTCCTCTCCAGTGCTGACATGGATCTTGGGGTACTTCTGGAGTCTCCCCAGGGGAGTCAGTCCTCGTCTCGAATGCGGGCATTCACTTGCGCTTTCCTCGAGAGCGGTAGCAGCAGTGTCACGCAGTCCGCCGCGTGGATCAAAGGATCTATTGTTTTCCCTCGAGTCTTTCCCACGACGCTTACCCACGAGGCGTTCCCACAGGGCTGTCCCACGTGCACACGTGGTGGGAGTCGATCCTCGGCTTGAACGTCAAGGCAGTGCAGGGAAAACAGGTTCCTCTGGAATGGACTGACACATCTGGGGGACTCTTGGAATGGTGGCACGACCCTGGAGTTCCTCTCGCCTTTCCTGTGGAGAGCGCCTCCTCTTGAGATGCGACGGGAACGCCGGGAATTCTTTCCCTACGAAACAGGGAAAGGATCCCTCATCTCGAGCTAGGAGGCGGAAACGGGGCTCCCCTGGATATGTGCGGGACCCACGTGCTTCCTCTCGAGTGGAGACGGGTATGTCGGGGAACTTTTTGAGTTGCAGCAAGGGTGTGAAGGACCCTTTGGAAGTTCCAGTGGTTAGACGTGATTAGCCTCGAGAAGCCTCAGCGGAAATGGGCCTCATCTCGCCTGGAGGGCAAAACCTCCTGGATTTTCTCGAGTTGCGGCAGGTGCTCTCGACTTACGACGGGGAGCTCAGGGACCCGCTCTGGTGGCCTCAGGAAAGGCCAGTCCCCATGCGAGTTCCTCGGGGGCCTCTCGGGATTCCTCTCCCGTCGATGCCGGGGCCTAAGACCTTGTGTGGATTCGGGGCCGGAACCTGAGGATTCCTCTCCAGTGCTGACATGGATCTTGGGGTACTTCTGGAGTCACCCCAGGGGAGTCAGTCCTCGTCTCGAATGCGGGCATGCACTTGCGCTTTCCTCCAGAGCGGTAGCAGCAGTGTCACGCAGTCCGCCGAGTGGATCAAAGGATCTATGGTTTTCCCTCGAGTCTTTCCCATGAGGCTTTCACACGAGGCTTTCCCACAGGGCTGTCCCACGTGCACACGTGGTGGGAGTCGATCCTCGGCTTGAACGTCAAGGCAGTGCAGGGAAAACAGGTTCCTCTGGAATGGACTGACACATCTGGGGGACTCTTGGAATGGTGGCATGACCCTGGAGTTCCTCTCGCCTTTCCTGTGGAGAGCGCCTCCTCTTGAGATGCGACGGGAACGCCGGGAATTCTTTCCCTACGAAACAGGAAAAGGATCCCTCATCTCGAGCTAGGAGGCGGAAACGGGGCTCCCCTGGATGTGTGCACGACACCACGTGCTTCCTCTCGAGTGCAGACGGGTATGTCGGGGAACTTCTTGAGTTGCAGCAAGGGTGTGAAGGACCCTTTGGAAGTTCCAGTGGTTAGATGTGATTGGCCTCGAGAAGCCTTAGCTGAAATGGGCCTCATCTCGCCTGGAGGGCAAAACCTCCTGGATTTTCTCGAGTTGCGGCAGGTGCTCTCGACTTACGACGGGGACCTCAGGGACCCGCTCTGGTGGCCTCAGGAAAGGCCAGTCCCCATGCGAATTCCTCGGGGGCCTCTCGGGATTCCTCTCCCGTCGATGCCGGGGCCTAAGACCTTGTGTGGAGTCGGGGCCGGAACCTGAGGATTCCTCTCCAGTGCTGACATGGATCTTGGGGTACTTCTGGAGTCTCCCCAGGGGAGTCAGTCCTCGTCTCGAATGCGGGCATGCACTTGCGCTTTCCTCCAGAGCGGTAGCAGCAGTGTCACGCAGTCCGCCGCGTGGAGCAAAGGATCTATCGTTTTCCCTCGTGTCTTTCCCACGAGGCTTTCGCACGAGGCTTTCCCACAGGGCTGTTCCACGTGCACACGTGGTGGGAGTCGATCCTCGGCTTGAACGTCAAGGCAGTGCAGGGAAAACAGGTTCCTCTGGAATGGACTGACACATCTGGGGGACTCTTGGAATGGTGTCACGACCCTGGAGTTCCTCTCGCCTTTCCTGTGGAGAGCGCCTCCTCTTGAGATGCGACGGGAACGCCGGGAATTCTTTCCCTACGAAACAGGGAAAGGATCCCTCATCTCGAGCTAGGAGGCGGAAACGGGGCTCCCCTGGATGTGTGCGGGACCCCACGTGCTTCCTCTCGAGTGGAGACGGGTATGTCGGGGAACTTCTTGAGTTGCAGCAATGGTGTGAAGGACCCTTTGGAAGTTCCAGTAGTTAGATGTGATTGGCCTCGAGAAGCCTCAGCGGAAATGGGCCTCATCTCTCCTGGAGGGCAAAACCTCCTGAATTTTCTAGAGTTGCGGCAGGTGCTCTCGACTTACGACGGGGACCTCAGGGAACCGCTCTGGTGGCCTCAGGAAAGGCCAGTACCCATGCGAGTTCCTCGGGGGCCTCTCGGGATTCCTCTCCCGTCGATGCCGGGGCCTAAGACCTTGTGTGGAGTCGGGGCCGGAACCTGAGGATTCCTCTCCAGTGCTGACATGGATCTTGGGGTACTTTTGGAGTCTCCCCAGGGGAGTCAGTCCTCGTCTCGAATGCGGGCATGCACTTGCGCTTTCCTCCAGAGCGGTAGCAGCAGTGTCACGCAGTCCGCCGCGTGGATCAAAGGATCTATGGTTTTCCCTCGAGTCTTTCCCACGAGGCTTTCCCACGAGGCTTTCCCACAGGGCTGTCCCACGTGCACACGTGGTGGGAGTCGATCCTCGGCTTGAACGTCAAGGCAGTGCAGGGAAAACAGGTTCCTCTGGAATGGACTGACACATCTGGGGGACTCTTGGAATGGTGGCACGACCCTGGAGTTCCTCTTGCCTTTCCTGTGGAGAGCGCCTCCTCTTGAGATGCGACGGGAACGCCGGGAATTCTTTCCCTACGAAACAGGGAAAGGATCCCTCATCTCGAGCTAGGAGGCGGAAACGGGGCCCCTCTGGATGTGTGCGGGACCCACGTGCTTCCTCTCGAGTGGAGACGGGTATGTCGGGGAACTTCTTGAGTTGCAGCAAGGGTGTGAAGGACCCTTTGGAAGTTCCAGTGGTTAGACGTGATTAGCCTCGAGAAGCCTCAGCGGAAATGGGCCTCATCTCGCCTGGAGGGCAAAACCTCCTGGATTTTCTCGAGTTGCGGCAGGTGCTCTCGACTTACGACGGGGACCTCAGGGACCCGCTCTGGTGGCCTCAGGAAAGGCCAGTCCCCATGCGAGTTCCTCGGGGGCCTCTCGGGATTCCTCTCCCGTCGATGCCGGGGCCTAAGACCTTGTGTGGAGTCGGGGCCGGAACCTGAGGATTACCTCTCCAGTGCTGACATGGATCTTGGGGTACTTCTGGAGTCTCCCCAGGGGAGTCAGTCCTCGTCTCGAATGCGGGCATGCATTGCGAATTCATCCAGAGCGGTAGCAGCAGTGTCACGCAGTCCGCCGCGTGGATCAAAGGATCTATGGTTTTCCCTCGAGTCTTTCCCACGAGGCTTTCCCACGAGGCTTTCCCACAGGGCTGTCCCACGTGCACACGTGGTGGGAGTCGATCCTCGGCTTGAACGTCAAGGCAGTGCAGGGAAAACAGGTTCCTCTGGAATGGACTGACTCATCTGGGGGACTCTTGGAATGGTGGCACGACCCTGGAGTTCCTCTCGCCTTTCCGGTGGAGAGCGCCTCCTCTTGAGATGCGACGGGAACGCCGGGAATTCTTTCCCTACGAAACAGGGAAAGGATCCCTCATCTGGAGCCAGGAGGCGGAAACGGGTCTCCCCTGGATGTGTGCACGACACCTCGTGCTTCCTCTCGAGTGCAGACGGGTATGTCGGGGGACTTCTTGAGTTGCAGCAAGGGTGTGAAGGACCCTTTGGAAGTTCCAGTGGTTAGATGTGATTGGCCTCGAGAAGCCTCAGCGGAAATGGGCCTCATCTCGCCTGGAGGGCAAAACCTCCTGGATTTTCTCGAGTTGCGGCAGGTGCTCTCGACTTACGACGGGGACCTCAGGGACCCGCTCTGGTGGCCTCAGGAAAGGCCAGTCCCCATGCGAGTTCCTCGGGGGCCTCTCGGGATTCCTCTCCCGTCGATGCCGGGGCCTAAGACCTTGTGTGGAGTCGGGGCCGGAACCTGAGGATTCCTCTCCAGTGCTGACATGGATCTTGGGGTACTTCTGGAGTCTCCCCAGGGGAGTCAGTCCTGTCTCGAATGCGGGCATGCACTTGCGCTTTCCTCCAGAGCGGTAGCAGCAGTGTCACGCAGTCCGCTGCGTGGATCAAAGGATCTATGGTTTTCCCTCGAGTCTTTCCCACGACGCTTACCCACGAGGCTTTCCCACAGGGCTGTCCCACGTGCACACGTGGTGGGAGTCGATCCTCGGCTTGAACGTCAAGGCAGTGCAGGGAAAACAGGTTCCTCTGCAATGGACTGACAAATTTGGGAGACTCTTGGAATGGTGGCACGACCCTGGAGTTCCTCTCGCCTTTCCTGTGGAGAGCGCCTCCTCTTGAGATGCGACGGGAACGCCGGGAATTCTTTCCCTACGAAACAGGGAAAGGATCCCTCATCTCGAGCTATGAGGCGGAAACGGGGCTCCCCTGGATATGTGCGGGACCCACGTGCTTCCTCTCGAGTGGAGACGGGTATGTCGGGGAACTTCTTGAGTTGCAGCAAGGGTGTGAAGGACCCTTTGGAACTTCCAGTGGTTAGACGTGATTAGCCTCGAGAAGCCTCAGCGGAAATGGGCCTCATCTCGCCTGGAGGGCAAAACCTCCTGGATTTTCTCGAGTTGCGGCAGGTGCTCTCGACTTACGACGGGGACCTCAGGGACCCGCTCTGGTGGCCTCAGGAAAGGCCAGTCCCCTTGCGAGTTCCTCGGGGGCCTCTCGGGATTCCTCTCCCGTCGATGCCGGGGCCTAAGACCTTGTGTGGAGTCGGGGCCGAGAACCTGAGGATTCCTCTCCAGTGCTGACATGGATCTTGGGGTACTTCTGGAGTCACCCCAGGGGAGTCAGTCCTCGTCTCGAATGCGGGCATGCACTTGCGCTTTCCTCCAGAGCGGTAGCAGCAGTGTCACGCAGTCCGCCGAGTGGATCAAAGGATCTATGGTTTTCCCTCGAGTCTTTCCCATGAGGCTTTCACACGAGGCTTTCCCACAGGTCTGTCCCACGTGCACACGTGGTGGGAGTCGATCCTCGGCTTGAACGTCAAGGCAGTGCAGGGAAAACAGGTTCCTCTGGAATGGACTGACACATCTGGGGGACTCTTGGAATGGTGGCATGACCCTGGAGTTCCTCTCGCCTTTCCTGTGGAGAGCGCCTCCTCTTGAGATGCGACGGGAACGCCGGGAATTCTTTCCCTACGAAACAGGGAAAGGATCCCTCATCTCGAGCTAGGAGGCGGAAACGGGGCTCCCCTGGATGTGTGCACGACACCACGTGCTTCCTCTCGAGTGCAGACGGGTATGTCGGGGAACTTCTTGAGTTGCAGCAAGGGTGTGAAGGACCCTTGGGAAGTTCCAGTGGTTAGATGTGATTGGCCTCGAGAAGCCTCAGCTGAAATGGGCCTCATCTCGCCTGGAGGGCAAAACCTCCTGGATTTTCTCGAGTTGCGGCAGGTGCTCACGACTTACGACGGGGACCTCAGGGACCCGCTCTGGTGGCCTCAGGAAAGGCCAGTCCCCATGCGAGTTCCTCGGGGGCCTCTCGGGATTCCTCTCCCGTCGATGCCGGGGCCTAAGACCTTGTGTGGAGTCGGGGCCGGAACCTGAGGATTCCTCTCCAGTGCTGACATGGATCTTGGGGTACTTCTGGAGTCTCCCCAGGGTAGTCAGTCCTCGTCTCGAATGCGGGCATGCACTTGCGCTTTCCTCCAGAGCGGTAGCAGCAGTGTCACGCAGTCCGCCGCGTGGAGCAAAGGATCTATCGTTTTCCCTCGTGTCTTTCCCACGAGGCTTTCGCACGAGGCTTTCCCACAGGGCTGTCCCACGTGCACACGTGGTGGGAGTCGATCCTCGGCTTGAACGTCAAGGCAGTGCAGGGAAAACAGGTTCCTCTGGAATGGACTGACACATCTGGGGGACTCTTGGAATGGTGTCACGACCCTGGAGTTCCTCTCGCCTTTCCTGTGGAGAGCGCCTCCTCTTGAGATGCGACGGGAACGCCGGGAATTCTTTCCCTACGAAACAGGGAAAGGATCCCTCATCTCGAGCTAGGAGGCGGAAACGGGGCTCCCCTGGATGTGTGCGGGACCCCACGTGCTTCCTCTCGAGTGGAGACGGGTATGTCGGGGAACTTCTTGAGTTGCAGCAATGGTGTGAAGGACCCTTTGGAAGTTCCAGTGGTTAGATGTGATTGGCCTCGAGAAGCCTCAGCGGAAATGGGCCTCATCTCGCCTGGAGGGCAAAACCTCCTGGATTTTCTAGAGTTGCGGCAGGTGCTCTCGACTTACGACAGGGACCTCAGGGAACCGCTCTGGTGGCCTCAGGAAAGGCCAGTCCAGATGCGAGTTCCTCGGGGGCGTCTCGGGATTCCTCTCCCGTCGATGCCGGGGCCTAAGACCTTGTGTGGAGTCGGGGCCGGAACCTGAGGATTCCTCTCCAGTGCTGACATGGATCTTGGGGTACTTCTGGAGTCTCCCCAGGGGAGTCAGTCCTCGTCTCGAATGCGGGCATACACTTGCGCTTTCCTCCAGAGCGGTAGCAGCAGTGTCACCCAGTCCGCCGCGTGGATCAAAGGATCTATGGTTTTCCCTCGAGTCTTTCCCACGAGGCTTTCCCACGAGGCTTTCCCACGAGGCTTTCCCACAGGGCTGTCCCACGTGCACACGTGGTGGGAGTGGATCCTCGGCTTGAACGTCAAGGCAGTGCAGGGAAAACAGGTTCCTCTGGAATGGACTGACACATCTGGGGGACTCTTGGAATGGTGTCACGACCCTGGAGTTCCTCTCGCCTTTCCTGTGGAGAGCGCCTCCTCTTGAGATGCGACGGGAACGCCGGGAATTCTTTCCCTACGAAACAGGGAAAGGATCCCTCATCTCGAGCTAGGAGGCGGAAACGGGGCTCCCCTGGATGTGTGCGGGACCCACGTGCTTCCTCTCGAGTGGAGACGGGTATGTCGGGGAACTTCTTGATGTGCAGCAAGGGTGTGAAGGACCCTTTGGAAGTTCCAGTGGTTAGACGTGATTAGCCTCGAGAAGCCTCAGCGGAAACGGGCCTCATCTCGCCTGGAGGGCAAAACCTCCTGGATTTTCTCGAGTTGCGGCAGGTGCTCTCGACTTACGACGGGGACCTCAGGGACCCGCTCTGGTGGCCTCAGGAAAGGCCAGTCCCTATGCGAGTTCCTCGGGGGCCTCTCGGGATTCCTCTCCCGTCGATGCCGGGGCCTAAGACCTTGTGTGGAGTCGGGGCCGGAAACTGAGGATTCCTCTCCAGTGTTGACATGGATCTTGGGGTACTTCTGGAGTCTCCCCAGGGGAGTCAGTCCTCGTCTCGAATGCGGGCATGCACTTGCGCTTTCCTCCAGAGCGGTAGCAGCAGTGTCACGCAGTCCGCCGCGTGGATCAAAGGATCTATGGTTTTCCCTCGAGTCTTTCCCACGAGGCTTTCCCACGAGGCTTTCCCACAGGGCTGTCCCACGTACACACGTGGTGGGAGTCGATCCTCGGCTTGAACGTCAAGGCAGTGCAGGGAAAACAGGTTCCTCTGGAATGGACTGACACATCTGGGGGACTCTTGGAATGGTGGCATGACCCTGGAGTTACTCTCGCCTTTCCTGTGGAGAGCGCCTCCTCTTGAGATGCGACGGGAACGCCGGGAATTCTTTCCCTACGAAACAGGGAAAGGATCCCTCATCTCGAGCTCGGAGGCGGAAACGGGGTTCACCTGGATGTGTGCGGGACCCACGTGCTTCCTCTCGAGTGGAGACGGGTATGTCGGGGAACTTCTTGAGTTGCAGCAAGGGTGTGAAGGACCCTTTGGAAGTTCCAGTGGTTAGACGTGATTAGCCTCGAGAAGCCTCAGCGGAAATGGGCCTCATCTCGCCTGGAGGGCAAAACCTCCTGGATTTTCTCGAGTTGCGGCAGGTGCTCTCGACTTACGACGGGGACCTCAGGGACCCGCTCTGGTGGCCTCAAGAAAGGCCAGTCCCCATGCGAGTTCCTCGGGGGCCTCTGGGGATTCCTCTCCCGTCGATGCCGGGGCCTAAGACCTTGTGTGGAGTCGGGGCCGGAACCTGAGGATTCCTCTCCAGTGCTGACATGGATCTTGGGGTACTTCTGGAGTCTCCCCAGGGGAGTCAGTCCTCGTCTCGAATGCGGGCATGCACTTGCGCTTTCCTCCAGAGCGGTAGCAGCAGTGTCACGCAGTCCGCCGCGTGGAGCAAAGGATCTATTGTTTTCCCTCGAGTCTTTCCCACGAGGCTTTCACACGAGGCTTTCCCACGAGGCTTTCCCACAGGGCTGTCCCACGTGCTCACGTGGTGGGAGTCGATCCTCGGCTTGAACGTCAAGGCAGTGCAGGGAAAACAGGTTCCTCTGGAATGGACTGACACATCTGGGGGACTCTAGGAATGGTGGCACGACCCTGGAGTTCCTCTCGGCTTTCCTGTGGAGAGCGCCTCCTCTTGAGATGCGACGGGAACGCCGGGAATTCTTGCCCTACGAAACAGGGAAAGGATCCCTCATCTCGCAGTAGGAGGCAGAAACGGGGCTCCCCTGGATGTGTGCGGGACCCCACGAGCTTCCTCTCGAGTGGAGACGGGTATGTCGGGGAAATTCTTGAGTTGCAGCAAGGGTGTGAAGGACCCTTTGGAAGTTCCAGTGGTTAGACGTGATTGGCCTCGAGAAGCCTCAGCGGAAATGGGCCTCATCTCGCCTGGAGGGCAAAACCTCCTGGATTTTCTCGAGTTGCGGCAGGTGCTCTCGACTTACGACGGGGACCTCAGGGACCCGCTCTGGTGGCCTCAGGAAAGGCCAGTCCCCATGCGAGTTCCTCGGGGGCCTCTCGGGATTCCTCTCCCGTCGATGCCGGGGCCTAAGACCTTGTGTGGAGTCGGGGCCGGAACCTGAGGATTCCTCGCCAGTGCTGACATGGATCTTGGGGTACTTCTGGAGTCTCCCCAGGGGAGTCAGTCCTCGTCTCGAATGCGGGCATGCACTTGCGCTTTCCTCCAGAGCGGTAGCAGCAGTGTCACGCAGTGCGCCGCGTGGATCAAAGGATCTATGGTTTTCCCTCGAGTCTTTCCCACGAGGCTTTCCCACGAGGCTTTCCCACAGTGCTGTCCCACGTGCACACGTGGTGGGAGTCGATCCTCGGCTTGAACGTCAAGGCAGTGCAGGGAAAACAGGTTCCTCTGGAATGGACTGACACATCTGGGGGACTCTTGGAATGGTGGCACGACCCTGGAGTTCCTCTCGCCTTTCCTGTGGAGAGCGCCTCCTCTTGAGATGCGACGGGAACGCCGGGAATTCCTGCCCTACGAAACAGGGAAAGGATCCCTCATCTCGCAGTAGGAGGCAGAAACGGGGCTCCCCTGGATGTGTGCGGGACCCCACGTGCTTCCTCTCGAGTGGAGACGGGTATGTCGGGGAAATTCTTGAGTTGCAGCAAGGGTGTGAAGGACCCTTTGGAAGGTCCTGTGGTTAGACGTGATTGGCCTCGAGAAGCCTCAGCGGAAATGGGCCTCATCTCGCCTGGAGGGCAAAACCTCCTGGATTTTCTCGAGTTGCGGCAGGTGCTCTCGACTTACGACGGGGACCTCAAGGACCCGCTCTGGTGGCCTCAGGAAAGGCCAGTCCCCATGCGAGTTCCTCGGGGGCCTCTCGGGATACCTCTCCCGTCGATGCCGGGGCCTAAGACCTTGTGTGGAGTCTGGGCCGGAACCTGAGGATTCCTCTCCAGTGATGACATGGATCTTGGGGTACTTCTGGAGTCTCCCCAGGGGAGTCAGTCCTCGTCTCGAATGCGGGCATGCACTTGCGCTTTCCTCCAGAGCGGTAGCAGCAGTGTCACGCAGGCCGCCGCGTGGATCAAAGGATCTATGGTTTTCCCTCGAGTCTTTCCCACGAGGCTTTCCCACGAGGCTTTCCCACAGGGCTGTCCCACGTGCACACGTGTTGGGAGTCGATCCTCGGCTTGAACGTCAAGGCAGTGCAGGGAAAACAGGTTCCTCTGGAATGGACTGACACATCTGGGGGACTCTTGGAATGGTGGCACGACCCTGGAGTTCCTCTCGCCTTTCCTGTGGAGAGCGCCTCCTCTTGAGATGCGACGGGAACGCCGGGAATTCTTTCCCTACGAAACAGGGAAAGGATCCCTTATCTCGAGCTAGGAGGCGGAAACCGGGCTCCCCTGGATGTGTGCGGGACCCCACGTGCTTCCTCTCGAGTGGAGACGGGTATGTCGGGGAACTTCTTGAGTTACAGCAAGGGTGTGAAGGAACCTTTGGAAGTTCCAGTGGTTAGACGTGATTGGCCTCGAGAAGCCTCAGCGGAAATAGGCCTCATCTCGCCTGGAGGGCAAAACCTCCTGGATATTCTCGAGTTGCGGCAGGTGCTCTCGACTTACGACGGGGACCTCAGGGACCCGCTCTGGTGGCCTCAGGAAAGGCCAGTCCCGATGCGAGTTCCTCGGTGGCCTCTCGGGATTCCTCTCCCGTCGATGCCGCGGCCTAAGACCTTGTGTGGAGTCGGGGCCGGAACCTGAGGATTCCTCTCCAGTGCTGACATGGATCTTGGGGTACTTCTGGAGTCTCCCCAGGGGAGTCAGTCCTCGTCTCGAATGCGGGCATGCACTTGCCCTTTCCTCCAGAGCGGTAGCAGCAGTGTCACGCAGTCCGCCGCGTGGATCAAAGGATCTATGGTTTTCCCTCGAGTCTTTCCCACGAGGCTTTCCCACGAGGCTTTCCCACAGGGCTGTCCCACGTGCACACGTGGTGGGAGTCGATCCTCGGCTTGAACGTCAAGGCAGTGCAGGGAAAACAGGTTCCTCTGGAATGGACTGACACATCTGGGGGACTCTTGGAATGGTGGCACGACCCTGGAGTTCCTCTCGCCTTTCCTGTGGAGAGCGCCTCCTCTTGAGATGCGACGGGAACGCTGGGAATTCTTGCCCTACGAAACAGGGAAAGGATCCCTCATCTCGCAGTAGGAGGCAGAAACGGGGCTCCCCTGGATGTGTGCGGGACCCCACGTGCTTCCTCTCGAGTGGAGACGGGTATGTCGGGGAAATTCTTGAGTTGCAGCAAGGGTGTGAAGGACCCTTTGGAAGTTCCAGTGGTTAGACGTGATTGGCCTCGAGAAGCCTCAGCGGAAATGGGCCTCATCTCGCCTGGAGGGCAAAACCTCCTGGATTTTCTCGAGTTGCGGCAGGTGCTCTCGACTTACGACGGGGACCTCAAGGACCCGCTCTGGTGGCCTCAGGAAAGGCCAGTCCCCATGCGAGTTCCTCGGGGGCCTCTCGGGATTCCTCTCCCGTCGATGCCGGGGCCTAAGACCTTGTGTGAAGTCGGGGCCGGAACCTGACGATTCCTCTCCAGTGCTGACATGGATCTTGGGGTACTTCTGGAGTCTCCCCAGGGGAGTCAGTCCTCGTCTCGAATGCGGGCATGCATTGCGCATTCATCCAGAGCGGTAGCAGCAGTGTCACGCAGTCCGCCGCGTGGATCAAAGGATCTATGGTTTTCCCTCGAGTCTTTCCCACGAGGCTTTCCCACGAGGCTTTCCCACAGGGCTGTCCCACGTGCACACGTGGTGGGAGTCGATCCTCGGCTTGAACGTCAAGGCAGTGCAGGGAAAACAGGTTCCTCTGGAATGGACTGACTCATCTGGGGGACTCTTGGAATGGTGGCATGACCCTGGAGTTCCTCTCGCCTTTCCTGTGGAGAGCGCCTCCTCTTGAGATGCGACGGGAACGCCGGGAATTCTTTCCCTACGAAACAGGGAAAGGATCCCTCATCTCGAGCTAGGAGGCGGAAACGGGGCTCCCCCGGATGTGTGCGGGACCCCACGTGCTTCCTCTCGAGTGCAGACGGGTATGTCGGGGAACTTCTTGAGTTGCAGCAAGTGTGTGAAGGTCCCTTTGGAAGTTCCAGTGGTTAGATGTGATTGGCCTCGAGAAGCCTCAGCGGAAATGGGCCTCATCTCGCCTGGAGGGCAAAACCTCCTGGATTTTCTCGAGTTGCGGCAGGTGCTCTCGACTTACGACGGGGACCTCAGGGACCCGCTCTGGTGGCCTCAGGAAAGGCCAGTCCCCATGCGAGTTCCTCGGGGGCCTCTCGGGATTCCTTTCCCGTCGATGCCGGGGCCTAAGTTCTTGTGTGGAGTCGGGGCCGGAACCTGAGGATTCCTCTCCAGTGCTGACATGGATCTTGGGGTACTTCTGGAGTCTCCCCAGGGCAGTCAGTCCTCGTCTCGAATGCGGGCATGCACTTGCGCTTTCATCCAGAGCGGTAGCAGCAGTGTCACGCAGTCCGCCGCGTGGATCAAAGGATCTGTGGTTTTCCCTCGAGTCTTTCCCACGAGGCTTTCCCACGAGGCTTTCCCACAGGGCTGTCCCACGTGCACACGTGGTGGGAGTCGATCCTCGGCTTGAACGTCAAGGCAGTGCAGGGAAAACAGGTTCCTCTGGAATGGACTGACACATCTGGGGGACTCTTGGAATGGTGGCACGACCCTGGGGTTCCTCTCGCCTTTCCTGTGGAGAGCGCCTCCTCTTGAGATGCGACGGGAACGCCGGGAATTCTTTCCCTACGAAACAGGGAAAGGATCCCTCATCTCGAGCTAGGAGGCGGAAACGGGGCTCCCTTGGATGTGTGCGGGACACCACGTGCTTCCTCTCGAGTGCAGACGGGTATGTCGGGGAACTTCTTGAGTTGCAGCAATGGTGTGAAGGACCCTTTGGAAGTTCCAGTGGTTAGATGTGATTGGCCTCGAGAAGCCTCAGCGGAAATGGGCCTCATCTCGCCTGGAGGGCAAAACCTCCTGGATTTTCTCGAGTTGCGGCAGGTGCTCTCGACTTACGACGGGGACCTCAGGGACCCGCTCTGGTGGCCTCAGGAAAGGCCAGTCCCCATGCGAGTTCCTCGGGGGCCTCTCGGGATTCCTCTCCCGTCGATGCCGGGGCCTAAGACCTTGTGTGGAGTCGGGGCCGGAACCTGAGGATTCCTCTCCAGTGCTGACATGGATCTTGGGGTACTTCTGGAGTCTCCCCAGGGGAGTCAGTCCTCGTCTCGAATGCGGGCATTCACTTGCGCTTTCCTCGAGAGCGGTAGCAGCAGTGTCACGCAGTCCGCCGCGTGGATCAAAGGATCTATTGTTTTCCCTCGAGTCTTTCCCACGACGCTTACCCACGAGGCGTTCCCACAGGGCTGTCCCACGTGCACACGTGGTGGGAGTCGATCCTCGGCTTGAACGTCAAGGCAGTGCAGGGAAAACAGGTTCCTCTGGAATGGACTGACACATCTGGGGGACTCTTGGAATGGTGGCACGACCCTGGAGTTCCTCTCGCCTTTCCTGTGGAGAGCGCCTCCTCTTGAGATGCGACGGGAACGCCGGGAATTCTTTCCCTACGAAACAGGGAAAGGATCCCTCATCTCGAGCTAGGAGGCGGAAACGGGGCTCCCCTGGATATGTGCGGGACCCACGTGCTTCCTCTCGAGTGGAGACGGGTATGTCGGGGAACTTTTTGAGTTGCAGCAAGGGTGTGAAGGACCCTTTGGAAGTTCCAGTGGTTAGACGTGATTAGCCTCGAGAAGCCTCAGCGGAAATGGGCCTCATCTCGCCTGGAGGGCAAAACCTCCTGGATTTTCTCGAGTTGCGGCAGGTGCTCTCGACTTACGACGGGGAGCTCAGGGACCCGCTCTGGTGGCCTCAGGAAAGGCCAGTCCCCATGCGAGTTCCTCGGGGGCCTCTCGGGATTCCTCTCCCGTCGATGCCGGGGCCTAAGACCTTGTGTGGATTCGGGGCCGGAACCTGAGGATTCCTCTCCAGTGCTGACATGGATCTTGGGGTACTTCTGGAGTCACCCCAGGGGAGTCAGTCCTCGTCTCGAATGCGGGCATGCACTTGCGCTTTCCTCCAGAGCGGTAGCAGCAGTGTCACGCAGTCCGCCGAGTGGATCAAAGGATCTATGGTTTTCCCTCGAGTCTTTCCCATGAGGCTTTCACACGAGGCTTTCCCACAGGGCTGTCCCACGTGCACACGTGGTGGGAGTCGATCCTCGGCTTGAACGTCAAGGCAGTGCAGGGAAAACAGGTTCCTCTGGAATGGACTGACACATCTGGGGGACTCTTGGAATGGTGGCATGACCCTGGAGTTCCTCTCGCCTTTCCTGTGGAGAGCGCCTCCTCTTGAGATGCGACGGGAACGCCGGGAATTCTTTCCCTACGAAACAGGAAAAGGATCCCTCATCTCGAGCTAGGAGGCGGAAACGGGGCTCCCCTGGATGTGTGCACGACACCACGTGCTTCCTCTCGAGTGCAGACGGGTATGTCGGGGAACTTCTTGAGTTGCAGCAAGGGTGTGAAGGACCCTTTGGAAGTTCCAGTGGTTAGATGTGATTGGCCTCGAGAAGCCTTAGCTGAAATGGGCCTCATCTCGCCTGGAGGGCAAAACCTCCTGGATTTTCTCGAGTTGCGGCAGGTGCTCTCGACTTACGACGGGGACCTCAGGGACCCGCTCTGGTGGCCTCAGGAAAGGCCAGTCCCCATGCGAATTCCTCGGGGGCCTCTCGGGATTCCTCTCCCGTCGATGCCGGGGCCTAAGACCTTGTGTGGAGTCGGGGCCGGAACCTGAGGATTCCTCTCCAGTGCTGACATGGATCTTGGGGTACTTCTGGAGTCTCCCCAGGGGAGTCAGTCCTCGTCTCGAATGCGGGCATGCACTTGCGCTTTCCTCCAGAGCGGTAGCAGCAGTGTCACGCAGTCCGCCGCGTGGAGCAAAGGATCTATCGTTTTCCCTCGTGTCTTTCCCACGAGGCTTTCGCACGAGGCTTTCCCACAGGGCTGTTCCACGTGCACACGTGGTGGGAGTCGATCCTCGGCTTGAACGTCAAGGCAGTGCAGGGAAAACAGGTTCCTCTGGAATGGACTGACACATCTGGGGGACTCTTGGAATGGTGTCACGACCCTGGAGTTCCTCTCGCCTTTCCTGTGGAGAGCGCCTCCTCTTGAGATGCGACGGGAACGCCGGGAATTCTTTCCCTACGAAACAGGGAAAGGATCCCTCATCTCGAGCTAGGAGGCGGAAACGGGGCTCCCCTGGATGTGTGCGGGACCCCACGTGCTTCCTCTCGAGTGGAGACGGGTATGTCGGGGAACTTCTTGAGTTGCAGCAATGGTGTGAAGGACCCTTTGGAAGTTCCAGTAGTTAGATGTGATTGGCCTCGAGAAGCCTCAGCGGAAATGGGCCTCATCTCTCCTGGAGGGCAAAACCTCCTGAATTTTCTAGAGTTGCGGCAGGTGCTCTCGACTTACGACGGGGACCTCAGGGAACCGCTCTGGTGGCCTCAGGAAAGGCCAGTACCCATGCGAGTTCCTCGGGGGCCTCTCGGGATTCCTCTCCCGTCGATGCCGGGGCCTAAGACCTTGTGTGGAGTCGGGGCCGGAACCTGAGGATTCCTCTCCAGTGCTGACATGGATCTTGGGGTACTTTTGGAGTCTCCCCAGGGGAGTCAGTCCTCGTCTCGAATGCGGGCATGCACTTGCGCTTTCCTCCAGAGCGGTAGCAGCAGTGTCACGCAGTCCGCCGCGTGGATCAAAGGATCTATGGTTTTCCCTCGAGTCTTTCCCACGAGGCTTTCCCACGAGGCTTTCCCACAGGGCTGTCCCACGTGCACACGTGGTGGGAGTCGATCCTCGGCTTGAACGTCAAGGCAGTGCAGGGAAAACAGGTTCCTCTGGAATGGACTGACACATCTGGGGGACTCTTGGAATGGTGGCACGACCCTGGAGTTCCTCTTGCCTTTCCTGTGGAGAGCGCCTCCTCTTGAGATGCGACGGGAACGCCGGGAATTCTTTCCCTACGAAACAGGGAAAGGATCCCTCATCTCGAGCTAGGAGGCGGAAACGGGGCCCCTCTGGATGTGTGCGGGACCCACGTGCTTCCTCTCGAGTGGAGACGGGTATGTCGGGGAACTTCTTGAGTTGCAGCAAGGGTGTGAAGGACCCTTTGGAAGTTCCAGTGGTTAGACGTGATTAGCCTCGAGAAGCCTCAGCGGAAATGGGCCTCATCTCGCCTGGAGGGCAAAACCTCCTGGATTTTCTCGAGTTGCGGCAGGTGCTCTCGACTTACGACGGGGACCTCAGGGACCCGCTCTGGTGGCCTCAGGAAAGGCCAGTCCCCATGCGAGTTCCTCGGGGGCCTCTCGGGATTCCTCTCCCGTCGATGCCGGGGCCTAAGACCTTGTGTGGAGTCGGGGCCGGAACCTGAGGATTACCTCTCCAGTGCTGACATGGATCTTGGGGTACTTCTGGAGTCTCCCCAGGGGAGTCAGTCCTCGTCTCGAATGCGGGCATGCATTGCGAATTCATCCAGAGCGGTAGCAGCAGTGTCACGCAGTCCGCCGCGTGGATCAAAGGATCTATGGTTTTCCCTCGAGTCTTTCCCACGAGGCTTTCCCACGAGGCTTTCCCACAGGGCTGTCCCACGTGCACACGTGGTGGGAGTCGATCCTCGGCTTGAACGTCAAGGCAGTGCAGGGAAAACAGGTTCCTCTGGAATGGACTGACTCATCTGGGGGACTCTTGGAATGGTGGCACGACCCTGGAGTTCCTCTCGCCTTTCCGGTGGAGAGCGCCTCCTCTTGAGATGCGACGGGAACGCCGGGAATTCTTTCCCTACGAAACAGGGAAAGGATCCCTCATCTGGAGCCAGGAGGCGGAAACGGGTCTCCCCTGGATGTGTGCACGACACCTCGTGCTTCCTCTCGAGTGCAGACGGGTATGTCGGGGGACTTCTTGAGTTGCAGCAAGGGTGTGAAGGACCCTTTGGAAGTTCCAGTGGTTAGATGTGATTGGCCTCGAGAAGCCTCAGCGGAAATGGGCCTCATCTCGCCTGGAGGGCAAAACCTCCTGGATTTTCTCGAGTTGCGGCAGGTGCTCTCGACTTACGACGGGGACCTCAGGGACCCGCTCTGGTGGCCTCAGGAAAGGCCAGTCCCCATGCGAGTTCCTCGGGGGCCTCTCGGGATTCCTCTCCCGTCGATGCCGGGGCCTAAGACCTTGTGTGGAGTCGGGGCCGGAACCTGAGGATTCCTCTCCAGTGCTGACATGGATCTTGGGGTACTTCTGGAGTCTCCCCAGGGGAGTCAGTCCTGTCTCGAATGCGGGCATGCACTTGCGCTTTCCTCCAGAGCGGTAGCAGCAGTGTCACGCAGTCCGCTGCGTGGATCAAAGGATCTATGGTTTTCCCTCGAGTCTTTCCCACGACGCTTACCCACGAGGCTTTCCCACAGGGCTGTCCCACGTGCACACGTGGTGGGAGTCGATCCTCGGCTTGAACGTCAAGGCAGTGCAGGGAAAACAGGTTCCTCTGCAATGGACTGACAAATTTGGGAGACTCTTGGAATGGTGGCACGACCCTGGAGTTCCTCTCGCCTTTCCTGTGGAGAGCGCCTCCTCTTGAGATGCGACGGGAACGCCGGGAATTCTTTCCCTACGAAACAGGGAAAGGATCCCTCATCTCGAGCTATGAGGCGGAAACGGGGCTCCCCTGGATATGTGCGGGACCCACGTGCTTCCTCTCGAGTGGAGACGGGTATGTCGGGGAACTTCTTGAGTTGCAGCAAGGGTGTGAAGGACCCTTTGGAACTTCCAGTGGTTAGACGTGATTAGCCTCGAGAAGCCTCAGCGGAAATGGGCCTCATCTCGCCTGGAGGGCAAAACCTCCTGGATTTTCTCGAGTTGCGGCAGGTGCTCTCGACTTACGACGGGGACCTCAGGGACCCGCTCTGGTGGCCTCAGGAAAGGCCAGTCCCCTTGCGAGTTCCTCGGGGGCCTCTCGGGATTCCTCTCCCGTCGATGCCGGGGCCTAAGACCTTGTGTGGAGTCGGGGCCGAGAACCTGAGGATTCCTCTCCAGTGCTGACATGGATCTTGGGGTACTTCTGGAGTCACCCCAGGGGAGTCAGTCCTCGTCTCGAATGCGGGCATGCACTTGCGCTTTCCTCCAGAGCGGTAGCAGCAGTGTCACGCAGTCCGCCGAGTGGATCAAAGGATCTATGGTTTTCCCTCGAGTCTTTCCCATGAGGCTTTCACACGAGGCTTTCCCACAGGTCTGTCCCACGTGCACACGTGGTGGGAGTCGATCCTCGGCTTGAACGTCAAGGCAGTGCAGGGAAAACAGGTTCCTCTGGAATGGACTGACACATCTGGGGGACTCTTGGAATGGTGGCATGACCCTGGAGTTCCTCTCGCCTTTCCTGTGGAGAGCGCCTCCTCTTGAGATGCGACGGGAACGCCGGGAATTCTTTCCCTACGAAACAGGGAAAGGATCCCTCATCTCGAGCTAGGAGGCGGAAACGGGGCTCCCCTGGATGTGTGCACGACACCACGTGCTTCCTCTCGAGTGCAGACGGGTATGTCGGGGAACTTCTTGAGTTGCAGCAAGGGTGTGAAGGACCCTTGGGAAGTTCCAGTGGTTAGATGTGATTGGCCTCGAGAAGCCTCAGCTGAAATGGGCCTCATCTCGCCTGGAGGGCAAAACCTCCTGGATTTTCTCGAGTTGCGGCAGGTGCTCACGACTTACGACGGGGACCTCAGGGACCCGCTCTGGTGGCCTCAGGAAAGGCCAGTCCCCATGCGAGTTCCTCGGGGGCCTCTCGGGATTCCTCTCCCGTCGATGCCGGGGCCTAAGACCTTGTGTGGAGTCGGGGCCGGAACCTGAGGATTCCTCTCCAGTGCTGACATGGATCTTGGGGTACTTCTGGAGTCTCCCCAGGGTAGTCAGTCCTCGTCTCGAATGCGGGCATGCACTTGCGCTTTCCTCCAGAGCGGTAGCAGCAGTGTCACGCAGTCCGCCGCGTGGAGCAAAGGATCTATCGTTTTCCCTCGTGTCTTTCCCACGAGGCTTTCGCACGAGGCTTTCCCACAGGGCTGTCCCACGTGCACACGTGGTGGGAGTCGATCCTCGGCTTGAACGTCAAGGCAGTGCAGGGAAAACAGGTTCCTCTGGAATGGACTGACACATCTGGGGGACTCTTGGAATGGTGTCACGACCCTGGAGTTCCTCTCGCCTTTCCTGTGGAGAGCGCCTCCTCTTGAGATGCGACGGGAACGCCGGGAATTCTTTCCCTACGAAACAGGGAAAGGATCCCTCATCTCGAGCTAGGAGGCGGAAACGGGGCTCCCCTGGATGTGTGCGGGACCCCACGTGCTTCCTCTCGAGTGGAGACGGGTATGTCGGGGAACTTCTTGAGTTGCAGCAATGGTGTGAAGGACCCTTTGGAAGTTCCAGTGGTTAGATGTGATTGGCCTCGAGAAGCCTCAGCGGAAATGGGCCTCATCTCGCCTGGAGGGCAAAACCTCCTGGATTTTCTAGAGTTGCGGCAGGTGCTCTCGACTTACGACAGGGACCTCAGGGAACCGCTCTGGTGGCCTCAGGAAAGGCCAGTCCAGATGCGAGTTCCTCGGGGGCGTCTCGGGATTCCTCTCCCGTCGATGCCGGGGCCTAAGACCTTGTGTGGAGTCGGGGCCGGAACCTGAGGATTCCTCTCCAGTGCTGACATGGATCTTGGGGTACTTCTGGAGTCTCCCCAGGGGAGTCAGTCCTCGTCTCGAATGCGGGCATACACTTGCGCTTTCCTCCAGAGCGGTAGCAGCAGTGTCACCCAGTCCGCCGCGTGGATCAAAGGATCTATGGTTTTCCCTCGAGTCTTTCCCACGAGGCTTTCCCACGAGGCTTTCCCACGAGGCTTTCCCACAGGGCTGTCCCACGTGCACACGTGGTGGGAGTGGATCCTCGGCTTGAACGTCAAGGCAGTGCAGGGAAAACAGGTTCCTCTGGAATGGACTGACACATCTGGGGGACTCTTGGAATGGTGTCACGACCCTGGAGTTCCTCTCGCCTTTCCTGTGGAGAGCGCCTCCTCTTGAGATGCGACGGGAACGCCGGGAATTCTTTCCCTACGAAACAGGGAAAGGATCCCTCATCTCGAGCTAGGAGGCGGAAACGGGGCTCCCCTGGATGTGTGCGGGACCCACGTGCTTCCTCTCGAGTGGAGACGGGTATGTCGGGGAACTTCTTGATGTGCAGCAAGGGTGTGAAGGACCCTTTGGAAGTTCCAGTGGTTAGACGTGATTAGCCTCGAGAAGCCTCAGCGGAAACGGGCCTCATCTCGCCTGGAGGGCAAAACCTCCTGGATTTTCTCGAGTTGCGGCAGGTGCTCTCGACTTACGACGGGGACCTCAGGGACCCGCTCTGGTGGCCTCAGGAAAGGCCAGTCCCTATGCGAGTTCCTCGGGGGCCTCTCGGGATTCCTCTCCCGTCGATGCCGGGGCCTAAGACCTTGTGTGGAGTCGGGGCCGGAAACTGAGGATTCCTCTCCAGTGTTGACATGGATCTTGGGGTACTTCTGGAGTCTCCCCAGGGGAGTCAGTCCTCGTCTCGAATGCGGGCATGCACTTGCGCTTTCCTCCAGAGCGGTAGCAGCAGTGTCACGCAGTCCGCCGCGTGGATCAAAGGATCTATGGTTTTCCCTCGAGTCTTTCCCACGAGGCTTTCCCACGAGGCTTTCCCACAGGGCTGTCCCACGTACACACGTGGTGGGAGTCGATCCTCGGCTTGAACGTCAAGGCAGTGCAGGGAAAACAGGTTCCTCTGGAATGGACTGACACATCTGGGGGACTCTTGGAATGGTGGCATGACCCTGGAGTTACTCTCGCCTTTCCTGTGGAGAGCGCCTCCTCTTGAGATGCGACGGGAACGCCGGGAATTCTTTCCCTACGAAACAGGGAAAGGATCCCTCATCTCGAGCTCGGAGGCGGAAACGGGGTTCACCTGGATGTGTGCGGGACCCACGTGCTTCCTCTCGAGTGGAGACGGGTATGTCGGGGAACTTCTTGAGTTGCAGCAAGGGTGTGAAGGACCCTTTGGAAGTTCCAGTGGTTAGACGTGATTAGCCTCGAGAAGCCTCAGCGGAAATGGGCCTCATCTCGCCTGGAGGGCAAAACCTCCTGGATTTTCTCGAGTTGCGGCAGGTGCTCTCGACTTACGACGGGGACCTCAGGGACCCGCTCTGGTGGCCTCAAGAAAGGCCAGTCCCCATGCGAGTTCCTCGGGGGCCTCTGGGGATTCCTCTCCCGTCGATGCCGGGGCCTAAGACCTTGTGTGGAGTCGGGGCCGGAACCTGAGGATTCCTCTCCAGTGCTGACATGGATCTTGGGGTACTTCTGGAGTCTCCCCAGGGGAGTCAGTCCTCGTCTCGAATGCGGGCATGCACTTGCGCTTTCCTCCAGAGCGGTAGCAGCAGTGTCACGCAGTCCGCCGCGTGGAGCAAAGGATCTATTGTTTTCCCTCGAGTCTTTCCCACGAGGCTTTCACACGAGGCTTTCCCACGAGGCTTTCCCACAGGGCTGTCCCACGTGCTCACGTGGTGGGAGTCGATCCTCGGCTTGAACGTCAAGGCAGTGCAGGGAAAACAGGTTCCTCTGGAATGGACTGACACATCTGGGGGACTCTAGGAATGGTGGCACGACCCTGGAGTTCCTCTCGGCTTTCCTGTGGAGAGCGCCTCCTCTTGAGATGCGACGGGAACGCCGGGAATTCTTGCCCTACGAAACAGGGAAAGGATCCCTCATCTCGCAGTAGGAGGCAGAAACGGGGCTCCCCTGGATGTGTGCGGGACCCCACGAGCTTCCTCTCGAGTGGAGACGGGTATGTCGGGGAAATTCTTGAGTTGCAGCAAGGGTGTGAAGGACCCTTTGGAAGTTCCAGTGGTTAGACGTGATTGGCCTCGAGAAGCCTCAGCGGAAATGGGCCTCATCTCGCCTGGAGGGCAAAACCTCCTGGATTTTCTCGAGTTGCGGCAGGTGCTCTCGACTTACGACGGGGACCTCAGGGACCCGCTCTGGTGGCCTCAGGAAAGGCCAGTCCCCATGCGAGTTCCTCGGGGGCCTCTCGGGATTCCTCTCCCGTCGATGCCGGGGCCTAAGACCTTGTGTGGAGTCGGGGCCGGAACCTGAGGATTCCTCGCCAGTGCTGACATGGATCTTGGGGTACTTCTGGAGTCTCCCCAGGGGAGTCAGTCCTCGTCTCGAATGCGGGCATGCACTTGCGCTTTCCTCCAGAGCGGTAGCAGCAGTGTCACGCAGTGCGCCGCGTGGATCAAAGGATCTATGGTTTTCCCTCGAGTCTTTCCCACGAGGCTTTCCCACGAGGCTTTCCCACAGTGCTGTCCCACGTGCACACGTGGTGGGAGTGGATCCTCGGCTTGAACGTCAAGGCAGTGCAGGGAAAACAGGTTCCTCTGGAATGGACTGACACATCTGGGGGACTCTTGGAATGGTGGCACGACCCTGGAGTTCCTCTCGCCTTTCCTGTGGAGAGCGCCTCCTCTTGAGATGCGACGGGAACGCCGGGAATTCCTGCCCTACGAAACAGGGAAAGGATCCCTCATCTCGCAGTAGGAGGCAGAAACGGGGCTCCCCTGGATGTGTGCGGGACCCCACGTGCTTCCTCTCGAGTGGAGACGGGTATGTCGGGGAAATTCTTGAGTTGCAGCAAGGGTGTGAAGGACCCTTTGGAAGGTCCTGTGGTTAGACGTGATTGGCCTCGAGAAGCCTCAGCGGAAATGGGCCTCATCTCGCCTGGAGGGCAAAACCTCCTGGATTTTCTCGAGTTGCGGCAGGTGCTCTCGACTTACGACGGGGACCTCAAGGACCCGCTCTGGTGGCCTCAGGAAAGGCCAGTCCCCATGCGAGTTCCTCGGGGGCCTCTCGGGATACCTCTCCCGTCGATGCCGGGGCCTAAGACCTTGTGTGGAGTCTGGGCCGGAACCTGAGGATTCCTCTCCAGTGATGACATGGATCTTGGGGTACTTCTGGAGTCTCCCCAGGGGAGTCAGTCCTCGTCTCGAATGCGGGCATGCACTTGCGCTTTCCTCCAGAGCGGTAGCAGCAGTGTCACGCAGGCCGCCGCGTGGATCAAAGGATCTATGGTTTTCCCTCGAGTCTTTCCCACGAGGCTTTCCCACGAGGCTTTCCCACAGGGCTGTCCCACGTGCACACGTGTTGGGAGTCGATCCTCGGCTTGAACGTCAAGGCAGTGCAGGGAAAACAGGTTCCTCTGGAATGGACTGACACATCTGGGGGACTCTTGGAATGGTGGCACGACCCTGGAGTTCCTCTCGCCTTTCCTGTGGAGAGCGCCTCCTCTTGAGATGCGACGGGAACGCCGGGAATTCTTTCCCTACGAAACAGGGAAAGGATCCCTTATCTCGAGCTAGGAGGCGGAAACCGGGCTCCCCTGGATGTGTGCGGGACCCCACGTGCTTCCTCTCGAGTGGAGACGGGTATGTCGGGGAACTTCTTGAGTTACAGCAAGGGTGTGAAGGAACCTTTGGAAGTTCCAGTGGTTAGACGTGATTGGCCTCGAGAAGCCTCAGCGGAAATAGGCCTCATCTCGCCTGGAGGGCAAAACCTCCTGGATATTCTCGAGTTGCGGCAGGTGCTCTCGACTTACGACGGGGACCTCAGGGACCCGCTCTGGTGGCCTCAGGAAAGGCCAGTCCCGATGCGAGTTCCTCGGTGGCCTCTCGGGATTCCTCTCCCGTCGATGCCGCGGCCTAAGACCTTGTGTGGAGTCGGGGCCGGAACCTGAGGATTCCTCTCCAGTGCTGACATGGATCTTGGGGTACTTCTGGAGTCTCCCCAGGGGAGTCAGTCCTCGTCTCGAATGCGGGCATGCACTTGCCCTTTCCTCCAGAGCGGTAGCAGCAGTGTCACGCAGTCCGCCGCGTGGATCAAAGGATCTATGGTTTTCCCTCGAGTCTTTCCCACGAGGCTTTCCCACGAGGCTTTCCCACAGGGCTGTCCCACGTGCACACGTGGTGGGAGTCGATCCTCGGCTTGAACGTCAAGGCAGTGCAGGGAAAACAGGTTCCTCTGGAATGGACTGACACATCTGGGGGACTCTTGGAATGGTGGCACGACCCTGGAGTTCCTCTCGCCTTTCCTGTGGAGAGCGCCTCCTCTTGAGATGCGACGGGAACGCTGGGAATTCTTGCCCTACGAAACAGGGAAAGGATCCCTCATCTCGCAGTAGGAGGCAGAAACGGGGCTCCCCTGGATGTGTGCGGGACCCCACGTGCTTCCTCTCGAGTGGAGACGGGTATGTCGGGGAAATTCTTGAGTTGCAGCAAGGGTGTGAAGGACCCTTTGGAAGTTCCAGTGGTTAGACGTGATTGGCCTCGAGAAGCCTCAGCGGAAATGGGCCTCATCTCGCCTGGAGGGCAAAACCTCCTGGATTTTCTCGAGTTGCGGCAGGTGCTCTCGACTTACGACGGGGACCTCAAGGACCCGCTCTGGTGGCCTCAGGAAAGGCCAGTCCCCATGCGAGTTCCTCGGGGGCCTCTCGGGCTTCCTCTCCCGTCGATGCCGGGGCCTAAGACCTTGTGTGGAGTCGGGGCCGGAACCTGAGGATTCCTCTCCAGTGCTGACATGGATCTTGGGGTACTTCTGGAGTCTCCCCAGGGGAGTCAGTCCTCGTCTCGAATGCGGGCATGCACTTGCGCTTTCCTCCGGAGCGGTAGCAGCAGTGTCACGCAGTCCGCCGCGTGGATCAAAGGATCTATGGTTTTCCCTCGAGTCTTTCCCACGAGGCTTTCCCACGAGGCTTTCCCACAGGGCTGTCCCACGTGCACACGTGTTGGGAGTCGATCCTCGGCTTGAACGTCAAGGCAGTGCAGGGAAAACAGGTTCCTCTGGAATGGACTGACACATCTGGGGGACTCTTGGAATGGTGTCACGACCCTGGAGTTCCTCTCGCCTTTCCTGTGGAGAGCGCCTCCTCTTGAGATGCGACGGGAACGCCGGGAATTCTTTCCCTACGAAAAAGGGAAAGGATCCCTTATCTCGAGCTAGGAGGCGGAAACGGGGCTCCCCTGGATGTGTGCGGGACCCCACGTGCTTCCTCTCGAGTGGAGACGGGTATGTCGGGGAACTTCTTGAGTTACAGCAAGGGTGTGAAGGAACCTTTGGAAGTTCCAGTGGTTAGACGTGATTGGCCTCGAGAAGCCTCAGCGGAAATGGGCCTCATCTCGCCTGGAGGGCAAAACCTCCTGGATATTCTCGAGTTGCGGCAGGTGCTCTCGACTTACGACGGGGACCTCAGGGACCCGCTCTGGTGGCCTCAGGAAAGGCCAGTCCCGATGCGAGTTCCTCGGTGGCCTCTCGGGATTCCTCTCCCGTCGATGCCGCGGCCTAAGACCTTGTGTGGAGTCGGGGCCGGAACCTGAGGATTCCTCTCCAGTGCTGACATGGATCTTGGGGTACTTCTGGAGTCTCCCCAGGGGAGTCAGTCCTCGTCTCGAATGCGGGCATGCACTTGCGCTTTCCTCCAGAGCGGTAGCAGCAGTGTCACGCAGTCCGCCGCGTGGATCAAAGGATCTATGGTTTTCCCTCGAGTCTTTCCCACGAGGCTTTCCCACGAGGCTTTCCCACAGGGCTGTCCCACGTGCACACGTGGTGGGAGTCGATCCCCTGCTTGAACGTCAAGGCAGTGCAGGGAAAACAGGTTCCTCTGGAATGGACTGACACATCTGGGGCACTCTTGGAATGGTGGCACGACCCTGGAGTTCCTCTCGCCTTTCCTGTGGAGAGCGCCTCCTCTTGAGATGCGACGGGAACGCCGGGAATTCTTTCCCTACGAAACAGGGAAATGATCCCTCATCTCGAGGTAGGAGGCGGAAACGGGGCTCCCCTGGATGTGTGCGGGACCCCACGTGCTTCCTCTCGAGTGCAGACGGGTATGTCGGGGAACTTCTTGAGTTGCAGCAAGGGTGTGAAGGACCCTTTGGAAGTTCCAGTGGTTAGACGTGATTGGCCTCGAGAAGCCTCAGCGGAAATGAGCCTCATCTCGCCTCAGGGCAAAACCTCCTGGATTTTCTCGAGTTGCGGCAGGTGATCTCGACTTACGACGGGGACCTCAGGGACCTGCTCTGGTTGCCTTAGGAAAGGCCAGTCCCCATTCGAGTTCCTCGGGGGCCTCTCGGGATTCCTCTCCCTTCGATGCCGGGGCCTAAGACCTTGTGTGGAGTCGGGGCCGGAACCTGAGGATTCCTCTCCAGTGCTGACATGGATCTTGGGGTACTTCTGGAGTCTCCCCAGGGGAGTCAGTCCTCGTCTCGAATGCGGGCATGCACTTGCGCTTTCCTCCAGAGCGGTAGCAGCAGTGTCATGCAGTCCGCCGCGTGGATCAAAGGATCTATGGTTTTCCCTCGAGTCTTTCCCACGAGGCTTTCCCACGAGGCTTTCCCACAGGGCTGTCCCACGTGCACACGTGGTGGGAGTCGATCCTCGGCTTGAACGTCAAGGCAGTGCAGGGAAAACAGGTTCCTCTGGAATGGACTGACACATCTGGGGGACTCTTGGAATGGTGTCACGACCCTGGAGTTCCTCTCGCCTTTCCTGTGGAGAGCGCCTCCTCTTGAGATGCGACGGGAACGCCGGGAATTCTTTCCCTACGAAACAGGGAAAGGATCCCTCATCTCGAGCTAGGAGGCGGAAACGGGGCTCCCCTGGATGTGTGCGGGACCCACGTGCTTCCTCTCGAGTGGAGACGGGTATGTCGGGGATCTTCTTGAGTTGCAGCAAGGGTGTGAAGGACCCTTTGGAAGTTCCAGTTGTTAGACGTGATTAGCCTCGAGAAGCCTCAGCGGAAATGGGCCTCATCTCGCCTGGAGGGCAAAACCTCCTGGATTTTCTCGAGTTGCGGCAGGTGCTCTCGACTTACGACGGGGACCTCAGGGACCCGCTCTGGTGGCCTCAGGAAAGGCCAGTCCCCATGCGAGTTCCTCGGGGGCCTCTCGGGCTTCCTCTCCCGTCGATGCCGGGGCCTAAGACCTTGTGTGGAGTCGGGGCCGGAACCTGAGGATTCCTCTCCAGTGCTGACATGGATCTTGGGGTACTTCTGGAGTCTCCCCAGGGGAGTCAGTCCTCGTCTCGAATGCGGGCATGCACTTGCGCTTTCCTCCAGAGCGGTAGCAGCAGTGTCATGCAGTCCGCCGCGTGGATCAAAGGATCTATGGTTTTCCCTCGAGTCTTTCCCACGAGGCTTTCCCACGAGGCTTTCCCACAGGGCTGTCCCACGTGCACACGTGGTGGGAGTCGATCCTCGGCTTGAACGTCAAGGCAGTGCAGGGAAAACAGGTTCCTCTGGAATGGACTGACACATCTGGGGGACTCTTGGAATGGTGTCACGACCCTGGAGTTCCTCTCGCCTTTCCTGTGGAGAGCGCCTCCTCTTGAGATGCGATGGGAACGCCGGGAATTCTTTCCCTACGAAACAGGGAAAGGATCCCTCATCTCGAGCTAGGAGGCGGAAACGGGGCTCCCCTGGATGTGTGCGGGACCCACGTGCTTCCTCTCGAGTGGAAACGGGTATGTCGGGGATCTTCTTGAGTTGCAGCAAGGGTGTGAAGGACCCTTTGGAAGTTCCAGTGGTTAGACGTGATTAGCCTCGAGAAGCCTCAGCGGAAATGGGCCTCATCTCGCCTGGAGGGCAAAACCTCCTGGATTTTCTCGAGTTGCGGCAGGTGCTCTCGACTTACGACGGGGACCTCAGGAACCCGCTCTGGTGGCCTCAGGAAAGGCCAGTCCCCATGCGAGTTCCTCGGGGGCCTCTGGGGATTCCTCTCCCGTCGATGCCGGGGCCTAAGACCTTGTGTGGAGTCGGGGCCGGAACCTGAGGATTCCTCTCCAGTGCTGACATGGATCTTGGGCTACTTCTGGAGTCTCCCCAGGGGAGTCAGTCCTCGTCTCGAATGCGGGCATGCACTTGCGCTTTCCTCCAGAGCGGTAGCAGCAGTGTCACGCAGTCCGCCGCATGGATCAAAGGATCTATGGTTTTCCCTCGAGTCTTTCCCAGGAGGCTTTCCCACGAGGCTTTCCCACAGGGCTGTCCCACGTGCACACGTGGTGGGAGTCGATCCTCGGCTTGAACGTCAAGGCAGTGCAGGGAAAACAGGTTCCTCTGGAATGGACTGACACATCTGGGGGACTCTTGGAATGGTGTCACGACCCTGGATTTCCTCTCGCCTTTCCTGTGGAGATCGCCTCCTCTTGAGATGCGACGGGAACGCCGGGAATTCTTTCCCTACGAAACATGGAAAGGATCCCTCATCTCGAGCTAGGAGGCGGAAACGGGGCTCCCCTGGATGTGTGCGGGACCCCAAGTGCTTCCTCTCGAGTGGAGACGGGTATGTCGGGGAACTTCTTGAGTTGCAGCAACGGTGTGAAGGACCCTTTGGAAGTTCCAGTGGTTAGATGTGATTGGCCTCGAGAAGCCTCAGCGGAAATGGGCCTCATCTCGCCTGGAGGGCAAAACCTCCTGGATTTTCTCGAGTTACGGCAGGTGCTCTCGACTTACGACGGGGACCTCAGGGAACCGCTCTGGTGGCCACAGGAAAGGCCAGTCCCCATGCGAGTTCCTCGGGGGCCTCTCGGGATTCCTCTCCCGTCAATGCCGGGGCCTAAGACTTTGTGTGGAGTCTGTGCCGGAACCTGAGGATTCCTCTCCAGTGCTGACATGGATCTTGGGTTACTTCTGGAGTCTCCCCAGGGGAGTCAGTCCTCGTCTCGAATGCGGGCATGCACTTGCGCTTCCTCCAGAGCGGTAGCAGCAGTGTCACGCAGTCCGCCGTGTGGATCAAAGGATCTATGGTTTTCCCTCGAGTCTTTCCCACGAGGCTTTCCCACGAGGCTTTCCCACAGGGCTGTCCCACGTGCACACGTGATGGGAGTGGATCCTCGGCTTGAACGTCAAGGCAGTGAAGGGAAAACAGGTTCCTCTGGAATGGAGTGACACATCTGGGGGTCTCTTGGAATGGTGCCACGACCCAGGAGTTCCTCTCGCCATTCCTGTGGAGAGCGCCTCCTCTTGAGATGCGACGGGAACGCCGGGAATTCTTTCCCTACGAAACAGGGAAAGGATCCCTCATCTCGAGCTAGGAGGCGGAAACGGGGCTCCCCTGGATGTGTGCGGAACCCCACCTGCTTCCTCTTGAGTGGAGACGGGTATGTAGGGGAACTTCTTGAGTTGCAGCAATGGTGTGAAGGATCCTTTGGAAGTTCCAGTGGTTAGATGTGATTGGCCTCGAGAAGCCTCAGCGGAAATGGGCCTCATCTCGCCTGGAGGGCAAAACCTCCTGGATTTTCTCGAGTTGCGGCAGGTGCTCTCGACTTACGACGGGGACCTCAGGGAACGGCTCTGGTGGCCTCAGGAAAGGCCAGTCCCCATGCGAGTTCCTCGGGGGCGTCTCGGGATTCCTCTCCCGTCGATGCCGGGTCCTAAGACCTTGTGTGGAGTAGGGGCCGGAACCTGAGAATTCCTCTCCAGTGCTGACATGGACCTTGGGGTACTTCTGGAGTCTCCCCAGGGGAGTCAGTCCTCGTCTCGAATGCGGGCATGCACTTGCGCCTTACTCCAGAGCGGTAGCAGCAGTGTCACGCAGTCCGCCGCATGGATCAAAGGATCTATGGTTTTCCCTCGAGTCTTTCCCATGAGGCTTTCCCACGAGGCTTTCCCACAGGGCTGTCCCACGTGCACACGTGGTGGGAGTCGATCCTCGGCTTGAACGTCAAGGAGGTGCAGGGAAAACAGGTTCCTCTGGAATGGACTGACACATCTGGGGGACTCTTGGAATGGTGGCACGACCCTGGAGTTCCTCTCGCCTTTCCTGTGGAGAGCGCCTCCTCTTGAGATGCGACGGGAACGCCGGGAATTCTTTCCCTACGAAACAGGGAAAGGATCCCTCATCTCGAGCTAGGAGGCGGAAACGGGGCTCCCCTGGATGTGGGCGGGACACCACGTGCTTCCTCTCGAGTGGAGACGGGTATGTCGGGGAACTTCTTGAGTTGCAGCAAGGGTGTGAAGGACCCTTTGGAAGTTCCAGTGGTTAGACGTGATTAGCCTCGAGAAGCCTCAGCGGAAATGGGCCTCATCTCGCCTGGAGGGCAAAACCTCCTGGATTTTCTCGAGTTGCGGCAGGTGCTCTCGACTTACGACGGGGACCACAGGGAACGGCTCTGGTGGCCTCAGGAAAGGCCAGTCCCCATGCGAGTTCCTCGGGGGCGTCTCGGGATTCCTCTCCCGTCGATGCCGGGGCCTAAGACCTTGTGTGGAGTCGGGGCCGGAACCTGAGGATTCCTCTCCAGTGCTGACATGGATCTTGGGGTACTTCTGGAGTCTCCCCAGGGGAGTCAGTCCTCGTCTCGAATGCGGGCATGCACTTGCGCTTTCCTCCGGAGCGGTAGCAGCAGTGTCACGCAGTCCGCCGCGTGGATCAAAGGATCTATGGTTTTCCCTCGAGTCTTTCCCACGAGGCTTTCCCACGAGGCTTTCCCACAGGGCTGTCCCACGTGCACACCTGGTGGGAGTCGATCCTCGGCTTGAACGTCAAGGCAGTGCAGGGAAAACAGGTTCCTCTGGAATGGACTGACACATCTGGGGGACTCTTGGAATGGTGGCACGACCCAGGAGTTTCTCTCGCCTTTCCTGTAGAGAGCGCCTCCTCTTGAGATGCGACGGGAACGCCGGGAATTCTTTCCCTACGAAGCAGGGAAAGGATCCCTCATCTCGAGCTAGGAGGCGGAAACGGGGCTCCCCTGGATGTGTGCGGGACCCACGTGCTTCCTCTCGAGTGGAGACGGGTATGTCGGGGAACTTCTTGGGTTGCAGCAAGGGTGTGAAGGACCCTTTGGAATTTCCAGTGGTTAGACGTGATTAGCCTCGAGAAGCCTCAGCGGAAATGGGCCTCATCTCGCCTGGAGGGCAAAACCTCCTGGATTTCCTCGAGTTGCGGCAGGTGCTCTCGACTTACGACGGGGACCTCAGGGACCCGCTCTGGTGGCCTCAGGAAAGGCCAGTCCCCATGCGAGTTCCTCGGGGGGCTCTCGGGATTCCTCTCCCGTCGATGCTGGGGCCTCAGACCTTGTGTGGAGTCGGGGTCGGAACCTGAGGATTCCTCTCCACTGCTGACATGGATCTTGGGGTACTTCTGGAGTCTCCCCAGGGGAGTCAGTCCTCGTCTCGAATGCGGGCATGCACTTGCGCTTTCCTCCAGAGCGGTAGCAGCAGTGTCACGCAGTCCTCCGCGTGGATCAAAGGATCTATGGTTTTCCCTCGAGTCTTTCCCACGAGGCTTTCCCACGAGGCTTTCCCACAGGGCTGTCCCACGTGCACACGTGGTGGGAGTCGATCCTCGGCTTGAACGTCAAGGCAGTGCAGGGAAAACAGGTTCCTCTGGAATGGACTGACACATCTGGGGGACTCTTGGAATGGTGTCACGACCCTGGAGTTCCTCTCGCCTTTCCTGTGGAGAGCGCCTCCTCTTGAGATGCGACGGGAACGCAGGGAATTCTTTCCCTACCAAACAGGGAAAGGATCCCTCATCTCGAGCTAGGAGGCGGAAACGGGGCTCCCCTGGATGTGTGCGGAACCCCACCTGCTTCCTCTCGAGTGGAGACGGGTATGTCGGGGAACTTCTTGAGTTGCAGCAATGGTGTGAAGGATCCTTTGGAAGTTCCAGTGGTTAGATGTGATTGGCCTCGAGAAGCCTCAGCGGAAATGGGCCTCATCTCGACTGGAGGGCAAAACCTCCTGGATTTTCTCGAGTTGCGGCAGGTGCTCTCGACTTACGACGGGGACCTCAGGGAACGGCTCTGGTGGCCTCAGGAAAGGCCAGTCCCCATGCGAGTTCCTCGGGGGCGTCTCGGGATTCCTCTCCCGTCGATGCCGGGGCCTAAGACCTTGTGTGGAGTCGGGGCCGGAACCTGAGGATTCCTCTCCAGTGCTGACATGGATCTTGGGGTACTTCTTGAGTCACCCCAGGGGAGTCAGTCCTCGTCTCGAATGCGGGCATGCACTTGCGCTTTCCTCCAGAGCGGTAGGAGCAGTGTCACGCAGTCCGCCGCGTGGATCAAAGGATCTATGGTTTTCCCTCGAGTCTTTCCCACGAGGCTTTCCCACGAGGCTTTCCCACATTGCTGTCCCACGTGCACACGTGATGGGAGTGGATCCTCGGCTTGAACGTCAAGGCAGTGAAGGGAAAACAGGTTCCTCTGGAATGGACTGACACATCTGGGGGTCTCTTGGAATGGTGCCACGACCCAGGAGTTCCTCTCGCCTTTCCTGTGGAGAGCGCCTCCTCTTGAGATGCGACGGGAACGCCGGGAATTCTTTCCCTACGAAACAGGGAAAGGATCCCTCATCTCGAGCTAGGAGGCGGAAACGGGGCTCCCCTGGATGTGTGCGGAACCCCACCTGCTTCCTCTCGAGTGGAGACGGGTATGTCGGGGAACTTCTTGAGTTGCAGCAATGGTGTGAAGGATCCTTTGGAAGTTCCAGTGGTTAGATGTGATTGGCCTCGAGAAGCCTCAGCGGAAATGGGCCTCATCTCGCCTGGAGGGCAAAACCTCCTGGATTTTCTCGAGTTGCGGCAGGTGCTCTCGACTTACGACGGGGACCTCAGGGAACGGCTCTGGTGGCCTCAGGAAAGGCCAGTCCCCATGCGAGTTCCTCGGGGGCGTCTCGGGATTCCTCTCCCGTCGATGCCGGGTCCTAAGACCTTGTGTGGAGTAGGGGCCGGAACCTGAGGATTCCTCTCCAGTGCTGACATGGACCTTGGGGTACTTCTGGAGTCTCCCCAGGGGAGTCAGTCCTCGTCTCGAATGCGGGCATGCACTTGCGCCTTACTCCAGAGCGGTAGCAGCAGTGTCACGCAGTCCGCCGCATGGATCAAAGGATCTATGGTTTTCCCTCGAGTCTTTCCCATGAGGCTTTCCCACGAGGCTTTCCCACAGGGATGTCCCACGTGCACACGTGGTGGGAGTCGATCCTCGGCTTGAACGTCAAGGAGGTGCAGGGAAAACAGGTTCCTCTGGAATGGACTGACACATCTGGGGGACTCTTGGAATGGTGGCACGACCCTGGAGTTCCTCTCGCCTTTCCTGTGGAGAGCGCCTCCTCTTGAGATGCGACGGGAACGCCGGGAATTCTTTCCCTACGAAACAGGGAAAGGATCCCTCATCTCGAGCTAGGAGGCGGAAACGGGGCTCCCCTGGATGTGGGCGGGACACCACGTGCTTCCTCTCGAGTGGAGACAAGTATGTCGGGGAACTTCTTGAGTTGCAGCAAGGGTGTGAAGGACCCTTTGGAAGTTCCAGTGGTTAGACGTGATTAGCCTCGAGAAGCCTCAGCGGAAATGGGCCTCATCTCGCCTGGAGGGCAAAACCTCCTGGATTTTCTCGAGTTGCGGCAAGTGCTCTCGACTTACGACGGGGACCTCAGGGAACGGCTCTGGTGGCCTCAGGAAAGGCCAGTCCCCATGCGAGTTCCTCGGGGGCGTCTCGGGATTCCTCTCCCGTCGATGCCGGGGCCTAAGACCTTGTGTGGAGTCGGGGCCGGAACCTGAGGATTCCTCTCCAGTGCTGACATGGATCTTGGGGTACTTCTGGAGTCTCCCCAGGGGAGTCAGTCCTCGTCTCGAATGCGGGCATGCACTTGCGCTTTCCTCCAGAGCGGTAGCAGCAGTGTCACGCAGTCCGCCGCGTGGATCAAAGGATCTATGGTTTTCCCTCGAGTCTTTCCCACGAGGCTTTCCCACGAGGCTTTCCCACAGGGCTGTCCCACGTGCACACCTGGTGGGAGTCGATCCTCGGCTTGAACGTCAAGGCAGTGCAGGGAAAACAGGTTCCTCTGGAATTTACTGACACATCTGGGGGACTCTTGGAATGGTGGCACGACCCAGGAGTTCCTCTCGCCTTTCCTGTGGAGAGCGCCTCCTCTTGAGATGCGACGGGAACGCCGGGAATTCTTTCCCTACGAAGCAGGGAAAGGATCCCTCATCTCGAGCTAGGAGGCGGAAACGGGGCTCCCCTGGATGTGTGCGGGACCCACGTGCTTCCTCTCGAGTGGAGACGGGTATGTCGGGGAACTTCTTGAGTTGCAGCAAGGGTGTGAAGGACCCTTTGGAATTTCCAGTGGTTAGACGTGATTAGCCTCGAGAAGCCTCAGCGGAAATGGGCCTCATCTCGCCTGGAGGGCAAAACCTCCTGGATTTCCTCGAGTTGCGGCAGGTGCTCTCGACTTACGACGGGGACCTCAGGGACCCGCTCTGGTGGCCTCAGGAAAGGCCAGTCCCCATGCGAGTTCCTCGGGGGCCTCTCGGGATTCCTCTCCCGTCGATGCTGGGGCCTAAGACCTTGTGTGGAGTCGGGGTCGGAACCTGAGGATTCCTCTCCACTGCTGACATGGATCTTGGGGTACTTCTGGAGTCTCCCCAGGGGAGTCAGTCCTCGTCTCGAATGCGGGCATGCACTTGCGCTTTCCTCCAGAGCGGTAGCAGCAGTGTCACGCAGTCCGCCGCGTGGATCAAAGGATCTATGGTTTTCCCTCGAGTCTTTCCCACGAGGCTTTCCCACGAGGCTTTCCCACAGGGCTGTCCCACGTGCACACGTGGTGGGAGTCGATTCTCGGCTTGAACGTCAAGGCAGTGCAGGGAAAACAGGTTCCTCTGGAATGGACTGACACATCTGCGGGACTCTTGGAATGGTGGCACGACCCTGGAGTTCTTCTCGCCTTTCCTGTGGAGAGCGCCTCCTCTTGAGATGCGACGGGAACGCCGGAATTCTTTCCCTACGAAACAGGGAAAGGATCCATCATCTCGAGCTAGGAGGCGGAAACGGGGCTCCCCTGGATGTGTGCTGGACCCCACGTGCTTCCTCTCGAGTGCAGACGGGTATGTCGGGGAACTTCTTGAGTTGCAGCAAGGGTGTAAAGGACTCTTTGGAAGTTCCAGTGGTTAGATGTGATTGGCCTCGAGAAGCCTCAGCGGAAATGGGCCTCATCTCGCCTGGAGGGCAAAACCTCCTGGTTTTCTCGAGTTGCGGCAGGTGCTCTCGACTTACGACGGGGACCTCAGGGACCCGCTCTGGTGGCCTCAGGAAAGGCCAGTCCCCATGCGAGTTCCTCGGGGGCCTCTCGGCATTCCTCTCCCGTCGATGCCGGGGCCTAAGACCTTGTGTGGAGTCGGGGCCAGAACCTGAGGATTCCTCTCCAGTGCTGACATGGATCTTGGGGTACTTCTGGAGTCTCCCCAGGGGAGTCAGTCCTCGTCTCGAATGCGGGCATGCACTTGCGCTTTCCTCCAGAGCGGTAGCAGCAGTGTCACGCAGTCAGCCGCGTGGATCAAAGGATCTATGGTTTTCCCTCGAGTCTTTCCCACGAGGCTTTCCCACGAGGTTTTCCCACAGGGCTGTCCCACATGCACACGTGATGGGAGTGGATCCTCGGCTTGAACGTCAAGGCAGTGAAGGGAAAACAGGTTCCTCTGGAATGGACTGACACATCTGGGGGACTCTTGGAATGGTGGCATGACCCTGGAGTTCCTCTCGAATTTCCTGTGGAGAGCGCCTCCTCTTGAGATGCCACGGGAACGCCGGAATTCTTTCCCTACGAAACAGGGAAAGGATCCCTCATCTCGAGATAGGAGGCAGAAACGGGGCTCCCCTGGATGTGTGCGGGACCCCACGTGCTTCCTCTCGAGTGGAGACGGGTATGTCGCGGAACAGCTTGAGTTGCAGCAAGGGTGTGAAGGACCCTTTGTAATTTCCAGTGGTTAGATGTGATTAGCCTCGAGAAGCCTCAGCGGAAATGGGCCTCATCTCGCCTGGAGGGCAAAACCTCCTGGATTTTCTCGAGTTGCGGCAGGTGCTCTCGACTTACGATGGGGAACTCAGGGACCCGCTCTGGTGGCCTCAGGAAAGGCCAGTCCCCATGCGAGTTCCTCGGGGGCCTCTCGGCATTCCTCTCCCGTCAATGCCGGGGCCTAAGACCTTGTGTGCAGTCGGGGCCGGAACCTGAGGATTCCTCTCCAGTGCTGACATGGATCTTGGGGTACTTCTGGTGTCTCCCCAGGGGAGTCAGTCCTCGTCTCGAATGCGGGCATGCACTTGCGCTTTCCTCCAGAGCGGTAGCAGCAGTGTCACGCAGTCCGCCGCGTGGAACAAAGGATCTATGGTTTTCCCTCGAGTCTTTCCCACGAGGCTTTCCCACGAGGCTTTCCCACAGGGCTGTCCCACGTGCACACGTGGTGGGAGTCGATCCTCGGCTTGAACGTCAAGGCAGTGCAGGGAAAACAGGTTCCTCTGGAATGGACTGACACATCTGGGGGTCTCTTGGAATGGTACCACGACCCTGGAGTTCCTCTCGCCTTTCCTGCGGAGAGCGCCTCCTCTTGAGATGCGACGGGAACGCCGGGAATTCTTTCCCTACATAACAGGGAAAGGATCCCTCATCTCGAGCTAGGAGGCGGAAAGGGGATCCCCTGGATGTGTGCGGGACCCCACGTGCTTCCTCTCGAGTGGAGATGGGTATGTCGCGGAACTTCTTGAGTTGCAGCAAGGGTGTGAAGGACCCTTTGGAAGTTCCAGTTGTTAGACGTGATTTGCCTCGAGAAGCCTCAGCGGAAATGGGCCTCATCTCGCCTGGAGGGCAAAACCTCCTGGATTTTCTCGAGCTGCGGCAGGTGCTCTCGACTTACGACGGGGACCTCAGGGACCCGCTCTGGTGGCCTCAGGAAAGGCCAGTCCCCATGCGAGTTCCTCGGGGGCCTCTCGGGATTCCTCTCCCGTCAATGCCAGGGCCTAAGACCTTGTGTGGAGTCGGGGCTGGAACCTGAGGATTCCTCTCCAGTGCTGACATGGATCTTGGGGTACTTCTGGAGTCTCCCCAGGGGAGTCAGTCCTCGTCTCGAATGCGGGCATGCACTTGCGCTTTCCTCCAGAGCGGTAGCAGCAGTGTCACGCAGTCCGCCACGTGGATCAAAGGATCTATGGTTTTCCCTCGAGTCTTTCCCACGAGTCTTTCCCACGAGGCTTTCCCACAGGGCTGTCCCACGTGCACACGTGGTGGGAGTTGATCCTCGGATTGAACGTCAAGGCAGTGAAGGGAAAACAGTTTCCTCTGGAATGGACTGACACATCTGGGGGACTCTTGGAATGGTGGCATGACCCTGGAGTTCCTCTCGCCTTTCCTGTGGAGAGCGCCTCCTCTTGAGGTGCAACGGGAACGCCGGGAATTCTTTCCCTACGAAACAGGGAAAGGATCCCTCATCTCGAGCTAGGAGGCGGAAACGGGGCTCCCCTGGATGTTTGCGGGACCCCACGTGCTTCCTCTCGAGTGGAGACGGGTTGTCGCGGAACTGCTTGAGTTGCAGAAAGGGTGTGAAGGAACCGTTGGAATTTCCAGTGGTTAGATGTGATTAGCATCGAGAAGCATCAGCGGAAATGGGCCTCATCTCGCCTGGTGGGCAAAACCTGGATTTTCTCGAGTTCCGGCAGGTGCTCTCGACTTACGACGGGGACCTCAGAGACCCGCTTTGGTGGCCTCAGGAAAGGCCAGTCCCCATGCGAGTTCCTCGGGTCCTCTCGGGATTCCTCTCCCGTCGATGCTAGGGCCTAAGACCTTGTGTGAGTCGGGACCGGAAACTGAGGATTCCTCTCCAGTGCTGACATGGATCTTGGGGTACTTCTGGAGTCTCCCCAGGGGAGTCAGTCCTCGTCTCGAATGCTGGCATGCACTTGCGCTTTCCTCCAGAGCGGTAGCATCAGTGTCACGCAGTCCGCCGCGTGGATCAAAGGATCTATGGTTTTCCCTCGAGTCTTTCCCACGAGGCTTTCCCACGAGGCTTTCCCACAGGGCTGTCCCACGAGCACACGTGGTGGGAGTCGATCCTCGGCTTGAACGTCAAGGCAGTGCAGGGAAAACAGGTTCCTCTGTAATGGACTGACTCATATGGGGTCTCTTGGAATGGTGGCACGACCCTGGAGTTCCTCTCGCCTTTCCTGTGGGAGCGCCTCCTCTTGAGATGCGACGGGAACACCGGGAATTCTTTCCCTACGAAACAGGGAAAGGATCCCTCATCTCGAGCTAGGAGGCGGAAACGGGGCTACCCTGGATGTGTGCGGGACCCTCGTGCTTCCTATCGAGTGGAGACGGGTATGTCGGGGAACTTCTAGAGTTGCAGCAAGGGTGTGAAGGACCCTTTGGAAGTTCCAGTGGTTAGATGTGATTAGCCTCGAGAAGCCTCAGCGGAAATGGGCCTCATCTCGCCTGGAGGGCAAAACCTCCTGGATTTTCTCGAGTTGCGGCAGGTGCTCTCGAATTACGACGGGGACCTCAGGGACCCGCTCTGGTGGCCTCAGGAAAGGCCAGTCCCCATGCGAGTTCCTCGGGGGCCTCTCGGGATTCCTCTCCCATCGATGCCGGGGCCTAGGACCTTGTGTGGAGTCGGGGCCGGAACCTGAGGATTCCTCTCCAGTGCTGACATGGATCTTGGGGTACTTCTGGAGTCTCCCCAGGGGAGTCAGTCCTCGTCTCGAATGCGGGTATGCACTTGCGATTTCCTCCAGAGCGGTAAGAGCAGTGTCACGCAGTCCGCCGCGTGGATCAAAGGATCTATGGTTTTCCCTCGAGTCTTTCCCACGAGGCTTTCCCAAGTGGCTTTCCCACAGGGCTGTCCCACGTGCACACGTGGTGGGGGTCGATCCTCGGCTTGAACGTCAAGGCAGTGCAGGGAAAACAGGTTCCTCTGGAATGGACTGACACATCTGGGGGTCTCTTGGAATGGTGCCACGACCCTGGAGTTCCTCTCGCCTTTCCTGTGGAGAGCGCCACCTCTTGAGATGCGACGGGAACGCCGGGAATTCTTTCCCTACGAAACAGGGAAAGGATCCCTCATCTCGAGCTAGGAGGCGGAAACGGGGCTCCCCTGGATGTGTGCGGGACCCCACGGGCTTCCTCTCGAGTGGAGACGGGTATGTCGGGGAACTTCTTGAGTTGCAGCAAGGGTGTGAAGGACCCTTTGGAAGTTCCAGTGGTTAGACGTGATTAGCCTCGAGAAGCCTCAGCGGAAATGGCCCTCATCTCGCCTGGAGGGCAAAACCTCATGGATTTTCTCGAGTTGCGGCAGGTGCTCTCGACTTACGACGGGGACCTCAGGGACCCGCTCTGGTGGCCTCAGGAAAGGCCAGTCCCCATGCGAGTTCCTCGGGGGCCTCTCGGGATTCCTCTCCCGTCGATGCCGGGGCCTAAGACCTTGTGTGGAGTCGGGGCCGGAACCTGAGGATTCCTCTCCAGTGCTGACATGGATCTTGGGGTACTTCTGGAGTCTCCCCAGGGGAGTCAGTCCTCGTCTCGAATGCGGGCATGCACTTGCGCTTTCCTCCAGAGCGGTAGCAGCAGTGTCACGCAGTCCGCCGCGTGGATCAAAGGATCTATGGTTTTCCCTCGAGTCTTTCCCACGAGGCTTTCCCACGAGGCTTTCCCACAGGGCTGTCCTACGTGCACACGTGGTGGGAGTCGATCCTCGGCTTGAACGTCAAGGCAGTGCAGGGAAAACAGGTTCCTCTGGAATGGACTGACACATCTGGGGGACTCTTGGAATGGTGGCACTACCCTGGAGTTCCTCTCGCCTTTCCTGTGGAGAGCGCCTCCTCTTGAGATGCGACGGGAACGCCGGGAATTCTTTCCCTACGAAACAGGGAAAGGATCCCTCATCTCGAGCTAGGAGGCGGAAACGGGGCTCCCCTGGATGTGTGCGGGACCCCACGTGCTTCCTCTCGAGTGGAGACGGGTATGTCGGGGAAATTCTTGAGTTGCAGCAAGGGTGTGAAGGACCCTTTGGAAGTTCCAGTGGTTAGAGGTGATTAGGCTCGAGAAGCCTCAGCGGAAATGGGCCTCATCTCGCCTGGAGGGCAAAACCTCCTTGATTTTCCCGAGTTGCGGCAGGTGCTCTCGACTTACGACGGGGACCTCAGGGACCCGCTCTGGTGGCCTCAGGAAAGGCCAGTCCCCATGCGAGTTCCTCGGGGGCCTCTCGGGATTCCGCTCCCGTCGATGCCGGGGCCTAAGACCTTGTGTGGAGTCGGGGCCGGAACCTGAGGATTCCTCTCCAGTGCTGACATGGATCTTGGGGTACTTCTGGAGTCTCCCCAGGGGAGTCAGTCCTTGTCTCGAATGTGGGCATGCACTTGCGATTTCCTCCAGAGCGGTAGCAGCAGTGTCACGCAGTCCGCCGCGTGGATCAAAGGATCTATGGTTTTCCCTCGAGTCTTTCCCACGAGGCTTTCCCACGAGGCTTTCCCACAGGGCTGTTCCACGTGCACACGTGGTGGGAGTCGATCCTCGGCTTGAACGTCAAGGCAGTGCAGGGAAAACAGGTTCCTCTGGAATGGACTGACACATCTGGGGGACTCTTGGAATGGTGGCACGACCCTGGAGTTCCTCTCGCCTTTCCTGTGGAGAGCGCCTCCTCTTGAGATGCGACGGGAACGCCGGGAATTCTTTCCCTACGAAACAGGGAAAGGATCCCTCATCTCGAGCTAGGAGGCGGAAACGGGGCTCCCCTGGATGTGTGCGGGACCCCACGTGCTTCCTCTCGAGTGGAGACGGGTATGTCCGGGAACTTCTTGAGTTGCAGCAAGGGTGTGAAGGACCCTTTGGAAGTTCCAGTGGTTAGACGTGATTAGCCTCGAGAAGCCTCAGCGGAAATGGGCCTCATCTCGCCTGGAGGGCAAAACCTCCTGGATTTTCTCGAGTTGCGGCAGGTGCTCTCGACTTACGACGGGGACCTCAGGGACCCGCTCTGGTGGCCTCAGGAAAGGCCAGTCCCCATGCGAGTTCCTCGGGGGCCTCTCGGGATTCCTCTCCCGTCGATGCCGGGGCCTAAGACCTTGTGTGGAGTCGGGGCCGGAACCTGAGGATTCCTCTCCAGTGCTGACATGGATCTTGGGGTACTTCTGGAGTCTCCCCAGGGGAGTCAGTCCTCGTCTCGAATGCGGGCATGCACTTGCGCTTTCCTCCAGAGCGGTAGCAGCAGTGTCACGCAGTCCGCCGCGTGGATCAAAGGATCTATGGTTTTCCCTCGAGTCTTTCCCACGAGGCTTTCCCACAGGGCTGTCCCACGTGCACACGTGGTGGGAGTCGATCCTCGGCTTGAACGTCAAGGCAGTGCAGGGAAAACAGGTTCCTCTGGAATTGACTGACACATCTGGGGGTCTCTTGGAATGGTGCCATGACCCTGGAGTTCCTCTCGCCTTTCCTGTGGAGAGCGCCACCTCTTGAGATGCGACGGAAACGCCGGGAATTCTTTCCCTACGAAACAGGGAAAGGATCCCTCATCTCGAGCTAGGAGGCGAAAACGGGGCTCCCCTGGATGTGTGCGGGACCCCACGTGCTTCCTCTCGAGTGGAGACGGGTATGTCGCGGAACTGCTTGAGTTGCAGCAAGGGTGTGAAGGACCCTTTGGAAGTTCCAGTGGTTAGATGTGATTAGCCTCGAGAATCCTCAGCGGAAATGGGCCTCATCTCGCCTGGAGGGCAAAACCTCCTGGATTTTCTCGAGTTGCGGCAGGTGCTCTCGACTTACGATGGGGACCTCAGGGACCCGCTCTGGTGGCCTCAGGAAAGGCCAGTCCCCATGCGAGTTCCTCGGGGGCCTCTCGGCATTCCTTTCCCTTTGATGCCGGTACCTAAGACCTTGTGTGGAGTCGGGGCCGGAACCTGAGGATTCCTCTCCAGTGCTGACATGGATCTTGGGGTACTTCTCGAGTCTCCCCAGGGGAGTCAGTCCTCGTCTCGAATGCGGGCATGCACTTGCGCTTTCCTCCAGAGCGGTAGCAGCAGTGTCACGCAGTCCGCCGCGTGGATCAAAGGATCTATGGTTTTCCCTCGAGTCTTTCACACGAGGCTTTCCCACGAGGCTTTCCACAGGGCTGTCCCAAGTGCACACGTGGTGGGAGTCGATCCTCGGCTTGAACGTCAAGGCAGTGCAGGGAAAACAGGTTCCTCTGGAATTGACTGACACATCTGGGGGTCTCTTGGAATGGTCCCATGACCCTGAGTTCCTCTCGCCTTTAGTGTGGAGAGCGCCACCTCTTGAGATGCGACGGAAACGCCGGGAATTCTTTCCCTACGAAACAGGGAAAGGATCCCTCATCTCGAGCTAGGAGGCGGAAACGGGGCTCCCCTGGATGTGTGCGGGAGCCCACGTGCTTCCTCTCGAGTGGAGACGGGTATGTCGCGGAACTGCTTGAGTTGCAGCAAGGGTGTGAAGGACCCTTTGGAAGTTCCAGTGGTTAGATGTGATTAGCCTCGAGAAGCCTCAGCGGAAATGGGCCTCATCTCGCTTGGAGGGCAAAACCTCCTGGATTTTCTCGAGTTGCGGCAGGTGCTCTCGACTTACGATGGGGACCTCAGGGACCCGCTCTGGTGGCCTCAGGAAAGGCCAGTCCCCATGCGAGTTCCTCGGGGGCCTCTCGGCATTCCTCTCCCGTCGATGCCGGGGCCTAAGACCTTGTGTGGAGTCGGGGCCGGAACCTGAGGATTCCTCTCCAGTGCTGACATGGATCTTGGGGTACTTCTCGAGTCTCCCCAGGGGAGTCAGTCCTCGTCTCGAATGCGGGCATGCACTTGCGCTTTCCTCCAGAGCGGTAGCAGCAGTGTCATGCAGTCCGCCGCGTGGATCAAAGGATCTATGGTTTACCCTCGAGTCTTTCACACGAGGCTTTCCCACGAGGCTTTCCCACAGGGCTGTCCCACGTGCACACGTGGTGGGAGTCGATCCTCGGCTTGAACGTCAAGGCAGTGCAGGGAAAACAGGTTCCTCTGGAATGGACTGACACATCTGGGGGACTCTTGGAATGGTGGCACGACCCTGGAGTTCCTCTCGCCTTTCCTGTGGAGAGCGCCTCCTCTTGAGATGCGACGGGAACGCCGGGAATTCTTTCCCTACGAAACAGGGAAAGGATCCCTCATCTCGAGCTAGGAGGCGGAAACGGGGCTCCCCTGGATGTGTGCGGGACCCCACGTGCTTCCTCTCGAGTGGAGACGGGTATGTCGCGGAACTGCTTGAGTTGCAGCAAGGGTGTGAAGGACCCTTTGGAAGTTCCAGTGGTTAGACGTGATTAGGCTCGAGAAGCCTCAGCGGAAATGGGCCTCATCTCGCCTGGAGGGCAAAACCTCCTGGATTTTCTCGAGTTGCGGCAGGTGCTCTCGACTTACGACGGGGACCTCAGGGACCCGCTCTGGTGGCCTCAGGAAAGGCCAGTCCCCATGCGAGTTCCTCGGGGGCCTCTCGGGATTCCGCTCCCGTCGATGCCGGGGCCTAAGACCTTGTGTGGAGTCGGGGCCGGAACCTGAGGATTCCTCTCCAGTGCTGACATGGATCTTGGGGTACTTCTGGAGTCTCCCCAGGGGAGTCAGTCCTTGTCTCGAATGTGGGCATGCACTTGCGCTTTCCTCCAGAGCGGTAGCAGCAGTGTCACGCAGTCCGCCGCGTGGATCAAAGGATCTATGGTTTTCCCTCGAGTCTTTCCCACGAGGCTTTCCCACGAGGCTTTCCCACAGGGCTGTTCCACGTGCACACGTGGTGGGAGTCGATCCTCGGCTTGAACGTCAAGGCAGTGCAGGGAAAACAGGTTCCTCTGGAATGGACTGACACATCTGGGGGACTCTTGGAATGGTGGCACGACCCTGGAGTTCCTCTCGCCTTTCCTGTGGAGAGCGCCTCCTCTTGAGATGCGACGGGAACGCCGGGAATTCTTTCCCTACGAAACAGGGAAAGGATCCCTCATCTCGAGCTAGGAGGCGGAAACGGGGCTCCCCTGGATGTGTGCGGGAACCCACGTACTTCCTCTCGAGTGGAGACGGGTATGTCCGGGAACTTCTTGAGTTGCAGCAAGGGTGTGAAGGACCCTTTGGAAGTTCCAGTGGTTAGACGTGATTAGCCTCGAGAAGCCTCAGCGGAAATGGGCCTCATCTCGCCTGGAGGGCAAAACCTCCTGGATTTTCTCGAGTTGCGGCAGGTGCTCTCGACTTACGACGGGGACCTCAGGGACCCGCTTTGGTGGCCTCAGGAAAGGCCAGTCCCCATGCGAGTTCCTCGGGGGCCTCTCGGGATTCCTCTCCCGTCGATGCCGGGGCCTAAGACCTTGTGTGGAGTCGGGGCCGGAACCTGAGGATTCCTCTCCAGTGCTGACATGGATCTTGGGGTACTTCTGGAGTCTCCCCAGGGGAGTCAGTCCTCGTCTCGAATGCGGGCATGCACTTGCGCTTTCCTCCAGAGCGGTAGCAGCAGTGTCACGCAGTCCGCCGCGTGGATCAAAGGATCTATGGTTTTCCCTCGAGTGTTTCCCACGAGGCTTTCCCACGAGGCTTTCCCACAGGGCTGTCCCACGTGCACACCTGGTGGGAGTCGATCCTCGGTTTGAACGTCAAGGCAGTGCAGGGAAAACAGGTTCCTCTGGAATGGACTGACACATCTGGGGGACTCTTGGAATGGTGGCACGACCCTGGAGTTCCTCTCGCCTTTCCTGTGGAGAGCGCCTCCTATTGAGATGCGACAGGAACGCCGGGAATTCTTTCCCTACGAAACAGGGAAAGGATCCCTCATCTCGAGCTAGGAGGCGGAAACGGGGCTCCCCTGGATGTGTGCGGGACCCCACGTGCTTCCTCTCGAGTGGAGACGGGTATGTCGGGGAACTTCTTGAGTTGCAGCAAGGGTGTAAAGGACCCTTTGGAAGTTCCAGTGGTTAGACGTGATTAGCCTCGAGAAGCCTCAGCGGAAATGGGCATCATCTCGCCTGGAGGGCAAAACCTCCTGGATTTTCTCGAGTTGCGGCAGGTGCTCTCGACTTACGACGGGGACCTCAGGGACCCGCTCTGGTGGCCTCAGGAAAGGCCAGTCCACATGCGAGTTCCTCGGGGGCCTCTCGGGATTCCTCTCCCGTCGATGTCGGGGCCTAAGACCTTGTGTGGAGTCGGGGCCGGAACCTGAGGATTCCTCTCCAGTGCTGACATGGATCTTGGGGTACTTCTGGAGTCTCCCCAGGGGAGTCAGTCCTCGTTTCGAATGCGGGCATGCACTTGGGCTTTCCTCCAGAGCGGTAGCAGCAGTGTCACGCAGTCCGCCGCGTGGATCAAAGGTTCTATGGTTTTCCCTCGAGTCTTTCCCACGAGGCTTTCCCACGAGGCTTTCCCACAGGGCTGTCCCACTTGCACACGTGGTGGGAGTCGATCCTCGGCTTGAACGTCAAGGCAGTGCAGGGAAAACAGGTTCCTCTGGAATGGACTGACATATCTGGGGGACTCTTGGAATGGTGGCACGACCCTGGAGTTCCTCTCGCCTTTTCTGTGGAGAGCGCCTCCTCTTGAGATGCGACGGGAACGCCGGGAATTCTTTCCCTACGAAACAGGGAAAGGATCCCTCATCTCGAGCTAGGAGGCGGAAACGGGGCTCCCCTGGATGTGTGCGGGACCCCACGTGCTTCCTCTCGAGTGGAGACGGGTATGTCGGGGAACTTCTTGAGTTGCAGCAAGGGTGTGAAGGACCCTTTGGAAGTTCCAGTGGTTAGACGTGATTGGCCTCGAGAAGCCTCAGCGGAAATGGGCCTCATCTCGCCTGGAGGGCAAAACCTCCTGGATTTTCTCGAGTTGCGGCAGGTGCTCTCGACTTACGACGGGGACCTCAGGGACCCGCTCTGGTGGCCTCAGGAAAGGCCAGTCCCCATGCGAGTTCCTCGGGGGCCTCTCGGGATTCCTCTCCCGTCGATGCCGGGGCCTAAGACCTTGTGTGGAGTCGGGGCCGGAACCTGAGGATTCCTCTCCAGTGCTGACATGGATCTTGGGGTACTTCTGGAGTCTCCCCAGGGGAGTCAGGCCTCGTCTCGAATGCGGGCATGCACTTGCGCTTTCCTCCAGAGCGGTAGCAGCAGTGTCACGCAGTCCGCCGCGTGGATCAAAGGATCTATGGTTTTCCCTCGAGTCTTTCCCACGAGGCTTTCCCACGAGGCTTTCCCACAGGGCTGTCCCACGGGCACACGTGGTGGGAGTGGATCCTCGGCTTGAACGTCAAGGCAGTGCAGGGAAAACAGGTTCCTCTGGAATGGACTGACACATCTGGGGGACTCTTGAAATGGTGGCACGACCCTGGAGTTCCTCTCGCCTTTCCTGTGGAGAGCGCCTCCTCTTGAGATGCGACGGGAACGCCGGGAATTCTTTCCCTACGAAACAGGGAAAGGATCCCTCATCTCGAGCTAGGAGGCGGAAACGGGGCTCCCCTGGATGTGTGCGGGACCCCACGTTCTTCCTCTCGAGTGGAGACGGGTATGTCGGGGAACTTCTTGAGTTGCAGCAAGGGTGTGAAGGACCCTTTGGAAGTTCCAGTGGTTAGACGTGATTCGCCTCGAGAAGCCTCAGGGGAAATGAGCCTCATCTCGCATGGAGGGCAAAACCTCCTGGATTTTCTCGAGTTGCGGCAGGTGCTCTCGACTTACGACGGGGACCTCAGGGACCCGCTCTGGTGGCCTCAGGAAAGGCCAGTCCCCATGCGAGTTCCTCGGGGGCCTCTCGGGATTCCCCTCCCGTCGATGCCGGGGCCTAAGACCTTGCGTGGAGTCGGGGCCGGAACCTGAGGATTCCTCTCCAGTGCTGACATGGATCTTGGGGTACTTCTGGAGTCTCCCCAGGGGAGTCAGTCCTCGTCTCGAATGCGGGCATGCACTTGCGCTTTCCTCCAGAGCGGTAGCAGCAGTGTCACGCAGTCCGCTGCGTGGATCAAAGGATCTATGGTTTTCCCTCGAGTCTTTTCCACGAGGCTTTCCCACGAGGCTTTCCCACAGGGCTGTCCCAAGTGCACACGTGGTGGGAGTCGATCCTCGGCTTGAACGTCAAGGCAGTGCAGGGAAAACATGTTCCTCTGGAATTGACTGACACATCTGGGGGTCTCTTGGAATGGTGTCACGACCCTGGAGTTCCTCTCGCCTTTCCTGTGGAGAGCGCCACCTCTTGAGATGCGACGGAAACGCCGGGAATTCTTTCCCTACGAAACAGGGAAAGGATCCCTCATCTTGAGCTAGGAGGCGGAAACGGGGCTCCCCTGGATGTGTGCGGGACCCCACGTGCTTCCTCTCGAGTGGAGACGGGTATGTCGCGGAACTGCTTGAGTTGCAGCAAGGGTGTGAAGGACCCTTTGGAAGTTCCAGTGGTTAGATGTGATTAGCCTCGAGAAGCCTCAGCGGAAATGGGCCTCATCTCGCCTGGAGGGCAAAACCTCCTGTATTTTCTCGAGTTTCGGCAGGTGCTCTCGACTTACGATGGGGACCTCAGGGACCCGCTCTGGTGGCCTCAGGAAAGGCCAGTTCCCATGCGAGTTCCTCGGGGGCCTCTCGGCATTCCTCTCCCGTCGATGCCGGGGCCTAAGACCTTGTGTGGAGTCGGGGCCGGAACCTGAGGATTCCTCTCCAGTGCTGACATGGATCTTGGGGTACTTCTCGAGTCTCCCCAGGGGAGTCAGTCCTCGTCTCGAATGCGGGCATGCACTTGCGCTTTCCTCCAGAGCGGTAGCAGCAGTGTCACGCAGTCCGCCGCGTGGATCAAAGGATCTATGGTTTTCCCTCGAGTCTTTCCCACGAGGCTTTCCCACGAGGCTTTCCCACAGGGCTGTCCCACGGGCACACGTGATGGGAGTCGATCCTCGGCTTGAACGTCAAGGCAGTGCAGGGAAAACAGGTTCCTCTGGAATGGACTGACACATCTGGGGGACTCTTGGAATGGTGGCACGACCCTGGAGTTCCTCTCGCCTTTTCTGTGGGAGCGCCTCCTCTTGAGATGCGACGGGAACGCCGGGAATTCTTTCTCTACGAAACAGGGAAAGGATCCCTCATCTCGAGCTAGGAGGCGGAAACGGGGCTCCCCTGGATGTGTGAGGGACCCTCGTGCTTCCTCTTGAGTGGAGACGGGTATGTCGGGGACCTTCTAGAGTTGCAGCAAGGGTGTGAAGGACCCTTTGGAAGTTCCAGTGGTTAGATGTGATTAGCCTCGAGAAGCCTCAGCGGAAATGGGCCTCATCTCGCCTGGAGGGCAAAACATCCTGGATTTTCTCGAGTTGCGGCAGGTGCTCTCGACTTACGACGGGGACCACAGGGACCCGCTCTGGTGACCTCAGGAAAGGCCAATCCCCATGCGAGTTCCTCGGGGGCCTCTCGGGATTCCTCTCCCGTCAATGCCGGGGCCTAAGACCTTGTGTGGAGTCGGGGCCGGAACCTGAGCATTCCTCTCCAGTGCTGACATGGATCTTGGGGTACTTCTGGAGTCTCCCCAGGGGAGTCAGTCCTCGTCTCGAATGCGGGCATGCACTTGCGCTTTCCTCCAGAGCGGTAGCAGCAGTGTCACGCAGTCCGCCGCGTGGATCAAAGGTTCTATGGTTTCCCTCGAGTCTTTCCCACGAGGCTTTCCCACGAGGCTTTCCACAGGGCTGTCCCACGTGCACACGTGGTGGGACTCGATCCTCGGCTTGAACGTCAAGGTAGTGCAGGGAAAACAGATTCCTCTGGAATGGACTGACACATCTGGGGGACTCTTGGAATGGTGTCACGACCCTGGAGTTCCTCTCGCCTTTCCTGTGGAGAGTGCCTCCTCTTGAGATGCGACGGGAACGCCGGTAATTCGTTCCCTACGAAACAGGGAATGGATCCCTCATCTCGAGCTAGGAGGCGGAAATGCGGCTCCCCTGGATGTGTGCGGGACCCCACGTGCTTCCTCTCGAGTGGAGACGGGCATGTCGGGGAACTTCTTGAGTTGCAGCAAGGGTGTGAAGGACCCTTTGGAAGTTCCAGTCGTTAGATGTGATTGGCCTCGAGATGCCTCAGCGGAAATGGGCCTCATCTCGCCTGGAGGGCAAAACCTCCTGGATTTTCTCGAGTTTCGGTAGGTGCTCTCGACTTACGACGGGGACCTCAGGGACCCGCTCTGGTGGCCTCAGGAAAGGCCAGTCCCCATGCGAGTTCCTCGGGGGCCTCTCGGGATTCCTCTCCCGTCGATGCCAGGGCCTAAGACTTTGTGTGGAGTCGGGGCCGGAACCTGAGGATTCCTCTCCAGTGCTGACATGGATCTTGGGGTACTTCTGGAGTCTCCCCAGGGGAGTCAGTCCTCGTCTCGAATGCGGGCATGCACTTGCGCTTCCCTCCAGAGTGGTAGCAGCAGTGTCACGCAGTCCGCCGCGTGGATCAAAGGTTCTATGGTTTTCCCTCGAGTCTTTCCCACGAGGCTTTCCCACGAGGCTTTCCCACAGGGCTGTCCCACGTGCACACGTGGTGGGAGTGGATCCTCGGCTTGAACGTCAAGGCAGTGCAGGGAAAACAGATTCCTCTGGAATGGACTGACACATCTCGGGGAGTCTTGGAATGGTGGCACGACCCTGGAGTTCCTCTCGCCTTTCCTGTGGAGAGCGCCTCCTCTTGAGATGCGACGGGAACGCCGGGAATTCTTTCCCTACGAAACAGGGAAAGGTTCCCTCATCTCGAGCTAGGAGGCGGAAACGGGGCTCCCCTGGATGTGTGCGGGACCCCACGTGCTTCCTCTCGAGTGGAGACGGGTATGTCGGGGAACTTCTTGAGTTGCAGCAAGGGTGTGAAGGACCCTTTGGAAGTTCCAGTGGTTAGACGTGATTAGCCTCGAGAAGCCTCAGCGGAAATGGGCCTCATCTCGCCTGGAGGGCAAAACCTCCTGGATTTTCTGGAGTTGCAGCAGGTGCTCTCGACTTACGACGAGGACCTCAGGGACCCGCTCTGGTGGCCTCAGGAAAGGCCAGTCCCCATGCGAGTTCCTCGGGTGCCTCTCGGCATTCCTCTCCCGTCGATGCCGGGGCCGAAGACCTTGTGTGGAGTCGGGGCCGGAACCTGAGGATTCCTCTCCAGTGCTGACATGGATCTTGGGGTACTTCTGGAGTCTCCCCAGGGGAGTCAGTCCTCGTCTCGAATGCGGGCATGCACTTGCGCTTTCCTCCAGAGCGGTAGCAGCAGTGTCACGCAGTCCGCCGCGTGGATCAAAGGATCTATGGTTTTCCCTCGAGTCTTTCCCACGAGGCTCTCCCACGAGGCTTTCCCACAGGGCTGTCCCACGTGCACACGTGGTGGGAGTCGATCCTCGGCTTGAACGTCAAGGCAGTACAGGGAAAACAGGTTCCTCTGGAATGGACTGACACATCTGGGGGACTCTTGGAATGGTGGCACGACCCTGGAGTTCCTCTCGCCTTTCCTGTGGAGAGCGCCTCCTCTTGAGATGCGACGGGAACGCCGGGAATTCTTTCCCTACGAAACAGGGAAAGGTCCCTCATCTCGAGCTAGGAGGCGGAAAAGGGAATTCCCTGGATGTCTGCGGACCCTCGTGCTTCCTCTCGAGTGGAGACGGGTATGTCGGGGAACTTCTTGAGTTGCAGCAAGGGTGTGAAGGACCCTTTGGAAGTTCCAGTGGTTAGATGAGATTAGCCTCGAGAAGCCTCAGCGGAAATGGGCCTCATCTCGCCTGGAGGGCAAAACCTCCTGGATTTTCTCGAGTTGCGGCAGGTGCTCTCGACTTACGACGGGGACGTCAGGGACCCGCTCTGGTGGCCTCAGGAAAGGCCAGTCTCCATGCGAGTTCCTCGGGGGCCTCTCGGGATTCCTCTCCCGTCGATGCCGGGGCCTAAGACCTTGTGTGGATTCGGGTTCCGAAAGTGAGGATTCCTCTCCAGTGCTGACATGGATCTTGGGGTACTTCTAGAGTCTCCCCAGGGGAGTCAGTCCTCGTCTCGAATGCGGGCATGCACTTGCGCTTTCCTCCAGAGCTGTAGCAGCAGTGTCACGCAGTCCGCCGCGTGCATGAAAGGATCTATGGTTTTCCCTCGAGTCTTTCCCACGAGGCTTTCCCACGAGGCTTTCCCACAGGGCTGTCTAACGTGCAAACGTGGTGGGAGTCGATCCTCGGCTTGAACGTCAAGGAAGTGCAGGGCAAACAGGTTCCTCTGGAATGGACTGACACATCTGGGCGACTCTTGGAATTGTGGCACGACCCTGGAGTTCCTCTCGCCTTTCCTGTGGAGAGCGCCTCCTCTTGAGATGCGACGGGAACACCGGGAATTCTTTCCATACGAAACAGGGAAAGGATCCCTCATCTCGAGGTGGGAGGCGGAAACGGGGCTTCCCTGGATGTGTGCGGGACCCTTGTGCTTCCTCTCGAGGGGAGACGGGTATGTCGGGGAACTTCTTGAGTTGCAGCAAGGGTGTGAAGGACCCTTTGGAAGTTCCAGTGATTAGATGTGATTAGCCTCGAGAAGCTTCAGCGGAAATGGGCCTCATCTCGCCTGGAGGGCAAAACCTCCTGGATTTTCTCGAGTTGCGGCAGGTGCTCTCGACTTACGACGGGAACCTCAGGGACCCGCTCTGGTGGCCTCAGGAAAGGCCAGTCCCCATGCGAGTTCCTCGGAGGCCTCTCGGGATTCCTCTCCCTTTGATGCCGGGGCCTAAGACCTTGTGTGGAGTCGGGGCCGGAACCTGAGGATTCCTCTCCAGTGCTGACATGGATCCTGGGGTACTTCTGGAGTCTCCCCAGGGGAGTCAGTCCTCGTCTCGAATATGGACATGCACTTGCCCTTTCCTCCAGAGCGGTAGCAGCAGTGTCCCGCAGTACGCCGCGTGGATCAAAGGATCTATGGTTTTCCCTCGAGTCTTTCCCACGAGGCTTTGCCACGAGGCTTTCCCACAGGGCTGTCCCACGGCACACGTGGTGGGAGTCGATCCTCGGCTTGAACGTCAAGGCAGTGCAGGGAAAACAGATTCCTTTGGAATGGAGTGACACATCTGGGGGTCTCTTGGAATGGTGCCACGACCCTGGAGTTCCTCTCGCCTTTCCTGTGGAGAGCGCCACCTCTTGAGATGCGATGGGAACGCCGGGAATTCTTTCCCTACGAAACAGGGAAAGGATCCCTCATCTCCAGCTAGGAGGCGGAAACGTGGCTCCTCTGGATGTGTGCGGGACCCCACGTGCTTCCTCTCGAGTGGAGACGGGTATGTCGCGGAACTGCTTGAGTTGCAGCAAAGGTGTGAAGGACCCTTTGGAAGTTCCAGTGGTTAGATGTGATTAGCCTCGAGAAACCTCAGCGGAAATGGGCCTCATCTCGCCTGGATGGCAAAACCTCCTGGATTTTCTCGAGTTGCGGCAGGTGCTCTCGACTTACGATGGTGACCTCAGGGACCCGCTCTGGTGGTCTCAGGAAAGGCCAGTCCCCATGCGAGTTCCTCGGGGGCCTCTCGGGATTCCTCTCCCGTCGATGCCGGGGCCTAAGACCTTGTGTGGAGTCGGGGCCGGAACCTGAGGATTCCTCTCCAGTGCTGACATGGATCTTGGGGTACTTCTGGAGTCTCCCCAGGGGAGTCAGTCCTCGTCTCGAATGCGAGCATGCACTTGCGCTTTCCTCCAGAGCGGTAGCAGCAGTGTCACGCAGTCCGCCCCGTGGATCAAAGGATCTATGGTTTTCCCTCGAGTCTTTCCCACGAGGCGTTCCCACGAGGCTTTCCACAGGGCTGTCCCACGTGCACACGTGGTGGGAGTCGATCCTCGGCTTGAACGTCAAGGCAGTGCAGGGAAAACAGGTTCCTCTGGAATGGACTGACACATCTGGGGGTCTCTTGGAATGGTGCCACGACCCTGGAGTTCCTCTCGCCTCTCCTGTGGAGAGCGCCTCCTCTTGAGATGCGATGGGAAAGCCGGGAATTCTTTCCCTAGGAAACAGGGAAAGGATCCCTCATCTCGAGCTAGGAGGCGGAAACGGGGCTCCTCTGGATGTGTGCGGGAAACCACGTGCTTCCTCTCGAGTGGAGACGGGTATGTCGGGGAACTTCTTGAGTTGAAGCAAGGGTGTGAAGGACCCTTTGGAAGTTCCAGTGGTTAGATGTGATTGGCCTCGAGAAGCCTCAGCGGAAATGGGCCTCATCTCGCCTGGAGGGCAAAACCTCCTGGATTTTCTCGAGTTGCGGCAGGTGCTCTCGACTTACGACGGGGACCTCAGGGACCCGCTCTGGTGGCCTCAGGAAAGGCCAGTCCCCATGAGAGTTCCTCGGGGGCCTCTCGGGATTCCTCTCCCGTCGATGCCGGGGCCTAAGACCTTGTGTGGAGTCGGGGCCCGAACCTGAGGATTCCTCTCCAGTGCTGACATGGATCTTGGGGTACTTCTGGAGTCTCCCCAGGGGAGTCAGTCCTCGTCTCGAATGCGGGCATGCACTTGCGCTTTCCTCCAGAGCGGTAGCAGCAGTGTCACGCAGTCCACCGCGTGGATCCAAGGATCTATGGTTTTCCCTCGAGTCTTTCCCACGAGGCTTTCCCACGAGGCTTTCCCACAGGGCTGTCCCACGTGCACAAGTGGTGGGAGTCGATCCTCGGCTTGAACGTCAAGGCAGTGCAGGGAAAACAGGTTCCTCTGGAATGGACTGACACATCTGTGGGACTCTTGGAATGGTGGCACGACCCTGGAGTTCCTCTCGCCTTTCCTGTGGAGAGCGCCTCCTCTTGAGATGGGACGGGAACGCCGGGAATTCTTTCCCTACGAAACAGGGAAAGGATCCCTCATCTCGAGCTAGGAGGCTGAAACGGGTCTCCCCTGGATGTGTGCGGGACCCACGTGCTTCCTCTCGAGTGGAGACGGGTATGTCGGGGAACTTCTTGAGTTGCCGCAAGGGTGTGAAGGACCCTTTGGAAGTTCCAGTGGTTAGATTTGATTGGCCTCGAGAAGCCTCAGCGGAAATGGGCCTCATCTCGCCTGGAGGGCAAAACCTCCTGGATTTTCTCGAGTTGCGGCAGGTGCTCTCGACTTACGACGGGGACGTCAGGGACCCGCTCTGGTGGCCTCAGGAAAGGCCAGTCCCCATGCGAGTTCCTCGGGGGCCTCTCGGGATTCCGCTCCCGTCGATGCCGGGGCCTAAGACCTTGTGTGGAGTCGGGGCCGGAACCTGAGGATTCCTCTCCAGTGCTGACATGGATCTTGGGGTACTTCTGGAGTCTCCCCAGGGGAGTCAGTCCTGGTCTCGAATGCGAGCATGCACTTGCGCTTTCCTCCAGAGCGGTAGCAGCAGTGTCACGCATTCCGCCGCGTGGATCAAAGGATCTATGGTTTTCCCTCGAGTCTTTCCCACGAGGCTTTGCCACGAGGCTTTTCCACAGGGCTGTCCCACGGCACACGTGGTGGGAGTCGATCCTCGGCTTGAACGTCAAGGCAGTGCAGGGAAAACAGATTCCTTTGGAATGGACTGACACATCTGGGGGTCTCTTGGAATGGTGCCACGACCCTGGAGTTCCTCTCGCCTTTCCTGTGGAGATCGCCACCTCTTGAGATGCGACGGGAACGCGGGGAATTCTTTCCCTACGAAAAAGGGAAAGGATCCCTCATCTCGAGCTAGGAGGCGGAAACGGGGCTCCCCTGGATGTGTGCGGGACCCCACGTGCTTCCTCTCGAGTGGAGACGGGTATGTCGCGGCACTGCTTGAGTTGCAGCAAGGGTGTGAAGGACCCTTTGGAAGTTCCAGTGGTTAGATGTGATTAGCCTCGAGAAGCCTCAGCGGAAATGGGCCTCATCTCGCCTGGATGTCAAAACCTCCTGGATTTTCACGAGTTGCGGCAGGTGCTCTCGACTTACGATGGGGACCTCAGGGACCCGCTCTGGTGGCCTCAGGAAAGGCCAGTCCCCATGCGAGTTCCTCGGGGGCCTCTCGGGATTCCTCTCCCGTCGATGCCGGGGCCTAAGACCTTGTGTGGAGTCGGGGCCGGAACCTGAGGATTCCTCTCCAGTGCTGACATGGATCTTGGGGTACTTCTGGAGTCTCCCCAGGGGAGTCAGTCCTCGTCTCGAATGCGGGCATGCACTTGCGCTTTCCTCCAGAGCGGTAGCAGCAGTGTCACGCAGCCCGCCGCGTGGATCAAAGGATTTATGGTTTTCCCTCGAGTCTTTCCCACGAGGCTTTCCCACGAGGCTTTCCCACAGGGCTGTCCCACGTGCACACGTGGTGGGAGTGGATCCTCGGCTTGAACGTCAAGGCAGTGCAGGGAAAACAGTTTCCTCTGGAATGGTCTGACACATCTGGCAGTCTCTTGAAATAGTGCCACGACCCTGGAGTTCCTCTCACTCTCCTGTGGAGAGCGCCTCCTCTTGAGATGCGATGGGAACGCCGGGAATTCTTTCCCTACGAAACAGGGAAAGGATCCCACATCTCGAGCTAGGAGGTGGAAACGGGGCTCCCCTGGATGTGTGCGGGACCCTCGTGCTTCCTCTCGAGTGGAGACGGGTATGTCGGGGAACTTCTTGAGTTGCAGCAAGGGTGTGAAGGACCCTTTGGAAGTTCCAGTGTTTAGATGTGATTAGCCTCGAGAAGCCTCAGCGGAAATGCGCCTCATCTCGCCTGGAGGGCAAAACCTCCTGGATTTTCTCGAGTCGCGGCAGGTGCTCTCGACTTACGACCGGGACCTCAGGGACCCGCTCTGGTGGCCTCAGGAAAGGCCAGTCCCCATGCGAGTTCCTCGGGGGCCTCTCGGCATTCCTCTCCCGTCGATGCCGGGGCCTAAGACCTTGTGTGGAGTCGGGGCCGGAACCTGAGGATTCCTCTCCAGTGCTGACATGGATCTTGGGGTAATTCTGGAGTCTCCCCAGGGGAGTCAGTCCTCGTCTCGAATGCGGGCATGCACTTGCGCTTTCCTCCAGAGCGGTAGCAGCAGTGTCACGCAGTCCGCCGCGTGGATCAAAGGATCTATGGTTTTCCCTCGAGTCTTTCCCACGAGGATTTCCACAGGGCTGTCCCACGTGCACACGTGGTGGGAGTCGATCCTCGGCTTGAACGTCAAGGCAGTGCAGGGAAAACAGGTTCCTCTGGAACAGACTGACACATCTGGGGGACTCTTGGAATGGTGTCACGACCCTGGAGTTCCTCTCGCCTTTCCTGTGGAGAGCGCCTCCTCTTGAGATGCGACGGGAACGCCGGGAATTCTTTCCCTACGAAACAGGGAAAGGATCCCTCATCTCGAGCTAGGAGGCGGAAATGGGGCTCCCCTGGATTTCTGCGGGACCCCACGTGCTTCCTCTCGAGTGGAGACGGGTATGTCGGGGAACTTCTTGAGTTGCAGCAAGGGTGTGAAGGATCCTTTGGAAGTTCCAGTGGTTAGACGTGATTAGCCTCGAGAAGCCTCAGCGGAAATGGGCCTCATCTCGCCTGGAGGGCAAAACCTCCTGGATTTTCTCGAGTTGCGGCAGGTGCTCTCGACTTACGACGGGGACGTCAGGGACCCGCTCTGGTGGCCTCAGGAAAGGCCAGTCCCCATGCGAGTTCCTCGGGGGCCTCTCGGGATTCCTCTCCCGTCGATGCCGGGGCCTAAGACCTTGTGTGGAGTCGGGGCCGGAACCTGAGGATTCCTCTCCAGTGCTGACATGGATCTTGGGGTACTTCTGGAGTCTCCCCAGGGGAGTCAGTCCTCGTCTCGAATGCGGGCATGCACTTGCGCTTTCCTCCAGAGCGGTAGCAGCAGTGTCACGCAGCCCGCCGCGTGGATCAAAGGATCTATGGTTTTCCCTCGAGTCTTTCCCACGAGGCTTTCCCACGAGGCTTTCCCACAGGGCTGTCCCACGTGCACACGTGGTGGGAGTGGATCCTCGGCTTGAACGTCAAGGCAGTGCAGGGAAAACAGGATCCTCTGGAATGGACTGACACATCTGGGGGACTCTTGGAATGGTGGCACGACCCTGGAGTTCCTCTCGCCTTTCCTGTGGAGAGCGCCTCCTCTTGAGATGCGACGGGAACGCCGGGAATTCTTTCCCTACGAAACAGGGAAAGGATCCCTCATCTCGAGCTAGGAGGCGGAAACGGGGCTCCCCTGGATGTGTGCGGGACCCCACGTGCTTCCTCTCGGGTGGAGACGGGTATGTCGGGGAACTTCTTGAGTTGCAGCAAGGGTGTGAAGGACCCTTTGGAAGTTCCAGTGGTTAGATGTGATTAGCCTCGAGAAGCCTCAGCGGAAATGGGCCTCATCTCGCCTGGAGGGCAAAACCTCCTGGATTTTCTCGAGTTGCGGCAGGTGCTCTCGACTTACGACGGGGACCTCAGGGACCCGCTCTGGTGGCCTCAGGAAAGGCCAGTCCCCATGCGAATTCCTCGGGGGCCTCTCGGGATTACTCTCCCGTCGATGCCGGGGCCTAAGACCTTGTGTGGAGTCGGGGCCGGAACCTGAGGATTCCTATTCAGTGCTGACATGGATCTTGGGGTACTTCTGGAGTCTCCCCAGGGGAGTCAGTCCTCATCTCGAATGCGGGCATGCACTTGCGCTTTCCTCCAGAGCGGTAGCAGCAGTGTCACGCAGTCCGCCGCGTGCATCAAAGGATCTATGATTTTCCCTCGAGCCTTTCCCACGAGGCTTTCCCCCGAGGCTTTCCCACAGGGCTGTCCCACGTGCACACTTGGTGGGAGTCGATCCTCGGCTTGAACGTCAAGGCAGTGCAGGGAAAACAGGTTCCTCTGGAAAGGACTGACACATCTGGGCGTCTCATGGAATGGTGGCACGACCCTGGAGTTCCTCTCGCCTTTCCTGTGGAGAGCGCCTCCTCTTGAGATGCGACGGGAACGCCGGGAATTCTTTCCCTACGAAACAGGGAAAGGATCCCTCATCTCGAGATAGGAGGCGGAAACGGGGCTCCCCTGGATGTGTGCGGGACCCCACGTGCTTCCTCTCGAGTGCAGACGGGTATGTCGGGGAACTTCTTGAGTTGCAGCAAGGGTGTGAAGGACCCTTTGGAAATTCCAGTGGTTAGACGTGATTAGCCTCGAGAAGCCTCAGCGGAAAAGGGCCTCATCTCGCCTGGAGGGCAAAACCTCCTGGATTTTCTCGAGTTGCGGCAGGTGCTCTCGACTTACGACGGGGACGTCAGGGACCCGCTCTGGTGGCCTCAGGAAAGGCCAGTCTCCATGCGAGTTCCTCGGGGGCCTCTCGGGATTCCTCTCCCGTCGATGCCGGGGCCTAAGACCTTGTGTGCAGTCGGGGCCGGAACCTGAGGATTCCTCTCCAGTGCTGACATGGATCTTGGGGTACTTCTGGAGTCTCCCCAGGGGAGTCAGTCCTCGTCTCGAATGCGGGCATGCACTTGCGCTTTCCTCCAGAGCGGTAGCAGCAGTGTCACGCAGTCCGCCGCGTGGATCAAAGGATCTATGGTTTTCCCTCGAGTCTTTCCCACGAGGCTTTCCCACGAGGCTTTCCCACAGGGCTGTCCCACGTGCACACGTGGTGGGAGTGGATCCTCGGCTTGAACGTCAAGGCAGTGCAGGGAAAACAGGTTCCTCTGGAATGGACTGACACATCTGGGGGACTCTTGGAATGGTGGCACGACCCTGGAGTTCCTCTCGCCTTTCCTGTGGAGAGCGCCTCCTCTTGAGATGCGACGGGAACGCCGGGAATTCTTTCCCTACGAAACAGGGAAAGGATCCCTCATCTCGAGCTAGGAGGCGGAAACGGGGCTCCCCTGGATGTGTGCGGGACCCCACGTGCTTCCTCTCGAGTGCAGACGGGTATGTCGGGGAACTTCTTGAGTTGCAGCAAGGATGTGAAGGACCCTTTGGAAGTTCCAGTGGTTAGACGTGATTCGCCTCGAGAAGCCTCAGCGGAAATGGGCCTCATCTCGCCTGGAGGGCAAAACCTCCTGGATTTTCTCGAGTTGCGGCAGGTGCTCTCGACTTACGACGGGGACCTCAGGGACCCGCTCTGGTGGCCTCAGGAAAGGCCAGTCCCTATGCGAATTCCTCGGGGGCCTCTCGGGATTACTCTCCCGTCGATGCCGGGGCCTAAGACCTTGTGTGGAGTCGGAGCCGGAACCTGAGGATTCCTCTCCAGTGCTGACATGGATCTTGGGGTACTTCTGGAGTCTCCCCAGGGGAGTCAGTCCTCGTCTCGAATGCGGGCATGCACTTGCGCTTTCCTCTAGAGCGGTAGCAGCAGTGTCACGCAGTCCGCCGCGTGGATCAAAGGATCTATGGTTTTCCCTCGAGTCTTTCCCACGAGGCTTTCCCACGAGGCTTTCCCACAGGGCTGTCCCACGTGCACACGTGGTGGGAGTGGATCCTTGGCTTGAACATCAAGGCAGTGCAGGGAAAACATGTTCCTCAGGAATGGACTGACACATCTGGGGGACTCTTGGAATGGTGGCACTACCCTGGAGTTCCTCTCGCCTTTCCTGTGGAGAGCGCCTCTTCTTGAGATGCGACGGGAACGCCGGGAATTCTTTCCCTACGAAACAGGGAAAGGATCCCTCATCTCGAGCTAGGAGGCGGAAACGGGACTCCCCTGGATGTGTGCGGGACCCCACGTGCTTTCTCTCGAGTGAAGACGGGTATGTCGGGGAACTTCTTGAGTTGCTGCAAGGGTGTGAAGGACCCTTTGGAAGTTCCAGTGGTTAGAAGTGATTAGTCCCGAGAAGCCTCAGCGGAAATGGGCCTCATCTCGCCTGGAGAGCATAACCTCCTGGATTTTCTCGAGTTGCGGCAGGTGCTCTCGACTAACGACGGGAACCTCAGAGACCCGCTCTGGTGGCCTCAGGAAAGGCCAGTCCCCATGCGAGTTCCTCGGGTCCTCTCGGGATTCCTCTCCCGTCGATGCTGGGGCCTAAGACCTTGTGTGGAGTCGGGGCCGGAACCTGAGGATTCCTCTCCAGTGCTGACATGGATCTTGGGGTACTTCTGGAGTCTCCCCAGGGGAGTCAGTCCTCGTCTCGAATGCGGGCATGCACTTGCCCTTTCCTCCAGAGCGGTAGCAGCAGTGTCACGCAGTCCGCCGCGTGGATCAAAGGATCTATGGTTTTCCCTCGAGTCTTTCCCACGAGGCTTTCCCACGAGGCTTTCCCACAGGGCTGTCCCACGTGCACACGTGGTGGGAGTGGATCCTCGGCTTGAACGTCAAGGCAGTGCAGGGAAAACATGTTCCTCTGGAATGGACTGACACATCTGGGGGACTCTTGGAATGGTGGCACTACCCTGGAGTTCTTCTCGCCTTTCCTGTGGAGAGCGCCTCCTCTTGAGATGCGACGGGAACGCCGGGAATTCTTTCCCTACGAAACAGGGAAAGGATCCCTCATCTCGAGCTAGGAGGCGGAAACGGGACTCCCCTGGATGTGTGCGGGACCCCACGTGCTTCCTCTCGAGTGGAGACGGGTATGTCGGGGAACTTCTTGAGTTGCTGCAAGGGTGTGAAGGACCCTTTGGAAGTTCCAGTGGTTAGAAGTGATTAGTCCCGAGAAGCCTCAGCGGAAATGGGCCTCATCTCGCCTGGAGAGCATAACCTCCTGGATTTTCTCGAGTTGCGGCAGGTACTCTCGACTTACGACGGGAACCTCAGAGACCCGCTCTGGTGGCCTCAGGAAAGGCCAGTCCCCATGCGAGTTCCTCGGGTCCTCTCGGGATTCCTCTCCCGTCGATGCTGGGGCCTAAGACCTTGTGTGGAGTCGGGGCCGGAACCTGAGGATTCCTCTCCAGTGCTGACATGGATCTTGGGGTACTTCTGGAGTCTCCCCAGGGGAGTCAGTCCTCGTCTCGAATGCGGGCATGCACTTGCGCTTTCCTCCAGAGCGGTAGCAGCAGTGTCACGCAGTCCACCGCGTGGATGAAAGGATCTATGGTTTTCCCTCGAGTCTTTCACACGAGGCTTTCCCACGAGGCTTTCCCACAGGGCTGTCCCACGTGCACACGTGGTGGGAGTGGATCCTCGGCTTGAACGTCAAGGCAGTGCAGGGAAAACAGGTTCCTCTGGAATGGACTGACACATCTGGGGGACTCTTGGAATGGTGGCACGACCCTGGAGTTCCTCTCGCCTTTCCTGTGGAGAGCGCCTCCTCTTGAGATGCGACGGGAACGCCGGGAATTCTTTCCCTACGAAACAGGGAAAGGATCCCTCATCTCGAGCTAGGAGGCGGAAACGGGGCTCCCCTGGATGTGTGCGGGACCCCACGTGCTTCCTCTCGAGTGCAGACGGGTATGTCGGGGAACTTCTTGAGTTGCAGCAAGGATGTGAAGGACCCTTTGGAAGTTCCAGTGGTTAGACGTGATTCGCCTCGAGAAGCCTCAGCGGAAATGGGCCTCATCTCGCCTGGAGGGCAAAACCTCCTGGATTTTCTCGAGTTGCGGCAGGTGCTCTCGACTTACGACGGGGACCTCAGGGACCCGCTCTGGTGGCCTCAGGAAAGGCCAGTCCCTATGCGAATTCCTCGGGGGCCTCTCGGGATTACTCTCCCGTCGATGCCGGGGCCTAAGACCTTGTGTGGAGTCGGAGCCGGAACCTGAGGATTCCTCTCCAGTGCTGACATGGATCTTGGGGTACTTCTGGAGTCTCCCCAGGGGAGTCAGTCCTCGTCTCGAATGCGGGCATGCACTTGCGCTTTCCTCTAGAGCGGTAGCAGCAGTGTCACGCAGTCCGCCGCGTGGATCAAAGGATCTATGGTTTTCCCTCGAGTCTTTCCCACGAGGCTTTCCCACGAGGCTTTCCCACAGGGCTGTCCCACGTGCACACGTGGTGGGAGTGGATCCTTGGCTTGAACATCAAGGCAGTGCAGGGAAAACATGTTCCTCAGGAATGGACTGACACATCTGGGGGACTCTTGGAATGGTGGCACTACCCTGGAGTTCCTCTCGCCTTTCCTGTGGAGAGCGCCTCTTCTTGAGATGCGACGGGAACGCCGGGAATTCTTTCCCTACGAAACAGGGAAAGGATCCCTCATCTCGAGCTAGGAGGCGGAAACGGGACTCCCCTGGATGTGTGCGGGACCCCACGTGCTTTCTCTCGAGTGAAGACGGGTATGTCGGGGAACTTCTTGAGTTGCTGCAAGGGTGTGAAGGACCCTTTGGAAGTTCCAGTGGTTAGAAGTGATTAGTCCCGAGAAGCCTCAGCGGAAATGGGCCTCATCTCGCCTGGAGAGCATAACCTCCTGGATTTTCTCGAGTTGCGGCAGGTGCTCTCGACTAACGACGGGAACCTCAGAGACCCGCTCTGGTGGCCTCAGGAAAGGCCAGTCCCCATGCGAGTTCCTCGGGTCCTCTCGGGATTCCTCTCCCGTCGATGCTGGGGCCTAAGACCTTGTGTGGAGTCGGGGCCGGAACCTGAGGATTCCTCTCCAGTGCTGACATGGATCTTGGGGTACTTCTGGAGTCTCCCCAGGGGAGTCAGTCCTCGTCTCGAATGCGGGCATGCACTTGCCCTTTCCTCCAGAGCGGTAGCAGCAGTGTCACGCAGTCCGCCGCGTGGATCAAAGGATCTATGGTTTTACCTCGAGTCTTTCCAACGAGGCTTTCCCACGAGGCTTTCCCACAGGGCTGTCCCACGTGCACACGTGGTGGGAGTGGATCCTCGGCTTGAACGTCAAGGCAGTGCAGGGAAAACATGTTCCTCTGGAATGGACTGACACATCTGGGGGACTCTTGGAATGGTGGCACTACCCTGGAGTTCTTCTCGCCTTTCCTGTGGAGAGCGCCTCCTCTTGAGATGCGACGGGAACGCCGGGAATTCTTTCCCTACGAAACAGGGAAAGGATCCCTCATCTCGAGCTAGGAGGCGGAAACGGGACTCCCCTGGATGTGTGCGGGACCCCACGTGCTTCCTCTCGAGTGGAGACGGGTATGTCGGGGAACTTCTTGAGTTGCTGCAAGGGTGTGAAGGACCCTTTGGAAGTTCCAGTGGTTAGAAGTGATTAGTCCCGAGAAGCCTCAGCGGAAATGGGCCTCATCTCGCCTGGAGAGCATAACCTCCTGGATTTTCTCGAGTTGCGGCAGGTACTCTCGACTTACGACGGGAACCTCAGAGACCCGCTCTGGTGGCCTCAGGAAAGGCCAGTCCCCATGCGAGTTCCTCGGGTCCTCTCGGGATTCCTCTCCCGTCGATGCTGGGGCCTAAGACCTTGTGTGGAGTCGGGGCCGGAACCTGAGGATTCCTCTCCAGTGCTGACATGGATCTTGGGGTACTTCTGGAGTCTCCCCAGGGGAGTCAGTCCTCGTCTCGAATGCGGGCATGCACTTGCGCTTTCCTCCAGAGCGGTAGCAGCAGTGTCACGCAGTCCACCGCGTGGATGAAAGGATCTATGGTTTTCCCTCGAGTCTTTCACACGAGGCTTTCCCACGAGGCTTTCCCACAGGGCTGTCCCACGTGCACACGTGGTGGGAGTGGATCCTCGGCTTGAACGTCAAGGCAGTGCAGGGAAAACAGGTTCCTCTGGAATGGACTGACACATCTGGGGGACTCTTGGAATGGTGGCACGACCCTGGAGTTCCTCTCGCCTTTCCTGTGGAGAGCGCCTCCTCTTGAGATGCGACGGGAACGCCGGGAATTCTTTCCCTACGAAACAGGGAAAGGATCCCTCATCTCGAGCTAGGAGGCGGAAACGGGACTCCCCTGGATGTGTGCGGGACCCCACGTGCTTCCTCTCGAGTGGAGACGGGTATGTCGGGGAACTTCTTGAGTTGCAGCAAGGGTGTGAAGAACCCTTTGGTAGTTCCAGTGGTTAGACGTGATTCGCCTCGAGAAGCCTCAGCGGAAATGGGCCTCATCTCGCCTGGAGGGCAAAACCTCCTGGATTTTCTCGAGTTGCGGCAGGTGCTCTCGACTTACGACGGGGACCTCAGGGACCCGCTCTGGTGGCCTCAGGAAAGGCCAGTCCCTATGCGAATTCCTCGGGGGCCTCTCGGGATTACTCTTCCGTCGATGCCGGGGCCTAAGACCTTGTGTGGAGTCGGAGCCGGAACCTGATGATTCCTCTCCAGTGCTGACATGGATCTTGGGGTACTTCTGGAGTCTCCCCAGGGGAGTCAGTCCTCGTCTCGAATGCGGGCATGCACTTGCGCTTTCCTCTAGAGCGGTAGCAGCAGTGTCACGCAGTCCGCCGCGTGGATCAAAGGATCTATGGTTTTACCTCGAGTCTTTCCAACGAGGCTTTCCCACGAGGCTTTCCCACAGGGCTGTCCCACGTGCACACGTGGTGGGAGTGGATCCTCGGCTTGAACGTCAAGGCAGTGCAGGGAAAACATGTTCCTCTGGAATGGACTGACACATCTGGGGGACTCTTGGAATGGTGGCACTACCCTGGAGTTCCTCTCGCCTTTCCTGTGGAGAGCGCCTCCTCTTGAGATGCGACGGGAACGCCGGGAATTCTTTCCCTACGAAACAGGGAAAGGATCCCTCATCTCGAGCTAGGAGGCGGAAACGGGACTCCCCTGGATGTGTGCGGGACCCCACGTGCTTCCTCTCGAGTGGAGACGGGTATGTCGGGGAACTTCTTGAGTTGCTGCAAGGGTGTGAAGGACCCTTTGGAAGTTCCAGTGGTTAGAAGTGATTAGTCCCGAGAAGCCTCAGCGGAAATGGGCCTCATCTCGCCTGGAGAGCATAACCTCCTGGATTTTCTCGAGTTGCGGCAGGTACTCTCGACTTACGACGGGAACCTCAGAGACCCGCTCTGGTGGCCTCAGGAAAGGCCAGTCCCCATGCGAGTTCCTCGGGTCCTCTCGGGATTCCTCTCCCGTCGATGCTGGGGCCTAAGACCTTGTGTGGAGTCGGGGCCGGAACCTGAGGATTCCTCTCCAGTGCTGACATGGATCTTGGGGTACTTCTGGAGTCTCCCCAGGGGAGTCAGTCCTCGTCTCGAATGCGGGCATGCACTTGCGCTTTCCTCCAGAGCGGTAGCAGCAGTGTCACGCAGTCCACCGCGTGGATGAAAGGATCTATGGTTTTCCCTCGAGTCTTTCACACGAGGCTTTCCCACGAGGCTTTCCCACAGGGCTGTCCCACGTGCACACGTGGTGGGAGTCGATCCTCGGCTTGAACGTCAAGGCAGTGCAGGGAAAACAGGTTCCTCTGGAATGGACTGACACATCTGGGGGTCTCTTGGAATGGTGCCACGACCCTGGAGTTCCTCTCGCCTTTCCTTTGGAGAGCGCCTCCTCTTGAGATGCGACGGGAACGCCGGGAATTCTTTCCCTACGAAACAGGGAAAGGATCCCTCATCTCGAGCTAGGAGGCGGAAACGGGGCTCCCCTGGATGTGTGCGGGACCCCACGTGCTTCCTCTCGAGTGCAGACGGGTATGTCGGGGACCTTCTTGAGTTGCAGCAAGGGTGTGAAGGACCCTTTGGAAGTTCCAGTGGTTAGACGTGATTCGCCTCGAGAAGCCTCAGCGGAAATGGGCCTCATCTCGCCTGGAGGGCAAAACCTCCTGGATTTTCTCGAGTTGCGGCAGGTGCTCTCGACTTACGACGGGGACCTCAGGGACCCGCTCTGGTGGCCTCAGGAAAGGCCAGTCCCTATGCGAATTCCTCGGGGGCCTCTCGGGATTACTCTCCCGTCGATGCCGGGGCCTAAGACCTTGTGTGGAGTCGGAGCCGGAACCTGAGGATTCCTCTCCAGTGCTGACATGGATCTTGGGGTACTTCTGGAGTCTCCCCAGGGGAGTCAGTCCTCGTCTCGAATGCGGGCATGCACTTGCGCTTTCCTCTAGAGCGGTAGCATCAGTGTCACGCAGTCCGCCGCGTGGATCAAAGGATCTATGGTTTTACCTCGAGTCTTTCCAACGAGGCTTTCCCACGAGGCTTTCCCACAGGGCTGTCCCACGTGCACACGTGGTGGGAGTGGATCCTCGGCTTGAACGTCAAGGCAGTGCAGGGAAAACATGTTCCTCTGGAATGGACTGACACATCTGGGGGACTCTTGGAATGGTGGCACTACCCTGGAGTTCCTCTCGCCTTTCCTGTGGAGAGCGCCTCCTCTTGAGATGCGACGGGAACGCCGGGAATTCTTTCCCTACGAAACAGGGAAAGGATCCCTCATCTCGAGCTAGGAGGCGGAAACGGGACTCCCCTGGATGTGTGCGGGACCCCACGTGCTTCCTCTCGAGTGGAGACGGGTATGTCGGGGAACTTCTTGAGTTGCTGCAAGGGTGTGAAGGACCCTTTGGAAGTTCCAGTGGTTAGAAGTGATTAGTCCCGAGAAGCCTCAGCGGAAATGGGCCTCATCTCGCCTGGAGAGCATAACCTCCTGGATTTTCTCGAGTTGCGGCAGGTACTCTCGACTTACGACGGGAACCTCAGAGACCCGCTCTGGTGGCCTCAGGAAAGGCCAGTCCCCATGCGAGTTCCTCGGGTCCTCTCGGGATTCCTCTCCCGTCGATGCTGGGGCCTAAGACCTTGTGTGGAGTCTGGGCCGGAACCTGACGATTCCTCTCCAGTGCTGACATGGATCTTGGGGTACTTCTGGAGTCTCCCCAGGGGAGTCAGTCCTCGTCTCGAATGCGGGCATGCACTTGCGCTTTCCTCCAGAGCGGTAGCAGCAGTGTCACGCAGTCCACCGCGTGGATGAAAGGATCTATGGTTTTCCCTCGAGTCTTTCACACGAGGCTTTCCCACGAGGCTTTCCCACAGGGCTGTCCCACGTGCACACGTGGTGGGAGTGGATCCTCGGCTTGAACGTCAAGGCAGTGCAGGGAAAACAGGTTCCTCTGGAATGGACTGACACATCTGGGGGACTCTTGGAATGGTGGCACGACCCTGGAGTTCCTCTCGCCTTTCCTGTGGAGAGCGCCTCCTCTTGAGATGCGACGGGAACGCCGGGAATTCTTTCCCTACGAAACAGGGAAAGGATCCCTCATCTCGAGCTAGGAGGCGGAAACGGGACTCCCCTGGATGTGTGCGGGACCCCACGTGCTTCCTCTCGAGTGCAGACGGGTATGTCGGGGAACTTCTTGAGTTGCAGCAAGGGTGTGAAGGACCCTTTGGAAGTTCCAGTGGTTAGACGTGATTCGCCTCGAGAAGCCTCAGCGGAAATGGGCCTCATCTCGCCTGGAGGGCAAAACCTCCTGGATTTTCTCGAGTTGCGGCAGGTGCTCTCGACTTACGACGGGGACCTCAGGGACCCGCTCTGGTGGCCTCAGGAAAGGCCAGTCCCTATGCGAATTCCTCGGGGGCCTCTCGGGATTACTCTCCCGTCGATGCCGGGGCCTAAGACCTTGTGTGGAGTCGGAGCCGGAACCTGAGGATTCCTCTCCAGTGCTGACATGGATCTTGGGGTACTTCTGGAGTCTCCCCAGGGGAGTCAGTCCTCGTCTCGAATGCGGGCATGCACTTGCGCTTTCCTCCAGAGCGGTAGCAGCAGTGTCACGCAGTCCACCGCGTGGATGAAAGGAATATGGTTTTCCCTCGAGTCTTTCACACGAGGCTTTCCCACGAGGCTTTCCCACAGGGCTGTCCCACGTGCACACGTGGTGGGAGTCGATCCTCGGCTTGAACGTCAAGGCAGTGCAGGGAAAACAGGTTCCTCTGGAATGGACTGACACATCTGGGGGTCTCTTGGAATGGTGCCACGACCCTGGAGTTCCTCTCGCCTTTCCTTTGGAGAGCGCCTCCTCTTGAGATGCGACGGGAACGCCGGGAATTCTTTCCCTAAGAAACAGGGAAAGGATCCCTCATCTCGAGCTAGGAGGCGGAAACGGGGCTCCCCTGGATGTGTGCGGAACCCATGTGCTTCCTATCGAGTTGAGACGGGTATGTCGGGGAACTTCTTGAGTTGCAGCAAGGGTGTTTAGGACCCTTTGGAAGTTCCAGTGGTTAGACGTGATTAGCCTCGAGAAGCCTCAGCGGAAATGGGCCTCATCTCGCCTGGAGGGCAAAACATCCTGGATTTTCTCGAGTTGCGGCAGGTGCTCTCGACTTACGACGGGGACCTCAGGGACCCGCTCTGGTGGCCTCAGGAAAGGCCAGTCCCCATGCGAGTTCCTCGGGGGCCTCTCGGGATTCCTCTCCCGTCGATGCCGGGGCCTAAGATCTTGTGTGGAGTCGGGGCCGGAACCTGAGGATTCCTCTCCAGTGCTGACATGGATCTTGGGGTACTTCTGGAGTCTCCCCAGGGGAGTCAGTCCTCGTCTCGAATGCGGGCATGCACTTGCGCTTTCCTCCAGAGCGGTAGCAGCAGTGTCACGCAGTCCGCCGCGTGGATCAAAGGATCTATGGTTTTCCCTCGAGTCTTTCCCACGAGGCTTTCCCACGAGGCTTTCCCACAGGGCTGTCCCACGTGCACACGTGGTGGAAGTCGATCCTCGGCTTGAAAGTCAAGGCAGTGCAGGGAAAACAGGTTCCTCTGGAATGGACTGACACATCTGGGGGACTCTTGGAATGGTGGCACGACCCGGGAGTTCCTCTCGCCTTTCCTGTGCAGAGCGCCTCCTCTTGAGATGCGACGGGAACGCCGGGAATTCTTTCCCTACGAAACAGGGAAAGGATCCCTCATCTCGAGCTAGGAAGCGGAAACGGGGCTGCCCTGGATGTGTGCGGGACCCCACGTGCTTCCTCTCGAGTGGAGACGGGTATGTCGGGGAACTTCTTGAGTTGCAGCAAGGGTGTGAAGGACCCTTTGGAAATTCCAGTGGTTAGACGTGATTAGCCTCGAGAAGCCTCAGCGGAAAAGGGCCTCATCTCGCCTGGAGGGCAAAACCTCCTGGATTTTCTCGAGTTGCGGCAGGTGCTCTCGACTTACGACGGGGACGTAAGGGACCCGCTCTGGTGGCGTCAGGAAAGGCCAGTCCCCATGCGAATTCCTCGGGGGCCTCTCGGGATTACTCTCCCGTCGATGCCGGGGCCTAAGACCTTGTGTGGAGTCGGGGCCGGAACCTGAGGATTCCTATTCAGTGCTGACATGGATCTTGGGGTACTTCTGGAGTCTCCCCAGGGGAGTCAGTCCTCATCTCGAATGCGGGCATGCACTTGCGCTTTCTTCCAGAGCGGTAGCAGCAGTGTCACGCAGTCCGCCGCGTGCATCAAAGGATCTATGGCTTTCCCTCGAGCCTTTCCCACGAGGCTTTCCCCCGAGGCTTTCCCACAGGTCTGTCCCACGTGCACACTTGGTGGGAGTCGATCCTCGGCTTGAACGTCAAGGCAGTGCAGGGAAAACAGGTTCCTCTGGAAAGGACTGACACATCTGGGCGTCTCTTGGAATGGTGGCACGACCCTGGAGTTCCTCTCGCCTTTCCTGTGGAGAGGGCCTCCTCTTGAGATGCGACGGGAACGCCGGGAATTCTTTCCCTACGAAACAGGGAAAGGATCCCTCATCTCGAGATAGGAGGCGGAAACGGGGCTCCCCTGGATGTGTGCGGGACCCCACGTGCTTCCTCTCGAGTGGAGACGGGTATGTCCGGGAACTTCTTGAGTTGCAGCAAGGGTGTGAAGGACCCTTTGGAAGTTCCAGTGGTTAGACGTGATTAGCCTCGAGAAGCCTCAGCGGAAATGGGCCTCATCTCGCCTGGAGGGCAAAACCTCCTGGATTTTCTCGAGTTGCGGCAGGTGCTCTCGACTTACGACGGGGACCTCAGGGACCCGCTCTTGTGGCCTCAGGAAAGGCCAGTCCCCATGCGAGTTCCTCGGGGGCCTCTCGGGATTCCTCTCCCGTCGATGCCGGGGCCTAAGACCTTGTGTGGAGTCGGGGCCGGAACCTGAGGATTCCTCTCCAGTGCTGACATGGATCTTGGGGTACTTCTGGAGTCTCCCCAGGGGAGTCAGTCCTCGTCTCGAATGCGGGCATGCACTTGCGCTTTCCTCCAGAGCGATAGCAGCAGTGTCACGCAGTCCGCCGCGTGGATCAAAGGATCTATGGTTTTCCCTCGAGTCTTTCCCACGAGGCTTTCCCACGAGGCTTTCCCACAGGGCTGTCCCACGTGCACACGTGGTGGGAGTCGATCCTCGGCTTGAACGTCAAGGCAGTGCAGGGAAAACAGGTTCCTCTGGAATGGACTGACACATCTGGGGGACTCTTGGAATGGTGGCACGACCCTGGAGTTCCTCTCGCCTTTCCTGTGCAGAGCGCCACCTCTTGAGATGCGACGGGAACGCCGGGAATTCTTTCCCTACGAAACAGGGAAAGGATCCCTCATCTCGAGCTAGGAGGCGAAAACGGGGCTCCCCTGGATGTGTGCGGGACCCCACGTGCTTCCTCTCGGGTGGAGACGGGTATGTCGGGGAACTTCTTGAGTTGCAGCAAGGGTGTGAAGGACCCTTTGGAAGTTCCAGTGGTTAGACGTGATTAGCCTCGAGAAGCCTCAGCGGAAATGGGCCTCATCTCCTGGAGGGCAAAACATCCTGGATTTTCTCGAGTTGCGGCAGGTGCTCTCGACTTACGACGGGGACCTCAGGGACCCGCTCTGGTGGCCTCAGGAAAGGCCAGTCCCCATGCGAGTTCCCCGGGGGCCTCTCGGGATTCCTCTCCCGTCGATGCCGGGGCCTAATACCTTGTGTGGAGTCGGGGCCGGAACCTGAGGATTCCTCTCCAGTGCTGACATGGATCTTGGGGTACTTCTGGAGTCTCCCCAGGGGAGTCAGTACTCGTCTCGAATGTGGGCATGCACTTGCGTTTTCCTCCAGAGCGGTAGCAGCAGTGTCACGCAGCCCGCCGCGTGGATCAAAGGATCTATGGTTTTCCCTCGAGTCTTTCCCACGAGGCTTTCCCACGAGGCTTTCCCACAGGGCTGTCCCACGTGCACACGTGGTGGGAGTGGATCCTCGGCTTGAACGTCAAGGCAGTGCAGGGAAAACAGGTTCCTCTGGAATGGACTGACACATCTGGGGGTCTCTTGGAATGGTGCCACGACCCTGGAGTTCCTCTCGCCTTTCCTGTGGAGAGCGCCACCTCTTGAGATGCGACGGGAACGCCGGGAATTCTTTCCCTACGAAACAGGGAAAGGATCCCTCATCTCGAGCTAGGAGGCGGAAACGGGGCTCCCCTGGATGTGTGCGGGACCCCACGTGCTTCCTCTCGAGTGGAGACGGGTATGTCAGGAACTGCTTAAGTTGCAGCAAGGGTGTGAAGGACCCTTTGGAAGTTCCAGTGGTTAGATGTGATTAGCCTCGAGAAGCCTCAGCGGAAATGGGCCTCATCTCGCCTGGAGGGCAAAACCTCCTGGATTTTCTCGAGTTGCGGCAGGTGCTCTCGACTTACGATGGGGACCTCATGGACCCGCTCTGGTGGCCTCAGGAAAGGCCAGTCCCCATGCGAATTCCTCGGGGGCCTCTCGGGATTCCTCTCCCGTCGATGCCGGGGCCTAAGACCTTGTGTGGAGTCGGGGCCGGAACCTGAGGATTCCTCTCCAGTGCTGACATGGATCTTGGGGTACTTCTGGAGTCTCCCCAGGGGAGTCAGTCCTCGTCTCGAATGCGGGCATGCACTTGCGCTTTCCTCCAGAGCGGTAGCTGCAGTTTCACGCAGTCCGCCGCGTGGATCAAAGGATCTATGGTTTTCCCTCGAGTCTTTCCCACGAGGCTTTCCCACGAGGCTTTCCCACAGGGCTGTCCCACGTGCACACGTGGTGGGAGTGGATCCTCGGCTTGAACGTCAAGGCAGTGCAGGGAAAACAGGTTCCTCTGGAATGGACTGACACATCTGGGGGACTCTTGGAATGGTGGCACGACCCTGGAGTTCCTCTCGCCTTTCCTGTGGAGAGCGCCTCCTCTTGAGATGCGACGGGAACGCCGGGAATTCTTTCCCTACGAAACAGGGAAAGGATCCCTCATCTCGAGCTAGGGGGCAGAAACGGGGCTCCCCTGGATGTGTGCGGGACCCCACGTGCTTCCTCTCGTGTGGAGACGGGTATGTCGGGGAACTTCTTGAGTTGCAGCAAGGGTGTGAAGGACCCTTTGGAAGTTCCAGTGGTTAGACGTGATTAGCCTCGAGAAGCCTCAGCGGAAATGGGCCTCATCTCGCCTGGAGGGCAAAACCTCCTGGATTTTCTCGAGTTGCTTCAGGTGCTCTCGACTTAAGACGGGGACCTCAGGGGACCGCTCTGGTGGCCTCAGGAAAGGCCAGTCCCCATGCGAGTTCCTCGGGGGCCTCTCGGGATTCCTCTCCCGTCGATGCCGGGGCCTAGGACCTTGTGTGGAGTCGGGGCCAGAACCTGAGGATTCCTCTCCAGTGCTGACATGGATCTTGGGGTACTTCTGGAGTCTCCCCAGGGGAGTCAGTCCTCGTCTCGAATGCGGGCATGCACTTGCGCTTTCCTCCAGAGCGGTAGCAGCAGTGTCACGCAGTCCGCCGCGTGGATCAAAGGATCTATGGTTTTCCCTCGAGTCTTTCCCACGAGGCTTTCCCGCGAGGCTTTCCCACAGGGCTGTCCCACGTGCACACGTGGTGGGAGTGGATCCTCGGCTTGAACGTCAAGGCAGTGCAGGGAAAACAGGTTCCTCTGGAATGGACTGACACATCTGCGGGACTCTTGGAATGGTGGCACGACCCTGGAGTTCCTCTCGCCTTTCCTGTGGAGAGCGCCTCCTCTTGAGATGCGACGGGAACGCCGGGAATTCTTTCCCTACGAAACAGGGAAAGGATCCCTCATCTCGAGCTAGGAGGCGGAAACGGGGCTCCCCTGGATGTGTGCGGGACCCCACGTGCTTCCTCTCGAGTGGAGACGGGTATGTCGGGGAACTTCTTGAGTTACAGCAAGGGTGTGAAGGACCCTTTGGAAGTTCCAGTGGTTAGACGTGATTAGCCTCGAGAAGCCTCAGCGGAAATGGGCCTCATCTCGCCTGGAGGGCAAAACCTCCTGGATTTTCTCGAGTTGCGGCAGGTGCTCTCGAATTACGACGGGGACCTCAGGGACCCGCTCTGGTGGCCTCAGGAAAGGCCAGTCCCCATGCGAGTTCCTCGGGGGCCTCTCGGGATTCCTCTCCCGTCGATGCCGGGGCCTAAGACCTTGTGTGGAGTCGGGGCCGGAACCTGAGGATTCCTCTCCAGTGCTGACATGGATCTTGGGGTACTTCTGGAGTCTCCCCAGGGGAGTCAGTCCTCGTCTCGAATGCGGGCATGCACTTGCGCTTTCCTCCAGAACGGTAGCAGCAGTGTTACGCAGTCCGCCGCGTGGATCAAAGGATCTACGGTTTTCCCTCGAGTCTTTCCCACGAGGCTTTCCCACGAGGCTTTCCCACAGGGCTGTCCCACGTGCACACGTGGTGGGACTCGATCCTCGGCTTGAACGTCAAGGCAGTGCAGGGAAAAAAGATTCCTCTGGAATGGACTGACACATCTGGGGGACTATTGGAATGGTGGCACGACCCTGGAGTTCCTCTCGCCTTTCCTGTGGAGAGCACCTCCTCTTGAGATGCGACGGGAACGCCAGGAATTCTTTCCCTACGAAACAGGGAAAGGATCCCTCATCTCGAGCTAGGAGCGGAAACGGGGCTCCCCTGGATGTGTGCGGGACCCCACGTGCTTCCTCTCGAGTGGAGACGGGTATGTCAGGAACTGCTTGAGTTGAAGCAAGGGTGTGAAGGACCCTTTGGAAGTTCCAGTGGTTTGATGTGATTAGCCTCGAAAAGCCTCAGCGGAAATGGGCCTCATCTCGCCTGGAGGGCAAAACCTCCTGGATTTTCTCGAGTTGCGGCAGGTGCTCTCGACTTACGACGGGGACCTCAGGGACCCGCTCTGGTGGCCTCAGGAAAGGCCAGTCCCCATGCGAATTCCTCGGGGGCCTCTCGGCATTCCTCTCCCGTCGATGCCGGGGCCTAAGACCTTGTGTGGAGTCGGGGCCGGAACCTGAGGATTCCTCTACAGTGCTGACATGGATCTTGGGGTACTTCTGGAGTCTCCCCAGGGGAGTCAGTCCTCGTCTCGAATGCGGGCATGCACTTGCGCTTTCCTCCAGAGAGGTAGCAGCAGTGTCACGCAGTCCGCCACGTGGATCAAAGGATCTATGGTTTTCCCTCGAGTCTTTCCCACGAGGCTTTCCCACGAGGCTTTCCCACAGGGCTGTCCCACGTGCACACGTGGTGGGAGTCGATCCTCGGCTTGAACGTCAAGGCAGTGCAGGGAAAACAGGTTCCTCTGGAATGGACTGACACATCTGGGGGACTCTTGGAATGGTGGCACGACCCTGGAGTTCCTCTCGCCTTTCCTGTGGAGAGCGCCTCCTCTTGAGATGCGACGGGAACGCCGGGAATTCTTTCCCTACGAAACAGGGAAAGGATCCCTCATCTCGAGCTAGGAGGCGGAAACGGGGCTCCCCTGGATGTGTGCGGGACCCCACGTGCTTCCTCTCGGGTGGAGACGGGTATGTCGGGGAACTTCTTGAGTTGCAGCAAGGGTGTGAAGGACCCTTTGGAAGTTCCAGTGGTTAGACGTGATTAGCCTCGAGAAGCCTCAGCGGAAATGGGCCTCATCTCCTGGAGGGCAAAACCTCCTGGATTTTCTCGAGTTGCGGCAGGTGCTCTCGACTTACGACGGGGACGTCAGGGACCCGCTCTGGTGGCCTCAGGAAAGGCCAGTCCCCATGCGAGTTCCTTGGGGGCCTCTCGGGATTCCTCTCCCGTCGATGCCGGCGCCTAAGACCTTGTGTGGAGTCGGGGCCGGAACCTGAGGATTCCTCTCCAGTGCTGACATGGATCTTGGGGTACTTCTGGAGTCTCCCCAGGGGAGTCAGTACTCGTCTCGAATGTGGGCATGCACTTGCGCTTTCCTCCAGAGCGGTAGCAGCAGTGTCACGCAGCCCGCCGCGTGGATCAAAGGATCTATGGTTTTCCCTCGAGTCTTTCCCACGAGGCTTTCCCACGAGGCTTTCCCACAGGGCTGTCCCACGTGCACACGTGGTGGGAGTCGATCCTCGGCTTGAACGTCAAGGCAGTGCAGGGAAAACAGGTTCCTCTGGAATGGACTGACACATCTGGGGGACTCTTGGAATGGTGGCACGACCCTGGAGTTCCTCTCGCCTTTCCTGTGGAGAGCGCCTCCTCTTGAGATACGACGAGAACGCCGGGAATTCTTTCCCTACGAAACAGGGAAAGGATCCCTCATCTCGAGCTAGGGGGCAGAAACGGGGCTCCCCTGGATGTGTGCGGGACCCCACGTGCTTCCTCTCGTGTGGAGACGGGTATGTCGGGGAACTTCTTGAGTTGCAGCAAGGGTGTGAAGGACCCTTTGGAAGTTCCAGTGGTTAGACGTGATTAGCCTCGAGAAGCCTCAGCGGAAATGGGCCTCATCTCCTGGAGGGCAAAACCTCCTGGATTTTCTCGAGTTGCGGCAGGTGCTCACGACTTACGACGGGGACCTCAGGGACCCGCTCTGGTGGCCTCAGGAAAGGCCAGTCCCCATGCGAGTTCCTCGGGGGCCTCTCGGGATTCCTCTCCCGTCGATGCCGGGGCCTAAGACCTTCTGTGGAGTCGGGGCCGGAACCTGAGGATTCCTCTCCAGTGCTGACATGGATCTTGGGGTACATCTGGAGTCTCCCCAGGGGAGTCAGTCCTCGTCTCGAATGCGGGCATGCACTTGCGCTTTCCTCCAGAGCGGTAGCAGCAGTGTCACGCAGTCCGCCACGTGGATCAAAGGATCTGTGGTTTTCCCTCGAGTCTTTCCCACGAGGCTTTCCCACAGGGCTGTCCCACGTGCACACGTGGTAGGATTGGATCCTCGGCTTGAACGTCAAGGCAGTGCAGGAAAAACAGGTTCCTCTGGAATGGACTGACACATCTGGGGGTCTCTTGGAATGGTGCCACGACCCTGGAGTTCCTCTCGCCTTTCCTGTGGAGAGCGCCACCTCTTGAGATGCGACGGGAACGCCGGGAATTCTTTCCCTACGAAACAGGGAAAGGATCCCTCATCTCGAGCTAGGAGGCGGAAACGGGGCTCCCCTGGATGTGTGCGGGACCCCACGTGCTTCCTCTCGAGTGGAGACGGGTATGTCAGGAACTGCTTAAGTTGCAGCAAGGGTGTGAAGGACCCTTTGGAAGTTCCAGTGGTTAGATGTGATTAGCCTCGAGAAGCCTCAGCGGAAATGGGCCTCATCTCGCCTGGAGGGCAAAACCTCCTGGATTTTCTCGAGTTGTGGCAGGTGCTCTCGACTTACGATGGGGACCTCATGGACCCGCTCTGGTGGCCTCAGGAAAGGCCAGTCCCCATGCGAATTCCTCGGGGGCCTCTCGGGATTCCTCTCCCGTCGATGCCGGGGCCTAAGACCTTGTGTGGAGTCGGGGCCGGAACCTGAGGATTCCTCTCCAGTGCTGACATGGATCTTGGGGTACTTCTGGAGTCTCCCCAGGGGAGTCAGTCCTCGTCTCGAATGCGGGCATGCACTTGCGCTTTCCTCCAGAGCGGTAGCTGCAGTGTCACGCAGTCCGCCGCGTGGATCAAAGGATCTATGGTTTTCCCTCGAGTCTTTCCCACGAGGCTTTCCCACGAGGCTTTCCCACAGGGCTGTCCCACGTGCACACGTGGTGGGAGTGGATCCTCGGCTTGAACGTCAAGGCAGTGCAGGGAAAACAGGTTCCTCTGGAATGGACTGACACATCTGGGGGACTCTTGGAATGGTGGCACGACCCTGGAGTTCCTCTCGCCTTTCCTGTGGAGAGCGCCTCCTGTTGAGATGCGACGGGAACGCCGGGAATTCTTTCCCTACGAAACAGGGAAAGGATCCCTCATCTCGAGCTAGGGGGCAGAAACGGGGCTCCCCTGGATGTGTGCGGGACCCCACGTGCTTCCTCTCGTGTGGAGACGGGTATGTCGGGGAACTTCTTGAGTTGCAGCAAGGGTGTGAAGGACCCTTTGGAAGTTCCAGTGGTTAGACGTGATTAGCCTCGAGAAGCCTCAGCGGAAATGGGCCTCATCTCGCCTGGAGGGCAAAACCTCCTGGATTTTCTCGAGTTGCGTCAGGTGCTCTCGACTTAAGACGGGGACCTCAGGGGCCCGCTCTGGTGGCCTCAGGAAAGGCCAGTCCCCATGCGAGTTCCTCGGGGGCCTCTCGGGATTCCTCTCCCGTCGATGCCGGGGCCTAGGACCTTGTGTGGAGTCGGGGCCGGAACCTGAGGATTCCTCTCCAGTGCTGACATGGATCTTGGGGTACTTCTGGAGTCTCCCCAGGGGAGTCAGTCCTCGTCTCGAATGCGGGCATGCACTTGCGCTTTCCTCCAGAGCGGTAGCAGCAGTGTCACGCAGTCCGCCCCGTGGATCAAAGGATCTATGGTTTTCCCTCGAGGCTTTCCCACGAGGCTTTCCCACAGGGCTGTCCCACGTGCACACGTGGTGGGAGTCGATCCTCGGCTTGAAAGTCAAGGCAGTGCAGGGAAAACAGGTTCCTCTGGAATGGACTGACACATCTGGGGGTCTCTTGGAATGGTGCCACGACCCTGGAGTTCCTCTCGCCTTTCCTGTGGAGAGCGCCACCTCTTGAGATGCGACGGGAACGCCGGGAATTCTTTCCCTACCAAACAGGGAAAGGATCCCTCATCTCGAGCTAGGAGACGGAAACGGGGCTCCCCTGGATGTGTGCGGGACCCCACGTGTTTCCTCTCGAGTGGAGACTGGTATGTCGCGGAACTGCTTGAGTTGCAGCAAGGGTGTGAAGGACCCTTTGGAAGTTCCATCTGTTAGGTGTGATTAGCCTCGAGAAGCCTCAGCGGAAATGGGCCTCATCTCGCCTGGAGGACAAAACCTCCTGGATTTTCTCGAGTTGCGGCAGGTGCTCTGGACTTACGATGGGGACTTCAGGGACCCGCTCTGGTGGCCTCAGGAAAGGCCAGTCCCCATGCGAGTTCCTCGGGGGCCTCTCGGCATTCCTCTCCCGTCGATACCGGGGCCTAAGACCTTGTGTGGAGTCGGGGCCGGAACCTGAGGATTCCTCTCCAGTGCTGACATGGATCTTGGGGTACTTCTGGAGTCTCCCCATGGGAGTCAGTCCTCGTCTCGAATGCGGGCATGCACTTGCGCTTTCCTCCAGAGCGGTAGCAGCAGTGTCACACAGTCCGCCGCGTGGATCAAAGGATCTATGGTTTTCCCTCGAGTCTTTCCCACGAGGCTTTCCCGCGAGGCTTTCCCACAGGGCTGTCCCACGTGCACACGTGGTGGGAGTGGAACCTCGGCTTGAACGTCAAGGCAGTGCAGGGAAAACAGGTTCCTCTGGAATGGACTGACACATCTGGGGGACTCTTGGAATGGTGGCACGACCCTGGAGTTCCTCTCGCCTTTCCTGTGGAGAGCGCCTCCTCTTGAGATGCGAAGGGAACGCCGGGAATTCTTTCCCTACGAAACAGGGAAAGGATCCCTCATCTCGAGCTAGGAGGCGGAAACGGGGCTCCCTGGATGTGTGCGGGACCCCACGTGCTTCCTCTCGAGTGGAGACGGGTATGTCGGGGAACTTCTTGAGTTGCAGCAAGGGTGTGAAGGACCCTTTGGAAGTTCCAGTGGTTAGACGTGGTTAGCCTCGAGAAGCCTCAGCGGAAATGGGCCTCATCTCGCCTGGAGGGCAAAACCTCCTGGATTTTCTCGAGTTGCGGCAGGTGCTCTCGACTTACGACGGGGACCTCAGGGACCCGCTCTGGTGGCCTCAGGAAAGGCCTGTCCCCATGCGAGTTCCTCGGGGGCCTCTCGGGATTCCTCTCCTGTCGATGCCGGGGCCTAAGACCTTGTGTGGAGTCGGGGCCCGAACCTGAGGATTCCTCTCCAGTGCTGACATGGATCTTGGGGTACTTCTGGAGTCTCCCCAGGGGAGTCAGTCCTCGTCTCGAATGCGGGCATGCAATTGCGCTTTCCTCCAGAGCGGTAGCAGCAGTGTCACGCAGTCCGCCGCGTGGAGCAAAGGATCTATGGTTTTCCCTCGAGTCTTTCCCACGAGGCTTTCCCACGAGGCTTTCCCACAGGGCTGTCCCACGTGCACACGTGGTGGGAGTGGATCCTCGGCTTGAACGTCAAGGCAGTGCAGGGAAAACAGGTTCCTCTGGAATGGACTGACACATCTGGGGGACTCTTGGAATGGTGGCACGACCCTGGAGTTCCTCTCGCCTTTCCTGTGGAGAGCGCCTCCTCTTGAGATGCGACGGGAACGCCGGGAATTCTTTCCCTACGAAACAGGGAAAGGATCCCTCATCTCGAGCTAGGAGGCGGAAACGGGGCTCCCCTGGATGTGTGCGGGAACCCATGTGCTTCCTCTCGAGTGGAGACGGGTATGTCGGGGAACTTCTGGAGTTGCAGCAAGGATGTGAAGGACCCTTTGGAAATTCCAGTGGTTAGACGTGATTAGCCTCGAGAAGCCTCAGCGGAAATGGGCCTCATCACACCTGGAGGGCAAAACCTCCTGGATTTTCTCGAGTTGCGGCAGGTGCTCTCGACTTACGACCGGGACCTCAGGGACCCGCTCTGGTGGCCTCAGGAAAGGCCAGTCCCCATGCGAGTTCCTCGGGGGCCTCTCGGCATTCCTCTCCGGTCGATGCCGGGGCCTAAGACCTTGTGTGGAGTCGGGGCCGGAACCTGAGGATTCCTCTCCAGTGCTGACATGGATCTTGGGGTACTTCTGGAGTCTCCCCATGGGAGTCAGTCCTCGTCTCGAATGCGGGCATGCACTTGCGCTTTCCTCCAGAGCGGTAGCAGCAGTGTCACGCAGTCCGCCGCGTGGATCAAAGGATCTATGGTTTTCCCTCGAGTCTTTCACACGAGGCTTTCCCACGAGGCTTTCCCACAGGGCTGTCCCACGTGCACACGTGGTGGGAGTCGATCCTCGGCTTGAACGTCAAGGCAGTGCAGGGAAAACAGGTTCCTCTGGAATGGGCTGACACATCTGGGGGTCTCTTGGAATGGTGCCACGACCCTGGAGTTCCTCTCGCCTTTCCTGTGGAGAGCGCCACCTCTTGAGTTGCGACGGGAACGCCGGGAATTCTTTCCCTACGAAACAGGGAAAGGATCCCTCATCTCGAGCTAGGAGGCGGAAACGGGGATCCCCTGGATGTGTGCGGGACCCCACGTGCTTCCTCTCGAGTGGAGACGGGTATGTCGCGGAACTGCTTGAGTTGCAGCAAGGGTGTGAAGGACCCTTTGGAAGTTCCAGTGGTTAGATGTGATTAGCCTCGAGAAGCCTCAGCGGAAATGGGCCTCATCTCGCCTGGAGGGCAAATCCTCCTGGATTTTCTCGAGTTGCGGCAGGTTCTCTCGACTTACGATGGGGACCTCAGGGACCCGCTCTGGTGGCCTCAGGAAAGGCCAGTCCCCATGCGAGTTCCTCGAGGGCCTCTCGGGACTCCTCTCCCATCGATGAGGGGCCTAAGACCTTGTGTGGAGTCGGGGCCGGAACCTGAGGATTCCTCTCCAGTGCTGACATGGATCTTGGGGTACTTCTGGAGTCTCCCCAGGGGAGTCAGTCCTCGTCTCGAATGCGGGCATGCACTTGAGCTTTCCTCCAGAGCGGTAGCAGCAGTGTCACGCAGTCCCCCGCGTGGATCAAAGGATCTATGGTTTTCCCTCGAGTCTTTCCCACGAGGCTTTCCCACGAGGCTTTCCCACAGGGCTGTCCCACGTGCACACGTGGTGGGAGTGGATCCTCGGCTTGAACGTCAAGGCAGTGCAGGGAAAACAGGTTCCTCTGGAATTGACTGACACATCTGGGGGACTCTTGGAATGGTGGCACGACCCTGGAGTTCCTCTCGCCTTTCCTGTGGAGAGCGCCTCCTCTTGAGATGCGACGGGAACTCCGGGAATTCTTTCCCTACGAAACAGGGAAAGGATCCCTCATCTCGAGCTAGGAGGCGGAAACGGGGCTCCCCTGGATGTGTGCGGGACCCCACGTGCTTCCTCTCGAGTGGAGACGGGTATGTCGGGGAACTTATTGAGTTGCAGCTAGGGTGTGAAGGACCCTTTGGAAGTTCCAGTGGTTAGACGTGATTAGCCTCGAGAAGCCTCAGCGGAAATGGGCCTCATCTCGCCTGGAGGGCAAAACCTCCTGGATTTTCTCGAGTTGCGGCAGGTGCTCTCGACTTACGACGGGGACCTCAGGGACCCGCTCTGGTGGCCTCAGGAAAGGCCAGTCCACATGCGAGTTCCTCGGGGGCCTCTCGGGATTCCTCTCCCGTCGATGAGGGGCCTAAGACCTTGTGTGGAGTCGGGGCCGGAACCTGAGGATTCCTCTCCAGTGCTGACATGGATCTTGGGGTACTTCTGGAGTCTCCCCAGGGGAGTCAGTCCTCGTCTCGAATGCGGGCATGCACTTGCGCTTTCCTCCAGAGCGGTAGCAGCAGTGTCACGCAGTCCGCCGCGTGGATCACAGGATCTATGGTTTTCCCTCGAGTCTTTCCCACGAGGCTTTCCCACGAGGCTTTCCCACAGGGATGTCCCACGTGCACACGTGGTGGGAGTCGATCCTCGGCTTGAACGTCAAGGCAGTGCAGGGAAAACAGGTTCCTCTGGTATTGACTGACACATCTGGGGGTCTCTTGGAATGGTGGCACGACCCTGGAGTTCCTCTCGCCTCTCCTGTGGAGAGCGTCTCCTCTTGAGATGCGACGGGAACGCCGGGAATTCTTTCCCTACGAAACAGGGAAAGGATCCCTCATCTCGAGCTAGGAGGCTGAAACCGGGCTCCCCTGGATGTGTGCGGGACCCCACGTGCTTCCTCTCGAGTGGAGACGGGTATGTCGGGGAACTTCTTGAGTTGCAGCAAGGGTGTGAAGGACCCTTTGGAAGTTCCAGTGGTTAGACGTGATTAGCCTCGAGAAGCCTCAGCGGAAATGGGCCTCATCTCGCCTGGAGGGCAAAACCTCCTGGATTTTCTCGAGTTGCGGCAGGTGCTCTCGACTTACGACGGGGACCTCAGGGACCCGATCTGGTGGCCTCAGGAAAGGCCAGTCCCCATGCGAATTCCTCGGGGGCCTCTCGGCATTCCTCTCCCGTCGATGCCGGGGCCTAAGACCTTGTGTGGAGTCGGGGCCGGAACCTGAGGATTCCTCTCCAGTGCTGACATGGATCTTGGGGTACTTCTGGAGTCTCCCCAGGGGAGTCAGTCCTCGTCTCGAATGCGGGCATGCACTTGCGCTTTCCTCCACAGCGGTAGCAGCAGTGTCACGCAGTCCGCCGCGTGGATCAAAGGATCTATGGTTTTCCCTCGAGTCTTTCCCACGAGGCTTTCCAACGAGGCTTTCCCACAGGGCTGTCCCACGTGCACACGTGGTGGGAGTAGATCCTCGGCTTGAACGTCAAGGCAGTGCAGGGAAAACAGGTTCCTCTGGAATGGGCTGACACATCTGGGGGTCTCTTGGAATGGTGCCACGACCCTGGAGTTCCTCTCGCCTTTCCTGTGGAGAGCGCCACCTCTTGAGTTGCGACGGGAACGCCGGGAATTCTTTCCCTACGAAACAGGGAAAGGATCCCTCATCTCGAGCTAGGAGGCGGAAACGGGGCTCGCCTGGATGTGTGCGGGACCCCACGTGCTTCCTCTCGAGTGGAGATGGGTATGTCAGGAACTGCTTGAGTTGCAGCAAGGGTGTGAAGGACCCTTTGGAAGTTCCAGTGGTTAGATGTGATTAGCCTCGAGAAGCCTCAGCGGAAATGGGCCTCATCTCGCCTGGAGGGCAAATCCTCCTGGATTTTCTCGAGTTGCGGCAGGTGCTCTCGACTTACGATGGGGACCTCAGGGACCCGCTCTGGTGGCCTCAGGAAAGGCCAGTCCCCATGCGAGTTCCTCGGGGGCCTCTCGGGATTCCTCTCCCGTCGATGAGGGGCCTAAGACCTTGTGTGGAGTCTGGGCCGGAACCTGAGGATTCCTCTCCAGTGCTGACATGGATCTTGGGGTACTTCTGGAGTCTCCCCAGGGGAGTCACTCCTCGTCTCGAATGCGGGCATGCACTTGCGCTTTCCTCCAGAGCGGTAGCAGCAGTGTCACGCAGTCCGCCACGTGGATCAAAGGATCTATGGTTTTCCCTCGAGTCTTTCCCACGAGGCTTTCCCACGAGGCTTTCCCACAGGGCTGTCCCACGTGCACACGTGGTGGGAGTCGATCCTCGGCTTGAACGTCAAGGCAGTGCAGGGAAAACAGGTTCCTCTGGTATTGACTGACACATCTGGGGGTCTCTTGGAATGGTGGCACGACCCTGGAGTTCCTCTCGCCTCTCCTGTGGAGAGCGTCTCCTCTTGAGATGCGACGGGAACGCCGGGAATTCTTTCCCTACGAAACAGGGAAAGGATCCCTCATCTCGAGCTAGGAGGCTGAAACCGGGCTCCCCTGGATGTGTGCGGGACCCCACGTGCTTCCTCTCGAGTGGAGACGGGTATGTTGGGGAACTTCTTGAGTTGCAGCAATGGTTTGAAGGACCCTTTGGAAGTTCCAGTGGTTAGACGTGATTAGCCTCGAGAAGCCTCAGCGGAAATGGGCCTCATCTCGCCTGGAGGGCAAAACCTCCTGGATTTTCTCGAGTTGCGGCAGTTGCTCTCGACTTACGACGGGGACCTCAGGGACCCGCTCTGGTGGCCTCAGGAAAGGCCAGTCCCCATGCGAGTTCCTCGGGGGCCTCTCGGGATTCCTCTCCCGTCGATGCCGGGGCCTAAGACCTTGTGTGGAGTCGGGGCCGGAACCTGAGGATTCCTCTCCAGTGCTGACATGGATCTTGGGGTACTTCTGGAGTCTCCCCAGGGGAGTCAGTCCTCGTCTCGAATGCCGGCATGCACTTGCGCTTTCCTCCATAGCGGTAGCAGCAGTGTCACGCAGTCCGCCTCGTGGATCAAAGGATCTATGGTTTTCCCTCGAGTCTTTCCCACGAGGCTTTCCCACGAGGCTTTCCCACAGGGCTGTCCCACGTGCACACGTGGTGGGAGTGGATCCTCGGCTTGAACGTCAAGGCAGTGCAGGGAAAACAGGTTCCTCTGGAATGGACTGACACATCTGGGGGATTCTTGGAATGGTGGCACGACCCTGGAGTTCCTCTCGCCTTTCCTGTGGAGAGCGCCTCCTCTTGAGATGCGACGGGAACGCCGGGAATTCTTTCCCTACGAAACAGGGAAAGGATCCCTCATCTCGAGCTAGGAGGCGGAAACGGGGCTCCCCTGGATGTGTGCGGGAACCCACGTGCTTCCTCTCGAGTGGAGACGGGTATGTCGGGGAACTTCTTGAGTTGCAGCAAGGATGTGAAGGACCCTTTGGAAATTCCAGTGGTTAGACGTGATTAGCCTCGAGAAGCCTCAGCGGAAATGGGCCTCATCACGCCTGGAGGGCAAAACCTCCTGGATTTTCTCGAGTTGCGGCAGGTGCTCTCGACTTACGACCGGGACCTCAGGGACCCGCTCTGGTGGCCTCAGGAAAGCCCAGTCCCCATGCGAGTTCCACGGGGGCCTCTCGGCATTCCTCTCCCGTCGATGCCGGGGCCTAAGACCTTGTGTGGAGTCGGGGCCGGAACCTGAGGATTCCTCTCCAGTGCTGACATGGCTCTTGGGGTACTTCTGGAGTCTCCCCATGGGAGTCAGTCCTCGTCTCGAATGCGGGCATGCACTTGCGCTTTCCTCCAGAGCGGTAGCAGCAGTGTCACGCAGTCCGCCGCGTGGATCAAAGGATCTATGGTTTTCCCTCGAGTCTTTCCCACGAGGCTTTCCCACGAGGCTTTCCCACAGGGCTGTCCCACGTGCACACGTGGTGGAGGTCGATCCTCGGCTTGAACGTCAAGGCAGTGCAGGGAAAACAGGTTCCTCTGGAATGGGCTGACACATCTGGGGGTCTCTTGGAATGGTGCCACGACCCTGGAGTTCCTCTCGCCTTTCCTGTGGAGAGCGCCACCTCTTGAGTTGCGACGGGAACGCCGGGAATTCTTTCCCTACGAAACAGGGAAAGGATCCCTCATCTCGAGCTAGGAGGCGGAAACGGGGCTCCCCTGGATGTGTGCGGGACCCCACGTGCTTCCTCTCGAGTGGAGACGGGTATGTCGCGGAACTGCTTGAGTTGCAGCAAGGGTGTGAAGGACCCTTTGGAAGTTCCAGTGGTTAGATGTGATTAGCCTCGAGAAGCCTCAGCGGAAATGGGCCTCATCTCGCCTGGAGGGCAAATCCTCCTGGATTTTCTTGAGTTGCGGCAGGTTCTCTCGACTTACGATGGGGACCTCAGGGACCCGCTCTGGTGGCCTCAGGAAAGGCCAGTCCCCATGCGAGTTCCTCGGGGGCCTCTCGGGACTTCTCTCCCATCGATGAGGGGCCTAAGACCTGGTGTGGAGTCGGGGCCGGAACCTGAGGATTCCTCTCCAGTGCTGACATGGATCTTGGGGTACTTCTGGAGTCTCCCCAGGGGAGTCAGTCCTCGTCTCGAATGCGGGCATGCACTTGCGCTTTCCTCCAGAGCGGTAGCAGCAGTGTCACGCAGTCCGCCGCGTGGATCAAAGGATCTATGGTTTTCCCTCGAGTCTTTCCCACGAGGCTTTCCCACGAGGCTTTCCCACAGGGCTGTCCCACGTGCACACGTGGTGGGAGTGGATCCTCGGCTTGAACGTCAAGGCAGTGCAGGGAAAACAGGTTCCTCTGGAATTGACTGACACATCTGGGGGACTCTTGGAATGGTGGCACGACCCTGGAGTTCCTCTCGCCTTTCCTGTGGAGAGCACCACCTCTTCGGGAACGCCGGGAATTCTTTCCCTACGAAACAGGGAAAGGATCCCTCATCTCGAGCTAGGAGGCGGAACGGGGCTCCCCTGGATGTGTGCGGGACCCCACTTGCTTCCTCTCGAGTGGAGACGGGTATGTCGCGGAACTGCTTGAGTTGCAGGAAGGGTGTGAAGGACCCTTTGGAAGTTCCAGTGGTTAGATGTGATTAGCCTCGAGAAGCCTCAGCGGAAATGGGCCTCATCTCCCCTGGAGGGCAAAACCTCCTGGATTTTCTCGAGTTGCGGCAGGTGCTCTCGACTTAGGACGGGGACCACAGGAACCCGCTCTGGTGGCCTCAGGAAAGGCCAGTCCCCATGCGAGTTCCTCGGGGGCCTCTCGGCATTCCTCTCCCGTCGATGCCAGGGCCTAAGACCTTGTGTGGAGTCGGGGCCGGAACCTGAGGATTCCTCTCCAGTGCTGACATGGATCTTGGGGTACTTCTGGAGTCTCCCCAGGGGAGTCAGTCCTCGTCTCGAATGCGGGCATGCACTTGCGCTTTCCTCCAGAGCGGTAGCAGCAGTGTCACGCAGTCCGCCGCGTGGATCAAAGGATCTATGATTTTCCCTCGAGTCTTTCCCACGAGGCTTTCCCACGAGGCTTTCCCACAGGGCTGTCCCACGTGCACACGTGGTGGGAGTCGATCCTCGGCTTGAACGTCAAGGCAGTGCAGGGAAAACAGGTTCCTCTGGTATGGACTGACACATCTGGGGGTCTCTTGGAATGTTGGCACGACCCTGGAGTTCCTCTCGCCTCTCCAGTGGAGAGCGCCTCCTCTTGAGATGCGAAGGGAACGCCGGGAAATCTTTCCCTACAAAACAGTGAAAGGATCCCTCATCTCGAGCTGGGAGGCGGAAACGGGGCTCCCCTGGATGTGTGTGGGACCCTCGTGCTTCCTCTCGAGTGGAGACGGGTATGTCGGGGAACTTCTTGAGTTGCAGCAAGGGTGTGAATGACCCTTTGGAAGTTCCAGTGGTTAGATGTGATTGGCCTCGAGAAGCCTCAGCGGAAATGGGCCTCATCTCGCCTGGAGGGCAAAACCTCCTGGATTTTCTCGAGTTGCGGCAGGTGCTCTCGACTTACGACGGGGACGTCAGGGACCCGCTCTGGTGGCCTCAGGAAAGGCCAGTCCCCATGCAAATTCCTCGGGGGCCTCTCGGGATTACTCTCCCGTCGATGCCGGGGCCTAAGACCTTGTGTGGAGTCGGGGCCGGAACCTGAGGATTCCTCTCCAGTGCTGACATGGATCTTGGGGTACTTCTGGAGTCTCCCCAGGGGAGTCAGTCCTCGTCTCGAATGCGGGCATGCACTTGCGCTTTCCTCCAGAGCGGTAGCAGCTGTGTCCGCAGTCCGCCGCGTGGATCAAAGGATCTATGGTTTTCCCTCGAGGCTTTCCCACGAGGCTTTCCCACGAGGCTTTCCCACAGGGCTGTCCCACGTGCACACGTGGTTGGAGTCGATCCTCGGCTTGAACGTCAAGGCAGTGCAGGGAAAACAGGTTCCTCTGAAATGGACTGACACATCTGGGCGTTTCTTGGAATGTTGGCACGACCCTGGAGTTCCTCTCGCCTCTCCTGTGGAGAGCGCCTCCTCTTGAGATGCGACGGGTACACCGGGAATTCTTTCCCTAAGAAACAGGGACAGGATCCCTCATCTCGAGCTAGGAGGCGGAAACGGGGCTCCCCTGGATGTGTGCGGGACCCTCGTGCTTCCTCTCGAGTGGAGACGGGTATGTAGGGGAACTTCTTGAGTTGCAGCAAGGGTGTGAAGGACCCTTTGGAAGTTCCAGTGGTTAGATGTGATTAGCCTCGAGAAGCCTCAGCGGAAATGGGCCTCATCTCGCCTGGAGGGCAAAACCTCCTGGATTTTCTCGAGTTGCGCCAGGTGCTCTCGACTTATGACGAGGACCTCAGGGACCCGCTCTGGTGGCCTCAGGAAAGGCCAGTCCCCATGCGAGTTCCTCGGGGGCCTCTCGGCATTCCTCTCCCGTCGATGCCGTGGCCAAGACCTTGTGTGGAGTCGGGACCGGAACCTGACGATTCCTCTCCAGTGCTGACATGGATCTTGGGGTACTTCTGGAGTCTCCCCAGGGGAGTCAGTCCTCATCTCGAATGCGGGCATGCACTTGCGCTTTTCTCCAGAGCGGTAGCAGCAGTGTCCCGCAGTCCTCCGCGTGGATCACAGGATCTATGGTTTTCCCTCGAGTCTTTCCCACGAGGCTTTCCCACAAGGCTTTCCCACAGGGCTGTCCCACGTGCACACGTGGTGGGAGTCGATCCTCGGCTTGAACGTCAAGGCAGTGCAGGGAAAACAGGTTCCACTGGGATGGACTTACACATCTGGGGTACTCATGGAATGGTGGCACGACCCTGGAGTTCCTCTCGCCTTTCCTGTGGAGAGCGCCTCCTCTTGAGATGCGACGGGAACGCCGGGAATTCTTTCCCTAAGAAACAGGGAAAGGATCCCTCATCTCGAGCTGGGAGGCGGAAACGGGGCTCCCCTGGATGTGTGCGGGACCCTTGTGCTTCCTCTCGAGGGGAGACGGGTATGTCGGGGATCTTCTTGAGTTGCAGCGAGGGTGTGAAGGACCCTTTGGAAATTCCAGTGGTTAGATGTGATTAGCCTCTAGAAGCCTCAGCGGAAATGGGCCTCATCTCGCCTGGAGGTCAAAACCTCCTGGATTTTCTCGAGTTGCGGCAGGTGCTCTCGACTTACGACGGGGACCTCAGGGACCCGCTCTGGTGGCCTCAGGAAAGGCCAGTCCCCATGCGACTTACTCGGGGGCCTCTCGGGATTCCTCTCCCGTCGATGCCGGGGCCGAAGACCTTGTGTGGAGTCGGGGCCGGAACCTGAGGATTCCTCTCCAGTGCTGACATGGATCTTGGGGTACTTCTGGAGTCTCCCCAGGGGAGTCAGTCCTCGTCTCGAATGCGGGCATGCACTTGCGCTATCCTCCATAGCGGTAGCAGCAGTGTCAAGCAGTCCGCCGCGTGCATCAAAGGATCTATGGTTTTCCCTCGAGTCTTTCCCACGAGGCTTTCCCACGAGGCTTTCCCACAGGGCTGTCCCACGTGCACACGTGGTGGGAGTCGATCCTCGGCTTGAACGTCAAGGCAGTGCAGGGAAAACAGGATCCTCTGGAATGGACTGACACATCTGGGGGTCTCTTGGAATGGTGGCACCACCCTGGAGTTCCTCTCGCCTTTCCTGTGGAGAGCGCCTCCTCTTGAGATGCGACGGGAACGCCGGGAATTCTTTCCCTACGAAACAGGGAAAGGATCCCTCATCTCGAGCTAGGAGGCGGAATCGGGGCTCCCCTGGATGTGTGCGGGACCCCACGTGCTTCCTCTCGAGTGGAGACGGGTATGTCGGGGAACTTCTTGAGTTGCAGCAAGGGTGTGAAGGACCCTTTGGAAGTTCCAGTGGTTAGACGTGATTAGCCTCGAGAAGCCTCAGCGGAAATGGGCCTCATCTCGCCTGGAGGGCAAAACCTCCTGGATTTTCTCGAGTTGCGGCAGGTGCTCTCGACTTACGACGGGGACCTCAGGGACCCGCTCTGGTGGCCTCAGGAAAGGCCAGTCCCCATGCGAGATCCTCGGGGGCCTCTCGGGATTCCTCTCCCGTCGATGCCGGGGCCTAAGACCTTGTGTGGAGTCGGGGCCGGAACCTGAGGATTCCTCTCCAGTGCTGACATGGATCTTGGGGTACTTCTGGAGTCTCCCCAGGGGAGTCAGTCCTCGTCTCGAATGCTGGCATGCACTTGCGCTTTCCTCCAGAGCGGTAGCAGCAGTGTCACGCAGTCCGCCGCGTGGATCAAAGGATCTATGGTTTTCCCTCGAGTCTTTCCCACGAGGCTTTCCCACGAGGCTTTCCCACAGGGCTGTCCCACGTGCACACGTGGTGGGAGTCGATCCTCGGCTTGAACGTCAAGGCAGTGCAGGGAAAACAGGATCCTCTGGAATGGACTGACACATCTGGGGGTCTCTTGGAATGGTGGCACCACCCTGGAGTTCCTCTCGCCTTTCCTGTGGAGAGCGCCTCCTCTTGAGATGCGACGGGAACGCCGGGAATTCTTTCCCTACGAAACAGGGAAAGGATCCCTCATCTCGAGCTAGGAGGCGGAATCGGGGCTCCCCTGGATGTGTGCGGGACCCCACGTGCTTCCTCTCGAGTGGAGACGGGTATGTCGGGGAACTTCTTGAGTTACAGCAAGGGTGTGAAGGACCCTTTGGAAGTTCCAGTGGTTAGACGTGATTAGCCTTGAGAAGCCTCAGCGGAAATGGGCCTCATCTCGCCTGGAGGGCAAAACCTCCTGGATTTTCTCGAGTTGCGGCAGGTGCTCTCGACTTACGACGGGGACCTCAGGGACCCGCTCTGGTGGCCTCAGGAAAGGCCAGTCCCCATGCGAGATCCTCGGGGGCCTCTCGGGATTCCTCTCCCGTCGATGCCGGGGCCTAAGACCTTGTGTGGAGTCGGGGCCGGAACCTGAGGATTCCTCTCCAGTGCTGACATGGATCTTGGGGTACTTCTGGAGTCTCCCCAGGGGAGTCAGTCCTCGTCTCGAATGCGGGCATGCACTTGCGCTTTCCTCCAGAGCGGTAGCAGCAGTGTCACGCAGTCCGCCGCGTGGATCAAAGGATCTATGGTTTTACCTCGAGTCTTTCCAACGAGGCTTTCCCACGAGGCTTTCCCACAGGGCTGTCCCACGTGCACACGTGGTGGGAGTCGATCCTCGGCTTGAACGTCAAGGCAGTGCAGGGAAAACAGGTTCCTCTGGAATGGACTGACACATCTGGGGGTCTCTTGGAATGGTGCCACGACCCTGGAGTTCCTCTCGCCTTTCCTGTGGAGAGCGCCACCTCTTGAGATGCGACGGGAACGCCGGGAATTCTTTCCCTACGAAACAGGGAAAGGATCCCTCATCTCGAGCTAGGAGGCGGAAACGGGGCTCCCCTTGATGTGTGCGGGACCCCACGTGCTTCTTCTCGAGTGGAGACGGGTATGTCGCGGAACTGCTTGAGTTGCAGCAAGGGTGTGAAGGACCCTTTGGAAGTTCCAGTGGTTAGATGTGATTGGCCTCGAGAAGCCTCAGCGGAAATGGGCCTCATCTCGCCTGGAGTGCAAAACCTCCTGGATTTTCTCGAGTTGCGGCAGGTGCTCTCGACTTACGACGGGGACCTCGCGGACCCGCTCTGGTGGCCTCAGGAAAGGCCAGTCCCCATGCTAGTTCCTCGGGGGCCTCTCGGGATTCCTCTCCCGTCGATGCCGGGGCCTAAGACCTTGTGTGGAGTCGGGGACGGAACCTGAGGATTCCTCTCCAGTGCTGACATGGATCTTGGGGTACTTCTGGAGTCTCCCCAGGGGAGTCAGTCCTCGTCTCGAATGCGGGCATGCAATTGCGCTTTCCTCCAGAGTGGTAGCAGCAGTGTCACGCAGTCCTCCGCGTGGATCAAAGGATCTATGGTTTTCCCTCGAGTCTTTCCCACGAGGCTTTCCCACGAGGCTTTCCCACAGGGCTGTCCCACGTGCACACGTGGTGGGAGTCGATACTCGGCTTGAACGTCAAGGCAGTGCAGGGAAAACAGGTTCCTCTGGAATGGACTGACACATCTGGGGGTCTCGTGGAATGGTGCCACGACCCTGGAGTTCCTCTCGCCTATCCTGTGGAGAGCGCCACCTATTGAGATGCGACGGGAACGCCGGGAATTCTTTCCCTACGAAACAGGGAAAGGATCCCTCATCTCGAGCTAGGAGGCGGAAACGGGGCTCCCCTGGATGTGTGCGGGACCCCACGTGCTTCCTCTCGAGTGGAGACGGGTATGTCGGGGAACTTCTTGAGTTGCAGCAAGGGTGTGAAGGACCCTTTGGAAGTTCCAGTGGTTAGATGTGATTCGCCTCGAGAAGCCTCAGCGGAAATGGGCCTCATCTCGCCTGGAGGGCAAAACCTCCTGGATTTTCTCGAGTTGCGGCACGTGCTCTCGACTTACGATGGTGACCTCAGGGACCCGCTCTGGTGGCCTCAGGAAAGGCCAGTCCCCATGCGAGTTCCTCGGGGGCCTCTCGGCATTCCTCTCCCGTCGATGCCGGGGACTAGGACCTTGTGTGGAGTCGGGGCCGGAACCTGAGGATTCCTCTCCAGTGCTGACATGGATCTTGGGGTACTTCTGGAGTCTCCCCAGGGGAGTCAGTCCTCGTCTCGAATGCGGGCATGCACTTGCGCTCTCCTCCAGAACGGTAGCAGCAGTGTCACGCAGTCCTCCGCGTGGATCAAAGGATCTATGGTTTTCCCTCGAGTGTTTCCCACGAGGCTTTCCCACGAGGCTTTCCCACAGGGCTGTCCCACGTGCACACGTGGTGGGAGTCGATCCTCGGCTTGAACGTCAAGCAGAGCAGGGAAAACAGGTTCCTCTGGAATGGACTGACACATTTGGGGGACTCTTGGAATGGTGGCACGACCCTGGAGTTCCTCTCGCCTTTCCTGTGCAGAGCGCCTCCTCTTGAGATGCGACGGGAACGCCGGGAATTCTTTCCCTACGAAACAGGGAAAGGATCCCTCATCTCGAGGTAGGAGGCGGAAACGGGGCTCCCCTGGATGTGTGCGGGACCCTCGTGCTTCCTCTCGAGTGGAGACGGGTATGTCGGGGAACTTCTTGATTTGCAGCAATGGTCTGAAGGACCCTTTGGAAGTTCCAGTGGTTAGATGTGATTAGCCTCGAGAAGCCTCAGCGGAAATGGGCCTCATCTCGCCTGGAGGGCAAAAACTCCTGGATTTTCTCGAGTTGCGGCAGGTGCTCTCGACTTACGACGGGGACCTCGGGGACCCGCTCTGGTGGCCTCAGGAAAGGCCAGTCCCCATGCTAGTTCCTCGGGGGCCTCTGGGGATTCCTCTCCCGTCGATGCCGGGGCCTAAGACCTTGTGTGGAGTCGGGGCCGGAACCTGAGGATTCCTCTCCAGTGCTGACATGGATCTTGGGGTACTTCTGGAGTCTCCCCAGGGGAGTCAGTCCTCGTCTCGAATGCGGGCATGCACTTGCGCTTTCCTCCAGAGCGGTAGCAGCAGTGTCACGCAGTCCGCCGCGTGGATCAAAGGATCTATGGTTTTCTCTCGAGTCTTTCCCACGAGGCTTTCCCACGAGGCTTTCCCACAGGGCTATCCCACGTGCACACGTGGTGAGAGTCGATCCTCGGCTTGAACGTCAAGGCAGTGAAGGGAAAACAGGTTCCTCTTGAATGGACTGACACATCTGGGGGACTCTTGGAATGGTGGCACGACCCTGGAGTTCCTCTCGCCTTTCCTGTGGAGAGCGCCTCCTCTTGAGATGCGACGGGAACGCCGGGAATTCTTTCCCTACGAAACAGGGAAAGGATCCCTCATCTCGAGCTAGGGGGCGGAAACGGGGCTCCCCTGGATGTGTGCGGGACCCCACGTGCTTCCTCTCGAGTGGAGACGGGTATGTCGGGGAACTTCTTGAGTTGCAGCAAGGGTGTGAAGGACCCTTTGGAAGTTCCAGTGGTTAGACGTGATTAGCCTCGAGAAGCCTCAGCGGAAATGGGCCTCAACTCGCCTGGAGGGCAAAACCTCCTGGATTTTCTCGAGTTGCGGCAGGTGCTCTCGACTTACGACGGGGACCACAGGGACCCGCTCTGGTGGCCTCAGGAAAGGCCAGTCCCCATGCGAGTTCCTCGGGGGCCTCTCGGGATTCCTCTCCCGTCGATGCCGGGGACTAAGACCTTGTGTGGAGTCGGGGCCGGAACCTGAGGATTCCTCTCCAGTGCTGACATGGATCGTGGGGTACTTCTGGAGTCTCCCCAGGGGAGTCAGTCCTCGTCTCGAATGCGGGCATGCACTTGCGCTTTCCTCCAGAGCGGTAGCAGCAGTGTCACGCAGTCCGCCGCGTAGATCAAATGATCTATGGTTTTCCCTCGAGACTTTCCCACGAGTCTTTCCCACGAGGCTTTCCCACAGGGCTGTCCCACGTGCACACGTGGTGGGAGTCGATCCTCGGCTAGAACGTCAAGGCAGTGCAGGGAAAACAGGTTCCTCTGGAATGGACTGACACATCTGGGGGACTCTTGGAATGGTGGCACGTCCCTGGAGTTCCTCTAGCCTTTCCTGTGGAGAGCGACTCCTCTTGAGATGCGACGGGAACGCCGGGAAATCTTTCCCTACGAAACAGGGAAAGGATCCCTCATCTCGAGCTAGGAGGCGGAAACGGGGCTCCCCTGGATGTGTGCAGGACCCCACGTGCTTCCTCTCGAGTGGAGACGGGTATGTCGCGGAACTTCTTGAGTTGCAGCAAGGGTGTGAAGGACCCTTTGGAAGTTCCAGTGGTTAGACGTGATTAGCCTCGAGAAGCCTCAGCGGAAATGGACCTCATCTCGCCTGGAGGGCAAAACCTCCTGGATTTTCTCGAGTTGCGGCAGGTGCTCTCGACTTACGACGGGGACCTCAGGGACCCGCTCTGGTGGCCTCAGGAAAGGCCAGTCCCCATGCGAGTTCCTCGGGGGCCTCTCGGGATTCCTCTCCCGTCGATGCCGGGGCCTAAGACCTTGTGTGGAGTCGGGGCCGGAACCTGAGGATTCCTCTCCAGTGCTGACATGGATCTTGGGGTACTTCTGGAGTCTCCCCAGGGGAGTCAGTCCTCGTCTCGAATGCGGGCATGCACTTGCGCTTTCCTCCAGAGCGGTAGCAGCAGTGTCATGCAGTCCGCCTCGTGGATCAAAGGTTCTATGGTTTTACCTCGAGTCTTTCCCACGAGGCTTTCCCACGAGGCTTTCCCACAGGGCTGTCCCACGTGCACACGTGGTGGGAGTCGATCCTCGGCTAGAACGTCAAGGCAGTGAAGGGAAAACAGGTTCCTCTTGAATGGACTGACACATCTGGGGGACTCTTGGAATGGCGGCACGACCCTGGAGTTCCTCTCGCCTTTCCTGTGGAGAGCGCCTCCTCTTGAGATGAGACGGGAACGCCGGGAAATCTTTCCCTACGAAACAGGGAAAGGATCCCTCATCTCGAGCTAGGAGGCGGAAATGGGGCTCCCCTGGATGTGTGCTGGACCCCACGTTCTTCCTCTCGAGTGGAGACGGGTATGTCGGGGAACTTCTTGAGTTGCAGCAAGGGTCTGAAGGACCCTTTGGAAGTTAGAGTGGTTAGATGTGATTAGCCTCGAGAAGCCTCAGCGGAAATGGGCCTCATCTCGCCTGGAGGGCAAAAACTCCTGGATTTTCTCGAGTTGCGGCAAGTGCTCTCGACTTACGACGGGGACCTCAGGGACCCGCTCTGGTGGCCTCAGGAAAGGCCAGTCCCCATGCGAGTTCCTAGGGGGCCTCTCGGGATTCCTCTCCCGTCGATGCCGGGGCCTACGACCTTGTGTGGACTCGGGGCCCCAACGTGAGGATTCCTCTCCAGTGCTGACATGTATCTTGGGGTACTTCTGGAGTCTCCCCAGGGGAGTCAGTCCTCGTCTCGAATGCGGGCATGCAATTGCGCTTTCCTCCAGAGCGGTAGCAGCAGTGTCACGCAGTCCGCAGCGTGCATCAAAGGATCTATGGTTTTCCCTCGAGTCTTTCCCACGAGGCTTTCCCACGAGGCTTTCCCACAGGGCTGTCTAACGTGCAAACGTGGTGCGAGTCAATCCTCGGCTTGAAAGTCAAGGCAGTGCAGGGCAAACAGGTTCCTCTGGAATGGACTGACACATCTGGGGGACTCTTGGAATAGTGGCACGACCCAGGAGTTCCTCTCGCCTTTCCTGTGGAGAGCGCCTCCTCTTGAGATGCGACGGGAACGCCGGGAATTCTTTCCCTACAAAACAGGGAAAGGATCCGTCATCTGGAGCTAGGAGGCAGAAACGGGGCTTCCCTGGATGTGTGCGAGACCCCCGTGCTTCCTCTCGATTGGAGACGGGTATGTCGGGGAACTTCTTGAGTTGCAGCAAGGGTGTGAAGGACCCTTTGGAAATTCCAGTGGTTAGATGTGATTAGCCTCGAGAAGCCTCAGCGGAAATGGGACTCATCTCGCCTGGACGGCAAAACCTCCTGGATTTTCTCGAGTTGCGGCAGGTGCTCTCGACTTACGACGTGGACCTCAGGGACCCGCTCTTGTGGCCTCAGGAAAGCCCAGTCCCTATGCGAGTTGTTCGGGGGCCTCTCGGGATTCCTCTCCCGTCGATGCCGGGGCCTAAGGCCTTGTGTGGAGTCGGGGCCGGAACCTGAGGATTCCTCTCCAGTGCTGACATGGATCTTGGGGTACTTCTGGAGTCTCCCCAGGGGAGTCAGTCCTCGTCTCGAATGCGGGCATGCACTTGCGCTTTCCTCCAGAGCGGTAGCAGCAGTGTCACGCAGTCCGCCACGTGGTTCAAAGGATCTATGGTTTTCTCTCGAGACTTTCCCACGAGGCTTTCCCACGAGGCTTTCCCACAGGGCTGTCCCACGTGCACACGTGGTGGGAGTCGATCCTCGGCTTGAACGTCAAGGCAGTGCAGGGAAAACAGGTTCCTCTGGAATGGACTGACACATCTGGGGGACTCTTGGAATGGTGGCACGACCCTGGAGTTCCTCTCGCCTTTCCTGTGGAGAGCGCCTCCTCTTGAGATGCGACGGGAACGCCGGGAATTCTTTCCCTACGAAACAGGGAAAGGATCCGTCATCTGGAGCTAGGAGGCAGAAACGGGGCTTCCCTGGATGTGTGCGGGACCCCCGTGTTTCCTCTCGAGTGGAGACGGGTATGTCGGGGAACTTCTTGAGTTGCAGGCAGGGTGTGAAGGACCCTTTGGAAATTCCAGTGGTTAGATGTGATTAGCCTCGAGAAGCCTCAGCGGAAATGGGCCTCATCTCGCCTGGAGGGCAAAACCTCCTGGATTTTCTCGAGTTGCGGCAGGTGCTTTCGACTTACGACGGGGACCTCAGGGACCCTCTCTGGTGGCCTCAGGAAAGCCCAGTCCCCATGCGAGTTCTTCGGGGGCCTCTGGGGATTCCTCTCCCGTCGATGCCGGGGCCTAAGACCTTGTGTGGAGTCGGGGCCGGAACCTGAGGATTCCTCTCCAGTGCTGACATGGATCTTGGGGTATTTCTGGAGTCTCCCCAGGGGAGTCAGTCCTCGTCTCGAATGCGGGCATGCACTTGCGCTTTCCTCCAGAGCGGTAGCAGCAGTGTCACGCAGTCCGCCGCGTGGATCAAAGGATCTATGGTTTTCCCTCGAGTCTTTCCCACGAGGCTTTCCCTCAGGGCTTTCCCACGTGCACACGTGGTGGGAGTCGATCCTCGGCTTGAACGTCAAGGCAGTGCAGGGAAAACAGGTTCCTCTGGAATGGACTGACACATCTGGGGGACTCTTCGAATGGTGGCACGACCCTGGAGTTCCTCTCGCCTTTCCTGTGGAGAGCGCCTCCTCTTGAGATGCGACGGGAACGCCGGGAATTCTTTCCCTACGAAACAGGGAAAGGATCCCTCATCTCGAGCTAGGAGGCGGAAACGGGGCTCCCCTGGATGTGTGAGGGACCCCACGTGCTTCCTCTCTAGTGGAGACGGGTATGTCGGGGAACTTCTTAAGTTGCAGCAAGGGTGTGAAGGACCCTTTGGAAGTTCCAGTGGTTAGACGTGATTAGCCTCGAGAAGACTCAGCGGAAAGGGGCCTCATCTCGCCTGGAGGGCAAAACCTCCTGTATTTTCTCGAGTTGCGGCAGGTGCTCTCGACTTACCACGGGGACCTCATGGACCCGCTCTGGTGGCCTCAGGAAAGGCCAGTCCCCATGCGAGTTCCTCGGGGGCCTCTCGGGATTCCTCTCCCGTCGATGCCGGGGCCTAAGACCTTGTGTGGGCTCGGGGCCGGAACCTGAGGATTCCTCTCCAGTGCTGACATGGATCTTGGGGTTCTTCTGGAATCTCCCCAGGGGAGTCAGTCCTCGTCTCGAATGCGGGCATGCACTTGCGCTTTCCTCCAGATCGGTAGCAGCAGTGTCACGCAGTCCGCCGCGTGGATCACAGGATCTATGGTTTTCCCTCGAGTCTTTCCCACGAGGTTTTCCCACGAGGCTTTCCCACAGGGCTGTCCCACGTGCACACGTGGTGTGAGTCGATCCTCAGATTGAACGTCAAGGCAGTGCAGGGAAAACAGGTTCCTCTGGAATGGACTGACACATCTTGGGGACTCTTGGAATGTTGGCACGACCCTGGAGTTCCTCTCGCCTTTCCTGTGGAGAGCGCCTCCTCTTGAGATGCGACGGGAACGCCGGGAATTCTTTCCCTATGAAACTGGGATAGGATCCCTCATCTCGAGCTGGGTGGCGGAAACGGGGCTCCCCTGGATGTGTGCGGGACCCTTGTGCTTCCTCTCGAGGGGAGACGGGTATGTCGGGGAACTTCTTGAGTTGCAGCGAGGGTGTGAAAGACTCTTTGGAAATTCCAGTGCTTAGATGTGATTAGCCTCGAGAAGCCTCAGCGGAAATGGGCCTCATCTCGCCTGGAGGTCAAAACCTCCTGGATTTTCTCGAGTTGCGGCAGGTGCTCTCGACTTATGACGTGGACCTCAGGGACCCGCTCTGGTGGCCTCAGGAAAGCCCAGTCCCCATGCGAGTTCTTCGGGGTCAACTCGGGATTCCTCTCCCGTCGATGCCGGGTCCTAAGACCTTGTGTGGAGTCGGGGCCGGAACCTGCGGATTCCTCTCCAGTGCTGACATGGATCTTGGGGGTACTTCTGGAGTCTCCCCAGGGGAGTCAGTCCTCGTCTCGAATGCGGGCATGCACTTGCGCTTTCCTCCAGAGCGGTAGCAGCAGTGTCACGCAGTCCGCCGCGTGGATCAAAGCATCTATGGTTTTCCCTCGAGTCTTTCCCACGAGGCTTTCCCACGAGGCTTTCCCACAGGGCTGTCCCACGTGCACACGTGGTTGGAGTCGATCCTCGGCTTGAACGTCAAGGCAGTGCAGGGAAAACAGATTCCTCTGGAATGGACTGACACATCTGGGGGTCTCTTGCAATGGTGCCACGACCCTGGAGTTCCTCTCGCCTTTCCTGTGGAGAGCGCCACCTCTTGAGATGCGACGGGAACGCCGGGAATTCTTTCCCTACGAAAAAGGGAAAGGATCCCTCATCTCGAGCTAGGAGGCGGAAACGGGGCTCCCCTGGATGTGTGCGGGACCCCACGTGCTTCCTCTCGAGTGGAGACGGGTATGTCGGGGAACTTCTTGAGTTGCAGCAAGGGTGTGAAGGACCCTTTGGAAGTTCCAGTGGTTAGAGGTGATTAGCCTCGAGAAGCCTCAGCGGAAATGGGCCTCATCTCGCCTGGAGGGCAAAACCTCCTGGATTTTCTCGAGTTGCGGCAGGTGCTCTCGACTTACGATGGGGACTTCAGGGACCCGCTCTGGTGGCCTCAGGAAAGGCCAGTCCCCATGCGAGTTCCTCGGGGGCCGCTCGGGATTCCTCTCCCATCGATGCCAGGGCCTAAGACCTTGTGTGGAGTCGGGGCCGGAACCTGAGGATTCCTCTCCAGTGCTGACATGGATCTTGGGGTACTTCTGGAGTCTCCCCAGGGGAGTCAGTCCTCGTCTCGAATGCGGGCATGCACTTGCCCTTTCCTCCAGAGCGATAGCAGGAGTGTCACGCAGTCCGCCGCGTGGATCAAAGGATCTATGGTTTTCCCTCGAGTCTTTCCCACGAGGCTTTCCCACGAGGCTTTCCCACAGGGCTGTCCCACGTGCACACGTGGTGGGAGTGGATCCTCGGCTTGAACGTCAAGGCAGTGCAGGGAAAACAGGTTCCTCTGGAATGGACTGACACATCTGGGGGTCTCTTGGAATGGTGCCACGACCCTGGAGTTCCTCTCGCCTTTCCTGTGGAGAGCGCCACTTCTTGAGTTACGACGGGAACGCCGGGAATTCATTCCCTACGAAACAGGGAAAGGATCCCTCATCTCGAGCTAGGAGGCGGAAACGGGGCTCCCCTGGAGGTGTGCGGGACCCCACGTGCTTCCTCTCAAGTGGAGACGGGTATGTCGGGGAAATTCTTGAGTTGCAGCAAGGGTGTGAAGGACCCTTTGGAAGTTCCAGTGGTTAGAGGTGATTAGCCTCGAGAAGCCTCAGCGGAAATGGGCCTCATCTCGCCTGGAGGGCAAAACCTCCTGGATTTTCTCGAGTTGCGGCAGGTGCTCTCGACTTACGACGGGGACCTCAGGGACCCTCTCTGATGGCCTCAGGAAAGGCCAGTCCCCATGCGAGTTCCTCGGGGGCCTCTCGGGATTCCTCTCCCTTCGATGCCGGGGCCTAAGACCTTGTGTGGAGTCGGGGCCCGAACCTGAGGATTCCTCTCCAGTGCTGACATGGATCTTGGGGTACTTCTGGAGTCTCCCCAGGGGAGTCAGTCCTCGTCTCGAATGCGGGCATGCACTTGCGCTTTCCTCCAGAGCGGTAGCAGCAGTGTCACGCAGTCCGCCGCGTGGATCAAAGGATCTATGGTTTTCCCTCAAGTCTTTCCCACGAGGCTTTCCCACGAGGCTTTCCCACAGGGCTGTCCCACGTGCACACGTGGTGGGAGTCGATCCTCGGCTTGAACGTCAAGGCAGTGCAGGGAAAACAGGTTCCTCTGGAATGGACTGACACATCTGGGGGACTCTTGGAATGGTGGCACGACCCTGGAGTTCCTCTCGCCTTTCCTGTGGAGAGTGCCTCCTCTTGAGATGCGACGGGAACGCCGGGAATTCTTTCCCTACGAAACAGGGAAAGGATCCCTCATCTCGAGCTAGGAGGCGGAAACGGGGCTCCCCTGGATGTGTGCGGGACCCCACGTGCTTCCTCTCGAGTGGAGACGGGTATGTCACGGAACTGCTTGAGTTGCAGCAAGGGTGTGATGGACCCTTTGGAAGTTCCAGTGGTTAGACGTGATTAGCCTCGAGAAGCCTCAGCGGAAATGGGCCTCATCTCGCCTGGAGGGCAAAACCTCCTGGATTTTCTCGAGTTGCGGCAGGTGCTCTCGACTTACGACGGGGACGTCAGGGACCCGCTCTGGTGTCCTCAGGAAAGGCCAGTCCCCATGCGAGTTCCTCGGGGGCCTCTCGGGATTCCTCTCCCGTCGATGCCGGGGCCTAAGACCTTGTGTGGAGTCGGGGCCGGAACCTGAGGATTCCTCTCCAGTGCTGACATGGATCTTGGGGTACTTCTGGAGTCTCCCCAGGGGAGTCAGTCCTCGTCTCGAATGCGGGCATGCACTTGCGCTTTCCTCCAGAGCGGCAGCAGCAGTGTCACGCAGTCCGCCGCGTGGATCAAAGGATCTATGGTTTTCCCTCGAGTCTTTCCCACGAGGCTTTCCCACGAGGCTTTCCCACAGGGCTGTCCCACGTGCACACGTGGTGGGAGTCGATCATCGGCTTGAACGTCAAGGCAGTGCAGGGAAAACAGGTTCCTCTGGAATGGACTGACTCCTCTGGGGGACTCTTGGAATGGTGGCACGATCCTGGAGTTCCTCTCGCCTTTCCTGTGGAGAGCGCCTCCTCTTGAGATGCGACGGGAACGCCGGGAATTCTTTCCCTACGAAACAGGGAAAGGATCCCTCATCTCGAGCTAGGAGGCGGAAACGGGGCCCCCCTGGATGTGTGCGGGACCCCGCGTGCTTCCTCTCGAGTGGAGACGAGTATGTCGTGGAACTTCTTGAGTTGCAGCAAGGGTGTGAAGGACCCTTTGGAAGTTCCAGTGGTTAGACGTGATTAGCCTCGAGAAGCCTCAGCGGAAATGGGCCTCATCTCGCCTGGAGGGCAAAACCTCCTGGATTTTCTCGAGTTGCGGCAGGTGCTCTCGACTTACGACGGGGACCTCAGGGACCCGCTCTGGTGGCCTCAGGAAAGGCCAGTCCCCAGGCGAGTTCCTCGGGGGCCTCTCGGGATTCCTCTCCCGTCGATGCCGGGGCCTAAGACCTTGTGTGGAGTGCGGGCCAGAACCTGAGGATACCTCTCCAGTGCTGACATGGATCTTGGGGTACTTCTGGAGTCTCCCCAGGGGAGTCAGTCCTTGTCTCGAATGCGCGCATGCACTTGCACTTTCCTCCAGAGCGGTAGCAGCAGTGTCAGGCAGTCCGCCGCGTGGATCAAAGGATCTATGGTTTTCTCTCGAGTCTTTCCCACGAGGCTTTCCCACGAGGCTTTCCCACAGGGCTGTCCCACGTGCACACGTGGTGGGAGTCCATCCTCGGCTTGAACGTCAAGGCAGTGCAGGGAAAACAGGTTCCTCTGGAATGGACTGACACATCTGGGGGACTCTTGGAATGGTGGCACGACCCTGGAGTTCCTCTCGCCTTTCCTGTGGAGAGCGCCTCCTCTTGAGATGCGACGGGAACGCCGGGAATTCTTTCCCTACGAAACAGTGAAAGGATACCTCATCTCTAGCTAGGAGGCCGAAACGGGGCTTCCCTGGATGTGTTCGGGACCCTCGTGCTTCCTTTCGAGTGGAGACGTGTATGTCGGGGAACTTCTTGATTTGCAGCAAGGGTGTGAAGGACCCTTTGGAAATTCCAGTGGTTAGATGTGATTAGCCTCGAGAAGCCTCAGCGGAAATGGGCCTCATCTCGCCTGGAGGGCAAAACCTCCTGGATTTTCTCGAGTTGCGGCAGGTGCTCTCGACTTACGACGTGGACCTCAGGGACCCGCTCTGGTGGCCTCAGGAAAGCCCAGTCCCCATGCGAGTTCTTCGGGGGTCTCTCGGGATTCCTCTCCCGTCGATGCCGGGGCCTAAGACCTTGTGTGGAGTCGGGGCAGGAACCTGAGGATTCCTCTCCAGTGTTGACATGGATCTTGGGGTTCTTCTGGAATCTCCCCAGGGGAGTCAGTCCTCGTCTCGAATGCGGGCATGCACTTGCGCTTTCCTCCAGATCGGTAGCAGCAGTGTCACGCAGTCCGCCGCGTGGATCACAGGATCTATGGTTTTCCCTCGAGTCTTTCCCACGAGGTTTTCCCACGAGGCTTTCCCACAGGGCTGTCCCACGTGCACACGTGGTGTGAGTCGATCCTCAGATTGAACGTCAAGGCAGTGCAGGGAAAACAGGTTCCTCTGGAATGGACTGACACATCTTGGGGACTCTTGGAATGTTGGCACGACCCTGGAGTTCCTCTCGCCTTTCCTGTGGAGAGCGCCTCCTCTTGAGATGCGACGGGAACGCCGGGAATTCTTTCCCTATGAAACTGGGATAGGATCCCTCATCTCGAGCTGGGTGGCGGAAACGGGGCTCCCCTGGATGTGTGCGGGACCCTTGTGCTTCCTCTCGAGGGGAGACGGGTATGTCGGGGAACTTCTTGAGTTGCAGCGAGGGTGTGAAAGACTCTTTGGAAATTCCAGTGCTTAGATGTGATTAGCCTCGAGAAGCCTCAGCGGAAATGGGCCTCATCTCGCCTGGAGGTCAAAACCTCCTGGATTTTCTCGAGTTGCGGCAGGTGCTCTCGACTTATGACGTGGACCTCAGGGACCCGCTCTGGTGGCCTCAGGAAAGCCCAGTCCCCATGCGAGTTCTTCGGGGTCAACTCGGGATTCCTCTCCCGTCGATGCCGGGTCCTAAGACCTTGTGTGAAGTCGGGGCCGGAACCTGCGGATTCCTCTCCAGTGATGACATGGATCTTGGGGGTACTTCTGGAGTCTCCTCAGGGGAGTCAGTCCTCGTCTCGATTGCGGGCATGCACTTGCGCTTTCCTCCAGAGCGGTAGCAGCAGTGTCACGCAGTCCGCCGCGTGGATCAAAGCATCTATGGTTTTCCCTCGAGTCTTTCCCACGAGGCTTTCCCACGAGGCTTTCCCACAGGGCTGTCCCACGTGCACACGTGGTTGGAGTCGATCCTCGGCTTGAACGTCAAGGCAGGGCAGGGAAAACAGATTCCTCTGGAATGGACTGACACATCTGGGGGTCTCTTGCAATGGTGCCACGACCCTGGAGTTCCTCTCGCCTTTCCTGTGGAGAGCGCCACCTCTTGAGATGCGACGGGAACGCCGGGAATTCTTTCCCTACGAAAAAGGGAAAGGATCCCTCATCTCGAGCTAGGAGGCGGAAACGGGGATCCCCTGGATGTGTGCGGGACCCCACGTGCTTCCTCTCGAGTGGAGACGGGTATGTCGGGGAACTTCTTGAGTTGCAGCAAGGGTGTGAAGGACCCTTTGGAAGTTCCAGTGGTTAGAGGTGATTAGCCTCGAGAAGCCTCAGCGGAAATGGGCCTCATCTCGCCTGGAGGGCAAAACCTCCTGGATTTTCTCGAGTTGCGGCAGGTGCTCTCGACTTACGATGGGGACTTCAGGGACCCGCTCTGGTGGCCTCAGGAAAGGCCAGTCCCCATGCGAGTTCCTCGGGGGCCGCTCGGGATTCCTCTCCCATCGATGCCAGGGCCTAAGACCTTGTGTGGAGTCGGGGCCGGAACCTGAGGATTCCTCTCCAGTGCTGACATGGATCTTGGGGTACTTCTGGAGTCTCCCCAGGGGAGTCAGTTCTCGTCTCGAATGCGGGCATGCACTTGCCCTTTCCTCCAGAGCGATAGCAGCAGTGTCACGCAGTCCGCCGCGTGGATCAAAGGATCTATGGTTTTCCCTCGAGTCTTTCCCACGAGGCTTTCCCACGAGGCTTTCCCACAGGGCTGTCCCACGTGCACACGTGGTGGGAGTGGATCCTCGGCTTGAACGTCAAGGCAGTGCAGGGAAAACAGGTTCCTCTGGAATGGACTGACACATCTGGGGGTCTCTTGGAATGGTGCCACGACCCTGGAGTTCCTCTCGCCTTTCCTGTGGAGAGCGCCACCTCTTGAGTTACGACGGGAACGCCGGGAATTCATTCCCTACGAAACAGGGAAAGGATCCCTCATCTCGAGCTAGGAGGCGGAAACGGGGCTCCCCTGGAGGTGTGCGGGACCCCACGTGCTTCCTCTCAAGTGGAGACGGGTATGTCGGGGAAATTCTTGAGTTGCAGCAAGGGTGTGAAGGACCCTTTGGAAGTTCCAGTGGTTAGAGGTGATTAGCCTCGAGAAGCCTCAGCGGAAATGGGCCTCATCTCGCCTGGAGGGCAAAACCTCCTGGATTTTCTCGAGTTGCGGCAGGTGCTCTCGACTTACGACGGGGACCTCAGGGACCCTCTCTGATGGCCTCAGGAAAGGCCAGTCCCCATGCGAGTTCCTCGGGGGCCTCTCGGGATTCCTCTCCCTTCGATGCCGGGGCCTAAGACCTTGTGTGGAGTCGGGGCCCGAACCTGAGGATTCCTCTCCAGTGCTGACATGGATCTTGGGGTACTTCTGGAGTCTCCCCAGGGGAGTCAGTCCTCGTCTCGAATGCGGGCATGCACTTGCGCTTTCCTCCAGAGCGGTAGCAGCAGTGTCACGCAGTCCGCCGCGTGGATCAAAGGATCTATGGTTTTCCCTCAAGTCTTTCCCACGAGGCTTTCCCACGAGGCTTTCCCACAGGGCTGTCCCACGTGCACACGTGGTGGGAGTCGATCCTCGGCTTGAACGTCAAGGCAGTGCAGGGAAAACAGGTTCCTCTGGAATGGACTGACACATCTGGGGGACTCTTGGAATGGTGGCACGACCCTGGAGTTCCTCTCGCCTTTCCTGTGGAGAGTGCCTCCTCTTGAGATGCGACGGGAACGCCGGGAATTCTTTCCCTACGAAACAGGGAAAGGATCCCTCATCTCGAGCTAGGAGGCGGAAACGGGGCTCCCCTGGATGTGTGCGGGACCCCACGTGCTTCCTCTCGAGTGGAGACGGGTATGTCACGGAACTGCTTGAGTTGCAGCAAGGGTGTGATGGACCCTTTGGAAGTTCCAGTGGTTAGACGTGATTAGCCTCGAGAAGCCTCAGCGGAAATGGGCCTCATCTCGCCTGGAGGGCAAAACCTCCTGGATTTTCTCGAGTTGCGGCAGGTGCTCTCGACTTACGACGGGGACGTCAGGGACCCGCTCTGGTGTCCTCAGGAAAGGCCAGTCCCCATGCGAGTTCCTCGGGGGCCTCTCGGGATTCCTCTCCCGTCGATGCCGGGGCCTAAGACCTTGTGTGGAGTCGGGGCCGGAACCTGAGGATTCCTCTCCAGTGCTGACATGGATCTTGGGGTACTTCTGGAGTCTCCCCAGGGGAGTCAGTCCTCGTCTCGAATGCGGGCATGCACTTGCGCTTTCCTCCAGAGCGGCAGCAGCAGTGTCACGCAGTCCGCCGCGTGGATCAAAGGATCTATGGTTTTCCCTCGAGTCTTTCCCACGAGGCTTTCCCACGAGGCTTTCCCACAGGGCTGTCCCACGTGCACACGTGGTGGGAGTCGATCATCGGCTTGAACGTCAAGGCAGTGCAGGGAAAACAGGTTCCTCTGGAATGGACTGACTCCTCTGGGGGACTCTTGGAATGGTGGCACGATCCTGGAGTTCCTCTCGCCTTTCCTGTGGAGAGCGCCTCCTCTTGAGATGCGACGGGAACGCCGGGAATTCTTTCCCTACGAAACAGGGAAAGGATCCCTCATCTCGAGCTAGGAGGCGGAAACGGGGCCCCCCTGGATGTGTGCGGGACCCCGCGTGCTTCCTCTCGAGTGGAGACGAGTATGTCGTGGAACTTCTTGAGTTGCAGCAAGGGTGTGAAGGACCCTTTGGAAGTTCCAGTGGTTAGACGTGATTAGCCTCGAGAAGCCTCAGCGGAAATGGGCCTCATCTCGCCTGGAGGGCAAAACCTCCTGGATTTTCTCGAGTTGCGGCAGGTGCTCTCGACTTACGACGGGGACCTCAGGGACCCGCTCTGGTGGCCTCAGGAAAGGCCAGTCCCCATGCGAGTTCCTCGGGGGCCTCTCGGGATTCCTCTCCCGTCGATGCCGGGGCCTAAGACCTTGTGTGGAGTGCGGGCCGGAACCTGAGGATACCTCTCCAGTGCTGACATGGATCTTGGGGTACTTCTGGAGTCTCCCCAGGGGAGTCAGTCCTTGTCTCGAATGCGCGCATGCACTTGCACTTTCCTCCAGAGCGGTAGCAGCAGTGTCAGGCAGTCCGCCGCGTGGATCAAAGGATCTATGGTTTTCTCTCGAGTCTTTCCCACGAGGCTTTCCCACGAGGCTTTCCCACAGGGCTGTCCCACGTGCACACGTGGTGGGAGTCCATCCTCGGCTTGAACGTCAAGGCAGTGCAGGGAAAACAGGTTCCTCTGGAATGGACTGACACATCTGGGGGACTCTTGGAATGGTGGCACGACCCTGGAGTTCCTCTCGCCTTTCCTGTGGAGAGCGCCTCCTCTTGAGATGCGACGGGAACGCCGGGAATTCTTTCCCTACGAAACAGTGAAAGGATACCTCATCTCTTGCTAGGAGGCCGAAACGGGGCTTCCCTGGATGTGTTCGGGACCCTCGTGCTTCCTTTCGAGTGGAGACGTGTATGTCGGGGAACTTCTTGATTTGCAGCAAGGGTGTGAAGGACCCTTTGGAAATTCCAGTGGTTAGATGTGATTAGCCTCGAGAAGCCTCAGCGGAAATGGGCCTCATCTCGCCTGGAGGGCAAAACCTCCTGGATTTTCTCGAGTTGCGGCAGGTGCTCTCGACTTACGACGTGGACCTCAGGGACCCGCTCTGGTGGCCTCAGGAAAGCCCAGTCCCCATGCGAGTTCTTCGGGGGTCTCTCGGGATTCCTCTCCCGTCGATGCCGGGGCCTAAGACCTTGTGTGGAGTCGGGGCAGGAACCTGAGGATTCCTCTCCAGTGTTGACATGGATCTTGGGGTATTTCTGGAGTCTCCCCAGGGGAGTCAGTCCTCGTCTCGAATGCGGACATGCACTTGCGCTTTCCTCCAGAGCGGTAGCAGCAGAGTCACGCAGTCCGCCGCGTGGATCAAAGGATCTATGCTTTTCTCTCGAGACTTTCCCACGAGGCTTTCCCACGAGGCTTTCCCACAGGGCTGTCCCAATTGCACACGTGGTGGGAGTCGATCCTCGGCTTGAACGTCAAGGCAGTGCAGGGAAAACAGGTTCCTCTGGAATGGACTGACACATCTGGGGGACTCTTGGAATGGTGGCACGACCCTGGAGTTCCTCTCGCCTTTCCTGTGGAGAGCGCCTCCTCTTGAGTTGCGACGGGAACGCCGGGAATTCTTTCCCTACGAAACAGGGAAAGGATCCCTCATCTCGAGCTAGGAGGCGGAAAAGGGGCTTCCCTGGATGTGTGCGGGACCCTCGTGCTTCCTCTCGAGTGGAGACGGGTATGTCGGGGAACTTCTTGAGTTGCAGCAAGGGTGTGAAGGACCCTTTGGAAGTTCCAGTGGTTAGATGTGATTAGCCTCGAGAAGCCTCAGCGGAAATGGGCCTCATCTCGCCTGGAGGGCAAAACCTCCTGGATTTTCTCGAGTTGCGGCAGGTGCTCTCGACTTACGACGGGGACCTCGGGGACCCGCTCTGGTGGCCTCAGGAAAGGCCAGTCCCCATGCGAGATCCTCGGGGGCCTCTCGGGATTCCTCTCCCGTCGATGCCGGGGCCTAAGACCTTGTGTGGAGTCGGGGCCGGAACCTGAGGATTCCTCTCCAGTGCTGACATGGATCTTGGGGTACTTCTGGAGTCTCCCCAGGGGAGTCAGTCCTCGTCTCGAATGCGCGCATGCACTTGCGCTTTCCTCCAGAGCGGTAGCAGCAGTGTCACCCAGTCCGCCGCGTGGATCAAAGGATCTATGGTTTTCCCTCGAGTCTTTCCCACGAGGCTTTCCCACGAGGCTTTCCCACAGGGCTGTCCCACGTGCACACGTGGTGGGAGTCGATGCTCGGCTTGAACGTCAAGGCAGTGCATGGAAAACAGCTTCCTCTGGAATGGACTGACACATCTGGGGGACTCTTGGAATGGTGGCACGACCCTGTAATTCCTCTCACCTTTCCTGTGGAGAGGGCCTCCTCTTGAGATGCGACGGGAACGCCGGGAATTCTTTCCCTACGCAACAGGGAAAGGATCCCTCATCTCGAGCTAGGAGGCGGAAACGGGGCTCCCCTGGATGTGTGCGGGACTCTCGTGCTTCCTCTCGAGTGGAGACGGGTATGTTGGGGAACTTCTGGAGTTGCAGCAAGGGTGTGAAGGACCCTTTGGAAGTTTCAGTGGTTAGATGTGATTAGCCTCGAGAAGCCTCAGCGGAAATGGGCATCATCTCGCCTGGAGGGCAAAACCTCCTGGATTTTTTCAAGTTGCGGCTGGTGCTCTCGACTTACGACGGGGACCTCAGGGACCCGCTCTGGTGGCCTCAGGAAAGGCCAGTCCCCATGCGAGTTCCTCGGGGGACTCTAGGGATTCCTCTCCCGTCGATGCCGGGGCCTAAGACCTTGTGTGGAGTCGGGGCCGGAACCTGAGGATTCCTCTCCAGTGCTGACATGGATCTTGGGGTACTTCTGGAGTCTCCCCAGGGGAGTCAGTCCTCGTCTCGAATGCGGGCATGCTCTTGCGCTTTCCTCCAGAGCGGTAGCAGCAGTGTCACGCAGTCCGCCGCGTGGATCAAAGGATCTGTGGTTTTCCCTCGAGACTTTCCCACGAGGCTTTCCCACGAGGCTTTCCCACAGGGCTGTCCCACGTGCACACGTGATGGGAGTCGATCCTCGGCTTGAACGTCAAGGCAGTGCAGGGAAAACAGGTTCCTCTGGATTGGACTGATACATCTGGGGGTCTCTTGGAATGGTGGCACGACCCTGGAGTTCCTCTCGCCTTTCCTGTGGAGAGCGCCTCCTCTTGAGATGCGACGGGAACGCCGGGAATTCTTTCCCTACGAAACAGGGAAAGGATCCCTCATCTCGAGCTTGGAGGCGGAAAAGGGGCTTCCCTGGATGTGTGCGGGACCCTCGTGCTTCCTCTCGAGTGGAGACGGGTATGTCGGGGAACTTCTTGAGTTGCAGCAAGGGTGTGAAGGACCCTTTGGAATTTCCAGTGGTTATATGTGATTATCCTCGAGAAGCCTCAGCGGAAATGGGCCTCATCTCGCCTGGAGGGCAAAACCTCCTGGATTTTCTCGAGTTGCGGCATGTGCTCTCGACTTACGACGGGGACCTCGGGGACCCGCTCTGGTGGCCTCAGGAAAGGCCAGTCCCCATGCGAGATCCTCGGGGGCCTCTCGGGATTCCTCTCCCGTCGATGCCGGGGCCTAAGACCTTGTGTGGAGTCGGGGCCGGAACCTGAGGATTCCTCTCCAGTGCTGACATGGATCTTGGGGTACTTCTGGAGTCTCCCCAGGGGAGTCAGTCCTCGTCTCGAATGCGCGCATGCACTTGCGCTTTCCTCCAGAGCGGTAGCAGCAGTGTCACCCAGTCCGCCGCGTGGATCAAAGGATCTATGGTTTTCCCTCGAGTCTTTCCCACGAGGCTTTCCCACGAGGCTTTCCCACAGGGCTGTCCCACGTGCACACGTGGTGGGAGTCGATGCTCGGCTTGAACGTCAAGGCAGTGCATGGAAAACAGCTTCCTCTGGAATGGACTGACACATCTGGGGGACTCTTGGAATGGTGGCATGACCCTGTAATTCCTCTCACCTTTCCTGTGGAGAGCGCCTCCTCTTGAGATGCGACCCGAACGCCGGGAATTCTTTCCCTACGAAACAGGGAAAGGATCCCTCATCTCGAGCTAGGAGGCGGAAACGGGGCTCCCCTGGATGTGTGCGGGCCCCTCGTGCTTCCTCTCGAGTGGAGACGGGTATGTCGGGGAACTTCTTGAGTTGCAGCAAGGGTGTGAAGGACCCTTTGGAAGTTTCAGTGGTTTGATGTGATTAGCCTCCAGAAGCCTCAGCGGAAATGGGCCTCATCTCGCCTGGAGGGCAAAACCTCCTGGATTTTTTCAAGTTGCGGCAGGTGCTCTCGACTTACGACGGGGACCTCAGGGACCCGCTCTGGTGGCCTCAGGAAAGGCCAGTCCCCATGCGAGGTCCTCGGGGGCCTCTCGGGATTCCTCTCCCGTCGATGCCGGGGCCTAAGCCCTTGTGTGGAGTCGGGGCCGGAACCTGAGGATTCCTCTCCAGTGCTGACATGGATCTTGGGATACTTCTGGAGTCTCCCCAGGGAATCAGTCCTCGTCTCGAATGCGGGCATGCACTTGCGCTTTCCTCCAGAGCGGTAGCAGCAGTGTCACGCTGTCCGCCGCGTGGAGCAAAGAATCTATGTTTTTCCCTCGAGTCTTTCCCACGAGGCTTTCCCACGAGGCTTTCCCACAGGGCTGTCCCACGTGCACACGTGTTTGGAGTCGATCCTCGGCTTGAACGTCAAGGCAGTGCAGGGAAAACAGGTTCCTCTGGAATGGACTGACACATCTGGGGGACTCTTGGAATGGTGGCACGACCCTGGAGTTCCTCTCGCCTTTCCTGTGGAGAGCGCCTCCTCTTGAGATGCGACGGGAACGCCGGGAATTCTTTCCCTACGAAACAGGGAAAGGATCCCTCATCTCGAGCTAGGAGGCGGAAACGGGGCTCCCCTGGATGTGTGCGGGACCCTCGTGCTTCCTCTCGAGTGGAGACGGTTATGTCGGGGACCTTCTTGAGTTGCAGCAAGGGTGTGAAGGACCCTTTGGAAGTTCCAGTGGTTAGATGTGATTAGCCTCGAGAAGCCTCATCGGAAATGGGCTCATCTCGCCTGGAGGGCAAAACCTCCTGGATTTTCTCGAGTTGCGGCAGGTGTTCTCGACTTACGACGGGGACCTCAGGGACCCGCTCTGGTGGCCTCAGTAAAGGCCAGTCCCCATGCGAGGTCCTCGGGGGCCTCTCGGGATTCCTCTCCCATCGATGCCGGGGCCTAAGCCCTTGTGTGGAGTCAGGGCCCGAACCTGAGGATTCCTCTCCAATGCTGACATGGATCTTGGGATACTTCTGGAGTCTCCCCAGGGAATCAGTCCTCGTCTCGAATACGGGCATGCACTTGCGCTTTCCTCCAGAGCGGTAGCAGCAGTGTCACGCAGTCCCCCGCGTGGAGCAAAGGATCTATGGTTTTCTCTCGAGTCTTTCCCACGAGGCTTTCCCACGAGGCTTTCCCACAGGGCTGTCCCACGTGCACACGTGGTGGGAGTCGATCCTCGGCTTGAACGTCAAGGCAGTGCCGGGAAAACAGGTTCCTCTGGAATGGACTGACACATCTGGGGGACTCTTGGAATGGTGGCACGACCCTGGAGTTCCTCTTGCCTTTCCTGTGGAGAGCGCCTCCTCTTGAGATGCGACGGGAACGCCGGGAATTCTTTCCCGACCAAGCAGGGAAAGGATCCCTCATCTGGAACTACAATGCGGAAACGGGGCTCCTCTTGATGTGGGCGGGACCATTGTGCTTCCTCTAGAGTGGACAGGGGTAGTCGGGGAACTTCTTGAGTTGCAGCAAGGGTGTGAAGGACCTTTTGGAAGTTCCAGAGGTTAATTGTGATTAGTGTCGAGAAGCATCGGCGAAAATGGGGCTCATTTCGCCTGGAGGGAATACCTCCTGGATTTTCTCGAGTTGCGGCAGGTGCTCTTGTCTTACGACGGTGACTTAAGGCACCCGCTCTGGTGGCCTCAGGACTGGCCAGTCCCCATTCGAGTTGCTCGGGGGCCGCTCGGGATTCCTCTCCCTTCGATGCCGGGGCCAAAGACCTTGTGTGGAGTCGGAGGCGGAACCTGAGGATTCCTCTCCAGTGCTGACATGGATCTTGCGGTACTTCTGGAGTCTGCCCAGGAGAGTCAGTCCTCGTCTCGAGAGGGGGCATGCACGTGCGCTTTCCTCCCGAGCTGTAGTAGCAGTGTCACGCTTCCCGTCGTGTCGATCATGGGATCTGTGGCTTTCCCTCGAGGCTTTCCAATGAGGCTTTCCCACGAGGCTTTCCCACAGGGCTGTCTCACGTGCCACACTGGTGTGAGTCGATCCTCGGCGTGAAAGTCGAGGCAGTGCAGGGAAAGGAGGTTCCTCTGGAATGGACTGGGACATCTGGGGGACCTGGGAATGGTGGCACGACCCTGGAGTTCCTCTCGCCTTTCCTTTGGAGAGCGCCTGCTCTTGAGATGCGACGGGAACGCCGGGCATTCTTTCCCGACCAAGCAGGGAAAGGATCCCTCATCTCGAGCTACGAGGTGGAAACGGGGCTCCTCTGGATGTGGGCCGAACCCCGTGCTTTCTTTCGACTGGAGACGGGTATGTCGGGGAACTTCTTGAGTTGCAGTAAGGGTGTCAAGGACCCTTTGGAAGTTCCAGAGGTTAGATGTGATTAGCCTCGAGACGCCTCAGCCAAAATGGGCCACATCTCGCCCGGAGGGGGGAACCTCCTGGTTTTCTCGAGTTGCGGCTTGTGCTCTCGACTTACGACGGGGACCTCATGGACCCGCTCTGTTGGCCTCAGGAAAGGTCATTCCCCATGCGAGTTGCTCGGTGGCCTCTCAGGATTCCTCGCCCGTCGATGCCGGCGCCTAAGACCTTGTGTGGAGTCGGACCAGAACCTGAGGATTCCTCTCCCGTGCTCACATGGATCTTGGCGTACTTCTGGAGTCTCCCAAGGGGCGTCAGTCCTCGTCTCGAGTGGGGTCATGCAGGTGTGCTTTCCTCCTGAGCAGTAGCAGCAGTGTCTCGCTTCCCGTCTTGTGGATCAAGGGATCTGTGTCTTTCCCTCGAGGCTTTTCCATGGGCTTTCCCACAGGGCTATTCCACGTGCCACCATGCAGTGCTGGGAAAACAGGAACCTCCTTCCCCACATAAGGGGTACACTGTCCCCTTGGGCGTGTATCTCCGGGGCATTCGCGCTTGGGGGTTGCCACGGATGTTGGCCTCAGGCTCCACATGAGAAAAGCCCCTAATGGCATTAGCTGCCGGTCCAGACGCTGGCCCCTCAGGTCTCTGGCCGGAGCCTTGGGCTCCAGGCAACTCAAAGCCCTCGGGGCTGGTGCTCTGGGACTGCTGTAGGGAAAGGACGCCAGGAGCCCACGGAGGAGTTGGGGAGGCGCAGGTGGCATATGGAGGCGAGGACAGCGTGGGATCTAGGTGGAGGCGCTGGAGAGAGCGTCCGTTGTCCCGGAATGCCTCGGAGGAGCCAGCGGGGGACAGTCCAGGCCCAGGGACCTGTGGTATGTGAAAAGGTGGGAAACCCCAGAACAAGGCAGGCTGGGAAAGGGGGCGTGGGCGGCCAATTCAAAGGGACCTAGGGGGCGTTTCCTGGGCGGTGAGCTCCCTTGGCACTGCTGAGGGCCCCTGATTGATCCACCCGGGGTTGATCCCACCATCCGCTGCGAGGGAGGGCCACAAACCAAAGCCCCCGAACTGCCCACCCACCCCAACGGGGATCTTGGCGGTCCGGGGCACAGCTGTGCCCGGGAAAAGCCCACTCACTCCACGGGACTCCGTCCAGGGTCTCTGCTTGGAAAGAGGCCAGGGGCGGCCCCCTCCATCTACGCACCCAAACCCTATTGACGTCAATGGGGGTGGAGACGCCTCCCGCTCTCCAGAGTCCTGGGCTGCTGGGTCCCCGCCCACTCGGCCAGCAGTCTGCAGCGCTCCTGTGTGCCTCTCCCACCATGGCTTCGTCCAGCTCCTCCAGCACCTCAACCGGTACGTTTGCCCTCGGTCCCTGGGGTCGGATCACATCTCAGGGGATTTGCGGGTGGCCCGGGCAAGGGCTCTCGGCCCACGTGTCGACCCCCGCTCCCGCCCGAGAATGGCGGGGACCCATCGGCCGGGCCCGGGGTTCCCAGGCGTCAGGTGTGCCCAAAGTTGGAGGGCGTTGCATCGTTCGTTCATCTTGCTCCTTTGGCACACACATGGCTTCTCCGTTCTCTTTTCTGGGAAGACAGTGTTGTTTTAGGGGGCGTGCTGCGGGAGTCAGGGGCCGGTGGGAGCGGGTGCTGTGCTGGGATGAGGCCCTTTATCCTCACATCTTCCTGTGGGAACGGGAGTCGGGGAGCTCTGTGGCCTTGCCGCCTTCAGTGGCTTCCTCTGCACACGGGCTTAGTGCCTTCTGCCTTCTGTCAGTCGTTACGGGGTTTGGGCTTCGCTTTGGCGGCCTTGGCCTTGGCCCTGGCCTGGGCCTTGGCCTTACCCTTGGCGTTGCCCTTGCCCTTGCCCTTGGCCTTCGGCTTGGCCTTCCCTAGGCCTTGTCCTTGGCCTTACCTTGTCCTTGCCCTTACCTTTTCCTTGCCCTTAAACTTAAACTTGATCTTGACTTTGACCTTGAACTTGAACTTGACCTTGACTTTGACCTTGAACTTGACCTTGACTTTGACCTTGAACTTGACCTTGACCTTGACCTTGAACTTGAACTTGACCTTGAACTTGAACTTGACTTTGACCTTGAACTTGACCTTGACCTTGAACTTGACCTTGACTTTGACCTTGAACTTGAACTTGACCTTGACTTTGACCTTGAACTTGAACTTGAACTTGACTTTGACCTTGAACTTGAACTTGACCTTGAGTTTGACCTTGACCTTGAACTTGACCTTGACCTTGACCTTGACCTTGACCTTGAACTTGACCAACAACGGGAGACCAGATTTGCTCAGAGCACCGGAGGTCCAGAGGCAGGGCCAGGTATCTCCCCTTCCCTTTGTGATCATTGCAAAGACATTCCTAGCTGATAGCGGGAGTGCCCATGAAGAAGCAAGCAGTGGGAGTGTGTTTGACACGACTGTGTGCCTCAACTCCACAATGGGCCTTTCCTCTCGAAGTAGGCCCCATGTCCCCTTGGGGAGATGTCATGCCTCTTTTCTCCACACTGCCAAAGGGTGGAGCAAAGCTCGCTCTGTCAGAGGTACAAAAACAGCAATTGAATGGATTTTCAAGCTCTTGCTAGGCTGCACCCTTTCAGGGCCCACTTTACTGAAACAGGTGCTCTGTGGCCCCCGGTTGGGTATGCAGGTTCACAAACAGGGTGAGATCCTGTCCAAGCCAACAATTTTCCTGAAAGACCTAGGCTCACTAAAGCTCTCCTCCAGAGCAAAGGGGATAGAGGAGATGTATGGAGGAGTCTTTGCCTTTCCCTGTGAGTGTGGGGCTACTCCCTACGGCCCCAAGCTCAGGGATAACTGCCTCTAAGAAAGGAATGGCAAGAAGCGCTAATCTTGGAGGTTGGGACAGGGAGTTCGCAGCATGTGGGGAAAGAAAGACTTCTTCGGGAAAGAAGAGGCAACCACCGGGGGTGTGTTCACAAGCCTCTATTTGGAAGGAACACGTTTGCTTATACAACTCAAGACCTCCAGATCTGCTCAGAGGACTGAAGTTCCAGAGACAGGGCCATGTATCTCCCCTTCCCTTTGAGATCCTTGCCAAGACATTCCTAGCAGATTGTCGGAGTGCCCATGAAGAAGCAAGCAGCGGGAGTGTGCTTGACATCACTGGCTGCCTACCTGGGCTCAGCTCCTCAAGGGGCCTTTCTCTCCTGGTAGGCCCTATGTCCCCTTTGGGAGACGGTTGTGCCCTCTTCCCTCCACACTGCCAAAGGGTGGAGGTGGAGCAAACTCGTTCTCTCCGAGGTAAAAGAAAGACAAATTGGATGGATCTTTAAGCTCTTGCTATGCTGCACCCCTCCAGGACCCACTCGAGCAAAACAGGTGCCCTGTGGCCCCCAGGTCGGGTATGCAGGTTCACACACCGGGTGTGATCCCGTCAAAGCCAAGAATTTTCCTGACAGACCTAGGCTCACTAGAGCTCTCCTCCAGAGGAAAGGGGACAGAAAAGATGTGTGTGTGGAGGTGGCTCTGCCTTTCCAGGTCCCAATCTCAGGGATAACTGCCCCTAAGAAAGGAACTGCTGCTGCTGCTGCTGCTGCTGCTGCTGCTGCTGCTGCTGCTGCTGCTGCTGCTGCTGCTAAGTTGGTTCAGTCGTGTTCGACTCTGTGCGACGCCATAGACGGTAGCCCACTAGGCTCCCCCGTCCCTGGGATTCTCCAGGCAAGAACAGTAAGTGGGTTGCCATTGCCTTCTCCAATGCATGAAAGTGAAAATGAAAGTGCAGTCGCTCAGTCGTGTCCGACCCTCAGCGACCCCATGGACTGCAGCCTACCAGGCTTCTCTGTCCATAGGATTTTCTGAAAGGAACTGCAAGAAGCACTTTTCCAGGAGGCTGGGAAAGGGAGTTTGCAGGATGTGGGGAAAGAGAGCCTCCTTCGGGGAAGAATAGGCGGCCACTTGTTTTGTGTTGCAAACCTCTATTTGGAAGGAACAGGTTAGCTTATACAAAGGGAGACCTCCAGATCTGCTCAGAGGACCGAAGTTGCAGAGGCAGGTCGGTGTATCTTCCCTTCACTTTGCGATCCTTGCAAAGACATTCCTTGCTGCTAGATGACTCAGCAAGGGCCTTTGAGACTGTTGTTTTCTTTCCTAGGTTCAAAGATTCCTTCAGTTCCTAATATAGATATCCTAGAAATGATATGACATCCGTGAAAATCTGATATGTCCTGGTCAAATGCTGTCAGTTATCATTCCAGTTATCATATTAAAGCATTTCAAGTCGCAGCAGTGACCAGATGACATTGTCAATTTCTATTTCATCAGGTTTTAACCATGTCCTCTGTGGTTTCACACTGATGCCTTTGCAGAAATACTGCTACTTCAAGATATATGGAAAATACTTTTTTTAAGCTTACTGATAATTTGTTTGTTTGTTTGCTTGTCTTCTGGTAAGCTGCTACCAGATGGAATTTAGTCTCCTCTCTAGGTTAAGAGAACTAAGTTTTCTTAGAATGCAATTTTTGATCACAGACTATGAGTTTCTCTACCTTTCATTGATTTATAATTGTTTTCATCATCTGTTTTTTTACTTCGGTAAAGTAAATAAGCCTTATTTAAGATTTTGGTACATGTAGGATGGACTAAGCTTTCCCCACTCTTGCAAGTTCCCTTAACCCTTCAGATTCTTCTCGTGGGACCAAGATCTCACTTTCCTCCAGAGGGACAATCCAAGCTTTTTATCAGTTGATCTGCCCCTGACATCAGAGTCAAGTTGAGCACGAGTTGGCCTATAATTTAGGCATGAAACTATGACTACATAAAGAAAAGGTGACTTTATGATTCAGGGATGGCCATGATATGCCTTGCACTTCAGAGAAAATGGGTTAAAATGATTTTTTTTCCTTCAAAACTGCACACCCAGTTCTTTCAGCATATGCAATTGAAAACATCTAGTCATTAGGTCAGTTTTCATTCCAATCCCAAAGAAAGGCAATGACAAAGATTATTCAAGCTGCTGCACAATTGCACTCATCTCACACACTAGTAAAGTAATGCTCAAAATTCTCCAAGTTCACATGAACTGTGAACTTCCAGATGTTCAAGAGGGATTTAAAAAATGCAGAGAAACCAGAGATCAAATTGCCAACATCCACTGGATCATTGAAAAAGCAAGAGAGTTCCGGAAAAAAAAAAAAAAAACCATCTATTTCTGCTTTATTGACAATGCCAAAGCCTTTGACTGTGTGGATCACAAGAAACTGGGAAAAATTCTGAAAGAGATGGGAATACCAGACCACCTGACCTGTCTCTTGAGAAACCTGTATGCAGGTCAGGAAGAAACAGTTCGAACTGGACATGGAACAACAGACTGGTTCTACATAGGAAAAGGAACATGTCAAGGCTGTATATTGTCACCCTGCTTATTTAACTTATATGCAGAGTACAGCATGAGAAACACTGGGCTGGAGGAAGCACACGCTGGAATCAAGGTTGCTGGGAGAAATATCAATAATCTCAGATATTCAGATGACACCACCCTTATGGCAGAAAGTGAAGAAGAGCTAAAGAGTCTCCTGATGAAAGTGAAAGAGGAGAGTGAAAAAGTTAGCTTAAAGCTCAGCATTCAGAAAACTACAATCATTGCATCCAGTCTCATCACTTCATGGCAAATAGATGGGAAAACATTGGAAACAGCAGCAGACTATTTTGGGGGGCTTGGAAATCCCTGCAGGTGATGGCTGCCTCCATGAACTTAAAACATATCTATGACTTGGAAGAAAAGTGATGACCAAACTAGACAGCATATTAAAAAGCCGAGACGTTGCTTTGCCAACAAAGATCCATCCGGTCAAGGCTATGGTTTTTCCATATGTCATGGATGGATATGAAAGATGCACTATAAAGAAAGTGACAGCTGAAAATGTGATGCTTTTGAACTGTGGTGTTGGAGAAGATGCTTGTAGGTCGCTTAGACTACAAGGAGACGCAACCACTCCATCCTAAAGGAAATCAGGTCTGAATATCCATTGGAAGGACTAATACTGAACCTGAAACTCCAATACTTTGGCCACTTGATGTGAAGAGCTGACTCACTTGGAAGTTGCTTTGATTTGCCTATGAGTGTGGGAGCCCTCCCTGGGCAAAGGGCCTCAGGGGTCATTGCCACTGAATCATGACATCCAAGCAAGCGCATTCCAGCTGTGTGACATGCAGGAAGCAGGAGACTGGGACATCTGTCTTCCTTAGAGGAAGGAAAGTCATCCACAGAGAGTGTGTTTTCAGGCCTCTCTTTGCAGCAAGTGTTTTGCTTCTCAGACATCAGAGCTGCAGGCTTGCTCTGAGGGCCTCAATTCCAGAGTCAGGGCTGTGTGTCTCACTGCACTTTCCAAGCATTGCAGACACATTCCTAGGTTGGAGCAGTGCTTCCCATGAGAAAGAAGCCTCGGGAGTGTGTCTGAGCGGGCTGAGTGCCATGCTAGGGTCACCTAGTCGAGGGCACCTTGCACATCCAATGGGCCCCAGGCGAGTAGCTATGGACCGGCCCCTCGGTTGAGATATCCCAAAGCAGGGAACAAAGCTAGCTCTGTCTGTCAGAAGGAGGAAAACAGCAATGGGATGGATTTTCAAGCAGTTGCTAAGTCACACCATGTGAGGGCTCCGCGGGAAAGAAATGCGAATTTTGGCCTCTAGGCCCAGTATCCAGATGTGTGCACAGGATATTTTCCCCACAGGATCCAAGAATGTTCCAGACAGACCTAAGCTCACTAGCTCTCTCCTGCAGAGGAAATGAAATATTGTTGCTGAACCACGAAAAGATGCTGGGATTCTTGGCTTATGGAGGAGAAGAATTCAATCCAGGGCCCAAGACGAGGCTTGATTGCTCAGAGCTTTTGTGCAATCGAGTCTTATTCAAGTAGAAAGGAGATAGAGAAAGCTTCTGACAGAGACATCACAAGGGGCAGAAAGTGTACCCCCTTGCTAGTGTTAGTAATGGAGTTATATACTCTCCAATAAGTTATTACAACGAACAAAAGAATGTCTGGAGGTTGTAAAGACTCACTAGACCTACTCCCATCATTTACATTTTAAGATAACAGGATTAGCCAGAAGGTTTTTCCAGAGACCGTCCTCAAGAAGGATGCATGATTGTTATGTAATCCGAAGGAATGTAGAGGGAAAAAAGTGTGCCCTTTCTTCCTCCTTGAGAATTCTAGACCCCTCTCTCCTTGGGGACCCTCGAACTTCTTATAAACCTGCCTTGGCAATGACTCTCTCCGAAACATGATTGAACAGCCGTTTGGAGCTTCCTTTGACTTTCCCTGGGAGGGAGGGAGCCCTCCCTGAGCACAGGGCCTCAGGGGCCATGGCCAATGAAAACTAATCTCCCAGTAAGTGCTTTTCAGCCCTGTGTGACTCTCAGCCCACAGGAGGCTGAGAAAACTCTCTTCCTTGGAGGAAGGAAAGGCAGCCCAAGAGTGTGTTTTCAGGCCTGTATCTTGCAGCAAGTGTTTGGCTTGTTAGACATAAGACCTGCAGGCCTGCTCCAACAGACTCCATTCCAGAATCAGGGCCTTGTGTCTCCCTGCAGTTTCCTGGCCTCGCAAACACATTCCTAGGGGAGAGCAGTCCTGCCCATGGGGAAGCAGGCTGCGGGAGTGTGTCTGAGGGGGCCAGGTGCCATGCTGGGGTCACCTGGTCGAGGGCACCTTGCACCTCCAATGGACCCCAGGCAAGGAGTTGCAGGCCACCACCTTGCTTCTGAAATCCCAAAGTGGGGAGCAAAGCTCGCTCTGTCAGAGGGAAGAAAACAGCAACAGGATGGATTTTCAAGCAGTTGCTAGGCTGTACTGCGTTAGGGCTCCAAGGAAGAAAAATGCAGATGTTAGCCCCTACGACTGGTATCCAGGTGGGCTCCCAGGATGATTTCCCCGCAGGATCCAAGAACGTTCCAGACAGACCTGGGCTCACTAGCTCCCTCCTGCAGAGGAAACATGATAGAACAGCTGTTTGGAGGTTGCTTTGACTTCCCCTGGGAGGGTAGGATCCCTCCCTGGGTGCAGGGCCTCAGGGGCCATTGCCGCTGAGAAATGCCCTCTAAGCCAGACCTTTCCAGCCTTGTATGACTCAGCACGGAGGAGACTGGAAAAGCTATCTTCCTTGGAGGAAGGAAAGGCAGCCCCAGAGAGTGTGTTTTCACACCTGTATCTCGCAGCAAGCGTTTGCCGTCTCAGACGTCAGACCTCCAGGCCTGCTCCAACGGCCTCAGTTCCAGAGTCAGGGCCGTGTGTCTCCCTGCATTTTCTGAGCCTTGGGAACACATTCCTAGGTCAGAACAGTCCTGCCCATGGGGAAGGAGGCTGCGGGAGTGTGTCTGAGGGGGTCGGGTGCCATGCTGGGGTCCAGTAGACCTGGTACCTCCAATAGACCCCAGGACAACAGCGGTGGGGCTCCCCCTGGCTTCCGAAATGCCAAAGCGAGAAGCAAAGCTAGCTCTATCAGAAGGAAGAAAAGAGCAATTAGATGGATGTTCAGGCTGTTGCTGGGCCGCACCACTTCAGGTTACCCCCCGAGAGGAGCAGGCGCCCTGTGGCCCCTCGGTCCCATATGCAGGTTAACACACAGGATGTGTCCCCATAGGAGCCAAGAATTTTCCTGACAGACCTAGGCTCACTAGAGCTCTCCTACAGGGCAAAAGGGATAGAACAGACTGTGGATGTGACTCTGCCTTTCCCAGCGAGCATGGGGCCCTCCCTACGGCCCCGGGCTCCAGGGAAAATTGTCCCTGAAAAATGACCTCCAAGAAGCGCTTTTCCAGCAGGCTGGGATGCAGAGTTCACAGGATGTGGGGAAAGTGATCGTCCTTCAGGGAAGAAGAGGCAGCCACCCAGTGTGTGTTTGCAAGCCTGTATTTGGAAGAAACTGGTTTGCTTCTTCAAGGGGAGACCTCCAGGTCTGCTCAGAGGACCGAAATTCCAGAGGCAGCACCATGCATCTCCCCTGTCCTTTCTGAGCCTTGGAAAGACATTCCTAGCTTATAGCGGTATTGCTCATGAAGAAGCAGGATGCAGGAATGTGTCAGACATGACTGGGTGCCTTCCTGGGTTCAGCTCCGTGAGGGGCCTTTCCACTCAGAGTAGGTCCCATGCCTCCTTGGGGAGGAAGTGGGGCCCGCTTGCCTTCAAATTGCCAAAGGCTGGAACAAAGCTAGTTCTATCAGAGGTAAGAAAAGAGCAATTGGATGGATGTGGAAGCTGTTGCTGGGCCGCACTGCTTCAGGCCCCCCACCCCTCCGGCCCCGAGAGAAACAGGCGCCCTGTGGCCCCTCGGTCCTGTATGCAGTTTCACACATAGAATGTGTCCCCATAGGAGCCAAGAATTTTCCTGACAGACCTAGGCTCACTAGAGCTCTCCTACAGAGCAAAGGGGATGGGACAGATGTGTGGCTGTGGCTCTGCCTTTCCCTGGGAGTGTGGAGCCACTCCCTATGGCCCCGGGCTCCAGGGGAAATTGCCCCTGAATAATGACCTCCAAGAAGCGCTTTTCCAACTGGCTGAGACGTGGAGTTCTCAGGATGCAGGGAAAGCGAGTGTCCCTTCGGGGAAGCAAAGGCAGTCACCTGTTATCATTACTTACTAGAATAGTAGGTACCTTCTCTGGTTGGGCAGAGGCCTTCCCTACCTGATCTGAAAAAGAAAATGAAGTAGCTCGCTGATTTGAGAAATAATTCCCAGACTTGGGTTTCCAACCAGTATAGAATCCGACAATGGCCCTGTCTTTGTAGCCGCGTTAATTAACAGGTATGTGAAGCTCTAAATATCAGTGGAAATTACATACAGCATATAGGCCCCAGTGTTCTGGAATGGTGGAAAGAAACAACCAAACTCTTGAAGAGACTCTTTCAAAATGGATCATAGAGACTGACTGTACATGGATGGGCTTGCTTCTGGCAGACTTACTCATATTACGGGTAACTGCACGTTCCCATAGTTGTTGTCCTTATGAAATTTTCTATGGGAGAACCACCCACCCCAAATGAGGCAGGTGTTAGCAGATTTGCCACAAGTAAGGAGGTGGGATTTCACAGCAGCTGGAACAATTAGGTAAGGTAATAAATCAGGTAACTAAGTTTGTGTAAAAAGAAATATCATTCCCCCTTGAGGAACAGATTCATGAATTTGTGCTCAGTGATCAGGTGTGGCTCAATGACTGGAAACACAATTCCTTGGCCTGACATCGGAAAGGTCCTTATACTGTTGTTTTAGCCACAATTCTGAAAGAGAAGGGAATACTAGACCACCTAACCTGCCTCTTGAGAAATCTGTATGAAGGTCAGGAAGCAACAGTTAGAGCAGGACATGGAACAACATACTGGTTCCAAAAAGGAAAAGGAGTATGTCAAGGCTGTATATTGTCACCCTGTTTATTTAGCTTATATGCAGACTACATCATGAAAAATGCTGGGATGGAAGATACCTGAGCTGGAATCAAGATTGCCGGAAGAAATAGCAATAAACTTAGATATGCAGATGTCACCACCATTATGGCAGAATGGGAAGAGGAACGCGTATGTCGGGGAACTTCTTGAGTTGCAGCAAAGGTGTGAAGGACCCTTTCGAAGTTCCAGAGGTTAGGTGTGGTTAGTCTCGAGATGCCTCAGCAGAAATGGGCCTCATGGAGCCTGGAATGGAGAGGCTTCTAGATATTCCCCAGTTTCAGCAGGTGCTCTCAAGTTACCACGGGGACTTCAGGGACCCGCTCTGGCGGCCTCAGGAAAGGCCAGTCATCATGCGTGTTGCTAGGGGGCCTCTCGTGATTCCTCTCCCGTCGGTGCCGGGGCCTAAGACGTTGTGTGGAGTCGGGGCCGGAACCTGAGGATTCCTCACCAATGCCGACATGGATCTTGGGGTAATTATGGAGTCTCCCCAGGGGAGTCAGTCCTCGTCTCGAGAGGGGGCATGCAGGTGCGCTTTCCTCCTGATCTGTAGCAGCAGTGTCACGCTTCCCATCTCGTGAGTCATGGGATCTGTGGCTTACCCACGAGGCTTTCGCACAGGGCTGTCCCACGTGCCACCGTGGTGGGAGTCGATCCTCGGCGTGAAACTCGAGGCAGTGCAGGGAAAACAGGTTCCGCTGGAATGGACTGAGACATCTGGGGGACTCTGGGAATGGCGCAACGACCCTGGAGTTCCTCTCGCCTTTCCTGTGGAGAGCGCCTCCTCTTGAGATGCGCCAGGAACGCCCAGAAATCTTTCCCGGGCAAGCAGCGAAAGGATCCCTCATCTCGAGCTACGAGGCGGAAACGGGACTCCTCTGGATATGTGCAGGACCCGCGTGCTTCCTCTCGAGTGGAGACGGGTATGTCCGGGAACTTCTTGAGTTGCAGCAAGGGTGTGAAGGACCTTTTGGAAGTTCCAGAGGTTAGGTGTGACTAGCCTTCAAAAGGAACAGCGGAAATGGGCCTCATCTTGCCTGGAGGGCAAAACCTCCTGGATTTTCTCGAGTTGCGGCAGGTGCTCTCTACTTATGACAGGGACCTCAGGGACCCGCTCTGGTGGCCTCAGGAAAGGCCAGTCCCCATGTGAGTTGGTCGCGGGCCTCTCGGGATTCCTCTCCCTTGGATGCTGGAGCCTAAGACCTTGTGTGGAGTCGGGCCCGGAACCTGAGGATTCCTCTCCAGTGCTGACATGGATCTTGGGGTACTTCTGGAGTCTCCCCAGGGAAGTAAGTCCTCGTTTCGAATGGGGGCATGCAAGTGCCCTTTCCTCCAGAGCTGTAGCAGCAGTGTCACGCTTCCTATCAACTGCATCATGGTATCTGTGGCTTTCCCTCGAGGTTTTCCCACAAGGCTTTCCCATGAGGCTTTCCCACAGGGCTGTCCCATGTGCCACCGTGGTGTGAGTCGATCTGCGGCGTGAAAGTCGAGGCAGTGGAGGGAAAACACCTTCCTCTGGAATGGACTGGGACATCTGGGGGACTCTGAGAATGGTGGCACGACCCTGGAGTTCCTCTCGCCTTTCCTGTGGAGAGCGCCTCCTCTTGAGATGCGACAGGAACGCCCAGAATTCTTTCCCGACCAAGCAGGGAAAGGATCCCTCATCTGGAACTACAATGCGGAAACGGGGCTCCTCTTGATGTGGGCGGGACCATTGTGCTTCCTCTAGAGTGGACAGGGGTAGTCGGGGAACTTCTTGAGTTGCAGCAAGGGTGTGAAGGACCTTTTGGAAGTTCCAGAGGTTAGTTGTGATTAGTGTCGAGAAGCATCGGCGGAAATGGGCCTCATTTCGCCTGGAGGCGAGTACCTCCTGGATTTTCTCGAGTTGCGGCAGGTGCTCTCGTCTTACGACGGTGACTTAAGGCACCCGCTCTGGTGGCCTCAGGACTGGCCAGTCCCCATTCGACTTGCTCGGGGGCCGCTCGGGATTCCTCTCCCTTCGATGCCGGGGCCTAAGACCTTGTGTGGAGTCGGAGGCGGAACCTGAGGATTCCTCTCCAGTGCTGACATGGATCTTGCGGTACTTCTGGAGTCTGCCCAGGAGAGTCAGTCCTCGTCTCGAGAGGGGGCATGCACGTGCGCTTTCCTCCCGAGCTGTAGTAGCAGTGTCACGCTTCCCGTCGTGTCGATCATGGGATCTGTGGCTTTCCCTCGAGGCTTTCCCACGAGGCTTTCCCACGAGGCTTTCCCACAGGGCTGTCTCACGTGCCACCCTGGTGTGAGTCGATCCTCGGCGTGAAAGTCGAGGCAGTGCAGGGAAAGGAGGTTCCTCTGGAATGGACTGGGACATCTGGGGGACTCTGGGAATGGTGGCACGACCCTGGAGTTCCTCTCGCCTTTCCTTTGGAGAGCGCCTGCTCTTGAGATGCGACGGGAACGCCGGGAATTCTTTCCCGACCAAGCAGGGAAAGGATCCCTCATCTCGAGCTACGAGGTGGAAACGGGGCTCCTCTGGATGTGGGCCGAACCCCGTGCTTTCTTTCGACTGGAGACGGGTATGTCGGGGAACTTCTTGAGTTGCAGTAAAGGTGTCAAGGACCCTTTGGAAGTTCCAGAGGTTAGATGTGATTAGCCTCGAGTCGCCTCAGCCAAAATGGGCCACATCTCGCCCGGAGGGGGGAACCTCCTGGTTTTCTCGAGTTGCGGCTTGTGCTCTCGACTTACGACGGGGACCTCATGGACCCGCTCTGTTGGCCTCAGGAAAGGTCATTCCCCATGCGAGTTGCTCGGTGGCCTCTCAGGATTCCTCGCCCGTCGATGCCGGCGCCTAAGACCTTGTGTGGAGTCGGACCAGAACCTGAGGATTCCTCTCCCGTGCTCACATGGATCTTGGCGTACTTCTGGAGTCTCCCAAGGGGCGTCAGTCCTCGTCTCGAGTGGGGTCATGCAGGTGTGCTTTCCTCCTGAGCAGTAGCAGCAGTGTCTCGCTTCCCGTCTTGTGGATCAAGGGATCTGTGTCTTTCCCTCGAGGCTTTTCCATGGGCTTTCCCACAGGGCTATTCCACGTGCCACCATGCAGTGCTGGGAAAACAGGAACCTCCTTCCCCACATAGGGGGTACACTGTCCCCTTGGGCGTGTATCTCCGGGGCATTCGCGCTTGGGGGTTGCCACGGATGTTGGCCTCAGGCTCCACATGAGAAAAGCCCCTAATGGCATTAGCTGCCGGTCCAGACGCTGGCCCCTCAGGTCTCTGGCCGGAGCCTTGGGCTCCAGGCAACTCAAAGCCCTCGGGGCTGGTGCTCTGGGACTGCTGTAGGGAAAGGACGCCAGGAGCCCACGGAGGAGTTGGGGAGGCGCAGGTGGCATATGGAGGCGAGGACAGCGTGGGATCTAGGTGGAGGCGCTGGAGAGAGCGTCCGTTGTCCCGGAATGCCTCGGAGGAGCCAGCGGGGGACAGTCCAGGCCCAGGGACCTGTGGTATGTGAAAAGGTGGGAAACCCCAGAACAAGGCAGGCTGGGAAAGGGGGCGTGGGCGGCCAATTCAAAGGGACCTAGGGGGCGTTTCCTGGGCGGTGAGCTCCCTTGGCACTGCTGAGGGCCCCTGATTGATCCACCCGGGGTTGATCCCACCATCCGCTGCGAGGGAGGGCCACAAACCAAAGCCCCCGAACTGCCCACCCACCCCAACGGGGATCTTGGCGGTCCGGGGCACAGCTGTGCCCGGGAAAAGCCCACTCACTCCACGGGACTCCGTCCAGGGTCTCTGCTTGGAAAGAGGCCAGGGGCGGCCCCCTCCATCTACGCACCCAAACCCTATTGACGTCAATGGGGGCGGAGACGCCTCCCGCTCTCCAGAGTCCTGGGCTGCTGGGCCCCCGCACACTCGGCCAGTAGTCTGCAGCGCTCCTGTGTGCCTCTCCCACCATGGCTTCTTCCAGCTCCTCCAGCACCTCAAGCGGTACGTTTGCCCTCGGTCCCTGGGGTCGGATCACGTCTCAGGGGATTTGCGGGTGGCCCGGGCAAGGGCTCTCGGCCCACGTGTCGACCCCCGCTCCCGCCCGAGAACGGCGGGGACCCATCGGCCGGGCCCGGGGTTCCCAGGCGTCAGGTGTGCCCAAAGTTGGAGGGCGTTGCATCGTTCGTTCATCTTGCTCCTTTGGCACACACATGGCTTCTCCGTTCTCTTTTCTGGGAAGACAGTGTTGTTTTAGGGGGCGTGCTGCGGGAGTCAGGGGCCGGTGGGAGCGGGTGCTGTGCTGGGATGAGGCCCTTTATCCTCACATCTTCCTGTGGGAACGGGAGTCGGGGAGCTCTGTGGCCTTGCCGCCTTCAGTGGCTTCCTCTGCACACGGGCTTAGTGCCTTCTGCCTTCTGTCAGTCGTTACGGGGTTTGGGCTTCGCTTTGGCGGCCTTGGCCTTGGCCCTGGCCTGGGCCTTGGCCTTACCCTTGGCGTTGCCCTTGCCCTTGCCCTTGGCCTTCGGCTTGGCCTTCCCTAGGCCTTGTCCTTGGCCTTACCTTGTCCTTGCCCTTACCTTTTCCTTGCCCTTAAACTTAAACTTGACCTTGACTTTGACCTTGAACTTGAACTTGACCTTGACTTTGAACTTGAACTTGACCTTGACCTTGAACTTGACTTTGACCTTGAACTTGACCTTGAACTTGAACTTGACCTTGACTTTGACCTTGAACTTGAACTTGACCTTGAACTTGAACTTGACCTTGACTTTGACCTTGAACTTGAACTTGAACTTGACCTTGAACTTGAACTTGACCAACAACGGGAGACCAGATTTGCTCAGAGCACCGGAGGTCCAGAGGCAGGGCCGTGTATCTCCCCTTCCCTTTGTGATCATTGCAAAGACATTCCTAGCTGATAGCGGGAGTGCCCATGAAGAAGCAAGCAGTGGGAGTGTGTTTGACACGACTGTGTGCCTCAACTCCACAAGGGGCCTTTCCTCTCGAAGTAGGCCCCATGTCCCCTTGGGGAGGGTGTCATGCCTCTTTTCTCCACACTGCCAAAGGGTGGAGCAAAGCTCGCTCTGTCAGAGGTACAAAAACAGCAATTGAATGGATTTTCAAGCTCTTGCTAGGCTGCACCCTTTCAGGGCCCACTTTACTGAAACAGGTGCTCTGTGGCCCCCGGTTGGGTATGCAGGTTCACAAACAGGGTGAGATCCTGTCCAAGCCAACAATTTTCCTGAAAGACCTAGGCTCACTAAAGCTCTCCTCCAGAGCAAAGGGGATAGAGGAGATGTATGGAGGAGTCTTTGCCTTTCCCTGTGAGTGTGGGGCTACTCCCTACGGCCCCAAGCTCAGGGATAACTGCCTCTAAGAAAGGAATGGCAAGAAGCGCTAATCTTGGAGGTTGGGACAGGGAGTTCGCAGCATGTGGGGAAAGAAAGACTTCTTCGGGGAAGAAGAGGCAACCACCGGGGGTGTGTTCGCAAGCCTCTATTTGGAAGGAACACGTTTGCTTATACAACTCAAGACCTCCAGATCTGCTCAGAGGACTGAAGTTCCAGAGACAGGGCCATGTATCTCCCCTTCCCTTTGAGATCCTTGCCAAGACATTCCTAGCAGATTGTCGGAGTGCCCATGAAGAAGCAAGCAGCGGGAGTGTGCTTGACATCACTGGCTGCCTACCTGGGCTCAGCTCCTCAAGGGGCCTTTCTCTCCTGGTAGGCCCTATGTCCCCTTTGGGAGACGGTTGTGCCCTCTTCCCTCCACACTGCCAAAGGGTGGAGGTGGAGCAAACTCGTTCTCTCCGAGGTAAAAGAAAGACAAATTGGATGGATCTTTAAGCTCTTGCTATGCTGCACCCCTCCAGGACCCACTCGAGCAAAACAGGTGCCCTGTGGCCCCCAGGTCGGGTATGCAGGTTCACACACCGGGTGTGATCCCGTCAAAGCCAAGAATTTTCCTGACAGACCTAGGCTCACTAGAGCTCTCCTCCAGAGGAAAGGGGACAGAAAAGATGTGTGTGTGGAGGTGGCTCTGCCTTTCCAGGTCCCAATCTCAGGGATAACTGCCCCTAAGAAAGGAACTGCTGCTGCTGCTGCTGCTGCTGCTGCTGCTGCTGCTGCTGCTGCTGCTGCTGCTGCTGCTGCTCAGTTGGTTCAGTCGTGTTCGACTCTGTGCGACGCCATAGACGGTAGCCCACTAGGCTCCCCCGTCCCTGGGATTCTCCAGGCAAGAACAGTAAGTGGGTTGCCATTGCCTTCTCCAATGCATGAAAGTGAAAATGAAAGTGCAGTCGCTCAGTCGTGTCCGACCCTCAGCGACCCCATGGACTGCAGCCTACCAGGCTTCTCTGTCCATAGGATTTTCTGAAAGGAACTGCAAGAAGCACTTTTCCAGGAGGCTGGGAAAGGGAGTTTGCAGGATGTGGGGAAAGAGAGCCTCCTTCGGGGAAGAATAGGCGGCCACTTGTTTTGTGTTGCAAACCTCTATTTGGAAGGAACAGGTTAGCTTATACAAAGGGAGACCTCCAGATCTGCTCAGAGGACCGAAGTTGCAGAGGCAGGTCGGTGTATCTTCCCTTCACTTTGCGATCCTTGCAAAGACATTCCTTGCTGCTAGATGACTCAGCAAGGGCCTTTGAGACTGTTGTTTTCTTTCCTAGGTTCAAAGATTCCTTCAGTTCCTAATATAGATATCCTAGAAATGATATGACATCCGTGAAAATCTGATATGTCCTGGTCAAATGCTGTCAGTTATCATTCCAGTTATCATATTAAAGCATTTCAAGTCGCAGCAGTGACCAGATGACATTGTCAATTTCTATTTCATCAGGTTTTAACCATGTCCTCTGTGGTTTCACACTGATGCCTTTGCAGAAATACTGCTACTTCAAGATATATGGAAAATACTTTTTTTAAGCTTACTGATAATTTGTTTGTTTGTTTGCTTGTCTTCTGGTAAGCTGCTACCAGATGGAATTTAGTCTCCTCTCTAGGTTAAGAGAACTAAGTTTTCTTAGAATGCAATTTTTGATCACAGACTATGAGTTTCTCTACCTTTCATTGATTTATAATTGTTTTCATCATCTGTTTTTTTACTTCGGTAAAGTAAATAAGCCTTATTTAAGATTTTGGTACATGTAGGATGGACTAAGCTTTCCCCACTCTTGCAAGTTCCCTTAACCCTTCAGATTCTTCTCGTGGGACCAAGATCTCACTTTCCTCCAGAGGGACAATCCAAGCTTTTTATCAGTTGATCTGCCCCTGACATCAGAGTCAAGTTGAGCACGAGTTGGCCTATAATTTAGGCATGAAACTATGACTACATAAAGAAAAGGTGACTTTATGATTCAGGGATGGCCATGATATGCCTTGCACTTCAGAGAAAATGGGTTAAAATGATTTTTTTTTCCTTCAAAACTGCACACCCAGTTCTTTCAGCATATGCAATTGAAAACATCTAGTCATTAGGTCAGTTTTCATTCCAATCCCAAAGAAAGGCAATGACAAAGATTATTCAAGCTGCTGCACAATTGCACTCATCTCACACACTAGTAAAGTAATGCTCAAAATTCTCCAAGTTCACATGAACTGTGAACTTCCAGATGTTCAAGAGGGATTTAAAAAATGCAGAGAAACCAGAGATCAAATTGCCAACATCCACTGGATCATTGAAAAAGCAAGAGAGTTCCGGAAAAAAAAAAAAAAAACCATCTATTTCTGCTTTATTGACAATGCCAAAGCCTTTGACTGTGTGGATCACAAGAAACTGGGAAAAATTCTGAAAGAGATGGGAATACCAGACCACCTGACCTGTCTCTTGAGAAACCTGTATGCAGGTCAGGAAGAAACAGTTCGAACTGGACATGGAACAACAGACTGGTTCTACATAGGAAAAGGAACATGTCAAGGCTGTATATTGTCACCCTGCTTATTTAACTTATATGCAGAGTACAGCATGAGAAACACTGGGCTGGAGGAAGCACACGCTGGAATCAAGGTTGCTGGGAGAAATATCAATAATCTCAGATATTCAGATGACACCACCCTTATGGCAGAAAGTGAAGAAGAGCTAAAGAGTCTCCTGATGAAAGTGAAAGAGGAGAGTGAAAAAGTTAGCTTAAAGCTCAGCATTCAGAAAACTACAATCATTGCATCCAGTCTCATCACTTCATGGCAAATAGATGGGAAAACATTGGAAACAGCAGCAGACTATTTTGGGGGGCTTGGAAATCCCTGCAGGTGATGGCTGCCTCCATGAACTTAAAACATATCTATGACTTGGAAGAAAAGTGATGACCAAACTAGACAGCATATTAAAAAGCCGAGACGTTGCTTTGCCAACAAAGATCCATCCGGTCAAGGCTATGGTTTTTCCATATGTCATGGATGGATATGAAAGATGCACTATAAAGAAAGTGACAGCTGAAAATGTGATGCTTTTGAACTGTGGTGTTGGAGAAGATGCTTGTAGGTCGCTTAGACTACAAGGAGACGCAACCACTCCATCCTAAAGGAAATCAGGTCTGAATATCCATTGGAAGGACTAATACTGAACCTGAAACTCCAATACTTTGGCCACTTGATGTGAAGAGCTGACTCACTTGGAAGTTGCTTTGATTTGCCTATGAGTGTGGGAGCCCTCCCTGGGCAAAGGGCCTCAGGGGTCATTGCCACTGAATCATGACATCCAAGCAAGCGCATTCCAGCTGTGTGACATGCAGGAAGCAGGAGACTGGGACATCTGTCTTCCTTAGAGGAAGGAAAGTCATCCACAGAGAGTGTGTTTTCAGGCCTCTCTTTGCAGCAAGTGTTTTGCTTCTCAGACATCAGAGCTGCAGGCTTGCTCTGAGGGCCTCAATTCCAGAGTCAGGGCTGTGTGTCTCACTGCACTTTCCAAGCATTGCAGACACATTCCTAGGTTGGAGCAGTGCTTCCCATGAGAAAGAAGCCTCGGGAGTGTGTCTGAGCGGGCTGAGTGCCATGCTAGGGTCACCTAGTCGAGGGCACCTTGCACATCCAATGGGCCCCAGGCGAGTAGCTATGGACCGGCCCCTCGGTTGAGATATCCCAAAGCAGGGAACAAAGCTAGCTCTGTCTGTCAGAAGGAGGAAAACAGCAATGGGATGGATTTTCAAGCAGTTGCTAAGTCACACCATGTGAGGGCTCCGCGGGAAAGAAATGCGAATTTTGGCCTCTAGGCCCAGTATCCAGATGTGTGCACAGGATATTTTCCCCACAGGATCCAAGAATGTTCCAGACAGACCTAAGCTCACTAGCTCTCTCCTGCAGAGGAAATGAAATATTGTTGCTGAACCACGAAAAGATGCTGGGATTCTTGGCTTATGGAGGAGAAGAATTCAATCCAGGGCCCAAGACGAGGCTTGATTGCTCAGAGCTTTTGTGCAATCGAGTCTTATTCAAGTAGAAAGGAGATAGAGAAAGCTTCTGACAGAGACATCACAAGGGGCAGAAAGTGTACCCCCTTGCTAGTGTTAGTAATGGAGTTATATACTCTCCAATAAGTTATTACAACGAACAAAAGAATGTCTGGAGGTTGTAAAGACTCACTAGACCTACTCCCATCATTTACATTTTAAGATAACAGGATTAGCCAGAAGGTTTTTCCAGAGACCGTCCTCAAGAAGGATGCATGATTGTTATGTAATCCGAAGGAATGTAGAGGGAAAAAAGTGTGCCCTTTCTTCCTCCTTGAGAATTCTAGACCCCTCTCTCCTTGGGGACCCTCGAACTTCTTATAAACCTGCCTTGGCAATGACTCTCTCCGAAACATGATTGAACAGCCGTTTGGAGCTTCCTTTGACTTTCCCTGGGAGGGAGGGAGCCCTCCCTGAGCACAGGGCCTCAGGGGCCATGGCCAATGAAAACTAATCTCCCAGTAAGTGCTTTTCAGCCCTGTGTGACTCTCAGCCCACAGGAGGCTGAGAAAACTCTCTTCCTTGGAGGAAGGAAAGGCAGCCCAAGAGTGTGTTTTCAGGCCTGTATCTTGCAGCAAGTGTTTGGCTTGTTAGACATAAGACCTGCAGGCCTGCTCCAACAGACTCCATTCCAGAATCAGGGCCTTGTGTCTCCCTGCAGTTTCCTGGCCTCGCAAACACATTCCTAGGGGAGAGCTGTCCTGCCCATGGGGAAGCAGGCTGCGGGAGTGTGTCTGAGGGGGCCAGGTGCCATGCTGGGGTCACCTGGTCGAGGGCACCTTGCACCTCCAATGGACCCCAGGCAAGGAGTTGCAGGCCACCACCTTGCTTCTGAAATCCCAAAGTGGGGAGCAAAGCTCGCTCTGTCAGAGGGAAGAAAACAGCAACAGGATGGATTTTCAAGCAGTTGCTAGGCTGTACTGCGTTAGGGCTCCAAGGAAGAAAAATGCAGATGTTAGCCCCTACGACTGGTATCCAGGTGGGCTCCCAGGATGATTTCCCCGCAGGATCCAAGAACGTTCCAGACAGACCTGGGCTCACTAGCTCCCTCCTGCAGAGGAAACATGATAGAACAGCTGTTTGGAGGTTGCTTTGACTTCCCCTGGGAGGGTAGGATCCCTCCCTGGGTGCAGGGCCTCAGGGGCCATTGCCGCTGAGAAATGCCCTCTAAGCCAGACCTTTCCAGCCTTGTATGACTCAGCACGGAGGAGACTGGAAAAGCTATCTTCCTTGGAGGAAGGAAAGGCAGCCCCAGAGAGTGTGTTTTCACACCTGTATCTCGCAGCAAGCGTTTGCCGTCTCAGACGTCAGACCTCCAGGCCTGCTCCAACGGCCTCAGTTCCAGAGTCAGGGCCGTGTGTCTCCCTGCATTTTCTGAGCCTTGGGAACACATTCCTAGGTCAGAACAGTCCTGCCCATGGGGAAGGAGGCTGCGGGAGTGTGTCTGAGGGGGTCGGGTGCCATGCTGGGGTCCAGTAGACCTGGTACCTCCAATAGACCCCAGGACAACAGCGGTGGGGCTCCCCCTGGCTTCCGAAATGCCAAAGCGAGAAGCAAAGCTAGCTCTATCAGAAGGAAGAAAAGAGCAATTAGATGGATGTTCAGGCTGTTGCTGGGCCGCACCACTTCAGGTTACCCCCCGAGAGGAGCAGGCGCCCTGTGGCCCCTCGGTCCCATATGCAGGTTAACACACAGGATGTGTCCCCATAGGAGCCAAGAATTTTCCTGACAGACCTAGGCTCACTAGAGCTCTCCTACAGGGCAAAAGGGATAGAACAGACTGTGGATGTGACTCTGCCTTTCCCAGCGAGCATGGGGCCCTCCCTACGGCCCCGGGCTCCAGGGAAAATTGTCCCTGAAAAATGACCTCCAAGAAGCGCTTTTCCAGCAGGCTGGGATGCAGAGTTCACAGGATGTGGGGAAAGTGATCGTCCTTCAGGGAAGAAGAGGCAGCCACCCAGTGTGTGTTTGCAAGCCTGTATTTGGAAGAAACTGGTTTGCTTCTTCAAGGGGAGACCTCCAGGTCTGCTCAGAGGACCGAAATTCCAGAGGCAGCACCATGCATCTCCCCTGTCCTTTCTGAGCCTTGGAAAGACATTCCTAGCTTATAGCGGTATTGCTCATGAAGAAGCAGGATGCAGGAATGTGTCAGACATGACTGGGTGCCTTCCTGGGTTCAGCTCCGTGAGGGGCCTTTCCACTCAAAGTAGGTCCCATGCCTCCTTGGGGAGGAAGTGGGGCCCGCTTGCCTCCAAATTGCCAAAGGCTGGAACAAAGCTAGTTCTATCAGAGGTAAGAAAAGAGCAATTGGATGGATGTGGAAGCTGTTGCTGGGCCGCACTGCTTCAGGCCCCCCACCCCTCCGGCCCCGAGAGAAACAGGCGCCCTGTGGCCCCTCGGTCCTGTATGCAGTTTCACACATAGAATGTGTCCCCATAGGAGCCAAGAATTTTCCTGACAGACCTAGGCTCACTAGAGCTCTCCTACAGAGCAAAGGGGATGGGACAGATGTGTGGCTGTGGCTCTGCCTTTCCCTGGGAGTGTGGAGCCACTCCCTATGGCCCCGGGCTCCAGGGGAAATTGCCCCTGAATAATGACCTCCAAGAAGCGCTTTTCCAACTGGCTGAGACGTGGAGTTCTCAGGATGCAGGGAAAGCGAGTGTCCCTTCGGGGAAGCAAAGGCAGTCACCTGTTATCATTACTTACTAGAATAGTAGGTACCTTCTCTGGTTGGGCAGAGGCCTTCCCTACCTGATCTGAAAAAGAAAATGAAGTAGCTCGCTGATTTGAGAAATAATTCCCAGACTTGGGTTTCCAACCAGTATAGAATCCGACAATGGCCCTGTCTTTGTAGCCGCGTTAATTAACAGGTATGTGAAGCTCTAAATATCAGTGGAAATTACATACAGCATATAGGCCCCAGTGTTCTGGAATGGTGGAAAGAAACAACCAAACTCTTGAAGAGACTCTTTCAAAATGGATCATAGAGACTGACTGTACATGGATGGGCTTACTTCTGGCAGACTTACTCATATTACGGGTAACTGCACGTTCCCATAGTTGTTGTCCTTATGAAATTTTCTATGGGAGAACCCCCCACCCCAAATGAGGCAGGTGTTAGCAGATTTGCCACAAGTAAGGAGGTGGGATTTCACAGCAGCTGGAACAATTAGGTAAGGTAATAAATCAGGTAACTAAGTTTGTGTAAAAAAAAAATATCATTCCCCCTTGAGGAACAGATTCATGAATTTGTGCCCAGTGATCAGGTGTGGCTCAATGACTGGAAACACAATTCCTTGGCCTGACATCGGAAAGGTCCTTATACTGTTGTTTTAGCCACAATTCTGAAAGAGAAGGGAATACTAGACCACCTAACCTGCCTCTTGAGAAATCTGTATGAAGGTCAGGAAGCAACAGTTAGAGCAGGACATGGAACAACATACTGGTTCCAAAAAGGAAAAGGAGTATGTCAAGGCTGTATATTGTCACCCTGTTTATTTAGCTTATATGCAGACTACATCATGAAAAATGCTGGGATGGAAGATACCTGAGCTGGAATCAAGATTGCCGGAAGAAATAGCAATAAACTTAGATATGCAGATGTCACCACCATTATGGCAGAATGGGAAGAGGAACGCGTATGTCGGGGAACTTCTTGAGTTGCAGCAAAGGTGTGAAGGACCCTTTCGAATTCCAGAGGTTAGGTGTGGTTAGTCTCGAGATGCCTCAGCAGAAATGGGCCTCATGTCGCCTGGAATGGAGAGGCTTCTGGATATTCCCCAGTTTCAGCAGGTGCTCTCAAGTTACCACGGGGACTTCAGGGACCCGCTCTGGCGGCCTCAGGAAAGGCCAGTCATCATGCGTGTTGCTAGGGGGCCTCTCGTGATTCCTCTCCCGTCGGAACCGGGGCCTAAGAAGTTATGTGGATTCGGGGCCGGAACCTGAGGATTCCTCACCAATGCTGACATGGATCATGGGGTAATTATGGAGTCTCCCCAGGGGAGTCAGTCCTCGTCTCGAGAGGGGGCATGCAGGTGCGCTTTCCTCCTGATCTGTAGCAGCAGTGTCACGCTTCCCATCTCGTGATTCATGGGATCTGCGGCTTTCCCTCCAGGATTTTCCACGAGGCTTTCCCACGAGGCTTTCCCACAGGGCTGTCCCACTAGGCTTTCGCACAGGGCTGTCTCACGTGCCACCATGGTGGCAGTCGATCCTTGGCGTGAAAGTCGAGGCAGTGCAGGGAAAACAGGTTCCTCTGGAATGGACTGAGACATCTGGGGGACTCTTGGAATGGTGGAACGACGCTGGCATACCTCTCGCCTTTCCTGTGGAGAGCGCCTCCTCTTGAGATGCGACGGGAACGCCGGGAATTCTTTCCCGGCCACCAGCGAAAGGATCCCTCATCACGAGCTACGAGCAGAAACGGGGCTCTTCTGGATGTGGGCCGGACCCTCGTGCTTCCTCTCGAGTGGAGACAGGTATGTCAGGCAACTTCTTGAGTTGCAGCAAGGGTGTGAAGGACCTTTTGGAAGTTACAGACTTTAGGTTTGATTAGCTTCGAGAAGCCTCAACGGAAATGGGCCTCATCTCGCCTGGAGGGAAAAACCTCCTGGATTTTCTCGAGTTGCGGCAGGTGCTCTCGACTTACGACGGGGACCTCAGGGACACTCTCCGGTGGCCTTAGGAAAGGCCAGTCCCCATGCGAGTTGCTCGGGGGCCTCTCGGCATTCCTCTCCGTTCGATGCCGGGGCCTAAGACCTTGTGTGGAGTCGGGGCCAGAACCTGAGGATTCCTCTCCAGGGCTGACATGGATCTTGGGGTACTTCTGGAGTCTCCCCAGGAGAGTAAGTCCTCGTCTCGAATGGGGGCATGCACGTGCGCTTTCCTCCAGAGCAGTAGCAGTAGTGTCACGCTTCCTATCGCGTGGATCAAGGGATCTGTGGCTTTCCCTCGAGGCTTTCCCACGAGGTTTTCCCACGTGGCTTTCCCACGAGGCTTTCCCACGTGGCTTTCCCACGAGGCTTTAACACAGGGCTGTCCCACCTGCCACCGTGGTGGGAGTCGATCCTCGGCGTGAAAGTCGAGGCAGTGCATGGAAAATAGGTTCCTCTGGAATGGACTGAGACATCTGGGGGCTCTCGGAATGGTGGCACGACGCTGGAGTTCCTCTCGCCTTTCCTATTGCGACTGCCTCCTCTTGAAATGCAACGGGAACGCCGAGAATTCTTCCCCGACCAAGAAGCGAAAGGATGCCTCATCTCGAGCCACTAGGCGGAAACGAGGCTCCTCTGGATGTGCCCAGGACCTTCGTGCTTCCTCTAGAGTGGAGACGGGTAAGTCGGGGAACTTCTCGAGTGGCAGCAAGGGAGTGAAGGACCTTTTGGAAGTTCCAGAGGTTAGGTGTGATTAGCCTCGAGAAGCATCAGTGGAAATGGGACTCTTCTCGCCTGGAGGGCAAAACCTCCTGGATTTTTTCGAGTTGCGGCTGGTGCTCTCGACTTACCACGGGGACCTCAGGGACACGATCTGGTGGCCTCAGGAAAGGCCAGTCCCCATGCAGGTTTCTCGTGGGCATCTTGGGATTCCTCTCACTTTGATGCCGGGGCCTAAGACCTTGTGTGGAGTTGGGCCCGGAACATGAGGATTCCTCTCCAGTGTTGAAATGGATCTTGGGTCACTTCTGGAGTCTCCCCAGGGGAGTGAGTCCTCGTCTCGAGAGGGGGCATGCACGTGCGCTTTCCTTCCGACCTGTAGCAGCAGTGTCACGCTTCCCGTCGCGTGGATCAAGGGATCTGTGGCTTTCCCTCGAGGCTTTCCCACGAGGCTATCCCACAGGGCTGTCCCACGTGAGACTGTGGTGGGAGTCGATCCTCGGCGTGAAAGTCGAGGCAGTGCAGGGAAAACAGGTTCCTCCGGAATGGACTGAGACATCTGGGGGACTCTTGGAATGGTGGCACGACACTGGAGTTGCTCTCACCTTTCCTGTGGAGAGCACCTCCTCTTGCGATGCGACGGGAACGCCCAGGATTCTCTCCCGAACAATCAGCGAAAGGATCCCTCATCTCCATCTACGAGGCGGAAACGGAGCTCTTCTGGATGTGGGCGGGACCCACGTGCTTTCTCTCGAGTGGAGAGGGGTATGTCGGGGAACTTCTTGAGTTGCAACAAGGGTGTGAAGGACCCTTTGGAAGTTCCAGAGGTTAGATGTGATTAGCCTCGAGACGCCTCAGCGGAAATGGGCCTCATCGAGCCTGGATGGGAGAACTTCCTGGATTTTCTCGAGTTTTGGCAGGTGGTCTCGTCTTACGACGGTGACCTAAGGAACCCGCTCTGGTGACCTCAGGACTGGCCAGTCCCCATACGACTTGTTCGGTGGCCTCCTGGGATAACACTCCCGTCGATGCCAGGGCCTAAGTTGTTGTGTGGAGTCGGGGCCGGAACCTGAGAATTCCTCTCCAGTGCTGAAATGGATATTGGGGTAATTCTGGAGTCTCCCCAGGGAAGTCAGCCCTCCGCTCTAAGGGACATGCACGTGCGCTTTCCTCCCGAGCTGTAGCAGCAGTGTGACGCTTGCCATCGCGTCAATCATGGGATCTGTGGCTTTCCCTCGAGGATTTCCCTCGAAGCTTTCTCACGAGGATTTCGTACAGAGCTGTCCAACGTGCCACCGTGGTCGGAGTCGATCCTTGGCGTGAAAGTAGAGGCAGCACAGGGAAAACAGGTCCTCTGGAATGGACTGAGACAATGGGGGACTCTTGGTTTGGTGGCACGACCCTGGTGTTCCTTTCGCGTTTCCTGTGGAGAACCCATCCTCTTGAGATGGGACGGGAATGCCCAGAATTCTTTCCCGACCAAGCAGGGAAAGGATCCCTCATGTCAAGCTAGGAGGCGGAACGGGGCTCCTCTGGATATGGGCGGGAACTTCGTGCTTCCTCTCGAGTGGAGACAGGTAAGTCGGGGAACTTCTTAAGTTGCAGCAAGGGTGTGAAGGACCTTTTGAAAGTCCCAGATGTTAGGTGTGATTAGCCTCGAAACGCCTCAGCGGAAATGGGCCTCATCTCACCTGGAGGGCAAAACCTCGTGGATTTTCTCGAGTTGCGGCAGGTGCTCTCGACTTACGACGGGGACCTCAGGGACCCGCTCTGGTGGCCTCAGGAAAGGCCAGTCCCCATGCGAGTTTCTCGGGGTCCTCTCAGGATTCCTCTCCCTTTGATGCCAGGGCCTAAAACCTTGTGTGGAATCCGGGCCGGAACCTGAGGATTCCTCTCCAGTGCTGACATGGATCTTGGGGTACTTCTGGAGTCTTCCCAGGGGAGTAAGTCCTCGTCTCCAATGGGGGCATGCACGTGCGCTTTCCTCCAGAGTGGTAGCAGCAGTGTCACGCTACCGTCGCGTGGATCAAGGGATCTGTGGCTTTCCCTCAAAGCTTTCCCACGAGGCTTTCCCACAGGGCTCTCCCACGTGCCACCGTGGTGGTAGTCGATCCTCGGCGAGAAAGTCGAGGCAGTGCAGGGAAAACAGGTTCCTCTAGAATGGACTGAGATATTTGGGGGACTCTTGGAATGGCGGCACGACGCTGGAGTTCCTCTCGCCTTTCCTGTGGAGAGTACCTCCTCTTGAGATGCGACGGGAATGCCCAGAATTCTTTCCCGACCAAGCAGGGAAAGGATCCCTCATCTCAAGGGGCGAGGCGGAAATGGGGCTTCTCTGGATGTGGGCGGGACCCTCGTGCTTCCTCTAGAGTGGAGAGGGGTATGTCAGGGAACTACTTGAGTTGCAGCAAGGGTGTGAAGGACCTTTTGGAAGTTCCAGAGGTTAGGTGTGATTAGCCTCGAGACTCCTCAGCGAAAATGGGCCTCATCTCGCCTGCAGGGCAAAACCTCCTGGATTTTCTCGAGTTGCGGCAGGTGCTGTCGAATTAAGTCGGGGACCTCAGGGACCCGCTCTTGTGGCCTCAGGAAAGGCCAGTCCCCATGCGAGTTGCTCGCGGGCCTCTGGGGATTCCTCACCGTTGGATGCCGGATCCTAAGACCTTGTGTGGAGTCGGGGCCGGAACCTGAGGATTCCTCTCCAGTGCTGACACGGATCTTGGGGTACTTCTGGAGTCTCCTCAGCGGAGTAAGTCCTCGTCTCGAATGGGGGCATGCACGTGCGCTTTCCTCCAGAGCGGCAGCAGCAGCGTCACGCTTCCCGTCGCGTGGACAAGGGATCTGTGGCTATACCTCGAGGTTTTCCCACGAGGCTTTCCCAAGAGGCTTTCCCACAGGTCTGTCCCATGTGCCCCCGTGGTTGGAGTCGATCCTTGCCGTGAAAGTCGAGTCAGTGCAGGGAAAACAGGTTCCTCTGGAATGGGCGGAGACATATGGGGGACTCTTGGAATGGTGGCACGACGCTGATGTTCCTCTCGCCTTTCCTGTGGAGAGCGCCTCCTCTTGAGATGCGACGGGAACGCCGGGAATTCTTTCCCGACCAAGCAGGGAAAGGATCCCTCATCTCGAGCTACGAGGCGGAAACGGGCTCCTCTGGAGGTGGGCGGGACCCTCGTGCTTTCTCTAGAGTGGAGACGGGGATGTCGGGGAAATTCTTGAGTTGAAGCAAGGTGTGAAGGACCTTTTGGAAGTTCCAGAGGTTAGGTGTGATTAGCCTCGAGAAGCCTCACTGGAAATGGTCCTCATCTCGCATGGAGGCCAAAACCTCCTGGATTTTCTCGAGTTTCGGCAGGTGCTCAAGACTTATAACGGGGTCCTCCGGGACCGGCTCTGGTGGCCTCAGGAAAGGCCAGTCAGCATGCGAGTTCCTCGGGGGCCTCTCGGGATTCCTCTCCAGTCCATGCCGGGGCCTAAGACCTTGTGTGGAGTCGGGGCCTGAACCTGCGGATTCCTCTCCAGTGCTGACATGGATCTTGGGGTACTTCTGGAGGCTCCCCAGGGGAGTAAGTCCTCGTCTCGAATGGGGTCATGCACGTGCGCTTTCCTCCCGATCGGTAGCAGCAGTGTCACGCTTCCGGTCGCGTTTATCAAGGGATCTGTGGCTTTCCCTGGAGGCTTTCCCACCAGGCTTTCCCACGAGGCTTTCCCACAGGGCTGTCCCATGTGCCACCGTGGTGGGAGTCGATCCTCGGCATGAAAGTAGAGGCAGTGCATGGAAAACAGGTTCCTCTGAAATGGACTGAGACAATGGGGGACTCTTGGTTTGGTGACACGACGATGGTGTTCCTTTCGCCTTTCCTGTGTAAAACGCATCCTCTTGAGATGGGACGGGAATGCCCAGAATTCCTTCCCGATCAAGCAGCCAAAGGATCCCTCATGTCGAGCTAGGAGGCGGAAACGGGGCTCCTCTGGATGTGGGCGGGACCCTCGTGCTTCCTCTCGAGTGGAGACAGGTATGTCGGGGAACTTCTTGAGTTGCAGCAAGGGTGTGAAGGACCTTTTGAAAGTCCCAGATGTTAGGTGTGATTAGCCTTGAGACGCCTCAGCGGAAATGGGCCCCATATCGCCTGGAGGGCAAAACCTCCTGGATTTTCTCGAGTTGCGGCAGGTGCTCTCGACTTATGTCGGGGACCTCAGGGACCCGCTCTGGTGGCCTCAGGAAAGGCCAGTCCAGATTCGAGTTCCTCGGGTGCCTTTGGGGATTCCTCTCCCTTCGATGCCGGGGCCTAAGGCCTGTGTGGAGGCGGGGCCGGAACCTGAGGATTCCTCTCCTATGCTGACATGGATCTTGGGGTACTTCTGGAGTCTCCTCAGGGGAGTAAGTCCTCATCTCGAATGGGGACATGCACCTGCGCTTTCCTCCAGAGCTCTAGCAGCAGTGTCACGCTTTCCATCGCCTGGATCAAGGGATCTGTGACTTTCACTCCAGGCTTTCCCAGGAGGCTTTCTCACGAGGCTTCCCCACAGGGGTCCCACGTGCCACCTTGGTTTGAGTCGATCCTCGGCGTGAAAGTCGAGGCAGTGCAGGGAAAACAGGTTCCTCTGAAATGACTGAGATATTTGGGGGACTCTTGGAATGGTGGCACGATGCTGGAGATCCGCTCGCCTTTGCTGTGGAGAGCGCCTCCTCTTGAATTGCGACAGGAATGCCCAGAATTCTTTCCCGACCAAGCAGGGAAAGTGTCCCTCATCTTGAGCTACGAGGAAGAAACAGGGCTCCTCTTGATGTGGGCGGGACCCTCATGCTTCCTCTAGAGTGGAGACAGGGAAGTCGGGGAACGTCTTGAGTTGCAGCAAGGGTGTGAAGGACCTTTTGGAAGTTCCAGGGCTTAGATGTGATTAGCCTTGAGAAGCTTCAGCGGAAATGGGCCTCATCTCGCCTGGAGGGCTAAACCTCCTGGATTTTCTCGAGTTGTGGCACGTACTCTCGACTTACGACGGGGACCTCAGGGACCCGCTCTTGTGGCCTCAGGAAAGGCCAGTCCCAATGCAAGTTGCTCAGGGGCCTCTCGGGATTTCTCTCCCTTTGATGCCGGGGCCTAAGACCTTGTGTGGAGGCGGTGCTGGAACCTGAAGATTCCTCTCCAGTGCTGACATGGATCTTGGGGTACTTCTGGAGTCTCCCCAGGGGAGTAAGTCCTCGTCTCAAATGGGGGCATGCACGTGCGCTTTCCTCCATAGCGGCAGCAGCAGTGTCACGCTTCCCATCTCCTGGATCAAGATATCTGTGGCTTTCCCTAGAGGCTTTCCCACGAGGCTTTTCCACGAGGCTTTCCCACTGGGCTGTCACACGTGCCAGCGTGGTGGGAGTCGATCCTCTGCGTGGGAGTCGATCCTCTGCGTGAAAGCCGAGGAAGTGCAGGGCAAACAGGTTCCTCTGGAATGGACTGAGACATCTCGGGGACTCTTGGAATGGTGGCACGACGCTGGAGTTCCTCTCGCCTTTCCTGTGGAGAGCGCCTCCTCTTGTGGTGAGAGGGGAACGCCGGGAATTCTTTCCGGACAAAGCAGCGAAATGTCCCTCATCTCGAGCTACGAGGCAGAAACGGGGCTCCTCTGGATGTGGATGGGAGACTCGTGCTTCCTCTAGAGTGGAGACGCGCATGTCAGGCAACTTCTTGAGTTGCAGCAAGGGTGTGAAGGACCTTTTGGAAGTTCCAGAGGCTAGAAGTGATTAGCCTGGAGAAGCCTCAGCGGAAATGGGCCTCATCTCGCCTGGAGGGAAAAACCTCCTGGATTTTCTCGAGTTGCGGCAGGTGCTCTCGTCTTACGACGGTGACCTAAGGGACCGGCTCTGGTGGCCTCAGGACTGGCCAGTCCCCATTCCAGTGGCTCGGGAGCCTCTCGGGATTCCTCTCCCGTCGATGCCGGGCCTAAGACCTTGTGTGGAGTCAGGGCCGGATCCTAAGGATTCCTCTCCAGTGCGGAAATGGAACTTTGGGTACTTCTGGAGTCTCCCCAGGGGAGTCAGTCCTCGTCTCTAGAGGGGACATGCAAATGGGCTTTCCTCCCGCGCTGGAGCAGAAATGTCACGCTTCCGGTCGGGTCGATCATGGGATCTGTGGCTTTCCCTCGAGGCTTTCCCCCGAGGCTTTCCCAGGAGGCTTTCCCACAGGGCTGTCCCACGTGCCACCGTGGTGGGAGTCCATCCTCGGCATGAAAGTCGAAGCAGTGGAGCAAAACAGTTTCCTCTGGAATGGACTGAGACATCTGCGGGACTCTTGGAATGTGGACACGACCCTGGAGTTACTCTCGCCTTTCCTGTGGAGAGCGCCTCCTCTTCAGATGCGACGTGAACGCTGGGAATGCTTTCCCGACCAAGCAGGGAAAGGATCCCTCATCTTGAGCTACGAGGCGGAAACGGGGCTCCTCTGGATGTGGGCGGGCCCCCGTTCTTCCTCTAGAATGGAGACCTGTATGTCGGGAAACTTCTTGATTTGAAGCAAGTGTGTGAAGGACCTTTTGGAATTTCGAGAAGTTAGGTGTGATTAGCATTGAGAAGGCTCAGCGGAAATGGGTCTCATCTCGCCTGGAGGGCAAAACTTTCTGGATTTTCTCGAGTTGGGGCAGGTGCTCTCGACTTACGACGGGGACCTCAGGGACCCTCTCTGGTGGCCTCAGGAAAGGCTAGTTCCCTTGCGAGTTGCTCGGGGCCCTCTCGGGATTCTTCTCCCTTCGATGCCGGGGCCTAAGACCTTGTGTGGAGTCGAGACCGGGACCTGAGGATTCCTCTCCAGTGCTGACATGGATCTTGGGGTACTTCTGGAGTCTCCCAGTGGAGTAAGTCCTCGTCTCGAATGGGGGCATGCACGTGCGCTTTCCTCCAGAGCAGTAGAAGTAGTGCCATGCTTCCCGTCGCGTGGATCAAGGGATCTGTGGCTTTCCTTCGATGCTTTCCCATGAGGCTTTCCCACGAGGCTTTCCCGCAGGGCTGTCCCACGTGAGACAGTGGTGGGAGTCGATCCTCGGCGTGAAAGTCAAGGCAGTGCAGGGAAAACAGGTTCCTCCGGAATGGACTGAGACATCTGGGGGCTCTTGGAATGGTGGCACGACACTGGAGTTCCTCTCGCCTTTCCTGTGGAGAGCACCTCCTCTTGTGATGCGACGGGAACGCCCAGGATTCTCTCCCGAACAAGCAGTGAAAGGATCCCTCATCTCTACCTACGAGGCGGGAACGGAGCTCTTCTGGATGTGGGCGGGACCCACGTGCTACCTCTCGAGTGGAGAGGGGTATGTCGGGGAACTTCTTGAGATGCAGCAATGGTGTGAAGGACCCTTTGGAAGTTCCAGAGGTTAGATGTGATTAACCTCGAGACGCCTCACCGAAAATGGGCCTCATCGAGCCTGGATGGGAGAACTTCCTGGATTTTCTCGAGTTTTGGCAGGTGGTCTCGTCTTACGACGGTGACCTAATGAACCCGCTCTGGTGACCTCAGGACTGGCCAGTCCCCATACGACTTGTTCGGTGGCCTCCTGGGATTACACTGCCGTTGATGCCGGGGCCTAAAAGGTTGTGTGGAGTCGGGGCCGGAACCTGAGGCTTCCTCTCCAGTGCTGAAATGGATATTGGGGTAATTCTTGAGTCTCCCCAGGGAAGTCAGTCCTCGTCTCAAGAAGGGGCATGCACGTGCGCTTTCCTCCTGAGCTGTAGCAGCAGTTTCACGCTTCCCATCGCGTGAGTCATGGGATCTGTGGCTTTCCCTCCAGGATTTAACATGAGGCATTCCCACGAGGCTTTCCCACAGGGCTGTCACACGTGCCACCGTGGTGGGAGTCGATCCTCGGCGTGAAAGTCGAGGCAGTGCAGGGAAAAAAGGTTCCTCTAGAATGGAATGAAACATCTGGGGTTTTCTGGGAATGGTGGCACGACGCTGGAGTTCTAGCCTTTCCTGTGGAGAGCACCTCCTAATTGAGATGCGACAGGAATGCACAGAATTCTTTCCCAAACACGCAGCGAAAGGATTCCTCATCTCGAGCTACGTAGCGGAAACGGGGCTCCTCTGGATGTGGCCGGGACCCTCGTGTTTCCTCTAGATGTGAGACGGGTATGTCAGGCAACTTCTTGAGCTGCAGCAAGGGTGCGAAAGACCTTTTGGAAATTCCATAGGTTAGGTGTGATTAGCTTCGGAAAGCCTCAGTGGAAATGGGCCTCATCTCTCCTGGAGGGCAAAACCTCTTGGATTCTGTCGAGTTGCGGCAGGTGCTCTCAACTTCCGACGGGGACCTCATGGACCCGCTCTGGTTGCCTCAGGAAAGGCCAGTCCCTATGCGAGTTGCACGGGGGCCACTCAGGATAACTTTCCCTTCGAAGCCGGGGCCTAAGACCTTGTGTGGAGTCGTGCCTGGAACATGAGGTTTCCTCTCCAGTGCTGACATGGATCGTGGGGTACTTCTGGAGTCTCCCCAGGGGAGTAAGTCCTCGTCTCGAATGGGTGCATGCACATGTGCTTTCCTCCAGAGCTGTAGCTGCAGTGTCACTCTTCCCGTCCCGTGGATCAAGGGATCTGTGGCTTTCCCTCGAGGCTTTCCCACGAGGCTTTCCACTAGGCTTTCCCACAGGGCTGCTTCACGTGCCACCGTTGTGGCTGTCGATCCTCGGCGAGAAAGTCGAGCCAGTGCAGGGAAAACAGGTTCCTCTGAAATGAACTGAGAAATCTGGGGGACTCGGAATGGTGGCGCGGCCCTGGAGTTCCTCTTGCCTTTCCTGTGGAGACGGCCTCCTCTTGAGATGCAACGGGAACGACGGGAATTCTTTCCCAACCAAGCAGGGAAAGGATCCCTCATCTCGAGCTATGAGGCAGAAACGGGCTCCCCTGGATGTGCGAGGGAGGCTCGTGCTCCCTCTAGAGTGGATACAGGTATGTCGGGGTCCTTCTTGAGTTGCGGCAAGTGTGTGAAGGACCTTTTAGAATTTCCACAAATTAGGTGTGATTAGACTTGAGAAGCCTCAGAGGAAATGGGCCTCATCTCGCCTGGAGGGCAAATCCTCCTGGATTTTCTCGAGTTGCCGCAGGTGCTCTCGACATACGACGGGGACCTCTGGGACCCGCTCTGGTGGCCTCAGGAAAGGGCAGTCCCCATGCGAGTTGCACGTGGGCCTCTCGGTTACCTCTCCCTTCGATGCCTGCGCCTAATACCTTGTGTGGAGGCGGGGCCGGAATCGGAGGATTCCTCTCCAGTGCTGACATGGATAATGGGGTACTTCTGGAGTCTCCCCAGGGGAGTTAGTCCTCGTCTCAAATGGGGGCATGCACGTGTGCTTTCCTCCAGAGCAGTAGCAGCTGTGTCATGCTTTCCATCGCCTGGAACAAGGGATCTGTGGCTTTCCCTCGAGGCTTTCCCACGAGCCTTTCCCACAGGGCTGTCACACGTGCGACTGTGGTGGGAGTCAATCCTCGGCGTGAAAGTCGAGGCAGTGCAGGGAAAACAGGTTCCACTGGAATGGACTGAGACTTCTGGGGAACTCTTGGAATGGTGGCACGACGCTGGAGTTCCTCTCGCCTTTCCTGTGGAGAGCACCTCCTCTTGAGGTGAGAGTGGAACGCCGGGAAAACTTTCCCGACAAAGCAGCGAAATGTCCCTCATCTCGAGGCGGAAACGGGTCTCCTCTGGATGTGGCCGGGACCCTTGTGCTTCCTATAGAGTGGAGACGGGTATGTCAGGCAACTTCTTGAGTTACAGCAAGGGTGTGAAGGAACTTTTGGAAGTTACAGAGGTTAGGTTTGATTAGCTTCGAGAAGCCTCAGCGGAAATGGGCTCTTCTCGCCTGGAGGGCAATACCTCCTAGATTTTTTCGAGTTGCGGCAGGTGCTCTCGATTTACGACGGGGACCTCAGGGACTCGCTCTGGTGGCCTCAGGCAATGCCAGTCCTCATGCGAGTTGCTCGGGTGCCTCTCGGGATTCCTCTCGCTTCGATGCCAGGGCCTGAGACCTTGTGTGGCGTCGGGGCGGAACATGAGGATTCCTCTTCAGTGCTGACATGGATCTTGGGGGAATTTCTGGAGTCTCCCCAGGGGAGTAAGTCCTCGTCTCGAGAGGGGGTCATGCACGTGCGCTTTCCTCCAGATCGGTAGCAGCAGTGTCACGCAGTCCGATGCGTGGATCAAAGGATCTATGGTTTTCCCTCGAGTCTTTCCCACGAGGCTTTCCCACGAGGCTTTCCCATGAGGCTTTCCCACAGGGCTGTCCCACGTGCACACGTGGTGGGAGTCGATCCTCGGCTTAAACGTCAAGGTAGTGCAGGGAAAACTGGTTCCGCTGGAATGGACTGAAACACATGGGGGACTCTTGGAATCGTGACACGACCCCGGAGTTCCTCTCGCCTTTCCTGTGGAGAGCGCATCCTCTTGAGATGTGACTGGAACGCCGGGAATTCTTTCCCTAAGTAACAGGGAAAGGATCCCTCATCTCGAGCTAGGAGGCGGAAACGGGGCTCCCCTGGATGTGTGCGGGACCCTCGTGCTTCATCTCGAGTGGAGACCGGTATGTTGGGGAACTTCTTGAGTTGCAGCAAGGGTGTGAAGGACCCTTTGGAAGTTCCAGTGGTTGGATGTGATTAGCCTCGAGAAGCCTCAGCGGAAATGGGCCTCATCTCGCCTGGAGGGCAAAACCTCCTGGATTTTCTCGAGTTGCGGCAGGTGCTCTCGACTTACGACAGGGACCTCAGGGACCCGCTCTGGTGGCCTCAGGAAAGGCCAGTCCCCATGCGAGTTCCTCGGGGGCCTTTCGGGATTCCTCTCCCGTCGATGCCGGGGCCTAAGACCTTGCGTGGAGTCGGGGCCAGAACCTGAGGATTCCTCTCCAGTGCTGACATGGATCTTGGGGTACTTCTGGAGTCTCCCCAGGGGAGTCAGTCCTCGTCTTGAATGCGGGCATGCAATTGCGCTTTCCTCCAGAGCGGTCGCAGCAGTGTCACGCAGTCCACCGCGTGGATCAAAGGATCTATGGTTTTCCCTCGAGTCTTTCCCACGAAGCTTTCCCACGAGGCTTTCCCACAGGGCTGTCCCACGTGCACACGTGGTGGGAGTCGATCCTCGGCTTGAACGTCAAGGCAGTGAAGGGAAAACAGGTTCCTCTGGAATGGACTGACACATCTGGGGGACTCTTGGAATGGTGGCACTACCCTGGAGATCCTCTCGCCTTTCCTGTGGAGAGCGCCTCCTCTTGAGATGCGAAGGGAACGCCGGAAATTCTTTCCCTACGAAACAGGGAAAGGATCCCTCATCTCGAGCTAGGAGGCGGAAACGGGGCTCCCCTGGATGTGTGCGGTACCCTCGTGCTTCCTCTCGAGTGGAGACGGGTATGTCGGGGAACTTCTTGAGTTGAAGCAAGGGTGTGAAGGACCCTTTGGAAGTTCCAGTGGTTAGATGTGATTAGCCTCGAGAAGCCTCAGCGTAAATGGGCCTCATCTCGCCTGGAGGGCAAAAAATCCTGGATTTTCTCGAGTTGCGGCAGGTGCTCTCGACTTACGACGGGGACCTCAGGGAAACGCTCTGGTGGACTCAGGAAAGGCCAGTCCCCATGCGAGTTCCTCGGGGGCCTCTGGGGATTCCTCTCCCGTCGATGCCGGGGCCTAAGACCTTGTGTGGAGTCGGGGCCGGAACCTGCGGATTCCTCTCCAGTGCTGACATGGATCTTGGGGTACTTCTGAAGTCTCCCCAGGGGAGTCAGTCCTCGTCTCGAATGCGGGCATGCACTTGCGCTTTCCTCCAGAGCGGTAGCAGCAGTGTCACGCAGTCCGCAGCGTGGATCAAAGGATCTATGGTTTTCCCTCGAGTCTTTCCCATGAGGCTTTCCCACGAGGCTTTCCCACAGGGCTGTCCCACGTGCACACGTGGTGTGAGTCGATCCTCGGCTTGAACGTAAAGGCAGTGCAGGGAAAACAGGTTCCTCTGAAATGGACTGACATATCTGGGGGTCTCTTGGAATGGTGGCACGACCCTGGAGTTCCTCTCCCCTTTCCTGCGGAGAGCGCCTCCTCTTGAGATGCGACGGGAACGCCGGGAATTCTTTCCCTACGAAACAGGGAAAGGATCCCTCATCTCGAGCTAGGAGGCGGAAAAGGGGCTCCCCTGGATGGGTGCGGGACCCTCGTGCTTCCTATCGAGTGGAGACGGCTATGTCGGGGAACTTCTTGAGTTGCAGCAAGGGTGTGAAGGACCCTTTGGAAGTTCCAGTGGTTAGATGTGATTACCCTCGAGAAGCCTCAGCGGAAATGGGCCTCATCTCGCCTGGAGGGCAAAACCTCCTGGATTTTCTCGAGTTGCGGCAGGTGCTCTCGACTTACGACGGGGACCTCAGGGACCCGCTCTGGTGGCCACAGGAAAGGCCAGTCCCCATGCGAGTTCCACGGGGGCCTCTGGGGATTCCTCTCCCGTCGATGCCGGGGCCTAAGACCTTGTGTGGTGTCGGGGCCGGAACCTGAGGATTCCTCTCCAGTGCTGACATGGATCTTGGGGTATTTCTGGAGTCTCCCCAGGGGAGTCAATCCTCGTCTCGAATGCGGGCATGCACTTGCGCTTTCCTCCAGAGCGGTAGCAGCAGTGTCAGGCAGTCCGCCGCGTGGATCAAAGGATCTATGGTTTTCCCTCGAGTCTTTCCCACGAGGCTTTCCCACGAGGCTTTCCCACAGGGCTGTCCCAAATGCACATGTGGTGGGAGTCGATCCTCGGCTTGAACGTCAAGGCAGTGCAGCGAAAAATGTTTCCTCTGGAATGGACTGACACATCTGGGGAACTCTTGGAATGGTGGCACGACCCTGGAGTTCCTCTCGCCTTTCCTGTGGAGAGCGCCTCCTCTTGAGGTGCGACGGGAACGCCGGGAATTCTTTCCCTACGAAACAGGGAAAGGATCCCTCATCTCGAGCTAGGAGGCGGAAACGGGGCTCTGCTGGATGTGTGCGGGACCCTCGTCCTTCCTCTCGAGTGGAGACGAGTATGTCAGGGAACTTCTTGAGTTGCAGCAAGGGTGTGAAGGACCCTTTGGAAGTTCCAGTGGTTAGATGTGATTAGCCTCGAGAAGCCTCAGCGGAAATGGGCCTCATTTCTCCTGGAGGGCAAAACCTCCTGGATTTTCTCGGGTTGCGGCAGATGCTCTCGACTTAAGACGGGGACTTCAGGGACCCGCTCTGGTGGCCTCAGGAAAGGCCAGCCCCATGTGAGTTCTTCGGGGGCCACTCGGAATTCATCTCCCGTCGATGCCGGGGCCTAAGACCTTGTGTGGAGTCGGGGCCGGAACCTGAGGATTCCTCTCCAGTTCTGACATGGATCTTGGGGTACTTCTGGAGTCTCCCAAGGGGAGTCAGTCCTCGTCTCGAATGCGGGCATGCACTTGCGCTTTCCTCCAGAGCGGTAGCAGCAGTGTCACGCAGTCTGCCCCGTGGATCAAAGGATCTATGGTTTTCCCTCGAGTCTTTCCCACGAGGCTTTCCCACGAGGCTTTCCCACAGGGCTGTCCCACGTGCACACGTGGTGGGAGTCGATCCTCGGCTTGAACGTCAAGGCAGTGCAGGGAAAACAGGTTCCTCTGGAATGGACTGAAACACATGGGGGACTCTTGGAATCGTGGCACGACCCCGGAGTTCCTCTCGCCTTTCCTGTGGAGAGCGCCTCCTCTTGAGATGTGACGGGAACGCCGGGAATTCTTTCCCTACGAAACAGGGAAAGGATCCCTCATCTCGAGCTAGGAGGCGGAAACGGGGCTCCCCTGGATGTGTGCGGGACCCTCGTGCTTCCTCTCGAGTGGAGACCGGTATGTTGGGGAACTTCTTGAGTTGCAGCAAGGGTGTGAAGGACCCTTTGGAAGTTCCAGTGGTTAGATGTGATTAGCCTCGAGAAGCCTCAGCGGAAATGGGCCTCATCGCGCCTGGAGGGCAAAACCTCCTGGATTTTCTCGAGTTGCGGCAGGTGCTCTCGACTTACGACGGGGACCTCAGGGACCCGCTCTGGTGGCCACAGGAAAGGCCAGTCCCCATGCGATTTCCTCGGGGGCCTCTCGGGATTCCTCTCCCGTCGATGCCGGGGCCTAAGACCTTGTGTGGAGTCGGGGCCGGAACCTGAGGATTCCTCTCCAGTGCTGACATTGATCTTGGGGTACTTCTGGAGTCTCCCCAGGGGAGTCAGTCCTCGTCTTGAATGCGGGCATGCACTTGCGCTTTCCTCCAGAGCGGTCGCAGCAGTGTCACGCAGTCCACCGCGTGGAGCAAAGGATCTATGCTTTTCCCTCGAGTCTTTCCCACGAGCCTTTCCCATGAGGCTTTCCCACGAGGCTTTCCCACAGGGCTGTCCCACGTGCACACGTGGTGGGAGTCGATCCTCGGCTTGAACGTCAAGGCAGTGCAGGGAAAACAGGTTCCTCTGGAATGGACTGACATATCTGGGGGTCTCTTGGAATGGTGGCACGACCTTGGAGTTCCTCTCGCCTTTCTGTGGAGAGCGCCTCCTCTTGAGATGCGACGGGAACTCCGGGAATTCTTTCCCTACGAAACAGGGAAAGGATCCCTCATCTCGAGCTAGGAGGCGGAAAAGGGGCTCCCCTGGATGGGTGCGGGACCCTCGTGCTTCCTATCGAGTGGAGACGGCTATGTCGGGGAACTTCTTGAGTTGCAGCAAGGGTGTGAAGGACCCTTTGGAAGTTCCAGTGGTTAGATGTGATTACCCTCGAGAAGCCTCAGCGGAAATGGGCCTCATCTCGCCTGGAGGGCAAAACCTCCTGGATTTTCTCGAGTTGCGGCAGGTGCTCTCGACTTACGACGGGGACCTCAGGGACCCGCTCTGGTGGCCACAGGAAAGGCCAGTCCCCATGCGAGTTCCACGGGGGCCTCTGGGGATTCCTCTCCCGTCGATGCCGGGGCCTAAGACCTTGTGTGGTGTCGGGGCCGGAACCTGAGGATTCCTCTCCAGTGCTGACATGGATCTTGGGGTATTTCTGGAGTCTCCCCAGGGGAGTCAATCCTCGTCTCGAATGCGGGCATGCACTTGCGCTTTCCTCCAGAGCGGTAGCAGCAGTGTCAGGCAGTCCGCCGCGTGGATCAAAGGATCTATGGTTTTCCCTCGAGTCTTTCCCACGAGGCTTTCCCACGAGGCTTTCCCACAGGGCTGTCCCAAATGCACATGTGGTGGGAGTCGATCCTCGGCTTGAACGTCAAGGCAGTGCAGCGAAAAATGTTTCCTCTGGAATGGACTGACACATCTGGGGAACTCTTGGAATGGTGGCACGACCCTGGAGTTCCTCTCGCCTTTCCTGTGGAGAGCGCCTCCTCTTGAGGTGCGACGGGAACGCCGGGAATTCTTTCCCTACGAAACAGGGAAAGGATCCCTCATCTCGAGCTAGGAGGCGGAAACGGGGCTCTGCTGGATGTGTGCGGGACCCTCGTCCTTCCTCTCGAGTGGAGACGAGTATGTCAGGGAACTTCTTGAGTTGCAGCAAGGGTGTGAAGGACCCTTTGGAAGTTCCAGTGGTTAGATGTGATTAGCCTCGAGAAGCCTCAGCGGAAATGGGCCTCATTTCTCCTGGAGGGCAAAACCTCCTGGATTTTCTCGGGTTGCGGCAGATGCTCTCGACTTAAGACGGGGACTTCAGGGACCCGCTCTGGTGGCCTCAGGAAAGGCCAGCCCCATGTGAGTTCTTCGGGGGCCACTCGGAATTCATCTCCCGTCGATGCCGGGGCCTAAGACCTTGTGTGGAGTCGGGGCCGGAACCTGAGGATTCCTCTCCAGTTCTGACATGGATCTTGGGGTACTTCTGGAGTCTCCCCAGGGGAGTCAGTCCTCGTCTCGAATGCGGGCATGCACTTGCGCTTTCCTCCAGAGCGGTAGCAGCAGTGTCACGCAGTCTGCCCCGTGGATCAAAGGATCTATGGTTTTCCCTCGAGTCTTTCCCACGAGGCTTTCCCACGAGGCTTTCCCACAGGGCTGTCCCACGTGCACACGTGGTGGGAGTCGATCCTCGGCTTGAACGTCAAGGCAGTGCAGGGAAAACAGGTTCCTCTGGAATGGACTGAAACACATGGGGGACTCTTGGAATCGTGGCACGACCCCGGAGTTCCTCTCGCCTTTCCTGTGGAGAGCGCCTCCTCTTGAGATGTGACGGGAACGCCGGGAATTCTTTCCCTACGAAACAGGGAAAGGATCCCTCATCTCGAGCTAGGAGGCGGAAACGGGGCTCCCCTGGATGTGTGCGGGACCCTCGTGCTTCCTCTCGAGTGGAGACCGGTATGTTGGGGAACTTCTTGAGTTGCAGCAAGGGTGTGAAGGACCCTTTGGAAGTTCCAGTGGTTAGATGTGATTAGCCTCGAGAAGCCTCAGCGGAAATGGGCCTCATCTCGCCTGGAGGGCAAAACCTCCTGGATTTTCTCGAGTTGCGGCAGGTGCTCTCGACTTACGACGGGGACCTCAGGGACCCGCTCTGGTGGCCACAGGAAAGGCCAGTCCCCATGCGATTTCCTCGGGGGCCTCTCGGGATTCCTCTCCCGTCGATGCCGGGGCCTAAGACCTTGTGTGGAGTCGGGGCCGGAACCTGAGGATTCCTCTCCAGTGCTGACATGGATCTTGGGGTACTTCTGGAGTCTCCCCAGGGGAGTCAGTCCTCGTCTTGAATGCGGGCATGCACTTGCGCTTTCCTCCAGAGCGGTCGCAGCAGTGTCACGCAGTCCACCGCGTGGAGCAAAGGATCTATGCTTTTCCCTCGAGTCTTTCCCACGAGCCTTTCCCATGAGGCTTTCCCACGAGGCTTTCCCACAGGGCTGTCCCACGTGCACACGTGGTGGGAGTCCATCCTCGGCTTGAACGTCAAGGCAGTGCAGGGAAAACAGGTTCTTCTGGAATGGACTGAAACATCTGGGGGACTCTTGGAATGGTGGCACGACCTTGGAGTTCCTCTCGCCTTTCTGTGGAGAGCGCCTCCTCTTGAGATGCGACGGGAACGCCGGGAATTCTTTCCCTACAAAACAGGGAAAGGATCCCTCATCTCGAGCTAGGAGGCGGAAACGGGGCTCCCCTGGATGTGTGCGGGACCCTCGTGCTTCCTCTCGAGTGGAGACGGGTATGTCGGGGAACTTCTTGAATTGCAGCAAGGGTGTGAAGGACCCTTTTGAAGTTCCAGTGGTTAGACGTGATTACCCCCGAGAAGCCTCAGCGGAAATGGGCCTCATCTCGCCTGGAGGGCAAAACCTCCTGGATTTTCTCGAGTTGCGGCAGGTGCTCTCGACTTACGACGGGGACCTCAGGGACCCGCTCTGTTGGCCTCAGGAAAGGCCAGTCCCCATGCGAGTTCCTCGGGGGCCTCTGGGGATTCCTCTCCCGTCGATGCCGGGGCCTAAGTCCTTGTGTGGAGTGGGGGCCGGATCCTGAGGATTCCTCTCCAGTGCTGACATGGATCTTGGGGTACTTCTGGAGTCTCCCCAAGGGAGTCAGTCTTCGTCTCGAATGCGGGCATGCACTTGCGCTTTCCTCCAGAGCGGTAGCAGCAGTGTCACGCAGTCCGCCTCGTGGATCAAAGGATCTATGGTTTTCCCTCGAGTCTTTTCCACGAGGCTTTCCCACGAGGCTTTCCCACAGCGCTGTCCCACGTGCACACGTGGTGGGAGTCAATCCTTGGCTTGAACGTCAAGGCAGTGCAGGGAAAACAGGTTCCTCTGGAATGGACTGACACATCTGGGGGACTCTTGGAATGGTGGCGCGACCCTGGAGTTCCTCTCGCCTTTCCTGTGGAGAGCGCCTCCTCTTGAGATGCGACGGGAACGCCGGGAATTCTTTCCCTACGAAACAGGGAAAGGATCCCTCATCTCGAGCTAGGAGGCGGATACGGGGCTCCCCTGGATGTGTGCGGGACCCCACGTGCTTCCTCTCGAGTGGAGACGGGTATGTTGGGGAACTTCTTGAGTTGCAGCAAGGGTGTGAAGGACACTTTGGAAGTTCCAGTGGTTAGATGTGATTAGCCTCGAGAAGCCTCAGCGGAAATGGGCCTCATCTCGCCTGGAGGGCAAAATTTCCTGGATTTTCTCGAGTTGCCGCAGGGGCTCTCGACTTACGAGGAGGACCTCAGGGACCCGATCTGGTGGCCTCAGGAAAGGCCAGTCCCCATGCGAGTTCCTCTGGGGATTCCTCTCCCGTCGATACCGGGGCCTAAGACCTTGTGTGGAGTCGGGGCCGGAACCTGAGGATTCCTCTCCAGTGCTGACATGGATCTTGGGGTACTTCTGGAGTCTCCCCAGGGGAGTCAGTCCTCGTCTCGAATGCGGGCATGCACTTGCGCTTTCCTCCAGAGCGGTAGCAGCAGTGTCACGCAGTCCGCCTCATGGATCAAAGGATCTATAGTGTTCCCTCGAGTCTTTCCCACGAGGCTTTCCCACGAGGCTTTCCCACAGGGCTGTCCCACGTGCACACGTGGTGGGAGTCGATCCTTGGCTTGAACGTCAAGGCAGTGCAGGGAAAACAGGTTCCTCTGGAATGGACTGACACATCTGGGGGACTCTTGGAATGGTGGCACGACCCTGGAGTTCCTTTCCCCTTTCCTGTGGAGAGCGCCTCCTCTTGAGATGCGACGGAAACGCCGGGAATTCTTTCCCTACGAAACAGGGAAAGGATCCATCATCTCGAGCTAGGAGGCGGAAACGGGGCTCCCCTGGATGTGTGCGGGACCCCACGTGCTTCCTCTCGAGTGGAGACGGGTATGTCGGGGACGTTCTTGAGTTGCAGCAAGGGTGTGAAGGACCCTTTGGATGTTCCAGTGGTTAGACGTGATTAGCCTCGAGAAGCCTCAGCGGAAATGGGCCTCATCTCGCCTGGAGGGCAAAACCTCCTGGATTTTCTCGAGTTGCGGCAGGTGCTCTCGACTTACGACGGGGACCTCAGGAACCCGCTCTGGTGGCCTCAGGAAAGGCCAGTCCCCATGCGAGTTCCTCGGGGGCCTCTGGGGATTCCTCTCCCGTCGAAGCCGGGGCCTAAGTCCTTGTGTGGAGTCGTGGCCGGAACCTGAGGATTCCTCTCCAGTGCTGACATGGATCTTGGGGTACTTCTGGAGTCTCCCCAGGGGAGTCAGTCTTCGTCTCGAATGCGGGCATGCACTTGCGCTTTCCTCCAGAGCGGTAGTAGCAGTGTCACGCAGTCCGCCTTGTGGATCAAAGGATCTATGGTTTTCCCTCGAGTCTTTCCCACGAGGCTTTCCCACGAGGCTTTCCCACAGGGCTGTCCCACGTGCACACGTGGTGGGAGTCGATCCTTGGCTTGAACGTCAAGGCAGTGCAGGGAAAACAGGTTCCTCTGGAATGGACTGACACATCTGGGGGACTCTTGGAATGGTGGCACGAGCCTGGAGTTCCTCTCGCCTTTCCTGTGAAGAGCGCCTCCTCTTGTGATGCGACAGGAACGCCGGGAATTCTTTCCCTACGAAACAGGGAAAGGATCCCTCATCTCGAGCTAGGAGGCGGAAACGGGGCTCCCCTGGATGTGTGCGGGACCCCACGTGCTTCCTCTCGAGTGGAGACGGGTATGTCGGGGAACTTCTTGAGTTGCAGTAAGGGTGTGAAGGACCTTTGGAAGTTCCAGTGGTTAGATGTGATTGGCCTCGAGAAGCCTCAGCGGAAATGGGCCTCATCTCGCCTGGAGGGCAAAACCGCCTGGATTTTCTCGAGTTGCGGCAGGTGCTCTCGACTTACGACGAGGACCTCAGGGACCCGCTCTGGTGGCCTCAGGAAAGGCCAATCCCCATGCGAGTTCCTCTGGGGATTCCTCTCCCGTCCATGCCGGGGCCTAAGACCTTGTGTGGAGTCGGGGCCGGAACCTGAGGATTCCTCTCCAGTGCTGACATGGATCTTGGGGTACTTCTGGAGTCTCCCCAGGGGAGTCAGTCCTCGTCTCGAATGCGGGCATGCACTTGCGCTTTCCTCCAGAGCGGTAGCAGTAGTGTCACGCAGTCCGCCGCGTGGATCAAAGGATGTTTGGTTTTCCCTCGAGTCTTTCCCACGAGGCTTTCCCACGAGGCTGTCCCACGTGCACACGTGGTGGGAGTCGATCCTCGGCTTGAACGTCAAGGCAGTGCAGGGAAAACAGGTTCCTCTGGAATGGACTGACACATTTGGGGGACTCTTGGAATGGTGGCACGACCCTGGAGTTCCTTTCGCCTTTCCTGTGGAGAGCGCCTCCTCTTGAGATGCGACGGGAACGCCGGGAATTCTTTCCCTACGAAACAGGGAAAGGATCCCTCATCTCGAGCTAGGAGGCGGAAACGGGGCTCCCCTGGATGTGTGCGGGACCCCACGTGCTTCCTCTCGAGTGGAGACGGGTATGTCGGGGAACTTCTTGAATTTCAGCAAGGGTGTGAAGGACCCTTTGGAAGTTCCAGTGGTTAGATGTGATTGGCCTCGAGAAGCCTCAGCGGAAATGAGCCTCATCTCGCCTGTAGGGCAAAACCTCCTGGATTTTCTCGAGTTGCGGCAGGTGCTCTCGACTTACGACGGGGACCTCAGGGACCCGCTCTGGTGGCCTCAGGAAAGGCCAGTCCCCATGCGAGTTCCTCGGGGGCCTCTCGGGATTCCTCTCCCGTCGATGCCGGGGCCTAAGGCCTTGTGTGTAGTCGGGGCCGGAACCTGAGAATTCCTCTCCAGTGCTGACATGGATCTTGGGGTACTTCTGGAGTCTCCCCAGGGGAGTCAGTCCTCGTCTCGAATGCGGGCATGCCCTTGCGCTTTCCTCCAGAGCGGTAGCAGCAGTGTCACGCAGTCCGCCGCGTGGAGCAAAGGATCTATGGTTTTCCCTCTAGTCTTTCCCACGAGGCTTTCCCACGAGGCTTTCCCACGAGGCTGTCCCACGTGCACACGTGGTGGGAGTCGATCCTCGGCTTGATCGTCAAGGCAGTGCAGGGAAAACAGGTTCCTCTGGAATGCACTGACACATCTGGGGGACTCTTGGAATGTTGGCACGACCCTGGAGTTCCTCTCGCCTTTCCTGTGGAGAGCGCCTACTCTTGAGATGCGACGGGAACGCCGGGAATTCTTTCCCTACGAAACAGGGAAAGGATCCCTCATCTCGAGCTAGGAGGCGGAAACGGGGCTCCCCTGGATGTGTGCGGGACACCACGTGCTTCCTCTCGAGTGGAGACGGGTATGTCGGGGAACTTCTTGAGTTGCAGCAAGGGTGTGAAGGACCCTTTGGAAGTTCCAGTGGTTAGATGTGATTGGCCTCGAGAAGCCTCAGCGGAAATGGGCCTCATCTCGCCTGGAGGGCAAAACCTCCTGGATTTTCTCGAGTTGCGGCAGGTGCTCTCGACTTACGACGGGGACCTCAGGGACCCGCTCTGGTGGCCTCAGGAAAGGCCAGTCCCCATGCGAGTTCCTCGGGGGCCTCTCGGGATTCCTCTCCCGTCGATGCCATGGCCTAAGACCTTGTGTGGAGTCGGGGCCGGAACATGAGGATTCCTCTCCAGTGCTGACATGGATCTTGGGGTACTTCTGGAGTCTCCCCAGGGGAGTCAGTCCTCGTCTCGAATGCGGGCATGCACTTGCGCTTTCCTCCAGAGCGGTAGCAGCAGTGTAACGCAGTCCGCCGCGTGGATCAAAGGATCTATGGTTTTCCCTCGAGTCTTTCCCAGGAGGCTTTCCCACGAGGCTTTCCCACAGGGCTGTCCCACGTGCACACGTGGTGGGAGTCGATCCTCGGCTTGAACGTCAACGCAGTGCAGGGAAAACAGGTTCCTCTGGAATGGACTGACACATCTGGGGGACTCTTGGAATGGTGGCACGACCCTGGAGTTCCTCTCGCCTTTCCTGTGGAGAGCGCCTCCTCTTGAGATGCGAGGGGAACGCCGGGAATTCTTTCCCTACGAAACAGGGAAAGGATCCCTCATCTCAAGCTAGGAGGAGGATACGGGGCTCCCCTGGATGTGTGTGGGACCCACGTTCTTCCTCTCGAGTGGAGACGGGTATGTCGGGGAACTTCTTGAGTTGCAGCAAGGGTGTGAAGGACCCTTTGGAAGTTCCAGTGGTTAGACGTGATTTGCCTCGAGAAGCCTCAGGGGAAATGGGCCTCATCTCGCCGGGAGGGCAAAACCTCCTGGATTTTCTCGAGTTGCGGCAGGTGCTCTCGACTTACGACGGGGACCTCAGGGACCAGCTCTGGTGGCCTCAGGAAAGGCCAGTCCCCATGCGAGTTCCTCGGGGGCGTCTCGGGATTCCTCTCCCGTCGATGCCGGGGCCTAAGACCTTGTGTGAAGTCAGGGCCGGAACCTGAGGATTCCTCTCCAGTGCTGACATGGATCTTGGGGTACTTCTGGAGTCTCCCCAGTGGAGTCAGTCCTCGTCTCGAATGCGGGCATGCACTTGCGCTTTCCTCGAGAGCGGTAGCAGCAGTGTCACGCAGTCCGCCGCGTGGATCAAAGGATCTATGGTTTTCCCTCGAGTCTTTCCCACGAGGCTTTCCCACGAGGCTTTCCCACAGGGCTGTCCCAGGTGCACACGTGGTGGGAGTCGATCCTCGGCTTGAACGTCAAGGCAGTGCAGGGAAAACAGGTTCCTCTGGAATGGACTGACACATCTGGGGGACTCTTGGAATGGTGTCACGACCCTGGAGTTCATCTCGCATTTCCTGTGGAGAGCGCCTCCTCTTGAAATGCTACTGGAACGCCGGGAATTCTTTCCCTACGAAACAGGGAAAGGATCCCTCATCTCGAGCTAGGAGGCGGAAACGGGGCTCCCCTGGATGTGTGCGGGACCCCACGTGCTTCCTCTCGAGTGGAGACGGGTATGTCGGGGAACTTCTTGAGTTGCAGCAATGGTGTTAAGGACCCTTTGTAAGTTCCAGTGGTTAGATGTGATTGGCCTCGAGAAGCCTCAGCGGAAATGGGCCTCATCTCGCCTGGAGGGCAAAACCTCCTGGATTTTCTCGAGTTGCGGCAGGTGCTCTCGACTTACGACGGGGACCTCAGAGACCCGCTCTGGTGGCCTCAGGAAAGGCCAGTCCCCATGCGAGTTCCTCGGTGGCCTCTCGGGAATCCTCTCCCGTCGATGCCGGGGCCTAAGACCTTGTGTGGAGTCGGGGCCGGAACCTGAGGATTCCTCTCCAGTGCTGACATTGATCTTGGGGTACGTCTGGAGTCTCCCCAGGGGAGTCAGTCCTCGTCTCGAATGCGGGCATGCATTGCGCTTTCCTCCAGAGCGGTAGCAGCAGTGTCACGCAGTCCGCCGCGTGGATCAAAGGATCTATGGTTTTCCCTCGAGTCTTTCCAACGAGGCTTTCCCACGAGGCTTTCCCACAGGGCTGTCCCACGTGCACACGTGGTGGGAGTCGATCCTCGGCTTGAACGTCAAGGCAGTGCAGGGAAAACAGGTTCTTCTGGAATGGACTGACACATCTGGGGGACTCTTGGAATGGTGGCACGACCCTGGAGTTCCTCTCGCCTTTCCTGTGGAGAGTGCCTCCTCTTGAGATGCGACGGGAACGCCGGGAATTCTTTCCCTACGAAACAGGGAAAGGATCCCTCATCTCGAGCCAGGAGGCGGAAACGGGGCTCCCCTGGATGTGTGCGGGACACCACGTGCTTCCTCTCGAGTGGAGACGGGTATGTCGGGGAACTTCTTGAGTTGCAGCAAGGGTGTGAAGGACCCTTTGGAAGTTCCAGTGGTTAGACGTGATTAGCCTCGAGAAGCCTCAGCGGAAATGGGCCTCATCTCGCCTGGAGGGCAAAACCTCGTGGATTTTCTCGAGTTGCGGCAGGTGCTCTCGACTTACGACGGGGACCTCAGGGACCCGCTCTGGTGGCCTCAGGAAAGGCCAGTCCCCATGCGAGTTCCTCAGGGGCCTCTCGGGATTCCTCTCCTGTCGATGCCGGGGCCTAAGACCTTGCGTGGAGTCGGGGCCGGAACCTGTGGATTCCTCTCCAGTGCTGACATGGATCTTGGGGTACTTCTGGAGTCTCCCCAGGGGAGTCAGTCCTCGTCTCGAATGCGGGCATGCACTTGCGCTTTCCTCCAGAGCGGTAGCAGCAGTGTCACGCAGTCCGCCGCATGGATCAAAGGATCTATGGTTTTCCCTCGAGTCTTTCCCACGAGGCTTTCCCACGAGGCTTTCCCACAGGGCTGTCCCACGTGCACACGTGGTGGGAGTCGATCCTCGGCTTGAACGTCAAGGCAGTGCAGGGAAAACAGGTTCCTCTGGAATGGACTGACACATTTGGGGGACTCTTGGAATGGTGGCACGACCCTGGAGTTCCTTTCGCCTTTCCTGTGGAGAGCGCCTCCTCTTGAGATGCGACGGGAACGCCGGGAATTCTTTCCCTACGAAACAGGGAAAGGATCCCTCATCTCGAGCTAGGAGGCGGAAACGGGGCTCCCCTGGATGTGTGCGGGACCCCACGTGCTTCCTCTCGAGTGGAGACTGGTATGTCGGGGAACTTCTTGAGTTGCAGCAAGGGTGTGAAGGACCCTTTGGAAGTTCCAGTGGTTAGATGTGATTGGCCTCGAGAAGCCTCAGCGGAAATGAGCCTCATCTCGTCTGTAGGGCAAAACCTCCTGGATTTTCTCGAGTTGCGGCAGGTGCTCTCGACTTACGACGGGGACCTCAGGGACCCGCTCTGGTGGCCTCAGGAAAGGCCAGTCCCCATGCGAGTTCCTCGGGGGCCTCTCGGGATTCCTCTCCCGTCGATGCCGGGGCCTAAGACCTCGTGTGGAGTCAGGGCCGGAACCTGAGGATTCCTCTCCAGTGCTGACATAGATCTTGGGGTACTTCTGGAGTCTCCCCAGGGGAGTCAGTCCTCGTCTCGAATGCGGGCATGCATTGCGCTTTCCTCCAGAGCGGTAGCAGCAGTGTCACGCAGTCCGCCGCGTGGAGCAAAGGATCTATGGTTTTCCCTCTAGTCTTTCCCACGAGGCTTTCCCACGAGGCTTTCCCACGAGGCTGTCCCACGTGCACACGTGGTGGGAGTCGATCCTCGGCTTGATCGTCAAGGCAGTGCAGGGAAAACAGGTTCCTCTGGAATGCACTGACACATCTGGGGGACTCTTGGAATGTTGGCACGACCCTGGAGTTCCTCTCGCCTTTCCTGTGGAGAGCGCCTCCTCTTGAGATGCGACGGGAACGCCGGGAATTCTTTCCCTACGAAACAGGGAAAGGATCCCTCATCTCGAGCTAGGAGGCGGAAACGGGGCTCCCCTGGATGTGTGCGGGACACCACGTGCTTCCTCTCGAGTAGAGACGGGTATGTCGGGGAACTTCTTGAGTTGCAGCAAGGGTGTGAAGGACCCTTTGGAAGTTCCAGTGGTTAGATGTGATTGGCCGCGAGAAGCCTCAGCGGAAATGGGCCTCATCTCGCCTGGAGGGCAAAACCTCCTGGATTTTCTCGAGTTGCGGCAGGTGCTCTCGACTTACGACGGGGACCTCAGGGACCCGCTCTGGTGGCCTCAGGAAAGGCCAGTCCCCATGCGAGTTCCTCGGGGGCCTCTCGGGATTCCTCTCCCGTCGATGCCATGGCCTAAGACCTTGTGTGGAGTCGGGGCCGGAACATGAGGATTCCTCTCCAGTGCTGACATGGATCTTGGGGTACTTCTGGAGTCTCCCCAGGGGAGTCAGTCCTCGTCTCGAATGCGGGCATGCACTTGCGCTTTCCTCCAGAGCGGTAGCAGCAGTGTAACGCAGTCCGCCGCGTGGATCAAAGGATCTATGGTTTTCCCTCGAGTCTTTCCCAGGAGGCTTTCCCACGAGGCTTTCCCACAGGGCTGTCCCACGTGCACACGTGGTGGGAGTCGATCCTCGGCTTGAACGTCAAGGCAGTGCAGGGAAAACAGGTTCCTCTGGAATGGACTGACACATCTGGGGGACTCTTGGAATGGTGGCACGACCCTGGAGTTCCTCTCGCCTTTCCTGTGGAGAGCGCCTCCTCTTGAGATGCGACGGGAACGCCGGGAATTCTTTCCCTACGAAACAGGGAAAGGATCCCTCATCTCGAGCTAGGAGGCGGAAACGGGGCTCCCCTGGATGTGTGCGGGACCCCACGTGCTTCCTCTCGAGTGGAGACGGGTATGTCGGGGAACTTCTTGAGTTGCAGCAATGGTGTGAAGTACCCTTTGGAAGTTCCAGTGGTTAGATGTGATTGGCCTCGAGAAGCCTCAGCGGAAATGGGCCTCATCTCGCCTGGAGGGCAAAACCTCCTGGATTTTCTCGAGTTGCGGCAGGTGCTCTCGACTTACGACGGGGACCTCAGGGACCCGCTCTGGTGGCCTCAGGAAAGGCCAGTCCCCATGCGAATTCCTCGGGGGCCTCTCGGGATTCCTCTCCCGTCTATGCCGGGGCCTAAGACCTTGTGTGGAGTCGGGGCCGGAACCTGAGGATTCCTCTCCAGTGCTGACATGGATCTTGGGGTACTTCTGGAGTCTCCCCAGGGGAGTCAGTCCTCGTCTCGAATGCGGGCATGCACTTGCGCTTTCCTCCAGAGCGGTAGCAGCAGTGTCACGCAGTCCGCCGCGTGGATCAAAGGATCTATGGTTTTCCCTCGAGTCTTTCCCACGAGGCTTTCCCACGAGGCTTTCCCACAGGGCTGTCCCACGTGCACACGTGGTGGGAGTCGATCCTCGGCTTGAACGTCAAGGCAGTGCAGGGAAAACAGGTTCCTCTGGAATGGATTGACACATCTGGGGGACTCTTGGAATGGTGGCACGACCCTGGAGTTCCTCTCGCCTTTCCTGTGGAGAGCGCCTCCTCTTGAGATGCGACGGGAACTCCGGGAACTCTTTCCCTACGAAACAGGGAAAGGATCCCTCATCTCGAGCTAGGAGGCGGAAACGGGGCTCCCCTGGATGTGTGCGGGACCCCACGTGCTTCCTCTCGAGTGGAGACGGGTATGTCGGGGAACTTCTTGAGTTGCAGCAATGGTGTGAAGGACCCTTTGGAAGTTCCAGTGGTTAGATGTGATTGGCCTCGAGAAGCCTCAGCGGAAATGGGCCTCATCTCGCCTGGAGGGCAAAACCTCCTGGATTTTCTCGAGTTGCGGCAGGTGCTCTCGACTTACGACGGGGACCTCAGGGACCCGCTCTGGTGGCCTCAGGAAAGGCCAGTCCCCATGCGAGTTCCTCGGGGGCCTCTCGGGATTCCACTCCCTTCGATGCCGGGGCCTAAGACCTTGTGTGGAGTCGGGGCCGGAACCTGAGGATTCCTCTCCAGTGCTGACATGGATCTTGGGGTACTTCTGGAGTCTCCCCAGGGGAGTCAGTCCTCGTCTCGAATGCGGGCATGCACTTGCGCTTTCCTCCAGAGCGGTAGCAGCAGTGTCACGCAGTCTGCCGCGTGGATCAAAGGATCTATGGTTTTCCCTCGAGTCTTTCCCACGAGGCTTTCCCACGAGGCTTTCCCACAGGGCTGTCCCACGTGCACACGTGGTGGGAGTCGATCCTCGGCTTGAACGTCAAGGCAGTGCAAGGAAAATAGGTTCCTCTGGAATGGACTGACACATCTGGGGGACTCTTGGAATGGTGGCACGACCCTGGAGTTCCTCTCGCCTTTCCTGTGGAGAGCGCCTCCTCTTGAGATGCGACGGGAACGCCGGGAATTCTTTCCCTATGAAACAGATAAGGATCCCTCATCTCGAGCTAGGAGGCGGAAACGGGGCTCCCCTGGATGTGTGCGGGACCCCACGTGCTTCCACTCGAGTGGAGACGGGTATGTCGGGGAACTTCTTTAGTTGCAGCAATGGTGTGAAGGACACTTTGGAAGTTCCAGTGGTTAGATGTGATTGGCCTCGAGAAGCCTCAGCGGAAATGGGCCTCATCTCGCCTGGAGGGCAAAACCTCCTGGATTTACTCGAGTTGCTGCACGTGCTCTTGACTTACGACGGGGACCTCAGGGACCCGCTCTGGTGGCCTCAGGAAAGGCCAGTTCCCATGCGAGTTCCTCGGGGGCCTCGCGGGATTCCTCTCCCTTCGATGCCGGGGCCTAAGACCTTGTGTGTAGTCGGGGCCGGAACCCAAGGATTCCTCTCCAGTGCTGACATGGATCTTGGGGTACTTCTGGAGTCTCCCCAGGGGAGTCAGTCCTCGTCTCGAATGCGGGCATGCACTTGCGCTTTCCTCCAGAGCGGTAGCAGCAGTGTCACGCAGTCCGCCACGTGGATCAAAGGATCTATGGTTTTCCCTCGAGTCTTTCCCAGGAGGCTTTCCCACGAGGCTTTCCCACAGGGCTGTCCCACGTGCACACGTGGTGGGAGTCGATCCTCGGCTTGAACGTCAAGGCAGTGCAGGGAAAACAGGTTCCTCTGGAATGGACTGACACATCTGGGGGACTCTTGGAATGGTGGCACGACCCTGGAGTTCCTCTCGCCTTTCCTGTGGAGAGCGCCTCCTCTTGAGATGCGACGGGAATGCCGGGAATTCTTTCCCTACGAAACAGGGAAAGGATCCCTCATCTCGAGCTAGGAGGCGGAAACGGGGCTCCCCTGGATGTGTGCGGGACCCCACGTGCTTCCTCTCGAGTGGAGACGGGTATGTCGGGGAACTTCTTGAGTTGCAGCAATGGTGTGAAGGACCCTTTGGAAGTTCCAGTGGTTAGATGTGATTGGCCTCGAGAAGCCTCAGCGGAAATGGGCCTCATCTCGCCTGGAGGGCAAAACCTCCTGGATTCTCTCGAGTTGCGGCAGGTGCTCTCGACTTACGACGGGGACCTCAGGGACCCGCTCTGGTGGCCTCAGGAAAGGCCAGTCCCCATGCGAGTTCCTCGGGGGCCTCTCGGGATTCCTCTCCCGTCGATGCCGGGGCCTAAGACCTTGTGTGAAGTCGGGGCCGGAACCTGAGGATTCCTCTCCAGTGCTGACATGGATCTTGGGGTACTTCTGGAGTCTCCCCAGGGGAGTCAGTCCTCGTCTCGAATGCGGGCATGCACTTGCGCTTTCCTCCAGAGCGGTAGCAGCAGTGTCACGCAGTCCGCCGCGTGGATCAAAGGATCTATGGTTTTCCCTCGAGTCTTTCCCACGAGGCTTTCCCACGAGGCTTTCCCACAGGGCTGTCCCACGTGCACACGTGGTGGGGGTCGATCCTCGGCTTGAACGTCAAGGCAGTGCAGGGAAAACAGGTTCCTCTGGAATGGACTGACACATCTGGGGGCTCTTGGAATGGTGGCATGACCCTGGAGTTCCTCTCGCCTTTCCTGTGGAGAGCGCCTCCTCTTGAGATGCGACGGGAACGCCGGGAATTCTTTCCCTACGAAACAGGGAAAGGATCCCTCATCTCGAGCTAGGAGGCGGAAACGGGGCTCCCCTGGATGTGTGCGGGACCCCAAGTGCTTCCTCTCGAGTGGAGACGGGTATGTCGGGGAACTTCTTGAGTTGCAGCAAGGGTGTGAAGGACCCTTTGGAAGTTCCAGTGGTTAGATGTGATTGGCCTCGAGAAGCCTCAGCGGAAATGGGCCTCATCTCGCCTGGAGGGCAAAACCTCCTGGATTTTCTCGAGTTGCGGCAGGTGCTCTCGACTTACGACGGGGACCTCAGGGACCCGCTCTGGTGGCCTCAGGAAAGGCCAGTCCCCATGTGAGTTCCTCGGGGGCGTCTCGGGATTCCTCTCCCGTCGATGCCGGGGCCTAAGACCTTGTGTGGAATTGGGGCCGGAACCTGAGGATTCCTCTCCAGTGCTGACATGGATCTTGGGGTACTTCTGGAGTCTCCCCAGGGGAGTCAGTCCTCGTCTCGAATGCGGGCATGCACTTGCGCTTTCCTCCAGAGCGGTAGCAGCAGTGTCACGCAGTCCGCCGCGTGGATCAAAGGATCTATGGTTTTCCCTCGAGTCTTTCCCACGAGGCTTTCCCACGAGGCTTTCCCACAGGGCTGTCCCACGTGCACACGTGGTGGGAGTCGATCCTCGGCTTGAACATCAAGGCAGTGCAGGGAAAACAGGTTCCTCTGGAATGGACTGACACATCTGGGGGATTCTTGGAATGGTGGCACGAACCTGGAGTTCCTCTCGCCTTTCCTGTGGAGAGCGCCTCCTCTTGAGATGCGACGGGAACGCCGGGAATTCTTTCCCTACGAAACAGGGAAAGGATCCCTCTTCTCGAGCTAGGAGGCGAAACGGGGTACCCTGGATGTGTGCGGGACACCACGTGCTTCCTCTCGAGTGGAGACGGGTATGTCGGGGAACTTCTTGAGTTGCAGCAATGGTGTGAAGGACCCTTTGGAAGTTCCAGTGGTTAGATGTGATTGGCCACGAGAAGCTTCAGTGGAAATGGGCCTCATCTCGCCTGGAGGGCAAAACCTCCTGGATTTTCTCGAGTTGCGGCAGGTGCTCTCGACTTACGACGGGGACCTCAGGGAACCGCTCTGGTGGCCTCAGGAAAGGCCAGTCCCCATGCGAGTTTCTCGGGGGCGTCTCGGGATTCCTCTCCCGTCGATGCCGGGGCCTAAGACCTTGTGTGGAGTCGGGGCCGGAACCTGAGGATTCCTCTCCAGTGCTGACATGGATCTTGGGGTACTTCTGGAGTCTCCCCAGGGGAGTCAGTCCTCGTCTCGAATGGGGGCATGCACTTGCGCTTTCCTCCAGAGCGGTAGCAGCAGTGTCACGCAGTCCGCCGCGTGGATCAAAGGATCTATGGTTTTCCCTCGAGTCTTTCCCACGAGGCTTTCCCACGAGGCTTTCCCACAGGGCTGTCCCACGTGCACACGTGGTGGGAGTCGATCCTCGGCTTGAACGTCAAGGCAGTGCAGGGAAAACAGGTTCCTCTGGAATGGACTGACACATCTGGGGGACTCTTGGAATGGTGGCACGACCCTGGAGTTCCTCTCGCCTTTCCTGTGGAGAGGGCCTCCTCTTGAGATGCGACGGGAACGCCGGGAATTCTTTCCCTACGAAACAGGGAAAGGATCCCTCATCTCGAGCTAGGAGGCGGAAACGGGGCTCCCCTGGATGTGTGCGGGACCCCACGTGCTTCCTCTCGAGTGGAGACGGGTATGTCGGGGAACTTCTTGAGTTGCAGCAATGGTGTGAAGGACCCTTTGGAAGTTCCAGTGGTTAGATGTGATTGGCCTCGAGAAGCCTCAGCGGAAATGGGCCTCATCTCGCCTGGAGGGCAAAACCTCCTGGATTCTCTCGAGTTGCGGCAGGTGCTCTCGACTTACGACGGGGACCTCAGGGACCCGCTCTGGTGGCCTCAGGAAAGGCCAGTCCCCATGCGAGTTCCTCGGGGGCCTCTCGGGATTCCTCTCCCGTCGATGCCGGGGCCTAAGACCTTGTGTGAAGTCGGGGCCGGAACCTGAGGATTCCTCTCCAGTGCTGACATGGATCTTGGGGTACTTCTGGAGTCTCCCCAGGGGAGTCAGTCCTCGTCTCGAATGCGGGCATGCACTTGCGCTTTCCTCCAGAGCGGTAGCAGCAGTGTCACGCAGTCCGCCGCGTGGATCAAAGGATCTATGGTTTTCCCTCGAGTCTTTCCCACGAGGCTTTCCCACGAGGCTTTCCCACAGGGCTGTCCCACGGCACACGTGGTGGGGGTCGATCCTCGGCTTGAACGTCAAGGCAGTGCAGGGAAAACAGGTTCCTCTGGAATGGACTGACACATCTGGGGGCTCTTGGAATGGTGGCATGACCCTGGAGTTCCTCTCGCCTTTCCTGTGGAGAGCGCCTCCTCTTGAGATGCGACGGGAACGCCGGGAATTCTTTCCCTACGAAACAGGGAAAGGATCCCTCATCTCGAGCTAGGAGGCGGAAACGGGGCTCCCCTGGATGTGTGCGGGACCCCAAGTGCTTCCTCTCGAGTGGAGACGGGTATGTCGGGGAACTTCTTGAGTTGCAGCAAGGGTGTGAAGGACCCTTTGGAAGTTCCAGTGGTTAGATGTGATTGGCCTCGAGAAGCCTCAGCGGAAATGGGCCTCATCTCGCCTGGAGGGCAAAACCTCCTGGATTTTCTCGAGTTGCGGCAGGTGCTCTCGACTTACGACGGGGACCTCAGGGACCCGCTCTGGTGGCCTCAGGAAAGGCCAGTCCCCATGTGAGTTCCTCGGGGGCGTCTCGGGATTCCTCTCCCGTCGATGCCGGGGCCTAAGACCTTGTGTGGAATTGGGGCCGGAACCTGAGGATTCCTCTCCAGTGCTGACATGGATCTTGGGGTACTTCTGGAGTCTCCCCAGGGGAGTCAGTCCTCGTCTCGAATGCGGGCATGCACTTGCGCTTTCCTCCAGAGCGGTAGCAGCAGTGTCACGCAGTCCGCCGCGTGGATCAAAGGATCTATGGTTTTCCCTCGAGTCTTTCCCACGAGGCTTTCCCACGAGGCTTTCCCACAGGGCTGTCCCACGTGCACACGTGGTGGGAGTCGATCCTCGGCTTGAACATCAAGGCAGTGCAGGGAAAACAGGTTCCTCTGGAATGGACTGACACATCTGGGGGATTCTTGGAATGGTGGCACGAACCTGGAGTTCCTCTCGCCTTTCCTGTGGAGAGCGCCTCCTCTTGAGATGCGACGGGAACGCCGGGAATTCTTTCCCTACGAAACAGGGAAAGGATCCCTCTTCTCGAGCTAGGAGGCGAAACGGGGTACCCTGGATGTGTGCGGGACACCACGTGCTTCCTCTCGAGTGGAGACGGGTATGTCGGGGAACTTCTTGAGTTGCAGCAATGGTGTGAAGGACCCTTTGGAAGTTCCAGTGGTTAGATGTGATTGGCCACGAGAAGCTTCAGTGGAAATGGGCCTCATCTCGCCTGGAGGGCAAAACCTCCTGGATTTTCTCGAGTTGCGGCAGGTGCTCTCGACTTACGACGGGGACCTCAGGGAACCGCTCTGGTGGCCTCAGGAAAGGCCAGTCCCCATGCGAGTTTCTCGGGGGCGTCTCGGGATTCCTCTCCCGTCGATGCCGGGGCCTAAGACCTTGTGTGGAGTCGGGGCCGGAACCTGAGGATTCCTCTCCAGTGCTGACATGGATCTTGGGGTACTTCTGGAGTCTCCCCAGGGGAGTCAGTCCTCGTCTCGAATGGGGGCATGCACTTGCGCTTTCCTCCAGAGCGGTAGCAGCAGTGTCACGCAGTCCGCCGCGTGGATCAAAGGATCTATGGTTTTCCCTCGAGTCTTTCCCACGAGGCTTTCCCACGAGGCTTTCCCACAGGGCTGTCCCACGTGCACACGTGGTGGGAGTCGATCCTCGGCTTGAACGTCAAGGCAGTGCAGGGAAAACAGGTTCCTCTGGAATGGACTGACACATCTGGGGGACTCTTGGAATGGTGGCACGACCCTGGAGTTCCTCTCGCCTTTCCTGTGGAGAGGGCCTCCTCTTGAGATGCGACGGGAACGCCGGGAATTCTTTCCCTACGAAACAGGGAAAGGATCCCTCATCTCGAGCTAGGAGGCGGAAACGGGGCTCCCCTGGATGTGTGCGGGACCCCACGTGCTTCCTCTCGAGTGGAGACGGGTATGTCGGGGAACTTCTTTAGTTGCAGCAATGGTGTGAAGGACCCTTTGGAAGTTCCAGTGGTTAGATGTGATTGGCCTCGAGAAGCCTCAGCGGAAATGGGCCTCATCTCGCCTGGAGGGCAAAACCTCCTGGATTTACTCGAGTTGCTGCACGTGCTCTTGACTTACGACGGGGACCTCAGGGACCCGCTCTGGTGGCCTCAGGAAAGGCCAGTCCCCATGCGAGTTCCTCGGGGGCCTCGCGGGATTCCTCTCCCTTCGATGCCGGGGCCTAAGACCTTGTGTGTAGTCGGGGCCGGAACCTGAGGATTCCTCTCCAGTGCTGACATGGATCTTGGGGTACTTCTGGAGTCTCCCCAGGGGAGTCAGTCCTCGTCTCGAATGCGGGCATGCACTTGCGCTTTCCTCCAGAGCGGTAGCAGCAGTGTCACGCAGTCCGCCACGTGGATCAAAGGATCTATGGTTTTCCCTCGAGTTTTTCCCAGGAGGCTTTCCCACAAGGCTTTCCCACAGGGCTGTCCCACGTGCACACGTGGTGGGAGTCGATCCTCGGCTTGAACGTCAAGGCAGTGCAGGGAAAACAGGTTCCTCTGGAATGGACTGACACATCTGGGGGACTCTTGGAATGGTGGCACGACCCTGGAGTTCCTCTCGCCTTTCCTGTGGAGAGCGCCTCCTCTTGAGATGCGACGGGAATGCCGGGAATTCTTTCCCTACGAAACAGGGAAAGGATCCCTCATCTCGAGCTAGGAGGCGGAAACGGGGCTCCCCTGGATGTGTGCGCGACCCTACGTGCTTCCTCTCGAGTGGAGACGGGTATGTCGGGGAACTTCTTGAGTTTCAGCAATGCTGTGAAGGACCCTTTGGAAGTTCCAGTGGTTAGATGTGATTGGCCTTGAGAAGCCTCAGCGGAAATGGCCTCATCTGGCCTGGAGGGCAAAATCTCCTGGATTTACTCGAGTTGCGGCAGGTGCTCTAGACTTACGACGGGGACCTCAGGGACCCGCTCTGGTGGCTTCAGGAAAGGCCAGTCCCCATGCGAGTTCCTCGGGGGCCTCTCGGGATTCCTCTCCCGTCGATGCCGGGGCCTAATACCTTGTGTGGAGTCGGGGCCGGAACCTGAGGATTCCTCTCCAGTGCTGACATGGATCTTGGGGTACTTCTGGAGTCTCCCCAGGGGAGTCAGTAATCGTCTCGAATGCGTGCATGCACTTGCGCTTTCCTCCAGAGCGGTAGCAGCAGTGTCACGAAGTCCTCCGCGTGGATCAAAGGATCTATGGTTTTCCCTCGAGTCTTTCCCACGAGGCTTTCCCACGAGGCTTTCCCACAGGGCTGTCCCACGTGCACACGTGGTGGGAGTCGATCCTCGGCTTGAACGTCAAGACAGTGCAGGGAAAACAGGTTCCTCTGGAATGGACTGACACATCTGGGGGACTCTTGGAATGGTGTCTCGACCCTGGAGTTCCTCTCGCCTCTCCTGTGGAGAGCCCCTCCTCTTGAGATGCGACGGGAACACCGGGAATTCTTTCCCTACGAAACAGGGAAAGGATCCCTCATCTCGAGCTAGGAGGCGGAAACGGGGCTCCCCTGGATGTGTGCGGGACACCACGTGCTTCCTCTCGAGTGGAGACGGGTATGTCGGGGAACTTCTTGAGTTGCAGCAAGGGTGTGAAGGACCCTTTGGAAGTTCCAGTGGTTAGATGTGATTGGCCTCGAGAAGCCTCAGCGGAAATGGGCCTCATCTCGCCTGGAGGGCAAAACCTCCTGGATTTTCTCGAGTTGCGGCAGTTGCTCTCGACTTATGACGGGGAACTCAGGGACCCGCTCTGGTGGCCTCAGGAAAGGCCAGTCCCCATGGGAGTTCCTCGGGGGCCTCTCGGGATTCCTCTCCCGTCGATGCCGGGGCCTAAGACCTTGTGTGGAGTCGGGGCCGGAACCTGAGGATTCCTCTCCAGTGCTGACATGGATCTTGGGGTACTTCTGGAGTCTCCCCAGGGGAGTCAGTCCTCGTCTCGAATGCGGGCATGCACTTGCGCTTTCCTCCAGAGCGGTAGCAGCAGTGTCACGCAGTCCGCCGCGTGGATCAAAGGATCTATGGTTTTCCCTCGAGTCTTTCCCACGAGGCTTTCCCACGAGGCTTTCCCACAGGGCTGTCCCACGTGCACACGTGGTGGGAGTCGATACTCGGCTTGAACGTCAAGGCAGTGCAGGGAAAACAGGTTCCTCTGGAATGGACTGACACATCTGGGGGACTCTTGGAATGGTGTCTCGACCCTGGAGTTTCTCTCGCCTTTCCTGTGGAGAGCGCCTCCTCTTGAGATGCGACGGGAACGCCGGGAATTCTTTCCCTACGAAACAGGGAAAGGATCCCTCATCTCGAGCTAGGAGGGGGAAACGGGGCTCCCCTGGATGTGTGCGGGACCCCACGTGCTTCCTCTCGAGTGGAAACGGGTATGTCGGGGAACTTCTTGAGTTGCAGCAATGGTGTGACGGACCCTTTGGAAGTTCCAGTGGTTAGATGTGATTGGCTTCGAGAAGCCTCAGCGGAAATGGGCCTCATCTCGCCTGGAGGGCAAAACCTCCTGGATTTTCTCGAGTTGCGGCAGGTGCTCTCGACTTACGACGGGGACCTCAGGGACCCGTTCTGGTGGCCTCAGGAAAGGCCAATCCCCATGCGAGTTCCTCGGGGGCCTCTCGGGATTCCTCTCCCGTCTATGCCGGGGCCTAAGACCTTGTGTGGAGTCGGGGCCGGAACCTGAGGATTCCTCCCTAGTGCTGACATGGATCTTGGGGTACTTCTGGAGTCTCCCCAGGGGAGTCAGTCCTCGTCTCGAATGCGGGCATGCACTTGCGCTTCCCTCCAGAGCGGTAGCAGCAGTGTCACGCAGTCCGCCGCGTGGATCAAAGGATCTATGGTTTTCCCTTGAGTCTTTCCCACGAGGCTTTCCCACAGGGCTGTCCCACGTGCACACGTGGTGGGAGTCGATCCTCGGCTTGAACGTCAAGGCAGTGCAGGGAAAACAGGTTCCTCTGGAATGGAATGACACATCTGGGGGACTCTTGGAATGGTGTCACGACCCTGGAGTTCCTCTCGCCTTTCCTGTGGAGAGCGCCTCCTCTTGAGATGCGACGGGAACGCCGGGAATTCTTTCCCTACGAAACAGGGAAAGGATCCCTCATCTCGAGCTAGGAGGCGGAAACGGGGCTCCCCTGGATGTGTGCGGGACACAACGTGCTTCCTCTCGAGTTCAGACGGGTATGTCGGGGAACTTCTTGAGTTGCAGCAAGGGTGTGAAGGACCCTTTCGAAGTTCCAGTGGTTAGATGTGATTGGCCTCGAGAAGCCTCAGCGGAAATGGGCCTCATCTCGCCTGGAGGGCAAAACCTCCTGGATTTTCTCGAGTTGAGGCAGGTGCTCTCGACTTACGACGGGGACCTCAGGGACCCGCTCTGGTGGCCTCAGGAAAGGCCAGTCCCCATGCGAGTTCCTCGGGGGCCTCTCGGGATTCCTCTCCCGTCGATGCCGGGGCCTAAGACCTTGTGTGGAGTCGGGGCCGGAACCTGAGGATTCCTCTCCACTGCTGACATGGATCTTGGGGTACTTCTGGAGTCTCCCCAGGGGAGTCAGTAATCGTCTCGAATGCGTGCATGCACTTGCGCTTTCCTCCAGAGCGGTAGCAGCAGTGTCACGCAGTCCGCCGCGTGGATCAAAGGATCTATGGTTTTCCCTCGAGTCTTTCCCACGAGGCTTTCCCACGAGGCTTTCCCACAGGGGTGTCCCACGTGCACACGTGGTGGGAGTCGATCCTCGGCTTGAACGTCAAGACAGTGCAGGGAAAACAGGTTCCTCTGGAATGGACTGACACATCTGGGGGACTCTTGGAATGGTGTCTCGACCCTGGAGTTCCTCTCGCCTTTCCTGTGGAGAGCGCCTCCTCTTGAGATGCGACGGGAACACCGGGAATTCTTTCCCTACGAAACAGGGAAAGGATCCCTCATCTCGAGCTAGGAGGCGGAAACGCGGCTCCCCTGGATGTGTGCGGGACACCACGTGCTTCCTCTCGAGTGGAGACGGGTATGTCGGGGAACTTCTTGAGTTGCAGCAAGGGTGTGAAGGACCCTTTGGAAGTTCCAGTGGTTAGATGTGATTGGCCTCGAGAAGCCTCAGCGGAAATGGGCCTCATCTCGCCTGGAGGGCAAAACCTCCTGCATTTTCTCGAGTTGCGGCAGGTGCTCTCGACTTATGACGGGGACCTCAGGGACCCGCTCTGGTGGCCTCAGGAAAGGCCAGTCCCCATGCGAGTTCCTCGGGGGCCTCTCGGGATTCCTCTCCCGTCGATGCCGGGGCCTAAGACCTTGTGTGGAGTCGGGGCCGGAACCTGAGGATTCCTCTCCAGTGCTGACATGGATCTTGGGGTACTTCTGGAGTCTCCCCAGGGGAGTCAGTCCTCGTCTCGAATGCGGGCATGCACTTGCGCTTTCCTCCAGAGCGGTAGCAGCAGTGTCACGCAGTCCGCCGCGTGGATCAAAGGATCTATGGTTTTCCCTCGAGTCTTTCCCACGAGGCTTTCCCACGAGGCTTTCCCACAGGGCTGTCCCACGTGCACACGTGGTGGGAGTCGATCCTCGGCTTGAACGTCAAGGCAGTGCAGGGAAAACAGGTTCCTCTGGAATGGACTGACACATCTGGGGGACTCTTGGAATGGTGTCTCGACCCTGGAGTTTCTCTCGCCTTTCCTGTGGAGAGCGCCTCCTCTTGAGATGCGACGGGAACGCCGGGAATTCTTTCCCTACGAAACAGGGAAAGGATCCCTCATCTCGAGCTAGGAGGCGGAAACGGGGCTCCCCTGGATGTGTGCGGGACCCCACGTGCTTCCTCTCGAGTGGAGACGGGTATGTCGGGGAACTTCTTGAGTTGCAGCAATGGTGTGACGGACCCTTTGGAAGTTCCAGTGGTTAGATGTGATTGGCTTCGAGAAGCCTCAGCGGAAATGGGCCTCATCTCGCCTGGAGGGCAAAACCTCCTGGATTTTCTCGAGTTGCGGCAGGTGCTCTCGACTTATGACGGGGACCTCAGGGACCCGTTCTGGTGGCCTCAGGAAAGGCCAATCCCCATGCGAGTTCCTCGGGGCCCTCTCGGGATTCCTCTCCCGTCTATGCCGGGGCCTAAGACCTTGTGTGGAGTCGGGGCCGGAACCTGAGGATTCCTCCCCAGTGCTGACATGGATCGTGGGGTACTTCTGGAGTCTCCCCAGGGGAGTCAGTCCTCGTCTCGAATGCGGGCATGCACTTTCCCTTTCCTCCAGAGCGGTAGCAACAGTGTCACGCAGTCCGCCGCGTGGATCAAAGGATCTATGGTTTTCCCTCGAGTCTTTCCCAGGAGGCTTTCCCACGAGGCTTTCCCACAGGGCTGTCCCACGTGCACACGTGGTGGGAGTCGATCCTCGGCTTGAACGTCAAGGCAGTGCAGGGAAAACAGGTTCCTCTGGAATGGACTGACACATCTGGGGGACTCTTGGAATGGTGTCTCGACCCTGGAGTTTCTCTCGCCTTTCCTGTGGAGAGCGCCTCCTCTTGAGATGCGACGGGAACGCGGGGAATTCTTTCCCTACGAAACAGGGAAAGGATCCCTCATCTCGAGCTAGGAGGCGGAAACGGGGCTCCCCTGGATGTGTGCGGGACCCCACGTGCTTCCTCTCGAGTGGAGACGGGTATGTCGGGGAACTTCTTGAGTTGCAGCAATGGTGTGACGGACCCTTTGGAAGTTCCAGTGGTTAGATGTGATTGGCTTCGAGAAGCCTCAGCGGAAATGGGCCTCATCTCGCCTGGAGGGCAAAACCTCCTGGATTTTCTCGAGTTGCGGCAGGTGCTCTCGACTTACGACGGGGACCTCAGGGACCCGTTCTGGTGGCCTCAGGAAAGGCCAATCCCCATGCGAGTTCCTCGGGGGCCTCTCGGGATTCCTCTCCCGTCTATGCCGGGGCGTAAGACCTTGTGTGGAGTCGGGGCCGGAACCTGAGGATTCCTCCCCAGTGGTGACATGGATCTTGGGGTACTTCTGGAGTCTCCCCAGGGGAGTCAGTCCTCGTCTCGAATGCGGGCATGCACTTGCGCTTCCCTCCAGAGCGGTAGCAGCAGTGTCACGCAGTCCGCCGCGTGGATCAAAGGATCTATGGTTTTCCCTTGAGTCTTTCCCACGAGGCTTTCCCACAGGGCTGTCCCACGTGCACACGTGGTGGGAGTCGATCCTCGGCTTGAACGTCAAGGCAGTGCAGGGAAAACAGGTTCCTCTGGAATGGAATGACACATCTGGGGGACTCTTGGAATGGTGTCACGACCCTGGAGTTCCTCTCGCCTTTCCTGTGGAGAGCGCCTCCTCTTGAGATGCGACGGGAACGCCGGGAATTCTTTCCCTACGAAACAGTGAAAGGATACCTCATCTCGAGCTAGGAGGCGGAAACGGGGCTCCCCTGGATGTGTGCGTGACCCCACGTGCTTCCTCTCGAGTGGAGACGGGTATGTCGGGGAACTTCTTGAGTTGCAGCAATGGTGTGAAGGACCCTTTGGAAGTTCCAGGGGTTAGATGTGATTGGCCTCGAGAAGCCTCAGCGGAAATGGGCCTCATCTCGCCTGGAGGGCAAAACCTCCTGGATTTTCTCGAGTTGCGGCAGGTGCTCTCGACTTACGACGGGGACCTCAGGGACCCGCTCTGGTGGCCTCAGGAAAGGCCAGTCCCCATGCGAGTTCCTCGGGGGCCTCTCGGGATTCCTCTCCCGTCGATGCCGTGGCCTAAGACCTTGTGTGAAGTCGGGGCCGGAACCTGAGGATTCCTCTCCAGTGCTGACATGGATCTTGGGGTACTTCTGGAGTCTCCCCAGGGGAGTCAGTCCTCGTCTCGAATGCGGGCATGCACTTGCGCTTTCCTCCAGAGAGGTAGCAGCAGTGTCACGCAGTCCGCCGCGTGGATCAAAGGATCTATGGTTTTCCCTCGAGTCTTTCCCACGAGGCTTTCCCACGAGGCTTTCCCACAGGGCTGTCCCACGTGCACACGTGGTGGGGGTCGATCCTCGGCTTGAACGTCAAGGCAGTGCAGGGAAAACAGGTTCCTCTGGAATGGACTGACACATCTGGGGGCTCTTGGAATGGTGTCTCGACCCTGGAGTTCCTCTCGCCTTTCCTGTGGAGAGCGCCTCCTCTTGAGATGCGACGGGAACGCCGGGAATTCTTTCCCTACGAAACAGGGAAAGGATCCGTCATCTCGAGCTAGGAGGCGGAAACGGGGCTCCCCTGGATGTGTGGGGGACCCCACGTGCTTCCTCTCGAGTGGAGACGGGTATGTCGGGGAACTTCTTGAGTTGCAGCAATGCTGTGAAGGACCCTTTGGAAGTTCCAGTGGTTAGATGTGATTGGCCTTGAGAAGCCTCAGCGGAAATGGGCCTCATCTGGCCTGGAGGGCAAAATCTCCTGGATTTACTCGAGTTGCGGCAGGTGCTCTAGACTTACGACGGGGATCTCAGGGACCCGCTCTGGTGGCCTCAGGAAAGGCCAGTCCCCATGCGAGTTCCTCGGGGGCCTCTCGGGATTCCTCTCCCGTCGATGCCGGGGCCTAAGACCTTGTGTGGAGTCGGGGCCGGAACCTGAGGATTCCTCTCCAGTGCTGACATGGATCTTGGGGTACTTCTGGAGTCTCCCCAGGGGAGTCAGTAATCGTCTCGAATGCGTGCATGCACTTGGGCTTCCCTCCAGAGCGGTAGCAGCAGTGTCACGCAGTCCGCCGCGTGGATCAAAGGATCTATGGTTTTCCCTTGAGTCTTTCCCACGAGGCTTTCCCACAGGGCTGTCCCACGTGCACACGTGGTGGGAGTCGATCCTCGGCTTGAACGTCAAGGCAGTGCAGGTAAAACAGGTTCCTCTGGAATGGAATGACACATCTGGGGGACTCTTGGAATGGTGTCACGACCCTGGAGTTCCTCTCGCCTTTCCTGTGGAGAGCGCCTCCTCTTGAGATGCGACGGGAACGCCGGGAATTCTTTCCCTACGAAACAGGGAAAGGATCCCTCATCTCGAGCTAGGAGGCGGAAACGGGGCTCCCCTGGATGTGTGCGGGACACCACGTGCTTCCTCTCGAGTGGAGACGGGTATGTCGGGGAACTTCTTGAGTTGCAGCAAGGGTGTGAAGGACCCTTTGGAAGTTCCAGTGGTTAGATGTGATTGGCCTCGAGAAGCCTCAGTGGAAATGGGCCTCATCTCGCCTGGAGGGCAAAACCTCCTGGATTTTCTGGAGTTGCGGCAGGTGCTCTCGACTTACGACGGGGACCTCAGGGACCCGCTCTGGTGGCCTCAGGAAAGGCCAGTCCCCATGCGAGTTCCTCGGGGGCCTCTCGGGATTCCTCTCCCGTCGATGCCGGGGCCTAAGACCTTGTGTGGAGTCGGGGCCGGAACCTGAGGATTCCTCTCCAGTGCTGACATGGATCTTGGGGTACTTCTGGAGTCTCCCCAGGGGAGTCAGTCCTCGTCTCGAATGCGGGCATGTACTTGCGCTTTTCTCCAGAGCGGTAGCAGCAGTGTCACGCAGTCCGCCGCGTGGATCAAAGGATCTATGGTTTTCCCTCGAGTCTTTCCCACGAGGCTTTCCCACGAGGCTTACCCACAGGGCTGTCCCACGTGCACACGTGGTGGGAGTCGATCCTCGGCTTGAACGTCAAGGCAGTGCAGGGAAAACAGGTTCCTCTGGAATGGACTGACACATCTGGGGGACTCTTGGAATGGTGTCTCGACCCTGGAGTTCCTCTCGCCTCTCCTGTGGAGAGCCCCTCCTCTTGAGATGCGACGGGAACACCGGGAATTCTTTCCCTACGAAACAGGGAAAGGATCCCTCATCTCGAGCTAGGAGGCGGAAACGGGGCTCCCCTGGATGTGTGCGGGACACCACGTGCTTCCTCTCGAGTGGAGACGGGTATGTCGGGGAACTTCTTGAGTTGCAGCAAGGGTGTGAAGGACCCTTTGGAAGTTCCAGTGGTTAGATGTGATTGGCCTCGAGAAGCCTCAGCGGAAATGGGCCTCATCTCGCCTGGAGGGCAAAACCTCCTGGATTTTCTCGAGTTGGGGCAGTTGCTCTCGACTTATGACGGGGACCTCAGGGACCCGCTCTGGTGGCCTCAGGAAAGGCCAGTCCCCATGGGAGTTCCTCGGGGGCCTCTCGGGATTCCTCTCCCGTCGATGCCGGGGCCTAAGACCTTGTGTGGAGTCGGGGCCGGAACCTGAGGATTCCTCTCCAGTGCTGACATGGATCTTGGGGTACTTCTGGAGTCTCCCCAGGGGAGTCAGTCCTCGTCTCGAATGCGGGCATGCACTTTCCCTTTCCTCCAGAGCGGTAGCAGCAGTGTCACGCAGTCCGCCGCGTGGATCAAAGGATCTATGGTTTTCCCTCGAGTCTTTCCCAGGAGGCTTTCCCACGAGGCTTTCCCACAGGGCTGTCCCACGTGCACACGTGGTGGGAGTCGATCCTCGGCTTGAACGTCAAGGCAGTGCAGGGAAAACAGGTTCCTCTGGAATGGACTGACACATCTGGGGGACTCTTGGAATGGTGTCTCGACCCTGGAGTTTCTCTCGCCTTTCCTGTGGAGAGCGCCTCCTCTTGAGATGCGACGGGAACGCCGGGAATTCTTTCCCTACGAAACAGGGAAAGGATCCCTCATCTCGAGCTAGGAGGCGGAAACGGGGCTCCCCTGGATGTGTGCGGGACCACACGTGCTTCCTCTCGAGTGGAGACGGGTATGTCGGGGAACTTCTTGAGTTGCAGCAATGGTGTGACGGACCCTTTGGAAGTTCCAGTGGTTAGATGTGATTGGCTTCGAGAAGCCTCAGCGGAAATGGGCCTCATCTCGCCTGGAGGGCAAAACCTCCTGGATTTTCTCGAGTTGCGGCAGGTGCTCTCGACTTACGACGGGGACCTCAGGGACCCGTTCTGGTGGCCTCAGGAAAGGCCAATCCCCATGCGAGTTCCTCGGGGGCCTCTCGGGATTCCTCTCCCGTCTATGCCGGGGCCTAAGACCTTGTGTGGAGTCGGGGCCGGAACCTGAGGATTCCTCCCCAGTGCTGACATGGATCTTGGGGTACTTCTGGAGTCTCCCCAGGGGAGTCAGTCCTCGTCTCGAATGCGGGCATGCACTTGCGCTTCCCTCCAGAGCGGTAGCAGCAGTGTCACGCAGTCCGCCGCGTGGATCAAAGGATCTATGTTTTTCCCTTGAGTCTTTCCCACGAGGCTTTCCCACAGGGCTGTCCCACGTGCACACGTGGGGGAGTCGATCCTCGGCTTGAACGTCAAGGCAGTGCAGGGAAAACAGGTTCCTCTGGAATGGACTGACACATCTGGGGGACTCTTGGAATGGTGTCTCGACCCTGGAGTTTCTCTCGCCTTTCCTGTGGAGAGCGCCTCCTCTTGAGATGCGACGGGAACGCCGGGAATTCTTTCCCTACGAAACAGGGAAAGGATCCCTCATCTCGAGCTAGGAGGCGGAAACGGGGCTCCCCTGGATGTGTGCGGGACCCCACGTGCTTCCTCTCGAGTGGAGACGGGTATGTCGGGGAACTTCTTGAGTTGCAGCAATGGTGTGACGGACCCTTTGGAAGTTCCAGTGGTTAGATGTGATTGGCTTCGAGAAGCCTCAGCGGAAATGGGCCTCATCTCGCCTGGAGGGCAAAACCTCCTGGATTTTCTCGAGTTGCGGCAGGTGCTCTCGACTTACGACGGGGACCTCAGGGACCCGTTCTGGTGGCCTCAGGAAAGGCCAATCCCCATGCGAGTTCCTCGGGGGCCTCTCGGGATTCCTCTCCCGTCTATGCCGGGGCGTAAGACCTTGTGTGGAGTCGGGGCCGGAACCTGAGGATTCCTCCCCAGTGGTGACATGGATCTTGGGGTAATTCTGGAGTCTCCCCAGGGGAGTCAGTCCTCGTCTCGAATGCGGGCATGCACTTGCGCTTCCCTCCAGAGCGGTAGCAGCAGTGTCACGCAGTCCGCCGCGTGGATCAAAGGATCTATGGTTTTCCCTTGAGTCTTTCCCACGAGGCTTTCCCACAGGGCTGTCCCACGTGCACACGTGGTGGGAGTCGATCCTCGGCTTGAACGTCAAGGCAGTGCAGGGAAAACAGGTTCCTCTGGAATGGAATGACACATCTGGGGGACTCTTGGAATGGTGTCACGACCCTGGAGTTCCTCTCGCCTTTCCTGTGGAGAGCGCCTCCTCTTGAGATGCGACGGGAACGCCGGGAATTCTTTCCCTACGAAACAGTGAAAGGATCCCTCATCTCGAGCTAGGAGGCGGAAACGGGGCTCCCCTGGATGTGTGCGGGACCCCACGTGCTTCCTCTCGAGTGGAGACGGGTATGTCGGGGAACTTCTTGAGTTGCAGCAATGGTGTGAAGGACCCTTTGGAAGTTCCAGGGGTTAGATGTGATTGGCCTCGAGAAGCCTCAGCGGAAATGGGCCTCATCTCGCCTGGAGGGCAAAACCTCCTGGATTTTCTCGAGTTGCGGCAGGTGCTCTCGACTTACGACGGGGACCTCAGGGACCCGCTCTGGTGGCCTCAGGAAAGGCCAGTCCCCATGCGAGTTCCTCGGGGGCCTCTCGGGATTCCTCTCCCGTCGATGCCGGGGCCTAAGACCTTGTGTGAAGTCGGGGCCGGAACCTGAGGATTCCTCTCCAGTGCTGACATGGATCTTGGGGTACTTCTGGAGTCTCCCCAGGGGAGTCAGTCCTCGTCTCGAATGCGGGCATGCACTTGCGCTTTCCTCCAGAGCGGTAGCAGCAGTGTCACGCAGTCCGCCGCGTGGATCAAAGGATCTATGGTTTTCCCTCGAGTCTTTCCCACGAGGCTTTCCCACGAGGCTTTCCCACAGGGCTGTCCCACGTGCACACGTGGTGGGGGTCGATCCTCGGCTTGAACGTCAAGGCAGTGCAGGGAAAACAGGTTCCTCTGGAATGGACTGACACATCTGGGGGCTCTTGGAATGGTGTCTCGACCCTGGAGTTCCTCTCGCCTTTCCTGTGGAGAGCCCCTCCTCTTGAGATGCGACGGGAACGCCGGGAATTCTTTCCCTACGAAACAGGGAAAGGATCCGTCATCTCGAGCTAGGAGGCGGAAACGGGGCTCCCCTGGATGTGTGCGGGACCCCACGTGCTTCCTCTCCAGTGGAGACGGGTATGTCGGGGAACTTCTTGAGTTGCAGCAATGCTGTGAAGGACCCTTTGGAAGTTCCAGTGGTTAGATGTGATTGGCCTTGAGAAGCCTCAGCGGAAATGGGCCTCATCTGGCCTGGAGGGCAAAATCTACTGGATTTACTCGAGTTGCGGCAGGTGCTCTAGACTTACGACGGGGATCTCAGGGACCCGCTCTGGTGGCCTCAGGAAAGGCCAGTCCCCATGCGAGTTCCTCGGGGGCCTCTCGGGATTCCTCTCCCGTCGATGCCGGGGCCTAAGACCTTGTGTGGAGTCGGGGCCGGAAGCTGAGGATTCCTCTCCAGTGCTGACATGGATCTTGGGGTACTTCTGGAGTCTCCCCAGGGGAGTCAGTAATCGTCTCGAATGCGTGCATGCACTTGCGCTTTCCTCCAGAGCGGTAGCAGCAGTGTCACGCAGTCCGCCGCGTGGATCAAAGGATCTATGGTTTTCCCTCGAGTCTTTCCCACGAGGCTTTCCCACGAGGCTTTCCCACAGGGCTGTCCCACGTGCACACGTGGTGGGAGTCGATCCTCGGCTTGAACGTCAAGACAGTGCAGGGAAAACAGGTTCCTCTGGAATGGACTGACACATCTGGGGGACTCTTGGAATGGTGTCTCGACCCTGGAGTTCCTCTTGCCTTTCCTGTGGAGAGCGCCTCCTCTTGAGATGCGACGGGAACACCGGGAATTCTTTCCCTACGAAACAGGGAAAGGATCCCTCATCTCGAGCTAGGAGGCGGAAACGGGGCTCCCCTGGATGTGTGCGGGACACCACGTGCTTCCTCTCGAGTGGAGACGGGTATGTCGGGGAACTTCTTGAGTTGCAGCAAGGGTGTGAAGGACCCTTTCGAAGTTCCAGTGGTTAGATGTGATTGGCCTCGAGAAGCCTCAGCGGAAATGGGCCTCATCTCGCCTTGAGGGCAAAACCTCCTGGATTTTCTCGAGTTGCGGCAGTTGCTCTCGACTTATGACGGGGACCTCAGGGACCCGCTCTGGTGGCCTCAGGAAAGGCCAGTCCCCATGCGAGTTCCTCGGGGGCCTCTCGGGATTCCTCTCCCGTCGATGCCGGGGCCTAAGACCTTGTGTGGAGTCGGGGCCGGAACCTGAGGATTCCTCTCCAGTGCTGACATGGATCTTGGGGTACTTCTGGAGTCTCCCCAGGGGAGTCAGTCCTCGTCTCGAATGCGGGCATGCACTTTCCCTTTCCTCCAGAGCGGTAGCAGCAGTGTCACGCAGTCCGCCGCGTGGATCAAAGGATCTATGGTTTTCCCTCGAGTCTTTCCCAGGAGGCTTTCCCACGAGGCTTTCCCACAGGGCTGTCCCACGTGCACACGTGGTGGGAGTCGATCCTCGGCTTGAACGTCAAGGCAGTGCAGGGAAAACAGGTTCCTCTGGAATGGACTGACACATCTGGGGGACTCTTGGAATGGTGTCTCGACCCTGGAGTTTCTCTCGCCTTTCCTGTGGAGAGCGCCTCCTCTTGAGATGCGACGGGAACGCCGGGAATTCTTTCCCTACGAAACAGGGAAAGGATCCCTCATCTCGAGCTAGGAGGCGGAAACGGGGCTCCCCTGGATGTGTGCGGGACCCCACGTGCTTCCTCTCGAGTGGAGACGGGTATGTCGGGGAACTTCTTGAGTTGCAGCAATGGTGTGACGGACCCTTTGTAAGTTCCAGTGGTTAGATGTGATTGGCTTCGAGAAGCCTCAGCGGAAATGGGCCTCATCTCGCCTGGAGGGCAAAACCTCCTGGATTTTCTCGAGTTGCGGCAGGTGCTCTCGACTTACGACGGGGACCTCAGGGACCCGTTCTGGTGGCCTCAGGAAAGGCCAATCCCCATGCGAGTTCCTCGGGTGCCTCTCGGGATTCCTCTCCCGTCTATGCCGGGGCGTAAGACCTTGTGTGGAGTCTGGGCCGGAACCTGAGGATTCCTCCCCAGTGCTGACATGGATCTTGGGGTACTTCTGGAGTCTTCCCAGGGGAGTCAGTCCTCGTCTCGAATGCGGGCATGCACTTGCGCTTCCCTCCAGAGCGGTAGCAGCAGTGTCACGCAGTCCGCCGCGTGGATCAAAGGATCTATGGTTTTCCCTTGAGTCTTTCCCACGAGGCTTTCCCACAGGGCTGTCCCACGTGCACACGTGGTGGGAGTCGATCCTCGGCTTGAACGTCAAGGCAGTGCAGGTAAAACAGGTTCCTCTGGAATGGAATGACACATCTGGGGGACTCTTGGAATGGTGTCACGACCCTGGAGTTCCTCTCGCCTTTCCTGTGGAGAGCGCCTCCTCTTGAGATGCGACGGGAACGCCGGGAATTCTTTCCCTACGAAACAGGGAAAGGATCCCTCATCTCGAGCTAGGAGGCGGAAACGGGGCTCCCCTGGATGTGTGCGGGACACCACGTGCTTCCTCTCGAGTGGAGACGGGTATGTCGGGGTACTTCTTGAGTTGCAGCAAGGGTGTGAAGGACCCTTTGGAAGTTCCAGTGGTTAGATGTGATTGGCCTCGAGAAGCCTCAGCGGAAATGGGCCTCATCTCGCCTGGAGGGCAAAACCTCCTGGATTTTCTGGAGTTGCGGCAGGTGCTCTCGACTTACGACGGGGACCTCAGGGACCCGCTCTGGTGGCCTCAGGAAAGGCCAGTCCCCATGCGAGTTCCTCGGGGGCCTCTCGGGATTCCTCTCCCGTCGATGCCGGGGCCTAAGACCTTGTGTGGAGTCGGGGCCGGAACCTGAGGATTCCTCTCCAGTGCTGACATGGATCTTGGGGTACTTCTGGAGTCTCCCCAGGGGAGTCAGTCCTCGTCTCGAATGCGGGCATGTACTTGCGCTTTTCTCCAGAGCGGTAGCAGCAGTGTCACGCAGTCCGCCGCGTGGATCAAAGGATCTATGGTTTTCCCTCGAGTCTTTCCCACGAGGCTTTCCCACGAGGCTTTCCCACAGGGCTGTCCCACGTGCACACGTGGTGGGAGTCGATCCTCGGCTTGAACGTCAAGGCAGTGCAGGGAAAACAGGTTCCTCTGGAATGGACTGACACATCTGGGGGACTCTTGGAATGGTGTCTCGACCCTGGAGTTTCTCTCGCCTTTCCTGTGGATAGCGCCTCCTCTTGAGATGCGACGGGAACGCCGGGAATTCTTTCCCTACGAAACAGGGAAAGGATCCCTCATCTCGAGCTAGGAGGCGGAAACGGGGCTCCCCTGGATGTGTGCGGGACCCCACGTGCTTCCTCTCGAGTGGAGACGGGTATGTCGGGGAACGTCTTGAGTTGCAGCAATGGTGTGAAGGACCCTTTGGAAATTCCAGTGGTTAGATGTGTTTGGCTTCCAGAAGCCTCAGCGGAAATGGGCCTCATCTCGCCTGGAGGGCAAAACCTCGTGGATTTTGTCGAGTTGCGGCAGGTGCTCTCGACTTACGACGGGGACCTCAGGGACCCGCTCTGGTGGCCTCAGGAAAGGCCAGTCCCCATGCGAGTTCCTCGGGGGCCTCTCGGGATTCCTCTCCCGTCGATGCCGGGGCCTAAGACCTTGTGTGGAGTCGGGGCCGGAACCTGAGGATTCCTCTCCAGTGCTGACATGGATCTTGGGGTACTTCTGGAGTCTCCCCAGGGGAGTCAGTCCTCGTCTCGAATGCGGGCATGCACTTGCGCTTTCCTCCAGAGCGGTAGCAGCAGTGTCACGCAGTCCGCCGCGTGGATCAAAGGATCTATGGTTTTCCCTTGAGTCTTTCCCACGAGGCTTTCCCACGAGGCTTTCCCACAGGGCTGTCCCACGTGCACACGTGGTGGGAGTCGATCCTCGGCTTGAACGTCAAGGCAGTGCAGGGAAAACAGGTTCCTCTGGAATGGAATGACACATCTGGGGGACTCTTGGAATGGTGTCACGACCCTGGAGTTCCTCTCGCCTTTCCTGTGGAGAGCGCCTCCTCTTGAGATGCGACGGGAACGCCGGGAATTCTTTCCCTACGAAACAGGGAAAGGATCCCTCATCTCGAGCTAGGAGGCGGAAACGGGGCTCCCCTGGATGTGTGCGGGACCCCACGTGCTTCCTCTCGAGTGGAGACGGGTATGTCGGGGAACTTCTTGAGTTGCAGCAATGGTGTGAAGGACCCTTTGGAAGTTCCAGTGGTTAGATGTGATTGGCCTCGAGAAGCCTCAGCGGAAATGGGCCTCATCTCGCCTGGAGGGCAAAACCTCCTGGATTTTCTCGAATTGCGGCAGGTGCCCTCGACTTTCGACGGGGAACTCGGGGACCCGCTCTGGTGGCCTCAGGAAAGGCCAGTCCCCATGCGAGTTCCTCGGGGGCCTCTCGGGATTCCTCTCCCGTCTATGCCGGGGCCTAAGACCTTGTGTGGAGTCGGGTCCGGAACCTGAGGATTCCTCTCCAGTGCTGACATGGATCTTGGGGTTCTTCTGGAGTCTCCCCAGGGGAGTCAGTCCTCGTCTCGAATGCGGGCATGCACTTTCCCTTTCCTCCAGAGCGGTAGCAGCAGTGTCACGCAGTCCGCCGCGTGGATCAAAGGATCTATGGTTTTCCCTCGAGTCTTTCCCAGGAGGCTTTCCCACGAGGCTTTCCCACAGGGCTGTCCCACGTGCACACGTGGTGGGAGTCGATCCTCGGCTTGAACGTCAAGGCAGTGCAGGGAAAACAGGTTCCTCTGGAATGGACTGACACATCTGGGGGACTCTTGGAATGGTGTCTCGACCCTGGAGTTTCTCTCGCCTTTCCTGTGGAGAGCGCCTCCTCTTGAGATGCGACGGGAACGCCGGGAATTCTTTCCCTACGAAACAGGGAAAGGATCCCTCATCTCGAGCTAGGAGGCGGAAACGGGGCTCCCCTGGATGTGTGCGGGACCCCACGTGCTTCCTCTCGAGTGGAGACGGGTATGTCGGGGAACTTCTTGAGTTGCAGCAATGGTGTGACGGACCCTTTGGAAGTTCCAGTGGTTAGATGTGATTGGCTTCGAGAAGCCTCAGCGGAAATGGGCCTCATCTCGCCTGGAGGGCAAAACCTCCTGGATTTTCTCGAGTTGCGGCAGGTGCTCTCGACTTACGACGGGGACCTCAGGGACCCGTTCTGGTGGCCTCAGGAAAGGCCAATCCCCATGCGAGTTCTTCGGGGGCCTCTCGGGATTCCTCTCCCGTCTATGCCGGGGCGTAAGACCTTGTGTGGAGTCGGGGCCGGAACCTGAGGATTCCTCCCCAGTGCTGACATGGATCTTGGGGTACTTCTGGAGTCTCCCCAGGGGAGTCAGTCCTCGTCTCGAATGCGGGCATGCACTTGCGCTTCCCTCCAGAGCGGTAGCAGCAGTGTCACGCAGTCCGCCGCGTGGATCAAAGGATCTATGGTTTTCCCTTGAGTCTTTCCCACGAGGCTTTCCCACAGGGCTGTCCCACGTGCACACGTGGTGGGAGTCGATCCTCGGCTTGAACGTCAAGGCAGTGCAGGGAAAACAGGTTCCTCTGGAATGGACTGACACATCTGGGGGACTCTTGGAATGGTGTCTCGACCCTGGAGTTCCTCTCGCCTTTCCTGTGGAGAGCGCCTCCTCTTGAGATGCGACGGGAACACCGGGAATTCTTTCCCTACGAAACAGGGAAAGGATCCCTCATCTCGAGCTAGGAGGCGGAAACGGGGCTCCCCTGGATGTGTGCGGGACTCCACGTGCTTCCTCTCGAGTGGAGACGGGTATGTCGGGGAACTTCTTGAGTTGCAGCAAGGGTGTGAAGGACCCTTTGGAAGTTCCAGTGGTTAGATGTGATTGGCCTCGAGAAGCCTCAGCGGAAATGGGCCTCATCTCGCCTTGAGGGCAAAACCTCCTGGATTTTCTCGAGTTGCGGCAGTTGCTCTCGACTTATGACGGGGACCTCAGGGACCCGCTCTGGTGGCCTCAGGAAAGGCCAGTCCCCATGCGAGTTCCTCGGGGGCCTCTCGGGATTCCTCTCCCGTCGATGCCGGGGCCTAAGACCTTGTGTGGAGTCGGGGCCGGAACCTGAGGATTCCTCTCCAGTGCTGACATGGATCTTGGGGTACTTCTGGAGTCTCCCCAGGGGAGTCAGTCCTCGTCTCGAATGCGGGCATGCACTTTCCCTTTCCTCCAGAGCGGTAGCAGCAGTGTCACGCAGTCCGCCGCGTGGATCAAAGGATCTATGGTTTTCCCTCGAGTCTTTCCCAGGAGGCTTTCCCACGAGGCTTTCCCACAGGGCTGTCCCACGTGCACACGTGGTGGGAGTCGATCCTCGGCTTGAACGTCAAGGCAGTGCAGGGAAAACAGGTTCCTCTGGAATGGACTGACACATCTGGGGGACTCTTGGAATGGTGTCTCGACCCTGGAGCTTCTCTCGCCTTTCCTGTGGAGAGCGCCTCCTCTTGAGATGCGACGGGAACGCCGGGAATTCTTTCCCTACGAAACAGGGAAAGGATCCCTCATCTCGAGCTAGGAGGCGGAAACGGGGCTCCCCTGGATGTGTGCGGGACCCCACGTGCTTCCTCTCGAGTGGAGACGGGTATGTCGGGGAACTTCTTGAGTTGCAGCAATGGTGTGACGGACCCTTTGGAAGTTCCAGTGGTTAGATGTGATTGGCTTCGAGAAGCCTCAGCGGAAATGGGCCTCATCTCGCCTGGAGGGCAAAACCTCCTGGATTTTCTCGAGTTGCGGCAGGTGCTCTCGACTTACGATGGGGACCTCAGGGACCCGTTCTGGTGGCCTCAGGAAAGGCCAATCCCCATGCGAGTTCCTCAGGGGCCTCTCGGGATTCCTCTCCCGTCTATGCCGGGGCCTAAGACCTTGTGTGGAGTCGGGGCCGGAACCTGAGGATTCCTCCCCAGTGCTGACATGGATCTTGGGGTACTTCTGGAGTCTCCCCAGGGGAGTCAGTCCTCGTCTCGAATGCGGGCATGCACTTTCCCTTTCCTCCAGAGCGGTAGCAGCAGTGTCACGCAGTCCGCCGCGTGGATCAAAGGATCTATGGTTTTCCCTCGAGTCTTTCCCAGGAGGCTTTCCCACGAGGCTTTCCCACAGGGCTGTCCCACGTGCACACGTGGTGGGAGTCGATCCTCGGCTTGAACGTCAAGGCAGTGCAGGGAAAACAGGTTCCTCTGGAATGGACTGACACATCTGGGGGACTCTTGGAATGGTGTCTCGACCCTGGAGTTTCTCTCGCCTTTCCTGTGGAGAGCGCCTCCTCTTGAGATGCGACGGGAACGCCGGGAATTCTTTCCCTACGAAACAGGGAAAGGATCCCTCATCTCGAGCTAGGAGGCGGAAACGGGGCTCCCCTGGATGTGTGCGGGACCCCACGTGCTTCCTCTCGAGTGGAGACGGGTATGTCGGGGAACTTCTTGAGTTGCAGCAATGGTGTGACGGACCCTTTGGAAGTTCCAGTGGTTAGATGTGATTGGCTTCGAGAAGCCTCAGCGGAAATGGGCCTCATCTCGCCTGGAGGGCAAAACCTCCTGGATTTTCTCGAGTGGCGGCAGGTGCTCTCGACTTACGACGGGGACCTCAGGAACCCGTTCTGGTGGCCTCAGGAAAGGCCAATCCCCATGCGAGTTCCTCGGGGGCCTCTCGGGATTCCTCTCCCGTCTATGCCGGGGCGTAAGACCTTGTGTGGAGTCGGGGCCGGAACCTGAGGATTCCTCCCCAGTGCTGACATGGATCTTGGGGTACTTCTGGAGTCTCCCCAGGGGAGTCAGTCCTCGTCTCGAATGCGGGCATGCACTTGCGCTTCCCTCCAGAGCGGTAGCAGCAGTGTCACGCAGTCCGCCGCGTGGATCAAAGGATCTATGGTTTTCCCTCGAGTCTTTCCCACGAGGCTTTCCCACAGGGCTGTCCCACGTGCACACGTGGTGGGAGTCGATCCTCGGCTTGAACGTCAAGGCAGTGCAGGGAAAACAGGTTCCTCTGGAATGGAATGACACATCTGGGGGACTCTTGGAATGGTGTCACGACCCTGGAGTTCCTCTCGCCTTTCCTGTGGAGAGCGCCTCCTCTTGAGATGCGACGGGAACGCCGGGAATTCTTTCCCTACGAAACAGGGAAAGGATCCCTCATCTCGAGCTAGGAGGCGGAAACGGGGCTCCCCTGGATGTGTGCGGGACACCACGTGCTTCCTCTCGAGTGGAGACGGGTATGTCGGGGAACTTCTTGAGTTGCAGCAAGGGTGTGAAGGACCCTTTGGAAGTTCCAGTGGTTAGATGTGATTGGCCTCGAGAAGCCTCAGCGGAAATGGGCCTCATCTCGCCTGGAGGGCAAAACCTCCTGGATTTTCTCGAGTTGAGGCAGGTGCTCTCGACTTACGACGGGGACCTCAGGGACCCGCTCTGGTGGCCTCAGGAAAGGCCAGTCCCCATGCGAGTTCCTCGGGGGCCTCTCGGGATTCCTCTCCCGTCGATGCCGGGGCCTAAGACCTTGTGTGGAGTCGGGGCCGGAACCTGAGGATTCCTCTCCTGTGCTGACATGGATCTTGGGGTACTTCTGGAGTCTCCCCAGGGGAGTCAGTCCTCGTCTCGAATGCGGGCATGCACTTGCGCTTTCCTCCAGAGCGGTAGCAGCAGTGTCACGCAGTCCGCCGCGTGGATCAAAGGATCTATGGTTTTCCCTCGAGTCTTTCCCACGAGTCTTTCCCACGAGGCTTTCCCACAGGGCTGTCCCACGTGCACACGTGGTGGGGGTCGATCCTCGGCTTGAACGTCAAGGCAGTGCAGGGAAAACAGGTTCCTCTGGAATGGACTGACACATCTGGGGGCTCTTGGAATGGTGTCTCGACCCTGGAGTTCCTCTCGCATTTCCTGTGGAGAGCGCCTCCTCTTGAGATGCGACGGGAACGCCGGGAATTCTTTCCCTACGAAACAGGGAAAGGATCCCTCATCTCGAGCTAGGAGGCGGAAACGGGTCTCCCCTGGATGTGTGCGGGACACCACGTGCTTCCTCTCGAGTGCAGACGGGTATGTCGGGGAACTTCTTGAGTTGCAGCAAGGGTGTGAAGGACCCTTTGGAACTTCCAGTGGTTAGATGTGATTGGCCTCGAGAAGCCTCAGCGGAAATGGGCCTCATCTCGCCTGGAGGGCAAAACCTCCTGGATTTTCTCGAGTTGCGGCAGGTGCTCTCGACTTACGACGGGGACCTCAGGGACCCGCTCTGGTGGCCTCAGGAAAGGCCAGTCCCCTTGCGAGTTCCTCGGGGGCGTCTCGGGATTCCTCTCCCGTCGATGCCGGGGCCTAAGACCTTGTGTGGAGTCGGGGCCGGAACCTGAGGATTCCTCTCCAGTGCTGACATGGATCTTGGGGTACTTCTGGAGTCTCCCCAGGGGAGTCAGTCCTCGTCTCGAATGCGGGCATGCACTTGCGCTTTCCTCCAGAGCGGTAGCAGCAGTGTCACGCAGTCCGCCGCGTGGATCAAATTATCTATGGTTTTCCCTCGAGTCTTTCCCAGGAGGCTTTCCCACGAGGCTTTCCCACAGGGCTGTCCCACGTGCACACGTGGTGGGAGTCGATCCTCGGCTTGAACGTCAAGGAAGTGCAGGGAAAACAGGTTCCTCTGGAATGGACTGACACATCTGGGGGACTCTTGGAATGGTGGCACGACCCTGGAGTTCCTCTCGCCTTTCCTGTGGAGAGGGCCTCCTCTTGAGATGCGACGGGAACGCCGGGAATTCTTTCCCTACGAAACAGGGAAAGGATCCCTCATCCCGAGCTAGGAGGCGGAAACGGGGCTCCCCTGGATGTGTGCGGGACACCACGTGCTTCCTCTCGAGTGGAGACGGGTATGTCGGGGAACTTCTTGAGTTGCAGCAAGGGTGTGAAGGACCCTTTGGAAGTTCCAGTGGTTAGACGTGATTGGCCTCGAGAAGCCTCAGCGGAAATGGGCCTCATCTCGCCTGGAGGGCAAAACCTCCTGGATTTTCTCGAGTTGCGGCAGGTGCTCTCGACTTACGACGGGGACCTCAGGGACCCGCTCTGGTGGCCTCAGGAAAGGCCAGTCCCCATGCGAGTTCCTCGGGGGCGTCTCGGGATTCCTCTCCCGTCGATGCCGGGGCCTAAGACCTTGTGTGGAGTCGGGGCCGGAACCTGAGGATTCCTCTCCAGTGCTGACATGGATCTTGGGGTACTTCTGGAGTCTCCCCAGGGGAGTCAGTCCTCGTCTCGAATGCGGGCATGCACTTGCGCTTTCCTCCAGAGCGGTAGCAGCAGTGTCACGCAGTCCGCCGCGTGGATCAAAGGATCTATGGTTTTCCCTCGAGTCTTTCCCACGAGGCTTTCCCACGAGGCTTTCCCACAGGGCTGTCCCACGTGCACACGTGGTGGGAGTCGATCCTCGGCTTGAACGTCAAGGCAGTGCAGGGAAAACAGGTTCCTCTGGAATGGACTGACACATCTGGGGGACTCTTGGAATGGTGGCACGACCCTGGAGTTCCTCTCGCCTTTCCTGTGGAGAGGGCCTCCTCTTGAGATGCAACGGGAACTCCGGGAATTCTTTCCCTACGAAACAGGGAAAGGATCCCTCATCTCGAGCTAGGAGGCGGAAACGGGGCTCCCCTGGATGTGTGCGGGACACCACGTGCTTCCTCTCGAGTGGAGACGGGTATGTCGGGGAACTTCTTGAGTTGCAGCAAGGGTGTGAAGGACCCTTTGGAAGTTCCAGTGGTTAGACGTGATTGGCCTCGAGAAGCCTCAGCGGAAATGGGCCTCATCTCGCCTGGAGGGCAAAACCTCCTGGATTTTCTCGAGTTGCGGCAGGTGCTCTCGACTTACGACGGGGACCTCAGGGACCCGCTCTGGTGGCCTCAGGAAAGGCCAGTCCCCATGCGAGTTCCTCGGGGGCGTCTCGGGATTCCACTCCCGTCGATGCCGGGGCCTAAGACCTTGTGTGGAGTCGGGGCCGGAACCTGAGGATTCCTCTCCAGTGCTGACATGGATCTTGGGGTACTTCTGGAGTCTCCCCAGGGGAGTTAGTCCTCGTCTCGAATGCGGGCATGCACTTGCGCTTTCCTCCAGAGCGGTAGCAGCAGTGTCACGCAGTCCTCCACGTGGATCAAAGGATCTATGGTTTTCCCTCGAGTCTTTCCCACGAGGCTTTCCCACGAGGCTTTCCCACAGGGCTGTCCCACGTGCACACGTGGTGGGAGTCGATTCTCGGCTTGAACGTCAAGGCAGTGCAGGGAAAACAGGTTCCTCTGCAATGGACTGACACATCTGGGGGACTCTTGGAATGGTGGCATGACCCTGGAGTTCCTCTCGCCTTTCCTGTGGAGAGCGCCTCCTCTTGAGATGCGACGGGAACGCCGGGAATTCTTTCACCACGAAACAGGGAAAGGATCCATCATCTCGAGCTAGGAGGCGGAAACGGGGCTCCCCTGGATGTGTGCGGGACCCCACGTGCTTCCTCTCGAGTGAAGACGGGTATGTCGGGGAACTTCTTGAGTTGCAGCAAGGGTGTGAAGGACCCTTTGGAAGTTCCAGTGGTTAGACGTGATTGGCCTCGAGAAGCCTCAGCGGAAATGGGCCTCATCTCGCCTGGAGGGCAAAACCTCCTGGATTTTCTCGAGTTGCGGCAGGTGCTCTCGACTTACGACGGGAACCTCAGGGACCCGCTCTGGTGGCCTCAGGAAAGGCCAGTCCCCATGCGAGTTCCTCGGGGGCCTCTCGGGATTCCTCTCCCGTCGATGCCGGGGCCTAAGACCTTGTGTGGAGTCGGGGACGGAACCTGAGGATTCCTCTCCAGTGCTGACATGGATCTTGGGGTACTTCTGGAGTCTCCCCAGGGGAGTCAGTCCTCGTCTCGAATGCGGGCATGCCCTTGCGCTTTCCTCCAGAGCGGTAGCAGCAGTGTCACGCAGTCCGCCGCGTGGATCAAAGGATCTATCGTTTTCCCTCGAGTCTTTCCCACGAGGCTTTCCCACGAGGCTTTCCCACAGGGCTGTCCCACGTGCACACGTGGTGGGACTCGATCCTCGGCTTGAACGTCAAGGCAGTGCAGGGAAAACAGGTTCCTCTGGAATGGACTGACACATCTGGCGGACTCTTGGAATGGTGTCACGACCCTGGAGTTCCTCTCGCCTTTCCTGTGGAGAGCGCCTCCTCTTGAGATGCGACGGGAACGCCGGGAATTCTTTCCCTACGAAACAGGGAAAGGATCCCTCATCTCGAGCTAGGAGGCGGAAACGGGGCTCCACTGGATGTGTGCGGGACACCACGTGCTTCCTCTCGAGTGGAGACGGGTATGTCGGGGAACTTCTTTAGTTGCAGCAAGGGTGTGAAGGACCCTTTGGAAGTTCCAGTGGTTAGATGTGATTGGCCTCGAGAAGCCTCAGCGGAAATGGGCCTCATCTCGCCTGGAGGGCAAAACCTCCTGGATTTTCTCGAGTTGCGGCAGGTGCTCTCGACTTACGACGGGGACCTCAGGGACCCGCTCTGGTGGCCTCAGGAAAGGCCAGTCCCCATGCGAGTTCCTCGGGGGCCTCTCGGGGTTCCTCTCCCGTCGATGCCGGGGCCTAAGACCTTGTGTGGAGTCGGGGCCGGAACCTGAGGATTCCTCTCCAGTGCTGACATGGATCTTGGGGTACTTCTGGAGTCTCCCCAGGGGAGTCAGTCCTCGTCTCGAATGCGGGCATGCACTTGCGCTTTCCTCCAGAGGGGTAGCAGCAGTGTCACGCAGTCCGCCGCGTGGATCAAATGATCTATGGTTTTCCCTGGAGTCTTTCCCACGAGGCTTTCCCACAGGGCTGTCCCACGTGCACACGTGGTGGGAGTCGATCCTCGGCTTGAACGTCAAGGCAGTGCAGGGAAAACAGGTTCCTCTGGAATGGACTGACACATCTGGGGGACTCTTGGAATGGTGGCATGACCCTGGAGTTCCTCTCGCCTTTCCTGTGGAGAGCGCCTCCTCTTGAGATGCGACGGGAACGCCGGGAATTCTTTCCCTACGAAACAGGGAAAGGATCCCTCATCTCGAGCTAGGAGGCGTAAACGGGGCTCCCCTGGATGTGTGCGGGACACCACGTGCTTCCTCTCGTGTGCAGACGGGTATGTCGGGGAACTTCTTGAGTTGCAGCAAGGGTGTGAAGGACCCTTTGGAAGTTCCAGTGGTTTGATGTGATTGGCCTTCGAGAAGCCTCAGCGGAAATGGGCCTCATCTCGCCTGGAGGGCAAAACCTCCTGGATTTTCGCGAGTTGCGGCAGGTGCTCTCGACTTACGACGAGGACCTCAGGGACCCGCTCTGGTGGCCTCAGGAAAGGCCAGTCCCCATGAGAGTTCCTCGGGGGCCTCTCGGGATTCCTCTCCCGTCGATGCCGGGGCCTAAGACCTTGTGTGGAGTCGGGGACGGAACCTGAAGATTCCTCTCCAGTGCTGACATGGATCTTGGGGTACTTCTGGAGTCTCCCCAGGGGAGTCAGTCCTCGTCTCGAATGCGTGCATGCACTTGCGCTTTCCTCCAGAGCGGTAGCAGCAGTGTCACGCAGTCCGCCGCGTGGATCATAGGATCTATGGTTTTCCCTCGAGTCTTTCCCACGAGGCTTTCCCACGAGGCTTTCCCACAGGGCTGTCCCACGTGCACACGTGGTGGGACTCGATCCTCGGCTTGAACGTCAAGGCAGTGCAGGGAAAACAGGTTCCTCTGGAATGGACTGACACATCTGGCGGACTCTTCGAATGGTGTCACGACCCTGGAGTTCCTCTCGCCTTTCCTGTGGAGAGCGCCTCCTCTTGAGATGCGACCGGAACGCCGGGAATTCTTTCCCTACGAACAGGGAAAGGATCCCTCATCTCGAGCTAGGAGGCGGAAACGGGGCTCCCCTGGATGTGTGCGGGACACCACGTGCTTCCTCTCGAGTGGAGACGGGTATGTCGGGGAACTTCTTGAGTTGCAGCAAGGGTGTGAAGGACCCTTTGTAAGTTCCAGTGGTTAGATGTGATTGGCCTCGAGAAGCCTCAGCGGAAATGGGCCTCATCTCGCCTGGAGGGCAAAACCTCCTGGATTTTCTCGAGTTGCGGCAGGTGCTCTCGACTTACGACGGGGACCTCAGGGACCCGCTCTGGTGGCCTCAGGAAAGGCCAGTCCCCATGCGAGTTCCTCGGGGGCCTCTCGGGGTTCCTCTCCCGTCGATGCCGGGGCCTAAGACCTTGTGTGGAGTCGGGGCCGGAACCTGAGGATTCCTCTCCAGTGCTGACATGGATCTTGGGGTACTTCTGGAGTCTCCCCAGGGGAGTCAGTCCTCGTCTCGAATGCGGGCATGCACTTGCGCTTTCCTCCAGAGCGGTAGCAGCAGTGTCACGCAGTCCGCCGCGTGGATCAAAGGATCTATGGTTTTCCCTCGAGTCTTTCCCACGAGGCTTTCCCACAGGGCTGTCCCACGTGCACACGTGGTGGGAGTCGATCCTCGGCTTGAACGTCAAGGCAGTGCAGGGAAAACAGGTTCCTCTGGAATGGACTGACACATCTGGGGGACTCTTGGAATGGTGGCATGACCCTGGAGTTCCTCTCGCCTTTCCTGTGGAGAGCGCCTCCTCTTGAGATGCGACGGGAACGCCGGGAATTCTTTCCCTACGAAACAGGGAAAGGATCCCTCATCTCGAGCTAGGAGGCGTAAACGGGGCTCCCCTGGATGTGTGCGGGACACCACGTGCTTCCTCTCGTGTGCAGACGGGTATGTCGGGGAACTTCTTGAGTTGCAGCAAGGGTGTGAAGGACCCTTTGGAAGTTCCAGTGGTTTGATGTGATTGGCCTCGAGAAGCCTCAGCGGAAATGGGCCTCAACTCGCCTGGAGGGCAAAACCTCCTGGATTTTCTCGAGTTGCGGCAGGTGCTCTCGACTTACGACGGGGACCTCAGGGACCCGCTCTGGTGGCCTCAGGAAAGGCCAGTCCCCATGCGAGTTCCTCGGGGGCCTCTCGGGATTCCTCTCCCGTCGATGCCGGGGCCTAAGACCTTGTGTGGAGTCGGGGCCGGAACCTGAGGATTCCACTCCAGTGCTGACATTGATCTTGGGGTTCTTCTGGAGTCTCCCCAGGGGAGTCAGTCCTCGTCTCGAATGCGGGCATGCACTTGCACTTTCCTCCAGAGCGGTAGCAGCAGTGTCACGCAGTCCGCCGCGTGGATCAAAGGATCTATGGGTTTCCCTCGAGTCTTTCCCACGAGGCTTTCCCACGAGGCTTTCCCACAGGGCTGTCCCACGTGCACACGTGGTGGGAGTCGATCCTCAGCTTGAACGTCAAGGCAGTGCAGGGAAAACAGGTTCCTCTGCAATGGACTGACACATCTGGGGGACTCTTGGAATGGTGGCATGACCCTGGAGTTCCTCTCGCCTTTCCTGTGGAGAGCGCCTCCTCTTGAGATGCGACGGGAACGCCGGGAATTCTTTCCCTACGAAACAGGGAAAGGATCCCTCATCTCGAGCTAGGAGGCGTAAACGGGGCTCCCCTGGATGTGTGCGGGACACCACGTGCTTCCTCTCGTGTGCAGACGGGTATGTCGGGGAACTTCTTGAGTTGCAGCAAGGGTGTGAAGGACCCTTTGGAAGTTCCAGTGGTTTGATGTGATTGGCCTCGAGAAGCCTCAGCGGAAATGGGCCTCATCTCGCCTGGAGGGCAAAACCTCCTGGATTTTCTCGAGTTGCGGCAGGTGCTCTCGACTTACGACGGGGACCTCAGGGACCCGCTCTGGTGGCCTCAGGAAAGGCCAGTCCCCATGCGAGTTCCTCGGGGGCCTCTCGGGATTCCTCTCCCGTCGATGCCGGGGCCTAAGACCTTGTGTGGAGTCGGGGCCGGAACCTGAGGATTCCTCTCCAGTGCTGACATGGATCTTGCGGTACTTCTGGAGTCTCCCCAGGGGAGTCAGTCCTCGTCTCGAATGCGGGCATGCACTCGCGCTTTCCTCCAGAGCGGTAGCAGCAGTGTCACGCAGTCCGCCGCGTGGATCAAAGGATCTATGGTTTTCCCTCGAGTCTTTCCCACGAGGCTTTCCCACGAGGCTTTCCCACAGGGCTGTCCCACGTGCACACGTGGTGGGAGTCGATCCTCGGCTTGAACGTCAAGGCAGTGCAGGGAAAACAGGTTCCTCTGGAATGGACTGACACATCTGGGGGACTCTTGGAATGGTGGCATGACCCTGGAGTTCCTCTCGCCTTTCCTGTGGAGAGCGCCTCCTCTTGAGATGCGACGGGAACGCCGGGAATTCTTTCCCTACGAAACAGGGAAAGGATCCCTCATCTCGAGCTAGGAGGCGGAAACGGGGCTCCCCTGGATGTGTTCGGGACCCCACGTGCTTCCTCTCGAGTGGAGACGGGTATGTCGGGGAACTTCTTGAGTTGCAGCAATGGTGTGAAGGACCCTTTGGAAGTTCCAGTGGTTAGACGTGATTGGCCTCGAGAAGCCTCAGCGGAAATGGGCCTCATCTCGCCTGGAGGGCAAAACCTCCTGGATTTTCTCGAGTTGCGGCAGGTGCTCTCGACTTACGACGGGGACCTCAGGGACCCGCTCTGGTGGCCTCAGGAAAGGCCAGTCCCCATGCGAGTTCCTCGGGGGCCTCTCGGGATTCCTCTCCCGTCGATGCCGGGGCCTAAGACCTCGTGTGGAGTCGGGGCAGGAACCTGAGGATTCCTCTCCAGTGCTGACATGGATCTTGGGGTACTTCTGGAGTCTCCCCAGGGGAGTCAGTCCTCGTCTCGAATGCGGGCATGCACTTGCGCTTTCCTCCAGAGCGGTAGCAGCAGTGTCACGCAGTCCGCCGCGTGGATCAAAGGATCTATCGTTTTCCCTCGAGTCATTCCCACTAGGCTTTCTCACGAGGCTTTCCCACTGGGCTGTCCCACGTGAACACGTGGTGGGAGTCGATCCTCGGCTTGAACGTCTAGGCAGTGCAGGGAAAACAGGTTCCTGTGGAATGGACTGACACATCTGGGGGACTCTTGGAATGGTGGCACGACCCTGGAGTTCCTCTCGCCTTTCCTGTGGAGAGCGCCTCCTCTTGAGATGCGACGGGAACGCCGGGAATTCTTTCCCTATGAAACAGGGAAAGGATCCCTCATCTCGAGCTAGGAGGCGGAAACGGGGCTCCCCTGGATGTGTGCGGGACCCACGTGCTTCCTCTCGAGTGGAGACGGGTATGTTGGGGAACTTCTTGAGTTGCAGCAAGGGTGTGAAGGACCCTTTTTAAGTTCCAGTGGTTAGACGTGATTAGCCTCGAGAAGCCTCAGCGGAAATGGGCCTCATATCGCCTGGAGGGCAAAACCTCCTGGATTTTCTCGAGTTGCGGCAGGTGCTCTCGACTTACGACGGGGACCTCAGGGACCCGCTCTGGTGGCCTCAGGAAAGGCCAGTCCCCATGCGAGTTCCTCGGGGGCGTCTCGGGATTCCACTCCCGTCGATGCCGGGGCCTAAGACCTTGTGTGGAGTCGGGGCCGGAACCTGAGGATTCCTCTCCAGTGCTGACATGGATCTTGGGGTACTTCTGGAGTCTCCCCAGGGGAGTTAGTCCTCGTCTCGAATGCGGGCATGCACTTGCGCTTTCCTCCAGAGCGGTAGCAGCAGTGTCACGCAGTCCTCCACGTGGATCAAAGGATCTATGGTTTTCCCTCGAGTCTTTCCCACGAGGCTTTCCCACGAGGCTTTCCCACAGGGCTGTCCCACGTGCACACGTGGTGGGAGTCGATTCTCGGCTTGAACGTCAAGGCAGTGCAGGGAAAACAGGTTCCTCTGCAATGGACTGACACATCTGGGGGACTCTTGGAATGGTGGCATGACCCTGGAGTTCCTCTCGCCTTTCCTGTGGAGAGCGCCTCCTCTTGAGATGCGACGGGAACGCCGGGAATTCTTTCACCACGAAACAGGGAAAGGATCCATCATCTCGAGCTAGGAGGCGGAAACGGGGCTCCCCTGGATGTGTGCGGGACCCCACGTGCTTCCTCTCGAGTGAAGACGGGTATGTCGGGGAACTTCTTGAGTTGCAGCAAGGGTGTGAAGGACCCTTTGGAAGTTCCAGTGGTTAGACGTGATTGGCCTCGAGAAGCCTCAGCGGAAATGGGCCTCATCTCGCCTGGAGGGCAAAACCTCCTGGATTTTCTCGAGTTGCGGCAGGTGCTCTCGACTTACGACGGGAACCTCAGGGACCCGCTCTGGTGGCCTCAGGAAAGGCCAGTCCCCATGCGAGTTCCTCGGGGGCCTCTCGGGATTCCTCTCCCGTCGATGCCGGGGCCTAAGACCTTGTGTGGAGTCGGGGACGGAACCTGAGGATTCCTCTCCAGTGCTGACATGGATCTTGGGGTACTTCTGGAGTCTCCCCAGGGGAGTCAGTCCTCGTCTCGAATGCGGGCATGCCCTTGCGCTTTCCTCCAGAGCGGTAGCAGCAGTGTCACGCAGTCCGCCGCGTGGATCAAAGGATCTATGGTTTTCCCTCGAGTCTTTCCCACGAGGCTTTCCCACGAGGCTTTCCCACAGGGCTGTCCCACGTGCACACGTGGTGGGACTCGATCCTCGGCTTGAACGTCAAGGCAGTGCAGGGAAAACAGGTTCCTCTGGAATGGACTGACACATCTGGCGGACTCTTAGAATGGTGGCATGACCCTGGAGTTCCTCTCGCCTTTCCTGTGGAGAGCGCCTCCTCTTGAGATGCGACGGGAACGCCGGGAATTCTTTCCCTACGAAACAGGGAAAGGATCCCTCATCTCGAGCTAGGAGGCGTAAACGGGGCTCCCCTGGATGTGTGCGGGACACCACGTGCTTCCTCTCGTGTGCAGACGGGTATGTCGGGGAACTTCTTGAGTTGCAGCAAGGGTGTGAAGGACCCTTTGGAAGTTCCAGTGGTTTGATGTGATTGGCCTCGAGAAGCCTCAGCGGAAATGGGCCTCATCTCGCCTGGAGGGCAAAACCTCCTGGATTTTCTCGAGTTGCGGCAGGTGCTCTCGACTTACGACGGGGACCTCAGGGACCCGCTCTGGTGGCCTCAGGAAAGGCCAGTCCCCATGAGAGTTCCTCGGGGGCCTCTCGGGATTCCTCTCCCGTCGATGCCGGGGCCTAAGACCTTGTGTGGAGTCGGGGACGGAACCTGAAGATTCCTCTCCAGTGCTGACATGGATCTTGGGGTACTTCTGGAGTCTCCCCAGGGGAGTCAGTCCTCGTCTCGAATGCGTGCATGCACTTGCGCTTTCCTCCAGAGCGGTAGCAGCAGTGTCACGCAGTCCGCCGCGTGGATCATAGGATCTATGGTTTTCCCTCGAGTCTTTCCCACGAGGCTTTCCCACGAGGCTTTCCCACAGGGCTGTCCCACGTGCACACGTGGTGGGACTCGATCCTCGGCTTGAACGTCAAGGCAGTGCAGGGAAAACAGGTTCCTCTGGAATGGACTGACACATCTGGCGGACTCTTCGAATGGTGTCACGACCCTGGAGTTCCTCTCGCCTTTCCTGTGGAGAGCGCCTCCTCTTGAGATGCGACGGGAACGCCGGGAATTCTTTCCCTACGAACAGGGAAAGGATCCCTCATCTCGAGCTAGGAGGCGGAAACGGGGCTCCCCTGGATGTGTGCGGGACACCACGTGCTTCCTCTCGAGTGGAGACGGGTATGTCGGGGAACTTCTTGAGTTGCAGCAAGGGTGTGAAGGACCCTTTGTAAGTTCCAGTGGTTAGATGTGATTGGCCTCGAGAAGCCTCAGCGGAAATGGGCCTCATCTCGCCTGGAGGGCAAAACCTCCTGGATTTTCTCGAGTTGCGGCAGGTGCTCTCGACTTACGACGGGGACCTCAGGGACCCGCTCTGGTGGCCTCAGGAAAGGCCAGTCCCCATGCGAGTTCCTCGGGGGCCTCTCGGGGTTCCTCTCCCGTCGATGCCGGGGCCTAAGACCTTGTGTGGAGTCGGGGCCGGAACCTGAGGATTCCTCTCCAGTGCTGACATGGATCTTGGGGTACTTCTGGAGTCTCCCCAGGGGAGTCAGTCCTCGTCTCGAATGCGGGCATGCACTTGCGCTTTCCTCCAGAGCGGTAGCAGCAGTGTCACGCAGTCCGCCGCGTGGATCAAAGGATCTATGGTTTTCCCTCGAGTCTTTCCCACGAGGCTTTCCCACAGGGCTGTCCCACGTGCACACGTGGTGGGAGTCGATCCTCGGCTTGAACGTCAAGGCAGTGCAGGGAAAACAGGTTCCTCTGGAATGGACTGACACATCTGGGGGACTCTTGGAATGGTGGCATGACCCTGGAGTTCCTCTCGCCTTTCCTGTGGAGAGCGCCTCCTCTTGAGATGCGACGGGAACGCCGGGAATTCTTTCCCTACGAAACAGGGAAAGGATCCCTCATCTCGAGCTAGGAGGCGTAAACGGGGCTCCCCTGGATGTGTGCGGGACACCACGTGCTTCCTCTCGTGTGCAGACGGGTATGTCGGGGAACTTCTTGAGTTGCAGCAAGGGTGTGAAGGACCCTTTGGAAGTTCCAGTGGTTTGATGTGATTGGCCTCGAGAAGCCTCAGCGGAAATGGGCCTCAACTCGCCTGGAGGGCAAAACCTCCTGGATTTTCTCGAGTTGCGGCAGGTGCTCTCGACTTACGACGGGGACCTCAGGGACCCGCTCTGGTGGCCTCAGGAAAGGCCAGTCCCCATGCGAGTTCCTCGGGGGCCTCTCGAGATTCCTCTCCCGTCGATGCCGGGGCCTAAGACCTTGTGTGGAGTCGGGGCCGGAACCTGAGGATTCCACTCCAGTGCTGACATTGATCTTGGGGTTCTTCTGGAGTCTCCCCAGGGGAGTCAGTCCTCGTCTGGAATGCGGGCATGCACTTGCACTTTCCTCCAGAGCGGTAGCAGCAGTGTCACGCAGTCCGCCGCGTGGATCAAAGGATCTATGGGTTTCCCTCGAGTCTTTCCCACGAGGCTTTCCCACGAGGCTTTCCCACAGGGCTGTCCCACGTGCACACGTGGTGGGAGTCGATCCTCAGCTTGAACGTCAAGGCAGTGCAGGGAAAACAGGTTCCTCTGCAATGGACTGACACATCTGGGGGACTCTTGGAATGGTGGCATGACCCTGGAGTTCCTCTCGCCTTTCCTGTGGAGAGCGCCTCCTCTTGAGATGCGACGGGAACGCCGGGAATTCTTTCCCTACGAAACAGGGAAAGGATCCCTCATCTCGAGCTAGGAGGCGTAAACGGGTCTCCCCTGGATGTGTGCGGGACACCACGTGCTTCCTCTCGTGTGCAGACGGGTATGTCGGGGAACTTCTTGAGTTGCAGCAAGGGTGTGAAGGACCCTTTGGAAGTTCCAGTGGTTTGATGTGATTGGCCTCGAGAAGCCTCAGCGGAAATGGGCCTCATCTCGCCTGGAGGGCAAAACCTCCTGGATTTTCTCGAGTTGCGGCAGGTGCTCTCGACTTACGACGGGGACCTCAGGGACCCGCTCTGGTGGCCTCAGGAAAGGCCAGTCCCCATGCGAGTTCCTCGGGGGCCTCTCGGGATTCCTCTCCCGTCGATGCAGGGGCCTAAGACCTTGTGTGGAGTCGGGGCCGGAACCTGAGGATTCCTCTCCAGTGCTGACATGGATCTTGCGGTACTTCTGGAGTCTCCCCAGGGGAGTCAGTCCTCGTCTCGAATGCGGGCATGCACTCGCGCTTTCCTCCAGAGCGGTAGCAGCAGTGTCACGCAGTCCGCCGCGTGGATCAAAGGATCTATGGTTTTCCCTCGAGTCTTTCCCACGAGGCTTTCCCACGAGGCTTTCCCACAGGGCTGTCCCACGTGCACACGTGGTGGGAGTCGATCCTCGGCTTGAACGTCAAGGCAGTGCAGGGAAAACAGGTTCCTCTGGAATGGACTGACACATCTGGGGGACTCTTGGAATGGTGGCATGACCCTGGAGTTCCTCTCGCCTTTCCTGTGGAGAGCGCCTCCTCTTGAGATGCGACGGGAACGCCGGGAATTCTTTCCCTACGAAACAGGGAAAGGATCCCTCATCTCGAGCTAGGAGGCGGAAACGGGGCTCCCCTGGATGTGTTCGGGACCCCACGTGCTTCCTCTCGAGTTGAGACGGGTATGTCGGGGAACTTCTTGAGTTGCAGCAATGGTGTGAAGGACCCTTTGGAAGTTCCAGTGGTTAGACGTGATTGGCCTCGAGAAGCCTCAGCGGAAATGGGCCTCATCTCGCCTGGAGGGCAAAACCTCCTGGATTTTCTCGAGTTGCGGCAGGTGCTCTCGACTTACGACGGGGACCTCAGGGACCCGCTCTGGTGGCCTCAGGAAAGGCCAGTCCCCATGCGAGTTCCTCGGGGGCCTCTCGGGATTGCTCTCCCGTCGATGCCTGGGCCTAAGACCTTGTGTGGAGTTGGGGCCGGAACCTGAGGATTCCTCTCCAGTGCTGACATGGATCTTGGGTACTTCTGGAGTCTCCCCAGGGGAGTCAGTCCTCGTCTCGAATGCGGGCATGCACTTGCGCTTTCCTCCAGAGCGGTAGCAGCAGTGTCACGCAGTCCGCCGCGTGGATCAAAGGATCTATGGTTTTTCCTCGAGTCTTTCCCACGAGGCTTTCCCACGAGGCTTTCCCACAGGGCTGTCCCACGTGCACACGTGGTGGGAGTCGATCCTCGGATTGAACGTCAAGGCAGTGCAGGGAAAACAGGTTCCTCTGGAATGGACTGAAACATCTGGGGGACTCTTGGAATGGTGGCACGACCCTGGAGTTCCTCTCGCCTTTCCTGTGGAGAGCGCCTCCTCTTGAGATGCGACGGGAACGCCGGGAATTCTTTCCCTACGAAACAGGGAAAGGATCCCTCATCTCGAACTAGGAGGCGGAAACGGGGCTCCCCTGGATGTGTGCGGGACCCTCGTGCTTCCTCTCGAGTGGAGACGGGTATGTCGGGGAACTTCTTGAGTTGCAGCAAAGGTGTGAAGGACCCTTTGGAAGTTCCAGTGGTTAGATGTGATTAGCCTCGAGAAGCCTCAGCGGAAATGGGCCTCATCTCGCCTGGAGGGCAAAACCTCCTGGATTTTCTCTAGTCGCGGCAGGTGCTCTCGACTTACGACGGGGACCTCAGGGACCCGCTCTGGTGGCCTCAGGAAAGGCCAGTCCCCATGCGAGTTCCTCGGGGGCCTCTCGGGATTCCTCTGCCGTCGATGCCGGGGCCTAAGACCTTGTGGGAAGTCGGGGCCGGAACCTGAGGATTCCTCTCCAGTGCTGACATGGATCTTGGGGTACTTCTGGAGTCTCCCCAGGGGAGTCAGTGCTCGTCTCGAATGCGGGCATGCACTTGCATTTTCCTCCAGAGCGGTAGCAGCAGTGTCACGCAGTCCGCCGCGTGGATCAAAGGATCTATGGTTTTCCCTCGAGTCTTTCCCACGAGACTTCCGACGAGGCTTTCCCACAGGGCGGTCCCACGTGCAAACGTGTTGGGAGTCCATCCTCGGCTTGAACGTCAAGGCAGTGCAGGGAAAACAGGTTCCTCTGGAATGGACTGACACATCTGGGGGACTCTTGGAATGGTGGCACGACCCTGGAGTTACTCTCGCCTTTCCTGTGGAGAGCGCCTCTTGAGATGCGACGGGATCGCCGGGAATTCTTTCGCTTCGAAACAGGGAAAGGATCCCTCATCTCGAGCTAGGAGGCGGAAACGGGGCTCCCCTGGATGTGTGCGGGACCCTCGTGCTTCCTCTCGAGTGGAGACGTGTATGTCGGGGAACTTCTTGAGTTGCAACAAGAGTGTGAAGAACCCTTTGGAAGTTCCAGTGGTTAGATTTGATTAGCCTCGAGAAGCCTCAGTGGAAATGGGCCTCATCTCGCCTGGAGGGCAAAACCTCCTGGATTATCTCGAGTTGCGGCAGGTGCTCTCGAATTACGACGGGGACCTCAGGGACCTGCTCTGGTGGCCTCAGGAAAGGCCAGTCCCCATGCGAGTTCCTCGGGGGCCTCTCGGGATTCCTCTCACGACAATGCCGGGGCCTAAGACCTTGTGTGGAGTCGGGGCCGGAACCTGAGGATTCCTCTCCAGTGCTGACTTGGATCTTGGGGTACTTCTGGAGTCTCCCCAGGGGAGTCAGTCCTCGTCTCGAATGCGGGCATGCACTTGCGCTTTCCTCCAGAGCGGTAGCAGCAGTGTCACGCAGTCCGCCGCGTGGATCAAAGGATCTATGGTTTTCCCTCGAGTCTTTCCCACGAGGCTTTCCCACGAGGCTTTCCCACAGGGCGGTCCCACGTGCACACGTGCTGGGAGTCCATCCTCTGCTTGAACGTCAAGGCAGTGCAGGGAAAACAGGTTCCTCTGGAATGGACTGACACATCTGGGGGACTCTTGGAATGGTGGCACGACCCTGGAGTTCCTCTCGCCTTTCCTGTGGAGAGCGCCTCCTCTTGAGATGGGACGGGAACGCCGGGAATTCTTTCCCTACGAAACAGGGAAAGGATCCCTCATCTCGAGCTAGGAGGCGGAAACGGGGCTCCCCTGGATGTGTGCGGGACCCTCGTGCTTCCTCTCGAGTGGAGACGGGTATGTCGGGGAACTTCTTGAGTTGCAGCAAGGGTGTGAAGGACCCTTTGGAAGTTCCAGTGGTTAGATGTGATTAGCCTCGAGAAGCCTCAGCGGAAATGGGCCTCATCTCGCCTGGAGGGAAAAACCTCCTGGATTTTCTCGAGTTGCGGCAGGTGCTCTCGACTTACGACGGGGACCTCAGGGACCCGCTCTGGTGGCCTCAGGAAAGGCCAGTCCCCATGCGAGTTCCTCGGGGTCTTCTCGGGATTCCTCTCCCGTCGATGCCGGTTCCTAAGACGTTGTGTGGAGTCGGGGCCGGAACCTGAGGATTCCTCTCCAGTGCTCACATGGATCTTGGGGTATTTCTGGAGTCTCCCCAGGGGAGTCAGTGCTCGTCTCGAATGCGAGCATGCTCTTGCGCTTTCCTGCAGAACGGTAGCAGCAATGTCACACAGCCTGCCGCGTGGATCAAAGGATCTATGGTTTTCCCTCGAGTCTTTCCCACGAGGCTTTCCCAAGAGGCTTTCCTACAGGGCTGTCCCACGTGCACACGTGGTGGGAGTCGATCCTCGGCTTGAACGTCAAGGCAGTGCAGGGAAAACAGGTTCCTCTGGAATGGACTGACACATCTGGGGGGCTCTTGGAATGGTGGCACGACCCTGGAGTTCCTCTCGCCTTTCCTGTGGAGAGCGCCTTCTCTTGAGATGCGACGGGAACGCCGGGAATTCTTTCCCTACGAAACAGGGAAAGGATCCCTCATCTCGAGCTAGGAGGCGGAAACGGGGCTCCCCTGGTTGTGTGCGGGACCCTCGTGCTTCCTCTCTAGTGGAGACGGGTATGTCGGGGAACTTCTTGAGTTGCAGCAAGGGTGTGAAGGACCCTTTGGAAGTTCCCGTGGTTAGATGTGATTAGCCTCGAGAAGCCTCAGCGGAAATGGGCCTCATCTCGCCTGGAGGGCAAAACCTCCTGGATTTTCTCGAGTTGCGGCAGGTGCTCTCGACTTAGACGGGGACCTCAGGGACCCGCTCTGGTGGCCTCAGGAAAGGCCAGTCCCCATGCGAGTTCCTCGGGGGCCTCTCGGGATTCCTCTCCCGTCGATGCCGGGGCCTAAAACCTTGTGTCGAGTCGGGGCCGGAACCTGAGGATTCCTCTGCAGTGCTGACATGGATCTTGGGGTACTTCTGGAGTCTCCCCAGGGGAGTCAGTGCTCGTCTCGAATGCGGGCATGCACTTGCGCTTTCCTCCAGAGCGGTAGCAGCAGTGTCACGCAGTCCGCGCGTGGATCAAAGGATCTATGGTTTTCCCTCGAGTCTTTCCCACGAGGCTTTCCCACGAGGCTTTCCCACAGGGCTGTCCCACGTGCACACGTGGTGGGAGTCGATCCTCGGCTTGAACGTCAAGGCAGTTCAGGGAAAACAGGTTCCTCTGGAATGGACTGACACATCTGGGGGACTCTTGAAATTGTGGCACGACCCTGGAGTTCCTCTCGCCTTTCCTGTGGAGAGCGCCTCCTCTTGAGATGCGACGGGAACGCCGGGAATTCTTTCCTTACAAAACAGGGAAAGGATCCCTCATCTCGAGCTAGGAGGCGGAAACGCGGCTCCCCTGGATGTGTGCGGGACCCTCGTGCTTCCTCTCGAGTGGAGACGGGTATGTCGGGGAACTTCCTGAGTTGCAGCAAGGGTGTGAAGGACCCTTTGGAAGTTCCAGGGGTTAGATGTGATGAGCCTCGAGAATCCTCAGCGGAAATGGGCCTCATCTCGCCTGGAGGGCAAAACCTCCTGGATTTTCTCGAGTTGAGGCAGGTGCTCTCGACTTACGACGGGGACCTCAGGGACCCGCTCTGGTGGCCTCAGGAAAGGCCAGTCCCTATACGAGTTCCTCTTGGGACTCTCGGGATTCCTCTGTCGTCGATGCCGGGGCCTAAGACCTTGTGTGGAGTCGGGGCCGGAACCTGAGGATTCCTCTGCACTGCTGACATGGATCTTGGGGTACTTCTGGAGTCTCCCCTGGGGAGTCAGTGCTCGTCTCGAATGCGGGCATGCACTTGCGCTTTCCTCCAGAGCGGTAGCAGTAGTTTCACGCAGTCCGCCGCGTGGATCAAAGGATTTATGGTTTTCCCTCGAGTCTTTCCCACGAGGCTTTCCCACGAGGCTTTCCCACAGGGCTGTCCCACGTGCACACGTGGTGGGAGTCGATCCTCGGCTTGAACGTCAAGGCAGTGCAGGGAAAACAGGTTCCTCTGGAATGGACTGACACATCTGGGGGACTCTTGGAATGGTGGCACGACCCTGGAGTTTCTCTCGCCTTTCCTGTGGAGAGCGCCTCCTCTTGAGATGCGACGGGAACGCCGGGAATTCTTTCCCTACGAAACAGGGAAAGGATCCCTCATCTCGAGCTAGGAGGCGGAAACGGGGCTCCCCTGGATGTGTGCGGGACCCTCGTGCTTCCTCTCGAGTGGAGACGGGTATGTCGGGGAACTTCTTGAGTTGCAACAAGGGTGTGAAGGACCCTTTGGAAGTTCCAGTGGTTAGACGTGATTAGCCTCGAGAAGCCTCAGCGGAAATGGGCCTCATCTCGCCTGGAGGGCAAAACCTCCTGGATTTTCTCGAGTTGCCGCAGCTGCTCTCGACTTACGACGGGGACCTCAGGGACCCGCTCTTGTGGGCTCAGGAAAGGCCAGTCCCCATGCAAGTTCCTCGGGGGCCTCTCGGGATTCCTCTCCCGTCGATGCCGGCGCCTACGACCTTGTGTGAAGTCGGGGCCGGAACCTGAGGATTCCTCTCCAGTGCTGACATGGATCTTGGGGTACTTCTGGAGTCTCCCCAGGGGAGTCAGTCCTCGTCTCGAATGCGGGCATGCACTTGCGCTTTCCTCCAGAGCGGTAGCAGCAGTGTCACGCAGTCCGCCGCGTGGATCAAAGGATCTATGGTTTTCCCTCGAGTCTTTCCCACGAGGCTTTCCCACGAGGCTTTCCCACAGGGCGGTCCCACGTGCACACGTGGTGGGAGTCGATCCTCGGCTTGAACGTCAAGGCAGTGCAGGGAAAACAGGTTCCTCTGGAATGGACTGAAACATCTGGGGGACTCTTGGAATGGTGGCACGACCCTGGAGTTCCTCTCGCCTTTCCTGTGGAGAGCGCCTCCTCTTGAGATGCGACGGGAACGCCGGGAATTCTTTCCCTACGAAACAGGGAAAGGATCCCTCATCTCGAACTAGGAGGCGGAAACGGGGCTCCCCTGGATGTGTGCGGGACCCTCGTGCTTCCTCTCGAGTGGAGACGGGTATGTCGGGGAACTTCTTGAGTTGCAGCAAGGGTGTGAAGGACCCTTTGGAAGTTCCAGTGGTTAGATGTGATTAGCCTCGAGAAGCCTCAGCGGAAATGGGCCTCATCTCGCCTGGAGGGCAAAACCTCCTGGATTTTCTCTAGTTGCGGCAGGTGCTCTCGACTTACGACGGGGACCTCAGGGACCCGCTCTGGTGGCCTCAGGAAAGGCCAGTCCCCATGCGAGTTCCTCGGGGGCCTCTCGGGATTCCTCTGCCGTCGATGCCGGGGCCTAAGACCTTGTGGGAAGTCGGGGCCGGAACCTGAGGATTCCTCTCCAGTGCTGACATGGATCTTGGGGTACTTCTGGAGTCTCCCCAGGGGAGTCAGTGCTCGTCTCGAATGCGGGCATGCACTTGCATTTTCCTCCAGAGCGGTAGCAGCAGTGTCACGCAGTCCGCCGCGTGGATCAAAGGATCTATGGTTTTCCCTCGAGTCTTTCCCACGAGACTTCCGACGAGGCTTTCCCACAGGGCGGTCCCACGTGCAAACGTGTTGGGAGTCCATCCTCGGCTTGAACGTCAAGGCAGTGCAGGGAAAACAGGTTCCTCTGGAATGGACTGACACATCTGGGGGACTCTTGGAATGGTGGCACGACCCTGGAGTTACTCTCGCCTTTCCTGTGGAGAGCGCCTCTTGAGATGCGACGGGATCGCCGGGAATTCTTTCGCTTCGAAACAGGGAAAGGATCCCTCATCTCGAGCTAGGAGGCGGAAACGGGGCTCCCCTGGATGTGTGCGGGACCCTCGTGCTTCCTCTCGAGTGGAGACGTGTATGTCGGGGAACTTCTTGAGTTGCAACAAGAGTGTGAAGAACCCTTTGGAAGTTCCAGTGGTTAGATTTGATTAGCCTCGAGAAGCCTCAGTGGAAATGGGCCTCATCTCGCCTGGAGGGCAAAACCTCCTGGATTATCTCGAGTTGCGGCAGGTGCTCTCGAATTACGACGGGGACCTCAGGGACCTGCTCTGGTGGCCTCAGGAAAGGCCAGTCCCCATGCGAGTTCCTCGGGGGCCTCTCGGGATTCCTCTCACGACAATGCCGGGGCCTAAGACCTTGTGTGGAGTCGGGGCCGGAACCTGAGGATTCCTCTCCAGTGCTGACTTGGATCTTGGGGTACTTCTGGAGTCTCCCCAGGGGAGTCAGTCCTCGTCTCGAATGCGGGCATGCACTTGCGCTTTCCTCCAGAGCGGTAGCAGCAGTGTCACGCAGTCCGCCGCGTGGATCAAAGGATCTATGGTTTTCCCTCGAGTCTTTCCCACGAGGCTTTCCCACGAGGCTTTCCCACAGGGCGGTCCCACGTGCACACGTGCTGGGAGTCCATCCTCTGCTTGAACGTCAAGGCAGTGCAGGGAAAACAGGTTCCTCTGGAATGGACTGACACATCTGGGGGACTCTTGGAATGGTGGCACGACCCTGGAGTTCCTCTCGCCTTTCCTGTGGAGAGCGCCTCCTCTTGAGATGGGACGGGAACGCCGGGAATTCTTTCCCTACGAAACAGGGAAAGGATCCCTCATCTCGAGCTAGGAGGCGGAAACGGGGCTCCCCTGGATGTGTGCGGGACCCTCGTGCTTCCTCTCGAGTGGAGACGGGTATGTCGGGGAACTTCTTGAGTTGCAGCAAGGGTGTGAAGGACCCTTTGGAAGTTCCAGTGGTTAGATGTGATTAGCCTCGAGAAGCCTCAGCGGAAATGGGCCTCATCTCGCCTGGAGGGAAAAACCTCCTGGATTTTCTCGAGTTGCGGCAGGTGCTCTCGACTTACGACGGGGACCTCAGGGACCCGCTCTGGTGGCCTCAGGAAAGGCCAGTCCCCATGCGAGTTCCTCGGGGTCTTCTCGGGATTCCTCTCCCGTCGATGCCGGTTCCTAAGACGTTGTGTGGAGTCGGGGCCGGAACCTGAGGATTCCTCTCCAGTGCTCACATGGATCTTGGGGTATTTCTGGAGTCTCCCCAGGGGAGTCAGTGCTCGTCTCGAATGCGAGCATGCTCTTGCGCTTTCCTGCAGAACGGTAGCAGCAATGTCACACAGCCTGCCGCGTGGATCAAAGGATCTATGGTTTTCCCTCGAGTCTTTCCCACGAGGCTTTCCCAAGAGGCTTTCCTACAGGGCTGTCCCACGTGCACACGTGGTGGGAGTCGATCCTCGGCTTGAACGTCAAGGCAGTGCAGGGAAAACAGGTTCCTCTGGAATGGACTGACACATCTGGGGGGCTCTTGGAATGGTGGCACGACCCTGGAGTTCCTCTCGCCTTTCCTGTGGAGAGCGCCTTCTCTTGAGATGCGACGGGAACGCCGGGAATTCTTTCCCTACGAAACAGGGAAAGGATCCCTCATCTCGAGCTAGGAGGCGGAAACGGGGCTCCCCTGGTTGTGTGCGGGACCCTCGTGCTTCCTCTCTAGTGGAGACGGGTATGTCGGGGAACTTCTTGAGTTGCAGCAAGGGTGTGAAGGACCCTTTGGAAGTTCCCGTGGTTAGATGTGATTAGCCTCGAGAAGCCTCAGCGGAAATGGGCCTCATCTCGCCTGGAGGGCAAAACCTCCTGGATTTTCTCGAGTTGCGGCAGGTGCTCTCGACTTAGACGGGGACCTCAGGGACCTGCTCTGGTGGCCTCAGGAAAGGCCAGTCCCCATGCGAGTTCCTCGGGGGCCTCTCGGGATTCCTCTCCCGTCGATGCCGGGGCCTAAAACCTTGTGTCGAGTCGGGGCCGGAACCTGAGGATTCCTCTGCAGTGCTGACATGGATCTTGGGGTACTTCTGGAGTCTCCCCAGGGGAGTCAGTGCTCGTCTCGAATGCGGGCATGCACTTGCGCTTTCCTCCAGAGCGGTAGCAGCAGTGTCACGCAGTCCGCGCGTGGATCAAAGGATCTATGGTTTTCCCTCGAGTCTTTCCCACGAGGCTTTCCCACGAGGCTTTCCCACAGGGCTGTCCCACGTGCACACGTGGTGGGAGTCGATCCTCGGCTTGAACGTCAAGGCAGTTCAGGGAAAACAGGTTCCTCTGGAATGGACTGACACATCTGGGGGACTCTTGAAATTGTGGCACGACCCTGGAGTTCCTCTCGCCTTTCCTGTGGAGAGCGCCTCCTCTTGAGATGCGACGGGAACGCCGGGAATTCTTTCCTTACAAAACAGGGAAAGGATCCCTCATCTCGAGCTAGGAGGCGGAAACGCGGCTCCCCTGGATGTGTGCGGGACCCTCGTGCTTCCTCTCGAGTGGAGACGGGTATGTCGGGGAACTTCCTGAGTTGCAGCAAGGGTGTGAAGGACCCTTTGGAAGTTCCAGGGGTTAGATGTGATGAGCCTCGAGAATCCTCAGCGGAAATGGGCCTCATCTCGCCTGGAGGGCAAAACCTCCTGGATTTTCTCGAGTTGAGGCAGGTGCTCTCGACTTACGACGGGGACCTCAGGGACCCGCTCTGGTGGCCTCAGGAAAGGCCAGTCCCTATACGAGTTCCTCTTGGGACTCTCGGGATTCCTCTGTCGTCGATGCCGGGGCCTAAGACCTTGTGTGGAGTCGGGGCCGGAACCTGAGGATTCCTCTGCACTGCTGACATGGATCTTGGGGTACTTCTGGAGTCTCCCCTGGGGAGTCAGTGCTCGTCTCGAATGCGGGCATGCACTTGCGCTTTCCTCCAGAGCGGTAGCAGTAGTTTCACGCAGTCCGCCGCGTGGATCAAAGGATTTATGGTTTTCCCTCGAGTCTTTCCCACGAGGCTTTCCCACGAGGCTTTCCCACAGGGCTGTCCCACGTGCACACGTGGTGGGAGTCGATCCTCGGCTTGAACGTCAAGGCAGTGCAGGGAAAACAGGTTCCTCTGGAATGGACTGACACATCTGGGGGACTCTTGGAATGGTGGCACGACCCTGGAGTTTCTCTCGCCTTTCCTGTGGAGAGCGCCTCCTCTTGAGATGCGACGGGAACGCCGGGAATTCTTTCCCTACGAAACAGGGAAAGGATCCCTCATCTCGAGCTAGGAGGCGGAAACGGGGCTCCCCTGGATGTGTGCGGGACCCTCGTGCTTCCTCTCGAGTGGAGACGGGTATGTCGGGGAACTTCTTGAGTTGCAACAAGGGTGTGAAGGACCCTTTGGAAGTTCCAGTGGTTAGACGTGATTAGCCTCGAGAAGCCTCAGCGGAAATGGGCCTCATCTCGCCTGGAGGGCAAAACCTCCTGGATTTTCTCGAGTTGCCGCAGCTGCTCTCGACTTACGACGGGGACCTCAGGGACCCGCTCTTGTGGGCTCAGGAAAGGCCAGTCCCCATGCAAGTTCCTCGGGGGCCTCTCGGGATTCCTCTCCCGTCGATTCCGGCGCCTACGACCTTGTGTGAAGTCGGGGCCGGAACCTGAGGATTCCTCTCCAGTGCTGACATGGATCTTGGGGTACTTCTGGAGTCTCCCCAGGGGAGTCAGTCCTCGTCTCGAATGCGGGCATGCACTTGCGCTTTCCTCCAGAGCGGTAGCAGCAGTGTCACGCAGTCCGCCGCGTGAATCAAAGGATCTATGGTTTTCCCTCGAGTCTTTCCCACGAGGCTTTCCCACGAGGCTTTCCCACAGGGCGGTCCCACGTGCACACGTGGTGGGAGTCGATCCTCGGCTTGAACGTCAAGGCAGTGCAGGGAAAACAGGTTCCTCTGGAATGGACTGAAACATCTGGGGGACTCTTGGAATGGTGGCACGACCCTGGAGTTCCTCTCGCCTTTCCTGTGGAGAGCGCCTCCTCTTGAGATGCGACGGGAACGCCGGGAATTCTTTCCCTACGAAACAGGGAAAGGATCCCTCATCTCGAACTAGGAGGCGGAAACGGGGCTCCCCTGGATGTGTGCGGGACCCTCGTGCTTCCTCTCGAGTGGAGACGGGTATGTCGGGGAACTTCTTGAGTTGCAGCAAGGGTGTGAAGGACCCTTTGGAAGTTCCAGTGGTTAGATGTGATTAGCCTCGAGAAGCCTCAGCGGAAATGGGCCTCATCTCGCCTGGAGGGCAAAACCTCCTGGATTTTCTCTAGTTGCGGCAGGTGCTCTCGACTTACGACGGGGACCTCAGGGACCTGCTCTGGTGGCCTCAGGAAAGGCCAGTCCCCATGCGAGTTCCTCGGGGGCCTCTCGGGATTCCTCTCACGACAATGCCGGGGCCTAAGACCTTGTGTGGAGTCGGGGCCGGAACCTGAGGATTCCTCTCCAGTGCTGACTTGGATCTTGGGGTACTTCTGGAGTCTCCCCAGGGGAGTCAGTCCTCGTCTCGAATGCGGGCATGCACTTGCGCTTTCCTCCAGAGCGGTAGCAGCAGTGTCACGCAGTCCGCCGCGTGGATCAAAGGATCTATGGTTTTCCCTCGAGTCTTTCCCACGAGGCTTTCCCACGAGGCTTTCCCACAGGGCGGTCCCACGTGCACACGTGCTGGGAGTCCATCCTCTGCTTGAACGTCAAGGCAGTGCAGGGAAAACAGGTTCCTCTGGAATGGACTGACACATCTGGGGGACTCTTGGAATGGTGGCACGACCCTGGAGTTCCTCTCGCCTTTCCTGTGGAGAGCGCCTCCTCTTGAGATGGGACGGGAACGCCGGGAATTCTTTCCCTACGAAACAGGGAAAGGATCCCTCATCTCGAGCTAGGAGGCGGAAACGGGGCTCCCCTGGATGTGTGCGGGACCCTCGTGCTTCCTCTCGAGTGGAGACGGGTATGTCGGGGAACTTCTTGAGTTGCAGCAAGGGTGTGAAGGACCCTTTGGAAGTTCCAGTGGTTAGATGTGATTAGCCTCGAGAAGCCTCAGCGGAAATGGGCCTCATCTCGCCTGGAGGGAAAAACCTCCTGGATTTTCTCGAGTTGCGGCAGGTGCTCTCGACTTACGACGGGGACCTCAGGGACCCGCTCTGGTGGCCTCAGGAAAGGCCAGTCCCCATGCGAGTTCCTCGGGGTCTTCTCGGGATTCCTCTCCCGTCGATGCCGGTTCCTAAGACGTTGTGTGGAGTCGGGGCCGGAACCTGAGGATTCCTCTCCAGTGCTCACATGGATCTTGGGGTATTTCTGGAGTCTCCCCAGGGGAGTCAGTGCTCGTCTCGAATGCGAGCATGCTCTTGCGCTTTCCTGCAGAACGGTAGCAGCAATGTCACACAGCCTGCCGCGTGGATCAAAGGATCTATGGTTTTCCCTCGAGTCTTTCCCACGAGGCTTTCCCAAGAGGCTTTCCTACAGGGCTGTCCCACGTGCACACGTGGTGGGAGTCGATCCTCGGCTTGAACGTCAAGGCAGTGCAGGGAAAACAGGTTCCTCTGGAATGGACTGACACATCTGGGGGGCTCTTGGAATGGTGGCACGACCCTGGAGTTCCTCTCGCCTTTCCTGTGGAGAGCGCCTTCTCTTGAGATGCGACGGGAACGCCGGGAATTCTTTCCCTACGAAACAGGGAAAGGATCCCTCATCTCGAGCTAGGAGGCGGAAACGGGGCTCCCCTGGTTGTGTGCGGGACCCTCGTGCTTCCTCTCTAGTGGAGACGGGTATGTCGGGGAACTTCTTGAGTTGCAGCAAGGGTGTGAAGGACCCTTTGGAAGTTCCCGTGGTTAGATGTGATTAGCCTCGAGAAGCCTCAGCGGAAATGGGCCTCATCTCGCCTGGAGGGCAAAACCTCCTGGATTTTCTCGAGTTGCGGCAGGTGCTCTCGACTTAGACGGGGACCTCAGGGACCTGCTCTGGTGGCCTCAGGAAAGGCCAGTCCCCATGCGAGTTCCTCGGGGGCCTCTCGGGATTCCTCTCCCGTCGATGCCGGGGCCTAAAACCTTGTGTCGAGTCGGGGCCGGAACCTGAGGATTCCTCTGCAGTGCTGACATGGATCTTGGGGTACTTCTGGAGTCTCCCCAGGGGAGTCAGTGCTCGTCTCGAATGCGGGCATGCACTTGCGCTTTCCTCCAGAGCGGTAGCAGCAGTGTCACGCAGTCCGCGCGTGGATCAAAGGATCTATGGTTTTCCCTCGAGTCTTTCCCACGAGGCTTTCCCACGAGGCTTTCCCACAGGGCTGTCCCACGTGCACACGTGGTGGGAGTCGATCCTCGGCTTGAACGTCAAGGCAGTTCAGGGAAAACAGGTTCCTCTGGAATGGACTGACACATCTGGGGGACTCTTGAAATTGTGGCACGACCCTGGAGTTCCTCTCGCCTTTCCTGTGGAGAGCGCCTCCTCTTGAGATGCGACGGGAACGCCGGGAATTCTTTCCTTACAAAACAGGGAAAGGATCCCTCATCTCGAGCTAGGAGGCGGAAACGCGGCTCCCCTGGATGTGTGCGGGACCCTCGTGCTTCCTCTCGAGTGGAGACGGGTATGTCGGGGAACTTCCTGAGTTGCAGCAAGGGTGTGAAGGACCCTTTGGAAGTTCCAGGGGTTAGATGTGATGAGCCTCGAGAATCCTCAGCGGAAATGGGCCTCATCTCGCCTGGAGGGCAAAACCTCCTGGATTTTCTCGAGTTGAGGCAGGTGCTCTCGACTTACGACGGGGACCTCAGGGACCCGCTCTGGTGGCCTCAGGAAAGGCCAGTCCCTATACGAGTTCCTCTTGGGACTCTCGGGATTCCTCTGTCGTCGATGCCGGGGCCTAAGACCTTGTGTGGAGTCGGGGCCGGAACCTGAGGATTCCTCTGCACTGCTGACATGGATCTTGGGGTACTTCTGGAGTCTCCCCTGGGGAGTCAGTGCTCGTCTCGAATGCGGGCATGCACTTGCGCTTTCCTCCAGAGCGGTAGCAGTAGTTTCACGCAGTCCGCCGCGTGGATCAAAGGATTTATGGTTTTCCCTCGAGTCTTTCCCACGAGGCTTTCCCACGAGGCTTTCCCACAGGGCTGTCCCACGTGCACACGTGGTGGGAGTCGATCCTCGGCTTGAACGTCAAGGCAGTGCAGGGAAAACAGGTTCCTCTGGAATGGACTGACACATCTGGGGGACTCTTGGAATGGTGGCACGACCCTGGAGTTTCTCTCGCCTTTCCTGTGGAGAGCGCCTCCTCTTGAGATGCGACGGGAACGCCGGGAATTCTTTCCCTACGAAACAGGGAAAGGATCCCTCATCTCGAGCTAGGAGGCGGAAACGGGGCTCCCCTGGATGTGTGCGGGACCCTCGTGCTTCCTCTCGAGTGGAGACGGGTATGTCGGGGAACTTCTTGAGTTGCAACAAGGGTGTGAAGGACCCTTTGGAAGTTCCAGTGGTTAGACGTGATTAGCCTCGAGAAGCCTCAGCGGAAATGGGCCTCATCTCGCCTGGAGGGCAAAACCTCCTGGATTTTCTCGAGTTGCCGCAGCTGCTCTCGACTTACGACGGGGACCTCAGGGACCCGCTCTTGTGGGCTCAGGAAAGGCCAGTCCCCATGCAAGTTCCTCGGGGGCCTCTCGGGATTCCTCTCCCGTCGATGCCGGCGCCTACGACCTTGTGTGAAGTCGGGGCCGGAACCTGAGGATTCCTCTCCAGTGCTGACATGGATCTTGGGGTACTTCTGGAGTCTCCCCAGGGGAGTCAGTCCTCGTCTCGAATGCGGGCATGCACTTGCGCTTTCCTCCAGAGCGGTAGCAGCAGTGTCACGCAGTCCGCCGCGTGGATCAAAGGATCTATGGTTTTCCCTCGAGTCTTTCCCACGAGGCTTTCCCACGAGGCTTTCCCACAGGGCGGTCCCACGTGCACACGTGGTGGGAGTCGATCCTCGGCTTGAACGTCAAGGCAGTGCAGGGAAAACAGGTTCCTCTGGAATGGACTGAAACATCTGGGGGACTCTTGGAATGGTGGCACGACCCTGGAGTTCCTCTCGCCTTTCCTGTGGAGAGCGCCTCCTCTTGAGATGCGACGGGAACGCCGGGAATTCTTTCCCTACGAAACAGGGAAAGGATCCCTCATCTCGAACTAGGAGGCGGAAACGGGGCTCCCCTGGATGTGTGCGGGACCCTCGTGCTTCCTCTCGAGTGGAGACGGGTATGTCGGGGAACTTCTTGAGTTGCAGCAAGGGTGTGAAGGACCCTTTGGAAGTTCCAGTGGTTAGATGTGATTAGCCTCGAGAAGCCTCAGCGGAAATGGGCCTCATCTCGCCTGGAGGGCAAAACCTCCTGGATTTTCTCTAGTTGCGGCAGGTGCTCTCGACTTACGACGGGGACCTCAGGGACCCGCTCTGGTGGCCTCAGGAAAGGCCAGTCCCCATGCGAGTTCCTCGGGGGCCTCTCGGGATTCCTCTGCCGTCGATGCCGGGGCCTAAGACCTTGTGGGAAGTCGGGGCCGGAACCTGAGGATTCCTCTCCAGTGCTGACATGGATCTTGGGGTACTTCTGGAGTCTCCCCAGGGGAGTCAGTGCTCGTCTCGAATGCGGGCATGCACTTGCATTTTCCTCCAGAGCGGTAGCAGCAGTGTCACGCAGTCCGCCGCGTGGATCAAAGGATCTATGGTTTTCCCTCGAGTCTTTCCCACGAGACTTCCGACGAGGCTTTCCCACAGGGCGGTCCCACGTGCAAACGTGTTGGGAGTCCATCCTCGGCTTGAACGTCAAGGCAGTGCAGGGAAAACAGGTTCCTCTGGAATGGACTGACACATCTGGGGGACTCTTGGAATGGTGGCACGACCCTGGAGTTACTCTCGCCTTTCCTGTGGAGAGCGCCTCTTGAGATGCGACGGGATCGCCGGGAATTCTTTCGCTTCGAAACAGGGAAAGGATCCCTCATCTCGAGCTAGGAGGCGGAAACGGGGCTCCCCTGGATGTGTGCGGGACCCTCGTGCTTCCTCTCGAGTGGAGACGTGTATGTCGGGGAACTTCTTGAGTTGCAACAAGAGTGTGAAGAACCCTTTGGAAGTTCCAGTGGTTAGATTTGATTAGCCTCGAGAAGCCTCAGTGGAAATGGGCCTCATCTCGCCTGGAGGGCAAAACCTCCTGGATTATCTCGAGTTGCGGCAGGTGCTCTCGAATTACGACGGGGACCTCAGGGACCTGCTCTGGTGGCCTCAGGAAAGGCCAGTCCCCATGCGAGTTCCTCGGGGGCCTCTCGGGATTCCTCTCACGACAATGCCGGGGCCTAAGACCTTGTGTGGAGTCGGGGCCGGAACCTGAGGATTCCTCTCCAGTGCTGACTTGGATCTTGGGGTACTTCTGGAGTCTCCCCAGGGGAGTCAGTCCTCGTCTCGAATGCGGGCATGCACTTGCGCTTTCCTCCAGAGCGGTAGCAGCAGTGTCACGCAGTCCGCCGCGTGGATCAAAGGATCTATGGTTTTCCCTCGAGTCTTTCCCACGAGGCTTTCCCACGAGGCTTTCCCACAGGGCGGTCCCACGTGCACACGTGCTGGGAGTCCATCCTCTGCTTGAACGTCAAGGCAGTGCAGGGAAAACAGGTTCCTCTGGAATGGACTGACACATCTGGGGGACTCTTGGAATGGTGGCACGACCCTGGAGTTCCTCTCGCCTTTCCTGTGGAGAGCGCCTCCTCTTGAGATGGGACGGGAACGCCGGGAATTCTTTCCCTACGAAACAGGGAAAGGATCCCTCATCTCGAGCTAGGAGGCGGAAACGGGGCTCCCCTGGATGTGTGCGGGACCCTCGTGCTTCCTCTCGAGTGGAGACGGGTATGTCGGGGAACTTCTTGAGTTGCAGCAAGGGTGTGAAGGACCCTTTGGAAGTTCCAGTGGTTAGATGTGATTAGCCTCGAGAAGCCTCAGCGGAAATGGGCCTCATCTCGCCTGGAGGGAAAAACCTCCTGGATTTTCTCGAGTTGCGGCAGGTGCTCTCGACTTACGACGGGGACCTCAGGGACCCGCTCTGGTGGCCTCAGGAAAGGCCAGCCCCCTGCGAGTTCCTCGGGGTCTTCTCGGGATTCCTCTCCCGTCGATGCCGGTTCCTAAGACGTTGTGTGGAGTCGGGGCCGGAACCTGAGGATTCCTCTCCAGTGCTCACATGGATCTTGGGGTATTTCTGGAGTCTCCCCAGGGGAGTCAGTGCTCGTCTCGAATGCGAGCATGCTCTTGCGCTTTCCTGCAGAACGGTAGCAGCAATGTCACACAGCCTGCCGCGTGGATCAAAGGATCTATGGTTTTCCCTCGAGTCTTTCCCACGAGGCTTTCCCAAGAGGCTTTCCTACAGGGCTGTCCCACGTGCACACGTGGTGGGAGTCGATCCTCGGCTTGAACGTCAAGGCAGTGCAGGGAAAACAGGTTCCTCTGGAATGGACTGACACATCTGGGGGGCTCTTGGAATGGTGGCACGACCCTGGAGTTCCTCTCGCCTTTCCTGTGGAGAGCGCCTTCTCTTGAGATGCGACGGGAACGCCGGGAATTCTTTCCCTACGAAACAGGGAAAGGATCCCTCATCTCGAGCTAGGAGGCGGAAACGGGGCTCCCCTGGTTGTGTGCGGGACCCTCGTGCTTCCTCTCTAGTGGAGACGGGTATGTCGGGGAACTTCTTGAGTTGCAGCAAGGGTGTGAAGGACCCTTTGGAAGTTCCCGTGGTTAGATGTGATTAGCCTCGAGAAGCCTCAGCGGAAATGGGCCTCATCTCGCCTGGAGGGCAAAACCTCCTGGATTTTCTCGAGTTGCGGCAGGTGCTCTCGACTTAGACGGGGACCTCAGGGACCTGCTCTGGTGGCCTCAGGAAAGGCCAGTCCCCATGCGAGTTCCTCGGGGGCCTCTCGGGATTCCTCTCCCGTCGATGCCGGGGCCTAAAACCTTGTGTCGAGTCGGGGCCGGAACCTGAGGATTCCTCTGCAGTGCTGACATGGATCTTGGGGTACTTCTGGAGTCTCCCCAGGGGAGTCAGTGCTCGTCTCGAATGCGGGCATGCACTTGCGCTTTCCTCCAGAGCGGTAGCAGCAGTGTCACGCAGTCCGCGCGTGGATCAAAGGATCTATGGTTTTCCCTCGAGTCTTTCCCACGAGGCTTTCCCACGAGGCTTTCCCACAGGGCTGTCCCACGTGCACACGTGGTGGGAGTCGATCCTCGGCTTGAACGTCAAGGCAGTTCAGGGAAAACAGGTTCCTCTGGAATGGACTGACACATCTGGGGGACTCTTGAAATTGTGGCACGACCCTGGAGTTCCTCTCGCCTTTCCTGTGGAGAGCGCCTCCTCTTGAGATGCGACGGGAACGCCGGGAATTCTTTCCTTACAAAACAGGGAAAGGATCCCTCATCTCGAGCTAGGAGGCGGAAACGCGGCTCCCCTGGATGTGTGCGGGACCCTCGTGCTTCCTCTCGAGTGGAGACGGGTATGTCGGGGAACTTCCTGAGTTGCAGCAAGGGTGTGAAGGACCCTTTGGAAGTTCCAGGGGTTAGATGTGATGAGCCTCGAGAATCCTCAGCGGAAATGGGCCTCATCTCGCCTGGAGGGCAAAACCTCCTGGATTTTCTCGAGTTGAGGCAGGTGCTCTCGACTTACGACGGGGACCTCAGGGACCCGCTCTGGTGGCCTCAGGAAAGGCCAGTCCCTATACGAGTTCCTCTTGGGACTCTCGGGATTCCTCTGTCGTCGATGCCGGGGCCTAAGACCTTGTGTGGAGTCGGGGCCGGAACCTGAGGATTCCTCTGCACTGCTGACATGGATCTTGGGGTACTTCTGGAGTCTCCCCTGGGGAGTCAGTGCTCGTCTCGAATGCGGGCATGCACTTGCGCTTTCCTCCAGAGCGGTAGCAGTAGTTTCACGCAGTCCGCCGCGTGGATCAAAGGATTTATGGTTTTCCCTCGAGTCTTTCCCACGAGGCTTTCCCACGAGGCTTTCCCACAGGGCTGTCCCACGTGCACACGTGGTGGGAGTCGATCCTCGGCTTGAACGTCAAGGCAGTGCAGGGAAAACAGGTTCCTCTGGAATGGACTGACACATCTGGGGGACTCTTGGAATGGTGGCACGACCCTGGAGTTTCTCTCGCCTTTCCTGTGGAGAGCGCCTCCTCTTGAGATGCGACGGGAACGCCGGGAATTCTTTCCCTACGAAACAGGGAAAGGATCCCTCATCTCGAGCTAGGAGGCGGAAACGGGGCTCCCCTGGATGTGTGCGGGACCCTCGTGCTTCCTCTCGAGTGGAGACGGGTATGTCGGGGAACTTCTTGAGTTGCAACAAGGGTGTGAAGGACCCTTTGGAAGTTCCAGTGGTTAGACGTGATTAGCCTCGAGAAGCCTCAGCGGAAATGGGCCTCATCTCGCCTGGAGGGCAAAACCTCCTGGATTATCTCGAGTTGCGGCAGGTGCTCTCGAATTACGACGGGGACCTCAGGGACCTGCTCTGGTGGCCTCAGGAAAGGCCAGTCCCCATGCGAGTTCCTCGGGGGCCTCTCGGGATTCCTCTCACGACAATGCCGGGGCCTAAGACCTTGTGTGGAGTCGGGGCCGGAACCTGAGGATTCCTCTCCAGTGCTCACATGGATCTTGGGGTATTTCTGGAGTCTCCCCAGGGGAGTCAGTGCTCGTCTCGAATGCGAGCATGCTCTTGCGCTTTCCTGCAGAACGGTAGCAGCAATGTCACACAGCCTGCCGCGTGGATCAAAGGATCTATGGTTTTCCCTCGAGTCTTTCCCACGAGGCTTTCCCAAGAGGCTTTCCTACAGGGCTGTCCCACGTGCACACGTGGTGGGAGTCGATCCTCGGCTTGAACGTCAAGGCAGTGCAGGGAAAACAGGTTCCTCTGGAATGGACTGACACATCTGGGGGGCTCTTGGAATGGTGGCACGACCCTGGAGTTCCTCTCGCCTTTCCTGTGGAGAGCGCCTTCTCTTGAGATGCGACGGGAACGCCGGGAATTCTTTCCCTACGAAACAGGGAAAGGATCCCTCATCTCGAGCTAGGAGGCGGAAACGGGGCTCCCCTGGTTGTGTGCGGGACCCTCGTGCTTCCTCTCTAGTGGAGACGGGTATGTCGGGGAACTTCTTGAGTTGCAGCAAGGGTGTGAAGGACCCTTTGGAAGTTCCCGTGGTTAGATGTGATTAGCCTCGAGAAGCCTCAGCGGAAATGGGCCTCATCTCGCCTGGAGGGCAAAACCTCCTGGATTTTCTCGACTTGCGGCAGGTGCTCTCGACTTAGACGGGGACCTCAGGGACCCGCTCTGGTGGCCTCAGGAAAGGCCAGTCCCCATGCGAGTTCCTCGGGGGCCTCTCGGGATTCCTCTCCCGTCGATGCCGGGGCCTAAAACCTTGTGTCGAGTCGGGGCCGGAACCTGAGGATTCCTCTGCAGTGCTGACATGGATCTTGGGGTACTTCTGGAGTCTCCCCAGGGGAGTCAGTGCTCGTCTCGAATGCGGGCATGCACTTGCGCTTTCCTCCAGAGCGGTAGCAGCAGTGTCACGCAGTCCGCGCGTGGATCAAAGGATCTATGGTTTTCCCTCGAGTCTTTCCCACGAGGCTTTCCCACGAGGCTTTCCCACAGGGCTGTCCCACGTGCACACGTGGTGGGAGTCGATCCTCGGCTTGAACGTCAAGGCAGTTCAGGGAAAACAGGTTCCTCTGGAATGGACTGACACATCTGGGGGACTCTTGAAATTGTGGCACGACCCTGGAGTTCCTCTCGCCTTTCCTGTGGAGAGCGCCTCCTCTTGAGATGCGACGGGAACGCCGGGAATTCTTTCCTTACAAAACAGGGAAAGGATCCCTCATCTCGAGCTAGGAGGCGGAAACGCGGCTCCCCTGGATGTGTGCGGGACCCTCGTGCTTCCTCTCGAGTGGAGACGGGTATGTCGGGGAACTTCCTGAGTTGCAGCAAGGGTGTGAAGGACCCTTTGGAAGTTCCAGGGGTTAGATGTGATGAGCCTCGAGAATCCTCAGCGGAAATGGGCCTCATCTCGCCTGGAGGGCAAAACCTCCTGGATTTTCTCGAGTTGAGGCAGGTGCTCTCGACTTACGACGGGGACCTCAGGGACCCGCTCTGGTGGCCTCAGGAAAGGCCAGTCCCTATACGAGTTCCTCTTGGGACTCTCGGGATTCCTCTGTCGTCGATGCCGGGGCCTAAGACCTTGTGTGGAGTCGGGGCCGGAACCTGAGGATTCCTCTGCACTGCTGACATGGATCTTGGGGTACTTCTGGAGTCTCCCCTGGGGAGTCAGTGCTCGTCTCGAATGCGGGCATGCACTTGCGCTTTCCTCCAGAGCGGTAGCAGTAGTTTCACGCAGTCCGCCGCGTGGATCAAAGGATTTATGGTTTTCCCTCGAGTCTTTCCCACGAGGCTTTCCCACGAGGCTTTCCCACAGGGCTGTCCCACGTGCACACGTGGTGGGAGTCGATCCTCGGCTTGAACGTCAAGGCAGTGCAGGGAAAACAGGTTCCTCTGGAATGGACTGACACATCTGGGGGACTCTTGGAATGGTGGCACGACCCTGGAGTTTCTCTCGCCTTTCCTGTGGAGAGCGCCTCCTCTTGAGATGCGACGGGAACGCCGGGAATTCTTTCCCTACGAAACAGGGAAAGGATCCCTCATCTCGAGCTAGGAGGCGGAAACGGGGCTCCCCTGGATGTGTGCGGGACCCTCGTGCTTCCTCTCGAGTGGAGACGGGTATGTCGGGGAACTTCTTGAGTTGCAACAAGGGTGTGAAGGACCCTTTGGAAGTTCCAGTGGTTAGACGTGATTAGCCTCGAGAAGCCTCAGCGGAAATGGGCCTCATCTCGCCTGGAGGGCAAAACCTCCTGGATTTTCTCGAGTTGCCGCAGCTGCTCTCGACTTACGACGGGGACCTCAGGGACCCGCTCTTGTGGGCTCAGGAAAGGCCAGTCCCCATGCAAGTTCCTCGGGGGCCTCTCGGGATTCCTCTCCCGTCGATGCCGGCGCCTACGACCTTGTGTGAAGTCGGGGCCGGAACCTGAGGATTCCTCTCCAGTGCTGACATGGATCTTGGGGTACTTCTGGAGTCTCCCCAGGGGAGTCAGTCCTCGTCTCGAATGCGGGCATGCACTTGCGCTTTCCTCCAGAGCGGTAGCAGCAGTGTCACGCAGTCCGCCGCGTGGATCAAAGGATCTATGGTTTTCCCTCGAGTCTTTCCCACGAGGCTTTCCCACGAGGCTTTCCCACAGGGCGGTCCCACGTGCACACGTGGTGGGAGTCGATCCTCGGCTTGAACGTCAAGGCAGTGCAGGGAAAACAGGTTCCTCTGGAATGGACTGAAACATCTGGGGGACTCTTGGAATGGTGGCACGACCCTGGAGTTCCTCTCGCCTTTCCTGTGGAGAGCGCCTCCTCTTGAGATGCGACGGGAACGCCGGGAATTCTTTCCCTACGAAACAGGGAAAGGATCCCTCATCTCGAACTAGGAGGCGGAAACGGGGCTCCCCTGGATGTGTGCGGGACCCTCGTGCTTCCTCTCGAGTGGAGACGGGTATGTCGGGGAACTTCTTGAGTTGCAGCAAGGGTGTGAAGGACCCTTTGGAAGTTCCAGTGGTTAGATGTGATTAGCCTCGAGAAGCCTCAGCGGAAATGGGCCTCATCTCGCCTGGAGGGCAAAACCTCCTGGATTTTCTCTAGTTGCGGCAGGTGCTCTCGACTTACGACGGGGACCTCAGGGACCCGCTCTGGTGGCCTCAGGAAAGGCCAGTCCCCATGCGAGTTCCTCGGGGGCCTCTCGGGATTCCTCTGCCGTCGATGCCGGGGCCTAAGACCTTGTGGGAAGTCGGGGCCGGAACCTGAGGATTCCTCTCCAGTGCTGACATGGATCTTGGGGTACTTCTGGAGTCTCCCCAGGGGAGTCAGTGCTCGTCTCGAATGCGGGCATGCACTTGCATTTTCCTCCAGAGCGGTAGCAGCAGTGTCACGCAGTCCGCCGCGTGGATCAAAGGATCTATGGTTTTCCCTCGAGTCTTTCCCACGAGACTTCCGACGAGGCTTTCCCACAGGGCGGTCCCACGTGCAAACGTGTTGGGAGTCCATCCTCGGCTTGAACGTCAAGGCAGTGCAGGGAAAACAGGTTCCTCTGGAATGGACTGACACATCTGGGGGACTCTTGGAATGGTGGCACGACCCTGGAGTTACTCTCGCCTTTCCTGTGGAGAGCGCCTCTTGAGATGCGACGGGATCGCCGGGAATTCTTTCGCTTCGAAACAGGGAAAGGATCCCTCATCTCGAGCTAGGAGGCGGAAACGGGGCTCCCCTGGATGTGTGCGGGACCCTCGTGCTTCCTCTCGAGTGGAGACGTGTATGTCGGGGAACTTCTTGAGTTGCAACAAGAGTGTGAAGAACCCTTTGGAAGTTCCAGGGGTTAGATGTGATGAGCCTCGAGAATCCTCAGCGGAAATGGGCCTCATCTCGCCTGGAGGGCAAAACCTCCTGGATTTTCTCGAGTTGAGGCAGGTGCTCTCGACTTACGACGGGGACCTCAGGGACCCGCTCTGGTGGCCTCAGGAAAGGCCAGTCCCTATACGAGTTCCTCTTGGGACTCTCGGGATTCCTCTGTCGTCGATGCCGGGGCCTAAGACCTTGTGTGGAGTCGGGGCCGGAACCTGAGGATTCCTCTGCACTGCTGACATGGATCTTGGGGTACTTCTGGAGTCTCCCCTGGGGAGTCAGTGCTCGTCTCGAATGCGGGCATGCACTTGCGCTTTCCTCCAGAGCGGTAGCAGTAGTTTCACGCAGTCCGCCGCGTGGATCAAAGGATTTATGGTTTTCCCTCGAGTCTTTCCCACGAGGCTTTCCCACGAGGCTTTCCCACAGGGCTGTCCCACGTGCACACGTGGTGGGAGTCGATCCTCGGCTTGAACGTCAAGGCAGTGCAGGGAAAACAGGTTCCTCTGGAATGGACTGACACATCTGGGGGACTCTTGGAATGGTGGCACGACCCTGGAGTTTCTCTCGCCTTTCCTGTGGAGAGCGCCTCCTCTTGAGATGCGACGGGAACGCCGGGAATTCTTTCCCTACGAAACAGGGAAAGGATCCCTCATCTCGAGCTAGGAGGCGGAAACGGGGCTCCCCTGGATGTGTGCGGGACCCTCGTGCTTCCTCTCGAGTGGAGACGGGTATGTCGGGGAACTTCTTGAGTTGCAACAAGGGTGTGAAGGACCCTTTGGAAGTTCCAGTGGTTAGACGTGATTAGCCTCGAGAAGCCTCAGCGGAAATGGGCCTCATCTCGCCTGGAGGGCAAAACCTCCTGGATTTTCTCGAGTTGCCGCAGCTGCTCTCGACTTACGACGGGGACCTCAGGGACCCGCTCTTGTGGGCTCAGGAAAGGCCAGTCCCCATGCAAGTTCCTCGGGGGCCTCTCGGGATTCCTCTCCCGTCGATGCCGGCGCCTACGACCTTGTGTGAAGTCGGGGCCGGAACCTGAGGATTCCTCTCCAGTGCTGACATGGATCTTGGGGTACTTCTGGAGTCTCCCCAGGGGAGTCAGTCCTCGTCTCGAATGCGGGCATGCACTTGCGCTTTCCTCCAGAGCGGTAGCAGCAGTGTCACGCAGTCCGCCGCGTGGATCAAAGGATCTATGGTTTTCCCTCGAGTCTTTCCCACGAGGCTTTCCCACGAGGCTTTCCCACAGGGCGGTCCCACGTGCACACGTGGTGGGAGTCGATCCTCGGCTTGAACGTCAAGGCAGTGCAGGGAAAACAGGTTCCTCTGGAATGGACTGAAACATCTGGGGGACTCTTGGAATGGTGGCACGACCCTGGAGTTCCTCTCGCCTTTCCTGTGGAGAGCGCCTCCTCTTGAGATGCGACGGGAACGCCGGGAATTCTTTCCCTACGAAACAGGGAAAGGATCCCTCATCTCGAACTAGGAGGCGGAAACGGGGCTCCCCTGGATGTGTGCGGGACCCTCGTGCTTCCTCTCGAGTGGAGACGGGTATGTCGGGGAACTTCTTGAGTTGCAGCAAGGGTGTGAAGGACCCTTTGGAAGTTCCAGTGGTTAGATGTGATTAGCCTCGAGAAGCCTCAGCGGAAATGGGCCTCATCTCGCCTGGAGGGCAAAACCTCCTGGATTTTCTCTAGTTGCGGCAGGTGCTCTCGACTTACGACGGGGACCTCAGGGACCCGCTCTGGTGGCCTCAGGAAAGGCCAGTCCCCATGCGAGTTCCTCGGGGGCCTCTCGGGATTCCTCTGCCGTCGATGCCGGGGCCTAAGACCTTGTGGGAAGTCGGGGCCGGAACCTGAGGATTCCTCTCCAGTGCTGACATGGATCTTGGGGTACTTCTGGAGTCTCCCCAGGGGAGTCAGTGCTCGTCTCGAATGCGGGCATGCACTTGCATTTTCCTCCAGAGCGGTAGCAGCAGTGTCACGCAGTCCGCCGCGTGGATCAAAGGATCTATGGTTTTCCCTCGAGTCTTTCCCACGAGACTTCCGACGAGGCTTTCCCACAGGGCGGTCCCACGTGCAAACGTGTTGGGAGTCCATCCTCGGCTTGAACGTCAAGGCAGTGCAGGGAAAACAGGTTCCTCTGGAATGGACTGACACATCTGGGGGACTCTTGGAATGGTGGCACGACCCTGGAGTTACTCTCGCCTTTCCTGTGGAGAGCGCCTCTTGAGATGCGACGGGATCGCCGGGAATTCTTTCGCTTCGAAACAGGGAAAGGATCCCTCATCTCGAGCTAGGAGGCGGAAACGGGGCTCCCCTGGATGTGTGCGGGACCCTCGTGCTTCCTCTCGAGTGGAGACGTGTATGTCGGGGAACTTCTTGAGTTGCAACAAGAGTGTGAAGAACCCTTTGGAAGTTCCAGTGGTTAGATTTGATTAGCCTCGAGAAGCCTCAGTGGAAATGGGCCTCATCTCGCCTGGAGGGCAAAACCTCCTGGATTATCTCGAGTTGCGGCAGGTGCTCTCGAATTACGACGGGGACCTCAGGGACCTGCTCTGGTGGCCTCAGGAAAGGCCAGTCCCCATGCGAGTTCCTCGGGGGCCTCTCGGGATTCCTCTCACGACAATGCCGGGGCCTAAGACCTTGTGTGGAGTCGGGGCCGGAACCTGAGGATTCCTCTCCAGTGCTGACTTGGATCTTGGGGTACTTCTGGAGTCTCCCCAGGGGAGTCAGTCCTCGTCTCGAATGCGGGCATGCACTTGCGCTTTCCTCCAGAGCGGTAGCAGCAGTGTCACGCAGTCCGCCGCGTGGATCAAAGGATCTATGGTTTTCCCTCGAGTCTTTCCCACGAGGCTTTCCCACGAGGCTTTCCCACAGGGCGGTCCCACGTGCACACGTGCTGGGAGTCCATCCTCTGCTTGAACGTCAAGGCAGTGCAGGGAAAACAGGTTCCTCTGGAATGGACTGACACATCTGGGGGACTCTTGGAATGGTGGCACGACCCTGGAGTTCCTCTCGCCTTTCCTGTGGAGAGCGCCTCCTCTTGAGATGGGACGGGAACGCCGGGAATTCTTTCCCTACGAAACAGGGAAAGGATCCCTCATCTCGAGCTAGGAGGCGGAAACGGGGCTCCCCTGGATGTGTGCGGGACCCTCGTGCTTCCTCTCGAGTGGAGACGGGTATGTCGGGGAACTTCTTGAGTTGCAGCAAGGGTGTGAAGGACCCTTTGGAAGTTCCAGTGGTTAGATGTGATTAGCCTCGAGAAGCCTCAGCGGAAATGGGCCTCATCTCGCCTGGAGGGAAAAACCTCCTGGATTTTCTCGAGTTGCGGCAGGTGCTCTCGACTTACGACGGGGACCTCAGGGACCCGCTCTGGTGGCCTCAGGAAAGGCCAGTCCCCATGCGAGTTCCTCGGGGTCTTCTCGGGATTCCTCTCCCGTCGATGCCGGTTCCTAAGACGTTGTGTGGAGTCGGGGCCGGAACCTGAGGATTCCTCTCCAGTGCTCACATGGATCTTGGGGTATTTCTGGAGTCTCCCCAGGGGAGTCAGTGCTCGTCTCGAATGCGAGCATGCTCTTGCGCTTTCCTGCAGAACGGTAGCAGCAATGTCACACAGCCTGCCGCGTGGATCAAAGGATCTATGGTTTTCCCTCGAGTCTTTCCCACGAGGCTTTCCCAAGAGGCTTTCCTACAGGGCTGTCCCACGTGCACACGTGGTGGGAGTCGATCCTCGGCTTCAACGTCAAGGCAGTGCAGGGAAAACAGGTTCCTCTGGAATGGACTGACACATCTGGGGGGCTCTTGGAATGGTGGCACGACCCTGGAGTTCCTCTCGCCTTTCCTGTGGAGAGCGCCTTCTCTTGAGATGCGACGGGAACGCCGGGAATTCTTTCCCTACGAAACAGGGAAAGGATCCCTCATCTCGAGCTAGGAGGCGGAAACGGGGCTCCCCTGGTTGTGTGCGGGACCCTCGTGCTTCCTCTCTAGTGGAGACGGGTATGTCGGGGAACTTCTTGAGTTGCAGCAAGGGTGTGAAGGACCCTTTGGAAGTTCCCGTGGTTAGATGTGATTAGCCTCGAGAAGCCTCAGCGGAAATGGGCCTCATCTCGCCTGGAGGGCAAAACCTCCTGGATTTTCTCGAGTTGCGGCAGGTGCTCTCGACTTAGACGGGGACCTCAGGGACCCGCTCTGGTGGCCTCAGGAAAGGCCAGTCCCCATGCGAGTTCCTCGGGGGCCTCTCGGGATTCCTCTCCCGTCGATGCCGGGGCCTAAAACCTTGTGTCGAGTCGGGGCCGGAACCTGAGGATTCCTCTGCAGTGCTGACATGGATCTTGGGGTACTTCTGGAGTCTCCCCAGGGGAGTCAGTGCTCGTCTCGAATGCGGGCATGCACTTGCGCTTTCCTCCAGAGCGGTAGCAGCAGTGTCACGCAGTCCGCGCGTGGATCAAAGGATCTATGGTTTTCCCTCGAGTCTTTCCCACGAGGCTTTCCCACGAGGCTTTCCCACAGGGCTGTCCCACGTGCACACGTGGTGGGAGTCGATCCTCGGCTTGAACGTCAAGGCAGTTCAGGGAAAACAGGTTCCTCTGGAATGGACTGACACATCTGGGGGACTCTTGAAATTGTGGCACGACCCTGGAGTTCCTCTCGCCTTTCCTGTGGAGAGCGCCTCCTCTTGAGATGCGACGGGAACGCCGGGAATTCTTTCCTTACAAAACAGGGAAAGGATCCCTCATCTCGAGCTAGGAGGCGGAAACGCGGCTCCCCTGGATGTGTGCGGGACCCTCGTGCTTCCTCTCGAGTGGAGACGGGTATGTCGGGGAACTTCCTGAGTTGCAGCAAGGGTGTGAAGGACCCTTTGGAAGTTCCAGGGGTTAGATGTGATGAGCCTCGAGAATCCTCAGCGGAAATGGGCCTCATCTCGCCTGGAGGGCAAAACCTCCTGGATTTTCTCGAGTTGAGGCAGGTGCTCTCGACTTACGACGGGGACCTCAGGGACCCGCTCTGGTGGCCTCAGGAAAGGCCAGTCCCTATACGAGTTCCTCTTGGGACTCTCGGGATTCCTCTGTCGTCGATGCCGGGGCCTAAGACCTTGTGTGGAGTCGGGGCCGGAACCTGAGGATTCCTCTGCACTGCTGACATGGATCTTGGGGTACTTCTGGAGTCTCCCCTGGGGAGTCAGTGCTCGTCTCGAATGCGGGCATGCACTTGCGCTTTCCTCCAGAGCGGTAGCAGTAGTTTCACGCAGTCCGCCGCGTGGATCAAAGGATTTATGGTTTTCCCTCGAGTCTTTCCCACGAGGCTTTCCCACGAGGCTTTCCCACAGGGCTGTCCCACGTGCACACGTGGTGGGAGTCGATCCTCGGCTTGAACGTCAAGGCAGTGCAGGGAAAACAGGTTCCTCTGGAATGGACTGACACATCTGGGGGACTCTTGGAATGGTGGCACGACCCTGGAGTTTCTCTCGCCTTTCCTGTGGAGAGCGCCTCCTCTTGAGATGCGACGGGAACGCCGGGAATTCTTTCCCTACGAAACAGGGAAAGGATCCCTCATCTCGAGCTAGGAGGCGGAAACGGGGCTCCCCTGGATGTGTGCGGGACCCTCGTGCTTCCTCTCGAGTGGAGACGGGTATGTCGGGGAACTTCTTGAGTTGCAACAAGGGTGTGAAGGACCCTTTGGAAGTTCCAGTGGTTAGACGTGATTAGCCTCGAGAAGCCTCAGCGGAAATGGGCCTCATCTCGCCTGGAGGGCAAAACCTCCTGGATTTTCTCGAGTTGAGGCATGTGCTCTCGACTTACGAGGGGGACCTCAGGGACCCGCTCTTGTGGGCTCAGGAAAGGCCAGTCCCCATGCAAGTTCCTCGGGGGCCTCTCGGGATTCCTCTCCCGTCGATGCCGGCGCCTGCGACCTTGTGTGAAGTCGGGGCCGGAACCTGAGGATTCCTCTCCAGTGCTGACATGGATCTTGGGGTACTTCTGGAGTCTCCCCAGGGGAGTCAGTGCTCGTCTCAAATGCGGGCATGCACTTGCGCTTTCCTGCAGAGCGGTAGCAGAAGTGTCACGCAGTCCGCCGCGTGGATCAAAGGATCTATGGTTTTCCCTCGAGTCTTTCCCACGAGGCTTTCCCACGAGGCTTTCCCACAGGGCGGTCCCACGTGCACACGTGGTGGGAGTCGATCCTCGGCTTGAACGTCAAGGCAGTGCAGGGAAAACAGGTTCCTCTGGAATGGACTGACACATCTGGGGGACTCTTGGAATGGTGGCACGACCCTGGAGTTCCTCTCGCCTTTCCTGTGGAGAGCGCCTCCTCTTGAGATGCGACGGGAACGCCGGGAATTCTTTCCCTACGAAACAGGGAAAGGATCCCTCATCTCGAGCTAGGAGGTGGAAACGGGGCTCCCCTTGATGTGTGCGGGACCCTCGTGCTTCCTCTCTAGTGGAGACGGGTATGTCGGGGAACTTCTTGAGTTGCAGCAAGGGTGTGAAGGACCCTTTGGAAGTTCCAGTGGTTAGATGTGATTAGCCTCGAGAAGCCTCAGCGGAAATGGGCCTCATCTCGCCTGGAGGGAAAACCTCCTGGATTTTCTCGAGTTGAGGCATGTGCTCTCGACTTACGACGGGGACCTCAGGGACCCGCTCTGGTGGCCTCAGAAAAGGCCAGTCCCCATGCGAGTTCCTCGGGGGCCTCTCGGGATTCCTCTCCCGTCGATGCCGGGACCTAAGACCTTGTGTGGAGTCGGGGACGGAACCTGAGGATTCCTCTCCAATGCTGACATGGATCTTGGGGTACTTCTGGAGTCTCCCCAGGGGAGTCAGTCCTCGTCTCGAATGCGGGCATGCACTTTCACTTTCCTCCAGAGCGGTAGCAGAAGTGTCACGCATTCCGCCACGTGGATCAAAGGATCTATGGTTTTCCCTCGAGTCTTTCCCACGAGGCTTTCCGACGAGGCTTTCCCACAGGGCTGTCCCACGTGCACACGTGCTGGGAGTACATCCTCGGCTTGAACGTCAAGGCAGTGCAGGGAAAACAGGTTCCTCTGGAATGGACTGACACATCTGGGGGACTCTTTGAAAGGTGGCACGACCCTGGAGTTCCTCTCGCCTTTCCTGTGGAGAGCGCCTCTTGAGATGCGACGGGAACGCCGGGAATTCTTTCCCTACGAAACAGGGAAAGGATCCCTCATCTCGAGCTAGGAGGCGGAAACGGGGCTCCCCTGGATGTGTGCGGGACCCTCGTGCTTCCTCTCGAGTGGAGACGGGTATGTCGGGGAACTTCTTGAGTTGTAGCAAGGGTGTGAAGGACCCTTTGGAAGTTCCAGTGGTTAGATGTGATTAGCCTCGAGAAGCCTCAGCGGAAATGGGCCTCATCTCGCCTGGAGGGCAAAACCTCCTGGATTTTCTCGGGTTGAGGCAGGTGCTCTCGACTTACGACGGGGACCTCAGGGACCCGCTCTGGTGGCCTCAGAAAAGGCCAGTCCCCATGCGAGTTCCTCGGGGGCCTCTCGGGATTCCTCTCCCGTCGATGCCGGGGCCTAAGACCTTCTGTGGAGTCGGGGCCGGAACCTGAGGATTCCTCTCCAGTGCTGACATGGATCTTGGGGTACTTCTGGAGTCTCCCCAGGGGAGTCAGTGCTCGTCTCGAATGGGGGCATGCACTTGCGCTATCCTCCAGATCGGTAGCAGCAGTGTCACGCAGTCCGCCGCGTGGATCAAAGGATCTATGGTTTTCCCTCGAGTCTTTCCCACGAGGCTTTCCCACGAGGCTTTCTCACAGGGCGGTCCCACGTGCACACGTGGTGGGAGTCGATCCTCGGCTTGAACGTCAAGGCAGTGCAGGGAAAACAGGTTCCTCTGGAATGGACGGAAACATCTGGGGGACTCTTGGAATGGTGGCACGACCCTGGAGTTCCTCTCGCCTTTCCTGTGGAGAGCGCCTCCTCTTGAGATGCGACGGGAACGCCGGGAATTCTTTCCCTACGAAACAGGGAAAGGATCCCTCATCTCGAGCTAGGAGGCGGAAACGCGGCTCCCCTGGATGTGTGCGGGACCCTCGTGCTTCCTCTCGAGTGGAGACGGGTATGTCGGGGAACTTCTTGAGTTGCAGCAAGGGTGTGAAGGACCCTTTGGAAGTTCCAGTGGTTAGATGTGATTAGCCTCGAGAAGCCTCAGCGGAAATGGGCCTCATCTCGCCTGGAGGGCAAACCCTCCTGGATTTTCTCGAGTTGCGGCAGGTGCTCTCGACTTACGATGGGGACCTCAGGGACGCGCTCTGGTGGCCTCAGGAAAGGCCAGTCCCCATGCGAGTTCCTCGGGACCTCTCGGGATTCCTCTCCCGTCGATGCCGGGGTCTAAGACCTTGTGTGGAGTCGGGGCCAGAACCTGAGGTTTCCTCTCCAGTGCTGACATGGATCTTGGGGTACTTCTGGAGTCTCCCCAGGGGAGTCAGTGCTCGTCTCGAATGCGGGCATGCACTTGTGCTTTCCTGCAGAGCGGTAGCAGCAGTGTCACGCAGTCCGCCGCGTGGATCAAAGGATCTATGGTTTTCCCTTGAGTCTTTCCCACGAGGCTTTCCCACGAGGCTTTCCCACAGGGCTGTCCCACGTGCACACGTGGTGGGAGTCGATCCTCGGCTTGAACGTCAAGGCAATGCAGGGAAAACAGGTTCCTCTGGAATGGACGGAAACATCTGGGGGACTCTTGGAATCGTGGCACGATCCTCGAGTTCCTCTCGCCTTTCCTTTGGGGAGCGCTTCGTCTTGAAATTCGACGGGAACGCCGGGAATTCTTTCCCTACGAAACAGGGAAAGGATCCCTCATCTCGAGCAAGGAGGCGGAAACGGGGCTCCCCTGGGTGTGTGCGGGACCCTCGTGCTTCCTCTCGAGTGGAGACGGGTATGTCGGGGAACTTCTTGAGTTGCAGCAAGGGTGTGAAGGACCCTTTGGAAGTTCCAGTGGTTAGATGTGATTAGCCTCGAGAAGCCTCAGCGGAAATGGGCCTCATCTCGCCTGGAGGGCAAAACCTCCTGGATTTTCTCGAGTTGCGGCAGGTGCTCTCGACTTACGACGGGGACCACAGGGACCCGCTCTGGTGGCCTCAGGAAAGGCCAGTCCCCATGCGAGTTCCTCGGGGGCCTCTCGGGATTCCTCTCCCGTCGATGCCGGGGCCTAAGACCTTTTGTGGAGTCGGGGCGGGAACCTGAGGATTCCTCTCCAGTGCTCACATGGATCTTGGGGTACTTCTGGAGTCTCCCCAGGGGAGTCAGTGCTCGTCTCGAATGCGAGCATGCTCTTGCGCTTTCCTGCAGAACGGTAGCAGCAGTGTCACACAGCCTGCCGCGTGGATCAAAGGATCTATGGTTTTCCCTCGAGTCTTTCCCACGAGGCTTTCCCAAGAGGCTTTCCTACAGGGCTGTCCCACGTGCACACGTGGTGGGAGTCGATCCTCGGCTTGAACGTCAAGGCAGTGCAGGGAAAACAGGTTCCTCTGGAATGGACTGACACATCTGGGGGGCTCTTGGAATGGTGGCACGACCCTTGAGTTCCTCTCGCCTTTCCTGTGGAGAGCGCCTCCTCTTGAGATGCGACGGGAACGCCGGGAATTCTTTCCCTAAGAAACAGGGAAAGGATCCCTCATCTCGAGCTAGGAGGCGGAAACGGGGCTCCCCTGGATGTGTGCGGGACCCTCGTGCTTCCTCTCGAGTGGAAATGTGTATCTCGGGGAACTTCTGGACTTGCAGCAAGGGTGTGTAGGACCCTTTGGAAGTTCCAGTGGTTAGATGTGATTAGCCTCGAGAAGCCTCAGCGGAAATGGGCCTCCTCTCGCCTGGAGGGCAAAACCTCCTGGATTTTCTCGAGTTGCGGCAGGTGCTCTCGACTTACGACGGGGACCTCAGGGACCCGCTCTGGTGGCCTCAGGAAAGGCCAGTCCCCATGCGAGTTCCTCGGGGGCATCTCCGGATTCCTCTCCGTCGATGCCAGGGCCTAAGGCCTTGTGTGGAGTCGGGGCCGGAACCTGAGGATTCCTCTTCAATGCTGACATGGATCTTGGGGTACTTCTGGAGTCTCCCCAGGGGAGTCAGTCCTCGTCTCGAATGTGGGAATGCACTTGCCCTTTCCTCCAGAGCGGTAGCAGTAGTGTCACGCAGTCCGCCGCGTGGATCCAAGGATCTATGTTTTTCCCTCGAGTCTTTCCCAGGAGGCTTTCCCACGAGGCTTTCCCACAGGGCTCTCCCCCTTGCACACGTGGTGGGAGTCGATCCTCGGCTTGAACGTCAAGGCAGTGCAGGGAAAACAGGTTCCTCTGGAATGGACTGAGACATCTGGGGGACTCTTGGAATGGTGGCACGACCCTGGAGTTCCTCTCGCCTTTCCTGTGGAGAGCGCCTCCTCTTGAGATGCGACGGGAACGCCGGGAATTCTTTCCCTACGAAACAGGGAAAGGATCCCTCATCTCGAGCTAGGAGGCGGAAACGGGGATTCCCTGGATGTGTGCGGGACCCTCGTGCTTCCTCTCGAGTGGAGACGGGTATGTCGGGGAACTTCTTGAGTTGCAGAAAGGGTGTGAAGGACCCTTTGGAAGTTCCAGTGGTTAGATGTGATTAGCCTCGAGAAGCGTCAGCGGAAATGGGCCTCATCTGGCCTGGAGGGCAAAACCTCCCGGATTTTCTCGAGTTGCGGCAGGTGCTCTCGACTTAAGACGGGGACCTCAGGGACCCGCTCTTGTGGGCTCAGGAAAGGCCAGTCCCCATGCGAGTTCCTCGGGGGCCTCTCGGGATTCCTCTCCCGTCGATGCCGGGGCCTAAGACCTTGTGTGGAGTCGGGGCCGGAACCTGAGGATTCCTCTCCAGTGCTGACATGGATCTTGGGCTACTTCTGGAGTCTCCCCAGGGGAGTCAGTCCTCGTCTCGAATGCGGGCATGCACTTGCGCTTTCTTCCAGAGCGGTAGCAGCAGTGTCACGCAGTCCGCCGCGTGGATCAAAGGATCTATGGTTTTCCCTCGAGTCTTTCCCACGAGGCTTTCCCACGAGGCTTTCCCACAGGGCTGTCCCACGTGCACAGGTGGTGGGAGTGGATCCTCGGCTTGAACGTCAAGGCAGTGCAGAGAAAACAGGTTCCTCTGGAATGGACTGAAACATCTGGGGGACTTTTGGAATGGTGGCACGACCCTGGAGTGTCTCTCGCCTTTCCTGTGGAGAGCGCCTCCTCTTGAGATGCGACGGGAACGCCGGGAATTCTTTCCCTACGAAACAGGGAAAGGATCCCTCACCTCGAGCTAGGAGGCGGAAAAGGGGCTCCCCTGGATGTGTGTGGGACCCTCGTGCTTCCTCTCGAGTGGAGACGGGTATGTCGGGGAACTTCTTGAGTTGCAGCAAGGGTGTGAAGGACCCTTTGGAAGTTCCAGTGGTTAGATGTGATTAGCCTCGAGAAGCCTCAGCGGAAATGGGCCTCATCTCGCCTGGAGGGCAACACCTCCTGGATTTTCTCGAGTTGCGGCAGGTGCTCTCGACTTACGACGGCGACCTCAGGGACCCGCTCTGGTGGCCTCAGGAAAGGCCAGTCCCCATGCGAGTTCCTCGGGGGCCTCTCGGGATTCCTCTCCCGTCGATGCCGGGGCCTAAGCCCTTGTGGGGAGTCGGGGCCGGAACCTGAGGATTCCTCTCCAGTGCTGACGTGGATCTTGGGGTACTTCTGGAGTCTCCCCAGGGGAGTCAGTGCTCGTCTCGAATGCGGGCATGCACTTGCGCTTTCCTCCAGAGCGGTAGCAACAGTGTAACGCAGCCTGCCGCGTGGATCAAAGGATCTATGGTTTTCCCTCGAGTGTTTCCCACGAGGCTTTCCGACGAGGCTTTCCCACAGGGCTGTCCCACGTGCACTCGTGGTGGGAGTCGATCCTCGGCTTGAACGTCAAGGCAGTGCAGGGAAAACAGGTTCCTCTGGAATGGACTGACACATCGGGGGGACTCTTGGAATGGTGGCACGACCCTGGAGTTCCTCTCGCCTTTCCTGTGGAGAGCGCCTCCTCTTGAGATGCGACGGGAACGCCGGGAATTCTTTCCCTACGAAACAGGGAAAGGATCCCTCATCTCGAGCTAGGAGGCGGAAACGCGGCTCCCCTGGATGTGTGCGGGACCCTCGTGCTTCCTCTCGAGTGGAGACGGGTATGTCGGGGAACTTCTTGAGTTGCAGCAAGGGTGTGAAGGACCCTTTGGAAGTTCCAGTGGTTAGATGTGATTAGCCTCGAGAAGCCTCAGCAGAAATGGGCCTCATCTCACCTGGAGGGCAAACCCTCCTGGATTTTCTCGAGTTGCGGCAGGTGCTCTCGACTTACGATGGGGACCTCAGGGACGCGCTCTGGTGGCCTCAGGAAAGGCCAGTCCCCATGCGAGTTCCTCGGGGCCTCTCGGGATTCCTCTCCCGTCGATGCCGGGGTCTAAGACCTTGTGTGGAGTCGGGGCCAGAACCTGAGGTTTCCTCTCCAGTGCTGACAAGGATCTTGGGGTACTTCTGGAGTCTCCCCAGGGGAGTCAGTGCTCGTCTCGAATGCGGGCATGCACTTGTGCTTTCCTGCAGAGCGGTAGCAGCAGTGTCACGCAATCCGCCGCGTGGATCAAAGGATCTATGGTTTTCCCTTGAGTCTTTCCCACGAGGCTTTCCCACGAGGCTTTCCCACAGGGCTGTCCCACGTGCACACGTGGTGGGAGTCGATCCTCGGCTTGAACGTCAAGGCAGTGCAGGGAAAACAGGTTCCTCTGGAATGGACGGAAACATCTGGGGGACTCTTGGAATCGTGGCACGATCCTCGAGTTCCTCTCGCCTTTCCTTTGGGGAGCGCTTCGTCTTGAGATTCGACGGGAACGCCGGGAATTCTTTCCCTATGAAACAGGGAAAGGATCCCTCATCTCGAGCAAGGAGGCGGAAACGGGGCTCCCCTGGGTGTGTGCGGGACCCTCGTGCTTCCTCTCGAGTGGAGACGGGTATGTCGGGCAACTTCTTGAGTTGCAGCAAGGGTGTGAAGGACCCTTTGGAAGTTCCAGTGGTTAGATGTGATTAGCCTCGAGAAGCCTCAGCGGAAATGGGCCTCATCTCGCCTGGAGGGCAAAACCTCCTGGATTTTCTCGAGTTGCGGCAGGTGCTCTCGACTTACGACGGGGACTTCAGGGACCCGCTCTGGTGGCCTCAGGAAAGGCCAGTCCCCATGCGAGTTCCTCGGGGGCCTCTCGGGATTCCTCTCCCGTCGATGCCGGGGCCTAAGACCTTGTGTGGAGTCGGGGCCGGAACCTGAGGATTCCTCTCCAGTGCTGACATGGATCTTGGGGTACTTCTGGAGTCTCCCCAGGGGAGTCAGTCCTCGTCTCGAATGCGGGCATGCACTTGCGCTTTCCTCCAGAGCGGTAGCAGCAGTGTCACGCAGTCCGCCGCGTGGATCAAAGGATCTATGGTTTTCCCTCGAGTCTTTCCCACGAGGCTTTCCCACGAGGCTTTCCTACAGGGCTGTCCCACGTGCACACGTGGTGGGAGTCGATCCTCGGCTTGAACGTCAAGGCAGTGCAGGGAAAACAGGTTCCTCTGGAATGGACTGACACATCTAGGGGACTCTTGGAATCGTGGCACGACCCTGGAGTTCCTCTCGCCTTTCCTGTGGAGAGCGCCTCCTCTTGAGATGCGACGGGAACGCCGGGAATTCTTTCCCTGCGAAACACGGAAAGGATCCCTCATCTCGAGCTAGGAGGCGGAAACGGGGCTTCCCTGGATGTGTGCGGGACCCCACGTGCTTCCTCTCGAGTGGAGACGGGTATGTCGGGGAACTTCTTGAGTTGCAGCAAGGGTGTGAAGGACCCTTTGGAAGTTCCAGTGGTTAGATGTGATTAGCCTCGAGAAGCCTCAGCGGAAATGGGCCTCATCTCGCCTGGAGGGAAAAACCTCCTGGATTTTCTCGAGTTGCGGCAGGTGCTCTCGACTTACGACGGGGACCTCAGGGACCCGCTCTGGTGGCCTCAGGAAAGGCCAGTCCCCATGCGAGTTCCTCGGGGTCCTCTCGGGATTCCTCTCCCGTCGATGCCGGTTCCTAAGACCTTGTGTGGAGTCGGGGCCGGAACCTGAGGATTCCTCTCCAGTGCTGACATGGATCTTGGGGTACTTCTGGAGTCTCCCCAGGGGAGTCAGTGCTCGTCTCGAATGCGAGCATGCTCTTGCGCTTTCCTGCAGAACGGTAGCAGCAATGTCACACAGCCTGCCGCGTGGATCAAAGGATCTATGGTTTTCCCTCGAGTCTTTCCCACGAGGCTTTCCCAAGAGGCTTTCCTACAGGTCTGTCCCACGTGCACACGTGGTGGGAGTCGATCCTCGGCTTGAACGTCAAGGCAGTGCAGGGAAAACAGGTTCCTCTGGAATGGACTGACACATCTGGGGGGCTCTTGGAATGGTGGCACGACCCTGGAGTTCCTCTCGCCTTTCCTGTGGAGAGCGCCTCCTCTTGAGATGCGACGGGAACGCCGGGAATTCTTTCCCTAAGAAACAGGGAAAGGATCCCTCATCTCGAGCTAGGAGGCGGAAACGGGGCTCCCCTGGATGTGTGCAGGACCCTTGTGCTTCCTCTCGAGTGGAGACGGGTATGTCAGGGAACTTCTTGAGTTGCAGCAAGGGTGTGAAGGACCCTTTGGAAGTTCCAGTGGTTAGATGTGATTAGCCTCGAGAAGCCTCAGCGGAAATGGGCCTCATCTCGCCTGGAGGGCAAAACCTCCTGGATTTTCTCGAGTTGAGGCAGGTGCTCTCGACTTACGACGGGGACCTCAGGGACCCGCTCTGGTGGCCTCAGAAAAGGCCAGTCCCCATGCGAGTTCCTCGGGGGCCTCTCGGGATTCATCTGCCGTCGATGCCGAGGCCTAAGACCTAGTGTGGAGTCGGGGCCGGAACCTGAGGATTCCTCTCCAGTGCTGACATGGATCTTGGGGTACTTCTGGAGTCTCCCCAGGGGAGTCAGTGCTCGTCTCGAATGCGGGCATGCACTTGCATTTTCCTCCAGAGCGGTAGCACCAGTGTCACGCAGTCCGCCGCGTGGATCAAAGGATCTATGGTTTTCCCTCGAGTCTTTCCCACGAGACTTCCGACGAGGCTTTCCCACAGGGCGGTCCCACGTGCACACGTGGTGGGAGTCCATCCTCGGCTTGAATGTCAAGGCAGTGCAGGGAAAACAGGTTCCTCTGGAATGGACTGACACATCTGGGGGACTCTTGGAATGGTGGCACGACCCTGGAGTTACTCTCGCCTTTCCTGTGGAGAGCGCCTCTTGAGATGCGACGGGATCGGCGGGAATTCTTTCGCTTCGAAACAGGGAAAGGAACCCTCATCTCGAGCTAGGAGGCGGAAACGGGGCTCCCCTGGATGTGTGCGGGACCCTCGTGCTTCCCCTTGAGTGGAGACGTGTATGTCGGGGAACTTCTTGAGTTGCAGCAAGGGTGCGAAGGACCCTTTGGAAGTTCCAGTGGTTAGATTTGATTAGCCTCGAGAAGCCTCAGTGGAAATGGGCCTCATCTCGCCTGGAGGGCAAAACCTCCTGGATTTTCTCGAGTTGCGGCAGGTGCTCTCGACTTACGACGGGGACCTCAGGGACCCGCTCTGGTGGCCTCAGGAAAGGCCAGTCCCCATGCGAGTTCCTCGGGGGCCTCTCGGGATTCCTCTCACTTCGATGCCGGGGCCTAAGCCCTTGTGTTGAGTCGGGACCGGAACCATAGGATTCCTCTCCAGTGCTGACATGGATCTTGGGGGTACTTCTGGAGTCTCCCCAGGGGAGTCAGTCCTCGTCTCGAATGCGGGCATGCACTTGCACGTTCCTCCAGAGCGGTAGCAGCAGTGTCACGCAGTCCGCCACGTAGATCAAAGGATCTATGTTTTTCCCTCGAGTCTTTCCCAGGAGGCTTTCCCAGGAGGCTTTCCCACAGGGCTGTCCCACGTGCACACGTGGTGGGAGTCGATCCTTGGCTTGATCGTCAAGGCAGAGCAGGGAAAACATGTTCCTCTGGAATGGACGGAAACATCTGGGGGACTCTTGGAATGGTGGCACGACCCTGGAGTTCCTCGCGCCTTTCCTGTGGAGAGCGTCTCCTCTTGAGATGCGACGGGAACGCCGGGAATTCTTTCCCTACGAAACAGGGAAAGGATCCCTCATCTCGAGCTAGGAGGCGGAAACGGGGCTCCCCTGGATGTGTGCGGGACTCTCGTGCTTCCTCTCGAGTGGAGACGGGTATGTCGGGGAACTTCTTGAGTTGCAGCAAGGGTGTGAAGGACCCTTTGGAAGTTCCAGTGGTTAGATGTGATTAGCCTCGAGAAGCCTCAGCGGAAATGGGCCTCATCTCGCCTGGAGGGCAAAACCTCCTGGATTTTCTCGAGTTGCGGCAGGTGCTCTCGACTTACGACGGGGACCTCAGGGACCCGCTCTGGTGGCCTCAGGAAAGGCCAGTCCCCATGCGAGTTCCTCGGGGGCCTCTCGGGATTCCTCTCCTGTCGATGCCGGGGCCTCAAACCTTGTGTGGAGTCGGGGCCGGAACCTGAGGATTCCTCTCCAGTGCTGACATGGATCTTGGGGTACTTCTGGAGTCTCCCCAGGGGAGTAAGTCCTCGTCTCGAATGCGGGCATGCACTTGCGCTTTCCTCCAGAGCGGTAGCAGCAGTGTCACGCAGTCCGCCGCGTGGATCAAAGGATCTATGGTTTTCCCTCGAGTCTTTCCCACGAGGCTTTCCCACGAGGCTTTCCTACAGGGCTGTCCCACGTGCACACGTGGTGGGAGTCGATCCTCGGCTTGAACGTCAAGGCAGTGCAGGGAAAACAGGTTCCTCTGGAATGGACTGACACATCTAGGGGACTCTTGGAATCGTGGCACGACCCTGGAGTTCCTCTCGCCTTTCCTGTGGAGAGCGCCTCCTCTTGAGATGCGACGGGAACGCCGGGAATTCTTTCCCTGCGAAACAGGGAAAGGATCCCTCATCTCGAGCTAGGAGGCGGAAACGGGCCTTCCCTGGATGTGTGCGGGACCCCACGTGCTTCCTCTCGAGTGGAGACGGGTATGTCGGGGAACTTCTTGAGTTGCAGCAAGGGTGTGAAGGACCCTTTGGAAGTTCCAGTGGTTAGATGTGATTAGCCTCGAGAAGCCTCAGCGGAAATGGGCCTCATCTCGCCTGGAGGGCAAAACCTCCTGGATTTTCTCGAGTTGCGGCAGGTGCTCTCGACTTACGACGGGGACCTCAGGGACCCGCTCTGGTGGCCTCAGGAAAGGCCAGTCCCCATGCGAGTTCCTCGGGGTCCTCTCGGGATTCCTCTCCCGTCGATGCCGGTTCCTAAGACCTTGTGTGGAGTCGGGGCCGGAAGTGAGGATTCCTCTCCAGTGCTGACATGGATCTTGGGGTACTTCTGGAGTCTCCCCTGGGGAGTCAGTGCTCGTCTCGAATGCGAGCATGCTCTTGCGCTTTCCTGCAGAACGGTAGCAGCAATGTCACACAGCCTGCCGCGTGGATCAAAGGATCTATGGTTTTCCCTCGAGTCTTTCCCACGAGGCTTTCCCAAGAGGCTTTCCTACAGGTCTGTCCCACGTGCACACGTGGTGGGAGTCGATCCTCGGCTTGAACGTCAAGGCAGTGCAGGGAAAACAGGTTCCTCTGGAATGGACTGACACATCTGGGGGGCTCTTGGAATGATGGCACGACCCTGGAGTTCCTCTCGCCTTTCCTGTGGAGAGCGCCTCCTCTTGAGATGCGACGGGAACGCCGGGAATTCTTTCCCTAAGAAACAGGGAAAGGATCCCTCATCTCGAGCTAGGAGGCGGAAACGGGGCTCCCCTGGATGTGTGCAGGACCCTTGTGCTTCCTCTCGAGTGGAGACGCGTATGTCAGGGATCTTCTTGAGTTGCAGCAAGGGTGTGAAGGACCCTTTGGAAGTTCCAGTGGTTAGATGTGATTAGCCTCGAGAAGCCTCAGCGGAAATGGGCCTCATCTCGCCAGGAGGGCAAAACCTCCTGGATTTTCTCGAGTTGAGGCAGGTGCTCTCGACTTACGACGGGGACCTCAGGGACCCGCTCTGGTGGCCTCAGAAAAGGCCAGTCCCCATGCGAGTTCCTCGGGGGCCTCTCGGGATTCATCTGCCGTCGATGCCGGGGCCTAAGACCTAGTGTGGAGTCGGGGCCGGAACCTGAGGATTCCTCTCCAGTGCTGACATGGATCTTGGGGTACTTCTGGAGTCTCCCCAGGGGAGTCAGTGCTCGTCTCGAATGCGGGCATGGACTTGCATTTTCCTCCAGAGCGGTAGCACCAGTGTCACGCAGTCCGCCGCGTGGATCAAAGGATCTATGGTTTTCCCTCGAGTCTTTCCCACGAGACTTCCGACGAGGCTTTCCCACAGGGCGGTCCCACGTGCACACGTGGTGGGAGTCCATCCTCGGCTTGAACGTCAAGGCAGTGCAGGGAAAACAGGTTCCTCTGGAATGGACTGACACATCTGGGGGACTCTTGGAATGGTGGCACGACCCTGGAGTTACTCTCGCCTTTCCTGTGGAGAGCGCCTCTTGAGATGCGACGGGATCGGCGGGAATTCTTTCGCTTCGAAACAGGGAAAGGAACCCTCATCTCGAGCTAGGAGGCGGAAACGGGGCTCCCCTGGTTGTGTGCGGGACCCTCGTGCTTCCCCTCGAGTGGAGACGTGTATGTCGGGGAACTTCTTGAGTTGCAGCAAGGGTGTGAAGGACCCTTTGGAAGTTCCAGTGGTTAGATTTGATTAGCTTCGAGAAGCCTCAGTGGAAATGGGCCTCATCTCGCCTGGAGGGCAAAACCTCCTGGATTTTCTCGAGTTGCGGCAGGTGCTCTCGACTTACGACGGGGACCTCAGGGACCCGCTCTGGTGGCCTCAGGAAAGGCCAGTCCCCATGCGAGTTCCTCGGGGGCCTCTCGGGATTCCTCTCACTTCGATGCTGGGGCCTAAGCCCTTGTGTGGAGTCGGGACCGGAACCATAGGATTCCTCTCCAGTGCTGACATGGATCTTGGGGGTACTTCTGGAGTCTCCCCAGGGGAGTCAGTCCTCGTCTCGAATGCGGGCATGCACTTGCACGTTCCTCCAGAGCGGTAGCAGCAGTGTCACGCAGTCCGCCACGTAGATCAAAGGATCTATGTTTTTCCCTCGAGTCTTTCCCAGGAGGCTTTCCCAGGAGGCTTTCCCACAGGGCGGTCCCACGTGCACACGTGGTGGGAGTCGATCCTTGGCTTGATCGTCAAGGCAGAGCAGGGAAAACAGGTTCCTCTGGAATGGACGGAAACATCTGGGGGACTCTTGGAATGGTGGCACGACCCTGGAGTTCCTCGCGCCTTTCCTGTGGAGAGCGTCTCCTCTTGAGATGCGACGGGAACGCCGGGAATTCTTTCCCTACGAAACAGGGAAAGGATCCCTCATCTCGAGCTAGGAGGCGGAAACGGGGCTCCCCTGGATGTGTGCGGGACTCTCGTGCTTCCTCTCGAGTGGAGACGGGTATGTCGGGGAACTTCTTGAGTTGCAGCAACGGTGTGAAGGACCCTTTGGAAGTTCCAGTGGTTAGATGTGATTAGCCTCGAGAAGCCTCAGCGGAAATGGGCCTCATCTCGCCTGGAGGGCAAAACCTCCTGGATTTTCTCGAGTTGCGGCAGGTGCTCTCGACTTACGACGGGGACCTCAGGGACCCGCTCTGGTGGCCTCAGGAAAGGCCAGTCCCCATGCGAGTTCCTGGGGGCCTCTCGGGATTCCTCTCCCGTCGATGCCGGGGCCTAAGACCTTGTGTGGAGTCGGGGCCGGAACCTGAGGATTCCTCTCCAGTGCTGACATGGATCTTGGGGTACTTCTGGAGTCTCCCCAGGGGAGTCAGTCCTCGTCTCGAATGCGGGCATGCACTTGCGCTTTCCTCCAGAGCGGTAGCAGCAGTGTCACGCAGTCCGCCGCGTGGATCAAAGGATCTATGGTTTTCCCTCGAGTCTTTCCCACGAGGCTTTCCCACGAGGCTTTCCTACAGGGCTGTCCCACGTGCACACGTGGTGGGAGTCGATCCTCGGCTTGAACGTCAAGGCAGTGCAGGGAAAACAGGTTCCTCTGGAATGGACTGACACATCTAGGGGACTCTTGGAATCGTGGCACGACCCTGGAGGTCCTCTCGCCTTTCCTGTGGAGAGCGCCTCCTCTTGAGATGCGACGGGAACGCCGGGAATTCTTTCCCTGCGAAACAGGGAAAGGATCCCTCATCTCGAGCTAAGAGGCGGAAACGGGGCTTCCCTGGATGTGTGCGGGACCCCACGTGCTTCCTCTCGAGTGGAGACGGGTATGTCGGGGAACTTCTTGAGTTGCAGCAAGGGTGTGAAGGACCCTTTGGAAGTTCCAGTGGTTAGATGTGATTAGCCTCGAGAAGCCTCAGCGGAAATGGGCCTCATCTCGCCTGGAGGGAAAAACCTCCTGGATTTTCTCGAGTTGCGGCAGGTGCTCTCGACTTACGACGGGGACCTCAGGGACCCGCTCTGGTGGCCTCAGGAAAGGCCAGTCCCCATGCGAGTTCCTCGGGGTCCTCTCGGGATTCCTCTCCCGTCGATGCCGGTTCCTAAGACCTTGTGTGGAGTCGGGGCCGGAACCTGAGGATTCCTCTCCAGTGCTGACATGGATCTTGGGGTACTTCTGGAGTCTCCCCAGGGGAGTCAGTGCTCGTCTCGAATGCGAGCATGCTCTTGCGCTTTCCTGCAGAACGGTAGCAGCAATGTCACACAGCCTGCCGCGTGGATCAAAGGATCTATGTTTTTCCCTCGAGTCTTTCCCAAGAGGCTTTCCCAAGAGGCTTTCCTACAGGGGTGTCCCACGTGCACACGTGGTGGGAGTCGATCCTCGGCTTGAACGTCAAGGCAGTGCAGGGAAAACAGGTTCCTCTGGAATGGACTGACACATCTGGGGGGCTCTTGGAATGGTGGCACGACCCTGGAGTTCCTCTCGCCTTTCCTGTGGAGAGCGCCTCCTCTTGAGATGCGACGGGAACGCCGGGAATTCTTTCCCTAAGAAACAGGGAAAGGATCCCTCATCTCGAGCTAGGAGGCGGAAACGGGGCTCCCCTGGATGTGTGCAGGACCCTTGTGCTTCCTCTCGAGTGGAGACGGGTATGTCAGGGAACTTCTTGAGTTGCAGCAAGGGTGTGAAGGACCCTTTGGAAGTTCCAGTGGTTAGATGTGATTAGCCTCGAGAAGCCTCAGCGGAAATGGGCCTCATCTCGCCTGGAGGGCAAAACCTCCTTGATTTTCTCGAGTTGAGGCAGGTGCTCTCGACTTACGACCGGGACCTCAGGGACCCGCTCTGGTGGCCTCAGAAAAGGCCAGTCCCCATGCGAGTTCCTCGGGGGCCTCTCGGGATTCATCTGCCGTCGATGCCGGGGCCTAAGACCTAGTGTGGAGTCGGGGCCGGAACCTGAGGATTCCTCTCCAGTGCTGACATGGATCTTGGGGTACTTCTGGAGTCTCCCCAGGGGAGTCAGTGCTCGTCTCGAATGCGGGCATGCACTTGCATTTTCCTCCAGAGCGGTAGCACCAGTGTCACGCAGTCCGCCGCGTGGATCAAAGGATCTATGGTTTTCCCTCGAGTCTTTCCCACGATACTTCCGACGAGGCTTTCCCACAGGGCGGTCCCACGTGCACACGTGGTGGGAGTCCATCCTCGGCTTGAACGTCAAGGCAGTGCAGGGAAAACAGGTTCCTCTGGAATGGACTGACACATCTGGGGGACTCTTGGAATGGTGGCACGACCCTGGAGTTACTCTCGCCTTTCCTGTGGAGAGCGCCTCTTGAGATGCGACGGGATCGGCGGGAATTCTTTCGCTTCGAAACAGGGAAAGGAACCCTCATCTCGAGCTAGGAGGCGGAAACGGGGCTCCCCTGGATGTGTGCGGGACCCTCGTGCTTCCCCTCGAGTGGAGACGTGTATGTCGGGGAACTTCTTGAGTTGCAGCAAGGGTGTGAAGGACCCTTTGGAAGTTCCAGTGGTTAGATTTGATTAGCCTCGAGAAGCCTCAGTGGAAATGGGCCTCATCTCGCCTGGAGGGCAAAACCTCCTGGATTTTCTCGAGTTGCGGCAGGTGCTCTCGACTTACGACGGGGACCTCAGGGACCCGCTCTGGTGGCCTCAGGAAAGGCCAGTCCCCATGCGAGTTCCTCGGGGGCCTCTCGGGATTCCTCTCACTTCGATGCCGGGGCCTAAGCCCTTGTGTGGAGTCGGGACCGGAACCATAGGATTCCTCTCCAGTGCTGACATGGATCTTGGGGGTACTTCTGGAGTCTCCCCAGGGGAGTCAGTCCTCGTCTCGAATGCGGGCATGCACTTGCACGTTCCTCCAGAGCGGTAGCAGCAGTGTCACGCAGTCCGCCACGTAGATCAAAGGATCTATGTTTTTCCCTCGAGTCTTTCCCAGGAGGCTTTCCCAGGAGGCTTTCCCACAGGGCGGTCCCACGTGCACACGTGGTGGGAGTCGATCCTTGGCTTGATCGTCAAGGCAGAGCAGGGAAAACAGGTTCCTCTGGAATGGACGGAAACATCTGGGGGACTCTTGGAATGGTTGCACGACCCTGGAGTTCCTCGCGCCTTTCCTGTGGAGAGCGTCTCCTCTTGAGATGCGACGGGAACGCCGGGAATTCTTTCCCTACGAAACAGGGAAAGGATCCCTCATCTCGAGCTTGGAGGCGGAAACGGGGCTCCCCTGGATGTGTGCGGGACTCTCGTGCTTCCTCTCGAGTGGAGACGGGTATGTCGGGGAACTTCTTGAGTTGCAGCAAGGGTGTGAAGGACCCTTTGGAAGTTCCAGTGGTTAGATGTGATTAGCCTCGAGAAGCCTCAGCGGAAATGGGCCTCATCTCGCCTGGAGGGCAAAACCTCCTGGATTTTCTCGAGTTGCGGCAGGTGCTCTCGACTTACGACGGGGACCTCAGGGACCCGCTCTGGTGGCCTCAGGAAAGGCCAGTCCCCATGCGAGTTCCTCGGGGGCCTCTCGGGATTCCTCTCCCGTCGATGCCGGGGCCTAAGACCTTGTGTGGAGTCGGGGCCGGAACCTGAGGATTCCTCTCCAGTGCTGACATGGATCTTGGGGTACTTCTGGAGTCTCCCCAGGGGAGTCAGTCCTCGTCTCGAATGCGGGCATGCACTTGCGCTTTCCTCCAGAGCGGTAGCAGCAGTGTCACGCAGTCCGCCGCGTGGATCAAAGGATCTATGGTTTTCCCTCGAGTCTTTCCCACGAGGCTTTCCCACGAGGCTTTCCTACAGGGCTGTCCCACGTGCACACGTGGTGGGAGTCGATCCTCGGCTTGAACGTCAAGGCAGTGCAGGGAAAACAGGTTCCTCTGGAATGGACTGACACATCTAGGGGACTCTTGGAATCGTGGCACGACCCTGGAGTTCCTCTCGCCTTTCCTGTGGAGAGCGCCTCCTCTTGAGATGCGACGGGAACGCCGGGAATTCTTTCCCTGCGAAACAGGGAAAGGATCCCTCATCTCGAGCTAGGAGGCGGAAACGGGGCTTCCCTGGATGTGTGCGCGACCCCACGTGCTTCCTCTCGAGTGGAGACGGGTATGTCGGGGAACTTCTTGAGTTGCAGCAAGGGTGTGAAGGACCCTTTGGAAGTTCCAGTGGTTAGATGTGATTAGCCTCGAGAAGCCTCAGCGGAAATGGGCCTCATCTCGCCTGGAGGGAAAAACCTCCTGGATTTTCTCGAGTTGCGGCAGGTGCTCTCGACTTACGACGGGGACCTCAGGGACCCGCTCTGGTGGCCTCAGGAAAGGCCAGTCCCCATGCGAGTTCCTCGGGGTCCTCTCGGGATTCCTCTCCCGTCGATGCCGGTTCCTAAGACCTTGTGTGGAGTCGGGGCCGGAACCTGAGGATTCCTCTCCAGTGCTGACATGGATCTTGGGGTACTTCTGGAGTCTCCTCAGTGGAGTCAGTGCTCGTCTCGAATGCGAGCATGCTCTTGCGCTTTCCTGCAGAACGGTAGCAGCAATGTCACACAGCCTGCCGCGTGGATCAAAGGATCTATGGTTTTCCCTCGAATCTTTCCCACGAGGCTTTCCCAAGAGGCTTTCCTACAGGGCTGTCCCACGTGCACACGTGGTGGGAGTCGATCCTCGGCTTGAACGTCAAGGCAGTGCAGGGAAAACAGGTTCCTCTGGAATGGACTGACACATCTGGGGGGCTCTTGGAATGGTGGCACGACCCTGGAGTTCCTCTCGCCTTTCCTGTGGAGAGCGCCTCCTCTTGAGATGCGACGGGAACGCCGGGAATTCTTTCCCTAAGAAACAGGGAAAGGATCCCTCATCTCGAGCTAGGAGGCGGAAACGGGGCTCCCCTGGATGTGTGCAGGACCCTTGTGCTTCCTCACGAGTGGAGACGGGTATGTCAGGGAACTTCTTGAGTTGCAGCAAGGGTGTGAAGGACCCTTTGGAAGTTCCAGTGGTTAGATGTGATTAGCCTCGAGAAGCCTCAGCGGAAATGGGCCTCATCTCGCCTGGAGGGCAAAACCTCCTGGATTTTCTCGAGTTGAGGCAGGTGCTCTCGACTTACGACGGGGACCTCAGGGACCCGCTCTGGTGGCCTCAGAAAAGGCCAGTCCCCATGCGAGTTCCTCGGGGGCCTCTCGGGATTCCTCTGCCGTCGATGCCGGGGCCTAAGACCTAGTGTGGAGTCGGGGCCGGAACCTGAGGATTCCTCTCCAGTGCTGACATGGATCTTGGGGTACTTCTGGAGTCTCCCCAGGGGAGTCAGTGCTCGTCTCGAATGCGGGCATGCACTTGCATTTTCCTCCAGAGCGGTAGCACCAGTGTCACGCAGTCCGCCACGTGGATCAAAGGATCTATGGTTTTCCCTCGAGTCTTTCCCACGAGACTTCCGACGAGGCTTTCCCACAGGGCGGTCCCACGTGCACACGTGGTGGGAGTCCATCCTCGGCTTGAACGTCAAGGCAGTGCAGGGAAAACAGGTTCCTCTGGAATGGACTGACACATCTGGGGGACTCTTGGAATGGTGGCACGAACCTGGAGTTACTCTCGCCTTTCCTGTGGAGAGCGCCTCTTGAGATGCGACGGGATCGGCGGGAATTCTTTCGCTTCGAAACAGGGAAAGGAACCCTCATCTCGAGCTAGGAGGCGGAAACGGGGCTCCCCTGGATGTGTGCGGGACCCTCGTGCTTCCTCTCGAGTGGAGACGGGTATGTCGGGGAACTTCTTGAGTTGCAGAAAGGGTGTGAAGGACCCTTTGGAAGTTCCAGTGGTTAGATGTGATTAGCCTCGGGAAGCCTCAGCGGAAATGGGCCTCATCTCGCCTGGAGGGTAAAACCTCCTGGATTTTCTCGAGTTGCGGCAGGTGATCTCGACTTACGACGGGGACCTCAGGGACCCGCTCTGGTTGCCTCAGGAAAGTCCTGTCCCCATGCGAGTTCCTCGGGGGCCTCTCGGGATTCCTCTCCCTTCGATGCCGGTTCCTAAGACCTTGTGTGGAGTCGGGGCCGGAACCTGAGGATTCCTCTCCAGTGCTGACATGGAACTTGAGGGTACTTCTGGAGTCTCCCCAGGGGAGTCAGTCCTCGTCTCGAATGCGGGCATGCACTTGCGCTTTCCTCCAGCGCGGTAGCAACAGTGTAACGCAGTCCTCCGCGTGGATCAAAGGATCTATGGATTTCCCTCGAGTCTTTCCCACGAGGCTTTCCCACAGGGCTGTCCCACGTGCACACGTGGTGGGAGTCGATCCTCGGCTTGAACGTCAAGGCAGTGCAGGGAAAACAGGTTCCTCTGGAATGGACTGACACATCTGGGGGACTCTTGGAATGGTGGCACGACACTGGAGTTCCTCTCGCCTTTCCTGTGGAGAGCGCCTCCTCTTGAGATGCGACGGGAACGCCGGGAATTCTTTCCCTACGAAACAGGGAAAGGATCCCTCATCTCGAGCTAGGAGGCGGAAACGGGGCTCCCCTGGATGTGTGCGGGACCCCACGTGCTTCCTCTCGAGTGGAGACGGGTATGTCGGGGAACTTCTTGAGTTGCAGCAATGGTGTGAAGGACCCTTTGGAAGTTCCAGTGGTTAGATGTGATTGGCCTCGAGAAGCCTCAGCGGAAATGCTCCTCATCTCGCCTGGAGGGCAAAACCTCCTGGATTTTCTCGAGTTGCGACAGGTGCTCTCGACTTACGCCGGGGTCCTCAGGGACCCGCTCTGGTGGCCTCAGGAAAGGCCAGTCCCCATGCGAGTTCCTCGGGGGCGTCTCGGGATTCCTCTCCCGTCGATGCCGGGGCCGAAGACCTTGTGTGGAGTCGGGGCCGGAACCTGAGGATTCCTCTCCAGTGCTGACATGGATCTTGGGGTACGTCTGGAGTCTCCCCAGGGGAGTCAGTCCTCGTCTCGAATGCGGGCATGCACTTGCGCTTTCCTCCAGAGCGGTAGCAGCAGTGTCACGCAGTCCTCCGCGTTGATCAAAGGATCTATGGTTTTCCCTCGAGTCTTTCCCACGAGGCTTTCCCACGAGGCTTTCCCACAGGGCTGTCCCAAGTGCACACGTGGTGGGAGTCGATCCTCGGCTTGAACGTCAAGGCAGTGCAGGGAAAACAGGTTCCTCTGGAATGGACTGACACATCTGGGGGACTCTTGGAATGGTTGCACGACCCTGGAGTTCCTCTCGCCTTTCCTGTGGAGAGCGCCTCCTCTTGAGATGCGACGGGAACGCCGGGAATTCTTTCCCTACGAAACAGGGAAAGGATCCCTCATCTCGAGCTAGGAGGCGGAAACGGGGCTCCCCTGGATGTGTGCGTGACCCACGTGCTTCCTCTCGAGTGGAGACGGGTATGTCGGGTAACTTCTTGAGTTGCAGCAAGGGTGTGAAGGACCCTTTGGAAGTTCCAGTGGTTAGACGTGATTAGCCTCGAGAAGCCTCAGCGGAAATGGGCCTCATCTCGCCTGGAGGGCAAAACCGCCTGGATTTTTTCGAGTTGCGGCAGGTGCTCTCGACTTACGACGGGGACCTCAGGGACCCGCTCTGGTGGCCTCAGGAAAGGCCAGTCCCCATGCGAGTTCCTCGGGGGCCTCTCGGGATACCTCTCCGGTCGATGCCGGGGCCTAAGACCTTGTGTGGAGTCGGGGCCGGAACCTGAGGATTCCTCTCCAGTGCTGACATGGATCTTGGGGTACTTCTGGAGTCTCCCCAGGGGAGTCAGTCCTCGTCTCGAATGCGGGCATGCACTTGCGCTTTCCTCCAGAGCGGTAGCAGCAGTTTCACGCAGTCCGCCGCGTGGATCAAAGGATCTATGGTTTTCCCTCGAGTCTTTCCCACGAGGCTTTCCCACGAGGCTTTCCCACAGGGCTGTCCCACGTGCACACGTGGTGGGAGTCGATCCTCAGCTTGAACGTCAAGGCAGTGCAGGGAAAACAGGTCCCTCTGGAATGGACTGACACATCTGGGGGACTCTTGGAATGGTGGCACGACCCTGCAGTTCCTCTCGCCTTTCCTGTGGAGAGCGCCTCCTCTTGAGATGCGACGGGAACGCCGGGAATTCTTTCCCTACGAAAAAGGGAAAGGATCCCTCATCTCGAGCTAGGAGGCGGAAACGGGGCTCCCCTGGATGTGTGAGGGACCCCACGTTCTTCCTCTCGAGTGGAGACGGGTATGTCGGGGAACTTCTTGAGTTGCAGCAAGGGTGTGAAGGACCCTTTGGAAGTTCCAGTGGTTAGACGTGATTAGCCTCGAGAAGCCTCAGCGGAAATGGGCCTCATCTCGCCTGGAGGGCAAAACCTCCTGGATTTTCTCGAGTTGCGGCAGGTGCTCTCGACTTACGACGGGGACCTCAGGGACCCGCTCTGGTGGCCTCAGGAAAGGCCAGTCCCCATGCGAGTTCCTAGTGGGCCTCTGGGGATTCCTCTCCCGTCGATGCCGGGGCCTAAGTCCTTGTGTGGAGTCGGGGTCGGAACCTGAGGATTCCTCTCCAGTGCTGACATGGATCTTGGGGTACTTCTGGAGTCTCCCCAGGGGAGTCAGTCTTCCTCTCGAATGCGGGCATGCACTTGCGCTTTCCTCCAGAGCGGTAGCAGCAGTGTCACGCAGTCCGCCGCGTGGATCAAAGGATCTATGGTTTTCCCTCGAGTCTTTTCCACGAGGCTTTCCCACGAGGCTTTCCCACAAGGCTGTCCCACGTGCACACGTGGTGGGAGTCGATCCTCGGCTTGAACGTCAAGGCAGTGCAGGGAAAACAGGTTCCTCTGGAATGGACTGACACATCTGGGGGACTCTGGGAATGGTGGCAAGACCCTGGAGTTCCTCTCGCCTTTCCTGTGGAGAGCGCCTCCTCTTGAGATGCGACGGGAACGCCGGGAATTCTTTCCCTACGAAACAGGGAAAGGATCCCTCATCTCGAGCTAGGAGTCGGAAACGGAGCTCCCCTGTATGTGGGCGGGACACCACGTGCTTCCTCTCGAGTGGAGACGGGTATGTCGGGGAACTTCTTGAGTTGCAGCAAGGGTGTGAAAGACCCTTTGGAAGTTCCAGTGGTTAGACGTGATTAGCCTCGAGAAGCCTTAGCGGAAATGGGCCTCATCTCGCCTGGAGGGCAAAACCTCCTGGATTTTCTCGAGTGGCGGTAGGTGCTCTCGACTTACGACGGGGACCTCAGGGACCCGCTCTGGTGGCCTCAGGAAAGGCCAGTCCCCATGCGAGTTCCTCGGTTGGCCCTCGGGATACCACTCCCGTCGATGCCGGGGCCTAAGACCTTGTGTGGAGTCGGGGCCGGTACCTGAGGATTCCTCTCCAGTGCTGACATGGATCTTGGGGTACGTCTGGAGTCTCCCCAGGGGAGTCAGTCCTCGTCTCGAATGCGGGCATGCACTTGCGCTTTCCTCCAGAGCGGTAGCAGCAGTGTCACACAGTCCGCCGCGTGGATCAAAGGATCTATGGTTTTCCCTCGAGTCTTTCCCACGAGGCTTTCCCACGAGGCTTTCCCACAGGGCTGTCCCACGTGCACACGTGGTGGGAGTCGATCCTCGGCTTGAACGTCAAGGCAGTGCAGGGAAAACAGGTTCCTCTGGAATGGACTGACACATCTTTGGGGACTCTTGGAATGGTGGCACGACCCTGGAGTTCCTCTCGCCTTTCCTGTGGAGAGCGCCTCCTCTTGAGATGCGACGGGAACGCCGGGAATTCTTTCCCTACGAAAAAGGGAAAGGATCCCTCATCTCGAGCTAGGAGACGGAAACGGGGCTCCCCTGGATGTGTGAGGGACCCCACGTGCTTCCTCTCGAGTGGAGACGGGTATGTCGGGGAACTTCTTGAGTTGCAGCAAGGGTGTGAAGGACCCTTTGGAAGTTCCAGTGGTTAGATGTGATTGGCCTCGAGAAGCCTCAGTGGAAATGGGCCTCATCTCGCCTGGAGGGCAAAACCTCCTGGATTTTCTCGAGTTGCGGCCGGTGCTCTCGACTTACGACGGGGACCTCAGGGACCCGCTCTGGTGGCCTCAGGAAAGGCCAGTCCCCATGCGAGTTCCTCGGTTGGCCTCTCGGGATTCCTCTCCCGTCGATGCCGGGGCCTAAGACCTTGTGTGGAGTCGGGGCCGGAACCTGAGGATTCCTCTCCAGTGCTGACATGGATCTTGGGGTACTTCTGGAGTCTCCCCAGGGGAGTCAGTCCTCGTCTCGAATGCGGGCATGCACTTGCGCTTTCCTCCAGAGCGGTAGCAGCAGTGTCACGCAGTCCGCCGCGTGGATCAAAGGATCTATGGTTTTCCCTCGAGTCTTTCCCACGAGGCTTTCCCACGAGGCTTTCCCACAGGGCTGTCCCACGTGCACACGTGGTGGGAGTCGATCCTCGGCTTGAACGTCAAGGCAGTTCAGGGAAAACAGGTTCCTCTGGAATGGACTGACACATCTGGGGGACTCTTGGAATGGTGGCACGACCCTTCAGTTCCTCTCGCCTTTCCTGTGGAGAGCGCCTCCTCTTGAGATGCGACGGGAACGCCGGGAATTCTTTCCCTACGAAACAGGGAAAGGATCCCTCATCTCGAGCTAGGAGGCGGAAACGGGGCTCCCCTGGATGTGTGCGGGACCCACGTTCTTCCTCTCGAGTGGAGACGGGTATGTCGGGGAACTTCTTGAGTTGCAGCAAGGGTGTGAAGGACCCTTTGGAAGTTCCAGTGGTTAGACGTGATTAGCCTCGAGAAGCCTCAGCGGAAATGGGCCTCATCTAGCCTGGAGGGCAAAACCTCCTGGATTTTCTCGAGTTGCGGCAGGTGCTCTCGACTTACGACGGGGACCTCAGGGACCCGCTCTGGTGGCCTCAGGAAAGGCCAGTCCCCATGCGAGTTCCTAGTGGGCCTCTGGGGATTCCTCTCCCGTCAATGCCGGGGCCTAAGTCCTTGTGTGGAGTCGGGGTCGGAACCTGAGGATTCCTCTCCAGTGCTGACATGGATCTTGGGGTACTTCTGGAGTCTCCCCAGGGGAGTCAGTCTTCCTCTCGAATGCGGGCATGCACTTGCGCTTTCCTCCAGAGCGGTAGCAGCAGTGTCACGCAGTCCGCCGCGTGGATCAAAGGATCTATGGTTTTCCCTCGAGTCTTTTCCACGAGGCTTTCCCACGAGGCTTTCCCACAAGGCTGTCCCACGTGCACACGTGGTGGGAGTCGATCCTCGGCTTGAACGTCAAGGCAGTGCAGGGAAAACAGGTTCCTCTGGAATGGACTGACACATCTGGGGGACTCTGGGAATGGTGGCACGACCCTGGAGTTCCTCTCGCCTTTCCTGTGGAGAGCGCCTCCTCTTGAGATGCGACGGGAACGCCGGGAATTCTTTCCCTACGAAACAGGGAAAGGATCCCTCATCTCGAGCTAGGAGTCGGAAACGGAGCTCCCCTGTATGTGGGCGGGACACCACGTGCTTCCTCTCGAGTGGAGACGGGTATGTCGGGGAACTTCTTGAGTTGCAGCAAGGGTGTGAAAGACCCTTTGGAAGTTCCAGTGGTTAGACGTGATTAGCCTCGAGAAGCCTCAGCGGAAATGGGCCTCATCTCGCCTGGAGGGCAAAACCTCCTGGATTTTCTCGAGTGGCGGTAGGTGCTCTCGACTTACGACGGGGACCTCAGGGACCCGCTCTGGTGGCCTCAGGAAAGGCCAGTCCCCATGCGAGTTCCTCGGTTGGCCCTCGGGATACCACTCCCGTCGATGCCGGGGCCTAAGACCTTGTGTGGAGTCGGGGCCGGTACCTGAGGATTCCTCTCCAGTGCTGACATGGATCTTGGGGTACGTCTGGAGTCTCCCCAGGGGAGTCAGTCCTCGTCTCGAATGCGGGCATGCACTTGCGCTTTCCTCCAGAGCGGTAGCAGCAGTGTCACACAGTCCGCCGCGTGGATCAAAGGATCTATGGTTTTCCCTCGAGTCTTTCCCACGAGGCTTTCCCACGAGGCTTTCCCACAGGGCTGTCCCACGTGCACACGTGGTGGGAGTCGATCCTCGGCTTGAACGTCAAGGCAGTGCAGGGAAAACAGGTTCCTCTGGAATGGACTGACACATCTTTGGGGACTCTTGGAATGGTGGCACGACCCTGGAGTTCCTCTCGCCTTTCCTGTGGAGAGCGCCTCCTCTTGAGATGCGACGGGAACGCCGGGAATTCTTTCCCTACGAAAAAGGGAAAGGATCCCTCATCTCGAGCTAGGAGACGGAAACGGGGCTCCCCTGGATGTGTGAGGGACCCCACGTGCTTCCTCTCGAGTGGAGACGGGTATGTCGGGGAACTTCTTGAGTTGCAGCAAGGGTGTGAAGGACCCTTTGGAAGTTCCAGTGGTTAGATGTGATTGGCCTCGAGAAGCCTCAGTGGAAATGGGCCTCATCTCGCCTGGAGGGCAAAACCTCCTGGATTTTCTCGAGTTGCGGCCGGTGCTCTCGACTTACGACGGGGACCTCAGGGACCCGCTCTGGTGGCCTCAGGAAAGGCCAGTCCCCATGCGAGTTCCTCGGTTGGCCTCTCGGGATTCCTCTCCCGTCGATGCTCTGGCCTAAGACCTTGTGTGGAGTCGGGGCCGGAACCTGAGGATTCCTCTCCAGTGCTGACATGGATCTTGGGGTACTTCTGGAGTCTCCCCAGGGGAGTCAGTCCTCGTCTCGAATGCGGGCATGCACTTGCGCTTTCCTCCAGAGCGGTAGCAGCAGTGTCACGCAGTCCGCCGCGTGGATCAAAGGATCTATGGTTTTCCCTCGAGTCTTTCCCACGAGGCTTTCCCACGAGGCTTTCCCACAGGGCTGTCCCACGTGCACACGTGGTGGGAGTCGATCCTTGGCTTGAACGTCAAGGCAGTGCAGGGAAAACAGGTTCCTCTGGAATGGACTGACACATCTGGGGGACTCTTGGAATGGTGGCACGACCCTTCAGTTCCTCTCGCCTTTCCTGTGGAGAGCGCCTCCTCTTGAGATGCGACGGGAACGCCGGGAATTCTTTCTCTACGAAACAGAGAAAGGATCCCTCATCTCGAGCTAGGAGGCGGAAACGGGGCTCCCCTGGATGTGTGCGGGACCCACGTTCTTCCTCTCGAGTGGAGACGGGTACGTCGGGAACTTCTTGAGTTGCAGCAAGGGTGTGAAGGACCCTTTGGAAGTTCCAGTGGTTAGACGTGATTAGCCTCGAGAAGCCTCAGCGGAAATGGGCCTCATCTCGCCTGGAGGGGAAAACCTCCTGGATTTTCTCGAGGTGCGGCAGGTGCTCTCGACTTACGACGGGGACCTCAGGGACCCGCTCTGGTGGCCTCAGGAAAGGCCAGTCCCCATGCGAGTTCCTAGGGGGCCTCTCGGGATTCCTCTCCCGTCGATGCCGGTGCCTAAGTCCTTGTGTGGAGTCGGGGTCGGAACCTGAGGATTCCTCTCCAGTGCTGACATGGATCTTGGGGTACGTCTGGAGTCTCCCCAGGGGAGTCAGTCTTCGTCTCGAATGCGGGCATGCACTTGCGCTTTCCTCCAGAGCGGTAGCAGCAGTGTCACGCAGTCCGCCGCGTGGATCAAAGGATCTATGGTTTTCCCTCGAGTCTTTCCCACGAGGCTTTCCCACGAGGCTTTCCCACAGGGCTGTCCCACGTGCACACGTGGTGGGAGTCGATCCTCGGCTTGAACGTCAAGGCAGTTCAGGGAAAACAGGTTCCTCTGGAATGGACTGACACATCTGGGGGACTCTTGGAATGGTGGCATGACGCTGGAGTTCCTCTCGCCTTTCCTGTGGAGAGCGCCTCCTCTTGAGATGCGATGGGAACGCCGGGAATTCTTTCCCTACGAAAAAGGGAAAGGATCCCTCATCTCGAGCTAGGAGACGGAAACGGGGCTCCCCTGGATGTATGCGGGACACCACGTGCTTCCTCTCGACTGCAGACGGGTATGTCGGGGAAGTTCTTGAGTTGCAGCAAGGGTGTGAAGGACCCTTTGGAAGTTCCAGTGGTTAGATGTGATTGGCCTCGAGAAGCCTCAGCGGAAATGGGCCTCATCTCGCCTGGAGGGCAAAACCTCCTGGATTTTCTCGAGTTGCGGCAGGTGCTCTCGACTTACGACGGGGACCTCAGGGACCCGCTCTGGTGGCCTCAGGAAAGGCCAGTCCCCATGCGAGTTCCTCGAGGGCCTCTCGGGATTCCTCTCCCGTCGATGACGGGGCCTAAGACCTTGTGTGGAGTCGGGGCCGGAACCTGAGGATTCCTCTCCAGTGCTGACATGGATCTTGGGGTACTTCTGGAGTCTCCCCAGGGGAGTCAGTCCTCGTCTCGAATGCGGGCATGCACTTGCGCTTTCCTCCAGAGCGGTAGCAGCAGTGTAAACGCAGTCCGCCGCGTGGATCAAAGGATCCATGGTTTTCCCTCGAGTCTTTCCCACGAGGCTTTCCCACGAGGCTTTCCCACAGGGCTGTCCCACGTGCACACGTGGTGGGAGTTGATCCTTGGCTTGAACGTCAAGGCAGTGCAGGGAAAACAGGTTCCTCTGGAATGGACTGACACATCTGGGGGACTCTTGGAATGGTGGCACGACCCTGGAGTTCCTCTCGCCTTTCCTGTGGAGAGCGCCTCCTCTTGAGATGCGAAGGGAACGCCGGGAATTCTTTCCCTACGAAACAGGGAAAGGATCCCTCATCTCGAGCTAGGAGTCGGAAACGGAGCTCCCCTGTATTTGGGCGGGACACCACGTGCTTCCTCTCGAGTGGAGACGGGTATGTCGGGGAACTTCTTGAGTTGCAGCAAGGGTGTGAAGGACCCTTTGGATGTTCCAGTGGTTAGACGTGATTAGCCTCGAGAAGCCTCAGCGGAAATGGGCCTCATCTCGCCTGGAGGGCAAAACCTCCTGGATTTTCTCGAGTTGCGGCAGGTGCTCTCGACTTACGACGGGGACCTCAGGGACCCGCTCTGGTGGCCTCAGGAAAGGCCAGTCCCCATGCGAGTTCCTAGGGGGCCTCTCGGGATTCCTCTCCCGTCGATGCCGGTGCCTAAGTCCTTGTGTGGAGTCGGGGTCGGAACCTGAGGATTCCTCTCCAGTGCTGACATGGATCTTGGGGTACGTCTGGAGTCTCCCCAGGGGAGTCAGTCCTCGTCTCGAATGCGGGCATGCACTTGCGCTTTCCTCCAGAGCGGTAGCAGCAGTGTCACACAGTCCGCCGCGTGGATCAAAGGATCTATGGTTTTCCCTCGAGTCTTTCCCACGAGGCTTTCCCACGAGGCTTTCCCACAGGGCTGTCCCACGTGCACACGTGGTGGGAGTCGATCCTCGGCTTGAACGTTAAGGCAGTGCAGGGAAAACAGGTTCCTCTGGAATGGACTGACACATCTGGGGGACTCTTGGAATGGTGGCACGACCCTGGAGTTCCTCTCGCCTTTCCTGTGGAGAGCGCCTCCTCTTGAGATGCGACGGGAACGCCGGGAATTCTTTCCCTACGAAACAGGGAAAGGATCCCTCATCTCGAGCTAGGAGGCGGAAACGGGGCTCCCCTGGATGTGTGCGGGACCCACGTGCTTCCTCTCGAGTGGAGACGGGTATGTCGGGGAACTTCTTGAGTTGCAGCAAGGGTGTGAAGGACCCTTTGGAAGTTCCAGTGGTTAGACGTGATTAGCCTCGAGAAGCCTCAGCGGAAATGGGCCTCATCTCGCCTGGAGGGCAAAACCTCCTGGATTTTTTCGTGTTGCGGCAGGTGCCCTCGACTTACGACGGGGACCTCAGGGACCCGCTCTGGTGGCCTCAGGAAAGGCCAGTCCCCATGCGAGTTCCTCGGGGGCGTCTCGGGATTCCTCTCCCGTCGATGCCGGGGCCTAAGACCTTGTGTGGAGTCGGGGCCGGAACCTGAGGATTCCTCTCCAGTGCTGACATGGAACTTGGAGTACGTCTGGAGTCTCCCCAGGGGAGTCAGTCCTCGTCTCAAATGCGGGCATGCACTTGCGCTTTCCTGCAGAACGGTAGCAGCAGTGTCACACAGTCCGCCGCGTGGATCAAAGGATCTATGGTTTTCCCTCGAGTCTTTCCCACGAGGCTTTCCCACGAGGCTTTCCCACAGGGCTGTCCCACGTGCACACGTGGTGGGAGTCGATCCTCGGCTTGAACGTCAAGGCAGTGCAGGGAAAACAGGTTCCTCTGGAATGGACTGACACATCTTTGGGGACTCTTGGAATTGTGGCACGACCGTGGAGTTCCTCTCGCCTTTCCTGTGGAGATCGCCTCCTCTTGAGATGCGACGGGAACGCCGGGAATTCTTTCCCTACGAAACAGGGAAAGGATCCCTCATCTTGAGATAGGAGGCGGAAACGGGGCTCCCCTGGATGTGTGCGGGACACACGTGCTTCCTCCTGAGTGGAGACGGGTATATCGGGGAACTTCTTGAGTTGCAGCAAGGGTGTGAAGGACCCTTTGGAAGTTCCAGTGGTTAGACCTGATTAGCCTCGAGAAGCCTCAGCGGAAATGGGCCTCATCTCGCCTGGAGGGCAAAACCGCCTGGATTTTTTCGAGTTGCGGCAGGTGCTCTCGACTTTCGACGGGGACCTCAGGGACCCGCTCTGGTGGCCTCAGGAATGGCCAGTCCCCATGCGAGTTCCTCGGGGGCCTCTCGGGATACCTCTCCCGTCGATGCCGGGGCCTAAGACCTTGTGTGGAGTCGGGGCCGGAACCTGAGGGTTCCTCTCCAGTGCTGACATGGATCTTGGGGTACTTCTGGAGTCTCCCCAGGGGAGTCAGTCCTCGTCTCGAATGCGGGCATGCACTTCCGCTTTCCTCCAGAGCGGTAGCAGCAGTGTCACGCAGTCCTCCGCGTGGATCAAAGGATCTATGGTTTTCCCTCGAGTCTTTCCCACGAGGCTTTCCCACGAGGCTTTCCCACAGGGCTGTCCCACGTGCACACGTGGTGGGACTCGATCCTCGGCTTGAACGTCAAGGCAGTGCAGGGAAAACAGGTTCCTCTGGAATGGACTGACACATCTGGGGGACTCTTGGAATGGTGGCACGACCCTGGAGTTCCTCTCGCCTTTCCTGTGGAGAGCGCCTCCTCTTGAGATGCGACGGGAACGCCGGGAATTCTTTCCCTACGAAACAGGGAAAGGATCCCTCATCTCGAGCTAGGAGGCGGAAACGGAGCTCCCCTGTATGTGGGCGGGACACCACGTGCTTCCTCTCGAGTGGAGACGGGTATGTCGGGGAACTTCTTGAGTTGCAGCAAGGGTGTGAAGGACCCTTTGGAAGTTCCAGTGGTTAGACGTGATTAGCCTCGAGAAGCCTCAGCGGAAATGGGCCTCATCTCGCCTGGAGGGCAAAACCTCCTGGATTTTCTCGTGTTGCGGCAGGTGCTCTCGACTTACGACGGGGACCTCAGGGACCCGCTCTGGTGGCCTCAGGAAAGGCCAGTCCCCATGCGAGTTCCTAGGGGGCCTCTGGGGATTCCTCTCCAGTCGATGCAGGGGCCTAAGTCCTTGTGTGGAGTCGGGGTCGGAACCTGAGGATTCCTCTCCAGTGCTGACATGGATCTTGGGGTACTTCTGGAGTCTCCCCAGGGGAGTCAGTCTTCGTCTCGAATGCGGGCATGCACTTGCGCTTTCCTCCAGAGCGGTAGCAGCAGTGTCACGCAGTCCGCCGCGTGGATCAAAGGATCTATGATTTTCCCTCGAGTCTTTTCCACGAGGCTTTCCCACGAGGCTTTCCCACAGGGCTGTCCCACGTGCACACGTGGTGGGAGTCGATCCTCGGCTTGAACGTCAAGGCAGTGCAGGGAAAACAGGTTCCTCTGGAATGGACTGACACATCTGGGGGACTCTTGGAATGGTGGCACGACCCTGGAGTTCCTCTCGCATTTCCTGTGGAGAGCGCCTCCTCTTGAGATGCGACGGGAACGCCGGGAAATCTTTCCCTACAAAACAGGGAAAGGATCCCTCATCTCGAGCTAGGAGTCGGAAACGGAGCTCCCCTGTATGTGGGCGGGACACCACGTGCTTCCTCTCGAGTGGAGACGGGTATGTCGGGGAACTTCTTGAGTTGCAGCAAGGGTGTGAAGGACCCTTTGGAAGTTCCAGTGGTTAGACGTGATTAGCCTCGAGAAGCCTCAGCGGAAATGGGCCTCATCTCGCCTGGAGGGCAAAACCGCCTGGATTTTCTCGTGTTGCGGCAGGTGCTCTCGACTTACGACGGGGACCTCAGGGACCCGCTCTGGTGGCCTCAGGAAAGGCCAGTCCCCATGCGAGTTCCTCGGGGGCCTCTCGGGATACCTCTCCCGTCGATCCCGGGGCCTAAGACCTTGTGTGGAGTCGGGGCCGGAACCTGAGGATTCCTCTCCAGTGCTGACATGGATCTTGGGATACTTCTGGAGTCTCCCCAGGGGAGTCAGTCCTCGTCTCGAATGCGGGCATGCACTTGCGCTTTCCTCCAGAGCGGTAGCAGCAGTGTCACGCAGTCCTCCGCGTGGATCAAAGGATCTATGGTTTTCCCTCGAGTCTTTCCCACGAGGCTTTCCCACGAGGCTTTCCCACAGGGCTGTCCCACGTGCACACGTGGTGGGAGTCGATCCTCGGCTTGAACGTCAAGGCAGTGCAGGGAAAACAGGTTCCTCTGGAATGGACTGACACATCTGGGGGACTCTTGGAATGATGGCACGACCCTGGAGTTCCTCTCGCCTTTCCTGTGGAGAGCGCCTCCTCTTGAGATGCGACGGGAACGCCGGGAATTCTTTCCCTACGAAACAGGGAAAGGATCCCTCATCTCGAGCTAGGAGTCGGAAACGGAGCTCCCCTGTATGTGGGCGGGACACCACGTGCTTCCTCTCGAGTGGAGACGGGTATGTCGGGGAACTTCTTGAGTTGCAGCAAGGGTGTGAAAGACCCTTTGGAAGTTCCAGTGGTTAGACGTGATTAGCCTCGAGAAGCCTCAGCGGAAATGGGCCTCATCTCGCCTGGAGGGCAAAACCTCCTGGATTTTCTCGTGTTGCGGCAGGTGCTCTCGACTTACGACGGGGACCTCAGGGACCCGCTCTGGTGGCCTCAGGAAAGGCCAGTCCCCATGCGAGTTCCTAGGGGGCCTCTGGGGATTCCTCTCCAGTCGATGCCGGGGCCTAAGTCCTTGTGTGAAGTCGGGGTCGGAACCTGAGGATTCATCTCCAGTGCTGACATGGATATTGGGGTACTTCTGGAGTCTCCCCAGGGGAGTCAGTCTTCGTCTCGAATGCGGGCATGCACTTGCGCTTTCCTCCAGAGCGGTAGCAGCAGTGTCACGCAGTCCGCCGCGTGGATCAAAGGATCTATGGTTTTCCCTCGAGTCTTTTCCACGAGGCTTTCCCACGAGGCTTTCCCACAAGGCTGTCCCACGTGCACACGTGGTGGGAGTCGATCCTCGGCTTGAACGTCAAGGCAGTGCAGGGAAAACAGGTTCCTCTGGAATGGACTGACACATCTGGGGGACTCTGGGAATGGTGGCACGACCCTGGAGTTCCTCTCGCCTTTCCTGTGGAGAGCGCCTCCTCTTGAGATGCGACGGGAACGCCGGGAATTCTTTCCCTACGAAACAGGGAAAGGATCCCTCATCTCGAGCTAGGAGTCGGAAACGGAGCTCCCCTGTATGTGGGCGGGACACCACGTGCTTCCTCTCGAGTGGAGACGGGTATGTCGGGGAACTTCTTGAGTTGCAGCAAGGGTGTGAAAGACCCTTTGGAAGTTCCAGTGGTTAGACGTGATTAGCCTCGAGAAGCCTCAGCGGAAATGGGCCTCATCTCGCCTGGAGGGCAAAACCTCCTGGATTTTCTCGAGTGGCGGTAGGTGCTCTCGACTTACGACGGGGACCTCAGGGACCCGCTCTGGTGGCCTCAGGAAAGGCCAGTCCCCATGCGAGTTCCTCGGTTGGCCCTCGGGATACCACTCCCGTCGATGCCGGGGCCTAAGACCTTGTGTGGAGTCGGGGCCGGTACCTGAGGATTCCTCTCCAGTGCTGACATGGATCTTGGGGTACGTCTGGAGTCTCCCCAGGGGAGTCAGTCCTCGTCTCGAATGCGGGCATGCACTTGCGCTTTCCTCCAGAGCGGTAGCAGCAGTGTCACACAGTCCGCCGCGTGGATCAAAGGATCTATGGTTTTCCCTCGAGTCTTTCCCACGAGGCTTTCCCACGAGGCTTTCCCACAGGGCTGTCCCACGTGCACACGTGGTGGGAGTCGATCCTCGGCTTGAACGTCAAGGCAGTGCAGGGAAAACAGGTTCCTCTGGAATGGACTGACACATCTTTGGGGACTCTTGGAATGGTGGCACGACCCTGGAGTTCCTCTCGCCTTTCCTGTGGAGAGCGCCTCCTCTTGAGATGCGACGGGAACGCCGGGAATTCTTTCCCTACGAAAAAGGGAAAGGATCCCTCATCTCGAGCTAGGAGACGGAAACGGGGCTCCCCTGGATGTGTGAGGGACCCCACGTGCTTCCTCTCGAGTGGAGACGGGTATGTCGGGGAACTTCTTGAGTTGCAGCAAGGGTGTGAAGGACCCTTTGGAAGTTCCAGTGGTTAGATGTGATTGGCCTCGAGAAGCCTCAGTGGAAATGGGCCTCATCTCGCCTGGAGGGCAAAACCTCCTGGATTTTCTCGAGTTGCGGCCGGTGCTCTCGACTTACGACGGGGACCTCAGGGACCCGCTCTGGTGGCCTCAGGAAAGGCCAGTCCCCATGCGAGTTCCTCGGTTGGCCTCTCGGGATTCCTCTCCCGTCGATGCTCTGGCCTAAGACCTTGTGTGGAGTCGGGGCCGGAACCTGAGGATTCCTCTCCAGTGCTGACATGGATCTTGGGGTACTTCTGGAGTCTCCCCAGGGGAGTCAGTCCTCGTCTCGAATGCGGGCATGCACTTGCGCTTTCCTCCAGAGCGGTAGCAGCAGTGTCACGCAGTCCGCCGCGTGGATCAAAGGATCTATGGTTTTCCCTCGAGTCTTTCCCACGAGGCTTTCCCACGAGGCTTTCCCACAGGGCTGTCCCACGTGCACACGTGGTGGGAGTCGATCCTTGGCTTGAACGTCAAGGCAGTGCAGGGAAAACAGGTTCCTCTGGAATGGACTGACACATCTGGGGGACTCTTGGAATGGTGGCACGACCCTTCAGTTCCTCTCGCCTTTCCTGTGGAGAGCGCCTCCTCTTGAGATGCGACGGGAACGCCGGGAATTCTTTCTCTACGAAACAGAGAAAGGATCCCTCATCTCGAGCTAGGAGGCGGAAACGGGGCTCCCCTGGATGTGTGCGGGACCCACGTTCTTCCTCTCGAGTGGAGACGGGTACGTCGGGAACTTCTTGAGTTGCAGCAAGGGTGTGAAGGACCCTTTGGAAGTTCCAGTGGTTAGACGTGATTAGCCTCGAGAAGCCTCAGCGGAAATGGGCCTCATCTCGCCTGGAGGGGAAAACCTCCTGGATTTTCTCGAGGTGCGGCAGGTGCTCTCGACTTACGACGGGGACCTCAGGGACCCGCTCTGGTGGCCTCAGGAAAGGCCAGTCCCCATGCGAGTTCCTAGGGGGCCTCTCGGGATTCCTCTCCCGTCGATGCCGGTGCCTAAGTCCTTGTGTGGAGTCGGGGTCGGAACCTGAGGATTCCTCTCCAGTGCTGACATGGATCTTGGGGTACGTCTGGAGTCTCCCCAGGGGAGTCAGTCTTCGTCTCGAATGCGGGCATGCACTTGCGCTTTCCTCCAGAGCGGTAGCAGCAGTGTCACGCAGTCCGCCGCGTGGATCAAAGGATCTATGGTTTTCCCTCGAGTCTTTCCCACGAGGCTTTCCCACGAGGCTTTCCCACAGGGCTGTCCCACGTGCACACGTGGTGGGAGTCGATCCTCGGCTTGAACGTCAAGGCAGTTCAGGGAAAACAGGTTCCTCTGGAATGGACTGACACATCTGGGGGACTCTTGGAATGGTGGCATGACGCTGGAGTTCCTCTCGCCTTTCCTGTGGAGAGCGCCTCCTCTTGAGATGCGATGGGAACGCCGGGAATTCTTTCCCTACGAAAAAGGGAAAGGATCCCTCATCTCGAGCTAGGAGACGGAAACGGGGCTCCCCTGGATGTATGCGGGACACCACGTGCTTCCTCTCGACTGCAGACGGGTATGTCGGGGAAGTTCTTGAGTTGCAGCAAGGGTGTGAAGGACCCTTTGGAAGTTCCAGTGGTTAGATGTGATTGGCCTCGAGAAGCCTCAGCGGAAATGGGCCTCATCTCGCCTGGAGGGCAAAACCTCCTGGATTTTCTCGAGTTGCGGCAGGTGCTCTCGACTTACGACGGGGACCTCAGGGACCCGCTCTGGTGGCCTCAGGAAAGGCCAGTCCCCATGCGAGTTCCTCGAGGGCCTCTCGGGATTCCTCTCCCGTCGATGACGGGGCCTAAGACCTTGTGTGGAGTCGGGGCCGGAACCTGAGGATTCCTCTCCAGTGCTGACATGGATCTTGGGGTACTTCTGGAGTCTCCCCAGGGGAGTCAGTCCTCGTCTCGAATGCGGGCATGCACTTGCGCTTTCCTCCAGAGCGGTAGCAGCAGTGTAAACGCAGTCCGCCGCGTGGATCAAAGGATCCATGGTTTTCCCTCGAGTCTTTCCCACGAGGCTTTCCCACGAGGCTTTCCCACAGGGCTGTCCCACGTGCACACGTGGTGGGAGTTGATCCTTGGCTTGAACGTCAAGGCAGTGCAGGGAAAACAGGTTCCTCTGGAATGGACTGACACATCTGGGGGACTCTTGGAATGGTGGCACGACCCTGGAGTTCCTCTCGCCTTTCCTGTGGAGAGCGCCTCCTCTTGAGATGCGAAGGGAACGCCGGGAATTCTTTCCCTACGAAACAGGGAAAGGATCCCTCATCTCGAGCTAGGAGTCGGAAACGGAGCTCCCCTGTATTTGGGCGGGACACCACGTGCTTCCTCTCGAGTGGAGACGGGTATGTCGGGGAACTTCTTGAGTTGCAGCAAGGGTGTGAAGGACCCTTTGGATGTTCCAGTGGTTAGACGTGATTAGCCTCGAGAAGCCTCAGCGGAAATGGGCCTCATCTCGCCTGGAGGGCAAAACCTCCTGGATTTTCTCGAGTTGCGGCAGGTGCTCTCGACTTACGACGGGGACCTCAGGGACCCGCTCTGGTGGCCTCAGGAAAGGCCAGTCCCCATGCGAGTTCCTAGGGGGCCTCTCGGGATTCCTCTCCCGTCGATGCCGGTGCCTAAGTCCTTGTGTGGAGTCGGGGTCGGAACCTGAGGATTCCTCTCCAGTGCTGACATGGATCTTGGGGTACGTCTGGAGTCTCCCCAGGGGAGTCAGTCCTCGTCTCGAATGCGGGCATGCACTTGCGCTTTCCTCCAGAGCGGTAGCAGCAGTGTCACACAGTCCGCCGCGTGGATCAAAGGATCTATGGTTTTCCCTCGAGTCTTTCCCACGAGGCTTTCCCACGAGGCTTTCCCACAGGGCTGTCCCACGTGCACACGTGGTGGGAGTCGATCCTCGGCTTGAACGTTAAGGCAGTGCAGGGAAAACAGGTTCCTCTGGAATGGACTGACACATCTGGGGGACTCTTGGAATGGTGGCACGACCCTGGAGTTCCTCTCGCCTTTCCTGTGGAGAGCGCCTCCTCTTGAGATGCGACGGGAACGCCGGGAATTCTTTCCCTACGAAACAGGGAAAGGATCCCTCATCTCGAGCTAGGAGGCGGAAACGGGGCTCCCCTGGATGTGTGCGGGACCCACGTGCTTCCTCTCGAGTGGAGACGGGTATGTCGGGGAACTTCTTGAGTTGCAGCAAGGGTGTGAAGGACCCTTTGGAAGTTCCAGTGGTTAGACGTGATTAGCCTCGAGAAGCCTCAGCGGAAATGGGCCTCATCTCGCCTGGAGGGCAAAACCTCCTGGATTTTTTCGTGTTGCGGCAGGTGCCCTCGACTTACGACGGGGACCTCAGGGACCCGCTCTGGTGGCCTCAGGAAAGGCCAGTCCCCATGCGAGTTCCTCGGGGGCGTCTCGGGATTCCTCTCCCGTCGATGCCGGGGCCTAAGACCTTGTGTGGAGTCGGGGCCGGAACCTGAGGATTCCTCTCCAGTGCTGACATGGAACTTGGAGTACGTCTGGAGTCTCCCCAGGGGAGTCAGTCCTCGTCTCAAATGCGGGCATGCACTTGCGCTTTCCTGCAGAACGGTAGCAGCAGTGTCACACAGTCCGCCGCGTGGATCAAAGGATCTATGGTTTTCCCTCGAGTCTTTCCCACGAGGCTTTCCCACGAGGCTTTCCCACAGGGCTGTCCCACGTGCACACGTGGTGGGAGTCGATCCTCGGCTTGAACGTCAAGGCAGTGCAGGGAAAACAGGTTCCTCTGGAATGGACTGACACATCTTTGGGGACTCTTGGAATTGTGGCACGACCGTGGAGTTCCTCTCGCCTTTCCTGTGGAGATCGCCTCCTCTTGAGATGCGACGGGAACGCCGGGAATTCTTTCCCTACGAAACAGGGAAAGGATCCCTCATCTTGAGATAGGAGGCGGAAACGGGGCTCCCCTGGATGTGTGCGGGACACACGTGCTTCCTCCTGAGTGGAGACGGGTATATCGGGGAACTTCTTGAGTTGCAGCAAGGGTGTGAAGGACCCTTTGGAAGTTCCAGTGGTTAGACCTGATTAGCCTCGAGAAGCCTCAGCGGAAATGGGCCTCATCTCGCCTGGAGGGCAAAACCGCCTGGATTTTTTCGAGTTGCGGCAGGTGCTCTCGACTTTCGACGGGGACCTCAGGGACCCGCTCTGGTGGCCTCAGGAATGGCCAGTCCCCATGCGAGTTCCTCGGGGGCCTCTCGGGATACCTCTCCCGTCGATGCCGGGGCCTAAGACCTTGTGTGGAGTCGGGGCCGGAACCTGAGGGTTCCTCTCCAGTGCTGACATGGATCTTGGGGTACTTCTGGAGTCTCCCCAGGGGAGTCAGTCCTCGTCTCGAATGCGGGCATGCACTTCCGCTTTCCTCCAGAGCGGTAGCAGCAGTGTCACGCAGTCCTCCGCGTGGATCAAAGGATCTATGGTTTTCCCTCGAGTCTTTCCCACGAGGCTTTCCCACGAGGCTTTCCCACAGGGCTGTCCCACGTGCACACGTGGTGGGACTCGATCCTCGGCTTGAACGTCAAGGCAGTGCAGGGAAAACAGGTTCCTCTGGAATGGACTGACACATCTGGGGGACTCTTGGAATGGTGGCACGACCCTGGAGTTCCTCTCGCCTTTCCTGTGGAGAGCGCCTCCTCTTGAGATGCGACGGGAACGCCGGGAATTCTTTCCCTACGAAACAGGGAAAGGATCCCTCATCTCGAGCTAGGAGGCGGAAACGGAGCTCCCCTGTATGTGGGCGGGACACCACGTGCTTCCTCTCGAGTGGAGACGGGTATGTCGGGGAACTTCTTGAGTTGCAGCAAGGGTGTGAAGGACCCTTTGGAAGTTCCAGTGGTTAGACGTGATTAGCCTCGAGAAGCCTCAGCGGAAATGGGCCTCATCTCGCCTGGAGGGCAAAACCTCCTGGATTTTCTCGTGTTGCGGCAGGTGCTCTCGACTTACGACGGGGACCTCAGGGACCCGCTCTGGTGGCCTCAGGAAAGGCCAGTCCCCATGCGAGTTCCTAGGGGGCCTCTGGGGATTCCTCTCCAGTCGATGCAGGGGCCTAAGTCCTTGTGTGGAGTCGGGGTCGGAACCTGAGGATTCCTCTCCAGTGCTGACATGGATCTTGGGGTACTTCTGGAGTCTCCCCAGGGGAGTCAGTCTTCGTCTCGAATGCGGGCATGCACTTGCGCTTTCCTCCAGAGCGGTAGCAGCAGTGTCACGCAGTCCGCCGCGTGGATCAAAGGATCTATGATTTTCCCTCGAGTCTTTTCCACGAGGCTTTCCCACGAGGCTTTCCCACAGGGCTGTCCCACGTGCACACGTGGTGGGAGTCGATCCTCGGCTTGAACGTCAAGGCAGTGCAGGGAAAACAGGTTCCTCTGGAATGGACTGACACATCTGGGGGACTCTTGGAATGGTGGCACGACCCTGGAGTTCCTCTCGCATTTCCTGTGGAGAGCGCCTCCTCTTGAGATGCGACGGGAACGCCGGGAAATCTTTCCCTACAAAACAGGGAAAGGATCCCTCATCTCGAGCTAGGAGTCGGAAACGGAGCTCCCCTGTATGTGGGCGGGACACCACGTGCTTCCTCTCGAGTGGAGACGGGTATGTCGGGGAACTTCTTGAGTTGCAGCAAGGGTGTGAAGGACCCTTTGGAAGTTCCAGTGGTTAGACGTGATTAGCCTCGAGAAGCCTCAGCGGAAATGGGCCTCATCTCGCCTGGAGGGCAAAACCGCCTGGATTTTCTCGTGTTGCGGCAGGTGCTCTCGACTTACGACGGGGACCTCAGGGACCCGCTCTGGTGGCCTCAGGAAAGGCCAGTCCCCATGCGAGTTCCTCGGGGGCCTCTCGGGATACCTCTCCCGTCGATCCCGGGGCCTAAGACCTTGTGTGGAGTCGGGGCCGGAACCTGAGGATTCCTCTCCAGTGCTGACATGGATCTTGGGATACTTCTGGAGTCTCCCCAGGGGAGTCAGTCCTCGTCTCGAATGCGGGCATGCACTTGCGCTTTCCTCCAGAGCGGTAGCAGCAGTGTCACGCAGTCCTCCGCGTGGATCAAAGGATCTATGGTTTTCCCTCGAGTCTTTCCCACGAGGCTTTCCCACGAGGCTTTCCCACAGGGCTGTCCCACGTGCACACGTGGTGGGAGTCGATCCTCGGCTTGAACGTCAAGGCAGTGCAGGGAAAACAGGTTCCTCTGGAATGGACTGACACATCTGGGGGACTCTTGGAATGATGGCACGACCCTGGAGTTCCTCTCGCCTTTCCTGTGGAGAGCGCCTCCTCTTGAGATGCGACGGGAACGCCGGGAATTCTTTCCCTACGAAACAGGGAAAGGATCCCTCATCTCGAGCTAGGAGTCGGAAACGGAGCTCCCCTGTATGTGGGCGGGACACCACGTGCTTCCTCTCGAGTGGAGACGGGTATGTCGGGGAACTTCTTGAGTTGCAGCAAGGGTGTGAAAGACCCTTTGGAAGTTCCAGTGGTTAGACGTGATTAGCCTCGAGAAGCCTCAGCGGAAATGGGCCTCATCTCGCCTGGAGGGCAAAACCTCCTGGATTTTCTCGTGTTGCGGCAGGTGCTCTCGACTTACGACGGGGACCTCAGGGACCCGCTCTGGTGGCCTCAGGAAAGGCCAGTCCCCATGCGAGTTCCTAGGGGGCCTCTGGGGATTCCTCTCCAGTCGATGCCGGGGCCTAAGTCCTTGTGTGAAGTCGGGGTCGGAACCTGAGGATTCATCTCCAGTGCTGACATGGATATTGGGGTACTTCTGGAGTCTCCCCAGGGGAGTCAGTCTTCGTCTCGAATGCGGGCATGCACTTGCGCTTTCCTCCAGAGCGGTAGCAGCAGTGTCACGCAGTCCGCCGCGTGGATCAAAGGATCTATGATTTTCCCTCGAGTCTTTTCCACGAGGCTTTCCCACGAGGCTTTCCCACAGGGCTGTCCCACGTGCACACGTGGTGGGAGTCGATCCTTGGCTTGAACGTCAAGGCAGTGCAGGGAAAACAGGTTCCTCTGGAATGGACTGACACATCTGGGGGACTCTTGGAATGGTGGCACGACACTGGAGTTCCTCTCGCCTTTCCTGTGGAGAGCGCCTCCTCTTGAGATGCGACGGGAACGCCGGGAATTCTTTCCCTACGAAACAGGGAAAGGATCCCTCATCTCGAGCTAGGAGTCGGAAACGGAGCTCCCCTGTATGTGGGCGGGACACCACGTGCTTCCTCTCGAGTGGAGACGGGTATGTCGGGGAACATCTTGAGTTGCAGCAAGGGTGTGAAGGACCCTTTGGAAGTTCCAGTGGTTAGACGTGATTAGCCTCGAGAAGCCTCAGCGGAAATGGGCCTCATCTCGCCTGGAGGGCAAAACCTCCTGGATTTTCTCGTGTTGCGGCAGGTGCTCTCGACTTACGACGGGGACCTCAGGGACCCGCTCTGGTGGCCTCAGGAAAGGCCAGTCCCCATGCGAGTTCCTCGGGGGTGTCTCGGTATTCCTCTCCCGTCGATGCCGGGGCCTAAGACCTTGTGTGGAGTTGGGGCCGGAAACTGAGGATTCCTCTCCAGTGCTGACATGGATCTTGGGGTACGTCTGGAGTCTCCCCAGGGGAGTCAGTCCTCGTCTCGAATGCGGGCATGCACTTGCGCTTTCCTCCAGAGCGGTAGCAGCGGTGTCACACAGTCCGCCGCGTGGATCAAAGGATCTATGATTTTCCCTCGAGTCTTTCCCACGAGGCTTTCCCACGAGGCTTTCCCACAGGGCTGTCCCACGTGCACACGTGGTGGGAGTCGATCCTCGGCTTGAACGTCAAGGCAGTGCAGGGAAAACAGGTTCCTCTGGAATGGACTGACACATCTTTGGGGACTCTTGGAATTTTGGCACGACCCTGGAGTTCCTCTCGCCTTTCCTGTGGAGAGCGTCTCCTCTTGAGATGCGACGGGAACGCCGGGAATTCTTTCCCTACGAAACAGGGAAAGGATCCCTCATCTCGAGCTAGGAGGCGGAAACGGGGCTCCCCTGGATGTGTGCGGGACCCACGTTCTTCCTCTCGAGTGGAGACGGGTATGTCGGGGAACTTCTTGAGTTGCAGCAAGGGTGTGAAGGACCCTTTGGAAGTTCCAGTGGTTAGATGTGATTGGCCTCGAGAAGCCTCAGCGGAAAGGGGTCTCATCTCGCCTGGAGGGCAAAACCTCCTGGATTTTCTCGAGTTGCGGCAGGTGCTCTCGACTTACGACGGGGACCTCAGGGACCCGCTCTGTTGGCCTCAGGAAAGGCCAGTCCCGATGCGAGTTCCTCGGGGGCCTCTCGGGATTCCTCTCCCGTCGATGCCGGGGCCTAAGACCTTGTGTGGAGTCGGGGCCGGAACCTGAGGATTCCTCTCCAGTGCTGACATGGATCTTGCGGTACTTCTGGAGTCTCCCCAGGGGAGTCAGTCCTCGTCTCGAATGCGGGCATGCACTTGCGCTTTCCTCCAGAGCGGTAGCAGCAGTGTCACGCAGTCCGCCGCGTGGATCAAAGGATCTATGGTTTTCCCTCGAGTCTTTCCCACGAGGCTTTCCCACGAGGCTTTCCCACAGGGCTGTCCCACGTGCACACGTGGTGGGAGTCGATCCTCGGCTTGAACGTCAAGGCAGTGCAGGGAAAACAGGTTCCTCTGGAATGGACTGACACATCTGGGGGACTCTTGGAATGGTGTCACGACCCTGGAGTTCCTCTCGCCTTTCCTGTGGAGAGCGCCTCCTCTTGAGATGCGACGGGAACGCCGGGACTTCTTTCCCTACGAAACAGGGAAGGATCCCTCATCTCGAGCTAGGAGGCGGAAACGGGGCTCCCCTGGATGTGTGAGGGACCAAACATGCTTCCTCTCGAGTGGAGACGGGTATGTCGGGGAACTTCTTGAGTGGCAGCAATGGTGTGAAGGACCCTTTGGAAGTTCCAGTGGTTAGATGTGATTGGCCTCGAGAAGCCTCAGCGGAAATGGGCCTCATCTCGCCTGTAGGGCAAAACCTCCTGGATTTTCTCGAGTTGCGGCAGGTGCTCACGACTTACGACGGGGACCTCAGGGACCCGCTCTGGTGGCCTCAGGAAAGGCCAGTCCCCATGCGAGTTCCTCGGGGGCCTCTCGGGATTCCTCTCCCGTCGATCCCGGGGCCTAAGACCTTGTGTGGAGTCGGGGCCGGAACCTGAGGATTCCTCTCCAGTGCTGACATGGATCTTGGGGGAACTTCTGGGGTCTCCCCAGGGGAGTCAGTCCTCGTCCAAAATGCGGGCATGCACTTGCACTTTCCTAAAGAGCGGTAGCATCAGTGTCACGCAGTCCGCCACGTGGATCAATGGATCTATGGTTTTCCCTCGAGTCTTTCCCACGAGGCTTTCCCACAGGGCTGTCCCACGTGCACACGTGGTGGGAGTGGATCCTCGGCTTGAACGTCAAGGCAGTGCAGGGAAAACAGGTTCCTCTGGAATGGACTGACACATCTGGGGGACTCTTGGAATGGTGGCACGACCCTGGAGTTCCTCTCGCCTTTCCTGTGGAGAGCGCCTCCTCTTGAGATGCGACGGGAACGCCGGGAATTCTTTCCCTACGAAACAGGGAAAGGATCCCTCATCTCGAGCTAGGAGTCGGAAACGGAGCTCCCCTGTATGTGGGCGGGACACCACGTGCTTCCTCTCGAGTGGAGACGGGTATGTCGGGGAACTTCTTGAGTTGCAGCAAGGGTGTGAAAGACCCTTTGGAAGTTCCAGTGGTTAGACGTGATTAGCCTCGAGAAGCCTCAGCGGAAATGGGCCTCATCTCGCCTGGAGGGCAAAACCTCCTGGATTTTCTCGTGTTGCGGCAGGTGCTCTCGACTTACGACGGGGACCTCAGGGACCCGCTCTGGTGGCCTCAGGAAAGGCCAGTCCCCATGCGAGTTCCTAGGGGGCCTCTGGGGATTCCTCTCCAGTCGATGCCGGGGCCTAAGTCCTTGTGTGAAGTCGGGGTCGGAACCTGAGGATTCATCTCCAGTGCTGACATGGATATTGGGGTACTTCTGGAGTCTCCCCAGGGGAGTCAGTCTTCGTCTCGAATGCGGGCATGCACTTGCGCTTTCCTCCAGAGCGGTAGCAGCAGTGTCACGCAGTCCGCCGCGTGGATCAAAGGATCTATGATTTTCCCTCGAGTCTTTTCCACGAGGCTTTCCCACGAGGCTTTCCCACAGGGCTGTCCCACGTGCACACGTGGTGGGAGTCGATCCTTGGCTTGAACGTCAAGGCAGTGCAGGGAAAACAGGTTCCTCTGGAATGGACTGACACATCTGGGGGACTCTTGGAATGGTGGCACGACACTGGAGTTCCTCTCGCCTTTCCTGTGGAGAGCGCCTCCTCTTGAGATGCGACGGGAACGCCGGGAATTCTTTCCCTACGAAACAGGGAAAGGATCCCTCATCTCGAGCTAGGAGTCGGAAACGGAGCTCCCCTGTATGTGGGCGGGACACCACGTGCTTCCTCTCGAGTGGAGACGGGTATGTCGGGGAACATCTTGAGTTGCAGCAAGGGTGTGAAGGACCCTTTGGAAGTTCCAGTGGTTAGACGTGATTAGCCTCGAGAAGCCTCAGCGGAAATGGGCCTCATCTCGCCTGGAGGGCAAAACCTCCTGGATTTTCTCGTGTTGCGGCAGGTGCTCTCGACTTACGACGGGGACCTCAGGGACCCGCTCTGGTGGCCTCAGGAAAGGCCAGTCCCCATGCGAGTTCCTCGGGGGTGTCTCGGTATTCCTCTCCCGTCGATGCCGGGGCCTAAGACCTTGTGTGGAGTTGGGGCCGGAAACTGAGGATTCCTCTCCAGTGCTGACATGGATCTTGGGGTACGTCTGGAGTCTCCCCAGGGGAGTCAGTCCTCGTCTCGAATGCGGGCATGCACTTGCGCTTTCCTCCAGAGCGGTAGCAGCGGTGTCACACAGTCCGCCGCGTGGATCAAAGGATCTATGATTTTCCCTCGAGTCTTTCCCACGAGGCTTTCCCACGAGGCTTTCCCACAGGGCTGTCCCACGTGCACACGTGGTGGGAGTCGATCCTCGGCTTGAACGTCAAGGCAGTGCAGGGAAAACAGGTTCCTCTGGAATGGACTGACACATCTTTGGGGACTCTTGGAATTTTGGCACGACCCTGGAGTTCCTCTCGCCTTTCCTGTGGAGAGCGTCTCCTCTTGAGATGCGACGGGAACGCCGGGAATTCTTTCCCTACGAAACAGGGAAAGGATCCCTCATCTCGAGCTAGGAGGCGGAAACGGGGCTCCCCTGGATGTGTGCGGGACCCACGTTCTTCCTCTCGAGTGGAGACGGGTATGTCGGGGAACTTCTTGAGTTGCAGCAAGGGTGTGAAGGACCCTTTGGAAGTTCCAGTGGTTAGATGTGATTGGCCTCGAGAAGCCTCAGCGGAAAGGGGTCTCATCTCGCCTGGAGGGCAAAACCTCCTGGATTTTCTCGAGTTGCGGCAGGTGCTCTCGACTTACGACGGGGACCTCAGGGACCCGCTCTGTTGGCCTCAGGAAAGGCCAGTCCCGATGCGAGTTCCTCGGGGGCCTCTCGGGATTCCTCTCCCGTCGATGCCGGGGCCTAAGACCTTGTGTGGAGTCGGGGCCGGCACCTGAGGATTCCTCTCCAGTGCTGACATGGATCTTGCGGTACTTCTGGAGTCTCCCCAGGGGAGTCAGTCCTCGTCTCGAATGCGGGCATGCACTTGCGCTTTCCTCCAGAGCGGTAGCAGCAGTGTCACGCAGTCCGCCGCGTGGATCAAAGGATCTATGGTTTTCCCTCGAGTCTTTCCCACGAGGCTTTCCCACGAGGCTTTCCCACAGGGCTGTCCCACGTGCACACGTGGTGGGAGTCGATCCTCGGCTTGAACGTCAAGGCAGTGCAGGGAAAACAGGTTCCTCTGGAATGGACTGACACATCTGGGGGACTCTTGGAATGGTGTCACGACCCTGGAGTTCCTCTCGTCTTTCCTGTGGAGAGCGCCTCCTCTTGAGATGCGACGGGAACGCCGGGAATTCTTTCCCTACGAAACAGGGAAGGATCCCTCATCTCGAGCTAGGAGGCGGAAACGGGGCTCCCCTGGATGTGTGAGGGACCAAACATGCTTCCTCTCGAGTGGAGACGGGTATGTCGGGGAACTTCTTGAGTGGCAGCAATGGTGTGAAGGACCCTTTGGAAGTTCCAGTGGTTAGATGTGATTGGCCTCGAGAAGCCTCAGCGGAAATGGGCCTCATCTCGCCTGTAGGGCAAAACCTCCTGGATTTTCTCGAGTTGCGGCAGGTGCTCACGACTTACGACGGGGACCTCAGGGACCCGCTCTGGTGGCCTCAGGAAAGGCCAGTCCCCATGCGAGTTCCTCGGGGGCCTCTCGGGATTCCTCTCCCGTCGATCCCGGGGCCTAAGACCTTGTGTGGAGTCGGGGCCGGAACCTGAGGATTCCTCTCCAGTGCTGACATGGATCTTGGGGGAACTTCTGGGGTCTCCCCAGGGGAGTCAGTCCTCGTCCAAAATGCGGGCATGCACTTGCACTTTCCTAAAGAGCGGTAGCATCAGTGTCACGCAGTCCGCCACGTGGATCAATGGATCTATGGTTTTCCCTCGAGTCTTTCCCACGAGGCTTTCCCACAGGGCTGTCCCACGTGCACACGTGGTGGGAGTGGATCCTCGGCTTGAACGTCAAGGCAGTGCAGGGAAAACAGGTTCCTCTGGAATGGACTGACACATCTGGGGGACTCTTGGAATGGTGGCACGACCCTGGAGTTCCTCTCGCCTTTCCTGTGGAGAGTGCCTCCTCTTGAGATGCGACGGGAACGCCGAAAATTCTTTCCCGACGAAACAGGGAAAGGATCCCTCATCTCGAGCTAGGAGGCGGAAACGGGGCTCCCCTGGATGTGTGCGGGACCCTCGTGCTTCCTCTCGAGTGGAGACGGGAATGTCAGGGAACTTCTTGTGTTGCAGCAAGGGTGTGAAGGACCCTTTGGAAGTTCCAGTGGTTAGACGTGATTAGCCTCGAGAAGCCTCAGCGGAAATGGGCCTCATCTCGCCTGGAGGGCAAAACCTCCTGGATTTTCTCGAGTTGCGGCAGGTGCGCCCGACTTACGACGGGGACCTCAGGGACCCGCTCTGGTGGCCTCAGGAAAGGCCAGTCCCCATGCGAGTTCCTCGGTGGCCTCTCGGGATTCCTCTCCCGTCGATGCCGGGGCCTAAGACCTTGTGTGGAGTCCGGGCCGGAACCTGAGGATTCCTCTCCAGTGCTCACATGGATCTTGGGGTACTTCTGGAGTCTCCCCAGGGGAGTCAGTCCTCGTCTCGAATGCGGGCATGCACTTGTGCTTACCTCCTGAGCGGTAGCAGCAGTGTCACGCAGTCCGCCGCGTGCATCAAAGGATCTATGGTTTTCCCTCGAGTCTTTCCCGGGAGGCTTTCCCACGAGGCTTTCCCACAGGGCTGTCCCACGTGCACACGTGGTGGGAGTCGATCCTCGGCTGGAACGTCAAGGCAGTGCATGGAAAACAGGTTCCTCTGGAATGGACTGACACATCTGGGGGACTCTTGGAATGGTGGCACGACCCTGGAGTTCCTCTCGCGTTTCCAATGGAGAGCGCCTCCTCTTGAGATGCGACGGGAACGCCGGGAATTCTTTCCCTACGAAATAGGGAAAGGATCCCTCATCTCGAGCTAGGAGGCGGAAACGGGGCTCCCCTGGATGTGTGCGGGACCCTCGTGCTTCCTCTCGAGTGGAGACGGGTATGTCGGGGAACTACTTGAGTTGCAGCAACGGTGTGAAGGACCCTTTGGAAGTTACAGTGGTTAGATGTGATTAGCCTCGAGAAGCTTCAGCGGAAATGTGCCTCATCTCGCCTGGAATGCAAAACCTTCTGGATTTTCTCGAGTTGAGGCAGGTGCTCTAGACTTACGACGGGGACCTCAGGGACCCGCTGTGGTGGCCTCAGGAAAGGCCAGTCCCCATGCGAGTTCCTCGGGGGCCTCTCGGGATTCCTCTGCAGTCGGTTCCGGGGCCTGAGACCTTGTGTGGACTCGGGGCCGGAACCTGAGGATTCCTCTCCAGTGCTGACATGGATCTTGGGGGAACTTCTGGAGTCTCCCCAGGGGAGTCAGTCCTCGTCCTGAATGCGGGCATGCACTTGCACTTTCCTAAAGAGCGGTAGCAGCAGTGTCACGCAGTCCGCCACGTGGATCAATGGATCTATGGTTTTCCCTCGAGTCTTTCCCACGAGGCTTTCCCACAAGGCTGTCCCACGTGCACACGTGGTGGGAGTCGATCCTCGGCTTGAACGTCAAGGCAGTGCAGGGAAAACTGGTTCCTCTGGAATGAACGGACACATCTGGGGTACTCTTGGAATGGTGGCACGACCCTGGAATTCCTCTCGCCTTTCCTGTGGAGAGTACCTCCTCTTGAGATGCGACGGGAACGCCGAAAATTCTTTCCCGACGAAACAGGGAAAGGATCCCTCATCTCGAGCTAGGAGGCGGAAACGGGGCTCCCCTGGATGTGTGCGGGACCCTCGTGCTTCCTCTCGAGTGGAGACGGGTATGTCGGGGAACTTCTTGAGTTGCAGCAAGGGTGTGAATGACCCTTTGGAAGTTCCAGTGGTTAGATGTGATTGGCCTCGAGAAGCCTCAGCGGAAATGGGCCTCATCTCGCCTGGAGGGCAAAACCTCCTGGATTTTCTCGAGTTGCGGCAGGTGCTCTCGACTTACGACGGGGACCTCAGGGACCCGCTCTGGTGGCCTCAGGAAAGGCCAGTCCCCATGCGAGTTCCTCGGGGTCCTCTCGGGATTCCTCTGCCGTCGATGCCGGGGCCTAAGACCTTGTGTGGAGTCGGGTACGGAACCTGAGGATTCCTCTCCAGTGCTGACATGGATATTGGGGTACTTCTGGAGTCTCCCCAGGGGAGTCAGTCCTCGTCTCGAATGCGGGCATGCACTTGCGCTTTCCTCCGGAGCGGTAGCAGCAGTGTCACGCAGTCCGCCGCGTGGATCAAAGGATCTATGGTTTTCCCTCGAGTCTTTCCCACGAGGCTTTCCCACGAGGCTTTGCCACAGGTCTGTCCCGCGTGCACACGTGGTGGGAGTCGATCCTCGGCTTGAACGTCAAGGCAGTGCAGGGAAAACAGGTTCCTCTGGAATGGACTGACACATCTGGGGGACTCTTGGAATGGTGGCACGACCCTGGAGTTCCTCTCGCCTTTCCTGTGGAGAGCGCCTCCTCTTGAGATGCGACGGGAACGCCGGGAATTCTTTCCCTACGAAACAGGGAAAGGATCCCTCATCTTGAGCTAGGAGGCGGAAACGGGGCTCCCCTGGATGTGTGCGGGACACCACGTGCTTCCTCTCGAGTGGAGACGGGTATGTCGGGGAACTTCTTGAGTTGCAGCAAGGGTGTGAAGGACCCTTTGGAAGTTCCAGTGGTTAGATGTGATTGGCCTCGAGAAGCCTCAGCGGAAATGGGCCTCATCTCGCCTGGAGGGCAAAACCTCCTGGATTTTCTCAAGTTGCGGCAGCTGCTCTCGACTTACGACGGGGACCTCAGGGACCCGCTCTGGTGGCCTCAGGAAAGGCCAGTCCCCATGCGAGTTCCTCGGGGGCGCCTCGGGATTCCTCTCCCGTCGATGCCGGGGCCTAAGACCTTGTGTGGAGTCGGGGCCGGAACCTGAGGATTCCTCTCCAGTGCTGACATGGATCTTGGGGTACTTCAGGAGTATCCCCAGGGGATTCAGTCCTCGTCTCGAATGCGGGCATGCACTTGCGCTTTCCTCGAGAGCGGTAGCAGCAGTGTCACGCAGTCCGCCGCGTGGATCAAAGGATCTATGGTTTTCCCTCGAGTCTTTCCCACGAGGCTTTCCCACGGGTCTTTCCCACAGGGCTGTCCCACGTGCACACGTGGTGGGACTCGATCCTCGGCTCCAAAGTCAAGGCAGTGCAGGGAAAACAGGTTCCTCTGGAATGGACTGACACATCTGGGGGACTCTTGGAATGGTGTCACGACCCTGGAGTTCCTATCGCCTTTCCCGTGGAGAGCGCCTCCTCTTGAGATGCGACGGGAACGCCGGGAATTCTTTCGCTACGAAACAGAGAAGGATCCCTCATCTCGAGCTAGGAGGCAGAAACGGGGCTCCACTGGATGTGTGAGGGACCCCACGTGCTTCCTCTCGAGTGGAGACGGGTATGTCGGGGAACTTCTTGAGTTGCAGCAATGGTGTGAAGGACCCTTTGGAAGTTCCAGTGGTTAGATGTGATTGGCCTCGAGAAGCCTCAGCGGAAATGGGCCTCATCTCGCCTGGAGGGCAAAACCTCCTGGATTTTCTCGAGTTGCGGCAGGTGCTCTCGACTTACGACGGGGACCTCAGGGAACCGCTCTGGTGGCCTCAGGAAAGGCCAGTCCCCATGTGAGTTCCTCGGGGGCCTCTCGGGATTCCTCTCCCGTCGATGCTAGGGCCTAAGACCTTGTGTGGAGTCGGGGCCGGAACCTGAGGATTCCTCTCCAGTGCTGACATGGATCTTGGGGTACTTCTGGAGTCTCCCCAGGGGAGTCAGTCCTCGTCTCGAATGCGGGCATGCACTTGCGCTTTCCTCCAGAGCGGTAGCAGCAGTGTCACGCAGTCCGCCGCGTGGATCAAAGGATCTATGGTTTTCCCTCGAGTCTTTCCCACGAGGCTTTCCCACGAGGCTTTCCCACAGGGCTGTCCCACGTGCACACGTGGTGGGAGTCGATCCTCGGCTTGAACGTCAAGGCAGTGCAGGGAAAACAGGTTCCTCTGGAATGGACTGACACATCTGGGGGACTCTTGGAATGGTGGCACGACCCTGGAGTTCCTCTCGCCTTTCCTGTGGAGAGCGCCTCCTCTTGAGATGCGACGGGAACGCCGGGAATTCTTTCCCTACGAAACAGGGAAAGGATCCCTCATCTCGAGCTAGGAGGCGGAAACGGGGCTCCCCTGGATGTGTGCGGGACACCACGTGCTTCCTCTCGAGTGGAGACGGGTATGTCGGGGAACTTCTTGAGTTGCAGCAAGGGTGTGAAGGAGCCTTTGGAAGTTCCAGTGGTTAGATGTGATTGGCCTCGAGAAGCCTCAGTGGAAATGGGCCTCATCTCGCCTGGAGGGCAAAACCTCCTGGATATTCTCGAGTTGCGGCAGGTGCTCTCGACGACGACGGGGACCTCAGGGACCCGCTCTGGTGGCCTCAGGAAAGGCCAGTCCCCATGCGAGTTCTTCGGGGGCCTCTCGGTATTCCTCTCCCGTCGATGCCGGGGCCTAAGACCTTGTGTGGAGTCGGGGCCGGAACCTGAGGATTCCTCTCCAGTGCTGACATGGATCTTGGGGTACTTCTGGAGTCTCCCCAGGGGAGTCAGTCCTCGTCTCGAATGCGGGCATGCACTTGCGCTTTCCTCCAGAGCGGTAGCAGCAGTGTCACGCAGTCCGCCGCGTGGATCAAAGGATCTATGGTTTTCCCTCGAGTCTTTCCCACGAGGCTTTCCCACGAGGCTTTCCCACAGGGCTGTCCCACGTGCACACGTGGTGGGAGTCGATCCTCGGCTTGAACGTCAAGGCAGTGCAGGGAAAACAGGTTCCTCTGGAATGGACTGACACATCTGGGGGACTCTTGGAATGGTGTCACGACCCTGGAGTTCCTATCGCCTTTCCCGTGGAGAGCGCCTCCTCTTGAGATGCGACGGGAACGCCGGAAATTCTTTCCCTACGAAACAGAGAAGGATCCCTCATCTCGAGCTAGGAGGCGGAAACGGGGCTCCACTGGATGTGTGAGGGACCCCACGTGCTTCCTCTCGAGTGGAGACGGGTATGTCGGGGAACTTCTTGAGTTGCAGCAATGGTGTGAAGGACCCTTTGGAAGTTCCAGTGGTTAGATGTGATTGGCCTCGAGAAGCCTCAGCGGAAATGGGCCTCATCTCGCCTGGAGGGCAAAACCTCCTGGATTTTCTCGAGTTGCGGCAGGTGCTCTCGACTTACGACGGGGACCTCAGGGAACCGCTCTGGTGGCCTCAGGAAAGGCCAGTCCCCATGTGAGTTCCTCGGGGGCCTCTCGGGATTCCTCTCCCGTCGATGCTAGGTCCTAAGACCTTGTGTGGAGTCGGGGCCGGAACCTGAGGATTCCTCTCCAGTGCTGACATGGATCTTGGGGTACTTCTGGAGTCTCCCCAGGGGAGTCAGTCCTCGTCTCGAATGCGGGCATGCACTTGCGCTTTCCTCCAGAGCGGTAGCAGCAGTGTCACGCAGTCCGCCGCGTGGATCAAAGGATCTATGGTTTTCCCTCGAGTCTTTCCCACGAGGCTTTCCCACGAGGCTTTCCCACAGGGCTGTCCCACGTGCACACGTGGTGGGAGTCGATCCTCGGCTTGAACGTCAAGGCAGTGCAGGGAAAACAGGTTCCTCTGGAATGGACTGACACATCTGGGGGACTCTTGGAATGGTGGCACGACCCTGGAGTTCCTCTCGCCTTTCCTGTGGAGAGCGCCTCCTCTTGAGATGCGACGGGAACGCCGGGAATTCTTTCCCTTCGAAACAGGGAAAGGATCCCTCATCTCGAGCTTGGAGGCGAAACGGGGCTCCCCTGGATGTGTGCGGGACACCACGTGCTTCCTCTCGAGTGGAGACGGGTATGTCGGGGAACTTCTTGAGTTGCAGCAAGGGTGTGAAGGACCCTTTGGAAGTTCCAGTGGTTAGATGTGATTGGCCTCGAGAAGCCTCAGCGGAAATGGGCCTCATCTCGCCTGGAGGGCAAAACCTCCTGGATTTTCTCGAGTTGCGGCAGGTGCTCTCGACTTACGACGGGGACCTCAGGGACCCGCTCTGGTGGCCTCAGGAAAGGCCAGTCCCCATGCGAGTTCCTCGGGGGCCTCTAGGGATTCCTCTCCCGAATGCCGGGGCCTAAGACCTTGTGTGGAATCAGGGCCGGAACCTGAGGATTCCTCTCCAGTGCTGACATGGATCTTGGGGTACTTCTGGAGTCTCCCCAGGGGAGTCAGTCCTCGTCTCGAATGCGGGCATGCACTTGCGCTTTCCTCCAGAGCGGTAGCAGCAGTGTCACGCAGTCCGCCGCGTGGATCAAAGGATCTATGGTTTTCCCTCGAGTCTTTCCCACGAGGCTTTCCCACGAGGCTTTCCCACAGGGCTGTCCCACGTGCACACGTGGTGGGATTCGATCCTCGGCTTGAACGTCAAGGCAGTGCAGGGAAAACAGGTTCCTCTGGAATGGACTGACACATCTGGGGGACTCTTGGAATGGTGTCACGACCCTGGAGTTCCTCTCGCCTTTCCTGTGGAGAGCGCCTCCTCTTGAGATGCGACGGGAACGCCGGGAATTCTTTCCCTACGAAACAGGGAAAGGATCCCTCATCTCGAGCTAGGAGGCGGAAACGGGGCTCCCCTGGATGTGTGCGGGACCCCACGTGCTTCCTCTCGAGTGGAGACGGGTATGTCGGGGAACTTCTTGAGTAGCAGCAATGGTGTGAAGGACCCTTTGGAAGTTCCAGTGGTTAGATGAGATTGGCCTCGAGAAGCCTCAGGGGAAATGGGCCTCATCTGGCCTGGAGGGCAAAACCTCCTGGATTTTCTCGAGTTGCGGCAGGTGCTCTCGACTTACGACGGGGACCTCAGGGAACCGCTCTGGTGGCCTCAGGAAAGGCCAGTCCTCATGCGAGTTCCTCGGGGGCGTCTCGGGATTCCTCTCCCGTCGATGCCAGGGCCTAAGACCTTGTGTGGAGTCGGGCCCGGAACCTGAGGATTCCTCTCCAGTGCTCACATGGATCTTGGGGTACTTCTGGAGTCTCCCCAGGGGAGTCAGTCCTCGTCTCGAATGCGGGCATGCACTTGCGCTTTCCTCCAGAGCGGTAGCAGCAGTGTCACGCAGTCCGCGGCGTGGATCAAAGGATCTATGGTTTTCCCTCGAGTCTTTCCCACGAGGCTTTCCCACGAGGCTTTCCCACAGGGCTGTCCCACGTGCACACGTGGTGGGAGTCGATCCTCGGCTTGAACGTCAAGGCAGTGCAGGGAAAACAGGTTCCTCTGGAATGGACTGACACATCTGGGGGACTCTTGGAAAGGTGTCTCGACCCTGGAGTTCCTCTCGCCTTTCCTGTGGAGAGCGCCTCCTCTTGAGATGCGACGGGAACGCCGGGAATTCTTTCCCTACGAAACAGGGAAAGGATCCCTCATCTCGAGCTAGGAGGCGGAAACGGGGCTCCCCTGGATGTGTGCGGGACCCCACGTGCTTCCTCTCGAGTGGAGACGGGTATGTCGGGAAACTTCTTGAGTTGAAGCAATGGTGTGAAGGACCCTTTGGAAGTTCCAGTGGTTAGATGTGATTGGCCTCGAGAAGCCTCAGCGGAAATGGGCCTCATCTCGCCTGGAGGGCAAAACCTCCTGGATTTTCTCGAGTTGCGGCAGGTGCTCTCGACTTACGACGGGGACCTCAGGGACCCGCTCTGGTGGCCTCAGGAAAGGCCAGTCCCCATGCGAGTTCCTCGGGGGCCTCTCGGGATTCCTCTCCCGTCGATGCCGGGGCCTAAGACCTTGTGTGGAGTCGGGGCCGGAACCTGAGGATTCCTCTCCAGTGCTGACATGGATCTTGGGGTACTTCTGGAGTCTCCCCAGGGGAGTCAGTCCTCGTCTCGAATGCGGGCATGCACTTGCGCTTTCCTCCAGAGCGGTAGCAGCAGTGTCACGCAGTCCGCGGCGTGGATCAAAGGATCTATGGTTTTCCCTCGAGTCTTTCCCACGAGGCTTTCCCACGAGGCTTTCCCACAGGGCTGTCCCACGTGCACACGTGGTGGGAGTCGATCCTCGGCTTGAACGTCAAGGCAGTGCAGGGAAAACAGGTTCCTCTGGAATGGACTGACACATCTGGGGGACTCTTGGAATGGTGGCACGACCCTGGAGTTCCTCTCGCCTTTCCTGTGGAGAGCGCCTCCTCTTGAGATGCGACGGGAACGCCGGGAATTCTTTCCCTTCGAAACAGGGAAAGGATCCCTCATCTCGAGCTTGGAGGCGAAACGGGGCTCCCCTGGATGTGTGCGGGACACCACGTGCTTCCTCTCGAGTGGAGACGGGTATGTCGGGGAACTTCTTGAGTTGCAGCAAGGGTGTGAAGACCCTTTGGAAGTTCCAGTGGTTAGATGTGATTGGCCTCGAGAAGCCTCAGCGGAAATGGGCCTCATCTCCCCTGGAGGGCAAAACCTCCTGGATTTTCTTGAGTTGCGGCAGGTGCTCTCGACTTACGACGGGGACCTCAGGGACCCGCTCTGGTGGCCTCAGGAAAGGCCAGTCCCCATGCGAGTTCCTCGGGGGCCTCTCGGGATTCCTCTCCCGTCGGTGCCGGGGCCTAAGACCTTGTGTGGATTCGGGGCCGGAACCTGAGGATTCCTCTCCAGTGCTGACATGGATCTTGGGGTACTTCTGGAGTCTCCCCAGGGGAGTCAGTCCTCGTCTCGAATGCGGGCATGCACTTGTGCTTTCCTCCAGAGCGGTAGCAGCAGTGTCACACAGTCCGCCGCGTGGATCAAAGGATCTATGGTTTTCCCTCGAGTCTTTCCCACGAGGCTTTCCCACGAGGCTTTCCCACAGGGCTGTCCCACGTGCACACGTGGTGGGAGTCGATCCTCGGCTTGAACGTCAAGGCAGTGCAGGGAAAACAGGTTCCTCTGGAATGGACTGACACATCTGGGGGACTCTTGGAATGGTGTCACGACCCTGGAGTTCCTCTCGCCTTTCCTGTGGAGAGCGCCTCCTCTTGAGATGCGACGGGAACGCCGGGAATTCTTTCCCTACGAAACAGGGAAAGGATCCCTCATCTCGAGCTAGGAGGCGGAAACGGGGCTCCCCTGGATGTGTGCGGGACCCCACGTGCTTCCTCTCGAGTGGAGACGGGTATGTCGGGGAACTTCTTGAGTAGCAGCAATGGTGTGAAGGACCCTTTGGAAGTTCCAGTGGTTAGATGTGATTGGCCTCGAGAAGCCTCAGCGGAAATGGGCCTCATCTGGCCTGGAGGGCAAAACCTCCTGGATTTTCTCGAGTTGCGGCAGGTGCTCTCGACTTACGACGGGGACCTCAGGGAACCGCTCTGGTGGCATCAGGAAAGGCCAGTCCTCATGCGAGTTCCTCGGGGGCGTCTCGGGATTCCTCTCCCGTCGATGCCAGGGCCTAAGACCTTGTGTGGAGTCGGGCCCGGAACCTGAGGATTCCTCTCCAGTGCTCACATGGATCTTGGGGTACTTCTGGAGTCTCCCCAGGGGAGTCAGTCCTCGTCTCGAATGCGGGCATGCACTTGCGCTTTCCTCCAGAGCGGTAGCAGCAGTGTCACGCAGTCCGCGGCGTGGATCAAAGGATCTATGGTTTTCCCTCGAGTCTTTCCCACGAGGCTTTCCCACGAGGCTTTCCCACAGGGCTGTCCCACGTGCACACGTGGTGGGAGTCGATCCTCGGCTTGAACGTCAAGGCAGTGCAGGGAAAACAGGTTCCTCTGGATTGGACTGACACATCTGGGGGACTCTTGGAATGGTGTCTCGACCCTGGAGTTCCTCTCGCCTTTCCTGTGGAGAGCGCCTCCTCTTGAGATGCGACGGGAACGCCGGGAATTCTTTCCCTACGAAACAGGGAAAGGATCCCTCATCTCGAGCTAGGAGGCGGAAACGGGGCTCCCCTGGATGTGTGCGGGACCCCACGTGCTTCCTCTCGAGTGGAGACGGGTATGTCGGGAAACTTCTTGAGTTGAAGCAATGGTGTGAAGGACCCTTTGGAAGTTCCAGTGGTTAGATGTGATTGGCCTCGAGAAGCCTCAGCGGAAATGGGCCTCATCTCGCCTGGAGGGCAAAACCTCCTGGATTTTCTCGAGTTGCGGCAGGTGCTCTCGACTTACGACGGGGACCTCAGGGACCCGCTCTGGTGGCCTCAGGAAAGGCCAGTCCCCATGCGAGTTCCTCGGGGGCCTCTCGGGATTCCTCTCCCGTCGATGCCGGGGCCTAAGACCTTGTGTGGAGTCGGGGCCGGAACCTGAGGATTCCTCTCCAGTGCTGACATGGATCTTGCGGTACTTCTGGAGTCTCCCCAGGGGAGTCAGTCCTCGTCTCGAATGCGGGCATGCACTTGCGCTTTCCTCCAGAGCGGTAGCAGCAGTGTCACGCAGTCCGCCGCGTGGATCAAAGGATCTATGGTTTTCCCTCGAGTCTTTCCCACGAGGCTTTCCCACGAGGCTTTCCCACAGGGCTGTCCCACGTGCACACGTGGTGGGAGTCGATCCTCGGCTTGAACGTCAAGGCAGTGCAGGGAAAACAGGTTCCTCTGGAATGGACTGACACATCTAGGGGACTCTTGGAATGGTGGCACGACCCTGGAGTTCCTCTCGCCTTTCCTGTGGAGAGCGCCTCCTCTTGAGATGCGACGGGAACGCCGGGAATTCTTTCCCTTCGAAACAGGGAAAGGATCCCTCATCTCGAGCTTGGAGGCGAAACGGGGCTCCCCTGGATGTGTGCGGGACACCACGTGCTTCCTCTCGAGTGGAGACGGGTATGTCGGGGAACTTCTTGAGTTGCAGCAAGGGTGTGAAGGACCCTTTGGAAGTTCCAGTGGTTAGATGTGATTGGCCTCGAGAAGCCTCAGCGGAAATGGGCCTCATCTCGCCTGGAGGGCAAAACCTCCTGGATTTTCTCAAGTTGCGGCAGGTGCTCTCGACTTACGACGGGGACCTCAGGGACCCGCTCTGGTGGCCTCAGGAAAGGCCAGTCCCCATGCGAGTTCCTCGGGGGCCTCTCGGGATTCCTCTCCCGTCGATGCCGGGGCCTAAGACCTTGTGTGGATTCGGGGCCGGAACCTGAGGATTCCTCTCCAGTGCTGACATGGATCTTGGGGTACTTCTGGAGTCTAACCAGGGGAGTCAGTCCTCGTCTCGAATGCGGGCATGCACTTGCGCTTTCCTCCAGAGCGGTAGCAGCAGTGTCACGCAGTCCGCCGCGTGGATCAAAGGATCTATGGTTTTCCCTCGAGTCTTTCCCACGAGGCTTTCCCACGAGGCTTTCCCACAGGGCTGTCCCACGTGCACACGTGGTGGGAGTCGATCCTCGGCTTGAACGTCAAGGCAGTGCAGGGAAAACAGGTTCCTCTGGAATGGGCTGACACATCTGGGGGACTCTTGGAATGGTGGCACGACCCTGGAGTTCCTCTCGCCTTTCCTGTGGAGAGCGCCTCCTCTTGAGATGCGACTGGAACGCCGGGAATTCTTTCCCTACGAAACAGGGAAGGATCCCTCATCTCGAGCTAGGAGGCGGAAACGGGGCTCCCCTGGATGTGTGAGGGACCCCACGTGCTTCCTCTCGGGTGGAGACGGGTATGTCGGGGAACTTCTTGAGTTGCAGCAAGGGTGTGAAGGACCCTTTGGAAGTTCCAGTGGTTAGATGTGATTGGCCTCGAGAAGCCTCAGGGGAAATGGGCCTCATCTCGCCTGGAGGGCAAAACCTCCTGGATTTTCTCGAGTTGCGGCAGGTGCTCTCGACTTACGACGGGGACCTCAGGGACCCGCTCTGGTGGCCTCGGGAAAGGCCAGTCCCCATGCGAGTTCCTCGGGGGCCTCTAGGGATTCCTCTCCCGGATGCCGGGGCCTAAGACCTTGTGTGGAATCAGGGCCGGAACCTGAGGATTCCTCTCCAGTGCTGACATGGATCTTGGGGTACTTCTGGAGTCTCCCCAGGGGAGTCAGTCCTCGTCTCGAATGCGGGCATGCACTTGTGCTTTCCTCCAGAGCGGTAGCAGCAGTGTCACACAGTCCGCCGCGTGGATCAAAGGATCTATGGTTTTCCCTCGAGTCTTTCCCACGAGGCTTTCCCAGGAGGCTTTCCCACAGGGCTGTCCCACGTGCACACGTGGTGGGAGTCGATCCTCGGCTTGAACGTCAAGGCAGTGCAGGGAAAACAGGTTCCTCTGGAATGGACTGACACATCTGGGGGACTCTTGGAATGGTGGCACGACCCTGGAGTTCCTCTCGCCTTTCCTGTGGAGAGCGCCTCCTCTTGAGATGCGACGAGAACGCCGGGAAATCTTTCCCTACGAAACAGGGAAAGGATCCCTCATCTCGAGCTAGGAGGCGGAAACGGGGCTCCCCTGGATGTGTGCGTGACCCACGTGCTTCCTCTCGAGTGGAGACGGGTATGTCGGGGAACTTCTTGAGTTGAAGCAAGGGTGTGAAGGACCCTTTGGAAGTTCCAGTGGTTAGATGTGATTGGCCTCGAGAAGCCTCAGCGGAAATGGGCCTCATCTCGCCTGGAGGGCAAAACCTCCTGGATTTTCTCGAGTTGCGAAAGGTGCTCTAGACTTACGACGGGGACCTCAGGGACCCGCTCTGGTGGCCTCAGGAAAGGCCAGTCCCCATGCGAGTTCCTCGGGGGCATCTCCGGATTCCTCTCCGTCGATGCCAGGGCCTAAGGCCTTGTGTGGAGTCGGGGCCGGAACCTGAGGATTCCTCTCCAGTGCTGACATGGATCTTGAGGGTACTTCTGGAGTCTCCCCAGGGGAGTCAGTCCTCGTCTCGAATGCGGGCATGCACTTGCGCTTTCCTCCAGCGCGGTAGCAACAGTGTCACGCAGTCCTCCGCGTGGATTAAAGGATCTATGTTTTTTCCTCGAGTCTTTCCCAGGAGGCTTTCAAACGAGGCTTTCCCACAGGGCTGTCCCACGTGCACACGTGGTGGGAGTCGATCCTCGGCTTGAATGTCAAGGCAGTGCAGGGAAAACAGGTTCCTCTGGAATGGACTGACACATCTGGGGGACTCTTGGAATGGTGGCACGACCCTGGAGTTCCTCTCGCCTTTCCTGTGGAGAGCGCCTCCTCTTGAGATGCGACGGGAAAGCCGGGAATTTTTTCCCTACGAAATAGGGAAAGGATCCCTCATCTCGAGTTAGGAGGCGGAAACGGGGCTTCCCTGGATGTGTGCGGGACCCCACGTGCTTCCTCTCGAGTGGAGACGGGTATGTCGGGGAACTTCTTGAGTTGCAGCAAGGGTGTGAAGGACCCTTTGGAAGTTCCAGTGGTTAGATGTGATTAGCCTCGAGAAGCCTCAGCGGAAATGGGCCTCATCTCGCCTGGAGGGAAAAACCTCCTGGATTTTCTCGAGTTGCGGCAGGTGCTCTCGACTTACGACGGGGACCTCAGGGACCCGCTCTGGTGGCCTCAGGAAAGGCCAGTCCCCATGCGAGTTCCTCGGGGTCCTCTCGGGATTCCTCTCCCGTCGATGCCGGTTCCTAAGACCTTGTGTGGAGTCGGGGCCGGAACCTGAGGATTCCTCTCCAGTGCTGACATGGATCTTGGGGTACTTCTGGAGTCTCCCCAGGGGAGTCAGTGCTCGTCTCGAATGCGAGCATGCTCTTGCGCTTTCCTGCAGAACGGTAGCAGCAATGTCACACAGCCTGCCGCGTGGATCAAAGGATCTATGGTTTTCCCTCGAGTCTTTCCCACGAGGCTTTCCCAAGAGGCTTTCCTACAGGGCTGTCCCACGTGCACACGTGGTGGGAGTCGATCCTCGGCTTGAACGTCAAGGCAGTGCAGGGAAAACAGGTTCCTCTGGAATGGACTGACACATCTGGGGGGCTCTTGGAATGGTGGCACGACCCTGGAGTTCCTCTCGCCTTTCCTGTGGAGAGCGCCTCCTCTTGAGATGCGACGGGAACGCCGGGAATTCTTTCCCTAAGAAACAGGGAAAGGATCCCTCATCTCGAGCTAGGAGGCGGAAACGGGGCTCCCCTGGATGTGTGCAGGACCCTTGTGCTTCCTCTCGAGTGGAGACGGGTATGTCAGGGAACTTCTTGAGTTGCAGCAAGGGTGTGAAGGACCCTTTGGAAGTTCCAGTGGTTAGATGTGATTAGCCTCGAGAAGCCTCAGCGGAAATGGGCCTCATCTCGCCTGGAGGGCAAAACCTCCTGGATTTTCTCGAGTTGCGGCAGGGGCTCTCGACTTACGACGGGGACCTCAGGGACCCGCTCTGGTGGCCTCAGAAAAGGCCAGTCCCCATGCGAGTTCCTCGGGGGCCTCTCGGGATTCATCTGCCGTCGATGCCGGGGCCTAAGACCTAGTGTGGAGTCGGGGCCGGAACCTGAGGATTCCTCTCCAGTGCTGACATGGATCTTGGGGTACTTCTGGAGTCTCCCCAGGGGAGTCAGTGCTCGTCTCGAATGCGGGCATGCACTTGCATTTTCCTCCAGAGCGGTAGCACCAGTGTCACGCAGTCCGCCGCGTGGATCAAAGGATCTATGGTTTTCCCTCGAGTCTTTCCCACGAGACTTCCGACGAGGCTTTCCCACAGGGCGGTCCCACGTGCACACGTGGTGGGAGTCCATCCTCGGCTTGAACGTCAAGGCAGTGCAGGGAAAACAGGTTCCTCTGGAATGGACTGACACATCTGGGGGACTCTTGGAATGGTGGCACGACCCTGGAGTTACTCTCGCCTTTCCTGTGGAGAGCGCCTCTTGAGATGCGACGGGATCGGCGGGAATTCTTTCGCTTCGAAACAGGGAAAGGAACCCTCATCTCGAGCTAGGAGGCGGAAACGGGGCTCCCCTGGATGTGTGCGGGACCGTCGTGCTTCCCCTCGAGTGGAGACGTGTATGTCGGGGAACTTCTTGAGTTGCAGCAAGGGTGTGAAGGACCCTTTGGAAGTTCCAGTGGTTAGATTTGATTAGCCTCGAGAAGCCTCAGTGGAAATGGGCCTCATCTCGCCTGGAGGGCAAAACCTCCTGGATTTTCTCGAGTTGCGGCAGGTGCTCTCGACTTACGACGGGGACCTCAGGGACCCGCTCTGGTGGCCTCAGGAAAGGCCAGTCCCCATGCGAGTTCCTCGGGGGCCTCTCGGGATTCCTCTCACTTCGATGCCGGGGCCTAAGCCCTTGTGTGGAGTCGGGACCGGAACCATAGGATTCCTCTCCAGTGCTGACATGGATCTTGGGGGTATTTCTGGAGTCTCCCCAGGGGAGTCAGTCCTCGTCTCGAATGCGGGCATGCACTTGCACGTTCCTCCAGAGCGGTAGCAGCAGTGTCACGCAGTCCGCCACGTAGATCAAAGGATCTATGTTTTTCCCTCGAGTCTTTCCCAGGAGGCTTTCCCAGGAGGCTTTCCCACAGGGCGGTCCCACGTGCACACGTGGTGGGAGTCGATCCTTGGCTTGATCGTCAAGGCAGAGCAGGGAAAACAGGTTCCTCTGGAATGGACGGAAACATCTGGGGGACTCTTGGAATGGTGGCACGACCCTGGAGTTCCTCGCGCCTTTCCTGTGGAGAGCGTCTCCTCTTGAGATGCGACGGGAACGCCGGGAATTCTTTCCCTACGAAACAGGGAAAGGATCCCTCATCTCGAGCTAGGAGGCGGAAACGGGGCTCCCCTGGATGTGTGCGGGACTCTCGTGCTTCCTCTCGAGTGGAGACGGGTATGTCGGGGAACTTCTTGAGTTGCAGCAACGGTGTGAAGGACCCTTTGGAAGTTCCAGTGGTTAGATGTGATTAGCCTCGAGAAGCCTCAGCGGAAATGGGCCTCATCTCGCCTGGAGGGCAAAACCTCCTGGATTTTCTCGAGTTGCGGCAGGTGCTCTCGACTTACGACGGGGACCTCAGGGACCCGCTCTGGTGGCCTCAGGAAAGGCCAGTCCCCATGCGAGTTCCTCGGGGGCCTCTCGGGATTCCTCTCCCGTCGATGCCGGGGCCTAAGACCTTGTGTGGAGTCGGGGCCGGAACCTGAGGATTCCTCTCCAGTGCTGACATGGATCTTGGGGTACTTCTGGAGTCTCCCCAGGGGAGTCAGTCCTCGTCTCGAATGCGGGCATGCACTTGCGCTTTCCTCCAGAGCGGTAGCAGCAGTGTCACGCAGTCCGCCGCGTGGATCAAAGGATCTATGGTTTTCCCTCGAGTCTTTCCCACGAGGCTTTCCCACGAGGCTTTCCCACAGGGCTGTCCCACGTGCACACGTGGTGGGAGTCGATCCTCGGCTTGAACGTCAAGGCAGTGCAGGGAAAACAGGTTCCTCTGGAATGGACTGACACATCTGGGGGACTCTTGGAATGGTGGCACGACCCTGGAGTTCCTCTCGCCTTTCCTGTGGAGAGCGCCTCCTCTTGAGATGCGACGGGAACGCCGGGAATTCTTTCCCTTCGAAACAGGGAAAGGATCCCTCATCTCGAGCTTGGAGGCGAAACGGGGCTCCCCTGGATGTGTGCGGGACACCACGTGCTTCCTCTCGAGTGGAGACGGGTATGTCGGGGAACTTCTTGAGTTGCAGCAAGGGTGTGAAGGACCCTTTGGAAGTTCCAGTGGTTAGATGTGATTGGCCTCGAGAAGCCTCAGCGGAAATGGGCCTCATCTCGCCTGGAGGGCAAAACCTCCTGGATTTTCTCGAGTTGCGGCAGGTGCTCTCGACTTACGACGGGGACCTCAGGGACCCGCTCTGGTGGCCTCAGGAAAGGCCAGTCCCCATGCGAGTTCCTCGGGGGCCTCTAGGGATTCCTCTCCCGAATGCCGGGGCCTAAGACCTTGTGTGGAATCAGGGCCGGAACCTGAGGATTCCTCTCCAGTGCTGACATGGATCTTGGGGTACTTCTGGAGTCTCCCCAGGGGAGTCAGTCCTCGTCTCGAATGCGGGCATGCACTTGCGCTTTCCTCCAGAGCGGTAGCAGCAGTGTCACGCAGTCCGCCGCGTGGATCAAAGGATCTATGGTTTTCCCTCGAGTCTTTCCCACGAGGCTTTCCCACGAGGCTTTCCCACAGGGCTGTCCCACGTGCACACGTGGTGGGATTCGATCCTCGGCTTGAACGTCAAGGCAGTGCAGGGAAAACAGGTTCCTCTGGAATGGACTGACACATCTGGGGGACTCTTGGAATGGTGTCACGACCCTGGAGTTCCTCTCGCCTTTCCTGTGGAGAGCGCCTCCTCTTGAGATGCGACGGGAACGCCGGGAATTCTTTCCCTACGAAACAGGGAAAGGATCCCTCATCTCGAGCTAGGAGGCGGAAACGGGGCTCCCCTGGATGTGTGCGGGACCCCACGTGCTTCCTCTCGAGTGGAGACGGGTATGTCGGGGAACTTCTTGAGTAGCAGCAATGGTGTGAAGGACCCTTTGGAAGTTCCAGTGGTTAGATGAGATTGGCCTCGAGAAGCCTCAGCGGAAATGGGCCTCATCTGGCCTGGAGGGCAAAACCTCCTGGATTTTCTCGAGTTGCGGCAGGTGCTCTCGACTTACGACGGGGACCTCAGGGAACCGCTCTGGTGGCCTCAGGAAAGGCCAGTCCTCATGCGAGTTCCTCGGGGGCGTCTCGGGATTCCTCTCCCGTCGATGCCAGGGCCTAAGACCTTGTGTGGAGTCGGGCCCGGAACCTGAGGATTCCTCTCCAGTGCTCACATGGATCTTGGGGTACTTCTGGAGTCTCCCCAGGGGAGTCAGTCCTCGTCTCGAATGCGGGCATGCACTTGCGCTTTCCTCCAGAGCGGTAGCAGCAGTGTCACGCAGTCCGCGGCGTGGATCAAAGGATCTATGGTTTTCCCTCGAGTCTTTCCCACGAGGCTTTCCCACGAGGCTTTCCCACAGGGCTGTCCCACGTGCACACGTGGTGGGAGTCGATCCTCGGCTTGAACGTCAAGGCAGTGCAGGGAAAACAGGTTCCTCTGGAATGGACTGACACATCTGGGGGACTCTTGGAATGGTGTCTCGACCCTGGAGTTCCTCTCGCCTTTCCTGTGGAGAGCGCCTCCTCTTGAGATGCGACGGGAACGCCGGGAATTCTTTCCCTACGAAACAGGGAAAGGATCCCTCATCTCGAGCTAGGAGGCGGAAACGGGGCTCCCCTGGATGTGTGCGGGACCCCACGTGCTTCCTCTCGAGTGGAGACGGGTATGTCGGGAAACTTCTTGAGTTGAAGCAATGGTGTGAAGGACCCTTTGGAAGTTCCAGTGGTTAGATGTGATTGGCCTCGAGAAGCCTCAGCGGAAATGGGCCTCATCTCGCCTGGAGGGCAAAACCTCCTGGATTTTCTCGAGTTGCGGCAGGTGCTCTCGACTTACGACGGGGACCTCAGGGACCCGCTCAGGTGGCCTCAGGAAAGGCCAGTCCCCATGCGAGTTCCTCGGGGGCCTCTCGGGATTCCTCTCCCGTCGATGCCGGGGCCTAAGACCTTGTGTGGAGTCGGGGCCGGAACCTGAGGATTCCTCTCCAGTGCTGACATGGATCTTGGGGTACTTCTGGAGTCTCCCCAGGGGAGTCAGTCCTCGTCTCGAATGCGGGCATGCACTTGCGCTTTCCTCCAGAGCGGTAGCAGCAGTGTCACGCAGTCCGCGGCGTGGATCAAAGGATCTATGGTTTTCCCTCGAGTCTTTCCCACGAGGCTTTCCCACGAGGCTTTCCCACAGGGCTGTCCCACGTGCACACGTGGTGGGAGTCGATCCTCGGCTTGAACGTCAAGGCAGTGCAGGGAAAACAGGTTCCTCTGGAATGGACTGACACATCTGGGGGACTCTTGGAATGGTGGCACGACCCTGGAGTTCCTCTCGCCTTTCCTGTGGAGAGCGCCTCCTCTTGAGATGCGACGGGAACGCCGGGAATTCTTTCCCTTCGAAACAGGGAAAGGATCCCTCATCTCGAGCTTGGAGGCGAAACGGGGCTCCCCTGGATGTGTGCGGGACACCACGTGCTTCCTCTCGAGTGGAGACGGGTATGTCGGGGAACTTCTTGAGTTGCAGCAAGGGTGTGAAGGACCCTTTGGAAGTTCCAGTGGTTAGATGTGATTGGCCTCGAGAAGCCTCAGCGGAAATGGGCCTCATCTCGCCTGGAGGGCAAAACCTCCTGGATTTTCTTGAGTTGCGGCAGGTGCTCTCGACTTACGACGGGGACCTCAGGGACCCGCTCTGGTGGCCTCAGGAAAGGCCAGTCCCCATGCGAGTTCCTCGGGGGCCTCTCGGGATTCCTCTCCCGTCGATGCCGGGGCCTAAGACCTTGTGTGGATTCGGGGCCGGAACCTGAGGATTCCTCTCCAGTGCTGACATGGATCTTGGGGTACTTCTGGAGTCTCCCCAGGGGAGTCAGTCCTCGTCTCGAATGCGGGCATGCACTTGTGCTTTCCTCCAGAGCGGTAGCAGCAGTGTCACACAGTCCGCCGCGTGGATCAAAGGATCTATGGTTTTCCCTCGAGTCTTTCCCACGATGCTTTCCCACGAGGCTTTCCCACAGGGCTGTCCCACGTGCACACGTGGTGGGAGTCGATCCTCGGCTTGAACGTCAAGGCAGTGCAGGGAAAACAGGTTCCTCTGGAATGGACTGACACATCTGGGGGACTCTTGGAATGGTGTCACGACCCTGGAGTTCCTCTCGCCTTTCCTGTGGAGAGCGCCTCCTCTTGAGATGCGACGGGAACGCCGGGAATTCTTTCCCTACGAAACAGGGAAAGGATCCCTCATCTCGAGCTAGGAGGCGGAAACGGGGCTCCCCTGGATGTGTGCGGGACCCCACGTGCTTCCTCTCGAGTGGAGACGGGTATGTCGGGGAACTTCTTGAGTAGCAGCAATGGTGTGAAGGACCCTTTGGAAGTTCCAGTGGTTAGATGTGATTGGCCTCGAGAAGCCTCAGCGGAAATGGGCCTCATCTGGCCTGGAGGGCAAAACCTCCTGGATTTTCTCGAGTTGCGGCAGGTGCTCTCGACTTACGACGGGGACCTCAGGGAACCGCTCTGGTGGCATCAGGAAAGGCCAGTCCTCATGCGAGTTCCTCGGGGGCGTCTCGGGATTCCTCTCCCGTCGATGCCAGGGCCTAAGACCTTGTGTGGAGTCGGGCCCGGAACCTGAGGATTCCTCTCCAGTGCTCACATGGATCTTGGGGTACTTCTGGAGTCTCCCCAGGGGAGTCAGTCCTCGTCTCGAATGCGGGCATGCACTTGCGCTTTCCTCCAGAGCGGTAGCAGCAGTGTCACGCAGTCCGCGGCGTGGATCAAAGGATCTATGGTTTTCCCTCGAGTCTTTCCCACGAGGCTTTCCCACGAGGCTTTCCCACAGGGCTGTCCCACGTGCACACGTGGTGGGAGTCGATCCTCGGCTTGAACGTCAAGGCAGTGCAGGGAAAACAGGTTCCTCTGGATTGGACTGACACATCTGGGGGACTCTTGGAATGGTGTCTCGACCCTGGAGTTCCTCTCGCCTTTCCTGTGGAGAGCGCCTCCTCTTGAGATGCGACGGGAACGCCGGGAATTCTTTCCCTACGAAACAGGGAAAGGATCCCTCATCTCGAGCTAGGAGGCGGAAACGGGGCTCCCCTGGATGTGTGCGGGACCCCACGTGCTTCCTCTCGAGTGGAGACGGGTATGTCGGGAAACTTCTTGAGTTGAAGCAATGGTGTGAAGGACCCTTTGGAAGTTCCAGTGGTTAGATGTGATTGGCCTCGAGAAGCCTCAGCGGAAATGGGCCTCATCTCGCCTGGAGGGCAAAACCTCCTGGATTTTCTCGAGTTGCGGCAGGTGCTCTCGACTTACGACGGGGACCTCAGGGACCCGCTCTGGTGGCCTCAGGAAAGGCCAGTCCCCATGCGAGTTCCTCGGGGGCCTCTCGGGATTCCTCTCCCGTCGATGCCGGGGCCTAAGACCTTGTGTGGAGTCGGGGCCGGAACCTGAGGATTCCTCTCCAGTGCTGACATGGATCTTGCGGTACTTCTGGAGTCTCCCCAGGGGAGTCAGTCCTCGTCTCGAATGCGGGCATGCACTTGCGCTTTCCTCCAGAGCGGTAGCAGCAGTGTCACGCAGTCCGCCGCGTGGATCAAAGGATCTATGGTTTTCCCTCGAGTCTTTCCCACGAGGCTTTCCCACGAGGCTTTCCCACAGGGCTGTCCCACGTGCACACGTGGTGGGAGTCGATCCTCGGCTTGAACGTCAAGGCAGTGCAGGGAAAACAGGTTCCTCTGGAATGGACTGACACATCTAGGGGACTCTTGGAATGGTGGCACGACCCTGGAGTTCCTCTCGCCTTTCCTGTGGAGAGCGCCTCCTCTTGAGATGCGACGGGAACGCCGGGAATTCTTTCCCTTCGAAACAGGGAAAGGATCCCTCATCTCGAGCTTGGAGGCGAAACGGGGCTCCCCTGGATGTGTGCGGGACACCACGTGCTTCCTCTCGAGTGGAGACGGGTATGTCGGGGAACTTCTTGAGTTGCAGCAAGGGTGTGAAGGACCCTTTGGAAGTTCCAGTGGTTAGATGTGATTGGCCTCGAGAAGCCTCAGCGGAAATGGGCCTCATCTCGCCTGGAGGGCAAAACCTCCTGGATTTTCTCAAGTTGCGGCAGGTGCTCTCGACTTACGACGGGGACCTCAGGGACCCGCTCTGGTGGCCTCAGGAAAGGCCAGTCCCCATGCGAGTTCCTCGGGGGCCTCTCGGGATTCCTCTCCCGTCGATGCCGGGGCCTAAGACCTTGTGTGGATTCGGGGCCGGAACCTGAGGATTCCTCTCCAGTGCTGACATGGATCTTGGGGTACTTCTGGAGTCTAACCATGGGAGTCAGTCCTCGTCTCGAATGCGGGCATGCACTTGCGCTTTCCTCCAGAGCGGTAGCAGCAGTGTCACGCAGTCCGCCGCGTGGATCAAAGGATCTATGGTTTTCCCTCGAGTCTTTCCCACGAGGCTTTCCCACGAGGCTTTCCCACAGGGCTGTCCCACGTGCACACGTGGTGGGAGTCGATCCTCGGCTTGAACGTCAAGGCAGTGCAGGGAAAACAGGTTCCTCTGGAATGGGCTGACACATCTGGGGGACTCTTGGAATGGTGGCACGACCCTGGAGTTCCTCTCGCCTTTCCTGTGGAGAGCGCCTCCTCTTGAGATGCGACTGGAACGCCGGGAATTCTTTCCCTACGAAACAGGGAAGGATCCCTCATCTCGAGCTAGGAGGCGGAAACGGGGCTCCCCTGGATGTGTGAGGGACCCCACGTGCTTCCTCTCGGGTGGAGACGGGTATGTCGGGGAACTTCTTGAGTTGCAGCAAGGGTGTGAAGGACCCTTTGGAAGTTCCAGTGGTTAGATGTGATTGGCCTCGAGAAGCCTCAGGGGAAATGGGCCTCATCTCGCCTGGAGGGCAAAACCTCCTGGATTTTCTCGAGTTGCGGCAGGTGATCTCGACTTACGACGGGGACCTCAGGGACCCGCTCTGGTGGCCTCAGGAAAGGCCAGTCCCCATGCGAGTTCCTCGGGGGCCTCTAGGGATTCCTCTCCCGGATGCCGGGGCCTAAGACCTTGTGTGGAATCAGGGCCGGAACCTGAGGATTCCTCTCCAGTGCTGACATGGATCTTGGGGTACTTCTGGAGTCTCCCCAGGGGAGTCAGTCCTCGTCTCGAATGCGGGCATGCACTTGTGCTTTCCTCCAGAGCGGTAGCAGCAGTGTCACACAGTCCGCCGCGTGGATCAAAGGATCTATGGTTTTCCCTCGAGTCTTTCCCACGAGGCTTTCCCACGAGGCTTTCCCACAGGGCTGTCCCACGTGCACACGTGGTGGGAGTCGATCCTCGGCTTGAACGTCAAGGCAGTGCAGGGAAAACAGGTTCCTCTGGAATGGACTGACACATCTGGGGGACTCTTGGAATGGTGGCACGACCCTGGAGTTCCTCTCGCCTTTCCTGTGGAGAGCGCCTCCTCTTGAGATGCGACGAGAACGCCGGGAAATCTTTCCCTACGAAACAGGAAAAGGATCCCTCATCTCGAGCTAGGAGGCGGAAACGGGGCTCCCCTGGATGTGTGCGTGACCCACGTGCTTCCTCTCGAGTGGAGACGGGTATGTCGGGGAACTTCTTGAGTTGAAGCAAGGGTGTGAAGGACCCTTTGGAAGTTCCAGTGGTTAGATGTGATTGGCCTCGAGAAGCCTCAGCGGAAATGGGCCTCATCTCGCCTGGAGGGCAAAACCTCCTGGATTTTCTCGAGTTGCGGCAGGTGCTCTCGACTTACGACGGGGACCTCAGGGACCCGCTCTGGTGGCCTCAGGAAAGGCCAGTCCCCATGCGAGTTCCTCGGGGGCATCTCCGGATTCCTCTCCGTCGATGCCAGGGCCTAAGGCCTTGTGTGGAGTCGGGGCCGGAACCTGAGGATTCCTCTCCAGTGCTGACATGGATCTTGAGGGTACTTCTGGAGTCTCCCCAGGGGAGTCAGTCCTCGTCTCGAATGCGGGCATGCACTTGCGCTTTCCTCCAGCGCGGTAGCAACAGTGTCACGCAGTCCTCCGCGTGGATTAAAGGATCTATGTTTTTTCCTCGAGTCTTTCCCAGGAGGCTTTCAAACGAGGCTTTCCCACAGGGCTGTCCCACGTGCACACGTGGTGGGAGTCGATCCTCGGCTTGAATGTCAAGGCAGTGCAGGGAAAACAGGTTCCTCTGGAATGGACTGACACATCTGGGGGACTCTTGGAATGGTGGCACGACCCTGGAGTTCCTCTCGCCTTTCCTGTGGAGAGCGCCTCCTCTTGAGATGCGACGGGAAAGCCGGGAATTTTTTCCCTACGAAATAGGGAAAGGATCCCTCATCTCGAGTTAGGAGGCGGAAACGGGGCTTCCCTGGATGTGTGCGGGACCCCACGTGCTTCCTCTCGAGTGGAGACGGGTATGTCGGGGAACTTCTTGAGTTGCAGCAAGGGTGTGAAGGACCCTTTGGAAGTTCCAGTGGTTAGATGTGATTAGCCTCGAGAAGCCTCAGCGGAAATGGGCCTCATCTCGCCTGGAGGGAAAAACCTCCTGGATTTTCTCGAGTTGCGGCAGGTGCTCTCGACTTACGACGGGGACCTCAGGGACCCGCTCTGGTGGCCTCAGGAAAGGCCAGTCCCCATGCGAGTTCCTCGGGGTCCTCTCGGGATTCCTCTCCCGTCGATGCCGGTTCCTAAGACCTTGTGTGGAGTCGGGGCCGGAACCTGAGGATTCCTCTCCAGTGCTGACATGGATCTTGGGGTACTTCTGGAGTCTCCCCAGGGGAGTCAGTGCTCGTCTCGAATGCGAGCATGCTCTTGCGCTTTCCTGCAGAACGGTAGCAGCAATGTCACACAGCCTGCCGCGTGGATCAAAGGATCTATGGTTTTCCCTCGAGTCTTTCCCACGAGGCTTTCCCAAGAGGCTTTCCTACAGGGCTGTCCCACGTGCACACGTGGTGGGAGTCGATCCTCGGCTTGAACGTCAAGGCAGTGCAGGGAAAACAGGTTCCTCTGGAATGGACTGACACATCTGGGGGGCTCTTGGAATGGTGGCACGACCCTGGAGTTCCTCTCGCCTTTCCTGTGGAGAGCGCCTCCTCTTGAGATGCGACGGGAACGCCGGGAATTCTTTCCCTAAGAAACAGGGAAAGGATCCCTCATCTCGAGCTAGGAGGCGGAAACGGGGCTCCCCTGGATGTGTGCAGGACCCTTGTGCTTCCTCTCGAGTGGAGACGGGTATGTCAGGGAACTTCTTGAGTTGCAGCAAGGGTGTGAAGGACCCTTTGGAAGTTCCAGTGGTTAGATGTGATTAGCCTCGAGAAGCCTCAGCGGAAATGGGCCTCATCTCGCCTGGAGGGCAAAACCTCCTGGATTTTCTCGAGTTGCGGCAGGTGCTCTCGACTTACGACGGGGACCTCAGGGACCCGCTCTGGTGGCCTCAGAAAAGGCCAGTCCCCATGCGAGTTCCTCGGGGGCCTCTCGGGATTCATCTGCCGTCGATGCCGGGGCCTAAGACCTAGTGTGGAGTCGGGGCCGGAACCTGAGGATTCCTCTCCAGTGCTGACATGGATCTTGGGGTACTTCTGGAGTCTCCCCAGGGGAGTCAGTGCTCGTCTCGAATGCGGGCATGCACTTGCATTTTCCTCCAGAGCGGTAGCACCAGTGTCACGCAGTCCGCCGCGTGGATCAAAGGATCTATGGTTTTCCCTCGAGTCTTTCCCACGAGACTTCCGACGAGGCTTTCCCACAGGGCGGTCCCACGTGCACACGTGGTGGGAGTCCATCCTCGGCTTGAACGTCAAGGCAGTGCAGGGAAAACAGGTTCCTCTGGAATGGACTGACACATCTGGGGGACTCTTGGAATGGTGGCACGACCCTGGAGTTACTCTCGCCTTTCCTGTGGAGAGCGCCTCTTGAGATGCGACGGGATCGGCGGGAATTCTTTCGCTTCGAAACAGGGAAAGGAACCCTCATCTCGAGCTAGGAGGCGGAAACGGGGCTCCCCTGGATGTGTGCGGGACCGTCGTGCTTCCCCTCGAGTGGAGACGTGTATGTCGGGGAACTTCTTGAGTTGCAGCAAGGGTGTGAAGGACCCTTTGGAAGTTCCAGTGGTTAGATTTGATTAGCCTCGAGAAGCCTCAGTGGAAATGGGCCTCATCTCGCCTGGAGGGCAAAACCTCCTGGATTTTCTCGAGTTGCGGCAGGTGCTCTCGACTTACGACGGGGACCTCAGGGACCCGCTCTGGTGGCCTCAGGAAAGGCCAGTCCCCATGCGAGTTCCTCGGGGGCCTCTCGGGATTCCTCTCACTTCGATGCCGGGGCCTAAGCCCTTGTGTGGAGTCGGGACCGGAACCATAGGATTCCTCTCCAGTGCTGACATGGATCTTGGGGGTACTTCTGGAGTCTCCCCAGGGGAGTCAGTCCTCGTCTCGAATGCGGGCATGCACTTGCACGTTCCTCCAGAGCGGTAGCAGCAGTGTCAGGCAGTCCGCCACGTAGATCAAAGGATCTATGTTTTTCCCTCGAGTCTTTCCCAGGAGGCTTTCCCAGGAGGCTTTCCCACAGGGCGGTCCCACGTGCACACGTGGTGGGAGTCGATCCTTGGCTTGATCGTCAAGGCAGAGCAGGGAAAACAGGTTCCTCTGGAATGGACGGAAACATCTGGGGGACTCTTGGAATGGTGGCACGACCCTGGAGTTCCTCGCGCCTTTCCTGTGGAGAGCGTCTCCTCTTGAGATGCGACGGGAACGCCGGGAATTCTTTCCCTACGAAACAGGGAAAGGATCCCTCATCTCGAGCTAGGAGGCGGAAACGGGGCTCCCCTGGATGTGTGCGGGACTCTCGTGCTTCCTCTCGAGTGGAGACGGGTATGTCGGGGAACTTCTTGAGTTGCAGCAAGGGTGTGAAGGACCCTTTGGAAGTTCCAGTGGTTAGATGTGATTAGCCTCGAGAAGCCTCAGCGGAAATGGGCCTCACCTCGCCTGGAGGGCAAAACCTCCTGGATTTTCTCGAGTTGCGGCAGGTGCTCTCGACTTACGACGGGGACCTCAGGGACCCGCTCTGGTGGCCTCAGGAAAGGCCAGTCCCCATGCGAGTTCCTCGGGGGCCTCTCGGGATTCCTCTCCCGTCGATGCCGGGGCCTAAGACCTTGTGTGGAGTCGGGGCCGGAACCTGAGGATTCCTCTCCAGTGCTGACATGGATCTTGGGGTACTTCTGGAGTCTCCCCAGGGGAGTCAGTGCTCGTCTCGAATGCGAGCATGCTCTTGCGCTTTCCTGCAGAACGGTAGCAGCAATGTCACACAGCCTGCCGCGTGGATCAAAGGATCTATGGTTTTCCCTCGAGTCTTTCCCACGAGGCTTTCCCAAGAGGCTTTCCTACAGGGCTGTCCCACGTGCACACGTGGTGGGAGTCGATCCTCGGCATGAACGTCAAGGCAGTGCAGGGAAAACAGGTTCCTCTGGAATGGACTGACACATCTGGGGGGCTCTTGGAATGGTGGCACGACCCTGGAGTTCCTCTCGCCTTTCCTGTGGAGAGCGCCTCCTCTTGAGATGCGACGGGAACGCCGGGAATTCTTTCCCTAAGAAACAGGGAAAGGATCCCTCATCTCGAGCTAGGAGGCGGAAACGGGGCTCCCCTGGATGTGTGCAGGACCCTTGTGCTTCCTCTCGAGTGGAGACGGGTATGTCAGGGAACTTCTTGAGTTGCAGCAAGGGTGTGAAGGACCCTTTGGAAGTTCCAGTGGTTAGATGTGATTAGCCTCGAGAAGCCTCAGCGGAAATGGGCCTCATCTCGCCTGGAGGGCAAAACCTCCTGGATTTTCTCGAGTTGCGGCAGGTGCTCTCGACTTACGACGGGGACCTCAGGGACCCGCTCTGGTGGCCTCAGAAAAGGCCAGTCCCCATGCGAGTTCCTCGGGGGCCTCTCGGGATTCATCTGCCGTCGATGCCGGGGCCTAAGACCTAGTGTGGAGTCGGGGCCGGAACCTGAGGATTCCTCTCCAGTGCTGACATGGATCTTGGGGTACTTCTGGAGTCTCCCCAGGGGAGTCAGTGCTCGTCTCGAATGCGGGCATGCACTTGCATTTTCCTCCAGAGCGGTAGCACCAGTGTCACGCAGTCCGCCGCGTGGATCAAAGGATCTATGGTTTTCCCTCGAGTCTTTCCCACGAGACTTCCGACGAGGCTTTCCCACAGGGCGGTCCCACGTGCACACGTGGTGGGAGTCCATCCTCGGCTTGAACGTCAAGGCAGTGCAGGGAAAACAGGTTCCTCTGGAATGGACTGACACATCTGGGGGACTCTTGGAATGGTGGCACGACCCTGGAGTTACTCTCGCCTTTCCTGTGGAGAGCGCCTCTTGAGATGCGACGGGATCGGCGGGAATTCTTTCGCTTCGAAACAGGGAAAGGAACCCTCATCTCGAGCTAGGAGGCGGAAACGGGGCTCCCCTGGATGTGTGCGGGACCGTCGTGCTTCCCCTCGAGTGGAGACGTGTATGTCGGGGAACTTCTTGAGTTGCAGCAAGGGTGTGAAGGACCCTTTGGAAGTTCCAGTGGTTAGATTTGATTAGCCTCGAGAAGCCTCAGTGGAAATGGGCCTCATCTCGCCTGGAGGGCAAAACCTCCTGGATTTTCTCGAGTTGCGGCAGGTGCTCTCGACTTACGACGGGGACCTCAGGGACCCGCTCTGGTGGCCTCAGGAAAGGCCAGTCCCCATGCGAGTTCCTCGGGGGCCTCTCGGGATTCCTCTCACTTCGATGCCGGGGCCTAAGCCCTTGTGTGGAGTCGGGACCGGAACCATAGGATTCCTCTCCAGTGCTGACATGGATCTTGGGGGTACTTCTGGAGTCTCCCCAGGGGAGTCAGTCCTCGTCTCGAATGCGGGCATGCACTTGCACGTTCCTCCAGAGCGGTAGCAGCAGTGTCACGCAGTCCGCCACGTAGATCAAAGGATCTATGTTTTTCCCTCGAGTCTTTCCCAGGAGGCTTTCCCAGGAGGCTTTCCCACAGGGCGGTCCCACGTGCACACGTGGTGGGAGTCGATCCTTGGCTAGATCGTCAAGGCAGAGCAGGGAAAACAGGTTCCTCTGGAATGGACGGAAACATCTGGGGGACTCTTGGAATGGTGGCACGACCCTGGAGTTCCTCGCGCCTTTCCTGTGGAGAGCGTCTCCTCTTGAGATGCGACGGGAACGCCGGGAATTCTTTCCCTACGAAACAGGGAAAGGATCCCTCATCTCGAGCTAGGAGGCGGAAACGGGGCTCCCCTGGATGTGTGCGGGACTCTCGTGCTTCCTCTCGAGTGGAGACGGGTATGTCGGGGAACTTCTTGAGTTGCAGCAAGGGTGTGAAGGACCCTTTGGAAGTTCCAGTGGTTAGATGTGATTAGCCTCGAGAAGCCTCAGCGGAAATGGGCCTCATCTCGCCTGGAGGGCAAAACCTCCTGGATTTTCTCGAGTTGCGGCAGGTGCTCTCGACTTACGACGGGGACCTCAGGGACCCGCTCTGGTGGCCTCAGGAAAGGCCAGTCCCCATGCGAGTTCCTCGGGGGCCTCTCGGGATTCCTCTCCCGTCGATGCCGGGGCCTAAGACCTTGTGTGGAGTCGGGGCCGGAACCTGAGGATTCCTCTCCAGTGCTGACATGGATCTTGGGGTACTTCTGGAGTCTCCCCAGGGGAGTCAGTCCTCGTCTCGAATGCGGGCATGCACTTGCGCTTTCCTCCAGAGCGGTAGCAGCAGTGTCACGCAGTCCGCCGCGTGGATCAAAGGATCTATGGTTTTCCCTCGAGTCTTTCCCACGAGGCTTTCCCACGAGGCTTTCCTACAGGGCTGTCCCACGTGCACACGTGGTGGGAGTCGATCCTCGGCTTGAACGTCAAGGCAGTGCAGGGAAAACAGGTTCCTCTGGAATGGACTGACACATCTAGGGGACTCTTGGAATCGTGGCACGACCCTGGAGTTCCTCTCGCCTTTCCTGTGGAGAGCGCCTCCTCTTGAGATGCGACGGGAACGCCGGGAATTCTTTCCCTGCGAAACAGGGAAAGGATCCCTCATCTCGAGCTAGGAGGCGGAAACGGGGCTTCCCTGGATGTGTGCGCGACCCCACGTGCTTCCTCTCGAGTGGAGACGGGTATGTCGGGGAACTTCTTGAGTTGCAGCAAGGGTGTGAAGGACCCTTTGGAAGTTCCAGTGGTTAGATGTGATTAGCCTCGAGAAGCCTCAGCGGAAATGGGCCTCATCTCGCCTGGAGGGAAAAACCTCCTGGATTTTCTCGAGTTGCGGCAGGTGCTCTCGACTTACGACGGGGACCTCAGGGACCCGCTCTGGTGGCCTCAGGAAAGGCCAGTCCCCATGCGAGTTCCTCGGGGTCCTCTTGGGATTCCTCTCCCGTCGATGCCGGTTCCTAAGACCTTGTGTGGAGTCGGGGCCGGAACCTGAGGATTCCTCTCCAGTGCTGACATGGATCTTGGGGTACTTCTGGAGTCTCCCCAGGGGAGTCAGTGCTCGTCTCGAATGCGAGCATGCTCTTGCGCTTTCCTGCAGAACGGTAGCAGCAATGTCACACAGCCTGCCGCGTGGATCAAAGGATCTATGGTTTTCCCTCGAATCTTTCCCACGAGGCTTTCCCAAGAGGCTTTCCTACAGGGCTGTCCCACGTGCACACGTGGTGGGAGTCGATCCTCGGCTTGAACGTCAAGGCAGTGCAGGGAAAACAGGTTCCTCTGGAATGGACTGACACATCTGGGGGGCTCTTGGAATGGTGGCACGACCCTGGAGTTCCTCTCGCCTTCCCTGTGGAGAGCGCCTCCTCTTGAGATGCGACGGGAACGCCGGGAATTCTTTCCCTAAGAAACAGGGAAAGGATCCCTCATCTCGAGCTAGGAGGCGGAAACGGGGCTCCCCTGGATGTGTGCAGGACCCTTGTGCTTCCTCACGAGTGGAGACGGGTATGTCAGGGAACTTCTTGAGTTGCAGCAAGGGTGTGAAGGACCCTTTGGAAGTTCCAGTGGTTAGATGTGATTAGCCTCGAGAAGCCTCAGCGGAAATGGGCCTCATCTCGCCTGGAGGGCAAAACCTCCTGGATTTTCTCGAGTTGAGGCAGGTGCTCTCGACTTACGACGGGGACCTCAGGGACCCGCTCTGGTGGCCTCAGAAAAGGCCAGTCCCCATGCGAGTTCCTCGGGGGCCTCTCGGGATTCCTCTGCCGTCGATGCCGGGGCCTAAGACCTAGTGTGGAGTCGGGGCCGGAACCTGAGGATTCCTCTCCAGTGCTGACATGGATCTTGGGGTACTTCTGGAGTCTCCCCAGGGGAGTCAGTGCTCGTCTCGAATGCCGGCATGCACTTGCATTTTCCTCCAGAGCGGTAGCACCAGTGTCACGCAGTCCGCCACGTGGATCAAAGGATCTATGGTTTTCCCTCGAGTCTTTCCCACGAAACTTCCGACGAGGCTTTCCCACAGGGCGGTCCCACGTGCACACGTGGTGGGAGTCCATCCTCGGCTTGAACGTCAAGGCAGTGCAGGGAAAACAGGTTCCTCTGGAATGGACTGACACATCTGGGGGACTCTTGGAATGGTGGCACGACCCTGGAGTTCCTCTCGCCTTTCCTGTGGAGAGCGCCTCCTCTTGAGATGCGACGGGAACGCCGGGAATTCTTTCCCTACGAAACAGGGAAAGGTTCCCTCATCTTGAGCTAGGAGGCGGAAACGGGGCTCCCCTGGATGTGTGCGGGACACCACGTGCTTCCTCTCGAGTGGAGACGGGTATGTCGGGGAACTTCTTGAGTTGCAGCAAGGGTGTGAAGGACCCTTTGGAAGTTCCAGTGGTTAGATGTGATTGGCCTCGAGAAGCCTCAGCGGAAATGGGCCTCATCTCGCCTGGAGGGCAAAACCTCCTGGATTTTCTCGAGTTGCGGCCGGTGCTCTCGACTTACGACGGGGACCTCAGGGACCCGCTCTGGTGGCCTCAGGAAAGGCCAGTCCCCATGCGAGTTCCTCGGTTGGCCTCTCGGGATTCCTCTCCCGTCGATGCCGGGGCCTAAGACCTTGTGTGGAGTCGGGGCCGGAACCTGAGGATTCCTCTCCAGTGCTGACATGGATCTTGGGGTACTTCTGGAGTCTCCCCAGGGGAGTCAGTCCTCGTCTCGAATGCGGGCATGCACTTGCGCTTTCCTCCAGAGCGGTAGCAGCAGTGTCACGCAGTCCGCCGCGTGGATCAAAGGATCTATGGTTTTCCCTCGAGTCTTTCCCACCAGGCTTTCCCACGAGGCTTTCCCACAGGGCTGTCCCACGTGCACACGTGGTGGGAGTCGATCCTCGGCTTGAACGTCAAGGCAGTGCAGGGAAAACAGGTTCCTCTGGAATGGACTGACACATCTTTGGGGACTCTTGGAATGGTGGCACGACCCTGGAGTTCCTCTCGCCTTTCCTGTGGAGAGCGCCTCCTCTTGAGATGCGACGGGAACGCCGGGAATTCTTTCCCTACGAAAAAGGGAAAGGATCCCTCATCTCGAGCTAGGAGACGGAAACGGGGCTCCCCTGGATGTGTGAGGGACCCCACGTGCTTCCTCTCGAGTGGAGACGGGTATGTCGGGGAACTTCTTGAGTTGCAGCAAGGTTGTGAAGGACCCTTTGGAAGTTCCAGTGGTTAGATGTGATTGGCCTCGAGAATCCTCAGCGGAAATGGGCCTCATCTCGCCTGGAGGGCAAAACCTCCTGGATTTTCTCGAGTTGCGGCCGGTGCTCTCGACTTACGACGGGGACCTCAGGGACCCGCTCTGGTGGCCTCAGGAAAGGCCAGTCCCCATGCGAGTTCCTCGGTTGGCCTCTCGGGATTCCTCTCCCGTCGATGCCGGGGCCTAAGACCTTGTGTGGAGTCGGGGCCGGAACCTGAGGATTCCTCTCCAGTGCTGACATGGATCTTGGGGTACTTCTGGAGTCTCCCCAGGGGAGTCAGTCCTCGTCTCGAATGCGGGCATGCACTTGCGCTTTCCTCCAGAGCGGTAGCAGCAGTGTCACGCAGTCCGCCGCGTGGATCAAAGGATCTATGGTTTTCCCTCGAGTCTTTCCCACGAGGCTTTCCCACGAGGCTTTCCCACAGGGCTGTCCCACGTGCACACGTGGTGGGAGTCGATCCTCGGCTTGAACGTCAAGGCAGTTCAGGGAAAACAGGTTCCTCTGGAATGGACTGACACATCTCGGGGACTCTTGGAATGGTGGCACGACCCTTCAGTTCCTCTCGCCTTTCCTGTGGAGAGCGCCTCCTCTTGAGATGCGACGGGAAAGCCGGGAATTCTTTCCCTACGAAACAGGGAAAGGATCCCTCATCTCGAGCTAGGAGGCGGAAACGGGGCTCCCCTGGATGTGTGCGGGACCCACGTTCTTCCTCTCGAGTGGAGACGGGTATGTCGGGGAACTTCTTGAGTTGCAGCAAGGGTGTGAAGGACCCTTTGGAAGTTCCAGTGGTTAGACGTGATTAGCCTCGAGAAGCCTCAGCGGAAATGGGCCTCATCTCGCCTGGAGGGCAAAACCTCCTGGATTTTCTCGAGTTGCGGCAGGTGCTCTCGACTTACGACGGGGACCTCAGGGACCCGCTCTGGTGGCCTCAGTAAAGGCCAGTCCCCATGCGAGTTCCTAGTGGGCCTCTGGGGATTCCTCTCCCGTCGATGCCGGGGCCTAAGTCCTTGTGTGGAGTCGGGGTCGGAACCTGAGGATTCCTCTCCAGTGCTGACATGGATCTTGGGGTACTTCTGGAGTCTCCCCAGGGGAGTCAGTCTTCCTCTCGAATGCGGGCATGCACTTGCGCTTTCCTCCAGAGCGGTAGCAGCAGTGTCACGCAGTCCGCCGCGTGGATCAAAGGATCTATGGTTTTCCCTCGAGTCTTTTCCACGAGGCCTTCCCACGAGGCTTTCCCACAGGGCTGTCCCACGTGCACACGTGGTGGGAGTCGATCCTCGGCTTGAACGTCAAGGCAGTGCAGGGAAAACAGGTTCCTCTGGAATGGACTGACACATCTGGGGGACTCTGGGAATGGTGGCACGACCCTGGAGTTCCTCTCGCCTTTCCTGTGGAGAGCGCCTCCTCTTGAGATGCGACGGGAACGCCGAGAATTCTTTCCCTACGAAACAGGGAAAGGATCCCTCATCTCGAGCTAGGAGTCGGAAACGGAGCTCCCCTGTATGTGGGCGGGACACAACGTGCTTCCTCTCGAGTGGAGACGGGTATGTCGGGGAACTTCTTGAGTTGCAGCAAGGGTGTGAAAGACCCTTTGGAAGTTCCAGTGGTTAGACGTGATTAGCCTCGAGAAGCCTCAGCGGAAATGGGCCTCATCTCGCCTGGAGGGCAAAACCTCCTGGATTTTCTCGAGTGGCGGTAGGTGCTCTCGACTTACGACGGGGACCTCAGGGACCCGCTCTGGTGGCCTCAGGAAAGGCCAGTCCCCATGCGAGTTCCTCGGTTGGCCCTCGGGATACCACTCCCGTCGATGCCGGGGCCTAAGACCTTGTGTGGAGTCGGGGCCGGTACCTGAGGATTCCTCTCCAGTGCTGACATGGATCTTGGGGTACGTCTGGAGTCTCCCCAGGGGAGTCAGTCCTCGTCTCGAATGCGGGCATGCACTTGCGCTTTCCTCCAGAGCGGTAGCAGCAGTGTCACACAGTCCGCCGCGTGGATCAAAGGATCTATGGTTTTCCCTCGAGTCTTTCCCACGAGGCTTTCCCACGAGGCTTTCCCACAGGGCTGTCCCACGTGCACACGTGGTGGGAGTCGATCCTCGGCTTGAACGTCAAGGCAGTGCAGGGAAAACAGGTTCCTCTGGAATGGACTGACACATCTTTGGGGACTCTTGGAATGGTGGCACGACCCTGGAGTTCCTCTCGCCTTTCCTGTGGAGAGCGCCTCCTCTTGAGATGCGACGGGAACGCCGGGAATTCTTTCCCTACGAAAAAGGGAAAGGATCCCTCATCTCGAGCTAGGAGACGGAAACGGGGCTCCCCTGGATGTGTGAGGGACCCCACGTGCTTCCTCTCGAGTGGAGACGGGTATGTCGGGGAACTTCTTGAGTTGCAGCAAGGGTGTGAAGGACCCTTTGGAAGTTCCAGTGGTTAGATGTGATTGGCCTCGAGAAGCCTCAGTGGAAATGGGCCTCATCTCGCCTGGAGGGCAAAACCTCCTGGATTTTCTCGAGTTGCGGCCGGTGCTCTCGACTTACGACGGGGACCTCAGGGACCCGCTCTGGTGGCCTCAGGAAAGGCCAGTCCCCATGCGAGTTCCTCGGTTGGCCTCTCGGGATTCCTCTCCCGTCGATGCCGGGGCCTAAGACCTTGTGTGGAGTCGGGGCCGGAACCTGAGGATTCCTCTCCAGTGCTGACATGGATCTTGGGGTACTTCTGGAGTCTCCCCAAGGGAGTCAGTCCTCGTCTCGAATGCGGGCATGCACTTGCGCTTTCCTCCAGAGCGGTAGCAGCAGTGTCACGCAGTCCGCCGCGTGGATCAAAGGATCTATGGTTTTCCCTCGAGTCTTTCCCACGAGGCTTTCCCACGAGGCTTTCCCACAGGGCTGTCCCACGTGCACACGTGGTGGGAGTCGATCCTCGGCTTGAACGTCAAGGCAGTTCAGGGAAAACAGGTTCCTCTGGAATGGACTGACACATCTGGGGGACTCTTGGAATGGTGGCACGACCCTGGAGTTCCTCTCGCCTTTCCTGTGGAGAGCGCCTCCTCTTGAGATGCGACGGGAACGCCGGGAATTCTTTCCCTACCAAACAGGGAAAGGATCCCTCATCTCGAGCTAGGAGGCGGAAACGGGGCTCCCCTGGATGTGTGCGGGACCCACGTTCTTCCTCTCGAGTGGAGACGGGTATGTCGGGGAACTTCTTGAGTTGCAGCAAGGGTGTGAAGGACCCTTTGGAAGTTCCAGTGGTTAGACGTGATTAGCCTCGAGAAGCCTCAGCGGAAATGGGCCTAATCTCGCCTGGAGGGCAAAACCTCCTGGATTTTCTCGAGTTGCGGCAGGTGCTCTCGACTTACGACGGGGACGTCAGGGACCCGCTCTGGTGGCCTCAGGAAAGGCCAGTCCCCATGCGAGTTCCTAGGGGGCCTCTGGGGATTCCTCTCCCGTCGATGCCGGGGCCTAAGTCCTTGTGTGGAGTCGGGGTCGGAACCTCAGTATTCCTCTCCAGTGCTGACATGGATCTTGGGGTACTTCTGGAGTCTCCCCAGGGGAGTCAGTCTTCGTCTCGAATGCGGGCATGCACTTGCGCTTTCCTCCAGAGCGGTAGCAGCAGTGTCACGCAGTCCGCCGCGTGGATCAAAGGATCTATGGTTTTCCCTCGAGTCTTTTCCACGAGGCTTTCCCACGAGGCTTTCCCACAGGGCTGTCCCACGTGCACACGTGGTGGGAGTCGATCCTTGGCTTGAACGTCAAGGCAGTGCAGGGAAAACAGGTTCCTCTGGAATGGACTGACACATCTGGGGGACTCTTGGAATGGTGGCACGACCCTGGAGTTCCTCTCGCCTTTCCTGTGGAGAGCGCCTCCTCTTGAGATGCGACGGGAACGCCGGGAATTCTTTCCCTACGAAACAGGGAAAGGATCCCTCATCTCGAGCTAGGAGTCGGAAACGGAGCTCCCCTGTATGTGGGCGGGACACCACGTGCTTCCTCTCGAGTGGAGACGGGTATGTCGGGGAACTTCTTGAGTTGCAGCAAGGGTGTGAAGGACCCTTTGGAAGTTCCAGTGGTTAGACGTGATTAGCCTCGAGAAGCCTCAGCGGAAATGGGCCTCATCTCGCCTGGAGGGCAAAACCTCCTGGATTTTCTCGAGTGGCGGTAGGTGCTCTCGACTTACAACGGGGACCTCAGGGACCCGCTCTGGTGGCCTCAGGAAAGGCCAGTCCCCATGCGAGTTCCTCGGGGGCCTCTCGGGATTCGTCTCCCGTCGATGCCGGGGCCTAAGACCTTGTGTGGAGTCGGGGCCGGAACCTGAGGATTGCTCTCCAGTGCTGACATGGATATTGGGGTACTTCTGGAGTCTCCCCAGGGGAGTCAGTCCTCGTCTCGAATGCGGGCATGCACTTGCGCTTTTCTCCAGAGCGGTAGCAGCAGTGTCATGCAGTCCGCCGCGTGGATCAAAGGATCTATGGTTTTCCCTCGAGTCTTTCCCACGAGGCTTTCCCACGAGGCTTTCCCACAGGGCTGTCCCACGTGCACACGTGGTGGGAGTCGATCCTTGGCTTGAACGTCAAGGCAGTGCAGGGAAAACAGGTTCCTCTGGAATGGACTGACACATCTGGGGGACTCTTGGAATGGTGGCACGACCCTTCAGTTCCTCTCGCCTTTCCTGTGGAGAGCGCCTCCTCTTGAGATGCGACGGGAACGCCGGGAATTCTTTCTCTACGAAACAGAGAAAGGATCCCTCATCTCGAGCTAGGAGGCGGAAACGGGGCTCCCCTGGATGTGTGCGGGACCCACGTTCTTCCTCTCGAGTGGAGACGGGTACGTCGGGAACTTCTTGAGTTGCAGCAAGGGTGTGAAGGACCCTTTGGAAGTTCCAGTGGTTAGACGTGATTAGCCTCGAGAAGCCTCAGCGGAAATGGGCCTCATCTCGCCTGGAGGGGAAAACCTCCTGGATTTTCTCGAGGTGCGGCAGGTGCTCTCGACTTACGACGGGGACCTCAGGGACCCGCTCTGGTGGCCTCAGGAAAGGCCAGTCCCCATGCGAGTTCCTCGGGGGCCTCTCGGGATTCCTCTCCCGTCGATGCCGGGGCCTAAGTCCTTGTGTGGAGTCGGGGTCGGAACCTGAGGATTCCTCTCCAGTGCTGACATGGATCTTGGGGTACTTCTGGAGTCTCCCCAGGGGAGTCAGTCTTCGTCTCGAATGCGGGCATGCACTTGCGCTTTCTCCAGAGCGGTAGCAGCAGTGTCACGCAGTCCGCCGCGTGGATCAAAGGATCTATGGTTTTCCCTCGAGTCTTTTCCACGAGGCTTTCCCACGAGGCTTTCCCACAGGTCTGTCCCACGTGAACACGTGGTGGGAGTCGATCCTTGGCTTGAACGTCAAGGCAGTGCAGGGAAAACAGGTTCCTCTGGAATGGACTGACACATCTGGGGGACTCTTGGAATGGTGGCACGACCCTGGAGTTCCTCTCGCCTTTCCTGTGGAGAGCGCCTCCTCTTGAGATGCGACGGGAACGCCGGGAATTCTTTCCCTACGAAACAGGGAAAGGATCCCTCATCTCGAGCTAGGAGTCGGAAACGGAGCTCCCCTGTATGTGGGCGGGACACCACGTGCTTCCTCTCGAGTGGAGACGGGTATGTCGGGGAACTTCTTGAGTTGCAGCAAGGGTGTGAAGGACCCTTTGGAAGTTCCAGTGGTTAGACGTGATTAGCCTCGAGAAGCCTCAGCGGAAATGGGCCTCATCTCGCCTGGAGGGCAAAACCTCCTGGATTTTCTCGAGTTGCGGCAGGTGCTCTCGACTTACGACGGGGACCTCAGGGACCCGCTCTGGTGGCCTCAGGAAAGGCCAGTCCCCATGCGAGTTCCTCGGGGGCGTCTCGGGATTCCTCTCCCGTCGATGCCGGGGCCTAAGACCTTGTGTGGAGTCGGGGCCGGAACCTGAGGATTCCTCTCCAGTGCTGACATGGATCTTGGTGTACTTCTGGAGTCTCCCCAGGGGAGTTAGTCTTCGTCTCGAATGCGGGCATGCACTTGCGCTTTCCTCCAGAGCGGTAGCAGCAGTGTCACGCAGTCCGCCGCGTGGATCAAAGGATCTATGATTTTCCCTCGAGTCTTTTCCACGAGGCTTTCCCACGAGGCTTTCCCACAGGGCTGTCCCACGTGCACACGTGGTGGGAGTCGATCCTTGGCTTGAACGTCAAGGCAGTGCAGGGAAAACAGGTTCCTCTGGAATGGACTGACACATCTGGGGGACTCTTGGAATGGTGGCACGACCCTGGAGTTCCTCTCGCCTTTCCTGTGGAGAGCGCCTCCTCTTGAGATGCGACGGGAACGCCGGGAATTCTTTCCCTACGAAACAGGGAAAGGATCCCTCATCTCGAGCTAGGAGTCGGAAACGGAGCTCCCCTGTATGTGGGCGGGACACCAGGTGCTTCCTCTCGAGTGGAGACGGGTATGTCGGGGAACTTCTTGAGTTGCAGCAAGGGTGTGAAGGACCCTTTGGAAGTTCCAGTGGTTAGATGTGATTGGCCTCGAGAAGCCTCAGTGGAAATGGGCCTCATCTCGCCTGGAGGGCAAAACCTCCTGGATTTTCTCGAGTTGCGGCCGGTGCTCTCGACTTACGACGGGGACCTCAGGGACCCGCTCTGGTGGCCTCAGGAAAGGCCAGTCCCCATGCGAGTTCCTCGGTTGGCCTCTCGGGATTCCTCTCCCGTCGATGCCGGGGCCTAAGACCTTGTGTGGAGTCGGGGCCGGAACCTGAGGATTCCTCTCCAGTGCTGACATGGATCTTGGGGTACTTCTGGAGTCTCCCCAGGGGAGTCAGTCCTCGTCTCGAATGCGGGCATGCACTTGCGCTTTCCTCCAGAGCGGTAGCAGCAGTGTCACGCAGTCCGCCGCGTGGATCAAAGGATCTATGGTTTTCCCTCGAGTCTTTCCCACGAGGCTTTCCCACGAGGCTTTCCCACAGGGCTGTCCCACGTGCACACGTGGTGGGAGTCGATCCTCGGCTTGAACGTCAAGGCAGTTCAGGGAAAACAGGTTCCTCTGGAATGGACTGACACATCTGGGGGACTCTTGGAATGGTGGCACGACCCTTCAGTTCCTCTCGCCTTTCCTGTGGAGAGCGCCTCCTCTTGAGATGCGACAGGAACGCCGGGAATTCTTTCCCTACGAAACAGGGAAAGGATCCCTCATCTCGAGCTAGGAGGCGGAAACGGGGCTCCCCTGGATGTGTGCGGGACCCACGTTCTTCCTCTCGAGTGGAGACGGGTATGTCGGGGAACTTCTTGAGTTGCAGCAAGGGTGTGAAGGACCCTTTGGAAGTTCCAGTGGTTAAACGTGATTAGCCTCGAGAAGCCTCAGCGGAAATGGGCCTCATCTCGCCTGGAGGGCAAAACCTCCTGGATTTTCTCGAGTTGCGGCAGGTGCTCTCGACTTACGACGGGGACGTCAGGGACCCGCTCTGGTGGCCTCAGGAAAGGCCAGTCCCCATGCGAGTTCCTAGGGGGCCTCTGGGGATTCCTCTCCCGTCGATGCCGGGGCCTAAGTCCTTGTGTGGAGTCGGGGTCGGAACCTCAGGATTCCTCTCCAGTGCTGACATGGATCTTGGGGTACTTCTGGAGTCTCCCCAGGGGAGTCAGTCTTCGTCTCGAATGCGGGCATGCACTTGCGCTTTCCTCCAGAGCGGTAGCAGCAGTGTCACGCAGTCCGCCGCGTGGATCAAAGGATCTATGGTTTTCCCTCGAGTCTTTTCCACGAGGCTTTCCCACGAGGCTTTCCCACAGGGCTGTCCCACGTGCACACGTGGTGGGAGTCGATCCTTGGCTTGAACGTCAAGGCAGTGCAGGGAAAACAGGTTCCTCTGGAATGGACTGACACATCTGGGGGACTCTTGGAATGGTGGCACGACCCTGGAGTTCCTCTCGCCTTTCCTGTGGAGAGCGCCTCCTCTTGAGATGCGACGGGAACGCCGGGAATTCTTTCCCTACGAAACAGGGAAAGGATCCCTCATCTCGAGCTAGGAGTCGGAAACGGAGCTGCCCTGTATGTGGGCGGGACACCACGTGCTTCCTCTCGAGTGGAGACGGGTATGTCGGGGAACTTCTTGAGTTGCAGCAAGGGTGTGAAGGACCCTTTGGAAGTTCCAGTGGTTAGACGTGATTAGCCTCGAGAAGCCTCAGCGGAAATGGGCCTCATCTCGCCTGGAGGGCAAAACCTCCTGGATTTTCTCGAGTGGCGGTAGGTGCTCTCGACTTACAACGGGGACCTCAGGGACCCGCTCTGGTGGCCTCAGGAAAGGCCAGTCCCCATGCGAGTTCCTCGGGGGCCTCTCGGGATTCGTCTCCCGTCGATGCCGGGGCCTAAGACCTTGTGTGGAGTCGGGGCCGGAACCTGAGGATTGCTCTCCAGTGCTGACATGGATATTGGGGTACTTCTGGAGTCTCCCCAGGGGAGTCAGTCCTCGTCTCGAATGCGGGCATGCACTTGCGCTTTTCTCCAGAGCGGTAGCAGCAGTGTCATGCAGTCCGCCGCGTGGATCAAAGGATCTATGGTTTTCCCTCGAGTCTTTCCCACGAGGCTTTCCCACGAGGCTTTCCCACAGGGCTGTCCCACGTGCACACATGGTGGGAGTCGATCCTTGGCTTGAACGTCAAGGCAGTGCAGGGAAAACAGGTTCCTCTGGAATGGACTGACACATCTGGGGGACTCTTGGAATGGTGGCACGACCCTGGAGTTCCTCTCGCCTTTCCTGTGGAGAGCGCCTCCTCTTGAGATGCGACGGGAACGCCGGGAATTCTTTCCCTACGAAACAGGGAAAGGATCCCTCATCTCGAGCTAGGAGGCGGAAACGGAGCTCCCCTGTATGTGGGCGGGACACCACGTGCTTCCTCTCGAGTGGAGACGGGTATGTCGGGGAACGTCTTGAGTTGCAGCAAGGGTGTGAAGGACCCTTTGGAAGTTCCAGTGGTTAGACGTGATTAGCCTCGAGAAGCCTCAGCGGAAATGGGCCTCATCTCGCCTGGAGGGCAAAACCTCCTGGATTTTCTCGAGTTGCGGCAGGTGCTCTCGACTTACGACGGGGACCTCAGGGACCCGCTCTGGTGGCCTCAGGAAAGGCCAGTCCCCATGCGAGTTCCTCGGGGGCGTCTCGGGATTCCTCTCCCGTCGATGCCGGGGCCTAAGACCTTGTGTGGAGTCGGGGCCGGAACCTGAGGATTCCTCTCCAGTGCTGACATGGATCTTGGTGTACTTCTGGAGTCTCCCCAGGGGAGTTAGTCTTCGTCTCGAATGCGGGCATGCACTTGCGCTTTCCTCCAGAGCGGTAGCAGCAGTGTCACGCAGTCCGCCGCGTGGATCAAAGGATCTATGATTTTCCCTCGAGTCTTTTCCACGAGGCTTTCCCACGAGGCTTTCCCACAGGGCTGTCCCACGTGCACACGTGGTGGGAGTCGATCCTTGGCTTGAACGTCAAGGCAGTGCAGGGAAAACAGGTTCCTCTGGAATGGACTGACACATCTGGGGGACTCTTGGAATGGTGGCACGACCCTGGAGTTCCTCTCGCCTTTCCTGTGGAGAGCTCCTCCTCTTGAGATGCGACGGGAACGCCGGGAATTCTTTCCCTACGAAACAGGGAAAGGATCCCTCATCTCGAGCTAGGAGTCGGAAACGGAGCTCCCCTGTATGTGGGCGGGACACCAGGTGCTTCCTCTCGAGTGGAGACGGGTATGTCGGGGAACTTCTTGAGTTGCAGCAAGGGTGTGAAGGACCCTTTGGATGTTCCAGTGGTTAGACGTGATTAGCCTCGAGAAGCCTCAGCGGAAATGGGCCTCATCTCTCCTGGAGGGCAAAACCTCCTGGATTTTCTCGAGTTGCGGCAGGTGCTCTCGACTTACGACGGGGACCTCAGGGACCCGCTCTGGTGGCCTCAGGAAAGGCCAGTCCCCATGCGAGTTCCTAGGGGGCCTCTCGGGATTCCTCTCCCGTCGATGCCGGTGCCTAAGTCCTTGTGTGGAGTCGGGTTCGGAACCTGAGGATTCCTCTCCAGTGCTGACATGGATCTTGGGGTACGTCTGGAGTCTCCCCAGGGGAGTCAGTCTTCGTCTCGAATGCGGGCATGCACTTGCGCTTTCCTCCAGAGCGGTAGCAGCAGTGTCACGCAGTCCGCCGCGTGGATCAAAGGATCTATGGTTTTCCCTCGAGTCTTTCCCACGAGGCTTTCCCACGAGGCTTTCCCACAGGGCTGTCCCACGTGCACACGTGGTGGGAGTCGATCCTCGGCTTGAACGTCAAGGCAGTTCAGGGAAAACAGGTTCCTCTGGAATGGACTGACACATCTGGGGGACTCTTGGAATGGTGGCATGACGCTGGAGTTCCTCTCGCCTTTCCTGTGGAGAGCGCCTCCTCTTGAGATGCGATGGGAACGCCGGGAATTCTTTCCCTACGAAAAAGGGAAAGGATCCCTCATCTCGAGCTAGGAGACGGAAACGGGGCTCCCCTGGATGTATGCGGGACACCACGTGCTTCCTCTCGACTGCAGACGGGTATGTCGGGGAAGTTCTTGAGTTGCAGCAAGGGTGTGAAGGACCCTTTGGAAGTTCCAGTGGTTAGATGTGATTGGCCTCGAGAAGCCTCAGCGGAAATGGGCCTCATCTCGCCTGGAGGGCAAAACCTCCTGGATTTTCTCGAGTTGCGGCAGGTGCTCTCGACTTACGACGGGGACCTCAGGGACCCGCTCTGGTGGCCTCAGGAAAGGCCAGTCCCCATGCGAGTTCCTCGGGGGCCTCTCGGGATTCCTCTCCCGTCGATGACGGGGCCTAAGACCTTGTGTGGAGTCGGGGCCGGAACCTGAGGATTCCTCTCCAGTGCTGACATGGATCTTGGGGTACTTCTGGAGTCTCCCCAGGGGAGTCAGTCCTCGTCTCGAATGCGGGCATGCACTTGCGCTTTCCTCCAGAGCGGTAGCAGCAGTGTCACGCAGTCCGCCGCGTGGATCAAAGGATCCATGGTTTTCCCTCGAGTCTTTCCCACGAGGCTTTCCCACGAGGCTTTCCCACAGGGCTGTCCCACGTGCACACGTGGTGGGAGTCGATCCTTGGCTTGAACGTCAAGGCAGTGCAGGGAAAACAGGTTCCTCTGGAATGGACTGACACATCTGGGGGACTCTTGGAATGGTGGCACGACCCTGGAGTTCCTCTCGCCTTTCCTGTGGAGAGCGCCTCCTCTTGAGATGCGACGGGAACGCCGGGAATTCTTTCCCTACGAAACAGGGAAAGGATCCCTCATCTCGAGCTAGGAGTCGGAAACGGAGCTCCCCTGTATGTGGGCGGGACACCACGTGCTTCCTCTCGAGTGGAGACGGGTATGTCAGGGAACTTCTTGAGTTGCAGCAAGGGTGTGAAGGACCCTTTGGATGTTCCAGTGGTTAGACGTGATTAGCCTCGAGAAGCCTCAGCGGAAATGGGCCTCATCTCGCCTGGAGGGCAAAACCTCCTGGATTTTCTCGAGTTGTGGCAGGTGCTCTCGACTTACGACGGGGACCTCAGGGACCCGCTCTGGTGGCCTCAGGAAAGGCCAGTCCCCATGCGAGTTCCTAGGGGGCCTCTCGGGATTCCTCTCCCGTCGATGCCGGTGCCTAAGTCCTTGTGTGGAGTCGGGGTCGGAACCTGAGGATTCCTCTCCAGTGCTGACATGGATCTTGGGGTACGTCTGGAGTCTCCCCAGGGGAGTCAGTCTTCGTCTCGAATGCGGGCATGCACTTGCGCTTTCCTCCAGAGCGGTAGCAGCAGTGTCACGCAGTCCTCCGCGTGGATCAAAGGATCTATGGTTTTCCCTCGAGTCTTTCCCACGAGGCTTTCCCACGAGGCTTTCCCACAGGGCTGTCCCACGTGCACACGTGGTGGGAGTCGATCCTCGGCTTGAACGTCAAGGCAGTTCAGGGAAAACAGGTTCCTCTGGAATGGACTGACACATCTGGGGGACTCTTGGAATGGTGGCATGACGCTGGAGTTCCTCTCGCCTTTCCTGTGGAGAGCGCCTCCTCTTGAGATGCGATGGGAACGCCGGGAATTCTTTCCCTACGAAAAAGGGAAAGGATCCCTCATCTCGAGCTAGGAGGCGGAAACGGGGCTCCCCTGGATGTGTTCGGGACCCACGTGCTTCCTCTCGAGTGGAGACGGGTATGTCGGGGAACTTCTTGAGTTGCAGCAAGGGTGTGAAGGACCCTTTGGAAGTTCCAGTGGTTAGACGTGATTAGCCTCGAGAAGCCTCAGCGGAAATGGGCCTCATCTCGCCTGGAGGGCAAAACCTCCTGGATTTTTTCGTGTTGCGGCAGGTGCCCTCGACTTACGACGGGGACCTCAGGGACCCGCTCTGGTGGCCTCAGGAAAGGCCAGTCCCCATGCGAGTTCCTCGGGGGCGTCTCGGGATTCCTCTCCCGTCGATGCCGGGGCCTAAGACCTTGTGTGGAGTCGGGGCGGGAACCTCAGGATTCCTCTCCAGTGCTGACATGGATCTTGGGGTACGTCTGGAGTCTCCCCAGGGGAGTCAGTCCTCGTCTCGAATGCGGGCATGCACTTGCGCTTTCCTCCAGAGCGGTAGCAGCAGTGTCACACAGTCCGCCGCGTGGATCAAAGGATCTATGGTTTTCCCTCGAGTCTTTCCCACGAGGCTTTCCCACGAGGCTTTCCCACAGGGCTGTCCCACGTGCACACGTGGTGGGAGTCGATCCTCGGCTTGAACGTCAAGGCAGTGCAGGGAAAACAGGTTCCTCTGGAATGGACTGACACATCTGGGGGACTCTTGGAATGGTGTCACGACCCTGGAGTTCCTCTCGCCTTTCCTGTGGAGAGCGCCTCCTCTTGAGATGCGACGGGAACGCCGGGAATTCTTTCCGTACGAAACAGGGAAGGATCCCTCATCTCGAGCTAGGAGGCGGAAACGGGGCTCCCCTGGATGTGTGAGGGACCAAACATGCTTCCTCTCGAGTGGAGACGGGTATGTCGGGGAACTTCTTGAGTGGCAGCAATGGTGTGAAGGACCCTTTGGAAGTTCCAGTGGTTAGATGTGATTAGCCTCGAGAAGCCTCAGCGGAACTGGGCCTCATCTCGCCTGGAGGGCAAAACCTCCTGGATTTTCTCGAGTTGTGGCAGGTTCTGACTTTCGTCGGGGACCTCAGGGACCCGCTCTGGTGGCCTCAGGAAAGGCCAGTCCCCATGCGAGTTCCTCGGGGGCCTCTAGGGATTCCTCTCCCAACGGGGCCGGGGCCTAAGACCTTGTGTGGAGTCGGGGCCAGAAACTGAGGATTCCTCTCCAGTGCTGACATGGATCTTGGGGGAACTTCTGGGGTCTCCCCAGGGGAGTCAGTCCTCGTCCAAAATGCGGGCATGCACTTGCACTTTCCTAAAGAGCGGTAGCATCAGTGTCACGCAGTCCGCCACGTGGATCAATGGATCTATGGTTTTCCCTCGAGTCTTTCCCACGAGGCTTTCCCACAGGGCTGTCCCACGTGCACACGTGGTGGGAGTGGATCCTCGGCTTGAACGTCAAGGCAGTGCAGGGAAAACAGGTTCCTCTGGAATGGACTGACACATCTGGGGGACTCTTGGAATGGTGGCACGACCCTGGAGTTCCTCTCGCCTTTCCTGTGGAGAGTGCCTCCTCTTGAGATGCGACGGGAACGCCGAAAATTCTTTCCCGACGAAACAGGGAAAGGATCCCTCATCTCGAGCTAGGAGGCGGAAACGGGGCTCCCCTGGATGTGTGCGGGACCCTCGTGCTTCCTCTCGAGTGGAGACGGGAATGTCAGGGAACTTCTTGTGTTGCAGCAAGGGTGTGAAGGACCCTTTGGAAGTTCCAGTGGTTAGACGTGATTAGCCTCGAAAAGCCTCAGCGGAAATGGGCCTCATCTCGCCTGGAGGGCAAAACCTCCTGGATTTTCTCGAGTTGCGGCAGGTGCGCCCGACTTACGACGGGGACCTCAGGGACCCGCTCTGGTGGCCTCAGGAAAGGCCAGTCCCCATGCGAGTTCCTCGGTGGCCTCTCGGGATTCCTCTCCCGTCGATGCCGGGGCCTAAGACCTTGTGTGGAGTCCGGGCCGGAACCTGAGGATTCCTCTCCAGTGCTCACATGGATCTTGGGGTACTTCTGGAGTCTCCCCAGGGGAGTCAGTCCTCGTCTCGAATGCGGGCATGCACTTGTGCTTACCTCCGGAGCGGTAGCAGCAGTGTCACGCAGTCCGCCGCGTGCATCAAAGGATCTATGGTTTTCCCTCGAGTCTTTCCCGGGAGGCTTTCCCACGAGGCTTTCCCACAGGGCTGTCCCACGTGCACACGTGGTGGGAGTCGATCCTCGGCTGGAACGTCAAGGCAGTGCATGGAAAACAGGTTCCTCTGGAATGGACTGACACATCTGGGGGACTCTTGGAATGGTGGCACGACCCTGGAGTTCCTCTCGCGTTTCCAGTGGAGAGCGCCTCCTCTTGAGATGCGACGGGAACGCCGGGAATTCTTTCCCTACGAAATAGGGAAAGGATCCCTCATCTCGAGCTAGGAGGCGGAAACGGGGCTCCCCTGGATGTGTGCGGGACCCTCGTGCTTCCTCTCGAGTGGAGACGGGTATGTCGGGGAACTACTTGAGTTGCAGCAACGGTGTGAAGGACCCTTTGGAAGTTACAGTGGTTAGATGTGATTAGCCTCGAGAAGCTTCAGCGGAAATGTGCCTCATCTCGCCTGGAATGCAAAACCTTCTGGATTTTCTCGAGTTGAGGCAGGTGCTCTAGACTTACGACGGGGACCTCAGGGACCCGCTGTGGTGGCCTCAGGAAAGGCCAGTCCCCATGCGAGTTCCTCGGGGGCCTCTCGGGATTCCTCTGCAGTCGGTTCCGGGGCCTGAGACCTTGTGTGGAGTCTGGGCCGGAACCTGAGGATTCCTCTCCAGTGCTGACATGGATCTTGGGGGAACTTCTGGAGTCTCCCCAGGGGAGTCAGTCCTCGTCCTGAATGCGGGCATGCACTTGCACTTTCCTAAAGAGCGGTAGCAGCAGTGTCACGCAGTCCGCCACGTGGATCAATGGATCTATGGTTTTCCCTCGAGTCTTTCCCACGAGGCTTTCCCACAAGGCTGTCCCACGTGCACACGTGGTGGGAGTCTATCCTCGGCTTGAACGTCAAGGCTGTGCAGGGAAAACTGGTTCCTCTGGAATGGACGGACACATCTGGGGTACTCTTGGAATGGTGGCACGACCCTGGAATTCCTCTCGCCTTTCCTGTGGAGAGTACCTCCTCTTGAGATGCGACGGGAACGCCGAAAATTCTTTCCCGACGAAACAGGGAAAGGATCCCTCATCTCGAGCTAGGAGGCGGAAACGGGGCTCCCCTGGATGTGTGCGGGACCCTCGTGCTTCCTCTCGAGTGGAGACGGGTATGTCGGGGAACTTCTTGAGTTGCAGCAAGGGTGTGAAGGACCCTTTGGAAGTTCCAGTGGTTAGATGTGATTGGCCTCGAGAAGCCTCAGCGGAAATGGGCCTCATCTCGCCTGGAGGGCAAAACCTCCTGGATTTTCTCGAGTTGCGGCAGGTGCTCTCGACTTACGACGGGGACCTCAGGGACCCGCTCTGGTGGCCTCAGGAAAGGCCAGTCCCCATGCGAGTTCCTCGGGGTCCTCTCGGGATTCCTCTGCCGTCGATGCCGGGGCCTAAGACCTTGTGTGGAGTCGGGTACGGAACCTGAGGATTCCTCTCCAGTGCTGACATGGATCTTGGGGTACTTCTGGAGTCTCCCCAGGGGAGTCAGTCCTCGTCTCGAATGCGGGCATGCACTTGCGCTTTCCTCCGGAGCGGTAGCAGCAGTGTCACGCAGTCCGCCGCGTGGATCAAAGGATCTATGGTTTTCCCTCGAGTCTTTCCCACGAGGCTTTCCCACGAGGCTTTCCCACAGGGCTGTCCCGCGTGCACACGTGGTGGGAGTCGATCCTCGGCTTGAACGTCAAGGCAGTGCAGGGAAAACAGGTTCCTCTGGAATGGACTGACACATCTGGGGGACTCTTGGAATGGTGGCACGACCCTGGAGTTCCTCTCGCCTTTCCTGTGGAGAGCGCCTCCTCTTGAGATGCGACGGGAACGCCGGGAATTCTTTCCCTACGAAACAGGGAAAGGTTCCCTCATCTTGAGCTAGGAGGCGGAAACGGGGCTCCCCTGGATGTGTGCGGGACACCACGTGCTTCCTCTCGAGTGGAGACGGGTATGTCGGGGAACTTCTTGAGTTGCAGCAAGGGTGTGAAGGACCCTTTGGAAGTTCCAGTGGTTAGATGTGATTGGCCTCGAGAAGCCTCAGCGGAAATGGGCCTCATCTCGCCTGGAGGGCAAAACCTCCTGGATTTTCTCGAGTTGCGGCAGGTGCTCTCGACTTACGACGGGGACCTCAGGGACCCGCTCTGGTGGCCTCAGGAAAGGCCAGTCCCCATGCGAGTTCCTCGGGGGCGTCTCGGGATTCCTCTACCGTCGATGCCGGGGCCTAAGACCTTGTGTGGAGTCGGGGCCGGAACCTGAGGATTCCTCTCCAGTGCTGACATGGATCTTGGGGTACTTCAGGAGTATCCCCAGGGGATTCAGTCCTCGTCTCGAATGCGGGCATGCACTTGCGCTTTCCTCGAGAGCGGTAGCAGCAGTGTCACGCAGTCCGCCGCGTGGATCAAAGGATCTATGGTTTTCCCTCGAGTCTTTCCCACGAGGCTTTCCCACGGGTCTTTCCCACAGGGCTGTCCCACGTGCACACGTGGTGGAAGTGGATCCTCGGCTTGAACGTCAAGGCAGTGCAGGGAAAAAAGGTTCCTCTGGAATGGACTGACACATCTGGGGGACTCTTGGAATGGTGTCTCGACCCTGGAGTTCCTCTCGCCTTTCCTGTGCAGAGCGCCTCCTCTTGAGATGCGACGGGAACGCAGTGAATTCTTTCCCTACGAAACAGGGAAAGGATCCCTCATCTCGAGCTAGGAGGCGGAAACGGGGCTCCCCTTGATGTTTGCGGGACACCACGTGCTACCTCTCGAGTGCAGACGGGTATGTCGGGGAACTTCTTGAGTTGCAGCAATGGTGTGAAGGACCCTTTGGAAGTTCCAGTGGTTAGATGTGATTGGCCTCTAGAAGCCTCAGCGGAAATGGGCCTCATCTCGCCTGGAGGGCAAAACCTCCTGGATTTTCTCGAGTTGCGGCAGGTGCTCTCGACTTACGACGGGGACCTCAGGGACCCGCTCTGGTGGCCTCAGGAAAGGCCAGTCCCCATGCGAGTTCCTCGGGGGCCTCTCGGGATTCCTCTCCCGTCGATGCTAGGGCCTAAGACCTTGTGTGGAGTCGGGGCCGGAACCTGAGGATTCCTCTCCAGTGCTGACATGGATCTTGGGGTACTTCTGGAGTCTCCCCAGGGGAGTCAGTCCTCGTCTCGAATGCGGGCATGCACTTGCGCTTTCCTCCAGAGCGGTAGCAGCAGTGTCACGCAGTCCGCCGCGTGGATCAAAGGATCTATGGTTTTCCCTCGAGTCTTTCCCACGAGGCTTTCCCACGAGGCTTTCCCACAGGGCTGTCCCGCGTGCACACGTGGTGGGAGTCGATCCTCGGCTTGAACGTCAAGGCAGTGCAGGGAAAACAGGTTCCTCTGGAATGGACTGACACATCTGGGGGACTCTTGGAATGGTGGCACGACCCTGGAGTTCCTCTCGCCTTTCCTGTGGAGAGCGCCTCCTCTTGAGATGCGACGGGAAAGCCGGGAATTCTTTCCCTTCGAAACAGGGAAAGGATCCCTCATCTCGAGCTTGGAGGCGAAACGGGGCTCCCCTGGATGTGTGCGGGACACCACGTGCTTCCTCTCGAGTGGAGACGGGTATGTCGGGGAACTTCTTGAGTTGCAGCAAGGGTGTGAAGGACCCTTTGGAAGTTCCAGTGGTTAGATGTGATTGGCCTCGAGAAGCCTCAGCGGAAATGGGCCTCATCTCGCCTGGAGGGCAAAACCTCCTGGATTTTCTCGAGTTGCGGCAGGTGCTCTCGACTAACGACGAGAACCTCAGGGACCCGCTCTGGTGGCCTCAGGAAAGGCCAGTCCCCATGTGAGTTCCTCGGGGGCCTCTCGGGATTCCTCTCCCGTCGATGGCGGGGCCTAAGACCGTGTGTGGAGTCGGGGCCGGAACCTTAGGATTCCTCTCCAGTGCTGACATGGATCTTGGGGTACTTCTGGAGTCTCCCCAGGGGAGTCAGTCCTGGTCTCGAATGCGGGCATGCACTTGCGCTTTCCTCCAGAGCGGTAGCAGCAGTGTCACGCAGTCCGCCGCGTGGATCAAAGGATCTATGGTTTTCCCTCGAGTCTTTCCCACGAGGCTTTCCCACGAGGCTTTCCCACAGGGCTGTCCCACGTGCACACGTGGTGGGAGTCGATCCTCGGCTTGAACGTCAAGGCAGTGCAGGGAAAACAGGTTCCTCTGGAATTGACTGACACATCTGGGGGACTCTTGGAATGGTGTCACGACCCTGGAGTTCCTATCGCCTTTCCCGTGGAGAGCGCCTCCTCTTGAGATGCGACGGGAATGCCGGAAATTCTTTCCCTACGAAACAGAGAAGGATCCCTCATCTCGAGCTAGGAGGCGGAAACGGGGCTCCACTGGATGTGTGAGGGACCCCACGTGCTTCCTCTCGAGTGGAGACGGGTATGTCGGGGAACTTCTTGAGTTGCAGCAATGGTGTGAAGGACCCTTTGGAAGTTCCAGTGGTTAGATGTGATTGGCCTCGAGAAGCCTCAGCGGAAATGGGCCTCATCTCGCCTGGAGGGCAAAACCTCCTGGATTTTCTCGAGTTGCGGCAGGTGCTCTCGACTTACGACGGGGACCTCAGGGAACCGCTCTGGTGGCCTCAGGAAAGGCCAGTCCCCATGTGAGTTCCTCGGGGGCCTCTCGGGATTCCTCTCCCGTCGATGCTAGGGCCTAAGACCTTGTGTGGAGTCGGGGCCGGAACCTGAGGATTCCTCTCCAGTGCTGACATGGATCTTGGGGTACTTCTGGAGTCTCCCCAGGGGAGTCAGTCCTCGTCTCGAATGCGGGCATGCACTTGCGCTTTCCTCCAGAGCGGTAGCAGCAGTGTCACGCAGTCCGCCGCGTGGATCAAAGGATCTATGGTTTTCCCTCGAGTCTTTCCCACGAGGCTTTCCCACGAGGCTTTCCCACAGGGCTGTCCCACGTGCACACGTGGTGGGAGTCGATCCTCGGCTTGAACGTCAAGGCAGTGCAGGGAAACAGGTTCCTCTGGAATGGACTGACACATCTGGGGGACTCTTGGAATGGTGGCACGACCCTGGAGTTCCTCTCGCCTTTCCTGTGGAGAGCGCCTCCTCTTGAGATGCGACGGGAACGCCGGGAATTCTTTCCCTTCGAAACAGGGAAAGGATCCCTCATCTCGAGCTTGGAGGCGAAACGGGGCTCCCCTGGATGTGTGCGGGACACCACGTGCTTCCTCTCGAGTGGAGACGGGTATGTCGGGGAACTTCTTGAGTTGCAGCAAGGGTGTGAAGGACCCTTTGGAAGTTCCAGTGGTTAGATGTGATTGGCCTCGAGAAGCCTCAGCGGAAATGGGCCTCATCTCGCCTGGAGGGCAAAACCTCCTGGATTTTCTCGAGTTGCGGCAGGTGCTCTCGACTTACGACGGGGACCTCAGGGACCCGCTCTGGTGGCCTCAGGAAAGGCCAGTCCCCATGCGAGTTCCTCGGGGGCGTCTCGGGATTCCTCTCCCGTCGATGCCGGGGCCTAAGACCTTGTGTGGAGTCGGGGCCGGAACCTGAGGATTCCTCTCCAATGCTGACATGGATCTTGGGGTACTTCAGGAGTATCCCCAGGGGATTCAGTCCTCGTCTCGAATGCGGGCATGCACTTGCGCTTTCCTCGAGAGCGGTAGCAGCAGTGTCACGCAGTCCGCCGCGTGGATCAAAGGATCTATGGTTTTCCCTCTAGTCTTTCCCACGAGGCTTTCCCACGGGTCTTTCCCACAGGGCTGTCCCACGTGCACACGTGGTGGAAGTGGATCCTCGGCTTGAACGTCAAGGCAGTGCAGGGAAAAAAGGTTCCTCTGGAATGGACTGACACATCTGGGGGACTCTTGGAATGGTGTCTCGACCCTGGAGTTCCTCTCGCCTTTCCTGTGCAGAGCGCCTCCTCTTGAGATGCGACGGGAACGCCGTGAATTCTTTCCCTACGAAACAGGGAAAGGATCCCTCATCTCGAGCTAGGAGGCGGAAACGGGGCTCCCCTGGATGTTTGCGGGACACCACGTGCTTCCTCTCGAGTGCAGACGGGTATGTCGGGGAACTTCTTGAGTTGCAGCAATGGTGTGAAGGACCCTTTGGAAGTTCCAGTGGTTAGATGTGATTGGCCTCGAGAAGCCTCAGCGGAAATGGGCCTCATCTCGCCTGGAGGGCAAAACCTCCTGGATTTTCTCGAGTTGCGGCAGGTGCTCTCGACTTACGACGGGGACCTCAGGGAACCGCTCTGGTGGCCTCAGGAAAGGCCAGTCCCCATGTGAGTTCCTCGGGGGCCTCTCGGGATTCCTCTCCCGTCGATGCTAGGGCCTAAGACCTTGTGTGGAGTCGGGGCCGGAACCTGAGGATTCCTCTCCAGTGCTGACATGGATCTTGGGGTACTTCTGGAGTCTCCCCAGGGGAGTCAGTCCTCGTCTCGAATGCGGGCATGCACTTGCGCTTTCCTCCAGAGCGGTAGCAGCAGTGTCACGCAGTCCGCCGCGTGGATCAAAGGATCTATGGTTTTCCCTCGAGTCTTTCCCACGAGGCTTTCCCACGAGGCTTTCCCACAGGGCTGTCCCGCGTGCACACGTGGTGGGAGTCGATCCTCGGCTTGAACGTCAAGGCAGTGCAGGGAAAACAGGTTCCTCTGGAATGGACTGACACATCTGGGGGACTCTTGGAATGGTGGCACGACCCTGGAGTTCCTCTCGCCTTTCCTGTGGAGAGCGCCTCCTCTTGAGATGCGACGGGAAAGCCGGGAATTCTTTCCCTTCGAAACAGGGAAAGGATCCCTCATCTCGAGCTTGGAGGCGAAACGGGGCTCCCCTGGATGTGTGCGGGACACCACGTGCTTCCTCTCGAGTGGAGACGGGTATGTCGGGGAACTTCTTGAGTTGCAGCAAGGGTGTGAAGGACCCTTTGGAAGTTCCAGTGGTTAGATGTGATTGGCCTCGAGAAGCCTCAGCGGAAATGGGCCTCATCTCGCCTGGAGGGCAAAACCTCCTGGATTTTCTCGAGTTGCGGCAGGTGCTCTCGACTAACGACGAGAACCTCAGGGACCCGCTCTGGTGGCCTCAGGAAAGGCCAGTCCCCATGTGAGTTCCTGGGGGGCCTCTCGGGATTCCTCTCCCGTCGATGGCGGGGCCTAAGACCGTGTGTGGAGTCGGGGCCGGAACCTTAGGATTCCTCTCCAGTGCTGACATGGATCTTGGGGTACTTCTGGAGTCTCCCCAGGGGAGTCAGTCCTGGTCTCGAATGCGGGCATGCACTTGCGCTTTCCTCCAGAGCGGTAGCAGCAGTGTCACGCAGTCCGCCGCGTGGATCAAAGGATCTATGGTTTTCCCTCGAGTCTTTCCCACGAGGCTTTCCCACGAGGCTTTCCCACAGGGCTGTCCCACGTGCACACGTGGTGGGAGTCGATCCTCGGCTTGAACGTCAAGGCAGTGCAGGGAAAACAGGTTCCTCTGGAATTGACTGACACATCTGGGGGACTCTTGGAATGGTGTCACGACCCTGGAGTTCCTATCGCCTTTCCCGTGGAGAGCGCCTCCTCTTGAGATGCGACGGGAACGCCGGAAATTCTTTCCCTACGAAACAGAGAAGGATCCCTCATCTCGAGCTAGGAGGCGGAAACGGGGCTCCACTGGATGTGTGAGGGACCCCACGTGCTTCCTCTCGAGTGGAGACGGGTATGTCGGGGAACTTCTTGAGTTGCAGCAATGGTGTGAAGGACCCTTTGGAAGTTCCAGTGGTTAGATGTGATTGGCCTCGAGAAGCCTCAGCGGAAATGGGCCTCATCTCGCCTGGAGGGCAAAACCTCCTGGATTTTCTCGAGTTGCGGCAGGTGCTCTCGACTTACGACGGGGACCTCAGGGAACCGCTCTGGTGGCCTCAGGAAAGGCCAGTCCCCATGTGAGTTCCTCGGGGGCCTCTCGGGATTCCTCTCCCGTCGATGCTAGGGCCTAAGACCTTGTGTGGAGTCGGGGCCGGAACCTTAGGATTCCTCTCCAGTGCTGACATGGATCTTGGGGTACTTCTGGAGTCTCCCCAGGGGAGTCAGTCCTCGTCTCGAATGCGGGCATGCACTTGCGCTTTCCTCCAGAGCGGTAGCAGCAGTGTCACGCAGTCCGCCGCGTGGATCAAAGGATCTATGGTTTTCCCTCGAGTCTTTCCCACGAGGCTTTCCCACGAGGCTTTCCCACAGGGCTGTCCCACGTGCACACGTGGTGGGAGTCGATCCTCGGCTTGAAAGTCAAGGCAGTGCAGGGAAAACAGGTTCCTCTGGAATGGACTGACACATCTGGGGGACTCTTGGAATGGTGGCACGACCCTGGAGTTCCTCTCGCCTTTCCTGTGGAGAGCGCCTCCTCTTGAGATGCGACGGGAACGCCGGGAATTCTTTCCCTTCGAAACAGGGAAAGGATCCCTCATCTCGAGCTTGGAGGCGAAACGGGGCTCCCCTGGATGTGTGCGGGACACCACGTGCTTCCTCTCGAGTGGAGACGGGTATGTCGGGGAACTTCTTGAGTTGCAGCAAGGGTGTGAAGGACCCTTTGGAAGTTCCAGTGGTTAGATGTGATTGGCCTCGAGAAGCCTCAGCGGAAATGGGCCTCATCTCGCCTGGAGGGCAAAACCTCCTGGATTTTCTCGAGTTGCGGCAGGTGCTCTCGACTTACGACGGGGACCTCAGGGACCGGCTCTGGTGGCCTCAGGAAAGGCCAGTCCCCATGCGAGTTCCTCGGGGGCCTCTAGGGATTCCTCTCCCGAATGCCGGGGCCTAAGACCTTGTGTGGAATCAGGGCCGGAACCTGAGGATTCCTCTCCAGTGCTGACATGGATCTTGGGATACTTCTGGAGTCTCCCCAGGGGAGTCAGTCCTCGTCTCGAATGCGGGCATGCACTTGTGCTTTCCTCCAGAGCTGTAGCAGCAGTGTCACACAGTCCGCCGCGTGGATCAAAGGATCTATGGTTTTCCCTCGAGTCTTTCCCACGATGCTTTCCCACGAGGCTTTCCCACAGGGCTGTCCCACGTGCACACGTGGTGGGATTCGATCCTCGGCTTGAACGTCAAGGCAGTGCAGGGAAAACAGGTTCCTCTGGAATGGACTGACACATCTGGGGGACTCTTGGAATGGTGTCACGACCCTGGAGTTCCTCTCGCCTTTCCTGTGGAGAGCGCCTCCTCTTGAGATGCGACGGGAACGCCGGGAATTCTTTCCCTACGAAACAGGGAAAGGATCCCTCATCTCGAGCTAGGAGGCGGAAACGGGGCTCCCCTGGATGTGTGCGGGACCCCACGTGCTTCCTCTCGAGTGGAGACGGGTATGTCGGGGAACTTCTTGAGTAGCAGCAATGGTGTGAAGGACCCTTTGGAAGTTCCAGTGGTTAGATGAGATTGGCCTCGAGAAGCCTCAGCGGAAATGGGCCTCATCTGGCCTGGAGGGCAAAACCTCTTGGATTTTCTCGAGTTGCGGCAGGTGCTCTCGACTTACGACGGGGACCTCAGGGAACCGCTCTGGTGGCCTCAGGAAAGGCCAGTCCTCATGCGAGTTCCTCGGGGGCGTCTCGGGATTCCTCTCCCGTCGATGCCAGGGCCTAAGACCTTGTGTGGAGTCGGGCCCGGAACCTGAGGATTCCTCTCCAGTGCTCACATGGATCTTGGGGTACTTCTGGAGTCTCCCCAGGGGAGTCAGTCCTCGTCTCGAATGCGGGCATGCACTTGCGCTTTCCTCCAGAGCGGTAGCAGCAGTGTCACGCAGTCCTCGGCGTGGATCAAAGGATCTATGGTTTTCCCTCGAGTCTTTCCCACGAGTCTTTCCCACGAGGCTTTCCCACAGGGCTGTCCCACGTGCACACGTGGTGGGACTCGATCCTCGGCTTGAACGTCAAGGCAGTGCAGGGAAAACAGGTTCCTCTGGAATGGACTGACACATCTGGGCGACTCTTGGAATGGTGTCTCGACCCTGGAGTTCCTCTCGCCTTTCCTGTGGAGAGCGCCTCCTCTTGAGATGCGACGGGAACGCCGGGAATTCTTTCCCTACGAAACAGGGAAAGGATCCCTCATCTCGAGCTAGGAGGCGGAAACGGGGCTCCCCTGGATGTGTGCGGGACCCCACGTGCTTCCTCTCGAGTGGAGACGGGTATGTCGGGAAACTTCTTGAGTTGAAGCAATGGTGTGAAGGACCCTTTGGAAGTTCCAGTGGTTAGATGTGATTGGCCTGGAGAAGTCTCAGCGGAAATGGGCCTCATCTCGCCTGGAGGGCAAAACCTCCTGGATTTTCTCGAGTTGCGGCAGGTGCTCTCGACTTCGACGGGGACCTCAGGGACCCGCTCTGGTGGCCTCAGGAAAGGCCAGTCCCCATGCGAGTTCCTCGGGGGCCTCTCGGGATTCCTCTCCCATCGATGCCGGGGCCTAAGACCTTGTGTGGAGTCGGGGCCGGAACCTGAGGATTCCTCTCCAGTGCTGACATGGATCTTGGGGTACTTCTGGAGTCTCCCCAGGGGAGTCAGTCCTCGTCTCGAATGCGGGCATGCACTTGCGCTTTCCTCCAGAGCGGTAGCAGCAGTGTCACGCAGTCCGCGGCGTGGATCAAAGGATCTATGGTTTTCCCTCGAGTCTTTCCCACGAGGCTTTCCCACGAGGCTTTCCCACAGGGCTGTCCCACGTGCACACGTGGTGGGAGTCGATCCTCGGCTTGAACGTCAAGGCAGTGCAGGGAAAACAGGTTCCTCTGGAATGGACTGACACATCTGGGGGACTCTTGGAATGGTGGCACGACCCTGGAGTTCCTCTCGCCTTTCCTGTGGAGAGCGCCTCCTCTTGAGATGCGACGGGAACGCCGGGAATTCTTTCCCTTCGAAACAGGGAAAGGATCCCTCATCTCGAGCTTGGAGGCGAAACGGGACTCCCCTGGATGTGTGCGGGACACCACGTGCTTCCTCTCGAGTGGAGACGGGTATGTCGGGGAACTTCTTGAGTTGCAGCAAGGGTGTGAAGGACCCTTTGGAAGTTCCAGTGGTTAGATGTGATTGGCCTCGAGAAGCCTCAGCGGAAATGGGCCTCATCTCGCCTGGAGGGCAAAACCTCCTGGATTTTCTTGAGTTGCGGCAGGTGCTCTCGACTTACGACGGGGACCTCAGGGACCCGCTCTGGTGGCCTCAGGAAAGGCCAGTCCCCATGCGAGTTCCTCGGGGGCCTCTCGGGATTCCTCTCCCGTCGATGCCGGGGCCTAAGACCTTGTGTGGATTCGGGGCCGGAACCTGAGGATTCCTCTCCAGTGCTGACATGGATCTTGGGGTACTTCTGGAGTCTCCCCAGGGGAGTCAGTTCTCGTCTCGAATGCGGGCATGCACTTGCGCTTTCCTCCAGAGCGGTAGCAGCAGTGTCACGCAGTCCGCCGCGTGGATCAAAGGATCTATGGTTTTCCCTCTAGTCTTTCCCACGAGGCTTTCCCACGGGTCTTTCCCACAGGGCTGTCCCACGTGCACACGTGGTGGGAGTCGATCCTCGGCTTGAACGTCAAGGCAGTGCAGGGAAAACAGGTTCCTCTGGAATGGGCTGACACATCTGGGGGACTCTTGGAATGGTGGCACGACCCTGGAGTTCCTCTCGCCTTTCCTGTGGAGAGCGCCTCCTCTTGAGATGCGGCTGGAACGCCGGGAATTCTTTCCCTACGAAACAGGGAAGGATCCCTCATCTCGAGCTAGGAGGCGGAAACGGGGCTCCCCTGGATGTGTGAGGGACCCCACGTGCTTCCTCTCGGGTGGAGACGGGTATGTCGGGGAACTTCTTGAGTTGCAGCAAGGGTGTGAAGGACCCTTTGGAAGTTCCAGTGGTTAGATGTGATTGGCCTCGAGAAGCCTCAGGGGAAATGGGCCTCATCTCGCCTGGAGGGCAAAACCTCCTGGATTTTCTCGAGTTGCGGCAGGTGCTCTCGACTTACGACGGGGACCTCAGGGACCCGCTCTGGTGGCCTCAGGAAAGGCCAGTCCCCATGCGAGTTCCTCGGGGGCCTCTAGGGATTCCTCTCCCGAATGCCGGGGCCTAAGACCTTGTGTGGAATCAGGGCCGGAACCTGAGGATTCCTCTCCAGTGCTGACATGGATCTTGGGGTACTTCTGGAGTCTCCCCAGGGGAGTCAGTCCTCGTCTCGAATGCGGGCATGCACTTGTGCTTTCCTCCAGAGCGGTAGCAGCAGTGTCACACAGTCCGCCGCGTCGATCAAAGGATCTATGGTTTTCCCTCGAGTCTTTCCCACGATGCTTTCCCACGAGGCTTTCCCACAGGGCTGTCCCACGTGCACACGTGGTGGGAGTCGATCCTCGGCTTGAACGTCAAGGCAGTGCAGGGAAAACAGGTTCCTCTGGAATGGACTGACACATCTGGGGGACTCTTGGAATGGTGTCACGACCCTGGAGTTCCTCTCGCCTTTCCTGTGGAGAGCGCCTCCTCTTGAGATGCGACGGGAACGCCGGGAATTCTTTCCCTACGAAACAGGGAAAGGATCCCTCATCTCGAGCTAGGAGGCGGAAACGGGGCTCCCCTGGATGTGTGCGGGACCCCACGTGCTTCCTCTCGAGTGGAGACGGGTATGTCGGGAAACTTCTTGAGTTGAAGCAATGGTGTGAAGGACCCTTTGGAAGTTCCAGTGGTTAGATGTGATTGGCCTCGAGAAGCCTCAGCGGAAATGGGCCTCATCTGGCCTGGAGGGCAAAACCTCCTGGATTTTCTCGAGTTGCGGCAGGTGCTCTCGACTTACGACGGGGACCTCAGGGACCCGCTCTGGTGGCCTCAGGAAAGGCCAGTCCCCATGCGAGTTCCTCGGGGGCCTCTCGGGATTCCTCTCCCGTCGATGCCGGGGCCTAAGACCTTGTGTGGAGTCGGGGCCGGAACCTGAGGATTCCTCTCCAGTGCTGACATGGATCTTGCGGTACTTCTGGAGTCTCCCCAGGGGAGTCAGTCCTCGTCTCGAATGCGGGCATGCACTTGCGCTTTCCTCCAGAGCGGTAGCAGCAGTGTCACGCAGTCCGCCGCGTGGATCAAAGGATCTATGGTTTTCCCTCGAGTCTTTCCCACGAGGCTTTCCCACGAGGCTTTCCCACAGGGCTGTCCCACGTGCACACGTGGTGGGAGTCGATCCTCGGCTTGAACGTCAAGGCAGTGCAGGGAAAACAGGTTCCTCTGGAATGGACTGACACATCTAGGGACTCTTGGAATGGTGGCACGACCCTGGAGTTCCTCTCGCCTTTCCTGTGGAGAGCGCCTCCTCTTGAGATGTGACGGGAACGCCGGGAATTCTTTCCCTTCGAAACAGGGAAAGGATCCCTCATCTCGAGCTTGGAGGCGAAACGGGGCTCCCCTGGATGTGTGCGGGACACCACGTGCTTCCTCTCGAGTGGAGACGGGTATGTCGGGGAACTTCTTGAGTTGCAGCAAGGGTGTGAAGGACCCTTTGGAAGTTCCAGTGGTTAGATGTGATTGGCCTCGAGAAGCCTCAGCGGAAATGGGCCTCATCTCGCCTGGAGGGCAAAACCTCCTGGATTTTCTCAAGTTGCGGCAGGTGCTCTCGACTTACGACGGGGACCTCAGGGACCCGCTCTGGTGGCCTCAGGAAAGGCCAGTCCCCATGCGAGTTCCTCGGGGGCCTCTCGGGATTCCTCTCCCGTCGATGCCGGGGCCTAAGTCCTTGTGTGGATTCGGGGCCGGAACCTGAGGATTCCTCTCCTGTGCTGACATGGATCTTGGGGTACTTCTGGAGTCTAACCAGGGGAGTCAGTCCTCGTCTCGAATGCGGGCATGCACTTGCGCTTTCCTCCAGAGCGGTAGCAGCAGTGTCACGCAGTCCGCCGCGTGGATCAAAGGATCTATGGTTTTCCCTCGAGTCTTTCCCACGAGGCTTTCCCACGAGGCTTTCCCACAGGGCTGTCCCACGTGCACACGTGGTGGGAGTCGATCCTCGGCTTGAACGTCAAGGCAGTGCAGGGAAAACAGGTTCCTCTGGAATGGGCTGACACATCTGGGGGACTCTTGGAATGGTGGCACGACCCTGGAGTTCCTCTCGCCTTTCCTGTGGAGAGCGCCTCCTCTTGAGATGCGACTGGAACGCCGGGAATTCTTTCCCTACGAAACAGGGAAGGATCCCTCATCTCGAGCTAGGAGGCGGAAACGGGGCTCCCCTGGATGTGTGAGGGACCCCACGTGCTTCCTCTCGGGTGGAGACGGGTATGTCGGGGAACTTCTTGAGTTGCAGCAAGGGTGTGAAGGACCCTTTGGAAGTTCCAGTGGTTAGATGTGATTGGCCTCGAGAAGCCTCAGGGGAAATGAGCCTCATCTCGCCTGGAGGGCAAAACCTCCTGGATTTTCTCGAGTTGCGGCAGGTGCTCTCGACTTACGACGGGGACCTCAGGGACCCGCTCTGGTGGCCTCAGGAAAGGCCAGTCCCCATGCGAGTTCCTCGGGGGCCTCTAGGGATTCCTCTCCCGAATGCCGGGGCCTAAGACCTTGTGTGGAATCAGGGCCGGAACCTGAGGATTCCTCTCCAGTGCTGACATGGATCTTGGGGTACTTCTGGAGTCTCCCCAGGGGAGTCAGTCCTCGTCTCGAATGCGGACATGCACTTGTGCTTTCCTCCAGAGCGGTAGGAGCAGTGTCACACAGTCCGCCGCGTGGATCAAAGGATCTATGGTTTTCCCTCGAGTCTTTCCCACGAGGCTTTCCCACGAGGCTTTCCCACAGGGCTGTCCCACGTGCACACGTGGTGGGAGTCGATCCTCGGCTTGAACGTCAAGGCAGTGCAGGGAAAACAGGTTCCTCTGGAATGGACTGACACATCTGGGGGACTCTTGGAATGGTGGCACGACCCTGGAGTTCCTCTCGCCTTTCCTGTGGAGAGCGCCTCCTCTTGAGATGCGACGAGAACGCCGGGAAATCTTTCCCTACGAAACAGGGAAAGGATCCCTCATCTCGAGCTAGGAGGCGGAAACGGGGCTCCCCTGGATGTGTGCGTGACCCACGTGCTTCCTCTCGAGTGGAGACGGGTATGTCGGGGAACTTCTTGAGTTGAAGCAAGGGTGTGAAGGACCCTTTGGAAGTTCCAGTGGTTAGATGTGATTGGCCTCGAGAAGCCTCAGCGGAAATGGGCCTCATCTCGCCTGGAGGGCAAAACCTCCTGGATTTTCTCGAGTTGCGAAAGGTGCTCTAGACTTACGACGGGGACCTCAGGGACCCGCTCTGGTGGCCTCAGGAAAGGCCAGTCCCCATGCGAGTTCCTCGGGGCCGTCTCGGGATTCCTCTCCCGTCGATGCCGGTTCCTAAGACCTTGTGTGGAGTCGGGGCCGGAACCTGAGGATTCCTCTCCAGTGCTGACATGGATCTTGGGGTACTTCTGGAGTCTCCCCAGGGGAGTCAGTCCTCGTCTCGAATGCGGGCATGCACTTGCCGTTTCCTCCAGAGCGGTAGCAGCAGTGTCACGCAGTCCGCGGCGTGGATCAAAGGATCTATGGTTTTCCCTCGAGTCTTTCCCACTAGGCTTTCCCACGAGGCTTTCCCACAGGGCTGTCCCACGTGCACACGTGGTGGGAGTCGATCCTCGGCATGAACGTCAAGGCAGTGCAGGGAAAACAGGTTCCTCTGGAATGGACTGACACATCTGGGGGACTCTTGGAATGGTGTCACGACCCTGGAGTTCCTCTCGTCTTTCCTGTGGAGAGGGCCTCCTCTTGAGATGCGACGGGAACGCCGGGAATTCTTTCCCTACGAAACAGGGAAAGGATCCCTCATCTCGAGCTAGGTGGCGGAAACGGGGCTCCCCTGGATGTGTGCGGGACCCCACGTGCTTCCTCTCGAGTGGAGACGGGTATGTCGGGGAACTTCTTGAGTTGCAGCAAGGGTGTGAAGGACCCTTTGGAAGTTCCAGTGGTTAGATGTGATTGGCCTCGAGAAACCTCAGCGGAAATGGGCCTCATCTCGCCTGGAGGGCAAAACCTCCTGGATTTTCTCGAGTTGCGGAAGGTGCTCTCGACTTACGACGGGGACCTCAGGGACCCGCTCTGGTGGCCTCAGGAAAGGCCAGTCCCCATGCGAGTTCCTCGGGGCCGTCTCGGGATTCCTCTCCCGTCAATGCCGGGGCCTAAGACCTTGTGTGGAGTCGGGGCCGGAACCTGAGGATTCCTCTCCAGTGCTGACATGGATCTTGGGGTACTTCTCGAGTCTCCCCAGGGGAGTCAGTCCTCGTCTCGAATGCGGGCATGCACTTGCGCTTTCCTCCAGAGCGGTAGCAGCAGTGTCACACAGTCCGCCGCGTGGATCAAAGGATCTATGGTTTTCCCTCGAGTCTTTCCCACGAGGCTTTCCCACGAGGCTTTCCCACAGGGCAGTCCCACGTGCACACGTGGTGGGAGTCGATCCTCGGCTTGAAAGTCAAGGCAGTGCAGGGAAAACAGGTTCCTCTGGAATGGACTGACACATCTGGGGGACTCTTGGAATGGTGTCTCGACCCTGGAGTTCCTCTCGCCTTTCCTGTGGAGAGCGCCTCCTCTTGAGATGCGACGGGAACGCCGGGAATTCTTTCCCTACGAAACAGGGAAAGGATCCCTCATCTCGAGCTAGGAGGCGGAAACGGGGCTCCCCTGGATGTGTTCGGGACCCCACGTGCTTCCTCTCGAGTGGAGACGGGTATGTCGGGGAACTTCTTGAGTAGCAGCAATGGTGTGAAGGACCCTTTGGAAGTTCCAGTGGTTAGATGTGATTGGCCTCGAGAAGCCTCAGCGGAAATGGGCCTCATCTGGCCTGGAGGGCAAAACCTCCTGGATTTTCTCGAGTTGCGGCAGGTGCTCTCGACTTACGACGGGGACCTTAGGGAACCGCTCTGGTGGCCTCAGGAAAGGCCAGTCCTCATGCGAGTTCCTCGGGGGCGTCTCGGGATTCCTCTCCCGTCGATGCCAGGGCCTAAGACCTTGTGTGGAGTCGGGCCCGGAACCTGAGGATTCCTCTCCAGTGCTCACATGGATCTTGGGGTACTTCTGGAGTCTCCCCAGGGGAGTCAGTCCTCGTCTCGAATGCGGGCATGCACTTGCGCTTTCCTCCAGAGCGGTAGCAGCAGTGTCATGCAGTCCGCGGCGTGGATCAAAGGATCTATGGTTTTCCCTCGAGTCTTTCCCACGAGGCTTTCCCACGAGGCTTTCCCACAGGGCTGTCCCACGTGCACACGTGGTGGGAGTCGATCTTCGGCTTGAACGTCAAGGCAGTGCAGGGAAAACAGATTCCTCTGGAATGGACTGACACATCTGGGGGACTCTTGGAATGGTGTCTCGACCCTGGAGTTCCTCTCGCCTTTCCTGTGGAGAGCGCCTCCTCTTGAGATGCGACAGGAACGCCGGGAATTCTTTCCCTACGAAACAGGGAAAGGATCCCTCATCTCGAGCTAGGAGGCGGAAACGGGGCTCCCCTGGATGTGTGCGGGACCCCACGTGCTTCCTCTCGAGTGGAGACGGGTATGTCGGGAAACTTCTTGTGTTGCAGCAATGGTGTGAAGGACCCTTTGGAAGTTCCAGTGGTTAGATGTGATTGGCCTCGAGAAGCCTCATTGGAAATGGGCCTCAACTGGCCTGGAGGGCAAAACCTCCTGGATTTTCTCGAGTTGCGGCAGGTGCTCTCGACTTACGACGGGGACCTCAGGGAACCGCTCTGTTGGCCTCAGGAAAGGCCAGTCCCCATGCGAGTTCCTCAGGGGCGTCTCGGGATTCCTCTCCCGTCGATGCCAGGGCCTAAGACCTTGTTTGGAGTCGGGGCCGGAACCTGAGGATTCCTCTCCAGTGCTGACATGGATCTTGGGGTACTTCTGCAGTCTCCCCAGGGGAGTCAGTCCTCGTCTCGAATGCGGGCATGCACTTGCCGTTTCCTCCAGAGCGGTAGCAGCAGTGTCACGCAGTCCGCCGCGTGGATCAAAGGATCTATGGTTTTCCCTCGAGTCTTTCCCACGAGGCTTTCCCACGAGGCTTTCCCACAGGGCTGTCCCACGTGCACACGTGGTGGGAGTCGATCCTCGGCATGAACGTCAAGGCAGTGCAGGGAAAACAGGTTCCTCTGGAATGGACTGACACATCTGGGGGACTCTTGGAATGGTGTCACGACCCTGGAGTTCCTCTCGCCTTTCCTGTGGAGAGGGCCTCCTCTTGAGATGCGACGGGAACGCCGGGAATTCTTTCCCTACGAAACAGGGAAAGGATCCCTCATCTCGAGCTAGGTGGCGGAAACGGGGCTCCCCTGGATTTGTGCGGGACCCCACGTGCTTCCTCTCGAGTGGAGACGGGTATGTCGGGGAACTTCTTGAGTTGCAGCAAGGGTGTGAAGGACCCTTTGGAAGTTCCAGTGGTTAGATGTGATTGACCTCGAGAAGCCTCAGCGGAAATGGGCCTCATCTCGCCTGGAGGGCAAAACCTCCTGGATTTTCTCGAGTTGCGGAAGGTGCTCTCGACTTACGACGGGGACCTCAGGGACCCGCTCTGGTGGCCTCAGGAAAGGCCAGTCCCCATGCGAGTTCCTCGGGGCCGTCTCGGGATTCCTCTCCCGTCAATGCCGGGGCCTAAGACCTTGTGTGGAGTCGGGGCCGGAACCTGAGGATTCCTCTCCAGTGCTGACATGGATCTTGGGGTACTTCTCGAGTCTCCCCAGGGGAGTCAGTCCTCGTCTCGAATGCGGGCATGCACTTGCGCTTTCCTCCAGAGCGGTAGCAGCAGTGTCACGCAGTCCGCCGCGTGGATCAATGGATCTATGGTTTTCCCTCGAGTCTTTCCCACGAGGCTTTCCCACGAGGCTTTCCCACAGGGCTGTCCCACGTGCACACGTGGTGGGAGTCGATCCTCGGCTTGAACGTCAAGGCAGTGCAGGGAAAACAGGTTCCTCTGGAATGGACTGACACATCTGGGGGACTCTTGGAATGGTGTCTCGACCCTGGAGTTCCTCTCGCCTTTCCTGTGGAGAGCGCCTCCTCTTGAGATTCGACGGGAACGCCGGGAATTCTTTCCCTACGAAACAGGGAAAGGATCCCTCATCTCGAGCTAGGAGGCGGAAACGGGGCTCCCCTGGATGTGTGCGGGACCCCACGTGCTTCCTCTCGAGTGGAGACGGGTATGTCGGGAAACTTCTTGAGTTGCAGCAATGGTGTGAAGGACCCTTTGGAAGTTCCAGTGGTTAGATGTGATTGGCCTCGAGAAGCCTCAGCGGAAATGGGCCTCATCTCGCCTGGAGGGCAAAACCTCCTGGATTTTCTCGAGTTGCGGCAGGTGCTCTCGACTTACGACGGGGACCTCAGGGACCCGCTCTGGTGGCCTCAGGAAAGGCCAGTCCCCATGCGAGTTCCTCGGGGGCCTCTCGGGATTCCTCTCCCGTCGATGCCGGGGCCTAAGACCTTGTGTGGAGTCGGGGCCGGAACCTGAGGATTCCTCTCCAGTGCTGACATGGATCTTGGGGTACTTCTGGAGTCTCCCCAGGGGAGTCAGTCCTCGTCTCGAATGCGGGCATACACTTGAGCTTTCCTCCAGAGCGGTAGCAGCAGTGTCACGCAGTCCGCCGCGTGGATCAAAGGATCTATGGTTTTCCCTCGAGTCTTTCCCACGAGGCTTTCCCACGAGGCTTTCCCACAGGGCTGTCCCACGTGCACACGTGGTGGGAGTCGATCCTCGGCTTGAACGTCAAGGCAGTGCAGGGAAAACAGGTTCCTCTGGAATGGACTGACACATCTGGTGGACTCTTGGAATGGTGGCACGACCCTGGAGTTCCTCTCGCCTTTCCTGTGGAGAGCGCCTCATCTTGAGATGCGACGAGAACGCCGGGAATTCTTTCCCTACGAAACAGGGAAAGGATCCCTCATCTCGAGCTAGGAGGCGGAAACGGGGCTCCCCTGGATGTGTGCGTGACCCACGTGCTTCCTCTCGAGTGGAGACGGGTATGTTGGGGAACTTCTTGAGTTGCAGCAAGGGTGTGAAGGACCCTTTGGAAGTTCCAGTGGTTAGACGTGATTAGCCTCGAGAAGCCTCAGTGGAAATGGGCCTCATCTCGCCTGGAGTGCAAAACCTCCTGGATTTTCACGAGTTGCGGCAGGTGCTCTAAACTTACGACGGGGACCTCAGGGACCCGCTCTGGTGGCCTCAGGAAAGGCCAGTCCCCATGCGAGTTCCTCGGGGGCCTCTCGGGATTCCTCTCCCGTCGATGCCGGGGCCTAAGACCTTGTGTGGAGTCGGGGCCGGAACCTGAGGATTCCTCTCCAGGGCTGACATGGATCTTGGGGTACTTCTGGAGTCTCCCCAGGGGAGTCAGTCCTCGTCTCGAATGCGGGCATGCACTTGCGATTTCCTCCAGAGCGGTAGCAGCAGTGTCACGCAGTCCGCCGCGTGGATCAAAGGATCTATGTTTTTCCCTCTAGTCTTTCCCACGAGGCTTTCCCACGAGGCTTTCCCACAGGGCTGTCCCACGTGCACACGTGGTGGGAGTCGATCCTCGGCTTGAACGTCAAGGCAGTGCAGGGAAAACAGGTTCCTCTGGAATGGACTGACACATCTGGGGGACTCTTGGAATGGTGTCACGACCCTGGAGTTCCTCTCGCCTTTCCTGTGGAGAGGGCCTCCTCTTGAGATGCGACAGGAACGCCGGGAATTCTTTCCCTACGAAACAGGGAAAGGATCCCTCATCTCGAGCTAGGTGGCGGAAACGGGGCTCCCCTGGATGTGTGCGGGACCCCACGTGCTTCCTCTCGAGTGGAGACGGGTATGTCGGGGAACTTCTTGAGTTGCAGCAAGGGTGTGAAGGACCCTTTGGAAGTTCCAGTGGTTAGATGTGATTGGCCTCGAGAAGCCTCAGCGGAAATGGGCCTCATCTCGCCTGGAGGGCAAAACCTCCTGGATTTTCTCGAGTTGCGGAAGGTGCTCTCGACTTACGACGGGGACCTCAGGGACCCGCTCTGGTGGCCTCAGGAAAGGCCAGTCCCCATGCGAGTTCCTCGGGGCCGTCTCGGGATTCCTCTCCCGTCAATGCCGGGGCCTAAGACCTTGTGTGGAGTCGGGGCCGGAACCTGAGGATTCCTCTCCAGTGCTGACATGGATCTTGGGGTACTTCTGGAGTCTCCCCAGGGGAGTCAGTCCTCGTCTCGAATGCGGGCATACACTTGCGCTTTCCTCCAGAGCGGTAGCAGCAGTGTCACGCAGTCCGCCGCGTGGATCAAAGGATCTATGGTTTTCCCTCGAGTCTTTCCCACGAGGCTTTCCCACGAGGCTTTCCCACAGGGCTGTCCCACGTGCACACGTGGTGGGAGTCGATCCTCGGCTTGAACGTCAAGGCAGTGCAGGGAAAACAGGTTCCTCTGGAATGGACTGACACATCTGGGGGACTCTTGGAATGGTGGCACGACCCTGGAGTTCCTCTCGCCTTTCCTGTGGAGAGCGCCTCATCTTGAGATGCGACGAGAACGCCGGGAATTCTTTCCCTACGAAACAGGGAAAGGATCCCTCATCTCGAGCTAGGAGGCGGAAACGGGGCTCCCCTGGATGTGTGCGTGACCCACGTGCTTCCTCTCGAGTGGAGACGGGTATGTTGGGGAACTTCTTGAGTTGCAGCAAGGGTGTGAAGGACCCTTTGGAAGTTCCAGTGGTTAGACGTGATTAGCCTCGAGAAGCCTCATTGGAAATGGGCCTCATCTCGCCTGGAGTGCAAAACCTCCTGGATTTTCTCGAGTTGCGGCAGGTGCTCTAAACTTACGACGGGGACCTCAGGGACCCGCTCTGGTGGCCTCAGGAAAGGCCAGTCCCCATGCGAGTTCCTCGGGGGCCTCTCGGGATTCCTCTCCCGTCGATGCCGGGGCCTAAGACCTTGTGTGGAGTCGGGGCCGGAACCTGAGGATTCCTCTCCAGGGCTGACATGGATCTTGGGGTACTTCTGGAGTCTCCCCAGGGGAGTCATTCCTCGTCTCGAATGCGGGCATGCACTTGCGCTTTCCTCCAGAGCGGTAGCAGCAGTGTCACGCAGTCCGCCGCGTGGATCAAAGGATCTATGGTTTTCCCTCTAGTCTTTCCCACGAGGCTTTCCCACGAGGCTTTCCCACAGGGCTGTCCCACGTGCACACGTGGTGGGAGTCGATCCTCGGCTTGAACGTCAAGGCAGTGCAGTGAAAACAGGTTCCTCTGGAATGGACTGACACATCTGGGGGACTCTTGGAATGGTGGCACGACCCTGGAGTTCCTCTCGCCTTTCCTGTGGAGAGCACCTCCTCTTGAGATGCGACGGGAACGCCGGGAATTCTTTCCCTACGACCCCGGGAAAGGATCCCTCATCTCGAGCTAGGAGGCGGAAACGGGCCTCCCCTGGATGTGTGCGGGACACCACATGCTTCCTCTCGAGTGGAGACGGGTATGTCGGGGAACTTCTTGAGTTGCAGCAAGGGTGTGAAGGACCCTTTGGAAGTTCCAGTGGTTAGACGTGATTGGCCTCGAGAAGCCTCAGCGGAAATGAGCCTCATCTCGCCTGGAGTGCAAAACCTCCTGGATTTTCTCGAGTTGCGGCAGGTGCTCTAAACTTACGACGGGGACCTCAGGGACCCGCTCTGGTGGCCTCAGGAAAGGCCAGTCCCCATGCGAGTTCCTCGGGGGCCTCTCGGGATTCCTCTCCCGTCGATGCCGGGGCCTAAGACCTTGTGTGGAGTCGGGGCCGGAACCTGAGGATTCCTCTCCAGGGCTGACATGGATCTTGGGGTACTTCTGGAGTCTCCCCAGGGGAGTCATTCCTCGTCTCGAATGCGGGCATGCACTTGCGCTTTCCTCCAGAGCGGTAGCAGCAGTGTCACGCAGTCCGCCGCGTGGATCAAAGGATCTATGGTTTTCCCTCTAGTCTTTCCCACGAGGCTTTCCCACGAGGCTTTCCCACAGGGCTGTCCCACGTGCACACGTGGTGGGAGTCGATCCTCGGCTTGAACGTCAAGGCAGTGCATGGAAAACAGGTTCCTCTGGAATGGACTGACACATCTGGGGGACTCTTGGAATGGTGGCACGACCCTGGAGTTCCTCTCGCCTTTCCTGTGGAGAGCGCCTCCTCTTGAGATGCGACGGGAACGCCGGGAATTCTTTCCCTACGAAACAGGGAAAGGATCCCTCATCTCGAGCTAGGAGGCGGAAACGGGCCTCCCCTGGATGTGTGCGGGACACCACATGCTTCCTCTCGAGTGGAGACGGGTATGTCGGGGAACTTCTTGAGTTGCAGCAAGGGTGTGAAGGACCCTTTGGAAGTTCCAGTGGTTAGATGTGATTGGCCTCGAGAAGCCTCAGCGGAAATGAGCCTCATCTCGCCTGGAGGGCAAAACCTCCTGGATTTTCTCGAGTTGCGGCAGGTGCTCTCGACTTTCGACGGGGACCTCAGGGACCCGCTCTGGTGGCCTCAGGAAAGGCCAGTCCCCATGCGAGTTCCTCGGGGGCCTCTCGGGATTCCTCTCCCTTCGATGCCGGGGCCTAAGACCTTGTGTGGAGTCCGGGCCGGAACCTGAGGATTCCTCTCCAGTGCTCACATGGATCTTGGGGTACTTCTGGAGTCTCACCAGGGGAGTCAGTGCTCGTCTCGAATGCGGGCATGCACTTGTGCTTTTCTCCGGAGCGGTAGCAGCAGTGTCACGCAGTCCGCCGCGTGGATCAAAGGATCTATGGTTTTCCCTCGAGTCTTTCCCGGGAGGCTTTCCCACGAGGCTTTCCCACAGGGCTGTCCCACGTGCACACGTGGTGGGAGTCGATCCTCGGCTGGAACGTCAAGGCAGTGCAGGGAAAACAGGTTCCTCTGGAATGGACTGACACATCTGGGGGACTCTTGGAATGGTGGCACGACCCTGGAGTTCCTCTCGCGTTTCCAGTGGAGAGCGCCTCCTCTTGAGATGCGACGGGAACGCCGGGAAATCTTTCCCTACGAAATAGGGAAAGGATCCCTCATCTCGAGCTAGGAGGCGGAAACGGGGCTCCCCTGGATGTGTGCGGGACCCTCGTGCTTCCTCTCGAGTGGAGACGGGTATGTCGGGGAACTTATTGAGTTGCAACAACGGTGTGAAGGACCCTTTGGAAGTTCCAGTGGTTAGACGTGATTAGCCTCCAGAAGCCTCAGCGGAAATGGGCCTCATCTCGCCTGTAGGGCAAAACCTCCTGGATTTTCTCTAGTTGCGGCAGGTGCTCTCGACTGACGACGGGGACCTCAGGGACCCGCTCTGGTGGCCTCAGGAAAGGCCAGTCCCCATGCGAGTTCCTCGGGGGCCTCTCGGGATTCCTCTCCCGTCGATGCCAGGGCCTAAGACCTTGTGTGGAGTCGGGGCCGGAACCTGAGGAGTCCTCTCCAGTGCTGACATGGATCTTGGTGTATTTCTGGAGTCTCCTCAGGGGAGACAGTCCTCGTCTCGAATGCGGGCATGCACTTGCGCTTTCCTCCAGAGCGGTAGCAGCAGTGTCACGCAGTCAGCCGCGTGGATCAATGGATCTATGGTTTTCCCTGGAGTCTTTCCCACGAGGCTTTCCCACAGGGCTGTCCCACGTGCACAGGTGGTGGCAGTCGATCCTCGGCTTGAGCGTCAAGGCAGTGCAGGGAAAACAGGTTCCTCTGGAATGGACTGACACATCTGGGGGACTCTTGGAATGGTGGCACGACCATGGAGTTCCTCTCGCCTTCCTGTGGAGAGCGCCTCCTCTTGAGATGCGACGGGAACGCCGGGAATTCTTTCCCTACGAAACAGGGAAAGGATCCCTCATCTCGAGCTAGGAGGCGGAAACGGGGCTCCCCTGGATGTGTGCGGGACCCTCGTGCCTCCTCTCGAGTGGAGACAGGTATGTCGGGGAACTTCTTGAGTTGCAGCAAGGGTGTGAAGGACCCTTTGGAAGTTCCAGTGGTTAGATGTGATTAGCCTCGAGAAGCTTCAGCGGAAATGGGCCTCATCTCGCCTGTAGGGCAAAACCTTCTGGATTTTCTCGAGTTGAGGCAGGTGCTCTAGACTTACGACGGGGACCTCAGGGACCTGCTCTGGTGGCCTCAGGAAAGGCCAGTCCCCATGCGAGTTTCTCGGGGGCCTCTCGGGATTCCTCTCCCTTCGATGCCGGGGCCTAAGACCTTTTGTGGAGTCGGGGCCGGAACCTGAGGATTCCTCTCCAGTGCTGATATGGATCTTGGGGTACTTCTATAGTCTCCCCAGGGGAGTCAGTCCTCGTCTCGAATGCGGGCATGCACTTGCGCTTTCCTGCAGGGCGGTAGCAGCAGTGTCACGCAGTCCACCACGTGGATCAAAGGATCTATATTTTTCCCTCGAGTCTTTCCCAAGAGGCTTTCCCACAGGGCTGTCCCACGTGCACACGTGGTGGGAGTCGATCCTCGGCTTGAACGTCAAGGCAGTGCAGGGAAAGCAGGTTCCTCTGGAATGGACTGACACATCTGGGGGACTCTTGGAATGGTGGCACGACCCTGGAGTTCCTCTCGCCTTTCCTGTGGAGAGCGCCTCCTATTGAGATGCGACGGGAACGCCTTGAATTCTTTCCCTACGAAACAGGGAAAGGATCCCTCATCTCGAGCTAGGAGGCGGAAACGGGGCTCCCCTGGATGTGTGCGGGACCCTCGTTCTTCCTCTCGAGTGGAGATGGGTATGTCGGGGAACTTCTTGAGTTGCAGCAAGGGTGTGAAGGACCCTTTGGAATTTCCAGTGGTTAGATGTGATTAGCCTCGAGAAGCCTCAGTGGAAATGGGCCTCATCTCGCCTGGAGGGCAAAACCTCCTGGATTTTCTCGAGTTGCGAGAGGTGCTCTCGACTTACGACGGGGACCTCGGGGACCCGCTCTGGTGGCCTCAGGAAAAGCCAGTCCCCATGCGAGTCCCTCGGGGGCCTCTCGGGATTCCTCTCCCGTCGATGCCGGGGCCTAAGACCTTGTGTGGAGACGGGGCCGGAACCTGAGGATTCCACTCCAGTGTTGACATGGATCTTGGGGTACTTCTGGAGTATCCCCAGGGGAGTCAGTCCTCGTCTCGAATGTGGTATGCACATGCGCTTTCCTCCAGAGCGGTAGCAGCAGTGTCACGCAGTCCGCCGCGTGGATCAAAGGATTTATGGTTTTCCCTCGAGTCTTTCCCACGAGGCTTTCCCACGAGGCTTTCCCACAGGGCGGTCCCACGTGCACACGTGGTGGGAGTCGATCCTCGGCTTGAACGTCAAGGCAGTGCAGGAAAACAGGTTCCTCTGGAATGGACTGACACATCTGGGGGACTCTTGGAAAGGTGGCACGACCCTGGAGTTCCTCTCGCCTTTCCTGTGGAGAGCGCCTCCTCTTGAGATGCGACGGGAACGCCGGGAATTCTTTCCCTACGAAACAGGGAAAGGATCCCTCATCTCGAGCTAGGAGGCGGATACGGGGCTCCCCTGGATGTGTGCGGGACCCTCGTGTTTCCTCTCGAGTGGAGACGGGTATGGCGGGGAACTTCTTGAGTTGCAGCAAGGGTGTGAAGGACCCTTTGGAAGTTCCAGTGGTTAGATGTGATTAGCCTCGAGAAGCCTCAGCGGAAATGGGCCTCATCTCGCCTGGAGGGCAAAACCTCCTGGATTTTCTCGAGTTGCGGCAGGTGCTCTGGACTTACGACGGGAACCTAAGGGACCCGCTCTGGTGGGCTCAGGAAAGGCCAGTCCCCATGCAAGTTCCTCGGGGGCCTCTCGGGATTCCTCTGCCGTCAATGCCGGGGCCTAGGACCTTGTGTGGAGTCGGGGCCGGAACCTGAGGATTCCTCTCCAGTGCTGACATGGATCTTGGGGTACTTCTGGAGTCTCCCCAGGGGAGTCAGTGCTCGTCTCTAATGCGGGCATGCACTTGCGCTTTCCTCCGGAGCGGTAACAGCAGTGTCACGCAGTCCGCCGCGTGGATCAAAGGATCTATGATTTTCCCTCGAGTCTTTCCCACCAGGCTTTCCCACGAGGCTTTCCCACAGGGCTGTCCCACGTGCACACGTGGTGGGAGTCGATCCTCGGCTTGAACGTCAAGGCAGTGCAGGGAAAACAGGTTCCTCTGGAATGGACTGACACATCTGGGGGACTCTTGGAATGGTGGCACGACCCTGGAGTTCCTCTCGCCTTTCCTGTGGAGAGCGCCTCCTCTTGAGATGCGACGGGAACGCTTTGAATTCTTTCCCTACGAAACAGGGAAAGGATCCCTCATCTCGAGCTAGGAGGCAGAAACGGGGCTCCCCGGGATGTGTGCGGGACCCTCGTGCTTCCTCTCGAGTGGAGACGGGTATGTCGGGGAACTTCTTGAGTTGCAGCAAGGGTGTGAAGGACCCTTTGGAAGTTCCAGTGGTTAGATGTGATTAGCCTCGAGAAGCCTCAGCGGAAATGGGCCTCATCTCCCCTGGAGAGCAAAACCTCCTGGATTTTCTCGAGTTGCGGCAGGTGCTCTCGACTTACGACGGGGACCTCAGGGACCCGCTCTGGTGGCCTCAGGAAAGGCCAGTCCCCTTGCGAGTTCTCGGGGGCCTCTCGGGATTCCTCTCCCGTCGATGCCGGGGCCTAAGACCTTGTGTGGAGTCGGGGCCGGAACCTGAGGATTCCTCTCCAGTGCTGACATGGATCTTGAGGTACTTCTGGAGTCTCCCCAGGGGAGTCAGTCCTCGTCTCGAATGCGGGCATGCACTTGCGCTTTCCTCCAGAGCGGTAGCAGCAGTGTCACGCAGTCCGCCGCGTGGATCAAAGATCTATGGTTTTCCCTCGAGTCTTTCCCACGAGGCTTTCCCACGAGGCTTTCCCACAGGGCTGTCCCACGTGCACACGTGGTGGGTGTCGATCCTCGGCCTGAACGTCAAGGCAGTGCAGGGAAAACAGGTTCCTCTGGAATGGACTGACACATCTGGGGGACTCTAGGAATGGAGGCACGACCCTGGAGTTCCTCTCGCCTTTACTGTGGAGAGCGCCTCCACTTGAGATGCGACGGGAACGCCGGGAATTCTTTCCCTACGAAACAGGGAAAGGATCCCTCATCTCAAGCTAGGAGGCGAAACGGGGCTCCCCTGGATGTGTGCGGGACACCACGTGCTTCCTCTCGAGTGGAGACGGGTATGTCGGGGAACTTCTTGAGTTGCAGCAATGGTGTGAAGGACACTTTGGAAGTTCCAGTGGTTAGATGTGATTGGCCTCGGGAAGCCTCAGCGGAAATGGGCCTCATCTCGCCTGGAGGGCAAAACCTCCTGGATTTTCTCGAGTTGCGGCAGGTGCTCTGGACTTACGACGGGGACCTCAGGGACCCGCTCTGGTGGCCTCAGGAAAGGCCAGTCCCCATGCGAGTTCCACGGGGGCCTCTCGGGATTCCTCTCCCGTCGATGCCGGGGCCTAAGACCTTGTGTGGAGTCGGGGCCGGAACCTGAGGATTCCTCTCCAGTGCTGACATGGATCTTGGGGTACTTCTGGAGACTCCCCAGGGGAGTCAGTCCTCGTCTCGAATGCGGGCATGCACTTGCGCTTTCCTCCAGAGCGGTAGCAGCAGTGTCACGCAGTCCGCCGCGTGGATAAAAGATCTATGGTTTTCCCTCGAGTCTTTCCCACGAGGCTTTTCCACGAGGCTTTCCCACAGGGCTGTCCCACGTGCACACGTGGTGGGTGTCGATCCTCGGCCTGAACGTCAAGGCAGTGCAGGGAAAACAGGTTCCTCTGGAATGGACTGACACATCTGGGGGACTCTTGGAATGGTGCCACGACCCTGGAGTTCCTCTCGCCTTTCCTGTGGAGAGCGCCTCCTCCTGAGATGTGACGGGAACGCCGGGAATTCTTTCCCTACGAAACAGGGAAAGGATCCCTCATCTCGAGCTAGGAGGCGGAAACGGGGCTCCCCTGGATGTGTGCGGGACCCTCGTGCTTCCTCTCGAGTGGAGACGGGAATGTCAGGGAACTTCTTGAGTTGCAGCAAGGGTGTGAAGGACCCTTTGGAAGTTCCAGTGGTTAGACGTGATTAGCCTCGAGAAGCCTCAGCGGAAATGGGCCTCATCTCGCCTGGAGGGCAAAACCTCCTCGATTTTCTCGAGTTGCGGCAGGTGCTCCCGACTTACGACGGGGACCTCAGGGACCCGCTCTGGTGGCCTCAGGAAAGGCCAGTCCCCATGCGAGTTCCTCGGGGGCCTCTCGGGATTCCTCTCCCGTCGATGCCGGGGCCTAAGACCTTGTGTGGAGTCCGGGCCGGAACCTGAGGATTCCTCTCCAGTGCTCACATGGATCTTGGGGTACTTCTGGAGTCTCACCAGGGGAGTCAGTGCTCGTCTCGAATGCGGGCATGCACTTGTGCTTTTCTCCGGAGCGGTAGCAGCAGTGTCACGCAGTCCGCCGCGTGGATCAAAGGATCTATGGTTTTCCCTCGAGTCTTTCCCGGGAGGCTTTCCCACGAGGCTTTCCCACAGGGCTGTCCCACGTGCACACGTGGTGGGAGTCGATCCTCGGCTGGAACGTCAAGGCAGTGCAGGGAAAACAGGTTCCTCTGGAATGGACTGACACATCAGGGGGACTCTTGGAATGGTGGCACGACCCTGGAGTTCCTCTCGCGTTTCCAGTGGAGAGCGCCTCCTCTTGAGATGCGACGGGAACGCCGGGAAATCTTTCCCTACGAAATAGGGAAAGGATCCCTCATCTCGAGCTAGGAGGCGGAAACGGGGCTCCCCTGGATGTGTGCGGGACCCTCGTGCTTCCTCTCGAGTGGAGACGGGTATGTCGGGGAACTTATTGAGTTGCAACAACGGTGTGAAGGACCCTTTGGAAGTTCCAGTGGTTAGATGTGATTAGCCTCCAGAAGCCTCAGCGGAAATGGGCCTCATCTCGCCTGTAGGGCAAAACCTCCTGGATTTTCTCTAGTTGCGGCAGGTGCTCTCGACTGACGACGGGGACCTCAGGGACCCGCTCTGGTGGCCTCAGGAAAGGCCAGTCCCCATGCGAGTTCCTCGGGGGCCTCTCGGGATTCCTCTCCCGTCGATGCCGGGGCCTAAGACCTTGTGTGGAGTCGGGGCCGGAACCTGAGGATTCCTCTCCAGTGCTGACATGGATCTTGGTGTATTTCTGGAGTCTCCTCAGGGGAGACAGTCCTCGTCTCGAATGCGGGCATGCACTTGCGCTTTCCTCCAGAGCGGTAGCAGCAGTGTCACGCAGTCAGCCGCGTGGATCAATGGATCTATGGTTTTCCCTGGAGTCTTTCCCACGAGGCTTTCCCACAGGGCTGTCCCACGTGCACAGGTGGTGGCAGTCGATCCTCGGCTTGAGCGTCAAGGCAGTGCAGGGAAAACAGGTTCCTCTGGAATGGACTGACACATCTGGGGGACTCTTGGAATGGTGGCACGACCATGGAGTTCCTCTCGCCTTCCTGTGGAGAGCGCCTCCTCTTGAGATGCGACGGGAACGCCGGGAATTCTTTCCCTACGAAACAGGGAAAGGATCCCTCATCTCGAGCTAGGAGGCGGAAACGGGGCTCCCCTGGATGTGTGCGGGACCCTCGTGCGTCCTCTTGAGTGGAGACAGGTATGTCGGGGAACTTCTTGAGTTGCAGCAAGGGTGTGAAGGACCCTTTGGAAGTTCCAGTGGTTAGATGTGATTAGCCTCGAGAAGCTTCAGCGGAAATGGGCCTCATCTCGCCTGTAGGGCAAAACCTTCTGGATTTTCTCGAGTTGAGGCAGGTGCTCTAGACTTACGACGGGGACCTCAGGGACCTGCTCTGGTGGCCTCAGGAAAGGCCAGTCCCCATGCGAGTTCCTCGGGGGCCTCTCGGGATTCCTCTCCCTTCGATGCCGGGGCCTAAGACCTTTTGTGGAGTCGGGGCCGGAACCTGAGGATTCCTCTCCAGTGCTGATATGGATCTTGGGGTACTTCTATAGTCTCCCCAGGGGAGTCAGTCCTCGTCTCGAATGCGGGCATGCACTTGCGCTTTCCTGCAGGGCGGTAGCAGCAGTGTCACGCAGTCCACCACGTGGATCAAAGGATCTATATTTTTCCCTCGAGTCTTTCCCAAGAGGCTTTCCCACAGGGCTGTCCCACGTGCACACGTGGTGGGAGTCGATCCTCGGCTTGAACGTCAAGGCAGTGCAGGGAAAGCAGGTTCCTCTGGAATGGACTGACACATCTGGGGGACTCTTGGAATGGTGGCACGACCCTGGAGTTCCTCTCGCCTTTCCTGTGGAGAGCGCCTCCTATTGAGATGCGACGGGAACGCCTTGAATTCTTTCCCTACGAAACAGGGAAAGGATCCCTCATCTCGAGCTAGGAGGCGGAAACGGGGCTCCCCTGGATGTGTGCGGGACCCTCGTTCTTCCTCTCGAGTGGAGATGGGTATGTCGGGGAACTTCTTGAGTTGCAGCAAGGGTGTGAAGGACCCTTTGGAATTTCCAGTGGTTAGATGTGATTAGCCTCGAGAAGCCTCAGTGGAAATGGGCCTCATCTCGCCTGGAGGGCAAAACCTCCTGGATTTTCTCGAGTTGCGAGAGGTGCTCTCGACTTACGACGGGGACCTCGGGGACCCGCTCTGGTGGCCTCAGGAAAAGCCAGTCCCCATGCGAGTCCCTCGGGGGCCTCTCGGGATTCCTCTCCCGTCGATGCCGGGGCCTAAGACCTTGTGTGGAGACGGGGCCGGAACCTGAGGATTCCACTCCAGTGTTGACATGGATCTTGGGGTACTTCTGGAGTATCCCCAGGGGAGTCAGTCCTCGTCTCGAATGTGGTATGCACATGCGCTTTCCTCCAGAGCGGTAGCAGCAGTGTCACGCAGTCCGCCGCGTGGATCAAAGGATTTATGGTTTTCCCTCGAGTCTTTCCCACGAGGCTTTCCCACGAGGCTTTCCCACAGGGCTGTCCCACGTGCACAGGTGGTGGCAGTCGATCCTCGGCTTGAGCGTCAAGGCAGTGCAGGGAAAACAGGTTCCTCGGGAATGGACTGACACATCTGGGGGACTCTTGGAATGGTGGCACGACCATGGAGTTCCTCTCGCCTTCCTGTGGAGAGCGCCTCCTCTTGAGATGCGACGGGAACGCCGGGAATTCTTTCCCTACGAAACAGGGAAAGGATCCCTCATCTCGAGCTAGGAGGCGGAAACGGGGCTCCCCTGGATGTGTGCGGGACCCACGTGCTTCCTCTCGAGTGGAGACAGGTATGTCGGGGAACTTCTTGAGTTGCAGCAAGGGTGTGAAGGACCCTTTGGAAGTTCCAGTGGTTAGATGTGATTAGCCTCGAGAAGCGTCAGCGGAAATGAGCCTCATCTCGCCTGGAGGGCAAAACCTCCTGGATTTTCTCGAGGTGCGGCAGGTGCTCTTGACTTACGACGGGGACCTCAGGGACCCGCTCTGGTGGCCTCAGGAAAGGCCAGTCCCCATGCGAGTTCCTCGGGGGCCTCTCGGAATTCCTCTCCCGTCGATGCCGGAGCCTAAGACCTTGTGTGGAGTCGGGGCCGGAACCTGAGGATTCCTCTCAGGTGCTGACATGGATCTTGGGGTACCTCTGGAGTCTCCCCAGGGGAGTCAGTGCTCGTCTCGAACGCGGGCATACACTTGCACTTTCCTCCAAAGCGGTAGCAGCAGTGTCACGAAGTCCGCCGCGTGGATCAAAGGATCTATGGTTTTCCCTCGAGTCTTTCCCACGAGGCTTTCCCACGAGGCTTTCCCACAGGGCGGTCCCACGTGCACACGTGGTGGGAGTCGATCCTCGGCTTGAACGTCAAGGCAGTGCAGGAAAACAGGTTCCTCTGGAATGGACTGACACATCTGGGGGACTCTTGGAAAGGTGGCACGACCCTGGAGTTCCTCTCGCCTTTCCTGTGGAGAGCGCCTCCTCTTGAGATTCGACGGGAACGCCGGGAATTCTTTCCCTACGAAACAGGGAAAGGATCCCTCATCTCGAGCTAGGAGGCGGATACGGGGCTCCCCTGGATGTGTGCGGGACCCTCGTGTTTCCTCTCGAGTGGAGACGGGTATGGCGGGGAACTTCTTGAGTTGCAGCAAGGGTGTGAAGGACCCTTTGGAAGTTCCAGTGGTTAGATGTGATTAGCCTCGAGAAGCCTCAGCGGAAATGGGCCTCATCTCGCCTGGAGGGCAAAACCTCCTGGATTTTCTCGAGTTGCGGCAGGTGCTCTGGACTTACGACGGGAACCTAAGGGACCCGCTCTGGTGGGCTCAGGAAAGGCCAGTCCCCATGCAAGTTCCTCGGGGGCCTCTCGGGATTCCTCTGCCGTCAATGCCGGGGCCTAGGACCTTGTGTGGAGTCGGGGCCGGAACCTGAGGATTCCTCTCCAGTGCTGACATGGATCTTGGGGTACTTCTGGAGTCTCCCCAGGGGAGTCAGTGCTCGTCTCTAATGCGGGCATGCACTTGCGCTTTCCTCCGGAGCGGTAACAGCAGTGTCACGCAGTCCGCCGCGTGGATCAAAGGATCTATGATTTTCCCTCGAGTCTTTCCCACCAGGCTTTCCCACGAGGCTTTCCCACAGGGCTGTCCCACGTGCACACGTGGTGGGAGTCGATCCTCGGCTTGAACGTCAAGGCAGTGCAGGGAAAACAGGTTCCTCTGGAATGGACTGACACATCTGGGGGACTCTTGGAATGGTGGCACGACCCTGGAGTTCCTTTCGCCTTTCCTGTGGAGAGCGCCTCCTCTTGAGATGCGACGGGAACGCCTTGAATTCTTTCCCTACGAAACAGGGAAAGGATCCCTCATCTCGAGCTAGGAGGCAGAAACGGGGCTCCCCGGGATGTGTGCGGGACCCTCGTGCTTCCTCTCGAGTGGAGACGGGTATGTCGGGGAACTTCTTGAGTTGCAGCAAGGGTGTGAAGGACCCTTTGGAAGTTCCAGTGGTTAGATGTGATTAGCCTCGAGAAGCCTCAGCGGAAATGGGCCTCATCTCCCCTGGAGAGCAAAACCTCCTGGATTTTCTCGAGTTGCGGCAGGTGCTCTCGACTTACGACGGGGACCTCAGGGACCCGCTCTGGTGGCCTCAGGAAAGGCCAGTCCCCTTGCGAGTTCTCGGGGGCCTCTCGGGATTCCTCTCCCGTCGATGCCGGGGCCTAAGACCTTGTGTGGAGTCGGGGCCGGAACCTGAGGATTCCTCTCCAGTGCTGACATGGATCTTGAGGTACTTCTGGAGTCTCCCCAGGGGAGTCAGTCCTCGTCTCGAATGCGGGCATGCACTTGCGCTTTCCTCCAGAGCGGTAGCAGCAGTGTCACGCAGTCCGCCGCGTGGATCAAAGGATTTATGGTTTTCCCTCGAGTCTTTCCCACGAGGCTTTCCCACGAGGCTTTCCCACAGGGCTGTCCCACGTGCACACGTGGTGGGTGTCGATCCTCGGCCTGAACGTCAAGGCAGTGCAGGGAAAACAGGTTCCTCTGGAATGGACTGACACATCTGGGGGACTCTTGGAATGGTGGCACGACCCTGCAGTTCCTCTCGCCTTTCCTGTGGAGAGCGCCTCCTCCTGAGATGTGACGGGAACGCCGGGAATTCTTTCCCTACGAAACAGGGAAAGGATCCCTCATCTCGAGCTAGGAGGCGGAACCGGGGCTCCCCTGGATGTGTGCGGGACCCTCGTGCTTCCTCTCGAGTGGAGACGGGTATGTCGGGGAACTTCTTGAGTTGCAGCAAGGGTGTGAAGGACCCTTTGGAAGTTCCAGTGGTTAGATGTGATTAGCCTCGAGAAGCCTCAGCGGAAATGGGCCTCATCTCGCCTGGAGGGCAAAACCTCCTTGATTTTCTCGAGTTGCGGCAGGTGCTCTCGACTTACGACGGGGACCTCAGGGACCCGCTCTGGTGGCCTCAGGAAAGGCCAGTCCCCATGCGAGTTCCTCGGGGGCCTCTCGGGATTCCTCTGCCGTTGGTTCCGGGGCCTAAGACCTTGTGTGGAGTCGGGGCCGGAACCTGAGGATTCCTCTCCAGTGCTGACATGGATCTTGGGGGAACTTCTTGAGTCTCCCCAGGGGAGTCAGTCCTCGTCCCGAATGCGGGCATGCACTTGCACTTTCCTAAAGAGCGGTAGCAGCAGTGTCACGCAGTCAGCCACGTGGATCAATGGATCTATGGTTTTCCCTCGAGTCTTTCCCACGAGGCTTTCCCACAGGGCTGTCCCACGTGCACACGTGGTGGGAGTCGATCCTCGGCTTGAACGTCAAGGCAGTGCAGGGAAAACAGTTTCCTCTGGAATGGACTGACACATCTGGGGGACTCTAGGAATGGAGGCACGACCCTGGAGTTCCTCTCGCCTTTCCTGTGGAGAGTGCCTCCTCTTGAGATGTGACGGGAACGCCGAAAATTCTTTCCCGACGAAACAGGGAAAGGATCCCTCATCTCGAGCTAGGAGGCGGAAACGGGGCTCCATTGGATGTGTGCGGGACCCTCGTGCTTCCTCTCGAGTGGAGACGGGAATGTCAGGGAACTTCTTGATTTGCAGCAAGGGTGTGAAGGACCCTTTGGAAGTTCCAGTGGTTAGACGTGATTTGCCTCGAGAAGCCTCAGCGGAAATGGGCCTCATCTCGCCTGGAGGGCAAAACCTCCAGGATTTTCTCGAGTTGCGGCAGGTGCTCCCGACTTACGACGGGGACCTCAGGGACCCGCTCTGGTGGCCTCAGGAAAGGCCAGTCCCCATGCGAGTTCCTCGGGGGCCTCTCGGGATTCCTCTCCCGTCGATGCCGGGGCCTAAGACCTTGTGTGGAGTCCGGGCCGGAACCTGAGGATTCCTCTCCAGTGCTGACATGGATCTTGGGGTACTTCTGGAGTCTCCCCAGGGGAGTCAGTGCTCGTCTCGAATGCGGGCATGCACTTGTGCTTTCCTCCGGAGCGGTAGCAGCAGTGTCAAGAAGTCCTCCGCGTGGATCAAAGGATCTATGGTTTTCCCTCGAGTCTTTCCCGGGAGGCTTTCCCACGAGGCTTTCCCACAGGGCTGTCCCACGTGCACACGTGGTGGGAGTCGATCCTCGGCTGGAACGTCAAGGCAGTGCAGGGAAAACAGGTTCCTCTGGAATGGACTGACACATCTGGGGGACTCTTGGAATGGTGGCACGACCCTGGAGTTCCTCTCGCCTTTCCTGTGGAGAGCGCCTCCTCTTGAGATGCGACGGGAACGCCGGGAAATCTTTCCCTACGAAATAGGGAAAGGATCCCTCATCTCGAGCTAGGAGGCGGAAACGGGGCTCCCCTGGATGTGTGCGGGACCCTCGTGCTTCCTCTCGAGTGGAGACGGGTATGTTGGGGAACTTCTTGAGTTGCAGCAGCGGTGTGAAGGACCCTTTGGAAGTTACAGTGGTTAGATGTGACTAGCCTTGAGAAGCTTTAGCGGAAATGGGCCTCATCTCGCCTGGAGGGCAAAACCTTCTGGATTTTCTCGAGTTGAGGCAGGTGCTCTAGACTTACGACGGGGACCTCAGGGACCCGCTGTGGTGGCCTCAGGAAAGGCCAGTCCCCAAGCGAGTTCCTCGGGGGCCTCTAGGGATTCCTCTGCCGTCGGTTCCGGGGCCTAAGACCTTGTGTGGAGTCGGGGCCGGAACCTGAGGATTCCTCTCCAGTGCTGACATGGATCTTGGGGGAACTTCTTGAGTCTCCCCAGGAGTCAGTCCTCGTCCCGAATGTGGGCATGCACTTGCACTTTCCTAAAGAGCGGTAGCAGCAGTGTCACGCAGTCCGCCACGTGGATCAATGGATCTATGGTTTTCCCCCGAGTCTTTCCCACGAGGCTTTCCCACAGGGCTGTCCCACGTGCACACGTGGTGGGAGTCGATCCTCGGCTTGAACGTCAAGGCAGTGCAGGGAAAACAGGTTCCTCTGGAATGGACTGACACATCTGGGGGACTCTTGGAATGGTGGCACGACCCTGGAGTTCCTCTCGCCTTTCCTGTGGAGAGTACCTCCTCTTGAGATGCGACGGGAACGCCGAAAATTCTTTCCCGACGAAACAGGGAAAGGATCCCTCATCTCGAGCTAGGAGGCGGAAACGGGGCTCCCCTGGATGTGTGCGGGACCCTCGTGCTTCCGCTCGAGTGGAGACGGGTATGTCGGTGAACTTCTTGAGTTGCAGCAAGGGTGTGAAGGACCCTTTGGAAGTTCCAGTGGTTAGATGTGATTAGCCTCGAGAAGCCTCAGCGGAAATGGGCCTCATCTCGCCTGGAGGGCAAAACCTCCTGGATTTTCTCGAGTTGCGGCAGGTGCTCTCGACTTACGACGGGGACCTCAGGGACCCGCTCTGGTGGCCTCAGGAAAGGCCAGTCCACATGCGAGTTCCTCGGGGGCCTCTCGGGATACCTCTCCCGTCGATGCCGGGGCCTAAGACCTTGTGTGGAGTCGGGGCCGGAACCTGAGGATTCCTCTCCAGTGCTGACATGGATCTTGGGGGTACTTCTGGAGTCTCCCCAGGGGAGTCAGTCCTCGTCTCGAATGCGGGCATGCACTTGCGCTTTCCTCCAGAGCGGTAGCAGCAGTGTCACGCAGTCCGCCGCGTGGATCAAAGGATCTATGGTTTTCCCTCGAGTCTTTCCCACGAGGGTTTCCCACGAGGCTTTCCTACAGGGCTGTCCCACGTGCACACGTGGTGGGAGTCGATCCTCGGCTTGAACGTCAAGGCAGTGCAGGGAAAACAGGTTCCTCTGGAATGGACTGACACATCTGGGGGACTCTTGGCATGGTGGCACGACCCTGGAGTTCCTCTCGCCTTTCCTGTGGAGAGTGCCTCCTCTTGAGATGCGACGGGAACGCCGAAAATTCTTTCCCTACGAAACAGGGAAAGGATCCCTCATCTCTTGCTAGGAGGCGGAAACGGGGCTCCCCGGGATGTGTGCGGGACCCTCGTGCTTCCTCTCGCGTGGAGACGGGAATGTCAGGGAACTTCTTGAGTTGCAGCAAGGGTGTGAAGGACCCTTTGGAAGTTCCAGTGGTTAGATGTGATTAGCCTCGAGAAGCCTCAGCGGAAATGGGCCTCATCTCGCCTGGAGGGCAAAACCTCCTTGATTTTCTCGAGTTGCGGCAGGTGCTCTCGATGTACGAAGGGGAGCTCGGGGACCCGCTGTGGTGGCCTCAGGAAAGGCCAGTCCCCATGCGAGTTCCTCGGGGGCCTCTCGGGATTCCTCTGCCGTCGATTCCGGGGCCTAAGTCCTTGTGTGGAGTCGGGGCCGGAACCTGAGTTTTCCTCTCCAGTGCTGACATGGATCTTGGGGGAACTTCTGGGGTCTCCCCAGGGGAGTCAGTCCTCGTCCCGAATGCGGGCATGCACTTGCACTTTCCTAAAGAGCGGTAGCACAGTGTCACGCAGTCAGCCACGTGGATCAATGGATCTATGGTTTTCCCTCGAGTCTTTCCCACGAGGCTTTCCCACAGGGCTGTCCCACGTGCACACGTGGTGGGAGTCGATCCTCGGCTTGAACGTCAAGGCAGTGCAGGGAAAACAGGTTCCTCTGGAATGGACTGAAACATCTGGGGGACTCTTGGAATGGTGGCACGACCCTGGAGTTCCTCTCGCCTTTCCTGTGGAGAGCGCCTCCTCTTGAGATGCGACGGGAACGCCGGGAATTCTTTCCCTACGAAACAGGGAAAGGATCCCTCATCTCGAGCTAGGAAGCGGAAACGGGGCTCCCCTGGATGTGTGCGGGACCCTCGTGTTTCCTCTCGAGTGGAGACGGGTATGGCGGGGAACTTCTTGAATTGCAGCAATGGTGTGAAGGACCCTTTGGAAGTTCCAGTGGTTAGATGTGATTAGCCTCGAGAAGCCTCAGCGGAAATAGGCCTCATCTCGTCTGTAGGGCAAAACCTCCTGGATTTTCTCGAGTTGCGGCAGGTGCTCTCGACTTACGACGGGAACCTAAGGGACCCGCTCTGGTGGGCTCAGGAAAGGCCAGTCCCCATGCTAGTTCCTCGGGGGCCTCTCGGGATTCCTCTGCCGTCAATGCCGGGGCTTAGGACCTTGTGTGGAGTCGGGGCCGGAACCTGAGGATTCCTCTCCAGTGCTGACATGGATCTTGGGGTACTTCTGGAGTCTCCCTGGGGAGTCAGTGCTCGTCTCTAATGCGGGCATGCACTTGCGCTTTCCTCCGGAGCGGTAACAGCAGTGTCACGCAGTCCGCCGCGTGGATCAAAGGATCTATGATTTTCCCTCGAGTCTTTCCCACGAGGCTTTCCCACGAGGCTTTCCCACAGGGCTGTCCCACGTGCTCACGTGGTGGGAGTCGATCCTCGGCTTGAACGTCAAGGCAGTGCAGGGAAAACAGGTTCCTCTGGAATGGACTGACACATCTGGGGGACTCTTGGAATGGTGGCACGACCCTGGAGTTCCTCTCGCCTTTCCTGTGGAGAGCGCCTCCTCTTGAGATGCGACGGGAACGCCGGGAATTCTTTCCCTACGAAACAGGGAAAGGATCCCTCATCTCTTGCTAGGAGGCGGAAACGGGGCTCCCCGGGATGTGTGCGGGACCCTCGTGCTTCCTCTCGCGTGGAGACGGGTATGTCGGGGAACTTCTTGAGTTGCAGCAAGGGTGTGAAGGACCCTTTGTAAGTTCCAGTGGTTAGATGTGATTAGCCTCGAGAAGCGTCAGCGGAAATGAGCCTCATCTCGCCTGGAGGGCAAAACCTCCTGGATTTTCTCGAGGTGCGGCAGGTGCTCTTGACTTACGACGGGGACCTCAGGGACCCGCTCTGGTGGCCTCAGGAAAGGCCAGTCCCCATGCGAGTTCCTCGGGGGCCTCTCGGAATTCCTCTCCCGTCGATGCCGGAGCCTAAGACCTTGTGTGGAGTCGGGGCCGGAACCTGAGGATTCCTCTCAGGTGCTGACATGGATCTTGGGGTACCTCTGGAGTCTCCCCAGGGGAGTCAGTGCTCGTCTCGAACGCGGGCATACACTTGCACTTTCCTCCAAAGCGGTAGCAGCAGTGTCACGAAGTCCGCCGCGTGGATCAAAGGATCTATGGTTTTCCCTCGAGTCTTTCCCACGAGGCTTTCCCACGAGGCTTTCCCACAGGGCGGTCCCACGTGCACACGTGGTGGGAGTCGATCCTCGGCTTGAACGTCAAGGCAGTGCAGGAAAACAGGTTCCTCTGGAATGGACTGACACATCTGGGGGACTCTTGGAAAGGTGGCACGACCCTGGAGTTCCTCTCGCCTTTCCTGTGGAGAGCGCCTCCTCTTGAGATGCGACGGGAACGCCGGGAATTCTTTCCCTACGAAACAGGGAAAGGATCCCTCATCTCGAGCTAGGAGGCGGATACGGGGCTCCCCTGGATGTGTGCGGGACCCTCGTGTTTCCTCTCGAGTGGAGACGGGTATGGCGGGGAACTTCTTGAGTTGCAGCAAGGGTGTGAAGGACCCTTTGGAAGTTCCAGTGGTTAGATGTGATTAGCCTCGAGAAGCCTCAGCGGAAATGGGCCTCATCTCGCCTGGAGGGCAAAACCTCCTGGATTTTCTCGAGTTGCGGCAGGTGCTCTGGACTTACGACGGGAACCTAAGGGACCCGCTCTGGTGGGCTCAGGAAAGGCCAGTCCCCATGCAAGTTCCTCGGGGGCCTCTCGGGATTCCTCTGCCGTCAATGCCGGGGCCTAGGACCTTGTGTGGAGTCGGGGCCGGAACCTGAGGATTCCTCTCCAGTGCTGACATGGATCTTGGGGTACTTCTGGAGTCTCCCCAGGGGAGTCAGTGCTCGTCTCTAATGCGGGCATGCACTTGCGCTTTCCTCCGGAGCGGTAACAGCAGTGTCACGCAGTCCGCCGCGTGGATCAAAGGATCTATGATTTTCCCTCGAGTCTTTCCCACCAGGCTTTCCCACGAGGCTTTCCCACAGGGCTGTCCCACGTGCACACGTGGTGGGAGTCGATCCTCGGCTTGAACGTCAAGGCAGTGCAGGGAAAACAGGTTCCTCTGGAATGGACTGACACATCTGGGGGACTCTTGGAATGGTGGCACGACCCTGGAGTTCCTCTCGCCTTTCCTGTGGAGAGCGCCTCCTCTTGAGATGCGACGGGAACGCCTTGAATTCTTTCCCTACGAAACAGGGAAAGGATCCCTCATCTCGAGCTAGGAGGCAGAAACGGGGCTCCCCGGGATGTGTGCGGGACCCTCGTGCTTCCTCTCGAGTGGAGACGGGTATGTCGGGGAACTTCTTGAGTTGCAGCAAGGGTGTGAAGGACCCTTTGGAAGTTCCAGTGGTTAGATGTGATTAGCCTCGAGAAGCCTCAGCGGAAATGGGCCTCATCTCCCCTGGAGAGCAAAACCTCCTGGATTTTCTCGAGTTGCGGCAGGTGCTCTCGACTTACGACGGGGACCTCAGGGACCCGCTCTGGTGGCCTCAGGAAAGGCCAGTCCCCTTGCGAGTTCTCGGGGGCCTCTCGGGATTCCTCTCCCGTCGATGCCGGGGCCTAAGACCTTGTGTGGAGTCGGGGCCGGAACCTGAGGATTCCTCTCCAGTGCTGACATGGATCTTGAGGTACTTCTGGAGTCTCCCCAGGGGAGTCAGTCCTCGTCTCGAATGCGGGCATGCACTTGCGCTTTCCTCCAGAGCGGTAGCAGCAGTGTCACGCAGTCCGCCGCGTGGATCAAAGGATTTATGGTTTTCCCTCGAGTCTTTCCCACGAGGCTTTCCCACGAGGCTTTCCCACAGGGCTGTCCCACGTGCACACGTGGTGGGTGTCGATCCTCGGCCTGAACGTCAAGGCAGTGCAGGGAAAACAGGTTCCTCTGGAATGGACTGACACATCTGGGGGACTCTTGGAATGGTGGCACGACCCTGCAGTTCCTCTCGCCTTTCCTGTGGAGAGCGCCTCCTCCTGAGATGTGACGGGAACGCCGGGAATTCTTTCCCTACGAAACAGGGAAAGGATCCCTCATCTCGAGCTAGGAGGCGGAACCGGGGCTCCCCTGGATGTGTGCGGGACCCTCGTGCTTCCTCTCGAGTGGAGACGGGTATGTCGGGGAACTTCTTGAGTTGCAGCAAGGGTGTGAAGGACCCTTTGGAAGTTCCAGTGGTTAGATGTGATTAGCCTCGAGAAGCCTCAGCGGAAATGGGCCTCATCTCGCCTGGAGGGCAAAACCTCCTTGATTTTCTCGAGTTGCGGCAGGTGCTCTCGACTTACGACGGGGACCTCAGGGACCCGCTCTGGTGGCCTCAGGAAAGGCCAGTCCCCATGCGAGTTCCTCGGGGGCCTCTCGGGATTCCTCTGCCGTTGGTTCCGGGGCCTAAGACCTTGTGTGGAGTCGGGGCCGGAACCTGAGGATTCCTCTCCAGTGCTGACATGGATCTTGGGGGAACTTCTTGAGTCTCCCCAGGGGAGTCAGTCCTCGTCCCGAATGCGGGCATGCACTTGCACTTTCCTAAAGAGCGGTAGCAGCAGTGTCACGCAGTCAGCCACGTGGATCAATGGATCTATGGTTTTCCCTCGAGTCTTTCCCACGAGGCTTTCCCACAGGGCTGTCCCACGTGCACACGTGGTGGGAGTCGATCCTCGGCTTGAACGTCAAGGCAGTGCAGGGAAAACAGTTTCCTCTGGAATGGACTGACACATCTGGGGGACTCTAGGAATGGAGGCACGACCCTGGAGTTCCTCTCGCCTTTCCTGTGGAGAGTGCCTCCTCTTGAGATGTGACGGGAACGCCGAAAATTCTTTCCCGACGAAACAGGGAAAGGATCCCTCATCTCGAGCTAGGAGGCGGAAACGGGGCTCCATTGGATGTGTGCGGGACCCTCGTGCTTCCTCTCGAGTGGAGACGGGAATGTCAGGGAACTTCTTGATTTGCAGCAAGGGTGTGAAGGACCCTTTGGAAGTTCCAGTGGTTAGACGTGATTTGCCTCGAGAAGCCTCAGCGGAAATGGGCCTCATCTCGCCTGGAGGGCAAAACCTCCAGGATTTTCTCGAGTTGCGGCAGGTGCTCCCGACTTACGACGGGGACCTCAGGGACCCGCTCTGGTGGCCTCAGGAAAGGCCAGTCCCCATGCGAGTTCCTCGGGGGCCTCTCGGGATTCCTCTCCCGTCGATGCCGGGGCCTAAGACCTTGTGTGGAGTCCGGGCCGGAACCTGAGGATTCCTCTCCAGTGCTGACATGGATCTTGGGGTACTTCTGGAGTCTCCCCAGGGGAGTCAGTGCTCGTCTCGAATGCGGGCATGCACTTGTGCTTTCCTCCGGAGCGGTAGCAGCAGTGTCAAGAAGTCCTCCGCGTGGATCAAAGGATCTATGGTTTTCCCTCGAGTCTTTCCCGGGAGGCTTTCCCACGAGGCTTTCCCACAGGGCTGTCCCACGTGCACACGTGGTGGGAGTCGATCCTCGGCTGGAACGTCAAGGCAGTGCAGGGAAAACAGGTTCCTCTGGAATGGACTGACACATCTGGGGGACTCTTGGAATGGTGGCACGACCCTGGAGTTCCTCTCGCCTTTCCTGTGGAGAGCGCCTCCTCTTGAGATGCGACGGGAACGCCGGGAAATCTTTCCCTACGAAATAGGGAAAGGATCCCTCATCTCGAGCTAGGAGGCGGAAACGGGGCTCCCCTGGATGTGTGCGGGACCCTCGTGCTTCCTCTCGAGTGGAGACGGGTATGTTGGGGAACTTCTTGAGTTGCAGCAGCGGTGTGAAGGACCCTTTGGAAGTTACAGTGGTTAGATGTGACTAGCCTTGAGAAGCTTTAGCGGAAATGGGCCTCATCTCGCCTGGAGGGCAAAACCTTCTGGATTTTCTCGAGTTGAGGCAGGTGCTCTAGACTTACGACGGGGACCTCAGGGACCCGCTGTGGTGGCCTCAGGAAAGGCCAGTCCCCAAGCGAGTTCCTCGGGGGCCTCTAGGGATTCCTCTGCCGTCGGTTCCGGGGCCTAAGACCTTGTGTGGAGTCGGGGCCGGAACCTGAGGATTCCTCTCCAGTGCTGACATGGATCTTGGGGGAACTTCTTGAGTCTCCCCAGGAGTCAGTCCTCGTCCCGAATGTGGGCATGCACTTGCACTTTCCTAAAGAGCGGTAGCAGCAGTGTCACGCAGTCCGCCACGTGGATCAATGGATCTATGGTTTTCCCCCGAGTCTTTCCCACGAGGCTTTCCCACAGGGCTGTCCCACGTGCACACGTGGTGGGAGTCGATCCTCGGCTTGAACGTCAAGGCAGTGCAGGGAAAACAGGTTCCTCTGGAATGGACTGACACATCTGGGGGACTCTTGGAATGGTGGCACGACCCTGGAGTTCCTCTCGCCTTTCCTGTGGAGAGTACCTCCTCTTGAGATGCGACGGGAACGCCGAAAATTCTTTCCCGACGAAACAGGGAAAGGATCCCTCATCTCGAGCTAGGAGGCGGAAACGGGGCTCCCCTGGATGTGTGCGGGACCCTCGTGCTTCCGCTCGAGTGGAGACGGGTATGTCGGTGAACTTCTTGAGTTGCAGCAAGGGTGTGAAGGACCCTTTGGAAGTTCCAGTGGTTAGATGTGATTAGCCTCGAGAAGCCTCAGCGGAAATGGGCCTCATCTCGCCTGGAGGGCAAAACCTCCTGGATTTTCTCGAGTTGCGGCAGGTGCTCTCGACTTACGACGGGGACCTCAGGGACCCGCTCTGGTGGCCTCAGGAAAGGCCAGTCCACATGCGAGTTCCTCGGGGGCCTCTCGGGATACCTCTCCCGTCGATGCCGGGGCCTAAGACCTTGTGTGGAGTCGGGGCCGGAACCTGAGGATTCCTCTCCAGTGCTGACATGGATCTTGGGGGTACTTCTGGAGTCTCCCCAGGGGAGTCAGTCCTCGTCTCGAATGCGGGCATGCACTTGCGCTTTCCTCCAGAGCGGTAGCAGCAGTGTCACGCAGTCCGCCGCGTGGATCAAAGGATCTATGGTTTTCCCTCGAGTCTTTCCCACGAGGGTTTCCCACGAGGCTTTCCTACAGGGCTGTCCCACGTGCACACGTGGTGGGAGTCGATCCTCGGCTTGAACGTCAAGGCAGTGCAGGGAAAACAGGTTCCTCTGGAATGGACTGACACATCTGGGGGACTCTTGGCATGGTGGCACGACCCTGGAGTTCCTCTCGCCTTTCCTGTGGAGAGTGCCTCCTCTTGAGATGCGACGGGAACGCCGAAAATTCTTTCCCTACGAAACAGGGAAAGGATCCCTCATCTCTTGCTAGGAGGCGGAAACGGGGCTCCCCGGGATGTGTGCGGGACCCTCGTGCTTCCTCTCGCGTGGAGACGGGAATGTCAGGGAACTTCTTGAGTTGCAGCAAGGGTGTGAAGGACCCTTTGGAAGTTCCAGTTGTTAGATGTGATTAGCCTCGAGAAGCCTCAGCGGAAATGGGCCTCATCTCGCCTGGAGGGCAAAACCTCCTTGATTTTCTCGAGTTGCGGCAGGTGCTCTCGATGTACGAAGGGGAGCTCGGGGACCCGCTGTGGTGGCCTCAGGAAAGGCCAGTCCCCATGCGAGTTCCTCGGGGGCCTCTCGGGATTCCTCTGCCGTCGATTCCGGGGCCTAAGTCCTTGTGTGGAGTCGGGGCCGGAACCTGAGTTTTCCTCTCCAGTGCTGACATGGATCTTGGGGGAACTTCTGGGGTCTCCCCAGGGGAGTCAGTCCTCGTCCCGAATGCGGGCATGCACTTGCACTTTCCTAAAGAGCGGTAGCACAGTGTCACGCAGTCAGCCACGTGGATCAATGGATCTATGGTTTTCCCTCGAGTCTTTCCCACGAGGCTTTCCCACAGGGCTGTCCCACGTGCACACGTGGTGGGAGTCGATCCTCGGCTTGAACGTCAAGGCAGTGCAGGGAAAACAGGTTCCTCTGGAATGGACTGAAACATCTGGGGGACTCTTGGAATGGTGGCACGACCCTGGAGTTCCTCTCGCCTTTCCTGTGGAGAGCGCCTCCTCTTGAGATGCGACGGGAACGCCGGGAATTCTTTCCCTACGAAACAGGGAAAGGATCCCTCATCTCGAGCTAGGAAGCGGAAACGGGGCTCCCCTGGATGTGTGCGGGACCCTCGTGTTTCCTCTCGAGTGGAGACGGGTATGGCGGGGAACTTCTTGAATTGCAGCAATGGTGTGAAGGACCCTTTGGAAGTTCCAGTGGTTAGATGTGATTAGCCTCGAGAAGCCTCAGCGGAAATAGGCCTCATCTCGTCTGTAGGGCAAAACCTCCTGGATTTTCTCGAGTTGCGGCAGGTGCTCTCGACTTACGACGGGAACCTAAGGGACCCGCTCTGGTGGGCTCAGGAAAGGCCAGTCCCCATGCTAGTTCCTCGGGGGCCTCTCGGGATTCCTCTGCCGTCAATGCCGGGGCTTAGGACCTTGTGTGGAGTCGGGGCCGGAACCTGAGGATTCCTCTCCAGTGCTGACATGGATCTTGGGGTACTTCTGGAGTCTCCCTGGGGAGTCAGTGCTCGTCTCTAATGCGGGCATGCACTTGCGCTTTCCTCCGGAGCGGTAACAGCAGTGTCACGCAGTCCGCCGCGTGGATCAAAGGATCTATGATTTTCCCTCGAGTCTTTCCCACGAGGCTTTCCCACGAGGCTTTCCCACAGGGCTGTCCCACGTGCACACGTGGTGGGAGTCGATCCTCGGCTTGAACGTCAAGGCAGTGCAGGGAAAACAGGTTCCTCTGGAATGGACTGACACATCTGGGGTACTCTTGGAATGGTGGCACGACCCTGGAGTTCCTCTCGCCTTTCCTGTGGAGAGCGCCTCCTCTTGAGATGCGACGGGAACGCCGGGAATTCTTTCCCTACGAAACAGGGAAAGGATCCCTCATCTCGAGCTAGGAGGCGGAAACGGGGCTCCCCGGGATGTGTGCGGGACCCTCGTGCTTCCTCTCGAGTGGAGACGGGTATGTCGGGGAACTTCTTGAGTTGCAGCAAGGGTGTGAAGGACCCTTTGTAAGTTCCAGTGGTTAGATGTGATTAGACTCGAGAAGCCTCAGCGGAAATGGGCCTCATCTCCCCTGGAGGGCAAAACCTCCTGGATTTTCTCGAGTTGCGGCAAGTGCTCTCGACTTACGACGGGGACCTCAGGGACCCGCTCTGGTGGCCTCAGGAAAGTCCAGTCCCCTTGCGAGTTCCTCGGCGGCCTCTCGGGATTCCTCTCCCGTCGATGCCGGGGCCTAAGACCTTGTGTGGAGTCGGGGCCGGAACCTGAGGATTCCTCTCCAGTGCTGACATGGATCTTGGGGGTAATTCTGGAGTCTCCCCAGGGGAGTCAGTCCTCGGCTCGAATGCGGGCATGCACTTGCGCTTTCCTCCAGAGCGATAGCAGCAGTGTCACGCAGTCCGCCGCGTGGATCAAAGGATCTATGGTTTTCCCTCGAGTCTTTCCCACGAGGCTTTCCCACGAGGCTTTCCCACAGGGCTGTCCCACGTGCACACGTGGTGGGAGTCGATCCTCGGCTTGAACGTCAAGGCAGTGCAGGGAAAACAGGTTCCTCTGGAATGGACTGACACATCTGGGGGACTCTTGGCATGGTGGCACGACCCTGGAGTTCCTCTCGCCTTTCCTGTAGAGAGCGCCTCCTCTTGAGATGCGACGGGAACGCCGGGAATTCTTTCCCTACGAAACAGGGAAAGGATTCCTCATCTCGAGCTAGGAGGCGGATACGGGGCTCCCCTGGATGTGTGCGGGACCCTCGTGCTTCCTCTCGAGTGGAGACGGGTATGTCGGGGAACTTCTTGAGTTGCAGCAAGGGTGTGAAGGACCCTTTGGAAGTTCCAGTGGTTAGATGTGATTAGCCTCGAGAAGCCTCAGCGGAAATGGGCCTCATCTCGCCTGGAGGGCAAAACCTCCTGGATTTTCTCGAGTTGCGGCAGGTGCTCTCGACTTACGACGGGGACCTCAGGGACCCGCTCTGGTGGCCTCAGGAAAGGCCAGTCCCCATGCGAGTTCCTCGGGGGCCTCTCGGGATTCCTCTCCCGTCGATGCCGGAGCCTAAGACCTTGTGTGGAGTCGGGGCCGGAACCTGAGGATTCCTCTCCAGTGCTGACATGGATCTTGGGGTACCTCTGGAGTCTCCCTAGGAGTCAGTCCTCGTCTCGAATGCGGGCATGCACTTGCGCTTTCCTCCAGAGCGGTAGCAGCAGTGTCACGCAGTCCGCCGCGTGGATCAAAGGATCTATGGTTTTCCCTCGAGTCTTTCCCACGAGTCTTTCCCACGAGGCTTTCCCACAGGGCTGTCCCACGTGCACACGTGGTGGGAGTCGATCCTCGGCTTGAACGTCAAGGCAGTGCAGGGAAAACAGGTTCCTCTGGAATGGACTGACACATCTGGGGGACTCTTGGAATGGTGTCACGACCCTGGAGTTCCTCTCGCCTTTCCTGTGGAGAGTGCCTCCTCTTGAGATGCGACGGGAACGCCGAAAATTCTTTCCCTACGAAACAGGGAAAGGATCCCTCATCTCGAGCTAGGAGGCGGAAACGGGGCTCCCCGGGATGTGTGCGGGACCCTCGTGCTTCCTCTCGAGTGGAGACGGGTATATTTGGGAACTTCTTGTGTTGCAGCAAGGGTGTGAAGGACCCTTTGGATGTTCCAGTGGTTAGATGTGATTAGCCTCGAGAAGCCTCAGCGGAAATGGGCCTCATCTCGCCTGGAGGGCAAAACCTCCTTGATTTTCTCGAGTTGCGGCAGGTGCTCTCGACTTACGAAGGGGAGCTCGGGGACCCGCTGTGGTGGCCTCAGGAAAGGCCAGTCCCCATGCGAGTTCCTTGGGGTCCTCTCGGGATTCCTCTGCCGTCGATGCCGGGGCCTAAGTCCTTGTGTGGAGTCGGGGCCGGAACCTGAGGATTCCTCTCCAGTGCTGACATGGATCTTGGGGGAACTTCTGGGGTCTCCCCAGGGGAGTCAGTCCTCGTCCCGAATGCGGGCATGCACTTGCACTTTCCTAAAGAGCGGTAGCAGCAGTGTCACGCAGTCAGCCACGTGGATCAATGGATCTATGGTTTTCCCTCGAGTCTTTCCCACGAGGCTTTCCCACAGGGCTGTCCCACGTGCACACGTGGTGGGAGTCGATCCTCGGCTTGAACGTCAAGGCAGTGCAGGGAAAACAGGTTCCTCTGGAATGGACTGACACATCTGGGGGACTCTTGGAATGGAGGCACGACCCTGGAGTTCCTCTCGCCTTTCCTGTGGAGAGTGCCTCCTCTTGAGATGTGACGGGAACGCCGAAAATTCTTTCCCGACGAAACAGGGAAAGGATCCCTCGTCTCGAGCTAGGAGGCGGAAACGTGGCTCCATTGGATGTGTGCGGGACCCTCGTGCTTCCTCTCGAGTGGAGACGGGAATGTCAGGGAACTTCTTGATTTGCAGCAAGGGTGTGAAGGACCCTTTGGAAGTTCCAGTGGTTAGACGTGATTTGCCTCGAGAAGCCTCAGCGGAAATGGGCCTCATCTCGCCTGGAGGGCAAAACCTCCAGGATTTTCTCGAGTTGCGGCAGGTGCTCCCGACTTACGACGGGGACCTCAGGGACCCGCTCTGGTGGCCTCAGGAAAGGCCAGTCCCCATGCGAGTTCCTCCGGGGCCTCTCGGGATTCCTCTCCCGTCGATGCCGGGGCCTAAGACCTTGTGTGGAGTCCGGGCCGGAACCTGAGGATTCCTCTCCAGTGCTGACATGGATCTTGGGGTACTTCTGGAGTCTCCCCAGGGGAGTCAGTGCTCGTCTCGAATGCGGGCATGCACTTGTGCTTTCCTCCGGAGCGGTAGCAGCAGTGTCACGCAGTCCTCCGCGTGGATCAAAGGATCTATGGTTTTCCCTCGAGTCTTTCCCGGGAGGCTTTCCCACGAGGCTTTCCCACAGGGCTGTCCCACGTGCACACGTGGTGGGAGTCGATCCTCGGCTGGAACGTCAAGGCAGTGCAGGGAAAACAGGTTCCTCTGGAATGGACTGACACATCTGGGGGACTCTTGGAATGGTGGCACGACCCTGGAGTTCCTCTCGCCTTTCCTGTGGAGAGCTCCTCCTCTTGAGATGCGACGGGAACGCCGGGAAATCTTTCCCTACGAAATAGGGAAAGGATCCCTCATCTCGAGCTAGGAGGCGGAAACGGGGCTCCCCTGGATGTGTGCGGGACCCTCGTGCTTCCTCTCGAGTGGAGACGGGTATGTTGGGGAACTTCTTGAGTTGCAGCAGCGGTGTGAAGGACCCTTTGGAAGTTACAGTGGTTAGATGTGACTAGCCTCGAGAAGCTTTAGCGGAAATGGGCCTCATCTCGCCTGGAGGGCAAAACCTTCTGGATTTTCTCGAGTTGAGGCAGGTGCTCTAGACTTACGACGGGGACCTCAGGGACCCGCTGTGGTGGCCTCAGGAAAGGCCAGTCCCCATGCGAGTTCCTCGGGGGCCTCTAGGGATTCCTCTGCCGTCGGTTCCGGGGCCTAAGACCTTGTGTGGAGTCGGGGCCGGAACCTGAGGATTCCTCTCCAGTGCTGACATGGATCTTGGGGGAACTTCTTGAGTCTCCCCAGGAGTCAGTCCTCGTCCCGAATGTGGGCATGCACTTGCACTTTCCTAAAGAGCGGTAGCAGCAGTATCACGCAGTCCGCCACGTGGATCAATGGATCTATGGTTTTCCCTCGAGTCTTTCCCACGAGGCTTTCCCACAGGGCTGTCCCACGTGCACACGTGGTGGGAGTCGATCCTCGGCTTGAACGTCAAGGCAGTGCAGGGAAAACAGGTTCCTCTGGAATGGACTGACACATCTGGGGGACTCTTGGAATGGTGGCACGACCCTGGAGTTCCTCTCGCCTTTCCTGTGGAGAGTACCTCCTCTTGAGATGCGACGGGAACGCCGAAAATTCTTTCCCGACGAAACAGGGAAAGGATCCCTCATCTCGAGCTAGGAGGCGGAAACGGGACTCCCCTGGATGTGTGCGGGACCCTCGTGCTTCCTCTCGAGTGGAGACGGGTATGTCGGTGAACTTCTTGAGTTGCAGCAAGGGTGTGAAGGACCCTTTGGAAGTTCCAGTGGTTAGATGTGATTAGCCTCGAGAAGCCTCAGCGGAAATGGGCCTCATCTCGCCTGGAGGGCAAAACCTCCTTGATTTTCTCGAGTTGCGGCAGGTGCTCTCGACTTACGAAGGGGAGCTCGGGGACCCGCTGTGGTGGCCTCAGGAAAGGCCAGTCCCCATGCGAGTTCCTTGGGGTCCTCTCGGGATTCCTCTGCCGTCGATGCCGGGGCCTAAGTCCTTGTGTGGAGTCGGGGCCGGAACCTGAGGATTCCTCTCCAGTGCTGACATGGATCTTGGGGGAACTTCTGGGGTCTCCCCAGGGGAGTCAGTCCTCGTCCCGAATGCGGGCATGCACTTGCACTTTCCTAAAGAGCGGTAGCAGCAGTGTCACGCAGTCAGCCACGTGGATCAATGGATCTATGGTTTTCCCTCGAGTCTTTCCCACGAGGCTTTCCCACAGGGCTGTCCCACGTGCACACGTGGTGGGAGTCGATCCTCGGCTTGAACGTCAAGGCAGTGCAGGGAAAACAGGTTCCTCTGGAATGGACTGACACATCTGGGGGACTCTTGGAATGGAGGCACGACCCTGGAGTTCCTCTCGCCTTTCCTGTGGAGAGTGCCTCCTCTTGAGATGTGACGGGAACGCCGAAAATTCTTTCCCGACGAAACAGGGAAAGGATCCCTCGTCTCGAGCTAGGAGGCGGAAACGTGGCTCCATTGGATGTGTGCGGGACCCTCGTGCTTCCTCTCGAGTGGAGACGGGAATGTCAGGGAACTTCTTGATTTGCAGCAAGGGTGTGAAGGACCCTTTGGAAGTTCCAGTGGTTAGACGTGATTTGCCTCGAGAAGCCTCAGCGGAAATGGGCCTCATCTCGCCTGGAGGGCAAAACCTCCAGGATTTTCTCGAGTTGCGGCAGGTGCTCCCGACTTACGACGGGGACCTCAGGGACCCGCTCTGGTGGCCTCAGGAAAGGCCAGTCCCCATGCGAGTTCCTCCGGGGCCTCTCGGGATTCCTCTCCCGTCGATGCCGGGGCCTAAGACCTTGTGTGGAGTCCGGGCCGGAACCTGAGGATTCCTCTCCAGTGCTGACATGGATCTTGGGGTACTTCTGGAGTCTCCCCAGGGGAGTCAGTGCTCGTCTCGAATGCGGGCATGCACTTGTGCTTTCCTCCGGAGCGGTAGCAGCAGTGTCACGCAGTCCTCCGCGTGGATCAAAGGATCTATGGTTTTCCCTCGAGTCTTTCCCACGAGGGTTTCCCACGAGGCTTTCCTACAGGGCTGTCCCACGTGCACACGTGGTGGGAGTCGATCCTCGGCTTGAACGTCAAGGCAGTGCAGGGAAAACAGGTTCCTCTGGAATGGACTGACACATCTGGGGGACTCTTGGCATGGTGGCACGACCCTGGAGTTCCTCTCGCCTTTCCTGTGGAGAGTGCCTCCTCTTGAGATGCGACGGGAACGCCGAAAATTCTTTCCCTACGAAACAGGGAAAGGATCCCTCATCTCGTCCTAGGAGGCGGAAACGGGGCTCCCCTGGATGTGTGCGGGACCCTCGTGCTTCCTCTCGCGTGGAGACGGGAATGTCAGGGAACTTCTTGAGTTGCAGCAAGGGTGTGAAGGACCCTTTGGAAGTTCCAGTGGTTAGATGTGATTAGCCTCGAGAAGCCTCAGCGGAAATGGGCCTCATCTCGCCTGGAGGGCAAAACCTCCTTGATTTTCTCGAGTTGCGGCAGGTGCTCTCGATGTACGAAGGGGAGCTCGGGGACCCGCTGTGGTGGCCTCAGGAAAGGCCAGTCCCCATGCGAGTTCCTCGGGGGCCTCTCGGGATTCCTCTGCCGTCGATTCCGGGGCCTCAGTCCTTGTGTGGAGTCGGGGCCGGAACCTGAGTTTTCCTCTCCAGTGCTGACATGGATCTTGGGGGAACTTCTGGGGTCTCCCCAGGGGAGTCAGTCCTCGTCCCGAATGCGGGCATGCACTTGCACTTTCCTAAAGAGCGGTAGCAGCAGTGTCACGCAGTCAGCCACGTGGATCAATGGATCTATGGTTTTCCCTCGAGTCTTTCCCACGAGGCTTTCCCACAGGGCTGTCACACGTGCACACGTGGTGGGAGTCGATCCTCGGCTTGAACGTCAAGGCAGTGCAGGGAAAACAGGTTCCTCTGGAATGGACTGAAACATCTGGGGGACTCTTGGAATGGTGGCACGACCCTGGAGTTCCTCTCGCCTTTCCTGTGGAGAGTGCCTCCTCTTGAGATGCGACGGGAACGCCGGGAATTCTTTCCCTACGAAACAGGGAAAGGATCCCTCATCTCGAGCTAGGAAGCGGAAACGGGGCTCCCCTGGATGTGTGCGGGACCCTCGTGTTTCCTCTCGAGTGGAGACGGGTATGGCGGGGAACTTCTTGAATTGCAGCAATGGTGTGAAGGACCCTTTGGAAGTTCCAGTGGTTAGATGTGATTAGCCTCGAGAAGCCTCAGCGGAAATAGGCCTCATCTCGCCTGGAGGGCAAAACCTCCTGGATTTTCTCGAGTTGCGGCAGGTGCTCTCGACTTACGACGGGAACCTAAGGGACCCGCTCTGGTGGGCTCAGGAAAGGCCAGTCCCCATGCTAGTTCCTCGGGGGCCTCTCGGGATTCCTCTGCCGTCAATGCCGGGGCTTAGGACCTTGTGTGGAGTCGGGGCCGGAACCTGAGGATTCCTCTCCAGTGCTGACATGGATCTTGGGGTACTTCTGGAGTCTTCCCAGGGGAGTCAGTGCTCGTCTCTAATGCGGGCATGCACTTGCGCTTTCCTCCGGAGCGGTAACAGCAGTGTCACGCAGACCGCCGCGTGGATCAAAGGATCTATGATTTTCCCTCGAGTCTTTCCCACGAGGCTTTCCCACGAGGCTTTCCCACAGGGCTGTCCCACGTGCACACGTGGTGGGAGTCGATCCTCGGCTTGAACGTCAAGGCAGTGCAGGGAAAACAGGTTTCTCTGGAATGGACTGACACATCTGGGGGACTCTTGGAATGGTGGCACGACCCTGGAGTTCCTCTCGCCTTTCCTGTGGAGAGCGCCTCCTCTTGAGATGCGACGGGAACGCCGGGAATTCTTTCCCTACGAAACAGGGAAAGGATCCCTCATCTCGAGCTAGGAGGCGGAAACGGGGCTCCCCGGGATGTGTGCGGGACCCTCGTGCTTCCTCTCGAGTGGAGACGGGTATGTCGGGGAACTTCTTGAGTTGCAGCAAGGGTGTGAAGGACCCTTTGGAAGTTCCAGTGGTTAGATGTGATTAGACTCGAGAAGCCTCAGCGGAAATGGGCCTCATCTCCCCTGGAGGGCAAAACCTCCTGGATTTTCTCGAGTTGCGGCAGGTGCTCTCGACTTACGACGGGGACCTCAGGGACCCGCTCTGGTGGCCTCAGGAAAGTCCAGTCCCCTTGCGAGTTCCTCGGCGGCCTCTCGGGATTCCTCTCCCGTCGATGCCGGGGCCTAAGACCTTGTGTGGAGTCGGGGCCGGAACCTGAGGATTCCTCTCCAGTGCTGACATGGATCTTGGGGGTAATTCTGGAGTCTCCCCAGGGGAGTCAGTCCTCGGCTCGAATGCGGGCATGCACTTGCGCTTTCCTCCAGAGCGATAGCAGCAGTGTCACGCCGTCCGCCGCGTGGATCAAAGGATCTATGGTTTTCCCTCGAGTCTTTCCCACGAGGCTTTCCCACGAGGCTTTCCCACAGGGCTGTCCCACGTGCACACGTGGTGGGAGTCGATCCTCGGCTTGAACGTCAAGGCAGTGCAGGGAAAACAGGTTCCTCTGGAATGGACTGACACATCTGGGGGACTCTTGGCATGGTGGCACGACCCTGGAGTTCCTCTCGCCTTTCCTGTAGAGAGCGCCTCCTCTTGAGATGCGACAGGAACGCCGGGAATTCTTTCCCTACGAAACAGGGAAAGGATTCCTCATCTCGAGCTAGGAGGCGGATACGGGGCTCCCCTGGATGTGTGCGGGACCCTCGTGCTTCCTCTCGAGTGGAGACGGGTATGTCGGGGAACTTCTTGAGTTGCAGCAAGGGTGTGAAGGACCCTTTGGAAGTTCCAGTGGTTAGATGTGATTAGCCTCGAGAAGCCTCAGCGGAAATGGGCCTCATCTCGCCTGGAGGGCAAAACCTCCTGGATTTTCTCGAGTTGCGGCAGGTGCTCTCGACTTACGACGGGGACCTCAGGGACCCGCTCTGGTGGCCTCAGGAAAGGCCAGTCCCCATGCGAGTTCCTCGGGGGCCTCTCGGGATTCCTCTCCCGTCGATGCCGGAGCCTAAGACCTTGTGTGGAGTCGGGGCCGGAACCTGAGGATTCCTCTCCAGTGCTGACATGGATCTTGGGGTACCTCTGGAGTCTCCCTAGGAGTCAGTCCTCGTCTCGAATGCGGGCATGCACTTGCGCTTTCCTCCAGAGAGGTAGCAGCAGTGTCACGCAGTCCGCCGCGTGGATCAAAGGATCTATGGTTTTCCCTCGAGTCTTTCCCACGAGTCTTTCCCACGAGGCTTTCCCACAGGGCTGTCCCACGTGCACACGTGGTGGGAGTCGATCCTCGGCTTGAACGTCAAGGCAGTGCAGGGAAAACAGGTTCCTCTGGAATGGACTGACACATCTGGGGGACTCTTGGAATGGTGGCACGACCCTGGAGTTCCTCTCGCCTTTCCTGTGGAGAGTACCTCCTCTTGAGATGCGACGGGAACGCCGAAAATTCTTTCCCGACGAAACAGGGAAAGGATCCCTCATCTCGAGCTAGGAGGCGGAAACGGGGCTCCCCTGGATGTGTGCGGGACCCTTGTGCTTCCTCTCGAGTGGAGACGGGTATGTCGGGGAACTTCTTGAGTTGCAGCAAGGGTGTGAAGGACCCTTTGGAAGTTCCAGTGGTTAGATGTGATTAGCCTCGAGAAGCCTCAGCGGAAATGGGCCTCATCTCGCCTGGAGGGCAAAACCTCCTGGATTTTCTCGAGTTGCGGCAGGTGCTTTCGACTTACGACGGGGACTTCAGGGACCCGCTCTGGTGGCCTCAGGAAAGGCTAGTCCCCATGCGAGTTCCTCGGGGTCCTCTCGGGATTCCTCTGCCGTCGATGCGGGGGCCTAAGACCTTGTGTGGAGTCGGGGCCGGAACCTGAGGATTCCTCTCCAGTGCTGACATGGATCTTGGGGTACTTCTGGAGTCTCCCCAGGGGAGTCAGTCCTCGTCTCGAATGCGGGCATGCACTTGCGCTTTCCTCCGAAGCGGTAGCAGCAGTGTTACGCAGTCCGCCGCGTGGATCAAAGGATCTATGGTTTTCCCTCGAGTCTTTCCCAGGAGGCTTTCCCACGAAGCTCTCCCACAGGGCTGTCCACGTGCACACGTGGTGGGAATCGATCCTCGGCTTGAACGTCAAGGCAGTGCAGGGAAAACAGGTTCCTCTGGAATGGACTGACACATCTGGGGGACTCTTGGAATGGTGGCACGATCCTGGAGTTCCTCTCGCTTTTCCTGTGGAGAGCGCCTCCTCTTGAGATGCGACGGGAACGCCGAAAATTCTTTCCCTACTAAACAGGGAAAGGATCCCTCATCTCGAGCTAGGAGGCGGGAACGGGGCTCCCCTGGATGTGTGCGGGACCCTCGTGCTTTCTCTGGAGTGGAGACTGGTATGTCAGGGAACTTCTTGAGTTGCAGCACGGTGTGAAGGACCCTTTGGGCGTCCAGTGGTTAGATGTGATTAGCCTCGAGAAGCCTCAGCGGAAATGGGCCTCATCTCGCCTGGATGGCAAAACCTCCTGGATTTTCCCGAGTTGCGGCAGGTGTTCTCGACTTACGACGGGGACCTCAGGGACCCGCTCTGGTGGCCTCAGGAAAGGCTAGTCCCCATGCGAGTTCCTCGGGGGCCTCTCGGGATTCCTCTCCCGTCGATGCCGGGGCCTAAGCCCTTGTGTGGAGTCGGGGCAGGAACCATAGGATTCCTCTCCAGTGCTGACATGGATCTTGGGGTACTTCTGGAGTCTCCCCAGGGGAGTCAGTCCTCGTCTCAAATGCGGGCATGCACTTGCGCTTTCCTCCAGAGCGGTAGCAGCAGTGTCACGCAGTCCGCCGCGTGGATCAAAGGATCTATGGTTTTCCCTCGAGTCTTTCCCACGAGTCTTTCCCACGAGGCTTTCCCACAGGGCTGTCCCACGTGCACAGGTGGTGGGAGTCGATCCTCGGCTTGAACGTCAAGGCAGTGCAGGGAAAACAGGTTCCTCTGGAATGGACTGACACATCTGGGGGACTCTTGGAATGGTGGCACGACCCTGGAGTTCCTCTCGCCTTTCCTGTGGAGAGTGCCTCCTCTTGAGATGCGACGGGAACGCCGAAAATTCTTTCCCTACGAAACAGGGAAAGGATCCCTCATCTCGAGCTAGGAGGCGGAAACGGGGCTCCCCTGGATGTGTGCGGGACCCTCGTGCTTCCTCTCGCGTGGAGACGGGAATGTCAGGGAACTTCTTGAGTTGCAGCAAGGGTGTGAAGGACCCTTTGGAAGTTCCAGTGGTTAGATGTGATTAGCCTCGAGAAGCCTCAGCGGAAATGGGCCTCATCTCGCCTGGAGGGCAAAACCTCCTGGATTTTCTCGAGTTGCGGCAGGTGCTCTCGAATTACGAAGGGGAGCTCGGGGACCCGCTGTGGTGGCCTCAGGAAAGGCCAGTCCCCATGCGAGTTCCTCGGGGGCCTCTCGGGATTCCTCTGCCGTCGATTCCGGGGCCTAAGTCCTTGTGTGGATTCGGGGCCGGAACCTGAGGATTCCTCTCCAGTGCTGACATGGATCTTGGGGGAACTTCTGGGGTCTCCCCAGGGGGGTCAGTCCTCGTCCCGAATGCGGGCATGCACTTGCACTTTCCTAAAGAGCGGTAGCAGCAGTGTCACGCAGTCAGCCACGTGGATCAATGGATCTATGGTTTTCCCTGGAGTCTTTCCCACGAGGCTTTCCCACAGGGCTGTCCCACGTGCACACGTGGTGGGAGTCGATCCTCGGCTTGAACGTCAAGGCAGTGCAGGGAAAACAGGTTCCTCTGGAATGGACTGACACATCTGGGGGTCTCTTGGAATGGTGACACGACCCTGGAGTTCCTCTCGCCTTTCCTGTGGAGAGTGCCTCCTCTTGAGTTGCGACGGGAACGTCGAAAATTCTTTCCCGACGAAACAGGGAAAGGATCCCTCATCTCGAGCTAGGAGGCGGAAACGGGGCTCCCCTGGATGTGTGCGGGACCCTCGTCCTTCCTCTCGAGTGGAGACGGGAATGTCAGGGAACTTCTTGAGTTGCAGCAAGGGTGTGAAGGACCCTTTGGAAGTTCCAGTGGTTAGACGTGATTTGCCTCGAGAAGCCTCAGCGTTAATGGGCCTCATCTCGCCTGGATGGCAAAACCTCCTGGATTTTCTCGAGTTGCGGCAGGTGCTCCCGACTTACGACGGGGACCTCAGGGACCCGCTCTGGTGGCCTCAGGAAAGGCCAGTCCCCATGCGAGTTCCTCGGGGGCCTCTCGGGATTCCTCTCCCGTCGATGCCGGGGCCTAAGACCTTGTGTGGAGTCCGGGCCGGAACCTGAGGATTCCTCTCCAGTGCTCACATGGATCTTGGGGTACTTCTGGAGTCTCCCCAGGGGAGTCAGTGCTCGTCTCGAATGCGGGCATGCACTTGTGCTTTCCTCCGGAGCGGTAGCAGCAGTGTCACGCAGTCCTCCGCGTGGATCAAAGGATCTATGGTTTTCCCTCGAGTCTTTCCCGGGAGGCTTTCCCACGAGGCTTTCCCACAGGGCTGTCCCACGTGCACACGTAGTGGGAGTCGATCTTCGGCTGGAACGTCAAGGCAGTGCAGGGAAAACAGGTTCCTCTGGAATGGACTGACACATCTGGGGGACTCTTGGAATGGTGGCACGACCCTGGAGTTCCTCTCGCGTTTCCAGTGGAGAGCGCCTCCTCTTGAGATGCGACGGGAACGCCGGGAAATCTTTCCCTACGAAATAGGGAAAGGATCCCTCATCTCGAGCTAGGAGGCGGAAACGGGGCTCCCCTGGATGTGTGCGGGACCCTCGTGCTTCCTCTCGAGTGGAGACGGGTATGTCGGGGAACTTCTTGAGTTGCAGCAACGGTGTGAAGGACCCTTTGGAAGTTACAGTGGTTAGATGTGATTAGCCTCGAGAAGCTTTAGCGGAAATGGGCCTCATCTCGCCTGGAGGGCAAAACCTTCTGGATTTTCTCGAGTTGAGGCAGGTGCTCTAGACTTACGACGGGGACCTCAGGGACCCGCTGTGGTGGCCTCAGGAAAGGCCAGTCCCCATGCGAGTTCCTCGGGGGCCTCTCGGGTTTCCTCTGCCGTCGGTTCCGGGGCCTAAGACCTTGTGTGGAGTCGGGGCCGGAACCTGAGGATTCCTCTCCAGTGCTGACATGGATCTTGGGGGAACTTCTTGAGTCTCCCCAGGGGAGTCAGTCCTCGTCCCGAATGCGGGCATGCACTTGCACTTTCCTAAATAGCGGTAGCAGCAGTGTCACGCAGTCCGCCACGTGGATCAATGGATCTATGGTTTTCCCTCGAGTCTTTCCCACGAGGCTTTCCCACAGGGCTGTCCCACGTGCACACGTGGTGGGAGTCGATCCTCGGCTTGAACGTCAAGGCAGTGCAGGGAAAACAGGTTCCTCTGGAATGGACTGACACATCTGGGTGACTCTTGGAATGGTGGCACGACCCTGGAGTTCCTCTCGCCTTTCCTGTGGAGAGTACCTCCTCTTGAGATGCGACGGGAACGCCGAAAATTCTTTCCCGACGAAACAGGGAAAGGATCCCTCATCTCGAGCTTGGAGGCGGAAACGGGGCTCCCCTGGATGTGTGCGGGACCATTGTGCTTCCTCTCGAGTGGAGACGGGTATGTCGGGGAACTTCTTGAGTTGCAGCAAGGGTGTGAAGGACCCTTTGGAAGTTCCAGTGGTTAGATGTGATTAGCCTCGAGAAGCCTCAGCGGAAATGGGCCTCATCTCGCCTGGAGGGCAAAACCTCCTGGATTTTCTCGAGTTGCGGCATGTGCTTTCGACTTACGACGGGGACCTCAGGGACCCGCTCTGGTGGCCTCAGGAAAGGCCAGTCCCCATGCGAGTTCCTCGGGGTCCTCTCGGGATTCCTCTGCCGTCGATGCCGGGGCCTAAGACCTTGTGTGGAGTCGGGGCCGGAACCTGAGGATTCCTCTCCAGTGCTGACATGGATCTTGGGGTACTTCTGGAGTCTCCCCAGGGGAGTCAGTCCTCGTCTCGAATGCGGGCATGCACTTGCGCTTTCCTCCGGAGCGGTAGCAGCAGTGTCACGCAGTCCGCCGCGTGGATCAAAGGATCTATGGTTTTCCCTCGAGTCTTTCCCAGGAGGCTTTCCCACGAAGCTCTCCCACAGGGCTGTCCCACGTGCACACGTGGTGGGAATCGATCCTCGGCTTGAACGTCAAGGCAGTGCAGGGAAAACAGGTTCCTCTGGAATGGACTGACACATCTGGGGGACTCTTGGAATGGTGGAACGATCCTGGAGTTCCTCCCGCTTTTCCTGTGGAGAGCGCCTCCTCTTGAGATGCGACGGGAACGCCGAAAATTCTTTCCCTACTAAACAGGGAAAGGATCCCTCATCTCGAGCTAGGAGGCGGGAACGGGGCTCCCCTGGATGTGTGCGGGACCCTCGTGCTTTCTCTGGAGTGGAGACGGGTATGTCAGGGAACTTCTTGAGTTGCAGCAAGGGTGTGAAGGACCCTTTGGGCGTCCAGTGGTTAGATGTGATTAGCGTCGAGAAGCCTCAGCGGAAATGGGCCTCATCTCGCCTGGATGGCAAAACCTCCTGGATTTTCCCGAGTTGCGGCAGGTGTTCTCCACTTACGACGGGGACCTCAGGGACCCGCTCTGGTGGCCTCAGGAAAGGCTAGTCCCCATGCGAGTTCCTCGGGGGCCTCTCGGGATTCCTCTCCCGTCGATGCCGGGGCCTAAGCCCTTGTGTGGAGTCGGGGCAGGAACCATAGGATTCCTCTCCAGTGCTGACATGGATCTTGGGGTACTTCTGGAGTCTCCCCAGGGGAGTCAGTCCTCGTCTCAAATGCGGGCATGCACTTGCGCTTTCCTCCAGAGCGGTAGCAGCAGTGTCACGCAGTTCGCCGCGTGGATCAAAGGATCTATGGTTTTCCCTCGAGTCTTTCCCACGAGGCTTTCCCACGAGGCTTTCCCACAGGGCTGTCCCACGTGCACACGTGGTGGGAGTCGATCCTCGGCTTGAACGTCAAGGCAGTGCAGGGAAAACAGGTTCCTCTGGAATGGACTGACACATCTGGGGGACTCTTGGAATGGTGGCACGACCCTGGAGTTCCTCTCGCCTTTCCTGTGGAGAGTACCTCCTCTTGAGATGCGACGGGAACGCCGAAAATTCTTTCCCGACGAAACAGGGAAAGGATCCCTCATCTCGAGCTAGGAGGCGGAAACGGGGCTCCCCTGGATGTGTGCGGGACCCTTGTGCTTCCTCTCCAGTGGAGACGGGTATGTCGGGGAACTTTAGAGTTGCAGCAAGGGTGTGAAGGACCCTTTGGAAGTTCCAGTGGTTAGATGTGATTAGCCTCGAGAAGCCTCAGCGGAAATGGGCCTCATCTCGCCTGGAGGGCAAAACCCCCTGGATTTTCTCGAGTTGCGGCAGGTGCTTTCGACTTACGACGGGGACCTCAGGGACCCGCTCTGGTGGCCTCAGGAAAGGCCAGTCCCCATGCGAGTTCCTCGGGGGCCTCTCGGGATTCCTCTCCCGTCGATGCCGGGGCCTAAGACCTTGTGTGGAGTCGGGGCCGGAACCTGAGGATTCCTCTCCAGTGCTGACATGGATCTTGGGGTACTTCTGGAGTCTCCCCAGGGGAGTCAGTCCTCGTCTCGAATGCGGGCATGCACTTGCGCTTTCCTCCAGAGCGGTAGCAGCAGTGTCACGCAGTCCGCCGCGTGGATCAAAGGATCTATGGTTTTCCCTCGAGTCTTTCCCAGGAGGCTTTCCCACGAGGCTTTCCCACAGGGCTGTCCCACGTGCACACGTGGTGGGAGTCGATCCTCGGCTTGAACGTCAAGGCAGTGCAGGGAAAACAGGTTCCTCTGGAATGGACTGACACATCTGGGGAACTCTTGGAATGGTCGCACGACACTGGAGTTACTCTCGCCTTTCCTGTGGAGAGCGCCTCCTCTTGAGATGCGACGGGAACGCCGAAAATTCTTTCCCGACGAAACAGGGAAAGGATCCCTCATCTCGAGCAAGGAGGCGGAAACGGGGCTCCCCTGGATGCGTGCGGGACCCTCGTGCTTCCTCTCGAGTGGAGACGGGAATGTCAGGGAACTTCTTGAGTTGCAGCAAGGGTATGAAGGACCCTTTGGAAGTTCCAGTGGTTAGACGTGATTAGCCTCGAGAAGCCTCAGCGGAAATGGGCCTCATCTCGCCTGGAGGGCAAAACCTCCTGGATTTTCTCGAGTTGCGGCAGGTGCTCCCGACTTACGACGGGGACTTCAGGGACCCGCTCTGGTGGCCTCAGGAAAGGCCAGTCCCCATGCGAGTTCCTCGGGGGCCTCTCGGGATTCCTCTCCCGTCGATGCCGGGGCCTAAGACCTTGTGTGGAGTCCGGGCCGGAACCTGAGGATTCCTCTCCAGTGCTGACATGGATCTTGAGGTACTTCTGGAGTCTCCCTTGGGGAGTCAGTCCTCGTCTCGAATGCGGGCATGCACTTGTGCTTTCCTCCGGAGCGGTAGCAGCAGTGTCACGCAGTCCGCCGCGTGGATCAAAGGATCTATGGTTTTCCCTCGAGTCTTTCCCACGAGGCTTTCCCACGAGGCTTTCCCACAGGGCTGTCCCACGTGCACACGTGGTGGGAGTCGATCCTCGGCTGGAACGTCAAGGCAGTGCAGGGAAAACAGTTTCCTCTGGAATGGAATGACACATCTGGGGGACTCTTGGAATGGTGGCACGACCCTGGAGTTCCTCTCGCGTTTCCAGTGGAGAGCGCCTCCTCTTGAGATGCGACGGGAACGCCGGGAAATCTTTCCCTACGAAATAGGGAAAGGATACCTCATCTCGAGCTAGGAGGCGGAAACGGGGCTCCCCTGGATGTGTGCGGGACCCTCGTGCTTCCTCTCGAGTGGAGACGGGTATGTCGGGGAACTTCTTGAGTTGCAGCAACGGTGTGAAGGACCCTTTGGAAGTTACAGCGGTTAGATGTGATTAGCCTCGAGAAGCTTCAGCGGAAATGGGCCTCATCTCGCCTGGAGGGCAAAACCTTCTGGATTTTCTCGAGTTGCGGCAGCTGCTCTCGACTTACGACGGGGAGCTCGGGGACCCGCTGTGGTGGCCTCAGGAAAGGCCAGTCCCCATGCGAGTTCCTCGGGGGCCTCTCGGGATTCCGCTCCCGTCGATTCCGGGGCCTAAGACCTTGTGTGGAGTCGGGGCCGGAACCTGAGGATTCCTCTCCAGTGCTGACATGGATCTTGGGGGAACTTCTGGAGTCTCCCCAGGGGAGTCAGTCCTCGTCCCGAATGCGGGCATGCACTTGCACTTTCCTAAAGAGCGGTAGCAGCAGTGTCACGCAGTCCGCCACGTGGATCAAAGGATCTATGGTTTTCCCTCGAGTCTATCCCAGGAGGCTTTCCCACGAGGCTTTCCCACAGGGCTGTCCCACGTGCACACGTGGTGGGAGTCGATCCTCGGCTTGAACGTCAAGGCAGTGCAGGGAAAACAGGTTCCTCTGGAATGGACTGACACATCTGGGGAACTCTTGGAATGGTCGCACGACACTGGAGTTACTCTCGCCTTTCCTGTGGAGAGCGCCTCCTCTTGAGATGCGACGGGAACGCCGGGAATTCTTTCCCTATGAAACAGGGAAAGGATCCCTCATCTCGAGCTAGGAGGCGGAAACGGGGCTCCCCTGGATGTGTGCGGGACCCTCGCGCTTCCTCTCGAGTGGAGATGGCTATGGCGGGGAACTTCTTGAGTTGCAGCAAGGGTGTGAAGGACCCTTTGGAAGTTCCAGTGGTTAGATGTGATTAGCCTCGAGAAGCCTCAGCGGAAATGGGCCTCATCTCGCCTGGAGGGCAAAACCTCCTGGATTTTCTCGAGTTGCAGCAGGTGCTCTCGACTTACGACGGGGACCTCAGGGACCCGCTCTGGTGGCCTCAGGAAAGGCCAGTCCCCATACGAGTTCCTCGGAGGCCTCTCGGGATTTCTCTCCCGTCGATGCCGGAGCCTAAGACCTTGTGTGGAGTCGGGGCCGGAACCTGAGGATTCCTCTCCAGTGCTGACATGGATCTTGGGGTACCTCTGGAGTCTCCCTAGGAGTCAGTCCTCGTCTCGAATGCGGGCATGCACTTGCGCTTTCCTCCAGAGCGGTAGCAGCAGTGTCACGCAGTCCGCCGCGTGGATCAAAGGATCTATGGTTTTCCCTCGAGTCTTTCCCACGAGGCTTTCCCACGAGGCTTTCCCACAGGGCTGTCCCACGTGCACACGTGGTGGGAGTCGATCCTCGGCTTGAACGTCAAGGCAGTGCAGGGAAAACAGGTTCCTCTGGAATGGACTGACACATCTGGGGGACTCTTGGAATGGTGGCACGACCCTGGAGTTCCTCTCGCCTTTCCTGTGGAGAGTGCCTCCTCTTGAGATGCGACGGGAAAGCCGAATATTCTTTCCCTACGAAACAGGGAAAGGATCCCTCATCTCGAGCTAGGAGGCGGAAACGGGGCTCCCCTGGATTTGTGCGGGACCCTCGTGCTTCCTCTCGAGTGGAGACGGGTATGTCGGGGAACTTCTTGAGTAGCAGCAAGGGTGTGAATGACCCTTTGGAAGTTCCAGTGGTTAGATGTGATTAGCCTCGAGAAGCCTCAGCGGAAATGGGCCTCATCTCGCCTGGAGGGCAAAACCTCCTTGATTTTCTCGAGTTGCGGCAGGTGCTCTCGACTTACGAAGGGGAGCTCGGGGACCCGCTGTGGTGGCCTCAGGAAAGGCCAGTCCCCATGCGAGTTCCTCGGGGGCCTCTCGGGATTCCTCTGCCGTCGATTCCGGGGCCTAAGTCCTTGTGTGGAGTCGGGGCCGGAACCTGAGGATTCCTCTCCAGTGCTGACATGGATCTTGGGGGAACTTCTGGGGTCTCCCCAGGGGAGTCAGTCCTCGTCCCGAATGCGGGCATGCACTTGCACTTTCCTAAAGAGCGGTAGCAGCAGTGTCACGCAGTCAGCCACGTGGATCAATGGATCTATGGTTTTCCCTGGAGTCTTTCCCACGAGGCTTTCCCACAGGGCTGTCCCACGTGCACACGTGGTGGGAGTCGATCCTCGGCTTGAACGTCAAGGCAGTGCAGGGAAAACAGGTTCCTCTGGATTGGACTGACACATCTGGGGGACTCTTGGAATGGTGGCACGACCCTGGAGTTCCTCTCGCCTTTCCTGTGGAGAGCGCCTCCTCTTGAGATGCGACGGGAACGCCGGGAATTCTTTCCCTACGAAACAGGGAAAGGATCCCTCATCTCGAGCTAGGAGGCGGAAACGGGGCTCCCCGGGATGTGTGCGGGACCCTCGTGCTTCCTCTCGAGTGGAGACGGGTATGTCGGTGAACTTCTTGAGTTGCAGCAAGGGTGTGAAGGACCCTTTGGAAGTTCCAGTGGTTAGATGTGATTAGACTCGAGAAGCCTCAGCGGAAATGGGCCTCATCTCCCCTGGAGGGCAAAACCTCCTGGATTTTCTCGAGTTGCGGCAGGTGCTCTCGACTTACGACGGGGACCTCAGGGACCCGCTCTGGTGGCCTCAGGAAAGTCCAGTCCCCTTGCGAGTTCCTCGGCGGCCTCTCGGGATTCTTCTCCCGTCGATGCCGGGGCCTAAGACCTTGTGTGGAGTCGGGGCCGGAACCTGAGGATTCCTCTCCAGTGCTGACATGGATCTTGGGGGTAATTCTGGAGTCTCCCCAGGGGAGTCAGTCCTCGGCTCGAATGCGGGCATGCACTTGCGCTTTCCTCCAGAGCGACAGCAGCAGTGTCACGCAGTCCGCCGCGTGGATCAAAGGATCTATGGTTTTCCCTCGAGTCTTTCCCACGAGGCTTTCCCACGAGGCTTTCCCACAGGGCTGTCCCACGTGCACACGTGGTGGGAGTCGATCCTCGGCTTGAACGTCAAGGCAGTGCAGGGAAAACAGGTTCCTCTGGAATGGACTGACACATCTGGGGGACTCTTGGCATGGTGGCACGACCCTGGAGTTCCTCTCGCCTTTCCTGTAGAGAGCGCCTCCTCTTGAGATGCGACGGGAACGCCGGGAATTCTTTCCCTACGAAACAGGGAAAGGATTCCTCATCTCGAGCTAGGAGGCGGATACGGGGCTCCCCTGGATGTGTGCGGGACCCTCGTGCTTCCTCTCGAGTGGAGACGGGTATGTCGGGGAACTTCTTGAGTTGCAGCAAGGGTGTGAAGGACCCTTTGGAAGTTCCAGTGGTTAGATGTGATTAGCCTCGAGAAGCCTCAGCGGAAATGGGCCTCATCTCTCCTTAAGGGCAAAACCTCCTGGATTTTCTCGAGTTGCGGCAGGTGCTCTCGACTTACGACGGGGACCTCAGGGACCCGCTCTGGTGGCCTCAGGAAAGGCCAGTCCCCATGCGAGTTCCTCGGGGGCCTCTCGGGATTCCTCTCCCGTCGATGCCGGAGCCTAAGACCTTGTGTGGAGTCGGGGCCGGAACCTGAGGATTCCTCTCCAGTGCTGACATGGATCTTGGGGTACCTCTGGAGTCTCCCTAGGAGTCAGTCCTCGTCTCGAATGCGAGCATGCACTTGCGCTTTCCTCCAGAGCGGTAGCAGCAGTGTCACGCAGTCCGCCGCGTGGATCAAAGGATCTATGGTTTTCCCTCGAGTCTTTCCCACGAGTCTTTCCCACGAGGCTTTCCCACAGGGCTGTCCCACGTGCACACGTGGTGGGAGTCGATCCTCGGCTTGAACGTCAAGGCAGTGCAGGGAAAACAGGTTCCTCTGGAATGGACTGACACATCTGGGGGACTCTTGGAATGGTGGCACGACCCTGGAGTTCCTCTCGCCTTTCCTGTGGAGAGTGCCTCCTCTTGAGATGCGACGGGAACGCCGGGAATTATTTCCCTACGAAACAGGGAAAGGATCCCTCATCTCGAGCTAGGAGGCGGAAACGGGGCTCCCCTGGATGTGTGCGGGACCCTCGTGCTTCCTCTCGAGTGGAGACGGGTATGTCGGGGAACTTCTTGAGTTGCAGCAACGGTGTGAAGGACCCTTTGGAAGTTACAGCGGTTAGATGTGATTAGCCTCGAGAAGCTTCAGCGGAAATGGGCCTCATCTCGCCTGGAGGGCAAAACCTTCTGGATTTTCTCGAGTTGAGGCAGGTGCTCTAGACTTACGACGGGGACCTCAGGGACCTGCTGTGGTGGCCTCAGGAAAGGCCAGTCCCCATGCGAGTTCCTCGGGGGCCTCTCGGGATTCCTCTCCCGTCGATGCCGGGGCCTAAGCCCTTGTGTGGAGTCGGGGCCGGAACCTGAGGTTTCCTCTCCAGTGCTGACATGGATCTTGGGGTACTTCTGGAGTCTCCCCAGGGGAGTCAGTCCTCGTCTCGAATGCGGGCATGAACTTGCGCTTTCCTCCGGAGCGGTAGCAGCAGTGTCACGCAGTCCGCCGCGTGGATCAAAGGATCTATGGTTTTCCCTCGAGTCTTTCCCAGGAGGCTTTCCCACGAGGCTTTCCCACAGGGCTGTCCCACGTGCACACGTGGTGGGAGTCGATCCTCGGCTGGAACGTCAAGGCAGTGCAGGGAAAACAGGTTCCTCTGGAATGGACTGACACATCTGGGGGACTCTTGGAATGGTGGCACGACAATGGAGTTCCTCAGCCTTTCATGTGGAGAGCGCTTCCCCTTGAGATGCGACGGGAACGCCGGCAATTCTTGCCCTACGAAACAGGGAAATGATCCCTCATCTCGAGCTAGGAGGAGGAAACGGAGCTCCCCTGGATGTGTGCGGGACCCTCGTGCTTCCTCTCGAGTGGAGACTGGATGTCGGGGAACTTCTTGAGTGGCAGCAAGGGTGTGAAGGACCCTTTGGAAGTTCCAGTGGTTAGATGTGATTAGACTCGAGAAGCCTCAGCGGAAATGGGCCTCATCTCGCCTGGAGGGCAAAACCTCCTGGATTTTCTCGAGTTGCGACAGGTGCTCTCGACTTACGACGGGGACCTCAGGGACCCGCTCTGGTGGCCTCAGGAAAGGCCAGTCCCCATGCGAGTTCCTCGGGGGCCTCTCGGGATTCCTCTCCCGGCGATGCCGGGGCCTAAGCCCTTGTGTGGAGTCGGGGACGGAACCTGAGGATTCCTCTCCAGTGCTGACATGGATCTTGGGGTACTTCTGGAGTCTCCCCAGGGGAGTCAGTCCTCGTCTCGAAAGCGGGCATGCACTTGCCCTTTCCTCCAGAGCGGTAGCAGCAGTGTCACTCAGTCCGCCGCGTGGAGCAAAGGATCTATGGTTTTCCCTCGAGTCTTTCCCACGAGTCTTTCCCACGAGGCTTTCCCACAGGGCTGTCCCACGTGCACACGTGGTGGGAGTCGATCCTCGGCTTGAACGTCAAGGCAGTGCAGGGAAAACAGGTTCCTCTGGAATGGACTGACACATCTGGGGGACTCTTGGAATGGTGGCACGACCCTGGAGTTCCTCTCGCCTTTCCTGTGAAGAGTGCCTCCTCTTGAGATGCGACGGGAACGCCGAAAATTCTTTCCCTACGAAACAGGGAAAGGATCCCTCATCTCGAGCTAGGAGGCGGAAACGGGGCTCCCCTGGATGTGTGCGGGACCCTCGTGCTTCCTATCGCGTGGAGACGGGAATGTCAGGGAACTTCTTGAGTTGCAGCAAGGGTGTGAAGGACCCTTTGGAAGTTCCAGTGGTTAGATGTGATTAGCCTCGAGAAGCCTCAGCGGAAATGGGCCTCATCTCGCCTGGAGGGCAAAACCTCCTTGATTTTCTCGAGTTGCGGCAGGTGCTCTCGACTTACGAAGGGGAGCTCGGGGTCCCGCTGTGGTGGCCTCAGGAAAGGCCAGTCCCCATGCGAGTTCCTCGGGGGCCTCTCGGGATTCCTCTGCCGTCAATTCCGGGGCCTAACTCCTTGTGTGGAGTCGGGGCCGGAACCTGAGGATTCCTCTCCAGTGCTGACATGGATCTTGGGGGAACTTCTGGGGTCCCCCCAGGGGAGTCAGTCCTCGTCCCGAATGCGGGCATGCACTTGCACTTTCCTAAAGAGCGGTAGCAGCAGTGTCACGCAGTCAGCCACGTGGATCAATGGATCTATGGTTTTCCCTCGAGTCTTTCCCACGAGGCTTTCCCACAGGGCTGTCCCACGTGCACACGTGGTGGGAGTCGATCCTCGGCTTGAACGTCAAGGCAGTGCAGGGAAAACAGGTTCCTCTGGAATGGACTGACACATCTGGGGGACTCTTGGAATGGAGGCACGACCCTGGAGTTCCTCTCGTCTTTCCTGTAGAGAGCACCTCCTCTTGAGATGCGACGGGAACGCCGGGAATTCTTTCCCTACGAAACAGGGAAAGGATTCCTCATCTCGAGCTAGGAGGCGGAAACGGGGCTCCCCTGAATGTGTGCGGGACCCTCGTGCTTCCTCTCGAGTGGAGACGGGTATGTCGGGGAATTTCTTGAGTTGCAGCAACGGTGTGAAGGACCCTTTGGAAGTTCCAGTGGTTAGATGTGATTAGCCTCGAGAAGCCTCAGCGGAAATGGGCCTCATCTCGCCTGGAGGGCAAAACCTCCTGGATTTTCTCGAGTTGCGGCAGGTGCTCTCGACTTACGACGGGGACCTCAGGGACCCGCTCTGGTGGCCTCAGGAAAGGCCAGTCCCCATGCGAGTTCCTCGGGGGCCCCTCGGGATTCCTCTCCCGTCGATGCCGGAGCCTAAGACCTTGTGTGGAGTCGGGGCCGGAACCTGAGGATTCCTCTCCAGTGCTGACATGGATCTTGGGGTACCTCTGGAGTCTCCCTAGGAGTCAGTCCTCGTCTCGAATGCGGGCATGCACTTGCGCTTTCCTCCAGAACGGTAGCAGCAGTGTCACGCAGTCCGCCGCGTGGATCAAAGGATCTATGGTTTTCCCTCGAATCTTTCCCACGAGTCTTTCCCACGAGGCTTTCCCACAGGGCTGTCCCACGTGCACACGTGGTGGGAGTCGATCCTCGGCTTGAACGTCAAGGCAGTGCAGGGAAAACAGGTTCCTCTGGAATGGACTGACACATCTGGGGGACTCTTGGAATGGTGGCACGACCCTGGAGTTCCTCTCGCCTTTCCTGTGGAGAGTGCCTCCTCTTGAGATGCGACGGGAACGCCAAAAATTCTTTCCCTACGAAACAGGGAAAGGATCCCTCATCTCGAGCTAGGAGGCGGAAACGGGGCTCCCCTGGATGTGTGCGGGACCCTCGTGCTTCCACTCGCGTGGAGACGGGAATGTCAGGGAACTTCTTGAGTTGCAGCAAGGGTGTGAAGGACCCTTTGGAAATTCCAGTGGTTAGATGTGATTAGCCTCGAGAAGCCTCAGCGGAAATGGGCCTCATCTCGCCTGGAGGGCAAAACCTCCTTGATTTTCTCGAGTTGCGGCAGGTGCTCTCGACTTACGAAGGGGAGCTCGGGGACCCGCTGTGGTGGCCTCAGGAAAGGCCAGTCCCCATGCGAGTTCCTCGGGGGCCTCTCGGGATTCCTCTGCCGTCGATTCCGGGGCCTAAGTCCTTGTGTGGAGTCGGGGCCGGAACCTGAGGATTCCTCTCCAGTGCTGACATGGATCTTGGGGGAACTTCTGGGGTCTCCCCAGGGGAGTCAGTCCTCGTCCCGAATGCGGGCATGCACTTGCACTTTCCTAAAGAGCGGTACAGCAGTGTCACGCAGTCAGCCACGTGGATCAATGGATCTATGGTTTTCACTTGGGTCTTTCCCACGAGGCTTTCCCACAGGGCTGTCCCACGTGCACACGTGGTGGGAGTCGATCCTCGGCTTGAACGTCAAGGCAGTGCAGGGAAAACAGGTTCCTCTGGAATGGACTGACACATCTGGGGGTCTCTTGGAATGGTGGCACGACCCTGGATTTCCTCTCGCCTTTCCTGTGGAGAGTGCCTCCTCTTGAGATGCGACGGGAACGTCGAAAATTCTTTCCCGACGAAACAGGGAAAGGATCCCTCATCTCGAGCTAGGAGGCGGAAACGGGGCTCCCCTGGATGTGTGCGGGACCCTCGTGCTTCCTCTCGAGTGGAGACGGGAATGTCAGGGAACTTCTTGAGTTGCAGCAAGGGTGTGAAGGACCCTTTGGAAGTTCCAGTGGTTAGACGTGATTTGCCTCGAGAAGCCTCAGCGGAAATGGGCCTCATCTCGCCTGGAGGGCAAAACCTCCTGGATTTTCTCGAGTTGCGGCAGGTGCTCCCGACTTAGGACGGGGACCTCAGGGACCCGCTCTGGTGGCCTCAGGAAAGGCCAGTCCCCATGCGAGTTCCTCGGGGGCCTCTCGGGATTCCTCTCCCGTCGAAGCCGGGGCCTAAGACCTTGTGTGGAGTCGGGGCCGGAACCTGAGGATTCCTCTCCAGTGCTCACATGGATCTTGGGGTACTTCTGGAGTCTCCCCAGGGGAGTCAGTCCTCGTCTCGAATGCGGGCATGCACTTGTGCTTTCCTCCGGAGCGGTAGCAGCAGTGTCACGCAGTCCGCCGCGTGGATCAAAGGATCTATGGTTTTCCCTCGAGTCTTTCCCAGGAGGCTTTCCCACGAGGCTTTCCCACAGGGCTGACCCACGTGCACACGTGTTGGGAGTCGATCCTCGGCTGGAACGTCAAGGCAGTGCAGGGAAAACAGGTTCCTCTGGAATGGACTGACACATCTGGGGGACTCGTGGAATGGTGGCACGACCCTGGAGTTCCTCTCGCCTTTCCAGTGCAGAGCGCTTCCTCTTGAGATGCGACGGGAACGCCGGGAAATCTTTCCCTACGAAATAGGGAAAGGATCCCTCATCTCGAGCTATGATGCGGAAACGGGGCTCCCCTGGATGTGTGCGGGACCCTCATGCTTCCTCTCGAGTGGAGACGGGTATGTCGGGGAACTTCTTGAGTTGCAGCAACGGTGTGAAGGACCCTTTGGAAGTTACAGTGGTTAGATGTGATTAGCCTCGAGAAGCTTCAGCGGAAATGGGCCTCATCTCGCCTGGAGGGCAAAACCTTCTTGATTTTCTCGAGTTGAGGCAGGTGCTCTAGACTTACGATGGGGACCTCGGGGACCCGCTGTGGTGGCCTCAGGAAAGGCCAGTCCCCATGCGAGTTCCTCGGGGTCCTCTCGGGATTCCTCTGCCGTCGATGCCGGGGCCTAAGACCTTGTGTGGAGTCGGGTACGAAACCTTAGGATTCCTCTCCAGTGCTGACATGGATCTTGGGGTACTTCTGGAGTCTCCCCAGGGGAGTCAGTCCTCGTCTCGAATGCGGGCATGCACTTGCGCTTTCCTCCAGAGCGGTAGCAGCAGTGTCACGCAGTCCTCCGCGTGGATCAAAGGATCTATGGTTTTCCCTCGAGTCTTTCCCACGAGTCTTTCCCACGAGGCTTTCCCACAGGGCTGTCCCACGTGCACACGTGGTGGGAGTAGATCCTCGGCTTGAACGTCAAGGCAGTGCAGGGAAAACAGGTTCCTCTGGAATGGACTGACACATCTGGGGGACTCTTGGAATGGTGTCACGACCCTGGAGTTCCTCTCGCCTTTCCTGTGGAGAGTGCCTCCTCTTGAGATGCGACGGGAAAGCCGAATATTCTTTCCCTACGAAACAGGGAAAGGATCCCTCATCTCGAGCTAGGAGGCGGAAACGGGGCTCCCCTGGATTTGTGCGGGACCCTCGTGCTTCCTCTCGAGTGGAGACGGGTATGTCGGGGAACTTCTTGAGTAGCAGCAAGGGTGTGAATGACCCTTTGGAAGTTCCAGTGGTTAGATGTGATTAGCCTCGAGAAGCCTCAGCGGAAATGGGCCTCATCTCGCCTGGAGGGCAAAACCTCCTTGATTTTCTCGAGTTGCGGCAGGTGCTCTCGACTTACGAAGGGGAGCTCGGGGACCCGCTGTGGTGGCCTCAGGAAAGGCCAGTCCCCATGCGAGTTCCTCGGGGGCCTCTCGGGATTCCTCTGCCGTCGATTCCGGGGCCTAAGTCCTTGTGTGGAGTCGGGGCCGGAACCTGAGGATTCCTCTCCAGTGCTGACATGGATCTTGGGGGAACTTCTGGGGTCTACCCAGGGGAGTCAGTCCTCGTCCCGAATGCGGGCATGCACTTGCACTTTCCTAAAGAGCGGTAGCAGCAGTGTCACGCAGTCAGCCACGTGGATCAATGGATCTATGGTTTTCCCTGGAGTCTTTCCCACGAGGCTTTCCCACAGGGCTGTCCCACGTGCACACGTGGTGGGAGTCGATCCTCGGCTTGAACGTCAAGGCAGTGCAGGGAAAACAGGTTCCTCTGGAATGGACTGACACATCTGGGGGACTCTTGGAATGGTGGCACGACCCTGGAGTTCCTCTCGCCTTTCCTGTGGAGAGCGCCTCCTCTTGAGATGCGACGGGAACGCCGGGAATTCTTTCCCTACGAAACAGGGAAAGGATCCCTCATCTCGAGCTAGGAGGCGGAAACGGGGCTCCCCGGGATGTGTGCGGGACCCTCGTGCTTCCTCTCGAGTGGAGACGGGTATGTCGGGGAACTTCTTGAGTTGCAGCAAGGGTGTGAAGGACCCTTTGGAAGTTCCAGTGGTTAGATGTGATTAGACTCGAGAAGCCTCAGCGGAAATGGGCCTCATCTCCCCTGGAGGGCAAAACCTCCTGGATTTTCTCGAGTTGCGGCAGGTGCTCTCGACTTACGACGGGGACCTCAGGGACCCGCTCTGGTGGCCTCAGGAAAGTCCAGTCCCCTTGCGAGTTCCTCGGCGGCCTCTCGGGATTTCTCTCCCGTCGATGCCGGGGCCTAAGACCTTGTGTCGAGTCGGGGCCGGAACCTGAGGATTCCTCTCCAGTGCTGACATGGATCTTGGGGGTAATTCTGGAGTCTCCCCAGGGGAGTCAGTCCTCGGCTCGAATGCGGGCATGCACTTGCGCTTTCCTCCAGAGCGATAGCAGCAGTGTCACGCAGTCCGCCGCGTGGATCAAAGGATCTATGGTTTTCCCTCGAGTCTTTCCCACGAGGCTTTCCCACGAGGCTTTCCCACAGGGCTGTCCCACGTGCACACGTGGTGGGAGTCGATCCTCGGCTTGAACGTCAAGGCAGTGCAGGGAAAACAGGTTCCTCTGGAATGGACTGACACATCTGGGGGACTCTTGGCATGGTGGCACGACCCTGGAGTTCCTCTCGCCTTTCCTGTAGAGAGCGCCTCCTCTTGAGATGCGACGGGAACGCCGGGAATTCTTTCCCTACGAAACAGGGAAAGGATTCCTCATCTCGAGCTAGGAGGCGGATACGGGGCTCCCCTGGATGTGTGCGGGACCCTCGTGCTTCCTCTCGAGTGGAGACGGGTATGTCGGGGAACTTCTTGAGTTGCAGCAAGGGTGTGAAGGACCCTTTGGAAGTTCCAGTGGTTAGATGTGATTAGCCTCGAGAAGCCTCAGCGGAAATAGGCCTCATCTCGCCTGGAGGGCAAAACCTCCTGGATTTTCTCGAGTTGCGGCAGGTGCTCTCGTCTTACGACGGGGACCTCAGGGACCCGCTCTGGTGGCCTCAGGAAAGGCCAGTCCCCATGCGAGTTCCTCGGGGGCCTCTCGGGATTCCTCTCCCGTCGATGCTGGAGCCTAAGACCTTGTGTGGAGTCGGGGCCGGAACCTGAGGATTCCTCTCCAGTGCTGACATGGATCTTGGGGTACCTCTGAAGTCTCCCTAGGAGTCAGTCCTCGTCTCGAATGCGGGCATGCACTTGCGCTTTCCTCCAGAGCGGTAGCAGCAGTGTCACGCAGTCCGCCGCGTGGATCAAAGGATCTATGGTTTTCCCTCGAGTCTTTCCCACGAGTCTTTCCCACGAGGCTTTCCCACAGGGCTGTCCCACGTGCACACGTGGTGGGAGTCGATCCTCGGCTTGAACGTCAAGGCAGTGCAGGGAAAACAGGTTCCTCTGGAATGGACTGACACATCTGGGGGACTCTTGGAATGGTGTCACGACCCTGGAGTTCCTCTCGCCTTTCCTGTGGAGAGTGCCTCCTCTTGAGATGCGACGGGAACGCCGAAAATTCTTTCCCTACGAAACAGGGAAAGGATCCCTCATCTCGAGCTAGGAGGCGGAAACGGGGCTCCCCGGGATGTGTGCGGGACCCTCGTGCTTCCTCTCGAGTGGAGACGGGTATGTTTGGGAACTTCTTGTGTTGCAGCAAGGGTGTGAAGGACCCTTTGGATGTTCCAGTGGTTAGATGTGATTAGCCTCGAGAAGCCTCAGCGGAAATGGGCCTCATCTCGCCTGGAGGGCAAAACCTTGATTTTCTCGAGTTGCGGCAGGTGCTTTCGACTTACGAAGGGGAGCTCGGGGACCCGCTGTGGTGGCCTCAGGAAAGGCCAGTCCTCATGCGAGTTCCTTGGGGTCCTCTCGGGATTCCTCTGCCGTCGATGCCGGGGCCTAAGTCCTTGTGTGGAGTCGGGGCCGGAACCTGAGGATTCCTCTCCAGTGCTGACATGGATCTTGGGGGAACTTCTGGGGTCTCCCCAGGGGAGTCAGTCCTCGTCCCGAATGCGGGCATGCACTTGCACTTTCCTAAAGAGCGGTAGCAGCAGTGTCACGCAGTCAGCCACGTGGATCAATGGATCTATGGTTTTCCCTCGAGTCTTTCCCACGAGGCTTTCCCACAGGGCTGTCCCACGTGCACACGTGGTGGGAGTCGATCCTCGGCTTGAACGTCAAGGCAGTGCAGGGAAAACAGGTTCCTCTGGAATGGACTGACACATCTGGGGGACTCTTGGAATGGAGGCACGACCCTGGAGTTCCTCTCGCCTTTCCTGTGGAGAGTGCCTCCTCTTGAGATGTGACGGGAACGCCGAAAATTCTTTCCCGACGAAACAGGGAAAGGATCCCTCATCTCGAGCTAGGAGGCGGAAACGTGGCTCCATTGGATGTGTGCGGGACCCTCGTGCTTCCTCTCGAGTGGAGACGGGAATGTCAGGGAACTTCTTGATTTGCAGCAAGGGTGTGAAGGACCCTTTGGAAGTTCCAGTGGTTAGACGTGATTTGCCTCGAGAAGCCTCAGCGGAAATGGGCCTCATCTCGCCTGGAGGGCAAAACCTCCAGGATTTTCTCGAGTTGCGGCAGGTGCTCCCGACTTACGACGGGGACCTCAGGGACCCGCTCTGGTGGCCTCAGGAAAGGCCAGTCCCCATGCGAGTTCCTCCGGGGCCTCTCGGGATTCCTCTCCCGTCGATGCCGGGGCCTAAGACCTTGTGTGGAGTCCGGGCCGGAACCTGAGGATTCCTCTCCAGTGCTGACATGGATCTTGGGGTACTTCTGGAGTCTCCCCAGGGGAGTCAGTGCTCGTCTCGAATGCGGGCATGCACTTGTGCTTTCCTCCGGAGCGGTAGCAGCAGTGTCACGCAGTCCTCCGCGTGGATCAAAGGATCTATGGTTTTCCCTCGAGTCTTTCCCGGGAGGCTTTCCCACGAGGCTTTCCCACAGGGCTGTCCCACGTGCACACGTGGTGGGAGTCGATCCTCGGCTGGAACGTCAAGGCAGTGCAGGGAAAACAGGTTCCTCTGGAATGGACTGACACATCTGGGGGACTCTTGGAATGGTGGCACGACCCTGGAGTTCCTCTCGCCTTTCCTGTGGAGAGCGCCTCCTCTTGAGATGCGACGGGAACGCCGGGAAATCTTTCCCTACGAAATAGGGAAAGGATCCCTCATCTCGAGCTAGGAGGCGGAAACGGGGCTCCCCTGGATGTGTGCGGGACCCTCGTGCTTCCTCTCGAGTGGAGACGGGTATGTTGGGGAACTTCTTGAGTTGCAGCAGCGGTGTGAAGGACCCTTTGGAAGTTACAGTGGTTAGATGTGACTAGCCTCGAGAAGCTTTAGCGGAAATGGGCCTCATCTCGCCTGGAGGGCAAAACCTTCTGGATTTTCTCGAGTTGAGTCAGGTGCTCTAGACTTACGACGGGGACCTCAGGGACCCGCTGTGGTGGCCTCAGGAAAGGCCAGTCCCCATGCGAGTTCCTCGGGGGCCTCTAGGGATTCCTCTGCCGTCGGTTCCGGGGCCTAAGACCTTGTGTGGAGTCGGGGCCGGAACCTGAGGATTCCTCTCCAGTGCTGACATGGATCTTGGGGGAACTTCTTGAGTCTCCCCAGGAGTCAGTCCTCGTCCCGAATGTGGGCATGCACTTGCACTTTCCTAAAGAGCGGTAGCAGCAGTGTCACGCAGTCCGCCACGTGGATCAATGGATCTATGGTTTTCCCTCGAGTCTTTCCCACGAGGCTTTCCCACAGGGCTGTCCCACGTGCACACGTGGTGGGAGTCGATCCTCGGCTTGAACGTCAAGGCAGTGCAGGGAAAACAGGTTCCTCTGGAATGGACTGACACATCTGGGGGACTCTTGGAATGGTGGCACGACCCTGGAGTTCCTCTCGCCTTTCCTGTGGAGAGTACCTCCTCTTGAGATGCGACGGGAACGCCGAAAATTCTTTCCCGACGAAACAGGGAAAGGATCCCTCATCTCGAGCTAGGAGGCGGAAACGGGGCTCCACTGGATGTGTGCGGGACCCTCGTGCTTCCTCTCGAGTGGAGACGGGTATGTCGGTGAACTTCTTGAGTTGCAGCAAGGGTGTGAAGGACCCTTTGGAAGTTCCAGTGGTTAGATGTGATTAGCCTCGAGAAGCCTCAGCGGAAATGGGCCTCATCTCGCCTGGAGGGCAAAACCTCCTGGATTTTCTCGAGTTGCGGCAGGTGCTCTCGACTTACGACGGGGACCTCAGGGACCCGCTCTGGTGGCCTCAGGAAAGGCCAGTCCCCATGCGAGTTCCTCGGGGGCCTCTCGGGATACCTCTCCCGTCGATGCCGGGGCCTAAGACCTTGTGTGGAGTCGGGGCCGGAACCTGAGGATTCCTCTCCAGTGCTGACATGGATCTTGGGGGTACTTCTGGAGTCTCCCCAGGGGAGTCAGTCCTCGTCTCGAATGCGGGCATGCACTTGCGCTTTCCTCCAGAGCGGTAGCAGCAGTGTCACGCAGTCCGCCGCGTGGATCAAAGGATCTATGGTTTTCCCTCGAGTCTTTCCCACGAGGGTTTCCCACGAGGCTTTCCTACAGGGCTGTCCCACGTGCACACGTGGTGGGAGTCGATCCTCGGCTTGAACGTCAAGGCAGTGCAGGGAAAACAGGTTCCTCTGGAATGGACTGACACATCTGGGGGACTCTTGGCATGGTGGCACGACCCTGGAGTTCCTCTCGCCTTTCCTGTGGAGAGTGCCTCCTCTTGAGATGCGACGGGAACGCCGAAAATTCTTTCCCTACGAAACATGGAAAGGATCCCTCATCTCGTGCTAGGAGGCGGAAACGGGGCTCACCTGGATGTGTGCGGGACCCTCGTGCTTCCTCTCGCGTGGAGACGGGAATGTCAGGGAACTTCTTGAGTTGCAGCAAGGGTGTGAAGGACCCTTTGGATGTTCCAGTGGTTAGATGTGATTAGCCTCGAGAAGCCTCAGCGGAAATTGGCCTCATCTCGCCTGGAGGGCAAAACCTCCTTGATTTTCTCGAGTTGCGGCAGGTGCTCTCGATGTACGAAGGGGAGCTCGGGGACCCGCTGTGGTGGCCTCAGGAAAGGCCAGTCCCCATGCGAGTTCCTCGGGGGCCTCTCGGGATTCCTCTGCCGTCGATTCCGGGGCCTCAGTCCTTGTGTGGAGTCGGGGCCGGAACCTGAGTTTTCCTCTCCAGTGCTGACATGGATCTTGGGGGAACTTCTGGGGTCTCCCCAGGGGAGTCAGTCCTAGTCCCGAATGCGGGCATGCACTTGCACTTTCCTAAAGAGCGGTAGCAGCAGTGTCACGCAGTCAGCCACGTGGATCAATGGATCTATGGTTTTCCCTCGAGTCTTTCCCACGAGGCTTTCCCACAGGGCTGTCCCACGTGCACACGTGGTGGGAGTCGATCCTCGGCTTGAACGTCAAGGCAGTGCAGGGAAAACAGGTTCCTCTGGAATGGACTGAAACATCTGGGGGACTCTTGGAATGGTGGCACGACCCTGGAGTTCCTCTCGCCTTTCCTGTGGAGAGCGCCTCCTCTTGAGATGCGACGGGAACGCCGGGAATTCTTTCCCTACGAAACAGGGAAAGGATCCCTCATCTCGAGCTAGGAAGCGGAAACGGGGCTCCCCTGGATGTGTGCGGGACCCTCGTGTTTCCTCTCGAGTGGAGACGGGTATGGCGGGGAACTTCTTGAATTGCAGCAATGGTGTGAAGGACCCTTTGGAAGTTCCAGTGGTTAGATGTGATTAGCCTCGAGAAGCCTCAGCGGAAATGGGCCTCATCTCCCCTGGAGGGCAAAACCTCCTGGATTTTCTCGAGTTGCGGCAGGTGCTCTCGACTTACGACGGGGACCTCAGGGACCCGCTCTGGTGGCCTCAGGAAAGTCCAGTCCCCTTGCGAGTTCCTCGGCGGCCTCTCGGGATTCCTCTCCCGTCGATGCCGGGGCCTAAGACCTTGTGTGGAGTCGGGGCCGGAACCTGAGGATTCCTCTCCAGTGCTGACATGGATCTTGGGGGTAATTCTGGAGTCTCCCCAGGGGAGTCAGTCCTCGGCTCGAATGCGGGCATGCACTTGCGCTTTCCTCCAGAGCGATAGCAGCAGTGTCACGCAGTCCGCCGCGTGGATCAAAGGATCTATGGTTTTCCCTCGAGTCTTTCCCACGAGGCTTTCCCACGAGGCTTTCCCACAGGGCTGTCCCACGTGCACACGTGGTGGGAGTCGATCCTCGGCTTGAACGTCAAGGCAGTGCAGGGAAAACAGGTTCCTCTGGAATGGACTGACACATCTGGGGGACTCTTGGCATGGTGGCACGACCCTGGAGTTCCTCTCGCCTTTCCTGTGGAGAGCGCCTCCTCTTGAGATGCGACGGGAACGCCGGGAATTCTTTCCCTACGAAACAGGGAAAGGATTCCTCATCTCGAGCTAGGAGGCGGATACGGGGCTCCCCTGGATGTGTGCGGGACCCTCGTGCTTCCTCTCGAGTGGAGACGGGTATGTCGGGGAACTTCTTGAGTTGCAGCAAGGGTGTGAAGGACCCTTTGGAAGTTCCAGTGGTTAGATGTGATTAGCCTCGAGAAGCCTCAGCGGAAATGGGCCTCATCTCGCCTGGAGGGCAAAACCTCCTGGATTTTCTCGAGTTGCGGCAGGTGCTCTCGACTTACGACGGGGACCTCAGGGACCCGCTCTGGTGGCCTCAGGAAAGGCCAGTCCCCATGCGAGTTCCTCGGGGGCCTCTCGGGATTCCTCTCCCGTCGATGCCGGAGCCTAAGACCTTGTGTGGAGTCGGGGCCGGAACCTGAGGATTCCTCTCCAGTGCTGACATGGATCTTGGGGTACCTCTGGAGTCTCCCTAGGAGTCAGTCCTCGTCTCGAATGCGGGCATGCACTTGCGCTTTCCTCCAGAGCGGTAGCAGCAGTGTCACGCAGTCCGCCGCGTGGATCAAAGGATCTATGGTTTTCCCTCGAGTCTTTCCCACGAGTCTTTCCCACGAGGCTTTCCCACAGGGCTGTCCCACGTGCACACGTGGTGGGAGTCGATCCTCGGCTTGAACGTCAAGGCAGTGCAGGGAAAACAGGTTCCTCTGGAATGGACTGACACATCTGGGGGACTCTTGGAATGGTGTCACGACCCTGGAGTTCCTCTCGCCTTTCCTGTGGAGAGTGCCTCCTCTTGAGATGCGACGGGAACGCCGAAAATTCTTTCCCTACGAAACAGGGAAAGGATCCCTCATCTCGAGCTAGGAGGCGGAAACGGGGCTCCCCTGGATGTGTGCGGGACCCTCGTGCTTCCTCTCGCGTGGAGACGGGAATGTCAGGGAACTTCTTGAGTTGCAGCAAGGGTGTGAAGGACCCTTTGGAAGTTCCAGTGGTTAGATGTGATTAGCCTCGAGAAGCCTCAGCGGAAATGGGCCTCATCTCGCCTGGAGGGCAAAACCTCCTTGATTTTCTCGAGTTGCGGCAGGTGCTCTCGACTTACGAAGGGGAGCTCGGGGTCCCGCTGTGGTGGCCTCAGGAAAGGCCAGTCCCCATGCGAGTTCCTCGGGGGCCTCTCGGGATTCCTCTGCCGTCGATTCCGGGGCCTAAGTCCTTGTGTGGAGTCGGGGCCGGAACCTGAGGATTCCTCTCCAGTGCTGACATGGATCTTGGGGGAACTTCTGGGGTCTCCCCAGGGGAGTCAGTCCTCGTCCCGAATGCGGGCATGCACTTGCACTTTCCTAAAGAGCGGTAGCAGCAGTGTCACGCAGTCAGCCACGTGGATCAATGGATCTATGGTTTTCCCTGGAGTCTTTCCCACGAGGCTTTCCCACAGGGCTGTCCCACGTGCACACGTGGTGGGAGTCGATCCTCGGCTTGAACGTCAAGGCAGTGCAGGGAAAACAGGTTCCTCTGGAATGGACTGACACATCTGGGGATCTCTTGGAATGGTGGCACGACCCTGGAGTTCCTCTCGCCTTTCCTGTGGAGAGTGCCTCCTCTTGAGATGCGACGGGAACGCCGAAAATTCTTTCCCTATGAAACAGGGAAAGGATCCCTCATCTCGAGCTAGGAGGCGGAAACGGGGCTCCCCTGGATGTGTGCGGGACCCTCGTCCTTCCTCTCGAGTGGAGACAGGAATGTCAGGGAACTTCTTGAGTTGCAGCAAGGGTGTGAAGGACCCTTTGGAAGTTCCAGTGGTTAGACGTGATTTGCCTCGAGAAGCCTCAGCGTAAATGGGCCTCATCTCGCCTGGAGGGCAAAACCTCCTGGATTTTCTCGAGTTGCGGCAGGTGGTCCCGACTTACGACGGGGACCTCAGGGACCCGCTCTGGTGGCCTCAGGAAAGGCCAGTCCCCATGCGAGTTCCTCGGGGGCCTCTCGGGATTCCTCTCCCGTCGATGCCGGGGCCTAAGACCTTGTGTGGAGTCCGGGCCGGAACGTGAGGATTCCTCTCCAGTGCTCACATGGATCTTGGGGTACTTCTGGAGTCTCCCCAGGGGAGTCAGTGCTCGTCTCGAATGCGGGTATGCACTTGTGCTTTCCTGCGGAGCGGTAGCAGCAGTGTCACGCAGTCCTCCGCGTGGATCAAAGGATCTATGGTTTTCCCTCGAGTCTTTCCCGGGAGGCTTTCCCACGAGGCTTTCCCACAGGGCTGTCCCACGTGCACACGTGGTGGGACTCGATCTTCGGCTGGAACGTCAAGGCAGTGCAGGGAAAACAGGTTCCTCTGGAATGGACTGACACATCTGGGGGACTCTTGGAATGGTGGCACGACCCTGGAGTTCCTCTCGCGTTTCCAGTGGAGAGCGCCTCCTCTTGAGATGCGACGGGAACGCCGGGAAATCTTTCCCTACGAAATAGGGAAAGGATCCCTCATCTCGAGCTAGGAGGCGGAAACGGGGCTCCCCTGGATGTGTGCGGGACCCTCGGGCTTCCTCTCGAGTGGAGACGGGTATGTCGGGGAACTTCTTGAGTTGCAGCAACGGTGTGAAGGACCCTTTGGAAGTTACAGTGGTTAGATGTGATTAGCCTCGAGAAGATTTAGCGGAAATGGGCCTCATCTCGCCTGGAGGGCAAAACCTTCTGGATTTTCTCGAGTTGAGGCAGGTGCTCTAGACTTACGACGGGGACCTCAGGGACCCGCTGTGGTGGCCTCAGGAAAGGCCAGTCCCCATGCGAGTTCCTCGGGGGCCTCTCGGGTTTCCTCTGCCGTCGGTTCCGGGGCCTAAGACCTTGTGTGGAGTCGGGGCCGGAACCTGAGGATTCCTCTCCAGTGCTGACATGGATCTTGGGGGAACTTCTTGAGTCTCCCCAGGGGAGTCAGTCCTCGTCCCGAATGCGGGCATGCACTTGCACTTTCCTAAAGAGCGGTAGCAGCAGTGTCACGCAGTCCGCCACGTGGATCAATGGATCTATGGTTTTCCCTCGAGTCTTTCCCACGAGGCTTTCCCACAGGGCTGTCCCACGTGCACACGTGGTGGGAGTCGATCCTCGGCTTGAACGTCAAGGCAGTGCAGGGAAAACAGGTTCCTCTGGAATGGACTGACACATCTGGGGGACTCTTGGAATGGTGGCACGACCCTGGAGTTCCTCTCGCCTTTCCTGTGGAGAGTACCTCCTCTTGAGATGCGACGGGAACGCCGAAAATTCTTTCCCGACGAAACAGGGAAAGGATCCCTCATCTCGAGCTAGGAGGCGGAAACGGGGCTCCCCTGGATGTGTGCGGGACCCTTGTGCTTCCTCTCGAGTGGAGACGGGTATGTCGGGGAACTTCTTGAGTTGCAGCAAGGGTGTGAAGGACCCTTTGGAAGTTCCAGTGGTTAGATGTGATTAGCCTCGAGAAGCCTCAGCGGAAATGGGCCTCATCTCGCCTGGAGGGCAAAACCTCCTGGATTTTCTCGAGTTGCGGCAGGTGCTTTCGACTTACGACGGGGACTTCAGGGACCCGCTCTGGTGGCCTCAGGAAAGGCTAGTCCCCATGCGAGTTCCTCGGGGTCCTCTCGGGATTCCTCTGCCGTCGATGCGGGGGCCTAAGACCTTGTGTGGAGTCGGGGCCGGAACCTGAGGATTCCTCTCCAGTGCTGACATGGATCTTGGGGTACTTCTGGAGTCTCCCCAGGGGAGTCAGTCCTCGTCTCGAATGCGGGCATGCACTTGCGCTTTCCTCCGGAGCGGTAGCAGCAGTGTTACGCAGTCCGCCGCGTGGATCAAAGGATCTATGGTTTTCCCTCGAGTCTTTCCCAGGAGGCTTTCCCACGAAGCTCTCCCACAGGGCTGTCCACGTGCACACGTGGTGGGAATCGATCCTCGGCTTGAACGTCAAGGCAGTGCAGGGAAAACAGGTTCCTCTGGAATGGACTGACACATCTGGGGGACTCTTGGAATGGTGGCACGATCCTGGAGTTCCTCTCGCTTTTCCTGTGGAGAGCGCCTCCTCTTGAGATGCGACGGGAACGCCGAAAATTCTTTCCCTACTAAACAGGGAAAGGATCCCTCATCTCGAGCTAGGAGGCGGGAACGGGGCTCCCCTGGATGTGTGCGGAACCCTCGTGCTTTCTCTGGAGTGGAGACTGGTATGTCAGGGAACTTCTTGAGTTGCAGCACGGTGTGAAGGACCCTTTGGGCGTCCAGTGGTTAGATGTGATTAGCCTCGAGAAGCCTCAGCGGAAATGGGCCTCATCTCGCCTGGATGGCAAAACCTCCTGGATTTTCCCGAGTTGCGGCAGGTGTTCTCGACTTACGACGGGGACCTCAGGGACCCGCTCTGGTGGCCTCAGGAAAGGCTAGTCCCCATGCGAGTTCCTCGGGGGCCTCTCGGGATTCCTCTCCCGTCGATGCCGGGGCCTAAGCCCTTGTGTGGAGTCGGGGCAGGAACCATAGGATTCCTCTCCAGTGCTGACATGGATCTTGGGGTACTTCTGGAGTCTCCCCAGGGGAGTCAGTCCTCGTCTCAAATGCGGGCATGCACTTGCGCTTTCCTCCAGAGCGGTAGCAGCAGTGTCACGCAGTCCGCCGCGTGGATCAAAGGATCTATGGTTTTCCCTCGAGTCTTTCCCACGAGTCTTTCCCACGAGGCTTTCCCACAGGGCTGTCCCACGTGCACAGGTGGTGGGAGTCGATCCTCGGCTTGAACGTCAAGGCAGTGCAGGGAAAACAGGTTCCTCTGGAATGGACTGACACATCTGGGGGACTCTTGGAATGGTGGCACGACCCTGGAGTTCCTCTCGCCTTTCCTGTGGAGAGTGCCTCCTCTTGAGATGCGACGGGAACGCCGAAAATTCTTTCCCTACGAAACAGGGAAAGGATCCCTCATCTCGAGTTAGGAGGCGGAAACGGGGCTCCCCTGGATGTGTGCGGGACCCTCGTGCTTCCTCTCGCGTGGAGACGGGAATGTCAGGGAACTTCTTGAGTTGCAGCAAGGGTGTGAAGGACCCTTTGGAAGTTCCAGTGGTTAGATGTGATTAGCCTCGAGAAGCCTCAGCGGAAATGGGCCTCATCTCGCCTGGAGGGCAAAACCTCCTGGATTTTCTCGAGTTGCGGCAGGTGCTCTCGAATTACGAAGGGGAGCTCGGGGACCCGCTGTGGTGGCCTCAGGAAAGGCCAGTCCCCATGCGAGTTCCTCGGGGGCCTCTCGGGATTCCTCTGCCGTCGATTCCGGGGCCTAAGTCCTTGTGTGGATTCGGGGCCGGAACCTGAGGATTCCTCTCCAGTGCTGACATGGATCTTGGGGGAACTTCAGGGGTCTCCCCAGGGGAGTCAGTCCTCGTCCCGAATGCGGGCATGCACTTGCACTTTCCTAAAGAGCGGTAGCAGCAGTGTCACGCAGTCAGCCACGTGGATCAATGGATCTATGGTTTTCCCTGGAGTCTTTCCCACGAGGCTTTCCCACAGGGCTGTCCCACGTGCACACGTGGTGGGAGTCGATCCTCGGCTTGAACGTCAAGGCAGTGCAGGGAAAACAGGTTCCTCTGGAATGGACTGACACATCTGGGGGTCTCTTGGAATGGTGACACGACCCTGGAGTTCCTCTCGCCTTTCCTGTGGAGAGTGCCTCCTCTTGAGTTGCGACGGGAACGTCGAAAATTCTTTCCCGACGAAACAGGGAAAGGATCCCTCATCTCGAGCTAGGAGGCGGAAACGGGGCTCCCCTGGATGTGTGCGGGACCCTCGTGCTTCCTCTCGAGTGGAGACGGGAATGTCAGGGAACTTCTTGAGTTGCAGCAAGGGTGTGAAGGACCCTTTGGAAGTTCCAGTGGTTAGACGTGATTTGCCTCGAGAAGCCTCAGCGTTAATGGGCCTCATCTCGCCTGGATGGCAAAACCTCCTGGATTTTCTCGAGTTGCGGCAGGTGCTCCCGACTTACGACGGGGACCTCAGGGACCCGCTCTGGTGGCCTCAGGAAAGGCCAGTCCCCATGCGAGTTCCTCGGGGGCCTCTCGGGATTCCTCTCCCGTCGATGCCGGGGCCTAAGACCTTGTGTGGAGTCCGGGCCGGAACCTGAGGATTCCTCTCCAGTGCTCACATGGATCTTGGGGTACTTCTGGAGTCTCCCCAGGGGAGTCAGTGCTCGTCTCGAATGCGGGCATGCACTTGTGCTTTCCTCCGGAGCGGTAGCAGCAGTGTCACGCAGTCCTCCGCGTGGATCAAAGGATCTATGGTTTTCCCTCGAGTCTTTCCCGGGAGGCTTTCCCACGAGGCTTTCCCACAGGGCTGTCCCACGTGCACACGTAGTGGGAGTCGATCTTCGGCTGGAACGTCAAGGCAGTGCAGGGAAAACAGGTTCCTCTGGAATGGACTGACACATCTGGGGGACTCTTGGAATGGTGGCACGACCCTGGAGTTCCTCTCGCGTTTCCAGTGGAGAGCGCCTCCTCTTGAGATGCGACGGGAACGCCGGGAAATCTTTCCCTACGAAATAGGGAAAGGATCCCTCATCTCGAGCTAGGAGGCGGAAACGGGGCTCCCCTGGATGTGTGCGGGACCCTCGTGCTTCCTCTCGAGTGGAGACGGGTATGTCGGGGAACTTCTTGAGTTGCAGCAACGGTGTGAAGGACCCTTTGGAAGTTACAGTGGTTAGATGTGATTAGCCTCGAGAAGCTTTAGCGGAAATGGGCCTCATCTCGCCTGGAGGGCAAAACCTTCTGGATTTTCTCGAGTTGAGGCAGGTGCTCTAGACTTACGACGGGGACCTCAGGGACCCGCTGTGGTGGCCTCAGGAAAGGCCAGTCCCCATGCGAGTTCCTCGGGGGCCTCTCGGGTTTCCTCTGCCGTCGGTTCCGGGGCCTAAGACCTTGTGTGGAGTCGGGGCCGGAACCTGAGGATTCCTCTCCACTGCTGACATGGATCTTGGGGGAACTTCTTGAGTCTCCCCAGGGGAGTCAGTCCTCGTCCCGAATGCGGGCATGCACTTGCACTTTCCTAAATAGCGGTAGCAGCAGTGTCACGCAGTCCGCCACGTGGATCAATGGATCTATGGTTTTCCCTCGAGTCTTTCCCACGAGGCTTTCCCACAGGGCTGTCCCACGTGCACACGTGGTGGGAGTCGATCCTCGGCTTGAACGTCAAGGCAGTGCAGGGAAAAAAAGTTCCTCTGGAATGGACTGACACATCTGGGGGACTCTTGGAATGGTGGCACGACCCTGGAGTTCCTCTCGCCTTTCCTGTGGAGAGTACCTCCTCTTGAGATGCGACGGGAACGCCGAAAATTCTTTCCCGACGAAACAGGGAAAGGATCCCTCATCTCGAGCTTGGAGGCGGAAACGGGGCTCCCCTGGATGTGTGCGGGACCATTGTGCTTCCTCTCGAGTGGAGACGGGTATGTCGGGGAACTTCTTGAGTTGCAGCAAGGGTGTGAAGGACCCTTTGGAAGTTCCAGTGGTTAGATGTGATTAGCCTCGAGAAGCCTCAGCGGAAATGGGCCTCATCTCGCCTGGAGGGCAAAACCTCCTGGATTTTCTCGAGTTGCGGCAGGTGCTTTCGACTTACGACGGGGACCTCAGGGACCCGCTCTGGTGGCCTCAGGAAAGGCCAGTCCCCATGCGAGTTCCATGGGGTCCTCTCGGGATTCCTCTGCCGTCGATGCCGGGGCCTAAGACCTTGTGTGGAGTCGGGGCCGGAACCTGAGGATTCCTCTCCAGTGCTGACATGGATCTTGGGGTACTTCTGGAGTCTCCCCAGGGGAGTCAGTCCTCGTCTCGAATGCGGGCATGCACTTGCGCTTTCCTCCGGAGCGGTAGCAGCAGTGTCACGCAGTCCGCCGCGTGGATCAAAGAATCTATGGTTTTCCCTCGAGTCTTTCCCAGGAGGCTTTCCCACGAAGCTCTCCCACAGGGCTGTCCCACGTGCACACGTGGTGGGAATCGATCCTCGGCTTGAACGTCAAGGCAGTGCAGGGAAAACAGGTTCCTCTGGAATGGACTGACACATCTGGGGGACTCTTGGAATGGTGGCACGATCCTGGAGTTCCTCTCGCTTTTCCTGTGGAGAGCGCCTCCTCTTGAGATGCGACGGGAACGCCGAAAATTCTTTCCCTACTAAACAGGGAAAGGATCCCTCATCTCGAGCTAGGAGGCGGGAACGGGGCTCCCCTGGATGTGTGCGGGACCCTCGTGCTTTCTCTGGAGTGGAGACGGGTATGTCAGGGAACTTCTTGAGTTGCAGCAAGGGTGTGAAGGACCCTTTGGGCGTCCAGTGGTTAAATGTGATTAGCGTCGAGAAGCCTCAGCGGAAATGGGCCTCATCTCGCCTGGATGGCAAAACCTCCTGGATTTTCCCGAGTTGCGGCAGGTGTTCTCCACTTACGACGGGGACCTCAGGGACCCGCTCTGGTGGCCTCAGGAAAGGCTAGTCCCCATGCGAGTTCCTCGGGGGCCTCTCGGGATTCCTCTCCCGTCGATGCCGGGGCCTAAGCCCTTGTGTGGAGTCGGGGCAGGAACCATAGGATTCCTCTCCAGTGCTGACATGGATCTTGGGGTACTTCTGGAGTCTCCCCAGGGGAGTCAGTCCTCGTCTCAAATGCGGGCATGCACTTGCGCTTTCCTCCAGAGCGGTAGCAGCAGTGTCACGCAGTTCGCCGCGTGGATCAAAGGATCTATGGTTTTCCCTCGAGTCTTTCCCAGGAGGCTTTCCCACGAGGCTTTCCCACAGGGCTGTCCCACGTGCACACGTGGTGGGAGTCGATCCTCGGCTTGAACGTCAAGGCAGTGCAGGGAAAACAGGTTCCTCTGGAATGGACTGACACATCTGGGGGACTCTTGGAATGGTGGCACGACCCTGGAGTTCCTCTCGCCTTTCCTGTGGAGAGTACCTCCTCTTGAGATGCGACGGGAACGCCGAAAATTCTTTCCCGACGAAACAGGGAAAGGATCCCTCATCTCGAGCTAGGAGGCGGAAACGGGGCTCCCCTGGATGTGTGCGGGACCCTTGTGCTTCCTCTCGAGTGGAGACGGGTATGTCGGGGAACTTCTTGAGTTGCAGCAAGGGTGTGAAGGACCCTTTGGAAGTTCCAGTGGTTAGATGTGATTAGCCTCGAGAAGCCTCAGCGGAAATGGGCCTCATCTCGCCTGGAGGGCAAAACCTCCTGGATTTTCTCGAGTTGCGGCAGGTGCTTTCGACTTACGACGGGGACTTCAGGGACCCGCTCTGGTGGCCTCAGGAAAGGCTAGTCCCCATGCGAGTTCCTGGGGGTCCTCTCGGGATTCCTCTGCCGTCGATGCGGGGGCCTAAGACCTTGTGTGGAGTCGGGGCCGGAACCTGAGGATTCCTCTCCAGTGCTGACATGGATCTTGGGGTACTTCTGGAGTCTCCCCAGGGGAGTCAGTCCTCGTCTCGAATGCGGGCATGCACTTGCGCTTTCCTCCGGAGCGGTAGCAGCAGTGTTACGCAGTCCGCCGCGTGGATCAAAGGATCTATGGTTTTCCCTCGAGTCTTTCCCAGGAGGCTTTCCCACGAAGCTCTCCCACAGGGCTGTCCACGTGCACACGTGGTGGGAATCGATCCTCGGCTTGAACGTCAAGGCAGTGCAGGGAAAACAGGTTCCTCTGGAATGGACTGACACATCTGGGGGACTCTTGGAATGGTGGCACGATCCTGGAGTTCCTCTCGCTTTTCCTGTGGAGAGCGCCTCCTCTTGAGATGCGACGGGAACGCCGAAAATTCTTTCCCTACTAAACAGGGAAAGGATCCCTCATCTCGAGCTAGGAGGCGGGAACGGGGCTCCCCTGGATGTGTGCGGGACCCTCGTGCCTTCTCTGGAGTGGAGACGGGTATGTCAGGGAACTTCTTGAGTTGCAGCACGGTGTGAAGGACCCTTTGGGCGTCCAGTGGTTAGATGTGATTAGCCTCGAGAAGCCTCAGCGGAAATGGGCCTCATCTCGCCTGGATGGCAAAACCTCCTGGATTTTCCCGAGTTGCGGCAGGTGTTCTCGACTTACGACGGGGACCTCAGGGACCCGCTCTGGTGGCCTCAGGAAAGGCTAGTCCCCATGCGAGTTCCTCGGGGGCCTCTCGGGATTCCTCTCCCGTCGATGCCGGGGCCTAAGCCCTTGTGTGGAGTCGGGGCAGGAACCATAGGATTCCTCTCCAGTGCTGACATGGATCTTGGGGTACTTCTGGAGTCTCCCCAGGGGAGTCAGTCCTCGTCTCAAATGCGGGCATGCACTTGCGCTTTCCTCCAGAGCGGTAGCAGCAGTGTCACGCAGTTCGCCGCGTGGATCAAAGGATCTATGGTTTTCCCTCGAGTCTTTCCCAGGAGGCTTTCCCACGAGGCTTTCCCACAGGGCTGTCCCACGTGCACACGTGGTGGGAGTCGATCCTCGGCTTGAACGTCAAGGCAGTGCAGGGAAAACAGGTTCCTCTGGAATGGACTGACACATCTGGGGGACTCTTGGAATGGTGGCACGACCCTGGAGTTCCTCTCGCCTTTCCTGTGGAGAGTACCTCCTCTTGAGATGCGACGGGAACGCCGAAAATTCTTTCCCGACGAAACAGGGAAAGGATCCCTCATCTCGAGCTAGGAGGCGGAAACGGGGCTCCCCTGGATGTGTGCGGGACCCTTGTGCTTCCTCTCGAGTGGAGACGGGTATGTCGGGGAACTTCTTGAGTTGCAGCAAGGGTGTGAAGGACCCTTTGGAAGTTCCAGTGGTTAGATGTGATTAGCCTCGAGAAGCCTCAGCGGAAATGGGCCTCATCTCGCCTGGAGGGCAAAACCTCCTGGATTTTCTCGAGTTGCGGCAGGTGCTTTCGACTTACGACGGGGACTTCAGGGACCCGCTCTGGTGGCCTCAGGAAAGGCTAGTCCCCATGCGAGTTCCTCGGGGTCCTCTCGGGATTCCTCTGCCGTCGATGCGGGGGCCTAAGACCTTGTGTGGAGTCGGGGCCGGAACCTGAGGATTCCTCTCCAGTGCTGACATGGATCTTGGGGTACTTCTGGAGTCTCCCCAGGGGAGTCAGTCCTCGTCTCGAATGCGGGCATGCACTTGCGCTTTCCTCCGGAGCGGTAGCAGCAGTGTCACGCAGTCCGCCGCGTGGATCAAAGGATCTATGGTTTTCCCTCGAGTCTTTCCCAGGAGGCTTTCCCACGAAGCTCTCCCACAGGGCTGTCCCACGTGCACACGTGGTGGGAATCGATCCTCGGCTTGAACGTCAAGGCAGTGCAGGGAAAACAGGTTCCTCTGGAATGGACTGACACATCTGGGGGACTCTTGGAATGGTGGCACGATCCTGGAGTTCCTCTCGCTTTTCCTGTGGAGAGCGCCTCCTCTTGAGATGCGACGGGAACGCCGAAAATTCTTTCCCTACTAAACAGGGAAAGGATCCCTCATCTCGAGCTAGGAGGCGGGAACGGGGCTCCCCTGGATGTGTGCGGGACCCTCGTGCCTTCTCTGGAGTGGAGACGGGTATGTCAGGGAACTTCTTGAGTTGCAGCACGGTGTGAAGGACCCTTTGGGCGTCCAGTGGTTAGATGTGATTAGCCTCGAGAAGCCTCAGCGGAAATGGGCCTCATCTCGCCTGGATGGCAAAACCTCCTGGATTTTCCCGAGTTGCGGCAGGTGTTCTCGACTTACGACGGGGACCTCAGGGACCCGCTCTGGTGGCCTCAGGAAAGGCTAGTCCCCATGCGAGTTCCTCGGGGGCCTCTCGGGATTCCTCTCCCGTCGATGCCGGGGCCTAAGCCCTTGTGTGGAGTCGGGGCAGGAACCATAGGATTCCTCTCCAGTGCTGACATGGATCTTGGGGTACTTCTGGAGTCTCCCCAGGGGAGTCAGTCCTCGTCTCAAATGCGGGCATGCACTTGCGCTTTCCTCCAGAGCGGTAGCAGCAGTGTCACGCAGTCCGCCGCGTGGATCAAAGGATCTATGGTTTTCCCTCGAGTCTTTCCCACGAGTCTTTCCCACGAGGCTTTCCCACAGGGCTGTCCCACGTGCACACGTGGTGGGAGTCGATCCTCGGCTTGAACGTCAAGGCAGTGCAGGGAAAACAGGTTCCTCTGGAATGGACTGACACATCTGGGGGACTCTTGGAATGGTGGCACGACCCTGGAGTTCCTCTCGCCTTTCCTGTGGAGAGTGCCTCCTCTTGAGATGCGACGGGAACGCCGAAAATTCTTTCCCTACGAAACAGGGAAAGGATCCCTCATCTCGAGCTAGGAGGCGGAAACGGGGCTCCCCTGGATGTGTGCGGGACCCTCGTGCTTCCTCTCGCGTGGAGACGGGAATGTCAGGGAACTTCTTGAGTTGCAGCAAGGGTGTGAAGGACCCTTTGGAAGTTCCAGTGGTTAGATGTGATTAGCCTCGAGAAGCCTCAGCGGAAATGGGCCTCATCTGGCCTGGAGGGCAAAACCTCCTGGATTTTCTCGAGTTGCGGCAGGTGCTCTCGAATTACGAAGGGGAGCTCGGGGACCCGCTGTGGTGGCCTCAGGAAAGGCCAGTCCCCATGCGAGTTCCTCGGGGGCCTCTCGGGATTCCTCTGCCGTCGATTCCGGGGCCTAAGTCCTTGTGTGGATTCGGGGCCGGAACCTGAGGATTCCTCTCCAGTGCTGACATGGATCTTGGGGGAACTTCTGGGGTCTCCCCAGGGGAGTCAGTCCTCGTCCCGAATGCGGGCATGCACTTGCACTTTCCTAAAGAGCGGTAGCAGCAGTGTCACGCAGTCAGCCACGTGGATCAATGGATCTATGGTTTTCCCTGGAGTCTTTCCCACGAGGCTTTCCCACAGGGCTGTCCCACGTGCACACGTGGTGGGAGTCGATCCTCGGCTTGAACGTCAAGGCAGTGCAGGGAAAACAGGTTCCTCTGGAATGGACTGACACATCTGGGGGTCTCTTGGAATGGTGACACGACCCTGGAGTTCCTCTCGCCTTTCCTGTGGAGAGTGCCTCCTCTTGATTTGCGACGGGAACGTCGAAAATTCTTTCCCGACGAAACAGGGAAAGGATCCCTCATCTCGAGCTAGGAGGCGGAAACGGGGCTCCCCTGGATGTGTGCGGGACCCTCGTGCTTCCTCTCGAGTGGAGACGGGAATGTCAGGGAACTTCTTGAGTTGCAGCAAGGGTGTGAAGGACCCTTTGGAAGTTCCAGTGGTTAGACGTGATTTGCCTCGAGAAGCCTCAGCGTTAATGGGCCTCATCTCGCCTGGATGGCAAAACCTCCTGGATTTTCTCGAGTTGCGGCAGGTGCTCCCGACTTACGACGGGGACCTCAGGGACCCGCTCTGGTGGCCTCAGGAAAGGCCAGTCCCCATGCGAGTTCCTCGGGGGCCTCTCGGGATTCCTCTCCCGTCGATGCCGGGGCCTAAGACCTTGTGTGGAGTCCGGGCCGGAACCTGAGGATTCCTCTCCAGTGCTCACATGGATCTTGGGGTACTTCTGGAGTCTCCCCAGGGGAGTCAGTGCTCGTCTCGAATGCGGGCATGCACTTGTGCTTTCCTCCGGAGCGGTAGCAGCAGTGTCACGCAGTCCTCCGCGTGGATCAAAGGATCTATGGTTTTCCCTCGAGTCTTTCCCGGGAGGCTTTCCCACGAGGCTTTCCCACAGGGCTGTCCCACGTGCACACATAGTGGGAGTCGATCTTCGGCTGGAACGTCAAGGCAGTGCAGGGAAAACAGGTTCCTCTGGAATGGACTGACACATCTGGGGGACTCTTGGAATGGTGGCACGACCCTGGAGTTCCTCTCGCGTTTCCAGTGGAGAGCGCCTCCTCTTGAGATGCGACGGGAACGCCGGGAAATCTTTCCCTACGAAATAGGGAAAGGATCCCTCATCTCGAGCTAGGAGGCGGAAACGGGGCTCCCCTGGATGTGTGGGGGACCCTCGTGCTTCCTCTCGAGTGGAGACGGGTATGTCGGGGAACTTCTTGAGTTGCAGCAACGGTGTGAAGGACCCTTTGGAAGTTACAGTGGTTAGATGTGATTAGCCTCGAGAAGCTTTAGCGGAAATGGGCCTCATCTCGCCTGGAGGGCAAAACCTTCTGGATTTTCTCGAGTTGAGGCAGGTGCTCTAGACTTACGATGGGGACCTCAGGGACCCGCTGTGGTGGCCTCAGGAAAGGCCAGTCCCCATGCGAGTTCCTCGGGGGCCTCTCGGGTTTCCTCTGCCGTCGGTTCCGGGGCCTAAGACCTTGTGTGGAGTCGGGGCCGGAACCTGAGGATTCCTCTCCACTGCTGACATGGATCTTGGGGGAACTTCTTGAGTCTCCCCAGGGGAGTCAGTCCTCGTCCCGAATGCGGGCATGCACTTGCATTTTCCTAAATAGCGGTAGCAGCAGTGTCACGCAGTCCGCCACGTGGATCAATGGATCTATGGTTTTCCCTCGAGTCTTTCCCACGAGGCTTTCCCACAGGGCTGTCCCACGTGCACACGTGGTGGGAGTCGATCCTCGGCTTGAACGTCAAGGCAGTGCAGGGAAAAAAGGTTCCTCTGGAATGGACTGACACATCTGGTGGACTCTTGGAATGGTGGCACGACCCTGGAGTTCCTCTCGCCTTTCCTGTGGAGAGTACCTCCTCTTGAGATGCGACGGGAACGCCGAAAATTCTTTCCCGACGAAACAGGGAAAGGATCCCTCATCTCGAGCTTGGAGGCGGAAACGGGGCTCCCCTGGATGTGTGCGGGACCCTTGTGCTTCCTCTCGAGTGGAGACGGGTATGTCGGGGAACTTCTTGAGTTGCAGCAAGGGTGTGAAGGACCCTTTGGAAGTTCCAGTGGTTAGATGTGATTAGCCTCGAGAAGCCTCAGCGGAAATGGGCCTCATCTCGCCTGGAGGGCAAAACCTCCTGGATTTTCTCGAGTTGCGGCAGGTGCTTTCGACTTACGACGGGGACCTCAGGGACCCGCTCTGGTGGCCTCAGGAAAGGCCAGTCCCCATGCGAGTTCCTCGGGGTCCTCTCGGGATTCCTCTGCCGTCGATGCCGGGGCCTAAGACCTTGTGTGGAGTTGGGGCCGGAACCTGAGGATTCCTCTCCAGTGCTGACATGGATCTTGGGGTACTTCTGGAGTCTCCCCAGGGGAGTCAGTCCTCGTCTCGAATGCGGGCATGCACTTGCGCTTTCCTCCGGAGCGGTAGCAGCAGTGTCACGCAGTCCGCCGCGTGGATCAAAGGATCTATGGTTTTCCCTCGAGTCTTTCCCAGGAGGCTTTCCCACGAAGCTCTCCCACAGGGCTGTCCCACGTGCACACGTGGTGGGAATCGATCCTCGGCTTGAACGTCAAGGCAGTGCAGGGAAAACAGGTTCCTCTGGAATGGACTGACACATCTGGGGGACTCTTGGAATGGTGGCACGACCCTGGAGTTCCTCTCGCCTTTCCTGTGGAGAGCGCCTCCTCTTGAGATGCGACGGGAACGCCGAAAATTCTTTCCCTACTAAACAGGGAAAGGATCCCTCATCTCGAGCTAGGAGGCGGGAACGGGGCTCCCCTGGATGTGTGCGGGACCCTCGTGCTTTCTCTGGAGTGGAGACGGGTATGTCAGGGAACTTCTTGAGTTGCAGCAAGGGTGTGAAGGACCCTTTGGGCGTCCAGTGGTTCGATGTGATTAGCGTCGAGAAGCCTCAGCGGAAATGGGCCTCATCTCGCCTGGATGGCAAAACCTCCTGGATTTTCCCGAGTTGCGGCAGGTGTTCTCCACTTACGACGGGGACCTCAGGGACCCGCTCTGGTGGCCTCAGGAAAGGCTAGTCCCCATGCGAGTTCCTCGGGGGCCTCTCGGGATTCCTCTCCCGTCGATGCCGGGGCCTAAGCCCTTGTGTTGAGTCGGGGCAGGAACCATAGGATTCCTCTCCAGTGCTGACATGGATCTTGGGGTACTTCTGGAGTCTCCCCAGGGGAGTCAGTCCTCGTCTCAAATGCGGGCATGCACTTGCGCTTTCCTCCAGAGCGGTAGCAGCAGTGTCACGCAGTTCGCCGCGTGGATCAAAGGATCTATGGTTTTCCCTCGAGTCTTTCCCAGGAGGCTTTCCCACGAGGCTTTCCCACAGGGCTGTCCCACGTGCACACGTGGTGGGAGTCGATCCTCGGCTTGAACGTCAAGGCAGTGCAGGGAAAACAGGTTCCTCTGGAATGGACTGACACATCTGGGGGACTCTTGGAATGGTGGCACGACCCTGGAGTTCCTCTCGCCTTTCCTGTGGAGAGTACCTCCTCTTGAGATGCGACGGGAACGCCGAAAATTCTTTCCCGACGAAACAGGGAAAGGATCCCTCATCTCGAGCTAGCAGGCGGAAACGGGGCTCCCCTGGATGTGTGCGGGACCCTTGTGCTTCCTCTCCAGTGGAGACGGGTATGTCGGGGAACTTTAGAGTTGCAGCAAGGGTGTGAAGGACCCTTTGGAAGTTCCAGTGGTTAGATGTGATTAGCCTCGAGAAGCCTCAGCGGAAATGGGCCTCATCTCGCCTGGAGGGCAAAACCCCCTGGATTTTCTCGAGTTGCGGCAGGTGCTTTCGACTTACGACGTGGACCTCAGGGACCCGCTCTGGTGGCCTCAGGAAAGGCCAGTCCCCATGCGAGTTCCTCGGGGTCCTCTCGGGATTCCTCTGCCGTCGATGCCGGGGCCTAAGACCTTGTGTGGAGTCGGGGCCGGAACCTGAGGATTCCTCTCCAGTGCTGACATGGATCTTGGGGTACTTCTGGAGTCTCCCCAGGGGAGTCAGTCCTCGTCTCGAATGCGGGCATGCACTTGCGCTTTCCTCCAGAGCGGTAGCAGCAGTGTCACGCAGTTCGCCGCGTGGATCAAAGGATCTATGGTTTTCCCTCGAGTCTTTCCCAGGAGGCTTTCCCACGAGGCTTTCCCACAGGGCTGTCCCACGTGCACACGTGGTGGGAGTCGATCCTCGGCTTGAACGTCAAGGCAGTGCAGGGAAAACAGGTTCCTCTGGAATGGACTGACACATCTGGGGAACTCTTGGAATGGTCGCACGACACTGGAGTTACTCTCGCCTTTCCTGTGGAGAGCGCCTCCTCTTGAGATGCGACGGGAACGCCGAAAATTCTTTCCCGACGAAACAGGGAAAGGATCCCTCATCTCGAGCAAGGAGGCGGAAACGGGGCTCCCCTGGATGCGTGCGGGACCCTCGTGCTTCCTCTCGAGTGGATACGGGAATGTCAGGGAACTTCTTGAGTTGCATCAAGGGTATGAAGGACCCTTTGGAAGTTCCAGTGGTTAGACGTGATTAGCCTCGAGAAGCCTCAGCGGAAATGGGCCTCATCTCGCCTGGAGGGCAAAACCTCCTGGATTTTCTCGAGTTGCGGCAGGTGCTCCCGACTTACGACGGGGACTTCAGGGACCCGCTCTGGTGGCCTCAGGAAAGGCCAGTCCCCATGCGAGTTCCTCGGGGGCCTCTCGGGATTCCTCTCCCGTCGATGCCGGGGCCTAAGACCTTGTGTGGAGTCCGGGCCGGAACCTGAGGATTCCTCTCCAGTGCTCACATGGATCTTGGGGTACTTCTGGAGTCTCCCTAGGGGAGTCAGTCCTCGTCTCGAATGCGGGCATGCACTTGTGCTTTCCTCCGGAGCGGTAGCAGCAGTGTCACGCAGTCCGCCGCGTGGATCAAAGGATCTATGGTTTTCCCTCGAGTCTTTCCCGGGAGGCTTTCCCACGAGGCTTTCCCACAGGGCTGTCCCACGTGCACACGTGGTGGGAGTCGATCCTCGGCTGGAACGTCAAGGCAGTGCAGGGAAAACAGTTTCCTCTGGAATGGAATGACACATCTGGGGGACTCTTGGAATGGTGGCACGACCCTGGAGTTCCTCTCGCGTTTCCAGTGGAGAGCGCCTCCTCTTGAGATGCGACGGGAACGCCGGGAAATCTTTCCCTACGAAATAGGGAAAGGATACCTCATCTCGAGCTAGGAGGCGGAAACGGGGCTCCCCTGGATGTGTGCGGGACCCTCGTGCTTCCTCTCGAGTGGAGACGGGTATGTCGGGGAACTTCTTGAGTTGCAGCAACGGTGTGAAGGACCCTTTGGAAGTTACAGCGGTTAGATGTGATTAGCCTCGAGAAGCTTCAGCGGAAATGGGCCTCATCTCGCCTGGAGGGCAAAACCTTCTGGATTTTCTCGAGTTGCGGCAGCTGCTCTCGACTTACGACGGGGAGCTCGGGGACCCGCTGTGGTGGCCTCAGGAAAGGCCAGTCCCCATGCGAGTTCCTCGGGGGCCTCTCGGGATTCCGCTCCCGTCGATTCCGGGGCCTAAGACCTTGTGTGGAGTCGGGGCCGGAACCTGAGGATTCCTCTCCAGTGCTGACATGGATCTTGGGGGAACTTCTGGAGTCTCCCCAGGGGAGTCAGTCCTCGTCCCGAATGCGGGCATGCACTTGCACTTTCCTAAAGAGCGGTAGCAGCAGTGTCACGCAGTCCGCCACGTGGATCAAAGGATCTATGGTTTTCCCTCGAGTCTATCCCAGGAGGCTTTCCCACGAGGCTTTCCCACAGGGCTGTCCCACGTGCACACGTGGTGGGAGTCGATCCTCGGCTTGAACGTCAAGGCAGTGCAGGGAAAACAGGTTCCTCTGGAATGGACTGACACATCTGGGGAACTCTTGGAATGGTCGCACGACACTGGAGTTACTCTCGCCTTTCCTGTGGAGAGCGCCTCCTCTTGAGATGCGACGGGAACGCCGGGAATTCTTTCCCTATGAAACAGGGAAAGGATCCCTCATCTCGAGCTAGGAGGCGGAAACGGGGCTCCCCTGGATGTGTGCGGGACCCTCGCGCTTCCTCTCGAGTGGAGATGGCTATGGCGGGGAACTTCTTGAGTTGCAGCAAGGGTGTGAAGGACCCTTTGGAAGTTCCAGTGGTTAGATGTGATTAGCCTCGAGAAGCCTCAGCGGAAATGGGCCTCATCTCGCCTGGAGGGCAAAACCTCCTGGATTTTCTCGAGTTGCAGCAGGTGCTCTCAACTTACGACGGGGACCTCAGGGACCCGCTCTGGTGGCCTCAGGAAAGGCCAGTCCCCATACGAGTTCCTCGGAGGCCTCTCGGGATTTCTCTCCCGTCGATGCCGGAGCCTAAGACCTTGTGTGGAGTCGGGGCCGGAACCTGAGGATTCCTCTCCAGTGCTGACATGGATCTTGGGGTACCTCTGGAGTCTCCCTAGGAGTCAGTCCTCGTCTCGAATGCGGGCATGCACTTGCGCTTTCCTCCAGAGCGGTAGCAGCAGTGTCACGCAGTCCGCCGCGTGGATCAAAGGATCTATGGTTTTCCCTCGAGTCTTTCCCGGGAGGCTTTCCCACGAGGCTTTCCCACAGGGCTGTCCCACGTGCACACGTGGTGGGAGTCGATCCTCGGCTTGAACGTCAAGGCAGTGCAGGGAAAACAGGTTCCTCTGGAATGGACTGACACATCTGGGGGACTCTTGGAATGGTGGCACGACCCTGGAGTTCCTCTCGCCTTTCCTGTGGAGAGTGCCTCCTCTTGAGATGCGACGGGAACGCCGGGAATTCTTTCCCTACGAAACAGGGAAAGGATCCCTCATCTCGAGCTAGGAGGCGGAAACGGGGCTCCCCTGGATGTGTGCGGGACCCTCGTGCTTCCTCTCGAGTGGAGACGGGTATGGCGGGGAACTTCTTGAGTTGCAGCAAGGGTGTGAGGACCCTTTGGAAGTTCCAGTGGTTAGATGTGATTATCCTCGAGAAGCCTCAGCGGAAATGGGCCTCATCTCGCCTGGAGGGCAAAACCTCCAGGATTTTCTCGAGGTGCGGCAGGTGCTCTTGACTTACGACGGGGACCTCAGGGACCCGCTCTGGTGGCCTCAGGAAAGGCCAGTCCCCATGCGAGTTCCTCGGGGGCCTCTCGGGATTCCTCTCCCGTCGATGCCGGGGCCTAAGACCTTGTGTGGAGTCGGGGCCGGAAACTGAGGATTCCTCTCCAGTGCTGACATGGATCTTGGGTTACTTCTAGAGTCTCCCCAGGGGAGTCAGTCCTCGTCTCGAATGCGGGCATGCACTTGCGCTTTCCTCCAGAGCGGTAGCAGCAGTGTCACGCAGTCCGCCGCGTGGAGCAAAGGATCTATGGTTTTCCCACGAGTCTTTCCCACGAGGCTTTCCCACGAGGCTTTCCCACAGGGCAGTCCTACGTGCACACGTGGTGGGAGTCGATCCTCGGCTGGAACGTCAAGGCAGTGCAGGGAAAACAGGTTCCTCTGGAATGGACTGACACATCTGGGGGACTCTTGGAATGGTGGCACGACAATGGAGTTCCTCAGCCTTTCATGTGGAGAGCGCCTCCCCTTGAGATGCGACGGGAACGCCGGCAATTCTTGCCCTACGAAACAGGGAAAGGATCCCTCATCTCGAGCTAGGAGGAGGAAACGGAGCTCCCCTGGATGTGTGCGGGACCCTCGTGCTTCCTCTCGAGTGGAGACTGGATGTCGGGGAACTTCTTGAGTGGCAGCAAGGGTGTGAAGGACCCTTTGGAAGTTCCAGTGGTTAGATGTGATTAGACTCGAGAAGCCTCAGCGGAAATGGGCCTCATCTCGCCTGGAGGGCAAAACCTCCTGGATTTTCTCGAGTTGCGACAGGTGCTCTCGACTTACGACGGGGACCTCAGGGACCCGCTCTGGTGGCCTCAGGAAAGGCCAGTCCCCATGCGAGTTCCTCGGGGGCCTCTCGGGATTCCTCTGCCGTCAATTCCGGGGCCTAAGTCCTTGTGTGGAGTCGGGGCCGGAACCTGAGGATTCCTCTCCAGTGCTGACATGGATCTTGGGGGAACTTCTGGGGTCTCCCCAGGGGAGTCAGTCCTCGTCCCGAATGCGGGCATGCACTTGCACTTTCCTAAAGAGCGGTAGCAGCAGTGTCACGCAGTCAGCCACGTGGATCAATGGATCTATGGTTTTCCCTCGAGTCTTTCCCACGAGGCTTTCCCACAGGGCTGTCCCACGTGCACACGTGGTGGGAGTCGATCCTCGGCTTGAACGTCAAGGCAGTGCAGGGAAAACAGGTTCCTCTGGAATGGACTGACACATCTGGGGGACTCTTGGAATGGAGGCAAGACCCTGGAGTTCCTCTCGTCTTTCCTGTAGAGAGCGCCTCCTCTTGAGATGCGACGGGAACGCCGGGAATTCTTTCCCTACGAAACAGGGAAAGGATTCCTCATCTCGAGCTAGGAGGCGGAAACGGGGCTCCCCTGAATGTGTGCGGGACCCTCGTGCTTCCTCTCGAGTGGAGACGGGTATGTCGGGGAATTTCTTGAGTTGCAGCAACGGTGTGAAGGACCCTTTGGAAGTTCCAGTGGTTAGATGTGATTAGCCTCGAGAAGCCTCAGCGGAAATGGGCCTCATCTCGCCTGGAGGGCAAAACCTCCTGGATTTTCTCGAGTTGCGGCAGGTGCTCTCGACTTACGACGGGGACCTCAGGGACCCGCTCTGGTGGCCTCAGGAAAGGCCAGTCCCCATGCGAGTTCCTCGGGGGCCCCTCGGGATTCCTCTCCCGTCGATGCCGGAGCCTAAGACCTTGTGTGGAGTCGGGGCCGGAACCTGAGGATTCCTCTCCAGTGCTGACATGGATCTTGGGGTACCTCTGGAGTCTCCCTAGGAGTCAGTCCTCGTCTCGAATGCGGGCATGCACTTGCGCTTTCCTCCAGAACGGTAGCAGCAGTGTCACGCAGTCCGCCGCGTGGATCAAAGGATCTATGGTTTTCCCTCGAATCTTTCCCACGAGTCTTTCCCACGAGGCTTTCCCACAGGGCTGTCCCACGTGCACACGTGGTGGGAGTCGATCCTCGGCTTGAACGTCAAGGCAGTGCAGGGAAAACAGGTTCCTCTGGAATGGACTGACACATCTGGGGGACTCTTGGAATGGTGGCACGACCCTGGAGTTCCTCTCGCCTTTCCTGTGGAGAGTGCCTCCTCTTGAGATGCGACGGGAACGCCGAAAATTCTTTCCCTACGAAACAGGGAAAGGATCCCTCATCTCGAGCTAGGAGGCGGAAACGGGGCTCCCCTGGATGTGTGCGGGACCCTCGTGCTTCCTCTCGCGTGGAGACGGGAATGTCAGGGAACTTCTTGAGTTGCAGCAAGGGTGTGAAGGACCCTTTGGAAATTCCAGTGGTTAGATGTGATTAGCCTCGAGAAGCCTCAGCGGAAATGGGCCTCATCTCGCCTGGAGGGCAAAACCTCCTTGATTTTCTCGAGTTGCGGCAGGTGCTCTCGACTTACGAAGGGGAGCTCGGGGACCCGCTGTGGTGGCCTCAGGAAAGGCCAGTCCCCATGCGAGTTCCTCGGGGGCCTCTCGGGATTCCTCTGCCGTCGATTCCGGGGCCTAAGTCCTTGTGTGGAGTCGGGGCCGGAACCTGAGGATTCCTCTCCAGTGCTGACATGGATCTTGGGGGAACTTCTGGGGTCTCCCCAGGGGAGTCAGTCCTCGTCCCGAATGCGGGCATGCACTTGCACTTTCCTAAAGAGCGGTAGCAGCAGTGTCACGCAGTCAGCCACGTGGATCAATGGATCTATGGTTTTCACTTGGGTCTTTCCCACGAGGCTTTCCTACAGGGCTGTCCCACGTGCACACGTGGTGGGAGTCGATCCTCGGCTTGAACGTCAAGGCAGTGCAGGGAAAACAGGTTCCTCTGGAATGGACTGACACATCTGGGGGTCTCTTGGAATGGTGGCACGACCCTGGATTTCCTCTCGCCTTTCCTGTGGAGAGTGCCTCCTCTTGAGATGCGACGGGAACGTCGAAAATTCTTTCCCGACGAAACAGGGAAAGGATCCCTCATCTCGAGCTAGGAGGCGGAAACGGGGCTCCCCTGGATGTGTGCGGGACCCTCGTGCTTCCTCTCGAGTGGAGACGGGAATGTCAGGGAACTTCTTGAGTTGCAGCAAGGGTGTGAAGGACCCTTTGGAAGTTCCAGTGGTTAGACGTGATTTGCCTCGAGAAGCCTCAGCGGAAATGGGCCTCATCTCGCCTGGAGGGCAAAACCTCCTGGATTTTCTCGAGTTGCGGCAGGTGCTCCCGACTTACGACGGGGACCTCAGGGACCCGCTCTGGTGGCCTCAGGAAAGGCCAGTCCCCATGCGAGTTCCTCGGGGGCCTCTCGGGATTCCTCTCCCGTCGATGCCGGGGCCTAAGACCTTGTGTGGAGTCGGGGCCGGAACCTGAGGATTCCTCTCCAGTGCTCACATGGATCTTGGGGTACTTCTGGAGTCTCCCCAGGGGAGTCAGTCCTCGTCTCGAATGCGGGCATGCACTTGTGCTTTCCTCCGGAGCGGTAGCAGCAGTGTCACGCAGTCCGCCGCGTGGATCAAAGGATCTATGGTTTTCCCTCTAGTCTTTCCCAGGAGGCTTTCCCACGAGGCTTTCCCACAGGGCTGACCCACGTGCACACGTGGTGGGAGTCGATCCTCGGCTGGAACGTCAAGGCAGTGCAGGGAAAACAGGTTCCTCTGGAATGGACTGACACATCTGGGGGACTCTTGGAATGGTGGCACGACCCTGGAGTTCCTCTCGCCTTTCCAGTGCAGAGCGCTTCCTCTTGAGATGCGACGGGAACGCCGGGAAATCTTTCCCTACGAAATAGGGAAAGGATCCCTCATCTCGAGCTATGATGCGGAAACGGGGCTCCCCTGGATGTGTGCGGGACCCTCGTGCTTCCTCTCGAGTGGAGACGGGTATGTCGGGGAACTTCTTGAGTTGCAGCAACGGTGTGAAGGACCCTTTGGAAGTTACAGTGGTTAGATGTGATTAGCCTCGAGAAGCTTCAGCGGAAATGGGCCTCATCTCGCCTGGAGGGCAAAACCTTCTGGATTTTCTCGAGTTGAGGCAGGTGCTCTAGACTTACGATGGGGACCTCGGGGACCCGCTGTGGTGGCCTCAGGAAAGGCCAGTCCCCATGCGAGTTCCTCGGGGTCCTCTCGGGATTCCTCTGCCGTCGATGCCGGGGCCTAAGACCTTGTGTGGAGTCGGGTACGAAACCTTAGGATTCCTCTCCAGTGCTGACATGGATCTTGGGGTACTTCTGGAGTCTCCCCAGGGGAGTCAGTCCTCGTCTCGAATGCGGGCATGCACTTGCGCTTTCCTCCAGAGCGGTAGCAGCAGTGTCACGCAGTCCTCCGCGTGGATCAAAGGATTTATGGTTTTCCCTCGAGTCTTTCCCACGAGTCTTTCCCACGAGGCTTTCCCACAGGGCTGTCCCACGTGCACACGTGGTGGGAGTAGATCCTCGGCTTGAACGTCAAGGCAGTGCAGGGAAAACAGGTTCCTCTGGAATGGACTGACACATCTGGGGGACTCTTGGAATGGTGGCACGACCCTGGAGTTCCTCTCGCCTTTCCTGTGGAGAGTGCCTCCTCTTGAGATGCGACGGGAAAGCCGAATATTCTTTCCCTACGAAACAGGGAAAGGATCCCTCATCTCGAGCTAGGAGGCGGAAACGGGGCTCCCCTGGATTTGTGCGGGACCCTCGTGCTTCCTCTCGAGTGGAGACGGGTATGTCGGGGAACTTCTTGAGTAGCAGCAAGGGTGTGAATGACCCTTTGGAAGTTCCAGTGGTTAGATGTGATTAGCCTCGAGAAGCCTCAGCGGAAATGGGCCTCATCTCGCCTGGAGGGCAAAACCTCCTTGATTTTCTCGAGTTGCGGCAGGTGCTCTCGACTTACGAAGGGGAGCTCGGGGACCCGCTGTGGTGGCCTCAGGAAAGGCCAGTCCCCATGCGAGTTCCTCGGGGGCCTCTCGGGATTCCTCTGCCGTCGATTCCGGGGCCTAAGTCCTTGTGTGGAGTCGGGGCCGGAACCTGAGGATTCCTCTCCAGTGCTGACATGGATCTTGGGGGAACTTCTGGGGTCTCCCCAGGGGAGTCAGTCCTCGTCCCGAATGCGGGCATGCACTTGCACTTTCCTAAAGAGCGGTAGCAGCAGTGTCACGCAGTCCGCCACGTGGATCAATGGATCTATGGTTTTCCCTGGAGTCTTTCCCACGAGGCTTTCCCACAGGGCTGTCCCACGTGCACACGTGGTGGGAGTCGATCCTCGGCTTGAACGTCAAGGCAGTGCAGGGAAAACAGGTTCCTCTGGAATGGACTGACACATCTGGGGGTCTCTTGGAATGGTGGCACGACCCTGGAGTTCCTCTCGCCTTTCCTGTGGAGAGTGCCTCCTCTTGAGATGCGACGGGAACGTCGAAAATTCTTTCCCGACGAAACAGGGAAAGGATCCCTCATCTCGAGCTAGGAGGCGGAAACGGGGATCCCCTGGATGTGTGCGGGACCCTCGTGCTTCCTCTCGAGTGGAGACGGGAATGTCAGGGAACTTCTTGAGTTGCAGCAAGGGTGTGAAGGACCCTTTGGAAGTTCCAGTGGTTAGACGTGATTTGCCTCGAGAAGCCTTAGCGGAAATGGGCCTCACCTCGCCTGGAGGGCAAAACCTCCTGGATTTTCTCGAGTTGCGGCAGGTGCTCCCGACTTACGACGGGGACCTCAGGGACCCGCTCTGGTGGCCTCAGGAAAGGCCAGTCCCCATGCGAGTTCCTCGGGGGCCTCTCGGGATTCCTCTCCCGTCGATGCCGGGGCCTAAGACCTTGTGTGGAGTCCGGGCCGGAACCTGAGGATTCCTCTCCAGTGCTCACATGGATCTTGGGGTACTTCTGGAGTCTCCCCAGGGGAGTCAGTCCTCGTCTCGAATGCGGGCATGCACTTGTGCTTTCCTCCGGAGCGGTAGCAGCAGTGTCACGCAGTCCGCCGCGTGGATCAAAGGATCTATGGTTTTCCCTCGAGTCTTTCCCGGGAGGCTTTCCCACGAGGCTTTCCCACAGGGCTGTCCCACGTGCACACGTGGTGGGAGTCGATCCTCGGCTGGAACGTCAAGGCAGTGCAGGGAAAACAGGTTCCTCTGGAATGGACTGACACATCTGGGGGACTCGTGGAATGGTGGCACGACCCTGGAGTTCCTCTCGCCTTTCCAGTGCAGAGCGCCTCCTCTTGAGATGCGACGGGAACGCCGGGAAATCTTTCCCTACGAAATAGGGAAAGGATCCCTCATCTCGAGCTATGATGCGGAAACGGGGCTCCCCTGGATGTGTGCGGGACCCTCGTGCTTCCTCTCGAGTGGAGACGGGTATGTCGGGGAATTTCTTGAGTTGCAGCAACGGTGTGAAGGACCCTTTGGAAGTTACAGTGGTTAGATGTGATTAGCCTCGAGAAGCTTCAGCGGAAATGGGCCTCATCTCGCCTAGAGGGCAAAACCTTCTGGATTTTCTCGAGTTGAGGCAGGTGCTCTAGACTTACGATGGGGACCTCGGGGACCCGCTGTGGTGGCCTCAGGAAAGGCCAGTCCCCATGCGAGTTCCTCGGGGTCCTCTCGGGATTCCTCTGCCGTCGATGCCGGGGCCTAAGACCTTGTGTGGAGTCGGGTACGAAACCGTAGGATTCCTCTCCAGTGCTGACATGGATCTTGGGGTACTTCTGGAGTCTCCCCAGGGGAGTCAGTCCTCGTCTCGAATGCGGGCATGCACTTGCGCTTACCTCCAGAGCGGTAGCAGCAGTGTCACGCAGTCCGCCGCGTGGATCAAAGGATCTATGGTTTTCCCTCGAGTCTTTCCCACGAGGCTTTCCCACGAGGCTTTCCCACAGGGCTGTCCCACGTGCACACGTGGTGGGAGTAGATCCTCGGCTTGAACGTCAAGGCAGTGCAGGGAAAACAGGTTCCTCTGGAATGGACTGACACATCTGGGGGACTCTTGGAATGGTGGCACGACCCTGGAGTTCCTCTCGCCTTTCCTGTGGAGAGTGCCTCCTCTTGAGATGCGACGGGAAAGCCGAAAATTCTTTCCCTAGGAAACAGGGAAAGGATCCCTCATCTCGAGCTAGGAGGCGGAAACGGGGCTCCCCTGGATTTGTGCGGGACCCTCGTGCTTCCTCTCGAGTGGAGACGGGTATGTCGGGGAACTTCTTGAGTAGCAGCAAGGGTGTGAATGACCCTTTGGAAGTTCCAGTGGTTAGATGTGATTAGCCTCGAGAAGCCTCAGCGGAAATGGGCCTCATCTCGCCTGGAGGGCAAAACCTCCTGGATTTTCTCGAGTTGCGGCAGGTGCTCTCGACTTACGACGGGGACCTCAGGGACCCGCTCTGGTGGCCTCAGGAAAGGCCAGTCCCCATGCGAGTTCCTCGGGGTCCTCTCGGGATTCCTCTGCCGTCGATGCCGGGGCCTAAGACCTTGTGTGGAGTCGGGTACGGAACCTGAGGATTCCTCTCCAGTGCTGACATGGATCTTGGGGTACTTCTGGAGTCTCCCTAGGAGTCAGTCCTCGTCTCGAATGCGGGCATGCACTTGCGCTTTCCTCCAGAGCGGTAGCAGCAGTCTCACGCAGTCCGCCGCGTGGATCAAAGGATCTATGGTTTTCCCTCGAGTCTTTCCCACGAGGCTTTCCCACAGGGCTGTCCCAAGTGCACACGTGGTGGGAGTCGATCCTCGGCTTGAACGTCAAGTCAGTGCAGGGAAAACAGTTTCCTCTGGAATGGACTGACACATCTGGGGGACTCTTGGAATTGTGGCACGACCCTGGAGTTCCTCTCGCCTTTCCTGAGGAGAGTGCCTCCTCTTTAGATGCGACGGGACCGCCGAAAATTCTTTCCCTACGAAACAGGGAAAGGATCCCTCATCTCGAGCTAGGAGGCGGAAACGGGGCTCCCCTGGATGTGTGCGGGACCCTCGTGCTTCCTCTCGAGTGGAGACGGGTATGTCGGGGAACTTCTTGAGTTGCAGCAACGGTGTGAAGGACCCTTTGGAAGTTACAGCGGTTAGATGTGATTAGCCTCGAGAAGCCTCAGCGGAAATGGGCCTCATCTCGCCTGGAGGGCAAAACCTCCTGGATTTTCTCGAGTTGAGGCAGGTGCTCTAGACTTACGACGGGAACCTCAGGGACCCGCTCTGGTGGCCTCAGGAAAGGCCAGTCCCCATGCGAGTTCCTCGGGGGCCTCTCGGGATTCCTCTGCCGTCGGTTCCGGGGCCTGAGACCTTGTGTGGAGTCGGGGCCGGAACCTGAGGATTCCTCTCCAGTGCTGACATGGATCTTGGGGGAACTTCTGGAATCTCCCCAGGGGAGTCAGTCCTCGTCCCGAATGTGGGCATGCACATGCACTTTCCTAAAGAGCGGTAGCAGCAGTGTCACGCAGTCCGCCACGTGGATCAATGGATCTATGGTTTTCCCTCGAGTCTTTCCCACGAGGCTTTCCCACAGGGCTGTCCCACGTGCACACGTGGTGGGAGTCGATCCTCGGCTTGAACGTCAAGGCAGTGCAGGGAAAACAGGTTCCTCTGGAATGGACTGACACATCTGGGGGACTCTTAGAATGGTGGCACGACCCTGGAGTTCCTCTCGCCTTTCCTGTGGAGAGTACCTCCTCTTGAGATGCGACGGGAACGCCGAAAATTCTTTCCCGACGAAACAGGGAAAGGATCCCTCATCTCGAGCTAGGAGGCGGAAACGGGGCTCCCCTGGATGTGTGCGGGACCCTCGTGCTTCCTCTTGAGTGGAGACGGGTATGTCGGGGAACTTCTTGAGTTGCAGCAAGGGTGTGAATGACCCTTTGGAAGTTCCAGTGGTTAGATGTGATTAGCCTCGAGAAGCCTCAGCGGAAATGGGCCTCATCTCGCCTGGAGGGCAAAACCTCCTGGATTTTCTCGAGTTGCGGCAGGTGCTCTCGACTTACGACGGGGACCTCAGGGACCCGCTCTGGTGGCCTCAGGAAAGGCCAATCCCCATGCGAGTTCCTCGGGGGCCTCTCGGGATTCCTCTGCCGTCGATGCCGGGGCCTAAGACCTTGTGTGGAGTCGGTTACGGAACCTAAGGATTCCTCTCCAGTGCTGACATGGATCTTGGGGTACTTCTGGAGTCTCCCCAGGGGAGTCAGTGCTCGTCTCGAATGCGGGCATGCACTTGCGCTTTCCTCCAGAGCGGTAGCAGCAGTGTCACGCAGTCTGCCGCGTGGATCAAAGGATCTATGGTTTTCCCTCGAGTCTTTCCCACGAGGCTTTCCCACGAGGCTTTCCCACAGGGCTGGCCCACGTGCACACGTGGTGGGAGTCGATCCTCGGCTTGAACGTCAAGGCAGTGCAGGGAAAAAAGGTTCCTCTGGAATGGACTGACACATCTGGGGGACTCTTGGAATGGTGGCACGACCCTGGAGTTCCTCTCGCCTTTCCTGTGGAGAGCGCCTCCCCTTGAGATGCGACGGGAACGCCGGCAATTCTTGCCCTACGAAACAGGGAAATGATCCCTCATCTCGAGCTAGGAGGAGGAAACGGGGCTCCCCTGGATGTGTGCGGGACCCTCGTGCTTCCTCTCGAGTGGAGACTGGATGTCGGGGAACTTCTTGAGTGGCAGCAAGGGTGTGAAGGACCCTTTGGAAGTTCCAGTGGTTAGATGTGATTAGCCTCGAGAAGCCTCAGCGGAAATGGGCCTCATCTCGCCTGGAGGGCAAAACCTCCTGGATTTTCTCGAGTTGCGGCAGGTGCTCTCGACTTACGGCGGGGACCTCAGGGACCCGCTCTGGTGGCCTCAGGAAAGGCCAGTCCCCATGCGAGTTCCTCGGGGGCCTCTCGGGATTGCTCTCCCGTCGATGCCGGGGCCTAAGACCTTGTGTGGAGTCGGGACCGGAACCTGAGGATTCCTCTCCAGTGCTGACATGGATCTTGGGGTATTTCTGGAGTCTCCCCAGGGGTGTCAGTCCTCATTTCGAATGCTGGCATGCACTTGCGCTTTCCTCCAGAGCGGTAGCAGCAGTGTCACGCAGTCCGCCGCGTGGATCAAAGGATCTATGGTTGTCCCTCGAGTCTTTCCCACGAGGCTTTCCCACAGGGCTGTCCCCCGTGCACACGTGGTGGGAGTCGATCCTCGGCTTGAACGTCAAGGCAGTGCAGGGAAAACAGGTTCCTCTGGAATGGTTGACACATCTGGGGGAGTTTTGGAATGGTGGCACGACCCTGGAGTTCCTCTCGCCTTTCCTGTGGAGAGCGCCTCCTCTTGAGATGCGACGGGAACGCCGGGAATTCTTTCCCTCCGAAACAGGGAAAGCATCCATCATCTCGAGCTAGGAGGCGGAAACGGGGCTCCCCTCGATGTGTGCGGAACCTTCGTGCTTTCTCTCGAGTGGAGACGGGTATGTTGGGGAACTTCTTGAGTTGCAGCAAGGGTGTGAAAGACCCTTTGGAAGTTCCAGTGGTTAGATGTGATTAGCCTCGAGAAGCCTCAGCGGAAATGGGCCTCATCTCGCCTGGAGGGCAAAAGCTCCTGGATTTTCTCGAGTTGCGGCAGGTGCTCTAGACTTACGACGGGGACCTCAGGGACCCGCTCTGGTGGCCTCAGGAAAGGCCAGTCCCCATGCGAGTTCCTCGGGGGCCTCTCGGGATTCCTCTCCCGTCGATGCCGGGGCCTAAGACCTTGTGTGGAGTCGGGGCCGGAACCTGAGGATTCCTCTCCAGTGCTGACATGGATCTTGGGGTACTTCTGGAGTCTCCCCAGGGGAGTCAGTCCTCGTCTCGAATGCGGGCATGCACTTGCGCTTTCCTCCAGAGCGGTAGCAGCAGTGTCACGCAGTCCGCCGCGTGGATCAAAGGATCTATGTTTTTCCCTCGAGTCTTTCCCACGAGGCTTTCCCACGAGGCTTTCCCACAGGGCTGTCCCACGTGCACACGTGGTGGGAGTCGATCATCGGCTTGAACGTCGAGGCAGTGCAGGAAAAACAGATTCCTCTGGAATGGACTGACACATCTGGGGGACTCTTGGAATGGTGGCACGACCCTGGAGTTCCTCTCGCCTTTCCTGTGGAGAGCGCCTCCTCTTGAGATGCGACGGGAACGCCGGGAATTCTTTCCCTCCGAAACAGGGAAAGGATCCATCATCTCGAGCTAGAAGGCGGAAACGGGGCTCCCCTGGATGTGTGCGGGACCCTCGTGCTTTCTCTCGAGTGGAGACGGGTATGTCGGGGAACTTCTTGAGTTGCAGCAAGGGTGTGAAGGACCCGTTGGAAGTTCCAGTGGTTAGATGTGATTAGCCTCGAGAAGCCTCAGCGGAAATGGGCCTCATCTCGCCTGGAGGGCAAAACCTCCTGGATTTTCTCGAGTTGCGGCAGGTGCTCTCGACTTACGACGGGGACCTCAGGGACCCGGGCTGGTGGCCTCAGGAAAGGCCAGTCCCCATGCGAGTTCCTCGGGGGCCTCTCGGGATTCCTCTCCCGTCGATGCCGAGGCCTAAGACCTTGTGTGGAGTCGGGGCCGGAACCTGAGGATTCCTCTCCAGTGCTGACATGGATCTTGGGGTACTTCTGGAGTCTCCCCAGGGGAGTCAGTCCTCGTCTCGAATGCGGGCATGCACTTGCGCTTTCCTCCAGAGCGGTAGCAGCAGTGTCACGCAGTCCGCCGCGTGGATCAAAGGATCTATGATTTTCCCTCGAGTCTTTCCCACGAGGCTTTCCCACAGGGCTTTCCCCCGTGCACACGTGGTTGGAGTCGATCCTCGGCTTGAACGTCAAGGCAGTGCAGGGAAAACAGGTTCCTCTGGAATGGACTGACACATCTGGGGGACACTTGGAATGGTGGCACGACCCTGGAGTTCCTCTCGCCTTTCCTGTGGAGAGCGCCTCCGCTTGATATGCGACGGGAACGCCGGGAATTCTTTCACTACGAAACAGGGAAAGGATCCCTCATCTCGAGCTAGTAGGCGGAAACGGGGCTCCCCTGGATGTGTGCGGGACCCTCGTGCTTCCTCTCGAGTGGAGACGGGTATGTCGGGGAACTTCTTGAGTTGCAGCAAGGGTGTGAATGACCCTTTGGAAGTTCCAGTGGTTAGATGTGATTAGCCTCCTGAAGCGTCAGAGGAAATGGGCCTCATCTCGCCTGGAGGGCAAAACCTCCTGGATTTTCTCGATTTGCGGCAGGTGCTCTCGACTTAAGACGGGGACCTCAGGGACCCGCTCTTGTGGGCTCAGGAAAGGCCAGTCCCCATGCAAGTTCCTCGGGGGCCTCTCGGGATTCCTCTCCCGTCGATTCTGGGGCCTAAGACCTTGTGTGGAGTCGGGGCCGGAACCTGAGGATTCCTCTCCAGTGCTGACATGGATCTTGGGGTACTTCTGGAGTCTCCCCAGGGGAGTCAGTCCTCGTCTCGAATGCGGTCATGCACTTGCGCTTTCCTCCAGAGCGGTAGCAGCAGTCTCACCCAGTCCGCCGCGTGGATCAAAGGATCTATGTTTTTCCCTCGAGTCTTTCCCACGAGGCTTTCCCACAGGACTGTCCCACGTGCACACGTGGTGGGAGTCGATCCTCGGCTTGAACGACAAGGCAGTGCAGGGAAAACAGGTTCCTCTGGAATGGACTGACACATGTGCGGGACTCTTGGAATGGTGGCACGACCCTGGAGTTCTTCTCGCCTTTCCTGTGGAGAGCGCCTCCTCATGAGATTCGACGGGAACGCCGGGAATTCTTTCCCTACGAAACAGGGAAAGGATCCCTCATCTCGAGCTACGAGGCGGAAACGGGGCTCCCCTGGATGTGTGCGGGACCCTCGTGCTTCCTCTCGAGTGGAGACGGTTATGTCGGGGAACTTCTTGAGTTGCAGCAAGGGTGTGAAGGACCCTTTGGAAGTTCCAGTGGTTAGATGTGATTAGCCTCGAGAAGCCTCAGCGGAAATGGGCCTCATCTCGCCTGGAGGGCAAAACCTCCTTGATTTTCTCGAGTTCCGGCAGGTGCTCTCGACTTAGGACGGGGACCTCAGGGACCCGCTCTTGTGTGCTCAGGAAAGGCCAGTCCCCATGCAAGTTCCTCGGGGGGCTCTCGGGATTCCTCTCCCGTCGATGCTGGGGTCTAAGACCTTGTGTGGAGTCGGGGCCGGAACCTGAGGATTCCTCTCCAGTGCTGACATGGATTTTGGGGTAATTCTGGAGTCTCCCCAGGGGAGTCAGTCCTCGTCTCGAATGCGGGCATGCACTTGCCCTTTCCTCCAGAGCGGTAGCAGCAGTGTCACGCAATCCGCCGCGTGGATCAAAGGATCTATGCTTTTCCCTCGAGTCTTTCCCAGGAGGCTTTCCCACGAGGCTTTCCCACAGGACTGTCCCACGTGCACACGTGGTGGGAGTCGTTCCTCGGCTTGAACGTCAAGGCAGTGCAGGGAAAACAGGTTCCTCTGGAATGGACTAACACATCTGGGGGACTCTTGGAAAGGTGGCACGACCCTGGAGTTCCTCTCGCATTTCCTGTGGAGAGCGCCTCCTCTTGAGATGCAACGGGAACGCCGGGAATTCTTTCCCTACAAAACAGGGAGAGGATCCCTCATCTCGAGCTAGGAGGTGGAAACGGGGCTCCCCTGGATGTGTGCGGGACCCTCGTGCTTCCTCTCGAGTGGAGACGAGTATGGCGGGGAACTTCTTGAGTTGAAGCAATGGTGTGAAGGACCCTTTCGAAGTTCCAGTGGTTAGATGTGATTAGCCTTGAGAAGCCTCAGGGGAAATGGGCCTCATCTCGCCTGGAGGGCAAAACCTCCTGGATTTTCTCGAGTTGCGGCAGGTGCTCTCGACTTACGACGGGAACCTCAGGGACCCGGGCTGGTGGCCTCAGGAAAGGCCAGTCCCCATGCGAGTTCTTCGGGAGCCTCTCGGGATTCCTCTCCCGTCGATGCTGGGGCCTAAGACCTTGTGTGGAGTCGGGGCCGGAACCTGAAGATTCCTCTCCAGTGCTGACATGGATCTTGGGGTACTTCTGGAGTCTCCCCAGGGGAGTCAGTCCTCGTCTCGAATGCGGGCATGCACTTGCGCTTTCCTCCAGAGCGGTAGTAGCAGTGTCACGCAGTCCGCCTCGTGGATCAAAGGATCTATGGTTTTCCCTCGAGTCTTTCCCACGAGGCTTTCCCACGAGGCTTTCCCACAGGGCTGTCCCCCGTGCCCACGTGGTGGGAGTCGATCCTCGGCTTGAACGTCAAGGCAGTGCAGGGAAAACAGGTTCCTCTGGAATGGACTGACACATCTGGGGGACACTTGGAATGGTGGCACGACCCTGGAGTTCCTCTCGCCTTTCCTGTGGAGAGCGCCTCCTCTTGAGATGCGACGGGAACGCCGGGAATTGTTTCCCTACGAAACAGGGAAAGGATCCCTCATCTCGAGCTAGGAGGCGGAAACGTGGCTCCCCGGGATGTGTGCGGGACCCGAGTGCTTCCTCTCTAGTGGAGACGGGTATGTCGGGGAACTTCTTGAGTTGCAGCAAGGGTGTGAAGGACCCTTTGGAAGTTCCAGTGGTTAGATGTGATTAGCCTCGAGGAGCCTCAGCGGAAATGGGCCTCATCTCGCCTGGAGGGCAAAACCTCCTGGATTTTCTCGAGTTGCGGCAGGTGCTCTCCACTTACGAAGGGGACATCAGGGACCCGCTCTTGTGGCCTCAGGAAAGGCCAGTCCCCATGCGAGTTCCTCGGGGGCCTCTCGGGATTCCTCTCCCGTCGATGCCGGGGCCTAAGACCTTGTGTGGAGTCGGGGCCGGAACCTGAGGATTCCTCTCCAGTGCTGACATGGATCTTGGGGTACTTCTGGAGTCTCCTCAGGGGAGTCAGTCCTCGTCTCGAATGCGGGCATGCACTTGCGCTTTCCTCCAGAGCGGTAGCAGCAGTGTCACGCAGTCCGCCGCGTGGATCATAGGATCTATGGTTTTCCCTCGAGTCTTTCCCACGAGGCTTTCCCACGAGGCTTTCCCACAGGGCTTTCCCCCGTGCACACGTGGTGGGAGTCGATCCTCGGCTTGAACGTCAAGGCAGTGCAGGGAAAACAGGTTCCTCTGGAATGGACTGACACATCTGGGGGACACTTGGAATGGTGGCACGACCCTGGAGTTCCTCTCGCCTTTCCTGTGGAGAGCGCCTCCTCTTGATATGCGACGGGAACGCCGGGAATTCTTTCCCTACGAAACAGGGAAAGGATCCCTCATCTCGAGCTAGGAGGCGGAAACGGGGCTCCCCTGGATGTGTGCGGGACCCTCGTGCTTCCTCTCGAGAGGAGACGGGTATGTCGGGGAACTTCTTGAGTTGCAGCAAGGGTGTGAATGACCCTTTGGAAGTTCCAGTGGTTAGATGTGATTAGCCTCCTGAAGGGTCAGAGGAAATGGGCCTCATCTCGCCTGGAGGGCAAAACCTCCTGGATTTTCTCGATTTGCGGCAGGTGCTCTCGACTTAAGACGGGGACCTCAGGGACCCGCTCTTGTGGGCTCAGGAAAGGCCAGTCCCCATGCAAGTTCCTCGGGGGCCTCTCGGGATTCCTCTCCCGTCGATGCTGGGGCCTATGACCTTGTGTGGAGTCGGGGCCGGAACCTGAGGATTCCTCTCCAGTGCTGACATGGATCTTGGGGTACTTCTGGAGTCTCCCCAGGGGAGTCAGTCCTCGTCTCGAATGCGGTCATGCACTTGCGCTTTCCTCCAGAGCGGTAGCAGCAGTCTCACGCAGTCCGCCGCGTGGATCAAAGGATCTATGGTTTTCCCTCGAGTCTTTCCCAGGAGGCTTTCCCACAGGACTGTCCCACGTGCACACGTGGTGGGAGCCGATCCTCGGCTTGAACGACAAGGCAGTGCAGGGAAAACAGGTTCCTCTGGAATGGACTGACACATGTGCGGGACTCTTGGAATGGTGGCACGACCCTGGAGTTCTTCTCGCCTTTCCTGTGGAGAGCGCCTCCTCTTGAGATTCGACGGGAACGCCGGGAATTCTTTCCCTACGAAACAGGGAAAGGATCCCTCATCTCGAGCTAGGAGGCGGAAACGGGGCTCCCCTGGATGTGTGCAGGACCCTCGTGCTTCCTCTCGAGTGGAGACGGGTATGTCGGGGAACTTCTTGAGTTGCAGCAAGGGTGTGAAGGACCCTTTGGAAGTTCCAGTGGTTAGATGTGATTAGCCTCTAGAAGCCTCAGCGGAAATGGGCCTCATCTCGCCTGGAGGGCAAAACCTCCTTGATTTTCTCGAGTTGCGGCAGGTGCTCTCGACTTACGATGGGGACCTCAGGGACACGCTCTTGTGGGCTCAGGAAAGGCCAGTCCCCATGCAAGTTCCTCGGGGGGCTCTCGGGATTCCTCTCCCGTCGATGCCGGGGTCTAAGACCTTGTGTGGAGTCGGGGCCGGAACCTGAGGATTCCTCTCCAGTGCTGACATGGATTTTGGGGTAATTCTGGAGTCTCCCCAGGGGAGTCAGTCCTCGTCTCGAATGCGGGCATGCACTTGCCCTTTCCTCCAGAGCGGTAGCAGCAGTGTCACGCAATCCGCCTCGTGGATCAAAGGATCTATGCTTTTCCCTCGAGTCTTTCCCAGGAGGCTTTCCCACGAGGCTTTCCCACAGGACTGTCCCACGTGCACACGTGGTGGGAGTCGTTCCTCGGCTTGAACGTCAAGGCAGTGCAGGGAAAACAGGTTCCTCTGGAATGGACTAACACATCTGGGGGACTCTTGGAATGGTGGCACGACCCTGGAGTTCCTCTCGCATTTCCTGTGGAGAGCGCCTCCTCTTGAGATGCAACGGGAACGCCGGGAATTCTTTCCCTACGAAACAGGGAAAGGATCCCTCATCTCGAGCTAGGAGGTGGAAACGGGGCTCCCCTGGATGTGTGCGGGACCCTCGTGCTTCCTCTCGAGTGGAGACGAGTATGGCGGGGAACTTCTTGAGTTGAAGCAATGGTGTGAAGGACCCTTTGGAAATTCCAGTGGTTAGATGTGATTAGCCTCGAGAAGCCTCAGCGGAAATGGGCCTCATCTCGCCTGGAGGGCAAAACCTCCTGGATTTTCTCGAGTTGCGGCAGGTGCTCTCGACTTACGACGGGGACCTCAGGGACCCGGGCTGGTGGCCTCAGGAAAGGCCAGTCCCCATGCGAGTTCTTCGGGAGCCTCTCGGGATTCCTCTCCCGTCGATGCCGGGGCCTAAGACCTTGTGTGGAGTCGGGGCCGGAACCTGAGGTTTCCTCTCCAGTGCTGACATGGATCTTGGGGTACTTCTGGAGTCTCCCCAGGGGAGTCAGTCCTCGTCTCGAATGCGGGCATGCACTTGCGCTTTCCTCCAGAGCGGTAGTAGCAGTGTCACGCAGTCCGCCTCGTGGATCAAAGGATCTATGGTTTTCCCTCGAGTCTTTCCCACGAGGCTTTCCCACGAGGCTTTCCCACAAGGCTGTCCCCCGTGCCCACGTGGTGGGAGTCGATCCTCGGCTTGAACGTCAAGGCAGTGCAGGGAAAACAGGTTCCTCTGGAATGGACTGACACATCTGGGGGACACTTGGAATGGTGGCACGACCCTGGAGTTCCTCTCGCCTTTCCTGTGGAGAGCGCCTCCTCTTGAGATGCGACGGGAACGCCGGGAATTGTTTCCCTACGAAACAGGGAAAGGATCCCTCATCTCGAGCTAGGAGGCGGAAACGTGGCTCCCCGGGATGTGTGCGGGACCCGAGTGCTTCCTCTCGAGTGGAGACGGGTATGTCGGGGAACTTCTTGAGTTGCAGCAAGGGTGTGAAGGACCCTTTGGAAGTTCCAGTGGTTAGATGTGATTAGCCTCGAGGAGCCTCAGCGGAAATGGGCCTCATCTCGCCTGGAGGGCAAAACCTCCTGGATTTTCTCGAGTTGCGGCAGGTGCTCTCGACTTACGAAGGGGACATCAGGGACCCGCGCTGGTGGCCTCAGGAAAGGCCAGTCCCCATGCGAGTTCCTCGGGGGCCTCTCGGAATTCCTCTCCCGTCGATGCCGTGGCCTAAGACCTTGTGTGGAGTCGGGGACGGAACCTGAGGATTCCTCTCCAGTGCTGACATGGATCTTGGGGTACTTCTGGAGTCTTCCCAGGGGAGTCAGTCCTCGTCTCGAATGCGGGCATGCACTTGCGCTTTCCTCCAGAGCGGTAGCAGCAGTGTCACGCAGTCCGTCGCGAGGATCAAAGGATCTATGGTTTTCCCTCAAGTCTTTCCCACGAGGCTTTCTGACGAGGCTTTCCCACAGGGCGGTCCCACTTGCAAACGTGGTGGGAGTCGATCCTCGGCTTGAACGTCAAGGCAGTGCAGGGAAAACAGGTTCCTCTGGAATGGACTGACACATCTGGGGGACTCTTGGAATGGTGGCACGACCCTGGAGTTCCTCTCGCCTTTCCTGTGGAGAGCGCCTCCTCTTGAGATGCGACGGGAACGCCGGGAATTCTTTCCCTACGAAACAGGGAAAGGATCCCTCATCTCGAGCTAGGAGGCGGAAACGGGGCTCCCCTGGATGTGTGCGGGACCCTCGTGCTTTCTCTCGAGTGGAGACGGGTATGTCGGGGAACTTCTTGAGTTGCAGCAAGGGTGTGAAGGACCCTTTGGTAGTTCCAGTGTTTAGATGTGATTAGCCTCGAGAAGCCTCAGCGGAAATGGGCCTCATCTCGCCTGGAGGGCAAAACCTCCTGGATTTTCTCGAGTTGCGGCAGGTGCTCTCGACTTACGGCGGGGACCTCAGGGACCCGCTCTGGTGGCCTCAGGAAAGGCCAGTCCCCATGCGAGTTCCACGGGGGCTTCTCGGGATTCCTCACCCTTCGATGCCGGGACCTAAGACCTTGTGTGGAGTCGGGGCCGGAACCTGAGGATTCCTCTCCAGTGCTGACATGGATCTTGGGGTACTTCTGGAGTCTCCCCAGGGGAGTCAGTCCTCGTCTCGAATGCGGGCATGCACTTGTGCTTTACTCCAGAGTGGTAGCAGCAGTGTCACACAGTCCACCGCGTGGATTAAGGATCTATGGTTTTCCCTCGAGTCTTTCCCACGAGGCATTCCCACGAGGCTTTCCCACAGGGCTGTCCCACGTGCACACGTGGTGGGAGTCGATCCTCGGCTTGAACGTCATGACAGTGCAGGGAAAACAGGTTCCTCTGGAATGGACTGACACATCTGGGGGACTCTTGGAATGGTGGCACGACCCTGGAGTTCCTCTCGCCTTTCGTGTGGATAGCGCCTCCTCTTGAGATGCGACGGGAACGCCGGGAATTCTTTCCCTACGAAACAGGGAAAGGAACCCTCATCTCGAGCTAGGAGGCGGAAACGGGGCTCCCCTGGATGTGTGCGGGACCCTCGTGCTTCCTCTCGAGTGGAGACGGGTATGTCGGGAAACTTCTTGAGTTGCAGCAAGGGTGTGAAGGACCCTTTGGAAGTTTCAGTGGTTAGATGTGTTTAGCCTCGAGAAAATTCAGCGGAAATGGGCCTCATCTCTCCTGGAGGGCAAAACCTCCTGGATTTTCTCGAGTTGCGGCAGGTGCTCTCGACTTACGACGGGGACCTCAGGGACCCGCGCTTGTGGCCTCAGGAAAGGCCAGTCCCCATGAGAGTTCCTCGGGGGCCTCTCGGGATTCCTCTCCCGTCGATGCCGGGGCCTAAGACCTTGTGTGGAGTCGGGGCCGGAACCTGAGGATTCCTCTCAAGTGTTGACATGGATCTTGGGGTACTTCTGGAGTCTCCCCAGTGGAGTCAGTGCTCGTCTCGAATGCGGGCATGCACTTGCGCTTTCCTCCAGAGCGGTAGCAGCAGTGTCACGCAGTCCACCGCGTGGATCAAAGGATCTATGGTTTTCCCTCGAGTCTTTCCCACGAGGCTTTCTTACGAGGCTTTCCCACAGGGCGGTCCCACGTGCACACGTGGTGGGAGTCGATCCTCGGCTTGAACGTCAAGGCAGTGCAGGGAAAACAGGTTCCTCTGGAATGGACTGACACATCTGGGGGACTCTTGGAATGGTGGCACGACCCTGGAGTTCCTCTCGCCTTTCCTGTGGAGAGCGCCTCCTCTTGAGATGCGACGGGAACGCCGGGAATTCTTTCCCTGAAACAGGGAAAGGATCCCTCATCTCGAGCTAGGAGGCGGAAACGGGGCTCCCCTGGATGTGTGCGGGACCCTCGTGCTTTCTCTCGAGTGGAGACGGGTATGTCGGGGAACTTCTTGAGTTGCATCAAGGGTGTGAAGGACCCTTTGGAAGTTCCAGTGGTTAGATGTGATTAGCCTCGAGTTGCGTCAGCGGACATGGGCCTCATCTCTCCTGGAGGGCAAAACCTCCTGGATTTTCTCGAATTGCGGCAGGTGCTCTCGACTTACGGCGGGGACCTCAGGGAACCGCTCTGGTGGCCTCAGGAAAGGCCAGTCCCCATGCGAGTTCCTCGGGGGCCTCTCGGGATTCCTCTCCCGTCGATGCCGGGGCCTAAGACCTTGTGTGGAGTCGGGACCGGAACCTGAGGATTCCTCTCCAGTGCTGACATGGATCTTGGGGTACTTCTGGAGTCTCCCTAGGGGAGTCAGTCCTCGTCTCGAATGCGGGCATGCACTTGCGCTTTCCTCCAGAGCGGTAGCAGCAGTGTCAAGCAGTCTGCCGCGTGGATCAAAGGATCTATGGTTTTCCCTCGAGTCTTTCCCTCGAGTCTTTCCCAGGAGGCTTTCCCACAGGGCTGTCCCACGTGCACACGTGGTGGGAGTCGATCCTCGGTTTGAACGTCGAGGCAGTGCAGGGAAAACAGATTCCTCTGGAATGGACTGACACATCTGGGGGACTCTTGGAATCGTGGCACGACCCTGGAGTTCTTCTCGCCTTTCCTGTGGAGAGCGCCTCCTCTTGAGATGCGACGGGAAAGCCGGGAATTCTTTCCCTACGAAACAGGGAAAGGATCCCTCATCTCGAGCTAGGAGGCGGAAACGGAGCTTCCCTGGATGTGTGCGGGACCCTCGTGCTTCCTCTCGAGTGGAAACGGGTATGTCGGGGAACTTCTTGAGTTGCAGCAAGGGTGTGAAGGACCCTTTGGAAGTTCCAGTGGTTAGATGTGATTAGACTCGAGAAGTGTCAACGGAAATGGGCCTCATCTCGCCTGGAGGGCAAAACCTCCTGGATTTTCTCGAGTTGCGGCAGGTGCTCTCGACTTACGACGGGGACCTCAGGACCCGCTCTTGTGGGCTCAGAAAGGCCAGTCCCCATGCAAGTTCCTCGGGGGCCTCTCGGGATTCCTCTCCCGTCGATGCCGGGGCCTAAGACCTTGTGTGGAGTCGGGGCCGGAACCTGAGGATTCCTCTCCAGTGCTGACATGGATCTTGGGGTAATTCTGGAGTCTCCCCAGGGGAGTCAGTCCTCGTCTCGAATGCGGGCATGCACTTGCGCTTTCCTCCAGAGCGGTAGCAGCAGTGTCACGCAGTCCGCCGCGTGGATCAAAGGATCTATGGTTTTCCCTCGAGTCTTTCCCACGAGGCTTTCCCACAGGGCTGTCCCACGTGCACACGTGGTGGGAGTCGATCCTCGGCTTGAACGTCAAGACAGTGCAGGGAAAACAGGTACCTCTGGAATGGACTGACACATCTGGGGGACTCTTGGAATGGTGGCACGACCCTGGAGTTCCTCTCGCCTTTCCTGTGGAGAGCGCCTCCTCTTGAGATGCGACGGGAACGCCGGGAAATCTTTCCCTACGAAACAGGGAAAGGATCCCTCATTTCGAGCTAGGAGGCGGAAACGGGGCTCCCCTTGATGTGTGCGGGACCCCACGTGCTTCCTCTCGAGTGGAGACGGGTATATCGGGGAACTTCTTCATTTGCAGCAAGGTTGTGATGGTCCCTTTGGAAGTTCCAGTGGTTAGACGTGATTAACCTCGAGAAGCCTCAGCGTAAATGGTCCTCATCTCGCCTGGAGGGCAAAACCTCCTGGATTTTCTCGAGTTGCGGCAGGTGATCGCGACTTACGACGGGGACCTAAGGGACCCGCTCTGGTGGCCTCATTAAAGGCCAGTCCCCATGCGAGTTCCTCGGGGGCCTCTCGGGATTCCTCTCCCGTCGATGCCGGGGAATAAGACCTTGTGTGGAGTCGGGGCCGGAACAAGAAGATTCCTCTCCAGTGCTGACATGGATCTTGGGGTACTTCAGGAGTCTCCCCAGGGGAGTCAGTCCTCGTCTCGAATGCGGGCATGCACTTGCGCTTTCCTCCAGAGCGGTAGCCGCAGTGTTACGCAGTCCGCCGCGTGGATCAAAGGATCTATGGTTTTCCCTCGAGTCTTTCCCACGAGGCTTTCCCACAGGGCTGTCCCACGTGCACACGTGGTGGGAGTCGATCCTCGGCTTGAACGTCAAGGCAGTGCAGGGAAAACAGGTTCCTCTGGAATGGACTGACATATCTGGGGGACTCTTGGAATGGTGGCACGACCCTGGAGTTCCTCTCGCCTTTCCTGTGGAGAGCGCCTCCTCTTGAATTGCGACGGGAACGCCGGGAATTCTTTCCCTACGAAACAGGAAAAGGATCCCTCATCTCGAGCTAGGAGGCGGAAACGGGGCTCCCCTGTCTGTGTGCGGGACCCCGAGCTTCCTCTCGAGTGGAGACGGGAATGTCAGGGAACTTCTTGAGTTGCAGCAAGGGTGTGAAGGACCCTTTGGAAGTTCCAGTGGATAGATGTGATTAGCCTCGAGAAGCCTCAGCGGAAATGGGCCTCATCTCCGCTGGAGGGCAAAACCTCCTGGATTTTCTCGAGTTGCGGCAGGTGCTCTCGACTTACGACGGGGACCTCAGGGACCCGCTCTGGTGACCTCAGGAAAGGCCAGTCCCCATGCGAGTTCCACGGGGGCTTCTCCGGATTCCTCACCCGTCGATGCCGGGACCTAAGACCTTGTGTGGAGTTGGGCCGGAACCTGAGGATTCCTCTCCAGTGCTGACATGGATCTTGGGGTACTTCTGGAGTCTCCCCAGGGGAGTCAGTCCTCGTCTCGAATGCGGGCATGCACTTGTGCTTTACTCCAGAGTGGTAGCAGCAGTGTCACACAGTCCACCGCGTGGATTAAGGATCTATGGTTTTCCCTCGAGTCTTTCCCACGAGGCATTCCCACGAGGCTTTCCCACAGGGCTGTCCCACGTGCACACGTGGTGGGAGTCGATCCTCGGCTTGAACGTCATGACAGTGCAGGGAAAACAGGTTCCTCTGGAATGGACTGACACATCTGGGGGACTCTTGGAATGGTGGCACGACCCTGGAGTTCCTCTCGCCTTTCCTGTGGAGAGCGCCTCCTCTTGAGATGCGACGGGAACGCCGGGAATTCTTTCCCTACGAAACAGGGAAAGGAACCCTCATCTCGAGCTAGGAGGCGGAAACGGGGCTCCCCTGGATGTGTGCGGGACCCTCGTGCTTCCTCTCGAGTGGAGACGGGTACGTCGGGGAACTTCTTGAGTTGCAGCAAGGGTGTGAAGGACCCTTTGGAAGTTCCAGTGGTTAGATGTGATTAGCCTCGAGAAGCCTCAGTGGAAATGGGCCTCAACTCGCCTGGAGGGCAAAACCTCCTGGATTTTCTCGAGTTGCGACAGGTGCTCTCGGCTTACGACGGGGACCTCTGGGACCCGCTCTGGTGGCCTCAGGAAAGGCCAGTCCTCATGCGAGTTCCTCGGGGGCCTCTCGGGATTCCACTCCCGTCGATGCCGGGGCCTAAGACCTTGTGTGGATTCGGGGCCGGAACCTGAGGATTCCTCTCCAGTGCTGACATGGATCTTGGGGTACTTCTGGAGTCTCCCCAGGGGAGTCAGTCCTCGTCTCGAATGCGGGCATGCACTTGCGCTTTCCTCCAGAGCGGTAGCAGCAGTGTCACGCAGTCCGCCGCGTGAATCAAAGGATCTATGGTTTTCCCTCGAGTCTTTCCCAGGATCCTTTCCCACGAGGCTTTCCCACAGGTCTGTCCCACGTGCACATGTGGTGGGAGTCGATCCTCGGCTTGAACGTCAAGGCAGTGCAGGGAAAGCAGGTTCCTCTGGAATGGACTGACACATCTGGGGGACTCTTGGAATGGTGGCACGACCCTGGAGTTCCTCTCGCCTTCCTGTGGAGAGTGCCTTCTCTTGAGATGCGACGGAACGCCGGGAATTCTTTCCCTACGAAACAGGGAAAAGATCCCTCATCTCGAGCTAGGAGGCGGAAACGGGGCTCCCCTGGATGTGTGCGGGACCCTCGTGCTTCCTCTCGAGTGGAGACGGGTATGTCGGGGAACTTCTTGAGTTGCAGCAAGGGTGTGAAGGACCCTTTGGAAGTTCCAGTGGTTAGATTTGATTAGCCTCGAGAAGCCTCAGCGGAAATGGGCCTCATGTCGCCTGGAGGGCAAAACCTCCTGGAAGTTCTCGAGTTGCGGCAGGTGCTCTCGACTTATGCCGGGGACCTCGGGACCCGCTCTGGTGGCCTCAGGAAAGGCCAGACCCATGCGAGTTCCTCGGGGGCCTCTCGGGATTCCTCTCCCATCGATGCCGGGGCCTAAGACCTTGTGTGGAGTCGGGGCCGGAACCTGAGGATTCCTCTCCAGTGCTGACATGGATCTTGAGGTACTTCTGGAGTCTCCCCCGGGGAGTCAGTCCTCGTCTCGAATGCGGGCATGCACTTGCGCTTTCCTCCAGAGCGGTAGCAGCAGTGTCACGCAGTCCGCCGCGTGGATCAAAGGATCTATGGTTTTCCCTCGAGTCGTTCCCTCCGGGCTTTCCCACGAGGCTTTCCCACAGGGCTGTCCCACGTGCACACGTGGTGGGAGTCGATCATCGGCTTGAACGTCAAGGCAGTGCAGGGAAAACAGGTTCCTCTGGAATGGACTGACACATCTGGGGGACTCTTGGAATGGTGGCACGACCCTGGAGTTCCTCTCGCCTTTCCTGTGGAGAGCGCCTCGTCTTGAGATGCGACGCGAACGCGGGGAATTCTTTCCCTACGAAACGGGGAAAGGATCCCTCATCTCGAGCTAGGAGGCGGAAACGGGGCTCCCTTGGATGTGTGCGGGACCCTCGTGCTTCCTCTCGAGTGGAGACGGGTATGTCGGGGAAATTCTTGAGTGGCAGCAAGGATGTGAAGGACCCATTGGAAGTTCCAGTGTTTAGATGTGATTAGCCTCGAGAAGCCTCAGCGGAAAAGGGCCTCATCTCGCCTGGAAGGCAAAACCTCCTGGATTTTCTCGAGTTGCGGCAGCTGCTCTCGACTTACGACGGGGACCTCAGGGACCCGCTCTGGTGGCCTCAGGAAAGGCCAGTCCCCATGCGAGTTCCTCGGGGGCCTCTCGGGATTCCTCTCCCGTCGATGCCGGGGCCTAAGACCTTGTGTGGAGTCGGGGCCGGAACCTAGGATTAATCTCCTGTGCTGACAGGGATGTTTGGGTACTTCTGGAGTCTCCCCAGGGGAGTCAGTCCTCGTCTCGAATGCGGTCATGCACTTGCGCTTTCCTCCAGAGCGGTAGCAGCAGTGTCACGCAGTCTGCCGCGTGGAGCAAACGATCTATGGTTTTCCGTCGAGTCTTTCCCACGAGGCTTTCCCACGAGGCTTTCCCACAGGGCTGTCCCCGTGCACACGTTGTGGGAGTCTATCCTCGGCTTGATCGTCAAGGCAGTGCAGGGAAAATAGGTTCCTCTGGAATGGACTGACACATCTGGGGGACTCTTGGAATGGTGGCACAACCCTGGAGTTCCTCTCGCCTTTCCTGTGGAGAGCGCCTCCTCTTGAGATGCGACGGGAACGCCGGGAATTCTTTCCTTAGGAAACAGGGAAAGGATCCCTCTTCTCGAGCTAGGAGGCTGAAACGGGGCTCCCCTGGATGTGTGCGGGACCCTCGTTCTTCCTCTCGAGTGGAGACGGGTATGTCTGGGAACCTCTTGAGTTGCAGCAAGGGTGTGAAGGACCCTTTGGAAGTTCCAGTGGTTACATGTGATTAGCATCGAGAAGCCTCAGCGGAAATGGGCCTCATCTCGCCTGGAGGGCAAAACCTCCTGGATTTTCTCGAGTTGCGGCAGGTGCTCTCGACTTACGACGGGGACCTCAGGGACCCGCCCTGGTGGCCTCAGGAAAGGCCAGTCCCCATGCGAGTTCCTCGGGGGCCTCTCGGGATTCCTCTCCCGTCGATGCCGGGGCCTAATACCTTGTGTGGATTCGGGGCCGGAACCTGAGGATTCCTCTCCAGTGCTGACATGGATCTTAGGGTACTTCTGGAGTCTCCCCAGGGGAGTCAGTGCTCGTCTCGAATGCGGGCATGCACTTGTGCTTTCCTCCAGAGCGGTAGCAGCAGTGTCACCCAGTCCGCCGCGTGGATAAAAGCATCTATGGTTTTTGCTCGAGTCTTTCCCACGAGGCTTTCCCAGGAGGCTTTCTCACAGGGCTGTCCCACGTGCACACGTGGTGGGAGTCGATCCTCGGCTTGAACGTCAAGGCAGTGCAGGGAAAACAGGTTCCTCTGGAATGGAGTGACACATCTGGGTGACTCTTGGAATGGTGGAACGACCCTGGAGTTCCTCTCGCCTTTCCTATGGAGAGCGCCTCCTCTTGAGATGCGACGGAACACCGGGAATTCTTTCCCTACGAAACAGGGAAAGGATCCCTCATCTTGAGCTAGGAGGCAGAAACGGGGCTCCCCTGGGTGTGTGCGGGACACCCGTGCTTCCTCTCGAGTGGAGACGTGTATGTCGGGGAACTTCTTGAGTGGCAGCAAGGGTGTGAAGGACCCTTTGGAAGTTCCAGTGGTTAGATGTGATTAGCCTCGAGAAGCCTCAGCGGAAAAGGGCCTCATCTCGCCTGGAAGGCAAAACTTCCTGGATTTTCTCGAGTTGCGGCAGCTGCTCTCGACTTACGACGGGGACCTCAGGGACCCGCTCTGGTGGCCTCAGGAAAGGCCAGTCCCCATGCGAGTTCCTCGGGGGCCTCTCGGGATTTCTCTCCCATCGATGCCGGGGCCTAAGACCTTGTGTGGAGTCGGGGCCGGAACCTGAGGATTCCTCTCCAGTGCTGACATGGATCTTGAGGTACTTCTGGAGTCTCCCCAGGGGAGTCAGTCCTCGTCTCGAATGCGGGCATGCACTTGAGCTTTCCTCCAGAGGGGTAGCAGCAGTGTCCCGCTATCGGCCGCGTGGATCAAAGGATCTATGTTTTTCCCTCGAGTCTTTCCCACGAGGCTTTCCCACGAGGCTTTCCCACAGGGCTGTCCCACGTGCACACGTGGTAGGAGTCGATCCTCGGCTTGCACGTCAAGACAGTGCAGGGAAAACAGGTTCCTCTGGAATGGACTGACACATCTGGGGGACTCTTGGAATGGTGGCACGACCCTGGAGTTCCTCTCGCCTTTCCTGTGGAGAGCGCCACCTCTTGAGATGAGACGGGAATGCCAGGAATTCTTTCCCTACGAAACAGGGAAAGGATCCCTCATCTCGAGCTAGGAGGCGGAAACGGGGCTCCCCTGGATGTGTGCGGGACCCTCGTGCTTCCTCTCGAGTGGAGACGGGTACGTCGGGGAACTTCTTGAGTTGCAGCAAGGGTGTGAAGGACCCTTTGGAAGTTCCAGTGGTTAGATGTGATTAGCCTCGAGAAGCCTCAGTGGAAATGGGCCTCATCTCGCCTGGAGGGCAAAACCTCCTGGATTTTCTCGAGTTGCGACAGGTGCTCTCGGCTTACGACGGGGACCTCTGGGACCCGCTCTGGTGGCCTCAGGAAAGGCCAGTCCTCATGCGAGTTCCTCGGGGGCCTCTCGGGATTCCACTCCCGTCGATGCCAGGGCCTAAGACCTTGTGTGGATTCGGGGCCGGATCCTGAGGATTCTTCTCCAGTGCTGACATGGATCTTGGGGTACTTCTGGAGTCTCCCCAGGGGAGTCAGTCCTCGTCTCGAATGCGGGCATGCACTTGCGCTTTCCTCCAGAGCGGTAGCAGCAGTGTCACGCAGTCCGCCGCGTGGATCAAAGGATCTATGGTTTTCCCTCGAGTCTTTCCCACGATCCTTTCCCACGAGGCTTTCCCACAGGTCTGTCTCACGTGCACATGTGGTGGGAGTCGATCCTCGGCTTGAACGTCAAGGCAGTGCAGGGAAAGCAGGTTCCTCTGGAATGGACTGACACATCTGGGGGACTCTTGGAATGGTGGCACGACCCTGGAGTTCCTCTCGCCTTCCTGTGGAGAGCGCCTTCTCTTGAGATGCAACGGGAACGCCGGGAATTCTTTCCCTACGAAACAGGGAAAGTATCCCTCATCTCGAGCTAGGAGGCGGAAACGGGGCTCCCCTGGATGTGTGCGGGACCCTCGTGCTTCCTCTCGAGTGGAGACGGGTATGTCGGGGAACTTCTTGAGTTGCAGCAAGGGTGTGAAGGACCCTTTGGAAGTTCCAGTGGTTAGATTTGATTAGCCTCGAGAAGCCTCAGCGGAAATGGGCCTCATGTCGCCTGGAGGGCAAAACCTCCTGGAAGTTCTCGAGTTGCGGCAGGTGCTCTCGACTTATGCCGGGGACCTCGGGACCCGCTCTGGTGGCCTCAGGAAAGGCCAGACCCATGCGAGTTCCTCGGGGGCCTCTCGGGATTCCTCTCCCATCGATGCCGGGGCCTAAGACCTTGTGTGGAGTCGGGGCCGGAACCTGAGGAATCCTCTCCAGTGCTGACATGGATCTTGAGGTACTTCTGGAGTCTCCCCCGGGGAGTCAGTCCTCGTCTCGAATGCGGGCATGCACTTGCGCTTTCCTCCAGAGCGGTAGCAGCAGTGTCACGCAGTCCGCCGCGTGGATCAAAGATCTATGGTTTTCCCTCGAGTCTTTCCCACGAGGCTTTTCCACGAGGCTTTCCCACAGGGCTGTCCCACGTGCACACGTGGTGGGAGTCGATCCTCGGCCTGAACGTCAAGGCAGTGCAGGGAAAACAGGTTCCTCTGGAATGGACTGACACATCTGGGGGACTCTTGGAATGGTGGCACGACCCTGGAGTTCCTCTCGCCTTTCCTGTGGAGAGCGCCTCCTCTTGAAATGCGACGGGAACGCCGGGAATTCTTTCCCTACGAAACAGGGAAAGGATCCCTCATCTCGAGCTAGGAGGCGGAAACGGGGCTCCCCTGGATGTGTGCGGGACCCTCGTGCTTCCTCTCGAGTGGTGACGGGTATGTCGGCGAACTTCTTGAGTTGCAGCAAGCGTGTGAAGGACCCTTTGGAAGTTCCAGTGTTTAGATGTGATTAGCCTCGAGAAGCCTCAGCGGAAATGGGCCTCATCTCGCCTGGAGGGCAAAACCTCCTGGATTTTCTCGAGTTGCGGCAGGTGCTCTCGACTTACGACGAGGACCTCAGGGACCCGCTCCGGTGGCCTCAGGAAAGGCCAGTCCCCATGCGAGTTCCTCGGGGGCCTCTCGGGATTCCTCTCCCATCGATGCCGGGGCCTAAGACCTTGTGTGGAATCGGACCGGAACCTGAGGATTCCTCTCCATTGCTGACATGGATCTTGAGGTACTTCTGGAGCCTCCCCAGGGGATTCAGTCCTCGTCTCGAATGCGGGCATGCACTTGCGCTTTCCTCCAGAGCGGTAGCAGCAGTGTCACGCAGTCCGCCGCGTGGATCAAAGGATCTATGGTTTTCCCTCGAGTCGTTCCCTCCCGGCTTTCCCACGAGGCTTTCCCACAGGGCTGTCCCACGTGCACACGTGGTGGGAGTCGATCCTCGGCTTGAACGTCAAGGCAGTGCAGGGAAAACAGGTTCCCCTGGAATGGACTGACACATCTGGGGGACTCTTGGAATGGTGGCACGACCCTGGAGTTCCTCTCGCCTTTCCTGTGGAGAGCGCCTCGTCTTGAGATGCGACGCGAACGCGGGGAATTCTTTCCCTACGAAACGGGGAAAGGATCCCTCATCTCCAGCTAGGAGGCGGAAACGGGGCTCCCTTGGATGTGTGCGGGACCCTCGTGCTTCCTCTCGAGTGGAGACGGGTATGTCGGGGAACTTCTTGAGTTGCAGCAAGGGTGTGAAGGACCCTTTGCAAGTTCCAGTGGTTAGATGTGATTAGCCTCGAGAAGCCTCAGCGGAAATGGGCCTCATCTCGCCTGGAGGGCAAAACCTCCTGGATTTTCTCGAGTTGCGGCAGGTGCTCTCGACTTACGACGGGGACCTCAGGGACCCGCTCTGGTGGCCTCAGGAAAGGCCAGTCCCCATGCGAGTTCCTCGGCGGTCTCTCGGGATTCCTCTCCCGTCGATGCCGGGGCCTAAGACCTTGTGTGGAGTCGGGGCCGGAACCTGAGGATTCCTCTCCAGTGCTGACATGGATCTTGGGGTACTTCTGGAGTCTCCCCAGTGGAGTCAGTCCTCGTCTCGAATGCACGCATGCACTTGCGCTTTCCTCCAGAGCGGTAGCAGCAGTGTCACGCAGTCCGCCGCGTGGATCAAAGGATCTATGGTTTTCCCTCGAGTCTTTCCCACGAGGCTTTCCCACGAGGCTTTCCCACAGGTCTGTCCCACGTGCACACGTGGTGGGAGTCGATCCTCGGCTTGAAAGTCAAGGCAGTGCAGGGAAAACAGGTTCCTCTGGAAAGGACGGACAAATCTGGGGGACTCTTGGAATGGTGGCACGACCCTGGAGTTCCTCTCGCCTTTCCTGTGGAGAGCGCCTCCTCTTGAGATGGGACGGGAACGCCGGGAATTCTTTCCCTACCAAACAGGGAAAGGATCCCTCATCTCGAGCTAGGAGGAGGAAACGCGGCTCCCCTGGATGTGTGCGGGACCCTCGTGCTTCCTCTCGAGTGGAGACGGGTATGTCAGGGAACTTCTTGAGTTGCAGCAAGGGTGTGAAGGACCCTTTGGAAGTTCCATTGGTTTGATGTGATTAGCCTCGAGAAGCCTCAGCCGAAATGGGCCTCATCTCGCCTGGAGGGCAAAACCTCCTGGATTTTCTCGAGTTGCGGCAGGTGCTCTCGACTTACGACGGGGAGCTCAGGGACCCGCTCTGGTGGCCTCAGGAAAGGCCAGTCTCCATGCGAGTTCCTCGGGGGTCTCTCGGGATTCCTCTCCCGGCGATGCCGGGGCCTAAGCCCTTGTGTGGAGTCGGGGCCGGAACCTGAGGATTCCTCTCCAGTGCTGACATGGATCTTGGGGTACTTCTGGAGTCTCCCCAGGGGAGTCAGTCCTCGTCTCGAATGCGGGCATTACATTGCGCTTTCCTCCAGAGCGGTAGCAGCAGTGTCACGCAGTCAGCCGCGTGGGGCAAAGGATCTATGGTTTTCCCTCGAGTCTTTCCCACGAGGCTTTCCCACAGGGCTCTCCCACGTGCACAGGTGGTGGGAGTCGATCCTCGGCTTGAAAGTCAAGGCAGTGCAGGGAAAACAGGTTCCTCTAGAATGGACTGACACATCTGGGGGACTCTTGGAATGGTGGCACGACCCTGGAGTTCCTCTCGCCTTTCTGGTGGAGAGCGCCTCCTCTGGGGATGCGACGGGAACGCCGGGAATTCTTTCCCTATGAAACAGGGAAAGGATCCCTCATCTCGAGCTAGGAGCCGGAAACTGGGCTCCCCGGGATGTGTGCGGGACCCTCGTGCTTCCTCTCGAGTGGAGACGGGTATGTCGGGGATCTTCTTGAGTTGCAGCAAGGGTGTGAAGGACCCTTTGGAAGTTCCAGTGGTTAGATGTGATTAGCCTCGAGAAGCCTCAGCGGAAATGGGCCTCATCTCGCCTGGAGGGCAAAACCTCCTGGATTTTCTCGAGTTGCGGCAGGTGCTCTCGACTTACGACGGGGACCTCGGGGACCCGCTCTGGTGGCCTCAGGAAAGGCCAGTCCCCATGCGAGTTCCTTGGGGGCCTCTCGGGATTCCTCTGCCGTAGATGCCGGGGCCTAAGACCTTGTGTGGAGCGGGGCCGGAACCTGAGGATTCCTCTCCAGTGCTGATATGGATCTTGGGGTACTTCTGGAGTCTCCCCAGGGGAGTCAGTCCTCGTCTCGAATGCGGGCATGCACTTGCGCTTTCCTCCAGAGCGGTAGCAGCAGTGTCACGCAGTCCGCCGCGTGGATGAAAGGATCTATGGTTTTCCCTCGAGTCTTTCCCACGAGGCTTTCCCACGAGGCTTTCCCACAGGGCTGTCCCACGTGCACACGTGGTGGGAGTCGATCCTCGGCTTGAAAGTCAAGGCAGTGCAGGGAAAACAGGTTCCTCTGGAAAGGACGGACAGATCTGGGGGACTCTTGGAATGGTGGCAGGACCCTGGAGTTCCTCTCGCCTTTCCTGTGGAGAGCGCCTCCTCTTGAGATGGGACGGGAACGCCGGGAATTCTTTCCCTACCAAACAGGGAAAGGATCCCTCATCTCGAGCTTGGAGGAGGAAACGGGGCTCCCCTGGATTTGTGCGGGACCCTCGTGCTTCCTCTCGAGTGGAGACGGGTATGTAAGGGAACTTCTTGAGTTGCAGCAAGGGTGTGAAGGACCCTTTGGAAGTTCCAGTGGTTAGATGTGATTAGCCTCGAGAAGCCTCAGCCGAAATGGGCCTCATCTCGCCTGGAGGGCAAAACCTCCTGGATTTTCTCGAGTTGCGGCAGGTGCTCTCGACTTACGACGGGGAGCTCAGGGACCCGATCTGGTGGCCTCAGGAAAGGCCAGCCTCCATGCGAGTTCCTCGGGGGCCTCTCGGGATTCCTCTGCCGTAGATGCCGGGGCCTAAGACCTTGTGTGCAGTCGCGGCCGGAACCTGAGGATTCCTCTCCAGTGCTGACATGGATCTTGGGGTACTTCTGGAGTCTCCCCAGGGGAGTTAGTCCTCGTCTCGAATGGGGGCATGCGCTTGCGTTTTCCTCCAGAGCGGTAGCAGCAGTGTCACGCAGTCCGCCGCGTGGATCAAAGGATCTATGGTTTTCCCTCGAGTCTTTCCCACGAGGCTTTCCCACGAGGCTTTCCCACAGGGCTGTCCCATGTGCACACGTGGTGGGAGTCGATCCTCGGCTTGAAAGTCAAGGCAGTGCAGGGAAAACAGGTTCCTCTGGAAAGGACGGACAGATCTGGGGGACTCTTGGAATGGTGGCAGGACCCTGGAGTTCCTCTCGCCTTTCCTGTGGAGAGCGCCTCCTCTTGAGATGCTACGGGAACGCCGGGAATTCTTTCCCTACGAAACAGGGAAAGGATCCCTCATCTCGAGCTAGTAGGCGGAAACGGGGCTCCCCTGGATGTGTGCGGGACCTTCGTGCTTCCTCTCGAGTGGAGACGGGTATGTCGGGGAACTTCTTGAGTTGCAGCAAGGGTGTGAAAGACCCTTTGGAAGTTCCAGTGGTTAGATGTGATTAGCCTCGAGAAGCCACAGCCGAAATGGGCCTCATCTCGCCTGGAGGGCAAAACCTCCTGGATTTTCTCGAGTTGCGGCAGGTGCTCTCGACTTACGACGGGGACCTCAGGGACCCGCTCTGGTGGCCTCAGGAAAGGCCAGTCCCCATGCGAGTTCCTCGGGGGCCTCTCGGGATTCCTCTGCCGTAGATGCCGGGGCCTAAGACCTTGTGTGGAGTCGGGGCCGGAACCTGAGGATTCCTCTCCAGTGCTGACATGGATCTTGGGGTACTTCTGGAGTCTCCCCAGTGGAGTCAGTCCTCGTCTCGAATGCACGCTTGCACTTGCGCTTTCCTCCAGAGCGGTAGCAGCAGTGTCACGCAGTCCGCCGCGTGGATCAAAGGATCTATGGTTTTCCCTCGAGTCTTTCCCACGAGGCTTTCCCACGAGGCTTTCCCACAGGGCTGAACCACGTGCACACGTGGTGGGAGTCGATCCTCGGCTTGAACGTCAAGGCAGTGCAGGGAAAACAGGTTCCTCTGGAATGGACTGACACATCTGGGGGACTCTTGGAATGGTGGCACCACCCTGGAGTTCCTCTCGCCTTTCCTGTGGAGAGCGCCTCCTCTTGAGATGCGACGGGAACGCCGGGAATTCTTTCCCTACGAAACAGGGAAAGGATCCCTCATCTCGAGCTAGGAGGCGGAAACGGGGCTCCCCTGGATGTGTGCGGGACCCTCGTGCTTCATCTCGAGTGGAGACGGGTATGTCAGGGAACTTCTTGAGTTGCAGCAAGGGTGTGAAGGACCCTTTGGAAGTTCCATTGGTTTGATGTGATTAGCCTCGAGAAGCCTCAGCCGAAATGGGCCTCATCTCGCCTGGAGGGCAAAACCTCCTGGATTTTCTCGAGTTGCGGCAGGTGCTCTCGACTTACGACGGGGAGCTCAGGGACCCGCTCTGGTGGCCTCAGGAAAGGCCAGTCTCCATGCGAGTTCCTCGGGGGTCTCTCGGGATTCCTCTCCCGGCGATGCCGGGGCCTAAGCCCTTGTGTGGAGTCGGGGCCGGAACCTGAGGATTCCTCTCCAGTGCTGACATGGATCTTGGGGTACTTCTGGAGTCTCCCCAGGGGAGTCAGTCCTCGTCTCGAATGCGGGCATTACATTGCGCTTTCCTCCAGAGCGGTAGCAGCAGTGTCACGCAGTCAGCCGCGTGGGGCAAAGGATCTATGGTTTTCCCTCGAGTCTTTCCCACGAGGCTTTCCCACAGGGCTCTCCCACGTGCACAGGTGGTGGGAGTCGATCCTCGGCTTGAAAGTCAAGGCAGTGCAGGGAAAACAGGTTCCTCTAGAATGGACTGACACATCTGGGGGACTCTTGGAATGGTGGCACGACCCTGGAGTTCCTCTCGCCTTTCTGGTGGAGAGCGCCTCCTCTGGGGATGCGACGGGAACGCCGGGAATTCTTTCCCTATGAAACAGGGAAAGGATCCCTCATCTCGAGCTAGGAGCCGGAAACTGGGCTCCCCGGGATGTGTGCGGGACCCTCGTGCTTCCTCTCGAGTGGAGACGGGTATGTCGGGGATCTTCTTGAGTTGCAGCAAGGGTGTGAAGGACCCTTTGGAAGTTCCAGTGGTTAGATGTGATTAGCCTCGAGAAGCCTCAGCGGAAATGGGCCTCATCTCGCCTGGAGGGCAAAACCTCCTGGATTTTCTCGAGTTGCGGCAGGTGCTCTCGACTTACGACGGGGACCTCGGGGACCCGCTCTGGTGGCCTCAGGAAAGGCCAGTCCCCATGCGAGTTCCTTGGGGGCCTCTCGGGATTCCTCTGCCGTAGATGCCGGGGCCTAAGACCTTGTGTGGAGCGGGGCCGGAACCTGAGGATTCCTCTCCAGTGCTGATATGGATCTTGGGGTACTTCTGGAGTCTCCCCAGGGGAGTCAGTCCTCGTCTCGAATGCGGGCATGCACTTGCGCTTTCCTCCAGAGCGGTAGCAGCAGTGTCACGCAGTCCGCCGCGTGGATGAAAGGATCTATGGTTTTCCCTCGAGTCTTTCCCACGAGGCTTTCCCACGAGGCTTTCCCACAGGGCTGTCCCACGTGCACACGTGGTGGGAGTCGATCCTCGGCTTGAAAGTCAAGGCAGTGCAGGGAAAACAGGTTCCTCTGGAAAGGACGGACAGATCTGGGGGACTCTTGGAATGGTGGCAGGACCCTGGAGTTCCTCTCGCCTTTCCTGTGGAGAGCGCCTCCTCTTGAGATGGGACGGGAACGCCGGGAATTCTTTCCCTACCAAACAGGGAAAGGATCCCTCATCTCGAGCTTGGAGGAGGAAACGGGGCTCCCCTGGATTTGTGCGGGACCCTCGTGCTTCCTCTCGAGTGGAGACGGGTATGTAAGGGAACTTCTTGAGTTGCAGCAAGGGTGTGAAGGACCCTTTGGAAGTTCCAGTGGTTAGATGTGATTAGCCTCGAGAAGCCTCAGCCGAAATGGGCCTCATCTCGCCTGGAGGGCAAAACCTCCTGGATTTTCTCGAGTTGCGGCAGGTGCTCTCGACTTACGACGGGGAGCTCAGGGACCCGATCTGGTGGCCTCAGGAAAGGCCAGCCTCCATGCGAGTTCCTCGGGGGCCTCTCGGGATTCCTCTGCCGTAGATGCCGGGGCCTAAGACCTTGTGTGCAGTCGCGGCCGGAACCTGAGGATTCCTCTCCAGTGCTGACATGGATCTTGGGGTACTTCTGGAGTCTCCCCAGGGGAGTTAGTCCTCGTCTCGAATGGGGGCATGCGCTTGCGTTTTCCTCCAGAGCGGTAGCAGCAGTGTCACGCAGTCCGCCGCGTGGATCAAAGGATCTATGGTTTTCCCTCGAGTCTTTCCCACGAGGCTTTCCCACGAGGCTTTCCCACAGGGCTGTCCCATGTGCACACGTGGTGGGAGTCGATCCTCGGCTTGAAAGTCAAGGCAGTGCAGGGAAAACAGGTTCCTCTGGAAAGGACGGACAGATCTGGGGGACTCTTGGAATGGTGGCAGGACCCTGGAGTTCCTCTCGCCTTTCCTGTGGAGAGCGCCTCCTCTTGAGATGCTACGGGAACGCCGGGAATTCTTTCCCTACGAAACAGGGAAAGGATCCCTCATCTCGAGCTAGTAGGCGGAAACGGGGCTCCCCTGGATGTGTGCGGGACCTTCGTGCTTCCTCTCGAGTGGAGACGGGTCTGTCGGGGAACTTCTTGAGTTGCAGCAAGGGTGTGAAAGACCCTTTGGAAGTTCCAGTGGTTAGATGTGATTAGCCTCGAGAAGCCACAGCCGAAATGGGCCTCATCTCGCCTGGAGGGCAAAACCTCCTGGATTTTCTCGAGTTGCGGCAGGTGCTCTCGACTTACGACGGGGACCTCAGGGACCCGCTCTGGTGGCCTCAGGAAAGGCCAGTCCCCATGCGAGTTCCTCGGGGGCCTCTCGGGATTCCTCTGCCGTAGATGCCGGGGCCTAAGACCTTGTGTGGAGTCGGGGCCGGAACCTGAGGATTCCTCTCCAGTGCTGACATGGATCTTGGGGTACTTCTGGAGTCTCCCCAGTGGAGTCAGTCCTCGTCTCGAATGCACGCTTGCACTTGCGCTTTCCTCCAGAGCGGTAGCAGCAGTGTCACGCAGTCCGCCGCGTGGATCAAAGGATCTATGGTTTTCCCTCGAGTCTTTCCCACGAGGCTTTCCCACGAGGCTTTCCCACAGGGCTGAACCACGTGCACACGTGGTGGGAGTCGATCCTCGGCTTGAACGTCAAGGCAGTGCAGGGAAAACAGGTTCCTCTGGAATGGACTGACACATCTGGGGGACTCTTGGAATGGTGGCACCACCCTGGAGTTCCTCTCGCCTTTCCTGTGGAGAGCGCCTCCTCTTGAGATGCGACGGGAACGCCGGGAATTCTTTCCCTACGAAACAGGGAAAGGATCCCTCATCTCGAGCTAGGAGGCGGAAACGGGGCTCCCCTGGATGTGTGCGGGACCCTCGTGCTTCCTCTCGAGTGGATACGGGTATGTCGGGGAACTTCTTGAGTTGCAGCAAGGGTGTGAAGGACCCTTTGGAAGTTCCAGTGGTTAGATGTGATTAGCCTCGAGAAGCCTCAGTGGAAATGGGCCTCATCTCGCCTGGAGGGCAAAACCTCCTGGATTTTCTCGAGTTGCGGCAGGTGCTCTCGACTTACGATGGGGACCTCAGGGACCCGCTCTGGTGGCCTCAGGAAAGGCTAGTCCCCATGCGAGTTCCTCGGGGGCCTCTCAGGATTCCTCTGCCGTCGATGCCGGGGCCTAAGACCTTGTGTGGAGTCGGGGCCGGAACCTGAGGATTCCTCTCCAGTGCTGACATGGATCTTGGGGTACTTCTGGAGTCTCCCCAGTGGAGTCAGTCCTCGTCTCGAATGCACGCTTGCACTTGCGCTTTCCTCCAGAGCGGTAGCAGCAGTGTCACGCAGTCCGCCGCGTGGATCAAAGGATCTATGGTTTTCCCTCGAGTCTTTCCCACGAGGCTTTCCCACGAGGCTTTCCCACAGGGCTGAACCACGTGCACACGTGGTGGGAGTCGATCCTCGGCTTGAAAGTCAAGGCAGTGCAGGGAAAACAGGTTCCTCTGGAAAGGACGGACAGATCTGGGGGACTCTTGGAATGGTGGCAGGACCCTGGAGTTCCTCTCGCCTTTCCTGTGGAGAGCGCCTCCTCTTGAGATGGGACGGGAACGCCGGGAATTCTTTCCCTACCAAACAGGGAAAGGATCCCTCATCTCGAGCTAGGAGGAGGAAACGGGGCTCCCCTGGATGTGTGCGGGACCCTCGTGCTTCCTATCGAGTGGAGACGGGTATGTCAGGGAACTTCTTGAGTTGCAACAAGGGTGTGAAGGACCCTTTGGAAGTTCCAGTGGTTTGATGTGATTAGCCTCGAGAAGCCTCAGTGGAAATGGGCCTCATCTCGCCTGGAGGGCAATACCTCCTGGATTTTCTCGAGTTGCGGCAGGTGCTCTCGACTTACGACGGGGAGCTCAGGGACCCGCTCTGGTGGCCTCAGGAAAGGCCAGTCTCCATGCGAGTTCCTCGGGGGCCTCTCGGGATTCCTCTCCCGGCGATGCCGGGGCCTAAGCCCTTGTGTGGAGTCGGGGCCGGAACCTGAGGATTCCTCTCCAGTGCTGACATGGATCTTGGGGTACTTCTGGAGTCTCCCCAGGGGAGTCAGTCCTCGTCTCGAATGCGGGCATTACATTGCGCTTTCCTCCAGAGCGGTAGCAGCAGTGTCACGCAGTCCGCCGCGTGGAGCAAAGGATCTATGGTTTTCCCTCGAGTCTTTCCCACGAGGCTTTCCCACAGGGCTCTCCCACGTGCACAGGTGGTGGGAGTCGATCCTCGGCTTGAACGTCAAGGCAGTGCAGGGAAAACAGGTTCCTCTAGAATGGACTGACACATCTGGGGGCTCTTGGAATGGGGGCACGACCCTGGAGTTCCTCTCGCCTTTCCTGTGGAGAGCGCCTCCTCTTGAGATGCGACGGGAACGCCGGGAATTCTTTCCCTACGAAACAGGGAAAGGATCCCTCATCTCGAGTTAGGAGGCGGAAACGGGGCTCCCCTGGATGTGTGCGGGACCCTCGTGCTTCCTCTCGAGTGGAGACGGGTATGTCGGGGAACTTCTTGAGTTGCAGCAAGGGTGTGAAAGACCCTTTGGAAGTTCCAGTGGTTAGATGTGATTAGCCTCGAGAAGCCTCAACGGAAATGGGCCTCGTCTCGCCTGGAGGACAAAACCTCCTGGATTTTCTCGAGTTACGGCAGGTGCTCTCGACTTACGACGGGGACCTCAGGGACCCGCCCTGGTGGCCTCAGGAAAGGCCAGTCCCCATGCGAGTTCCTTGGGGGCCTCTCGGGATTCATCTGCCGTAGATGCCGGGGCCTAAGACCTTGTGTGGAGTCGGGGCCGGAACCTGAGGATTCCTCTCCAGTGCTGACATGGATCTTGGGGTACTTCTGGAGTCTCCCCAGGGGAGTCAGTCCTCGTCTCGAATGCGGGCATGCGCTTGCGCTTTCCTCCAGAGCGGTAGCAGCAGTGTCACGCAGTCCGCCGCGTGGATGAAAGGATCTATGGTTTTCCCTCGAGTCTTTCCCACGAGGCTTTCCCACGAGGCTTTCCCACAGGGCTGTCCCACGTGCACACGTGGTGGGAGTCGATCCTCGGCTTGAAAGTCAAGGCAGTGCAGGGAAAACAGGTTCCTCTGGAAAGGACGGACAGATCTGGGGGACTCTTGGAATGGTGGCAGGACCCTGGAGTTCCTCTCGCCTTTCCTGTGGAGAGCGCCTCCTCTTGAGATGGGACGGGAACGCCGGGAATTCTTTCCCTACCAAACAGGGAAAGGATCCCTCATCTCGAGCTTGGAGGAGGAAACGGGGCTCCCCTGGATTTGTGCGGGACCCTCGTGCTTCCTCTCGAGTGGAGACGGGTATGTAAGGGAACTTCTTGAGTTGCAGCAAGGGTGTGAAGGACCCTTTGGAAGTTCCAGTGGTTAGATGTGATTAGCCTCGAGAAGCCTCAGCCGAAATGGGCCTCATCTCGCCTGGAGGCCAAAACCTCCTGGATTTTCTCGAGTTGCGGCAGGTGCTCTCGACTTACGACGGGGAGCTCAGGGACCCGATCTGGTGGCCTCAGGAAAGGCCAGTCTCCATGCGAGTTCCTCGGGGGCCTCTCGGGATTCCTCTGCCGTAGATGCCGGGGCCTAAGACCTTGTGTGCAGACGCGGCCGGAACCTGAGGATTCCTCTCCAGTGCTGACATGGATCTTGGGGTACTTCTGGAGTCTCCCCAGGGGAGTCAGTGCTCGTCTCGAATGCGGGCATGCACTTGCACTTTCCTCCAGAGAGGTAGCAGCAGGGTCACACATTCCGCCGTGTGGATCAAAGGATCTATGGTTTTCCCTCGAGTCTTTCCCACGAGGCTTTCCCACGAGGCTTTCCCACAGGGCTGTCCCACGTGCACACGTGGTGGCAGTCGATCCTCGGCTTGAACGTCAAGGCAGTGCAGGGAAAACAGGTTCCTCTGGAATGGACTGACACATCTGGGGGACTCTTGGAATGGTGGCACGACCCTGGAGTTCCTCTCGCCTTTCCTGTGGAGAGCGCCTCCTCTTGAGATGCTACGGGAACGCCGGGAATTCTTTCCCTACGAAACAGGGAAAGGATCCCTCATCTCGAGCTAGGAGGCGGAAACGGGGCTCCCCTGGATGTGTGCGGGACCTTCGTGCTTCCTCTCGAGTGGAGACGGGTATGTCGGGGAACTTCTTGAGTTGCAGCAAGGGTGTGAAAGACCCTTTGGAAGTTCCAGTGGTTAGATGTGATTAGCCTCGAGAAGCCTCAGCGGAAATGGGCCTCATCTCGCCTGGAGGGCAAAACCTCCTGGATTTTCTCGAGTTGCGGCAGGTGCTCTCGACTTACGACGGGGACCTCAGGGACCCGCTCTGGTGGCCTCAGGAAAGGCCAGTCCCCATACGAGTTCCTCGGGGGCCTCTCGGGATTCCTCTGCCGTAGATGCCGTGGCCTAAGACCTTGTGTGGAGTCGGGGCCGGAACCTGAGGATTCCTCTCCAGTGCTGACATGGATCTTGGGGTACTTCTGGAGTCTCCCCAGGGGAGTGAGTCCTCGTCTCGAATGGGGGCATGCGCTTGCGTTTTCCTCCAGAGCGGTAGCAGCAGTGTCACGCAGTCCGCCGCGTGGATCAAAGGATCTATGGTTTTCCCTCGAGTCTTTCCCACGAGGCTTTCCCACGAGGCTTTCCCACAGGGCTGTCCCATGTGCACACGTGGTGGGAGTCGATCCTCGGCTTGAAAGTCAAGGCAGTGCAGGGAAAACAGGTTCCTCTGGAAAGGACGGACAGATCTGGGGGACTCTTGGAATGGTGGCAGGACCCTGGAGTTCCTCTCGCCTTTCCTGTGGAGAGCGCCTCCTCTGGAGATGGGACGGGAACGCCGGGAATTCTTTCCCTACGAAACAGGGAAAGGATCCCTCATCTCGAGCTAGTAGGCGGAAACGGGGCTCCCCTGGATGTGTGCGGGACCTTCGTGCTTCCTCTCGAGTGGAGACGGGTATGTCGGGGAACTTCTTGAGTTGCAGCAAGGGTGTGAAAGACCCTTTGGAAGTTCCAGTGGTTAGATGTGATTAGCCTCGAGAAGCCTCAGCCGAAATGGGCCTCATCTCGCCTGGAGGCCAAAACCTCCTGGATTTTCTCGAGTTGCGGCAGGTGCTCTCGACTTACGACGGGGACCTCAGGGACCCGCTCTGGTGGCCTCAGGAAAGGCCAGTCCCCATGCGAGTTCCTCGGGGGCCTCTCGGGATTCCTCTGCCGTAGATGCCGGGGCCTAAGACCTTGTGTGGAGTCGGGGCCGGAACCTGAGGATTCCTCTCCAGTGCTGACATGGATCTTGGGGTACTTCTGGAGTCTCCCCAGGGGAGTGAGTCCTCGTCTCGAATGGGGGCATGCGCTTGCGTTTTCCTCCAGAGCGGTAGCAGCAGTGTCACGCAGTCCGCCGCATGGATCAAAGGATCTATTGTTTTCCCTCGAGCCTTTCCCACGAGGCTTTCCCACGAGGCTTTCCCACAGGGCTGTCCCATGTGCACACGTGGTGGGAGTCGATCCTCGGCTTGCACGTCAAGACAGTGCAGGGAAAACAGGTTCCTCTGGAAAGGACGGACAGATCTGGGGGACTCTTGGAATGGTGGCAGGACCCTGGAGTTCCTCTCGCCATTCATGTGGAGAGCGCCTCCTCTTGAGATGCGACGGGAACGCCGGGAATTCTTTCCCTACGAAACAGGGAAAGGATCCCTCATCTCGAGTTAGGAGGCGGAAACGGGGCTCCCCTGGATGTGTGCCGGACCCTCGTGCTTCCTCTCGAGTGGAGACGGGTATGTCGGGGAACTTCTTGAGTTGCAGCAATGGTGTGAAGGACCCTTTGGAAGTTCCAGTGGTTAGATGTGATTAGCCTCGAGAAGCCTCAACGGAAATGGGCCTCGTCTCGCCTGGAGGACAAAACCTCCTGGATTTTCTCGAGTTGCGGCAGGTGCTCTCGACTTACAACGGGGACCTCAGGGACCCGCCCTGGTGGCCTCAGGAAAGGCCAGTCCCCATGCGAGTTCCTCGGGGGCCTCTCGGGATTCCTCTCCCGTCGATGCCGGGGCCTAAGACCTTGTGTGGATTCGGGGCTGGAACCTGAGGATTCCTCTCCAGTGCTGACATGGATCTTGGGGTACTTCTGGAGTCTCCCCAGGAGAGTCAGTGCTCGTCTCGAATGTGGGCATGCACTTGCGCTTTCCTCCAGAGCGGTAGCAGCAGTGTCACGCAATCCGCCGCGTGGATCAAAGGATCTATGGTTTTCCCTCGAGTCTTTCCCACGAGGCTTTCCCACGAGGCTTTCCCACAGGGCTGAACCACGTGCACACGTGGTGGGAGTCGATCCTCGGCTTGAACGTCAAGGCAGTGCAGGGAAAACAGGTTCCTCTGGAATGGACTGACACATCTGGGGGACTCTTGGAATGGTGGCACCACCCTGGAGTTCCTCTCGCCTTTCCTGTGGAGAGCGCCTCCTCTTGAGATGCGACGGGAACGCCGGGAATTCTTTCCCTACGAAACAGGGAAAGGATCCCTCATCTCGAGCTAGGAGGCGGAAACGGGGCTCCCCTGGATGTGTGCGGGACCCCCGTGCTTCCTCTCGAGTGGATACGGGTATGTCAGGGAACTTCTTGAGTTGCAGCAAGGGTGTGAAGGACCCTTTGGAAGTTCCAGTGGTTAGATGTGATTAGCCTCGAGAAGCCTCAGTGGAAATGGGCCTCATCTCGCCTGGAGGGCAAAACCTCCTGGATTTTCTCGAGTTGCGGCAGGTGCTCTCGACTTACGATGGGGACCTCAGGGACCCGCTCTGGTGGCCTCAGGAAAGGCTAGTCCCCATGCGAGTTCCTCGGGGGCCTCTCAGGATTCCTCTGCCGTCGATGCCGGGGCCTAAGACCTTGTGTGGAGTCGGGGCCGGAACCTGAGGATTCCTCTCCAGTGCTGACATGGATCTTGGGGTACTTCTGGAGTCTCCCCAGTGGAGTCAGTCCTCGTCTCGAATGCACGCTTGCACTTGCGCTTTCCTCCAGAGCGGTAGCAGCAGTGTCACGCAGTCCGCCGCGTGGAGCAAAGGATCTATGGTTTTCCCTCGAGTCTTTCCCACGAGGCTTTCCCACAGGGCTCTCCCACGTGCACAGGTGGTGGGAGTCGATCCTCGGCTTGAACGTCAAGGCAGTGCAGGGAAAACAGGTTCCTCTAGAATGGACTGACACATCTGGGGGAATCTTGGAATGGTGGCACGACCCTGGAGTTCCTCTCGCCTTTCCGGTGGAGAGCGCCTCCTCTGGAGATGCGACGGGAACGCCGGGAATTCTTTCCCTATGAAACAGGGAAAGGATCCCTCATCTCGAGCTAGGAGCCGGAAACTGGGCTCCCCGGGATGTGTGCGGAACCCTCGTGCTTCCTCTCGAGTGGAGACGGGTATGTCGGGGATCTTCTTGAGTTGCAGCAAGGGTGTGAAGGACCCTTTGGAAGTTCCAGTGGTTAGATGTGATTAGCCTCGAGAAGCCTCAGCGGAAATGGGCCTCATCTCGCCTGGAGGGCAAAACCTCCTGGATTTTCTCGAGTTGCGGCAGGTGCTCTCGACTTACGACGGGGACCTCAGGGACCCGCTCTGGTGGCCTCAGGAAAGGCCAGTCCCCATGCGAGTTCCTCGGGGGCCTCTCGGGATTCCTCTGCCGTAGATGCCGGGGCCTAAGACCTTGTGTGGAGTCGGGGCCGGAACCTGAGGATTCCTCTCCAGTGCTGACATGGATCTTGGGGTACTTCTGGAGTCTCCCCAGGGGAGTCAGTCCTCGTCTCGAATGCGGGCATGCACATGCGCTTTCCTCCAGAGCGGTAGCAGCAGTGTCACGCAGTCTGCCGCGAGGAGCAAAGGATCTATGGTTTTCCCTCGAGTCTTTCCCACGAGGCTTTCCCACGAGGCTTTCCCACAGGTCTGTCCCACATGCACACGTGGTGGGAGTCGATCCTCGGCTTGAACGTCAAGGCAGTGCAGGGAAAACAGGTTCCTCTGGAATGGACTGACACATCTGGGGGACTCTTGGAATGGTGGCACGACCCTGGAGTTCCTCTCGCCTTTCCTGTGGAGAGCGCCTCGTCTTGAGATGCGACGCGAACGCGGGGAATTCTTTACCTACGAAACAGGGAAAGGATCCCTCATCTCGAGCTAGGAGGCGGAAACGGGGCTCCCCTGGATGTGTGCGGGACCCTCGTGCTTCCTCTCGAGTGGAGACGGGTATGTCGGGGAAATTCTTGAGTTGCAGCAAGGATGTGAAGGACCCTTTGGAAGTTCAAGTGTTTAGATGTGATTAGGCTCGAGAAGCCGCAGCGGAAAAGGGCCTCATCTCGCCTGGAGGGCAAAACCTCCTGGATTTTCTCGAGTTGCGGCAGGTGCTCTCGACTTACGACGGGGACCTCAGGGACCCGCTCTGGTGGCCTCAGGAAAGGCCAGTCCCCATGCGAGTTCCTCGGGGGCCTCTCGGGATTCCTCTCCCGTCAATGCCGGGGCTTATGACCTTGTGTGGAGTCGGGGCCGGAACCTGAGGATTCCTCTGCAGTGCTGACATGGATCTTGGGGTACTTCTGGAGTCTCCCCAGGGGAGTCAGTCCTCGTCTCGAATGCGGGCATGCACTTGCGATTTCCTCCAGAGCGGCAGAAGCAGTGTCACCCAGTCCGCCGCGTGGAGCAAAGGATCAATGGGTTTCCCTCGAGACTTTCCCACGAGGCTTTCCCTGAGGCTTTCCCTCAGGGCTGTCCCACGTGCACACGTGGTGAGAGTCGATCCGCGGCTTGAACGTCAAGGCAGTGCAGGGAAAACAGGTTCCACTGGAATGGACTGACACATCTGGGGGACTCTTGGAATGGTGGCACGACCCTGGAGTTCTTCTCGCCTTTCCTGTGGAGAGCGCCTCCTCTTGAGATGCGACGGGAACGCCGGGAATTCTTTCCCTAAGAAACAGGGAAAGGATCCCTCATCTCGAATTAGGAGGCGGAAACGCGGCTCCCCTGAATGTGTGCGGGACCCTCGTGCTTCCTCTCGAGTGGAGACGGGTATGTCGGGGAACTTCTTGAGTTGCACCAAGGGTGTGAAGGACCCTTTGGAAGTTCCAGTGGTTAGATGTGATTATCCTCGAGAAGCCTCAGCGGAAATGGGCCTCATCTCGCCTGGAGGACAAAACCTCCTGGATTTTCTCGACTTGCGGCATGTGCTCTCGACTTACGACGGGGACCTCAGGGACCCGCTCTGGTGGCCTCAGGAAAGGCCAGTCCCCATGCGAGTTCCTCGGGGGCCTCTCGGGATTGCCCTCCCTTCGATGCCGGGGCCTAAGACCTTGTTGGAGTCGGGGCCGGAACCTTAGGATTCCTCTCCAGTGGTGACATGGATCTTGGGGTACTTCTGGAGTCTCCCCAGGGGAGTCAGTCCTCGTCTCGAATGCGGGCATGCACTTGCGCTTTCCTCCAGAGCGGTAGCAGCAGTGTCACGCAGTCTGCCGCGAGGAGCAAAGGATCTATGGTTTTCCCTCGAGTCTTTCCCACGAGGCTTTCCCACGAGGCTTTCCCACAGGTCTGTCCCACATGCACACGTGGTGGGAGTCGATCCTCGGCTTGAACGTCAAGGCAGTGCAGGGAAAACAGGTTCCTCTGGAATGGACTGACACATCTGGGGGACTCTTGGAATGGTGGCACGACCCTGGAGTTCCTCTCGCCTTTCCTGTGGAGAGCGCCTCCTGTTGAGATGCGACAGGAACGCCGGGAATTCTTTCCCTACGAAACAGGGAAAGGATCCCTCATCTCGAGATAGGAGTCGGAAACGGGGCTCCCCTGAATGTGTGCGGGACCATCGTGCTTCCTCTCGAGTGGAGACTGGTATGTCGGGGAACTTCTTGAGTGGCAGCAAGGGTGTGAAGGACCCTTTGGAAGTTCCAGTGTTTAGATGTGATTAGCCTCGAGAAGCCTCAGCGGAAAAGGGCCTCATCTCGCCTGGAGGGCAAAACCTCCTGGATTTTCTCGAGTTGTGGCAGCTGCTCTCGACTTACGACGGTGACCTCAGGGACCCGCTCTGGTGGCCTCAGGAAAGGCCAGTCCCCATGCGAGTTCCTCGGGGGCCTCTCGGGATTCCTCTCCCGTCGATGCCGGGGCCTAAGACCTTGTGTGGAGTCGGGGCCGGAACCTAGGATTCCTCTCTTGTGCTGACAGGGATGTTGGGTTACTTCTGGAGTCTCCCCAGGGGAGTCAGTCCTCGTCTCGAATGCGGGCATGCAGTTGCGCTTTCCTCCAGAGCGGTAGCAGCAGTGTCACGAAGTCCGCCGCGTGGAGCAAAGGATATTTGGTTTTCCCTCGAGTCTTTCCCACGAGGCTTTCCCTGAGGCTTTCCCACAGGGCTGTCCCACGTGCACACGTGGTGGGAGTCGATCCTCGGCTTGAACGTCAAGGCAGTGCAGGGAAAACAGGTTCCTCTGGAATGGACTGACACATCTGGGGGACTCTTGGTATGGTGGCACGACCCTGGAGTTCCTCTCGCCTTTCCTGTGGAGAGGGCCTCCTCTTGAGATGCGACGTGAATGCCGGGAATTCTTTCCTTACGAAACAGGAAAAGGATCCCTCATCTCGAGCTAGGAGGCTGAAACGGGGCTCCCCTGGATGTGTGCGGGACCCTCGTGCTTCCTCTCGAGTGGAGACGGGTATGTCGGGGAACTTCTTGAGTTGCAGCAAGGGTGTGAAGTACCCTTTGGAAGTTCCAGTGGTTAGATGTGATTAGTCTCTAGAACCCTCAGTGGAAATGGGCCTCATCTCGCCTGGAGGGCAAAACCTCCTGGATTTTCTCGAGTTGCGGCAGGTGCTCTCGACTTACGACGGGGACCTCAGGGACCCGCTCTGGTGGCCTCAGGAAAGGCCAATCCCCATACGAGTTCCACGGGGGCCTCACGGGATTCCTCTCCCGTCGATGCCGGGGCCTAAGCCCTTGTGTGGAGTCGGGGCCGGAACCTGAGGATTCCTCTCCTGTGCTGACATGGATCTTGGGGTACTTCTGGAGTATCCAAAGAGGAGTCAGTCCTCGTCTCGAATGCGGGCATGCATTGCGCTTTCCTCCTGAGCGGTAGGAACAGTGTCACGCAGTCCGCCGCGTGGAGCAAAGATCTATGGTTTTCCCTCGAGTTTTTCCCACGAGGCTTTCCCACGAGGCTTTCCCACGAGGCTTTCCCACAGGGCTGTCCCACGTGCACACGTGGTGGGAGTCGATCCTCGGCTTGAACGTCAAGGCAGTTCAGGGAAAACAGGTTCCTCTGGAATGGACTGACAGAACTGGGGGACTCTTGGAATGGTGTCACGACCCTGGAGTTCCTCTCGCCTTTCCTGTGGAGAGCGCCTCCTCTTGAGATGCGACGTGAACGCAGGGAATTCTTTCCCTTCGAAACAGGGAAAGGATCCCTCATCTTGAGCTAGGAGGCGGAAACGGGTCTCCCCTGGATGTGTGTGGGACCCTCGTGCTACCTCTCGAGTGGAGACGGGTATGTCGGGGAACTTCTTGAGTTGCAGCAAGGGTGTGAAGGACCCTTTGGAAGTTCCAGTGGTTAGATGTGATTAGCCACGAGAAGCCTCAGCGGAAATGGGCCTCATCTCGCCTGGAGGGGGAAACCTCCTGGATTTTTTCCATTTGCGGCAGGTGCTCTCGACTTACGTCGGGGCCCTCAGAGACCGGCTCTGCTGGCCTAAGGAAAGTCCAGTCCCCATGCGAGTTCCTCGGGGGCCTCTCGGGATTCCTCTCCCGTCGATGCCGGGGCCTAAGACCTTGTGTGGGGTCGGGGCCGGATCCTGAGGATTCCTCTCCAGTGCTGACATGGATCTTGGGGTATTTCTGGAGTCTCCCCAGGGGAGTCAGTCCTCGTCTCAAATGCGGGCATGCACTTGCGCTTTCCTCCAGAGCGGTAGCAGCAGTGTCACGCAGTCCGCCGCGTGGATCAAAGGATCTATGGTTTTCCCTCGAGTCTTTCCCACGAGGCTTTCCCATGAGGCTTTCCCACAGTGCTGTCCTACGTTCACACGTGGTGGGAGTCGATCCTCGGCTTGAACGTCAAAGCAGTGCAGGGAAAACAGGTTCCTCTGGAATGGACTGACACATCTGGGGGACTCTTGGAATGGTGTCACGACCCTGGAGTTCCTCTCGCCTTTCCTGTGGAGAGCGCCTCCTCTTGAGATGCGACGGGAACGCCGGGAATTCTTTCCCTACGAAACAAGGAAATGATCCCTCATCTCCAGCTAGGAGGCGGAAACGGGGCTCCCCTGGATGTGTGCGGGACCCTCGTGCTTCCTCTCGAATGGAGTCGGGTATATCGGGGAACTTCTTGAGTTGCAGCAAGGGTGTGAAGGACCCTTTGGAAGTTCCAGTGGTTAGATGTGATTAGCCTCGAGAAGCCTCAGCGGAAATGGGCCTCATATTGCCTGGAGGGCCAAACCTCCTGGATTTACTCGAGTTGCGGCAGGTGCTCTTGACTTACGACGGGGACCTCAGGGACCCGCTCTGGTGGCCTCAGGAAAGGCCAGTCCCCATGCGAGTTCCTCGGGGGCCTCTCGGGATTCCTCTCCTTTCGATGCCGGGGCCTAAGACCTTGTGTGGAGTCCGGGCCGAAACGTGAGGATTCCTCTCCAGTGCTGACATGGATCTTGGGGTACTTCTGGAGTCTCCCCAGGGGAGTCATTCCTCATCTGGAATGCGGGCATGCACTTGCGCTTTCCTCCAGAGCGGTAGCAGCAGTGTCACGCAGTCCGCCGCGTGGAGCAAAGGATCTATGTTTTTCCCTCGAGTCTTTCCCACAAGGCTTTCCCACGAGGCTTTCCCACAGGGCTGTCCCACGTGCACACGTGGTGGGATTCGATCCTCGGCTTGAACGTCAAGGCAGTGCAGGGAAAACAGGTTCCTCTGGAATGGACTGACACATCTGGGGGACTCTTGGAATGGTGGCACGACCCTGGAGTTCCTCTCGCCTTTCCTGTGGAGAGCGCCTCCTCTTGAGATGCGACAGGAACGCCGGGAATTCTTTCCCTATGAAACAGTGAAAGGATCGCTCATCTCGAGCTAGGAGCCGGAAAAGGGGCTCCCCTGGATGTGTGCAGGACCCTCGTGCTTCCTCTCGAGTGGAGACGTGTATGTCGGGGAACTTCTTGAGTTGCAGCAAGGGTGTGAAGGACCCTTTGGAAGTTCCACTGGTTAGATGTGATTAGTCTCTAGAACCCTCAGTGGAAATGGGCCTCATCTCGCCTGGAGGGCAAAACCTCCTGGATTTTCTCGAGTTGCGGCAGGTGCTCTCGACTTACGACGGAGACCTCAGGGACCCGCTCTGGTGGCCTCAAGAAAGGCCAATCCCCATACGAGTTCCACGGGGGCCTCACGGGATTCCTCTCCCGTCGATGCCGGGGCCTAAGCCCTTGTGTGGAGTCGGGGCCGGAACCTGAGGATTCATCTCCTGTGCTAACATGGATCTTGGGGTACTTCTGGAGTCTCCCCCGGGGAGTCAGTCCTCGTCTCGAATGCGGGCATGCATTGCGCTTTCCTCCAGAGCGGTAGGAGCAGTGTCACGCAGTCCGCCGCGTGGAGCAAAGGATCTATGGTTTTCCCTCGAGTCTTTCACACGAGGCTTTCCCACGAGGCTTTCCCACAGAGCTGTCCCACGTGCACACGTGGTGAGAGTCGATCCGCGGCTTGAACGTCAAGGCAGTGCAGGGAAAACAGGTTCCTCTGGAATGGACTGACACATCTGGGGGACTCTTGGAATGGTGTCACGACCCTGGAGTTCCTCTCGCCTTTCCTGTGGAGAGCGCCTCGTCTTGAGATGCGACGGGAACCCCGGGAATTCTTTCCCTACGAAACAGGGAAAGGATCCCTCATCTCGAGCTAGGAGGAGGAAACGGGGCTCCGCTGTATGTGTGCGGGACGCTCGTGCTTCCTCTCGAGTGGAGACGGGTATGTCAGGGAAGTTCTGGAGTTGCAGCAAGGGTGTGAAGGACCCTTCGGAAGTTCTTGTGGTTAGATGTGATTAGCCTCGAGAAGCCTCAGCGGAAATGGGCCTCATCTCGCCTGGAGGGCAAAACCTCCTGGATTTTCTCGAGTTGCGGCAGGTGCTCTCGACTTACGACGGGGACCTCAGGGACCCGCTCTGGTGGCCTCAGGAAAGGCCAGTCCCCATATTAGTTCCTCGGGGGCGTCTCGGGATTCCTCTCCCGTCGATGCCGGGGCCTAAGACCTTGTGTGGAGTCGGGGTCGGAACCTAGGATTCCTCTCCAGCGCTGATATGGATCTTGGGGTACTTCTGGACTCTCCCCAGGGGAGTCAGTCCTCGTCTTGAATGTGGGCATGCACGTGTGCATTCCTCCAGAGCGGTAGCAGCAGTGTCACGCATTCCGGCGCGTGGAGCAAAGGATCTATGGTTTTCCCTCGAGTCTTTCCCACGAGGCTTTCCCACGAAGCTTTCCCACAGGGCTGTCCCACGTGCACACGTGGTGGGAGTCGATCCTGGGCTTGAACGTCAAGGCAGTGCAGGGAAAACAGGTTCCTCTGGAATGGACTGACACATCTGGGGTACTCTTGGAATGGTGGGACGACCCTGGAGTTCCTCTCGCCTTTCCTGTAGAGAGCGCCTCCTCGTGAGATGCGACGGGAACGCCGGGAATTCTTTCCCTACGAAACAGGGAAAGGATCCCTCATCTCGAGCTAGGAGGCGGAAACGGGGCTCCCCTGGATGTGTGGGGGACCCTCGTGCTTCCTCTCGAGTGAGACGGGTATGTCAGGGAACTTCTTGAGTTGCAGCAAGGGTGTGAAGGACCCTTTGGAAGTTCGAGTGGTTAGATGTGATTAGCCTCGAGAAGCCTCAGCGGAAACGGGCCTCATCTCGCCTGGAGGGCAAAACCTCCTGGATTTTCTCGAGTTGCGGCAGGTGCTCTCGACTTACGACGGGGCCCTCAGGGACCCGCTCTGGTGGCCTCAGGATAGGCCAGTCTCCATGTGAGTTCCTCGGGGGCCTCTCGGGATTCCTCTCCCGTCGATGCCGGGGCCTAAGACCTAGTATGTAGTCGGGGCCGGAACCTGAGGATTCCTCTCCAGTGCTGACATGGATCTTGGGGTACTTCTGGAGCCTCCCCAGGGGAGTCAGTCCTCGTCTCGAATGCGGGCATGCAATTGCGCTTTCCTCCAGAGCGGTAGCAGCAGTGTCACGCATTCCGCCGCGTGGATCAAAGGATCTATGGTATTCCCTCGAGTCTTTCCCACGAGGCTCTCCCACGAGGCTTTCCCACAGGGCTGTCCCACGTGCACACGTGGTGGGAGTCGATCCTCGGCTTGAACGTTAAGGCAGTGCCGGGAAAACAGGTTCCTTTGGAATGGACTGACACATCTGGGGGACACTTGGAATGGTGGTATGACCCTGGAGTTCCTCTCGCCTTTCCTGTGGAGAGCCCCTTCTCTTGAGATGCGACGGGAACGCCGGGAATTCTTTCCCTACGAAACAGGGAAAGGATCCCTCATCTCGAGCTAGGAGGCGGAAACGGGGCTCCCCTGGATGTGTGCGGGACCCTCGTGCTTCCTCTCAAGTGGAGACGGGTATGTCGGGGAACTTCTTGAGTTGCAGAAAGGGTGTGAAGGACCCTTTGGAAGTTCCAGTGGTTAGATGTGATTAGCCTCGAGAAGGCTCAGCGGAAATGGGCCACATCTCGCCTGGAGGGCAAAACCTGGATTTTCTCGAGTTGCGGCAGGCTCTCCACTTACGGCGGGGACCTCGGGGACACGCTCTGGTGGCCTCAGGAAAGGCCAGTCCCAATGCGAGTTCCTCGGGGGCCTCTCGGGATTCCTCTCCCGTCGATGCCGGGGCCTAAGACCTTGTGTGGATCGGGGCCGGAACCTGAGGATTCCTCTCCAGTGCTGACATGGATCTTGGGGTAATTCTGGAGTCTCCCCAGGGGAGTCAGTCCTCGTCTCGAATCCGGGCATGCACTTGCGCTTTCCTCCAGAGCGGTAGCAGCAGTGTCACGCAGTCCACCGCGTGGATCAAAGGATCTATGTTTTTCCCTCGAGACTTTCCCACGAGGCTTCCCACGAGGCTTTCCCACAGGGCTGTACCACGTGCACACGTGGTGGGAGTCGATCCTCGGCTTGAACGTCAAGGCAGTGCAGGGAAAACAGGTTCCTCTGGAATGGACTGACACATCTGGGGAACTATTGGAATGGTGGCACGACCCTGGAGTTGCTCTCGCCTTTCCTGTGGAGAGCCCCTTCTCTTGAGATGCGACGGGAACGCCGGGAATTCTTTCCTTCGAAAAAGGGAAAGGATCCCTCATCTCGAGCTAGGAGGCGGAAACGGGGCTCCCCTGGATGTGTGCGGGACCCTCGTGCTTCCTCTCGAGTGGAGACGGGTATGTCGGGGAACTTCTTGAGTTGCAGCAAGGGTGTGAAGGACCCTTTGGAAGTTCCTGTGGTTAGATGTGATTAGCCTCGAGAAGCCTCAGCGGAAATGGGCCTCATCTTGCCTTGAGGGCAAAACTTCCTGGATTTTCTCGAGTTGCGGCAAGTGCTCTCGACTTAAGACGGGGACCTCGGGGACCCGCTCTGGTGGCCTCAGGAAAGGCCAGTCCCCATGCGAGTTCCTCGGGGGCCTCTCGGGATTCCTCTCCCGTCGATGCCGGGGCCTAAGACCTTGTGTGGAGTCGGGGCCCGAACCTCAGGATTCCTCTCCAGTGCTGACATGGATCTTGGGGTACTTCTGGAGTCTCCCCAGGGGAGTCAGTCCTCGTCTCGAATGCGCGCATGCACTTGCGCTTTTCTCCAGAGCGGTAGCAGCAGTGTCACGCAGTCCGCCGCGTGGATCAAAGGATCTATGGTTTTCCCTGGAGTCTTTCCCACGAGGCTTCCCACGAGGCTTTCCCACAGGGCTGTCCCACGTGCACACGTGGTGGGAGTCGATCCTCGGCTTGAACGTCAAGGCAGTGCAGGGAAAACAGGTTCCTCTGGAATGGACTGACACATCTGGGGGACTCTTGGAATGGTGGCACGACCATGGAGTTCCTCTCGCCTTTCCTGTGGAGAGCGCCTCCTCTTGAAATGCGACGGAACGCCGGGAATTCTTTCCCTACGAAACAGGGAAAGGATCCCTCATCTCGACCTAGGAGGCGGAAACGGGGCTCCCCTGGATGTGTGCGGGACCCTCGTGCTTCCTCTCAATTGGAGACGGGTATTTCGGGGAACTTCTTGAGTTGCAGCAAGGGTGTGAAGGACCCTTTGGAAGTTCCAGTGGTTAGATGTGATTAGCCTCGAGAAGGCTCAGCGGAAATGGGCCACATCTCGCCTGGAGGGCAAAACCTGGATTTTCTCGAGTTGCGGCAGGCTCTCCACTTACGGCGGGGACCTCGGGGACACGCTCTGGTGGCCTCAGGAAAGGCCAGTCCCTATGCGAGTTCCTCGGGGGCCTCTCGGGATTCCTCTCCCGCGATGCCGGGGCCTAAAACCTTGTGTGGAGTCGGGGCCGGAACCTGAGGATTCCTCTCCAGTGCTGACATGGATCTTGGGGTAATTCTGGAGTCTCCCCAGGGGAGTCAGTCCTCGTCTCGAATGCGGGCATGCACTTGCGCTTTCCTCCAGAGCGGTAGCAGCAGTGTCACGCAGTCCACCGCGTGGATCAATGGATGTATGTTTTTCCCTCGAGACTTTCCACGAGGCTTTCCCACGAGGCTTTCCCACAGGGCTGTGCCACGTGCACACGTGGTGGGAGTCGATCCTCGGCTTGAACGTCAAGGCAGTGCAGGGAAAAAAGGTTCCTCTGGAATGGACTGACACATCTGGGGAACTCTTGGAATGGTGGCACGACCCTGGAGTTCGTCTCGCCTTTCCTGTGGAGAGCGCCGCCTCTTGAGATGCGACAGGAACGCCGGGAATTCTTTCCCTACGAAACAGGGAAAGGATCCCACATCTCGAGCTAGGAGGCGGAAACGGGGCTCCCCTGGATGTGTGCGGGACCCTCGTGCTTCCTCTCGAGTGGAGACGGGTATGTCGGGGAACTTCTTGAGTTGCAGCAAGGGTGTGAAGGACCCTTTGGAAGTTACAGTCGTTTGATGTGATTAGCCTCGAGAAGTCTCAGCGGAAATGGGCCACATCTCACCTGGAGGGTAAAACCTCCTGGATTTTCTCGAGTTGCGGCAGGTGCTCTCGACTTACGACGGGGACCTCGGGGACCCGCTCTGGTGGCCACAGGAACGGCCAGTCCCCATGCGAGTTCCTCGGGGGCCTCCCGGGATTCCTCTCCCGTCGATGCCGGGGCCTAAGACCTTGTGTGGAGTCAGGGCCGGAACCTGAGGATTCCTCTCCAGTGCTGACATGGATCTTGGGGTACTTCTGGAGTCTCCCCAGGGTAGTCCGTCCTCGTCTCGAATGCGGGCATGCACTTGCGCTTTCCTCTAGAGCGGTAGCAGCAGTGTCACGCAGTCCGCCGCGTGGATCAAAGGATCTATGGTTTTCCCTCGAGTCTTTCCCACGAGGCTTTCCCACGAGTCTTTCCCACAGGGCTGTCCCACGTGCACACGTGGTGGGAGTCGATCCTCGGCTTGAACGTCAAGGCAGTGCAGGGAAAACAGGTTCCTCTGGAATGGACTGACACATCTGGGGGACTCTTGGAATGGTGGCACGACCCTGGAGTTCCTCTCGCCTTTCCTGTGGAGAGCGCCTCCTCTTGAGATGCGACGGGAACGACGGGAATTCTTTCCCTACGAAACAGGGAAAGGATCCCTCATCTCGAGCTAGGAGGCGGAAACGGGGCGCCCCTGGATGTGTGCGGGACCCAGGTGCTTCCTCTCGAGTGTAGACGGGTATGTCGGGGAACTTCTTGAGTTGCAGCAAGGGTGTGAAGGACCCTTTGGTAGTTCCAGTGTTTAGATGTGATTAGCCTCGAGAAGCCTCAGCGGAAATGGGCCTCATCTTGCCTTGAGGGCAAAACTTCCTGGATTTTCTCGAGTTGCGGCAGGTGCTATCGACTTACGACGGGGACCTCGGGGACCCGCTCTGGTGGCCTCAGGAAAGGCCAGTCCCCATGCGAGTTCCTCGGGGGCCTCTCGGGATTCCTCTCCCGTCGATGCCGGGGCCTAAGACCTTGTGTGGAGTCGGGGCCGGAACCTGAGGATTCCTCTCCAGTGCTGACATAGATCTTGGGGTAATTCTGGAGTCTCCCCAGGGGAGTCAGTCCTCGTCTCGAATGCGGGCATGCACTTGCGCTTTCCTCCAGAGCGGTAGCAGCAGTGTCACGCATTCCGCCGCGTGGATCAAAGGATCTATGGTTTTCCCTCGAGACTTTCCCACGAGGCTCTCCCACGAGGCTTTCAAACAGGGCTGTCCCACGTGCACACGTGGTGGGAGTCGATCCTCGGCTTGAACGTCAATGCAGTGCAGGGAAAACAGGTTCCTCTGGAATGGACTGACACATATGGGGGACTCTTGGAATGGTGGCACGACCATGGAGTTCCTCTCGCCTTTCCTGTGGAGAGCGTCTCCTCTTGAAATGCGACGGAACGCCGGGAATTCTTTCCCTACGAAACAGGGAAAGGATCCCTCATCTCGACCTAGGAGGCGGAAACGGGGCTCCCCTGTATGTGTGCGGGACCCTCGTGCTTCCTCTCAATTGGAGACGGGCATGTCGGGGAACTTCTTGAGTTGCAGCAAGTGTGTGAAGGACCCTTTGGAAGTTCCAGTGGTTAGATGTGATTAGCCTCGAGAAGCCTCAGCGGAAATGGGCCATATCTCGCCTGGAGGGCAAAACCTGGATTTTCTCGAGTTGCGGCAAGTGCTCTCGACTTACGGCGGGGACCTCGGGGACACGCTCTGGTGGCCTCAGGAAAGGCCAGTCCCAATGCGAGTTCCTCGGGGGCCTCTCGGGATTCCTCTCCCGTCGATGCCGGGGCATAAAACCTTGTGTGGAGTCGGGGCCGGAACCTGAGGATTCCTCTCCAGTGCTGACATGGATCTTGGGGTAATTCTGGAGTCTCCCCAGGGGAGTCAGTCCTCGTCTCGAATGTGGGCATGCACTTGCGCTTTCCTGCAGAGCGGTAGCAGCAGTGTCACGTAGTCCACCGCGTGGATCAATGGATGTATGTTTTTCCCTCGAGACTTTCCCACGAGGCTTTCCCACGAGGCTTTCCCACAGGGCTGTGCCACGTGCACACGTGGTGGGAGTCGATCCTCGGCTTGAACGTCAAGGCAGTGCAGGGAAAACAGGTTCCTCTGGAATGGACTGACACATCTGGGGGTCTCTTGGAATGGTGGCACGACCCTGGAGTTCCTCTCCCCTTTCCTCAGGAGAGCGCCTCCTCTTGAGATGCGACGGGGACGCTGGGAATTCTTTCCCTATTAAACAGTGAAAGGATCCCTCATCTCGAGCTAGGAGGCGGAAACGGGGCTCCCCTGGATGTGTGCGGGACCCTCGTGCTTCCTTTCGAGTGGAGACGGGTATGTCGGGGAACTTCTTGAGTTGCAGCAAGGGTGTGAAGGACCCTTTCGAAGTTCCAATTGTTAGATGTGATTAGCCTCGAGAAGCCTCAGCGGAAATGGGCCTCATCTCGCCTGGAGGGCAAAACCTCCTGGATTTCCTCGAGTTGCAGCAGGTGCTCTCGACTTACGACGGGGACATCAGGGACCCGCTCTGGTGGCCTCAGGAAAGGCCAGTCCCCTTGCGAGTTCCTCGGGGGCCTCTCGGGATTCCTCTCCCGTCGATGCCGGGGCCTAAGACCTTGTGTGGAGTCGGGGCCGGAACTTGAGGATTCCTCTCCAGTGCTGACATGGATCTTGGGGTACTTCTGGAGTCTCCCCAGGGGAGTCAGTCCTCGTCTCGAATGAGGGCATGCACTTGCGCTTTCCTCCAGAGCGGAAGCAGCAGTGTCATGCAGTCCGCTGCGTGGATCAAAGGATCTATGGTTTTCCCTCGAGTCTTACCCACGAGGCTTTCCCACGAGGCTTTCCCACAGGTCTGTCCCACGTGCACACGTGGTGGGAGTCGATCCTCGGCTTGAACGTCAAGGCAGTGCAGGGAAAACAGGTTCCTCTGGAATGGACTGACACATCTGGGGGACTCTTGGAATGGTGGCACGACCCTGGAGTTCCTCTCGCCTTTCCTGTGGAGAGCGCCTCCTCTTGAGATTCGACGGGAACGCCGGGAATTCTTTCCCTACGAAACAGGGAAAGGATCCCTCATCTCGAGCTAGGAGGCGGAAACGGGGCTCCCCTGGATGTGTGCGAGACCCCACGTGCTTCCTTTCGAGTGGAGACTGGTATGTCGGGAAACTTCTTGAGTTGCAGCAAGGGTGTGAAGGACCCTTTGGAAGTTCCAGTGGTTAGAAGTCATTAGCCTCGATAAGCCTCAGCGGAAATGGGCCTCATCTCGCCTGGAGGGCAAAACCTCCTGGATTTTCTCGAGTTGCGGCAGGTGCTCTCGACTTACGACGGGGACCTCAGGGACGCGCTCTGGTGGCCCCAGGAAAGGCCAGTCCCCATGCGAGTTCCTCGGGGGCCTCTCGGGATTCCTCTCCCATTTATGCCGGGGGCTAAGACCTTGTGTGGAGTTGGGGCCGGAACCTGAGGATTCCTCTCCAGTGCTGACATGGATCTTGGGGTACTTCTGGAATCTCCCCAGGGGAGTCAGTCCTCGTCTCGAATGCGGGCATGCACTTGTGCTTTCCTCCAGAGTGGTAACAGCAGTGTCACCCAGTCCGCCGCGTGGATCAAGGTATCTATGGCTTTCCGTCGAGGCTTTCACATGATGCTTTCCCACAGGGTTGTCCCACGTGCCACCGTGGTGGGAGTGGATCCTCGGCATGAACGTCGAGGCAGTGCAGGGAAAATACGTTCCTCTGGAATGGACTGACACATCTGGGGGTCTCTTGGAATGGTGGCACGACCCTGGAGTTCCTCTCGCCTTTCCAGTGGAGAGCGCCTCCTCTTGAGATGTGACGGGAATGCCGGGAATTCTTTCCCAACGAAACGGGGAAAGGATCCCTCATCTCGAACTAGGAGGCGGAAACGGGGCTCCCCTGGATGTGTGCGGGACCCTCGTGCTTCCTCCCGAGTGGACACGGGTATGTCGGGGAACTCCTTGAGTTGCAGCAAGGGTGTGAAGGACCCTTTGGAAGTTCCAGTGGTTAGATGTGATTAGCCTCTAAAAGCCTCAGGGGAAATGGGCCTCATCTCGCCCGGAGGGCAAAACCTCCAGGATTTTCTCGAGTTGCGGCAGGTGCTCTCGACTTACGACGGGGACCTCAGGGACCCGCTCTGGTGGCCTCAGGAAAGGCCAGTCCCCATGCGAGTTCCTCGGGGGCCTCTCGGGATTCCTCTCCCGTCGATGCCGGGGACTAAGACCTTGTGTGGAGTCGGGGCCGGAACCTGAGGATTCCTCTCCAGTGCTGACATGGATCTTGGGGTACTTCTGGAGTCTCCCCAGGGGAGTCAGTCCTCGTCTCGAATGCGGGCATGCACTTGGGCTTACCTCCAGAGCGGTAGCAGCAGTGTCACGAACACCTCCGCGTGGATCAAGGGATCTATGGCTTTCCCTCGTGTCTTTCCCACGAGGCTTTCCCACAGGGCTGTCCCACGTGCACACGTGGTGGAAGTCGATCCTCGGCTTGAACGTCAAGGCAGTGCAGGGAAAACAGGTTCCTCTGGAATGGACTGACACATCTGGGGGACTCTGGGAATGGTGGCACCACCCTGGAGTTCCTCTCGCCTTTCCTGTGGAGAGCGCCTCCTCTTGAGATGCGACGGGAACGCCGGGAATTCTTTCCCTACGAAACAGGGAAAGGATCCCTCATCTCGAGCTAGGAGGCGGAAACGGGGCTCCCCTGGATGTGTGCGGGACCCTCGTGCTTCCTCTCGAGTGAACACTGGTATGTCGGGGAACTTCTTGAGTTGCAGCAAGGGTGTGAAGGACCCTTTGGAAGTTCCAGTGGTTAGATGTGATTAGCCTCGAGAAGCCTCAGCGGAAATGGGCCTCATCTCGCCTGGAGGGCAAAACCTCCTGGATTTTCTCGAGTTGTGGCAGGTGCTCTCGACTTACGACGGGGACTCGGGGACCCGCTCTGGTGGCCTCAGGAAAGGCCAGTCCCCATGCGAGTTCCTCGGGGGCCTCTCGGGATTCCTCTCCCATTGATGCCGGGGCCTAAGACCTTGTGTGGAGTTGGGGCCGGAACCTGAGGATTCCTCTCCAGTGCTGACATGGATCTTGGGGTACTTCTGGAATCTCCCCAGGGGAGTCAGTCCTCCTCTCGAATGCGGGCATGCACTTGTGCTTTCCTCCAGAGTGGTAACAGCAGTGTCACCCAGTCCGCCGCGTGGATCAAGGTATCTATGACTTTCCCTCGAGGCTTTCACACGATGCTTTCACACAGGGTTGTCCCACGTGCCACCGTGGTGGGAGTGGATCCTCAGCATGAACGTCGAGGCAGTGCAGGGAAAATACGTTCCTCTGGAATGGACTGACACATCTGGGGGTCTCTTGGAATGGTGGCACGACCCTGGAGTTCCTCTCGCCTTTCCAGTGGAGAGCGCCTCCTCTTGAGATGTGACGGGAATGCCGGGAATTCTTTCCCAACGAAACGGGGAAAGGATCCCTCATCTCGAACTAGGAGGCGGAAACGGGGCTCCCCTGGATGTGTGCGGGACCCTCGTGCTTCCTCCCGAGTGGACACGGGTATGTCGGGGAACTCCTTGAGTTGCAGCAAGGGTGTGAAGGACCCTTTGGAAGTTCCAGTGGTTAGATGTGATTAGCCTCTAAAAGCCTCAGGGGAAATGGGCCTCATCTCGCCCGGAGGGCAAAACCTCCAGGATTTTCTAGAGTTGCGGCAGGTGCCCTCGACTTATGACGGGGACCACAGGGACCCGCTCTGGTGGCCTCAGGAAAGGCCAGTCCCCATGCGAGTTCCTCGGGGGCCTCTCGGGATTCCTCTCCCGTTGATGCCAGGGACTAAGACCTTGTGTGGAGTCGAGTCCGGAACCCTAGGATTCCTCTCCAGTGCAGACATGGATCTTGGGGTACTTCTGGAGTCTCACCAGGGGAGTCAGTCCTCGTCTCGAATGCGGGCATGCACTTGCGCTTTCCTACAGAGTGGTAGCAGCAGTGTCACACAGTCCGCCGCGTGGATCAAGGGATCTATGGCTTTCCCACGATGCTTTCACACAGGGCTGTCCCAAGTGCCACCGTGGTGGGAGTCGATCCTCGGCATGAACGTCGAGGCAGTGCAGGGAAAACAGGTTCCTCTGGAATGGACTGACACATCTGGGGGTCTCTTGGAATGGTGGCACGACCCTGGAGTTCCTCTCGCCTTTGCTGTGGAGAGCGCCTCCTCTTGAGATGCGACGGGAATGCCGGGAATTCTTTCCCTACGAAACAGGGAAAGGATCCCTCATCTCGAGCTAGGAGGCGGAAACGGGGCTTCCCTGGATGTGTGCGGGACCCTCGTGCTTCCTCTCGAGTGGAGACGGGTATGTCGGGGAACTTCTTGAGTTGCAGCAAGGGTGTGAAGGACCCTTTGGAAGTTCCAGTGGTTAGATGTGATTAGCCTCGAGAAGCCTCAGCGGAAATGGGCCTCATCTCGCCTGGAGGGCAAAACCTACTGGATTTTCTCCAGTTGCGGCAGGTGCTCCCGACTTACGACGGGGACCTCAGGGACCCGCTCTGGTGGCCTCAGGAAAGGCCAGTCCCCATGGGATTTCCTCGGGGGCCTCTCGGGATTCCTCTCCCGTCGATGCTGGGGCCTAAAACCTTGTGTGGAGTCTGGGCCGGAACCTGAGGATTCCTCTCCAGTGCTGACATGGATCTTGGGGTACTTCTGGAGTCTCCCCAGGGGAGTCAATCCTCGTCTCGAATGCGGGCATGCACTTGCTCTTTCCTCCAGAGCGGTAGCAGCAGTATCACGCAGTCCGCTGCGTGGATCAAAGGATCTATGGTGTTCCCTCGAGTCTTTCCCACGAGGCTTTCCCACGAGGCTTTTCCCCAGGGCTGTCCCACGTGCACACGTGGTGGGAATCGATCCTCGGCTTAAACGTCAAGGCAGTGCAGGGAAAACAGCTTCCTCTGGAATGGACTGACACATCTGGGGGACTCTTGGAATGGTGGCACGACCCTGGAGTTCCTCTCGCCTTTCCTGTGGAGAGCGCCTCCTCTTGAGATGCGACGGGAACGCCGGGAATTCTTTCGCTACGAAACTGGGAAAGGATCCCTTATCTCGAGCAAGGAGGCGGAAACGGGGCTCCCACGGATGTGTGCGGTACCCTCGTGCTTCCTCTCGAGTGGAGACGGCGATGTCGGGGAACTTCTTGAGTTGCATCATGGGTGTGAAGGACCCTTAGGAAGTTCCAGTGGTTAGACGTGATTAGCCTCGAGAAGCCTCAGCGGAAATGGGCCTCATCTCGCCTGGAGGGCAAAACCTCCTGGATTTTCTCGAGTTGCGGCAGGTGCTCTCGACTTACGACGGGGACCTCAGGGACCCGCTCTGGTGGCCTCAGGAAAGGCCAGTCCCCATGTGAGTTCCGCGGGGGCCTCTCGGGATTCCTCTCCCGTCGATGCCGGGGCCTAAGACCTTGTGTGGAGTCAGGGCCGGAAGCCGAGGATTCCTCTCCAGTGCTGACATGGATCTTGGGGTACTTCTGGAGTCTCCCCAGGGGAATCAGTCCTCGTCTCGAATGCGGGGATGCACTTGCGCTTTCCTCCAGAGCGGTAGCAGCACTGTCACGCAGTCCGCCGCGTGGATCAAAGGATCTATGGTTTTCCCTCAAGTCTTTCCCACGAGGCTTTCCCACGAGGCTTTCCCACAGGGCTGTCCCACGTGCACACGTGGTGGGAGTCGATCCTCGGCTTGAACGTCAAGGCAGTGCAGGGAAAACAGGTTCCTCTGGAATGGACTGACACATCTGGGGGACTCTTGGAATGTGGCACGACCCTGGAGTTCCTCTCGCCTTTCCTGTGGAGAGCGCCTCCTCTTGAGATTCGATGGGAACGCCGGGAATTCTTTCCCTACGAAACAGGGAAAGGATCCCTCATCTCGAGCTAGGAGGCGGAAACGGGGCTCCCCTGGATGTGTGCGAGACCCCACGTGATTCCTTTCGAGTGGAGACGGGTATGTCGGGGAACTTCTTGAGTTGCAGCAAGGGTGTGAAGGACCCTTTGGACGTTCCAGTGGTTAGAAGTCATTAGCCTCGATAAGTCTCAGCGGAAATGGGCCTCATCTCGCCTGGAGGGCAAAACCTCCTGGATTTTCTGAGTTGCGGCAGGTGCTCTCGACTTACGACGGGGACCTCATGGACCCGATCTGGTGGCCTCAGGAAAGACCAGTCCCCATGCGAGTTCCTCGGGGGCCTCTCGGGATTCCTCTCCCGTCGATGCCGGGGCCTAAGACCTTGTGTGGAGTCGGGGACTGAACCTGAGGATTCCTCTCCAGTGCTGATATGGATCTTGGGGTACTTCTGGAGTCTCCACAGGGGAGTCAGTCCTCGTCTCGAATGCGGGCATGCACTTGCGCTTTCCTCCAGAGCGGTAGCAGCAGTGTCACGCAGTCCGCCGCGTGGATCAAAGGATCTATGGTTTTCCCTCGAGTCTTTCCCACGAGGCTTTCCCACGAGGCTTTCCCACAGGGCTGTCCCACGTGCACACGTGGTGGGAGTCGATCCTCGGCTTGAACGTCAAGGCAGTGCAGGGAAAGCAGGTTTCTCTGGAATGGACTGACACATCTGGGGGTCTCTTGGAATGGTGGCACGACCCTGGAGTTCCTCTCGCCTTTCCTGTGGAGAGTGCCTCCTCTTGAGATGCGATGGGAACGCCGGGAATTCTTTCCCTACGAAACAGGGAAAGGATCCCTCATCTCGAGCTAGGAGGCGGATACGGGGCTCCCCTGGATGTGTGTGGGACCCCATGTTTTTCCTCTCGAGTGGAGACGGGTATGTCGGGGAACTTCTTGAGTTGCAGCAAGGGTGTGAAGGACCCTTTGGAAGTTCCAGTGGTTAGATGTGATTAGCCTCGAGAAGCCTCAGCGGAAATGGGCCTCATCTCGCCTGGAGGGCAAAACCTCCTGGATTTTCTCGCGTTGCGGCAGGTGCTCTCGACTTACGAAGGGGAACTCAGGGACCCGCTCTGGTGGCCTCAGGAAAGACCAGTCCCTATGCGAGTTCCTCGAGGGCCTCTTGGGATTTCTCTCCTGTCGATGCTGGGGCCTAAGACCTTGTGTGGAGTCGGGGCCGGAACCTGAGGATTCCTCTCCAGTGCTAACATGGATCTTAGGGTACTTCTGGAGTCTCCCCAGGGGAGTCAGTCCTCGTCTCGAATGCGGGCATGCACTTGCGCTTTCCTCCAGAGCGGTAGCAGCAGTGTCACGCAGACCGCCTCGTGGATCAAAGGATCTATGGTTTTCCCTCGAGTCTTTCCCACGAGGCTTTCCCACGAGGCTTTCACACAGGGCTGTCCCACGTGCACACGTGGTGGGAGTCGATCCTCGGCTTGAACGTCAAGGCAGTGCAGGGAAAACAGGTTCCTCTGTAATGGACTGACCCATCTGGGGGACTCGTGTAATGGTGGCACGACCCTGGATTTCCTGTCGCCTTTCCTGTGTAGAGCGCCTCCTCTTGAGATGCGACGGGAACGCCGGGAATTCTTTCCCTACGAAACAGGGAAAGGATCCCTCATCTCGAGCTAGGAGGCCGAATCGGGGCTCCCCTGAATGTGGGCGGGAACCTCGTGCTTCCTCTCAAGTGGAGACGGGTATGTCGGGGAACTTCTTGAGTTGCAGCAAGGGTGTGAAGGACCCTTTGGAAGTTCCAGTGGTTAGATGTGATTAGCCTCGAGAAGCCTCAGCGGAAATGGGCCTCATCTCGCCTGGAGGGCAAAACCTCCTGCATTTTCTCGAGTTGCGGCAGGTGCTCTCGACTTACGACGGGGACCTCAGGGACCCGCTCTGGTGGCCTCAGGAAAGGCCAGTCCCCATGCGAGTTCCTCGGGGGCCTCTCGGGATTCCTCTCCCGTCGATGCCGGGGCCTAAGACCTTGTGTGGAGTCGGGGCCGGAACCTGAGGATTCCTCTCCAGTGCTGACATGGATCTTGGGGTACTTCTGGAGTCTCCCCAGGGGAGTCAGTCCTCGTCTCGAATGCGGGCATGCACTTGTGCTTTCCTCCAGAGCGGTAGCAGCAGTGTCACGCAGTCCGCCGCGTGGATCATAGGATCTATGGTTTTCCCTCGAGTCTTTCCCACGAGGCTTTCCCACGAGGCTTTCCCACAGGGCTGTCCCACGTGCACACGTGGTGGGACTCGATCCTCGGCCTGAACGTCAAGGCAGTGCAGGGAAAACAGGTTCCTCTGGAATTTACTGGCACATCTGGGGGTCTCTTGGAATGGTGCCACGACCCTGGAGTTCCTCTCGCCTTTCCTGTGGAGAGCGCCTCCTCTTGAGATGCGACAGGAACGCCGGGAATTCTTTCCCTACTAAACAGGGAAAGGATTCCTCATCTCGAGCTAGGAGGCAGAAACGGGGCTCCCCTGGATGTTTGCGGGACCCCACGTGCTTCCTCTCGAGTGGAGACGGGTATGTCGGGGAACTTCTTGAGTTGCAGCAAGGGTGTGAAGGACCCTTTGGAAGTTCCAGTGGTTAGATGTGATTAGCCTCGAGAACCTCAGTGGAAATGTGTGTCATCTCGCCTGGAGGGCAAAACGTCCTGGATTTTCTCGAGTTGCGGCAGGTGCTCTCGACTTACGATGGGGACCTCAGGTACCCGCTCTGGAGGCCTCATGAAAGTCCAGTCCCCATGCGACTTCATCGGGGGCCTCTCGGGATTCCTCTCCCGTCGATGCCGGGTTCTAAGACCTTGTGTGGCGTCGGGGCCGGAACCTGAGGATTCCTCTCCAGTGCTGACATGGATCTTGGGGTACATCTGGAGTCTCCCCAGTGGAGTCAGTCCTCGTCTCGAATGCGGGCATGCACTTGCGCTTTCCTCCAGAGTGGTAGCAGCAGTGTCACGCAGTCCGCCGCGTGGATCAAAGGATCTATGGTTTTCCCTCGAGTCTTTCCCACGAGGCTTTCCCACGAGGCTTTCCAACAGGGCTGTCCCACGTGCACACGTGGTGGGAGTCTATCCTCGGCTTGAAAGTCAAGGCAGTGCAGGGAAAACAGGTTCCTCTTGAATGGACTGACACATCTGGGGGACTCTTGGAATGGTGGCACGACCCTGGAGTTCCTCTCGCCTTTCCTGTGGAGAGCGCCTCCTCTTGAGATGCGACGGGAACGCCGGGAATTTTTTCCCTTCGAAACAGGGAAAGGATCCCTCATCTCGAGCTAGGAGGCGGAAACGGGGCTCCCCTGGATGTGTGTGGTACCCTCGTGCTTCCTCTCGAGTGGAGACGGGTATGTCGGGGAACTTCTTGAGTTGCAGCAAGGGTGTGAAGGACCCTTTGGAAGTTCCAGTGGTTAGATGTGATTAGCCTCGAGAAGCCTCAGCGGAAATGGGCCTCATCTCGCCTGGAGGGCAAAACCTCCAGGATTTTCTCGAGTTGCGGCGGGTGCTCTCGACTTACGACGGAGACCTCAGGGACCCGCTCTGGTGGCCTCAGTAAAGGCCAGTCCCCATGCGAGTTCCTCGGGGGCCTCTCAGGATTCCTCTCCCGTCGATCCCGGGGCCTAAGACCTTGTGTGGAGTCACGGCCGGAACCTGAGGATTCCTCTCCAGTGCTGACATGGATCTTGGGGTAATTTTGTAGTCTCCCCAGGGGAGTCAGTCCCCGTCTCCAATGCGGGCATGCACTTGCGCTTTCCTCCAGAGCGGTAGCAGCAGTGTCACGCAGTCCGCCGCGTGGATCAAAGGATCTATGGTTTTCCCTCGAGTCTTTCCCACGAGGCTTTCCCACGAGGCTTTCCCACAGGGCTGTCCCACGTGCACACGTGGTGGGAGTCGATCCTCGGCTTGAACGTCAAGGCAGTGCTGGGAAAACAGGTTCCTCTGGTATGGACTGACACATCTGGGGGACTCTTGGAATGGTGGCACGACCCTGGATTTCCTGTCGCCTTTCCTGTGGAGAGCGCCTCCTATTGAGATGCGACGGGAACGCCGGGAATTCTTTCCCTACGAAACAGGGAAAGGATCCCTCATCTCGAGCTAGGAGGTGGAAACGGGCTCCCCTGGATGTGTGCGGGACCCTCGTGCTTCCTCTCGATTGGAGACGGGTATGTTGGGGAACTTCTTGAGTTGCAGTAAGGGTGTGAAGGACCCTTTGGAAGTTCCAGTGGTTAGATGAGATTAGCCTCGAGAAGCCTCAGCGGAAATGGGCCTCATCTCGCCTGGAGGGCAAAACCTCCTTTATTTTCTCGAGTTGCGGCAGGTGCTCTCGACTTACGACGGGGACCTCAGGGACCCGCTCTGGTGGCCCCAGGAAAGGCCAGTCCCCATGCGAGTTCCTCGGGGGCCTCTCGGGATTCCTCTCCCATTGATGCCGGGGCCTAAGACCTTGTGTGGAGTTGGGGCCGGAACCTGAGGATTCCTCTCCAGTGCTGACATGGATCTTGGGGTACTTCTGGAATCTCCCCAGGGGAGTCAGTCCTCGTCTCGAATGCGGGCATGCCCTTTGCTTTCCTCCAGAGTGGTAACAGCAGTGTCACCCAGTACGCCGCGTGGATCAAGCTATCTATGGCTATCCCTCGAGGCTTTCACACGATGCTTTCACACAGGGTTGTCCCACGTGCCACCGTGGTGGGAGTGGATCCTCGGCATGAACGTCGAGGCAGTGCAGGGAAAATACGTTCCTCTGGAATGGACTGACACATCTGGGGGTCTCTTGGAATGGTGGCACGACCCTGGAGTTCCTCTCGCCTTTCCAGAGGAGAGCGCCTCCTCTTGAGATGTGACGGGAATGCCGGGAATTCTTTCCCAACGAAGCGGGGAAAGGATCCCTCATCTCGAACTAGGAGGCGGAAACGGGGCTCCCCTGGATGTGTGCGGGACCCTCGTGCTTCCTCCCGAGTGGACACGGGTATGTCGGGGAACTCCTTGAGTTGCAGCAAGGGTGTGAAGGACCCTTTGGAAGTTCCAGTGGTTAGATGTGATTAGCCTCTAAAAGCCTCAGGGGAAATGGGCCTCATCTCGCCCGGAGGGCAAAACCTCCAGGATTTTCTCGAGTTGCGGCAGGTGCTCTCGACTTACGACGGGGACCACAGGGACCCGCTCTGGTGGCCTCAGGAAAGGCCAGTCCCCATGCGAGTTCCTCGGGGGCCTCTCGGGATTCCTCTCCCGTCGATGCCGGGGACTAAGACCTTGTGTGGAGTCGGGGCCGGAACCTGAGGATTCCTCTCCAGTGCTGACATGGATCTTGGGGTACTTCTGGAGTCTCCCCAGGGGAGTCAGTCCTCGTCTCGAATGCGGGCATGCACTTGCGCTTTCCTCCAGAGCGGTAGCAGCAGTGTCACGCACACCTCCGCGTGGATCAAGGGATCTATGGCTTTCCCTCGTGTCTTTCCCACGAGGCTTTCCCACAGGGCTGTCCCTCGTGCACACGTGGTGGAAGTCGATCCTCGGCTTGAACGTCAAGGCAGTGCAGGGAAAACAGGTTCCTCTGGAATGGACTGACACATCTGAGGGACTCTGGGAATGGTGGCACCACCCTGGAGTTCCTCTCGCCTTTCCTGTGGAGAGCGCCTCCTCTTGAGATGCGACGGGAACGCCGGGAATTCTTTCCCTACGAAACAGGGAAAGGATCCCTCATCTCGAGCTAGGAGGCGGAAACGGGGCTCCCCTGGATGTGTGCGGGACCCTCGTGCTTCCTCTCGAGTGAGCACGGGTATGTCGGGGAACTTCTTGAGTTGCAGCAAGGGTGTGAAGGACCCTTTGGAAGTTCCAGTGGTTAGATGTGATTAGCCTCGAGAAGCCTCAGCGGAAATGGGCCTCATCTCGCCTGGAGGGCAAAACCTCCTGGATTTTCTCGAGTTGCGGCAGGTGCTCTCGACTCACGACGGGGACCTCGGGGACCCGCTCTGGTGGCCTCAGGAAAGGCCAGTCCCCATGCGAGTTCCTCGGGGGCCTCTCGGGATTCCTCTCCCATTGATGCCGGGGCCTAAGACCTTGTGTGGAGTTGGGGCCGGAACCTGAGGATTCCTCTCCAGTGCTGACATGGATCTTGGGGTACTTCTGGAATCTCCCCAGGGGAGTCAGTCCTCGTCTCGAATGCGGGCATGCACTTGTGCTTTCCTCCAGAGTGGTAGCAGCAGTGTCACGCAGTCCGCCGCGTGGATCAAAGGATCTATGGTGTTCCCTCGAGTCTTTCCCACGAGGCTTTCCCACGAGTCTTTCCCACAGGGCTGTCCCACGTGCACACGTGTCGGCAGTCGATCCTCGGCTTGAATGTCAAGGCAGTGCAGGGAAAACAGGTTCCTCTGGAATGGACTGACACATCTGGGGGACTCTTGGAATGGTGGCACGACCCTGGAGTTCCTCTCGCCTTTCCTGTGGAGAGCGCCTCTTCTTGAGATGCGACTGGAACGCCGGGTATTCTTTCCCTACGAAACAGGGATAGGATCCCTCATCTCGAGCTAGGAGGCGGAAACGGGGCTCCCCTGGATGTTTGCGGGACACTCGTGCTTCCTCTCGAGTGGAGACGGGTATGTCGGGGAACTTCTTGAGTTGCAGCAAGGGTGTGAAGGACCCTTTGGAAGTTCCAGTGGTTAAATGTGATTAGCCTCGAGAAGCCTCAGCGGAAATGGGCCTCATCTCTCCTGGAGGGCAAAACCTCCTGGATTTTCTCGAGTTGCGGCAGGTGCTCTCGACTTACGACTGGGACCACAGGGACACGCTCTGGTGGCCTCAGGAAAGGCCAGTCCCCATGTGAGTTCCTCGGGGGCCTCTCGGGATTCCTCTCCCGTCGATGCCGGGGCCTAAGACCTTGTGTGGAGTCAGGGCCGGAAGCCGAGGATTCCTCTCCAGTGCTGACATGGATCTTGGGGTACTTCTGGAGTCTCCCCAGGGGAGTCAGTCCTCGTCTCGAATGCGGGGATGCACTTGCGCTTTCCTCCAGAGCGGTAGCAGCAGTGTCACGCAGTCCGCCGCGTGGATCAAAGGATCTATGGTTTTCCCTCAAGTCTTTCCCACGAGGCTTTCCCACGAGGCTTTCCCACAGGGCTGTCCCACGTGCACACGTGGTGGGAGTCGATCCTCGGCTTGAACGTCAAGGCAGTGCAGGGAAAACAGGTTCCTCTGGAATGGACTGACACATCTGGGGGACTCTTGGAATGGTGGCACGACCCTGGAGTTCCTCTCGCCTTTCCTGTGGAGAGCGCCTCCTCTTGAGATTCGACGGGAACGCCGGGAATTCTTTCCCTACGAAACAGGGAAAGGATCCCTCATCTCGAGCTAGGAGGCGGAAACGGGGCTCCCCTGGATGTGTGCGAGACCCCACGTGCTTCCTTTCGAGTGGAGACGGGTATGTCGGGGAACTTCTTGAGTTGCAGCAAGGGTGTGAAGGACCCTTTGGACGTTCCAGTGGTTAGAAGTCATTAGCCTCAATAAGCCTCAGCGGAAATGGGCCTCATCTCGCCTGGAGGGCAAAACCTCCTGGATTTTCTGAGTTGCGGCAGGTGCTCTCGACTTACGACGGGGACCTCATGGACCCGTTCTGGTGGCCTCAGGAAAGACCAGTCCCCATGCGAGTTCCTCGGGGGCCTCTCGGGATTCCTCTCCCGTCGATGCCGGGGCCTAAGACCTTGTGTGGAGTCGGGGACTGAACCTGAGGATTCCTCTCCAGTGCTGATATGGATCTAGGGGTACTTCTGGAGTCTCCACAGGGGAGTCAGTCCTCGTCTCGAATGCGGGCATGCACTTGCGCTTTCCTCCAGAGCGGTAGCAGCAGTGTCACGCAGTCCGCCGCGTGGATCAAAGGATCTATGGTTTTCCCTCGAGTCTTTCCCACGAGGCTTTCCCACGAGGCTTTCCCACAGGGCTGTCCCACGTGCACACGTGGTGGGAGTCGATCCTCGGCTTGAACGTCAAGGCAGTGCAGGGAAAACAGGTTCCTCTGGAATGGACTGACACATCTGGGGGTCTCTTGGAATGGTGGCACGACCCTGGAGTTCCTCTCGCCTTTCCTGTGGAGAGTGCCTCCTCTTGAGATGCGACGGGAACGCCGGGAATTCTTTCCCTACGAAACAGGGAAAGGATCCCTCATCTCGAGCTAGGAGGCGGATACGGGGCTCCCCTGGATGTGTGTGGGACCCCATGTTTTTCCTCTCCAGTGGAGACGGGTATGTCGGGGAACTTCTTGAGTTGCAGCAAGGGTGTGAAGGACCCTTTGGAAGTTCCAGTGGTTAGATGTGATTAGCCTCGAGAAGCCTCAGCGGAAATGGGCCTCATCTCGCCTGGAGGGCAAAACCTCCTGGATTTTCTCGCGTTGCGGCAGGTGCTCTCGACTTACGAAGGGGAACTCAGGGACCCGCTCTGGTGGCCTCAGGAAAGACCAGTCCCTATGCGAGTTCCTCGAGGGCCTCTTGGGATTCCTCTCCTGTCGATGCTGGGGCCTAAGACCTTGTGTTTAGTCGGGGCCGGAACCTGAGGATTCCTCTCCAGTGCTAACATGGATCTTGGGGTACTTCTGGAGTCTCCCCAGGGGAGTCAGTCCTCGTCTCGAATGCGGGCATGCACTTGCGCTTTCCTCCAGAGCGGTAGCAGCAGTGTCACGCAGTCCGCCGCGTGGATCAAAGGATCTATGGTTTTCCCTCGAGTCTTTCCCACGAGGCTTTCCCACGAGGCTTTCACACAGGGCTGTCCCACGTGCACACGTGGTGGGAGTCGATCCTCGGCTTGAACGTCAAGGCAGTGCAGGGAAAACAGGTTCCTCTGTAATGGACTGACACATCTGGGGGACTCGTGTAATGGTGGCACCACCCTGGATTTCCTGTCGCCTTTCCTGTGTAGAGCGCCTCCTCTTGAGATGCGACGGGAACGCCGGGAATTCTTTCCCTACGAAACAGGGAAAGGATCCCTCATCTCGAGCTAGGAGGCGGAAACGGGGCTCCCCTGAATGTGGGCGGGAACCTCGTGCTTCCTCTCAAGTGGAGACGGGTATGTCGGGGAACTTCTTGAGTTGCAGCAAGGGTGTGAAGGACCCTTTGGAAGTTCCAGTGGTTAAATGTGATTAGCCTCGAGAAGCCTCAGAGGAAATGGGCCTCATCTCGCCTGGAGGGCAAAACCTCATGGATTTTCTCAAGTTGCGGCAGGTGCTCTCGGCTTACGACGGGGAAATCAGGGACCCGCTCTGGTGGCCTCAGGAAAGGGCAGTCCCCATGCGAGTTCCTCGGGGGCCTCTCGGGATCCCTCTCCCGTCGATGCCGCGGCCTAAGTCCTTGTGTGGAGTCGAGGCCGGAACCTGAGGATTCCTCTCCAGTGCTGATATGGATCTAGGGGTACTTCTGGAGTCTCCCCAGGGGAGTCAGTCCTCGTCTCGAATGCGGGCATGCACTTGCGCTTTCCTCCAGAGCGGTAGCAGCATTGTCACTCAGTCCGCCGCGTGGATCAAAGGATCTATGGTTTTCCCTCGAGTCTTTCCAACGAGGCTTTCCCACGAGGCTTTCCCACAGGGTTGTCCCACGTGCACACGTGGTGGGAGTCGATCCTCGGCTTGAACGTCAAGGCAGTGCAGGGAAAACAGGTTCTCTGTAATGGACTGACACATCTGGGGGACTCATGTAATGGTGGCACGACCCTGGAGTTCCTCTCGACTTTCCTGTGTAGAGTGCCTCCTCTTGAGATGCGACGGGAACGCCGGGAATTCTTTCCCTACGAAACAGGGAAAGGATCCCTCATCTCGAGCTAGGAGGCGGAAAAGGGGCTCCCCGGGATGTGTGTGGGACCCTCGTGCTTCCTCTCGAGTGGAGACGGGTATGTCGGGGAACTTCTTGAGTTGCAGCAAGGGTGTGAAGGACCCTTTGGAAGTTCCAGTGGTTAGATGTGATTAGCCTCGAGAAGCCTCAGCAGAAATGGGCCTCATCTCGCCTGGAGGGCAAAACCTCCAGGATTTTCTCGAGTTGCGGCGGGTGCTCTCGACTTACGACGGGGACCTCAGGGACCCGCTCTGGTGGCCTCAGGAAAGGCCAGTCCCCATGCGAGTTCCTCGGGGGCCTCTCAGGATTCCTCTCCCGTCGATCCCGGGGCCTAAGACCTTGTGTGGAGTCACGGCCGGAACCTGAGGATTCCTCTCCAGTGCTGACATGGATCTTGGGGTAATTTTGGAGTCTCCCCAGGGGAGTCAGTCCCCGTCTCCAATGCGGGCATGCACTTGCGCTTTCCTCCAGAGCGGTAGCAGCAGTGTCACGCAGTCCGCCGCGTGGATCAAAGGATCTGTGTTTTTCCCTCTAGTCTTTCCCACGAGGCTTTCCCACGAGGCTTTCCCACAGGGCTGTCCCACGTGCACACGTGGTGGGAGTCGATCCTCGGCTTGAACGTCAAGGCAATGCTGGGAAAACAGGTTCCTCTGGTATGGACTGACACATCTGGGGGACTCTTGGAATGGTGGCACGACCCTGGATTTCCTCTCGCCTTTCCTGTGGAGAGCGCCTCCTCTTGAGATGCGACGGGAACGCCGGGAATTCTTTCCCTACGAAACAGGGAAAGGATCCCTCATCTCGAGCTAGGAGGTGGAAACGGGCTCCCCTGGATGTGTGCGGGACCCTCGTGCTTCCTCTCGATTGGAGACGGGTATGTCGGGGAACTTCTTGAGTTTCAGTAAGGGTGTGAAGGACCCTTTGAAGTTCCAGTGGTTAGATGAGATTAGCCTCGAGAAGCCTCAGCGGAAATGGGCCTCATCTCGCCTGGAGGGCAAAACCTCCTTTATTTTCTCGAGTTGCGGCAGGTGCTCTCGACTTACGACGGGGACCTCAGGGACCCGCTCTGGTGGCCCCAGGAAAGGCCAGTCCCCATGCGAGTTCCTCGGGGGCCTCTCGGGATTCCTCTCCCATTGATGCCGGGGCCTAAGACCTTGTGTGGAGTTGGGGCCGGAACCTGAGGATTCCTCTCCAGTGCTGACATGGATCTTGGGGTACTTCTGGAATCTCCCCAGGGGAGTCAGTCCTCGTCTCGAATGCGGGCATGCACTTGCGCTTTCCTCCAGAGCGGTAGCAGCAGTGTCACACAGTCCGCCGCGTTGATCAAGGGATCTATGGCTTTCCCTCGAGGCTTTCCCACGATGCTTTCACACAGGGCTGTCCCACTTGCCACCGTGGTGGGAGTCGATCCTCGGCCTGAACGTCGAGGCAGTCAGGGAAAACAGGTTCCTCTGGAATGGACTGACACATCTGGGGGACTCTTGGAATGGTGGCACGACCCTGGAGTTTCTCTCTCCTTTCCTGTGGAGAGCACCTCCTCTTGAGATGCGACGGGAATGCCGGGAATTCTTTCTCTACGAAACAGGGAAAGGATCCCTCATCTCGAGCTAGGAGGCGGAAACGGGGCTTCCCTGGATGTGTGCGAGACCCTCGTGCTTCCTCTCGAGTGGAGACGGGTATGTCGGGGAACTTCTTGAGTTGCAGCAAGGGTGTGAAGGACCCTTTGGAAGTTCCAGTGGTTAGATGTGATTAGCCTCGAGAAGCCTCAGCGGAAATGGGCCTCATCTCGCCTGGAGGGCAAAACCTCCTGGATTTTCTCCAGTTGCGGCAGGTGCTCCCGACTTACGACGGGGACCTCAAGGACCCGCTCTGGTGGCCTCAGGAAAGGCCAATCCCCATGGGATTTCCTCGGGGGCCTCTCGGGATTCCTCTGCCGTCGATGCTGGGGCCTAAAACCTTGTGTGGAGTCTGGGCCGGAACCTGAGGATTCCTCTCCAGTGCTGACATGGATCTTGGGGTACTTCTGGAGTCTCCCCAGGGGAGTCAGTCCTCGTCTCGAATGCTGGCATGCACTTGCTCTTTCCTCCAGAGCGGTAGCAGCAGTATCACGCAGTCCGCTGCGTGGATCAAAGGATCTATGGTGTTCCCTCGAGTCTTTCCCACGAGGCTTTCCCACGAGGCTTTTCCCCAGGGCTGTCCCACGTGCACACGTGGTGGGAGTCGATCCTCGGCTTAAACGTCAAGGCAGTGCAGGGAAAACAGGTTCCTCTGGAATGGACTGACACATCTGGGGGACTCTTGGAATGGTGGCACGACCCTGGAGTTTCTCTCTCCTTTCCTGTGGAGAGCGCCTCCTCTTGAGATGCGACTGGAATGCCGGGAATTCTTTCTCTACGAAACAGGGGAAGGATCCCTCATCTCGAGCTAGGAGGCGGAAACGGGGCTTCCCTGGATGTGTGCGGGACCCTCGTGCTTCCTCTCGGGTGGAGACGGCGATGTCGGGGAACTTCTTGAGTTGCATCATGGGTGTGAAGGACCCTTAGGAAGTTCCAGTGGTTAGACGTGATTAGCCTCGAGAAGCCTCAGCGGAAATGGGCCTCATCTCGCCTGGAGGGCAAAACCTCCTGGATTTTCTCGAGTTGCGGCAGGTTCTCTCGACTTACGACGGGGACCTCAGGGACCCGCTCTGGTGGCCTCAGGAAAGGCCAGTCCCGATGTGAGTTCCTCGGGGGCCTCTCGGGATTCCTCTCCCGTCGATGCCGGGGCCTAAGACCTTGTGTGGAGTCAGGGCCGGAAGCCGAGGATTCCTCTCCAGTGCTGACATGGATCTTGGGCTACTTCTGGAGTCTCCCCAGGGGAGTCAGTCCTCGTCTCGTATGCGGACATGCACTTGCTCTTACCTCCAGAGCGGTAGCAGCATTGTCACGCAGTCCCCCGCGTGGATCAAAGGATCTATGGTTTTCCCTCGAGTCTTTCCCACGAGGCTTTCCCACGAGGCTTTCCCACAGGGCTGTCCCACGTGCACACGTGTTGGGAGTCGATCCTCAGCTTGAACGTCAAGGCAGTGCAGGGAAAACAGGTTCCTCTGGAATGGACTGACACATCTGGGGGACTCTTGGAATGGTGACAAGACCCTGGAGTTCTTCTCGCCTTTCCTGTGGAGAGCGCCTCCTCTTGAGATGCGACGGGAACGCCGGGAATTCTTTCACTACGAAACAGGGAAAGGATCCCTCATCTCGAGCTAGGAGGCGGAAACGGGGCTCCCCTGGATGTGTGCGGGACCCCACGTGCTTCCTCTCAAGTGGAGATGGATATGTCTGGGAACTTCTTGAGTTGCAGCACGGGTGTGAAGGACCCTTTGGAAGTTCCAGTGGTTAGATGTGATTAGCCTCGAGAAGCCTCAGCGGAAATGGGCCTCATCACGCCTGGAGGGCAAAACCTCCTGGATTTTCTCGAGTTGCGGCAGGTGCTCTCGACTTACGACGGGGACCTCGGGGACCCGCTCTGGTGGCCTCAGGAAAGGCCAGTCCCCATGCGAGTTCCTCGGGGGCCTCTCGGGATTCCTCTCCCGTCGATGCTGGGGCCTAAGACCTTGTGTGGAGTCGGGGCCGGAACCTGAGGATTCCTCTCCAGTGCTGACATGGATCTTGGGGTACTTCTGGAGTCTCCCCAGGGGAGTCAGTCCTCGTCTCGAATGAGGGCATGCACTTGTGCTTTCCTCCAGAGCGGTAGCAGCAGTGTCACGCAGTCCCCCGCATGGATCAAAGGATGTATGGTTTTCCCTCGAGTCTTTCCCACGAGGCTTTCCCACAGGGTTGTCCCACGAGCACACGTGGTGGGAGTCGATCCTCGGCTTGAACGTCAAGGCAGTGCACGGAAAACAGTTTCCTCTGAAATGGACTGACACATCTGGGGGACTCTTGGAATGGTGATACGACCCTGGAGGTCCTCTCGCCTTTCCTGTGGAAAGCGCCTCCTCTTGAGATGCGACGGGAATGCCGGGAATTCTTTCCCTACGAAACAGGGAAAGGATCCCTCATCTCGAGCTAGGAGGCGGAAACGGGGCTCCCCTGGATGTGTGCAGGACCCTCGTGCTTCCTCTCGAGTGGAGACGGGTATGTCGGAGAACTTCTGGACTTGCAGCAAGGGTGTGAAGGACCCTTTGGAAGTTCCAGTGTTTAGATGTGATTAGCCTCGAAAAGCCTCAGCGGAAATGGGCCTCATCTCGCCTGGAGGGCAAAACCTCCTGGATTTTCTCGAGTTGCGGCAGGTGCTCTCGACTTACGACGGGTACCTCAGGGACCCGCTCTGGTGGCCTCAGGAAAGGCCAGTCCCCATGCGAGTTCCTCGGGGGCCTCTCGGGATTCCTCTCCCGTCGATGCTGGGGCCTAAGACCTTTTGTGGAGTCGGGGCCGGAACCTGAGGATTCCTCTCCAGTGCTGACATGGATCTTGGGGTACTTCTGGAGTCTCCCCAGGGGAGTCAGTCCTCGTCTCCAATGCGGGCATGCACTTGCTCTTTCCTCCAGAGCGGTAGCAGCAGTGTCACGCAGTCCGCCGCGTGGATCATAGGATCTATGGTTTTCCCTCGAGTCTTTCCCACGAGGCTTTCCCACGAGGCTTTCCCAAGAGGCTTTCCCACAGGGCTGTCCCACGTGCACACGTGGTGGGAGTCGATCCTCGGCTTGAACTTCAAGGCAGTGCAGGGAAAACAGGGTCCTCTGGAATGGACTGACACATCTGGGGGACTCTTGGAATGGTGGCACGACCCTGGAGTTCCTCTCGCCTTTCCTGTGGAGAGCGCCTCCTCTTGAGATCCGACGGGAACACCGGGAATTCTTTCCCTACGAAACAGGGAAAGGATCCCTCATCTCGAGCTAGGAGGCGGATACGGGGCTCCCCTGGATGTGTGTGGGACCCACGTTCTTCCTCTCGAGTGGAGACGGGTATGTCGGGGAACTTCTTGAGTTGCAGCAAGGGTGTGAAGGACCCTTTGGAAGTTCCAGTGGTTAGATGAGATTAGCCTCGAGAAGCCTCAGCGGAAATGGGCCTCATCTCGCCGGGAGGGCAAAACCTCCTGGATTTTCTCGAGTTGCGGCAGGTGCTCTCGACTTACGACGGGGACCTCAGGGACCCGCTCTGGTGGCCTCAGGAAAAGCCAGTCCCCATGCGAGTTCCTCGGGGGCGTCTCGGGATTCCTCTCCCGTCGATGCCGGGGCCTAAGACCTTGTGTGGAGTCGGGGCCGGAACCTGAGGATTCCTCTCCAGTGCTGACATGGATCTTGGGGTACTTCTGGAGTCTCCCCAGTGGAGTCAGTCCTCGTCTCGAATGCGGGCATGCACTTGCGCTTTCCTCAAGAGCGGTAGCAGCAGTGTCACGCAGTCCGCCGCGTGGATCAAAGGATCTATGGTTTTCCCTCGAGTCTTTCCCACGAGGCTTTCCCACGAGGCTTTCCCACAGGGCTGTCCCAGGTGCACACGTGGTGGGAGTCGATCCTCGGCTTGAACGTCAAGGCAGTGCAGGGAAAACAGGTTCCTCTGGAATGGACTGACACATCTGGGGGACTCTTGGAATGGTGTCACGACCCTGGAGTTCATCTCGCATTTCCTGTGGAGAGCGCCTCCTCTTGAAATGCGACGGGAACGCCGGGAATTCTTTCCCTACGAAACAGGGAAAGGATCCCTCATCTCGAGCTAGGAGGCGGAAACGGGGCTCCCCTGGATGTGTGCGGGACCCCACGTGCTTCCTCTCGAGTGGAGACGGGTATGTCGGGGAACTTCTTGAGTTGCAGCAATGGTGTGAAGGACCCTTTGTAAGTTCCAGTGGTTAGATGTGATTGGCCTCGAGAAGCCTCAGCGGAAATGGGCCTCATCTCGCCTGGAGGGCAAAACCTCGTGGATTTTCTCGAGTTGCGGCAGGTGCTCTCGACTTACGACGGGGACCTCAGGGACCCGCTCTGGTGGCCTCAGGAAAGGCCAGTCCCCATGCGAGTTCCTCAGGGGCCTCTCGGGATTCCTCTCCTGTCGATGCCGGGGCCTAAGACCTTGCGTGGAGTCGGGGTCGGAACCTGTGGATTCCTCTCCAGTGCTGACATGGATCTTGGGGTACTTCTGGAGTCTCCCCAGGGGAGTCAGTCCTCGTCTCGAATGCGGGCATGCACTTGCGCTTTCCTCCAGAGCGGTAGCAGCAGTGTCACGCAGTCCGCCGCATGGATCAAAGGATCTATGGTTTTCCCTCGAGTCTTTCCCACGAAGCTTTCCCACGAGGCTTTCCCACAGGGCTGTCCCACGTGCACACGTGGTGGGAGTCGATCCTCGGCTTGAACGTCAAGGCAGTGCAGGGAAAACAGGTTCCTCTGGAATGGACTGACACATTTGGGGGACTCTTGGAATGGTGGCACGACCCTGGAGTTCCTTTCGCCTTTCCTGTGGAGAGCGCCTCCTCTTGAGATGCGACGGGAACGCCGGGAATTCTTTCCCTACGAAACAGGGAAAGGATCCCTCATCTCGAGCTAGGAGGCGGAAACGGGGCTCCCCTGGATGTGTGCGGGACCCCACGTGCTTCCTCTCGAGTGGAGACGGGTATGTCGGGGAACTTCTTGAGTTGCAGCAAGGGTGTGAAGGACCCTTTGGAAGTTCCAGTGGTTAGATGTGATTGGCCTCGAGAAGCCTCAGCGGAAATGAGCCTCATCTCGCCTGTAGGGCAAAACCTCCTGGATTTTCTCGAGTTGCGGCAGGTGCTCTCGACTTACGACGGGGACCTCAGGGACCCGCTCTGGTGGCCTCAGGAAAGGCCAGTCCCCATGCGAGTTCCTCGGGGGCCTCTCGGGATTCCTCTCCCGTCGATGCCGGGGCCTAAGGCCTTGTGTGGAGTCGGGGCCGGAACCTGAGGATTCCTCTCCAGTGCTGACATGGATCTTGGGGTACTTCTGGAGTCTCCCCAGGGGAGTCAGTCCTCGTCTCGAATGCGGGCATGCCCTTGCGCTTTCCTCCAGAGCGGTAGCAGCAGTGTCACGCAGTCCGCCGCATGGATCAAAGGATCTATGGTTTTCCCTCGAGTCTTTCCCACGAGGCTTTCCCACGAGGCTTTCCCACAGGGCTGTCCCACGTGCACACGTGGTGGGAGTCGATCCTCAGCTTGAACGTCAAGCAGTGCAGGGAAAACAGGTTCCTCTGGAATGGACTGACACATCTGGGGGACTCTTGGAATGGTGTCACGACCCTGGAGTTCCTCTCGCATTTCCTGTGGAGAGCGCCTCCTCTTGAGATGCGACGGGAACGCCGGGAATTCTTTCCCTACGAAACAGGGAAAGGATCCCTCATCTCGAGCTAGGAGGCGGAAACGGGGCTCCCCTGGATGTGTGTGGGACCCCACGTGCTTCCTCTCGAGTGGAGACGGGTATTTCGGGGAACTTCTTGAGTTGCAGCAATGGTGTGAAGGACCCTTTGGAAGTTCCAGTGGTTAGATGTGATTGGCCTCGAGAAGCCTCAGCGGAAATGGGCCTTATCTCGCCTGGAGGGCAAAACCTCCTGGATTTTCTAGAGTTGCGGCAGGTGCTCTCGACTTACGACGGGGACCTCAGGGAACCGCTCTGGTGGCCTCAGGAAAGGCCAGTCCCCATGAGAGTTCCTCGGGGGCGTCTCGGGATTCCTCTCCCGTCGATGCCGGGGCCTAAGACCTTGTGTGGAGTCGGGGCCGGAACCTGAGGATTCCTCTCCAGTGCTGACATGGATCTTGGGGTACGTCTGGAGTCTCCCCAGGGGAGTCAGTCCTCGTCTCGAATGCGGGCATGCATTGCGCTTTCCTCCAGAGCGGTAGCAGCATTGTCACGCAGTCCGCCGCGTGGATCAAAGGATCTATGGTTTTCCCTCAAGTCTCCCACGAGGCTTTCCCACGAGGCTTTCCCACAGGGCTTTCCCACGTGCACACGTGGTGGGAGTCGATCCTCGGCTTGAACGTCAAGGCAGTGCAGGGAAAACAGCTTCCTCTGGAATGGACTGACACATCTGGGGGACTCTTGGAATGGTGGCACGACCCTGGAGTTCCTCTCGCCTTTCCTGTGGAGAGCGCCTCCTCTTGAGATGCGACGGGAACGCCGGGAATTCTTTCCCTAAGAAACAGGGAAAGGATCCCTCATCTCGAGCTAGGAGGCGGAAACGGGGCTCCCCTGGATGTGTGCGGGAGCCCACGTGCTTCCTCTCGGGTGGAGACGGGAATGTCGGGGAACTTCTTGAGTTGCAGCAATGGTGTGAAGGACCCTTTGGAAGTTCCAGTGGTTAGATGAGATTGGCCTCGAGAAGCCTCAGCGGAAATGGGCCTCATCTCGCCTGGAGGGCAAAACCTCCTGGATTTTCTCGAGTTGCGGCAGGTGCTCTCGACTTACGACGGGGACCTCAGGGACCCGCTCTGGTGGCCTCAGGAAAGGCCAGTCCCCATGCGAGTTCCTCGGGGGCCTCTCGGGATTCCTCTCCCGTCGATGCCGGGGCCTAAGACCTCGTGTGGAGTCAGGGCCGGAACCTGAGAATTCCTCTCCAGTGCTGACATAGATCTTGGGGTACTTCTGGAGTCTCCCCAGGGGAGTCAGTCCTCGTCTCGAATGCGGGCATGCATTGCGCTTTCCTCCAGAGCGGTAGCAGCAGTGTCACGCAGTCCGCCGCGTGGAGCAAAGGATCTATGGTTTTCCCTCTAGTCTTTCCCACGAGGCTTTCCCACGAGGCTTTCCCACGAGGCTGTCCCACGTGCACACGTGGTGGGAGTCGATCCTCGGCTTGATCGTCAAGGCAGTGCAGGGAAAACAGGTTCCTCTGGAATGCACTGACACATCTGGGGGACTCTTGGAATGTTGGCACGACCCTGGAGTTCCTCTCGCCTTTCCTGTGGAGAGCGCCTCCTCTTGAGATGCGACGGGAACGCCGGGAATTCTTTCCCTACGAAACAGGGAAAGGATCCCTCATCTCGAGCTAGGAGGCGGAAACGGGGCTCCCCTGGATGTGTGCGGGACACCACGTGCTTCCTCTCGAGTGGAGACGGGTATGTCGGGGAACTTCTTGAGTTGCAGCAAGGGTGTGAAGGACCCTTTGGAAGTTCCAGTGGTTAGATGTGATTGGCCTCGAGAAGCCTCAGCGGAAATGGGCCTCATCTCTCCTGGAGGGCAAAACCTCCTGGATTTTCTCGAGTTGCGGCAGGTGCTCTCGACTTACGACGGGGACCTCAGGGACCCGCTCTGGTGGCCTCAGGAAAGGCCAGTCCCCATGCGAGTTCCTCGGGGGCCTCTCGGGATTCCTCTCCCGTCGATGCCATGGCCTAAGACCTTGTGTGGAGTCGGGGCCGGAACATGAGGATTCCTCTCAAGTGCTGACATGGATCTTGGGGTACTTCTGGAGTCTCCCCAGGGGAGTCAGTCCTCGTCTCGAATGCGGGCATGCACTTGCGCTTTCCTCCAGAGCGGTAGCAGCAGTGTAACGCAGTCCGCCGCGTGGATCAAAGGATCTATGGTTTTCCCTCGAGTCTTTCCCAGGAGGCTTTCCCACGAGGCTTTCCCACAGGGCTGTCCCACGTGCACACGTGGTGGGAGTCGATCCTCGGCTTGAACGTCAAGGCAGTGCAGGGAAAACAGGTTCCTCTGGAATGGACTGACACATCTGGGGGACTCTTGGAATGGTGGCACGACCCTGGAGTTCCTCTCGCCTTTCCTGTGGAGAGCGCCTCCTCTTGAGATGCGACGGGAACGCCGGGAATTCTTTCCCTATGAAACAGGGAAAGGATCCCTCATCTCGAGCTAGGAGGCGGATACGGGGCTCCCCTGGATGTGTGTGGGACCCACGTTCTTCCTCTCGAGTGGAGACGGGTATGTCGGGGAACTTCTTGAGTTGCAGCAAGGGTGTGAAGGACCCTTTGGAAGTTCCAGTGGTTAGACGTGATTTGCCTCGAGAAGCCTCAGGGGAAATGGGCCTCATCTCGCCGGGAGGGCAAAACCTCCTGGATTTTCTCGAGTTGCGGCAGGTGCTCTCGACTTACGACGGGGACCTCAGGGACCCGCTCTGGTGGCCTCAGGAAAGGCCAGTCCCCATGCGAGTTCCTCGGGGGCGTCTCGGGATTCCTCTCCCGTCGATGCCGGGGCCTAAGACCTTGTGTGGAGTCGGGGCCGGAACCTGAGGATTCCTCTCCAGTGCTGACATGGATCTTGGGGTACTTCTGGAGTCTCCCCAGTGGAGTCAGTCCTCGTCTCGAATGCGGGCATGCACTTGCGCTTTCCTCGAGAGCGGTAGCAGCAGTGTCACGCAGTCCGCCGCGTGGATCAAAGGATCTATGGTTTTCCCTCGAGTCTTTCCCACGAGGCTTTCCCACGAGGCTTTCCCACAGGGCTGTCCCAGGTGCACACGTGGTGGGAGTCGATCCTCGGCTTGAACGTCAAGGCAGTGCAGGGAAAACAGGTTCCTCTGGAATGGACTGACACATCTGGGGGACTCTTGGAATGGTGTCACGACCCTGGAGTTCATCTCGCATTTCCTGTGGAGAGCGCCTCCTCTTGAAATGCTACGGGAACGCCGGGAATTCTTTCCCTACGAAACAGGGAAAGGATCCCTCATCTCGAGCTAGGAGGCGGAAACGGGGCTCCCCTGGATGTGTGCGGGACCCCACGTGCTTCCTCTCGAGTGGAGACGGGTATGTCGGGGAACTTCTTGAGTTGCAGCAATGGTGTTAAGGACCCTTTGTAAGTTCCAGTGGTTAGATGTGATTGGCCTCGAGAAGCCTCAGCGGAAATGGGCCTCATCTCGCCTGGAGGGCAAAACCTCCTGGATTTTCTCGAGTTGCGGCAGGTGCTCTCGACTTACGACGGGGACCTCAGGGACCCGCTCTGGTGGCCTCAGGAAAGGCCAGTCCCCATGCGAGTTCCTCGGTGGCCTCTCGGGATTCCTCTCCCGTCGATGCCGGGGCCTAAGACCTTGTGTGGAGTCGGGGCCGGAACCTGAGGATTCCTCTCCAGTGCTGACATTGATCTTGGGGTACTTCTGGAGTCTCCCCAGGGGAGTCAGTCCTCGTCTCGAATGCGGGCATGCATTGCGCTTTCCTCCAGAGCGGTAGCAGCAGTGTCACGCAGTCCGCCGCGTGGATCAAAGGATCTATGGTTTTCCCTCGAGTCTTTCCCACGAGGCTTTCCCACGAGGCTTTCCCACAGGGCTGTCCCACGTGCACACGTGGTGGGAGTCGATCCTCGGCTTGAACGTCAAGGCAGTGCAGGGAAAACAGGTTCCTCTGGAATGGACTGACACATCTGGGGGACTCTTGGAATGGTGGCACGACCCTGGAGTTCCTCTCGCCTTTCCTGTGGAGAGCGCCTCCTCTTGAGATGCGACGGGAACGCCGGGAATTCTTTCCCTATGAAACAGGGAAAGGATCCCTCATCTCGAGCTAGGAGGCGGATACGGGGCTCCCCTGGATGTGTGTGGGACCCACGTTCTTCCTCTCGAGTGGAGACGGGTATGTCGGGGAACTTCTTGAGTTGCAGCAAGGGTGTGAAGGACCCTTTGGAAGTTCCAGTAGTTAGACGTGATTTGCCTCGAGAAGCCTCAGGGGAAATGGGCCTCATCTCGCCGGGAGGGCAAAACCTCCTGGATTTTCTCGAGTTGCGGCAGGTGCTCTCGACTTACGACGGGGACCTCAGGGACCCGCTCTGGTGGCCTCAGGAAAGGCCAGTCCCCATGCGAGTTCCTCGGGGGCGTCTCGGGATTCCTCTCCCGTCGATGCCGGGGCCTAAGACCTTGTGTGGAGTCGGGGCCGGAACCTGAGGATTCCTCTCCAGTGCTGACATGGATCTTGGGGTACTTCTGGAGTCTCCCCAGTGGAGTCAGTCCTCGTCTCGAATGCGGGCATGCACTTGCGCTTTCCTCCAGAGCGGTAGCAGCAGTGTCACGCAGTCCGCCGCGTGGATCAAAGGATCTATGGTTTTCCCTCGAGTCTTTCCCACGAGGCTTTCCCACGAGGCTTTCCCACAGGGCTGTCCCAGGTGCACACGTGGTGGGAGTCGATCCTCGGCTTGAACGTCAAGGCAGTGCAGGGAAAACAGGTTCCTCTGGAATGGACTGACACATCTGGGGGACTCTTGGAATGGTGTCACGACCCTGGAGTTCATCTCGCATTTCCTGTGGAGAGCGCCTCCTCTTGAAATGCTACGGGAACGCCGGGAATTCTTTCCCTACGAAACAGGGAAAGGATCCCTCATCTCGAGCTAGGAGGCGGAAACGGGGCTCCCCTGGATGTGTGCGGGACCCCACGTGCTTCCTCTCGAGTGGAGACGGGTATGTCGGGGAACTTCTTGAGTTGCAGCAATGGTGTTAAGGACCCTTTGTAAGTTCCAGTGGTTAGATGTGATTGGCCTCGAGAAGCCTCAGCGGAAATGGGCCTCATCTCGCCTGGAGGGCAAAACCTCCTGGATTTTCTCGAGTTGCGGCAGGTGCTCTCGACTTACGACGGGGACCTCAGGGACCCGCTCTGGTGGCCTCAGGAAAGGCCAGTCCCCATGCGAGTTCCTCGGTGGCCTCTCGGGATTCCTCTCCCGTCGATGCCGGGGCCTAAGACCTTGTGTGGAGTCGGGGCCGGAACCTGAGGATTCCTCTCCAGTGCTGACATTGATCTTGGGGTACTTCTGGAGTCTCCCCAGGGGAGTCAGTCCTCGTCTCGAATGCGGGCATGCATTGCGCTTTCCTCCAGAGCGGTAGCAGCAGTGTCACGCAGTCCGCCGCGTGGATCAAAGGATCTATGGTTTTCCCTCGAGTCTTTCCCACGAGGCTTTCCCACGAGGCTTTCCCACAGGGCTGTCCCACGTGCACACGTGGTGGGAGTCGATCCTCGGCTTGAACGTCAAGGCAGTGCAGGGAAAACAGGTTCTTCTGGAATGGACTGACACATCTGGGGGACTCTTGGAATGGTGGCACGACCCTGGAGTTCCTCTCGCCTTTCCTGTGGAGAGTGCCTCCTCTTGAGATGCGACGGGAACGCCGGGAATTCTTTCCCTACGAAACAGGGAAAGGATCCCTCATCTCGAGCCAGGAGGCGGAAACGGGGCTCCCCTGGATGTGTGCGGGACACCACGTGCTTCCTCTCGAGTGGAGACGGGTATGTCGGGGAACTTCTTGAGTTGCAGCAAGGGTGTGAATTACCCTTTGGAAGTTCCAGTGGTTAGACGTGATTAGCCTCGAGAAGCCTCAGCGGAAATGGGCCTCATCTCGCCTGGAGGGCAAAACCTCGTGGATTTTCTCGAGTTGCGGCAGGTGCTCTCGACTTACGACGGGGACCTCAGGGACCCGCTCTGGTGGCCTCAGGAAAGGCCAGTCCCCATGCGAGTTCCTCAGGGGCCTCTCGGGATTCCTCTCCTGTCGATGCCGGGGCCTAAGACCTTGCGTGGAGTCGGGGCCGGAACCTGTGGATTCCTCTCCAGTGCTGACATGGATCTTGGGGTACTTCTGGAGTCTCCCCAGGGGAGTCAGTCCTCGTCTCGAATGCGGGCATGCACTTGCGCTTTCCTCCAGAGCGGTAGCAGCAGTGTCACGCAGTCCGCCGCATGGATCAAAGGATCTATGGTTTTCCCTCGAGTCTTTCCCACGAGGCTTTCCCACGAGGCTTTCCCACAGGGCTGTCCCACGTGCACACGTGGTGGGAGTCGATCCTCGGCTTGAACGTCAAGGCAGTGCAGGGAAAACAGGTTCCTCTGGAATGGACTGACACATTTGGGGGACTCTTGGAATGGTGGCACGACCCTGGAGTTCCTTTCGCCTTTCCTGTGGAGAGCGCCTCCTCTTGAGATGCGACGGGAACGCCGGGAATTCTTTCCCTACGAAACAGGGAAAGGATCCCTCATCTCGAGCTAGGAGGCGGAAACGGGGCTCCCCTGGATGTGTGCGGGACCCCACGTGCTTCCTCTCGAGTGGAGACTGGTATGTCGGGGAACTTCTTGAGTTGCAGCAAGGGTGTGAAGGACCCTTTGGAAGTTCCAGTGGTTAGATGTGATTGGCCTCGAGAAGCCTTAGCGGAAATGAGCCTCATCTCGCCTGTAGGGCAAAACCTCCTGGATTTTCTCGAGTTGCGGCAGGTGCTCTCGACTTACGACGGGGACCTCAGGGACCCGCTCTGGTGGCCTCAGGAAAGGCCAGTCCCCATGCGAGTTCCTCGGGGGCCTCTCGGGATTCCTCTCCCGTCGATGCCGGGGCCTAAGACCTCGTGTGGAGTCAGGGCCGGAACCTGAGGATTCCTCTCCAGTGCTGACATAGATCTTGGGGTACTTCTGGAGTCTCCCCAGGGGAGTCAGTCCTCGTCTCGAATGCGGGCATGCATTGCGCTTTCCTCCAGAGCGGTAGCAGCAGTGTCACGCAGTCCGCCTCGTGGAGCAAAGGATCTATGGTTTTCCCTCTAGTCTTTCCCACGAGGCTTTCCCACGAGGCTTTCCCACGAGGCTGTCCCACGTACACACGTGGTGGGAGTCGATCCTCGGCTTGATCGTCAAGGCAGTGCAGGGAAAACAGGTTCCTCTGGAATGCACTGACACATCTGGGGGACTCTTGGAATGTTGGCACGACCCTGGAGTTCCTCTCGCCTTTCCTGTGGAGAGCGCCTCCTCTTGAGATGCGACGGGAACGCCGGGAATTCTTTCCCTACGAAACAGGGAAAGGATCCCTCATCTCGAGCTAGGAGGCGGAAACGGGGCTCCCCTGGATGTGTGCGGGACACCACGTGCTTCCTCTCGAGTAGAGACGGGTATGTCGGGGAACTTCTTGAGTTGCAGCAAGGGTGTGAAGGACCCTTTGGAAGTTCCAGTGGTTAGATGTGATTGGCCTCGAGAAGCCTCAGCGGAAATGGGCCTCATCTCGCCTGGAGGGCAAAACCTCCTGGATTTTCTCGAGTTGCGGCAGGTGCTCTCGACTTACGACGGGGACCTCAGGGACCCGCTCTGGTGGCCTCAGGAAAGGCCAGTCCCCATGCGAGTTCCTCGGGGGCCTCTCGGGATTCCTCTCCCGTCAATGCCATGGCCTAAGACCTTGTGTGGAGTCGGGGCCGGAACATGAGGATTCCTCTCCAGTGCTGACATGGATCTTGGGGTACTTCTGGAGTCTCCCCAGGGGAGTCAGTCCTCGTCTCAAATGCGGGCATGCACTTGCGCTTTCCTCAAGAGCGGTAGCAGCAGTGTCACGCAGTCCGCCGCGTGGATCAAAGGATCTATGGTTTTCCCTCGAGTCTTTCCCAGGAGGCTTTCCCACGAGGCTTTCCCACAGGGCTGTCCCACGTGCACACGTGGTGGGAGTCGATCCTCGGCTTGAACGTCAAGGCAGTGCAGGGAAAACAGGTTCCTCTGGAATGGACTGACACATCTGGGGGACTCTTGGAATGGTGGCACGACCCTGGAGTTCCTCTCGCCTTTCCTGTGGAGAGCGCCTCCTCTTGAGATGCGACGGGAACGCCGGGAATTCTTTCCCTACGAAACAGGGAAAGGATCCCTCATCTCGAGCTAGGAGGCGGAAACGGGGCTCCCCTGGATGTGTGCGGGACCCCACGTGCTTCCTCTCGAGTGGAGACGGGTATGTCGGGGAACTTCTTGAGTTGCAGCAATGGTGTGAAGGACCCTTTGGAAGTTCCAGTGGTTAGATGTGATTGGCCTCGAGAAGCCTCAGCGGAAATGGGCCTCATCTCGCCTGGAGGGCAAAACCTCCTGGATTCTCTCGAGTTGCGGCAGGTGCTCTCGACTTACGACGGGGACCTCAGGGACCCGCTCTGGTGGCCTCAGGAAAGGCCAGTCCCCATGCGAGTTCCTCGGGGGCCTCTCGGGATTCCTCTCCCGTCTATGCCGGGGCCTAAGACCTTGTGTGGAGTCGGGGCCGGAACCTGAGGATTCCTCTCCAGTGCTGACATGGATCTTGGGGTACTTCTGGAGTCTCCCCAGGGGAGTCAGTCCTCGTCTCGAATGCGGGCATGCACTTGCGCTTTCCTCCAGAGCGGTAGCAGCAGTGTCACGCAGTCCGCCGCGTGGATCAAAGGATCTATGGTTTTCCCTCGAGTCTTTCCCACGAGGCTTTCCCACGAGGCTTTCCCACAGGGCTGTCCCACGTGCACACGTGGTGGGAGTCGATCCTCGGCTTGAACGTCAAGGCAGTGCAGGGAAAACAGGTTCCTCTGGAATGGATTGACACATCTGGGGGACTCTTGGAATGGTGGCACGACCCTGGAGTTCCTCTCGCCTTTCCTGTGGAGAGCGCCTCCTCTTGAGATGCGACGGGAACTCCGGGAATTCTTTCCCTACGAAACAGGGAAAGGATCCCTCATCTCGAGCTAGGAGGCGGAAACGGGGCTCCCCTGGATGTGTGCGGGACCCCACGTGCTTCCTATCGAGTGTAGACGGGTATGTCGGGGAACTTCTTGAGTTGCAGCAATGGTGTGAAGGACCCTTTGGAAGTTCCAGTGGTTAGATGTGATTGGCCTCGAGAAGCCTCAGCGGAAATGGGCCTCATCTCGCCTGGAGGGCAAAACCTCCTGGATTTTCTCGAGTTGCGGCAGGTGCTCTCGACTTACGACGGGGACCTCAGGGACCCGCTCTGGTGGCCTCAGGAAAGGCCAGTCCCCATGCGAGTTCCTCGGGGGCCTCTCGGGATTCCACTCCCTTCGATGCCGGGGCCTAAGACCTTGTGTGGAGTCGGGGCCGGAACCTGAGGATTCCTCTCCAGTGCTGACATGGATCTTGGGGTACTTCTGGAGTCTCCCCAGGGGAGTCAGTCCTCGTCTCGAATGCGGGCATGCACTTGCGCTTTCCTCCAGAGCGGTAGCAGCAGTGTCACGCAGTCTGCCGCGTGGATCAAAGGATCTATGGTTTTCCCTCGAGTCTTTCCCACGAGGCTTTCCCACGAGGCTTTCCCACAGGGCTGTCCCACGTGCACACGTGGTGGGAGTCGATCCTCGGCTTGAACGTCAAGGCAGTGCAAGGAAAATAGGTTCCTCTGGAATGGACTGACACATCTGGGGGACTCTTGGAATGGTGGCACGACCCTGGAGTTCCTCTCGCCTTTCCTGTGGAGAGCGCCTCCTCTTGAGATGCGACGGGAACGCCGGGAATTCTTTCCCTACGAAACAGATAAGGATCCCTCATCTCGAGCTAGGAGGCGGAAACGGGGCTCCCCTGGATGTGTGCGGGACCCCACGTGCTTCCACTCGAGTGGAGACGGGTATGTCGGGGAACTTCTTTAGTTGCAGCAATGGTGTGAAGGACCCTTTGGAAGTTCCAGTGGTTAGATGTGATTGGCCTCGAGAAGCCTCAGCGGAAATGGGCCTCATCTCGCCTGGAGGGCAAAACCTCCTGGATTTACTCGAGTTGCTGCACGTGCTCTTGACTTACGACGGGGACCTCAGGGACCCGCTCTGGTGGCCTCAGGAAAGGCCAGTTCCCATGCGAGTTCCTCGGGGGCCTCGCGGGATTCCTCTCCCTTCGATGCCGGGGCCTAAGACCTTGTGTGTAGTCGGGGCCGGAACCCAAGGATTCCTCTCCAGTGCTGACATGGATCTTGGGGTACTTCTGGAGTCTCCCCAGGGGAGTCAGTCCTCGTCTCGAATGCGGGCATGCACTTGCGCTTTCCTCCAGAGCGGTAGCAGCAGTGTCACGCAGTCCGCCACGTGGATCAAAGGATCTATGGTTTTCCCTCGAGTCTTTCCCAGGAGGCTTTCCCACGAGGCTTTCCCACAGGGCTGTCCCACGTGCACACGTGGTGGGAGTCGATCCTCGGCTTGAACGTCAAGGCAGTGCAGGGAAAACAGGTTCCTCTGGAATGGACTGACACATCTGGGGGACTCTTGGAATGGTGGCACGACCCTGGAGTTCCTCTCGCCTTTCCTGTGGAGAGCGCCTCCTCTTGAGATGCGACGGGAATGCCGGGAATTCTTTCCCTACGAAAAAGGGAAAGGATCCCTCATCTCGAGCTAGGAGGCGGAAACGGGGCTCCCCTGGATGTGTGCGGGACCCCACGTGCTTCCTCTCGAGTGGAGACGGGTATGTCGGGGAACTTCTTGAGTTGCAGCAATGGTGTGAAGGACCCTTTGGAAGTTCCAGTGGTTAGATGTGATTGGCCTCGAGAAGCCTCAGCGGAAATGGGCCTCATCTCGCCTGGAGGGCAAAACCTCCTGGATTCTCTCGAGTTGCGGCAGGTGCTCTCGACTTACGACGGGGACCTCAGGGACCCGCTCTGGTGGCCTCAGGAAAGGCCAGTCCCCATGCGAGTTCCTCGGGGGCCTCTCGGGATTCCTCTCCCGTCGATGCCGGGGCCTAAGACCTTGTGTGAAGTCGGGGCCGGAACCTGAGGATTCCTCTCCAGTGCTGACATGGATCTTGGGGTACTTCTGGAGTCTCCCCAGGGGAGTCAGTCCTCGTCTCGAATGCGGGCATGCACTTGCGCTTTCCTCCAGAGCGGTAGCAGCAGTGTCACGCAGTCCGCCGCGTGGATCAAAGGATCTATGGTTTTCCCTCGAGTCTTTCCCACGAGGCTTTCCCACGAGGCTTTCCCACAGGGCTGTCCCACGTGCACACGTGGTGGGGGTCGATCCTCGGCTTGAACGTCAAGGCAGTGCAGGGAAAACAGGTTCCTCTGGAATGGACTGACACATCTGGGGGCTCTTGGAATGGTGGCATGACCCTGGAGTTCCTCTCGCCTTTCCTGTGGAGAGCGCCTCCTCTTGAGATGCGACGGGAACACCGGGAATTCTTTCCCTACGAAACAGGGAAAGGATCCCTCATCTCGAGCTAGGAGGCGGAAACGGGGCTCCCCTGGATGTGTGCGGGACCCCAAGTGCTTCCTCTCGAGTGGAGACGGGTATGTCGGGGAACTTCTTGAGTTGCAGCAAGGGTGTGAAGGACCCTTTGGAAGTTCCAGTGGTTAGATGTGATTGGCCTCGAGAAGCCTCAGCGGAAATGGGCCTCATCTCGCCTGGAGGGCAAAACCTCCTGGATTTTCTCGAGTTGCGGCAGGTGCTCTCGACTTACGACGGGGACCTCAGGGACCCGCTCTGGTGGCCTCAGGAAAGGCCAGTCCCCATGTGAGTTCCTCGGGGGCGTCTCGGGATTCCTCTCCCGTCGATGCCGGGGCCTAAGACCTTGTGTGGAATTGGGGCCGGAACCTGAGGATTCCTCTCCAGTGCTGACATGGATCTTGGGGTACTTCTGGAGTCTCCCCAGGGGAGTCAGTCCTCGTCTCGAATGCGGGCATGCACTTGCGCTTTCCTCCAGAGCGGTAGCAGCAGTGTCACGCAGTCCGCCGCGTGGATCAAAGGATCTATGGTTTTCCCTCGAGTCTTTCCCACGAGGCTTTCCCACGAGGCTTTCCCACAGGGCTGTCCCACGTGCACACGTGGTGGGAGTCGATCCTCGGCTTGAACATCAAGGCAGTGCAGGGAAAACAGGTTCCTCTGGAATGGACTGACACATCTGGGGGATTCTTGGAATGGTGGCACGACCCTGGAGTTCCTCTCGCCTTTCCTGTGGAGAGCGCCTCCTCTTGAGATGCGACGGGAACGCCGGGAATTCTTTCCCTACGAAACAGGGAAAGGATCCCTCTTCTCGAGCTAGGAGGCGAAACGGGGTACCCTGGATGTGTGCGGGACACCACGTGCTTCCTCTCGAGTGGAGACGGGTATGTCGGGGAACTTCTTGAGTTACAGCAATGGTGTGAAGGACCCTTTGGAAGTTCCAGTGGTTAGATGTGATTGGCCACGAGAAGCTTCAGTGGAAATGGGCCTCATCTCGCCTGGAGGGCAAAACCTCCTGGATTTTCTCGAGTTGCGGCAGGTGCTCTCGACTTACGACGGGGACCTCAGGGAACCGCTCTGGTGGCCTCAGGAAAGGCCAGTCCCCATGCGAGTTTCTCGGGGGCGTCTCGGGATTCCTCTCCCGTCGATGCCGGGGCCTAAGACCTTGTGTGGAGTCGGGGCCGGAACCTGAGGATTCCTCTCCAGTGCTGACATGGATCTTGGGGTACTTCTGGAGTCTCCCCAGGGGAGTCAGTCCTCGTCTCGAATGCGGGCATGCACTTGCGCTTTCCTCCAGAGCGGTAGCAGCAGTGTCACGCAGTCCGCCGCATGGATCAAAGGATCTATGGTTTTCCCTCGAGTCTTTCCCACGAGGCTTTCCCACGAGGCTTTCCCACAGGGCTGTCCCACGTGCACACGTGGTGGGAGTCGATCCTCGGCTTGAACGTCAAGGCAGTGCAGGGAAAACAGGTTCCTCTGGAATGGACTGACACATCTGGGGGACTCTTGGAATGGTGGCACGACCCTGGAGTTCCTCTCGCCTTTCCTGTGTAGAGCGCCTCCTCTTGAGATGCGACGGGAACTCCGGGAATTCTTTCCCTACGAAACAGGGAGAGAATCCCTCATCTCGAGCTAGGAGGCGGAAAAGGGGCTCCCCTGGATGTGTGCGGGACACCACGTGCTTCCTCTCGAGTGCAGACGGGTATGTCGGGGAACTTCTTGAGTTGCAGCAAGGGTGTGAAGGACCCTTTGGAACTTCCAGTGGTTAGATGTGATTGGCCTCGAGAAGCCTCAGCGGAAATGGGCCTCATCTCGCCTGGAGGGCAAAACCTCCTGGATTTTCTCGAGTTGCGGCAGGTGCTCTCGACTTACGACGGGGACCTCAGGGATCCGCTCTGGTGGCCTCAGGAAAGGCCAGTCCCCATGCGAGTTCCTCGGGGGCGTCTCGGGATTCCTCTCCCGTCGATGCCGGGGCCTAAGACCTTGTGTGTAGTCGGGGCCGGAACCTGAGGATTCCTCTCCAGTGCTGACATGGATCTTGGGGTACTTCTGGAGTCTCCCCAGGGGAGTCAGTCCTCGTCTCGAATGGGGGCATGCACTTGCGCTTTCCTCCAGAGCGGTAGCAGCAGTGTCACGCAGTCCGCCGCGTGGATCAAAGGATCTATGGTTTTCCCTCGAGTCTTTCCCACGAGGCTTTCCCACGAGGCTTTCCCACAGGGCTGTCCCACGTGCACACGTGGTGGGAGTCGATCCTCGGCTTGAACGTCAAGGCAGTGCAGGGAAAAAAGGTTCCTCTGGAATGGACTGACACATCTGGGGGACTCTTGGAATGGTGGCACGACCCTGGAGTTCCTCTCGCCTTTCCTGTGGAGAGGGCCTCCTCTTGAGATGCGACGGGAACGCCGGGAATTCTTTCCCTACGAAACAGGGAAAGGATCCCTCATCTCGAGCTAGGAGGCGGAAACGGGGCTCCCCTGGATGTGTGCGGGACCCCACGTGCTTCCTCTCGAGTGGAGACGGGTATGTCGGGGAACTTCTTTAGTTGCAGCAATGGTGTGAAGGACCCTTTGGAAGTTCCAGTGGTTAGATGTGATTGGCCTCGAGAAGCCTCAGCGGAAATGGGCCTCATCTCGCCTGGAGGGCAAAACCTCCTGGATTAACTCGAGTTGCTGCACGTGCTCTTGACTTACGACGGGGACCTCAGGGACCCGCTCTGGTGGCCTCAGGAAAGGCCAGTCCCCATGCGAGTTCCTCGGGGGCCTCGCGGGATTCCTCTCCCTTCGATGCCGGGGCCTAAGACCTTGTGTGTAGTCTGGGCCGGAACCTGAGGATTCCTCTCCAGTGCTGACATGGATCTTGGGGTACATCTGGAGTCTCCCCAGGGGAGTCAGTCCTCGTCTCGAATGCGGGCATGCACTTGCGCTTTCCTCCAGAGCGGTAGCAGCAGTGTCACGCAGTCCGCCACGTGGATCAAAGGATCTATGGTTTTCCCTCGAGTTTTTCCCAGGAGGCTTTCCCACAAGGCTTTCCCACAGGGCTGTCCCACGTGCACACGTGGTGGGAGTCGATCCTCGGCTTGAACGTCAAGGCAGTGCAGGGAAAACAGGTTCCTCTGGAATGGACTGACACATCTGGGGGACTCTTGGAATGGTGGCACGACCCTGGAGTTCCTCTCGCCTTTCCTGTGGAGAGCGCCTCCTCTTGAGATGCGACGGGAATGCCGGGAATTCTTTCCCTACGAAACAGGGAAAGGATCCCTCATCTCGAGCTAGGAGGCGGAAACGGGGCTCCCCTGGATGTGTGCGCGACCCTACGTGCTTCCTCTCGAGTGGAGACGGGTATGTCGGGGAACTTCTTGAGTTTCAGCAATGCTGTGAAGGACCCTTTGGAAGTTCCAGTGGTTAGATGTGATTGGCCTTGAGAAGCCTCAGCGGAAATGGCCTCATCTGGCCTGGAGGGCAAAATCTCCTGGATTTACTCGAGTTGCGGCAGGTGCTCTAGACTTACGACGGGGACCTCAGGGACCCGCTCTGGTGGCCTCAGGAAAGGCCAGTCCCCATGCGAGTTCCTCGGGGGCGTCTCGGGATTCCTCTCCCGTCGATGCCGGGGCCTAAGACCTTGTGTGGAGTCGGGGCCGGAACCTGAGGATTCCTCTCCAGTGCTGACATGGATCTTGGGGTACTTCTGGAGTCTCCCCAGGGGAGTCAGTAATCGTCTCGAATGCGTGCATGCACTTGCGCTTTCCTCCAGAGCGGTAGCAGCAGTGTCACGCAGTCCTCCGCGTGGATCAAAGGATCTATGGTTTTCCCTCGAGTGTTTCCCACGAGGCTTTCCCACGAGGCTTTCCCACAGGGCTGTCCCACGTGCACACGTGGTGGGAGTCGATCCTCGGCTTGAACGTCAAGACAGTGCAGGGAAAACAGGTTCCTCTGGAATGGACTGACACATCTGGGGGACTCTTGGAATGGTGTCTCGACCCTGGAGTTCCTCTCGCCTCTCCTGTGGAGAGCCCCTCCTCTTGAGATGCGACGGGAACACCGGGAATTCTTTCCCTACGAAACAGGGAAAGGATCCCTCATCTCGAGCTAGGAGGCGGAAACGGGGCTCCCCTGGATGTGTGCGGGACACCACGTGCTTCCTCTCGAGTGGAGACGGGTATGTCGGGGAACTTCTTGAGTTGCAGCAAGGGTGTGAAGGACCCTTTGGAAGTTCCAGTGGTTAGATGTGATTGGCCTCGAGAAGCCTCAGCGGAAATGGGCCTCATCTCGCCTGGAGGGCAAAACCTCCTGGATTTTCTCGAGTTGCGGCAGTTGCTCTCGACTTATGACGGGGACCTCAGGGACCCGCTCTGGTGGCCTCAGGAAAGGCCAGTCCCCATGGGAGTTCCTCGGGGGCCTCTCGGGATTCCTCTCCCGTCGATGCCGGGGCCTAAGACCTTGTGTGGAGTCGGGGCCGGAACCTGAGGATTCCTCTCCAGTGCTGACATGGATCTTGGGGTACTTCTGGAGTCTCCCCAGGGGAGTCAGTCCTCGTCTCGAATGCGGGCATGCACTTTCCCTTTCCTCCAGAGCGGTAGCAGCAGTGTCACGCAGTCCGCCGCTTGGATCAAAGGATCTATGGTTTTCCCTCGAGTCTTTCCCAGGAGGCTTTCCCACGAGGCTTTCCCACAGGGCTGTCCCACGTGCACACGTGGTGGGAGTCAATCCTCGGCTTGAACGTCAAGGCAGTGCAGGGAAAACAGGTTCCTCTGGAATGGACTGACACATCTGGGGGACTCTTGGAATGGTGGCACGACCCTGGAGTTCCTCTCGCCTTTCCTGTGGAGAGCGCCTCCTCTTGAGATGCGACGGGAATGCCGGGAATTCTTTCCCTACGAAAAAGGGAAAGGATCCCTCATCTCGAGCTAGGAGGCGGAAACGGGGCTCCCCTGGATGTGTGCGGGACCCCACGTGCTTCCTCTCGAGTGGAGACGGGTATGTCGGGGAACTTCTTGAGTTGCAGCAATGGTGTGAAGGACCCTTTGGAAGTTCCAGTGGTTAGATGTGATTGGCCTCGAGAAGCCTCAGCGGAAATGGGCCTCATCTCGCCTGGAGGGCAAAACCTCCTGGATTCTCTCGAGTTGCGGCAGGTGCTCTCGACTTACGACGGGGACCTCAGGGACCCGCTCTGGTGGCCTCAGGAAAGGCCAGTCCCCATGCGAGTTCCTCGGGGGCCTCTCGGGATTCCTCTCCCGTTGATGCCGGGGCCTAAGACCTTGTGTGAAGTCGGGGCCGGAACCTGAGGATTCCTCTCCAGTGCTGACATGGATCTTGGGGTACTTCTGGAGTCTCCCCAGGGGAGTCAGTCCTCGTCTCGAATGCGGGCATGCACTTGCGCTTTCCTCCAGAGCGGTAGCAGCAGTGTCACGCAGTCCGCCGCGTGGATCAAAGGATCTATGGTTTTCCCTCGAGTCTTTCCCACGAGGCTTTCCCACGAGGCTTTCCCACAGGGCTGTCCCACGTGCACACGTGGTGGGGGTCGATCCTCGGCTTGAACGTCAAGGCAGTGCAGGGAAAACAGGTTCCTCTGGAATGGACTGACACATCTGGGGGCTCTTGGAATGGTGGCATGACCCTGGAGTTCCTCTCGCCTTTCCTGTGGAGAGCGCCTCCTCTTGAGATGCGACGGGAACACCGGGAATTCTTTCCCTACGAAACAGGGAAAGGATCCCTCATCTCGAGCTAGGAGGCGGAAACGGGGCTCCCCTGGATGTGTGCGGGACCCCAAGTGCTTCCTCTCGAGTGGAGACGGGTATGTCGGGGAACTTCTTGAGTTGCAGCAAGGGTGTGAAGGACCCTTTGGAAGTTCCAGTGGTTAGATGTGATTGGCCTCGAGAAGCCTCAGCGGAAATGGGCCTCATCTCGCCTGGAGGGCAAAACCTCCTGGATTTTCTCGAGTTGCGGCAGGTGCTCTCGACTTACGACGGGGACCTCAGGGACCCGCTCTGGTGGCCTCAGGAAAGGCCAGTCCCCATGTGAGTTCCTCGGGGGCGTCTCGGGATTCCTCTCCCGTCGATGCCGGGGCCTAAGACCTTGTGTGGAATTGGGGCCGGAACCTGAGGATTCCTCTCCAGTGCTGACATGGATCTTGGGGTACTTCTGGAGTCTCCCCAGGGGAGTCAGTCCTCGTCTCGAATGCGGGCATGCACTTGCGCTTTCCTCCAGAGCGGTAGCAGCAGTGTCACGCAGTCCGCCGCGTGGATCAAAGGATCTATGGTTTTCCCTCGAGTCTTTCCCACGAGGCTTTCCCACGAGGCTTTCCCACAGGGCTGTCCCACGTGCACACGTGGTGGGAGTCGATCCTCGGCTTGAACATCAAGGCAGTGCAGGGAAAACAGGTTCCTCTGGAATGGACTGACACATCTGGGGGATTCTTGGAATGGTGGCACGACCCTGGAGTTCCTCTCGCCTTTCCTGTGGAGAGCGCCTCCTCTTGAGATGCGACGGGAACGCCGGGAATTCTTTCCCTACGAAACAGGGAAAGGATCCCTCTTCTCGAGCTAGGAGGCGAAACGGGGTACCCTGGATGTGTGCGGGACACCACGTGCTTCCTCTCGAGTGGAGACGGGTATGTCGGGGAACTTCTTGAGTTACAGCAATGGTGTGAAGGACCCTTTGGAAGTTCCAGTGGTTAGATGTGATTGGCCACGAGAAGCTTCAGTGGAAATGGGCCTCATCTCGCCTGGAGGGCAAAACCTCCTGGATTTTCTCGAGTTGCGGCAGGTGCTCTCGACTTACGACGGGGACCTCAGGGAACCGCTCTGGTGGCCTCAGGAAAGGCCAGTCCCCATGCGAGTTTCTCGGGGGCGTCTCGGGATTCCTCTCCCGTCGATGCCGGGGCCTAAGACCTTGTGTGGAGTCGGGGCCGGAACCTGAGGATTCCTCTCCAGTGCTGACATGGATCTTGGGGTACTTCTGGAGTCTCCCCAGGGGAGTCAGTCCTCGTCTCGAATGCGGGCATGCACTTGCGCTTTCCTCCAGAGCGGTAGCAGCAGTGTCACGCAGTCCGCCGCATGGATCAAAGGATCTATGGTTTTCCCTCGAGTCTTTCCCACGAGGCTTTCCCACGAGGCTTTCCCACAGGGCTGTCCCACGTGCACACGTGGTGGGAGTCGATCCTCGGCTTGAACGTCAAGGCAGTGCAGGGAAAACAGGTTCCTCTGGAATGGACTGACACATCTGGGGGACTCTTGGAATGGTGGCACGACCCTGGAGTTCCTCTCGCCTTTCCTGTGTAGAGCGCCTCCTCTTGAGATGCGACGGGAACTCCGGGAATTCTTTCCCTACGAAACAGGGAAAGAATCCCTCATCTCGAGCTAGGAGGCGGAAAAGGGGCTCCCCTGGATGTGTGCGGGACACCACGTGCTTCCTCTCGAGTGCAGACGGGTATGTCGGGGAACTTCTTGAGTTGCAGCAAGGGTGTGAAGGACCCTTTGGAACTTCCAGTGGTTAGATGTGATTGGCCTCGAGAAGCCTCAGCGGAAATGGGCCTCATCTCGCCTGGAGGGCAAAACCTCCTGGATTTTCTCGAGTTGCGGCAGGTGCTCTCGACTTACGACGGGGACCTCAGGGATCCGCTCTGGTGGCCTCAGGAAAGGCCAGTCCCCATGCGAGTTCCTCGGGGGCGTCTCGGGATTCCTCTCCCGTCGATGCCGGGGCCTAAGACCTTGTGTGTAGTCGGGGCCGGAACCTGAGGATTCCTCTCCAGTGCTGACATGGATCTTGGGGTACTTCTGGAGTCTCCCCAGGGGAGTCAGTCCTCGTCTCGAATGGGGGCATGCACTTGCGCTTTCCTCCAGAGCGGTAGCAGCAGTGTCACGCAGTCCGCCGCGTGGATCAAAGGATCTATGGTTTTCCCTCGAGTCTTTCCCACGAGGCTTTCCCACGAGGCTTTCCCACAGGGCTGTCCCACGTGCACACGTGGTGGGAGTCGATCCTCGGCTTGAACGTCAAGGCAGTGCAGGGAAAAAAGGTTCCTCTGGAATGGACTGACACATCTGGGGCACTCTTGGAATGGTGGCACGACCCTGGAGTTCCTCTCGCCTTTCCTGTGGAGAGGGCCTCCTCTTGAGATGCGACGGGAACGCCGGGAATTCTTTCCCTACGAAACAGGGAAAGGATCCCTCATCTCGAGCTAGGAGGCGGAAACGGGGCTCCCCTGGATGTGTGCGGGACCCCACGTGCTTCCTCTCGAGTGGAGACGGGTATGTCGGGGAACTTCTTTAGTTGCAGCAATGGTGTGAAGGACCCTTTGGAAGTTCCAGTGGTTAGATGTGATTGGCCTCGAGAAGCCTCAGCGGAAATGGGCCTCATCTCGCCTGGAGGGCAAAACCTCCTGGATTAACTCGAGTTGCTGCACGTGCTCTTGACTTACGACGGGGACCTCAGGGACCCGCTCTGGTGGCCTCAGGAAAGGCCAGTCCCCATGCGAGTTCCTCGGGGGCCTCGCGGGATTCCTCTCCCTTCGATGCCGGGGCCTAAGACCTTGTGTGTAGTCTGGGCCGGAACCTGAGGATTCCTCTCCAGTGCTGACATGGATCTTGGGGTACATCTGGAGTCTCCCCAGGGGAGTCAGTCCTCGTCTCGAATGCGGGCATGCACTTGCGCTTTCCTCCAGAGCGGTAGCAGCAGTGTCACGCAGTCCGCCACGTGGATCAAAGGATCTATGGTTTTCCCTCGAGTTTTTCCCAGGAGGCTTTCCCACAAGGCTTTCCCACAGGGCTGTCCCACGTGCACACGTGGTGGGAGTCGATCCTCGGCTTGAACGTCAAGGCAGTGCAGGGAAAACAGGTTCCTCTGGAATGGACTGACACATCTGGGGGACTCTTGGAATGGTGGCACGACCCTGGAGTTCCTCTCGCCTTTCCTGTGGAGAGCGCCTCCTCTTGAGATGCGACGGGAATGCCGGGAATTCTTTCCCTACGAAACAGGGAAAGGATCCCTCATCTCGAGCTAGGAGGCGGAAACGGGGCTCCCCTGGATGTGTGCGCGACCCTACGTGCTTCCTCTCGAGTGGAGACGGGTATGTCGGGGAACTTCTTGAGTTTCAGCAATGCTGTGAAGGACCCTTTGGAAGTTCCAGTGGTTAGATGTGATTGGCCTTGAGAAGCCTCAGCGGAAATGGCCTCATCTGGCCTGGAGGGCAAAATCTCCTGGATTTACTCGAGTTGCGGCAGGTGCTCTAGACTTACGACGGGGACCTCAGGGACCCGCTCTGGTGGCCTCAGGAAAGGCCAGTCCCCATGCGAGTTCCTCGGGGGCGTCTCGGGATTCCTCTCCCGTCGATGCCGGGGCCTAAGACCTTGTGTGGAGTCGGGGCCGGAACCTGAGGATTCCTCTCCAGTGCTGACATGGATCTTGGGGTACTTCTGGAGTCTCCCCAGGGGAGTCAGTAATCGTCTCGAATGCGTGCATGCACTTGCGCTTTCCTCCAGAGCGGTAGCAGCAGTGTCACGCAGTCCTCCGCGTGGATCAAAGGATCTATGGTTTTCCCTCGAGTGTTTCCCACGAGGCTTTCCCACGAGGCTTTCCCACAGGGCTGTCCCACGTGCACACGTGGTGGGAGTCGATCCTCGGCTTGAACGTCAAGACAGTGCAGGGAAAACAGGTTCCTCTGGAATGGACTGACACATCTGGGGGACTCTTGGAATGGTGTCTCGACCCTGGAGTTCCTCTCGCCTCTCCTGTGGAGAGCCCCTCCTCTTGAGATGCGACGGGAACACCGGGAATTCTTTCCCTACGAAACAGGGAAAGGATCCCTCATCTCGAGCTAGGAGGCGGAAACGGGGCTCCCCTGGATGTGTGCGGGACACCACGTGCTTCCTCTCGAGTGGAGACGGGTATGTCGGGGAACTTCTTGAGTTGCAGCAAGGGTGTGAAGGACCCTTTGGAAGTTCCAGTGGTTAGATGTGATTGGCCTCGAGAAGCCTCAGCGGAAATGGGCCTCATCTCGCCTGGAGGGCAAAACCTCCTGGATTTTCTCGAGTTGCGGCAGTTGCTCTCGACTTATGACGGGGACCTCAGGGACCCGCTCTGGTGGCCTCAGGAAAGGCCAGTCCCCATGGGAGTTCCTCGGGGGCCTCTCGGGATTCCTCTCCCGTCGATGCCGGGGCCTAAGACCTTGTGTGGAGTCGGGGCCGGAACCTGAGGATTCCTCTCCAGTGCTGACATGGATCTTGGGGTACTTCTGGAGTCTCCCCAGGGGAGTCAGTCCTCGTCTCGAATGCGGGCATGCACTTTCCCTTTCCTCCAGAGCGGTAGCAGCAGTGTCACGCAGTCCGCCGCTTGGATCAAAGGATCTATGGTTTTCCCTCGAGTCTTTCCCAGGAGGCTTTCCCACGAGGCTTTCCCACAGGGCTGTCCCACGTGCACACGTGGTGGGAGTCGATCCTCGGCTTGAACGTCAAGGCAGTGCAGGGAAAACAGGTTCCTCTGGAATGGACTGACACATCTGGGGGACTCTTGGAATGGTGTCTCGACCCTGGAGTTTCTCTCGCCTTTCCTGTGGAGAGCGCCTCCTCTTGAGATGCGACGGGAACGCCGGGAATTCTTTCCCTACGAAACAGGGAAAGGATCCCTCATCTCGAGCTAGGAGGCGGAAACGGGGCTCCCCTGGATGTGTGCGGGACCCCACGTGCTTCCTCTCGAGTGGAGACGGGTATGTCGGGGAACTTCTTGAGTTGCAGCAATGGTGTGACGGACCCTTTGGAAGTTCCAGTGGTTAGATGTGATTGGCTTCGAGAAGCCTCAGCGGAAATGGGCCTCATCTCGCCTGGAGGGCAAAACCTCCTGGATTTTCTCGAGTTGCGGCAGGTGCTCTCGACTTACGACGGGGACCTCAGGGACCCGTTCTGGTGGCCCCAGGAAAGGCCAATCCCCATTCGAGTTCCTCGGGGGCCTCTCGGGATTCCTCTCCCGTCTATGCCGGGGCCTAAGACCTTGTGTGGAGTCGGGGCCGGAACCTGAGGATTCCTCCCCAGTGCTGACATGGATCTTGGGGTACTTCTGGAGTCTCCCCAGGGGAGTCAGTCCTCGTCTCGAATGCGGGCATGCACTTGCGCTTCCCTCCAGAGCGGTAGCAGCAGTGTCACGCAGTCCGCCGCGTGGATCAAAGGATCTATGGTTTTCCCTTGAGTCTTTCCCACGAGGCTTTCCCACAGGGCTGTCCCACGTGCACACGTGGTGGGAGTCGATCCTCGGCTTGAACGTCAAGGCAGTGCAGGGAAAACAGGTTCCTCTGGAATGGAATGACACATCTGGGGGACTCTTGGAATGGTGTCACGACCCTGGAGTTCCTCTCGCCTTTCCTGTGGAGAGCGCCTCCTCTTGAGATGCGACGGGAACGCCGGGAATTCTTTCCCTACGAAACAGGGAAAGGATCCCTCATCTCGAGCTAGGAGGCGGAAACGGGGTTCCCCTGGATGTGTGCGGGACACAACGTGCTTCCTCTCGAGTGGAGACGGGTATGTCGGGGAACTTCTTGAGTTGCAGCAAGGGTGTGAAGGACCCTTTTGGAAGTTCCAGTGGTTAGATGTGATTGGCCTCGAGAAGCCTCAGCGGAAATGGGCCTCATCTCGCCTGGAGGGCAAAACCTCCTGGATTTTCTCGAGTTGAGGCAGGTGCTCTCGACTTACGACGGGGACCTCAGGGACCCGCTCTGGTGGCCTCAGGAAAGGCCAGTCCCCATGCGAGTTCCTCGGGGGCCTCTCGGGATTCCTCTCCCGTCGATCCCGGGGCCTAAGACCTTGTGTGGAGTCGGGGCCGGAACCTGAGGATTCCTCTCCAGTGCTGACATGGATCTTGGGGTACTTCTGGAGTCTCCCCAGGGGAGTCAGTAATCGTCTCGAATGCGTGCATGCACTTGCGCTTTCCTCCAGAGCGGTAGCAGCAGTGTCACGCAGTCCGCCGCGTGGATCAAAGGATCTATGGTTTTCCCTCGAGTCTTTCCCACGAGGCTTTCCCACGAGGCTTTCCCACAGGGCTGTCCCACGTGCACACGTGGTGGGAGTCGATCCTCGGCTTGAACGTCAAGACAGTGCAGGGAAAACAGGTTCCTCTGGAATGGACTGACACATCTGGGGGACTCTTGGATTGGTGTCTCGACCCTGGAGTTCCTCTCGCCTTTCCTGTGGAGAGCGCCTCCTCTTGAGATGCGACGGGAACACCGGGAATTCTTTCCCTACGAAACAGGGAAAGGATCCCTCATCTCGAGCTAGGAGGCGGAAACGGGGCTCCCCTGGATGTGTGCGGGACACCACGTGCTTCCTCTCGAGTGGAGACGGGTATGTCGGGGAACTTCTTGAGTTGCAGCAAGGGTGTGAAGGACCCTTTGGAAGTTCCAGTGGTTAGATGTGATTGGCCTCGAGAAGCCTCAGCGGAAATGGGCCTCATCTCGCCTGGAGGGCAAAACCTCCTGCATTTTCTCGAGTTGCGGCAGGTGCTCTCGACTTATGACGGGGACCTCAGGGACCCGCTCTGGTGGCCTCAGGAAAGGCCAGTCCCCATGCGAGTTCCTCGGGGGCCTCTCGGGATTCCTCTCCCGTCGATGCCGGGGCCTAAGACCTTGTGTGGAGTCGGGGCCGGAACCTGAGGATTCCTCTCCAGTGCTGACATGGATCTTGGGGTACTTCTGGAGTCTCCCCAGGGGGGTCAGTCCTCGTCTCGAATGCGGGCATGCACTTTCCCTTTCCTCCAGAGCGGTAGCAGCAGTTTCACGCAGTCCGCCGCGTGGATCAAAGGATCTATGGTTTTCCCTCGAGTCTTTCCCAGGAGGCTTTCCCACGAGGCTTTCCCACAGGGCTGTCCCACGTGCACACGTGGTGGGAGTCGATCCTCGGCTTGAACGTCAAGGCAGTGCAGGGAAAACAGGTTCCTCTGGAATGGACTGACACATCTGGGGGACTCTTGGAATGGTGTCTCGACCCTGGAGTTTCTCTCGCCTTTCCTGTGGAGAGCGCCTCCTCTTGAGATGCGACGGGAACGCCGGGAATTCTTTCCCTACGAAACAGGGAAAGGATCCCTCATCTCGAGCTAGGAGGCGGAAACGGGGCTCCCCTGGATGTGTGCGGGACCCCACGTGCTTCCTCTCGAGTGGAGACGGGTATGTCGGGGAACTTCTTGAGTTGCAGCAATGGTGTGACGGACCCTTTGGAAGTTCCAGTGGTTAGATGTGATTGGCTTCGAGAAGCCTCAGCGGAAATGGGCCTCATCTCGCCTGGAGGGCAAAACCTCCTGGATTTTCTCGAGTTGCGGCAGGTGCTCTCGACTTACGACGGGGACCTCAGGGACCCGTTCTGGTGGCCTCAGGAAAGGCCAATCCCCATGCGAGTTCCTCGGGGCCCTCTCGGGATTCCTCTCCCGTCTATGCCGGGGCCTAAGACCTTGTGTGGAGTCGGGGCCGGAACCTGAGGATTCCTCCCCAGTGCTGACATGGATCTTGGGGTACTTCTGGTGTCTCCCCAGGGGAGTCAGTCCTCGTCTCGAATGCGGGCATGCACTTGCGCTTCCCTCCAGAGCGGTAGCAGCAGTGTCACGCAGTCCGCCGCGTGGATCAAAGGATCTATGGGTTTCCCTTGAGTCTTTCCCACGAGGCTTTCCCACAGGGCTGTCCCACGTGCACACGTGGTGGGATTCGATCCTCGGCTTGAACGTCAAGGCAGTGCAGGGAAAACAGGTTCCTCTGGAATGGAATGACACATCTGGGGGACTCTTGGAATGGTGTCACGACCCTGGAGTTCCTCTCGCCTTTCCTGTGGAGAGCGCCTCCTCTTGAGATGCGACGGGAACGCCGGGAATTCTTTCCCTACGAAACAGTGAAAGGATCCCTCATCTCGAGCTAGGAGGCGGAAACGGGGCTCCCCTGGATGTGTGCGGGACCCCACGTGCTTCCTCTCGAGTGGAGACGGGTATGTCGGGGAACTTCTTGAGTTGCAGCAATGGTGTGAAGGACCCTTTGGAAGTTCCAGGGGTTAGATGTGATTGGCCTCGAGAAGCCTCAGCGGAAATGGTCCTCATCTCGCCTGGAGGGCAAAACCTCCTGGATTTTCTCGAGTTGCGGCAGGTGCTCTCGACTTACGACGGGGACCTCAGGGACCCTCTCTGGTGGCCTCAGGAAAGGCCAGTCCCCATGCGAGTTCCTCGGGGGCCTCTCGGGATTCCTCTCCCGTCGATGCCGGGGCCTAAGACCTTGTGTGAAGTCGGGGCCGGAACCTGAGGATTCCTCTCCAGTGCTGACATGGATCTTGGGGTACTTCTGGAGTCTCCCCAGGGGAGTCAGTCCTCGTCTCGAATGCGGGCATGCACTTGCCCTTTCCTCCAGAGCGGTAGCAGCAGTGTCACGCAGTCCGCCGCGTGGATCAAAGGATCTATGGTTTTCCCTCGAGTCTTTCCCACGAGGCTTTCCCACGAGGCTTTCCCACAGGGCTGTCCCACGTGCACACGTGGTGGGGGTCGATCCTCGGCTTGAACGTCAAGGCAGTGCAGGGAAAACAGGTTCCTCTGGAATGGACTGACACATCTGGGGGCTCTTGGAATGGTGTCTCGACCCTGGAGTTCCTCTCGCCTTTCCTGTGGAGAGCGCCTCCTCTTGAGATGCGACGGGAACGCCGGGAATTCTTTCCCTACGAAACAGGGAAAGGATCCGTCATCTCGAGCTAGGAGGCGGAAACGGGGCTCCCCTGGATGTGTGCGGGACCCCACGTGCTTCCTCTCGAGTGGAGACGGGTATGTCGGGGAACTTCTTGAGTTGCAGCAATGCTGTGAAGGACCCTTTGGAAGTTCCAGTGGTTAGATGTGATTGGCCTTGAGAAGCCTCAGCGGAAATGGGCCTCATCTGGCCTGGAGGGCAAAATCTCCTGGATTTACTCGAGTTGCGGCAGGTGCTCTAGACTTACGACGGGGATCTCAGGGACCCGCTCTGGTGGCCTCAGGAAAGGCCAGTCCCCATGCGAGTTCCTCGGGGCCCTCTCGGGATTCCTCTCCCGTCGATGCCGGGGCCTAAGACCTTGTGTGGAGTCGGGGCCGGAACCTGAGGATTCCTCTCCAGTGCTGACATGGATCTTGGGGTACTTCTGGAGTCTCCCCAGGGGAGTCAGTAATCGTCTCGAATGCGTGCATGCACTTGCGCTTTCCTCCAGAGCGGTAGCAGCAGTGTCACGCAGTCCGCCGCGTGGATCAAAGGATCTATGGTTTTCCCTCGAGTCTTTCCCACGAGGCTTTCCCACGAGGCTTTCCCACAGGGCTGTCCCACGTGCACACGTGGTGGGAGTCGATCCTCGGCTTGAACGTCAAGACAGTGCAGGGAAAACAGGTTCCTCTGGAATGGACTGACACATCTGGGGGACTCTTGGAATGGTGTCTCGACCCTGGAGTTCCTCTTGCCTTTCCTGTGGAGAGCGCCTCCTCTTGAGATGCGACGGGAACACCGGGAATTCTTTCCCTACGAAACAGGGAAAGGATCCCTCATCTCGAGCTAGGAGGCGGAAACGGGGCTCCCCTGGATGTGTGCGGGACACCACGTGCTTCCTCTCGAGTGGAGACGGGTATGTCGGGGAACTTCTTGAGTTGCAGCAAGGGTGTGAAGGACCCTTTGGAAGTTCCAGTGGTTAGATGTGATTGGCCTCGAGAAGCCTCAGCGGAAATGGGCCTCATCTCGCCTTGAGGGCAAAACCTCCTGGATTTTCTCGAGTTGCGGCAGTTGCTCTCGACTTATGACGGGGACCTCAGGGACCCGCTCTGGTGGCCTCAGGAAAGGCCAGTCCCCATGCGAGTTCCTCGGGGGCCTCTCGGGATTCCTCTCCCGTCGATGCCGGGGCCTAAGACCTTGTGTGGAGTCGGGGCCGGAACATGAGGATTCCTCTCCAGTGCTGACATGGATCTTGGGGTACTTCTGGAGTCTCCCCAGGGGAGTCAGTCCTCGTCTCGAATGCGGGCATGCACTTTCCCTTTCCTCCAGAGCGGTAGCAGCAGTGTCACCCAGTCCGCCGCGTGGATCAAAGGATCTATGGTTTTCCCTCGAGTCTTTCCCAGGAGGCTTTCCCACGAGGCTTTCCCACAGGGCTGTCCCACGTGCACACGTGGTGGGAGTCGATCCTCGGCTTGAACGTCAAGGCAGTGCAGGGAAAACAGGTTCCTCTGGAATGGACTGACACATCTGGGGGACTCTTGGAATGGTGTCTCGACCCTGGAGTTTCTCTCGCCTTTCCTGTGGAGAGCGCCTCCTCTTGAGATGCGACGGGAACGCCGGGAATTCTTTCCCTACGAAACAGGGAAAGGATCCCTCATCTCGAGCTAGGAGGCGGAAACGGGGCTCCCCTGGATGTGTGCGGGACCCCACGTGCTTCCTCTCGAGTGGAGACGGGTATGTCGGGGAACTTCTTGAGTTGCAGCAATGGTGTGACGGACCCTTTGGAAGTTCCAGTGGTTAGATGTGATTGGCTTCGAGAAGCCTCAGCGGAAATGGGCCTCATCTCGCCTGGAGGGCAAAACCTCCTGGATTTTCTCGAGTTGCGGCAGGTGCTCTCGACTTACGACGGGGACCTCAGGGACCCGTTCTGGTGGCCTCAGGAAAGGCCAATCCCCATGCGAGTTCCTCGGGTGCCTCTCGGGATTCCTCTCCCGTCTATGCCGGGGCGTAAGACCTTGTGTGGAGTCTGGGCCGGAACCTGAGGATTCCTCCCCAGTGCTGACATGGATCTTGGGGTACTTCTGGAGTCTCCCCAGGGGAGTCAGTCCTCGTCTCGAATGCGGGCATGCACTTGCGCTTCCCTCCAGAGCGGTAGCAGCAGTGTCACGCAGTCCGCCGCGTGGATCAAAGGATCTATGGTTTTCCCTTGAGTCTTTCCCACGAGGCTTTCCCACAGGGCTGTCCCACGTGCACACGTGGTGGGAGTCGATCCTCGGCTTGAACGTCAAGGCAGTGCAGGTAAAACAGGTTCCTCTGGAATGGAATGACACATCTGGGGGACTCTTGGAATGGTGTCACGACCCTGGAGTTCCTCTCGCCTTTCCTGTGGAGAGCGCCTCCTCTTGAGATGCGACGGGAACGCCGGGAATTCTTTCCCTACGAAACAGGGAAAGGATCCCTCATCTCGAGCTAGGAGGCGGAAACGGGGCTCCCCTGGATGTGTGCGGGACACCACGTGCTTCCTCTCGAGTGGAGACGGGTATGTCGGGGAACTTCTTGAGTTGCAGCAAGGGTGTGAAGGACCCTTTGGAAGTTCCAGTGGTTAGATGTGATTGGCCTCGAGAAGCCTCAGCGGAAATGGGCCTCATCTCGCCTGGAGGGCAAAACCTCCTGGATTTTCTGGAGTTGCGGCAGGTGCTCTCGACTTACGACGGGGACCTCAGGGACCCGCTCTGGTGGCCTCAGGAAAGGCCAGTCCCCATGCGAGTTCCTCGGGGGCCTCTCGGGATTCCTCTCCCGTCAATGCCGGGGCCTAAGACCTTGTGTGGAGTCGGGGCCGGAACCTGAGGATTCCTCTCCAGTGCTGACATGGATCTTGGGGTACTTCTGGAGTCTCCCCAGGGGAGTCAGTCCTCGTCTCGAATGCGGGCATGTACTTGCGCTTTTCTCCAGAGCGGTAGCAGCAGTGTCACGCAGTCCGCCGCGTGGATCAAAGGATCTATGGTTTTCCCTCGAGTCTTTCCCACGAGGCTTTCCCACGAGGCTTTCCCACAGGGCTGTCCCACGTGCACACGTGGTGGGAGTCGATCCTCGGCTGGAACGTCAAGGCAGTGCAGGGAAAACAGGTTCCTCTGGAATGGACTGACACATCTGGGGGACTCTTGGAATGGTGTCTCGACCCTGGAGTTCCTCTCGCCTCTCCTGTGGAGAGCCCCTCCTCTTGAGATGCGACGGGAACACCGGGAATTCTTTCCCTACGAAACAGGGAAAGGATCCCTCATCTCGAGCTAGGAGGCGGAAACGGGGCTCCCCTGGATGTGTGCGGGACACCACGTGCTTCCTCTCGAGTGGAGACGGGTATGTCGGGGAACTTCTTGAGTTGCAGCAAGGGTGTGAAGGACCCTTTGGAAGTTCCAGTGGTTAGATGTGATTGGCCTCGAGAAGCCTCAGCGGAAATGGGCCTCATCTCGCCTGGAGGGCAAAACCTCCTGGATTTTCTCGAGTTGCGGCAGTTGCTCTCGACTTACGACGGGGACCTCAGGGACCCGCTCTGGTGGCCTCAGGAAAGGCCAGTCCCCATGGGAGTTCCTCGGGGGCCTCTCGGGATTCCTCTCCCGTCGATGCCGGGGCCTAAGACCTTGTGTGGAGTCGGGGCCGGAACCTGAGGATTCCTCTCCAGTGCTGACATGGATCTTGGGGTACTTCTGGAGTCTCCCCAGGGGAGTCAGTCCTCGTCTCGAATGCGGGCATGCACTTTCCCTTTCCTCCAGAGCGGTAGCAGCAGTGTCACGCAGTCCGCCGCGTGGATCAAAGGATCTATGGTTTTCCCTCGAGTCTTTCCCAGGAGGCTTTCCCACGAGGCTTTCCCACAGGGCTGTCCCACGTGCACACGTGGTGGGAGTCGATCCTCGGCTTGAACGTCAAGGCAGTGCAGGGAAAACAGGTTCCTCTGGAATGGACTGACACATCTGGGGGACTCTTGGAATGGTGTCTCGATCCTGGAGTTTCTCTCGCCTTTCCTGTGGAGAGCGCCTCCTCTTGAGATGCGACGGGAACGCCGGGAATTCTTTCCCTACGAAACAGGGAAAGGATCCCTCATCTCGAGCTAGGAGGCGGAAACGGGGCTCCCCTGGATGTGTGCGGGACCCCACGTGCTTCCTCTCGAGTGGAGACGGGTATGTCGGGGAACTTCTTGAGTTGCAGCAATGGTGTGACGGACCCTTTGGAAGTTCCAGTGGTTAGATGTGATTGGCTTCGAGAAGCCTCAGCGGAAATGGGCCTCATCTCGCCTGGAGGGCAAAACCTCGTGGATTTTCTCGAGTTGCGGCAGGTGCTCTCGACTTACGACGGGGACCTCAGGGACCCGTTCTGGTGGCCTCAGGAAAGGCCAATCCCCATGCGAGTTCCTCGGGGGCCTCTCGGGATTCCTCTCCCGTCTATGCCGGGGCCTAAGACCTTGTGTGGAGTCGGGGCCGGAACCTGAGGATTCCTCCCCAGTGCTGACATGGATCTTGGGGTACTTCTGGAGTCTCCCCAGGGGAGTCAGTCCTCGTCTCGAATGCGGGCATGCACTTGCGCTTCCCTCCAGAGCGGTAGCAGCAGTGTCACGCAGTCCGCCGCGTGGATCAAAGGATCTATGGGTTTCCCTTGAGTCTTTCCCACGAGGCTTTCCCACAGGGCTGTCCCACGTGCACACGTGGTGGGATTCGATCCTCGGCTTGAACGTCAAGGCAGTGCAGGGAAAACAGGTTCCTCTGGAATGGAATGACACATCTGGGGGACTCTTGGAATGGTGTCACGACCCTGGAGTTCCTCTCGCCTTTCCTGTGGAGATCGCCTCCTCTTGAGATGCGACGGGAACGCCGGGAATTCTTTCCCTACGAAACAGTGAAAGGATCCCTCATCTCGAGCTCGGAGGCGGAAACGGGGCTCCCCTGGATGTGTGCGGGACCCCACGTGCTTCCTCTCGAGTGGAGACGGGTATGTCGGGGAACTTCTTGAGTTGCAGCAATGGTGTGAAGGACCCTTTGGAAGTTCCAGGGGTTAGATGTGATTGGCCTCGAGAAGCCTCAGCGGAAATGGTCCTCATCTCGCCTGGAGGGCAAAACCTCCTGGATTTTCTCGAGTTGCGGCAGGTGCTCTCGACTTACGACGGGGACCTCAGGGACCCGCTCTGGTGGCCTCAGGAAAGGCCAGTCCCCATGCGAGTTCCTCGGGGGCCTCTCGGGATTCCTCTCCCGTCGATGCCGGGGCCTAAGACCTTGTGTGGAGTCGGGGCCGGAACCTGAGGATTCCTTCCCAGTGCTGACATGGATCTTGGGGTACTTCTGGAGTCTCCCCAGGGGAGTCAGTCCTCGTCTCGAATGCGGGCATGCACTTTCCCTTTCCTCCAGAGCGGTAGCAGCAGTGTCACGCAGTCCGCCGCGTGGATCAAAGGATCTATGGTTTTCCCTCGAGTCTTTCCCAGGAGGCTTTCCCACGAGGCTTTCCCACAGGGCTGTCCCACGTGCACACGTGGTGGGAGTCGATCCTCGGCTTGAACGTCAAGGCAGTGCAGGGAAAACAGGTTCCTCTGGAATGGACTGACACATCTGGGGGACTCTTGGAATGGTGTCTCGACCCTGGAGTTTCTCTCGCCTTTCCTGTGGAGAGCGCCTCCTCTTGAGATGCGACGGGAACGCCAGGAATTCTTTCCCTACGAAACAGGGAAAGGATCCCTCATCTCGAGCTAGGAGGCGGAAACGGGGCTCCCCTGGATGTGTGCGGGACCCCACGTGCTTCCTCTCGAGTGGAGACGGGTATGTCGGGGAACTTCTTGAGTTGCAGCAATGGTGTGACGGACCCTTTGGAAGTTCCAGTGGTTAGATGTGATTGGCTTCGAGAAGCCTCAGCGGAAATGGGCCTCATCTCGCCTGGAGGGCAAAACCTCCTGGATTTTCTCGAGTTGCGGCAGGTGCTCTCGACTTACGACGGGGACCTCAGGAACCCGTTCTGGTGGCCTCAGGAAAGGCCAGTCCCCATGCGAGTTCCTCGGGGGCCTCTCGGGATTCCTCTCCCGTCGATGCCGGGGCCTAAGACCTTGTGTGGAGTCGGGGCCGGAACCTGAGGATTCCTCTCCAGTGCTGACATGGATCTTGGGGTACTTCTGGAGTCTCCCCAGGGGAGTCAGTCCTCGTCTCGAATGCGGGCATGCACTTGCGCTTTCCTCCAGAGCGGTAGCAGCAGTGTCACGCAGTCCGCCGCGTGGATCAAAGGATCTATGGTTTTCCCTCGAGTCTTTCCCACGAGTCTTTCCCACGAGGCTTTCCCACAGGGCTGTCCCACGTGCACACGTGGTGGGAGTCGATCCTCGGCTTGAACGTCAAGGCAGTGCAGGGAAAACAGGTTCCTCTGGAATGGACTGACACATCTGGGGGACTCTTGGAATGGTGGCATGACCCTGGAGTTCCTCTCGCCTTTCCTGTGGAGAGCGCCTCCTCTTGAGATGCGACGGGAACGCCGGGAATTCTTTCCCTACGAAACAGGGAAAGGATCCCTCATCCCGAGCTAGGAGGCGGAAACGGGGCTCCCCTGGATGTGTGCGGGACCCCACGTGCTTCCTCTCGAGTGGAGACGGGTATGTCGGGGAACTTCTTGAGTTGCAGCAATGGTGTGAAGGACCCTTTGGAAGTTCCAGTGGTTAGATGTGATTGGCCTCGAGAAGCCTCAGCGGAAATGGGCCTCATCTCGCCTGGAGGGCAAAACCTCCTGGATTTTCTCGAGTTGCGGCAGGTGCTCTCGACTTACGACGGGGACCTCAGGGACCCGCTCTGGTGGCCTCAGGAAAGGCCAGTCCCCATGCGAGTTCCTCGGGGGCCTCTCGGGATTCCTCTCCCGTCGATGCCGGGGCCTAAGACCTTGTGTGGAGTCGGGGCCGGAACCTGAGGATTCCTCTCCAGTGCTGACATGGATCTTGGGGTACTTCTGGAGTCTCCCCAGGGGAGTCAGTCCTCGTCTCGAATGCGGGCATGCACTTGCGCTTTCCTCCAGAGCGGTAGCAGCAGTGTCACGCAGTCCGCCGCGTGGATCAAAGGATCTATGGTTTTCCCTCGAGTCTTTCCCACGAGTCTTTCCCACGAGGCTTTCCCACAGGGCTGTCCCACGTGCACACGTGGTGGGGGTCGATCCTCGGCTTGAACGTCAAGGCAGTGCAGGGAAAACAGGTTCCTCTGGAATGGACTGACACATCTGGGGGCTCTTGGAATGGTGTCTCGACCCTGGAGTTCCTCTCGCATTTCCTGTGGAGAGCGCCTCCTCTTGAGATGCGACGGGAACGCCGGGAATTCTTTCCCTACGAAACAGGGAAAGGATCCCTCATCTCGAGCTAGGAGGCGGAAACGGGGCTCCCCTGGATGTGTGCGGGACCCCAAGTGCTTCCTCTCGAGTGGAGACGGGTATGTCGGGGAACTTCTTGAGTTGCAGCAAGGGTGTGAAGGACCCTTTGGAAGTTCCAGTGGTTAGATGTGATTGGCCTCGAGAAGCCTCAGCGGAAATGGGCCTCATCTCGCCTGGAGGGCAAAACCTCCTGGATTTTCTCGAGTTGCGGCAGGTGCTCTCGACTTACGACGGGGACCTCAGGGACCCGCTCTGGTGGCCTCAGGAAAGGCCAGTCCCCATGTGAGTTCCTCGGGGGCGTCTCGGGATTCCTCTCCCGTCGATGCCGGGGCCTAAGACCTTGTGTGGAATCGGGGCCGGAACCTGAGGATTCCTCTCCAGTGCTGACATGGATCTTGGGGTACTTCTGGAGTCTCCCCAGGGGAGTCAGTCCTCGTCTCGAATGCGGGCATGCACTTGCGCTTTCCTCCAGAGCGGTAGCAGCAGTGTCACGCAGTCCGCCGCGTGGATCAAAGGATCTATGTTTTTCCCTCGAGTCTTTCCCACGAGGCTTTCCCACGAGGCTTTCCCACAGGGCTGTCCCACGTGCACACGTGGTGGGAGTCGATCCTCGGCTTGAACATCAAGGCAGTGCAGGGAAAACAGGTTCCTCTGGAATGGACTGACACATCTGGGGGATTCTTGGAATGGTGGCACGACCCTGGAGTTCCTCTCGCCTTTCCTGTGGAGAGCGCCTCCTCTTGAGATGCGACGGGAACGCCGGGAATTCTTTCCCTACGAAACAGGGAAAGGATCCCTCTTCTCGAGCTAGGAGGCGAAACGAGGTACCCTGGATGTGTGCGGGACACCACGTGCTTCCTCTCGAGTGGAGACGGGTATGTCGGGGAACTTCTTGAGTTGCAGCAATGGTGTGAAGGACCCTTTGGAAGTTCCAGTGGTTAGATGTGATTGGCCTCGAGAAGCTTCAGTGGAAATGGGCCTCATCTCGCCTGGAGGGCAAAACCTCCTGGATTTTCTCGAGTTGCGGCAGGTGCTCTCGACTTACGACGGGGACCTCAGGGAACCGCTCTGGTGGCCTCAGGAAAGGCCAGTCCCCATGCGAGTTTCTCGGGGGCGTCTCGGGATTCCTCTCCCGTCGATGCCGGGGCCTAAGACCTCGTGTGGAGTCGGGGCCGGAACCTGAGGATTCCTCTCCAGTGCTGACATGGATCTTGGGGTACTTCTGGAGTCTCCCCAGGGGAGTCAGTCCTCGTCTCGAATGCGGGCATGCACTTGCGCTTTCCTCCAGAGCGGTAGCAGCAGTGTCACGCAGTCCGCCGCATGGATCAAAGGATCTATGGTTTTCCCTCGAGTCTTTCCCACGAGGCTTTCCCACGAGGCTTTCCCACAGGGCTGTCCCACGTGCACACGTGGTGGGAGTCGATCCTCGGCTTGAACGTCAAGGCAGTGCAGGGAAAACAGGTTCCTCTGGAATGGACTGACACATCTAGGGGACTCTTGGAATGGTGGCACGACCCTGGAGTTCCTCTCGCCTTTCCTGTGTAGAGCGCCTCCTCTTGAGATGCGACGGGAACTCCGGGAATTCTTTCCCTACGAAACAGGGAAAGGATCCCTCATCTCGAGCTAGGAGGCGGAAACGGGGCTCCCCTGGATGTGTGCGGGACACCACGTGCTTCCTCTCGAGTGCAGACGGGTATGTCGGGGAACTTCTTGAGTTGCAGCAAGGGTGTGAAGGACCCTTTGGAACTTCCAGTGGTTAGATGTGATTGGCCTCGAGAAGCCTCAGCGGAAATGGGCCTCATCTCGCCTGGAGGGCAAAACCTCCTCGATTTTCTCGAGTTGCGGCAGGTGCTCTCGACTTACGACGGGGACCTCAGGGACCCGCTCTGGTGGCCTCAGGAAAGGCCAGTCCCCATGCGAGTTCCTCGGGGGCGTCTCGGGATTCCTCTCCCGTCGATGCCGGGGCCTAAGACCTTGTGTGGAGTCGGGGCCGGAACCTGAGGATTCCTCTCCAGTGCTGACATGGATCTTGGGGTACTTCTGGAGTCTCCCCAGGGGAGTCAGTCCTCGTCTCGAATGTGGGCATGCACTTGCGCTTTCCTCCAGAGGGGTAGCAGCAGTGTCACGCAGTCCACCGCGTGGATCAAATGATCTATGGTTTTCCCTCGAGTCTTTCCCACGAGGCTTTCCCACAGGGCTGTCCCACGTGCACACGTGGTGGGAGTCGATCCTCGGCTTGAACGTCAAGGCAGTGCAGGGAAAACAGGTTCCTCTGGAATGGACTGACACATCTGGGGGACTCTTGGAATGGTGGCATGACCCTGGAGTTCCTCTCGCCTTTCCTGTGGAGAGCGCCTCCTCTTGAGATGCGACGGGAACGCCGGGAATTCTTTCCCTACGAAACAGGGAAAGGATCCCTCATCTCGAGCTAGGAGGCGTAAACGGGGCTCCCCTGGATGTGTGCGGGACACCACGTGCTTCCTCTCGTGTGCAGACGGGTATGTCGGGGAACTTCTTGAGTTGCAGCAAGGGTGTGAAGGACCCTTTGGAAGTTCCAGTGGTTTGATGTGATTGGCCTCGAGAAGCCTCAGCGGAAATGGGCCTCATCTCGCCTGGAGGGCAAAACCTCCTGGATTTTCTCGAGTTGCGGCAGGTGCTCTCGACTTACGACGGGGACCTCAGGGACCCGCTCTGGTGGCCTCAGGAAAGGCCAGTCCCCATGAGAGTTCCTCGGGGGCCTCTCGGGATTCCTCTCCCGTCGATGCCGGGGCCTAAGACCTTGTGTGGAGTCGGGGCCGGAACCTGAGGATTCCTCTCCAGTGCTGACATGGATCTTGGGGTACTTCTGGAGTCTCCCCAGGGGAGTCAGTCCTCGTCTCGAATGCGGGCATGCACTTGCGCTTTCCTCCAGAGCGGTAGCAGCAGTGTCACGCAGTCCGCCGCGTGGATCAAAGGATCTATGGTTTTCCCTCGAGTCTTTCCCACGAGGCTTTCCCACAGGGCTGTCCCACGTGCACACGTGGTGGGAGTCGATCCTCGGCTTGAACGTCAAGGCAGTGCAGGGAAAACAGGTTCCTCTGGAATGGACTGACACATCTGGGGGACTCTTGGAATGGTGGCATGACCCTGGAGTTCCTCTCGCCTTTCCTGTGGAGAGCGCCTCCTCTTGAGATGCGACGGGAACGCCGGGAATTCTTTCCCTACGAAACAGGGAAAGGATCCCTCATCTCGAGCTAGGAGGCGTAAACGGGGCTCCCCTGGATGTGTGCGGGACACCACGTGCTTCCTCTCGTGTGCAGACGGGTATGTCGGGGAACTTCTTGAGTTGCAGCAAGGGTGTGAAGGACCCTTTGGAAGTTCCAGTGGTTTGATGTGATTGGCCTCGAGAAGCCTCAGCGGAAATGGGCCTCAACTCGCCTGGAGGGCAAAACCTCCTGGATTTTCTCGAGTTGCGGCAGGTGCTCTCGACTTACGACGGGGACCTCAGGGACCCGCTCTGGTGGCCTCAGGAAAGGCCAGTCCCCATGCGAGTTCCTCGGGGGCCTCTCGGGATTCCTCTCCCGTCGATGCCGGGGCCTAAGACCTTGTGTGGAGTCGGGGCCGGAACCTGAGGATTCCTCTCCAGTGCTGACATTGATCTTGGGGTACTTCTGGAGTCTCCCCAGGGGAGTCAGTCCTCGTCTGGAATGCGGGCATGCACTTGCACTTTCCTCCAGAGCGGTAGCAGCAGTGTCACGCAGTCCGCCGCGTGGATCAAAGGATCTATGGGTTTCCCTCGAGTCTTTCCCACGAGGCTTTCCCACGAGGCTTTCCCACAGGGCTGTCCCACGTGCACACGTGGTGGGAGTCGATCCTCAGCTTGAACGTCAAGGCAGTGCAGGGAAAACAGGTTCCTCTGCAATGGACTGACACATCTGGGGCACTCTTGGAATGGTGGCATGACCCTGGAGTTCCTCTCGCCTTTCCTGTGGAGAGCGCCTCCTCTTGAGATGCGACGGGAACGCCGGGAATTCTTTCCCTACGAAACAGGGAAAGGATCCCTCATCTCGAGCTAGGAGGCGTAAACGGGGCTCCCTTGGATGTGTGCGGGACACCACGTGCTTCCTCTCGTGTGCAGACGGGTATGTCGGGGAACTTCTTGAGTTGCAGCAAGGGTGTGAAGGACCCTTTGGAAGTTCCAGTGGTTTGATGTGATTGGCCTCGAGAAGCCTCAGCGGAAATGGGCCTCATCTCGCCTGGAGGGCAAAACCTCCTGGATTTTCTCGAGTTGCGGCAGGTGCTCTCGACTTACGACGGGGACCTCAGGGACCCGCTCTGGTGGCCTCAGGAAAGGCCAGTCCCCATGCGAGTTCCTCGGGGGCCTCTCGGGATTCCTCTCCCGTCGATGCAGGGGCCTAAGACCTTGTGTGGAGTCGGGGCCGGAACCTGAGGATTCCTCTCCAGTGCTGACATGGATCTTGCGGTACTTCTGGAGTCTCCCCAGGGGAGTCAGTCCTCGTCTCGAATGCGGGCATGCACTCGCGCTTTCCTCCAGAGCGGTAGCAGCAGTGTCACGCAGTCCGCCGCGTGGATCAAAGGATCTATGGTTTTCCCTCGAGTCTTTCCCACGAGGCTTTCCCACGAGGCTTTCCCACAGGGCTGTCCCACGTGCACACGTGGTGGGAGTCGATCCTCGGCTTGAACGTCAAGGCAGTGCAGGGAAAACAGGTTCCTCTGGAATGGACTGACACATCTGGGGGACTCTTGGAATGGTGGCATGACCCTGGAGTTTCTCTCGCCTTTCCTGTGGAGAGCGCCTCCTCTTGAGATGCGACGGGAACGCCGGGAATTCTTTCCCTACGAAACAGGGAAAGGATCCCTCATCTCGAGCTAGGAGGCGGAAACGGGGCTCCCCTGGATGTGTTCGGGACCCCACGTGCTTCCTCTCGAGTGGAGACGGGTATGTCGGGGAACTTCTTGAGTTGCAGCAAAGGTGTGAAGGACCCTTTGGAAGTTCCAGTGGTTAGACGTGATTGGCCTCGAGAAGCCTCAGCGGAAATGGGCCTCATCTCGCCTGGAGGGCAAAACCTCCTGGATTTTCTCGAGTTGCGGCAGGTGCTCTCGACTTACGACGGGGACCTCAGGGACCCGCTCTGGTGGCCTCAGGAAAGGCCAGTCCCCATGCGAGTTCCTCGGGGGCCTCTCGGGATTGCTCTCCCGTCGATGCCTGGGCCTAAGACCTTGTGTGGAGTTGGGGCCGGAACCTGAGGATTCCTCTCCAGTGCTGACATGGATCTTGGGTACTTCTGGAGTCTCCCCAGGGGAGTCAGTCCTCGTCTCGAATGCGGGCATGCACTTGCGCTTTCCTCCAGAGCGGTAGCAGCAGTGTCACGCAGTCCGCCGCGTGGATCAAAGGATCTATGGTTTTTCCTCGAGTCTTTCCCACGAGGCTTTCCCACGAGGCTTTCCCACAGGGCTGTCCCACGTGCACACGTGGTGGGAGTCGATCCTCGGATTGAACGTCAAGGCAGTGCAGGGAAAACAGGTTCCTCTGGAATGGACTGACACATCTGGGGGACTCTTGGAATGGTGGCATGACCCTGGAGTTCCTCTCACCTTTCCTGTGGAGAGCGCCTCCTCTTGAGATGCGACGGGAACGCCGGGAATTCTTTCCCTACGAAACAGGGAAAGGATCCCTCATCTCGAGATAGGAGGCGGAAACGGGCCTCCCCTGGATGTGTGCGGGACACCACGTGCTTCCTCTCGAGTGCAGACAGGTATGTCGGGGAACTTCTTGAGTTGCAGCAAGGGTGTGAAGGACCCTTTGGAAGTTCCAGTGGTTAGATGTGATTGGCCTCGAGAAGCCTCAGCGGAAATGGGCCTCATATCGCCTGGAGGGCAAAACCTCCTGGATTTTCTCGAGTTGCGGCAGGTGCTCTCGACTTACGACCGGGGCTTAGGGACCAGGTCTAGTGGCCTCAGGAAAGGCCAGTCCCCATGCGAGTTCCTCGGGGGCCTCTCGGGATTCCTCTCCCATCGATGCCGGGGCCTAAGACCTCGTGTGGAGTCGGGGCAGGAACCTGAGGATTCCTCTCCAGTGCTGACATGGATCTTGGGGTACTTCTGGAGTCTCCCCAGGGGAGTCAGTCCTCGTCTCGAATGCGGGCATGCACTTGCGCTTTCCTCCAGAGCGGTAGCAGCAGTGTCACGCAGTCCGCCGCGTGGATCAAAGGATCTATCGTTTTCCCTCGAGTCTTTCCCACTAGGCTTTCTCACGAGGCTTTCCCACTGGGCTGTCCCACGTGAACACGTGGTGGGAGTCGATCCTCGGCTTGAACGTCTAGGCAGTGCAGGGAAAACAGGTTCCTGTGGAATGGACTGACACATCTGGGGGACTCTTGGAATGGTGGCACGACCCTGGAGTTCCTCTCGCCTTTCCTGTGGAGAGCGCCTCCTCTTGAGATGCGACGGGAACGCCGGGAATTCTTTCCCTATGAAACAGGGAAAGGATCCCTCATCTCGAGCTAGGAGGCGGAAACGGAGCTCCCCTGGATGTGTGCGGGACCCACGTGCTTCCTCTCGAGTGGAGACGGGTATGTTGGGGAACTTCTTGAGTTGCAGCAAGGGTGTGAAGGACCCTTTTTAAGTTCCAGTGGTTAGACGTGATTAGCCTCGAGAAGCCTCAGAGGAAATGGGCCTCATCTCGCCTGGAGGGCAAAACCTCCTGGATTTTCTCGAGTTGCGGCAGGTGCTCTCGACTTACGACGGGGACCTCAGGGACCCGCTCTGGTGGCCTCAGGAAAGGCCAGTCCCCATGCGAGTTCGTCGGGGGCCTCTGGGGATTCCTCTCCCGTCGATGCCGGGGCCTAAGACCTTGTGTGGAGTCGGGGCCGGAACCTGAGGATTCCTCTCCAGTGCTGACATGGATCTTGGGGTACTTCTGGAGTCTCCCCAGGGGAGTCAGTCCTCGTCTCGAATGCGGGCATGCACTTGCGCTTTCCTCCAGAGCGGTAGCAGCAGTGTCACGCAGTCCGCCGCGTGGATCAAAGGATCTATGGTTTTCCCTCAAGTCTTTCCCACGAGGCTTTCCCACGAGGCTTTCCCACAGGGCTGTCCCACGTGCACACGTGGTGGGAGTCGATCCTCGGCTTGAACGTCAAGGCAGTGCAGGGAAAACAGGTTCCTCTGGAATGGACTGACACATCTGGGGGACTCTTGGAATGGTGGCACGACCCTGGAGTTCCTCTCGCCTTTCCTGTGGAGAGCGCCTCCTCTTGAGATGCGACGGGAACGCCGGGAATTCTTTCCCTACGAAACAGGGAAAGGATCCCTCATCTCGAGCTAGGAGGCGGAAACGGGGCTCCCCTGGATGTGTGCGGGACCCCACGTGCTTCCTCTCGAGTGGAGACGGGTATGTCGGGGACCTTCTTGAGTTGCAGCAAGGGTGTGAAGGACCCTTTGGAAGTTCCAGTGGTTAGATGTGATTAGCCTCGAGAAGCCTCAGCGGAAATGGGCCTCATCTCTCCTGGAGGGCAAAACCTCCTGGATTTTCTCGAGTTGCGGCAGGTGCTCTCGACTTACGACGGGGACCTCAGGGACCCGCTCTGGTGGCCTCAGGAAAGGCCAGTCCCCATGCGAGTTCCTCGGGGGCCTCTCGGGATTCCTCTGCCGTCGATGCCGGGGCCTAAGACCTTGTGTGGAGTCGGGGCCGGAACCTGAGGATTCCTCTCCAGTGCTGACATGGATCTTGGGGTACTTCTGGAGTCTCCCCAGGGGAGTCAGTCCTCGTCTCGAATGCGGGCATGCACTTGCGCTTTCCTCCAGAGCGGTAGCAGCAGTGTCACGCAGTTCGCCGCGTGGATCAAAGGATCTATGGTTTTCCCTCGAGTCTTTCCCACGAGGCTTTCCCACGAGGCTTTCCCACAGGGCTGTCCCACATGCACACGTGGTGGGAGTCAATCTTCAGCTTGAACGTCAAGGCAGTGCAGGGAAAACAGGTTCCTCTGGAATGGACTGACACATCTGGGGGACTCTTGGAATGGTGGCACGACCCTGGAGTTCCTCTCGCCTTTCCTGTGGAGAGCGCCTCCTCTTGAGATGCGACGGGAACGTTGGGAATTCTTTCCCTACGAAACAGGGAAAGGATCCCTCATCTCGAGCTAGGAGGCGGAAACGGGGCTCCCCTGGATGTGTGCGGGACCCCACGTGCTTCCTCTCGAGTGGAGACGGGTATTTCGGGGAACTTCTTGAGTTGCAGCAAGGGTGTGAAGGACCCTTTGGAAGTTCCAGTGGTTAGATGTGATTGGCCTCGAGAAGCCTCAGCGGAAATGGGCCTCATCTCGCCTGGAGGGCAAAACCGCCTGGATTTTCTCGTGTTGCGGCAGGTGCTCTCGACTTACGATGACGACCTCAGGGACCCGCTCTGGTGGCCTCAGGAAAGGCCAGTCCCCATGCGAGTTCCTCTGAGGATTCCTCTCCCGTCGATGCCGGGGCCTAAGACCTTGTGTGGAGTCGGGGCCGGAACCTGAGGATTCCTCTCCAGTGCTGACATGGATCTTGGGGTACTTCTGGAGTCTCCCCAGGGGAGTCAGTCCTCGTCTCGAATGCGGGCATGCACTTGCGCTTTCCTCCAGAGCGGTAGCAGCAGTGTCACGCAGTCTGCCACGTGGATCAAAGGATCTATGGTTTTCCCTCGAGTCTTTCCACGAGGCTTTCCCACGAGGCTTTCCCACAGGTCTGTCCCACGTGCACACGTGGTGGGAGTCGATCCTTGGCTTGAACGTCAAGGCAGTGCAGGGAAAACAGATTCCTCTGGAATGGACTGACACATCTGGGGGACTCTTGGAATGGTGGCACGACCCTGGAGTTCTGCTCGCTTTTCCTGTGGAGAGCGCCTCCTCTTGAGATGCGACGGGAACGCCGGGAATTCTTTCCCTACGAAACAGGGAAAGGATCCCTCATCTCGAGCTAGGAGTCGGAAACGGAGCTCCCCTGGATGTGGGCGGGACACCACGTGCTTCCTCTCGAGTGGAGACGGGTATGTCGGGGAACTTCTTGAGTTGCAGCAAGGGTGTGAAGGACCCTTTGGAAGTTCCAGTGGTTTGACGAGATTAGCCTCGAGAAGCCTCAGCGGAAATGGGCCTCATCTCGCCTGGAGGGCAAAACCTCCTGGATTTTCTCGAGTTGCGGCAGGTGCTCTCGACTTACGACGGGGACCTCAGGGACCCGCTCTGGTGGCCTCAGGAAAGGCCAGTCCCCATGCGAGTTCCTCGGGGGCCACTCGGGATTCCTCTCCCGTCGATGCGGGGCCTAAGACCTTGTGTGGAGTCGGGGCCGAAACCTGAGGATTCCTATCCAGTGCTGACATGGATCTTGGGGTACTTCTGGAGTCTCCCCAGGGGAGTCAGTCCTCGTCTCGAATGCGGGCATGCACTTGCACTTCCCTCCAGAGCGGTAGCAGCAGTGTCACGCAGTCCGCCGCGTGGATCAAAGGATCTATGGTTTTCCCTCGAGTCTTTCCCACGAGGCTTTCCCACAGGGCTGTCCCACGTGCACACGTGGTGGGTGTCGATCCTCGGCTTGAACGTCAAGGCAGTGCAGGGAAAACATGTTCCTCTGGAATGGACTGACACATCTGGGGGACTCTTGGAATGGTGTCACGACCCTGGAGTTCCTCTCGCCTTTCCTGTGGAGAGGGCCTCCTCTTGAGATGCGACGGGAACGCCGGGAATTCTTTCCCTACGAAACAGGGAAAGGATCCCTCATCTCGAGCTAGGAGGCGGAAACGGGGCTCCCCTGGATGTGTGCGGGACACCACGTGCTTCCTCTCGAGTGGAGACGGGTATGTCGGGGAACTTCTTGAGTTGCAGCAAGGGTGTGAAGGACCCTTTGGAAGTTCCAGTGGTTAGATGTGATTGGCCTCGAGAAGCCTCAGCGGAAATGGGCCTCATCTCGCCTGGAGGGCAAAACCTCCTGGATTTTCTCGAGTTGAGGCAGGTGCTCTCGACTTACGACGGGGACCTCAGGGACCCGCTCTGGTGGCCTCAGGAAAGGCCAGTCCCCATGCGAGTTCCTCGGGGGCCTCTCGGGATTCCTCTCCCGTCGATGCCGGGGCCTAAGACCTTGTGTGGATTCGGGGCCGGAACCTGAGGATTCCTCTCCAGTGCTGACATGGATCTTGGGGTACTTCTGGAGTCTCCCCAGGGGAGTCAGTCCTCGTCTCGAATGCGGGCATGTACTTGCGCTTTTCTCCAGAGCGGTAGCAGCAGTGTCACGCAGTCCGCCGCGTGGATCAAAGGATCTATGGTTTTCCCTCGAGTCTTTCCCACGAGGCTTTCCCACGAGGCTTTCCCACAGGGCTGTCCCACGTGCACACGTGGTGGGAGTCGATCCTCGGCTTGAACGTCAAGGCAGTGCAGGGAAAACAGGTTCCTCTGGAATGGACTGACACATCTGGGGGACTCTTGGAATGGTGTCTCGACCCTGGAGTTTCTCTCGCCTTTCCTGTGGAGAGCGCCTCCTCTTGAGATGCGACGGGAACGCCGGGAATTCTTTCCCTACGAAACAGGGAAAGGATCCCTCATCTCGAGCTAGGAGGCGGAAACGGGGCTCCCCTGGATGTGTGCGGGACCCCACGTGCTTTCTCTCGAGTGGAGACGGGTATGTCGGGGAACGTCTTGAGTTGCAGCAATGGTGTGAAGGACCCTTTGGAAATTCCAGTGGTTAGATGTGATTGGCTTCGAGAAGCCTCAGCGGGAATGGGCCTCATCTCGCCTGGAGGGCAAAACCTCGTGGATTTTCTCAAGTTGCGGCAGGTGCTCTCGACTTACGACGGGGACCTCAGGGACCCGCTCTGGTGGCCTCAGGAAAGGCCAGTCCCCATGCGAGTTCCTCGGGGGCGTCTCGGGATTCCTCTCCCGTCGATGCCGGGGCCTAAGACCTTGTGTGGAGTCGGGGCCGGAACCTGAGGATTCCTCTCCAGTGCTGACATGGATCTAGGGGTACTTCTGGAGTCTCCCCAGGGGAGTCAGTCCTCGTCTCGAATGCGGGCATGCACTTGCGCTTTCCTCCAGAGCGGTAGCAGCAGTGTCACGCAGTCCGCCGCGTGGATCAAAGGATCTATGGTTTTCCCTTGAGTCTTTCCCACGAGTCTTTCCCACGAGGCTTTCCCACAGGGCTGTCCCACGTGCACACGTGGTGGGAGTCGATCTTCGGCTTGAACGTCAAGGCAGTGCAGGGAAAACAGGTTCCTCTGGAATGGACTGACACATCTGGGGGACTCTTGGAATGGTGGCATGACCCTGGAGTTCCTCTCGCCTTTCCTGTGGAGAGCGCCTCCTCTTGAGATGCGACGGGAACGCCGGGAATTCTTTCCCTACGAAACAGGGAAAGGATCCCTCATCTCGAGCTAGGAGGCGGAAACGGGGCTCCCCTGGATGTGTGCGGGACCCCACGTGCTTCCTCTCGAGTGGAGACGGGTATGTCGGGGAACTTCTTGAGTTGCAGCAATGGTGTGAAGGACCCTTCGGAAGTTCCAGTGGTTAGATGTGATTGGCCTCGAGAAGCCTCAGCGGAAATGGGCCTCATCTCGCCTGGAGGGCAAAACCTCCTGGATTTTCTCGAGTTGCGGCAGGTGCTCTCGACTTACGACGGGGACCTCAGGGACCCGCTCTGGTGGCCTCAGGAAAGGCCAGTCCCCATGCGAGTTCCTTGGGGGCCTCTCGGGATTCCTCTCCCGTCGATGCCGGGGCCTAAGACCTTGTGTGAAGTCGGGGCCGGAACCTGAGGATTCCTCTCCAGTGCTGACATGGATCTTGGGGTACTTCTGGAGTCTCCCCAGGGGAGTCAGTCCTCGTCTCGAATGCGGGCATGCACTTGCGCTTTCCTCCAGAGCGGTAGCAGCAGTGTCACGCAGTGGGCCGCGTGGATCAAAGGATCTATGATTTTCCCTCGAGTCTTTCCCACGAGTCTTTCCAACGAGGCTTTCCCACAGGGCTGTCCCACGTGCACACGTGGTGGGGGTCGATCCTCGGCTTGAACGTCAAGGCAGTGCAGGGAAAACAGGTTCCTCTGGAATGGACTGACCCATCTGGGGTCTCTTGGAATGGTGTCTCGACCCTGGAGTTCCTCTCGCCTTTCCTGTGGAGAGCGCCTCCTCTTGAGATGCGACGGGAACGCCGGGAATTCTTTCCCTACGAAACAGGGAAAGGATCCCTCTTCTCGAGCTAGGAGGCGAAACGGGGTACCCTGGATGTGTGCGGGACACCACGTGCTTCCTCTCGAGTGGAGACGGGTATGTCGGGGAACTTCTTGAGTTGCAGCAATGGTGTGAAGGACCCTTTGGAAGTTCCAGTGGTTAGATGTGATTGGCCTCGAGAAGCTTCAGTGGAAATGGGCCTCATCTCGCCTGGAGGGCAAAACCTCCTGGATTTTCTCGAGTTGCGGCAGGTGCTCTCGACTTACGACGGGGACCTCAGGGAACCGCTCTGGTGGCCTCAGGAAAGGCCAGTCCCCATGCGAGTTTCTCGGGGGCGTCTCGGGATTCCTCTCCCGTCGATGCCGGGGCCTAAGACCTTGTGTGGAGTCGGGGCCGGAACCTGAGGATTCCTCTCCAGTGCTGACATGGATCTTGGGGTACTTCTGGAGTCTCCCCAGGGGAGTCAGTCCTCGTCTCGAATGCGGGCATGCACTTGCGCTTTCCTCCAGAGCGGTAGCAGCAGTGTCACGCAGTCCGCCGCATGGATCAAAGGATCTATGGTTTTCCCTCGAGTCTTTCCCACGAGGCTTTCCCACGAGGCTTTCCCACAGGGCTGTCCCACGTGCACACGTGGTGGGAGTCGATCCTCGGCTTGAACGTCAAGGCAGTGCAGGGAAAACAGGTTCCTCTGGAATGGACTGACACATCTAGGGGACTCTTGGAATGGTGGCACGACCCTGGAGTTCCTCTCGCCTTTCCTGTGTAGAGCGCCTCCTCTTGAGATGCGACGGGAACTCCGGAATTCTTTCCCTACGAAACAGGGAAAGAATCCCTCATCTCGAGCTAGGAGGCGGAAACGGGGCTCCCCTGGATGTGTGCGGGACACCACGTGCTTCCTCTCGAGTGCAGACGGGTATGTCGGGGAACTTCTTGAGTTGCAGCAAGGGTGTGAAGGACCCTTTGGAACTTCCAGTGGTTAGATGTGATTGGCCTCGAGAAGCCTCAGCGGAAATGGGCCTCATCTCGCCTGGAGGGCAAAACCTCCTGGATTTTCTCGAGTTGCGGCAGGTGCTCTCGACTTACGACGGGGACCTCAGGGACCCGCTCTGGTGGCCTCAGGAAAGGCCAGTCCCCATGCGAGTTCCTCGGGGGCGTCTCGGGATTCCTCTCCCGTCGATGCCGGGGCCTAAGACCTTGTGTGGAGTCGGGGCCGGAACCTGAGGATTCCTCTCCAGTGCTGACATGGATCTTGGGGTACTTCTGGAGTCTCCCCAGGGGAGTCAGTCCTCGTCTCGAATGCGGGCATGCACTTGCGCTTTCCTCCAGAGCGGTAGCAGCAGTGTCACGCAGTCCGCCGCGTGGATCAAAGGATCTATGGTTTTCCCTCGAGTCTTTCCCACGAGGCTTTCCCACGAGGCTTTCCCACAGGGCTGTCCCACGTGCACACGTGGTGGGAGTCGATCCTCGGCTTGAACGTCAAGGCAGTGCAGGGAAAACAGGTTCCTCTGGAATGGACTGACACATCTGGGGGACTCTTGGAATGGTGGCACGACCCTGGAGTTCCTCTCGCCTTTCCTGTGGAGAGGGCCTCCTCTTGAGATGCGACGGGAACGCCGGGAATTCTTTCCCTACGAAACAGGGAAAGGATCCCTCATCCCGAGCTAGGAGGCGGAAACGGGGCTCCCCTGGATGTGTGCGGGACACCACGTGCTTCCTCTCGAGTGGAGACGGGTATGTCGGGGAACTTCTTGAGTTGCAGCAAGGGTGTGAAGGACCCTTTGGAAGTTCCAGTGGTTAGACGTGATTGGCCTCGAGAAGCCTCAGCGGAAATGGGCCTCATCTCGCCTGGAGGGCAAAACCTCCTGGATTTTCTCGAGTTGCGGCAGGTGCTCTCGACTTACGACGGGGACCTCAGGGACCCGCTCTGGTGGCCTCAGGAAAGGCCAGTCCCCATGCGAGTTCCTCGGGGGCGTCTCGGGATTCCTCTCCCGTCGATGCCGGGGCCTAAGACCTTGTGTGGAGTCGGGGCCGAAACCTGAGGATTCCTCTCCAGTGCTGACATGGACCTTGGGGTACTTCTGGAGTCTCCCCAGGGGAGTCAGTCCTCGTCTCGAATGCGCGCATGCACTTGCGCTTTCCTCCAGAGCGGTAGCAGCAGTGTCACGCAGTCCGCCGCGTGGATCAAAGGATCTATGGTTTTCCCTCGAGTCTTTCCAACGAGGCTTTCCCACGAGGCTTTCCCACAGGGCTGTCCCACGTGCACACGTGGTGGGAGTCGATCCTCGGCTTGAACGTCAAGGCAGTGCAGGGAAAACAGGTTCCTCTGGAATGGACTGACACATCTGGGGGACTCTTGGAATGGTGGCACGACCCTGGAGTTCCTCTCGCCTTTCCTGTGGAGAGCGCCTCCTCTTGAGATGCGACGGGAACGCCGGGAATTCTTTCACCACGAAACAGGGAAAGGATCCCTCATCTCGAGCTAGGAGGCGGAAACGGGGCTCCCCTGGATGTGTGCGGGACCCCACGTGCTTCCTCTCGAGTGGAGACGGGTATGTCGGGGAACTTCTTGAGTTGCAGCAAGGGTGTGAAGGACCCTTTGGAAGTTCCAGTGGTTAGACGTGATTGGCCTCGAGAAGCCTCAGCGGAAATGGGCCTCATCTCGCCTGGAGGGCAAAACCTCCTGGATTTTCTCGAGTTGCGGCAGGTGCTCTCGACTTACGACGGGAACCTCAGGGACCCGCTCTGGTGGCCTCAGGAAAGGCCAGTCCCCATGCGAGTTCCTCGGGGGCGTCTCGGGATTCCTCTCCCGTCGATGCCGGGGCCTAAGACCTTGTGTGGAGTCGGGGCCGGAACCTGAGGATTCCTCTCCAGTGCTGACATGGATCTTGGGGTACTTCTGGAGTCTCCCCAGGGGAGTCAGTCCTCGTCTCGAATGCGGGCATGCACTTGCGCTTTCCTCCAGAGCGGTAGCAGCAGTGTCACGCAGTCCGCCGCGTGGATCAAAGGATCTATGGTTTTCCCTCGAGTCTTTCCCACGAGTCTTTCCCACGAGGCTTTCCCACAGGGCTGTCCCACGTGCACACGTGGTGGGAGTCGATCCTCAGCTTGAACGTCAAGGCAGTGCAGGGAAAACAGGTTCCTCTGCAATGGACTGACACATCTGGGGGACTCTTGGAATGGTGGCATGACCCTGGAGTTCCTCTCGCCTTTCCTGTGGAGAGCGCCTCCTCTTGAGATGCGACGGGAACGCCGGGAATTCTTTCCCTACGAAACAGGGAAAGGATCCCTCATCTCGAGCTAGGAGGCGTAAACGGGGCTCCCCTGGATGTGTGCGTGACACCACGTGCTTCCTCTCGTGTGCAGACGGGTATGTCGGGGAACTTCTTGAGTTGCAGCAAGGGTGTGAAGGACCCTTTGGAAGTTCCAGTGGTTTGATGTGATTGGCCTCGAGAAGCCTCAGCGGAAATGGGCCTCATCTCGCCTGGAGGGCAAAACCTCCTGGATTTTCTCGAGTTGCGGCAGGTGCTCTCGACTTACGACGGGGACCTCAGGGACCCGCTCTGGTGGCCTCAGGAAAGGCCAGTCCCCATGCGAGTTCCTCGGGGGCCTCTCGGGATTCCTCTCCCGTCGATGCAGGGGCCTAAGACCTTGTGTGGAGTCGGGGCCGGAACCTGAGGATTCCTCTCCAGTGCTGACATGGATCTTGCGGTACTTCTGGAGTCTCCCCAGGGGAGTCAGTCCTCGTCTCGAATGCGGGCATGCACTCGCGCTTTCCTCCAGAGCGGTAGCAGCAGTGTCACGCAGTCCGCCGCGTGGATCAAAGGATCTATGGTTTTCCCTCGAGTCTTTCCCACGAGGCTTTCCCACGAGGCTTTCCCACAGGGCTGTCCCACGTGCACACGTGGTGGGAGTCGATCCTCGGCTTGAACGTCAAGGCAGTGCAGGGAAAACAGGTTCCTCTGGAATGGACTGACACATCTGGGGGACTCTTGGAATGGTGGCATGACCCTGGAGTTCCTCTCGCCTTTCCTGTGGAGAGCGCCTCCTCTTGAGATGCGACGGGAACGCCGGGAAATCTTTCCCTACGAAACAGGGAAAGGATCCCTCATCTCGAGCTAGGAGGCGGAAACGGGGCTCCCCTGGATGTGTGCGGGACCCCACGTGCTTCCTCTCGAGTGGAGACGGGTATGTCGGGAACTTCTTGAGTTGCAGCAAGGGTGTGAAGGACCCTTTGGAATTTCCAGTGGTTAGATGTGATTGGCCTCGAGAAGCCTCAGCGGAAATGGGCCTCATCTCGCCTGGAGGGCAAAACCTCCTGGATTTTCTCGAGTTGCGGCAGGTGCTCTCGACTTACGACGGGGACTTCAGGGACCCGCTCTGGTGGCCTCAGGAAATGCCAGTCCCCATGCGAGTTCTTCGGGGGCGTCTCGGGATTCCTCTCCCGTCGATGCCGGGGCCTAAGACCTTGTGTGGAGTCGGGGCCGGAACCTGAGGATTCCTCTCCAGTGCTGACATGGATCTTGGGGTACTTCTGGAGTCTCCCCAGGGGAGTCAGTCCTCGTCTCGAATGCGGGCATGCACTTGGGCTTTCCTCCAGAGCGGTAGCAGGAGTGTCACGCAGTCCGCCGCGTGGATCAAAGGATCTATGGTTTTCCCTCGAGTCTTTCCCACGAGGCTTTCCCACGAGGGTTTCCAACATGGCTGTCCCACGTGCACACGTGGTGGGAGTCGATCCTCGGCTTGAACGTCAAGGCAGTGCAGGGAAAACAGGTTCCTCTGGAATGGACTGACACATCTGGGGGACTCTTGGAATGGTGTCACGACCCTGGAGTTCATCTGGCCTTTCCTGTGGAGAGCGCCTCCTCTTGAGATGCGACGGGAACGCCGGGAATTCTTTCCCTACGAAACAGGGAAAGGATCCCTCATCTCGAGCTAGGAAGCGGAAACGGGGCTCCCCTGGATGTGTGCGGGACCCCACGTGCTTCCTCTCGAGTGGAGACGGGTATGTCGGGGAACTTCTTGAGTTGCAGCAATGGTGTGAAGGACCCTTTGGAAGTTCCAGTGGTTAGACGTGATTGGCCTCGAGAAGCCTCAGCGGAAATGGGCCTCATCTCGCCTGGAGGGCAAAACCTCCTGGATTTTCTCGAGTTGCGGCAGGTGCTCTCGACTTACGACGGGGACCTCAGGGACCCGCTCTGGTGGCCTCAGGAAAGGCCAGTCCCCATGCGAGTTCCTCGGGGGCCTCTCGGGATTGCTCTCCCGTCGATGCCGGGGCCTAAGACCTTGTGTGGAGTTGGGGCCGGAACCTGAGGATTCCTCTCCAGTGCTGACATGGATCTTGGGTACTTCTGGAGTCTCCCCAGGGGAGTCAGTCCTCGTCTCGAATGCGGGCATGCACTTGCGCTTTCCTCCAGAGCGGTAGCAGCAGTGTCACGCAGTCCGCCGCGTGGATCAAAGGATCTATGGTTTTTCCTCGAGTCTTTCCCACGAGGCTTTCCCACGAGGCTTTCCCACAGGGCTGTCCCACGTGCACACGTGGTGGGAGTCGATCCTCGGATTGAACGTCAAGGCAGTGCAGGGAAAACAGGTTCCTCTGGAATGGACTGACACATCTGGGGGACTCTTGGAATGGTGGCATGACCCTGGAGTTCCTCTCACCTTTCCTGTGGAGAGCGCCTCCTCTTGAGATGCGACGGGAACGCCGGGAATTCTTTCCCTACGAAACAGGGAAAGGATCCCTCATCTCGAGATAGGAGGCGGAAACGGGCCTCCCCTGGATGTGTACGGGACACCACGTGCTTCCTCTCGAGTGCAGACTGGTATGTCGGGGAACTTCTTGAGTTGCAGCAAGGGTGTGAAGGACCCTTTGGAAGTTCCAGTGGTTAGATGTGATTGGCCTCGAGAAGCCTCAGCGGAAATGGGCCTCATATCGCCTGGAGGGCAAAACCTCCTGGATTTTCTCGAGTTGCGGCAGGTGCTCTCGACTTACGACGAGGGCTTAGGGACCAGCTCTAGTGGCCTCAGGAAAGGCCAGTCCCCATGCGAGTTCCTCGGGGGCCTCTCGGGATTCCTCTCCCGTCGATGCCGGGGCCTAAGACCTCGTGTGGAGTCGGGGCAGGAACCTGAGGATTCCGCTCCAGTGCTGACATGGATCTTGGGGTACTTCTGGAGTCTCCCCAGGGGAGTCAGTCCTCGTCTCGAATGCGGGCATGCACTTGCGCTTTCCTCCAGAGCGGTAGCAGCAGTGTCACGCAGTCCTCCGCGTGGATCAAAGGATCTATCGTTTTCCCTCGAGTCTTTCCCACTAGGCTTTCTCACGAGGCTTTCCCACTGGGCTGTCCAACGTGAACACGTGGTGGGAGTCGATCCTCGGCTTGAACGTCTAGGCAGTGCAGGGAAAACAGGTTCCTGTGGAATGGACTGACACATCTGGGGGACTCTTGGAATGGTGGCAAGACCCTGGAGTTCCTCTCGCCTTTCCTGTGGAGAGCGCCTCCTCTTGAGATGCAACGAGAACGCCGGGAATTCTTTCCCTACGAAACAGGGAAAGGATCCCTCATCTCGAGCTAGGATGCGGAAACGGGGCTCCCCTGGATGTGTGCGGGACCCCACGTGCTTCATCTCGAGTGGAGACGGGTATGTCGGGGAACTTCTTGAGCTGCAGCAATGGTGTGAAGGACCCTTTGGAAGTTCCAGTGGTTAGATGTGATTGGCCTCGAGAAGCCGCAGCGGAAATGGGCCTCATCTCGCCTTGAGGGCAAAACCTCCTGGATTTTCTCGAATTGCGGCAGGTGCTCTCGACTTACGACGGGAACCTCAGGGACCCGCTCTGGTGGCCTCAGGAAAGGCCTGTCCCCATGCGAGTTCCTCGGGGGCCTCTCGGGATTCCTCTCCCGTCGATGCCGGGGCCTAAGACCTTGTGTGGAGTCGGGGCCGAAACCTGAGGATTCCTCTCCAGTGCTGACATGGATCTTGGGGTACTTCTGGAGTCTCCCCAGGGGAGTCAGTCCTCGTCTCGAATGCGGGCATGCACTTGCGCTTTCCTCCAGAGCGGAAGCAGCAGTGTCACGCAGTCCGCCGCGTGGATCAAAGGATCTATGGTTTTCCCTCGAGTCTTTCCCACGAGGCTTTCCCACGTGGCTTTCCCACAGGGCTGTCCCACGTGCACACGTGGTGGGAGTCGATCCTCGGCTTGAACGTCAAGGAACTCCAGGGAAAACAGGTTCCTCTGGAATGGACTGACACATCTGGGGGACTCTTGGAATGGTGGCACGACCCTGGAGTTCCTCTCGCCTTTCCTGTGGAGAGCGCCTCCTCTTGAGATGCGACGGGAACGCCGGGAATTCTTTCCCTACGAAACAGGGAAAGGATCCCTCATCTCGAGCTAGGAGGCGGAAACGGGGCTCCCCTGGATGTGTGCGGGACCCCACGTGCTTCCTCTCGAGTGGAGACAGGTATGTCGGGGAACTTCTTGAGCTGCAGCAAGGGTGTGAAGGACCCTTTGGAAGTTCCACTGGTTAGATGTGATTGGCCTCGAGAAGCCTCAGCGGAAATGGGCCTCATCTCGCCTGGAGCGCAAAACCTCCTGGATTTTCTCGAGTTGCGGCAGGTGCTCTCGACTTACGACGGGGACCTCAGGGAACCGCTCTGGTGGCCTCAGGAAAGGCCAGTCCCCATGCGAGTTCCTCGGGGGCCTCTCGGGATTCCTCTCCCGTCGATGCCGGGGCCTAAGACCTTGTGTGGAGTCGGGGCCGGAACCTGAGGATTCCTCTCCAGTGCTGACATGGATCTTGGGGTACTTCTGGAGTCTCCCCAGGGGAGTCAGTCCTCGTCTCGAATGCGGGCATGCACTTGCGCTTTCCTCCAGAGCGGTAGCAGCAGTGTCACGCAGTCTGCCACGTGGATCAAAGGATCTATGGTTTTCCCTCGAGTCTTTCCCACGAGGCTTTCCCACGAGGCTTTCCCACAGGGCTGCCCCACGTGGAAACGTGGTGGGAGTCGATCCTCGGCTTGAACGTCAAGGCAGTGCAGGGAAAACAGGTTCCTCTTGAATGGACTGACACATCTGGGGGACTCTTGGAATGGTGGCACGACCCTGGAGTTCCTCTCGCCTTTCCTGTGGAGAGCGCCTCCTCTTGAGATGCGACGGGAACGCCGGGAATTCTTTCCCTATGAAACAGGGAAAGGATCCCTCATCTCCAGCTAGGAGGCGGAAACGGGGCTCCCCTGGATGTGTGCGGGACACACGTGCTTCCTCTCGAGTGGAGACGGGTATGTTGGGGAACTTCTTGAGTTGCAGCAAGGGTGTGAAGGACCCTTTTTAAGTTCCAGTGGTTAGACGTGATTAGCCTCGAGAAGCCTCAGAGGAAATGGGCCTCATCTCGCCTGGAGGGCAAAACCTCCTGGATTTTCTCGAGTTGCGGCAGGTGCTCTCGACTTACGACGGGGACCTCAGGGACCCGCTAGGTGGCCTCAGGAAAGGCCAGTCCCCATGCGAGTTCGTCGGGGGCCTCTGGGGATTCCTCTCCCGTCGATGCCGGGGCCTAAGACCTTGTGTGGAGTCGGGGCCGGAACCTGAGGATTCCTCTCCAGTGCTGACATGGATCTTGGGGTACTTCTGGAGTCTCCCCAGGGGAGTCAGTCCTCGTCTCGAATGCGGGCATGCACTTGCGCTTTCCTCCAGAGCGGTAGCAGCAGTGTCACGCAGTCCGCCGCGTGGATCAAAGGATCTATGGTTTTCCCTCAAGTCTTTCCCACGAGGCTTTCCCACGAGGCTTTCCCACAGGGCTGTCCCACGTGCACACGTGGTGGGAGTCGATCCTCGGCTTGAACGTCAAGGCAGTGCAGGGAAAACAGGTTCCTCTGGAATGGACTGACACATCTGGGGGACTCTTGGAATGGTGGCACGACCCTGGAGTTCCTCTCGCCTTTCCTGTGGAGAGCGCCTCCTCTTGAGATGCGACGGGAACGCCGGGAATTCTTTCCCTACGAAACAGGGAAAGGATCCCTCATCTCGAGCTAGGAGGCGGAAACGGGGCTCCCCTGGATGTGTGCGGGACCCCACGTGCTTCCTCTCGAGTGGAGACGGGTATGTCGGGGACCTTCTTGAGTTGCAGCAAGGGTGTGAAGGACCCTTTGGAAGTTCCAGTGGTTAGATGTGATTAGCCTCGAGAAGCCTCAGCGGAAATGGGCCTCATCTCTCCTGGAGGGCAAAACCTCCTGGATTTTCTCGAGTTGCGGCAGGTGCTCTCGACTTACGACGGGGACCTCAGGGACCCGCTCTGGTGGCCTCAGGAAAGGCCAGTCCCCATGCGAGTTCCTCGGGGGCCTCTCGGGATTCCTCTCCCGTCGATGCCGGGGCCTAAGACCTTGTGTGGAGTCGGGGCCGGAACCTGAGGATTCCTCTCCAGTGCTGACATGGATCTTGGGGTACTTCTGGAGTCTCCCCAGGGGAGTCAGTCCTCGTCTCGAATGCGGGCATGCACTTGCGCTTTCCTCCAGAGCGGTAGCAGCAGTGTCACGCAGTCCGCCGCGTGGATCAAAGGATCTATGGTTTTCCCTCAAGTCTTTCCCACGAGGCTTTCCCACGAGGCTTTCCCACAGGGCTGTCCCACGTGCACACGTGGTGGGAGTCGATCCTCGGCTTGAACGTCAAGGCAGTGCAGGGAAAACAGGTTCCTCTGGAATGGACTGACACATCTGGGGGACTCTTGGAATGGTGGCACGACCCTGGAGTTCCTCTCGCCTTTCCTGTGGAGAGCGCCTCCTCTTGAGATGCGATGGGAACGCCGGGAATTCTTTCCCTACGAAACAGGGAAAGGATCCCTCATCTCGAGCTAGGAGGCGGAAACGGGGCTCCCCTGGATGTGTGCGGGACCCCACGTGCTTCCTCTCGAGTGGAGACGGGTATGTCGGGGACCTTCTTGAGTTGCAGCAAGGGTGTGAAGGACCCTTTGGAAGTTCCAGTGGTTAGATGTGATTAGCCTCGAGAAGCCTCAGCGGAAATGGGCCTCATCTCTCCTGGAGGGCAAAACCTCCTGGATTTTCTCGAGTTGCGGCAGGTGCTCTCGACTTACGACGGGGACCTCAGGGACCCGCTCTGGTGGCCTCAGGAAAGGCCAGTCCCCATGCGAGTTCCTCGGGGGCCTCTCGGGATTCCTCTCCCGTCGATGCCGGGGCCTAAGACCTTGTGTGGAGTCGGGGCCGGAACCTGAGGATTCCTCTCCAGTGCTGACATGGATCTTGGGGTACTTCTGGAGTCTCCCCAGGAGAGTCAGTCCTCGTCTCGAATGCGGGCATGCACTTGCGCTTTCCTCCAGAGCGGTAGCAGCAGTGTCACGCAGTTCGCCGCGTGGATCAAAGGATCTATGGTTTTCCCTCGAGTCTTTCCCACGAGGCTTTCCCACGAGGCTTTCCCACAGGGCTGTCCCACATGCACACGTGGTGGGAGTCGGTCTTCAGCTTGAACGTCAAGGCAGTGCAGGGAAAACAGGTTACTCTGGAATGAACTGACACATCTGGGGGACTCTTGGAATGGTGGCACGACCCTGGAGTTCCTCTCGCCTTTCCTGTGGAGAGCGCCTCCTCTTGAGATGCGACGGGAACGCCGGGAATTCTTTCCCTACGAAACAGGGAAAGGATCCCTCATCTCGAGCTAGGAGGCGGAAACGGGGCTCCCCTGGATGTGTGCGGGACCCCACGTGCTTCCTCTCGAGTGGAGACGGGTATTTCGGGGAACTTCTTGAGTTGCAGCAAGGGTGTGAAGGACCCTTTGGAAGTTCCAGTGGTTAGATGTGATTGGCCTCGAGAAGGCTCAGCGGAAATGGGCCTCATCTCGCCTGGAGGGCAAAACCGCCTGGATTTTCTCGTGTTGCGGCAGGTGCTCTGGACTGACGACGACGACCTCAGGGACCCGCTCTGGTGGCCTCAGGAAAGGCCAGTCCCCATGCGAGTTCCTCTGAGGATTCCTCTCCCGTCGATGCCGGGGCCTAAGACCTTGTGTGGATTCGGGGCCGGAACCTGAGGATTCCTCTCCAGTGCTGACATGGATCTTGGGGTACTTCTGGAGTCTCCCCAGGGGAGTCAGTCCTCGTCTCGAATGCGGGCATGCACTTGCGCTTTCCTCCAGAGCGGTAGCAGCAGTGTCACGCAGTCTGCCACGTGGATCAAAGGATCTATGGTTTTCCCTCGAGTCTTTTCCACGAGGCTTTCCCACGAGGCTTTCCCACAGGTCTGTCCCACGTGCACACGTGGTGGGAGTCGACCCTTGGCTTGAACGTCAAGGCAGTGCAGGGAAAACAGATTCCTCTGGAATGGACTGACACATCTGGGGGACTCTTGGAATGGTGGCACGACCCTGGAGTTCTGCTCGCTTTTCCTGTGGAGAGCGCCTCCTCTTGAGATGCGACGGGAACGCCGGGAATTCTTTCCCTACGAAACAGGGAAAGGATCCCTCATCTCGAGCTAGGAGTCGGAAACGGAGCTCCCCTGGATGTGGGCGGGACACCACGTGCTTCCTCTCGAGTGGAGACGGGTATGTCGGGGAACTTCTTGAGTTGCAGCAAGGGTGTGAAGGACCCTTTGGAAGTTCCAGTGGTTTGACGAGATTAGCCTCGAGAAGCCTCAGCGGAAATGGGCCTCATCTCGCCTGGAGGGCAAAACCTCCTGGATTTTCTCGAGTTGCGGCAGGTGCTCTCGACTTACGACGGGGACCTCAGGGACCCGCTCTGGTGGCCTCAGGAAAGGCCAGTCCCCATGCGAGTTCCTCGGGGGCCTCTCGGGATTCCTCTCCCGTCGATGCCGGTGCCTAAGACCTTGTGTGGAGTCGGGGCCGGAACCTGAGGATTCCTATCCAGTGCTGACATGGATCTTGGGGTACTTCTGGAGTCTCCCCAGGGGAGTCAGTCCTCGTCTCGAATGTGGGCATGCACTTGCGCTTTCCTCCAGAGCGGTAGCAGCAGTGTCACGCAGTCCGCCGCGTGGATCAAAGGATCTATGGTTTTCCCTCGAGGCTTTCCCACGAGGCTTTTCCACAGGGCTGTCCCACGTGCACACGTGGTGGGAGTCGATCCTCGGCTTGAACGTCAAGGCAGTGCAGGGAAAACAGGTTCCTCTGGAATGGACTGACACATCTGGGGGACTCTTGGAATGGTGGCACGACCCTGGAGTTCCTCTCGCCTTTCCTGTGGAGAGCGCCTCCTCTTGAGATGCGACGGGAACGCCGGGAATTCTTTCCCTACGAAACAGGGAAAGGATCCCTCATCTCGAGCTAGGAGGCGGAAACGGGGCTCCCCTGGATGTGTGCGGGACCCACGTGCTTCCTCTCGAGTGGAGACGGGTATGTCGGGGAACTTCTTGAGTTGCAGCAAGGGTGTGAAGTACCCTTTGGAAGTTCCAGTGTTTAGATGTGATTGGCCTCGAGAAGCCTCAGCGGAAATGGGCCTCATCTCGCCTGTAGGGCAAAACCTCCTGGATTTTCTCGAGTTGCGGCAGGTGCTCTCGACTTACGACGGGGACCTCAGGGAACCGCTCTGGTGGCCTCAGGAAAGGCCAGTCCCCATGCGAGTTCCTCGGGGGCCTCTCGGGATTCCTCTCCGGTCGATGCCGGGGCCTAAGACCTTGTGTGGAGTCGGGGCCGGAACCTGAGGATTCCTCTCCAGTGCTGACATGGATCTTGGGGTACTTCTGGAGTCTCCCCAGGGGAGTCAGTCCTCGTCTCGAATGCGGGCATGCACTTGCGCTTTCCTCCAGAGCGGTAGCAGCAGTGTCACGCAGTTCGCCGCGTGGATCAAAGGATCTATGGTTTTCCCTCGAGTCTTTACCACGAGGCTTTCCCACAGGGCTGTCCCACGTGCACACGTGGTGGGAGTCGATCCTCGGCTTGAACGTCAAGGCAGTGCAGGGAAAACAGGTTCCTCTGGAATGGACTGACACATCTGGGGGACTCTTGGAATGGTGTCACGACCCTGGAGTTCCTCTCGCATTTCCTGTGGAGAGCGCCTCCTCTTGAGATGCGACGGGAACTCCGGGAATTCTTTCCCTACGAAACAGGGAAAGGATCCCTCATCTCGAGCTAGGAGGCGGAAACGGGGCACCCCTGGATGTGTGCGGGAACCCACGTGCTTCCTCTCGAGTGGAGACGGGTATGTCGGGGAACTTCTTGAGTTGCAGCAATGGTGTGAAGGACCCTTTGGAAGTTCCAGTGGTTAGATGTGATTGGCCTCGAGAAGCCTCAGCGGAAATGGGCCTCATCTCGCCTGGAGGGCAAAACCTCCTGGTTTTTCTCGAGTTGCGGCAGGTGCTCTCGACTTACGACGGGGACCTCAGGGAACCGCTCTGGTGGCCTCAGGAAAGGCCAATCCCCATGCGAGTTCCTCGGGGGCCTCTCGGGATTCCTCTCCCGTCGATACCGGGGCCTAAGACCTTGTGTGGAGTCGGGGCCGGAACCTGAGGATTCCTCTCCAGTGCTGACATGGATCTTGGGATACTTCTGGAGTCTCCCCAGGGGAGTCAGTCCTCGTTTCGAATTCGGGCATGCACTTGCGCTTTCCTCCAGAGCGGTAGCAGCAGTGTCACGCAGTCCGCCGCGTGGATCAAAGGAGGTTTGGTTTTCCCTCGAGTCTTTCCCACGAGCCTTTCCCACAAGGCTGTCCCACAAGGCTTTCCCACAGGGCTGTCCCACGTGCACCCGTGGTGGGAGTCGATCCTCGGCTTCAACGTGAATGCTGTGCAGGTAAAACAGGTTCCTCTGAAATGGACTGACATATCTGGGGGACTCTTGGAATGGTGGCACGACCCTGGAGTTCCTCTCGTCTTTAATGTGGAGAGCGCCTCCTCTTGAGATGCGACGCGAACGCGGGGAATTCTTTCCCTACGAAACGGGGAAAGGATCCCTCATCTCGAGCTAGGAGGCGGAAACGGGGCTCCCCTGGATGTGTGCGGGACCCTCGTGCTTCCTCTCGAGTGGAGACGGGTATGTCGGGGAAATTCTTGAGTTGCAGCAAGGATGTGAAGGACCCTTTGGAAGTTCCAGTGTTTAGATGTGATTAGCCTCGAGAAGCCTCAGCGGAAAAGGGCCTCATCTCGCCTGGAAGGCAAAACCTCCTGGATTTTCTCGAGTTGCGGCCGGTGCTCTCGACTTACGACGGGAACCTCAGGGACCCGCTCTGGTGGCCTCAGGAAAGGCCAGTCCACATGCGAGTTCCTCGGGGGCCTCTCGGGATTCCTCTCCCGTCGATGCCGGGGCCTAAGACCTTGTGTGGAGTCGGGGCCGGAACCTAGGATTACTCTCCTGTGCTGACAGGGATGTTGGGGTACTTCTGGAGTCTCCCCAGGGGAGTCAGTCCTCGTCTCGAATGCGGTCATGCACTTGCGCTATCCTCCAGAGCGGTAGCAGCAGTGTCACGCAGTCTGCCGCGTGGAGCAAACGATCTATGGTTTTCCGTCGAGTCTTTCCCACGAGGCTTTCCCACAGGGCTGTCTCACGTGCACACGTGGTGGGAGTCGATCCTGGGCTTGAACGTCAAGGCAGTGCAGGAAAAACAGGTTCCTCTGGAATGAACTGACACATCTGGGGGACTCTTGGAGTGGTGGCAGGACCCTGGAGTTCCTCTCGCCTTTCCTGTGGAGAGCGCCTCCTCTTGAGATGCGACGGAACGCCGGGAATTCTTTCCCTACGAAACAGGGAAAGGATCCCTCATCTCGAGCTAGGAGGCGGAAACGGGGCTCCCCTGGATGTGTGCGGGACCCTCGTGCTTCCTCTCGAGTGGAGACGGGGATGTCGGGGAACTTCTTGAGTTGCAGTAAGGGTGTGAAGGACCCTTTGGAAGTTCCAGTGGTTAGATGTGATTAGCCTCGAGAAGCCTCAGCGGAAATGGGCCTCATCTCGCCTGGAGGGCAAAACCTCCTGGATTTTCTCGAGTTGCGGCAGGTGCTCTCCACTTCGACGGGGACCTCAGGGACCCGCTCTGATGGCCCCAGGAAAGGCCAGTCCCCATGCGAGTTCCTCGGGGGCCTCTCGGGATTCCTCTCCCGTCGATGCCGGGGCCTAAGACCTTGTGTGGAGTCGGGGCCGGAACCTGAGGATTCCTCTCCAGTGCTGACATGGATCTTGGGGTACTTCTGGAGTCTCCCCAGGGGAGTCAGTCCTCGTCTCGAATGCGGGCATGCACTTGCGCTTTCCTTCATAGCGGTAGCAGCAGTGTCACGCAGACCGCCGCGTGGATCAAAGGATCTATGGTTTTCCCTCGAGTCTTTCCCACGAGGCTTCCCAAGAGGCTTTCCCACAGGGCTGTCCCACGTGCACACGTGGTGGGAGTCGATCCTCGGCTTGAACGTCAAGGCAGTGCAGGGAAAACAGGTTGCTCTGGATTGGACTGACACATCTGGGGGACTCTTGGAATGGTGGCACGACCCTGGAGTTCTTCTCGCCTTTCCTGTGGAGAGCGCCTCCTCTTGAGATGCGACGGAACGCCGGGAATTCTTTCCCTACGAAACAGGGAAAGGATCCCTCATCTCGAGCTAGGAGGCGGAAACGGGGCTCCCCTGGATTTGTGCGGGACCCTCGTGCTTCCACTCGAGTGGAGACGGGTATGTCGGGGAACTTCTTGAGTTGCAGCAAGGGTGTGAAGGACCCTTTGGAAGTTCCAGTGGTTAGATGTGATTAGCCTCGAGAAGCCTCAGCGGAAATGGGCCTCTATTGGCCTGGAGGGCAAAACCTCCTGGATTTTCTCGAGTTGCGGCAGGTGCTCTCGACTTACGACGGAGACCTCAGGGACCCGCTCTGGTGGCCTCAGAAAGGCCAGTCCCCATTCGAGTTCCTCGGGGGCCTCACGGGATTCCTCTCCCGTCGATGTCGGGGCCTAAGACCTTGTGTGGAGTCGGGGCCGGAACCTGAGGATTCCTCTCCAGTGCTGACATGGATCTTGGGGTACTTCTGGAGTCTCCCCAGGGGAGTCAGTCCTCGTCTCGAATGCGGGCATGCACTTGCGCTTTCCTCCAGAGCGGTAGCAGCAGTGTCACGCAGTTCGCCGCGTGGATCAAAGGATCTATGGTTTTCCCTCGAGTCTTTCCCACGAGGCTTTCCCACGAGGCTTTCCCACAGGGCTGTCCCACGTGCACACGTGGTGGGAGTCGATCCTCGGCTTGAACGTCAAGGCAGTGCAGGGAAAACAGGTTCCTCTGGAATGAACTGACACATCTGGGGGACTCTTGGAGTGGTGGCACGACCCTCAAGTTCCTCTCGCCTTTCCTGTGGAGAGCGCCTCCTCTTGAGATGCGACGGGAACGCCGGGAATTCTTTCCCTACGAAACAGGGAAAGGATCCCTCATCTCGAGCTAGGAGGCGGAAACGGGGCTCCCCTGGATGTGTGCGGGACCCTCGTGCTTCCTCTCGAGTGGAGACGGGTATGTCGGGGAACTTCTGGACTTGCAACAAGGGTGTGAAGGACCCTTTGGAAGTTCCAGTGGTTAGATATGATTAGCCTCGAGAAGCCTCATCGGAAATGGGCCACATCTCGCCTGGAGGGCAAAACATCCTGGATTTTCTCGAGTTGCGGCAGGTGCTCTCAACTTACGACGGGGATCTCAGGGACCCGCTCTCGTGGCCTCAGGAAAGGCCAGTCCCCATGCGAGTTCCTCGGGGGCCTCTCGGGATTCTTTCCCGTCGATGCCAGGGCCTAAGACCTTGTGTGGATTCGGGGCCAGAAACTGAGGATTCCTCTCCAGTGCTGACATGGATCTTGGGGTACTTCTATACTCTCCCCAGGGGAGTCAGTCCTCGTCTCGAATGCGGGCATGCACTTGCGCTTTCTCCAGAGCGGTAACAGCAGTGTCACGCAGTCCGCCGCGTGGATCAAGGGATCTATGGCTTTCCCTCGAGTCTTTCCCACGAGGCTTTCCCACAGGGCTGTCTCACGTGCACACGTGGTGGGAGTCGATCCTCGGCTTGAACGTCAAGGCAGTGCAGGGAAAACAGGTTCCTCTGGAATGAACTGACACATCTGGGGGACTCTTGGAGTGGTGGCAGGACCCTGGAGTTCCTCTCGCCTTTCCTGGGGAGAGCGCCTCCTCTTGAGATGCGACGGAACGCCGGGAATTCTTTCCCTACGAAACAGGGAAAGGATCCCTCATCTCGAGCTAGGAGGCGGAAACGGGGCTCCCCTGGATGTGTGCGGGACCCTCGTGCTTCCTCTCGAGTGGAGACGGGGATGTCGGGGAACTTCTTGAGTTGCAGTAAGGGTGTGAAGGACCCTTTGGAAGTTCCAGTGGTTAGATGTGATTAGCCTCGAGAAGCCTCAGCGGAAATGGGCCTCATCTCGCCTGGAGGGCAAAACCTCCTGGATTTTCTCGAGTTGCGGCAGGTGCTCTCGACTTCGACGGGGACCTCAGGGACCCGCTCTGGTGGCCCCAGGAAAGGCCAGTCCCCATGCGAGTTCCTCGGGGGCCTCTCGGGATTCCTCTCCCGTCGATGCCGGGGCCTAAGACCTTGTGTGGAGTCGGGGCCGGAACCTGAGGATTCATCTCCAGTGCTGACATGGATCTTGGGGTACTTCTGGAGTCTCCCCAGGGGAGTCAGTCCTCGTCTCGAATGCGGGCATGCACTTGCGCTTTCCTTCAGAGCGGTAGCAGCAGTGTCACGCAGACCGCCGCGTGGATCAAAGGATCTATGGTTTTCCCTCGAGTCTTTCCCACGAGGCTTCCCAAGAGGCTTTCCCACAGGGCTGTCCCACGTGCACACGTGGTGGGAGTCGATCCTCGGCTTGAACGTCAAGGCAGTGCAGGGAAAACAGGTTGCTCTGGATTGGACTGACACATCTGGGGGACTCTTGGAATGGTGGCACGACCCTGGAGTTCTTCTCGCCTTTCCTGTGGAGAGCGCCTCCTCTTGAGATGCGACGGAACGCCGGGAATTCTTTCCCTACGAAACAGGGAAAGGATCCCTCATCTCGAGCTAGGAGGCGGAAACGGGGCTCCCCTGGATTTGTGCGGGACCCTCGTGCTTCCACTCGAGTGGAGACGGGTAGGTCAGGGAACTTCTTGAGTTGCAGCAAGGGTGTGAAGGACCCTTTGGAAGTTCCAGTGGTTAGATGTGATTAGCCTCGAGAAGCCTCAGCGGAAATGGGCCTCATCTCGCCTGGAGGGCAAAACCTCCTGGATTTTCTCGAGTTGCGGCAGGTGCTCTCGACTTACGAAGGGGACCTCGGGGACCCGCTCTGGTGGCCTCAGGAAAGGCCAGTCCCCAAGCGAGTTCCTCGGGGGCCTCTCGGGATTCCTCTCCCGTCGATGCCGGGGCCTAAGACCTTTTGTGGAGTCGGGGCCGGAACCTGAGGATTCCTCTCCAGTGCTGACCTGGATCTTGGGGTACTTCTGGAGTCTCCCCAGGGGAGTCAGTCCTCGTCTCGAATGCGCGCATGCACTTGCTCTTTCCTCCAGAGCGGTAGCAGCAGTGTCACGCAGTCCGCCGCGTGGATCAAAGGATCTATGGTTTTCCCTGGAGTCTTTCCCACGAGGCTTTCCCACGAGGCTTTCCCACAGGGCTGTTCCACGTGCACACGTGGTGGGAGTCGATCCTCGGCTTGAACGTCATGGCAGTGAAGGGAAAACAGGTTCCTCTGGAATGGACTGACACATCTGGGTGACTCTTGGAATGGTGGCACGACACTGGAGTTCCTCTCCCCTTTCCTGTGGAGAGCGACTCCTCTTGAGACGAGACGGGAACGCCGGGAATTCTTTCCCTACGAAACAGGGAAAGGATCCCTCATCTCGAGCTAGGAGGCGGAAACGGGGCTCCCCTGGATGTGTGCGGGACCCCACGTGCTTCCTCTCGAGTGGAGACGGGTATGTCGGGGAACTTCTTGAGTTGCAGCAAGGGTGTGAAGGACCCTTTGGATGTTCCAGTGGTTCGACGTGATTAGCCTCGAGAAAACTCAGCGGAAATGGGCTTCATCTCGCCTGGAGGGCAATACCTCCTGGATTTTCTCGAGTTGCGGCATGTGCTCTTGACTTACGACGGGGACCTCGGGGACCCGCTCTGGTGGCCTCAGGAAAGGCCAGTCCCCATGCGAGTTCCTCGGGGGCCTCTCGGGATTCCTCTCCCGTCGATGCCGGGGCCTAAGACCTTGTGTGGAGTCGGGGCCGGAACCTGAGGATTCCTCTCCAGTGCTGACATGGATCTTGGGCTACTTCTGGAGTCTCCCCAGGGGAGTCAGTCCTCTTCTCGAATGCGGGCATGCAATTGCGCTTTCCTCCAGAGCGGTAGCAGCAGTGTCACGCAGTCCGCCACGTGGATCAAAGGATCTATGTTTTTCCCTCGAGTCTTTCCCACGAGGCTTTCCCACAGGGCTGTTCCACGTGCACACGTGGTGGGAGTCGATCCTCGCCTTGAACGTCAAGGCAGTGCAGGGAAAACAGGTTCCTCTGGAATGGACTGACACATCTGGGGGACTCTTGGAATGGTGGCACGACCCTGGAGTTCCTCTCGCCTTTCTTGTGGAGAGCGCCTCCTCTTGAGATGCGATGGGAACGCCGGGAATTCTTTCCCTACGAAACAGGGAAAGGATCCCTCATCTCGAGCTAGGAGGCGGAAACGGGGCTCCCCTGGATGTGTGAGGGACCCCACGTGCTTCCTCTCGAGTGGAGACGGGTATGTCGGGGAACTTCTTGAGTTGCAGCAAGGGTGTGAATGACCCTTTGGATGTTCCAGTGGTTAGACGTGATTAGCCTCGAGAAGACTCAGCGGAAATGGGCCTCATCTCGCCTGGAGGGCAAAACCTCCTGGATTTTCTCGCGTTGCGGCATGTGCTCTTGACTTACGACGGGGACCTCGGGGACCCGCTCTGGTGGCCTCAGGAAAGGCCAGTCCCCATGCGAGTTCCTCGGGGGCCTCTCGGGATTCCTCTCCCGTCGATGCCGGGGCCTAAGACCTTGTGTGGAGTCGGGGCCGGAACCTGAGGATTCCTCTCCAGTGCTGACATGGATCTTGGGCTACTTCTGGAGTCTCCCCATGGGAGTAAGTCCTCGTCTCGAATGCGGGCATGCACTTGTGCTTTCCTCCAGAGCGGTAGCAGCAGTGTCACGCAGTCTGCCGCGTGGATCAAAGGATCTATGATTTTCCCTCGAGTCTTTCCCACGAGGCTTTCCCACGAGGCTTTCCCACAGGGCTGTTCCACGTGCACACGTGTTGGGAGTCGATCCTCCCCTTGAACGTCAAGGCAGTGCAGGGAAAACAGGTTCCTCTGGAATGGACTGACACATCTGGGGGACTCTTGGAATGGTGGCACGACCCTGGAGTTCCTCTCGCCTTTCCTGTGGAGAGCGCCTCCTCTTGAGATGCGACGGGAACGCCGGGAATTCTTTCCCTACGAAACAGGGAAAGGATCCCTCATCTCGAGCTAGGAGGCGGAAACGGGGCTCCCCTGGATGTGTGCGGGACCCTCGTGCTTCCTCTCGAGTGGAGACGGGTATGTCGGGGAACTTTTTGAGTTGCAGGAAGGGTGTGAAGGACCCTTTGGATGTTCCAGTGGTTAGATGTGATTAGCCTCGAGAAGCCTCAGCGGAAATGGGCCACGTCTCGCCTGGAGGGCAAAACCTCCTGGATTTTCTCGAGTTGCGGCACCTGCTCTCGACTTACGACGGGGACCTCGGGGACCCGCTATGGTGGCCTCAGGAAAGGCCAGTCCCCATGCGAGTTCCTCGGGGGCCTCTCGGGATTCCTCTCCCTTCGATGCCGGGGCCTAAGACCTTGTGTGGAGTCGGGGCCGGAACCTGAGGATTCCTCTCCAGTGCTGACATGGATCTTGGGGTACTTCTGGAGTCTCCCCAGGGGAGTCAGTCCTCGTGTCGAATGCGGGCATGCACTTGCGCTTTCCTCCAGAGCGGTAGCAGCAGTGTCACGCAGTCCGCCGCGTGGATCAAAGGATCTATGGTTTTCCGTCGAGTCTTTCCAACGAGGCCTTCCCACGAGGCTTTCCCACAGGGCTGTCCCACGTGCACACGTGGTGGGAGTCGATCCTCGGCTTGAACGTCAAGGCAGTGCAGGGAAAACAGGTTCCTCTGGAATGGACTGACACATCTGAGTGACTCTTGGAATGGTGGCACGACCCTGGAGTTCCTCTCGCCTTTCCTGTGGAGAGCGCCTCCTCTTGAGATGCGACGGGAACGCCGGGAATTCTTTCCCTACGAAACAGGGAAAGGATCCCTCATCTCGAGCTAGGAGGCGGAAACGGGGCTCCCCTGAATGTGTGCGGGACCCTCGTGCTTCCTATCGAGTGGAGACGGGTATGTCGGGGAACTTCTTGAGTTGCATCAAGGGTGTGAAGCACCCTTTGAAAGTTCCAGTTGTTAGATGTGATTAGCCTCGAGAAGCCTCAGCTTAAATGGGCCTCATCTCGCCTGGAGAGCAAAACCTCTTGGATTTTCTCGAGTTGCGGCAGGAGATCTCGACTTTCGACGGGGACCTCGGGGACCCGCTCTGGTGGCCTCCAGAAAGGCCAGTCGTCATGCGAGTTCCTCGGGGGCCTCTCGGGATTCCTCTCCCGTCGATGCCGGGGCCTAAGACCTTGCGTGGCGTCGGGGCCGGAACCTGAGGATTCCGCTCCAGTGCTGACATGGATCTTGGGGTACTTCTGAAGTCTCCCCAGGGGAGTCAGTCCTCGTCTCGAATGCGGGAATGCACTTGCGCTTTCCTCCAGAGCGGTAGCAGCAGTGTCACGCAGTCCGCCGCGTGGATCAAAGGATCTATGGTTTCCCTCGCGTCTTTCCCACGAGGCTTTCCCACGAGGCTTTCCCACAGGGCTGTCCCACGTGCACACGTGGTGGGAGTCGATCCTCGGCTTGAACGTCAAGGCAGTGCAGGGAAAACAGGTTCCTCTGGAATGGACTGACACATCTGGGGGACTCTTGGAATGGTGGCACGACCCTTCAGTTCCTCTCGCCTTTCCTGTAAAGAGCGCCTCCTCTTGAGATGCGACGGGATCGCCGGGAATTCTTTCCCTACGAAACAGGGAAAGGATCCCTCATCTCGAGCTAGGAGGCGAAACGGGGCTCCCCTGGATGTGTGCGGGACCGTCGTGCTTCCTCTCGAGTGGAGACCGGTATGTCGGGGAACTTCTTGAGTTGCAGCAAGGGTGTGAAGGACCCTTTGGAAGTTCCAGTGGTTAGATGTGATTAGCCTCGAGAAACATCAGCGGAAATGGGCCTCATCTCGGCTGGAGGGCAAAACCTCCTGGATTTTCTCGAGTTGCGGCAGGTGCTCTCGACTTACGACGGGGAACTCGGGGACCCGCTCTGGTGGCCTCAGGAAAGGCCAGTCCCCATGCGAGTTCCTCGGGGGCCTCTCGGGATTCCTCTCCCGTCGATGCCGGGGCCTAAGACCTTGTGTGGAGTCGGGGCCGGAACCTGAGGTTTCCTCTGCAGTGCTGACATGGATCCTGGGGTACTTCTGGAGTCTCCCCAGGGGAGTCAGTCCTCGTCTCGAATGCGGACATCCACTTGCGCTTTCCTCCAGAGCGGCAGCAGCAGTGTCACGCAGTCCGCCGCGTGGATCAAAGGATCTATGGTTTTCCCTCGAGTCTTTCCCACGAGGCTTTCCCACGAGGCTTTCCCACAGGGCTGTCCCACGTGCACACGTAGTGGGAGTCGATCCTCGGGTTGAACGTCAAGGCAGTGCAGGGAAAACAGGTTCCTTTGGAATGGACTGACACATCTGGGGGACTCTTGGAATGGTGGCAGGACCCTGGAGTTCCTCTCGCCTTTCCTGTAAAGAGCGCCTCCTCTTGAGATGCGACGGGATCGCCGGGAATTCTTTCCCTACGAAACAGGGAAAGGATCCCTCATCTCGAGCTAGGAGGCGAAACGGGGCTCCCCTGGATGTGTGCGGGACCGTCGTGCTTCCTCTCGAGTGGAGACCGGTATGTCGGGGAACTTCTTGAGTTGCAGCAAGGGTGTGAAGGACCCTTTGGAAGTTCCAGTGGTTAGATGTGATTAGCCTCGAGAAGCCTCAGCGGAAATGGGCCTCATCTCGCCTGGAGGGCAAAACCTCCTGGATTTTCTCGAGTTGGGGCAGGTGCTCTCGACTTACGACGGGGACCACAGGGACCCGCTCTGGTGGCCTCAGGAAAGGCCAGTCCCCATGCGAGTTCCTTGGTGGCCTCTCTGGATTCCTCTCCCGTCGATGCTGGGGCCTAAGACCTTGTGTGGTGTCGGGGCCGGAAACTGAGGATTCCTCTCCAGTGCTGACATGGATCTTGGGGTACTTCTGGAGTCTCCCCAGGGGAGTCAGTCCTCGTCTCGAATGCGGGCATGCACTTGCGCTTTCCTCCAGAGCGGTAGCAGCAGTGTCACCCAGTCCGCCGCGTGGATCAAAGGATCTATGGTTTTCCCTCGAGTCTTTCCCACGAGGCTTTCCCACGAGGCTTTCCCACAGGGCTGTCCCACGTGCACACGTGGTGGGAGTCGATCCTCGGCTTGAACGTCAAGGCAGTTCAGGGAAAACAGGTTCCTCTGGAATGGAGTGACACATCGGGGGGACTCTTGGAATGGTGGCACGACCCTGGAGTTCCTCTCGCCTTTCCTGTGGAGAGCGCCTCCTCTTGAGATGCGACGGGAACGCCGGGAATTCTTTCCCTACGAAACAGGGAAAGGATCCCTCACCTAGAGCTAGGAGGCGGAAACGGGGCTCCCCTGGATGTGTGCGGGACCCCACGTGCTTCCTCTCGAGTGGAGACGGGTATGTCAGGGAACCTCTTGAGTTGCAGCAAGGGTGTGAAGGACCCTTTGGAAGTTCCAGTGGTTAGACGTGATTAGCCTCGAGAAGCCTCAGCGGAAATGGGCCTCAACTCGCCTGGAGGGCAAAACCTCCTGTATTTTCTCGAGTTGCGGCAGGTGCTCTCGACTTACGACGGGGACCTCAGGGACCCGCTCTGGTGGCCTCAGGAAAGGCCAGTCCCAATGTGAGTTCCTCAGGGGGCTCTCGGGATTCCTCTCCCGTCGATGCCGGGGCCTAAGACCTTGTGTGGAGTCAGGGCCGGAGCCTGAGAATTCCTCTCCAGTGCTGACATGGATCTTGGGTTACTTCTGGAGTCTCCCCAGTGGAGTCAGTCCTCGTCTCGAATGCGGGCATGCACTTTCGCTTTCCTCCAGAGCGGTAGCAGCAGTGTCACGCAGTCCGCCGCGTGGAACAAAGGATCTATGGTTTTCCCTCGAGTCTTTCCCACGAGGCTTTCCCACGGGGCTTTCCCACAGGGCTGTCCCACGTGCACACGTGGTGGGAGTCGATCCTCGGCTTGAACGTCAAGGCAGTGCAGGGAAAACAGGTTCCTCTGGAATGGACTGACACATCTGGGGGACTCTTGGAATGGTGGCACGACCCTGGAGTTCCTCTCGCCTTTCCTGTGGAGAGCGCCTCCTCTTGAGATGCGACGGGAACGCCGGGAATTCTTTCCCTACGAAACAGGGAATGGATCCCTCATCTCGAGGTAGGAGGCGGAAACGGGGCTCCCCTGGATGTGTGCGGGAACCTCGTGCTTCCTCTCGAGTGGAGACGTATATGTCGGGGAACTTCTTGAGTTGCAGAAAGGGTGTGAAGGACCCTTTGGAAGTTCCAGTGGTTAGATGTGATTAGCCTCGAGAAGCCTCAGCGGAAATGGGCCTCATCTCGCCTGGAGGGCAAAACCTCCTGGATTTTCTCGAGTTGCGGCATGTGCTCTCGACTTACGACGGGGACCTCGGGGACCCGCTCTGGTGGCCTCAGGAAAGGCCAGTCCCCATGCGTGTTCCTCGGGGGCCTCTCGCGATTCCTCTCCCGTCGATGCCGGGGCCTAAGACCTTGTGTGGAGTCGGGGCCGGAACCTGAGGATTCCTCTCCAGTGCTGACATGGATCTTGGGCTACTTCTGGAGTCTCTCCAGGGGAGTCAGTCCTCTTCTCGAATGCGGGCATGCACTTGCGCTTTCCTCCAGAGCGGTAGCAGCAGTGTCACGCAGACCGCCGCGTGGATCAAAGGATCTATGGTTTTCTCTCGAGTCTTTCCCACCAGGCTTTCACACGAGGCTTTCCCACAGGGCTGTCCCACGTGCACACGTGGTGGGAGTCGATCCTCGGCTTGAACGTCAAGGCAGTGCAGGGAAAACAGGTTCCTCTGGAATGGACTGACACATCTGGGGGACTCTTGGATTGGTGGCACGACCCTGGAGTTCCTCTCGCCTTTCCTGTGGAGAGCGCCTCCTCTTGAGATGCGACGGGAACGCCGGGAATTCTTTCCCTAGGAAACAGGGAAAGGATCCCTCCGAAACAGGGAAAGGATCCCTCATCTCGAGCTAGGAGGCGGAAACGGGGCTCCCCTGGATGTGTGCGGGACCCTCGTGCTTCCTCTCGAGTGGAGACGGGTATGTCGGGGAACTTTTTGAGTTGCAGCAAGGGTGTGAAGGACCCTTTGGATGTTCCAGTGGTTAGATGTGATTAGCCTCGAGAAGCCTCAGCGGAAATGGGCCACGTCTCGCCTGGAGGGCAAAACCTCCTGGATTTTCTCGAGTTGCAGCAGGTGCTCACGACTTACGACGGGGACCTCGGGGACCCGCTCTGGTGGCCTCAGGAAAGGCCAGTCCCCATGCGACTTCCTCGGGGGCCTCTCGGGATTCCTCTCCCGTCGATGCCGGGGCCTAAGACCTTGTGTGGAGTCGGGGCCGGAACCTGAGGATTCCTCTCCAGTGCTGACATGGATCTTGGGGTACTTCTGGAGTCTCCCCAGGGGAGTCAGTCCTCGTGTCGAATGCGGGCATGCACTTGCGCTTTCCTCCAGAGCGGTAGCAGCAGTGTCACGCAGTCCGCCGCGTGGATCAAAGGATCTATGTTTTTCCCACGATTCTTTGCCACGAGGTTTTCCCACGAGGCTTTCCCACAGGGCTGTCCCACGTGCACACGTGGTGGGAGTCGATCCTCGGCTTGAACGTCATGGTAGTGCAGGGAAAACAGGTTCCTCTGGAATGGACTGACACATCTGGGGGACTCTTGGAATGGTGGCAGGACCCTGAGGTTCCTCTCGCCTTTCCTGTGGAGAGCGCCTCCTCTTGAGATGCGACGGGAACGCCGGGAATCTTTCCCTACGAAACAGGGAAAGGATCCCTCATCTCGAGCTAGGAGGCGGAAACGGGGCTCCCCGGATGTGTGCGGGACCCCACGTGCTTATTCTCGAGTGGAGACGGGTATGTCGGGGAACTTCTTGAGTTGCAGCAAGGGTGTTAAAGACCCTTTGGAAGTTCCAGGGGTTAGACGTGATTGGTCTCGAGAAGCCTCAGCGGAAACGGGCCTCATCTCGCCTGGAGGTCAAAACCTCCTGGATTTTCTCTAGTTGCGGCAGGTGCTCTCGACTTACGACGGGGACCTCAGGGACCCGCTCTGGTGGCCTCAGGAAAGGCCAGTCCCCATGCGAGTTCCTCGGGGGCCTCTCGGGATTCCTCTCCCGTCGATGCCGGGGCCTAAGACCTTGTGTGGAGTCGGGGCCGGAACCTGAGGATTCCTCTCCAGTGCTGACATGGATCCTGGGGTACTTCTGGAGTCTCCCCAGGGGAGTCAGTCCTCGTCTCGAATGCGGGCATGCACTTGCGCTTTCCTCCAGAGCGGTAGCAGCAGTGTCACGCAGTCCGCCGCGTGGATCAAAGGATCTATAGTTTTCCCTCGCGGCTTTCCCACGAGGCTTTCCCACGAGGCTTTCCCACAGGGTTGTCCCACGTGCACACGTGGTGGGAGTCGATCCTCGGCTTGAATGTCAAGGCAGTGCAGGGAAAACAGGTTCCTCTGGAATGGACTGACACATCTGGGGGACTCTTGGAATGGTGGCACGACCGTGGAGTTCCTCTCGCCTTTCCTGAGGAGAGCGCCTCCTCTTGAGATGCGACGGGAACGCCGGGAATTCTTTCCCTACGAAACAGGGAAAGGATCCCTCATCTCGAGCTAGGAGGCGGAAACGGGGCTCCCCTGGATGTGTGCGGGACCGTCGTGCTTCCTCTCGAGTGGAGACGGGTATGTCGGGGAACTTCTTGAGTTGCAGCAAGGGTGTGAAGGACCCTTTGGAAGTTCCAGTGGTTAGATGTGATTAGCCTCGAGAAGCCTCAGCGGAAATGGGCCTCATCTCGCCTGGAGGGCAAAACCTCCTGGATTTTCTCGAGTTGCGGCAGGTGCTCTCGACTTACGACGGGGACCTCGGGGACCCGCTCTGGTGTCCTCAGGAAAGGCCAGTCCCCATGCGAGTTCCTCGGGGGCCTCTCGGGATTCCTCTCCCGTCGATGCCGGGGCCTAAGACCTTGTGTGGAGTCGGGGCCTGAACCTGAGGATTCCTCTCCAGTGCTGACATGGATCCTGGGGTACTTCTGGAGTCTCCCCAGGGGAGTCAGTCCTCGTCTCGAATGCGTGCAGGCACTTGCGCTTTCCTCCAGAGCGGTAGCAGCAGTGTCACGCAGTCCGCCGCGTGGATCAAAGGATCTATGGTTTTCCCTCGAGTCTTTCCCACGAGGCTTTCCCACGAGGCTTTCCCACAGGGCTGTCCCACGTGCACACGTGGTGGGAGTCGATCCTCTGCTTGAATGTCAAGGCAGTGCAGGGAAAACAGGTTCCTCTGGAATGGACTGACACATCTGGGGGACTCTTGGACTGGTTGCACGACCCTGGAGTTCCTCTCGCCTTTCGTTTGGAGAGCGCCTCCTCTTGAGATGCGACGGGAACGCCGGGAATTCTTTCCCTACGAAACAGGGAAAGGATCCCTCATCTCGAGCTAGGAGGCGGAAACGGGGCTCCCCTGGATGTGTGCGGGACCCACGTGCTTCCTCTCGAGTGGAGACGTGTATGTCGGGGAACTTCTTGAGTTGCAGCAAGGGTGTGAAGGACCCTTTGGAAGTTCCAGTGGTTAGATGTGAGTAGCCTCGAGAAGCCTCAGCAGAAATGGGACTCATCTCGCCTGGAGGGCAAACCTCCTGGATTTTCTCGAGTTGCGGCAGGTGCTCTCGACTTACGACGGGGACCTCGGGGACCCGCTCTGGAGGCCTCAGGAAAGGCCAGTCCCCATGCGAGTTCCTCGGGGGCCTCTCGAGATTCCTCTCCCGTCGATGCCGGGGCCTAAGACCTTGTGTGGCGTCGGGGACGGAACCTGAGGATTCCTCTCCAGTGCTGACATGGATCTTGGGGTACTTCTGGAGTCTCCCCAGGGGAGGTAGTCCTTCTCTCGAATGTGGGCATGCACTTGCGCTTTCCTCCAGAGTGGTAGCAGCAGTGTCACGCAGTCTGCCGCGTGGATCAAAGGATCTATGTTTTCCCTCGAGTCTTTACCACGAGGCTTTCCCCCGAGGCTTTCCCACAGGGCTGTCCCACGTGCACACGTGGTGGGAGTCGATCCTCGGCTTGAACGTCAAGGCAGTGCAGGGAAAACAGGTTCCTCTGGAATGGACTGACACATCTGGGGGACTCTTGGAATGGTGGCACGACCCTGGAGTTCCTCTCGCCTTTCCTGTGGAGAGCGCCTCCTCTTGAGATGCGACGGGAACGCCCGGAATTCTTTCCCTATGAAACAGGGGAAGGATCCCTCATCTCGACCTAGGAGGCGGAACCGGAGCTCCCCTGGATGTGTGAGGGACCCCACGTGCTTCCACTCGAGTGGAGACGGGTATGTCGGGGAACTTCTTGAGTTGCAGCAAGGGTGTGAAGGACCCTTTGGAAGTTCCAGTGGTTAGATGTGATTGGCCTCGAGAAGCCTCAGCGGAAATGGGCCTCATCTCGCCTGGAGGTCAAAACCTCCTGGATTTTCTCGAGTTGCGGCAGGTGCTCTCTTCTTACGACGGGGACGTCAGGGACCCGCTCTGGTGGCCTCAGGAAAGGCCAGTCCCCATGCGAGTTCCTCGGGGGCCTCTCGGGATTCCTCTCCCGTCGATGCCGGGGCCTAAGACCTTGTGTGGAGTCGGGGCCGGAACCTGAGGATTCCTCTCCAGTGCTGACATGGATCTTGGGGTACTTCTGGAGTCTCCCCAGGGGAGTCAGTCCTCGTCTCGAATGCGGGCATGCACTTGCGCTTTCCTCCAGAGCGGTAGCAGCAGTGTCACGCAGTCCACCGCGTGGATCAAAGGATCTATGGTTTTCCCTCGAGTCTTTCCCACGAGGCTTTCCCACAGGGCTGTCCCACGTGCACACGTGGTGGGAGTCGATCCTCGGCTTGAACGTCAAGGCAGTGCAGGGAAAACAGGTTCCTCTGGAATGGACTGACACATCTGGGGGACTCTTGGAATGGTGGCACGACCCTGGAGTTCCTCTCGCCTTTCCTGTGGAGAGCGCCTCCTCTTGAGATGCGACGGGAACGCCGGGAATTCTTTCCCTACGAAACAGGGAAAGGATCCCTCATCTCGAGCTAGGAGGCGGAAACGGGGCTCCCCTGGATGTGTGCGGGACCCCACGTGCTTCCTCTCGAGTGGAGACGGGTATGTCGGGGAACTTCTTGAGTTGCAGCAAGGGTGTGAAGGACCCTTTGGAAGTTCCAGTGGTTAGATGTGATTGGCCTCGAGAAGCCTCAGCGGAAATGGGCCTCATCTCGCCTGGAGGGCAAAACCTCCTGGATTTTCTCGAGTTGCGGCAGGTGCTCTCGACTTACGACGGGGACGTCAGGGACCCGCTCTGGTGGCCTCAGGAAAGGCCAGTCCCCATGCGAGATCCTCGGGGGCCTCTCGGGATTCCGCTCCCGTCGATGCCGGGGCCTAAGACCTTGTGTGGAGTCGGGGCCGGAACCTGAGGATTCCTCTCCAGTGCTGACATGGATCTTGGGGTACTTCTGGAGTCTCCCCAGGGGAGTCAGTCCTCGTCTCGAATGCGGGCATGCACTTGCGCTTTCCTCCAGAGCGGTAGCAGCAGTGTCACGCAGTCCGCTGCGTGGATCAAAGGATCTATGGTTTTCCCTCGAGTCTTTCCCACGACGCTTTTCCACGAGGCTTTCCACAGGGCTGTTCCACGTGCACACGTGGTGGGACTCGATCCTCGGCTTGAACGTCAAGGCAGTGTAGGGAAAACAGGTTCCTCTGGAATGGACTAACACATCTGGGGGACTCTTGGAATGGTGGAAAGATCCTGGAGTTCCTCTCACCTTTCCTGTGGAGAGCGCCTCCTCTTGAGATGCGACGGGAACGCCGGGAATTCTTTCCCTATGAAACAGGGAAAGGATCCCTCATCTCGAGCTAGGATGCGGAAACGGGGCTCCCCTGGATGTGTGCGGGAACCTCGTGCTTCCTCTCGAGTGGAGACGTTTATGTCGGGGAACTTCTTGAGTTGCAGCAAGGGTGTGAAGGACCCTTTGGAAGTTCCAGTGGTTAGACGTGATTGGCCTCGAGAAGCCTCAGCGGAAATGGGCCTCATCTCGCCTGGAGGGCAAAACCTCCTGGATTTTCTCGAGTTGCGGCAGGTGCTCTCGACTTACGACGCGGACCTCAGGGACCCGCTCTGGTGGCCTCAGGAAAGGCCAGTCCCCATGCGAGTTCCTCGGGGGCGTCTCGGGATTCCTCTCCCGTCGATGCCGGGGCCTAAGACCTTGTGTGGAGTCGGGGCCGGAACCTGAGGATGCCTCTCCAGTGCTGATATGGATCTTGGGGTACTTCTGGAGTCTCCCCAGGGGAGTCAGTCCTGGTCTCGAATGCGGGCATTCACTTGCCCTTTCCTCCAGAGCGGTAGCAGCAGTGTAACGCAGTCCGCCGCGTGGATCAAAGGATCTATGGTTTTCCCTCGAGTCTTTTCCACGAGGCTTTCCCACGAGGCTTTCCCACAGGGCTGTCCCACGTGCACACGTGGTGGGAGTCGATCCTCGGCTTGAACGTCAAGGCAGTGCAGGGAAAACAGGTTCCTCTGGAATGGACTGACACATCTGGGGGACTCTTGCAATGGTGTCACGACCCTGGAGTTCCTCTCGCCTATCCTGTGGAGAGCGCCTCCTTTTGAGATGCGACGGGAACGCCGGGAATTCTTTCCTACGAAACAGGGAAAGGATCCCTCATCTCGAGCTAGGAGGCGGAAACGGGGCTCCCCTGGATGTGTGCGGGACCCCACGTGCTTCCTCTCGAGTGCAGACGGGTATGTCGGGGAACTTCTTGAGTTGCAGCAATGGTGTGAAGGACCCTTTGGAAGTTCCAGTGGTTAGATGTGATTGGCCTCGAGAAGCCTCAGCCTAAATGGGCCTCATCTCGCCTGGAGGGCAAAACCTCCTGGATTTTCTCGAGTTGCGGCCGGTGCTCTCGACTTACGACGGGGACCTCAGGGACCCGCTCTGGTGGCCTCAGGAAAGGCCAGTCCCCATGCGAGTTCCTCAGGGGCCTCTCGGGATTCCTCTCCCGTCGATGCCGGGGCCTAAGACCTTGTGTGGAGTCGGGGCCGGAACCTGAGGATTCCTCTCCAGTGCTGACATGGATCTTGGGGTACTTCTGGAGCCTCCCCAAGGAAGTCAGTCCTCGTCTCGAATGCGGGCATGCACTTGCGCTTTCCTCCAGAGCGGTAGCAGCCGTGTCACGCAGTCCGCCGCGTGGATCAAAGGATCTATGGTTTTCCCTCGAGTCTTTCCCACGAGGCTTTCCCACGAGGCTTTCCCACAGGGCTGTCCCACGTGCACACGTGGTGGGAGTCGATCCTCGGCTTGAACGTCAAGGCAGTGCAGGGAAACAGGTTCCTCTGGAATGGACTGACACATCTGGGGGACTCTTGGAATGGTGGCACGACCCTGTTGTTCCTCTCGCCTTTCCTGTGGAGAGCGCCTCCTCTTGAGATGCGACGGGAACGCCGGGAATTCTTTCCCTACGAAACAGGGAAAGGATCCCTCATCTAGAGCTAGGAGGCGAAAACGGGGCTCCCCTGGATGTGTGCGGGACCAACGTTCCTCCTCTCGAGTGGAGACGGGTATGTCGGGGAACTTCTTGAGTTGCAGCAAGGGTGTGAAGGACCCTTTGGAAGTTCCAGTGGTTAGACGTGATTAGCCTCGAGAAGCCTCTGCGGAAATGGGCCTCATCTCGCCTGGAGGGCAAAACCGCCTGGATTTTTTCGATTTGCGGCAGGTGCTCTCGACTTACGACGGGGACCTCAGGGCCCCGCTCTGGTGGCCTCAGGAAAGGCCAGTCCCCATGCGAGTTCCTCGGGGGCCTCTCGGGATACCTCTCCCGTCGATACCGGGGCCTAAGACCTTGTGTGGAGTCGGGGCCGGAACCTGAGGATTCCTCTCCAGTGCTGACATGGAACTTGGGGTACTTCTGGAGTCTCCCCAGGGGAGTCAGTCCTCGTCTCGAATGCGGGCATGCACTTGCGCTTTCCTCCAGAGCGGTAGCAGCAGTGTCACGCAGTCCTCCGCGTGGATCAAAGGATCTATGGTTTTCCCTCGAGTCTTTCCCACGAGGCTTTCCCACGAGGCTTTCCCACAGGGCTGTCCCACGTGCAAACGTGGTGGGAGTCGATCCTCGGCTTGAACGTCAAGGCAGTGCAGGGAAAACAGGTTTCTCTGGAATGGACTGACACATCTGGGGGACTCTTGGAATGGTGGCACGACCCTGGAGTTCCTCTCGCCTTTCCTGTGGAGAGCGCCTCCTCTTGAGATGCGACGGGAACGCCGGGAATTCTTTCCCTACGAAACAGGGAAAGGATCCCTCATCTCGAGCTAGGAGGCGAAACGGGGCTCCCCTGGATGTGTGCGGGACACCACGTGCTTCCTCTCGAGTGGAGACGGGTATGTCAGGGAACTTCTTGAGTTGCAACAATGGTGTGAAGGACCCTTTGGAAGTTCCAGTGGTTAGATGTGATTGGCCTCGAGAAGCCTCAGCGGAAATGGGCCTCATCTCGCCTGGAGGGCAAAACCTCCTGGATTTTCTCAAGTTGCGACAGGTGCTCTCGACTTACGACGGGGACCTCAGGGAACCGCTCTGGTGGCCTCAGGAAAGGCCAGTCCCCATGCGAGTTCCTCGGGGGCCTCTCGGGATTCCTCTCCCGTCGATGCCGGGACCTAAGACCTTGTGTGGAGTCGGGGCCGGAACCTGAGGATTCCTCTCCAGTACTGACATGGATCTTGGGGTACTTCTGGATCTCCCCAGGGGAGTCAGTCCTCGTCTCGATTGCGGGCATGCACTTGCGCTTTCCTCCAGAGAGATAGCAGCAGTGTCACGCAGTCCTCCCCGTGGATCAAAGGATCTATGGTTTTCCCTCGAGTCTTTCCCACGAGGCTTTCCCACAGGGCTGTCCCACGTGCACACGTGGTGGGAGTCGATCCTCGGCTTGAACGTCAAGGCAGTGCAGGGAAAACAGGTTCCTCTGGAATGGACTGACACATCTGGGGGACTCTTGGAATGGTGGCACGACCCTGGAGTTCCTCTCGCCTTTCCTGTGGAGAGCGCCTCCTCTTGAGATGCGACGGGAACGCCGGGAATTCTTTCCCTACGAAACAGGGAAAGGATCCCTCATCTCGAGCTAGGAGACGGAAACGGGGCTCCCCTGGATGTGTGCGGGACCCCACGTGCTTCCTCTCGAGTGGAGACGGGTATGTCGGGGAACTTCTTGAGTTGCAGCAAGGGTGTGAAGGACCCTTTGGAAGTTCCAGTGGTTAGATGTGATTGGCCTCGTGAAGCCTCAGCGGAAATGGGCCTCATCTCGCCTGGAGGGCAAAACCTCCTGGATTTTCTCGAGTTGCGGCAGGTGCTCTCGACTTACGACGGGGACGTCAGGGACCCGCTCTGGTGGCCTCAGGAAAGGCCAGTCCCCATGCGAGATCCTCGGGGGCCTCTCGGGATTCCGCTCCCGTCGATGCCGGGGCCTAAGACCTTGTGTGGAGTCGGGGCCGGAACCTGAGGATTCCTCTCCAGTGCTGACATGGATCTTGGGGTGCTTCTGGAGTCTCCCCAGGGGAGTCAGTCGTCGTCTCGAATGCGGGCATGCACTTGCGCTTTCCTCCAGAGCGGTAGCAGCAGTGTCACGCAGTCCGCCGCGTGGATCAAAGGATCTATGGTTTTCCCTCGAGTCTTTCCCACGAGGTTTTCCCACGAGGCTTTCCCACAGGGCTGTCCCACGTGCACACGTGGTGGGAGTCGATCCTCGGCTTGAACGTCAAGGCAGTGCAGGGAAAACAGGTTCCTCTGGAATGGACTGACACATTTGGGGGACTCTTGGAATGGTGGCACGACCCTGGAGTTCCTCTCGCCTTTCCTGTGGAGAGCGCCTCCTCTTGAGATGCGACGGGAACGCCGGGAATTCTTTCCCTACGAAACAGGGAAAGGATCCCTCATCTCGAGCTAGGAGGCGGAAACGGGGCTCCCCTGGATGTGTGCGGGACCCCACGTGCTTCCTCTCGAGTGGAGACGGGTATGTCGGGGAACTTCTTGAGTTGCAGCAAGGGTGTGAAGGACCCTTTGGAAGTTCCAGTGGTTAGACGTGATTGGCCTCGAGAAGCCTCAGCGGAAATGGGCCTCATCTCGCCTGGAGGGCAAAACCTCCTGGATTTTCTCGAGTTGCGGCAGGTGCTCTCGACTTACGACGCGGACCTCAGGGACCCGCTCTGGTGGCCTCAGGAAAGGCCAGTCCCCATGCGAGTTCCTCGGGGGCGTCTCGGGATTCCTCTCCCGTCGATGCCGGGGCCTAAGACCTTGTGTGGAGTCGGGGCCGGAACCTGAGGATTCCTCTCCAGTGCTGATATGGATCTTGGGGTACTTCTGGAGTCTCCCCAGGGGAGTCAGTCCTGGTCTCGAATGCGGGCATTCACTTGCGCTTTCCTCCAGAGCGGTAGCAGCAGTGTCACACAGTCCGCCGCGTGGATCAAAGGATCTATGGTTTTCCCTCGAGTCTTTTCCACGAGGCTTTCCCACGAGGCTTTCCCACAGGGCTGTCCCACGTGCACACGTGGTGGGAGTCGATCCTCGGCTTGAACGTCAAGGCAGTGCAGGGAAAACAGGTTCCTCTGGAATGGACTGACACATCTGGGGGACTCTTGCAATGGTGTCACGACCCTGGAGTTCCTCTCGCCTATCCTGTGGAGAGCGCCTCCTCTTGAGATGCGACGGGAACGCCGGGAATTCTTTCCTACGAAACAGGGAAAGGATCCCTCATCTCGAGCTAGGAGGCGGAAACGGGGCTCCCCTGGATGTGTGCGGGACCCCACGTGCTTCCTCTCGAGTGCAGACGGGTAGGTCGGGGAACTTCTTGAGTTGCAGCAATGGTGTGAAGGACCCTTTGGACGTTCCAGTGGTTAGATGTGATTGGCCTCGAGAAGCCTCAGCGGAAATGGGCCTCATCTCGCCTGGAGGGCAAAACCTCCTGGATTTTCTCGAGTTGCGGCCGGTGCTCTCGACTTACGACGGGGACCTCAGGGCCCCGCTCTGGTGGCCTCAGGAAAGGCCAGTCCCCAAGCGAGTTCCTCGGGGGCCTCTCGGGATTCCTCTCCCGTCGATGCCGGGGCCTAAGACCTTGTGTGGAGTCGGGGCCGGAACCTGAGGATTCCTCTCCAGTGCTGACATGGAACTTGGGGTACTTCTGGAGTCTCCCCAGGGGAGTCAGTCCTCGTCTCGAATGCGGGCATGCACTTGCGCTTTCCTCCAGAGCGGTAGCAGCAGTGTCACGCAGTCCTCCGCGTGGATCAAAGGATCTATGGTTTTCCCTCGAGTCTTTCCCACGAGGCTTTCCCACGAGGCTTTCCCACAGGGCTGTCCCACGTGCACACGTGGTGGGAGTCGATCCTCAGCTTGAACGTCAAGGCAGTGCAGGGAAAACAGGTTCCTCTGGAATGGACTGACACATCTGGGGGACTCTTGGAATGGTGGCACGACCCTGCAGTTCCTCTCGCCTTTCCTGTGGAGAGCGCCTCCTCTTGAGATGCGACTGGAACGCCGGGAATTCTTTCCCTACGAAAAAGGGAAAGGATCCCTCATCTCGAGCTAGGAGGCGGAAACGGGGCTCCCCTGGATGTGTGAGGGACCCCACGTGCTTCCTCTCGAGTGGAGACGGGTATGTCGGGGAACTTCTTGAGTTGCAGCAATGGTGTGAAGGACCCTTTGGAAGTTCCAGTGGTTAGATGTGATTGGCCTCGAGAAGCCTCAGCGGAAATGGGCCTCATCTCGCCTGGAGGGCAAAACCTCCTGGATTTTCTCGAGTTGCGGCCGGTGCTCTCGACTTACGACGGGGACCTCAGGGACCCGCTCTGGTGGCCTCAGGAAAGGCCAGTCCCCATGCGAGATCCTCGGGGGCCTCTCGGGATTCCGCTCCCGTCGATGCCGGGGCCTAAGACCTTGTGTGGAGTCGGGGCCGGTACCTGAGGATTCCTCTCCAGTGCTGACATGGATCTTGGGGTACTTCTGGAGTCTCCCCAGGGGAGTCAGTCGTCGTCTCGAATGCGGGCATGCACTTGCGCTTTCCTCCAGAGCGGTAGCAGCAGTGTCACGCAGTCCGCCGCGTGGATCAAAGGATCTATGGTTTTCCCTCGAGTCTTTCCCACGAGGTTTTCCCACGAGGCTTTCCCACAGGGCTGTCCCACGTGCACACGTGGTGGGAGTCGATCCTCGGCTTGAACGTCAAGGCAGTGCAGGGAAAACAGGTTCCTCTGGAATGGACTGACACATTTGGGGGACTCTTGGAATGGTGGCACGACCCTGGAGTTCCTCTCGCCTTTCCTGTGGAGAGCGCCTCCTCTTGAGATGCGACGGGAACGCCGGGAATTCTTTCCCTACGAAACAGGGAAAGGATCCCTCATCTCGAGCTAGGAGGCGGAAACGGGGCTCCCCTGGATGTGTGCGGGACCCCACGTGCTTCCTCTCGAGTGGAGACGGGTATGTCGGGGAACTTCTTGAGTTGCAGCAAGGGTGTGAAGGACCCTTTGGAAGTTCCAGTGGTTAGACGTGATTGGCCTCGAGAAGCCTCAGCGGAAATGGGCCTCATCTCGCCTGGAGGGCAAAACCTCCTGGATTTTCTCGAGTTGCGGCAGGTGCTCTCGACTTACGACGCGGACCTCAGGGACCCGCTCTGGTGGCCTCAGGAAAGGCCAGTCCCCATGCGAGTTCCTCTGGGGCGTCTCGGGATTCCTCTCCCGTCGATGCCGGGGCCTAAGACCTTGTGTGGAGTCGGGGCCGGAACCTGAGGATTCCTCTCCAGTGCTGATATGGATCTTGGGGTACTTCTGGAGTCTCCCCAGGGGAGTCAGTCCTGGTCTCGAATGCGGGCATTCACTTGCGCTTTCCTCCAGAGCGGTAGCAGCAGTGTCACGCAGTCCGCCGCGTGGATCAAAGGATCTATGGTTTTCCCTCGAGTCTTTTCCACGAGGCTTTCCCACGAGGCTTTCCCACAGGGCTGTCCCACGTGCACACGTGGTGGGAGTCGATCCTCGGCTTGAACGTCAAGGCAGTGCAGGGAAAACAGGTTCCTCTGGAATGGACTGACACATCTGGGGGACTCTTGGAATGGTGGCACGACCCTGGAGTTCCTCTCGCCTTTCCTGTGGAGAGCGCCTCCTCTTGAGATGCGACTGGAACGCAGGGAATTTTTTCCCTATGAAAAAGGGAAAGGATCCCTCATCTCGAGCTAGGAGGCGGAAACGGGGCTCCCCTGGATGTGTGAGGGACCCCACGTGCTTCCTCTCGAGTGGAGACGGGTATGTCGGGGAACTTCTTGAGTTGCAGCAAGGGTGTGAAGGACCCTTTGGAAGTTCCAGTGGTTAGATGTGATTGGCCTCGAGAAGCCTCAGCGGAAAGGGGTCTCATCTCGCCTGGAGGGCAAAACCTCCTGGATTTTCTCGAGTTGCGGCAGGTGCTCTCGACTTACGACGGGGACCTCAGGGACCCGCTCTGTTGGCCTCAGGAAAGGCCAGTCCCCATGCGAGTTCCTCGGTTGGCCTCTCGGGATTCCTCTCTCGTCGATGCCGGGGCCTAAGACCTTGTGTGGAGTCGGGGCCGGAACCTGAGGATTCCTCTCCAGTGCTGACATGGATCTTGGGGTACTTCTGGAGTCTCCCCAGGGGAGTCAGTCCTCGTCTCGAATGCGGGCATGCACTTGCGCTTTCCTCCAGAGCGGTAGCAGCAGTGTCACGCAGTCCGCCGCGTGGATCAAAGGATCTATGGTTTTCCCTCGAGTCTTTCCCACGAGGCTTTCCCACGAGGCTTTCCCACAGGGCTGTCCCACGTGCACACGTGGTGGGAGTCGATCCTCGGCTTGAACGTCTAGGCAGTGCAGGGAAAACAGGTTCCTCTGGAATGGACTGACACATCTGGGGGACTCTTGGAATGGTGGCACGACCCTGGAGTTCCTCTCGCCTTTCCTGTGGAGAGCGCCTCCTCTTGAGATGCGACGGGAACGCCGGGAATTCTTTCCCAACGAAACAGGGAAAGGATCCCTCATCTCGAGCTAGGAGGCGGAAACGGGGCTCCCCTGGATGTGTGCGGGACACCACGTGCTTCCTCTCGAGTGCAGACGGGTATGTCGGGGAACTTCTTGAGTTGCAGCAAGGGTGTGAAGGACCCTTTGGAAGTTCCAGTGGTTAGATGTGATTGGCCTCGAGAAGCCTCAGCGGAAATGGGCCTCATCTCGCCTGGAGGGCAAAACCTCCTGGATTTTCTCGAGTTGCGGCAGGTGCTCTCGACTTACGACGGGGACCTCAGGGACCCGCTCTGGTGGCCTCAGGAAAGGCCAGTCCCGATGCGAGTTCCTCGGGGGCCTCTCGGGATTCCTCTCCCGTCGATGCCGGGGCCTAAGACCTTGTGTGGAGTCGGGGCCGGAACCTGAGGATTCCTCTCCAGTGCTGACATGGATCTTGTGATACTTCTGGAGTCTCCCCAGTGGAGTCAGTCCTCGTCTCGAATGCGGGCATGCACTTGCGCTTTCCTCCAGAGCGGTAGCAGCAGTGTCACGCAGTCCGCCGGGTGGATCAAAGGATCTATGGTTTCCCTCGAGTCTTTCCCACGAGGCTTTCCCACGAGGCTTTCCCACAGGGCTGTCCCACGTGCACACGTGGTGGGAGTCGATCCTCGGCTGGAGCGTCAAGGCAGTGCATGGAAAACAGGTTCCTCTGGAATGGACTGACACATCTGGGGGACTCTTGGAATGGTGGCACGACCCTGGAGTTCCTCTCGCGTTTCCAGTGGAGAGCGCCTCCTCTTGAGATGCGACGGGAACGCCGGGAATTCTTTCCCTACGAAATAGGGAAAGGATCCCTCATCTCGAGCTAGGAGGCGCAAACGGGGCTCCCCTGGATGTGTGCGGGACCCTCGTGCTTCCTCTCGAGTGGAGACGGGTATGTCGGGGAACTACTTGAGTTGCAGCAACTGTGTGAAGGACCCTTTGGAAGTTACAGTGGTTAGATGTGATTAGCCTCGAGAAGCTTCAGCGGAAATGTGCCTCATCTCGCCTGGAGGGCAAAACCTTCTGGATTTTCTCGAGTTGAGGCAGGTGCTCTAGACTTACGACGGGGACCTCAGGGACCCGCTGTGGTGGCCTCAGGAAAGGCCAGTCCCCATGCGAGTTCCTCGGGGGCCTCTCGGGATTCCTCTGCAGTCGGTTCCGGGGCCTGAGACCTTGTGTGGAGTCGGGGCCGGAACCTGAGGATTCCTCTCCAGTGCTGACATGGATCTTGGGGGAACTTCTGGAGTCTCCCCAGGGGAGTCAGTCCTCGTCCTGAATGCGGGCATGCACTTGCACTTTCCTAAAGAGCGGTAGCAGCAGTGTCACGCAGTCCGCCACGAGGATCAATGGATCTATGGTTTTTCCTCGAGTCTTTCCCACGAGGCTTTCCCACAAGGCTGTCCCACGTGCACACGTGGTGGGAGTCGATCCTCGGCTTGAACGTCAAGGCAGCGCAGGGAGAACTGGTTCCTCTGGAATGGACTTACACATCTGGGGTACTCTTGGAATGGTGGCACGACCCTGGAATTCCTCTCGCCTTTCCTGTGGAGAGTACCTCCTCTTGAGATGCGACGGGAACTCCGAAAATTCTTTCCCGACGAAACAGGGAAAGGATCCCTCATCTCGAGCTAGGAGGCGGAAACGGGGCTCCCCTGGATGTGTGCGGGACCCTCGTGCTTCCTCTCGAGTGGAGACGGGTATGTCGGGGAACTTCTTGAGTTGCAGCAAGGGTGTGAATGACCCTTTGGAAGTTCCAGTGGTTAGATGTGATTGGCCTCGAGAAGCCTCAGCGGAAATGGGCCTCATCTCGCCTGGAGGGCAAAACCTCCTGGATTTTCTCGAGTTGCGGCAGGTGCTCTCGACTTACGACGGGGACCTCAGGGACCCGCTCTGGTGGCCTCAGGAATGGCCAGTCCCCATGCGAGTTCCTCGGGGTCCTCTCGGGATTCCTCTGCCGTCGATGCCGGGGCCTAAGACCTTGTGTGGAGTCGGGTACGGAACCTGAGGATTCCTCTCCAGTGCTGACATGGATCTTGGGGTACTTCTGGAGTCTCCCCAGGGGAGTCAGTCCTCGTCTCGAATGCGGGCATGCACTTGCGCTTTCCTCCGGAGCGGTAGCAGCAGTGTCACGCAGTCCGCCGGGTGGATCAAAGGATCTATGGTTTTCCCTCGAGTCTTTCCCACGAGGCTTTCCCACGAGGCTTTCCCACAGGGCTGTCCCACGTGCACACGTGGTGGGAGTCGATCCTCGGCTTGAACGTCAAGGCAATGCAGGGAAAACAGGTTCCTCTGGAATGGACTGACACATCTGGGGGGCTCTTGGAATGGTGGCACGACCCTGGAGTTCCTCTCGCCTTTCCTGTGGAGAGTGCCTCCTCTTGAGATGCGACGGGAACGCCGGGAATTCTTTCCCTACGAAACAGGGAAAGGATCCCTCATCTCGAGCTAGGAGGCGAAACGGGGCTCCCCTGGATGTGTGCGGGACACCACGTGCTTCCTCTCGAGTGGAGACGGGTATGTCGGGGAACTTCTTGAGTTGCAGCAAGGGTGTGAAGGACCCTTTGGAATTTCCAGTGGTTAGATGTGATTGGCCTCGAGAAGCCTCAGCGGAAATGGGCCTCATCTCGCCTGGAGGGCAAAACCTCCTGGATTTTCTCGAGTTGCGGCAGGTGCTCTCGACTTACGACGGGGACCTCAGGGACCCGCTCTGGTGGCCTGAGGAAAGGCCAGTCCCCATGCGAGTTCCTCGGGGGCGTCTCGGGATTCCTCTCCCGTCGATGCCGGGGCCTAAGACCTTGTGTGGAGTCGGGGCCGGAACCTGAGGATTCCTCTCCAGTGCTGACATGGATCTTGGGGTACTTCTGGAATATCCCCAGGGGATTCAGTCCTCGTCTCGAATGCGGGCATGCACTTGCGCTTTCCTCCAGAGCGGTAGCAGCAGTGTCACGCAGTCCGCCGCGTGGATCAAAGGATCTATGGTTTTCCCTCGAGTCTTTCCCACGAGGCTTTCCCACGGGGCTTTCCCACAGGGCTGTCCCACGTGCACACGTGGTGGAAGTCGATCCTCGGCTTGAACGTCAAGGCAGTGCAGGGAAAAAAGGTTCCTCTGGAATGGACTGACACATCTGGGGGACTCTTGGAATGGTGTCTCGACCCTGGAGTTCCTCTCGCCTTTCCTGTGGAGAGCGCCTCCTCTTGAGATGCGACGGGAACGCCGTGAATTCTTTCCCTACGAAACAGGGAAAGGATCCCTCATCTCGAGCTAGGAGGCGGAAACGGGGCTCCCCTGGATGTTTGCGGGACACCACGTGCTTCCTCTCGAGTGCAGACGGGTATGTCGGGGAACTTCTTGAGTTGCAGCAAGGGTGTGAAGGACCCTTTGGAAGTTCCAGTGGTTAGATGTGATTGGCCTCGAGAAGCCTCAGCGGAAATGGGCCTCATCTGGCCTGGAGGGCAAAACCTCCTGGATTTTCTCGAGTTGCGGCACTTGCTCTCGACTTACGACGGGGACCTCAGGGACCCGCTCTGGTGGCTTCAGGAAAGGCCAGTCCCGATGCGAGTTCCTCGGGGGCCTCTCGGGATTCCTCTCCCGTCGATGGCGGGGCCTAAGTCCTTGTGTGGAGTCGGGGCCGGAACCTAAGGATTCCTCTCCAGTGCTGACATGGATCTTGGGGTACTTCTGGAGTCTCCCAGGGGAGTCAGTCCTCGTCTCGAATGCGGGCATGCACTTGCGCTTTCCTCCAGAGCGGTAGCAGCAGTGTCACGCAGTCCGGCGCGTGGATCAAAGGATCTATGGTTTTCCCTCGAGTCTTTCCCACGAGGCTTTCCCACGAGGCTTTCCTACAGGGCTGTCCCAGGTGCACACGTGGTGGGAGTGAATCCTCGGCTTGAACGTCAAGGCAGTGCAGGGAAAACAGGTTCCTCTGGAATGGACTGACACATCTGGGGGACTCTTGGAATGGTGGCACGACCCTGGAGTTCCTCTCGCCTTTCCAGTGGAGAGCGCCTCCTCTTGAGATGCGACGGGAACGCCGGGAAATCTTTCCCTACGAAACAGGGAAATGATCCCTCATCTCGAGCTAGGAGGCGAAACGGGGCTCCCCTGGATGTGTGCGGGACACCACGTGCTTCCTCTCGAGTGGAGACGGGTATGTCGGGGAACTTCTTGAGTTGCAGCAAGGGTGTGAAGGAGCCTTTGGAAGTTCCAGTGGTTAGATGTGATTGGCCTCGAGAAGCCTCAGTGGAAATGGGCCTCATCTCGCCTGGAGGGCAAAACCTCCTGGATTTTCTCGAGTTGCGGCAGGTGCTCTCGACGACGACGGGGACCTCAGGGACCCGCTCTGGTGGCCTCAGGAAAGGCCAGTCCCCATGCGAGTTCTTCGGGGGCCTCTCGGTATTCCTCTCCCGTCGATGCCGGGGCCTAAGACCTTGTGTGGAGTCGGGGCCGGAACCTGAGGATTCCTCTCCAGTGCTGACATGGATCTTGGGGTACTTCTGGAGTCTCCCCAGGGGAGTCAGTCCTGGTCTCGAATGCGGGCATGCACTTGCGCTTACCTCCAGAGCGGTAGCAGCAGTGTCACGCAGTCCGCCGCGTGGATCAAAGGATCTATGGTTTTCCCTCGAGTCTTTCCCACGAGGCTTTCCCACGAGGCTTTCCCACAGGGCTGTCCCACGTGCACACGTGGTGGGAGTCGATCCTCGGCTTGAACGTCAAGGCAGTGCAGGGAAAACAGTTTCCTCTGGAATGGACTGACACATCTGGGGGACTCTTGGAATGGTGGCACGACCCTGGAGTTCCTCTCGCCTTTCCTGTGGAGAGCGCCTCCTCTTGAGATGCGGCTGGAACGCCGGGAATTCTTTCCCTACGAAACAGGGAAGGATCCCTCATCTCGAGCTAGGAGGCGGAAACGGGGCTCCCCTGGATGTGTGAGGGACCCCACGTGCTTCCTCTCGGGTGGAGACGGGTATGTCGGGGAACTTCTTGAGTTGCAGCAAGGGTGTGAAGGACCCTTTGGAAGTTCCAGTGGTTAGATGTGATTGGCCTCGAGAAGCCTCAGCGGAAATGGGCCTCATCTCGCCTGGAGGGCAAAACCTCCTGGATTTTCTCGAGTTGCGGCAGGTGCTCTCGACTTACGACGGGGACCTCAGGGACCCGCTCTGGTGGCCTCAGGAAAGGCCAGTCCCCATACGAGTTCCTCGGGGGCCTCTAGGGATTCCTCTCCCGAATGCCGGGGCCTAAGACCTTGTGTGGAATCAGGGCCGGAACCTGAGGATTCCTCTCCAGTGCTGACATGGATCTTGGGGTACTTCTGGAGTCTCCCCAGGGGAGTCAGTCCTCGTCTCGAATGCGGGCAAGCACTTGTGCTTTCCTCCAGAGCGGTAGCAGCAGTGTCACACAGTCCGCCGCGTGGATCAAAGGATCTATGGTTTTCCCTCGAGTCTTTCCCACGATGCTTTCCCACGAGGCTTTCCCACAGGGCTGTCCCACGTGCACACGTGGTGGGAGTCGATCCTCGGCTTGAACGTCAAGGCAGTGCAGGGAAAAAAGGTTCCTCTGGAATGGACTGACACATCTGGGGGACTCTTGGAATGGTGTCACGACCCTGGAGTTCATCTCGCCTTTCCTGTGGAGAGCGCCTCCTCTTGAGATGCGACGGGAACGCCGGGAATTCTTTCCCTACGAAACAGGGAAAGGATCCCTCATCTCGAGGTAGGAGGCGGAAACGGGGCTCCCCTGGATGTGTGCGGGACCCCACGTGCTTCCTCTCGAGTGGAGACGGGTATGTCGGGGAACTTCTTGAGTAGCAGCAATGGTGTGAAGGACCCTTTGGAAGTTCCAGTGGTTAGATGTGATTGGCCTCGAGAAGCCTCAGCGGAAATGGGCCTCATCTGGCCTGGAGGGCAAAACCTCCTGGATTTTCTCGAGTTGCGGCAGGTGCTCTCGACTTACGACGGGGACCTCAGGGAACCGCTCTGGTGGCCTCAGGAAAGGTCAGTCCTCATGCGAGTTCCTCGGGGGCGTCTCGGGATTCCTCTCCCGTCGATGCCATGGCCTAAGACCTTGTGTGGAGTCGGGCCCGGAACCTGAGGATTCCTCTCCAGTGCTCACATGGATCTTGGGGTACTTCTGGAGTCTCCCCAGGGGAGTCAGTCCTCGTCTCGAATGCGGGCATGCACTTGCGCTTTCCTCCAGAGCAGTAGCAGCAGTGTCACGCAGTCCGCGGCGTGGATCAAAGGATCTATGGTTTTCCCTCGAGTCTTTCCCACGAGGCTTTCCCACGAGGCTTTCCCACAGGGCTGTCCCACGTGCACACGTGGTGGGAGTCGATCCTCGGCTTGAACGTCAAGGCAGTGCAGGGAAAACAGGTTCCTCTGGAATGGACTGACACATCTGGGGGACTCTTGGAATGGTGGCACGACCCTGGAGTTCCTCTCGCCTTTCCTGTGGAGAGCGCCTCCTCTTGAGATGCGACGGGAACGCCGGGAATTCTTTCCCTACGAAACAGGGAAAGGATCCCTCATCTCGAGCTAGGAGGTGAAACGGGGCTCCCCTGGATGTGTGCGGGACACCACGTGCTTCCTCTCGAGTGGAGACGGGTATGTCGGGGAACTTCTTGAGTTGCAGCAAGGGTGTGAAGGACCCTTTGGAAGTTCCAGTGGTTAGATGTGATTGGCCTCGAGAAGCCTCAGTGGAAATGGGCCTCATCTCGCCTGGAGGGCAAAACCTCCTGGATTTTCTCGAGTTGCGGCACTTGCTCTCGACTTACGACGGGGACCTCAGGGACCCGCTCTGGTGGCTTCAGGAAAGGCCAGTCCCGATGCGAGTTCCTCGGGGGCCTCTCGGGATTCCTCTCCCGTCGATGGCGGGGCCTAAGTCCTTGTGTGGAGTCGGGGCCGGAACCTAAGGATTCCTCTCCAGTGCTGACATGGATCTTGGGGTACTTCTGGAGTCTCCCCAGGGGAGTCAGTCCTCGTCTCGAATGCGGGCATGCACTTGCGCTTTCCTCCAGAGCGGTAGCAGCAGTGTCCCGCAGTCCGGCGCGTGGATCAAAGGATCTATGGTTTTCCCTCGAGTCTTTCCCACGAGGCTTTCCCACGAGGCTTTCCCACAGGGCTGTCCCACGTGCACACGTGGTGGGAGTCGATCCTCGGCTTGAACGTCAAGGCAGTGCAGGGAAAACAGGTTCCTCTGGAATGGACTGACACATCTGGGGGACTCTTGGAATGGTGGCACGACCCTGGAGTTCCTCTCGCCTTTCCTGTGGAGAGCGCCTCCTCTTGAGATGCGACGGGAACGCCGGGAATTCTTTCCCTACGAAACAGGGAAAGGATCCCTCATCTCGAGCTAGGAGGTGAAACGGGGCTCCCCTGGATGTGTGCGGGACACCACGTGCTTCCTCTCGAGTGGAGACGGGTATGTCGGGGAACTTCTTGAGTTTCAGCAAGGGTGTGAAGGAGCCTTTGGAAGTTCCAGTGGTTAGATGTGATTGGCCTCGAGAAGCCTCAGTGGAAATGGGCCTCATCTCGCCTGGAGGGCAAAACCTCCTGGATATTCTCGAGTTGCGGCAGGTGCTCTCGACGAAGACGGGGACCTCAGGGACCCGCTCTGGTGGCCTCAGGAAAGGCCAGTCCCCATGCGAGTTCTTCGGGGGCCTCTCGGTATTCCTCTCCCGTCGATGCCGGGGCCTAAGACCTTGTGTGGAGTCGGGGCCGGAACCTGAGGATTCCTCTCCAGTGCTGACATGGATCTTGGGGTACTTCTGGAGTCTCCCCAGGGGAGTCAGTCCTCGTCTCGAATGCGGGCATGCACTTGCGCTTTCCTCCAGAGCGGTAGCAGCAGTGTCACGCAGTCCGCCGCGTGGATCAAAGGATCTATGGTTTTCCCTCGAGTCTTTCCCACGAGGCTTTCCCACGAGGCTTTCCCACAGGGCTGTCCCACGTGCACACGTGGTGGGAGTCGATCCTCGGCTTGAACGTCAAGGCAGTGCAGGGAAAACAGTTTCCTCTGGAATGGACTGACACATCTGGGGGACTCTTGGAATGGTGGCACGACCCTGGAGTTCCTCTCGCCTTTCCTGTGGAGAGCGCCTCCTCTTGAGATGCGACGGGAACGCCGGGAATTCTTTCCCTACGAAACAGGGAAAGGATCCCTCATCTCGAGCTAGGAGGCGGAAACGGGGCTCCCCTGGATGTGTGCGGGACCCCACGTGCTTCCTCTCGAGTGGAGACGGGTATGTCGGGGAATTTCATGAGTTGCAGCAATGGTGTGAAGAACCCTTTGGAAGTTCCAGTGGTTAGATGTGATTGGCCTCGAGAAGCCTCAGCGGAAATGGGCCTCATCTCGCCTGGAGGGCAAAACCTCCTGGATTTTCTCGAGTTGCGGCAGGTGCTCTCGACTAACGACGAGAACCTCAGGGACCCGCTCTGGTGGCCTCAGGAAAGGCCAGTCCCCATGTGAGTTCCTCAGGGGCCTCTCGGGATTCCTCTCCCGTCGATGGCGGGGCCTAAGACCGTGTGTAGAGTCGGGGCCGGAACCTTAGGATTCCTCTCCAGTGCTGACATGGATCTTGGGGTACTTCTGGAGTCTCCCCAGGGGAGTCAGTCCTCGTCTCGAATGCGGGCATGCACTTGCGCTTTCCTCCAGAGCGGTAGCAGCAGTGTCACGCAGTCCGCCGCGTGGATCAAAGGATCTATGGTTTTCCCTCGAGTCTTTCCCACGAGGCTTTCCCACGAGTCTTTCCCACAGGGCTGTCCCACGTGCACACGTGGTGGGACTCGATCCTCGGCTCCAACGTCAAGGCAGTGCAGGGAAAACAGGTTCCTCTGGAATTGACTGACACATCTGGGGGACTCTTGGAATGGTGTCACGACCCTGGAGTTCCTATCGCCTTTCCCGTGGAGAGCGCCTCCTCTTGAGATGCGACGGGAACGCCGGGAATTCTTTCCCTACGAAACAGAGAATGATCCCTCATCTCGAGCTAGGAGGCGGAAACGGGGCTCCACTGGATGTGTGAGGGACACCACGTGCTTCCTCTCGAGTGGAGACGGGTATGTCGGGGAACTTCTTGAGTAGCAGCAATGGTGTGAAGGACCCTTTGGAAGTTCCAGTGGTTAGATGTGATTGGCCTCGAGAAGCCTCAGCGGAAATGGGCCTCATCTGGCCTGGAGGGCAAAACCTCCTGGATTTTCTCGAGTTGCAGCAGGTGCTCTCGACTTACGACGGGGACCTCAGGGAACCGCTCTGGTGGCCTCAGGAAAGGGCAGTCCTCATGCGAGTTCCTCGGGGGCGTCTCGGGATTCGTCTCCCGTCGATGCCATGGCCTAAGACCTTGTGTGGAGTCGGGCCCGGAACCTGAGGATTCCTCTCCAGTGCTCACATGGATCTTGGGGTACTTCTGGAGTCTCCCCAGGGGAGTCAGTCCTCGTCTCGAATGCGGGCATGCACTTGCGCTTTCCTCCAGAGCAGTAGCAGCAGTGTCACGCAGTCCGCGGCGTGGATCAAAGGATCTATGGTTTTCCCTCGAGTCTTTCCCACGAGGCTTTCCCACGAGGCTTTCCCACAGGGCTGTCCCACGTGCACACGTGGTGGGAGTCGATCCTCGGCTTGAACGTCAAGGCAGTGCAGGGAAAACAGGTTCCTCTGGAATGGACTGACACATCTGGGGGACTCTTGGAATGGTGGCACGACCCTGGAGTTCCTCTCGCCTTTCCTGTGGAGAGCGCCTCCTCTTGAGATGCGACGGGAACGCCGGGAATTCTTTCCCTACGAAACAGGGAAAGGATCCCTCATCTCGAGCTAGGAGGTGAAACGGGGCTCCCCTGGATGTGTGCGGGACACCACGTGCTTCCTCTCGAGTGGAGACGGGTATGTCGGGGAACTTCTTGAGTTGCAGCAAGGGTGTGAAGGAGCCTTTGGAAGTTCCAGTGGTTAGATGTGATTGGCCTCGAGAAGCCTCAGTGGAAATGGGCCTCATCTCGCCTGGAGGGCAAAACCTCCTGGATATTCTCGAGTTGCGGCAGGTGCTCTCGACGAAGACGGGGACCTCAGGGACCCGCTCTGGTGGCCTCAGGAAAGGCCAGTCCCCATGCGAGTTCTTCGGGGGCCTCTCGGTATTCCTCTCCCGTCGATGCCGGGGCCTAAGACCTTGTGTGGAGTCGGGGCCGGAACCTGAGGATTCCTCTCCAGTGCTGACATGGATCTTGGGGTACTTCTGGAGTCTCCCCAGGGGAGTCAGTCCTCGTCTCGAATGCGGGCATGCACTTGCGCTTTCCTCCAGAGCGGTAGCAGCAGTGTCACGCAGTCCGCCACGTGGATCAAAGGATCTATGGTTTTCCCTCGAGTCTTTCCCACGAGGCTTTCCCACGAGGCTTTCCCACAGGGCTGTCCCACGTGCACACGTGGTGGGAGTCGATCCTCGGCTTGAACGTCAAGGCAGTGCAGGGAAAACAGTTTCCTCTGGAATGGACTGACACATCTGGGGGACTCTTGGAATGGTGGCACGACCCTGGAGTTCCTCTCGCCTTTCCTGTGGAGAGCGCCTCCTCTTGAGATGCGACGGGAACGCCGGGAATTCTTTCCCTACGAAACAGGGAAAGGATCCCTCATCTCGAGCTAGGAGGCGGAAACGGGGCTCCCCTGGATGTGTGCGGGACCCCACGTGCTTCCTCTCGAGTGGAGACGGGTATGTCGGGGAATTTCATGAGTTGCAGCAATGGTGTGAAGAACCCTTTGGAAGTTCCAGTGGTTAGATGTGATTGGCCTCGAGAAGCCTCAGCGGAAATGGGCCTCATCTCGCCTGGAGGGCAAAACCTCCTGGATTTTCTCGAGTTGCGGCAGGTGCTCTCGACTAACGACGAGAACCTCAGGGACCCGCTCTGGTGGCCTCAGGAAAGGCCAGTCCCCATGCGAGTTCTTCGGGGGTCTCTCGGTATTCCTCTCCCGTCGATGCCGGGGCCTAAGACCTTGTGTGGAGTCGGGGCCGGAACCTGAGGATTCCTCTCCAGTGCTGACATGGATCTTGGGGTACTTCTGGAGTCTCCCCAGGGGAGTCAGTCCTCGTCTCGAATGCGGGCATGCACTTGCGCTTTCCTCCAGAGCGGTAGCAGCAGTGTCACGCAGTCCGCCGCATGGATCAAAGGATCTATGGTTTTCCCTCGAGTCTTTCCCACGAGGCTTTCCCACGAGGCTTTCCCACAGGGCTGTCCCACGTGCACACGTGGTGGGAGTCGATCCTCGGCTTGAACGTCAAGGCAGTGCAGGGAAAACAGTTTCCTCTGGAATGGACTGACACATCTGGGGGACTCTTGGAATGGTGGCAAGACCCTGGAGTTCCTCTCGCCTTTCCTGTGGAGAGCGCCTCCTCTTGAGATGCGACGGGAACGCCGGGAATTCTTTCCCTACGAAACAGGGAAAGGATCCCTCATCTCGAGCTAGGAGGCGGAAACGGGGCTCCCCTGGATGTGTGCGGGACCCCACGTGCTTCCTCTCGAGTGGAGACGGGTATGTCGGGGAATTTCATGAGTTGCAGCAATGGTGTGAAGAACCCTTTGGAAGTTCCAGTGGTTAGATGTGATTGGCCTCGAGAAGCCTCAGCGGAAATGGGCCTCATCTCGCCTGGAGGGCAAAACCTCCTGGATTTTCTCGAGTTGCGGCAGGTGCTCTCGACTAACGACGAGAACCTCAGGGACCCGCTCTGGTGGCCTCAGGAAAGGCCAGTCCCCATGTGAGTTCCTCAGGGGCCTCTCGGGATTCCTCTCCCGTCGATGGCGGGTCCTAAGACCGTGTGTAGAGTCGGGGCCGGAACCTTAGGATTCCTCTCCAGTGCTGACATGGATCTTGGGGTACTTCTGGAGTCTCCCCAGGGGAGTCAGTCCTCGTCTCGAATGCGGGCATGCACTTGCGCTTTCCTCTAGAGCGGTAGCAGCAGTGTCACGCAGTCCGCCGCGTGGATCAAAGGATCTATGGTTTTCCCTCGAGTCTTTCCCACGAGGCTTTCCCACGAGGCTTTCCCACAGGACTGTCCCACGTGCACACGTGGTGGGACTCGATCCTCGGCTCCAACGTCAAGGCAGTGCAGGGAAAACAGGTTCCTCTGTAATTGACTGACACATCTGGGGGACTCTTGGAATGGTGTCACGACCCTGGAGTTCCTATCGCCTTTCCCGTGGAGAGCGCCTCCTCTTGAGATGCGACGGGAACGCCGGGAATTCTTTCCCTACGAAACAGAGAAGGATCCCTCATCTCGAGCTAGGAGGCGGAAACGGGGCTCCACTGGATGTGTGAGGGACCCCACGTGCTTCCTCTCGAGTGGAGACGGGTATGTCGGGGAACTTCTTGAGTTGCAGCAATGGTGTGAAGGACCCTTTGGAAGTTCCAGTGGTTAGATGTGATTGGCCTCGAGAAGCCTCAGCGGAAATGGGCCTCATCTCGCCTGGAGGGCAAAACCTCCTGGATTTTCTCGAGTTGCGGCAGGTGCTCTCGACTTACGACGGGGACCTCAGGGAACCGCTCTGGTGGCCTCAGGAAAGGCCAGTCCCCATGTGAGTTCCTCGGGGGCCTCTCGGGATTCCTCTCCCGTCGATGCTAGGGCCTAAGACCTTGTGTGGAGTCGGGGCCGGAACCTGAGGATTCCTCTCCAGTTCTGACATGGATCTTGGGGTACTTCTGGAGTCTCCCCAGGGGAGTCAGTCCTCGTCTCGAATGCGGGCATGCACTTGCGCTTTCCTCCAGAGCGGTAGCAGCAGTGTCACGCAGTCCGCCGCGTGGATCAAAGGATCTATGGTTTTCCCTCGAGTCTTTCCCACGAGGCTTTCCCACGAGGCTTTCCCACAGGGCTGTCCCACGTGCACACGTGGTGGGAGTCGATCCTCGGCTTGAACGTCAAGGCAGTGCAGGGAAAACAGGTTCCTCTGGAATGGACTGACACATCTGGGGGACTCTTGGAATGGTGGCACGACCCTGGAGTTCCTCTCGCCTTTCCTGTGGAGAGCGCCTCCTCTTGAGATGCGACGGGAACGCCGGGAATTCTTTCCATACGAAACAGAGAAGGATCCCTCATCTCGAGCTAGGAGGCGGAAACGGGGCTCCACTGGATGTGTGAGGGACCCCACGTGCTTCCTCTCGAGTGAAGACGGGTATGTCGGGGAACTTCTTGAGTTGCAGCAATGGTGTGAAGGACCCTTTGGAAGTTCCAGTGGTTAGATGTGATTGGCCTCGAGAAGCCTCAGCGGAAATTGGCCTCATCTCGCCTGGAGGGCAAAACCTCCTGGATTTTCTCCAGTTGCGGCAGGTGCTCTCGACTTACGACGGGGACCTCAGGGAACCGCTCTGGTGGCCTCAGGAAAGGCCAGTCCCCATGTGAGTTCCTCGGGGACCTCTCGGGATTCCTCTCCCGTCGATGCTAGGGCCTAAGACCTTGTGTGGAGTCGGGGCCGGAACCTGAGGATTCCTCTCCAGTTCTGACATGGATCTTGGGGTACTTCTGGAGTCTCCCCAGGGGAGTCAGTCCTCGTCTCGAATGCGGGCATGCACTTGCGCTTTCCTCCAGAGCGGTAGCAGCAGTGTCACGCAGTCCGCCGCGTGGATCAAAGGATCTATGGTTTTCCCTCGAGTCTTTCCCACGAGGCTTTCCCACGAGGCTTTCCCACAGGGCTGTCCCACGTGCACACGTGGTGGGAGTCGATCCTCGGCTTGAACGTCAAGGCAGTGCAGGGAAAACAGGTTCCTCTGGAATGGACTGACACATCTGGGGGACTCTTGGAATGGTGGCACGACCCTGGAGTTCCTCTCGCCTTTCCTGTGGAGAGCGCCTCCTCTTGAGATGCGACGGGAACGCCGGGAATTCTTTCCCTTCGAAACAGGGAAAGGATCCCTCATCTCGAGCTTGGAGGCGAAACGGGGCTCCCCTGGATGTGTGCGGGACACCACGTGCTTCCTCTCGAGTGGAGACGGGTATGTCGGGGAACTTCTTGAGTTGCAGCAAGGGTGTGAAGGACCCTTTGGAAGTTCCAGTGGTTAGATGTGATTGGCCTCGAGAAGCCTCAGCGGAAATGGGCCTCATCTCGCCTGGAGGGCAAAACCTCCTGGATTTTCTCGAGTTGCGGCAGGTGCTCTCGACTTACGACGGGGACCTCAGGGACCCGCTCTGGTGGCCTCAGGAAAGGCCAGTCCCCATGCGAGTTCCTCGGGGCCGTCTCGGGATTCCTCTCCGTCGATGCCGGGGCCTAAGACCTTGTGTGGAGTCGGGGCCGGAACCTGAGGATTCCTCTCCAGTGCTGACATGGATCTTGGGGTAATTCTGGAGTCTCCCCAGGGGAGTCAGTCCTCGTCTCGAATGCGGGCATGCACTTGCGCTTTCCTCCAGAGCGGTAGCAGCAGTGTCACGCAGTCCGCCGCGTGGATCAAAGGATCTATGGTTTTCCCTCGAGTCTTTCCCACGAGGCTTTCCCACGAGGCTTTCCCACAGGGCTGTCCCACGTGCACACGTGGTGGGAGTCGATCCTCGGCTTGAATGTCAAGGCAGTGCAGGGAAAACAGGTTCCTCTGGAATGGGCTGACACATCTGGGGGACTCTTGGAATGGTGGCACGACCCTGGAGTTCCTCTCGCCTTTCCTGTGGAGAGCGCCTCCTCTTGAGATGCGGCTGGAACGCCGGGAATTCTTTCCCTACGAAACAGGGAAGGATCCCTCATCTCGAGCTAGGAGGCGGAAACGGGGCTCCCCTGGATGTGTGAGGGACCCCACGTGCTTCCTCTCGGGTGGAGACGGGTATGTCGGGGAACTTCTTGAGTTGCAGCAAGGGTGTGAAGGACCCTTTGGAAGTTCCAGTGGTTAGATGTGATTGGCCTCGAGAAGCCTCAGGGGAAATGGGCCTCATCTCGCCTGGAGGGCAAAACCTCCTGGATTTTCTCGAGTTGCGGCAGGTGCTCTCGACTTACGACGGGGACCTCAGGGACCCGCTCTGGTGGCCTCAGGAAAGGCCAGTCCCCATGCGAGTTCCTCGGGGGCCTCTAGGGATTCCTCTCCTGAATGCCGGGGCCTAAGAACTTGTGTGGAATCAGGGCCGGAACCTGAGGATTCCTCTCCAGTGCTGACATGGATCTTGGGGTACTTCTGGAGTCTCCCCAGTGGAGTCAGTCCTCGTCTCGAATGCGGGCATGCACTTGTGCTTTCCTCCAGAGCGGTAGCAGCAGTGTCACACAGTCCGCCGCGTGGATCAAAGGATCTATGGTTTTCCCTCGAGTCTTTCCCACGATGCTTTCCCACGAGGCTTTCCCACAGGGCTGTCCCACGTGCACACGTGGTGGGAGTCGATCCTCGGCTTGAACGTCAAGGCAGTGCAGGGAAAACAGGTTCCTCTGGAATGGACTGACACATCTGGGGGACTCTTGGAATGGTGTCACGACCCTGGAGTTCCTCTCGCCTTTCCTGTGGAGAGCGCCTCCTCTTGAGATGCGACGGGAACGCCGGGAATTCTTTCCCTACGAAACAGGGAAAGGATCCCTCATCTCGAGCTAGGAGGCGGAAACGGGGCTCCCCTGGATGTGTGCGGGACCCCACGTGCTTCCTCTCGAATGGAGACGGGTATGTCGGGGAACTTCTTGAGTAGCAGCAATGGTGTGAAGGACCCTTTGGAAGTTCCAGTGGTTAGATGTGATTGGCCTCGAGAAGCCTCAGCGGAAATGGGCCTCATCTGGCCTGGAGGGCAAAACCTCCTGGATTTTCTCGAGTTGCGGCAGGTGCTCTCGACTTACGACAGGGACCTCAGGGAACCGCTCTGGTGGCCTCAGGAAAGGTCAGTCCTCATGCGAGTTCCTCGGGGGCGTCTCGGGATTCCTCTCCCGTCGATGCCATGGCCTAAGACCTTGTGTGGAGTCGGGCCCGGAACCTGAGGATTCCTCTCCAGTGCTCACATGGATCTTGGGGTACTTCTGGAGTCTCCCCAGGGGAGTCAGTCCTCGTCTCGAATGCGGGCATGCACTTGCGCTTTCCTCCAGAGCAGTAGCAGCAGTGTCACGCAGTCCGCGGCGTGGATCAAAGGATCTATGGTTTTCCCTCGAGTCTTTCCCACGAGGCTTTCCCACGAGGCTTTCCCACAGGGCTGTCCCACGTGCACACGTGGTGGGAGTCGATCCTCGGCTTGAACGTCAAGGCAGTGCAGGGAAAACAGGTTCCTCTGGAATGGACTGACACATCTGGGGGACTCTTGGAATGGTGGCACGACCCTGGAGTTCCTCTCGCCTTTCCTGTGGAGAGCGCCTCCTCTTGAGATGCGACGGGAACGCCGGGAATTCTTTCCCTACGAAACAGGGAAAGGATCCCTCATCTCGAGCTAGGAGGTGAAACGGGGCTCCCCTGGATGTGTGCGGGACACCACGTGCTTCCTCTCGAGTGGAGACGGGTATGTCGGGGAACTTCTTGAGTTGCAGTAAGGGTGTGAAGGAGCCTTTGGAAGTTCCAGTGGTTAGATGTGATTGGCCTCGAGAAGCCTCAGTGGAAATGGGCCTCATCTCGCCTGGAGGGCAAAACCTCCTGGATATTCTCGAGTTGCGGCAGGTGCTCTCGACGACGATGGGGACCTCAGGGACCCGCTCTGGTGGCCTCAGGAAAGGCCAGTCCCCATGCGAGTTCTTCGGGGGCCTCTCGGTATTCCTCTCCCGTCGATGCCGGGGCCTAAGACCTTGTGTGGAGTCGGGGCCGGAACCTGAGGATTCCTCTCCAGTGCTGACATGGATCTTGGGGTACTTCTGGAGTCTCCCCAGGGGAGTCAGTCCTCGTCTCGAATGCGGGCATGCACTTGCGCTTTCCTCCAGAGCGGTAGCAGCAGTGTCACGCAGTCCGCCGCGTGGATCAAAGGATCTATGGTTTTCCCTCGAGTCTTTCCCACGAGGCTTTCCCACGAGGCTTTCCCACAGGGCTGTCCCACGTGCACACGTGGTGGGAGTCGATCCTCGGCTTGAACGTCAAGGCAGTGCAGGGAAAACAGTTTCCTCTGGAATGGACTGACACATCTGGGGGACTCTTGGAATGGTGGCACGACCCTGGAGTTCCTCTCGCCTTTCCTGTGGAGAGCGCCTCCTCTTGAGATGCGACGGGAACTCCGGGAATTCTTTCCCTACGAAACAGGGAAAGGATCCCTCATCTCGAGCTAGGAGGCGGAAACGGGGCTCCCCTGGATGTGTGCGGGACCCCACGTGCTTCCTCTCGAGTGGAGACGGGTATGTTGGGGAATTTCATGAGTTGCAGCAATGGTGTGAAGAACCCTTTGGAAGTTCCAGTGGTTAGATGTGATTGGCCTCGAGAAGCCTCAGCGGAAATGGGCCTCATCTCGCCTGGAGGGCAAAACCTCCTGGATTTTCTCGAGTTGCGGCAGGTGCTCTCGACTAACGACGAGAACCTCAGGGACCCGCTCTGGTGGCCTCAGGAAAGGCCAGTCCCCATGTGAGTTCCTCAGGGGCCTCTCGGGATTCCTCTCCCGTTGATGGCGGGGCCTAAGACCGTGTGTAGAGTCGTGGCCGGAACCTTAGGATTCCTCTCCAGTGCTGACATGGATCTTGGGGTACTTCTGGAGTCTCCCCAGGGGAGTCAGTCCTCGTCTCGAATGCGGGCATGCACTTGCGCTTTCCTCCAGAGCGGTAGCAGCAGTGTCACGCAGTCCGCCGCGTGGATCAAAGGATCTATGGTTTTCCCTCGAGTCTTTCCCACGAGGCTTTCCCACGAGGCTTTCCCACAGGGCTGTCCCACGTGCACACGTGGTGGGACTCGATCCTCGGCTCCAACGTCAAGGCAGTGCAGGGAAAACAGGTTCCTCTGGAATTGACTGACACATCTGGGGGACTCTTGGAATGGTGTCACGACCCTGGAGTTCCTATCGCCTTTCCCGTGGAGAGCGCCTCCTCTTGAGATGCGACGGGAACGCCGGGAATTCTTTCCCTACGAAACAGAGAAGGATCCCTCATCTCGAGCTAGGAGGCGGAAACGGGGCTCCACTGGATGTGTGAAGGACCCCACGTGCTTCCTCTCGAGTGGAGACGGGTATGTCGGGGAACTTCTTGAGTTGCAGCAATGGTGTGAAGGACCCTTTGGAAGTTCCAGTGGTTAGATGTGATTGGCCTCGAGAAGCCTCAGCGGAAATGGGCCTCATCTCGCCTGGAGGGCAAAACCTCCTGGATTTTCTCGAGTTGAGGCAGGTGCTCTCGACTTACGACGGGGACCTCAGGGAACCGCTCTGGTGGCCTCAGGAAAGGCCAGTCCCCATGTGAGTTCCTCGGGGGCCTCTCGGGATTCCTCTCCCGTCGATGCTAGGGCCTAAGACCTTGTGTGGAGTCGGGGCCGGAAGCTGAGGATTCCTCTCCAGTGCTGACATGGATCTTGGGGTACTTCTGGAGTCTCCCCAGGGGAGTCAGTCCTCGTCTCGAATGCGGGCATGCACTTGCGCTTTCCTCCAGAGCGGTAGCAGCAGTGTCACGCAGTCCGCCGCGTGGATCAAAGGATCTATGGTTTTCCCTCGAGTCTTTCCCACGAGGCTTTCCCACGAGGCTTTCCCACAGGGCTGTCCCACGTGCACACGTGGTGGGAGTCGATCCTCGGCTTGAACGTCAAGGCAGTGCAGGGAAAACAGGTTCTTCTGGAATGGACTGACACATCTGGGGGACTCTTGGAATGGTGGCACGACCCTGGAGTTCCTCTCGCCTTTCCTGTGGAGAGCGCCTCCTCTTGAGATGCGACGGGAACGCCGGGAATTCTTTCCCTTCGAAACAGGGAAAGGATCCCTCATCTCGAGCTTGGAGGCGAAACGGGGCTCCCCTGGATGTGTGCGGGACACCACGTGCTTCCTCTCGAGTGGAGACGGGTATGTCGGGGAACTTCTTGAGTTACAGCAAGGGTGTGAAGGACCCTTTGGAAGTTCCAGTGGTTAGATGTGATTGGCCTCGAGAAGCCTCAGCGGAAATGGGCCTCATCTCGCCTGGAGGGCAAAACCTCCTGGATTTTCTCGAGTTGCGGCAGGTGCTCTCGACTTACGACGGGTACCTCAGGGACCCGCTCTGGTGGCCTCAGGAAAGGCCAGTCCCCATGCGAGTTCCTCGGGGCCGTCTCGGGATTCCTCTCCCGTCGATGCCGGGGCCTAAGACCTTGTGTGGAGTCGGTGCCGGAACCTGAGGATTCCTCTCCAGTGCTGACATGGATCTTGGGGTAATTCTGGAGTCTCCCCAGGGGAGTCAGTCCTCGTCTCGAATGCGGGCATGCACTTGCGCTTTCCTCCAGAGCGGTAGCAGCAGTGTCACGCAGTCCGCCGCGTGGATCAAAGGATCTATGGTTTTCCCTCGAGTCTTTCCCACGAGGCTTTCCCACGAGGCTTTCCCACAGGGCTGTCCCACGTGCACACGTGGTGGGAGTCGATCCTCGGCTTGAACGTCAAGGCAGTGCAGGGAAAACAGGTTCCTCTGGAATGGGCTGACACATCTGGGGGACTCTTGGAATGGTGGCACGACCCTGGAGTTCCTCTCGCCTTTCCTGTGGAGAGCGCCTCCTCTTGAGATGCGGCTGGAACGCCGGGAATTCTTTCCCTACGAAACAGGGAAGGATCCCTCATCTCGAGCTAGGAGGCGGAAACGGGGCTCCCCTGGATGTGTGAGGGACCCCACGTGCTTCCTCTCGGGTGGAGACGGGTATGTCGGGGAACTTCTTGAGTAGCAGCAATGGTGTGAATGACCCTTTGGAAGTTCCAGTGGTTAGATGTGATTGGCCTCGAGAAGCCTCAGCGGAAATGGGCCTCATCTGGCCTGGAGGGCAAAACCTCCTGGATTTTCTCGAGTTGCGGCAGGTGCTCTCGACTTACGACGGGGACCTCAGGGAACCGCTCTGGTGGCCTCAGGAAAGGCCAGTCCTCATGCGAGTTCCTCGGGGGCGTCTCGGGATTCCTCTCCCGTCGATGCCGGGGCCTAAGACCTTGTGTGGAGTCGGTGCCGGAACCTGAGGATTCCTCTCCAGTGCTGACATGGATCTTGGGGTACTTCTGGAGTCTCCCCAGGGGAGTCAGTCCTCGTCTCGAATGCGGGCATGCACTTGCGCTTTCCTCCAGAGCGGTAGCAGCAGTGTCACGCAGTCCTCCGCGTGGATCTAAGGATCTATGGTTTTCCCTCGAGTCTTTCCCACGAGGCTTTCCCACGAGGCTTTCCCACAGGGCTGTCCCACGTGCACACGTGGTGGGAGTCGATCCTCGGCTTGAACGTCAAGGCAGTGCAGGGAAAACAGGTTCCTCTGGAATGGGCTGACACATCTGGGGGACTCTTCGAATGGTGGCACGACCCTGGAGTTCCTCTCGCCTTTCCTGTGGAGAGCGCCTCCTCTTGAGATGCGGCTGGAACGCCGGGAATTCTTTCCCTACGAAACAGGGAAGGATCCCTCATCTCGAGCTAGGAGGCGGAAACGGGGCTCCCCTGGATGTGTGAGGGACCCCACGTGCTTCCTCTCGGGTGGAGACGGGTATGTCGGGGAACTTCTTGAGTTGCAGCAAGGGTGTGAAGGACCCTTTGGAAGTTCCAGTGGTTAGATGTGATTGGCCTCGAGAAGCCTCAGGGGAAATGGGCCTCATCTCGCCTGGAGGGCAAAACCTCCTGGATTTTCTCGAGTTGCGGCAGGTGCTCTCGACTTACGACGGGGACCTCAGGGACCCGCTCTGGTGGCCTCAGGAAAGGCCAGTCCCCATGCGAGTTCCTCGGGGGCCTCTAGGGATTCCTCTCCCGTCGATGCCGGGGCCTAAGACCTTGTGTGGAGTCGGGGCCGGAACCTGAGGATTTCTCTCCAGTGCTGACATGGATCTTGGGGTACTTCTCGAGTCTCCCCAGGGGAGTCAGTCCTCGTCTCGAATGCGGGCATACACTTGCGCTTTCCTCCAGAGCGGTAGCAGCAGTGTCACGCAGTCCTCCGCGTGGATCAAAGGATCTATGGTTTTCCCTCGAGTCTTTCCCACGAGGCTTTCCCACGAGGCTTTCCCACAGGGCTGTCCCACGTGCACACGTGGTGGGAGTGGATCCTCGGCTTGAACGTCAAGGCAGTGCAGGGAAAACAGGTTCCTCTGGAATGGACTGACACATCTGGGGGACTCTTGGAATGGTGGCACGACCCTGGAGTTCCTCTCGGCTTTCCTGTGGAGAGCGCCTCCTCTTGAGATGCGACGGGAACGCCGGGAATTCTTTCCCTTCGAAACAGGGAAAGGATCCCTCATCTCGAGCTTGGAGGCGAAACGGGGCTCCCCTGGATGTGTGCGGGACACCACGTGCTTCCTCTCGAGTGGAGACGGGTATGTCGGGGAAGTTCTTGAGTTGCAGCAAGGGTGTGAAGGACCCTTTGGAAGTTCCAGTGGTTAGATGTGATTGGCCTCGAGAAGCCTCAGCGGAAATGGGCCTCATCTCGCCTGGAGGGCAAAACCTCCTGGATTTTCTCGAGTTGCGGCAGGTGCTCTCGACTTACGACGGGGACCTCAGGGACCCGCTCTGGTGGCCTCAGGAAAGGCCAGTCCCCATGCGAGTTCCTCGGGGGCCTCTCGGGATTCCTCTCCCGTCGATGCCGGGGCCTAAGACGCTGTGTGGATTCGGGGCCGGAACCTGAGGATTCCTCTCCAGTGCTGACATGGATCTTGGGGTACTTCTGGAGTCTCCCCAGGGGAGTCAGTCCTCGTCTCGAATGCGGGCATGCACTTGCGCTTTCCTCCAGAGCGGTAGCAGCAGTGTCACGCAGTCCGCCACGTGGATCAAAGGATCTATGGTTTTCCCTCGAGTCTTTCCCACGAGGCTTTCCCACGAGGCTTTCCCACAGGGCTGTTCCACGTGCACACGTGGTGGGAGTCGATCCTCGGCTTGAACGTCAAGGCAGTGCAGGGAAAACAGGTTCCTCTGGAATGGGCTGACACATCTGGGGGACTCTTGGAATGGTGGCACGACCCTGGAGTTCCTCTCGCCTTTCCTGTGGAGAGCGCCTCCTCTTGAGATGCGGCTGGAACGCCGGGAATTCTTTCCCTACGAAACAGGGAAGGATCCCTCATCTCGAGCTAGGAGGCGGAAACGGGGCTCCCCTGGATGTGTGAGGGACCCCACGTGCTTCCTCTCGGGTGGAGACGGGTATGTCGGGGAACTTCTTGAGTTGCAGCAAGGGTGTGAAGGACCCTTTGGAAGTTCCAGTGGTTAGATGTGATTGGCCTCGAGAAGCCTCAGGGGAAATGGGCCTCATCTCGCCTGGAGGGCAAAACCTCCTGGATTTTCTCGAGTTGCGGCAGGTGCTCTCGACTTACGACGGGGACCTCAGGGACCCGCTCTGGAGGCCTCAGGAAAGGCCAGTCCCCATGCGAGTTCCTCGGGGGCCTCTAGGGATTCCTCTCCCGTCGATGCCGGGGCCTAAGATCTTGTGTGGAGTCGGGGCTGGAACCTGAGGATTTCTCTCCAGTGCTGACATGGATCTTGGGGTACTTCTCGAGTCTCCCCAGGGGAGTCAGTCCTCGTCTCGAATGCGGGCATACACTTGCGCTTTCCTCCAGAGCGGTAGCAGCAGTGTCACACAGTCCGCCGCGTGGATCAAAGGATCTATGGTTTTCCCTCGAGTCTTTCCCACGAGGCTTTCCCACGAGGCTTTCCCACAGGGCTGTCCCACGTGCACACGTGGTGGGTGTCGATCCTCGGCTTGAACGTCAAGGCAGTGCAGGGAAAACAGGTTCCTCTGGAATGGACTGACACATCTGGGGGACTCTTGGAATGGTGGCACGAACCTGGAGTTCCTCTCGCCTTTCCTGTGGAGAGCGCCTCCTCTTGAGATGCGATGGTAAAGCCGGGAATTCTTTCCCTATGAAAAAGGGAAAGGATCCCTCATCTCGAGCTAGGAGACGGAAACGGGGCTCCCCTGGATGTATGCGGGACACCACGTGCTTCCTCTCGACTGCAGACGGGTATGTCGGGGAAGTTCTTGAGTTGCAGCAAGGGTGTGAAGGACCCTTTGGAAGTTCCAGTGGTTAGATGTGATTGGCCTCGAGAAGCCTCAGCGGAAATGGGCCTCATCTCGCCTGGAGGGCCTAACCTCCTGGATTTTCTCGAGTTGCGGCAGGTGCTCTCGACTTACGACGGGGACCTCAGGGACCCGCTCTGGTGGCCTCAGGAAAGGCCAGTCCCCATGCGAGTTCCTCGGTTGGCCTCTCGGGATTCCTTTCCCGTCGATGGCGGGGCCTAAGACCTTGTGTGGAGTCGGGGCCGGAACCTGAGGATTCCTCTCCAGTGCTGACATGGATCTTGGGGTACTTCTGGAGTCTCCCCAGGGGAGTCAGTCCTCGTCTCGAATGCGGGAATGCACTTGCGCTTTCCTCCAGAGCGGTAGCAGCAGTGTCACGCAGTCCGCCGCGTGGATCAAAGGATCTATGGTTTTCCCTCGAGTCTTTCCCACGAGGCTTTCCCACGAGGCTTTCCCACAGGGCTGTCCCACGTGCACACGTGGTGGGAGTCGATCCTCGGCTTGAACGTCAAGGCAGTTCAGGGAAAACAGGTTCCTCTGGAATGGACTGACACATCTTTGGGGACTCTTGGAATGGTGGCACGACCCTGGAGTTCCTCTCGCCTTTCCTGTGGAGAGCGCCTCCTCTTGAGATGCGACGGGAACGCCGGGAATTCTTTCCCTACGAAACAGGGAAAGGATCCCTCATCTCGAGCTAGGAGGCGGAAACGGGGCTCCCCTGGATGTGTGCGTGACCCACGTGCTTCCTCTCGAGTGCAGACGGGTATGTCGGGGAACTTCTTGAGTTGCAGCAAGGGTGTGAAGGACCCTTTGGAAGTTCCAGTGGTTAGACGTGATTAGCCTCGAGAAGCCTCAGCGGAAATGGGCCTCATCTCGCCTGGAGGGCAAAACCGCCTGGATTTTTTCGAGTTGCGGCAGGTGCTCTCGACTTACGACGGGGACCTCAGGGCCCCGCTCTGGTGGCCTCAGGAAAGGCCAGTCCCCATGCGAGTTCCTCGGGGGCCTCTCGGGATACCTCTCCCGTCGATGCCGGGGCCTAAGACCTTGTGTGAAGTCGGGGCCGGAACCTGAGGATTCCTCTCCAGTGCTGACATGGTACTTGGGGTACTTCTGGAGTCTCCCCATGGGAGTCAGTCCTCGTCTCGAATGCGGGCATGCACTTGCGCTTTCCTCCAGAGCAGTAGCAGCAGTGTCACGCAGTCCTCCGCGTGGATCAAAGGATCTATGGTTTTCCCTCGAGTCTTTCCCACGAGGCTTTCCCACGAGGCTTTCCCACAGGGCTGTCCCACGTGCACACGTGTTGGGAGTAGATCCTCAGCTTGAACATCAAGGCAGTGCAGGGAAAACAGGTTCCTCTGGAATGGACTGACACATCTGGGGGACTCTTGGAATGGTGGCACGACACTGCAGTTCCTCTCGCCTTTCCTGTGAAGAGCGCCTCCTCTTGAGATGCGACGGGAACGCCGGGAATTCTTTCCCTACGAAAAAGGGAAAGGATCCCTCATCTCGAGCTAGGAGGCGGAAACGGGGCTCCCCTGGATGTGTGAGGGACCCCACGTGCTTCCTCTCGAGTGGAGACGGGTATGTCGGGGAACTTCTTGAGTTGCAGCAATGGTGTGAAGGACCCTTTGGAAGTTCCAGTGGTTAGATGTGATTGGCCTCGAGAAGCCTCAGCGGAAATGGGCCTCATCTCGCCTGGAGGGCAAAACCTCCTGGATTTTCTCGAGTTGCGGCCGGTGCTCTCGACTTACGACGGGGACCTCAGGGACCCGCTCTGGTGGCCTCAGGAAAGGCCAGTCCCCATGCGAGTTCCTCAGTTGGCCTCTCGGGATTCCTCTCCCGTCGATGCCGGGGCCTAAGACCTTGTGTGGAGTCGGGGCCGGAACCTGAGGATTCCTCTCCAGTGCTGACATGGATCTTGGGGTACTTCTGGAGTCTCCCCAGGGGAGTCAGTCCTCGTCTCGAATGCGGGCATGCACTTGCGCTTTCCTCCAGAGCGGTAGCAGCAGTGTCACGCAGTCCGCCGCGTGGATCAAAGGATCTCTGGTTTTCCCTCGAGTCTTTCCCACGAGGCTTTCCCACGAGGCTTTCCCACAGGGCTGTCCCACGTGCACACGTGGTGGGAGTCGATCCTCGGCTTGAACGTCAAGGCAGTTCAGGGAAAACAGGTTCCTCTGGAATGGACTGACACATCTGGGGGACTCTTGGAATGGTGGCACGACCCTTCAGTTCCTCTCGCCTTTCCTGTGGAGAGCGCCTCCTCTTGAGATGCGACGGGAACGCCGGGAATTCTTTCCCTAGGAAACAGGGAAAGGATCCCTCATCTCGAGCTAGGAGTCGGAAACGGGGCTCCCCTGTATGTGGGCGGGACACCACCTGCTTCCTCTCGAGTGGAGACGGGTATGTCGGGGAACTTCTTGAGTTGCAGCAAGGGTGTGAAGGACCCTTTGGAAGTTCCAGTGGTTAGACGTGATTAGCCTCGAGAAGCCTCAGCGGAAATGGGCCTCATCTAGCCTGGAGGGCAAAACCTCCTGGATTTTCTCGAGTGGCGGTAGGTGCTCTCGACTTACGACGGGGACCTCAGGGACCCGCTCTGGTGGCCTCAGGAAAGGCCAGTCCCCATGCGAGTTCCTCGGGGGCCTCTCGGGATTCCTCTCCCGTCGATGCCGGGGCCTAAGACCTTGTGTGGAGTCGGGGCCGGAACCTGAGGATTCCTCTCCAGTGCTGACATGGATCTTGGGGTACGTCTGGAGTCTCCCCAGGGGAGTCAGTCCTCGTCTCGAATGCGGGCATGCACTTGCGCTTTCCTCCAGAGCGGTAGCAGCAGTGTCACACAGTCCGCCGCGTGGATCAAAGGATGTTTGGTTTTCCCTCGAGTCTTTCCCACGAGGCTTTCCCACGAGGCTTTCCCACAGGGCTGTCCCACGTGCACACGTGGTGGGAGTCGATCCTCGGCTTGAACGTCAAGGCAGTGCAGGGAAAACAGGTTCCTCTGGAATGGACTGACACATCTGGGGGACTCTTGGAATGGTGGCACGACCCTTCGGTTCCTCTCGCCTTTCCTGTGGAGAGCGCCTCCTCTTGAGATGCGACTGGAACGCCGGGAATTCTTTCCCTACGAAAAAGGGAAAGGATCCCTCATCTCGAGCTAGGAGGCGGAAACGGGGCTCCCCTGGATGTGTGCGGGACCCACGTGCTTCCTCTCGAGTGGAGACGGGTATGTCGGGGAACTTCTTGAGTTGCAGCAAGGGTGTGAAGGACCCTTTGGAAGTTCCAGTGGTTAGACGTGATTAGCCTCGAGAAGCCTCAGGGGAAATGGGCCTCATTTCGCCTGGAGGGCAAAACCTCCTGGATTTTCTCGAGTTGCGGCAGGTGCTCTCGACTTACGACGGGGACCTCAGGGACCCGCTCTGGTGGCCTCAGGAAAGGCCAGTCCCCAGGCGAGTTCCTCGGTTGGCCTCTCGGGATTCCTCTCCCGTCGATGCCGGGGCCTAAGACCTTGTGTGGAGTCGGGGCCGGAACCTGAGGATTCCTCTCCAGTGCTGACATGGATATTGGGGTACTTCTGGAGTCTCCCCAGGGGAGTCAGTCCTCGTCTCGAATGCGGGCATGCACTTGCGCTTTTCTCCAGAGCGGTAGCAGCAGTGTCACGCAGTCCGCCGCGTGGATCAAAGGATCTATGGTTTTCCCTCGAGTCTTTCCAACGAGGCTTTCCCACGAGGCTTTCCCACAGGGCTGTCCCACGTGCACACGTGGTGGGAGTCGATCCTTGGCTTGAACGTCAAGGCAGTGCAGGGAAAACAGGTTCCTCTGGAATGGACTGACACATCTGGGGGACTCTTGGAATGGTGGCACGACCCTTCAGTTCCTCTCGCCTTTCCTGTGGAGAGCGCCTCCTCTTGAGATGCGACGGGAACGCCGGGAATTCTTCCTCTTCGAAACAGAGAAAGGATCCCTCATCTCGAGCTAGGAGGCGGAAACGGGGCTCCCCTGGATGTGTGCGGGACCCACGTTCTTCCTCTCGAGTGGAGACGGGTATGTCGGGAACTTCTTGAGTTGCAGCAAGGGTGTGAAGGACCCTTTGGAAGTTCCAGTGGTTAGACGTGATTAGCCTCGAGAAGCCTCAGCGGAAATGGGCCTCATCTCGCCTGGAGGGGAAAACCTCCTGGATTTTCTCGAGGTGCGGCAGGTGCTCCCGACTTACGATGGGGACCTCAGGGACCCGCTCTGGTGGCCTCAGGAAAGGCCAGTCCCCATGCGAGTTCCTAGGGGGCCTCTGGGGATTCCTCTCCCGTCGATGCCGGGGCCTAAGTCCTTGTGTGGAGTCGGGGTCGGAACCTGAGGATTCCTCTCCAGTGCTGACATGGATCTTGGGGTACTTCTGGAGTCTCCCCAGGGGAGTCAGTCTTCGTCTCGAATGCGGGCATGCACTTGCGCTTTCCTCCAGATCGGTAGCAGCAGTGTCACGCAGTCCGCCGCGTGGATCAAAGGATCTATGGTTTTCCCTCGAGTCTTTTCCACGAGGCTTTCCCACGAGGCTTTCCCACAGGGCTGTCCCACGTGCACACGTGGTGGGAGTCGATCCTCGGCTTGAACGTCAAGGCAGTGCAGGGAAAACAGGTTCCTCTGGAATGGACTGACACATCTGGGGGACTCTGGGAATGGTGGCACGACCCTGGAGTTCCTCTCGCCTTTCCTGTGGAGAGCGCCTCCTCTTGAGATGCGACGGGAACGCCGGGAATTCTTTCCCTACGAAACAGGGAAAGGATCCCTCATCTCGAGCTAGGAGTCGGAAACGGGGCTCCCCTGTATGTGGGCGGGACACCACGTGCTTCCTCTCGAGTGGAGACGGGTATGTCGGGGAACTTCTTGAGTTGCAGCAAGGGTGTGAAGGACCCTTTGGAAGTTCCAGTGGTTAGAAGTGATTAGCCTCGAGAAGCCTCAGCGGAAATGGGCCTCATCTCGCCTGGAGGGCAAAACCTCCTGGATTTTCTCGAGTGGCGGTAGGTGCTCTCGACTTACGACGGGGACCTCAGGGACCCGCTCTGGTGGCCTCAGGAAAGGCCAGTCCCCATGCGAGTTCCTCGGGGGCCTCTCGGGATTCCTCTCCCGTCGATGCCGGGGCCTAAGACCTTGTGTGGAGTCGGGGCCGGAACCTGAGGATTCCTCTCCAGTGCTGACATGGATCTTGGGGTACGTCTGGAGTCTCCCCAGGGGAGTCAGTCCTCGTCTCGAATGCGGGCATGCACTTGCGCTTTCCTCCAGAGCGGTAGCAGCAGTGTCACACAGTCCGCCGCGTGGATCAAAGGATGTTTGGTTTTCCCTCGAGTCTTTCCCACGAGGCTTTCCCACGAGGCTTTCCCACAGGGCTGTCCCACGTGCACACGTGGTGGGAGTCGATCCTCGGCTTGAACGTCAAGGCAGTGCAGGGAAAACAGGTTCCTCTGGAATGGACTGACACATCTGGGGGACTCTTGGAATGGTGGCACGACCCTTCGGTTCCTCTCGCCTTTCCTGTGGAGAGCGCCTCCTCTTGAGATGCGACGGGAACGCCGGGAATTCTTTCTCTTCGAAACAGAGAAAGGATCCCTCATCTCGAGCTAGGAGTCGGAAACGGGGCTCCCCTGTATGTGGGCGGGACACCACGTGCTTCCTCTCGAGTGGAGACGGGTATGTCGGGGAACTTCTTGAGTTGCAACAAGGGTGTGAAGGACCCTTTGGAAGTTCCAGTGGTTAGACGTGATTAGCCTCGAGAAGCCTCAGCGGAAATGGGCCTCATCTCGCCTGGAGGGCAAAACCGCCTGGATTTTCTCGAGTTGCGGCAGGTGCTCTCGACTTACGACGGGGAACTCAGGGACCCGCTCTGGTGGCCTCAGGAAAGACCAGTCCCCATGCGAGTTCCTCGCGGGCCTCTCGGGATTCCTCTCCCGTCAATGCCGGGGCCTAAGACCTTGTGTGGAGTCGGGACCGGAACCTGAGGATTCCTCTCCAGTGCTGACATGGATCTTGGGGTACTTCTGGAGTCTCCCCAGGGGAGTCAGTCCTCGTCTCGAATGCGGGCATGCACTTGCGCTTTCCTCCAGAGCGGTAGCAGCAGTGTCACGCAGTCCGCCGCGTGGATCAAAGGATCTATGGTTTTCCCTCGAGTCTTTCCCACGAGGCTTTCCCACGAGGCTTTCCCACAGGGCTGTCCCACGTGCACACGTGGTGGGAGTCGATCCTCGGCTTGAACGTCAAGGCAGTGCAGGGAAAACAGGTTCCTCTGGAATGGACTGACACATCTGGGGGACTCTTGGAATGGTGGCATGACCCTGGAGTTCCTCTCGCCTTTCCTGTGGAGAGCGCCTCCTCTTGAGATGCGATGGGAACGCCGGGAATTCTTTCCCTACGAAACAGGGAAAGGATCCCTCATCTCGAACTAGGAGGCGGAAACGGGGCTCCCTTGGATGTGTGCGAGACACCACGTGCATCCTCTCGAGTGCAGAGGGTATGTCGGGGAAGTTCTTGAGTTGCAGCAAGGGTGTGAAGGACCCTTTGGAAGTTCCAGTGGTTAGATGTGATTGGCCTCGAGAAGCCTCAGCGGAAATGGGCCTCATCTCGCCTGGAGGGCAAAACCTCCTGGATTTTCTCGAGTTGTGGCAGGTGCTCTCGACTTACGACGGGGACCTCAGGGACCCGCTCTGGTGGCCTCAGGAAAGGCCAGTCCCCATGCGAGTTCCTCGGTTGGCCTCTCGGGATTCCTCTCCCGTCGATGCCGGGGCCTAAGACCTTGTGTGGAGTCGGGGACGGAACCTGAGGATTCCTCTCCAGTGCTGACATGGATCTTGGGGTACTTCTGGAGTCTCCCCAGGGGAGTCAGTCCTCGTCTCGAATGCGGGCATGCACTTGCGCTTTCCTCCAGAGCGGTAGCAGCAGTGTCACGCAGTCCGCCGCGTGGATCAAAGGATCTATGGTTTTCCCTCGAGTCTTTCCCACGAGGCTTTCCCACGAGGCTTTCCCACAGGGCTGTCCCACGTGCACACGTGGTGGGAGTCGATCCTCGGCTTGAACGTCAAGGCAGTTCAGGGAAAACAGGTTCCTCTGGAATGGACTGACACATCTGGGGGACTCTTGGAATGGTGGCACGACCCTTCAGATCCTCTCGCCTTTCCTGTGGAGAGCGCCTCCTCTTGAGATGCGACGGGAACGCCGGGAATTCTATCCCTACGAAACAGGGAAAGGATCCCTCATCTCGAGCTAGGAGGCGGAAACGGGGCTCCCCTGGATGTGTGCGGGACCCACGTGCTTCCTCTCGAGTGGAGACGGGTATATCGGGGAACTTCTTGAGTTGCAGCAAGGGTGTGAAGGACCCTTTAGAAGTTCCAGTGGTTAGACCTGATTAGCCTCGAGAAGCCTCTGCGGAAATGGGCCTCATCTCGCCTGGAGGGCAAAACCGCCTGGATTTTTTCGAGTTGAGGCAGGTGCTCTCGACTTACGACGGGGACCTCAGGGACCCGCTCTGGTGGCCTCAGGAAAGGCCAGTCCCCATGCGAGTTCCTCGGGGGCCTCTCGGGATACCTCTCCCGTCGATGCCGGGGCCTAAGACCTTGTGTGGAGTCGGGGCCGGAACCTTAGGATTCCTCTCCAGTGCTGACATGGATCTTGGGGTACTTCTGGAGTCTCCCCAGGGGAGTCAGTCCTCGTCTCGAATGCGGGCATGCACTTGCGCTTTCCTCCAGAGCGGTAGCAGCAGTGTCACGCAGTCCGCCGCGTGGATCAAAGGATCTATGGTTTTCCCTCGAGTCTTTCCCACGAGGCTTTCCCACGAGGCTTTCCCACAGGGCTGTCCCACGTGCACACGTGGTGGGACTCGATCCTCGGCTCCAACGTCAAGGCAGTGCAGGGAAAACAGGTTCCTCTGGAATGGACTGACACATCTGGGGGACTCTTAGAATGGTGTCACGACCCTGGAGTTCCTATCGCCTTTCCCGTGGAGAGCGCCTCCTCTTGAGATGCGACGGGAACGCCGGGAATTCTTTCCCTACGAAACAGAGAAGGATCCCTCATCTCGAGCTAGGAGGAGGAAACGGGGCTCCACTGGATGTGTGAGGGACACCACGTGCTTCCTCTCGAGTGGAGACGGGTATGTCGGGGAACTTCTTGAGTTGCAGCAATGGTGTGAAGGACCCTTTGGAAGTTCCAGTGGTTAGATGTGATTGGCCTCGAGAAGCCTCAGCGGAAATGGGCCTCATCTCGCCAGGAGGGCAAAACCTCCTGGATTTTCTCGAGTTGCGGCAGGTGCTCTCGACTTACGACGGGGACCTCAGGGAACCGCTCTGGTGGCCTCAGGAAAGGCCAGTCCCCATGTGAGTTCCTCGGGGGCCTCTCGGGATTCCTCTCCCATCGATGCTAGGGCCTAAGACCTTGTGTGGAGTCGGGGCCGGAACCTGAGGATTCCTCTCCAGTGCTGACATGGATCTTGGGGTACTTCTGGAGTCTCCCCAGGGGAGTCAGTCCTCGTCTCGAATGCGGGCATGCACTTGCGCTTTCCTCCAGAGCGGTAGCAGCAGTGTCACGCAGTCCGCCGCGTGGATCAAAGGATCTATGGTTTTCCCTCGAGTCTTTCCCACGAGGCTTTCCCACGAGGCTTTCCCACAGGGCTGTCCCACGTGCACACGTGGTTGGAGTCGATCCTCGGCTTGAACGTCAAGGCAGTGCAGGGAAAACAGGTTCCTCTGGAATGGACTGACACATCTGGGGGACTCTTGGAATGGTGGCACGACCCTGGAGTTCCTCTCGCCTTTCCTGTGGAGAGCGCCTCCTCTTGAGATGCGACGGGAACGCCGGGAATTCTTTCCCTTCGAAACAGGGAAAGGATCCCTCATCTCGAGCTTGGAGGCGAAACGGGGCTCCCCTGGATGTGTGAGGGACCCCACGTGCTTCCTCTCGGGTGGAGACGGGTATGTCGGGGAACTTCTTGAGTGGCAGCAAGGGTGTGAAGGACCCTTTGGAAGTTCCAGTGGTTAGATGTGATTGGCCTCGAGAAGCCTCAGGGGAAATGGGCCTCATCTCGCCTGGAGGGCAAAACCTCCTGTATTTTCTCGAGTTGCGGCAGGTGCTCTCGACTTACGACGGGGACCTCAGGGACCCGCTCTGGTGGCCTCAGGAAAGGCCAGTCCCCATGCGAGTTCCTCGGGGGCCTCTAGGGATTCCTCTCCCGAATGCCGGGGCCTAAGACCTTGTGTGGAATCAGGGCCGGAACCTGAGGATTCCTCTCCAGTGCTGACATGGATCTTGGGGTACTTCTGGAGTCTCCCAAGGGGAGTCAGTCCTGGTCTCGAATGCGGGCATGCAATTGTGCTTTCCTCCAGAGCGGTAGCAGCAGTGTCACACAGTCCGCCGCGTGGATCAAAGGATGTTTGATTTTCCCTCGAGTCTTTCCCACGAGGCTTTCCCACGAGGCTTTCCCACAGGGCTGTCCCACGTGCACACGTGGTGGGAGTCGATCCTCGGCTTGAACGTCAAGGCAGTGCAGGGAAAACAGGTTCCTCTGGAATGGACTGACACATCTGGGGGACTCTTGGAATGGTGGCACGACCCTGGAGTTCCTCTCGCCTTTCCTGTGGAGAGCGCCTCCTCTTGAGATGCGACGGGAACGCCGGGAATTCTTTCCCTACGAAACAGGGAAAGGATCCCTCATCTCGAGGTAGGAGGCGGAAACGGGGCTCCCCTGGATGTGTGCGGGACCCCACGTGCTTCCTCTCGAGTGGAGACGGGTATGTCGGGGAATTTCATGAGTTGCAGCAATGGTGTGAAGAACCCTTTGGAAGTTCCAGTGGTTAGATGTGATTGGCCTCGAGAAGCCTCAGCAGAAATGGGCCTCATCTCGCCTGGAGGGCAAAACCTCCTGGATTTTCTCGAGTTGCGGCAGGTGCTCTCGACTTACGACGGGGACCTCAGGGAACCGCTCTGGTGGCCTCAGGAAAGGCCAGTCCCCATGTGAGTTCCTCGGGGGCCTCTCGGGATTCCTCTCCCTTCGATGCTAGGGCCTAACACCTTGTGTGGAGTCGGGGCCGGAACCTGAGGATTCCTCTCCAGTGCTGACATGGATCTTGGGGTACTTCTGGAGTCTCCCCAGGGGAGTCAGTCCTCGTCTCGAATGCGGGCATGCACTTGCGCTTTCCTCCAGAGCGGTAGCAGCAGTGTCACGCAGTCCGCCGCGTGGATCAAAGGATCTATGGTTTTCCCTCGAGTCTTTCCCACGAGGCTTTCCCACGAGGCTTTCCCACAGGGCTGTCCCACGTGCACACGTGGTGGGAGTCGATCCTCGGCTTGAACGTCAAGGCAGTGCAGGGAAAACAGGTTCCTCTGGAATGGACTGACACATCTGGGGGACTCTTGGAATGGTGTCACGACCCTGGAGTTCCTCTCGCCTTTCCTGTGGAGAGCGCCTCCTCTTGAGATGCGACGGGAACGCCGGGAATTCTTTCCCTTCGAAACAGGGAAAGGATCCCTCATCTCGAGCATGGAGGCGAAACGGGGCTCCCCTGGATGTGTGCGGGATACCACGTGCTTCCTCTCGAGTGGAGACGGGTATGTCATGGAACTTCTTGAGTTGCAGCAAGGGTGTGAAGGACCCTTTGGAAGTTCCAGTGGTTAGATGTGATTGGCCTCGAGAAGCCTCAGAGGAAATGGGCCTCATCTCGCCTGGAGGGCAAAACCTCCTGGATTTTCTCGAGTTGCGGCAGGTGCTCTCGACTTACGACGGGGACCTCAGGGACCCGCTCTGGTGGCCTCAGGAAAGGCCAGTCCCCATGCGAGTTCCTCGGGGCCGTCTCGGGATTCCTCTCCCGTCGATGCCGGGGCCTAAGACCTTGTGTGGAGTCGGGGCCGGAACCTGAGGATTCCTCTCCAGTGCTGACATGGATCTTGGGGTACTTCTGGAGTCTCCCCAGGGGAGTCAGTCCTCGTCTCGAATGCGGGCATGCACTTGCGCTTTCCTCCAGAGCGGTAGCAGCAGTGTCACGCAGTCCGCCGCGTGGATCAAAGGATCTATGGTTTTCCCTCGAGTCTTTCCCACGAGGCTTTCCCACGAGGCTTTCCCACAGGGCTGTCCCACGTGCACACGTGGTGGGAGTCGATCCTCGGCTTGAACGTCAAGGCAGTGCAGGGAAAACAGGTTCCTCTGGAATGGGCTGACACATCTGGGGGACTCTTGGAATGGTGGCACGACCCTGGAGTTCCTCTCGCCTTTCCTGTGGAGAGCGCCGCCTCTTGAGATGCGGCTGGAACGCCGGGAATTCTTTCCCTACGAAACAGGGAAGGATCCCTCATCTCGAGCTAGGAGGCGGAAACGGGGCTCCCCTGGATGTGTGAGGGACCCCACGTGCTTCCTCTCGGGTGGAGACGGGTATGTCGGGGAACTTCTTGAGTTGCAGCAAGGGTGTGAAGGACCCTTTGGAAGTTCCAGTGGTTAGATGTGATTGGCCTCGAGAAGCCTCAGGGGAAATGGGCCTCATCTCGCCTGGAGGGCAAAACCTCCTGGATTTTCTCGAGTTGCGGCAGGTGCTCTCGACTTACGACGGGGACCTCAGAGACCCGCTCTGGTGGCCTCAGGAAAGGCCAGTCCCCATGCGAGTTCCTCGGGGGCCTCTAGGGATTCCTCTCCCGAATGCCGGGGCCTAAGACCTTGTGTGGAATCAGGGCCGGAACCTGAGGATTCCTCTCCAGGGCTGACATGGATCTTGGGGTACTTCTGGAGTCTCCCCAGGGGAGTCAGTCCTCGTCTCGTATGCGGGCATGCACTTGTGCTTTCCTCCAGAGCGGTAGCAGCAGTGTCACACAGTCCGCCGCGTGGATCAAAGGATCTATGGTTTTCCCTCGAGTCTTTCCCACGAGGCTTTCCCACGAGGCTTTCCCACAGGGCTGTCCCACGTGCACACGTGGTGGGAGTCGATCCTCGGCTTGAACGTCAAGGCAGTGCAGGGAAAACAGGTTCCTCTGGAATGGACTGACACATCTGGGGGACTCTTGGAATGGTGGCACGACCCTGGAGTTCCTCTCGCCTTTCCTGTGGAGAGCGCCTCCTCTTGAGATGCGACGGGAACGCCGGGAATTCTTTCCCTACGAAACAGGGAGGGGATCCCTCATCTCGAGCTAGGAGGCGGAAACGGGGCTCCCCTGGATGTGTGCGGGACCCCACGTGCTTCCTCTCGAGTGGAGACGGGTATGTCGGGGAACTTCTTGAGTAGCAGCAATGGTGTGAAGGACCCTTTGGAAGTTCCAGTGGTTAGATGTGATTGGCCTCGAGAAGCCTCAGCGGAAATGGGCCTCATCTGGCCTGGAGGGCAAAACCTCCTGGATTTTCTCGAGTTGCAGCAGGTGCTCTCGACTTACGACGGGGACCTCAGGGAACCGCTCTGGTGGCCTCAGGAAAGGCCAGTCCTCATGCGAGTTCCTCGGGGGCGTCTCGGGATTCCTCTCCCGTCGATGCCAGGGCCTAAGACCTTGTGTGGAGTCGGGCCCGGAACCTGAGGATTCCTCTCCAGTGCTCACATGGATCTTGGGGTACTTCTGGAGTCTCCCCAGGGGAGTCAGTCCTCGTCTCGAATGCGGGCATGCACTTGCGCTTTCCTCCAGAGCGGTAGCAGCAGTGTCACGCAGTCCGCCGCGTGGATCAAAGGATCTATGGTTTTCCCTCGAGTCTTTCCCACGAGGCTTTCCCACGAGGCTTTCCCACAGGGCTGTCCCACGTGCACACGTGGTGGGAGTCGATCCTCGGCTTGAACGTCAAGGCAGTGCAGGGAAAACAGGTTCCTCTGGAATGGACTGACACATCTGGGGGACTCTTGGAATGGTGTCTCGACCCTGGAGTTCCTCTCGCCTTTCCTGTGGAGAGCGCCTCCTCTTGAGATGCGACGGGAACGCCGGGAATTCTTTCCCTACGAAACAGGGAAAGGATCCCTCATCTCGAGCTAGGAGGCGGAAACGGGGCTCCCCTGGATGTGTGCGGGACCCCACGTGCTTCCTCTCGAGTGGAGACGGGTATGTCGGGGAACTTCTTGAGTTGCAGCAATGGTGTGAAGGACCCTTTGGAAGTTCCAGTGGTTACATGTGATTGGCCTCGAGAAGCCTCAGCGGAAATGGGCCTCATCTGGCCTGGAGGGCAAAACCTCCTGGATTTTCTCGAGTTGCGGCAGGTGCTCTCGACTTACGACGGGGACCTCAGGGACCCGCTCTGGTGGCCTCAGGAAAGGCCAGTCCCCATGCGAGTTCCTCGGGGGCCTCTCGGGATTCCTCTCCCGTCGATGCCGGGGCCTAAGACCTTGTGTGGATTCGGGGCCGGAACCTGAGGATTCCTCTCCAGTGCTGACATGGATCTTGGGGTACTTCTGGAGTCTCCCCAGGGGAGTCAGTCCTCGTCTCGAATGCGGGCATGCACTTGCGCTTTCCTCCAGAGCGGTAGCAGCAGTGTCTCGCAGTCCGCCGCGTGGATCAAAGGATCTATGGTTTTCCCTCGAGTCTTTCCCACGAGGCTTTCCCACGAGGCTTTCCCACAGGGCTGTCCCACGTGCACACGTGGTGGGAGTCGATCCGCGGCTTGAACGTCAAGGCAGTGCAGGGAAAACAGGTTCCTCTGGAATGGGCTGACACATCTGGGGGACTCTTGGAATGGTGGCACGACCCTGGAGTTCCTCTCGCCTTTCCTGTGGAGAGCGCCTCCTCTTGAGATGCGGCTGGAACGCCGGGAATTCTTTCCCTACGAAACAGGGAAGGATCCCTCATCTCGAGCTAGGAGGCGGAAACGGGGCTCCCCTGGATGTGTGCGGGACCCACGTGCTTCCTCTCGAGTGGAGACGGGTATGTCGGGGAACTTCTTGAGTTGCAGCAAGGGTGTGAAGGACCCTTTGGAAGTTCCAGTGGTTAGACGTGATTAGCCTCGAGAATCCTCAGAGGAAATGGGCCTCATCTCGCCTGGAGGGCAAAACCGCCTGGATTTTCTCGAGTGGCGGCAGGTGCTCTCGACTTACGACGGGGACCTCAGGGACCCGCTCTGGTGGCCTCAGGAAAGGCCAGTCCCCATGTGAGTTCCTCGGGGGCCTCTCGGGATTCCTCTCCCGTCGATGGCGGGGCCTAAGACCGTGTGTGGAGTCGGGGCCGGAACCTTAGGATTCCTCTCCAGTGCTGACATGGATCTTGGGGTACTTCTGGAGTCACCCCAGGGGAGTCAGTCCTCGTCTCGAATGCGGGCATGCACTTGTGCTTTCCTCCAGAGCGGTAGCAGCAGTGTCACGCAGTCCGCCGCGTGGATCAAAGGATCTATGGTTTTCCCTCGAGTCTTTCCCACGAGGCTTTCCCACGAGGCTTTCCCACAGGGCTGTCCCACGTGCACACGTGGTGGGACTCGATCCTCGGCTCCAACGTCAAGGCAGTGCAGGGAAAACAGGTTCCTCTGGAATGGACTGACACATCTGGGGGACTCTTGGAATGGTGTCACGACCCTGGAGTTCCTATCGCCTTTCCCGTGGAGAGCGCCTCCTCTTGAGATGCGCCGGGAACGCCGGGAATTCTTTCCCTACGAAACAGAGAAGGATCCCTCATCTCGAGCTAGGAGGCGGAAACGGGGCTCCACTGGATGTGTGAGGGACCCCACGTGCTTCCTCTCGAGTGGAGACGGGTATGTCGGGGAACTTCTTGAGTTGCAGCAATGGTGTGAAGGACCCTTTGGAAGTTCCAGTGGTTAGATGTGATTGGCCTCGAGAAGCCTCAGCGGAAATGGGCCTCATCTCGCCTGGAGGGCAAAACCTCCTGGATTTTCTCGAGTTGCGGCAGGTGCTCTCGACTTACGACGGGGACCTCAGGGAACCGCTCTGGTGGCCTCAGGAAAGGCCAGTCCCCATGTGAGTTCCTCGGGGGCCTCTCGGGATTCCTCTCCCGTCTATGCTAGGGCCTAAGACCTTGTGTGGAGTCGGGGCCGGAACCTGAGGATTCCTCTCCAGTGCTGACATGGATCTTGGGGTACTTCTGGAGTCTCCCCAGGGGAGTCAGTCCTCGTCTCGAATGCGGGCATGCACTTGCGCTTTCCTCCAGAGCGGTAGCAGCAGTGTCACGCAGTCCGCCGCGTGGATCAAAGGATCTATGGTTTTCCCTCGAGTCTTTCCCACGAGGCTTTCCCACGAGGCTTTCCCACAGGGCTGTCCCACGTGCACACGTGGTGGGATTCGATCCTCGGCTTGAACGTCAAGGCAGTGCAGGGAAAACAGGTTCCTCTGGAATGGACTGACACATCTGGGGGACTCTTGGAATGGTGGCACGACCCTGGAGTTCCTCTCGCCTTTCCTGTGGAGAGCGCCTCCTCTTGAGATGCGACGGGAACGCCGGGAATTCTTTCCCTTCGAAACAGGGAAAGGATCCCTCATCTCGAGCTTGGAGGCGAAACGGGGCTCCCCTGGATGTGTGCGGGACACCACGTGCTTCCTCTCGAGTGGAGACGGGTATGTCGGGGAACTTCTTGAGTTGCAGCAAGGGTGTGAAGGACCCTTTGGAAGTTCCAGTGGTTAGATGTGATTGGCCTCGAGAAGCCTCAGCGGAAATGGGCCTCATCTCGCCTGGAGGGCAAAACCTCCTGGATTTTCTCGAGTTGCGGCAGGTGCTCTCGACTTACGACGGGGACCTCAGGGACCCGCTCTGGTGGCCTCAGGAAAGGCCAGTCCCCATGTGAGTTCCTCGGGGGCCTCTCGGGATTCCTCTCCCGTCGATGCCGGGGCCTAAGACCTTGTGTGGATTCGGGGCCGGAACCTGAGGATTCCTCTCCAGTGCTGACATGGATCTTGGGGTACTTCTGGAGTCTCCCCAGGGGAGTCAGTCCTCGTCTCGAATGCGGGCATGCACTTGCGCTTTCCTCCAGAGCGGTAGCAGCAGTGTCACGCAGTCCGCCGCGTGGATCAAAGGATCTATGGTTTTCCCTCGAGTCTTTCCCACGATGCTTTCCCACGAGGCTTTCCCACAGGGCTGTCCCACGTGCACACGTGGTGGGAGTCGATCCTCGGCTTGAACGTCAAGGCAGTGCAGGGAAAACAGGTTCCTCTGGAATGGACTGACACATCTGGGGGACTCTTGGAATGGTGTCACGACCCTGGAGTTCTTCTCGCCTTTCCTGTGGAGAGCGCCTCCTCTTGAGATGCGACGGGAACGCCGGGAATTCTTTCCTACGAAACAGGGAAAGGATCCCTCATCTCGAGCTAGGAGGCGGAAACGGGGCTCCCCTGGATGTGTGCGGGACCCCACGTGCTTCCTCTCGAGTGGAGACGGATATGTCGGGGAACTTCTTGAGTTGCAGCAATGGTGTGAAGGACCCTTTGGAAGATCCAGTGGTTAGATGTGATTGGCCTCGAGAAGCCTCAGCGGAAATGGGCCTCATCTGGCCTGGAGGGCAAAACCTCCTGGATTTTCTCGAGTTGCGGCAGGTGCTCTCGACATACGACGGGGACCTCAGGGAACCGCTCTGGTGGCCTCAGGAAAGGTCAGTCCTCATGCGAGTTCCTCGGGGGCGTCTCGGGATTCCTCTCCCGTCGATGCCATGGCCTAAGACCTTGTGTGGAGTCGGGCCCGGAACCTGAGGATTCCTCTCCAGTGCTCACATGGATCTTGGGGTACTTCTGGAGTCTCCCCAGGGGAGTCAGTCCTCGTCTCGAATGCGGGCATGCACTTGCGCTTTCCTCCAGAGCGGTAGCAGCAGTGTCACGCAGTCCGCCGCGTGGATCAAAGGATCTATGGTTTTCCCTCGAGTCTTTCCCACGAGGCTTTCCCACGAGGCTTTCCCACAGGGCTGTCCCACGTGCACACGTGGTGGGAGTCGATCCTCGGCTTGAACGTCAAGGCAGTGCAGGGAAAACAGGTTCCTCTGGAATGGACTGACACATCTGGGGGACTCTTGGAATGGTGTCTCGACCCTGGAGTTCCTCTCGCCTTTCCTGTGGAGAGCGCCTCCTCTTGAGATGCGACGGGAACGCCGGGAATTCTTTCCCTACGAAACAGGGAAAGGATCCCTCATCTCGAGCTAGGAGGCGGAAACGGGGCTCCCCTGGATGTGTGCGGGACCCCACGTGCTTCCTCTCGAGTGGTGACGGGTATGTCGGGAAACTTCTTGAGTTGAAGCAATGGTGTGAAGGACCCTTTGGAAGTTCCAGTGGTTAGATGTGATTGGCCTCGAGAAGCCTCAGCGGAAATGGGCCTCATCTCGCCTGGAGGGCAAAACCTCCTGGATTTTCTCGAGTTGCGGCAGGTGCTCTCGACTTACGACGGGGACCTCAGGGACCCGCTCTGGTGGCCTCAGGAAAGGCCAGTCCCCATGCGATTCCTCGGGGGCCTCTCGGGATTCCTATCCCGTCGATGCCGGGGCCTAAGACCTTGTGTGGAGTCGGGGCCGGAACCTGAGGATTTCTCTCCAGTGCTGACATGGATCTTGGGGTACTTCTCGAGTCTCCCCAGGGGAGTCAGTCCTCGTCTCGAATGCGGGCATACACTTGCGCTTTCCTCCAGAGCGGTAGCAGCAGTGTCACGCAGTCCGCCGCGTGGATCAAAGGATCTATGGTTTTCCCTCGAGTCTTTCCCACGAGGCTTTCCCACGAGGCTTTCCCACAGGGCTGTCCCACGTGCACACGTGGTGGGAGTCGATCCTCGGCTTGAACGTCAAGGCAGTGCAGGGAAAACAGGTTCCTCTGGAATGGACTGACACATCTGGGGGACTCTTGGAATGGTGGCACGACCCTGGAGTTCCTCTCGCCTTTCCTGTGGAGAGCGCCTCATCTTGAGATGCGACGAGAACGCCGGGAATTCTTTCCCTACGAAACAGGGAAAGGATCCCTCATCTCGAGCTAGGAGGCGGAAACGGGGCTCCCCTGGATGTGTGCGTGACCCACGTGCTTCCTCTCGAGTGGAGACGGGTATGTCGGGGAACTTCTTGAGTTGAAGCAAGGGTGTGAAGGACCCTTTGGAAGTTCCAGTGGTTAGATGTGATTGGCCTCGAGAAGCCTCAGCGGAAATGGGCCTCATCTCGCCTGGAGGGCAAAACCTCCTGGATTTTCTCGAGTTGCGAAAGGTGCTCTAGACTTACGACGGGGACCTCAGGGACCCGCTCTGGTGGCCTCAGGAAAGGCCAGTCCCCATGCGAGTTCCTCGGGGCCGTCTCGGGATTCCTCTCCCGTCGATGCCGGGGCCTTAGACCTTGTGTGGAGTCGGGGCCGGAACCTGAGGATTCCTCTCCAGTGCTGACATGGATCTTGGGGTACTTCTGGAGTCTCCCCAGGGGAGTCAGTCCTCGTCTCGAATGCGGGCATGCACTTGCGCTTTCCTCCAGAGCGGTAGCAGCAGTGTCACGCAGTCCGCCGCGTGGATCAAAGGATCTATGGTTTTCCCTCGAGTCTTTCCCACGAGGCTTTCCCACGAGGCTTTCCCACAGGGCTGTCCCACGTGCACACGTGGTGGGAGTCGATCCTCGGCTTGAACGTCAAGGCAGTGCAGGGAAAACAGGTTCCTCTGGAATGGACTGACACATCTGGGGGACTCTTGGAATGGTGTCTCGACCCTGGAGTTCCTCTCGCCTTTCCTGTGGAGAGCGCCTCCTCTTGAGATGCGACGGGAAAGCCGGGAATTCTTTCCCTACGAAACAGGGAAAGGATCCCTCATCTCGAGCTAGGAGGTGAAACGGGGCTCCCCTGGATGTGTGCGGGACACCACGTGCTTCCTCTCGAGTGGAGACGGGTATGTCGGGGAACTTCTTGAGTTGCAGCAAGGGTGTGAAGGACCCTTTGGAAGTTCCAGTGGTTAGATGTGATTGGCCTCGAGAAGCCTCAGCGGAAATGGGCCTCATCTCGCCTGGAGGGCAAAACCTCCTGGATTTTCTCGAGTTGCGGCAGGTGCTCTCGACGACGACGGTGACCTCAGGGACCCGCTCTGGTGGCCTCAGGAAAGGCCAGTCCCCATGCGAGTTCTTCGGGGGCCTCTCGGTATTCCTCTCCCGTCGATGCCGGGGCCTAAGACCTTGTGTGGAGTCGGGGCCGGAACCTGAGGATTCCTCTCCAGTGCTGACATGGATCTTGGGGTACTTCTGGAGTCTCCCCAGGGGAGTCAGTCCTGGTCTCGAATGCGCGCATGCACTTGCGCTTTCCTCCAGAGCGGTAGCAGCAGTGTCACGCAGTCCGCCGCGTGGATCAAAGGATCTATGGTTTTCCCTCGAGTCTTTCCCACGAGGCTTTCCCACGAGGCTTTCCCCCAGGGCTGTCCCACGTGCACACGTGGTGGGAGTCGATCCTCGGCTTGAACGTCAAGGCAGTGCAGGGAAAACAGTTTCCTCTGGAATGGACTGACACATCTGGGGGACTCTTGGAATGGTGGCACGACCCTGGAGTTCCTCTCGCCTTTCCTGTGGAGAGCGCCTCCTCTTGAGATGCGACGGGAACGCCAGGAATTCTTTCCCTACGAAACAGGGAAAGGATCCCTCATCTCGAGCTAGGAGGCGGAAACGGGGCTCCCCTGGATGTGTGCGGGACCCCACGTGCTTCCTCTCGAGTGGAGACGGGTATGTCGGGGAATTTCATGAGTTGCAGCAATGGTGTGAAGAACCCTTTGGAAGTTCCAGTGGTTAGATGTGATTGGCCTCGAGAAGCCTCAGCGGAAATGGGCCTCATCTCGCCTGGAGGGCAAAACCTCCTGGATTTTCTCGAGTTGCGGCAGGTGCTCTCGACTAACGATGAGAACCTCAGGGACCCGCTCTGGTGGCCTCAGGAAGGGCCAGTCCCCATGTGAGTTCCTCGGAGGCCTCTCGGGATTCCTCTCCCGTCGATGGCGGGGCCTAAGACCGTGTGTGGAGTCGGGGCCGGAACCTTAGGATTCCTCTCCAGTGCTGACATGGATCTTGGGGTACTTCTGGAGTCTCCCCAGGGGAGTCAGTCCTCGTCTCGAATGCGGGCATGCACTTGCACTTTCCTCCACAGCGGTAGCAGCAGTGTCACGCAGTCCGCCGCGTGGATCAAAGGATCTATGGTTTTCCCTCGAGTCTTTCCCACGAGGCTTTCCCACGAGTCTTTCCCACAGGGCTGTCCCACGTGCACAGGTGGTGGGACTCGATCCTCGGCTCCAACGTCAAGGCAGTGCAGGGAAAACAGGTTCCTCTGGAATTGACTGACACATCTGGGGGACTCTTGGAATGGTGTCACGACCCTGGAGTTCCTATCGCCTTTCCCGTGGAGAGCGCCTCCTCTTGAGATGCGACGGGAACGCCGGGAATTCTTTCCCTACGAAACAGAGAAGGATCCCTCATCTCGAGCTAGGAGGCGGAAACGGGGCTCCACTGGATGTGTGAGGGACCCCACGTGCTTCCTCTCGAGTGGAGACGGGTATGTCGGGGAACTTCTTGAGTTGCAGCAAGGGTGTGAAGGACCCTTTGGAAGTTCCAGTGGTTAGATGTGATTGGCCTCGAGAAGCCTCAGCGGAAATGGGCCTCATCTGGCCTGGAGGGCAAAACCTCCTGGATTTTCTCGAGTTGCGGCAGGTGCTCTCGACTTACGACGGGGACCTCAGGGAACCGCTCTGGTGGCCTCAGGAAAGGTCAGTCCTCATGCGAGTTCCTCGGGGGCGTCTCGGGATTCCTCTCCCGTCGATGCCATGGCCTAAGACCTTGTGTGGAGTCGGGCCCGGAACCTGAGGATTCCTCTCCAGTGCTCACATGGATCTTGGGGTACTTCTGGAGTCTCCCCAGGGGAGTCAGTCCTCGTCTCGAATGCGGGCATGCACTTGCGCTTTCCTCCAGAGCGGTAGCAGCAGTGTCACGCAGTCCGCCGCGTGGATCAAAGGATCTATGGTTTTCCCTCGAGTCTTTCCCACGAGGCTTTCCCACGAGGCTTTCCCACAGGGCTGTCCCACGTGCACACGTGGTGGGAGTCGATCCTCGGCTTGAACGTCAAGGCAGTGCAGGGAAAACAGGTTCCTCTGGAATGGACTGACACATCTGGGGGACTCTTGGAATGGTGTCTCGACCCTGGAGTTCCTCTCGCCTTTCCTGTGGAGAGCGCCTCCTCTTGAGATGCGACGGGAACGCCGGGAATTCTTTCCCTACGAAACAGGGAAAGGATCCCTCATCTCGAGCTAGGAGGCGGAAACGGGGCTCCCCTGGATGTGTGCGGGACCCCACGTGCTTCCTCTCGAGTGGTGACGGGTATGTCGGGAAACTTCTTGAGTTGAAGCAATGGTGTGAAGGACCCTTTGGAAGTTCCAGTGGTTAGATGTGATTGGCCTCGAGAAGCCTCAGCGGAAATGGGCCTCATCTCGCCTGGAGGGCAAAACCTCCTGGATTTTCTCGAGTTGCGGCAGGTGCTCTCGACTTACGACGGGGACCTCAGGGACCCGCTCTGGTGGCCTCAGGAAAGGCCAGTCCCCATGCGAGTTCCTCGGGGGCCTCTCGGGATTCCTCTCCCGTCGATGCCGGGGCCTAAGACCTTGTGTGGAGTCGGGGCCGGAACCTGAGGATTCCTCTCCAGTGCTGACATGGATCTTGGGGTACTTCTGGAGTCTCCCCAGGGGAGTCAGTCCTGGTCTCGAATGCGGGCATACACTTGCGCTTTCCTCCAGAGCGGTAGCAGCAGTGTCACGCAGTCCGCCGCGTGGATCAAAGGATCTATGGTTTTCCCTCGAGTCTTTCCCACGAGGCTTTCCCACGAGGCTTTCCCACAGGGCTGTCCCACGTGCACACGTGGTGGGAGTCGATCCTCGGCTTGAACGTCAAGGCAGTGCAGGGAAAACAGTTTCCTCTGGAATGGACTGACACATCTGGGGGACTCTTGGAATGGTGGCACGACCCTGGAGTTCCTCTCGCCTTTCCTGTGGAGAGCGCCTCCTCTTGAGATGCGACGGGAACGCCAGGAATTCTTTCCCTACGAAACAGGGAAAGGATCCCTCATCTCGAGCTAGGAGGCGGAAACGGGGCTCCCCTGGATGTGTGCGGGACCCCACGTGCTTCCTCTCGAGTGGAGACGGGTATGTCGGGGAATTTCATGAGTTGCAGCAATGGTGTGAAGAACCCTTTGGAAGTTCCAGTGGTTAGATGTGATTGGCCTCGAGAAGCCTAAGCGGAAATGGGCCTCATCTCTCCTGGAGGGCAAAACCTCCTGGATTTTCTCGAGTTGCGGCAGGTGCTCTCGACTAACGACGAGAACCTCAGGGACCCGCTCTGGTGGCCTCAGGAAGGGCCAGTCCCCATGTGAGTTCCTCGGGGGCCTCTCGGGATTCCTCTCCCGTCGATGGCGGGGCCTAAGACCGTGTGTGGAGTCGGGGCCGGAACCTTAGGATTCCTCTCCAGTGCTGACATGGATCTTGGGGTACTTCTGGAGTCTCCCCAGGGGAGTCAGTCCTCGTCTCGAATGCGGGCATGCACTTGCACTTTCCTCCACAGCGGTAGCAGCAGTGTCACGCAGTCCGCCGCGTGGATCAAAGGATCTATGGTTTTCCCTCGAGTCTTTCCCACGAGGCTTTCCCACGAGTCTTTCCCACAGGGCTGTCCCACGTGCACACGTGGTGGGACTCGATCCTCGGCTCCAACGTCAAGGCAGTGCAGGGAAATCAGGTTCCTCTGGAATTGACTGACACATCTGGGGGACTCTTGGAATGGTGTCACGACCCTGGAGTTCCTATCGCTTTTCCCGTGGAGAACGCCTCCTCTTGAGATGCGACGGGAACGCCGGGAATTCTTTCCCTAGGAAACAGAGAAGGATCCCTCATCTCGAGCTAGGAGGCGGAAACGGGGCTCCACTGGATGTGTGAGGGACCCCACGTGCTTCCTCTCGAGTGGAGACGGGTATGTCGGGGAACTTCTTGAGTTGCAGCAAGGGTGTGAAGGACCCTTTGGAAGTTCCAGTGGTTAGATGTGATTGGCCTCGAGAAGCCTCAGCGGAAATGGGCCTCATCTCGCCTGGAGGGCAAAACCTCCTGGATTTTCTCGAGTTGCGGCAGGTGCTCTCGACTTACGACGGGGACCTCAGGGAACCGCTCTGGTGGCCTCAGGAAAGGCCAGTCCCCATGTGAGTCCCTCGGGGGCCTCTCGGGATTCCTCTCCCGTCGATGCTAGGGCCTAAGACCTTGTGTGGAGTCGGGGCCGGAAGCTGAGGATTCCTCTCCAGTGCTGACATGGATCTTGGGGTACTTCTGGAGTCTCCCCAGGGGAATCAGTCCTCGTCTCGAATGCGGGCATGCACTTGCGCTTTCCTCCAGAGCGGTAGCAGCAGTGTCACGCAGTCCGCCGCGTGGATCAAAGGATCTATGGTTTTCCCTCGAGTCTTTCCCACGAGGCTTTCCCACGAGGCTTTCCCACAGGGCTGTCCCACGTGCACACGTGGTGGGAGTCGATCCTCGGCTTGAACGTCAAGGCAGTGCAGGGAAAACAGGTTCCTCTGGAATGGACTGACACATCTGGGGGACTCTTGGAATGGTGGCACGACCCTGGAGTTCCTCTCGCCTTTCCTGTGGAGAGCGCCTCCTCTTGAGATGCGACGGGAACGCCGGGAATTCTTTCCCTACGAAACAGGGAAAGGATCCCTCATCTCGAGCTAGGAGGTGAAACGGGGCTCCCCTGGATGTGTGCGGGACACCACGTGCTTCCTCTCGAGTGGAGACGGGTATGTCGGGGAACTTCTTGAGTTGCAGCAAGGGTGTGAAGGAGCCTTTGGAAGTTCCAGTGGTTAGATGTGATTGGCCTCGAGAAGCCTCAGTGGAAATGGGCCTCATCTCGCCTGGAGGGCAAAACCTCCTGGATATTCTCGAGTTGCGGCAGGTGCTCTCGACGACGACGGGGACCTCAGGGACCCGCTCTGGTGGCCTCAGGAAAGGCCAGTCCCCATGCGAGTTCTTCGGGGGCCTCTCGGGATTCCTCTCCCGTCGATGCCGGGGCCTAAGACCTTGTGTGGAGTCGGGGCCGGAACCTGAGGATTCCTCTCCAGTGCTGACATGGATCGTGGGGTACTTCTGGAGTCTCCCTAGGGGAGTCAGTCCTCGTCTCGAATGCGGGCATGCACTTGCGCTTTCCTCCAGAGCGGTAGCAGCAGTGTCACGCAGTCCGCCGCGTGGATCAAAGGATCTATGGTTTTCCCTCGAGTCTTTCCCACGAGGCTTTCCCACGAGGCTTTCCCACAGGGCTGTCCCACGTGCACACGTGGTGGGAGTCGATCCTCGGCTTGAACGTCAAGGCAGTGCAGGGAAAACAGTTTCCTCTGGAATGGACTGACACATCTGGGGGACTCTTGGAATGGTGGCACGACCCTGGAGTTCCTCTCGCCTTTCCTGTGGAGAGCGCCTCCTCTTGAGATGCGACGGGAACGCCGGGAATTCTTTCCCTACGAAACAGGGAAAGGATCCCTCATCTCGAGCTAGGAGGCGGAAACGGGGCTCCCCAGGATGTGTGCGGGACCCCACGTGCTTCCTCTCGAGTGGAGACGGGTATGTCGGGGAATTTCATGAGTTGCAGCAATGGTGTGAAGAACCCTTTGGAAGTTCCAGTGGTTAGATGTGATTGGCCTCGAGAAGCCTAAGCGGAAATGGGCCTCATCTCTCCTGGAGGGCAAAACCTCCTGGATTTTCTCGAGTTGCGGCAGGTGCTCTCGACTTACGACGAGAACCTCAGGGACCCGCTCTGGTGGCCTCAGGAAGGGCCAGTCCCCATGTGAGTTCCTCGGGGGCCTCTCGGGATTCCTCTCCCGTCGATGGCGGGGCCTAAGACCGTGTGTGGAGTCGGGGCCGGAACCTTAGGATTCCTCTCCAGTGCTGACATGGATCTTGGGGTACTTCTGGAGTCTCCCCAGGGGAGTCAGTCCTCGTCTCGAATGCGGGCATGCACTTGCACTTTCCTCCACAGCGGTAGCAGCAGTGTCACGCAGTCCGCCGCGTGGATCAAAGGATCTATGGTTTTCCCTCGAGTCTTTCCCACGAGGCTTTCCCACGAGTCTTTCCCACAGGGCTGTCCCACGTGCACACGTGGTGGGACTCGATCCTCGGCTCCAACGTCAAGGCAGTGCAGGGAAAACAGGTTCCTCTGGAATTGACTGACACATCTGGGGGACTCTTGGAATGGTGTCACGACCCTGGAGTTCCTATCGCTTTTCCCGTGGAGAACGCCTCCTCTTGAGATGCGACCGGAACGCCGGGAATTCTTTCCCTAGGAAACAGAGAAGGATCCCTCATCTCGAGCTAGGAGGCGGAAACGGGGCTCCACTGGATGTGTGAGGGACCCCACGTGCTTCCTCTCGAGTGGAGACGGGTATGTCGGGGAACTTCTTGAGTTGCAGCAAGGGTGTGAAGGACCCTTTGGAAGTTCCAGTGGTTAGATGTGATTGGCCTCGAGAAGCCTCAGCGGAAATGGGCCTCATCTCGCCTGGAGGGCAAAACCTCCTGGATTTTCTCGAGTTGCGGCAGGTGCTCTCGACTTACGACGGGGACCTCAGGGAACCGCTCTGGTGGCCTCAGGAAAGGCCAGTCCCCATGTGAGTCCCTCGGGGGCCTCTCGGGATTCCTCTCCCGTCGATGCTAGGGCCTAAGACCTTGTGTGGAGTCGGGGCCGGAAGCTGAGGATTCCTCTCCAGTGCTGACATGGATCTTGGGGTACTTCTGGAGTCTCCCCAGGGGAATCAGTCCTCGTCTCGAATGCGGGCATGCACTTGCGCTTTCCTCCAGAGCGGTAGCAGCAGTGTCACGCAGTCCGCCGCGTGGATCAAAGGATCTATGGTTTTCCCTCGAGTCTTTCCCACGAGGCTTTCCCACGAGGCTTTCCCACAGGGCTGTCCCACGTGCACACGTGGTGGGAGTCGATCCTCGGCTTGAACGTCAAGGCAGTGCAGGGAAAACAGGTTCCTCTGGAATGGACTGACACATCTGGGGGACTCTTGGAATGGTGGCACGACCCTGGAGTTCCTCTCGCCTTTCCTGTGGAGAGCGCCTCCTCTTGAGATGCGACGGGAACGCCGGGAATTCTTTCCCTACGAAACAGGGAAAGGATCCCTCATCTCGAGCTAGGAGGTGAAACGGGGCTCCCCTGGATGTGTGCGGGACACCACGTGCTTCCTCTCGAGTGGAGACGGGTATGTCGGGGAACTTCTTGAGTTGCAGCAAGGGTGTGAAGGAGCCTTTGGAAGTTCCAGTGGTTAGATGTGATTGGCCTCGAGAAGCCTCAGTGGAAATGGGCCTCATCTCGCCTGGAGGGCAAAACCTCCTGGATATTCTCGAGTTGCGGCAGGTGCTCTCGACGACGACGGGGACCTCAGGGACCCGCTCTGGTGGCCTCAGGAAAGGCCAGTCCCCATGCGAGTTCTTCGGGGGCCTCTCGGTATTCCTCTCCCGTCGATGCCGGGGCCTAAGACCTTGTGTGGAGTCGGGGCCGGAACCTGAGGATTCCTCTCCAGTGCAGACATGGATCGTGGGGTACTTCTGGAGTCTCCCTAGGGGAGTCAGTCCTGGTCTCGAATGCGGGCATGCACTTGCGCTTTCCTCCAGAGCGGTAGCAGCAGTGTCACGCAGTCCGCCGCGTGGATCAAAGGATCTATGGTTTTCCCTCGAGTCTTTCCCACGAGGCTTTCCCACGAGGCTTTCCCACAGGGCTGTCCCACGTGCACACGTGGTGGGAGTCGATCCTCGGCTTGAACGTCAAGGCAGTGCAGGGAAAACAGTTTCCTCTGGAATGGACTGACACATCTGGGGGACTCTTGGAATGGTGGCACGACCCTGGAGTTCCTCTCGCCTTTCCTGTGGAGAGCGCCTCCTCTTGAGATGCGACGGGAACGCCGGGAATTCTTTCCCTACGAAACAGGGAAAGGATCCCTCATCTCGAGCTAGGAGGCGGAACCGGGGCTCCCCTGGATGTGTGCGGGACCCCACGTGCTTCCTCTCGAGTGGAGACGGGTATGTCGGGGAACTTCTTGAGTAGCAGCAATGGTGTGAAGGACCCTTTGGAAGTTCCAGTGGTTAGATGTGATTGGCCTCGAGAAGCCTCAGCGGAAATGGGCCTCATCTTGCCTGGAGGGCAAAACCTCCTGGATTTTCTCGAGTTGCGGCAGGTGCTCTCGACTTACGACGGGGACCTCAGGGAACGGCTCTGGTGGCCTCAGGAAAGGCCAGTCCTCATGCGAGTTCCTCGGGGGCGTCTCGGGATTCCTCTCCCGTCGATGCCAGCGCCTAAGACCTTGTGTGGAGTCGGGCCCGGAACCTGAGGATTCCTCTCCAGTGCTCACATGGATCTTGGGGTACTTCTGGAGTCTCCCCAGGGGAGTCAGTCCTCGTCTCGAATGCGGGCATGCACTTGCGCTTTCCTCCAGAGCGGTAGCAGCAGTGTCACGCAGTCCGCGGCGTGGATCAAAGGATCTATGGTTTTCCCTCGAGTCTTTCCCACGAGGCTTTCCCACGAGGCTTTCCCACAGGGCTGTCCCACGTGCACACGTGGTGGGAGTCGATCCTCGGCTTGAACGTCAAGGCAGTGCAGGGAAAACAGGTTCCTCTGGAATGGACTGACACATCTGGGGGACTCTTGGAATGGTGTCTCGACCCTGGAGTTCCTCTCGCCTTTCCTGTGGAGAGCGCCTCCTCTTGAGATGCGACGGGAACGCCGGGAATTCTTTCCCTACGAAACAGGGAAAGGATCCCTCATCTCGAGCTAGGAGGCGGAAACGGGGCTCCCCTGGATGTGTGCGGGACCCCACGTGCTTCCTCTCGAGTGGAGACGGGTATGTCGGGAAACTTCTTGAGTTGAAGCAATGGTGTGAAGGACCCTTTGGAAGTTCCAGTGGTTAGATGTGATTGGCCTCGAGAAGCCTCAGCGGAAATGGGCCTCATCTCGCCTGGAGGGCAAAACCTCCTGGATTTTATCGAGTTGCGGCAGGTGCTCTCGACTTACGACGGGGACCTCAGGGACCCGCTCTGGTGGCCTCAGGAAAGGCCAGTCCCCATGCGAGTTCCTCGGGGGCCTCTCGGGATTCCTCTCCCGTCGATGCCGGGGCCTAAGACCTTGTGTGGAGTCGGGGCCGGAACCTGAGGATTCCTCTCCAGTGCTGACATGGATCTTGGGGTACTTCTGGAGTCTCCCCAGGGGAGTCAGTCCTCGTCTCGAATGCGGGCATGCACTTGCGCTTTCCTCCAGAGCGGTAGCAGCAGTGTCACGCAGTCCGCGGCGTGGATCAAAGGATCTATGGTTTTCCCTCGAGTCTTTCCCACGAGGCTTTCCCACGAGGCTTTCCCACAGGGCTGTCCCACGTGCACACGTGGTGGGAGTCGATCCTCGGCTTGAACGTCAAGGCAGTGAAGGGAAAACAGGTTCCTCTGGAATGGACTGACACATCTGGGGGACTCTTAGAATGGTGGCACGACCCTGGAGTTCCTCTCGCCTTTCCTGTGGAGAGCGCCTCCTCTTGAGATGCGACGGGAACGCCGGGAATTCTATCCCTTCGAAACAGGGAAAGGATCCCTCATCTCGAGCTTGGAGGCGAAACGGGGCTCCCCTGGATGTGTGCGGGACACCACGTGCTTCCTCTCGAGTGGAGACGGGTATGTCGGGGAACTTCTTGAGTTGCAGCAAGGGTGTGAAGGACCCTTTGGAAGTTCCAGTGGTTAGATGTGATTGGCCTCGAGAAGCCTCAGCGGAAATGGGCCTCATCTCGCCTGGAGGGCAAAACCTCCTGGATTTTCTCGAGTTGCGGCAGGTGCTCTCGACTTACGACGGGGACCTCAGGGACCCGCTCTGGTGGCCTCAGGAAAGGCCAGTCCCCATGCGAGTTCCTCGGGGGCCTCTCGGGATTCCTCTCCCGTCGATGCCGGGGCCTAAGACCTTGTGTGGATTCGGGGCCGGAACCTGAGGATTCCTCTCCAGTGCTGACATGGATCTTGGGGTACTTCTGGAGTCTCCCCAGGGGAGTCAGTCCTCGTCTCGAATGCGGGCATGCACTTGCGCTTTCCTCCAGAGCGGTAGCAGCAGTGTCACGCAGTCCGCCGCGTGGATCAAAGGATCTATGGTTTTGCCTCGAGTCTTTCCCACGAGGCTTTCCCACGAGGCTTTCCCACAGGGCTGTCCCACGTGCACACGTGGTGGGAGTCGATCCTCGGCTTGAACGTCAAGGCAGTGCAGGGAAAACAGGTTCCTCTGGAATGGGCTGACACATCTGGGGGACTCTTGGAATGGTGGCACGACCCTGGAGTTCCTCTCGCCTTTCCTGTGGAGAGCGCCTCCTCTTGAGATGCGGCTTGGACGCCGGGAATTCTTTCCCTACGAAACAGGGAAGGATCCCTCATCTCGAGCTAGGAGGCGGAAACGGGGCTCCCCTGGATGTGTGAGGGACCCCACGTGCTTCCTCTCGGGTGGAGACGGGTATGTCGGGGAACTTCTTGAGTTGCAGCAAGGGTGTGAAGGACCCTTTGGAAGTTCCAGTGGTTAGATGTGATTGGCCTCGAGAAGCCTCAGGGGAAATGGGCCTCATCTCGCCTGGAGGGCAAAACCTCCTGGATTTTCTCGAGTTGCGGCAGGTGCTCTCGACTTACGACGGGGACCTCAGGGACCCGCTCTGGTGGCCTCAGGAAAGGCCAGTCCCCATGCGAGTTCCTCGGGGGCCTCTAGGGATTCCTCTCCCGAATGCCGGGGCCTAAGACCTTGTGTGGAATCAGGGCCGGAACCTGAGGATTCCTCTCCACTGCTGACATGGATCTTGGGGTACTTCTGGAGTCTCCCCAGGGGAGTCAGTCCTCGTCTCGAATGCGGGCATGCACTTGTGCTTTCCTCCAGAGCGGTAGCAGCAGTGTCACACAGTCCGCCGCGTGGATCAAAGGATCTATGGTTTTCCCTCGAGTCTTTCCCACGATGCTTTCCCACGAGGCTTTCCCACAGGGCTGTCCCACGTGCACACGTGGTGGGAGTCGATCCTCGGCTTGAACGTCAAGGCAGTGCAGGGAAAACAGGTTCCTCTGGAATGGACTGACACATCTGGGGGACTCTTGGAATGGTGTCACGACCCTGGAGTTCCTCTCGCCTTTCCTGTGGAGAGCGCCTCCTCTTGAGATGCGACGGGAACGCCGGGAATTCTTTCCCTACGAAACAGGGAAAGGATCCCTCATCTCGAGCTAGGAGGCGGAAACGGGGCTCCCCTGGATGTGTGCGGGACCCCACGTGCTTCCTCTCGAGTGGAGACGGGTATGTCGGGGAACTTCTTGAGTAGCAGCAATGGTGTGAAGGACCCTTTGGAAGTTCCAGTGGTTAGATGTGATTGGCCTCGAGAAGCCTCAGCGGAAATGGGCCTCATCTGGCCTGGAGGGCAAAACCTCCTGGATTTTCTCGAGTTGCGGCAGGTGCTCTCGACTTACGACGGGGACCTCAGGGAACCGCTCTGGTGGCCTCAGGAAAGGCCAGTCCTCATGCGAGTTCCTCGGGGGCGTCTCGGGATTCCTCTCCCGTCGATGCCAGGGCCTAAGACCTTGTGTGGAGTCGGGCCCGGAACCTGAGGATTCCTCTCCAGTGCTCACATGGATCTTGGGGTACTTCTGGAGTCTCCCCAGGGGAGTCAGTCCTCGTCTCGAATGCGGGCATGCACTTGCGCTTTCCTCCAGAGCGGTAGCAGCAGTGTCACGCAGTCCGCGGCGTGGATCAAAGGATCTATGGTTTTCCCTCGAGTCTTTCCCACGAGGCTTTCCCACGAGGCTTTCCCACAGGGCTGTCCCACGTGCACACGTGGTGGGAGTCGATCCTCGGCTTGAACGTCAAGGCAGTGCAGGGAAAACAGGTTCCTCTGGAATGGACTGACACATCTGGGGGACTCTTGGAATGGTGTCTCGACCCTGGAGTTCCTCTCGCCTTTCCTGTGGAGAGCGCCTCCTCTTGAGATGCGACGGGAACGCCGGGAATTCTTTCCCTACGAAACAGGGAAAGGATCCCTCATCTCGAGCTAGGAGGCGGAAACGGGGCTCCCCTGGATGTGTGCGGGACCCCACGTGCTTCCTCTCGAGTGGAGACGGGTATGTCGGGAAACTTCTTGAGTTGAAGCAATGGTGTGAAGGACCCTTTGGAAGTTCCAGTGGTTAGATGTGATTGGCCTCGAGAAGCCTCAGCGGAAATGGGCCTCATCTCGCCTGGAGGGCAAAACCTCCTGGATTTTCTCGAGTTGCGGCAGGTGCTCTCGACTTACGACGGGGACCTCAGGGACCCGCTCTGGTGGCCTCAGGAAAGGCCAGTCCCCATGCGAGTTCCTCGGGGGCGTCTCGGGATTCCTCTCCCGTCGATGCCGGGGCCTAAGACCTTGTGTGGAGTCGGGGCCGGAACCTGAGGATTTCTCTCCAGTGCTCACATGGATCTTGGGGTACTTCTGGAGTCTCCCCAGGGGAGTCAGTCCTCGTCTCGAATGCGGGCATACACTTGCGCTTTCCTCCAGAGCGGTAGCAGCAGTGTCACCCAGTCCGCGGCGTGGATCAAAGGATCTATGGTTTTCCCTCGAGTCTTTCCCACGAGGCTTTCCCACGAGGCTTTCCCACAGGGCTGTCCCACGTGCACACGTGGTGGGAGTCGATCCTCGGCTTGAACGTCAAGGCAGTGCAGGGAAAACAGGTTCCTCTGGAATGGACTGACACATCTGGGGGACTCTTGGAATGGTGTCTCGACCCTGGAGTTCCTCTCGCCTTTCCTGTGGAGAGCGCCTCCTCTTGAGATGCGACGGGAACGCCGGGAATTCTTTCCCTACGAAACAGGGAAAGGATCCCTCATCTCGAGCTAGGAGGCGGAAACGGGGCTCCCCTGGATGTGTGCGGGACCCCACGTGCTTCCTCTCGAGTGGAGACGGGTATGTCGGGAAACTTCTTGAGTTGAAGCAATGGTGTGAAGGACCCTTTGGAAGTTCCAGTGGTTAGATGTGATTGGCCTCGAGAAGCCTCAGCGGAAATGGGCCTCATCTCGCCTGGAGGGCAAAACCTCCTGGATTTTCTCGAGTTGCGGCAGGTGCTCTCGACTTACGACGGGGACCTCAGGGACCCGCTCTGGTGGCCTCAGGAAAGGCCAGTCCCCATGCGAGTTCCTCGGGGGCCTCTCGGGATTCCTCTCCCGTCGATGCCGGGGCCTAAGACCTTGTGTGGAGTCGGGGCCGGAACCTGAGGATTCCTCTCCAGTGCTGACATGGATCTTGGGGTACTTCTGGAGTCTCCCCAGGGGAGTCAGTCCTCGTCTCGAATGCGGGCATGCACTTGCGCTTTCCTCCAGAGCGGTAGCAGCAGTGTCACGCAGTCCGCCGCGTGGATCAAAGGATCTATGGTTTTCCCTCGAGTCTTTCCCACGAGGCTTTCCCACGAGGCTGTCCCACAGGGCTGTCCCACGTGCACACGTGGTGGGAGTCGATCCTCGGCTTGAACGTCAAGGCAGTGCAGGGAAAACAGGTTCCTCTGGAATGGACTGACACATCTGGGGGACTCTTGGAATGGTGGCACGACCCTGGAGTTCCTCTCGCCTTTCCTGTGGAGAGCGCCTCCTCTTGAGATGCGACGGGAACGCCGGGAATTCTTTCCCTTCGAAACAGGGAAAGGATCCCTCATCTCGAGCTTGGAGGCGAAACGGGGCTCCCCTGGATGTGTGCGGGACACCACGTGCTTCCTCTCGAGTGGAGACGGGTATGTCGGGGAACTTCTTGAGTTGCAGCAAGGGTGTGAAGGACCCTTTGGAAGTTCCAGTGGTTAGATGTGATTGGCCTCGAGAAGCCTCAGCGGAAATGGGCCTCATCTCGCCTGGAGGGCAAAACCTCCTGGATTTTCTCGAGTTGCGGCAGGTGCTCTCGACTTACGACGGGGACCTCAGGGACCCGCTCTGGTGGCCTCAGGAAAGGCCAGTCCCCATGCGAGTTCCTCGGGGGCCTCTCGGGATTCCTCTCCCGTCGATGCCGGGGCCTAAGACCTTGTGTGGAGTCGGGGCCGGAACCTAAGGATTTCTCTCCAGTGCTGACATGGATCTTGGGGTACTTCTGGAGTCTCCCCAGGGGAGTCAGTCCTCGTCTCGAATGCGGGCATACACTTGCGCTTTCCTCCAGAGCGGTAGCAGCAGTGTCACGCAGTCCGCCGCGTGGATCAAAGGATCTATGGTTTTCCCTCGAGTCTTTCCCACGAGGCTTTCCCACGAGGCTTTCCCACAGGGCTGTCCCACGTGCACACGTGGTGGGAGTCGATCCTCGGCTTGAACGTCAAGGCAGTGCAGGGAAAACAGGTTCCTCTGGAATGGACTGACACATCTGGGGGACTCTTGGAATGGTGGCACGACCCTGGAGTTCCTCTCGCCTTTCCTGTGGAGACCGCCTCCTCTTGAGATGCGACGAGAACGCCGGGAATTCTTTCCCTACGAAACAGGGAAAGGATCCCTCATCTCGAGCTAGGAGGCGGAAACGGGGCTCCCCTGGATGTGTGCGTGACCCACGTGCTTCCTCTCGAGTGGAGACGGGTATGTCGGGGAACTTCTTGAGTTGAAGCAAGGGTGTGAAGGACCCTTTGGAAGTTCCAGTGGTTAGATGTGATTGGCCTCGAGAAGCCTCAGCGGAAATGGGCCTCATCTCGCCTGGAGGGCAAAACCTCCTGGATTTTCTCGAGTTGCGGCAGGTGCTCTCGACTTACGACGGGGACCTCAGGGACCCGCTCTGGTGGCCTCAGGAAAGGCCAGTCCCCATGCGAGTTCCTCGGGGCCGTCTCGGGATTCCTCTCCCGTCGATGCCGGGGCCTAAGACCTTGTGTGGAGTCGGGGCCGGAACCTGAGGATTCCTCTCCAGTGCTGACATGGATCTTGGGGTAATTCTGGAGTCTCCCCAGGGGAGTCAGTCCTCGTCTCGAATGCGGGCATGCACTTGCGCTTTCCTCCAGAGCGGTAGCAGCAGTGTCACGCAGTCCGCCGCGTGGATCAAAGGATCTATGGTTTTCCCTCGAGTCTTTCCCACGAGGCTTTCCCACGAGGCTTTCCCACAGGGCTGTCCCACGTGCACACGTGGTGGGAGTCGATCCTCGGCTTGAACGTCAAGGCAGTGCAGGGAAAACAGGTTCCTCTGGAATGGACTGACACATCTGGGGGACTCTTGGAATGGTGTCTCGACCCTGGAGTTCCTCTCGCCTTTCCTGTGGAGAGAGCCTCCTCTTGAGATGCGACGGGAACGCCGGGAATTCTTTCCCTACGAAACAGGGAAAGGATCCATCATCTCGAGCTAGGAGGCGGAAACGGGGCTACCCTGGATGTGTGCGGGACCCCACGTGCTTCCTCTCGAGTGGAGACGGGTATGTCGGGGAACTTCTTGAGTAGCAGCAATGGTGTGAAGGACCCTTTGGAAGTTCCAGTGGTTAGATGTGATTGGCCTCGAGAAGCCTCAGCGGAAATGGGCCTCATCTGGCCTGGAGGGCAAAACCTCCTGGATTTTCTCGAGTTGCGGCAGGTGCTCTCGACTTACGACGGGGACCTCAGGGAACCGCTCTGGTGGCCTCAGGAAAGGCCAGTCCTCATGCGAGTTCCTCGGGGGCGTCTCGGGATTCCTCTCCCGTCGATGCCAGGGCCTAAGACCTTGTGTGGAGTCGGGCCCGGAACCTGAGGATTCCTCTCCAGTGCTCACATGGATCTTGGGGTACTTCTGGAGTCTCCCCAGGGGAGTCAGTCCTCGTCTCGAATGCGGGCATGCACTTGCGCTTTCCTCCAGAGCGGTAGCAGCAGTGTCACGCAGTCCGCGGCGTGGATCAAAGGATCTATGGTTTTCCCTCGAGTCTTTCCCACGAGGCTTTCCCACGAGGCTTTCCCACAGGGCTGTCCCACGTGCACACGTGGTGGGAGTCGATCCTCGGCTTGAACGTCAAGGCAGTGCAGGGAAAACAGGTTCCTCTGGAATGGACTGACACATCTGGGGGACTCTTGGAATGGTGTCTCGACCCTGGAGTTCCTCTCGCCTTTCCTGTGGAGAGAGCCTCCTCTTGAGATGCGACGGGAACGCCGGGAATTCTTTCCCTACGAAACAGGGAAAGGATCCATCATCTCGAGCTAGGAGGCGGAAACGGGGCTCCCCTGGATGTGTGCGGGACCCCACGTGCTTCCTCTCGAGTGGAGACGGGTATGTCGGGAAACTTCTTGAGTTGAAGCAATGGTGTGAAGGACCCTTTGGAAGTTCCAGTGGTTAGATGTGATTGGCTTCGAGAAGCCTCAGCGGAAATGGGCCTCATCTCGCCTGGAGGGCAAAACCTCCTGGATTTTCTCGAGTTGCGGCAGGTGCTCTCGACTTACGACGGGGACCTCAGGGACCCGCTCTGGTGGCCTCAGGAAAGGCCAGTCCCCATGCGAGTTCCTCGGGGGCCTCTCGGGATTCCTCTCCCGTCGATGCCGGGGCCTAAGAACTTGTGTGGAGTCGGGGCCGGAACCTGAGGATTTCTCTCCAGTGCTGACATGGATCTTGGGGTACTTCTGGAGTCTCCCCAGGGGAGTCAGTCCTCGTCTCGAATGCGGGCATGCACTTGCGCTTTCCTCCAGAGCGGTAGCAGCAGTGTCACGCAGTCCGCCGCGTGGATCAAAGGATCTATGTTTTTCCCTCGAGTCTTTCCCACGAGGCTTTCCCACGAGGCTTTCCCACAGGGCTGTCCCACGTGCACACGTGGTGGGAGTCGATCCTCGGCTTGAACGTCAAGGCAGTGCAGGGAAAACAGGTTCCTCTGGAATGGACTGACACATCTGGGGGACTCTTGGAATGGTGTCTCGACCCTGGAGTTCCTCTCGCCTTTCCTGTGGAGAGCGCCTCCTCTTGAGATGCGACGGGAACGCCGGGAATTCTTTCCCTACGAAACAGGGAAAGGATCCCTCATCTCGAGCTAGGTGGCGGAAACGGGGCTCCCCTGGATGTGTGCGGGACCCCACGTGCTTCCTCTCGAGTGGAGACGGGTATGTCGGGAAACTTCTTGAGTTGAAGCAATGGTGTGAAGGACCCTTTGGAAGTTCCAGTGGTTAGATGTGATTGGCCTCGAGAAGCCTCAGCGGAAATGGGCCTCATCTCGCCTGGAGGGCAAAACCTCCTGGATTTTCTCGAGTTGCGGCAGGTGCTCTCGACTTACGACGGGGACCTCAGGGACCCGCTCTGGTGGCCTCAGGAAAGGCCAGTCCCCATGCGAGTTCCTCGGGGTCCTCTCGGGATTCCTCTCCCGTCGATGCCGGGGCCTAAGACCTTGTGTGGAGTCGGGGCCGGAACCTAAGGATTTCTCTCCAGTGCTGACATGGATCTTGGGGTACTTCTGGAGTCTCCCCAGGGGAGTCAGTCCTCGTCTCGAATGCGGGCATACACTTGCGCTTTCCTCCAGAGCGGTAGCAGCAGTGTCACGCAGTCCGCCGCGTGGATCAAAGGATCTATGGTTTTCCCTCGAGTCTTTCCCACGAGGCTTTCCCACGAGGCTTTCCCACAGGGCTGTCCCACGTGCACACGTGGTGGGAGTCGATCCTCGGCTTGAACGTCAAGGCAGTGCAGGGAAAACAGGTTCCTCTGGAATGTACTGACACATCTGGGGGACTCTTGGAATGGTGTCACGACCCTGGAGTTCCTCTCGCCTTTCCTGTGGAGAGCGCCTCCTCTTGAGATGCGACGGGAACGCCGGGAATTCTTTCCCTACGAAACAAGGAAAGGATCCCTCATCTCGAGCTAGGAGGAGGAAACGTGGCTCCCCTGGATGTGTGCGGGACACCACGTGCATCCTCTCGAGTGGAGACGGGTATGTCGGGGAACTTCTTGTGTTGCAGCAAGGGTGTGAAGGACCCTTTGAAAGTTCCAGTGGTTAGATGTGATTGGCCTCGAGAAGCCTCAGCAGAAATGGGCCTCATCTCGCCTGGAGGGCAAAACCTCCTGGATTTTCTCGAGTTGCGGCAGGTGCTCTCGACTTACGACGGGGACCTCAGGGACCCGCTCTGGTGGCCTCAAGAAAGGCCAGTCCCCATGCGAGTTCCTCGGGGGCCTCTCGGGATTCCTCTCCCGTCGATGCCGGGGCCTAAGACCTTTTGTGGAGTCGGGGCCGGAACCTGAGGATTCCTCTCCAGTGCTGACAAGGATCTTGGGGTACTTCTGGAGTCTCCCCAGGGGAGTCAGTCCTCGTCTCGAATGCGGGCATGCACTTGCGCTTTCCTCCACAGCGGTAGCAGCAGTGTCACGCAGTCCCCCGCGTGGATCAAAGGATCTATGGTTTTCCCTCGAGTCTTTCCCACGAGGCTTTCCCCGGAGGCTTTCCCACAGGGCTGTCCCACGTGCACACGTGGTGGGAGTCGATCCTCGGCTTGAACGTCAAGGCAGTGCAGGGAAAACAGGTTCCTCTGGAATGGACTGACACATCTGGTGGACTCTTGGAATGGTGGCGCGACCCTGGAGTTCCTCTCGCCTTTCCTGTGGAGAGCGCCTCCTCTTGAGATGCGACGGGAACGCCGGGAATTCTTTCCCTACGAAACAGGGAAAGGATCCCTCATCTCGAGCTAGGAGGCGAAACGGGGCTCCCCTGGATGTGTGCGGGACACCACGTGCTTCCTCTCGAGTGGAGACGGGTATGTCGGGGAACTTCTTAAGTTGCAGCAATGGTGTGAAGGACCCTTTGGAAGTTCCAGTGGTTAGATGTGATTGGCCTCGAGAAGCCTCAGCGGAAATGGGCCTCATCTCGCCTGGAGGGCAAAACCTCCTGGATTTTCTCGAGTTGCGGCAGGTGCTCTCGACTTACGACGGGGACCTCAGGGACCCGCTCTGGTGGCCTCAGGAAAGGCCAGTCCCCATGCGAGTTCCTCGGGGGCGTCTCGGGATTCCTCTCCCGTCGATGCCGGGGCCTAAGACCTTGTGTGGAGTCGGGGCCGGAACCTGAGGATTCCTCTCCAGGGCTGACATGGATCTTGGGGTACTTCTTGAGTCTCCCCAGGGGAGTCAGTCCTCGTCTCGAATGCGGGCATGCACTTGCGCTTTCCTCCAGAGCGGTAGCAGCAGAGTCACGCAGTCCGCCACGTGGATCAAAGGATCTATGGTTTTCCCTCGAGTCTTTCCCACGAGGCTTTCCCACGAGGCTTTCCCACAGGGCTGTCCCACGTGCACACGTGGTGGGAGTCGATCCTCGGCTTGAACGTCAAGGCAGTGCAGGGAAAACAGGTTCCTCTGGAATGGACTGACACATCTGGGGGACTCTTGGAATGGTGTCACGACCCTGGAGTTCCTCTCGCCTTTCCTGTGGAGAGCGCCTCCTCTTGAGATGCGACGGGAACGCCGGGAAATCTTTCCCTACGAAACAGGGAAAGGATCCCTCATCTCGAGCTAGGAGGCGGAAACGGGGCTCCCCTGGATGTGTGCGGGACCCCACGTGCTCCCTCTCGAGTGGAGACGGGTATGTCGGGGAACTTCTTGAGTTGCAGCAAGGGTGTGAAGGACCCTTTGGAAGTTCCAGTGGTTAGATGTGATTGGCCTCGAGGAGCCTCAGCGGAAATGGGCCTCATCTCGCCTGGAGGGCAAAACCTTCTGGATTTTCTCGAGTTGCGGCAGGTGCTCTCGACTTACGACGGGGACCTCAGGGACCCGCTCTGGTGGCCTCAGGAAAGGCCAGTCCCCATTCGAGTTCCTCGGGGGCCTCTCGGGATTCCTCTCCCTTCGATGCCAGGGCCTAAGACCTTGTGTGGAGTCGGGGCCGGAACCTGAGGATTCCTCTCCAGTGCTGACATGGATCTTGGCGTACTTCTGGAGTCTCCCCAGGGGAGTCAGTCCTCGTCTCGAATGCGGGCATGCACTTGCGCTTTCCTCCAGAGCGGTAGCAGCAGTGTCACGCCTTTCGCCGCGTGGATCAAAGGATCTATGGTTTTCCCTCGAGTTTTCCCACGAGGCTTTCCCACGAGGCTTTCCCACAGGGCTGTCCCACGTGCACACGTGGTGGGAGTCGATCCTCGGCTTGAACGTCAAGGCAGTGCAGGGAAAACAGGTTCCTCTGGAATGGACTGACACATCTGGGGGACTCTTGGAATGGTGGCACGACCCTGGAGTTCCTCTCGCCTTTCCTGTGGAGAGCGCCTCCTCTTGAGATGCGACGGGAACGCCGGGAATTCTTTCCCTACGAAACAGGGAAGGATCCCTCATCTCGAGCTAGGATGCGGAAACGGGGCTCCCCTGGATGTGTGAGGGACCCCACGTGCTTCCTCTCGAGTGGAGACGGGTATGTCGGGGAACTTCTTGAGTTGCAGCAATGGTGTGAAGGACCCTTTGGAAGTTCCAGTGGTTAGATATGATTGGCCTCGCGAAGCCTCAGCGGAAATGGGCCTCATCTCGCCTGGAGGGCAAAACCTCCTGGATTTTCTCGAGTTGCGGCAGGTGCTCTCGACTTACGACGGGGACCTCAGGGAACCGCTCTGGTGGCCTCAGGAAAGGCCAGTCCCCATGCGAGTTCCTCGGGGGCGTCTCGGGATTCCTCTCCCGTCGATGCCGGGGCCTAAGACCTTGTGTGGAGTCGGGGCCGGAACCTGAGGATTCTTCACCAGTGCTGACATGGATCTTGGGGTACTTCTGGAGTCTCCCCAGGGGAGTCAGTCCTCGTCTCGAATGCGGGCATGCACTTGCGCTTTCCTCCAGAGCGGTAGCAGCAGTGTCACGCAGTCCGCCGCGTGGATCAAAGGATCTATGGTTTTCCCTCGAGTCTTTCCCACGAGGCTTTCCCACGAGGCTTTCCCACAGGGCTGTCCCACGTGCACACGTGGTGGGAGTCGATCCTCGGCTTGAACGTCAAGGCAGTGCAGGGAAAACAGGTTCCTCTGGAATGGACTGACACATCTGGGGGACTCTTGGAATGGTGGCACGACCCTGGAGTTCCTCTCGCCTTTCCTGTGGAGAGCGCCTCCTCTTGAGATGCGACGGGAACGCCGGGAATTCTTTCCCTACGAAACAGGGAAAGGATCCCTCATCTCGAGCTAGGAGGCGGAAACGGGGCTCCCCTGGATGTGTGCGGGACACCACGTGCTTCCTCTCGAGTGCAGACGGGTATGTCGGGGAACTTCTTGAGTTGCAGCAAGGGTGTGAAGGACCCTTTGGAAGTTCCAGTGGTTAGACGTGATTGGCCTCGAGAAGCCTCAGCGGAAATGGGCCTCATCTTGCCTGGAGGGCAAAACCTCCTGGATTTTCTCGAGTTGCGGCAGGTGCTCTCGACTTACGACGGGGACCTCAGGGACCCGCTCTGGTGGCCTCAGGAAAGGCCCGTCCCCATGCGAGTTCCTCGGGGGCCTCTCGGGATTCCTCTCCCGTCGATGCCGGGGCCTAAGACCTTGTGTGGAGTCGGGCCGGAACCTGAGGGTTCCTCTCCAGTGCTGACATGGATCTTGGGGTACTTCTGCAGTCTCCCCAGGGGAGTCAGTCCTCGTCTCGAATGCGGGCATGCACTTGCGCTTTCCTCCAGAGCGGTAGCAGCAGTGTCACGCAGTTCGCCGCATGGATCAAAGGATCTATGGTTTTCCCTCGAGTCTTTCCCACGAGGCTTTCCCACGAGGCTTTCCCACAGGGCTGTCCCACGTGCACACGTGGTGGGAGTCGATCCTCGGCTTGAACGTCAAGGCAGTGCAGGGAAAACAGGTTCCTCTGGAATGGACTGACACATCTGGGGGACTCTTGGAATGGTTGCACGACCCTGGAGTTCCTCTCGCCTTTCCTGTGGAGAGCGCCTCCTCTTGAGATGCGACGGGAACGCCGGGAATTCTTTCCCTACGAAACAGGGAAAGGATCCCTCATCTCGAGCTAGAAGGCGGAAACGGGGCTCCCCTGGATGTGTGCGGGACACCACGTGCTTCCTCTCGAGTGCAGACGGGTATGTCGGGGAACTTCTTGAGTTGCAGCAAGGGTGTGAAGGACCCTTTGGAAGTTCCAGTGGTTAGATGTGATTGGCCTCGAGAAGCCTCAGCGGAAATGGGCCTCATCTCGCCTGGAGGGCAAAACCTCCTGGATTTTCTCGAGTTGCGGCAGGTGCTCTCGACTTACGACGGGGACCTCAGGGACCCGCTCTGGTGGCCTCAGGAAAGGCCACTCCCCATTCGAGTTCCTCGGGGGCCTCTCGGGATTCCTCTCCCGTCGATGCCGGAGCCTAAGACCTTGTGTGGAGTCGGGGCCGGAACCTGAGGATTCCTCTCCAGTGCTGAGATGGATCTTGGGGTACTTCTGGAGTCTCCCCAGGGGAGTCAGTCCTCGTCTCGAATGCGGGCATGCACTTGCGCTTTCCTCCATAGCGGTAGCAGCAGTTTCACGCAGTCCGCCGCGTGGATCAAAGGATCTATGGTTTTCCCTCGAGTCTTTCCCACGAGACTTTCCCACGAGGCTTTCCCACAGGGCTGTCCCACGTGCACACGTGGTGGGAGTCGATCCTCGGCTTGAACGTCAAGGCAGTGCAGGGAAAACAGGTTCCTCTGGAATGGACTGACACATCTGGGGACTCTTGGAATGGTGGCCTGACCCTGGAGTTCCTCTCGCCTTTCCTGTGGAGAGCGCCTCCTCTTGAGATGCGACGGGAACGCCGGGAATTCTTTCCCTACGAAACAGGGAAAGGATCCCTCATCTCGAGCTAGGAGGCGGAAACGGGGCTCCCCTGGATGTGTGCGGGACACCACGTGCTTCCTCTCGAGTGGAGACGGGTATGTCGGGGAACTTCTTGAGTTGCAGCAAGGGTGTGAAGGACCCTTTGGAAGTTCCAGTGGTTAGATGTGATTGGCCTCGAGAAGCCTCAGCGGAAATGGGCCTCATCTTGCCTGGAGGGCAAAACCTCCTGGATTTTCTCGAGTTGCGGCACGTGCTCTCGACTTACGACGGGGACCTCAGGGACCCGCTCTGGTGGCCTCAGGAAAGGCCAGTCCCCATGCGAGTTCCTCGGGGGCGTCTCGGGATTCCTCTCCCATCGATGCCGGGGCCTAAGACCTTGTGTGGAGTCGGGGCCGGAACCTGAGGATTCCTCTCCAGTGCTGACATGGATCTTGGGGTACTTCTGGAGTCTCCCCAGGGGAGTCAGTCCTCGTCTCGAATGCGGGCATGCACTTGCGCTTTCCTCCAGAGCGGTAGCAGCAGTGTCACGCAGTCCGCCGCGTGGATCAAAGGATCTATGGTTTTCCCTCGAGTCTTTCCCACGAGGCTTTCCCACAGGGCTGTCCCACGTGCACACGTGGTGGGAGTCGATCCTCGGCTTGAACGTCAAGGCAGTGCAGGGAAAACAGGTTCCTCTGGAATGGACTGACACATCTGGGGGACTCTTGGAATGGTGGCACGACCCTGGAGTTCCTCTCGCCTTTCCTGAGGAGAGTGCCTCCTGCTGAGATGCGACGGGAACGCCGGGAATTCTTTCCCTACGAAACAGGGAAAGGATCCCTCATCTCGAGCTAGGAGGCGGAAACGGGCCTCCCCTGGATGTGTGCGGGACACCACATGCTTCCTCTCGAGTGGAGACGGGTATGTCGGGGAACTTCTTGAGTTGCAGCAACGGTGTGAAGGACCCTTTGGAAGTTCCAGTGGTTAGACGTGATTGGCCTCGAGAAGCCTCAGCGGAAATGGGCCTCATCTCGCCTGGAGGGCAAAACCTCCTGGATTTTCTCGAGTTGCGGCAGGTGCTCTCGACTTACGACGGGGACCTCAGGGACCCGCTCTGGAGGCCTCAGGAAAGGCCAGTCCCCATGCGAGTTCCTCGGGGGCGTCTCGGGATTCCTCTCCCGTCGATGCCGGGGCCTAAGACCTTGTGTGGAGTCAGGGCCGGAACCTGAGGATTCCTCTCCAGTGCTGACATGGATCTTGGGGTACTTCTGCAGTCTCCCCAGGGGAGTCAGTCCTCGTCTCGAATGCGGGCATGCACTTGCGCTTTCCTCCAGAGCGGTAGCAGCAGTGTCACGCAGTCCGCCGCGTGGATCAAAGGATCTATGGTTTTCCCTCGAGTCTTTCCCACGAGCCTTTCCCACGAGGCTTTCCCACAGGGCTGTCCCACGTGCACACGTGGTGGGAGTCGATCCTCGGCTTGAACGTCAAAGCAGTGCAGGGAAAACAGGTTCCTCTGGAATGGACTGACACATCTGGGGGACTCTTGGAATGGTGTCACCACCTTGGAGTTCCTCTCCCTTTCCTGTAGAGAGCGCCTCCTCTTGAGATGCGACGGGAACGCCGGGAATTCTTTCCCTACGAAACAGGGAAAGGATCCCTCATCTCGAGCTAGGAGGCGGAAACGGGGCTCCCCTGGATGTGTGCGGGACACCACGTGCTTCCTCTCGAGTGCAGACGGGTATGTCGGGGAACTACTTGAGTTGCAGCAAGGGTGTGAAGGACCCTTTGGAAGTTCCAGTGGTTAGATGTGATTGGCCTCGAGAAGCCTCAGCGGAAATGGGCCTCATCTCGCCTGGAGGGCAAAACCTCCTGGATTTTCTCGAGTTGCGGCAGGTGCTCTCGACTTACGACGGGGACCTCAGGGACCCGCTCTGGTGGCCTCAGGAAAGGCCAGTCCCCATGCGAGTTCCTCGGGGGCGTCTCGGGATTCCTCTCCCGTCGATGCCGGGGCCTAAGACCTTGTGTGGAGTCGGGGCCGGAACCTGAGGATTCCTCTCCAGTGCTGACATGGATCTTGGGGTACTTCTGGAGTCTCCCCAGGGGAGTCAGTCCTCGTCTCGAATGCGGGCATGCACTTGCGCTTTCCTCCAGAGCGGTAGCAGCAGTGTCACGCAGTCCGCCGCGTGGATCAAAGGATCTATGGTTTTCCCTCGAGTCTTTCCCACGAGGCTTTCCCACGAGGCTTTCCCACAGGGCTGTCCCACGTGCACACGTGGTGGGATTCGATCCTCGGCTTGAACGTCAAGGCAGTGCAGGGAAAACAGGTTCCTCTGGAATGGACTGACACATCTTTGGGGACTCTTGGAATGGTGACACGACCCTGGAGTTCCTCTCGCCTTTCCTGTGGAGAGCGCCTCCTCTTGAGATGCGACGGGAACGCCGGGAATTCTTTCCCTACGAAACAGGGAAAGGATCCCTCATCTCGAGCTAGGAGGCGGAAACGGGGCTCCCCTGGATGTGTGCCGGACCCACGTGCTTCCTCTCGAGTGGAGACGGGTATGTCGGGGAACTTCTTGAGTTGCAGCAAGGGTGTGAAGGACCCTTTGGAAGTTCCAGTGGTTAGATGTGATTAGCCTCGAGAAGCCTCAGCGGAAATGGGCCTCATCTCGCCTGGAGGGCAAAACCGCCTGGATTTTCTCGAGTTGCGGCAGGTGCTCTCGACTTACGACGGGGACCTCAGGGACCCGCTCTGGTGGCCTCAGGAAAGGCCAGTCCCCATGCGAGTTCCTCGGTTGGCCTCTCGGGATTCCTCTCCCGTCGATGCCGGGGCCTAAGACCTTGTGTGGAGTCAGGGCCGGAACCTGAGGATTCCTCTCCAGTGCTGACATGGATCTTGGGGTACTTCTGGAGTCTCCCCAGGGGAGTCAGTCCTCGTCTCGAATGCGGGCATGCACTTGCGGTTTCCTCCAGAGCGGTAGCAGCAGTGTCACGCAGTCCGCCGCGTGGATCAAAGGATCTATGGTTTTCCCTCGAGTCTTTCCCAAGAGGCTTTCCCACGAGGCTTTCCCACAGGGCTGTCCCACGTGCACACGTGGTGGGAGTCGATCCTCGGCTTGACCGTCAAGGCAGTTCAGGGAAAACAGGTTCCTCTGGAATGGACTGACACATCTGGGGGTCTCTTGGAATGGTGGCACGACCCTGGAGTTCCTCTCGCCTTTCCTGTGGAGAGCGCCTCCTCTTGAGATGCGACGGGAACGCCGGGAATTCTTTCCCTACGAAACAGGGAAAGGATCCCTCATCTCGAGCTAGGAGGCGGAAACGGGGCTCCCCTGGATGTGTGCGGGACCCACGTTCTTCCTCTCGAGTGGAGACGTGTATGTCGGGGAACTTCTTGAGTTGCAGCAAGGGTGTGAAGGACCCTTTGGAAGTTCCAGTGGTTAGACGTGATTAGCCTCGAGAAGCCTCAGCGGAAATGGGCCTCATCTCGCCTGGAGGGCAAAACCTCCTGGATTTTCTCGAGTTGCGGCAGGTGCTCTCGACTTACGACGGGGACCTCAGGGACCCGCTCTGGTGGCCTCAGGAAAGGCCAGTCCCCATGCGAGTTCCTAGGGGGCCTCTGGGGATTCCTCTCCCGTCGATGCCGGGGCCTAAGTCCTTGTGTGGAGTCGGGGTCGGAACCTGAGGATTCCTCTCCAGTGCTGACATGGATCTTGGGGTACTTCTGGAGTCTCCCCAGGGGAGTCAGTCTTCGTCTCGAATGCGGGCATGCACTTGCGCTTTCCTCCAGAGCGGTAGCAGCAGTGTCACGCAGTCTGCCGCGTGGATCAAAGGATCTATGGTTTTCCCTCGAGTCTTTCCCACGAGGCTTTCCCACGAGGCTTTCCCAAAGGGCTGTCCCACGTGCACACGTGGTGGGAGTCGATCCTCGGCTTGAACGTCAAGGCAGTGCAGGGAAAACAGGTTCCTCTGGAATGGACTGACACATCTGGGGGACTCTTGGAATGGTGGCACGACCCTGGAGTTCCTCTCGCCTTTCCTGTGGAGAGCGCCTCCTCTTGAGATGCGACGGGAACGCCGGGAATTCTTTCCCTACGAAACAGGGAAAGGATCTCTCATCTCGAGCTAGGAGTCGGAAACGGAGCTCCCCTGTATGTGGGCGGGACACCACGTGATTCCTCTCGAGTGGAGACGGGTATGTCGGGGAACTTCTTGAGTTGCAGCAAGGGTGTGAAGGACCCTTTGGAAGTTCCAGTGGTTAGACGTGATTAGCCTCGAGAAGCCTCAGCGGAAATGGGCCTCATCTCGCCTGGAGGGCAAAACCTCCTGGATTTTCTCAAGTTGCGGCAGGTGCTCTCGACTTACGACGGGGACCTCAGGGACCCGCTCTGGTGGCCTCAGGAAAGGCCAGTCCCCGTGCGAGTTCCTCGGGGGCGTCTCGGGATTCCTCTCCCGTCGATGCCGGGGCCTAAGACCTTGTGTGGAGTCGGGGCCGGAACCTGAGGATTCCTCTCCAGTGCTGACATGGATCTTGGGGTACTTCTGGAGTCTCCCCAGGGGAGTCAGTCCTCGTCTCGAATGCGGGCATGCACTTGCGCTTTCCTCCAGAGCGGTAGCAGCAGTGTCACGCAGTCCGCCGCGTGGATCAAAGGATCTATGGTTTTCCCTCGAGTCTTTCCCACGAGGCTTTCCCACGAGGCTTTCCCACAGGGCTGTCCCACGTGCACACGTGGTGGGAGTGGATCCTCGGCTTGAACGTCAAGGCAGTGCAGGGAAAACAGGTTCCTCTGGAATGGACTGACACATCTGGGGGACTCTTGGAATGGTGGCACGACCCTGGAGTTCCTCTCGCCTTTCCTGTGGAGAGCGCCTCCTCTTGAGATGCGACGGGAACGCCGGGAATTCTTTCCCTACGAAACAGGGAAAGGATCCCTCATCTCGAGCTAGGAGGCGGAAACGGGGCTCCCCTGGATGTGTGCGTGACCCACGTGCTTCCTCTCGAGTGGAGACGGGTATGTCGGGGAACTTCTTGAGTTGCAGCAAGGGTGTGAAGGACCCTTTGGAAGTTCCAGTGGTTAGACGTGATTAGCCTCGAAAAGCCTCAGCGGAAATGGGCCTCATCTCGCCTGGAGGGCAAAACCGCCTGGATTATCTCGAGTTGCGGCAGGTGCTCTCGACTTACGACGGGGACCTCAGGGACCCGCTCTGGTGGCCTCAGGAAAGGCCAGTCCCCATGCGAGTTCCTCGGGGGCGTCTCGGGATTCCTCTCCCGTCGATGCCGGGGCCTAAGACCTTGTGTGGAGTCGGGGCCGGAACCTGAGGATTCCTCTCCAGTGCTGACATGGATCTTGGGGTACTTCTGGAGTCTCCCCAGGGGAGTCAGTCCTCGTCTCGAATGCGGGCATGCACTTGCGCTTTCCTCCAGAGCGGTAGCAGCAGTGTCACGCAGTCCTCCGCGTGGATCAAAGGATCTATGGTTTTCCCTCGAGTCTTTCCCACGAGGCTTTCCCACGAGGCTTTCCCACAGGGCTGTCCCACGTGCACACGTGGTGGGAGTCGATCCTCGGCTTGAACGTCAAGGCAGTGCAGGGAAAACAGGTTCCTCTGGAATGGACTGACACATCTGGGGGACTCTTGGAATGGTGGCACGACCCTGCAGTTCCTCTCGCCTTTCCTGTGGAGAGCGCCTCCTCTTGAGATGCGACTGGAACACCGGGAATTCTTTCCCTACGAAAAAGGGAAAGGATCCCTCATCTCGAGCTAGGAGGCGGAAACGGGGCTCCCCTGGATGTGTGAGGGACCCCACGTGCTTCCTCTCGAGTGGAGACGGGTATGTCGGGGAACTTCTTGAGTTGCAGCAATGGTGTGAAGGACCCTTTGGAAGTTCCAGTGGTTAGATGTGATTGGCCTCGAGAAGCCTCAGCGGAAATGGGCCTCATCTCGCCTGGAGGGCAAAACCTCCTGGATTTTCTCGAGTTGCGGCAGGTGCTCTCGACTTACGACGGGGACCTCAGGGACCCGCTCTGGTGGCCTCAGGAAAAGCCAGTCCCCATGCGAGTTCCTCGGTTGTCCTCTCGGGATTCCTCTCCCGTCGATGCCGGGGCCTAAGACCTTGTGTGGAGTCGGGGCCGGAACCTGAGGATTCCTCTCCAGTGCTGACATGGATCTTGGGGTACGTCTGGAGTCTCCCCAGGGGAGTCAGTCCTCGTCTCGAATGCGGGCATGCACTTGCGCTTTCCTCCAGAGCGGTAGCAGCAGTGTCACGCAGTCCTCCGCGTGGATCAAAGGATCTATGGTTTTCCCTCGAGTCTTTCCCACGAGGCTTTCCCACGAGGCTTTCCCACAGGGCTGTCCCACGTGCACACGTGGTGGGAGTCGATCCTCGGCTTGAACGTCAAGGCAGTGCAGGGAAAACAGGTTCCTCTGGAATGGACTGACACATCTGGGGGACTCTTGGAATGGTGGCACGACCCTGCAGTTCCTCTCGCCTTTCCTGTGGAGAGCGCCTCCTCTTGAGATGCGACTGGAACACCGGGAATTCTTTCCCTACGAAAAAGGGAAAGGATCCCTCATCTCGAGCTAGGAGGCGGAAACGGGGCTCCCCTGGATGTGTGAGGGACCCCACGTGCTTCCTCTCGAGTGGAGACGGGTATGTCGGGGAACTTCTTGAGTTGCAGCAATGGTGTGAAGGACCCTTTGGAAGTTCCAGTGGTTAGATGTGATTGGCCTCGAGAAGCCTCAGCGGAAATGGGCCTCATCTCGCCTGGAGGGCAAAACCTCCTGGATTTTCTCGAGTTGCGGCAGGTGCTCTCGACTTACGACGGGGACCTCAGGGACCCGCTCTGGTGGCCTCAGGAAAAGCCAGTCCCCATGCGAGTTCCTCGGTTGTCCTCTCGGGATTCCTCTCCCATCGATGCCGCGGCCTAAGACCTTGTGTGGAGTCGGGGCCGGAACCTGAGGATTCCTCTCCAGTGCTGACATGGATCTTGGGGTACGTCTGGAGTCTCCCCAGGGGAGTCAGTCCTCGTCTCGAATGCGGGCATGCACTTGCGCTTTCCTCCAGAGCGGTAGCAGCAGTGTCACACAGTCCGCCGCGTGGATCAAAGGATCTATGGTTTTCCCTCGAGTCTTTCCCACGAGGCTTTCCCACGAGGCTTTCCCACAGGGCTGTCCCACGTGCACACGTGGTGGGAGTCGATCCTCGGCTTGAACGTCAAGGCAGTGCAGGGAAAACAGGTTCCTCTGGAATGGACTGACACATCTTTGGGGACTCTTGGAATGGTGGCACGACCCTGGAGTTCCTCTCGCCTTTCCTGTGGAGAGCGCCTCCTCTTGAGATGCGACGGGAACGCCGGGAATTCTTTCCCTACGAAACAGGGAAAGGATCCCTCATCTCGAGCTAGGAGTCGGAAACGGAGCTCCCCTGTATGTGGGCGGGACACCACGTGCTTCCTCTCGAGTGGAGACGGGTATGTCGGGGAACTTCTTGAGTTGCAGCAAGGGTGTGAAGGACCCTTTGGAAGTTCCAGTGGTTAGACGTGATTAGCCTCGAGAAGCCTCAGCGGAAATGGGCCTCATCTCGCCTGGAGGGCAAAACCTCCTGGATTTTCTCGAGTTGCGGCAGGTGCTCTCGACTTACGACGGGGACCTCAGGGACCCGCTCTGGTGGCCTCAGGAAAGGCCAGTCCCCATGCGAGTTCCTCGGGGGCCTCTCGGGATTCCTCTCCCGTCGATGCCGGGGCCTAAGACCTTGTGTGGAGTCGGGGCCGGAACCTGAGGATTCCTCTCCAGTGCTGACATGGATCTTGGGGTACTTCTGGAGTCTCCCCAGGGGAGTCAGTCCTCGTCTCGAATGCGGGCATGCACTTGCGCTTTCCTCCAGAGCGGTAGCAGCAGTGTCACGCAGTCCGCCGCGTGGATCAAAGGATGTATGATTTTCCCTCGAGTCTTTCCCACGAGGCTTTCCCACGAGGCTTTCCCACAGGGCTGTCCCACGTGCACACGTGGTGGGAGTCGATCCTCGGCTTGAACGTCAAGGCAGTGCAGGGAAAACAGGTTCCTCTGGAATGGACTGACACATCTGGGGGACTCTTGGAATGGTGGCACGACCCTGCAGTTCCTCTCGCCTTTCCTGTGGAGAGCGCCTCCTCTTGAGATGCGACTGGAACACCGGGAATTCTTTCCCTACGAAAAAGGGAAAGGATCCCTCATCTCGAGCTAGGAGGCGGAAACGGGGCTCCCCTGGATGTGTGAGGGACCCCACGTGCTTCCTCTCGAGTGGAGACGGGTATGTCGGGGAACTTCTTGAGTTGCAGCAATGGTGTGAAGGACCCTTTGGAAGTTCCAGTGGTTAGATGTGATTGGCCTCGAGAAGCCTCAGCGGAAATGGGCCTCATCTCGCCTGGAGGGCAAAACCTCCTGGATTTTCTCGAGTTGCGGCAGGTGCTCTCGACTTACGACGGGGACCTCAGGGACCCGCTCTGGTGGCCTCAGGAAAAGCCAGTCCCCATGCGAGTTCCTCGGTTGTCCTCTCGGGATTCCTCTCCCGTCGATGCCGGGGCCTAAGACCTTGTGTGGAGTCGGGGCCGGAACCTGAGGATTCCTCTCCAGTGCTGACATGGATCTTGGGGTACGTCTGGAGTCTCCCCAGGGGAGTCAGTCCTCGTCTCGAATGCGGGCATGCACTTGCGCTTTCCTCCAGAGCGGTAGCAGCAGTGTCACACAGTCCGCCGCGTGGATCAAAGGATCTATGGTTTTCCCTCGAGTCTTTCCCACGAGGCTTTCCCACGAGGCTTTCCCACAGGGCTGTCCCACGTGCACACGTGGTGGGAGTCGATCCTCGGCTTGAACGTCAAGGCAGTGCAGGGAAAACAGGTTCCTCTGGAATGGACTGACACATCTTTGGGGACTCTTGGAATGGTGGCACGACCCTGGAGTTCCTCTCGCCTTTCCTGTGGAGAGCGCCTCCTCTTGAGATGCGACGGGAACGCCGGGAATTCTTTCCCTACGAAACAGGGAAAGGATCCCTCATCTCGAGCTAGGAGGCGGAAACGGGGCTCCCCTGGATGTGTGCGGGACCCACGTGCTTCCTCTCGAGTGGAGACGGGTATGTCGGGGAACTTCTTGAGTTGCAGCAAGGGTGTGAAGGACCCTTTGGAAGTTCCAGTGGTTAGACGTGATTAGCCTCGAGAAGCCTCAGCGGAAATGGGCCTCATCTCGCCTGGAGGGCAAAACCTCCTGGATTTTCTCGAGTTGCGGCAGGTGCTCTCGACTTACGACGGGGACCTCAGGGACCCGTTCTGGTGGCCTCAGGAAAGGCCAGGCCCCATGCGAGTTCCGCGGGGGCCTCTCGGGTTTCCTCTCCCGTCGATGCCGGGGCCTAAGACCTTGTGTGGAGTCGGGGCCAGAACCTGAGGATTCCTCTCCAGTGCTGACATGGATCTTGGGGTACGTCTGGAGTCTCCCCAGGGGAGTCAGTCCTCGTCTCGAATGCGGGCATGCACTTGCCATTTCCTCCAGAGCGGTAGCAGCAGTGTAACGCAGTCCGCCGCGTGGATCAAAGGATCTATGGTTTTCCCTCGAGTCCTTCCCACAAGGCTTTCCCACGAGGCTTTCCCACAGGGCTGTCCCACGTGCACACGTGGTGGGAGTCGATCCTCGGCTTGAACGTCAAGGCAGTGCAGGGAAAACAGGTTCCTCTGGAATGGACTGACACATCTTTGGGGACTCTTGGAATGGTGGCACGACCCTGGAGTTCCTCTCGCCTTTCCTGTGGAGAGCGCCTCCTCTTGAGATGCGACGGGAACGCCGGGAATTCTTTCCCTACGAAACAGGGAAAGGATCCCTCATCTCGAGCTAGGAGGCGGAAACGGGGCTCCCCTGGATGTGTGCGGGACCTACGTGCTTCCTCTCGAGTGGAGACGGGTATGTCGGGGAACTTCTTGAGTTGCAGCAAGGGTGTGAAGGACCCTTTGGAAGTTCCAGTGGTTAGATATGATTAGCCTCGAGAAGCCTCAGCGGAAATGGGCCTCATCTCGCCTGGAGGGCAAAACCGCCTGGATTTTCTCGAGTTGCGGCAGGTGCTCTCGACTTACGACGGGGACCTCAGGGACCCGCTCTGGTGGCCTCAGGAAAGGCCAGTCCCCATGCGAGTTCCTCGGTTGGCCTCTCGGGATTCCTCTCCCGTCGATGCCGGGGCCTAAGACTTTGTGTGGAGTCGGGGCCGGAACCTGAGGATTCCTCTCCAGTGCTGACATGGATCTTGGGGTACTTCTGGAGTCTCCCCAGGGGAGTCGGTCCTCGTCTCGAATGTGGGCATGCACTTGCGCTTTCCTCCAGAGCGGTAGCAGCAGTGTCACGCAGTCCGCCGCGTGGATCAAAGGATCTATGGTTTTCCCTCGAGTCTTTCCCTCGAGGCTTTCCCACGAGGCTTTCCCACAGGGCTGTCCCACGTGCACACGTGGTGGGAGTCGATCCTCGGCTTGAACGTCAAGGCAGTGCAGGGAAAACAGGTTCCTCTGGAATGGACTGACACATCTGGGGGACTCTTGGAATGGTGGCACGACCCTTCAGTTCCTCTCGCCTTTCCTGTGGAGAGCGCCTCCTCTTGAGATGCGACGGGAACGCCGGGAATTCTTTCCCTACGAAACAGGGAAAGGATCCCTCATCTCGAGCTAGGAGGCGGAAACGGGGCTCCCCTGGATGTGTGCGGGACCCACGTTCTTCCTCTCGAGTGGAGACGGGTATGTCGGGGAACTTCTTGAGTTGCAGCAAGGGTGTGAAGGACCCTTTGGAAGTTCCAGTGGTTAGACGTGATTAGCCTAGAGAAGCCTCAGCGGAAATGGGCCTCATCTCGCATGGAGGGCAAAACCTCCTGGATTTTCTCGAGTTGCGGCAGGTGCTCTCGACTTACGACGGGGACCTCAGGGACCCGCTCTGGTGGCCTCAGGAAAGGCCAGGCCCCATGCGAGTTCCGCGGGGGCCTCTCGGGTTTCCTCTCCCGTCGATGCCGGGGCCTAAGACCTTGTGTGGAGTCGGGGCCAGAACCTGAGGATTCCTCTCCAGTGCTGACATGGATCTTGGGGTACGTCTGGAGTCTCCCCAGGGGAGTCAGTCCTCGTCTCGAATGCGGGCATGCACTTGCCATTTCCTCCAGAGCGGTAGCAGCAGTGTAACGCAGTCCGCCGCGTGGATCAAAGGATCTATGGTTTTCCCTCGAGTCCTTCCCACAAGGCTTTCCCACGAGGCTTTCCCACAGGGCTGTCCCACGTGCACACGTGGTGGGAGTCGATCCTCGGCTTGAACGTCAAGGCAGTGCAGGGAAAACAGGTTCCTCTGGAATGGACTGACACATCTTTGGGGACTCTTGGAATGGTGGCACGACCCTGGAGTTCCTCTCGCCTTTCCTGTGGAGAGCGCCTCCTCTTGAGATGCGACGGGAACGCCGGGAATTCTTTCCCTACGAAACAGGGAAAGGATCCCTCATCTCGAGCTAGGAGGCGGAAACGGGGCTCCCCTGGATGTGTGCGGGACCTACGTGCTTCCTCTCGAGTGGAGACGGGTATGTCGGGGAACTTCTTGAGTTGCAGCAAGGGTGTGAAGGACCCTTTGGAAGTTCCAGTGGTTAGATATGATTAGCCTCGAGAAGCCTCAGCGGAAATGGGCCTCATCTCGCCTGGAGGGCAAAACCGCCTGGATTTTCTCGAGTTGCGGCAGGTGCTCTCGACTTACGACGGGGACCTCAGGGACCCGCTCTGGTGGCCTCAGGAAAGGCCAGTCCCCATGCGAGTTCCTTGGTTGGCCTCTCGGGATTCCTCTCCCGTCGATGCCGGGGCCTAAGACCTTGTGTGGAGTCGGGGCCGGAACCTGAGGATTCCTCTCCAGTGCTGACATGGATCTTGGGGTACTTCTGGAGTCTCCCCAGGGGAGTCGGTCCTCGTCTCGAATGTGGGCATGCACTTGCGCTTTCCTCCAGAGCGGTAGCAGCAGTGTCACGCAGTCCGCCGCGTGGATCAAAGGATCTATGGTTTTCCCTCGAGTCTTTCCCTCGAGGCTTTCCCACGAGGCTTTCCCACAGGGCTGTCCCACGTGCACACGTGGTGGGAGTCGATCCTCGGCTTGAACGTCAAGGCAGTGCAGGGAAAACAGGTTCCTCTGGAATGGACTGACACATCTGGGGGACTCTTGGAATGGTGGCACGACCCTTCAGTTCCTCTCGCCTTTCCTGTGGAGAGCGCCTCCTCTTGAGATGCGACGGGAACGCCGGGAATTCTTTCCCTACGAAACAGGGAAAGGATCCCTCATCTCGAGCTAGGAGGCGGAAACGGGGCTCCCCTGGATGTGTGCGGGACCCACGTTCTTCCTCTCGAGTGGAGACGGGTATGTCGGGGAACTTCTTGAGTTGCAGCAAGGGTGTGAAGGACCCTTTGGAAGTTCCAGTGGTTAGACGTGATTAGCCTCGAGAAGCCTCAGCGGAAATGGGCCTCATCTCGCATGGAGGGCAAAACCTCCTGGATTTTCTCGAGTTGCGGCAGGTGCTCTTGAATTACGACGGGGACCTCAGGGACCCGCTCTGGTGGCCTCAGGAAAGGCCAGTCCCCATGCGAGTTCCTAGGGGGCCTCTGGGGATTCCTCTCCCGTCGATGCCGGGGCCTAAGTCCTTGTGTGGAGTCGGGGCCGGAACCTGAGGATTCCTCTCCAGTGCTGACATGGATCTTGGGGTACGTCTGGAGTCTCCCCAGGGGAGTCAGTCCTCGTCTCGAATGCGGGCATGCACTTGCGCTTTCCTCCAGAGCGGTAGCAGCAGTGTCACACAGTCCGCCGCGTGCATCAAAGGATCTATGGTTTTCCCTCGAGTCTTTCCCACGAGGCTTTCCCACGAGGCTTTCCCACAGGGCTGTCCCACGTGCACACGTGGTGGGAGTCGATCCTCGGCTTGAACGTCAAGGCAGTGCAGGGAAAACAGGTTCCTCTGGAATGGACTGACACATCTTTGGGGACTCTTGAAATGGTGGCACGACCCTGGAGTTCCTCTCGCCTTTCCTGTGGAGAGCGCCTCCTCTTGAGATGCGACGGGAACGCCGGGAATTCTTTCCCTACGAAACAGGGAAAGGATCCCTCATCTCGAGCTAGGAGGCGGAAACGGGGCTCCCCTGGATGTGTGCGGGACCCACGTGCTTCCTCTCGAGTGGAGACGGGTATGTCGGGGAACTTCTTGAGTTGCAGCAAGGGTGTGAAGGACCCTTTGGAAGTTCCAGTGGTTAGACGTGATTAGCCTCGAGAAGCCTCAGCGGAAATGGGCCTCATCTCGCCTGGAGGGCAAAACCTCCTGGATTTTCTCGAGTTGCGGCAGGTGCTCTCGACTTACGACGGGGACCTCAGGGACCCGCTCTGGTGGCCTCAGGAAAGGCCAGGCCCCATGCGAGTTCCGCGGGGGCCTCTCGGGTTTCCTCTCCCGTCGATGCCGGGGCCTAAGACCTTGTGTGGAGTCGGGGCCAGAACCTGAGGATTCCTCTCCAGTGCTGACATGGATCTTGGGGTACGTCTGGAGTCTCCCCAGGGGAGTCAGTCCTCGTCTCGAATGCGGGCATGCACTTGCCATTTCCTCCAGAGCGGTAGCAGCAGTGTCACGCAGTCCGCCGCGTGGATCAAAGGATCTATGGTTTTCCCTCGAGTCCTTCCCACAAGGCTTTCCCACGAGGCTTTCCCACAGGGCTGTCCCACGTGCACACGTGGTGGGAGTCGATCCTCGGCTTGAACGTCAAGGCAGTGCAGGGAAAACAGGTTCCTCTGGAATGGACTGACACATCTTTGGGGACTCTTGGAATGGTGGCACGACCCTGGAGTTCCTCTCGCCTTTCCTGTGGAGAGCGCCTCCTCTTGAGATGCGACGGGAACGCCGGGAATTCTTTCCCTACGAAACAGGGAAAGGATCCCTCATCTCGAGCTAGGAGGCGGAAACGGGGCTCCCCTGGATGTGTGCGGGACCTACGTGCTTCCTCTCGAGTGGAGACGGGTATGTCGGGGAACTTCTTGAGTTGCAGCAAGGGTGTGAAGGACCCTTTGGAAGTTCCAGTGGTTAGATATGATTAGCCTCGAGAAGCCTCAGCGGAAATGGGCCTCATCTCGCCTGGAGGGCAAAACCGCCTGGATTTTCTCGAGTTGCGGCAGGTGCTCTCGACTTACGACGGGGACCTCAGGGACCCGCTCTGGTGGCCTCAGGAAAGGCCAGTCCCCATGCGAGTTCCTCGGTTGGCCTCTCGGGATTCCTCTCCCGTCGATGCCGGGGCCTAAGACCTTGTGTGGAGTCGGGGCCGGAACCTGAGGATTCCTCTCCAGTGCTGACATGGATCTTGGGGTACTTCTGGAGTCTCCCCAGGGGAGTCAGTCCTCGTCTCGAATGTGGGCATGCACTTGCGCTTTCCTCCAGAGCGGTAGCAGCAGTGTCACGCAGTCCGCCGCGTGGATCAAAGGATCTATGGTTTTCCCTCGAGTCTTTCCCACGAGGCTTTCCCACGAGGCTTTCCCACAGGGCTGTCCCACGTGCACACGTGGTGGGAGTCGATCCTCGGCTTGAACGTCAAGGCAGTGCAGGGAAAACAGGTTCCTCTGGAATGGACTGACACATCTGGGGGACTCTTGGAATGGTGGCACGACCCTTCAGTTCCTCTCGCCTTTCCTGTGGAGAGCGCCTCCTCTTGAGATGCGACGGGAACGCTGGGAATTCTTTCCCTACGAAACAGGGAAAGGATCCCTCATCTAGAGCTAGGAGGCGGAAACGGGGCTCCCCTGGATGTGTGCGGGACCCACGTTCTTCCTCTCGAGTGGAGACGGGTATGTCGGGGAACTTCTTGAGTTGCAGCAAGGGTGTGAAGGACCCTTTGGAAGTTCCAGTGGTTAGACGTGATTAGCCTAGAGAAGCCTCAGCGGAAATGGGCCTCATCTCGCATGGAGGGCAAAACCTCCTGGATTTTCTCGAGTTGCGGCAGGTGCTCTTGAATTACGACGGGGACCTCAGGGACCCGCTCTGGTGGCCTCAGGAAAGGCCAGTCCCCATGCGAGTTCCTAGGGGGCCTCTGGGGATTCCTCTCCCGTCGATGCCGGGGCCTAAGTCCTTGTGTGGAGTCGGGGTCGGAACCTGAGGGTTCCTCTCCAGTGCTGACATGGATCTTGGGGTACTTCTGGAGTCTCCCCAGGGGAGTCAGTCTTCGTCTCGAATGCGGGCATGCACTTGTGCTTTCCTGCAGAGCGGTAGCAGCAGTGTCACGCAGTCCGCCGCGTGGATCAAAGGATCTATGGTTTTCCCTCGAGTCTTTCCCACTAGGCTTTCCCACGAGGCTTTCCCACAGGGCTGTCCCACGTGCACACGTGGTGGGAGTCAATCCTCGGCTTGAACGTTAATGCAGTGCAGGGAAAACAGGTTCCTCTGGAATGGACTGACACATCTGGGGGACTCTTGGAATGGTGGAACGACCCTTCAGTTCCTCTCGCCTTTCCTGTGGAGAGCGCCTCCTCTTGAGATGCGACGGGAACGCCGGGAATTCTTTCCCTACGAAACAAGGAAAGGATCCCTCATCTCGAGCTAGGAGGCGGAAACGGGGCTCCCCTGGATGTGTGCGGGACCCACGTTCTTCCTCTCGAGTGGAGACGGGTATGTCGGGGAACTTCTTGAGTTGCAGCAAGGGTGTGAAGGACCCTTTGGAAGTTCCAGTGGTTAGATGTGATTCGCCTCGAGAAGCCTCAGCGGAAATGGGCCTCATCTCGCCTGGAGGGCAAAACCTCCTGGATTTTCTCGAGTTGCGGCAGGTGCTCTCGACTTACGACGGGGACCTCAGGGACCCGCTCTGGTGGCCTCAGGAAAGGCCAGTCCCCATGCGAGTTCCTAGGGGGCCTCTGGGGATTCCTCTCCCGTCGATGCCGGGGCCTAAGTCCTTGTGTGGAGTCGGGGTCGGAACCTGAGGATTCCTCTCCAGTGCTGACATGGATCTTGGGGTACTTCTGGAGTCTCCCAAGGGGAGTCAGTCTTCGTCTCGAATGCGGGCATGCACTTGCGCTTTCCTCCAGAGCAGTAGCAGCAGTGTCACGCAGTCCGCCGCGTGGATCAAAGGATCTATGGTTTTCCATCGAGTCTTTTCCACGAGGCTTTCCCACGAGGCTTTCCCACAGGGCTGTCCCACGTGCACACGTGGTGGGAGTCAATCCTCGGCTTGAACGTCAAGGCAGTGCAGGGAAAACAGGTTCCTCTGGAATGGACTGACACATCTGGGGGACTCTTGGAATGGTGCACGACCCTGGAGTTCCTCTCGCCTTTCCTGTGGAGAGCGCCTCCTCTTGAGATGCGACGGGAACGCCGGGAATTCTTTCCCTACGAAACAGGGAAAGGATCCCTCATCTCGAGCTAGGAGGCGGAAACGGGGCTCCCCTGGATGTGTGCGTGACCCACGTGCTTCCTCTCGAGTGGAGACGGGTATGTCGGGGAACTTCTTGAGTTGCAGCAAGGGTGTGAAGGTCCCTTTGGAAGTTCCAGTGGTTAGACGTGATTAGCCTCGAGAAGCCTCAGCGGAAATGGGCCTCATCTCGCCTGGAGGGCAAAACCGCCTGGATTTTTTCGAGTTGCGGCAGGTGCTCTCGACTTACGACGGGGACCTCAGGGACCCGCTCTGGTGGCCTCAGGAAAGGCCAGTCCCCATGCGAGTTCCTCGGGGGCGTCTCGGGATTCCTCTCCCGTCGATGCCGGGGCCTAAGACCCTGTGTGGAGTTGGGGCCGGAACCTGAGGATTCCTCTCCAGTGCTGACATGGATCTTGGGGTACTTCTGGAGTCTCCCCAGGGGAGTCAGTCCTCGTCTCGAATGCGGGCATGCACTTGCGCTTTCCTCCAGAGCGGTAGCAGCAATGTCACGCAGTCCTCCGCGTGGATCAAAGGATCTATGGTTTTCCCTCGAGTCTTTCCCACGAAGCTTTCCCACGAGGCTTTCCCACAGGGCTGTCCCACGTGCACACGTGGTGGGAGTCGATCCTCGGCTTGAACGTCAAGGCAGTGCAGGGAAAACAGGTTCCTCTGGAATGGACTGACACATCTGGGGGACTCTTGGAATGGTGGCACGACCCTGGAGTTCCTCTCGCCTTTCCTGTGGAGAGCGCCTCCTCTTGAGTTGCGACTGGAACGCCGGGAATTCTTTCCCTACGAAAAAGGGAAGGATCCCTCATCTCGAGATAGGAGGCGGAAACGGGGCTCCCCTGGATGTGTGAGGGACCAAACGTGCTTCCTCTCGAGTGGAGACGGGTATGTCGGGGAACTTCTTGAGTTGCAGCAATGGTGTGAAGGACCCTTTGGAAGTTCCAGTGGTTAGATGTGATTGGCCTCGAGAAGCCTCAGCGGAAATGCGCCTCATCTCGCCTGGAGCGCAAAACCTCCTGGATTTTCTCGAGTTGCGGCAGGTGCTCTCGACTTACGACGGAGACCTCAGGGACCCGCTCTGGTGGCCTCAGGAAAGGCCAGTCCCCATGCGAGTTCCTCGGTTGGCCTCTCGGGATTCCTCACCCGTCGATGCCGGGGCCTAAGACCTTGTGTGGAGTCGGGGCCGGAACCTGAGGATTCCTCTCCAGTGCTGACATGGATCTTGGGGTACTTCTGGAGTCTCCCCAGGGGAGTCAGTCCTCGTCTCGAATGCGGGCATGCACTTGCGCTTTCCTCCAGAGCGGTAGCAGCAGTGTCACGCAGTCCGCCACGTGGATCAAAGGATCTATGGTTTTCCCTCGAGTCTTTCCCACGAGGCTTTCCCACGAGGCTTTCCCACAGGGCTGTCCCACGTGCACACGTGGTGGGAGTCGATCCTCGGCTTGAACGTCAAGGCAGTGCAGGGAAAACAGGTTCCTCTGGAATGGACTGACACATCTGGGGGACTCTTGGAATGGTGTCACGACCCTGGAGTTCCTCTCGCCTTTCCTGTGGAGAGCGCCTCCTCTTGAGATGCGACGGGAACGCCGGGAATTCTTTCCCTACGAAACAGGGAAAGGATCCCTCATCTCGAGCTAGGAGGCGGAAACGGGGCTCCCCTGGATGTGTGAGGGAACCACGTTCTTCCTCTCGAGTGGATACGGGTATGTCGGGGAACTTCTTGAGTTGCAGCAAGGGTGTGAAGGACCCTTTGGAAGTTCCAGTGGTTAGACGTGATTAGCCTCGAGAAGCCTCAGCGGAAATGGGCCTCATCTCGCCTGGAGGGCAAAACCTCCTGGATTTTCTCGAGTTGCGGCAGGTGCTCTCGACTTACGACGGGGACCTCAGGGACCCGCTCTGGTGGCCTCAGGAAAGGCCAGTCCCCATGCGAGTTCCTCGGGGGCCTCTCGGGATTCCTCTCCCGTCGATGCCGGGGCCTAAGACCTTGTGTGGAGTCGGGGCCGGAACCTGAGGATTCCTCTCCAGTGCTGACATGGATCTTGGGGTACTTCTGGAGTCTCCCCAGGGGAGTCAGTCCTCGTCTCGAATGCGAGCATGCACTTGCGCTTTCCTCCAGAGCGGTAGCAGCAGTGTCACGCAGTCCGCCGCGTGGATCAAAGGATCTATGGTTTTCCCTCGAGTCTTTCCCACGATGCTTTCCCACGAGGCTTTCCCACAGGGCTGTCCCACGTGCACACGTGGTGGGAGTCGATCCTCGGCTTGAACGTCAAGGCAGTGCAGGGAAAACAGGTTCCTCTGGAATGGACTGACACATCTGGGGGTCTCTTGGAATGGTGGCACGACCCTGGAGTTCCTCTCGCCTTTCCTGTGGAGAGCGCCTCCTCTTGAGATGCGACGGGAACGCCGGGAATTCTTTCCCTACGAAACAGGGAAAGGATCCCTCATCTCGAGCTAGGAGGCGGAAAAGGGGCTCCCCTGGATGTGTGCGGGACCCCACGTGCTTCCTCTCGAGTGGAGACGGGTATGTCGGGGAACTTCTTGAGTTGCAGCAAGGGTGTGAAGGACACTTTGGAAGTTCCCGTGGTTAGATGTGATTGGCCTCGAGAAGCCTCAGCGGAAATGTGCCTCATCTTGCCTGGAGGGCAAAACCGCTGGATTTTCTCGAGTTGCGGCAGGTGCTCTCGACTTACGACGAGGACCTCAGGGACCCGCTCTGGTGGCCTCAGGAAAGGCCAGTCCCCATGCGAGTTCCTCTGGGGATTCCTCTCCCGTCGATGCCGGGGCCTAAGACCTTGTGTGAAGTCGGGGCCGGAACCTGAGGATTCCTCTCCAGTGCTCACATGGTTCTTGGGGTACTTCTGGAGTCTCCCCAGGGGAGTCAGTCCTCGTCTCGAATGCGGGCATGCACTTGCGCTTTCCTCCAGAGCGGTAGCAGCAGTGTCACGCAGTCCGCCCAATGGATCAAAGGATCTATGGTTTTCCCTCGAGTCTTTCCCACGAGGCTTTCCCACGAGGCTTTCCCTCAGGGCTGTCCCACGTGCACACGTGGTGGGACTCGATCCTCGGCTTGAACGTCAAGGCAGTGCAGGGAAAACAGGTTCCTCTGGAATGGACTGACACATCTGGGGGACTCTTGGAATGGTGGCACGACCCTTCAGTTCCTCTCGCCTTTCCTGTGGAGAGCGCCTCCTCTTGAGATGCGACGGGAACGCCGGGAATTCTTTCCCTACGAAACAGGGAAAGGATCCCTCATCTCGAGCTAGGAGGCGGAAAAGGGGCTCCCCTGGATGTGTGCGGGACCCCACGTGCTTCCTCTCGAGTGGAGACGGGTATGTCGGGGAACTTCTTGAGTTGCAGCAAGGGTGTGAAGGACCCTTTGGAAGTTCCCGTGGTTAGATGTGATTGGCCTCGAGAAGCCTCAGCGGAAATGGGACTCATCTCGCCTGGAGGGCAAAACCGCCTGGATTTTCTCGAGTTGCGGCAGGTGCTCTCGACTTACGACGAGGACCTCAGGGACCCGCTCTGGTGGCCTCAGGAAAGGCCAGTCCCCATGCGAGTTCCACGGGGGCCTCTGGGGATTCCTCTCCCGTCGATGCCGGGGCCTAAGTCCTTGTGTGGAGTCGGGGCCGGAACCTGAGGATTCCTCTCCAGTGCTGACATGGATCTTGGGGTACTTCTGGAGTCTCCCCAGTGGAGTCAGTCCTCGTCTCGAATGCGGGCATGCACTTGCGCTTTCCTCCAGAGCGGTACCAGCAGTGTCACGCAGTCCGCCGCGTGGATCAAAGGATCTATGGTTTTCCCTCGAGTCTATCCCACGAGGCTTTCCCACGAGGCTTTCCCACAGGGCTGTCCCACGTGCACACGTGGTGGGAGTCGATCCTCGGCTTGAACGTCAAGGCAGTGCAAGGAAAACGGGTTCCTCTGGAAGCGACTGACACATCTGGGGAACTCTTGGAATGGTGGCAAGACCGTGGAGTTCCTCTCGCCTTTCCTGTGGAGAGCGCCTCCTCTTGAGATGCGACGGGAACGCCGGGAATTCTTTCCCTACGAAACAGGGAAAGGATCCCACATCTCGAGCTAGGAGGCGGAAACGGGGCTCCCCTGGATGTGTGCGGGACACCACGTGCTTCCTCTCGAGTGCAGACGGGTATGTCGGGGAACTTCTTGAGTTGCAGCAAGGGTGTGAAGGACCCTTTGGAAGTTCCAGTGGTTAGATGTGATTCGCCTCGAGAAGCCTCAGCGGAAATGGGACTCATCTCGCCTGGAGGGCAAAACCTCCTGGATTTTCTCGAGTTGCGGCAGGTGCTCTCGACTTACGACGGGGACCTCAGGGACCCGCTCTGGTGGCCTCAGGAAAGGCCAGTCCCCATGCGAGTACCTCGGGGGCGTCTAGAGATTCCTCTCCCGTCGATGCCGGGGCTTAAGACCTTGTGTGGAGTCGGGGTCGGAACCTGAGGATTCCTCTCCAGTGCTGACATGGATCTTGGGGTACGTCTGGAGTCTCCCCAGGGGAGTCAGTCCTCGTCTCGAATGCGGGCATGCACTTGCGCTTTCCTCCAGAGCGGTAGCAGCAGTGTCACGCAGTCCGCCGCGTGGATCAAAGGATCTATGGTTTTCCCTCGAGTCTTTCCCACGAGGCTTTCCCACGAGGCTTTCCCACAGGGCTGTCCCACGTGCACACGTGGTGAGAGTCGATCCTCGGCTTGAACGTCAAGGCAGTGCAGGGAAAACAGGTTCCTCTGGAATGGACTGACACATCTGGGGGACTCTTGGAATGGTGTCACGACCCTGGAGTTCCTCTCGCCTTTCCTGTGGAGAGCGCCTCCTCTTGAGATGCGACGGGAACGCCGGGAATTCTTTCCCTAAGAAACAGGGAAAGGATCCCTCATCTCGAGCTAGGAGGCGGAAACGGGGCTCCCCTGGATGTGTGCGGGACCCCACGTGTTTCCTCTCTAGTGGAGACGGGTATGTCGGGGAACTTCTTGAGTTGCAGCAATGGTGTGAAGGACCCTTTGGAAGTTCCAGTGGTTAGATGTGATTGGCCTCGAGAAGCCTCAGTGGAAATGGGCCTCATCTCGCCTGGAGGGCAAAACCTCCTGGATTTTCTCGAGTTGCGGCAGGTGCTCTCGACTTACGACGGGGATCTCAGGGAACCGCTCTGGTGGCCTCAGGAAAGGCCAGTCCCCATGCGAGTTCCTCGGGGGCCTCTTGGGATTCCTCTCCCGTCGATGCCGGTGCCTAAGACCTTGTGTGGAGTCGGGGCCGGAACCTGAGGATTCCTCTCCAGTGCTGACATGGATCTTGGGGTACTTCTGGAGTCTCCCCAGGGGAGTCAGTCCTCGTCTCGATGCGGGCATGCACTTGCGCTTTCCTCCAGAGCGGTAGCAGCAGTGTCACGCAGTCCGCCGCGTGGATCAAAGGATCTATGGTTTTCCCTCGAGTCTTTCCCACGAGGCTTTCCCACGAGGCTTTCCCACAGGGCTGTCCCACGTGCACACGTGGTGGGAGTCGATCCTCGGCTTGAACGTCAAGGCAGTGCAGGGAAAACAGGTTCCTCTGGAATGGACTGACACATCTGGGGGACTCTTGGAATGGTGGCACGACCCTGGAGTTCTTCTCGCCTTTCCTGTGGAGAGCGCCTCCTCTTGAAATGCGACGGGAACGCCGGGAATTCTTTCCCTACGAAACAGGGAAAGGATCCCTCATCTCGAGCTAGGAGGCGGAAACGGGGCTCCCCTGGATGTGTGCGGGAAACCACGTGCTTCCTCTCGGGTGGAGACGGGTATGTCGGGGAACTTCTTGAGTTGCAGCAAGGGTGTGAAGGACCCTTTGGAAGTTCCAGTGGTTAGATGTGATTGGCCTCGGGAAGCCTCAGCGGAAATGGGCCTCATCTCGCCTGGAGGGCAAAACCTCCTGGATTTTCTCGAGTTGCGGCAGGTGCTCTCGACTTACGACGGGGACCTCAGGGACCCGCTCTGGTGGCCTCAGGAAAGGCCAGTCCCGATGCGACTTCCTCGGGAGCGTCTCGGGATTCCTCTCCCGTCGATGCCGGGGCCTAAGACCTTGTGTGGAGTCGGGGCCGGAACCTGAGGATTCCTCTCCAGTGCTGACATGGATCTTGGGGTACTTCTGGAGTCTCCCCAGGGGAGTCAGTCCTCGTCTCGAATGCGGGCATGCACTTGCGCTTTCCTCCAGAGCGGTAGCAGCAGTGTCACGCAGTCCGCTGCGTGGATCAAAGGATCTATGGTTTTCCCTCGAGTCTTTCCCACGAGGCTTTCCCACGAGGCTTTCCCTCAGGGCTGTCCCACGTACACACGTGGTGGGACTCGATCCTCGGCTTGATCGTCAAGGCAGTGCAGGGAAAAAAGGTTCCTCTGTAATGGACTGACACATCTGGGGGTCTCTTGGAATGGTGGCACGACCCTGGTGTTCCTCTCTACTTTCCTGTGGAGAGCGCCTCGTCTTGAGATGCGACGGGAACGCCGGGAATTCTTTCCCTACGAAACAGGGAAAGGATCCCTCATCTCGAGCTAGGAGGCGGAAACGGGGCTCCCCTGGATGTGTGCGTGACCCCACGTGCTTCCTCTCGAGTGGATACGGGTATGTCGGGGAAGTTCTTAGTTGCAGCAAGGGTGTGAAGGACCCTTTGGAAGTTCCAGTGGTTAGACGTGATTAGCCTCGAGAAGCCTCAGCCGAAATGGGCCTCATCTCGCCTGGAGGGCAAAACCTCCTGGATTTTCTCGAGTTGCGGCAGGTGCTCTCGATTTACGACGGGGACCTCAGGGACCCGCTCTGGTGGCCTCAGGAAAGGCCAGTCCCCATGCGAGTTCCTTGGGGGCCTCTGGGGATTCCTCTCCCGTCGATGCCGGGGCCTAAGTCCTTGTGTGGAGTCGGGGCCGGAAACTGAGGATTCCTCTCCAGTGCTGACATGGATCTTGGGGTACTTCTGGAGTCTCCCCAGGGGAGTCAGTCTTCGTCTCGAATGCGGGCATGCACTTGCGCTTTCCTCCAGAGCGGTAGCAGCAGTGTCACGCAGTCCGCCGCGTGGATCAAAGGATCTATGGTTTTCCCTCGAGTCTTTCCCACGAGGCTTTCCCACGAGGCTTTCCCACAGGGCTGTCCCACGTGCACACGTGGTGGGAGTCGATCCTCGGCTTGAACGTCAAGGCAGTGCAGGGAAAACAGGTTCCTCTGGAATGGACTGACACATCTGGGGGACTCTTGCAATGGTGGCATGACCCTGGAGTTCTTCTCGCCTTTCCTGTGGAGAGCGCCTCCTCTTGAGATGCGACGGGAACGCCGGGAATTCTTTCCCTACGAAACAGGGAAAGGATCCCTCATCTCGAGCTAGGAGGCGGAAACAGGGCTCCCCTGGATGTGTGCGGGACACCACGTGCTTCCTCTCGAGTGCAAACGGGTATGTTGGGGAACTTCTTGAGTTGCAGCAAGGGTGTGAAGGACCCTTTGGAAGTTCCAGTGGTTAGATGTGATTAGCCTAGAGAAGCCTCAGCGGAAATGGGCCTCATCTCGCCTGGAGGGCAAAACCTCCTGGATTTTCTCGAGTTGCGGCAGGAGCTCTCGACTTACGACGGGGACCTCAGGGACCCGCTCTGGTGGCCTCAGGAAAGGCCAGTCCCCATGCGAGTTCCTCGGGGGCCTCTGGGGATTCCTCTCCCGTCGATGCCGGGGCCTAAGACCTTGTGTGGAGTCGGGGCCGGAACCTGAGGATTCCTCTCCAGTGCTGACATGGATCTTGGGGTACTTCTGGAGTCTCCCCAGGGGAGTCAGTCCTCGTCTCGAATGCGGGCATGCACTTGCGCTTTCCTCCAGAGCGGTAGCAGCAGTGTCACGCAGTCCGCCGCGTGGATCAAAGGATCTATGGTTTTCCCTCGAGTCTTTCCCACGAGGCTTTCCCACGAGGCTTTCCCACAGGGCTGTCCCACGTGCACACGTGGTGGGAGTCGATCCTCGGCTTGAACGTCAAGGCAGTGCAGGGAAAACAGGTTCCTCTGGAATGGACTGACACATCTGGGGGACTCTTGGAATGGTGGCACGACCCTGGAGTTCCTCTCGCCTTTCCTGTGGAGAGCACCTCCTCTTGAGATGCGACGGGAACGCCGGGAATTCTTTCCCTACGAAACAGGGAAAGGATCCCTCATCTCGAGCTAGGAGGCGGAAACGGGGCTCCCCTGGATGTGTGCGGGACACCACGTGCTTCCTCTCGAGTGGAGACGGGTATGAAGGGGAACTTCTTGAGTTGCAGCAAGGGTGTGAAGGACCCTTTGGAAGTTCCAGTGGTTAGATATGATTGGCCTCGAGACGCCTCAGTGGAAATGGGCCTCATCTCGCCTGGAGGGCAAAACCTCCTGGATTTTCTCGAGTTGCGGCAGGTGCTCTCGACTTACGACGGGGACATCAGGGAACCGCTCTGGTGGCCTCAGGAAAGGCCAGTCCCCATGCGAGTTCCTCGGGGGCTTCTCGGGATTCCTCTCCCGTCGATGCCGGGGCCTAAGACCTTGTGTGGATTCGGGGCCGGAACCTGAGGATTCCTCTCCAGTGCTGACATGGATCTTGGGGTACTTCTGGAGTCTCCCCAGGGGAGTCAGTCCTCGTCTCGAATGCGGGCATGCACTTGCGCTTTCCTCCAGAGCGGTAGCAGCAGTGTCACGCAGTCTGCCGCGTGGATCAAAGGATCTATGGTTTTCCCTCGAGTCTTTCCCACGAGGCTTTCCCACGAGGCTTTCCCACAGGGCTGTCCCACGTGCACACGTGGTGGGAGTCGATCCTCGGCTTGAACGTCAAGGCAGTGCAGGGAAAACAGGTTCCTCTGGAATGGACTGACAAATCTGGGGGACTCTTGGAATGGTGGCACGACCCTGGAGTTCCTCTCGCCTTTCCTGTGGAGAGCGCCACCTCTTGAGATGCGACGGGAACGCCGGGGATTCTTTCCCTACGAAACAGGGAAAGAATCCCTCATCTCGAGCTAGGAGGCGGAAACGGGGCTCCCCTGGATGTGTGCGGGACTCACGTGCTTCCTCTCGAGTGGAGACGGGTATGTCGGGGAACTTCTTGAGTTGCAGCAAGGGTGTGAAGGACCCTTTGGAAGTTCCAGTGGTTAGACGTGATTAGCCTCGAGAAGCCTCAGCGGAAATGGGCCTCATCTCGCCTGGAGGGCAAAACCTCCTGGATTTTCTCGAGTTGCGGCAGGTGCTCTCGACTTACGACGGGGACCTCAGGGACCCGCTCTGGTGGCCTCAGGAAAGGCCAGTCCCCATGCGAGTTCCTCGGGGGCCTCTCGGGATTCCTCTCCCGTCGATGCCGGGGCCTAAGACCTTGTGTGGAGTCGGGGCCGGAACCTGAGGATTCCTCTCCAGTGCTGACATGGATCTTGGGGTACTTCTGGAGTCTCCCCAGGGGAGTCAGTCCTCGTCTCGAATGCGGGCATGCACTTGCGCTTTCCTCCAGAGCGGTAGCAGCAGTGTCACGCAGTCCGCCGCGTGGATCAAAGGATCTATGGTTTTCCCTCGAGTCTTTCCCACGAGGCTTTCCCACGAGGCTTTCCCACGAGGCTTTCCCACAGGGCTGTCCCACGTGCACACGTGGTGGGAGTCGATCCTCGGCTTGAACGTCAAGGCAGTGCAGGGAAAACAGGTTCCTCTTGAATGGACTGACACATCTGGGGGACTCCTGGAATGGTGGCACGACTCTGGAGTTCCTCTCGCCTTTCCTGTGGAGAGCGCCTCCTCTTGAGATGCGACGGGAACGCCGGGAATTCTTTCCCTAAGAAACAGGGAAAGGATCCCGCATCTCGAGCTAGGAGGCGGAAACGGGGCTCCCCTGGATGTGTGCGGGACCCACGTGCTTCCTCTCGAGTGGAGACGGGTATGTCGGGGAACTTCTTGAGTTGCAGCAAGGGTGTGAAGGACCCTTTGGAAGTTCCAGTGGTTAGACGTGATTAGCCTCGAGAAGCCTCAGCGGAAATGGGCCTCATCTCGCCTGGAGGGCAAAACCTCCTGGATTTTCTCGAGTTGCGGCAGGTGCTCTCGACTTACGACGGGGACCTCAGGGACCCGCTCTGGTGGCCTCTGGAAAGGCCAGTCCCCATGCGAGTTCCTCGGGGGCCTCTCGGGATTCCTCTCCCGTCGATGCCGGGGCCTAAGACCTTGTGTGGAGTCGGGGCCGGAACCTGAGGATTCCTCTCCAGTGCTGACATGGATCTTGGGGTACTTTTGGAGTCTCCCCAGGGGAGTCAGTCCTCGTCTCGAATGCGGGCATGCACTTGCGCTTTCCTCCAGAGCGGTAGCAGCAGTGTCACGCAGTCCGCCGCGTGGATCAAAGGATCTATGGTTTTCCCTCGAGTCTTTCCCACGAGGCTTTCCCACGAGGCTTTCCCACAGGGCTGTCCCACGTGCACACGTGGTGGGAGTCGATCCTCGGCTTGAACGTCAAGGCAGTGCAGGGAAAACAGGTTCCTCTGGAATGGACTGACACATCTGGGGGACTCTTGGAATGGTGGCACGACCCTGGAGTTCCTCTCGCCTTTCCTGTGGAGAGCACCTCCTCTTGAGATGCGACGGGAACGCCGGGAATTCTTTCCCTACGAAACAGGGAAAGGATCCCTCATCTCGAGCTAGGAGGCGGAAACGGGGCTCCCCTGGATGTGTGCGGGACACCACGTGCTTCCTCTCGAGTGGAGACGGGTATGTCGGGGAACTTCTTGAGTTGCAGCAAGGGTGTGAAGGACCCTTTGGAAGTTCCAGTGGTTAGATATGATTGGCCTCGAGACGCCTCAGTGGAAATGGGCCTCATCTCGCCTGGAGGGCAAAACCTCCTGGATTTTCTCGAGTTGCGGCAGGTGCTCTCGACTTACTACGGGGACATCAGGGAACCGCTCAGGTGGTCTCAGGAAAGGCCAGTCCCCATGCGAGTTCCTCGGGGGCTTCTCGGGATTCCTCTCCCGTCGATGCCGGGGCCTAAAACCTTGTGTGGAGTCGGGGCCGGAACTTGAGGATTCCTCTCCAGTGCTGACATGGATCTTGGGGTACTTCTGGAGTCTCCCCAGGGGAGTCAGTCCTCGTCTCGAATGCAGGCATGCACTTGCGCTTTCCTCCAGAGCGGTAGCAGCAGTGTCACGCAGTCCGCCGCGTGGATCAAAGGATCTATGGTTTTCCCTCGAGTCTTTCCCACGAGGCTTTCCCACGAGGCTTTCCCACAGGGCTGTCCCACGTGCACACGTGGTGGGAGTCGATCCTCTGCTTGAACGTCAAGGCAGTGCAGGGAAAACAGGTTCCTCTGGAATGGACTGACACATCTGGGGGACTCTTGGAATGGTGGCATGACCCTGGAGTTCCTCTCGCCTTTCCTGTGGAGAACGCCTCCTCTTGAGATGCGACGGGAACGCCGGGAATTCTTTCCCTACGAAACAGGAAAGGATCCCTCATCTCGAGCTAGGAGGCGGAAACGGGGCTCCCCTGGATGTGTGCGGGACCCCACGTGCTTCCTCTCGAGTGGAGACGGGTATGTCGGGGAACTTCTTGAGTTGCAGCAAGGGTGTGAAGGACCCTTTGGAAGTTCCAGTGGTTAGCTGTGATTGGCCTCGAGAAGCCTTAGCGGAAATGGGCCTCATCTCGTCTGGAGGGCAACACCTCCTGGATTTTCTCGAGTTACGGCAGGTGCTCTCGACTTACGACGGGGACCTCAGGGAACCGCTCTGGTGGCCTCAGGAAAGGCCAGTCCCCATGCGAGTTCCTCGGGGGCTTCTCGGGATTCCTCGCCCGTCGATGCCGGGGCCTAAGACCTTGTGTGGAGTCGGGGCCGGAACCTGAGGATTCCTCTCCAGTGCTGACATGGATCTTGGGGTACTTCTGGAGTCTCCCCAGGGGAGTCAGTCCTCCTGTCGAATGCGGGCATGCACTTGCGCTTTCCTCCAGAGCGGTAGCAGCAGTGTCACGCAGTCCTCCGCGTGGATCAAAGGATCTATGGTTTTCCCTCCAGTCTTTCCCACGAGGCTTTCCCACGAGGCTTTCCCACAGGGCTGTCCCACGTGCACACGTGGTGGGAGTCGATCCTCGGCTTGAACGTCAAGGCAGTGCAGGGAAAACAGGTTCCTCTTGAATGGACTGACACATCTGGGGGACTCTTGGAATGGTGGCACGACTCTGGAGTTCCTCTCGCCTTTCCTGTGGAGAGCGCCTGCTCTTGAGATGCGACGGGATCGCCGGGAATTCTTTCCCTACGAAACAGGGAAAGGATCCCTCATCTCGAGATAGGAGGCGAAAACGGGGCTCCCCTGGATGTGTGCGGGACACCACGTGCTTCCTCTCGAGTGCAGACGGGTATGTCGCGGAACTTCTTGAGTTGCAGCAAGGGTGTGAAGGACCCTTTGGAAGTTCCAGTGGTTAGATGTGATTGGCCTCGAGAAGCCTCAGCGGAAATGGGCCTCATCTCGCCTGGAGGGCAAAACCTCCTGGATTTTCTCGAGTTGCGGCAGGTGCTCTCGACTTACAACGGGGACCTCAGGGACCCGCTCTGGTGGCCTCTGGAAAGGCCAGTCCCCATGCGAGTTCCTCGGGGGCCTCTCGGGATTCCTCTCCCGTCGATGCCGGGGCCTAAGACCTTGTGTGGAGTCGGGGCCGGAACCTGAGGATTCCTCTCCAGTGCTGACATGGATCTTGGGGTACTTCTGGAGTCTCCCCAGGGGAGTCAGTCCTCGTCTCGAATGCGGGCATGCACTTGCGCTTTCCTCCAGAGCGGTAGCAGCAGTGTCACGCAGTCCGCCGCGTGGATCAAAGGATCTATGGTTTTCCCTCGAGTCTTTCCCACGAGGCTTTCCCACGAGGCTTTCCCACAGGGCTGTCCCACGTGCACACGTGGTGGGAGTCGATCCTCGGCTTGAACGTCAAGGCAGTGCAGGGAAAACAGGTTCCTCTGGAATGGACTGACACATCTGGGGGACTCTTGGAATGGTGGCACGACCCTGGAGTTCCTCTTGCCTTTCCTGTGGAGAGCACCTCCTCTTGAGATGCGACGGGAACGCCGGGAATTCTTTCCCTACGAAACAGGGAAAGGATCCCTCATCTCGAGCTAGGAGGCGGAAACGGGGCTCCCCTGGATGTGTGTGGGACACCACGTGCTTCCTCTCGAGTGGAGACGGGTATGTCGGGGAACTTCTTGAGTTGCAGCAAGGGTGTGAAGGACCCTTTGGAAGTTCCAGTGGTTAGATGTGATTGGCCTCGAGAAGCCTTAGCGGAAATGGGCCTCATCTCATCTGGAGGGCAAAACCTCCTGGATTTTCTCGAGTTACGGCAGGTGCTCTCGACTTACGACGGGGATCTCAGGGAACCGCTCTGGTGGCCTCAGGAAAGGCCAGTCCCCATGCGAGTTCCTCGGGGGCTTCTCGGGATTCCTCGCCCGTCGATGCCGGGGCCTAAGACCTTGTGTGGAGTCGGGGCCGGAACCTGAGGATTCCTCTCCAGTGCTGACATGGATCTTGGGGTACTTCTGGAGTCTCCCCAGGGGAGTCAGTCCTCCTGTCGAATGCGGGCATGCACTTGCGCTTTCCTCCAGAGCGGTAGCAGCAGTGTCACGCAGTCCTCCGCGTGGATCAAAGGATCTATGGTTTTCCCTCCAGTCTTTCCCACGAGGCTTTCCCACGAGGCTTTCCCACAGGGCTGTCCCACGTACACACGTGGTGGGAGTCGATCCTCGGCTTGAACGTCAAGGCAGTGCAGGGAAAACAGGTTCCTCTTGAATGGACTGACACATCTGGGGGACTCTTGGAATGGTGGCACGACTCTGGAGTTCCTCTCGCCTTTCCTGTGGAGAGCGCCTGCTCTTGAGATGCGACGGGAACGCCGGGAATTCTTTCCCTACGAAACAGGGAAAGGATCCCTCATCTCGAGCTAGGAGGCGGAAACGGGGCTCCCCTGGTGTGTGGGGGACCCACGTGCTTCCTCTCGAGTGGAGACCGGTATGTCGGGGAACTTCTTGAGTTGCAGCAAGGGTGTGAAGGACCCTTTGGAAGTTCCAGTGGTTAGACGTGATTAGCCTCGAGAAGCCTCAGGGGAAATGGGCCTCATCTCGCCTGGAGGGCAAAACCTCCTGGATTTTCTCGAGTTGCGGCAGGTGCTCTCGACTTACGGAGGGGACCTCAGGGACCCGCTCTGGTGGCCTCAGGAAAGGCCAGTCCCCATGCGAGTTCCTCGGGGGCCTCTCGGGATTCCTCTCCCGTCGATGCCGGGGCCTAAGACCTTGTGTGGAGTCGGGGCCGGAACTTGAGGATTCCTCTCCAGTGCTGACATGGATCTTGGGGTACTTCTGGAGTCTCCCCAGGGGAGTCAGTCCTCCTGTCGAATGCGGGCATGCACTTGCGCTTTCCTCCAGAGCGGTAGCAGCAGTGTCACGCAGTCCTCCGCGTGGATCAAAGGATCTATGGTTTTCCCTCGAGTCTTTCCCACGAGGCTTTCCCACGAGGCTTTCCCACAGGGCTGTCCCACGTGCACACGTGGTGGGAGTCGATCCTCGGCTTGAACGTCAAGGCAGTGCAGGGAAAACAGGTTCCTCTTGAATGGACTGACACATCTGGGGGACTCTTGGAATGGTGGCACGACCCTTCAGTTCCTCTCGCCTTTCCTGTGGAGAGCGCCTCCTCTTGAGATGCGACGGGAACGCCGGGAATTCTTTCCCTACCAAACAGGGAAAGGATCCCTCATCTCGAGCTAGGAGGCGGAAACGGGGCTCCCCTGGATGTGTGCGGGACCCTCGTGCTTCCTCTCGAGTGGAGACTGGTATGTCGGGGAACTTCTTGAGTGGCAGCAAGGGTGTGAAGGACCCTTTGGAAGTCAAGTGGTTAGATGTGATTAGCCTCGAGAAGCCTCAGCGGAAATGGGCCTCATCTTGCCTGAAGGGCAAAACCTCCTGGATTTTCTCGAGTGCGGCCTGTGCTCTCGACGTACGACGGGGACCTCATGGACCCTCTCTTGTAGCCTCAGGAAACGCCAGTCCCCATGCGAGTTCCTCGGGGGCCTCTCGGGATTCCTCTGCCGTCGATGCCGGGGCCTAAGACCTTGTGTGGAGTCGGGGTCGGAACCTAGGATTCCTCTGCAGTGCTGATATGGATCTTGGGGTACTTCTGGAGTCTCCCCAGGGGAGTCAGTCCTCGTCTCGAATGCGGGCATGCACTTGCGCTTTCCTCCAGAGCGGTAGCAGCAGTGTCACGCAGTCCGCCGCGTGGAGCAAAGGATCTATGGTTTTCCCTCGAGTCTTTCCCACGAGGCTTTCCCACGAGGCTTTCCCACAGGGCTGTCCCTCGTGCACACGTGGTGGGAGTCGATCCTCGGCTTGAACGTCAAGGCAGTGCAGGGAAAACAGGTTCCTCTGGAATGGACTGACACATCTGGGGGACTCTTGAAATGGTGGCACGACCCTGGAGTTCCTCTCGCCTTTCCTGTGGAGAGCGCCTCCTCTTGAGATGCGACGGGAACGCCGGGAATTCTTTCCCTTCGAAACAGGGAAAGGATCCCTCATCTTGAGCTAGGAGGCGGAAACGGGGCTCCCCTGGATGTGTGCGAGACCCTCGTGCTTCCTCTCGAGTGGAGACGGGTATGTCGGGGAACTTCTTGAGTTGCAGCAAGGGTGTGAAGGACCCTTTGGAAGTTCCAGTGGTTAGATGTGATTAGCCTCGAGAAACCTCAGCGGAAATGGGCCTCATCTCGCCTGGAGGGCAAAACCTCCTGGATTTTCTACATTTGCGGCAGGTGTTCTCGACTTACGTCGGGGCCCTCAGGGACCGGCTCTGCTGGCCTCAGGAATGTCCAGTCCCCACGAGAGTTCCTCGGGGGCCTCTCGGGATTCCTCTCCCCTCGATGCCGGGGCCTAAGACCTTGTGTGGAGTCGGGGCCGGAACCTGAGGATTCCCGTGCAGTGCTGATATGGATCTTGGGGTACTTCTGGAGTCTCCCCAGAGGAGTCAGTCCTCGTATCGAATGCGGGCATGCACTTGCGCTTTTCTCCAGAGCGGTAGCAGCAGTGTCACGCACTCCGCCGCGTGGATCAAGGGATCGATGGCTTTCCCTTGAGTCTTTCCCACGAGGCTTTCCCACGAGGCTTTCCCACAGGTCTGTACCATGTGCACACGTGGTGGGAGTCGATCCTCGGCTTGAACGTCAAGGCAGTGCAGGGAAAACGGGTTCCTCTGGAATGGACTGACACATCTGGGGGACTCTTGAAATGGTGGCACGACCCTGGAGTTCCTCTCGCCTTTCCTGTGGAGAGCGCCTCCTCTTGAGATGCGACTGGAACGCCGGGAATTATTTCCCTACGAAACAAGGAAATGATCCCTCAACTCGAGCACGGAGGCGGAAACGGGGCTCCCCTGGATATGTGCGGGACCCTCGTGCTTCCTCTCGAATGGAGACGGGTATGTCGGGGAACTTCTTGAGTTGCAGCAAGGGTGTGAAGGAAACTTTGGAAGTTCCAGTGGTTAGATGTGATTAGCCTCGAGAAGCCTCAGCGGAAATGGGCCTCATCTCGCCTGGAGGGCAAAACCTCCTGGATTTTCTCGAGTTGCGGCAGGTGCTCTCGACTTACGACGGGGACCTCAGGGACCCGCTCTGGTGGCCTCAGGAAAGGCCAGTCCCCATGCGAGGTCCTCGGGGGCGTCTCGGGATTCCTCTCCCGTCGATGCCGGGGCCTAAGACCTTGTGTGGAGTCGGGGCCGTAACCTGAGGATTCCTCTCCAGTGCTGACATGGATCTTGGGGTACGTCTGGAGTCTCTCCAGGGGAGTCAGTCCTCGTCTCGAATGCGGGCATGCACTTGCGCTTTCCTTCAGAGCGGTAGCAGCAGTGTCACACAGTCCGCCGCGTGGATCAAAGGATCTATGGTTTTCCCTCGAGTCTTTCCCAAGAGGCTTTCCCACGAGGCTTTCCCACAGGGCTGTCCCACGTGCACACGTGGTGGGAGTCGATCCTCGGCTTGAACGTCAAGGCAGTGCAGGGAAAACAGGTTCCTCTGGAATGGACTGACACATCTTTGTTGACTCTTGGAATGGTGGCACGACCCTGGAGTTCCTCTCGCCTTTCCTGTGGAGAGCGCCTCCTCTTGAGATGCGACGGGAACGCCGGGAATTCTTTCCCTACGAAACAGGGAAAGGATCCCTCATCTCGAGCTAGGAGGCGGAAACGGGGCTCCCCTGGATGTGTGCGTGACCCACGTGCTTCCTCTCGAGTGGAGACGGGTATGTCGGGGAACTTCTTGAGTTGCAGCAAGGGTGTGAAGGACCCTTTGGAAGTTCCAGTGGTTAGACGTGATTAGCCTCGAGAAGCCTCAGCGGAAATGGGCCTCATCTCGCCTGGAGGGCAAAACCGCCTGGATTTTCTCGAGTTGCGGCAGGTGCTCTCGACTTACGACGGGGACCTCAGGGACCCGCTCTGGTGGCCTCAGGAAAGGCCAGTCCCCATGCGAGTTCCTCGGGGGCCTCTCGGGATTCCTCTCCCGTAGATGCCGGGGCCTAAGATCTTGTGTGGAGTCGGGGCTGGAACCTGAGGATTCCTCTCCAGTGCTGACATGGATCTTGGGGTACTTCTGGAGTCTCCCCAGGGGAGTCAGTCCTCGTCTCGAATGCGGGCATGCACTTGACCTTTCCTCCAGAGCGGTAGCAGCAGTGTCACGCAGTCCGCCGCGTGGATCAAAGGATGTATGGTTTTCCCTCGAGTCTTTCCCACGAGGCTTTCCCACGAGGCTTTCCCACAGGGCTGTCCCACGTGCACACGTAGTGGGAGTCGATCCTCGGCTTGAACGTCAAGACAGTGCAGGGAAAACAGGTTCCTCTGGAATGGACTGACACATCTGGGGGACTCTTGGAATGGTGGCATGACCCTGGAGTTCCTCTCGCCTTTCCTGTGGAGAGCGCCTCCTCTTGAGATGCGATGGGAACGCCGGGAATTCTTTCCCTACGAAACAAGGAAAGGATCCCTCATCTCGAGCTAGGAGGCGGAAACGGGGCTCCCCTGGATGTGTGCGGGACACCACGTGCTTCCTCTTGAGTGCAGACTGGTATGTCGGGGAAGTTCTTGAGTTGCAGCAAGGGTGTGAAGGACACTTTGGAAGTTCCAGTGGTTAGATGTGATTGGCCTCGAGAAGCCTCAGCGGAAATGGGCCTCATCTCGCCTGGAGGGCAAAACCTCCTGGATTTTCTCGAGTTGCGGCAGGTGCTCTCGACTTACGATGGGGACCTCAGGGACCCGCTCTGGTGGCCTCAGGAAAGGCCAGTCCCCATGCGAGTTCCTCGGGGGCCTCTCGGGATTCCTCTCCCGTCGATGCCGGGGCCTAAGACCTTGTGTGGAGTCGGGGCCGGAACCTGAGGATTCCTCTCCAGTGCTGACATGGATCTTGGGGTAAGCCTGGAGTCTCCCCAGGGGAGTCAGTCCTCGTCTCGAATGCGGGCATGCACTTGCGCTTTCCTCCAGAGCGGTAGCAGCAGTGTCACACAGTCCGCCGCGTGGATCAAAGGATCTATGGTTTTCCCTCGAGTCTTTCCCACGAGGCTTTCCCACGAGGCTTTCCCACAGGGCTGTCCCACGTGCACACGTGGTGGGAGTCGATCCTCGGCTTGAACGTCAAGGCAGTGCATGGAAAACAGGTTCCTCTGGAATGGACTGACACATCTGGGGGACTCTTGGAATGGTGGCACGACCCTTCAGTTCCTCTCGCCTTTACTGTGGAGAGCGCCTCCTCTTGAGATGCGACGGGAACGCCGGGAATTCTTTCCCTACGAAACAAGGAAAGGATCCCTCATCTCGAGCTAGGAGGCGGAAACGGGGCTCCCCTGGATGTGTGCGGGACCCACGTTCTTCCTCTCGAGTGGAGACGGGTATGTCAGGGAACTTCTTGAGTTGCAGCAAGGGTGTGAAGGACCCTTTGGAAGTTCCAGTGGTTAGATGTGATTCGCCTCGAGAAGTCTCAGCGGAAATGGGCCTCATCTCGCCTGGAGGGCAAAACCTCCTGGATTTTCTCGAGTTGCGGCAGGTGCTCTCGACTTACGACGGGGACCTCAGGGACCCGCTCTGGTGGCCTCAGGAAAGGCCAGTCCCCATGCGAGTTCCTAGGGGGCCTCTGGGGATTCCTCTCCCGTCGATGCCGGGGCCTAAGTCCTTGTGTGGAGTCGGGGTCGGAACCTGAGGATTCCCCTCCAGTGCTGACATGGATCTTGGGGTACTTCTGGAGTCTCCCAAGGGGAGTCAGTCTTCGTCTCGAATGCGGGCATGCACTTGCGCTTTCCTCCAGAGCAGTAGCAGCAGTGTCACGCAGTCCGTCGCGTGGATCAAAGGATCTATGGTTTTCCATCGAGTCTTTTCCACGAGGCTTTCCCACGAGGCTTTCCCACAGGGCTGTCCCACGTGCACACGTGGTGGGAGTCAATCCTCGGCTTGAACGTCAAGGCAGTGCAGGGAAAACAGGTTCCTCTGGAATGGACTGACACATCTGGGGGACTCTTGGAATGGTGCACGACCCTGGAGTTCCTCTCGCCTTTCCTGTGGAGAGCGCCTCCTCTTGAGATGCGACGGGAACGCCGGGAATTCTTTCCCTACGAAACAGGGAAAGGATCCCTCATCTCGAGCTAGGAGGCGGAAACGGGGCTCCCCTGGATGTGTGCGTGACCCACGTGCTTCCTCTCGAGTGGAGACGGGTATGTCGGGGAACTTCTTGAGTTGCAGCAAGGGTGTGAAGGACCCTTTGGAAGTTCCAGTGGTTAGACGTGATTAGCCTCGAGAAGCCTCAGCGGAAATGGGCCTCATCTCGCCTGGAGGGCAAAACCGCCTGGATTTTTTCGAGTTGCGGCAGGTGCTCTCGACTTACGACGGGGACCTCAGGGATCCGCTCTGGTGGCCTCAGGAAAGGCCAGTCCCCATGCGAGTTCCTCGGGGGCCTCTCGGGATTCCTCTCCCGTCGATGCCGGGGCCTAAGACCCTGTGTGGAGTTGGGGCCGGAACCTGAGGATTCCTCTCCAGTGCTGACATGGATCTTGGGGTACTTCTGGAGTCTCCCCAGGGGAGTCAGTCCTCGTCTCGAATGCGGGCATGCACTTGCGCTTTCCTCCAGAGCGGTAGCAGCAATGTCACGCAGTCCTCCGCGTGGATCAAAGGATCTATGGTTTTCCCTCGAGTCTTTCCCACGAGGTTTTCCCACGAGGCTTTCCCACAGGGCTGTCCCACGTGCACACGTGGTGGGAGTCGATCCTCGGCTTGAACGTCAAGGCAGTGCAAGGAAAACAGGTTCCTCTGGAATGGACTGACACATCTGGGGAACTCTTGGAATGGTGGCAAGACCGTGGAGTTCCTCTCGCCTTTCCTGTGGAGAGCGCCTCCTCTTGAGATGCGACGGGAACGCCGGGAATTCTTTCCCTACGAAACAGGGAAAGGATCCCACATCTCGAGGTAGGAGGCGGAAACGGGGCTCCCCTGGATGTGTGCGGGACACCACGTGCTTCCTCTCGAGTGCAGACGGGTATGTCGGGGAACTTCTTGAGTTGCAGCAAGGGTGTGAAGGACCCTTTGGAAGTTCCAGTGGTTAGATGTGATTCGCCTCGAGAAGCCTCAGCGGAAATGGGCCTCATCTCGCCTGGAGGGCAAAACCTCCTCGATTTTCTCGAGTTGCGGCAGGTGCTCTCGACTTACGACGGGGACCTCAGGGACCCGCTCTGGTGGCCTCAGGAAAGGCCAGTCCCCATGCGAGTTCCTCGGGGGCCTCTCGGGATTCCTCTCCCGTCGATGCCGGGGCCTAAGACCTTGTGTGGAGTCGGGGCCAGAACCTGAGGATTCCTCTCCAGTGCTGACATGGATCTTGGGGTACGTCTGGAGTCTCCCCAGGGGAGTCAGTCCTCGTCTCGAATGCGGGCATGCACTTGCGCTTTCCTGCAGAGCGGTAGCAGCAGTGTCACGCAGTCCGCCGCGTGGATCAAAGGATCTATGGTTTTCCCTCGAGTCTTTCCCACGAGGCTTTCCCACGAGGCTTTCCCACAGGGCTGTCCCACGTGCACACGTGGTGGGAGTCGATCCTCGCCTTGAACGTCAAGGCAGTGCAGGGAAAACAGGTTCCTCTGGAATGGACTGACACATCTGGGGGACTCTTGGAATGGTGGCACGACCCTGGAGTTCCTCTCGCCTTTCCTGTGGAGAGCGCCTCCTCTTGAGATGCGACTGGAACGCCGGGAATTCTTTCCCTACGAAAAAGGGAAGGATCCCTCATCTCGAGATAGGAGTCGGAAACGGGGCTCCCCTAGATGTGTGAGGGAACCCACGTGCTTCCTCTCGAGTGGAGACGGGTATGTCGGGGAACTTCTTGAGTTGCATCAATGGTGTGAAGGACCCTTTGGAAGTTCCAGTGGTTAGATGTGATTAGCCTCGAGAAGCCTCAGCGGAAATGCGCCTCATCTCGCCTGGAGCGCAAAACCTCCTGGATTTTCTCGAGTTGCGGCAGGTGCTCTCGACTTACGACGGGGACCTCAGGGACCCGCTCTGGTGGCCTCAGGAATGGACAGTCCCCATGCGAGTTCCTCGGGGGCCTCTGGGGATTCCTCTCCCGTCGATGCCGGGGCCTAAGTCCTTGTGTGGAGTCGGGGCAGGAACCTGAGGATTCCTCTCCAGTGCTGACATGGATCTTGGGGTACTTCTGGAGTCTCCCCAGGGGAGTCAGTCCTCGTCTCGAATGCGGGCATGCACTTGCGCTTTCCTCCAGAGCGGTAGCAGCAGTGTCACGCAGTCCGCCGCGTGGATCAAAGGATCTATGGTTTTCCCTCGAGTCTTTCCCACGAGGCTTTCCCACGAGGCTTTCCCACAGGGCTGTCCCACGTGCACACGTGGTGGGAGTCGATCCTCGGCTTGAACGTCAAGGAAGTGCAGGGAAAACAGGTTCCTCTGGAATGGACTGACACATCTGGGGGACTCTTGGAATGGTGCACGACCCTGGAGTTCCTCTCGCCTTTCCTGTGGAGAGCGCCTCCTCTTGAGATGCGACGGGAACGCCGGGAATTCTTTCCCTACGAAACAGGGAAAGGATCCCTCATCTCGAGCTAGGAGGCGGAAACGGGGCTCCCCTGGATGTGTGCGTGACCCACGTGCTTCCTCTCGAGTGGAGACGGGTATGTCGGGGAACTTCTTGAGTTGTAGCAAGGTTGTGAAGGACCCTTTGGAAGTTCCAGTGGTTAGATGTGATTCGCCTCGAGAAGCCTCAGCGGAAATGGGCCTCATCTCGCCTGGAGGGCAAAACCTCCTGGATTTTCTCGAGTTGCGGCAGGTGCTCTCGACTTACGACGGGGACCTCAGGGACCCGCTCTGGTGGCCTCAGGAAAGGCCAGTCCCCATGCGAGTTCCTAGGGGGCCTCTGGGGATTCCTCTCCCGTCGATGCCGGGGCCTAAGTCCTTGTGTGGAGTCGGGGTCGGAACCTGAGGATTCCTCTCCAGTGCTGACATGGATCTTGGGGTACTTCTGGAGTCTCCCAAGGGGAGTCAGTCTTCGTCTCGAATGCGGGCATGCACTTGCGCTTTCCTCCAGAGCAGTAGCAGCAGTGTCACGCAGTCCGCCGCGTGGATCAAAGGATCTATGGTTTTCCATCGAGTCTTTTCCACGAGGCTTTCCCACGAGGCTTTCCCACAGGGCTGTCCCACGTGCACACGTGGTGGGAGTCAATCCTCGGCTTGAACGTCAAGGCAGTGCAGGGAAAACAGGTTCCTCTGGAATGGACTGACACATCTGGGGGACTCTTGGAATGGTGCACGACCCTGGAGTTCCTCTCGCCTTTCCTGTGGAGAGCGCCTCCTCTTGAGATGCGACGGGAACGCCGGGAATTCTTTCCCTACGAAACAGGGAAAGGATCCCTCATCTCGAGCTAGGAGGCGGAAACGGGGCTCCCCTGGATGTGTGCGTGACCCACGTGCTTCCTCTCGAGTGGAGACGGGTATGTCGGGGAACTTCTTGAGTTGCAGCAAGGGTGTGAAGGACCCTTTGGAAGTTCCAGTGGTTAGACGTGATTAGCCTCGAGAAGCCTCAGCGGAAATGGGCCTCATCTCGCCTGGAGGGCAAAACCGCCTGGATTTTTTCGAGTTGCGGCAGGTGCTCTCGACTTACGACGGGGACCTCAGGGACCCGCTCTGGTGGCCTCAGGAAAGGCCAGTCCCCATGCGAGTTCCTCGGGGGCCTCTCGGGATTCCTCTCCCGTCGATGCCGGGGCCTAAGACCCTGTGTGGAGTTGGGGCCGGAACCTGAGGATTCCTCTCCAGTGCTGACATGGATCTTGGGGTACTTCTGGAGTCTCCCCAGGGGAGTCAGTCCTCGTCTCGAATGCGGGCATGCACTTGCGCTTTCCTCCAGAGCGGTAGCAGCAATGTCACGCAGTCCTCCGCGTGGATCAAAGGATCTATGGTTTTCCCTCGAGTCTTTCCCACGAGGCTTTCCCACGAGGCTTTCCCACAGGGCTGTCCCACGTGCACACGTGGTGGGAGTCGATCCTCGGCTTGAACGTCAAGGCAGTGCAGGGAAAACAGGTTCATCTGGAATGGACTGACACATCTGGGGGACTCTTGGAATGGTGGCACGACCCTGGAGTTCCTCTCGCCTTTCCTGTGGAGAGCGCCTCCTCTTGAGATGCGACTGGAACGCCGGGAATTCTTTCCCTACGAAAAAGGGAAGGATCCCTCATCTCGAGATAGGAGGCGGAAACGGGGCTCCCCTGGATGTGTGAGGGACCAAACGTGCTTCCTCTCGAGTGGAGACGGGTATGTCGGGGAACTTCTTGAGTTGCAGCAATGGTGTGAAGGACCCTTTGGAAGTTCCAGTGGTTAGATGTGATTGGCCTCGAGAAGCCTCAGCGGAAATGCGCCTCATCTCGCCTGGAGCGCAAAACCTCCTGGATTTTCTCGAGTTGCGGCAGGTGCTCTCGACTTACGACGGGGACCTCAGGGACCCGCTCTGGTGGCCTCAGGAAAGGCCAGTCCCCATGCGAGTTCCTCGGTTGGCCTCTCGGGATTCCTCACCCGTCGATGCCGGGGCCTAAGACCTTGTGTGGAGTCGGGGCCAGAACCTGAGGATTCCTCTCCAGTGCTGACATGGATCTTGGGGTACTTCTGGAGTCTCCCCAGGGGAGTCAGTCCTCGTCTCGAATGCGGGCATGCACTTGCGCTTTCCTCCAGAGCGGTAGCAGCAGTGTCACGCAGTCCGCCACGTGGATCAAAGGATCTATGGTTTTCCCTCGAGTCTTTCCCACGAGGCTTTTCCACGAGGCTTTCCCACAGGGCTGTCCCACGTGCACACGTGGTGGGAGTCGATCCTCGGCTTGAACGTCAAGGCAGTGCAGGGAAAACAGGTTCCTCTGGAATGGACTGACACATCTGGGGGACTCTTGGAATGGTGTCACGACCCTGGAGTTCCTCTCGCCTTTCCTGTGGAGAGCGCCTCCTCTTGAGATGCGACGGGAACGCCGGGAATTCTTTCCCTACGAAACAGGGAAAGGATCCCTCATCTCGAGCTAGGAGGCGGAAACGGGGCTCCCCTGGATGTGTGAGGGAACCACGTTCTTCCTCTCGAGTGGATACGGGTATGTCGGGGAACTTCTTGAGTTGCAGCAAGGGTGTGAAGGACCCTTTGGAAGTTCCAGTGGTTAGACGTGATTAGCCTCGAGAAGCCTCAGCGGAAATGGGCCTCATCTCGCCTGGAGGGCAAAACCTCCTGGATTTTCTCGAGTTGCGGCAGGTGCTCTCGACTTACGACGGGGACCTCAGGGACCCGCTCTGGTGGCCTCAGGAAAGGCCAGTCCCCATGCGAGTTCCTCGGGGGCCTCTCGGGATTCCTCTCCCGTCGATGCCGGGGCCTAAGACCTTGTGTGGAGTCGGGGCCGGAACCTGAGGATTCCTCTCCAGTGCTGACATGGATCTTGGGGTACTTCTGGAGTCTCCCCAGGGGAGTCAGTCCTCGTCTCGAATGCGAGCATGCACTTGCGCTTTCCTCCAGAGCGGTAGCAGCAGTGTCACGCAGTGCGCCGCGTGGATCAAAGGATCTATGGTTTTCCCTCGAGTCTTTCCCACGATGCTTTCCCACGAGGCTTTCCCACAGGGCTGTCCCACGTGCACACGTGGTGGGAGTCGATCCTCGGCTTGAACGTCAAGGCAGTGCAGGGAAAACAGGTTCCTCTGGAATGGACTGACACATCTGGGGGTCTCTTGGAATGGTGGCACGACCCTGGAGTTCCTCTCGCCTTTCCTGTGGAGAGCGCCTCCTCTTGAGATGCGACGGGAACGCCGGGAATTCTTTCCCTACGAAACAGGGAAAGGATCCCTCATCTCGAGCTAGGAGGCGGAAAAGGGGCTCCCCTGGATGTGTGCGGGACCCCACGTGCTTCCTCTCGAGTGGAGACGGGTATGTCGGGGAACTTCTTGAGTTGCAGCAAGGGTGTGAAGGATCCTTTGGAAGTTCCCGTGGTTAGATGTGATTGGCCTCGAGAAGCCTCAGCGGAAATGTGCCTCATCTTGCCTGGAGGGCAAAACCGCTGGATTTTCTCGAGTTGCGGCAGGTGCTCTCGACTTACGACGAGGACCTCAGGGACCCGCTCTGGTGGCCTCAGGAAAGGCCAGTCCCCATGCGAGTTCCTCTGGGGATTCCTCTCCCGTCGATGCCGGGGCCTAAGACCTTGTGTGAAGTCGGGGCCGGAACCTGAGGATTCCTCTCCAGTGCTCACATGGTTCTTGGGGTACTTCTGGAGTCTCCCCAGGGGAGTCAGTCCTCGTCTCGAATGCGGGCATGCACTTGCGCTTTCCTCCAGAGCGGTAGCAGCAGTGTCACGCAGTCCGCCCAATGGATCAAAGGATCTATGGTTTTCCCTCGAGTCTTTCCCACGAGGCTTTCCCACGAGGCTTTCCCTCAGGGCTGTCCCACGTGCACACGTGGTGGGACTCGATCCTCGGCTTGAACGTCAAGGCAGTGCAGGGAAAACAGGTTCCTCTGGAATGGACTGACACATCTGGGGGACTCTTGGAATGGTGGCACGACCCTTCAGTTCCTCTCGCCTTTCCTGTGGAGAGCGCCTCCTCTTGAGATGCGACGGGAACGCCGGGAATTCGTTCCCTACGAAACAGGGAAAGGATCCCTCATCTCGAGCTAGGAGGCGGAAAAGGGGCTCCCCTGGATGTGTGCGGGACCCCACGTGCTTCCTCTCGAGTGGAGACGGGTATGTCGGGGAACTTCTTGAGTTGCAGCAAGGGTGTGAAGGACCCTTTGGAAGTTCCCGTGGTTAGATGTGATTGGCCTCGAGAAGCCTCAGCGGAAATGGGACTCATCTCGCCTGGAGGGCAAAACCGCCTGGATTTTCTCGAGTTGCGGCAGGTGCTCTCGACTTACGACGAGGACCTCAGGGACCCGCTCTGGTGGCCTCAGGAAAGGCCAGTCCCCATGCGAGTTCCTCGGGGGCCTCTGGGGATTCCTCTCCCGTCGATGCCGGGGCCTAAGTCCTTGTGTGGAGTCGGGGCCGGAACCTGAGGATTCCTCTCCAGTGCTGACATGGATCTTGGGGTACGTCTGGAGTCTCCCCAGGGGAGTCAGTCCTCGTCTCGAATGCGGGCATGCACTTGCGCTTTCCTCCAGAGCGGTAGCAGCAGTGTCACGCAGTCCGCCGCGTGGATCAAAGGATCTATGGTTTTCCCTCGAGTCTATCCCACGAGGCTTTCCCACGAGGCTTTCCCACAGGGCTGTCCCACGTGCACACGTGGTGGGAGTCGATCCTCGGCTTGAACGTCAAGGCAGTGCAAGGAAAACGGGTTCCTCTGGAAGGGACTGACACATCTGGGGAACTCTTGGAATGGTGGCAAGACCGTGGAGTTCCTCTCGCCTTTCCTGTGGAGAGCGCCTCCTCTTGAGATGCGACGGGAACGCCGGGAATTCTTTCCCTACGAAACAGGGAAAGGATCCCACATCTCGAGCTAGGAGGCGGAAACGGGGCTCCCCTGGATGTGTGCGGGACACCACGTGCTTCCTCTCGAGTGCAGACGGGTATGTCGGGGAACTTCTTGAGTTGCAGCAAGGGTGTGAAGGACCCTTTGGAAGTTCCAGTGGTTAGATGTGATTCGCCTCGAGAAGCCTCAGCGGAAATGGGACTCATCTCGCCTGGAGGGCAAAACCTCCTGGATTTTCTCGAGTTGCGGCAGGTGCTCTCGACTTACGACGGGGACCTCAGGGACCCGCTCTGGTGGCCTCAGGAAAGGCCAGTCCCCATGCGAGTACCTCGGGGGCGTCTCGGGATTCCTCTCCCGTCGATGCCGGGGCTTAAGACCTTGTGTGGAGTCGGGGTCGGAACCTGAGGATTCCTCTCCAGTGCTGACATGGATCTTGGGGTACGTCTGGAGTCTCCCCAGGAGAGTCAGTCCTCGTCTCGAATGCGGGCATGCACTTGCGCTTTCCTCCAGAGCGGTAGCAGCAGTGTCACGCAGTCCGCCGCGTGGATCAAAGGATCTATGGTTTTCCCTCGAGTCTTTCCCACGAGGCTTTCCCACGAGGCTTTCCCACAGGGCTGTCCCACGTGCACACGTGGTGAGAGTCGATCCTCGGCTTGAACGTCAAGGCAGTGCAGGGAAAACAGGTTCCTCTGGAATGGACTGACACATCTGGGGGACTCTTGGAATGGTGTCACGACCCTGGAGTTCCTCTCGCCTTTCCTGTGGAGAGCGCCTCCTCTTGAGATGCGACGGGAACGCCGGGAATTCTTTCCCTAAGAAACAGGGAAAGGATCCCTCATCTCGAGCTAGGAGGCGGAAACGGGGCTCCCCTGGATGTGTGCGGGACCCCACGTGCTTCCTCTCTAGTGGAGACGGGTATGTCGGGGAACTTCTTGAGTTGCAGCAATGGTGTGAAGGACCCTTTGGAAGTTCCAGTGGTTAGATGTGATTGGCCTCGAGAAGCCTCAGCGGAAATGGGCCTCATCTCGCCTGGAGGGCAAAACCTCCTGGATTTTCTCGAGTTGCGGCAGGTGCTCTCGACTTACGACGGGGATCTCAGGGAACCGCTCTGGTGGCCTCAGGAAAGGCCAGTCCCCATGCGAGTTCCTCGGGGGCCTCTCGGGATTCCTCTCCCGTCGATGCCGGGGCCTAAGACCTTGTGTGGAGTCGGGGCCGGAACCTGAGGATTCCTTTCCAGTGCTGACATGGATCTTGGGGTACTTCTGGAGTCTCCCCAGGGGAGTCAGTCCTCGTCTCGAATGCGGGCATGCACTTGCGCTTTCCTCCAGAGCGGTAGCAGCAGTGTCACGCAGTCCGCCGCGTGGATCAAAGGATCTATGGTTTTCCCTCGAGTCTATCCCACGAGGCTTTCCCACGAGGCTTTCCCACAGGGCTGTCCCACGTGCACACGTGGTGGGAGTCGATCCTCGGCTTGAACGTCAAGGCAGTGCAAGGAAAACGGGTTCCTCTGGAAGGGACTGACACATCTGGGGAACTCTTGGAATGGTGGCAAGACCGTGGAGTTCCTCTCGCCTTTCCTGTGGAGAGCGCCTCCTCTTGAGATGCGACGGGAACGCCGGGAATTCTTTCCCTACGAAACAGGGAAAGGATCCCTCATCTCGAGCTAGGAGGCGGAAAAGGGGCTCCCCTGGATGTGTGCGGGACCCCACGTGCTTCCTCTCGAGTGGAGACGGGTATGTCGGGGAACTTCTTGAGTTGCAGCAAGGGTGTGAAGGACCCTTTGGAAGTTCCCGTGGTTAGATGTGATTGGCCTAGAGAAGCCTCAGCGGAAATGGGACTCATCTCGCCTGGAGGGCAAAACCGCCTGGATTTTCTCGAGTTGCGGCAGGTGCTCTCGACTTACGACGGGGACCTCAGGGACCCGCTCTGGTGGCCTCAGGAAAGGCCAGTCCCCATGCGAGTTCCTCGGGGGCCTCTGGGGATTCCTCTCCCGTCGATGCCGGGGCCTAAGTCCTTGTGTGGAGTCGGGTCCGGAACCTGAGGATTCCTCTCCAGTGCTGACATGGATCTTGGGGTACGTCTGGAGTCTCCCCAGGGGAGTCAGTCCTCGTCTCGAATGCGGGCATGCACTTGCGCTTTCCTCCAGAGCGGTAGCAGCAGTGTCAGGCAGTCCGCCGCGTGGATCAAAGGATCTATGGTTTTCCCTCGAGTCTATCCCACGAGGCTTTCCCACGAGGCTTTCCCACAGGGCTGTCCCACGTGCACACGTGGTGGGAGTCGATCCTCGGCTTGAACGTCAAGGCAGTGCAAGGAAAACGGGTTCCTCTGGAAGGGACTGACACATCTGGGGAACTCTTGGAATGGTGGCAAGACCGTGGAGTTCCTCTCGCCTTTCCTGTGGAGAGCGCCTCCTCTTGAGATGCGACGGGAACGCCGGGAATTCTTTCCCTACGAAACAGGGAAAGGATCCCACATCTCGAGCTAGGAGGCGGAAACGGGGCTCCCCTGGATGTGTGCGGGACACCACGTGCTTCCTCTCGAGTGCAGACGGGTATGTCGGGGAACTTCTTGAGTTGCAGCAAGGGTGTGAAGGACCCTTTGGAAGTTCCAGTGGTTAGATGTGATTCGCCTCGAGAAGCCTCAGCGGAAATGGGACTCATCTCGCCTGGAGGGCAAAACCTCCTGGATTTTCTCGAGTTGCGGCAGGTGCTCTCGACTTACGACGGGGACCTCAGGGACCCGCTCTGGTGGCCTCAGGAAAGGCCAGTCCCCATGCGAGTACCTCGGGGGCGTCTCGGGATTCCTCTCCCGTCGATGCCGGGGCTTAAGACCTTGTGTGGAGTCGGGGTCGGAACCTGAGGATTCCTCTCCAGTGCTGACATGGATCTTGGGGTACGTCTGGAGTCTCCCCAGGAGAGTCAGTCCTCGTCTCGAATGCGGGCATGCACTTGCGCTTTCCTCCAGAGCGGTAGCAGCAGTGTCACGCAGTCCGCCGCGTGGATCAAAGGATCTATGGTTTTCCCTCGAGTCTTTCCCACGAGGCTTTCCCACGAGGCTTTCCCACAGGGCTGTCCCACGTGCACACGTGGTGAGAGTCGATCCTCGGCTTGAACGTCAAGGCAGTGCAGGGAAAACAGGTTCCTCTGGAATGGACTGACACATCTGGGGGACTCTTGGAATGGTGTCACGACCCTGGAGTTCCTCTCGCCTTTCCTGTGGAGAGCGCCTCCTCTTGAGATGCGACGGGAACGCCGGGAATTCTTTCCCTAAGAAACAGGGAAAGGATCCCTCATCTCGAGCTAGGAGGCGGAAACGGGGCTCCCCTGGATGTGTGCGGGACCCCACGTGCTTCCTCTCTAGTGGAGACGGGTATGTCGGGGAACTTCTTGAGTTGCAGCAATGGTGTGAAGGACCCTTTGGAAGTTCCAGTGGTTAGATGTGATTGGCCTCGAGAAGCCTCAGCGGAAATGGGCCTCATCTCGCCTGGAGGGCAAAACCTCCTGGATTTTCTCGAGTTGCGGCAGGTGCTCTCGACTTACGACGGGGATCTCAGGGAACCGCTCTGGTGGCCTCAGGAAAGGCCAGTCCCCATGCGAGTTCCTCGGGGGCCTCTCGGGATTCCTCTCCCGTCGATGCCGGGGCCTAAGACCTTGTGTGGAGTCGGGGCCGGAACCTGAGGATTCCTTTCCAGTGCTGACATGGATCTTGGGGTACTTCTGGAGTCTCCCCAGGGGAGTCAGTCCTCGTCTCGAATGCGGGCATGCACTTGCGCTTTCCTCCAGAGCGGTAGCAGCAGTGTCACGCAGTCCGCCGCGTGGATCAAAGGATCTATGGTTTTCCCTCGAGTCATTCCCACGAGGCTTTCCCACGAGGCTTTCCCACAGGGCTGTCCCACGTGCACACGTGGTGGGAGTCGATCCTCGGCTTGAACGTCATGGCAGTGCAGGGAAAACAGGTTCCTCTGGAATGGACTGACACATCTGGGGGACTCTTGGAATGGTGGCACGACCCTGAAGTTCCTCTCGCCTTTCCTGTGGAGAGCGCCTCCTCTTGAGATGCGACGGGAACGCCGGGAATTCTTTCCCTACGAAACAGGGAAAGGATCCCTCATCTCGAGCTAGGAGGCGGAAACGGGGCTCCCCTGGATGTGTGCGGGACACCACGTGCTTCCTCTCGAGTGGAGACGGGTATGTCGGGGAACTTCTTGAGTTGCAGTAAGGGTGTGAAGGACCCTTTGGAAGTTCCAGTGGTTAGACGTAATTGGCCTCGAGAAGCCTCAGCGGAAATGGGCCTCATCTCGCCTGGAGGGCAAAAACGCCTGGATTTTCTCGAGTTGCGGCAGGTGCTCTCGACTTACGACGGGGAACTCAGGGACCCGCTTTGGTGGCCTCAGGAAAGACCAGTCCCCATGCGAGTTCCTCGGGGGCGTCTCGGGATTCCTCTCCCGTCGATGCCGGGGCCTAAGACCTTGTGTGGAGTCGGGGCCGGAACCTGAGGATTCCTCTCCAGTGCTGACATGGATCTTGGGGTACGTCTGGAGTCTCCCCAGGGGAGTCAGTCCTCGTCTCGAATGCGGGCATGCACTTGCGCTTTCCTCCAGAGCGGTAGCAGCAGTGTCACGCAGTCCGCCGCGTGGATCAAAGGATCTATGGTTTTCCCTCGAGTCTTTCCCACGAGGCTTTCCCACGAGGCTTTCCCACAGGGCTGTCCCACGTGCACACGTGGTGGGAGTCGATCCTCGGCTTGAACGTCAAGGCAGTGCAGGGAAAACAGGTTCCTCTGGAATGGACTGACACATCTGGGGGACTCTTGGAATGGTGGCACGACCCTGGAGTTCCTCTCGCCTTTCCTGTGGAGAGCGCCTCCTCTTGAGATGCGACGGGAACGCCGGGAATTCTTTCCCTACGAAACAGGGAAAGGATCCCTCATCTCGAGCTAGGAGGCGGAAACGGGGCTCCCCTGGATGTGTGCGGGACCCCACGTGCTTCCTCTCGAGTGGAGACGGGTATGTCGGGGACCTTCTTGAGTTGCAGCAAGGGTGTGAAGGACCCTTTGGAAGTTCCAGTGGTTAGATGTGATTAGCCTCGAGAAGCCTCAGCGGAAATGGGCCTCATCTCGCCTGGAGGGCAAAACCTCCTGGATTTTCTCGAGTTGCGGCAGGTGCTCTCGACTTACGACGGGGACCTCAGGGACCCGCTCTGGTGGCCTCAGGAAAGGCCAGTCCCCATGCGAGTTCCTCGGGGGCCTCTTGGGATTCCTCTCCCGTCGATGCCGGTGCCTAAGACCTTGTGTGGAGTCGGGGCCGGAACCTGAGGATTCCTCTCCAGTGCTGACATGGATCTTGGGGTACTTCTGGAGTCTCCCCAGGGGAGTCAGTCCTCGTCTCGATGCGGGCATGCACTTGCGCTTTCCTCCAGAGCGGTAGCAGCAGTGTCACGCAGTCCGCCGCGTGGATCAAAGGATCTATGGTTTTCCCTCGAGTCTTTCCCACGAGGCTTTCCCACGAGGCTTTCCCACAGGGCTGTCCCACGTGCACACGTGGTGGGAGTCGATCCTCGGCTTGAACGTCAAGGCAGTGCAGGGAAAACAGGTTCCTCTGGAATGGACTGACACATCTGGGGGACTCTTGGAATGGTGGCACGACCCTGGAGTTCTTCTCGCCTTTCCTGTGGAGAGCGCCTCCTCTTGAGATGCGACGGGAACGCCGGGAATTCTTTCCCTACGAAACAGGGAAAGGATCCCTCATCTCGAGCTAGGAGGCGGAAACGGGGCTCCCCTGGATGTGTGCGGGAAACCACGTGCTTCCTCTCGGGTGGAGACGGGTATGTCGGGGAACTTCTTGAGTTGCAGCAAGGGTGTGAAGGACCCTTTGGAAGTTCCAGTGGTTAGATGTGATTGGCCTCGGGAAGCCTCAGCGGAAATGGGCCTCATCTCGCCTGGAGGGCAAAACCTCCTGGATTTTCTCGAGTTGCGGCAGGTGCTCTCGACTTACGACGGGGACCTCAGGGACCCGCTCTGGTGGCCTCAGGAAAGGCCAGTCCCCATGCGACTTCCTCGGGAGCGTCTCGGGATTCCTCTCCCGTCGATGCCGGGGCCTAAGACCTTGTGTGGAGTCGGGGCCGGAACCTGAGGATTCCTCTCCAGTGCTGACATGGATCTTGGGGTACTTCTGGAGTCTCCCCAGGGGAGTCAGTCCTCGTCTCGAATGCGGGCATGCACTTGCGCTTTCCTCGAGAGCGGTAGCAGCAGTGTCACGCAGTCCGCCGCGTGGATCAAAGGATCTATGTTTTTCCCTCGAGTCTTTCCCACGAGGCTTTCCCACGAGGCTTTCCCACAGGGCTGTCCCACGTGCACACGTGGTGGGAGTCGATCCTCGGCTTGAACGTCAAGGCAGTGCAGGGAAAACAGGTTCCTCTGGAATGGACTGACACATCTGGGGGACCCTTGGAATGGTGGCATGACCCTGGAGTTCTTCTCGCCTTTCCTGTGGAGAGCGCCTCCTCTTGAGATGCGACGGGAACGCCGGGAATTCTTTCCCTACGAAACAGGGAAAGGATCCCTCATCTCGAGCTAGGAGGCGGAAACGTGGCTCCCCTGGATGTGTGCGGGACACCACGTGCTTCCTCTCGAGTGCAGACGGGTATGTCGGGGAACTTCTTGAGTTGCAGCAAGGGTGTGAAGGACCCTTTGGAAGTTCCAGTGGTTAGATGTGATTGGCCTCGAGAAGCCTCAGCGGAAATGGGCCTCATCTCGCCTGGAGGGCAAAGCCTCCTGGATTTTCTCGATTTGCGGCAGGTGCTCTCGACTTATGACGGGGACCTCAGGGACCCGTTCTGGTGCCCTCAGGAAAGGCCAGTCCCCATGCGAGTTCCTCGGGGGCCTCTCGGGATTCCTCTCCCGTAGATGCCGGGGCCTAAGACCTTGCGTGGATTCGGGGCCGGAACCTGAGGATTCCTCTCCAGTGCTGACATGGATCTTGGGGTACTTCTGGAGTCTCCCCAGGGGAGTCAGTCCTCGTCCCGAATGCGGGCATGCACTTGCGCTTTCCTCCAGAGCGGTAGCAGCAGTGTCACGCAGTCCGCCGCGTGGATCAAAGGATCTATGGTTTTCCCTCGAGTCTTTCCCACGAGGCTTTCCCACGAGGCTTTCCCTCAGGGCTGTCCCACGTACACACGTGGTGGGACTCGATCCTCGGCTTGATCGTCAAGGCAGTGCAGGGAAAAAAGGTTCCTCTGTAATGGACTGACACATCTGGGGGTCTCTTGGAATGGTGGCACGACCCTGGTGTTCCTCTCTCCTTTCCTGTGGAGAGCGCCTCGTCTTGAGATGCGACGGGAACGCCGGGAATTCTTTCCCTACGAAACAGGGAAAGGATCCCTCATCTCGAGCTAGGAGGCGGAAACGGGGCTCCCCTGGATGTGTGCGTGACCCCACGTGCTTCCTCTCGAGTGGATACGGGTATGTCGGGGAAGTTCTTAGTTGCAGCAAGGGTGTGAAGGACCCTTTGGAAGTTCCAGTGGTTAGACGTGATTAGCCTCGAGAAGCCTCAGCCGAAATGGGCCTCATCTCGCCTGGAGGGCAAAACCTCCTGGATTTTCTCGAGTTGCGGCAGGTGCTCTCGATTTACGACGGGGACCTCAGGGACCCGCTCTGGTGGCCTCAGGAAAGGCCAGTCCCCATGCGAGTTCCTTGGGGGCCTCTGGGGATTCCTCTCCCGTCGATGCCGGGGCCTAAGTCCTTGTGTGGAGTCGGGGCCGGAAACTGAGGATTCCTCTCCAGTGCTGACATGGATCTTGGGGTACTTCTGGAGTCTCCCCAGGGGAGTCAGTCTTCGTCTCGAATGGGGGCATGCACTTGCGCTTTCCTCCAGAGCGGTAGCAGCAGTGTCACGCAGTCCGCCGCGTGGATCAAAGGATCTATGGTTTTCCCTCGAGTCTTTCCCACGAGGCTTTCCCACAGGGCTGTCCCACGTGCACACGTGGTGGGAGTCGATCCTCGGCTTGAACGTCAAGGCAGTGCAGGGAAAACAGGTTCCTCTGGAATGGACTGACACATCTGGGGGACTCTTGGAATGGTGGCACGACCCTGGAGTTCCTCTCGCCTTTCCTGTGGAGAGCGCCTCCTCTTGAGATGCGACGGGAACGCCGGGAATTCTTTCCCTACGAAACAGGGAAAGGATCCCTCATCTCGAGATAGGAGGCGGAAACGGTGCTCCCCTGGATGTGTGCGTGACCCACGTAGCTTCCTCTCGATTGGAGACGGGTATGTCGGGGAACTTCTTGAGTTGCAGCAAGGGTGTGAAGGACCCTTTGGAAGTTCCAGTGGTTAGACGTGATTAGCCTAGAGAAGCCTCAGCGGAAATGGGCCTCATCTCGCCTGGAGGGCAAAACCTCCTGGATTTTCTCGAGTTGCGGCAGGTGCTCTCGACTTACGACGGGGACCTCAGGGACCCGCTCTGGTGGCCTCAGGAAAGGCCAGTCCCCATGCGAGTTCCTCGGGGGCCTCTCGGGATTCCTCTCCCGTCGATGCCGGGGCCTAAGACCTTGTGTGGAGTCGGGGCCGGAACCTGAGGATTCCTCTCCAGTGATGACATGGATCTTGGGGTACTTCTGGAGTCTCCCCAGGGGAGTCAGTCCTCGTCTCGATTGCGGGCATGCACTTGCGCTTTCCTCCAGAGCGGTAGCAGCAGTGTCACGCAGTCCGCCGCGTGGATCAAAGGATCTATGGTTTTCCCTCGAGTCTTTCCCACGAGGCTTTCCCACGAGGCTTTCCCACAGGGCTGTCCCACGGGCACACGTGGTGGGAGTCGATCCTCGGCTTGAACGTCAAGGCAGTGCAGGGAAAACAGGTTCCTCTGGAATGGACTGACACATCTGGGGGACCCTTGGAATGGTGGCATGACCCTGGAGTTCCTCTCGCCTTTCCTGTGGAGAGCGCCTCCTCTTGAGATGCGACGGGAACGCCGGGAATTCTTTCCCTACGAAACAGGGAAAGGATCCCTCATCTCGAGCTAGGAGGCGGAAATGGGGCTCCCCTGGATGTGTGCGTGACCCCACGTGCTTCCTCTCGAGTGGAGACGGGTATGTCGGGGAAGTTCTTAGTTGCAGCAAGGGTGTGAAGGACCCTTTGGAAGTTCCAGTGGTTAGACGTGATTAGCCTCGAGAAGCCTCAGCCGAAATGGGCCTCATCTCGCCTGGAGGGCAAAACCTCCTGGATTTTCTCGAGTTGCGGCAGGTGCTCTCGACTTACGACGGGGACCTCAGGGACCCGCTCTGGTGGCCTCAGGAAAGGCCAGTCCCCATGCGAGTTCCTTGGGGGCCTCTGGGGATTCCTCTCCCGTCGATGCCGGGGCCTAAGTCCTTGTGTGGAGTCGGGGCCGGAACCTGAGGATTCCTCTCCAGTGCTGACATGGATCTTGGGGTACTTCTGGAGTCTCCCCAGGGGAGTCAGTCTTCGTCTCGAATGCGGGCATGCACTTGCGCTTTCCTCCAGAGCGGTAGCAGCAGTGTCACGCAGTCCGCCTCGGGGATCAAAGGACCTATGGTTTTCCCTCGAGTCTTTCCCACGAGGCTTTCCCACGAGGCTTTCCCACGAGGCTTTCCCACAGGGCTGTCCCACGTGCACACGTGGTGGGAGTCGATCCTCGGCTTGAACGTCAAGGCAGTGCAGGGAAAACAGGTTCCTCTTGAATGGACTGACACATCTGGGGGACTCCTGGAATGGTGGCACGACTCTGGAGTTCCTCTCGCCTTTCCTGTGGAGAGCGCCTCCTCTTGAGATGCGACGGGAACGCCGGGAATTCTTTCCCTACGAAACAGGGAAAGGATCCCACATCTCGAGCTAGGAGGCGGAAACGGGGCTCCCCTGGATGTGTGCGGGACCCACGTGCTTCCTCTCGAGTGGAGACGGGTATGTCGGGGAACTTCTTGAGTTGCAGCAAGGGTGTGAAGGACCCTTTGGAAGTTCCAGTGGTTAGATATGATTGGCCTCGAGACGCCTCAGTGGAAATGGGCCTCATCTCGCCTGGAGGGCAAAACCTCCTGGATTTTCTCGAGTTGCGGCAGGTGCTCTCGACTTACGACGGGGACATCAGGGAACCGCTCTGGTGGTCTCAGGAAAGGCCAGTCCCCATGCGAGTTCCTCGGGGGCTTCTCGGGATTCCTCTCCCGTCGATGCCGGGGCCTAAAACCTTGTGTGGAGTCGGGGCCGGAACTTGAGGATTCCTCTCCAGTGCTGACATGGATCTTGGGGTACTTCTGGAGTCTCCCCAGGGGAGTCAGTCCTCGTCTCGAATGCAGGCATGCACTTGCGCTTTCCTCCAGAGCGGTAGCAGCAGTGTCACGCAGTCCGCCGCGTGGATCAAAGGATCTATGGTTTTCCCTCGAGTCTTTCCCACGAGGCTTTCCCACGAGGCTTTCGCACAGGGCTGTCCCACGTGCACACGTGGTGGGAGTCGATCCTCTGCTTGAACGTCAAGGCAGTGCAGGGAAAACAGGTTCCTCTGGAATGGACTGACACATCTGGGGGACTCTTGGAATGGTGGCATGACCCTGGAGTTCCTCTCGCCTTTCCTGTGGAGAACGCCTCCTCTTGAGATGCGACGGGAACGCCGGGAATTCTTTCCCTACGAAACAGGAAAGGATCCCTCATCTCGAGCTAGGAGGCGGAAACGGGGCTCCCCTGGATGTGTGCGGGACCCCACGTGCTTCCTCTCGAGTGGAGACGGGTATGTCGGGGAACTTCTTGAGTTGCAGCAAGGGTGTGAAGGACCCTTTGGAAGTTCCAGTGGTTAGATGTGATTGGCCTCGAGAAGCCTTAGCGGAAATGGGCCTCATCTCGTCTGGAGGGCAAAACCTCCTGGATTTTCTCGAGTTACGGCAGGTGCTCTCGACTTACGACGGGGACCTCAGGGAACCGCTCTGGTGGCCTCAGGAAAGGCCAGTCCCCATGCGAGTTCCTCGGGGGCTTCTCGGGATTCCTCGCCCGTCGATGCCGGGGCCTAAGACCTTGTGTGGAGTCGGGGCCGGAACCTGAGGATTCCTCTCCAGTGCTGACATGGATCTTGGGGTACTTCTGGAGTCTCCCCAGGGGAGTCAGTCCTCCTGTCGAATGCGGGCATGCACTTGCGCTTTCCTCCAGAGCGGTAGCAGCAGTGTCACGCAGTCCTCCGCGTGGATCAAAGGATCTATGGTTTTCCCTCCAGTCTTTCCCACGAGGCTTTCCCACGAGGCTTTCCCACAGGGCTGTCCCACGTGCACACGTGGTGGGAGTCGATCCTCGGCTTGAACGTCAAGGCAGTGCAGGGAAAACAGGTTCCTCTTGAATGGACTGACACATCTGGGGGACTCTTGGAATGGTGGCACGACTCTGGAGTTCCTCTCGCCTTTCCTGTGGAGAGCGCCTGCTCTTGAGATGCGACGGGATCGCCGGGAATTCTTTCCCTACGAAACAGGGAAAGGATCCCTCATCTCGAGATAGGAGGCGAAAACGGGGCTCCCCTGGATGTGTGCGGGACACCACGTGCTTCCTCTCGAGTGCAGACGGGTATGTCGCGGAACTTCTTGAGTTGCAGCAAGGGTGTGAAGGACCCTTTGGAAGTTCCAGTGGTTAGATGTGATTGGCCTCGAGAAGCCTCAGCGGAAATGGGCCTCATGTCGCCTGGAGGGCAAAACCTCCTGGATTTTCTCGAGTTGCGGCAGGTGCTCTCGACTTACGACGGGGACCTCAGGGACCCGCTCTGGTGGCCTCTGGAAAGGCCAGTCCCCATGCGAGTTCCTCGGGGGCCTCTCGGGATTCCTCTCCCGTCGATGCCGGGGCCTAAGACCTTGTGTGGAGTCGGGGCCGGAACCTGAGGATTCCTCTCCAGTGCTGACATGGATCTTGGGGTACTTCTGGAGTCTCCCCAGGGGAGTCAGTCCTCTTCTCGAATGCGGGCATGCACTTGCGCTTTCCTCCAGAGCGGTAGCAGCAGTGTCACGCAGTCCGCCGCGTGGATCAAAGGATCTATGGTTTTCCCTCGAGTCTTTCCCACGAGGCTTTCCCACGAGGCTTTCCCACAGGGCTGTCCCACGTGCACACGTGGTGGGAGTCGATCCTCGGCTTGAACGTCAAGGCAGTGCAGGGAAAACAGGTTCCTCTGGAATGGACTGACACATCTGGGGGACTCTTGGAATGGTGGCACGACCCTGGAGTTCCTCTTGCCTTTCCTGTGGAGAGCACCTCCTCTTGAGATGCGACGGGAACGCCGGGAATTCTTTCCCTACGAAACAGGGAAAGGATCCCTCATCTCGAGCTAGGAGGCGGAAACGGGGCTCCCCTGGATGTGTGCGGGACCCCACGTGCTTCCTCTCGAGTGGAGACGGGTATGTCGGGGAACTTCTTGAGTTGCAGCAAGGGTGTGAAGGACCCTTTGGAAGTTCCAGTGGTTAGATGTGATTGGCCTCGAGAAGCCTTAGCGGAAATGGGCCTCATCTCGTCTGGAGGGCAAAACCTCCTGGATTTTCTCGAGTTACGGCAGGTGCTCTCGACTTACGACGGGGACCTCAGGGAACCGCTCTGGTGGCCTCAGGAAAGGCCAGTCCCCATGCGAGTTCCTCGGGGGCTTCTCGGGATTCCTCGCCCGTCGATGCCGGGGCCTAAGACCTTGTGTGGAGTCGGGGCCGGAACCTGAGGATTCCTCTCCAGTGCTGACATGGATCTTGGGGTACTTCTGGAGTCTCCCCAGGGGAGTCAGTCCTCCTGTCGAATGCGGGCATGCACTTGCGCTTTCCTCCAGAGCGGTAGCAGCAGTGTCACGCAGTCCTCCGCGTGGATCAAAGGATCTATGGTTTTCCCTCCAGTCTTTCCCACGAGGCTTTCCCACGAGGCTTTCCCACAGGGCTGTCCCACGTGCACACGTGGTGGGAGTCGATCCTCGGCTTGAACGTCAAGGCAGTGCAGGGAAAACAGGTTCCTCTTGAATGGACTGACACATCTGGGGGACTCTTGGAATGGTGGCACGACTCTGGAGTTCCTCTCGCCTTTCCTGTGGAGAGCGCCTGCTCTTGAGATGCGACGGGATCGCCGGGAATTCTTTCCCTACGAAACAGGGAAAGGATCCCTCATCTCGAGATAGGAGGCGAAAACGGGGCTCCCCTGGATGTGTGCGGGACACCACGTGCTTCCTCTCGAGTGCAGACGGGTATGTCGCGGAACTTCTTGAGTTGCAGCAAGGGTGTGAAGGACCCTTTGGAAGTTCCAGTGGTTAGATGTGATTGGCCTCGAGAAGCCTCAGCGGAAATGGGCCTCATCTCGCCTGGAGGGCAAAACCTCCTGGATTTTCTCGAGTTGCGGCAGGTGCTCTCGACTTACGACGGGGACCTCAGGGACCCGCTCTGGTGGCCTCTGGAAAGGCCAGTCCCCATGCGAGTTCCTCGGGGGCCTCTCGGGATTCCTCTCCCGTCGATGCCGGGGCCTAAGACCTTGTGTGGAGTCGGGGCCGGAACCTGAGGATTCCTCTCCAGTGCTGACATGGATCTTGGGGTACTTCTGGAGTCTCCCCAGGGGAGTCAGTCCTCTTCTCGAATGCGGGCATGCACTTGCGCTTTCCTCCAGAGCGGTAGCAGCAGTGTCACGCAGTCCGCCGCGTGGATCAAAGGATCTATGGTTTTCCCTCGAGTCTTTCCCACGAGGCTTTCCCACGAGGCTTTCCCACAGGGCTGTCCCACGTGCACACGTGGTGGGAGTCGATCCTCGGCTTGAACGTCAAGGCAGTGCAGGGAAAACAGGTTCCTCTTGAATGGACTGACACATCTGGGGGACTCCTGGAATGGTGGCACGACTCTGGAGTTCCTCTCGCCTTTCCTGTGGAGAGCGCCTCCTCTTGAGATGCGACGGGAACGCCGGGAATTCTTTCCCTACGAAACAGGGAAAGGATCCCACATCTCGAGCTAGGAGGCGGAAACGGGGCTCCCCTGGATGTGTGCGGGACCCACGTGCTTCCTCTCGAGTGGAGACGGGTATGTCGGGGAACTTCTTGAGTTGCAGCAAGGGTGTGAAGGACCCTTTGGAAGTTCCAGTGGTTAGATATGATTGGCCTCGAGACGCCTCAGTGGAAATGGGCCTCATCTCGCCTGGAGGGCAAAACCTCCTGGATTTTCTCGAGTTGCGGCAGGTGCTCTCGACTTACGACGGGGACATCAGGGAACCGCTCTGGTGGTCTCAGGAAAGGCCAGTCCCCATGCGAGTTCCTCGGGGGCTTCTCGGGATTCCTCTCCCGTCGATGCCGGGGCCTAAAACCTTGTGTGGAGTCGGGGCCGGAACTTGAGGATTCCTCTCCAGTGCTGACATGGATCTTGGGGTACTTCTGGAGTCTCCCCAGGGGAGTCAGTCCTCGTCTCGAATGCAGGCATGCACTTGCGCTTTCCTCCAGAGCGGTAGCAGCAGTGTCACGCAGTCCGCCGCGTGGATCAAAGGATCTATGGTTTTCCCTCGAGTCTTTCCCACGAGGCTTTCCCACGAGGCTTTCGCACAGGGCTGTCCCACGTGCACACGTGGTGGGAGTCGATCCTCTGCTTGAACGTCAAGGCAGTGCAGGGAAAACAGGTTCCTCTGGAATGGACTGACACATCTGGGGGACTCTTGGAATGGTGGCATGACCCTGGAGTTCCTCTCGCCTTTCCTGTGGAGAACGCCTCCTCTTGAGATGCGACGGGAACGCCGGGAATTCTTTCCCTACGAAACAGGAAAGGATCCCTCATCTCGAGCTAGGAGGCGGAAACGGGGCTCCCCTGGATGTGTGCGGGACCCCACGTGCTTCCTCTCGAGTGGAGACGGGTATGTCGGGGAACTTCTTGAGTTGCAGCAAGGGTGTGAAGGACCCTTTGGAAGTTCCAGTGGTTAGATGTGATTGGCCTCGAGAAGCCTTAGCGGAAATGGGCCTCATCTCGTCTGGAGGGCAAAACCTCCTGGATTTTCTCGAGTTACGGCAGGTGCTCTCGACTTACGACGGGGACCTCAGGGAACCGCTCTGGTGGCCTCAGGAAAGGCCAGTCCCCATGCGAGTTCCTCGGGGGCTTCTCGGGATTCCTCGCCCGTCGATGCCGGGGCCTAAGACCTTGTGTGGAGTCGGGGCCGGAACCTGAGGATTCCTCTCCAGTGCTGACATGGATCTTGGGGTACTTCTGGAGTCTCCCCAGGGGAGTCAGTCCTCCTGTCGAATGCGGGCATGCACTTGCGCTTTCCTCCAGAGCGGTAGCAGCAGTGTCACGCAGTCCGCCGCGTGGATCAAAGGATCTATGGTTTTCCCTCCAGTCTTTCCCACGAGGCTTTCCCACGAGGCTTTCCCACAGGGCTGTCCCACGTGCACACGTGGTGGGAGTCGATCCTCGGCTTGAACGTCAAGGCAGTGCAGGGAAAACAGGTTCCTCTGGAATGGACTGACACATCTGGGGGACTCTTGGAATGGTGGCACGACTCTGGAGTTCCTCTCGCCTTTCCTGTGGAGAGCGCCTGCTCTTGAGATGCGACGGGAACGCCGGGAATTCTTTCCCTACGAAACAGGGAAAGGATCCCTCATCTCGAGCTAGGAGGCGGAAACGGGGCTCCCCTGGTGTGTGCGGGACCCACGTGCTTCCTCTCGAGTGGAGACGGGTATGTCGGGGAACTTCTTGAGTTGCAGCAAGGGTGTGAAGGACCCTTTGGAAGTTCCAGTGTTTAGACGTGATTAGCCTCGAGAAGCCTCAGGGGAAATGGGCCTCATCTCGCCTGGAGGGCAAAACCTCCTGGATTTTCTCGAGTTGCGGCAGGTGCTCTCGACTTACGGCGGGGACCTCAGGGACCCGCTCTGGTGGCCTCAGGAAAGGCCAGTCCCCATGCGAGTTCCTCGGGGGCCTCTCGGGATTCCTCTCCCGTCGATGCCGGGGCCTAAGACCTTGTGTGGAGTCGGGGCCGGAACTTGAGGATTCCTCTCCAGTGCTGACATGGATCTTGGGGTACTTCTGGAGTCTCCCCAGGGGAGTCAGTCCTCCTGTCGAATGCGGGCATGCACTTGCGCTTTCCTCCAGAGCGGTAGCAGCAGTGTCACGCAGTCCGCTGCGTGGAGCAAAGGATCTATGGTTTTCCCTCGAGTCTTTCCCACGAGGCTTTCCCACGAGGCTTTCCCACAGGGCTGTCCCACGTGCACACGTGGTGGGAGTCGATCCTCGGCTTGAACGTCAAGGCAGTGCAGGGAAAACAGGTTCCTCTTGAATGGACTGACACATCTGGGGGACTCTTGGAATGGTGGCACGACCCTGGAGTTCCTCTCGCCTTTCCTGTGGAGAGCGCCTATTCTTGAGATGCGACGGGAACGCCGGGAATTCTTTCCCTACGAAACAGGGAAAGGATCCCTCATCTCGAGCTAGGAGGCGGAAACGGGGCTCCCCTGGATGTGTGCGGGACCCCACGTGCTTCCTCTCGAGTGGAGACGGGTATGTCGGGGAACTTCTTGAGTTGCAGCAAGGGTGTGAAGGACCCTTTGGAAGTTCCAGTGGTTAGACGTGATTAGCCTAGAGAAGCCTCAGCGGAAATGGGCCTCATCTCGCCTGGAGGGCAAAACCTCCTGGATTTTCTCGAGTTGCGGCAGGTGCTCTCGACTTACGACGGGGACCTCAGGGACCCGCTCTGGTGGCCTCAGGAAAGGCCAGTCCCCATGCGAGTTCCTCGGGGGCCTCTCGGGATTCCTCTCCCGTCGATGCCGGGGCCTAAGACCTTGTGTGGAGTCGGGGCCGGAACCTGAGGATTCCTCTCCAGTGCTGACAAGGATCTTGGGGTACTTCTGGAGTCTCCCCAGGGGAGTCAGTCCTCGACTCGAATGCGGGCATGCACTTGCGCTTTCCTCCAGAGCGGTAGCAGCAGTGTCACGCAGTCCGCCGCGTGGATCAAAGGATCTATGGTTTTCCCTCGAGTCTTTCCCACGAGGCTTTCCCACGAGGCTTTCCCACAGGGCTGTCCCACATGCACAGGTGGTGGGAGTCGATCCTCGGCTTGAACGTCAAGGCAGTGCAGGGAAAACAGGTTCCTCTGGAATGGACTGACACATCTGGGGGACTCTTGGAATGGTGGCACGACCCTGGAGTTCCTCTCGCCTTTCCTGTGGAGAGCGCCTCCTCTTGAGATGCGACGGGAACGCCGGGAATTCTTTCACGACGAAACAGGGAAAGGATCCCTCATCTCGAGCTAGGAGGCGGAAACGGGGCTCCCCTGGATGTTTGCGGGATCCCACGTGCTTCCTCTCGAGTGGATACGGGTATGTCGTGGAACTTCTGGAGTTGCAGCAAGGGTGTGAAGGACCCTTTGGAAGTTCCAGTGGTTAGACGTGATTAGCCTCGAGAATCCTCAGCGGAAATGGGCCTCATCTCGCCTGGAGGGCAAAACCTCCTGGATTTTCTCGAGTTGCGGCAGGTGCTCTCAACTTACGACGGGGACGTCAGGGACCCTCTCTGGTGGCCTCAGGAAAGGCCAGTCCCCATGCGAGTTCCTCGGGGGCCTCTCGGGATTCCTCTCCCGTCGATGCCGGGGCCTAAGACCTTGTGTGGAATTGGTGCCGGAACCTGAGGATTCCTCTCCAGTGCTGACATGGATCTTGGGGTACTTCCGGAGTCTCCCCAGGGGAGTCAGTCCTCGTCTCGAATGCGGGCATGTACTTGCGCTTTCCTCCAGAGCGGTAGCAGCAGTGTCACGCAGTCCGCCGCGTGGATCAAAGGATCTATGGTTTTCCCTCGAGTCTTTCCCACGAGGCTTTCCCACGAGGCTTTCCCACAGGGCTGTCCCACGTGCACACGTGGTGGGAGTGGATCCTCAGCTTGAACGTCAAGGCAGTGCAGGGAAAACAGGTTCCTCTGAAATGGACTGACACATCTGGGGGACTCTTGGAATGGTGGCACGACCCTGGAGTTCCTCTCGCCTTTCCTGTGGAGAGCGCCTCCTCTTGAGATGCGACGGGAATGCCGGGAATTCTTTCCTTACGAAACAGGGAAAGGATCCCTCATCTCGAGCTAGGAGGCGGAAACGGGGCTCCCCTGGATGTGTGCGGGACCCCACGTGCTTCCTTTCGAGTGGAGACGGGTATGTCGGGGAACTTCTTGAGTTGCAGCAAGGGTGTGAAGGACCCTTTGGAAGTTCCAGTGGTTAGACGTGATTAGCCTCGAGAAGCCTCAGCGGAAATGGGCCTCATCTCGCCTGGAGGGCAAAACCTCCTGGATTTTCTCGAGTTGCGGCAGGTGTTCTCGACTTACTACGGGGACGTCAGGGACCCGCTCTGGTGGCCTCAGGAAAGGCCAGTCCCCATGCGAGTTCCTCGGGGGCCTCTCGGGATTCCTCTCCCGTCGATGCCGGGGCCTAAAACCTTGTGTGGAGTCGGGGCCGGAACCTGAGGATTCCTCTCCAGTGCTGACATGGATCTTGGGGTACTTCTGGAGTCTCCCCAGGGGAGTCAGTCCTCGTCTCGAATGCGGGCATGCACTTGCGCTTTCCTCCAGAGCGGTAGCAGCAGTGTCACGCAGTCCGCCGCGTGGATCAAAGGATCTATGGTTTTCCCTCGAGTCTTTCCCACGAGGCTTTCCCACGAGGCTTTCCCACAGGGCTGTCCCACGTGCACACGTGGTGGGAGTCGATCCTCGGCTTGAACGTCAAAGCAGTGCAGGGAAACAGGTTCCTCTGGAATGGACTGACACATCTGGGGGACTCTTGGAATGGTGGCACGACCCTGGAGTTCCTCTCGCCTTTCCTGTGGAGAGCGCCTCCTCTTGAGATGCGACGGGAACGCCGGGAATTCTTTCCCTACCAAACAGGGAAAGGATCCCTCATCTCGAGCTAGGAGGCGGAAACGGGGCTCCCCTGGATGTGTGCGGGACCCTCGTGCTTCCTCTCGAGTGGAGACTGGTATGTCGGGGAACTTCTTGAGTGGCAGCAAGGGTGTGAAGGACCCTTTGGAAGTCAAGTGGTTAGATGTGATTAGCCTCGAGAAGCCTCAGCGGAAATGGGCCTCATCTTGCCTGAAGGGCAAAACCTCCTGGATTTTCTCGAGTGCGGCCGGTGCTCTCGACGTACGACGGGGACCTCATGGACCCTCTCTTGTAGCCTCAGGAAACGCCAGTCCCCATGCGAGTTCCTCGGGGGCCTCTCGGGATTCCTCTCCCGTCGATGCCGGGGCCTAAGACCTTGTGTGGAGTCGGGGTCGGAACCTAGGATTCCTCTGCAGTGCTGATATGGATCTTGGGGTACTTCTGGAGTCTCCCCAGGGGAGTCAGTCCTCGTCTCGAATGCGGGCATGCACTTGCGCTTTCCTCCAGAGCGGTAGCAGCAGTGTCACGCAGTCCGCCGCGTGGAGCAAAGGATCTATGGTTTTCCCTCGAGTCTTTCCCACGAGGCTTTCCCACGAGGCTTTCCCACAGGGCTGTCCCTCGTGCACACGTGGTGGGAGTCGATCCTCGGCTTGAACGTCAAGGCAGTGCAGGGAAAACAGGTTCCTCTGGAATGGACTGACACATCTGGGGGACTCTTGGAATGGTGGTACGACCCTGGAGATCCTCTCGACTTTCCTGTGGAGAGGCCTCCTCTTGAGATGGGACGGGAACGCCGGGAATTCTTTCCCTACGAAACAGGGAAAGGATCCCTCATCTCGAGCTAGGAGGCGGAAAAGGGGCTCCCCTGGATGTGTGCAGGACCCTCGTGCTTCCTCTCGAGTGGAGACGGGTATGTCGGGGAACTTCTTGAGTTGCAGCAAGGGTGTGAAGGACCCTTTGGAAGTTCCAGTGGTTAGATGTGATTAGTCTCTAGAACCCTCAGTGGAAATGGGCCTCATCTCGCCTGAAGGGCAAAACCTCCTGGATTTTCTCGAGTTGCGGCAGGTGCTCTCGAATTACGACGGGGACCTCAGGGACCTGCTCTGGTGGCCTCAGGAAAGGCCAGTCCCCATGCGAGTTCCTCGGGGGCCTCTCGGGATTCCTCTCCCGTCGATGCCGGGGACTAAGTCCTTGTGTGGAGTCCGGGCGGGAACCTGAGGATTCCTCTCCAGTGCTGACATGGATCTTGGGGTACTTCTGGAGTTTCCCTGGGTAGTCAGTCCTCGTCTCAAATGCGGGCATGCACTTGCGCTTTCCTCCAGAGCGGTAGCAGCAGTTTCACGCAGTCCGCCTCGTGGATCAAAGGATCTATGGTTTTCCCTCGAGTCTTTCCCACCAGGCTTTCCCACCAGGCTTTGCCACAGAGCTGTCCCACGTTCACACGTGGTGAGAGTCGATCCTCGGCTTGAACGTCAAGGCAGTGCAGGGAAAACAGGTTCCTCTGGAATGGACTGACACATGTGGGGGACTCTTGGAATGATGGCACGACCCTGGAGTTCCTCTCGCCTTTCCTGTGGAGAGCGCCTCCTCTTGAGATGCGACGGGAACGCCGGGAATTCTTTCCCTACGAAACAGGGAAAGGATCCCTCATCTCGAGCTAGGAGGCGGAAACGGGGTTCCCTTGCATGTGTGCGTGACCCTCGTGCTTCCTCTCGAGTGGAGACGGGTATGTCGGGGAACATCTTGAGTTGCAGCAAGGGTGTGAAGGACCCTTCGGAAGTTCCAGTGGTTAGATGTGATTAGCCTAGAGAAGCCTCGGCGGAAATGGGCCTCATCTCGCCTGGAGGGGAAAACTTCCTGGATTTTCTCGAGTTGCGTCAGGTGCTCTCGACTTACGACGGGGACCTCAGGGACCCGCTCTGGTGGCCTCAGGAAAGGCCAGTCCCCATTCGAGTTCCTCGGGGGCCTCTCGGGATTGCCCTCCCGTCGATGCCGGGGTCTAAGACCTTGTTGAAGTCGGGGCCGGAAACTGAGGATTCCTCTCCAGTGGTGACATGGATCTTCGGGTACTTCTGGAGTCTCCCCAGGGGAGTCAGTCCTCGTCTCGAATGCCGGCATGCACTTGGGCTTTCCTCCAGAGCGGTAGCTGCAGTGTCACGCAGTCCGCCGCGTGGAGCAAAGGATCGATGGTTTTCCCTCGAGACTTTCCCACGAGGCTTTCCCACGAGGCTTTCCCACAGGGCTGTCCCACGTGCACACGTGGTGAGAGTCGATCCTCGGCTTGAACGTCAAGGCAGTGCAGGGAAAACAAGTTCCTCTGGAATGGACTGACAAATCTGGGGGACTCTTGGTATGGTGGCACGACCCTGGAGTTCCTCTCGCCTTTCCTGTGGAGAGCTCCTCCTCTTGAGATGCGACAGGAACGCCGGGAATTCTTTCCCTACAAAACAGGTAAAGGATCCGTCATCTCGAGCTAGGAGGCGGAAAAGGGGCTCCCCTGGATGTGTGCGGGACCCTCGTGCTTCCTCTCGAGTGGAGACGGGTATCTCGGGGAACTTCCTGAGTTGCAGCAAGGGTGTGAAGGACCCTTTGGAAGTTCCAGTGGTTAGATGTGATTAGCCTCGAGAAGCCTCAGCGGAAATGGGCCTCATCTCGCCTGGATTGCAAAACCTCCTGGATTTTCTCGAGTTGCGGCAGGTGCTCTCGACTTACGACGGGGACCTCAGGGACCCGCACTGGTGGCCTCAGGAAAGGCCAGTCCCCATGCGAGTTCCTCGGGGGCCTCTCGGGATTCCTCTCCCGTCGATGCCGGGGCCTAAGACCTTGTGTGGAGTCGGGGCCGGAACCTGAGGATTCCTCTCCAGTGCTGACATGGATCTTGGGGTAATTCTGGAGTCTCCCCAGGGGAGTCAGTCCTCGTCTCGAATGCGGGCATGCACTTGCGCTTTCCTCCAGAGCGGTAGCAGCAGTGTCACGCAGTCCGCCGCGTGGATCAAAGGATCTATGGTTTTCCCTCGAGTCTTTCCCACGAGGCTTTCCCACGAGGCTTTCCCACAGGGCTGTCCCACGTGCACACGTGGTGGGAGTCGATCCTCGGCTTGAACGTCAAGGCAGTGCAGGGAAAACAGGTTCCTCTGGAATGGACTGACACATCTGGGGGACTCTTGGAATGGTGTCTCGACCCTGGAGTTACTCTCGCCTTTCCTGTGGAGAGCGCCTCCTCTTGAGATGCGACGGGAACGCCGGGAATTCTTTCCCTACGAAACAGGGAAAGGATCACTCATCTCGAGCTAGGAGGCGGAAACGGGGCTCCCCTGGATGTGTGCGGGACCCCACGTGCTTCCTCTCGAGTGGAGACGGGTATGTCGGGGAACTTCTTGAGTAGCAGCAATGGTGTGAAGGACCCTTTGGAAGTTCCAGTGGTTAGATGTGATTAGCCTCGAGAAACCTCAGCGGAAATGGGCCTCATCTCGCCTGGAGGGCAAAACCTCCTGGATTTTCTCCATTTGCGGCAGGTGTTCTCGACTTACGTCGGGGCCCTCAGGGACCGGCTCTGCTGGCCTCAGGAATGTCCAGTCCCCATGAGAGTTCCTCGGGGGCCTCTCGGGATTCCTCTCCCGTCGATGCCGGGGCCTAAGACCTTGTGTGGAGTCGGGGCCGGAACCTGAGGATTCCCGTGCAGTGCTGACATGGATCTTGGGGTACTTCTGGAGTCTCCCCAGAGGAGTCAGTCCTCGTATCGAATGCGGGCATGCACTTGCGCTTTTCTCCAGAGCGGTAGCAGCAGTGTCACGCACTCCGCCGCGTGGATCAAGGGATCGATGGCATTCCCTCGAGTCTTTCCCACGAGGCTTTCCCACGAGGCTTTCCCACAGGTCTGTCCCATGTGCACACGTGGTGGGAGTCGATCCTCGGCTTGAACGTCAAGGCAGTGCAGGGAAAACGGGTTCCTCTGGAATGGACTGACACATCTGGGGGACTCTTGAAATGGTGGCACGACCCTGGAGTTCCTCTCGCCTTTCCTGTGGAGAGCGCCTCCTCTTGAGATGCGACTGGAACGCCGGGAATTATTTCCCTACGAAACAAGGAAATGATCCCTCAACTCGAGCACGGAGGCGGAAACGGGGCTCCCCTGGATATGTGCGGGACCCTCGTGCTTCCTCTCGAATGGAGACGGGTATGTCGGGGAACTTCTTGAGTTGCAGCAAGGGTGTGAAGGACCCTTTGGAAGTTCCAGTGGTTAGATGTGATTAGCCTCGAGAAGCCTCAGCGGAAATGGGCCTCATCTCGCCTGGAGGGCCAAACCTCCTGGATTTTCTCGAGTTGCGGCAGGTGCTCTCGACTTACGACGGGGACCTCAGGGACCCGCTCTGGTGGCCTCAGGAAAGGCCAGTCCCTTTGCGAGTTCCTCGGGGGCCTCTCGGGATTCCTCTCCCTTCGATGCCGGGGCCTAAGACCTTGTGTGGAGTCGGGGCCAGAACCTAGGATTCCTCTCCAGCGCTGATATGGATCTTGGGGTACTTCTGGAGTCTCCCCTGGGGAGTCAGTCCTCGTCTTGAATGCGGGCATGCACCTGCGCTTTCCTCCAGAGCGGTAGCAGCAGTGTCACGCAGTCCGCCGTGTGGAGCAAAAGATCTATGGTTTTCCCTCGAGTCTTTCCCATGAGGCTTTCCCACGAGGTTTTCCCACAGGGCTGTCCCACTTGCACACGTGGTGGGAGTCGATCCTGGGCTTGAACGTCAAGGCAGTGCAGGGAAAACAGGTTCCTCTGGAATGGACTGACACATCTGGGGGACTCTTGGAATGGTGGCATGACCCTGGAGTTCCTCTCGCCATTCCTGTGGAGAGCGCCTCCTCTTGAGATGCGACGGGAACGCCGGGAATTCTTTCCCTACGAAACAGGGAAAGGATCCCTCATCTCGAGCTAGGAGGCGGAAACGGGGCTCACCTGGATGTGTGGGGGACCCTCGTGCTTCCTCGAGAGTGGAGACGTCTATTTCGGGAACATCTTGAGTTGCAGCAAGGGTGTGAAGGACCCTTTGAAGTTCCAGTGGTTAGATGTGATTAGCATCGAGAAGCCTCAGCGGAAATGGGCCTCATCTCGCCTGGAGTGCAAAACCTCCTGGATTTTCTCGAGTTGCGGCAGGTGCTCTCGACTTACGATGGGGACTTCAGGGACACGCTCTGGTGGCCTCAGGAAAGGCCAGTCCCCATTCGAGTTCCTCGGAGGCCTCTCAGGATTCCTCTCCCGTCGATGCCGGGGCCTAAGACCTTGTGTGGAGTCCGGGCCGGAACCTGAGGATTCCTCTCCAGTGCTGACATGGATCTTGGGGTACTTCTGGAGTCTCCCCAGGGGGTCAGTCCTCGTCTCGAATGCGGGCATGCATTTGCGCTTTCCTACAGAGCGATAGCAGCAATGTCACGCAGTCCGCCGCGTGGATCAAAGGATCTATGGTTTTCCCTGGAGTCTTTCCCACGAGGCTTTCCCACGAGGCTTTCCCACAGGGCTGTCCCACATGCACATGTAGTGGGAGTCGATCCTCGGCTTGAACGTCAAGGCAGTGAAGGGAAAACAGGTTCCTCTGGAATGGACTGACACATCTGGGGGACTCTTGGAATGGTGCCACGACCCTGGAGTTCCTCTCGCTTTTCCTGTGGAGAGCGCCTCCACTTGAGATGCGACGGGAATGCCGGGAATTCTTTCCCTACGAAACAGGGAAAGGATCCCTCATCTCGAGCGAGGAGGCGGAAACGGGGCTCCCCTGGATGTGTGCGGGACCCTCGTGCTTCCTCTCGAGTGGAGACGGTTATTTTGGGGAACTTCTTCAGTTGCAGCAAGGGTGTGAAGGACCCTTTGGAAGTTCCAGTGGTTAGATGTGATTAGCCTCGAGAAGCCTCAGCGGAAATGGGCCTCGTCTCGCCTGGAGGGCAAAACCTCCTTGATTTTCTCGAGTTGGGGCAGCTGATCTCGACTTACCACGGGGACCTCGGGGACCCACTCTGGTGGCCTCAGGAAAGGCCAGTCCCCATATGAGTTCCTCGGGGGCTTCTCGGGATTCCTCTCCCTTCGATGCCAGGGCCTAAGACCTTGTGTGGAGTCGGGGCCGGAACCTGAGGTTCCACTCCAGTGCTGACATGGATCTTGGGGTACTTCTGGAGTCTCCCCAGGGGAGTCAGTCCTCGTCACCAATGCGGGCATGCACTTGCCCTTTCCTCCAGAGCGGTAGCAGCAGTGTCACGCTGTCCGCCGCGTGGATCAAAGGATCTATGGTTTTCCCTCGAGTCCTTCCCACGAGGCTTTCCCACGAGGCTTTCCCACAGGCTTGTCCCACGGGCGCACGTGGTGGGATTCGATCCTCGGCATGAACGTCAAGGCAGTGCAGAGAAAAAAGGTTCCTCTGGAATGGACTGACACATCTGGGGGACTCTTGGAATGGTGGCACGACCCTGGAGTTCCTCTCGCCTTTCCTGTGGAGAGCGCCTCCTCTTGAGATGCGACGGGAACGCCGGGAAATCTTTCCCTAAGAAACAGGGAAAGGATCCCTCATCTCGATCTAGGAGGCGGAAACGGGGCTCCCCTGGATGTGTGCGGGACCCTCGTGCTTCCTCTCGAGTGGAGACGGGTATGTCGGGGAACTTCTTGAGTTGCAGCAAGGGTGTGAAGGACCCTTTGGAAGTTCCAGTGGTTAGATGTGATTAGCCTCGAGAAGCCTCAGCGGAAATGGGCCTCATCTCGCCTGGAGGGCAAAACCTCCTGGATTTTCTCGAGTTGCGGCAGGTGCTCTCGCATTACAACGGGGCCCTCAGGGACCCGCTCTCTTGGCCTCAGGAAAGGCCAGTGCCCACGCGAGTTCCTCGGGGGCCTCTCGGGATTCCTCTCCCGTCGATGCCGGGGCCTAAGACCTTGTGTGGAGTCGGGGCCAGAACCTGAGGATTCCTCTCGAGTGCTGACATGGATCTTGGGGTACTTCCGGAGTCTCCCCAGGGGAGTCAACCCTCGTCTCGAATGCGCCCATGCACTTCCGCTTTCCTCCAGAGCGGTAGCAGCAGTGTCACGCAGTTGGCCGTGTGGATACAGGGATCTATGTTTTCCCTCGAGGCTTTCCCACGAGGCTTTCCCACAGGGATGTCCCACATGCACATGTAGTGGGAGTCGATCCTCGGCTTGAACGTCAAGGCAGTGCAGGGAAAACAGGTTCCTCTGGAATGGACTGACATATCTGGGGGACTCTTGGAATGGTGGCACGACCCTGGAGTTCCTCTCGCCTTTCCTTTGGAGACCGCCTCCTCTTGAGATGCGACGGGAACGCCGGGAATTCTTTCCCTATGAAACAGGGAAAGGATCTCTCATCTCCAGCTAGGAGGCCGAAACGGGGCACCCCTGGATGTGTGCGGGACCCTCGTTCTTCCTCTCGAGTGGAGACGGGTATGTCGGGGAACTTCTTGAGTTGCAGCAAGTGTGTGAAGGACCCTTTGGAAGTTCCAGTGGTTAGACGTGATTAGCCTCGAGTAGCCTCAGCGGAAATGGGCCTCGTCTCGCCTGGAGGGCAAAACCTCCTGGATTTTCTCGAGTTGCGGCAGGTGCTCTCGACTTACGACGGGGACCTCGGGGACCCGCTCTGGTGGCCTCACGAAAGGCCAGTCCGCATGCGATTTCGTCGGGGGCCTCTCGGGATTCCTCTCCCGTCGATGCCGAGGCCTAAGACCTTGTGTGGAGTCGGGGCCGAAACCTTAGGATTCCTCTCCAGTGCTGACATGGATCTTGGGGTACTTCTGGAGTCTCCCCAGGGGAGTCAGTCCTCGTCTCGAATGTGGGCATGCACTTCCACTTTCCTCGAGAGCGGTAGCAGCAGTGTCACGCAGTCCGCCGCGTGGATCAAAGGATCTATTTTTTTCTCTCAAGTCTTTCCCACGAGGCTTTCCCACAGGGCTGTCCTACATGCCACCGTGGTGGGAGTCGATCCTCGGCATGAACGTCGAAGCAGTGCAGGGAAAACAGGTTCCTCTGGAATGGTCTGACACATCTGGGGGACTCTTGGAATGGTGGCACGACCCTGGAGTTCCTCTTGCCTTTCCTGTGGGGAGCGCCTCCTCTTGAGATGCATCGGGAACGCCGGGAATTTTTTCCCTACGAAACATGGAAAGGATACCTCACCTCGAGCTAGGAGGTGGAAACGGGGCTCCCCTGGATGTGTGCAGGACCCTCGTGCTTCCTCTCGAGTGGAGACGGGTATGTTGGGGAACTTCTTGACTTGCAGCAAGGGTGTGAAGGACCCTTTGGAAGTTCCAGTGGTTAGATGTGATTACCCTCGAGAAGCCTCAGCGGAAATGGGCCTCGTCTCGCTTGGAGGGCAAAACCTCCTGGATTTTCTCAAGTTGCGGCAGGTGCTCTCGACTTACGACGGGGACCTCGGGGACCCCCTCTGGTGGCCTCACGAAAGGCCAGTCCGCATGCGAGTTCCTCGGGGGCCTCTCGGGATTCCTCTCCCGTCGATGCCGGGGCCTAAGACCTTGTGTTGAATCGGGGCCGGAACCTGAGGATTCCTCTCCAGTGCTGACAGGGATCTTGGGGTACTTATGTAGTCTCTCCAGGGGAGTCAGTCCTCGTCTCGAATGCGGGAATGCACTTGCGCTTTCCTCCAGAGCGGTACCAGCAGTGTCACGCAGTCCGCCGCATGGATCAAAGGATCTATGCTTTTCCCTCGAGTCTTTCCCACGAGGCTTTCCCACAGGGCTGTCCCATGTGCACACGTGGTGGGAGTCGATCCTCGGCTTGAAAGTCAAGGCAGTGCAGGGAAAACAGGTTCCTCTGGAATGGACTGACACATCTGGGGGACTCTTGGAATGGTGGCACGACCCTGGAGTTCCTCTCGCCTTTCCTGTGGAGAGCGCCTCCTCTTGAGATGCGACGGGAATGCCGGGAATTCTTTCCCTACGAAACAGGGAAAGGATCCCTCATCTCGAGCTAGGAGGCGGATACGGGGCTCCCCTGGATGTGTGCGGGACCGTCGTGCTTCCTCACGAGTTGAGACTGGTATGTCGGGGAACTTCTTGAGTTGCAGCAAGGGTGTGAAGGACCCTTTGGAAGTTCCAGTGGTTAGATGTGATTAGCCTCGAGAAGCATCAGTGGAAATGGGCCTCATCATGCCTAGAGGGCAAAACCTCCTGGATTTTCTCGAGTTGCTGCATCTGCTCTCGACTTACGACGGGGCCCTCAGGGACCCGCACTGGTGGCCTCAGGAAAGGCCAGTCCCCATGCGAGTTCCTCGGGGGCCTCTCGGGATTCCTCTCCCGTCGATGCCGGGGCCTAAGACCTAGTGTGGAGTCGGGGCCGGAACTTGAGGATTCCTCTCCAGTGCTGACATGGATCTTGGGGTACTTCTGGAGTCACCCCAGGGGAGTCAGTTCTCGACTCGAATGCGGGCATGCACTTCCGCTTTCCTCCAGAGCGGTAGCAGCAGTGTCATGCAGTTGGCCGTGTGGATCAAGGGATCTATGTCTTTCCCTCGAGGCTTTCCCACGAGGCTTTCCCACAGGGATGTCACACAGGCACACGTAGTGGGAGTCGATCCTCGGCTTTAACGTCAACGCAGTGCAGGGAAAACAGGTTCCTCTGGAATGGACTGACACATCTGGGGGACTTTTGGAATGGTGGCACGACCCTGGAGTTCCTCTCGCCTTTCCTTTGGAGACCGCCTCCTCTTGAGATGCGACGGGAACGCCGGGAATTCTTTCCCTATGAAACAGGGAAAGGATCTCTCATCTCCAGCTAGGAGGCCGAAACGGGGCTCCCCTGGATGTGTGCGGGACCCTCGTTCTTCCTCTCGAGTGGAGACGGGTATGTCGGGGAACTTCTTGAGTTGCAGCAAGTGTGTGAAGGACCCTTTGGAAGTTCCAGTGGTTAGATATGATTAGCCTCTAGAAGCCTCAGCGGAAATGGGCCTCGTCTCGCCTGGAGGGCAAAACCTCCTGGATTTTCTCGAGTTGCGGCAGGTGCTCTCGACTTACGACGGGGACCTCGGGGACCCGCTCTGGTGGCCTCACGAAAGGCCAGTCCGCATGCGATTTCGTCGGGGGCCTCTCGGGATTCCTCTCCCGTCGATGCCGAGGCCTAAGACCTTGTGTGGAGTCGGGGCCGAAACCTTAGGATTCCTCTCCAGTGCTGACATGGATCTTGGGGTACTTCTGGAGTCTCCCCAGGGGAGTCAGTCCTCGTCTCGAATGCGGGCATGCACTTCCGCTTTCCTCCAGAGCGGTAGCAGCAGTGTCACGCAGTCCGCCGCGTGGATTAAAGGATCTATGTTTTTCCCTCGAGTCTTTCCCACGAGGCTTTCCCACGAGGCTTTCCCACAGGGCTGTCCCACGTGCACACGTGGTGGGAGTCGATCCTCGGCTTGAACGTCAAGGCAGTGCAGGGAAAACAGGTTCCTCTGGAATGGACTGACACATCTGGGGGACTCTTGGAATGGTGGCACGACCCTGAAGTTCCTCTCGCCTTTCCTGTGGAGAGCGCCTCCTCTTGAGATGCGACGGGAACGCCGGGAATTCTTTCCCTACGAAACAGGGAAAGGATCCCTCATCTCCAGCTAGGAGGCGGAAACGGGGCTCCCCTGGAAGTGTGCGGGACCCCACGTGCTTCCTCTCGAGTGGAGACGGGTATGTCGGGGAACTTCTTGAGTTGCAGCAAGGGTGTGAAGGACCCTTTGGAAGTTCCAGTGGTTAGACGTGATTAGCCTCGAGAAGCCTCAGCGGAAATGGGCCTCATCTCGCCTGGAGGGCAAAACCTCCTGGATTTTCTCGAGTTGCGGCAGGTGCTCTCGACTTACGACGGGGACCTCAGGGACCCGCTCTGGTGGCCTCAGGAAAGGCCAGTCCCCATGCGAGTTCCTCGGGGGCCTCTCGGCATTCCTCTCCCGTCGATGCCGGGGCCTAAGACCTTGTGTGGAGTCGGGGCCGGAACCTGAGGATTCCTCTCCAGTGCTGACATGGATCTTGGGGTACTTCCGGAGTCTCCCCAGGGGAGTCAGTCCTCGTCTCGAATGCGGGCATGCACTTGCGCTTTCCTCCAGAGCGGTAGCAGCAGTGTCACGCAGTCCGCCGCGTGGATCAAAGGATCTATGGTTTTCCCTCGAGTCTTTCCCACGAGGCTTTCCCACGAGCCTTTCCCACAGGGCTGTCCCACGTGCACACGTGGTGGGAGTCGATCCTCGGCTTGAACGTCACGGCAGTGCAGGGAAAAGAGGTTCCTCTGGAATGGACTGACACATCTGGGGGACTCTTGGAATGGTGGCACGACCCTGGAGTTCCTCTCGCCTTTCCTGTGGAGAGCGCCTCCTCTTGAGATGCGACCGGAACGCCGGGAATTCGTTCCCTACGAAACAGGGAAAGGATCCCTCATCTCTAGCTAGGAGGCGGACATGGGGCTCCCCTGGATGTGTGCGGGACCCCACGTGCTTCCTCTCGAGTGGAGACGGGTATGTCGTGGAACTTCTTTAGTTGCAGCAAGGGTGTGAAGGACCCTTTGGAAGTTCCAGTGGTTAGACGTGATTGGCCTCGAGAAGCCTCAGCGGAAATGGGCCTCATCTAGCTTGGAGGGCAAAACCTCCTGGATTTTCTCGAGTTGCGGCAGGTGCTCTCGACTTACGACGGGGACGTCAGGGACCCGCTCTGGTGGCCTCAGGAAAGGCCAGTCCCCATGGGAGTTCCTCGGGGGCCTCTGGGGAGTCCTCTCCCGTCGATGCCGGGGCCTAAGACCTTGTGTGGAGTCGGGGCCGGAACCTGAGGATTCCTCTCCAGTGCTGACATGGATCTTGGGGTACTTCTGGAGTCTCCCCAGGGGAGTCAGTCCTCGTCTCGAATGCGGGCATGCACTTGCGCTTTCCTCCAGAGCGGTAGCAGCAGTGTCACGCAGTCCGCCGCGTGGATCAAAGGATCTATGGTTTTCCCTCGAGTCTTTCCCACGAGGCTTTCCCACGAGGCTTTCCCACAGGGCTGTCCCACGTGCACACGTGGTGGGAGTCGATCCTTGGCTTGAACGTCAAGGCAGTGCAGGGAAAACAGGTTCCTCTGGAATGGACTGACACATCTGGGGGACTCTTGGAATGGTGGCACGACCCTTCAGTTCCTCTTGCCTTTCCTGTGGAGAGCGCCTACTCTTGAGATGCGACGGGAACGCCGGGAATTCTTTCCCTACGAAACAGGGAAAGGATCCCTCATCTCGAGCTAGGAGGCGGAAACGGGGCTCCCCTGGATGTGTGCGGGACACCACGTGGTTCCTCTCGAGTGGAGACGGGTATGTCGGGGAACTTCTTGAGTTGCAGCAAGGGTGTGAAGGACCCTTTGGAAGTTCCAGTGGTTAGATGTGATTGGCCTCGAGAAGCCTCAGCGGAAATGGGCCTCATCTCGCCTGGAGGGCAAAACCTCCTGGATTTTCTCGAGTTGCGGCAGGTGCTCTCGACTTACGACGGGGACGTCAGGGACCCGCTCTGGTGGCCTCAGGAAAGGCCAGTCCCCATGCGAGTTCCTCGGGGGCCTCTGGGGATTCCTCTCCCGTCGATGCCGGGGCCTAAGTCCTTGTGTGGAGTCGGGTCCGGAACCTGAGGATTCCTCTCCAGTGCTGACATGGATCTTGGGGTACTTCTGGAGTCTCCCCAGGGGAGTCAGTCCTCGTCTCGAATGCGGGCATGCACTTGCACTTTCCTCCAGAGCGGTAGCAGCAGTGTCACGCAGTCCGCCGCGTGGATCAAAGGATCTATGGTTTTCCCTCGAGTCTTTCCCACGAGGCTTTCCCACGAGGCTTTCCCACAGGGCTGTCCCACGTGCACACGTGGTGGGAGTGGATCCTCGGCTTGAACATCAAGGCAGTTCAGGGAAAACAGGTTCCTCTGGAATGGACTGACACATCTGGGGGACTCTTGGAATGGTGGCACGACCCTGGAGTTCCTCTCGCCTTTCCTGTGGAGAGCGCCTCCTCTTCAGATGCGACGGGAACCCCGGGAATTCTTTCCCTATGAAAGAGGGAAAGGATCCCTCATCTCGATCTAGGAGGCGGAAACGGGGCTCCCCTGGATGTGTGCGGGACAGCACGTTCTTCCATTCGAGTGGAGACGGGTATGTCGGGGAACTTCTGGAGTTGCAGCAAGGGTGTGAAGGACCCTTTGGAAGTTCCAGTGGTTAGACGTGATTGGCCTCGAGAAGCCTCAGCGGAAATGGGCCTCATCTAGCTTGGAGGGCAAAACCTCCTGGATTTTCTCGAGTTGCGGCAGGTGCTCTCGACTTACGACGGGGACCTCAGGGACCCGCTCTGGTGGCCTCAGGAAAGGCCAGTCCCCATGCGAGTTCCTCGGGGGCCTCTGGGGTTTCCTCTCCCGTCGATGCCGGGGCCTAAGACCTTGTGTGGAGTCGGGGCCGGAACCTGAGGATTCCTCTCCAGTGCTGACATGGATCTTGGGGTACTTCTGGAGTCTCCCCAGGGGAGTCAGTCCTCGTCTCGAATGCGGGCATGCACTTGCGCTTTCCTCCAGAGCGGTAGCAGCAGTGTCACGCAGTCCTCCGCGTGGATCAAAGGATCTATGGTTTTCCCTCGAGTCTTTCCCACGAGGCTTTCCCACGAGGCTTTCCCACAGGGCTGTCCCACGTGCACACGTGGTGGGAGTCGATCCTCGGCTTGAACGTCAAGGCAGTGCAGGGAAAACAGGTTCCTCTGGAATGGACTGACACATCTGGGGGACTCTTGGAATGGTGGCACGACCCTGGAGTTCCTCTCGCCTTTCCTGTGGACAGCGCCTCCTCTTGAGATGCGACGGGAACGCCGGGAATTCTTTCCCTACGAAACAGGGAAAGGATCCCTCATCTCGAGCTAGGATGCGGAAACGGGGCTCCCCTGGATGTGTGCGGGACCCCACGTGCTTCCTCTCGAGTGGAGACGGGTATGTCGCGGAACTGCTTGAGTTGCAGCAAGGGTGTGAAGGACCCTTTGGAAGTTCCAGTGGTTAGATATGGTTAGCCTCGAGAAGCCTCAGTGGAAAAGGGCCTCATCTCGCCTGGAGGGCAAATCCTCCTGGATTTTCCCGAGTTGCGGCAGGTGCTCTCGACTTACGACGGGGACCTCAGGGACCCGCTCTGGTGGCCTCAGGAAAGCCAGTCCCCATGCGAGTTCCTCGGGGGCCTCTCGGGATTCCTCTCCCGTCGATGAGGGGCCTAAGACCTTTTGTGGAGTCGGGGCCGGAACCTGAGGATTCCTCTCCAGTGCTGACATGGATCTTGGGGTACGTCTGGAGTCTCCCCAGGGGAGTCAGTCCTCGTCTCGAATGCGGGCATGCACTTGCGCTTTCCTCCAGAGCGGTAGCAGCAGTGTAACGCAGTCCGCCGCGTGGATCAAAGGATCTATGGTTTTCCCTCCAGTCTTTCCCACGAGGCTTTCCCACGAGGCTTTCCACAGGGCTGTCCCACGTGCACACGTGGTGGGACTCGATCCTCGGCTTGAACGTCAAGGTAGTGCAGGGAAAACACGTTCCTCTGGAATGGACTGACACATCAGGGGGACTCTTGGAATGGTGGCACGACCCTGGAGTTCCTCTCGCCTTTCCTGTGGAGAGCGCCTCCTCTTGAGATGCGAAGGGAACGCCGGGAATTCGTTCCCTACGAAACAGGGAAAGGATCCCTCATCTCGAGCTAGGAGGCGGAAATGGGGCTCCCCTGGATGTTTGCGGGACCCCACGTGCTTCCTCTCGAGTGGAGACGGGTATGTCGGGGAACTTCTTGAGTTGCAGCAAGGGTGTGAAGGACCCTTTGGAAGTTCCAGTGGTTAGATGTGATTGGCCTCGAGAAGCCTCAGCGGAAATGGGCCTCATCTCGCCTGGAGGGCAAAACCTCCTGGATTTTCTCGAGTTGCGGCAGGTGCTCTCGACTTACGACGCGGACGTCAGGGACCCGCTCTGGTGGCCTCAGGAAAGGCCAGTCCCCATGCGAGTTCCTCGGGGGCCACTGGGGATTCCTCTCCCGTCGATGCCGGCGCCGAAAACCTTGTGTGGAGTCGGGGCCGGAACCTGAGGATTCCTCTCCAGTGCTGACATGGATCTTGGGGTACTTCTGGAGTCTCCCCAGGGGAGTCAGTCCTCGTCTCGAATGCGGGCATGCACTTGCGCTTTCCTCCAGAGCGGTAGCAGCAGTGTCACGCAGTCCACCGCGTGGATCAAAGGATCTATGGTTTTCCCTCGAGTCTTTCCCACGAGGCTTTCCCACGAGGCTTTCCCACAGGGCTGTCCCACGTGCACACGTGGTGGGAGTCGATCCTCGGCTTGAACGTCAAGGCAGTGCAGGGAAAACAGGTTCCTCTGGAATGGACTGACACATCTGGGGGACTCTTGGAATGGTGGCACGACCCTGGAGTTCCTCTCGCCTTTCCTGTGGAGAGCGCCTCCTCTTGAGATGCGACGGGAACGCCGGGAATTCTTTCCCTACGAAACAGGGAAAGGATCCCTCATCTCGAGCTAGGAGGCGGAAACGGGGCTCCCCTGGATGTGTGCGGGACACCACGTGCTTCCTCTCGAGTGGAGACGGGTATGTCGGGGAACTTCTTGAGTTGCAGCAAGGGTGTGAAGGACCCTTTGGAAGTTCCAGTGTTTAGATGTGATTGGCCTCGAGAAGCCTCAGCGGAAATGGGCCTCATCTCGCCGGGAGGGCAAAACCTCCTGGATTTTCTCGAGTTGCGGCAGGTGCTCTCGACTTACAACGGGGACCTCAGGGACCCGCTCTGGTGGCCTCAGGAAAGGCCAGTCCCCATGCGAGTTCCTCAGGGGCCTCTCGGGATTCCTCTCCCGTCGATGCCGGGGCATAAGACCTTGTGTGGAGTCGGGGCCGGAACCTGAGGATTCCTCTCCAGTTCTGACATGGATCTTGGGGTACTTCTAGAGTCTCCCCAGGGGAGTCAGTCCTCGTCTGGAATGCGGGCATGCACTTGCGCTATCCTCCAGAGCAGTAGCAGCAGTGTCACGCGGTCCGCAGCCTGGATCAAAGGATCTATCGTTTTCCCTCGAGTCTTTCCCACGAGGCTTTCCCACGAGGCTTTTCCACGAGGCTTTCCCACAGGGCTGTCCCACGTGCACACGTGGTGGGAGTGGATCCTCGGCTTGAACATCAAGGCAGTTCAGGGAAAACAGGTTCCTCTGGAATGGACTGACACATCTGGGGGACTCTTGGAATGGAGGCACGACCCTTCAGTTCCTCTCGCCTTTCCTGTGGAGAGCGCCTACTCTTGAGATGCGACGGGAACGCCGGGAATTCTTTCCCTAGGAAACAGGGAAAGGATCCCTCATCTCGAACTAGGAGGCGGAAACGGGGCTCCCCTGGATGTGTGCGGGACCCCTCGTGCTTCCTCTCGAGTGGAGACGGGTATGTCGGGGAACTTCTTGAGTTGCAGCAAGGGTGTGAAGGACCCTTTGGAAGTTCCAGTGGTTAGATGTGATTGGCCTCGAGAAGCCTCAGCGGAAATGGGCCTCATCTCGCCTTGAGGGCAAAACCTCCTGGATTTTCTCGAGTTGCGGCAGGGGCTCTCGACTTACGACGGGGACGTCAGGGACCCGCTCTGGTGGCTTCAGGAAAGGCCAGTCCCCATGCGAGTTCCTCGGGGGCCTCTGGGGATTCCTCTCCCGTCGATGCCGGCGCCGAAAACCTTGTGTGGAGTCGGGGCCGGAACCTGAGGATTCCTCTCCAGTGCTGACATGGATCTTGGGGTACTTCTGGAGTCTCCCCAGGGGAGTCAGTCCTCGTCTCGAATGGGGGCATGCACTTGCGCTTTCCTCCAGAGCGGTAGCAGCAGTGTCACGCAGTCCACCGCGTGGATCAAAGGATCTATGGTTTTCCCTCGAGTCTTTCCCACGAGGCTTTCCCACGAGGCTTTCCCACAGGGCTGTCCCACGTGCACACGTGGTGGGAGTCGATCCTCGGTTTGAACGTCAAGGCAGTGCAGGGAAAACAGGTTCCTCTGGAATGGACTGAAACATCTGGGGGTCTCTTGGAATGGTGCCACGACCCTGGAGTTCCTCTCCCCTTTCCTGTGGAGAGCGCCTCCTCTTGAGATGCGACGGGATCGCCGGGAATTCTTTCCCTACGAAACAGGGAAAGGATCCCTCATCTCGAGCTAGGAGGCGGAAACGGGGCTCCCCTGGATGTGTGCGGGACCCCACGTGCTTCCTCTCGAGTGGAGACGGGTATGTCGGGGAACTTCTTGAGTTGCAGCAAGGGTGTGAAGGACCCTTTGGAAGTTCCAGTGGTTAGATGTGATTGGCCTCGAGAAGCCTCAGCGGAAATGGGCCTCATCTCGCCTGGAGGGCAAAACCTCCTGGATTTTCTCGAGTTGCGGCAGGTGCTCTTGACTTACGACGGGGACCTCAGGGACCCGCTCTGGTGGCCTCAGGAAAGGCCAGTCCCCATGCGAGTTCCTCGGGGGCCTCTCGGGATTCCTCTCCCGTCGATCCCGGGGCCTAAGACCTTGTGTGGAGTCGCGGCCGGAACATGAGGATTCCTCTCCAGTGGTGACATGGATCTTGGGGTACTTCTGGAGTCTCCCCAGGGGAGTCAGTCCTCGTCTCGAATGTGGGCATGCACTTGCGCTTTCCTCCAGAGCGGTAGCAGTAGTGTCCGCAGTCCCCCGCGTGGATCAAAGGATCTATGGTTTTCCCTCGAGTCTTTCCCACGAGGCTTTCCCACGAGGCTTTCCCAAAGGGCTGTACCACGTGCACACGTGGTGGGAGTCGATCCTCGGCTTGAACATCAAGGCAGTGCAGGGAAAACAGGTTCATCTGTAATGGACTGACACATCTGGGGGTCTCCTGGAATGGTGGCACGACCCTGGAGTTCCTCTCGCCTTTCCTGTGGAGAGCGCCTCCTCTTGAGATGCGACGGGAACGCCGGGAATTCTTTCCCTATGAAACAGGGAAAGGATCCCTCATCTAGAGCTAGGAGGCGGAAACGGGGCTCCCCTGGATGTGTGCGGGACCCCACGTGCTTCCTCTCAAGTGGAGACGGGTATGTCGGGGAACTTCTTGAGTGCAGCAAGGGTGTGAAGGACCCTTTTGATGTTCCAGTGGTTAGACGTGAATAGCCTCGAGAAGCCTCAGCGGAAATGGGCCTCATCTCGCCTGGAGGGCAAAACCTCCTGGATTTTCTCGAGTTGCGGCAGGTGCTCTCGACTTACGACGGGGACCTCAGGGACCCGCTCTGGTGGCCTCAGGAAAGGCCAGTCCCCATGCGAGTTCCTCGGGGGCCTCTGGGGATTCCTCTCCCGTCGATGCCGGGGCCTAAGTCCTTGTGTGGAGTCGGGGCCGGAACCTGAGGATTCCTCTCCAGTGCTGACATGGATCTTGGGGTACTTCTGGAGTCTCCCCAGGGGAGTCAGTCCTCGTCTCGAATGCGGGCATGCACTTGCACTTTCCTCCAGAGCGGTAGCAGCAGTGTCACGCAGTCCGCCTCGTGGATCAAAGGATCTATGGTTTTCCCTAGAGTCTTTTCCACGAGGCTTTCCCACGAGGCTTTCCCACAGGGCTGTGCCACGTGCACAGGTGGTGGGAGTCGATCCTTGGCTTGAACATCAAGGCAGTGCAGGGAAAACAGGTTCCTCTGGAATGGACTGACACATCTGGGGGACTCTTGGAATGGTGGCACGACCCTGGAGTTCCTCTCGCCTTTCCTGTGGAGAGCGCCTCCTCTTGAGATGCGACGGGAACGCCGGGAATTCTTTCCCTACGAAACAGGGAAAGGATCCCTCATCTCGAGCTAGGAGGCGGAAACGGAGCTCCCCTGGATGTGGGCGGGACCCCACGTGCTTCCTCTCGAGTGGAGACGGGTATGTCGGGGAACTTCTTGAGTTTCAGCAAGGGTGTGAAGGACCCTTTGGAAGTTCCAGTGGTTAGACGTGATTAGCCTCCAGAAGCCTCAGCGGAACTGGGCCTCATCTCGCCTGGAGGGCAAAACCTCCTGGATTTTCTCAAGTTGCGGCAGGTGCTCTCGACTTACGACGGGGACCTCAGGGACCCGCTCTGGTGGCCTCAGGAAAGGCCAGTCCCCATGCGAGTTCCTCTGGGGCCTCTGGGGATTCCTCTCCCGTAGATGCCGGGGCCTAAGACCTTGTGTGGAGTCGGGGCCGGAACCTGAGGATTCCTCTCCAGTGCTGACATGGATCTTGGGGTACTTCTGGAGTTTCCCCAGGGGAGTCAGTCCTCGTCTCGAATGCGGGCATGCACTTGCGCTTTCCTCCAGAGCGGTAGCAGCAGTGTCACACAGACCGCCGTGTGGATCAAAGGATCTATGATTTTCCCTCGAGTCTTTCCCACGAGGCTTTCCCACGAGGCTTTCCCACAGGGCTGTCCCACGAGCACACGTGGTGGGAGTCGATCCTCGTCTTGAACGTCAAGGCAGTGCAGGGAAAACAGGTTCCTCTGTAATGGACTGACACATATGGGGTCTCTTGGAATGGTGGCACGACCCTGGAGTTCCTCTCGCCTTTCCTGTGGGAGCGCCTCCTCTTGAGATGCGACGGGAATGCCGGGAATTCTTTCCCTACGAAACAGGGAAAGGATCCCCCATCTCGAGGTAGGAGGTGGAAACGGGGCTAACCTGGATGTGTGCGGGACCCTCGTGCTTGCTCTCGAGTGGAGACGGGTATGTCGGGGAACTTCTTGAGTTGCAGCAAGGGCGTGAAGGACCCTTTGGAATTTCCAGTGGTTAGATGTGATTAGCCTCGAGAAGCCTCAGCGGAAATGGGCCTCATCTCGCCTGGAGGGCAAAACCTCCTGGATTTTCTCGAGTTGCGGCAGGTGCTCTCGAATTACGACGGGGACCTCAGGGACCCGCTCTGGTGGCCTCAGGAAAGGCCAGTCCCCATGCGACTTCCTCATGGGCCTCTCGGGATTCCTCTCCCGTCGATGCCGGGGCCTAAGACCTTGTGTGGAGTCGGGGCCGGAACCTGAGGATTCCTCTCCAGTGCTGACATGGATCTTGGGGTACATCTGGAGTCTCCCCAGGGGAGTCAGTCCTCGTCTGGAATGCGGGCATGCACTTGCGCTATCCTCCAGAGCAGTAGCAGCAGTGTCACGCAGTCCGCCGAGTGGATCACAGGATCTATGGTTTTCCCTCGAGTCTTTCCAACGAGGCTTTCCCACAGGGCTGTCCCACGTGCACACGTGGTGGGAGTGGATCCTCGGCTTGAACATCAAGGCAGTTCAGGGAAAACAGGTTCCTCTGGAATGGACTGACACATCTGGGGGACTCTTGGAATCGTGGCACGACCCTGGAGTTCCTCTCGCCTTTCCTGTGGAGAGCGCCTCCTCTTGAGATGCGACGGGAACGCCGGGAATTCTTTCCCTACGAAACAGGTAAAGGATCCCTCATCTCGAGCTAGGAGGTGGAAACGGGGCTCCCCTGGATGTGTGCGGGACACCACGTGCTTCCTCTCGAGTGGAGACGGGTATGTCGGGGAACTTCTTGAGTTGCAGCAAGGGTGTGAAGGACCCTTTGGAAGTTCCAGTGGTTAGACGTGATTGGCCTCGAGAAGCCTCAGCGGAAATGGGCCTCATCTAGCTTGGAGGGCAAAACCTCCGGGATTTTCTCGAGTTGCGGCAGGTGCTCTCGACTTACGACGGGGACCTCAGGGACCCGCTCTGGTGGCCTCAGGAAAGGCCAGTCCCCATGCGAGTTCCTCTAGGGCCTCTGGGGATTCCTCTCCCGTCGATGCCGGGGCCTAAGACCTTGTGTGGAGTCGGGGCCGGAACCTGAGGATTCCTCTCCAGTGCTGACATGGATCTTGGGGTACTTCTGGAGTCTCCCCAGGGGAGTCAGTCCTCGTCTCGAATGCGGGCATGCATTGCGCTTTCCTCCAGAGCGGTAGCAGCAGTGTCACGCAGTCCGACGCGTGGATCAAAGGATCTATGGTTTTCCCTCGAGTCTTTCCCACGAGGCTTTCCCACGAGGCTTTCCCACAGGGCTGTCCCACGTGCACACGTGGTGGGAGTCGATCCTCGGCTTGAACGTCACGGCAGTGCAGGGAAAAGAGGTTCCTCTGGAATGGACTGACACATCTGGGGGACTCTTGGAATGGTGGCACGACCCTGGAGTTCCTCTCGCCTTTCCTGTGGAGAGCGCCTCCTCTTGAGATTCGACGGGAACGCCGGGAATTCTTTCCCTACGAAACAGGGACAGGATCCCTCATCTCGAGCTAGGAGGCGGAAACGGGGCTCCCCTGGATGTGTGCGGGACACCACGTGCTTCCTCTCGAGTGGAGACGGGTATGTCGGGGAACTTCTTGAGTTGCAGCAATGGTGTGAAGGACCCTTTGGAAGTTCCAGTGGTTAGATGTGATTGGCCTCGAGAAGCCTCAGCGGAAATGGGCCTCATCTCGCCTGGAGGGCAAAACCTCCTGGATTTTCTCGAGTTGCGGCAGGTGCTCTCGACTTACAACGGGGACCTCAGGGACCCGCTCTGGTGGCCTCAGGAAAGGCCAGTCCCCATGCGAGTTCCTCGGGGGCCTCTCGGGATTCCTCTCCCGTCGATGCCGGGCCTAAGACCTTGTGTGGAGTCGGGGCCGGAACCTGAGGATTCCTCTCCAGTGCTGACATGGATTTTGGGGTACATCTGGAGTCTCCCCAGGGGAGTCAGTCCTCGTCTGGAATGCGGGCATGCACTTGCGCTATCCTCCAGAGCAGTAGCAGCAGTGTCACGCAGTCCGCCGAGTGGATCACAGGATCTATGGTTTTCCCTCGAGTCTTTCCAACGAGGCTTTCCCACAGGGCTGTCCCACGTGCACACGTGGTGGGAGTGGATCCTCGGCTTGAACATCAAGGCAGTTCAGGGAAAACAGGTTCCTCTGGAATGGACTGACACATCTGGGGGACTCTTGGAATCGTGGCACGACCCTGGAGTTCCTCTCGCCTTTCCTGTGGAGAGCGCCTCCTCTTGAGATGCGACGGGAACGCCGGGAATTCTTTCCCTACGAAACAGGTAAAGGATCCCTCATCTCGAGCTAGGAGGTGGAAACGGGGCTCCCCTGGATGTGTGCGGGACACCACGTGCTTCCTCTCGAGTGGAGACGGGTATGTCGGGGAACTTCTTGAGTTGCAGCAAGGGTGTGAAGGACCCTTTGGAAGTTCCAGTGGTTAGACGTGATTGGCCTCGAGAAGCCTCAGCGGAAATGGGCCTCATCTAGCTTGGAGGGCAAAACCTCCTGGATTTTCTCGAGTTGCGGCAGGTGCTCTCGACTTACGACGGGGACCTCAGGGACCCGCTCTGGTGGCCTCAGGAAAGGCCAGTCCCCATGCGAGTTCCTCTAGGGCCTCTGGGGATTCCTCTCCCGTCGATGCCGGGGCCTAAGACCTTGTGTGGAGTCGGGGCCGGAACCTGAGGATTCCTCTCCAGTGCTGACATGGATCTTGGGGTACTTCTGGAGTCTCCCCAGGGGAGTCAGTCCTCGTCTCGAATGCGGGCATGCATTGCGCTTTCCTCCAGAGCGGTAGCAGCAGTGTCACGCAGTCCGACGCGTGGATCAAAGGATCTATGGATTTCCCTCGAGTCTTTCCCACGAGGCTTTCCCACGAGGCTTTCCCACAGGGCTGTCCCACGTGCACACGTGGTGGGAGTCGATCCTCGGCTTGAACGTCACGGCAGTGCAGGGAAAAGAGGTTCCTCTGGAATGGACTGACACATCTGGGGGACTCTTGGAATGGTGGCACGACCCTGGAGTTCCTCTCGCCTTTCCTGTGGAGAGCGCCTCCTCTTGAGATTCGACGGGAACGCCGGGAATTCTTTCCCTACGAAACAGGGACAGGATCCCTCATCTCGAGCTAGGAGGCGGAAACGGGGCTCCCCTGGATGTGTGCGGGACACCACGTGCTTCCTCTCGAGTGGAGACGGGTATGTCGGGGAACTTCTTGAGTTGCAGCAATGGTGTGAAGGACCCTTTGGAAGTTCCAGTGGTTAGATGTGATTGGCCTCGAGAAGCCTCAGCGGAAATGGGCCTCATCTCGCCTGGAGGGCAAAACCTCCTGGATTTTCTCGAGTTGCGGCAGGTGCTCTCGACTTACAACGGGGACCTCAGGGACCCGCTCTGGTGGCCTCAGGAAAGGCCAGTCCCCATGCGAGTTCCTCGGGGGCCTCTCGGGATTCCTCTCCCGTCGATGCCGGGCCTAAGACCTTGTGTGGAGTCGGGGCCGGAACCTGAGGATTCCTCTCCAGTGCTGACATGGATCTTGGGGTACATCTGGAGTCTCCCCAGGGGAGTCAGTCCTCGTCTGGAATGCGGGCATGCACTTGCGCTATCCTCCAGAGCAGTAGCAGCAGTGTCTCGCAGTCCGCCGCGTGGATCAAAGGATCTATGGTTTTCCGTCGAGTCTTTCCCATGAGGCTTTCCCACGAGGCTTTCCCACAGGGCTGTCCCACGTGCACACGTGGTGGGAGTCGATCCTCGGCTTGAACGTCAAGGCAGCGCAGGGAAAACAGGTTCCTCTGGAATGGACTTACACATCTGGGGGACTCTTGGAATGGTGGCACGACCCTTCAGTTCCTCTCGCCTTTCCTGTGGAGAGCGCCTACTCTTGAGATGCGACGGGATCGCCGGGAATTCTTTCCCTACGAAACAGGGAAAGGATCCCTCATCTCGAGCTAGGAGGCGGAAACGGGGCTCCCCTGGATGTGTGCGGGACCCCACGTGCTTCCTCTCGAGTGGAGACGGGTATGTCGCGGAACTGCTTGAGTTGCAGCAAGGGTGTGAAGGACCCTTTGGAAGTTCCAGTGGTTAGATATGGTTAGCCTCGAGAAGCCTCAGCGGAAATGGGCCTCATCTCGCCTGGAGGGCAAAACCTCCTGGATTTTCTCGAGTTGCGGCAGGTGCTCTCGACGTACGACGGGGACCTCAGGGACCCGCTCTGGTGGGCTGAGGAAAGGCCAGTCCCCATGCGAGTTCCTCGGGGGCCTCTGGGGATTCCTCTCCCGTCGATGCCGGGGCCTAAGTCCTTGTGTGGAGTCGGGGCCGGAACCTGAGGATTCCTCTCCAGTACTGACATGGATCTTGGGGTACTTCTGGAGTCTCCCCAGGGGAGTCAGTCCTCGTCTCGAATGCGGGCATGCACTTGCGCTTTCCTCCAGAGCGGTAGCAGCAGAGTCACGCAGTCCGCCTCGTGGATCAAAGGATCTATGGTTTTCCCTATAGTCTTTTCCACGAGGCTTTCCCTCGAGGCTTTCCCACAGGGCTGTGCCACGTGCACAGGTGGTGGGAGTCGATCCTTGGCTTGAACGTCAAGGCAGTGCAGGGAAAACAGGTTCCTCTGGAATGGACTGACACATCTGGGGGACTCTTGGAATGGTGGCACGACCCTGGAGTTCCTCTCGCCTTTCCTGTGGAGAGCGCCTCCTCTTGAGATGCGACGGGAACGCCGGGAATTCTTTCCCTACGAAACAGGGAAAGGATCCCTCATCTCGAGCTAGGAGGCGGAAGCGGAGCTCCCCTGGATGTGGGCGGGACCCCACGTGCTTCCTCTCGAGTGGAGACGGGTATGTCGGGGAACTTCTTGAGTTTCAGTAACGGTGTGAAGGACCCTTTGGAAGTTCCAGGGGTTAGACGTGATTAGCCTCCAGAAGCCTCAGCGGAAATGGGCCTCATCTCGCCTGGAGGGCAAAACCTCCTGGATTTTCTCGAGTTGCGGCAGGTGCTCTCGACTTACGACGGGGACCTCAGGGACCCGCTCTGGTGGCCTCAGGAAAGGCCAGTCCCCATGCGAGTTCCTCTGGGGCCTCTGGGGATTCCTCTCCCGTCATGCCGGGGCCTAAGACCTTGTGTGGAGTCGGGGCCGGAACCTGAGGATTCCTCTCCAGTGCTGACATGGATCTTGGGGTACTTCTGGAGTTTCCCCAGGGGAGTCAGTCCTCGTCTCGAATGCGGGCATGCACTTGCGCTTTCCTCCAGAGCGGTAGCAGCAGTGTCACGCAGACCGCCGTGTGGATCAAAGGATCTATGGTTTTCCCTCGAGTCTTTCCCACGAGGCTTTCCCACGAGGCTTTCCCACAGGGCTGTCCCACGAGCACACGTGGTGGGAGTCGATCCTCGTCTTGAACGTCAAGGCAGTGCAGGGAAAACAGGTTCCTCTGTAATGGACTGACACATATGGGGTCTCTTGGAATGGTGGCACGACCCTGGAGTTCCTCTCGCCTTTCCTGTGGGAGCGCCTCCTCTTGAGATGCGACGGGAACGCCGGGAATTCTTTCCCTACGAAACAGGGAAAGGATCCCCCATTTCGAGCAAGGAGGTGGAAACGGGGCTACCCTGGATGTGTGCGGGACCCTCGTGCTTGCTCTCGAGTGGAGACGGGTATGTCGCGGAACTTCTAGAGTTGCAGCAAGGGTGTGAAGGACCCTTTGGAAGTTCCAGTGGTTAGATGTGATTAGCCTCGAGTAGCCTCAGCGGAAATGGGCTTCATCTCGCCTGGAGGGCAAAATCTCCTGGATTTTCTCGAGTTGCGGCAGGTGCTATCGATTTACGACGGGGACCTCAGGGACCCGCTCTGGTGACCTCAGGAAAGGCCAGTCCCCATGCGAGTTCCTCGGGGGCCTCTCGGGATTCCTCTCCCGTCGATGCCGGCGCCTAAGACCTTGTGTGGAGTCGGGGCCGGGACCTGAGGATTCCTCTCCAGTGCTGACATGGATCTTGGGGTACTTCTGGAGTCTCCCCAGGGGAGTCAGTCCTCGTCTCGAATGCGGGCATGCACTTGCGCTTTCCTCCAGAGCGGTAGCAGCAGTGTCACGCAGTCCGCCGCGTGGATCAAAGGATCTATGGTTTTCCCTCGAGTCTTTCCCACGAGGCTTTACAACGAGGCTTTCCACAGGGCTGTCCCACGTGCACACGTGGTGGGACTCGATCCTCGGCTTGAACGTCAAGGCAGTGCAGGGAAAACAGGTTCCTCTGGAATGGACTGACACATCTGGGGGACTCTTGGAATGGTGGCACGACCCTGGAGTTCCTCTCGCCTTTCCTGTGGAGAGCGCCTCCTCTTGAGATGCGACGGGAACGCCGGGAATTCTTTCCCTACGAAACAGGAAAAGGATCCCTCATCTCTAGCTAGGAGGCGGAAATGGGGCTCCCCTGGACGTTTGCGGGACCCCACGTGCTTCCTTTCGAGTGGAGACGGGTATGTCGGGGAACTTCTTGAGTTGCAGCAAGGGTGTGAAGGACCCTTTGGAAGTTCCAGGGGTTAGATGTGATTGGCCTCGAGAAGCCTCAGCGGAAATGGGCCTCATCTCGCCTGGAGGGCAAAACCTCCTGGATTTTCTCGAGTTGCGGCAGGTGCTCTCGACTTACGATGGGGACCTCAGGGACCCGCTCTGGTGGACTCAGGAAAGGCCAGTCCCCATGCGAGTTCCTCGGGGGCCTCTCGGGATTCCTCTCCCGTCGATGCCGGGGCCTAAGACCTTGTGTGGAGTCGGGGCCGGAACCTGAGGATTCCTCTCCAGTGCTGACATGGATCTTGGGGTACTTCTGGAGTCTCCCTAGGGGAGTCAGTCCTCGTCTCGAATGCGGGCATGCACTTGCGCTTTCCTCCAGAGCGGTAGCAGCAGTGTTACGCAGTCCGCCACGTGGATCAAAGGATCTATGGTTTTCCCTCGAGTCTTTCCCACGAGGCTTTCCCACGAGGCTTTCCCACAGGGCTGTCCCACGTGCACACGTGGTGGGAGTGGATCCTCGGCTTGAACGTCAAGGCAGTGCAGGGAAAACAGGTTCCTCTGGAATGGACTGACACATCTGGGGGACTCTTGGAATGGTGGCACGACCCTGGAGTTCCTCTCGCCTTTCCTGTGGAGAGCGCCTCCTCTTGAGATGCGACGGGAACGCCGGGAATTCTTTCCCTACGAAACAGGGAAAGGATCCCTCATCTCGAGCTAGGAGTCGGAAACGGGGCTCCCCTGGATGTGTGCGGGACCCCACGTGCTTCCTCTCGAGTGGAGACGGGTATGTCGGGGAACTTCTTGAGTTGCAGCAAGGGTGTGAAGGACCCTTTAGAAGTTCCAGTGGTTAGATGTGATTAGCCCCGAGAAGCCTCAGCGGAAATGGGCCTCATATCGCCTGGAGAGCAAAACCTCCTGGATTTTCTCGAGTTGCGGCAGGTGCTCTCGACTTACGACGAGGACCTCAGAGACCCGCTCTGGTGGCCTCAGGAAATGCCAGTCCCCATGCGATTTCCTCGGGTCCTCTCGAGATTCTTCTCCCGTCGATGCCGGGGCCTAAGACCTTGTGTGGAGTCGGGGCCGGAACATGAGGATTCCTCTCCAGTGCTGACATGGATCTTGGGGTACTTCTGGAGTCTCCCCAGGGGAGTCAGTCCTCGTCTCGAATGCGGGCATGCACTTGCGCTTTCCGCCAGACCGGTAGCAGCAGTGTCACGCAGTCCGCCGCGTGGGTCAAAGGATCTATGGTTTTCCCTCGAGTCTTTCCCACGAGGCTTTCCCACGAGGCTTTCCCACAGGGCTGTCCCACGTGCACACGTGGTGGGAGTGGATCCTCGGCTTGAACGTCAAGGCAGTGCAGGGAAAACAGGTTCCTCTGGAATGGACTGACACATCTGGGGGCCTCTTGGAATGGTGCCACGACCCTGGAGTTCCTCTCGCCTTTCCTGTGGAGAGCGCCTCCTCTTGAGATGCGACGGGAACGCCGGGAATTCTTTCCCTACAAAACAGGGAAAGGATCCCTCATCTCGAGCTAGGAGGCGGAAACGGGGCTCCCCTGGATGTGTGCGGGACCCCACGTGCTTCCTCTCGAGTGGAGACGGGTATGTCGGGGAACTTCTTGAGTTGCAGCAAGGGTGTGAAGGACCCTTTGGAAGTTCCAGTTGTTAGACGTGATTAGCCTCGAGAAGCCTCAGCGGAAATGGGCCTCATCTCGCCTGGAGGGCAAAACCTCCTGGATTTTCTCGAGTTGCGGCAGGTGCTCTCGACTTACGACGGGGACCTCAGGGACCCGCTCTGGTGGCCTCAGGAAAGGCCAGTCCCCATGCGAGTTCCTCGGGGGCCTCTCGGCATTCCTCTCCCGTCGATGCCGGGGCCTAAGACCTTGTGTGGAGTCGGGGCTGGAACCTGAGGATTCCTCTCCAGTGCTGACATGGATCTTGGGGTACTTCTGGAGTCTCCCCAGGGGAGTCAGTCCTCGTCTCGAATGCGGGCATGCACTTGCGCTTTCCTCCAGAGCGGTAGCAGCAGTGTCACGCAGTCCGCCGCGTGGATCAAAGTATCTATGGTTTTCCCTCGAGTCTTTCCCACGAGGCTTTCCCACGAGGCTTTCCCACAGGGCTGTCCCACGTGCACACGTGGTGGGAGTGGATCCTCGGCTTGAACGTCAAGGCAGTGCAGGGAAAACAGGTTCCTCTGGAATGGACTGACACATCTGGGGGACTCTTGGAATGGTGCCACGACCCTGGAGTTCCTCTCGCCTTTCTTGTGGAGAGCGCCTCCTCTTGAGATGCGACGGGAACGCCGGGAATTCTTTCCTTACAAAACATTGAAAGGATCCCTCATCTCGAGCTAGGAGGCGGAAACGGGGCTCCCCTGGATGTGTGCGGGACCCCACGTGCTTCCTCTCGAGTGCAGACGGGTATGTCGGGGAACTTCTTGAGTTGCAGCAAGGGTGTGAAGGACCTTTTGGAAGTTCCAGTTGTTAGACGTGATTAGCCTCGAGAAGCCTCAGCGGAAATGGGCCTCATCTCGCCTGGAGGGCAAAACCTCCTGGATTTTCTCGAGTTGCGGCAGGTGCTCTCGACTTACGACGGGGACCTCAAGGACCCGCTCTGGTGGCCTCAGGAAAGGCAAGTCCCCATGCGAGTTCCTAGGGGGCCTCTCGGCATTCCTCTCCCGTCGATGCCGGGGCCTAAGACCTTGTGTGGAGTCGGGGCCGGAACCTGAGGATTCCTCTCCAGTGCTGACATGGATCTTGGGGTACTTCTGGAGTCTCCCCAGGGGAGTCAGTCCTCGTCTCGAATGCGGGCATGCACTTGCGCTTTCCTCCAGACCGGTAGCAGCAGTGTCACGCAGTCCGCCGCGTGGGTCAAAGGATCTATGGTTTTCCCTCGAGTCTTTCCCACGAGGCTTTCCCACGAGGCTTTCCCACAGGGCTGTCCCACGTGCACACGTGGTGGGAGTCGATCCTCGGCTTGAACGTCAAGGCAGTGCAGGGAAAACAGGTTCCTCTGGAATGGACTGACACATCTGGGGGACTCTTGGAATGGTGGCACGACCCTGGAGTTCCTCTCGCCTTTCTTGTGGAGAGCGCCTCCTCTTGAGATGCGACGGGAACGCCGGGAATTCTTTCCCTACAAAACAGGGAAAGGATCCCTCATCTCGAGCTAGGAGGCGGAAACGGGGCTCCCCTGGATGTGTGCGGGACCCCACGTGCTTCCTCTCGAGTGGAGACGGGTATGTCGGGGAACTTCTTGAGTTGCAGCAAGGGTGTGAAGGACCCTTTGGAAGTTCCAGTTGTTAGACGTGATTAGCCTCGAGAAGCCTCAGCGGAAATGGGCCTCATCTCGCCTGGAGGGCAAAACCTCCTGGATTTTCTCGAGTTGCGGCAGGTGCTCTCGACTTACGACGGGGACCTCAAGGACCCGCTCTGGTGGCCTCAGGAAAGGCCAGTCCCCATGCGAGTTCCTAGGGGGCCTCTCGGCATTCCTCTCCCGTCGATGCCGGGGCCTTAGACCTTGTGTGGAGTCGGGGCCGGAACCTGAGGATTCCTCTCCAGTGCTGACATGGATCTTGGGGTACTTCTGGAGTCTCCCCAGGGGAGTCAGTCCTCGTCTCGAATGCGGGCATGCACTTGCGCTTTCCTCCAGAGCGGTAGCAGCAGTGTCACGCAGTCCGCCGCGTGGATCAAAGTATCTATGGTTTTCCCTCGAGTCTTTCCTACGAGGCTTTCCCACGAGGCTGTCCCACAGGGCTCTCCCACGTGCACACGTGGTGGGAGTCGATCCTCGGCTTGAACGTCAGGCAGTGCAGGGAAATCAGGTTCCTCTGGAATGGACTGACACATCTGGGGGTCTCTTGGAATGGTGCCACGAACTTGGAGTTCCGCTCGCCTTTCCTGTGGAGAGCGCCACCTCTTGAGATGCGACGGGAACGCCGGGAATTCTTTCCCTACGAAACAGGGAAAGGATCCCTCATCTCGAGCTAGGAGGCGGAAACGGGGCTCCCCTGAATGGGTGCGGGACCCCACGTGCTTCCTCTCGAGTGGAGACGGGTATGTCGCGGAACTGCTTGAGTTGCAGCAATGGTGTGAAGGACCCTTGGAAGTTCCAGCGGTTAGATGTGATTAGCCTCGAGAAGCCTCAGCGGAAATGGGCCTCATCTCGCCTGGAGGGCAAAACCTCCTGGATTTTCTCGAGTTGCGGCAGGTGCTCTCGACTTACGATGGGGACCTCAGGGACCCGCTCTGGTGGCCTCAGGAAAGGCCAGTCCCCATGCGACTTCCTCGGGGGCCTCTCGGCATTCCTCTCCCGTCGATGCCATGGCCTAAGACCTTGTGTGGAGTCGGGGCCGGAACCTGAGGATTCCTCTCCAGTGCTGACATGGATCTTGGGGTACTTCTGGAGTTTCCCCAGGGGAGTCAGTCCTCGTCTCGAATGCGGGCATGCACTTGCGCTTTCCTCCAGAGCGGTAGCAGCAGTGTCACGCAGTCCGCCGCGTGGATCAAAGGATCTATGGTTTTCCCTCGAGTCTTTCCCACGAGGCTTTCCCACGAGGCTTTCCCACAGGGCTGTCCCACGTGCACACGTGGTGGGAGTCGATCCTCGGCTTGAACGCCAAGGCAGTGCAGGGAAAACAGGTTCCTCAGGAATGGACTGACACATCTGGGGGACTCTTGAAATGGTGGCACGACCCTGGAGTTCCTCTCGCCTTTCCTGTGGAGAGCGCCTCCTCTTGAGATGCGACGGGAACGCCGGGAATTCTTTCCCTAAGAAACAGGGAAAGGATCCCTCATCTCGAGCTAGGAGGCGGAAACGGGGCTAACCTGGATGTGTGCGGGACACCACGTGCTTCCTCTCGAGTGGAGACGGGTATGTCGGGGAACTTCTTGAGTTGCAGCAAGGGTGTGAAGGACCCTTTGGAAGTTCCAGTGGTTAGATGTGATTGGCCTCGAGAAGCCTCAGCGGAAATGGGCCTCATCTCGCCTGGAGGGCAAAATCTCCTGGATTTTCTCGAGTTGCGGCAGGTGCTCTCGACTTACGATGGGGACCTCAGGGACTCGCTCTGGTGGCCTCAGGAAAGGCCAGTCCCCATGCGAGTTCCTCGGGGGCCTCTCGGGATTCCTCTCCCGTCGATGCCGGGGCCTAAGACCTTGTGTGGAGTCGGGGCCGGAACCTGAGGATTCCTCTCCAGTGCTGACATGGATCTTGGGGTAATTCTGGAGTCTCCCTAGGGGAGTCAGTCCTCGTCTCGAATGCGGGCATGCACTTGCGCTTTCCTCCAGAGCGGTAGGAGCAGTGTTACGCAGTGCGCCGCGTGGATCACAGGATCTATTGTTTTCCCTCGAGTCTTTCCCACGAGGCTTTCCCACGAGGCTTTCCCACAGGGCTGTCCCACGTGCACACGTGGTGGGAGTGGATCCTCGGCTTGAACGTCAAGGCAGTGCAGGGAAAACAGGTTCCTCTGGAATGGACTGACACATCTGGGGGACTCTTGGAATGGTGGCACGAACCTGGAGTTCCTCTCGCCTTTCCTGTGGAGAGCGCCTCCTCTTGAGATGCGACGGGAACGCCGGGAATTCTTTCCGTACGAAACAGGGAAAGGATCCCTCATCTCGAGCTAGGAGTCGGAAATGGGGCTCCCCTGGATGTGTGCGGGACCCCACGTGCTTCCTCTCGAGTGGAGACGGGTATGTCGGGGAACTTCTTCAGTTGCAGCAAGGGTGTGAAGGACCCTTTGGAAGTTCCAGTGGTTAGATGTGATTAGCCCCGAGAAGCCTCAGCGGAAATGGGCCTCATATCGCCTGGAGAGCAAAACCTCCTGGATTTTCTCGAGTTGCAGCAGGTACTCTCGACTTACGACGAGGACCTCAGAGACCCGCTCTGGTGGCCTCAGGAAAGGCCAGTCCCCATGCGAGTTCCTCGAGTCCTCTCGGGATTCTTCTCCCGTCGATGCCGGGGCCTAAGACCTTGTGTGGAGTCGGGGCCGGAACCTGAGGATTCCTCTCCAGTGCTGACATGGATCTTGGGGTACTTCTGGAGTCTCCCCAGGGGAGTCAGTCCTCGTCTCGAATGCGGGCATGCACTTGCGCTTTCCTCCAGAGCGGTAGCAACAGAGTCACGCAGTCCGCCTCGTGGATCAAAGGATCTATGGTTTTCCCTAGAGTCTTTTCCACGAGGCTTTCCCACGAGGCTTTCCCACAGGGCTGTGCCACGTGCACAGGTGGTGGGAGTCGATCCTTGGCTTGAACGTCAAGGCAGTGCAGGGAAAACAGGTTCCTCTGGAATGGACTGACACATCTGGGGGACTCTTGGAATGGTGGCACGACCCTGGAGTTCCTCTCGCCTTTCCTGTGGAGAGCGCCTCCTCTTGAGATGCGACGGGAACGCCGGGAATTCTTTCCCTAAGAAACAGGGAAAGGATCCCTCATCTCGAGCTAGGAGGCGGAAACGGAGCTCCCCTGGATGTGGGCGGGACCCCACGTACTTCCTCTCGAGTGGAGACGGGTATGTCGGGGAACTTCTTGAGTTTCAGCAACGGTGTGAAGGACCCTTTGGAAGTTCCAGTGGTTAGACGTGATTAGCCTCGAGAAGCCTCAGCGGAAATGGGCCTCATCTCGCCTGGAGGGCAAAACCTCCTGGATTTTCTCGAGTTGCGGCAGGTGCTCTCGACTTACGACGGGGACCTCAGGGACCCGCTCTGGTGGCCTCAGGAAAGGCCAGTCCCCATGCGAGTTCCTCGGGGGCCTCTCAGGATTCCTCTCCCGTCGATGCCGGGGCCTAAGACCTTGTGTGGAGTCGGGGCTGGAACCTGAGGATTCCTCTCCAGTGCTGACATGGATCTTGGGGTACTTCTGGAGTTTCCCCAGGGGAGTCAGTCCTCGTCTAGAATGCGGGCATGCACTTGCGCTTTCCTCAAGAGCGGTAGCAGCAGTGTCACGCAGACCGCCGTGTGGATCAAAGGATCTATGGTTTTCCCTCGAGTCTTTCCCACGAGGCTTTCCCACGAGGCTTTCCCACAGGGCTGTCCCACGAGCACACGTGGTGGGAGTCGATCCTCGTCTTGAACGTCAAGGCAGTGCAGGGAAAACAGGTTCCTCTGTCATGGACTGACACATATGGGGTCTCTTGGAATGGTGGCACGACCCTGGAGTTCCTCTCGCCTTTCCTGTGGGAGCGCCTCCTCTTGAGATGCGACGGGAACGCCGGGAATTCTTTCCCTACGAAACAGGGAAAGAATCCCCCATCTCGAGCTAGGAGGTGGAAACGGGGCTACCCTGGATGTGTGCGGGACCCTCGTGCTTGCTTTCGAGTGGAGACGTGTATGTCGGGGAACTTCTAGAGTTGCAGCAAGGGTGTGAAGGACCCTTTGGATGTTCCAGTGGTTAGACGTGATTAGCCTCGAGTAGCCTCAGCGGAAATGGGCTTCATCTCGCCTGGAGGGCAAAATCTCCTGGATTTTCTCGAGTTGCGGCAGGTGCTATCGATTTACGACGGGGACCTCAGGGACCCGCTCTGGTGACCTCAGGAAAGGCCAGTCCCCATGCGAGTTCCTAGGGGGCCTCTCGGGATTCCTCTCCCGTCGATGCCGGGGCCTAAGACCTTGTGTGGAGTCGGGGCCGGGACCTGAGGATTCCTCTCCAGTGCTGACATGGATCTTGGGGTACTTCAGGAGTCTCCCCAGGGGAGTCAGTCCTCGTCTCGAATGCGGGCATGCTCTTGCGCTTTTCTCCAGAGCGGTAGCAGCAGTGTCACGCAGTCCGCCGCGTGGATCAAAGGATCTATGGTTTTCCCTCGAGTCTTTCCCACGAGGCTTTCCCACGAGGCTTTCCACAGGGCTGTCCCACGTGCACACGTGGTGGGACTCGATCCTCGGCTTGAACGTCAAGGCAGTGCAGGGAAAACAGGTTCCTCTGGAATGGACTGACTCATCTGGGGGACTCTTGGAATGGTGGCACGACCCTGGAGTTCCTCTCGCCTTTCCTGTGGAGAGCGCCTCCTCTTGAGATGCGACGGGAACGCCGGGAATTCTTTCCCTACGAAACAGGAAAAGGATCCCTCATCTCTAGCTAGGAGGCGGAAATGGGGCTCCCCTGGACGTTTGCGGGACCCCACGTGCTTCCTTTCGAGTGGAGACGGGTATGTCGGGGAACTTCTTGAGTTGCAGCAAGGGTGTGAAGGACCCTTTGGAAGTTCCAGTGGTTAGATGTGATTGGCCTCGAGAAGCCTCAGCGGAAATGGGCCTCATCTCGCCTGGAGGGCAAAACCTCCTGGATTTTCTCGAGTTGCGGCAGGTGCTCTCGACTTACGATGGGGACCTCAGGGACCCGCTCTGGTGGACTCAGGAAAGGCCAGTCCCCATGCGAGTTCCTCGGGGGCCTCTCGGGATTCCTCTCCCATCGATGCCGGGGCCTAAGACCTTGTGTGGAGTCGGGGCCGGCCCCTGAGGATTCCTCTCCAGTGCTGACATGGATCTTGGGGTACTTCTGGAGTCTCCCCAGGGGAGTCAGTCCTCGTCTCGAATGCGGGCATGCACTTGCGCTTTCCTCCAGAGCGGTAGCAGCAGTGTCACGCAGTCCGCCGCGTGGATCAAAGGATCTATGGTTTTCCCTCGAGTCTTTCCCACGAGGCTTTCCCACGAGGCTTTCCACAGGGCTGTCCCACGTGCACACGTGGTGGGAGTCGATCCTCGGCTTGAACGTCAAGGCAGTGCAGGGAAAACAGGTTCCTCTGGAATGGACTGACACATCTGGGGGACTCTTGGAATGGTGGCACGACCCTGGAGTTCCTCTCGCCTTTCCTGTGGAGAGCGCCTCCTCTTGAGATGCGACGGGAACGCCGGGAATTCTTTCCCTACGAAACAGGAAAAGGATCCCTCATCTCTAGCTAGGAGGCGGAAATGGGGCTCCCCTGGACGTTGGCGCGACCCCACGTGCTTCTTTTCGAGTGGAGACGGGTATGTCGGGGAACTTCTTGAGTTGCAGCAAGGGTGTGAAGGACCCTTTGGAAGTTCCAGTGGTTAGATGTGATTGGCCTCGAGAAGCCTCAGCGGAAATGGGCCTCATCTCGCCTGGAGGGCAAAACCTCCTGGATTTTCTCGAGTTGCGGCAGGTGCTCTCGACTTATGATGGGGACCTCAGGAACCCGCTCTGGTGGACTCAGGAAAGGCCAGTCCCCATGCGAGTTCCTCGGGGGCCTCTCGGGATTCCTCTCCCGTCGATGCCGGGGCCTAAGACCTTGTGTGGAGTCGGGGCCGGAACCTGAGGATTCCTCTCCAGTGCTGACATGGATCTTGGGGTACTTCTGGAGTCTCCCTAGGGGAGTCAGTCCTCGTCTCGAATGCGGGCATGCACTTGCGCTTTCCTCCAGAGCGGTAGCAGCAGTGTCACGCAGTCCGCCGCGTGGATCACAGGATCTATGGTTTTCCCTCGAGTCTTTCCAACGAGGCTTTCCCACAGGGCTGTCCCACGTGCACACGTGGTGGGAGTGGATCCTCGGCTTGAACATCAAGGCAGTTCAGGGAAAACAGGTTCCTCTGGAATGGACTGACACATCTGGGGGACTCTTGGAATCGTGGCACGACCCTGGAGTTCCTCTCGCCTTTCCTGTGGAGAGCGCCTCCTCTTGAGATGCGACGGGAACGCCGGGAATTCTTTCCCTACGAAACAGGTAAAGGATCCCTCATCTCGAGCTAGGAGGTGGAAACGGGGCTCCCCTGGATGTGTGCGGGACACCACGTGCTTCCTCTCGAGTGGAGACGGGTATGTCGGGGAACTTCTTGAGTTGCAGCAAGGGTGTGAAGGACCCTTTGGAAGTTCCAGTGGTTAGACGTGATTGGCCTCGAGAAGCCTCAGCGGAAATGGGCCTCATCTAGCTTGGAGGGCAAAACCTCCTGGATTTTCTCGAGTTGCGGCAGGTGCTCTCGACTTACGACGGGGACCTCAGGGACCCGCTCTGGTGGACTCAGGAAAGGCCAGTCCCCATGCGAGTTCCTCGGGGGCCTCTCGGGATTCCTCTCCCATCGATGCCGGGGCCTAAGACCTTGTGTGGAGTCGGGGCCGGGCCCTGAGGATTCCTCTCCAGTGATGACATGGATCTTGGGGTACTTCTGGAGTCTCCCCAGGGGAGTCAGTCCTCGTCTCGAATGCGGGCATGCACTTGCGCTTTCCTCCAGAGCGGTAGCAGCAGTGTCACGCAGTCCGCCGCGTGGATCAAAGGATCTATGGTTTTCCCTCGAGTCTTTCCCACGAGGCTTTCCCACGAGGCTTTCCACAGGGCTGTCCCACGTGCACACGTGGTGGGACTCGATCCTCGGCTTGAACGTCAAGGCAGTTCAGGGAAAACAGGTTCCTCTGGAATGGACTGACACATCTGGGGGACTCTTGGAATCGTGGCACGACCCTGGAGTTCCTCTCGCCTTTCCTGTGGAGAGCGCCTCCTCTTGAGATGCGACGGGAACGCCGGGAATTCTTTCCCTAGGAAACAGGTAAAGGATCCCTCATCTCGAGCTAGGAGGTGGAAACGGGGCTCCCCTGGATGTGTGCGGGACACCACGTGCTTCCTCTCTGTGGAGACGGGTATGTCGGGGAACTTCTTGAGTTGCAGCAAGGGTGTGAAGGACCCTTTGGAAGTTCCAGTGGTTAGATGTGATTGGCCTCGAGAAGCCTCAGCGGAAATGGGCCTCATCTCGCCTGGAGGGCAAAACCTCCTGGATTTTCTCGAGTTGCGGCAGGTGCTCTCGACTTACGACGGGGACCTCAGGGACCCGCTCTGGTGGCCTCAGGAAAGGCCAGTCCCCATGCGAGTTCCTCGGGGGCCTCTCGGGATTCCTCTCCCGTCGATGCTGGGGCCTAAGACCTTGTGTGGAGTCGGGGCCGGAACCTGAGGATTCCTCTCCAGTGCTGACATGGATCTTGGGGTACTTCTGGAGTCTCCCCAGGGGAGTCAGCCCTCGTCTCGAATGCGGGCATGCACTTGCGCTTTCCTCCAGAGCAGTGGCAGCAGTGTCAGGCAGTCCGCCTCGTGGATCAAAGTATCTATGGTTTTCCCTCGAGTCTTTCCCACGAGGTTTTCCCACGAGGCTTTCCCACAGGGCTGTCCCACGTGCACACGTGGTGGGAGTCGATCCTTGACTTGAACGTCAAGGCAGTGCAGGGAAAACAGGTTCCTCTGGAATGGACTGACACATCTGGGGGACTCTTGGAATGGTGGCACGACCCTGGAGTTCCTCTCGCCTTTCCTGTGGAGAGCGCCTACTCTTGAGATGCGACGGGAACGCCGGGAATTCTTTCCCTACGAAACAGGGAAAGGATCCCTCATCTCGAGCTAGGAGGCGGAAACGGGGCTCCCCTGGATGTGTGCGGGACACCACGTGCTTCCTCTCGAGTGGAGACGGGTATGTCGGGGAACTTCTTGAGTTGCAGCAAGGGTGTGAAGGACCCTTTGGAAGTTCCAGTGGTTAGATGTGATTGGCCTCGAGAAGCCTCAGCGGAAATGGGCCTCATCTCGCCTGGAGGGCAAAACCTCCTGGATTTTCTCGAGTTGCGGCAGGTGCTCTCGACTTACAACGGGGACCTCAGGGACCCGCTCTGTTGGCCTCAGGAAAGGCCAGTCCCCATGCGAGTTCCTCGGGGGCCTCTCGGGATTCCTCTCCCGTCGATGCCGGGCCTAAGACCTTGTGTGGAGTCGGGGCCGGAACCTGAGGATTCCTCTCCAGTGCTGACATGGATCTTGGGGTACTTCTGGAGTCTCCCCAGGGGAGTCAGTCCTCGTCTCGAAAGCGGGCATGCACTTGCACTTTCCTCCAGAGCGGTAGCAGCAGTGTCACGCAGTCCGCCGCGTGAATCAAAGGATCTATGGTTTTCCCTCGAGTCTTTCCCACGAGGCTTTCCCACGAGGCTTTCCCACAGGGCTGTCCCACGTGCACACGTGGTGGGAGTCGATCCTCGGCTTGAACGTCAAGGCAGTGCCGGGAAAACAGGTTCCTCTGGAATGGACTGACACATCTGGGGGACTCTTGGAATGGTGGCACGACCCTGGAGTTCCTCTCGCCTTTCCTGTGGAGAGCGCCTCCTCTTGAGATGCGACGGGAACGCCGGGAATTCTTTCCCTATGAAACAGGGAAAGGATCCCTCATCTCGAGCTAGGGGGCGGAAATGGGGCTCCCCTGGATGTTTGCGGGACCCCACGTGCTTCCTCTCGAGTGGAGACGGGTATGTGGGGGAACTTCTTGAGTTGCAGCAAGGGTGTGAATGACCCTTTGGAAGTTCCAGTGGTTAGATGTGATTGGCCTCGAGAAGCCTCAGCGGAAATGGGCCTCCTCTCGCCTTGAGGGCAAAACCTCCTGGATTTTCTCGAGTTGCGGCAGGTGCTCTCGACTTACGACGGGGACGTCAGGGACCCGCTCTGATGGCCTCAGGAAAGGCCAGTCCCCATGCGAGTTCCTCGGGGGCCTCTGGGGATTCCTCTCCCGTCGATGCCGGGGCCTAAGACCTTGTGTGGAGTCGGGGCCGGAACCTGAGGATTCCTCTCCAGTGCTGACATGGATCTTGGGGTACTTCTGGAGTCTCCCCAGGGGAGTCAGTCCTCGTCTCGAATGCGGGCATGCACTTGCGCTTTCCTCCAGAGCGGTAGCAGCAGTGTCACGCAGTCCGCCGCGTGGATCAAAGGATCTATGGTTTTCCCTCGAGTCTTTCCCACGAGGCTTTCCCACGAGGCTTTCCCACAGGGCTGTCCCACGTGCACACGTGGTGGCAGTCGATCCTCGGCTTGAAAGTCAAGGCAGTGCAGGGAAAACAGGTTCCTCTGGAATGGACTGACACATCTGAGGGTCTCTTGGAATGGTGCCACGACCCTGGAGTTCCTCTCCCCTTTCCTGTGGAGAGCGCCTCCTCTTGAGATGCGAAGGGAACGCCGGGAATTCTTTCCCTACGAAACAGGGAAAGGATCCCTCATCTCGAGCAAGGAGGCGGAAACGGGGCTCCCCTGGATGTGTGCGGGACCCCACGTGCTTCCTCTCGAGTGGAGACGGGTATGTCGGGGAACTTCTTGAGTTGCAGCAAGGGTGTGAAGGACCCTTTGGAAGTTCCAGTGGTTAGATGTGATTGGCCTCGAGAAGCCTCAGCGGAAATGGGCCTCATCTCGCCTGGAGGGCAAAACCTCCTGGATTTTCTCGAGTTGCGGCAGGTGCTCTCGACTTACGATGGGGACCTCAGGGACCCGCTCTGGTGGACTCAGGAAAGGCCAGTCCCCATGCGAGTTCCTCGGGGGCCTCTCGGGATTCCTCTCCCATCGATGCCGGGGCCTAAGACCTTGTGTGGAGTCGGGGCCGGCCCCTGAGGATTCCTCTCCAGTGCTGACATGGATCTTGGGGTACTTCTGGAGTCTCCCCAGGGGAGTCAGTCCTCGTCTCGAATGCGGGCATGCACTTGCGCTTTCCTCCAGAGCGGTAGCAGCAGTGTCACGCAGTCCGCCGCGTGGATCAAAGGATCTATGGTTTTCCCTCGAGTCTTTCCCACGAGGCTTTCCCACGAGGCTTTCCACAGGGCTGTCCCACGTGCACACGTGGTGGGAGTCGATCCTCGGCTTGAACGTCAAGGCAGTGCAGGGAAAACAGGTTCCTCTGGAATGGACTGACACATCTGGGGGACTCTTGGAATGGTGGCACGACCCTGGAGTTCCTCTCGCCTTTCCTGTGGAGAGCGCCTCCTCTTGAGATGCGACGGGAACGCCGGGAATTCTTTCCCTACGAAACAGGAAAAGGATCCCTCATCTCTAGCTAGGAGGCGGAAATGGGGCTCCCCTGGACGTTGGCGCGACCCCACGTGCTTCTTTTCGAGTGGAGACGGGTATGTCGGGGAACTTCTTGAGTTGCAGCAAGGGTGTGAAGGACCCTTTGGAAGTTCCAGTGGTTAGATGTGATTGGCCTCGAGAAGCCTCAGCGGAAATGGGCCTCATCTCGCCTGGAGGGCAAAACCTCCTGGATTTTCTCGAGTTGCGGCAGGTGCTCTCGACTTATGATGGGGACCTCAGGAACCCGCTCTGGTGGACTCAGGAAAGGCCAGTCCCCATGCGAGTTCCTCGGGGGCCTCTCGGGATTCCTCTCCCGTCGATGCCGGGGCCTAAGACCTTGTGTGGAGTCGGGGCCGGAACCTGAGGATTCCTCTCCAGTGCTGACATGGATCTTGGGGTACTTCTGGAGTCTCCCTAGGGGAGTCAGTCCTCGTCTCGAATGCGGGCATGCACTTGCGCTTTCCTCCAGAGCGGTAGCAGCAGTGTCACGCAGTCCGCCGCGTGGATCACAGGATCTATGGTTTTCCCTCGAGTCTTTCCAACGAGGCTTTCCCACAGGGCTGTCCCACGTGCACACGTGGTGGGAGTGGATCCTCGGCTTGAACATCAAGGCAGTTCAGGGAAAACAGGTTCCTCTGGAATGGACTGACACATCTGGGGGACTCTTGGAATCGTGGCACGACCCTGGAGTTCCTCTCGCCTTTCCTGTGGAGAGCGCCTCCTCTTGAGATGCGACGGGAACGCCGGGAATTCTTTCCCTACGAAACAGGTAAAGGATCCCTCATCTCGAGCTAGGAGGTGGAAACGGGGCTCCCCTGGATGTGTGCGGGACACCACGTGCTTCCTCTCGAGTGGAGACGGGTATGTCGGGGAACTTCTTGAGTTGCAGCAAGGGTGTGAAGGACCCTTTGGAAGTTCCAGTGGTTAGACGTGATTGGCCTCGAGAAGCCTCAGCGGAAATGGGCCTCATCTAGCTTGGAGGGCAAAACCTCCTGGATTTTCTCGAGTTGCGGCAGGTGCTCTCGACTTACGACGGGGACCTCAGGGACCCGCTCTGGTGGACTCAGGAAAGGCCAGTCCCCATGCGAGTTCCTCGGGGGCCTCTCGGGATTCCTCTCCCATCGATGCCGGGGCCTAAGACCTTGTGTGAAGTCGGGGCCGGGCCCTGAGGATTCCTCTCCAGTGATGACATGGATCTTGGGGTACTTCTGGAGTCTCCCCAGGGGAGTCAGTCCTCGTCTCGAATGCGGGCATGCACTTGCGCTTTCCTCCAGAGCGGTAGCAGCAGTGTCACGCAGTCCGCCGCGTGGATCAAAGGATCTATGGTTTTCCCTCGAGTCTTTCCCACGAGGCTTTCCCACGAGGCTTTCCACAGGGCTGTCCCACGTGCACACGTGGTGGGACTCGATCCTCGGCTTGAACGTCAAGGCAGTTCAGGGAAAACAGGTTCCTCTGGAATGGACTGACACATCTGGGGGACTCTTGGAATCGTGGCACGACCCTGGAGTTCCTCTCGCCTTTCCTGTGGAGAGCGCCTCCTCTTGAGATGCGACGGGAACGCCGGGAATTCTTTCCCTAGGAAACAGGTAAAGGATCCCTCATCTCGAGCTAGGAGGTGGAAACGGGGCTCCCCTGGATGTGTGCGGGACACCACGTGCTTCCTCTCGAGTGGAGACGGGTATGTCGGGGAACTTCTGGAGTTGCAGCAAGGGTGTGAAGGACCCTTTGGAAGTTCCAGTGGTTAGATGTGATTGGCCTCGAGAAGCCTCAGCGGAAATGGGCCTCATCTCGCCTGGAGGGCAAAACCTCCTGGATTTTCTCGAGTTGCGGCAGGTGCTCTCGACTTACGACGGGGACCTCAGGGACCCGCTCTGGTGGCCTCAGGAAAGGCCAGTCCCCATGCGAGTTCCTCGGGGGCCTCTCGGGATTCCTCTCCCGTCGATGCTGGGGCCTAAGACCTTGTGTGGAGTCGGGGCCGGAACCTGAGGATTCCTCTCCAGTGCTGACATGGATCTTGGGGTACTTCTGGCGTCTCCCCAGGGGAGTCAGTCCTCGTCTCGAATGCGGGCATGCACTTGCGCTTTCCTCCAGAGCAGTGGCAGCAGTGTCAGGCAGTCCGCCTCGTGGATCAAAGTATCTATGGTTTTCCCTCGAGTCTTTTCCACGAGGCTTTCCCACGAGGCTTTCCCACAGGGCTGTCCCACGTGCACACGTGGTGGGAGTCGATCCTTGACTTGAACGTCAAGGCAGTGCAGGGAAAACAGGTTCCTCTGGAATGGACTGACACATCTGGGGGACTCTTGGAATGGTGGCACGACCCTTCAGTTCCTCTCGCCTTTCCTGTGGAGAGCGCCTACTCTTGAGATGCGACGGGAACGCCGGGAATTCTTTCCCTACGAAACAGGGAAAGGATCCCTCATCTCGAACTAGGAGGCGGAAACGGGGCTCCCCTGGATGTGTGCGGGACACCACGTGCTTCCTCTCGAGTGGAGACGGGTATGTGGGGGAACTTCTTGAGTTGCAGCAAGGGTGTGAATGACCCTTTGGAAGTTCCAGTGGTTAGATGTGATTGGCCTCGAGAAGCCTCAGCGGAAATGGGCCTCCTCTCGCCTTGAGGGCAAAACCTCCTGGATTTTCTCGAGTTGCGGCAGGTGCTCTCGACTTACGACGGGGACGTCAGGGACCCGCTCTGGTGGCCTCGGGAAAGGCCAGTCCCCATGCAAGTTCCTCGGGGGCCTCTGGGGATTCCTCTCCCGTCGATGCCGGGGCCTAAGACCTTGTGTGGAGTCGGGGCCGGAACCTGAGGATTCCTCTCCAGTGCTGACATGGATCTTGGGGTACTTCTGGAGTCTCCCCAGGGGAGTCAGTCCTCGTCTCGAATGCGGGCATGCACTTGCGCTTTCCTCCAGAGCGGTAGCAGCAGTGTCACGCAGTCCGCCGCGTGGATCAAAGGATCTATGGTTTTCCCTCGAGTCTTTCCCACGAGGCTTTCCCACGAGGCTTTCCCACAGGGCTGTCCCACGTGCACACGTGGTGGGAGTCGATCCTCGGCTTGAAAGTCAAGGCAGTGCAGGGAAAACAGGTTCCTCTGGAATGGACTGACACATCTGAGGGTCTCTTGGAATGGTGCCACGACCCTGGAGTTCCTCTCCCCTTTCCTGTGGAGAGCGCCTCCTCTTGAGATGCGACGGGAACGCCGGGAATTCTTTCCCTACGAAACAGGGAAAGGATCCCTCATCTCGAGCTAGGAGGCGGAAACGGGGCTCCCCTGGATGTGTGCGGGACCCCACGTGCTTCCTCTCGAGTGGAGACGGGTATGTCGGGGAACTTCTTGAGTTGCAGCAAGGGTGTGAAGGACCCTTTGGAATTTCCAGTGGTTAGATGTGATTAGCCTCGAGAAGCCTCAGCGGAAATGGGCCTCATCTCGCCTGGAGGGCAAAACCTCCTGGATTTTCTCGAGTTGCGGCAGGTGCTCTCGAATTACGACGGGGACCTCAGGGACCCGCTCTGGTGGCCTCAGGAAAGGCCAGTCCCCATGCGACTTCCTCATGGGCCTCTCGGGATTCCTCTCCCGTCGATGCCGGGGCCTAAGACCTTGTGGGGAGTCGGGGCCGGAACCTGAGGATTCCTCTCCAGTGCTGACATGGATCTTGGGGTACATCTGGAGTCTCCCCAGGGGAGTCAGTCCTCGTCTGGAATGCGGGCATGCACTTGCGCTATCCTCCAGAGCAGTAGCAGCAGTGTCACGCAGTCCGCCGCCTGGATCAAAGGATCTATGGTTTTCCGTCGAGTCTTTCCCACGAGGCTTTCCCACGAGGCTTTCCCACAGGGCTGTCCCACGTGCACACGTGGTGGGAGTCGATCCTCGGCTTGAACGTCAAGGCAGCGCAGGGAAAACAGGTTCCTCTGGAATGGACTTACACATCTGGGGGACTCTTGGAATGGTGGCACGACCCTTCAGTTCCTCTCGCCTTTCCTGTGGAGAGCGCCTACTCTTGAGATGCGACGGGATCGCCGGGAATTCTTTCCCTACGAAACAGGGAAAGGATCCCTCATCTCGAGCTAGGAGGCGGAAACGGGGCTCCCCTGGATGTGTGCGGGACCCCACGTGCTTCCTCTCGAGTGGAGACGGGTATGTCGGGGAACTTCTTCAGTTGCAGCAAGGGTGTGAAGGACCCTTTGGAAGTTCCAGTGGTTAGACGTGATTCGCCTCGAGAAGCCTCAGCGGAAATGGGCCTCATCTCGCCTGGAGGGCAAAACCTCCTGGATTTTCTCGAGTTGCGGCAGGTGCTCTCGACTTACGACGGGGACCTCAGGGACCCGCTCTGGTGGCCTCAGGAAAGGCCAGTCCCCATGCGAGTTCCTCGGGGGCCTCTCGGGATTCCTCTCCCATCGATGCCGGGGCCTAAGACCTTGTGTGGATTCGGGGCCGGAACCTGAGGATTCCTCGCCAGTGCTGTCATGGATCTTGGGGTACTTCTGGAGTATCCCCAGGGGCGTCAGTCCTCGTCTCGAATGCGGGCATGCACTTGCGCTTTCCTCCAGAGCGGTAGCAGCAGTGTCACGCAGTCCGCCGCGTGGATCAAAGTATCTATGGTTTTCCCTTGAGTCTTTCCCACGAGGCTTTCCCACGAGGCTGTCCCACAGGGCTGTCCCACGTGCACACGTGGTGGGAGTCGATCCTCGGCTTGAACGTCAGGCAGTGCAGGGAAATCAGGTTCCTCTGGAATGGACTGACACATCTGGGGGTCTCTTGGAATGGTGCCACGACCTTGGAGTTCCTCTCGCCTTTCCTGTGGAGAGCGCCACCTCTTGAGATGCGACGGGAACGCCGGGAAGTCTTTCCCTACGAAACAGGGAAAGGATCCCTCATCTCGAGCTAGGAGGCGGAAACGGGGCTCCCCTGAATGGGTGCGGGACCCCACGTGCTTCCTCTCGAGTGGAGACGGGTATGTCGCGGAACTGCTTGAGTTGCAGCAATGGTGTGAAGGACCCTTGGAAGTTCCAGCGGTTAGATGTGATTAGCCTCGAGAAGCCTCAGCGAAAATGGGCCTCATCTCGCCTGGAGGGCAAAACCTCCTGGATTTTCTCGAGTTGCGGCAGGTGCTCTCGACTTACGATGGGGACCTCAGGGACCCGCTCTGGTGGCCTCAGGAAAGGCCAGTCCCCATGCGAGTTCCTCGGGGGCCTCTCGGCATTCCTCTCCCGTCGATGCCGGGGCCTAAGACCTTGTGTGGAGTCGGGGCCGGAACCTGAGGATTCCTCTCCAGTGCTGACATGGATCTTGGGGTACTTCTGGAGTCTCCCCAGGGGAGTCAGTCCTCGTCTCGAATGCGGGCATGCACTTGCGCTTTCCTCCAGAGCGGTAGCAGCAGTGTCACGCAGTCCGCCGCGTGGATCAAAGTATCTATGGTTTTCCTTCGAGTCTTTCCTACGAGGCTTTCCCACGAGGCTGTCCCACAGGGCTCTCCCACGTGCACACGTGGTGGGAGTCGATCCTCGGCTTGAACGTCAGGCAGTGCAGGGAAATCAGGTTCCTCTGGAATGGACTGACACATCTGGGGGTCTCTTGGAATGGTGCCACGACCTTGGAGTTCCGCTCGCCTTTTCTTTGGAGAGCGCCACCTCTTGAGATGCGACGGGAACGCCGGGAATTCTTTCCCTATGAAACAGGGAAAGGATCCCTCATCTCGAGCTAGGAGGCGGAAACGGGGCTCCCCTGAATGGGTGCGGGACCCCACGTGCTTCCTCTCGAGTGGAGACGGGTATGTCGCGGAACTGCTTGAGTTGCAGCAATGGTGTGAAGGACCCTTGGAAGTTCCAGCGGTTAGATGTGATTAGCCTCGAGAAGCCTCAGCGGAAATGGGCCTCATCTCGCCTGGAGGGCAAAACCTCCTGGATTTTCTCGAGTTGCGGCAGGTGCTCTCGACTTACGACGGGGACCTCAGGGACCCGCTCTGGTGGCCTCAGGAAAGGCCAGTCCCCATGCGAGTTCCTCGGGGGCCTCTCGGGATTCCTCTCCCGTCGATACCGGGGCCTAAGACCTTGTGTGGAGTCAGGGCCGGAACCTGAGGATTCCTCTCCAGTGCTGACATGGATCTTGGGGTACTTCTGGAGTCTCCCCAGGGGAGTCAGTCCTCGTCTCGAATGCGGGCATGCACTTGCGCTTTCCTCCAGAGCGGTAGCAGCAGTGTCACGCAGTCCGCCGCGTGGATCAAAGGATCTATGGTTTTCCCTCGAGTCTTTCCCACGAGGCTTTCCCACGAGGCTTTCCCACAGGGCTGTCCCACGTGCACACGTGGTGGGAGTGGATCCTCGGCTTGAACGTCAAGGCAGTGCAGGGAAAACAGGTTCCTCTGGAATGGACTGACACATCTGGGGGACTCTTGGAATGGTGGCACGACCCTGGAGTTCCTCTCGCCTTTCCTGTGGAGAGCGCCTCCTCTTGAGATGCGACGGGAACGCCGGGAATTCTTTCCCTATGAAACAGGGAAAGGATCCCTCATCTCGAGCTAGGGGGCGGAAATGGGGCTCCCCTGGATGTTTGCGGGACCCCACGTGCTTCCTCTCGAGTGGAGACGGGTATGTGGGGGAACTTCTTGAGTTGCAGCAAGGGTGTGAATGACCCTTTGGAAGTTCCAGTGGTTAGATGTGATTGGCCTCGAGAAGCCTCAGCGGAAATGGGCCTCCTCTCGCCTTGAGGGCAAAACCTCCTGGATTTTCTCGAGTTGCGGCAGGTGCTCTCGACTTACGACGGGGACGTCAGGGACCCGCTCTGGTGGCCTCGGGAAAGGCCAGTCCCCATGCAAGTTCCTCGGGGGCCTCTGGGGATTCCTCTCCCGTCGATGCCGGGGCCTAAGACCTTGTGTGGAGTCGGGGCCGGAACCTGAGGATTCCTCTCCAGTGCTGACATGGATCTTGGGGTACTTCTGGAGTCTCCCCAGGGGAGTCAGTCCTCGTCTCGAATGCGGGCATGCACTTGCGCTTTCCTCCAGAGCGGTAGCAGCAGTGTCACGCAGTCCGCCGCGTGGATCAAAGGATCTATGGTTTTCCCTCGAGTCTTTCCCACGAGGCTTTCCCACGAGGCTTTCCCACAGGGCTGTCCCACGTGCACACGTGGTGGGAGTCGATCCTCGGCTTGAAAGTCAAGGCAGTGCAGGGAAAACAGGTTCCTCTGGAATGGACTGACACATCTGAGGGTCTCTAGGAATGGTGCCACGACCCTGGAGTTCCTCTCCCCTTTCCTGTGGAGAGCGCCTCCTCTTGAGATGCGACGGGAACGCCGGGAATTCTTTCCCTACGAAACAGGGAAAGGATCCCTCATCTCGAGCTAGGAGGCGGAAACGGGGCTCCCCTGGATGTGTGCGGGACCCCACGTGCTTCCTCTCGAGTGGAGACGGGTATGTCGGGGAACTTCTTGAGTTGCAGCAAGGGTGTGAAGGACCCTTTGGAATTTCCAGTGGTTAGATGTGATTAGCCTCGAGAAGCCTCAGCGGAAATGGGCCTCATCTCGCCTGGAGGGCAAAACCTCCTGGATTTTCTCGAGTTGCGGCAGGTGCTCTCGAATTACGACGGGGACCTCAGGGACCCGCTCTGGTGGCCTCAGGAAAGGCCAGTCCCCATGCGACTTCCTCATGGGCCTCTCGGGATTCCTCTCCCGTCGATGCCGGGGCCTAAGACCTTGTGGGGAGTCGGGGCCGGAACCTGAGGATTCCTCTCCAGTGCTGACATGGATCTTGGGGTACATCTGGAGTCTCCCCAGGGGAGTCAGTCCTCGTCTGGAATGCGGGCATGCACTTGCGCTATCCTCCAGAGCAGTAGCAGCAGTGTCACGCAGTCCGCCGCCTGGATCAAAGGATCTATGGTTTTCCGTCGAGTCTTTCCCACGAGGCTTTCCCACGAGGCTTTCCCACAGGGCTGTCCCACGTGCACACGTGGTGGGAGTCGATCCTCGGCTTGAACGTCAAGGCAGCGCAGGGAAAACAGGTTCCTCTGGAATGGACTTACACATCTGGGGGACTCTTGGAATGGTGGCACGACCCTTCAGTTCCTCTCGCCTTTCCTGTGGAGAGCGCCTACTCTTGAGATGCGACGGGATCGCCGGGAATTCTTTCCCTAAGAAACAGGGAAAGGATCCCTCATCTCGAGCTAGGAGGCGGAAACGGGGCTCCCCTGGATGTGTGCGGGACCCCACGTGCTTCCTCTCGAGTGGAGACGGGTATGTCGGGGAACTTCTTCAGTTGCAGCAAGGGTGTGAAGGACCCTTTGGAAGTTCCAGTGGTTAGACGTGATTCGCCTCGAGAAGCCTCAGCGGAAATGGGCCTCATCTCGCCTGGAGGGCAAAACCTCCTGGATTTTCTCGAGTTGCGGCAGGTGCTCTCGACTTACGACGGGGACCTCAGGGACCCGCTCTGGTGGCCTCAGGAAAGGCCAGTCCCCATGCGAGTTCCTCGGGGGCCTCTCGGGATTCCTCTCCCATCGATGCCGGGGCCTAAGACCTTGTGTGGATTCGGGGCCGGAACCTGAGGATTCCTCGCCAGTGCTGTCATGGATCTTGGGGTACTTCTGGAGTATCCCCAGGGGCGTCAGTCCTCGTCTCGAATGCGGGCATGCACTTGCGCTTTCCTCCAGAGCGGTAGCAGCAGTGTCACGCAGTCCGCCGCGTGGATCAAAGTATCTATGGTTTTCCCTTGAGTCTTTCCCACGAGGCTTTCCCACGAGGCTGTCCCACAGGGCTGTCCCACGTGCACACGTGGTGGGAGTCGATCCTCGGCTTGAACGTCAGGCAGTGCAGGGAAATCAGGTTCCTCTGGAATGGACTGACACATCTGGGGGTCTCTTGGAATGGTGCCACGACCTTGGAGTTCCTCTCGCCTTTCCTGTGGAGAGCGCCACCTCTTGAGATGCGACGGGAACGCCGGGAATTCTTTCCCTACGAAACAGGGAAAGGATCCCTCATCTCGAGCTAGGAGGCGGAAACGGGGCTCCCCTGAATGGGTGCGGGACCCCACGTGCTTCCTCTCGAGTGGAGACGGGTATGTCGCGGAACTGCTTGAGTTGCAGCAATGGTGTGAAGGACCCTTGGAAGTTCCAGCGGTTAGATGTGATTAGCCTCGAGAAGCCTCAGCGAAAATGGGCCTCATCTCGCCTGGAGGGCAAAACCTCCTGGATTTTCTCGAGTTGCGGCAGGTGCTCTCGACTTACGATGGGGACCTCAGGGACCCGCTCTGGTGGCCTCAGGAAAGGCCAGTCCCCATGCGAGTTCCTCGGGGGCCTCTCGGCATTCCTCTCCCGTCGATGCCGGGGCCTAAGACCTTGTGTGGAGTCGGGGCCGGAACCTGAGGTTTCCTCTCCAGTGCTGACATGGATCTTGGGGTACTTCTGGAGTCTCCCCAGGGGAGTCAGTCCTCGTCTCGAATGCGGGCATGCACTTGCGCTTTCCTCCAGAGCGGTAGCAGCAGTGTCACGCAGTCCGCCGCGTGGATCAAAGTATCTATGGTTTTCCTTCGAGTCTTTCCTACGAGGCTTTCCCACGAGGCTGTCCCACAGGGCTCTCCCACGTGCACACGTGGTGGGAGTCGATCCTCGGCTTGAACGTCAGGCAGTGCAGGGAAATCAGGTTCCTCTGGAATGGACTGACACATCTGGGGGTCTCTTGGAATGGTGCCACGACCTTGGAGTTCCGCTCGCCTTTTCTTTGGAGAGCGCCACCTCTTGAGATGCGACGGGAACGCCGGGAATTCTTTCCCTACGAAACAGGGAAAGGATCCCTCATCTCGAGCTAGGAGGCGGAAACGGGGCTCCCCTGAATGGGTGCGGGACCCCACGTGCTTCCTCTCGAGTGGAGACGGGTATGTCGCGGAACTGCTTGAGTTGCAGCAATGGTGTGAAGGACCCTTGGAAGTTCCAGCGGTTAGATGTGATTAGCCTCGAGAAGCCTCAGCGGAAATGGGCCTCATCTCGCCTGGAGGGCAAAACCTCCTGGATTTTCTCGAGTTGCGGCAGGTGCTCTCGACTTACGACGGGGACCTCAGGGACCCGCTCTGGTGGCCTCAGGAAAGGCCAGTCCCCATGCGAGTTCCTCGGGGGCCTCTCGGGATTCCTCTCCCGTCGATACCGGGGCCTAAGACCTTGTGTGGAGTCAGGGCCGGAACCTGAGGATTCCTCTCCAGTGCTGACATGGATCTTGGGGTACTTCTGGAGTCTCCCCAGGGGAGTCAGTCCTCGTCTCGAATGCGGGCATGCACTTGCGCTTTCCTCCAGAGCGGTAGCAGCAGTGTCACGCAGTCCGCCGCGTGGATCAAAGGATCTATGGTTTTCCCTCGAGTCTTTCCCACGAGGCTTTCCCACGAGGCTTTCCCACAGGGCTGTCCCACGTGCACACGTGGTGGGAGTGGATCCTCGGCTTGAAAGTCAAGGCAGTGCAGGGAAAACAGGTTCCTCTGGAATGGACTGACACATCTGAGGGTCTCTAGGAATGGTGCCACGACCCTGGAGTTCCTCTCCCCTTTCCTGTGGAGAGCGCCTCCTCTTGAGATGCGACGGGAACGCCGGGAATTCTTTCCCTACGAAACAGGGAAAGGATCCCTCATCTCGAGCTAGGAGGCGGAAACGGGGCTCCCCTGGATGTGTGCGGGACCCCACGTGCTTCCTCTCGAGTGGAGACGGGTATGTCGGGGAACTTCTTGAGTTGCAGCAAGGGTGTGAAGGACCCTTTGGAATTTCCAGTGGTTAGATGTGATTAGCCTCGAGAAGCCTCAGCGGAAATGGGCCTCATCTCGCCTGGAGGGCAAAACCTCCTGGATTTTCTCGAGTTGCGGCAGGTGCTCTCGAATTACGACGGGGACCTCAGGGACCCGCTCTGGTGGCCTCAGGAAAGGCCAGTCCCCATGCGACTTCCTCATGGGCCTCTCGGGATTCCTCTCCCGTCGATGCCGGGGCCTAAGACCTTGTGGGGAGTCGGGGCCGGAACCTGAGGATTCCTCTCCAGTGCTGACATGGATCTTGGGGTACATCTGGAGTCTCCCCAGGGGAGTCAGTCCTCGTCTGGAATGCGGGCATGCACTTGCGCTATCCTCCAGAGCAGTAGCAGCAGTGTCACGCAGTCCGCCGCCTGGATCAAAGGATCTATGGTTTTCCGTCGAGTCTTTCCCACGAGGCTTTCCCACGAGGCTTTCCCACAGGGCTGTCCCACGTGCACACGTGGTGGGAGTCGATCCTCGGCTTGAACGTCAAGGCAGCGCAGGGAAAACAGGTTCCTCTGGAATGGACTTACACATCTGGGGGACTCTTGGAATGGTGGCACGACCCTTCAGTTCCTCTCGCCTTTCCTGTGGAGAGCGCCTACTCTTGAGATGCGACGGGATCGCCGGGAATTCTTTCCCTACGAAACAGGGAAAGGATCCCTCATCTCGAGCTAGGAGGCGGAAACGGGGCTCCCCTGGATGTGTGCGGGACCCCACGTGCTTCCTCTCGAGTGGAGACGAGTATGTCGGGGAACTTCTTCAGTTGCAGCAAGGGTGTGAAGGACCCTTTGGAAGTTCCAGTGGTTAGACGTGATTCGCCTCGAGAAGCCTCAGCGGAAATGGGCCTCATCTCGCCTGGAGGGCAAAACCTCCTGGATTTTCTCGAGTTGCGGCAGGTGCTCTCGACTTACGACGGGGACCTCAGGGACCCGCTCTGGTGGCCTCAGGAAAGGCCAGTCCCCATGCGAGTTCCTCGGGGGCCTCTCGGGATTCCTCTCCCATCGATGCCGGGGCCTAAGACCTTGTGTGGATTCGGGGCCGGAACCTGAGGATTCCTCGCCAGTGCTGTCATGGATCTTGGGGTACTTCTGGAGTATCCCCAGGGGCGTCAGTCCTCGTCTCGAATGCGGGCATGCACTTGCGCTTTCCTCCAGAGCGGTAGCAGCAGTGTCACGCAGTCCGCCGCGTGGATCAAAGTATCTATGGTTTTCCCTTGAGTCTTTCCCACGAGGCTTTCCCACGAGGCTGTCCCACAGGGCTGTCCCACGTGCACACGTGGTGGGAGTCGATCCTCGGCTTGAACGTCAGGCAGTGCAGGGAAATCAGGTTCCTCTGGAATGGACTGACACATCTGGGGGTCTCTTGGAATGGTGCCACGACCTTGGAGTTCCTCTCGCCTTTCCTGTGGAGAGCGCCACCTCTTGAGATGCGACGGGAACGCCGGGAATTCTTTCCCTACGAAACAGGGAAAGGATCCCTCATCTCGAGCTAGGAGGCGGAAACGGGGCTCCCCTGAATGGGTGCGGGACCCCACGTGCTTCCTCTCGAGTGGAGACGGGTATGTCGCGGAACTGCTTGAGTTGCAGCAATGGTGTGAAGGACCCTTGGAAGTTCCAGCGGTTAGATGTGATTAGCCTCGAGAAGCCTCAGCGAAAATGGGCCTCATCTCGCCTGGAGGGCAAAACCTCCTGGATTTTCTCGAGTTGCGGCAGGTGCTCTCGACTTACGATGGGGACCTCAGGGACCCGCTCTGGTGGCCTCAGGAAAGGCCAGTCCCCATGCGAGTTCCTCGGGGGCCTCTCGGCATTCCTCTCCCGTCGATGCCGGGGCCTAAGACCTTGTGTGGAGTCGGGGCCGGAACCTGAGGATTCCTCTCCAGTGCTGACATGGATCTTGGGGTACTTCTGGAGTCTCCCCAGGGGAGTCAGTCCTCGTCTCGAATGCGGGCATGCACTTGCGCTTTCCTCCAGAGCGGTAGCAGCAGTGTCACGCAGTCCGCCGCGTGGATCAAAGTATCTATGGTTTTCCTTCGAGTCTTTCCTACGAGGCTTTCCCACGAGGCTGTCCCACAGGGCTCTCCCACGTGCACACGTGGTGGGAGTCGATCCTCGGCTTGAACGTCAGGCAGTGCAGGGAAATCAGGTTCCTCTGGAATGGACTGACACATCTGGGGGTCTCTTGGAATGGTGCCACGACCTTGGAGTTCCGCTCGCCTTTTCTTTGGAGAGCGCCACCTCTTGAGATGCGACGGGAACGCCGGGAATTCTTTCCCTACGAAACAGGGAAAGGATCCCTCATCTCGAGCTAGGAGGCGGAAACGGGGCTCCCCTGAATGGGTGCGGGACCCCACGTGCTTCCTCTCGAGTGGAGACGGGTATGTCGCGGAACTGCTTGAGTTGCAGCAATGGTGTGAAGGACCCTTGGAAGTTCCAGCGGTTAGATGTGATTAGCCTCGAGAAGCCTCAGCGGAAATGGGCCTCATCTCGCCTGGAGGGCAAAACCTCCTGGATTTTCTCGAGTTGCGGCAGGTGCTCTCGACTTACGACGGGGACCTCAGGGACCCGCTCTGGTGGCCTCAGGAAAGGCCAGTCCCCATGCGAGTTCCTCGGGGGCCTCTCGGGATTCCTCTCCCGTCGATACCGGGGCCTAAGACCTTGTGTGGAGTCAGGGCCGGAACCTGAGGATTCCTCTCCAGTGCTGACATGGATCTTGGGGTACTTCTGGAGTCTCCCCAGGGGAGTCAGTCCTCGTCTCGAATGCGGGCATGCACTTGCGCTTTCCTCCAGAGCGGTAGCAGCAGTGTCACGCAGTCCGCCGCGTGGATCAAAGGATCTATGGTTTTCCCTCGAGTCTTTCCCACGAGGCTTTCCCACGAGGCTTTCCCACAGGGCTGTCCCACGTGCACACGTGGTGGGAGTGGATCCTCGGCTTGAACGTCAAGGCAGTGCAGGGAAAACAGGTTCCTCTGGAATGGACTGACACATCTGGGGGACTCTTGGAATGGTGGCACGACCCTGGAGTTCCTCTCGCCTTTCCTGTGGAGAGCGCCTCCTCTTGAGATGCGACGGGAACGCCGGGAATTCTTTCCCTATGAAACAGGGAAAGGATCCCTCATCTCGAGCTAGGAGGCGGAAACAGGGCTCCCCTGGATGTGTGCGGGACCCCACGTGCTTCCACTCGAGTGGAGACGGGTATGTCGGGGAACTTCTTGAGTTGCAGCAAGGGTGTGAAGGACCCTTTGGAAGTTACAGTGGTTAGACGTGATTCGCCTCGAGAAGCCTCAGCGGAAATGGGCCTCATTTCGCCTGGAGGGCAAAACCTCCTGGATTTTCTCGAGTGGCGGCAGGTGCTCTCGACTTACGACGGGGACCTCAGGGACCCGCTCTGGTGGCCTCAGGAAAGGCCAGTCCCCATGCGAGTTCCTCGGGGGCCTCTCGGGATTCCTCTCCCGTCGATGCCGGGGCCTAAGACCTTATGTGGAGTCGGGGCCGGAACCTGAGGATTCCTCTCCAGTGCTGACATGGATCTTGCGGTACTTCTGGAGTCTCCCCAGGGGAGTCAGTCCTCGTCTCGAATGCGGGCATGCACTTGCGCTTTCCTCCAGAGCGGTAGCAGCAGTGTCACGCAGTCCGCCGCGGGGATCAAAGGATCTATGTTTTTCCCTCGAGTCTTTCCCACGAGGCTTTCCCACGAGGCTTTCACACAGGGCTGTCCCACGTGCACACGTGGTGGTAGTGGATCCTCGGCTTGAACGTCAAGGCAGTGCAGGGAAAACAGGTTCCTCTGGAATGGACTGACACATCTGGGGGACTCTTGGAATGGTGGCACGACCCTGGAGTTCCTCTCGCCTTTCCTGTGGAGAGCGCCTCCTCTTGAGATGCGACGGGAACGCCGGGAATTCTTTCCCTACGAAGCAGGGAAAGGATCCCTCATCTCGAGCTAGGAGGCGGAAACGGGGCTCCCCTGGATGTGTGCGGGACCCCACGTGCTTCCTTTCGAGTGGAGACGGGTATGTCGGGGAACTTCTTCAGTTGCAGCAAGGGTGTGAAGGACCCTTTGGAAGTTCCAGTGGTTAGACGTGATTCGCCTCGAGAAGCCTCAGCGGAAATGGGCCTCATCTCGCCTGGAGGGCAAAACCTCCTGGATTTTCTCGAGTTGCGGCAGGTGCTCTCGACTTACGACGGGGACCTCAGGGACCCGCTCTGGTGGCCTCAGGAAAGGCCAGTCCCCATGCGAGTTCCTCGGGGGCCTCTCGGGATTCCTCTCCCGTCGATGCCGGGGCCTAAGACCTTGTGTGGAGTCGGGGCCGGAACCTGAGGATTCCTCTCCAGTGCTGACATGGATCTTGGGGTACTTCTGGAGTCTCCGCAGGGGAGTCAGTCCTCGTCTCGAATGCGGGCATGCACTTGCGCTTTCCTCCAGAGCGGTAGCAGCAGTGTCACGCAGTCCGCCGCGTGGATCAAAGGATCTATGGTTTTCCCTCGAGTCTTTCCCACGAGGCTTTCCCACGAGCCTTTCCCACAGGGCTGTCCCACGTGCACACGTGGTGGGAGTGGATCCTCGGCTTGAACGTCAAGGCTGTGCAGGGAAAACAGGTTCCTCTGGAATGGACTGACACATCTGGGGGACTCTTGGAATGGTGGCACGACCCTGGAGTTCCTCTCGCCTTTCCTGTGGAGAGCGCCTCCTCTTGAGATGCGACGGGAACGCCGGGAATTCTTTCCCTATGAAACAGGGAAAGGATCCCTCGTCTCGAGCTAGGAGGCGGAAACAGGGCTCCCCTGGATGTGTGCGGGACCCCACGTGCTTCCTCTCGAGTGGAGACGGGTATGTCGGGGAACTTCTTGAGTTGCAACAAGGGTGTGAAGGACCCTTTGGAAGTTCCAGTGGTTAGACGTGATTCGCCTCGAGAAGCCTCAGCGGAAATGGGCCTCATTTCGCCTGGAGGGCAAAACCTCCTGGATTTTCTCGAGTTGCGGCAGGTGCTCTCGACTTACGACGGGGACCTCAGGGACCCGCTCTGGTGGCCTCAGAAAAGGCCAGTCCCCATGCGAGTTCCTCGGGGGCCTCTCGGGATTCCTCTCCCGTCGATGCCGGGGCCTAAGACCTTGTGTGGAGTCGGGGCCGGAACCTGAGGATTCCTCTCCAGTACTGACATGGATCTTGGGGTACTTCTGGAGTCTCCCCAGGGGAGTCAGTCCTAGTCTCGAATGCGGGCATGCACTTGCGCTTTCCTCCAGAGCGGTAGCAGCAGTGTCACGCAGTCCGCCGCGTGGATCAAAGGATCTATGGTTTTCCCTCGAGTCTTTCCCACGAGGCTTTCCCACGAGGCTTTCCCACAGGGCTGTCCCACGTGCTCACGTGGTGGGAGTGGATCCTCGGCTTGAACGTCAAGGCAGTGCAGGGAAAACAGGTTCCTCTGGAATGGACTGACACATCTGGGGGACTCTTGGAATGGTGGCACGACCCTGGAGTTCCTCTCGCCTTTCCTGTTGAGAGCCCCTCCTCTGGAGATGCGACGGGAACGCCCGGAATTCTTTCCCTACGAAGCAGGGAAAGGATCCCTCATCTCGAGCTAGGAGGCGGAAACGGGGCTCCCCTGGATGTGTGCGGGACCCCACGTGCTTCCTCTCGAGTGGAGACGGGTATGTCGGGGAACTTCTTGAGTTGCAGCAATGGTGTGAAGGACCCTTTGGAAGTTCTAGTGGTTAGACGTGATTCGCCTCGAGAAGCCTCAGCGGAAATGGGCCTCATCTCGCCTGGAGGGCAAAACCTCCTGGATTTTCTCGAGTTGCGGCAGGTGCTCTCGACTTACGACGGGGACCTCAGGGACCCGCTCTGGTGGCCTCAGGAAAGGCCAGTCCCCATGCGAGTTCCTTGGGGGCCTCTGGGGATTCCTCTCCCATCGATGCCGGGGCCTAAGACCTTGTGTGGAGTCGGGGCCGGAACCTGAGGATTCCTCTCCAGTGCTGTCATGGATCTTGGGGTACTTCTGGAGTATCCCCACGGGCGTCAGTCCTCGTCTCGAATGCGGGCATGCACTTGCGCTTTCCTCCAGAGCGGTAGCAGCAGTATCACGCAGTCCGCCGCGTGGATCAAAGTATCTATGGTTTTCCCTCGAGTCTTTCCCACGAGGCTTTCCCACGAGGCTGTCCCACAGGGCTGTCCCACGTGCACACGTGGTGGGAGTCGATCCTCGGCTTGAACGTCAGGCAGTGCAGGGAAATCAGGTTCCTCTGGAATGGACTGACACATCTGGGGGTCTCTTGGAATGGTGCCACGACCTTGGAGTTCCTCTCGCCTTTCCTGTGGAGAGCGCCACCTCTTGAGATGCGACGGGAACGCCGGGAATTCTTTCCCTACGAAACAGGGAAAGGATCCCTCATCTCGAGCTAGGAGGCGGAAACGGGGCTCCCCTGAATGGGTGCGGGACCCCACGTGCTTCCTCTCGAGTGGAGACGGGTATGTCGCGGAACTGCTTGAGTTGCAGCAATGGTGTGAAGGACCCTTGGAAGTTCCAGCGGTTAGATGTGATTCGCCTCGAGAAGCCTCAGCGGAAATGGGCCTCATCTCGCCTGGAGGGCAAAACCTCCTGGATTTTCTCGAGTTGCGGCAGGTGCTCTCGACTTACGATGGGGACCTCAGGGACCCGCTCTGGTGGCCTCAGGAAAGGCCAGTCCCCATGCGACTTCCTCGGGGGCCTCTTGGCATTCCTCTCCCGTCGATGCCGGGGCCTAAGACCTTGTGTGGAGTCGGGGCCGGAACCTGAGGTTTCCTCTCCAGTGCTGACATGGATCTTGGGGTACTTCTGGAGTCTCCCCAGGGGAGTCAGTCCTCGTCTCGAATGCGGGCATGCACTTGCGCTTTCCTCCAGAGCGGTAGCAGCAGTGTCATGCAGTCCACCGCGTGGATCAAAGGATCTATGGTTTTCCCTCGAGTCTTTCCCACGAGGCTTTCCCACGAGGCTTTCCCACAGGGCTGTCCCACGTGCACACGTGGTGGGAGTCGATCCTCGGCTTGAACGCCAAGGCAGTGCAGGGAAAACAGGTTCCTCAGGAATGGACTGACACATCTGGGGGACTCTTGGAATGGTGGCAAGACCCTGGAGTTCCTCTCGCCTTTCCTGTGGAGAGCGCCTTCTCTTGAGATGCGATGGGAACGCCGGGAATTCTTTCCCTACGAAACAGGGAAAGGATCCCTCATCTCGAACTAGGAGGCGGAAACGGGGCTAACCTGGATGTGTGCGGGACCCCACGTGCTTCCTCTCGAGTGGAGACGGGTATGTCGGGGAACTTCTTGAGTTGCAGCAAGGGTGTGAAGCACCCTTTGGAAGTTCCAGTGGTTAGACGTGATTCGCCTCGAGAAGCCTCAGCGGAAATGGGCCTCATCTCGCCTGGAGGGCAAAACCTCCTGGATTTTCTCGAGTTGCGGCAGGTGCTCTCGACTTACGACGGGGACGTCAGGGACCCGCTCTGGTGGCCTCAGGAAAGGCCAGTCCCCATGAGAGTTCCTCGGGGGCCTCTAGGGATTCCTCTCCCGTCGATGCCGGGGCATAAGACCTTGTGTGGAGTCGGGGCCGGAACCTGAGGATTCCTCTCCAGTGCTGACATGGATCTTGGGGTACTTCTGGAGTCTCCCTAGGGGAGTCAGTCCTCGTCTCGAATGCGGGCATGCACTTGCGCTTTCCTCCAGAGCGGTAGCAGCAGTGTCACGCAGTCCGCCGCGTGGATCACAGGATCTATGGTTTTCCCTCGAGTCTTTCCCACGAGGCTTTCCCACGAGGCTTTCCCACAGGGCTCTCCCACGTGTACAGGTGGTGGGAGTCGATCCTCGGCTTGAACGTCAAGGCAGTGCAGGGAAAACAGGTTCCTCTGGAATGGACTGACACATCTGGGGGACTCCTGGAATGGTGGCACGACCCTGGAGTTCCTCTCGCCTTTCCTGTGGATAGCGCCTCCTCTTGAGATGCGACGGGAACGCCGGGAATTCTTTCCCTACGAAACAGGGAAAGGACCCCTCATCTCGAGATAGGAGGCAGAAACGGGGCTCCCCTGGATGTGTGCGGGACCCCACGTGCTTCCTCTCGAGTGGAGACGGGTATGTCGGGGAACTTCTTGAGTTGCAGCAAGGGTGTGAAGGACCCTTTGGAAGTTCCAGTGGTTAGACGTGATTCGCCTCGAGAAGCCTCAGCGGAAATGGGCCTCATCTCGCCTGGAGGGCAAAACCTCCTGGATTTTCTCGAGTTGCGGCAGGTGCTCTCGACTTACGACGGGGACCTCAGGGACCCGCTCTGGTGGCCTCAGGAAAGGCCAGTGCCCATGCGAGTTCCTCGGGGGCCTCTCGGGATTCCTCTCCCATCGATGCCGGGGCCTAAGACCTTGTGTGGAGTCGGGGCCGGAACCTGAGGATTCCTCTCCAGTGCTGACATGGATCTTGGGGTACTTCTGGAGTCTCCCCAGGGGAGTCAGTCCTCGTCTCGAATGCGGGCATGCACTTGCGCTTTCCTCCAGAGCGGTAGCAGCAGTGTCACGCAGTCCGCCGCGTGGATCAAAGGATCTATGGTTTTCCCTCGAGTCTTTCCCACGAGGCTTTCCCACGAGGCTTTCCCACAGGGCTGTCCCACGTGCACACGTTGTGGGAGTCGATCCTCGGCTTGAACGTCAAGGCAGTGCAGGGAAAACAGGTTCCTCTGGAATGGACTGACACATCTGGGGGTCTCTTGGAATGGTGCCACGACCCTGGAGTTCCTCTCGCCTTTCCTGTGGAGAGCGCCACCTCTTGAGATGCGACGGGAACGCCGGGAATTCTTTCCCTACGAAACAGGGAAAGGATCCCTCATCTCGAGCTAGGAGGCGGAAACGGGGCTCCCCTGGATGTGTGCGGGACCCCACGTGCTTCCTCTCGAGTGGAGACGGGTATGTCGCGGAACTGCTTGAGTTGCAGCAAGGGTGTGAAGGACCCTTTGGAATTTCCAGTGGTTAGATGTGATTAGCCTCGAGAAGCCTCAGCGGAAATGGGCCTCATCTCGCCTGGAGGGCAAAACCTCCTGGATTTTCTCGAGTTGCGGCAGGTGCTCTCGACTTACGACGAGGACTTCAGGGACCCGCTCTGGTGGCCTCAGGAAAGGCCAGTCCCCATGCGAGTTCCTCGGGGGCCTCTCGGCATTCCTCTCCCGTCGATGCCGGGGCCTAAGACCTTGTGTGGAGTCGGGGCCGGAACCTGAGGATTCCTCTCCAGTGCTGACATGGATCTTGGGGTACTTCTGGAGTCTCCCCAGGGGAGTCAGTCCTCGTCTCGAATGCGGGCATGCACTTGCGCTTTCCTCCAGAGCGGTAGCAGCAGTGTCACGCAGTCCGCCGCATGGATCAAAGGATCCATGGTTTTCCCTCGAGACTTTCCCACGAGGCTTTCCCACGAGGCTTTCCCACAGGGCTGTCCCACGTGCACACGTGGTGGGAGTCGATCCTTGGCTTGAACGTCAAGGCAGTGCAGGGAAAACAGGTTCCTCTGGAATGGACTGACGTATCTGGGGGACTCTTGGAATGGTGGCACGACCCTGGAGTTCCTATCGCCTTTCCTGTGGAGAGCGCCTCCTCTTGAGATGCGACGGGAACGCCGGGAATTCTTTCCCTACGAAACAGGGAAAGGATCCCTCATCTCGAGCTTAGGAGGCGGAAACGGGGCTCCCCTGGATGTGTGCGGGACCCCACGGGCTTCCTTCCTAGTGGAGACGGGTATGTCGGGGAACTTCTTGAGTTGCAGCAAGGGTGTGAAGGACCCTTTGGAAGTTCCAGTGTTTAGACGTGATTAGCCTCGAGAAGCCTCAGCGGAAATGAGCCTCATCTCGCCTGGAGGGCACAACCTCCTGGATTTTCTCGAGTTGCGGCAGGTGATCTCGACTGACGATGGCGACCTCAGGGACCCGCTCTGGTGGCCTCAGGAAAAGCCAGTCCCCATGCGAGTTCCTCGGGGGCCTCTCGGGATCCCTCTCCCGTCGATGCCGGGGCCTAAGACCTTGTGTGGAGTCGGGGCCGGAACCTGAGGATTCCTCTCCATTGCTGACATGGATCTTGGGGTACTTCTGGAGTCTCCCCAGGGGAGTCAGTCCTCGTCTCGAATGCGGGCATGCACTTGCGCTTTCCTCCAGAGCGGTAGCAGCAGTGTCACGCAGTCCGCCGCGTGGATCAAAGGATCTATGGTTTTCCCTCGAGTCTTTCCCACGAGGCTTTCCCACGAGGCTTTCCCACAGGGCTGTCCCACGTGCACACGTGGTGGGAGTCGATCCTCGGCTTGAACGTCAAGGCAGTGCAGGGAAAACAGGTTCCTCTGGAATGGACTGACACATCTGGGGGACTCTTGGAATGGTGTCACGACCCTGGAGTTCCTCTCGCCTTTCCTGTGGAGAGCGCCTCCTCTTGAGATGCGACGAGAACGCCGGGAATTCTTTCCCTACGAAACAGGGAAAGGATCACTCATCTCGAGCTAGGAGGCGAAACGGGGCTCCCCTGGATGTGTGCGGGACACCACGTGCTTCCTCTCGAGTGGAGACGGGTATGTCGGGGAACTTCTTGAGTTGCAGCAAAGGTGTGAAGGACCCTTTGGAAGTTCCAGTGGTTAGATGTGATTGGCCTCGAGAAGCCTCAGCGGAAATGGGCCTCATCTCGCCTGGAGGGCAAAACCTCCTGGATTTTCTCGAGTTGCGGTAGGTGCTCTCGACTTACGACGGGGACCTCAGGGACCCGCTCTGGTGGCCTCAGGAAAGGCCAGTCCCCATACGAGTTCCTCGGGGGCCTCTCGGGATTCCTCTCCCGTCGATGCCGGGGCCTAAGACCTTGTGTGGAGTCGGGGCCGGAACCTGAGGATTCCTCTCCAGTGCTGACATGGATCTTGGGGTACTTCTGGAGTCTCCCCAGGGGAGTCAGTCCTCGTCTCGAATGCGGGCATGCACTTGCGCTTTCCTCCAGAGCGGTAGCAGCAGTGTCACGCAGTCCGCCGCGTGGATCAAAGTATCTATGGTTTTCCCTCGAGTCTTTCCCACGAGGCTTTCCCACGAGGCTGTCCCACAGGGCTGTCCCACGTGCACACGTGGTGGGAGTCGATCCTCGGCTTGAACGTCAGGCAGTGCAGGGAAATCAGGTTCCTCTGGAATGGACTGACACATCTGGGGGTCTCTTGGAATGGTGCCACGACCTTGGAGTTCCTCTCGCCTTTCCTGTGGAGAGCGCCACCTCTTGAGATGCGACGGGAACGCCGGGAATTCTTTCCCTACGAAACAGGGAAAGGATCCCTCATCTCGAGCTAAGAGGCGGAAACGGGGCTCCCCTGAATGGGTGCGGGACCCCACGTGCTTCCTCTCGAGTGGAGACGGGTATGTCGCGGAACTGCTTGAGTTGCAGCAATGGTGTGAAGGACCCTTGGAAGTTCCAGCGGTTTGATGTGATTCGCCTCGAGAAGCCTCAGCGGAAATGGGCCTCATCTCGCCTGGAGGGCAAAACCTCCTGGATTTTCTCGAGTTGCGGCAGGTGCTCTCGACTTACGATGGGGACCTCAGGGACCCGCTCTGGTGGCCTCAGGAAAGGCCAGTCCCCATGCGACTTCCTCGGGGGCCTCTCGGCATTCCTCTCCCGTCGATGCCGGGGCCTAAGACCTTGTGTGGAGTCGGGGCCGGAACCTGAGGATTCCTCTCCAGTGCTGACATGGATCTTGGGGTACTTCTGGAGTCTCCCCAGGGGAGTCAGTCCTCGTCTCGAATGCGGGCATGCACTTGCGCTTTCCTCCAGAGCGGTAGCAGCAGTGTCACGCAGTCCGCCGCATGGATCAAAGGATCCATGGTTTTCCCTCGAGACTTTCCCACGAGGCTTTCCCACGAGGCTTTCCCACAGGGCTGTCCCACGTGCACACGTGGTGGGAGTCGATCCTTGGCTTGAACGTCAAGGCAGTGCAGGGAAAACAGGTTCCTCTGGAATGGACTGACGTATCTGGGGGACTCTTGGAATGGTGGCACGACCCTGGAGTTCCTATCGCCTTTCCTGTGGAGAGCGCCTCCTCTTGAGATGCGACGGGAACGCCGGGAATTCTTTCCCTACGAAACAGGGAAAGGATCCCTCATCTCGAGCTTAGGAGGCGGAAACGGGGCTCCCCTGGATGTGTGCGGGACCCCACGTGCTTCCTTCCTAGTGGAGACGGGTATGTCGGGGAACTTCTTGAGTTGCAGCAAGGGTGTGAAGGACCCTTTGGAAGTTCCAGTGTTTAGACGTGATTAGCCTCGAGAAGCCTCAGCGGAAATGAGCCTCATCTCGCCTGGAGGGCACAACCTCCTGGATTTTCTCGAGTTGCGGCAGGTGATCTCGACTGACGATGGCGACCTCAGGGACCCGCTCTGGTGGCCTCAGGAAAAGCCAGTCCCCATGCGAGTTCCTCGGGGGCCTCTCGGGATCCCTCTCCCGTCGATGCCGGGGCCTAAGACCTTGTGTGGAGTCGGGGCCGGAACCTGAGGATTCCTCTCCATTGCTGACATGGATCTTGGGGTACTTCTGGAGTCTCCCCAGGGGAGTCAGTCCTCGTCTCGAATGCGGGCATGCACTTGCGCTTTCCTCCAGAGCGGTAGCAGCAGTGTCACGCAGTCCGCCGCGTGGATCAAAGGATCTATGGTTTTCCCTCGAGTCTTTCCCACGAGGCTTTCCCACGAGGCTTTCCCACAGGGCTGTCCCACGTGCACACGTGGTGGGAGTCGATCCTCGGCTTGAACGTCAAGGCAGTGCAGGGAAAACAGGTTCCTCTGGAATGGACTGACACATCTGGGGGACTCTTGGAATGGTGTCACGACCCTGGAGTTCCTCTCGCCTTTCCTGTGGAGAGCGCCTCCTCTTGAGATGCGACGAGAACGCCGGGAATTCTTTCCCTACGAAACAGGGAAAGGATCACTCATCTCGAGCTAGGAGGCGAAACGGGGCTCCCCTGGATGTGTGCGGGACACCACGTGCTTCCTCTCGAGTGGAGACGGGTATGTCGGGGAACTTCTTGAGTTGCAGCAAAGGTGTGAAGGACCCTTTGGAAGTTCCAGTGGTTAGATGTGATTGGCCTCGAGAAGCCTCAGCGGAAATGGGCCTCATCTCGCCTGGAGGGCAAAACCTCCTGGATTTTCTCGAGTTGCGGTAGGTGCTCTCGACTTACGACGGGGATCTCAGGGACCCGCTCTGGTGGCCTCAGGAAAGGCCAGTCCCCATACGAGTTCCTCGGGGGCCTCTCGGGATTCCTCTCCCGTCGATGCCGGGGCCTAAGACCTTGTGTGGAGTCGGGGCCGGAACCTGAGGATTCCTCTCCAGTGCTGACATGGATCTTGGGGTACTTGTGGAGTCTCCCCAGGGGAGTCAGTCCTCGTCTCGAATGCGGGCATGCACTTGCGCTTTCCTCCAGAGCGGTAGCAGCAGTGTCACGCAGTCCGCCGCGTGGATCAAAGGATCTATGGTTTTCCCTCGAGTCTTTTCCACGAGGCTTTCCCACGAGGCTTTCCCACAGGGCTGTCCCACGTGCACACGTGGTGGGAGTCGATCCTCGGCTTGAACGTCAAGGCAGTGCAGGGAAAACAGGTTCCTCTGGAATGGACTGACACATCTGGGGGACTCTTGGAATGGTGTCACGACCCTGGAGTTCCTATCGCCTTTCCTGTGGAGAGCGCCTCCTCTTGAGATGCGACGGGAACGCCGGGAATTCTTTCCCTACGAAACAGGGAAAGGATCCATCATCTCGAGCTAGGAGGCGGAAACGGGGCTCCCCTGGATGTGTGCGGGACCCCACGTGCTTCCTCTCGAGTGGAGACGGGTATTTCGGGGAACTTCTTGAGTTGCAGCAATGGTGTGAAGCACCCTTTGGAAGTCCAGTGGTTAGATGTGATTGGCCTCGAGAAGCCTAGGCGGAAATGGGCCTCATCTCGCCTGGAGGGCAAAACCTCCTGGATGTTCTCGAGTTGCGGCAGGTGCTCTCGACTTACGACGGGGACCTCAGGGACCCGCTCTGGTGGCCTCAGGAAAGGCCAGTCCCCATGCGAGTTCCTCGGGGGCCTCTCGGGATTCCTCTCTGGTCGATGCCGGGGCCTAAGACCTTGTGTGGAGTCGGGGCCGAACCTGAGGATTCCTCTCCAGTGCTGACATGGATCTTGGGGTACTTCTGGAGTCTCCCCAGGGGAGTCAGTCCTCGTCTCGAATGCGGGCATGCACTTGCGCTTTCCTCCAGAGCGGTAGCAGCAGTGTCACGCAGTCCGCCGCGTGGATCAAAGGATCTATGGTTTTCCCTGAGTCTTTCCCACGAGGCTTTCCCACGAGGCTTTCCCACAGGGCTGTCCCACGTGCACACGTGGTGGGAGTCGATCCTCGGCTTGAACGTCAAGGCAGTGCAGGGAAAACAGGTTCCTCTGGAATGGACTGACACATCTGGGGGACTCTTGGAATGGTGTCACGACCCTGGAGTTCCTCTCGCCTTTCCTGTGGAGAGCGCCTCCTCTTGAGATGCGACGGGAACGCCGGGAATTCTTTCCCTACGAAACAGGGAAAGGATCCCTCATCTCGAGCTAGGAGGCGGAAACTGGGCTCCCCTGGATGTGTGCGGGACACCACGTGCTTCCTCTCGAGTGGAGACGGGTATGTCGGGGAACTTCTTGAGTTGCAGCAAGGATGTGAAGGACCCTCTGAAAGTTCCAGTGGTTAGATGTGATTGGCCTCGAGAAGCCTCAGCGGAAATGGGCCTCATCTCGCCTGGAGGGCAAAACCTCCTGTATTTTCTCGAGTTGCAGCAGGTGCTCTCGACTTACGACGGGGACCTCAGGGACCCGCTCTGGTGGCCTCAGGAAAGGCCAGTCCCCATGCGAGTTCCTCGGGGGCCTCTCGGCATTCCTCTCCCGTCTATGCCGGGGCCTAAGACCTTGTGTGGAGACGGGGCCGGAACCTGAGGATTCCTCTCCAGTGCTGACATGGATCTTGGGGTACTTCTGGAGTCTCCCCAGGGGAGTCAGTCCTCGTCTCGAATGCGGGCATGCACTTGCGCTTTCCTCCAGAGAGGTAGCAGCAGTGTCACCCAGTCCGCCGCGTGGATCAAAGGATCTATGGTTTTCCCTCGAGTCTTTCCCACGAGGCTTTCCCACGAGGCTTTCCCACAGGGCTGTCCCACGTGCACCCGTGGTGGGAGTGGATCCTCGGCTTGAACGTCAAGGCAGTGCAGGGAAAACAGGTTCCTCTGGAATGGACTGACACATCTGGGGGACTCTTGGAATGGTGGCATGACCCTGGAGTTCCTCTCTCCTTTCCTGTGGAGAGCGCCTCCTCTTGAGATGCGACGGGAACGCCGGGAATTCTTTCCCTACGAAACACGGAAAGGATCCCTCATCTCGAGCTAGGAGGCGGAAACGGGGCTCCCCTGGATGTTTGCGGGACCCCACGTGCTTCCTCTCGAGTGCAGACGGGTTTGTCGGGGAACTCTTGAGTTGCAGCAAGGGTGTGAAGGACCCTTTGGAAGTTCCAGTGGTTAGATGTGATTGGCCTCGAGAAGCCTCAGCGGAAATGGGCCTCATCTCGCCTGGAGGGCAAAACCTCCTGGATTTTCTCGAGTTGCGGCAGGTGCTCACGACCTACGACGGGGACCTCAGGGACCCGCTCTGGTGGCCTCAGGAAAGGCCAGTCCCCATGCCAGTTCCACGGGGGCCTCTCGGGATTCCTCTCCCGTCGATGCCGGGGCCTAAGACCTTGTGTGGAGTCGGGGCCGGAACCTGAGGATTCCTCGCCACTGCTGACATGGACCTTGGGGTGCTTCTGGAGTCTCCCCAGGGGAGTCAGTCCTCGTCTCGAATGCGGGCATGCACTTGCGCTTTCCTCCAGAGCGGTAGCAGCAGTGTCACGCAGTCCGCCGCGTGGATCAAAGGATCTATGGTTTTCCCTCGAGTCTTTTCCACGAGGCTTTCCCACGAGGCTTTCCCACAGGGCTGTCCCACGTGCACACGTGGTGGGAGTGGATCCTCGGCTTGAACGTCAAGGCAGTGCAGGGAAAACAGGTTCCTCTGGAATGGACTGACACATCTGGGGGACTCTTGGAATGGTGGCACGACCCTGGAGTTCCTCTCGCCTTTCCTGTGGAGAGCGCCTCCTCTTGAGATGCGACGGGAACGCCGGGAATTCTTTCCCTACGAAACAGGGAAAGGATCCCTCATCTCGAGCTAGGAGGCGGAAACGGGGCTCCCCTGGATGTGTGCGGGACCCACGTGCTTCCTCTCGAGTGGAGACGGGTATGTCGGGGAACTTCTTGAGTTGCAGCAAGGGTGTGAAGGACCCTTTGGAAGTTCCAGTTGTTAGACGTGATTAGCCTCGAGAAGCCTCATCGGAAATGGGCCTCATCTCGCCTGGAGGGCAAAACCTCCTGGATTTTCTCGAGTTGCGGCAGGTGCTCTCGACTTACGACGGGGATCTCAGGGACCCGCTCTGGTGGCCTCAGGAAAGGGCAGTCCCCATGCGAGTTCCTCGGGGTCCTCTCGGGATTCCTCTCCCGTCGATGCCGGGGCCTAAGACCTTGTGTGGAGTCGGGGCCGGAACCTGAGGATTCCTCTCCAGTGCTGACATGGATCTTGGGGTACTTCTGGAGTCTCCCCAGGGGAGTCAGTCCTCGTCTCGAATGCGGGCATGCACTTGCGCTTTCCTCCAGAGAGGTAGCAGCAGTGTCACGCAGTCCGCCGCGTGGATCAAAAGATCTATGGTTTTCCCTCGAGTCTTTCCCACGAGGCTTTCCCACGAGGCTTTCCCACAGGGCTGTCCCACGTGCACACGTGGTGGGAGTCGATCCTCGGCTTGAACGTCAAGGCAGTGCAGGGAAAACAGGTTCCTCTGGAATGGACTGACACATCTGGGGGACTCTTGGAATGGTGTCACGACCCTGGAGTTCCTCTCGCCTTTCCTGTGGAGAGCGCCTCCTCTTGAGATGCGACGGGAACGCCGGGAATTCTTTCCCTACGAAACAGGGAAAGGATCCCTCATCTCGAGCTAGGAGGCGGAAACTGGGCTCCCCTGGATGTTTGCGGGACCCCACGTGCTTCCTCTCGAGTGCAGACGGGTTTGTCGGGGAACTCTTGAGTTGCAGCAAGGGTGTGAAGGACCCTTTGGAAGTTCCAGTGGTTAGATGTGATTGGCCTCGAGAAGCCTCAGCGGAAATGGGCCTCATCTCGCCTGGAGGGCAAAACCTCCTGGATTTTCTCGAGTTGCGGCAGGTGCTCACGACCTACGACGGGGACCTCAGGGACCCGCTCTGGTGGCCTCAGGAAAGGCCAGTCCCCATGCCAGTTCCTCGGGGGCCTCTCGGGATTCCTCTCCCGTCGATGCCGGGGCCTAAGACCTTGTGTGGAGTCGGGGCCGGAACCTGAGGATTCCTCTCCAGTGCTGACATGGATCTTGGGGTACTTCTGGAGTCTCCCCAGGGGAGTCAGTCCTCGTCTCGAATGCGGGCATGCACTTGCGCTTTCCTCCAGAGCGGTAGCAGCAGTGTCACGCAGTCCGCCGCGTGGATCAAAGGATCTATGGTTTTCCCTCGAGTCTTTTCCACGAGGCTTTCCCACGAGGCTTTCCCACAGGGCTGTCCCACGTGCACACGTGGTGGGAGTCGATCCTCGGCTTGAACGTCAAGGCAGTGCAGGGAAAACAGGTTCCTCTGGAATGGACTGACACATCTGGGGGACTCTTGGAATGGTGTCACGACCCTGGAGTTCCTCTCGCCTTTCCTGTGGAGAGCGCCTCCTCTTGAGATGCGACGGGAACGCCGGGAATTCTTTCCCTACGAAACAGGGAGAGGATCCCTCATCTCGAGCTAGGAGGCGGAAACTGGGCTCCCCTGGATGTGTGCGGGACACCACGTGCTTCCTCTCGAGTGGAGACGGGTATGTCGGGGAACTTCTTGAGTTGCAGCAAGGATGTGAAGGACCCTCTGAAAGTTCCAGTGGTTAGATGTGATTGGCCTCGAGAAGCCTCAGCGGAAATGGGCCTCATCTCGCCTGGAGGGCAAAACCTCCTGTATTTTCTCGAGTTGCAGCAGGTGCTCTCGACTTACGACGGGGACCTCAGGGACCCGCTCTGGTGGCCTCAGGAAAGGCCAGTCCCCATGCGAGTTCCTCGGGGGCCTCTCGGCATTCCTCTCCCGTCTATGCCGGGGCCTAAGACCTTGTGTGGAGACGGGGCCGGAACCTGAGGATTCCTCTCCAGTGCTGACATGGATCTTGGGGTACTTCTGGCGTCTCCCCAGGGGAGTCAGTCCTCGTCTCGAATGCGGGCATGCACTTGCGCTTTCCTCCAGAGATGTAGCAGCAGTGTCACGCAGTCCGCCGCGTGGATCAAAGGATCTATGGTTTTCCCTCGAGTCTTTCCCACGAGGCTTTCCCACGAGGCTTTCCCACAGGGCTGTCCCACGTGCACCCGTGGTGGGAGTGGATCCTCGGCTTGAACGTCAAGGCAGTGCAGGGAAAACAGGTTCCTCTGGAATGGACTGACACATCTGGGGGACTCTTGGAATGGTGGCATGACCCTGGAGTTCCTCTCTCCTTTCCTGTGGAGAGCGCCTCCTCTTGAGATGCGACGGGAACGCCGGGAATTCTTTCCCTACGAAACACGGAAAGGATCCCTCATCTCGAGCTAGGAGGCGGAAACGGGGCTCCCCTGGATGTTTGCGGGACCCCACGTGCTTCCTCTCGAGTGCAGACGGGTTTGTCGGGGAACTCTTGAGTTGCAGCAAGGGTGTGAAGGACCCTTTGGAAGTTCCAGTGGTTAGATGTGATTGGCCTCGAGAAGCCTCAGCGGAAATGGGCCTCATCTCGCCTGGAGGGCAAAACCTCCTGGATTTTCTCGAGTTGCGGCAGGTGCTCACGACCTACGACGGGGACCTCAGGGACCCGCTCTGGTGGCCTCAGGAAAGGCCAGTCCCCATGCCAGTTCCACGGGGGCCTCTCGGGATTCCTCTCCCGTCGATGCCGGGGCCTAAGACCTTGTGTGGAGTCGGGGCCGGAACCTGAGGATTCCTCGCCACTGCTGACATGGACCTTGGGGTGCTTCTGGAGTCTCCCCAGGGGAGTCAGTCCTCGTCTCGAATGCGGGCATGCACTTGCGCTTTCCTCCAGAGCGGTAGCAGCAGTGTCACGCAGTCCGCCGCGTGGATCAAAGGATCTATGGTTTTCCCTCGAGTCTTTTCCACGAGGCTTTCCCACGAGGCTTTCCCACAGGGCTGTCCCACGTGCACACGTGGTGGGAGTGGATCCTCGGCTTGAACGTCAAGGCAGTGCAGGGAAAACAGGTTCCTCTGGAATGGACTGACACATCTGGGGGACTCTTGGAATGGTGGCACGACCCTGGAGTTCCTCTCGCCTTTCCTGTGGAGAGCGCCTCCTCTTGAGATGCGACGGGAACGCCGGGAATTCTTTCCCTACGAAACAGGGAAAGGATCCCTCATCTCGAGCTAGGAGGCGGAAACGGGGCTCCCCTGGATGTGTGCGGGACCCACGTGCTTCCTCTCGAGTGGAGACGGGTATGTCGGGGAACTTCTTGAGTTGCAGCAAGGGTGTGAAGGACCCTTTGGAAGTTCCAGTTGTTAGACGTGATTAGCCTCGAGAAGCCTCATCGGAAATGGGCCTCATCTCGCCTGGAGGGCAAAACCTCCTGGATTTTCTCGAGTTGCGGCAGGTGCTCTCGACTTACGACGGGGATCTCAGGGACCCGCTCTGGTGGCCTCAGGAAAGGGCAGTCCCCATGCGAGTTCCTCGGGGTCCTCTCGGGATTCCTCTCCCGTCGATGCCGGGGCCTAAGACCTTGTGTGGAGTCGGGGCCGGAACCTGAGGATTCCTCTCCAGTGCTGACATGGATCTTGGGGTACTTCTGGAGTCTCCCCAGGGGAGTCAGTCCTCGTCTCGAATGCGGGCATGCACTTGCGCTTTCCTCCAGAGAGGTAGCAGCAGTGTCACGCAGTCCGCCGCGTGGATCAAAAGATCTATGGTTTTCCCTCGAGTCTTTCCCACGAGGCTTTCCCACGAGGCTTTCCCACAGGGCTGTCCCACGTGCACACGTGGTGGGAGTCGATCCTCGGCTTGAACGTCAAGGCAGTGCAGGGAAAACAGGTTCCTCTGGAATGGACTGACACATCTGGGGGACTCTTGGAATGGTGTCACGACCCTGGAGTTCCTCTCGCCTTTCCTGTGGAGAGCGCCTCCTCTTGAGATGCGACGGGAACGCCGGGAATTCTTTCCCTACGAAACAGGGAAAGGATCCCTCATCTCGAGCTAGGAGGCGGAAACTGGGCTCCCCTGGATGTTTGCGGGACCCCACGTGCTTCCTCTCGAGTGCAGACGGGTTTGTCGGGGAACTCTTGAGTTGCAGCAAGGGTGTGAAGGACCCTTTGGAAGTTCCAGTGGTTAGATGTGATTGGCCTCGAGAAGCCTCAGCGGAAATGGGCCTCATCTCGCCTGGAGGGCAAAACCTCCTGGATTTTCTCGAGTTGCGGCAGGTGCTCACGACCTACGACGGGGACCTCAGGGACCCGCTCTGGTGGCCTCAGGAAAGGCCAGTCCCCATGCCAGTTCCTCGGGGGCCTCTCGGGATTCCTCTCCCGTCGATGCCGGGGCCTAAGACCTTGTGTGGAGTCGGGGCCGGAACCTGAGGATTCCTCGCCACTGCTGACATGGACCTCGGGGTACTTCTGGAGTCTCCCCAGGGGAGTCAGTCCTCGTCTCGAATGCGGGCATGCACTTGCGCTTTCCTCCAGAGCGGTAGCAGCAGTGTCACGCAGTCCGCCGCGTGGATCAAAGGATCTATGGTTTTCCCTCGAGTCTTTCCCACGAGGCTTTCCCACGAGGCTTTCCCACAGGGCTGTCCCACGTGCACACGTGGTGGGAGTGGATCCTCGGCTTGAACGTCAAGGCAGTGCAGGGAAAACAGGTTCCTCTGGAATGGACTGACACATCTGGGGGACTCTTGGAATGGTGTCACGACCCTGGAGTTCCTCTCGCCTTTCCTGTGGAGAGCGCCTCCTCTTGAGATGCGACGGGAACGCCGGGAATTCTTTCCCTACGAAACAGGGAAAGGATCCCTCATCTCGAGCTAGGAGGCGGAAACTGGGCTCCCCTGGATGTGTGCGGGACACCACGTGCTTCCTCTCGAGTGCAGACGGGTATGTCGGGGAACTTCTTGAGTTGCAGCAAGGATGTGAAGGACCCTCTTAAAGTTCCAGTGGTTAGATGTGATTGGCCTCGAGAAGCCTCAGCGGAAATGGGCCTCATCTCGCCTGGAGGGCAAAACCTCCTGTATTTTCTCGAGTTGCAGCAGGTGCTCTCGACTTACGACGGGGACCTCAGGGACCCGCTCTGGTGGCCTCAGGAAAGGCCAGTCCCCATGCGAGTTCCTCGGGGGCCTCTCGGCATTCCTCTCCCGTCTATGCCGGGGCCTAAGACCTTGTGTGGAGACGGGGCCGGAACCTGAGGATTCCTCTCCAGTGCTGACATGGATCTTGGGGTACTTCTGGCGTCTCCCCAGGGGAGTCAGTCCTCGTCTCGAATGCGGGCATGCACTTGCGCTTTCCTCCAGAGATGTAGCAGCAGTGTCACGCAGTCCGCCGCGTGGATCAAAGGATCTATGGTTTTCCCTCGAGTCTTTCCCACGAGGCTTTCCCACGAGGCTTTCCCACAGGGCTGTCCCACGTGCACACGTGGTGGGAGTCGATCCTCGGCTTGAACGTCAAGGCAGTGCAGGGAAAACAGGTTCCTCTGGAATGGACTGACACATCTGGGGGACTCTTGGAATGGTGGCATGACCCTGGAGTTCCTCTCTCCTTTCCTGTGGAGAGCGCCTCCTCTTGAGATGCGACGGGAACGCCGGGAATTCTTTCCCTACGAAACAGGGAAAGGATCCCTCATCTCGAGCTAGGAGGCGGAAACGGGGCTCCCCTGGATGTTTGCGGGACCCCACGTGCTTCCTCTCGAGTGCAGACGGGTTTGTCGGGGAACTCTTGAGTTGCAGCAAGGGTGTGAAGGACCCTTTGGAAGTTCCAGTGGTTAGATGTGATTGGCCTCGAGAAGCCTCAGCGGAAATGGGCCTCATCTCGCCTGGAGGGCAAAACCTCCTGGATTTTCTCGAGTTGCGGCAGGTGCTCACGACCTACGACGGGGACCTCAGGGACCCGCTCTGGTGGCCTCAGGAAAGGCCAGTCCCCATGCCAGTTCCTCGGGGGCCTCTCGGGATTCCTCTCCCGTCGATGCCGGGGCCTAAGACCTTGTGTGGAGTCGGGGCCGGAACCTGAGGATTCCTCGCCAGTGCTGACATGGACCTTGGGGTACTTCTGGAGTCTCCCCAGGGGAGTCAGTCCTCGTCTCGAATGCGGGCATGCACTTGCGCTTTCCTCCAGAGCGGTAGCAGCAGTGTCACGCAGTCCGCCGCGTGGATCAAAGGATCTATGGTTTTCCCTCGAGTCTTTCCCACGAGGCTTTCCCACGAGGCTTTCCCACAGGGCTGTCCCACGTGCACACGTGGTGGGAGTGGATCCTCGGCTTGAACGTCAAGGCAGTGCAGGGAAAACAGGTTCCTCTGGAATGGACTGACACATCTGGGGGACTCTTGGAATGGTGGCACGACCCTGGAGTTCCTCTCGCCTTTCCTGTGGAGAGCGCCTCCTCTTGAGATGCGACGGGAACGCCGGGAATTCTTTCCCTACGAAACAGGGAAAGGATCCCTCATCTCGAGCTAGGAGGCGGAAACGGGGCTCCCCTGGATGTGTGCGGGACCCACGTGCTTCCTCTCGAGTGGAGACGGGTATGTCGGGGAACTTCTTGAGTTGCAGCAAGGGTGTGAAGGACCCTTTGGAAGTTCCAGTGGTTAGACGTGATTAGCCTCGAGAAGCCTCAGCGGAAATGGGCCTCATCTCGCCTGGAGGGCAAAACCTCCTGGATTTTCTCGAGTTGCGGCAGGTGCTCTCGACTTACGACGGGGATCTCAGGGACCCGCTCTGGTGGCCTCAGGAAAGGCCAGTCCCCATGCGAGTTCCTCGGGGTCCTCTCGGGATTCCTCTCCCGTCGATGCCGGGGCCTAAGACCTTGTGTGGAGTCGGGGCCGGAACCTGAGGATTCCTCTCCAGTGCTGACATGGATCTTGGGGTACTTCTGGAGTCTCCCCAGGGGAGTCAGTCCTCGTCTCGAATGCGGGCATGCACTTGCGCTTTCCTCCAGAGAGGTAGCAGCAGTGTCACGCAGTCCGCCGCGTGGATCAAAAGATCTATGGTTTTCCCTCGAGTCTTTCCCACGAGGCTTTCCCACGAGGCTTTCCCACAGGGCTGTCCCACGTGCACACGTGGTGGGAGTCGATCCTCGGCTTGAACGTCAAGGCAGTGCAGGGAAAACAGGTTCCTCTGGAATGGACTGACACATCTGGGGGACTCTTGGAATGGTGGCACGACCCTGGAGTTCCTCTCGCCTTTCCTGTGGAGAGCGCCTCCTCTTGAGATGCGACGGGAAGGCCGGGAATTCTTTCCCTACGAAACAGGGAAAGGATCCCTCATCTCGAGCTAGGAGGCGGAAACGGGGCTCCCCTGGATGTGTGCGGGACCCACGTGCTTCCTCTCGAGTGGAGATGGGCATGTCGGGGAACTTCTTGAGTTGCAGCAAGGGTGTGAAGGACCCTTTGGAAGTTCCAGTGGTTAGACGTGATTAGCCTCGAGAAGCCTCAGCGGAAATGTGCCTCATCTCGCCTGGAGGGCAAAACCTCCTGGATTTTCTCGAGTTGCGGCAGGTGCTCTCGACTTACGACGGGGACCTCAGGGACCCGCTCTGGTGGCCTCAGGAAAGGCCAGTCCCCATGCGAGTTCCTCGGGGGCCTCTCGGCATTCCTCTCCCGTCGATGCCGGGGCCTAAGACCTTGTGTGGAGTCGGGGCCGGAACCTGAGGATTCCTCTCCAGTGTTGACATGGATCTTGGGGTACTTCTGGAGTCTCCCCAGGGGAGTCAGTCCTCGTCTCGAATGCGGGCATGCACTTGCACTTTCCTCCAGAGCGGTAGCAGCAGTGTCACGCAGTCCGCCGCGTGGATCAAAGGATCTATGGTTTTCCCTCGAGTCTTTCCCACGAGGCTTTCCCACGAGGCTTTCCCACAGGGCTGTCCCACGTGCACACGTGGTGGGAGTCGATCCTCGGCTTGAACGTCAAGGCAGTGCAGGGAAAACAGGTTCCTCTGGAATGGACTGACACATCTGGGGGACTCTTGGAATGGTGGCACGACCCTGGAGTTCCTCTCGCCTTTCCTGTGGAGAGCGCCTCCACTTGAGATGCGACGGGAACGCCGGGAATTCTTTCCCTACGAAAGAGGGAAAGGATCACTCATCTCGAGCTAGGAGGCGGAAACGGGGCTCCCCTGGATGTGTGCGGGACCCACGTGCTTCCTCTCGAGTGGAGACGGGTATGTCGCGGAACTGCTTGAGTTGCAGCAAGGGTGTGAAGGACCCTTTGGAAGTTCCAGTGGTTAGATGTGATCAGCCTCGAGAAGCCTCAGCGGAAATGGGCCTCAACTCGCCTGGAGGGCAAAACCTCCTGGATTTTCTCGAGTTGCGGCAGGTGCTCTCGACTTACGACGGGGACCTCAGGGACCCGCTCTGGTGTCCTCAGGAAAGGCCAGTCCCCATGCGAGTTCCTCGGGGGACTCTCGGGATTCCCCTCCCGTCGATGCCGGGGCCTAAGACCTTGTGTGGAGTCGGAGCCGGAACCTGAGGATTCCTCCCCAGTGCTGACATGGATCTTGGGGTACTTCTGGAGTCTCCCAAGGGGAGTCGTCCTCGTCTCGAATGCGGGCATGCACTTGCGCTTTCCTGCAGAGCGGTAGCAGCCGTGTCACGCAGTCCGCCGCGTGGATCAAAGGATCTATGGTTTTCCCTCGAGTCTTTCCCACGAGGCTTTCCCACGAGGCTTTCCCACAGGGCTGTCCCACGTGCACACGTGGTGGGAGTCGATCCTCGGCTTGAACGTCAAGGCAGTGCAGGGAAAACATGTTCCTCTGGAATGGACTGACACATCTGGGGGACTCTTGGAATGGTGTCACGCCCCTGGAGTTCCTCTCGCCTTTCCTGTGGAGAGCGCCTCCTCTTGAGATGCGACGGGAACGCCGGGAATTCTTTCCCTTCGAAACAGGGAAAGGATCCCTCATCTCGAGCTAGGAGGCGGAAACGGGGCTCCCCTGGATGTGTGCGGGACACCACGTGCTTCCTCTCGAGTGCAGACGGGTATGTCGGGGAACTTCTTGAGTTGCAGCAAGGGTGTGAAGGACCCTCTGAAAGTTCCAGTAGTTAGATGTGATTGGCCTCGAGAAGCCTCAGCGGAAATGGGCCTCATCTCGCCTGGAGGGCAAAACCTCCTGGATTTTCTCGAGTTGCGGCAGGTGCTCTCGACTTACGACGGGGACCTCAGGGACCCGCTCTGGTGGCCTCAGGAAAGGCCAGTCCCCATGCGAGTTCCTCGGCGGCCTCTCGGGATTCCTCTCCCGTCGATGCCGGGGCCTAAGACCTTGTGTGGAGTCGGGGCCGGAACCTGAGGATTCCTCTCCAGTGCTGACATGGATCTTGGGGTACTTCTGGAGTCTCCCCAAGGAAGTCAGTCCTCGTCTCGAATGCGGGCATGCACTTGCGCTTTCCTCCAGAGCGGTAGCAGCCGTGTCACGCAGTCCGCCGCGTGGATCAAAGGATCTATGGTTTTCCCTCGAGTCTTTCCCACGAGGCTTTCCCACGAGGCTATCCCACAGGGCTGTCCCACGTGCACACGTGGTGGGAGTCGATCCTCGGCTTGAACGTCAAGGCAGTGCAGGGAAAACAGGTTCCTCTGGAATGGACTGACACATCTGGGGGACTCTTGGAATGGTGTCACGACCCTGGAGTTCCTCTCGCCTTTCCTGTGGAGAGCGCCTCCTCTTGAGATGCGACGGGAACGCCGGGAATTCTTTCCCTACGAAACAGGGAAAGGATCCCTCATCTCGAGCTAGGAGGCGGAAACGGGGCTCCCCTGGATGTGTGCGGGACCCCAAGTGCTTCCTCTCGAGTGCAGACGGGTATGTCGGGGAACTTCTTGAGTTGCAGCAATGGTGTGAAGGACCCTTTGGAAGTTCCAGTGGTTAGATGTGATTGGCCTCGAGAAGCCTCAGCGGAAATGGGCCTCATCTCGCCTGGAGGGCAAAACCTCCTGGATTTACTCGAGTTGCGGCAGGTGCTCTCGACTTACAACGGGGACCTCAGGGACCCGCTCTGGTGGCCTCAGGAAAGGCCAGTCCCCATGCGAGTTCCTTGGGGGCGTCTCGGGATTCCTCTCCCGTCGATGCCGGGGCCTAAGCCCTTGTGTGGAGTCGGGGCCGGAACCTGAGGATTCCTCTCCAGTGCTGACATGGATCTTGGGGTACTTCTGTAGTCTCCCCAGGGGAGTCAGTCCTCGTCTCGAATGCGGGCATGCACTTGCGCTTTCCTCCAGAGCGGTAGCAGCAGTGTCACGAAGTCCGCCGCGTGGATCAAAGGATGTATGTTTTTCCCTCGAGTCTTTCCCACGAGTCTTTCCCACGAGGCTTTCCCACAGGGCTGTCCCACGTGCACACGTGGTGGGAGTCGATCCTCGGCTTGAACGTCAAGGCAGTGCAGGGAAAACAGGTTCCTCTGGAATGGGCTGATACATCTGGGGGACTCTCGGAATGGTGGCACGACCCTGGAGTTCCTCTCGCCTTTCCTGTGGAGAGCGCCTCCTCTTGAGATGCGACGGGAACGCCGGGAAATCTTTCCCTATGAAACAGGGAAAGGATCCCTCATCTCGAGCTAGGAGGCGGAAACGGGGCTCCCCTGGATGTGTGCGGGACACCACGTGCTTCCTCTCGAGTGGAGACGGGTATGTCGGGGCACTTCTTGAGTTGCAGCAAGGGTGTGAAGGACCCTTTGGTAATTCCAGTGGTTAGATGTGATTGGACTCGAGAAGCCTCAGCGGAAATGGGCCTCATCACGCCTGGAGGGCAAAACCTCCTGGATTTTCTCGAGTTGCGGCAGGTGCTCTCGACTTACGACGGGGACCTCAGGGAACCGCTCTGGTGGTCTCAGGAAAGGCCAGTCCCCATGCGAGTTCCTCGGGGGCCTCTCGGGATTCCTCTCCCGTCAATGCCGGGGCCTAAGACCTTGTGTGGAGTCGGGGCCGGAACCTGAGGATTCCTCTCCAGTGCTGACATGGATCTTGGGGTACTTCTGGAGCCTCCCCAAGGAAGTCAGTCCTCGTCTCGAATGCGGGCATGCACTTGCGCTTTCCTCCAGAGCGGTAGCAGCCGTGTCACGCAGTCCGCCGCGTGGATCAAAGGATCTATGGTTTTCCCTCAAGTCTTTCCCACGAGGCTTTCTCACGAGGCTTTCCCACAGGGCTGTCCCACGTGCACACGTGGTGGGAGTCGATCCTCGGCTTGAACGTCAAGGCAGTGCAGGGAAAACAGGTTCCTCTGGAATGGACTGACACATCTGGGGGACTCTTGGAATGGTGTCACGACCCTGGAGTTCCTCTCGCCTTTCCTGTGGAGAGCGCCTCCTCTTGAGATGCGACGGGAACGCCGGGAATACTTTCCCTACGAAACAGGGAAAGGATCCCTCATCTCGAGCTAGGAGGCGGAAACGGGGCTCCCCTGGATGTGTGCGGGACCCCACGTGCTTCCTCTCGAGTGCAGACGGGTATGTCGGGGAACTTCTTGAGTTGCAGCAAGGGTGTGAAGGACCCTCTGAAAGTTCCAGTGGTTAGATGTGATTGGCCTCGAGAAGCCTCAGCGGAAATGGGCCTCATCTCGCCTGGAGGGCAAAACCTCCTGGATTTTCTCGAGTTGCGGCAGGTGCTCTCGACTTACGACGGGGACCTCAGGGACCCGCTCTGGTGGCCTCAGGAAAGGCCAGTCCCCATGCGAGTTCCTCGGGGGCCTCTCGGGATTCCTCTCCCCTCGATGCCGGGGCCTAAGACCTTGTATGGAGTCGGGGCCGGAACCTGAGGATTCCTCTCCAGTGCTGACATGGATCCTGGGGTACTTCTGGAGTCTCCCCAGGGGAGTCAGTCCTCGTCTCGAATGCGGGCATGCACTTGCGCTTTCCTCCAGAGCGGTAGCAGCAGTGTCACGCAGTCCGCCGCGTGGATCAAAGGATCTATGGTTTTCCCTCCAGTCTTTCCCACGAGGCTTTCCCACGAGGCTTTCCCACAGGGCTGTCCCACGTGCTCACGTGGTGGGAGTCGATCCTCGGCTTGAACGTCAAGGCAGTGCAGGGAAAACAGGTTCCTCTGGAATGGGCTGATACATCTGGGGGACTCTCGGAATGGTGTCACGACGCTGGAGTTCCTCTTGCCTTTCCTGTGGATAGCGCCTCCTCTTGAGATGCGACGGGAACGCCGGGAATTCTTTCCCTATGAAACAGGGAAAGGATCCCTCATCTCGAGCTAGGAGGCGGAAACGGGGCTCCCCTGGATGTGTGCGGGACACCACGTGCTTCCTCTCGAGTGGAGACGGGTATGTCGGGGAAATTCTTGAGTTGCAGCAAGGTTGTGAAGGACCCTTTGGAAGTTCCAGTGGTTAGATGTGATTGGCCTCGAGAAGCCTCAGCGGAAATGGGCCTCATCACGCCTGGAGGGCAAAACCTCCTGGATTTTCTCGAGTTGCGGCAGGTGCTCTCGACTTACGACGGGGACCTCAGGGACCCGCTCTGGTGGCCTCAGGAAAGGCCAGTCCCCATGCGAGTTCCTCGGGGGCCTCTCGGGATTCCTCTCCCGTCGATGCCGGGGCCTAAGACCTTGTGTGGAGTCGGGGCCGGAACCTGAGGATTCCTCTCCAGTGCTGACATGGATCTTGGGGTACTTCTGGAGTCTCCCCAAGGAAGTCAGTCCTCGTCTCGAATGCGGGCATGCACTTGCGCTTTCCTCCAGAGCGGTAGCAGCCGTGTCACGCAGTCCGCCGCGTGGATCAAAGGATCTATGGTTTTCCCTCGAGTCTTTCCCACGAGGCTTTCCCACGAGGCTTTCCCACAGGGCTGTCCCACGTGCACACGTGGTGGGAGTCGATCCTCGGCTTGAACGTCAAGGCAGTGCAGGGAAAACAGGTTCCTCTGGAATGGACTGACACATCTGGGGGACTCTTGGAATGGTGTCACGACCCTGGAGTTCCTCTCGCCTTTCCTGTGGAGAGCGCCTCCTCTTGAGATGCGACGGGAACGCCGGGAATTCTTTCCCTACGAAACAGGGAAAGGATCCCTCATCTCGAGCTAGGAGGCGGAAACTGGGCTCCCCTGGATGTGTGCGGGACACCACGTGCTTCCTCTCGAGTGCAGACGGGTATGTCGGGGAACTTCTTGAGTTGCAGCAAGGATGTGAAGGACCCTCTGAAAGTTCCAGTGGTTAGATGTGATTGGCCTCGAGAAGCCTCAGCGGAAATGGGCCTCATCTCGCCTGGAGGGCAAAACCTCCTGGATTTTCTCGAGTTGCGGCAGGTGCTCTCGACTTACGACGGGGACCTCAGGGACCCGCTCTGGTGGCCTCAGGAAAGGCCAGTCCCCATGCGAGTTCCTCAGGGGCCTCTCGGGATTCTTCTCCCGTCGATGCCGGGGCCTAAGACCTTGTGTGGAGTCGGGGCCGGAACCTGAGGATTCCTCTCCAGTGCTGACATGGATCTTGGGGTACTTCTGGAGCCTCCCCAAGGAAGTCAGTCCTCGTCTCGAATGCGGGCATGCACTTGCGCTTTCCTCCAGAGCGGTAGCAGCCGTGTCACGCAGTCCGCCGCGTGGATCAAAGGATCTATGGTTTTCCCTCAAGTCTTTCCCACGAGGCTTTCCCCCGAGGCTTTCCCACAGGGCTGTCCCACGTGCACACGTGGTGGGAGTCGATCCTCGGCTTGAACGTCAAGGCAGTGCAGGGAAAACAGGTTCCTCTGGAATGGACTGACACATCTGGGGGACTCTTGGAATGGTGGCACGACCCTGGAGTTCCTCTCGCCTTTCCTGTGGAGAGCGCCTCCTCTTGAGATGCGACGGGAACGCCGGGAATACTTTCCCTACGAAACAGGGAAAGGATCCCTCATCTCGAGCTAGGAGGCGGAAACGGGGCTCCCCTGGATGTGTGCGGGACCCCACGTGCTTCCTCTCGAGTGCAGACGGGTATGTCGGGGAACTTCTTGAGTTGCAGCAAGGGTGTGAAGGACCCTCTAAAAGTTCCAGTGGTTAGATGTGATTGGCCTCGAGAAGCCTCAGCGGAAATGGGCCTCATCTCGCCTGGAGGGCAAAACCTCCTGGATTTTCTCGAGGTGCGGCAGGTGCTCTCGACTTACGACGGGGACCTCAGGGACCCGCTCTGGTGGGCTCAGGAAAGGCCAGTCCCCATGCGAGTTCCTCGGGGGCCTCTCGGGATTCCTCTCCCGTCGATGCCGGGGCCTAAGACCTTGTATGGAGTCGGGGCCGGAACCTGAGGATTCCTCTCCAGTGCTGACATGGATCCTGGGGTACTTCTGGAGTCTCCCCAGGGGAGTCAGTCCTCGTCTCGAATGCGGGCATGCACTTGCGCTTTCCTCCAGAGCGGTAGCAGCAGTGTCACGCAGTCCGCCGCGTGGATCAAAGGATCTATGGTTTTCCCTCGAGTCTTTCCCACGAGGCTTTCCCACGAGGCTTTCCCACAGGGCTGTCCCACGTGCACACGTGGTGGGAGTCGATCCTCGGCTTGAACGTCAAGGCAGTGCAGGGAAAACAGGTTCCTCTGGAATGGGCTGATACATCTGGGGGACTCTCGGAATGGTGTCACGACGCTGGAGTTCCTCTTGCCTTTCCTGTGGATAGCGCCTCCTCTTGAGATGCGACGGGAACGCCGGGAATTCTTTCCCTATGAAACAGGGAAAGGATCCCTCATCTCGAGCTAGGAGGCGGAAACGGGGCTCCCCTGGATGTGTGCGGGACACCACGTGCTTCCTCTCGAGTGGAGACGGGTATGTCGGGGAAATTCTTGAGTTGCAGCAAGGTTGTGAAGGACCCTTTGGAAGTTCCAGTGGTTAGATGTGATTGGCCTCGAGAAGCCTCAGCGGAAATGGGCCTCATCACGCCTGGAGGGCAAAACCTCCTGGATTTTCTCGAGTTGCGGCAGGTGCTCTCGACTTACGACGGGGACCTCAGGGACCCGCTCTGGTGGCCTCAGGAAAGGCCAGTCCCCATGCGAGTTCCTCGGGGGCCTCTCGGGATTCCTCTCCCGTCGATGCCGGGGCCTAAGACCTTGTGTGGAGTCGGGGCCGGAACCTGAGGATTCCTCTCCAGTGCTGACATGGATCTTGGGGTACTTCTGGAGTCTCCCCAAGGAAGTCAGTCCTCGTCTCGAATGCGGGCATGCACTTGCGCTTTCCTCCAGAGCGGTAGCAGCCGTGTCACGCAGTCCGCCGCGTGGATCAAAGGATCTATGGTTTTCCCTCGAGTCTTTCCCACGAGGCTTTCCCACGAGGCTTTCCCACAGGGCTGTCCCACGTGCACACGTGGTGGGAGTCGATCCTCGGCTTGAACGTCAAGGCAGTGCAGGGAAAACAGGTTCCTCTGGAATGGACTGACACATCTGGGGGACTCTTGGAATGGTGTCACGACCCTGGAGTTCCTCTCGCCTTTCCTGTGGAGAGCGCCTCCTCTTGAGATGCGACGGGAACGCCGGGAATTCTTTCCCTACGAAACAGGGAAAGGATCCCTCATCTCGAGCTAGGAGGCGGAAACTGGGCTCCCCTGGATGTGTGCGGGACACCACGTGCTTCCTCTCGAGTGCAGACGGGTATGTCGGGGAACTTCTTGAGTTGCAGCAAGGATGTGAAGGACCCTCTGAAAGTTCCAGTGGTTAGATGTGATTGGCCTCGAGAAGCCTCAGCGGAAATGGGCCTCATCTCGCCTGGAGGGCAAAACCTCCTGGATTTTCTCGAGTTGCGGCAGGTGCTCTCGACTTACGACGGGGACCTCAGGGACCCGCTCTGGTGGCCTCAGGAAAGGCCAGTCCCCATGCGAGTTCCTCAGGGGCCTCTCGGGATTCTTCTCCCGTCGATGCCGGGGCCTAAGACCTTGTGTGGAGTCGGGGCCGGAACCTGAGGATTCCTCTCCAGTGCTGACATGGATCTTGGGGTACTTCTGGAGCCTCCCCAAGGAAGTCAGTCCTCGTCTCGAATGCGGGCATGCACTTGCGCTTTCCTCCAGAGCGGTAGCAGCCGTGTCACGCAGTCCGCCGCGTGGATCAAAGGATCTATGGTTTTCCCTCAAGTCTTTCCCACGAGGCTTTCCCCCGAGGCTTTCCCACAGGGCTGTCCCACGTGCACACGTGGTGGGAGTCGATCCTCGGCTTGAACGTCAAGGCAGTGCAGGGAAAACAGGTTCCTCTGGAATGGACTGACACATCTGGGGGACTCTTGGAATGGTGGCACGACCCTGGAGTTCCTCTCGCCTTTCCTGTGGAGAGCGCCTCCTCTTGAGATGCGACGGGAACGCCGGGAATACTTTCCCTACGAAACAGGGAAAGGATCCCTCATCTCGAGCTAGGAGGCGGAAACGGGGCTCCCCTGGATGTGTGCGGGACCCCACGTGCTTCCTCTCGAGTGCAGACGGGTATGTCGGGGAACTTCTTGAGTTGCAGCAAGGGTGTGAAGGACCCTCTAAAAGTTCCAGTGGTTAGATGTGATTGGCCTCGAGAAGCCTCAGCGGAAATGGGCCTCATCTCGCCTGGAGGGCAAAACCTCCTGGATTTTCTCGAGGTGCGGCAGGTGCTCTCGACTTACGACGGGGACCTCAGGGACCCGCTCTGGTGGGCTCAGGAAAGGCCAGTCCCCATGCGAGTTCCTCGGGGGCCTCTCGGGATTCCTCTCCCGTCGATGCCGGGGCCTAAGACCTTGTATGGAGTCGGGGCCGGAACCTGAGGATTCCTCTCCAGTGCTGACATGGATCCTGGGGTACTTCTGGAGTCTCCCCAGGGGAGTCAGTCCTCGTCTCGAATGCGGGCATGCACTTGCGCTTTCCTCCAGAGCGGTAGCAGCAGTGTCACGCAGTCCGCCGCGTGGATCAAAGGATCTATGGTTTTCCCTCGAGTCTTTCCCACGAGGCTTTCCCACGAGGCTTTCCCACAGGGCTGTCCCACGTGCACACGTGGTGGGAGTCGATCCTCGGCTTGAACGTCAAGGCAGTGCAGGGAAAACAGGTTCCTCTGGAATGGGCTGATACATCTGGGGGACTCTCGGAATGGTGTCACGACGCTGGAGTTCCTCTTGCCTTTCATGTGGATAGCGCCTCCTCTTGAGATGCGACGGGAACGCCGGGAATTCTTTCCCTATGAAACAGGGAAAGGATCCCTCATCTCGAGCTAGGAGGCGGAAACGGGGCTCCCCTGGATGTGTGCAGGACACCACGTGCTTCCTCTCGAGTGGAGACGGGTATGTCGGGGAAATTCTTGAGTTGCAGCAAGGTTGTGAAGGACCCTTTGGAAGTTCCAGTGGTTAGATGTGATTGGCCTCGAGAAGCCTCAGCGGAAATGGGCCTCATCACGCCTGGAGGGCTAAACCTCCTGGATTTTCTCGAGTTGCGGCAGGTGCTCTCGACTTACGACGGGGACCTCAGGGACCCGCTCTGGTGGCCTCAGGAAAGGCCAGTCCCCATGCGAGTTCCTCGGGGGCCTCTCGGGATTCCTCTCCCGTCGATGCCGGGGCCTAAGACCTTGTGTGGAGTCGGGGCCGGAACCTGAGGATTCCTCTCCAGTGCTGACATGGATCTTGGGGTACTTCTGGAGTCTCCCCAAGGAAGTCAGTCCTCGTCTCGAATGCGGGCATGCACTTGCGCTTTCCTCCAGAGCGGTAGCAGCCGTGTCACGCAGTCCGCCGCGTGGATCAAAGGATCTATGGTTTTCCCTCGAGTCTTTCCCACGAGGCTTTCCCACGAGGCTTTCCCACAGGGCTGTCCCACGTGCACACGTGGTGGGAGTCGATCCTCGGCTTGAACGTCAAGGCAGTCCAGGGAAAACAGGTTCCTCTGGAATGGACTGACACATCTGGGGGACTCTTGTAATGGTGGCATGACCCTGGAGTTCCTCTCGCCTCTCCTGTGGAGAGCGCCTCCTCTTGAGATGCGACGGGAACGCCGGGAATACTTTCCCTACGAAACAGGGAAAGGATCCCTCATCTCGAGCTAGAAGGCGGAAACGGGGCTCCCCTGGATGTGTGCGGGACCCCACGTGCTTCCTCTCGAGTGGAGACGGGTATGTCGGGGAACTTCTTGAGTTGCAGCAATGGTGTGAAGGACCCTCTGAAAGTTCCAGTGGTTAGATGTGATTGGCCTCGAGAAGCCTCAGCGGAAATGGGCCTCATCTCGCCTGGAGGGCAAAACCTCCTGGATTTTCTCGAGTTGCGGCAGGTGCTCTCGACTTACGACGGGGACCTCAGGGACCCGCTCTGGTGGCCTCAGGAAAGGCCAGTCCCCATGCGAGTTCCTCGGGGGCCTCTCGGGATTCCTCTCCCGTCGATGCCGGGGCCTAAGACCTTGTATGGAGTCGGGGCCCGAACCTGAGGATTCCTCTCCAGTGCTGACATGGATCCTGGGGTACTTCTGGAGTCTCCCCAGGGGAGTCAGTCCTCGTCTCGAATGCGGGCATGCACTTGCGCTTTCCTCCAGAGCGGTAGCAGCAGTGTCACGCAGTCCGCCGCGTGGATCAAAGGATCTATGGTTTTCCCTCGAGTCTTTCCCACGAGGCTTTCCCACGAGGCTTTCCCACAGGGCTGTCCCACGTGCACACGTGGTGGGAGTCGATCCTCGGCTTGAACGTCAAGGCAGTGCAGGGAAAACAGGTTCCTCTGGAATGGGCTGATACATCTGGGGGACTCTCGGAATGGTGTCACGACCCTGGAGTTCCTCTCGCCTTTCCTGTGGAGAGCGCCTCCTCTTGAGATGCGACGGGAACGCCGGGAATTCTTTCCCTACGAAACAGGGAAAGGATCCCTCATCTCGAGCTAGGAGGCGGAAACTGGGCTCCCCTGGATGTGTGCGGGACACCACGTGCTTCCTCTCGAGTGGAGACGGGTATGTCGGGGAAATTCTTGAGTTGCAGCAAGGGTGTGAAGGACCCTTTGGAAGTTCCAGTGGTTAGATGTGATTAGCCTCGAGAAGCCTCAGCGGAAATGGGCCTCATCTCGCCTGGAGGGCAAAACCTCCTGGATTTTCTCGAGTTGCGGCAGGTGCTCTCGACTTACGACGGGGACCTCAGGGACCCGCTCTGGTGGCCTCAGGAAAGGCCAGTCCCCATGCGAGTTCCTCGGGGGCTTCTCGGGATTCCTCTCCCGTCGATGCCGTGGCCTAAGACCTTGTGTGGAGTCGGGGCCGGAACTTGAGGGTTCCTCTCCAGTGCTGACATGGATCTTGGGGTACTTCTGGAGTCTCCCCAAGGAAGTCAGTCCTCGTCTCGAATGCGGGCATGCACTTGCGCTTTCCTCCAGAGCGGTAGCAGCCGTGTCACGCAGTCCGCCGCGTGGATCAAAGGATCGCTGGTTTTCCCTCGAGTCTTTCCCACGAGGCTTTCCCGCGAGGCTTTCCCACAGGGCTGTCCCACGTGCACACGTGGTGGGAGTCGATCCTCGGCTTGAATGTCAAGGCAGTGCAGGGAAAACAGGTTCCTCTGGAATGGACTGACACATCTGGGGGACTCTTGGAATGGTGTCACGACCCTGGAGTTCCTCTCGCCTTTCCTGTGGAGAGCGCCTCCTCTTGAGATGCGACGGGAACGCCGGGAATTCTTTCCCTACGAAACAGGGAAAGGATCCCTCATCTCGAGCTAGGAGGCGGAAACGGGGTCCCCTGGATGTGTGCGGGATCCCACGTGCTTCCTCTCGAGTGGAGACGGGTATGTCGGGGAACTTCTTGAGTTGCAGCAAGTGTGTGAAGGACCCTTTGGAAGTTCCAGTGGTTAGATGTGATTGGCCTCGAGAAGCCTCAGCGGAAATGGGCCTCATCTCGCCTGGAGGGCAAAACCTCCTGGATTTTCTCGAGTTGCGGCAGGTGCTCTCGACTTACGACGGGGACCTCAGGGACCCGCTCTGGTGGCCTCAGGAAAGGCCAGGCCCCATGCGAGTTCCTCGGGGGCCTCTCGGGATTCCTCTCCCGTCGATGCCGGGGCCTAAGACCTTGTGTGGAGTCGGGGCCGGAACCGGAGGATTCCTCTCCAGTGCTGACATGGATCTTGGGGTACTTCTGGAGTCTCCCCAGGGGAGTCAGTCCTCGTCTCGAATGCAGGCATGCACTTGCGCTTTCCTCCAGAGCGGTAGCAGCAGTGTCACGCAGTCCGCCGCCTGGATCAAAGGATCTATGGTTTTCCCTCGAGTCTTTCCCACGAGGCTTTCCCACGAGGCTTTCCCACAGGGCTGTCCCACGTGCACACGTGGGGGGGGTCGATCCTCGGCTTGAACGTCAAGGCAGTGCAGGGAAAACAGGTTCCTCTGGAATGGACTGACACATCTGGGGGACTCTTGGAATGGTGGCACGACCCTGGAGTTCCTCTCGCCTTTCCTGTGGAGAGCGCCTCCTCTTGAGATGCGACGGGAACGCCGGGAATTCTTTCCCTGCGAAACAGGGAAAGGATCCCTCATCTCGAGCTAGGAGGCAGAAACGGGGCTCCGCTGGATGTGTGCGGGACCCCACGTGCTTCCTCTCGAGTGGAGACGGGTATGTCGGGGAACTTCTTGAGTTGCAGCAAGGGTGTGAAGGACCCTTTGGAAGTTCCAGTGGTTAGATGTGATTGGCCTCGAGAAGCCTCAGCGGAAATGGGCCTCATCTCGCCTGGAGGGCAAAACCTCCTGGATTTTCTCGAGTTGCGGCAGGTGCTCTCGACTTACGACGGGGACCTCAGGGACCCGCTCTGGTGGCCTCAGGAAAGGCCAGTCCCCATGCGAGTTCCTCGGGGGCCTCTCGGGATTCCTCTCCCGTCGATGCCGGGGCCTAAGACCTTGTGTGGAGTCGGGGCCGGAACCCGAGGATTCCTCTCCAGTGCTGACATGGATCTTGGGGTACTTCTGGAGTCTCCCCAGGGAAGTCAGTCCTCGTCTCGAATGCGGGCATGCACTTGCGCTTTCCCCCAGAGCGGTAGCAGCAGTGTCACGCAGTCCGCCCCGTGGATCAAAGGATCTATGGTTTTCCCTCGAGTCTTTCCCAAGAGGCTTTCCCACGAGGCTTTCCAACAGGGCTGTCCCACGTGCACACATGGTGGGTGTCGATCCTCTGCTTGAACGTCAAGGCAGTGCAGGGAAAACAGGTTCCTCTGGAATGGGCTGAACACATCTCGGGGACTCTTGGAATGGTGTCTCGACCCTGGAGTTCCTCTCGCCTTTCCTGTGGAGAGCGCCTCCTCTTGAGATGCGACGGGAACGCCGAGAATTCTTTCCCTACGAAACAGGGAAAGGATCCCTCATCTCGAGCTAGGAGGCGGAAACGGGGCTCCCCTGGATGTGTGCGGGACACCACGTGCTTCCTCTCGAGTGGAGACGGGTATGTCGGGGAACTTCTTGAGTTGCAGCAATGGTGTGAAGGACCCTTTGGAAGTTCCAGTGGTTAGATGTGATTGGCCTCGAGAAGCCTCAGCGGAAATGGGCCTCATCTCGCCTGGAGGGCAAAACCTCCTGGATTTTCTCGAGTTGCGGCAGGTGCTCTCGGCTTACGACGGGGACCTCAGGGACCCGCTCTGGTGGCCTCAGGAAAGGCCAGTCCCCATGCGAGTTCCTCGGGGGCCTCTCGGGATTCCTCTCCCGTCGATGCCGGGGCCTAAGACCTTGTGTGGAGTCGGGGCCGGAACCTGAGGATTCCTCTCCAGTGCTGACATGGATCTTGGGGTACTTCTGGAGTCTCCCCAGGGGAGTCAGTCCTCGTCTCGAATGCGGGCATGCACTTGCGCTTTCCTCCAGAGCGGTAGCAGCAGTGTCACGCAGTCCGCCGCGTGGATCAAAGGATCTATGGTTTTCCCTCGAGTCTTTCCCACGAGGCTTTCCCACGAGGCTTTCCCACAGGGCTGTCCCACGTGCACACGTGGTGGGAGTCGATCCTCGGCTTGAACGTCAAGGCAGTGCAGGGAAAACAGGTTCCTCTGGAATGGACTGACACATCTGGGGGACTCTTGGAATGGTGGCACGACCCTGGAGTTCCTCTCGCCTTTCCTGTGGAGAGCGCCTCCTCTTGAGATGCGACGGGAACGCCGGGAAATCTTTCCCTGCGAAACAGGGAAAGGATCCCTCATCTCGAGCTAGGAGGCAGAAACGGGGCTCCCCTGGATGTGTGCGGGACCCCACGTGCTTCCTCTCGAGTGGAGACGGGTATGTCGGGGAACTTCTTGAGTTGCAGCAAGGGTGTGAAGGACCCTTTGGAAGTTCCAGTGGTTAGATGTGATTGGCCTCGAGAAGCCTCAGCGGAAATGGGCCTCATTTCGCCTGGAGGGCAAAACCTCCTGGATTTTCTCGAGTTGCGGCAGGTGCTCTCGACTTACGACGGGGACCTCAGGGACCCGCTCTGGTGGCCTCAGGAAAGGCCAGTCCCCATGCGAGTTCCTCGGGGGCCTCTCGGGATTCCTCTCCCGTCGATGCCGGGGCCTAAGACCTTGTGTGGAGTCGGGGCCGGAACCTGAGGATTCCTCTCCAGTGCTGACATGGATCTTGGGGTACTTCTGGAGTCTCCCCAGAGGAGTCAGTCCTCGTCTCGAATGCGGGCATGCACTTGCGCTTTCCCCCAGAGCGGTAGCAGCAGTGTCACGCAGTCCGCCCCGTGGATCAAAGGATCTATGGTTTTCCCTCGAATCTTTCCCACGAGGCTTTCCCACGAGGCTTTCCAACAGGGCTGTCCCACGTGCACACGTGGTGGGTGTCGATCCTCTGCTTGAACGTCAAGGCAGTGCAGGGAAAACAGGTTCCTCTGGAATGGGCTGACACATCTGGGGGACTCTTGGAATGGTGTCTCGACCCTGGAGTTCCTCTCGCCTTTCCTGTGGAGAGCGCCTCCTCTTGAGATGCGACGGGAACGCCGAGAATTCTTTCCCTACGAAACAGGGAAAGGATCCCTCATCTCGAGCTAGGAGGCGGAAACGGGGCTCCCCTGGATGTGTGCGGGACACCACGTGCTTCCTCTCGAGTGGAGACGGGTATGTCGGGGAACTTCTTGAGTTGCAGCAAGGGTGTGAAGGACCCTTTGGAAGTTCCAGTGGTTAGATGTGATTGGCCTCGAGAAGCCTCAGCGGAAATGGGCCTCATCTCGCCTGGAGGGCAAAACCTCCTGGATTTTCTCGAGTTGCGGCAGGTGCTCTCGACTTACGACGGGGACATCAGGGAACCGCTCTGGTGGCCTCAGGAAAGGCCAGTCCCCATGCGAGTTCCTCGGGGGCGTCTCGGGATTCCTCTCCCGTCGATGCCGGGGCCTAAGACCTTGTGTGGAGTCGGGGCCCGAACCTGAGGATTCCTCTCCAGTGCTGACATGGATCTTGGGGTACTTCTGGAGTCTCCCCATGGGAGTCAGTCCTCTTCTCGAATGCGGGCATGCACTTGCGCTTTCCTCCAGAGCGGTAGCAGCAGTGTCACGCAGTCCGCCCCGTGGATCAAAGGATCTATGGTTTTCCCTCGAGTCTTTCCCACGAGGCTTTCCCACGAGGCTTTCCCACAGGGCTGTCCCACGTGCACACGTGGTGGGAGTCGATCCTCGGCTTGAACGTCAAGGCAGTGCAGGGAAAACAGGTTCCTCTGGAATGGACTGACACATCTGGGGGACTCTTGGAATGGTGGCACGACCCTGGAGTTCCTCTCGCCTTTCCTGTGGAGAGCGCCTCCTCTTGAGATGCGACGGGAACGCCGGGAATTCTTTCCCTACGAAACAGGGAAAGGATCCCTCATCTCGAGCTACGAGGCGGAAACGGGGCTCCCCTGGATGTGTGCGGGACCCCACGTGCTTCCTCTCGAGTGCAGACGGGTATGTCGGGGAACTTCTTGAGTTGCAGCAAGGGTGTGAAGGACCCTTTGGAAGTTCCAGTGGTTAGATGTGATTGGCCTCGAGAAGCCTCAGCGGAAATGGGCCTCATCTCGCCTGGAGGGCAAAACCTCCTGGATTATCTCGAGTTGCGGCAGGTGCTCTCGACTTACGACGGGGACCTCAGGGAACCGCTCTGGTGGCCTCAGGAAAGGCCAGTCCCCATGCGAGTTCCTCGGGGGCGTCTCGGGATTCCTCTCCCGTCGATGCCGGGGCCTAAGACCTTGTGTGGAGTCGGGGCCCGAACCTGAGGATTCCTCTCCAGTGCTGACATGGATCTTGGGGTATTTCTGGAGTCTCCCCAGGGGAGTCAGTCCTCTTCTCGAATGCGGGCATGCACTTGCGCTTTCCTCCAGAGCGGTAGCAGCAGTGTCACGCAGTCCGCCCCGTGGATCAAAGGATCTATGGTTTTCCCTCGAGTCTTTCCCACGAGGCTTTCCCACGAGGCTTTCCCACAGGGCTGTCCCAACTGCACACGTGGTGGGAGTCGATCCTCGGCTTGAACGTCAAGGCAGTGCAGGGAAAACAGGTTCCTCTGGAATGGACTGACACATCTGGGGGACTCTTGGAATGGTGGCACGACCCTGGAGTTCCTCTCGCCTTTCCTGTGGAGAGCGCCTCCTCTTGAGATGCGACGGGAACGCCGGGAATTCTTTCCCTACGAAACAGGGAAAGGATCCCTCATCTCGAGCTAGGAGGTGGAAACGGGGCTCCCCTGGATGTGTGCGGGACCCCACGTGCTTCCTCTCGAGTGGAGACGGGTATGTCGGGGAACTTCTTGAGTTGCAGCAATGGTGTGAAGGACCCTTTGGAAGTTCCAGTGATTAGATGTGATTGGCCTCGAGAAGCCTCAGCGGAAATGGGCCTCATCTCGCCTGGAGGGCAAAACCTCCTGGATTTTCTCGAGTTGCGGCAGGTGCTCTCGACTTACGACGGGGACCTCAGGGACCCGCTCTGGTGGCCTCAGGAAAGGCCAGTCCCCATGCGAGTTCCTCGGGGGCCTCTCGGGATTCCTCTCCCGTCGATGCCGGGGCCTAAGACCTTGTGTGGAGTCGGGGCCGGAACCTGAGGATTCCTCTCCAGTGCTGACATGGATCTTGGGGTATTTCTGGAGTCTCCCCAGGGGAGTCAGTCCTCGTCTCGAATGCGGGCATGCACTTGCGCTTTCCTCCAGAGCGGTAGCAGCAGTGTCACGCAGTCCGCCGCGTGGATCAAAGGATCTATGGTTTTCCCTCGAGTCTTTCCCACGAGGCTTTCCCACGAGGCTTTCCCACAGGGCTGTCCCACGTGCACACGTGGTGGGAGTCGATCCTCGGCTTGAACGTCAAGGCAGTGCAGGGAAAACAGGTTCCTCTGGAATGGACTGACACATCTGGGGGACTCTTGGAATGGTGGCACGACCCTGGAGTTCCTCTCGCCTTTCCTGTGAAGAGCGCCTCCTCTTGAGATGCGACGGGAACGCCGGGAATTCTTTCCCTACGAAACAGGGAAAGGATCCCTCATCTCGAGCTAGGAGGCGGAAACGGGGCTCCCCTGGATGTGTGCGGGACCCCACGTGCTTCCTCTCGAGTGCAGACGGGTATGTCGGGGCACTTCTTGAGTTGCAGCAAGGGTGTGAAGGACCCTTTGGAAGTTCCAGTGGTTAGATGTGATTGGCCTCGAGAAGCCTCAGCGGAAATGGGCCTCATCTCGCCTGGAGGGCAAAACCTCCTGGATTTTCTCGAGTTGCGGCAGGTGCTCTCGACTTACGACGGGGACCTCAGGGACCCGCTCTGGTGGCCTCAGGAAAGGCCAGTCCCCATGCGAGTTCCTCGGGGCCCTCTCGGGATTCCTCTCCCGTCGATGCCTGGGCCTAAGACCTTGTGTGGAGTCGGGGCCGGAACCTGAGGATTCCTCTCCAGTGCTGACATGGATCTTGGGGTACTTCTGGAGTCTCCCCAGGGGAGTCAGTCCTCGTCTCGAATGCGGGCATGCACTTGCGCTTTCCTCCAGAGCGGTAGCAGCAGTGTCACGCAGTCCGCCCCGTGGATCAAAGGATCTATGGTTTTCCCTCGAGTCTTTCCCACGAGGATTTCCCACGAGGCTTTCCCACAGGGCTGTCCCACGTGCACACGTGGTGGGAGTCGATCCTCGGCTTGAACGTCAAGGCAGTGCAGGGAAAACAGGTTGCTCTGGAATGGACTGACACATCTGGGGGACTCTTGGAGTGGTGTCTCGACCCTGGAGTTCCTCTCGCCTTTCCTGTGTAGAGCGCCTCCTCTTGAGATGCGACGGGAACGCCGAGAATTCTTTCCCTACGAAACAGGGAAAGGATCCCTCATCTCGAGCTAGGAGGCGGAAACGGGGCTCCCCTGGATGTGTGCAGGACCCCACGTGCTTCCTCTCGAGTGGAGACGGGTATGTCGGGGAACTTCTTGAGTTGCAGCAATGGTGTGAAGGACCCTTTTGAAGTTCCAGTGGTTAGATGTGATTGGCCTCGAGAAGCCTCAGCGGAAATGGGCCTCATCTCGCCTGGAGGGCAAAACCTCCTGGATTTTCTCGAGTTGCGGCAGGTGCTCTCAACTTACGACGGGGACCTCAGGGACCCGCTCTGGTGGCCTCAGGAAAGGCCAGTCCCCATGCGAGTTCCTCGGGGGCCTCTCGGGATTCCTCTCCCGTCGATGCCGGGGTCTAAGACCTTGTGTGGAGTCGGGGCCGGAACCTGAGGATTCCTCTCCAGTGCTGTCACGGATCTTTAGGTACTTCTGGAGTCTCCCCAGGGGAGTCAGTCCTCGTCTCAAATGCGGGCATGCACTTGCGCTTTCCTCCAGAGCGGTAGCAGCAGTGTCACGCAGTCCGCCGCGTGGATCAAAGGATCTATGGTTTTCCCTCGAGTCTTTCCCACGAGGCTTTCCCACGAGGCTTTCCCACAGGGCTGTCCCACGTGCACACGTGGTGGGAGTCGATCCTCGGCTTGAACGTCAAGGCAGTGCAGGGAAAACAGGTTCCTCTGGAATGGACTGACACATCTGGGGGACTCTTGGAATGGTGGCACGACCCTGGAGTTCCTCTCACCTTTCCTGTGGAGAGCGCCTCCTCTTGAGATGCGACGGGAACGCCGGGAATTCTTTCCCTACGAAACAGGGAAAGGATCTCTCATCTCGAGCTAGGAGGCGGAAACGGGGCTCCCCTGGATGTGTGCGGGAAACCACGTGCTTCCTCTCTTGTGGAGACGGGTATGTCGGGGAACTTCTTGAGTTGCAGCAAGGGTGTGAAGAACCCTTTGGAAGTTCCAGTGGTTAGATGTGATTGGCCTCGAGAAGCCTCAGCGGAAATGGGCCTCATCTCACCAGGAGGGCAAAACCTCCTGGATTTTCTCGAGTTGCGGCAGGTGCTCTCGACTTACGACGGGGACCTCAGGGACCCGCTCTGGTGGCCTCAGGAAAGGCCAGTCCCCATGCGAGTTCCTCGGGGGCGTCTCGGGATTCCTCTCCCGTCGATGCCGGGGCCTAAGACCTTGTGTGGAGTCGGGGCCGGAACCTGAGGATTCCTCTCCAGTGCTGACATGGATCTTGGGGTACTTCTGGAGTCTCCCCAGGGGAGTCAGTCCTCGTCTCGAATGCGGGCATGCACTTGCGCTTTCCTCCAGAGCGGTAGCAGCAGTGTCACGCAGTCCGCCGCGTGGATCAAAGGATCTATGGTTTTCCCTCGAGTCTTTCCCACGAGGCTTTCCCACGAGGCTTTCCCACAGGGCTGTCCCACGTGCACACGTGGTGGGAGTCGATCCTCGGCTTGAACGTCAAGGCAGTGCAGGGAAAACAGGTTCCTCTGGAATGGACTGACACATCTGGGGGACTCTTGGAATGGTGGCACGACCCTGGAGTTCCTCTCGCCTTTCCTGTGGAGAGCGCCTCCTCTTGAGATGCGACGGGAACGCCGGGAATTCTTTCCCTACGAAACAGGGAAACGATCCCTCATCTCGAGCTAGGAGGCGGAAACGGGGCTCCCCTGGATGTGTGCGGGACCCCACGTGCTTCCTCTCGAGTGGAGACGGGTATGTCGGGGAACTTCTTGAGTTGCAGCAATGGTGTGAAGGACCCTTTGGAAGTTCCAGTGGTTAGATGTGATTGGCCACGAGAAGCCTCATTGGAAATGGGCCTCATCTCGCCTGGAGGGCAAAACCTCCTGGATTTTCTCGAGTTGCGGCACGTGCTCTCGACTTACGACGGGGACCTCAGGGAACCGCTCTGGTGGCCTCAGGAAAGGCCAGTCCCCATGCGAGTTCCTCGGGGGCCTCTCGGGATTCCTCTCCCGTCGATGCCGGGGCCTAAGACCTTGTGTGGAGTCGGGGCCGGAACCTGAGGATTCCTCTCCAGTGCTGACATGGATCTTGGGGTACTTCTGGAGTCTCCCCAGGGGAGTCAGTCCTCGTCTCGAATGCGGGCATGCACTTGCGCTTTCCTCCAGAGCGGTAGCAGCAGTGTCACGCAGTCCGCCGCGTGGATCAAAGGATCTATGGTTTTCCCTCGAGTCTTTCCCACGAGGCTTTCCCACGAGGCTTTCCCACAGGGCTGTCCCACGTGCACACGTGGTGGGAGTCGATCCTCGGCTTGAACGTCAAGGCAGTGCAGGGAAAACAGGTTCCTCTGGAATGGACTGACACATCTGGGGGACTCTTGGAATGGTGGCACGACCCTGGAGTTCCTCTCGCCTTTCCTGTGGAGAGCTCCTCCTCTTGAGATGCGACGGGAACGCCGGGAATTCTTTCCCTACGAAACAGGGAAAGGATCCCTCATCTCGAGCTAGGAAGCGGAAACGGGGCTCCCCTGTATGTGTGCGGGACCCCACGTGCTTCCTCTCGAGTGAAGACGGGTATGTCGGGGAACTTCTTGAGTTGCAGCAATGGTGTGAAGGACCCTTTGGAAGTTCCAGTGGTTAGATGTGATTGGCCTCGAGAAGCCTCAGCGGAAATGGGCCTCATCTGGCCTGGAGTGCAAAACCTCCTGGATTTTCTCGAGTTGCGGCAGGTGCTCTCGACTTACGACGGGGACCTCAGGGACCCGCTCTGGTGGCCTCAGGAAAGGCCAGTCCCCATGCGAGTTCCTCGGGGGCGTCTCGGGATTCCTCTCCCCGCGATCCCGGGGCCTAAGACCTTGTGTGGAGTCGGGGCCGGAACTTGAGGATTCCTCTCCAGTGCTGACATGGATCTTGGGTTACTTCTGGAGTCTCCTCAGGGGCGTCAGTCCTCGTCTCGAATGCGGGCATGCACTTGCGCTTTCCTCCAGAGCGGTAGCAGCAGTGTCACGCAGTCCGCCGCGTGGATCAAAGGATCTATGGTTTTCCCTCGAGTCTTTCCCACGAGGATTTCCCACGAGGCTTTCCCACAGGGCTGTCCCACGTGCACACGTGGTGGGAGTCGATCCTCGGCTTGAACGTCAAGGCAGTGCAGGGAAAACAGGTTGCTCTGGAATGGACTGACACATCTGGGGGACTCTTGGAATGGTGTCTCGACCCTGGAGTTCCTCTCGCCTTTCCTGTGGAGAGCGCCTCCTCTTTAGATGCGACGGGAACGCCGGGAATTCTTTCCCTACGAAACAGGGAAAGGATCCCTCATCTCGATCTAGGAGGCGGAAACGGGGCTCCCCTGGATGTGTGCGGGACCCCACGTGCTTCCTCTCGAGTGGAGACGGGTATGTCGGGGAACTTCTTGAGTTGCAGCAAGGGTGTGAAGGACCCTTTGGAAGTTCCAGTGGTTAGGTGTGATTGGCCTCGAGAAGCCTCAGCGGAAATGGGCCTCATCTCGCCTGGAGGGCAAAACCTCCTGGATTTTCTCGAGTTGCGGCAGGTGCTCTCGACTTACGACGGGGACCTCAGGGACCCGCTCTGGTGACCTCAGGACAGGCCAGTCCCCATGCGAGTTCCTCGGGGGCCTCTCGGGATTCCTCTCCCGTCGATGCCGGGGCCTAAGACCTTGTGTGGAGTCGGGGCCGGAACCTGAGGATTCCTCTCCAGTGCTGACATGGATCTTGGGGTACTTCTGGAGTCTCCCCAGGGGAGTCAGTCCTCGACTCGAGTGCGGGCATGCACTTGCGCTTTCCTCCAGAGCGGTAGCAGCAGTGTCACGCAGTCCGCCGCGTGGATCAAAGGATCTATGGTTTTCCCTCGAGTCTTTCCCACGAGGCTTTCCCACGAGGCTTTCCCACAGGGCTGTCCCACGTGCACACGTGGTGGGAGTCGATCCTCGGCTTGAACGTCAAGGCAGTGCAGGGAAAACAGGTTCCTCTGGAATTGACTGACACATCTGGGGGACTCTTGGAATGGTGGGATAACCCTGAAGTTCCTCTCGCCTTTCCTGTGGAGAGCGCCTCACCTTGAGATGCGACGGGAACGCCGGGAATTCTTTCCCTACGAAACAGGGAAAGGATTCCTCATCTCGAGCTAGGAGGCGGAAACGGGGCTCCCCTGGATGTGTGCGGGACCCCACGTGCTTCCTCTCGAGTGGAGACGGGTATGTCGGGGAACTTCTTGAGTTGCAGCAATGGTGTGAAGGACCCTTTGGAAGTTCCAGTGGTTAGATGTGATTGGCCACGAGAAGCCTCATTGGAAATGGGCCTCATCTCGCCTGGAGGGCAAAACCTCCTGGATTTTCTCGAGTTGCGGCACGTGCTCTCGACTTACGACGGGGACCTCAGGGAACCGCTCTGGTGGCCTCAGGAAAGGCCAGTCCCCATGCGAGTTCCTCGGGGGCCTCTCGGGATTCCTCTCCCGTCGATGCCGGGGCCTAAGACCTTGTGTGGAGTCGGGGCCGGAACCTGAGGATTCCTCTCCAGTGCTGACATGGATCTTGGGGTACTTCTGGAGTCTCCCCAGGGGAGTCAGTCCTCGTCTCGAATGCGGGCATGCACTTGCGCTTTCCTCCAGAGCGGTAGCAGCAGTGTCACGCAGTCCGCCGCGTGGATCAAAGGATCTATGGTTTTCCCTCGAGTCTTTCCCACGAGGCTTTCCCACGAGGCTTTCCCACAGGGCTGTCCCACGTGCACACGTGGTGGGAGTCGATCCTCGGCTTGAACGTCAAGGCAGTGCAGGGAAAACAGGTTCCTCTGGAATGGACTGACACATCTGGGGGACTCTTGGAATGGTGGCACGACCCTGGAGTTCCTCTCGCCTTTCCTGTGGAGAGCTCCTCCTCTTGAGATGCGACGGGAACGCCGGGAATTCTTTCCCTACGAAACAGGGAAAGGATCCCTCATCTCGAGCTAGGAAGCGGAAACGGGGCTCCCCTGTATGTGTGCGGGACCCCACGTGCTTCCTCTCGAGTGAAGACGGGTATGTCGGGGAACTTCTTGAGTTGCAGCAATGGTGTGAAGGACCCTTTGGAAGTTCCAGTGGTTAGATGTGATTGGCCTCGAGAAGCCTCAGCGGAAATGGGCCTCATCTCGCCTGGAGTGCAAAACCTCCTGGATTTTCTCGAGTTGCGGCAGGTGCTCTCGACTTACGACGGGGACCTCAGGGACCCGCTCTGGTGGCCTCAGGAAAGGCCAGTCCCCATGCGAGTTCCTCGGGGGCGTCTCGGGATTCCTCTCCCCGCGATCCCGGGGCCTAAGACCTTGTGTGGAGTCGGGGCCGGAACTTGAGGATTCCTCTCCAGTGCTGACATGGATCTTGGGTTACTTCTGGAGTCTCCTCAGGGGCGTCAGTCCTCGTCTCGAATGGGGGCATGCACTTGAGCTTTCCTCCAGAGCGGTAGCAGCAGTGTCACGCAGTCCGCCGCGTGGATCAAAGGATCTATGGTTTTCCCTCGAGTCTTTCCCACGAGGATTTCCCACGAGGCTTTCCCACAGGGCTGTCCCACGTGCACACGTGGTGGGAGTCGATCCTCGGCTTGAACGTCATGGCAGTGCAGGGAAAACAGGTTGCTCTGGAATGGACTGACACATCTGGGGGACTCTTGGAATGGTGTCTCGACCCTGGAGTTCCTCTCGCCTTTCCTGTGGAGAGCGCCTCCTCTTTAGATGCGACGGGAACGCCGGGAATTCTTTCCCTACGAAACAGGGAAAGGATCCCTCATCTCGATCTAGGAGGCGGAAACGGGGCTCCCCTGGATGTGTGCGGGACCCCACGTGCTTCCTCTCGAGTGGAGACGGGTATGTCGGGGAACTTCTTGAGTTGCAGCAAGGGTGTGAAGGACCCTTTGGAAGTTCCAGTGGTTAGATGTGATTGGCCTCGAGAAGCCTCAGCGGAAATGGGCCTCATCTCGCCTGGAGGGCAAAACCTCCTGGATTTTCTCGAGTTGCGGCAGGTGCTCTCGACTTACGACGGGGACCTCAGGGACCCGCTCTGGTGACCTCAGGACAGGCCAGTCCCCATGCGAGTTCCTCGGGGGCCTCTCGGGATTCCTCTCCCGTCGATGCCGGGGCCTAAGACCTTGTGTGGAGTCGGGGCCGGAACCTGAGGATTCCTCTCCAGTGCTGACATGGATCTTGGGGTACTTCTGGAGTCTCCCCAGGGGAGTCAGTCCTCGACTCGAGTGCGGGCATGCACTTGCGCTTTCCTCCAGAGCGGTAGCAGCAGTGTCACGCAGTCCGCCGCGTGGATCAAAGGATCTATGGTTTTCCCTCGAGTCTTTCCCACGAGGCTTTCCCACGAGGCTTTCCCACAGGGCTGTCCCACGTGCACACGTGGTGGGAGTCGATCCTCGGCTTGAACGTCAAGGCAGTGCAGGGAAAACAGGTTCCTCTGGAATGGACTGACACATCTGGGGGACTCTTGGAATGGTGGCACGACCCTGGAGTTCCTCTCGCCTTTCCTGTGGAGAGCTCCTCCTCTTGAGATGCGACGGGAACGCCGGGAATTCTTTCCCTACGAAACAGGGAAAGGATCCCTCATCTCGAGCTAGGAAGCGGAAACGGGGCTCCCCTGTATGTGTGCGGGACCCCACGTGCTTCCTCTCGAGTGAAGACGGGTATGTCGGGGAACTTCTTGAGTTGCAGCAATGGTGTGAAGGACCCTTTGGAAGTTCCAGTGGTTAGATGTGATTGGCCTCGAGAAGCCTCAGCGGAAATGGGCCTCATCTCGCCTGGAGTGCAAAACCTCCTGGATTTTCTCGAGTTGCGGCAGGTGCTCTCGACTTACGACGGGGACCTCAGGGACCCGCTCTGGTGGCCTCAGGAAAGGCCAGTCCCCATGCGAGTTCCTCGGGGGCGTCTCGGGATTCCTCTCCCCGCGATCCCGGGGCCTAAGACCTTGTGTGGAGTCGGGGCCGGAACTTGAGGATTCCTCTCCAGTGCTGACATGGATCTTGGGTTACTTCTGGAGTCTCCTCAGGGGCGTCAGTCCTCGTCTCGAATGCGGGCATGCACTTGCGCTTTCCTCCAGAGCGGTAGCAGCAGTGTCACGCAGTCCGCCGCGTGGATCAAAGGATCTATGGTTTTCCCTCGAGTCTTTCCCACGAGGATTTCCCACGAGGCTTTCCCACAGGGCTGTCCCACGTGCACACGTGGTGGGAGTCGATCCTCGGCTTGAACGTCAAGGCAGTGCAGGGAAAACAGGTTGCTCTGGAATGGACTGACACATCTGGGGGACTCTTGGAATGGTGTCTCGACCCTGGAGTTCCTCTCGCCTTTCCTGTGGAGAGCGCCTCCTCTTTAGATGCGACGGGAACGCCGGGAATTCTTTCCCTACGAAACAGGGAAAGGATCCCTCATCTCGATCTAGGAGGCGGAAACGGGGCTCCCCTGGATGTGTGCGGGACCCCACGTGCTTCCTCTCGAGTGGAGACGGGTATGTCGGGGAACTTCTTGAGTTGCAGCAAGGGTGTGAAGGACCCTTTGGAAGTTCCAGTGGTTAGATGTGATTGGCCTCGAGAAGCCTCAGCGGAAATGGGCCTCATCTCGCCTGGAGGGAAAAACCTCCTGGATTTTCTCGAGTTGCGGCAGGTGCTCTCGACTTACGACGGGGACCTCAGGGACCCGCTCTGGTGACCTCAGGACAGGCCAGTCCCCATGCGAGTTCCTCGGGGGCCTCTCGGGATTCCTCTCCCGTCGATGCCGGGGCCTAAGACCTTGTGTGGAGTCGGGGCCGGAACCTGAGGATTCCTCTCCAGTGCTGACATGGATCTTGGGGTACTTCTGGAGTCTCCCCAGGGGAGTCAGTCCTCGACTCGAGTGCGGGCATGCACTTGCGCTTTCCTCCAGAGCGGTAGCAGCAGTGTCACGCAGTCCGCCGCGTGGATCAAAGGATCTATGGTTTTCCCTCGAGTCTTTCCCACGAGGCTTTCCCACGAGGCTTTCCCACAGGGCTGTCCCACGTGCACACGTGGTGGGAGTCGATCCTCGGCTTGAACGTCAAGGCAGTGCAGGGAAAACAGGTTCCTCTGGAATTGACTGACACATCTGGGGGACTCTTGGAATGGTGGGATAACCCTGAAGTTCCTCTCGCCTTTCCTGTGGAGAGCGCCTCACCTTGAGATGCGACGGGAACGCCGGGAATTCTTTCCCTACGAAACAGGGAAAGGATTCCTCATCTCGAGCTAGGAGGCGGAAACGGGGCTCCCCTGGATGTGTGCGGGACCCCACGTGCTTCCTCTCGAGTGGAGACGGGTATGTCGGGGAACTTCTTGAGTTGCAGCAATGGTGTGAAGGACCCTTTGGAAGTTCCAGTGGTTAGATGTGATTGGCCACGAGAAGCCTCATTGGAAATGGGCCTCATCTCGCCTGGAGGGCAAAACCTCCTGGATTTTCTCGAGTTGCGGCACGTGCTCTCGACTTACGACGGGGACCTCAGGGAACCGCTCTGGTGGCCTCAGGAAAGGCCAGTCCCCATGCGAGTTCCTCGGGGGCCTCTCGGGATTCCTCTCCCGTCGATGCCGTGGCCTAAGACCTTGTGTGGAGTCGGGGCCGGAACCTGAGGATTCCTCTCCAGTGCTGACATGGATCTTGGGGTACTTCTGGAGTCTCCCCAGGGGAGTCAGTCCTCGTCTCGAATGCGGGCATGCACTTGCGCTTTCCTCCAGAGCGGTAGCAGCAGTGTCACGCAGTCCGCCGCGTGGATCAAAGGATCTATGGTTTTCCCTCGAGTCTTTCCCACGAGGCTTTCCCACGAGGCTTTCCCACAGGGCTGTCCCACGTGCACACGTGGTGGGAGTCGATCCTCGGCTTGAACGTCAAGGCAGTGCAGGGAAAACAGGTTCCTCTGGAATGGACTGACACATCTGGGGGACTCTTGGAATGGTGGCACGACCCTGGAGTTCCTCTCGCCTTTCCTGTGGAGAGCTCCTCCTCTTGAGATGCGACGGGAACGCCGGGAATTCTTTCCCTACGAAACAGGGAAAGGATCCCTCATCTCGAGCTAGGAAGCGGAAACGGGGCTCCCCTGTATGTGTGCGGGACCCCACGTGCTTCCTCTCGAGTGAAGACGGGTATGTCGGGGAACTTCTTGAGTTGCAGCAATGGTGTGAAGGACCCTTTGGAAGTTCCAGTGGTTAGATGTGATTGGCCTCGAGAAGCCTCAGCGGAAATGGGCCTCATCTCGCCTGGAGTGCAAAACCTCCTGGATTTTCTCGAGTTGCGGCAGGTGCTCTCGACTTACGACGGGGACCTCAGGGACCCGCTCTGGTGGCCTCAGGAAAGGCCAGTCCCCATGCGAGTTCCTCGGGGGCGTCTCGGGATTCCTCTCCCCGCGATCCCGGGGCCTAAGACCTTGTGTGGAGTCGGGGCCGGAACTTGAGGATTCCTCTCCAGTGCTGACATGGATCTTGGGTTACTTCTGGAGTCTCCTCAGGGGCGTCAGTCCTCGTCTCGAATGCGGGCATGCACTTGCGCTTTCCTCCAGAGCGGTAGCAGCAGTGTCACGCAGTCCGCCGAGTGGATCAAAGGATCTATGGTTTTCCCTCGAGTCTTTCCCACGAGGATTTCCCACGAGGCTTTCCCACAGGGCTGTCCCACGTGCACACGTGGTGGGAGTCGATCCTCGGCTTGAACGTCAAGGCAGTGCAGGGAAAACAGGTTGCTCTGGAATGGACTGACACATCTGGGGGACTCTTGGAATGGTGTCTCGACCCTGGAGTTCCTCTCGCCTTTCCTGTGGAGAGCGCCTCCTCTTTAGATGCGACGGGAACGCCGGGAATTCTTTCCCTACGAAACAGGGAAAGGATCCCTCATCTCGATCTAGGAGGCGGAAACGGGGCTCCCCTGGATGTGTGCGGGACCCCACGTGCTTCCTCTCGAGTGGAGACGGGTATGTCGGGGAACTTCTTGAGTTGCAGCAAGGGTGTGAAGGACCCTTTGGAAGTTCCAGTGGTTAGATGTGATTGGCCTCGAGAAGCCTCAGCGGAAATGGGCCTCATCTCGCCTGGAGGGCAAAACCTCCTGGATTTTCTCGAGTTGCGGCAGGTGCTCTCGACTTACGACGGGGACCTCAGGGACCCGCTCTGGTGACCTCAGGACAGGCCAGTCCCCATGCGAGTTCCTCGGGGGCCTCTCGGGATTCCTCTCCCGTCGATGCCGGGGCCTAAGACCTTGTGTGGAGTCGGGGCCGGAACCTGAGGATTCCTCTCCAGTGCTGACATGGATCTTGGGGTACTTCTGGAGTCTCCCCAGGGGAGTCAGTCCTCGACTCGAGTGCGGGCATGCACTTGCGCTTTCCTCCAGAGCGGTAGCAGCAGTGTCACGCAGTCCGCCGCGTGGATCAAAGGATCTATGGTTTTCCCTCGAGTCTTTCCCACGAGGCTTTCCCACGAGGCTTTCCCACAGGGCTGTCCCACGTGCACACGTGGTGGGAGTCGATCCTCGGCTTGAACGTCAAGGCAGTGCAGGGAAAACAGGTTCCTCTGGAATTGACTGACACATCTGGGGGACTCTTGGAATGGTGGGATAACCCTGAAGTTCCTCTCGCCTTTCCTGTGGAGAGCGCCTCACCTTGAGATGCGACGGGAACGCCGGGAATTCTTTCCCTACGAAACAGGGAAAGGATTCCTCATCTCGAGCTAGGAGGCGGAAACGGGGCTCCCCTGGATGTGTGCGGGGCCCCACGTGCTTCCTCTCGAGTGGAGACGGGTATGTCGGGGTACTTCTTGAGTTGCAGCAATGGTGTGAAGGACCCTTTGGAAGTTCCAGTGGTTAGATGTGATTGGCCACGAGAAGCCTCATTGGAAATGGGCCTCATCTCGCCTGGAGGGCAAAACCTCCTGGATTTTCTCGAGTTGCGGCACGTGCTCTCGACTTACGACGGGGACCTCAGGGAACCGCTCTGGTGGCCTCAGGAAAGGCCAGTCCCCATGCGAGTTCCTCGGGGGCCTCTCGGGATTCCTCTCCCGTCGATGCCGGGGCCTAAGACCTTGTGTGGAGTCGGGGCCGGAACCTGAGGATTCCTCTCCAGTGCTGACATGGATCTTGGGGTACTTCTGGAGTCTCCCCAGGGGAGTCAGTCCTCGTCTCGAATGCGGGCATGCACTTGCGCTTTCCTCCAGAGCGGTAGCAGCAGTGTCACGCAGTCCGCCGCATGGATCAAAGGATCTATGGTTTTCCCTCGAGTCTTTCCCACGAGGCTTTCCCACGAGGCTTTCCCACAGGGCTGTCCCACGTGCACACGTGGTGGGAGTCGATCCTCGGCTTGAACGTCAAGGCAGTGCAGGGAAAACAGGTTCCTCTGGAATGGACTGACACATCTGGGGGACTCTTGGAATGGTGGCACGACCCTGGAGTTCCTCTCGCCTTTCCTGTGGAGAGCTCCTCCTCTTGAGATGCGACGGGAACGCCGGGAATTCTTTCCCTACGAAACAGGGAAAGGATCCCTCATCTCGAGCTAGGAAGCGGAAACGGGGCTCCCCTGTATGTGTGCGGGACCCCACGTGCTTCCTCTCGAGTGAAGACGGGTATGTCGGGGAACTTCTTGAGTTGCAGCAATGGTGTGAAGGACCCTTTGGAAGTTCCAGTGGTTAGATGTGATTAGCCTCGAGAAGCCTCAGCGGAAATGGGCCTCATCTCGCCTGGAGTGCAAAACCTCCTGGATTTTCGCGAGTTGCGGCAGGTGCTCTCGACTTACGACGGGGACCTCAGGGACCCGCTCTGGTGGCCACAGGAAAGGCCAGTCCCCATGCGAGTTCCTCGGGGGCGTCTCGGGATTCCTCTCCCCGCGATCCCGGGGCCTAAGACCTTGTGTGGAGTCGGGGCCGGAACTTGAGGATTCCTCTCCAGTGCTGACATGGATCTTGGGTTACTTCTGGAGTCTCCTCAGGGGCGTCAGTCCTCGTCTCGAATGCGGGCATGCACTTGCGCTTTCCTCCAGAGCGGTAGCAGCAGTGTCACGCAGTCCGCCGCGTGGATCAAAGGATCTATGGTTTTCCCTCGAGTCTTTCCCACGAGGATTTCCCACGAGGCTTTCCCACAGGGCTGTCCCACGTGCACACGTGGTGGGAGTCGATCCTCGGCTTGAACGTCAAGGCAGTGCAGGGAAAACAGGTTGCTCTGGAATGGACTGACACATCTGGGGGACTCTTGGAATGGTGTCTCGACCCTGGAGTTCCTCTCGCCTTTCCTGTGGAGAGCGCCTCCTCTTTAGATGCGACGGGAACGCCGGGAATTCTTTCCCTACGAAACAGGGAAAGGATCCCTCATCTCGATCTAGGAGGCGGAAACGGGGCTCCCCTGGATGTGTGCGGGACCCCACGTGCTTCCTCTCGAGTGGAGACGGGTATGTCGGGGAACTTCTTGAGTTGCAGCAAGGGTGTGAAGGACCCTTTGGAAGTTCCAGTGGTTAGATGTGATTGGCCTCGAGAAGCCTCAGCGGAAATGGGCCTCATCTCGCCTGGAGGGCAAAACCTCCTGGATTTTCTCGAGTTGCGGCAGGTGCTCTCGACTTACGACGGGGACCTCAGGGACCCGCTCTGGTGACCTCAGGACAGGCCAGTCCCCATGCGAGTTCCTCGGGGGCCTCTCGGGATTCCTCTCCCGTCGATGCCGGGGCCTAAGACCTTGTGTGGAGTCGGGGCCGGAACCTGAGGATTCCTCTCCAGTGCTGACATGGATCTTGGGGTACTTCTGGAGTCTCCCCAGGGGAGTCAGTCCTCGACTCGAGTGCGGGCATGCACTTGCGCTTTCCTCCAGAGCGGTAGCAGCAGTGTCACGCAGTCCGCCGCGTGGATCAAAGGATCTATGGTTTTCCCTCGAGTCTTTCCCACGAGGCTTTCCCACGAGGCTTTCCCACAGGGCTGTCCCACGTGCACACGTGGTGGGAGTCGATCCTCGGCTTGAACGTCAAGGCAGTGCAGGGAAAACAGGTTCCTCTGGAATTGACTGACATATCTGGGGGACTCTTGGAATGGTGGGATAACCCTGAAGTTCCTCTCGCCTTTCCTGTGGAGAGCGCCTCACCTTGAGATGGGACGGGAACGCCGGAAATTCTTTCCCTACGAAACAGGGAAAGGATTCCTCATCTCGAGCTAGGAGGCGGAAACGGGGCTCCCCTGGATGTGTGCGGGACCCCACGTGCTTCCTCTCGAGTGGAGACGGGTATGTCGGGGAACTTCTTGAGTTGCAGCAATGGTGTGAAGGACCCTTTGGAAGTTCCAGTGGTTAGATGTGATTGGCCACGAGAAGCCTCATTGGAAATGGGCCTCATCTCGCCTGGAGGGCAAAACCTCCTGGATTTTCTCGAGTTGCGGCACGTGCTCTCGACTTACGACGGGGACCTCAGGGAACCGCTCTGGTGGCCTCAGGAAAGGCCAGTCCCCATGCGAGTTCCTCGGGGGCCTCTCGGGATTCCTCTCCCGTCGATGCCGGGGCCTAAGACCTTGTGTGGAGTCGGGGCCGGAACCTGAGGATTCCTCTCCAGTGCTGACATGGATCTTGGGGTACTTCTGGAGTCTCCCCAGGGGAGTCAGTCCTCGTCTCGAATGCGGGCATGCACTTGCGCTTTCCTCCAGAGCGGTAGCAGCAGTGTCACGCAGTCCGCCGCGTGGATCAAAGGATCTATGGTTTTCCCTCGAGTCTTTCCCACGAGGCTTTCCCACGAGGCTTTCCCACAGGGCTGTCCCACGTGCACACGTGGTGGGAGTCGATCCTCGGCTTGAACGTCAAGGCAGTGCAGGGAAAACAGGTTCCTCTGGAATGGACTGACACATCTGGGGGACTCTTGGAATGGTGGCACGACCCTGGAGTTCCTCTCGCCTTTCCTGTGGAGAGCTCCTCCTCTTGAGATGCGACGGGAACGCCGGGAATTCTTTCCCTACGAAACAGGGAAAGGATCCCTCATCTCGAGCTAGGAAGCGGAAACGGGGCTCCCCTGTATGTGTGCGGGACCCCACGTGCTTCCTCTCGAGTGAAGACGGGTATGTCGGGGAACTTCTTGAGTTGCAGCAATGGTGTGAAGGACCCTTTGGAAGTTCCAGTGGTTAGATGTGATTGGCCTCGAGAAGCCTCAGCGGAAATGGGCCTCATCTCGCCTGGAGTGCAAAACCTCCTGGATTTTCTCGAGTTGCGGCAGGTGCTCTCGACTTACGACGGGGACCTCAGGGACCCGCTCTGGTGGCCTCAGGAAAGGCCAGTCCCCATGCGAGTTCCTCGGGGGCGTCTCGGGATTCCTCTCCCCGCGATCCCGGGGCCTAAGACCTTGTGTGGAGTCGGGGCCGGAACTTGAGGATTCCTCTCCAGTGCTGACATGGATCTTGGGTTACTTCTGGAGTCTCCTCAGGGGCGTCAGTCCTCGTCTCGAATGCGGGCATGCACTTGCGCTTTCCTCCAGAGCGGTAGCAGCAGTGTCACGCAGTCCGCCGCGTGGATCAAAGGATCTATGGTTTTCCCTCGAGTCTTTCCCACGAGGATTTCCCACGAGGCTTTCCCACAGGGCTGTCCCACGTGCACACGTGGTGGGAGTCGATCCTCGGCTTGAACGTCAAGGCAGTGCAGGGAAAACAGGTTGCTCTGGAATGGACTGACACATCTGGGGGACTCTTGGAATGGTGTCTCGACCCTGGAGTTCCTCTCGCCTTTCCTGTGGAGAGCGCCTCCTCTTTAGATGCGACGGGAACGCCGGGAATTCTTTCCCTACGAAACAGGGAAAGGATCCCTCATCTCGATCTAGGAGGCGGAAACGGGGCTCCCCTGGATGTGTGCGGGACCCCACGTGCTTCCTCTCGAGTGGAGACGGGTATGTCGGGGAACTTCTTGAGTTGCAGCAAGGGTGTGAAGGACCCTTTGGAAGTTCCAGTGGTTAGATGTGATTGGCCTCGAGAAGCCTCAGCGGAAATGGGCCTCATCTCGCCTGGAGGGCAAAACCTCCTGGATTTTCTCGAGTTGCGGCAGGTGCTCTCGACTTACGACGGGGACCTCAGGGACCCGCTCTGGTGACCTCAGGACAGGCCAGTCCCCATGCGAGTTCCTCGGGGGCCTCTCGGGATTCCTCTCCCGTCGATGCCGGGGCCTAAGACCTTGTGTGGAGTCGGGGCCGGAACCTGAGGATTCCTCTCCAGTGCTGACATGGATCTTGGGGTACTTCTGGAGTCTCCCCAGGGGAGTCAGTCCTCGACTCGAGTGCGGGCATGCACTTGCGCTTTCCTCCAGAGCGGTAGCAGCAGTGTCACGCAGTCCGCCGCGTGGATCAAAGGATCTATGGTTTTCCCTCGAGTCTTTCCCACGAGGCTTTCCCACGAGGCTTTCCCACAGGGCTGTCCCACGTGCACACGTGGTGGGAGTCGATCCTCGGCTTGAACGTCAAGGCAGTGCAGGGAAAACAGGTTCCTCTGGAATTGACTGACACATCTGGGGGACTCTTGGAATGGTGGGATAACCCTGAAGTTCCTCTCGCCTTTCCTGTGGAGAGCGCCTCACCTTGAGATGCGACGGGAACGCCGGGAATTCTTTCCCTACGAAACAGGGAAAGGATTCCTCATCTCGAGCTAGGAGGCGGAAACGGGGCTCCCCTGGATGTGTGCGGGACCCCACGTGCTTCCTCTCGAGTGGAGACGGGTATGTCGGGGAACTTCTTGAGTTGCAGCAATGGTGTGAAGGACCCTTTGGAAGTTCCAGTGGTTAGATGTGATTGGCCACGAGAAGCCTCATTGGAAATGGGCCTCATCTCGCCTGGAGGGCAAAACCTCCTGGATTTTCTCGAGTTGCGGCACGTGCTCTCGACTTACGACGGGGACCTCAGGGAACCGCTCTGGTGGCCTCAGGAAAGGCCAGTCCCCATGCGAGTTCCTCGGGGGCCTCTCGGGATTCCTCTCCCGTCGATGCCGGGGCCTAAGACCTTGTGTGGAGTCGGGGCCGGAACCTGAGGATTCCTCTCCAGTGCTGACATGGATCTTGGGGTACTTCTGGAGTCTCCCCAGGGGAGTCAGTCCTCGTCTCGAATGCGGGCATGCACTTGCGCTTTCCTCCAGAGCGGTAGCAGCAGTGTCACGCAGTCCGCCGCGTGGATCAAAGGATCTATGGTTTTCCCTCGAGTCTTTCCCACGAGGCTTTCCCACGAGGCTTTCCCACAGGGCTGTCCCACGTGCACACGTGGTGGGAGTCGATCCTCGGCTTGAACGTCAAGGCAGTGCAGGGAAAACAGGTTCCTCTGGAATGGACTGACACATCTGGGGGACTCTTGGAATGGTGGCACGACCCTGGAGTTCCTCTCGCCTTTCCTGTGGAGAGCTCCTCCTCTTGAGATGCGACGGGAACGCCGGGAATTCTTTCCCTACGAAACAGGGAAAGGATCCCTCATCTCGAGCTAGGAAGCGGAAACGGGGCTCCCCTGTATGTGTGCGGGACCCCACGTGCTTCCTCTCGAGTGAAGACGGGTATGTCGGGGAACTTCTTGAGTTGCAGCAATGGTGTGAAGGACCCTTTGGAAGTTCCAGTGGTTAGATGTGATTGGCCTCGAGAAGCCTCAGCGGAAATGGGCCTCATCTCGCCTGGAGTGCAAAACCTCCTGGATTTTCTCGAGTTGCGGCAGGTGCTCTCGACTTACGACGGGGACCTCAGGGACCCGCTCTGGTGGCCTCAGGAAAGGCCAGTCCCCATGCGAGTTCCTCGGGGGCGTCTCGGGATTCCTCTCCCCGCGATCCCGGGGCCTAAGACCTTGTGTGGAGTCGGGGCCGGAACTTGAGGATTCCTCTCCAGTGCTGACATGGATCTTGGGTTACTTCTGGAGTCTCCTCAGGGGCGTCAGTCCTCGTCTCGAATGCGGGCATGCACTTGTGCTTTCCTCCAGAGCGGTAGCAGCAGTGTCACGCAGTCCGCCGCGTGGATCAAAGGATCTATGGTTTTCCCTCGAGTCTTTCCCACGAGGATTTCCCACGAGGCTTTCCCACAGGGCTGTCCCACGTGCACACGTGGTGGGAGTCGATCCTCGGCTTGAACGTCAAGGCAGTGCAGGGAAAACAGGTTGCTCTGGAATGGACTGACACATCTGGGGGACTCTTGGAATGGTGTCTCGACCCTGGAGTTCCTCTCGCCTTTCCTGTGGAGAGCGCCTCCTCTTTAGATGCGACGGGAACGCCGGGAATTCTTTCCCTACGAAACAGGGAAAGGATCCCTCATCTCGATCTAGGAGGCGGAAACGGGGCTCCCCTGGATGTGTGCGGGACCCCACGTGCTTCCTCTCGAGTGGAGACGGGTATGTCGGGGAACTTCTTGAGTTGCAGCAAGGGTGTGAAGGACCCTTTGGAAGTTCCAGTGGTTAGATGTGATTGGCCTCGAGAAGCCTCAGCGGAAATGGGCCTCATCTCGCCTGGAGGGCAAAACCTCCTGGATTTTCTCGAGTTGCGGCAGGTGCTCTCGACTTACGACGGGGACCTCAGGGACCCGCTCTGGTGACCTCAGGACAGGCCAGTCCCCATGCGAGTTCCTCGGGGGCCTCTCGGGATTCCTCTCCCGTCGATGCCGGGGCCTAAGACCTTGTGTGGAGTCGGGGCCGGAACCTGAGGATTCCTCTCCAGTGCTGACATGGATCTTGGGGTACTTCTGGAGTCTCCCCAGGGGAGTCAGTCCTCGACTCGAGTGCGGGCATGCACTTGCGCTTTCCTCCAGAGCGGTAGCAGCAGTGTCACGCAGTCCGCCGCGTGGATCAAAGGATGTATGGTTTTCCCTCGAGTCTTTCCCACGAGGCTTTCCCCCGAGGCTTTCCCACAGGGCTGTCCCACGTGCACACGTGGTGGGAGTCGATCCTCGGCTTGAACGTCAAGGCAGTGCAGGGAAAACAGGTTGCTCTGGAATGGACTGACACATCTGGGGGACTCTTGGAATGGTGTCTCGACCCTGGAGTTCCTCTCGCCTTTCCTGTGGAGAGCGCCTCCTCTTTAGATGCGACGGGAACGCCGGGAATTCTTTCCCTACGAAACAGGGAAAGGATCCCTCATCTCGATCTAGGAGGCGGAAACGGGGCTCCCCTGGATGTGTGCGGGACCCCACGTGCTTCCTCTCGAGTGGAGACGGGTATGTCGGGGAACTTCTTGAGTTGCAGCAAGGGTGTGAAGGACCCTTTGGAAGTTCCAGTGGTTAGATGTGATTGGCCTCGAGAAGCCTCAGCGGAAATGGGCCTCATCTCGCCTGGAGGGCAAAACCTCCTGGATTTTCTCGAGTTGCGGCAGGTGCTCTCGACTTACGACGGGGACCTCAGGGACCCGCTCTGGTGACCTCAGGACAGGCCAGTCCCCATGCGAGTTCCTCGGGGGCCTCTCGGGATTCCTCTCCCGTCGATGCCGGGGCCTAAGACCTTGTGTGGAGTCGGGGCCGGAACCTGAGGATTCCTCTCCAGTGCTGACATGGATCTTGGGGTACTTCTGGAGTCTCCCCAGGGGAGTCAGTCCTCGACTCGAGTGCGGGCATGCACTTGCGCTTTCCTCCAGAGCGGTAGCAGCAGTGTCACGCAGTCCGCCGCGTGGATCAAAGGATCTATGGTTTTCCCTCGAGTCTTTCCCACGAGGCTTTCCCACGAGGCTTTCCCACAGGGCTGTCCCACGTGCACACGTGGTGGGAGTCGATCCTCGGCTTGAACGTCAAGGCAGTGCAGGGAAAACAGGTTCCTCTGGAATTGACTGACACATCTGGGGGACTCTTGGAATGGTGGGATAACCCTGAAGTTCCTCTCGCCTTTCCTGTGGAGAGCGCCTCACCTTGAGATGCGACGGGAACGCCGGGAATTCTTTCCCTACGAAACAGGGAAAGGATTCCTCATCTCGAGCTAGGAGGCGGAAACGGGGCTCCCCTGGATGTGTGCGGGACCCCACGTGCTTCCCCTCAAGTGGAGACGGGTATGTCGGGGAACTTTTTGCGTTGCAGCAATGGTGTGAAGGACCCTTTGGAAGTTCCAGTGTTTAGATGTGATTGGCTTCGAGAAGCCTCAGCGGAAATGGGCCTCATCTCGCCTGGAGGGCAAAACCTCCTGGATTTTCTCGAGTTGCAGCAGGTGCTCTCGACTTACGACGGGGACCTCAGGGAACCGCTCTGGTGGCCTCAGGAAAGGACAGTCCCCATGCGAGTTCCTCGGGGGCGTCTCGGGATTCCTCTCCCGTCGATGACGGGTCCTAAGAACTTGTGTGGAGTCGGGGCCGGAACCTGAGGATTCCTCTCCAGTGCTGACATGGATCTTGGGGTACTTCTGGAGTCTCCCCAGGGGAGTCAGTCCTCGTCTCGAGTGCGGGCATGCACTTGCGCTTCCTCCAGAGCGGTAGCAGCAGTATCACGCAGTCCGCCGCGTGGATCAAAGGATCTATGGTTTTCCCTCGAGTCTTTCCCACGAGGCTTTCCCACGAGGCTTTCACACAGGGCTGTCCCCAGGGCTGTCCCACGTGCACACGTGGTGGGAGTCGATCCTCGGCTTGAACGTCAAGGCAGTGCAGGGAAAACTAGTTCCTCTGGAATGGACTGACACATCTGGGGGACTCTTGGAATCGTGGCACGACCCGGGAGTTCCTCTCGCCTTTCCTGTGGAGAGTGCCTCCTCTTGAGATGCGACGGGAACGCCGGGAATTCTTTCCCTACGAAACAGGGAAAGGATCCCTCATCTCGAGCTAGGAGGCGGAAACGGGGCTCCCCTGGATGTGTGCGGGACCCACGTGCTTACTCTCGAGTGGAGACGGGTATGTCAGGGAACTTCTTGAGTTGCAGTAAGGGTGTGAAGGACCCTTTGGAAGTTCCAGTGGTTAGACGTGATTAGCCTCGAGAAGCCTCAGCGGAAATGGGCCTCATCTCGCCTGGAGGGCAAAACCTCCTGGATTTTCTCGAGTTGCGGCAGGTGCTCTCGACTTACGACGGGGACATCAGGGACCCGCTCTGGTGGCATCAGGAAAGGCCAGTCCCCATGCGAGTTCCTCGGGGGCCTCTCGGGATTCCTCTCCCGTCGATGCCGGGGCCTAAGACCTTGTGTGGAGTCGGGGCCGGAACCTGAGGATTCCTCTCCAGTGCTGACATGGATCTTGGGGTACTTCTGGAGTCTCCCCAGGGGAGTCAGTCCTCGTCTCGAATGCGGGCATGCACTCGAGCTTTCCTCCAGAGCGGTAGCAGCAGTGTCACGCAGTCCGCCGCGTGGATCAAAGGATCTATGGTTTTCCCTCGAGTCTTTCCCACGAGGCTTTCCCACGAGGCTTTCACACAGGGCTGTCCCCAGGGCTGTCCCACGTGCACACGTGGTGGGAGTCGATCCTCGGCTTGAACGTCAAGGCAGTGCAGGGAAAACTAGTTTCTCTGGAATGGACTGACACATCTGGGGGACTCTTGGAATCGTGGCACGACGCTGGAGTTCCTCTTGCCTTTCCTGTGGAGAGTGCCTCCTCTTGAGATGCGACGGGAACGCCTGGAATTCTTTCCCTACGAAACAGGGAAAGGATCCCTCATCTCGAGCTAGGAGGCGGAAACGGGGCTCCCCTGGATGTGTGCGGGACCCACGTGCTTCCTCTCGAGTGGAGACGGGTATGTCGGGGAACTTCTTGAGTTGCAGCAAGGGTGTGAAGGACCCTTTGGAAGTTCCAGTGGTTAGACGTGATTAGCCTCGAGAAGCCTCAGCGGAAATGGGCCTCATCTCGCCTGGAGGGCAAAACCTCCTGGATTTTCTCGAGTTGCGGCAGGTGCTCTCGACTTACGACGGGGACCTCAGGGACACGCTCTGGTGGCCTCAGGAAAGGCCAGTCCCCATGCGAGTTCCTCGGGGGCCTCTCGGGATTCCTCTCCCGTCGATGCCGGGGCCTAAGACCTTGTATGGAGTCGGGGCCGGAAGCTGAGGATTCCTCTCCAGTGCTGACATGGATCTTGGGGTACTTCTGGAGTCTCCCCAGGGGAGTCAGTCCTCGTCTCGAAGGCGGGCATGCACTTGCGCTTTCCTCCAGAGCGGTAGCAGCAGTGTCCCGCAGTCCGCCGCGTGGATCAAAGGATCTATGGTTTTCCCTCGAGTCTTTCCCACGAGGCTTTCCCACGAGGCTTTCCCACAGGGCTGTCCCTCGTGCACACGTGGTGGGAGTCGATCCTCGGCTTGAACGTCAAGGCAGTGCAGGGAAAACAGGTTCCTCTGAAATGGACTGACACATCTGGGGGACTCTTGGAATGGTGGCATGACCCTGGAGTTCCTCTCGCCTTTCCTGTGGAGAGAGCCTCCTCTTGAGATGCGACGGGAACGCCGGGAATTCTTTCCCTACGAAACAGGGAAAGGATCCCTCATCTCGAGCTAGGAGGCGGAAACGGGGCTCCCCTGGATGTGTGCGGGACACCACGTGCTTCCTCTCGAGTGCAGACGGGTATGTCGGGGAAGTTCTTGAGTTGCAGCAAGGGTGTGAAGGACCCTTTGGAAGTTCCAGTCGTTAGATGTGATTGGCCTCGAGAAGCCTCAGCGGAAATTGGTCTCATCTCGCCTGGAGGGCAAAACGTCCTGGATTTTCTCGAGTTGCGGCAGGTGCTCTCGATTTACGACGGTGACCTCAAGGACCCGCTCTGGTGGCCTCAGGAAAGGCTAGTCCCCATGCGAGTTCCTCGGGGGCCTCTCGGGATTCCTCTCCCGTCGATGCCGGGGCCTAAGACCTTGTGTGGAGTCGGGGCCGGAACCTGAGGATTCCTCTCCAGTGCTGACATGGATCTTGGGGTACTTCTGGAGTCTCCCCAGGGGAGTCAGTCCTCGTCTCGAATGCGGGCATGCACTTGCGCTTTCCTCCAGAGCGGTAGCAGCAGTGTCACGCAGTCCGCCGCGTGGATCAAAGGATCTATGGTTTTCCCTCGAGTCTTTCCCACGAGGCTTTCCCACGAGGCTTTCCCACAGGGCTGTCCCACGTGCACACGTGGTGGGAGTCGATCCTCGGCTTGAACGTCAAGGCAGTGCAGGGAAAACAGTTTCCTCTGGAATGGACTGACACATCTGGGGGACTCTTGGAATGGTGTCACGACCCTGGAGTTCCTCTCGCCTTTCCTGTTGAGAGCGCCTCCTCTTGAGATGCGACTGGAACGCCGGGAATTCTTTCCCTACGAAAAAGGGAAGGATCCCTCATCTCGAGCTAGGAGGCGGAAACGGGGCTCCCCTGGATGTGTGAGGGACCCCACGTGCTTCCTCTCGAGTGGAGACGGGTATGTCGGGGAACTTCTTGAGTTGCAGCAATGGTGTGAAGGACTCTTTGGAAGTTCCAGTGGTTAGATGTGATTGGCCTCGAGAAGCCTCAGCGGAAATGGGCCTCATCTCGCCTGGAGGGCAAAACCTCCTGGATTTTCTCGAGTTGCGGCAGGTGCTCTCGACTTACGACGGGGACCTCAGGGACGCGCTCTGGTGGCCTCAGGAAAGGCCAGTCCCCATGCGAGTTCCTCGGGGGCCTCTCGGGATTCCTCTCCCGTCGATGCCGGGGCCTAAGACCTTGTGTGGAGTCGGGGCCGGAACCTGAGGATTCCTCTCCAGTGCTGACATGGATCTTGGGGTACTTCTGGAGTCTCCCCAGGGGAGTCAGTCCTCGTCTCGAATGCGGTCATGCACTTGCGCTTTCCTCCAGAGCGGTAGCAGCAGTGTCACGCAGTCCGCCGCGTGGATCAAAGGATGTATGGTTTTCCCTCGAGTCTTTCCCACGAGGCTTTCCCCCGAGGCTTTCCCACAGGGCTGTCCCACGTGCACACGTGGTGGGAGTCGATCCTCGGCTTGAACGTCAAGGCAGTGCAGGGAAAACAGGTTGCTCTGGAATGGAATGACACATCTGGGGGACTCTTGGAATGGTGGCACGACCCTTCAGTTCCTCTCGCCTTTCCTGTGGAGAGCGCCTCCTCTTGAGATGCGACGGGAACGCCGGGAATTCTTTCCCTACGAAACAGGGAAAGGATCCCTCATCTCGAGCTAGGAGGCGGAAACGGGGCTCCCCTGGATGTGTGCAGGACCCACGTTCTTCCTCTCGAGTGGAGACGGGTATGTCGGGGAACTTCTTGAGTTGCAGCAAGGGTGTGAAGGACCCTTTGGAAGTTCCAGTGGTTAGACGTGATTAGCCTCGAGAAGCCTCAGCGGAAATGAGCCTCATCTCGCCTGGAGGGCAAAACCTCCTGGATTTTCTCGAGTTGCGGCAGGTGCTCTCGACTTACGACGGGGACCTCAGGGACCCGCTCTGGTGGCATCAGGAAAGGCCAGTCCCCATGCGAGTTCCTCGGATGCGTCTCGGGATTCCTCTCCCCGCGATCCCGGGGCCTAAGACCTTGTGTGGAGTCGGGGCCGGAACCTGAGGATTCCTCTCCAGTGCTGACATGGATCTTGGGTTACTTCTGGAGTCTCCCCAGGGGCGTCAGTCCTCGTCTCGAATGCGGGCATGCACTTGCGCTTTCCTCCAGAGCGGTAGCAGCAGTGTCACGCAGTCCGCCGCGTGGATCAAAGGATCTATGGTTTTCCCTGGAGTCTTTCCCACGAGGCTTTCCCACGAGGCTTTCCCACAGGGCTGTCCCACGTGCACACGTGGTGGGAGTCGATCCTTGGCTTGAACGTCAAGGCAGTGCAGGGAAAACAGGTTGCTCTGGAATGGACTGACACATCTGGGGGACTCTTGGAATGGTGTCTCGACCCTGGAGTTCCTATCGCCTTTCCTGTGGAGAGCGCCTCCTCTTTAGATACGACGGGAACGCCGGGAATTCTTTCCCTACGAAACAGGGAAAGGATCCCTGATCTCGATCTAGGAGGCGGAAACGGGGCTCCCCTGGATGTGTGCGGGACCCCACGTGCTTCCTCTCGAGTGGAGACGGGTATGTCGGGGAACTTCTTGAGTTGCAGCAAGGGTGTGAAGGACCCTTTGGAAGTTCCAGTGGTTAGATGTGATTGGCCTCGAGAAGCCTCAGCGGAAATGGGCCTCATCTCGCCTGGAGGGCAAAACCTCCTGGATTTTCTCGAGTTGCGGCAGGTGCTCTCGACTTACGACGGGGACCTCAGGGACCCGCTCTGGTGGCCTCAGGACAGGCCAGTCCCCATGCGAGTTCCTCGGGGGCCTCTCGGGATTCCTCTTCCGTCGATGCCGGGGCCTAAGACCTTTTGTGTAGTCGGGGCCGGAACCTGAGGATTCCTCTCCAGTGCTGACATGGATCTTGGGGTACTTCTGGAGTCTCCCCAGGGGAGTCAGTCCTCGTCTCGAGTGCGGGCATGCACTTGCGCTTTCCTCCAGAGCGGTAGCAGCAGTGTCACGCAGTCCGCCGCGTGGATCAAAGGATCTATGGTTTTCCCTCGAGTCTTTCCCACGAGGCTTTCCCACGAGGCTTTCCCACAGGGCTGTCCCACGTGCACACGTGGTGGGAGTCGATCCTCGGCTTGAACGTCAAGGCAGTGCAGGGAAAACAGGTTCCTCTGGAATTGACTGACACATCTGGGGGACTCTTGGAATGGTGGGATAACCCTGAAGTTCCTCTCGCCTTTCCTGTGGAGAGCGCCTCCTCTTGAGATGCGATGGGAACGCCGGGAATTCTTTCCCTACGAAACAGGGAAAGGATTCCTCATCTCGAGCTAGGAGGCGGAAACGGGGCTCCCCTGGATGTGTGCGGGACCCCACGTGCTTCCCCTCAAGTGGAGACGGGTATGTCGGGGAACTTCTTGCGTTGCAGCAATGGTGTGAAGGACCCTTTGGAAGTTCCAGTGTTTAGATGTGATTGGCCTCGAGAAGCCTCAGCGGAAATGGGCCTCATCTCGCCTGGAGGGCAAAACCTCCTGGATTTTCTCGAGTTGCGGCAGGTGCTCTCGACTTACGACGGGGACCTCTGGGAACCGCTCTGGTGGCCTCAGGAAAGGACAGTCCCCATGCGAGTTCCTCGGGGGCGTCTCGGGATTCCTCTCCCGTCGATGCCGGGTCCTAAGACCTTGTGTGGAGTCGGGGCCGGAACCTGAGGATTCCTCTCCAGTGCTGACATGGATCTTGGGGTACTTCTGGAGTCTCCCCAGGGGAGTCAGTCCTCGTCTCGAGTGCGGGCATGCACTTGCGCTTTCCTCCAGAGCGGTAGCAGCAGTGTCCCGCAGTCCGCCGCGTGGATCAAAGGATCTATGGTTTTCCCTCGAGTCTTTCCCACGAGGCTTTCACACAGGGCTGTCCCCAGGGCTGTCCCACGTGCACACGTGGTGGGAGTCGATCCTCGGCTTGAACGTCAAGGCAGTGCAGGGAAAACTAGTTCCTCTGGAATGGACTGACACATCTGGGGGACTCTTGGAATCGTGGCACGACCCTGGAGTTCCTCTCGCCTTTCCTGTGGAGAGTGCCTCCTCTTGAGATGCGACGGGAACGCCGGGAATTCTTTCCCTACGAAACAGGGAAAGGATCCCTCATCTCGAGCTAGGAGGCGGAAACGGGGCTCCCCTGGATGTGTGCGGGACCCACGTGCTTCCTCTCGAGTGGAGACGGGTATGTCGGGGAACTTCTTGAGTTGCAGCAAGGGTGTGAAGGACCCTTTGGAAGTTCCAGTGGTTAGACGTGATTAGCCTCGAGAAGCCTCAGCGGAAATGGGCCTCATCTCGCCTGGAGGGCAAAACCTCCTGGATTTTCTCGAGTTGCGGCAGGTGCTCTCGACTTACGACGGGGACCTCAGGGACCCGCTCTGGTGGCCTCCAGAAAGGCCAGTCCCCATGCGAGTTCCTCGGGGGCCTCTCGGGATTCCTCTCCCGTCGATGCCGGGGCCTAAGACCTTGTATGGAGTCGGGGCCGGAACCTGAGGATTCCTCTCCAGTGCTGACATGGATCTTGGGGTACTTCTGGAGTCTCCCCAGGGGAGTCAGTCCTCGTCTCGAAGGCGGGCATGCACTTGCGCCTTCCTCCAGAGCGGTAGCAGCAGTGTCACGCAGTCCGCCGCGTGGATCAAAGGATCTATGGTTTTCCCTCGAGTCTTTCCCACGAGGCTTTCCCACGAGGCTTTCCCACAGGGCTGTCCCTCGTGCACACGTGGTGGGAGTCGATCCTCGGCTTGAACGTCAAGGCAGTGCAGGGAAAACAGGTTCCTCTGGAATGGACTGACACATCTGGGGGACTCTTGGAATGGTGGCATGACCCTGGAGTTCCTCTCGCCTTTCCTGTGGAGAGAGCCTCCTCTTGAGATGCGACGGGAACGCCGGGAATTCTTTCCCTACGAAACAGGGAAAGGATCCCTCATCTCGAGCTAGGAGGCGGAAACGGGGCTCCCCTGGATGTGTGCGGGACACCACGTGCTTCCTCTCGAGTGCAGACGGGTATGTCTGGGAAGTTCTTGAGTTGCAGCAAGGGTGTGAAGGACCCTTTGGAAGTTCCAGTGGTTAGATGTGATTGGCCTCGAGAAGCCTCAGCGGAAATGGGCCTCATCTCGCCTGGAGGGCAAAACCTCCTGGATTTTCTCGAGTTGCGGCAGGTGCTCTCGACTTACGACGGGGACCTCAGGGACGCGCTCTGGTGGCCTCAGGAAAGGCCAGTCCCCATGCGAGTTCCTCGGGGGCCTCTCTGGATTCCTCTCCCGTCGATGCCGGGGCCTAAGACCTTGTGTGGAGTCGGGGCCGGAACCTGAGGATTCCTCTCCAGTGCTGACATGGATCTTGGGGTACTTCTGGAGTCTCCCCAGGGGAGTCAGTCCTCGTCTCGAATGCGGGCATGCACTTGCGCTTTCCTCCAGAGCGGTGGCAGCAGTGTCACGCAGTCCGCCGCGTGGATTAAAGGATCTATGGTTTTCCCTCGAGTCTTTCCCACGAGGCTTTCCCCCGAGGCTTTCCCACAGGGCTGTCCCACGTGCACACGTGGTGGGAGTCGATCCTCGGCTTGAACGTCAAGGCAGTGCAGGGAAAACAGGTTGCTCTGGAATGGAATGACACATCTGGGGGACTCTTGGAATGGTGGCACGACCCTTCAGTTCCTCTCGCCTTTCCTGTGGAGAGCGCCTCCTCTTGAGATGCGACGGGAACGCCGGGAATTCTTTCCCTACGAAACAGGGAAAGGATCCCTCATCTCGAGCTAGGAGGCGGAAACGGGGCTCCCCTGGATGTGTGCAGGACCCACGTTCTTCCTCTCGAGTGGAGACGGGTATGTCGGGGAACTTCTTGAGTTGCAGCAAGGGTGTGAAGGACCCTTTGGAAGTTCCAGTGGTTAGACGTGATTAGCCTCGAGAAGCCTCAGCGGAAATGGGCCTCATCTCGCCTGGAGGGCAAAACCTCCTGGATTTTCTCGAGTTGCGGCAGGTGCTCTCGACTTACGACGGGGACCTCAGGGACCCGCTCTGGTGGCCTCAGGAAAGGCCAGTCCCCATGCGAGTTCCTCGGGGGCCTCTCGGGATTCCTCTCCCGTCGATGCTGGGGCCTAAGACCTTGTGTGGATTCGGGGCCGGAACCTGAGGATTCCTCTCCAGTGCTGACATGGATCTTGGGGTACTTCTGGAGTCTCCCCAGGGGAGTCAGTCCTCGTCTCGAATGCGGGCATGCACTTGCGCTTTCCTCCAGAGCGGTAGCAGCAGTGTCACGCAGTCCGCCGCGTGGATCAAAGGATCTATGGTTTTCCCTCGAGTCTTTCCCACGAGGCTTTCCCACGAGGCTTTCCCACAGGGCTGTGCCACGTGCACACGTGGTGGGAGTCGATCCTCGGCTTGAACGTCAAGGCAGTGCAGGGAAAACAGGTTCCTCTGGAATGGACTGACACATCTGGGGGACTCTTGGAATGGTGGCACGACCCTGGAGTTCCTCTCGCCTTTCCTGTGGAGAGCGCCTCCTCTTGAGCTGCGACGGGAACGCCGGGAATTCTTTCCCTACGAAACAGGGAAAGGATCCCTCATCTCGAGCTAGGAGGCGAAACGGGGCTCCCCTGGATGTGTGCGGGACCCCACGTGCTTCCTCTCGAGTGGAGACGGGTATGTCGGGGAACTTCTTGAGTTGCAGCAAGGGTGTGAAGGACCCTTTGGAAGTTCCAGTGGTTAGACGTGATTAGCCTCGAGAAGCCTCAGCGGAAATGGGCCTCATCTCGCCTGGAGGGCAAAACCTCCTGGATTTTCTCGAGTTGCGGCAGGTGCTCTCGACTTACGACGGGGACCTCAGGGACCCGCTCTGGTGGCCTCAGGAAAGGCCAGTCCCCATGCGAGTTCCTCGGGGGCCTCTGGGGATTCCTCTCCCGTCGATGCCAGGGCCTAAGTCCTTGTGTGGAGTCGGGGCCGGAACCTGAGGATTCCTCTCCAGTGCTGACATGGATCTTGGGGTACTTCTGGAGTCTCCCCAGGGGAGTCAGTCCTCGTCTCGAATGCGGGCATGCACTTGCGCTTTCCTCCAGAGCGGTAGCAGCAGTGTCACGCAGTCCGCCGCGTGGATCAAAGGATCTATGGTTTTCCCTCGAGTCTTTCGCACGAGGCTTTCCCACGAGGCTTTCCCACAGGGCTGTCCCACGTGCACACGTGGTGGGAGTCGATCCTCGGCTTGAACGTCAAGGCAGTGCAGGGAAAACAGGTTCCTCTGTAATGAACTGACACATCTGGGGGTCTCTTGGAATGGTGGCACGACCCTGGAGTTCCTCTCGCCTTTCCTGTGGAGAGCGCCTCCTCTTGAGATGCGACGGGAACGCCGGGAATTCTTTCCCTACGAAACAGGGAAAGGATCCCTCATCTCGAGCTAGGGGGCGGAAACGGGGCTCCCCTGGATGTGTGAGGGACCCCACGTGCTTCCTCTCGAGTGGAGACGGGTATGTCGGGGAAGTTCTTGAGTTGCAGCAAGGGTGTGAAGGACCCTTTGGAAGTTCCAGTGGTTAGACGTTATTAGCCTCGAGAAGCCTCAGCGGAAATGAGCCTCATCTCGCCTGGAGGGCAAAACCTCCTGGATTTTCTCGAGTTGCGGCAGGTGCTCTCGACTTACGACGGGGACCTCAGGGACCCGCTCTGGTGGCCTCAGGAAAGGCCAGTCCCCATGCGAGTTCCGCGGGGGCCTCTGGGGATTCCTCTCCCGTCGATGCCAGGGCCTAAGTCCTTGTGTGGAGTCGGGGCCGGAACCTGAGGATTCCTCTCCAGTGCTGACATGGATCTTGGGGTACTTCTGGAGTCTCCCCATGGGAGTCAGTCCTCGTCTCGAATGCGGGCATGCACTTGCGCTTTCCTCCAGAGCGGTAGCAGCAGTGTCACGCAGTCCGCCGCATGGATCAAAGGATCTATGGTTTTCCCTCGAGTCTTTCCCACGAGGCTTTCCCACGAGGCTTTCCCACAGGGCTGTCCCACGTGCACACGTGGTGGGAGTCGATCCTCGGCTTGAACGTCAAGGCAGTGCAGGGAAAACAGGTTCCTCTGGAATGGACTGACACATCTGGGGGACTATTGGAATGGTGGCATGACCCTGGAGTTCCTCTCGCCTTTCCTGTGGAGAGCGCCTCCTCTTGAGATGCGACGGGAACGCCGGGAATTCTTTCCCAACGAAACAGGGAAAGGATCCCTCATCTCGAGCTAGGAGGCGGAAACGGGGCTCCCCTGGATGTGTGCGGGACCCCACGCACTTCCTCTAGAGTGCAGACGGGTATGTCGGGGAACTTCTTGAGTTGCAGCAAGGGTGTGAAGGACCCTTTGGAAGTTCCAGTGTTTAGACGTGATTAGCCTCGAGAAGCCTCAGCGGAAATGAGCCTCATCTCGCCTGGAGGGCAAAACCTCCTGGATTTTCTCGAGTTGCGGCAAGTGATCTCGACTTACGACGGGGACCTCAGGGACCCGCTCTGGTAGCCTCAGGAAAGGCCAGTCCCCATGCGAGTTCCTCGGGGGCCTCTCGGGATTCCTCTCCCGTCGATGCCGGGGCCTAAGACCTTGTGTGGAGTCGGGGCCGGAACCTGAGGATTCCTCTCCAGTGCTGACATGGATCTTGGGGTACTTCTGGAGTCTCCCCAGGGGAGTCAGTCCTCGTCTCGAATGCGTGCATGCACTTGCGCTTTCCTCCAGAGCGGTAGCAGCAGTGTCACGCCGTCTGCCGCGTGGATCAAAGGATCTATGGTTTTCCCTCGAGTCTTTCCCACGAGGCTTTCCCACGAGGCTTTCCCACAGGGCTGTCCCACGTGCACACGTGGTGGGAGTCGATCCTCGGCTTGAACGTCAAGGCAGTGCAGGGAAAAAAGGTTCCTCTTGAATGGACTGACACATCTGGGGGACTCTTGGAATGGTGGCACGACCCTGGAGTTCCTCTCGCCTTTCCTGTGGAGAGCGCCTCCTCCTGAGATGCGACGGGAACGCCGGGAATTCTTTCCCTACGAAACAGGGAAAGGATCCCTCATCTCGAGCTAGGAGGCGGAAACGGGGCTCCCCTGGATGTGTGCGGGACCCACGTGCTTCCTCTCGAGTGGAGACGGGTATGTCGGGGAACTTCTTGAGTTGCAGCAAGGGTGTGAAGGACCCTTTGGAAGTTCCAGTGGTTAGACGTGATTAGCTTCGAGAAGCCTCAGCGGAAATGGGCCTCATCTCGCCTGGAGGGTAAAACCTCCTGGATTTTCTCGAGTTGCGGCAGGTGCTCTCGACTTACGACGGGGACCTCAAGGACCCGCTCTGGTAGCCTCAGGAAAGGCCAGTCCCCATTCGAGTTCCTCGGGGGCCTCTCGGGATTCCTCTCCCGTCGATGCCGGGGCCTAAGACCTTGTGTGGAGTCGGGGCCGGAACCTGAGGATTCCTCTCCAGTGCTGACATGGATCTTGGGGTACTTCTGGAGTCTCCCCAGGGGAGTCAGTCCTCGTCTCGAATGCGGGCATGCACTTGCGCTTTCCTCCAGAGCGGTAGCAGCAGTGTCACGCAGTCCGCCGCGTGGATCAAAGGATCTATGGTTTTCCCTCGAGTCTTTCCCACGAGGCTTTCCCACGAGTCTTTCCCACAGGGCTGTCCCACGTGCACACGTGGTGGGAGTCGATCCTCGGCTTGAACGTCAAGGCAGTGCAGGGAAAACAGGTTCCTCTGGAATGGACTGACACATCTGGGGGACTCTTGGAATGGTGGCACGACCCTTCAGTTCCTCTCGCCTTTCCTGTGGAGAGCACCTCCTCTTGAGATGCGACGGGAACGCCGGGAATTCTTTCCCTACGAAACAGGGAAAGGATCCCTCATCTCGAGCTAGGAGGCGGAAACGGGGCTCCCCTGGATGTGTGCGGGACCCACGTACTTCCTCTCGAGTGGAGACGGGTATGTCGGGGAACTTCTTGAGTTGCAGCAAGGGTGTGTAGGACCCTTTGGAAGTTCCAGTGGTTAGACGTGATTAGCCTCGAGAAGCCTCAGCGGAAATGGGCCTCATCTCGCCTGGAGGGCAAAACCTCCTGGATTTTCTCGAGTTGCGGCAGGTGCTCTCGACTTACGACGGGGACCTCAGGGACCCGCTCTGGTGGCATCAGGAAAGGCCAGTCCCCATGCGAATTCCTCGGGGGCCTCTGGGGATTCCTCTCCCGTTGATGCCGGGGCCTAAGTCCTTGTGTGGAGTCGGGGCCGGAACCTGAGGATTCCTCTCCAGTGCTGACATGGATCTTGGGGTACTTCTGGAGTCTCCCCAGGGGAGACAGTCTTCGTCTCGAATTCGGGCATGCACTTGCGCTTTCCTCCATAGCGGTAGCAGCAGTGTCACGCAGTCCGCCGCGTGGATCAAAGGATCTATGGTTTTCCCTCGAGTCTTTTCCACAAGGCTTTCCCACGAGGCTTTCCCACAGGGCTGTCCCACGTGCACACGTGGTGGGAGTCGATCCTCGGCTTGAACGTCAAGGCAGTGCAGGGAAAACAGGTTCCTCTGGAATGGACTGACACATCTGGGGGACTCTTGGAATGGTGGCACGACCCTGGAGTTCCTCTCGCCTTTCCTGTGGAGAGCGCCTCCTCTTGAGATGCGACGGGAACGCCGTGAATTCTTTCCCTACGAAACAGGGAAAAGGATCCCTCATCTCGAGCTAGGAGGCGGAAACTGGGCTCCCCTGTATGTGTGCAGGACACCACGTGCTTCCTCTCGAGTGCAGACGGGTATGTCGGGGAACTTCTTGAGTTGAAGCAAGGGTGTGAATGACCCTGTGGAAGTTCCAGTGGTTAGATGTGATTGGTCTCGAGAAGCCTCAGCGGAAATGGGCCTCATCTCGCCTGGAGGGCAAAACCTCCTGGATTTTCTCGAGTTGCGGCAGGTGCTCTCGACTTACGACGGGGACCTCAGGGACCCGCTCTGGTGGCCTCAGGAAAGGCCAGTCCCCATGCGAGGTCCTCGGGGGCGTCTCGGGATTCCTCTCCCGTCGATGCCGGGGCCTAAGACCTTGTGTGGAGTCGGGGCCGGAACCTGAGGATTCCTCTCCAGTTCTGACATGGATCTTGGGGTACTTCTGGAGTCTCCCCAGGGGAGTCAGTCCTCGTCTCGAATGCGGGCATGCACTTGCGCTTTCCTCCAGAGCGGTAGCAGCATTGTCACGCAGTCCGCCGCGTGGATCAAAGGATCTATGGTTTTCCCTCGAGTCTTTCCCACGAGGCTTTCCCACGAGGCTTTCCCACAGGGCTGTCCCACGTGCACACGTGGTGGGAGTCGATCCTCGGCTTGAACGTCAAGGCAGTGCAGGGAAAACAGGTTCCTCTGGAATGGACTGACACATCTGGGGGACTCTTGGAATGGTGGCACGACCCTGGAGTTCCTCTCACCTTTCCTGTGGAGAGCGCCTCCTCTTGAGATGCGACGGGAACGCCGGGAATTCTTTCCCTACGAAACAGGGAAAGGATACCTCATCTCGATCTAGGAGGCGGAAACGGGGCTCCCCTGGATGTGTGAGGGACACAACGTGCTTCCTCTCGAGTGGAGACGGGTATGTCGGGGAACTTCTTGAGTTGCAGCAAGGGTGTGAAGGACCCTTTGGAAGTTCCAGTGGTTAGATGTGATTGGCCTCGAGAAGCCTCAGCGGAAATGGGCCTCATCTCGCCTGGAGGGCAAAACCTCCTGGATTTTCTCGAGTTGCGGCAGGTGCTCTCGACTTACGACGGGGACCTCAGGGAACCGCTCTGGTGGCCTCAGGAAAGGCCAGTCCCCATGCGAGTTCCTCGGGGGCCTCTCGGGATTCTTCTCCCGTCGATGCCGGGGCCTAAGACCTTGTGTGGAGTCGGGGCCGGAACCTGAGGATTCCTCTCCAGTGCTGACATGGATCTTGGGGTACTTCTGGAGTCTCCCCAGGGGAGTCAGTCCTCGTCTCGAATGCGGGCATGCACTTGCGCTTTCCTCCAGAGCCGTAGCAGCAGTGTCACGCAGTCCGCCGCGTGGATCAAAGGATCTATGGTTTTCCCTCGAGTCTTTCCCACAAGGCTTTCCCACGAGGCTTTCCCACAGGGCTGTCCCACGTGCACACGTGGTGGGAGTCGATCCTCGGCTTGAACGTCAAGGCAGTGCAGGGAAAACAGGTTCCTCTGGAATGGACTGACACATCTGGGGGACTCTTGGAATGGTGTCACGACCCTGGAGTTCCTCTTGCCTTTCCTGTGGAGAGCGCCTCCTCTTGAGATGCGACGGGAACGCCGGGAATTCTTTCCCTACGAAACAGGGAAAGGATCCCTCATCTCGAGCTAGGAGGCGGAAACGGGGCTCCCCTGGATGTGTGCGGGACCCACGTGCTTCCTCTCGAGTGGAGACGGGTATGTCGGGGAACTTCTTGAGTTGCAGCAAGGGTGTGAAGGACCCTGTGGAAGTTCCAGTGGTTAGACGTGATTAGCCTCGAGAAGCCTCAGCGGAAATGGGCCTCATCTCGCCTGGAGGGCAAAACCTCCTGGATTTTCTCGAGTTGCGGCAGGTGCTCTCGACTTACGACGGGGACCTCAGGGACCCGCTCTGGTGGCCTCAGGAAAGGCCAGTCCCCATGCGAGTTCCTCGGGGGCCTCTCGGGATTCCTCTCCCGTCGATGCCGGGGCCTAAGACCTTGTGTGGAGTCGGGGCCGGAACCTGAGGATTCCTCTCCAGTGCTGACATGGATCTTGGGGTACTTCTGGAGTCTCCCCAGGGGAGTCAGTCCTCGTCTCGAATGCGGGCATGCACTTGCGCTTTCCTCCAGAGCGGTAGCAGCAGTGTCACGCAGTCCGCCGCGTGGATCAAAGGATCTGTGGTTTTCCCTCGAGTCTTTCCCACGAGGCTTTCCCACGAGGCTTTCCCACAGGGCTGTCCCACGTGCACACGTGATGGGAGTCGATCCTCGGCTTGTACGTCAAGGCAGTGCAGGGAAAACAGGTTCCTCTGGAATGGACTGACACATCTGGGGGACTCTTGGAATGGTGGCACGACCCTTCAGTTCCTCTCGCCTTTCCTGTGGAGAGCGCCTCCTCTTGAGATGCGACGGGAACGCCGGGAAATCTTTCCCTACGAAACAGGGAAAGGATCCCTCATCTCGAGCTAGGAGGCGGAAACGGGGCTCCCCTGGATGTGTGCGGGACCCACGTGCTTCCTCTCGAGTGGAGACGGGTATGTCGGGGAACTTCTTGAGTTGCAGCAAGGGTGTGAAGGACCCTTTGGAAGTTCCAGTGGTTAGATGTGATTGGCCTCGAGAAGCCTCAGCGGAAATGGGCCTCATCTCGCCTGGAGGGCAAAACCTCCTGGATTTTCTCGAGTTGCGGCAGGTGCTCTCGACTTACGACGGGGACCTCAGGGAACCGCTCTGGTGGCCTCAGGAAAGGCCAGTCCCCATGCGAGTTCCTCGGGGGCCTCTCGGGATTCTTCTCCCGTCGATGCCGGGGCCTAAGACCTTGTGTGGAGTCGGGGCCGGAACCTGAGGATTCCTCTCCAGTGCTGACATGGATCTTGGGGTACTTCTGGAGTCTCCCCAGGGGAGGCAGTCTTCGTCTCGAATGCGGGCATGCACTTGCGCTTTACCTCCATAGCGGTAGCAGCAGTGTCACGCAGTCCGCCGCGTGGATCAAAGGATCTATGGTTTTCCCTCGAGTCTTTTCCACAAGGCTTTCCCACGAGTCTTTCCCACAGGGCTGTCCCACGTGCACACGTGGTGGGAGTCGATCCTCGGCTTGAACGTCAAGGCAGTGCAGGGAAAACAGGTTCCTCTGGAATGGACTGACACATCTGGGGGACTCTTGGAATGGTGGCACGACCCTGGAGTTCCTCTCGCCTTTCCTGTGGAGAGCGCCTCCTCTTGAGCTGCGACGGGAACGCCGGGAATTCGTTCCCTACGAAACAGGGAAAGGATCCCTCATCTCGAGCTAGGAGGCGGAAACTGGGCTCCCCTGTATGTGTGCAGGACACGACGTGCTTCCTCTCGAGTGCAGACGGGTATGTCGGGGAACTTCTTGAGTTGAAGCAAGGGTGTGAAGGACCCTGTGGAAGTTCCAGTGGTTAGATGTGATTGGTCTCGAGAAGCCTCAGCGGAAATGGGCCTCATCTCGCCTGGAGGGCAAAACCTCCTGGATTTTCTCGAGTTGCGGCAGGTGCTCTCGACTTACGACGGGGACCTCAGGGACCCGCTCTGGTGGCCTCAGGAAAGGCCAGTCCCCATGCGAGGTCCTCGGGGGCGTCTCGGGATTCCTCTCCCGTCAATGCCGGGGCCTAAGACCTTGTGTGGAGTCGGGGCCGGAACCTGAGGATTCCTCTCCAGTTCTGACATGGATCTTGGGGTACTTCTGGAGTCTCCCCAGGGGAGTCAGTCCTCGTCTCGAATGCGGGCATGCATTGCGATTTCCTCCAGAGCGGTAGCAGCAGTGTCACGCAGTCCGCCGCGTGGATCAAAGGATCTATGGTTTTCCCTCGAGTCTTTCCCACGAGGCTTTCCCACGAGGCTTTCCCACAGGGCTGTCCCACGTGCACACGTGGTGGGAGTCGATCCTCGGCTTGAACGTCAAGGCAGTGCAGGGAAAACAGGTTCCTCTGGAATGGACTGACACATCTGGGGGACTCTTGGAATGGTGGCACGACCCTGGAGTTCCTCTCGCCTTTCCTGTGGAGAGCGCCTCCTCTTGAGATGCGACGGGAACGCCGGGAATTCTTTCCGTTCGAAACAGGGAAAGGATCCCTCATCTCGAGCTAGGAGGCGGAAACGAGGCTCCCCGGATGTGTGCGGGACCCACGTGCTTCCTCTCGAGTGGAGACGGGTATGTCGGGGAACTTCTTGAGTTGCAGCAAGGGTGTGAAGGACCCTTTGGAAGTTCCAGTGGTTAGACGTGATTAGCCTCGAGAAGCCTCAGCGGAAATGGGCCTCATCTCGCCTGGAGGGCAAAACCTCCTGGATTTTCTCGAGTTGCGGCAGGTGCTCTCGACTTACGACGGGGACCTCAGGGACCCGCTCTGGTGGCCTCAGGAAAGGCCAGTCCCCATGCGAGTTCCTCGGGGGCCTCTGGGGATTCCTCTCCCGTTGATGCCGGGGCCTAAGACCTTGTGTGGAGTCGGGGCCGGAACCTGAGGATTCCTCTCCAGTGCTGACATGGATCTTGGGGTACTTCTGGAGTCTCCCCAGGGGAGTCAGTCCTCGTCTCGAATGCGGGCATGCACTTGCGCTTTCCTCCAGAGCGGTAGCAGCAGTGTCACGCAGTCCGCCGCGTGGATCAAAGGATCTATGGTTTTCCCTCGAGTCTTTCCCACGAGGCTTTCCCACGAGGCTTTCCCACAGGGCTGTCCCACGTGCACACGTGGTGGGAGTCGATCCTCGGCTTGAACGTCAAGGCCGTGCAGGGAAAACAGGTTCCTCTGGAATGAACTGACACATCTGGGGGACTCTTGGAATGGTGTCACGACCCTGGAGTTCCTCTCGCCTTTCCTGTGGAGAGCGCCTCCTCTTGAGATGCGACGGGAACGCCGGGAATTCTTTCCCTACGAAACAGGGAAAGGATCCCTCATCTCGAGCTAGGAGGCGGAAACGGGGCTCCCCTGGATGTGTGCGGGCCCACGTGCTTCCTCTCGAGTGGAGACGGGTATGTCGGGGAACTTCTTGAGTTGCAGCAAGGGTGTGAAGGACCCTTTGGAAGTTCCAGTGGTTAGATGTGATTGGTCTCGAGAAGCCTCAGCAGAAATGGGCCTCATCTCGCCTGGAGGGCAAAACCTCCTGGATTTTCTCGAGTTGCGGCAGGTGCTCTCGACTTACGACGGGGACCTCAGGGAACCGCTCTGGTGGCCTCAGGAAAGGCCAGTCCCCATGCGAGGTCCTCGGGGGCGTCTCGGGATTCCTCTCCCGTCGATGCCGGGGCCTAAGACCTTGTGTGGAGTCGGGGCCGGAACCTGAGGATTCCTCTCCAGTTCTGACATGGATCTTGGGGTACTTCTGGAGTCTCCCCAGGGGAGGCAGTCTTCGTCTCGAATGCGGGCATGCACTTGCGCTTTCCTCCAGAGCGGTAGCAGCAGTGTCACGCAGTCCGCCGCGTGGATCAAAGGATCTATGGTTTTCCCTCGAGTCTTTCCCACGAGGCTTTCCCACGAGGCTTTCCCACAGGGCTGTCCCACGTGCACACGTGGTGGGAGTCGATCCTCGGCTTGAACGTCAAGGCAGTGCAGGGAAAACAGGTTCCTCTGGAATGGACTGACACATCTGGGGGACTCTTGGAATGGTGGCACGACCCTGGAGTTCCTCTCGCCTTTCCTGTGGAGAGCGCCTCCTCTTGAGATGTGACGGGAACGCCGGGAATTCTTTCCCTACGAAACAGGGAAAGGATCCCTCATCTCGAGCTAGGAGGCGGAAACGGGGCTCCCCTGGATGTGTGCGGGACCCACGTGCTTCCTCTCGAGTGGAGACGGGTATGTCGGGGAACTTCTTGAGTTGCAGCAAGCGTGTGAAGGACCCTTTGGAAGTTCCAGTGGTTAGACGTGATTAGCCTCGAGAAGCCTCAACGGAAATGGGCCTCATCTCGCCTGGAGGGCAAAACCTCCTGGATTTTCTCGAGTTGCGGCAGGTGCTCTCGACTTACGACGGGGACCTCAGGGACCCGCTCTGGTGGCCTCAGGAAAGGCCAGTCCCCATGCGAGTTCCTCGGGGGCCTCTCGGGATTCCTCTCCCGTCGATGCCGGGGCCTAAGACCTTGTGTGGAGTCGGGGCCGGAACCTGAGGATTCCGCTCCAGTGCTGACATGGATCTTGGGGTACTTCTGGAGTCTCCCCAGGGGAGTCAGTCCTCGTGTCGAATGCGGGCATGCACTTGCGCTTTCCTCCAGAGCGGTAGCAGCAGTGTCACGCAGTCCGCCGCGTGGATCAAAGGATCTATGGTTTTCCCTCGAGTCTTTCCCACGAGGCTTTCCCACGAGGCTTTCCCACAGGGCTGTCCCACGTGCACACGTGGTGGGAGTCGAACCTCGGCTTGAACGTCAAGGCAGTGCAGGGAAAACAGGTTCCTCTGGAATGGACTGACACATCTGGGGGACTCTTGGAATGGTGGCACGACTCTGGAGTTCCTCTCACCTTTCCTGTGGAGAGCGCCTCCTCTTGAGATGCGACGGGAACGCCGGGAATTCTTTCCCTACGAAACAGGGAAAGGATCCCTCATCTCGATCTAGGAGGCGGAAACGGGGCTCCCCTGGATGTGTGCGGGACACCACGTGCTTCCTCTCGAGTGGAGACGGGTATGTCGGGGAACTTCTTGAGTTGCAGCAAGGGTGTGAAGGACCCTTTGGAAGTTCCAGTGGTTAGATGTGATTGGCCTCGAGAAGCCTCAGCGGAAATGGGCCTCATCTCGCCTGGAGGGCAAAACCTCCTGGATTTTCTCGAGTTGCGGCAGGTGCTCTCGACTTACGACGGGGACCTCAGGGAACCGCTCTGGTGGCCTCAGGAAAGGCCAGTCCCCATGCGAGTTCCTCGGGGGCCTCTCGGGATTCCTCTCCCGTCGATGCCGGGGCCTAAGACCTTGTGTGGAGTCGGGGCCGGAACCTGAGGATTCCTCTCCAGTGCTGACATGGATCTTGGGGTACTTCTGGAGTCTCCCCAGGGGAGTCAGTCCTCGTCTCGAATGCGGGCATGCACTTGCGCTTTCCTACAGAGCCGTAGCAGCAGTGTCACGCAGTCCGCCGCGTGGATCAAAGGATCTATGGTTTTCCCTCGAGTCTTTCCCACGAGGCTTTCCCACAGGGCTGTCCCACGTGCACACGTGGTGGGAGTCGATCCTCGGCTTGAACGTCAAGGCAGTGCAGGGAAAACATGTTCCTCTGGAATGGACTGACACATCTGGGGGACTCTTGGAATGGTGTCACGACCCAGGAGTTCCTCTCGCCTTTCCTGTGGAGAGCGCCTCCTCTTGAGATGTGACGGGAACGCCGGGAATTCATTCCCTACGAAACAGGGAAAGGATCCCTCATCTCGAGCTAGGAGGCGGAAACGGGGCTCCCATGGATGTGTGCGGGACCCACGTGCTTCCTCTCGAGTGGAGACGGGTATGTCGGGGAACTTCTTGAGTTGCAGCAAGGGTGTGAAGGACCCTTTGGAAGTTCCAGTGGTTAGACGTGATTAGCCTCGAGAAGCCTCAGCGGAAATGGGCCTCATCTCGCCTGGAGGGCAAAACCTCCTGGATTTCCTCGAGTTGCGGCAGGTGCTCTCCACTTACGACGGGGACCTCAGGGACCCGCTCTGGTGGCCTCAGGAAAGGCCAGTCCCCATGCGAGTTCCTCGGGGGCCTCTCGGGATTCCTTTCCCGTCGATGCCGGGGCCTAAGACCTTGTGTGGAGTCGGGGCCGGAACCTGAGGATTCCTCTCCAGTGCTGGCATGGATCTTGGAGTACTTCTGGAGTCTCCCCAGGGGAGTCAGTCCTCGTCTCGAATGCGGGCATGCACTTGCGCTTTCCTCCAGAGCGGTAGCAGCAGTGTCACGCAGTCCGCCACGAGGATCAAAGGATCTATGGTTTTCCCTCGAGTCTTTCCCACGAGGCTTTCCCACGAGGCTTTCCCACAGGGCTGTCCCACGTGCACACGTGGTGGGAGTCGATCCTCGGCTTGAACGTCAAGGCAGTGCAGGGAAAACAGGTTCCTCTGGAATGGACTGACACATCTGGGGGACTCTTGGAATGGTGGCACGACCCTGGAGTTCCTCTCGCCTTTCCTGTGGAGAGGGCCTCCTCTTGAGATGCGACGGGAACGCCGGGAATTCTTTCCCTACGAAACAGGGAAAGGATCCCTCATCTCGAGCTAGGAGGCGGAAAGTGGGTTCCCCTGGATGTGTGCAGGACACCACGTGCTTCCTCTCGAGTGCAGACGGGTATGTCGGGGAACTTCTTGAGTTGAAGCAAGGGTGTGAAGGACCCTGTGGAAGTTCCAGTGGTTAGATGTGATTGGCCTCGAGAAGCCTCAGCGGAAATGGGCCTCATCTCGCCTGGAGGGCAAAACCTCCTGGATTTTCTCGAGTTGCGGCAGGTGCTCTCGACTTACGACGGGGACCTCAGGGACCCGCTCTGGTGGCCTCAGGAAAGGCCAGTCCCCATGCGAGTTTCTCGGGGGCCTCTCGGGATTCCTCTCCCGTCGATGCCGGGGCCTAAGACCTTGTGTGGAGTCGGGGCCGGAACCTGAGGATTCCTCTCCAGTGCTGACATGGATCTTGGGGTACTTCTGGAGTCTCCCCAGGGGAGTCAGTCCTCGTCTCGAATGCGGGCATGCACTTGCGCTTTCCTCCAGAGCGGTAGCAGCAGTGTCACGCAGTCCGCCGCGTGGATCAAAGGATCTATGGTTTTCCCTCGAGTCTTTCCCACGAGGCTTTCCCACGAGGCTTTCCCACAGGGCTGTCCCACGTGCACACGTGGTGGGATTCGATCCTCGGCTTGAACGTCAAGGCAGTGCAGGGAAAACAGGTTCCTCTGGAATGGACTGACACATCTGGGGGACTCTTGGAATGGTGTCACGACCCAGGAGTTCCTCTCGCCTTTCCTGTGGAGAGCGCCTCCTCTTGAGATGCGACGGGAACGCCGGCAATTCTTTCCCTACGAAACAGGGAAAGGATCCCTCATCTCGAACTAGGAGGCGGAAACGGGGCTCCCATGGATGTGTGCGGGACCCACGTGCTTCCTCTCGAGTGGAGACGGGTATGTCGGGGAACTTCTTGAGTTGCAGCAAGGGTGTGAAGGACCCTTTGGAAGTTCCAGTGGTTAGACGTGATTAGCCTCGAGAAGCCTCAGCGGAAATGGGCCTCATCTCGCCTGGAGGGCAAAACCTCCTGGATTTCCTCGAGTTGCGGCAGGTGCTCTCGACTTACGACGGGGACCTCAGGGACCCGCTCTGGTGGCCTCAGGAAAGGCCAGTCCCCATGCGAGTTCCTCGGGGGCCTCTCGGGATTCCTTTCCCGTCGATTCCGGGGCCTAAGACCTTGTGTGGAGTCGGGGCCGGAACCTGAGGATTCCTCTCCAGTGCTGACATGGATCTTGGGGTACTTCTGGAGTCTCCCCAGGGGAGTCAGTCCTCGTCTCGAATGCGGGCATGCACTTGCGCTTTCCTCCAGAGCGGTAGCAGCAGTTTCACGCAGTCCGCCGCGTGGATCAAAGGATCTATGGTTTTCCCTCGAGTCTTTCCCACGAGGCTTTCCCACGAGGCTTTCCCACAGGGCTGTCCCACGTGCACACGTGGTGGGAGTGGTCCTCGGCTTGAACCTCAAGGCAGTGCAGGGAAAACAGGTTCCTCTGGAATGGACTGACACATCTGGGGGACTCTTGGAATGGTGGCACGACCCTGGAGTTCCTCTCGCCTTTCCTGTGGAGAGGGCCTCCTCTTGAGATGCGACGGGAAAGCCGGGAATTCTTTCCCTACGAAACAGGGAAAGGATCCCTCATCTCGAGCTAGGAGGCGGAAACGGGGCTCCCCTGGATGTGTGCGGGACACCACGTGCTTCCTCTCGAGTGGAGACGGGTATGTCGGGGAACTTCTTGAGTTGCAGCAAGGGTGTGAAGGACCCTTTGGAAGTTCCAGTGGTTAGATGTGATTGGCCTCGAGAAGCCTCAGCGGAAATGGGCCTCATCTCGCCTGGAGGGCAAAACCTCCTGTATTTTCTCGAGTTGCGGCAGGTGCTCTCGACTTACGACGGGGACCTCAGGGACCCGCTCTGGTGGCCTCAGGAAAGGCCAGTCCCCTTGCGAGTTCCTCGGGGGCCTCTGGATTCCCCGCCCGTTGATGACGGGGCCTAAGACCTTGTGTGGAGTCGGGGCCGGAACCTGAGGATTCCGCTCCAGTGCTGACATGGATCTTGGGGTACTTCTGGAGTCTCCCCAGGGGAGTCAGTCCTCGTCTCGAATGCGGGCATGCCCTTGCGCTTTTCTCCAGAGCGGTAGCAGCACTGTCACGCAGTCTGCCGCGTGGATCAAAGGATCTATGGTTTTCCCTCGAGTCTTTCCCACGAGGCTTTCCCACGAGGCTTTCCCACAGGGCTGTCCCACGTGCACACGTGGTGGGAGTCGATCCTCGGCTTGAACGTCAAGGCAGTGCAGGGAAAACAGGTTCCTCTGGAATGGACTGACACATCTGGGGGACTCTTGGAATGGTGGCACGACCCTGGAGTTCCTCTCGCCTTTCCTGGGGAGAGCGCCTCCTCTTGAGATGCGACGGGAACGCCGGGAATTCTTTCCCTACGAAACAGGGAAAGGATCCCTCATCTCGAGCTAGGAGGCGGAAACGGGGCTCCCCTGTATGTGTGCAGGACACCACGTGCTTCCTCTCGAGTGCAGACGGGTATGTCGGGGAACTTCTTGAGTTGAAGCAAGGGTGTGAAGGACCCTGTGGAAGTTCCAGTGGTTAGATGTGATTGGCCTCGAGAAGCCTCAGCGGAAATGGGCCTCATCTCGCCTGGAGGGCAAAACCTCCTGGATTTTCTCGAGTTGCGGCAGGTGCTCTCGATTTACGACGGGGACCTCAGGGACCCGCTCTGGTGGCCTCAGGAAAGGCCAGTCCCCATGCGAGTTCCTCGGGGGCCTCTCGGGATTCCTCTCCCGTCGATGCCGGGGCCTAAGACCTTGTGTGGAGTCGGGGCCGGAACCTGAGGATTCCTCTCCAGTGCTGACATGGATCTTGGGGTACTTCTGGAGTCTCCCCAGGGGAGTCAGTCCTCGTCTCGAATGCGGGCATGCACTTGCGCTTTCCTCCAGAGCGGTAGCAGCAGTGTCACCCAGTCCGCCGCGTGGATCAAAGGATCTATGGTTTTCCCTCGAGTCTTTCCCACGAGGCTTTCCCTCGAGTCTTTCCCACGAGGCTTTCCCACGAGGCTTTCCCACAGGGCTGTCCCACGTGCACACGTGGTGGGAGTCGATCCTCGGCTTGAACGTCAAGGCAGTGCAGGGAAAACAGGTTCCTCTGGAATGGACTGACACATCTGGGGGACTCTTGGAATGGTGTCACGACTCAGGAGTTCCTCTCGCCTTTCCTGTGGAGAGCGCCTCCTCTTGAGATGCGACGGGAACGCCGGGAATTCTTTCCCTGCGAAACAGGGAAAGGATCCCTCATCTCGAGCTAGGAGGCGGAAACAGGGCTCCCATGGATGTGTGCGGGACCCACGTGCTTCCTCTCGAGTGGAGACGGGTATGTCGGGGAACTTCTTGAGTTGCAGCAAGGGTGTGAAGGACCCTTTGGAAGTTCCAGTGGTTAGACGTGATTAGCCTCGAGAAGCCTCAGCGGAAATGGGCCTCATCTCGCCTGGAGGGCAAAACCTCCTGGATTTCCTCGAGTTGCGGCAGCTGCTCTCCACTTACGACGGGGACCTCAGGGACCCGCTCTGGTGGCCTCAGGAAAGGCCAGTCCATATGCGAGTTCCTCGGGGGCCTCTCGGGATTCCTTTCCCGTCGATGCCGGGGCCTAAGACCTTGTGTGGAGTCGGGGCCGGAACCTGAGGATTCCTCTCCAGTGCTGACATGGATCTTGGGGTACTTCTGGAGTCTCCCCAGGGGAGTCAGTCCTCGTCTCGAATGCGGGCATGCACTTGCGCTTTCCTCCAGAGCGGTAGCAGCAGTGTCACGCAGTCCGCCGCGTGGATCAAAGGATCTATGGTTTTCCCTCGAGTCTTTCCCACGAGGCTTTCCCACGAGTCTTTCCCACAGGGCTGTCCCACGTGCACACGTGGTGGGAGTCGATCCTCGGCTTGAACGTCAAGGCAGTGCAGGGAAAACAGGTTCCTCTGGAATGGACTGACACATCTGGGGGACTCTTGGAATGGTGGCACGACCCTGGAGTTCCTCTCGCCTTTCCTGTGGAGAGCGCCTCCTCTTGAGATGCGACGGGAACGCCGGGAATTCTTTCCCTACGAAACAGGGAAAGGATCCCTCATCTCGATCTAGGAGGCGGAAACGGGGCTCCCCTGGATGTGTGCGGGACACCACGTGCTTCCTCTCGAGTGGAGACGGGTATGTCGGGGAACTTCTTGAGTTGCAGCAAGGGTGTGAAGGACCCTTTGGAAGTTCCAGTGGTTAGATGTGATTGGCCTCGAGAAGCCTCAGCGGAAATGGGCCTCATCTCGCCTGGAGGGCAAAACCTCCTGGATTTTCTCGAGTTGCGGCAGGTGGTCTCGACTTACGATGGGGACCTCAGGGACCCGCTCTGGTGGCCTCAGGCAAGGCCAGTCCCCATGCGAGTTCCTCGGGGGCCTCTCGGGATTCCTCTCCCGTCGATGCCGGGGCCTAAGACCTTGTGTGGAGTCGGGGCCGGAACCTGAGGATTCCTCTCCAGTGCTGACATGGATCTTGGGGTACTTCTGGAGTCTCCCCAGGGGAGTCAGTCCTCGTCTCGAATGCGGGCATGCACTTGCGCTTTCCTCCAGAGCGGTAGCAGCAGTGTCACGCAGTCCGCCGCGTGGATCAAAGGATCTATGGTTTTCCCTCGAGTCTTTCCCACGAGGCTTTCCACGAGGCTTTCCCACTGGGCTGTCCCACGTGCACACGTGGTGGGAGTCGATCCTCGGCTTGTACGTCAAGGCAGTGCAGGGAAAACAGGTTCCTCTGGAATCGACTGACACATCTGGGGGACTCTTGGAATGGTGGCACGACCCTGGAGTTCCTCTCGCCTTTCCTGTGGAGAGCGCCTCCTCTTGAGATGCGACGGGAACGCCGGGAATTCTTTCCCTACGAAACAGGGAAAGGATCCCTCATCTCGAGCTAGGAGGCGGAAACGGGGCTCCCATGGATGTGTGCGGGACCCACGTGCTTCCTCTCGAGTGGAGACGGGTATGTCGGGGAACTTCTTGAGTTGCAGCAAGGGTGTGAAGGACCCTTTGGAAGTTCCAGTGGTTAGACGTGATTAGCCTCGAGAAGACTCAGCGGAAATGGGCCTCCTCTCGCCTGGAGGGCAAAACCTCCTGGATTTCCTCGAGTTGCGGCAGGTGCTCTCCACTTACGACGGGGACCTCAGGGACCCGCTCTGGTGGCCTCAGGAAAGGCGAGTCCCAATGCGAGTTCCTCGGGGGCCTCTCGGGATTCCTCTCCCGTCGATGCCGGGGCCTAAGACCTTGTGTGGAGTCGGGGCCGGAACCTGAGGATTCCTCTCCAGTGCTGACATGGATCTTGGGGTACTTCTGGAGTCTCCCCAGGGGAGTCAGTCCTCGTCTCGAATGCGGGCATGCACTTGCGCTTTCCTCCAGAGCGGTAGCAGCAGTGTCACGCAGTCCGCCACGTGGATTAAAGGATCTATGGTTTTCCCTCGAGTCTTTCCCACGAGGCTTTCCCACGAGGCTTTCCCACTGGGCTGTCCCACGTGCACACGTGGTGGGAGTCGATCCTCGGCTTGTACGTCAAGGCAGTGCAGGGAAAACAGGTTCCTCTGGAATGGACTGACACATCTGGGGGACTCTTGGAATGGTGGCACGACCCTGGAGTTCCTCTCGCCTTTCCTGTGGAGAGCGCCTCCTCTTGAGATTCGACGGGAACGCCGGGAATTCTTTCCCTACGAAACAGGGAAAGGATCCCTCATCTCGAGCTAGGAGGCGGAAACGGGGCTCCCCTGGATGTGTGCGGGACCCACGTGCTTCCTCTCGATTGGAGACGGGTATGTCGGGGAACTTCTTGAGTTGCAGCAAGGGTGTGAAGGACCCTTTGGAAGTTCCAGTGGTTAGACGTGATTAGCCTCGAGAAGCCTCAGCGGAAATGGGCCTCATCTCGCCTGGAGGGCAAAACCTCCTGGATTTTCTCGAGTTGCGGCAGGTGCTCTCGACTTACGACGGGGACCTCAGGGACCCGCTCTGTTGGCCTCAGGAAAGGCCAGTCCCCATGCGAGTTCCTCGGGGGAATCTCGGGATTCCTCTCCCGTCGATGCCGGGGCCTAAGACCTTGTGTGGAGTCGGGGCCGGAACCTGAGGATTCCTCTCCAGTGTTGACATGGATCTTGGGGTACTTCTGGAGTCTCCCCAGGGGAGTCAGTCCTCGTCTCGAATGCGGGCATGCACTTGCGCTTTCCTCCAGAGCCGTAGCAGCAGAGTCACGCAGTCCGCCGCGTGGATCAAAGGATCTATGGTTTTCCCTCGAGTCTTTCCCACGAGGCTTTCCCACGAGGCTTTCCCACAGGGCTTTCCCACGTGCACACGTGGTGCGAGTCGATCCTCGGCTTGAACGTCAAGGCAGTGCAGGGAAAACAGGTTCCTCTGGAATGAACTGACACATCTGGGGGACTCTTGGAATGGTGGCACGACCCTGGAGTTCCTCTCTCCTTTCCTGTGGAGAGCGCCTCCTCTTGAGATGCGACGGGAACGCCGGGAATTCTTTCCCTACGAAACAGGGAAAGGATCCCTCATCTCGAGCTAGGAGGCGGAAACGGGGCTCCCATGGATGTGTGCGGGACCCCACGTGCTTCCTCTCGAGTGGAGACGGGTATGTCGGGGAACTTCTTGAGTTGCAGCAAGGGTGTGAAGGACCCTTTGGACGTTCCAGTGGTTAGACGTGATTAGCCTCGAGAAGCCTCAGCGGAAATGGGCCTCATCTCGCCTGGAGGGCAAAACCTCCTGGATTTTCTCGAGTTGCGGCAGGTGCTCTCGACTTACGACGGGGACCTCTGGGACCCGCTCTGGTGGCCTCAGGAAAGGCCAGTCCCCATGCGAGTTCCTCGGGGGAATCTCGGGATTCCTCTCCCGTCGATGCCGGGGCCTAAGACCTTGTGTGGAGTCGGGGCCGGAACCTGAGGATTCCTCTCCAGTGTTGACATGGATCTTGGGGTACTTCTGGAGTCTCCCCAGGGGAGTCAGTCCTCGTCTCGAATGCGGGCATGCACTTGCGCTTTCCTCCAGAGCGGTAGCAGCAGTGTCACGCAGTCCGCCGCGTGGATCAAAGGATCTATGGTTTTCCCTCGAGTCTTTCCCACGAGGCTTTCCCACGAGGCTTTCCCACAGGGCTGTCCCACGCGCACACGTTGTGGGACTCGATCCTCGGCTTGAACGTCAAGGCAGTGCAGGGAAAACAGGTTCCTCTGGAATGAACTGACACATCTGGGGGACTCTTGGAATGGTGGCACGACCCTGGAGTTCCTCTCTCCTTTCCTGTGGAGAGCGCCTCCTCTTGAGATGCGACGGGAACGCCGGGAATTCTTTCCCTACGAAACAGGGAAAGGATCCCTCATCTCGAGCTAGGAGGCGGAAACGGGGCTCCCCTGGATGTGTGCGGGACCCCACGTGCTTCCTCTCGAGTGGAGACGGGTATGTCGGGGAACTTCTTGAGTTGCAGCAAGGGTGTGAAGGACCCTTTGGAAGTTCCAGTGGTTAGATGTGATTGGCCTCGAGAAGCCTCAGCGGAAATAGGCCTCATCTCGCCTGGAGGGCAAAACCTCCTGGATTTTCTCGAGTTGCGGCAGGTGCTCTCGACTTACGACGGGGACCTCAGGGACCCGCTCTGGTGGCCTCAGGAAAGGCCAGTCCCCATGCGAGTTCCTCGGGGGCCTCTCGGGATTCCTCTCCCGTCGATGCCGGGGCCTAAGACCTTGTGTGGAGTCGGGGCCGGAATCTGAGGATTCCTCTCCAGTGCTGACATGGATCTTGGGGTACTTCTGGAGTCTCCTCAGGGGAGTCAGTCCTCGTCTCGAATGCGGGCATGCACTTGCGCTTTCCTCCAGAGCGGTAGCAGCAGTGTCACGCAGTCCGCCGCGTGGATCTAAGGATCTATGGTTTTCCCTCGAGTCTTTCCCACGAGGCTTTCCCACGAGGCTTTCCCACAGGGCTGTCCCACGTGCACACGTGGTAGGAGTCGATCCTCGGCATTAACATCAAGGCAGTGCAGGGAAAACAGGTTCCTCTGGAATGGACTGACACATCTGGGGGTCTGTTGGAATGGTGGCACGACCTTGGAGTTCCTCTCGCCTTTCCTGTGGAGAGCGCCTCCTCTTGAGATGCGACGGGAACGCCGGGAATTCTTTCCCTACGAAACAGGGAAAGGATCCCTCATCTCGAGCTAGGAGGCGGAAACGGGGCTCCCCTGGATGTGTGCGGGACCCCACGTGCTTCCTCTCGAGTGCAGACGGGTATGTCGGGGAACTTCTTGAGTTGCAGCAAGGGTGTGAAGGACCCTTTGGAAGTTCCAGTGGTTAGATGTGATTACCCTCGAGAAGCCTGAGCGGAAATGGGCCTCATCTTGCCTGGAGGGCAAAACCTCCTGGATTTTCTCGAGTTGCGGCAGGTGCTCTCGACTTAAGGAGGGGACCTCAGGGACCCGCTCTGGTGGCCTCAGGAAAGGCCAGTCCCCATGCGAGTTCCTCGGGGGCCTCTCGGGATTCCTCTCCCGTCGATGCCGGGGCCTAAGACGTTGTGTGGATTCGGGGCCGGAACCTGAGTATTCCTCTCCAGTGCTGACATGGATCTTGGGCTACTTCAGGAGTCTCCCCAGGGGAGTCAGTCCTCGTCTCGAATGCGGGCATGCACTTGCGCTTTCCTCCAGAGCGGTAGCAGCAGTGTCACGCAGTCCGCCGCGTGGATCAAAGGATCTATGGTTTTCCCTCGAGTCTTTCCCACGAGGCTTTCCAAAGAGGCTTTCCCTCAGGGCGGTCCCACGTGCACACGTGGTGGGAGTCGATCCTCGGCTTGAACGTCAAGGCAGTGCAGGGAAAACAGGTTTTTCTGGAATGGACTGACACATCTGGGGGCCTCTTGGAATGGTGGCACGACCCTGGAGTTCCTCTCACCTTTCCTGTGGAGAGGGCCTCCTCTTGAGATGCGACGGGAACGCCGGGAATTCTTTCCCTACGAAACAGGGAAAGGATCCCTCATCTCGAGCTAGGAGGCGGAAACGGGGCTCCCCTGGGTGTGTGCGGGACCCTCGTGCTTCCTCTCGAGTGTAGACGGGTATGTCGGGGAACTTCCTGAGTTGCAGCAAGGGTGTGAAGGACCCTTTCGAAGCTCCAGTGGTTAGATGTGATTAGCCTCGAGAAGCCTCAGCGGAAATGGGCCTCATCTCGCCTGGAGGTCAAAACCTCCTGGATTTTCTCGAGTTGCGGCAGGTGCTCTCGACTTACGACGGGGACCTCGGGGACCCGCTCTGGTGGCCTCAGGAAAGGCCAGTCCCCATGCGAGTTCCTCGGGGGCCTCTCGGGATTCCTCTCCCGTCGATGCCGGGGCCTAAGACCTTGTGTGGAGTCGGGGCCGGAACCTGTGGATTCCTCTCCAGTGCTGACATGGATCTTGGGGTACTTCTGGAGTCTCCCCAGGGGAGTCAGTGCTCGTCTCGAATGCGGGCATGCACTTGCGCTTTCCTCCAGAGCGGTAGCAGCAGTGTCACGCAGTCCGCCGCGTTGATCAAAGGATCTATGGTTTTCCCTCGAGTCTTTCCCACGAGGCTTTCCGACGAGGCTTTCCAACAGGGCTGTCCCACGTGCACACGTGTTGGGAGTCGATCCTCGGCTTGAATGGCAAGGCAGTGAAGGGAAAACAGGTTCCTCTGGAATGGACTGACACATCTGGGGGACTCTTGGAATGGTGGCACGACCCTGGAGTACCTCTCGCCTTTCCTGTGGAGAGCGCCTCCTCTTGAGATGCGACGGAAATGCCGGGAATTCTTTTCCTACGAAACATGGGAAGGATCCCTCATCTCGAGCTAGGAGGCGGAAACGGGGCTCCCCTGGATGTGTGCGGACCCTCCTGCTTCCTCTCGAGTGGAGACGGGTATGTCGGGGAACTTCTTGAGTTGCAGCAAGGGTGTGAAGGACCCCTTGGAAGTTCCAGTGGTTAGTTGCGATTACCCTCGAGAAGCCTCAGCGGAAATGGGCCTCATCTCGCCTGGAGGGAAAATCTCCTGGATTTTCTCGAGTTGCGGCAGGTGCTCTCGACTTACGACGGGGACCTCGGGGACTCGCTCTCGTGGCCACAGGAAAGGCCAGTCCCCATGCGAGTTCCTCGGCGGCCTCTCGGGATTCCTCTCCCGTCGATGCCGGGGCCAAGACCTTGTGTGGAGTCGGGGTCGGAACCTGTGGATTCCTCTCCAGTGCTGACATGGATCTAGGGGTACTTCTGGAGTCTCCCCAGGGGAGTCAGTGCTCGTCTCAAATGCGGGCATGCACTTGCACTTTCCTCCAGAGCGGTAGCAGCAGTGTCACGCAGTCTGCCCCGTGGATCAAAGGATCTATGGTTTTCCCTCGAGTCTTTCCCACGAGGCTATCCCACGAGGCTTTCCCACAGGGCTGTTCCACGTGCACACGTGGTGGGAGTCGATCCTCGGCTTGAACGTCAAGGCAGTGCAGGGAAAACAGGTTCCTCTGGAATGGACTGACACATCTGGGGGACTCTTGGAATGGTGGCACGACCCTGGAGTTCCTCTCGCCTTTCCTGGGGAGAGCGCCTCTTGAGATGCGACGGGAACGCCGGGAATTCTTTCCCTACGAAACAGGGAAAGGATCCCTCATCTCGAGCTAGGAGGCGGAAACGGGGCTCCCCTGGATGTGTGCGGGACCCTCGTGCTTCCTCTCGAGTGGAGACGGGTATGTCGGGGAACTTCTTGAGTTGCAGCAAGGGTGTGAAGGACCCTTTGGAAGTTCCAGTGTTTAGATGTGATTACCCTCGAGAAGCCTCAGCGGAAATGGGCCTCTTCTCGCCTGGAGGGCAAAACCTCTTGGATTTTCTCGAGTTGCGGCAGGTGCTCTCGACTTACGAAGGGGACCTCAGGGACCCGCTCTGGTGGCCTCAGGAAAGGCCAGTCCTGATGCGAGTTCCTCGGGAGCCTCTCGGGATTCCTCTCCCGTCGATGCCGGGGCCTAAGACCTTGTGTGGAGTCGGGGCCAGAACCTGTGGATTCCTCTCCAGTGCTGACATGGATCTTGGGGTAGTTCTGGAGTCTCCCCAGGGGAGTCAGTCCTCGTCTCGAATGCGGGCATGCACTTGCGCTTTCTTCCAGAGCAGTAGCAGCAGTGCCACGCAGTCCGCCGCGTGGATCAAAGGATCTATGGTTTTCCCTCGAGTCTTTCCCACGATGCTTTCCCACGAGGCTTTCCCACAGGGCGGTCCCACGTGCACACGTGGTGGGAGTCGATCCTCGGCTTGAAGGTCAAGGCAGTGCAGGGAAAACAGGTTCCTCTGGAATGGACTGACACATCTGGGGGACTCTTGGAATGGTGGCACGACCCTGGAGTTCCTCTCGCCTTTCCTGTGGAGAGCGCCTCCTCTTGAGATGCGACGGGAACGCCGGGAATTCTTTCCCTGCGAAACAGGGAAAGGATCCCTCATCTCGAGCTAGGAGGTGAAAACGGGGCTCCCCGGATCTGTGCGGGACCCTCGTGCTTTCTCTCGAGTACAGACGGGTATGTCGGGGAACTTCTTGAGTTGCAGCAAGTGTGTGAAGGACCCTTTGGAAGTTCCACGGGTTAGATGTGATTAGCCTCGAGAAGCCTCCGAGAAATTGGCCTCATCTCGCCTGGAGGGCAAAACCTCCTGGATTTTCTCGAGTTGTGGCAGGTGCTCTCGACTTACGACGGGGACCTCAGGGACCCGCTCTGGTGGCCTCAGGAAAGGCCAGTCCCCATGCGAGTTCCTCGGGGGCCTCTCGGGATTCCTCTCCCGTCGATGCCGGGGCCTAAGACCTTGTGTGGAGTCAGGGCCGGAACCTGAGGATTCCTCTCCAGTGCTGACATGGATCTTGGGGTACTTCTGGAGTCTCCCCAGGGGAGTCAGTGCTCGTCTCGAATGCGGGCATGCACTTGCGCTTTCCTGCAGAGAGGTAGCAGCAGTGTCATGCAGTCCGCCGCGTGGATCAAAGGATCTATGGTTTTCCCTCGAGTCTTTCCCACGAGGCTTTCCGACGAGGCTTTCCAACAGGGCTGTCCCACGTGCACACGTGTTGGGAGTCGATCCTCGGCTTGAATGGCAAGGCAGTGAAGGGAAAACAGGTTCCTCTGGAATGGACTGACACATCTGGGGGACTCTTGGAATGGTGGCACGACCCTGGAGTTCCTCTCGCCTTTCCTGTGGAGAGCGCCTCCTCTTGAGATGCGACGGGAACGCCGGGAATTCTTTTCCTACGAAACATGGGAAGGATCCCTCATCTCGAGCTAGGAGGCGGAAACGGGGCTCCCCTGGATGTGTGCGGACCCTCGTGCTTCTTCTCGAGTGGAGACGGGTATGTCGGGGAACTTCTTGAGTTGCAGCAAGGGTGTGAAGGACCCCTTGGAAGTTCCAGTGGTTAGATGCGATTACCCTCGAGAAGCCTCAGCGGAAATGAGCCTCATCTCGCCTGGAAGGAAAATCTCCTGGATTTTCTCGAGTTACGGCAGGTGCTCTCGACTTACGACGGGGACCTCGGGGACCCGCTCTCGTGGCCACAGGAAAGGCCAGTCCCCATGCGAGTTCCTTGGCGGCCTCTCGGGATTCCTCTCCCGTCGATGCCGGGCCAAGACCTTGTGTGGAGTCGGGGTCGGAACCTGTGGATTCCTCTCCAGTGCTGACATGGATCTAGGGGTACTTCTGGAGTCTCCCCAGGGGAGTCAGTCCTCGTCCCAAATGCGGGCATGCACTTGCGCTTTCCTGCAGAGCGGTAGCAGCAGTGTCACGCAGTCCGCCGCGTGGATCAAAGGATCTATGGCTTTCCCTCGAGTCTTTCCCACGAGGCTTTCCCACGAGGCTTTCCCACAGGCCTGTCCCACGTGCACACGTGGTGGGAGTCGATCCTCGGCTTGAACCTCAAGGCAGTGCAGGGAAAACAGGTTCCTCTGGAATGGACTGACACATCTGGGGGACTCTTGGAATGGTGGCACGACCCTGGAGTTCCTCTCGCCTTTCCTGTGGAGAGCGCCTCCTCTTGAGATGCGACGGGAACGCCGGCAATTCTCTCCCTACGAAAAAGGGAAAGGATCATTCATCTCGAGCTAGGAGGTGGAAACGGGGCTCCCCTGGATGTGTGCGGGACCCTCGTGCTTCCTCTCGTGTGGAGACGGGTATGTCGGGGAACTTCTTGAGTTGCAGCAAGGGTGTGAAGGACCCTTTGGAAGTTCCAGTGGTTAGATGTGATTACCCTCGAGAAGCCTGAGCGGAAATGGGCCTCTTCTCGCCTGGAGGGCAAAACCTCCTGGATTTTCTCGAGTTGCGGCAGGTGCTCTCGACTTAAGGAGGGGACCTCAGGGACCCGCTCTGGTGGCCTCAGGAAAGGCCAGTCCCCATGCGAGTTCCTCGGGGGCCTCTCGGGATTCCTCTCCCGTCGATGCCGGGGCCTAAGACGTTGTGTGGATTCGGGGCCGGAACCTGAGTATTCCTCTCCAGTGCTGACATGGATCTTGGGCTACTTCAGGAGTCTCCCCAGGGGAGTCAGTCCTCGTCTCGAATGCGGGCATGCACTTGCGCTTTCCTCCAGAGCGGTAGCAGCAGTGTCACGCAGTCCGCCGCGTGGATCAAAGGATCTATGGTTTTCCCTCGAGTCTTTCCCACGAGGCTTTCCAAAGAGGCTTTCCCTCAGGGCGGTCCCACGTGCACACGTGGTGGGAGTCGATCCTCGGCTTGAACGTCAAGGCAGTGCAGGGAAAACAGGTTTTTCTGGAATGGACTGACACATCTGGGGGCCTCTTGGAATGGTGGCACGACCCTGGAGTTCCTCTCACCTTTCCTGTGGAGAGGGCCTCCTCTTGAGATGCGACGGGAACGCCGGGAATTCTTTCCCTACGAAACAGGGAAAGGATCCCTCATCTCGAGCTAGGAGGCGGAAACGGGGCTCCCCTGGGTGTGTGCGGGACCCTCGTGCTTCCTCTCGAGTGTAGACGGGTATGTCGGGGAACTTCCTGAGTTGCAGCAAGGGTGTGAAGGACCCCTTGGAAGTTCCAGTGGTTAGATGCGATTACCCTCGAGAAGCCTCAGCGGAAATGAGCCTCATCTCGCCTGGAGGGAAAATCTCCTGGATTTTCTCGAGTTGCGGCAGGTGCTCTCGACTTACGAAGGGGACCTCGGGGACCCGCTCTCGTGGCCACAGGAAAGGCCAGTCCCCATGCGAGTTCCTCGGCGGCCTCTCGGGATTCCTCTCCCGTCGATGCCGGGGCCTAAGACCTTGTGTGGATTCGGGGCCAGAACCTGTGGATTCCTCTCCAGTGCTGACATGGATTTGGGGTACTTCTGGAGTCTCCCCAGGGGAGTCAGTCCTCGTCTCGAATGCGGGCATGCACTTGCGCTTTCCTGCAGAGCGGTAGCAGCAGTGTCACGCAGTCCGCCGCGTGGATCAAAGGATCTATGGCTTTCCCTCGAGTCTTTCCCACGAGGCTTTCCCACGAGGCTTTCCCCCAGGGCTGTCCCACGTGCACACGTGGTTTGAGTGGATCCTCGGCTTGAACGTCAAGGCAGTGCAGGGAAAACAGGTTCCTCTGGAATGGACTGACACATCTGGGGGACTCTTGGAATGGTGGCACGACCCTGGAGTTCCTCTCGCCTTTCCTGTGGAGAGCGCCTCCTCTTGAGATGCGACGGGAACGCCGGGAATTCTTTCCCTACGAAAAAGGGAAAGGATCATTCATCTCGAGCTAGGAGGTGGAAACGGGGCTCCCCTGGATGTGTGCGGGACCCTCGTGCTTCCTCTCGAGTGGAGACGGGTATGTCGGGGAACTTCTTGAGTTGCAGCAAGGGTGTGAAGGACCCTTTAAGTTCCAGTGGTTAGATGTGATTACCCTCGAGAAGCCTCAGCCGACATGGGCCTCTTCTCGCCTGGAGGTCAAAACCTCCTGGATTTTCTCGAGTTGCGGCACGTGCTCTCGACTTACGAAGGGGACCTCAGGGACCCGCTCTGGTGGCCTCATGAAAGGCCAGTCCCGATGCGAGTTCCTCGGGGGCCTCTCGGGATTCCTCTCCCGTCGATGCCGGGGCCTAAGACCTTGTGTGGAGTCGGGGCCGGAACCTGAGTATTCCTCTCCAGTGCTGACATGGATCTTGGGCTACTTCTGGAGTCTCCCCAGGGGAGTCAGTCCTCGTCTCGAATGCGGGCATGCACTTGCGCTTTCCTCCAGAGCGGTAGCAGCAGTGTCACGCAGTCCTCCGCGTGGATCAAAGGATCTATGGTTTTCCCTCGAGTCTTTCCCACGAGGCTTTCCCACGAGGCTTTCCCACAGGGCTGTCCCACGTGCACACGTGGTGGGAGCCGGTCCTCGGCGTGAACGTCAAGGCAGTGCAGGGAGTACAGGTTCCTCTGGAATGGACTGACACATCTGGGGGACTCTTGGAATGGTGGCACGACCCTGGAGTTCCTCTCGCCTTTCCTGTGGAGAGCGCCTCATCTTGAGATGCGACGGGAACGCCGGGAATTCTTTCCCTACGAAACAGGGAAAGGATCCCTCATCTCGAGCTAGGAGGCGGAAACGGGGCTCCCCTGGATGTGTGCGGGACGCTCGTGCTTAATTTCGAGTGGAGACAGGTATGTCGGGGAACTTCTTGAGTTGCAGCAAGGGTGTGAAGGACCCTTTGGAAGTTCCAGTGGTTAGATGTGATTAGCCTCGAGAAGCCTCAGCGGAAATGGGCCTCATCTCGCCTGGAGGGCAAAACCTCCTGGATTTTCTCGAGTTGCTGCAGGTGCTCTCGACCTACGATGGGGACCTCAGGGACCCGCTCTGGTGGCCTCTGGAAAGGCCAGTCCCCATGCGAGTTCCTCGGGGGCCTCTCGGGATTCCTCTCCCGTCGATGCCGGGGCCTAAGTCCTTGTGTGGAGTCGGGGCCGCAACCTGAGGATTCCTCTCCAGTGCTGACATGGATCTTGGGGTACTTCTGGAGTCTCCCCAGGGGAGTCAGTGCTCGTCTCGAATGCGGGCATGCACTTGCTCTTTCCTCCAGAGCGGTAGCAGCAGTGTCACGCAGTCCGCCGCGTGAATCAAAGGATGTATGGTTTTCCATCGAGTCTTTCCCACGAGGCTTTCCGACGAGGCTTTACCACAGGGCGGTCCCACGTGCACACGTGGTGGGAGTCGATCCTCGGCTTGAACGTCAAGGCAGTGCAGGGAAAACAGGTTCCTCTGGAATGGACTGACACATCTGGGGGACTCTTGGAATGGTGGCACGACCCTGGAGTTCCTCTCGCCTTTCCTGTGGAGAGCGCCTCCTCTTGAGATGCGACGGGAACGCCGGGAATTCTTTCCCTACGAAACAGGGAAAGGATCCCTCATCTCGAGCTAGGAGGCGGAAACGGGGCTCCCCTGGATGTGTGCGGGAACCCACGTATTTCCTCTCGAGTGGAGACGGGTATGTCGGGGAACTTCTCGAGTTGCAGCAAGGGTGTGAAGGACCCTTTGGAAGTTCCAGTGGTTAGATGTGATTAGCCTCGAGAAGCCTCAGCGGAAATGGGCCTCATCTCGCCTGGAGGGCAAAACCTCCTGGATTTTCTCGAGTTGCGGCAGGTGCTCTCGACATATGATGGGGACCTCAGGGACCCGCTCTGGTGGCCTCAGGAATGGCCAGTCCCCATGCGAGTTCCTCGGGGGCCTCTCGGGATTCCTGTCCGGTCGATGCCGCGGCCTAAGACCTTGAGTGGAGTCGGGGCCGGAACCTGAGGATTCCTCTCCAGTGCTGACATGGATCTTGGGGTACTTCTGGAGTCTCCACAGGGGAGTCAGTCCTCGTCTCGAATGCGGGCATGCACTTGAGCTTTCCTCCAGAGCGGTAGCAGCAGTGTCACCCAGTCCGCCGCGTGGATCAAAGGATCTATGTTTTTCCCTCGAGTCTTTCCCACGAGGCTTTCCCAAGGGGCTTTCCCACAGGGCTGTCCCACGTGCACACGTGGTGGGAGTCGATCCTCGGCTTGAACGTCAAGGCAGTGCAGGGAAAACAGGTTCCTCTGGAATGGACTGACACATCTGGGGGACTCTTGGAATGGTGGCACGACCCTGGAGTTCCTCTCGCCTTTCCAGTGGAGAGCGCCTCCTCTTGAGATGCGACGGGAACGCCGGGAATTCTTTCCCTACGAAACAGGGAAAAGATCCCTCATCTCGAGCTAGGAGGCGGAAACGGGCTCACCTGAATGTGTGCGGGACCCCACGTGCTTCCTCTCGAGTGGAGACGGGTATGTCGGGGAACTTCTTGAGTTGCAGCAAGGGTGTGAAGAACGCTTTGGAAGTTCCAGTGGTTAGATATGATTAGCCTCGAGAAGCCTCAGCGGAAATGGGCCTCATCTCGCCTGGAGGGCAAAACCTCCTGGATTTTCTCGAGTTGCGGCAGGTGCTCTCGACTTAAGAAGTGGACCTCAGGGACCCGCTCTGGTGGCCTCAGGAAAGGCCAGTCCCCGTGCGAGTTCCTCGGGGGCCTCTCGGGATTCCTCTCCCGTCGACGCCGGGGCCTAAGACCTTGTGTGGATTCGGGGCCGGAACCTGAGTATTCCTCTCCAGTGCTGACATGGATCTTGGGGTACTTCTGGAGTCTCCCCAGGGGAGTCAGTGCTCGTCTCGAATGCGGGCATGCACTTGCGCTTTCCTCCAGAGCGGTAGCAGCAGTGTCACGCAGTCCGCCGCGTTGATCAAAGGATCTATGGTTTTCCCTCGAGTCTTTCCCACGAGGCTTTCCGACGAGGCTTTCCAACAGGGCTGTCCCACGTGCACACGTGTTGGGGGTCGATCCTCGGCTTGAATGGCAAGGCAGTGAAGGGAAAACAGGTTCCTCTGGAATGGACTGACACATCTGGGGGACTCTTGGAATGGTGGCACGACCCTGGAGTTCCTCTCGCCTTTCCTGTGGAGAGCGCCTCCTCTTGAGATGCGACGGGAACGCCGGGAATTCTTTTCCTACGAAACATGGGAAGGATCCCTCATCTCGAGCTAGGAGGCGGAAACGGGGCTCCCCTGGATGTGTGCGGACCCTCGTGCTTCCTCTCGAGTGGATACGGGTATGTCGGGGAACTTCTTGAGTTGCAGCAAGGGTGTGAAGGACCCCTTGGAAGTTCCAGTGGTTAGATGCGATTACCCTCGAGAAGCCTCAGCGGAAATGGGCCTCATCTCGCCTGGAGGGAAAATCTCCTGGATTTTCTCGAGTTGCGGCAGGTGCTCTCGACTTACGACGGGGACCTCGGGCACAGGCTCTCGTGGCCACAGGAAAGGCCAGTCCCCATGCGAGTTCCTCGGCGGCCTCTCGGGATTCCTCTCCCGTCGATGCCGGGGCCAAGACTTTGTGTGGAGTCGGGGTCGGAACCTGTGGATTCCTCTCCAGTGCTGACATGGATCTAGGGGTACTTCTGGAGTCTCCCCAGGGGAGTCAGTCCTCGTCTCGAATGCGGGCATGCACTTGCGCTTTCCTGCAGAGCGGTAGCAGCAGTGTCACGCAGTCCGCCGCGTGGATCAAAGGATCTATGGTTTTCCCTCGAGTCTTTCCCACGAGGCTTTCCAAAGAGGCTTTCCCTCAGGGCGGTCCCACGTGCACACGTGGTGGGAGTCGATCCTCGGCTTGAACGTCAAGGCAGTGCAGGGAAAACAGGTTCCTCTGGAATGGACTGACACATCTGGGGGCCTCTTGGAATGGCGGCACGACCCTGGAGTTCCTCTCACCTTTCCTGTGGAGAGGGCCTCCTCTTGAGATGCGACGGGAACGCCAGGAATTCTTTCCCTACGAAACACGGAAAGGATCCCTCATCTCGAGCTAGGAGGCGGAAACGGGGCTCCCCTGGGTGTGTGTGGGACCCTCGTGCTTCCTCTCGAGTGTAGACGGGTATGTCGGGGAACTTCCTGAGTTGCAGCAAGGATGTGAAGGACCCTTTCGAAGCTCCAGTGGTTAGATGTGATTAGCCTCGAGAAGCCTCAGCGGAAATGGGCCTCATCTCGCCTGGAGGTCAAAACCTCCTGGATTTTCTCGAGTTGCGGCAGGTGCTCTCGACTTACGACGGGGACCTCGGGGACCGCTCTGGTGGCCTCAGGAAAGGCCAGTCCCCATGCGAGTTCCTCGGGGGCCTCTCGGGATTCCTCTCCCGTAGATGCTGGGGCCTAAGTCCTTGTGTGGATTCGGAGCCGGAACCTGTGGATTCCTCTCCAGTGCTGACATGGATCTTGGGGTACTTCTGGAGTCTCCCCAGGGGAGTCAGTCCTCGTCTCGAATGCGGGCATGCACTTGCGCTTTCCTGCAGAGAGGTAGCAGCAGTGTCATGCAGTCCGCCGCGTGGATCAAAGGATCTATGGTTTTCCCTCGAGTCTTTCCCACGAGGCTTTCCAACGAGGCTTTCCCACAGGCCTGTCCCACGTGCACACGTGGTGGGAGTCGATCCTCGGCTTGAAGGTCAAGGCAGTGCAGGGTAAACAGGTTCCTCTGGAATGGACTGACACATCTAGGTGACTCTTGGAATGGTGGCACGACCCTGGAGATCCTCTCGCCTTTCCTGTGGAGAGCGCCTCCTCTTGAGATGCGACGGGAACGCCGGGAATTCTTTCCCTACGAAACAGGGAAAGGATCCCTCATCTCGAGCTAGAAGGCTGAAACGGGGCTCCCTTGGATGTGTGCGGGACCCTCGTGCTTCCTCTCGAGTGGAGACGGGTATGTCGGGGAACTTCTTGAGTTGCAGCAAGGGTGTGAAGGACCCCTTGGAAGTTCCAGTGGTTAGATGCGATTACCCTCGAGAAGCCTCAGCGGAAATGAGCCTCATCTCGCCTGGAGGGAAAATCTCCTGGATTTTCTCGAGTTGCGGCAGGTGCTCTCGACTTACGACGGGGACCTCGGGGACCCGCTCTCGTGGCCACAGGAAAGGCCAGTCCCCATGCGAGTTCCTCGGCGGCCTCTCGGGATTCCTCTCCCGTCGATGCCGGGGCCAAGACCTTGTGTGGAGTCGGGGTCGGAACCTGTGGATTCCTCTCCAGTGCTGACATGGATCTAGGGGTACTTCTGGAGTCTCCCCAGGGGAGTCAGTCCTCGTCTCAAATGCGGGCATGCACTTGCGCTTTCCTGCAGAGCGGTAGCAGCAGTGTCACGCAGTCCGCCGCGTGGATCAAAGGATCTATGGCTTTCCCTCGAGTCTTTCCCACGAGGCTTTCCCACGAGGCTTTCCCACAGGCCTGTCCCACGTGCACACGTGGTGGGAGTCGATCCTCGGCTTGAACGTCAAGGCAGTGCAGGGAAAACAGGTTCCTCTGGAATTGACTGACACATCTGGGGGACTCTTGGAATGGTGGCACGACCCTGGAGTTCCTCTCGCCTTTCCTGTGGAGAGGGCCTCCTCTTGAGATGCGACGGGAACGCCGGGAATTCTTTCCCTACGAAAAAGGGAAAGGATCATTCATCTCGACCTAGGAGGTGGAAACGGGGCTCCCCTGGATGTGTGCGGGACCCTCGTGCTTCCTCTCGAGTGGAGACGGGTATGTCGGGGAACTTCTTGAGTTGCAGCAAGGGTGTGAAGGACCCTTTAAGTTCCAGTGGTTAGATGTGATTACCCTCGAGAAGCCTCAGCCGACATGGGCCTCTTCTCGCCTGGAGGTCAAAACCTCCTGGATTTTCTCGAGTTGCGGCAGGTGCTCTCGACTTACGAAGGGGACCTCAGGGACCCGCTCTGGTGGCCTCATGAAAGGCCAGTCCCGATGCGAGTTCCTCGGGGGCCTCTCGGGATTCCTCTCCCGTCGATGCCGGGGCCTAAGACCTTGTGTGGAGTCGGGGCCGGAACCTGAGGATTCCTCTCCAGTGCTGACATGGATCTTGGGGTACTTCTGGAGTCTCCCCAGGGGAGTCAGTGCTCATCTCGAATGCGGGCATGCACTTGTGCTTTCCTTCAGAGCGGTAGCAGCAGTGTCACGCAGTCCTCCGCGTGGATCAAAGGATCTATGGTTTTCCCTCGAGTCTTTCCCACGAGGCTTTCCCACGAGGCTTTCCCACAGGGCTGTCCCACGTGCACACGTGGTGGGAGCCGGTCCTCGGCGTGAACGTCAAGGCAGTGCAGGGAGTACAGATTCCTCTGGAATGGACTGACACATCTGGGGGACTCTTGGAATGGTGGCACGACCCTGGAGTTCCTCTCGCCTTTCCTGTGGAGAGCGCCTCATCTTGAGATGCGACGGGAACGCCGGGAATTCTTTCCCTACGAAACAGGGAAAGGATCCCTCATCTCGAGCTAGGAGGCGGAAACGGGGCTCCCCTGGATGTGTGCGGGACGCTCGTGCTTAATTTCGAGTGGAGACGGGTATGTCGGGGAACTTCTTGAGTTGCAGCAAGGGTGTGAAGGACCCTTTGGAAGTCCCAGTGGTTAGATGTGATTAGCCTCGAGAAACCTCAACGGAAATGGGCCTCATCTCGCCTGGAGGGCAAAACCTCCTGGATTTTCTCGAGTTGCGGCAGGTGCTCTCGACTTACGACGGGGACCTCAGGGACCCGCTCTGGTGGCCTCAGGAAAGGCCAGTTCCCATGCGAGTTCCTCGGGGGCCTGTCGGGATTCCTCTCCCATCGATGCCGGGGCCTAAGACCTTGTGTGGAGTCGGGGCCAGAACCTGTGGATTCCTCTCCAGTGCTGACATGGATCTTGGGGTACTTCTGGAGTCTCCCCAGGGGAGTCAGTGCCCGTCTCGAATGCGGGCATGCACTTGCGCTTTCCTCCAGAGCGGTAGCAGCAGTGTCACGCAGTCCGCCGCGTGGATCAAAGGATCTATGGTTTTCCCTCGAATCTTTCCCATGAGGCTTTCCCACGAGGCTTTCCCACAGGGCTGTGCCAATTGCACACGTGGTGGGAGTCGATCCTCGGCTTGAACGTCAAGGCAGTGCAGGGAAAACAGGTTCCTCTGGAATGGACTGACACATTTGGGGGACTCTTGGAATGGTGGCACGACCCTGGAGTACCTCTCGCCTTTCCTGTGGAGAGCGCCTCCTCTTGAGATGCGACGGGAACGCCGGGAATTCTTTCCCTACGAAACAGGGAAAGGATCCCTCATCTCGAGCTAGGAGGCGGAAACGGGGCACCCCTGGATGTTTGCGGGACCCTCGTGCTTCCTCTCGAGTGGAGACGGGTATGTCGGGGAACTTCTTGAGTTGCAACAAGGGTGTGAAGGACCCTTTGGAAGTTCCAGTGGTTAGATGTGATTAGCCTCGAGAAGCCTCAGCGGAAATGGGCCTCATCTCGCCCGGAGGGCAAAACCTCCTGGATTTTCTCGAGTTGCGGCAGGTGCTCTCGATTTACGATGGGGACCTCAGGGACCCGCTCTGGTGGCCTCAGGAAAGGCCAGTCCCCATGCGAGTTCCTCGGGGGCCTCTCGGGATTCCTCTCCCGTCGATGCCGGGGCCTAAGACCTTGTGTGGAGTCGGGGCCGGAACCTGAAGATTCCTCTCCAGTGCTGACATGGATCTTGGGGTCTAATGGAGTCTCCCCAGGGGAGTCAGTCCTCGTCTCGAATGCGGGCATGCACTTGCGCTTTCCTCCAGAGCGGTAGCAGCAGTGTCACGCAGTCCTCCGCTTGGATCAAAGGATCTATGGTTTTCCCTCGAGTCTTTCCCACGAGGCTTTCCCACGAGGCTTTCACACAGGGCGGCCCCACGTGCACACGTGTTGGGAGTCGATCCTCGGCTTCAACGTGAAGGCAGTGCAGGGAAAACATGTTCCTCTGGAATGGACTGACACATCTGGGGGACTCTTGGAATGGTGTCACGACCCTGGAGTTCCTCTCGCCTTTCCTGTGGAGAGCGCCTCCTCTTGAGATGCGACGGGAACGCCGGGAATTCTTTCCCTAGGAAACAGGGAAAGGATCCCTCATCTCGAGCTAGGAGGCGGAAACGGGGCTCCCCTGGATGTGTGCGGGACACTCGGGCTTCCTCTCGAGTGGAGACGGGTATGTCAGGGAACTTCTTGAGTTGCAGGAAGGGTGTGAAGGACCCTTTGGAAGTTCCAGTGGTTAGATGTGATTGGCCTCGAGAAGCCTCAGCGGCAATGGGCCTCATCTCGCCTGGAGGGCAAAACCTCCTGGATTTTCTCGAGTTGCGGCAGGTGCTCTCGACTTACGACGGGGACCTCAGGGACCCGCTCTGGTGGCCTCAGGAAAGTCCAGTCCTCATGCGAGTTCCTCGGGGGCATCTCGGGATTCCTCTCCCGTCGATGCCGGGGCCTAAGACCTTCTGGGGAGATGGGGCGGAACCTGAGGATTCCTCTCCAGTGCTGACATGGATCTTGTGGTAATTCTGGAGTCTCCCCAGGGGAGTCAGTGCTCGTCTCGAATGCGGGCATGCACTTGCGCTTTCCTCCAGAGCGGTAGCAGCAGTGTCACGCAGTCCGCCGCGTGGATCAAAGGATCTATGGTTTTCCCTCGAGTCTTTCCCACGAGGCTTTCCGACGAGGCTTTCCAACAGGGCTGTCCCACGTGCACACGTGTTGGGAGTCGATCCTCGGCTTGAATGGCAAGGCAGTGAAGGGAAAACAGGTTCCTCTGGAATGGACTGACACATCTGGGGGACTCTTGGAATGGTGGCACGACCCTGGAGTTCCTCTCGCCTTTCCTGTGGAGAGCGCCTCCTCTTGAGATGCGACGGGAACGCCGGGAATTCTTTTCCTACGAAACATGGGAAGGATCCCTCATCTCGAGCTAGGAGGCGGAAACGGGGCTCCCCTGGATGTGTGCGGACCCTCGTGCTTCCTCTCGAGTGGAGACGGGTATGTCGGGGAACTTCTTGAGTTGCAGCAAGGGTGTGAAGGACCCCTTGGAAGTTCCAGTGGTTAGATGCGATTACCCTCGAGAAGCCTCAGCGGAAATGAGCCTCATCTCGCCTGGAAGGAAAATCTCCTGGATTTTCTCGAGTTGCGGCAGGTGCTCTCGACTTACGACGGGGACCTCGGGGACCCGCTCTCGTGGCCACAGGAAAGGCCAGTCCCCATGCGAGTTCCTTGGCGGCCTCTCGGGATTCCTCTCCCGTCGATGCCGGGCCAAGACCTTGTGTGGAGTCGGGGTCGGAACCTGTGGATTCCTCTCCAGTGCTGACATGGATCTAGGGGTACTTCTGGAGTCTCCCCAGGGGAGTCAGTCCTCGTCTCAAATGCGGGCATGCACTTGCACTTTCCTGCAGAGCGGTAGCAGCAGTGTCACGCAGTCCGCCGCGTGGATCAAAGGATCTATGGCTTTCCCTCGAGTCTTTCCCACGAGGCTTTCCCACGAGGCTTTCCCACAGGCCTGTCCCACGTGCACACGTGGTGGGAGTCGATCCTCGGCTTGAACGTCAAGGCAGTGCAGGGAAAACAGGTTCCTCTGGAATGGACTGACACATCTGGGGGACTCTTGGAATGGTGGCACGACCCTGGAGTTCCTCTCGCCTTTCCTGTGGAGAGCGCCTCCTCTTGAGATGCGACGGGAACGCCGGGAATTCTTTCCCTACGAAAAAGGGAAAGGATCATTCATCTCGAGCTAGAAGGTGGAAACGGGGCTCCCCTGGATGTGTGCGGGACCCTCGTGCTTCCTCTCGTGTGGAGACGGGTATGTCGGGGAACTTCTTGAGTTGCAGCAAGGGTGTGAAGGACCCTTTGGAAGTTCCAGTGGTTAGATGTGATTACCCTCGAGAAGCCTGAGCGGAAATGGGCCTCTTCTCGCCTGGAGGGCAAAACCTCCTGGATTTTCTCGAGTTGCGGCAGGTGCTCTCGACTTAAGAAGTGGACCTCAGGGACCCGCTCTGGTGGCCTCAGGAAAGGCCAGTCCCCATGCGAGTTCCTCGGGGGCCTCTCGGGATTCCTCTCCCGTCGACGCCGGGGCCTAAGACCTTGTGTGGATTCGGGGCCAGAACCTGAGTATTCCTCTCCAGTGCTGACATGGATCTTGGGCTACTTCTGGAGTCTCCCCAGGGGAGTCAGTCCTCGTCTCGAATGCGGGCATGCACTTGCGCTTTCCTCCAGAGCGGTAGCAGCAGTGTCACGCAGTCCGCCGCGTGGATCAAAGGATCTATGGTTTTCCCTCGAGTCTTTCCTACGAGGCTTTCCAAAGAGGCTTTCCCTCAGGGCGGTCCCACGTGCACACGTGGTGGGAGTCGATCCTCGGCTTGAACGTCAAGGCAGTGCAGGGAAAACAGGTTTTTCTGGAATGGACTGACACATCTGGGGGCCTCTTGGAATGGTGGCACGACCCTGGAGTTCCTCTCACCTTTCCTGTGGAGAGGGCCTCCTCTTGAGATGCGACGGGAACGCCGGGAATTCTTTCCCTACGAAACAGGGAAAGGATCCCTCATCTCGAGCTAGGAGGCGGAAACGGGGCTCCCCTGGGTGTGTGCGGGACCCTCGTGCTTCCTCTCGAGTGTAGACGGGTATGTCGGGGAACTTCCTGAGTTGCAGCAAGGGTGTGAAGGACCCTTTCGAAGCTCCAGTGGTTAGATGTGATTAGCCTCGAGAAGCCTCAGCGGAAATGGGCCTCATCTCGCCTGGAGGTCAAAACCTCCTGGATTTTCTCGAGTTGCGGCAGGTGCTCTCGACTTACGACGGGGACCTCGGGGACCCGCTCTGGTGGCCTCAGGAAATGCCAGTCCCCATGCGAGTTCCTCGGGGGCCTCTCGGGATTCCTCTCCCGTCGATGCCGGGGCCTAAGACCTTGTGTGGAGTCGGGGCCGGAACCTGTGGATTCCTCTCCAGTGCTGACATGGATCTTGGGGTACTTCTGGAGTCTCCCCAGGGGAGTCAGTGCTCGTCTCGAATGCGGGCATGCACTTGCGCTTTCCTCCAGAGCGGTAGCAGCAGTGTCACGCAGTCCGCCGCGTTGATCAAAGGATCTATGGTTTTCCCTCGAGTCTTTCCCACGAGGCTTTCCGACGAGGCTTTCCAACAGGGCTGTCCCACGTGCACACGTGTTGGGAGTCGATCCTCGGCTTGAATGGCAAGGCAGTGAAGGGAAAACAGGTTCCTCTGGAATGGACTGACACATCTGGGGGACTCTTGGAATGGTGGCACGACCCTGGAGTACCTCTCGCCTTTCCTGTGGAGAGCGCCTCCTCTTGAGATGCGACGGGAATGCCGGGAATTCTTTTCCTACGAAACATGGGAAGGATCCCTCATCTCGAGCTAGGAGGCGGAAACGGGGCTCCCCTGGATGTGTGCGGACCCTCGTGCTTCCTCTCGAGTGGAGACGGGTATGTCGGGGAACTTCTTGAGTTGCAGCAAGGGTGTGAAGGACCCCTTGGAAGTTCCAGTGGTTAGATGCGATTACCCTCGAGAAGCCTCAGCGGAAATGGGCCTCATCTCGCCTGGAGGGAAAATCTCCTGGATTTTCTCGAGTTGCGGCAGGTGCTCTCGACTTACGACGGGGACCTCGGGGATCCGCTCTGATGGCCTCAGGAAAGGCCAGTCCCCATGCGAGTTCCTCGTGGGCCTCTCGGGATTCCTCTCCCGTCGATGCCGGGGCCTAAGACCTTGTGTGGAGTCGGGGCCGGAAACTGAGTATTCCTCTCCAGTGATGATATGGATCTTGGGGTACTTCTGGAGTCTCCCCAGGGGAGTCAGTCCTCGTCTCGAATGCGGGCATGCACTTGCGCTTTCCTCCAGAGCGGTAGCAGCAGTGTCACGCAGTCCGCCGCCTGGATCAAAGGATCTATGGTTTTCCCTCGAGTCTTTCCCACGAGGCTTTCCCATGAGGCTTTCCCACAGGGCTGTCCCACGTGCACACGTGTTGGGAGTCGATCCTCGGCTTGAACGTCAAGGCAGTGCAGGGAAAATACGTTCCTCTGGAATGGACTGACACATCTGGGGGACTCTTGGAATGGTGGCACGACCCTGGAATTCCTCTCGCCTTTCCTGTGGACAGCGTCTCCTCTTGAAATACGACGGGAACGCCGGGAATTCTTTCCCTACGAAACAGGGAAAGGATCCCTCATCTCGATCTAGAAGGCGGAAACGGGGCTCAACTGGATGTGTGCGGGACCCTCGTGCTTCCTCTCAAGTGGAGACGGGTATGTCGGGAAACTTCTTGAGTTGCAGCAAGGGTGTGAAGGACCATTTGGAAGTTCCAGTGGTTAGATGTGGTTAGCCTCGAGAAGCCTCAGTTGAAATGGGCCTCATCTCGCCTGGAGGGCAAAACCTCCTGGATTTTCTCGAGTTGCGGCAGGTGCTCTCGACTTACGACTGGGACCTCAGGGACCCGCTCTGGTGGCGTCAGGAAAGGCCAGTCCCCATGCGAGTTCCTCGGGGGCCTCTCGGGATGTCTCTCCCGTCGATGACGGGGCCTAACACCTTGTGTGGAGTCGGGGCCGGAACCTGAGGATTCCTCTCCAGTGCTGACATGGATCTTGGGGTACTTCTGGAGTCTCCGCAGGGGAGTCAGTCCTCGTCTCGAATGCGGTCATGCTCTTGCGCTTTCCTCCAGAGCGGTAGCAGCAGTGTCACGCAGTCCACCGCGTGGATCAAAGGATCTGTGGTTTTCCCTCGAGTCTTTCCCACGAGGATTTCCCACGAGGCTTTCCCACGAGGCTTTCCCACAGGGCTGTCGCAAGTGCACACGTGGTGGGAGCAGATCCTCGGCTTGAACGTCAAGGCAGTGCAAGGAAAACAGGTTCTTCTGGAATGGACTGACACATCTGGGGGACTCTTGGAATGGTGGCACGACCCTGGAGTTCCTCTCGCCTTTCCTGTGAAGAGCGCCTCCTCTTGAGAAGCGACGGGAACGCCGGGAATTCTTTCCCTAGAAATAGGGAAAGTATCCCTCATCTCGAGCTAGCAGGCGGAAACGGGGCTCCCCTGGATGTGTGCGGGACCCTCGTGCTTCCTCTCGAGTGGAGACGGGTATGTCGGGGAACTTCTTGAGTTGCAGCAAGGCTGTGAAGGACCCTTTGGAAGTTCCAGTGGTTAGATGTGATTAGCCTCGAGAAGCCTCAGTGGAAATGGGCCTCATCTCGCCTGGAGGGCAAAACCTCCTGGATTTTCTCGAGTTGTGGCAGGTGCTCTCGACTTACGACGGGGATCTCAGGGACCCGCTCTTGTGGCCTCAGGAAAGGCCAGTCCCCATGCCAGTTCCTCCGGGGCCTCTCGGGATTCCTCTCCCGTCGATGATGGGGCCTAAGACCTTGTGTGGAGTCGGGGCCGGAACCTGAGGATTCCTCTCCAGTGCTGACATGGATCTTGGGGTACTTCTGGAGTCTCCCCAGGGGAGTCAGTCCTCGTCTCAAATGCGGGCATGCACTTGCACTTTCCTGAGAGCGGTAGCAGCAGTGTCACGCAGTCCGCCGCGTGGATCAAAGGATCTATGGCTTTCCCTCGAGTCTTTCCCACGAGGCTTTCCCACGAGGCTTTCCCACAGGGCTGTCCCACGTGCACAAGTGTTGGGAGTCGATCCTCGGCTTGAACGTCAAGGCAGTGCAGGGAAAACAGGTTCCTATGGAATGGACTGACACATCTGGGGGACTCTTGGAATGGTGGCACGACCCTGGAGTTTCTGTCGCCTTTCCTGTGGAGAGCGCCTCCTCTTGAGATGGGACAGGAACGCCGGGAATTCTTTCCCTACGAAACAGGAAAAGGATCCCTCATCTCGTGCCAGGAGGCGGAAACGGGTCTCCCATGGATGTGTGTGGTACCCTCGTGCTTCCTCTCGAGAGGAGACGGGTATGTCGGGGAACTTCTTGAGTTGCAGCAAGGGTGTGAAGGACCCTTTGGAAATTCCAGTGGTTAGATGTGATTAACCTCGAGAAGCCTCAGCGGAAATGGGCCTCATCTCGCCTGGAGGGCAAAACCTCCTGGATTTTCTCGAGTTGCGGCAGGTGCTCTCGACTTACGACGGGGAACTCGGGGACCCGCTCTGGTGGCCTCAGGAAAGGCCAGTCCCCATGCTAGTTCCTCGGGGGCCTCTTGGGATTCCTCTCCCGTCGATGCCGGGGCCTAAGACCTTGTGTGGAGTCGGGGCCGGAACCTGAGGATTCCCCTCCAGTGCTCACATTCATCTTGGGGTACTTCTGAAGTCTCCGAGGGGAGTCAGTCCTCGTCTCGAATGTGAGCATGCACTTGCGCTTTCCTGCAAAGCGGTAGCAGCAGTGTCATGCAGTCCGCCGCGTGGATCAAAGGATCTATGGTTTTCCCTCGAGTCTTTCCCACGAGGCTTTCCCACGAGGCTTTCCCACAGGGCTGTCCCAAGTGCACACGTGGTGGGAGTCGATCCTTGGCTTGAACGTCAAGGCAGTGCAGGGAAAACAGGTTCTCTGGAATGGACTGACACATCTGCGGGACTCTTGGAATGGTGGCACGACCCTGAAGGTCCTCTCGACTTTCCTGTGGAGAGCGCCTCCTCTTGAGATGCGACGGGAACGCCGGGAATTCCTTCCCTAGGAAACAGGAAAGGATCCCTCATCTCGAGCTAGGAGGCGGAAACGGGGCTCCCCTGGATGTGTGTGGGACCCTCGTGCTTCCTCTCGATTGGAGACGGGTATGTCGGGGAACTTCTTGAGTTGCAGCAAGGGTGTGAAGGACCCTTTGGAAGTTCCAGTGGTTAGATGTGATTAGCCTCGAGAAGCCTCAGCGGAAATGGGCCTCATCTCGCCTGGAGGGCAAAACCTCCTGGATTTTCTCGAGTTGCGGCAGGTGCTCTCGACTTACGACGGGGACCTCGGGGACCCGCTCTGGTGGCCTCAGGAACGGCCAGTCCCCATGCGAGTTCCTCGGGGGCCTGTCGGGATTCCTCTCCCGTCGATGCCGGGGCCTAAGACCTTGTGTGGAGTCGGGGCCGGAACCTGAGTATTCCTCTCCAGTGCTGACATGGATCTTGGGCTACTTCAGGAGTCTCCCCAGGGGAGTCAGTCCTCGTCTCGAATGCGGGCATGCACTTGCGCTTTCCTCCAGAGCGGTAGCAGCAGTGTCACGCAGTCCGCCGCGTGGATCAAAGGATCTATGGTTTTCCCTCGAGTCTTTCCCACGAGGCTTTCCAAAGAGGCTTTCCCTCAGGGCGGTCCCACGTGCACACGTGGTGGGAGTCGATCCTCAGCTTGAACGTCAAGGCAGTGCAGGGAAAACAGGTTTTTCTGGAATGGACTGACACATCTGGGGGCCTCTTGGAATGGTGGCACGACCCTGGAGTTCCTCTCACCTTTCCTGTGGAGAGGGCCTCCTCTTGAGATGCGACGGGAACGCCGGGAATTCTTTCCCTACGAAACAGGGAAAGGATCCCTCATCTCGAGCTAGGAGGCGGAAACGGGGCTCCCCTGGGTGTGTGCGGGACCCTCGTGCTTCCTCTCGAGTGTAGACGGGTATGTCGGGGAACTTCCTGAGTTGCAGCAAGGGTGTGAAGGACCCTTTCGAAGCTCCAGTGGTTAGATGTGATTAGCCTCGAGAAGCCTCAGCGGAAATGGGCCTCATCTCGCCTGGAGGTCAAAACCTCCTGGATTTTCTCGAGTTGCGGCAGGTGCTCTCGACTTACGACGGGGACCTCGGGGACCCGCTCTTGTGGCCTCAGGAAAGGCCAGTCCCCATGCGAGTTCCTCGGGGGCCTCTCGGGATTCCTCTCCCGTCGATGCCGGGGCCTAAGACCTTGTGTGGAGTCGGGGCCGGAACCTGTGGATTCCTCTCCAGTGCTGACATGGATCTTGGGGTACTTCTGGAGTCTCCCCAGGGGAGTCAGTGCTCGTCTCGGATGCGGGCATGCACTTGCGCTTTCCTCCAGAGCGGTAGCAGCAGTGTCACGCAGTCCGCCGCGTTGATCAAAGGATCTATGGTTTTCCCTCGAGTCTTTCCCACGAGGCTTTCCGACGAGGCTTTCCAACAGGGCTGTCCCACGTGCACACGTGTTGGGAGTCGATCCTCGGCTTGAATGGCAAGGCAGTGAAGGGAAAACAGGTTCCTCTGGAATGGACTGACACATCTGGGGGACTCTTGGAATGGTGGCACGACCCTGGAGTTCCTCTCGCCTTTCCTGTGGAGAGCGCCTCCTCTTGAGATGCGACGGGAACGCCGGGAATTCTTTTCCTACGAAACATGGGAAGGATCCCTCATCTCGAGCTAGGAGGCGGAAACGGGGCTCCCCTGGATGTGTGCGGACCCTCGTGCTTCCTCTCGAGTGGAGACGGGTATGTCGGGGAACTTCTTGAGTTGCAGCAAGGGTGTGAAGGACCCCTTGGAAGTTCCAGTGGTTAGATGCGATTACCCTCGAGAAGCCTCAGCGGAAATGAGCCTCATCTCGCCTGGAGGGAAAATCTCCTGGATTTTCTCGAGTTGCGGCAGGTGCTCTCGACTTACGACGGGGACCTCGGGGACACGCTCTCGTGGCCACAGGAAAGGCCAGTCCCCATGCGAGTTCCTCGGCGGCCTCTCGGGATTCCTCTCCCGTCGATGCCGGGGCCAAGACCTTGTGTGGAGTCGGGGTCGGAACCTGTGGATTCCTCTCCAGTGCTGACATGGATCTAGGGGTACTTCTGGAGTCTCCCCAGGGGAGTCAGTGCTCGTCTCGAATGCGGGCATGCACTTGCGCTTTCCTGCAGAGCGGTAGCAGCAGTGTCACGCAGTCCGCCGCGTGGATCAAAGGATCTATGGTTTTCCCTCGAGTCTTTCCCACGAGGCTTTCCCTCGAGGCTTTCCCACAGGGCTGTCCCACGTGCACACGTGGTGGGAGCCGGTCCTCGGCGTGAACGTCAAGGCAGTGCAGGGAGTACAGATTCCTCTGGAATGGACTGACACATCTGGGGGACTCTTGGAATGGTGGCACGACCCTGGAGTTCCTCTCGCCTTTCCTGTGGAGAGCGCCTCATCTTGAGATGCGACGGGAACGCCGGGAATTCTTTCCCTACGAAACAGGGAAAGGATCCCTCATCTCGAGCTAGGAGGCGGAAACGGGGCTCCCCTGGATGTGTGCGGGACCCTCGTGCTTCCTCTCGAGTGGAGACGGGTATGTCGGGGAACTTCTTGATTTGCAGCAAGGGTGTGAAGGACCCTTTGGAAGTTCCAGTGGTTAGATGTGATTAGCCTCGAGAAGCCTCAGTGGAAATGGGCCTCATCTCGCCTGGAGGGCAAAACCTCCTGGATTTTCTCGAGTTGCGGCAGGTGCTCTCGACTTACGACGGGGACCTCAGGGACCCGCTCTGGTGGCCTCAGGAAAGGCCAGTCCCCATGCGAGTTCCTCGGGGGCCTCTCGGGATTCCTCTCCCGTCGATGCCGGGGCCTTAGACCTTGTGTGGAGTTGGGGCCGGAACCTGAGGATTCCTCTCCAGTGCTGACATGGATCTTGCGGTACTTCTGGAGTCTCCCCAGGGGAGTCAGTGCTCGTCTCGAATGCGGGCATGCACTTGCGCTTTCCTCCAGAGCGGTAGCAGCAGTGTCACCCAGTCCGCCGCGTGGATCAAAGGATCTATGGTTTTCCCTCGAGTCTTTCCCAGGAGGCTTTCCCACGAGGCTTTCCCACAGGGCTGTCCCACGTGCACACGTGGTGGGAGTCGATCCTCGGCTTGAACGTCAAGGCAGTGTAGGGAAAACAGGTTCCTCTGGAATGGACTGACACATCTGGGGGTCTCTTGGAATGGTGGCACGACCCTGGAGTTCCTCTCGCCTTTCCTGTGGAGAGCGCCTCCTCTTGAGATGCGACGGGAACTCCGGGAATTCTTTCCCTACGAAACAGGGAAAGGATCCCTCATCTCTAGCTAGGAGGCGGAAACGGGGCTCCCCTGGATGTGTGCGGGACCCACGTGCTTCCTCTCGAGTGGAGACGGGTATGTCGGGGAACTTCTGGAGTTGCAGCAAGGGTGTGAAGGACCCTTTGGAAGTTCCAGTGGTTAGACGTGATTAGCCTCGAGAAGCCTCAGCCGAAATGGGCCTCATCTCGCCTGGAGGGCAAAACCTCCTGGATTTTCTCGAGTTGCGGCAGGTGCTCTCGACTTACGACGGGGACCTCAGGGACCCGCTCTGGTGGCCTCAGGAAAGGCCAGTCCCCATGTGAGTTCCACGGGGGCCTCTCGGGATTCCTCTCCCATCGATGCCGGGGCCTAAGACCTTGTGTGGAGTCGGGGCCGGAATCTGAGGATTCCTCTCCAGTGCTGACATGGATCTTGGGGTAGTTCTGGAGTCTCCCCAGGGGAGTCAGTGCTCGTCTCGAATGTGGGCATGCACTTTCGCTTTCCTCCAGAGCGGTAGCAGCAGTGTCACGCAGTCCGCCGCATTGGTCAAAGGATCTATGGTTTTCCCTCCAGTCTTTCCCACGAGGCTTTCCCAGGAGGCTTTCCCACAGGGCTGTCCCACGTGCACACGTGGTGGGAGTCGATCCTCGGCTTGAAAGTCAAGGCAGTGCAGGGAAAACAGGTTCCTCTGGAATGGACTGACACATCTGGAGAGCTCTTGGAATGGTGGCACGACCCTGGAGTTCCTCTCGCCTTTCCTGTGGAGAGCGCCTCCTCTTGACATGCGACGGGAACGCCAGGAATTCTTTCCCTACGAAACAGGGAAAGGATCCCTCATCTCGAGCTAGGAGGCGGAAACGGGGCTCCCCTGGATGTGTGCGGGACACTCGTGCTTCCTCTCGAGTGGAGACGGGTATGTCGGGGAACTTCTTGAGTTGCAGCAAGGGTGTGAAGGACCCTTTGGAAGTTCCAGTGGTTAGATGTGATTAGCCTCGAGAAGCCTCAGCGGAAATGGGCCTCATCTCGCCTGGAGGGCAAAACCTCCTGGATTTTCTCGAGTTGCGGCAGGTGCTCTCGACTTACGGCGGGGACCTCAGGGACACGCTCTGGTGGCCTCAGGAAAGGCCAGTCCCCATGCGAGTTCCACGGGGGCCTCTCGGGATTCCTCACCCGTCGATGCCGGGGCCTAAGACCTTGTGTGGAGTCGGGGCCGGAACCTGAGGATTCCTCTCCAGTGCTGACATGGATCTTGGGGTACTTCTGGAGTCTCCCCATGGGAGTCAGTGCTCGTCTCGAATGCGGGCATGCACTTGAGCTTTCCTCCAGAGCGGTAGCAGCAGTGTCACACAGTCCGCCGCGTGGATCAAAGGATCTATGGTTTTCCCTAGAGTCTTTCCCACGAGGCTTTCCCACGAGGCTTTCCCACAGGGCTGTCCCACGTGCACACGTGGTGGGAGTCGATCCTCGGCTTGAACGTCGAGACAGTGCAGGGAAAACAGGTTCCTCTGGAATGGACTGACACATCTGGGGGCTCTTGGAATGGTGGCACGACCCTGGAGTTCCTCTCGCCTTTCCTGTGGAGAGCGCCTCCTCTTGAGATGCGACGGGAACGCCGGGAATTCTTTCCCTACGAAACAGGGAAAGGATCCCTCATCTCGAGCTAGGAGGCGGAAACGGGGCTCCCCTGGATGTGTGCGGGACCCTCGTGCTTCCTCTCGAGTGGAGACGGGTATGTCGGGGAACTTCTTGAGTTGCAAAAAGGGTGTGAAGGACCCTTTGGAAGTTCCAGTGGTTAGATGTGATTAGCCTCGAGAAGCCTCAGCGGAAATGGGCCTCATCTCGCCTGGAGGGCAAAACCTCCTGGATTTTCTCGAGTTGCGGCAGGTGCTCTCTACTTACGACGGGGACTTCAGGGACCCGCTCTGGTGGCCTCAGGAAAGGCCAGTCCCCATGCGAGTTCCTCGGGGGCCTCTCGGGATTCCTCTCCCGACGATGCCGGGGCCTAAGACCTTGTGTGGAGTCGGGGCCGGAACCTGAGGATTCCTCTCCAGTGCTGACATGGATCTTGGGGTACTTCTGGAGTCTCCAAAGGGGAGTCAGTGCTCGTCTCGAATGCGGGCATGCACTTGCGCTTTCCTCCAGAGCGGTAGCAGCAGTGTCACGCAGTCCGCCGCGTGGATCAAAGGATCTATGGTTTTCCCTCGAGTCTTTCCCATGAGGCTTTCTGACGAGGCTTTCCCACTGGGCTGTCCCACGTGCACACGTGGTGGGAGTCGATCCTCGGCTTGAACGTCAAGGCAGTGCAGGGAAAACTGGTTCCTCTGGAATGGACTGACACATCTGGGGGACTCTTGGAATGGTGGCACGACCCTGGAGTTCCTCTCACCTTTCCTGTGGAGAGCGCCACCTCTTGAGATGTGACGGGAACGCCGGGAATTCTTTCCCTACGAAACAGGGAAAGGATCCCTCATCTCGAGCTAGGAGGCGGAAACGGGGCTCCCCTGGATGTGTGCGGGACCCTCGTGCTTCCTCTCGAGTGGAGACGTGTATGGCGGGGAACTTCTTGAGTTGCAGCAAGGGTGTGAAGGACCCTTTGGAAGTTCCAGTGGTTAGATGTGATTAGCCTCGAGAAGCCTCAGCGGAAATGGGCCTCATCTCGCCTGGAGGGCAAAACCTATTGGATTTTCTCGAGCTGCGGCAGGTGCTCTCGACTTACGGTGGGGACCTCAGGGACCCGCTCTGGTGGCCTCAGGAAAGGCCAGTCCCCATGCGAGTTCCTCGGGGGCCTCTCGGGATTCCTCTCCCGTCGATGCCGGGGCCTAAGACCTTGCGTGGAGTCGGGGCCGGAACCTGAGGATTCCTCTCCAGTGCTGACATGGATCTTGGGGTACTTCTGGAGTCTTCCAAGGGGAGTCAGTCCTCGTCTCGAAAACGGGCATGCACTTGCGCTTTCCTCCAGAGCGGTAGCAGCAGTGTCACGCAGTCCGCGGCGTGGATCAAAGGGTCTATGGTATTCCCTCGAGTCTTTCCCAGGAGGCTTTCCCACGAGGCTTTCCCACAGGGCTGTCCCACGTGCACACGTGGTGGGAGTCGATCCTCAGCTTGAATGTGGAGGCAGTGCAGGGAAAACAGGTTCCTCTGGAATGGACTGACACATCTGGGGGACTCTTGGAATGGTGGCACGACCCTGGAGTTCTTCTCGCCTTTCCTGTGGAGAGCACCTCCTCTTGAGATGCGACGGGAACGCCGGGAATTCTTTCCCTACGAAACAGGGAAAGGATCCCTCATCTCGAGCTAGGAGGCAGAAACGGGGCTTCCCTGGATGTGTGCGGGACCCTCGTGCTTCCTCTCGAGTGGAGACGGGTATGTCGGGGAACTTCTTGCGTTGCAGAAAGGGTGTGAAGGACCCTTTGGAAGTTCCAGTGGTTAGATGTGATTAGCCTCGAGAAGCCTCAGCGGAAATGGGCCTCATCTCGCCTGGAGGGCAAAACCTCCTGGATTTTCTCGAGTTGCGGCAGGTGCTCTCGACTTACGACGGGGACCTCAGGGACCCGCTCTTGTGGGCTCAGGAAAGGCCAGTCCCCATGCAAGTTCCTCGGGGCCTCTCGGGATTCCTCTCCCGTCGATGCCGGGGCCTAAGGCCTTGTGTGGAGACGGGGCCGGAACCTGAGGATTCCTCTCCAGTGCTGACATGGATCTTGGGGTAATTCTGGAGTCTGCCCAGGGGAGTCAGTCCTCGTCTCGAATGCGGGCATGCACTTGCGCTTTCCTCCATAGCGGTAGCAGCAGTGTCACGCAGTCCGCCGCGTGGATCAAAGGATCTATGGTTTTCCCTCGAGTCTTTCCCATGAGGCTTTCCGACGAGGCTTTCCCACATTGCTGTCCCACGTGCACACGTGGTGGGAGTCGATCCTCGGCTTGAACGTCAAGGCAGTGCAGGGAAAACAGGTTCCTCTGGAATGGACTGACACATCTGGGGACTCTTGGAATGGTGGCACGACCCTGGAGTTCCTCTCGCCTTTCCTGTGGAGAGCGCCTCCTCTTGACATGCGACGGGAACGCCAGGAATTCTTTCCCTAAGAAACAGGGAAAGGATCCCTCATCTCGAGCTAGGAGGCGGAAACGGGGCTCCCCTGGATGTGTGCGGGACCCTCGTGCTTCCTCTCGAGTGGAGACGGGTATGTCGGGGAACTTCTTGAGTTGCAGCAAGGGTGTGAAGGACCCTTTGGAAGTTCCAGTGGTTAAATGTGATTAGCCTCGAGAAGCCTCAGCGGAAATGGGCCTCATCTCGCCTGGAGGGCAAAACCTCCTGGATTTTCTCGAGTTGCGGCAGGTGCTCTCGACTTACGGCGGGGACCTCAGGGACACGCTCTGGTGGCCTCAGGAAAGGCCAGTCCCCATGCGAGTTCCACGGGGGCCTCTCGGGATTCCTCACCCGTCGATGCCGGGGCCTAAGACCTTGTGTGGAGTCGGGGCCGGAACCTGAGGATTCCTCTCCAGTGCTGAAATGGATCTTGGGGTACTTCTGGAGTCTCCCCATGGGAGTACAGTGCTCGTCTCGAATGCGGGCATGCACTTGAGCTTTCCTCCAGAGCGGTAGCAGCAGTGTCACGCAGTCCGCCGCGTGGATCAAAGGATCTATGGTTTTCCCTCGAGTCTTTCCCACGAGGCTTTCCCACGAGGCTTTCCCACAGGGCTGTCCCACGTGCACACGTGGTGGGAGTCGATCCTCGGCTTGAACGTCGAGGCAGTGCAGGGAAAACAGGTTCCTCTGGAATGGACTGACATATCTGGGGGCTCTTGGAATGGTGGCACGACCCTGGAGTTCCTCTCGCCTTTCCTGTGGAGAGCGCCTCCTCTTGAGATGCGACGGGAACGCCGGGAATTCTTTCCCTACGAAACAGGGAAAGGATCCCTCATCTCGAGCTAGGAGGCGGAAACGGGGCTCCCCTGGATGTGTGCGGGACCCTCGTGCTTCCTCTCGAGTGGAGACGGGTATTTCGGGGAACTTATTGAGTTACAGCAAGGGCGTGAAGGACCCTTTGGAAGTTCCAGTGGTTAGATGTGATTAGCCTCGAGAAGCCTCAGCGGAAATGGGCCTCATCTCGCCTGGAGGGCAAAACCTCCTGGATTTTCTCGAGTTGCGGCAGGTGCTCTCGACTTACGACGGGGACCTCAGGGACCCGCTCTGGTGGCCTCAAGAAAGGCCAGTCCTCATGCGAGTTCCTCGGGGGCCTCACGGGATTCCTCTCCCGTCGATGCCGGGGCATAAGACCTTGTGTGGAGTCGGGGTCAGAACCTGAGGATTCCTCTCCAGTGCTGACATGGATCTTGGGGTACTTCTGGAGTCTCCCCAGGGGAGTCAGTGCTCGTCTCTAAGGCGGGCATGCACTTGCGCTTTCCTCCAGAGCGGTAACAGCAGTGTCACCCAGTCCGCCGCGTGGATCAAAGGATCTATGGTTTTCCCTCGAGTCTTTTCCACGAGGCTTTCCCACGAGGCTTTCCCACAGGGCTGTCCCACGTGCACACGTGGTGGGAGTCGATCCTCGGCTTGAACGTCAAGGCAGTGCAGGGAAAACAGGTTCCTCTGGAATGGACTGACACATCTGGGGGACTCTTGGAATGGTGGAACGACCCTGGAGTTCCTCTCGCCTTTCCTGTGGAGAGCGCCTCCTCTTGAGATGCGACGGGAACGCCGGGAATTCTTTCCCTACGAAACAGGGAAAGGAACACTCATCTCGAGCTAGGAGGCGGAAACGGGGCTCCCCTGGATGTGTGCAGGACCCTCGTGCTTCCTCTCGAGTGGAGACGGGTATTTCGGGGAACTTCTTGAGTTACAGCAAAGGCGTGAAGGACCCTTTGGAAGTTCCAGTGGTTAGATGTGATTAGCCTCGAGAAGCCTCAGCGGACATGGGCCTCATCTCGCCTGGAGGGCAAAACCTCCTGGATTTTCTCGAGTTGCGGTAGGTGCTCTCGACTTACGACGGGGACCTCAGGGACCCGCTCTTTTGGCCTCAGGAAAGGCCAGTCCCCATGCGAGTTCCTCGGGGGCCGCTCGGGATTCCTCTGCCGTCGATGCCGGGGCCTAAGACCTTGTGTGGAGTCGGGGCCGGAACCTGAGGATTCCTCTCCAGTGCTGACATGGATCTTGGGGTACTTCTGGAGTCTCCCCAGGGGAGTCAGTGCTCGTCTCGAATGCGGGCATGCACCTGCGCTTTCCTCCAGAGCGGTAGCAGCAGTGTCACGCAGTCCGCCACGTGGATCAAAGGATCTATGGTTTTCCCTCGAGTCTTTCCCACGAGGCTTTCCCACGAGGCTTTCCCACAGGGCGGTCCCACGTGCACACGTGGTGGGAGTCGATCCTCGGCTTGAACGTCAAGGCAGTGCAGGGAAAACAGGTTCCTCTGGAATGGACTGACACATCTGGGGGACTCTTGGAATGGTGGCACGACCCTGGAGTTCTTCTCGCCTTTCCTGTGGAGAGCGCCTCCTCTTGAGATGCGACGGGAACGCCGGGAATTCTTTCCCTAGGAAACAGGGAAAGGATCCCTCATCTCGAGCTAGGAGGCGGAAACGGGGCTCCCCTGGATGTGTGCGGGACCCTCGTGCTTCCTCTCGAGTGGAGACGGGTATGTCGGGGAACTTCTTGAGTTGCAGCAAGGGTGTGAACGACCCTTTGGAAGTTCCAGTGGTAAGATGTGATAAGCCTCCAGAAGCCTCAGCGGAAATGGGCCTCATCTCGCCTGGAGGGCAAAACCTCCTGGATTCTCTCGAGTTGCGGCAGGTGCTCTCGACTTACGACGGGGACCTCAGGGACCCGCTCTGTTGGCCTCAGGAAAGGCCAGTCCCCATGCGAGTTCCACGGGGGCCGCTCGGGATTCCTCTGCCGTCGGTGCCGGGGCCTAAAACCTTGTGTGGAGTCGGGGCCGGAACCTGAGGATTCCTCTCCAGTGCTGACATGGATCTTGGGGTACTTCTGGAGTCTCCCCAGGGGAGTCAGTCCTCGTCTCGAATGCGGGCATGCACTTGCGCTTTCCTCCAGAGCGGTAGCAGCAGTGTCACGCAGTCCGCCGCGTGGATCAAAGGATCTATGGTTTTCCCTCGAGTCTTTCCCACGAGTCTGTCCCACGAGGCTTTCCCACAGGGCGGTCCCACGTGCACACGTGGTGGGACTCCATCCTCGGCTTGAACGTCAATGCAGTGCAGGGAAAACAGGTTCCTCTGGAATGGACTGACACATCTGGGGGACTCTTGGAATGGGGGTACGACCCGGGAGTTCCTCTCGCCTTTCCTGTGGAGAGCACCTCCTCTTTAGATGCGACGGGAACGCCGGGAATTCTTTCCCTAAGAAACAGGGAAAGGATCCCTCATCTCGAGCTAGGAGGCGGAAACGGGGCTCCCCTGGATGTGTGCGGGACCCTCGTGCTTCCTCTCGAGTGGAGACGGGTATTTCGGGGAACTTCTTGAGTTACAGCAAGGGCGTGAAGGACCCTTTGGAAGTTCCAGTGGTTAGATGTGATTAGCCTCGAGAAGCCTCAGCGGAAATGGGCCTCATCTCGCCTGGAGGGCAAAACCTCGTGGATTTTCTCGAGTTGCGGCAGGTGCTCTCGACTTACGACGGGGACCTCAGGGACCCGCTCTGGTGGCCTCAGGAAAGGCCAGTCCCCATGTGAGTTCCACGGGTGCCTCTCGGGATTCCTCTGCCGTCGATGCCGGGGCCTAAGACCTTGTGTGGAGTCGGGTCCGGAACCTGAGGATTCCTCTCCAGTGCTGACATGGATCTTGGGGTACTTCTGGAGTCTCCCCAGGGGAGTCAGTGCTCGTCTCGAATGCGGGCATGCACTTGCGCTTTCCTCCAGAGCGGTAGCAGCAGTGTCACGCAGTTCTCCGCGTGGATCAAAGGATCCATTGTTTTCCCTCGTGTCTTTCCCACGAGGCTTTCCCACGAGGCTTTCCCACAGGGCTGTCCCACGTGCACACGTGGTGGGAGTCGATCCTCGGCTTGAACGTCAAGGCAGTGCAGGGAAAACAGGTTCCTCTGGAATGGACTGACACAACTGGGGGACTCTTGGAATGGTGGCACGACCCTGGAGTTCCTCTCGCCTTTCCTGTGGAGAGCGCCTCCTCTTGAGATGCGACGGGAACGCTGGGAATTCTTCCCCTACGAAACAGGGAAAGGATCCCTCATCTCGAGCTAGGAGGCGGAAACGGGGTTCCCCTGGATGTGTGCGGGACCCTCGCGCTTCCTCTCGAGTGGAGACGGGTATTTCGGGGAACTTCTTGAGTTACAGCAAGGGTGTGAAGGACCCTTTGGAAGTTCCAGTGGTTAGATGTGATTAGCCTGGAGAAGCCTCAGCGGAAATGGGCCTCATCTCGCCTGGACGGCAAAACCTCCTGGATATTCTCGAGTTGCGGCAGGTGCTCTCGACTAACGGCGGGGCCGCAGGGACACGCTCTTTTGGGCTCAGGAAAGGCCAGTCCCCATGCGAGTTCCTCGGGGGCCTCTCGGGATTCCTCTCCCGTCGATGCCGGAGCCTAAGACCTTGTGTGGAGTCGGGGCCGGAACCTGAGGATTCCTCTCCAGTGCTGCCATGGATCTTGGGGTACTTCTGGAGTCTCCCCAGGGGAGTCAGTTCTCGTCTCGAATGCGGGCATGCACTTGCGCTTTCCTCCATAGCGGTAGCAGCAGTGTCACACAGTCCGCCGCGTGGATCAAAGGATCTATGGTTTTCCCTCGAGTCTTTCCCACGAGGCTTTCCCACGAGGCTTTCCCACAGGGCTGTCCCACGTGCACACGTGGTGGAAGTCGATCCTCCGATTGAACGTCAAGGCAGTGCAGGGAAAACAGGTTCCTCTGGAATGGACTGACACATCTGGGGGACTCTTGGAATGGTGGCACGACCCTGGAGTTCCTCTCGCCTTTCCTGTGGAGAGCGCCTCCTCTTGAGATGCGACGGGAACGCCGGGAATTCTTTCCCTACGAAATAGGGAAAGGATCCCTCATCTCGAGCTAGGAGGCGGAAACGGGGCTCCCCTGGATGTGTGCGGGACCCTCGTGCTTCCTCTCGAGTGGAGACGGGTATTTCGGGGAACTTCTTGAGTTACAGCAAGGGCGTGAAGGACCCTTTGGAAGTTCCTGTGGTTAGATGTGATTAGCCTCGAGAAGCCTCAGCGGAAATGGGCCTCATCTCGCCTGGAGGGCAAAACCTCCTGGATTTTCTCGAGTTGCGGCAGGTGCTCTCGACTTACGACGGGGACCTCAGGGACCCGCTCTGGTGGCCTCAGGAAAGGCCAGTCCCCATGCGAGTTCCTCGGGGGCCTCTCGGGATTCCTCTCCCGTCGATGCCGGTGCCTAAGACCTTGTGTGGAGTCGGGGCCGAAACCTGAGGATTCCTCTCCAGTGCTGACATGGATCTTGGGTACTTCTGGAGTCTCCCCAGGGGAGTCAGTCCTCGTCTCGAATGCGGCATGCACTTGCGCTTTCCTCCGGAGCGGTAGCAGCAGTGTCACACATTCCGCCGCGTGGATCAAAGGATCTATGGTTTTCCCTCGAGTCTTTCCCACGAGGCTTTCCCACGAGGCTTTCCCACAGGGCTGTCCCACGTGCACACGTTGTGGGAGTCGATCCTCGGCTTGAACGTCAAGGCAGTGCAGGGAAAACAGGTTCCTCTGGAATGGACTGACACATCTGGGGGACTCTTGGAATGGTGGCACGACCCTGGAGTTCCTCTCACCTTTCCTGAAGAGAGCGCCTCCTCTTGAGATGCGACGGGAACGCCGGGAATTCTTTCCCTACGAAACAGGGAAAGGATCCCTCATCTCGAGCTAGGAGGCGGAAACTGGGCTCCCCTGGATGTGTGCGGGACCCTCGTGCTTCCTCTCGAGTGGAGACGGGTATTTAGGGGAACTTCTTGAGTTACAGCAAGGGCGTGAAGGACCCTTTGGAAGTTCCAGTGGTTAGATGCGATTAGCCTCGAGAAGCCTCAGCGGAAATGGGCCTCATCTCGCCTGGAGGGCAAAACCTCGTGGATTTTCTCGAGTTGCGGCAGGTGCTCTCGACTTACGACGGGGACCTCAGGGACCCGCTCTGGTGGCCTCAGGAAAGGCCAGTCCCCATGAGAGTTCCACGGGTGCCTCTCGGGATTCCTCTGCCGTCGATGCCGGGGCCTAAGACCTTGTGTGGAGTCGGGGCCGGAACCTGAGGATTCCTCTCAAGTGCTGACATGGATCTTTGGGGTACTTCTGGAGTCTCCCCAGGGGAGTCAGTCCTCGTCTCGAATGCGGGCATGCACTTGCGCTTTCCTCCAGAGCGGTAGCAGCAGTGTCACGCAGTCCGCCGCGTGGATCAAAGGATCTATGGTTTTCCCTCGAGTCTTTCCCACGAGGCTTTCCCACGAGGCTTTCCCACAGGGCTGTCCCACGTGCACACGTGGTGGGAGTCGATCCACGGCTTGAGCGTCAAGGCAGTGCAGGGAAAACAGGTTCCTCTGGAATGGACTGACACATCTGGGGGACTCTTGGAATGGTGGCACTACCCTGGAGTTCCTCTCGCCTTTCCTGTGGAGAGCGCCTCCTCTTGAGATGCGACGGGAACGCCAGGAATTCTTTCCCTACGAAACAGGGAAAGGATCCCTCATCTCGAGCTAGGAGGCGGAAACGGGGCTTCCCTGGATGTGTGCGGGAACCTCGTGCTTCCTCTCGAGTGGAGACGGGTATGTCGGGGAACTTCTTGAGTTGCAGCAAGGGTGTGAAGGACCCTTTGGAAGTTCCAGTGGTTAGATGTGATTAGCCTCGAGAAGCCTCAGCGGAAATGGGCCTCATCTCTCCTGGAGGGCAAAACCTCCTGGATTTTCTCGAGTTGCGCAGGTGCTCTCGACTTACGACGGGGACCTCAGTGAACCGCTCTGCTGGCCTCAGGAAAGGCCAGTCCCCATGCGAGTTCCCCGGGGGCTTCTCGGGATTCCTCTTCCGTCGATGCCGGGGCCTAAGAACTTGTGTAGTCGGGGCCGGAACCTGAGGATTCCTCTCCAGTGCTGACATGGACCTTGGGGTATTTCTGGAGTCTCCCCAGGGGAGTCAATCCTCGTCTCGAATGCGGGTATGCACTTGCGCTTTCATCCAGAGCGGTAGCAGCAGTGTCACGCAGTCCGCCGCGTGGATCAAATGATCTATGGTTTTCCCTCGAGTCTTTCCAACGAGGCTTTCCCAGGAGGCTTTCCCACAGGGCTGTCCCACGTGCACACGTGGTGGGAGTCGATCCTCGGCTTGAACGTCAAGGAAGTGCAGGGAAAACAGGTTCCTCTGGAATGGACTGACATATCTGGGGGACTCTTGGAATGGTGGCACTATCCTGGAGTTCCTCTCGCCTTTCCTGTGGAGAGCGCCTCCTCTTGAGATGCGACGGGAACGCCGGGAATTCTTTCCCTAAGAAACAGTGAAAGGATCCCTCATCTCGAGCTAGGAGGCGGAAACGGGGCTCCCTGGATGTGTGCGGGACCCTCGTGCTTCCTCTCGAGTGGAGACGGGTATGTCGGGGAACTTCTTGAGTTGCAGCAAGGGTGTGAAGGACCCTTTGGAAGTTCCAGTGGTTAGATGTGATTAGCCTCGAGAAGCCTCAGCGGAAATGGGCCTCATCTCGCCTGGAGGGCAAAACCTCCTGGATTTTCTCGAGTTGCGGCAGGTGCTCTCGACTTACGACGGGGACCTCAGGGACCCGCTCTTGTGGGCTCAGGAAAGGCCAGTCCCCATGCAAGTTCCTCGGGGCCTCTCGGGATTCCTCTCCCGTCGATGCCGGGGCCTAAGACCTTGTGTGGAGACGGGGCCGGAACCTGAGGATTCCTCTCCAGTGCTGACATGGATCTTGGGGTAATTCTGGAGTCTGCCCAGGGGAGTCAGTCCTCGTCTCGAATGCGGGCATGCACTTGCGCTTTCCTCCATAGCGGTAGCAGCAGTGTCACGCAGTCCGCCGCGTGGATCAAAGGATCTATGGTTTTTCCTCGAGTCTTTCCCATGAGGCTTTCCGACGAGGCTTTCCCACATTGCTGTCCCACGTGCACACGTGGTGGGAGTCGATCCTCGGCTTGAACGTCAAGGCAGTGCAGGGAAAACAGGTTCCTCTGGAATGGACTGACACATCTGGGGGACTCTTGGAATGGTGGCACGACCCTGGAGTTCCTTTCGCCTTTCCTGTGGAGAGCGCCTCCTCTTGAGATGCGACGGGAACGCCGGGAATTCTTCCCCTACGAAACAGGGAAAGGATCCCTCATCTCGAGTGAGGAGGCGGAAACGGGGCTCCCCTGGATATATGCGGGACCCTCGTGCTTCCTCTCGAGTGGAGACGGGTATTTCGGGGAACTTCTTGAGTTACAGCAAGGGTGTGAAGGACCCTTTGGAAGTTCCAGTGGTTAGATGTGATTAGCCTGGAGAAGCCTCAGCGGAAATGGGCCTCATCTCGCCTGGAGGGCAAAACCTCCTGGATATTCTCGCGTTGCGGCAGGTGCTCTCGACTTACGGCGGGGCCGCAGGGACACGCTCTGGTGGCCTCAGGAAAGGCCAGTCCCCATGCAAGTTCCTCGGGGGCCTCTCGGGATTCCTCTCCCGTCGATGCCGGGGCCTAAGACCTTGTGTGGAGTCGGGGCCGGAACCTGAGGATTCCTCTCCAGTGCTGACATGGATCTTGGGGTACTTCTGGAGTCTCCCTGGGGGAGTCAGTGCTCGTCTCGAAAGCGGGCATGCACTTTCGCTTTCCTCCAGAGCGGTAGCAGCAGTGTCACGCAGTCCGCCGCATTGGTCAAAGGATCTATGGTTTTCCCTCGAGTCTTTCCCACGAGGCTTTCCCAGGAGGCTTTCCCACAGGGCGGTCCCACGTGCACACGTGGTGGGAGTCGATCCTCGGCTTGAACGTCAAGGCAGTGCAGGGAAAACAGGTTCCTCTGGAATGGACTGACACATCTGGGGACTCTTGGAATGGTGGCACGACCCTGGAGTTCCTCTCGCCTTTCCTGTGGAGAGCGCCTCCACTTGACATGCGACGGGAACGCCAGGAATTCTTTCCCTACGAAACAGGGAAAGGATCCCTCATCTCGAGCTAGGAGGCGGAAACGGGGCTCCCCTGGATGTGTGCGGGACCCTCGTGCTTCCTCTCGAGTGGAGACGGGTATGTCGGGGAACTTCTTGAGTTGCAGCAAGGGTGTGAAGGACCCTTTGGAAGTTCCAGTGGTTAGATGTGATTAGCCTCGAGAAGCCTCAGCGGAAATGGGCCTCATCTCGCCTGGAGGGCAAAACCTCCTGGATTTTCTCGAGTTGCGGCAGGTGCTCTCGACTTACGGCGGGGACCTCAGGGACACGCTCTGGTGGCCTCAGGAAAGGCCAGTCCCCATGCGAGTTCCACGGGGGCCTCTCGGGATTCCTCACCCGTCGATGCCGGGGCCTAAGACCTTGTGTGGAGTCGGGGCCGAAACCTGAGGATTCCTCTCCAGTGCTGACATGGATCTTGGGTACTTCTGGAGTCTCCCCAGGGGAGTCAGTCCTCGTCTCGAATGCGGCATGCACTTGCGCTTTCCTCCGGAGCGGTAGCAGCAGTGTCACACATTCCGCCGCGTGGATCAAAGGATCTATGGTTTTCCCTCGAGTCTTTCCCACGAGGCTTTCCCACGAGGCTTTCCCACAGGGCTGTCCCACGTGCACACGTGGTGGGAGTCGATCCTCGGCTTGAACGTCAAGGCAGTGCAGGGAAAACAGGTTCCTCTGGAATGGACTGACACATCTGGGGGACTCTTGGAATGGTGGCACGACCCTGGAGTTCCTCTCGCCTTTCCTGTGGAGAGCGCCTCCTCTTGAGATGCGACGGGAACGCCGGGAATTCTTTCCCTACGAAACAGGGAAAGGATCCCTCATCTCGAGCTACGAGGCGGAAACGGGGCTTCCCTGGATGTGTGCGGGAACCTCGTGCTTCCTCTCGAGTGGAGACGGGTATGTCGGGGAACTTCTTGAGTTGCAGCAAGGGTGTGAAGGACCCTTTGGAAGTTCCAGTGGTTAGATGTGATTAGCCTCGAGAAGCCTCAGCGGAAATGGGCCTCATCTCTCCTGGAGGGCAAAACCTCCTGGATTTTCTCGAGTTGCGCAGGTGCTCTCGACTTACGACGGGGACCTCAGTGAACCGCTCTGGTGGCCTCAGGAAAGGCCAGTCCCCATGCGAGTTCCCCGGGGGCTTCTCGGGATTCCTCTTCCGTCGATGCCGGGGCCTAAGACCTTGTGTAGTCGGGGCCGGAACCTGAGGATTCCTCTCCAGTGCTGACATGGACCTTGGGGTATTTCTGGAGTCTCCCCAGGGGAGTCAATCCTCGTCTCGAATGCCGGTATGCACTTGCGCTTTCATCCAGAGCGGTAGCAGCAGTGTCACGCAGTCCGCCGCGTGGATCAAATGATCTATGGTTTTCCGTCGAGTCTTTCCCACGAGGCTTTCCCAGGAGGCTTTCCCACAGGGCTGTCCCACGTGCACACGTGGTGGGAGTCGATCCTCGGCTTGAACGTCAAGGAAGTGCAGGGAAAAAAGGTTCCTCTGGAATGGACTGACATATCTGGGGGACTCTTGGAATGGTGGCACTATCCTGGAGTTCCTATCGCCTTTCCTCTGGAGAGCGCCTCCTCTTGAGATGCGACGGGAACGCCGGGAATTCTTTCCCTACGAAACAGGGAAAGGATCCCTCATTCGAGCTAGGAGGCGCAAACGGGGCTCCCTGGATGTGTGCGGGACCCTCGTGCTTCCTCTCGAGTGGACACGGGTATGTCGGGGAACTTCTTGAGTTGCAGCAAGGGTGTGAAGGACCCTTTGGAAGTTCCAGTGGTTAGATGTGATTAGCCTCGAGAAGCCTCAGCGGAAATGGGCCTCATCTCGCCTGGAGGGCAAAACCTCCTGGATTTTCTCGAGTTGCGGCAGGTGCTCTCGACTTACGACGGGGACCTCAGGGACCCGCTCTGGTGGCCTCAGGAAAGGCCAGTCCCCATGCGAGTTCCTCGGGGGCCTCTCGGGATTCCTCTCCCGTCGATGCCAGGGCCTAAAACCTTGTGTGGAGTCGGGGCCGGAACATGAGGATTCCTCTCCAGTGCTGACATGGATCTTGGGTACTTCTGGAGTCTCCCCAGGGGAGTCAGTACTCGTCTCGAATGCGGCCATGCACTTGCGCTTTCCTCCGGAGCGGTAGCAGCAGTGTCACACATTCCGCCGCGTGGATCAAAGGATCTATGGTTTTCCCTCGAGTCTTTCCCACGAGGCTTTCCCAGGAGGCTTTCCCACAGGGCTGTCCCACGTGCACACGTGGTGGGAGTGGATCCTCGGCTTGAACGTAAAGGAAGTGCAGGGAAAATAGGTTTCTCTGGAATGGACTGACACATCTGGGGGACTCTTGGAATGGTGGCACGACTCTGGAGTTCCTCTCGCCTTTCCTGTGGAGAGGGCCTCCTCTTGAGATGCGACGGGAACGCCGGGAATTCTTTCCCTACGAAACAGGGAAAGGATCACTCATCTCGAGCTAGGAGGCGGAAACGGGGCTCCCCTGGATGTGTGCGGGACCCTCGTGCTTCCTCTCGAGTGGAGACGGGTATGTCGGGGAACTTCTTGAGTTGCAGCAAGGGTGTGAAGGACCCTTTGGAAGTTCCAGTGGTAAGATGTGATTAGCCTCCTGAAGCCTCAGGGAAATGGGCCTCATCTCGCCTGGAGGGCAAAACCTCCTGGATTTTCTCGAGTTGCGGCAGGTGCTCTCGAATTACGATGGGGACCTCAGGGACCCGCTCTGGTGGCCTCAGGAAAGGCCAGTCCCCATGCGAGTTCCTCGGGGGCCTCTCGGGATTCCTCTCCCGTCGATGCCAGGGCCTAAGACCTTGTGTGGAGTCGGGGCCGGAACCTGAGGATTCCTCTCAAGTGCTGACATGGATCTTGGGGGTACTTCTGGAGTCTCCCCAGGGGAGTCAGTCCTCGTCTCGAATGCGGGCATGCACTTGCGCTTTCCTCCAGAGCGGTAGCAGCAGTGTCACGCAGTCCACCGGGTGGATCAAAGGATCTATGGTTTTCCCTCGAGTATTTCCCACGAGGCTTTCCCACGAGGCTTTCCCACAGGGCTGTCCCACGTACAGCCCTCCCCCGTGGGAGTCGATCCTCGGGTTGAACGTCAAGGCAGTGCATGGAAAAAAGGTTCCTCTGGAATGGACTGACACATCTGGGGGACTCTTGGAATGGTGGCACTACCCTGGAGTTCCTCTCGCCTTTCCTGTGGAGAGCGCCTCCTCTTGAGATGCGACGGGAACGCGGGGAATTCTTTCCCTACGAAACAGGGAAAGGATCCCTCATCTCGAGCTAAGAGGCGGAAACGGGGCTCCCCTGGATTGTGCGGGACCCTCGTGCTTCCTCTCGAGTGGAGACGGGTATGTCGGGGAACTTCTTGAGTTGCAGCAAGGGTGTGAAGGACCCTTTGGAAGTTCCAGTGGTTAGATGTGATTAGCCTCGAGAAGCCTCAGCGGAAATGGGCCTCATCTCTCCTGGAGGGCAAAACCTCCTGGATTTTCTCGAGTTGCGGCAGGTGCTCTCGACTTACGACGGGGACCTCAGGGAACCGCTCTGGTGGCCTCAGGAAAGGCCAGTCCCCATGCGAGTTCCTCGGGGGCTTCTCGGGATTCCTCTCCCGTCGATGCAGGGGCCTACGACCTTGTGTAGTCGGGGCCAGAACCTGAGGATTCCTCTCCAGTGCTGACATGGACCTTGGGGTACTTCTGGAGTCTCCCCAGGGGAGTCAATCCTCGTATCGAATGCGGGTATACACTTGCGCTTTCATCCAGAGCGGTAGCAGCAGTGTCACGCAGTCCGCCGCGTGGATCAAATGATCTATGGTTTTCCGTCGAGTCTTTCCCACGAGGCTTTCCCAGGAGGCTTTCCCACAGGGCTGTCCCACGTGCACACGTGGTGGGAGTCGATCCTCGGCTTGAACGTCAAGGAAGTGCAGGGAAAACAGGTTCCTCTGGAATGGACTGACACATCTGGGGGACTCTTGGAATGGTGGCACTATCCTGGAGTTCCTATCGCCTTTCCTGTGGAGAGCGCCTGCTCTTGAGATGCGACGGGAACGCCGGGAATTCTTTCCCTATGAAACATGGAAAGGATCCCTCATTCGAGCTAGAAGGCGGAAACGGGGCTCCGTGGATGTGTGCGGGACCCTCGTGCTTCCTCTCGAGTGGAGACGGGTATGTCGGGGAACTTCTTGAGTTGCAGCAAGGGTGTGAAGGACCCTTTGGAAGTTCCAGTGGTTAGATGTGATTAGCCTCGAGAAGCCTCAGCGGAAATGGGCCTCATCTCGCCTGGAGGGCAAAACTTCCTGGATTTTCTCGAGTTGCGGCAGGTGCTCTCGACTTACGACGGGGACCTCAGGGACCCGCTCTGGTGGCCTCAGGAAAGGCCAGTCCCCATGCGAGTTCCTTGGGGGCCTCTCGGGATTCCTCTCCCGTCGATGCCGGGGCCTAAGACCTTGTGTGGATCGGGGCCGGAACCTGAGGATACCTCTCCAGTGCTGACATGGATCTTGGGGTACTTCTGGAGTCTCCCCAGGGGAGTCAGTGCTCGTCTCGAATGCTGGCATGCACTTGCGCTTTCCTCCAGAGCGGTAGCAGCAGTGTCACGCAGTCCGCCGGGTGGATCAAAGGATCTATGGCTTTCCCTCGAGTCTTTCCCACGAGGCTTTCCCACGAGGCTTTCCCACAGGGCTGTCCCACGTGCACACGTGGTGGGAGTCGATCCTCGGCTTGAACGTCAAGGCAGTGCAGGGAAAATAGGTTCCTCTGGAATGGACTGACACATCTGGGGGACTCTTGGAATGGTAGCACGACCCTGGAGTTCCTCTCGCCTTTCCTGTGGTGAGCGCCTCCTCTTGAGATGCGACGGGAACGCCGGGAATTCTTTCCCTACGAAACAGGGAAAGGATCCCTCATCTCGAGCTAGGAGGCGGAAACGGGGCTCACCTGGATGTGTGCGGGACCCTCGTGCTTCCTCTCGAGTGGAGACGGGTATGTCGGGGAACTTCTTGAGTTGCAGCAAGGGTGTGAAGGACCCTTTGGAAGTTCCAGTGGTTAGATGTGATTAGCCTCGAGAAGCCTCAGCGGAAATGGGCCTCATCTCGCCTGGAGGGCAAAACCTCCTGGATTTTCTCGAGTTGCGGCAGGTGCTCTCGACTTAAGACGGGGACCTCAGGGACCCGCTCTGGTGGCCTCAGGAAAGGCCAGTCCCCATGCGAGTTCCTCGGGGGCCTCTCGGGATTCCTCTCCCGTCGATGCCGGGGCCTAAGACCTTGTGTGGAGTCGGGGCCGGAACCTGAGGATTCCTCTCCAGTGCTGACATGGATCTTGGGGTACTTCTGGAGTCTCCCCAGGGAGTCAGTCCTCGTCTCGAATGCGGGCATGCACTTGGGCTTTCCTCCAGAGCGGTAGCAGCAGTGTCACGCATTCCGCCGCGTGGATCAAAGGATCTATGGTTTTCCCTCGAGTCTTTCCCACGAGGCTTTCCCACGAGGCTTTCCCACAGGGCTGTACCACGTGCACACGTGGTGGGAGTCGATCCTCGGCTTGAACGTCAAGGCAGTGCAGGGAAAACAGGTTCCTCTGGAATGGACAGACACATCTGGCGGACTCTTGGAATGGTGGCACGACCCTGGAGTTCCTCTCGCCTTTCCTGTGGAGAGCGCCTCCTCTTGAGATGCGACGGGAACGCCGGGAATTCTTACCCTACGAAACAGGGAAAGGATCCCTCATCTCGAGCTAGGAGGCGGAAACGGGGCTCCCCTGCGTGTGTGCGGGACCCTCGTGCTTCCTCTCGAGTGGAGACGGGTATGTCGGGGAACTTCTTGAGTTGCAGCAAGGGTGTGAAGGACCCTTTGGAAGTTCCAGTGGTAAGATGTGATTAGCCTCCAGAAGCCTCAGGGAAATGGGCCTCATCTCGCCTGGAGGGCAAAACCTCCCGGATTTTCTCGAGTTGCGGCAGGTGCTCTCGACTTACGACGGGGACCTCAGGGACCCGCTCTGGTGGCCTCAGGAAAGGCCAGTCCCCATGCGAGTTCCACGGGGGCCTCTCGGGATTCCTCTGCCGTCGATGCCGGGGCCTAAGACCTTGTGTGAAGTCGGGGCCGGAACCTGAGGATTCCTCTCCAGTGCTGACATGGATCTTGGGGTACTTCTAGAGTCTCCCCAGGGGAGTCAGTCCTCGTCTCGAATGCGGGCATGCACTTGCGCTTTCCTCCAGAGCGGTAGCAGCAGTGTCACGCAGTCCGCCGCGTGGATCAAAGGATCTATGGTTTTCCCTCGAGTCTTTCCCACGAGGCTTTCCCACCAGGCTTTCCCACAGGGCTGTCCCACGTGCACACGTGGTGGGAGTCGATCCTCGGCTTGAACGTCAAGGCAGTGCAGGGAAAACAGGTTCCTCTGGAATGGACTGACACATCTGGGGGACTCTTGGAATGGTGGCACGACCCTGGAGTTCCTCTCGCCTTTCCTGTGGAGAGCGCCTCCTCTTGAGATGCGACGGGAACGCCGGGAATTCTTTCCCTAAGAAACAGGGAAAGGATCCCTCATCTCCAGCTAGGAGGCGGAAACGAGGCTCCCCTGGATGTGTGCGGGACCCTCGCGCTTCCTCTCGAGTGGAGACGGGTATGTCGGGGAACTTCTTGAGTTACAGCAAGGGTGTGAAGGACCCTTTGGAAGTTCCAGTGGTTAGATGTGATTAGCCTCGAGAAGCCTCCGCGGAAATGGGCCTCATCTCGCCTGGAGGGCAAAACCTCCTGGATTTTCTCGAGTTGCGGCAGGTGCTCTCGACTTACGACGGGGACCTCAGGGACCCGCTCTGGTGGCCTCAGGAAAGGCCAGTCCCCATGCGAGTTCCTCGGGGGCCTGTCGGGATTCCTCTCCCGTCGATGCCGGGGCCTAAGACCTTGTGTGGAGTCGGGGCCGGAACCTGAGGATTCCTCTCCAGTGCTGACATGGATCTTGGGGTACCTCTGGAGTCTCCCCAGGGGAGTCAGTGCTCGTTTCGAATGCGGGCATGCACTTGCGCTTTCCTCCAGAGCAGTAGCAGCAGTGTCACGCAGTCCGCCGCGTGGATCAAAGGATTTATGGTTTTCCCTCGAGTCTTTCCCACGAGGCTTACCCACGAGGCTTTCCCACAGGGCTGTCCCACGTGCACACGTGGTGGGAGTCGATCCTCGGCTTGAAAGTCAAGGCAGTGCAGGGAAAACATTTTCCTCTGGAATGGACTGACACATCTGGGGGACTGTTGGAATGGTGGCACGACCCTGGAGTTCCTCTCCCCTTTCCTGTGGTCAGCGCCTCCTCTTGAGATGCGACGGGAACGCCGGGAATTCTTTCCCTACGAAACAGGGAAAGGATCCCTTATCTCGAGCTAGGAGGCGGAAACGGGGCTCACCTGGATGTGTGCGGGACTCTCGTGCTTACTCTCGAGTGGAGACGGGTATGTCGGGGAACTTCTTGAGTTGCAGCAATGGTGTGAAGGACCCTTTGGAAGTTCCAGTGTTTAGATGTGATTAGCCTCGAGAAGCCTCAGCGGAAATGGGCCTCATCTCGCCTGGAGGGCAAAACCTCCTGGATTTTCTCGAGTTGCGGCAGGTGCTCTCGACTTACGACGGGGACCTCAGGGACCCGCTCTGGTGGCCTCAGGAAAGGCCAGTCCCCATGCGAGTTCCTCGGGGGCCTGTCGGGATTCCTCTCCCGTCGATGCCGGGGCCTAAGACCTTGTGTGGAGTCGGGGCCGGAACCTGAGGATTCCTCTCCAGTGCTGACATGGATCTTGGGGTACTTCTGGAGTCTCCCCAGGGGAGTCAGTCCTCGTCTCGAATGCGGGCATGCACTTGCGCTTTCCTCCAGAGCGGTAGCAGCAGTGTCACACATTCCGCCACGTGGATCAAAGGATCTATGGTTTTCCCTCGAGTCTTTCCCACGAGGCTTTCCCAGGAGGCTTTCCCACAGGGCTGTCCCACGTGCACACTTGGTGGGAGTCGATCCTCGGCTTGAACCTCAAGGCAGTGCATGGAAAACAGGTTCCTCTGGAATGGACTGACCCATCTGGGGGATCTTGGAATGGTGGCACGACCCTGGAGTTCCTCTCGCCTTTCCTGTGGAGAGCGCCTCCTATTGAGATGCGACGGGAACGCCGGGAATTCTTTCCCTACGAAACAGAGAAAGGATCCCTCATCTCGAGTTAGGAGGCGGAAACGGGGCTCCCCTGGATGTGTGCGGGACCCTCGTCCTTCCTCTCGAGTGGAGACGGGTATGTCGGGGAACTTCTTGAGTTGCAGCAAGGGTGTGAAGGACCCTTTGGAAGTTCCAGTGGTAAGATGTGATTAGCCTCCTGAAGCCTCAGGGAAATGGGCCTCATCTCGCCTGGAGGGCAAAACCTCCTGGATTTTCTCGAGTTGCGGCAGGTGCTCTCGAATTACGATGGGGACCTCAGGGACCCGCTCTGGTGGCCTCAGGAAAGGCCAGTCCCCATGCGAGTTCCTCGGGGGCCTCTCGGGATTCCTCTCCCTTCGATGCCAGGGCCTAAGACCTTGTGTGGAGACGGGGCCGGAACCTGAGGATTCCTCTCCAGTGCTGACATGGATCTTGGGTACTTCTGGAGTCTCCCCTGGGGAGTCAGTCCTCGTCTCGAATGCGGCCATGCACTTGCGCTTTCCTCCGGAGCGGTAGCAGCAGTGTCACACATTCCGCCGCGTGGATCAAAGGATCTATGGTTTTCCCTCGAGTCTTTCCCACGAGGCTTTCCCACGAGGCTTTCCCACAGGGCTGTCCCACGTGCACACGTGGTGGGAGTCGATCCTCGGCTTGAACGTCAAGGCAGTGCAGGGAAAATAGGTTCCTCTGGAATGGACTGACACATTGGGGGACTCTTGGAATGGTGGCACGACCCTGGAGTTCCTCTCACCTTTCCTGTGGAGAGCGCCTCCTCTTGAGATGCGACGGGAACGCCGGGAATTCTTTCCCTAGGAAACAGGGAAAGGATCCCTCATCTCGAGCTAGGAGGCGGAAACGGGGCTCCCCTGGATGTGTGCGGGACCCTCGTGCTTCCTCTCGAGTGGAAACGGGTATTTCGGGGAACTTCTTGAGTTACAGCAAGGGCATGAAGGACCCTTTGGAAGTTCCAGTGGTTAGATGCGATTAACCTCGAGAAGCCTCCGCGGAAATGGGCCTCATCTCGCCTGGAGGGCAAAACCTCCTGGATTTTCTCGAGTTGCGGCAGGTGCTCTCGACTTACGACGGAGACCTCAGGGACCCGCTCTGGTGGCCTCAGGAAAGGCCAGTCCCCATGAGAGTTCCACGGGTGCCTCTCGGGATTCCTCTGCCGTCGATGCCGGGGCCTAAGACCTTGTGTGGAGTCGGGGCCGGAACCTGAGGATTCCTCTCAAGTGCTGACATGGATCTTGGGGGTACTTCTGGAGTCTCCCCAGGGGAGTCAGTCCTCGTCTCGAATGCGGGCATGCACTTGCGCTTTCCTCCAGAGCGGTAGCAGCAGTGTCACGCAGTCCGCCGCGTGGATCAAAGGATCTATGGTTTTCCCTCGAGTCTTTCCCACGAGGCTTTCCCACCAGGCTTTCCCAAAGGGGTGTCCCACGTGCACACGTGGTGGGAGTCGATCCTCGGCATGAACGTCAAGGCAGTGCAGGGAAAACAGGTTCCTCTGGAATGGACTGACACATCTGGGGGACTCTTGGAATGGTGGCACGACCCTGGAGTTAATCTCGCCTTTCCTGTGGAGAGCGCCTCCTCTTGAGATGCGACGGGAACGCCGGGAATTCTTTCCCTACGAAACAGGGAAAGGATCCCTCATCTCGAGCTAGGAGGCGGAAACGGGGCTCCCCTGAATGTGTGCGGGACCCTCGTGCTTCCTCTCGAGTGGAGACGGGTATGTCGGGGAACTTCTTGAGTTGCAACAAGGGTGTGAAGGACCCTCTGGAAGTTCCAGTGGTTAGATGTGATTAGCCTCGAGAAGCCTCAGTGGAAATGGGCCTCATGTCGCCTGGAGGGCAAAACCTCCTGGATTTTCTCGAGTTGCGGCAGGTGCTCTCGACTTACGACGGGGACATCAGGGACCCGCTCTGGTGGCCTCAGGAAAGGCCAGTCCCCATGCGAGTTCCTCGGGGCCCTCTCGGGATTCCTCTGCCGTCGATGCCGGGGCCTAAGACCTTGTGTGGAGTCGGGGACGGAACCTGAGGATTCCTCTCCAGTGCTGACATGGATCTTGGGCTACTTCTGGAGTCTCCCCAGGGGAGTCAGTCCTCGTCTCGAATGCGGGCATGCACTTGCGCTTTCCTCCAGAGCGGTAGCAGCAGTGTCACACATTCCCCCGCGTGGATCAAAGGATCTATGGTTTTCCCTCGAGTCTTTCCCACGAGGCTTTCCCAGGAGGCTTTCCCACAGGGCTGTCCCACGTGCACACGTGGTGGGAGTCGATCCTCGGCTTGAACGTCAAGGCAGTGCAGGGAAAACAGGTTCCTCTGGAATGGACTGACACATCTGGGGGACTCTTGGAATGGTGGCACGACCCTGGAGTTCCTCTCGCCTTTCCTGTGGAGAGCGCCTCCTCTTGAGATGCGACGGGAACGCCGGGAATTCTTTCCCTAAGAAACAGGGAAAGGATCCCTCATCTCCAGCTAGGAGGCGGAAACGAGGCTCCCCTGGATGTGTGCGGGACCCTCGCGCTTCCTCTCGAGTGGAGACGGGTATGTCGGGGAACTTCTTGAGTTACAGCAAGGGTGTGAAGGACCCTTTGGAAGTTCCAGTGGTTAGATGTGATTAGCCTCGAGAAGCCTCCGCGGAAATGGGCCTCATCTCGCCTGGAGGGCAAAACCTCCTGGATTTTCTCGAGTTGCGGCAGGTGCTCTCGACTTACGACGGGGACCTCAGGGACTCGCTCTGGTGGCCTCAGGAAAGGCCAGTCCCCATGCGAGTTCCACGGGGGCCTCTCGGGATTCCTCTGCCGTCGATGCCGGGGCCTAAGACCTTGTGTGAAGTCGGGGCCGGAACCTGAGGATTCCTCTCCAGTGCTGACATGGATCTTGGGGTACTTCTGGAGTCTCCCCAGGGGAGTCAGTCCTCGTCTCGAATGCGGGCATGCACTTGCGCTTTCCTCCAAAGCGGTAGCAGCAGTGTCACGCAGTCCGCCGCGTGGATCAAAGGATCTATGGTTTTCCCTCGAGTCTTTCCCACGAGGCTTTCCCACCAGGCTTTCCCAAAGGGCTGTCCCACGTGCACACGTGGTGGGAGTCGATCCTCGACTTGAACGTCAAGGCAGTGCAGGGAAAAAAGGTTCCTCTGGAATGGACTGACACATCTGGGGGACTCTTGGAATGGTGGCACGACCCTGGAGTTAATCTCGCCTTTCCTGTGGAGAGCGCCTCCTCTTGAGATGCGACGGGAATGCCAGGAATTCTTTCCCTACGAAACAGGGAAAGGATCCCTCATCTCGAGCTAGGAGGCGGAAACGGGGCTCCCCTGGATGTGTGCGGGACCCTCGTGCTTCCTCTCGAGTGGAGACGGGTATGTCGGGGAACTTCTTGAGTTGCAACAAGGGTGTGAAGGATCCTTTGGAAGTTCCAGTGGTTAGATGTGATTAGCCTCGAGAAGCCTCAGCGGAAATGGGCCTCATCTCGCCTGGAGGGCAAAACCTCCTGGATTTCCTCGAGTTGCGGCAGGTGCTCTCGACTGACGACGGGGACTTTGGGCACCCGCTCTGGTGGCCTCAGGAAAGGCCAGTCCCCATGCGAGTTCCTCAGGGGCCTCTCGGGATTCCTCTCCCGTCGATGCCGGGGCCTAAGACCTTGTGTGGAGTCGGGGCCGGAACTTGAGGATTCCTCTCCAGTGCTGACATGGATCTTGGGGTACTTCTGGAGTCTCCCCAGGGGAGTCAGTGCTCGTCTCGAATGCGGGCATGCACTTGCGCTTTCCTCCAGAGCGGTAGCAGCAGTGTCACGCAGTCCGCCGCGTGGATCAAAGGATCTATGGTTTTCCCTCGAGTCTTTCCCAGGAGGCTTTCCCACGAGGCTTTCCCACAGGGCTGTTCCAAGTGCACACGTGTTGGGAGTCGATCCTCGGCTTGAACGTCAAGGCAGTGCAGAGGAAACAGGTTCCTCTGGAATGGACTGACACATCTGGGGGACTCTTGGAATGGTGGCACGACCCTGGAGTTCCTCTCGCCTTTCCTGTGGAGAGCGCCTCCTATTGAGATGCGACGGGAACGTCGAGAATTCTTTCCCTACGTAACAGGGAAAGGATCCCTCATCTCGAGCTAGGAGGCGGAAACGGGGCTCCCCTGGATGTGTGGGGGACCCTCGTACTTCCTCTCGAGTGGAGACGGGTATGTCGGGGAACTTCTTGAGTTGCAGCAAGGGTGTGAAGGACCCTTTGGAAGTTCCAGTGGTAAGATGTGATTAGCCTCCTGAAGCCTCAGGGAAATGGGCCTCATCTCGCCTGGAGGGCAAAACCTCCTGGATTTTCTCGAGTTGCGGCAGGTGCTCTCGAATTACGATGGGGACCTCAGGGACCCGCTCTGGTGGCCTCAGGAAAGGCCAGTCCCCATGGGAGTTCCTCGGGGGCATGTCGGGATTCCTCTCCCGTCGATGCCAGGGCCTAAGACCTTGTGTGGAGTCGGGGCCGGAACCTGAGGATTCCTCTCCAGTGCTGACATGGATCTTGGGTACTTCTGGAGTCTCCCCAGGGGAGTCAGTCCTCGTCTCGAATGCGGCCATGCACTTGCGCTTTCCTCCGGAGCGGTAGCAGCAGTGTCACACATTCCGCCGCGTGGATCAAAGGATCTATGGTTTTCCCTCGAGTCTTTCCCACGAGGCTTTCCCACGAGGCTTTCCCACAGGGCTGTCCCACGTGCACACGTGGTGGGAGTCGATCCTCGGCTTGAACGTCAAGGCAGTGCAGGGAAAACAGGTTCCTCTGGAATGGACTGACACATCTGGGGGACTCTTGGAATGGTGGCACGACCCTGGAGTTCCTCTCACCTTTCCTGTGGAGAGCGCCTCCTCTTGAGATGCGACGGGAACGCCGGGAATTCTTTCCCTACGAAACAGGGAAAGGATCCCTCATCTCGAGCTAGGAGGCGGAAACGGGGCTCCCCTGGATGTGTGCGGGACCCTCGTGCTTCCTCTCGAGTGGAGACGGGTATTTCGGGGAACTTCTTGAGTTACAGCAAGGGCATGAAGGACCCTTTGGAAGTTCCAGTGGTTAGATGCGATTAGCCTCGAGAAGCCTCAGCGGAAATGGGCCTCATCTCGCCTGGAGGGCAAAACCTCCTGGATTTTCTCGAGTTGCGGCAGGTGCTCTCGACTTACGACAGGGACCTCAGGGACCCGCTCTGGTGGCCTCAGGAAAGGCCAGTCCCCATGAGAGTTCCACGGGTGCCTCTCGGGATTCCTCTGCCGTCGATGCCGGGGCCTAAGACCTTGTGTGGAGTAGGGGCCGGAACCTGAGGATTCCTCTCAAGTGCTGACATGGATCTTGGGGGTACTTCTGGAGTCTCCCCAGGGGAGTCAGTCCTCGTCTCGAATGCGGGCATGCACTTGCGCTTTCCTCCAGTGCGGTAGCAGCACTCTCACGCAGGACGCTAGGTGGATCAAAGGATCTATGATTTTCCCTCGAGTCTTTCCCACGAGGCTTTCCCACGAGGCTTTCCCACAGGGCTGTTCCACGTGCACACGTGGTGGGAGTCGATCCTCGGCTTGAACCTCAAGGCAGTGCAGGGAAAACAGGTTCCTCTGGAATGGACTGACACATCTGGGGGACTCTTGGAATGGTGGCACGACCCTGGAGTTAATCTCGCCTTTCCTGTGGAGAGCGCCTCCTCTAGAGATGCGACGGGAATGCCAGGAATTCTTTCCCTACGAAACAGGGAAAGGATCCCTCATCTCGAGCTAGGAGGCGGAAACGGGGCTCCCCTGGATGTGTGCGGGACCCTCGTGCTTCCTCTCGAGTGGAGACGAGTATGTCGGGGAACTTCTTGAGTTGCAACAAGGGTGTGAAGGACCCTCTGGAAGTTCCAGTGGTTAGATGTGATTAGCCTCGAGAAGCCTCAGTGGAAATGGGCCTCATGTCGCCTGGAGGGCAAAACCTCCTGGTTTTCTCGAGTTGCGGCAGGTGCTCTCGACTTACGACGGGGACCTCAGGGACCCGCTCTGGTGGCCTCAGGAAAGGCCAGTCCCCATGCGAGTTCCTCAGGGGCCTCTCGGGATTCCTCTGCCGTCGATGACGGGGCCTAAGACCTTGTGTGGAGTCGGGGCCGGAACCTGAGGATTCCTCTCCAGTGCTGACATGGATCTTGGGGTACTTCTGGAGTCTCCCCAGGGGAGTCAGTCCTCGTCTCGAATGCGGGCATGCACTTGCGCTTTCCTGCAGAGCGGTAGCAGCAGTGTCACACATTCCGCCGCGTGGATCAAAGGATCTATGGTTTTCCCTCGAGTCTTTCCCACGAGGCTTTCCCACGAGGCTTTCCCACAGGGCTGTCCCACGTGCACACGTGGTGGGAGTCGATCCTCGGCTTGAACGTCAAGGCAGTGCAGGGAAAACAGGTTCCTCTGGAATGGACTGACACATCTGGGGGACTCTTGGAATGGTGGCACGACCCTGGAGTTCCTCTCGCCTTTCCTGTGGAGAGCGCCTCCTCTTGAGATGCGACGGGAACGCCGGGAATTCTTTCCCTAAGAAACAGGGAAAGGATCCCTCATCTCGAGCTAGGAGGCGGAAACGAGGCTCCCCTGGATGTGTGCGGGACCCTCGTGCTTCCTCTTGAGTGGAGACGGGTATGTCGGGGAACTTCTTGAGTTGCAGCAAGGGTGTGAAGGACCCTTTGGAAGTTCCAGTGGTTAGATGTGATTAGCCTCGAGAAGCCTCCGCGGAAATGGGCCTCATCTCGCCTGGAGGGCAAAACCTCCTGGATTTTCTCGAGTTGCGGCAGGTGCTCTCGACTTACGACGGGGACCTCAGGGACCCGCTCTGGTGGCCTCAGGAAAGGCCAGTCCCCATGCGAGTTCCACGGGGGCCTCTCGGGATTCCTCTCCCGTCGATGCTGGGGCCTAAGACCTTGTGTGAAGTCGGGGCCGGAACCTGAGGATTCCTCTCCAGTGCTGACATGGATCTTGGGGTACTTCTAGAGTCTCCCCAGGGGAGTCAGTCCTCGTCTCGAATGCGGGCATGCACTTGCGCTTTCCTCCAGAGCGGTAGCAGCAGTGTCACGCAGTCCGCCGCGTGGATCAAAGGATCTATGGTTTTCCCTCGAGTCTTTCCCACGAGGCTTTCCCACCAGGCTTTCCCAAAGGGCTGTCCCACGTGCACACGTGGTGGGAGTCGATCCTCGGCTTGAACGTCCAGGCAGTGCAGAGGAAACAGGTTCCTCTGGAATGGACTGACACATCTGGGGGACTCTTGGAATGGTGGCACGACGTGGAGTTCCTCTCGCCTTTCCTGTGGAGAGCGCCTCCTATTGAGATGCGACGGGAACGTCGGGAATTCTTTCCCTACGTAACAGGGAAAGGATCCCTCATCTCCAGCTAGGAGGCGGAAACGGGGCTCCCCTGGATGTGTGCGGGACCCTCGTACTTCCTCTCGAGTGGAGACGGGTATGTCGGGGAACTTCTTGAGTTGCAGCAAGGGTGTGAAGGACCCTTTGGAAGTTCCAGTGGTAAGATGTGATTAGCCTCCTGAAGCCTCAGGGAAATGGGCCTCATCTCGCCTGGAGGGCAAAACCTCCTGGATTTTCTCGAGTTGCGGCAGGTGCTCTCGAATTACGATGGGGACCTCAGGGACCCGCTCTGGTGGCCTCAGGAAAGGCCAGTCCACATGCGAGTTCCTCGGGGGCATGTCGGGATTCCTCTCCCGTCGATGCCAGGGCCTAAGACCTTGTGTGGAGTCGGGGCCGGAACCTGAGGATTCCTCTCCAGTGCTGACATGGATCTTGGGTACTTCTGGAGTCTCCCCAGGGGAGTCAGTCCTCGTCTCGAATGCGGCCATGCACTTGCGCTTTCCTCCGGAGCGGTAGCAGCAGTGTCACACATTCCGCCGCGTGGATCAAAGGATCTATGGTTTTCCCTCGAGTCTTTCCCACGAGGCTTTCCCACGAGGCTTTCCCACAGGGCTGTCCCACGTGCACACGTGGTGGGAGTCGATCCTCGGCTTGAACGTCAAGGCAGTGCAGGGAAAACAGGTTCCTCTGGAATGGACTGACACATCTGGGGGACTCTTGGAATGGTGGCACGACCCTGGAGTTCCTCTCACCTTTCCTGTGGAGAGCGCCTCCTCTTGAGATGCGACGGGAACGCCGGGAATTCTTTCCCTACGAAACAGGGAAAGGATCCCTCATCTCGAGCTAGGAGGCGGAAACGGGGCTCCCCTGGATGTGTGCGGGACCCTCGTGCTTCCTCTCGAGTGGAGACGGGTATTTCGGGGAACTTCTTGAGTTACAGCAAGGGCATGAAGGACCATTTGGAAGTTCCAGTGGTTAGATGCGATTAGCCTCGAGAAGCCTCAGCGGAAATGGGCCTCATCTCGCCTGGAGGGCAAAACCTCCTGGATTTTCTCGAGTTGCGGCAGGTGCTCTCGACTTACGACGGGGACCTCAGGGACCCGCTCTGGTGGCCTCAGGAAAGGCCAGTCCCCATGAGAGTTCCACGGGTGCCTCTCGGGATTCCTCTGCCGTCGATGCCGGGGCCTAAGACCTTGTGTGGAGTCGGGGCCGGAACCTGAGGATTCCTCTCAAGTGCTGACATGGATCTTGGGGGTACTTCTGGAGTCTCCCCAGGGGAGTCAGTCCTCGTCTCGAATGCGGGCATGCACTTGCGCTTTCCTCCAGAGCGGTAGCAGCAGTGTCACGCAGTCCGCCACGTGGATCAAAGGATCTATGGTTTTCCCTCGAGTCTTTCCCACGAGGCTTTCCCACCAGGCTTTCCCAAAGGGCTGTCCCACGTGCACACGTGGTGGGAGTCGATCCTCGGATTGAACGTCAAGGCAGTTCAGGGAAAAAAGGTTCTTCTGGAATGGACTGACACATCTGGGGGACTCTTGGAATGGTGGCACGACCCTGGAGTTAATCTCGCCTTTCCTGTGGAGAGCGCCTCCTCTTGAGATGCGACGGGAACGCCGGGAATTCTTTCCCTACGAAACAGGGAAAGGATCCCTCATCTCGAGCTAGGAGGCGGAAACTGGGCTCCCCTGGATGTGTGCGGGACCCTCGTGCTTCCTCTCGAGTGGAGACGGGTATTTAGGGGAACTTCTTGAGTTACAGCAAGGGCGTGAAGGACCCTTTGGAAGTTCCAGTGGTTAGATGCGATTAGCCTCGAGAAGCCTCAGCGGAAATGGGCCTCATCTCGCCTGGAGGGCAAAACCTCCTGGATTTTCTCGAGTTGCGGCAGGTGCTCTCGACTTACGACGGGGACCTCAGGGACCCGCTCTGGTGGCCTCAGGAAAGGCCAGTCCCCATGAGAGTTCCACGGGTGCCTCTCGGGATTCCTCTGCCGTCGATGCCGGGGCCTAAGACCTTGTGTGGAGTCGGGGCCGGAACCTGAGGATTCCTCTCAAGTGCTGACATGGATCTTCGTGGTACTTCTGGAGTCTCCCCAGGGGAGTCAGTCCTCGTCTCGAATGCGGGCATGCACTTGCGCTTTCCTCCAGAGCGGTAGCAGCAGTGTCACGCAGTCCACCGCGTGGATCAAAGGATCTATGGTTTTCCCTCGAGTCTTTCCCACGAGGCTTTCCCACGAGGCTTTCCCACAGGGCTGTCCCACATGCACACGTGGTGGGAGTCGATCCTCGGCTTGAACGTCAAGGCAGTGCATGGAAAAAAGGTTCCTCTGGAATGGACTGACACATCTGGGGGACTCTTGGAATGGTGGCACTACCCTGGAGTTCCTCTCGCCTTTCCTGTGGAGAGCGCCTCCTCTTGAGATGCGACGGGAACGCCAGGAATTCTTTCCCTACGAAACAGGGAAAGGATCCCTCATCTCGAGCTAGGAGGTGGAAACGGGGCTTCCCTGGATGTGTGCGGGACCCTCGTGCTTCCTCTCGAGTGGAGACGGGTATGTCGGGGAACTTCTTGAGTTGCAGCAAGGGTGTGAAGGACCCTTTGGAAGTTCCAGTGGTTAGATGTGATTAGCCTCGAGAAGCCTCAGCGGAAATGGGCCTCATCTCTCCTGGAGGGCAAAACCTCCTGGATTTTCTCGAGTTGCGCAGGTGCTCTCGACTTACGACGGGGACCTCAGGGAACCGCTCTGGTGGCCTCAGGAAAGGCCAGTCCCCATGCGAGTTCCCCGGGGGCTTCTCGGGATTCCTCTTCCGTCGATGCCGGGGCCTAAGACCTTGTGTAGTCGGGGCCGGAACCTGAGGATTCCTCTTCAGTGCTTACATGGACCTTGGGGTATTTCTGGAGTCTCCCCAGGGGAGTCAATCCTCGTCTCGAATGCGGGTATGCACTTGCGCTTTCATCCAGAGCGGTAGCAGCAGTGTCACGCAGTCCGCCGCGTGGATCAAATGATCTACGGTTTTCCCTCGAGTCTTTCCCACGAGGCTTTCCCAGGAGGCTTTCCCACAGGGCTGTCCCACGTGCACACGTGGTGGGAGTCGATCCTCGGATTGAACGTCAAGGAAGTGCAGGGAAAACAGGTTCCTCTGGAATGGACTGACACATCTGGGGGACTCTTGGAATTGTGGCACTATCCTGGAGTTCCTATCGCCTTTCCTCTGGAGAGCGCCTCCTCTTGAGATGCGACGGGAACGCCGGGAATTCTTTCCCTACGAAACAGGGAAAGGATCCCTCATTCGAGCTAGGAGGCGGAAACGGGGCTCCCTGGATATGTGCGGGACCCTCGTGCTTCCTCTCCAGTGGAGACGGGTATGTCGGGGAACTTCTTGAGTTGCAGCAAGGGTGTGAAGGACCCTTTGGAAGTTCCAGTGGTTAGATGTGATTAGCCTCGAGAAGCCTCAGCGGAAATGGGCCTCATCTCGCCTGGAGGGCAAAACCTCCTGGATTTTCTCGAGTTGCGGCAGGTGCTCTCGACTTACGACGGGGACCTCAGGGACCCGCTCTGGTGGCCTCAGGAAAGGCCAGTCCCCATGCGAGTTCCTCGGGGCCTCTCGGGATTCCTCTCCCGTCGATGCCGGGGCCTAAGACCTTGTGTGGAGTTGGGGCCGGAGCCTGAGGATTCCTCTCCAGTGCTGACATGGATCTTGGGGTACTTCTGGAGTCTCCCCAGGGGAGTCAGTGCTCGTTTCGAATGCGGGCATGCACTTGCGCTTTCCTCCAGAGCAGTAGCAGCAGTGTCACTCAATCCGCCGCGTGGATCAAAGGATTTATGGTTTTCCCTCGAGTCTTTCCCACGAGGCTTTCCCACGAGGCTATCCCACAGGGCTGTCCCACGTGCACACGTGGTGGGAGTCGATCCTCGGCTTGAACGTCAAGGCAGTGCAGGGAAAACATTTTCCTCTGGAATGGACTGACACATCTGGGGGACTGTTGGAATGGTGGCACAACCCTGGAGTTCCTCTCGCCTTTCCTGTGGTCAGCGCCTCCTCTTGAGATGCGACGGGAACGCCGGGAATTCTTTCCCTACGAAACAGGGAAAGGATCCCTCATCTCGAGCTAGGAGGCGGAAACGGGGCTCCCCTGGATGTGTGCGGGACCCTCGTGCTTCCTCTCGAGTGGAGACGGGTATGTCGGGGAACTTCTTGAGTTGCAGCAAGGGTGTGAAGGACCCTTTGGAAGTTCCAGTGTTTAGATGTGATTAGCCTCGAGAAGCCTCAGCGGAAATGCGCCTCATCTCGCCTGGAGGGCAAAACCTCCTGGATTTTCTCGAGTTGCAGCAGGTGCTCTCGACTTACGACGGGGACCTCAGGGACCCGCTCTGGTGGCCTCAGGAAAGGCCAGTCCCCATGCGAGTTCCTCGGGGGCCTGTCGGGATTCCTCTCCCGTCGATGCCGGGGCCTAAGACCTTGTGTGGAGTCGGGGCCGGAACCTGAGGATTCCTCTCCAGTGCTGACATGGATCTTGGGGTACTTCTGGAGTCTCCCCAGGGGAGTCAGTGCTCGTCTCGAATGCGGGCATGCACTTGCGCTTTCCTCCAGAGCGGTAGCAGCAGTGTCACACATTCCGCCACGTGGATCAAAGGATCTATGGTTTTCCCTCGAGTCTTTCCCACGAGGCTTTCCCACGAGGCTTTCCCACAGGGCTGTCCCACGTGCACACGTGGTGGGAGTCGATCCTCGGCTTGAACGTAAAGGCAGTGCATGGAAAACAGGTTCCTCTGGAATGGACTGACACATCTGGGGGACTCTTGGAATGGTGGCACGACCCTGGAGTTCCTCTCGCCTTTCCTGTGGAGAGCGCCTCCTCTTGAGATGCGACGGGAACGCCGGGAATTCTTTCCCTACGAAACAGGGAAAGGATCACTCATCTCGAGCTAGGAGGCGGAAACGGGGCTCCCCTGGATGTGTGCGGGACCCTCGTGCTTCCTCTCGAGTGGAGACGGGTATGTCGGGGAACTTCTTGAGTTGCAGCAAGGGTGTGAAGGACCCTTTGGAAGTTCCAGTGGTAAGATGTGATTAGCCTCCTGAAGCCTCAGGGAAATGGGCCTCATCTCGCCTGGAGGGCAAAACCTCCTGGATTTTCTCGAGTTGCGGCAGGTGCTCTCGAATTACGATGGGGACCTCAGGGACCCGCTCTGGTGGCCTCAGGAAAGGCCAGTCCCCATGCGAGTTCCTCGGGGGCCTCTCGGGATTCCTCTCCCGTCGATGCCAGGGCCTAAGACCTTGTGTGGAGTTGGGGCCGGAACCTGAGGATTCCTCTCCAGTGCTGACATGGATCTTGGGTACTTCTGGAGTCTCCCCAGGGGAGTCAGTCCTCGTCTCGAATGCGGCCATGCACTTGCGCTTTCCTCCGGAGCGGTAGCAGCAGTGTCACACATTCCGCCGCGTGGATCAAAGGATCTATGGTTTTCCCTCGAGTCTTTCCCACGAGGCTTTCCCACGAGGCTTTCCCACAGGGCTGTCCCACGTGCACACGTGGTGGGAGTCGATCCTCGGCTTGAACGTCAAGGCAGTGCACGGAAAACAGGTTCCTCTGGAATGGACTGACACATCTGGGGGACTCTTGGAATGGTGGCACGACCCTGGAGTTCCTCTCACCTTTCCTGTGGAGAGCGCCTCATCTTGAGATGCGAGGGGAACGCCGGGAATTCTTTCCCTAGGAAACAGGGAAAGGATCCCCCATCTCGTGCTAGGAGGCGGAAACGGGGCTCCCCTGGATGTGTGCGGGACCCTCGTGCTTCCTCTCGAGTGGAGACGGGTATTTCGGGGAACTTCTTGAGTTACAGCAAGGGCATGAAGGACCCTTTGGAAGTTCCAGTGGTTAGATGCGATTAGCCTCGAGAAGCCTCAGTCGAAATGGGCCTCATCTCGCCTGGAGGGCAAAACCTCCTGGATTTTCTCGAGTTGCGGCAGGTGCTCTCGACTTACGACGGGGACCTCAGGGACCCGCTCTGGTGGCCTCAGGAAAGGCCAGTCCCCATGAGAGTTCCACGGGTGCCTCTCGGGATTCCTCTGCCGTCGATGCCGGGGCCTAAGACCTTGTGTGGAGTCGGGGCCGGAACCTGAGGATTCCTCTCAAGTGCTGACATGGATCTTGGGGGTACTTCTGGAGTCTCCCCAGGGGAGTCAGTCCTCGTCTCGAATGCGGGCATGCACTTGCGCTTTCCTCCAGAGCGGTAGCAGCAGTGTCACGCAGTCCACCGGGTGGATCAAAGGATCTATGGTTTTCCCTCGAGTATTTCCCACGAGGCTTTCCCACGAGGCTTTCCCACAGGGCTGTCCCACGTACAGCCCTCCCCCGTGGGAGTCGATCCTCGGCTTGAACGTCAAGGCAGTGCATGGAAAAAAAGTTCCTCTGGAATGGACTGACACATCTGGGGGACTCTTGGAATGGTGGCACTACCCTGGAGTTCCTCTCGCCTTTCCTGTGGAGAGCGCCTCCTCTTGAGATGCGACGGGAACGCGGGGAATTCTTTCCCTACGAAAAAGGGAAAGGATCCCTCATCTCGAGCTAAGAGGCGGAAACGGGGCTCCCCTGGATTGTGCGGGACCCTCGTGCTTCCTCTCGAGTGGAGACGGGTATGTCGGGGAACTTCTTGAGTTGCAGCAAGGGTGTGAAGGACCCTTGGAAGTTCCAGTGGTTAGATGTGATTAGCCCCGAGAAGCCTCAGCGGAAATGGGCCTCATCTCTCCTGGAGGGCAAAACCTCCTGGATTTTCTCGAGTTGCGGCAGGTGCTCTCGACTTACGACGGGGACCTCAGGGAACCGCTCTGGTGGCCTCAGGAAAGGCCAGTCCCCATGCGAGTTCCTCGGGGGCTTCTAGGGATTCCTCTCCCGTCGATGCAGGGGCCTAAGACCTTGTGTAGTCGGGGCCAGAACTTGAGGATTCCTCTCCAGTGCTGACATGGATCTTGGGGTACTTCTGGAGTCTCCCCAGGGGAGTCAGTGCTCGTCTCGAATGCGGGCATGCACTTGCGCTTTCCTCCAGAGCGGTAGCAGCAGTGTCACGCAGTCCGCCGCCTGGATCAAAGGATCTATGGCTTTCCCTCAAGTCTTTCCCACGAGGCTTTCCCACGAGGCTTTCCCACAGGGCTGTCACACGTGCACACGTGGTGGGAGTCGATCCTCGGCTTGAACGTCAAGGCAGTGCAGGGAAAACAGGTTCCTCTGGAATGGACTGACACATCTGGGGGACTCTTGGAATGGTGGCACGACCCTGGAGTTCCTCTCGCCTTTCCTGTGGAGAGCGCCTCCTCTTGAGATGCGACGGGAACGCCGGGAATTCTTTCCCTACGAAACAGGGAAAGGATCCCTCATCTCGAGCTAGGAGGCGGAAAAGGGGCTCCCCTGGATGTGTGCGGGACCCTCGTGCTTTCTCTCGAGTGGAGACGGGTATGTCGGGGAACTTCTTGAGTTGCAGCAAGGGTGTGAAGGACCCTTTGGAAGTTCCAGTCGTTAGATGTGATTAGCCTCGAGAAGCTTCAGCAGAAATGGGCCTCATCTCGCCTGAAGGGCAAAACCTCCTGGATTTTCTCGAGTTGCAGCAGGTGCTCTCGACTTACGACGGGGACCTCAGGGACCCGCTCTGGTGGACTCAGGAAAGGCCAGGCCCCATGCGAGTTCCTCGGGGGCCTCTCGGGATTCCTCTCCCGTCGATGCCGGGGCCTAAGACCTTGTTTGGAGTCGGGGCCGGAACCTGAGGATTCCTCTCCAGTGCTGACATGGATCTTGGGGTACTTCTGTAGTCTCCCCAGGGGAGTCAGTCCTCGTCTCGAATGCGGGCATGGACTTGCGCTTTCCTCCTTAGCGGTAGCAGCAGTGTCACGTAGTCCGCCACGTGGATCAAAGGATCTATGTTTTTCCCTCGAGTCTTTCCCACGAGGCTTTCCCACGAGGCTTTCCCACAGGGCTGTCCCACGTGCACACGTGGTGGGAGTCGATCCTCGGCTTGAACGTCAAGGCAGTGCAGGGAAAACAGGTTCCTCTGGAATGGACTGACACATCTGGGGGACTCTTGGAATGGTGCACGACCCTGGATTTCCTTTCGCCTTTCCTGTGGAGAGCGCCTATTCTTGAGATTCGACGGGAAAGCCGGGAATTCTTTCCCTACGAAACAGGGAAAGGATCCCTCATCTCTAGCTAGGAGGCGGAAACGGGGCTCCCCTGGATGTGGGCGGGACCCTCGTGCTTCCTCTCGAGTGGAGACGGGTATGTCGGGGAACTTCTTGAGTTGCAGCAAGGGTGTGAAGGACACTTTGGAAGTTCCAGTGGTTAGATGTGATTAGCCTCGAGTAGCCTCAGCGGAAATGGGCCTCATCTCGCCTGGAGGGCAAAACCTCCTGGATTTTCTCGAGTTGCGGCAGGTGCTCTTGACTTACGACGGGGACATCAGGGACCCGCTCTGGTGGCCTCAGGAAAGGCCAGTCCCCATGCGAGTTCCTCCGGGGCCTCTCGGGATTCCTCTCCCGTCGATGCCGGGGCCTAAGACCTTGTGTGGAGTCGGGGCCGGAACCTGAGGATTCCTCTCCAGTGCTGACATGGATCTTGGGGTACTTCTGGAGTCTCCCCAGGGGAGTCAGTCCTCGTCTCGAATGCGGGCATGCACTTGCGCTTTCCTCCAGAGCGGTAGCAGCAGTGTCACACATTCCGCTGCGTGGATCAAAGGATCTATGGTTTTCCCTCGAGTCTTTCCCACGAGGCTTTCCCACGAGGCTTTCCCACAGGGTTGTCCCACGTGCACACGTGGTGGGAGTCGATCCTCGGCTTGAACGTCAAGGCAGTGCAGGGAAAACAGGTTCCTCTGGAATGGACTGACACATCTGGGGGACTCTTGGAATGGTGGCACGACCCTGGAGTTCCTCTCGCCTTTCCTGTGGAGAGCGCCTCCTCTTGAGATGCGACGGGAACGCCGGGAATTCTTTCCCTAAGAAATAGGGAAAGGATCCCTCATCTCGAGCTAGGAGGCGGAAACGAGGCTCCCCTGGATGTGTGCGGGACCCTCGTGCTTCCTCTCGAGTGGAGACGGGTATGTCGGGGAACTTCTTGAGTTGCAGCAAGGGTGTGAAGGACCCTTTGGAAGTTCCAGTGGTTAGATGTGATTAGCCTCGAGAAGCCTCCGCGGAAATGGGCCTCATCTCGCCTGGAGGGCAAAACCTCCTGGATTTTCTCGAGTTGCGGCAGGTGCTCTCGACTTACGACGGGGACCTCAGGGACCCGCTCTGGTGGCCTCAGGAAAGGCCAGTCCCCATGAGAGTTCCACGGGTGCCTCTCGGGATTCCTCTGCCGTCGATGCCGCGGCCTAAGACCTTGTGTGGAGTCGGGGCCGGAACCTGAGGATTCCTCTCAAGTGCTGACATGGATCTTGGGGGTACTTCTGGAGTCTCCCCAGGGGAGTCAGTCCTCGTCTCGAATGCGGGCATGCACTTGCGCTTTCCTCCAGAGCGGTAGCAGCAGTGTCACGCAGTCCACCGGGTGGATCAAAGGATCTATGGTTTTCCCTCGAGTCTTTCCCACGAGGCTTTCCCACGAGGCTTTCCCACAGGGCTGTCCCACGTGCACACGTGTTGGGAGTCGATCCTCGGCTTGAACGTCAAGGCAGTGCATGGAAAAAAGGTTCCTCTGGAATGGACTGACACATCTGGGGGACTCTTGGAATGGTGGCACTACCCTGGAGTTCCTCTCGCCTTTCCTGTGGAGAGCGCCTCCTCTTGAGATGCGACGGGAACTCCAGGAATTCTTTCCCTACGAAACAGGGAAAGGATCCCTCATCTCGAGCTAAGAGGCGGAAACGCGGCTCCCCTGGATTGTGCGGGACCCTCGTGCTTCCTCTCGAGTGGAGACGGGTATGTCGGGGAACTTCTTGAGTTGCAGCAAGGGTGTGAAGGACCCTTTGGAAGTTCCAGTGGTAAGATGTGATTAGCCTCCTGAAGCCTCAGGGAAATGGGCCTCATCTCGCCTGGAGGGCAAAACCTCCTGGATTTTCTCGAGTTGCGGCAGGTGCTCTCGAATTACGATGGGGACCTCAGGGACCCGCTCTGGTGGCCTCAGGAAAGGCCAGTCCCCATGCGAGTTCCTCGGGGGCCTCTCGGGATTCCTCTCCCGTCGATGCCAGGGCCTAAGACCTTGTGTGGAGTCGGGGCTGGAACCTGAGGATTCCTCTCCAGTGCTGACATGGATCTTGGGTACTTCTGGAGTCTCCCCAGGGGAGTCAGTCCTCGTCTCGAATGCGGCCATGCACTTGCGCTTTCCTCCGGAGCGGTAGCAGCAGTGTCACACATTCCGCCGCGTGGATCAAAGGATCTATGGTTTTCCCTCGATTCTTTCCCACGAGGCTTTCCCACGAGGCTTTCCCACAGGGCTGTCCCACGTGCACACGTGGTGGGAGTCGATCCTCGGCTTGAACGTCAAGGCAGTGCAGGGAAAACAGGTTCCTCTGGAATGCACTGACACATCTGGGGGACTCTTGGAATGGTGGCACGACCCTGGAGTTCCTCTCACCTTTCCTGTGGAGAGCGCCTCATCTTGAGATGCGAGGGGAACGCCGGGAATTCTTTCCCTAGGAAACAGGGAAAGGATCCCTCATCTCGTGCTAGGAGGCGGAAACGGGGCTCCCCTGGATGTGTGCGGGACCCTCGTGCTTCCTCTCGAGTGGAGACGGGTATTTCGGGGAACTTCTTGAGTTACAGCAAGGGCATGAAGGACCCTTTGGAAGTTCCAGTGGTTAGATGCGATTAGCCTCGAGAAGCCTCAGTCGAAATGGGCCTCATCTCGCCTGGAGGGCAAAACCTCCTGGATTTTCTCGAGTTGCGGCAGGTGCTCTCGAATTACGATGGGGACCTCAGGGACCCGCTCTGGTGGCCTCAGGAAAGGCCAGTCCCCATGGGAGTTCCTCGGGGGCCTCTCGGGATTCCTCTCCCGTCAATGCCAGGGCCTAAGACCTTGTGTGGAGTCGGGGCCGGAACCTGAGGATTCCTCTCCAGTGCTGACATGGATCTTGGGTACTTCTGGAGTCTCCCCAGGGGAGTCAGTCCTCGTCTCGAATGCGGCCATGCACTTGCGCTTTCCTCCGGAGCGGTAGCAGCAGTGTCACACATTCCGCCGCGTGGATCAAAGGATCTATGGTTTTCCCTCGAGTCTTTCCCACGAGGCTTTCCCAGGAGGCTTTCCCACAGGGCTGTCCCACGTGCACACGTGGTGGGAGTGGATCCTCGGCTTGAACGTAAAGGAAGTGCAGGGAAAATAGGTTTCTCTGGAATGGACTGACACATCTGGGGGACTCTTGGAATGGTGGCACGACTCTGGAGTTCCTCTCGCCTTTCCTGTGGAGAGGGCCTCCTCTTGAGATGCGACGGGAACGCCGGGAATTCTTTCCCTACGAAACAGGGAAAGGATCACTCATCTCGAGCTAGGAGGCGGAAACGGGGCTCCCCTGGATGTGTGCGGGACCCTCGTGCTTCCTCTCGAGTGGAGACGGGTATGTCGGGGAACTTCTTGAGTTGCAGCAAGGGTGTGAAGGACCCTTTGGAAGTTCCAGTGGTAAGATGTGATTAGCCTCCTGAAGCCTCAGGGAAATGGGCCTCATCTCGCCTGGAGGGCAAAACCTCCTGGATTTTCTCGAGTTGCGGCAGGTGCTCTCGAATTACGATGGGGACCTCAGGGACCCGCTCTGGTGGCCTCAGGAAAGGCCAGTCCCCATGCGAGTTCCTCGGGGGCCTCTCGGGATTCCTCTCCCGTCGATGCCAGAGCCTAAGACCTTGTGTGGAGTCGGGGCCGGAACCTGAGGATTCCTCTCCAGTGCTGACATGGATCTTGGGTACTTCTGGAGTCTCCCCAGGGGAGTCAGTCCTCGTCTCGAATGCGGCCATGCACTTGCGCTTTCCTCCGGAGCGGTAGCAGCAGTGTCACACATTCCGCCGCGTGGATCAAAGGATCTATGGTTTTCCCTCGAGTCTTTCCCACGAGGCTTTCCCACGAGGCTTTCCCACAGGGCTGTCCCACGTGCACACGTGGTGGGAGTCGATCCTCGGCTTGAACGTCAAGGCAGTGCAGGGAAAACAGGTTCCTCTGGAATGGACTGACACATCTGGGGGACTCTTGGAATGGTGGCACGACCCTGGAGTTCCTCTCACCTTTCCTGTGGAGAGCGCCTCATCTTGAGATGCGAGGGGAACGCCGGGAATTCTTTCCCTAGGAAACAGGGAAAGGATCCCTCATCTCGTGCTAGGAGGCGGAAACGGGGCTCCCCTGGATGTGTGCGGGAACCTCGTGCTTCCTCTCGAGTGGAGACGGGTATTTCGGGGAACTTCTTGAGTTACAGCAAGGGCATGAAGGACCCTTTGGAAGTTCCAGTGGTTAGATGCGATTAGCCTCGAGAAGCCTCAGTCGAAATGGGCCTCATCTCGCCTGGAGGGCAAAACCTCCTGGATTTTCTCGAGTTGCGGCAGGTGCTCTCGACTTACGACGGGGACCTCAGGGACCCGCTCTGGTGGCCTCATGAAAGGCCAGTCCCCATGAGAGTTCCACGGGTGCCTCTCGGGATTCCTCTGCCATCGATGCCGGGGCCTAAGACCTTGTGTGGAGTCGGGGCCGGAACCTGAGGATTCCTCTCAAGTGCTGACATGGATCTTGGGGGTACTTCTGGAGTCTCCCCAGGGGAGTCAGTCCTCGTCTCGAATGCGGGCATGCACTTGCGCTTTCCTCCAGAGCGGTAGCAGCAGTGTCACGCAGTCCACCGGGTGGATCAAAGGATCTATGGTTTTCCCTCGAGTATTTCCCACGAGGCTTTCCCACGAGACTTTCCCACAGGGCTGTCCCACGTACAGCCCTCCCCCGTGGGAGTCGATCCTCGGCTTGAACGTCAAGGCAGTGCATGGAAAAAAAGTTCCTCTGGAATGGACTGACACATCTGGGGGACTCTTGGAATGGTGGCACGACCCTGGAGTTCCTCTCGCCTTTCCTGTGGAGAGCGCCTCCTCTTGAGATGCGACGGGAACGCGGGGAATTCTTTCCCTACGAAAAAGGGAAAGGATCCCTCATCTCGAGCTAAGAGGCGGAAACGGGGCTCCCCTGGATTGTGCGGGACCCTCGTGCTTCCTCTCGAGTGGAGACGGGTATGTCGGGGAACTTCTTGAGTTGCAGCAAGGGTGTGAAGGACCCTTTGGAAGTTCCAGTGGTTAGATGTGATTAGCCCCGAGAAGCCTCAGCGGAAATGGGCCTCATCTCTCCTGGAGGGCAAAACCTCCTGGATTTTCTCGAGTTGCGGCAGGTGCTCTCGACTTACGACGGGGACCTCAGGGACCCGCTCTGGTGGACTCAGGAAAGGCCAGGCCCCATGCGAGTTCCTCGGGGGCCTCTCGGGATTCCTCTCCCGTCGATGCCGGGGCCTAAGACCTTGTTTGGAGTCGGGGCCGGAACCTGAGGATTCCTCTCCAGTGCTGACATGGATCTTGGGGTACTTCTGTAGTCTCCCCAGGGGAGTCAGTCCTCGTCTCGAATGCGGGCATGGACTTGCGCTTTCCTCCTTAGCGGTAGCAGCAGTGTCACGTAGTCCGCCACGTGGATCAAAGGATCTATGTTTTTCCCTCGAGTCTTTCCCACGAGGCTTTCCCACGAGGCTTTCCCACAGGGCTGTCCCACGTGCACACGTGGTGGGAGTCGATCCTCGGCTTGAACGTCAAGGCAGTGCAGGGAAAACAGGTTCCTCTGGAATGGACTGACACATCTGGGGGACTCTTTGAATGGTGCACGACCCTGGATTTCCTTTCGCCTTTCCTGTGGAGAGCGCCTATTCTTGAGATTCGACGGGAAAGCCGGGAATTCTTTCCCTACGAAACAGGGAAAGGATCCCTCATCTCTAGCTAGGAGGCGGAAACGGGGCTCCCCTGGATGTGTGCGGGACCCTCGTGCTTCCTCTCGAGTGGAGACGGGTATGTCGGGGAACTTCTTGAGTTGCAGCAAGGGTGTGAAGGACACTTTGGAAGTTCCAGTGGTTAGATGTGATTAGCCTCGAGAAGCCTCAGCGGAAATGGGCCTCATCTCGCCTGGAGGGCAAAACCTCCTGGATTTTCTCGAGTTGCGGCAGGTGCTCTTGACTTACGACGGGGACATCAGGGACCCGCTCTGGTGGCCTCAGGAAAGGCCAGTCCCCATGCGAGTTCCTCGGGGGCCTCTCGGGATTCCTCTCCCGTCGATGCCGGGGCCTAAGACCTTGTGTGGAGTCGGGGCCGGAACCTGAGGATTCCTCTCCAGTGCTGACATGGATCTTGGGGTACTTCTGGAGTCTCCCCAGGGGAGTCAGTCCTCGTCTCGAATGCGGCCATGCACTTGCGCTTTCCTCCAGAGCGGTAGCAGCAGTGTCACACATTCCGCTGCGTGGATCAAAGGATCTATGGTTTTCCCTCGAGTCTTTCCCACGAGGCTTTCCCACGAGGCTTTCCCACAGGGTTGTCCCACGTGCACACGTGGTGGGATCGATCCTCGGCTTGAACGTCAAGGCAGTGCAGGGAAAACAGGTTCCTCTGGAATGGACTGACACATCTGGGGGACTCTTGGAATGGTGGCACGACCCTGGAGTTCCTCTCGCCTTTCCTGTGGAGAGCGCCTCCTCTTGAGATGCGACGGGAACGCCGGGAATTCTTTCTCTAAGAAATAGGGAAAGGATCCCTCATCTCGAGCTAGGAGGCGGAAACGAGGCTCCCCTGGATGTGTGCGGGACCCTCGTGCTTCCTCTCGAGTGGAGACGTGTATGTCGGGGAACTTCTTGAGTTGCAGCAAGGGTGTGAAGGACCCTTTGGAAGTTCCAGTGGTTAGATGTGATTAGCCTCGAGAAGCCTCAGCGGAAATCGGCCTCATCTCGCCTGGAGGGCAAAACCTCCTGGATTTTCTCGAGTTGCGGCAGGTTCTCTCGACTTACCACGGGGACCTCAGGGACCCGCTCTGGTGGCCTCAGGAAAGGCCAGTCCCCATGCGAGTTCCACGGGGGCCTCTCGGGATTCCTCTGCCGTCGATGCCGGGGCCTAAGACCTTGTGTGAAGTCGGGGCCGGAACCTGAGGATTCCTCTCCAGAGCTGACATGGATCTTGGGGTACTTCTGGAGTCTCCCCAGGGGAGTCAGTCCTCGTCTCGAATGCGGGCATGCACTTGCGCTTTCCTCCAGAGCGGTAGCAGCAGTGTCACGCAGTCTGCCGCGTGGATCAAAGGATCTATGGTTTTCCCTCGAGTCTTTCCCACCAGGCTTTCCCACCAGGCTTTCCCAAAGGGATGTCCCACGTGCACACGTGGTGGGAGTCGATCCTCGGCTTGAACGTCGAGGCAGTGCAGGGAAAACAGGTTCCTCTGGAATGGACTGACACGTCTGGGGGACTGTTGGAATGGTGGCACGACCCTGGAGTTCCTCTCGCCTTTCCTGTGGAGAGCGCCACCTCTTGAGATGCGACGGGAACGCCGGGAATTCTTTCCCAGGAAACATGGAACGGATCCCTCATCTCGAGCTAGGAGGCGGAAACGGGGCTCCCCTGGATGTGTGCGGGACCCTCGTGCTTCCTCTCGAGTGGAGACGGGTATGTCGGGGAACATCTTGAGTTGCAGCAAGGGTGTGAAGGACCCTTTGGAAGTTCCAGTGGTTAGATGTGATTAGCCTCGAGAAGCCTCAGCGGAAATGGGCCTCATCTCGCCTGGAGGGCAAAACCTCCTGGATTTTCTCGAGTTGCGGCAGGTGCTCTCGACTTACGACGGGGACCTCCGGGACCCGCTCTGGGGGCCTCAGGAAAGGCCAGTCCCCATGCGAGTTCCTCGGGGGCCTCTCGGGATTCCTCTGCCGTCGATGCCGGGCCTAAGACCTTGTGTGGAGTCGGGGCCGGAACCTGAGGATTCCTCTCCAGTGCTGACATGGATCTTGGGGTACTTCTGGAGTCTCCCCAGGGGAGTCAGTGCTCGTCTCGAATGCGGGCATGCACTTGCGCTTTCCTCCAGAGCGGTAGCAGCAGTGTCATGCAGTCCGCCGGGTGGATCAAAGGATCTATGGTTTTCCCTCGAGTCTTTCCCAAGAGGCTTTCCCACGAGGCTTTCCCACAGGGCTGTCCCACGTGCACACGTGGGGGGAGTCGATCCTCGGCTTGAACGTCAAGGCAGTGCAGGGAAAACAGGTTCCTCTGGAATGGAATGACACATCTGGGGGACTCTTGGAATGGTGGCACGACCCTGGAGTTCCTCTCGCCTTTCCTGTGGAGAGCGCCTCCTCTTGAGATGCGACGGGAACGCCGGGAATTCTTTCCCTATGAAACAGGGAAAGGATCCCTCATCTCGAGCTAGGAGGCGGAAACGGGGCTCCCCTGCATGTGTGCGGGACCCTCGTGCTTCCTCTCGAATGGAGACGGGTATGTCGGGGAACTTCTTGAGTTGCAGCAAGGGTGTGAAGGACCCTTTGGAAGTTCCAGTGGTTAGATGTGATTAGCCTCGAGAAGCCTCAGCGGAAATGGGCCTCATCTCGCCTGGAGGGCAAAACCTCCTGGATTTTCTCGTGTTGCGGCAGGTGCTCTCGACTTACGACGGGGACCACACGGACCCGCTCTGGTGGCCTCAGGAAAGGCCAGTCCCCATGCGAGTTCCTTGGGGGCCTCTCGGGATTCCTCTCCCGTCGATGCCGGCGCCTAAGACCTTGTGTGGAGTCGGGGCCGGAACCTGAAGATTCCTCTCCAGTGCTGACATGGATCTTGGGGTACTTCTGGAGTCTCCCCAGGGGAGTCAGTCCTCGTCTCAAATGCGGGCATGCACTTGTGCTTTCCTCCAAAGCGGTAGCAGCAGTGTCACGCAGTCCGCCGCGTGGATCAAAGGATCTATGATTTTCCCTCGAGTCTTTCCCACGAGGCTTTCCCACCAGGCTTTCCCACAGGGCTGTCCCACGTGCACACGTGGTGGGAGTCGATCCTCGGCTTGAACGTCAAGGCAGTGCAGGGAAAACAGGTTCCTCTGGAATGGACTGACACATCTGGGGGACTCTTGGAATGGTGGCACGACCCTGGAGTTCCTCTCGCCTTTCCTGTGGATAGCGCCTCCTCTTGAGATGCGATGGGAACGCCGGGAATTCTTTCCCTAGGAACCAGGGAAAGGATCCCTCATCTCGAGCTAGGAGGCGGAAACGGGGCTCCCCTGGATGTGTGCGGGACCCTCGTGCTTCCTCTCGAGTGGAGACGGGTATGTCGGGGAACTTCTTGAGTTGCAGCAAGGGTGTGAAGGACCCTTTGGAAGTTCCAGTGGTTAGACGTGATTAGCCTTGAGAAGCCTCAGCGGAAATGGGCCTCATCTCGCCTGGAGGGCAAAACCTCCTGGATTTTCTTGAGTTGCGGCAGGTGCTCTCGACTTACGACGGGGACGTCAGGGACCCGATCTGGTGGCCTCAGGAAAGTCCAGTCCCCATGCGAGTTCCTCCGGGGCCTCTCGGGATTCCTCTCCCGTGGATGCCGGGGCCTAAGACCTTGTGTGGAGTCGGGGCCGGAACCTGAGGATTCCTCTCCAGTGCTGACATGGATCTTGGGGTACTTCTGGAGTCTCCCCAGGGGAGTCAGTCCTCGTCTCGAATCCGGGAATGCACTTGCGCTTTCCTCCAGAGCGGTAGCAGCAGTGTCACGCAGTCCACCGCGTGGATCAAAGGATCTATGGTTTTCCCTCGAGTTTTTCCCACGAGGCTTTCCCACGAGGCTTTCCCACAGGGCTGTCCCACGTGCACACGTGGTGGGAGTCGATCCTCGGCTTGAACGTCAAGGCAGTGCAGGGAAAACAGGTTCCTCTGGAATGGACTGACACATCTGGGGGACTCTTGGAATGGTGGCACGACCCTGGAGTTACTCTCGCCTTTCCTGTGGAGAGCGCCTCCTCTTGAGATGCGACGGGAACGCCGGGAATTCTTTCCCTACGAAACAGGGAAAGGATCCCTCATCTCGAGCTAGGAGGCGGAAAAGGGGCTCCCCTGGATGTGTGCGAGACACTCGTGCTTCCTCTCGAGTGGAGACGGGTATGTCGGGGAACTTCTTGAGTTGCAACAAGGGTGTGAAGGACCCTTTGGAAGTTCCAGTGGTTAGATGTGATTAGCCTCGAGAAGCCTCAGCGGAAATGGGCCTCATCTTGCCTGGAGGGCAAAACCTCCTGGATTTTCTCGAGTTGCGGCAGGTGCTCTCGACTTACGACGGGGACCTCAGGGACCCGCTCTGGTGGCCTCAGGAAAGGCCAGTCCCCATGCGAGTTCCTCGGGGGCCTCTCGGGTTTCCTCTGCCGTCGATGCCGGGGCCTAAGACCTTGTGTGGAGTCGGGGCCGGAACCTGAGGATTCCTCTCCAGTGCTGACATGGATCTTGGGGTACTTCTGGAGTCTCCCCAGGGGAGTCAGTGCTCGTCTCGAATGCGGTCATGCACTTGCGCTTTCCTCCAGAGCGGTAGCAGCAGTGTCACGCAGTCCGCCGCGTGGATCAAAGGATCTATGGTTTTCCCTCGAGTCTTTCCTACGAGGCTTTCCCACGAGGCTTTCCCACAGGGCTGTCCCACGTGCACACGTGGTGGGAGTCGATCCTCGGCTTGAACGTCAAGGCAGTGCAGGGAAAACAGGTTCCTCTGGATTGGACTGACACATCTGGGGGACTCTTGGAATGGTGGCACCACCCTGGAGTTCCTGTCGCCTTTTCTGTGGAGAGCGCCTCCTCTTGAGATGCTACGGGAACGCCGTGAATTCTTTCCCTACGAAACACGGAAAGGATCCCTCATCTCGAACTAGGAGGCGGAAACGGGGCTCCCCTGGATGTGTGCGGGACCCTCGTGCTTCCTCTCGAGTGGAGACGGGTATGTCGGGGCACTTCTTGAGTTGCAGCAAGGGTGTGAAGGACCCTTTGGAAGTTCCAGTGGTTAGATGTGATTAGCCTCGAGAAGCCTCAGCGGAAATGGGCCTCATCTCGCCTGGAGGGCAAAACCTCCTGGATTTTCTCGAGTTGCGGCAGGTGCTCTCGAATCACGACGGGGACCTCAGGGACCCGCTCTGGTGGCGTCAGGAAAGGCCAGTCCCCATGCAAGTTCCTCGGGGCCCTCTCCGGATTCCTCTCCCGTCGATGCCAGTGCCTAAGACCTTGTGTGGAGTAGGGGCCGGAGCCTGAGGATTCCTCTCCAGTGCTGACATGGATCTTGGGGTACTTCTGGAGTCTCCCCAGGGGAGTCAGTCCTCGTCTCGAATGCGGGCATGCACTTACGCTTTCCTCCAGAGCGGTAGCAGCAGTGTCACGCAGTCCGCCGCGTGGATCAAAGGATCTATGGTTTTCCCTCGATTCTTTTCCAGGAGCCTTTCCCACGAGGCTTTCCCACAGGGCTGTCCCACGTGCACACGTGGTGGGAGTCGATCCTCGGCTTGAACGTCAAGGCAGTGCAGGGAAAACAGGTTCCTCTGGAATGGACTGACACATCTGGGGGACTCTTGGAATGGTGGCACGACCCTGGAGTTCCTCGCGCCTTTCCTGTGGAGAGCGCCTCCTCTTGAGATGCGACGGGAACGTCGGGAACTCCTTCGCTAAGAAACAGGGAAAGGATCCCTCATCTCGAGCTAGGAGGCGGAAACGGGGCTTCCCTGGATATGTGCGGGACCCTCGTGCTTCCTCTCGAGTGGAGATGTGTATGTCGGGGAACTTCTTGAGTTGCAGCAAGGATGTGAAGGACCCTTTGGAAGTTCCAGTGGTTAGATGTGATTAGCCTGGAGAAGCCTCAGTGGAAATGGGCCTCATCTCGCCTGGAGGGCAAAACCTCCTGGATTTTCTCGAGTTGCGGCAGGTGCTCTCGACTTACGACGGGGACCTCAGGGACCCGCTCTGGTGGCCTCAGGAAAGCCCAGTGCCCATGCTAGTTCCTCGGGGGCCTCTCGGGATTCCTCTCCCTTCGATGCCGGGGCCTAAGACCTTGTGTGTAGTCGGGGCCGGAACCTGAGGATTCCTCTCCAGTGCTGACATGGATCTAGGGGTACTTCTGGAGTCTTCCCAGGGGAGTCAGTGCTCGTCTCGAATGCGGGCATGCACTTGCGCTTTCCTCCAGAGCGGTAGCAGCAGTGTCACGCAGTCCGCCGCGTGGATAAAAGGATCTATGGTTTTCCCTCGAATCTTTCCCACGAGGCTTTCCCACGAGGCTTTCCCACAGGGCTGTCCCACGTGCACACGTGGTGGGAGTCGATCATCAGCTTGAACGTCGAGGCAGTGCAGGGAAAACAGGTTCCTCTGGAATGGACTGACACATCTGGGGGTCTCTTGGAATGGTGGCACGACCCTGGAGTTCCTCTCGCCTTTCCTGTGGAGAGCGCCTCCTCTTGAGATGCGACAGGAACGCCGGGAATTCTTTCCCTACGAAACAGGGAAAGGATCCCTCATCTCGATCTAGGAGGCGGAAACGGGGCTCCCCTGGATGTGTGCGGGACCCTCGTGCTTCCTCTCGAGCGGAGATGGGTATGTCGGGGAACTTCTTGAGTTGCAGCAAGGGTGTGAAGGACCCTTTGGAAGTTTCAGTGGTTAGATGTGATTAGCCTCGAGAAGCCTCAGCGGAAATGGGCCTCATCTCGCCTGGAGGGCAAAACCTCCTGGATTTTCTCGAGTTGCGGCAGGTGCTCTCGACTTACGACGGGGACCTCAGGGAACCGCTCTGGTGCCCTCAGGCAAGGCCAGTCCCCATGCGAGTTTCTCGGGGGCCTCTCGGGATTCCTATCCCGTCGATGCCGGGGCCTAAGACCTTGTGTGGAGTCGGGGCCGGAAGCTGAGGTTTCCTCTCCAGTGCTGACATGGATCTTGGGGGAACTTCTGGAGTCTCCCCAGGGGAGTCAGTGCTCGTCTCGAATGCGGGCATGCACTTGCGCTTTCCTCAAGAGCGGTAGCAGCAGTGTCACGCAGTCCGCCGCGTGGATCAAAGGATCTATGGTTTTCCCTCGAGTCTTTCCCACGAGGCTTTCCCACGAGGCTTTCCCACAGGGCTGTCCCACGTGCACACGTTGTGAGAGTTGATCCTTGGCTGGAACGTCAAGGCAGTGCAGGGAAAACAGGTTCCTCTGGAATGGACTGACACATCTGGGGGACTCTTGGAAAGGTGGCACGACCCTGGAGTTCCTCTCGCCTTTCCTGTGGAGAGCGCCTCCTCTTGAGATGCGACGGGAACGCCGTGAATTCTTTCCCTACGAAACAGGGAAAGGATCCCTCATCTCGAGCTAGGAGGCGGAAACGGGGCTCCCCTGGATGTGTGCGGGACCCTCGTGCTTCCTCTCGAGTGGAGACGTGTATGTCGGGGAACTTCTTGAGTTGCAGCAAGGGTGTGAAGGACCCTTTGGAAGTTCCAGTGGTTAGATGTGATTAGCCTCGAGAAGCCTCAGCGGAAATGGGCCTTATCTCGCCTGGAGGGCAAAACCTCCTGGATTTTCTCGAGTTGCGGCAGGTGCTCTCGACTTACGACGGGGACCTCAGGGACACGCTCTGGCGGCCTCAGGAAAGGCCAGTCCCCATGCGAGTTCCTTGGGGGCCTCTCGGGATTCCTCTCCCGTCGATGCCGGGGCCTAAGACCTTGTGTGGAGTCGGGGCCGGAACCTGAAGATTCCTCTCCAGTGCTGACATTGATCTTGGGGTACTTCTGGAGTCTCCCCAGGGGAGTCAGAACTCGTCTCGAATGCGGGCATGCAATTGTGCTTTCCTCCAAAGCGGTAGCAGCAGTGTCACGCAGTCCGCCGCGTGGATCAAAGGTTCTATGGTTTTCCCTCGAGTCTTTCCCACGAGGCTTTCCCACGAGGCTTTCCCACAGGGCTGTCCCACGTGCACACGTGGAGGGAGTCGATCCTCGGCTTGAACGTCAAGGCAGTACAGGGAAAACAGGTTCCTCTGGAATGGACTGACACATCTGGGGGACTCTTGGAATGGTGGCACGACCCTGGAGTTCCTCTCGCCTTTCCTGTGGAGAGCGCCTCCTCTTGAGATGCGACGGGAACGCCGGGAATTCTTTCCCTACGAAACAGGGAAAGGATCCCACATCTCGATCTAGGAGGCGGAAACGGGGCTCCCCTGGATGTGTGCAAGACCCTCGTGCTTCCTCTCGAGCGGAGACGGGTATGTCGGGGAACTTCTTGAGTTGCAGCAAGGGTGTGAAGGACCCTTTGGAAGTTCCAGTGGTTAGATGTGATTAGCCTTGAGAAGCCTCAGTGGAAATGGGCCTCATCTCGCCTGGAGGGCAAAACCTCCTGGATTTTCTCGAGTTGCGGCAGGTGCTCTCGACTTACGACGGGGACTCAGGGAACCGCTCTGGTGCCCTCAGGAAATGCCAGTCCCCATGCGAGTTTCTCGGGGGCCTCTCGGGATTCCTCTCCCGTCGATGCCGGGGCCTAAGACCTTGTGTGGAGTCGGGGCCGGAACCTGAGGATTCCTCTCCAGTGCTGACATGGATCTTGGGGGAACTTCTGGATCTACCCAGGGGAGTCAGTGCTCGTCTCGAATGCGGGCATGCACTTGCGCTTTCCTCCCGAGCGGTAGCAGCAGTGTCACGCAGTCCGCCGCGTGGATCAAAGGATCTATGGTTTTCCCTCCAGTCTTTCCCACGAGGCTTTCCCACGAGGCTTTCCCACAGGGCTGTCCCACGTGCACACGTTGTGGGAGTCGATCCTCGGCTTGAACGTCAAGGCAGTGCAGGGAAAACAGGTTCCTCTGGAATGGACTGACACATCTGGGGGACTCTTGGAATGGTGGCACGACCCTGGAGTTCCTCGCGCCTTTCCTGTGGAGAGCGCCTCCTCTTTAGATGCGACGGGAACGCCGGGAATTCTTTCCCTACGAAACAGAGAAAGGATCCCTCATCTCGAGCTATGAGGCGGAAACGGGGCTCCCCTGGATGTGTGCGGGACCCTCGTGCTTCCTCTCGAGTGGAGACGGGTATGTCGGGGAACTTCTTGAGTTGCAGAAAGGGTGTGAAGGACCCTTTGGAAGTTCCAGTGGTTAGATGTGATTAGCCTGGAGAAGCCTCAGGGGAAATGGGCCTCATCTCGCCTGGAGGGCAAAACCTCCTGGATTTTCTCGAGTTGCGGCAGGTGCTCTCGACTTACGACGGGGACCTCAGGGACCCGCTCTGGTGGCCTCAGGAAAGGCCAGTACCCATGCGAGTTCCTCGGGGGCCTCTCAGGATTCCTCTCCCGTCGATGCCGGGGCCTAAGACCTTGTGTGGAGTCGGGGCCGGAACCTGAAGATTCGTCTCCAGTGCTGACATGGATCTTGGGGTACTTCTGGAGTCTCCCCAGGGGAGTCAGTGCTCGTCTCGAATGCGGGCATGCACTTGCGCTTTCCTCCAGAGCGGTAGCTGCAGTGTCACGCAGTCCGCCGCCTGGATCAAAGGATCTATGGTTTTCCCTCGAGTCTTTCCCACGAGGCTTTCCCACAGGGCTGTCCCACGTGCACACGTGGTGGGAGTCGATCCTCGGCTTGAACGTCAAGGCAGTGCAGGGAAAACAGGTTCCTCTGGAATGGACTGACACATCTGGGGGACTCTTGGAATGGTGGCACGACCCTGGAGTTCCTCTCGCCTTTCCTGTGGAGAGCGCCTCCTCTTGAGATGCGATGGGAACACCGGGAATTCTTTCCCTAGGAACCAGGGAAAGGATCCCTCATCTCGAGCTAAGAGGCGGAAACGGGGCTCCCCTGGATGTGTGCGGGACGCTCGTGCTTCCTCTCGAGTGGAGACGGGTATGTCGGGGAACTTCTTGAGTTGCAGCAAGGGTGTGAAGGACCCTTTGGAAGTTCCAGTGTTTACATGTGATTAGCCTCGAGAAGCCTCAGCCGAAATGGGCCTCGTCTCGCCTGGAGGGCAAAACCTCCTGGATTTTCTCGAGTTGCGGCAGGTGCTCTCGACTCACGACGGGGACCTCAGGGAACCGCTATGGTGGCCTCAGGAAAGGCCAGTCCCCATGCGAGTTCCTCGGGGGCCACTCGGGATTCCTCTCCCATCGATGCCGGGGCCTAAGACCTCGTGTGGAGTCGGGGCCGGAACCAGAGGATTCCTCTCCAGTGCTGACATGGATCTTGGGGTGCTTCTGGAGTCTCCCCAGGGGAGTCAGTCCTCGTCTCGAATGCGGGCATGCCCTTGCGCTTTCCTCCACAGCGGTAGCAGCAGTGTCACGCAGTCCTCCTCGTGGATCAAAGGATCTATAGTTTTCCCTCGAGTCTTTCCCACGAGGCTTTCCCACAGGGCTGTCCCACGTGCACACGTGGTGGGAGTCGATCCTCGGCTTGAACGTCAAGGCAGTGCAGGGAAAACAGGTTCCTCTGGAATGGACTGACACATCTGGGGGACTCTTGGAATGGTGGCACGACCCTGGAGTTCCTCTCGCCTTTCCTGTGGAGAGCGCCTCCTCTTGAGATGCGACGGGAACGCCGGGAATTCTTTCCCTACGAAACAGGAAAGGATCCCTCATCTCGAGCTAGGAGGCGGAATCGGGGCTCCCCTGGATGTGTGCGGGACCCTCGTGCTTTCTCTCGAGTGGAGACGTGTATGTCGGGGAACTTCTTGAGTTGCAGCAAGGGTGTGAAGGACCCTTTGGAAGTTCCAGTGGTTAGATGTGATTGGCCTCGAGAAGCCTCAGCGGAAATGGGCCTCATCTCGCCTGGAGGGCAAAACCTCCTGGATTTTCTCGAGTGCGGCAGGTGCTCTCGACTTACGACGGGGACCTCAGGGACCCGCTCTGGTGGCCTCAGGAAAGGCCAGTCCCCATGCGAGTTCCTCGGGGGCCTCTCGGGATTCCTCTCCCGTCGATGCCGGGGCCTAAGACCTTGTGTGGAGTTGGGGCCGGAACCTGAGGATTCCTCTCCAGTGCTGACATGGATCTTGGGGTACTTCTGGAGGCTCCCCAGGGGAGTCAGTCCTCGTCTCGAATGCGGGCATGCACTTGCGCTTTCCTCCAGAGCGGTAGCAGAAGTGTCACGCAATCCCCCGCGTGGAGCAAAGGATCTATGTTTTTCCCTCGAGTCTTCCCACGAGGCTTTCACACGAGGCTTTCCCACAGGGCTGTCCCACGTGCACACGTGGTGGGAGTCGATCCTCGGCTTGAACGTCAATGCAGTGCAGGGAAAACAGGTTCCTCTGGAATGGACTGACACATCTGGGGGACTCTTGGAATGGTGGCACGACCCTGGAGTTCCTCTCGCCTTTCCTGTGGAGAGCGCCTCCTCTTGAGATGCGACGGGAACGCCGGGAATTCTTTCCCTACGAAACAGGAAAGGATCCCTCATCTCGAGCTAGGAGGCGGAAACGGGGCTCCCCTGGATGTGTGCGGGACCCTCGTGCTTTCTCTCGAGTGGAGACGGGTATGTCGGGGAACTTCTTGAGTTGCAGCAAGGGTGTGAAGGACCCTTTGGAAGTTCCAGTGGTTAGATGTGATTAGCCTCGAGAAGCCTCAGCGGAAATGGGCCTCATGTCGCCTGGAGGGCAAAACCTCCTGGATTTTCTCGAGTGCGGCAGGTGCTCTCGACTTATGACGGGGACCTCAGGGACCCGCTCTGGTGGCCTCAGGAAAGGCCAGTCCCCATGCGAGTTCCTCGGGGGCCTCTCGGGATTGCTCTCCCGTCGATGCCGGTGCCTAAGACCTTGTGTGGAGTAGGGGCCGGGACCTGAGGATTCCTCTCCTGTGCTGACATGGATCTTGGGGTACTTCTGGAGGCTCCCCAGGGGAGTCAGTCCTCGTCTCGAATGCGGGCATGCACTTGCTCTTTCCTCCAGAGCGGTAGCAGCAGTGTCACGCAGTCCTCCGCGTGGAGCAAAGGATCTATGGTTTCCCTCGAGTCTTCCCACGAGGCTTTCCCACGAGGCTTTCCCACAGGGCTGTCCCACGTGCACACGTGGTGGGAGTCGATCCTCGGCTTCAACGTCAAGGCAGTGCAGGGAACACAGATTCCTCTGGAATGGACTGACACATCTGGGGGTCTCTTGGAATGGTGGCACGACCCTGGAGTTCCTCTCGCCTTTCCTGTGGAGAGCGCCTCCTCTTGAGATGTGACGGGAACGCCGGGAATTCTTTCCCTACGAAACAGGGAAAGGATCCCTCATCTCGAGCTAGGGGGCGGAAATGGGGCTCCCCTGGATGTGTGCGGGACCCCACGTTCTTTTTCTCGAGTGGAGACGGGTATGTCGGGGAACTTCTTGAGTTGCAGCAAGGGTGTGAAGGACCCTTTGTGAGTTCCAGTGGTTAGATGTGATTAGCCTCGAGAAGCCTCAGCGGAAATGGGCCTCATCTCGCCTAGAGGGCAAAACCTCCAGGATTTTCTCGAGTTGCGGCAGGTGCTCTCGACTTACGACGGGGCCCTCAGGGACCCGCTCTGGTGGCCTCAGGAAAGCCCAGTCCCCATGCGAATTTCTCGGGGGCCTCTTGGGATTCCTCTCCCATCGATGCCGGTGCCTAAGACCTTGGGTGGAGTCGGGTTCGGAACCTAGGATTCCTCTCCAGTGCTGACATGGATCTTGGGGTACCTTGGAGTCTCCCCATGGGAGTCAGTGCTTGTCTCGAATGCGGGCATGAACTTGCGCTTTCCTCCAGAGCGGTAGCAGCAGTGTCACGCAGTCCGCCGCGTGGAGTAAAGGATCTATGGTTTTCCCTCGAGTCTTTCCCTCCAGGCTTTCCCACAGGGCTTTCCCACGTGCACACGTGGTGGGAGTTGATCCTCGTCTTGAACGTCAAGGCAGTTCATTGAAAGCAGGTTCCTCTGGAATGGACTGACACATCTGGGGGACTCTTGGAATGGTGGCACGACCCTGGAGTTCCTCTCGCCTTTCCTGTGGAGAGCGCCTCCTCTTGAGATGCGACGGGAACGCCAGGAACTCTTTCCCTACGAAACAGGAAAGGATCCCTCATCTCGAGCTAGGAGGCGGAAACGGGGCTCCCCTGGATGTGTGCGGGACCCCACGTGCTTCCTCTCGAGTGGAGAGGGTATGTCGGGGAACTTCTTGAGTTGCAGCAAGGGTGTGAAGGACCCTTTGGAAGTTCCAGTGGTTAGATGTGTTGAGCCTCGACAAGCCTCAGCGGAAATGGGCCTCATCTCGCCTGGAGGGCAAAACCTCCTGGATTTTCTCGAGTTGGGGCAGGTGCTCTCGACTTACGACGGGGCCCTCAGGGACCCGCTCTGGTGGCCTCAGGAAAGGCCAGTCCCCATGCGAGTTCCTCAGGCGCCTCTCGGGACTCCTATCCCGTCGATGCCGGGGCCTAAGACCTTGTGTGGAGTCGGGGCCGGAACCTGAGGATTCCTCTCCAGTGCTGACATGGATCTTGAGGTAATTCTGGAGTCTCCCCAGGGGAGTCAGTCCTCGTCTCGAATGCGGGCATGCACTTGCGCTTTCCTCCAGAGCGGTAGCAGCAGTGTCATGCACTCCGCCGCGTGGAGCAAAGGATCTATGTTTTTCCCTCGAGTCTTTCCCACAAGGCTTTTCCACGAGGCTTTCCCACAGGGCTGTGCCACGTGCACACGTGGTGGGAGTCGATCCTCGGCTTGAACGTCAAGGCAGTTCATTGAAAGCAGGTTCCTCTGGAATGGACTGACACATCTGGGGGACTCTTGGAATGGTGGCACGACCCTGGAGTTCCTCTCGCCTTTCCTGTGGAGAGCGCCTCCTCTTGAGATGCGACGGGAACGCCAGGAACTCTTTCCCTACGAAACAGGAAAGGATCCCTCATCTCGAGCTAGGAGGCGGAAACGGGGCTCCCCTGGATGTGTGCGGGACCCCACGTGCTTCCTCTCGAGTGGAGAGGGTATGTCGGGGAACTTCTTGAGTTGCAGCAAGGGTGTGAAGGACCCTTTGGAAGTTCCAGTGGTTAGATGTGTTGAGCCTCGACAAGCCTCAGCGGAAATGGGCCTCATCTCGCCTGGAGGGCAAAACCTCCTGGATTTTCTCGAGTTGCGGCAGGTGCTCTCGACTTACGACGGGGCCCTCAGGGACCCGCTCTGGTGGCCTCAGGAAAGGCCAGTCCCCATGCGAGTTCCTCAGGCGCCTCTCGGGACTCCTATCCCGTCGATGCCGGGGCCTAAGACCTTGTGTGGAGTCGGGGCCGGAACCTGAGGATTCCTCTCCAGTGCTGACATGGATCTTGAGGTAATTCTGGAGTCTCCCCAGGGGAGTCAGTCCTCGTCTCGAATGCGGGCATGCACTTGCGCTTTCCTCCAGAGCGGTAGCAGCAGTGTCATGCACTCCGCCGCGTGGAGCAAAGGATCTATGGTTTTCCCTCGAGTCTTTCCCACAAGGCTTTTCCACGAGGCTTTCCCACAGGGCTGTGCCACGTGCACACGTGGTGGGAGTCGATCCTCGGCTTGAACGTCAAGACAGTGCAGGGAAAACACGTTCCTCTGGAATGGACTGACACATCTGGGGGACTCTTGGGATGGTGGCACGACCCTGGAGTTCCTCTCGCGTTTCCTGTCGAGAGCGCCTCCTCTTGAGATGCGACGGGAACGCCGGGAATTCTTTCCCTACGAAACAGGGAAAGGATCCCTCATCTCGAGCTAGAAGGCGGAATCGGGGCTCCCCTGGATGTGTGCGGGACCCTCGTGCTTCCTCTCGAGTGGAGACGGGTATGTCGGGGAACTTCTTGAGTTGCAGCAAGGGTGTGAAGAACCCTTTGGAAGTTCCAGTGGTTAGATGTGATTAGCCTCGAGAAACCTCAGCGGAAATGGGCCTCATCTCTCCTGGAGGGCAAAACCTCCTGGATTTTCTCGAGTTGCGGCAGGTGCTCTCGACTTACGACGGGGACCTCAGGGACCCGCTCTGGTGGCCTCAGGAAAGGCCAGTCCCCATGCGAGTTCCTCGGGGGCCTCTCGGGATTGCTCTCCCGTCGATGCCGGGGCCTAAGACCTTGTGTGGAGTAGGGGCGGGGACCTGAGGATTCCTCTCCTGTGCTGACATGGATCTTGAGGTATTTCTGGAGGCTCCCCAGGGGAGTCAGTCCTCGTCTCGAATGCGGGCATGCACTTGCGCTTTCCTCCAGAGCGGTAGCAGCAGTGTCACCCAGTCCTCCGCGTGGAGCAAAGGATCTATGGTTTTCCTCGAGTCTTCCCACGAGGCTTTCCCAAGAGGCTTTCCCACAGGGCTGTCCCACGTGCACACGTGGTGGGAGTCGATCCTCGGCTTCAACGTCAAGGCAGTGCAGGGAACACAGATTCCTCTGGAATGGACTGACACATCTGGGGGTCTCTTGGAACGGTGGCACGACCTAGGAGTTCCTCTCGACTTTCCTGTGGAGAGCGCCTCCTCTTGAGATGCGACGGGAACGCCGGGAATTCTTTCCCTAAGAAACAGGGAAAGGATCCCTCATCTCGAGATAGGGGGCAGAAACGGGGCTCCCCTGGATGTGTGCGGGACCCCACGTTCTTCCTCTCCAGTGGAGACGGGTATGTCGGGGAACTTCTTGAGTTACAGCAAGGGTGTGAAGGACCCTTTTTGAGTTCCAGTGGTTAGATGTGATTAGCCTCGAGAAGCCTCAGCGGAAACGGGCCTCATCTCGCCTAGAGGGCAAAACCTCCAGGATTTTCTCGAGTTGTGGCAGGTGCTCTCGACTTACGACGGGGCCCTCAGGGACCCGCTCTGGTGGCCTCAGGAAAGCCCAGTCTCCATGCGAATTCCTCGGGGGCCTCTCGGGATTTCTCTCCCGTCGATGCCGGTGCCTAAGACCTTGTGTGGAGTCGGGTTCGGAACCTAGGATTCCTCTCCAGTGCTGACATGGATCTTGGGGTACCTTGGAGTCTCCCCATGGAAGTCAGTGCTTGTCCGAATGCGGGCATGCACTTGCGCTTTCCTCCACAGCGGTAGCAGCAGTGTCACGCAGTCCGCCGCGTGGAGTAAAGGATCTATGGTTTTCCCTCGAGTCTTTCCCTCCAGGCTTTCCCACAGGGCTTTCCCACGTGCACACGTGGTGGGAGTTGATCCTCGTCTTGAACGTCAAGGCATTTCAGGGAAAACAGGTTCCTCTGGAATGGACTGACACATCTGGCGGACTCTTGGAATGGTGGCACGACCCTGGAGTTCCTCTCGCCTTTCCTGTGGAGAGCGCCTCCTCTTGAGATGCGACGGGAACGCCGGGAATTCTTTCCCTACGAAACAGGGAAAGGATCCCTCATCTCGAGCTAGGAGGCGGAAACAGGGCTCCCCTGGATGTGTGCGGGACCCTCGTGCTTCCTCTCGAGTGGAGACGGGTATGTCTGGGAACTTCTTGAGTTGCAGCAAGGGTGTGAAGGACCCTTTGGAAGTTCCAGTGGTTAGATGTGATTAGCCTCGAGAAGCCTCTGCGGAAATGGGCCTCATGTCGCCTGGAGGGCAAAACCTCCTGGATTTTCTCGAGTTGCGGCAGGTGCTCTCGACTTACGACGGGGACCTCAGGGACCCGCTCTGGTGGCCTCAGGAAAGGCCAGTCCCCATGCGAGTTCCTCGGGGGCCTCTCGGGATTCCTCTCCCGTCGATGCCAGGGCCTAAGACCTTGTGTGGAGTCGGGGCCGGAACCTGAGGATTCCTCTCCACTGCTGACATGGATCTTGGGGTACTTCTGGAGTCTCCCCAGGGGAGTCAGTCCTCGTCTCGAATGCGGGCATGCACTTGCGCTTTCCTCCAGAGCGGTAGCAGCAGTGTCACGCAGTCCTCCGCGTGGAGCAAAGGATCTATGGTTTCCCTCGAGTCTTCCCACGAGGCTTTCCCACGAGGCTTTCCCACAGGGCTGTCCCACGTGCACACGTGGTGGGAGTCGATCCTCGGCTTCAACGTCAAGGCAGTGCAGGGAACACAGATTCCTCTGGAATGGACTGACACATCTGGGGGTCTCTTGGAATGGTGGCACGACCCTGGAGTTCCTCTCGCCTTTCCTGTGGAGAGCGCCTCCTCTTGAGATGTGACGGGAACGCCGGGAATTCTTTCCCTACGAAACAGGGAAAGGATCCCTCATCTCGAGCTAGGGGGCGGAAACGGGGCTCCCCTGGATGTGTGCGGGACCCCACGTTCTTCCTCTCGAGTGGAGACGGGTATGTCGGGGAACTTCTTGAGTTGCAGCAAGGGTGTGAAGGACCCTTTGTGAGTTCCAGTGGTTAGATGTGATTAGCCTCGAGAAGCCTCAGCGGAAATGGGCCTCATCTCGCCTAGAGGGCAAAACCTCCAGGATTTTCTCGAGTTGCGGCAGGTGCTCTCGACTTACGACGGGGCCCTCAGGGACCCGCTCTGGTGGCCTCAGGAAAGCCCAGTCCCCATGCGAATTTCTCGGGGGCCCCTTGGGATTCCTCTCCCATCGATGCCGGTGCCTAAGCCCTTGGGTGGAGTCGGGTTCGGAACCTAGGATTCCTCTCCAGTGCTGACATGGATCTTGGGGTACCTTGGAGTCTCCCCATGGGAGTCAGTGCTTGTCTCGAATGCGGGCATGCACTTGCGCTTTCCTCCAGAGCGGTAGCAGCAGTGTCACGCAGTCCGCCGCGTGGAGTAAAGGATCTATGGTTTTCCCTCGAGTCTTTCCCTCCAGGCTTTCCCAAAGGGCTTTCCCACGTGCACACATGGTGGGAGTTGATCCTCGTCTTGAATGTCAAGGCAGTTCATTGAAAGCAGGTTCCTCTGGAATGGACTGACACATCTGGGGGACTCTTGGAATGGTGGCACGACCCTGGAGTTCCTCTCGCCTTTCCTGTGGAGAGCGCCTCCTCTTGAGATGCGACGGGAACGCCGGGAATTCTTTCCCTACGAAACAGGGAAAGGATCCCTCATCTCGAGCTAGGAGGCGGAAACGGGGCTCCCCTGGATGTGTGCGGGACCCTCCTGCTTCCTCTCGAGTGGAGACGGTATGTCGGGGAACTTCTTGAGTTGCAGCAAGGGTGTGAAGGACCCTTTGGAAGTTCCAGTGGTTAGATGTGATTAGCCTCGAGAAGCCTCTGCGGAAATGGGCCTCATGTCGCCTGGAGGGCAAAACCTCCTGGATTTTCTCGAGTTGCGGCAGGTGCTCTCGACTTACGACGGGGCCCTCAGGGACCCGCTCTGGTGGCCTCAGGAAAGGCCAGTCCCCATGCGAGTTCCTCAGGCGCCTCTCGGGACTCCTATCCCGTCGATGCCGGGGCCTAAGACCTTGTGTGGAGTCGGGGCCGGAACCTGAGGATTCCTCTCCAGTGCTGACATGGATCTTGAGGTAATTCTGGAGTCTCCCCAGGGGAGTCAGTCCTCGTCTCGAATGCGGGCATGCACTTGCGCTTTCCTCCAGAGCGGTAGCAGCAGTGTCATGCAGTCCGCCGCGTGGAGCAAAGGATCTATGGTTTTCCCTCGAGTCTTTCCCACAAGGCTTTTCCACGAGGCTTTCCCACAGGGCTGTGCCACGTGCACACGTGGTGGGAGTCGATCCTCGGCTTGAACGTCAAGACAGTGCAGGGAAAACACGTTCCTCTGGAATGGACTGACACATCTGGGGGACTCTTGGAATGGTGGCACGACCCTGGAGTTCCTCTCGCGTTTCCTGTCGAGAGCGCCTCCTCTTGAGATGCGACGGGAACGCCGGGAATTCTTTCCCTACGAAACAGGGAAAGGATCCCTCATCTCGAGCTAGAAGGCGGAATCGGGGCTCCCCTGGATGTGTGCGGGACCCTCGTGCTTCCTCTCGAGTGGAGACGGGTATGTCGGGGAACTTCTTGAGTTGCAGCAAGGGTGTGAAGAACCCTTTGGAAGTTCCAGTGGTTAGATGTGATTAGCCTCGAGAAACCTCAGCGGAAATGGGCCTCATCTCTCCTGGAGGGCAAAACCTCCTGGATTTTCTCGAGTTGCGGCAGGTGCTCTCGACTTACGACGGGGACCTCAGGGACCCGCTCTGGTGGCCTCAGGAAAGGCCAGTCCCCATGCGAGTTCCTCGGGGGCCTCTCGGGATTGCTCTCCCGTCGATGCCGGGGCCTAAGACCTTGTGTGGAGTAGGGGCGGGGACCTGAGGATTCCTCTCCTGTGCTGACATGGATCTTGGGGTACTTCTGGAGGCTCCCCAGGGGAGTCAGTCCTCGTCTCGAATGCGGGCATGCACTTGCGCTTTCCTCCAGAGCGGTAGCAGCAGTGTCACCCAGTCCTCCGCGTGGAGCAAAGGATCTATGGTTTTCCTCGAGTCTTCCCACGAGGCTTTCCCAAGAGGCTTTCCCACAGGGCTGTCCCACGTGCACACGTGGTGGGAGTCGATCCTCGGCTTCAACGTCAAGGCAGTGCAGGGAACACAGATTCCTCTGGAATGGACTGACACATCTGGGGGTCTCTTGGAACGGTGGCACGACCTAGGAGTTCCTCTCGACTTTCCTGTGGAGAGCGCCTCCTCTTGAGATGCGACGGGAACGCCGGGAATTCTTTCCCTAAGAAACAGGGAAAGGATCCCTCATCTCGAGATAGGGGGCAGAAACGGGGCTCCCCTGGATGTGTGCGGGACCCCACGTTCTTCCTCTCCAGTGGAGACGGGTATGTCGGGGAACTTCTTGAGTTACAGCAAGGGTGTGAAGGACCCTTTGTGAGTTCCAGTGGTTAGATGTGATTAGCCTCGAGAAGCCTCAGCGGAAACGGGCCTCATCTCGCCTAGAGGGCAAAACCTCCAGGATTTTCTCGAGTTGTGGCAGGTGCTCTCGACTTACGACGGGGCCCTCAGGGACCCGCTCTGGTGGCCTCAGGAAAGCCCAGTCACCATGCGAATTCCTCGGGGGCCTCTCGGGATTTCTCTCCCGTCGATGCCGGTGCCTAAGACCTTGTGTGGAGTCGGGTTCGGAACCTAGGATTCCTCTCCACTGCTGACATGGATCTTGGGGTACCTTGGAGTCTCCCCATGGAAGTCAGTGCTTGTCTCGAATGCGGGCATGCACTTGCGCTTTCCTCCACAGCGGTAGCAGCAGTGTCACGCAGTCCGCCGCGTGGAGTAAAGGATCTATGGTTTTCCCTCGAGTCTTTCCCTCCAGGCTTTCCCACAGGGCTTTCCCACGTGCACACGTGGTGGGAGTTGATCCTCGTCTTGAACGTCAAGGCAGTTCAGGGAAAACAGGTTCCTCTGGAATGGACTGACACATCTGGGGGACTCTTGGAATGGTGGCACGACCCTGGAGTTCCTCTCGCCTTTCCTGTGGAGAGCGCCTCCTCTTGAGATGCGACGGGAACGCCGGGAATTCTTTCCCTACGAAACAGGGAAAGGATCCCTCATCTCGAGCTAGGAGGCGGAAACGGGGCTCCCCTGGATGTGTGCGGGACCCTCGTGCTTCCTCTGGAGTGGAGACGGGTATGTCTGGGAACTTCTTGATTTGCAGCAAGGGTGTGAAGGACCCTTTGGAAGTTCCAGTGGTTAGATGTGATTAGCCTCGAGAAGCCTCTGCGGAAATGGGCCTCATGTCGCCTGGAGGGCAAAACCTCCTGGATTTTCTCGAGTTGCGGCAGGTGCTCTCGACTTACGACGGGGACCTCAGGGACCCGCTCTGGTGGCCTCAGGAAAGGCCAGTCCCCATGCGAGTTCCTCGGGGGCCTCTCGGGATTCCTCTCCCGTCGATGCCAGGGCCTAAGACCTTGTGTGGAGTCGGGGCCGGAACCTGAGGATTCCTCTCCACTGCTGACATGGATCTTGGGGTACTTCTGGAGTCTCCCCAGGGGAGTCAGTCCTCGTCTCGAATGCGGGCATGCACTTGCACTTTCCTCCAGAGCGGTAGCAGCAGTGTCACGCAGTCCGCCGCGTGGAGCAAAGGATCTATGGTTTTCCCTCGAGTCTTTCCCACGAGGCTTTCCCACGAGGCCTTCCCACAGGGCTGTCCCACGTGCACACGTGGTGGGAGTCGATCCTCGGCTTCAACGTCAAGGCAGTGCAGGGAACACAGATTCCTCTGGAATGGACTGACACATCTGGGGGTCTCTTGGAACGGTGGCACGACCTAGGAGTTCCTCTCGACTTTCCTGTGGAGAGCGCCTCCTCTTGAGATGCGACGGGAACGCCGGGAATTCTTTCCCTAAGAAACAGGGAAAGGATCCCTCATCTCGAGATAGGGGGCAGAAACGGGGCTCCCCTGGATGTGTGCGGGACCCCACGTTCTTCCTCTCCAGTGGAGACGGGTATGTCGGGGAACTTCTTGAGTTACAGCAAGGGTGTGAAGGACCCTTTGTGAGTTCCAGTGGTTAGATGTGAGTAGCCTCGAGAAGCCTCAGCGGAAACGGGCCTCATCTCGCCTAGAGGGCAAAACCTCCAGGATTTTCTCGAGTTGTGGCAGGTGCTCTCGACTTACGACGGGGCCCTCAGGGACCCGCTCTGGTGGCCTCAGGAAAGCCCAGTCACCATGCGAATTCCTCGGGGGCCTCTCGGGATTTCTCTCCCGTCGATGCCGGTGCCTAAGACCTTGTGTGGAGTCGGGTTCGGAACCTAGGATTCCTCTCCAGTGCTGACATGGATCTTGGGGTACCTTGGAGTCTCCCCATGGAAGTCAGTGCTTGTCTCGAATGCGGGCATGCACTTGCGCTTTCCTCCACAGCGGTAGCAGCAGTGTCACGCAGTCCGCCGCGTGGAGTAAAGGATCTATGGTTTTCCCTCGAGTCTTTCCCTCCAGGCTTTCCCACAGGGCTTTCCCACGTGCACACGTGGTGGGAGTTGATCCTCGTCTTGAACGTCAAGGCAGTTCAGGGAAAACAGGTTCCTCCGGAATGGACTGACACATCTGGGGGACTCTTGGAATGGTGGCACGACCCTGGAGTTCCTCTCGCCTTTCCTGTGGAGAGCGCCTCCTCTTGAGATGCGACGGGAACGCCGGGAATTCTTTCCCTACGAAACAGGGAAAGGATCCCTCATCTCGAGCTAGGAGGCGGAAACGGGGCTCCCCTGGATGTGTGCGGGACCCTCGTGCTTCCTCTCGAGTGGAGACGGGTATGTCTGGGAACTTCTTGAGTTGCAGCAAGGGTGTGAAGGACCCTTTGGAAGTTCCAGTGGTTAGATGTGATTAGCCTCGAGAAGCCTCTGCGGAAATGGGCCTCATGTCGCCTGGAGGGCAAAACCTCCTGGATTTTCTCGAGTTGCGGCAGGTGCTCTCGACTTACGACGGGGACCTCAGGGACCCGCTCTGGTGGCCTCAGGAAAGGCCAGTCCCCATGCGAGTTCCTCGGGGGCCTCTCGGGATTCCTCTCCCGTCGATGCCAGGGCCTAAGACCTTGTGTGGAGTCGGGGCCGGAACCTGAGGATTCCTCTCCACTGCTGACATGGATCTTGGGGTACTTCTGGAGTCTCCCCAGGGGAGTCAGTCCTCGTCTCGAATGCGGGCATGCACTTGCACTTTCCTCCAGAGCGGTAGCAGCAGTGTCACGCAGTCCGCCGCGTGGAGCAAAGGATCTATGGTTTTCCCTCGAGTCTTTCCCACGAGGCTTTCCCACGAGGCCTTCCCACAGGGCTGTCCCACGTGCACACGTGGTGGGAGTCGATCCTCGGCTTGAACGTCAAGGCAGTGCAGGGAAAACAGGTTCCTCTGGAATGGACTGACACATCTGGGGGACTCTTGGAATGGTGGCAAGACCCTGGAGTTCCTCTCGCCTTTCCTGGGGAGAGCGCCTCCTCTTGAGATGCGACGGGAACACCGGGAATTCTTTCCCTACGAAACAGGGAAAGGATCCCTCATCTCGAGCTAGGAGGCGGAATCGGGGCTCCCCTGGATATGCGCGTGACCCGTGTGCTTCTTATCCAGTGGAGACGGGTATGTCGGGGAACTTCTTGAGTTCCAGCAAGGGTGTTAAGGACCCTTTGGAAGTTCCAGTGGTTAGATGTGATTAGCCTCGAGAAGCCTCAGCGGAAATGGGCCTCATCTCGCCTGGAGGGCAAAACCTCCTGGATTTTCTCGAGTGCGGCAGGTGCTCTCGACTTACGACAGGGCCCTCAGGGACCCGCTCTGGTGGCCTCAGGAAAGCCCAGTCCCCATGCGAGTTCCTCGGGGGCCTCTCGGGATTGCTCTCCCGTCGAGGCCGGGGCCTAAGACCGTGTGTGGAGTCGGGGCCGGAACCTGAGGATTCCTCTCCAGTGCTGACATGGATCTTGGGGTACTTCTGGAGTCTCCCCAGGGGAGTCAGTCCTCGTCTCGAATGCGGGCATGCACTTGCGTTTTCCTCCAGAGCGGTAGCAGCAGTGTCACGCAGTCCGCCGAGTGGAGCAAAGGATCTATGGTTTTCCCTCGAGTCTTTCCCACGAGGCTTTCCCACAGGGCTGTCCCACGTGCACACGTGGTGGGAGTCGATCCTCGGCTTGAACGTCAAGGCAGTGCAGGGAAAACTGGTTCCTCTGGAATTGACTGACACATCTGGGGGACTCTTGGAATGGTGGCACGACCCTGGAGTTCCTCTCGCCTTTCCTGGGAGAGCGCCTCCTCTTGGGATGCGACGGGAACGCCGGGAATTCTTTCCCTACGAAACAGTGAAAGTATCCCTCATCTCGAGCTAGGAGGCAGAAACGGGGCTCCCCTGGATGTGTGCGGGACGCTCGTGCTTCCTCTCGAGTGGAGACTGGTATGTCGCGGAACTTCTTCAGTTGCAGCAAGGGTGTGAAGGACCCTTTGGAAGTTCCAGTGGTTAGATGTGACTAGCCTCGAGAAGCCTCACTGGAAATGGGCCTCATCTCGCCTGGAGGGCAAAACCTCCTGGATTTTCTCGAGTTGCGGCAGGTGCTCTTGACTTACGACGGGGCCCTCAGGGACCTGCACTGGTGGCGTCAGGAAAGGCGATTCACCATGCGAGTTCCTCGGGGGCCTCTCGGGATTCCTCTCCCGTCGATGCCGGGGCCTAAGACCTTGTGTGGAGTCGGGGTCGGAACCTAGGATTCCTCTCCAGTGCTGACATGGATCTTGGGGTACTTCTGGAGTCTCCCCAGGGGAGTCAGTCCTCGTCTCGAATGCGGGCATGCACTTGCGCTTTCCTCCAGAGCGGTAGCAGTAGTGTCACGCAGTCCGCCACGTGGTGCAAAGGATCTATGGTTTTCCCTCAAGTCTTTCCCAAGAGGCTTTCCCACGAGGCTTTCCCACAGGGCTGTCCCACGTGCACACGTGGTGGGAGTCGATCCTCGGCTTGAACGTCAAGGCAGTGCAGGGAAAACAGGTTCCTCTGGAATGGACTGACACATCTGGGGGACTCTTGGAATGGTGGCACGACCCTGGAGTTCCTCTCGCCTTTCCTGTGGAGAGCGCCTCCTCTTGAGATGTGACGGGAACGCCGGGAATTCTTTCCCTACGAAACAGGGAAAGGATCCCTCATCTCGAACTAGGAGGCCGAAACGGGGCTCCCCTGGATGTGTGCGGGACCCTCGTGCTTCCTCTCGAGTGCAGACGGGTATGTCGGGGAACTTCTTGAGTTGCAGCAAGGGTGTGAAGGACCCTTTGGAAGTTCCAGTGGTTAGATGTGATTAGCCTCGAGAAGCCTCAGTGGAAATGGGCCTCATCTCGCCTGGAGGGGAAAACCTCCTGGATTTTCTCGAGTGCGGCATGTGCTCTCAACTTAAGACGGGGACCTCAGTGAACCGCTCTGGTGGCCTCAGGAAAGGCCAGTCCCATGCGAATTCCACGGGGGCCTCTCGGGTTTGCTCTCCCGTCGATGCCGGGGCCTAAGACCTTGTGTGGAGTAGGGGCCGGACTTGAGAATTCCTCTCCTGTGCTTACATGGATCTTGGGGTACTTCTGGAGTCTCCCCAGGGGAGTCAGTGCTCGTCTCGAATGCGGGCATGCACTTGCGCTTTCCTCCAGAGCGGTAGCAGCAGTGTCACGCAGTCCGCCGCGTGGAGCAAAGGATCTATGGTTTTCCCTCGAGTCTTTCCCACGAGGCTTTCACACGAGGCTTTCCCACAGGGCTGTCCCACGTGCACACGTGGTGGGAGTCGATCCTCGGCTTGAATGTCAAGGCAGTGCGGGTAAAACAGGTTCCTCTGGAATGGACTGACACATCTGGGGGACTCTTGGAATGGTGGCACGACCCTGGAGTTCCTCTCGCCTTTCCTGTGGAGAGCTCCTCCTCTTGAGCTGCGACGGGAACGCCGAGAATTCTTTCCTAACGAAACAGGGAAAAGATCCCTCATCTCCAGCTAGGAGGCGGAAACGGGGCTCCCCTGGATGTGTGCTGGACCCTCGTGCTTCCCCTCGAGTGGAGACGGGTATGTCGGGGAACTTCTTGAGTTGCAGCAAGGTTGTGAAGGACCCTTTGGAAGTTCCAGTGGTTAGATGTGATTAGCCTCGAGAAGCCTCAGCGGAAAAGGGCCTCATCTCGCCTGGAGGGCAAAACCTCCTGGATTTTCTCGAGTTGCGGCAGGTGCTCTCTACTTACGACGGGGACCTCAGGGACCCGCTCTGGTGGCCTCAGGAAAGCCCAGTCCCCATGCGAGTTCCTCGGGGGCCTCTCGGGATTCCTCTCCCGTCGATGCCGGGGCCTAAGACCTTGTGTGGAGTCGGGGTCGGAACCTCGGAATCCTCTCCAGTGCTGACATGGATCTTGGGGTACTTCTGGAGTCTCCCCAGAGAAGTCAGTCCTCGTCTCGAATGCGGGCATGCACTTGCGCTTTCCTCCAGACCGTAGCAGCAGTGTCACGCAGTCCGCCGCGTGGAGCAAAGGATCTATGGTTTTCCCTCGAGTCTTTCCCACGAGGCTTTCCCACAGGGCTGTCCCACGTGCACACGTGGTGGGAGTCGATCCTCGGTTTGAATGTCAAGGCAGTGCAGGGAAAACAGGTTCCTCTGGAATGGACTGACACATCTGGGGGACTCTTGGAATGGTGGCACGACCCTGGAGTTCCTCTCGCCTTTCCTGTGGAGAGCGCCTCCTCTTGAGTTGCGATGGGAACGCCGGGAATTCTTTCCCTACGAAACAGGGAAAGGATCCCTCATCTCGAGTTAGGAGGCGGAAACGGGGCTACCCTGGATGTGTGCGGGACCCTCGTACTTCCATTCGAGTGGAGACGGGTATGTCGGGAAACTTCTTGAGTTGCAGCAAGGGTGTGAAGGACCCTTTGGAAGTTCCAGTGGTTAGATGTGATTAGCTTCGAGAAGCCTCAGTGGAAATGGGCCTCATCTCGCATGGAGAGCAAAACCTCCTGGATTTTCTCGAGTTGCGGCAGGTGCTCTCGACTTACGACGGGGACCTCAGGGACCCGCTCTGGTGGCGTCAGGAAAGGCCAGTCCCCATGCGAGTTCCTCGGGCGCCTCTCGGGATTCCTCTCCCGTCGATGCCGGGGCCTAAGACCTTGTGTGGAGTCGGGGCCTGAACCGGAGGATTCCTCTCCAGTGCTGACATGCATCTTGGGGTACTTAGGGAGTCTCCCCCGGGGAGTCAGTCCTTGTCTCGAATGCGGGCATGCACTTGCGCTTTCCTCCAGAGCGGTAGCAGCAGTGTCACGCAGTCCGCCGCGTGGAGCAAAGGATCTATGGTTTTCCCTCGAGTCTTTCCCACAGGCTTTCCCACGAGGCTTTCCCACAGGGCTGTCCCACGTGCACACGTGGTGGGAGTCGATCCTCGGCTTGAACGTCAAGGCAGTGCAGGGAAAACAGGTTCCTCTGGAATGGACTGACACATCTGGGGGACTCTTGGAATGGTGGCACGACCCTGGAGTTCCTCTAGCCTTTCCTGTGGAGAGCGCCTCCTCTTGAGATGCGACGGGAACGCCAGGAACTCTTTCCCTACGAAACAGGAAAGGATCCCTCATCTCGAGCTAGGAGGCGGAAACGGGGCTCGCCTGGATGTGTGCGGGACCCTCGTGCTTCCTCTCGAGTGGAGACGGGTATGTCTAGGAACTTCTTGAGTTCCAGCAAGGGTGTTAAGGACCCTTTGGAAGTTCCAGTGGTTAGATGTGATTAGCCTCGAGAAGCCTCAGCGGAAATGGGCCTCATGTCGCCTGGAGGGCAAAACCTCCTGGATTTTCCCGAGTGCGGCAGGTGCTCTCGACTTACGACGGGGCCCTCAGGGACCCGCTCTGGTGGCCTCAGGAAAGGCCAGTCCCCATGCGAGTTCCTCGGGGGCCTCTCGGGATTCCTCTCCCGTCGATGCCGGGGCCTAAGACCTTGTGTGGATTCGGGGCCGGAACCTGAGGATTCCTCTCCTGTGCTGACATGGATCTTGGGTTACTTCTGGAGTCTCCCCAGGGGAGTCAGTCCTCGTCTCGAATGCGGGCATGCACTTGCGCTTTCCTCCAGAGCGGTAGCAGCAGTGTCACACAGTCCGCCGCGTGGAAGAAAAGAATCTATGGTTTTCCCTCGAGTCTTTCCCACGAGGCTTTCCCACAGGGCTGTCCCACGTGCATACGTGGTGGGAGTCGATCCTCGGCTTGAACGTCAAGGCAGTGCAGGGAAATCAGTTTCCTCTGGAATGGACTGACACATCTGGTGGACTCTTGGAATGGTGGCACGACCCTGGAGTTCCTCTCGCCTTTCCTGTGGAGAGCGCCTCCTCTTGAGATGCAACGGGAACGCCGGGAATTCTTTCCCTACGAAACAGAGAAAGGATCCCTCATCTCGAGCTAGGAGGAGGAAACGGGGCTCCCCTGTATGTGTGCGGGACCCTCTTGCTTCCTCTCGAGTGGAGACGGGTATGTCGCGGAACTTCTTCAGTTGCAGCAAGGGTGTGAAGGACCCTTTGGAAGTTCCAGTGGTTAGATGTGACTAGCCTCGAGAAGCCTCACTGGAAATGGGCCTCATCTCGCCTGGAGGGCAAAACCTCCTGGATTTTCTCGAGTTGCGGCAGGTGCTCTCGACTTACGACGGGGACCTCAGGGACCTGCTCTGGTGGCGTCAGGAAAGGCGATTCACCATGCGAGTTCCTCGGGGGCCTCTCGGGATTCCTCTCCCGTCGATGCCGGGGCCTAAGACCTTGGGTGGAGTCGGGTTCGGATCCTAGGATTCCTCTCCAGTGCTGACATGGATCTTGGGGTACCTTGGAGTCTCCCCATGGGAGTCAGTCCTTGTCTGGAATGCGGGCATGCACTTGCGCTTTCCTCCAGAGCGTTAGCAGCAGTGTCACGCAGTCCGCCGCGTGGAGCAAAGGATCTATGGTTTTCCCTGGAGTCTTCCCACGAGGCTTTCCCACGAGGCTTTCCCACAGGGCTGTCCCACGTGCACACGTGGTGGGAGTCGATCCTCGGCTTCAACGTCAAGCAGTGCAGGGAAAACAGATTCCTCTGAAATGGACTGACACATCTGGGGGTCTCTTGGAATGGTGGCACGACCCTGGAGTTCCTCTCGCCTTTCCTGTTGAGAGCGCCTCCTCTTGAGATGCGACGGGAACGCCGGGAATTCTTTCCCTAGGAAACAGGGAAAGGATCCCTCATCTCGAGATAGGAGGCGGAAACGGGGCTCCCCTGTATGTGTGCCGGACCCTCGTGCTTCCTCTCGAGTGGAGACGGGTATGTCGGGGAACTTCTTGAGTTCCAGCAAGGGTGTGAAGGACCCTTTGGAAGTTCCAGTGGTTACATGTGATTAGCCTCGAGAAGCCTCAGCGGAAATGGGCCTCATCTCACCTGGAGGGCAAAACCTCCTGGATTTTCTCGAGATGCGGCAGGTGCTCTCGACTTACGATGGGGACCTCAGGGGCCCGCTCTGGTGGCCTCAGGAAAGGCCAGTCCCCATGCGAGTTCCTCGGGGGCCTCTCGGGATTCCTCTCCCGTTGATGCCAGGGCCTAAGATCTTGTGTGGAGTAGGGGCCGGAACCTGAGGACTCCAATCCAGAGCTGACATGGAGCTTTGGGTACTTCTGGAGTCTCCCCAGGGGAGTCAGTCCTCGTCTCGAATGCGGGCATGCACTTGCGCTTTCCTCCAGAACGGTAGCAGCAGTGTCACGCAGTCCGCCGCGTGGAGCAAAGGATCTATGTTTTTCCCTAGAGTCTTTCCCACGAGGCTTTCCCACAGGGCTGTCCCACGTGCACACGTGGTGGGAGTCGATCCTCGGTTTGAACGTCAAAGCAGTGCAGGGAAAACAGGTTCCTCTGGAATGGACTGACACATCTGGTGGACTCTTGGAATGGTGGCACGACCCTGGAGTTCCTCTCGCCTTTCCTGTGGAGAGCGCCTCCTCTTGAGATGCGACGGGAACGCCGGGAATTCTTTCCCTAAGAAACAGTGAAAGGATCCCTCATCTCGAGCTAGGAGGCGGAAACGGGTTCCCCTGGATGTGTGCGGGACGCTGGTGCTTCCTCTCGAGTGGAGACGGGTATGTCGGGGAACTTCTTGAGTTCCAGCAAGGGTGTTAAGGACCCTTTGGAAGTTCCAGTGGTTAGAAGTGATTAGCCTCGAGAAGCCTCAGTGGAAATGGGGCTCATCCCGCCTGGAGGGCAAAACCTCCTGGATTTTCTCGAGTTGCGGCAGGTGCTCTCGACTTATGACGGGGCCCTCAGGGACACGCTCTGGTGGGCTCAGGAAAGGCCAGTCCCCATGCGAGTTCCTCGGGGGCCTCTCGGGATTCCTCTCCCGTCGATGCCGCAGCCTAAGACCTTGTGTGGAGTCGGGGTCGGAACCTAGGATTCCTCTCCAGTGCTGACATGGATCATGGGGTACTTCTGGAGTCTCCCCAGGGGAGTCAGTCCTCGTCTCGAATGCGGGCATGCACTTGCGCTTTCCTCCAAAGCGGTAGCAGCAGTGTCACTCAGTCCGCCGCGTGGAGCAAAGGATCTATGGTTTTCCCTCGAGTCTTTCCCGCGAGGCTTTCCCAGGAAGCTTTCCCGCAGGGCTGTGCCACGTGCACACGTGGTGGGAGTCGATCCTCGGCTTGAACGTCAAGGCAGTGAAGGGAAAACAGGTTTCTCTGGAATGGACTAAAGCATCAGGGGGACTCTTGGAATGGTGGCACGACCCTGGAGTTCCTCTCGCCTATCCTGTGGAGAGCGCCTCCTCTTGAGAGGCGACGGGAACGCCGGGAATTCTTTCCCTATGAAACAGGGAAAGGATCCCACATCTCGAGCTTGGAGGCGGAAACGGGGCTCCCCTGGATATGTGCGGGACCCTCGTGCTTCCTCTCGAGTGGAGACGGGTATGTCGGGGAACTTCTTGAGTTGCAGCAAGGGTGTGAAGGACCCTTTGGAAATTCCAGTGGTTAGATGTGATTAGCCTCGAGAATCCTCTGCGGAAATGGGCCTCATCTAGCCTGGAGGGCAAAACCTCCTGGATTTTCTCGAGTTGCGGCAGGTGCTCTCGACTTATGACGGGGACCTCAGGGACCCGCTCTGGTGGCCTCAGGAAAGGCCAGTCCCCATGCGAGTTCCTCGGGGGCCTCTCGGGATTCCTCTCCCATCGATGCCGGGGCCTAAGACCTTGTGTGGAGTCGGGTTCGGAACCTAGGATTCCTCTCCAGTGCTGACATGGATCTTGGGGTACCTTGGAGTCTCCCCATGGGAGTCAGTCCTTGTCTGGAATGCGGGCATGCACTTGCGCTTTCCTCCAAAGCGGTAGCAGCAGTTTCACGCAGTCCGCCGCGTGGAGCAAAGGATCTATGGTTTTCCCTCGAGTCTTTCCCACGAGGCTTTCCCACAGGGCTGTCACACGTGCACACGTGGTGGGAGTCGATCCTCGGCTTGAACGTCAAGGCAGTGCAGGGAAAACAGATTCCTCTGAAATGGACTGACACATCTGGGGGTCTCTTGGAATGGTGGCACGACCCTGGAGTTCCTCTCACCTTTCCTGTTGAGAGTGCCTCCTCTTGAGATGCGACGGGAACGCCGGGAATTCTTTCCCTAGGAAAGAGGGAAAGGATCCCTCATCTCGAGCTAGGAGGCGGAAACGGGGCTCCCCTGGATGTGTGCGGGACCCTCGTGCTTCCTTTCGAGTGGAGACGGGTATGTCGGGGAACTTCTTGAGTTCCAGCAAGGTTGTGAAGGACCCTTTGAAAGTTCAAGTGGTTAGATGTGATTAGCCTCGAGAAGCCTCAGCGGAAATGGGCCTCATCTCGCCTGGAGGGCAAAACCTCCTGGATTTTCTCGAGTTGCGGCAGGTGCTCTCGACTAACGACGGGTCCTCAGGGACCTACTCTGCTGGCCTCAGGAAAGGCCAGTCCCCATGCGAGTTCCTCGGGGGCCTCTCGGGATTGCTCTCCCGTTGATGTCGGGGCCTAAGACCTTGTGTGGAGTCGGGGCCGGGACCTGAGGATTCCTCTCCTGTGCTGACATGGATCTTGGGGTACTTCTGGAGTCTCCCCAGGGGAGTCAGTCCTCATCTAGAATGAGGGCATGCACTTGCGCTTTCCTCCAGAGCGGTAGCAGGAGTGTCACGCAGTCCACCGCGTGGAGCAAAGGATCTATGGTTTTCCCTCGAAACTTTCCCACGAGGCTTTCCCACGAGGCTTTCCCACAGGGCTGTCCCACGTGCACACGTGGTGGGAGTCGATCCTCGTCTTCAACGTCAAGGCAGTGCAGGGAAAACAGATTCCCCTGGAATTGACTGACACATCTGGGGGACTCTTGGAATGGTGGCACGACCCTGGAGTTCCTCTCGCCTTTCCTGTGGATAGCGCCTCCTCTTGAGATGCGACGGGAACGCCGGGAATTCTTTCCCTACGAAACAGGGAAATGATCCCTCATCTCGAGCTAGGAGGCGGAAACGGGGCTCCCCTGGATGTGTGAGAGACCCTCTTGCTTCATCTCGAGTGGAGAGGGGTATGTCGGGGAACTTCTTGAGTTGCAGCAAGGGTGTTAAGGACCCTTTGGAAGTACCAGTGGTTAGATGTGATTAGCCTCGAGAAGCCTCAGCGGAAATGGGCCTCATCTCGCCTGGAGGCTAAAACCTCCTGGATTTTCTCCAGTTGGGGCAGGTGCTCTCGACTTACGACGGGGCCCTCAGGGACCCGCTCTGGTGGCCTCAGGAAAGGCTAGTTCCCATGCGAGTTCCTCGGGGGCCTCTCGGGATTCCTCTCCCGTCGATGCTGGGGCCTAAGACCTTGTGTGGAGTCTGGGCCGGAACCTGAGGATTCCTCTCCAGTGCTGACATGGATCTTGGGGTACTTCTGGAGTCTCCGCAGGGGAGTCAGTCCTCGTCTCGAATGCGGTCATGCTCTTGCGCTTTCCTCCAGAGCGGTAGGAGCAGTGTCACGCAGTCCGCCGCGTGGATCAAAGGATCTATGGTTTTCCCTCGAGTCTTTCCCACGAGGCTTTCCCACCAGGCTTTCCCACAGGGCTGTGCCACGTGCACACGTGGTGGGAGTCGATCCTCGGCTTGAACGTCAAGGCAGTGCAGGGAAAACAGGTTCCTCTGGAATGGACTGACACATCTGGGGGACTCTTGGAATGGTCACACGACCCTGGAGTTCCTCTCGCCTTTCCTGTGGAGAGCGCCTCCTCTTGAGATGCGACAGGAATGCTGGGAATTCTTTCCCTACGAAACAGGGAAAGGATCCCTCATCTCGAGCTAGGAGGAGGAAACGGGGCTCCCCTGGATGTGTGCGGGAACCTCGTGCTTCCTCTCGGGTGGAGACAGGTATGTCGGGGAACTTCTTGAGTTGCAGCAAGGGTGTGAAGGACCCTTTGGAAGTTCCAGTGGTTAGATGTGATTAGCCTCGAGAAGCCTCAGCGGAAATGGGCCTCATCTCGCCTGGAGGGCAAAACCTCCTGGATTTTCTCGAGTTGCGGCAGGTGCTCTCGACTTACGACGGGGCCCTCAGGGACCCGCTCTGGTGGCCTCAGGAAAGGCCAGTCCCCATGCGAGTTCCTCGGGGGCCTCTCGGGATTCCTCTCCCGGCGATGCCGGAGCCTAAGACCTTGTGTGGAGTCGGGTTCGGAACCTAGGATTCCTCTCCAGTGCTGACATGGATCTTGGGGTACCTTGGAGTCTCCCCATGGGAGTCAGTCCTTGTCTGGAATGCGGGCATGCACTTGCACTTTCCTCCAGAGCGGTAGCAGCAGTGTCACCCAGTCCGCCGCGTGGAGCAAAGGATCTATGGTTTTCCCTCGAGTCTTTCCCACAAGGCTTTCCCACGAGGCTTTCCCACAGGGCTGTCCCACGTGCACACGTGGTGGGAGTCGATCCTAGGCTTGAACGTCAATGCAGTGCAGGGAAAACAGGTTCCTCTGGAATGGACTGACACATCTGGGGGACTCTTGGAATGGTGGCACGACCCTGGAGTTCCTCTCGCCTTTCCTGTGGAGAGCGCCTCCTCTTGATATGCGACGAGAACGCCGGGAACTTTTTCCCTACGAAACAGGAAAGGATCCCTCATCTCGAGCTAGGAGGCGGAAACGGGGCTCCCCTGGATGTGTGCGGAACCCTCGTGCTTTCTCTCGAGTGGAGACGGGTATGTCGGGGAACTACTTGAGTTGCAGCAAGGGTGTGAAGGACCCTTTGGAAGTTCCAGTGGTTAGATGTGATTAGCCTCGAGAAGCCTCAGCGGAAATGGGCCTCATCTCGCCTGGAGGGCAAAACCTCCTGGATTTTCTCGAGTGCGGCAGGTGCTCTCGACTTATGACGGGGACCTCAGGGACCCGCTCTGGTGGCCTCAGGAAAGGCCAGTCCCCATGCGAGATCCTCGGGGGCCTCTCGGGATTGCTCTCCCGTCGATTCCGGGGCCTAAGACCTTGTGTGGAGTAGGGGCCGGGACCTGAGGATTCCTCTCCTGTGCTGACATGGATCTTGGGGTACTTCTGGAGGCTCCCCAGGGGAGTCAGTCCTCGTCTCGAATGCGGGCATGCACTTGCGCTTTCCTCCAGAGCGGTAGCAGCAGTGTCACGCAGTCCTCCGCGTGGAGCAAAGGATCTATGGTTTCCCTCGAGTCTTCCCACGAGGCTTTCCCACGAGGCTTTCCCACAGGGCTGTCCCACGTGCACACGTGGTGGGAGTCGATCCTCGGCTTCAACGTCAAGGCAGTGCAGGGAACACAGATTCCTCTGGAATGGACTGACACATCTGGGGGTCTCTTGGAATGGTGGCACGACCCTGGAGTTCCTCTCGCCTTTCCTGTGGAGAGCGCCTCCTCTTGAGATGTGACGGGAACGCCGGGAATTCTTTCCCTACGAAACAGGGAAAGGATCCCTCATCTCGAGCTAGGGGGCGGAAACGGGGCTCCCCTGGATGTGTGCGGGACCCCACGTTCTTTTTCTCGAGTGGAGACGGGTATGTCGGGTAACTTCTTGAGTTGCAGCAAGGGTGTGAAGGACCCTTTGTGAGTTCCAGTGGTTAGATATGATTAGCCTCGAGAAGCCTCAGCGGAAATGGGCCTCATCTCGCCTAGAGGGCAAAACCTCCAGGATTTTCTCGAGTTGCGGCAGGTGCTCTCGACTTACGACGGGGCCCTCAGGGACCCGCTCTGGTGGCCTCAGGAAAGCCCAGTCCCCATGCGAATTTCTCGGGGGCCTCTTGGGATTCCTCTCCCATCGATGCCGGTGCCTAAGACCTTGGGTGGAGTCGGGTTCGGAACCTAGGATTCCTCTCCAGTGCTGACATGGATCTTGGGGTACCTTGGAGTCTCCCCATGGGAGTCAGTGCTTGTCTCGAATGCGGGCATGAACTTGCGCTTTCCTCCAGAGCGGTAGCAGCAGTGTCACGCAGTCCGCCGCGTGGAGTAAAGGATCTATGGTTTTCCCTCGAGTCTTTCCCTCCAGGCTTTCCCACAGGGCTTTCCCACGTGCACACGTGGTGGGAGTTGATCCTCGTCTTGAACGTCAAGGCAGTTCATTGAAAGCAGGTTCCTCTGGAATGGACTGACACATCTGGGGGACTCTTGGAATGGTGGCACGACCCTGGAGTTCCTCTCGCCTTTCCTGTGGAGAGCGCCTCCTCTTGAGAAGCGACGGGAACGCCAGGAACTCTTTCCCTACGAAACAGGAAAGGATCCCTCATCTCGAGCTAGGAGGCGGAAACGGGGCTCCCCTGGATGTGTGCGGGACCCCACGTGCTTCCTCTCGAGTGGAGAGGGTATGTCGGGGAACTTCTTGAGTTGCAGCAAGGGTGTGAAGGACCCTTTGGAAGTTCCAGTGGTTAGATGTGTTGAGCCTCGACAAGCCTCAGCGGAAATGGGCCTCATCTCGCCTGGAGGGCAAAACCTCCTGGATTTTCTCGAGTTGCGGCAGGTGCTCTCGACTTACGACGGGGCCCTCAGGGACCCGCTCTGGTGGCCTCAGGAAAGGCCAGTCCCCATGCGAGTTCCTCAGACGCCTCTCGGGACTCCTATCCCGTCGATGCCGGGGCCTAAGACCTTGTGTGGAGTCGGGGCCGGATCCTGAGGATTCCTCTCCAGTGCTGACATGGATCTTGAGGTAATTCTGGAGTCTCCCCAGGGGAGTCAGTCCTCGTCTCGAATGCGGGCATGCACTTGCGCTTTCCTCCAGAGCGGTAGCAGCAGTGTCATGCACTCCGCCGCGTGGAGCAAAGGATCTATGGTTTTCCCTCGAGTCTTTCCCACAAGGCTTTTCCACGAGGCTTTCCCACAGGGCTGTGCCGCGTGCACACGTGGTGGGAGTCGATCCTCGGCTTGAACGTCAAGGCAGTTCATTGAAAGCAGGTTCCTCTGGAATGGACTGACACATCTGGGGGACTCTTGGAATGGTGGCACGACCCTGGAGTTCCTCTCGCCTTTCCTGTGGAGAGCGCCTCCTCTTGAGATGCGACGGGAACGCCAGGAACTCTTTCCCTACGAAACAGGAAAGGATCCCTCATCTCGAGCTAGGAGGCGGAAACGGGGCTCCCCTGGATGTGTGCGGGACCCCACGTGCTTCCTCTCGAGTGGAGAGGGTATGTCGGGGAACTTCTTGAGTTGCAGCAAGGGTGTGAAGGACCCTTTGGAAGTTCCAGTGGTTAGATGTGTTGAGCCTCGACAAGCCTCAGCGGAAATGGGCCTCATCTCGCCTGGAGGGCAAAACCTCCTGGATTTTCTCGAGTTGCGGCAGGTGCTCTCGACTTACGACGGGGCGCGCAGGGACCCGCTCTGGTGGCCTCAGGAAAGGCCAGTCCCCATGCGAGTTCCTCAGGCGCCTCTCGGGACTCCTATCCCGTCGATGCCGGGGCCTAAGACCTTGTGTGGAGTCGGGGCCGGAACCTGAGGATTCCTCTCCAGTGCTGACATGGATCTTGAGGTAATTCTGGAGTCTCCCCAGGGGAGTCAGTCCTCGTCTCGAATGCGGGCATGCACTTGCGCTTTCCTCCAGAGCGGTAGCAGCAGTGTCACGCAGTCCGCAGCGTGGAGCAAAGGATCTATGGTTTTCCCTCGAGTCTTTCCCACAAGGCTTTCCCACGAGGCTTTCCCACAGGGCTGTCCCACGTGCACACGTGGTGGGAGTCGATCCTCGGCTTGAACGTCAATGCAGTGCAGGGAAAACAGGTTCCTCTGGAATGGACTGACACATCTGGGGGACTCTTGGAATGGTGGCACGACCCTGGAGTTCCTCTCGCCTTTCCTGTGGAGAGCGCCTCCTCTTGATATGCGACGAGAACGCCGGGAACTTTTTCCCTACGAAACAGGAAAGGATCCCTCATCTCGAGCTAGGAGGCGGAAACGGGGCTCCCCTGGATGTGTGCGGGACCCTCGTGCTTTCTCTCGAGTGGAGACGGGTATGTCGGGGAACTACTTGAGTTGCAGCAAGGGTGTGAAGGACCCTTTGGAAGTTCCAGTGGTTAGATGTGATTAGCCTCGAGAAGCCTCAGCGGAAATGGGCCTCATCTCGCCTGGAGGGCAAAACCTCCTGGATTTTCTCGAGTGCGGCAGGTGCTCTCGACTTATGACGGGGACCTCAGGGACCCGCTCTGGTGGCCTCAGGAAAGGCCAGTCCCCATGCGAGATCCTCGGGGGCCTCTCGGGATTGCTCTCCCGTCGATTCCGGGGCCTAAGACCTTGTGTGGAGTAGGGGCCGGGACCTGAGGATTCCTCTCCTGTGCTGACATGGATCTTGGGGTACTTCTGGAGGCTCCCCAGGGGAGTCAGTCCTCGTCTCGAATGCGGGCATGCACTTGCGCTTTCCTCCAGAGCGGTAGCAGCAGTGTCACGCAGTCCTCCGCGTGGAGCAAAGGATCTATGGTTTCCCTCGAGTCTTCCCACGAGGCTTTCCCACGAGGCTTTCCCACAGGGCTGTCCCACGTGCACACGTGGTGGGAGTCGATCCTCGGCTTCAACGTCAAGGCAGTGCAGGGAACACAGATTCCTCTGGAATGGACTGACACATCTGGGGGTCTCTTGGAATGGTGGCACGACCCTGGAGTTCCTCTCGCCTTTCCTGTGGAGAGCGCCTCCTCTTGAGATGTGACGGGAACGCCGGGAATTCTTTCCCTACGAAACAGGGAAAGGATCCCTCATCTCGAGCTAGGGGGCGGAAACGGGGCTCCCCTGGATGTGTGCGGGACCCCACGTTCTTTTTCTCGAGTGGAGACGGGTATGTCGGGGAACTTCTTGAGTTGCAGCAAGGGTGTGAAGGACCCTTTGGAAGTTCCAGTGGTTAGATGTGTTGAGCCTCGACAAGCCTCAGCGGAAATGGGCCTCATCTCGCCTGGAGGGCAAAACCTCCTGGATTTTCTCGAGTTGCGGCAGGTGCTCTCGACTTACGACGGGGCCCTCAGGGACCCGCTCTGGTGGCCTCAGGAAAGGCCAGTCCCCATGCGAGTTCCTCAGGCGCCTCTCGGGACTCCTATCCCGTCGATGCCGGGGCCTAAGACCTTGTGTGGAGTCGGGGCCGGAACCTGAGGATTCCTCTCCAGTGCTGACATGGATCTTGAGGTAATTCTGGAGTCTCCCCAGGGGAGTCAGTCCTCGTCTCGAATGCGGGCATGCACTTGCGCTTTCCTCCAGAGCGGTAGCAGCAGTGTCATGCACTCCGCCGCGTGGAGCAAAGGATCTATGGTTTTCCCTCGAGTCTTTCCCACAAGGCTTTTCCACGAGGCTTTCCCACAGGGCTGTGCCACGTGCACACGTGGTGGGAGTCGATCCTCGGCTTGAACGTCAAGGCAGTTCATTGAAAGCAGGTTCCTCTGGAATGGACTGACACATCTGGGGGACTCTTGGAATGGTGGCACGACCCTGGAGTTCCTCTCGCCTTTCCTGTGGAGAGCGCCTCCTCTTGAGATGCGACGGGAACGCCAGGAACTCTTTCCCTACGAAACAGGAAAGGATCCCTCATCTCGAGCTAGGAGGCGGAAACGGGGCTCCCCTGGATGTGTGCGGGACCCCACGTGCTTCCTCTCGAGTGGAGAGGGTATGTCGGGGAACTTCTTGAGTTGCAGCAAGGGTGTGAAGGACCCTTTGGAAGTTCCAGTGGTTAGATGTGTTGAGCCTCGACAAGCCTCAGCGGAAATGGGCCTCATCTCGCCTGGAGGGCAAAACCTCCTGGATTTTCTCGAGTTGCGGCAGGTGCTCTCGACTTACGACGGGGCCCTCAGGGACCCGCTCTGGTGGCCTCAGGAAAGGCCAGTCCCCATGCGAGTTCCTCAGGCGCCTCTCGGGACTCCTATCCCGTCGATGCCGGGGCCTAAGACCTTGTGTGGAGTCGGGGCCGGAACCTGAGGATTCCTCTCCAGTGCTGACATGGATCTTGAGGTAATTCTGGAGTCTCCCCAGGGGAGTCAGTCCTCGTCTCGAATGCGGGCATGCACTTGCGCTTTCCTCCAGAGCGGTAGCAGCAGTGTCATGCACTCCACCGCGTGGAGCAAAGGATCTATGGTTTTCCCTCGAGTCTTTCCCACAAGGCTTTTCCACGAGGCTTTCCCACAGGGCTGTGCCACGTGCACACGTGGTGGGAGTCGATCCTCGGCTTGAACGTCAAGACAGTGCAGGGAAAACACGTTCCTCTGGAATGGACTGACACATCTGGGGGACTCTTGGAATGGTGGCACGACCCTGGAGTTCCTCTCGCGTTTCCTGTCGAGAGCGCCTCCTCTTGAGATGCGACGGGAACGCCGGGAATTCTTTCCCTACGAAACAGGGAAAGGATCCCTCATCTCGAGCTAGAAGGCGGAATCGGGGCTCCCCTGGATGTGTGCGGGACCCTCGTGCTTCCTCTCGAGTGGAGACGGGTATGTCGGGGAACTTCTTGAGTTGCAGCAAGGGTGTGAAGAACCCTTTGGAAGTTCCAGTGGTTAGATGTGATTAGCCTCGAGAAACTTCAGCGGAAATGGGCCTCATCTCTCCTGGAGGGCAAAACCTCCTGGATTTTCTCGAGTTGCGGCAGGTGCTCTCGACTTACGACGGGGACCTCAGGGACCCGCTCTGGTGGCCTCAGGAAAGGCCAGTCCCCATGCGAGTTACTCGGGGGCCTCTCGGGATTGCTCTCCCGTCGATGCCGGGGCCTAAGACCTTGTGTGGAGTAGGGGCGGGGACCTGAGGATTCCTCTCCTGTGCTGACATGGATCTTGAGGTATTTCTGGAGGCTCCCCAGGGGAGTCAGTCCTCGTCTCGAATGCGGGCATGCACTTGCGCTTTCCTCCAGAGCGGTAGCAGCAGTGTCACCCAGTCCTCCGCGTGGAGCAAAGGATCTATGGTTTTCCTCGAGTCTTCCCACGAGGCTTTCCCAAGAGGCTTTCCCACAGGGCTGTCCCACGTGCACACGTGGTGGGAGTCGATCCTCGGCTTCAACGTCAAGGCAGTGCAGGGAACACAGATTCCTCTGGAATGGACTGACACATCTGGGGGTCTCTTGGAACGGTGGCACGACCTAGGAGTTCCTCTCGACTTTCCTGTGGAGAGCGCCTCCTCTTGAGATGCGACGGGAACGCCGGGAATTCTTTCCCTAAGAAACAGGGAAAGGATCCCTCATCTCGAGATAGGGGGCAGAAACGGGGCTCCCCTGGATGTGTGCGGGACCCCACGTTCTTCCTCTCCAGTGGAGACGGGTATGTCGGGGAACTTCTTGAGTTACAGCAAGGGTGTGAAGGACCCTTTGTGAGTTCCAGTGGTTAGATGTGATTAGCCTCGAGAAGCCTCAGCGGAAACGGGCCTCATCTCGCCTAGAGGGCAAAACCTCCAGGATTTTCTCGAGTTGTGGCAGGTGCTCTCGACTTACGACGGGGCCCTCAGGGACCCGCTCTGGTGGCCTCAGGAAAGCCCAGTCTCCATGCGAATTCCTCGGGGGCCTCTCGGGATTTCTCTCCCGTCGATGCCGGTGCCTAAGACCTTGTGTGGAGTCGGGTTCGGAACCTAGGATTCCTCTCCAGTGCTGACATGGATCTTGGGGTACCTTGGAGTCTCCCCATGGAAGTCAGTGCTTGTCCGAATGCGGGCATGCACTTGCGCTTTCCTCCACAGCGGTAGCAGCAGTGTCACGCAGTCCGCCGCGTGGAGTAAAGGATCTATGGTTTTCCCTCGAGTCTTTCCCTCCAGGCTTTCCCACAGGGCTTTCCCACGTGCACACGTGGTGGGAGTTGATCCTCGTCTTGAACGTCAAGGCATTTCAGGGAAAACAGGTTCCTCTGGAATGGACTGACACATCTGGCGGACTCTTGGAATGGTGGCACGACCCTGGAGTTCCTCTCGCCTTTCCTGTGGAGAGCGCCTCCTCTTGAGATGCGACGGGAACGCCGGGAATTCTTTCCCTACGAAACAGGGAAAGGATCCCTCATCTCGAGCTAGGAGGCGGAAACGGGGCTCCCCTGGATGTGTGCGGGACCCTCGTGCTTCCTCTCGAGTGGAGACGGGTATGTCTGGGAACTTCTTGAGTTGCAGCAAGGGTGTGAAGGACCCTTTGGAAGTTCCAGTGGTTAGATGTGATTAGCCTCGAGAAGCCTCTGCGGAAATGGGCCTCATGTCGCCTGGAGGGCAAAACCTCCTGGATTTTCTCGAGTTGCGGCAGGTGCTCTCGACTTACGACGGGGACCTCAGGGACCCGCTCTGGTGGCCTCAGGAAAGGCCAGTCCCCATGCGAGTTCCTCGGGGGCCTCTCGGGATTCCTCTCCCGTCGATGCCAGGGCCTAAGACCTTGTGTGGAGTCGGGGCCGGAACCTGAGGATTCCTCTCCACTGCTGACATGGATCTTGGGGTACTTCTGGAGTCTCCCCAGGGGAGTCAGTCCTCGTCTCGAATGCGGGCATGCACTTGCGCTTTCCTCCAGAGCGGTAGCAGCAGTGTCACGCAGTCCTCCGCGTGGAGCAAAGGATCTATGGTTTCCCTCGAGTCTTCCCACGAGGCTTTCCCACGAGGCTTTCCCACAGGGCTGTCCCACGTGCACACGTGGTGGGAGTCGATCCTCGGCTTCAACGTCAAGGCAGTGCAGGGAACACAGATTCCTCTGGAATGGACTGACACATCTGGGGGTCTCTTGGAATGGTGGCACGACCCTGGAGTTCCTCTCGCCTTTCCTGTGGAGAGCGCCTCCTCTTGAGATGTGACGGGAACGCCGGGAATTCTTTCCCTACGAAACAGGGAAAGGATCCCTCATCTCGAGCTAGGGGGCGGAAACGGGGCTCCCCTGGATGTGTGCGGGACCCCACGTTCTTCCTCTCGAGTGGAGACGGGTATGTCGGGGAACTTCTTGAGTTGCAGCAAGGGTGTGAAGGACCCTTTGTGAGTTCCAGTGGTTAGATGTGATTAGCCTCGAGAAGCCTCAGCGGAAACGGGCCTCATCTCGCCTAGAGGGCAAAACCTCCAGGATTTTCTCGAGTTGCGGCAGGTGCTCTCGACTTACGACGGGGCCCTCAGGGACCCGCTCTGGTGGCCTCAGGAAAGCCCAGTCCCCATTCGAATTTCTCGGGGGCCCCTTGGGATTCCTCTCCCATCGATGCCGGTGCCTAAGCCCTTGGGTGGAGTCGGGTTCGGAACCTAGGATTCCTCTCCAGTGCTGACATGGATCTTGGGGTACCTTGGAGTCTCCCCATGGGAGTCAGTGCTGGTCTCGAATGCGGGCATGAACTTGCGCTTTCCTCCAGAGCGGTAGCAGCAGTGTCACGCAGTCCGCCGCGTGGAGTAAAGGATCTATGGTTTTCCCTCGAGTCTTTCCCTCCAGGCTTTCCCACAGGGCTTTCCCACGTGCACACGTGGTGGGAGTTGATCCTCGTCTTGAATGTCAAGGCAGTTCATTGAAAGCAGGTTCCTCTGGAATGGACTGACACATCTGGGGGACTCTTGGAATGGTGGCACGACCCTGGAGTTCCTCTCGCCTTTCCTGTGGAGAGCGCCTCCTCTTGAGATGCGACGGGAACGCCGGGAATTCTTTCCCTACGAAACAGGGAAAGGATCCCTCATCTCGAGCTAGGAGGCGGAAACGGGGCTCCCCTGGATGTGTGCGGGACCCTCGTGCTTCCTCTCGAGTGGAGACGGTATGTCGGGGAACTTCTTGAGTTGCAGCAAGGGTGTGAAGGACCCTTTGGAAGTTCCAGTGGTTAGATGTGATTAGCCTCGAGAAGCCTCTGCGGAAATGGGCCTCATGTCGCCTGGAGGGCAAAACCTCCTGGATTTTCTCGAGTTGCGGCAGGTGCTCTCGACTTACGACGGGGCCCTCAGGGACCCGCTCTGGTGGCCTCAGGAAAGGCCAGTCCCCATGCGAGTTCCTCGGGGGCCTCTCGGGATTCCTCTCCCGTCGATGCCAGGGCCTAAGACCTTGTGTGGAGTCGGGGCCGGAACCTGAGGATTCCTCTCCACTGCTGACATGGATCTTGGGGTACTTCTGGAGTCTCCCCAGGGGAGTCAGTCCTCGTCTCGAATGCGGGCATGCACTTGCACTTTCCTCCAGAGCGGTAGCAGCAGTGTCACGCAGTCCGCCGCGTGGAGCAAAGGATCTATGGTTTTCCCTCGAGTCTTTCCCACGAGGCTTTCCCACGAGGCCTTCCCACAGGGCTGTCCCACGTGCACACGTGGTGGGAGTCGATCCTCGGCTTGAACGTCAAGGCAGTGCAGGGAAAACAGGTTCCTCTGGAATGGACTGACACATCTGGGGGACTCTTGGAATGGTGGCAAGACCCTGGAGTTCCTCTCGCCTTTCCTGGGGAGAGCGCCTCCTCTTGAGATGCGACGGGAACACCGGGAATTCTTTCCCTACGAAACAGGGAAAGGATCCCTCATCTCGAGCTAGGAGGCGGAATCGGGGCTCCCCTGGATGTGTGCGGGACCCTCGTGCTTCCTCTCGAGTGGAGACGGGTATGTCGGGGAACTTCTTGAGTTGCAGCAAGGGTGTGAAGAACCCTTTGGAAGTTCCAGTGGTTAGATGTGATTAGCCTCGAGAAACCTCAGCGGAAATGGGCCTCATCTCTCCTGGAGGGCAAAACCTCCTGGATTTTCTCGAGTTGCGGCAGGTGCTCTCGACTTACGACGGGGACCTCAGGGACCCGCTCTGGTGGCCTCAGGAAAGGCCAGTCCCCATGCGAGTTCCTCGGGGGCCTCTCGGGATTGCTCTCCCGTCGATGCCGGGGCCTAAGACCTTGTGTGGAGTAGGGGCGGGGACCTGAGGATTCCTCTCCTGTGCTGACATGGATCTTGGGGTACTTCTGGAGGCTCCCCAGGGGAGTCAGTCCTCGTCTCGAATGCGGGCATGCACTTGCGCTTTCCTCCAGAGCGGTAGCAGCAGTGTCACCCAGTCCTCCGCGTGGAGCAAAGGATCTATGGTTTTCCTCGAGTCTTCCCACGAGGCTTTCCCAAGAGGCTTTCCCACAGGGCTGTCCCACGTGCACACGTGGTGGGAGTCGATCCTCGGCTTCAACGTCAAGGCAGTGCAGGGAACACAGATTCCTCTGGAATGGACTGACACATCTGGGGGTCTCTTGGAACGGTGGCACGACCTAGGAGTTCCTCTCGACTTTCCTGTGGAGAGCGCCTCCTCTTGAGATGCGACGGGAACGCCGGGAATTCTTTCCCTAAGAAACAGGGAAAGGATCCCTCATCTCGAGATAGGGGGCAGAAACGGGGCTCCCCTGGATGTGTGCGGGACCCCACGTTCTTCCTCTCCAGTGGAGACGGGTATGTCGGGGAACTTCTTGAGTTACAGCAAGGGTGTGAAGGACCCTTTGTGAGTTCCAGTGGTTAGATGTGAGTAGCCTCGAGAAGCCTCAGCGGAAACGGGCCTCATCTCGCCTAGAGGGCAAAACCTCCAGGATTTTCTCGAGTTGTGGCAGGTGCTCTCGACTTACGACGGGGCCCTCAGGGACCCGCTCTGGTGGCCTCAGGAAAGCCCAGTCACCATGCGAATTCCTCGGGGGCCTCTCGGGATTTCTCTCCCGTCGATGCCGGTGCCTAAGACCTTGTGTGGAGTCGGGTTCGGAACCTAGGATTCCTCTCCAGTGCTGACATGGATCTTGGGGTACCTTGGAGTCTCCCCATGGAAGTCAGTGCTTGTCTCGAATGCGGGCATGCACTTGCGCTTTCCTCCACAGCGGTAGCAGCAGTGTCACGCAGTCCGCCGCGTGGAGTAAAGGATCTATGGTTTTCCCTCGAGTCTTTCCCTCCAGGCTTTCCCACAGGGCTTTCCCACGTGCACACGTGGTGGGAGTTGATCCTCGTCTTGAACGTCAAGGCAGTTCAGGGAAAACAGGTTCCTCTGGAATGGACTGACACATCTGGGGGACTCTTGGAATGGTGGCACGACCCTGGAGTTCCTCTCGCCTTTCCTGTGGAGAGCGCCTCCTCTTGAGATGCGACGGGAACGCCGGGAATTCTTTCCCTACGAAACAGGGAAAGGATCCCTCATCTCGAGCTAGGAGGCGGAAACGGGGCTCCCCTGGATGTGTGCGGGACCCTCGTGCTTCCTCTCGAGTGGACACGGGTATGTCTGGGAACTTCTTGAGTTGCAGCAAGGGTGTGAAGGACCCTTTTAAAGTTCCAGTGGTTAGATGTGATTAGCCTCGAGAAGCCTCTGCGGAAATGGGCCTCATGTCGCCTGGAGGCCAAAACCTCCTGGATTTTCTCGAGTTGCGGCAGGTGCTCTCGACTTACGACGGGGACCTCAGGGACCCGCTCTGGTGGCCTCAGGAAAGGCCAGTCCCCATGCGAGTTCCTCGGGGGCCTCTCGGGATTCCTCTCCCGTCGATGCCAGGGCCTAAGACCTTGTGTGGAGTCGGGGCCGGAACCTGAGGATTCCTCTCCACTGCTGACATGGATCTTGGGGTACTTCTGGAGTCTCCCCAGGGGAGTCAGTCCTCGTCTCGAATGCGGGCATGCACTTGCACTTTCCTCCAGAGCGGTAGCAGCAGTGTCACGCAGTCCGCCGCGTGGAGCAAAGGATCTATGGTTTTCCCTCGAGTCTTTCCCACGAGGCTTTCCCACGAGGCCTTCCCACAGGGCTGTCCCACGTGCACACGTGGTGGGAGTCGATCCTCGGCTTGAACGTCAAGGCAGTGCAGGGAAAACAGGTTCCTCTGGAATGGACTGACACATCTGGGGGACTCTTGGAATGGTGGCAAGACCCTGGAGTTCCTCTCGCCTTTCCTGGGGAGAGCGCCTCCTCTTGAGATGCGACGGGAACACCGGGAATTCTTTCCCTACGAAACAGGGAAAGGATCCCTCATCTCGAGCTAGGAGGCGGAATCGGGGCTCCCCTGGATATGCGCGTGACCCGTGTGCTTCTTATCCAGTGGAGACGGGTATGTCGGGGAACTTCTTGAGTTCCAGCAAGGGTGTTAAGGACCCTTTGGAAGTTCCAGTGGTTAGATGTGATTAGCCTCGAGAAGCCTCAGCGGAAATGGGCCTCATCTCGCCTGGAGGGCAAAACCTCCTGGATTTTCTCGAGTGCGGCAGGTGCTCTCGACTTACGACAGGGCCCTCAGGGACCCGCTCTGGTGGCCTCAGGAAAGCCCAGTCCCCATGCGAGTTCCTCGGGGGCCTCTCGGGATTGCTCTCCCGTCGAGGCCGGGGCCTAAGACCGTGTGTGGAGTCGGGGCCGGAACCTGAGGATTCCTCTCCAGTGCTGACATGGATCTTGGGGTACTTCTGGAGTCTCCCCAGGGGAGTCAGTCCTCGTCTCGAATGCGGGCATGCACTTGCGTTTTCCTCCAGAGCGGTAGCAGCAGTGTCACGCAGTCCGCCGAGTGGAGCAAAGGATCTATGGTTTTCCCTCGAGTCTTTCCCACGAGGCTTTCCCACAGGGCTGTCCCACGTGCACACGTGGTGGGAGTCGATCCTCGGCTTGAACGTCAAGGCAGTGCAGGGAAAACTGGTTCCTCTGGAATGGACTGACACATCTGGGGGACTCTTGGAATGGTGGCACGACCCTGGAGTTCCTCTCGCCTTTCCTGGGAGAGCGCCTCCTCTTGGGATGCGACGGGAACGCCGGGAATTCTTTCCCTACGAAACAGTGAAAGTATCCCTCATCTCGAGCTAGGAGGCAGAAACGGGGCTCCCCTGGATGTGTGCGGGACGCTCGTGCTTCCTCTCGAGTGGAGACTGGTATGTCGCGGAACTTCTTCAGTTGCAGCAAGGGTGTGAAGGACCCTTTGGAAGTTCCAGTGGTTAGATGTGACTAGCCTCGAGAAGCCTCACTGGAAATGGGCCTCATCTCGCCTGGAGGGCAAAACCTCCTGGATTTTCTCGAGTTGCGGCAGGTGCTCTTGACTTACGACGGGGCCCTCAGGGACCTGCACTGGTGGCGTCAGGAAAGGCGATTCACCATGCGAGTTCCTCGGGGGCCTCTCGGGATTCCTCTCCCGTCGATGCCGGGGCCTAAGACCTTGTGTGGAGTCGGGGTCGGAACCTAGGATTCCTCTCCAGTGCTGACATGGATCTTGGGGTACTTCTGGAGTCTCCCCAGGGGAGTCAGTCCTCGTCTCGAATGCGGGCATGCACTTGCGCTTTCCTCCAGAGCGGTAGCAGTAGTGTCACGCAGTCCGCCACGTGGTGCAAAGGATCTATGGTTTTCCCTCAAGTCTTTCCCAAGAGGCTTTCCCACGAGGCTTTCCCACAGGGCTGTCCCACGTGCACACGTGGTGGGAGTCGATCCTCGGCTTGAACATCAAGGCAGTGCAGGGAAAACAGGTTCCTCTGGAATGGACTGACACATCTGGGGGACTCTTGGAATGGTGGCACGACCCTGGAGTTCCTCTCGCCTTTCCTGTGGAGAGCGCCTCCTCTTGAGATGTGACGGGAACGCCGGGAATTCTTTCCCTACGAAACAGGGAAAGGATCCCTCATCTCGAACTAGGAGGCCGAAACGGGGCTCCCCTGGATGTGTGCGGGACCCTCGTGCTTCCTCTCGAGTGCAGACGGGTATGTCGGGGAACTTCTTGAGTTGCAGCAAGGGTGTGAAGGACCCTTTGGAAGTTCCAGTGGTTAGATGTGATTAGCCTCGAGAAGCCTCAGTGGAAATGGGCCTCATCTCGCCTGGAGGGGAAAACCTCCTGGATTTTCTCGAGTGCGGCATGTGCTCTCAACTTAAGACGGGGACCTCAGTGAACCGCTCTGGTGGCCTCAGGAAAGGCCAGTCCCATGCGAATTCCACGGGGGCCTCTCGGGTTTGCTCTCCCGTCGATGCCGGGGCCTAAGACCTTGTGTGGAGTAGGGGCCGGACTTGAGGATTCCTCTCCTGTGCTTACATGGATCTTGGGGTACTTCTGGAGTCTCCCCAGGGGAGTCAGTCCTCGTCTCGAATGCGGGCATGCACTTGCGCTTTCCTCCAGAGCGGTAGCAGCAGTGTCACGCAGTCCGCCGCGTGGAGCAAAGGATCTATGGTTTTCCCTCGAGTCTTTCCCACGAGGCTTTCACACGAGGCTTTCCCACAGGGCTGTCCCACGTGCACACGTGGTGGGAGTCGATCCTCGGCTTGAATGTCAAGGCAGTGCGGGTAAAACAGGTTCCTCTGGAATGGACTGACACATCTGGGGGACTCTTGGAATGGTGGCACGACCCTGGAGTTCCTCTCGCCTTTCCTGTGGAGAGCTCCTCCTCTTGAGCTGCGACGGGAACGCCGAGAATTCTTTCCTAACGAAACAGGGAAAAGATCCCTCATCTCCAGCTAGGAGGCGGAAACGGGGCTCCCCTGGATGTGTGCTGGACCCTCGTGCTTCCCCTCGAGTGGAGACGGGTATGTCGGGGAACTTCTTGAGTTGCAGCAAGGTTGTGAAGGACCCTTTGGAAGTTCCAGTGGTTAGATGTGATTAGCCTCGAGAAGCCTCAGCGGAAAAGGGCCTCATCTCGCCTGGAGGGCAAAACCTCCTGGATTTTCTCGAGTTGCGGCAGGTGCTCTCTACTTACGACGGGGACCTCAGGGACCCGCTCTGGTGGCCTCAGGAAAGCCCAGTCCCCATGCGAGTTCCTCGGGGGCCTCTCGGGATTCCTCTCCCGTCGATGCCGGGGCCTAAGACCTTGTGTGGAGTCGGGGTCGGAACCTCGGAATCCTCTCCAGTGCTGACATGGATCTTGGGGTACTTCTGGAGTCTCCCCAGAGAAGTCAGTCCTCGTCTCGAATGCGGGCATGCACTTGCGCTTTCCTCCAGACCGTAGCAGCAGTGTCACGCAGTCCGCCGCGTGGAGCAAAGGATCTATGGTTTTCCCTCGAGTCTTTCCCACGAGGCTTTCCCACAGGGCTGTCCCACGTGCACACGTGGTGGGAGTCGATCCTCGGTTTGAATGTCAAGGCAGTGCAGGGAAAACAGGTTCCTCTGGAATGGACTGACACATCTGGGGGACTCTTGGAATGGTGGCACGACCCTGGAGTTCCTCTCGCCTTTCCTGTGGAGAGCGCCTCCTCTTGAGTTGCGATGGGAACGCCGGGAATTCTTTCCCTACGAAACAGGGAAAGGATCCCTCATCTCGAGTTAGGAGGCGGAAACGGGGCTACCCTGGATGTGTGCGGGACCCTCGTACTTCCATTCGAGTGGAGACGGGTATGTCGGGAAACTTCTTGAGTTGCAGCAAGGGTGTGAAGGACCCTTTGGAAGTTCCAGTGGTTAGATGTGATTAGCTTCGAGAAGCCTCAGTGGAAATGGGCCTCATCTCGCATGGAGAGCAAAACCTCCTGGATTTTCTCGAGTTGCGGCAGGTGCTCTCGACTTACGACGGGGACCTCAGGGACCCGCTCTGGTGGCGTCAGGAAAGGCCAGTCCCCATGCGAGTTCCTCGGGCGCCTCTCGGGATTCCTCTCCCGTCGATGCCGGGGCCTAAGACCTTGTGTGGAGTCGGGGCCTGAACCGGAGGATTCCTCTCCAGTGCTGACATGCATCTTGGGGTACTTAGGGAGTCTCCCCCGGGGAGTCAGTCCTTGTCTCGAATGCGGGCATGCACTTGCGCTTTCCTCCAGAGCGGTAGCAGCAGTGTCACGCAGTCCGCCGCGTGGAGCAAAGGATCTATGGTTTTCCCTCGAGTCTTTCCCACAGGCTTTCCCACGAGGCTTTCCCACAGGGCTGTCCCACGTGCACACGTGGTGGGAGTCGATCCTCGGCTTGAACGTCAAGGCAGTGCAGGGAAAACAGGTTCCTCTGGAATGGACTGACACATCTGGGGGACTCTTGGAATGGTGGCACGACCCTGGAGTTCCTCTAGCCTTTCCTGTGGAGAGCGCCTCCTCTTGAGATGCGACGGGAACGCCAGGAACTCTTTCCCTACGAAACAGGAAAGGATCCCTCATCTCGAGCTAGGAGGCGGAAACGGGGCTCGCCTGGATGTGTGCGGGACCCTCGTGCTTCCTCTCGAGTGGAGACGGGTATGTCTAGGAACTTCTTGAGTTCCAGCAAGGGTGTTAAGGACCCTTTGGAAGTTCCAGTGGTTAGATGTGATTAGCCTCGAGAAGCCTCAGCGGAAATGGGCCTCATGTCGCCTGGAGGGCAAAACCTCCTGGATTTTCCCGAGTGCGGCAGGTGCTCTCGACTTACGACGGGGCCCTCAGGGACCCGCTCTGGTGGCCTCAGGAAAGGCCAGTCCCCATGCGAGTTCCTCGGGGGCCTCTCGGGATTCCTCTCCCGTCGATGCCGGGGCCTAAGACCTTGTGTGGATTCGGGGCCGGAACCTGAGGATTCCTCTCCTGTGCTGACATGGATCTTGGGTTACTTCTGGAGTCTCCCCAGGGGAGTCAGTCCTCGTCTCGAATGCGGGCATGCACTTGCGCTTTCCTCCAGAGCGGTAGCAGCAGTGTCACACAGTCCGCCGCGTGGAAGAAAAGAATCTATGGTTTTCCCTCGAGTCTTTCCCACGAGGCTTTCCCACAGGGCTGTCCCACGTGCATACGTGGTGGGAGTCGATCCTCGGCTTGAACGTCAAGGCAGTGCAGGGAAATCAGTTTCCTCTGGAATGGACTGACACATCTGGTGGACTCTTGGAATGGTGGCACGACCCTGGAGTTCCTCTCGCCTTTCCTGTGGAGAGCGCCTCCTCTTGAGATGCAACGGGAACGCCGGGAATTCTTTCCCTACGAAACAGAGAAAGGATCCCTCATCTCGAGCTAGGAGGAGGAAACGGGGCTCCCCTGTATGTGTGCGGGACCCTCTTGCTTCCTCTCGAGTGGAGACGGGTATGTCGCGGAACTTCTTCAGTTGCAGCAAGGGTGTGAAGGACCCTTTGGAAGTTCCAGTGGTTAGATGTGACTAGCCTCGAGAAGCCTCACTGGAAATGGGCCTCATCTCGCCTGGAGGGCAAAACCTCCTGGATTTTCTCGAGTTGCGGCAGGTGCTCTCGACTTACGACGGGGACCTCAGGGACCTGCTCTGGTGGCGTCAGGAAAGGCGATTCACCATGCGAGTTCCTCGGGGGCCTCTCGGGATTCCTCTCCCGTCGATGCCGGGGCCTAAGACCTTGGGTGGAGTCGGGTTCGGATCCTAGGATTCCTCTCCAGTGCTGACATGGATCTTGGGGTACCTTGGAGTCTCCCCATGGGAGTCAGTCCTTGTCTGGAATGCGGGCATGCACTTGCGCTTTCCTCCAGAGCGTTAGCAGCAGTGTCACGCAGTCCGCCGCGTGGAGCAAAGGATCTATGGTTTTCCCTGGAGTCTTCCCACGAGGCTTTCCCACGAGGCTTTCCCACAGGGCTGTCCCACGTGCACACGTGGTGGGAGTCGATCCTCGGCTTCAACGTCAAGCAGTGCAGGGAAAACAGATTCCTCTGAAATGGACTGACACATCTGGGGGTCTCTTGGAATGGTGGCACGACCCTGGAGTTCCTCTCGCCTTTCCTGTTGAGAGCGCCTCCTCTTGAGATGCGACGGGAACGCCGGGAATTCTTTCCCTAGGAAACAGGGAAAGGATCCCTCATCTCGAGATAGGAGGCGGAAACGGGGCTCCCCTGTATGTGTGCCGGACCCTCGTGCTTCCTCTCGAGTGGAGACGGGTATGTCGGGGAACTTCTTGAGTTCCAGCAAGGGTGTGAAGGACCCTTTGGAAGTTCCAGTGGTTACATGTGATTAGCCTCGAGAAGCCTCAGCGGAAATGGGCCTCATCTCACCTGGAGGGCAAAACCTCCTGGATTTTCTCGAGATGCGGCAGGTGCTCTCGACTTACGATGGGGACCTCAGGGGCCCGCTCTGGTGGCCTCAGGAAAGGCCAGTCCCCATGCGAGTTCCTCGGGGGCCTCTCGGGATTCCTCTCCCGTTGATGCCAGGGCCTAAGATCTTGTGTGGAGTAGGGGCCGGAACCTGAGGACTCCAATCCAGAGCTGACATGGAGCTTTGGGTACTTCTGGAGTCTCCCCAGGGGAGTCAGTCCTCGTCTCGAATGCGGGCATGCACTTGCGCTTTCCTCCAGAACGGTAGCAGCAGTGTCACGCAGTCCGCCGCGTGGAGCAAAGGATCTATGTTTTTCCCTAGAGTCTTTCCCACGAGGCTTTCCCACAGGGCTGTCCCACGTGCACACGTGGTGGGAGTCGATCCTCGGTTTGAACGTCAAAGCAGTGCAGGGAAAACAGGTTCCTCTGGAATGGACTGACACATCTGGTGGACTCTTGGAATGGTGGCACGACCCTGGAGTTCCTCTCGCCTTTCCTGTGGAGAGCGCCTCCTCTTGAGATGCGACGGGAACGCCGGGAATTCTTTCCCTAAGAAACAGTGAAAGGATCCCTCATCTCGAGCTAGGAGGCGGAAACGGGTTCCCCTGGATGTGTGCGGGACGCTCGTGCTTCCTCTCGAGTGGAGACGGGTATGTCGGGGAACTTCTTGAGTTCCAGCAAGGGTGTTAAGGACCCTTTGGAAGTTCCAGTGGTTAGAAGTGATTAGCCTCGAGAAGCCTCAGTGGAAATGGGGCTCATCCCGCCTGGAGGGCAAAACCTCCTGGATTTTCTCGAGTTGCGGCAGGTGCTCTCGACTTATGACGGGGCCCTCAGGGACACGCTCTGGTGGGCTCAGGAAAGGCCAGTCCCCATGCGAGTTCCTCGGGGGCCTCTCGGGATTCCTCTCCCGTCGATGCCGCAGCCTAAGACCTTGTGTGGAGTCGGGGTCGGAACCTAGGATTCCTCTCCAGTGCTGACATGGATCATGGGGTACTTCTGGAGTCTCCCCAGGGGAGTCAGTCCTCGTCTCGAATGCGGGCATGCACTTGCGCTTTCCTCCAAAGCGGTAGCAGCAGTGTCACTCAGTCCGCCGCGTGGAGCAAAGGATCTATGGTTTTCCCTCGAGTCTTTCCCGCGAGGCTTTCCCAGGAAGCTTTCCCGCAGGGCTGTGCCACGTGCACACGTGGTGGGAGTCGATCCTCGGCTTGAACGTCAAGGCAGTGAAGGGAAAACAGGTTTCTCTGGAATGGACTAAAGCATCAGGGGGACTCTTGGAATGGTGGCACGACCCTGGAGTTCCTCTCGCCTATCCTGTGGAGAGCGCCTCCTCTTGAGAGGCGACGGGAACGCCGGGAATTCTTTCCCTATGAAACAGGGAAAGGATCCCACATCTCGAGCTTGGAGGCGGAAACGGGGCTCCCCTGGATATGTGCGGGACCCTCGTGCTTCCTCTCGAGTGGAGACGGGTATGTCGGGGAACTTCTTGAGTTGCAGCAAGGGTGTGAAGGACCCTTTGGAAATTCCAGTGGTTAGATGTGATTAGCCTCGAGAATCCTCTGCGGAAATGGGCCTCATCTAGCCTGGAGGGCAAAACCTCCTGGATTTTCTCGAGTTGCGGCAGGTGCTCTCGACTTATGACGGGGACCTCAGGGACCCGCTCTGGTGGCCTCAGGAAAGGCCAGTCCCCATGCGAGTTCCTCGGGGGCCTCTCGGGATTCCTCTCCCATCGATGCCGGGGCCTAAGACCTTGTGTGGAGTCGGGTTCGGAACCTAGGATTCCTCTCCAGTGCTGACATGGATCTTGGGGTACCTTGGAGTCTCCCCATGGGAGTCAGTCCTTGTCTGGAATGCGGGCATGCACTTGCGCTTTCCTCCAAAGCGGTAGCAGCAGTTTCACGCAGTCCGCCGCGTGGAGCAAAGGATCTATGGTTTTCCCTCGAGTCTTTCCCACGAGGCTTTCCCACAGGGCTGTCACACGTGCACACGTGGTGGGAGTCGATCCTCGGCTTGAACGTCAAGGCAGTGCAGGGAAAACAGATTCCTCTGAAATGGACTGACACATCTGGGGGTCTCTTGGAATGGTGGCACGACCCTGGAGTTCCTCTCACCTTTCCTGTTGAGAGTGCCTCCTCTTGAGATGCGACGGGAACGCCGGGAATTCTTTCCCTAGGAAAGAGGGAAAGGATCCCTCATCTCGAGCTAGGAGGCGGAAACGGGGCTCCCCTGGATGTGTGCGGGACCCTCGTGCTTCCTTTCGAGTGGAGACGGGTATGTCGGGGAACTTCTTGAGTTCCAGCAAGGTTGTGAAGGACCCTTTGAAAGTTCAAGTGGTTAGATGTGATTAGCCTCGAGAAGCCTCAGCGGAAATGGGCCTCATCTCGCCTGGAGGGCAAAACCTCCTGGATTTTCTCGAGTTGCGGCAGGTGCTCTCGACTAACGACGGGTCCTCAGGGACCTACTCTGCTGGCCTCAGGAAAGGCCAGTCCCCATGCGAGTTCCTCGGGGGCCTCTCGGGATTGCTCTCCCGTTGATGTCGGGGCCTAAGACCTTGTGTGGAGTCGGGGCCGGGACCTGAGGATTCCTCTCCTGTGCTGACATGGATCTTGGGGTACTTCTGGAGTCTCCCCAGGGGAGTCAGTCCTCATCTAGAATGAGGGCATGCACTTGCGCTTTCCTCCAGAGCGGTAGCAGGAGTGTCACGCAGTCCACCGCGTGGAGCAAAGGATCTATGGTTTTCCCTCGAAACTTTCCCACGAGGCTTTCCCACGAGGCTTTCCCACAGGGCTGTCCCACGTGCACACGTGGTGGGAGTCGATCCTCGTCTTCAACGTCAAGGCAGTGCAGGGAAAACAGATTCCCCTGGAATTGACTGACACATCTGGGGGACTCTTGGAATGGTGGCACGACCCTGGAGTTCCTCTCGCCTTTCCTGTGGATAGCGCCTCCTCTTGAGATGCGACGGGAACGCCGGGAATTCTTTCCCTACGAAACAGGGAAATGATCCCTCATCTCGAGCTAGGAGGCGGAAACGGGGCTCCCCTGGATGTGTGAGAGACCCTCTTGCTTCATCTCGAGTGGAGAGGGGTATGTCGGGGAACTTCTTGAGTTGCAGCAAGGGTGTTAAGGACCCTTTGGAAGTACCAGTGGTTAGATGTGATTAGCCTCGAGAAGCCTCAGCGGAAATGGGCCTCATCTCGCCTGGAGGCTAAAACCTCCTGGATTTTCTCCAGTTGGGGCAGGTGCTCTCGACTTACGACGGGGCCCTCAGGGACCCGCTCTGGTGGCCTCAGGAAAGGCCAGTTCCCATGCGAGTTCCTCGGGGGCCTCTCGGGATTCCTCTCCCGTCGATGCTGGGGCCTAAGACCTTGTGTGGAGTCTGGGCCGGAACCTGAGGATTCCTCTCCAGTGCTGACATGGATCTTGGGGTACTTCTGGAGTCTCCGCAGGGGAGTCAGTCCTCGTCTCGAATGCGGTCATGCTCTTGCGCTTTCCTCCAGAGCGGTAGCAGCAGTGTCACGCAGTCCGCCGCGTGGATCAAAGGATCTATGGTTTTCCCTCGAGTCTTTCCCACGAGGCTTTCCCACCAGGCTTTCCCACAGGGCTGTGCCACGTGCACACGTGGTGGGAGTCGATCCTCGGCTTGAACGTCAAGGCAGTGCAGGGAAAACAGGTTCCTCTGGAATGGACTGACACATCTGGGGGACTCTTGGAATGGTCACACGACCCTGGAGTTCCTCTCGCCTTTCCTGTGGAGAGCGCCTCCTCTTGAGATGCGACAGGAATGCTGGGAATTCTTTCCCTACGAAACAGGGAAAGGATCCCTCATCTCGAGCTAGGAGGAGGAAACGGGGCTCCCCTGGATGTGTGCGGGAACCTCGTGCTTCCTCTCGGGTGGAGACAGGTATGTCGGGGAACTTCTTGAGTTGCAGCAAGGGTGTGAAGGACCCTTTGGAAGTTCCAGTGGTTAGATGTGATTGGCCTCGAGAAGCCTCAGCGGAAATGGGCCTCATCTCGCCTGGAGGGCAAAACCTCCTGGATTTTCTCGAGTTGCGGCAGGTGCTCTCGACTTACGACGGGGCCCTCAGGGACCCGCTCTGGTGGCCTCAGGAAAGGCCAGTCCCCATGCGAGTTCCTCGGGGGCCTCTCGGGATTCCTCTCCCGGCGATGCCGGAGCCTAAGACCTTGTGTGGAGTCGGGTTCGGAACCTAGGATTCCTCTCCAGTGCTGACATGGATCTTGGGGTACCTTGGAGTCTCCCCATGGGAGTCAGTCCTTGTCTGGAATGCGGGCATGCACTTGCACTTTCCTCCAGAGCGGTAGCAGCAGTGTCACCCAGTCCGCCGCGTGGAGCAAAGGATCTATGGTTTTCCCTCGAGTCTTTCCCACAAGGCTTTCCCACGAGGCTTTCCCACAGGGCTGTCCCACGTGCACACGTGGTGGGAGTCGATCCTAGGCTTGAACGTCAATGCAGTGCAGGGAAAACAGGTTCCTCTGGAATGGACTGACACATCTGGGGGACTCTTGGAATGGTGGCACGACCCTGGAGTTCCTCTCGCCTTTCCTGTGGAGAGCGCCTCCTCTTGATATGCGACGAGAACGCCGGGAACTTTTTCCCTACGAAACAGGAAAGGATCCCTCATCTCGAGCTAGGAGGCGGAAACGGGGCTCCCCTGGATGTGTGCGGAACCCTCGTGCTTTCTCTCGAGTGGAGACGGGTATGTCGGGGAACTACTTGAGTTGCAGCAAGGGTGTGAAGGACCCTTTGGAAGTTCCAGTGGTTAGATGTGATTAGCCTCGAGAAGCCTCAGCGGAAATGGGCCTCATCTCGCCTGGAGGGCAAAACCTCCTGGATTTTCTCGAGTGCGGCAGGTGCTCTCGACTTATGACGGGGACCTCAGGGACCCGCTCTGGTGGCCTCAGGAAAGGCCAGTCCCCATGCGAGATCCTCGGGGGCCTCTCGGGATTGCTCTCCCGTCGATTCCGGGGCCTAAGACCTTGTGTGGAGTAGGGGCCGGGACCTGAGGATTCCTCTCCTGTGCTGACATGGATCTTGGGGTACTTCTGGAGGCTCCCCAGGGGAGTCAGTCCTCGTCTCGAATGCGGGCATACACTTGCGCTTTCCTCCAGAGCGGTAGCAGCAGTGTCACGCAGTCCTCCGCGTGGAGCAAAGGATCTATGGTTTCCCTCGAGTCTTCCCACGAGGCTTTCCCACGAGGCTTTCCCACAGGGCTGTCCCACGTGCACACGTGGTGGGAGTCGATCCTCGGCTTCAACGTCAAGGCAGTGCAGGGAACACAGATTCCTCTGGAATGGACTGACACATCTGGGGGTCTCTTGGAATGGTGGCACGACCCTGGAGTTCCTCTCGCCTTTCCTGTGGAGAGCGCCTCCTCTTGAGATGTGACGGGAACGCCGGGAATTCTTTCCCTACGAAACAGGGAAAGGATCCCTCATCTCGAGCTAGGGGGCGGAAACGGGGCTCCCCTGGATGTGTGCGGGACCCCACGTTCTTTTTCTCGAGTGGAGACGGGTATGTCGGGTAACTTCTTGAGTTGCAGCAAGGGTGTGAAGGACCCTTTGTGAGTTCCAGTGGTTAGATATGATTAGCCTCGAGAAGCCTCAGCGGAAATGGGCCTCATCTCGCCTAGAGGGCAAAACCTCCAGGATTTTCTCGAGTTGCGGCAGGTGCTCTCGACTTACGACGGGGCCCTCAGGGACCCGCTCTGGTGGCCTCAGGAAAGCCCAGTCCCCATGCGAATTTCTCGGGGGCCTCTTGGGATTCCTCTCCCATCGATGCCGGTGCCTAAGACCTTGGGTGGAGTCGGGTTCGGAACCTAGGATTCCTCTCCAGTGCTGACATGGATCTTGGGGTACCTTGGAGTCTCCCCATGGGAGTCAGTGCTTGTCTCGAATGCGGGCATGAACTTGCGCTTTCCTCCAGAGCGGTAGCAGCAGTGTCACGCAGTCCGCCGCGTGGAGTAAAGGATCTATGGTTTTCCCTCGAGTCTTTCCCTCCAGGCTTTCCCACAGGGCTTTCCCACGTGCACACGTGGTGGGAGTTGATCCTCGTCTTGAACGTCAAGGCAGTTCATTGAAAGCAGGTTCCTCTGGAATGGACTGACACATCTGGGGGACTCTTGGAATGGTGGCACGACCCTGGAGTTCCTCTCGCCTTTCCTGTGGAGAGCGCCTGCTCTTGAGAAGCGACGGGAACGCCAGGAACTCTTTCCCTACGAAACAGGAAAGGATCCCTCATCTCGAGCTAGGAGGCGGAAACGGGGCTCCCCTGGATGTGTGCGGGACCCCACGTGCTTCCTCTCGAGTGGAGAGGGTATGTCGGGGAACTTCTTGAGTTGCAGCAAGGGTGTGAAGGACCCTTTGGAAGTTCCAGTGGTTAGATGTGTTGAGCCTCGACAAGCCTCAGCGGAAATGGGCCTGATCTCGCCTGGAGGGCAAAACCTCCTGGATTTTCTCGAGTTGCGGCAGGTGCTCTCGACTTACGACGGGGCCCTCAGGGACCCGCTCTGGTGGCCTCAGGAAAGGCCAGTCCCCATGCGAGTTCCTCAGACGCCTCTCGGGACTCCTATCCCGTCGATGCCGGGGCCTAAGACCTTGTGTGGAGTCGGGGCCGGAACCTGAGGATTCCTCTCCAGTGCTGACATGGATCTTGAGGTAATTCTGGAGTCTCCCCAGGGGAGTCAGTCCTCGTCTCGAATGCGGGCATGCACTTGCGCTTTCCTCCAGAGCGGTAGCAGCAGTGTCATGCACTCCGCCGCGTGGAGCAAAGGATCTATGGTTTTCCCTCGAGTCTTTCCCACAAGGCTTTTCCACGAGGCTTTCCCACAGGGCTGTGCCGCGTGCACACGTGGTGGGAGTCGATCCTCGGCTTGAACGTCAAGGCAGTTCATTGAAAGCAGGTTCCTCTGGAATGGACTGACACATCTGGGGGACTCTTGGAATGGTGGCACGACCCTGGAGTTCCTCTCGCCTTTCCTGTGGAGAGCGCCTCCTCTTGAGATGCGACGGGAACGCCAGGAACTCTTTCCCTACGAAACAGGAAAGGATCCCTCATCTCGAGCTAGGAGGCGGAAACGGGGCTCCCCTGGATGTGTGCGGGACCCCACGTGCTTCCTCTCGAGTGGAGAGGGTATGTCGGGGAACTTCTTGAGTTGCAGCAAGGGTGTGAAGGACCCTTTGGAAGTTCCAGTGGTTAGATGTGTTGAGCCTCGACAAGCCTCAGCGGAAATGGGCCTCATCTCGCCTGGAGGGCAAAACCTCCTGGATTTTCTCGAGTTGCGGTAGGTGCTCTCGACTTACGACGGGGCCCTCAGGGACCCGCTCTGGTGGCCTCAGGAAAGGCCAGTCCCCATGCGAGTTCCTCAGGCGCCTCTCGGGACTCCTATCCCGTCGATGCCGGGGCCTAAGACCTTGTGTGGAGTCGGGGCCGGAACCTGAGGATTCCTCTCCAGTGCTGACATGGATCTTGAGGTAATTCTGGAGTCTCCCCAGGGGAGTCAGTCCTCGTCTCGAATGCGGGCATGCACTTGCGCTTTCCTCCAGAGCGGTAGCAGCAGTGTCACGCAGTCCGCAGCGTGGAGCAAAGGATCTATGGTTTTCCCTCGAGTCTTTCCCACAAGGCTTTCCCACGAGGCTTTCCCACAGGGCTGTCCCACGTGCACACGTGGTGGGAGTCGATCCTCGGCTTGAACGTCAATGCAGTGCAGGGAAAACAGGTTCCTCTGGAATGGACTGACACATCTGGGGGACTCTTGGAATGGTGGCACGACCCTGGAGTTCCTCTCGCCTTTCCTGTGGAGAGCGCCTCCTCTTGATATGCGACGAGAACGCCGGGAACTTTTTCCCTACGAAACAGGAAAGGATCCCTCATCTCGAGCTAGGAGGCGGAAACGGGGCTCCCCTGGATGTGTGCGGGACCCTCGTGCTTTCTCTCGAGTGGAGACGGGTATGTCGGGGAACTACTTGAGTTGCAGCAAGGGTGTGAAGGACCCTTTGGAAGTTCCAGTGGTTAGATGTGATTAGCCTCGAGAAGCCTCAGCGGAAATGGGCCTCATCTCGCCTGGAGGGCAAAACCTCCTGGATTTTCTCGAGTGCGGCAGGTGCTCTCGACTTATGACGGGGACCTCAGGGACCCGCTCTGGTGGCCTCAGGAAAGGCCAGTCCCCATGCGAGATCCTCGGGGGCCTCTCGGGATTGCTCTCCCGTCGATTCCGGGGCCTAAGACCTTGTGTGGAGTAGGGGCCGGGACCTGAGGATTCCTCTCCTGTGCTGACATGGATCTTGGGGTACTTCTGGAGTCTCCCCAGGGGAGTCAGTCCTCGTCTCGAATGCGGGCATGCACTTGCGCTTTCCTCCAGAGCAGTAGCAGCAGTGTCACGCAGTCCTCCGCGTGGAGCAAAGGATCTATGGTTTCCCTCGAGTCTTCCCACGAGGCTTTCCCACGAGGCTTTCCCACAGGGCTGTCCCACGTGCACACGTGGTGGGAGTCGATCCTCGGCTTCAACGTCAAGGCAGTGCAGGGAACACAGATTCCTCTGGAATGGACTGACACATCTGGGGGTCTCTTGGAATGGTGGCACGACCCTGGAGTTCCTCTCGCCTTTCCTGTGGAGAGCGCCTCCTCTTGAGATGTGACGGGAACGCCGGGAATTCTTTCCCTACGAAACAGGGAAAGGATCCCTCATCTCGAGCTAGGGGGCGGAAACGGGGCTCCCCTGGATGTGTGCGGGACCCCACGTTCTTTTTCTCGAGTGGAGACGGGTATGTCGGGGAACTTCTTGAGTTGCAGCAAGGGTGTGAAGGACCCTTTGTGAGTTCCAGTGGTTAGATGTGATTAGCCTCGAGAAGCCTCAGCGGAAATGGGCCTCATCTCGCCTAGAGGGCAAAACCTCCAGGATTTTCTCGAGTTGCGGCAGGTGCTCTCGACTTACGACGGGGCCCTCAGGGACCCGCTCTGGTGGCCTCAGGAAAGCCCAGTCCCCATGCGAATTTCTCGGGGGCCTCTTGGGATTCCTCTCCCATCGATGCCGGTGCCTAAGACCTTGGGTGGAGTCGGGTTCGGAACCTAGGATTCCTCTCCAGTGCTGACATGGATCTTGGGGTACCTTGGAGTCTCCCCATGGGAGTCAGTGCTTGTCTCGAATGCGGGCATGAACTTGCGCTTTCCTCCAGAGCGGTAGCAGCAGTGTCACGCAGTCCGCCGCGTGGAGTAAAGGATCTATGGTTTTCCCTCGAGTCTTTCCCTCCAGGCTTTCCCACAGGGCTTTCCCACGTGCACACGTGGTGGGAGTTGATCCTCGTCTTGAACGTCAAGGCAGTTCATTGAAAGCAGGTTCCTCTGGAATGGACTGACACATCTGGGGGACTCTTGGAATGGTGGCACGACCCTGGAGTTCCTCTCGCCTTTCCTGTGGAGAGCGCCTCCTCTTGAGATGCGACGGGAACGCCAGGAACTCTTTCCCTACGAAACAGGAAAGGATCCCTCATCTCGAGCTAGGAGGCGGAAACGGGGCTCCCCTGGATGTGTGCGGGACCCCACGTGCTTCCTCTCGAGTGGAGAGGGTATGTCGGGGAACTTCTTGAGTTGCAGCAAGGGTGTGAAGGACCCTTTGGAAGTTCCAGTGGTTAGATGTGTTGAGCCTCGACAAGCCTCAGCGGAAATGGGCCTCATCTCGCCTGGAGGGCAAAACCTCCTGGATTTTCTCGAGTTGCGGCAGGTGCTCTCGACTTACGACGGGGCCCTCAGGGACCCGCTCTGGTGGCCTCAGGAAAGGCCAGTCCCCATGCGAGTTCCTCAGGCGCCTCTCGGGACTCCTATCCCGTCGATGCCGGGGCCTAAGACCTTGTGTGGAGTCGGGGCCGGAACCTGAGGATTCCTCTCCAGTGCTGACATGGATCTTGAGGTAATTCTGGAGTCTCCCCAGGGGAGTCAGTCCTCGTCTCGAATGCGGGCATGCACTTGCGCTTTCCTCCAGAGCGGTAGCAGCAGTGTCATGCACTCCGCCGCGTGGAGCAAAGGATCTATGGTTTTCCCTCGAGTCTTTCCCACGAGGCTTTCCCACGAGGCCTTCCCACAGGGCTGTCCCACGTGCACACGTGGTGGGAGTCGATCCTCGGCTTGAACGTCAAGGCAGTGCAGGGAAAACAGGTTCCTCTGGAATGGACTGACACATCTGGGGGACTCTTGGAATGGTGGCAAGACCCTGGAGTTCCTCTCGCCTTTCCTGGGGAGAGCGCCTCCTCTTGAGATACGACGGGAACACCGGGAATTCTTTCCCTACGAAACAGGGAAAGGATCCCTCATCTCGAGCTAGGAGGCGGAATCGGGGCTCCCCTGGATGTGTGCGGGACCCTCGTGCTTCCTCTCGAGTGGAGACGGGTATGTCGGGGAACTTCTTGAGTTGCAGCAAGGGTGTGAAGAACCCTTTGGAAGTTCCAGTGGTTAGATGTGATTAGCCTCGAGAAACCTCAGCGGAAATGGGCCTCATCTCTCCTGGAGGGCAAAACCTCCTGGATTTTCTCGAGTTGCGGCAGGTGCTCTCGACTTACGACGGGGACCTCAGGGACCCGCTCTGGTGGCCTCAGGAAAGGCCAGTCCCCATGCGAGTTCCTCGGGGGCCTCTCGGGATTGCTCTCCCGTCGATGCCGGGGCCTAAGACCTTGTGTGGAGTAGGGGCGGGGACCTGAGGATTCCTCTCCTGTGCTGACATGGATCTTGGGGTACTTCTGGAGGCTCCCCAGGGGAGTCAGTCCTCGTCTCGAATGCGGGCATGCACTTGCGCTTTCCTCCAGAGCGGTAGCAGCAGTGTCACCCAGTCCTCCGCGTGGAGCAAAGGATCTATGGTTTTCCTCGAGTCTTCCCACGAGGCTTTCCCAAGAGGCTTTCCCACAGGGCTGTCCCACGTGCACACGTGGTGGGAGTCGATCCTCGGCTTCAACGTCAAGGCAGTGCAGGGAACACAGATTCCTCTGGAATGGACTGACACATCTGGGGGTCTCTTGGAACGGTGGCACGACCTAGGAGTTCCTCTCGACTTTCCTGTGGAGAGCGCCTCCTCTTGAGATGCGACGGGAACGCCGGGAATTCTTTCCCTAAGAAACAGGGAAAGGATCCCTCATCTCGAGATAGGGGGCAGAAACGGGGCTCCCCTGGATGTGTGCGGGACCCCACGTTCTTCCTCTCCAGTGGAGACGGGTATGTCGGGGAACTTCTTGAGTTACAGCAAGGGTGTGAAGGACCCTTTGTGAGTTCCAGTGGTTAGATGTGATTAGCCTCGAGAAGCCTCAGCGGAAACGGGCCTCATCTCGCCTAGAGGGCAAAACCTCCAGGATTTTCTCGAGTTGTGGCAGGTGCTCTCGACTTACGACGGGGCCCTCAGGGACCCGCTCTGGTGGCCTCAGGAAAGCCCAGTCACCATGCGAATTCCTCGGGGGCCTCTCGGGATTTCTCTCCCGTCGATGCCGGTGCCTAAGACCTTGTGTGGAGTCGGGTTCGGAACCTAGGATTCCTCTCCAGTGCTGACATGGATCTTGGGGTACCTTGGAGTCTCCCCATGGAAGTCAGTGCTTGTCTCGAATGCGGGCATGCACTTGCGCTTTCCTCCACAGCGGTAGCAGCAGTGTCACGCAGTCCGCCGCGTGGAGTAAAGGATCTATGGTTTTCCCTCGAGTCTTTCCCTCCAGGCTTTCCCACAGGGCTTTCCCACGTGCACACGTGGTGGGAGTTGATCCTCGTCTTGAACGTCAAGGCAGTTCAGGGAAAACAGGTTCCTCTGGAATGGACTGACACATCTGGGGGACTCTTGGAATGGTGGCACGACCCTGGAGTTCCTCTCGCCTTTCCTGTGGAGAGCGCCTCCTCTTGAGATGCGACGGGAACGCCGGGAATTCTTTCCCTACGAAACAGGGAAAGGATCCCTCATCTCGAGCTAGGAGGCGGAAACGGGGCTCCCCTGGATGTGTGCGGGACCCTCGTGCTTCCTCTCGAGTGGAGACGGGTATGTCTGGGAACTTCTTGAGTTGCAGCAAGGGTGTGAAGGACCCTTTGGAAGTTCCAGTGGTTAGATGTGATTAGCCTCGAGAAGCCTCAGTGGAAATGGGCCTCATCTCGCCTGGAGGGGAAAACCTCCTGGATTTTCTCGAGTGCGGCATGTGCTCTCAACTTAAGACGGGGACCTCAGTGAACCGCTCTGGTGGCCTCAGGAAAGGCCAGTCCCATGCGAATTCCACGGGGGCCTCTCGGGTTTGCTCTCCCGTCGATGCCGGGGCCTAAGACCTTGTGTGGAGTAGGGGCCGGACTTGAGGATTCCTCTCCTGTGCTTACATGGATCTTGGGGTACTTCTGGAGTCTCCCCAGGGGAGTCAGTCCTCGTCTCGAATGCGGGCATGCACTTGCGCTTTCCTCCAGAGCGGTAGCAGCAGTGTCACGCAGTCCGCCGCGTGGAGCAAAGGATCTATGGTTTTCCCTCGAGTCTTTCCCACGAGGCTTTCACACGAGGCTTTCCCACAGGGCTGTCCCACGTGCACACGTGGTGGGAGTCGATCCTCGGCTTGAATGTCAAGGCAGTGCGGGTAAAACAGGTTCCTCTGGAATGGACTGACACATCTGGGGGACTCTTGGAATGGTGGCACGACCCTGGAGTTCCTCTCGCCTTTCCTGTGGAGAGCTCCTCCTCTTGAGCTGCGACGGGAACGCCGAGAATTCTTTCCTAACGAAACAGGGAAAAGATCCCTCATCTCCAGCTAGGAGGCGGAAACGGGGCTTCCCTGGATGTGTGCTGGACCCTCGTGCTTCCCCTCGAGTGGAGACGGGTATGTCGGGGAACTTCTTGAGTTGCAGCAAGGTTGTGAAGGACCCTTTGGAAGTTCCAGTGGTTAGATGTGATTAGCCTCGAGAAGCCTCAGCGGAAAAGGGCCTCATCTCGCCTGGAGGGCAAAACCTCCTGGATTTTCTCGAGTTGCGGCAGGTGCTCTCTACTTACGACGGGGACCTCAGGGACCCGCTCTGGTGGCCTCAGGAAAGCCCAGTCCCCATGCGAGTTCCTCGGGGGCCTCTCGGGATTCCTCTCCCGTCGATGCCGGGGCCTAAGACCTTGTGTGGAGTCGGGGTCGGAACCTCGGAATCCTCTCCAGTGCTGACATGGATCTTGGGGTACTTCTGGAGTCTCCCCAGAGAAGTCAGTCCTCGTCTCGAATGCGGGCATGCACTTGCGCTTTCCTCCAGACCGTAGCAGCAGTGTCACGCAGTCCGCCGCGTGGAGCAAAGGATCTATGGTTTTCCCTCGAGTCTTTCCCACGAGGCTTTCCCACAGGGCTGTCCCACGTGCACACGTGGTGGGAGTCGATCCTCGGTTTGAATGTCAAGGCAGTGCAGGGAAAACAGGTTCCTCTGGAATGGACTGACACATCTGGGGGACTCTTGGAATGGTGGCACGACCCTGGAGTTCCTCTCGCCTTTCCTGTGGAGAGCGCCTCCTCTTGAGTTGCGATGGGAACGCCGGGAATTCTTTCCCTACGAAACAGGGAAAGGATCCCTCATCTCGAGTTAGGAGGCGGAAACGGGGCTACCCTGGATGTGTGCGGGACCCTCGTACTTCCATTCGAGTGGAGACGGGTATGTCGGGAAACTTCTTGAGTTGCAGCAAGGGTGTGAAGGACCCTTTGGAAGTTCCAGTGGTTAGATGTGATTAGCTTCGAGAAGCCTCAGTGGAAATGGGCCTCATCTCGCATGGAGAGCAAAACCTCCTGGATTTTCTCGAGTTGCGGCAGGTGCTCTCGACTTACGACGGGGACCTCAGGGACCCGCTCTGGTGGCGTCAGGAAAGGCCAGTCCCCATGCGAGTTCCTCGGGCGCCTCTCGGGATTCCTCTCCCGTCGATGCCGGGGCCTAAGACCTTGTGTGGAGTCGGGGCCTGAACCGGAGGATTCCTCTCCAGTGCTGACATGCATCTTGGGGTACTTAGGGAGTCTCCCCCGGGGAGTCAGTCCTTGTCTCGAATGCGGGCATGCACTTGCGCTTTCCTCCAGAGCGGTAGCAGCAGTGTCACGCAGTCCGCCGCGTGGAGCAAAGGATCTATGGTTTTCCCTCGAGTCTTTCCCACAGGCTTTCCCACGAGGCTTTCCCACAGGGCTGTCCCACGTGCACACGTGGTGGGAGTCGATCCTCGGCTTGAACGTCAAGGCAGTGCAGGGAAAACAGGTTCCTCTGGAATGGACTGACACATCTGGGGGACTCTTGGAATGGTGGCACGACCCTGGAGTTCCTCTAGCCTTTCCTGTGGAGAGCGCCTCCTCTTGAGATGCGACGGGAACGCCGGGAATTCTTTCCCTACGAAACAGGAAAGGATCCCTCATCTCGAGCTAGGAGGCGGAAACGGGGCTCGCCTGGATGTGTGCGGGACCCTCGTGCTTCCTCTCGAGTGGAGACGGGTATGTCTAGGAACTTCTTGAGTTCCAGCAAGGGTGTTAAGGACCCTTTGGAAGTTCCAGTGGTTAGATGTGATTAGCCTCGAGAAGCCTCAGCGGAAATGGGCCTCATGTCGCCTGGAGGGCAAAACCTCCTGGATTTTCCCGAGTGCGGCAGGTGCTCTCGACTTACGACGGGGCCCTCAGGGACCCGCTCTGGTGGCCTCAGGAAAGGCCAGTCCCCATGCGAGTTCCTCGGGGGCCTCTCGGGATTCCTCTCCCGTCGATGCCGGGGCCTAAGACCTTGTGTGGATTCGGGGCCGGAACCTGAGGATTCCTCTCCTGTGCTGACATGGATCTTGGGTTACTTCTGGAGTCTCCCCAGGGGAGTCAGTCCTCGTCTCGAATGCGGGCATGCACTTGCGCTTTCCTCCAGAGCGGTAGCAGCAGTGTCACACAGTCCGCCGCGTGGAAGAAAAGAATCTATGGTTTTCCCTCGAGTCTTTCCCACGAGGCTTTCCCACAGGGCTGTCCCACGTGCATACGTGGTGGGAGTCGATCCTCGGCTTGAACGTCAAGGCAGTGCAGGGAAATCAGTTTCCTCTGGAATGGACTGACACATCTGGTGGACTCTTGGAATGGTGGCACGACCCTGGAGTTCCTCTCGCCTTGCCTGTGGAGAGCGCCTCCTCTTGAGATGCAACGGGAACGCCGGGAATTCTTTCCCTACGAAACAGAGAAAGGATCCCTCATCTCGAGCTAGGAGGAGGAAACGGGGCTCCCCTGTATGTGTGCGGGACCCTCTTGCTTCCTCTCGAGTGGAGACGGGTATGTCGCGGAACTTCTTCAGTTGCAGCAAGGGTGTGAAGGACCCTTTGGAAGTTCCAGTGGTTAGATGTGACTAGCCTCGAGAAGCCTCACTGGAAATGGGCCTCATCTCGCCTGGAGGGCAAAACCTCCTGGATTTTCTCGAGTTGCGGCAGGTGCTCTCGACTTACGACGGGGACCTCAGGGACCTGCTCTGGTGGCGTCAGGAAAGGCGATTCACCATGCGAGTTCCTCGGGGGCCTCTCGGGATTCCTCTCCCGTCGATGCCGGGGCCTAAGACCTTGGGTGGAGTCGGGTTCGGATCCTAGGATTCCTCTCCAGTGCTGACATGGATCTTGGGGTACCTTGGAGTCTCCCCATGGGAGTCAGTCCTTGTCTGGAATGCGGGCATGCACTTGCGCTTTCCTCCAGAGCGTTAGCAGCAGTGTCACGCAGTCCGCCGCGTGGAGCAAAGGATCTATGGTTTTCCCTGGAGTCTTCCCACGAGGCTTTCCCACGAGGCTTTCCCACAGGGCTGTCCCACGTGCACACGTGGTGGGAGTCGATCCTCGGCTTCAACGTCAAGCAGTGCAGGGAAAACAGATTCCTCTGAAATGGACTGACACATCTGGGGGTCTCTTGGAATGGTGGCACGACCCTGGAGTTCCTCTCGCCTTTCCTGTTGAGAGCGCCTCCTCTTGAGATGCGACGGGAACGCCGGGAATTCTTTCCCTAGGAAACAGGGAAAGGATCCCTCATCTCGAGATAGGAGGCGGAAACGGGGCTCCCCTGTATGTGTGCCGGACCCTCGTGCTTCCTCTCGAGTGGAGACGGGTATGTCGGGGAACTTCTTGAGTTCCAGCAAGGGTGTGAAGGACCCTTTGGAAGTTCCAGTGGTTACATGTGATTAGCCTCGAAAAGCCTCAGCGGAAATGGGCCTCATCTCACCTGGAGGGCAAAACCTCCTGGATTTTCTCGAGATGCGGCAGGTGCTCTCGACTTACGATGGGGACCTCAGGGGCCCGCTCTGGTGGCCTCAGGAAAGGCCAGTCCCCATGCGAGTTCCTCGGGGGCCTCTCGGGATTCCTCTCCCGTTGATGCCAGGGCCTAAGATCTTGTGTGGAGTAGGGGCCGGAACCTGAGGACTCCAATCCAGAGCTGACATGGAGCTTTGGGTACTTCTGGAGTCTCCCCAGGGGAGTCAGTCCTCGTCTCGAATGCGGGCATGCACTTGCGCTTTCCTCCAGAACGGTAGCAGCAGTGTCACGCAGTCCGCCGCGTGGAGCAAAGGATCTATGTTTTTCCCTAGAGTCTTTCCCACGAGGCTTTCCCACAGGGCTGTCCCACGTGCACACGTGGTGGGAGTCGATCCTCGGTTTGAACGTCAAAGCAGTGCAGGGAAAACAGGTTCCTCTGGAATGGACTGACACATCTGGTGGACTCTTGGAATGGTGGCACGACCCTGGAGTTCCTCTCGCCTTTCCTGTGGAGAGCGCCTCCTCTTGAGATGCGACGGGAACGCCGGGAATTCTTTCCCTAAGAAACAGTGAAAGGATCCCTCATCTCGAGCTAGGAGGCGGAAACGGGTTCCCCTGGATGTGTGCGGGACGCTCGTGCTTCCTCTCGAGTGGAGACGGGTATGTCGGGGAACTTCTTGAGTTCCAGCAAGGGTGTTAAGGACCCTTTGGAAGTTCCAGTGGTTAGAAGTGATTAGCCTCGAGAAGCCTCAGTGGAAATGGGGCTCATCCCGCCTGGAGGGCAAAACCTCCTGGATTTTCTCGAGTTGCGGCAGGTGCTCTCGACTTATGACGGGGCCCTCAGGGACACGCTCTGGTGGGCTCAGGAAAGGCCAGTCCCCATGCGAGTTCCTCGGGGGCCTCTCGGGATTCCTCTCCCGTCGATGCCGCAGCCTAAGACCTTGTGTGGAGTCGGGGTCGGAACCTAGGATTCCTCTCCAGTGCTGACATGGATCATGGGGTACTTCTGGAGTCTCCCCAGGGGAGTCAGTCCTCGTCTCGAATGCGGGCATGCACTTGCGCTTTCCTCCAAAGCGGTAGCAGCAGTGTCACTCAGTCCGCCGCGTGGAGCAAAGGATCTATGGTTTTCCCTCGAGTCTTTCCCGCGAGGCTTTCCCAGGAAGCTTTCCCGCAGGGCTGTGCCACGTGCACACGTGGTGGGAGTCGATCCTCGGCTTGAACGTCAAGGCAGTGAAGGGAAAACAGGTTTCTCTGGAATGGACTAAAGCATCAGGGGGACTCTTGGAATGGTGGCACGACCCTGGAGTTCCTCTCGCCTATCCTGTGGAGAGCGCCTCCTCTTGAGAGGCGACGGGAACGCCGGGAATTCTTTCCCTATGAAACAGGGAAAGGATCCCACATCTCGAGCTTGGAGGCGGAAACGGGGCTCCCCTGGATATGTGCGGGACCCTCGTGCTTCCTCTCGAGTGGAGACGGGTATGTCGGGGAACTTCTTGAGTTGCAGCAAGGGTGTGAAGGACCCTTTGGAAATTCCAGTGGTTAGATGTGATTAGCCTCGAGAATCCTCTGCGGAAATGGGCCTCATCTAGCCTGGAGGGCAAAACCTCCTGGATTTTCTCGAGTTGCGGCAGGTGCTCTCGACTTATGACGGGGACCTCAGGGACCCGCTCTGGTGGCCTCAGGAAAGGCCAGTCCCCATGCGAGTTCCTCGGGGGCCTCTCGGGATTCCTCTCCCATCGATGCCGGGGCCTAAGACCTTGTGTGGAGTCGGGTTCGGAACCTAGGATTCCTCTCCAGTGCTGACATGGATCTTGGGGTACCTTGGAGTCTCCCCATGGGAGTCAGTCCTTGTCTGGAATGCGGGCATGCACTTGCGCTTTCCTCCAAAGCGGTAGCAGCAGTTTCACGCAGTCCGCCGCGTGGAGCAAAGGATCTATGGTTTTCCCTCGAGTCTTTCCCACGAGGCTTTCCCACAGGGCTGTCACACGTGCACACGTGGTGGGAGTCGATCCTCGGCTTGAACGTCAAGGCAGTGCAGGGAAAACAGATTCCTCTGAAATGGACTGACACATCTGGGGGTCTCTTGGAATGGTGGCACGACCCTGGAGTTCCTCTCACCTTTCCTGTTGAGAGTGCCTCCTCTTGAGATGCGACGGGAACGCCGGGAATTCTTTCCCTAGGAAAGAGGGAAAGGATCCCTCATCTCGAGCTAGGAGGCGGAAACGGGGCTCCCCTGGATGTGTGCGGGACCCTCGTGCTTCCTTTCGAGTGGAGACGGGTATGTCGGGGAACTTCTTGAGTTCCAGCAAGGTTGTGAAGGACCCTTTGAAAGTTCAAGTGGTTAGATGTGATTAGCCTCGAGAAGCCTCAGCGGAAATGGGCCTCATCTCGCCTGGAGGGCAAAACCTCCTGGATTTTCTCGAGTTGCGGCAGGTGCTCTCGACTAACGACGGGTCCTCAGGGACCTACTCTGCTGGCCTCAGGAAAGGCCAGTCCCCATGCGAGTTCCTCGGGGGCCTCTCGGGATTGCTCTCCCGTTGATGTCGGGGCCTAAGACCTTGTGTGGAGTCGGGGCCGGGACCTGAGGATTCCTCTCCTGTGCTGACATGGATCTTGGGGTACTTCTGGAGTCTCCCCAGGGGAGTCAGTCCTCATCTAGAATGAGGGCATGCACTTGCGCTTTCCTCCAGAGCGGTAGCAGGAGTGTCACGCAGTCCACCGCGTGGAGCAAAGGATCTATGGTTTTCCCTCGAAACTTTCCCACGAGGCTTTCCCACGAGGCTTTCCCACAGGGCTGTCCCACGTGCACACGTGGTGGGAGTCGATCCTCGTCTTCAACGTCAAGGCAGTGCAGGGAAAACAGATTCCCCTGGAATTGACTGACACATCTGGGGGACTCTTGGAATGGTGGCACGACCCTGGAGTTCCTCTCGCCTTTCCTGTGGATAGCGCCTCCTCTTGAGATGCGACGGGAACGCCGGGAATTCTTTCCCTACGAAACAGGGAAATGATCCCTCATCTCGAGCTAGGAGGCGGAAACGGGGCTCCCCTGGATGTGTGCGAGACCCTCTTGCTTCATCTCGAGTGGAGAGGGGTATGTCGGGGAACTTCTTGAGTTGCAGCAAGGGTGTTAAGGACCCTTTGGAAGTACCAGTGGTTAGATGTGATTAGCCTCGAGAAGCCTCAGCGGAAATGGGCCTCATCTCGCCTGGAGGCTAAAACCTCCTGGATTTTCTCCAGTTGGGGCAGGTGCTCTCGACTTACGACGGGGCCCTCAGGGACCCGCTCTGGTGGCCTCAGGAAAGGCCAGTTCCCATGCGAGTTCCTCGGGGGCCTCTCGGGATTCCTCTCCCGTCGATGCTGGGGCCTAAGACCTTGTGTGGAGTCTGGGCCGGAACCTGAGGATTCCTCTCCAGTGCTGACATGGATCTTGGGGTACTTCTGGAGTCTCCGCAGGGGAGTCAGTCCTCGTCTCGAATGCGGTCATGCTCTTGCGCTTTCCTCCAGAGCGGTAGCAGCAGTGTCACGCAGTCCGCCGCGTGGATCAAAGGATCTATGGTTTTCCCTCGAGTCTTTCCCACGAGGCTTTCCCACCAGGCTTTCCCACAGGGCTGTGCCACGTGCACACGTGGTGGGAGTCGATCCTCGGCTTGAACGTCAAGGCAGTGCAGGGAAAACAGGTTCCTCTGGAATGGACTGACACATCTGGGGGACTCTTGGAATGGTCACACGACCCTGGAGTTCCTCTCGCCTTTCCTGTGGAGAGCGCCTCCTCTTGAGATGCGACAGGAATGCTGGGAATTCTTTCCCTACGAAACAGGGAAAGGATCCCTCATCTCGAGCTAGGAGGAGGAAACGGGGCTCCCCTGGATGTGTGCGGGAACCTCGTGCTTCCTCTCGGGTGGAGACAGGTATGTCGGGGAACTTCTTGAGTTGCAGCAAGGGTGTGAAGGACCCTTTGGAAGTTCCAGTGGTTAGATGTGATTAGCCTCGAGAAGCCTCAGCGGAAATGGGCCTCATCTCGCCTGGAGGGCAAAACCTCCTGGATTTTCTCGAGTTGCGGCAGGTGCTCTCGACTTACGACGGGGCCCTCAGGGACCCGCTCTGGTGGCCTCAGGAAAGGCCAGTCCCCATGCGAGTTCCTCGGGGGCCTCTCGGGATTCCTCTCCCGGCGATGCCGGAGCCTAAGACCTTGTGTGGAGTCGGGTTCGGAACCTAGGATTCCTCTCCAGTGCTGACATGGATCTTGGGGTACCTTGGAGTCTCCCCATGGGAGTCAGTCCTTGTCTGGAATGCGGGCATGCACTTGCACTTTCCTCCAGAGCGGTAGCAGCAGTGTCACCCAGTCCGCCGCGTGGAGCAAAGGATCTATGTTTTTCCCTCGAGTCTTCCCACGAGGCTTTCCCACGAGGCTTTCCCACAGGGCTTTCCCACGTGCACACGTGGTGGGAGTCGATCCTCGGCTTCAACGTCAAGGCAGTGCAGGGAAAACAGATTCCTCTGAAATGGACTGACACATCTGGGGGTCTCTTGGAATGGTGGCACGACCCTGGAGTTCCTCTCGCCTTTCCTGTTGAGGGCGCCTCCTCTTGAGATGGGACGGGAACGCCGGGAATTCTTTCCCTAGGAAACAGGGAAAGGATCCCTCATCTCGAGCTAGGAGGCGGAAACGGGGCTCCCCTGGATGTGTGCGGGACCCTCGTACTTCCATTCGAGTGGAGACGGGTATGTCGGGAAACTTCTTGAGTTGCAGCAAGGGTGTGAAGGACCCTTTGGAAGTTCCAGTGGTTAGATGTGATTAGCTTCGAGAAGCCTCAGTGGAAATGGGCCTCATCTCGCATGGAGAGCAAAACCTCCTGGATTTTCTCGAGTTGCGGCAGGTGCTCTCGACTTACGACGGGGACCTCAGGGACCCGCTCTGGTGGCGTCAGGAAAGGCCAGTCCCCATGCGAGTTCCTCGGGCGCCTCTCGGGATTCCTCTCCCGTCGATGCCGGGGCCTAAGACCTTGTGTGGAGTCGGGGCCTGAACCGGAGGATTCCTCTCCAGTGCTGACATGCATCTTGGGGTACTTAGGGAGTCTCCCCCGGGGAGTCAGTCCTTGTCTCGAATGCGGGCATGCACTTGCGCTTTCCTCCAGAGCGGTAGCAGCAGTGTCACGCAGTCCGCCGCGTGGAGCAAAGGATCTATGGTTTTCCCTCGAGTCTTTCCCACGAGGATTTCCCACGAGGCTTTCCCACAGGGCTGTCCCACGTGCACACGTGGTGGGAGTCGATCCTCGGCTTGAACGTCAAGGCTGTGCAGGGAAAACTGGTTACTCTGGAATGGACTGACACATCTGGGGGACTCTTGGAATGGTGGCACGACCCTGGAGTTCCTCTCGCCTTTCCTGTGGAGAGCGCCTCCTATTGAGATGCGACGGGAACGCCGGGAATTCTTTCCCTACGAAACAGTGAAAGTATCCCTCATCTGGAGCTAGGAGGCAGAAACGGGGCTCCCCTGGATGTGTGCGGGACCCTCGTGCTTCCTCTCGAGTGGAGACGGGTATGTCGCGGAACTTCTTCAGTTGCAGCAAGGGTGTGAAGGACCCTTTGGAAGTTCCAGTGGTTAGATGTGATTAGCCTCGAGAAGCCTCACTGGAAATGGGCCTCATCTCGCCTGGAGGGCAAAACCTCCTGGATTTTCTCGAGTTGCGGCAGGTGCTCTCGACTTATGACGGGGCCCTCAGGGACCCGCTCTGGTGGCGTCAGGAAAGGCGAGTCACCATGCGAGATCCTCTGGGGCCTCTCGGGATACCTCTCCCGTCGATGCCCGGGCCTAAGACCTTGTGTGGAGTCGGGGCCGGAACCTGAGGATTCCTCTCCAGTGCTGACATGGATCTTGTGGTACTTCTGGAGTCTCCCCAGGGGAGTCAGTGCTCGTCTCGAATGCGGGCATGCACTTGCGCTTTCCTCCAGAGCGGTAGCAGCAGTGTCATGCAGTCCGCTGCGTGGAGCAAAGGATCTATGGTTTTCCCTCGAGTCTTTCCCACAGGCTTTCCCACGAGGCTTTCCCACAGGGCTGTCCCACGTGCACACGTGGTGGGAGTCGATCCTCGGCTTGAACGTCAAGGCAGTGCAGGGAAAACAGGTTCCTCTGGAATGGACTGACACATCTGGGGGACTCTTGGAATGGTGGCACGACCCTGGAGTTCCTCTAGCCTTTCCTGTGGAGAGCGCCTCCTCTTGAGATGCGACGGGAACGCCAGGAACTCTTTCCCTACGAAACAGGAAAGGATCCCTCATCTCGAGCTAGGAGGCGGAAACGGGGCTCGCCTGGATGTGTGCGGGACCCGCGTGCTTCCTCTCGAGTGGAGACGGGTATGTCTAGGAACTTCTTGAGTTCCAGCAAGGGTGTTAAGGACCCTTTGGAAGTTCCAGTGGTTAGATGTGATTAGCCTCGAGAAGCCTCAGCGGAAATGGGCCTCATGTCGCCTGGAGGGCAAAACCTCCTGGATTTTCCCGAGTGCGGCAGGTGCTCTCGACTTACGACGGGGCCCTCAGGGACCCGCTCTGGTGGCCTCAGGAAAGGCCAGTCCCCATGCGAGTTCCTCGGGGGCCTCTCGGGATTCCTCTCCCGTCGATGCCGGGGCCTAAGACCTTGTGTGGATTCGGGGCCGGAACCTGAGGATTCCTCTCCTGTGCTGACATGGATCTTGGGTTACTTCTGGAGTCTCCCCAGGGGAGTCAGTCCTCGTCTCGAATACGGGCATGCACTTGCGCTTTCCTCCAGAGCGGTAGCAGCAGTGTCACACAGTCCGCCGCGTGGAAGAAAAGAATCTATGGTTTTCCCTCGAGTCTTTCCCACGAGGCTTTCCCACAGGGCTGTCCCACGTGCACACGTGGTGGGAGTCGATCCTCGGCTTGAACGTCAAGGCAGTGCAGGGAAATCAGTTTCCTCTGGAATGGACTGACACATCTGGTGGACTCTTGGAATGGTGGCACGACCCTGGAGTTCCTCTCGCCTTTCCTGTGGAGAGCGCCTCCTCTTGAGATGCAACGGGAACGCCGGGAATTCTTTCCCTACGAAACAGAGAAAGGATCCCTCATCTCGAGCTAGGAGGAGGAAACGGGGCTCCCCTGGATGTGTGCGGGACCCTCTTGCTTCCTCTCGAGTGGAGACGGGTATGTCGCGGAACTTCTTCAGTTGCAGCAAGGGTGTGAAGGACCCTTTGGAAGTTCCAGTGGTTAGATGTGACTAGCCTCGAGAAGCCTCACTGGAAATGGGCCTCATCTCGCCTGGAGGGCAAAACCTCCTGGATTTTCTCGAGTTGCGGCAGGTGCTCTCGACTTACGACGGGGACCTCAGGGACCTGCTCTGGTGGCGTCAGGAAAGGCGATTCACCATGCGAGTTCCTCGGGGGCCTCTCGGGATTCCTCTCCCGTCGATGCCGGGGCCTAAGACCTTGGGTGGAGTCGGGTTCGGATCCTAGGATTCCTCTCCAGTGCTGACATGGATCTTGGGGTACCTTGGAGTCTCCCCATGGGAGTCAGTCCTTGTCTGGAATGCGGGCATGCACTTGCGCTTTCCTCCAGAGCGTTAGCAGCAGTGTCACGCAGTCCGCCGCGTGGAGCAAAGGATCTATGGTTTTCCCTGGAGTCTTCCCACGAGGCTTTCCCACGAGGCTTTCCCACAGGGCTGTCCCACGTGCACACGTGGTGGGAGTCGATCCTCGGCTTCAACGTCAAGCAGTGCAGGGAAAACAGATTCCTCTGAAATGGACTGACACATCTGGGGGTCTCTTGGAATGGTGGCACGACCCTGGAGTTCCTCTCGCCTTTCCTGTTGAGAGCGCCTCCTCTTGAGATGCGACGGGAACGCCGGGAATTCTTTCCCTAGGAAACAGGGAAAGGATCCCTCATCTCGAGATAGGAGGCGGAAACGGGGCTCCCCTGTATGTGTGCCGGACCCTCGTGCTTCCTCTCGAGTGGAGACGGGTATGTCGGGGAACTTCTTGAGTTCCAGCAAGGGTGTGAAGGACCCTTTGGAAGTTCCAGTGGTTACATGTGATTAGCCTCGAGAAGCCTCAGCGGAAATGGGCCTCATCTCACCTGGAGGGCAAAACCTCCTGGATTTTCTCGAGATGCGGCAGGTGCTCTCGACTTACGATGGGGACCTCAGGGGCCCGCTCTGGTGGCCTCAGGAAAGGCCAGTCCCCATGCGAGTTCCTCGGGGGCCTCTCGGGATTCCTCTCCCGTTGATGCCAGGGCCTAAGATCTTGTGTGGAGTAGGGGCCGGAACCTGAGGACTCCAATCCAGAGCTGACATGGAGCTTTGGGTACTTCTGGAGTCTCCCCAGGGGAGTCAGTCCTCGTCTCGAATGCGGGCATGCACTTGCGCTTTCCTCCAGAACGGTAGCAGCAGTGTCACGCAGTCCGCCGCGTGGAGCAAAGGATCTATGTTTTTCCCTAGAGTCTTTCCCACGAGGCTTTCCCACAGGGCTGTCCCACGTGCACACGTGGTGGGAGTCGATCCTCGGTTTGAACGTCAAAGCAGTGCAGGGAAAACAGGTTCCTCTGGAATGGACTGACACATCTGGTGGACTCTTGGAATGGTGGCACGACCCTGGAGTTCCTCTCGCCTTTCCTGTGGAGAGCGCCTCCTCTTGAGATGCGACGGGAACGCCGGGAATTCTTTCCCTAAGAAACAGTGAAAGGATCCCTCATCTCGAGCTAGGAGGCGGAAACGGGTTCCCCTGGATGTGTGCGGGACGCTCGTGCTTCCTCTCGAGTGGAGACGGGTATGTCGGGGAACTTCTTGAGTTCCAGCAAGGGTGTTAAGGACCCTTTGGAAGTTCCAGGGGTTAGAAGTGATTAGCCTCGAGAAGCCTCAGTGGAAATGGGGCTCATCCCGCCTGGAGGGCAAAACCTCCTGGATTTTCTCGAGTTGCGGCAGGTGCTCTCGACTTATGACGGGGCCCTCAGGGACACGCTCTGGTGGGCTCAGGAAAGGCCAGTCCCCATGCGAGTTCCTCGGGGGCCTCTCGGGATTCCTCTCCCGTCGATGCCGCAGCCTAAGACCTTGTGTGGAGTCGGGGTCGGAACCTAGGATTCCTCTCCAGTGCTGACATGGATCATGGGGTACTTCTGGAGTCTCCCCAGGGGAGTCAGTCCTCGTCTCGAATGCGGGCATGCACTTGCGCTTTCCTCCAAAGCGGTAGCAGCAGTGTCACTCAGTCCGCCGCGTGGAGCAAAGGATCTATGGTTTTCCCTCGAGTCTTTCCCGCGAGGCTTTCCCAGGAAGCTTTCCCGCAGGGCTGTGCCACGTGCACACGTGGTGGGAGTCGATCCTCGGCTTGAACGTCAAGGTAGTGAAGGGAAAACAGGTTTCTCTGGAATGGACTAAAGCATCAGGGGGACTCTTGGAATGGTGGCACGACCCTGGAGTTCCTCTCGCCTATCCTGTGGAGAGCGCCTCCTCTTGAGAGGCGACGGGAACGCCGGGAATTCTTTCCCTATGAAACAGGGAAAGGATCCCACATCTCGAGCTTGGAGGCGGAAACGGGGCTCCCCTGGATATGTGCGGGACCCTCGTGCTTCCTCTCGAGTGGAGACGGGTATGTCGGGGAACTTCTTGAGTTGCAGCAAGGGTGTGAAGGACCCTTTGGAAATTCCAGTGGTTAGATGTGATTAGCCTCGAGAATCCTCTGCGGAAATGGGCCTCATCTAGCCTGGAGGGCAAAACCTCCTGGATTTTCTCGAGTTGCGGCAGGTGCTCTCGACTTATGACGGGGACCTCAGGGACCCGCTCTGGTGGCCTCAGGAAAGGCCAGTCCCCATGCGAGTTCCTCGGGGGCCTCTCGGGATTCCTCTCCCGTCGATGCCGGGGCCTAAGACCTTGTGTGGAGTCGGGTTCGGAACCTAGGATTCCTCTCCAGTGCTGACATGGATCTTGGGGTACCTTGGAGTCTCCCCATGGGAGTCAGTCCTTGTCTGGAATGCGGGCATGCACTTGCGCTTTCCTCCAAAGCGGTAGCAGCAGTTTCACGCAGTCCGCCGCGTGGAGCAAAGGATCTATGGTTTTCCCTCGAGTCTTTCCCACGAGGCTTTCCCACAGGGCTGTCACACGTGCACACGTGGTGGGAGTCGATCCTCGGCTTGAACGTCAAGGCAGTGCAGGGAAAACAGATTCCTCTGAAATGGACTGACACATCTGGGGGTCTCTTGGAATGGTGGCACGACCCTGGAGTTCCTCTCACCTTTCCTGTTGAGAGTGCCTCCTCTTGAGATGCGACGGGAACGCCGGGAATTCTTTCCCTAGGAAAGAGGGAAAGGATCCCTCATCTCGAGCTAGGAGGCGGAAACGGGGCTCCCCTGGATGTGTGCGGGACCCTCGTGCTTCCTTTCGAGTGGAGACGGGTATGTCGGGGAACTTCTTGAGTTCCAGCAAGGTTGTGAAGGACCCTTTGGAAGTTCAAGTGGTTAGATGTGATTAGCCTCGAGAAGCCTCAGCGGAAATGGGCCTCATCTCGCCTGGAGGGCAAAACCTCCTGGATTTTCTCGAGTTGCGGCAGGTGCTCTCGACTAACGACGGGTCCTCAGGGACCTACTCTGCTGGCCTCAGGAAAGGCCAGTCCCCATGCGAGTTCCTCGGGGGCCTCTCGGGATTGCTCTCCCGTTGATGTCGGGGCCTAAGACCTTGTGTGGAGTCGGGGCCGGGACCTGAGGATTCCTCTCCTGTGCTGACATGGATCTTGGGGTACTTCTGGAGTCTCCCCAGGGGAGTCAGTCCTCATCTAGAATGAGGGCATGCACTTGCGCTTTCCTCCAGAGCGGTAGCAGGAGTGTCACGCAGTCCACCGCGTGGAACAAAGGATCTATGGTTTTCCCTCGAAACTTTCCCACGAGGCTTTCCCACGAGGCTTTCCCACAGGGCTGTCCCACGTGCACACGTGGTGGGAGTCGATCCTCGTCTTCAACGTCAAGGCAGTGCAGGGAAAACAGATTCCCCTGGAATTGACTGACACATCTGGGGGACTCTTGGAATGGTGGCACGACCCTGGAGTTCCTCTCGCCTTTCCTGTGGATAGCGCCTCCTCTTGAGATGCGACGGGAACGCCGGGAATTCTTTCCCTACGAAACAGGGAAATGATCCCTCATCTCGAGCTAGGAGGCGGAAACGGGGCTCCCCTGGATGTGTGCGAGACCCTCTTGCTTCATCTCGAGTGGAGAGGGGTATGTCGGGGAACTTCTTGAGTTGCAGCAAGGGTGTTAAGGACCCTTTGGAAGTACCAGTGGTTAGATGTGATTAGCCTCGAGAAGCCTCAGCGGAAATGGGCCTCATCTCGCCTGGAGGCTAAAACCTCCTGGATTTTCTCCAGTTGGGGCAGGTGCTCTCGACTTACGACGGGGCCCTCAGGGACCCGCTCTGGTGGCCTCAGGAAAGGCCAGTTCCCATGCGAGTTCCTCGGGGGCCTCTCGGGATTCCTCTCCCGTCGATTCTGGGGCCTAAGACCTTGTGTGGAGTCTGGGCCGGAACCTGAGGATTCCTCTCCAGTGCTGACATGGATCTTGGGGTACTTCTGGAGTCTCCGCAGGGGAGTCAGTCCTCGTCTCGAATGCGGTCATGCTCTTGCGCTTTCCTCCAGAGCGGTAGCAGCAGTGTCACGCAGTCCGCCGCGTGGATCAAAGGATCTATGGTTTTCCCTCGAGTCTTTCCCACGAGGCTTTCCCACCAGGCTTTCCCACAGGGCTGTGCCACGTGCACACGTGGTGGGAGTCGATCCTCGGCTTGAACGTCAAGGCAGTGCAGGGAAAACAGGTTCCTCTGGAATGGACTGACACATCTGGGGGACTCTTGGAATGGTCACACGACCCTGGAGTTCCTCTCGCCTTTCCTGTGGAGAGCGCCTCCTCTTGAGATGCGACAGGAATGCTGGGAATTCTTTCCCTACGAAACAGGGAAAGGATCCCTCATCTCGAGCTAGGAGGAGGAAACGGGGCTCCCCTGGATGTGTGCGGGAACCTCGTGCTTCCTCTCGGGTGGAGACAGGTATGTCGGGGAACTTCTTGAGTTGCAGCAAGGGTGTGAAGGACCCTTTGGAAGTTCCAGTGGTTAGATGTGATTAGCCTCGAGAAGCCTCAGCGGAAATGGGCCTCATCTCGCCTGGAGGGCAAAACCTCCTGGATTTTCTCGAGTTGCGGCAGGTGCTCTCGACTTACGACGGGGCCCTCAGGGACCCGCTCTGGTGGCCTCAGGAAAGGCCAGTCCCCATGCGAGTTCCTCGGGGGCCTCTCGGGATTCCTCTCCCGGCGATGCCGGAGCCTAAGACCTTGTGTGGAGTCGGGTTCGGAACCTAGGATTCCTCTCCAGTGCTGACATGGATCTTGGGGTACCTTGGAGTCTCCCCATGGGAGTCAGTCCTTGTCTGGAATGCGGGCATGCACTTGCACTTTCCTCCAGAGCGGTAGCAGCAGTGTCACCCAGTCCGCCGCGTGGAGCAAAGGATCTATGTTTTTCCCTCGAGTCTTCCCACGAGGCTTTCCCACGAGGCTTTCCCACAGGGCTTTCCCACGTGCACACGTGGTGGGAGTCGATCCTCGGCTTCAACGTCAAGGCAGTGCAGGGAAAACAGATTCCTCTGAAATGGACTGACACATCTGGGGGTCTCTTGGAATGGTGGCACGACCCTGGAGTTCCTCTCGCCTTTCCTGTTGAGGGCGCCTCCTCTTGAGATGGGACGGGAACGCCGGGAATTCTTTCCCTAGGAAACAGGGAAAGGATCCCTCATCTCGAGCTAGGAGGCGGAAACGGGGCTCCCCTGGATGTGTGCGGGACCCTCGTACTTCCATTCGAGTGGAGACGGGTATGTCGGGAAACTTCTTGAGTTGCAGCAAGGGTGTGAAGGACCCTTTGGAAGTTCCAGTGGTTAGATGTGATTAGCTTCGAGAAGCCTCAGTGGAAATGGGCCTCATCTCGCATGGAGAGCAAAACCTCCTGGATTTTCTCGAGTTGCGGCAGGTGCTCCCGACTTACGACGGGGACCTCAGGGACCCGCTCTGGTGGCGTCAGGAAAGGCCAGTCCCCATGCGAGTTCCTCGGGCGCCTCTCGGGATTCCTCTCCCGTCGATGCCGGGGCCTAAGACCTTGTGTGGAGTCGGGGCCTGAACCGGAGGATTCCTCTCCAGTGCTGACATGCATCTTGGGGTACTTAGGGAGTCTCCCCCGGGGAGTCAGTCCTTGTCTCGAATGCGGGCATGCACTTGCGCTTTCCTCCAGAGCGGTAGCAGCAGTGTCACGCAGTCCGCCGCGTGGAGCAAAGGATCTATGGTTTTCCCTCGAGTCTTTCCCACGAGGATTTCCCACGAGGCTTTCCCACAGGGCTGTCCCACGTGCACACGTGGTGGGAGTCGATCCTCGGCTTGAACGTCAAGGCTGTGCAGGGAAAACTGGTTACTCTGGAATGGACTGACACATCTGGGGGACTCTTGGAATGGTGGCACGACCCTGGAGTTCCTCTCGCCTTTCCTGTGGAGAGCGCCTCCTATTGAGATGCGACGGGAACGCCGGGAATTCTTTCCCTACGAAACAGTGAAAGTATCCCTCATCTGGAGCTAGGAGGCAGAAACGGGGCTCCCCTGGATGTGTGCGGGACCCTCGTGCTTCCTCTCGAGTGGAGACGGGTATGTCGCGGAACTTCTTCAGTTGCAGCAAGGGTGTGAAGGACCCTTTGGAAGTTCCAGTGGTTAGATGTGATTAGCCTCGAGAAGCCTCACTGGAAATGGGCCTCATCTCGCCTGGAGGGCAAAACCTCCTGGATTTTCTCGAGTTGCGGCAGGTGCTCTCGACTTATGACGGGGCCCTCAGGGACCCGCTCTGGTGGCGTCAGGAAAGGCGAGTCACCATGCGAGATCCTCTGGGGCCTCTCGGGATACCTCTCCCGTCGATGCCCGGGCCTAAGACCTTGTGTGGAGTCGGGGCCGGAACCTGAGGATTCCTCTCCAGTGCTGACATGGATCTTGTGGTACTTCTGGAGTCTCCCCAGGGGAGTCAGTGCTCGTCTCGAATGCGGGCATGCACTTGCGCTTTCCTCCAGAGCGGTAGCAGCAGTGTCATGCAGTCCGCCGCGTGGAGCAAAGGATCTATGGTTTTCCCTCGAGTCTTTCCCACAGGCTTTCCCACGAGGCTTTCCCACAGGGCTGTCCCACGTGCACACGTGGTGGGAGTCGATCCTCGGCTTGAACGTCAAGGCAGTGCAGGGAAAACAGGTTCCTCTGGAATGGACTGACACATCTGGGGGACTCTTGGAATGGTGGCACGACCCTGGAGTTCCTCTAGCCTTTCCTGTGGAGAGCGCCTCCTCTTGAGATGCGACGGGAACGCCAGGAACTCTTTCCCTACGAAACAGGAAAGGATCCCTCATCTCGAGCTAGGAGGCGGAAACGGGGCTCGCCTGGATGTGTGCGGGACCCTCGTGCTTCCTCTCGAGTGGAGACGGGTATGTCTAGGAACTTCTTGAGTTCCAGCAAGGGTGTTAAGGACCCTTTGGAAGTTCCAGTGGTTAGATGTGATTAGCCTCGAGAAGCCTCAGCGGAAATGGGCCTCATGTCGCCTGGAGGGCAAAACCTCCTGGATTTTCCCGAGTGCGGCAGGTGCTCTCGACTTACGACGGGGCCCTCAGGGACCCGCTCTGGTGGCCTCAGGAAAGGCCAGTCCCCATGCGAGTTCCTCGGGGGCCTCTCGGGATTCCTCTCCCGTCGATGCCGGGGCCTAAGACCTTGTGTGGATTCGGGGCCGGAACCTGAGGATTCCTCTCCTGTGCTGACATGGATCTTGGGTTACTTCTGGAGTCTCCCCAGGGGAGTCAGTCCTCGTCTCGAATGCGGGCATGCACTTGCGCTTTCCTCCAGAGCGGTAGCAGCAGTGTCACACAGTCCGCCGCGTGGAAGAAAAGAATCTATGGTTTTCCCTCGAGTCTTTCCCACGAGGCTTTCCCACAGGGCTGTCCCACGTGCACACGTGGTGGGAGTCGATCCTCGGCTTGAACGTCAAGGCAGTGCAGGGAAATCAGTTTCCTCTGGAATGGACTGACACATCTGGTGGACTCTTGGAATGGTGGCACGACCCTGGAGTTCCTCTCGCCTTTCCTGAGGAGAGCGCCTCCTCTTGAGATGCGACGGGAACGCCGGGAATTCTTTCCCTACGAAACAGAGAAAGGATCCCTCATCTCGAGCTAGGAGGAGGAAACGGGGCTCCCCTGGATGTGTGCGGGACCCTCTTGCTTCCTCTCGAGTGGAGACGGGTATGTCGCGGAACTTCTTCAGTTGCAGCAAGGGTGTGAAGGACCCTTTGGAAGTTCCAGTGGTTAGATGTGACTAGCCTCGAGAAGCCTCACTGGAAATGGGCCTCATCTCGCCTGGAGGGCAAAACCTCCTGGATTTTCTCGAGTTGCGGCAGGTGCTCTCGACTTACGACGGGGACCTCAGGGACCTGCTCTGGTGGCGTCAGGAAAGGCGATTCACCATGCGAGTTCCTCGGGGGCCTCTCGGGATTCCTCTCCCGTCGATGCCGGGGCCTAAGACCTTGGGTGGAGTCGGGTTCGGATCCTACGATTCCTCTCCAGTGCTGACATGGATCTTGGGGTACCTTGGAGTCTCCCCATGGGAGTCAGTCCTTGTCTGGAATGCGGGCATGCACTTGCGCTTTCCTCCAGAGCGTTAGCAGCAGTGTCACGCAGTCCGCCGCGTGGAGCAAAGGATCTATGGTTTTCCCTGGAGTCTTCCCACGAGGCTTTCCCACGAGGCTTTCCCACAGGGCTGTCCCACGTGCACACGTGGTGGGAGTCGATCCTCGGCTTCAACGTCAAGCAGTGCAGGGAAAACAGATTCCTCTGAAATGGACTGACACATCTGGGGGTCTCTTGGAATGGTGGCACGACCCTGGAGTTCCTCTCGCCTTTCCTGTTGAGAGCGCCTCCTCTTGAGATGCGACGGGAACGCCGGGAATTCTTTCCCTAGGAAACAGGGAAAGGATCCCTCATCTCGAGATAGGAGGCGGAAACGGGGCTCCCCTGTATGTGTGCCGGACCCTCGTGCTTCCTCTCGAGTGGAGACGGGTATGTCGGGGAACTTCTTGAGTTCCAGCAAGGGTGTGAAGGACCCTTTGGAAGTTCCAGTGGTTACATGTGATTAGCCTCGAGAAGCCTCAGCGGAAATGGGCCTAATCTCACCTGGAGGGCAAAACCTCCTGGATTTTCTCGAGATGCGGCAGGTGCTCTCGACTTACGATGGGGACCTCAGGGGCCCGCTCTGGTGGCCTCAGGAAAGGCCAGTCCCCATGCGAGTTCCTCGGGGGCCTCTCGGGATTCCTCTCCCGTTGATGCCAGGGCCTAAGATCTTGTGTGGAGTAGGGGCCGGAACCTGAGGACTCCAATCCAGAGCTGACATGGAGCTTTGGGTACTTCTGGAGTCTCCCCAGGGGAGTCAGTCCTCGTCTCGAATGCGGGCATGCACTTGCGCTTTCCTCCAGAACGGTAGCAGCAGTGTCACGCAGTCCGCCGCGTGGAGCAAAGGATCTATGTTTTTCCCTAGAGTCTTTCCCACGAGGCTTTCCCACAGGGCTGTCCCACGTGCACACGTGGTGGGAGTCGATCCTCGGTTTGAACGTCAAAGCAGTGCAGGGAAAACAGGTTCCTCTGGAATGGACTGACACATCTGGTGGACTCTTGGAATGGTGGCACGACCCTGGAGTTCCTCTCGCCTTTCCTGTGGAGAGCGCCTCCTCTTGAGATGCGACGGGAACGCCGGGAATTCTTTCCCTAAGAAACAGTGAAAGGATCCCTCATCTCGAGCTAGGAGGCGGAAACGGGTTCCCCTGGATGTGTGCGGGACGCTCGTGCTTCCTCTCGAGTGGAGACGGGTATGTCGGGGAACTTCTTGAGTTCCAGCAAGGGTGTTAAGGACCCTTTGGAAGTTCCAGTGGTTAGAAGTGATTAGCCTCGAGAAGCCTCAGTGGAAATGGGGCTCATCCCGCCTGGAGGGCAAAACCTCCTGGATTTTCTCGAGTTGCGGCAGGTGCTCTCGACTTATGACGGGGCCCTCAGGGACACGCTCTGGTGGGCTCAGGAAAGGCCAGTCCCCATGCGAGTTCCTCGGGGGCCTCTCGGGATTCCTCTCCCGTCGATGCCGCAGCCTAAGACCTTGTGTGGAGTCGGGGTCGGAACCTAGGATTCCTCTCCAGTGCTGACATGGATCATGGGGTACTTCTGGAGTCTCCCCAGGGGAGTCAGTCCTCGTCTCGAATGCGGGCATGCACTTGCGCTTTCCTCCAAAGCGGTAGCAGCAGTGTCACTCAGTCCGCCGCGTGGAGCAAAGGATCTATGGTTTTCCCTCGAGTCTTTCCCGCGAGGCTTTCCCAGGAAGCTTTCCCGCAGGGCTGTGCCACGTGCACACGTGGTGGGAGTCGATCCTCGGCTTGAACGTCAAGGTAGTGAAGGGAAAACAGGTTTCTCTGGAATGGACTAAAGCATCAGGGGGACTCTTGGAATGGTGGCACGACCCTGGATTTCCTCTCGCCTATCCTGTGGAGAGCGCCTCCTCTTGAGAGGCGACGGGAACGCCGGGAATTCTTTCCCTATGAAACAGGGAAAGGATCCCACATCTCGAGCTTGGAGGCGGAAACGGGGCTCCCCTGGATATGTGCGGGACCCTCGTGCTTCCTCTCGAGTGGAGAAGGGTATGTCGGGGAACTTCTTGAGTTGCAGCAAGGGTGTGAAGGACCCTTTGGAAATTCCAGTGGTTAGATGTGATTAGCCTCGAGAATCCTCTGCGGAAATGGGCCTCATCTAGCCTGGAGGGCAAAACCTCCTGGATTTTCTCGAGTTGCGGCAGGTGCTCTCGACTTATGACGGGGACCTCAGGGACCCGCTCTGGTGGCCTCAGGAAAGGCCAGTCCCCATGCGAGTTCCTCGGGGGCCTCTCGGGATTCCTCTCCCATCGATGCCGGGGCCTAAGACCTTGTGTGGAGTCGGGTTCGGAACCTTGGATTCCTCTCCAGTGCTGACATGGATCTTGGGGTACCTTGGAGTCTCCCCATGGGAGTCAGTCCTTGTCTGGAATGCGGGCATGCACTTGCGCTTTCCTCCAAAGCGGTAGCAGCAGTTTCACGCAGTCCGCCGCGTGGAGCAAAGGATCTATGGTTTTCCCTCGAGTCTTTCCCACGAGGCTTTCCCACAGGGCTGTCACACGTGCACCCGTGGTGGGAGTCGATCCTCGGCTTGAACGTCAAGGCAGTGCAGGGAAAACAGATTCCTCTGAAATGGACTGACACATCTGGGGGTCTCTTGGAATGGTGGCACGACCCTGGAGTTCCTCTCACCTTTCCTGTTGAGAGTGCCTCCTCTTGAGATGCGACGGGAACGCCGGGAATTCTTTCCCTAGGAAAGAGGGAAAGGATCCCTCATCTCGAGCTAGGAGGCGGAAACGGGGCTCCCCTGGATGTGTGCGGGACCCTCGTGCTTCCTTTCGAGTGGAGACGGGTATGTCGGGGAACTTCTTGAGTTCCAGCAAGGTTGTGAAGGACCCTTTGGAAGTTCAAGTGGTTAGATGTGATTAGCCTCGAGAAGCCTCAGCGGAAATGGGCCTCATCTCGCCTGGAGGGCAAAACCTCCTGGATTTTCTCGAGTTGCGGCAGGTGCTCTCGACTAACGACGGGTCCTCAGGGACCTACTCTGCTGGCCTCAGGAAAGGCCAGTCCCCATGCGAGTTCCTCGGGGGCCTCTCGGGATTGCTCTCCCGTTGATGTCGGGGCCTAAGACCTTGTGTGGAGTCGGGGCCGGGACCTGAGGATTCCTCTCCTGTGCTGACATGGATCTTGGGGTACTTCTGGAGTCTCCCCAGGGGAGTCAGTCCTCATCTAGAATGAGGGCATGCACTTGCGCTTTCCTCCAGAGCGGTAGCAGGAGTGTCACGCAGTCCACCGCGTGGAGCAAAGGATCTATGGTTTTCCCTCGAAACTTTCCCACGAGGCTTTCCCACGAGGCTTTCCCACAGGGCTGTCCCACGTGCACACGTGGTGGGAGTCGATCCTCGTCTTCAACGTCAAGGCAGTGCAGGGAAAACAGGTTCCTCTGGAATGGACTGACACATCTGGGGGACTCTTGGAATGGTGGCACGACCCTGGAGTTCCTCTCGCCTTTCCTGTGGAGAGCGCCTCCTGTTGAGATGCGACCGGAACGCCGGGAATTCTTTCCCTACGAAACAGGGAAAGGATCCCTCATCTCGAGCTTGGAGGCAGAAACGGGGCTCTCCTGGATGTGTGCGGGACGATCATGCTTCCTCTCGAGTGGAGATGGGTATGTCGGGGAACTTCTGGAGTTGCAGCAAGGGTGTGAAGGACCCTTTGGAAGTTCCAGTGGTTAGATGTGATTAGCCTCGAGAAGCCTCAGCAGAAATGGGCCTCATCTCGCCTGGAGGGCAAAACCTCCTGGATTTTCTCGAGTTGCGGCAGGTGCTCTCAGCTTACGACGGGGACCTCAGGGACCCGCTCTGGTGGCCTCAAGTAAGGCCAGTCCCCATGCGAGTTCCTCGGGGGTCTCTCGGGATTCCTCTCCCATCGATGCCGGGGCCTAAGACCTTGTGTGGAGTCGGGGCCGGAACCTGAGGAATCCTCTCCAGTGCTGACAGGGACTTGGGGTACTTCTGGAGTCTCCCCAGGGGAGTCAGTCCTCGTTTCGAATGCGGGCATGCACTTGCGCTTTCCTCCAGAGCGGTAGCAGGAGTGTCACGCAGACCGCCGCGTGGATCAAAGGATCTATGGTTTTCCCTCGAGTCTTTCCCAAGAGGCTTTCCCACGAGGCTTTCCCACAGGGCTGTCCCACGTGCACACGTGGTGGGAGTCGATCCTCGGCTTGAACGTCAAGGCAGTGCAGGGAAAACAGGTTTCTCTGGAATGGACTGACACATCTCGGGGACTCTTGGAATGGTGGCACGACCCTGGAGTTCCTCTCGCCTTTCCTGTGGAGAGCGCCTCCTCTTGAGATGCGACGGTAACGCAGGGAATTCTTTCCCTATGAAACAAGGAAAGGATCCCTCATCTCGAGCTAGGAGGCGGAAACGGGGCTCCCCTGGATGTGTGCGCGACCCTCGTGCTTCCTATCGAGTGGAGACGGCTATGTCGGGGAACTTCTTGAGTTGCAGCAAGTGTGTGAAGGACCCTTTGGAAGTTCCAGTGGTTACATGTGATTAGCCTCGAGAAGCCTCAGCGGAAATGGGCCTCATCTCGCCTGGAGGGCAAAACCTCCTGGATTTTCTCGAGTTGCGGCAGGTGCTCTCGACTTACGACGGGGCCCTCAGGGATCCGCTCTGGTGGCCTCAGGAAAGGCCAGTCCCCATGCGAGTTCCTCGGGGGCCTCTCGGGATTCCTCTCCCGTCGATGCCGGGGCCTAAGACCTTGTGTGGAGTCGGGGCCGGAACCTGAGGATTCCTCTCCAGTGCTGACATGGATCTTGAGGTACCTCTGGAGTCTCCCCGGTGGAGTCAGTCCTCGTCTCGAATGCGGGCATGCACTTGCGCTTTCCTCCAGAGCTGTAGCAGCAGTGTCACGCATTCCACCACGTGGATAAAAGGATCTATGGTTTTCCCTCGAGTCTTTCCCACGAGGCTTTCCCACGAGGCTTTCCCACAGGGCTGTCCCACGTGCACACGTGGTGGGAGTCGATCCTCGGCTTGAACGTCAAGGCAGTGCATGGAAAACAGGTTCCTCTGGATTGGACTGACACATCTGGGGGACTCTTGGAATGGTGGCACGACCCTGGAGTTCCTCTCGCCTTTCTGGTGGAGAGCGCCTCCTCTTGAGATGCGACGGGAACGCCGGGAATTCTTTCCCTACGAAACAGAGAAAGGATCCCTCATCTCGAGCTAGGAGGAGGAAACGGGGCTCCCCTGGATGTGTGCGGGACCCTCGTGCTTCCTCTTGAGTGGAGACGGGTATGTCAGGGAACTTCTTGAGTTGCAGCAAGGGTGTGAAGGACCCTTTGGAAGTTCCAGTGGTTAGATGTAATTAGTCTCGAGAAGCCTCAGCCGAAATGGGCCTCATCTCGCCTGGAGGGCAAAACCTTCTGGATTTTCTCGAGTTGCGCCAGGTGCTCTCGACGTACGACGGGGACCTCAGGGACCCGCTCTGGTGGCCTCAGGAAAGGCCAGTCCCCATGCGAGTTCCTCGGGGGCGTCTCGGGATTCCTCTCCCGTCGATGCCGGGGCCTAAGACCTCGTGTGGATTCGGGACGGAACCTAAGGATTCCTCTCCAGTCCTGACATGGATCTTGGGGTACTCCTGGAGTCTCCCCAGGGGAGTCAGTCCTCGTCTCGAATGCGGCCATGCACTTGCGCTTTCCTCCAGAGCGGTAGCAGCAGTGTCACGCAGTCCGCCGCGTGGATCAAAGGATCTATGGTTTTCCCTCGAGTCTTTCCCACGAGGCTTTCCCACGAGGCTTTCCCTCAGGGCTGTGCCACGTGCACACGTGGTGGGAGTCGATCCTCGGCTTGAACGTCAAGGCAGTGCAGGGAACACAGGTTCCGCTGGAATGGACTGACACATCTGGGAGACTCTTGGAATGGTGGCACGTCCCTGGAGTTCCTCTCGCCTTTCATGTGGAGAGCGCCTCCTCTTGAGATGCGAGGGAATGCCGGGAATTCTTTCCCCATGAAACAGGGAAAGGATCCCTCATCTCGAGCTAGGAAGCGGAAACGGGGCTCCCCTGGATGTGTGCGGGACTCTCGAGCTTCCTCTCGAGTGGAGACGGGTATGTCGGGGAACTTCTTGAGTTGCAGCAAGGGTCTAAAGGACCCTTTGGAATTTCCAGTGGTTAGATGTGATTAGCCTCGAGAAGCCTCAGCGAAAATGGGCCTCATCTCGCCTGGAGGGCAAAACCTCCTGGATTTTCTGGAGTTGCGGCAGGTGCTCTCGACTTTCGACGGGGCCCTCAGGGACCCGCTCTGGTGGCCTCAGGAAAGGCCCGTCCCCATGCGAGTTCCTCGGGGGCCTCTCGGGATTCCTCTCCCGTCGATCCCGGGGCCTAAGACCTTGTGTGGAGTCGGGGCCGGAACCTGAGGATTCCTCTCCAGAGCTGAGATGGATCTTGGGGTACTTCTGGAGTCTCCCCAGGGGAGTCAGTCCTCGTCTCGAATGCGGGCATGCACTTGCGCTTTCCTCCAGAGCGGTAGCAGCAGTGTCACGCAGTCCGCCGCGTGGATCAAAGGATCTATGGATTTCCCTCGAGACTTTCCCACGAGGCTTTCCGAAGAGGCTCTCCCACAGGGCGGTCCCACGTGCACACATGGTGGGAGTCGATCCTCGGCTTGAACGTCAAGGCAGTGCAGGGAAAACAGGTTCCACTGGAATGGACTGACACATCTGGGGGACTCTTGAAATGGTGGCACGACCCTGGAGTTCCTCTCGCCTTTCCTGTGGAGAGCGCCTCCCCTTGAGATGCGACGGTAACGCAGGGAATTCTTTCCCTACGAAACAGGGAAAGGATCCATCTTCTCGAGCTAGGAGGCGGAAACGGGGCTCCCCTGGATGTGTGCGGGACCCAACGTACTTCCTCTCGAGTGGAGACGGGTATGTCGTGGAACTTCTCGAGTTGCAGCAAGGGTGTGAAGGACCCTTTGGAAGTTCCAGTGGTTAGATGTGATTAGCCTCGAGAAGCCTCAGCGGAAATGGGCCTCATCTCGCCTGGAGGGCAAAACCTCCTGGATTTTCTCGAGTTGCGGCAGGTGCTCTCGACTTACGATGGGGTCCTCAGGGACCCGCTCCGGTGGCCTCAGTAAAGGCCAGTCCCCATGCGAGTTCCTCGGGGGCCTGTCGGGATTCCTCTCCCGTCGATGCCGGGGCCTAAGACCTTGTGGGAGTCGTGGCCGGAACTTGAGGATTCCTCTCCAGTGCTGACATGGATCTTGGGGTACTTCTGGAGTCTCCCCAGGGGAGTCAGTGCTCGTCTCGAATGCGGGCATGCACTTGTGCTTTCCTCCAGAGCGGTAGCAGCAGTGTCACGCAGTCCGCCGCGTGGAGCAAAGGATCTATGGTTTTCCCTCGAGTCTTTCCCACGAGGCTTTCCCACAGGGCTGTCCCACGTGCACACGTGGTGAGAGTCAATCCTCGGCTTGAACGTCAAGGCAGTGCAGGGAAAACAGGTTCCTCTGGAATGGACTGACACATCTGGGGGACTCTTGGAATGGTGGCACGACCCTGGAGTTCCTCTCGCCTTTCCTGTGGAGAGCGCCTCCTGTTGAGATGCGACGGGAACGCCGGGAATTCTTTCCCTACGAAACAGGGAAAGGATCCCTCATCTCGAGCTTGGAGGCAGAAACGGGGCTCCCCTGGATGTGTGCGGGACGATCATGCTTCCTCTCGAGTGGAGATGGGTATGTCGGGGACCTTCTGGAGTTGCAGCAAGGGTGTGAAGGACCCTTTGGAAGTTCCAGTGGTTAGATGTGATTAGCCTCGAGAAGCCTCAGCAGAAATGGGCCTCATCTCGCCTGGAGGGCAAAACCTCCTGGATTTTCTCGAGTTGCGGCAGGTGCTCTCAGCTTACGACGGGGACCTCAGGGACCCGCTCTGGTGGCCTCAAGTAAGGCCAGTCCCCATGCGAGTTCCTCGGGGGTCTCTCGGGATTCCTCTCCCATCGATGCCGGGGCCTAAGACCTTGTGTGGAGTCGGGGCCGGAACCTGAGGAATCCTCTCCAGTGCTGACAGGGACTTGGGGTACTTCTGGAGTCTCCCCAGGGGAGTCAGTCCTCGTTTCGAATGCGGGCATGCACTTGCGCTTTCCTCCAGAGCGGTAGCAGCAGTGTCACGCAGACCGCCGCGTGGATCAAAGGATCTATGGTTTTCCCTCGAGTCTTTCCCAAGAGGCTTTCCCACGAGGCTTTCCCACAGGGCTGTCCCACGTGCACACGTGGTGGGAGTCGATCCTCGGCTTGAACGTCAAGGCAGTGCAGGGAAAACAGGTTTCTCTGGAATGGACTGACACATCTCGGGGACTCTTGGAATGGTGGCACGACCCTGGAGTTCCTCTCGCCTTTCCTGTGGAGAGCGCCTCCTCTTGAGATGCGACGGTAACGCAGGGAATTCTTTCCCTATGAAACAAGGAAAGGATCCCTCATCTCGAGCCAGGAGGCGGAAACGGGTCTCCCCTGGATGTGTGCGGGACCTTCCTGCTTCCTCTCGAGTGGAGACGGGTATGTCGGGCATTTCTTGAGTTGCAGCAAGGGTGTGAAGGACCCTTTGGAAGTTCCAGTGGTTAGATGTGATTAGCCTCGAGAAGCCTCAGCGGAAATGGGCCTCATCTCGCCTGGAGGGCAAAACATCCTGGGTTTTCTCGAGTTGCAGCAGGTGCTCTCCACTTACGACGGGGACCTCAGGGACCCGCTCTGGTGGCCTCAGGAAAGGCCAGTCCCCATGCGAGTTCCTCGGGAGCCTCTCGGGATTCCTCTTCCGTCGATGCCGGGGCCTAAGACCTTGTGTGGATTCGGGGCCGGAACCTGAGGTTTCCTAACCAGTGCCGACATGGATCTTGGGGTACTTCTGGAGTCTCCCCAGGGGAGTCAGTCCTCGTCTCGAATGCGGGCATGCACTTGCGCTTTCCTCCAGAGCGGTAGCAGCAGTGTCACGCAGTCCGCCGCGTGGGTCAAAGGATCTATGGTTTTCCTTCGAGTCTTTCCCATGAGGCTTTCCCACGAGGCTTTCCCACAGGGCTGTCCCACGTGCACACGAGGTGGGAGTCGATCCTCGGCTTGAACGTCAAGGCAGTGCAGGGAAAACAGGTTCCTCTGGAATGGACTGACAAATCTGGGGAACTCTTGGAATGGTGGCATGACCCTGGAGTTCCTCTCGCCTTTCCTGTGGAGAGCGCCTCCTCTTGAGATGCGAAGGGAACGCCGGGAATTCTTTCCCTATGAAACAGGGAAAGGATCCCTCATCTCGAGCTAGGAGGCGGAAACGGGGCTCCCCTGGATGTGTGCGCGACCCTCGTGCTTCCTATCGAGTGGAGACGGCTATGTCGGGGAACTTCTTGAGTTGCAGCAAGGGTGTGAAGGACCCTTTGGAAGTTCCAGTGGTTACATGTGATTAGCCTCGAGAAGCCTCAGCGGAAATGGGCCTCATCTCGCCTGGAGGGCAAAACCTCCTGGATTTTCTCGAGTTGCGGCAGGTGCTCTCGACTTACGACGGGGCCCTCAGGGACCCGCTCTGGTGGCCTCAGGAAAGGCCAGTCCCCATGCGAGTTCCTCGGGGGCCTCTCGGGATTCCTCTCCCGTCGATGCCGGGGCCTAAGACCTTGTGTGGAGTCGGGGCCGGAACCTGAGGATTCCTCTCCAGTGCTGACATGGATCTTGAGGTACCTCTGGAGTCTCCCCGGTGGAGTCAGTCCTCGTCTCGAATGCGGGCATGCACTTGCGCTTTCCTCCAGAGCTGTAGCAGCAGTGTCACGCATTCCACCACGTGGATAAAAGGATCTATGGTTTTCCCTCGAGTCTTTCCCACGAGGCTTTCCCACGAGGCTTTCCCACAGGGCTGTCCCACGTGCACACGTGGTGGGAGTCTATCCTCGGCTTGAACGTCAAGGCAGTGCATGGAAAACAGGTTCCTCTGGGTTGGACTGACACATCTGGGGGACTCTTGGAATGGTGGCACGACCCTGGAGTTCCTCTCGCCTTTCTGGTGGAGAGCGCCTCCTCTTGAGATGCGACGGGAACGCCGGGAATTCATTCCCTACGAAACAGAGAAAGGATCCCTCATCTCGAGCTAGGAGGAGGAAATGGGATTCCCCTGGATGTGTGCGGAACCCTCGTGCTTCCTCTTGAGTGGAGACGGGTATGTCGGGGAACTTCTTGAGTTGCAGCAAGGGTGTGAAGGACCCTTTGGAAGTTCCAGTGGTTAGATGTAGTTAGTCTCGAGAAGCCTCAGCCGAAATGGGCCTCATCTCGCCTGGAGGGCAAAACCTCCTGGATTTTCTCGAGTTGCGGCAGGTGCTCTCGACTTAAGACGGGGCCCTCAGGGACCCGCTCTGGTGGCCTCAGGAAAGACCAGTCCCCATGCGAGTTCCTCGGGGGCCTCTCGGGATTCCTCTCCCGTCGATGCCGGGGCCTAAGACTTTGTGGGAGTCGTGGCCGGAACTTGAGGATTCCTCTCCAGTGCTGATATGGATCTTGGGGTACATCTGGAGTCTCCCCATGGGAGTCAGTGCTCGTCTCGAATGCGGGCATGCACTTGTGCTTTCCTCCAGAGCGGTAGCAGCAGTGTCACGCAGTCCGCCGCGTGGAGCAAAGGATCTATGGTTTTCCCTCGAGTCTTTCCCACGAGGCTTTCCCACGAGGCCTTCCTACAGGGCTGTCCCACGTGCACACGTGGTGGGAGTCGATCCTCGGCTTGAATGTCAAGGCAGTGTAGGCAAAAACAGGTTCCTCTGGAATGGACTGACACATCTGGGGGACTCTTGGAATGGTGGCACGACCCTGGAGTTCCTCTCTCGTTTCCTGTGGAGAGCGCCTCCTCTTGAGATGCTACGGGAACGCCGGAATTCTTTCCCTACGAAACAGTGAAAGGATCCCTCATTTCGAGCTAGGAGGCGGAAACGGGGCTCCCCTGGATGTGTGCGGGACCCTCGAGCTTCCTCTCGAGTGGAGACGGGTATGTCAGGGAACTTCTTGAGTTGCAGCAAGGGTGTGAAGGACCCTTTGGAAGTTCCAGTTGTTAGATGTGATTTGCCTCGAGAAGCTTAAGAGGAAATGGGCTTCATCTCGCCTGGAGGGCAAAACCTCCTGGATTTTCTTGAGTTGCCCCAGGTGCTCTCGACTTACGACGGGGACCTCAGGGACCCGCTCTGGTGGCCTCAGGAAAGGCCAGTCCCCATGCGAGTTCCTCGGGGGCCTCTCGGGATTCCTCTTCCGACGATGCCGGGGCCTAAGACCTTGTGTGGAGTCGGGGCCGGAACCTGAGGATTCCTCTCCAGTGCTGACATGGATCTTGGGGTACTTCTGGAGTCTCCCCAGGGGAGTCAGTGCTCCTCTCGAATGCGGGCATGCACTTGTGCTTTCCTCCAGAGCGGTAGCAGCAGTGTCACGCAGTCCGCCGCGTTGAGCAAAGGATCTATGGTTTTCCCTCGAGGCTTTCCCACGAGGCTTTCCCCGAGGCTTTCCCACAGGGCTGTGCCACGTGCACACGTGGTGGGAGTCGATCCTCGGCTTGAACGTCAAGGCAGTGCAGGGAACACAGGTTCCTCTGGAATGGACTGACACATCTGGGAGACTCTTGGAATGGTGGCACGTCCCTGGAGTTCCTCTCGCCTTTCATGTGGAGAGCGCCTCCTCTTGAGATGCGAGGGGAATGCCGGGAATTCTTTCCCCATGAAACAGGGAAAGGATCCCTCATCTCGAGCTAGGAAGCGGAAACGGGGCTCCCCTGAATGTGTGCGGGAGCCTCGTGCTTCCTCTCGAGTGGAGACGGGTATGTCAGGGAACTTCTTGAGTTGCAGCAAGGGTGTGAAGGACCCTTTGGAAGTTCCAGTGGTTAGATGTGATTAGCCTCGAGAAGCCTCAGCAGAAATGGGCCTCATCTCGCCTGGAGGGCAAAACCTCCTGGATTTTCTCGAGTTGCGGCAGGTGCTCTCAGCTTACGACGGGAACCTCAGGGACCCGCTCTGGTAGCCTCAAGTAAGGCCAGTCCCCATGCGAGTTCCTTGGGGGGTCTCTCGGGATTCCTCTCCCGTCGATGCCGGGGCCTAAGACCTTGTGTGGAGTCGGGGCCGGAACCTGAGGAATCCTCTCCAGTGCTGACAGGGACTTGGGGTACTTCTGGAGTCTCCCCAGGGGAGTCAGTCCTCGTCTCGAATGCGGGCATGCACTTGCGCTTTCCTCCAGAGCGGTAGCAGGAGTGTCACGCAGTCCGCCGCGTGGATCAAAGGATCTATGCTTTTCCCTCGAGTCTTTCCCAAGAGGCTTTCCCACGAGGCTTTCCCACAGGGCTGTCCCACGTGCACACGTGGTGGGAGTCGATCCTCGGCTTGAACGTCAAGGCAATGCAGGGAAAACAGGTTCCTCTGGAATGGACTGACACATCTCGGGGACTCTTGGAATGGTGGCACGACCCTGGAGTTCCTCTCGCCTTTCCTGTGGAGAGCGCCTCCTCTTGAGATGCGACGGTAACGCAGGGAATTCTTTCCCTATGAAACAAGGAAAGGATCCCTCATCTTGAGCTAGGAGGCGGAAACGGGTCTCCCCTGGATGTGTGCGGGACCTTCGTGCTTCCTCTCGAGTGGAGACGGGTATGTCGGGGAACTTCTTGATTTGCAGCAAGGGTCTAAAGGACCCTTTGGAATTTCCAGTGGTTAGATGTGATTAGCCTCGAGAAGCCTCAGCGAAAATGGGCCTCATCTCGCCTGGAGGGCAAAACCTCCTGGATTTTCTCGAGTTGCGGCAGGTGCTCTCGACTTTCGACGGGGCCCTCAGGGACCCGCTCTGGTGGCCTCAGGAAAGGCCAGTCCCCATGCGAGTTCCTCGGGGGCCTGTCGGGATTCCTCTCCCGTCGATGCCGGGGCCTAAGACCTTGTGGGAGTAGTGTCCGGAACTTGAGGATTCCTCTCCAGTGCTGACATGGATCTTGGGGTACTTCTGGAGTCTCCCCAGGGGAGTCAGTGCTCCTCTCGAATGCGGGCATGCACTTGTGCTTTCCTCCAGAGCGGTAGCAGCAGTGTCACGCAGTCCGCCGCGTGGAGCAAAGGATCTATGGTTTTCCCTCGAGTCTTTCCCACGAGGCTTTCCCACAGGGCTGTCCCACGTGCACACGTGGTGAGAGTCGATCCTCGGCTTGAACGTCAAGGCAGTGCAGGGAAAACAGGTTCCTCTGGAATGGACTGACACATCTGGGGGACTCTTGGAATGGTGGCACGACCCTGGAGTTCCTCTCGCCTTTCCTGTGGAGAGCGCCTCCTGTTGAGATGCGACGGGAACGCCGGGAATTCTTTCCCTACGAAACAGGGAAAGGATCCCTCATCTCGAGCTTGGAGGCAGAAACGGGGCTCCCCTGGATGTGTGCGGGACGATCATGCTTCCTCTCGAGTGGAGATGGGTATGTCGGGGACCTTCTGGAGTTGCAGCAAGGGTGTGAAGGACCCTTTGGAAGTTCCACTGGTTAGATGTGATTAGCCTCGAGAAGCCTCAGCGGAAATGGGCCTCATCTCGCCTGGAGGGCAAAACCTCCTGGATTTTCTCGAGTTGCGGCAGGTGCTCTAGACTTACGACGGGGACCTCGGGGACCCGCTCTGGTGGCCTCAGGAAAGGCCAGTCCCCATGCGAGTTCCTCGGGGGCCTCTCGGGATTCCTCTCCCGTCGATGCCGGGGCCTAAGACCTTGTGTGGAGTCGGGGCCGGAACCTGAGGATTCCTCTCCAGTGCTGACATGGATCTTGGGGTAGTTCTGGAGTCTCCCCAGGGGAGTCAGTCCTCGTCTCGAATGCGGGCATGCACTTGCGCTTTCCTCCAGAGCGGTAGCAGCAGTGTCACGCAGTCCGCCGCGTGGATCAAAGGATCTATGGTTTTCCCTCGAGTCTTTCCCACGAGGCTTTCCGAAGAGGCTTTCCCACAGGGCGGTCCCACGTGCACACGTGGTGGGAGTCGATCCTCGGCTTGAACGTCAAGGCAGTGCAGGGAAAACAGGTTCCTCTGGAATGGACTGACACATCTGGGGGACTCTTGGAATGGGGGCACGACCCGGGAGTTCCTCTCTCCTTTCCTGTGGAGACGGCCTCCTCTTGAGATGCGACGGGAACGCCGGGAATTCTTTCCCTACGAAACAGGGAAAGGATCCCTCATCTCGAGCTAGGAGGAGGAAACGGGGCTCCCCTGGATGTGTGCGGGACCCTCGTGCTTCCTCTCGAGTGGAGACGGGTATGTCGGGGAACTTCTTGAGTTGCAGCAAGGGTGTGAAGGACCCTTTGGAAGTTCCAGTGGTTAGATGTGGTTAGCCTCGAGAAGCCTCAGCGGAAATGGGCCTCATCTCGCCTGGAGGGCAAAACTTACCGGATTTTCTCTAGTTGCGGCAGGTTCTCTCAACTTACGACGGGGACCTCGGGGATCCGCTCTGATGGCCTCAGGAAAGGCCAGTCCCCATGCGAGTTCCTCGTGGGCCTCTCGGGATTCCTCTCCCGTCGATGCCGGGGCCTAAGACCTTGTGTGGAGTCGGGGCCGGAACCTGAGGATTCCTCTCCAGTGCTGACATGGATCTTGGGGTACTTCTGGAGTCTCCGCAGGGGAGTCAGTCCTCGTCTCGAATGCGGTCATGCTCTTGCGCTTTCCTCCAGAGCGGTAGCAGCAGTGTCACGCAATCCACCGCGTGGATCAAAGGATCTGTGGTTTTCCCTCGAGTCTTTCCCACGAGGTTTTCCCACAAGGCTTTCCCACAGGGCTGTCCCACGTGCACACATGGTGGGAGTCGATCCTCGGCTTGAACGTCATGGCAGTGAAGGGAAAACAGGTTCCTCTGGAATGGACTGACAAATCTGGGGGACTCTTGGAATGGTGGCACGACACTGGAGTTCCTCTCGCCTTTCCTGTGGAGAGCGCCTCCTCTTGAGAAGCGACGGGAACGCCGGGAATTCTTTCCCTAGAAACAGGGAAAGGATCCCTTATTTCGAGCTAGGAGGCGGAAACGGGGCTCCCCTGGATGTGTGCGGGACCCTCGTGCTTCCTCTCGAGTGGAGACGGGTATGTCGGGGATCTTCTTGAGTTGCAGCAAGGGTGTGAAGGACCCTTTGGAAGTTCCAGTGTTTAGATGTGATTAGCCTCGAGAAGCCTCAGCGGAAATAGCCCTCATCTCGCCTGGAGGGCAAAACCTCCTGGATTTTCTCGAGTTGCGGCAGGTGCTCTCGACTTACGACGGGGACCTCAGGGACCCGCTCTGGTGGCCTCAGGAAAGGCCAGTGCCCATGCGAGTTCCTCGGGGGCCTCTCGGGATTCCTCTCCCGTCGATGCCGGGCCTAAGACCTTGTGTGGAGTCGGGGCCGGAACCTGAGGATTACTCTCCAGTGCTGACATGGACCTTGGGGTACTTCTGGAGTCTCCCCAGTGGAGTCAGTCCTCGTCTCGAATGCGGGCATGCACTTGCGCTTTCCTCCAGAGCGGTAGCAGCAGTGTCACGCAGTCCGCCGCCAGGATCAAAGGATCTATGGTTTTCCCTCGAGTCTTTCCCACGAGGCTTTCCCACGAGGCTTTCCCACAGGGCTGTCCCACGTGCACACGTGGTGGGAGTCGATCCTCGGCTTGAACGTCAAGGTAGTGCAGGGAAAATACGTTCCTCTGGAATGGACTGACACATCTGGGGGACTCTTGGAATGGTGGCACGACCCTGGAGTTCCTCTCGCCTTTCCTGTGGACAGCGCCTCCTCTTGAGATGCACGGGAACGCCGGGAATTCTTTACCTACGAAAGAGGGAAAGGATCCCTCATCTCGAGCTAGTAGGCGGAAACGGGGCTCACCTGGATGTGTGCGGGGCCCTCGTGCTTCCTCTCAAGTGGAGACGGGTATGTCGGGAAACTTCTTGAGTTGCAGCAAGGGTGTGAAGGACCCTTTGGAAGTTCCAGTGGTTAGATGTGGTTAGCCTCGAGAAGCCTCAGGGGAAATGGGCCTCATCTCGCCAGGAGGGCAAAACCTCCTGGATTTTCTCGAGTTGCGGCAGGTGCTCTCGACTTACGATGGGGACCTCGGGGACCTGCTCTTTTGGCCTCGGGAAAGGCCAGTCCCCATGCGAGTTCCTCAGGGCCTCTCGGGATTCCTCTCCCTTCGATGCCTGGGCCTAACACCTTGTGTGGAGTCGGGGCCGGAACCAGAGGAATCCTCTCCAGTGCTGACATGGATCTTGGGGTACTTCTGGAGTCTCCCCAGGGGTGTCAGTCCTCGTCTCGATTGCGGGCATGCACTTGCGCTTTCCTCTAGAGCGGTAGCAGGAGTGTCACACAGTCCGCCGCGTTGATCAAAGGATCTGTGGTTTTCCCTCGAGTCTTTCCCACGAGGTTTTCCCACAAGGCTTTCCCACAGGGCTGTCCCACGTGCACACATGGTGGGAGTCGATCCTCGGCTTGAACGTCATGGCAGTGAAGGGAAAACAGGTTCTTCTGGAATGGACTGACACATCTGGGGGACTCTTGGAATGGTGGCACGACCCTGGAGTTCCTCTCGCCTTTCCTGTGGAGAGCGCCTCCTCTTGAGAAGCGACGGGAACGCCGGGAATTCTTTCCCTAGAAACAGGGAAAGGATCCCTCATCTCGAGCTAGGAGGCGGAAACGGGGCTCCCCTGGATGTGTGCGGGACCCTCGTGCTTCCTCTCGAATGGAGACGGGTATGTCGGGGAACTTCTTGAGTTGCAGCAAGGGTGTGAAAGACCCTTTGAAGTTCCAGTGGTTAGATGTGATTAGCCTCGAGAAGCCTCAGCGGAAATAGCCCTCATCTCGCCTGGAGGGCAAAACCTCCTGGATTATCTCGAGTTGCGGCAGGTGCTCTCGACTTACGACGGGGACCTCAGGGACCCGCTCTGGTGGCCTCAGGAAAGGCCAGTGCCCATGCGAGTTCCTCGGGGGCCTCTCGGGATTCCTCTCCCGTCCATGCCGGGCCTAAGACCTTGTGTGGAGTCGGGGCCGGAATCTGAGGATTCCTCTCCAGTGCTGACATGGATCTTTGGGTACTCTGGATTCTCCGCAGGGGAGTCAGTCCTCGTCTCGAATGCGGTCATGCTCTTGCGCTTTCCTCCAGAGGGGTAGCAGCAGTGTCACGCAGTCCGCCGCGTGGATCAAAGTATCTATGGTTTTCCCTCGAGTCTTTCCCACGAGGATTTCCCACGAGGCTTTCCCACGAGGCTTTCCCACAGGGCTGTCCCAAGTGCACACGTGGTGGGAGCAGATCCTCGGCTTGAACGTCAAGGCAGTGCAAGGAAAACAGGTTCTTCTGGAATGGACTGACACATCTGGGGGACTCTTGGAATGGTGGCACGACCCTGGAGTTCCTCTCGCCTTTCCTGTGAAGAGCGCCTCCTCTTGAGAAGCGACGGGAACGCCGGGAATTCTTTCCCTAGAAATAGGGAAAGTATCCCTCATCTCGAGCTAGCAGGCGGAAACGGGGCTCCCCTGGATGTGTGCGGGACCCTCGTGCTTCCTCTCGAGTGGAGACGGGTATGTCGGGGAACTTCTTGAGTTGCAGCAAGGGTGTGAAGGACCCTTTGGAAGTTCCAGTGATTAGATGTGATTAGCCTCGAGAAGCCTCAGCGGAAATGGGCCTCATCTCGCCTGGAGGGCAAAACCTCCTGGATTTTCTCGAGTTGCGGCAGGTTCTCTCGACTTTCGACGGGGCCCTCAGGGACCCGCTCTGGTGGCCTCAGGAAAGGCCAGTCCCCATGCGAGTTCCTCGGGGGCCTGTCGGGATTCCTCTCCCGTCGATGCCGGGGCCTAAGACCTTGTGGGAGTCGTGGCCAGAACTTGAGGATTCCTCTCCAGTGCTGACATGGATCTTGGGGTACTTCTGGAGTCTCCCCAGGGGAGTCAGTGCTCCTCTCGAATGCGGGCATGCACTTGTGCTTTCCTCCAGAGCGGTAGCAGCAGTGTCACGCAGTCCGCCGCGTGGAGCAAAGGATCTATGGTTTTCCCTCGAGTCTTTCCCACGAGGCTTTCCCACAGGGCTGTCCCACGTGCACACGTGGTGAGAGTCGATCCTCGGCTTGAACGTCAAGGCAGTGCAGGGAAAACAGGTTCCTCTGGAATGGACTGACACATCTGGGGGACTCTTGGAATGGTGGCACGACCCTGGAGTTCCTCTCGCCTTTCCTGTGGAGAGCGCCTCCTGTTGAGATGCGACGGGAACGCCGGGAATTCTTTCCCTACGAAACAGGGAAAGGATCCCTCATCTCGAGCTTGGAGGCAGAAACGGGGCTCCCCTGGATGTGTGCGGGACGATCATGCTTCCTCTCGAGTGGAGATGGGTATGTCGGGGACCTTCTGGAGTTGCAGCAAGGGTGTGAAGGACCCTTTGGAAGTTCCACTGGTTAGATGTGATTAGCCTCGAGAAGCCTCAGCGGAAATGGGCCTCATCTCGCCTGGAGGGCAAAACCTCCTGGATTTTCTCGAGTTGCGGCAGGTGCTCTAGACTTACGACGGGGACCTCGGGGACCCGCTCTGGTGGCCTCAGGAAAGGCCAGTCCCCATGCGAGTTCCTCGGGGGCCTCTCGGGATTCCTCTCCCGTCGATGCCGGGGCCTAAGACCTTGTGTGGAGTCGGGGCCGGAACCTGAGGATTCCTCTCCAGTGCTGACATGGATCTTGGGGTAGTTCTGGAGTCTCCCCAGGGGAGTCAGTCCTCGTCTCGAATGCGGGCATGCACTTGCGCTTTCCTCCAGAGCGGTAGCAGCAGTGTCACGCAGTCCGCCGCGTGGATCAAAGGATCTATGGTTTTCCCTCGAGTCTTTCCCACGAGGCTTTCCGAAGAGGCTTTCCCACAGGGCGGTCCCACGTGCACACGTGGTGGGAGTCGATCCTCGGCTTGAACGTCAAGGCAGTGCAGGGAAAACAGGTTCCTCTGGAATGGACTGACACATCTGGGGGACTCTTGGAATGGGGGCACGACCCGGGAGTTCCTCTCTCCTTTCCTGTGGAGACGGCCTCCTCTTGAGATGCGACGGGAACGCCGGGAATTCTTTCCCTACGAAACAGGGAAAGGATCCCTCATCTCGAGCTAGGAGGAGGAAACGGGGCTCCCCTGGATGTGTGCGGGACCCTCGTGCTTCCTCTCGAGTGGAGACGGGTATGTCGGGGAACTTCTTGAGTTGCAGCAAGGGTGTGAAGGACCCTTTGGAAGTTCCAGTGGTTAGATGTGGTTAGCCTCGAGAAGCCTCAGCGGAAATGGGCCTCATCTCGCCTGGAGGGCAAAACTTACCGGATTTTCTCTAGTTGCGGCAGGTTCTCTCAACTTACGACGGGGACCTCGGGGATCCGCTCTGATGGCCTCAGGAAAGGCCAGTCCCCATGCGAGTTCCTCGTGGGCCTCTCGGGATTCCTCTCCCGTCGATGCCGGGGCCTAAGACCTTGTGTGGAGTCGGGGCCGGAAACTGAGTATTCCTCTCCAGTGATGATATGGATCTTGGGGTACTTCTGGAGTCTCCCCAGGGGAGTCAGTCCTCGTCTCGAATGCGGGCATGCACTTGCGCTTTCCTCCAGAGCGGTAGCAGCAGTGTCACGCAGTCCGCCGCCTGGATCAAAGGATCTATGGTTTTCCCTCGAGTCTTTCCCACGAGGCTTTCCCATGAGGCTTTCCCACAGGGCTGTCCCACGTGCACACGTGTTGGGAGTCGATCCTCGGCTTGAACGTCAAGGCAGTGCAGGGAAAATACGTTCCTCTGGAATGGACTGACACATCTGGGGGACTCTTGGAATGGTGGCACGACCCTGGAATTCCTCTCGCCTTTCCTGTGGACAGCGTCTCCTCTTGAAATACGACGGGAACGCCGGGAATTCTTTCCCTACGAAACAGGGAAAGGATCCCTCATCTCGATCTAGAAGGCGGAAACGGGGCTCAACTGGATGTGTGCGGGACCCTCGTGCTTCCTCTCAAGTGGAGACGGGTATGTCGGGAAACTTCTTGAGTTGCAGCAAGGGTGTGAAGGACCATTTGGAAGTTCCAGTGGTTAGATGTGGTTAGCCTCGAGAAGCCTCAGTTGAAATGGGCCTCATCTCGCCTGGAGGGCAAAACCTCCTGGATTTTCTCGAGTTGCGTCAGGTGCTCTCGACTTACGACGGGGACCTCAGGGACCCGCTCTGGTGGCCTCAGGAAAGGCCAGTCCCCATGCGAGTTCCTCGGGGGCCTCTCGGGATGTCTCTCCCGTCGATGACGGGGCCTAACACCTTGTGTGGAGTCGGGGCCGGAACCTGAGGATTCCTCTCCAGTGCTGACATGGATCTTGGGGTACTTCTGGAGTCTCCGCAGGGGAGTCAGTCCTCGTCTCGAATGCGGTCATGCTCTTGCGCTTTCCTCCAGAGCGGTAGCAGCAGTGTCACGCAGTCCACCGCGTGGATCAAAGGATCTGTGGTTTTCCCTCGAGTCTTTCCCACGAGGTTTTCCCACAAGGCTTTCCCACAGGGCTGTCCCACGTGCACACATGGTGGGAGTCGATCCTCGGCTTGAACGTCATGGCAGTGAAGGGAAAACAGGTTCCTCTGGAATGGACTGACAAATCTGGGGGACTCTTGGAATGGTGGCACGACACTGGAGTTCCTCTCGCCTTTCCTGTGGAGAGCGCCTCCTCTTGAGAAGCGACGGGAACGCCGGGAATTCTTTCCCTAGAAACAGGGAAAGGATCATTTATTTCGAGCTAGGAGGCGGAAACGGGGCTCCCCTGGATGTGTGCGGGACCCTCGTGCTTCCTCTCGAGTGGAGACGGGTATGTCGGGGATCTTCTTGAGTTGCAGCAAGGGTGTGAAGGACCCTTTGGAAGTTCCAGTGGTTAGATGTGATTAGCCTCGAGAAGCCTCAGCGGAAATAGCCCTCATCTCGCCTGGAGGGCAAAACCTCCTGGATTTTCTCGAGTTGCGGCAGGTGCTCTCGACTTACGACGGGGACCTCAGGGACCCGCTCTGGTGGCCTCAGGAAAGGCCAGTGCCCATGCGAGTTCCTCGGGGGCCTCTCGGGATTCCTCTCCCGTCGATGCCGGGCCTAAGACCTTGTGTGGAGTCGGGGCCGGAACCTGAGGATTACTCTCCAGTGCTGACATGGACCTTGGGGTACTTCTGGAGTCTCCCCAGTGGAGTCAGTCCTCGTCTAGAATGCGGGCATGCACTTGCGCTTTCCTCCAGAGCGGTAGCAGCAGTGTCACGCAGTCCGCCGCCAGGATCAAAGGATCTATGGTTTTCCCTCGAGTCTTTCCCACGAGGCTTTCCCACGAGGCTTTCCCACAGGGCTGTCCCACGTGCACACGTGGTGGGAGTCGATCCTCGGCTTGAACGTCAAGGTAGTGCAGGGAAAATACGTTCCTCTGGAATGGACTGACACATCTGGGGGACTCTTGGAATGGTGGCACGACCCTGGAGTTCCTCTCGCCTTTCCTGTGGACAGCGCCTCCTCTTGAGATGCACGGGAACGCCGGGAATTCTTTACCTACGAAAGAGGGAAAGGATCCCTCATCTCGAGCTAGTAGGCGGAAACGGGGCTCACCTGGATGTGTGCGGGGCCCTCGTGCTTCCTCTCAAGTGGAGACGGGTATGTCGGGAAACTTCTTGAGTTGCAGCAAGGGTGTGAAGGACCCTTTGGAAGTTCCAGTGGTTAGATGTGGTTAGCCTCGAGAAGCCTCAGGGGAAATGGGCCTCATCTCGCCAGGAGGGCAAAACCTCCTGGATTTTCTCGAGTTGCGGCAGGTGCTCTCGACTTACGATGGGGACCTCGGGGACCTGCTCTTTCGGCCTCGGGAAAGGCCAGTCCCCATGCGAGTTCCTCAGGGCCTCTCGGGATTCCTCTCCCTTCGATGCCTGGGCCTAACACCTTGTGTGGAGTCGGGGCCGGAACCAGAGGAATCCTCTCCAGTGCTGACATGGATCTTGGGGTACTTCTGGAGTCTCCCCAGGGGTGTCAGTCCTCGTCTCGATTGCGGGCATGCACTTGCGCTTTCCTCTAGAGCGGTAGCAGGAGTGTCACACAGTCCGCCGCGTTGATCAAAGGATCTGTGGTTTTCCCTCGAGTCTTTCCCACGAGGTTTTCCCACAAGGCTTTCCCACAGGGCTGTCCCACGTGCACACATGGTGGGAGTCGATCCTCGGCTTGAACGTCATGGCAGTGAAGGGAAAACAGGTTCTTCTGGAATGGACTGACACATCTGGGGGACTCTTGGAATGGTGGCACGACCCTGGAGTTCCTCTCGCCTTTCCTGTGGAGAGCGCCTCCTCTTGAGAAGCGACGGGAACGCCGGGAATTCTTTCCCTAGAAACAGGGAAAGGATCCCTCATCTCGAGCTAGGAGGCGGAAACGGGGCTCCCCTGGATGTGTGCGGGACCCTCGTGCTTCCTCTCGACTGGAGACGGGTATGTCGGGGAACTTCTTGAGTTGCAGCAAGGGTGTGAAAGACCCTTTGAAGTTCCAGTGGTTAGATGTGATTAGCCTCGAGAAGCCTCAGCGGAAATAGCCCTCATCTCGCCTGGAGGGCAAAACCTCCTGGATTATCTCGAGTTGCGGCAGGTGCTCTCGACTTACGACGGGGACCTCAGGGACCCGCTCTGGTGGCCTCAGGAAAGGCCAGTGCCCATGCGAGTTCCTCGGGGGCCTCTCGGGATTCCTCTCCCGTCGATGCCGGGCCTAAGACCTTGTGTGGAGTCGGGGCCGGAATCTGAGGATTCCTCTCCAGTGCTGACATGGATCTTTGGGTACTCTGGATTCTCCGCAGGGGAGTCAGTCCTCGTCTCGAATGCGGTCATGCTCTTGCGCTTTCCTCCAGAGGGGTAGCAGCAGTGTCACGCAGTCCGCCGCGTGGATCAAAGTATCTATGGTTTTCCCTCGAGTCTTTCCCACGAGGATTTCCCACGAGGCTTTCCCACGAGGCTTTCCCACAGGGCTGTCCCAAGTGCACACGTGGTGGGAGCAGATCCTCGGCTTGAACGTCAAGGCAGTGCAAGGAAAACAGGTTCTTCTGGAATGGACTGACACATCTGGGGGACTCTTGGAATGGTGGCACGACCCTGGAGTTCCTCTCGCCTTTCCTGTGAAGAGCGCCTCCTCTTGAGAAGCGACGGGAACGCCGGGAATTCTTTCCCTAGAAATAGGGAAAGTATCCCTCATCTCGAGCTAGCAGGCGGAAACGGGGCTCCCCTGGATGTGTGCGGGACCCTCGTGCTTCCTCTCGAGTGGAGACGGGTATGTCGGGGAACTTCTTGAGTTGCAGCAAGGCTGTGAAGGACCCTTTGGAAGTTCCAGTGGTTAGATGTGATTAGCCTCGAGAAGCCTCAGTGGAAATGGGCCTCATCTCGCCTGGAGGGCAAAACCTCCTGGATTTTCTCGAGTTGTGGCAGGTGCTCTCGACTTACGACGGGGATCTCAGGGACCCGCTCTTGTGGCCTCAGGAAAGGCCAGTCCCCATGCCAGTTCCTCCGGGGCCTCTCGGGATTCCTCTCCCGTCGATGATGGGGCCTAAGACCTTGTGTGGAGTCGGGGCCGGAACCTGAGGATTCCTCTCCAGTGCTGACATGGATCTTGGGGTACTTCTGGAGTCTCCCCAGGGGAGTCAGTCCTCGTGTCGAATGCGGGCATGCACTTGCACTTTCCTGCAGAGCGGTAGCAGTAGTGTCACGCACTCCGCCGCGTCGATCAAAGGATCTATGGTTTTCCCTCGAGTCTTTCCCACGAGGCTTTCCCACGAGGCTTTCCCACAGGGATGTCCCACGTGCACAAGTGTTGGGAGTCGATCCTCGGCTTGAACGTCAAGGCAGTGCAGGGAAAACACGTTCCTATGGAATGGACTGACACATCTGGGGGACTCTTGGAATGGTGGCACGACCCTGGAGTTTCTGTCGCCTTTCCTGTGGAGAGCGCCTCCTCTTGAGATGGGACAGAAACGCCGGGAATTCTTTCCCTACGAAACAGGAAAAGGATCCCTCATCTCGTGCCAGGAGGCGGAAACGGGTCTCCCATGGATGTGTGTGGTACCCTCGTGCTTCCTCTCGAGAGGAGACGGGTATGTCGGGGAACTTCTTGAGTTGCAGCAAGGGTGTGAAGGACCCTTTGGAAATTCCAGTGGTTAGATGTGATTAGCCTCGAGAAGCCTCAGCGGAAATGGGCCTCATCTCGCCTGGAGGGCAAAACCTCCTGGATTTTCTCGAGTTGCGGCAGGTGCTCTCGACTTACGACGGGGAACTCGGGGACCCGCTCTGGTGGCCTCAGGAAAGGCCAGTCCCCATGCTAGTTCCTCGGGGGCCTCTTGGGATTCCTCTCCCGTCGATGCCGGGGCCTAAGACCTTGTGTGGAGTCGGGGCCGGAACCTGAGGATTCCTCTCCAGTGCTCACATTCATCTTGGGGTACTTCTGAAGTCTCCGAGGGGAGTCAGTCCTCGTCTCGAATGTGAGCATGCACTTGCGCTTTCCTGCAGAGCGGTAGCAGCAGTGTCATGCAGTCCGCCGCGTGGATCAAAGGATCTATGGTTTTCCCTCGAGTCTTTCCCACGAGGCTTTCCCACGAGGCTTTCGAACAGGGCTGTCCCAAGTGCACACGTGGTGGGAGTCGATCCTTGGCTTGAACGTCAAGGCAGTGCAGGGAAAACAGGTTCCTCTGGAATGGACTGACACATCTGCGGGACTCTTGGAATGGTGGCACGACCCTGAAGTTCCTCTCGACTTTCCTGTGGAGAGCGCCTCCTCTTGAGATGCGACGGGAACGCCGGGAATTCCTTCCCTAGGAAACAGGAAAGGATCCCTCATCTCGAGCTAGGAGGCGGAAACGGGGCTCCCCTGGATGTGTGTGGGACCCTCGTGCTTCCTCTCGATTGGAGACGGGTATGTCGGGGAACTTCTTGAGTTGCAGCAAGGGTGTGAAGGACCCTTTGGAAGTTCCAGTGGTTAGATGTGATTAGCCTCGAGAAGCCTCAGCGGAAATGGGCCTCATCTCGCCTGGAGGGCAAAACCTCCTGGATTTTCTCGAGTTGCGGCAGGTGCTCTCGACTTACGACGGGGACCTCGGGGACCCGCTCTGGTGGCCTCAGGAAAGGCCAGTCCCCATGCGAGTTCCTCGGGGGCCTCTCGGGATTCCTCTCCCGTCGATGCCGGGGCCTAAGACCTTGTGTGGAGTCGGGGCCGGAACCTGAGGATTCCTCTCCAGTGCTCACATTCAACTTGGGGTACTTCTGGAGTTTCCTCAGGGGAGTCAGTCCTCGTCTTGAATGCGGGCATGCACTTGCGCTTTCCTCCAGAGCGGTAGCAGCAGTGTCACGCATTCCGCCGCGTGGATCAAAGGATCTATGGTTTTCCCTCGAATCGTTCCCACGAGGCTTTCCCTCGAGGCTTTCCCACAGGGCTGTCCCACGTGCACACGTGGTGGGAGTCGATCCTCGGCTTGAACGTCAAGGCAGTGCAGGGAAAACAGGTTCCTCTGGAATGGACTGACACATCAGCGGGACTCTTGGAATGGTGGCACGACCCTGGAGTTCTTCTCGCCTTTCCTGTGGAGAGGGCATCCTCTTGAGATGCGACGGGAACGCCGGGAATTCTTTCCCTAGGAACCAGGGAAAGGATCCCTCATCTCGAGCTAAGAGGCGGAAACGGTGCTCCCCTGGATGTGTGCGGGACCCTCGTGCTTCCTCTCGAGTGGAGACGGGTATGTCAGGGAACTTCTTGAGTTGCAGCAAGGCTGTGAAGGACCCTTTGGAAGTTCCAGTTGTTAGATGTGATTAGCCTCGAGAAGCCTCAGCGAAATGGGCCTCATCTCGCCTGGAGGGCAAAACCTCCTGGATTTTCTCGTGTTGAGGCAGGTGCTCTCGACTTACGACGGGGACCTCGGGGACCCGCTCTGGTGGCCTCAGGAAAGGCCAGTCCCCATGCGAGTTCCTCGGGGGCCTCTCGGGATTCCTCTGCCGTCAATGCCGGGGCCTAAGACCTTGTGTGAAGTCGGGGCCGGAAACTGAGGATTCCTCTCCAGTGCTGACATGGATCTTGGGGTACATCTGGAATCTCCCAGGGGAGTCAGTCCTCATCTCGAATGTGGTCATGCACTTGCGCTTTCTTCCAGAGCGGTAGCAGCAGTGTCACGCAGTCTGCCGCGTGGATCAAAGGATCTATGGTTTTCCCTCGAGTCTTTTCCACGAGGCTTTCCCACGAGGATTTCCCACGAGGCTTTCCCACAGGGCTGTCCCACGTGCACACGTTGTGGGAGTCGATCCTCGGCTTGAATGTCAAGGCAGTGCAGTGAAAACAGGTTCCTCTGGAATGGACTGACACATCTGGGGGACTCTTGGAATGGTGGCACGACCCTGGAGTTCCTCTCGACTTTCCTGTGGAGAGCGTCTCCTCTTGAGATGCGACGCGAACGCCGGGAATTTTTTCCCTAGGAAACAGGGAAAGGATCCCTCCTCTCAAGCTAGGAGGCAGGAACGGGTCTCCCCTGGATGTGTGCGGGACCCTCGTGCTTCCCCTCGAGTGGAGACGGGTATGTCGGGGAACTTCTTGAGTTGCAACAAGGGTGTGAAGGATCCCTTGGAAGTTCCAGTGGTTAGATGTGATTAGCCTGGAGAAGCCTCAGCGGAAATGGGCCTCATCTCACCTGGAGGGCAAAACCTCCTGGATTTTCTCGAGTTGCGGCAGGTGCTCTCGACTTAAGAAGGGGACCTCAGGGACCCGCTCTGGTGGCCTCAGGAAAGGCCAGTCCCCATGCGAGTTCCTCGGGGGCCTGTAGGGATTCCTCTCCCGTCGATGCCGGGGCCTAAGACCTTGTGTGGAGTCGGGGCCGGAACCTGAGGATTCCTCTCCAGTGCTGACATGGATCTTGGGGTACTTCTGGAGTCTCCCCAGGGGAGTCAGTCCTCGTCTCGAATGCGGGCATGCACTTTCGGTTTCCTCCAGAGCGGTAGCAGCAGTGTCACGCAGTCCGCCGCGTGGATCAAAGGATCTATGTTTTTCCCTCGAATCTTTCCCATGAGGCTTTCCCACGAGGCTTTCCCACAGGGCTGTCCCACGTGCACACGTGGTGGGAGTCGATCCTCGGCTTGAACGTCAAGGTAGTGCAGGGAAAATACGTTCCTCTGGAATGGACTGACACATCTGGGGGACTCTTGGAATGGTGGCACGACCCTGGAGTTCCTCTCGCCTTTCCTGTGGACAGCGCCTCCTCTTGAGATGCACGGGAACGCCGGGAATTCTTTACCTACGAAAGAGGGAAAGGATCCCTCATCTCGAGCTAGTAGGCGGAAACGGGGCTCACCTGGATGTGTGCGGGGCCCTCGTGCTTCCTCTCAAGTGGAGACGGGTATGTCGGGAAACTTCTTGAGTTGCAGCAAGGGTGTGAAGGACCCTTTGGAAGTTCCAGTGGTTAGATGTGGTTAGCCTCGAGAAGCCTCAGGGGAAATGGGCCTCATCTCGCCAGGAGGGCAAAACCTCCTGGATTTTCTCGAGTTGCGGCAGGTGCTCTCGACTTACGATGGGGACCTCGGGGACCTGCTCTTTTGGCCTCGGGAAAGGCCAGTCCCCATGCGAGTTCCTCAGGGCCTCTCGGGATTCCTCTCCCTTCGATGCCTGGGCCTAACACCTTGTGTGGAGTCGGGGCCGGAACCAGAGGAATCCTCTCCAGTGCTGACATGGATCTTGGGGTACTTCTGGAGTCTCCCCAGGGGTGTCAGTCCTCGTCTCGATTGCGGGCATGCACTTGCGCTTTCCTCTAGAGCGGTAGCAGGAGTGTCACACAGTCCGCCGCGTTGATCAAAGGATCTGTGGTTTTCCCTCGAGTCTTTCCCACGAGGTTTTCCCACAAGGCTTTCCCACAGGGCTGTCCCACGTGCACACATGGTGGGAGTCGATCCTCGGCTTGAACGTCATGGCAGTGAAGGGAAAACAGGTTCTTCTGGAATGGACTGACACATCTGGGGGACTCTTGGAATGGTGGCACGACCCTGGAGTTCCTCTCGCCTTTCCTGTGGAGAGCGCCTCCTCTTGAGAAGCGACGGGAACGCCGGGAATTCTTTCCCTAGAAACAGGGAAAGGATCCCTCATCTCGAGCTAGGAGGCGGAAACGGGGCTCCCCTGGATGTGTGCGGGACCCTCGTGCTTCCTCTCGACTGGAGACGGGTATGTCGGGGAACTTCTTGAGTTGCAGCAAGGGTGTGAAAGACCCTTTGAAGTTCCAGTGGTTAGATGTGATTAGCCTCGAGAAGCCTCAGCGGAAATAGCCCTCATCTCGCCTGGAGGGCAAAACCTCCTGGATTATCTCGAGTTGCGGCAGGTGCTCTCGACTTACGACGGGGACCTCAGGGACCCGCTCTGGTGGCCTCAGGAAAGGCCAGTGCCCATGCGAGTTCCTCGGGGGCCTCTCGGGATTCCTCTCCCGTCGATGCCGGGCCTAAGACCTTGTGTGGAGTCGGGGCCGGAATCTGAGGATTCCTCTCCAGTGCTGACATGGATCTTTGGGTACTCTGGATTCTCCGCAGGGGAGTCAGTCCTCGTCTCGAATGCGGTCATGCTCTTGCGCTTTCCTCCAGAGGGGTAGCAGCAGTGTCACGCAGTCCGCCGCGTGGATCAAAGTATCTATGGTTTTCCCTCGAGTCTTTCCCACGAGGATTTCCCACGAGGCTTTCCCACGAGGCTTTCCCACAGGGCTGTCCCAAGTGCACACGTGGTGGGAGCAGATCCTCGGCTTGAACGTCAAGGCAGTGCAAGGAAAACAGGTTCTTCTGGAATGGACTGACACATCTGGGGGACTCTTGGAATGGTGGCACGACCCTGGAGTTCCTCTCGCCTTTCCTGTGAAGAGCGCCTCCTCTTGAGAAGCGACGGGAACGCCGGGAATTCTTTCCCTAGAAATAGGGAAAGTATCCCTCATCTCGAGCTAGCAGGCGGAAACGGGGCTCCCCTGGATGTGTGCGGGACCCTCGTGCTTCCTCTCGAGTGGAGACGGGTATGTCGGGGAACTTCTTGAGTTGCAGCAAGGCTGTGAAGGACCCTTTGGAAGTTCCAGTGGTTAGATGTGATTAGCCTCGAGAAGCCTCAGTGGAAATGGGCCTCATCTCGCCTGGAGGGCAAAACCTCCTGGATTTTCTCGAGTTGTGGCAGGTGCTCTCGACTTACGACGGGGATCTCAGGGACCCGCTCTTGTGGCCTCAGGAAAGGCCAGTCCCCATGCCAGTTCCTCCGGGGCCTCTCGGGATTCCTCTCCCGTCGATGATGGGGCCTAAGACCTTGTGTGGAGTCGGGGCCGGAACCTGAGGATTCCTCTCCAGTGCTGACATGGATCTTGGGGTACTTCTGGAGTCTCCCCAGGGGAGTCAGTCCTCGTGTCGAATGCGGGCATGCACTTGCACTTTCCTGCAGAGCGGTAGCAGTAGTGTCACGCACTCCGCCGCGTCGATCAAAGGATCTATGGTTTTCCCTCGAGTCTTTCCCACGAGGCTTTCCCACGAGGCTTTCCCACAGGGATGTCCCACGTGCACAAGTGTTGGGAGTCGATCCTCGGCTTGAACGTCAAGGCAGTGCAGGGAAAACACGTTCCTATGGAATGGACTGACACATCTGGGGGACTCTTGGAATGGTGGCACGACCCTGGAGTTTCTGTCGCCTTTCCTGTGGAGAGCGCCTCCTCTTGAGATGGGACAGAAACGCCGGGAATTCTTTCCCTACGAAACAGGAAAAGGATCCCTCATCTCGTGCCAGGAGGCGGAAACGGTTCTCCCATGGATGTGTGTGGTACCCTCGTGCTTCCTCTCGAGAGGAGACGGGTATGTCGGGGAACTTCTTGAGTTGCAGTAAGGGTGTGAAGGACCCTTTGGAAATTCCAGTGGTTAGATGTGATTAGCCTCGAGAAGCCTCAGCGGAAATGGGCCTCATCTCGCCTGGAGGGCAAAACCTCCTGGATTTTCTCGAGTTGCGGCAGGTGCTCTCGACTTACGACGGGGAACTCGGGGACCCGCTCCGGTGGCCTCAGGAAAGGCCAGTCCCCATGCTAGTTCCTCGGGGGCCTCTCGGGATTCCTCTCCCGTCGATGCCGGGGCCTAAGACCTTGTGTGGAGTCGGGGCCGGAACCTGAGGATTCCTCTCCAGTGCTCACATTCATCTTGGGGTACTTCTGAAGTCTCCGAGGGGAGTCAGTCCTCGTCTCGAATGTGAGCATGCACTTGCGCTTTCCTGCAGAGCGGTAGCAGCAGTGTCATGCAGTCCGCCGCGTGGATCAAAGGATCTATGGTTTTCCCTCGAGTCTTTCCCACGAGGCTTTCCCACGAGGCTTTCCCACAGGGCTGTCCCAAGTGCACAGGTGGTGGGAGTCGATCCTTGGCTTGAACGTCAAGGCAGTGCAGGGAAAACAGGTTCCTCTGGAATGGACTGACACATCTGCGGGACTCTTGGAATGGTGGCACGACCCTGAAGTTCCTCTCGACTTTCCTGTGGAGAGCGCCTCCTCTTGAGATGCGACGGGAACGCCGGGAATTCCTTCCCTAGGAAACAGGAAAGGATCCCTCATCTCGAGCTAGGAGGCGGAAACGGGGCTCCCCTGGATGTGTGTGGGACCCTCGTGCTTCCTCTCGATTGGAGACGGGTATGTCGGGGACCTTCTTGAGTTGCAGCAAGGGTGTGAAGGACCCTTTGGAAGTTCCAGTGGTTAGATGTGATTAGCCTCGAGAAGCCTCAGCGGAAATGGGCCTCATCTCGCCTGGAGGGCAAAACCTCCTGGATTTTCTCGAGTTGCGGCAGGTGCTCTCGACTTACGACGGGGACCTCGGGGACCCGCTCTGGTGGCCTCAGGAAAGGCCAGTCCCCATGCGAGTTCCTCGGGGGCCTCTCGGGATTCCTCTCCCGTCGATGCCGGGGCCTAAGACCTTGTGTGGAGTCGGGGCCGGAACCTGAGGATTCCTCTCCAGTGCTCACATTCAACTTGGGGTACTTCTGGAGTTTCCTCAGGGGAGTCAGTCCTCGTCTTGAATGCGGGCATGCACTTGCGCTTTCCTCCAGAGCGGTAGCAGCAGTGTCACGCATTCCGCCGCGTGGATCAAAGGATCTATGGTTTTCCCTCGAATCGTTCCCACGAGGCTTTCCCTCGAGGCTTTCCCACAGGGCTGTCCCACGTGCACACGTGGTGGGAGTCGATCCTCGGCTTGAACGTCAAGGCAGTGCAGGGAAAACAGGTTCCTCTGGAATGGACTGACACATCAGCGGGACTCTTGGAATGGTGGCACGACCCTGGAGTTCTTCTCGCCTTTCCTGTGGAGAGGGCATCCTCTTGAGATGCGACGGGAACGCCGGGAATTCTTTCCCTAGGAAACAGGGAAAGGATCCCTCATCTCGAGCTAAGAGGCGGAAACGGTGCTCCCCTGGATGTGTGCGGGACCCTCGTGCTTCCTCTCGAGTGGAGACGGGTATGTCAGGGAACTTCTTGAGTTGCAGCAAGGCTGTGAAGGACCCTTTGGAAGTTCCAGTTGTTAGATGTGATTAGCCTCGAGAAGCCTCAGCGAAATGGGCCTCATCTCGCCTGGAGGGCAAAACCTCCTGGATTTTCTCGTGTTGAGGCAGGTGCTCTCGACTTACGACGGGGACCTCGGGGACCCGCTCTGGTGGCCTCAGGAAAGGCCAGTCCCCATGCGAGTTCCTCGGGGGCCTCTCGGGATTCCTCTGCCGTCAATGCCGGGGCCTAAGACCTTGTGTGAAGTCGGGGCCGGAAACTGAGGATTCCTCTCCAGTGCTGACATGGATCTTGGGGTACATCTGGAATCTCCCAGGGGAGTCAGTCCTCATCTCGAATGTGGTCATGCACTTGCGCTTTCTTCCAGAGCGGTAGCAGCAGTGTCACGCAGTCTGCCGCGTGGATCAAAGGATCTATGGTTTTCCCTCGAGTCTTTTCCACGAGGCTTTCCCACGAGGATTTCCCACGAGGCTTTCCCACAGGGCTGTCCCACGTGCACACGTGGTGGGAGTCGATCCTCGGCTTGAATGTCAAGGCAGTGCAGGGAAAACAGGTTCCTCTGGAATGGACTGACACATCTGGGGGACTCTTGGAATGGTGGCACGACCCTGGAGTTCCTCTCGACTTTCCTGTGGAGAGCGTCTCCTCTTGAGATGCGACGCGAACGCCGGGAATTTTTTCCCTAGGAAACAGGGAAAGGATCCCTCCTCTCAAGCTAGGAGGCAGGAACGGGTCTCCCCTGGATGTGTGCGGGACCCTCGTGCTTCCCCTCGAGTGGAGACGGGTATGTCGGGGAACTTCTTGAGTTGCAACAAGGGTGTGAAGGATCCCTTGGAAGTTCCAGTGGTTAGATGTGATTAGCCTGGAGAAGCCTCAGCGGAAATGGGCCTCATCTCACCTGGAGGGCAAAACCTCCTGGATTTTCTCGAGTTGCGGCAGGTGCTCTCGACTTAAGAAGGGGACATCAGGGACCCGCTCTGGTGGCCTCAGGAAAGGCCAGTCCCCATGCGAGTTCCTCGGGGGCCTGTAGGGATTCCTCTCCCGTCGATGCCGGGGCCTAAGACCTTGTGTGGAGTCGGGGCCGGAACCTGAGGATTCCTCTCCAGTGCTGACATGGATCTTGGGGTACTTCTGGAGTCTCCCCAGGGGAGTCAGTCCTCGTCTCGAATGCGGGCATGCACTTTCGGTTTCCTCCAGAGCGGTAGCAGCAGTGTCACGCAGTCCGCCGCGTGGATCAAAGGATCTATGTTTTTCCCTCGAATCTTTCCCATGAGGCTTTCCCACGAGGCTTTCCCACAGGGCTGTGCCAATTGCACACGTGGTGGGAGTCGATCCTCGGCTTGAACGTCAAGGCAGTGCAGGGAAAACAGGTTCCTCTGGAATGGACTGACACATTTGGGGGACTCTTGGAATGGTGGCACGACCCTGGAGTACCTCTCGCCTTTCCTGTGGAGAGCGCCTCCTCTTGAGATGCGACGGGAACGCCGGGAATTCTTTCCCTACGAAACAGGGAAAGGATCCCTCATCTCGAGCTAGGAGGCGGAAACGGGGCACCCCTGGATGTGTGCGGGACCCTCGTGCTTCCTCTCGAGTGGAGACGGGTATGTCGGGGAACTTCTTGAGTTGCAACAAGGGTGTGAAGGACCCTTTGGAAGTTCCAGTGGTTAGATGTGATTAGCCTCGAGAAGCCTCAGCGGAAATGGGCCTCATCTCGCCCGGAGGGCAAAACCTCCTGGATTTTCTCGAGTTGCGGCAGGTGCTCTCGATTTACGATGGGGACCTCAGGGACCCGCTCTGGTGGCCTCAGGAAAGGCCAGTCCCCATGCGAGTTCCTCGGGGGCCTCTCGGGATTCCTCTCCCGTCGATGCCGGGGCCTAAGACCTTGTGTGGAGTCGGGGCCGGAACCTGAGGATTCCTCTCCAGTGCTGACATGGATCTTGGGGTACTACTGGAGTCTCCCCAGGGGAGTCAGTCCTCGTCTCGAATGCGGGCATGCACTTGCGCTTTCCTCCAGAGCGGTAGCAGCAGTGTCACGCAGTCCGCCGCGTGGGGCAAAGGATCTATGGTTTTCCCTCGAGTCTTTCCCACGAGGCTTTTCCACGAGGCTTTCACACAGGGCGGTCCCACGTGCACACGTGTTGGGAGTCGATCCTCGGCTTCAACGTGAAGGCAGTGCAGGGAAAACAGGTTCCTCTGGAATGGACTGACACATCTGGGGGACTCTTGGAATGGTGGCACGACCCTGGAGTTCCTCTCGCCTTTCCTGTGGAGAGCGAATCCTCTTGAGATGCGACGGGAACGCCGGGAATTCTTTCCCTAGGAAACATGGAAAGGATCCCTCATCTCGAGCTAGGAGGCGGAAACGGGGCTCCCCTGGATGTGTGCGGGACCCTCGGGCTTCCTCTCGAGTGGAGACGGGTATGTCAGGGAACTTCTTGAGTTGCAGGAAGGGTGTGAAGGACCCTTTGGAAGTTCCAGTGGTTAGATGTGATTAGCCTCGAGAAGCCTCAGCGGCAATGGGCCTCATCTCGCCTGGAGGGCAAAACCTCCTGGATTTTCTCGAGTTGCGGCAGGTGCTCTCGACTTACGACGGGGACCTCAGGGACCCGCTCTGGTGGCCTCAGGAAAGTCCAGTCCTCATGCGAGTTCCTCGGGGGCCTCTCGGGATTCCTCTCCCGTCGATGCCGGGGCCTAAGACCTTCTGGGGAGATGGGGCGGAACCTGAGGATTCCTCTCCAGTGCTGACATGGATCTTGTGGTAATTCTGGAGTCTCCCCAGGGGAGTCAGTGCTCGTCTCGAATGCGGGCATGCACTTGCGCTTTCCTCCAGAGCGGTAGCAGCAGTGTCACGCAGTCCGCCCCGTGGAGCAAAGGATCTATGGTTTTCCCTCGAGTCTTTCCCACGAGGCTTTCCCACAGGGCTGTCCCACGTGCACACGTGGTGGGAGTCGATCCTCGGCTTGAACGTCAAGGCAATGCAGGGAAAACAGGTTCCTCTGGAATGGACTGACACATCTGGGGGACTCTTGGAATGGTGGCACGACACTGGAGTTCCTCTCGCCTTTCCTGTGGAGAGCGCCTCCTCTTGAGATGCGACGGGAACGCCGGGAATTCTTTCCCTACGAAACAGGGAAAGGATCCCTCATCTCGAGCTAGGAGCCGGAAACGGGGCTTCCCTGGATGTGTGCGGGACCAACGTGCTTCCTCTCGAGTGGAGACGGGTATGTCGGGGAACTTCTTGAGTTGCAGCAAGGGTGTGAAGGACCCTTTGGAAGTTCCAGTGGTTAGATGTGATTAGCATCGAGAAGCCTCAGCGGAAATGGGCCTCATCTCGCCTGGAGGGCAAAACCTCCTGGATTTTCTCGAGTTGCGGCAGGTCCTCTCGACTTACGACGGGGACTTCAGGGACCCGCTCTGGTGGCCTCAGCAAAGGCCAGTCCCTATGCGAGTTCCTCGGGGGCCTCTCGGGATTCCTCTGCCGTCGATGCCGGGGCCTAAGACTTTGTGTGGAGTCGGGGCTGGAACCTGAGGATTCCTCTCCAGTGCTGACATGGTTCTTGGGGTACTTCTGGAGTCTCCCCAGGGGAGTCAGTGCTCGTCTCGAATGCGGGCATGCACTTGCGCTTTCCTCCAGAGCGGTAGCAGCAGTGTCACGCATTCCGCCGCGTGGATCAAAGGATCTATGGTTTTCCCTCGAGTCTTTCCCACGAGGCTTTCCCACGAGGCTTTCCCACAGGGCTGTCCCACGGGCACACGTGGTGGGAGTCGATCCTCGGCTTGAACGTCAAGGCAGTGCAGGGAAAACAGGTTCCTCTGGAATGGACTGACACATCTGGGGGACTCTTGGAATGGTGGCACGACCCTGGAGTTCCTCTCGCCTTTCCTGTGGAGAGCGCCTCCTCTTGAGATGCGACGGGAACGCCGGGAATTCTTTCCCTACGAAACAGGGAAAGGATCCCTCATCTCGAGCTAGGAGGCGGAAACGGGGCTCCCCTGGATGTGTGCGGGACCCTCGTGCTTCCTCTCGAGTGGAGACGGGTATGTCGGGGAACTTCTTGAGTTGCAGCAAGGGTGTGAAGGACCATTTGGAAGTCCCAGTGGTTAAATGTGATTAGCCTCGAGAAACCTCAGCGGAAATGGGCCTCATCTCGCCTGGAGGGCCAAACCTCCTGGATTTTCTCGAGTTGCGGCAGGTGCTCTCGACTTACGACGGGCACCTCAGGGACCCGCTCTGGTGGCCTCAGGAAAGGCCAGTCCCCATGCGAGTTCCTCGGGGGCCTGTCGGGATTCCTCTCCCATCGATGCCGGGGCCTAAGACCTTGTGTGGAGTCGGGGCCGCAACCTGAGGATTCCTCTCCAGTGCTGACATGGATCTTGGGGTACTTCTGGAGTCTCCCCAGGGGAGTCAGTGCTTGTCTCGAATGCGGGCATGCACTTGCGCTTTCCTCCAGAGCGGTAGCAGCAGTGTCACGCAGTCCGCCCCGTGGAGCAAAGGATCTATGGTTTTCCCTCGAGTCTTTCCCACGAGGCTTTCCGACGAGGCTTTCCCACAGGCCTGTCCCACGTGCACACGTGGTGGGAGTCGATCCTTGGCTTGAACGTCAAGGCAGTGCAGGGAAAACAGGTTCCTCTGGAATGGACTGACACATCTGGGGGACTCTTGGAATGGTGGCACGACCCTGGAGTTCCTCTCGCCTTTCCTGTGGAGAGCGCCTCCTCTTGAGATGCGACGGGAACGCCGGGAATTCTTTCCCTACGAAAAAGGGAAAGGATCATTCATCTCGAGCTAGGAGGTGGAAACGGGGCTCCCCTGGATGTGTGCGGGACCCTCGTGCTTCCTCTCGTGTGGAGACGGGTATGTCGGGGAACTTCTTGAGTTGCAGCAAGGGTGTGAAGGACCCTTTGGAAGTTCCAGTGGTTAGATGTGATTACCCTCGAGAAGCCTGAGCGGAAATGGGCCTCTTCTCGCCTGGAGGGCAAAACCTCCTGGATTTTCTCGAGTTGCGACAGGTGCTCTCGACTTAAGAAGGGGACCTCAGGGACCCGCTCTGGTGGCCTCAGGAAAGGCCAGTCCCCATGCGAGTTCCTCGGGGGCCTCTCGGGATTCCTCTCCCGTCGATGCCGGGGCCTAATACCTTGTGTGGATTCGGGGCCGGAACCTGAGTATTCCTCTCCAGTGCTGACATGGATCTTGGGCTACTTCAGGAGTCTCCCCAGGGGAGTCAGTCCTTGTCTCGAATGCGGGCATGCACTTGCGCTTTCCTCCAGAGCGGTAGCAGCAGTGTCACGCAGTCCGCCGCGTGGATCAAAGGATCTATGGTTTTCCCTCGAGTCTTTCCCACGAGGCTTTCCAAAGAGGCTTTCCCTCAGGGCGGTCCCACGTGCACACGTGGTGGGAGTCGATCCTCGGCTTGAACGTCAAGGCAGTGCAGGGAAAACAGGTTTTTCTGGAATGGACTGACACATCTGGGGGCCTCTTGGAATGGTGGCACGACCCTGGAGTTCTTCTCACCTTTCCTGTGGAGAGGGCCTCCTCTTGAGATGCGACGGGAACGCCGGGAATTCTTTCCCTACGAAACAGGGAAAGGATCCCTCATCTCGAGCTAGGAGGCGGAAACGGGGCTCCCCTGGGTGTGTGCGGGACCCTCGTGCTTCCTCTCGAGTGTAGACGGGTATGTCGGGGAACTTCCTGAGTTGCAGCAAGGGTGTGAAGGACCCTTTCGAAGCTCCAGTGGTTAGATGTGATTAGCCTCGAGAAGCCTCAGCGGAAATGGGCCTCATCTCGCCTGGAGGTCAAAACCTCCTGGATTTTCTCGAGTTGCGGCAGGTGCTCTCGACTTACGACGGGGACCTCGGGGACCCGCTCTGGTGGCCTCAGGAAAGGGCAGTCCCCATGCGAGTTCCTCGGGGGCCTCTCGGGATTCCTCTCCCGTATATGCCGGGGCCTAAGACCTTGTGTGGAGTCGGGGCCGGAACCTGTGGATTCCTCTCCAGTGCTGACATGGATCTTGGGGTACTTCTGGAGTCTCCCCAGGGGAGTCAGTGCTCGTCTCGAATGCGGGCATGCACTTGCGCTTTCCTCCAGAGCGGTAGCAGCAGTGTCACGCAGTCCGCCGCGTTGATCAAAGGATCTATGGTTTTCCCTCGAGTCTTTCCCACGAGGCTTTCCGACGAGGCTTTCCAACAGGGCTGTCCCACGTGCACACGTGTTGGGAGTCGATCCTCGGCTTGAATGGCAAGGCAGTGAAGGGAAAACAGGTTCCTCTGGAATGGACTGACACATCTGGGGGACTCTTGGAATGGTGACACGACCCTGGAGTACCTCTCGCCTTTCCTGTGGAGAGCGCCTCCTCTTGAGATGCGACGGGAACGCCGGGAATTCTTTTCCTACGAAACATGGGAAGGATCCCTCATCTCGAGCTAGGAGGCGGAAACGGGGCTCCCCTGGATGTGTGCGGACCCTCGTGCTTCCTCTCGAGTGGAGACGGGTATGTCGGGGAACTTCTTGAGTTGCAGCAAGGGTGTGAAGGACCCCTTGGAAGTTCCAGTGGTTAGATGCGATTACCCTCGAGAAGCCTCAGCGGAAATGAGCCTCATCTCGCCTGGAAGGAAAATCTCCTGGATTTTCTCGAGTTGCGGCAGGTGCTCTCAGCTTACGACGGGGACCTCGGGGACCCGCTCTCGTGGCCACAGGAAAGGCCAGTCCCCATGCGAGTTCCTTGGCGGCCTCTCGGGATTCCTCTCCCGTCGATGCCGGGCCAAGACCTCGTGTGGAGTCGGGGTCGGAACCTGTGGATTCCTCTCCAGTGCTGACATGGATCTAGGGGTACTTCTGGAGTCTCCCCAGGGGAGTCAGTCCTCGTCTCAAATGCGGGCATGCACTTGCACTTTCCTGCAGAGCGGTAGCAGCAGTGTCACGCAGTCCGCCGCGTGGATCAAAGGATCTATGGCTTTCCCTCGAGTCTTTCCCACGAGGCTTTCCCACGAGGCTTTCCCACAGGACTGTCCCACGTGCACACGTGGTGGGAGTCGATCTTCGGCTTGAACGTCAAGGCAGTGCAGGGAAAACAGGTTCCTCTGGAATGGACTGACACATCTGGGGGACTCTTGGAATGGTGGCACGACCCTGGAGTTCCTCTCGCCTTTCCTGTGGAGAGCGCCTCCTCTTGAGATGCGACGGGAACGCCGGGAATTCTTTCCCTACGAAAAAGGGAAAGGATCATTCATCTCGAGCTAGGAGGTGGAAACGGGGCTCCCCTGGATGTGTGCGGGACCCTCGTGCTTCCTCTCGAGTGGAGACGGGTATGTCGGGGAACTTCTTGAGTTGCAGCAAGGGTGTGAAGGACCCTTTGGAAGTTCCAGTGTTTAGATGTGATTACCCTCGAGAAGCCTCAGCGGAAATGGGCCTCTTCTCGCCTGGAGGGCAAAACCTCTTGGATTTTCTCGAGTTGCGGCAGGTGCTCTCGACTTACGAAGGGGACCTCAGGGACCCGCTCTGGTGGCCTCAGGAAAGGCCAGTCCTGATGCGAGTTCCTCGGGAGCCTCTCGGGATTCCTCTCCCGTCGATGCCGGGGCCTAAGACCTTGTGTGGAGTCGGGGCCAGAACCTGTGGATTCCTCTCCAGTGCTGACATGGATCTTGGGGTAGTTCTGGAGTCTCCCCAGGGGAGTCAGTCCTCGTCTCGAATGCGGGCATGCACTTGCGCTTTCTTCCAGAGCGGTAGCAGCAGTGTCACGCAGTCCGCCGCGAGGATCAAAGGATCTATGCTTTTCCCTCGAGTCTTTCCCACGAGGCTTTCCCACGAGGCTTTCCCACAGGGCGGTCCCACGTGCACACGTGGTGGGAGTCGATCCTCGGCTTGAAGGTCAAGGCAGTGCAGGGAAAACAGGTTCCTCTGGAATGGACTGACACATCTGGGGGACTCTTGGAATGGTGGCACGACCCTGGAGTTCCTCTCGCCTTTCCTGTGGAGAGCGCCTCCTCTTGAGATGCGACGGGAACGCCGGGAATTCTTTCCCTGCGAAACAGGGAAAGGATCCCTCATCTCGAGCTAGGAGGTGAAAACGGGGCTCCCCGGATCTGTGCGGGACCCTCGTGCTTTCTCTCGAGTACAGACGGGTATGTCGGGGAACTTCTTGAGTTGCAGCAAGTGTGTGAAGGACCCTTTGGAAGTTCCACGGGTTAGATGTGATTAGCCTCGAGAAGCCTCCGAGAAATTGGCCTCATCTCGCCTGGAGGGCAAAACCTCCTGGATTTTCTCGAGTTGTGGCAGGTGCTCTCGACTTACGACGGGGACCTCAGGGACCCGCTTTGGTGGCCTCAGGAAAGGCCAGTCCCCATGCGAGTTCCTCGGGGGCCTCTCGGGATTCCTCTCCCGTCGATGCCGGGGCCTAAGACCTTGTGTGGAGTCAGGGCCGGAACCTGAGGATTCCTCTCCAGTGCTGACATGAATCTTGGGGTACTTCTGGAGTCTCCCCAGGGGAGTCAGTGCTCGTCTCGAATGCGGGCATGCACTTGCACTTTCCTGCAGAGCGGTAGCAGCAGTGTCACGCAGTCCGCCGCGTTGATCAAAGGATCTATGGTTTTCCCTCGAGTCTTTCCCACGAGGCTTTCCGACGAGGCTTTCCAACAGGGCTGTCCCACGTGCACACGTGTTGGGAGTCGATACTCGGCTTGAATGGCAAGGCAGTGAAGGGAAAACAGGTTCCTCTGGAATGGACTGACACATCTGGGGGACTCTTGGAATGGTGGCACGACCCTGGAGTTCCTCTCGCCTTTCCTGTGGAGAGCGCCTCCTCTTGAGATGCGACGGGAACGCCGGGAATTCTTTTCCTACGAAACATGGGAAGGATCCCTCATCTCGAGCTAGGAGGCGGAAACGGGGCTCCCCTGGATGTGTGCGGACCCTCGTGCTTCCTCTCGAGTGGAGACGGGTATGTCGGGGAACTTCTTGAGTTGCAGCAAGGGTGTGAAGGACCCCTTGGAAGTTCCAGTGGTTAGATGCGATTACCCTCGAGAAGCCTCAGCGGAAATGAGCCTCATCTCGCCTGGAAGGAAAATCTCCTGGATTTTCTCGAGTTGCGGCAGGTGCTCTCGACTTACGACGGGGACCTCGGGGACCCGCTCTCGTGGCCACAGGAAAGGCCAGTCCCCATGCGAGTTCCTTGGCGGCCTCTCGGGATTCCTCTCCCGTCGATGCCGGGCCAAGACCTTGTGTGGAGTCGGGGTCAGAACCTGTGGATTCCTCTCCAGTGCTGACATGGATCTAGGGGTACTTCTGGAGTCTCCCCAGGGGAGTCAGTCCTCGTCTCAAATGCGGGCATGCACTTGCACTTTCCTGCAGAGCGGTAGCAGCAGTGTCACGCAGTCCGCCGCGTGGATCAAAGGATCTATGGCTTTCCCTCGAGTCTTTCCCACGAGGCTTTCCCACGAGGCTTTCCCACAGGCCTGTCCCACGTGCACACGTTGTGGGAGTCGATCCTCCGCTTGAACGTCAAGGCAGTGAAGGGAAAACAGGTTCCTCTGGAATGGACTGACACATCTGGGGGACTCTTGGAATGGTGGCACGACCCTGGAGTTCCTCTCGCCTTTCCTGTGGAGAGCGCCTCCTCTTGAGATGCGACGGGAACGCCGGGAATTCTTTCCCTACGAAACAGGGAAAGGATCCCTCATCTCGAGCTAGGAGGTGGAAACGGGGCTCCCCTGGATGTGTGCGGGACCCTCGTGCTTCCTCTCGTGTGGAGACGGGTATGTCGGGGAACTTCTTGAGTTGCAGCAAGGGTGTGAAGGACCCTTTGGAAGTTCCAGTGGTTAGATGTGATTACCCTCGAGAAGCCTGAGCGGAAATGGGCCTCTTCTCGCCTGGAGGGCAAAACCTCCTGGATTTTCTCGAGTTGCGGCAGGTGCTCTCGACTTAAGAAGTGGACTTCAGGGACCCGCTCTGGTGGCCTCAGGAAAGGCCAGTCCCCATGCGAGTTCCTCGGGGGCCTCTCGGGATTCCTCTCCCGTCGACGCCGGGGCCTAAGACCTTGTGTGGATTCGGGGCCCGAACCTGAGTATTCCTCTCCAGTGCTGACATGGATCTTGGGCTACTTCTGGAGTCTCCCCAGGGGAGTCAGTCCTCGTCTCGAATGCGGGCATGCACTTGCGCTTTCCTCCAGAGCGGTAGCAGCAGTGTCACGCAGTCCGCCGCGTGGATCAAAGGATCTATGGTTTTCCCTCGAGTCTTTCCCACGAGGCTTTCCAAAGAGGCTTTCCCTCAGGGCGGTCCCACGTGCACACGTGGTGGGAGTCGATCCTCGGCTTGAACGTCAAGGCAGTGCAGGGAAAACAGGTTTTTCTGGAATGGACTGACACATCTGGGGGCCTCTTGGAATGGTGGCACGACCCTGGAGTTCCTCTCACCTTTCCTGTGGAGAGGGCCTCCTCTTGAGATGCGACGGGAACGCCGGGAATTCTTTCCCTACGAAACAGGGAAAGGATCCCTCATCTCGAGCTAGGAGGCGGAAACGGGGCTCCCCTGGGTGTGTGCGGGACCCTCGTGCTTCCTCTCGAGTGTAGACGGGTATGTCGTGGAACTTCCTGAGTTGCAGCAAGGGTGTGAAGGACCCTTTCGAAGCTCCAGTGGTTAGATGTGATTAGCCTCGAGAAGCCTCAGCGGAAATGGGCCTCATCTCGCCTGGAGGTCAAAACCTCCTGGATTTTCTCGAGTTGCGGCAGGTGCTCTCGACTTACGACGGGGACCTCGGGGACCCGCTCTGGTGGCCTCAGGAAAGGCCAGTCCCCATGCGAGTTCCTCGGGGGCCTCTCGGGATTCCTCTCCCGTCGATGCCGGGGCCTAAGACCTTGTGTGGAGTCGGGGCCGGAACCTGTGGATTCCTCTCGAGTGCTGACATGGATCTTGGGGTACTTCTGGAGTCTCCCCAGGGGAGTCAGTGTTCGTCTCGAATGCGGGCATGCACTTGCGCTTTCCTCCAGAGCGGTAGCAGCAGTGTCACGCAGTCCGCCGCGTTGATCAAAGGATCTATGGTTTTCCCTCGAGTCTTTCCCACGAGGCTTTCCGACGAGGCTTTCCAACAGGGCTGTCCCACGTGCACACGTGTTGGGAGTCGATCCTCGGATTGAATGGCAAGGCAGGGAAGGGAAAACAGGTTCCTCTGGAATGGACTGACACATCTGGGGGACTCTTGGAATGGTGGCACGACCCTGGAGTTCCTCTCGCCTTTCCTGTGGAGAGCGCCTCCTCTTGAGATGCGACGGGAACGCCGGGAATTCTTTTCCTACGAAGCATGGGAAGGATCCCTCATCTCGAGCTAGGAGGCGGAAACGGGGCTCCCCTGGATGTGTGCGGACCCTCGTGCTTCCTCTCGAGTGGAGACGGGTATGTCGGGGAACTTCTTGAGTTGCAGAAAGGGTGTGAAGGACCCCTTGGAAGTTCCAGTGGTTAGATGCGATTACCCTCGAGAAGCCTCAGCGGAAATGGGCCTCATCTCGCCTGGAGGGAAAATCTCCTGGATTTTCTCGAGTTGCGGCAGGTGCTCTCGACTTACGCCGGGGTCCTCGGGGACCCGCTCTCGTGGCCACAGGAAAGGCCAGTCCCCATGCGAGTTCCTCGGCGGCCTCTCGGGATTCCTCTCCCGTCGATGCCGGGGCCAAGACCTTGTGTGGAGTCGGGGTCGGAACCTGTGGATTCCTCTCCAGTGCTGACATGGATCTAGGGGTACTTCTGGAGTCTCCCCAGGGGAGTCAGTCCTCGTCTCGAATGCGGGCATGCACTTGCGCTTTCCTGCAGAGCGGTAGCAGCAGTGTCACGCAGTCCGCCCCATGGATCAAAGGATCTATGGTTTTCCCTCGAGTCTTTCCCACGAGGCTTTCCAAAGAGGCTTTCCCTCAGGGCGGTCCCACGTGCACACGTGGTGGGAGTCGATCCTCGGCTTGAACGTCAAGGCAGTGCAGGGAAAACAGGTTCCTCTGGAATGGACTGACACATCTGGGTGACTCTTGGAATGGTGGCACGACCCTGGAGATCCTCTCGCCTTTCCTGTGGAGAGCGCCTCCTCTTGAGATGCGACGGGAACGCCGGGAATTCTTTCCCTACGAAACAGGGAAAGGATCCCTCATCTCGAGCTAGAAGGCTGAAACGGGGCTCCCCTGGATGTGTGCGGGACCCTCGTGCTTCCTCTCGGGTGGAGACGGGTATGTCGGGGAACTTCTTGAGTTGCAGCAAGGGTGTGAAGGACCCCTTGGAAGTTCCAGTGGTTAGATGCGATTACCCTCGAGAAGCCTCAGCGGAAATGAGCCTCATCTCGCCTGGAGGGAAAATCTCCTGGATTTTCTCGAATTGCGGCAGGTGCTCTCGACTTACGACGGGGACCTCGGGGACCCGCTCTCGTGGCCACAGGAAAGGCCAGTCCCCATGCGAGTTCCTCGACGGCCTCTCGGGATTCCTCTCCCGTCGATGCCGGGGCCAAGACCTTGTGTGGAGTCGGGGTCGGAACCTGTGGATTCCTCTCCAGTGCTGACATGGATCTAGGGGTACTTCTGGAGTCTCCCCAGGGGAGTCAGTCCTCGTCTCAAATGCGGGCATGCACTTGCGCTTTCCTGCAGAGCGGTAGCAGCAGTGTCACGCAGTCCGCCGCGTGGATCAAAGGATCTATGGCATTCCCTCGAGTCTTTCCCACGAGGCTTTCCCACGAGGCTTTCCCACAGGCCTGTCCCACGTGCACACGTGGTGGGAGTCGATCCTCGGCTTGAACGTAAAGGCAGTGCAGGAAAAACAGGTTCCTCTGGAATGGACTGACACATCTGGGGGACTCTTGGAATGGTGGCACGACCCTGGAGTTCCTCTCGCCTTTCCTGTGGAGAGCGCCTCCTCTTGAGATGCGACGGGAACGCCGGGAATTCTTTCCCTACGAAAAAGGGAAAGGATCATTCATCTCGAGCTAGGAGGTGGAAACGGGGCTCCCCTGGATGTGTGCGGGACCCTCGTGCTTCCTCTCGTGTGGAGACGGGTATGTCGGGGAACTTCTTGAGTTGCAGCAAGGGTGTGAAGGACCCTTTGGAAGTTCCAGTGGTTAGATGTGATTACCCTCGAGAAGCCTGAGCGGAAATGGGCCTCTTCTCGCCTGGAGGGCAAAACCTCCTGGATTTTCTCGAGTTGTGGCAGGTGCTCTGGACTTACGACGGGGACCTCGGGGACCCGCTCTGGTGGCCACAGGAAAGGCCAGTCCTCATGCGAGTTTCTCGGCGGCCTCTCGGGATTCCTCTCCCGTCGATGCCGGGGCCTAAGACCTTGTGTGGATTCGGGGCCAGAACCTGTGGATTCCTCTCCAGTGCTGACATGGATTTGGGGTACTTCTGGAGTCTCCCCAGGGGAGTCAGTCCTCGTCTCGAATGCGGGCATGCACTTGCGCTTTCCTGCAGAGCGGTAGCAGCAGTGTCACGCAGTCCGCCGCGTGGATCAAAGGATCTATGGCTTTCCCTCGAGTCTTTCCCACGAGGCTTTCCCACGAGGCTTTCCCCCAGGGCTGTCCCACGTGCACACGTGGTTTGAGTGGATCCTCGGCTTGAACGTCAAGGCAGTGCAGGGAAAACAGGTTCCTCTGGAATGGACTGACACATCTGGGGGACTCTTGGAATGGTGGCACGACCCTGGAGTTCCTCTCGCCTTTCCTGTGGAGAGCGCCTCCTCTTGAGATGCGACGGGAACGCCGGGAATTCTTTCCCTACGAAACAGGGAAAGGATCATTCATCTCGAGCTAGGAGGTGGAAACGGGGCTCCCCTGGATGTGTGCGGGACCCTCGTGCTTCCTCTCGAGTGGAGACGGGTATGTCGGGGAACTTCTTGAGTTGCAGCAAGGGTGTGAAGGACCCTTTGGAAGTTCCAGTGGTTAGATGTGATTACCCTCGAGAAGCCTCAGCCGACATGGGCCTCTTCTCGCCTGGAGGGCAAAATCTCCTGGATTTTCTCGAGTTGCGGCAGGTGCTCTCGACTTACGAAGGGGACCTCAGGGACCCGCTCTGGTGGCTTCATGAAAGGCCAGTCCCGATGCGAGTTCCTCGGGGGCCTCTCGGGATTCCTCTCCCGTCGATGCCGGGGCCTAAGACCTTGTGTGGAGTCGGGGCCGGAACCTGAGTATTCCTCTCCAGTGCTGACATGGATCTTGGGCTACTTCTGGAGTCTCCCCAGGGGAGTCAGTCCTCGTCTCGAATGCGGGCATGCACTTGCGCTTTCCTCCAGAGCGGTAGCAGCAGTGTCACGCAGTCCTCCGCGTGGATCAAAGGATCTATGGTTTTCCCTCGAGTCTTTCCCATGAGGCTTTCCCACGAGGCTTTCCCACAGGGCTGTCCCACGTGCACACGTGGTGGGAGCCGGTCCTCGGCGTGAACGTCAAGGCAGTGCAGGGAGTACAGGTTCCTCTGAAATGGACTGACACATCTGGGGGACTCTTGGAATGGTGGCACGACCCTGGAGTTCCTCTCGCCTTTCCTGTGGAGAGCGCCTCATCTTGAGATGCGACGGGAACGCCGGGAATTCTTTCCGTACGAAACAGGGAAAGGATCCCTCATCTCGAGCTAGGAGGCGGAAACGGGGCTCCCCTGGATGTGTGCGGACCCTCGTGCTTCCTCTCGAGTGGAGACGGGGATGTCGGGGAACTTCTTGAGTTGCAGCAAGGGTGTGAAGGACCCTTTGGAAGTTCCTGTGGTTAGATGTGATTAGCCTCGAGAAGCCTCAGCGGAAATGGGCCTCATCTCGCCTGGAGGGCAAAACCTCCTGGATTTTCTTGAGTTGCGGCAGGTGCTCTCGACTTACGACGGGGACCTCGGGGACCTGCTCTGGTGGCCTCAGGAAAGGCCAGTCCCCATGCGAGTTCCTCGGGGGCCTGTCGGGATTCCTCTCCCGTCGATGCCGGGGCCTAAGACCTTGTGTGGAGTCGGGGCCGGAACATGAGGATTCCTCTCCAGTGCTGACATGGATCTTGGGGTACTTCTGGAGTCTCCCCAGGGGAGTCAGTCCTCGTCTCGAATGCGGGCATGCACTTGCGCTTTCCTGCAGAGCGGTAGCAGCAGTGTCACTCAGTCCGCCGCGTGGATCAAAGGATCTATGGTTTTCCCTCGAGTCTTTCCCACGAGGCTTTCCCACGAGGCTTTCCCACAGGGTGTCCCACGTGCACACGTGGTTTGAGTGGATCCTCGGCTTGAACGTCAAGGCAGTGCAGGGAAAACAGGTTCCTCTGGAATGGACTGACACATCTGGGGGACTCTTGGAATGGTGGCACGACCCTGGAGTTCCTCTCGCCTTTCCTGTGGAGAGCGCCTCCTCTTGAGATGCGACGGGAACGCCGGGAATTCTTTCCCTACGAAAAAGAGAAAGGATCATTCATCTCGAGCTAGGAGGTGGAAACGGGGCTCCCCTGGATGTGTGCGGGACCCTCGTGCTTCCTCTCGTGTGGAGACGGGTATGTCGGGGAACTTCTTGAGTTGCAGCAAGGGTGTGAAGGACCCTTTGGAAGTTCCAGTGGTTAGATGTGATTACCCTCGAGAAGCCTGAGCGGAAATGGGCCTCTTCTCGCCTGGAGGGCAAAACCTCCTGGATTTTCTCGAGTTGCGGCAGGTGCTCTCGACTTAAGAAGTGGACCTCAGGGACCCGTTCTGGTGGCCTCAGGAAAGGCCAGTCCCCATGCGAGTTCCTCGGGGGCCTCTCGGGATTCCTCTCCCGTCGACGCCGGGGCCTAAGACCTTGTGTGGATTCGGGGCCCGAACCTGAGTATTCCTCTCCAGTGCTGACATGGATCTTGGGCTACTTCTGGAGTCTCCCCAGGGGAGTCAGTCCTCGTCTCGAATGCGGGCATGCACTTGCGCTTTCCTCCATAGCGGTAGCAGCAGTGTCACGCAGTCCGCCGCGTGGATCAAAGGATCTATGGTTTTCCCTCGAGTCTTTCCCACGAGGCTTTCCAAAGAGGCTTTCCCTCAGGGCGGTCCCACGTGCACACGTGGTGGGAGTCGATCCTCGGCTTGAACGTCAAGGCAGTGCAGGGAAAACAGGTTTTTCTGGAATGGACTGACACATCTGGGGGCCTCTTGGAATGGTGGCACGACCCTGGAGTTCCTCTCACCTTTCCTGTGGAGAGGGCCGCCTCTTGAGATGCGACGGGAACGCCGGGAATTCTTTCCCTACGAAACAGGGAAAGGATCCCTCATCTCGAGCTAGGAGGCGGAAACGGGGCTCCCCTGGGTGTGTGCGGGACCCTCGTGCTTCCTCTCGAGTGTAGACGGGTATGTCGTGGAACTTCCTGAGTTGCAGCAAGGGTGTGAAGGACCCTTTCGAAGCTCCAGTGGTTAGATGTGATTAGCCTCGAGAAGCCTCAGCGGAAATGGGCCTCATCTCGCCTGGAGGTCAAAACCTCCTGGATTTTCTCGAGTTGCGGCAGGTGCTCTCGACTTACGACGGGGACCTCGGGGACCCGCTCTGGTGGCCTCAGGAAAGGCCAGTCCCCATGCGAGTTCCTCGGGGGCCTCTCGGGATTCCTCTCCCGTCGATGCCGGGGCCTAAGACCTTGTGTGGAGTCGGGGCCGGAACCTGTGGATTCCTCTCCAGTGCTGACATGGATCTTGGGGTACTTCTGGAGTCTCCCCAGGGGAGTCAGTGCTCGTCTCGAATGCGGGCATGCACTTGCGCTTTCCTCCAGAGCGGTAGCAGCAGTGTCACGCAGTCCGCCGCGTGGATCAAAGGATCTACGGTTTTCCCTCGAGTCTTTCCCACGAGGCTTTCCGACGAGGCTTTCCAACAGGGCTGTCCCACGTGCACACGTGTTGGGAGTCGATCCTCGGCTTGAATGGCAAGGCAGGGAAGGGAAAACAGGTTCCTCTGGAATGGACTGACACATCTGGGGGACTCTTGGAATGGTGGCACGACCCTGGAGTTCCTCTCGCCTTTCCTGTGGAGAGCGCCTCCTCTTGAGATGCGACGGGAACGCCGGGAATTCTTTTCCTACGAAACATGGGAAGGATCCCTCATCTCGAGCTAGGAGGCGGAAACGGGGCTCCCCTGGATGTGTGCGGACCCTCGTGCTTCCTCTCGAGTGGAGACGGGTATGTCGGGGAACTTCTTGAGTTGCAGAAAGGGTGTGAAGGACCCCTTGGAAGTTCCAGTGGTTAGATGCGATTACCCTCGAGAAGCCTCAGCGGAAATGGGCCTCATCTCGCCTGGAGGGAAAATCTCCTGGATTTTCTCGAGTTGCGGCAGGTGCTCTCGACTTACGACGGGGACCTCGGGGACCCGCTCTCGTGGCCACAGGAAAGGCCAGTCCCCATGCGAGTTCCTCGGCGGCCTCTCGGGATTCCTCTCCCGTCGATGCCGGGGCCAAGACCTTGTGTGGAGTCGGGGTCGGAACCTGTGGATTCCTCTCCAGTGCTGACATGGATCTAGGGGTACTTCTGGAGTCTCCCCAGGGGAGTCAGTCCTCGTCTCGAATGCGGGCATGCACTTGCGCTTTCCTGCAGAGCGGTAGCAGCAGTGTCACGCAGTCCGCCGCGTGGATCAAAGGATCTATGGTTTTCCCTCGAGTCTTTCCCACGAGGCTTTCCAAAGAGGCTTTCCCTCAGGGCGGTCCCACGTGCACACGTGGTGGGAGTCGATCCTCGGCTTGAACGTCAAGGCAGTGCAGGGAAAACAGGTTCCTCTGGAATGGACTGACACATCTGGGGGCCTCTTGGAATGGTGGCACGACCCTGGAGTTCCTCTCACCTTTCCTGTGGAGAGGGCCTCCTCTTGAGATGCGACGGGAACGCCAGGAATTCTTTCCCTACGAAACAGGGAAAGGATCCCTCATCTCGAGCTAGGAGGCGGAAACGGGGCTCCCCTGGGTGTGTGTGGGACCCTCGTGCTTCCTCTCGAGTGTAGACGGGTATGTCGGGGAACTTCCTGAGTTGCAGCAAGGATGTGAAGGACTCTTTCGAAGCTCCAGTGGTTAGATGTGATTAGCCTCGAGAAGCCTCAGCGGAAATGGGCCTCATCTCGCCTGGAGGTCAAAACCTCCTGGATTTTCTCGAGTTGCGGCAGGTGCTCTCGACTTACGACGGGGACCTCGGGGACCCGCTCTGGTGGCCTCAGGAAAGGCCAGTCCCCTTGCGAGTTCCTCGGGGGCCTCTCGGGATTCCTCTCCCGTAGATGCTGGGGCCTAAGTCCTTGTGTGGATTCGGAGCCGGAACCTGTGGATTCCTCTCCAGTGCTGACATGGATCTTGGGGTACTTCTGGAGTCTCCCCAGGGGAGTCAGTCCTCGTCTCGAATGCGGGCATGCACTTGCGCTTTCCTGCAGAGCGGTAGCAGCAGTGTCACTCAGTCCGCCGCGTGGATCAAAGGATCTATGGTTTTCCCTCGAGTCTTTCCCACGAGGCTTTCCCACGAGGCTTTCCCACAGGGTGTCCCACGTGCACACGTGGTTTGAGTGGATCCTCGGCTTGAACGTCAAGGCAGTGCAGGGAAAACAGGTTCCTCTGGAATGGACTGACACATCTGGGGGACTCTTGGAATGGTGGCACGACCCTGGAGTTCCTCTCGCCTGTCCTGTGGAGAGCGCCTCCTCTTGAGATGCGACGGGAACGCCGGGAATTCTTTCCCTACGAAAAAGGGAAAGGATCATTCATCTCGAGCTAGGAGGTGGAAACGGGGCTCCCCTGGATGTGTGCGGGACCCTCGTGCTTCCTCTCGTGTGGAGACGGGTATGTCGGGGAACTTCTTGAGTTGCAGCAAGGGTGTGAAGGACCCTTTGGAAGTTCCAGTGGTTAGATGTGATTACCCTCGAGAAGCCTGAGCGGAAATGGGCCTCTTCTCGCCTGGAGGGCAAAACCTCCTGGATTTTCTCGAGTTGCGGCAGGTGCTCTCGACTTAAGAAGTGGACCTCAGGGACCCGTTCTGGTGGCCTCAGGAAAGGCCAGTCCCCATGCGAGTTCCTCGGGGGCCTCTCGGGATTCCTCTCCCGTCGACGCCGGGGCCTAAGACCTTGTGTGGATTCGGGGCCCGAACCTGAGTATTCCTCTCCAGTGCTGACATGGATCTTGGGCTACTTCTGGAGTCTCCCCAGGGGAGTCAGTCCTCTTCTCGAATGCGGGCATGCACTTGCGCTTTCCTCCAGAGCGGTAGCAGCAGTGTCACGCAGTCCGCCGCGTGGATCAAAGGATCTATGGTTTTCCCTCGAGTCTTTCCCACGAGGCTTTCCAAAGAGGCTTTCCCTCAGGGCGGTCCCACGTGCACACGTGGTGGGAGTCGATCCTCGGCTTGAACGTCAAGGCAGTGCAGGGAAAACAGGTTTTTCTGGAATGGACTGACACATCTGGGGGCCTCTTGGAATGGTGGCACGACCCTGGAGTTCCTCTCACCTTTCCTGTGGAGAGGGCCGCCTCTTGAGATGCGACGGGAACGCCGGGAATTCTTTCCCTACGAAACAGGGAAAGGATCCCTCATCTCGAGCTAGGAGGCGGAAACGGGGCTCCCCTGGGTGTGTGCGGGACCCTCGTGCTTCCTCTCGAGTGTAGACGGGTATGTCGTGTAACTTCCTGAGTTGCAGCAAGGGTGTGAAGGACCCTTTCGAAGCTCCAGTGGTTAGATGTGATTAGCCTCGAGAAGCCTCAGCGGAAATGGGCCTCATCTCGCCTGGAGGTCAAAACCTCCTGGATTTTCTCGAGTTGCGGCAGGTGCTCTCGACTTACGACGGGGACCTCGGGGACCCGCTCTGGTGGCCTCAGGAAAGGCCAGTCCCCATGCGAGTTCCTCGGGGGCCTCTCGGGATTCCTCTCCCGTCGATGCCGGGGCCTAAGACCTTGTGTGGAGTCGGGGCCGGAACCTGTGGATTCCTCTCCAGTGCTGACATGGATCTTGGGGTACTTCTGGAGTCTCCCCAGGGGAGTCAGTGCTCGTCTCGAATGCGGGCATGCACTTGCGCTTTCCTCCAGAGCGGTAGCAGCAGTGTCACGCAGTCCGCCGCGTGGATCAAAGGATCTACGGTTTTCCCTCGAGTCTTTCCCACGAGGCTTTCCGACGAGGCTTTCCAACAGGGCTGTCCCACGTGCACACGTGTTGGGAGTCGATCCTCGGCTTGAATGGCAAGGCAGGGAAGGGAAAACAGGTTCCTCTGGAATGGACTGACACATCTGGGGGACTCTTGGAATGGTGGCACGACCCTGGAGTTCCTCTCGCCTTTCCTGTGGAGAGCGCCTCCTCTTGAGATGCGACGGGAACGCCGGGAATTCTTTTCCTACGAAACATGGGAAGGATCCCTCATCTCGAGCTAGGAGGCGGAAACGGGGCTCCCCTGGATGTGTGCGGACCCTCGTGCTTCCTCTCGAGTGGAGACGGGTATGTCGGGGAACTTCTTGAGTTGCAGAAAGGGTGTGAAGGACCCCTTGGAAGTTCCAGTGGTTAGATGCGATTACCCTCGAGAAGCCTCAGCGGAAATGGGCCTCATCTCGCCTGGAGGGAAAATCTCCTGGATTTTCTCGAGTTGCGGCAGGTGCTCTCGACTTACGACGGGGACCTCGGGGACCCGCTCTCGTGGCCACAGGAAAGGCCAGTCCCCATGCGAGTTCCTCGGCGGCCTCTCGGGATTCCTCTCCCGTCGATGCCGGGGCCAAGACCTTGTGTGGAGTCGGGGTCGGAACCTGTGGATTCCTCTCCAGTGCTGACATGGATCTAGGGGTACTTCTGGAGTCTCCCCAGGGGAGTCAGTCCTCGTCTCGAATGCGGGCATGCACTTGCGCTTTCCTGCAGAGCGGTAGCAGCAGTGTCACGCAGTCCGCCGCGTGGATCAAAGGATCTATGGTTTTCCCTCGAGTCTTTCCCACGAGGCTTTCCAAAGAGGCTTTCCCTCAGGGCGGTCCCACGTGCACACGTGGTGGGAGTCGATCCTCGGCTTGAACGTCAAGGCAGTGCAGGGAAAACAGGTTCCTCTGGAATGGACTGACACATCTGGGGGCCTCTTGGAATGGTGGCACGACCCTGGAGTTCCTCTCACCTTTCCTGTGGAGAGGGCCTCCTCTTGAGATGCGACGGGAACGCCAGGAATTCTTTCCCTACGAAACAGGGAAAGGATCCCTCATCTCGAGCTAGGAGGCGGAAACGGGGCTCCCCTGGGTGTGTGTGGGACCCTCGTGCTTCCTCTCGAGTGTAGACGGGTATGTCGGGGAACTTCCTGAGTTGCAGCAAGGATGTGAAGGACTCTTTCGAAGCTCCAGTGGTTAGATGTGATTAGCCTCGAGAAGCCTCAGCGGAAATGGGCCTCATCTCGCCTGGAGGTCAAAACCTCCTGGATTTTCTCGAGTTGCGGCAGGTGCTCTCGACTTACGACGGGGACCTCGGGGACCCGCTCTGGTGGCCTCAGGAAAGGCCAGTCCCCATGCGAGTTCCTCGGGGGCCTCTCGGGATTCCTCTCCCGTAGATGCTGGGGCCTAAGTCCTTGTGTGGATTCGGAGCCGGAACCTGTGGATTCCTCTCCAGTGCTGACATGGATCTTCGGGTACTTCTGGAGTCTCCCCAGGGGAGTCAGTCCTCGTCTCGAATGCGGGCATGCACTTGCGCTTTCCTGCAGAGAGGTAGCAGCAGTGTCATGCAGTCCGCCGCGTGGATCAAAGGATCTATGGTTTTCCCTCGAGTCTTTCCCACGAAGCTTTCCAACGAGGCTTTCCCACATGCCTGTCCCACGTGCACACGTGGTGGGAGTCGATCCTCGGCTTGAAGGTCAAGGCAGTGCAGGGTAAACAGGTTCCTCTGGAATGGACTGACACATCTGGGTGACTCTTGGAATGGTGGCACGACCCTGGAGATCCTCTCGCCTTTCCTGTGGAGAGCGCCTCCTCTTGAGATGCGACGGGAACGCCGGGAATTCTTTCCCTACGAAACAGGGAAAGGATCCCTCATCTCGAGCTAGAAGGCTGAAACGGGGCTCCCCTGGATGTGTGCGGGACCCTCGTGCTTCCTCTCGAGTGGAGACGGGTATGTCGGGCAACTTCTTGAGTTGCAGCAAGGGTGTGAAGGACCCCTTGGAAGTTCCAGTGGTTAGATGCGATTACCCTCGAGAAGCCTCAGCGGAAATGAGCCTCATCTCGCCTGGAGGGAAAATCTCCTGGATTTTCTCGAATTGCGGCAGGTGCTCTCGACTTACGACGGGGACCTCGGGGACCCGCTCTCGTGGCCACAGGAAAGGCCAGTCCCCATGCGAGTTCCTCGACGGCCTCTCGGGATTCCTCTCCCGTCGATGCCGGGGCCAAGACCTTGTGTGGAGTCGGGGTCGGAACCTGTGGATTCCTCTCCAGTGCTGACATGGATCTAGGGGTACTTCTGGAGTCTCCCCAGGGGAGTCAGTCCTCGTCTCGAATGCGGGCATGCACTTGCGCTTTCCTGCAGAGCGGTAGCAGCAGTGTCACGCAGTCCGCCGCGTGGATCAAAGGATCTATGGCTTTCCCTCGAGTCTTTCCCACGAGGCTTTCCCACGAGGCTTTCCCACAGGCCTGTCCCACGTGCACACGTGGTGGGAGTCGATCCTCGGCTTGAACGTAAAGGCAGTGCAGGAAAAACAGGTTCCTCTGGAATGGACTGACACATCTGGGGGACTCTTGGAATGGTGGCACGACCCTGGAGTTCCTCTCGCCTTTCCTGTGGAGAGCGCCTCCTCTTGAGATGCGACGGGAACGCCGGGAATTCTTTCCCTACGAAAAAGGGAAAGGATCATTCATCTCGAGCTAGGAGGTGGAAACGGGGCTCCCCTGGATGTGTGCGGGACCCTCGTGCTTCCTCTCGTGTGGAGACGGGTATGTCGGGGAACTTCTTGAGTTGCAGCAAGGGTGTGAAGGACCCTTTGGAAGTTCCAGTGGTTAGATGTGATTACCCTCGAGAAGCCTGAGCGGAAATGGGCCTCTTCTCGCCTGGAGGGCAAAACCTCCTGGATTTTCTCGACTTGTGGCAGGTGCTCTGGACTTACGACGGGGACCTCGGGGACCCGCTCTGGTGGCCACAGGAAAGGCCAGTCCTCATGCGAGTTTCTCGGCGGCCTCTCGGGATTCCTCTCCCGTCGATGCCGGGGCCTAAGACCTTGTGTGGATTCGGGGCCAGAACCTGTGGATTCCTCTCCAGTGCTGACATGGATTTGGGGTACTTCTGGAGTCTCCCCAGGGGAGTCAGTCCTCGTCTCGAATGCGGGCATGCACTTGCGCTTTCCTGCAGAGCGGTAGCAGCAGTGTCACGCAGTCCGCCGCGTGGATCAAAGGATCTATGGCTTTCCCTCGAGTCTTTCCCACGAGGCTTTCCCACGAGGCTTTCCCCCAGGGCTGTCCCACGTGCACACGTGGTTTGAGTGGATCCTCGGCTTGAACGTCAAGGCAGTGCAGGGAAAACAGGTTCCTCTGGAATGGACTGACACATCTGGGGGACTCTTGGAATGGTGGCACGACCCTGGAGTTCCTCTCGCCTTTCCTGTGGAGAGCGCCTCCTCTTGAGATGCGACGGGAACGCCGGGAATTCTTTCCCTACGAAACAGGGAAAGGATCATTCATCTCGAGCTAGGAGGTGGAAACGGGGCTCCCCTGGATGTGTGCGGGACCCTCGTGCTTCCTCTCGAGTGGAGACGGGTATGTCGGGGAACTTCTTGAGTTGCAGCAAGGGTGTGAAGGACCCTTTGGAAGTTCCAGTGGTTAGATGTGATTACCCTCGAGAAGCCTCAGCCGACATGGGCCTCTTCTCGCCTGGAGGGCAAAATCTCCTGGATTTTCTCGAGTTGCGGCAGGTGCTCTCGACTTACGAAGGGGACCTCAGGGACCCGCTCTGGTGGCTTCATGAAAGGCCAGTCCCGATGCGAGTTCCTCGGGGGCCTCTCGGGATTCCTCTCCCGTCGATGCCGGGGCCTAAGACCTTGTGTGGAGTCGGGGCCGGAACCTGAGTATTCCTCTCCAGTGCTGACATGGATCTTGGGCTACTTCTGGAGTCTCCCCAGGGGAGTCAGTCCTCGTCTCGAATGCGGGCATGCACTTGCGCTTTCCTCCAGAGCGGTAGCAGCAGTGTCACGCAGTCCTCCGCGTGGATCAAAGGATCTATGGTTTTCCCTCGAGTCTTTCCCATGAGGCTTTCCCACGAGGCTTTCCCACAGGGCTGTCCCACGTGCACACGTGGTGGGAGCCGGTCCTCGGCGTGAACGTCAAGGCAGTGCAGGGAGTACAGGTTCCTCTGAAATGGACTGACACATCTGGGGGACTCTTGGAATGGTGGCACGACCCTGGAGTTCCTCTCGCCTTTCCTGTGGAGAGCGCCTCATCTTGAGATGCGACGGGAACGCCGGGAATTCTTTCCGTACGAAACAGGGACAGGATCCCTCATCTCGAGCTAGGAGGCGGAAACGGGGCTCCCCTGGATGTGTGCGGACCCTCGTGCTTCCTCTCGAGTGGAGACGGGTATGTCGGGGAACTTCTTGAGTTGCAGCAAGGGTGTGAAGGACCCTTTGGAAGTTCCAGTGGTTAGATGTGATTACCCTCGAGAAGCCTCAGCCAACATGGGCCTCTTCTCGCCTGGAGGGCAAAATCTCCTGGATTTTCTCGAGTTGCGGCAGGTGCTCTCGACTTACGAAGGGGACCTCAGGGACCCGCTCTGGTGGCCTCATGAAAGGCCAGTCCCGATGCGAGTTCCTCGGGGGCCTCTCGGGATTCCTCTCCCGTCGATGCCGGGGCCTAAGACCTTGTGTGGAGTCGGGGCCGGAACCTGAGTATTCCTCTCCAGTGCTGACATGGATCTTGGGCTACTTCTGGAGTCTCCCCAGGGGAGTCAGTCCTCGTCTCGAATGCGGGCATGCACTTGCGCTTTCCTCCAGAGCGGTAGCAGCAGTGTCACGCAGTCCTCCGCGTGGATCAAAGGATCTATGGTTTTCCCTCGAGTCTTTCCCATGAGGCTTTCCCACGAGGCTTTCCCTCAGGGCTGTCCCACGTGCACACGTGGTGGGAGCCGGTCCTCGGCGTGAACGTCAAGGCAGTGCAGGGAGTACAGGTTCCTCTGGAATGGACTGACACATCTGGGGGACTCTTGGAATGGTGTCACGACCCTGGAGTTCCTCTCGCCTTTCCTGTGGAGAGCGCCTCATCTTGAGATGCGACGGGAACGCCGGGAATTCTTTCCCTACGAAACAGGGAAAGGATCCCTCATCTCGAGCTAGGAGGCGGAAACGGGGCTCCCCTGGATGTGTGCGGACCCTCGTGCTTCCTCTCGAGTGGAGACGGGTATGTCGGGGAACTTCTTGAGTTGCAGTAAGGGTGTGAAGGACCCTTTGGAAGTTCTTGTGGTTAGATGTGATTAGCCTCGAGAAGCCTCAGCGGAAATGGGCCTCATCTCGCCTGGAGGGCAAAACCTCCTGGATTTTCTTGAGTTGCTGCAGGTGCTCTCGACTTACGACGGGGACCTCGGGGACCCGCTCTGGTGGCCTCAGGAAAGGCCAGTCCCCATGCGAGTTCCTCGGGGGCCTGTCGGGATTCCTCTCCCGTCGATGCCGGGGCCTAAGACCTTGTGTGGAGTCGGGGCCGGAACATGAGGATTCCTCTCCAGTGCTGACATGGATCTTGGGGTACTTCTGGAGTCTCCCCAGGGGAGTCAGTCCTCGTCTCGAATGCGGGCATGCACTTGCGCTTTCCTGCAGAGCGGTAGCAGCAGTGTCACTCAGTCCGCCGCGTGGATCAAAGGATCTATGGTTTTCCCTCGAGTCTTTCCCACGAGGCTTTCCCACGAGGCTTTCCCACAGGGCTGTCCCACGTGCACACGTGGTGGGAGTCGATCCTCGGCTTGAACGTCAAGGCAGTACAGAGAAAACAGGTTCCTCTGGAATGGACTGACACATCTGGGGGACTCTTGGAATGGTGGCACGACCCTGGAGTTAGTCTCGCCTTTCCTGTGGAGAGAGCCTCCTCTTGAGATGCGACGGGAACGCCGGGAATTCTTTCCCTACGAAACAGGGAAAGGATCCCTCATCTCGAGCTAGGAGGCGGAAACGGGGCTCCCCTGGATGTGTGCGGGACCCTCGTGCTTCCTCTCGAGTGGAGACGGGTATGTCGCGGAACTTCTTGAGTTGCAGCAAGGGTGTGAAGGACCCTTTGGAAGTTCCAGTGGTTAGATGTGATTAGCCTCGAGAAGCCTCAGCGGAAATGGGCCTCATCTCGCCTGGAGGGCAAAACCTCCTTGATTTTCTCGAGTTGGGGCAGGTGCTCTCGACCTACGATGGGGACCTCAGGGACCCGCTCTGGTGGCCTCTGGAAAGGCCAGTCCCCATGCGAGTTCCTCGGGGGCCTCTCGGGATTCCTCTCCCGTCGATGCCGGGGCCTAAGTCCTTGTGTGGAGTCGGGGCCGCAACCTGAGGATTCCTCTCCAGTGCTGACATGGATCTTGGGGTACTTCTGGAGTCTCCCCAGGGGAGTCAGTGCTCGTCTCGAATGCGGGCATGCACTTGAGCTTTCCTCCAGAGCTGTAGCAGCAGTGTCACCCAGTCCGCCGCGTGGATCAAAGGATCTATGGGTTTTCCTCGAGTCTTTCCCACGAGGCTTTCCCAAGGGGCTTTCCCACAGGGCTGTCCCACGTGCACACGTGGTGGGAGTCGATCCTCGGCTTGAACGTCAAGGCAGTGCAGGGAAAACAGGTTCCTCTGGAATGGACTGACACATCTGGGGGACTCTTGGAATGGTGGCACGACCCTGGAGTTCCTCTCGCCTTTCCAGTGGAGAGCGCCTCCTCTTGAGATGCGACGGGAACGCCGGGAATTCTTTCCCTACGAAACAGGGAAAAGATCCCTCATCTCGAGCTAGGAGGCGGAAACGGGCTCACCTGAATGTGTGCGGGACCCCACGTGCTTCCTCTCGAGTGGAGACGGGTATGTCGGGTAACTTCTTGAGTTGCAGCAATGGTGTGAAGAACGCTTTGGAAGTTCCAGTGGTTAGATATGATTAGCCTCGAGAAGCCTCAGCGGAAATGGGCCTCATCTCGCCTGGAGGGCAAAACCTCCTGGATTTTCTCGAGTTGCGGCAGGTGCTCTCGACTTAAGAAGTGGACCTCAGGGACCCGCTCTGGTGGCCTCAGGAAAGGCCAGTCCCCATGCGAGTTCCTCGGGGGCCTCTCGGGATTCCTCTCCCGTCGACGTCGGGGCCTAAGACCTTGTGTGGATTCGGGGCCGGAACCTGAGTATTCCTCTCCAGTGCTGACATGGATCTTGGGGTACTTCTGGAGTCTCCCCAGGGGAGTCAGTCCTCGTCTCGAATGCGGGCATGCACTTGCGCTTTCCTCCAGAGCGGTAGCAGCAGTGTCACGCAGTCCGCCGCGTGGATCAAAGGATCTATGGTTTTCCCTCGAGTCTTTCCCACGAGGCTTTCCAAAGAGACTTTCCCTCAGGGCGGTCCCACGTGCACACGTGGTGGGAGTCGATCCTCGGCTTGAACGTCAAGGCAGTGCAGGGAAAACAGGTTTTTCTGGAATGGACTGACCCATCTGGGGGCCTCTTGGAATGGTGGCACGACCCTGGAGTTCCTCTCACCTTTCCTGTGGAGAGGGCCTCCTCTTGAGATGCGACGGGAACGCCGGGAATTCTTTCCCTACGAAACAGGGAAAGGATCCCTCATCTCGAGCTAGGAGGCGGAAACGGGGCTCCCCTGGGTGTGTGCGGGACCCTCGTGCTTCCTCTCGAGTGTAGACGGGTATGTCGGGGAACTTCCTGAGTTGCAGCAAGGGTGTGAAGGACCCTTTCGAAGCTCCAGTGGTTAGATGTGATTAGCCTCGAGAAGCCTCAGCGGAAATGGGCCTCATCTCGCCTGGAGGTCAAAACCTCCTGGATTTTCTCGAGTTGCGGCAGGTGCTCTCGACTTACGACGGGGACCTCGGGGACCCGCTCTTGTGGCCTCAGGAAAGGCCAGTCCCCATGCGAGTTCCTCGGGGGCCTCTCGGGATTCCTCTCCCGTCGATGCCGGGGCCTAAGACCTTGTGTGGAGTCGGGGCCGGAACCTGTGGATTCCTCTCCAGTGCTGACATGGATCTTGGGGTACTTCTGGAGTCTCCCCAGGGGAGTCAGTGCTCGTCTCGAATGCGGGCATGCACTTGCGCTTTCCTCCAGAGCGGTAGCAGCAGTGTCACGCAGTCCGCCGCGTTGATCAAAGGATCTATGGTTTTCCCTCGAGTCTTTCCCACGAGGCTTTCCGACGAGGCTTTCCAACAGGGCTGTCCCACGTGCACACGTGTTGGGAGTCGATCCTCGGCTTGAATGGCAAGGCAGTGAAGGGAAAACAGGTTCCTCTGGAATGGACTGACACATCTGGGGGACTCTTGGAATGGTGGCACGACCCTGGAGTTCCTCTCGCCTTTCCTGTGGAGAGCGCCTCCTCTTGAGATGCAACGGGAACGCCGGGAATTCTTTTCCTACGAAACATGGGAAGGATCCCTCATCTCGAGCTAGGAGGCGGAAACGGGGCTCCCCTGGATGTGTGCGGACCCTCGTGCTTCCTCTCGAGTGGAGACGGGTATGTCGGGGAACTTCTTGAGTTGCAGCAAGGGTGTGAAGGACCCTTTGGAAGTTCCAGTGGTTAGATGCGATTACCCTCGAGAAGCCTCAGCGGAAATGGGCCTCATCTCGCCTGGAGGGAAAATCTCCTGGATTTTCTCGAGTTGCGGCAGGTGCTCTCGACTTACGACGGGGACCTCGGGGACACGCTCTCGTGTCCACAGGAAAGGCCAGTCCCCATGCGAGTTCCTCGGCGGCCTCTCGGGATTCCTCTCCCGTCGATGCCGGGGCCAAGACCTTGTGTGGAGTCGGGGTCGGAACCTGTGGATTCCTCTCCAGTGCTGACATGGATCTAGGGGTACTTCTGGAGTCTCCCCAGGGGAGTCAGTCCTCGTCTCGAATGCGGGCATGCACTTGCGCTTTCCTGCAGAGCGGTAGCAGCAGTGTCACGCAGTCCTCCGCGTGGATCAAAGGATCTATGGTTTTCCCTCGAGTCTTTCCCACGAGGCTTTCCAAAGAGGCTTTCCCTCAGGGCGGTCCCACGTGCACACGTGGTGGGAGTCGATCCTCGGCTTGAACGTCAAGGCAGTGCAGGGAAAACAGGTTCCTCTGGAATGGACTGACACATCTGGGGGCCTCTTGGAATGGCGGCACGACCCTGGAGTTCCTCTCACCTTTCCTGTGGAGAGGGCCTCCTCTTGAGATGCGACGGGAACGCCAGGAATTCTTTCCCTACGAAACAGGGAAAGGATCCCTCATCTCGAGCTAGGAGGCGGAACCGGGCTCCCCTGGGTGTGTGTGGGACCCTCGTGCTTCCTCTCGAGTGTAGACGGGTATGTCGGGGAACTTCCTGAGTTGCAGCAAGGATCTGAAGGACCCTTTCGAAGCTCCAGTGGTTAGATGTGATTAGCCTCGAGAAGCCTCAGCGGAAATGGGCCTCATCTCGCCTGGAGGTCAAAACCTCCTGGATTTTCTCGAGTTGCGGCAGGTGCTCTCGACTTACGACGGGGACCTCGGGGACCCGCTCTGGTGGCCTCAGGAAAGGCCAGTCCCCATGCGAGTTCCTCGGGGGCCTCTCGGGATTCCTCTCCCGTAGATGCTGGGGCCTAAGTCCTTGTGTGGATTCGGAGCCGGAACCTGTGGATTCCTCTCCAGTGCTGACATGGATCTTGGGCTACTTCTGGAGTCTCCCCAGGGGAGTCAGTCCTCGTCTCGAATGCGGGCATGCACTTGCGCTTTCCTGCAGAGAGGTAGCAGCAGTGTCATGCAGTCCGCCGCGTGGATCAAAGGATCTATGGTTTTCCCTCGAGTCTTTCCCACGAGGCTTTCCAACGAGGCTTTCCCACAGGCCTGTCCCACGTGCACACGTGGTGGGAGTCGATCCTCGGCTTGAAGGTCAAGGCAGTGCAGGGTAAACAGGTTCCTCTGGAATGGACTGACACATCTGGGTGACTCTTGGAATGGTGGCACGACCCTGGAGATCCTCTCGCCTTTCCTGTGGAGAGCGCCTCCTCTTGAGATGCGACGGGAACGCCGGGAATTCTTTCCCAACGAAACAGGGAAAGGATCCCTCATCTCGAGCTAGAAGGCTGAAACGGGGCTCCCCTGGATGTGTGCGGGACCCTCGTGCTTCCTCTCGAGTGGAGACGGGTATGTCGGGGAACTTCTTGAGTTGCAGCAAGGGTGTGAAGGACCCCTTGGAAGTTCCAGTGGTTAGATGCGATTACCCTCGAGAAGCCTCAGCGGAAATGAGCCTCATCTCGCCTGGAGGGAAAATCTCCTGGATTTTCTCGAGTTGCGGCAGGTGCTCTCGACTTACGACGGGGACCTCGGGGACCCGCTCTCGTGGCCACAGGAAAGGCCAGTCCCCATGCGAGTTCCTCGGCGGCCTCTCGGGATTCCTCTCCCGTCGATGCCGGGGCCAAGACCTTGTGTGGAGTCGGGGTCGGAACCTGTGGATTCCTCTCCAGTGCTGACATGGATCTAGGGGTACTTCTGGAGTCTCCCCAGGGGAGTCAGTCCTCGTCTCGAATGCGGGCATGCACTTGCGCTTTCCTGCAGAGCGGTAGCAGCAGTGTCACGCAGTCCGCCGCGTGGATCAAAGGATCTATGGCTTTCCCTCGAGTCTTTCCCACGAGGCTTTCCCACGAGGCTTTCCCACAGGCCTGTCCCACGTGCACACGTGGTGGGAGTCGATCCTCGGCTTGAACGTAAAGGCAGTGCAGGAAAAACAGGTTCCTCTGGAATGGACTGACACATCTGGGGGACTCTTGGAATGGTGGCACGACCCTGGAGTTCCTCTCGCCTTTCCTGTGGAGAGCGCCTCCTCTTGAGATGCGTCGGGAACGCCGGGAATTCTTTCCCTACGAAAAAGGGAAAGGATCATTCATCTCGACCTAGGAGGTGGAAACGGGGCTCCCCTGGATGTGTGCGGGACCCTCGTGCTTCCTCTCGTGTGGAGACGGGTATGTCGGGGAACTTCTTGAGTTGCAGCAAGGGTGTGAAGGACCCTTTGGAAGTTCCAGTGGTTAGATGTGATTACCCTCGAGAAGCCTGAGCGGAAATGGGCCTCTTCTCGCCTGGAGGGCAAAACCTCCTGGATTTTCTCGAGTTGTGGCAGGTGCTCTGGACTTACGACGGGGACCTCGGGGACCCGCTCTGGTGGCCACAGGAAAGGCCAGTCCTCATGCGAGTTTCTCGGCGGCCTCTCGGGATTCCTCTCCCGTCGATGCCGGGGCCTAAGACCTTGTGTGGATTCGGGGCCAGAACCTGTGGATTCCTCTCCAGTGCTGACATGGATTTGGGGTACTTCTGGAGTCTCCCCAGGGGAGTCAGTCCTCGTCTCGAATGCGGGCATGCACTTGCGCTTTCCTGCAGAGCGGTAGCAGCAGTGTCACGCAGTCCGCCGCGTGGATCAAAGGATCTATGGCTTTCCCTCGAGTCTTTCCCACGAGGCTTTCCCACGAGGCTTTCCCCCAGGGCTGTCCCACGTGCACACGTGGTTTGAGTGGATCCTCGACTTGAACGTCAAGGCAGTGCAGGGAAAACAGGTTCCTCTGGAATGGACTGACACATCTGGGGGACTCTTGGAATGGTGGCACGACCCTGGAGTTCCTCTCGCCTTTCCTGTGGAGAGCGCCTCCTCTTGAGATGCGACGGGAACGCCGGGAATTCTTTCCCTACGAAACAGGGAAAGGATCATTCATCTCGAGCTAGGAGGTGGAAACGGGGCTCCCCTGGATGTGTGCGGGACCCTCGTGCTTCCTCTCGAGTGGAGACGGGTATGTCGGGAACTTCTTGAGTTGCAGCAAGGGTGTGAAGGACCCTTTGGAAGTTCCAGTGGTTAGATGTGATTACCCTCGAGAAGCCTCAGCCGACATGGGCCTCTTCTCGCCTGGAGGGCAAAACCTCCTGGATTTTCTCGAGTTGCGGCAGGTGCTCTCGACTTACGAAGGGGACCTCAGGGACCCGCTCTGGTGGCCTCATGAAAGGCCAGTCCCGATGCGAGTTCCTCGGGGGCCTCTCGGGATTCCTCTCCCGTCGATGCCGGGGCCTAAGACCTTGTGTGGAGTCGGGGCCGGAACCTGAGTATTCCTCTCCAGTGCTGACATGGATCTTGGGCTACTTCTGGAGTCTCCCCAGGGGAGTCAGTCCTCGTCTCGAATGCGGGCATGCACTTGCGCTTTCCTCCAGAGCGGTAGCAGCAGTGTCACGCAGTCCTCCGCGTGGATCAAAGGATCTATGGTTTTCCCTCGAGTCTTTCCCACGAGGCTTTCCCACGAGGCTTTCCCACAGGGCTGTCCCACGTGCACACGTGGTGGGAGCCGGTCCTCGGCGTGAACGTCAAGGCAGTGCAGGGAGTACAGGTTCCTCTGGAATGGACTGACACATCTGGGGGACTCTTGGAATGGTGGCACGACCCTGGAGTTCCTCTCGCCTTTCCTGTGGAGAGCGCCTCATCTTGAGATGCGACGGGAACGCCGGGAATTCTTTCCCTACGAAACAGGGAAAGGATCCCTCATCTCGAGCTAGGAGGCGGAAACGGGGCTCCCCTGGATGTGTGCGCACCCTCGTGCTTCCTCTCGAGTGGAGACGGGTATGTCGGGGAACTTCTTGAGTTGCAGCAAGGGTGTGAAGGACCCTTTGGAAGTTCCTGTGGTTAGATGTGATTAGCCTCGAGAAGCCTCAGCGGAAATGGGCCTCATCTCGCCTGGAGGGCAAAACCTCCTGGATTTTCTTGAGTTGCGGCAGGTGCTCTCGACTTACGACGGGGACCTCGGGGACCCGCTCTGGTGGCCTCAGGAAAGGCCAGTCCCCATGCGAGTTCCTCGGGGGCCTCTTGGGATTCCTCTCCCGTCGATGCCGGGGCCTAAGACCTTGTGTGGAGTCGGGGCCGGAACATGAGGATTCCTCTCCAGTGCTGACATGGATCTTGGGGTACTTTTGGAGTCTCCCCAGGGGAGTCAGTCCTCGTCTCGAATGCGGGCATGCACTTGCGCTTTCCTGCAGAGCGGTAGCAGCAGTGTCACTCAGTCCGCCGCGTGGATCAAAGGATCTATGGTTTTCCCTCGAGTCTTTCCCACGAGGCTTTCCCACGAGGCTTTCCCACAGGGCTGTCCCACGTGCACACGTGGTGGGAGTCGATCCTCGGCTTGAACGTCAAGGCAGTACAGAGAAAACAGGTTCCTCTGGAATGGACTGACACATCTGGCGGACTCTTGGAATGGTGGCACGACCATGGAGTTCCTCTCGCATTTCCTGTGGAGAGAGCCTCCTCTTGAGATGCGACGGGAACGCCGGGAATTCTTTCCCTACGAAACAGGGAAAGGATCCCTCATCTCGAGCTAGGAGGCGGAAACGGGGCTCCCCTGGATGTGTGCGGGACCCTCGTGCTTCCTCTCGAGTGGAGACGGGTATGTCGGGGAACTTCTTGAGTTGCAGCAAGGGTGTGAAGGACCCTTTGGAAGTTCCAGTGGTTAGATGTGATTAGCCTCGAGAAGCCTCAGCGGAAATGGGCCTCATCTCGCCTGGAGGGCAAAACCTCCTGGATTTTCTCGAGTTGCGGCAGGTGCTCTCGACTTACGACGGGGACCTCAGGGAACCGCTCTGGTGGCCTCAGGAAAGCCCAGTCCCCATGCGAGTTCCTCAGGGGCCTCTCGGGATTCCTCTCCCGTCGATGCCGGGGCCTAAGACCTTGTGTGGAGTCGGGGCCGGAACCTGAGGATTCCTCTCCAGTGCTGACATGGATCTTGGGGTACTTCTGGAGTCTCCCCAGGGGAGTCAGTCATCATCTCGAATGCGGGCATGCACATGTGCTTTCCTCTAGAACGGTAGCAGCAGTGTCACGCAGTCTACCGCGTGGATCAAACGATCTATGGTTTTCCCTCGAGTCTTTCCCACGAGGCTTTCCCACGAGGCTTTCCCACAGGGCTGTCCCACGTGCACACGTGGTGGGAGTCGATCCTCGGCTTGAACGTCAAGGCAGTGCAGGGAAAACAGTTTCCTCTGGAATGGACTGACATATCTGGGGGACTCTTGGAATGGTGGCACGACCCTGGAGTTCCTCTCGCCTTTCCTGTGGAGAGCGCCTCCTCTTGAGATGCGACGGGAACGCCGGGAATTCTTTCCCTACGAAACAGGGAAAGGATCCCTCATCTCGAGCTAGGAGGCCGAAACGGGGCTCCCCTGGATATGTGCGGGAACCCACGTACTTCCTCTCGAGTGGAGACGGGTATGTCGGGGAACTTCTCGAGTTGCAGCAAGGGTGTGAAGGACCCTTTGGAAGTTCCAGTGGTTAGATGTGATTAGCCTCGAGAAGCCTCAGCGGAAATGGGCCTCATCTCGCCTGGAGGGCAAAACCTCCTGGATTTTCTCGAGTTGCGGCAGGTGCTCTCGACATATGATGGGGACCTCAGGGACCCGCTCTGGTGGCCTCAGGAATGGCCAGTCCCCATGCGAGTTCCTCGGGGGCCTCTCGGGATTCCTGTCCGGTCGATGCCGCGGCCTAAGACCTTGAGTGGAGTCGGGGCCGGAACCTGAGGATTCCTCTCCAGTGCTGACATGGATCTTGGGGTACTTCTGGAGTCTCCCCAGGGGAGTCAGTCCTCGTCTCGAATGCGGGCATGCACTTGAGCTTTCCTCCAGAGCGGTAGCAGCAGTGTCACCCAGTCCGCCGCGTGGATCAAAGGATCTATGGGTTTCCCTCGAGTCTTTCCCACGAGGCTTTCCCAAGGGGCTTTCCCACAGGGCTGTCCAACGTGCACCCGTGGTGGGAGTCGATCCTCGGCTTGAACGTCAAGGCAGTGCAGGGAAAACAGGTTCCTCTGGAATGGACTGACACATCTGGGGGACTCTTGGAATGGTGGCACGACCCTGGAGTTCCTCTCGCCTTTCCAGTGGAGAGCGCCTCCTCTTGAGATGCGTCGGGAACGCCGGGAATTCTTTCCCTACGAAACAGGGAAAAGATCCCTCATCTCGAGCTAGGAGGCGGAAACGGGCTCACCTGAATGTGTGCGGGACCCCACGTGCTTCCTCTCGAGTGGAGACGGGTATGTCGGGGAACTTCTTGAGTTGCAGCAAGGGTGTGAAGAACGCTTTGGAAGTTCCAGTGGTTAGATATGATTAGCCTCGAGAAGCCTCAGCGGAAATGGGCCTCATCTCGCCTGGAGGGCAAAACCTCCTGGATTTTCTCGAGTTGCGACAGGTGCTCTCGACTTAAAATGGGGACCTCAGGGACCCACTCTGGTGGCCTCAGGAAAGGCCAGTCCCCATGCGAGTTCCTCGGGGGCCTCTCGGGATTCCTCTCCCGTCGATGCCGGGGCCTAAGACCTTGTGTGGAGTCGGGGCCGGAACCTGAGGATTCCTCTCCAGTGCTGACATGGATCTTGGGGTACTTCTGGAGTCTCCCCAGGGGAGTCAGTGCTCGTCTCGAATGCGGGCATGCACTTGCGCTTTCCTCCAGAGCGGTAGCAGCAGTGTCACGCAGTCCGCCGCGTGGATCAAAGGATCTATGGTTTTCCCTCGAGTCTTTCCCACGAGTCTTTCCCACGAGGCTTTCCCACAGGGTTGCCCCACGTGCACACGTGCTGGGAGTCGATCCTCGGCTTGAACGTCAAGGCAGTGCAGGGAAAACAGATTCCTCTGGAATGGACTGACACATCTGGGCGACTCTTGGAATGGGGGCACGACCCTGGAGTTCCTCTCGCCTTTCCTGTGGAGAGCGCCTCCTCTTGAGATGCGATGGGAACGCCAGGAATTCTTTCCCTACGAAACAGGGAAAGGATCCCTCATCTCGAGCTAGGAGGCGGAAACGGGGCTCCCCTGGATGTGTGCGGGACCCTCGTGCTTCCTCTCAAGTGGAGACGGGTATGTCGGTTAACTTCTTGAGTTGCAGCAAGGGTGTGAAGGACCCTTTGGAAGTTCCAGTGGTTAGATGTGATTAGCCTCGAGAAGCCTCAGCGGAAATGGGCCTCATCTCGCCTGGAGGGCAAAACCTCCTGGATTTTCTCGAGTTGCGGCAGGTGCTCTCGACTTACGACGGGGACCTCAGGGACCCGCTCTGGTGGCCTCAGGAAAGGCCAGTCCCCATGCGAGTTCCTCGGGGGCCTCTCGGGATTCCTCTCCCGTCGATGCCGGGGCCTAAGACCTTGTGTGGAGTCGGGGCCGGAACCTGAGGATTCCTCTCCAGTGCTGACATGGATCTTGGGGTACTTCTGGAGTCTCCCCAGGGGAGTCAGTGCTCGTCTCGAATGCGGGCATGCACTTGCGCTTTCCTCCAGAGCGGTAGCAGCAGTGTCACGCAGTCCGCCGCGTGGAGCAAAGGATCTATGGTTTTCCCTCGAGTCTTTCCCACGAGGCTTTCCCACGAGGCTTTCCCACAGGGCTGTCCCACGTGCACACGTGGTGGGAGTCGATCCTCGGCTTGAACGTCAAGGCAGTGCAGGGAAAACAGGTTCCTCTGGAATGGACTGACACATCTGTGGGACTCTTGGAATGGTGGCACGACCCTGGAGTTCCTCTCGCCTTTCCTGTGGAGAGCGCCTCCTCTTGAGATGCGACGGGAACGCCGGGAATTCTTTCCCTACGAAACAGGGATAGGATCCCTCATCTCGAGCTAGGAGGCGGAAAATGGGCTCCCCTGGATGTGTGCGGGACCTCGTGCTTCCTCTCGAGTGGAGACGGGTATGTCGGGGAACTTCTTGAGTTGCAGCAAGGGTGTGAAGGACCCTTTGGAAGTTCCAGTGGTTAGATGTGATTAGCCTCGAGAAGCCTCAGCAGAAATGGGCCTCATCTCGCCTGGAGGGCAAAACCTCGTGGATTTTCTCGAGTTGCGGCAGGTGCTCTCGACTTACGACGGGGAACTCAAGGACCCGCTCTGGTGGCCTCAGGAAAGGCCAGTCCCCATGCGAGTTCCTCGGGGGCCTCTCGGGATTCCTCTCCCGTCGATGCCGGGGCCTAAGACCTTGTGTGGAGTCGGGGCCGGAACCTGAGGTTTCCTCTCCAGTGCTGACATGGATCTTGGGGTAATTCTGGAGTCTCCCCAGGGGAGTCAGTGCTCGTCTCGAATGCGGGCATGCACTTGTGCTTTCCTCCAGCGCGGTAGCAGCAGTGTCACGCAGTCCGCCGCGTGGATCAAAGGATCTATGGTTTTCCCTCGAGTCTTTCCCACGAGGCTTTCCCACAGGGCGGTCCCACGTGCACACGTGGTGGGAGTCGATCCTCGGCTTGAACGTCAAGGCAGTGCAGGGAAAACAGGTTCCTCTGGAATGGACTGACACATCTGGGGGACTCTTGGAATGGTGGCACGACCCTGAAGTTCCTCTCGCCTTTCCTGTGGAGAGCGCCTCCTCTTGAGATGCGACGGGAACGCCGGGAATTCTTTCCCTACGAAACAGGGAAAGGATCCCTCATCTCGAGCTAGGAGGCGGAAACGGGGCTCCCCTGGATGTGTGCGGGACCCTCGTGCTTCCTCTCGAGTGGAGACGGGTATGTCGGGGAACTTCTTGATTTGCAGCAAGGGTGTGAAGGACCCTTTGGAAGTTCCAGTGGTTAGATGTGATTAGCCTCGTGAAGCCTCAGTGGAAATGGGCCTCATCTCGCCTGGAGGGCAAAACCTCCTGGATTTTCTCGAGTTGCGGCAGGTGCTCTCGACTTACGACGGGGACCTCAGGGACCCGCTCTGGTGGCCTCAGGAAAGGCCAGTCCCCATGCGAGTTCCTCGGGGGCCTCTCGGGATTCCTCTCCCGTCGATGCCGGGGCCTTAGACCTTGTGTGGAGTTGGGGCCGGAACCTGAGGATTCCTCTCCAGTGCTGACATGGATCTTGCGGTACTTCTGGAGTCTCCCCAGGGGAGTCAGTGCTCGTCTCGAATGCGGGCATGCACTTGCGCTTTCCTCCAGAGCGGTAGCACCAGTGTCACGCAGTCCACCGCGTGGATCAAAGGATCTATGGTTTTCCCTCGAGTCTTTCCCACGAGGCTTTCCCACGAGGCTTTCCCACAGGGCTGTCCCACGTGCACACGTGGTGGGAGTCGATCCTCGGCTTGAACGTCAAGGCAGTGCAGGGAAAACAGGTTCCTCTGGAATGGACTGACACATCTGGGGGACTCTTGGAATGGTGGCACGACCCTGGAGTTCCTCTCGCCTTTCCTGTGGAGAGCGCCTCCTCTTGAGATGCGACGGGAACGCCGGGAATTATTTCCCTACGAAACAGGGATAGGATCCCTCCTCTCAAGCTAGGAGGCAGAAAATGGGCTCCCCTGGATGTGTGCGGGACCCTCGTGCTTCCTCTCGAGTGGAGACGGGTATGTCGGGGAACTTCTTGAGTTGCAGCAAGGGTGTGAAGGACCCTTTGGAAGTTCCAGTGGTTAGATGTGATTAGCCTCGAGAAGCCTCAGCGGAAATGGGCCTTATCTCGCCTGGAGGGCAAAACCTCGTGGATTTTCTCGAGTTGCGGCAGGTGCTCTCGACTTACGACGCGGACCTCAGGGACCCGCTCTGGTGGCCTCAGGAAAGGCCAGTCCCCATGCGAGTTCCTCGGGGGCCTCTCGGGATTCCTCTCCTGTCGATGCCGGGGCCTAAGACCTTGTGTGGAGTCGGGGCCGGAACCTGAGGATTCCTCTCCAGTGCTGACATGGATCTTGGGGTACTTCTGGAGTCTCCCCAGGGGAGTCAGTGCTCGTCTCAAATGCTTTTATGCACTTGCGCTTTCCTCAGGAGCGGTAGCAGCAGTGTCACGCAGTCCGCCGCGTCGATCAAAGGATCTATTGTTTTCCCTCGAGTCTTTCCCAAGAGGCTTTCCCACGAGGCTTTCCCACAGGGCTGTTCCACATGCACACGTGGTGAGAGTCGATCCTCGGCTTGAACGTCAAGGCAGTGCAGGGAAAACAGGTTCCTCTGGAATGAACTGACATATCTGGGGGATTCTTGGAATGGTGGCACGACCCTGGAGTTCCTCTCGCCTTTCCTGTGGAGAGCGCCTCCTCTTGAGATGCGCCGGGAACGCCGGGAATTCTTTCCCTAGAAACAGGGAAAGGATCCCTCATCTCGAGCTAGGAGGCGGAAACGGGGCTCCCCTGGATGTGTGCGGGACCCTCGTGCTTCCTCTCGAGTGGAGACGGGTATGTCGGGTAACTTCTTGAGTTGCAGCAACGGTGTGAAAGACCCTTTGGAAGTTCCAGTGGTTAGATGTGATTAGCCTCGAGAAGCCTCAGCGGAAATGGGCCTCATCTCGCCTGGAGGGCAAAACCTCCTGGATTTTCTCGAGTTGCGGCAGGTGCCCTCGACTTACGACGGGGACCTCAGGGACCCTCTCTGGTGGCCTCAGAAAAGGCCAGTCCCCATGCGAGTTCCTGGGGGGCCTCTCGGGATTCCTCTCCCGTCGATGCCGGGGCCTAAGACCTTGTGTGGAGTTGGGGACGGAACCTGAAGATTCCTCTCCAGTGCTGACATGGATCGTGGGGTAGTTCTGGAGTCTCCCCAGGGGAGTCAGTGCTCGTCTCGAATGTGGGCATGCACTTGTGCTTTCCTCCAAAGCGGTAGCAGCAGTGTCACGCAGTCCGCCGCGTGGATCAAAGGATCTATGGTTTTCCCTCGAGTCTTTCCCACGAGGCTTTCCCACGAGGCTTTCCCACAGGGCTGTCCCACGTGCACACGTGGTGGGAGTCGATCCTCGGCTTGAACGTCAAGGCAGTGCAGGGAAAACAGGTTCCTCTGGAATGGACTTACACATCTGGGGGACTCTTGGAATGGTGGCACGACCCTGGAGTTCCTCTCGCCTTTCCTGTGGAGAGCGCCTCCTCTTGAGATGCGACGGGAACGCCGGGAATTCTTTCCCTACGAAACAGGGAAAGGATCCCTCATCTCGAGCTAGGAGGCGGAAACGGGGCTCCCCTGGATGTGTGCGGGACCCTCGTGCTTCCTCTCGAGTGGAGACGGGTATGTCGGGGAACTTCTTGAGTTGCAGCAAGGGTGTGAAGGACCCTTTGGAAGTTCCAGTGGTTAGATGTGATTAGCCTCGAGAAGCCTCAGCGGAAATGGGCCTCATCTCGCCTGGAGGGCAAAACCTCCTGGATTTTCTCGAGTTGCGGCAGGTGCTCTCGACTTACGACGGGGACCTCAGGGACCCGCTCTTGTGGGCTCAGGAAATTCCAGTCCCCATGAAAGTTCCTCGGGGGCCTCTCGGGATTCCTCTCCCGTTGATGCCGGGGCCTAAGACCTTGTGTGGAGTCGGGGCCGGAACCTGAGGATTCCTCTCCAGTGCTGACATGGATCTTGGGGTACTTCTGGAGTCTCCCCAGGGGAGTCAGTCCTCGTCTCGAATGCGGGCATGCACTTGCACTTTCCTCCGGAGCGGTAGCAGCAGTGTCACGCAGTCTGCCTCGTGGATCAAAGGATCTATGGTTTTCCCTCGAGTCTTTCCCACGAGGCTTTCCCACAAGGCTTTCCCATAGGGCGGTCCCACGTGCACACGTGGTGGGAGTCGATTCTCGGCTTGAACGTCAAGGCAGTGCAGGGAAAACAGGTTCCTCTGGAATGGACTGACATATCTGGGGGACTCTTGGAATGGTGGCACGAACCTGGAGTTCCTCTCGCCTTTCCTATGGAGAGGGCCTCCTCTTGAGATGCGACGGGAACGCCGGGAATTCTTTCCCTACGAAACAGGGAAAGGATCCCTCATCTCGAGCTAGGAGGCGGAAACGGGGCTCCCCTGGATGTGTGCGGGACCCTCGTGCTTCCTCTCGAGTGAAGACGGGTATGTCGGGGAACTTCTTGAGTTGCAGAAAGGGTGTGAAGGACCCTTTGGAAGTTCCAGTGTTTAGATGTGATTAGCCTCGAGAAGCCTCAGCGGAAATGGGCCTCATCTCGCCTGGAGGGCAAAACCTCCTGGATTTTCTCGAGTTGCGGCAGGTGCTCTCTACTTACGACGGGGACCTCAGGGACCCGCTCTGGTGGCCTCAGGAAAGGCCAGTCCCCATGCGAGTTCCTCGGGGGCCTCTCGGGATTCCTCTCCCGTCGATGCCGGGGCCTAAGACCTTGTGTGGAGTCGGGGCCGGAACCTGAGGATTCCTCTCCAGTGCTGACATGGATCTTGGGGTACTTCTGGAGTCTCCCCAGGGGAGTCAGTGCTCGTCTCGAATGCGGGCATGCACTTGCGCTTTCCTCCAGAGCGGTAGCAGCAGTGTCACGCAGTCCGCCGCGTGGATCAAAGGATCTATGGTTTTCCCTCGAGTCTTTCCCACGAGGCTTTCTGACGAGGCTGTCCCACTGGGCTGTCCCACGTGCACACGTGGTGGGAGTCGATCCTCGGCTTGAACGTCAAGGCAGTGCAGGGAATACTGGTTCCTCTGGAATGGACTGACACATCTGGGGGACTCTTGGAATGGTGGCACGACCCTGGAGTTCCTCTCACCTTTCCTCTGGAGAGCGCCTCCTCTTGAGATGTGACGGGAACGCCGGGAATTCTTTCCCTAAGAAACAGGGAAAGGATCCCTCATATCGAGCTAGGAGGCGGAAACGGGGCTCCCCTGGATGTTTTCGGGACCCTCGTGCTTCCTCTCGAGTGGAGACGGGTATGTCGGGGAACTTCTTGAGTTGCAGCAAGGGTGTGAAGGACCCTTTGGAAGTTCCAGTGGTTAGATGTGATTAGCCTCGAGAAGCCTCAGCGGAAATGGGCCTCATCTCGCCTGGAGGGCAAAACCTATTGGATTTTCTCGAGTTGCGGCAGGTGCTCTCGACTTACGGCGGGGACCTCAGGGACCCGCTCTGGTGGCCTCAGGAAAGGCCAGTCCCCATGCGCGTTCCTCGGGGGCCTCTCGGGATTCCTCTCCCGTCGATCCGGGGGCCTAAGACCTTGTGTGGAGTCGGGGCCGGAACCTGAGGATTCCTCTCCAGTGCTGACATGGATCTTGGGGTACTTCTGGAGTCTTCCAAGGGGAGTCAGTCCTCGTCTCGAAAACGGGCATGCACTTGCGCTTTCCTCCAGAGCGGTAGCAGTAGTGTCACTCAGTCCGCGGCGTGGATCAAAGGGTCTATGGTATTCCCTCGAGTCTTTCCCAGGAGGCTTTCCCACGAGGCTTTCCCACAGGGCTGTCCCACGTGCACACGTGGTGGGAGTCGATCCTCAGCTTGAATGTGGAGGCAGTGCAGGGAAAACAGGTTCCTCTCGAATGGACTGACACATCTGGGGGACTCTTGGAATGGTGGCACGACCCTGGAGTTCTTCTCGCCTTTCCTGTGGAGAGCGCCTCCTCTTGAGATGCGACGGGAACGCCGGGAATTCTTTCCCTACGAAACAGGGAAAAGATCCCTCATCTCGAGCTAGGAGGCAGAAACGGGGCTTCCCTGGATGTGTGCGGGACCCTCGTGCTTCCTCTCGAGTGGAGACGGGTATGTCGGGGAACTTCTTGAGTTGCAGAAAGGGTGTGAAGGACCCTTTGGAAGTTCCAGTGGTTAGATGTGATTAGCCTCGAGAAGCCTCAGCGGAAATGGGCCTCATCTCGCCTGGAGGGCAAAACCTCCTGGATTTTCTCGAGTTGCGGCAGGTGCTCTCGACTTACGACGGGGACCTCAGGGACCCGCTCTTGTAGGCTCAGGAAAGGCCAGCCCCATGCAAGTTCCTCGGGGGCCTCTCGGGATTCCTCTCCCGTCGATGCCGGGGCCTAAGACCTTGTGTGGAGTCGGGGCCGGAACCTGAGGATTCATCTCCAGTGCTGACATGGATCTTGGGGTAATTCTGGAGTCTGCCCAGGGGAGTCAGTCCTCGTCTCGAATGCGGGCATGCACTTGCGCTTTCCTCCATAGCGGTAGCAGCAGTGTCACGCAGTCCGCCGCGTGGATCAAAGGATCTATGGTTTTCCCTCGAGTCTTTCCCATGAGGCTTTCCGACGAGGCTTTCCCACATTGCTGTCCCACGTGCACACGTGGTGGGAGTCGATCCTCGGCTTGAACGTCAAGGCAGTGCAGGGAAAACAGGTTCCTCTGGAATGGACTGACACATCTGGGGGACTCTTGGAATGGTGGCACGACCCTGGAGTTCCTCTCGCCTTTCCTGTGGAGAGCGCCTCCTCTTGAGATGCGACGGGAACGCCGGGAATTCTTTCCCTACGAAACAGGGAAAGGATCCCTCATCTCGAGCGAGGAGGCGGAAACGGGGCTCCCCTGGATATGTGCGGGACCCATGTGCTTCCTCTCGAGTGGAGACGGGTATGTCGGGGAACTTCTTGAGTTGCTGCAAGGGTGTGAAGGACCCTTTGGAAGTTCCAGTGGTTAGATGTGATTAGCCTCGAGAAGCCTCAGCGGAAATGGGCCTCATCTCGCCTGGAGGGCAAAACCTATTGGATTTTCTCGAGTTGCGGCAGGTGCTCTCGACTTACGGCGGGGACCTCAGGGACCCGCTCTGGTGGCCTCAGGAAAGGCCAGTCCCCATGCGCGTTCCTCGGGGGCCTCTCGGGATTCCTCTCCCGTCGATCCGGGGGCCTAAGACCTTGTGTGGAGTCGGGGCCGGAACCTGAGGATTCCTCTCCAGTGCTGACATGGATCTTGGGGTACTTCTGGAGTCTTCCAAGGGGAGTCAGTCCTCGTCTCGAAAACGGGCATGCACTTGCGCTTTCCTCCAGAGCGGTAGCAGTAGTGTCACGCAGTCCGCGGCGTGGATCAAAGGGTCTATGGTATTCCCTCGAGTCTTTCCCAGGAGGCTTTCCCACGAGGCTTTCCCACAGGGCTGTCCCACGTGCACACGTGGTGGGAGTCGATCCTCAGCTTGAATGTGGAGGCAGTGCTGGGAAAACAGGTTCCTCTGGAATGGACTGACACATCTGGGGGACTCTTGGAATGGTGGCACGACCCTGGAGTTCCTCTCGCCTTTCCTGTGGAGAGCGCCTCCTCTTGAGATGCGACGGGAACGCCGGGAATTCTTCCCCTACGAAACAGGGAAAGGATCCCTCAACTCGAGCGAGGAGGCGGAAACGGGGCTCCCCTGGATATGTGCGGGACCCTCGTGCTTCCTCTCGAGTGGAGACGGGTATTTCGGGGAACTTCTTGAGTTACAGCAAGGGTGTGAACTACCCTTTGGAAGTCCCAGTGGTTAGATGTGATTAGCCTCGAGAAGCCTCAGCGGAAATGGGCCTCATCTCGCCTGGAAGGCAAAACCTCCTGGATTTTCTCGAGTTGCGGCAGGTGCTCTCGACTTATGACGGGGACCTCAGGGACCCGCTCTGGTGGCCTCAGGAAAGGCCAGTCCCCATGCGAGTTCCACGGGGGCCTCTCGGGATTCCTCTGCCGTCGATGCCGGGGCCTAAGACCTTGTGTGGAGTCGGGGCCGGAACCTGAGGATTCCTCTCCAGTGCTGACATGGATCTTGGGGTACTTCTGGAGTCTCCCTGGGGGAGTCAGTGCTCGTCTCGAAAGCGGGCATGCACTTTCGCTTTCCTCCAGAGCGGTAGCAGCAGTGTCACGCAGTCCGCCGCATTGGTCAAAGGATCTATGGTTTTCCCTCCAGTCTTTCCCACGAGGCTTTCCCAGGAGGCTTTCCCACAGGGCGGTCCCACGTGCACACGTGGTGGGAGTCGATCCTCGGCTTGAACGTCAAGGCAGTGCAGGGAAAACAGGTTCCTCTGGAATGGACTGACACATCTGGAGAGCTCTTGGAATGGTGGCACGACCCTGGAGTTCCTCTCGCCTTTCCTGTGGAGAGCGCCTCCTCTTGACATGCGACGGGAACGCCAGGAATTCTTTCCCTACGAAACAGGGAAAGGATCCCTCATCTCGAGCTAGGAGGCGGAAACGGGGCTCCCCTGGATGTGTGCGGGACACTCGTGCTTCCTCTCGAGTGGAGACGGGTATGTCGGGGAACTTCTTGAGTTGCAGCAAGGGTGTGAAGGACCCTTTGGAAGTTCCAGTGGTTAGATGTGATTAGCCTCGAGAAGCCTCAGCGGAAATGGGCCTCATCTCGCCTGGAGGGCAAAACCTCCTGGATTTTCTCGAGTTGCGGCAGGTGCTCTCGACTTACGGCGGGGACCTCAGGGACACGCTCTGGTGGCCTCAGGAAAGGCCAGTCCCCATGCGAGTTCCACGGGGGCCTCTCGGGATTCCTCACCCGTCGATGCCGGGGCCTAAGACCTTGTGTGGAGTCGGGGCCGGAACCTGAGGATTCCTCTCCAGTGCTGACATGGATCTTGGGGTACTTCTGGAGTCTCCCCATGGGAGTCAGTGCTCGTCTCGAATGCGGGCATGCACTTGAGCTTTCCTCCAGAGCGGTAGCAGCAGTGTCACACAGTCCGCCGCGTGGATCAAAGGATCTATGGTTTTCCCTAGAGTCTTTCCCACGAGGCTTTCCCACGAGGCTTTCCCACAGGGCTGTCCCACGTGCACACGTGGTGGGAGTCGATCCTCGGCTTGAACGTCGAGGCAGTGCAGGGAAAACAGGTTCCTCTGGAATGGACTGACACATCTGGGGGCTCTTGGAATGGTGGCACGACCCTGGAGTTCCTCTCGCCTTTCCTGTGGAGAGCGCCTCCTCTTGAGATGCGACGGGAACGCCGGGAATTCTTTCCCTACGAAACAGGGAAAGGATCCCTCATCTCGAGCTAGGAGGCGGAAACGGGGCTCCCCTGGATGTGTGCGGGACCCTCGTGCTTCCTCTCGAGTGGAGACGGGTATGTCGGGGAACTTCTTGAGTTGCAGAAAGGGTGTGAAGGACCCTTTGGAAGTTCCAGTGGTTAGATGTGATTAGCCTCGAGAAGCCTCAGCGGAAATGGGCCTCATCTCGCCTGGAGGGCAAAACCTCCTGGATTTTCTCGAGTTGCGGCAGGTGCTCTCTACTTACGACGGGGACTTCAGGGACCCGCTCTGGTGGCCTCAGGAAAGGCCAGTCCCCATGCGAGTTCCTCGGGGGCCTCTCGGGATTCCTCTCCCGACGATGCCGGGGCTTAAGACCTTGTGTGGAGTCGGGGCCGGAACCTGAGGATTCCTCTCCAGTGCTGACATGGATCTTGGGGTACTTCTGGAGTCTCCAAAGGGGAGTCAGTGCTCGTCTCGAATGTGGGCATGCACTTGCGCTTTCCTCCAGAGCGGTAGCAGCAGTGTCACGCAGTCCGCCGCGTGGATCAAAGGATCTATGGTTTTCCCTCGAGTCTTTCCCATGAGGCTTTCTGACGAGGCTTTCCAACTGGGCTGTCCCACGTGCACACGTGGTGGGAGTCGATCCTCGGCTTGAACGTCAAGGCAGTGCAGGGAAAACTGGTTCCTCTGGAATGGACTGACACATCTGGGGGACTCTTGGAATGGTGGCACGACCCTGGAGTTCCTCTCACCTTTCCTGTGGAGAGCGCCTCCTCTTGAGATGTGACGGGAACGCCGGGAATTCTTTCCCTACGAAACAGGGAAAGGATCCCTCATCTCGAGCTAGGAGGCGGAAACGGGGCTCCCCTGGATGTGTGCGGCACCCTCGTGCTTCCTCTCGAGTGGAGGCGGGTATGGCGGGGAACTTCTTGAGTTGCAGCAAGGGTGTGAAGGACCCTTTGGAAGTTCCAGTGGTCAGATGTGATTAGCCTCGAGAAGCCTCAGCGGAAATGGGCATCATCTCTCCTGGAGGGCAAAACCTATTGGATTTTCTCGAGTTGCGGCAGGTGCTCTCGACTTACGGTGGGGACCTCAGGGACCCGCTCTGGTGGCCTCAGGAAAGGCCAGTCCCCATGCGAGTTCCTCGGGGGCCTCTCGGGATTCCTCTCCCGTCGATGCCGGGGCCTAAGACCTTGTGTGGAGTCGGGGCCGGAACCTGAGGATTCCTCTCCAGTGCTGACATGGATCTTGGGGTACTTCTGGAGTCTTCCAAGGGGAGTCAGTCCTCGTCTCGAAAACGGGCATGCACTTGCGCTTTCCTCCAGAGCGGTAGCAGCAGTGTCACGCAGTCCGCCGCGTGGATCAAAGGGTCTATGGTATTCCCTCGAGTCTTTCCCAGGAGGCTTTCCCACGAGGCTTTCCCACAGGGCTGTCCCACGTGCACACGTGGTGGGAGTCGATCCTCAGCTTGAATGTGGAGGCAGTGCAGGGAAAACAGGTTCCTCTGGAATGGACTGACACATCTGGGGGACTCTTGGAATGGTGGCACGACCCTGGAGTTCTTCTCGCCTTTCCTGTGGAGAGCACCTCCTCTTGAGATGCGACGGGAACGCCGGGAATTCTTTCCCTACGAAACAGGGAAAGGATCCCTCATCTCGAGCTAGGAGGCAGAAACGGGGCTTCCCTGGATGTGTGCGGGACCCTCGTGCTTCCTCTCGAGTGGAGACGGGTATGTCGGGGAACTTCTTGATTTGCAGCAAGGGTGTGAAGGACCCTTTGGAAGTTCCAGTGGTTAGATGTGATTAGCCTCGAGAAGCCTCAGCGGAAATGGGCCTCATCTCGCCTGGAGGGCAAAACCTCCTGGATTTTCTCGAGTTGCGGCAGGTGCTCTCGACTTACGACGGGGACCTCAGGGACCCGCTCTTGTGGGCTCAGGAAAGGCCAGTCCCCATGCAAGTTCCTCGGGGCCTCTCGGGATTCCTCTCCCGTCGATGCCGGGGCCTAAGACCTTGTGTGGAGACGGGGCCGGAACCTGAGGATTCCTCTCCAGTGCTGACATAGATCTTGGGGTAATTCTGGAGTCTGCCCAGGGGAGTCAGTCCTCGTCTCGAATGCGGGCATGCACTTGCGCTTTCCTCCATAGCGGTAGCAGCAGTGTCACGCAGTCCGCCGCGTGGATCAAAGGATCTATGGTTTTCCCTCGAGTCTTTCCCATGAGGCTTTCCGACGAGGCTTTCCCACATTGCTGTCCCACGTGCACACGTGGTGGGAGTCGATCCTCGGCTTGAACGTCAAGGCAGTGCAGGGAAAACAGGTTCCTCTGGAATGGACTGACACATCTGGGGGACTCTTGGAATGGTGGCACGACCCTGGAGTTCCTCTCGCCTTTCCTGTGGAGAGCGCCTCCTCTTGAGATGCGACGGGAACGCCGGGAATTCTTTCCCTACGAAACAGGGAAAGGATCCCTCATCTCGAGCGAGGAGGCGGAAACGGGGCTCCCCTGGATATGTGCGGGACCCTCGTGCTTCCTCTCGAGTGGAGACGGGTATTTCGGGGAACTTCTTGAGTTACAGCAAGGGTGTGAAGGACCCTTTGGAAGTTCCAGTGGTTAGATGTGATTAGCCTGGAGAAGCCTCAGCGGAAATGGGCCTCATCTCGCCTGGAGGGCAACACCTCCGGGATATTCTCGCGTTGCGGCAGGTGCTCTCGACTTACGGCGGGGCCGCAGGGACACGCTCTGGTGGCCTCAGGAAAGGCCAGTCCCCATGCGAGTTCCTCGGGGGCCTCTCGGGATTCCTCTCCCGTCGATGCCGGGGCCTAAGACCTTGTGTGGAGTCGGGGCCGGAACCTGAGGATTCCTCTCCAGTGCTGACATGGATCTTGGGGTACTTCTGGAGTCTCCCCATGGGAGTGCAGTGCTCGTCTCGAATGCGGGCATGCACTTGAGCTTTCCTCCAGAGCGGTAGCAGCAGTGTCACGCAGTCCGCCGCGTGGATCAAAGGATCTATGGTTTTCCCTCGAGTCTTTCCCACGAGGCTTTCCCACGAGGCTTTCCCACAGGGCTGTCCCACGTGCACACGTGGTGGGAGTCGATCCTCGGCTTGAACGTCGAGGCAGTGCAGGGAAAACAGGTTCCTCTGGAATGGACTGACACATCTGGGGGCTCTTGGAATGGTGGCACGACCCTGGAGTTCCTCTCGCCTTTCCTGTGGAGAGCGCCTCCTCTTGAGATGCGACGTTAACGCCGGGAATTCTTTACCTACGAAACAGGGAAAGGATCCCTCATCTCGAGCTAGGAGGCGGAAACGGGGCTCCCCTGGATGTGTGCGGGACCCTCGTGCTTCCTCTCGAGTGGAGACGGGTATGTCGGGGAACTTCTTGAGTTGCAGCAAGGGTGTGAAGGACCCTTTGGAAGTTCCAGTGGTTAGATGTGATTAGCCTCGAGAAGCCTCAGCGGAAATGGGCCTCATCTCGCCTGGAGGGCAAAACCTCCTGGATTTTCTCGAGTTGCGGCAGGTGCTCTCGACTTACGACGGGGACCTCAGGGACCCGCTCTTGTGGGCTCAGGAAAGGCCAGTCCCCATGCAAGTTCCTCGGGGCCTCTCGGGATTCCTCTCCCGTCGATGCCGGGGCCTAAGACCTTGTGTGGAGACGGGGCCGGAACCTGAGGATTCCTCTCCAGTGCTGACATGGATCTTGGGGTAATTCTGGAGTCTGCCCAGGGGAGTCAGTCCTCGTCTCGAATGCGGGCATGCACTTGCGCTTTCCTCCATAGCGGTAGCAGCAGTGTCACGCAGTCCGCCGCGTGGATCAAAGGATCTATGGTTTTCCCTCGAGTCTTTCCCATGAGGCTTTCCGACGAGGCTTTCCCATATTGCTGTCCCACGTGCACACGTGGTGGGAGTCGATCCTCGGCTTGAACGTCAAGGCAGTGCAGGGAAAACAGGTTCCTCTGGAATGGACTGACACATCTGGGGGCTCTTGGAATGGTGGCATGACCCTGGAGTTCCTCTCGCCTTTCCTGTGGAGAGCGCCTCCTCTTGAGATGCGACGGGAACGCCGGGAATTCTTTCCCTACGAAACAGGGAAAGGATCCCTCATCTCGAGCTAGGAGGCGGAAACGGGGCTCCCCTGGATGTGTGCGGGACCCTCGTGCTTCCTCTCGAGTGGAGACGGGTATGTCGGGGAACTTATTGAGTTACAGCAAGGGCGTGAAGGACCCTTTGGAAGTTCCAGTGGTTAGATGTGATTAGCCTCGAGAAGCCTCAGCGGAAATGGGCCTCATCTCGCCTGGAGGGCAAAACCTCCTGGATTTTCTCGAGTTGCGGCAGGTGCTCTCGACTTACGACGGGGACCTCAGGGACCCGCTCTGGTGGCCTCAGGAAAGGCCAGTCCTCATGCGAGTTCCTCGGGGGCCTCACGGGATTCCTCTCCCGTCGATGCCGGGGCCTAAGACCTTGTGTGGAGTCGGGGCCAGAACCTGAGGATTCCTCTCCAGTGCTGACATGGATCTTGGGGTACTTCTGGAGTCTCCCCAGGGGAGTCAGTGCTCGTCTCTAAGGCGGGCATGCACTTGCGCTTTCCTCCAGAGCGGTAACAGCAGTGTCACCCAGTCCGCCGCGTGGATCAAAGGATCTATGGTTTTCCCTCGAATCTTTTCCACGAGGCTTTCCCACGAGGCTTTCCCACAGGGCTGTCCCACGTGCACACGTGGTGGGAGTCGATCCTCGGCTTGAACGTCAAGGCAGTGCAGGGAAAACAGGTTCCTCTGGAATGGACTGACACATCTGGGGGACTCTTGGAATGGTGGCACTACCCTGGAGTTCCTCTCGCCTTTCCTGTGGAGAGCGCCTCCTCTTGAGATGCGACGGGAACGAGGGGAATTCTTTCCCTACGAAACAGGGAAAGGATCCCTCATCTCGAGCTAAGAGGCGGAAACGGGGCTCCCCTGGATTGTGCGGGACCCTCGTGCTTCCTCTCGAGTGGAGACGGGTATGTCGGGGAACTTCTTGAGTTGCAGCAAGGGTGTGAAGGACCCTTTCGAAGTTCCAGTGGTTAGATGTGATTAGCCTCGAGAAGCCTCAGCGGAAATGGGCCTCATCTCTCCTGGAGGGCAAAACATCCTGGATTTTCTCGAGTTGCGGCAGGTGCTCTCGACTTACGACGGGGACCTCAGGGAACCGCTCTGGTGGCCTCAGGAAAGGCCAGTCCCCATGCGAGTTCCTCGGGGGCTTCTCTGGATTCCTCTCCCGTCGATGCAGGGGCCTAAGACCTTGTGTAGTCGGGGCCAGAACCTGAGGATTCCTCTCCAGTGCTGACATGGACCTTGGGGTACTTCTGGAGTCTCCCCAGGGGAGTCAATCCTCGTATCGAATGCGGGTATACACTTGCGCTTTCATCCAGAGCGGTAGCAGCAGTGTCACGCAGTCCGCCGCGTGGATCAAATGATCTATGGTTTTCCGTCGAGTCTTTCCCATGAGGCTTTCCCAGGAGGCTTTCCCACAGGGCTGTCCCACGTGCACACGTGGTGGGAGTCGATCCTCGGCTTGAACGTCAAGGAAGTGCAGGGAAAACAGGTTCCTCTGGAATGGACTGACACATCTGGGGGACTCTTGGAATGGTGGCACTATCCTGGAGTTCCTATCGCCTTTCCTGTGGAGAGCGCCTGCTCTTGAGATGCGACGGGAACGCCGGGAATTCTTTCCCTATGAAACAGGGAAAGGATCCCTCATTCGAGCTAGAAGGCGGAAACGGGGCTCCCTGGATGTGTGCGGGACCCTCGTGCTTCCTCTCGAGTGGAGACGGGTATGTCGGGGAACTTCTTGAGTTGCAGCAAGGGTGTGAAGGACCCTTTGGAAGTTCCAGTGGTTAGATGTGATTAGCCTCGAGAAGCCTCAGCGGAAATGGGCCTCATCTCGCCTGGAGGGCAAAAACTCCTGGATTTTCTCGAGTTGCGGCAGGTGCTCTCGACTTACGACGGGGACCTCAGGGACCCGCTCTGGTGGCCTCAGGAAAGGCCAGTCCCCATGCGAGTTCCTTGGGGGCCTCTCGGGATTCCTCTCCCGTCGATGCCGGGGCCTAAGACCTTGTGTGGATCGGGGCCGGAACCTGAGGATACCTCTCCAGTGCTGACATGGATCTTGGGGTACTTCTGGAGTCTCCCCAGGGGAGTCAGTGCTCGTCTCGAATGCTGGCATGCACTTGCGCTTTCCTCCAGAGCGGTAGCAGCAGTGTCACGCAGTCCGCCGGGTGGATCAAAGGATCTATGGCTTTCCCTCGAGTCTTTCCCACGAGGCTTTCCCACGAGGCTTTCCCACAGGGCTTTCCCACGTGCACACGTGGTGGGAGTCGATCCTCGGCTTGAACGTCAAGGCAGTGCAGGGAAAATAGGTTCCTCTGGAATGGACTGACACATCTGGGGGACTCTTGGAATGGTAGCACGACCCTGGAGTTCCTCTCGCCTTTCCTGTGTTGAGCGCCTCCTCTTGAGATGCGACGGGAACGCCGGGAATTCTTTCCCTACGAAACAGGGAAAGGATTCCTCATCTCGAGCTAGGAGGCGGAAACGGGGCTCACCTGGATGTGTGCGGGACCCTCGTGCTTCCTCTCGAGTGGAGACGGGTATGTCGGGGAACTTCTTGAGTTGCAGCAAGGGTGTGAAGGACCCTTTGGAAGTTCCAGTGGTTAGATGTGATTAGCCTCGAGAAGCCTCAGCGGAAATGGGCCTCATCTCGCCTGGAGGGCAAAACCTCCTGGATTTTCTCGAGTTGCGGCAGGTGCTCTCGACTTAAGACGGGGACCTCAGGGACCCGCTCTGGTGGCCTCAGGAAAGGCCAGTCCCCATGCGAGTTCCTCGGGGGCCTCTCGGGATTCCTCTCCCGTCGATGCCGGGGCCTAAGACCTTGTGTGGAGTCGGGGCCGGAACCTGAGGATTCCTCTCCAGTGCTGACATGGATCTTGGGGTACTTCTGGAGTCTCCCCAGGGGAGTCAGTCCTCGTCTCGAATGCGGGCATGCACTTGCGCTTTCCTCCAGAGCGGTAGAGGCAGTGTCACGCATTCCGCCGCGTGGATCAAAGGATCTATGGTTTTCCCTCGAGTCTTTCCCACGAGGCTTTCCCACGAGGCTTTCCCACAGGGCTGTACCACGTGCACACGTGGTGGGAGTCGATCCTCGGCTTGAACGTCAAGGCAGTGCAGGGAAAACAGGTTCCTCTGGAATGGACAGACACATCTGGCGGACTCTTGGAATGGTGGCACGACCCTGGAGTTCCTCTCGCCTTTCCTGTGGAGAGCGCCTCCTCTTGAGATGCGACGGGAACGCCGGGAATTCTTACCCTACGAAACAGGGAAAGGATCCCTCATCTCGAGCTAGGAGGCGGAAACGGGGCTCCCCTGCGTGTGTGCGGGACCCTCGTGCTTCCTCTCGAGAGGAGACGGGTATGTCGGGGAAGTTCTTGAGTTGCAGCAAGGGTGTGAAGGACCCTTTGGAAGTTCCAGTGGTAAGATGTGATTAGCCTCCAGAAGCCTCAGGGAAATGGGCCTCATCTCGCCTGGAGGGCAAAACCTCCTGGATTTTCTCGAGTTGCGGCAGGTGCTCTCGACTTACGACGGGGACCTCAGGGACCCGCTCTGGTGGCCTCAGGAAAGGCCAGTCCCCATGCGAGTTCCACGGGGGCGTCTCGGGATTCCTCTGCCGTCGATGCCGGGGCCTAAGACCTTGTGTGAAGTCGGGGCCGGAACCTGAGGATTCCTCTCCAGTGCTGACATGGATCTTGGGGTACTTCTGGAGTCTCCCCAGGGGAGTCAGTCCTCGTCTCGAATGCGGGCATGCACTTGCGCTTTCCTCCAGAGCGGTAGCAGCAGTGGCACGCAGTCCGCCGCGTGGATCAAAGGATCTATGGTTTTCCCTCGAGTCTTTCCCACGAGGCTTTCCCACCAGGCTTTCCCTCTGGGCTGTTCCAAGTGCACACGGGGTGGGAGTCGATCATCGGCTTGAACGTCAAGGCAGTGCAGGGGAAACAGGTTCCTCTGGAATGGACTGACACATCTGGGGGACTCTTGGAATGGTGGCACGACCCTGGAGTTAATCTCGCCTTTCCTGTGGAGAGCGCCTCCTCTTGAGATGCGACGGGAATGCCAGGAATTCTTTCCCTACGAAACAGGGAAAGGATCCCTCATCTCGAGCTAGGAGGCGGAAACGGGGCTCCCCTGGATGTGTGCGGGACCCTCGTGCTTCCTCTCGAGTGGAGACGGGTATGTCGGGGAACTTCTTGAGTTGCAACAAGGGTGTGAAGGATCCTTTGGAAGTTCCAGTGGTTAGATGTGATTAGCCTCGAGAAGCCTCAGCGGAAATGGGCCTCATCTCGCCTGGAGGGCAAAACCTCCTGGATTTCCTCGAGTTGCGGCAGGTGCTCTCGACTTACGACGGGGACTTTGGGGACCCGCTCTGGTGGCCTCAGGAAAGGCCAGTCCCCATGCGAGTTCCTCAGGGGCCTCTCGGGATTCCTCTCCCTTCGATGCCGGGGCCTAAGACCTTGTGTGGAGTCGGGGCCGGAACTTGAGGATTCCTCTCCAGTGCTGACATGGATCTTGGGGTACTTCTGGAGTCTCCCCAGGGGAGTCAGTGCTCGTCTCGAATGCGGGCATGCACTTGCGCTTTCCTCCAGAGCGGTAGCAGCAGTGTCACGCAGTCCGCCGCGTGGATCAAAGGATCTATGGTTTTCCCTCGAGTCTTTCCCAGGAGGCTTTCCCACGAGGCTTTCCCACAGGGCTGTTCCAAGTGCACACGTGTTGGGAGTCGATCCTCGGCTTGAACGTCAAGGCAGTGCAGAGGAAACAGGTTCCTCTGGAATGGACTGACACATCTGGGGGACTCTTGGAATGGTGGCACGACCCTGGAGTTCCTCTCGCCTTTCCTGTGGAGAGCGCCTCCTATTGAGATGCGACGGGAACGTCGGGAATTCTTTCCCTACGTAACAGGGAAAGGATCCCTCATCTCGAGCTAGGAGGCGGAAACGGGGCTCCCCTGGATGTGTGGGGGACCCTCGTACTTCCTCTCGAGTGGAGACGGGTATGTCGGGGAACTTCTTGAGTTGCAGCAAGGGTGTGAAGGACCCTTTGGAAGTTCCAGTGGTAAGATGTGATTAGCCTCCTGCAGCCTCAGGGAAATGGGCCTCATCTCGCCTGGAGGGCAAAACCTCCTGGATTTTCTCGAGTTGCGGCAGGTGCTCTCGAATTACGATGGGGACCTCAGGGACCCGCTCTGGTGGCCTCAGGAAAGGCCAGTCCCCATGCGAGTTCCTCGGGGGCATGTCGGGATTCCTCTCCCGTCGATGCCAGGGCCTAAGACCTTGTGTGGAGTCGGGGCCGGAACCTGAGGATTCCTCTCCAGTGCTGACATGGATCTTGGGTACTTCTGGAGTCTCCCCAGGGGAGTCAGTCCTCGTCTCGAATGCGGGCATGCACTTGCGCTTTCCTCCGGAGCGGTAGCAGCAGTGTCACACATTCCGCCGCGTGGATCAAAGGATCTATGGTTTTCCCTCGAGTCTTTCCCACGAGGCTTTCCCACGAGGCTTTCCCACAGGGCTGTCCCACGTGCACACGTGGTGGGAGTCGACCCTCGGCTTGAACGTCAAGGCAGTGCAGGGAAAACAGGTTCCTCTGGAATGGACTGACACATCTGGGGGACTCTTGGAATGGTGGCACGACCCTGGAGTTCCTCTCACCTTTCCTGTGGAGAGCGCCTCCTCTTGAGATGCGATGGGAACGCCGGGAATTCTTTCCCTACGAAACAGGGAACGGATCCCTCATCTCGAGCTAGGAGGCGGAAACGGGGCTCCCCTGGATGTGTGCGGGACCCTCGTGCTTCCTCTCGAGTGGAGACGGGTATTTCGGGGAACTTCTTGAGTTACAGCAAGGGCATGAAGGACCCTTTGGAAGTTCCAGTGGTTAGATGCGATTAGCCTCGAGAAGCCTCAGCGGAAATGGGCCTCATCTCGCCTGGAGGGTAAAACCTCCTGGATTTTCTCGAGTTGCGGCAGGTGCTATCGACTTACGACGGGGACCTCAGGGACCCGCTCTGGTGGCCTCAGGAAAGGCCAGTCCCCATGCGAGTTCCACGGGGGCCTCTCGGGATTCCTCTGCCGTCGATGCTGGGGCCTAAGACCTTGTGTGAAGTCGGGGCCGGAACCTGAGGATTCCTCTCCAGTGCTGACATGGATCTTGGGGTACTTCTAGAGTCTCCCCAGGGGAGTCAGTCCTCATCTCGAATGCGGGCATGCACTTGCGCTTTCCTCCAGAGCGGTAGCAGCAGTGTCACGCAGTCCGCCGCGTGGATCAAAGGATCTATGGTTTTCCCTCGAGTCTTTCCCACGAGGCTTTCCCACCAGGCTTTCCCAAAGGGGTGTCCCACGTGCACACGTGGTGGGAGTCGATCCTCGGCTTGAACGTCAAGGCAGTGCAGGGAAAACAGGTTCCTCTGGAATGGACTGACACATCTGGGGGACTCTTGGAATGGTGGCACGACCCTGGAGTTAATCTCGCCTTTCCTGTGGAGAGCGCCTCCTCTTGAGATGCGACGGGAATGCCAGGAATTCTTTCCCTACGAAACAGGGAAAGGATCCCTCATCTCGAGCTAGGAGGCGGAAACGGGGCTCCCCTGGATGTGTGCGGGACCCTCGTGCTTCCTCTCGAGTGGAGACGGGTATGTCGGGGAACTTCTTGAGTTGCAACAAGGGTGTGAAGGACCCTCTGGAAGTTCCAGTGGTTAGATGTGATTAGCCTCGAGAAGCCTCAGTGGAAATGGGCCTCATCTCGCCTGGAGGGCAAAACCTCCTGGATTTCTTCGAGTTGCGGCAGGTGCTCTCGACTTACGACGGGGACTTTGGGGACCCGCTCTGGTGGCCTCAGGAAAGGCCAGTCCCCATGCGAGTTCCTCAGGGGCCTCTCGGGATTCCTCTCCCGTCGATGCCGGGGCCTAAGATCTTGTGTGGAGTCGGGGCCGGAACTTGAGTATTCCTCTCCAGTGCTGACATGGATCTTGGGGTACTTCTGGAGTCTCCCCAGGGGAGTCAGTGCTCGTCTCGAATGCGGGCATGCACTTGCGCTTTCCTCCAGAGCGGTAGCAGCAGTGTCACGCAGTCCGCCGCGTGAATCAAAGGATCTATGGTTTTCCCTCGAGTCTTTCCCAGGAGGCTTTCCCACGAGGCTTTCCCACAGGGCTGTTCCAAGTGCACACGTGTTGGGAGTCGATCCTCGGCTTGAACGTCAAGGCAGTGCAGAGGAAACAGGTTCCTCTGGAATGGACTGACACATCTGGGGGACTCTTGGAATGGTGGCACGACGTGGAGTTCCTCTCGCCTTTCCTTGGAGAGCGCCTCCTATTGAGATGCGACGGGAACGTCGGGAATTCTTTCCCTACGTAACAGGGAAAGGATCCCTCATCTCGAGCTAGGAGGCGGAAACGGGGCTCCCCTGGATGTGTGCGGGACCCTCGTGCTTCCTCTCGAGTGGAGACGGGTATGTCGGGGAACTTCTTGAGTTGCAGCAAGGGTGTGAAGGACCCTTTGGAAGTTCCAGTGGTAAGATGTGATTAGCCTCCTGAAGCCTCAGGGAAATGGGCCTCATCTCGCCTGGAGGGCAAAACCTCCTGGATTTTCTCGAGTTGCGGCAGGTGCTCTCGAATTACGATGGGGACCTCAGGGACCCGCTCTGGTGGCCTCAGGAAAGGCCAGTCCACATGCGAGTTCCTCGGGGGCATGTCGGGATTCCTCTCCCGTCGATGCCAGGGCCTAAGACCTTGTGTGGAGTCGGGGCCGGAACCTGAGGATTCCTCTCCAGTGCTGACATGGATCTTGGGTACTTCTGGAGTCTCCCCAGGGGAGTCAGTCCTCATCTCGAATGCGGCCATGCACTTGCGCTTTCCTCCGGAGCGGTAGCAGCAGTGTCACACATTCCGCCGCGTGGATCAAAGGATCTATGGTTTTCCCTCGAGTCTTTCCCACGAGGCTTTCCCACGAGGCTTTCCCACAGGGCTGTCCCACGTGCACACGTGGTGGGAGTCGATCCTCGGCTTGAACGTCAAGGCAGTGCAGGGAAAACAGGTTCCTCTGGAATGGACTGACACATCTGGGGGACTCTTGGAATGGTGGCACGACCCTGGAGTTCCTCTCACCTTTCCTGTGGAGAGCGCCTCCTCTTGAGATGCGACGGGAACGCCGGGAATTCTTTCCCTACGAAACAGGGAAAGGATCCCTCATCTCGAGCTAGGAGGCGGAAACGGGGCTCCCCTGGATGTGTGCGGGACCCTCGTGCTTCCTCTCGAGTGGAGACGGGTATTTCGGGGAACTTCTTGAGTTACAGCAAGGGCATGAAGGACCATTTGGAAGTTCCAGTGGTTAGATGCGATTAGCCTCGAGAAGCCTCAGCGGAAATGGGCCTTATCTCGCCTGGAGGGCAAAACCTCCTGGATTTTCTCGAGTTGCGGCAGGTGCTCTCGACTTACGACGGGGACCTCAGGGACCCGCTCTGGTGGCCTCAGGAAAGGCCAGTCCCCATGAGAGTTCCACGGGTGCCTCTCGGGATTCCTCTGCCGTCGATGCCGGGGCCAAAGACCTTGTGTGGAGTCGGGGCCGGAACCTGAGGATTCCTCTCAAGTGCTGACATGGATCTTGGGGGTACTTCTGGAGTCTCCCCAGGGGAGTCAGTCCTCGTCTCGAATGCGGGCATGCACTTGCGCTTTCCTCCAGAGCGGTAGCAGCAGTGTCACGCAGTCCGCCGCGTGGATCAAAGGATCTATGGTTTTCCCTCGAGTCTTTCCCACGAGGCTTTCCCACGAGGCTTTCCCACAGGGCTGTCCCACGTGCACACGTGGTGGGAGTCGATCCTCGGCTTGAACGTCCAGGCAGTGCAGGGAAAACAGGTTCCTCTGGAATGGACTGACACATCTGGGGGACTCTTGGAATGGTGCACGACCGTGGAGTTTCTTTCGCCTTTCCTGTGGAGAGCGCCTCTTCTTGAGATTCGACGGGAAAGCCGGGAATTCTTTCCCTACGAAACAGGGAAAGGATCCCTCATCTCTAGCTAGGAGGCGGAAACGGGGCTCCCCTGGATGTGTGCGGGACCCTCGTGCTTCCTCTCGAGTGGAGACGGGTAAGTCGGGGAACTTCTTGAGTTGCAGCAAGGGTGTGGAGGACCCTTTGGAAGTTCCAGTGGTAAGATGTGATTAGCCTCCAGAAGCCTCAGGGAAATGGGCCTCATCTCGCATGGAGGGCAAAACATACTGGATTTTCTCGAGTTGCGGCAGGTGCTCTCGAATTACGATGGGGACCTCAGGGACCCGCTCTGGTGGCCTCAGGAAAGGCCAGTCCCCATGCGAGTTCCTCGGGGGCCTCTCGGGATTCCTCTCCCGTCGATGCCAGGGCCTAAGACCTTGTGTGGAGTCGGGGCCGAAACCTGAGGATTCCTCTCCAGTGCTGACATGGATCTTGGGTACTTCTGGAGTCTCCCCAGGGGAGTCAGTCCTCGTCTCGAATGTGGCCATGCACTTGCGCTTTTCTCCGGAGCGGTAGCAGCAGTGTCACACATTCCGCCCCGTGGATCAAAGGATCTATGTTTTTCCCTCGAGTCTTTCCCACGAGGCTTTCCCACAGGGCTGTCCCACGTGCACACGTGGTGGGATTCGATCCTCGGCTTGAACGTCAAGGCAGTGCAGGGAAAACAGGTTCCTCTGGAATGGACTGACACATCTGGGGGACTCTTGGAATGGTGGCACGACCCTGGAGTTCCTCTCACCTTTCCTGTGGAGAGCGCCTCCTCTTGAGATGCGACGGGAACGCCGGGAATTCTTTCCCTACGAAACAGGGAAAGGATCCCTCATCTCGAGCTAGGAGGCGGAAACTGGGCTCCCCTGGATGTGTGCGGGACCCTCGTGCTTCCTCTCGAGTGGAGACGGGTATTTAGGGGAACTTCTTGAGTTACAGCAAGGGCGTGAAGGACCCTTTGGAAGTTCCAGTGGTTAGATGCGATTAGCCTCGAGAAGCCTCAGCGGAAATGGGCCTCATCTCGCCTGGAGGGCAAAACCTCCTGGATGTTCTCGAGTTGCGGCAGGTGCTCTCGACTTACGACGGGGACCTCAGGGACCCGCTCTGGTGGCCTCTGGAAAGGCCAGTCCCCATGAGAGTTCCACGGGTGCCTCTCGGGATTCCTCTGCCGTCGATGCCGGGGCCTAAGACCTTGTGTGGAGTCGGGGCCGGAACCTGAGGATTCCTCTCAAGTGCTGACATGGATCTTCGTGGTACTTCTGGAGTCTCCCCAGGGGAGTCAGTGCTCGTCTCGAATGCGGGCATGCACTTGCGCTTTCCTCCAGAGCGGTAGCAGCAGTGTCACGCAGTCCACCGCGTGGATCAAAGGATCTATGGTTTTCCCTCGAGTCTTTCCCACGAGGCTTTCCCACGAGGCTTTCCCACAGGGCTGTCCCACGTGCACACGTGGTGGGAGTCGATCCTCGGCTTGAACGTCAAGGCAGTGCATGGAAAAAAGGTTCCTCTGGAATGGAATGACACATCTGGGGGACTCTTGGAATGGTGGCACTACCCTGGAGTTCCTCTCGCCTTTCCTGTGGAGAGCGCCTCCTCTTGAGATGCGACGGGAACGCCGGGAATTCTTTCCCTACGAAACAGGGAAAGGATCCCTCATTCGAGCTAGGAGGCGGAAACGGGGCTCCCTGGATGTGTGCGGGACCCTCGTGCTTCCTCTCGAGTGGAGACGGGTATGTCGGGGAACTTCTTGAGTTGCAGCAAGGGTGTGAAGGACCCTTTGGAAGTTCCAGTGGTTAGATGTGATTAGCCTCGAGAAGCCTCAGCGGAAATGGGCCTCATCTCGCCTGGAGGGCAAAACCTCCTGGATTTTCTCGAGTTGCGGCAGGTGCTCTCGACTTACGACGGGGACCTCAGGGACCCGCTCTGGTGGCCTCAGGAAAGGCCAGTCCCCATGCGAGTTCCTCGGGGGCCTCTCGGGATTCCTCTCCCGTCGATGCCGGGGCCTAAGACCTTGTGTGGAGTCGGGGCCGGAACCTGAGGATTCCTCTCCAGTGCTGACATGGATCTTGGGGTACTTCTGGAGTCTCCCCAGGGGAGTCAGTGCTCGTCTCAAATGCGGGCATGCACTTGCGCTTTCCTCCAGAGCAGTAGCAGCAGTGTCACGCAGTCCGCCGCGTGGATCAAAGGATCTATGGTTTTCCCTCGAGTCTTTCCCAGGAGGCTTTCCCACGAGGCTTTCCCACAGGGCTGTCCCACGTGCACACGTTGTGGGAGTCGATCCTCGGCTTGAACGTCAAGGCAGTGCAGGGAAAACAGGTTCCTCTGGAATGGACTGACACATCTGGGGGACTCTTGGAATGGTGGCACGACCCTGGAGTTCCTCTCGCCTTTCCTGTGGTGAGCGCCTCCTGTTGAGATGTGACGGGAACGCCGGGAATTCTTTCCCTACGAAACAGGGAAAGGATCCCTCATCTCGAGCTAGGAGGCGGAAACGGGGCTCGCCTGGATGTGTGCAGGACCCTCGTGCTTCCTCTCGAGTGGAGACGGGTATGTCGGGGAACTTCTTGAGTTGCAGCAAGGGTGTGAAGGACCCTTTGGAAGTTCCAGTTGTTAGATGTGATTAGCCTCGAGAAGCCTCAGCGGAAATGGGCCTCATGTCGCCTGGAGGGCAAAACCTCCTGAATTTTCTCGAGTTGCGGCAGGTGCTCTCGACTTACGACGGGGACCTCAGGTACCCGCTCTGGTGGCCTCAGGAAAGGCCAGTCCCCATGCGAGTTCCTCGGGGGCCTCTCGGGATTCCTCTCCCGTCGATGCCGGGGCCTAAGACCTTGTGTCGAGTTGGGGCCGGAGCCTGAGGATTCCTCTCCAGTGCTGACATGGATCTTGGGGTACTTCTGGAGTCTCCCCAGGGGAGTCAGTGCTCGTTTCGAATGCGGGCATGCACTTGCGCTTTCCTCCAGAGCAGTAGCCGCAGTGTCACGCAATCCTCCGCGTGGATCAAAGGATTTATGGTTTTCCCTCGAGTCTTTCCCACGAGGCTTTCCCACGAGGCTATCCCACAGGGCTGTCCCACGTGCACACGTGGTGGGAGTCGATCCTCGGCTTGAACGTCAAGGCAGTGCAGGGAAAACATTTTCCTCTGGAATGGACTGACACATCTGGGGGACTGTTGGAATGGTGGCACGACCCTGGAGTTCCTCTCGCCTTTCCTGTGGTCAGCGCCTCCTCTTGAGATGCGACGGGAACGCCGGGAATTCTTTCCCTACGAAACAGGGAAAGGATCCCTCATCTCGAGCTAGGAGGCGGAAACGGGGCTCCCCTGGATGTGTGCGGGACCCTCGTGCTTCCTCTCGAGTGGAGACGGGTATGTCGGGGAACTTCTTGAGTTGCAGCAAGGGTGTGAAGGACCCTTTGGAAGTTCCAGTGTTTAGATGTGATTAGCCTCGAGAAGCCTCAGCGGAAATGCGCCTCATCTCGCCTGGAGGGCAAAACCTCCTGGATTTTCTCGAGTTGCAGCAGGTGCTCTCGACTTACGACGGGGACCTCAGGGACCCGCTCTGGTGGCCTCAGGAAAGGCCAGTCCCCATGCGAGTTCCTCGGGGGCCTGTCGGGATTCCTCTCCCGTCGATGCCGGGGCCTAAGACCTTGTGTGGAGTCGGGGCCGGAACCTGAGGATTCCTCTCCAGTGCTGACATGGATCTTGGGGTACTTCTGGAGTCTCCCCAGGGGAGTCAGTGCTCGTCTCGAATGCGGGCATGCACTTGCGCTTTCCTCCAGAGCGGTAGCAGCAGTGTCACACATTCCGCCACGTGGATCAAAGGATCTATGGTTTTCCCTCGAGTCTTTCCCACGAGGCTTTCCCACGAGGCTTTCCCACAGGGCTGTCCCACGTGCACACGTGGTGGGAGTCGATCCTCGGCTTGAACGTAAAGGCAGTGCATGGAAAACAGGTTCCTCTGGAATGGACTGACACATCTGGGGGACTCTTGGAATGGTGGCACGACCCTGTAGTTCCTCTCGCCTTTCCTGTGGAGAGAGCCTCCTCTTGAGATGCGACGGGAACGCCGGGAATTCTTTCCCTACGAAACAGGGAAAGGATCACTCATCTCGAGCTAGGAGGCGGAAACGGGGCTCCCCTGGATGTGTGCGGGACCCTCGTGCTTCCTCTCGAGTGGAGACGGGTATGTCGGGGAACTTCTTGAGTTGCAGCAAGTGTGTGAAGGACCCTTTGGAAGTTCCAGTGGTAAGATGTGATTAGCCTCCTGAAGCCTCAGGGAAATGGGCCTCATCTCGCCTGGAGGGCAAAACCTCCTGGATTTTCTCGAGTTGCGGCAGGTGCTCTCGAATTACGATGGGGACCTCAGGGACCCGCTCTGGTGGCCTCAGGAAAGGCCAGTCCCCATGGGAGTTCCTCGGGGGCCTCTCGGGATTCCTCTCCCGTCAATGCCAGGGCCTAAGACCTTGTGTGGAGTCGGGGCCGGAACCTGAGGATTCCTCTCCAGTGCTGACATGGATCTTGGGTACTTCTGGAGTCTCCCCAGGGGAGTCAGTCCTCGTCTCGAATGCGGCCATGCACTTGCGCTTTCCTCCGGAGCGGTAGCAGCAGTGTCACACATTCCGCCGCGTGGATCAAAGGATCTATGGTTTTCCCTCGAGTCTTTCCCACGAGGCTTTCCCAGGAGGCTTTCCCACAGGGCTGTCCCACGTGCACACGTGGTGGGAGTCGATCCTCGGCTTGAACGTCAAGGCAGTGCAGGGAAAACAGGTTCCTCTGGAATGGACTGACACATCTGGGGGACTCTTGGAATGGTGGCACGACCCTGGAGTTCCTCTCACCTTTCCTGTGGAGAGCGTCTCATCTTGAGATGCGAGGGGAACGCCGGGAATTCTTTCCCTACGAAACAGGGAAAGGATCCCTCATCTCGACCTAGGAGGTGGAAACGGGGCTTCCCTGGATGTGTGCGGGACCCTCGTGCTTCCTCTCGAGTGGAGACGGGTATGTCGGGGAACTTCTTGAGTTGCAGCAAGGGTGTGAAGGACCCTTTGGAAGTTCCAGTGGTTAGATGTGATTAGCCTCGAGAAGCCTCAGCGGAAATGGGCCTCATCTCTCCTGGAGGGCAAAACCTCCTGGATTTTCTCGAGTTGCGCAGGTGCTCTCGACTTACGACGGGGACCTCAGGGAACCGCTCTGGTGGCCTCAGGAAAGGCCAGTCCCCATGCGAGTTCCCCGGGGGCTTCTCGGGATTCCTCTTCCGTCGATGCCGGGGCCTAAGACCTTGTGTAGTCGGGGCCGGAACCTGAGGATTCCTCTCCAGTGCTGACATGGACCTTGGGGTATTTCTGGAGTCTCCCCAGGGGAGTCAATCCTCGTCTCGAATGCGGGTATGCACTTGCGCTTTCATCCAGAGCGGTAGCAGCAGTGTCACGCAGTCCGCCGCGTGGATCAAATGATCTACGGTTTTCCCTCGAGTCTTTCCCACGAGGCTTTCCCAGGAGGCTTTCCCACAGGGCTGTCCCACGTGCACACGTGGTGGGAGTCGATCCTCGGCTTGAACGTCAAGGAAGTGCAGGGAAAACAGGTTCCTCTGGAATGGACTGACATATCTGGGGGACTCTTGGAATGGTGGCACTATCCTGGAGTTCCTATCGCCTTTCCTCTGGAGAGCGCCTCCTCTTGAGATGCGACGGGAACGCCGGGAATTCTTTCCCTACGAAACAGTGAAAGGATCCCTCATTCGAGCTAGGAGGCGGAAACGGGGCTCCCTGGATGTGTGCGGGACCCTCGTGCTTCCTCTCGAGTGGAGACGGGTATGTCGGGGAACTTCTTGAGTTGCAGCAAGGGTGTGAAGGACCCTTTGGAAGTTCCAGTGGTTAGATGTGATTAGCCTCGAGAAGCCTCAGCGGAAATGGGCCTCATCTCGCCTGGAGGGCAAAACCTCCTGGATTTTCTCGAGTTGCGGCAGGTGCTCTCGACTTACGACGGGGACCTCAGGGACCCGCTCTGGTGGCCTCAGGAAAGGCCAGTCCCCATGCGAGTTCCTCGGGGGCCTCTCGGGATTCCTCTCCCGTCGATGCCGGGGCCTAAGACCTTGTGTGGAGTCGGGGCCGGAACCTGAGGATTCCTCTCCAGTGCTGACATGGATCTTGGGGTACTTCTGGAGTCTCCCCAGGGGAGTCAGTGCTCGTCTCAAATGCGGGCATGCACTTGCGCTTTCCTCCAGAGCAGTAGCAGCAGTGTCACGCAGTCCGCCGCGTGGATCAAAGGATCTATGGTTTTCCCTCGAGTCTTTCCCAGGAGGCTTTCCCACGAGGCTTTCCCACAGGGCTGTCCCACGTGCACACGTGGTGGGAGTCGATCCTCGGCTTGAACGTCAAGGCAGTGCAGGGAAAACAGGTTCCTCTGGAATGGACTGACACATCTGGGGGACTCTTGGAATGGTGGCACGACCCTGGAGTTCCTCTCGCCTTTCCTGTGGTGAGCGCCTCCTGTTGAGATGTGACGGGAACGCCGGGAATTCTTTCCCTACGAAACAGGGAAAGGATCCCTCATCTCGAGCTAGGAGGCGGAAACGGGGCTCGCCTGGATGTGTGCAGGACCCTCGTGCTTCCTCTCGAGTGGAGACGGGTATGTCGGGGATCTTCTTGAGTTGCAGCAAGGGTGTGAAGGACCCTTTGGAAGTTCCAGTGGTTAGATGTGATTAGCCTCGAGAAGCCTCAGCGGAAATGGGCCTCATGTCGCCTGGAGGGCAAAACCTCCTGAATTTTCTCGAGTTGCGGCAGGTGCTCTCGACTTACGACGGGGACCTCAGGTACCCGCTCTGGTGGCCTCAGGAAAGGCCAGTCCCCATGCGAGTTCCTCGGGGGCCTCTCGGGATTCCTCTCCCGTCGATGCCGGGGCCTAAGACCTTGTGTCGAGTTGGGGCCGGAGCCTGAGGATTCCTCTCCAGTGCTGACATGGATCTTGGGGGTACTTCTGGAGTCTCCCCAGGGGAGTCAGTGCTCGTTTCGAATGCGGGCATGCACTTGCGCTTTCCTCCAGAGCAGTAGCAGCAGTGTCACGCAATCCGCCGCGTGGATCAAAGGATTTATGGTTTTCCCTCGAGTCTTTCCCAGGAGGCTTTCCCACGAGGCTTTCCCACAGGGCTGTCCCACGTGCACACGTTGTGGGAGTCGATCCTCGGCTTGAACGTCAAGGCAGTGCAGGGAAAACAGGTTCCTCTGGAATGGACTGACACATCTGGGGGACTCTTGGAATGGTGGCACGACCCTGGAGTTCCTCTCGCCTTTCCTGTGGTCAGCGCCTCCTCTTGAGATGCGACGGGAACGCCGGGAATTCTTTCCCTACGAAACAGGGAAAGGATCCCTCATCTCGAGCTAGGAGGCGGAAACGGGGCTCCCCTGGATGTGTGCGGGACCCTCGTGCTTCCTCTCGAGTGGAGACGGGTATGTCGGGGAACTTCTTGAGTTGCAGCAAGGGTGTGAAGGACCCTTTGGAAGTTCCAGTGTTTAGATGTGATTAGCTTCGAGAAGCCTCAGCGGAAATGCGCCTCATCTCGCCTGGAGGGCAAAACCTCCTGGATTTTCTCGAGTTGCAGCAGGTGCTCTCGACTTACGACGGGGACCTCAGGGACCCGCTCTGGTGGCCTCAGGAAAGGCCAGTCCCCATGCGAGTTCCTCGGGGGCCTGTCGGGATTCCTCTCCCGTCGATGCCGGGGCCTAAGACCTTGTGTGGAGTCGGGGCCGGAACCTGAGGATTCCTCTCCAGTGCTGACATGGATCTTGGGGTACTTCTGGAGTCTCCCCAGGGGAGTCAGTGCTCGTCTCGAATGCGGGCATGCACTTGCGCTTTCCTCCAGAGCGGTAGCAGCAGTGTCACACATTCCGCCACGTGGATCAAAGGATCTATGGTTTTCCCTCGAGTCTTTCCCACGAGGCTTTCCCACGAGGCTTTCCCACAGGGCTGTCCCACGTGCACACGTGGTGGGAGTCGATCCTCGGCTTGAACGTAAAGGCAGTGCATGGAAAACAGGTTCCTCTGGAATGGACTGACACATCTGGGGGACTCTTGGAATGGTGGCACGACCCTGTAGTTCCTCTCGCCTTTCCTGTGGAGAGCGCCTCCTCTTGAGATGCGACGGGAACGCCGGGAATTCTTTCCCTACGAAACAGGGAAAGGATCACTCATCTCGAGCTAGGAGGCGGAAACGGGGCTCCCCTGGATGTGTGCGGGACCCTCGTGCTTCCTCTCGAGTGGAGACGGGTATGTCGGGGAACTTCTTGAGTTGCAGCAAGTGTGTGAAGGACCCTTTGGAAGTTCCAGTGGTAAGATGTGATTAGCCTCCTGAAGCCTCAGGGAAATGGGCCTCATCTCGCCTGGAGGGCAAAACCTCCTGGATTTTCTCGAGTTGCGGCAGGTGCTCTCGAATTACGATGGGGACCTCAGGGACCCGCTCTGGTGGCCTCAGGAAAGGCCAGTCCCCATGGGAGTTCCTCGGGGGCCTCTCGGGATTCCTCTCCCGTCAATGCCAGGGCCTAAGACCTTGTGTGGAGTCGGGGCCGGAACCTGAGGATTCCTCTCCAGTGCTGACATGGATCTTGGGTACTTCTGGAGTCTCCCCAGGGGAGTCAGTCCTCGTCTCGAATGCGGCCATGCACTTGCGCTTTCCTCCGGAGCGGTAGCAGCAGTGTCACACATTCCGCCGCGTGGATCAAAGGATCTATGGTTTTCCCTCGAGTCTTTCCCACGAGGCTTTCCCAGGAGGCTTTCCCACAGGGCTGTCCCACGTGCACACGTGGTGGGAGTCGATCCTCGGCTTGAACGTCAAGGCAGTGCAGGGAAAAAAGGTTCCTCTGGAATGGACTGACACATCTGGGGGACTCTTGGAATGGTGGCACGACCCTGGAGTTCCTCTCACCTTTCCTGTGGAGAGCGTCTCATCTTGAGATGCGAGGGGAACGCCGGGAATTCTTTCCCTAGGAAACAGGGAAAGGATCCCTCATCTCGTGCTAGGAGGCGGAAACGGGGCTCCCCTGGATGTGTGCGGGACCCTCGTGCTTCCTCTCGAGTGGAGACGGGTATTTCGGGGAACTTCTTGAGTTACAGCAAGGGCATGAAGGACCCTTTGGAAGTTCCAGTGGTTAGATGCGATTAGCCTCGAGAAGCCTCAGTCGAAATGGGCCTCATCTCGCCTGGAGGGCAAAACCTCCTGGATTTTCTCGAGTTGCGGCAGGTGCTCTCGACTTACGACGGGGACCTCAGGGACCCGCTCTGGTGGCCTCAGGAAAGGCCAGTCCCCATGAGAGTTCCACGGGTGCCTCTCGGGATTCCTCTGCCGTCGATGCCGGGGCCTCAGACCTTGTGTGGAGTCGGGGCCGGAACCTGAGGATTCCTCTCAAGTGCTGACATGGATCTTGGGGGTACTTCTGGAGTCTCCCCAGGGGAGTCAGTCCTCGTCTCGAATGCGGGCATGCACTTGCGCTTTCCTCCAGAGCGGTAGCAGCAGTGTCACGCAGTCCACCGGGTGGATCAAAGGATCTATGGTTTTCCCTCGAGTATTTCCCACGAGGCTTTCCCACGAGGCTTTCCCACAGGGCTGTCCCACGTGCACACGTTGTGGGAGTCGATCCTCGGCTTGAACGTCAAGGCAGTGCAGGGAAAACAGGTTCCTCTGGAATGGACTGACACATCTGGGGGACTCTTGGAATGGTGGCACGACCCTGGAGTTCCTCTCGCCTTTCCTGTGGTGAGCGCCTCCTCTTGAGATGTGACGGGAACGCCGGGAATTCTTTCCCTACGAAACAGGGAAAGGATCCCTCATCTCGAGCTAGGAGGCGGAAACGGGGCTCGCCTGGATGTGTGCAGGACCCTCGTGCTTCCTCTCGAGTGGAGACGGGTATGTCGGGGAACTTCTTGAGTTGCAGCAAGGGTGTGAAGGACCCTTTGGAAGTTCCAGTGGTTAGATGTGATTAGCCTCGAGAAGCCTCAGCGGAAATGGGCCTCATGTCGCCTGGAGGGCAAAACCTCCTGAATTTTCTCGAGTTGCGGCAGGTGCTCTCGACTTACGACGGGGACCTCAGGTACCCGCTCTGGTGGCCTCAGGAAAGGCCAGTCCCCATGCGAGTTCCTCGGGGGCCTCTCGGGATTCCTCTCCCGTCGATGCCGGGGCCTAAGACCTTGTGTGGAGTTGGGGCCGGAGCCTGAGGATTCCTCTCCAGTGCTGACATGGATCTTGGGGTACTTCTGGAGTCTCCCCAGGGGAGTCAGTGCTCGTTTCGAATGCGGGCATGCACTTGCGCTTTCCTCCAGAGCAGTAGCAGCAGTGTCACGCAATCCGCCGCGTGGATCAAAGGATTTATGGTTTTCCCTCGAGTCTTTCCCACGAGGCTTTCCCACGAGGCTATCCCACAGGGCTGTCCCACGTGCACACGTGGTGGGAGTCGATCCTCGGCTTGAACGTCAAGGCAGTGCAGGGAAAACATTTTCCTCTGGAATGGACTGACACATCTGGGGGACTGTTGGAATGGTGGCACGACCCTGGAGTTCCTCTCGCCTTTCCTGTGGTCAGCGCCTCCTCTTGAGATGCGACGGGAACGCCGGGAATTCTTTCCCTACGAAACAGGGAAAGGATCCCTCATCTCGAGCTAGGAGGCGGAAACGGGGCTCCCCTGGATGTGTGCGGGACCCTCGTGCTTCCTCTCGAGTGGAGACGGGTATGTCGGGGAACTTCTTGAGTTGCAGCAAGGGTGTGAAGGACCCTTTGGAAGTTCCAGTGTTTAGATGTGATTAGCCTCGAGAAGCCTCAGCGGAAATGCGCCTCATCTCGCCTGGAGGGCAAAACCTCCTGGATTTTCTCGAGTTGCAGCAGGTGCTCTCGACTTACGACGGGGACCTCAGGGACCCGCTCTGGTGGCCTCAGGAAAGGCCAGTCCCCATGCGAGTTCCTCGGGGGCCTGTCGGGATTCCTCTCCCGTCGATGCCGGGGCCTAAGACCTTGTGTGGAGTCGGGGCCGGAACCTGAGGATTCCTCTCCAGTGCTGACATGGATCTTGGGGTACTTCTGGAGTCTCCCCAGGGGAGTCAGTGCTCGTCTCGAATGCGGGCATGCACTTGCGCTTTCCTCCAGAGCGGTAGCAGCAGTGTCACACATTCCGCCACGTGGATCAAAGGATCTATGGTTTTCCCTCGAGTCTTTCCCACGAGGCTTTCCCACGAGGCTTTCCCACAGGGCTGTCCCACGTGCACACGTGGTGGGAGTCGATCCTCGGCTTGAACGTAAAGGCAGTGCATGGAAAACAGGTTCCTCTGGAATGGACTGACACATCTGGGGGACTCTTGGAATGGTGGCACGACCCTGTAGTTCCTCTCGCCTTTCCTGTGGAGAGCGCCTCCTCTTGAGATGCGACGGGAACGCCGGGAATTCTTTCCCTACGAAACAGGGAAAGGATCACTCATCTCGAGCTAGGAGGCGGAAACGGGGCTCCCCTGGATGTGTGCGGGACCCTCGTGCTTCCTCTCGAGTGGAGACGGGTATGTCGGGGAACTTCTTGAGTTGCAGCAAGGGTGTGAAGGACCCTTTGGAAGTTCCAGTGGTAAGATGTGATTAGCCTACTGAAGCCTCAGGGAAATGGGCCTCATCTCGCCTGGAGGGCAAAACCTCCTGGATTTTCTCGAGTTGCGGCAGGTGCTCTCGAATTACGATGGGGACCTCAGGGACCCGCTCTGGTGGCCTCAGGAAAGGCCAGTCCCCATGGGAGTTCCTCGGGGGCCTCTCGGGATTCCTCTCCCGTCAATGCCAGGGCCTAAGACCTTGTGTGGAGTCGGGGCCGGAACCTGAGGATTCCTCTCCAGTGCTGACATGGATCTTGGGTACTTCTGGAGTCTCCCCAGGGGAGTCAGTCCTCGTCTCGAATGCGGCCATGCACTTGCGCTTTCCTCCGGAGCGGTAGCAGCAGTGTCACACATTCCGCCGCGTGGATCAAAGGATCTATGGTTTTCCCTCGAGTCTTTCCCACGAGGCTTTCCCAGGAGGCTTTCCCACAGGGCTGTCCCACGTGCACACGTGGTGGGAGTGGATCCTCGGCTTGAACGTAAAGGAAGTGCAGGGAAAATAGGTTTCTCTGGAATGGACTGACACATCTGGGGGACTCTTGGAATGGTGGCACGACTCTGGAGTTCCTCTCGCCTTTCCTGTGGAGAGGGCCTCCTCTTGAGATGCGACGGGAACGCCGGGAATTCTTTCCCTACGAAACAGGGAAAGGATCCCTCATCTCGAGCTAGGAGGCGGAAACGGGGCTCCCCTGGATGTGTGCGGGACCCTCGTGCTTCCTCTCGAGTGGAGACGGGTATGTCGGGGAACTTCTTGAGTTGCAGCAAGGGTGTGAAGGACCCTTTGGAAGTTCCAGTGGTAAGATGTGATTAGCCTCCTGAAGCCTCAGGGAAATGGGCCTCATCTCGCCTGGAGGGCAAAACCTCATGGATTTTCTCGAGTTGCGGCAGGTGCTCTCGAATTACGATGGGGACCTCAGGGACCCGCTCTGGTGGCCTCAGGAAAGGCCAGTCCCCATGGGAGTTCCTCGGGGGCCTCTCGGGATTCCTCTCCCGTCGATGCCAGGGCCTAAGACCTTGTGTGGAGTCGGGGCCGGAACCTGAGGATTCCTCTCCAGTGCTGACATGGATCTTGGGTACTTCTGGAGTCTCCCCAGGGGAGTCAGTCCTCGTCTCGAATGCGGCCATGCACTTGCGCTTTCCTCCGGAGCGGTAGCAGCTGTGTCACACATTCCGCCGCGTGGATCAAAGGATCTATGGTTTTCCCTCGAGTCTTTCCCACGAGGCTTTCCCACGAGGCTTTCCCACAGGGCTGTCCCACGTACAGCCCTCCCCCATGGGAGTCGATCCTCGGCTTGAACGTCAAGGCAGTGCATGGAAAAAAGGTTCCTCTGGAATGGACTGACACATCTGGGGGACTCTTGGAATGGTGGCACTACCCTGGAGTTCCTCTCGCCTTTCCTGTGGAGAGCGCCTCCTCTTGAGATGCGACGGGAACGCGGGGAATTCTTTCCCTACGAAAAAGGGAAAGGATCCCTCATCTCGAGCTAAGAGGCGGAAACGGGGCTCCCCTGGATTGTGCGGGACCCTCGTGCTTCCTCTCGAGTGGAGACGGGTATGTCGGGGAACTTCTTGAGTTGCAGCAAGGGTGTGAAGGACCCTTTGGAAGTTCCAGTGGTTAGATGTGATTAGCCCCGAGAAGCCTCAGCGGAAATGGGCCTCATCTCTCCTGGAGGGCAAAACCTCCTGGATTTTCTCGAGTTGCGGCAGGTGCTCTCGACTTACGACGGGGACCTCAGGGAACCGCTCTGGTGGCCTCAGGAAAGGCCAGTCCCCATGCGAGTTCCTCGGGGGCTTCTCGGGATTGCTCTCCCGTCGATGCAGGGGCCTAAGACCTTGTGTAGTCGGGGCCAGAACCTGAGGATTCCTCTCCAGTGCTGACATGGACCTTGGGGTACTTCTGGAGTCTCCCCAGGGGAGTCAATACTCGTATCGAATGCGGGTATACACTTGCGCTTTCATCCAGAGCGGTAGCAGCAGTGTCACGCAGTCCGCCGCGTGGATCAAATGATCTATGGTTTTCCGTCGAGTCTTTCCCACGAGGCTTTCCCAGGAGGCTTTCCCACAGGGCTGTCCCACGTGCACACGTGGTGGGAGTCGATCCTCGGCTTGAACGTCAAGGAAGTGCAGGGAAAACAGGTTCCTCTGGAATGGACTGACACATCTGGGGGACTCTTGGAATGGTGGCACTATCCTGGAGTTCCTATCGCCTTTCCTGTGGAGAGCGCCTGCTCTTGAGATGCGACGGGAACGCCGGGAATTCTTTCCCTATGAAACATGGAAAGGATCCCTCATTCGAGCTAGAAGGCGGAAACGGGGCTCCCTGGATGTGTGCGGGACCCTCGTGCTTCCTCTCGAGTGGAGACGGGTATGTCGGGGAACTTCTTGAGTTGCAGCAAGGGTGTGAAGGACCCTTTGGAAGTTCCAGTGGTTAGATGTGTTGAGCCTCGACAAGCCTCAGCGGAAATGGGCCTCATCTCGCCTGGAGGGCAAAACCTCCTGGATTTTCTCGAGTTGCGGCAGGTGCTCTCGACTTACGACGGGGACCTCAGGGACCCGCTCTGGTGGCCTCAGGAAAGGCCAGTCCCCATGCGAGTTCCTTGGGGGCCTCTCGGGATTCCTCTCCCGTCGATGCCGGGGCCTAAGACCTTGTGTGGATCGGGGCCGGAACCTGAGGATACCTCTCCAGTGCTGACATGGATCTTGGGGTACTTCTGGAGTCTCCCCAGGGGAGTCAGTGCTCGTCTCGAATGCTGGCATGCACTTGCGCTTTCCTCCAGAGCGGTAGCAGCAGTGTCACGCAGTCCGCCGGGTGGATCAAAGGATCTATGGCTTTCCCTCGAGTCTTTCCCACGAGGCTTTCCCACGAGGCTTTCCCACAGGGCTGTCACACTTGCACACGTGGTGGGAGTCGATCCTCGGCTTGAACGTCAAGGCAGTGCAGGGGAAACAGTTTCCTCTGGAATGGACTGACACATCTGTGGGACTCTTGGAATGGTGGCACGACCCTGGAGTTAATCTCGCCTTTCCTGTGGAGAGCGCCTCCTCTTGAGAAGCGACGGGAACGCCGGGAATTCTTTCCCTACGAAACAGGGAAAGGATCCCTCATCTCGAGCTAGGAGGCGGAAAAGGGGCTCCCCTGGATGTGTGCGGGACCCTCGTGCTTCCTCTCGAGTGGAGACGGGTATGTCGGGGAACTTCTTGAGTTGCAGCAAGGGTGTGAAGGACCCTTTGGAAGTTCCAGTCGTTAGATGTGATTAGCCTCGAGAAGCTTCAGCAGAAATGGGCCTCATCTCGCCTGAAGGGCAAAACCTCCTGGATTTTCTCGAGTTGCGGCAGGTGCTCTCGACTTACGACGGGGACCTCAGGGACCCGCTCTGGTGGACTCAGGAAAGGCCAGGCCCCATGCGAGTTCCTCGGGGGCCTCTCGGGATTCCTCTCCCGTCGATGCCGGGGCCTAAGACCTTGTTTGGAGTCGGGGCCGGAACCTGAGGATTCCTCTCCAGTGCTGACATGGATCTTGGGGTACTTCTGGAGTCTCCCCAGGGGAGTCAGTCCTCGTCTCGAATGCGGGCATGGACTTGCGCTTTCCTCCTTAGCGGTAGCAGCAGTGTCACGTAGTCCGCCACGTGGATCAAAGGATCTATGTTTTTCCCTCGAGTCTTTCCCACGAGGCTTTCCCACGAGGCTTTCCCACAGGGCTGTCCCACGTGCACACGTGGTGGGAGTCGATCCTCGGCTTGAACGTCAAGGCAGTGCAGGGAAAACAGGTTCCTCTGGAATGGACTGACACATCTGGGGGACTCTTGGAATGGTGCACGACCCTGGATTTCCTTTCGCCTTTCCTGTGGAGAGCGCCTCTTCTTGAGATTCGACGGGAAAGCCGGGAATTCTTTCCCTACGAAACAGGGAAAGGATCCCTCATCTCTAGCTAGGAGGCGGAAACGGGGCTCCCCTGGATGTGTGCGGGACCCTCGTGATTCCTCTCGAGTGGAGACGGGTATGTCGGGGAACTTCTTGAGTTGCAGCAAGGGTGTGAAGGACACTTTGGAAGTTCCAGTGGTTAGATGTGATTAGCCTCGAGAAGCCTCAGCGGAAATGGGCCTCATCTCGCCTGGAGGGCAAAACCTCCTGGATTTTCTCGAGTTGCGGCAGGTGCTCTTGACTTACGACGGGGACATCAGGGACCCGCTCTGGTGGCCTCAGGAAAGGCCAGTCCCCAGGCGAGTTCCTCGGGGGCCTCTCGGGATTCCTCTCCCGTCGATGCCGGGGCCTAAGACCTTGTGTGGAGTCGGGGCCGGAACCTGAGGATTCCTCTCCAGTGCTGACATGGATCTTGGGGTACTTCTGGAGTCTCCCCAGGGGAGTCAGTCCTCGTCTCGAATGCGGGCATGCACTTGAGCTTTCCTCCAGAGCGGTAGCAGCAGTGTCACACATTCCGCTGCGTGGATCAAAGGATCTATGGTTTTCCCTCGAGTCTTTCCCACGAGGCTTTCCCACGAGGCTTTCCCACAGGGTTGTCCCACGTGCACACGTGGTGGGAGTCGATCCTCGGCTTGAACGTCAAGGCAGTGCAGGGAAAACAGATTCCTCTGGAATGGACTGACACATCTGGGGGACTCTTGGAATGGTGGCACGACACTGGAGTTCCTCTCGCCTTTCCTGTGGAGAGCGCCTCCTCTTGAGATGCGACGGGAACGCCGGGAATTCTTTCCCTAAGAAATAGGGAAAGGATCCCTCATCTCGAGCTAGGAGGCGGAAACGAGGCTCCCCTGGATGTGTGCGGGACCCTCGTGCTTCCTCTCGAGTGGAGACGGGTATGTCGGGGAACTTCTTGAGTTGCAGCAAGGGTGTGAAGGACCCTTTGGAAGTTCCAGTGGTTAGATGTGATTAGCCTCGAGAAGCCTCCGCGGAAATGGGCCTCATCTCGCCTGGAGGGCAAAACCTCCTGGATTTTCTCGAGTTGCGGCAGGTTCTCTCGACTTACCACGGGGACCTCAGGGACCCGCTCTGGTGGCCTCAGGAAAGGCCAGTCCCCATGCGAGTTCCACGGGGGCCTCTCGGGATTCCTCTGCCGTCGATGCCGGGGCCTAAGACCTTGTGTGAAGTCGGGGCCGGAACCTGAGGATTCCTCTCCAGTGCTGACATGGATCTTGGGGTACTTCTGGAGTCTCCCCAGGGGAGTCAGTCCTCGTCTCGAATGCGGGCATGCACTTGCGCTTTCCTCCAGAGCGGTAGCAGCAGTGTCACGCAGTCTGCCGCGTGGATCAAAGGATCTATGGTTTTCCCTCGAGTCTTTCCCACCAGGCTTTCCCACCAGGCTTTCCCAAAGGGATGTCCCACGTGCACACGTGGTGGGAGTCGATCCTCGGCTTGAACGTCAAGGCAGTGCAGGGAAAAAAGGTTCCTCTGGAATGGACTGACACATCTGGGGGACTCTTGGAATGGTGGCACGACCCTGGAGTTCCTCTCGCCTTTCCTGTGGAGAGCGCCTCCTCTTGAGATGCGACGTGAATGCCAGGAATTCTTTCCCTACGTAACAGGGAAAGGATCCCTCATCTCGAGCTAGGAGGCGGAAACGGGGCTCCCCTGGATGTGTGCGGGACCCTCGTGCTTCCTCTCGAGTGGAGACGGGTATGTCGAGGAACTTCTTGAGTTGCAACAAGGGTGTGAAGGATCCTTTGGAAGTTCCAGTGGTTAGATATGATTAGCCTCGAGAAGCCTCAGCGGAAATGGGCCTCATCTCGCCTGGAGGGCAAAACCTCCTGGATTTCCTCGAGTTACGGCAGGTGCTCTCGACTTACGACGGGGACTTCGGGGACCCGCTCTGGTGGCCTCAGGAAAGGCCAGTCCCCATGCGAGTTCCTCAGGGGCCTCTCGGGATTCCTCTCCCGTCGATGCCGGGGCCTAAGACCTTGTGTGGAGTCGGGGCCGGAACTTGAGGATTCCTCTCCAGTGCTGACATGGATCTTGGGGTACTTCTGGAGTCTCCCCAGGGGAGTCAGTGCTCGTCTCGAATGCGGGCATGCACTTGCGCTTTCCTCCAGAGCGGTAGCAGCAGTGTCACGCAGTCCGCCGCGTGGATCAAAGGATCTATGGTTTTCCCTTGAGTCTTTCCCAGGAGGCTTTCCCACGAGGCTTTCCCACAGGGCTGTTCCAAGTGCACCCGTGTTGGGAGTCGATCCTCGGCTTGAACGTCAAGGCAGTGCAGGGGAAACAGTTTCCTCTGGAATGGACTGACACATCTGGGGGACTCTTGGAATGGTGGCACGACCCTGGAGTTCCTCTCGCCTTTCCTGTGGTGAGCGCCTCCTCTTGAGATGTGACGGGAACGCCGGGAATTCTTTCCCTAAGAAACAGGGAAAGGATCCCTCATCTCGAGCTAGGAGGCGGAAACGGGGCTCGCCTGGATGTGTGCAGGACCCTCGTGCTTCCTCTCGAGTGGAGACGGGTATGTCGGGGAACTTCTTGAGTTGCAGCAAGGGTGTGAAGGACCCTTTGGAAGTTCCAGTGGTTAGATGTGATTAGCCTCGAGAAGCCTCAGTGGAAATGGGCCTCATCTCGCCTGGAGGGCAAAACCTCCTGGATTTTCTCGAGTTGCGGCAGGTGCTCTCGACTTACGACGGGGACCTCAGGGACCCGCTCTGGTGGCCTCAGGAAAGGCCAGTCCCCATGAGAGTTCCACGGGTGCCTCTCGGGATTCCTCTGCCGTCGATGCCGCGGCCTAAGACCTTGTGTGGAGTCGGGGCCGGAACCTGAGGATTCCTCTCAAGTGCTGACATGGATCTTGGGGGTACTTCTGGAGTCTCCCCAGGGGAGTCAGTCCTCGTCTCGAATGCGGGCATGCACTTGCGCTTTCCTCCAGAGCGGTAGCAGCAGTGTCACGCAGTCCACCGGGTGGATCAAAGGATCTATGGTTTTCCCTCGAGTCTTTCCCACGAGGCTTTCCCACGAGGCTTTCCCACAGGGCTGTCCCACGTGCACACGTGTTGGGAGTCGATCCTCGGCTTGAACGTCAAGGCAGTGCATGGAAAAAAGGTTCCTCTGGAATGGACTGACACATCTGGGGGACTCTTGGAATGGTGGCACTACCCTGGAGTTCCTCTCGCCTTTCCTGTGGAGAGCGCCTCCTCTTGAGATGCGACGGGAACTCCAGTAATTCTTTCCTTACGAAACAGGGAAAGGATCCCTCATCTCGAGCTAAGAGGCGGAAACGGGGCTCCCCTGGATGTGTGCGGGACCCTCGTGCTTCCTCTCGAGTGGAGACGGGTATGTCGGGGAACTTCTTGAGTTGCAGCAAGGGTGTGAAGGACCCTTTGGAAGTTCCAGTGGTTAGATGTGATTAGCCTCGAGAAGCCTCAGCGGAAATGGGCCTCATCTCGCCTGGAGGGCAAAACCTCCTGGATTTTCTCGAGTTGCGGCAGGTGCTCTCGACTTACGACGGGGACCTCAGGGACCCGCTCTGGTGGACTCAGGAAAGGCCAGTCCCCATGCGAGTTCCTCGGGGACCTCTCGGGATTCCTCTCCCGTCAATGCCGGGGCCTAAGACCTTGTTTGGAGTCGGGGCCGGAACCTGAGGATTCCTCTCCAGTGCTGACATGGATCTTGGGGTACTTCTGGAGTCTCCCCAGGGAATCAGTCCTCGTCTCGAATGCGGGCATGGACTTGCGCTTTCCTCCTGAGCGGTAGCAGCAGTGTCACACATTCCGCCGCGTGGATTAAAGGATCTATGGTTTTCCCTCGAGTCTTTCCCACGAGGCTTTCCCACGAGGCTTTCCCACAGGGCTGTCCCACGTGCACACGTGGTGGGAGTCGATCCTCGGCTTGAACGTCAAGGCAGTGCAGGGAAAACAGGTTCCTCTGGAATGGACTGACACATCTGGGGGACTCTTGGAATGGTGCACGACCGTGGAGTTCCTTTCGCCTTTCCTGTGGAGAGCGCCTCTTCTTGAGATTCGACGGGAAAGCCGGGAATTCTTTCCCTACGAAACAGGGAAAGGATCCCTCATCTCTAGCTAGGAGGCGGAAACGGGGCTCCCCTGGATGTGTGCGGGACCCTCGTGCTTCCTCTCGAGTGGAGACGGGTAAGTAGGGGAACTTCTTGAGTTGCAGCAAGGGTGTGAAGGACCCTTTGGAAGTTCCAGTGGTTAGATGTGATTAGCCTCGAGAAGCCTCAGCGGAAATGGGCCTCATCTCGCCTGGAGGGCAAAACCTCCTGGATTTTCTCGAGTTGCGGCAGGTGCTCTCGACTTACGACGGGGACCTCAGGGACCCGCTCTGGTGGCCTCAGGAAAGGCCAGTCCCCAAGCGAGTTCCTCGGGGGACTCTCAGGATTCCTGTCCCGTCGATGCCGGGGCCTAAGACCTTGTGTGGAGTCGGGTCGGAACCTGAGGATTCCTCTCCAGTGCTTACATGGATCTTGGGGTACTTCTGGAGTCTCCCCAGGGGAGTCAGTCCTCGTCTCGAATGCGGGCATGCACTTGCGCTTTCCTCCAGTGCGGTAGCAGCACTCTCACGCAGTACGCTGGGTGGATCAAAGGATCTATGATTTTCCCTCGAGACTTTCCCACGAGGCTTTCCCACGAGGCTTTCCCACAGGGCTGTCCCACGTGCACACGTGGTGGGAGTCGATCCTCGGCTTGAACCTCAAGGCAGTGCAGGGAAAACAGGTTCCTCTGGAATGGACTGACACATCTGGGGGACTCTTGGAATGGTGGCACGACCCTGGAGTTAATCTCGCCTTTCCTGTGGAGAGCGCCTCCTCTTGAGATGCGACGGGAATGCCAGGAATTCTTTCCCTACGAAACAGGGAAAGGATCCCTCATCTCGAGCTAGGAGGCGGAAACGGGGCTCCCCTGGATGTGTGCGGGACCCTCGTGCTTCCTCTCGAGTGGAGACGAGTCTGTCGGGGAACTTCTTGAGTTGCAACAAGGGTGTGTAGGACCCTCTGGAAGTTCCAGTGGTTAGATGTGATTAGCCTCGAGAAGCCTCAGTGGAAATGGGCCTCATGTCGCCTGGAGGGCAAAACCTCCTGGATTTTCTCGAGTTGCGGCAGGTGCTCTCGACTTACGACGGGGACCTCAGGGACCCGCTCTGGTGGTCTCAGGAAAGGCCAGTCCCCATGCGAGTTCCTCGGGGGCCTCTCGGGATTCCTCTGCCGTCGATGCCGGGGCCTAAGACCTTGTGTGGAGTCGGGGCCGGAACCTGAGGATTCCTCTCCAGTGCTGACATGGATCTTGGGGTACTTCTGGAGTCTCCCCAGGGGAGTCAGTCCTCGTCTCGAATGCGGGCATGCACTTGCGCTTTCCTCCAGAGCGGTAGCAGCAGTGTCACACATTCCGCCGCGTGGATCAAAGGATCTATGGTTTTCCCTCGAGTCTTTCCCACGAGGCTTTCCCACGAGGCTTTCCCACAGGGCTGTCCCACGTGCACACGTGGTGGGAGTCGATCCTCGGCTTGAACGTCAAGGCAGTGCAGGGAAAACAGGTTCCTCTGGAATGGACTGACACATCTGGGGGACTCTTGTAATGGTGGCACGACCCTGGAGTTCCTCTCGCCTTTCCTGTGGAGAGCGCCTCCTCTTGAGATGCGACGGGAACGCCGGGAATTCTTTCCCTAAGAAACAGGGAAAGGATCCCTCATCTCGAGCTAGGAGGCGGAAACGAGGCTCCCCTGGATGTGTGCGGGACCCTCGTGCTTCCTCTCGAGTGGAGACGGGTATGTCGGGGAACTTCTTGAGTTGCAGCAAGGGTGTAAAGGACCCTTTGGAAGTTCCAGTGGTTAGATGTGATTAGCCTCGAGAAGCCTCAGAGGAAATGGGCCTCATCTCGCCTGGAGGGCAAAACCTCCTGGATTTTCTCGAGTTGCGGCAGGTGCTCTCGACTTACGACGGGGACCTCAGGGACCCGCTCTGGTGGCCTCAGGAAAGGCCAGTCCCCATGCGAGTTCCAGGGGGGCCTCTCGGGATTCCTCTGCCGTCGATGCCGGGGCCTAAGACCTTGTGTGAAGTCGGGGCCGGAACCTGAGGATTCCTCTCCAGTGCTGACATGGATCTTGGGGTACTTCTGGAGTCTCCCCAGGGGAGTCAGTCCTCGTCTCGAATGCGGGCATGCACTTGCGCTTTCCTCCAAAGCGGTAGCAGCAGTGTCACGCAGTCCGCCGCGTGGATCAAAGGATCTATGGTTTTCCCTCGAGTCTTTCCCACGAGGCTTTCCCACCAGGCTTTCCCAAAGGGCTGTCCCACGTGCACACGTGGTGGGAGTCGATCCTCGACTTGAACGTCAAGGCAGTGCAGGGAAAAAAGGTTCCTCTGGAATGGACTGACACATCTGGGGGACTCTTGGAATGGTGGCACGACCCTGGAGTTAATCTCGCCTTTCCTGTGGAGAGCGCCTCCTCTTGAGATGCGACGGGAATGCCAGGAATTCTTTCCCTACGAAACAGGGAAAGGATCCCTCATCTCGAGCTAGGAGGCGGAAACGGGGCTCCCCTGGATGTGTGCGGGACCCTCGTGCTTCCTCTCGAGTGGAGACGGGTATGTCGGGGAACTTCTTGAGTTGCAACAAGGGTGTGAAGGATCCTTTGGAAGTTCCAGTGGTTAGATGTGATTAGCCTCGAGAAGCCTCAGCGGAAATGGGCCTCATCTCGCCTGGAGGGCAAAACCTCCTGGATTTCCTCGAGTTGCGGCAGGTGCTCTCGACTTACGACGGGGACTTCGGGGACCCGCTCTGGTGGCCTCAGGAAAGGCCAGTCCCCATGCGAGTTCCTCAGGGGCCTCTCGGGATTCCTCTCCCTTCGATGCCGGGGCCTAAGACCTTGTGTGGAGTCGGGGCCGGAACTTGAGGATTACTCTCCAGTGCTGACATGGATCTTGGGGTACTTCTGGAGTCTACCCAGGGGAGTCAGTGCTCGTCTCGAATGCGGGCATGCACTTGCGCTTTCCTCCAGAGCGGTAGCAGCAGTGTCACGCAGTCCGCCGCGTGGATCAAAGGATCTATGGTTTTCCCTCGAGTCTTTCCCACGAGGCTTTCCCACGAGGCTTTCCCACAGGACTGTTCCAAGTGCACACGTGTTGGGAGTCGATCCTCGGCTTGAACGTCAAGGCAGTGCAGAGGAAACAGGTTCCTCTGGAATGGACTGACACATCTGGGGGACTCTTGGAATGGTGGCACGACCCTGGAGTTCCTCTCGCCTTTCCTGTGGAGAGCGCCTCCTCTTGAGATGCGACGGGAATGCCAGGAATTCTTTCCCTACGAAACAGGGAAAGGATCCCTCATCTCGAGCTAGGAGGCGGAAACGGGGCTCCCCTGGATGTGTGCGGGACCCTCGTGCTTCCTCTCGAGTGGAGACGAGTATGTCGGGGAACTTCTTGAGTTGCAACAAGGGTGTGTAGGACCCTCTGGAAGTTCCAGTGGTTAGATGTGATTAGCCTCGAGAAGCCTCAGTGGAAATGGGCCTCATGTCGCCTGGAGGGCAAAACCTCCTGGATTTTCTCGAGTTGCGGCAGGTGCTCTCGACTTACGACGGGGACCTCAGGGACCCGCTCTGGTGGTCTCAGGAAAGGCCAGTCCCCATGCGAGTTCCTCGGGGGCCTCTCGGGATTCCTCTGCCGTCGATGCCGGGGCCTAAGACCTTGTGTGGAGTCGGGGCCGGAACCTGAGGATTCCTCTCCAGTGCTGACATGGATCTTGGGGTACTTCTGGAGTCTCCCCAGGGGAGTCAGTCCTCGTCTCGAATGCGGGCATGCACTTGCGCTTTCCTCCAGAGCGGTAGCAGCAGTGTCACACATTCCGCCGCGTGGATCAAAGGATCTGTGGTTTTCCCTCGAGTCTTTCCCACGAGGCTTTCCCACGAGGCTTTCCCACAGGGCTGTCCCACGTGCACACGTGGTGGGAGTCGATCCTCGGCTTGAACGTCAAGGCAGTGCAGGGAAAACAGGTTCCTCTGGAATGGACTGACACATCTGGGGGACTCTTGTAATGGTGGCACGACCCTGGAGTTCCTCTCGCCTTTCCTGTGGAGAGCGCCTCCTCTTGAGATGCGACGGGAACGCCGGGAATTCTTTCCCTAAGAAACAGGGAAAGGATCCCTCATCTCGAGCTAGGAGGCGGAAACGAGGCTCCCCTGGATGTGTGCGGGACCCTCGTGCTTCCTCTCGAGTGGAGACGGGTATGTCGGGGAACTTCTTGAGTTGCAGCAAGGGTGTAAAGGACCCTTTGGAAGTTCCAGTGGTTAGATGTGATTAGCCTCGAGAAGCCTCAGAGGAAATGGGCCTCATCTCGCCTGGAGGGCAAAACCTCCTGGATTTTCTCGAGTTGCGGCAGGTGCTCTCGACTTACGACGGGGACCTCAGGGACCCGCTCTGGTGGCCTCAGGAAAGGCCAGTCCCCATGCGAGTTCCAGGGGGGCCTCTCGGGATTCCTCTGCCGTCGATGCCGGGGCCTAAGACCTTGTGTGAAGTCGGGGCCGGAACCTGAGGATTCCTCTCCAGTGCTGACATGGATCTTGGGGTACTTCTGGAGTCTCCCCAGGGGAGTCAGTCCTCGTCTCGAATGCGGGCATGCACTTGCGCTTTCCTCCAAAGCGGTAGCAGCAGTGTCACGCAGTCCGCCGCGTGGATCAAAGGATCTATGGTTTTCCCTCGAGTCTTTCCCACGAGGCTTTCCCACCAGGCTTTCCCAAAGGGCTGTCCCACGTGCACACGTGGTGGGAGTCGATCCTCGACTTGAACGTCAAGGCAGTGCAGGGAAAAAAGGTTCCTCTGGAATGGACTGACACATCTGGGGGACTCTTGGAATGGTGGCACGACCCTGGAGTTAATCTCGCCTTTCCTGTGGAGAGCGCCTCCTCTTGAGATGCGACGGGAATGCCAGGAATTCTTTCCCTACGAAACAGGGAAAGGATCCCTCATCTCGAGCTAGGAGGCGGAAACGGGGCTCCCCTGGATGTGTGCGGGACCCTCGTGCTTCCTCTCGAGTGGAGACGGGTATGTCGGGGAACTTCTTGAGTTGCAACAAGGGTGTGAAGGATCCTTTGGAAGTTCCAGTGGTTAGATGTGATTAGCCTCGAGAAGCCTCAGCGGAAATGGGCCTCATCTCGCCTGGAGGGCAAAACCTCCTGGATTTCCTCGAGTTGCGGCAGGTGCTCTCGACTTACGACGGGGACTTCGGGGACCCGCTCTGGTGGCCTCAGGAAAGGCCAGTCCCCATGCGAGTTCCTCAGGGGCCTCTCGGGATTCCTCTCCCTTCGATGCCGGGGCCTAAGACCTTGTGTGGAGTCGGGGCCGGAACTTGAGGATTACTCTCCAGTGCTGACATGGATCTTGGGGTACTTCTGGAGTCTACCCAGGGGAGTCAGTGCTCGTCTCGAATGCGGGCATGCACTTGCGCTTTCCTCCAGAGCGGTAGCAGCAGTGTCACGCAGTCCGCCGCGTGGATCAAAGGATCTATGGTTTTCCCTCGAGTCTTTCCCACGAGGCTTTCCCACGAGGCTTTCCCACAGGACTGTTCCAAGTGCACACGTGTTGGGAGTCGATCCTCGGCTTGAACGTCAAGGCAGTGCAGAGGAAACAGGTTCCTCTGGAATGGACTGACACATCTGGGGGACTCTTGGAATGGTGGCACGACCCTGGAGTTCCTCTCGCCTTTCCTGTGGAGAGCGCCTCCTATTGAGATGCGACGGGAACGTCGGGAATTCTTTCCCTACGAAACAGGGAAAGGATCCCTCATCTCGAGCTAGGAGGCGGAAACGGGGCTCCCCTGGATGTGTGCGGGACCCTCGTACTTCCTCTCGAGTGGAGACGGGTATGTCGGGGAACTTCTTGAGTTGCAGCAAGGGTGTGAAGGACCCTTTGGAAGTTCCAGTGGTAAGATATGATTAGCCTCATGAAGCCTCAGGGAAATGGGCCTCATCTCGCCTGGAGGGCAAAACCTCCTGGATTTTCTCGAGTTGCGGCAGGTGCTCTCGAATTACGATGGGGACCTCAGGGACCCGCTCTGGTGGCCTCAGGAAAGGCCAGTCCACATGCGAGTTCCTCGAGGGCATGTCGGGATTCCTCTCCCGTCGATGCCAGGGCCTAAGACCTTGTGTGGAGTCGGGGCCGGAACCTGAGGATTCCTCTCCAGTGCTGACATGGAGCTTGGGTACTTCTGGAGTCTCCCCAGGGGAGTCAGTCCTCGTCTCGAATGCGGCCATGCAGTTGCGCTTTCCTCCGGAGCGGTAGCAGCAGTGTCACACATTCCGCCGCGTGGATCAAAGGATCTATGGTTTTCCCTCGAGTCTTTCCCACGAGGCTTTCCCACAGGGCTGTCCCACGTGCACACGTGGTGGGAGTCGATCCTCGGCTTGAACGTCAAGGCAGTGCAGGGAAAACAGGTTCCTCTGGAATGGACTGACACATCTGTGGGACTCTTGGAATGGTGGCACGACCCTGGAGTTCCTCTCACCTTTCCTGTGGAGAGCGCCTCCTCTTGAGATGCGACGGGAACGCCGGGAATTCTTTCCCTAAGAAACAGGGAAAGGATCCCTCATCTCGTGCTAGGAGGCGGAAACGGGGCTCCCCTGGATGTGTGCGGGACCCTCGTGCTTCCTCTCGAGTGGAGACGGGTATTTCCGGGAACTTCTTGAGTTACAGCAAGGGCATGAAGGACCCTTTGGAAGTTCCAGTGGTTAGATGCGATTAGCCTCGAGAAGCCTCAGCGGAAATGGGCCTCATCTCGCCTGGAGGGCAAAACCTCCTGGATTTTCTCGAGTTGCGGCAGGTGCTCTCGACTTACGACGGGGACCTCAGGGACCCGCTCTGGTGGCCTCAGGAAAGGCCAGTCCCCATGAGAGTTCCACGGGTGCCTCTCGGGATTCCTCTGCCGTCGATGCCGGGGCCTAAGAACTTGTGTGGAGTCGGGGCCGGAACCTGAGGATTCCTCTCAAGTGCTGACATGGATCTTGGGGGTACTTCTGGAGTCTCCCCAGGGGAGTCAGTCCTCGTCTCGAATGCGGGCATGCACTTGCGCTTTCATCCAGAGCGGTAGCAGCAGTGTCACGCAGTCCGCCGCGTGGATCAAAGGATCTATGGTTTTCCCTCGAGTCTTTCCCACGAGGCTTTCCCACCAGGCTTTCCCAAAGGGCTGTCCCACGTGCACACGTGGTGGGAGTCGATCCTCGGATTGAACGTCAAGGCAGTGCAGGGAAAAAAGGTTCCTCTGGAATGGACTGACACATCTGGGGGACTCTTGGAATGGTGGCACGACCCTGGAGTTAATCTCGCCTTTCCTGTGGAGAGCGCCTCCTCTTGAGATGCGACGGGAATGCCAGGAATTCTTTCCCTACGAAACAGGGAAAGGATCCCTCATCTCGAGCTAGGAGGCGGAAACGGGGCTCCCCTGGATGTGTGCGGGACCCTCGTGCTTCCTCTCGTGTGGAGACGGGTATGTCGGGGAACTTCTTGAGTTGCAACAAGGGTGTGAAGGATCCTTTGGAAGTTCCAGTGGTTAGATGTGATTAGCCTCGAGAAGCCTCAGAGGAAATGGGCCTCATCTCGCCTGTAGGGCAAAACCTCCAGGATTTCCTCGAGTTGCGGCAGGTGCTCTCGACTTACGACGGGGACTTCGGGGACCCGCTCTGGTGGCCTCAGGAAAGGCCAGTCCCCATGCGAGTTCTTCAGGGGCCTCTCGGGATTCCTCTCCCGTCGATGCCGGGGCCTAAGACCTTGTGTGGAGTCGGGGCCGGAACCTGAGGATTCCTCTCCAGTGCTGACATGGATCTTGGGGTACTTCTGGAGTCTCCCCAGGGAATCAGTCCTCGTCTCGAATGCGGGCATGGACTTGCGCTTTCCTCCTGAGCGGTAGCAGCAGTGTCACACATTCCGCCGCGTGGATCAAAGGATCTATGGTTTTCCCTCGAGTCTTTCCCACGAGGCTTTCCCACGAGGCTTTCCCACAGGGCTGTCCCACGTGCACACGTGGTGGGAGTCGATCCTCGGCTTGAACGTCAAGGCAGTGCAGGGAAAACAGGTTCCTCTGGAATGGACTGACACATCTGGGGGACTCTTGGAATGGTGCACGACCGTGGAGTTCCTTTCGCCTTTCCTGTGGAGAGCGCCTCTTCTTGAGATGCGACGGGAAAGCCGGGAATTCTTTCCCTACGAAACAGGGAAAGAATCCCTCATCTCTAGCTAGGAGGCGGAAACGGGGCTCCCCTGGATGTGTGTGGGACCCTCGTGCTTCCTCTCGAGTGGAGACGGGTAAGTCGGGGAACTTCTTGTGTTGCAGCAAGGGTGTGAAGGACCCTTTGGAAGTTCCAGTGGTTAGATGTGATTAGACTCGAGAAGCCTCAGTGGAAATGGGCCTCATCTCGCCTGGAGGGCAAAACCTCCTGGATTTTCTCGAGTTGCGGCAGGTGCTCTCGACTTACGACGGGGACCTCAGGGACCCGCTCTGGTGGCCTCAGGAAAGGCCAGTCCCCAAGCGAGTTCCTCGGGGGACTCTCGGGATTCCTGTCCCGTCGATGCCGGGGCCTAAGACCTTGTGTGGAGTCGGGTCGGAACCTGAGGATTCCTCTCCAGTGCTTACATGGATCTTGGGGTACTTCTGGAGTCTCCCCAGGGGAGTCAGTCCTCGTCTCGAATGCGGGCATGCACTTGCGCTTTCCTCCAGTGCGGTAGCAACACTCTCACGCAGTACGCTGGGTGGATCAAAGGATCTATGATTTTCCCTCGAGTCTTTCCCACGAGGCTTTCCCACGAGGCTTTCCCACAGGGCTGTCCCACGTGCACACGTGGTGGGAGTCGATCCTCGGCTTGAACCTCAAGGCAGTGCAGGGAAAACAGGTTCCTCTGGAATGGACTGACACATCTGGGGGACTCTTGGAATGGTGGCACGACCCTGGAGTTAATCTCGCCTTCCTGTGGAGAGCGCCTCCTCTTGAGATGCGACGGGAATGCCAGGAATTCTTTCCCTATGAAACAGGGAAAGGATCCCTCATCTCGAGCTAGGAGGCGGAAACGGGGCTCCCCTGGATGTGTGCGGGACCCTCGTGCTTCCTCTCGAGTGGAGACGAGTATGTCGGGGAACTTCTTGAGTTGCAACAAGGGTGTGAAGGACCCTCTGGAAGTTCCAGTGATTAGATGTGATTAGCCTCGAGAAGCCTCAGTGGAAATGGGCCTCATGTCGCCTGGAGGGCAAAACCTCCTGGATTTTCTCGAGTTGCGGCAGGTGCTCTCGACTTACGACGGGGACCTCAGGGACCCGCTCTGGTGGCCTCAGGAAAGGCCAGTCCCCATGCGAGTTCCACGGGGGCCTCTCGGGATTCCTCTGCCGTCGATGCCGGGGCCTAAGACCTTGTGTGAAGTCGGGGCCGGAACCTGAGGATTCCTCTCCAGTGCTGACATGGATCTTGGGGTACTTCTAGAGACTCCCCAGGGGAGTCAGTCCTCGTCTCGAATGCGGCCATGCACTTGCGCTTTCCTCCAGAGCGGTAGCAGCAGTGTCACACATTCCGCCGCGTGGATCAAAGGATCTATGGTTTTCCCTCGAGTCTTTCCCACGAGGCTTTCCCACCAGGCTTTCCCAAAGGGCTGTCCCACGTGCACACGTGGTGGGAGTCGATCCTCGGCTTGAACGTCAAGGCAGTGCAGGGAAAACAGGTTCCTCTGGAATGGACTGACACATCTGGGGGACTCTTGGAATGGTGGCACGACCCTGGAGTTAATCTCGCCTTTCCTGTGGAGAGCGCCTCCTCTTGAGATGCGACGGGAATGCCAGGAATTCTTTCCCTACGAAACAGGGAAAGGATCCCTCATCTCGAGCTAGGAGGCGGAAACGGGGCTCCCCTGGATGTGTGCGGGACCCTCGTGCTTCCTCTCGAGTGGAGACGGGTATGTCGGGGAACTTCTTGAGTTGCAACAAGGGTGTGAAGGACCCTCTGGAAGTTCCAGTGGTTAGATGTGATTAGCCTCGAGAAGCCTCAGTGGAAATGGGCCTCATGTCGCCTGGAGGGCAAAACCTCCTGGATTTTCTCGAGTTGCGGCAGGTGCTCTCGACTTACGACGGGGACCTCAGGGACCCGCTCTGGTGGCCTCAGGAAAGGCCAGTCCCCATGCGAGTTCCTCGGGGGCCTCTCGGGATTCCTCTGCCGTCGATGCCGGGGCCTAAGACCTTGTGTGGAGTCGGGGCCGGAACCTGAGGATTCCTCTCCAGTGCTGACATGGATCTTGGGGTACTTCTGGAGTCTCCCCAGGGGAGTCAGTCCTCGTCTCGAATGCGGGCATGCACTTGCGCTTTCCTCCAGAGCGGTAGCAGCAGTGTCACACATTCCCCCCCGTGGATCAAAGGATCTATGGTTTTCCCTCGAGTCTTTCCCACGAGGCTTTCCCACGAGGCTTTCCCACAGGGCTGTTCCAAGTGCACACGTGTTGGGAGTCGATCCTAGGCTTGAACGTCAAGGCAGTGCAGAGGAAACAGGTTCCTCTGGAATGGACTGACACATCTGGGGGACTCTTGGAATGGTGGCACGACCCTGGAGTTCCTCTCGCCTTTCCTGTGGAGAGCGCCTCCTATTGAGATGCGACGGGAACGCCGGGAATTCTTTCCCTACGTAACAGGGAACGGATCCCTCATCTCGAGCTACGAGGCGGAAACGGGGCTCCCCTGGATGTGTGCGGGACCCTCGTACTTCCTCTCCAGTGGAGACGGGTATGTCGGGGAACTTCTTGAGTTGCAGCAAGGGTGTGAAGGACCCTTTGGAAGTTCCAGTGGTAAGATGTGATTAGCCTCCTGAAGCCTCAGGGAAATGGGCCTCATCTCGCCTGGAGGGCAAAACCTCCTGGATTTTCTCGAGTTGCGGCAGGTGCTCTCGAATTACGATGGGGACCTCAGGGACCCGCTCTGGTGTCCTCAGGAAAGGCCAGTCCACATGCGAGTTCCTCGGGGGCATGTCGGGATTCCTCTCCCGTCGATGCCAGGGCCTAAGACCTTGTGTGGAGTCGGGGCCAGAACTTGAGGATTCCTCTCCAGTGCTGACATGGATCTTGGGTACTTCTGGAGTCTCCCCAGGGGAGTCAGTCCTCGTCTCGAATGCGGCCATGCACTTGCGCTTTCCTCCGGAGCGGTAGCAGCAGTGTCACACATTCCGCCGCGTGGATCAAAGGATCTATGGTTTTCCCTCGAGTCTTTCCCACGAGGCTTTCCCACGAGGCTTTCCCACAGGGCTGTCCCACGTGCACACGTGGTGGGAGTCGATCCTCGGCTTGAACGTCAAGGCAGTGCAGGGAAAACAGGTTCCTCTGGAATGGACTGACACATCTGGGGGACTCTTGGAATGGTGGCACGACCCTGGAGTTCCTCTCACCTTTCCTGTGGAGAGCGCCTCCTCTTGAGATGCGACGGGAACGCCGGGAATTCTTTCCCTACGAAACAGGGAAAGGATCCCTCATCTCGAGCTAGGAGGCGGAAACGGGGCTCCCCTGGATGTGTGCGGGACCCTCGTGCTTCCTCTCGAGTGGAGACGGGTATTTCGGGGAACTTCTTGAGTTACAGCAAGGGCATGAAGGACCCTTTGGAAGTTCCAGTGGTTAGATGCGATTAGCCTCGAGAAGCCTCAGCGGAAATGGGCCTCATCTCGCCTGGAGGGCAAAACCTCCTGGATTTTCTCGAGTTGCGGCAGGTGCTCTCGACTTACGACGGGGACCTCAGGGACCCGCTCTGGTGGCCTCAGGAAAGGCCAGTCCCCATGAGAGTTCCACGGGTGCCTCTCGGGATTCCTCTGCCGTCGATGCCGGGGCCTAAGACCTTGTGTGGAGTCGGGGCCGGAACCTGAGGATTCCTCTCAAGTGCTGACATGGATCTTGGGGGTACTTCTGGAGTCTCCCCAGGGGAGTCAGTCCTCGTCTCGAATGCGGGCATGCACTTGCGCTTTCATCCAGAGCGGTAGCAGCAGTGTCACGCAGTCCGCCGCGTGGATCAAAGGATCTATGGTTTTCCCTCGAGTCTTTCCCACGAGGCTTTCCCACCAGGCTTTCCCAAAGGGCTGTCCCACGTGCACACGTGGTGGGAGTCGATCCTCGGATTGAACGTCAAGGCAGTGCAGGGAAAAAAGGTTCCTCTGGAATGGACTGACACATCTGGGGGACTCTTGGAATGGTGGCACGACCCTGGAGTTAATCTCGCCTTTCCTGTGGAGAGCGCCTCCTCTTGAGATGCGACGGGAATGCCAGGAATTCTTTCCCTACGAAACAGGGAAAGGATCCCTCATCTCGAGCTAGGAGGCGGAAACGGGGCTCCCCTGGATGTGTGCGGGACCCTCGTGCTTCCTCTCGTGTGGAGACGGGTATGTCGGGGAACTTCTTGAGTTGCAACAAGGGTGTGAAGGATCCTTTGGAAGTTCCAGTGGTTAGATGTGATTAGCCTCGAGAAGCCTCAGCGGAAATGGGCCTCATCTCTCCTGGAGGGCAAAACCTCCTGGATTTTCTCGAGTTGCGGCAGGTGCTCTCGACTTACGACGGGGACCTCAGGGAACCGCTCTGGTGGCCTCAGGAAAGGCCAGTCCCCATGCGAGTTCCTCGGGGGCTTCTCGGGATTCCTCTCCCGTCGATGCCGGGGCCTAAGACCTTGTGTAGTCGGGGCCGGAACCTGAGGATTCCTCTCCAGTGCTGACATGGACCTTGGGGTACTTCTGGAGTCTCCCCAGGGGAGTCAATCCTCGTCTCGAATGCGGGTATGCACTTGCGCTTTCATCCAGAGCGGTAGCAGCAGTGTCACGCAGTCCGCCGCGTGGATCAAATGATCTATGGTTTTCCCTCGAGTCTTTCCCACGAGGCTTTCCCAGGAGGCTTTCCCACAGGGCTGTCCCACGTGCACACGTGGTGGGAGTCGATCCTCGGCTTGAACCTCAAGGAAGTGCAGGGAAAACAGGTTCCTCTGGAATGGACTGACACATCTGGGGGACTCTTGGAATGGTGGCACGACCCTGGAGTTCCTCTCGCCTTTCCTGTGGAGAGCGCCTCCTCTTGAGATGCGACGGGAACGCCGGGAATTCTTTCCCTACGAAACAGGGAAAGGATCCCTCATCTCGAGCTAGGAGGCGGAAACGGGGCTCCCCTGGATGTGTGCGGGACCCTCGTACTTCCTCTCGAGTGGAGACGGGTATGTCGGGGAACTTCTTGAGTTGCAGCAAGGGTGTGAAGGACCCTTTGGAAGTTCCAGTGGTAAGATGTGACTAGCCTCCTGAAGCCTCAGGGAAATGGGCCTCATCTCGCCTGGAGGGCAAAACCTCCAGGATTTCCTCGAGTTGCGGCAGGTGCTCTCGACTTACGACGGGGACTTCGGGGACCCGCTCTGGTGGCCTCAGGAAAGGCCAGTCCCCATGCGAGTTCTTCAGGGGCCTCTCGGGATTCCTCTCCCGTCGATGCCGGGGCCTAAGACCTTGTGTGGAGTCGGGGCCGGAACTTGAGGATTCCTCTCCAGTGCTGACAGGGATCTTGGGGTACTTCTGGAGTCTCCCCAGGGGAGTCAGTGCTCGTCTCGAATGCGGGCATGCACTTGCGCTTTCCTCCAGAGCGGTAGCAGCAGTGTCACGCATTCCGCCGCGTGGATCAAAGGATCTATGGTTTTCCCTCGAGTCTTTCCCAGGAGGCTTTCCCACGAGGCTTTCCCACAGGGCTGTTCCAAGTGCACACGTGTTGGGAGTCGATCCTCGGCTTGAACGTCAAGGCAGTGCAGGGGAAACAGGTTCCTCTGGAATGGACTGACACATCTGGGGGACTCTTGGAATGGTGGCACGACCCTGGAGTTCCTCTCGCCTTTCCTGTGGTGAGCGCCTCCTCTTGAGGTGTGACGGGAACGCCGGGAATTCTTTCCCTACGAAACAGGGAAAGGATCCCTCATCTCGAGCTAGGAGGCGGAAACGGGGCTCGCCTGGATGTGTGCGGGACCCTCGTGCTTCCTCTCGAGTGGAGACGGGTATGTCGGGGAACTTCTTGAGTTGCAGCAAGGGTGTGAAGGACCCTTTGGAATTTCCAGTGTTTAGATGTGATTAGCCTCGAGAAGCCTCAGCGGAAATGGGCCTCATCTCGCCTGGAGGGCAAAACCTCCTGGATTTTCTCGAGTTGCGGCAGGTGCTCTCGACTTACGACGGGGACCTCAGGGACCCGCTCTGGTGGCCTCAGGAAAGGCCAGTCCCCATGCGAGTTCCTGGGGGGCCTGTCGGGATTCCTCTCCCGTCGATGCCGGGGCCTAAGACCTTGTGTGGAGTCGGGGCCGGAACCTGAGGATTCCTCTCCAGTGCTGACATGGATCTTGGGTAATTCTGGAGTCTCCCCAGGGGAGTCAGTCCTCGTCTCGAATGCGGGCATGCACTTGCGCTTTCCTCCAGAGCGGTAGCAGCAGTGTCACACATTCCGCCACCTGGATCAAAGGATCTATGGTTTTCCCTCGAGTCTTTCCCACGAGGCTTTCCCACGAGGCTTTCCCACAGGGCTGTCCCACGTGCACACGTGGTGGGAGTCGATCCTCGGCTTGAACCTCAAGGCAGTGCATGGAAAACAGGTTCCTCTGGAATGGACTGACACATCTGGGGGACTCTTGGAATGGTGGCACGACCCTGGAGTTCCTCTCGCCTTTCCTGTGGAGAGCGCCTCCTCTTGAGATGCGACGGGAACGCCGGGAATTCTTTCCCTACGAAACAGGGAAAGGATCCCTCATCTCGAGCTAGGAGGCGGAAACGGGGCTCCCCTGGATGTGTGCAGGACCCTCGTACTTCCTCTCGAGTGGAGACGGGTATGTCGGGGAACTTCTTGAGTTGCAGCAAGGGTGTGAAGGACCCTTTGGAAGTTCCAGTGGTAAGATGTGACTAGCCTCCTGAAGCCTCAGGGAAATGGGCCTCATCTCGCCTGGAGGGCAAAACCTCCAGGATTTCCTCGAGTTGCGGCAGGTGCTCTCGACTTACGACGGGGACTTCGGGGACCCGCTCTGGTGGCCTCAGGAAAGGCCAGTCCCCATGCGAGTTCTTCAGGGGCCTCTCGGGATTCCTCTCCCGTCGATGCCGGGGCCTAAGACCTTGTGTGGAGTCGGGGCCGGAACTTGAGGATTCCTCTCCAGTGCTGACAGGGATCTTGGGGTACTTCTGGAGTCTCCCCAGGGGAGTCAGTGCTCGTCTCGAATGCGGGCATGCACTTGCGCTTTCCTCCAGAGCGGTAGCAGCAGTGTCACGCATTCCGCCGCGTGGATCAAAGGATCTATGGTTTTCCCTCGAGTCTTTCCCAGGAGGCTTTCCCACGAGGCTTTCCCACAGGGCTGTTCCAAGTGCACACGTGTTGGGAGTCGATCCTCGGCTTGAACGTCAAGGCAGTGCAGGGGAAACAGGTTCCTCTGGAATGGACTGACACATCTGGGGGACTCTTGGAATGGTGGCACGACCCTGGAGTTCCTCTCGCCTTTCCTGTGGTGAGCGCCTCCTCTTGAGGTGTGACGGGAACGCCGGGAATTCTTTCCCTACGAAACAGGGAAAGGATCCCTCATCTCGAGCTAGGAGGCGGAAACGGGGCTCGCCTGGATGTGTGCGGGACCCTCGTGCTTCCTCTCGAGTGGAGACGGGTATGTCGGGGAACTTCTTGAGTTGCAGCAAGGGTGTGAAGGACCCTTTGGAATTTCCAGTGTTTAGATGTGATTAGCCTCGAGAAGCCTCAGCGGAAATGGGCCTCATCTCGCCTGGAGGGCAAAACCTCCTGGATTTTCTCGAGTTGCGGCAGGTGCTCTCGACTTACGACGGGGACCTCAGGGACCCGCTCTGGTGGCCTCAGGAAAGGCCAGTCCCCATGCGAGTTCCTGGGGGGCCTGTCGGGATTCCTCTCCCGTCGATGCCGGGGCCTAAGACCTTGTGTGGAGTCGGGGCCGGAACCTGAGGATTCCTCTCCAGTGCTGACATGGATCTTGGGTAATTCTGGAGTCTCCCCAGGGGAGTCAGTCCTCGTCTCGAATGCGGGCATGCACTTGCGCTTTCCTCCAGAGCGGTAGCAGCAGTGTCACACATTCCGCCACCTGGATCAAAGGATCTATGGTTTTCCCTCGAGTCTTTCCCACGAGGCTTTCCCACGAGGCTTTCCCACAGGGCTGTCCCACGTGCACACGTGGTGGGAGTCGATCCTCGGCTTGAACCTCAAGGCAGTGCATGGAAAACAGGTTCCTCTGGAATGGACTGACACATCTGGGGGACTCTTGGAATGGTGGCACGACCCTGGAGTTCCTCTCGCCTTTCCTGTGGAGAGCGCCTCCTCTTGAGATGCGACGGGAACGCCGGGAATTCTTTCCCTACGAAACAGGGAAAGGATCCCTCATCTCGAGCTAGGAGGCGGAAACGGGGCTCCCCTGGATGTGTGCGGGACCCTCGTACTTCCTCTCGAGTGGAGACGGGTATGTCGGGGAACTTCTTGAGTTGCAGCAAGGGTGTGAAGGACCCTTTGGAAGTTCCAGTGGTAAGATGTGACTAGCCTCCTGAAGCCTCAGGGAAATGGGCCTCATCTCGCCTGGAGGGCAAAACCTCCTGGATTTTCTCGAGTTGCGGCAGGTGCTCTCGACTTACGACGGGGACCTCAGGGACCCGCTCTGGTGGCCTCAGGAAAGGCCAGTCCCCATGCGAGTTCCTGGGGGGCCTGTCGGGATTCCTCTCCCGTCGATGCCGGGGCCTAAGACCTTGTGTGGAGTCGGGGCCGGAACCTGAGGATTCCTCTCCAGTGCTGACATGGATCTTGGGTAATTCTGGAGTCTCCCCAGGGGAGTCAGTCCTCGTCTCGAATGCGGGCATGCACTTGCGCTTTCCTCCAGAGCGGTAGCAGCAGTGTCACATATTCCGCCACCTGGATCAAAGGATCTATGGTTTTCCCTCGAGTCTTTCCCACGAGGCTTTCCCACGAGGCTTTCCCACAGGGCTGTCCCACGTGCACACGTGGTGGGAGTCGATCCTCGGCTTGAACCTCAAGGCAGTGCATGGAAAACAGGTTCCTCTGGAATGGACTGACACATCTGGGGGACTCTTGGAATGGTGGCACGACCCTGGAGTTCCTCTCGCCTTTCCTGTGGAGAGCGCCTCCTCTTGAGATGCGACGGGAACGCCGGGAATTCTTTCCCTACGAAACAGGGAAAGGATCCCTCATCTCGAGCTAGGAGGCGGAAACGGGGCTCCCCTGGATGTGTGCGGGACCCTCGTACTTCCTCTCGAGTGGAGACGGGTATGTCGGGGAACTTCTTGAGTTGCAGCAAGGGTGTGAAGGACCCTTTGGAAGTTCCAGTGGTAAGATGTGACTAGCCTCCTGAAGCCTCAGGGAAATGGGCCTCATCTCGCCTGGAGGGCAAAACCTCCAGGATTTCCTCGAGTTGCGGCAGGTGCTCTCGACTTACGACGGGGACTTCGGGGACCCGCTCTGGTGGCCTCAGGAAAGGCCAGTCCCCATGCGAGTTCTTCAGGGGCCTCTCGGGATTCCTCTCCCGTCGATGCCGGGGCCTAAGACCTTGTGTGGAGTCGGGGCCGGAACTTGAGGATTCCTCTCCAGTGCTGACAGGGATCTTGGGGTACTTCTGGAGTCTCCCCAGGGGAGTCAGTGCTCGTCTCGAATGCGGGCATGCACTTGCGCTTTCCTCCAGAGCGGTAGCAGCAGTGTCACGCATTCCGCCGCGTGGATCAAAGGATCTATGGTTTTCCCTCGAGTCTTTCCCAGGAGGCTTTCCCACGAGGCTTTCCCACAGGGCTGTTCCAAGTGCACACGTGTTGGGAGTCGATCCTCGGCTTGAACGTCAAGGCAGTGCAGGGGAAACAGGTTCCTCTGGAATGGACTGACACATCTGGGGGACTCTTGGAATGGTGGCACGACCCTGGAGTTCCTCTCGCCTTTCCTGTGGTGAGCGCCTCCTCTTGAGGTGTGACGGGAACGCCGGGAATTTTTTCCCTACGAAACAGGGAAAGGATCCCTCATCTCGAGCTAGGAGGCGGAAACGGGGCTCGCCTGGATGTGTGCGGGACCCTCGTGCTTCCTCTCGAGTGGAGACGGGTATGTCGGGGAACTTCTTGAGTTGCAGCAAGGGTGTGAAGGACCCTTTGGAATTTCCAGTGTTTAGATGTGATTAGCCTCGAGAAGCCTCAGCGGAAATGGGCCTCATCTCGCCTGGAGGGCAAAACCTCCTGGATTTTCTCGAGTTGCGGCAGGTGCTCTCGACTTACGACGGGGACCTCAGGGACCCGCTCTGGTGGCCTCAGGAAAGGCCAGTCCCCATGCGAGTTCCTGGGGGGCCTGTCGGGATTCCTCTCCCGTCGATGCCGGGGCCTAAGACCTTGTGTGGAGTCGGGGCCGGAACCTGAGGATTCCTCTCCAGTGCTGACATGGATCTTGGGTAATTCTGGAGTCTCCCCAGGGGAGTCAGTCCTCGTCTCGAATGCGGGCATGCACTTGCGCTTTCCTCCAGAGCGGTAGCAGCAGTGTCACACATTCCGCCACCTGGATCAAAGGATCTATGGTTTTCCCTCGAGTCTTTCCCACGAGGCTTTCCCACGAGGCTTTCCCACAGGGCTGTCCCACGTGCACACGTGGTGGGAGTCGATCCTCGGCTTGAACCTCAAGGCAGTGCATGGAAAACAGGTTCCTCTGGAATGGACTGACACATCTGGGGGACTCTTGGAATGGTGGCACGACCCTGGAGTTCCTCTCGCCTTTCCTGTGGAGAGCGCCTCCTCTTGAGATGCGACGGGAACGCCGGGAATTCTTTCCCTACGAAACAGGGAAAGGATCCCTCATCTCGAGCTAGGAGGCGGAAACGGGGCTCCCCTGGATGTGTGCGGGACCCTCGTACTTCCTCTCGAGTGGAGACGGGTATGTCGGGGAACTTCTTGAGTTGCAGCAAGGGTGTGAAGGACCCTTTGGAAGTTCCAGTGGTAAGATGTGACTAGCCTCCTGAAGCCTCAGGGAAATTGGCCTCATCTCGCCTGGAGGGCAAAACCTCCTGGATTTTCTCGAGTTGCGGCAGGTGCTCTCGACTTACGACGGGGACCTCAGGGACCCGCTCTGGTGGCCTCAGGAAAGGCCAGTCCCCATGCGAGTTCCTGGGGGGCCTGTCGGGATTCCTCTCCCGTCGATGCCGGGGCCTAAGACCTTGTGTGGAGTCGGGGCCGGAACCTGAGGATTCCTCTCCAGTGCTGACATGGATCTTGGGTAATTCTGGAGTCTCCCCAGGGGAGTCAGTCCTCGTCTCGAATGCGGGCATGCACTTGCGCTTTCCTCCAGAGCGGTAGCAGCAGTGTCACACATTCCGCCACCTGGATCAAAGGATCTATGGTTTTCCCTCGAGTCTTTCCCACGAGGCTTTCCCACGAGGCTTTCCCACAGGGCTGTCCCACGTGCACACGTGGTGGGAGTCGATCCTCGGCTTGAACCTCAAGGCAGTGCATGGAAAACAGGTTCCTCTGGAATGGACTGACACATCTGGGGGACTCTTGGAATGGTGGCACGACCCTGGAGTTCCTCTCGCCTTTCCTGTGGAGAGCGCCTCCTCTTGAGATGCGACGGGAACGCCGGGAATTCTTTCCCTACGAAACAGGGAAAGGATCCCTCATCTCGAGCTAGGAGGCGGAAACGGGGCTCCCCTGGATGTGTGCGGGACCCTCGTACTTCCTCTCGAGTGGAGACGGGTATGTCGGGGAACTTCTTGAGTTGCAGCAAGGGTGTGAAGGACCCTTTGGAAGTTCCAGTGGTAAGATGTGACTAGCCTCCTGAAGCCTCAGGGAAATGGGCCTCATCTCGCCTGGAGGGCAAAACCTCCAGGATTTCCTCGAGTTGCGGCAGGTGCTCTCGACTTACGACGGGGACTTCGGGGACCCGCTCTGGTGGCCTCAGGAAAGGCCAGTCCCCATGCGAGTTCTTCAGGGGCCTCTCGGGATTCCTCTCCCGTCGATGCCGGGGCCTAAGACCTTGTGTGGAGTCGGGGCCGGAACTTGAGGATTCCTCTCCAGTGCTGACAGGGATCTTGGGGTACTTCTGGAGTCTCCCCAGGGGAGTCAGTGCTCGTCTCGAATGCGGGCATGCACTTGCGCTTTCCTCCAGAGCGGTAGCAGCAGTGTCACGCATTCCGCCGCGTGGATCAAAGGATCTATGGTTTTCCCTCGAGTCTTTCCCAGGAGGCTTTCCCACGAGGCTTTCCCACAGGGCTGTTCCAAGTGCACACGTGTTGGGAGTCGATCCTCGGCTTGAACGTCAAGGCAGTGCAGGGGAAACAGGTTCCTCTGGAATGGACTGACACATCTGGGGGACTCTTGGAATGGTGGCACGACCCTGGAGTTCCTCTCGCCTTTCCTGTGGTGAGCGCCTCCTCTTGAGGTGTGACGGGAACGCCGGGAATTCTTTCCCTACGAAACAGGGAAAGGATCCCTCATCTCGAGCTAGGAGGCGGAAACGGGGCTCGCCTGGATGTGTGCGGGACCCTCGTGCTTCCTCTCGAGTGGAGACGGGTATGTCGGGGAACTTCTTGAGTTGCAGCAAGGGTGTGAAGGACCCTTTGGAATTTCCAGTGTTTAGATGTGATTAGCCTCGAGAAGCCTCAGCGGAAATGGGCCTCATCTCGCCTGGAGGGCAAAACCTCCTGGATTTTCTCGAGTTGCGGCAGGTGCTCTCGACTTACGACGGGGACCTCAGGGACCCGCTCTGGTGGCCTCAGGAAAGGCCAGTCCCCATGCGAGTTCCTGGGGGGCCTGTCGGGATTCCTCTCCCGTCGATGCCGGGGCCTAAGACCTTGTGTGGAGTCGGGGCCGGAACCTGAGGATTCCTCTCCAGTGCTGACATGGATCTTGGGTAATTCTGGAGTCTCCCCAGGGGAGTCAGTCCTCGTCTCGAATGCGGGCATGCACTTGCGCTTTCCTCCAGAGCGGTAGCAGCAGTGTCACACATTCCGCCACCTGGATCAAAGGATCTATGGTTTTCCCTCGAGTCTTTCCCACGAGGCTTTCCCACGAGGCTTTCCCACAGGGCTGTCCCACGTGCACACGTGGTGGGAGTCGATCCTCGGCTTGAACCTCAAGGCAGTGCATGGAAAACAGGTTCCTCTGGAATGGACTGACACATCTGGGGGACTCTTGGAATGGTGGCACGACCCTGGAGTTCCTCTCGCCTTTCCTGTGGAGAGCGCCTCCTCTTGAGATGCGACGGGAACGCCGGGAATTCTTTCCCTACGAAACAGGGAAAGGATCCCTCATCTCGAGCTAGGAGGCGGAAACGGGGCTCCCCTGGATGTGTGCGGGACCCTCGTACTTCCTCTCGAGTGGAGACGGGTATGTCGGGGAACTTCTTGAGTTGCAGCAAGGGTGTGAAGGACCCTTTGGAAGTTCCAGTGGTAAGATGTGACTAGCCTCCTGAAGCCTCAGGGAAATGGGCCTCATCTCGCCTGGAGGGCAAAACCTCCAGGATTTCCTCGAGTTGCGGCAGGTGCTCTCGACTTACGACGGGGACTTCGGGGACCCGCTCTGGTGGCCTCAGGAAAGGCCAGTCCCCATGCGAGTTCTTCAGGGGCCTCTCGGGATTCCTCTCCCGTCGATGCCGGGGCCTAAGACCTTGTGTGGAGTCGGGGCCGGAACTTGAGGATTCCTCTCCAGTGCTGACAGGGATCTTGGGGTACTTCTGGAGTCTCCCCAGGGGAGTCAGTGCTCGTCTCGAATGCGGGCATGCACTTGCGCTTTCCTCCAGAGCGGTAGCAGCAGTGTCACGCATTCCGCCGCGTGGATCAAAGGATCTATGGTTTTCCCTCGAGTCTTTCCCAGGAGGCTTTCCCACGAGGCTTTCCCACAGGGCTGTTCCAAGTGCACACGTGTTGGGAGTCGATCCTCGGCTTGAACGTCAAGGCAGTGCAGGGGAAACAGGTTCCTCTGGAATGGACTGACACATCTGGGGGACTCTTGGAATGGTGGCACGACCCTGGAGTTCCTCTCGCCTTTCCTGTGGTGAGCGCCTCCTCTTGAGGTGTGACGGGAACGCCGGGAATTCTTTCCCTACGAAACAGGGAAAGGATCCCTCATCTCGAGCTAGGAGGCGGAAACGGGGCTCGCCTGGATGTGTGCGGGACCCTCGTGCTTCCTCTCGAGTGGAGACGGGTATGTCGGGGAACTTCTTGAGTTGCAGCAAGGGTGTGAAGGACCCTTTGGAATTTCCAGTGTTTAGATGTGATTAGCCTCGAGAAGCCTCAGCGGAAATGGGCCTCATCTCGCCTGGAGGGCAAAACCTCCTGGATTTTCTCGAGTTGCGGCAGGTGCTCTCGACTTACGACGGGGACCTCAGGGACCCGCTCTGGTGGCCTCAGGAAAGGCCAGTCCCCATGCGAGTTCCTGGGGGGCCTGTCGGGATTCCTCTCCCGTCGATGCCGGGGCCTAAGACCTTGTGTGGAGTCGGGGCCGGAACCTGAGGATTCCTCTCCAGTGCTGACATGGATCTTGGGTAATTCTGGAGTCTCCCCAGGGGAGTCAGTCCTCGTCTCGAATGCGGGCATGCACTTGCGCTTTCCTCCAGAGCGGTAGCAGCAGTGTCACACATTCCGCCACCTGGATCAAAGGATCTATGGTTTTCCCTCGAGTCTTTCCCACGAGGCTTTCCCACGAGGCTTTCCCACAGGGCTGTCCCACGTGCACACGTGGTGGGAGTCGATCCTCGGCTTGAACCTCAAGGCAGTGCATGGAAAACAGGTTCCTCTGGAATGGACTGACACATCTGGGGGACTCTTGGAATGGTGGCACGACCCTGGAGTTCCTCTCGCCTTTCCTGTGGAGAGCGCCTCCTCTTGAGATGCGACGGGAACGCCGGGAATTCTTTCCCTACGAAACAGGGAAAGGATCCCTCATCTCGAGCTAGGAGGCGGAAACGGGGCTCCCCTGGATGTGTGCGGGGCCCTCGTACTTCCTCTCGAGTGGAGACGGGTATGTCGGGGAACTTCTTGAGTTGCAGCAAGGGTGTGAAGGACCCTTTGGAAGTTCCAGTGGTAAGATGTGATTAGCCTCCTGAAGCCTCAGGGAAATGGGCCTCATCTCGCCTGGAGGGCAAAACCTCCTGGATTTTCTCGAGTTGCGGCAGGTGCTCTCGACTTACGATGGGGACCTCAGGGACCCGCTCTGGTGGCCTCAGGAAAGGCCAGTCCCCATGCGAGTTCCTCGGGGGCCTCTCGGGATTCCTCTCCCGTCGATGCCAGGGCCTAAGACCTTGTGTGGAGTCGGGGCCGGAACCTGAGGATTCCTCTCAAGTGCTGACATGGATCTTGGGTACTTCTGGAGTCTCCCCAGGGGAGTCAGTCCTCGTCTCGAATGCGGGCATGCACTTGCGCTTTCCTCCAGAGCGGTAGCAGCAGTGTCACACATTCCGCCGCGTGGATCAAAGGATCTATGGTTTTCCCTCGAGTCTTTCCCACGAGGCTTTCCCACGAGGCTTTCCCACAGGGCTGTCCCACGTGCACACGTGTTGGGAGTCGATCCTCGGCTTGAACGTCAAGGCAGTGCAGGGAAAACAGGTTCCTCTTGAATGGACTGACACATCTGGGGGACTCTTGGAATGGTGGCACGACCCTGGAGTTCCTCTCACCTTTCCTGTGGAGAGCGCCTCCTCTTGAGATGCGACGGGAACGCCGGGAATTCTTTCCCTAAGAAACAGGGAAAGGATCCCTCATCTCGAGCTAGGAGGCGGAAACGGGGCTCCCCTGGATGTGTGCGGGACCCTCGTGCTTCCTCTCGAGTGGAGACGGGTATTTCGGGGAACTTCTTGAGTCACAGCAAGGGCATGAAGGACCCTTTGGAAGTTCCAGTGGTTAGATGCGATTAGCCTCGAGAAGCCTCAGCGGAAATGGGCCTCATCTCGCCTGGAGGGCAAAACCTCCTGGATTTTCTCGAGTTGCGGCAGGTGCTCTCGACTTACGACGGGGACCTCAGGGACCCGCTCTGGTGGCCTCAGGAAAGGCCAGTCCCCATGAGAGTTCCACGGGTGCCTCTCGGGATTCCTCTGCCGTCGATGTCGGGGCCTAAGACCTTGTGTGGAGTCGGGGCCGGAACCTGAGGATTCCTCTCAAGTGCTGACATGGATCTTGGGGGTACTTCTGGAGTCTCCCCAGGGGAGTCAGTCCTCGTCTCGAATGCGGGCATGCACTTGCGCTTTCCTCCAGAGCGGTAGCAGCAGTGTCACACATTCCGCCACCTGGATCAAAGGATCTATGGTTTTCCCTCGAGTCTTTCCCACGAGGCTTTCCCACGAGGCTTTCCCACAGGGCTGTCCCACGTGCACACGTGGTGGGAGTCGATCCTCGGCTTGAACCTCAAGGCAGTGCATGGAAAACAGGTTCCTCTGGAATGGACTGACACATCTGGGGGACTCTTGGAATGGTGGCACGACCCTGGAGTTCCTCTCGCCTTTCCTGTGGAGAGCGCCTCCTCTTGAGATGCAACGGGAACGCCGGGAATTCTTTCCCTACGAAACAGGGAAAGGATCCCTCATCTCGAGCTAGGAGGCGGAAACGGGGCTCCCCTGGATGTGTGCGGGACCCTCGTACTTCCTCTCGAGTGGAGACGGGTATGTCGGGGAACTTCTTGAGTTGCAGCAAGGGTGTGAAGGACCCTTTGGAAGTTCCAGTGGTAAGATGTGACTAGCCTCCTGAAGCCTCAGGGAAATGGGCCTCATCTCGCCTGGAGGGCAAAACCTCCTGGATTTTCTCGAGTTGCGGCAGGTGCTCTCGAATTACGATGGGGACCTCAGGGACCCGCTCTGGTGGCCTCAGGAAAGGCCAGTCCCCATGCGAGTTCCTCGGGGGCCTCTCGGGATTCCTCTCCCGTCGATGCCAGGGCCTAAGACCTTGTGTGGAGTCGGGGCCGGAACCTGAGGATTCCTCTCCAGTGCTGACATGGATCTTGGGTACTTCTGGAGTCTCCCCAGGGGAATCAGTCCTCGTCTCGAATGCGGGCATGCACTTGCGCTTTCCTCCAGAGCGGTAGCAGCAGTGTCACACATTCCGCCGCGTGGATCAAAGGATCTATGGTTTTCCCTCGAGTCTTTCCCACGAGGCTTTCCCACGAGGCTTTCCCACAGGGCTGTCCCACGTGCACACGTAGTGGGAGTCGATCCTCGGCTTGAACGTCAAGGCAGTGCAGGGAAAACAGGTTCCTCTGGAATGGACTGACACATCTGGGGGACTCTTGGAATGGTGGCACGACCCTGGAGTTCCTCTCACCTTTCCTGTGGAGAGCGCCTCCTCTTGAGATGCGACGGGAACGCCGGGAATTCTTTCACTACGAAACAGGGAAAGGATCCCTCATCTCGAGCTAGGAGGCGGAAACGGGGCTCCCCTGGATGTGTGAGGGACCCTCGTGCTTCCTCTCGAGTGGAGACGGGTATTTCGGGGAACTTCTTGAGTCACAGCAAGGGCATGAAGGACCCTTTGGAAGTTCCAGTGGTTAGATGCGATTAGCCTCGAGAAGCCTCAGCGGAAATGGGCCTCATCTCGCCTGGAGGGCAAAACCTCCTGGATTTTCTCGAGTTGCGTCAGGTGCTCTCGACTTACGACGGGGACCTCAGGGACCCGCTCTGGTGGCCTCAGGAAAGGCCAGTCCCCATGAGAGTTCCACAGGTGCCTCTCGGGTTTCCTCTGCCGTCGATGCCGGGGCCTAAGACCTTGTGTGGAGTCGGGGCCGGAACCTGAGGATTCCTCTCAAGTGCTGACATGGATCTTGGGGGTACTTCTGGAGTCTCCCCAGGGGAGTCAGTCCTCGTCTCGAATGCGGGCATGCACTTGAGCTTTCCTCCAGAGCGGTAGCAGCAGTGTCACGCAGTCCACCGGGTGGATCAAAGGATCTATGGTTTTCCCTCGAGTATTTCCCACGAGGTTTTCCCGCGAGGCTTTCCCACAGGGCTGTCCCACGTGCACACGTGGTGGGAGTCGATCCTCGGCTTGAACGTCAAGGCAGTGCATGGAAAAAAGGTTCCTCTGGAATGGACTGACACATCTGGGGGACTCTTGCAATGGTGGCACGACCCTGGAGTTCCTCTCGCCTTTCCTGTGGAGAGCGCCTCCTCTTGAGTTGCGACGGGAATGCCAGGAATTCTTTTCCTACGAAACAGGGAAAGGATCCCTCATCTCGAGCTAAGAGGTGGAAACGGGGCTCCCCTGGATTGTGCGGGACCCTCGTGCTTCCTCTCGAGTGGAGACGGGTATGTCGGGGAACTTCTTTAGTTGCAGGAAAGGTGTGAAGGACCCTTTGGAAGTTCCAGTGGTTAGATGTGATTAGCCTCGAGAAGCCTCAGCGGAAATGGGCCTCATCTCTCCTGGAGGGCAAAACCTCCTGGATTTTCTCGAGTTGCGGCAGGTGCTCTCGACTTACGACGGGGACCTCAGGGAACCGCTCTGGTGGCCTCAGGAAAGGCCAGTCCCCATGCGAGTTCCTCGGGGGCTTCTCGGGATTCCTCTCCCGTCGATGCCGGGGCCTAAGACCTTGTGTAGTCGGGGCCGGAACCTGAGGATTCCTCTCCAGTGCTGACATGGACCTTGGGGTACTTCTGGAGTCTCCCCAGGGGAGTCAATCCTCGTCTCGAATGCGGGTATGCACTTGCGCTTTCATCCAGAGCGGTAGCAGCAGTGTCACGCAGTCCGCCGCGTGGATCAAAGGATCTATGGTTTTCCCTCGAGTCTTTCCCACGAGGCTTTCCCAGGAGGCTTTCCCACAGGGCTGTCCCACGTGCACACGTGGTGGGAGTCGATCCTCGGCTTGAACGTCAAGGAAGTGCAGGGAAAACAGGTTCCTCTGGAATGGACTGACACATCTGGGGGACTCTTGGAATGGTGCACGACCGTGGAGTTCCTTTCGCCTTTCCTGTGGAGAGCGCCTCTTCTTGAGATTCGACGGGAAAGCCGGGAATTCTTTCCCTACGAAACAGGGAAAGGATCCCTCATCTCTAGCTAGGAGGCGGAAACGGGGCTCCCCTGGATGTGTGTGGGACCCTCGTGCTTCCTCTCGAGTGGAGACGGGTAAGTCGGGGAACTTCTTGAGTTGCAGCAAGGGTGTGAAGGACCCTTTGGAAGTTCCAGTGGTTAGATGTGATTAGCCTCGAGAAGCCTCAGCGGAAATGGACCTCATGTCGCCTGGAGGGCAAAACCTCCTGGATTTTCTCGAGTTGCGGCAGGTGCTCTCGACTTACGACGGGGACATCAGGGACCCGCTCTGGTGGCCTCAGGAAAGGCCAGTCCCCAGGCGAGTTCCTCGGGGGCCTCTCGGGATTCCTCTCCCGTCGATGCCGGGGCCTAAGACCTCGTGTGGAGTCGGGTCGGAACCTGAGGATTCCTCTCCAGTGCTTACATGGATCTTGGGGTACTTCTGGAGTCTCCCCAGGGGAGTCAGTCCTCGTCTGGAATGCGGGCATGCACTTGCCCTTTCCTCCAGTGCGGTAGCAGCACTCTCACGCAGTACGCCGGGTGGATCAAAGGATCTATGATTTTCCCTCGAGTCTTTCCAACGAGGCTTTCACACGAGGCTTTCCCACAGCGCGGTCCCACGTGCACACGTGTTGGGAGTCGATCCTCGGCTTGAACGTTAAGGCAGTGCAGGGCAAACAGGTTCCTCTGGAATGGACTGACACATCTGGGGGACTCTTGGAATGGTGGCACGACCCTGGAGTTAATCTCGCCTTTCCTGTGGAGAGCGCCTCCTCTTGAGATGCGACGGGAATGCCAGGAATTCTTTCCCTACGAAACAGGGAAAGGATCCCTCATCTCGAGCTTGGAGGCGGAAACGGGGCTCCCCTGGATGTGTGCGGGACCCTCGTACTTCCTCTCGAGTGGAGACGGGTATGTCGGGGAACTTCTTGAGTTGCAACAAGGGTGTGAAGGACCCTCTGGAAGTTCCAGTGGTTAGATGTGATTAGCCTCGAGAAGCCTCAGTGGAAATGGGCCTCATGTCCCCTGGAGGGCAAAACCTCCTGGATTTTCTCGAGTTGCGGCAGGTGCTCTCGACTTACGACGGGGACCTCAGGGACCCGCTCTGGTGGCCTCAGGAAATTCCAGTCCCCATGCGAGTTCCTCGGGGGCCTCTCGGGATTCCTCTGCCGTCGATGCCGGGGCCTAAGACCTTGTGTCGAGTCGGGGCCGGAACCTGAGGTTTCCTCTCCAGTGCTGACATGGATCTTGGGGTACTTCTGGAGTCTCCCCAGGGGAGTCAGTCCTCGTCTCGAATGCCGGCATTCACTTGCGCTTTCCTCCAGAGCGGTAGCAGCAGTGTCACACATTCCGCCGCGTGGATCAAATGATCTATGGTTTTCCCTCGAGTCTTTCCCTCGAGTCTTTCCCACGAGGCTTTCCCACCAGGCTTTCCCAAAGGGCTGTCCCACGTGCACACGTGGTGGGAGTCGATCCTCGGCTTGAACCTCAAGGCAGTGCATGGAAAACAGGTTCCTCTGGAATGGACTGACACATCTGGGGGACTCTTGGAATGGTGGCACGACCCTGGAGTTCCTCTCGCCTTTCCTGTGGAGAGCGCCTCCTCTTGAGATGCGACGGGAACGCCGGGAATTCTTTCCCTACGAAACAGGGAAAGGATCCCTCATCTAGAGCTAGGAGGCGGAAACGGGGCTCCCCTGGATGTGTGCGGGGCCCTCGTACTTCCTCTCGAGTGGAGACGGGTATGTCGGGGAACTTCTTGAGTTGCAGCAAGGGTGTGAAGGACCCTTTGGAAGTTCCAGTGGTAAGATGTGATTAGCCTCCTGAAGCCTCAGGGAAATGGGCCTCATCTCGCCTGGAGGGCAAAACCTCCTGGATTTTCTCGAGTTGCGGCAGGTGCTCTCGACTTACGATGGGGACCTCAGGGACCCGCTCTGGTGGCCTCAGGAAAGGCCAGTCCCCATGCGAGTTCCTCGGGGGCCTCTCGGGATTCCTCTCCCGTCGATGCCAGGGCCTAAGACCTTGTGTGGAGTCGGGGCCGGAACCTGAGGATTCCTCTCCAGTGCTGACATGGATCTTGGGTACTTCTGGAGTCTCCCCAGGGGAGTCAGTCCTCGTCTCGAATGCGGGCATGCACTTGCGCTTTCCTCCAGAGCGGTAGCAGCAGTGTCACACATTCCGCCGCGTGGATCAAAGGATCTATGGTTTTCCCTCGAGTCTTTCCCACGAGGCTTTCCCACGAGGCTTTCCCACAGGGCTGTCCCACGTGCACACGTGTTGGGAGTCGATCCTCGGCTTGAACGTCAAGGCAGTGCAGGGAAAACAGGTTCCTCTTGAATGGACTGACACATCTGGGGGACTCTTGGAATGGTGGCACGACCCTGGAGTTCCTCTCACCTTTCCTGTGGAGAGCGCCTCCTCTTGAGATGCGACGGGAACGCCGGGAATTCTTTCCCTACGAAACAGGGAAAGGATCCCTCATCTCGAGCTAGGAGGCGGAAACGGGGCTCCCCTGGATGTGTGCGGGACCCTCGTGCTTCCTCTCGAGTGGAGACGGGTATTTCGGGGAACTTCTTGAGTCACAGCAAGGGCATGAAGGACCCTTTGGAAGTTCCAGTGGTTAGATGCGATTAGCCTCGAGAAGCCTCAGCGGAAATGGGCCTCATCTCGCCTGGAGGGCAAAACCTCCTGGATTTTCTCGAGTTGCGGCAGGTGCTCTCGACTTACGACGGGGACCTCAGGGACCCGCTCTGGTGGCCTCAGGAAAGGCCAGTCCCCATGAGAGTTCCACGGGTGCCTCTCGGGATTCCTCTGCCGTCGATGCCGGGGCCTAAGACCTTGTGTGGAGTCGGGGCCGGAACCTGAGGATTCCTCTCAAGTGCTGACATGGATCTTGGGGGTACTTCTGGAGTCTCCCCAGGGGAGTCAGTCCTCGTCTCGAATGCGGGCATGCACTTGCGCTTTCCTCCAGAGCGGTAGCAGCAGTGTCACACATTCCGCCACCTGGATCAAAGGATCTATGGTTTTCCCTCGAGTCTTTCCCACGAGGCTTTCCCACGAGGCTTTCCCACAGGGCTGTCCCACGTGCACACGTGGTGGGAGTCGATCCTCGGCTTGAACCTCAAGGCAGTGCATGGAAAACAGGTTCCTCTGGAATGGACTGACACATCTGGGGGACTCTTGGAATGGTGGCACGACCCTGGAGTTCCTCTCGCCTTTCCTGTGGAGAGCGCCTCCTCTTGAGATGCAACGGGAACGCCGGGAATTCTTTCCCTACGAAACAGGGAAAGGATCCCTCATCTCGAGCTAGGAGGCGGAAACGGGGCTCCCCTGGATGTGTGCGGGACCCTCGTACTTCCTCTCGAGTGGAGACGGGTATGTCGGGGAACTTCTTGAGTTGCAGCAAGGGTGTGAAGGACCCTTTGGAAGTTCCAGTGGTAAGATGTGACTAGCCTCCTGAAGCCTCAGGGAAATTGGCCTCATCTCGCCTGGAGGGCAAAACCTCCTGGATTTTCTCGAGTTGCGGCAGGTGCTCTCGAATTACGATGGGGACCTCAGGGACCCGCTCTGGTGGCCTCAGGAAAGGCCAGTCCCCATGCGAGTTCCTCGGGGGCCTCTCGGGATTCCTCTCCCGTCGATGCCAGGGCCTAAGACCTTGTGTGGAGTCGGGGCCGGAACCTGAGGATTCCTCTCCAGTGCTGACATGGATCTTGGGTACTTCTGGAGTCTCCCCAGGGGAGTCAGTCCTCGTCTCGAATGCGGGCATGCACTTGCGCTTTCCTCCAGAGCGGTAGCAGCAGTGTCACACATTCCGCCGCGTGGATCAAAGGATCTATGGTTTTCCCTCGAGTCTTTCCCACGAGGCTTTCCCACGAGGCTTTCCCACAGGGCTGTCCCACGTGCACACGTAGTGGGAGTCGATCCTCGGCTTGAACGTCAAGGCAGTGCAGGGAAAACAGGTTCCTCTGGAATGGACTGACACATCTGGGGGACTCTTGGAATGGTGGCACGACCCTGGAGTTCCTCTCACCTTTCCTGTGGAGAGCGCCTCCTCTTGAGATGCGACGGGAACGCCGGGAATTCTTTCACTACGAAACAGGGAAAGGATCCCTCATCTCGAGCTAGGAGGCAGAAACGGGGCTCCCCTGGATGTGTGAGGGACCCTCGTGCTTCCTCTCGAGTGGAGACGGGTATTTCGGGGAACTTCTTGAGTCACAGCAAGGGCATGAAGGACCCTTTGGAAGTTCCAGTGGTTAGATGCGATTAGCCTCGAGAAGCCTCAGCGGAAATGGGCCTCATCTCGCCTGGAGGGCAAAACCTCCTGGATTTTCTCGAGTTGCGTCAGGTGCTCTCGACTTACGACGGGGACCTCAGGGACCCGCTCTGGTGGCCTCAGGAAAGGCCAGTCCCCATGAGAGTTCCACGGGTGCCTCTCGGGTTTCCTCTGCCGTCGATGCCGGGGCCTAAGACCTTGTGTGGAGTCGGGGCCGGAACCTGAGGATTCCTCTCAAGTGCTGACATGGATCTTGGGGGTACTTCTGGAGTCTCCCCAGGGGAGTCAGTCCTCGTCTCGAATGCGGGCATGCACTTGAGCTTTCCTCCAGAGCGGTAGCAGCAGTGTCACGCAGTCCACCGGGTGGATCAAAGGATCTATGGTTTTCCCTCGAGTATTTCCCACGAGGTTTTCCCGCGAGGCTTTCCCACAGGGCTGTCCCACGTGCACACGTGGTGGGAGTCGATCCTCGGCTTGAACGTCAAGGCAGTGCATGGAAAAAAGGTTCCTCTGGAATGGACTGACACATCTGGGGGACTCTTGCAATGGTGGCACGACCCTGGAGTTCCTCTCGCCTTTCCTGTGGAGAGCGCCTCCTCTTGAGTTGCGACGGGAATGCCAGGAATTCTTTTCCTACGAAACAGGGAAAGGATCCCTCATCTCGAGCTAAGAGGTGGAAACGGGGCTCCCCTGGATTGTGCGGGACCCTCGTGCTTCCTCTCGAGTGGAGACGGGTATGTCGGGGAACTTCTTGAGTTGCAGGAAAGGTGTGAAGGACCCTTTGGAAGTTCCAGTGGTTAGATGTGATTAGCCTCGAGAAGCCTCAGCGGAAATGGGCCTCATCTCTCCTGGAGGGCAAAACCTCCTGGATTTTCTCGAGTTGCGGCAGGTGCTCTCGACTTACGACGGGGACCTCAGGGAACCGCTCTGGTGGCCTCAGGAAAGGCCAGTCCCCATGCGAGTTCCTCGGGGGCTTCTCGGGATTCCTCTCCCGTCGATGCCGGGGCCTAAGACCTTGTGTAGTCGGGGCCGGAACCTGAGGATTCCTCTCCAGTGCTGACATGGACCTTGGGGTACTTCTGGAGTCTCCCCAGGGGAGTCAATCCTCGTCTCGAATGCGGGTATGCACTTGCGCTTTCATCCAGAGCGGTAGCAGCAGTGTCACGCAGTCCGCCGCGTGGATCAAAGGATCTATGGCTTTCCCTCGAGTCTTTCCCACGAGGCTTTCCCAGGAGGCTTTCCCACAGGGCTGTCCCACGTGCACACGTGGTGGGAGTCGATCCTCGGCTTGAACGTCAAGGAAGTGCAGGGAAAACAGGTTCCTCTGGAATGGACTGACACATCTGGGGGACTCTTGGAATGGTGCACGACCGTGGAGTTCCTTTCGCCTTTCCTGTGGAGAGCGCCTCTTCTTGAGATTCGACGGGAAAGCCGGGAATTCTTTCCCTACGAAACAGGGAAAGGATCCCTCATCTCTAGCTAGGAGGCGGAAACGGGGCTCCCCTGGATGTGTGTGGGACCCTCGTGCTTCCTCTCGAGTGGAGACGGGTAAGTCGGGGAACTTCTTGAGTTGCAGCAAGGGTGTGAAGGACCCTTTGGAAGTTCCAGTGGTTAGATGTGATTAGCCTCGAGAAGCCTCAGCGGAAATGGACCTCATGTCGCCTGGAGGGCAAAACCTCCTGGATTTTCTCGAGTTGCGGCAGGTGCTCTCGACTTACGACGGGGACATCAGGGACCCGCTCTGGTGGCCTCAGGAAAGGCCAGTCCCCAGGCGAGTTCCTCGGGGGCCTCTCGGGATTCCTCTCCCGTCGATGCCGGGGCCTAAGACCTCGTGTGGAGTCGGGTCGGAACCTGAGGATTCCTCTCCAGTGCTTACATGGATCTTGGGGTACTTCTGGAGTCTCCCCAGGGGAGTCAGTCCTCGTCTGGAATGCGGGCATGCACTTGCCCTTTCCTCCAGTGCGGTAGCAGCACTCTCACGCAGTACGCCGGGTGGATCAAAGGATCTATGATTTTCCCTCGAGTCTTTCCAACGAGGCTTTCACACGAGGCTTTCCCACAGCGCGGTCCCACGTGCACACGTGTTGGGAGTCGATCCTCGGCTTGAACGTTAAGGCAGTGCAGGGCAAACAGGTTCCTCTGGAATGGACTGACACATCTGGGGGACTCTTGGAATGGTGGCACGACCCTGGAGTTAATCTCGCCTTTCCTGTGGAGAGCGCCTCCTCTTGAGATGCGACGGGAATGCCAGGAATTCTTTCCCTACGAAACAGGGAAAGGATCCCTCATCTCGAGCTTGGAGGCGGAAACGGGGCTCCCCTGGATGTGTGCGGGACCCTCGTACTTCCTCTCGAGTGGAGACGGGTATGTCGGGGAACTTCTTGAGTTGCAACAAGGGTGTGAAGGACCCTCTGGAAGTTCCAGTGGTTAGATGTGATTAGCCTCGAGAAGCCTCAGTGGAAATGGGCCTCATGTCCCCTGGAGGGCAAAACCTCCTGGATTTTCTCGAGTTGCGGCAGGTGCTCTCGACTTACGACGGGGACCTCAGGGACCCGCTCTGGTGGCCTCAGGAAATTCCAGTCCCCATGCGAGTTCCTCGGGGGCCTCTCGGGATTCCTCTGCCGTCGATGCCGGGGCCTAAGACCTTGTGTCGAGTCGGGGCCGGAACCTGAGGTTTCCTCTCCAGTGCTGACATGGATCTTGGGGTACTTCTGGAGTCTCCCCAGGGGAGTCAGTCCTCGTCTCGAATGCCGGCATTCACTTGCGCTTTCCTCCAGAGCGGTAGCAGCAGTGTCACACATTCCGCCGCGTGGATCAAAGGATCTATGGTTTTCCCTCGAGTCTTTCCCTCGAGTCTTTCCCACGAGGCTTTCCCACCAGGCTTTCCCAAAGGGCTGTCCCACGTGCACACGTGGTGGTAGTCGATCCTCGGCTTGAACGTCAAGGCAGTGCAGGGAAAAAAGGTTCCTCTGGAATGGACTGACACATCTGGGGGACTCTTGGAATGGTGGCACGACCCTGGAGTTAATCTCGCCTTTCCTGTGGAGAGCGCCTCCTCTTGAGATGCGACGGGAATGCCAGGAATTCTTTCCCTACGAAACAGGGAAAGGATCCCTCATCTCGAGCTAGGAGGCGGAAACGGGGCTCCCCTGGATGTGTTCGGGACCCTCGTGCTTCCTCTCGAGTGGAGACGGGTATGTCGGGGAACTTCTTGAGTTGCAACAAGTGTGTGAAGGATCCTTTGGAAGTTCCAGTGGTTAGATGTGATTAGCCTCGAGAAGCCTCAGCGGAAATGGGCCTCATCTCGCCTGGAGGGCAAAACCTCCAGGATTTACTCGAGTTGCGGCAGGTGCTCTCGACTTACGACGGGGACTTCGGGGACCCGCTCTGGTGGCCTCAGGAAAGGCCAGTCCCCATGCGAGTTCCTCAGAGGCCTCTCGGGATTCCTCTCCCGTCGATGCCGGGGCCTAAGACCTTGTGTGGAGTCGGGGCCGGAACTTGAGGATTCCTCTCCAGTGCTGACATGGATCTTGGGGTACTTCTGGAGTCTCCCCAGGGGAGTCAGTGCTCGTCTCGAATGCGGGCATGCACTTGCGCTTTCCTCCAGAGCGGTAGCAGCAGTGTCACGCAGTCCGCCGCGTGGATCAAAGGATCTATGGTTTTCCCTCGAGTCTTTCCCAAGAGGCTTTCCCACGAGGCTTTCCCACAGGGCTGTTCCAAGTGCACACGTGTTGGGAGTCGATCCTCGGCTTGAACGTCAAGGCAGTGCAGGGCAAAAAGGTTCCTCTGGAATGGACTGACACATCTGGGGGACTCTTGGAATGGTGGCACGACCCTGGAGTTCCTCTCGACTTTCCTGTGGTGAGCGCCTCCTCTTGAGATGTGACGGGAACGCCGGGAATTCTTTCCCTACGAAACAGGGAAAGGATCCCTCATCTCGAGCTAGGAGGCGGAAACGGGGCTCGCCTGGATGTGTGCAGGACCCTCGTGCTTCCTCTCGAGTGGAGACGGGTATGTCGGGGAACTTCTTGAGTTGCAGCAAGGGTGTGAAGGACCCTTTGGAAGTTCCAGTGGTTAGATGTGATTAGCCTCGAGAAGCCTCAGCGGAAATGGGCCTCATTTCGCCTGGAGGGCAAAACCTCCTGGATTTTCTCGAGTTGCGGCAGGTGCTCTCGACTTACGACGGGGACCTCAGGGACACGCTCTGGTGGCCTCAGGAAAGGCCAGTCCCCATGCGAGTTCCTCGGGGGCCTGTCGGGATTCCTCTCCCGTCGATGCCGGGGCATAAGACCTTGTGTGGAGTCGGGGCCGGAACCTGAGGATTCCTCTCCAGTGCTGACATGGATCTTGGGGTACTTCTGGAGTCTCCCCAGGGGAGTCAGTGCTCGTTTCGAATGCGGGCATGCACTTGCGCTTTCCTCCAGAGCAGTAGCAGCAGTGTCACGCAGTCCGCCGCGTGGATCAAAGGATTTATGGTTTTCCCTCGAGTCTTTCCCACGAGGCTTTCCCACGAGGCTTTCCCACAGGGCTCTCCCACGTGCACACGTGGTGGGAGTCGATCCTCGGCTTGAACGTCAAGGCAGTGCAGGGAAAACATTTTCCTCTGGAATGGACTGACACATCTGGGGGACTGTTGGAATGGTGGCACGACCCTGGAGTTCCTCTCGCCTTTCCTGTGGTCAGCGCCTCCTCTTGAGATGCGACGGGAACGCCGGGAATTCTTTCCCTACGAAACAGGGAAAGGATTCCTCATCTCGAGCTAGGAGGTGGAAACGGGGCTCCCCTGGATGTGTGCGGGACCCTCGTGCTTCCTCTCGAGTGGAGACGGGTATGTCGGGGAACTTCTTGAGTTGCAGCAAGGGTGTGAAGGACCCTTTGGAATTTCCAGTGTTTAGATGTGATTAGCCTCGAGAAGCCTCAGCGGAAATTGGCCTCATCTCGCCTGGAGGGCAAAACCTCCTGGATTTTCTCGAGTTGCGGCAGGTGCTCTCGACTTACGACGGGGACCTCAGGGACCCGCTCTGGTGGCCTCTGGAAAGGCCAGTCCCCATGCGAGTTCCTCGGGGGCCTGTCGGGATTCCTCTCCCGTCGATGCCGGGTCCTAAGACCTTGTGTGGAGTCGGGGCCGGAACCTGAGGATTCCTCTCCAGTGCTGACATGGATCTTGGGGTACTTCTGGAGTCTCCCCAGGGGAGTCAGTCCTCGTCTCGAATGCGGGCATGCACTTGCGCTTTCCTCCAGAGCGGTAGTAGCAGTGTCACACATTCCGCCACCTGGATCAAAGGATCTATGGTTTTCCCTCGAGTCTTTCCCACGAGGCTTTCCCACGAGGCTTTCCCACAGGGCTGTCCCACGTGCACACGTGGTGGGAGTCGATCCTCGGCTTGAACCTCAAGGCAGTGCATGGAAAACAGGTTCCTCTGGAATGGACTGACACATCTGGGGGACTCTTGGAATGGTGGCACGACCCTGGAGTTCCTCTCGCCTTTCCTGTGGAGAGCGCCTCCTATTGAGATGCGACGGGAACGCCGGGAATTCTTTCCCTACGAAACAGGGAAAGGATCCCTCATCTCGAGCTAGGAGGCGGAAACGGGGCTCCCCTGGATGTGTGCGGGACCCTCGTACTTCCTCTCCAGTGGAAACGGGTATGTCGGGGAACTTCTTGAGTTGCAACAAGGGTGTGAAGGACCCTTTGGAAGTTCCAGTGGTAAGATGTGATTAGCCTCCTGAAGCCTCAGGGAAATGGGTCTCATCTCGCCTGGAGGGCAAAACCTCCTGGATTTTCTCGAGTTGCGGCAGGTGCTCTCGAATTACGATGGGGACCTCAGGGACCCGCTCTGGTGGCCTCAGGAAAGGCCAGTCCCCATGCGAGTTCCTCGGGGGCCTCTAGGGATTCCTCTCCCGTCGATGCCAGGGCCTAAGACCTTGTGTGGAGTCGGGGCCGGAACCTGAGGATTCCTCTCCAGTGCTGACATGGATCTTGGGTACTTCTGGAGTCTCCCCAGGGGAGTCAGTCCTCGTCTCGAATGCGGGCATGCACTTGCGCTTTCCTCCAGAGCGGTAGCAGCAGTGTCACACATTCCGCCGCGTGGATCAAAGGATCTATGGTTTTCCCTCGAGTCTTTCCAACGAGGCTTTCCCACGAGGCTTTCCCACAGGGCTGTCCCACGTGCACACGTAGTGGGAGTCGATCCTCGGCTTGAACGTCAAGGCAGTGCAGGGAAAACAGGTTCCTCTGGAATGGACTGACACATCTGGGGGACTCTTGGAATGGTGGCACGACCCTGGAGTTCCTCTCACCTTTCCTGTGGAGAGCGCCTCCTCTTGAGATGCGACGGGAACGCCGGGAATTCTTTCCCTACGAAACAGGGAAAGGATCCCTCATCTCGAGCTAGGAGGCGGAAACGGGGCTCCCCTGGATGTGTGCGGGACCCTCGTGCTTCCTCTCGAGTGGAGACGGGTATTTCGGGGAACTTCTTGAGTCACAGCAAGGGCATGAAGGACCCTTTGGAAGTTCCAGTGGTTAGATGCGATTAGCCTCGAGAAGCCTCAGCGGAAATGGGCCTCATCTCGCCTGGAGGGCAAAACCTCCTGGATTTTCTCGAGTTGCGGCAGGTGCTCTCGACTTACGACGGGGACCTCAGGGACCCGCTCTGGTGGCCTCAGGAAAGGCCAGTCCCCATGAGAGTTCCACGGGTGCCTCTCGGGATTCCTCTGCCGTCGATGCCGGGGCCTAAGACCTTGTGTGGAATCGGGGCCGGAACCTGAGGATTCCTCTCAAGTGCTGACATGGATCTTGGGGGTACTTCTGGAGTCTCCCCAGGGGAGTCAGTCCTCGTCTCGAATGCGGGCATGCACTTGAGCTTTCCTCCAGAGCGGTAGCAGCAGTGTCACGCAGTCCACCGGGTGGATCAAAGGATCTATGGTTTTCCCTCGAGTATTTCCCACGAGGCTTTCCCACGAGGCTTTCCCACAGGGCTGTCCCACGTGCACACGTGGTGGGAGTCGATCCTCGGCTTGAACGTCAAGGCAGTGCATGGAAAAAAGGTTCCTCTGGAATGGACTGACACATCTGGGGGACTCTTGGAATGGTGGCACGACCCTGGAGTTCCTCTCGCCTTTCCTGTGGAGAGCGCCTCCTCTTGAGTTGCGACGGGAATGCCAGGAATTCTTTTCCTACGAAACAGGGAAAGGATCCCTCATCTCGAGCTAAGAGGCGGAAACGGGGCTCCCCTGGATTGTGCGGGACCCTCGTGCTTCCTCTCGAGTGGAGACGGGTATGTCGGGGAACTTCTTTAGTTGCAGGAAAGGTGTGAAGGACCCTTTGGAAGTTCCAGTGGTTAGATGTGATTAGCCTCGAGAAGCCTCAGCGGAAATGGGCCTCATCTCTCCTGGAGGGCAAAACCTCCTGGATTTTCTCGAGTTGCGGCAGGTGCTCTCGACTTACGACGGGGACCTCAGGGACCCGCTCTGGTGGCCTCAGGAAAGGCCAGTCCCCATGCGAGTTCCTCGGGGGCTTCTCGGGATTCCTCTCCCGTCGATGCCGGGGCCTAAGACCTTGTGTAGTCGGGGCCGGAACCTGAGGATTCCTCTCCAGTGCTGACATGGACCTTGGGGTACTTCTGGAGTCTCCCCAGGGGAGTCAATCCTCGTCTCGAATGCGGGTATGCACTTGCGCTTTCATCCAGAGCGGTAGCAGCAGTGTCACGCAGTCCGCCGCGTGGATCAAATGATCTATGGTTTTCCCTCGAGTCTTTCCCACGAGGCTTTCCCAGGAGGCTTTCCCACAGGGCTGTCCCACGTGCACATGTGGTGGGAGTCGATCCTCGGCTTGAACGTCAAGGAAGTGCAGGGAAAACAGGTTCCTCTGGAATGGACTGACACATCTGGGGGACTCTTGGAATGGTGCACGACCGTGGAGTTCCTTTCGCCTTTCCTGTGGAGAGCGCCTCTTCTTGAGATTCGACGGGAAAGCCGGGAATTCTTTCCCTACGAAACAGGGAAAGGATCCCTCATCTCTAGCTAGGAGGCGGAAACGGGGCTCCCCTGGATGTGTGTGGGACCCTCGTGCTTCCTCTCGAGTGGAGACGGGTAAGTCGGGGAACTTCTTGAGTTGCAGCAAGGGTGTGAAGGACCCTTTGGAAGTTCCAGTGGTTAGATGTGATTAGCCTCGAGAAGCCTCAGCGGAAATGGACCTCATGTCGCCTGGAGGGCAAAACCTCCTGGATTTTCTCGAGTTGCGGCAGGTGCTCTCGACTTACGACGGGGACCTCAGGGACCCGCTCTGGTGGCCTCAGGAAAGGCCAGTCCCCAGGCGAGTTCCTCGGGGGCCTCTCGGGATTCCTCTCCCGTCGATGCCGGGGCCTAAGACCTTGTGTGGAGTCGGGTCGGAACCTGAGGATTCCTCTCCAGTGCTTACATGGATCTTGGGGTACTTCTGGAGTCTCCCCAGGGGAGTCAGTCCTCGTCTGGAATGCGGGCATGCACTTGCCCTTTCCTCCAGTGCGGTAGCAGCACTCTCACGCAGTACGCCGGGTGGATCAAAGGATCTATGATTTTCCCTCGAGTCTTTCCAACGAGGCTTTCCCACGAGGCTTTCCCACAGGGCGATCCCACGTGCACACGTGTTGGGAGTCGATCCTCGGCTTGAACGTTAAGGCAGTGCAGGGCAAACAGGTTCCTCTGGAATGGACTGACACATCTGGGGGACTCTTGGAATGGTGGCACGACCCTGGAGTTAATCTCGCCTTTCCTGTGGAGAGCGCCTCCTCTTGAGATGCGACGGGAATGCCAGGAATTCTTTCCCTACGAAACAGGGAAAGGATCCCTCATCTCGAGCTAGGAGGCGGAAACGGGGCTCCCCTGGATGTGTGCGGGACCCTCGTACTTCCTCTCGAGTGGAGACGGGTATGTCGGGGAACTTCTTGAGTTGCAACAAGGGTGTGAAGGACCCTCTGGAAGTTCCAGTGGTTAGATGTGATTAGCCTCGAGAAGCCTCAGTGGAAATGGGCCTCATGTCCCCTGGAGGGCAAAACCTCCTGGATTTTCTCGAGTTGCGGCAGGTGCTCTCGACTTACGACGGGGACCTCAGGGACCCGCTCTGGTGGCCTCAGGAAATTCCAGTCCCCATGCGAGTTCCTCGGGGGCTTCTCGGGATTCCTCTGCCTTCGATGCCGGGGCCTAAGACCTTGTGTCGAGTCGGGGCCGGAACCTGAGGTTTCCTCTCCAGTGCTGACATGGATCTTGGGGTACTTCTGGAGTCTCCCCAGGGGAGTCAGTCCTCGTCTCGAATGCCGGCATTCACTTGCGCTTTCCTCCAGAGCGGTAACAGCAGTGTCACACATTCCGCCGCGTGGATCAAAGGATCTATGGTTTTCCCTCGAGTCTTTCCCTCGAGTCTTTCCCACGAGGCTTTCCCACCAGGCTTTCCCAAAGGGCTGTCCCACGTGCACACGTGGTGGGAGTCGATCCTCGGCTTGAACGTCAAGGCAGTGCAGGGAAAAAAGGTTCCTCTGGAATGGACTGACACATCTCGGGGACTCTTGGAATGGTGGCACGACCCTGGAGTTCCTCTCGACTTTCCTGTGGAGAGCGCATCCTCTTGAGATGCGACGGGAATGCCAGGAATTCTTTCCCTACGAAACAGGGAAAGGATCCCTCATCTCGAGCTAGGAGGCGGAAACGGGGCTCCCCTGGATGTGTGCGGGACCCTCGTGCTTCCTCTCGAGTGGAGACGGGTATGTCGGGGAACTTCTTGAGTTGCAGCAAGGGTGTGAAGGACCCTTTGGAATTTCCAGTGTTTAGATGTGATTAGCCTCGAGAAGCCTCAGCGGAAATGGGCCTCATCTCGCCTGGAGGGCAAAACCTCCTGGATTTTCTCGAGTTGCGGCAGGTGCTCTCGACTTACGACGGGGACCTCAGGGACCCGCTCTGGTGGCCTCAGGAAATTCCAGTCCCCATGCGAGTTCCTCGGGGGCCTCTCGGGATTCCTCTGCCGTCGATGCCGGGGCCTAAGACCTTGTGTCGAGTCGGGGCCGGAACCTGAGGATTCCTCTCCAGTGCTGACATGGATCTTGGGGTACTTCTGGAGTCTCCCCAGGGGAGTCAGTCCTCGTCTCGAATGCGGACATTCACTTGCGCTTTCCTCCAGAGCGGTAGCAGCAGTGTCACACATTCCGCCGCGTGGATCAAAGGATCTATGGTTTTCCCTCGAGTCTTTCCCACGAGGCTTTCCCACGAGGCTTTCCCACAGGGCTGTCCCACGTGCACACATGGTGGGAGTCGATCCTCGGCTTGAACCTCAAGGCAGTGCAGGGAAAACAGGTTCCTCTGGAATGGACTGACACATCTGGGGGACTCTTGGAATGGTGGCACGACCCTGGAGTTCCTCTCGCTTTTCCTGTGGAGAGCGCCTCCTCTTGAGATGCGACGGGAACGCCGGGAATTCGTTCCCTACGAAACAGGGAAAGGATCCCGCATCTCGGGCTAGGAGGCGGAAACGAGGCTCCCCTGGATGTGTGCGGGACCCTCGTGCTTCCTCTCGAGTGGAGACGGGTATGTCGGGGAACTTCTTGAGTTGCAGCAAGGGTGTGAAGGACCCTTTGGAATTTCCAGTGGTTAGATGTGATTAGCCTCGAGAAGCCTCAGCGGAAATTGGCCTCATCTCGCCAGGAGGGCAAAACCTCCTGGATTTTCTCGAGTTGCGGCAGGTGCTCTCGACTTACGACGGGGACCTCAGGGACCCGCTCTGGTGGCCTCAGGAAAGGCCAGTCCCCATGCGAGTTCCTCGGGGGCCTGTCGGGATTCCTCTCCCGTCGATGCCGGGGCCTAAGACCTTGTGTGGAGTCGGGGCCGGAACCTGAGGATTCCTCTCCAGTGCTGACATGGATCTTGGGGTACTTCTGGAGTCTCCCCAGGGGAGTCAGTCCTCGTCTCGAATGCGGGCATGCACTTGCGCTTTCCTCCAGAGCGGTAGCAGCAGTGTCACACATTCCGCCACCTGGATCAAAGGATCTATGGTTTTCCCTCGAGTCTTTCCCACGAGGCTTTCCCACGAGGCTTTCCCACAGGGCTGTCCCACGTGCACACGTGGTGGGAGTCGATCCTCGGCTTGAACCTCAAGGCAGTGCATGGAAAACAGGTTCCTCTGGAATGGACTGACACATCTGGGGGACTCTTGGAATGGTGGCACGACCCTGGAGTTCCTCTCGCCTTTCCTGTGGAGAGCGCCTCCTATTGAGATGCGACGGGAACGCCGGGAATTCTTTCCCTACGAAACAGGGAAAGGATCCCTCATCTCGAGCTAGGAGGCGGAAACGGGGCTCCCCTGGATGTGTGCGGGACCCTCGTACTTCCTCTCGAGTGGAGACGGGTATGTCGGGGAACTTCTTGAGTTGCAGCAAGGGTGTGAAGGACCCTTTGGAAGTTCCAGTGGTAAGATGTGATTAGCCTCCTGAAGCCTCAGGGAAATGGGTCTCATCTCGCCTGGAGGGCAAAACCTCCTGGATTTTCTCGAGTTGCGGCAGGTGCTCTCGAATTACGATGGGGACCTCAGGGACCCGCTCTGGTATCCTCAGGAAAGGCCAGTCCCCATGCGAGTTCCTCGGGGGCCTCTCGGGATTCCTCTCCCGTCGATGCCAGGGGCTAAGACCTTGTGTGGAGTCGGGGCCGGAACCTGAGGATTCCTCTCCAGTGCTGACATGGATCTTGGGTACTTCTGGAGTCTCCCCAGGGGAGTCAGTCCTCGTCTCGAATGCGGGCATGCACTTGCGCTTTCCTCCAGAGCGGTAGCAGCAGTGTCACACATTCCGCCGCGTGGATCAAAGGATCTATGGTTTTCCCTCGAGTCTTTCCCACGAGGCTTTCCCACGAGGCTTTCCCACAGGGCTGTCCCACGTGCACACGTAGTGGGAGTCGATCCTCGGCTTGAACGTCAAGGCAGTGCAGGGAAAACAGGTTCCTCTGGAATGGACTGACACATCTGGGGGACTCTTGGAATGGTGGCACGACCCTGGAGTTCCTCTCACCTTTCCTGTGGAGAGCGCCTCCTCTTGAGATGCGACGGGAACGCCGGGAATTCTTTCCCTACGAAACAGGGAAAGGATCCCTCATCTCGAGCTAGGAGGCGGAAACGGGGCTCCCCTGGATTGTGCGGGACCCTCGTGCTTCCTCTCGAGTGGAGACGGGTATGTCGGGGAACTTCTTGAGTTGCAGGAAAGGTGTGAAGGACCCTTTGGAAGTTCCAGTGGTTAGATGTGATTAGCCTCGAGAAGCCTCAGCGGAAATGGGCCTCATTTCTCCTGGAGGGCAAAACCTCCTGGATTTTCTCGAGTTGCGGCAGGTGCTCTCGACTTACGACGGGGACCTCAGGGAACCGCTCTGGTGGCCTCAGGAAAGGCCAGTCCCCATGCGAGTTCCTCGGGGGCTTCTCGGGATTCCTCTCCCGTCGATGCCGGGGCCTAAGACCTTGTGTAGTCGGGGCCGGAACCTGAGGATTCCTCTCCAGTGCTGACATGAACCTTGGGGTACTTCTGGAGTCTCCCCAGGGGAGTCAATCCTCGTCTCGAATGCGGGTATGCACTTGCGCTTTCATCCAGAGCGGTAGCAGCAGTGTCACGCAGTCCGCCGCGTGGATCAAATGATCTATGGTTTTCCCTCGAGTCTTTCCCACGAGGCTTTCCCAGGAGGCTTTCCCACAGGGCTGTCCCACGTGCACACGTGGTGGGAGTCGATCCTCGGCTTGAACGTCAAGGAAGTGCAGGGAAAACAGGTTCCTCTGGAATGGACTGACACATCTGGGGGACTCTTGGAATGGTGGCACTATTCTGGAGTTCCTATCGCCTTTCCTGTGGAGAGCACCTCCTCTTGAGATGCGACGGGAACGCCGGGAATTCGTTCCCTACGAAACAGGGAAAGGATCCCTCATTCGAGCTAGGAGGCGGAAACGGGGCTCCCTGGATGTGTGCGGGACCCTCGTGCTTCCTCTCGAGTGGAGACGGGTATGTCGGGGAACTTCTTGAGTTGCAGCAAGGGAGTGAAGGACCCTTTGGAAGTTCCAGTGGTTAGATGTGATTAGCCTCGAGAAGCCTCAGCGGAAATGGGCCTCATCTCGCCTGGAGGGCAAAACCTCCTGGATTTTCTCGAGTTGCGGCAGGTGCTCTCGACTTACGACGGGGACCTCAGGGACCCGCTCTGGTGGCCTCAGGAAAGGCCAGTCCCCATGCGAGTTCCTCGGGGGCCTCTCGGGATTCCTCTCCCATCGATGCCGGGGCCTAAGACCTTGTGTGGAGTCGGGGCCGGAACCTGAGGATTCCTCTCCAGTGCTGACATGGATCTTGGGGTACTTCTGGAGTCTCCCCAGGGGAGTCAGTCCTCGTCTCGAATGCGGGGATGCACTTGCGCTTTCCTCCAGAGCGGTAGCAGCAGTGTCACGCATTCCGCCGCGTGTATCAAAGGATCTATGGTTTTCCCTCGAGTCTTTCCCACGAGGCTTTCCCACGAGGCTTTCCCACAGGGCGGTCCCACGTGCACACGTGGTGGGAGTCGATCCTCGGCTTGAACCTCAAGGCAGTGCATTGAAAACAGGTTCCTCTGGAATGGACTGACACATCTGGGGGACTCTTGGAATGGTGGCACGACCCTGGAGTTCCTCTCGCCTTTCCTGTGGAGAGCGCCTCCTCTTGAGATGCGACGGGAACGCCGGGAATTCTTTCCCTACGAAACAGGGAAAGGATCCCTCATCTCGAGCTAGGAGGCGGAAACGGGGCTCCCCTGGATGTGTGCGGGACCCTCGTGCTTCCTCTCGAGTGGAGACGGGTAAGTCGGGGAACTTCTTGAGTTGCAACAAGGGTGTGAAGGACCCTTTGGAAGTTCCAGTGGTTAGATGTGATTAGCCTCGAGAAGCCTCAGCGGAAATGGGCCTCATCTCGCCTGGAGGGCAAAACCTCCTGGATTTTCTCGAGTTGCGGCAGGTGCTCTCGACTTACGACGGGGACATCAGGGACCCGCTCTGGTGGCCTCAGGAAAGGCCAGTCCCCATGAGAGTTCCACGGGTGCCTCTCGGGTTTCCTCTGCCGTCGATGCCGGGGCCTAAGACCTTGTGTGGAGTCGGGGCCGGAACCTGAGGATTCCTCTCAAGTGCTGACATGGATCTTGGGGGTACTTCTGGAGTCTCCCCAGGGGAGTCAGTCCTCGTCTCGAATGCGGGCATGCACTTGAGCTTTCCTCCAGAGCGGTAGCAGCAGTGTCACGCAGTCCACCGGGTGGATCAAAGGATCTATGGTTTTCCCTCGAGTATTTCCCACCAGGCTTTCCCACGAGGCTTTCCCACAGGGCTGTCCCACGTGCACACGTGGTGGGAGTCGATCCTCGGCTTGAACGTCAAGGCAGTGCATGGAAAAAAGGTTCCTCTGGAATGGACTGACACATCTGGGGGACTCTTGGAATGGTGGCACGACCCTGGAGTTCCTCTCGCCTTTCCTGTGGAGAGCGCCTCCTCTTGAGTTGCGACGGGAACGCCAGGAATTCTTTTCCTACGAAACAGGGAAAGGATCCCTCATCTCGAGCTAAGAGGCGGAAACGGGGCTCCCCTGGATTGTGCGGGACCCTCGTGCTTCCTCTCGAGTGGAGACGGGTATGTCGGGGAACTTCTTGAGTTGCAGGAAAGGTGTGAAGGACCCTTTGGAAGTTCCAGTGGTTAGATGTGATTAGCCTCGAGAAGCCTCAGCGGAAATGGGCCTCATCTCTCCTGGAGGGCAAAACCTCCTGGATTTTCTCGAGTTGCGGCAGGTGCTCTCGACTTACGACGGGGACCTCAGGGAACCGCTCTGGTGGCCTCAGGAAAGGCCAGTCCCCATGCGAGTTCCTCGGGGGCTTCTCGGGATTCCTCTCCCGTCGATGCCGGGGCCTAAGACCTTGTGTAGTCGGGGCCGGAACCTGAGGATTCCTCTCCAGTGCTGACATGGACCTTGGGGTACTTCTGGAGTCTCCCCAGGGGAGTCAATCCTCGTCTCGAATGCGGGTATGCACTTGCGCTTTCATCCAGAGCGGTAGCAGCAGTGTCACGCAGTCCGCCGCGTGGATCAAAGGATCTATGGTTTTCCCTCGAGTCTTTCCAACGAGGCTTTCCCACGAGGCTTTCCCACAGGGCGGTCCCACGTGCACACGTGTTGGGAGTCGATCCTCGGCTTGAACGTTAAGGCAGTGCAGGGCAAACAGGTTCCTCTGGAATGGACTGACACATCTGGGGGACTCTTGGAATGGTGGCACGACCCTGGAGTTAATCTCGCCTTTCCTGTGGAGAGCGCCTCCTCTTGAGATGCGACGGGAATGCCAGGAATTCTTTCCCTACGAAACAGGGAAAGGATCCCTCATCTCGAGCTAGGAGGCGGAAACGGGGCTCCCCTGGATGTGTGCGGGACCCTCGTACTTCCTCTCGAGTGGAGACGGGTATGTCGGGGAACTTCTTGAGTTGCAACAAGGGTGTGAAGGACCCTCTGGAAGTTCCAGTGGTTAGATGTGATTAGCCTCGAGAAGCCTCAGTGGAAATGGGCCTCATGTCCCCTGGAGGGCAAAACCTCCTGGATTTTCTCGAGTTGCGGCAGGTGCTCTCGACTTACGACGGGGACCTCAGGGACCCGCTCTGGTGGCCTCAGGAAATTCCAGTCCCCATGCGAGTTCCTCGGGGGCCTCTCGGGATTCCTCTGCCGTCGATGCCGGGGCCTAAGACCTTGTGTCGAGTCGGGGCCGGAACCTGAGGATTCCTCTCCAGTGCTGACATGGATCTTGGGGTACTTCTGGAGTCTCCCCAGGGGAGTCAGTCCTCGTCTCGAATGCGGACATTCACTTGCGCTTTCCTCCAGAGCGGTAGCAGCAGTGTCACACATTCCGCCGCGTGGATCAAAGGATCTATGGTTTTCCCTCGAGTCTTTCCCACGAGGCTTTCCCACGAGGCTTTCCCACAGGGCTGTCCCACGTGCACACATGGTGGGAGTCGATCCTCGGCTTGAACCTCAAGGCAGTGCAGGGACAACAGGTTCCTCTGGAATGGACTGACACATCTGGGGGACTCTTGGAATGGTGGCACGACCCTGGAGTTCCTCTCGCTTTTCCTGTGGAGAGCGCCTCCTCTTGACATGCGACGGGAACGCCGGGAATTCGTTCCCTACGAAACAGGGAAAGGATCCCTCATCTCGGGCTAGGAGGCGGAAACGAGGCTCCCCTGGATGTGTGCGGGACCCTCGTGCTTCCTCTCGAGTGGAGACGGGTATGTCGGGGAACTTCTTGAGTTGCAGCAAGGGTGTGAAGGACCCTTTGGAATTTCCAGTGTTTAGATGTGATTAGCCTCGAGAAGCCTTAGCGGAAATTGGCCTCATCTCGCCTGGAGGGCAAAACCTCCTGGATTTTCTCGAGTTGCGGCAGGTGCTCTCGACTTACGACGGGGACCTCAGGGACCCGCTCTGGTGGCCTCAGGAAAGGCCAGTCCCTATGCGAGTTCCTCGGGGGACTCTCGGGATCCCTCTCCCGTCGATGCCGGGGCCTAAGACCTTGTGTGGAGTCGGGGCCGGAACCTGAGGATTCCTCTCCAGTGCTGACATGGATCTTGGGGTACTTCTGGAGTCTCCCCAGGGGAGTCAGTCCTCGTCTCGAATGCGGGCATGCACTTGCGCTTTCCTCCAGAGCGGTAGCAGCAGTGTCACACATTCCGCCACCTGGATCAAAGGATCTATGGTTTTCCCTCGAGTCTTTCCCACGAGTCTTTCCCACGAGGCTTTCCCACAGGGCTGTCCCACGTGCACACGTGGTGGGAGTCGATCCTCGGCTTGAACCTCAAGGCAGTGCATGGAAAACAGGTTCCTCTGGAATGGACTGACACATCTGGGGGACTCTTGGAATGGTGGCACGACCCTGGAGTTCCTCTCGCCTTTCCTGTGGAGAGCGCCTCCTATTGAGATGCGACGGGAACGCCGGGAATTCTTTCCCTACGAAACAGGGAAAGGATCCCTCATCTCGAGCTAGGAGGCGGAAACGGGGCTCCCCTGGATGTGTGCGGGACCCTCGTACTTCCTCTCGAGTGGAGACGGGTATGTCGGGGAACTTCTTGAGTTGCAGCAAGGGTGTGAAGGACCCTTTGGAAGTTCCAGTGGTAAGATGTGATTAGCCTCCTGAAGCCTCAGGGAAATGGGTCTCATCTCGCCTGGAGGGCAAAACCTCCTGGATTTTCTCGAGTTGCGGCAGGTGCTCTCGAATTACGATGGGGACCTCAGGGACCCGCTCTGGTATCCTCAGGAAAGGCCAGTCCCCATGCGAGTTCCTCGGGGGCCTCTCGGGATTCCTCTCCCGTCGATGCCAGGGCCTAAGACCTTGTGTGGAGTCGGGGCCGGAACCTGAGGATTCCTCTCCAGTGCTGACATGGATCTTGGGTACTTCTGGAGTCTCCCCAGGGGAGTCAGTCCTCGTCTCGAATGCAGGCATGCACTTGCGCTTTCCTCCAGAGCGGTAGCAGCAGTGTCACACATTCCGCCGCGTGGATCAAAGGATCTATGGTTTTCCCTCGAGTCTTTCCCAAGAGGCTTTCCCACGAGGCTTTCCCACAGGGCTGTCCCACGTGCACACGTAGTGGGAGTCGATCCTCGGCTTGAACGTCAAGGCAGTGCAGGGAAAACAGGTTCCTCTGGAATGGACTGACACATCTGGGGGACTCTTGGAATGGTGGCACGACCCTGGAGTTCCTCTCACCTTTCCTGTGGAGAGCGCCTCCTCTTGAGATGCGACGGGAACGCCGGGAATTCTTTCCCTACGAAACAGGGAAAGGATCCCTCATCTCGAGCTAGGAGGCGGAAACGGGGCTCCCCTGGATGTGTGCGGGACCCTCGTGCTTCCTCTCGAGTGGAGACGGGTATTTCGGGGAACTTCTTGAGTCACAGCAAGGGCATGAAGGACCCTTTGGAAGTTCCAGTGGTTAGATGCGATTAGCCTCGAGAAGCCTCAGCGGAAATGGGCCTCATCTCGCCTGGAGGGCAAAACCTCCTGGATTTTCTCGAGTTGCGGCAGGTGCTCTCGACTTACGACGGGGACCTCAGGGACCCGCTCTGGTGGCCTCAGGAAAGGCCAGTCCCTATGCGAGTTCCTCGGGGGACTCTCGGGATCCCTCTCCCGTCGATGCCGGGGCCTAAGACCTTGTGTGGAGTCGGGGCCGGAACCTGAGGATTCCTCTCCAGTGCTGACATGGATCTTGGGGTACTTCTGGAGTCTCCCCAGGGGAGTCAGTCCTCGTCTCGAATGCGGGCATGCACTTGCGCTTTCCTCCAGAGCGGTAGCAGCAGTGTCACACATTCCGCCACCTGGATCAAAGGATCTATGGTTTTCCCTCGAGTCTTTCCCACGAGGCTTTCCCACGAGGCTTTCCCACAGGGCTGTCCCACGTGCACACGTGGTGGGAGTCGATCCTCGGCTTGAACCTCAAGGCAGTGCATGGAAAACAGGTTCCTCTGGAATGGACTGACACATCTGGGGGACTCTTGGAATGGTGGCACGACCCTGGAGTTCCTCTCGCCTTTCCTGTGGAGAGCGCCTCCTATTGAGATGCGACGGGAACGCCGGGAATTCTTTCCCTACGAAACAGGGAAAGGATCCCTCATCTCGAGCTAGGAGGCGGAAACGGGGCTCCCCTGGATGTGTGCGGGACCCTCGTACTTCCTCTCGAGTGGAGACGGGTATGTCGGGGAACTTCTTGAGTTGCAGCAAGGGTGTGAAGGACCCTTTGGAAGTTCCAGTGGTAAGATGTGATTAGCCTCCTGAAGCCTCAGGGAAATGGGTCTCATCTCGCCTGGAGGGCAAAACCTCCTGGATTTTCTCGAGTTGCGGCAGGTGCTCTCGAATTACGATGGGGACCTCAGGGACCCGCTCTGGTATCCTCAGGAAAGGCCAGTCCCCATGCGAGTTCCTCGGGGGCCTCTCGGGATTCCTCTCCCGTCGATGCCAGGGCCTAAGACCTTGTGTGGAGTCGGGGCCGGAACCTGAGGATTCCTCTCCAGTGCTGACATGGATCTTGGGTACTTCTGGAGTCTCCCCAGGGGAGTCAGTCCTCGTCTCGAATGCGGGCATGCACTTGCGCTTTCCTCCAGAGCGGTAGCAGCAGTGTCACACATTCCGCCGCGTGGATCAAAGGATCTATGGTTTTCCCTCGAGTCTTTCCCACGAGGCTTTCCCACGAGGCTTTCCCACAGGGCTGTCCCACGTGCACACGTAGTGGGAGTCGATCCTCGGCTTGAACGTCAAGGCAGTGCAGGGAAAACAGGTTCCTCTGGAATGGACTGACACATCTGGGGGACTCTTGGAATGGTGGCACGACCCTGGAGTTCCTCTCACCTTTCCTGTGGAGAGCGCCTCCTCTTGAGATGCGACGGGAACGCCGGGAATTCTTTCCCTACGAAACAGGGAAAGGATCCCTCATCTCGAGCTAGGAGGCGGAAACGGGGCTCCCCTGGATGTGTGCGGGACCCTCGTGCTTCCTCTCTAGTGGAGACGGGTATTTCGGGGAACTTCTTGAGTCACAGCAAGGGCATGAAGGACCCTTTGGAAGTTCCAGTGGTTAGATGCGATTAGCCTCGAGAAGCCTCAGCGGAAATGGGCCTCATCTCGCCTGGAGGGCAAAACCTCCTGGATTTTCTCGAGTTGCGGCAGGTGCTCTCGACTTACGACGGGGACCTCAGGGACCCGCTCTGGTGGCCTCAGGAAAGGCCAGTCCCCATGAGAGTTCCACGGGTGCCTCTCGGGATTCCTCTGCCGTCGATGCCGGGGCCTAAGACCTTGTGTGGAATCGGGGCCCGAACCTGAGGATTCCTCTCAAGTGCTGACATGGATCTTGGGGGTACTTCTGGAGTCTCCCCAGGGGAGTCAGTCCTCGTCTCGAATGCGGACATGCACTTGAGCTTTCCTCCTGAGCGGTAGCAGCAGTGTCACGCAGTCCAGCGGGTGGATCAAAGGATCTATGGTTTTCCCTCGAGTATTTCCCACGAGGCTTTCCCACGAGGCTTTCCCACAGGGCTGTCCCACGTACACACGTGGTGGGAGTCGATCCTCGGCTTGAACGTCAAGGCAGTGCATGGAAAAAAGGTTCCTCTGGAATGGACTGACACATCTGGGGGACTCTTGGAATGGTGGCACTACCCTGGAGTTCCTCTCGCCTTTCCTGTGGAGAGCGCCTCCTCTTGAGTTGCGACAGGAACGCCAGGAATTCTTTTCCTACGAAACAGGGAAAGGATCCCTCATCTCGAGCTAAGAGGCGGAAACGGGGCTCCCCTGGATTGTGCGGGACCCTCGTGCTTCCTCTCGAGTGGAGACGGGTATGTCGGGGAACTTCTTGAGTTGCAGGAAAGGTGTGAAGGACCCTTTGGAAGTTCCAGTGGTTAGATGTGATTAGCCTCGAGAAGCCTCCGCGGAAATGGGCCTCATTTCTCCTGGAGGGCAAAACCTCCTGGATTTTCTCGAGTTGCGGCAGGTGCTCTCGACTTACGACGGGGACCTCAGGGAACCGCTCTGGTGGCCTCAGGAAAGGCCAGTCCCCATGCGAGTTCCTCGGGGGCTTCTCGGGATTCCTCTCCCGTCGATGCCGGGGCCTAAGACCTTGTGTAGTCGGGGCCGGAACCTGAGGATTCCTCTCCAGTGCTGACATGAACCTTGGGGTACTTCTGGAGTCTCCCCAGGGGAGTCAATCCTCGTCTCGAATGCGGGTATGCACTTGCGCTTTCATCCAGAGCGGTAGCAGCAGTGTCACGCAGTCCGCCGCGTGGATCAAATGATCTATGGTTTTCCCTCGAGTCTTTCCCACGAGGCTTTCCCAGGAGGCTTTCCCACAGGGCTGTCCCACGTGCACACGTGGTGGGAGTCGATCCTCGGCTTGAACGTCAAGGAAGTGCAGGGAAAACAGGTTCCTCTGGAATGGACTGACACATCTGGGGGACTCTTGGAATGGTGGCACTATTCTGGAGTTCCTATCGCCTTTCCTGTGGAGAGCACCTCCTCTTGAGATGCGACGGGAACGCCGGGAATTCGTTCCCTACGAAACAGGGAAAGGATCCCTCATTCGAGCTAGGAGGCGGAAACGGGGCTCCCTGGATGTGTGCGGGACCCTCGTGCTTCCTCTCGAGTGGAGACGGGTATGTCGGGGAACTTCTTGAGTTGCAGCAAGGGAGTGAAGGACCCTTTGGAAGTTCCAGTGGTTAGATGTGATTAGCCTCGAGAAGCCTCAGCGGAAATGGGCCTCATCTCGCCTGGAGGGCAAAACCTCCTGGATTTTCTCGAGTTGCGGCAGGTGCTCTCGACTTACGACGGGGACCTCAGGGACCCGCTCTGGTGGCCTCAGGAAAGGCCAGTCCCCATGCGAGTTCCTCGGGGGCCTCTCGGGATTCCTCTCCCATCGATGCCGGGGCCTAAGACCTTGTGTGGAGTCGGGGCCGGAACCTGAGGATTCCTCTCCAGTGCTGACATGGATCTTGGGGTACTTCTGGAGTCTCCCCAGGGGAGTCAGTCCTCGTCTCGAATGCGGGCATGCACTTGCGCTTTCCTCCAGAGCGGTAGCAGCAGTGTCACACATTCCGCCACCTGGATCAAAGGATCTATGGTTTTCCCTCGAGTCTTTCCCACGAGGCTTTCCCACGAGGCTTTCCCACAGGGCTGTCCCACGTGCACACGTGGTGGGAGTCGATCCTCGGCTTGAACGTCAAGGCAGTGCATGGAAAACAGGTTCCTCTGGAATGGACTGACACATCTGGGGGACTCTTGGAATGGTGGCACGACCCTGGAGTTCCTCTCGCCTTTCCTGTGGAGAGCTCCTCCTATTGAGATGCGACGGGAACGCCGGGAATTCTTTCCCTACGAAACAGGGAAAGGATCCCTCATCTCGAGCTAGGAGGCGGAAACGGGGCTCCCCTGGATGTGTGCGGGACCCTCGTACTTCCTCTCGAGTGGAGACGGGTATGTCGGGGAACTTCTTGAGTTGCAGCAAGGGTGTGAAGGACCCTTTGGAAGTTCCAGTGGTAAGATGTGATTAGCCTCCTGAAGCCTCAGGGAAATGGGTCTCATCTCGCCTGGAGGGCAAAACCTCCTGGATTTTCTCGAGTTGCGGCAGGTGCTCTCGAATTACGATGGGGACCTCAGGGACCCGCTCTGGTATCCTCAGGAAAGGCCAGTCCCCATGCGAGTTCCACGGGGGCCTCTCGGGATTCCTCTCCCGTCGATGCCAGGGCCTAAGACCTTGTGTGGAGTCGGGGCCGGAACCTGAGGATTCCTCTCCAGTGCTGACATGGATCTTGGGTACTTCTGGAGTCTCCCCAGGGGAGTCAGTCCTCGTCTCGAATGCGGGCATGCACTTGCGCTTTCCTCCAGAGCGGTAGCAGCAGTGTCACACATTCCGCCGCGTGGATCAAAGGATCTATGGTTTTCCCTCGAGTCTTTCCCACGAGGCTTTCCCACGAGGCTTTCCCACAGGGCTGTCCCACGTGCACACGTAGTGGGAGTCGATCTTCGGCTTGAACGTCAAGGCAGTGCAGGGAAAACAGGTTCCTCTGGAATGGATTGACACATCTGGGGAACTCTTGGAATGGTGGCACGACCCTGGAGTTCCTCTCACCTTTCCTGTGGAGAGCGCCTCCTCTTGAGATGCGACGGGAACGCCGGGAATTCTTTCCCTACGAAACAGGGAAAGGATCCCTCATCTCGAGCTAGGAGGCGGAAACGGGGCTCCCCTGGATGTGTGCGGGACCCTCGTGCTTCCTCTCGAGTGGAGACGGGTATTTCGGGGAACTTCTTGAGTCACAGCAAGGGCATGAAGGACCCTTTGGAAGTTCCAGTGGTTAGATGCGATTAGCCTCGAGAAGCCTCAGCGGAAATGGGCCTCATCTCGCCTGGAGGGCAAAACCTCCTGGATTTTCTCGAGTTGCGGCAGGTGCTCTCGACTTACGACGGGGACCTCAGGGACCCGCTCTGGTGGCCTCAGGAAAGGCCAGTCCCCATGAGAGTTCCACGGGTGCCTCTCGGGATTCCTCTGCCGTCGATGCCGGGGCCTAAGACCTTGTGTGGAATCGGGGCCGGAACCTGAGGATTCCTCTCAAGTGCTGACAGGGATCTTGGGGGTACTTCTGGAGTCTCCCCAGGGGAGTCAGTCCTCGTCTCGAATGCGGGCATGCACTTGAGCTTTCCTCCTGAGCGGTAGCAGCAGTGTCACGCAGTCCAGCGGGTGGATCAAAGGATCTATGGTTTTCCCTCGAGTATTTCCCACGAGGCTTTCCCACGAGGCTTTCCCACAGGGCTGTCCCACGTGCACACGTGGTGGGAGTCGATCCTCGGCTTGAACGTCAAGGCAGTGCATGGAAAAAAGGTTCCTCTGGAATGGACTGACACATCTGGGGGACTCTTGGAATGGTGGCACTACCCTGGAGTTCCTCTCGCCTTTCCTGTGGAGAGCGCCTCCTCTTGAGTTGCGAAAGGAACGCCAGGAATTCTTTTCCTACGAAACAGGGAAAGGATCCCTCATCTCGAGCTAAGAGGCGGAAACGGGGCTCCCCTGGATTGTGCGGGACCCTCGTGCTTCCTCTCGAGTGGAGACGGGTATGTCGGGGAACTTCTTGAGTTGCAGGAAAGGTGTGAAGGACCCTTTGGAAGTTCCAGTGGTTAGATGTGATTAGCCTCGAGAAGCCTCAGCGGAAATGGGCCTCATTTCTCCTGGAGGGCAAAACCTCCTGGATTTTCTCGAGTTGCGGCAGGTGCTCTCGACTTACGACGGGGACCTCAGGGTACCGCTCTGGTGGCCTCAGGAAAGGCCAGTCCCCATGCGAGTTCCTCGGGGGCTTCTCGGGATTCCTCTCCCGTCGATGCCGGGGCCTAAGACCTTGTGTAGTCGGGGCCGGAACCTGAGGATTCCTCTCCAGTGCTGACATGAACCTTGGGGTACTTCTGGAGTCTCCCCAGGGGAGTCAATCCTCGTCTCGAATGCGGGTATGCACTTGCGCTTTCATCCAGAGCGGTAGCAGCAGTGTCACGCAGTCCGCCGCGTGGATCAAATGATCTATGGTTTTCCCTCGAGTCTTTCCCACGAGGCTTTCCCAGGAGGCTTTCCCACAGGGCTGTCCCACGTGCACACGTGGTGGGAGTCGATCCTCGGCTTGAACGTCAAGGAAGTGCAGGGAAAACAGGTTCCTCTGGAATGGACTGACACATCTGGGGGACTCTTGGAATGGTGGCACTATTCTGGAGTTCCTATCGCCTTTCCTGTGGAGAGCACCTCCTCTTGAGATGCGACGGGAACGCCGGGAATTCGTTCCCTACGAAACAGGGAAAGGATCCCTCATTCGAGCTAGGAGGCGGAAACGGGGCTCCCTGGATGTGTGCGGGACCCTCGTGCTTCCTCTCGAGTGGAGACGGGTATGTCGGGGAACTTCTTGAGTTGCAGCAAGGGAGTGAAGGACCCTTTGGAAGTTCCAGTGGTTAGATGTGATTAGCCTCGAGAAGCCTCAGCGGAAATGGGCCTCATCTCGCCTGGAGGGCAAAACCTCCTGGATTTTCTCGAGTTGCGGCAGGTGCTCTCGACTTACGACGGGGACCTCAGGGACCCGCTCTGGTGGCCTCAGGAAAGGCCAGTCCCCATGCGAGTTCCTCGGGGGCCTCTCGGGATTCCTCTCCCATCGATGCCGGGGCCTAAGACCTTGTGTGGAGTCGGGGCCGGAACCTGAGGATTCCTCTCCAGTGCTGACATGGATCTTGGGGTACTTCTGGAGTCTCCCCAGGGGAGTCAGTCCTCGTCTCGAATGCGGGGATGCACTTGCGCTTTCCTCCAGAGCGGTAGCAGCAGTGTCACGCATTCCGCCGCGTGTATCAAAGGATCTATGGTTTTCCCTCGAGTCTTTCCCACGAGGCTTTCCCACGAGGCTTTCCCACAGGGCGGTCCCACGTGCACACGTGGTGAGAGTCGATCCTCGGCTTGAACCTCAAGGCAGTGCATTGAAAACAGGTTCCTCTGGAATGGACTGACACATCTGGGGGACTCTTGGAATGGTGGCACGACCCTGGAGTTCCTCTCGCCTTTCCTGTGGAGAGCGCCTCCTCTTGAGATGCGACGGGAACGCCGGGAATTCTTTCCCTACGAAACAGGGAAAGGATCCCTCATCTCGAGCTAGGAGGCGGAAACGGGGCTCCCCTGGATGTGTGCGGGACCCTTGTGCTTCCTCTCGAGTGGAGACGGGTATGTCGGGGAACTTCTTGAGTTGCAGCAAGGGTGTGAAGGACCCTTTGGAAGTTCCAGTGGTTAGATGTGATTAGCCTCGAGAAGCCTCAGCGGAAATGGGCCTCATCTCGCCTGGAGGGCAAAACCTCCTGGATTTTCTCGAGTTGCGGCAGGTGCTCTCGACTTACGACGGGGACCTCAGGGACCCGCTCTGGTGGCCTCAGGAAAGGCCAGTCCCCATGCGAGTTCCTCGGGGGCCTGTCGGGATTCCTCTCCCGTCGATGCCGGGGCCTAAGACCTTGTGTGGAGTCGGGGCCGGAACCTGAGGATTCCTCTCCAGTGCTGACATGGATCTTGGGGTACTTCTGGAGTCTCCCCAGGGGAGTCAGTCCTCGTCTCGAATGCGGGCATGCACTTGCGCTTTCCTCCAGAGCGGTAGCAGCAGTGTCACACATTCCGCCACCTGGATCAAAGGATCTATGGTTTTCCCTCGAGTCTTTCCCACGAGGCTTTCCCAGGAGGCTTTCCCACAGGGCTGTCCCACGTGCACACGTGGTGGGAGTCGATCCTCGGCTTGAACGTCAAGGAAGTGCAGGGAAAACAGGTTCCTCTGGAATGGACTGACACATCTGGGGGACTCTTGGAATGGTGGCACTATTCTGGAGTTCCTATCGCCTTTCCTGTGGAGAGCACCTCCTCTTGAGATGCGACGGGAACGCCGGGAATTCGTTCCCTACGAAACAGGGAAAGGATCCCTCATTCGAGCTAGGAGGCGGAAACGGGGCTCCCTGGATGTGTGCGGGACCCTCGTGCTTCCTCTCGAGTGGAGACGGGTATGTCGGGGAACTTCTTGAGTTGCAGCAAGGGAGTGAAGGACCCTTTGGAAGTTCCAGTGGTTAGATGTGATTAGCCTCGAGAAGCCTCAGCGGAAATGGGCCTCATCTCGCCTGGAGGGCAAAACCTCCTGGATTTTCTCGAGTTGCGGCAGGTGCTCTCGACTTACGACGGGGACCTCAGGGACCCGCTCTGGTGGCCTCAGGAAAGGCCAGTCCCCATGCGAGTTCCTCGGGGGCCTCTCGGGATTCCTCTCCCATCGATGCCGGGGCCTAAGACCTTGTGTGGAGTCGGGGCCGGAACCTGAGGATTCCTCTCCAGTGCTGACATGGATCTTGGGGTACTTCTGGAGTCTCCCCAGGGGAGTCAGTCCTCGTCTCGAATGCGGGGATGCACTTGCGCTTTCCTCCAGAGCGGTAGCAGCAGTGTCACGCATTCCGCCGCGTGTATCAAAGGATCTATGGTTTTCCCTCGAGTCTTTCCCACGAGGCTTTCCCACGAGGCTTTCCCACAGGGCGGTCCCACGTGCACACGTGGTGGGAGTCGATCCTCGGCTTGAACCTCAAGGCAGTGCATTGAAAACAGGTTCCTCTGGAATGGACTGACACATCTGGGGGACTCTTGGAATGGTGGCACGACCCTGGAGTTCCTCTCGCCTTTCCTGTGGAGAGCGCCTCCTCTTGAGATGCGACGGGAACGCCGGGAATTCTTTCCCTACGAAACAGGGAAAGGATCCCTCATCTCGAGCTAGGAGGCGGAAACGGGGCTCCCCTGGATGTGTGCGGGACCCTCGTGCTTCCTCTCGAGTGGAGACGGGTATGTCGGGGAACTTCTTGAGTTGCAGCAAGGGTGTGAAGGACCCTTTGGAAGTTCCAGTGGTTAGATGTGATTAGCCTCGAGAAGCCTCAGCGGAAATGGGCCTCATCTCGCCTGGAGGGCAAAACCTCCTGGATTTTCTCGAGTTGCGGCAGGTGCTCTCGACTTAAGACGGGGACCTCAGGGACCCGCTCTGGTGGCCTCAGGAAAGGCCAGTCCCCATGCGAGTTCCTCGGGGGCCTCTTGGGATTCCTCTGCCGTCGATGCCGGGGCCTAAGACCTTGTGTGGAGTCGGGGCCGGAACCTGAGGATTCCTCTCCAGTGCTGACATGGATCTTGGGGTACTTCTGGAGTCTCCCCAGGGGAGTCAGTCCTCGTCTCGAATGCGGGCATGCACTTGCGCTTTCCTCCAGAGCGGTAGCAGCAGTGTCACACATTCCGCCACCTGGATCAAAGGATCTATGGTTTTCCCTCGAGTCTTTCCCACGAGGCTTTCCCACGAGGCTTTCCCACAGGGCTGTCCCACGTGCACACGTGGTGGGAGTCGATCCTCGGCTTGAACGTCAAGGCAGTGCATGGAAAACAGGTTCCTCTGGAATGGACTGACACATCTGGGGGACTCTTGGAATGGTGGCACGACCCTGGAGTTCCTCTCGCCTTTCCTGTGGAGAGCTCCTCCTATTGAGATGCGACGGGAACGCCGGGAATTCTTTCCCTACGAAACAGGGAAAGGATCCCTCATCTCGAGCTAGGAGGCGGAAACGGGGCTCCCCTGGATGTGTGCGGGACCCTCGTACTTCCTCTCGAGTGGAGACGGGTATGTCGGGGAACTTCTTGAGTTGCAGCAAGGGTGTGAAGGACCCTTTGGAAGTTCCAGTGGTAAGATGTGATTAGCCTCCTGAAGCCTCAGGGAAATGGGTCTCATCTCGCCTGGAGGGCAAAACCTCCTGGATTTTCTCGAGTTGCGGCAGGTGCTCTCGAATTACGATGGGGACCTCAGGGACCCGCTCTGGTATCCTCAGGAAAGGCCAGTCCCCATGCGAGTTCCACGGGGGCCTCTCGGGATTCCTCTCCCGTCGATGCCAGGGCCTAAGACCTTGTGTGGAGTCGGGGCCGGAACCTGAGGATTCCTCTCCAGTGCTGACATGGATCTTGGGTACTTCTGGAGTCTCCCCAGGGGAGTCAGTCCTCGTCTCGAATGCGGGCATGCACTTGCGCTTTCCTCCAGAGCGGTAGCAGCAGTGTCACACATTCCGCCGCGTGGATCAAAGGATCTATGGTTTTCCCTCGAGTCTTTCCCACGAGGCTTTCCCACGAGGCTTTCCCACAGGGCTGTCCCACGTGCACACGTAGTGGGAGTCGATCCTCGGCTTGAACGTCAAGGCAGTGCAGGGAAAACAGGTTCCTCTGGAATGGACTGACACATCTGGGGAACTCTTGGAATGGTGGCACGACCCTGGAGTTCCTCTCACCTTTCCTGTGGAGAGCGCCTCCTCTTGAGATGCGACGGGAACGCCGGGAATTCTTTCCCTACGAAACAGGGAAAGGATCCCTCATCTCGAGCTAGGAGGCGGAAACGGGGCTCCCCTGGATGTGTGCGGGACCCTCGTGCTTCCTCTCGAGTGGAGACGGGTATTTCGGGGAACTTCTTGAGTCACAGCAAGGGCATGAAGGACCCTTTGGAAGTTCCAGTGGTTAGATGCGATTAGCCTCGAGAAGCCTCAGCGGAAATGGGCCTCATCTCGCCTGGAGGGCAAAACCTCCTGGATTTTCTCGAGTTGCGGCAGGTGCTCTCGACTTACGACGGGGACCTCAGGGACCCGCTCTGGTGGCCTCAGGAAAGGCCAGTCCCCATGCGAGTTCCTCGGGGGCCTGTCGGGATTCCTCTCCCGTCGATGCCGGGGCCTAAGACCTTGTGTGGAGTCGGGGCCGGAACCTGAGGATTCCTCTCCAGTGCTGACATGGATCTTGGGGTACTTCTGGAGTCTCCCCAGGGGAGTCAGTCCTCGTCTCGAATGCGGGCATGCACTTGCGCTTTCCTCCAGAGCGGTAGCAGCAGTGTCACACATTCCGCCACCTGGATCAAAGGATCTATGGTTTTCCCTCGAGTCTTTCCCACGAGGCTTTCCCAGGAGGCTTTCCCACAGGGCTGTCCCACGTGCACACGTGGTGGGAGTCGATCCTCGGCTTGAACGTCAAGGAAGTGCAGGGAAAACAGGTTCCTCTGGAATGGACTGACACATCTGGGGGACTCTTGGAATGGTGGCACTATTCTGGAGTTCCTATCGCCTTTCCTGTGGAGAGCACCTCCTCTTGAGATGCGACGGGAACGCCGGGAATTCGTTCCCTACGAAACAGGGAAAGGATCCCTCATTCGAGCTAGGAGGCGGAAACGGGGCTCCCTGGATGTGTGCGGGACCCTCGTGCTTCCTCTCGAGTGGAGACGGGTATGTCGGGGAACTTCTTGAGTTGCAGCAAGGGAGTGAAGGACCCTTTGGAAGTTCCAGTGGTTAGATGTGATTAGCCTCGAGAAGCCTCAGCGGAAATGGGCCTCATCTCGCCTGGAGGGCAAAACCTCCTGGATTTTCTCGAGTTGCGGCAGGTGCTCTCGACTTACGACGGGGACCTCAGGGACCCGCTCTGGTGGCCTCAGGAAAGGCCAGTCCCCATGCGAGTTCCTCGGGGGCCTCTCGGGATTCCTCTCCCATCGATGCCGGGGCCTAAGACCTTGTGTGGAGTCGGGGCCGGAACCTGAGGATTCCTCTCCAGTGCTGACATGGATCTTGGGGTACTTCTGGAGTCTCCCCAGTGGAGTCAGTCCTCGTCTCGAATGCGGGGATGCACTTGCGCTTTCCTCCAGAGCGGTAGCAGCAGTGTCACGCATTCCGCCGCGTGTATCAAAGGATCTATGGTTTTCCCTCGAGTCTTTCCCACGAGGCTTTCCCACGAGGCTTTCCCACAGGGCGGTCCCACGTGCACACGTGGTGGGAGTCGATCCTCGGCTTGAACCTCAAGGCAGTGCATTGAAAACAGGTTCCTCTGGAATGGACTGACACATCTGGGGGACTCTTGGAATGGTGGCACGACCCTGGAGTTCCTCTCGCCTTTCCTGTGGAGAGCGCCTCCTCTTGAGATGCGACGGGAACGCCGGGAATTCTTTCCCTACGAAACAGGGAAAGGATCCCTCATCTCGAGCTAGGAGGCGGAAACGGGGCTCCCCTGGATGTGTGCGGGACCCTCGTGCTTCCTCTCGAGTGGAGACGGGTATGTCGGGGAACTTCTTGAGTTGCAGCAAGGGTGTGAAGGACCCTTTGGAAGTTCCAGTGGTTAGATGTGATTAGCCTCGAGAAGCCTCAGCGGAAATGGGCCTCATCTCGCCTGGAGGGCAAAACCTCCTGGATTTTCTCGAGTTGCGGCAGGTGCTCTCGACTTAAGACGGGGACCTCAGGGACCCGCTCTGGTGGCCTCAGGAAAGGCCAGTCCCCATGCGAGTTCCTCGGGGGCCTCTTGGGATTCCTCTCCCGTCGATGCCGGGGCCTAAGACCTTGTGTGGAGTCGGGGCCGGAACCTGAGGATTCCTCTCCAGTGCTGACATGGATCTTGGGGTACTTCTGGAGTCTCCCCAGGGGAGTCAGTCCTCGTCTCGAATGCTACCATGCACTTGCGCTTTCCTCCGGAGCGGTAGCAGCAGTGTCACACATTCCGCCGCGTGGATCAAAAGATCTATGGTTTTCCCTCGAGTCTTTCCCACGAGGCTTTCCCACGAGGCTTTCCCACAGGGCTGTCCCACGTGCACACGTGGAGGGATTCGATCCTCGGCTTGAACGTCAAGTCAGTGCAGCGAAAACAGGTTCCTCTGGAATGGACTGACACATCTGGGGGACTCTTGGAATGGTGGCATACCCTGGAGTTCCTCTCGCCTTTCCTGTGGAGAGCGCCTCCTCTTGAGATGCGACGGGAACGCCGGGAATTCTTTCCCTACGAAACAGGGAAAGGATCCCTCATCTCGAGCTAGGAGGCGGAAACGGGGCTCCCCTGGATGTGTGCGGGACCCTCGTGCATCCTCTCGAGTGGAGACGGGTATTTCGAGGAACTTCTTGAGTTACAGCCAGGGCGTGAAGGACCCTTTGGAAGTTCCAGTGGTTAGATGTGATTAGCCTCGAGAAGCCTCAGCGGAAATGGGCCTCATCTCGCCTGGAGGGCAAAACCTCCTGGATTTTCTCGAGTTGCGGCAGGTGCTCTCGACTTACGACGTGGACCTCAGGGACCCGCACTGGTGGCCTCAGGAAAGGCCAGTCCCCATGAGAGTTCCACGGGGGCCTCTCGGGATTCCTCTGCCGTCGATGCCGGGGCCTAAGACCTTGTGTGGAGTCGGGGCCGGAACCTGAGGATTCCTCTCCAGTGCTGACATGGATCTTGGGGTACTTCTGAAGTCTCCCCAGGGGAGTCAGTCCTCGTCTCGAATGCGGGTATTCACTTGCGCTTTCCTCCAGAGCGATAGCAGCAGTGTCACGCAGTCCGCCGCGTGGATCAGAGGATCTATGGTTTTCCCTCGAGTCTTTCCCACGAGGCTTTCCCAGGAGGCTTTCCCACAGGGCTGTCCCACGTGCACACGTGGTGGGAGTGGATCCTCGGCTTGAACGTCAAGGAAGTGCAGGGAAAATAGGTTTCTCTGGAATGGACTGACACATCTGGGGGACTCGTGGAATGGTGGCACGACTCTGGAGTTCCTCTCGCCTTTCCTGTGGAGAGCGCCTCCTCTTGAGATGCGACGGGAACGCCGGGAATTCTTTCCCTACGAAACAGGGAAAGGATCCCTCATCTCGAGCTAGGAGGCGGAAATGGGGCTCCCCTGGATGTGTGCGGGACCCTCGTGCTTCCTCTCGAGTGGAGACGGGTATGTCAGGGAACTTCTTGAGTTGCAGCAAGGGTGTGAAGGACCCCTTGGAAATTCCAGTGGTTAGATGTGATTAGCCTCGAGAAGCCTCAGCAGAAATGGGCCTCATCTCGCCTGGAGGGCAAAACCTCCTGGATTTTCTCGAGTTGCGGCAGGTGCTCTCGACTTACGACGGGGACCTCAGGGACCCGCTCAGGTGGCCTCAGGAAAGGCCAGTCCCCATGCGATTTCCTCGGGGACCTGTCGGGATTCCTTTCCCGTCGATGCCGGGGCCTCAGACCTTGTGTGGAGTCGGGGCCGGAACCTGAGGATTCCTCTCCAGTGCTGACATGGATCTTGGGGTACTTCTGGAGTCTCCCCAGGGGAGTCAGTCCTCGTCTCGAATGCGGGCATGCACTTGCGCTTTCCTCCAGAGCGGTAGCAGCAGTGTCACGCATTCCGCCGCGTGGATCAAAGGATGTATGGTTTTCCCTCGAGTCTTTCCCACGAGGCTTTCCCACGAGGCTTTCCCACAGGGCTGTCCCACGTGCACACGTGGTGGGAGTCGATCCTCGGCTTGAACGTCAAGGCAGTGCAGGGAAAACAGGTTCCTCTGGAATGGACACACATCTGGGGGACTCTTGGAATGGTGGCACGACCCTGGAGTTCCTCTCGCCTTTCCTGTGGAGAGCGCCTCCTCTTGAGATGCGACGGGAACGCCGGGAATTCTTTCCCTACGAAACAGGGAAAAGATCCCTCATCTCGAGCTAGGAGGCGGAAACGAGGCTCCCCTGGATGTGTGCGGAACCCTCGTGCTTCCTCTCGAGTGGAGACGGGTATGTCGGGGAACTTCTTGAGTTGCAGCAAGGGTGTGAAGGACCCTTTGGAAGTTCCAGTGGTTAGATGTGATTAGCCTCGAGAAGCCTCCGCGGAAATGGGCCTCATCTCGCCTGGAGGGCAAAACCTCCTGGATTTTCTCGAGTTGCGGCAGGTCCTCTCGACTTACGACGGGGACCTCAGGGACCCGCTCTGGTGGCCTCAGGAAAGGCCAGTCCCCATGAGAGTTCCACGGGGGCCTCTCGGGATTCCTCTGCCGTCGATGCCGGGGCCTAAGACCTTGTGTGAAGTCGGGGCCGGAACCTGAGGATTCCTCTCCAGTGCTGACATGGATCTTGGGGTACTTCTGGAGTCTCCCCAGGGGAGTCAGTCCTCGTCTCGAATGCGGGCATGCACTTGCGCTTTCCTCCAGAGCGGTAGCAGCAGTGTCACGCAGTCCGCCGCGTGGATCAAAGGATCTATGGTTATCCCTCGAGTCTTTCCCACGAGGCTTTCCCACCAGGCTTTCCCAAAGGGCTGTCCCACGTGCACACGTGGTGGGAGTCGATCCTCGGCTTGAACGTCAAGGCAGTGCAGGGAAAAAAGGTTCCTCTGGAATGGACTGACACATCTGGGTGACTTTTGGAATGGTGGCACGACCCTGGAGTTAATCTCGCCTTTCCTGTGGAGAGCGCCTCCTCTTGAGATGCGACGGGAATGCCAGGAATTCTTTCTCTACGAAACAGGGAAAGGATCCCTCATCTCGAGCTAGGAGGCGGAAACGGGGCTCCCCTGGAAGTGTGCGGGACCCTCGTGCTTCCTCTCGAGTGGAGACGGGTATGTCGGGGAACTTCTTGAGTTGCAACAAGGGTGTGAAGGATCCTTTGGAAGTTCCAGTGGTTAGATGTGATTAGCCTCGAGAAGCCTCAGCGGAAATGGGCCTCATCTCGCCTGGAGGGCAAAACCTCTTGGATTTCCTCGAGTTGCGGCAGGTGCTCTCGACTTACGACGTGGACTTCGGGGACCCGCTCTGGTGGCCTCAGGAAAGGCCAGTCCCCATGCGAGTTCCTCAGGGGCCTCTCGGGATTCCTCTCCCGTCGATGCCGGGGCCTAAGACCTTGTGTGGAGTCGGGGCCGGAACTTGAGGATTCCTCTCCAGTGCTGACATGGATCTTGGGGTACTTCTGGAGTCTCCCCAGGGGAGTCAGTGCTCGTCTCGAATGCGGGCATGCAGTTGCGCTTTCCTCCAGAGCGGTAGCAGCAGTGTCACGCAGTCCGCCGCGTGGATCAAAGGATCTATGGTTTTCCCTCGAGTCTTTCCCAGGAGGCTTTCCCACGAGTCTTTCCCACAGGGCTGTTCCAAGTGCACACGTGTTGGGAGTCGATCCTCGGCTTGAACGTCAAGGCAGTGCAGGGGAAACAGGTTCCTCTGGAATGGACTGACACATCTGGGGGACTCTTGGAATGGTGGCACGACCCTGGAGTTCCTCTCGCCTTTCCTGTGGAGAGCGCCTCCTCTTGAGATGCGACGGGAACGCCGGGAATTCTTTCCCTACGAAACAGGGAAAGGATCCCTCATCTCGAGCTAGGAGGCGGAAACTGGGCTCCCCTGGATGTGTGCGGGACCCTCGTGCTTCCTCTCGAGTGGAGACGGGTATGTCGGGGAACTTCTTGAGTTGCAGCAAGGGTGTGAAGGACCCTTTGGAAGTTCCAGTGGTTAGATGTGATTAGCCTCGAGAAGCCTCCGCGGAAATGGGCCTCATCTCGCCTGGAGGGCAAAACCTCCTGGATTTTCTCGAGTTGCAGCAGGTGCTCTCGACTTACGACGGGGACCTCAGGGACCCGCTCTGGTGGCCTCAGGAAAGGCCAGTCCCCATGCGAGTTCCTCGCGGGCCTCTCGGGATTCCTCTCCCATTGAAGCCGGGGCCTAAGACCTTTTGTGGAGTCGGGGCCGGAACCTGAGGATTACTCTCCACTGATGGCATGGATCTTGGGGTACATCTGGAGTCTCCCCAGGGGAGTCAGTGCTCGTCTCCAATGTGGGCATGCACTTGCGCTTTCCTCCAGAGCGGTAGCAGCAGTGTCACGCAGTCCGCCGCGTGGATCAAATGATCTATGGTTTTCCCTCGAGTCTTTCCCAGGAGGCTTTCCCACGAGGCTTTCCCACAGGGCGGTCCCACGTGCACACGTGTTGGGAGTCGATCCTCGGCTTGAACGTCAAGGCAGTGCAGGGCAAACAGGTTCCTCTGGAATGGACTGACACATCTGGCGGACTCTTGGAATGGTGGCACGACCCTGGAGTTCTCTCGCCTTTCCTGTGGAGAGCGCCTCCTCTTGAGATGTGACGGGAACGCCGGGAATTCTTTCCCTACGAAACAGGGAAAGGATCCCTCATCTCGAGCTAGGAGGCGGAAACGAGGCTCCCCTGGATGTGTGCGGAACCCTCGTGCTTCCTCTCGAGTGGAGACGGGTATGTCGGGGAACTTCTTGAGTTGCAGCAAGGGTGTGAAGGACCCTTTGGAAGTTCCAGTGGTTAGATGTGATTAGCCTCGAGAAGCCTCAGCGGAAATGGGCCTCATCTCGCCTGGAGGGAAAAACCTCCTGGATTTTCTCGAGTTGCGGCAGGTGCTCTCGACTTACGGCGGGGACCTCAGGGACCCACTCTGGTGGCCTCAGGAAGGCCAGTCCCCATGCGAGTTCCTCGGGGGCCTCTCGGGATTCCTTTGCGTCGATGCCGGGGCCTAAGACCTTGTGTGGAGTCGGGGCCGGAACCTGAGGATTCCTCTCCACTGATGACATGGATCTTGGGGTACTTCTGGAGTCTCCCCAGGGGAGTCAGTCCTCGTCTCGAATGCGGGCATGCACCTGCGCTTTCGCCAGAGCGGTAGCAGCAGTGTCACGCAGTCCTCTGCGTGGATCAAAGGTTCTATGGTTTTCCCTCGAGTCTTTCCCACGAGGCTTTCCCACGAGGCTTTCCCACAGGGCTGTCCCACGTGCACACGTTGTGGGAGTCGATCCTCGGCGTGAACGTCAAGGCAGTGCAGGGAAAACAGGTTCCTCTGGAATGGACTGACACATCTGGGGGGCTCTTGGAATGGTGGCACGACCCTGGAGTTCCTCTCGCCTTTCCTGTGGAGAGCGCCTCCTCTTGAGATGCGACGGGAACGCCGGGAATTCTTTCCCTACGAAGCAGGGAAAGGATCCCTCATCTCGAGCTAGGAGGCGGAAACGGGGCTCCCCTGGATGTGTGCGGGACCCTCGTGCTTCCTCTCGAGTGGAGACGGGTATGTCGCGGAACTTCTCGAGTTGCAGCAAGGGTATGAAGGACCCTTTGGAAGTTCCAGTGGTTAGATGTGATTAGCCTCGAGAAGCCTCAGCGGACATGGGCCTCATCTCGCCTGGAGGGCAAAACCTCCTGGATTTTCTCGAGTTGCGGCAGGTGCTCTCGACTTACGACGGGGACCTCAGGGACCCACTCTGGTGGCCTCAGGAAGGCCAGTCCCCATGCGAGTTCCTCGGGGGCCTCTCGGGATTCCTCTCCTGTCGATGCCGGGGCCTAAGACCTTTTGTGGAGTCGGGGCCGGAACCTGAGGATTCCTCTCCAGTGCTGACATGGATCTTGGGGTACTTCTGGAGTCTCCCCAGGGGAGTCAGTGCTCGTCTCGAATGCGAGCATGCACTTGCGCTTTCCTGCAGAGCGGTAGCAGCAGTGTCACGCAGTCCACCACGTGGATCAAAATATCTATGGTTTTCCCTCGAGTCTTTCCCACGAGGCTTTCCCAAGAGGCTTTCCCACAGGGCTGTCCCACGTGCACACGTGGTGGGAGTCGATCCTCGGCTTGAACGTCAAGGCAGTGCAGGGAAAACAGGTTCCTGTGGAATGGACTGACACATCTGGGGGACTCTTGGAATGGTGGCACGACCCTGGAGTTCCTCTCGCCTTCCTGTGGAGAGCGCCTCCTCTTGAGATGCGACGGTAACGCCGTGAAATCTTTCTCTACGAAACAGGGAAAGGATCCCTCATCGCCAGCTAGGAGGCGGAAACGGGGCTCCCCTGGATGTGTGTGGGAGCCTCGTGCTTCCTCTCGAGTGGAGACGGGTATGTCGGGGAACTTCTTGAGTTGCAGCAATGGTGTGAAGGACCCTTTGGAAGTTCCAGTGGTTAGATGTGATTAGCCTCGAGAAGCCTCAGCGGAAATGGGCCTCATCTCGCCTGAAGGGCAAAACCTCCCGGATTTTTTCGAATTGCGGCAGGTGCTCTCGACTTACGACGGGGACCTCAGAGACCCTCTCTGATGGCCTCAGGAAAGGCCAGTCCCCATGCGAGTTCCTCGCGGGCCTCTCGGGATTCCTCTCCCATTGAAGCCGGGGCCTAAGACCTTTTGTGGAGTCGGGGCCGGAACCTGAGGATTACTCTCCACTGATGGCATGGATCTTGGGGTACATCTGGAGTCTCCCCAGGGGAGTCAGTGCTCGTCTCCAATGTGGGCATGCACTTGCGCTTTCCTCCAGAGCGGTAGCAGAAGTGTCACGCAGTCCGCCGCGTGGATCAAAGGATCTATGGTTTTCCCTCGAGTCTTTCCCAGGAGGCTTTCCCACGAGGCTTTCCCACAGGGCGGTCCCACGTGCACACGTGGTGGGAGTCGATCCTCGGCTTGAACGTCAAGGCATTGCAGGGAAAACAGGTTCCTCTGGATGGACTGACACATCTGGGGGATTCTTGGAATGGTGGCACCACCCTGGAGTTCCTCTCGCCTTTCCTGTGGAGAGCGCCTCCTCTTGAGATGCGACTGGAACGACGGTAATTCTTTCCCTACGAAACAGGGAAAGGATCCCTCATCTCGAGCTAGGAGGCGGAAACGGTGCTCCCCTGGATGTGTGCGGGACCCTCGTGCTTCCTCTCGAGTGGAGACGGGTATGTCGGGGAACTTCTTGAGTTGCAGCAAGGGTGTGAAGGACCCTTTGGAAGTTCCAGTGGTTAGATGTGATTAGCCTCGAGAAGCCTCATCGGAAATTGTTCTCATCTCGCCTGGAGGGCAAAACCTCCTGGATTTTCTCGAGTTGCGGCAGGTGCTCTCGACTTACGTCGGGGACCTGATGGACCCACTCTGGTGGCCTCAGGAAAGGCCAGTCCTCATGCGAGTTCCTCGCGGGCCTCTCGGGATTCCTTTGCGTCGATGCCGGGGCCTAAGACCTTGTGTGGAGTCGGGGCCGGAACCTGAGGATTCCTCTCCAGTGCTGACATGATCTTGGGGGTACTTCTGGAGTCTCCCCAGGGGAGTCAGTCCTCGTCTCGAATGCGGGCATGCACCTGCGCTTTCCTCCAGAGCGGTAGCAGCAGTGTCACGCAGTCCTCCGCGTGGATCAAAGGTTCTATGGTTTTCCCTCGAGTCTTTCCCACGAGGCTTTCCCACGAGGCTTTCCCACAGGGCTGTCCCACGTGCACACGTTGTGGGAGTCGATCCTCGGCGTGAACGTCAAGGCAGTGCAGGGAAAACAGGTTCCTGTGGAATGGACTGACACATCTGTGGGGCTCTAGGAATGGTGGCACTACCCTGGAGTTCCTCTCACCTTTCCTGTGGAGAGCGGCTCCTCTTGAGATGCGACGGGAACGCCGGGAATTCTTTCCCTACGAAACAGGGAAAGGATCCCTCATCTCGAGCTAGGAGGCGGAAACGGGGCTCCCCTGGATGTGTGCGGGACCCTCGTGCTTCCTCTCGAGTGGAGACGGGTATGTCGGGGAACTTCTTGAGTTGCAGCAAGGGTGTGAAGGACCCTTTGGAAGTTCCAGTGGTTAGATGTGATTAGCCTCGAGAAGCCTCAGCGGAAATGGGCCTCATCTCGCCTGGAGGGCAAAACCTCCTGGATTTTCTCGAGTTGCGGCAGGTGCTCTCGACTTACGACGGGGACCTCAGGGACCCGCTCTGGTTGCCTCAGGAAAGGCCAGTCACCAAGCGAGTTCCACGGGGGCCTCTCGGGATTCCTCTGCCGTCGATGCCGGGGCCTAAGACCTTGTGTGGAGTCGGGGCCGGAACCTGAGGATTCCTCTCCAGTGCTGACATGGATCTTGGGGTACTTCTGGAGTCTCCCCAGGGGAGTCAGTGCTCGTCTCGAATGCGGGCATGCACTTGCGGTTTCCTCCAGAGCGGTAGCAGCAGTGTCACGAAGTCCGCCGCTAGGATCAAAGGATCTATGCTTTTCCCTCGAGTCTTTCCCACGAGGCTTTCCCACGAGGCTTTCCCACAGGGCTGTCCCACGTGCACACGTGGTGGGAGTCGATCCTCGGCTTGAATGTCAAGGCAGTGCAGGGAAAACAGGATCCTCTGGAATGGACTGACACATCTGGGGGACTCTTGGAATGGTGGCACCACCCTGGAGTTCCTCTCGCCTTTCCTGTGGAGAGCGCCTCCTCTTGAGATGCGACAGGAACGCCGGGAATTCTTTCCCTACGAAACAGGGAAAGGATCCCTCATCTCGAGCTAGGAGGCGGAAACGGGGCTCCCCTGGATGTGTGCGGGACCCTCGTGCTTCCTCTCGAGTGCAGACGGGTATGTCGGGGAACTTCTTGAGTTGCAGCAAGGGTGTGAAGGACCCTTTGGAAGTTTCAGTGGTTAGATGTGATTAGCCTCGAGAAGCCTCAGCGGAAATGGGCCTCATCTCGCGTAGAGGGCAAAACCTCCTGGATTTTCTCGAGTTGCGGCAGGTGCTCTCGACTTACGACGGGGACCTCAGGGAACCGCTCTGGTGGCCTCAGGAAAGGCCAGTCCTCATGCGAGTTCCTCGGGGGCCTCTCGGGATTCCTCTCCCGTCGATGCCGGGGCCTAAGACCTTGTGTGGAGTCGGGGCCGGAACCTGAGGATTCCTCTCCAGTGCTGACATGGATCTTGGGGGTACTTCTGGAGTCTCCCCAGGGGAGTCAGTCCTCGTCTAGAATGCGGGCATGCACTTGCGCTTTCCTCCAGAGCGGTAGCAGCAGTGTCACGCAGTCCGCCGCGTGGATCAAAGGATCTATGGTTTTCCCTCGAGTCTTTCCCACGAGGCTTTCCCTCGAGGCTTTCCCACAGGGCTGTCCCACGTGCACACGTGGTGGGAGTCGATTCTCGGCTTGAACGTCAAGGAAGTGCAGGGAAAACAGGTTCCTCTGAATGGACTGACACATCTGGGGGGCTCTTGGAATGGTGGCACGACCCTGGAGTTCCTCTCGCCTTTCCTGTGGAGAGCGCCTCCTCTTGAGATGCGACGGGAACGCCGGGAATTCTTTCCCTACAAAACAGGGAAAGGATCCCTCTTCTCGAGCTAGGAGGCGGAAACGGGGCTCCCCTGGATGTGTGCGGGACCCTCGTGCTTCCTCTCGAGTGGAGACGGGTATGTCGCGGAACTTCTCGAGTTGCAGCAAGGGTGTGAAGGACCCTTTGGAAGTTCCAGTGGTTAGATGTGATTAGCCTCGAGAAGCCTCAGCGGAAATGGGCCTCATCTCGCCTGGAGGGCAAAACCTCCTGGATTTTCTCGAGTTGCGGCAGGTGCACTCGACTTACGACGGGGACCTCAGGGACCCACTCTGGTGGCCTCAGGAAGGCCTGTCCCCATGCGAGTTCCTCGGGGGCCTCTCGGGATTCCTCTCCCGTCGATGCCGGGGCCTAAGACCTTTTGTGGAGTCGGGGCCGGAACCTGAGGATTCCTCTCCAGTGCTGACATCGATCTTGGGGTACTTCTGGAGTCTCCCCAGGGGAGTCAGTGCTCGTCACGAATGCGAGCATGCACTTGCGCTTTCCTGCAGAGCGGTAGCAGCAGTGTCACGCAGTCCACCACGTGGATCAAAATATCTATGGTTTTCCCTCGAGTCTTTCCCACGAGGCTTTCCCAAGAGGCTTTCCCACAGGGCTGTCCCACGTGCACACGTGGTGGGAGTCGATCCTCGGCTTGAACGTCAAGGCAGTGCAGGGAAAACAGGTTCCTCTGGAATGGACTGACACATCTGGGGGACTCTTGGAATGGTGGCACGACCCTGGAGTTCCTCTCGCCTTCCTGTGGAGAGCGCCTCCTCTTGAGATGCGACGGGAACGCCGTGAAATCTTTCTCTACGAAACAGGGAAAGAATCCCTCATCGCCAGCTAGGAGGCGGAAACGGGGCTCCCCTGGATGTATGTGGGACCCTCGTGCTTCCTCTCGAGTGGAGACGGGTATGTCGGGGAACTTCTTGAGTTGCAGCAATGGTGTGAAGGACCCTTTGGAAGTTCCAGTGGTTAGATGTGATTAGCCTCGAGAAACCTCAGCGGAAATGGGCCTCATCTCGCCTGGAGGGCTAAACCTCCCGGATTTTTTCGAATTGCGGCAGGTGATCTCGACTTACGACGGGGACCTCAGAGACCCGCTCTGATGGCCTCAGGAAAGGCCAGTCCCCATGCGAGTTCCTCGGGGGCCTCTCGGGATTCCTCTCCCGTTGAAGCCGGGGCCTAAGACCTTTTGTGGAGTCGGGGCCGGAACCTGAGGATTACACTCCAGGGCTGACATGGATCTTGGGGTACTTCTGGAGTCCCCCCGGGGGAGTCAGTGCTCGTCTCGAATGCGGGCATGCACTTGCATTTTCCTCCAGAGCGGTAGCAACAGTGTCACGCAGCCTACCGCGTAGATCAAAGGATCTATGGTTTTCCCTCGAGTCTTTCCACGAGGCTTTCCCAATAGGCTTTCCCACAGGGCTGTCCCCCGTGCACAGGTGGTGGGAGTCGATCCTCGGCTTGAACGTCAAGGCAGTGCAGGGAAAACAGGTTCCTCTGGAATGGACTGACACATCAGGGGGACTCTTGGAATGGTGGCACGACCCTGGAGTTCCTCTCTCCTTTCCTGTGGAGAACGCCTCCTCTTGAGATGCGACGGGAACGCCGGGAATTCTTTCCCTACGAAATAGGGAAAGGATCCCTCATCTCGAGCTAGGAGGCGGAAACGGGGCTCCCCAGGATGTGTGCGGGACCCTCGTGCTTCCTCTCGAGTGGAGACGGGTATGTCGGGGAACTTCTTGAGTTGCAGCAACGGTGTGAAGGACCCTTTGGAAGTTCCAGTGGTTAGATGTGATTAACCTCGAGAAGCTTCAGCGGAAATGGGCCTCATCTCGCCTGGAGGGCAAAACCTCCTGGATTTTCTCGAGTTGAGGTAGGTGCTCTCGACTTACGACGGGGACGTCAGGGACCCGCTCTGGTGGCCTCAGGAAAGGCCAGTCCCCATGCGAGTTCCTCGGAGGTGTCTCGGAATTCCTATCCCTTCGATGCCGGGGCCTAAGACCTTGTGTGGAGTCGGGGCCGGAACCTGAGGATTCCTCTCCAGTGCTGACATGGATCTTGGGGTACTTCTGGAGTCTCCCCAGGGGAGTCAGTCCTCGTCTCGAATGCGGGCATGCACTTGCGCTTTCCTCCAGAGCGGTAGCAGCAATGTCACGCAGTCCGCCGCGAGGATCAAAGGATCTAAGGTTTTCCCTCCAGTCTTTCCCAGGAGGCTTTCCCACCAGGCTTTCCCACAGGGCTGTCCCACGTGCACACGTGGTGGGAGTCGATCCTCGGCTTGAACGTCAAGGCAGTGCAGGGAAAACAGGTTCCTCTGGAATGGACTGACACATCTGGGGGACTCTTGGAATGGTGGCACGACCCTGGAGTTCCTCTCTCCTTTCCTGTGGAGAGCGCCTCCTCTTGAGATGCGACGGGAACGCCGGGAATTCTTTCCCTACGAAACAGGGAAAAGATCCCTCATCTCGAGCTAGGAGGCGGAAACGAGGCTCCCCTGGATGTGTGCGGAACCCTCGTGCTTCCTCTCGAGTGGAGACGGGTATGTCGGGGAACTTCTTGAGTTGCAGCAAGGGTGTGAAGGACCCTTTGGAAGTTCCAGTGGTTAGATGTGATTAGCCTCGAGAAGCCTCCGCGGAAATGGGCCTCATCTCGCCTGGAGGGCAAAACCTCCTGGATTTTCTCGAGTTGCGGCAGGTCCTCTCGACTTACGACGGGGACCTCAGGGACCCGCTCTGGTGGCCTCAGGAAAGGCCAGTCCCCATGAGAGTTCCACGGGGGCCTCTCGGGATTCCTCTGCCGTCGATGCCGGGGCCTAAGACCTTGTGTGAAGTCGGGGCCGGAACCTGAGGATTCCTCTCCAGTGCTGACATGGATCTTGGGGTACTTCTGAAGTCTCCCCAGGGGAGTCAGTCCTCGTCTCGAATGCGGGCATGCACTTGCGCTTTCCTCCAGAGCGGTAGCAGCAGTGTCACGCAGTCCGCCGCGTGGATCAAAGGATCTATGGTTATCCCTCGAGTCTTTCCCACGAGGCTTTCCCACCAGGCTTTCCCAAAGGGCTGTCCCACGTGCACACGTGGTGGGAGTCGATCCTCGGCTTGAACGTCAAGGCAGTGCAGGGAAAAAAGGTTCCTCTGGAATGGACTGACACATCTGGGTGACTTTTGGAATGGTGGCACGACCCTGGAGTTAATCTCGCCTTTCCTGTGGAGAGCGCCTCCTCTTGAGATGCGACGGGAATGCCAGGAATTCTTTCTCTACGAAACAGGGAAAGGATCCCTCATCTCGAGCTAGGAGGCGGAAACGGGGCTCCCCTGGAAGTGTGCGGGACCCTCGTGCTTCCTCTCGAGTGGAGACGGGTATGTCGGGGAACTTCTTGAGTTGCAACAAGGGTGTGAAGGATCCTTTGGAAGTTCCAGTGGTTAGATGTGATTAGCCTCGAGAAGCCTCAGCGGAAATGGGCCTCATCTCGCCTGGAGGGCAAAACCTCTTGGATTTCCTCGAGTTGCGGCAGGTGCTCTCGACTTACGACGTGGACTTCGGGGACCCGCTCTGGTGGCCTCAGGAAAGGCCAGTCCCCATGCGAGTTCCTCAGGGGCCTCTCGGGATTCCTCTCCCGTCGATGCCGGGGCCTAAGACCTTGTGTGGAGTCGGGGCCGGAACTTGAGGATTCCTCTCCAGTGCTGACATGGATCTTGGGGTACTTCTGGAGTCTCCCCAGGGGAGTCAGTGCTCGTCTCGAATGCGGGCATGCAGTTGCGCTTTCCTCCAGAGCGGTAGCAGCAGTGTCACGCAGTCCGCCGCGTGGATCAAAGGATCTATGGTTTTCCCTCGAGTCTTTCCCAGGAGGCTTTCCCACGAGTCTTTCCCACAGGGCTGTTCCAAGTGCACACGTGTTGGGAGTCGATCCTCGGCTTGAACGTCAAGGCAGTGCAGGGGAAACAGGTTCCTCTGGAATGGACTGACACATCTGGGGGACTCTTGGAATGGTGGCACGACCCTGGAGTTCCTCTCGCCTTTCCTGTGGAGAGCGCCTCCTCTTGAGATGCGACGGGAACGCCGGGAATTCTTTCCCTACGAAACAGGGAAAGGATCCCTCATCTCGAGCTAGGAGGCGGAAACTGGGCTCCCCTGGATGTGTGCGGGACCCTCGTGCTTCCTCTCGAGTGGAGACGGGTATGTCGGGGAACTTCTTGAGTTGCAGCAAGGGTGTGAAGGACCCTTTGGAAGTTCCAGTGGTTAGATGTGATTAGCCTCGAGAAGCCTCCGCGGAAATGGGCCTCATCTCGCCTGGAGGGCAAAACCTCCTGGATTTTCTCGAGTTGCAGCAGGTGCTCTCGACTTACGACGGGGACCTCAGGGACCCGCTCTGGTGGCCTCAGGAAAGGCCAGTCCCCATGCGAGTTCCTCGCGGGCCTCTCGGGATTCCTCTCCCATTGAAGCCGGGGCCTAAGACCTTTTGTGGAGTCGGGGCCGGAACCTGAGGATTACTCTCCACTGATGGCATGGATCTTGGGGTACATCTGGAGTCTCCCCAGGGGAGTCAGTGCTCGTCTCCAATGTGGGCATGCACTTGCGCTTTCCTCCAGAGCGGTAGCAGCAGTGTCACGCAGTCCGCCGCGTGGATCAAATGATCTATGGTTTTCCCTCGAGTCTTTCCCAGGAGGCTTTCCCACGAGGCTTTCCCACAGGGCGGTCCCACGTGCACACGTGTTGGGAGTCGATCCTCGGCTTGAACGTCAAGGCAGTGCAGGGCAAACAGGTTCCTCTGGAATGGACTGACACATCTGGCGGACTCTTGGAATGGTGGCACGACCCTGGAGTTCTCTCGCCTTTCCTGTGGAGAGCGCCTCCTCTTGAGATGTGACGGGAACGCCGGGAATTCTTTCCCTACGAAACAGGGAAAGGATCCCTCATCTCGAGCTAGGAGGCGGAAACGAGGCTCCCCTGGATGTGTGCGGAACCCTCGTGCTTCCTCTCGAGTGGAGACGGGTATGTCGGGGAACTTCTTGAGTTGCAGCAAGGGTGTGAAGGACCCTTTGGAAGTTCCAGTGGTTAGATGTGATTAGCCTCGAGAAGCCTCAGCGGAAATGGGCCTCATCTCGCCTGGAGGGAAAAACCTCCTGGATTTTCTCGAGTTGCGGCAGGTGCTCTCGACTTACGGCGGGGACCTCAGGGACCCACTCTGGTGGCCTCAGGAAGGCCAGTCCCCATGCGAGTTCCTCGGGGGCCTCTCGGGATTCCTTTGCGTCGATGCCGGGGCCTAAGACCTTGTGTGGAGTCGGGGCCGGAACCTGAGGATTCCTCTCCACTGATGACATGGATCTTGGGGTACTTCTGGAGTCTCCCCAGGGGAGTCAGTCCTCGTCTCGAATGCGGGCATGCACCTGCGCTTTCGCCAGAGCGGTAGCAGCAGTGTCACGCAGTCCTCTGCGTGGATCAAAGGTTCTATGGTTTTCCCTCGAGTCTTTCCCACGAGGCTTTCCCACGAGGCTTTCCCACAGGGCTGTCCCACGTGCACACGTTGTGGGAGTCGATCCTCGGCGTGAACGTCAAGGCAGTGCAGGGAAAACAGGTTCCTCTGGAATGGACTGACACATCTGGGGGGCTCTTGGAATGGTGGCACGACCCTGGAGTTCCTCTCGCCTTTCCTGTGGAGAGCGCCTCCTCTTGAGATGCGACGGGAACGCCGGGAATTCTTTCCCTACGAAGCAGGGAAAGGATCCCTCATCTCGAGCTAGGAGGCGGAAACGGGGCTCCCCTGGATGTGTGCGGGACCCTCGTGCTTCCTCTCGAGTGGAGACGGGTATGTCGCGGAACTTCTCGAGTTGCAGCAAGGGTATGAAGGACCCTTTGGAAGTTCCAGTGGTTAGATGTGATTAGCCTCGAGAAGCCTCAACGGAAATGGGCCTCATCTCGCCTGGAGGGCAAAACCTCCTGGATTTTCTCGAGTTGCGGCAGGTGCTCTCGACTTACGACGGGGACCTCAGGGACCCACTCTGGTGGCCTCAGGAAGGCCAGTCCCCATGCGAGTTCCTCGGGGGCCTCTCGGGATTCCTCTCCTGTCGATGCCGGGGCCTAAGACCTTTTGTGGAGTCGGGGCCGGAACCTGAGGATTCCTCTCCAGTGCTGACATGGATCTTGGGGTACTTCTGGAGTCTCCCCAGGGGAGTCAGTGCTCGTCTCGAATGCGAGCATGCACTTGCGCTTTCCTGCAGAGCGGTAGCAGCAGTGTCACGCAGTCCACCACGTGGATCAAAATATCTATGGTTTTCCCTCGAGTCTTTCCCACGAGGCTTTCCCAAGAGGCTTTCCCACAGGGCTGTCCCACGTGCACACGTGGTGGGAGTCGATCCTCGGCTTGAACGTCAAGGCAGTGCAGGGAAAACAGGTTCCTGTGGAATGGACTGACACATCTGGGGGACTCTTGGAATGGTGGCACGACCCTGGAGTTCCTCTCGCCTTCCTGTGGAGAGCGCCTCCTCTTGAGATGCGACGGTAACGCCGTGAAATCTTTCTCTACGAAACAGGGAAAGGATCCCTCATCGCCAGCTAGGAGGCGGAAACGGGGCTCCCCTGGATGTGTGTGGGAGCCTCGTGCTTCCTCTCGAGTGGAGACGGGTATGTCGGGGAACTTCTTGAGTTGCAGCAATGGTGTGAAGGACCCTTTGGAAGTTCCAGTGGTTAGATGTGATTAGCCTCGAGAAGCCTCAGCGGAAATGGGCCTCATCTCGCCTGAAGGGCAAAACCTCCCGGATTTTTTCGAATTGCGGCAGGTGCTCTCGACTTACGACGGGGACCTCAGAGACCCTCTCTGATGGCCTCAGGAAAGGCCAGTCCCCATGCGAGTTCCTCGCGGGCCTCTCGGGATTCCTCTCCCATTGAAGCCGGGGCCTAAGACCTTTTGTGGAGTCGGGGCCGGAACCTGAGGATTACTCTCCACTGATGGCATGGATCTTGGGGTACATCTGGAGTCTCCCCAGGGGAGTCAGTGCTCGTCTCCAATGTGGGCATGCACTTGCGCTTTCCTCCAGAGCGGTAGCAGAAGTGTCACGCAGTCCGCCGCGTGGATCAAAGGATCTATGGTTTTCCCTGGAGTCTTTCCCAGGAGGCTTTCCCACGAGGCTTTCCCACAGGGCGGTCCCACGTGCACACGTGGTGGGAGTCGATCCTCGGCTTGAACGTCAAGGCATTGCAGGGAAAACAGGTTCCTCTGGATGGACTGACACATCTGGGGGATTCTTGGAATGGTGGCACCACCCTGGAGTTCCTCTCGCCTTTCCTGTGGAGAGCGCCTCCTCTTGAGATGCGACTGGAACGACGGTAATTCTTTCCCTACGAAACAGGGAAAGGATCCCTCATCTCGAGCTAGGAGGCGGAAACGGTGCTCCCCTGGATGTGTGCGGGACCCTCGTGCTTCCTCTCGAGTGGAGACGGGTATGTCGGGGAACTTCTTGAGTTGCAGCAAGGGTGTGAAGGACCCTTTGGAAGTTCCAGTGGTTAGATGTGATTAGCCTCGAGAAGCCTCATCGGAAATTGTTCTCATCTCGCCTGGAGGGCAAAACCTCCTGGATTTTCTCGAGTTGCGGCAGGTGCTCTCGACTTACGTCGGGGACCTGATGGACCCACTCTGGTGGCCTCAGGAAAGGCCAGTCCTCATGCGAGTTCCTCGCGGGCCTCTCGGGATTCCTTTGCGTCGATGCCGGGGCCTAAGACCTTGTGTGGAGTCGGGGCCGGAACCTGAGGATTCCTCTCCAGTGCTGACATGGATCTTGGGGGTACTTCTGGAGTCTCCCCAGGGGAGTCAGTCCTCGTCTCGAATGCGGGCATGCACCTGCGCTTTCCTCCAGAGCGGTAGCAGCAGTGTCACGCAGTCCTCCGCGTGGATCAAAGGTTCTATGGTTTTCCCTCGAGTCTTTCCCACGAGGCTTTCCCACGAGGCTTTCCCACAGGGCTGTCCCACGTGCACACGTTGTGGGAGTCGATCCTCGGCGTGAACGTCAAGGCAGTGCAGGGAAAACAGGTTCCTGTGGAATGGACTGACACATCTGTGGGGCTCTAGGAATGGTGGCACTACCCTGGAGTTCCTCTCACCTTTCCTGTGGAGAGCGGCTCCTCTTGAGATGCGACGGGAACGCCGGGAATTCTTTCCCTACGAAACAGGGAAAGGATCCCTCATCTCGAGCTAGGAGGCGGAAACGGGGCTCCCCTGGATGTGTGCGGGACCCTCGTGCTTCCTCTCGAGTGGAGACGGGTATGTCGGGGAACTTCTTGAGTTGCAGCAAGGGTGTGAAGGACCCTTTGGAAGTTCCAGTGGTTAGATGTGATTAGCCTCGAGAAGCCTCAGCGGAAATGGGCCTCATCTCGCCTGGAGGGCAAAACCTCCTGGATTTTCTCGAGTTGCGGCAGGTGCTCTCGACTTACGACGGGGACCTCAGGGACCCGCTCTGGTTGCCTCAGGAAAGGCCAGTCACCAAGCGAGTTCCACGGGGGCCTCTCGGGATTCCTCTGCCGTCGATGCCGGGGCCTAAGACCTTGTGTGGAGTCGGGGCCGGAACCTGAGGATTCCTCTCCAGTGCTGACATGGATCTTGGGGTACTTCTGGAGTCTCCCCAGGGGAGTCAGTGCTCGTCTCGAATGCGGGCATGCACTTGCGGTTTCCTCCAGAGCGGTAGCAGCAGTGTCACGAAGTCCGCCGCTAGGATCAAAGGATCTATGCTTTTCCCTCGAGTCTTTCCCACGAGGCTTTCCCACGAGGCTTTCCCACAGGGCTGTCCCACGTGCACACGTGGTGGGAGTCGATCCTCGGCTTGAATGTCAAGGCAGTGCAGGGAAAACAGGATCCTCTGGAATGGACTGACACATCTGGGGGACTCTTGGAATGGTGGCACCACCCTGGAGTTCCTCTCGCCTTTCCTGTGGAGAGCGCCTCCTCTTGAGATGCGACAGGAACGCCGGGAATTCTTTCCCTACGAAACAGGGAAAGGATCCCTCATCTCGAGCTAGGAGGCGGAAACGGGGCTCCCCTGGATGTGTGCGGGACCCTCGTGCTTCCTCTCGAGTGCAGACGGGTATGTCGGGGAACTTCTTGAGTTGCAGCAAGGGTGTGAAGGACCCTTTGGAAGTTTCAGTGGTTAGATGTGATTAGCCTCGAGAAGCCTCAGCGGAAATGGGCCTCATCTCGCGTAGAGGGCAAAACCTCCTGGATTTTCTCGAGTTGCGGCAGGTGCTCTCGACTTACGACGGGGACCTCAGGGAACCGCTCTGGTGGCCTCAGGAAAGGCCAGTCCTCATGCGAGTTCCTCGGGGGCCTCTCGGGATTCCTCTCCCGTCGATGCCGGGGCCTAAGACCTTGTGTGGAGTCGGGGCCGGAACCTGAGGATTCCTCTCCAGTGCTGACATGGATCTTGGGGGTACTTCTGGAGTCTCCCCAGGGGAGTCAGTCCTCGTCTAGAATGCGGGCATGCACTTGCGCTTTCCTCCAGAGCGGTAGCAGCAGTGTCACGCAGTCCGCCGCGTGGATCAAAGGATCTATGGTTTTCCCTCGAGTCTTTCCCACGAGGCTTTCCCTCGAGGCTTTCCCACAGGGCTGTCCCACGTGCACACGTGGTGGGAGTCGATTCTCGGCTTGAACGTCAAGGAAGTGCAGGGAAAACAGGTTCCTCTGAATGGACTGACACATCTGGGGGGCTCTTGGAATGGTGGCACGACCCTGGAGTTCCTCTCGCCTTTCCTGTGGAGAGCGCCTCCTCTTGAGATGCGACGGGAACGCCGGGAATTCTTTCCCTACAAAACAGGGAAAGGATCCCTCTTCTCGAGCTAGGAGGCGGAAACGGGGCTCCCCTGGATGTGTGCGGGACCCTCGTGCTTCCTCTCGAGTGGAGACGGGTATGTCGCGGAACTTCTCGAGTTGCAGCAAGGGTGTGAAGGACCCTTTGGAAGTTCCAGTGGTTAGATGTGATTAGCCTCGAGAAGCCTCAGCGGAAATGGGCCTCATCTCGCCTGGAGGGCAAAACCTCCTGGATTTTCTCGAGTTGCGGCAGGTGCACTCGACTTACGACGGGGACCTCAGGGACCCACTCTGGTGGCCTCAGGAAGGCCTGTCCCCATGCGAGTTCCTCGGGGGCCTCTCGGGATTCCTCTCCCGTCGATGCCGGGGCCTAAGACCTTTTGTGGAGTCGGGGCCGGAACCTGAGGATTCCTCTCCAGTGCTGACATCGATCTTGGGGTACTTCTGGAGTCTCCCCAGGGGAGTCAGTGCTCGTCACGAATGCGAGCATGCACTTGCGCTTTCCTGCAGAGCGGTAGCAGCAGTGTCACGCAGTCCACCACGTGGATCAAAATATCTATGGTTTTCCCTCGAGTCTTTCCCACGAGGCTTTCCCAAGAGGCTTTCCCACAGGGCTGTCCCACGTGCACACGTGGTGGGAGTCGATCCTCGGCTTGAACGTCAAGGCAGTGCAGGGAAAACAGGTTCCTCTGGAATGGACTGACACATCTGGGGGACTCTTGGAATGGTGGCACGACCCTGGAGTTCCTCTCGCCTTCCTGTGGAGAGCGCCTCCTCTTGAGATGCGACGGGAACGCCGTGAAATCTTTCTCTACGAAACAGGGAAAGAATCCCTCATCGCCAGCTAGGAGGCGGAAACGGGGCTCCCCTGGATGTATGTGGGACCCTCGTGCTTCCTCTCGAGTGGAGACGGGTATGTCGGGGAACTTCTTGAGTTGCAGCAATGGTGTGAAGGACCCTTTGGAAGTTCCAGTGGTTAGATGTGATTAGCCTCGAGAAACCTCAGCGGAAATGGGCCTCATCTCGCCTGGAGGGCAAAACCTCCCGGATTTTTTCGAATTGCGGCAGGTGATCTCGACTTACGACGGGGACCTCAGAGACCCGCTCTGATGGCCTCAGGAAAGGCCAGTCCCCATGCGAGTTCCTCGGGGGCCTCTCGGGATTCCTCTCCCGTTGAAGCCGGGGCCTAAGACCTTTTGTGGAGTCGGGGCCGGAACCTGAGGATTACACTCCAGGGCTGACATGGATCTTGGGGTACTTCTGGAGTCCCCCCGGGGGAGTCAGTGCTCGTCTCGAATGCGGGCATGCACTTGCATTTTCCTCCAGAGCGGTAGCAACAGTGTCACGCAGCCTACCGCGTAGATCAAAGGATCTATGGTTTTCCCTCGAGTCTTTCCACGAGGCTTTCCCAATAGGCTTTCCCACAGGGCTGTCCCCCGTGCACAGGTGGTGGGAGTCGATCCTCGGCTTGAACGTCAAGGCAGTGCAGGGAAAACAGGTTCCTCTGGAATGGACTGACACATCAGGGGGACTCTTGGAATGGTGGCACGACCCTGGAGTTCCTCTCTCCTTTCCTGTGGAGAACGCCTCCTCTTGAGATGCGACGGGAACGCCGGGAATTCTTTCCCTACGAAATAGGGAAAGGATCCCTCATCTCGAGCTAGGAGGCGGAAACGGGGCTCCCCAGGATGTGTGCGGGACCCTCGTGCTTCCTCTCGAGTGGAGACGGGTATGTCGGGGAACTTCTTGAGTTGCAGCAACGGTGTGAAGGACCCTTTGGAAGTTCCAGTGGTTAGATGTGATTAACCTCGAGAAGCTTCAGCGGAAATGGGCCTCATCTCGCCTGGAGGGCAAAACCTCCTGGATTTTCTCGAGTTGAGGTAGGTGCTCTCGACTTACGACGGGGACGTCAGGGACCCGCTCTGGTGGCCTCAGGAAAGGCCAGTCCCCATGCGAGTTCCTCGGAGGTGTCTCGGAATTCCTATCCCTTCGATGCCGGGGCCTAAGACCTTGTGTGGAGTCGGGGCCGGAACCTGAGGATTCCTCTCCAGTGCTGACATGGATCTTGGGGTACTTCTGGAGTCTCCCCAGGGGAGTCAGTCCTCGTCTCGAATGCGGGCATGCACTTGCGCTTTCCTCCAGAGCGGTAGCAGCAATGTCACGCAGTCCGCCGCGAGGATCAAAGGATCTAAGGTTTTCCCTCCAGTCTTTCCCAGGAGGCTTTCCCACCAGGCTTTCCCACAGGGCTGTCCCACGTGCACACGTGGTGGGAGTCGATCCTCGGCTTGAACGTCAAGGCAGTGCAGGGAAAACAGGTTCCTCTGGAATGGACTGACACATCTGGGGGACTCTTGGAATGGTGGCACGACCCTGGAGTTCCTCTCTCCTTTCCTGTGGAGAGCGCCTCCTCTTGAGATGCGACGGGAACGCCGGGAATTCTTTCCCTACGAAACAGGGAAAGGATCCCTCATCTCGAGCTAGGAGGCGGAAACGGGGCTCCCCTGGATGTGTTCGGGACCCTCGTGCTTCCTCTCGAGTGGAGACGGGTATGTCGGTAACTTCTTGAGTTGCAGCAATGGTGTGAAGGACCCTTTGGAAGTTCCAGTGGTTAGATGTGATTAGCCTCGAGAAGCGTCAGCGGAAATGGGCCTCATCTCGCCTGGAGCGCAAAACCTCCTGGGTTTTCTCGAGTTGTGGCAGGTGCTCTCGACTTACGGCGTGGACCTCAGGGACCCGCTCTTGTGGGCTCAGGAAAGGCCAGTCCCCATGCAAGTTCCTCGGGGGCCTCTCGGGATTCCTCTGCCGTCGATGCCGGGGCCTAAGAGCTTGTGTGGAGTCGGGGCCGGAAACTGAGGATTCCTCTCCAGTGCTGACATGGATCTTGGGGTACTTCTGGAGTCTCCCCAGGGGAGTCAGTCCTCGTCTCGAATGCGGCCATGCACTTGCGCTTTCCTCCGGAGCGGTAGCAGCAGTGTCACGCAGTCCGCCGCGTGGATCAAATTATCTATGGTTTACCCTCGAGTCATTCCCTCGAGGCTTTCCCACGAGGCTTTCCCACAGGGCTGTCCCACGGGCACACGTGGTGGGAGTCGATCCTCGACTTGAACGTCAAGGCAGTGCAGGGAAAACAGGTTCCTCTGGAATGGACTGAAACATCTGGGGGTCTCTTGGAATTGTGGCACGACCCTGGAGTTCCTCTCGCCTTTCCTGTGGAGAGCGCCTCCTCGTGAGATGCGACGGGAACGCCGGGAATTCTTTCCCTATGAAACAGGGAAAGGATCCCTCATCTCGAGCTAGGAGGTGGAAACGGGGCTCCCCTGGATGTGTGCGGGACCCTCGTGCTTCCTCTCGAGTGAAGACGGGTATGTCGGGAAACTTCTTGAGTTGCAGCAAGGGTGTGAAGGACCCTTTGGAAGTTCCAGTGATTAGATGTGATTAGCCTCGAGAAGGCTCAGCGGAAATGGGCCTCATCTCGCTTGGAGGGCAAAACCTCCTGGATTTTCTCGAGTTGCGTCAGGTGCTCTCAACTTACGATGGGGACCTCAGGGACCCGCTCTGGTGGCCTCAGGAAAGGCCAGTCCCCATGCGAGTTCCTAGGGGGCCTTTCGGGATGCCTCTCCCGTCGATACCGGGGCCTAAGACCTTGTGTGGAGTCGGGGCCGGAACCTGAGGATTCCTCTCCAGTGCTGACATGGATCTTGGGGTACTTCTGGAGTCTCCCCAGGAGTCAGTCCTGGTCTCGAATATGGGCAGGCACTTGCGCTTTCCTCCAGAGCGGTCGCAGCAGTGTCACGCAGTCCGCCGCGTGAATCATAGGATCTATGGTTTTCCCTCGAGGCTTTCCCACGAGGCTTTCCCACGAGGCTTTCCCACAGGGCGGTCCCACGTGCACACGTGGTGGGAGTCGATCCTCCGCTTGAACGTCAAGGCAGTGCAGGGAAAACAGGTTCCTCTGGAATGGAGTGACACATCTGAGGGACCCTTGCAATGGTGGCACGACCCTGGAGTTCCTCTCGCCTTTCCTGTGGAGAGCGCCTCCTCTTGAGATGCGACGGGAACGCCGGGAATTCTTTCCCTACGAAACAGGGAAAGGATCCCTCATCTCGAGGTAGGAGGCGGAAACGGGGCTCCCCTGGATGTGTGCGGGACCCTCGTGCTCCCTCTCGAGTGGAGACGGGTATGTCGGGGAACTTCTTGAGTTGCAGCAAGGGTGTGAAGGACCCTTTGGAAGTTCCAGTGGTTAGATGTGATTAGCCTCGAGAAGCCTCAGCGGAAATGGGCCACATCTCGCCCTGAGGGCAAAACCTCCTGCATTTTCTCGAGTTGCGGCAGGTGCTCTCGACTTACGGCGGGGACCTCAGGGACCCGCTCTGGTGGCCTCAGGAAAGGCCAGTCCCCATGCGAGTTCCTCGGGGGCCTCTCGGGATTCCTCTCCCGTCGATGCCGGGGCCTAAGACTTTGTGTGGAGTCGGGGCCGGAACCTGAGGATTCCTCTCCAGCGCTGACATGGATCTTGGGGTACTTCTGGAGTCTCCCCAGGGGAGTCAGTCCTCGTTTCGAATGCGGGCATGCACTTGCGCTTTCCTCCGTAGCGGTAGCAGCAGTGTCACGCAGTCCGCCGCGTGGATCAAAGGATCTATGGTTTTCCCTCGAGTCTTTCCCACGAGGCTTTCCCACGAGGCTTTCCCACAGGGCTGTCCCACGGGCACACGTGGTGGGAGTCGATCCTCGGCTTGAACGTCAAGGCAGTGCAGGGAAAACAGGTTCCTCTGGAATGGACTGACACATCTGGGGGACTCTTGGAATGGTGGCACGACCCTGGAGTTCCTCTCGCCTTTCCTGTGGAGAGCGCCTCCTCTGGAGATCCGACGGGAACGCCGGGAATTCTTTCCCTACGAAACAGGGAAAGGATCCCTCATCTCGAGCTAGGAGGCGGAAACGGGGCTCCCCTGGATGTGTGCGGGACCCTCGTGCTTCCTCTCGAGTGGAGACGGGTATGTCGGGGAACTTCTTGAGTTGCAGCAAGGGTGTGAAGGACCCTTTGGAAGTTCCAGTGGTTAGATGTGATTTGCCTCGAGAAGCCTCAACAGAAATGGGCCTCACCTCGCCTGGAGGGCAAAACCTCCTGGATTTTCTCGAGTTGCGGCAGGTGCTCTCGACTTACGGCCGGGACCTCAGGGACCCGCTCTGGTGGCCTCAGGAAAGGCCAGTACCCATGCGAGTTCCTCGGGGGCCTCTCGGGATTCCTCTCCCATCGATGCCGGGGCCTAAGACCTTGTGTGGAGTCGGGGACGGAACCTGAGGTTTCCTCTCCAGTGCTGACATGGATCTTGGGGTACTTCTGGAGTCTCCCCAGAGGCGTCAGTGCTCATCTCGAATGCGGGCATGCACTTGCGCTTTCCTCCAGAGCGGTAGCAGCAGTGTCACGCAGTCCGCCGCGTGGATCAAAGGATCTATGGTTTTCCCTCGAGTCTTTCCCACGAGGCTTTCCCACGAGGCTTTCCCACAGGGCTATCCCACGTGCACACGTTTTGGCAGTCGATCCTCGGCTTGAACGTCAAGGCAGTGCAGGGAAAACAGGTTCCTCTGGAATGGACTGACACATCTGGGGGACTCTTGGAATGGTGGCACGACCCTGGAGTTCCTCTCGCCTTTCCTGTGGAGAGCGCCTCCTCTTGAGATGCGACGGGAACGCCGGGAATTCTTTCCCTACGAAACAGGGAAAGGATCCCTCATCTCGAGCTAGGAGGCGGAAACGGGGCTCCCCTGGGTGTGTGCGGGACCCTCGTGCTTCCTCTCGAGTGGAGACGGGTATGTCGGGGAACTTCTTGAGTTGCAGCAAGGGTGTGAAGGACCCTTTTGAAGTTCCAGTGGTTAGATGTGATTCGCCTCGAGAAGCCTCAGCGGAAATGGGCCTCATCTCCCATGGAGGGCAAAACCTCCTGGATTTTCTCGAGTTGCGGCAGGTGCTCTCGACTTACGACGGGGACCTCAGGGACCCGCTCTGGTGGCCTCAGGAAAGGCCAGTCCACATGTGAGTTCCTCGAGGGCTTCTCGGGATTCCTCACCCGTCGATGCCGGGCCTAAGATCTTGTGTGGAGTCGGGGCCGGAACCTGAGGAATCCTCTACAGTGCTGACATGGATCTTGGGGTACTTCTGGAGTCTCCCCAGGGATGTCAGTCCTCGTCTCGAATGCGGGCATGCACTTGTGCTTTCCTCCAGAGCGGTAGCAGCAGTGTTACGCAGTCCGCCGCGTGGATTAAGGATCTATTGTTTTCCCTCGAGTCTTTCCCACGAGGCTTTCCCACAGGGCTGTCCCACGTGCACACGTGGTGGGAGTCGATCCTCGGCTTGAACGTCAAGGCAGTGCAGGGAAAACAGGTTCCTATGGAATGGACTGACACATCTGGGGGACTCTTGGAATGGTGGCACGACCCTGGAGTTCCTCTCGCCTTTCCTGTGGAGAGCGCCTCCCCTTGAGATGCGACGGGAACGCCTGGAATTCTTTCCCTACGAAACAGGGAAAGGATCCCTCATCTCGAGCTAGGAGGAGGAAACGGGGCTCCCCTGGATGTGTGCGGGACACTCGTGCTTCCTCTCGAGTGGAGACTGGATGTCGAGGAACTTCTTGAGTGGCCGCAAGGGTGTGAAGGACCCTTTGGAAGTTCCAGTGGTTTGATGTGATTAGCCTCGAGAAGCCTCAGCGGAAATGGGCCTCATCTCGCCTGGAGAGCAAAACCTCCTGGATTTTCTCGAGTTGCGGCAGGTGCTCTCGACTTACGACGGGGACCTCAGGGACCCGCTCTGGTGGCCTCAGGAAACGCCAGTCCCCATGCGAGTTCCTCAGGGGCCTCTCGGAATTCCTCTCCCGTCGATGCCGGGGCCTAAGACCTTGTGTGGAGTCGGGGCCTGAACCTGAGGATTCCTCTCCAGTGCTGACATGGATCTTGGGGTACCTCTGGAGTCTCCCTAGGAGTCAGTCCTCGTCTCGAATGCGGGCATGCACTTGCGCTTTCCTCCAGAGCGGTAGCAGCAGTGTCACGCAGTCCGCCGCGTGGATCAAAGGATCTATGGTTTTCCCTCGAGTCTTTCCCAAGAGGCTTTCCCACGAGGCTTTCCCACAGGGCTGTCCCACGTGCACACGTGGTGGGAGTCGATCCTCGGCTTGAACGTCAAGGCAGTGCAGGGAAAACAGTTTCCTCTGGAATGGACTGACACATCTGGGGGACTCTTGGAATGGTGGCACGACCCTGGAGTTCCTCTCGCCTTTCCTGTGGAGAGTGCCTCCTCTTGAGATGCGACGGGAACGCCTGGAATTCTTTCCCTACGAAACAGGGAAAGGATCCCTCATCTCGAGCTAGGAGGCGGAAACGGGGCTCCCCTGGATGTGTGCGGGACCCTCGTGCTTCCTCTCGAGTGGAGATGTCTATGGCGGGGAACTTCTTGAGTTGCAGCAAGGGTGTGAAGGACCCTTTTGAAGTTCCAGTGGTTAGATGTGATTAGCCTCGAGAAGCCTCAGCGGAAATGGGCCTCATCTCGCCTGGAGGGCAAAACCTCCTGGATTTTCTCGAGTTGCGGCAGGTGCTCTCGACTTACGACAGGGACCCAGGGACCCGCTCTGGTGGCCTCAGGAAAGGCCAGTCCCCATGCGAGTTCCTTGGGGGCCTCTTGGGATTCCTCTCCCGTCGATGCCGGAGCCTAAGACCTTGTGTGGAGTCGGGGCCTGAACCTGAGGATTCCTCTCCAGTGCTGACATGGATCTTGGGGTACCTCTGGAGTCTCCCTAGGAGTCAGTCCTCGTCTCGAATGCGGGCATGCACTTGCGCTTTCCTCCAGAGCGGTAGCAGCAGTGTCACGCAGTCCGCCGCGTGGATCAAAGGATCTATGGTTTTCCCTCGAGTCTTTCCCAAGAGGCTTTCCCACGAGGCTTTCCCACAGGGCTGTCCCACGTGCACACGTGGTGGGAGTCGATCCTCGGCTTGAACGTCAAGGCAGTGCAGGGAAAACAGTTTCCTCTGGAATGGACTGACACATCTGGGGGACTCTTGGAATGGTGGCACGACCCTGGAGTTCCTCTCGCCTTTCCTGTGGAGAGTGCCTCCTCTTGAGATGCGACGGGAACGCCTGGAATTCTTTCCCTACGAAACAGGGAAAGGATCCCTCATCTCGAGGTAGGAGGCGGAAACGGGGCTCCCCTGGATGTGTGCGGGACCCTCGTGCTCCCTCTCGAGTGGAGACGGGTATGTCGGGGAACTTCTTGAGTTGCAGCAAGGGTGTGAAGGACCCTTTGGAAGTTCCAGTGGTTAGATGTGATTAGCCTCGAGAAGCCTCAGCGGAAATGGGCCACATCTCGCCCTGAGGGCAAAACCTCCTGCATTTTCTCGAGTTGCGGCAGGTGCTCTCGACTTACGGCGGGGACCTCAGGGACCCGCTCTGGTGGCCTCAGGAAAGGCCAGTCCCCATGCGAGTTCCTCGGGGGCCTCTCGGGATTCCTCTCCCGTCGATGCCGGGGCCTAAGACTTTGTGTGGAGTCGGGGCCGGAACCTGAGGATTCCTCTCCAGCGCTGACATGGATCTTGGGGTACTTCTGGAGTCTCCCCAGGGGAGTCAGTCCTCGTTTCGAATGCGGGCATGCACTTGCGCTTTCCTCCGTAGCGGTAGCAGCAGTGTCACGCAGTCCGCCGCGTGGATCAAAGGATCTATGGTTTTCCCTCGAGTCTTTCCCACGAGGCTTTCCCACGAGGCTTTCCCACAGGGCTGTCCCACAGGCACACGTGGTGGGAGTCGATCCTCGGCTTGAACGTCAAGGCAGTGCAGGGAAAACAGGTTCCTCTGGAATGGACTGACACATCTGGGGGACTCTTGGAATGGTGGCACGACCCTGGAGTTCCTCTCGCCTTTCCTGTGGAGAGCGCCTCCTCTGGAGATCCGACGGGAACGCCGGGAATTCTTTCCCTACGAAACAGGGAAAGGATCCCTCATCTCGAGCTAGGAGGCGGAAACGGGGCTCCCCTGGATGTGTGCGGGACCCTCGTGCTTCCTCTCAAGTGGAGACGGGTATGTCGGGGAACTTCTTGAGTTGCAGCAAGGGTGTGAAGGACCCTTTGGAAGTTCCAGTGGTTAGATGTGATTTGCCTCGAGAAGCCTCAACAGAAATGGGCCTCACCTCGCCTGGAGGGCAAAACCTCCTGGATTTTCTCGAGTTGCGGCAGGTGCTCTCGACTTACGGCCGGGACCTCAGGGACCCGCTCTGGTGGCCTCAGGAAAGGCCAGTACCCATGCGAGTTCCTCGGGGGCCTCTCGGGATTCCTCTCCCATCGATGCCGGGGCCTAAGACCTTGTGTGGAGTCGGGGACGGAACCTGAGGTTTCCTCTCCAGTGCTGACATGGATCTTGGGGTACTTCTGGAGTCTCCCCAGAGGCGTCAGTGCTCATCTCGAATGCGGGCATGCACTTGCGCTTTCCTCCAGAGCGGTAGCAGCAGTGTCACGCAGTCCGCCGCGTGGATCAAAGGATCTATGGTTTTCCCTCGAGTCTTTCCCACGAGGCTTTCCCACGAGGCTTTCCCACAGGGCTATCCCACGTGCACACGTTTTGGCAGTCGATCCTCGGCTTGAACGTCAAGGCAGTGCAGGGAAAACAGGTTCCTCTGGAATGGACTGACACATCTGGGGGACTCTTGGAATGGTGGCACGACCCTGGAGTTCCTCTCGCCTTTCCTGTGGAGAGCGCCTCCTCTTGAGATGCGACGGGAACGCCGGGAATTCTTTCCCTACGAAACAGGGAAAGGATCCCTCATCTCGAGCTAGGAGGCGGAAACGGGGCTCCCCTGGGTGTGTGCGGGACCCTCGTGCTTCCTCTCGAGTGGAGACGGGTATGTCGGGGAACTTCTTGAGTTGCAGCAAGGGTGTGAAGGACCCTTTTGAAGTTCCAGTGGTTAGATGTGATTCGCCTCGAGAAGCCTCAGCGGAAATGGGCCTCATCTCCCATGGAGGGCAAAACCTCCTGGATTTTCTCGAGTTGCGGCAGGTGCTCTCGACTTACGACGGGGACCTCAGGGACCCGCTCTGGTGGCCTCAGGAAAGGCCAGTCCCCATGCGAGTTCCTCGGGGGCCTCTCGGGATTCCTCTCCCGTCGATGCTGAGGCCTAAGAGCTTGTGGGGAGTCGGGGCCGGAACCTGAGGATTCCTCTCCAGTGCTGACATGGATCTTGGGGTACTACTGGAGTCTCCTCAGGGGAGTCAGTCCTCGTCTCGAATGCGGGCATGCACTTGTGCTTTCCTCCAGAGCGGTAGCAGCAGTGTCACGCAGTCCACCACGTGGATCAAAGGATCTATGGTTTTCCCTCGAGTCTTTCCCACGAGGCTTTCCCAAGAGGCTTTCCCACAGGGTTGTCCCACGTGCACACGTGGTGGGAGTCGATCCTCGGCTTGAACGTCAAGGAAGTGCAGGGAAAACAGGTTCCTCTGGAATGGACTGACACATCGGGGGGGTTTTGGAATGGTGGCACGACCCTCGAGTTCCTCTCGCCTTTCCTGTGGAGAGCGCCTCCTCTTGAGATGCGACGGGAACGCCGGGAATTCTTTCCCTACGAAACAGGGAAAGGATCCCTCATCTCGAGCTAGGAGGCGGAAACGGGGCTCCCCTGGATGTGTGCGGGACCCTCGTGCTTCCTCTCGAGTGGAGACGGGTATGGCGGGGAACTTCTGGAGTTGCAGCAAGGGTGTGAAGGACACTTTGGAAGTTCCAGTGGTTAGATGTGATTAGCCTCGAGAAGCCTCAGCGGAAATGGGCCTCATCTCGCCTGTAGGGCAAAACCACCTGGATTTCTCGAGTTGCGGCAGGTGCTCTCGACTTACTACGGGGACCTCGGGGACCCGCTCTGGTGGCCTCAGGAAAGGTCAGTCCCCATGCGAGTTCCTCGGGGGCCTCTCGAGATTCCTCTGCCGTCGATGCCGAGGCCTAAGACCTTGTGTGGAGTCGGGGCCGGAACCTGAGGATTCCTCACCAGTGCTGACATGGATCTTGGGGTACTTCTGGAGCCTCCCCAGGGGAGTCAGTCCTCGTCTCGAATGCGGGCATGCACTTGCGCTTTCCTCCGGAGCGGTAGCAGCAGTGTCACGCAGTCCGCAGCGTGGACTAAAGGATCTATGGTTTTCCCTCTAGTCTTTCACAGGAGGCTTTCCCACGAGGCTTTCCCACAGGGCTGTCCCACGTGCATACGTGGTGGGAGTCGATCCACGGCTTGAACGTCAAGGCACTGCAGGGAAAACAGGTTCCTCTGGAATGGACTGACATATCTGGGGGACTCTTGGAATGGTGGCACAACCCTGTAGTTCCTCTCGCCTTTCCTGTGGAGAGCGCCTCCTCTTGAGATGCGCCGGGAACGCCGGGAATTCTTTCCCTACGAAACAGGGAAAGGATCCCTCATCTCGAGCTAGGAGGCGGAAACGGGGCTCCCCTGGATGTGTGCTGGACCCTCGTGCTTCCTCTCGAGTGGAGACGGGTATGTCGGGGAACTTCTTGAGTTGCAGCAAGGGTGTGAAGGACCCTTTGGAAGTTCCAGTGGTTAGATGTGATTAGCCTCGAGAAGCCTCAGCGGAAATGGGCCTCATCTCGCCCGGAGGGCAAAACCTCCTGGATTTTCTCAAGTTGCGGCAGGTGCTCTCGACTTACGACGGGGACCTCAGGGACCTGATCTGGTGGCCTCAGGAAAGGCCAGTCCCCATGCGAGTTCCTCGGGGGCCTCTCGGGATTCCTCTCCCGTCGATGCCGGAGCCTAAGACCTTGTGGGGAGTCGGGGCCGGAACCTGAGGATTCCTCTCCAGTGCTGACATGGATCTTGGGGTACTTCTGGAGTCTCCCCAGGGCAGTCAGTGCTCGTCTCGAATGCGGGCATGCACTTGCGCTTTCCTGCAGAGCGGTAGCAGCAGTGTCACGCAGTCCACCACGTGGATCAAAGGATCTATGGTTTTCCCTCGAGTCTTTCCCACGAGGCTTTCCCAAGAGGCTTTCCCACAGGGCTGTCCCACGTGCACACGTGGTGGGAGTCGATCCTCGGCTTGAACGTCAAGGAAGTGCAGGGAAAACAGGTTCCTCTGGAATGGACTGACACATCGGGGGGGTTTTGGAATGGTGGCACGACCCTCGAGTTCCTCCCGCCTTTCCTGTGGAGAGCGCCTCCTCTTGAGATGCGACGGGAACGCCGGGAATTCTTTCCCTACGAAACAGGGAAAGGATCCCTCATCTCGAGCTAGGAGGCGGAAACGGGGCTCCCCTGGATGTGTGCGGGACCCTCGTGCTTCCTCTCGAGTGGAGACGTGTATGGCGGGGAACTTCTTGAGTTGCAGCAAGGGTGTGAAGGACACTTTGGAAGTTCCAGTGGTTAGATGTGATTAGCCTCGAGAAGCCTCAGCGGAAATGGGCCTCATCTCGCCTGTAGGGCAAAAACTCCTGGATTTCTCGAGTTGCGGCAGGTGCTCTCGACTTACGACGGGGACCTCAGGGACCCGCCCTGGTGGCCTCAGGAAAGGTCAGTCCCCATGCGAGTTCCTCGGGGGCCTCTCGAGATTCCTCTGCCGTCGATGCCGGGGCCTAAGACCTTGTGTGGAGTCGGGGCCGGAACCTGAGGATTCCTCTCCAGTGCTGACATGGATCTTGGGGTACTTCTGGAGCCTCCCCATGGGAGTCAGTCCTCGTCTCGAATGCGGGCATGCACTTGCGCTTTCCTCCAGAGCGGTAGCAGCAGTGTCACGCAGTCCGCCGCGTGGACTAAAGGATCTATGTTTTTCCCTCTAGTCTTTCACAGGAGGCTTTCCCACGAGGCTTTCCCACAGGGCTGTCCCACGTGCATACGTGGTGGGAGTCGATCCTCGGCTTGAACGTCAAGGCAGTGCAGGGAAAACAGGTTCCTCTGGAATGGACTGACACATCTGGGGGACTCTTGGAATGGTGGCACAACCCTGGAGTTCCTCTCGCCTTTCCTGTGGAGAGCGCCTCCTCTTGAGATGCGACGGGAACGCCGGGAATTCTTTCCCTACGAAACAGGGAAAGGATCCCTCATCTCGAGCTAGGAGGCGGAAACGGGGCTCCCCTGGATGTGTGCTGGACCCTCGTGCTTCCTCTCGAGTGGAGACGGGTATGTCGGGAACTTCTTGAGTTGCAGCAAGGGGGTGAAGGACCCTTTGGAAGTTCCAGTGGTTAGATGTGATTAGCCTCGAGAAGCCTCAGCGGAAATGGGCCTCATCTCGCCCGGAGGGCAAAACCTCCTGGATTTTCTCAAGTTGCGGCAGGTGCTCTCGACTTACGACGGGGACCTCAGGGACCTGATCTGGTGGCCTCAGGAAAGGCCAGTCCCCATGCGAGTTCCTCGGGGGCCTCTCGGGATTCCTCTCCCCTCGATGCCGCGGCCTAAGACCTTGTGTGGAGTCGGGGCCGGAACCTGAGGATTCCTCTCCAGTGCTGACATGGATCTTGGGGGTACTTCTGGAGTCTCCCCAGGGGAGTCAGTCCTCGTCTCGAATGCGGGCATGCACTTGCGCTTTCCTCCAGAGCGGTAGCAGAAGTGTCACGCAGTCCGCCGCGTGGATCAAAAGATCTATGGTTTTCCCTCGAGTCTTTCCCAGGAGGCTTTCCCACGAGGCTTTCCCACAAGGCTGTCCCACGTGCACACGTGGTGGGAGTCGATCCTCGGCTTGAACGTCAAGGCAGTGCAGGGAAAACAGGTTCCTCTGGAATGGACTGACACATCTGGGGGACTCTTGGAATGGTGGCACGACCCTGGAGTTCCTCTCGCCTTTCCTTTGGAGAGCGCCTCCTCTTGAGATGCGACGGGAACGCCGACAATTCTTTCCCTACGAAACAGGGAAAGGATCCCTCATCTCGAGCTAGGAGGCGGAAACAGGGCTCCCCTGGATGTGTGCGGGACCCTCGTTCTTCCTCTCGGGTGGAGACGGGTATGTCAGGGAACTTCTTGAGTTGCAGCAAGGGTGTGAAGGACACTTTGGAAGTTCCAGTGGTTAGATGTGATTAGCCTCGAGAAGCCTCAGCGGAAATGGGCCTCATCTCGCCTGGAGGGCAAAACCTCCTGGATTTTCTCGAGTTGCGGCAGGTGCTCTCGACTTACGACGGGGACCTCAGGGACCCGCTCTGGTGGCCTCAGGAAAGGCCAGTCCCCATGCGAGTTCCTCGGAGGACTCTCGGGATTCCTCTCCCGTCGATGCCGGGGCCTAAGACCTTGTGTGGATTCGGGGCCGGAACCATAGGATTCCTCTCCAGTGCTGACATGGATCTTGGGGTACTTCTGGAGACTCCCCAGGAGAGTCAGTCCTCGTCTCGAATGCGGGCATGCACTTGCGCTTTCCTCCAGAGCGGTAGCACCAGTTTCACGCAGTCCGCCGCGTTGAGCAAAGGATCTATGGTTTTCCCTCGAGTCTTTCCCACGAGGCTTTCCCACGAGGCTTTCCGACAGGGCTGTCCCACGTGCACACGTGGTGGGAGTCGATCCTCGGCTTGAACGTCAAGGCAGTGCAGGGAAAACAGGTTCCTCTGGAATGGACTGACACATCTGGGGGACTCTTGGAATGGTGGCACGACCCTGGAGTTCCTCTCGCCTTTCCTGTGGAGAGCTCCTCCTCTTGAGATGCGACGGGAACGCCAGGAATTCTTTCCCTACGAAACAGGGAAAGGATCCCTCATCTCGTGATAGGAGGCGGAAACGGGGCTCCCCTGGATGTGTGCGGGACCCTCGTGCTTCCTCTCGAGTGGAGACTGGTATGTCGGGGAACTTCTTGAGTGGCAACAAGGGTGTGAAGGAACCTTTGGAAGTTCCAGTGGTTAGATGTGATTAGCCTCGAGAAGCCTCAGCGGAAATGGGCCTCATCTCGCCTGGAGGGCAAAACCTCCTGGATTTTCTCGAGTGCAGCAGGTGCTCTCGACTTACAACGCGGACCTCAGGGATCCGGTCTTGTAGCCTCAGGAAACGCCAGTCCCCATGAGAGTTTCTCAGGGGCCTCTCGGGATACCTCTCCCGTCGATGCCGGGGCCTAAGACCTTGTGTGGAGTCGGTGTCGGTACTTAGCATTCCTCTCCAGTGCTGACATGGATCTTGGGGTACTTCTGGAGTCTCCCCAGGGGAGTCAGTCCTCGTCTCGAATGCGGGCATGCACTTGCGCTTTCCTCCAGAGCGGTAGCAGCAGTGTCACGCAGTCCACCGCGTGGATCAAAGGATCTATGGTTTTCCCTCGAGTCTTTCCCACGAGGCTTTCCCACGAGGCTTTCCCACAGGGCAGTCCCACGTGCACACGTGGTGGGAGTCGATCCTCGGCTTGAACGTCAAGGCAGTGCAGGGAAAACAGGTTCCTCTGGAATGGACTGACACATCTGGGGGACTCTTGGAATGGTGGCACGACCCTGGAGTTCCTCTCGCCTTTCCTGTGGAGAGCGCCTCCTCTTGAGATGCGACGGGAACGCCGGGAATTCTTTCCCTACGAAACAGGGAAAGGATCCCTCATCTCGAGCTAGGAGGCGGAAACGGGGCTCCCCTGGATGTGTGCGGGGCCCTCGTGCTTCCTTTCGAGTGGAGACGGGTATGTCGGGGAATTTCTTGAGCTGCAGCAAGGGTGTGAAGGACCCTTTGGAAGTTGCAGTGGTTAGATGTGATTAGCCTCGAGAAGCCTCAGCGTAAATGGGCCTCATCTCGCCTGGAAGGCAAAACCTCCTGGATTTTCTCGAGTTGCGGCAGGTGCTCTCGACTTACGACGGGGACCTCGGGGACCCGTTCTGGTGGCCTCAGGAAAGGCCAGTCCCCATGCGAGTTCCTCGGGGGCCTGTCGGGATTCCTCTCCCGTCGATTCCGGGGCCTAAGACCTTGTGTGGAGACGGGGCCGGAACCTGAGGATTCCACTCCAGTGTTGACATGGATCTTGGGGTACTTCTGGAGTCTCCCGAGGGGAGTCAGTCCTCGTCTCGAATGCGGGCATGCACTTGCGTTTTCCTCCAGAGCGGTAGCAGCAGTGTCACGCAGTCCGCCGCGTGGATCAAAGGATCTATGGTTTTCCCTCGAGTCGTTCCCTCCAGGCTTTCCCACGAGGCTTTCCCACAGGTCTGTCCCCCGTGCCCACGTGGTGGGAGTCGATCCTCGGCTTGAACGTCAAGGCAGTGCAGGGAAAACAGGTTCCTCTGGAATGGACTCACACATCTGGGGGACTCTTGGAATGGTGGCACGACCCTGGAGTTCCTCTCGCCTTTCCTGTGGAGAGCGCCTCCTCTTGAGATGCGACGGGAACGCCGGGAATTCTTTCCCTACGAAACAGGGAAAGGATCCCTCATCTCGAGCTAGGAGGCGGAAACGGGGCTCCCCTGGATGTGTGCGGGACACTCGTGCTTCCTCTCGAGTGGAGACTGGATGTCGGGGAATTTCTTGAGTGGCCGCAAGGGTGTGAAGGACCCTTTGGAAGTTCCAGTGGTTAGATGTGATTAGCCTCGAGAAGCCTCAGCGGAAATGGGCCTCATCTCGCCTGGAGGGCAAAACCTCCTGGATTTTCTCGAGTTGCGGCAGGTGCTCTCGACTTACGACGGGGACCTCAGGGACCCGCTCTGGTGGCCTCAGGAAAGGCCAGTCTCCATGCGAGTTCCTCGGGGGCCTCTCGGGATTCCTCTGCCGTCGATGCCCGGGCATAAGCCATTGTGGGGAGTCGGGGCCGGAACCTGAGGATTCCTCTCCAGTGCTGACATGGATCTTGGGGTACTTCTGGAGTCTCCCCAGGGGAGTCAGTCCTCGTCTCGAATGCGGGCATGCACTTGCGCTTTCCTCCAGAGCGGTAGCAGCAGTGTCACGCAGTCCGCCGCGTCGATCAAAGGATCTATGATTTTCCCTCGAGTCTTTCCCACGAGGCTTTCCCACGAGGCTTTCACACAGGGCTGTCCCTCGTGCACACGTGGTGGGAGTCGATCCTCGGCTTGAACGTCAAGGCAGTGCAGGGAAAACTGGTTCCTCTCGAATGGACTGACACATCTCGGGGACTCTTGGAATGGTGGTACGACCCTGGAGATCCTCTCGTCTTTCCTGTGGAGAGGCCTCCTCTTGAGATGCGACGGGAACCCCGGGAATTCTTTCCCTACGAAACAGGGAAAGGATCCCTCATCTCGAGCTAGGAGGCGGAAAAGGGGCTCCCCGGGATGTGTGCGGGACCCTCGTGCTTCCTCTCGAGTGGAGACGGGTATGTCGGGGAACTTCTTGAGTTGCAGCAAGGGTGTGAAGGACCCTTTGGAAGTTCCAGTGGTTAGATGTGATTAGCCTCGAGAAGCCTCAGCGGAAATGGGCCTCATCTCGCCTGGAGGGCAAAACCTCCTGGATTTTCTCGAGTTGCGGCAGGTGCTCTCGACTTACGACGGGGACCTCAGGGACCCGCTCTGGTGGCCTCAGGAAAGGCCAGTCTCCATGCGAGTTCCTCGGGGGCCTCTCGGGATTCCTCTGCCGTCGATGCCCGGGCCTAAGCCATTGTGGGGAGTCGGGGCCGGAACCTGAGGATTCCTCTCCAGTGCTGACATGGATCTTGGGGTACTTCTGGAGTCTCCCCAGGGGAGTCAGTCCTCGTCTCGAATGCGGGCATGCACTTGCGCTTTCCTCCAGAGCGGTAGCAGCAGTGTCACGCAGTCCGCCGCGTCGATCAAAGGATCTATGATTTTCCCTCGAGTCTTTCCCACGAGGCTTTCCCACGAGGCTTTCACACAGGGCTGTCCCTCGTGCACACGTGGTGGGAGTCGATCCTCGGCTTGAACGTCAAGGCAGTGCAGGGAAAACTGGTTCCTCTCGAATGGACTGACACATCTCGGGGACTCTTGGAATGGTGGTACGACCCTGGAGATCCTCTCGTCTTTCCTGTGGAGAGGCCTCCTCTTGAGATGCGACGGGAACCCCGGGAATTCTTTCCCTACGAAACAGGGAAAGGATCCCTCATCTCGAGCTAGGAGGCGGAAAAGGGGCTCCCCGGGATGTGTGCGGGACCCTCGTGCTTCCTCTCGAGTGGAGACGGGTATGTCGGGGAACTTCTTGAGTTGCAGCAAGGGTGTGAAGGACCCTTTGGAAGTTCCAGTGGTTAGATGTGATTAGCCTCGAGAAGCCTCAGCGGAAATGGGCCTCATCTCGCCTGGAGGGCAAAACCTCCCGGATTTTCTCGAGTTGCGACAGGTGCTCTCGACTTACGGCGGGGACCTCAGGGTCCCACTCTGGTGGCCTCAGGAAAGGCCAGTCCCCATGCGAGTTCCTCGGGGGCCTCTCGGGATTCCTCTCCCATCGATGCCGGGGCCTAAGACCTCGTGTGGCTTCGGGGCCGGAACCTGAGGATTCCTCTCCAGTGCTGACATGGATCTTGGTGTACTTCTGGAGTCTCCCCAGGGGAGTCAGTCCTCGTCTCGAATGCGGGCATGCACTTGCATTTTCCTCCAGAGCGGTAGCAGCAGTGTCACGCAGTCCACCGCGTGGATCAAAGGATCTATGGTTTTCCCTCGAGTCTTTCCCACGAGGCTTTCCCACGAGGCTTTCCCACAGGGCTGTCCCACGTGCACACGTGGTGGGAGTCGATCCTCGGCTTGCACGTCAAGGCAGTGCAGGGAAAACAGGTTCCTCTGGAATGGACTCACACATCTGGGGGACTCTTGGAATGGTGGCACGACCCTGGAGTTCCTCTCGCCTTTCCTGTGGAGAGCGCCTCCTCTTGAGATGAGACGGGAACGCCAGGAATTCTTTCCCTACGAAGCAGGGAGAGGATCCCTCATCTCGAGCTAGGAGGCGGAAACGGGGCTGCCCTGGATGTGTGCGGGACCCTCGTGCTTCCTCTCGAGTGGAGACGGGTATGTCGGGGAACTTCTTGAGTTGCAGCAAGGGTGTGAAGGACCCTTTGGAAGTTCAAGTGGTTAGATGTGATTAGCCTCGAGAAGCCTCAGCGTAAATGGGCCTCATCTCGCCTGGAGGGCAAAACCTCCTGGATTTTCTCGAGTTGCGGCAGGTGCTCTCGACTTACGACGGGGACCTCGGGGACCCGTTCTGGTGGCCTCAGGAAAGGCCAGTCCCCATGCGAGTTCCTCGGGGGCCTCTCGGGATTCCTCTGCCGTCGATGCCGGGGCCTAAGACCTTGTGTGGAGACGGGGCCGGAACCTGAGGATTCCACTCCAGTGTTGACATGGATCTTGGGGTACTTCTGGAGTCTCCCGAGGGGAGTCAGTCCTCGTCTCGAATGCGGGCATCCACTTGCGCTTTCCTCCAGAGCGGTAGCAGCAGTGTCACGCAGTCCGCCGCGTGGATCAAAGGATCTATGGTTTTCCCTCGAGTCTTTCCCACAAGGCTTTCCCCCGAGGCTTTCCCACAGGGCTGTCCCACGTGCACACGTGGTGGGAGTCGATCCACGGCTTGAGCGTCAAGGCAGTGCAGGGAAAACAGGTTCCTCTGGAATGGACTGACACATCTGGGGGACTCTTGGAATGGTGGCATGACCTTGGAGTTCCTTTCGCCATTCCTGTGGAGAGCGCCTCCTCTTGAGATGCGACGGGAACGCCGGGAATTCTTTCCCTACGAAACAGGGAAAGGATCCCTCATCTCGAGCTAGGAGGCGGAAACGGGGCTCCCCTGGATGTGTGCGGGACCCACCTGCTTCCTCTCGAGTGGAAACGGGTATGTCGGGGAACTTCTTAAGTTGCAGCAAGGGTGTGAAGGACCCTTTGGAAGTTCCAGTGGTTAGACGTGATTAGCCTCGAGAAGCCTCAGCGGAAATGGGCCTCATCTCGCCTGGAGGGCAAAACCTCCTGGATTTTCTCGAGTTGCGGCAGGTTCTCTCGACTTACGACGGGGACCTCAGGGACCCGATCTGGTGGCCTCAGGAAAGGCCAGTCCCCATGCGAGTTCCTCGGGGGCCTCTCGGGATTCCTCTCCCATCGATGCCGGGGCCGAAGACCTTGTGTGGAGTCGGGGCCGGAACCTGAGGATTCCTCTCCAGTGCTGACATGGATCTTGGGGTACTTCTGGAGTCTCCCCAGGGGAGTCAGTCCTCGTCTCGAATGCGGGCATGCACTTGCGCTTTCCTCCAGAGCGGTAGCAGCAGTGTCACGCAGTCCGCCGCGTGGATCAAAGGATCTATGGTTTTCCCTCGAGTCTTTCCCACGAGGCTTTCCCACGAGGCTTTCCCACAGGGCTGTCCCACGTGCACACGTGGTGGGAGTCGATCCTCGGCTTGAACGTCAAGGCAGTGCAGGGAAAGCAGGTTCCTCTGGAATGGACTGACACATCTGGGGGACTCTTGGAATGTTGGTACGACCCTGGAGTTCCTCTCGCCTTCCTGTGGAGAGCGCCTTCACTTGAGATGCAACGGGAACGCCGGGAATTCTTTCCCTACGAAACAGGGAAAGGATCCCTCATCTCGAGCTAGGAGGAGGAAACGGGGCTCCCCTGGATGTGTGCGGGACCCTCGTGCTTCCTCTCGAGTGGAGACGGGTATGTCGGGGAACTTCTTGAGTTGCAGCAAGGGTGTGAAGGACCCTTTGGAAGTTCCAGTGGTTAGATGTGATTAGCCTCGAGAAGCCTCACCGGAAATGGGCCTCATCTCGCCTGGAGGGCAAAACCTCCTGGATTTTCTCGAGTTGCGGCAGGTGCTCTCGACTTATGCCGGGGACCTCGGGACCCGCTCTGGTGGCCTCAGGAAAGGCCAGTCCTCATGCGAGTTCCTCGGGGGCCTCTCGGGATTCCTCTCCCATCGATGGCGGGGCCTAAGACCTTGTGTGGAGTCGGGGCCGGAACCTGAGGATTCCTCCCCAGTGCTGACATGGATCTTGGGGTACTTCTGGAGTATCCCCAGGGGAGTCAGTCCTCGTGTCGAATGCGGGCATGCATTTGCACTTTCCTCCAGAGCGGTAGCAGCAGTGTCACGCAGTCCGCCGGGTGAATCAAAGGATCTATGGTTTTCCCTCGAGTCTTTCCCACGAGGCTTTCCCACGAGGCTTTCCCACGAGGCTTTCCCACAGGGCTGTCCCACGTGCACACGTGGTGGGAGTCGATCCTCGGCTTGCACGTCAGGGCAGTGCAGGGAAAACAGGTTCCTCTGGAATGGACTGACACATCTGGGGGACTCTTGGAATGGTGGCACGACCCTGGAGTTCCTCTCGCCTTTCCTGTGGAGAGCGCCTCCTCTTGAGATGCGACGGAAACGCCGGGAATTCTTTCCCTACTAAACAGGGAAAGGATCCCTCATCTCGAGCTAGGAGGCGGAAACGGGGCTCCCCTGGATGTGTGCGGGACCCACGTGCTTCCTCTCGAGTGGAGACGCGTATGTCGGGGAACTTCTTGAGTTGCAGCAAGGGTGTGAAGGACCCTTTGGAAGTTCCAGTGGTTAGACGTGATTAGCCTCGAGAAGCCTCAGCGGAAATGGGCCTCATCTCGCCTGGAGGGCAAAACCTCCTGGATTTTCTCGAGTTGCGGCAGGTGCTCTCGACTTACGACGGGGACCTCAGGGACCCGCTCTGGTGGCCTCAGGAAAGGCCAGTCCCCATGCGAGCTCCTCGGGGGCCTCTCGTGATTCCTCTCCCATCGATGCAGGGGCCTAAGACCTTGTGTGGAGTCGGGGCCGGAACCTGAGGATTCCTCTCCAGTGCTGACATGGATCTTGGGGTACTTCTGGAGTCTCCCCAGGGGAGTCAGTGCTCGTCTCGAATGCGGGCATGCACTTGCGCTTTCCTCCAGAGCGGTAGCAGCAGTGTCACACATTCCGCCGTGTGGATCAAAGGATCTATGGTTTTCCCTCGAGTCTTTCTCACGAGGCTTTCCCACGAGGCTTTCCCACAGGGCTGTCCCACGTGCACACGTGGTGGCAGTCGATCCTCGGCTTGAACGTCAAGGCAGTGCAGGGAAAACAGGTTCCTCTGGAATGGACTGACACATCTGGGGGACTCTTGGAATGGTGGCACGACCCTGGAGTTCCTCTCGCCTTTCCTGTGGAGAGCGCCTCCTCTTGAGATGCGACGGGAACGCCGGGAATTCTTTCCCTACGAAACAGGGAAAGGATCCCTCATCTACAGCTAGGAGGCGGAAACGGGGCTCCCCTGGATGTGGGCGGGACCCTCGTGCTTCCTCTCGAGTGGAGACGGGTATGTCGGGGAACTTCTTGATTTGCAGCAAGGGTGTGAATGACCCTTTGGAAGTTCCAGTGGTTAGATGTGATTAGCCTCGAGAAGCCTCAGCGGAAATGGGCCTCATCTCGCCTGGAGGGCAAAACCTCCTGGATTTTCTCGAGTTGCGGCAGGTGCTCTCGACTTACGGCGGGGACCTCAGGGACCCGCTCTGGTGGCCTCAGGAAAGGCCAGTCCCCATGCGAGTTCCTCGGGGGCCTCTCGGGATTCCTCTCTCGTCGATGCCGGGGCCTAAGACCTTGTGTGGAGTCGGGGCCGGAACCTGAGGATTCCTCTCCAGGGGTGACATGGATCTTGGGGTAATTCTGGAGTCTCCCCAGGGGAGTCAGTGCTCGTCTCGAATGCGGGCATGCACTTGCGCTTTCCTCTGGAGCAGTAGCAGCAGTGTAACGCAGTCCGCCGCGTGGATCAAAGGATCTATGGTTTTCCCTCGAGTCTTTCCCACGAGGCTTTCCCACGAGGCTTTCCCACAGGGCTGTCCCACGTGCACACATGGTGGGAGTCGATCCTCGGCTTGAACCTCAAGGCAGTGCAGGGAAAACAGGTTCCTCTGGAATGGACTCACACATCTGGGGGACTCTTGGAATGGTGGCAGGACCCTGGAGTTCCTCTCGCCGTTCCTGTGGAGAGCGCCTCCTCTTGAGATGCGACGGGAACGCCGGGAATTCTTTCACTATGAAACAGGGAAAGGATCCCTCATCTCGAGCTAGGAGGCGGAAACGGGGCTCCCCGGGATGTGTGCGGGACCCTCGTGCTTCCTCTCGTGTGGAGACGGGTATGTCGGGGATCTTCTTGATTTGCAGCAAGGGTGTGAAGGACCCTTTGGAAGTTCCAGTGGTTAGATGTGATTAGCCTCGAGAAGCCTCAGCGGAAATGGGCCTCATCTCGCCTGGAGGGCAAAACCTCCTGGATTTTCTCGAGTTGCGGCAGGTGCTCTCGACTTACGACGGGGACCTCAGGGACCCGCTCTGGTGGCCTCAGGAAAGTCCAGTCTCCATGAGAGTTCCTCGGGGGCCTCTCGGGATTCCTCTGCCGTCGATGCCCGGGCCTAAGCCATTGTGGGGAGTCGGGGCCGGAACCTGAGGATTCCTCTCCAGTGCTGACATGGATCTTGGGGTACTTCTGGAGTCTCCCCAGGGGAGTCAGTCCTCGTCTCGAATGCGGGCATGCACTTGCGCTTTCCTCCAGAGCGGTAGCAGCAGTGTCACGCAGTCCGCCGCGTCGATCAAAGGATCTATGATTTTCCCTCGAGTCTTTCCCACGAGGCTTTCCCACGAGGCTTTCACACAGGGCTGTCCCTCGTGCACACGTGGTGGGAGTCGATCCTCGGCTTGAACGTCAAGGCAGTGCAGGGAAAACTGGTTCCTCTCGAATGGACTGACACATCTCGGGGACTCTTGGAATGGTGGTACGACCCTGGAGATCCTCTCGTCTTTCCTGTGGAGAGGCCTCCTCTTGAGATGCGACGGGAACCCCGGGAATTCTTTCCCTACGAAACAGGGAAAGGATCCCTCATCTCGAGCTAGGAGGCGGAAAAGGGGCTCCCCGGGATGTGTGCGGGACCCTCGTGCTTCCTCTCGAGTGGAGACCGGTATGTCGGGGAACTTCTTGAGTTGCAGCAAGGGTGTGAAGGACACTTTGGAAGTTCCAGTGGTTAGATGTGATTAGCCTCGAGAAGCCTCAGCGGAAATGGGCCTCATCTCGCCTGGAGGGCAAAACCTCCTGGATTTTCTCGAGTTGCGACAGGTGCTCTCGACTTACGGCGGGGACCTCAGGGTCCCACTCTGGTGGCCTCAGGAAAGGCCAGTCCCCATGCGAGTTCCTCGGGGGCCTCTCGGGATTCCTCTCCCATCGATGCCGGGGCCTAAGACCTCGTGTGGCTTCGGGGCCGGAACCTGAGGATTCCTCTCCAGTGCTGACATGGATCTTGGTGTACTTCTGGAGTCTCCCCAGGGGAGTCAGTCCTCGTCTCGAATGCGGGCATGCACTTGCATTTTCCTCCAGAGCGGTAGCAGCAGTGTCACGCAGTCCACCGCGTGGATCAAAGGATCTATGGTTTTCCCTCGAGTCTTTCCCACGAGGCTTTCCCACGAGGCTTTCCCACAGGGCTGTCCCACGTGCACACGTGGTGGCAGTCGATCCTCGGCTTGCACGTCAAGGCAGTGCAGGGAAAACAGGTTCCTCTGGAATGGACTCACACATCTGGGGGACTCTTGGAATGGTGGCACGACCCTGGAGTTCCTCTCGCCTTTCCTGTGGAGAGCGCCTCCTCTTGAGATGAGACGGGAACGCCAGGAATTCTTTCCCTACGAAACAGGGAGAGGATCCCTCATCTCGAGCTAGGAGGCGGAAACGGGGCTGCCCTGGATGTGTGCGGGACCCTCGTGCTTCCTCTCGAGTGGAGACGGGTATGTCGGGGAACTTCTTGAGTTGCAGCAAGGGTGTGAAGGACCCTTTGGAAGTTCAAGTGGTTAGATGTGATTAGCCTCGAGAAGCCTCAGCGTAAATGGGCCTCATCTCGCCTGGAGGGCAAAACCTCCTGGATTTTCTCGAGTTGCGGCAGGTGCTCTCGACTTACGACGGGGACCTCGGGGACCCGTTCTGGTGGCCTCAGGAAAGGCCAGTCCCCATGCGAGTTCCTCGGGGGCCTCTCGGGATTCCTCTCCCGTCGATTCCGGGGCCTAAGACCTTGTGTGGAGACGGGGCCGGAACCTGAGGATTCCACTCCAGTGTTGACATGGATCTTGGGGTACTCCTGGAGTCTCCCGAGGGGAGTCAGTCCTCGTCTCGAATGCGGGCATGCACTTGCGCTTTCCTCCAGAGCGGTAGCAGCAGTGTCACGCAGTCCGCCGCGTGGATCAAAGGATCTATGGTTTTCCCTCGAGTCTTTCCCACAAGGCTTTCCCCCGAGGCTTTCCCACAGGGCTGTCCCACGTGCACACGTGGTGGGAGTCGATCCACGGCTTGAGCGTCAAGGCAGTGCAGGGAAAACAGGTTCCTCTGGAATGGACTTACACATCTGGGGGACTCTTGGAATGGTGGCATGACCTTGGAGTTCCTTTCGCCATTCCTGTGGAGAGCGCCTCCTCTTGAGATGCGACGGGAACGCCGGGAATTCTTTCCCTACGAAACAGGGAAAGGATCCCTCATCTCGAGCTAGGAGGCGGAAACGGGGCTCCCCTGGATGTGTGCGGGACCCACCTGCTTCCTCTCGAGTGGAAACGGGTATGTCGGGGAACTTCTTAACTTGCAGCAAGGGTGTGAAGGACCCTTTGGAAGTTCCAGTGGTTAGACGTGATTAGCCTCGAGAAGCCTCAGCGGAAATGGGCCTCATCTCGCCTGGAGGGGAAAACCTCCTGGATTTTCTCGAGTTGCGGCAGGTGCTCTCGACTTACGACGGGGACCTCAGGGACCCGATCTGGTGGCCTCAGGAAAGGCCAGTCCCCATGCGAGTTCCTCGGGGGCCTCTCGGGATTCCTCTCCCATCGATGCCGGGGCCGAAGACCTTGTGTGGAGTCGGGGCCGGAACCTGAGGATTCCTCTCCAGTGCTGACATGGATCTTGGGGTACTTCTGGAGTCTCCCCAGGGGAGTCAGTCCTCGTCTCGAATGCGGGCATGCACTTGCGCTTTCCTCCAGAGCGGTAGCAGCAGTGTCACGCAGTCCGCCGCGTGGATCAAAGGATCTATGGTTTTCCCTCGAGTCTTTCCCACGAGGCTTTCCCACGAGGCTTTCCCACAGGGCTGTCCCACGTGCACACGTGGTGGGAGTCGATCCTCGGCTTGAACGTCAAGGCAGTGCAGGGAAAGCAGGTTCCTCTGGAATGGACTGACACATCTGGGGGACTCTTGGAATGTTGGTACGACCCTGGAGTTCCTCTCGCCTTCCTGTGGAGAGCGCCTTCTCTTGAGATGCAACGGGAACGCCGGGAATTCTTTCCCTACGAAACAGGGAAAGGATCCCTCATCTCGAGCTAGGAGGCGGAAACGGGGCTCCCCTGGATGTGTGCGGGACCCTCGTGCTTCCTCTCGAGTGGAGACGGGTATGTCGGGGAACTTCTTGAGTTGCAGCAAGGGTGTGAAGGACCCTTTGGAAGTTCCAGTGGTTAGATGTGATTAGCCTCGAGAAGCCTCACCGGAAATGGGCCTCATCTCGCCTGGAGGGCAAAACCTCCTGGATTTTCTCGAGTTGCGGCAGGTGCTCTCGACTTATGCCGGGGACCTCGGGACCCGCTCTGGTGGCCTCAGGAAAGGCCAGTCCTCATGCGAGTTCCTCGGGGGCCTCTCGGGATTCCTCTCCCATCGATGGCGGGGCCAAAGACCTTGTGTGGAGTCGGGGCCGGAACCTGAGGATTCCTCCCCAGTGCTGACATGGATCTTGGGGTACTTCTGGAGTATCCCCAGGGGAGTCAGTCCTCGTGTCGAATGCGGGCATGCACTTGCGCTTTCCTCCAGAGCGGTAGCAGCAGTGTCACGCAGTCCGCCGGGTGAATCAAAGGATCTATGGTTTTCCCTCGAGTCTTTCCCACGAGGCTTTCCCACGAGGCTTTCCCACGAGGCTTTCCCACAGGGCTGTCCCACGTGCACACGTGGTGGGAGTCGATCCTCGGCTTGCACGTCAGGGCAGTGCAGGGAAAACAGGTTCCTCTGGAATGGACTGACACATCTGGGGGACTCTTGGAATGGTGGCACGACCCTGGAGTTCCTCTCGCCTTTCCTGTGGAGAGCGCCTCCTCTTGAGATGCGACGGGAACGCCGGGAATTCTTTCCCTACGAAACAGGGAAAGGATCCCTCATCTCGAGCTAGGAGGCGGAAACGGGGCTCCCCTGGATGTGTGCGGGACCCACGTGCTTCCTCTCGAGTGGAGACGCGTATGTCGGGGAACTTCTTGAGTTGCAGCAAGGGTGTGAAGGACCCTTTGGAAGTTCCAGTGGTTAGACGTGATTAGCCTCGAGAAGCCTCAGCGGAAATGGGCCTCATCTCGCCTGGAGGGCAAAACCTCCTGGATTTTCTCGAGTTGCGGCAGGTGCTCTCGACTTACGACGGGGACCTCAGGGACCCGCTCTGGTGGCCTCAGGAAAGGCCAGTCCCCATGCGAGCTCCTCGGGGGCCTCTCGTGATTCCTCTCCCATCGATGCAGGGGCCTAAGACCTTGTGTGGAGTCGGGGCCGGAACCTGAGGATTCCTCTCCAGTGCTGACATGGATCTTGGGGTACTTCTGGAGTCTCCCCAGGGGAGTCAGTGCTCGTCTCGAATGCGGGCATGCACTTGCGCTTTCCTCCAGAGCGGTAGCAGCAGTGTCACACATTCCGCCGTGTGGATCAAAGGATCTATGGTTTTCCCTCGAGTCTTTCTCAAGAGGCTTTCCCACGAGGCTTTCCCACAGGGCTGTCCCACGTGCACACGTGGTGGCAGTCGATCCTCGGCTTGAACGTCAAGGCAGTGCAGGGAAAACAGGTTCCTCTGGAATGGACTGACACATCTGGGGGACTCTTGGAATGGTGGCACGACCCTGGAGTTCCTCTCGCCTTTCCTGTGGAGAGCGCCTCCTCTTGAGATGCGACGGGAACGCCGGGAATTCTTTCCCTACGAAACAGGGAAAGGATCCCTCATCTCCAGCTAGGAGGCGGAAACGGGGCTCCCCTGGATGTGGGCGGGACCCTCGTGCTTCCTCTCGAGTGGAGACGGGTATGTCGGGGAACTTCTTGATTTGCAGCAAGGGTGTGAATGACCCTTTGGAAGTTCCAGTGGTTAGATGTGATTAGCCTCGAGAAGCCTCAGCGGAAATGGGCCTCATCTCGCCTGGAGGGCAAAACCTCCTGGATTTTCTCGAGTTGCGGCAGGTGCTCTCGACTTACGGCGGGGACCTCAGGGACCCGCTCTGGTGGCCTCAGGAAAGGCCAGTCCCCATGCGAGTTCCTCGGGGGCCTCTCGGGATTCCTCTCTCGTCGATGCCGGGGCCTAAGACCTTGTGTGGAGTCGGGGCCGGAACCTGAGGATTCCTCTCCAGGGGTGACATGGATCTTGGGGTAATTCTGGAGTCTCCCCAGGGGAGTCAGTGCTCGTCTCGAATGCGGGCATGCACTTGCGCTTTCCTCTGGAGCAGTAGCAGCAGTGTAACGCAGTCCGCAGCGTGGACTAAAGGATCTATGGTTTTCCCTCGAGTCTTTCCCACGAGGCTTTCCCACGAGGCTTTCCCACAGGGCTGTCCCACGTGCACACATGGTGGGAGTCGATCCTCGGCTTGAACCTCAAGGCAGTGCAGGGAAAACAGGTTCCTCTGGAATGGACTCACACATCTGGGGGACTCTTGGAATGGTGGCAGGACCCTGGAGTTCCTCTCGCCGTTCCTGTGGAGAGCGCCTCCTCTTGAGATGCGACGGGAACGCCGGGAATTCTTTCACTATGAAACAGGGAAAGGATCCCTCATCTCGAGCTAGGAGGCGGAAACGGGGCTCCCCGGGATGTGTGCGGGACCCTCGTGCTTCCTCTCGTGTGGAGACGGGTATGTCGGGGATCTTCTTGATTTGCAGCAAGCGTGTGAAGGACCCTTTGGAAGTTCCAGTGGTTAGATGTGATTAGCCTCGAGAAGCCTCAGCGGAAATGGGCCTCATCTCGCCTGGAGGGCAAAACCTCCTGGATTTTCTCGAGTTGCGGCAGGTGCTCTCGACTTACGACGGGGACCTCAGGGACCCGCTCTGGTGGCCTCAGGAAAGGCCAGTCCCCATGCGAGTTCCTCGGGGGCCTCTCGGGATTCCTCTCCCATCGATGCCGGGGCCGAAGACCTTGTGTGGAGTCGGGGCCGGAACCTGAGGATTCCTCTCCAGTGCTGACATGGATCTTGGGGTACTTCTGGAGTCTCCCCAGGGGAGTCAGTCCTCGTCTCGAATGCGGGCATGCACTTGCGCTTTCCTCCAGAGCGGTAGCAGCAGTGTCACGCAGTCCGCCGCGTGGATCAAAGGATCTATGGTTTTCCCTCGAGTCTTTCCCACGAGGCTTTCCCACGAGGCTTTCCCACAGGGCTGTCCCACGTGCACACGTGGTGGGAGTCGATCCTCGGCTTGAACGTCAAGGCAGTGCAGGGAAAGCAGGTTCCTCTGGAATGGACTGACACATCCTGGGGACTCTTGGAATGGTGGTACGACCCTGGAGTTCCTCTCGCCTTCCTGTGGAGAGCGCCTTCTCTTGAGATGCAACGGGAACGCCGGGAATTCTTTCCCTACGAAACAGGGAAAGGATCCCTCATCTCGAGCTAGGAGGCGGAAACGGGGCTCCCCTGGATGTGTGCGGGACCCTCGTGCTTCCTCTCGAGTGGAGACGGGTATGTCGGGGAACTTCTTGAGTTGCAGCAAGGGTGTGAAGGACCCTTTGGAAGTTCCAGTGGTTAGATGTGATTAGCCTCGAGAAGCCTCACCGGAAATGGGCCTCATCTCGCCTGGAGGGCAAAACCTCCTGGATTTTCTCGAGTTGCGGCAGGTGCTCTCGACTTACGACGGGGACCTCAGGGACCCGCTCTGGTGGCCTCAGGAAAGGCCAGTCCCCATGCGAGTTCCTCGGGGGCCTCTCGGGATTCCTCTCCCATCGATGCCGGGGCCGAAGACCTTGTGTGGAGTCGGGGCCGGAACCTGAGGATTCCTCTCCAGTGCTGACATGAATCTTGGGGTACTTCTGGAGTCTCCCCAGGGGAGTCAGTCCTCGTCTCGAATGCGGGCATGCACTTGCGCTTTCCTCCAGAGCGGTAGCAGCAGTGTCACGCAGTCCGCCGCGTGGATCAAAGGATCTATGGTTTTCCCTCGAGTCTTTCCCACGAGGCTTTCCCACGAGGCTTTCCCACAAGGCTGTCCCACGTGCACACGTGGTGGGAGTCGATCCTCGGCTTGAACGTCAAGGCAGTGCAGGGAAAGCAGGTTCCTCTGGAATGGACTGACACATCTGGGGGACTCTTGGAATGGTGGTACGACCCTGGAGTTCCTCTCGCCTTCCTGTGGAGAGCGCCTTCTCTTGAGATGCAACGGGAACGCCGAGAATTCTTTCCCTACGAAACAGGGAAAGGATCCCTCATCTCGAGCTAGGAGGCGGAAACGGGGCTCCCCTGGATGTGTGCGGGACCCTCGTGCTTCCTCTCGAGTGGAGACGGGTATGTCGGGGAACTTCTTGAGTTGCAGCAAGGGTGTGAAGGACCCTTTGGAAGTTCCAGTGGTTAGATGTGATTAGCCTCGAGAAGCCTCACCGGAAATGGGCCTCATCTCGCCTGGAGGGCAAAACCTCCTGGATTTTCTCGAGTTGCGGCAGGTGCTCTCGACTTATGCCGGGGACCTCGGGACCCGCTCTGGTGGCCTCAGGAAAGGCCAGTCCTCATGCGAGTTCCTCGGGGGCCTCTCGGGATTCCTCTCCCATCGATGGCGGGGCCTAAGACCTTGTGTGGAGTCGGGGCCGGAACCTGAGGATTCCTCCCCAGTGCTGACATGGATCTTGGGGTACTTCTGGAGTCTCCCCAGGGGAGTCAGTCCTCGTGTCGAATGCGGGCATGCACTTGCGCTTTCCTCCAGAGCGGTAGCAGCAGTGTCACGCAGTCCGCCGTGTGAATCAAAGGATCTATGGTTTTCCCTCGAGTCTTTCCCACGAGGCTTTCCCACGAGGCTTTCCCACGAGGCTTTCCCACAGGGCTGTCCCACGTGCACACGTGGTGGGAGTCGATCCTCGGCTTGCACGTCAAGGCAGTGCAGGGAAAACAGGTTCCTCTGGAATGGACTGACACATCTGGGGGACTCTTGGAATGGTGGCACGACCCTGGAGTTCCTCTCGCCTTTCCTGTGGAGAGCGCCTCCTCTTGAGATGCGACGGGAACGCCGGGAATTCTTTCCCTACGAAACAGGGAAAGGATCCCTCATCTCGAGCTAGGAGGCGGAAACGGGGCTCCCCTGGATGTGTGCGGGACCCACGTGCTTCCTCTCGAGAGGAGACGCGTATGTCGGGGAACTTCTTGAGTTGCAGCAAGGGTGTGAAGGACCCTTTGGAAGTTCCAGTGGTTAGACGTGATTAGCCTCGAGAAGCCTCAGCGGAAATGGGCCTCATCTCGCCTGGAGGGCAAAACCTCCTGGATTTTCTCGAGTTGCGGCAGGTGCTCTCGACTTACGACGGGGACCTCAGGGACCCGCTCTGGTGGCCTCAGGAAAGGCCAGTCCCCATGCGAGTTCCTCGGGGGCCTCTCGGGATTCCTCTCCCGTCGATGCTGAGGCCTAAGACCTTGTGTGGAGTCGGGGCCGGAACCTGAGGATTCCTCTCCAGTGCTGACATGGATCTTGGAGTACTTCTGGAGTCTCCCCAGGGGAGTCAGTCTTCGTCTCGAATGCGGGCATGCACTTGCGCTTTCTTCCAGAGCGGTAGCAGCAGTGTCACGCAGTCCGCCGCGTGGATCAAAGGATCTATGGTTTTCCCTCGAGTCTTTCCCACGAGGCTTTCCCACGAGGCTTTCCCACAGGGCTGTCCCACGTGCACACGTGGTGGCAGTCGATCCTCGGCTTGCACGTCAAGGCAGTGCAGGGAAAACAGGTTCCTCTGGAATGGACTGACACATCTGGGGGACTCTTGGAATGGTGGCATGACCCTGGAGTTCCTTTCGCCTTTCCTGTGGAGAGCGCCTCCTCTTGAGATGCGTAGGGAACGCCGGGAATTCTTTCCCTACGAAACAGGGAAAGGATCCCTCATCTCGAGCTAGGAGGCGGAAACGGGGCTCCTCTGGATGTGTGCGGGACCCACCTGCTTCCTCTCGAGTGGAGACGGGTATGTCGGGGAACTTCTTAAGTTGCAGCAAGGGTGTGAAGGACCCTTTGGAAGTTCCAGTGGTTAGACGTGATTAGCCTCGAGTAGCCTCAGCGGAAATGGACCTCATCGCGCCTGGAGGGCAAAACCTCCTGGATTTTCTCGAGTTGCGGCAGGTGCTCTCGACTTACGACGGGGACCTCAGGGACCCGCTCTGGTGGCCTCAGGAAAGGCCAGTCCCCATGCGAGTTCCTCGGGGGCCTCTAGGGATTCCTCTCCCATCGATGCCGGGGCCGAAGACCTTGTGTGGAGTCGGGGCCGGAACCTGAGGATTCCTCTCCAGTGCTGACATGGATCTTGGGGTTCTTCTGGAGTCTCCCCAGGGGAGTGAGTCCTCGTCTCGAATGCGGGCATGCGTTTGCGCTTTCCTGGAGAGCGGTAGCAGCAGTGTCACGCAGTCCGCCGCGTGGATCAAAGGATCTATGGTTTTCCCTCGAGTCTTTCCCACGAGGCTTTCCCACGAGGCTTTCCCACAGGGCTGTCCCATGTGCACACGTGGTGGGAGTCGATCCTCGGCTTGAAAGTCAAGGCAGTGCAGGGAAAACAGGTTCCTCTGGAAAGGCCGGACAGATCTGGGGGACTCTTGGAATGGTGGCAGGACCCTGCAGTTCTTCTCGCCTTTCCTGTGGAGAGCGCCTCCTCTTGAGATGCGACGGGAACGCCGGGAATTCTTTCCCTACCAAACAGGGAAAGGATCCCTCATCTCGAGCTAGGAGGCGGAAACGGGGCTCCCCTGGATGTGTGCGGGACCCTCGTGCTTCATCTCGAGTGGAGACGGGTATGTCAGGGAACTTCTTGAATTGCAGCAAGGGTGTGAAGGACCCTTTGGAAGTTCCAGTGGTTAGACGTGATTAGCCTCGAAAAGCCTCAGGGGAAATGGGCCTCATCTCGCCTGGAGGGCAAAACCTCCTGGATTTTCTCGAGTTGCGGCAGTTGCTCTCGACTTACGACGGGGACATCAGGGACCCGCTCTGGTGGCCTCAGGCAAGGCCAGTCTCCATGCGAGTTCCTCGGGGGCCTCTCGGGATTCCTCTGCCGTCGATGCCGGGGCCTAAGACCTTGTGTGCAGTCGGGGCCGGAACCTTTGGATTCCTCTCCAGTGCTGACATGGATCTTGGGGTACTTCTGGAGTCTCCCCAGGGGAGTCAGTCCTCGTCTCGAATGCGGGCATGCACTTGCGCTTTCCTCCGGAGCGGTAGCAGCAGTGTCACGCACTCCGCCGCATGGATCAAAGGATCGATGGTTTTTCCTCGAGTCTTTCCCACGAGGCTTTCCCACGAGGCTTTCCCACAGGGCTGTCCCACGGGCACACGTGGTGGGAGTCGATCCTCGGCTTGAACGTCAAGGCAGTGCAGGGAAAACAGGTTCCTTTGGAATGGACGGACACATCTGGGGGACTCTTGGAATGGTGTCAGGACCCTGGAGTTCCTTTCCCCTTTCCTGTGGAGAGCGCCTCCTCTTGAGATGCGACGGGAACGCCGGGAATTCTTTTCCTACCAAACAGGGAAAGGATCCCTCATCTCGAGCTAGGAGGCGGAAACGGGGCTCCCCTGGATGTGTGCGGGACCCTCGTGCTTCCTCTCGAGTGAAGACGGGTATGTAGGGGAACTTCTTGAGTTGCAGCAAGGGTGTGAAGGACCCTTTGGAAGTTCCAGTGGTTAGATGTGATTAGCCTCGAGAAGCCTCAGTGGAAATGGGCCTCATCTCGCCTCGAGGGCAAAACCTCCTGGATTTTCTCGAGTTGCGACAGGTGCTCTCGACTTACGACGGGGACCTCTGGGACCCGCTCTGGTGGCCTCAGGAAAGGCCAGTCCTCATGCGAGTTCCTCGGGGGCCTCTCGGGATTCCTCTCCTGTCGATGCCGGGGCCTAAGACCTTGTGTGGATTCGGGGCCGGAACCTGAGGATTCCTCTCCAGTGCTGACATGGATCTTGGGGTACTTCTGTAGTCTCCCCAGGGGAGTCAGTCCTCGTGTCGAATGCGGGCATGCACTTGCGCTTTCCTCCAGAGCGGTAGCAGCAGTGTCACGCAGTCCGCCGCGTGAATCAAAGGATCTATGGTTTTCCCTCGAGTCTTTTCCACGAGGCTTTCCCACGAGGCTTTCCCACAGGTCTGTCCCACGTGCACATGTGGTGGGAGTCGATCCTCGGCTTGAACGTCAAGGCAGTGCAGGGAAAGCAGTTTCCTCTGGAATGGACTGACACATCTGGGGGACTCTTGGAATGGTGGCACGACCCTGGAGTTCCTCTCGCCTTCCTGTGGAGAGCGCCTTCTCTTCAGATGCAACGGGAACGCCGGGAATTCTTTCCCTACGAAACAGGGAAAGGACCCCTCATCTCGAGCTAGGAGGCGGAAACGGGGCTCCCCTGGATGTGTGCGGGACCCTCGTGCTTCCTCTCGAGTGGAGACGGGTATGTCGGGGAACTTCTTGAGTTGCAGCAAGGGTGTGAAGGACCCTTTGGAAGTTCCAGTGGTTAGATGTGATTAGCCTCGAGAAGCCTCAGCGGAAATGGGCCTCATCTCGCTTGGAGGGCAAAACCTCCTGGATTTTCTCGAGTTGCGGCAGGTGCGCTCGACTTATGCCTGGGACCTCGGGACCCGCTCTGGTGGCCTCAGGAAAGGCCAGTCCCCATGCGAGTTCCTCGGGGGCCTCTCGGGATTCCTCTCCCGTCGATGCTGAGGCCTAAGACCTTGTGTGGAGTCGGGGCCGGAACCTGAGGATTCCTCTCCAGTGCTGACATGGATCTTGGGGTACTTCTGGAGTCTCCCCAGGGGAGTCAGTCTTCGTCTCGAATGCGGGCATGCACTTGCGCTTTCCTCCAGAGCGGTAGCAGCAGTGTCACGCAGTCCGCCGCGTGGATCAAAGGATCTATGGTTTTCCCTCGAGTCTTTCCCACGAGGCTTTCCCACGAGGCTTTCCCACAGGGCTGTCCCACGTGCACACGTGGTGGCAGTCGATCCTCGGCTTGCACGTCAAGGCAGTGCAGGGAAAACAGGTTCCTCTGGAATGGACTGACACATCTGGGGGACTCTTGGAATGGTGGCATGACCCTGGAGTTCCTTTCGCCTTTCCTGTGGAGAGCGCCTCCTCTTGAGATGCGTAGGGAACGCCGGGAATTCTTTCCCTACGAAACAGGGAAAGGATCCCTCATCTCGAGCTAGGAGGCGGAAACGGGGCTCCTCTGGATGTGTGCGGGACCCACCTGCTTCCTCTCGAGTGTAGACGGGTATGTCGGGGAACTTCTTAAGTTGCAGCAAGGGTGTGAAGTACCCTTTGGAAGTTCCAGTGGTTAGACGTGATTAGCCTCGAGTAGCCTCACCGGAAATGGACCTCATCGCGCCTGGAGGGCAAAACCTCCTGGATTTTCTCGAGTTGCGGCAGGTGCTCTCGACTTACGACGGGGACCTCAGGGACCCGCTCTGGTGGCCTCAGGAAAGGCCAGTCCCCATGCGAGTTCCTCGGGGGCCTCTAGGGATTCCTCTCCCATCGATGCCGGGGCCGAAGACCTTGTGTGGAGTCGGGGCCGGAACCTGAGGATTCCTCTCCAGTGCTGACATGGATCTTGGGGTACTTCTGGAGTCTCCCCAGGGGAGTGAGTCCTCGTCTCGAATGCGGGCATGCGTTTGCGCTTTCCTGGAGAGCGGTAGCAGCAGTGTCACGCAGTCCGCCGCGTGGATCAAAGGATCTATGGTTTTCCCTCGAGTCTTTCCCACGAGGCTTTCCCACGAGGCTTTCCCACAGGGCTGTCCCATGTGCACACGTGGTGGGAGTCGATCCTCGGCTTGAAAGTCAAGGCAGTGCAGGGAAAACAGGTTCCTCTGGAAAGGCCGGACAGATCTGGGGGACTCTTGGAATGGTGGCAGGACCCTGCAGTTCTTCTCGCCTTTCCTGTGGAGAGCGCCTCCTCTTGAGATGCGACGGGAACGCTGGGAATTCTTTCCCTACCAAACAGGGAAAGGATCCCTCATCTCGAGCTAGGAGGCGGAAACGGGGCTCCCCTGGATGTGTGCGGGACCCTCGTGCTTCATCTCGAGTGGAGACGGGTATGTCAGGGAACTTCTTGAGTTGCAGCAAGGGTGTGAAGGACCCTTTGGAAGTTCCAGTGGTTAGACGTGATTAGCCTCGAGAAGCCTCAGGGGAAATGGGCCTCATCTCGCCTGGAGGGCAAAACCTCCTGGATTTTCTCGAGTTGCGGCAGTTGCTCTCGACTTACGACGGGGACATCAGGGACCCGCTCTGGTGGCCTCAGGCAAGGCCAGTCTCCATGCGAGTTCCTCGGGGGCCTCTCGGGATTCCTCTGCCGTCGATGCCGGGGCCTAAGACCTTGTGTGCAGTCGGGGCCGGAACCTGAGGATTCCTCTCCAGTGCTGACATGGATCTTGGGGTACTTCTGGAGTCTCCCCAGGGGAGTCAGTCCTCGTCTCGAATGCGGGCATGCACTTGCGCTTTCCTCCGGAGCGGTAGCAGCAGTGTCAGCACTCCGCCGCATGGATCAAAGGATCGATGGTTTTTCCTCGAGTCTTTCCCACGAGGCTTTCCCACGAGGCTTTCCCACAGGGCTGTCCCACGGGCACACGTGGTGGGAGTCGATACTCGGCTTGCACGTCAAGGCAGTGCAGGGAAATCAGGTTCCTTTGGAATGGACGGACACATCTGGGGGACTCTTGGAATGGTGTCAGGACCCTGGAGTTCCTTTCCCCTTTCCTGTGGAGAGCGCCTCCTCTTGAGATGCGACGGGAACGCCGGGAATTCTTTTCCTACCAAACAGGGAAAGGACCCCTCATCTCGAGCTAGGAGGCGGAAACGGGGCTCCCCTGGATGTGTGCGGGACCCTCGTGCTTCCTCTCGAGTGGAGACGGGTATGTCGGGGAACTTCTTGAGTTGCAGGAAGGGTGTGAAGGACCCTTTGGAAATTCCAGTGGTTAGATGTGATTAGCCTCGAGAAGCCTCAGTGGAAATGGGCCTCATCTCGCCTGGAGGGCAAAACCTCCTGGATTTTCTCGAGTTGCGACAGGTGCTCTCGACTTACGACGGGGACCTCTGGGACCCGCTCTGGTGGCCTCAGGAAAGGCCAGTCCTCATGGGAGTTCCTCGGGGGCCTCTCTGGATTCCTCTCCCGTCGATGCCGGGGCCTAAAACCTTGTGTGGATTCGGGGCCGGAACCTGAGGATTCCTCTCCAGTGCTGACATGGATCTTGGGGTACTTCTGGAGTCTCCCCAGGGGAGTCAGTCCTCGTGTCGAATGCGGGCATGCACTTGCGCTTTCCTCCAGAGCGGTAGCAGCAGTGTCACGCAGTCTGCCGCGTGGATCAAAGGATCTATGGTTTTCCCTCGAGTCTTTCCCACGAGGCTTTCCCACGAGGCTTTCCCAAAGGGCTGTCCCACGTGCACACGTGATGGGAGTCGATCCTCGGCTTGAATGTCAAGGCAGTGCTGGGAAAACAGGTTCCTCTGGAATGGACTGACACATCTGGGGGACTCTTGGAATGGTGGCATGACCCTGGAGTTCCTCTCGCCTTTCCTGTGGAGAGCGCCTCCTCTGAGATGCGACGGGAACACCGAGAATTCTTTCCCTACGAAACAGGGAAAGGATCCCTCATCTCGAGCTAGGAGGCGGAAACGGGGCTCCCCTGGATGTGTGCGGGACACGACGTGCTTCCTCTCGAGTGCAGACGGGTATGTCGGGGAACTTCTTGAGTTGCAGCAAGGGTGTGAAGGACCCTTTGGAAGTTCCAGTGGTTAGATGTGATTAGCCTCGAGAAGCCTCAGCGGAAATGGGCCTCATCTCGCCTGGAGGGCAAAACCTCCTGGATTTTCTCGATTTGCGGCAGGTGCTCTCGACTTACGACGGGGACCTCAGGGACCCGCTCTTGTGGGCTCAGGAAAGGCCAGTCCCCATGCAAGTTCCTCGGGGGCCTGTTGGGATTCCTCTCCCGTCGATGCCGGGGCCTAAGACCTTGTGTGGAGTCGGGGCCGGAACCTGAGGATTCCTCTCCAGTGGTGACATGGATCTTGGGGTAATTCTGGAGTCTCCCCAGGGGAGTCAGTCCTCCTCGAATGCGGGCATGCACATGCGCTTTCCTCCAGAGCGGTAGCAGCAGTGTCACGCAGTCCACCGCGTGGATCAAAGGATCTATGGTTTTCCCTCGAGTCTTTCCCACGAGGCTTTCCCACAGGGCTGTCCCCCGTGTACACGTGGTGGGAGTCGATCCTCGGCTTGAACGTCAAGGCAGTGCAGGGAAAACAGGTTCCTCTGGAATGGACTGACACATCTGGGGGACTCTTGGAATGGTGGCACGACCCTGGAGTTCCTCTCGCCTTTCCTGTGGAGAGCGCCTCCTTTTGAGATGCGACGGGAACGCCGGGAATTCTATCCCTACGAAACAGGGAAAGGATCCCTCATCTCGAGCTAGGAGGCGGAAACGGGGCTCCCCTGGATGTGTGCGGGACAACACGTGATTACTCTCGAGTGGAGACGGGTATGTCGGGGAACTTCTTGAGTTGCAGCAAGGGTGTGAAGGACCCTTTGGAAGTTCCAGTGGTTAGATGTGATTGGCCTCGAGAAGCCTCAGCGGAAATGGGCCTCATCTCGCCTGGAGGGCAAAACCTCCTGGATTTTCTCGAGTTGCGGCAGGTGCTCTCGACTTACGACGGGGACCTCAGGGACCCGCTCTGGTGGCCTCAGGAAAGGCCAGTCCCCATGTGAGTTCCTCGGGGGCCTCTTGGGATTCCTCTCCCGTCGATGCCGGGGCCAAAGACCTTGTGTGGAGTCGGGGCCGGAACCTGAGGATTCCTCTCCAGTGCTGACATGGATCTTGGGGTACTTCTGGAGTCTCCCCAGGGGAGTCAGTCCTCGTCTCGAATGCGGGCATGCACTTGCGCTTTCCTCCAGAGCGGTAGCAGCAGTGTCACGCAGTCCGCCGCGTGGATCAAAGGATCTACGGTTTTCCCTCGAGTCTTTCCCAGGAGGCTTTCCCACGAGGCTTTCCCACAGGGCTGTCCCCCGTGCACACATGGTGGGAGTCGATCCTCGGCTTGAACGTCAAGGCAGTGCAGGGAAAACAGGTTCCTCTGGAATGGACTGACACATCTGGGGGACTCTTGGAATGGTGGCACGACCCTGGAGTTCCTCTCGCGTTTCCTGTAGAGAGCGCCTCCTCTTGAAATGCGACGGGAACGCCGGGAATTTTTTCCCTACGAAATAGGGAAAGGATCCCTCATCTCGAGGTAGGAGGCGGAAACGGGGCTCCCCTGGATGTGTGCGGGACCCTCGTGCTTCCTCTCGAGTGGAGACGGGTATGTCGGGGAACTTCTTGAGTTGCAGCAACGGTGTGAAGGACCCTTTGGAAGTTCCAGTGGTTAGATGTGATTAGCCTCGAGATGCCTCAGCGGAAATGGGCCTCATCTCGCCTGGAGGGCAAAACCTCCTGGATTTTCTCGAGTTGAGGCAGGTGCTCTAGACTTACGACGGGGACCTCAGGGACCCGCTCTGTTGGCCTCAAGAAAGGCCAGCCCCCATGCGAGTTCCACGGGGGCCTCTCGGGATTCCTCTGCCATCGATACCGGGGCCTAAGACCTTGTGTGGAGTCGGGGCCGGAACCTGAGGATTCCTCTGCAGTGCTGACATGGATCTTGGTGTACTTCTGGAGTTTCCCCAGGGGAGTCAGTGCTCGTCTCGAATGCGGACATGCACTTGCGCTTTCCTGGAGAGCGGTAGCAGCAGTGTCACGCAGTCCACCACGTGGATCAAAGGATCTATGTTTTTCCCTCGAGTCTTTCCCACGAGGCTTTCCCAAGAGGCTTTCCCACAGGGCTGTCCCACGTGCACACGTGGTGGGAGTCGATCCTCGGCTTAAACGTCAAGGAAGTGCAGGGAAAACAGGTTCCTCTGGAATGGACTGACACATCGGGGGGGTTTTGGAATGGTGGCACGACCCTCGAGTTCCTCTCGCCTTTCCTGTGGAGAGCGCCTCCTCTTGAGATGCGACGGGAACGCCGGGAATTCTTTCCCTACGAAACAGGGAAAGGATCCCTCATCTCGAGCTAGGAGGCGGAAACGGGGCTCCCCTGGATGTGTGCGGGACCCTCGTGCTTCCTCTCGAGTGGAGACAGGTATGGCGGGGAACTTCTTGAGTTGCAGCAAGGGTGTGAAGGACACTTTGGAAGTTCCAGTGGTTAGATGTGATTAGCCTCGAGAAGCCTCAGCGGAAATGGGCCTCATCTCGCCTGTAGGGCAAAACCTCCTGGATTTCTCGAGTTGCGGCAGGTGCTCTCGACTTACGACGGGGACCTCAGGGACCCGCTCTGGTGGCCTCAGGAAAGGTCAGTCCCCATGCGAGTTCCTCGGGGGCCTCTCGAGATTCCTCTGCCGTCGATGCCGGGGCCTAAGACCTTGTGTGGAGTCGGGGCCAGAACCTGAGGATTCCTCTCCAGTGCTGACATGGATCTTGGGGTACTTCTGGAGTCTCCCCAGGGGAGTCAGTCGTCTTCTCAAATGCGGGCATGCACTTGAGCTTTCCTCCAGAGCGGTAGCAGAAGTGTCACGCAGTCTGCCGCGTGGATCAAAGTATCTATGGTTTTCCCTCGAGTCTTTGCCAGGAGGCTTTCCCACGAGGCTTTCCCACAGGGCTGTCCCACGGGCACACGTGGTGGGAGTCGATCCTCGGCTTGAACGTCAAGGCAGTGCAGGGAAAACAGGTTCCTCTGGAATGGACTGACACATCTGGGGGACTCTTGGAATGGTGGCACGACCCTGGAGTTCCTCTCGCCTTTCCTGTGGAGAGCGCCTCCTCTTGAGATGCGACGGGAACGCCGACAATTCTTTCCCTACGAAACAGGGAAAGGATCCCTCATCTCGAGCTAGGAGGCGGAAACAGGGCTCCCCTGGATGTGTGCGGGACCCTCGTTCTTCCTCTCGGGTGGAGACGGGTATGTCAGGGAACTTCTTGAGTTGCAGCAAGGGTGTGAAGGACCCTTTGGAAGTTCCAGTGGTTAGATGTGATTAGCCTCGAGAAGCCTCAGCGGAAATGGGCCTCATCTCGCCTGGAGGGCAAAACCTCCTGGATTTTCTCGAGTTGCGGCAGGTGCTCTCGACTTACGACGGGGACCTCAGGGACCCGCTCTGGTGGCCTCAGGAAAGGCCAGTTCCCATGCGAGTTCCTCGGAGGACTCTCGGGATTCCTCTCCCGTCGATGCCGGGGCCTAAGACCTTGTGTGGATTCGGGGCCGGAACCATAGGATTCCTCTCCAGTGCTGACATGGATCTTGGGGTACTTCTGGAGACTCCCCAGGAGAGTCAGTCCTCGTCTCGAATGCGGGCATGCACTTGCGCTTTCCTCCAGAGCGGTAGCACCAGTTTCACGCAGTCCGCCGCGTTGAGCAAAGGATCTATGGTTTTCCCTCGAGTCTTTCCCACGAGGCTTTCCCACGAGGCTTTCCGACAGGGCTGTCCCACGTGCACACGTGGTGGGAGTCGATCCTCGGCTTGAACGTCAAGGCAGTGCAGGGAAAACAGGTTCCTCTGGAATGGACTGACACATCTGGGGGACTCTTGGAATGGTGGCACGACCCTGGAGTTCCTCTCGCCTTTCCTGTGGAGAGCTCCTCCTCTTGAGATGCGACAGGAACGCCAGGAATTCTTTCCCTACGAAACAGGGAAAGGATCCCTCATCTCGTGATAGGAGGCGGAAACGGGGCTCCCCTGGATGTGTGCGGGACCCTCGTGCTTCCTCTCGAGTGGAGACTGGTATGTCGGGGAACTTCTTGAGTGGCAACAAGGGTGTGAAGGAACCTTTGGAAGTTCCAGTGGTTAGATGTGATTAGCCTCGAGAAGCCTCAGCGGAAATGGGCCTCATCTCGCCTGGAGGGCAAAACCTCCTGGATTTTCTCGAGTGCAGCAGGTGCTCTCGACTTACAACGCGGACCTCAGGGATCCGCTCTTGTAGCCTCAGGAAACGCCAGTCCCCATGCGAGTTCCTCAGGGGCCTCTCGGGATACCTCTCCCGTCGATGCCGGGGTCTAAGACCTTGTGTGGAGTCGGTGTCGGTACTTAGCATTCCTCTCCAGTGCTGACATGGATCTTGGGGTACTTCTGGAGTCTCCCCAGGGGAGTCAGTCCTCGTCTCGAATGCGGGCATGCACTTGCGCTTTCCTCCAGAGCGGTAGCAGCAGTGTCACGCAGTCCACCGCGTGGATCAAAGGATCTATGGTTTTCCCTCGAGTCTTTCCCACGAGGCTTTCCCACGAGGCTTTCCCACAGGGCAGTCCCACGTGCACACGTGGTGGGAGTCGATCCTCGGCTTGAACGTCAAGGCAGTGCAGGGAAAACAGGTTCCTCTGGAATGGACTGACACATCTGGGGGACTCTTGGAATGGTGGCACGACCCTGGAGTTCCTCTCGCCTTTCCTGTGGAGAGCGCCTCCTCTTGAGATGCGACGGGAACGCCGGGAATTCTTTCCCTACGAAACAGGGAAAGGATCCCTCATCTCGAGCTAGGAGGCGGAAACGGGGCTCCCCTGGATGTGTGCGGGACCCTCGTGCTTCCTTTCGAGTGGAGACGGGTATGTCGGGGAATTTCTTGAGCTGCAGCAAGGGTGTGAAGGACCCTTTGGAAATTCCAGTGGTTAGATGTGATTAGCCTCGAGAAGCCTCAGCGGAAATGGGCCTCATCTCGCCTGGAGGGCAAAACCTCCTGGATTATCTCGAGTTGCGGCAGGTGGTCTCGACTTACGACGGGGACCTCAGGGACCCGCTCTGGTGGCCTCAGGAAAGGCCAGTCCCCATGCGAGTTCCTCGGGGGCCTGTTGGGATTCCTCTCCCGTCGATGCCGGGGCCTAAGAAACTGTGTGGAGTCGGGACCGGAACCTGAGAATTCCTCTCCAGTGCTGACATGGACCTTGGGGTACTTCTGGAGTCTCCCCAGGGGAGTCAGTGCCCGTCTCGAATGCGGGCATGCACTTGCATTTTCCTCCAGAGCGGTAGCAGCAGTGTCACTCACTCCGCCGCGTGGATCAAAGGATCTATGGTTTTCCCTCGAGTCTTTCCCACGAGGCTTTCCCACGAGGCTTTCCCACAGGGCTGTCCCACGTGCACACGTGGTGGGAGTCGATCCTCGGCTTGCACGTGAAGGCAGTGCAGGGAAAACAGGTTCCTCTGGAATGGACTCACACATCTGGGGGACTCTTGGAATGGCGGTACGACCCTGGAGATCCTCTAGCCTTTCCTGTGGAGAGGCCTCCTCTTGAGATGCGACGGGAACGCCGGGAATTCTTTCCCTACGAAACAGGGAAAGGATCCCTCATCTCGAGCTAGGAGGCGGAAAAGGGGCTACCCGGGATGTGTGCGGGACCCTCGTGCTTCCTCTCGTGTGGAGACGGTTATGTCGGGGAACTTCTTGAGTTGCAGCAAGGGTGTGAAGGACCCTTTGGAAGTTCCAGTGGTTAGATGTGATTAGCCTCGAGAAGCCTAAGCGGAAATGGGCCTCATCTCGCCTGGAGGGCAAAACCTCCTGGATTTTCTGGAGTTGCGGCAGGTGCTCTCGACTTACGACGGGGACCTCAGGGACCCGATCTGGTGGCCTCAGGAAAGGCCAGTCCCCATGCGAGTTCCTTGGGGGCCTGTCGGGATTCCTCTCCCTTCGATGCCGGGGCCTAAGACCTTGTGTGGAGTCGGGGCCGGAACCTGAGAATTCCTCTCCAGTGCTGACATGGATCTTGGGGTATTTCTGGAGTCTCCCCAGGGGAGTCAGTCCTCGTCTCGAATGCGGGCATGCACTTGCGCTTTCCTCCAGAGCAGTAGCAGCAGTGTCACGCAGTCCGCCGCGTAGAGCAAAGGATCTATGGTTTTCCCTCGAGTCTTTCCCACGAGGCTTTCCCACGAGGCTTTCCCACAGGGCAGTCCCACGTGCACACGTGGTGGGAGTCGATCCTCGGCTTGAACGTCAAGGCAGTGCAGGGAAAACAGGTTCCTCTGGAATGGACTGACACATCTGGGGGACTCTTGGAATGGTGGCACGACCCTGGAGTTCCTCTCGCCTTTCCTGTGGAGAGCGCCTCCTCTTGAGATGCGACGGGAACGCCGGGAATTCTTTCCCTACGAAACAGGGAAAGGATCCCTCATCTCGAGCTAGGAGGCGGAAACGGGGCTCCCCTGGATGTGTGCGGGGCCCTCGTGCTTCCTTTCGAGTGGAGACGGGTATGTCGGGGAATTTCTTGAGCTGCAGCAAGGGTGTGAAGGACCCTTTGGAAATTCCAGTGGTTAGATGTGATTAGCCTCGAGAAGCCTCAGCGGAAATGGGCCTCATCTCGCCTGGAGGTCAAAACCTCCTGGATTATCTCGAGTTGCGGCAGGTGGTCTCGACTTACGACGGGGACCTCAGGGACCCGCTCTGGTGGCCTCAGGAAAGGCCAGTCCCCATGCGAGTTCCTCGGGGGCCTGTTGGGATTCCTCTCCCGTCGATGCCGGGGCCTAAGACCTTGTGTGGAGTCGGGACCGGAACCTGAGAATTCCTCTCCAGTGCTGACATGGACCTTGGGGTACTTCTGGAGTCTCCCCAGGGGAGTCAGTGCCCGTCTCGAATGCGGGCATGCACTTGCATTTTCCTCCAGAGCGGTAGCAGCAGTGTCACGCACTCCGCCGCGTGGATTAAAGGATCTATGGTTTTCCCTCAAGTCTTTCCCACGAGGCTTTCCCACAAGGCTTTCCCACAGGGCTGTCCCACGTGCACACGTGGTGGGAGTCGATCCTCGGCTTGCACGTCAAGGCAGTGCAGGGAAAACAGGTTCCTCTGGAATGGACTGACACATCTGGGGGACTCTTGGAATGGTGGCACGACCCTGGAGTTCCTCTCGCCTTTCCTGTGGAGAGCGCCTCCTCTTGAGATGCGACGGGAACGCCAGGAATTCTTTCCCTACGAAACAGGGAGAGGATCCCTCATCTCGAGCTAGGAGGGGGAAACGGGGCTCCCCTGGATGTGTGCGGGACCGTCGTGCTTCCTCTCGAGTGGAGACGGGTATGTCGGGGAACTTCTTGAGTTGCAGCAAGGGTGTGAAGGACCCTTTGGAAGTTCAAGTGGTTAGATGTGATTAGCCTCGAGAAGCCTCAGCGTAAATGGGCCTCATCTCGCCTGGAAGGCAAAACCTCCTGGATTTTCTCGAGTTGCGGCAGGTGCTCTCGACTTACGACGGGGACCTCGGGGACCCGTTCTGGTGGCCTCAGGAAAGGCCAGTCCCCATGCGAGTTCCTCGGGGGCCTGTCGGGATTCCTCTCCCGTCGATTCCGGGGCCTAAGACCTTGTGTGGAGACGGGGCCGGAACCTGAGGATTCCACTCCAGTGTTGACATGGATCTTGGGGTACTTCTGGAGTCTCCCGAGGGGAGTCAGTCCTCGTCTCGAATGCGGGCATGCACTTGCGTTTTCCTCCAGAGCGGTAGCAGCAGTGTCACGCAGTCCGCCGCGTGGATCAAAGGATCTATGGTTTTCCCTCGAGTCGTTCCCTTCAGGATTTCCCACGAGGCTTTCCCACAGGTCTGTTCCCCGAGCACACGTGGTGGGAGTCGATCCTCGGCTTGAACGTCAAGGCAGTGCAGGGAAAACAGGTTCCTCTGGAATGGACTCACACATCTGGGGGACTCTTGGAATGGTGGCACGACCCTGGAGTTCCTCTCGCCTTTCCTGTGGAGAGCGCCTCCTCTTGAGATGCGACGGGAACGCCGGGAATTCTTTCCCTACGAAACAGGGAAAGGATCCCTCATCTCGAGCTAGGAGGCGGAAACGGGGCTCCCCTGGATGTGTGCCGGGCCCTCGTGCTTCCTTTCGAGTGGAGACGGGTATGTCGGGGAATTTCTTGAGCTGCAGCAAGGGTGTGAAGGACCCTTTGGAAGTTCCAGTGGTTAGATGTGATTAGCCTCGAGAAGCCTCAGCGGAAATGGGCCTCATCTCGCCTGGAGGGCAAAACCTCCTGGATTATCTCGAGTTGCGGCAGGTGGTCTCGACGTACGACGGGGACCTCAGGGACCCGCTCTGGTGGCCTCAGGAAAGGCCAGTCCCCATGCGAGTTACTCTGGGGCCTGTCGGGATTCCTCTCCCGTCGATGCCCGGGCCTAAGACCTTTTGTGGAGTCGGGGCCGGAACCTGACAATTCCTCTCCAGTGCTGACATGGATCTTGGGGTACTTCTGGAGTCTCCCCAGGGGAGTCAGTCCTCGTCTCGAATGCGGGCATGCACTTGCGCTTTCCTCCAGAGCGTAGCAGCAGTGTCACGCAGTCCGCCGCGTCGATCAAAGGATCTATGATTTTCCCTCGAGTCTTTCCCACGAGGCTTTCCCACGAGGCTTTCACACAGGGCTGTCCCTCGTGCACACGTGGTGGGAGTCGATCCTCGGCTTGAACGTCAAGGCAGTGCAGGGAAAACAGGTTCCTCTGGAATGGACTGACACATCTGGGGGACTCTTGGAATGGTGGCATGACCTTGGAGTTCCTTTCGCCATTCCTGTGGAGAGCGCCTCCTCTTGAGATGCGACGGGAACGCCGGGAATTCTTTCCCTACGAAACAGGGAAAGGATCCCTCATCTCGAGCTAGGAGGCGGAAACGGGGCTCCCCTGGATGTGGGCGGGACCCTCGTGCTTCCTCTCGAGTGGAGACGGGTATGTCGGGGAACTTCTTGATTTGCAGCAAGGGTGTGAATGACCCTTTGGAAGTTCCAGTGGTTAGATGTGATTAGCCTCGAGAAGCCTCAGCGGAAATGGGCCTCATCTCGCCTGGAGGGCAAAACCTCCTGGATTTTCTCGAGTTGCGGCAGGTGCTCTCGACTTACGGCGGGGACCTCAGGGACCCGCTCTGGTGGCCTCAGGAAAGGCCAGTCCCCATGTGAGTTCCTCGGGGGCCTCTCGGGATTCCTCTCTCGTCGATGCCGGGGCCTAAGACCTTGTGTGGAGTCGGGGCCGGAACCTGAGGATTCCTCTCCAGTGGTGACATGGATCTTGGGGTAATTCTGGAGTCTCCCCAGGGGAGTCAGTGCTCGTCTCGAATGCGGGCATGCACTTGCGCTTTCCTCTGGAGCAGTAGCAGCAGTGTAACGCAGTCCGCCGCGTGGATCAAAGGATCTATGGTTTTCCCTCGAGTCTTTCCCACGAGGCTTTCCCACGAGGCTTTCCCACAGGGCTGTCCCACGTGCACACGTGGTGGGAGTCGATCCTCGGCTTGAACGTCAAGGCAGTGCAGGGAAAACAGTTTCCTCTGGAATGGACGGACACATCTGGGGGACTCTTGGAATGGTGGCAGGACCCTGGAGTTCCTCTCGCCGTTCCTGTGGAGAGCGCTTCCTCTTGAGATGCGACGGGAACGCCGGGAATTCTTTCACTATGAAACAGGGAAAGGATCCCTCATCTCGAGCTAGGAGGCGGAAACGGGGCTCCCCGGGATGTGTGCGGGACCCTCGTGCTTCCTCTCGTGTGGAGACGGGTATGTCGGGGATCTTCTTGATTTGCAGCAAGGGTGTGAAGGACCCTTTGGAAGTTCCAGTGGTTAGATGTGATTAGCCTCGAGAAGCCTCAGCGGAAATGGGCCTCATCTCGCCTGGAGGGCAAAACCTCCTGGATTTTCTCGAGTTGCGGCAGGTGCTCTCGACTTACGACAGGGACCTCAGGGACCCGCTCTGGTGGCCTCAGGAAAGGCCAGTCCCCATGCGAGTTCCTTGGGGGCCTCTCAGGATTCCTCTGCCGTAGATGCCGGGGCCTAAGACCTTGTGTGGAGTCGGGGCTGGAACCTGAGGATTCCTCTCCAGTGCTGACATGGATCTTGGGGTACTTCTGGAGTCTCCCCAGGGGAGTGAGTCCTCGTCTCGAATGCGGGCATGCGTTTGCGCTTTCCTCCAGAGCGGTAGCAGCAGTGTCACGCAGTCCGCCGCGTGGATCAAAGGATCTATGGTTTTCCCTCGAGTCTTTCCCCCGAGGCTTTCCCACGAGGCTTTCCCACAGGGCTGTCCCATGTGCACACGTGGTGGGAGTCGATCCTCGGCTTGAAAGTCAAGGCAGTGCAGGGAAAACAGGTTCCTCTGGAAAGGACGGACAGATCTGGGGGACTCTTGGAATGGTGGCAGGACCCTGGAGTTCCTCTCGCCTTTCCTGTGGAGAGCGCCTCCTCTTGAGATGCGACGGGAACGCCGGGAATTCTTTCCCTACCAAACAGGGAAAGGATCCCTCATCTCGAGCTAGGAGGCGGAAACGGGGCTCCCCTGGATGTGTGCGGGACCCTCGTGCTTCATCTCGAGTGGAGACGGGTATGTCAGGGAACTTCTTGAGTTGCAGCAAGGGTGTGAAGGACCCTTTGGAAGTTCCAGTGGTTAGACGTGATTAGCCTCGAGAAGCCTCAGCGGAAATGGGCCTCATCTCGCCTGGAGGGCAAAACCTCCTGGATTTTCTCGAGTTGCGGCAGTTGCTCTCGACTTACGACGGGGACATCAGGGACCCGCTCTGGTGGCCTCAGGCAAGGCCAGTCTCCATGCGAGTTCCTCGGGGGCCTCTCGGGATTCCTCTGCCGTCGATGCCGGGGCCTAAGACCTTGTGTGCAGTCGGGGCCGGAACCTGAGGATTCCTCTCCAGTGCTGACATGGATCTTGGGGTACTTCTGGAGTCTCCCCAGGGCAGTCAGTGCTCGTCTCGAATGCGGGCATGCACTTGCGCTTTCCTCCGGAGCGGTAGCAGCAGTGTCACGCACTCCGCCGCATGGATCAAAGGATCTATGGTTTTTCCTCGAGTCTTTCCCACGAGGCTTTCCCACGAGGCTTTCCCACAGGGCTGTCCCACGGGCACACGTGGTGGGAGTCGATCCTCGGCTTGAACGTCAAGGCAGTGCAGGGAAAACAGGTTCCTTTGGAATGGACGGACACATCTGGGGGACTCTTGGAATGGTGGCAGGACCCTGGAGTTCCTTTCGCCTTTCCTGTGGAGAGCGCCTCCTCTTGAGATGCGACGGGAACGCCGGGAATTTTTTTCCTACCAAACAGGGAAAGGATCCCTCATCTCGAGCTACGAGGCGGAAACGGGGCTCCCCTGGATGTGTGCGGGACCCTCGTGCTTCCTCTCGAGTGGAGACTGGATGTCGAGGAACTTCTTGAGTGGCCGCAAGGGTGTGAAGGACCCTTTGGAAGTTCCAGTAGTTAGATGTGATTAGCCTCGAGAAGCCTCAGCGGAAATGGGCCTCATCTCGCCTGGAGGGCAAAACCTCCTGGATTTTCTCGAGTTGCGGCAGGTGCTCTCGACTTACGACGGGGACCTCAGGGACCCGCTCTGGTGGCCTCAGGAAACGCCAGTCCCCATGCGAGTTCCTCGGGGGCCTCTCGAGATTCCTCTGCCGTCGATGCCGAGGCCTAAGACCTTGTGTGGAGTCGGGGCCGGAACCTGAGGATTCCTCACCAGTGCTGACATGGATCTTGGGGTACTTCTGGAGCCTCCCCAGGGGAGTCAGTCCTCGTCTCGAATGCGGGCATGCACTTGCGCTTTCCTCCGGAGCGGTAGCAGCAGTGTCACGCAGTCCGCAGCGTGGACTAAAGGATCTATGGTTTTCCCTCTAGTCTTTCACAGGAGGCTTTCCCACGAGGCTTTCCCACAGGGCTGTCCCACGTGCATACGTGGTGGGAGTCGATCCACGGCTTGAACGTCAAGGCACTGCAGGGAAAACAGGTTCCTCTGGAATGGACTGACATATCTGGGGGACTCTTGGAATGGTGGCACAACCCTGTAGTTCCTCTCGCCTTTCCTGTGGAGAGCGCCTCCTCTTGAGATGCGCCGGGAACGCCGGGAATTCTTTCCCTACGAAACAGGGAAAGGATCCCTCATCTCGAGCTAGGAGGCGGAAACGGGGCTCCCCTGGATGTGTGCTGGACCCTCGTGCTTCCTCTCGAGTGGAGACGGGTATGTCGGGAACTTCTTGAGTTGCAGCAAGGGTGTGAAGGACCCTTTGGAAGTTCCAGTGGTTAGATGTGATTAGCCTCGAGAAGCCTCAGCGGAAATGGGCCTCATCTCGCCCGGAGGGCAAAACCTCCTGGATTTTCTCAAGTTGCGGCAGGTGCTCTCGACTTACGACGGGGACCTCAGGGACCTGATCTGGTGGCCTCAGGAAAGGCCAGTCCCCATGCGAGTTCCTCGGGGGCCTCTCGGGATTCCTCTCCCGTCGATGCCGGAGCCTAAGACCTTGTGGGGAGTCGGGGCCGGAACCTGAGGATTCCTCTCCAGTGCTGACATGGATCTTGGGGTACTTCTGGAGTCTCCCCAGGGCAGTCAGTGCTCGTCTCGAATGCGGGCATGCACTTGCGCTTTCCTGCAGAGCGGTAGCAGCAGTGTCACGCAGTCCACCACGTGGATCAAAGGATCTATGGTTTTCCCTCGAGTCTTTCCCACGAGGCTTTCCCAAGAGGCTTTCCCACAGGGCTGTCCCACGTGCACACGTGGTGGGAGTCGATCCTCGGCTTGAACGTCAAGGAAGTGCAGGGAAAACAGGTTCCTCTGGAATGGACTGACACATCGGGGGGGTTTTGGAATGGTGGCACGACCCTCGAGTTCCTCTCGCCTTTCCTGTGGAGAGCGCCTCCTCTTGAGATGCGACGGGAACGCCGGGAATTCTTTCCCTACGAAACAGGGAAAGGATCCCTCATCTCGAGCTAGGAGGCGGAAACGGGGCTCCCCTGGATGTGTGCGGGACCCTCGTGCTTCCTCTCGAGTGGAGACGTGTATGGCGGGGAACTTCTTGAGTTGCAGCAAGGGTGTGAAGGACACTTTGGAAGTTCCAGTGGTTAGATGTGATTAGCCTCGAGAAGCCTCAGCGGAAATGGGCCTCATCTCGCCTGTAGGGCAAAAACTCCTGGATTTCTCGAGTTGCGGCAGGTGCTCTCGACTTACGACGGGGACCTCAGGGACCCGCCCTGGTGGCCTCAGGAAAGGTCAGTCCCCATGCGAGTTCCTCGGGGGCCTCTCGAGATTCCTCTGCCGTCGATGCCGGGGCCTAAGACCTTGTGTGGAGTCGGGGCCGGAACCTGAGGATTCCTCTCCAGTGCTGACATGGATCTTGGGGTACTTCTGGAGCCTCCCCATGGGAGTCAGTCCTCGTCTCGAATGCGGGCATGCACTTGCGCTTTCCTCCAGAGCGGTAGCAGCAGTGTCACGCAGTCCGCCGCGTGGACTAAAGGATCTATGTTTTTCCCTCTAGTCTTTCACAGGAGGCTTTCCCACGAGGCTTTCCCACAGGGCTGTCCCACGTGCATACGTGGTGGGAGTCGATCCTCGGCTTGAACGTCAAGGCAGTGCAGGGAAAACAGGTTCCTCTGGAATGGACTGACACATCTGGGGGACTCTTGGAATGGTGGCACAACCCTGGAGTTCCTCTCGCCTTTCCTGTGGAGAGCGCCTCCTCTTGAGATGCGACGGGAACGCCGGGAATTCTTTCCCTACGAAACAGGGAAAGGATCCCTCATCTCGAGCTAGGAGGCGGAAACGGGGCTCCCCTGGATGTGTGCTGGACCCTCGTGCTTCCTCTCGAGTGGAGACAGGTATGTCGGGAACTTCTTGAGTTGCAGCAAGGGTGTGAAGGACCCTTTGGAAGTTCCAGTGGTTAGATGTGATTAGCCTCGAGAAGCCTCAGCGGAAATGGGCCTCATCTCGCCCGGAGGGCAAAACCTCCTGGATTTTCTCAAGTTGCGGCAGGTGCTCTCGACTTACGACGGGGACCTCAGGGACCTGATCTGGTGGCCTCAGGAAAGGCCAGTCCCCATGCGAGTTCCTCGGGGGCCTCTCGGGATTCCTCTCCCCTCGATGCCGTGGCCTAAGACCTTGTGTGGAGTCGGGGCCGGAACCTGAGGATTCCTCTCCAGTGCTGACATGGATCTTGGGGGTACTTCTGGAGTCTCCCCAGGGGAGTCAGTCCTCGTCTCGAATGCGGGCATGCACTTGCGCTTTCCTCCAGAGCGGTAGCAGAAGTGTCACGCAGTCCGCCGCGTGGATCAAAAGATCTATGGTTTTCCCTCGAGTCTTTCCCAGGAGGCTTTCCCACGAGGCTTTCCCACAAGGCTGTCCCACGTGCACACGTGGTGGGAGTCGATCCTCGGCTTGAACGTCAAGGCAGTGCAGGGAAAACAGGTTCCTCTGGAATGGACTGACACATCTGGGGGACTCTTGGAATGGTGGCACGACCCTGGAGTTCCTCTCGCCTTTCCTTTGGAGAGCGCCTCCTCTTGAGATGCGACGGGAACGCCGACAATTCTTTCCCTACGAAACAGGGAAAGGATCCCTCATCTCGAGCTAGGAGGCGGAAACAGGGCTCCCCTGGATGTGTGCGGGACCCTCGTTCTTCCTCTCGGGTGGAGACGTGTATGTCAGGGAACTTCTTGAGTTGCAGCAAGGGTGTGAAGGACACTTTGGAAGTTCCAGTGGTTAGATGTGATTAGCCTCGAGAAGCCTCAGCGGAAATGGGCCTCATCTCGCCTGGAGGGCAAAACCTCCTGGATTTTCTCGAGTTGCGGCAGGTGCTCTCGACTTACGACGGGGACCTCAGGGACCCGCTCTGGTGGCCTCAGGAAAGGCCAGTCCCCATGCGAGTTCCTCGGAGGACTCTCGGGATTCCTCTCCCGTCGATGCCGGGGCCTAAGACCTTGTGTGGATTCGGGGCCGGAACCATAGGATTCCTCTCCAGTGCTGACATGGATCTTGGGGTACTTCTGGAGACTCCCCAGGAGAGTCAGTCCTCGTCTCGAATGCGGGCATGCACTTGCGCTTTCCTCCAGAGCGGTAGCACCAGTTTCACGCAGTCCGCCGCGTTGAGCAAAGGATCTATGGTTTTCCCTCGAGTCTTTCCCACGAGGCTTTCCCACGAGGCTTTCCGACAGGGCTGTCCCACGTGCACACGTGGTGGGAGTCGATCCTCGGCTTGAACGTCAAGGCAGTGCAGGGAAAACAGGTTCCTCTGGAATGGACTGACACATCTGGGGGACTCTTGGAATGGTGGCACGACCCTGGAGTTCCTCTCGCCTTTCCTGTGGAGAGCTCCTCCTCTTGAGATGCGACGGGAACGCCAGGAATTCTTTCCCTACGAAACAGGGAAAGGATCCCTCATCTCGTGATAGGAGGCGGAAACGGGGCTCCCCTGGATGTGTGCGGGACCCTCGTGCTTCCTCTCGAGTGGAGACTGGTATATCGGGGAACTTCTTGAGTGGCAACAAGGGTGTGAAGGAACCTTTGGAAGTTCCAGTGGTTAGATGTGATTAGCCTCGAGAAGCCTCAGCGGAAATGGGCCTCATCTCGCCTGGAGGGCAAAACCTCCTGGATTTTCTCGAGTGCAGCAGGTGCTCTCGACTTACAACGCGGACCTCAGGGATCCGGTCTTGTAGCCTCAGGAAACGCCAGTCCCCATGAGAGTTTCTCAGGGGCCTCTCGAGATACCTCTCCCGTCGATGCCGGGGCCTAAGACCTTGTGTGGAGTCGGTGTCGGTACTTAGCATTCCTCTCCAGTGCTGACATGGATCTTGGGGTACTTCTGGAGTCTCCCCAGGGGAGTCAGTCCTCGTCTCGAATGCGGGCATGCACTTGCGCTTTCCTCCAGAGCGGTAGCAGCAGTGTCACGCAGTCCACCGCGTGGATCAAAGGATCTATGGTTTTCCCTCGAGTCTTTCCCACGAGGCTTTCCCACGAGGCTTTCCCACAGGGCAGTCCCACGTGCACACGTGGTGGGAGTCGATCCTCGGCTTGAACGTCAAGGCAGTGCAGGGAAAACAGGTTCCTCTGGAATGGACTGACACATCTGGGGGACTCTTGGAATGGTGGCACGACCCTGGAGTTCCTCTCGCCTTTCCTGTGGAGAGCGCCTCCTCTTGAGATGCGACCGGAAAGCCGGGAATTCTTTCCCTACGAAACAGGGAAAGGATCCCTCATCTCGAGCTAGGAGGCGGAAACGGGGCTCCCCTGGATGTGTGCGGGGCCCTCGTGCTTCCTTTCGAGTGGAGACGGGTATGTCGGGGAATTTCTTGAGCTGCAGCAAGGGTGTGAAGGACCCTTTGGAAGTTGCAGTGGTTAGATGTGATTAGCCTCGAGAAGCCTCAGCGTAAATGGGCCTCATCTCGCCTGGAAGGCAAAACCTCCTGGATTTTCTCGAGTTGCGGCAGGTGCTCTCGACTTACGACGGGGACCTCGGGGACCCGTTCTGGTGGCCTCAGGAAAGGCCAGTCCCCATGCGAGTTCCTCGGGGGCCTGTCGGGATTCCTCTCCCGTCGATTCCGGGGCCTAAGACCTTGTGTGGAGACGGGGCCGGAACCTGAGGATTCCACTCCAGTGTTGACATGGATCTTGGGGTACTTCTGGAGTCTCCCGAGGGGAGTCAGTCCTCGTCTCGAATGCGGGCATGCACTTGCGTTTTCCTCCAGAGCGGTAGCAGCAGTGTCACGCAGTCCGCCGCGTGGATCAAAGGATCTATGGTTTTCCCTCGAGTCGTTCCCTCCAGGCTTTCCCACGAGGCTTTCCCACAGGTCTGTCCCCCGTGCCCACGTGGTGGGAGTCGATCCTCGGCTTGAACGTCAAGGCAGTGCAGGGAAAACAGGTTCCTCTGGAATGGACTCACACATCTGGGGGACTCTTGGAATGGTGGCACGACCCTGGAGTTCCTCTCGCCTTTCCTGTGGAGAGCGCCTCCTCTTGAGATGCGACGGGAACGCCGGGAATTCTTTCCCTACGAAACAGGGAAAGGATCCCTCATCTCGAGCTAGGAGGCGGAAACGGGGCTCCCCTGGATGTGTGCGGGGCCCTCGTGCTTCCTTTCGAGTGGAGACGGGTATGTCGGGGAATTTCTTGAGCTGCAGCAAGGGTGTGAAGGACCCTTTGGAAGTTCCAGTGGTTAGATGTGATTAGCCTCGAGAAGCCTCAGCGGAAATGGGCCTCATCTCGCCTGGAGGGCAAAACCTCCTGGATTATCTCGAGTTGCGGCAGGTGGTCTCGACTTACGACGGGGACCTCAGGGACCCGCTCTGGTGGCCTCAGGAAAGGCCAGTCCCCATGCGAGTTACTCGGGGGCCTGTCGGGATTCCTCTCCCTTCGATGCCGGGGCCTAAGACCTTTTGTGGAGTCGGGGCCGGAACCTGACAATTCCTCTCCAGTGCTGACATGGATCTTGGTGTACTTCTGGAGTCTCCCCAGGGGAGTCAGTGCCCGTCTCGAATGCGGGCATGCACTTGCATTTTCCTCCAGAGCGGTAGCAGCAGTGTCACGCAGTCCGCCGCGTGGATCAAAGGATCTATGGTTTTCCCTCGAGTCTTTCCCACGAGGCTTTCCCACGAGGCTTTCCCACAGGGCTGTCCCACGTGCACACGTGGTGGGAGTCGATCCTCGGCTTGAACGTCAAGGCAGTGCAGGGAAAGCAGGTTCCTCTGGAATGGACTGACACATCTGGGGGACTCTTGGAATGTTGGTACGACCCTGGAGTTCCTCTCGCCTTCCTGTGGAGAGCGCCTTCTCTTGAGATGCAACGGGAACGCCGGGAATTCTTTCCCTACGAAACAGGGAAAGGATCCCTCATCTCGAGCTAGGAGGCGGAAACGGGGCTCCCCTGGATGTGTGCGGGACCCTCGTGCTTCCTCTCGAGTGGAGACGGGTATGTCGGGGAACTTCTTGAGTTGCAGCAAGGGTGTGAAGGACCCTTTGGAAGTTCCAGTGGTTAGATGTGATTAGCCTCGAGAAGCCTCACCGGAAATGGGCCTCATCTCGCCTGGAGGGCAAAACCTCCTGGATTTTCTCGAGTTGCGGCAGGTGCTCTCGACTTATGCCGGGGACCTCGGGACCCGCTCTGGTGGCCTCAGGAAAGGCCAGTCCTCATGCGAGTTCCTCGGGGGCCTCTCGGGATTCCTCTCCCATCGATGGCGGGGCCTAAGACCTTGTGTGGAGTCGGGGCCGGAACCTGAGGATTCCTCCCCAGTGCTGACATGGATCTTGGGGTACTTCTGGAGTATCCCCAGGGGAGTCAGTCCTCGTGTCGAATGCGGGCATGCACTTGTGCTTTCCTCCAGAGCGGTAGCAGCAGTGTCACGCAGTCCGCCGGGTGAATCAAAGGATCTATGGTTTTCCCTCGAGTCTTTCCCACGAGGCTTTCCCACGAGGCTTTCCCACGAGGCTTTCCCACAGGGCTGTCCCACGTGCACACGTGGTGGGAGTCGATCCTCGGCTTGCACGTCAGGGCAGTGCAGGGAAAACAGGTTCCTCTGGAATGGACTGACACATCTGGGGGACTCTTGGAATGGTGGCACGACCCTGGAGTTCCTCTCGCCTTTCCTGTGGAGAGCGCCTCCTCTTGAGATGCGACGGAAACGCCGGGAATTCTTTCCCTACTAAACAGGGAAAGGATCCCTCATCTCGAGCTAGGAGGCGGAAACGGGGCTCCCCTGGATGTGTGCGGGACCCACGTGCTTCCTCTCGAGTGGAGACGCGTATGTCGGGGAACTTCTTGAGTTGCAGCAAGGGTGTGAAGGACCCTTTGGAAGTTCCAGTGGTTAGACGTGATTAGCCTCGAGAAGCCTCAGCGGAAATGGGCCTCATCTCGCCTGGAGGGCAAAACCTCCTGGATTTTCTCGAGTTGCGGCAGGTGCTCTCGACTTACGACGGGGACCTCAGGGACCCGCTCTGGTGGCCTCAGGAAAGGCCAGTCCCCATGCGAGCTCCTCGGGGGCCTCTCGTGATTCCTCTCCCATCGATGCAGGGGCCTAAGACCTTGTGTGGAGTCGGGGCCGGAACCTGAGGATTCCTCTCCAGTGCTGACATGGATCTTGGGGTACTTCTGGAGTCTCCCCAGGGGAGTCAGTCCTCGTCTCGAATGCGGGCATGCACTTGCGCTTTCCTCCAGAGCGGTAGCAGCAGTGTCACGCAGTCCGCCGCGTGGATCAAAGGATCTATGGTTTTCCCTCGAGTCTTTCCCACGAGGCTTTCCCACGAGGCTTTCCCACAGGGCTGTCCCACGTGCACACGTGGTGGGAGTCGATCCTCGGCTTGAACGTCAAGGCAGTGCAGGGAAAGCAGGTTCCTCTGGAATGGACTGACACATCTGGGGGACTCTTGGAATGTTGGTACGACCCTGGAGTTCCTCTCGCCTTCCTGTGGAGAGCGCCTTCTCTTGAGATGCAACGGGAACGCCGGGAATTCTTTCCCTACGAAACAGGGAAAGGATCCCTCATCTCGAGCTAGGAGGCGGAAACGGGGCTCCCCTGGATGTGTGCGGGACCCTCGTGCTTCCTCTCGAGTGGAGACGGGTATGTCGGGGAACTTCTTGAGTTGCAGCAAGGGTGTGAAGGACCCTTTGGAAGTTCCAGTGGTTAGATGTGATTAGCCTCGAGAAGCCTCACCGGAAATGGGCCTCATCTCGCCTGGAGGGCAAAACCTCCTGGATTTTCTCGAGTTGCGGCAGGTGCTCTCGACTTATGCCGGGGACCTCGGGACCCGCTCTGGTGGCCTCAGGAAAGGCCAGTCCTCATGCGAGTTCCTCGGGGGCCTCTCGGGATTCCTCTCCCATCGATGGCGGGGCCAAAGACCTTGTGTGGAGTCGGGGCCGGAACCTGAGGATTCCTCCCCAGTGCTGACATGGATCTTGGGGTACTTCTGGAGTATCCCCAGGGGAGTCAGTCCTCGTGTCGAATGCGGGCATGCACTTGCGCTTTCCTCCGGAGCGGTAGCAGCAGTGTCACGCAGTCCGCCGGGTGAATCAAAGGATCTATGGTTTTCCCTCGAGTCTTTCCCACGAGGCTTTCCCACGAGGCTTTCCCACGAGGCTTTCCCACAGGGCTGTCCCACGTGCACACGTGGTGGGAGTCGATCCTCGGCTTGCACGTCAGGGCAGTGCAGGGAAAACAGGTTCCTCTGGAATGGACTGACACATCTGGGGGACTCTTGGAATGGTGGCACGACCCTGGAGTTCCTCTCGCCTTTCCTGTGGAGAGCGCCTCCTCTTGAGATGCGACGGGAACGCCGGGAATTCTTTTCCTACGAAACAGGGAAAGGATCCCTCATCTCGAGCTAGGAGGCGGAAACGGGGCTCCCCTGGATGTGTGCGGGACCCACGTGCTTCCTCTCGAGTGGAGACGCGTATGTCGGGGAACTTCTTGAGTTGCAGCAAGGGTGTGAAGGACCCTTTGGAAGTTCCAGTGGTTAGACGTGATTAGCCTCGAGAAGCCTCAGCGGAAATGGGCCTCATCTCGCCTGGAGGGCAAAACCTCCTGGATTTTCTCGAGTTGCGGCAGGTGCTCTCGACTTACGACGGGGACCTCAGGGACCCGCTCTGGTGGCCTCAGGAAAGGCCAGTCCCCATGCGAGCTCCTCGGGGGCCTCTCGTGATTCCTCTCCCATCGATGCAGGGGCCTAAGACCTTGTGTGGAGTCGGGGCCGGAACCTGAGGATTCCTCTCCAGTGCTGACATGGAACTTGGGGTACTTCTGGAGTCTCCCCAGGGGAGTCAGTGCTCGTCTCGAATGCGGGCATGCACTTGCGCTTTCCTCCAGAGCGGTAGCAGCAGTGTCACACATTCCGCCGTGTGGATCAAAGGATCTATGGTTTTCCCTCGAGTCTTTCTCACGAGGCTTTCCCACGAGGCTTTCCCACAGGGCTGTCCCACGTGCACACGTGGTGGCAGTCGATCCTCGGCTTGAACGTCAAGGCTGTGCAGGGAAAACAGGTTCCTCTGGAATGGACTGACACATCTGGGGGACTCTTGGAATGGTGGAACGACCCTGGAGTTCCTCTCGCCTTTCCTGTGGAGAGCGCCTCCTCTTGAGATGCGACGGGAACGCCGGGAATTCTTTCCCTACGAAACAGGGAAAGGATCCCTCATCTCGAGCTAGGAGGCGGAAACGGGGCTCCCCTGGATGTGGGCGGGACCCTCGTGCTTCCTCTCGAGTGGAGACGGGTATGTCGGGGAACTTCTTGATTTGCAGCAAGGGTGTGAATGACCCTTTGGAAGTTCCAGTGGTTAGATGTGATTAGCCTCGAGAAGCCTCAGCGGAAATGGGCCTCATCTCGCCTGGAGGGCAAAACCTCCTGGATTTTCTCGAGTTGCGGCAGGTGCTCTCAACTTACGGCGGGGACCTCAGGGACCCGCTCTGGTGGCCTCAGGAAAGGCCAGTCCCCATGCGAGTTCCTCGGGGGCCTCTCGGGATTCCTCTCTCGTCGATGCCGGGGCCTAAGACCTTGTGTGGAGTCGGGGCCGGAACCTGAGGATTCCTCTCCAGGGGTGACATGGATCTTGGGGTAATTCTGGAGTCTCCCCAGGGGAGTCAGTGCTCGTCTCGAATGCGGGCATGCACTTGCGCTTTCCTCTGGAGCAGTAGCAGCAGTGTAACGCAGTCCGCCGCGTGGATCAAAGGATCTATGGTTTTCCCTCGAGTCTTTCCCACGAGGCTTTCCCACGAGGCTTTCCCACAGGGCTGTCCCACGTGCACACATGGTGGGAGTCGATCCTCGGCTTGAACCTCAAGGCAGTGCAGGGAAAACAGGTTCCTCTGGAATGGACTCACACATCTGGGGGACTCTTGGAATGGTGGCAGGACCCTGGAGTTCCTCTCGCCGTTCCTGTGGAGAGCGCCTCCTCTTGAGATGCGACGGGAACGCCGGGAATTCTTTCACTATGAAACAGGGAAAGGATCCCTCATCTCGAGCTAGGAGGCGGAAACGGGGCTCCCCTGGATGTGTGCGGGACCCTCGTGCTTCCTCTCGAGTGGAGACGGGTATGTCGGGGAACTTCTTGAGTTGCAGCAAGGGTGTGAAGGACCCTTTGGAAGTTCCAGTGGTTAGATGTGATTAGCCTCGAGAAGCCTCACCGGAAATGGGCCTCATCTCGCCTGGAGGGCAAAACCTCCTGGATTTTCTCGAGTTGCGGCAGGTGCTCTCGACTTACGACGGGGACCTCAGGGACCCGCTCTGGTGGCCTCAGGAAAGGCCAGTCCCCATGCGAGTTCCTCGGGGGCCTCTCGGGATTCCTCTCCCATCGATGCCGGGGCCGAAGACCTTGTGTGGAGTCGGGGCCGGAACCTGAGGATTCCTCTCCAGTGCTGACATGGATCTTGGGGTACTTCTGGAGTCTCCCCAGGGGAGTCAGTCCTCGTCTCGAATGCGGGCATGCACTTGCGCTTTCCTCCAGAGCGGTAGCAGCAGTGTCACGCAGTCCGCCGCGTGGATCAAAGGATCTATGGTTTTCCCTCGAGTCTTTCCCACGAGGCTTTCCCACGAGGCTTTCCCACAAGGCTGTCCCACGTGCACACGTGGTGGGAGTCGATCCTCGGCTTGAACGTCAAGGCAGTGCAGGGAAAGCAGGTTCCTCTGGAATGGACTGACACATCTGGGGGACTCTTGGAATGGTGGTACGACCCTGGAGTTCCTCTCGCCTTCCTGTGGAGAGCGCCTTCTCTTGAGATGCAACGGGAACGCCGGGAATTCTTTCCCTACGAAACAGGGAAAGGATCCCTCATCTCGAGCTAGGAGGCGGAAACGGGGCTCCCCTGGATGTGTGCGGGACCCTCGTGCTTCCTCTCGAGTGGAGACGGGTATGTCGGGGAACTTCTTGAGTTGCAGCAAGGGTGTGAAGGACCCTTTGGAAGTTCCAGTGGTTAGATGTGATTAGCCTCGAGAAGCCTCACCGGAAATGGGCCTCATCTCGCCTGGAGGGCAAAACCTCCTGGATTTTCTCGAGTTGCGGCAGGTGCTCTCGACTTATGCCGGGGACCTCGGGACCCGCTCTGGTGGCCTCAGGAAAGGCCAGTCCTCATGCGAGTTCCTCGGGGGCCTCTCGGGATTCCTCTCCCATCGATGGCGGGGCCTAAGACCTTGTGTGGAGTCGGGGCCGGAACCTGAGGATTCCTCCCCAGTGCTGACATGGATCTTGGGGTACTTCTGGAGTCTCCCCAGGGGAGTCAGTCCTCGTGTCGAATGCGGGCATGCACTTGCGCTTTCCTCCAGAGCGGTAGCAGCAGTGTCACGCAGTCCGCCGTGTGAATCAAAGGATCTATGGTTTTCCCTCGAGTCTTTCCCACGAGGCTTTCCCACGAGGCTTTCCCACGAGGCTTTCCCACAGGGCTGTCCCACGTGCACACGTGGTGGGAGTCGATCCTCGGCTTGCACGTCAAGGCAGTGCAGGGAAAACAGGTTCCTCTGGAATGGACTGACACATCTGGGGGACTCTTGGAATGGTGGCACGACCCTGGAGTTCCTCTCGCCTTTCCTGTGGAGAGCGCCTCCTCTTGAGATGCGACGGGAACGCCGGGAATTCTTTCCCTACGAAACAGGGAAAGGATCCCTCATCTCGAGCTAGGAGGCGGAAACGGGGCTCCCCTGGATGTGTGCGGGACCCACGTGCTTCCTCTCGAGAGGAGACGCGTATGTCGGGGAACTTCTTGAGTTGCAGCAAGGGTGTGAAGGACCCTTTGGAAGTTCCAGTGGTTAGACGTGATTAGCCTCGAGAAGCCTCAGCGGAAATGGGCCTCATCTCGCCTGGAGGGCAAAACCTCCTGGATTTTCTCGAGTTGCGGCAGGTGCTCTCGACTTACGACGGGGACCTCAGGGACCCGCTCTGGTGGCCTCAGGAAAGGCCAGTCCCCATGCGAGTTCCTCGGGGGCCTCTCGGGATTCCTCTCCCGTCGATGCTGAGGCCTAAGACCTTGTGTGGAGTCGGGGCCGGAACCTGAGGATTCCTCTCCAGTGCTGACATGGATCTTGGAGTACTTCTGGAGTCTCCCCAGGGGAGTCAGTCTTCGTCTCGAATGCGGGCATGCACTTGCGCTTTCTTCCAGAGCGGTAGCAGCAGTGTCACGCAGTCCGCCGCGTGGATCAAAGGATCTATGGTTTTCCCTCGAGTCTTTCCCACGAGGCTTTCCCACGAGGCTTTCCCACAGGGCTGTCCCACGTGCACACGTGGTGGCAGTCGATCCTCGGCTTGAACGTCAAGGCAGTGCAGGGAAAACAGGTTCCTCTGGAATGGACTGACACATCTGGGGGACTCTTGGAATGGTGGCATGACCCTGGAGTTCCTTTCGCCTTTCCTGTGGAGAGCGCCTCCTCTTGAGATGCGTAGGGAACGCCGGGAATTCTTTCCCTACGAAACAGGGAAAGGATCCCTCATCTCGAGCTAGGAGGCGGAAACGGGGCTCCTCTGGATGTGTGCGGGACCCACCTGCTTCCTCTCGAGTGGAGACGGGTATGTCGGGGAACTTCTTAAGTTGCAGCAAGGGTGTGAAGGACCCTTTGGAAGTTCCAGTGGTTAGACGTGATTAGCCTCGAGTAGCCTCAGCGGAAATGGACCTCATCGCGCCTGGAGGGCAAAACCTCCTGGATTTTCTCGAGTTGCGGCAGGTGCTCTCGACTTACGACGGGGACCTCAGGGACCCGCTCTGGTGGCCTCAGGAAAGGCCAGTCCCCATGCGAGTTCCTCGGGGGCCTCTAGGGATTCCTCTCCCATCGATGCCGGGGCCGAAGACCTTGTGTGGAGTCGGGGCCGGAACCTGAGGATTCCTCTCCAGTGCTGACATGGATCTTTGGGTTCTTCTGGAGTCTCCCCAGGGGAGTGAGTCCTCGTCTCGAATGCGGGCATGCGTTTGCGCTTTCCTGGAGAGCGGTAGCAGCAGTGTCACGCAGTCCGCCGCGTGGATCAAAGGATCTATGGTTTTCCCTCGAGTCTTTCCCACGAGGCTTTCCCACGAGGCTTTCCCACAGGGCTGTCCCATGTGCACACGTGGTGGGAGTCGATCCTCGGCTTGAAAGTCAAGGCAGTGCAGGGAAAACAGGTTCCTCTGGAAAGGCCGGACAGATCTGGGGGACTCTTGGAATGGTGGCAGGACCCTGCAGTTCTTCTCGCCTTTCCTGTGGAGAGCGACTCCTCTTGAGATGCGACGGGAACGCCGGGAATTCTTTCCCTACCAAACAGGGAAAGGATCCCTCATCTCGAGCTAGGAGGCGGAAACGGGGCTCCCCTGGATGTGTGGGGGCCCTCGTGCTTCATCTCGAGTGGAGACGGGTATGTCAGGGAACTTCTTGAATTGCAGCAAGGGTGTGAAGGACCCTTTGGAAGTTCCAGTGGTTAGACGTGATTAGCCTCGAGAAGCCTCAGGGGAAATGGGCCTCATCTCGCCTGGAGGGCAAAACCTCCTGGATTTTCTCGAGTTGCGGCAGTTGCTCTCGACTTACGACGGGGACATCAGGGACCCGCTCTGGTGGCCTCAGGCAAGGCCAGTCTCCATGCGAGTTCCTCGGGGGCCTCTCGGGATTCCTCTGCCGTCGATGCCGGGGCCGAAGACCTTGTGTGCAGTAGGGGCCGGAACCTTTGGATTCCTCTCCAGTGCTGACATGGATCTTGGGGTACTTCTGGAGTCTCCCCAGGGGAGTCAGTCCTCGTCTCGAATGCGGGCATGCACTTGCGCTTTCCTCCGGAGCGGTAGCAGCAGTGTCACGCACTCCGCCGCATGGATCAAAGGATCGATGGTTTTTCCTCGAGTCTTTCCCACGAGGCTTTCCCACGAGGCTTTCCCACAGGGCTGTCCCACGGGCACACGTGGTGGGAGTCGATCCTCGGCTTGAACGTCAAGGCAGTGCAGGGAAAACAGGTTCCTTTGGAATGGACGGACACATCTGGGGGACTCTTGGAATGGTGTCAGGACCCTGGAGTTCCTTTCCCCTTTCCTGTGGAGAGCGCCTCCTCTTGAGATGCGACGGGAACGCCGGGAATTCTTTTCCTACCAAACAGGGAAAGGATCCCTCATCTCGAGCTAGGAGGCGGAAACGGGGCTCCCCTGGATGTGTGCGGGACCCTCGTGCTTCCTCTCGAGTGAAGACGGGTATGTAGGGGAACTTCTTGAGTTGCAGCAAGGGTGTGAAGGACCCTTTGGAAGTTCCAGTGGTTAGATGTGATTAGCCTCGAGAAGCCTCAGTGGAAATGGGCCTCATCTCGCCTCGAGGGCAAAACCTCCTGGATTTTCTCGAGTTGCGACAGGTGCTCTCGACTTACGACGGGGACCTCTGGGACCCGCTCTGGTGGCCTCAGGAAAGGCCAGTCCTCATGCGAGTTCCTCGGGGGCCTCTCGGGATTCCTCTCCTGTCGATGCCGGGGCCTAAGACCTTGTGTGGATTCGGGGCCGGAACCTGAGGATTCCTCTCCAGTGCTGACATGGATCTTGGGGTACTTCTGTAGTCTCCCCAGGGGAGTCAGTCCTCGTGTCGAATGCGGGCATGCACTTGCGCTTTCCTCCAGAGCGGTAGCAGCAGTGTCACGCAGTCCGCCGCGTGAATCAAAGGATCTATGGTTTTCCCTCGAGTCTTTTCCACGAGGCTTTCCCACGAGGCTTTCCCACAGGTCTGTCCCACGTGCACATGTGGTGGGAGTCGATCCTCGGCTTGAACGTCAAGGCAGTGCAGGGAAAGCAGTTTCCTCTGGAATGGACTGACACATCTGGGGGACTCTTGGAATGGTGGCACGACCCTGGAGTTCCTCTCGCCTTCCTGTGGAGAGCGCCTTCTCTTCAGATGCAACGGGAACGCCGGGAATTCTTTCCCTACGAAACAGGGAAAGGACCCCTCATCTCGAGCTAGGAGGCGGAAACGGGGCTCCCCTGGATGTGTGCGGGACCCTCGTGCTTCCTCTCGAGTGGAGACGGGTATGTCGGGGAACTTCTTGAGTTGCAGCAAGGGTGTGAAGGACCCTTTGGAAGTTCCAGTGGTTAGATGTGATTAGCCTCGAGAAGCCTCAGCGGAAATGGGCCTCATCTCGCTTGGAGGGCAAAACCTCCTGGATTTTCTCGAGTTGCGGCAGGTGCTCTCGACTTATGCCTGGGACCTCGGGACCCGCTCTGGTGGCCTCAGGAAAGGCCAGTCCCCATGCGAGTTCCTCGGGGGCCTCTCGGGATTCCTCTCCCGTCGATGCTGAGGCCTAAGACCTTGTGTGGAGTCGGGGCCGGAACCTGAGGATTCCTCTCCAGTGCTGACATGGATCTTGGGGTACTTCTGGAGTCTCCCCAGGGGAGTCAGTCTTCGTCTCGAATGCGGGCATGCACTTGCGCTTTCCTCCAGAGCGGTAGCAGCAGTGTCACGCAGTCCGCCGCGTGGATCAAAGGATCTATGGTTTTCCCTCGAGTCTTTCCCACGAGGCTTTCCCACGAGGCTTTCCCACAGGGCTGTCCCACGTGCACACGTGGTGGCAGTCGATCCTCGGCTTGCACGTCAAGGCAGTGCAGGGAAAACAGGTTCCTCTGGAATGGACTGACACATCTGGGGGACTCTTGGAATGGTGGCATGACCCTGGAGTTCCTTTCGCCTTTCCTGTGGAGAGCGCCTCCTCTTGAGATGCGTAGGGAACGCCGGGAATTCTTTCCCTACGAAACAGGGAAAGGATCCCTCATCTCGAGCTAGGAGGCGGAAACGGGGCTCCTCTGGATGTGTGCGGGACCCACCTGCTTCCTCTCGAGTGTAGACGGGTATGTCGGGGAACTTCTTAAGTTGCAGCAAGGGTGTGAAGTACCCTTTGGAAGTTCCAGTGGTTAGACGTGATTAGCCTCGAGTAGCCTCACCGGAAATGGACCTCATCGCGCCTGGAGGGCAAAACCTCCTGGATTTTCTCGAGTTGCGGCAGGTGCTCTCGACTTACGACGGGGACCTCAGGGACCCGCTCTGGTGGCCTCAGGAAAGGCCAGTCCCCATGCGAGTTCCTCGGGGGCCTCTAGGGATTCCTCTCCCATCGATGCCGGGGCCGAAGACCTTGTGTGGAGTCGGGGCCGGAACCTGAGGATTCCTCTCCAGTGCTGACATGGATCTTGGGGTACTTCTGGAGTCTCCCCAGGGGAGTGAGTCCTCGTCTCGAATGCGGGCATGCGTTTGCGCTTTCCTGGAGAGCGGTAGCAGCAGTGTCACGCAGTCCGCCGCGTGGATCAAAGGATCTATGGTTTTCCCTCGAGTCTTTCCCACGAGGCTTTCCCACGAGGCTTTCCCACAGGGCTGTCCCATGTGCACACGTGGTGGGAGTCGATCCTCGGCTTGAAAGTCAAGGCAGTGCAGGGAAAACAGGTTCCTCTGGAAAGGCCGGACAGATCTGGGGGACTCTTGGAATGGTGGCAGGACCCTGCAGTTCTTCTCGCCTTTCCTTTGGAGAGCGCCTCCTCTTGAGATGCGACGGGAACGCCGGGAATTCTTTCCCTACCAAACAGGGAAAGGATCCCTCATCTCGAGCTAGGAGGCGGAAACGGGGCTCCCCTGGATGTGTGCGGGACCCTCGTGCTTCATCTCGAGTGGAGACGGGTATGTCAGGGAACTTCTTGAGTTGCAGCAAGGGTGTGAAGGACCCTTTGGAAGTTCCAGTGGTTAGACGTGATTAGCCTCGAGAAGCCTCAGGGGAAATGGGCCTCATCTCGCCTGGAGGGCAAAACCTCCTGGATTTTCTCGAGTTGCGGCAGTTGCTCTCGACTTACGACGGGGACATCAGGGACCCGCTCTGGTGGCCTCAGGCAAGGCCAGTCTCCATGCGAGTTCCTCGGGGGCCTCTCGGGATTCCTCTGCCGTCGATGCCGGGGCCTAAGACCTTGTGTGCAGTCGGGGCCGGAACCTGAGGATTCCTCTCCAGTGCTGACATGGATCTTGGGGTACTTCTGGAGTCTCCCCAGGGGAGTCAGTCCTCGTCTCGAATGCGGGCATGCACTTGCGCTTTCCTCCGGAGCGGTAGCAGCAGTGTCAGCACTCCGCCGCATGGATCAAAGGATCGATGGTTTTTCCTCGAGTCTTTCCCACGAGGCTTTCCCACGAGGCTTTCCCACAGGGCTGTCCCACGGGCACACGTAGTGGGAGTCGATACTCGGCTTGCACGTCAAGGCAGTGCAGGGAAATCAGGTTCCTTTGGAATGGACGGACACATCTGGGGGACTCTTGGAATGGTGTCAGGACCCTGGAGTTCCTTTCCCCTTTCCTGTGGAGAGCGCCTCCTCTTGAGATGCGACGGGAACGCCGGGAATTCTTTTCCTACCAAACAGGGAAAGGATCCCTCATCTCGAGCTAGGAGGCGGAAACGGGGCTCCCCTGGATGTGTGCGGGACCCTCGTGCTTCCTCTCGAGTGAAGACGGGTATGTAGGGGAACTTCTTGAGTTGCAGCAAGGGTGTGAAGGACCCTTTGGAAGTTCCAGTGGTTAGATGTGATTAGCCTCGAGAAGCCTCAGTGGAAATGGGCCTCATCTCGCCTCGAGGGCAAAACCTCCTGGATTTTCTCGAGTTGCGACAGGTGCTCTCGACTTACGACGGGGACCTCTGGGACCCGCTCTGGTGGCCTCAGGAAAGGCCAGTCCTCATGCGAGTTCCTCGGGGGCCTCTCGGGATTCCTCTCCTGTCGATGCCGGGGCCTAAGACCTTGTGTGGATTCGGGGCCGGAACCTGAGGATTCCTCTCCAGTGCTGACATGGATCTTGGGGTACTTCTGTAGTCTCCCCAGGGGAGTCAGGCCTCGTGTCGAATGCGGGCATGCACTTGCGCCTTCCTCCAGAGCGGTAGCAGCAGTGTCACGCAGTCCGCCGCGTGAATCAAAGGATCTATGGTTTTCCCTCGAGTCTTTTCCACGAGGCTTTCCCACGAGGCTTTCCCACAGGTCTGTCCCACGTGCACATGTGGTGGGAGTCGATCCTCGGCTTGAACGTCAAGGCAGTGCAGGGAAAGCAGTTTCCTCTGGAATGGACTGACACATCTGGGGGACTCTTGGACTGGTGGCACGACCCTGGAGTTCCTCTCGCCTTCCTGTGGAGAGCGCCTTCTCTTCAGATGCAACGGGAACGCCGGGAATTCTTTCCCTACGAAACAGGGAAAGGACCCCTCATCTCGAGCTAGGAGGCGGAAACGGGGCTCCCCTGGATGTGTGCGGGACCCTCGTGCTTCCTCTCGAGTGGAGACGGGTATGTCGGGGAACTTCTTGAGTTGCAGCAAGGGTGTGAAGGACCCTTTGGAAATTCCAGTGGTTAGATGTGATTAGCCTCGAGAAGCCTCAGTGGAAATGGGCCTCATCTCGCCTGGAGGGCAAAACCTCCTGGATTTTCTCGAGTTGCGACAGGTGCTCTCGACTTACGACGGGGACCTCTGGGACCCGCTCTGGTGGCCTCAGGAAAGGCCAGTCCTCATGGGAGTTCCTCGGGGGCCTCTCTGGATTCCTCTCCCGTCGATGCCGGGGCCTAAAACCTTGTGTGGATTCGGGGCCGGAACCTGAGGATTCCTCTCCAGTGCTGACATGGATCTTGGGGTACTTCTGGAGTCTCCCCAGGGGAGTCAGTCCTCGTGTCGAATGCGGGCATGCACTTGCGCTTTCCTCCAGAGCGGTAGCAGCAGTGTCACGCAGTCTGCCGCGTGGATCAAAGGATCTATGGTTTTCCCTCGAGTCTTTCCCACGAGGCTTTCCCACGAGGCTTTCCCAAAGGGCTGTCCCACGTGCACACGTGATGGGAGTCGATCCTCGGCTTGAATGTCAAGGCAGTGCTGGGAAAACAGGTTCCTCTGGAATGGACTGACACATCTGGGGGACTCTTGGAATGGTGGCATGACCCTGGAGTTCCTCTCGCCTTTCCTGTGGAGAGCGCCTCCTCTGAGATGCGACGGGAACACCGAGAATTCTTTCCCTACGAAACAGGGAAAGGATCCCTCATCTCGAGCTAGGAGGCGGAAACGGGGCTCCCCTGGATGTGTGCGGGACACGACGTGCTTCCTCTCGAGTGCAGACGGGTATGTCGGGGAACTTCTTGAGTTGCAGCAAGGGTGTGAAGGACCCTTTGGAAGTTCCAGTGGTTAGATGTGATTAGCCTCGAGAAGCCTCAGCGGAAATGGGCCTCATCTCGCCTGGAGGGCAAAACCTCCTGGATTTTCTCGATTTGCGGCAGGTGCTCTCGACTTACGACGGGGACCTCAGGGACCCGCTCTTGTGGGCTCAGGAAAGGCCAGTCCCCATGCAAGTTCCTCGGGGGCCTGTTGGGATTCCTCTCCCGTCGATGCCGGGGCCTAAGACCTTGTGTGGAGTCGGGGCCGGAACCTGAGGATTCCTCTCCAGTGGTGACATGGATCTTGGGGTAATTCTGGAGTCTCCCCAGGGGAGTCAGTCCTCCTCGAATGCGGGCATGCACATGCGCTTTCCTCCAGAGCGGTAGCAGCAGTGTCACGCAGTCCACCGCGTGGATCAAAGGATCTATGGTTTTCCCTCGAGTCTTTCCCACGAGGCTTTCCCACAGGGCTGTCCCCCGTGTACACGTGGTGGGAGTCGATCCTCGGCTTGAACGTCAAGGCAGTGCAGGGAAAACAGGTTCCTCTGGAATGGACTGACACATCTGGGGGACTCTTGGAATGGTGGCACGACCCTGGAGTTCCTCTCGCCTTTCCTGTGGAGAGCGCCTCCTTTTGAGATGCGACGGGAACGCCGGGAATTCTATCCCTACGAAACAGGGAAAGGATCCCTCATCTCGAGCTAGGAGGCGGAAACGGGGCTCCCCTGGATGTGTGCGGGACAACACGTGATTACTCTCGAGTGGAGACGGGTATGTCGGGGAACTTCTTGAGTTGCAGCAAGGGTGTGAAGGACCCTTTGGAAGTTCCAGTGGTTAGATGTGATTGGCCTCGAGAAGCCTCAGCGGAAATGGGCCTCATCTCGCCTGGAGGGCAAAACCTCCTGGATTTTCTCGAGTTGCGGCAGGTGCTCTCGACTTACGACGGGGACCTCAGGGACCCGCTCTGGTGGCCTCAGGAAAGGCCAGTCCCCATGTGAGTTCCTCGGGGGCCTCTTGGGATTCCTCTCCCGTCGATGCCGGGGCCAAAGACCTTGTGTGGAGTCGGGGCCGGAACCTGAGGATTCCTCTCCAGTGCTGACATGGATCTTGGGGTACTTCTGGAGTCTCCCCAGGGGAGTCAGTCCTCGTCTCGAATGCGGGCATGCACTTGCGCTTTCCTCCAGAGCGGTAGCAGCAGTGTCACGCAGTCCGCCGCGTGGATCAAAGGATCTACGGTTTTCCCTCGAGTCTTTCCCAGGAGGCTTTCCCACGAGGCTTTCCCACAGGGCTGTCCCCCGTGCACACATGGTGGGAGTCGATCCTCGGCTTGAACGTCAAGGCAGTGCAGGGAAAACAGGTTCCTCTGGAATGGACTGACACATCTGGGGGACTCTTGGAATGGTGGCACGACCCTGGAGTTCCTCTCGCGTTTCCTGTAGAGAGCGCCTCCTCTTGAAATGCGACGGGAACGCCGGGAATTTTTTCCCTACGAAATAGGGAAAGGATCCCTCATCTCGAGGTAGGAGGCGGAAACGGGGCTCCCCTGGATGTGTGCGGGACCCTCGTGCTTCCTCTCGAGTGGAGACGGGTATGTCGGGGAACTGCTTGAGTTGCAGCAACGGTGTGAAGGACCCTTTGGAAGTTCCAGTGGTTAGATGTGATTAGCCTCGAGATGCCTCAGCGGAAATGGGCCTCATCTCGCCTGGAGGGCAAAACCTCCTGGATTATCTCGAGTTGCGGCAGGTGGTCTCGACTTACGACGGGGACCTCAGGGACCCGCTCTGGTGGCCTCAGGAAAGGCCAGTCCCCATGCGAGTTCCTCGGGGGCCTGTTGGGATTCCTCTCCCGTCGATGCCGGGGCCTAAGAAATTGTGTGGAGTCGGGACCGGAACCTGAGAATTCCTCTCCAGTGCTGACATGGACCTTGGGGTACTTCTGGAGTCTCCCCAGGGGAGTCAGTGCCCGTCTCGAATGCGGGCATACACTTGCATTTTCCTCCAGAGCGGTAGCAGCAGTGTCACGCACTCCGCCGCGTGGATCAAAGGATCTATGGTTTTCCCTCGAGTCTTTCCCACGAGGCTTTCCCACGAGGCTTTCCCACAGGGCTGTCCCACGTGCACACGGGGTGGGAGTCGATCCTCGGCTTGCACGTGAAGGCAGTGCAGGGAAAACAGGTTCCTCTGGAATGGACTCACACATCTGGGGGACTCTTGGAATGGCGGTACGACCCTGGAGATCCTCTAGCCTTTCCTGTGGAGAGGCCTCCTCTTGAGATGCGACGGGAACGCCGGGAATTCTTTCCCTACGAAACAGGGAAAGGATCCCTCATCTCGAGCTAGGAGGCGGAAAAGGGGCTACCCGGGATGTGTGCGGGACCCTCGTGCTTCCTCTCGTGTGGAGACGGTTATGTCGGGGAACTTCTTGAGTTGCAGAAAGGGTGTGAAGGACCCTTTGGAAGTTCCAGTGGTTAGATGTGATTAGCCTCGAGAAGCCTAAGCGGAAATGGGCCTCATCTCGCCTGGAGGGCAAAACCTCCTGGATTATCTCGAGTTGCGGCAGGTGGTCTCGACTTACGACGGGGACCTCAGGGACCCGCTCTGGTGGCCTCAGGAAAGGCCAGTCCCCATGCGAGTTCCTCGGGGGCCTGTTGGGATTCCTCTCCCGTCGATGCCGGGGCCTAAGAAATTGTGTGGAGTCGGGACCGGAACCTGAGAATTCCTCTCCAGTGCTGACATGGACCTTGGGGTACTTCTGGAGTCTCCCCAGGGGAGTCAGTGCCCGTCTCGAATGCGGGCATACACTTGCATTTTCCTCCAGAGCGGTAGCAGCAGTGTCACGCACTCCGCCGCGTGGATCAAAGGATCTATGGTTTTCCCTCGAGTCTTTCCCACGAGGCTTTCCCACGAGGCTTTCCCACAGGGCTGTCCCACGTGCACACGTGGTGGGAGTCGATCCTCGGCTTGCACGTGAAGGCAGTGCAGGGAAAACAGGTTCCTCTGGAATGGACTCACACATCTGGGGGACTCTTGGAATGGCGGTACGACCCTGGAGATCCTCTAGCCTTTCCTGTGGAGAGGCCTCCTCTTGAGATGCGACGGGAACGCCGGGAATTCTTTCCCTACGAAACAGGGAAAGGATCCCTCATCTCGAGCTAGGAGGCGGAAAAGGGGCTACCCGGGATGTGTGCGGGACCCTCGTGCTTCCTCTCGTGTGGAGACGGTTATGTCGGGGAACTTCTTGAGTTGCAGCAAGGGTGTGAAGGACCCTTTGGAAGTTCCAGTGGTTAGATGTGATTAGCCTCGAGAAGCCTAAGCGGAAATGGGCCTCATCTCGCCTGGAGGGCAAAACCTCCTGGATTTTCTGGAGTTGCGGCAGGTGCTCTCGACTTACGACGGGGACCTCAGGGACCCGATCTGGTGGCCTCAGGAAAGGCCAGTCCCCATGCGAGTTCCTTGGGGGCCTGTCGGGATTCCTCTCCCTTCGATGCCGTGGCCTAAGACCTTGTGTGGAGTCGGGGCCGGAACCTGAGAATTCCTCTCCAGTGCTGACATGGATCTTGGGGTATTTCTGGAGTCTCCCCAGGGGAGTCAGTCCTCGTCTCGAATGCGGGCATGCACTTGCGCTTTCCTCCAGAGCAGTAGCAGCAGTGTCACGCAGTCCGCCGCGTAGAGCAAAGGATCTATGGTTTTCCCTCGAGTCTTTCCCACGAGGCTTTCCCACGAGGCTTTCCCACAGGGCAGTCCCACGTGCACACGTGGTGGGAGTCGATCCTCGGCTTGAACGTCAAGGCAGTGCAGGGAAAACAGGTTCCTCTGGAATGGACTGACACATCTGGGGGACTCTTGGAATGGTGGCACGACCCTGGAGTTCCTCTCGCCTTTCCTGTGGAGAGCGCCTCCTCTTGAGATGCGACGGGAACGCCGGGAATTCTTTCCCTACGAAACAGGGAAAGGATCCCTCATCTCGAGCTAGGAGGCGGAAACGGGGCTCCCCTGGATGTGTGCGGGGCCCTCGTGCTTCCTTTCGAGTGGAGACGGGTATGTCGGGGAATTTCTTGAGCTGCAGCAAGGGTGTGAAGGACCCTTTGGAAATTCCAGTGGTTAGATGTGATTAGCCTCGAGAAGCCTCAGCGGAAATGGGCCTCATCTCGCCTGGAGGTCAAAACCTCCTGGATTATCTCGAGTTGCGGCAGGTGGTCTCGACTTACGACGGGGACCTCAGGGACCCGCTCTGGTGGCCTCAGGAAAGGCCAGTCCCCATGCGAGTTCCTCGGGGGCCTGTTGGGATTCCTCTCCCGTCGATGCCGGGGCCTAAGACCTTGAGTGGAGTCGGGACCGGAACCTGAGAATTCCTCTCCAGTGCTGACATGGACCTTGGGGTACTTCTGGAGTCTCCCCAGGGGAGTCAGTGCCCGTCTCGAATGCGGGCATGCACTTGCATTTTCCTCCAGAGCGGTAGCAGCAGTGTCATGCACTCCGCCGCGTGGATCAAAGGATCTATGGTTTTCCCTCAAGTCTTTCCCACGAGGCTTTCCCACAAGGCTTTCCCACAGGGCTGTCCCACGTGCACACGTGGTGGGAGTCGATCCTCGGCTTGCACGTCAAGGCAGTGCAGGGAAAACAGGTTCCTCTGGAATGGACTGACACATCTGGGGGACTCTTGGAAGGGTGGCACGACCCTGGAGTTCCTCTCGCCTTTCCTGTGGAGAGCGCCTCCTCTTGAGATGCGACGGGAACGCCAGGAATTCTTTCCCTACGAAACAGGGAGAGGATCCCTCATCTCGAGCTAGGAGGGGGAAACGGGGCTCCCCTGGATGTGTGCGGGACCGTCGTGCTTCCTCTCGAGTGGAGACGGGTATGTCGGGGAACTTCTTGAGTTGCAGCAAGGGTGTGAAGGACCCTTTGGAAGTTCAAGTGGTTAGATGTGATTAGCCTCGAGAAGCCTCAGCGTAAATGGGCCTCATCTCGCCTGGAAGGCAAAACCTCCTGGATTTTCTCGAGTTGCGGCAGGTGCTCTCGACTTACGACGGGGACCTCGGGGACCCGTTCTGGTGGCCTCAGGAAAGGCCAGTCCCCATGCGAGTTCCTCGGGGGCCTGTCGGGATTCCTCTCCCGTCGATTCCGGGGCCTAAGACCTTGTGTGGAGACGGGGCCGGAACCTGAGGATTCCACTCCAGTGTTGACATGGATCTTGGGGTACTTCTGGAGTCTCCCGAGGGGAGTCAGTCCTCGTCTCGAATGCGGGCATCCACTTGCGTTTTCCTCCAGAGCGGTAGCAGCAGTGTCACGCAGTCCGCCGCGTGGATCAAAGGATCTATGGTTTTCCCTCGAGTCGTTCCCTCCAGGCTTTCCCACGAGGCTTTCCCACAGGTCTGTTCCCCGAGCACACGTGGTGGGAGTCGATCCTCGGCTTGAACGTCAAGGCAGTGCAGGGAAAACAGGTTCCTCTGGAATGGACTCACACATCTGGGGGACTCTTGGAATGGTGGCACGACCCTGGAGTTCCTCTCGCCTTTCCTGTGGAGAGCGCCTCCTCTTGAGATGCGACGGGAACGCCGGGAATTCTTTCCCTACGAAACAGGGAAAGGATCCCTCATCTCGAGCTAGGAGGCGGAAACGGGGCTCCCCTGGATGTGTGCGGGGCCCTCGTGCTTCCTTTCGAGTGGAGACGGGTATGTCGGGGAATTTCTTGAGCTGCAGCAAGGGTGTGAAGGACCCTTTGGAAGTTCCAGTGGTTAGATGTGATTAGCCTCGAGAAGCCTCAGCGGAAATGGGCCTCATCTCGCCTGGAGGGCAAAACCTCCTGGATTATCTCGAGTTGCGGCAGGTGGTCTCGACGTACGACGGGGACCTCAGGGACCCGCTCTGGTGGCCTCAGGAAAGGCCAGTCCCCATGCGAGTTACTCTGGGGCCTGTCGGGATTCCTCTCCCGTCGATGCCCGGGCCTAAGACCTTTTGTGGAGTCGGGGCCGGAACCTGACAATTCCTCTCCAGTGCTGACATGGATCTTGGGGTACTTCTGGAGTCTCCCCAGGGGAGTCAGTCCTCGTCTCGAATGCGGGCATGCACTTGCGCTTTCCTCCAGAGCGTAGCAGCAGTGTCACGCAGTCCGCCGCGTCGATCAAAGGATCTATGATTTTCCCTCGAGTCTTTCCCACGAGGCTTTCCCACGAGGCTTTCACACAGGGCTGTCCCTCGTGCACACGTGGTGGGAGTCGATCCTCGGCTTGAACGTCAAGGCAGTGCAGGGAAAACAGGTTCCTCTGGAATGGACTGACACATCTGGGGGACTCTTGGAATGGTGGCATGACCTTGGAGTTCCTTTCGCCATTCCTGTGGAGAGCGCCTCCTCTTGAGATGCGACGGGAACGCCGGGAATTCTTTCCCTACGAAACAGGGAAAGGATCCCTCATCTCGAGCTAGGAGGCGGAAACGGGGCTCCCCTGGATGTGTGCGGGACCCACCTGCTTCCTCTCGAGTGGAAACGGGTATGTCGGGGAACTTCTTAAGTTGCAGCAAGGGTGTGAAGGACCCTTTGGAAGTTCCAGTGGTTAGACGTGATTAGCCTCGAGAAGCCTCAGCAGAAATGGACCTCATCGCGCCTGGAGGGCAAAACCTCCTGGATTTTCTCGAGTTGCGGCAGGTGCTCTCGACTTACGACGGGGACCTCAGGGACCCGCTCTGGTGGCCTCAGGAAAGGCCAGTCCCCATGCGAGCTCCTCGGGGGCCTCTCGTGATTCCTCTCCCATCGATGCAGGGGCCTAAGACCTTGTGTGGAGTCGGGGCCGGAACCTGAGGATTCCTCTCCAGTGCTGACATGGATCTTGGGGTACTTCTGGAGTCTCCCCAGGGGAGTCAGTGCTCGTCTCGAATGCGGGCATGCACTTGCGCTTTCCTCCAGAGCGGTAGCAGCAGTGTCACACATTCCGCCGTGTGGATCAAAGGATCTATGGTTTTCCCTCGAGTCTTTCTCACGAGGCTTTCCCACGAGGCTTTCCCACAGGGCTGTCCCACGTGCACACGTGGTGGCAGTCGATCCTCGGCTTGAACGTCAAGGCAGTGCAGGGAAAACAGGTTCCTCTGGAATGGACTGACACATCTGGGGGACTCTTGGAATGGTGGCACGACCCTGGAGTTCCTCTCGCCTTTCCTGTGGAGAGCGCCTCCTCTTGAGATGCGACGGGAACGCCGGGAATTCTTTCCCTACGAAACAGGGAAAGGATCCCTCATCTCGAGCTAGGAGGCGGAAACGGGGCTCCCCTGGATGTGGGCGGGACCCTCGTGCTTCCTCTCGAGTGGAGACGGGTATGTCGGGGAACTTCTTGATTTGCAGCAAGGGTGTGAATGACCCTTTGGAAGTTCCAGTGGTTAGATGTGATTAGCCTCGAGAAGCCTCAGCGGAAATGGGCCTCATCTCGCCTGGAGGGCAAAACCTCCTGGATTTTCTCGAGTTGCGGCAGGTGCTCTCGACTTACGGCGGGGACCTCAGGGACCCGCTCTGGTGGCCTCAGGAAAGGCCAGTCCCCATGTGAGTTCCTCGGGGGCCTCTCGGGATTCCTCTCTCGTCGATGCCGGGGCCTAAGACCTTGTGTGGAGTCGGGGCCGGAACCTGAGGATTCCTCTCCAGTGGTGACATGGACCTTGGGGTAATTCTGGAGTCTCCCCAGGGGAGTCAGTGCTCGTCTCGAATGCGGGCATGCACTTGCGCTTTCCTCTGGAGCAGTAGCAGCAGTGTAACGCAGTCCGCCGCGTGGATCAAAGGATCTATGGTTTTCCCTCGAGTCTTTCCCACGAGGCTTTCCCACGAGGCTTTCCCACAGGGCTGTCCCACGTGCACACGTGGTGGGAGTCGATCCTCGGCTTGAACGTCAAGGCAGTGCAGGGAAAACAGTTTCCTCTGGAATGGACGGACACATCTGGGGGACTCTTGGAATGGTGGCAGGACCCTGGAGTTCCTCTCGCCGTTCCTGTGGAGAGCGCTTCCTCTTGAGATGCGACGGGAACGCCGGGAATTCTTTCACTATGAAACAGGGAAAGGATCCCTCATCTCGAGCTAGGAGGCGGAAACGGGGCTCCCCGGGATGTGTGCGGGACCCTCGTGCTTCCTCTCGTGTGGAGACGGGTATGTCGGGGATCTTCTTGATTTGCAGCAAGGGTGTGAAGGACCCTTTGGAAGTTCCAGTGGTTAGATGTGATTAGCCTCGAGAAGCCTCAGCGGAAATGGGCCTCATCTCGCCTGGAGGGCAAAACCTCCTGGATTTTCTCGAGTTGCGGCAGGTGCTCTCGACTTACGACAGGGACCTCAGGGACCCGCTCTGGTGGCCTCAGGAAAGGCCAGTCCCCATGCGAGTTCCTTGGGGGCCTCTCAGGATTCCTCTGCCGTAGATGCCGGGGCCTAAGACCTTGTGTGGAGTCGGGGCTGGAACCTGAGGATTCCTCTCCAGTGCTGACATGGATCTTGGGGTACTTCTGGAGTCTCCCCAGGGGAGTGAGTCCTCGTCTCGAATGCGGGCATGCGTTTGCGCTTTCCTCCAGAGCGGTAGCAGCAGTGTCACGCAGTCCGCCGCGTGGATCAAAGGATCTATGGTTTTCCCTCGAGTCTTTCCCCCGAGGCTTTCCCACGAGGCTTTCCCACAGGGCTGTCCCATGTGCACACGTGGTGGGAGTCGATCCTCGGCTTGAAAGTCAAGGCAGTGCAGGGAAAACAGGTTCCTCTGGAAAGGACGGACAGATCTGGGGGACTCTTGGAATGGTGGCAGGACCCTGGAGTTCCTCTCGCCTTTCCTGTGGAGAGCGCCTCCTCTTGAGATGCGACGGGAACGCCGGGAATTCTTTCCCTACCAAACAGGGAAAGGATCCCTCATCTCGAGCTAGGAGGCGGAAACGGGGCTCCCCTGGATGTGTGCGGGACCCTCGTGCTTCATCTCGAGTGGAGACGGGTATGTCAGGGAACTTCTTGAGTTGCAGCAAGGGTGTGAAGGACCCTTTGGAAGTTCCAGTGGTTAGACGTGATTAGCCTCGCGAAGCCTCAGCGGAAATGGGCCTCATCTCGCCTGGAGGGCAAAACCTCCTGGATTTTCTCGAGTTGCGGCAGTTGCTCTCGACTTACGACGGGGACATCAGGGACCCGCTCTGGTGGCCTCAGGCAAGGCCAGTCTCCATGCGAGTTCCTCGGGGGCCTCTCGGGATTCCTCTGCCGTCGATGCCGGGGCCTAAGACCTTGTGTGCAGTCGGGGCCGGAACCTGAGGATTCCTCTCCAGTGCTGACATGGATCTTGGGGTACTTCTGGAGTCTCCCCAGGGGAGTCAGTCCTCGTCTCGAATGCGGGCATGCACTTGCGCTTTCCTCCGGAGCGGTAGCAGCAGTGTCACGCACTCCGCCGCATGGATCAAAGGATCTATGGTTTTTCCTCGAGTCTTTCCCACGAGGCTTTCCCACGAGGCTTTCCCACAGGGCTGTCCCACGGGCACACGTGGTGGGAGTCGATCCTCGGCTTGAACGTCAAGGCAGTGCAGGGAAAACAGGTTCCTTTGGAATGGACGGACACATCTGGGGGACTCTTGGAATGGTGGCAGGACCCTGGAGTTCCTTTCGCCTTTCCTGTGGAGAGCGCCTCCTCTTGAGATGCGACGGGAACGCCGGGAATTTTTTTCCTACCAAACAGGGAAAGGATCCCTCATCTCGAGCTACGAGGCGGAAACGGGGCTCCCCTGGATGTGTGCGGGACCTCGTGCTTCCTCTCGAGTGGAGACTGGATGTCGAGGAACTTCTTGAGTGGCCGCAAGGGTGTGAAGGACCCTTTGGAAGTTCCAGTAGTTAGATGTGATTAGCCTCGAGAAGCCTCAGCGGAAATGGGCCTCATCTCGCCTGGAGGGCAAAACCTCCTGGATTTTCTCGAGTTGCGGCAGGTGCTCTCGACTTACGACGGGGACCTCAGGGACCCGCTCTGGTGGCCTCAGGAAACGCCAGTCCCCATGCGAGTTCCTCAGGGGCCTCTCGGAATTCCTCTCCCGTCGATGCCGGGGCCTAAGACCTTGTGTGGAGTCGGGGTCGGTACCTAGGATTCCTCTCCAGTGCTGACATGGATCTTATGGTACTTCTGGAGTCTCCCCAGGGTAGTCAGTCCTCGTTTCGAATGCGGGCATGCACTTGCGCTTTCCTCCAGAGCGGTAGCAGCAGTGTCACGCAGTCCGCCGCGTGGATCAAAGGATCTATGGTTTTCCCTCGAGTCTTTCCCACAAGGCTTTCCCACGAGGCTTTCCCACAGGGCTGTCCCACGTGCACACGTGGTGGGAGTCGATCCACGGCTTGAGCGTCAAGGCAGTGCAGGGAAAACAGGTTCCTCTGGAATGGACTGACACATCTGGGGGACTCTTGGAATGGTGGCATGACCCTGGAGTTCCTTTCACCTTTCCTGTGGAGAGCGCCTCCTCTTGAGATGCGACGGGAACGCCGGGAATTCTTTCCCTACGAAACAGGGAAAGGATCCCTCATCTCGAGCTAGGAGGCGGAAACGGGGCTTCCCTTGATGTGTGCGGGACCCACCTGCTTCCTCTCGAGTGGAAACGGGTATGTCGGGGAACTTCTTAAGTTGCAGCAAGGGTGTGAAGGACCCTTTGGAAGTTCCAGTGGTTAGTCGTGATTAGCCTCGAGAAGCCTCAGCGGAAATGGACCTCATCGCGCCTGAAGGGCAAAACCTCCTGGATTTTATCGAGTTGCGGCAGGTGCTCTCGACTTACGACGGGGACCTCAGGGACCCGCTCTGGTGGCCTCAGGAAAGGCCAGTCCCCATGCGAGTTCCTCGGGGGCCTCTCGGGATTCCTCTCCCATCGATGCCGGGGCCGAAGACCTTGTGTGGAGTCGGGGCCGGAACCTGAGGATTCCTCTCCAGTGCTGACATGGATCTTGGGGTACTTCTGGAGTCTCCCCAGGGGAGTGAGTCCTCGTCTCGAATGCGGGCATGCACTTGCGCTTTCCTCCAGAGCGGTAGCAGCAGTGTCACGCAGTCCGCCGCGTGGATCAAAGGATCTATGGTTTTCCCTCGAGTCTTTCCCACGAGGCTTTCCCACGAGGCTTTCCCACAGGGCTGTCCCACGTGCACACGTGGTGGGAGTCGATCCTCGGCTTGAACGTCAAGGCAGTGCAGGGAAAGCAGTTTCCTCTGGAATGGACTCACACATCTGGGGGACTCTTGGAATGGTGGTACGACCCTGGAGTTACTCTCGCCTTCCTGTGGAGAGCGCCTTCTCTTGAGATGCGACGGGAACGCCGGGAATTCTTTCCCTACGAAACAGGGAAATGATCCCTCATCTCGAGCTAGGAGGCGGAAACGGGGCTCCCCTGGATGTGTGCGGGACCCTCGTGCTTCCTCTCGAGTGGAGACGGGTATGTCGGGGAACTTCTTGAGTTGCAGCAAGGGTGTGAAGGACCCTTTGGAAGTTCCAGTGGTTAGATGTGATTAGCCTCGAGAAGCCTCACCGGAAATGGGCCTCATCTCGCCTGGAGGGCAAAACCTCCTGGATTTTCTCGAGTTGCGGCAGGTGCTCTCGACTTATGCCGGGGACTTCGGGACCCGCTCTGGTGGCCTCAGGAAAGGCCAGTCCTCATGCGAGTTCCTCGGGGGCCTCTCGGGATTCCTCTCCCATCGATGGCGGGGCCTAAGACCTTGTGTGGAGTCGGGGCCGGAACCTGAGGATTCCTCCCCAGTGCTGACATGGATCTTGGGGTACTTCTGGAGTCTCCCCAGGGGAGTCAGTCCTCGTGTCGAATGCGGGCATGCACTTGCGCTTTCCTCCAGAGCGGTAGCAGCAGTGTCACGCAGTCCGCCGCGTGGATCAAAGGATCTATGGTTTTCCCACGAGTCTTTCCCACGAGGCTTTCCCACGAGGCTTTCCCACAGGGCAGTCTCACGTGCACACGTGGTGGGAGTCGATTCTCGGCTTGAACGTCAAGGCAGTGCAGGGAAAACAGGTTCCTCTGGAATGGACTGACACATCTGGGGGACTCTTGGAATGGTGGCACGACCCTGGAGTTCCTCTCGCCTTTCCTGTGGAGAGCGCCTCCCCTTGAGATGCGACGGGAACGCCGGCAATTCTTGCCCTACGAAACAGGGAAATGATCCCTCATCTCGAGCTAGGAGGAGGAAACGGGGCTCCCCTGGATGTGTGCGGGACACTCGTGCTTCCTCTCGAGTGGAGACTGGATGTCGAGGAACTTCTTGAGTGGCCACAAGGGTGTGAAGGACCCTTTGGAAGTTCCAGTGGTTTGATGTGATTAGCCTCGAGAAGCCTCAGCGGAAATGGGCCTCATCTCGCCTGGAGAGCAAAACCTCCTGGATTTTCTCGAGTTGCGGCAGGTGCTCTCGACTTACGACGGGGACCTCAGGGACCCGCTCTGGTGGCCTCAGGAAACGCCAGTCCCCATGCGAGTTCCTCAGGGGCCTCTCGGAATTCCTCTCCCGTCGATGCCGGGGCCTAAGACCTTGTGTGGAGTCGGGGTCGGTACCTAGGATTCCTCTCCAGTGCTGACATGGATCTTGGGGTACTTCTGGAGTCTCCCCAGGGTAGTCAGTCCTCGTTTCGAATGCGGGCATGCACTTGCGCTTTCCTCCAGAGCGGTAGCAGCAGTGTCACGCAGTCCGCCGCGTGGATCAAAGGATCTATGGTTTTCCCTCGAGTCTTTCCCACAAGGCTTTCCCACGAGGCTTTCCCACAGGGCTGTCCCACGTGCACACGTGGTGGGAGTCGATCCACGGCTTGAGCGTCAAGGCAGTGCAGGGAAAACAGGTTCCTCTGGAATGGACTGACACATCTGGGGGACTCTTGGAATGGTGGCATGACCCTGGAGTTCCTTTCACCTTTCCTGTGGAGAGCGCCTCCTCTTGAGATGCGACGGGAACGCCGGGAATTCTTTCCCTACGAAACAGGGAAAGGATCCCTCATCTCGAGCTAGGAGGCGGAAACGGGGCTTCCCTTGATGTGTGCGGGACCCACCTGCTTCCTCTCGAGTGGAAACGGGTATGTCGGGGAACTTCTTAAGTTGCAGCAATGGTGTGAAGGACCCTTTGGAAGTTCCAGTGGTTAGACGTGATTAGCCTCGAGAAGCCTCAGCGGAAATGGACCTCATCGCGCCTGGAGGGCAAAACCTCCTGGATTTTCTCGAGTTGCGGCAGGTGCTCTCGACTTACGACGGGGACCTCAGGGACCCGCTCTGGTGGCCTCAGGAAAGGCCAGTCCCCATGCGAGTTCCTCGGGGGCCTCTCGGGATTCCTCTCCCATCGATGCCGGGGCCGAAGACCTTGTGTGGAGTCGGGGCCGGAACCTGAGGATTCCTCTCCAGTGCTGACATGGATCTTGGGGTACTTCTGGAGTCTCCCCAGGGGAGTCAGTCCTCGTCTCGAATGCGGGCATGCACTTGCGCTTTCCTCCAGAGCGGTAGCAGCAGTGTCACGCAGTCCGCCGCGTGGATCAAAGGATCTATGGTTTTCCCTCGAGTCTTTCCCACGAGGCTTTCCCACGAGGCTTTCCCACAGGGCTGTCCCACGTGCACACGTGGTGGGAGTCGATCCTCGGCTTGAACGTCAAGGCAGTGCAGGGAAAGCAGGTTCCTCTGGAATGGACTGACACATCTGGGGGACTCTTGGAATGGTGGTACGACCCTGGAGTTACTCTCGCCTTCCTGTGGAGAGCGCCTTCTCTTGAGATGCAACGGGAACGCCGGGAATTCTTTCCCTACGAAACAGGGAAATGATCCCTCATCTCGAGCTAGGAGGCGGAAACGGGGCTCCCCTGGATGTGTGCGGGACCCTCGTGCTTCCTCTCGAGTGGAGACGGGTATGTCGGGGAACTTCTTGAGTTGCAGCAAGGGTGTGAAGGACCCTTTGGAAGTTCCAGTGGTTAGATGTGATTAGCCTCGAGAAGCCTCACCGGAAATGGGCCTCATCTCGCCTGGAGGGCAAAACCTCCTGGATTTTCTCGAGTTGCGGCAGGTGCTCTCGACTTATGCCGGGGACTTCGGGACCCGCTCTGGTGGCCTCAGGAAAGGCCAGTCCTCATGCGAGTTCCTCGGGGGCCTCTCGGGATTCCTCTCCCATCGATGGCGGGGCCTAAGACCTTGTGTGGAGTCGGGGCCGGAACCTGAGGATTCCTCCCCAGTGCTGACATGGATCTTGGGGTACTTCTGGAGTCTCCCCAGGGGAGTCAGTCCTCGTGTCGAATGCGGGCATGCACTTGCGCTTTCCTCCAGAGCGGTAGCAGCAGTGTCACGCAGTCCGCCGCGTGGATCAAAGGATCTATGGTTTTCCCACGAGTCTTTCCCACGAGGCTTTCCCACGAGGCTTTCCCACAGGGCAGTCTCACGTGCACACGTGGTGGGAGTCGATTCTCGGCTTGAACGTCAAGGCAGTGCAGGGAAAACAGGTTCCTCTGGAATGGACTGACACATCTGGGGGACTCTTGGAATGGTGGCACGACCCTGGAGTTCCTCTCGCCTTTCCTGTGGAGAGCGCCTCCCCTTGAGATGCGACGGGAACGCCGGCAATTCTTGCCCTACGAAACAGGGAAATGATCCCTCATCTCGAGCTAGGAGGAGGAAACGGGGCTCCCCTGGATGTGTGCGGGACACTCGTGCTTCCTCTCGAGTGGAGACTGGATGTCGAGGAACTTCTTGAGTGGCCGCAAGGGTGTGAAGGACCCTTTGGATGTTCCAGTGGTTTGATGTGATTAGCCTCGAGAAGCCTCAGCGGAAATGGGCCTCATCTCGCCTGGAGAGCAAAACCTCCTGGATTTTCTCGAGTTGCGGCAGGTGCTCTCGACTTACGACGGGGACCTCAGGGACCCGCTCTGGTGGCCTCAGGAAACGCCAGTCCCCATGCGAGTTCCTCAGGGGCCTCTCGGAATTCCTCTCCCGTCGATGCCGGGGCCTAAGACCTTGTGTGGAGTCGGGGTCGGTACCTAGGATTCCTGTCCAGTGCTGACATGGATCTTGGGGTACTTCTGGAGTCTCCCCAGGGGAGTCAGTCCTCGTCTCGAATGCGGGCATGCACTTGCGCTTTCCTCCAGAGCGGTAGCAGCAGTGTCAAGCAGTCCGCCGCGTAGAGCAAATGATCTATGGTTTTCCCTCGAGTCTTTCCCACGAGGCTTTCCCACGAGGCTTTCCCACAGGGCTGTCTCTCGTGCACACGTGGTGGGAGTCGATCCTCGGCTTGAACGTCAAGGCAGTGCTGGGAAAACAGGTTCCTCTGGAATGGACTGACACATCTCGGGGACTCTTGGAATGGTGGTACGACCCTGGAGTTCCTCTCGCCTTTCCTGTGGAGAGGCCTCCTCTTGAGATGCGACGGGAACGCCGGGAATTCTTTCCCTACGAAACAGGGAAAGGATCCCTCATCTCGAGCTAGGAGGTGGAAACGGGGCTCCGCTGGATGTGTGCGGGACCCTCGTGCTTCCTCTCGAGGGGAGACGGGTATGTCGGGGAACTTCTTGAGTTGCAGCAAGGGTGTGAAGGACCCTTTGGAAGTTCCAGTGGTTAGATGTGATTAGCCTCGAGAAGCCTCAGCGGAAATGGGCCTCATCTCGCCTGGAGGGCAAAACCTCCTGGATTTTCTCGAGTTGCGGCAGGTGCTCTCGACTTACGACGGGGACCTCAGGAACCCGCTCTGGTGGCCTCAGGAAAGGCCAGTCTCAATGCGAGTTCCTCGGGGGCCTCTCGGGATTCCTCTGCCGTCGATGCCCGGGCCTAAGCCATTGTGGGGAGTCGGGGCCGGAACCTGAGGATTCCTCTCCAGTGCTGACATGGATCTTGGGGTACTTCTGGAGTCTCCCCAGGGGAGTCAGTCCTCGTCTCGAATGCGGGCATGCACTTGCGCTTTCCTCCAGAGCGGTAGCAGCAGTGTCACGCAGTCCGCCGCGTCGATCAAAGGATCTATGATTTTCCCTCGAGTCTTTCCCACGAGGCTTTCCCACGAGGCTTTCACACAGGGCTGTCCCTCGTGCACACGTGGTGGGAGTCGATCCTCGGCTTGAACGTCAAGGCAGTGCAGGGAAAACAGGTTCCTCTGGAATGGACTTACACATCTGGGGGACTCTTGGAATGGTGGCATGACCTTGGAGTTCCTTTCGCCATTCCTGTGGAGAGCGCCTTCTCTTGAGATGCAACGGGAACGCCGGGAATTCTTTCCCTACGAAACAGGGAAAGGATCCCTCATCTCGAGCTAGGAGGCGGAAACGGGGCTCCCCTGGATGTGTGCGGGACCCTCGTGCTTCCTCTCGAGTGGAGACGGGTATGTCGGGGAACTTCTTGAGTTGCAGCAAGGGTGTGAAGGACCCTTTGGAAGTTCCAGTGGTTAGATGTGATTAGCCTCGAGAAGCCTCACCGGAAATGGGCCTCATCTCGCCTGGAGGGCAAAACCTCCTGGATTTTCTCGAGTTGCGGCAGGTGCTCTCGACTTATGCCGGGGACTTCGGGACCCGCTCTGGTGGCCTCAGGAAAGGCCAGTCCTCATGCGAGTTCCTCGGGGGCCTCTCGGGATTCCTCTCCCATCGATGGCGGGGCCTAAGACCTTGTGTGGAGTCGGGGCCGGAACCTGAGGATTCCTCCCCAGTGGTGACATGGATCTTGGGGTAATTCTGGAGTCTCCCCAGGGGAGTCAGTGCTCGTCTCGAATGCGGGCATGCACTTGCGCTTTCCTCTGGAGCAGTAGCAGCAGTGTAACGCAGTCCGCCGCGTGGATCAAAGGATCTATGGTTTTCCCTCGAGTCTTTCCCACGAGGCTTTCCCACGAGGCTTTCCCACAGGGCTGTCCCACGTGCACACGTGGTGGGAGTCGATCCTCGGCTTGAACGTCAAGGCAGTGCAGGGAAAACAGTTTCCTCTGGAATGGACGGACACATCTGGGGGACTCTTGGAATGGTGGCAGGACCCTGGAGTTCCTCTCGCCGTTCCTGTGGAGAGCGCCTCCTCTTGAGATGCGACGGGAACGCCGGGAATTCTTTCACTATGAAACAGGGACAGGATCCCTCATCTCGAGCTAGGAGGCGGAAACGGGGCTCCCCGGGATGTGTGCGGGACCCTCGTGCTTCCTCTCGTGTGGAGACGGGTATGTCGGGGATCTTCTTGATTTGCAGCAAGGGTGTGAAGGACCCTTTGGAAGTTCCAGTGGTTAGATGTGATTAGCCTCGAGAAGCCTCAGCGGAAATGGGCCTCATCTCGCCTGGAGGGCAAAACCTCCTGGATTTTCTCGAGTTGCGGCAGGTGCTCTCGACTTACGACGGGGACCTCAGGGACCCGCTCTGGTGGCCTCAGGAAACGCCAGTCCCCATGCGAGTTCCTCAGGGGCCTCTCAGAATTCCTCTCCCGTCGATGCCGGGGCCTAAGACCTTGTGTGGAGTCAGGGTCGGTACCTAGGATTCCTCTCCAGTGCTGACATGGATCTTGGGGTACTTCTGGAGTCTCCCCAGGGTAGTCAGTCCTCGTTTCGAATGCGGGCATGCACTTGCGCTTTCCTCCAGAGCGGTAGCAGCAGTGTCACGCAGTCCGCCGCGTGGATCAAAGGATCTATGGTTTTCCCTCGAGTCTTTCCCACAAGGCTTTCCCACGAGGCTTTCCCACAGGGCTGTCCCACGTGCACACGTGGTGGGAGTCGATCCACGGCTTGAGCGTCAAGGCAGTGCAGGGAAAACAGGTTCCTCTGGAATGGACTGACACATCTGGGGGACTCTTGGAATGGTGGCATGACCCTGGAGTTCCTTTCACCTTTCCTGTGGAGAGCGCCTCCTCTTGAGATGCGACGGGAACGCCGGGAATTCTTTCCCTACGAAACAGGGAAAGGATCCCTCATCTCGAGCTAGGAGGCGGAAACGGGGCTTCCCTTGATGTGTGCGGGACCCACCTGCTTCCTCTCGAGTGGAAACGGGTATGTCGGGGAACTTCTTAAGTTGCAGCAAGGGTGTGAAGGACCCTTTGGAAGTTCCAGTGCTTAGACGTGATTAGCCTCGAGAAGCCTCAGCGGAAATGGACCTCATCGCGCCTGGAGGGCAAAACCTCCTGGATTTTCTCGAGTTGCGGCAGGTGCTCTCGACTTACGACGGGGACCTCAGGGACCCGCTCTGGTGGCCTCAGGAAAGGCCAGTCCCCATGCGAGTTCCTCGGGGGCCTCTCGGGATTCCTCTCCCATCGATGCCGGGGCCGAAGACCTTGTGTGGAGTCGGGGCCGGAACCTGAGGATTCCTCTCCAGTGCTGACATGGATCTTGGGGTACTTCTGGAGTCTCCCCAGGGGAGTCAGTCCTCGTCTCGAATGCGGGCATGCACTTGCGCTTTCCTCCAGAGCGGTAGCAGCAGTGTCACGCAGTCCGCCCCGTGGATCAAAGGATCTATGGTTTTCCCTCGAGTCTTTCCCACGAGGCTTTCCCACGAGGCTTTCCCACAGGGCTGTCCCACGTGCACACGTGGTGGGAGTCGATCCTCGGCTTGAACGTCAAGGCAGTGCAGGGAAAGCAGGTTCCTCTGGAATGGACTGACACATCTGAGGGACTCTTGGAATGGTGGTACGACCCTGGAGTTCCTCTCGCCTTCCTGTGGAGAGCGCCTTCTCTTGAGATGCAACGGGAACGCCGGGAATTCTTTCCCTACGAAACAGGGAAAGGATCCCTCATCTCGAGCTAGGAGGCGGAAACGGGGCTCCCCTGGATGTGTGCGTGACCCTCGTGCTTCCTCTCGAGTGGAGACGGGTATGTCGGGGAACTTCTTGAGTTGCAGCAAGGGTGTGAAGGACCCTTTGGAAGTTCCAGTGGTTAGATGTGATTAGCCTCGAGAAGCCTCACCGGAAATGGGCCTCATCTCGCCTGGAGGGCAAAACCTCCTGGATTTTCTCGAGTTGCTGCAGGTGCTCTCGACTTATGCCGGGGACCTCGGGACCCGCTCTGGTGGCCTCAGGAAAGGCCAGTCCTCATGCGAGTTCCTCGGGGGCCTCTCGGGATTCCTCTCCCATCGAAGGCGGGGCCTAAGACCTTGTGTGGAGTCGGGGCCGGAACCTGAGGATTCCTCTCCAGTGCTGACATGGATCTTGGGGTACTTCTGGAGTCTCCCCAGGGGAGTCAGTCTTCGTCTCGAATGCGGGCATGCACTTGCGCTTTCCTCCAGAGCGGTAGCAGCAGTGTCACGCAGTCCGCCGCGTGGATCAAAGGATCTATGGTTTTCCCTCGAGTCTTTCCCACGAGGCTTTCCCACGAGGCTTTCCCACAGGGCTGTCCCACGTGCACACGTGGTGGCAGTCGATCCTCGGCTTGAACGTCAAGGCAGTGCAGGGAAAACAGGTTCCTCTGGAATGGACTGACACATCTGGGGGACTCTTGGAATGGTGGCATGACCCTGGAGTTCCTTTCGCCTTTCCTGTGGAGAGCGCCTCCTCTTGAGATGCGTAGGGAACGCCGGGAATTCTTTCCCTACGAAACAGGGAAAGGATCCCTCATCTCGAGCTAGGAGGCGGAAACGGGGCTCCCCTGGATGTGTGCGGGACCCACCTGCTTCCTCTCGAGTGGAGACGGGTATGTCGGGGAACTTCTTAAGTTGCAGCAAGGGTGTGAAGGACCCTTTGGAAGTTCCAGTGGTTAGACGTGATTAGCCTCGAGTAGCCTCAGCGGAAATGGACCTCATCGCGCCTGGAGGGCAAAACCTCCTGGATTTTCTCGAGTTGCGGCAGGTGCTCTCGACTTACGACGGGGACCTCAGGGACCCGCTCTGGTGGCCTCAGGAAAGGCCAGTCCCCATGCGAGTTCCTCGGGGGCCTCTAGGGATTCCTCTCCCATCGATGCCGGGGCCGAAGACCTTGTGTGGAGTCGGGGCCGGAACCTGAGGATTCCTCTCCAGTGCTGACATGGATCTTGGGGTACTTCTGGAGTCTCCCCAGGGGAGTGAGTCCTCGTCTCGAATGCGGGCATGCGTTTGCGCTTTCCTCCAGAGCGGTAGCAGCAGTGTCACGCAGTCCGCCGCGTGGATCAAAGGATCTATGGTTTTCCCTCGAGTCTTTCCCACGAGGCTTTCCCACGAGGCTTTCCCACAGGGCTGTCCCATGTGCACACGTGGTGGGAGTCGATCCTCGGCTTGAAAGTCAAGGCAGTGCAGGGAAAACAGGTTCCTCTGGAAAGGCCGGACAGATCAGGGGGACTCTTGGAATGGTGGCAGTACCCTGCAGTTCTTCTCGCCTTTCCTGTGGAGAGCGCCTCCTCTTGACATGCGACGGGAACGCCGGGAATTCTTTCCCTACCAAACAGGGAAAGGATCCCTCATCTCGAGCTAGGAGGCGGAAACGGGGCTCCCCTGGATGTGTGCGGGACCCTCGTGCATCCTCTCGAGTGAAGACGGGTATTTAGGGGAACTTCTTGAGTTGCAGCAAGGGTGTGAAGGACCCTTTGGAAGTTCCAGTGGTTAGATGTGATTAGCCTCGAGAAGCCTCAGTGGAAATGGGCCTCATCTCGCCTCGAGGGCAAAACCTCCTGGATTTTCTCGAGTTGCGACAGGTGCTCTCGACTTACGACGGGGACCTCTGGGTCCCGCTCTGGTGGCCTCAGGAAAGGCCAGTCCTCATGCGAGTTCCTCGGGGGCCTCTCGGGATTCCTCTCCTGTCGATGCCTGGGCCTAAGACCTTGTGTGGATTCGGGGCCGGAACCTGAGGATTCCTCTCCAGTGCTGACATGGATCTTGGGGTACTTCTGTAGTCTCCCCAGGGGAGTCAGTCCTCGTGTCGAATGCGGGCATGCACTTGCGCTTTCCTCCAGAGCGGTAGCAGCAGTGTCACGCAGTCCGCCGCGTGAATCAAAGGATCTATGGTTTTCCCTCGAGTCTTTTCCACGAGGCTTTCCCACGAGGCTTTCCCACAGGTCTGTCCCACGTGCACATGTGGTGGGAGTCGATCCTCGGCTTGAACGTCAAGGCAGTGCAGGGAAAGCAGTTTCCTCTGGAATGGACTGACACATCTGGGGGACTCTTGGAATGGTGGCACGACACTGGAGTTCCTCTCGCCTTCCTGTGGAGAGCGCCTTCTCTTCAGATGCAACGGGAACGCCGGGAATTCTTTCCCTAGGAAACAGGGAAAGGATCCCTCATCTCGAGCTAGGAGGCGGAAACGGGGCTCCCCTGGATGTGTGCGGGACCCACCTGCTTCCTCTCGAGTGGAGACGGGTATGTCGGGGAACTTCTTAAGTTGCAGCAAGGGTGTGAAGGACCCTTTGGAAGTTCCAGTGGTTAGACGTGATTAGCCTCGAGTAGCCTCAGCGGAAATGGACCTCATCGCGCCTGGAGGGCAAAACCTCCTGGATTTTCTCGAGTTGCGGCAGGTGCTCTCGACTTACGACGGGGACCTCAGGGACCCGCTCTGGTGGCCTCAGGAAAGGCCAGTCCCCATGCGAGTTCCTCGGGGGCCTCTAGGGATTCCTCTCCCATCGATGCCGGGGCCGAAGACCTTGTGTGGAGTCGGGGCCGGAACCTGAGGATTCCTCTCCAGTGCTGACATGGATCTTGGGGTACTTCTGGAGTCTCCCCAGGGGAGTGAGTCCTCGTCTCGAATGCGGGCATGCGTTTGCGCTTTCCTCCAGAGCGGTAGCAGCAGTGTCACGCAGTCCGCCGCGTGGATCAAAGGATCTATGGTTTTCCCTCGAGTCTTTCCCACGAGGCTTTCCCACGAGGCTTTCCCACAGGGCTGTCCCATGTGCACACGTGGTGGGAGTCGATCCTCGGCTTGAAAGTCAAGGCAGTGCAGGGAAAACAGGTTCCTCTGGAAAGGACGGACAGATCTGGGGGACTCTTGGAATGGTGGCAGGACCCTGCAGTTCTTCTCGCCTTTCCTGTGGAGAGCGCCTCCTCTTGAGATGCGACGGGAACGCCGGGAATTCTTTCCCTACCAAACAGGGAAAGGATCCCTCATCTCGAGCTAGGAGGCGGAAACGGGGCTCCCCTGGATGTGTGCGGGACCCTCGTGCTTCATCTCGAGTGGAGACGGGTATGTCAGGGAACTTCTTGAGTTGCAGCAAGGGTGTGAAGGACCCTTTGGAAGTTCCAGTGGTTAGACGTGATTAGCCTCGAGAAGCCTCAGGGGAAATGGGCCTCATCTCGCCTGGAGGGCAAAACCTCCTGGATTTTCTCGAGTTGCGGCAGTTGCTCTCGACTTACGACGGGGACATCAGGGACCCGCTCTGGTGGCCTCAGGCAAGGCCAGTCTCCATGCGAGTTCCTCGGGGGCCTCTCGGGATTCCTCTGACGTCGATGCCGGGGCCGAAGACCTTGTGTGCAGTCGGGGCCGGAACCTGAGGATTCCTCTCCAGTGCTGACATGGATCTTGGGGTACTTCTGGAGTCTCCCCAGGGGAGTCAGTCCTCGTCTCGAATGCGGGCATGCACTTGCGCTTTCCTCCGGAGCGGTAGCAGCAATGTCACGCACTCCGCCGCATGGATCAAAGGATCGATGGTTTTTCCTCGAGTCTTTCCCACGAGGCTTTCCCACGAGGCTTTCCCACAGGGCTGTCCCACGGGCACACGTGGTGGGAGTCGATCCTCGGCTTGAACGTCAAGGCAGTGCAGGGAAAACAGGTTCCTTTGGAATGGACGGACACATCTGGGGGACTCTTGGAATGGTGGCAGGACCCTGGAGTTCCTTTCCCCTTTCCTGTGGAGAGCGCCTCCTCTTGAGATGCGACGGGAACGCCGGGAATTCTTTTCCTACCAAACAGGGAAAGGATCCCTCATCTCGAGCTAGGAGGCGGAAACGGGGCTCCCCTGGATGTGTGCGGGACCCTCGTGCATCCTCTCGAGTGAAGACGGGTATGTAGGGGAACTTCTTGAGTTGCAGCAAGGGTGTGAAGGACCCTTTGGAAGTTCCAGTGGTTAGATGTGATTAGCCTCGAGAAGCCTCAGTGGAAATGGGCCTCATCTCGCCTCGAGGGCAAAACCTCCTGGATTTTCTCGAGTTGCGACAGGTGCTCTCGACTTACGACGGGGACCTCTGGGACCCGCTCTGGTGGCCTCAGGAAAGGCCAGTCCTCATGAGAGTTCCTCGGGGGCCTCTCGGGATTCCTCTCCTGTCGATGCCGGGGCCTAAGACCTTGTGTGGATTCGGGTTCGGAACCTGAGGATTCCTCTCCAGTGCTGACATGGATCTTGGGGTACTTCTGTAGTCTCCCCAGGGGAGTCAGTCCTCGTGTCGAATGCGGGCATGCACTTGCGCTTTCCTCCAGAGCGGTAGCAGCAGTGTCACGCAGTCCGCCGCGTGAATCAAAGGATCTATGGTTTTCCCTCAAGTCTTTTCCACGAGGCTTTCCCACGAGGCTTTCCCACAGGTCTGTCCCACGTGCACATGTGGTGGGAGTCGATCCTCGGCTTGAACGTCAAGGCAGTGCAGGGAAAGCAGTTTCCTCTGGAATGGACTGACACATCTGGGGGACTCTTGGAATGGTGGCACGACCCTGGAGTTCCTCTCGCCTTCCTGTGGAGAGCGCCTTCTCTTCAGATGCAACGGGAACGCCGGGAATTCTTTCCCTACGAAACAGGGAAAGGACCCCTCATCTCGAGCTAGGAGGCGGAAACGGGGCTCCCCTGGATGTGTGCGGGACCCTCGTGCTTCCTCTCGAGTGGAGACGGGTATGTCGGGGAACTTCTTGAGTTGCAGCAAGGGTGTGAAGGACCCTTTGGAAGTTCCAGTGGTTAGATGTGATTAGCCTCCAGAAGCCTCAGCGGAAATGGGCCTCATCTCGCTTGGAGGGCAAAACCTCCTGGATTTTCTCGAGTTGCGGCAGGTGCTCTCGACTTATGCCGGGGACCTCGGGACCCGCTCTGGTGGCCTCAGGAAAGGCCAGTCCCCATGCGAGTTCCTCGGGGACCACTCGGGATTCCTCTCCCATCGATGCCGGGGCCTAAGACCTTGTGTGGAGTCGGGGCCGGAACCTGAGGATTCCTCTCCAGTGCTGACATGGATCTTGAGGTACTTCTGGAATCTCCCCAGGGGAGTCAGTCCTCGTCTCGAATGCGGGCATGCACTTGCGCTTTCCTTCAGAGGGGTAGCAGGAGTGTCCCGCAGTCCGCCCCGTGGATCAAAGGATCTATGGTTTTCCCTCGAGTCTTTCCCACGAGGCTTTCAAACGAGGCTTTCCCACAGGGCTGTCCCACGTGCACACGTGGTGGGAGTCGATCCTCGGCTTGCACGTCAAGGCAGTGCAGGGAAAACAGGTTCCTCTGGAATGGACTGACACATCTGGGGGACTCTTGGAATGGTGGCACGACCCTGGAGTTCCTCTCGCCTTTCCTGTGGAGAGCGCCTCCTCTTGAGATGAGACGGGAACGCCGGGAATTCTTTCCCTACGAAACAGGGAAAGGATCCCTCATCTCGAGCTAGGAGGCGGAAACGGGGCTCCCCTGGATGTGTGCGGGACCCTCGTGTTTCCTCTCGAGTGGAGACGGGTATGTCGGGGAACTTCTTGAGTTGCAGCAAGGGTGTGAAGGACCCTTTGGAAGTTCCAGTGGTTAGATGTGATTAGCCTCGAGAAGCCTCAGTGGAAATGGGCCTCATCTCGCCTGGAGGGCAAAACCTCCTGGATTTTCTCGAGTTGTGGCAGGTGCTCTCGACTTACGACGGGGACCTCTGGGACCCGCTCTGGTGGCCTCAGGAAAGGCCAGTCCTCATGCGAGTTCCTCGGGGGCCCCTCGGGATTCCTCTCCCGTCGATGCCGGGGCCTAAGACCTTGTGTGGATTCGGGGCCGGAACCTGAGGATTCCTCTCCAGTGCTGACATGGATCTTGGGGTACTTCTGGAGTCTCCCCAGGGGAGTCAGTCCTCGTGTCGAATGCGGGCATGCACTTGCGCTTTCCTCCAGAGCGGTAGCAGCAGTGTCACGCAGTCCGCCACGTGAATCAAAGGATCTATGGTTTTCCCTCGAGTCTTTCCCACGATCTTTTCCCACGAGGCTTTCCCACAGGGCTGTCCCACGTGCACACGTGGTGGGAGTCGATCCTCGGCTTGCACGTCAAGGCAGTGCAGGGAAAACAGGTTCCTCTGGAATGGACTGACACATCTGGGGGACTCTTGGAATGGTGGCACGACCCTGGAGTTCCTCTCGCCTTTCCTGTGGAGAGCGCCTCCTCTTGAGATGAGACGGGAACGCCGGGAATTCTTTCCCTACGAAACAGGGAAAGGATCCCTCATCTCGAGCTAGGAGGCGGAAACGGGGCTCACCTGGATGTGTGCGGGACCCTCGTGTTTCCTCTCGAGTGGAGACGGGTATGTCGGGGAACTTCTTGAGTTGCAGCAAGGGTGTGAAGGACCCTTTGGAAGTTCCAGTGGTTAGATGTGATTAGCCTCGAGAAGCCTCAGTGGAAATGGGCCTCATCTCGCCTGGAGGGCAAAACCTCCTGGATTTTCTCGAGTTGCGGCAGGTGCTCTCGACTTACGACGGGGACCTCTGGGACCCGCTCTGGTGGCCTCAGGAAAGGCCAGTCCTCATGCGAGTTCCTCGGGGGCCTCTCGGGATTCCTCTCCCGTCGATGCCGGGGCCTAAGACCTTGTGTGGATTCGGGGCCGGAACCTGAGGATTCCTCTCCAGTGCTGACATGGATCTTGGGGTACTTCTGGAGTCTCCCCAGGGGAGTCAGTCCTCGTGTCGAATGCGGGCATGCACTTGCCCTTTCCTCCAGAGCGGTAGCAGCAGTGTCACGCAGTCCGCCACGTGAATCAAAGGATCTATGGTTTTCCCTCGAGTCTTTCCCACGATCTTTTCCCACGAGGCTTTCCCACAGGTCTGTCCCACGTGCACACGTGGTGGGAGTCGATCCTCGGCTTGCACGTCAAGGCAGTGCAGGGAAAACAGGTTCCTCTGGAATGGACTGACACATCTGGGGGACTCTTGGAATGGTGGCACGACCCTGGAGTTCCTCTCGCCTTTCCTGTGGAGAGCGCCTCCTCTTGAGATGAGACGGGAACGCCAGGAATTCTTTCCCTACGAAACAAGGAAAGGATCCCTCATCTCGAGCTAGGAGGCGGAAACGGGGCTCCCCTGGATGTGTGCGGGACCCTCGTGCTTCCTCTCGAGTGGAGACGGGTATGTCGGGGAACTTCTTGAGTTGCAGCAAGGGTGTGAAGGACCCTTTGGAAATTCCAGTGGTTAGATGTGATTAGCCTCGAGAAGCCTCAGTGGAAATGGGCCTCATCTCGCCTGGAGGGCAAAACCTCCTGGATTTTCTCGAGTTGCGACAGGTGCTCTCGACTTACGACGGGGACCTCTGGGACCCGCTCTGGTGGCCTCAGGAAAGGCCAGTCCTCATGGGAGTTCCTCGGGGGCCTCTCGGGATTCCTCTCCCGTCGATGCCGGGGCCTAAAACCTTGTGTGGATTCGGGGCCGGAACCTGAGGATTCCTCTCCAGTGCTGACATGGATCTTGGGGTACTTCTGGAGTCTCCCCAGGGGAGTCAGTCCTCGTCTCGAATGCGGGCATGCACTTGCGCTTTCCTCCAGAGCGGTAGCAGCAGTGTCACGCAGTCCGCCGCGTGGATCAAAGGATCTATGGTTTTCCCTCGAGTCTTTCCCACGAGGCTTTCCCACGAGGCTTTCCCAAAGGGCTGTCCCACGTGCACACGTGATGGGAGTGGATCCTCGGCTTGAACGTCAAGGCAGTGCTGGGAAAACAGGTTCCTCTGGAATGGACTGACACATCTGGGGGACTCTTGGAATGGTGGCATGACCCTGGAGTTCCTCTCGCCTTTCCTGTGGAGAGCGCCTCCTCTGAGATGCGACGGGAACACCGAGAATTCTTTCCCTACGAAACAGGGAAAGGATCCCTCATCTCGAGCTAGGAGGCGGAAACGGGGCTCCCCTGGATGTGTGCGGGACACGACGTGCTTCCTCTCGAGTGCAGACGGGTATGTCGGGGAACTTCTTGAGTTGCAGCAAGGGTGTGAAGGACCCTTCGGAAGTTCCAGTGGTTAGATGTGATTGGCCTCCAGAAGCCTCAGCGGAAATGGGCCTCATCTCGCCTGGAAGGCAAAACCTCCTGGATTTTCTCGAGTTGCGGCAGGTGCTCTCGACTTACGACGGGGACCTCAGGGACCCGCTCTGGTGGCCTCAGGAAAGGCCAGTCCCCATGCGAGTTCCTCGGGGGCCTCTCGGGATTCCTATCCCATCGATGCCGGGCCTAAGACCTTGTGTGGAGTCGGGGCCGGAACCTGAGGATTCCTCTCCAGTGCTGACATGGATCTTGGGGTACTTCTGGAGTCTCCCCAGGGGAGTCAGTCCTCGTCTCGAATGCGGGCATGCACTTGCGCTTTCCTCCAGAGCGGTAGCAGCAGTGTCACGCAGTCCGCCGCGTGGATCAAAGGATCTATGGTTTTCCCTCGAGTCTTTCCCACGAGGCTTTCCCACGAGGCTTTCCCACAGGGCTGTCCCACGTGCACACGTGGTGGGAGTCGATCCTCGGCTTGAACGTCAAGGCAGTGCAGGGAAAACAGGTTCCTCTGGAATGGACTGACACATCTGGGGGACTCTTGGAATGGTGGCACGACCCTGGAGTTCCTCTCGCCTTTCCTGTGGAGAGCGCCTCCTCTTGAGATGCGACGGGAACGCCGGGAATTCTTTCCCTACGAAACAGGGAAAGGATCCCTCATCTCGAGCTAGGAGGCGGAAACGGGGCTCCCCTGGATGTGTGCGGGACCCACGTGCTTCCTCTCGAGTGGAGACGCGTATGTCGGGGAACTTCTTGAGTTGCAGCAAGGGTGTGAAGGACCCTTTGAAAGTTCCAGTGGTTAGACGTGATTAGCCTCGAGAAGCCTCAGCGGAAATGGGCCTCATCTCGCCTGGAGGGCAAAACCTCCTGGATTTTCTCGAGTTGAGGCAGGTGCTCTCGACTTACGACGGGGACCTCAGGGACCCGCTCTGGTGGCCTCAGGAAAGGCCAGTCCCCATGCGAGTTCCTCGGGGGCCTCTCGGGATTCCTCTCCCGTCGATGCTGAGGCCTAAGACCTTGTGTGGATTCGGGGCCGGAACCTGAGGATTCCTCTCCAGTGCTGACATGGATCTTGGGGTACTTCTGGAGTCTCCCCAGGGGAGTCAGTCCTCGTCTCGAATGCGGGCATGCACTTGCGCTTTCCTCCAGAGCGGTAGCAGCAGTGTCACGCAGTCCGCCGCGTGGATCAAAGGATCTATGGTTTTCCCTCGAGGCTTTCCCACGAGGCTTTCCCACGAGGCTTTCCCACAGGGCTGTCCCACGTGCACACGTGGTGGGAGTCGATCCTCGGCTTGAACGTCGAGGCAGTGCAGGGAAAACAGATTCCTCTGGAATGGACTGACACATCTGGGGGACTCTTGGAATGGTGGCACGACCCTGGAGTTCCTCTCGCCTTTCCTGTGGAGAGCGCCTCCTCTTGAGATGCGACGGGAATGCCGGGAATTCTTTCCCTACGAAACAGGGAAAGGATCCCTCATCTCGAGCTAGGAGGCGGAAACGGGGCTCCCCGGGATGTGTGCGGGACCCTCGTGCTTCCTCTCGAGTGGAGACGGGTATGTCGGGGAACTTCTTGAGTTGAAGCAAGGGTGTGAAGGACCCTTTGGAAGTTCCAGTGGTTAGATGTGATTAGCCTCCAGAAGCCTCAGCGGAAATGGGCCTCATCTCGCCTGGAGGGCAAAACCTCCAGGATTTTCTCGAGTTGCGGCAGGTGCTCTCGACTTACGACGGGGACCTCAGGGACCCGCTCTTGTGGGGTCAGGAAAGGCCAGTCCCCATGCAAGTTCCTCGGGGGCCTCTCGGGATTCCTCTCCCGTCGATGCCGGGGCCTAAGACCTTGTGTGGAGTCGGGGCCGGAACCTGAGGATTCCTCTCCAGTGCTGACATGGATCTTGGGGTACTTCTGGAGTCTCCCCAGGGGAGTCAGTCCTCGTCTCGAATGCGGGCATGCACTTGCGCTTTCCTCCAGAGCGGTAGCAGCAGTGTCACGCAGTCCGCCGCGTGGATCAAAGGATCTATGGTTTTCCCTCGAGTCTTTCCCACGAGGCTTTCCCACGAGGCTTTCCCACAGGTCTGTCCCCCGTGTACACGTGGTGGGAGTCGATCCTCGGCTTGAACGTCAAGGCAGTGCAGGGAAAACAGGTTCCTCTGGAATGGACTGACACATCTGGGGGACTCTTGAATGGTGGCACGACCCTGGAGTTCCTCTCGCCTTTCCTGTGGAGAGCGCCTCCTCTTGAGATGGGACGGGAATGCCGGGAATTCTTTCCCTACGAAACAGGGAAAGGATCACTCATCTCGATCTAGGAGGCGGAAACGAGGCTCCCCTGGATGTGTGCGGGACCCTCGTGCTTCCTCTCGAGTGGAGACGGGTATGTCGGGGAACTTCTTGAGTTGCAGCAAGGGTGTGAAGGACCCTTTGGAAGGTCCAGTGGTTAGATGTGATTAGCCTCGAGAAGCCTCAGCGGAAATGGGCCTCATCTCGCCTGGAGGGCAAAACCTCCTGGATTTTCTCGATTTGCGGCAGGTGCTCTCGACTTACGACGGGGACCTCAGGGACCCGCTCTTGTGGGCTCAGGAAAGGCCAGTCCCCATGCAAGTTCCTCGGGGGCCTGTTGGGATTCCTCTCCCGTCGATGCTGGGGCCTAAGACCTTGTGTGGAGTCGGGGCCGGAACCTGAGGATTCCTCTCCAGTGGTGACATGGATCTTGGGGTAATTCTGGAGTCTCCCCAGGGGAGTCAGTCCTCGTCTCGAATGCGGGCATGCACATGCGCTTTCCTCCAGAGCGGTAGCAGCAGTGTCACGCAGTCCACCGCGTGGATCAAAGGATCTATGGTTTTCCCTCGAGTCTTTCCCACAAGGCTTTCCCACAGGGCTGTCCCCCGTGTACACGTGGTGGGAGTCGATCCTCGGCTTGAAAGTCAAGGCAGTGCAGGGAAAACAGGTTCCTCTGGAATGGACTGACACATCTGGGGGACTCTTGGAATGGTGGCACGACCCTGGAGTTCCTCTCGCCTTTCCTGTGGAGAGCGCCTCCTTTTGAGATGCGACGGGAACGCCGGAAATTCTATCCCTACGAAACAGGGAAAGGATCCCTCATCTCGAGCTAGGAGGCGGAAACGGGGCTCCCCTGGATGTGTGCGGGACAACACGTGATTCCTCTCGAGTGGAGACGGGTATGTCGGGGAACTTCTTGAGTTGCAGCAAGGGTGTGAAGGACCCTTTGGAAGTTCCAGTGGTTAGATGTGATTGGCCTCGAGAAGCCTCAGCGGAAATGGGCCTCATCTCGCCTGGAGGGCAAAACCTCCTGGATTTTCTCGAGTTGCGGCAGGTGCTCTCGACTTACGACGGGGACCTCAGGGACCCGCTCTGGTGGCCTCAGGAAAGGCCAGTCCCCATGTGAGTTCCTCGGGGGCCTCTTGGGATTCCTCTCCCGTCGATGCCGGGGCCAAAGACCTTGTGTGGAGTCGGGGCCGGAACCTGAGGATTCCTCTCCAGTGCTGACATGGATCTTGGGGTACTTCTGGAGTCTCCCCAGGGGAGTCAGTCCTCGTCTCGAATGCGGGCATGCACTTGCGCTTTCCTCCAGAGCGGTAGCAGCAGTGTCACTCAGTCCGCCGCGTGGATCAAAGGATCTATGGTTTTCCCTCGAGTCTTTCCCACGAGGCTTTCCCACGAGACTTTCCCACAGGGCGGTCCCACGTTCACACGTGGCGGGAGTCGATCTTCGGCTTGAACGTCAAGGCAGTGCAGGGAAAACAGGTTCCTCTGGAATGGACTGACACATCTGGGGGACTCTTGGAATGGTGGCACGACCCTGGAGTTCCTCTCGCCTTTCCTGTGGAGAGCGCCTCCTCTTGAGATGCGACGGGAACGCCGGGAATTCTTTCCCTACGAAACAGGGAAAGGATCCCTCATCTCGAGCTAGGAGGCGGAAACGGGGCTTCCCTGGATGTGTGCGGGACCCTCGTGCTTCCTCTCGAGTGGAGACGGGTATGTCGGGGAACTTCTTGAGTTGCAGCAAGGGTGTGAAGGACCCTTTGGAAGTTCCAGTGGTTAGATGTGATTAGCCTCCGGAAGCCTCAGCGGAAATGGGCCTCATCTCGCCTGGAGGGCAAAACCTCCTGGATTTTCTCGAGTTGCGGCAGGTGCTCTCGACTTACGACGGGGACCTCAGGGACCCGCTCTTGTGGGGTCAGGAAAGGCCAGTCCCCATGCAAGTTCCTCGGGGGCCTCTCGGGATTCCTCTCCCGTCGATGCCGGGGCCTAAGACCTTGTGTGGAGTCGGGGCCGGAACCTGAGGATTCCTCTCCAGTGCTGACATGGATCTTGGGGTACTTCTGGAGTCTCCCCAGGGGAGTCAGTCCTCGTCTCGAATGCGGGCATGCACTTGCGCTTTCCTCCAGAGCGGTAGCAGCAGTGTCACGCAGTCCGCCGCGTGGATCAAAGGATCTATGGTTTTCCCTCGAGTCTTTCCCACGAGGCTTTCCCACGAGGCTTTCCCACAGGTCTGTCCCCCGTGTACACGTGGTGGGAGTCGATCCTCGGCTTGAACGTCAAGGCAGTGCAGGGAAAACAGGTTCCTCTGGAATGGACTGACACATCTGGGGGACTCTTGGAATGGTGGCACGACCCTGGAGTTCCTCTCGCCTTTCCTGTGGAGAGCGCCTCCTCTTGAGATGGGACGGGAATGCCGGGAATTCTTTCCCTACGAAACAGGGAAAGGATCACTCATCTCGATCTAGGAGGCGGAAACGAGGCTCCCCTGGATGTGTGCGGGACCCTCGTGCTTCCTCTCGAGTGGAGACGGGTATGTCGGGGAACTTCTTGAGTTGCAGCAAGGGTGTGAAGGACCCTTTGGAAGTTCCAGTGGTTAGATGTGATTAGCCTCGAGAAGCCTCAGCGGAAATGGGCCTCATCTCGCCTGGAGGGCAAAACCTCCTGGATTTTCTCGATTTGCGGCAGGTGCTCTCGACTTACGACGGGGACCTCAGGGACCCGCTCTTGTGGGCTCAGGAAAGGCCAGTCCCCATGCAAGTTCCTCGGGGGCCTGTTGGGATTCCTCTCCCGTCGATGCCGGGGCCTAAGACCTTGTGTGGAGTCGGGGCCGGAACCTGAGGATTCCTCTCCAGTGGTGACATGGATCTTGGGGTAATTCTGGAGTCTCCCCAGGGGAGTCAGTCCTCGTCTCGAATGCGGGCATGCACATGCGCTTTCCTCCAGAGCGGTAGCAGCAGTGTCACGCAGTCCACCGCGTGGATCAAAGGATCTATGGTTTTCCCTCGAGTCTTTCCCACAAGGCTTTCCCACAGGGCTGTCCCCCGTGTACACGTGGTGGGAGTCGATCCTCGGCTTGAAAGTCAAGGCAGTGCAGGGAAAACAGGTTCCTCTGGAATGGACTGACACATCTGGGGGACTCTTGGAATGGTGGCACGACCCTGGAGTTCCTCTCGCCTTTCCTGTGGAGAGCGCCTCCTTTTGAGATGCGACGGGAACGCCGGAAATTCTATCCCTACGAAACAGGGAAAGGATCCCTCATCTCGAGCTAGGAGGCGGAAACGGGGCTCCCCTGGATGTGTGCGGGACAACACGTGATTCCTCTCGAGTGGAGACGGGTATGTCGGGGAACTTCTTGAGTTGCAGCAAGGGTGTGAAGGACCCTTTGGAAGTTCCAGTGGTTAGATGTGATTGGCCTCGAGAAGCCTCAGCGGAAATGGGCCTCATCTCGCCTGGAGGGCAAAACCTCCTGGATTTTCTCGAGTTGCGGCAGGTGCTCTCGACTTACGACGGGGACCTCAGGGACCCGCTCTGGTGGCCTCAGGAAAGGCCAGTCCCCATGTGAGTTCCTCGGGGGCCTCTTGGGATTCCTCTCCCGTCGATGCCGGGGCCAAAGACCTTGTGTGGAGTCGGGGCCGGAACCTGAGGATTCCTCTCCAGTGCTGACATGGATCTTGGGGTACTTCTGGAGTCTCCCCAGGGGAGTCAGTCCTCGTCTCGAATGCGGGCATGCACTTGCGCTTTCCTCCAGAGCGGTAGCAGCAGTGTCACTCAGTCCGCCGCGTGGATCAAAGGATCTATGGTTTTCCCTCGAGTCTTTCCCACGAGGCTTTCCCACGAGACTTTCCCACAGGGCGGTCCCACGTTCACACGTGGCGGGAGTCGATCTTCGGCTTGAACGTCAAGGCAGTGCAGGGAAAACAGGTTCCTCTGGAATGGACTGACACATCTGGGGGACTCTTGGAATGGTGGCACGACCCTGGAGTTCCTCTCGCCTTTCCTGTGGAGAGCGCCTCCTCTTGAGATGCGACGGGAACGCCGGGAATTCTTTCCCTACGAAACAGGGAAAGGATCCCTCATCTCGAGCTAGGAGGCGGAAACGGGGCTTCCCTGGATGTGTGCGGGACCCTCGTGCTTCCTCTCGAGTGGAGACGGGTATGTCGGGGAACTTCTTGAGTTGCAGCAAGGGTGTGAAGGACCCTTTGGAAGTTCCAGTGGTTAGATGTGATTAGCCTCGAGAAGCGTCAGCGGAAATGGGCCTCATCTCGCCTGGAGGGCAAAACCTCCTGGATTTTCTCGATTTGCGGCAGGTGCTCTCGACTTACGACGGGTACCTCAGGGACCCGCTCTTGTGGGCTCAGGAAAGGCCAGTCCCCATGCAAGGTCCTCGGGGGCCTCTCGGGATTCCTCTCCCGTCGATGCCGGGGCCTAAGACCTTGTGTGGAGTCGGGGCCGGAACCTGAGGATTCCTCTCCAGTGGTGACATGGATCTTGGGGTAATTCTGGAGTCTCCCCAGGGGAGTCAGTCCTCGTCTCGAATGCGGGCATGCACATGCGCTTTCCTCCAGAGCGGTAGCAGCAGTGTCACGCAGTCCGCCGCGTGGATCAAAGGATCTATGGTTTTTCCTCGAGTCTTTCCCACGAGGCTTTCCCACGAGGCTTTCCCACAGGGCTGTCCCCCGTGCACACGTGGTGGGAGTCGATCCTCGGCTTGAACGTCAAGGCAGTGCAGGGAAAACAGGTTCCTCTGGAATGGACTGACACATCTGGGTGACTCTTGGAATGGTGGAATGACCCTGGAGTTCCTCTCGCCTTTCCTGTGGAGAGCGCCTCCTCTTGAGATGCGACGGAACGCCGGGAATTCTTTCCCTACGAAACAGGGAAAGGATCCCTCATCTGGAGCTAGGAGGCAGAAACGGGGCTCCCCTGGGTGTGTGCGGGACACTCGTGCTTCCTCTCGAGTGGAGACGGGTATGTCGGGGAACTTCTTGAGTTGCAGCAAGGGTGTGAAGGACCCTTTGGAAGTTCCAGTGGTTAGATGTGATTAGCCTCGAGAAGCCTCAGCGGAAATGGGCCTCATCTCGCCTGGAGGGCAAAACCTCCTGGATTTTCTCGAGTTGCGGCAGGTGCTCTCGACTTACGACGGGGACCTCGGGGACCCGCTCTGGTGGCCTCAAGAAAGGCCAGTCCCCATGCGAGTTCCACGGGGGCCTCTTGGGATTCCTCTCCTGTCGATGCCGGGGCCTAAGACCTTGTGTGGAGTCGGGGCCGGAACCTGAGGATTCCTCTCCAGTGTTGACATGGATCTTGGGTTACTTCTGGAGTCTCCCCAGGGGAGTCAGTCCTCGTCTCGTATGCGGACATGCACTTGCGCTTACCTCCAGAGCGGTAGCAGCAGTGTCACGCATTCCGCCGCGTGGATCAAAGGATCTATGGTTTTCACTCGAGTCTTTCCCACGAGGCTTTCCCACGAGGCTTTCCCACAGGGCTGTCCCACGTGCACACGTGGTGGGAGTCGATCCTCGGCTTGAACGTCAAATTATTGCAGGGAAAACAGGATCCTGTGGAATGGACTGACACATCTGGGGGACTCTTGGAATGGTGGCACGACCCTGGAGTTCCTCTCGCCTTTCCTGTGGAGAGCGCCTCCTCTTGAGATGCGACGGGAACGCCGGGAATTCTTTCCCTACCAAACAGGGAAAGGATCCCTCATCTCTTGCTAGGCGGCGGAAACGGGGCTCCCCTGGATGTGTGCGGCACCCTAGTGCTTCCTCTCAAGTGGAGACGGGTATGTCGGGGAACTTCTTGAGTTGCAGCATGGATGTGAAGGACCCTTTGGAAGTTCCAGTGGTTAGATGTGATTAGCCTCGAGAAGCCTCAGCGGAAATGGGCCTCATCTCGCCTGGAGGGCAAAACCTCATGGATTTTCTCGAGTTGCGGCAGGTGCTCTCGACTTACGACGGGGACCTCGGGGACCCGCTCTGGTGGCCTCAGGAAAGGCCAGTCCCCATGCGAGTTCCTCGGGGGCCTCTCGGGATTCCTCTCCCGTCGATGCCGGGGCCTAAGACCTTGTGTGGAGTCGGGGCCGGAACCTGAGGATTCCTCTCCAGTGCTGACATGGATCTTGGGGTACTTCTGGAGTCTCCCCAGGGGAGTCAGTCCTCGTCTCTAGTGCTGGCATGCACTTGCGCTTTCCTCCAGAGCGGTAGCAGCAGTGTCACGAAGTCCGCCGCGTGGATCAAAGGATCAATGGTTTTCCCTCGAGTCTTTCCCACGAGGCTTTCCCACGAGGCTTTCCCACAGGGCTGTCCCACGTGCACACGTGGTGGGAGTCGATCCTCGGCTTGAACGTCAAGGCAGAGCAGGGAAAACAGGTTCCTCTGGAATGGACTGACACATCTGGGGGTCTCTTGGAATTTTGGCACGACCCTGGAGTTCCTCTCGCCTTTCCTGTGGAGAGCGCCTCCTCTTGAGATGCGAAGGGAATGCCGGGAATTCTTTCCCTACGAAACAGGGACAGGATCCCTCATCTCGAGCTAGGAGGCGGAAACGGGTCTCCTCTTTATGTGTGCGGGACCCTCGTGCTTCCTCTTGAGTGGAGACGGGTATGTCGGGGAACTTCTTGAGTTGCAGCAAGAGTGTGAAGGACCCTTTGGAAGTTCCAGAGGTTGGATGTGATTAGCCTCGAGAAGCCTCAGCGGAAATGGGCCACATCTCGCCTGGAGGGCAAAACCTCCTGGATTTTCACGAGTTGCAGCAGGTTCCCTCGACTTACGACGGGGACCTCGGGGACCCGCTCTGGTGGCCTCAGGAAAGGCCAGTCCCCATGCGAGTTCCTCGGGGGCCTCTCGGGATTCCTCTCCCGTCGATGCCGGGGCCTAAGACCTTGTGTGGAGTCGGGGCCGGAACCTGAGGATTCCTCTCCAGTGCTGACATGGATGTTGGGGTACTTCTGGAGTCTCCCCAGGGGAGTCAGTCCTCGTCTCGAATGCGGACATGCACTTGTGCTTTCCTCCAGAGCGGTAGCAACAGTGTCACGCAGTCCGCCGCATGGATAAAAGGATCTATGGTTTTCCCTCGAGTCTTTCCCACGAGGTTTTCCCACGAGGCTTTACCACAGGGCTGTCCCACGTGCACACGTGGTGGGAGTCGATCCTCGGCTTGAACGTCAAGGCAGTGCAGGGAAAACAGGTTCCTCTGGAATGGACTGACACATCTGGGGGACTCTTGGAATGGTGGCACGAACCTGGAGTTCCTCTCGCCTTTCCTGTGGAGAGCGCCTCCTCTTGAGATGCGACGGGAATGCCGGGAATTCTTTCCCTACGAAACAGGGAAAGGATCCCTCATCTCGAGCTAGGAGGCGGAAACGGGGCTCCCCTGGATGTGTGCGGGACACTCGTGCTTCCTCTCGAGTGGAGACGGGTATGTCGGGGAACTTCTTGAGTTGCAGCAAGGGTGTGAAGGACCCTTTGGAAGTTCCAGTGGTTAGATGTGATTAGCCTCGAGAAGCCTCAGCGGAAATGGGCCACATCTCGCCTGGAGGGCAAAACCTCCTGGATTTTCACGAGTTGTGGCAGGTGCCCTCGACTTAGGACGGGGAATTCGGGGACCCGCTCTGGTGGCCTCAGGAAAGGCCAGTCCCCATGCGAGTTCCTCGGGGGCCTCTCGGGATTCCTCTCCCGTCGATGCCGGGGCCTAAGACCTTGTGTGGAGTCGGGGCCGGAACCTGAGGATTCCTCTCCAGTGCTGACATGGAACTTGGGCTACTTCTGGAGTCTCCCCAGGGGAGTCAGTCCTCGTCTCGAATGCGGGCATGCACTTGCGCTTTCCGCCAGAGCGGTAGCAGCAGTGTCACGCAGTCCGCCGTGTGGGTCAAAGGATCTATGGTTTTCCCTCGAGTCTTTCCCACGAGGCTTTCCCACGAGGCTTTCCCACAGGGCTGTCCCACGTGCACACGTGGTGGGAGTCGATCCTCGGCTTGAACGTCAAGGCAGTGCAGGGAAAACATGTTCCTCTGGAATGGACTGACACATCTGGGGGTCTCTTGGAATGGTGGCACGACCCTGGAGTTCCTCTCGCCTTTCCTGTGGAGAGCGCCTCCTCTTGAGATGCGACGGGAACGCCGGGAATTCTTTCCCTACGAAACAGGGAAAGGATCCCTCATCTCGAGCTAGGAGGCCGACACGGGGCTCCCCTGGATGTGTGCGGGATCCTCGTGCTTCCTCTCGAGTGGAGACGGATATGTCGGGGAAATTCTTGAGTTGCAGCAAGGGTGTGAAGGACCCTTTGGAAGTTCCAGAGGTTAGATGTGATCAGCCTCGGAAGCCTCAGCGGAAATGGGCCACATCTCGCCTTGAGGGCAAAACCTCCTGGATTTTCTCGAGTTGCGGCAGGTACCCTCGACTTACGACGGGGACCACAGGGACCCGCTCTGGTGGCCTCAGGAAAGGCCAGTCCCCATGCGAGTTCCTCGGGGGCCTCTCGGGATTCCTCTCCCGTCGATGCCGGGGCCTAAGACATTATGTGGAGTCGGGGCCGGAACCTGAGGATTCCTCTCCAGTGCTGACATGGATCTTGGGGTACTTCTCGAGTCTCCCCAGGGGGGTCAGTCCTCGTCTCGAATGCGGGCATGCACTTGCGCTTTCCTCCAGAGCGGTAGCAGCAGTGTCACGCAGTCCGCCGCGTGGATCAAAGGATCTATGGTTTTCCCTCGAGTCTTTCCCACGAGGCTTTCCCACGAGGCTTTCCCACAGGGCTGTCCCACGTGCACACGTGGTGGGAGTCGATCCTCGGCTTGAACGTCAAGGCAGTGCAGGGAAAACAGGTTCCTCTGGAATGGACTGACACATCTGTGCGTTCTTGGAATGGTGGCACGACCCTGGAGTTCCTCTCGCCTTTCCTGTGGAGAGCGCCTCCTCTTGAGATGCGACGGGAATGCCGGGAATTCTTTCCCTACGAAACAGGGAAAGGTTCCCTCATCTCGAGCTAGGAGGCGGAAACGGGGCTCCCCTGGATGTGTGCAGGACCCTCGTGCTTCCTCTCGAGTGGAGACGGGTATGTCGGGGAACTTCTTGAGTTGCAGCAAGGGTGTGAAGGACCCTTTGGAAGTTCCAGTGGTTAGATGTGATTAGCCTCGAGAAACCTCAGCGGAAATGGGCCTCATCTCGCCTGGATGGCAAAACCTCCTGGATTTTCTCGAGTTGCGGCAGGTGCTCTCGACTTACGACGGGGACCTCGGGGACCCGCTCTGGTGGCCTCAGGAAAGGCCAGTCCCCATGCGAGTTCCTCGGGGGCCTCTCGGGATTCCTCTCCCGTCGATGCCGGGGCCTAAGACCTTGTGTGGAGTCGGGGCCGGAACCTGAGGATTCCTCTCCAGTGCTGACATGGATCTTGGGGTACTTCTGGAGTCTCCCCAGGGGAGTCAGTCCTCGTCTCTAATGCAGGCATGCACTTGCGCTTTCCTCCAGAGCGGTAGCAGCAGTGTCACGAAGTCCGCCGCGTGGATCAAAGGATCAATGGTTTTCCCTCGAGTCTTTCCCACGAGGCTTTCCCACGAGGCTTTCCCACAGGGCTGTCCCACGTGCACACGTGGTGGGAGTCGATCCTCGGCTTGAACGTCAAGGCAGAGCAGGGAAAACAGGTTCCTCTGGAATGGACTGACACATCTGGGGGTCTCTTGGAATGGTGGCACGACGCTGGAGTTCCTCTCGCCTTTCCTGTGGAGAGCGCCTCCTCTTGAGATGCGAAGGGAATGCCGGGAATTCTTTCCCTTCGAAACAGTGAAAGGATCCCTCATCTCGAGCTAGGAGGCGGAAACGGGTCTCCTCTGGATGTGTGCGGGTCCCTCGTGCTTCCTCTGGAGTGGAGACGGGTATGTCGGGGAACTTCTTGAGTTGCAGCAAGCGTGTGAAGGACCCTTTGGAAGTTCCAGAGGTTAGATGTGATTAGCCTCGAGAAGCCTCAGCGGAAATGGGCCACATCTCGCCTGGAGGTCAAAACCTCCTGGATTTTCACGAGTTGCGGCAGGTTCCCTCGACTTACGACGGGGACCTCGGGGACCCGCTCTGGTGGCCTCAGGAAAGGCCAGTCCCCATGCGAGTTCCTCGGGGGCCTCTCGGATTCCTCTCCCGTCGATGCCGGGGCCTAAGACCTTGTGTGGAGTCGGGGCCGGAACCTGAGGATTCCTCTCCAGTGCTGACATGGATCTTGGGGTACTTCTGGAGTCTCCCCAGGGGAGTCAGTCCTCGTCTCGAATGCGGGCATGCACTTGCGCTTTCCTCCAGAGCGGTAGCAACAGTGTCACGCAGTCCGCCGCATGGATAAAAGGATCTATGGTTTTCCCTCGAGTCTTTCCCACGAGGCTTTCCCACGAGGCTTTCCCACAGGGCTGTCCCACGTGCACACGTGGTGGGAGTCGATCCTCGGCTTGAACGTCAAGGCAGTGCAGGGAAAACAGGTTCCTCTGGAATGGACTGACACATCTGGGGGACTCTTGGAATGGTGGCACGACCCTGGAGTTCCTCTCGCCTTTCCTGTGGAGAGCGCCTCCTCTTGAGATGCGATGGGAACGCCGGGAATTCTTTCCCTAAGAAACAGGGAAAGGATCCCTCATCTCGAGCTAGGAGGCCGACACGGGGCTCCCCTGGATGTGTGCGGGACACTCGTGCTTCCTCTCGAGTGTAGACGTGTATGTCGGGGAACTTCTTGAGTTGCAGCAAGGGTGTGAAGGACCCTTTGGAAGTTCCAGTGGTTAGATGTGATTAGCCTCGAGAAGCCTCAGCGGAAATGGGCCTCATCTCGCCTGGATGGCAAAACCTCCTGGATTTTCTCCAGTTGCGGCAGGTGCTCTCGACTTACGACGGGGACCTCGGGGACCCGCTCTGGTGGCCTCAGGAAAGGCCAGTCCCCATGCGAGTTCCTCGGGGGCCTCTCGGGATTCCTCTCCCGTCGATGCCGGGGCCTAAGACCTTGTGTGGAGTCGGGGCCGGAACCTGAGGATTCCTCTCCAGTGCTGACATGGATCTTGGGGTACTTCTGGAGTCTCCCCAGGGGAGTCAGTCCTCGTCTCTAGTGCTGGCATGCACTTGCGCTTTCCTCCAGAGCGGTAGCAGCAGTGTCACGAAGTCCGCCGCGTGGATCAAAGGATCAATGGTTTTCCCTCGAGTCTTTCCCACTAGGCTTTCCCACGAGGCTTTCCCACAGGGCTGTCCCACGTGCACACGTGGTGGGAGTCGATCCTCGGCTTGAACGTCAAGGCAGAGCAGGGAAAACAGGTTCCTCTGGAATGGACTGACACATCTGGGGGTCTCTTGGAATTTTGGCACGACCCTGGAGTTCCTCTCGCCTTTCCTGTGGAGAGCGCCTCCTCTTGAGATGCGAAGGGAATGCCGGGAATTCTTTCCCTACGAAACAGGGACAGGATCCCTCATCTCGAGCTAGGATGCGGAAACGGGTCTCCTCTTTATGTGTGCGGGACCCTCGTGCTTCCTCTTGAGTGGAGACGGGTATGTCGGGGAACTTCTTGAGTTGCAGCAAGGGTGTGAAGGACCCTTTGGAAGTTCCAGAGGTTGGATGTGATTAGCCTCGAGAAGCCTCAGCGGAAATGGGCCACATCTCGCCTGGAGGGCAAAACCTCCTGGATTTTCACGAGTTGCGGCAGGTTCCCTCGACTTACGACGGGGACCTCGGGGACCCGCTCTGGTGGCCTCAGGAAAGGCCAGTCCCCATGCGAGTTCCTCGGGGGCCTCTCGGGATTCCTCTCCCGTCGATGCCGGGGCCTAAGACCTTGTGTGGAGTCGGGGCCGGAACCTGAGGATTCCTATCCAGTGCTGACATGGATGTTGGGGTATTTCTGGAGTCTCCCCAGGGGAGTCAGTCCTCGTCTCGAATGCGGACATGCACTTGTGCTTTCCTCCAGAGCGGTAGCAACAGTGTCACGCAGTCCGCCGCATGGATAAAAGGATCTATGGTTTTCCCTCGAGTCTTTCCCACGAGGTTTTCCCACGAGGCTTTACCACAGGGCTGTCCCACGTGCACACGTGGTGGGAGTCGATCCTCGGCTTGAACGTCAAGGCAGTGCAGGGAAAACAGGTTCCTCTGGAATGGACTGACACATCTGGGGGACTCTTGGAATGGTGGCACGAACCTGGAGTTCCTCTCGCCTTTCCTGTGGAGAGCGCCTCCTCTTGAGATGCGACGGGAATGCCGGGAATTCTTTCCCTACGAAACAGGGAAAGGATCCCTCATCTCCAGCTAGGAGGCGGAAACGGGGCTCCCCTGGATGTGTGCGGGACACTCGTGCTTCCTCTCGAGTGGAGACGGGTATGTCGGGGAACTTCTTGAGTTGCAGCAAGGGTGTGAAGGACCCTTTGGAAGTTCCAGTGGTTAGATGTGATTAGCCTCGAGAAGCCTCAGCGGAAATGGGCCACATCTCGCCTGGAGGGCAAAACCTCCTGGATTTTCACGAGTTGTGGCAGGTGCCCTCGACTTAGGACGGGGAATTCGGGGACCCGCTCTGGTGGCCTCAGGAAAGGCCAGTCCCCATGCGAGTTCCTCGGGGGCCTCTCGGGATTCCTCTCCCGTCGATGCCGGGGCCTAAGACCTTGTGTGGAATCGGGGCCGGAACCTGAGGATTCCTCTCCAGTGCTGACATGGATCTTGGGGTACTTCTGGAGTCTCCCCAGGGGAGTCAGTCCTCGTCTCGAATGCGGGCATGCACTTGCGCTTTCCTCCAGAGCGGTAGCAGCAGTGTCACGCAGTCCGCCGTGTGGGTCAAAGGATCTATGGTTTTCCCTCGAGTCTTTCCCACGAGGCTTTCCCACGAGGCTTTCCCACAGGGCTGTCCCACGTGCACACGTGGTGGGAGTCGATCCTCGGCTTGAACGTCAAGGCAGTGCAGGGAAAACATGTTCCTCTGGAATGGACTGACACATCTGGGGGTCTCTTGGAATGGTGGCACGACCCTGGAGTTCCTCTCGCCTTTCCTGTGGAGAGCGCCTCCTCTTGAGATGCGACGGGAACGCCGGGAATTCTTTCCCTACGAAACAGGGAAAGGATCCCTCATCTCGAGCTAGGAGGCCGACACGGGGCTCCCCTGGATGTGTGCGGGATCCTCGTGCTTCCTCTCGAGTGGAGACGGGTATGTCGGGGAAATTCTTGAGTTGCAGCAAGGGTGTGAAGGACCCTTTGGAAGTTCCAGAGGTTAGATGTGATTAGCCTCGGAAGCCTCAGCGGAAATGGGCCACATCTCGCCTGGAGGGCAAAACCTCCTGGATTTTCTCGAGTTGCGGCAGGTACCCTCGACTTACGACGGGGACCACAGGGACCCGCTCTGGTGGCCTCAGGAAAGGCGAGTCCCCATGCGAGTTCCTCGGGGGCCTCTCGGGATTCCTCTCCCGTCGATGCCGGGGCCTAAGACATTATGTGGAGTCGGGGCCGGAACCTGAGGATTCCTCTCCAGTGCTGACATGGATCTTGGGGTACTTCTCGAGTCTCCCCAGGGGGGTCAGTCCTCGTCTCGAATGCGGGCATGCACTTGCGCTTTCCTCCAGAGCGGTAGCAGCAGTGTCACGCAGTCCGCCGCGTGGATCAAAGGATCTATGGTTTTCCCTCGAGTCTTTCCCACGAGGCTTTCCCAAGAGGCTTTCCCACAGGGCTGTCCCACGTGCACACGTGGTGGGAGTCGATCCTCGGCTTGAACGTCAAGGCAGTGCAGGGAAAACAGGTTCCTCTGGAATGGACTGACACATCTGTGCGTTCTTGGAATGGTGGCACGACCCTGGAGTTCCTCTCGCCTTTCCTGTGGAGAGCGCCTCCTCTTGAGATGCGACGGGAATGCCGGGAATTCTTTCCCTACGAAACAGGGAAAGGTTCCCTCATCTCGAGCTAGGAGGCGGAAACGGGGCTCCCCTGGATGTGTGCAGGACCCTCGTGCTTCCTCTCGAGTGGAGACGGGTATGTCGGGGAACTTCTTGAGTTGCAGCAAGGGTGTGAAGGACCCTTTGGAAGTTCCAGTGGTTAGATGTGATTAGCCTCGAGAAACCTCAGTGGAAATGGGCCTCATCTCGCCTGGATGGCAAAACCTCCTGGATTTTCTCGAGTTGCGGCAGGTGCTCTCGACTTACGACGGGGACCTCGGGGACTCGCTCTGGTGGCCTCAGGAAAGGCCAGTCCCCATGCGAGTTCCTCGGGGGCCTCTCGGGATTCCTCTCCCGTCGATGCCGGGGCCTAAGACCTTGTGTGGAGTCGGGGCCGGAACCTGAGGATTCCTCTCCAGTGCTGACATGGATCTTGGGGTACTTCTGGAGTCTCCCCAGGGGAGTCAGTCCTCGTCTCTAATGCAGGCATGCACTTGCGCTTTCCTCCAGAGCGGTAGCAGCAGTGTCACGCAGTCCGCCGCGTGGATCAAAGGATCAATGGTTTTCCCTCGAGTCTTTCCCACGAGGCTTTCCCAGGAGGCTTTCCCACAGGGCTGTCCCACGTGCACACGTGGTGGGAGTCGATCCTCGGCTTGAACGTCAAGGCAGAGCAGGGAAAACAGGTTCCTCTGGAATGGACTGACACATCTGGGGGTCTCTTGGAATTTTGGCACGACCCTGGAGTTCCTCTCGCCTTTCCTGTGGAGAGCGCCTCCTCTTGAGATGCGAAGGGAATGCCGGGAATTCTTTCCCTACGAAACAGGGAAAGGATCCCTCATCTCGAGCTAGGAGGCGGAAACGGGTCTCCTCTTTATGTGTGCGGGACCCTCGTGCTTCCTCTTGAGTGGAGACGGGTATGTCGGGGAACTTCTTGAGTTGCAGCAACGGTGTGAAGGACCCTTTGGAAGTTCCAGAGGTTGGATGTGATTAGCCTCGAGAAGCCTCAGCGGAAATGGGCCACATCTCGCCTGGAGGGCAAAACCTCCTGGATTTTCACGAGTTGCGGCAGGTTCCCTCGACTTACGACGGGGACCACAGGGACCCGCTCTGGTGGCCTCAGGAAAGGCCATTCCCCATGCGAGTTCCTCGGGGGCCTCTCGGGATTCCTCTCCCGTCGATGCCGGGGCCTAAGACATTATGTGGAGTCGGGGCCGGAACCTGAGGATTCCTCTCCAGTGCTGACATGGATCTTGGGGTACTTCTCGAGTCTCCCCAGGGGGGTCAGTCCTCGTCTCAAATGCGGGCATGCACTTGCGCTTTCCTCCAGAGCGGTAGCAGCAGTGTCACGCAGTCCGCCGCGTGGATCAAAGGATCTATGGTTTTCCCTCGAGTCTTTCCCACGAGGCTTTCCCACGAGGCTTTCCCACAGGGCTGTCCCACGTGCACACGTGGTGGCAGTCGATCCTCGGCTTGAACGTCAAGGCAGTGCAGGGAAAACAGGTTCCTCTGGAATGGACTGACACATCTGTGCGTTCTTGGAATGGTGGCACGACCCTGGAGTTCCTCTCGCCTTTCCTGTGGAGAGCGCCTCCTCTTGAGATGCGACGGGAATGCCGGGAATTCTTTCCCTACGAAACAGGGAAAGGTTCCCTCATCTCGAGCTAGGAGGCGGAAACGGGGCTCCCCTGGATGTGTGCGGGACCCCACGTGCTTCCTCTCGAGTGGAGACGGGTATGTCGGGGAACTTCTTGAGTTGCAGCAAGGGTGTGAAGGACCCTTTGGAAGTTCCAGTGGTTAGACGTGATTAGCCTCGAGAAGCCTCAGCGGAAATGGGCCTCATCTCGCCTGGAGGGCAAAACCTCCTGGATTTTCTCCATTTGCGGCAGGTGCTCTCGACTTACGTCGGGGCCCTCAGGGACCGGCTCTGCTGGCCTAAGGAAAGTCCAGTCCCCATGCTAGTTCCTGAGGGCCTCTCGGGATTCCTCTTCGGTCAATGCCGGGGCCTAAGACCTTATGTGGGGTCGGGGCCGGATCCTGAGGATTCCTCTCCAGTGCTGACATGGATCTTGGGGTACTTCTGGAGTCTCCCCAGGGGAGTCAGTCCTGGTCTCGAATGCGGGCATGCACTTGCGCTTTCCTCCAGAGCGGTAGCAGCAGTGTCTCGCAGTCCGCCGCGTGGATCAAAGGATCTATGGTTTTCCCTCGAGTCTTTCCCACGAGGCTTTCCCACGAGGCTTTCCCACAGGGCTTTCCCACGTGCACACGTTGTGGGAGTCGATCCTCGGCTTGAACGTCAAGGCAGTGCAGGGAAAACAGGTTCCTCTGGAATGGACTGACACATCTGGGGGTCTCTTGGAATGGTGGCACGACCCTGGAGTTCCTCTCGCCTTTCCTGTGGAGAGCGCCTCCTTTTGAGATGCGACGGGAACACCGGGAATTCTTTCCCTACAAAACAGGGAAAGGATCCCTCATCTCGAGCTAGGAGGCGGAAACGGGGCTCCCCTGGATGTGTGTGGGACCCCACGTGCTTCCTCTCGAGGGGAGACGGGTATGTCGCGGAACTGCTTGAGTTGCAGCAAGGGTGTGAAGGTCCCTTTGGAAGTTCCGGTGGTTAGATGTGATTAGCCTCGAGAAGCCTCATCGGAAATGGGCCTCATCTCGCCTGGAGGGCAAAACCTCCTGGATTTTCTCGAGTTGCGGCAGGTGGTCTCGACTTACGACTGGGACCTCAGGGACCCGCTCTGGTGGCCTCAGGAAAGGCCAGTCCCCATGCGAGTTCCTCGGGGGCCTCTCCGGATTCCTCTCCCGTCGATGCCGGGGCCTAAGACCTTGTGTGGAGTCGGGGCCGGAACCTGAGGATTCCTCTCCAGTGCTGACATGGATCTTGGGCTACTTCTGGAGTCTCCCCAGGGGAGTCAGTCCTCGTCTCGAATGCGGGCATGCACTTGCGCTTTCCGCCAGAGCGGTAGCAGCAGTGTCACGCAGTCCGCCGTGTGGGTCAAAGGATCTATGGTTTTCCCTCGAGTCTTTCCCACGAGGCTTTCCCACGAGGCTTTCCCACAGGGCTGTCCCACGTGCACACGTGGTGGGAGTCGATCCTCGGCTTGAACGTCAAGGCAGTGCAGGGAAAACAGGTTCCTCTGGAATGGACTGACACATCTGGGGGTCTCTTGGAATGGTGGCACGACCCTGGAGTTCCTCTCGCCTTTCCTGTGGAGAGCGCCTCCTCTTGAGATGCGACGGGAACGCCGGGAATTCTTTCCCTACGAAACAGGGAAAGGTTTCCTCATCTCGAGCTAGGAGGCCGACACGGGTCTCCCCTGGATGTGTGCGGGACCCTCGTGCTTCCTCTCGAGTGGAGACGGGTATGTCGGGGAAATTCTTGAGTTGCAGCAAGGGTGTGAAGGACCCTTTGGAAGTTCCAGAGGTTAGATGTGATTAGCCTCGAGAAGCCTCAGCGGAAATGGGCCACATCTCGCCTGGAGGGCAAAACCTCCTGGATTTTCTCGAGTTGCGGCAGGTACCCTCGACTTACGACGGGGATCTCAGGGACCCGCTCTGGTGGCCTCAGGAAAGGCCAGTCCCCATGCGAGTTCCTCGGGGGCCTCTCGGGATTCCTCTCCCGTCGATGCCGGGGCCTAAGACCTTGTGTGGAGTCGGGGCCGGAACCTGAGGATTCCTCTCCAGTGCTGACATGGATCTTGGGGTACTTCTCGAGTCTCCCCAGGGGGGTCAGTCCTCGTCTCGAATGCGGGCATGCACTTGCGCTTTCCTCCAGAGCGGTAGCAGCAGTGTCACGCAGTCCGCCGCGTGGATCAAAGGATCTATGGTTTTCCCTCGAGTCTTTCCCACGAGGCTTTCCCACGAGGCTTTCCCACAGGGCTGTCCCACGTGCACACGTGGTGGGAGTCGATCCTCGGCTTGAACGTCAAGGCAGTGCAGGGAAAACAGGTTCCTCTGGAATGGACTGACACATCTGGGGGACTCTTGGAATGGTGGCACGACCCTGGAGTTCCTCTCGCCTTTCCTGTGGAGAGCGCCTCCTCTTGAGATGCGACGGGAACGCCGGGAATTCTTTCCCTACGAAACAGGGAAAGGATCCCTCATCTCGAACTAGGAGGCGGAAACGGGTCTCTCCTGGATGTGTGCGGCACCCCACGTGCTTCCTCTCGAGTGGAGACGGGTATGTCGCGGAACTGCTTGAGTTGCAGCAAGGGTGTGAAGGACCCTTTGGAAGTTCCAGTGGTTAGATGTGATTAGCCTCGAGAAGCCTCTGCGGAAATGGGCCTCATCTCGCCTGGAGGGCAAAACCTACTGGATTTTCTCGAGTTGCGGCAGGTGCTCTCGACTTACGATGGGGACCTCGGGGACCCGCTCTGGTGGCCTCAGGAAAGGCCAGTCCCCATTCGAGTTCCTCGGGGGCCTCTCGGGATTCCTCTCCCGGCGATGCCGGGGCCTAAGACCATGTGTGGAGTCGGGGCCGGAACCCTAGGATTCCTCTCCAGTGCTGACATGGATATTGGGGTACTTCTGGAGTCTCCACAGGGGAGTCAGTCCTCGTCTCGAATGCGGGCATGCACTTGCGCTTTCCTCCAGAGTGGTTGCAGCAGTGTCACACAGTCCGCCGGTGGATCAAGGGATCTATGGCTTTCCCTCGAGGCTTTCCCACGATGCTTTCACACAGGGCTGTCCCACGTGCCACCGTGGTGGGAGTCGATCCTCGGGAAGAACGTCGAGGCAGTCAGGGAAAACAGGTTCCTCTGGAATGGACTGACACATCTGGGGGACTCTTGGAATGGTGGCACGACCCTGGATTTTCTCTCGCCTTTCCTGTGGAGAGCGCCTCCTCTTGAGATGCGACGGGAATGCCGGGAATTCTTTCTCTACGAAACAGGGAAAGGATCCCTCATCTCGAGCTAGGAGGCGGAAACGGGGCTTCCCTGGATGTGTGCGTGACCCTCGTGCTTCCTCTCGAGTGGAGACGGGTATGTCGGGGAACTTCTTGAGTTGCAGCAAGGGTGTGAAGGACCCTTTGGAAGTTCCAGTGGTTAGATGTGATTAGCCTCGAGAAGCCTCAGCGGAAATGGGCCTCATCTCGCCTGGATGGCAAAACCTCCTGGATTTTCTCCAGTTGCGGCAGGTGCTCCCGACTTACGACGGGGACCTCAGGGACCCGCTCTGGTGGCCTCAGGAAAGGCCAGTCCCCATGGGATTTCCTCGGGGGCCTCTCGGGATTCCTCTCCCGTCGATGCCGGGGCCTAAGACCTTTTGTGGAGTCGGGGCCGGAACCTGAGGATTCCTCTCCAGTGCTGACATGGATCTTGGAGTAGTTCTGGAGTCTCCCCAGGGGAGTCAGTCCTCGTCTCGAATGCGGGCATGCACTTGCGCTTTCCTCCAGAGCGGTAGCAGCAGTGTCACGCAGTCCGCCGCCTGGATCATAGGATCTATGGTTTCCCTCGAGTCTTTCCCACGAGGCTTTCCCACGAGGCTTTCCCACAGGGCTGTCGCACGTGCACACGTGGTGGGAGTCGATCCTCGGCTTGAACGTCAGGCAGTGCAGGGAAAACAGGTTCCTCTGGAATGGACCGACACGTCTGGGGGACTCGTGGAATGGTGGCATGACCCTGGAGTTCCTCTTGCCTTTCCTGTGGAGAGCGCCTCCTCTTGAGATGCGACGGGAAGGCCGGGAAATCTTTCCCTACGAAACAGGGAAAGGATCCCTCATCTCGAGCTAGGAGGCGGAAACGGGGCTCCCCTGGATGTGTGCGGGACCCTCGTGCTTCCTCTCGAGTGGAGACGGGTATGTCGGGGAACTTCTTGATTTGCAGCAAGGGTGTGAAGGACCCTTTGGAAGTTCCAGTGGTTAGATGTGGTTAGCCTCGAGAAGCCTCAGCGGAAATGGGCCTCATCTCGCCTGGAGGGCAAAACCTCCTGGATTTTCTCGAGTTGCGGCAGGTGCTCTCGACTTACGACGGGGACCTCAGGGACCCGCTCTGGTGGCCTCAGGAAAGGCCAGTCCCCATGCGAGTTCCTCGGGAGCCTCTCGGTATTCCTCTCCCGTCGATGCCAGGGCCTAAGACCTTGTGTGGAGTCGGGGCCGGAACCTGAGGATTCCTCTCCAGTGCTGACATGGATCTTGGGGTAGTTCTGGAGTCTCCCCAGGGGAGTCAGTCCTCGTCTCGAATGCGGGCATGCACTTGCGCTTTCCTCCAGAGCGGTAGCAGCAGTGTCACGCAGTCCGCCGCCTGGATCAAAGGATCTATGTTTTTCCCTCTAGTCTTACCCACGAGGCTTTCCCACGAGGCTTTCCCACAGGGCTGTCCCACGTGCACACGTGGTGGGAGTCGATCCTCGGCTTGAACGTCAAGGCAGTGCAGGGAAAACAGGTTCCTCTGGAATGGACTGACACATCTGGGGGACTCTTGGAATGGTGGCACGACCCTGGAGTTCCTCTCGCCTTTCCTGTGGAGAGCGCCTCCTCTTGAGATTCGCGGGAATGCCGGGAATTCTTTCCCTACGAAACAGTGAAAGGATCCCTCATCTCGAGCTAGGAGGCGGAAACGGGGCTCCCCTGGATGTGTGCGAGACCCACGTGCTTCCTTTCGAGTGGAGACGGGTATGTCGGGGAACTTCTTGAGTTGCAGCAAGGGTGTGAAGGACCCTTTGGACGTTCCAGTGGTTAGAAGTCATTTTCCTCGAGAAGCCTCAGCGGAAATGGGCCTCATCTCGCCTGGAGGACAAAACCTCCTGGATATTCTCGAGTTGAAGCAGGTGCTCTCGACATACGACGGGGACCTCAGGGACTCGCTCTGGAGGCCTCAGGAAAGGCCAGTCCCCATGCGAGTTCCTCGCGGGCCTCTCGGGATTCCTCTCCCGTCGATGCCGGGGCCTAAGACCTTGTGTGGAGTCGGGGCCGGAACCTGAGGACTCCTCTCCAGTGCTGACATGGATCTTGGGCTACTTCTGGAGTCTCCCCAGGGGAGTCAGTCCTCGTCTCGAATGCGGGCATGCACTTGCACTTTCCCCCAGAGCGGTAGCAGCAGTGTCACGCAGTCCGCCGCGTGGATCAAAGGATCTATGCTTTTCCCTCGAGTCTTTCCCACGAGGCTTTCCCACGAGGCTTTCCCACAGGGCTGTCCCACGTGCACACGTGGTGGGAGTCGATCCTCGGCTTGAACGTCAAGAAAGTGCAGGGAAAACAGGTGCCTCTGGAATGGACTGACACATCTGGGGGTCTCTTGGAATGGTGCCACGACCCAGGAGTTCCTAGCGCCTTTCCTGTGGAGAGCGCCTCCTCTTGAGATGCGACGGGAACGCCGGGAATTCTTTCCCTACGAAACAGGGAAAGGATCCCTCATCTCGAGCTAGGAGGCGGAAACGGGGCTCCCCTGGATGTGTGCGGGACCCTCGTGCTTCCTCTCGAGTGGACACGGGTATGTCGGGGAACTTCTTGAGTTGCAGCAAGGGTGTGAAGGACCCTTTGGAAGTTCCAGTGGTTAGATGTGATTAGCCTCGAGAAGCCTCAGCGGAAATGGGCCTCATCTCGCCTGGAGGGCAAAACCTCCTGGATTTTCTCCAGTTGCGGCAGGTGCCCTCGACTTACGACGGGAACCTCGGGGACCCGCTCTGGTGGCCTCAGGAAAGGCCAGTCCCCATTCGAGTTCCTCGGGGGCCTCTCGGGATTCCTCTCCCGTCGAGGACGGGGCCTAAGTCCTTGTGTGGAGTCGGGGCCGGAACCCTAGGATTCCTCTCCAGTGCAGACATGGATCTTGGGGTACTTCTGGAGTCTCCCCAGGGGAGTCAGTCCTCGTCTCGAAACCGGACATGCACTTGCGCTTTCCTCCAGAGTGGTAGCAGCAGTGTCACGAAGTCCGCCGCGTGGATCAAAGGATCTATGGTTTTCCCTCGAGTCTCTCCCACGAGGCTTTCCCACGAGTCTTTCCCACAGGGCTGTCCCACGTGCACACGTGTCGGGAGTCGATCCTCGGCTTGAATGTCAAGGCAGTGCAGGGAAAACAGGTTCCTCTGGAATGGACTGACACATCTGGGGGACTCTTGGAATGGTGGCACGACCCTGGAGTTCCTCTCGCCTTTCCTGTGGAGAGCGCCTCCTCTTGAGATGCGACGGGAACGCCGGGAATTCTTTCCCTACGAAACAGGGATAGGATCCCTCATCTCGAGCTAGGAGGCGGAAACGGGGCTCCCCTGGATGTGTGCGGGACCCTCGTGCTTCCTCTCGAGTAGAGACGGGTATGTCGGGGAACTTCTTGAGTTGCAACAAGGGTGTGAAGGACCCTTTGGAAGTTCCAGTGGTTAAATGTGATTAGCCTTGAGAAGCCTCAGCGGAAATGGGCCTCATCTCTCCTGGAGGGCAAAACCTCCTGGATTTTCTCGAGTTGCGGCAGGTGCTCTCGACTTACGACGGGGACCACAGGGACAGGCTCTGGTGGCCTCAGGAAAGGCCAGTCCCCATGCGAGTTCCTCGGGGGCCTCTCGGGATTCCTCTCCCGGCGATGCCGGGGCCTAAGACCATGTGTGGAGTCGGGGCCGGAACCTGAGGATTCCTCTCCAGTGCTGACATGGATATTGGGGTACTTCTGGAGTCTCCACAGGGGAGTCAGTCCTCGTCTCGAATGCGGGCATGCACTTGCGCTTTCCTCCAGAGTGGTAGCAGCAGTGTCACACAGTCCGCCGGTGGATCAAGGGATCTATGGCTTTCCCTCGAGGCTTTCCCACGATGCTTTCACACAGGGCTGTCCCACGTGCCACCGTGGTGGGAGTCGATCCTCGGGATGAACGTCGAGGCAGTCAGGGAAAACAGGTTCCTCTGGAATGGACTGACACATCTGGGGGACTTTGGAATGGTGGCACGACCCTGGATTTTCTCTCGCCTTTCCTGTGGAGAGCGCCTCCTCTTGAGATGCGACGGGAATGCCGGGAATTCTTTCTCTACGAAACAGGGAAAGGATCCCTCATCTCGAGCTAGGAGGCGGAAACGGGGCTTCCCTGGATGTGTGCGGGACCCTCGTGCTTCCTCTCGAGTGGAGACGGGTATGTCGGGGAACTTCTTGAGTTGCAGCAAGGGTGTGAAGGACCCTTTGGAAGTTCCAGTGGTTAGATGTGATTAGCCTCGAGAAGCCTCAGCGGAAATGGGCCTCATCTCGCCTGGAGGGCAAAACCTCCTGGATTTTCTCCAGTTGCGGCAGGTGCTCCCGACTTACGACGGGGACCTCAGGGACCCGCTCTGGTGGCCTCAGGAAAGGCCAGTCCCCATGCGAGTTCCTCGGGGGCCTCTCGGGATTCCTCTCCCGTCGATGCCGGGGCCTAAGACCTTGTGTGGAGTCGGGGCCGGAACCTGAGGATTCCTCTCCAGTGCTGACCTGGATCTTGGGGTACTTCTGGAGTCTCCCCAGGGGAGTCAGTCCTCGTCTCGAATGCGGGCATGCACTTGCGCTTTCCCCCAGAGCGGTAGCAGCAGTGTCACGCAGTCCGCCGCGTGGATCAAAGGATCTATGCTTTTCCCTCGAGTCTTTCCCACGAGGCTTTCCCACGAGGCTTTCCCACAGGGCTGTCCCACGTGCACACGTGGTGGGAGTCGATCCTCGGCTTGAACGTCAAGACAGTGCAGGGAAAACAGGTGCCTCTGGAATGGACTGACACATCTGGGGGTCTGTTGGAATGGTGCCACGACCCAGGAGTTCCTCGCGCCTTTCCTGTGGAGAGCGCCTCCTCTTGAGATGCGACGGGAACGCCGGGAATTCTTTCCCTACGAAACAGGGAAAGGATCCCTCATTCGAGCTAGGAGGCGGAAACGGGGCTCCCCTGGATGTGTGCGGGACCCTCGTGCTTCCTCTCGAGTGGACACGGGTATGAACTTCTTGAGTTGCAGCAAGGGTGTGAAGGACCCTTTGGAAGTTCCAGTGGTTAGATGTGATTAGCCTCGAGAAGCCTCAGCGGAAATGGGCCTCATCTCGCCTGGAGGGCAAAACCTCCTGGATTTTCTCCAGTTGCGGCAGGTGCCCTCGACTTACGACGGGAACCTCGGGGACCCGCTCTGGTGGCCTCAGGAAAGGCCAGTCCCCATTCGAGTTCCTCGGGGGCCTCTCGGGATTCCTCTCCCGTCGAGGACGGGGCCTAAGTCCTTGTGTGGAGTCGGGGCCGGAACCCTAGGATTCCTCTCCAGTGCAGACATGGATCTTGGGGTACTTCTGGAGTCTCCCCAGGGGAGTCAGTCCTCGTCTCGAAACCGGACATGCACTTGCGCTTTCCTCCAGAGTGGTAGCAGCAGTGTCACGAAGTCCGCCGCGTGGATCAAAGGATCTATGGTTTTCCCTCGAGTCTCTCCCACGAGGCTTTCCCACGAGTCTTTCCCACAGGGCTGTCCCACGTGCACACGTGTCGGGAGTCGATCCTCGGCTTGAATGTCAAGGCAGTGCAGGGAAAACAGGTTCCTCTGGAATGGACTGACACATCTGGGGGACTCTTGGAATGGTGGCACGACCCTGGAGTTCCTCTCGCCTTTCCTGTGGAGAGCGCCTCCTCTTGAGATGCGACGGGAACGCCGGGAATTCTTTCCCTACGAAACAGGGATAGGATCCCTCATCTCGAGCTAGGAGGCGGAAACGGGGCTCCCCTGGATGTGTGCGGGACCCTCGTGCTTCCTCTCGAGTAGAGACGGGTATGTCGGGGAACTTCTTGAGGTGCAACAAGGGTGTGAAGGACCCTTTGGAAGTTCCAGTGGTTAAATGTGATTAGCCTCGAGAAGCCTCAGCGGAAATGGGCCTCATCTCTCCTGGAGGGCAAAACCTCCTGGATTTTCTCGAGTTGCGGCAGGTGCTCTCGACTTACGACGGGGACCACAGGGACAGGCTCTGGTGGCCTCAGGAAAGGCCAGTCCCCATGCGAGTTCCTCGGGGGCCTCTCGGGATTCCTCTCCCGGCGATGCCGGGGCCTAAGACCATGTGTGGAGTCGGGGCCGGAACCTGAGGATTCCTCTCCAGTGCTGACATGGATATTGGGGTACTTCTGGAGTCTCCACAGGGGAGTCAGTCCTCGTCTCGAATGCGGGCATGCACTTGCGCTTTCCTCCAGAGTGGTAGCAGCAGTGTCACACAGTCCGCCGGTGGATCAAGGGATCTATGGCTTTCCCTCGAGGCTTTCCCACGATGCTTTCACACAGGGCTGTCCCACGTGCCACCGTGGTGGGAGTCGATCCTCGGGATGAACGTCGAGGCAGTCAGGGAAAACAGGTTCCTCTGGAATGGACTGACACATCTGGGGGACTTTGGAATGGTGGCACGACCCTGGATTTTCTCTCGCCTTTCCTGTGGAGAGCGCCTCCTCTTGAGATGCGACGGGAATGCCGGGAATTCTTTCTCTACGAAACAGGGAAAGGATCCCTCATCTCGAGCTAGGAGGCGGAAACGGGGCTTCCCTGGATGTGTGCGGGACCCTCGTGCTTCCTCTCGAGTGGAGACGGGTATGTCGGGGAACTTCTTGAGTTGCAGCAAGGGTGTGAAGGACCCTTTGGAAGTTCCAGTGGTTAGATGTGATTAGCCTCGAGAAGCCTCAGCGGAAATGGGCCTCATCTCGCCTGGAGGGCAAAACCTCCTGGATTTTCTCCAGTTGCGGCAGGTGCTCCCGACTTACGACGGGGACCTCAGGGACCCGCTCTGGTGGCCTCAGGAAAGGCCAGTCCCCATGGGATTTCCTCGGGGGCCTCTCGGGATTCCTCTCCCGTCGATGCTGGGGCCTAAAACCTTGTGTGGAGTCTGGGCCGGAACCTGAGGATTCCTCTCCAGTGCTGACATGGATCTTGGGGTACTTCTGGAGTCTCCCCAGGGGAGTCAGTCCTCGTCTCGAATGCGGGCATGCACTTGCTCTTTCCTCCAGAGCGGTAGCAGCAGTATCACGCAGTCCGCTGCGTGGATCAAAGGATCTATGGTGTTTCCTCGAGTCTTTCCCACGAGGCTTTCCCACGAGGCTTTCCCCCAGGGCTGTCCCACGTGCACAAGTCGTGGGAGTCGATCCTCGGCTTAAACGTCAAGGCAGTGCAGGGAACACAGCTTCCTCTGGAATGGACTGACACATCTGGGGGACTCTTGGAATGGTGGCACGACCCTGGAGTTCCTCTCGCCTTTCCTGTGGAGAGCGCCTCCTCTTGAGATGCGACGGGAACGCCGGGAATTCTTTCCCTACGAAACAGGGATAGGATCCCTCATCTCGAACTAGGAGGCGGAAACGGGGCTCCCCTGGATGTGTGCGGCACCCCACGTGCTTCCTCTCGAGTGGAGACGGGTATGTCGCGGAACTGCTTGAGTTGCAGCAAGGTTGTGAAGAACCCTTTGGAAGTTCCAGTGGTTAGATGTGATTAGCCTCGAGAAGCCTCAGCGGAAATGGGCCTCATCTCGCCTGGAGGGCAAAACCTCCTGGATTTTCTCGAGTTGCGTCAGGTGCTCTCGACTTACGACGGGGACCTCAGGGACCAGCTCTGGTGGCCTCAGGAAAGGCCAGTCCCCATGCGAGTTCCTCGGGGGCCTCTCGGGATTCCTCTCCCGTCGATGCCGGGGCCTAAGACCTTGTGTGGAGTCGGGGCCGGAACCTGAGGATTCCTCTCCAGTGCTGACCTGGATCTTGGGGTACTTCTGGAGTCTCCCCAGGGGAGTCAGTCCTCGTCTCGAATGCGGGCATGCACTTGCGCTTTCCCCCAGAGCGGTAGCAGCAGTGTCACGCAGTCCGCCGCGTGGATCAAAGGATCTATGCTTTTCCCTCGAGTCTTTCCCACGAGGCTTTCCCACGAGGCTTTCCCACAGGGCTGTCCCACGTGCACACGTGGTGGGAGTCGATCCTCGGCTTGAACGTCAAGACAGTGCAGGGAAAACAGGTGCCTCTGGAATGGACTGACACATCTGGGGGTCTGTTGGAATGGTGCCACGACCCAGGAGTTCCTCGCGCCTTTCCTGTGGAGAGCGCCTCCTCTTGAGATGCGACGGGAACGCCGGGAATTCTTTCCCTACGAAACAGGGAAAGGATCCCTCATTCGAGCTAGGAGGCGGAAACGGGGCTCCCCTGGATGTGTGCGGGACCCTCGTGCTTCCTCTCGAGTGGACACGGGTATGAACTTCTTGAGTTGCAGCAAGGGTGTGAAGGACCCTTTGGAAGTTCCAGTGGTTAGATGTGATTAGCCTCGAGAAGCCTCAGCGGAAATGGGCCTCATCTCTCCTGGAGGGCAAAACCTCCTGGATTTTCTCCAGTTGCCGCAGGTGCTCTCGACTTACGACGGGGACCTCGGGGACCCGCTCTGGTGGCCTCAGGAAAGGCCAGTCCCCATTCGAGTTCCTCGGGGGCCTCTCGGGATTCCTCTCCCGTCGAGGCCGGGGCCTAAGTCCTTGTGTGGAGTCGGGGCCGGAACCCTAGGATTCCTCTCCAGTGCAGACATGGATCTTGGGGTACTTCTGGAGTCTCCCCAGGGGAGTCAGTCCTCGTCTCGAAACCGGGCATGCACTTGCGCTTTCCTCCAGAGTGGTAGCAGCAGTGTCACGCAGTCCGACGCGTGGATCAAAGGATCTACGGTTTTCCCTCGAGTCTCTCCCACGAGGCTTTCCCACGAGTCTTTCCCACAGGGCTGTCCCACGTGCACACGTGTCGGGAGTCGATCCTCGGCTTGAATGTCAAGGCAGTGCAGGGAAAACAGGTTCCTCTGGAATGGACTGACACATCTGGGGGACTCTTGGAATGGTGGCACGACCCTGGAGTTCCTCTCGCCTTTCCTGTGGAGAGCGCCTGCTCTTGAGATGCGACGGGAACGCCGGGAATTCTTTCCCTACGAAACAGGGAAAGGATCCCTCATCTCGAGCTAGGAGGCGGAAACGGGGCTCCCCTGGATGTGTGTGGGACCCTCGTGCTTCCTCTCGAGTGGAGACGGGTATGTCGGGGAACTTCTTGAGTTGCAGCAAGGGTGTGAAGGACCCTTTGGAAGTTCCAGTGGTTAAATGTGATTAGCCTCGAGAAGCCTCAGCGGAAATGGGCCTCATCTCGCCTGGAGGGCAAAACCTCCTGGATTTTCTCGAGTTGCGGCAGGTGCTCTCGACTTACGACGGGGACCACAGGGACACGCTCTGGTGGCCTCAGGAAAGGCCAGTCCCCATGCGAGTTCCTCGGGGGCCTCTCGGGATTCCTCTCCCGGCAATGCCGGGGCCTAAGACCATGTGTGGAGTCGGGGCTGGAACCTGAGGATTCCTCTCCAGTGCTGACATGGATATTGGGGTACTTCTGGAGTCTCCACAGGGGAGTCAGTCCTCGTCTCGAATGCGGGCATGCACTTGCGCTTTCCTCCAGAGTGGTAGCAGCAGTGTCACACAGTCCGCCGCGTGGATCAAGGGATCTATGGCTTTCCCTCGAGGCTTTCCCACGATGCTTTCACACAGGGCTGTCCCACGTGCCACCGTGGTGGGAGTCGATCCTCGGGATGAACGTCGAGGCAGTCAGGGAAAACAGGTTCCTCTGGAATGGACTGACACATCTGGGGGACTCTTGGAATGGTGGCACGACCCTGGATTTTCTCTCGCCTTTCCTGTGGAGAGCGCCTCCTCTTGAGATGCGACGGGAATGCCGGGAATTCTTTCTCTACGAAACAGGGAAAGGATCCCTCATCTCGAGCTAGGAGGCGGAAACGGGGCTTCCCTGGATGTGTGCGGGACCCTCGTGCTTCCTCTCGAGTGGAGACGGGTATGTCGGGGAACTTCTTGAGTTGCAGCAAGGGTATGAAGGACCCTTTGGAAGTTCGAGTGGTTAGATGTGATTAGCCTCGAGAAGCCTCAGCAGAAATGGGCCTCATCTCGCCTGGAGGGCAAAACCTCCTGGATTTTCTCCAGTTGCGGCAGGTGCTCCCGACTTACGACGGGGACCTCAGGGACCCGCTCTGGTGGCCTCAGGAAAGGCCAGTCCCCATGGGATTTCCTCGGGGGCCTCTCGGGTTTCCTCTCCCGTCGATGCTGGGGCCTAAAACCTTGTGTGGAGTCTGGGCCGGAACCTGAGGATTCCTCTCCAGTGCTGACATGGATCTTGGGGTACTTCTGGAGTCTCCCTAGGGGAGTCAGTCCCCGTCTCGAATGCTGGCATGCACTTGCTCTTTCCTCCAGAGCGGTAGCAGCAGTATCACGCAGTCCGCTGCGGGGATCAAAGGATCTATGGTGTTCCCTCGAGTCTTTCCCACGAGGCTTTCCCACGAGGCTTTCCCACGAGGCTTTCCCCCAGGGCTGTCCCACGTGCACACGTGGTGGGAGTCGATCCTCGGCTTAAACGTCAAGGCAGTGCAGGGAACACAGCTTCCTCTGGAATGGACTGACACATCTGGGGGACTCTTGGAATGGTGGCACGACCCTGGAGTTCCTCTCGCCTTTCCTGTGGAGAGCGCCTCCTCTTGAGATGCGACGGGAACGCCGGGAATTCTTTCCCTACGAAACAGGGATAGGATCCCTCATCTCGAACTAGGAGGCGGAAACGGGGCTCCCCTGGATGTGTGCGGCACCCCACGTGCTTCCTCTCGAGTGGAGACGGGTATGTCGCGGAACTGCTTGAGTTGCAGCAAGGTTGTGAAGAACCCTTTGGAAGTTCCAGTGGTTAGATGTGATTAGCCTCGAGAAGCCTCAGCGGAAATGGGCCTCATCTCGCCTGGAGGGCAAAACCTCCTGGATTTTCTCGAGTTGCGTCAGGTGCTCTCGACTTACGACGGGGACCTCAGGGACCAGCTCTGGTGGCCTCAGGAAAGGCCAGTCCCCATGCGAGTTCCTCGGGGGCCTCTCGGGATTCCTCTCCCGTCGATGCCGGGGCCTAAGACCTTGTGTGGAGTCGGGGCCGGAACCTGAGGATTCCTCTCCAGTGCTGACATGGATCTTGGGGTACTTCTGGAGTCTCCCCAGGGGAGTCAGTCCTCGTCTCGAATGCGGGCATGCACTTGCGCTTTCCCCCAGAGCGGTGGCAGCAGTGTCACGCAGTCCGCCGCGTGGATCAAAGGATCTATGCTTTTCCCTCGAGTCTTTCCCACGAGGCTTTCCCACGAGGCTTTCCCACAGGGCTGTCCCACGTGCACACGTGGTGGGAGTCGATCCTCGGCTTGAACGTCAAGACAGTGCAGGGAAAACAGGTGCCTCTGGAATGGACTGACACATCTGGGGGTCTGTTGGAATGGTGCCACGACCCAGGAGTTCCTCGCGCCTTTCCTGTGGAGAGCGCCTCCTCTTGAGATGCGACGGGAACGCCGGGAATTCTTTCCCTACGAAACAGGGAAAGGATCCCTCATTCGAGCTAGGAGGCGGAAACGGGGCTCCCCTGGATGTGTGCGGGACCCTCGTGCTTCCTCTCGAGTGGACACGGGTATGAACTTCTTGAGTTGCAGCAAGGGTGTGAAGGACCCTTTGGAAGTTCCAGTGGTTAGATGTGATTAGCCTCGAGAAGCCTCAGCGGAAATGGGCCTCATCTCTCCTGGAGGGCAAAACCTCCTGGATTTTCTCCAGTTGCCGCAGGTGCTCTCGACTTACGACGGGGACCTCGGGGACCCGCTCTGGTGGCCTCAGGAAAGGCCAGTCCCCATTCGAGTTCCTCGGGGGCCTCTCGGGATTCCTCTCCCGTCGAGGCCGGGGCCTAAGTCCTTGTGTGGAGTCGGGGCCGGAACCCTAGGATTCCTCTCCAGTGCAGACATGGATCTTGGGGTACTTCTGGAGTCTCCCCAGGGGAGTCAGTCCTCGTCTCGAAACCGGGCATGCACTTGCGCTTTCCTCCAGAGTGGTAGCAGCAGTGTCACGCAGTCCGACGCGTGGATCAAAGGATCTACGGTTTTCCCTCGAGTCTCTCCCACGAGGCTTTCCCACGAGTCTTTCCCACAGGGCTGTCCCACGTGCACACGTGTCGGGAGTCGATCCTCGGCTTGAATGTCAAGGCAGTGCAGGGAAAACAGGTTCCTCTGGAATGGACTGACACATCTGGGGGACTCTTGGAATGGTGGCACGACCCTGGAGTTCCTCTCGCCTTTCCTGTGGAGAGCGCCTGCTCTTGAGATGCGACGGGAACGCCGGGAATTCTTTCCCTACGAAACAGGGATAGGATCCCTCATCTCGAGCTAGGAGGCGGAAACGGGGCTCCCCTGGATGTGTGTGGGACCCTCGTGCTTCCTCTCGAGTGGAGACGGGTATGTCGGGGAACTTCTTGAGTTGCAGCAAGGGTGTGAAGGACCCTTTGGAAGTTCCAGTGGTTAAATGTGATTAGCCTCGAGAAGCCTCAGCGGAAATGGGCCTCATCTCGCCTGGAGGGCAAAACCTCCTGGATTTTCTCGAGTTGCGGCAGGTGCTCTCGACTTACGACGGGGACCACAGGGACACGCTCTGGTGGCCTCAGGAAAGGCCAGTCCCCATGCGAGTTCCTCGGGGGCCTCTCGGGATTCCTCTCCCGGCAATGCCGGGGCCTAAGACCATGTGTGGAGTCGGGGCTGGAACCTGAGGATTCCTCTCCAGTGCTGACATGGATATTGGGGTACTTCTGGAGTCTCCACAGGGGAGTCAGTCCTCGTCTCGAATGCGGGCATGCACTTGCGCTTTCCTCCAGAGTGGTAGCAGCAGTGTCACACAGTCCGCCGCGTGGATCAAGGGATCTATGGCTTTCCCTCGAGGCTTTCCCACGATGCTTTCACACAGGGCTGTCCCACGTGCCACCGTGGTGGGAGTCGATCCTCGGGATGAACGTCGAGGCAGTCAGGGAAAACAGGTTCCTCTGGAATGGACTGACACATCTGGGGGACTCTTGGAATGGTGGCACGACCCTGGATTTTCTCTCGCCTTTCCTGTGGAGAGCGCCTCCTCTTGAGATGCGACGGGAATGCCGGGAATTCTTTCTCTACGAAACAGGGAAAGGATCCCTCATCTCGAGCTAGGAGGCGGAAACGGGGCTTCCCTGGATGTGTGCGGGACCCTCGTGCTTCCTCTCGAGTGGAGACGGGTATGTCGGGGAACTTCTTGAGTTGCAGCAAGGGTATGAAGGACCCTTTGGAAGTTCGAGTGGTTAGATGTGATTAGCCTCGAGAAGCCTCAGCAGAAATGGGCCTCATCTCGCCTGGAGGGCAAAACCTCCTGGATTTTCTCCAGTTGCGGCAGGTGCTCCCGACTTACGACGGGGACCTCAGGGACCCGCTCTGGTGGCCTCAGGAAAGGCCAGTCCCCATGGGATTTCCTCGGGGGCCTCTCGGGTTTCCTCTCCCGTCGATGCTGGGGCCTAAAACCTTGTGTGGAGTCTGGGCCGGAACCTGAGGATTCCTCTCCAGTGCTGACATGGATCTTGGGGTACTTCTGGAGTCTCCCCAGGGGAGTCAGTCCTCGTCTCGAATGCGGGCATGCACTTGCGCTTTCCTCCAGAGCGGTAGCAGCAGTGACACACAGTCCGCCGAGTGGATCAAAGGATCTATGGTTTTCCCTCGAGTCTTTCCCACGAGGGTTTCCCACGAGGCTTGCCCACAGGGCTGTCCCACGTGCACACGTGGTGGGAGTCGATCCTCGGCTTGAACGTCAAGGCAGTGCAGGGAAAACAGGTTCCTCTGGAATGGACTGACACATCTGGGGGACTCTTGGAATGGTGGCACGACCCTGGAGTTCTTCTCGCCTTTCCTGTGGAGAGCGCCTCCTCTTGAGATGCGAAGGGAACGCCGGGAATTCTTTCCCTACGAAACAGGGAAAGGATCCCTCATCTCGACCTAGGAGGCGGAAACGGGGCTCCCCTGGATGTTTGCGGGACCCCACGTGCTTCCTATCAACTGGAAACGGGTATGTCGGGTAACTTCTTTAGTTGCAGCAAGGGTGTGAAGGACCCTTTGGAAGTTCCAGTGGTTAGATGTGATTAGCCTCGAGAAACCTCAGCGGAAATTGGCCTCATCTCGCCTGGAGGGCAAAACCTCCTGGATTTTCTCGAGTTGTGGCACGTCTCTCGACTTACGACGGGGACCACGGGGACCCGCTCTGTTGGCCTCAGGAAAGGCCAGTCCCCATGCGAGTTCCTCGGGGGCCTCTCGGGATTCCTCTCCCGTCGATGCCGGGGCCTAAGACCTTGTGTGGAGTCGGGGCCGGAACCTGAGGATTCCTCTCCAGTGCTGACATGGATCTTGGGGTACTTCTGGAGTCTAACCAGGGAAGTCAGACCTCGTTTCGAATGCGGGCATGCACTTGCGCTTTCCTCCAGAGCGGTAGCAGCAGTGTCACGCAGTCCGCCGCGTGGATCAAAGGATCTATGGTTTTCCCTCGAGTCTTTCCCAAGAGGCTTTCCCACGAGGCTTTCCCACAGGGCTGTCCCACGTACACACGTGGTGGGAGTACATCCTCGGCTTGAACGTCAAGGCAGTGCAGGGAAACCAGTTTCCTCTGGAATGGACTGACACATCTGGTGGACTCTTGGAATGGTGGCACGACCCTGTAGTTCCTCTCGCCTTTCCTGTGGAGAGCGCCTCCTCATGAGATGGGACGGGAACGCCGCGAATTCTTTCCCTACGAAACAGGGAAAGGATCCCTCATCTCGAGCTAGGAGGCGGAAACGGGGCGCCCCTGGATGTGTGCGCGACCCTAATGCTTCCTCTCGAGTGGAGACGGGTATGTCGGGGAACTTCTTGAGTTGCAGCAAGGGTGTGAAGGACCCTTTGGAAGTTCCACTGGTTAGATGTGATTAGCCTCGAGAAGCCTCAGCGTAAATGGGCCTCATCTCGCCTGGAGGGCAATACCTCCTGGAATTTCTCGAGTTGCGGCAGGTGCTCTCGACTTACGACGGGGACCTCGGGGACCCGCTCTGGTGGCCTCAGGAAAGGCCAGTCCCCATGCGAGTTCCTCGGGGGCCTCTCGGGATTCCTCTCCCGTCGATGCCGGGGCCTAAGACCTTGTGTGGAGTCGTGGCCGGAACCTGAGGATTCCTCTCCAGTGCTGACATGGATCTTGGGCTACTTCTGGAGTCTCCCCAGGGGAGTCAGTCCTCGTCTCGAATGCGGGCATGCACTTGCGCTTTCCTCCAGAGCGGTAGCAGCAGTGTCACGCAGTCCGCCGCGTGGATCAAAGGATCTATGTTTTTCCCTCGAGTCTTTCCCATGAGGCTTTCCCACGAGGCTTTCCCACAGGGCTGTCCCACGTGCACACGTGGTGGGAGTCGATCCTCGGCTTGAACGTCAACGCAGTGCAGGGAAAACAGGTTCCTCTTGAATGGACTGACGCATCTGGGGGACTCTTGGAATGGTGGCACGACCCTGGAGTTCCTCTCGCCTTTCCTGTGGAGAGCGCCTCCTCTTGAGATGCGACGGGAACGCCGGGAATTCTTTCCCTACGAAACAGGGAAAGGATCCCTCATCTCGAGCTAGGAGGCGGAAACGGGGCTCCCCTGGAAGTGTGCGGGACCCTCGTGCTTCCTCTCGAGTGGAGACGGGTATGTCGGGGAACTTCTTGAGTTGCAGCAAGGGTGTGAAGGACCCTTTGGAAGTTCCAGTGGTTAGATGTGAGTAGCCTCGAGAAGCCTCAGCGGAAATGGGCCTCATCTCGCCTGGAGGGCATAACCTCCTCGATTTTCTCGAGTTGCAGCAGGTGCTCTCGACTTATGACGGGGACCTCGGGGACCCGCTCTGGTGGCCTCAGGAAAGGCCAGTCCCCATGCGAGTTCCTCTGGGGCCTCTCGGGATTCTTCTGCCGTCGATGCCAGGGCCTAAGACCTTGTTTGGATTCGGGGCCGGAACCTGAGGATTCCTCTCCAGTGCTGACATGGATCTTGGGGTACTTCTGGAGTCTCTCCAGGGGAGTCAGTCCTCGTCTCGAATGGGGGCATGCACTTGCGATTTCCTCCAGAGCGGTAACAGCAGTGTCACGCAGTCCGCCGCGTGGATCAAGGGATCTATGGCTTTCCCTCGAGTCTTTCCCACGAGGCTTTCCTACGAGGCTTTCCCACAGGGCTGTCCCACGTGCACACGTGGTGGGAGTCGATCCTCGGCTTGAACGTCAACGCAGTGCAGGGAAAACAGGTTCCTCTGGAATGGACTGACACATCTGGGGGACTCTTGGAATGGTGGCACGACCCTGGAGTTCCTCTCGCCTTTCCTGTGGAGAGCGCCTCCTCTTGAGATGCGACGGGAACGCCGGGAATTCTTTCCCTACGAAACAGGGAAAGGATCCCTCATCTAGAGCTAGGAGGCGGAAACGGGGCTCCCCTGGATGTGTGCGGGACCCTCGTACTTCCTCTCGAGTGGACACGGGTATGTTGGGGAACTTCTTGAGTTGCAGCAAGTGTGTGAAGGACCCTTTGGAAGTTCCAGTGGTTAGATGTGATTAGCCTCGAGAAGCCTCAGCGGAAATGGGCCTCATCTCGCCTGGAGGGCAAAACCTCCTGGATTTTCTCGAGTTGTGGCAGGTGCTCTCGACTTACGTCGGGGACCTCAGGGACCCGCTCTGGTGGCCTCAGGAAAGGCCAGTCCCCATGCGAGTTCCTCGGGGGCCTCTCGGGTTTCCTCTCCCAACGGGGCCGGGGCCTAAGACCTTGTGTGGAGTCGGGGCCAGAAACTGAGGATTCCTCTCCAGTGCTGACATGGATCTTGGGGTACTTCTGGAGTCTCCCCAGGGGAGTCAGTCCTCGTCTCGAATGCGGGCATGCACTTGCGCTTCCCTCCAGTGCGGTAGGAGCAGTGTCACGCAGTCTGCAGCGTGGATCAAAGGATCTATAGTTTTCCCTCGAGTCTTTCCCACGAGGCTTTCCCAAGTGGCCTTCCCCCAGGGATGTCCCACGTGCACATGTGGTGGGAATAGATCCTTGGCTGGAACGTCAAGGCAGTGCAGGGAAAACAGGTTGCTCTGGATTGGACTGACCCATCTGGGGGACTCTTGGAATGGTGGCACGACCCTGGAGTTCTTCTCGCCTTTCCTGTGGAGAGCGCCTCCTCTTGAGATGCGACGGAACGCCGGGAATTCTTTCCCTACGAAACAGGGAAAGGATCCCTCATCTCGAGCTAGGAGGCGGAAACGGGGCTCCCCTGGATGTGTGCGGGACCCTCGTGCTTCCTCTCGAGTGGAGACGGGTATGTCGGGGAACTTCTTGAGTTGCAGCAAGGGTGTGAAGGACCCTTTGGAAGTTCCAGTGGTTAGATGTGATTAGCCTCGAGAAACCTCAGCGGAAATGGGCCTCATCTCGCCTGGATGGCAAAACCTCCTGGATTTTCTCGAGTTGCGGCAGGTGCTCTCGACTTACGACGGGGACCTCGGGGACCCGCTCTGGTGGCCTCAGGAAAGGCCAGTCCCCATGCGAGTTCCTCGGGGGCCTCTCGGGATTCCTCTCCCGTCGATGCCGGGGCCTAAGACCTTGTGTGGAGTCGGGGCCGGAACCTGAGGATTCCTCTCCAGTGCTGACATGGATCTTGGGGTACTTCTGGAGTCTCCCCAGGGGAGTCAGTCCTCGTCTCGAATGCGGGCATGCACTTGCGCTTTCCTCCAGAGCGGTAGCAGCAGTGTCACGCAGTCCGCCGCGTGGATCAAAGGATCTATGGTTTTCCCTCGAGTCTTTCCCACGAGGCTTTCCCACGAGGCTTTCCCACAGGGCTGTCCCACGTGCACACGTGGTGGGAGTCGATCCTCGGCTTGAACGTCAAGGCAGTTCAGGGAAAACAAGTTCCTCTGGAATGGACTGATACATCTGGGGGACTCTTGGAATGGTGGCACGACCCTGGAGTTCCTCTCGCCTTTCCTGTGGAGAGCGCCTCCTCTTGAGATACGACTGGAACGCCGGGAATTCTTTCCCTACGAAACAGGGAAAGGATCCCTCATCTCGAGCTAGGAGGCGGAAACGGGGCTCCCCTGGATGTGTGCGGGACCCTGGTGCTTCCTCTCGAGTGGAGACGGGTATGTCGGGGATCTTCTTGAGTTGCAGCAAGGGTGTTAAAGACCCTTTGGAAGTTCCAGTGGTTAGATGTGATTAGCCTCGAGAAGCCTCAGCGGAACTGGGCCTCATCTCGCCTGGAGGGCAAAACCTCCTGGATTTTCTCGAGTTGCGGCAGGTGCTCTCGACTTACGATGGGGACCTCAGGGACCCGCTCTGGTGGCCTCAGGAAAGGCCAGTCCCCATGCGAGTTCCTCGGGGGCCTCTCGGGATTCCTCTCCCGTCGATGCCGGGGCCTAAGACCTTATGTGGGGTCGGGGCCGGATCCTGAGGATTCCTCTCCAGTGCTGACATGGATCTTGGGGTACTTCTGGAGTCTCCCCAGGGGAGTCAGTCCTCGTCTCGAATGCGGGCATGCACTTGCGCTTTCCTCCAGAGCGGTAGCAGCAGTGTCTCGCAGTCCGCCGCGTGGATCAAAGGATCTATGGTTTTCCCTCGAGTCTTTCCCACGAGGCTGTCCCTCGAGGCTTTCCCACAGGGCTGTCCCACGTGCACACGTGGTGGGAGTCGATCCTCGGCTTGAACGTCAAGGCAGTTCAGGGAAAACAGGTTCCTCTGGAATGGACTGACACATCTGGGGGACTCTTGGAATGGTGGCACGACCCTGGAGTTCCTCTCGCCTTTCCTGTGGAGAGCGCCTCCTCTTGAGATGCGACGGGAACGCCGGGAATTCTTTCCTTACGAAACAGGGAAAGGATCCCTCATCTCGAACTAGGAGGCGGAAACGGGGCTCTCCTGGATGTGTGCGGCACCCCACGTGCTTCCTCTCGAGTGGAGACGGGTATGTCGCGGAACTGCTTGAGTTGCAGCAAGGGTGTGAAGGACCCTTTGGAAGTTCCAGTGGTTATATGTGATTAGCCTCGAGAAGCCTCAGCGGAAATGGGCCTCATCTCGCCTGGAGGGCAAAACCTCCTGGATTTTCTCGAGTTGCGGCAGGTGCTCTCGACTTACGACGGGGACCTCGGGGACCCGCTCTGGTGGCCTCAGGAAAGGCCATTCCCCATTCGAGTTCCTCGGGGGCCTCTCGGGATTTCTCTCCCATCGAGGACGGCGCCTAAGTCCTTGTGTGGAGTCGGGGCCGGAACCCTAGGATTCCTCTCCAGTGCAGACATGGATCTTGGGGTACTTCTGGAGTCTCCCCAGGGGAGTCAGTCCTCGTCTCGAAACCGGACATGCACTTGCGCTTTCCTCCAGAGTGGTAGTAGCAGTGTCACGCAGTCCGCCGCGTGGATCAAAGGATCTATGGTTTTCCCTCGAGTCTCTCCCACGAGGCTTTCCCACGAGTCTTTCCCACAGGGCTGTCCCACGTGCACACGTGTCGGGAGTCGATCCTCGGCTTGAATGTCAAGGCAGTGCAGGGAAAACAGGTTCCTCTGGAATGGACTGACTCATCTGGGGGACTCTTGGAATGGTGGCACGACCCTGGAGTTCCTCTCGCCTTTCCTGTGGAGAGCGCCTCCTCTTGAGATGCGACGGGAACGCCGGGAATTCTTTCCCTACGAAACAGGGATAGGATCCCTCATCTCGAGCTAGGAGGAGGAAACGGGGCTCCCCTGGATGTGTGCGGGACCCTCGTGCTTCCTCTCGAGTGGAGACGGGTATGTCGGGGAACTTCTTGAGTTGCAGCAAGGGTGTGAAGGACCCTTTGGAAGTTCCAGTGGTTAAATGTGATTAGCCTCGAGAAGCCTCAGCGGAAATGGGCCTCATCTCTCCTGGAGGGCAAAACCTCCTGGATTTTCTCGAGTTGCGGCAGGTGCTCTCGACTTACGACGGGGACCACAGGGACACGCTCTGGTGGCCTCAGGAAAGGCCAGTCCCAATGCGAGTTCCTCGGGGGCCTCTCGGGATTCCTCTCCCGGCGATGCCGGGGCCTAAGACCATGTGTGGAGTCGGGGCTGGAACCTGAGGATTCCTCTCCAGTGCTGACATGGATATTGGGGTACTTCTGGAGTCTCCACAGGGGAGTCAGTCCTCGTCTCGAATGCGGGCATGCACTTGCGCTTTCCTCCAGAGTGGTAGCAGCAGTGTCACACAGTCCGCCGGTGGATCAAGGGATCTATGGCTTTCCCTCGAGGCTTTCCCACGATGCTTTCACACTGGGCTGTCCCACGTGCCACCGTGGTGGGAGTCGATCCTCGGGATGAACGTCGAGGCAGTCAGGGAAAACAGGTTCCTCTGGAATGGACTGACACATCTGGGGGACTCTTGGAATGGTGGCACGACCCTGGATTTTCTCTCGCCTTTCCTGTGGAGAGCGCCTCCTCTTGAGATGCGACGGGAATGCCGGGAATTCTTTCTCTACGAAACAGGGAAAGGATCCCTCATCTCGAGCTAGGAGGCGGAAACGGGGCTTCCCTGGATGTGTGCGTGACCCTCGTGCTTCCTCTCGAGTGGAGACGGGTATGTCGGGGAACTTCTTGAGTTGCAGCAAGGGTGTGAAGGACCCTTTGGAAGTTCCAGTGGTTAGATGTGATTAGCCTCGAGAAGCCTCAGCGGAAATGGGCCTCATCTCGCCTGGATGGCAAAACCTCCTGGATTTTCTCCAGTTGCGGCAGGTGCTCCCGACTTACGACGGGGACCTCAGGGACCCGCTCTGTTTGCCACAGGAAAGGCCAGTCCCCATGGGATTTCCTCGGGGGCCTCTCGGGATTCCTCTCCCGTCGATGCTGGGGCCTAAAACCTTGTGTGGAGTCTGGGCCGGAACCTGAGGATTCCTCTCCAGTGCTGACATGGATCTTGGGGTACTTCTGGAGTCTCCCCAGGGGAGTCAGTCCTCGTCTCGAATGCTGGCATGCACTTGCTCTTTCCTCCAGAGCGGTAGCAGCAGTATCACGCAGTCCGCTGCGTGGATCAAAGGATCTATGGTGTTTCCTCGAGTCTTTCCCACGAGGCTTTCCCACGAGGTTTTCCCCAGGGCTGTCCCACGTGCACACGTGGTGGGAGTCGATCCTCGGCTTAAACGTCAAGGCAGTGCAGGGAACACAGCTTCCTCTGGAATGGACTGACACATCTGGGGGACTCTTGGAATGGTGGCACGACCCTGGAGTTCCTCTCGCCTTTCCTGTGGAGAGCGCCTCCTCTTGAGATGCGACGGGATCGCCGGGAATTCTTTCCCTACGAAACAGGGAAAGGATCCCTCATCTCGAGCTAGGAGGCGGAAACGGGGCTCCCCTGGATGTGTGCAGGACCCTCGTGCTTCCTCTCGAGTGGAGACGGGTATGTCGGGGAACTTCTTGAGTTGCAGCAAGGGTGTGAAGGACCCTTTGGAAGTTCCAGTGGTTAGATATGATTAGCCTCGAGAAGCCTCAGCGGAAATGGGCCTCATCTCGCCTGGAGGGCAAAACCTCCTGGATTTTCTCGAGTTGCGGCAGGTGCTCTCGACTTACGACGGGGACCACAGGGACCCGCTCTGGTGGCCTCAGGAAAGGCCAGTCCCCATGCGAGTTCCTCGGGGGCCTCTCGGGATTCCTCTCCCGTCGATGCCGGGGCCTAAGACCTTTTGTGGAGTCGGGGCCGGAACCTGAGGATTCCTCTCCAGTGCTGACATGGATCTTGGAGTAGTTCTGGAGTCTCCCCAGGGGAGTCAGTCCTCGTCTCGAATGCGGGCATGCACTTGCGCTTTCCTCCAGAGCGGTAGCAGCAGTGTCACGCAGTCCGCCGCCTGGATCATAGGATCTATGGTTTCCCTCGAGTCTTTCCCACGAGGCTTTCCCACGAGGCTTTCCCACAGGGCTGTCCCACGTGCACACGTGGTGGGAGTCGATCCTCGGCTTGAACGTCAGGCAGTGCAGGGAAAACAGGTTCCTCTGGAATGGACTGACACGTCTGGGGGACTCGTGGAATGGTGGCATGACCCTGGAGTTCCTCTCGCCTTTCCTGTGGAGAGCGCCTCCTCTTGAGATGCGACGGGAAGGCCGGGAAATCTTTCCCTACGAAACAGGGAAAGGATCCCTCATCTCGAGCTAGGAGGCGGAAACGGGGCTCCCCTGGATGTGTGCGTGACCCTCGTGCTTCCTCTCGAGTGGAGACGGGTATGTCGGGGAACTTCTTGAGTTGCAGCAAGGGTGTGAAGGACCCTTTGGAAGTTCCAGTGGTTAGATGTGGTTAGCCTCGAGAAGCCTCAGCGGAAATGGGCCTCATCTCGCCTGGAGGGCAAAACCTCCTGGATTTTCTCGAGTTGCGGCAGGTGCTCTCGACTTACGATGGGGACCTCAGGGACCCGCTCTGGTGGCCTCAGGAAAGGCCAGTCCCCATGCGAGTTCCTCGGGGGCCTCTCGGGATTCCTCTCCCGTCGATGCCGGGGCCTAAGACCTTGTGTGGAGTCGGGGCCGGAACCTGAGGATTCCTCTCCAGTGCTGACATGGATCTTGGGCTACTTCTGGAGTCTCCCCAGGGGAGTCAGTCCTCGTCTCGAATGCGGGCATGCACTTGCGCTTTCCGCCAGAGCGGTAGCAGCAGTGTCACGCAGTCCGCCGTGTGGGTCAAAGGATCTATGGTTTTCCCTCGAGTCTTTCCCACGAGGCTTTCCCACGAGGCTTTCCCACAGGGCTGTCCCACGTGCACACGTGGTGGGAGTCGATCCTCGGCTTGAACGTCAAGGCAGTGCAGGGAAAACAGGTTCCTCTGGAATGGACTGACACATCTGGGGGTCTCTTGGAATGGTGGCACGACCCTGGAGTTCCTCTCGCCTTTCCTGTGGAGAGCGCCTCCTCTTGAGATGCGACGGGAACGCCGGGAATTCTTTCCCTACGAAACAGGGAAAGGTTCCCTCATCTCGAGCTAGGAGGCCGACACGGGTCTCCCCTGGATGTGTGCGGGACCCTCGTGCTTCCTCTCGAGTGGAGACGGGTATGTCGGGGAAATTCTTGAGTTGCAGCAAGGGTGTGAAGGACCCTTTGGAAGTTCCAGAGGTTAGATGTGATTAGCCTCGAGAAGCCTCAGCGGAAATGGGCCACATCTCGCCTGGAGGGCAAAACCTCCTGGATTTTCTCGAGTTGCGGCAGGTACCCTCGACTTACGACGGGGATCTCAGGGACCCGCTCTGGTGGCCTCAGGAAAGGCCAGTCCCCATGCGAGTTCCTCGGGGGCCTCTCGGGATTCCTCTCCCGTCGATGCCGGGGCCTAAGACATTATGTGGAGTCGGGGCCGGAACCTGAGGATTCCTCTCCAGTGCTGACATGGATCTTGGGGTACTTCTCGAGTCTCCCCAGGGGGGTCAGTCCTCGTCTCGAATGCGGGCATGCACTTGCGCTTTCCTCCAGAGCGGTAGCAGCAGTGTCACGCAGTCCGCCGCGTGGATCAAAGGATCTATGGTTTTCCCTCGAGTCTTTCCCACGAGGCTTTCCCACGAGGCTTTCCCACAGGGCTGTCCCACGTGCACACGTGGTGGGAGTCGATCCTCGGCTTGAACGTCAAGGCAGTGCAGGGAAAACAGGTTCCTCTGGAATGGACTGACACATCTGTGCGTTCTTGGAATGGTGGCACGACCCTGGAGTTCCTCTCGCCTTTCCTGTGGAGAGCGCCTCCTCTTGAGATGCGACGGGAATGCCGGGAATTCTTTCCCTACGAAACAGGGAAAGGTTCCCTCATCTCGAGCTAGGAGGCGGAAACGGGGCTCCCCTGGATGTGTGCGGGACCCCACGTGCTTCCTCTCGAGTGGAGACGGGTATGTCGGGGAACTTCTTGAGTTGCAGCAAGGGTGTGAAGGACCCTTTGGAAGTTCCAGTGGTTAGACGTGATTAGCCTCGAGAAGCCTCAGCGGAAATGGGCCTCATCTCGCCTGGAGGGCAAAACCTCCTGGATTTTCTCCATTTGCGGCAGGTGCTCTCGACTTACGTCGGGGCCCTCAGGGACCGGCTCTGCTGGCCTAAGGAAAGTCCAGTCCCCATGCTAGTTCCTGAGGGCCTCTCGGGATTCCTCTTCCGTCAATGCCGGGGCCTAAGACCTTATGTGGGGTCGGGGCCGGATCCTGAGGATTCCTCTCCAGTGCTGACATGGATCTTGGGGTACTTCTGGAGTCTCCCCAGGGGAGTCAGTCCTGGTCTCGAATGCGGGCATGCACTTGCGCTTTCCTCCAGAGCGGTAGCAGCAGTGTCACGCAGTCCGCCGCCTGGATCATAGGATCTATGGTTTCCCTCGAGTCTTTCCCACGAGGCTTTCCCACGAGGCTTTCCCACAGGGCTGTCCCACGTGCACACGTGGTGGGAGTCGATCCTCGGCTTGAACGTCAGGCAGTGCAGGGAAAACAGGTTCCTCTGGAATGGACTGACACGTCTGGGGGACTCGTGGAATGGTGGCATGACCCTGGAGTTCCTCTCGCCTTTCCTGTGGAGAGCGCCTCCTCTTGAGATGCGACGGGAAGGCCGGGAAATCTTTCCCTACGAAACAGGGAAAGGATCCCTCATCTCGAGCTAGGAGGCGGAAACGGGGCTCCCCTGGATGTGTGCGGGACCCTCGTGCTTCCTCTCGAGTGGAGACGGGTATGTCGGGGAACTTCTTGAGTTGCAGCAAGGGTGTGAAGGACCCTTTGGAAGTTCCAGTGGTTAGATGTGATTAGCCTCGAGAAGCCTCAGCGGAAATGGGCCTCATCTCGCCTGGAGGGCAAAACCTCCTGGATTTTCTCCAGTTGCGGCAGGTGCCCTCGACTTACGACGGGAACCTCGGGGACCCGCTCTGGTGGCCTCAGGAAAGGCCAGTCCCCATTCGAGTTCCTCGGGGGCCTCTCGGGATTCCTCTCCCGTCGAGGACGGGGCCTAAGTCCTTGTGTGGAGTCGGGGCCGGAACCCTAGGATTCCTCTCCAGTGCAGACATGGATCTTGGGGTACTTCTGGAGTCTCCCCAGGGGAGTCAGTCCTCGTCTCGAAACCGGACATGCACTTGCGCTTTCCTCCAGAGTGGTAGCAGCAGTGTCACGAAGTCCGCCGCGTGGATCAAAGGATCTATGGTTTTCCCTCGAGTCTCTCCCACGAGGCTTTCCCACGAGTCTTTCCCACAGGGCTGTCCCACGTGCACACGTGTCGGGAGTCGATCCTCGGCTTGAATGTCAAGGCAGTGCAGGGAAAACAGGTTCCTCTGGAATGGACTGACACATCTGGGGGACTCTTGGAATGGTGGCACGACCCTGGAGTTCCTCTCGCCTTTCCTGTGGAGAGCGCCTCCTCTTGAGATGCGACGGGAACGCCGGGAATTCTTTCCCTACGAAACAGGGATAGGATCCCTCATCTCGAGCTAGGAGGCGGAAACGGGGCTCCCCTGGATGTGTGCGGGACCCTCGTGCTTCCTCTCGAGTAGAGACGGGTATGTCGGGGAACTTCTTGAGTTGCAGCAAGGGTGTGAAGGACCCTTTGGAAGTTCCAGTGGTTAGATGTGATTAGCCTCGAGAAGCCTCAGCGGAAATGGGCCTCATCTCGCCTGGAGGGCAAAACCTCCTGGATTTTCTCCAGTTGCGGCAGGTGCTCCCGACTTACGACGGGGACCTCAGGGACCCGCTCTGGTGGCCTCAGGAACGGCCAGTCCCCATGGGATTTCCTCGGGGGCCTCTCGGGATTCCTCTCCCGTCGATGCTGGGGCCTAAAACCTTGTGTGGAGTCTGGGCCGGAACCTGAGGATTCCTCTCCAGTGCTGACATGGATCTTGGGGTACTTCTGGAGTCTCCCCAGGGGAGTCAGTCCTCGTCTCGAATGCGGGCATGCACTTGCGATTTCCTCGAGAGCGGTAGCATCAGTGTCACGAATTTCGCTTCGTGTATCAAAGGATCTATGGTTTTCCCTCGAGTCTTTCCCAAGAGGCTTTCCCACGAGGCTTGCCCACAGGGAGGTCCCACGTGCACACGTGGTGGTAGTCGATCCTCGGCTTGAACGTCAAGGCAGTGCAGGGAAAACAGGTTCCTCTGGAATGAACTGACACATCTGGGGGACTCTTGGAGTGGTGGCACGACCCTGGAGTTCCTCTCGCCTTTCCTGTGGAGAGCGCCTCCTCCTGAGATGCGACGGGAACGCCGGGAATTCTTTCCCTACGAAACAGGGAAAGGATCCCTCATCTCGAGCAAGGAGGCGGAAACGGGGCTCCCCTGGATGTGTGCGGGACCCTCGTGCTTCCTCTCGAGTGGAGACGGGTATGTCGGGGAACTTCTGGACTTGCAGCAAGGGTGTGAAGGACCCTTTGAAGTTCCAGTGGTTAGATGTGATTAGCCTTGAGAAGCCTCATCGGAAATGGGCCACATCTCGCCTGGAGGGCAAAACCTCCTGGATTTTCTCGAGTTGCGGCAGGTGCTCTCGACTTACGACGGGGATCTCAGGGACCCGCTCTCGTGGCCTCAGGAAAGGCCAGTCCCCATGCGAATTCCTCGGGGGCCTCTCGGGATTCTTCTCCCGTCGATGCCAGGGCCTAAGACCTTGTGTGGATTCGGGGCCGGAACCTGAGGATTCCTCTCCAGTGCTGACATGGATCTTGGGGTACTTCTAGAGTCTCCCCAGGGGAGTCAGTCCTCGTCTCGAATGCGGGCATGCACTTGCGATTTCCTCCAGAGCGGTAACAGCAGTGTCACGCATTCCGCCGCGTGGATCAAGGGATCTATGGCTTTCCCTCGAGTCTTTCCCACGAGGCTTTCCTACGAGGCTTTCCCACAGGGCTGTCCCACGTGCACACGTGGTGGGAGTCGATCCTCGGCTTGAACGTCAACGCAGTGCAGGGAAAACAGGTTCCTCTGGAATGGACTGACACATCTGGGGGACTCTCGGAATGGTGGCACGACCCTGGAGTTCCTCTCGCCTTTCCTGTGGAGAGCGCCTCCTCTTGAGATGCGACGGGAACGCCGGGAATTCTTTCCCTACGAAACAGGGAAAGGATCCCTCATCTCGAGCTAGGAGGCGGAAACGGGGCTCCCCTGGATGTGTGCGGGACCCTCGTGCTTCCTCTCGAGTGGACACGGGTATGTTGGGGAACTTCTTGAGTTGCAGCAAGTGTGTGAAGGCCCCTTTGGAAGTTCCAGTGGTTAGATGTGATTAGCCTCGAGAAGCCTCAGCGGAAATGGGCCTCATCTCGCCTGGAGGGCAAAACCTCCTGGATTTTCTCGAGTTGTGGCAGGTGCTCTCGACTTACGTCGGGGACCTCAGGGACCCGCTCTGGTGGCCTCAGGAAAGGCCAGTCCCCATGCGAGTTCCTCGGGGGCCTCTCGGCATTCCTCTCCCGTCGATGCCGGGGCCTAAGACCTTGTGTGGAGTCGGGGCCGGAACCTGAGGATTCCTCTCCAGTGCTGACATGGATCTTGGGGTACTTCTGGAGTCTCCCCAGGGGAGTCAGTCCTCGTCTCGAATGCGGGCATGCACTTGCGCTTTCCTCCAGAGCGGTAGCAGCAGTGTCACACAGTCCGCCGCGTGGATCAAAGGATCTATGGTTTTCCCTCGAGTCTTTCCCACGAGGCTGTCCCTCGAGGCTTTCCCACAGGGCTGTCCCACGTGCACACGTGGTGGGAGTCGATCCTCGGCTTGAACGTCAAGGCAGTTCAGGGAAAACAGCTTCCTCTGGAATGGACTGACACATCTGGGGGACTCTTGGAATGGTGGCACGACCCTGGAGTTCCTCTCGCCTTTCCTGTGGAGAGCGCCTCCTCTTGAGATGCGACGGGAACGCCGGGAATTCTTTCCCTACGAAACAGGGATAGGATCCCTCATCTCGAACTAGGAGGCGGAAACGGGGCTCCCCTGGATGTGTGCGGCACCCCACGTGCTTCCTCTCGAGTGGAGACGGGTATGTCGCGGAACTGCTTGAGTTGCAGCAAGGGTGTGAAGAACCCTTTGGAAGTTCCAGTGGTTAGATGTGATTAGCCTCGAGAAGCCTCAGCGGAAATGGGCCTCATCTCGCCTGGAGGGCAAAACCTCCTGGATTTTCTCGAGTTGCGTCAGGTGCTCTCGACTTACGACGGGGACCTCAGGGACCAGCTCTGGTGGCCTCAGGAAAGGCCAGTCCCCATGCGAGTTCCTCGGGGGCCTCTCGGGATTCCTCTCCCGTCGATGCCGGGGCCTAAGACCTTATGTGGAGTCGGGGCCGGAACCTTAGGATTCCTCTCCAGTGCTGACATGGATCTTGGGGTACTTCTGGAGTCTCCACAGGGGAGTCAGTCCTCGTCTCGAATGCGGGCATGCACTTGCGCTTTCCTCCAGAGTGGTAGCAGCAGTGTCACACAGTCCGCCGCGTGGATCAAGGGATCTATGGCTTTCCCTCGAGGCTTTCCCACGATGCTTTCACACAGGGCTGTCCCACGTGCCACCGTGGTGGGAGTCGATCCTCGGGATGAACGTCGAGGCAGTCAGGGAAAACAGGTTCCTCTGGAATGGACTAACACATCTGGGGGACTCTTGGAATGGTGGCACGACCCTGGATTTTCTCTCGCCTTTCCTGTGGAGAGCGCCTCCTCTTGAGATGCGACGGGAATGCCGGGAATTCTTTCTCTACGAAACAGGGAAAGGATCCCTCATCTCGAGCTAGGAGGCGGAAACGGGGCTTCCCTGGATGTGTGCGGGACCCTCGTGCTTCCTCTCGAGTGGAGACGGGTATGTCGGGGAACTTCTTGAGTTGCAGCAAGGGTATGAAGGACCCTTTGGAAGTTCCAGTGGTTAGATGTGATTAGCCTCGAGAAGCCTCAGCAGAAATGGGCCTCATCTCGCCTGGAGGGCAAAACCTCCTGGATTTTCTCGAGTTGCGGCAGGTGCTCTCGACTTACGACGGGGACCTCAGGGACCCGCTCTGGTGGCCTCAGGAAAGGCCAGTCCCCATGTGAGTTCCTCGGGGGCCTCTCGGGATTCCTCTCCCGTCGATGCCGGGGCCTAAGACCTTGTGTGGAGTACGGGCCGGAAGCCGAGGATTCCTCTCCAGTGCTGACATGGATCTTGGGGTACTTCGGGAGTCTCCCCAGGGGAGTCAGTCCTCGTCTCGAATGCGGGCATGCACTTGCGCTTTCCTCCAGAGCGGTAGCAGCAGTGACACACAGTCCGCCGAGTGGATCAAAGGATCTATGGTTTTCCCTCGAGTCTTTCCCACGAGGCTTTCCCACGAGGCTTGCCCACAGGGCTGTCCCACGTGCACACGTGGTGGGAGTCGATCCTCGGCTTGAACGTCAAGGCAGTGCAGGGAAAACAGGTTCCTCTGGAATGGACTGACACATCTGGGGGACTCTTGGAATGGTGGCACGACCCTGGAGTTCTTCTCGCCTTTCCTGTGGAGAGCGCCTCCTCTTGAGATGCGAAGGGAACGCCGGGAATTCTTTCCCTACGAAACAGGGAAAGGATCCCTCATCTCGACCTAGGAGCCGGAAACGGGGCTCCCCTGGATGTTTGCGGGACCCCACGTGCTTCCTATCAAGTGGAAACGGGTATGTCGGGTAACTTCTTTAGTTGCAGCAAGGGTGTGAAGGACCCTTTGGAAGTTCCAGTGGTTAGATGTGATTAGCCTCGAGAAACCTCAGCGGAAATTGGCCTCATCTCGCCTGGAGGGCAAAACCTCCTGGATTTTCTCGAGTTGTGGCACGTCTCTCGACTTACGACGGGGACCACGGGGACCCGCTCTGTTGGCCTCAGGAAAGGCCAGTCCCCATGCGAGTTCCTCGGGGGCCTCTCGGGATTCCTCTCCCGTCGATGCCGGGGCCTAAGACCTTGTGTGGAGTCGGGGCCGGAACCTGAGGATTCCTCTCCAGTGCTGACATGGATCTTGGGGTACTTCTGGAGTCTAACCAGGGAAGTCAGACCTCGTTTCGAATGCGGGCATGCACTTGCGCTTTCCTCCAGAGCGGTAGCAGCAGTGTCACGCAGTCCGCCGCGTGGATCAAAGGATCTATGGTTTTCCCTCGAGTCTTTCCCAAGAGGCTTTCCCACGAGGCTTTCCCACAGGGCTGTCCCACGTACACACGTGGTGGGAGTAGATCCTCGGCTTGAACGTCAAGGCAGTGCAGGGAAACCAGTTTCCTCTGGAATGGACTGACACATCTGGTGGACTCTTGGAATGGTGGCACGACCCTGTAGTTCCTCTCGCCTTTCCTGTGGAGAGCGCCTCCTCATGAGATGGGACGGGAACGCCGCGAATTCTTTCCCTACGAAACAGGGAAAGGATCCCTCATCTCGAGCTAGGAGGCGGAAACGGGGCGCCCCTGGATGTGTGCACGACCCTAATGCTTCCTCTCGAGTGGAGACGGGTATGTCGGGGAACTTCTTGAGTTGCAGCAAGGGTGTGAAGGACCCTTTGGAAGTTCCAGTGGTTAGATGTGATTAGCCTCGAGAAACCTCAGCGGAATTTGGCCTCATCTCGCCTGGAGGGCAAAACCTCCTGGATTTTCTCGAGTTGTGGCACGTCTCTCGACTTACGACGGGGACCACGGGGACCCGCTCTGTTGGCCTCAGGAAAGGCCAGTTCCCATGCGAGTTCCTCGGGGGCCTCTCGGGATTCCTCTCCCGTCGATGCCGGGGCCTAAGACCTTGTGTGGAGTCGGGGCCGGAACCTGAGGATTCCTCTCCAGTGCTGACATGGATCTTGGGGTACTTCTGGAGTCTAACCAGGGAAGTCAGACCTCGTTTCGAATGCGGGCATGCACTTGCGCTTTCCTCCAGAGCGGTAGCAGCAGTGTCACGCAGTCCGCCGCGTGGATCAAAGGATCTATGGTTTTCCCTCGAGTCTTTCCCAAGAGGCTTTCCCACGAGGCTTTCCCACAGGGCTGTCCCACGTACACACGTGGTGGGAGTAGATCCTCGGCTTGAACGTCAAGGCAGTGCAGGGAAACCAGTTTCCTCTGGAATGGACTGACACATCTGGTGGACTCTTGGAATGGTGGCACGACCCTGTAGTTCCTCTCGCCTTTCCTGTGGAGAGCGCCTCCTCATGAGATGGGACGGGAACGCCGCGAATTCTTTCCCTACGAAACAGGGAAAGGATCCCTCATCTCGAGCTAGGAGGCGGAAACGGGGCGCCCCTGGATGTGTGCGCGACCCTAATGCTTCCTCTCGAGTGGAGACGGGTATGTCGGGGAACTTCTTGAGTTGCAGCAAGGGTGTGAAGGACCCTTTGGAAGTTCCAGTGGTTAGATGTGATTAGCCTCGAGAAGCCTCAGCGGAAATGGGCCTCATCTCGCCTGGAGGGCAATACCTCCTGGAATTTCTCGAGTTGCGGCAGGTGCTCTCGACTTACGACGGGGACCTCGGGGACCCGCTCTGGTGGCCTCAGGAAAGGCCAGTCCCCATGCGAGTTCCTCGGGGGCCTCTCGGGATTCCTCTCTCGTCGATGCCGGGGCCTAAGACCTTGTGTGGAGTCGTGGCCGGAACCTGAGGATTCCTCTCCAGTGCTGACATGGATCTTGGGGTACTTCTGGAGTCTCCCCAGGGGAGTCAGTCCTCGTCTCGAATGCGGGCATGCACTTGCGCTTTCCTCCAAACCGGTAGCAGCAGTGTCACGCAGTCCGCCGCGTGGATCAAAGGATCTATGGTTTTCCTTCGAGTCTTTCCCATGAGGCTTTCCCACGAGGCTTTCCCACAGGGCTGTCCCACGTGCACACGTGGTGGGAGTCGATCCTCGGCTTGAACGTCAACGCAGTGCAGGGAAAACAGGTTCCTCTTGAATGGACTGACGCATCTGGGTGACTCTTGGAATGGTGGCACGACCCTGGAGTTCCTCTCGCCTTTCCTGTGGAGAGCGCCTCCTCTTGAGATGCGACGGGAACGCCGGGAATTCTTTCCCTACGAAACAGGGAAAGGATCCCTCATCTCGAGCTAGGAGGCGGAAACGGGGCTCCCCTGGAAGTGTGCGGGACCCTCGTGCTTCCTCTCGAGTGGAGACGGGTATGTCGGGGAACTTCTTGAGTTGCAGCAAGGGTGTGAAGGACCCTTTGGAAGTTCCAGTGGTTAGATGTGAGTAGCCTCGAGAAGCCTCAGCGGAAATGGGCCTCATCTCGCCTGGAGGGCATAACCTCCTCGATTTTCTCGAGTTGCAGCAGGTGCTCTCGACTTATGACGGGGACCTCGGGGACCCGCTCTGTTGGCCTCAGGAAAGGCCAGTCCCCATGCGAGTTCCTCTGCGGCCTCTCGGGATTCTTCTCCCGTCGATGCCAGGGCCTAAGACCTTGTGTGGATTCGGGGCCGGAACCTGAGGATTCCTCTCCAGTGCTGACATGGATCTTGGGGTACTTCTGGAGTCTCTCCAGGGGAGTCAGTCCTCGTCTCGAATGGGGGCATGCACTTGCGATTTCCTCCAGAGCGGTAACAGCAGTGTCACGCAGTCCGCCGCGTGGATCAAGGGATCTATGGCTTTCCCTCGAGTCTTTCCCACGAGGCTTTCCTACGAGGCTTTCCCACAGGGCTGTCCCACGTGCACACGTGGTGGGAGTCGATCCTCGGCTTGAACGTCAACGCAGTGCAGGGAAAACAGGTTCCTCTGGAATGGACTGACACATCTGGGGGACTCTTGGAATGGTGGCACGACCCTGGAGTTCCTCTCGCCTTTCCTGTGGAGAGCGCCTCCTCTTGAGATGCGACGGGAACGCCGGGAATTCTTTCCCTACGAAACAGGGAAAGGATCCCTCATCTCGAGCTAGGAGGCGGAAACGGGGCTCCCCTGGATGTGTGCGGGACCCTCGTACTTCCTCTCGAGTGGACACGGGTATGTTGGGGAACTTCTTGAGTTGCAGCAAGTGTGTGAAGGACCCTTTGGAAGTTCCAGTGGTTAGATGTGATTAGCCTCGAGAAGCCTCAGCGGAAATGGGCCTCATCTCCCCTGGAGGGCAAAACCTCCTGGATTTTCTCGAGTTGTGGCAGGTGCTCTCGACTTACGACGGGGACCTCAGGGACCCGCTCTGGTGGCCTCAGGAAAGGCCAGTCCCCATGCGAGTTCCTCGGGGGCCTCTCGGGTTTCCTCTCCCAAAGGGGCCGGGGCCTAAGACCTTGTGTGGAGTCGGGGCCAGAAACTGAGGATTCCTCTCCAGTGCTGACATGGATCTTGGGGTACTTCTGGAGTCTCCCCAGGGGAGTCAGTCCTCGTCTCGAATGCGGGCATGCACTTGCGCTTCCCTCCAGTGCGGTAGGAGCAGTGTCACGCAGTCTGCAGCGTGGATCAAAGGATCTATAGTTTTCCCTCGAGTCTTTCCCACGAGGCTTTCCCACGTGGCCTTCCCCCAGGGATGTCCCACGTGCACACGTGGTGGGAGTCGATCCTCGGCTTGAACGTCAAGGCAGTGCAGGGAAAACAGGTTCCTCTGGAATGGACTGACACATCTGGGGGACTCTTGGAGTGGTGGCAGGACCCTGGAGTTCCTCTCGCCTTTCCTGTGGAGAGCGCCTCCTCTTGAGATGCGACGGGAACGCCGGGAATTCTTTCCCTACGAAACAGGGAAAGGATCCCTCATCTCGCGCTAGGAGGCGGAAACGGGGCTCCCCTGGATGTGTGCGGGACCCTCGTGCTTCCTCTCGAGTGGAGACGGGTATGTCGGGGAACTTCTTGAGTTGCAGCAAGGGTGTGAAGGACCCTTTGGAAGTTCCAGTGGTTAGATGTGATTAGGCTCGAGAAGCCTCAGCGGAAATGGGCCTCATCTCGCCTCGAGGGCAAAACCTCCTGGATTTTCTCGAGTTGCGGCAGGTGCTCTCGACTTACGACGGAGACCTCAGGGACCCGCTCTGGTGGCCCCAGGGAAGGCCAGTCCCCATGCGAGTTCCTCGGGGTCCTCTCGGGATTCCTCTCCCGTCGATGACGGGGACTAAGACCTTGTGTGGAGTCGGGGCCGGAACCTGAGGATTCCTCTCCAGTGTTGACATGGATCTTGGGGTACTTCTGGAGTCTCCCCAGGGGAGTCAGTCCTCGTCTCGAATGCGGGCATGCACTTGGGCTTTCCTCCAGAGCGGTAGAAGCAGTGTCACGCAGTCCGCCGCGTGGATCAAAGGATCTATGGTTTTCCCTCTAGTCTTTCCCACGAGGCTGTCCCACGAGGCTTTCCCACAGGGCTGTCCCACGTGCACACGTTGTGGGAGTCGATCCTCGGCTTGAACGTCAAGGCAGTTCAGGGAAAACAGGTTCCTCTGGAATGGACTGACACATCTGGGGGACTCTTGGAATGGTGGCACGACCCTGGAGTTCCTCTAGCCTTTCCTGTGGAGAGCGCCTCTTCTTGAGATGCGACGGGAACGCCCGGAATTCTTTCCCTACGAAACAGGGATAGGATCCCTCATCTCGAACTAGGAGGCGGAAACGGCGCTCCCCTGGATGTGTGTGGCACCCCACGTGCTTCCTCTCGAGTGGAGACGGGTATGTCGCGGAACTGCTTGAGTTGCAGCAAGGGTGTGAAGGACCCTTTGGAAGTTCCAGTGGTTAAATGTGATTAGCCTCGAGAAGCCTCAGCGGAAATGGGCCTCATCTCGCCTGGAGGGCAAAACCTCATGGATTTTCTCGAGTTGCGGCAGGTGTTCTCGACTTACGACGGGGACCTCAGGGACCCGCTCTGGTGGCCTCAGGAAAGGCCAGTCCCCATGCGAGTTCCTCGGGGGCCTCTCGGGATTCCTCTCCCGTCGATGCCGAGGCTTAAGACTTTGTTTGGGTTGAGGCCGGAACCTGAGGATTACTCTCCAGTGCTGACATGGATCTTGGGGTACTTCTGGAGTCTCCCCAGGGGAGTCAGTCCTCGTCTCGAATGCGGGCATGCTCTTGCGCTTCCCTCCAGTGCGGTAGGAGCAGTGTCATGCAGTCCGCCCCTTGGATCAAAGGATCTATTGTTTTCCCTCGAGTCTTTCCCACGAGGCTTTCCCACGAGGCTTTCCCACAGGGCTGTCCCACGTACACACGTGGTGGGAGTCGATCCTCGGCTTGAATGTCAAGGCAGTGCTGTGAAAACAGGTTACTCTGGTATGGACTGACACATCTGGGGGACTCTTGGAATGGTGGCACGACCCTTTAGATCCTCTCGCCTTTCCTGTGGAGAGCGCCTCCTCTTGAGATGCGACGGAAACGCCGGGAATTCTTTCCCTACGAAACAGGGAAAGGATCCCTCATCTCGAGCTAGGAGGCGGAAACGGGGCACCCCTGGATGTGTGCGGGACCCTCGTGGTTCCTCTCGAGTGGAGACGGGTATGTTGGGGAACTTCTTGAGTTGCAGTAAGGGTGTGAAGGACCTTTTGGAAGTTCCAGTGGTTAGATGAGATTAGCCTCGAGAAGCCTCAGCGGAAATGGGCCTCATCTCGCCTGGAGGGCAAAACCTCCTGGATTTTCTCGAGTTGCGGCAGGTGCTCTCGACTTACGACGGGGACCTCGGGGACCTGCTCTGGTGGCCTCAGGAAAGGCCAGTCCTCATGAGAGTTCCTCGGGGGCCTCTCGGGATTCCTCTCCCGTCGATGCCGGGGCCTAAGACCTTGTGTGGAGTCGGGGCCGGAACCTGAGGATTCCTCTGCAGTGCTGACAAGGATCTTGGGATACTTCTGGAGTCTCCCCAGGGGAGTCAGTCCTCGTCTCGTATGCGGACATGCACTTGCTCTTACCTCCAGAGCGGTAGCAGCAGTGTCACGCAGTTCCCCGCGTCGATCAAAGGATCTATGGTTTTCCCTCGAGTCTTTCCCACGAGTCTTTCCCACGAGGCTTTCCCACAGGGCTGTCCCACGTGCACACGTGGTGGGAGTCGATCCTCCGCTTGAACGTCAAGGCAGTGCAGGGAAAACAGGTTCCTCTGGAATGGACTGACACATCTGGGGGACCCTTGAATGGTGACACGACCCTGGAGTTCTTCTCGCCTTTCCTGTGGAGAGTGCCTCCTCTTGCGATGCGACGGGAACGCCGGGAATTCTTTCCCTACGAAACAGGGAAAGATCCCTCATCTCGAGCTAGGAGGCGGAAACGGGGCTCCCCTGGATGTGTGCGGGACCCTCGTGCTTCCTCTCAAGTGGAGATGGGTATGTCGGGGAACTTCTTGAGTTGCAGCAAGGGTGTGAAGGACCCTTTGGAAGTTCCAGTGGTTAGACGTGATTAGCCTCGAGAAGCCTCAGCGGAAATGGGCCTCATCTCGCCTGGAGGGCAAAACCTCCTGGATTTTCTCGAGTTGCGGCACGTGCTCTTGACTTACGACGGGGACCTCAGGGACTCGCTCTTGTGGCCTCAGGAAAGGCCAGTCCCCATGCGAGTTCCTCGGGGGCCTCTCGGGATTCCTCTCCCGACGATGCCGGGGCCTAAGACCTTGTGTGGAGTTGGGGCCAGAACCTGAGGATTCCTCTCCAGTGCTGACATGGATCTTGGGGTACTTCTGGAGTCTAACCAGGGGAGTCAGTCCTCTTCTCGAATGCGGGCATGCACTTGCGCTTTCCTCCAGTGCGCTAGCAGCAGTGTCACGCAGTCTGCCGCGTGGATCAAAGGATCTATGGTTTTCCCTCGAGTCTTTCCCTAGAGGCTTTCCCACGATGCTTTCCCACAGGTCTGTCCCACGTGCACACGTGGTGGGAGTCGATCCTCGTCTTGAACGTCAAGGCAGTGCAGGGAAAACAGGTTCCTCTGGAATGGACTGACATATCTGGGTGACTCTTGGAATGGTGGCACGACCCTGGAGTTCCTCTCGCCTTTCCTGTGGAGAGCGCCTCCTCTTGAGATGCGACGGAACGCCGGGAATTCTTTCCCTACGAAACAGGGAAAGGATCCCTCATCTCGAGCTAGGAGGTGGAAACGGGGCTCCCCTGGATGTGTGCGGGACCCTCGTGCTTCCTCTCGAGTGGAGACGGGTATGTCGGGGAACTTCTTGAGTTGCAGCAAGGGTGTGAAGGACCCTTTGGAAGTTCCAGTGGTTAGATGTCATTAGCCTCGAGAAGCCTCAGCGGAAATGGGCCTCATCTCGCCTGGAGGGCAAAACCTCCAGCATTTTCTCGAGTTGTGGCGGGTGCTCTCGACTTACGACGGGGACCTCAGGGACCCGCTCTGGTGGCCTCAGTAAAGGCCAGTCCCCATGCGAGTTCCTCGGGGGCCTCTCAGGATTCCTCTCCCGTCGATGCCGGGGCCTAAAACCTTGTGTGGAGTCGGGGCCGGAACCTGAGGATTCCTCTCCAGTGCTGACATGGATCTTGGGGTACTTCTGGAGTCTCCCCAGGGGAGTCAGTCCCCGTCTCGAATGCGGGCATGCACTTGCGCTTTCCTCCAGAGCGGTAGCAGCAGTGTCACGCAGTCCCCCCCGTGGATCAAAGGATCTATTGTTTTCCCTCGAGTCTTTCCCACGAGGCTTTCCCACGAGGCTTTCCCACAGGGCTGTCCCACGTACACACGTGGTGGGAGTCGATCCTCCGCTTGAATGTCAAGGCAGTGCTGTGAAAACAGGTTATTCTGGTATGGACTGACACATCTGGGGAACTCTTGGAATGGTGGCACGACCCTGGAGTTCCTCTCGCCTTTCCTGTGGAGAGCGCCTCCTCTTGAGATGCGACGGGAACGCCGGGAATTCTTTCCCTACGAAACAGGGAAAGGATCCCTCATCTCGAGCTAGGAGGCGGAAACGGGGCACCCCTGGATGTGTGCGGGACCCTCGTGCTTCCTCTCGAGTGGAGACGGTTATGTCGGGGAACTTCTTGAGTTGCAGTAAGGGTGTGAAGGACCTTTTGGAAGTTCCAGTGGTTAGATGAGATTAGCCTCGAGAAGCCTCAGCGGAAATGGGCCTCATCTCGCCTGGAGGGCAAAACCTCCTGGATTTTCTCGAGTTGCGGCAGGTGCTCTCGACTTCGACGGGGATCTCAGGGACCCGCTCTGGTGGCCCCAGGAAAGGCCAGTCCCCATGCGAGTTCCTCGGGGGCCTCTCGGGATTCCTCTCCCGTCGATGCCGGGGCCTAAGACCTTGTGTAGAGTTGGGGCCGGAACCTGAGGATTCCTCTCCAGTGCTGACATGGATCTTGGGGTACTTCTGGAATCTCCCCAGGGGAGTCAGTCCTCTTCCCGAATGCGGGCATGTACTTGCGCTTTCCTCCAGAGTGGTAACAGCAGTGTCACCCAGTCCGCCACGTGGATCAAGGTATCTATGGCTTTCCCTCGAGGCTTTCCCACGATGCTTTCACACAGGACTGTCCCACGTGCCACCGTGGTGGGAGTGGATCCTCGGCATGAACGTCGAGGCAGTGCAGGGAAAACAGGTTCCTCTATAATGGACTGACACATCTGGGGGACTCTTGGAATGGTTGCACGACCCTGGAGTTCCTCTCGCCTTTCCTGTGGAGAGCGCCTGCTCTTGAGATGCGACGGAATGCCGGGAATTCTTTCTCTACGAAACAGGGAAAGGATCCCTCATCTCGAGCTAGGAGGCGGAAACGGGGCTCCCCTGGATGTGTGCGGGACACTCGTGCTTCCCCTCGACTGGAGACGGGTATGTCGGGAAACTTCATGACTTGCAGCATGGGAGTGAAGGACCCTTTGGATGTTCCAGGGGTTAGATGTGATTAGCCTCGAGAAGCCTCAGCGGAAATGGGCCTCATATCGCTTGGAGGGCAAAACCTCCTGGATTTTCTCGAGTTGCGGCAGGTGCTCTCGACTTACGACGGGGACCTCAGGGACCCGCTCTGGTGGCCTCAGGAAAGGCCAGTCCCCATGCGAGTTCCTCGGGGGCCACTCGGGATTCCTCTCCCGTCGATGCCGGGGCCTAAGACCTTGTGTGGAGTCGGGGCTGGAACCTGAGGATTCCTCTCCAGTTCTGACATGGATCTTGGGGTACTTCTGGAGTCTCCCCAGGGGAGTCAGTCCTCGTCTCGAATGCGCGCATGCACTTGCTCTTTCCTCCAGAGCGGTAGCAGCAGTGTCACCCAGTCCGCCACGTGGATCAAAGGATCTATGGTTTTCCCTAGAGTCTTTCCCACGAGGCTTTCCCACGAGGCTTTCCCACAGGGCTGTCCCACGTGCACACGTGGTGGGAGTCGATCCTCCGCTTGAACGTCAAGGCAGTGCAGGGAAAACAGGTTCCTCTGGAATGGACTGACACATCTGGGGGCTCTTGGAATGGTGACACGACCCTGGAGTTCTTCTCGCCTTTCCTGTGGAGAGCGCCTCCTCTTGAGATGCGACGGGAACGCCGGGAATTCTTTCCCTACGAAACAGGGAAAGGTTCCCTCATCTCGAGCTAGGAGGTGGAAACGGGGCTCCCCTGGATGTGTGCGGGACCCCACGTGCTTCCTCTCGAGTGGAGACGGGTATGTCGGGGAACTTCTTGAGTTGCAGTAAGGGTGTGAAGGACCCTTTGGAAGTTCCAGTGGTTATATGAGATTAGCCTCGAGAAGCCTCAGCGGAAATGGGCCTCATCTCGCCTGGAGGGCAAAACCTCCTGGATTTTCTCGAGTTGCGGCAGGTGCTCTCGACTTCGACGGGGACCTCAGGGACCCGCTCTGGTGGCCCCAGGAAAGGCCAGTCCCCATGCGAGTTCCTCGGGGGCCTCTCGGGATTCCTCTCCCGTCGATGCCGGGGCCTAAGACCTTGTGTGGAGTTGGGGCCGGAACCTGAGGATTCCTCTCCAGTGCTGACATGGATCTTGGGGTACTTCTGGAATCTCCCCAGGGGAGTCAGTCCTCGTCTCGAATGCGGGGATCCACTTGCGCTTTCCTCCAGAATGGTAACAGCACTGTCACCCAGTCCGCCGCGTGGATCAATGTATCTATGGCTTTCCCTCGAGGCTTTCCCACGATGCTTTCACACAGGAAAGTCCCACGTGCCACCGTGGTGGGAGTGGATCCTCGGCATGAACGTCGAGGCAGTGCAGGGAAAACAGGTTCCTCTGGAATGGACTGACACATCTGGGGGACTCTTGGAATTGTGGCACGACCCTGGAGTTCCTCTCGCCTTTCCTGTGGAGAGCGCCTCCTCTTGAGATGCGACGGGAATGCCGGGAATTCTTTCTCTACGAAACAGGGAAAGGATCCCTCATCTCGAGCTAGGAGGCGGAAACGGGGCTCCCCTGGATGTGTGCGGGACACTCGTGCTTCCTCTCGAGTGGAGACGGGTATGTCGGGGAACTTCATGACTTGCAGCATGGGAGTGAAGGACCCTTTGGAAGTTCCAGGGGTTAGATGTGATTAGCCTCGAGAAGCCTCAGCGGAAATGGGCCTCATCTCGCCTGGAGGGCAAAACCTCCTGGATTTTCTCGAGTTGCGGCAGGTGCTCTAGACATACGACGGGGACCTCAGGGACCCGCTCTGGTGGCCTCAGGAAAGGCCAGTCCCCATGCGAGTTCCTCGGGGGCCTCTCGGGATTCCTCTCCCGTCGATGCCGGGGCCTAAGACCTTGTGTGGATTCGGGGCCGGAACCTGAGGATTCCTCTCCAGTGCTGACATGGATCTTGGGGTACTTCTGGAGTCTCCCCAGGGGAGTCAGTCCTCGTCTCGAATGCGGGCATGCACTTGCTCTTTCCTCCAGAGCGGTAGCAGCAGTGTCACACATTCCGCCGATTGGATCAAGGGATCTATGGCTTTCCCTCGAGTCTTTCCCACGAGGCTTTCCCACGAGGCTTTCCCACAGGGCTGTCCCACGTGCACAAGTGGTGGGAGTCGATCCTCGGCTTGAACGTCAAGGCAGTGCAGGGAAAAAACGTTCCTCTATAATGGACTGACACATCTGGGGGACTCTTGGAATGGTGGCATGACCCTGGAGTTCCTCTCGCCTTTCCTGTGGAGAGCGCCTCCTCTTGAGATGCGACGGGAACGCCGGGAATTCTTTCCCTACGAAACAGGGAAAGGATCCCTCATCTCGAGCTAGGAGGCGGAAACGGGGCTCCCCTGGATGTGTGCGGGACCCTCGTGCTTCCTCTCGAGGGGAGACGGGTATGTCGGGGAACTTCTTGAGTTGCAGCAAGGGTGTGAAGGACCCTTTGGAAGTTCCAGTGGTTAGATGTGATTAGCCTCCAGAAGCCTCAGCGGAAATGGGCCTCATCTCGCTTGGAGGGCAAAACCTCCTGGATTTTCTCGAGTTGCGGCAGGTGCTCTCGACTTACGACGGGGACCTCGGGGACCTGCTCTGGTGGCCTCAGGAAAGGCCAGTCCTCATGAGAGTTCCTCGGGGGCCTCTCGGGATTCCTCTCCCGTCGATGCCGGGGCCTAAGACCTTGTGTGGAGTCGGGGCCGGAACCTGAGGATTCCTCTGCAGTGCTGACAAGGATCTTGGGGTACTTCTGGAGTCTCCCCAGGGGAGTCAGTCCTCGTCTCGTATGCGGACATGCACTTGCTCTTACCTCCAGAGCGGTAGCAGCAGTGTCACGCAGTCCCCCGCGTGGATCAAAGGATCTATGGTTTTCCTTCGAGTCTTTCCCACGAGGCTTTCCCACGAGGCTTTCCCACAGGGCTGTCCCACGTGCACACGTGGTGGGAGTCGATCCTCCGCTTGAACGTCAAGGCAGTGCAGGGAAAACAGGTTCCTCTGGAATGGACTGACACATCTGGGGGACCCTTGAATGGTGACACGACCCTGGAGTTCTTCTCGCCTTTCCTGTGGAGAGTGCCTCCTCTTGCGATGCGACGGGAACGCCGGGAATTCTTTCCCTACGAAACAGGGAAAGGATCCCTCATCTCGAGCTAGGAGGCGGAAACGGGGCTCGCCTGGATGTGTGCGGGACCCTCGTGCTTCCTCTCAAGTGGAGATGGGTATGTCGGGGAACTTCTTGAGTTGCAGCAAGGGTGTGAAGGACCCTTTGGAAGTTCCAGTGGTTAGATGTGATAAGCCTCGTGAAGCCTCAGCGGAAATGGGCCTCATCTCGCCTGGAGGGCAAAACCTCCTGGATTTTCTCGAGTTGCGGCACGTGCTCTTGACTTACGACGGGGACCTCAGGGACTCGCTCTTGTGGCCTCAGGAAAGGCCAGTCCCCATGCGAGTTCCTCGGGGGCCTCTCGGGATTCCTCTCCCGTCGATGCCGGGGCCTAAGACCTTGTGTGGAGTTGGGGCCAGAACCTGAGGATTCCTCTCCAGTGCTGACATGGATCTTGGGGTACTTCTGGAGTCTAACCAGGGGAGTCAGTCCTCTTCTCGAATGCGGGCATGCACTTGCGCTTTCCTCCAGTGCGCTAGCAGCAGTGTCACGCAGTCTGCCACGTGGATCAAAGGATCTATGTTTTTCCCTCGAGTCTTTCCCTAGAGGCTTTCCCACGATGCTTTCCCACAGGGCTGTCCCACGTGCACACGTGGTGGGAGTCGATCCTCGGCTTGAACGTCAAGGCAGTGCAGGGAAAACAGTTTCCTCTGGAATGGACTGACATATCTGGGTGACTCTTGGAATGGTGGCACGACCCTGGAGTTCCTCTCGCCTTTCCTGTGGAGAGCGCCTCCTCTTGAGATGCGACGGAACGCCGGGAATTCTTTCCCTACGAAACAGGGAAAGGATCCCTCATCTCGAGCTAGGAGGCGGAAACGGGGCTCCCCTGGATGTGTGCGGGACCCTCGTGCTTCCTATCGAGTGGAGACGGGTATGTCGGGGAACTTCTTGAGTTGCAGCAAGGGTGTGAAGGACCCTTTGGAAGTTCCAGTGGTTAGATGTGAGTAGCCTCGAGAAGCCTCAGCGGAAATGGGCCTCATCTCGCCTGGAGGGCAAAACCTCCAGCATTTTCTCGAGTTGCGGCGGGTGCTCTCGACTTACGACGGGGACCTCAGGGACCCGCTCTGGTGGCCTCAGTAAAGGCCAGTCCCCATGCGAGTTCCTTGGGGGCCTCTCAGGATTCCTCTCCCGTCGATGCCGGGGCCTAAGACCTTGTGTGGAGTCGGGGCCGGAACCTGAGGATTCCTCTCCAGTGCTGACATGGATCTTGAGGTACTTCTGGAGTCTCCCCAGGGGAGTCAGTCCCCGTCTCGAATGCGGGCATGCACTTGCGCTTTCCTCCAGAGCGGTAGCAGCAGTGTCACGCAGTCCGCCCCGTGGATCAAAGGATCTATTGTTTTCCCTCGAGTCTTTCCCACGAGGCTTTCACACAGGAACGTCCCACGTGCCACCGTGGTGGGAGTGGATCCTCGGCATGAACGTCGAGGCAGTGCAGGGAAAACAGGTTCCTCTGGAATGGACTGACACGTCTGGGGGACTCTTGGAATGGTGGCACAACCCTGGAGTTCCTCTCGCCTTTCCTGTGGAGAGCGCCTCCTCTTGAGATGCGACGGGAATGCCGGGAATTCTTTCCCTACGAAACAGGGAAAGGATCCCTCATCTCGAGCTAGGAGGCGGAAACGGGGCTCCCCTGGATGTGTGCGGGACACTCGTGCTTCCTCTCGAGTGGAGACGGGTATGTCGGGGAACTTCATGACTTGCAGCATGGGAGTGAAGGACCCTTTGGAAGTTCCAGTGGTTAGATGTGATTAGCCTCGAGAAGCCTCAGCGGAAATTGGCCGCACCTCGCCTTGATGGCAAAACCTCCTGGATTTTCTCGAGTTGCGGCACGGGCTCTCGACTTACGATGGGGACCTCAGGGACTCGCTCTGGTGGCCTCAGGAAAGGCCAGTCCCCATGCGAGTTCCTCGGGGGCCTCTCGGGATTCCTCTCCCGTCGATGCCGAGGCCTAAGACCTTGTGTGGATTCGGGGCCAGAACCTGAGGATTCCTCTCCAGTGCTGACATGGATCTTGGGCTACTTCTGGAGTCTCCCCAGGGGAGTCAGTCCTCGTCTCGAATGCGGGCATGCACTTGCGCTTCCCTCCATTGCGGTAGGAGCAGTGTCACGGAGTCTGCAGCGTGGATCAAAGGATCTATAGTTTTCTCTCTAGTCTTTCCCAAGAGGCTTTCCCACGAGGCGTTCCCCCAGGGATGTCCCACGTGCACACGTGGTGGGAGTCGATCCTCGGCTTGAACGTCAAGGCAGTGCAGGGAAAACAGGTTCCTCTGGAATGGACTGACACATCTGAGGGTCTCTTGTAATGTTGGCACGACCCTGGAGTTCCTCTCCCCTTTCCTGTGCAGAGCGCCTCCTCTTGAGATGCGACGGGAATGCCGGGAATTCTTTCCCTACGAAACAGGGAAAGGATCCCTCATCTCGAGCCAGGAGGCGGAAACGGGGCTCCCCTGGATGTGTGCGCGACCCTCGTGCTTCCTCTCGAGTGGAGACGGGTATGTCGGGGAACTTCTTGAGTTGCAGCAAGGGTGTGAAGGACCCTTTGGAAGTTCCAGTGGTTAGATGTGATTAGCCTCGAGAAGCCTCATCGGAAATGGGCCTCATCTCGCCTGGAGGGCAAAACCTCCTGGATTTTCCCGAGTTGCGGCAGGTGCTCTCGACTTACGACGGGGACCTCAGGGACCCGCTCTGGTGGCCTCAGGAAAGGCCAGTCCCCATGCGAGTTCCTCGGGGGCCTCTCGGGATTCCTCTCCCGTCGATGCCGGGGCCTAAGACCTTGTGTGGAGTCGGGGCCGGAACCTGAGGATTCCTCTCCAGTGCTGACATGGATCTTGGGCTACTTCTGGAGTCTCCCCAGGGGAGTCAGTCCTCGTCTCGAATGCGGGCATGCACTTGCGCTTTCCTCCAGAGCGGTAGCAGCAGTGTCACGCAGTCCGCTGCATGGATTAAAGGATCTATGGTTTTCCCTCGAGTCTTTCCCACGAGGCTTTCCCACAGGGTTGTCCCACGAGCACACGTGGTGGGAGTCGATCCTCGGCTTGAACGTCAACGCAGTGCAGGGAAAACAGGTTCCTCTGGAATGGACTGACACATCTGGGGGACTCTTGGAATGGTGATACGACCCTGGAGGTCCTCTCGCCTTTCCTGTGGAAAGCGACTCCTCTTGAGATGCGACGGGAATGCCGGGAATTCTTTCCCTACGAAACAGGGAAAGGATCCCTCATCTCGAGCTAGGAGGCGGAAACGGGGCTCCCCTGGATGTGTGCGGGACCCTCGTGCTTCCTCTCGAGTGGAGACGGGTATGTCGGGGAACTTCTGGACTTGCAGCAAGGGTGTGAAGGACCCTTTGGAAGTTCCAGTGGTTAGATGTGATTAGCCTCGAAAAGCCTCAGCGGAAATGGGCCTCATCTCGTCTGGAGGGCAAAACCTCCTGGATTATCTCGAGTTGCGGCAGGTGCTCTCGACTTACAACGGGTACCTCAGGGACCCGCTCTGGTGGCCTCAGGAAAGGCCAGTCCCCATGCGAGTTCCTCGAGGGCCTCTCTGGATTCCTCTCCCGTCGATGCCGGGGCCTAAGACCTTGTGTGGAGTCGGGCTCGGAACCTGAGTATTTCTCTCCAGTGCTGACATGGATCTTGGGGTACTTCTGGAGTCTCCCCAGGGGAGTCAGTCCTCGTCTCGAATGCGGGCATGCACTTGCGCTTTCCTCCAGAGCGGTAGCAGCAGTGTCACGCAGTCCGCCGCGTGGATCAAAGGATCTATGGTTTTCCCTCGAGTCTTTCCCACGAGGCTTTCCCACGATGCTTTCCCTCAGGGCTGTCCCACGTGCACACGTGGTGGGAGTCGATCCTCGGCTTGAACGTCAAGGCAGTTCAGGGAAAACAGGTTCCTCTGGAATGGACTGACACATCTGGGGGACTCTTGGAATGGTGGCACGACCCTGGAGTTCCTCTGGCCTTTCCTGTGGAGAGCGCCTCCTCTTGAGATGCGACGGGAACGCCGGGAATTCTTTCCCTACGAAACAGGGAAAGGATCCCTCATCTCGAGCTAGGAGGCGGAAACGGGGCTCCCCTGGAAGTGTGCGGGACCCTCGTGCTTCCTCTCGAGTGGAGACGGGTATGTCGGGGAACTTCTTGAGTTGCAGCAAGGGTGTGAAGGACCCTTTGGAAGTTCCAGTGGTTAGATGTGAGTAGACTCGAGAAGCCTCAGCGGAAATGGGCCTCATCTCGCCTGGAGGGCATAACCTCCTCGATTTTCTCGAGTTGCAGCAGGTGCTCTCGACTTATGACGGGGACCTCGGGGACCCGCTCTGGTGGCCTCAGGAAAGGCCAGTCCCCATGCGAGTTCCTCGAGGGCCTCTCGGGATTCCTCTCCCGTCGATGCCGGGGCCTAAGACCTTGTGTGGAGTCGGTCTCGGAACCTGAGGATTTCTCTACAGTGCTGACATGGATCTTGGGGTACTTCTGGAGTCTCCCCAGGGGAGTCAGTCCTCGTCTCGAATGCGGGCATGCACTTGCGCTTTCCTCCAGAGCGGTAGCAGCAGTGTCACGCAGTCCGCCGCGTGGATCAAAGGATCTATGGTTTTCCCTCGAGTCTTTCCCACGAGGCTTTCCCATGAGGCTTTCCCACAGGGCTGTCCCACGTGCACATGTGGTGGGAGTCGATCCTCGGCTTGAACGTCAAGGCAGTGCAGGGAAAACAGGTTCCTCTGGAATGGACTGACACATCTGGGGGACTCTTGGAATGGTGGCACGACCCTGGGGTTCCTCTCGCCTTTCCTGTGGAGAGCGCCTCCTCTTGAGATGCGACGGGAACGCCGGGAATTCTTTCCCTACGAAACAGCGAAAGGATCCCTCATCTCGAGCTAGGAGGCGGAAACGGGGCTCCCCTGGATGTGTGCGGGACCCTCGTGCTTCCTCTCGAGTGGAGACGGGTATGTCGGGGAACTTCTTGAGTTGCAGCAAGGGTGTGAAGGACCCTTTGGACGTTCCAGTGGTTAGATGTGATTAGCCTCGAGAAGCCTCAGCGGAAATGGGCCTCATCTCGCCTGGAGGGCAAAACCTCCTGGATTTTCTCGAGTTGCGGCAGGTGCTCTCGAATTACAACGGGGACCTCGGGGACCCGCTCTGGTGGCATCAGGAAAGGCCAGTCCCCATGCGAGTTCCTCGGGGGCCTCTTGGGATTCCTCTCCTGTCGATGCCGGGGCCTAAGACCTTGTGTGGAGTCGGGGCCCGAACCTGAGGATTCCTCTCCAGTGCTGACATGGATCTTGGGGTATTTCTGGAGTCTCCCCAGGGGAGTCAGTTCTCGTCTCGTATGCGGACATGCACTTGCGCTTACCTCCAGAACGGTAGCAGCAGTGTCACGCAGTCCGCCGCGTGGATCAAAGGATCTATGGTTTTCCCTCGAGTCTTTCCCACGAGGCTTTCCCATGAGGCTTTCCCACAGGGCTGTCCCACGTGCACACGTGGTGGGAGTCGATCCTCGGCTTGAACGTCAAGGCAGTGCAGGGAAAACAGGTTCCTCTGGAATGGACTGACACATCTGGGGGACTCTTGGAATGGTGGCACGACCCTGGGGTTCCTCTCGCCTTTCCTGTGGAGAGCGCCTCCTCTTGAGATGTGACGGGAACGCCGGGAATTCTTTCCCTACGAAACAGGGAAAGGATCCCTCATCTCGAGCTAGGAGGCGTAAACGGGGCTCCCCTGTATGTGTGCGGGACCCTCGTGCTTCCTCTCGAGTGGAGACGGGTATGTCGGGGAACTTCTTGAGTTGCAGCAAGGGTGTGAAGGACCCTTTGGAAGTTCCAGTGGTTAGATGTGATTAGCCTCGAGAAGCCTCAGCGGAAATGGGCCTCATCTCGCCTGGAGGGCAAAACCTCCTGGATTTTCTCGAGTTGCGGCAGGTGCTCTCGAATTACAACGGGGACCTCGGGGACCCGCTCTGGTGGCCTCAGGAAAGGCCAGTCCCCATGCGAGTTCCTCGGGGGCCTCTTGGGATTCCTCTCCTGTCGATGCCGGGTCCTAAGACCTTGTGTGGAGTCGGGGCCCGAACCTGAGGATTCCTCTCCAGTGCTGACATGGATCTTTGGGTACTTCTGGAGTCTCCCCAGGGGAGTCAGTCCTCGTCTCGTATGCGGACATGCACTTGCGCTTTCCTCCAGAGCGGTAGCAGCAGTGTCACGCAGTCTGCCGCGTTGATCAAAGGATCTATGGTTTTCCCTCGAGTCTTTCCCAAGAGGCTTTCCCAAGAGGCTTTCCCACAGGGCTGTCCCACGTGCACACGTGGTGGGAGTCGATCCTCGGCTTGAACGTCAAGGCAGTGCAGGGAAAACAGGTTCCTCTGGATTGGACTGACACATCTGGGGGACTCTTGGAATGGTGGCACGACCCTGGAGTTCCTCTCGCCTTTCCTGTGGAGAGCGCCTCCTCTTGAGATGCGACGGGAACGCCGGGAATTCTTTCCCTGCGAAACAGGGAACGGATCCCTCATGTCAAGCTAGGAGGCGGCAACGGGGCTCCCCTGGATGTGTGCGGACCCCATGTGCTTCCTCTCGAGTGGAGACGGGTATGTCGGGGAACTTCTTGCGTTGCAGCAAGGGTGTGAAGGACCCTTTGGAAGTTCCAGTGGTTAGATGTCTTTAGCCTCGAGAAGCCACAGCGGAAATGGGCCTCATCTCGCCTGGAGGGCAAAACCTCTGGATTTTCTCGAGTTGCGGCAGGTGCTCTCGACTGACGAGGGGACCTCAGGGACCCGCTCTGGTGGCCTCAGGAAAGGCCAGTCCCCATGCGAGTTCCTCGGGGGCCTCTCGGGATTCCTCTCCCGTCGATGCCGGGGCCTAAGACCTTGTGTGGAGTCGGGGCCCGAACCTGAGGACTCCTCTCCAGTGCTGACATGGATCTTGGGGTACTTCTGGAGTCTCCCCAGGGGAGTCCGTCCTCGTCTCGAATGCGGGCATGTACTTGCGCTTTCCTCCAGAGCGGTAGCAGCAGTGTCACGCAGTCCGCCGCGTGGATCAAAGGATCTATGGTTTTCCCTCGAGTCTTTCCCACGAGGCTTTCCCACGAGGCTTTCCCACAGGGCTGTCCCACGTGCACACGTGGTGGGAGTCTATCCTCGGCTTGAACGTAAAGGCAGTGCAGGGAAAACAGGTTCCTCTAATGGACTGATACATCTGGGGGACTCTTGGAATGGTGGCACGACCCTGGAGTTCCTCTCGCCTTTCCTGTGGAGACCACCTCCTCTTGAGATGCGACGGGAACGCCGGGAATTCGTTCCCTACGAAGCAGGGAAAGGATCCCTCATCTCGAGCTAGGAGGCGGAAACGGGGCTCCCCTGGATGTGTGCGGGACCCTCGTGCTTCCTCTCGAGTGGAGACGGGTATGTCGGGGAACTTCTGGACTTGCAGCAAGGGTGTGAAGGACCCTTTGGAAGTTCCAGTGGTTAGATGTGATTATCCTCGAGAAGCCTCAGCGGAAATGGGCCTCATCTCGCCTGGAGGGCAAAACCTCCTGGATTTTCTCGAGTTGCGGCAGGTGCTCTCGACTTACGACGGGGACCTCAGAGACCCGCTCTGGTGGCCTCAGGAAAGGCCAGTCCCCATGCGAGTTCCTCGGGGGCCTCTCGGGATTCCTCTCCCGTCGATGCCGGGGCCTAAGACCTTGTGTGGAGTCGGGGCCGGAACCTGAGGATTCCTCTACAGTGCTGACACTGATCTTGGGCGACTTCTGGAGTCTTCCAAGGGAAGTCAGTCCTCGTCTCGAATGCGGAATGTACTTGCGCTTCCCTCCAGAGCGGTAGCAGCAGTGTCACGCAGTCCGCCACGTGGATCGAAGCATCTATGGTTTTCCCTCGAGTCTTTCCCGGGAGGCTTTCCTACGAGGCTTTCCCACAGAGCTGTCCCACATGCACACGTGGTGGGAGTCGATCCTCGGCTTGAACGTCAAGGCAGTGCAGGGAAAACAGGTTCCTCTGGAATGGACTGACACATCTGGTGGACTCTTGGAATGGTGGCACGACCCTGGAGTTCCTCTCGCCTTTCCTATGGAGAGCGCCTCCTCTTGAGATGCGACGGGAACGCCGGGAATTCTTTCCCTACGAAACAGGGAAAGGATCCCTCATCTCCAGCTAGGCGGCGGAAACGGGGCTCCCCTGGATGTGTGCGCGACCCTCGTGCTTCCTCTCGAGTGGAGACGGGTATGTCGGGGAACTTCTTGAGTTGCAGCAAGGGTGTGAAGGACCCTTTGGAATTTCCAGTGGTTAGATGTGATTAGCCTCGAGAAGCCTCAGCGGAAATAGGCCTCATCTCGCCTGGAGGGCAATACCTCCTGGAATTTCTCGAGTTGCGGCAGGTGCTCTCGACTTACGACGGGGACATCGGGGACCCGCTCTGGTGGCCTCAGGAAAGGCCAGTCCCCATGGAAGTTCCTCGGGGGCCTCTCGGGATTCCTCTCCCGTCGATCCCGGGGCCTAAGACCTTGTGTGGAGTCGGGGCCGGAACCTGAGGATTCCTTTCCAGTGCTGACATGGATCTTGGGCTACTTCTGGAGTCTCCCCAGGGGAGTCAGTCCTCGTCTCGAATGCGGGCATGCACTTGCGCTTTCCTCCAGAGCGGTAGCAGCAGTGTCACGCAGTCCGCCGCGTGGATCAAAGGATCTATGGTTTTCCCTCGAGTCTTTCCCACGAGGCTTTCCCAAGAGGCTTTCCCACAGGGCTGTCCCACGTGCACACGTGGTGGGAGTGGATCCTCGGCTTGAACGTCAAGGCAGTGCAGGGAAAACAGGTTCCTCTGGAATGGACTGACACATCTGGGGGACTCTTGGAATGGTGGCACGACCCTGGAGTTCCTCTCGCCTTTCCTGTGGAGAGCGCCTCCTCTTGAGATGCGACGGGAACGCCGTGAATTCTTTCCCTACGAAACAGGGAAAGGATGCCTCATTTCGAGCTAGGCGGCGGAATCGGTGCTCCCCTTGATGTGTGCGCGACCCTCGTGCTTCCTCTCGAGTGCAGACTGGTATGTCAGTGAAGTTCTTGAGTTGCAGCAAGGGTGTGAAGGACCCTTTGGAAGTTCCAGTGGTTAGATGTGATTAGCCAGGAGAAGCCTCAGCGGAAATGGGCCTCATCTCGCCTGGAGGGCAAAACCTCCTGGATTTTCTCGAGTTGCGGCAGGTGCTCTCGACTTACGACAGTGACCTCGGGGACCCGCTCTGGTGGCCTCAGGAAAGGCCAGTCCCCATGCGAGTTCCTCTGGGGCCTCTAGGGATTCCTCTCCTGTCGATGCCGGGGCCTAAGACCTTGTGTGGAGTCGGGGCCGGAACCTGAGGATTCCTCTCCAGTGCTGACATGGATCTTGGGGTACTTCTGGCGTCTCTCCAGGGGAGTCAGTCCTCGTCTCGAATGCGGGCATGCACTTGCGCTTTCCTCCAGAGCGGTAGCAGCAGTGTCACGCAGTCCGCCGCGTGGATCAAAGGATCTATGGTTTTCCCTCGAGTCTTTCCCACGAGGCTTTCCCAAGAGGCTTTCCCACAGGGCTGTCCCACGTGCACACGTGGTGGGAGTCGATCCTCGGCTTGAACGTCAAGGCAGTGCAGGGAAAACAGTTTCCTCTGGAATGGTCTGACACATCTGGGGGACTCTTGGAATGGTGGCACGACCCTGGAGTTCCTCTCGCCTTTCCTGTGGAGAGCGCCTCCTCTTGAGATGCGACGGGAACGCCGGGAATTCTTTCCCTACGAAACAGGGAAAGGATCCCTCATCTCGAGCTAGGCGGCGGAAACGGGGCTCCCCTGGATGTGTGCGCGACCCTCGTGCTTCCTCTCGAGTGGAGACGGGTATGTCGGGGAACTTCTTGAGTTGCAGCAAGGGTGTGAAGGACCCTTTGGAAGTTCCAGTGGTTAGATGAGATTAGCCTCGAGAAGCCTCAGCGGGAATGGACCTCATCTCGCCTGGAGGGCAAAACCTCCTGGATTTTCTCGAGTTGCGGCCGGTGCTCTCGACTTTCGTCGGGGACCTCAGGGACCCGCTCTGGTGGCCCCAGGAAAGGCCAGTCCCCATGCGAGTTCCTCGGCGGCCTCTCGGGATTCCTCTCCCGTCGATGCCGGGGCCTAAGACCTTGTGTGGAGTTACGGCCGGAACCTGAGGATTCCTCTGCAGTGCTGACATGGATCTTGGGGTACTTCTGGAGTCTCCCCAGGGGAGTCATTCCTCGTCTCGAATGCGGGCATGCACTTGCGCTTTCCTCCAGAGTGGTAACAGCAGTGTCCCCCAGTCTGCCGCGTGGATCAAGGTATCTATGGCTTTCCCTCGACGCTTTCCCATGATGCTTTCACACAGGGCTGTCCCACGTGCCACCGTGGTGGGAGTGGATCCTCGGCATGAACGTCGAGGCAGTGCACGGAAAATACATTACTCTGGAATGGACTGACACATCTGGGGGACTCTTGGAATGGTGGCATTACCCTGGAGTTCCTCTCGCCTTTCCTGTGGAGAGCGCCTCCTCTTGAGATGCGACGGGAACGCCGGGAATTCTTTCCCTACGAAACAGGGAAAGGATCCTCATCTCGAGCTAGGAGGCGGAAACGGGGCTCCCCTGGATGTGTGCGGGACCCTCGTGCTTCCTCTCGAGTGGAGACGGGTATGTCGGGGAACTTCTTGAGTTGCAGCAAGGGTGTGAAGGACCCTTTGGAAGTTCCAGTGGTTAGATGTGATTATCCTCGAGAAGCCTCAGCGGAAATGGGCCTCATCTCGCCTGGAGGGCAAAACCTCCTGGATTTTCTCGAGTTGCGGCAGGTGCTCTCGACTTACGACGGGGACCTCAGAGACCCGCTCTGGTGGCCTCAGGAAAGGCCAGTCCCCATGCGAGTTCCTCGGGGGCCTCTCGGGATTCCTCTCCCGTCGATGCCGGGGCCTAAGACCTTGTGTGGAGTCGGGGCCGGAACCTGAGGATTCCTCTACAGTGCTGACACTGATCTTGGGCGACTTCTGGAGGCTTCCAAGGGAAGTCAGTCCTCGTCTCGAATGCGGAATGTACTTGCGCTTCCCTCCAGAGCGGTAGCAGCAGTGCCACGCAGTCCGCCACGTGGATCGAAGCATCTATGGTTTTCCCTCGAGTCTTTCCCGGGAGGCTTTCCTACGAGGCTTTCCCACAGAGCTGTCCCACATGCACACGTGGTGGGAGTCGATCCTCGGCTTGAACGTCAAGGCAGTGCTGGGAAAACAGGTTCCTCTGGAATGGACTGACACATCTGGGGGACTCTTGGAATGGTGGCACGACCCTGGAGTTCCTCTCGCCTTTCCTATGGAGAGCGCCTCCTCTTGAGATGCGACGGGAACGCCGGGAATTCTTTCCCTACGAAACAGGGAAAGGATCCCTCATCTCCAGCTAGGCGGCGGAAACGGGGCTCCCCTGGATGTGTGCGCGACCCTCGTGCTTCCTCTCGAGTGGAGACGGGTATGTCGGGGAACTTCTTGAGTTGCAGCAAGGGTGTGAAGGACCCTTTGGAATTTCCAGTGGTTAGATGTGATTAGCCTCGAGAAGCCTCAGCGGAAATAGGCCTCATCTCGCCTGGAGGGCAATACCTCCTGGAATTTCTCGAGTTGCGGCAGGTGCTCTCGACTTACGACGGGGACATCGGGGACCCGCTCTGGTGGCCTCAGGAAAGGCCAGTCCCCATGGAAGTTCCTCGGGGGCCTCTCGGGATTCCTCTCCCGTCGATCCCGGGGCCTAAGACCTTGTGTGGAGTCGGGGCCGGAACCTGAGGATTCCTTTCCAGTGCTGACATGGATCTTGGGCTACTTCTGGAGTCTCCCCAGGGGAGTCAGTCCTCGTCTCGAATGCGGGCATGCACTTGCGCTTTCCTCCAGAGCGGTAGCAGCAGTGTCACGCAGTCCGCCGCGTGGATCAAAGGATCTATGGTTTTCCCTCGAGTCTTTCCCACGAGGCTTTCCCAAGAGGCTTTCCCACAGGGCTGTCCCACGTGCACACATGGTGGGAGTGGATCCTCGGCTTGAACGTCGAGGCAGTGCACGGAAAATACATTACTCTGGAATGGACTGACACATCTGGGGGACTCTTGGAATGGTGGCATTACCCTGGAGTTCCTCTCGCCTTTCCTGTGGAGAGCGCCTCCTCTTGAGATGCGACGGGAACGCCGGGAATTCTTTCCCTACGAAACAGGGAAAGGATCCTCATCTCGAGCTAGGAGGCGGAAACGGGGCTCCCCTGGATGTGTGCGGGACCCTCGTGCTTCCTCTCGAGTGGAGACGGGTATGTCGGGGAACTTCTTGAGTTGCAGCAAGGGTGTGAAGGACCCTTTGGAAGTTCCAGTGGTTAGATGTGATTATCCTCGAGAAGCCTCAGCGGAAATGGGCCTCATCTCGCCTGGAGGGCAAAACCTCCTGGATTTTCTCGAGTTGCGGCAGGTGCTCTCGACTTACGACGGGGACCTCAGAGACCCGCTCTGGTGGCCTCAGGAAAGGCCAGTCCCCATGCGAGTTCCTCGGGGGCCTCTCGGGATTCCTCTCCCGTCGATGCCGGGGCCTAAGACCTTGTGTGGAGTCGGGGCCGGAACCTGAGGATTCCTCTACAGTGCTGACACTGATCTTGGGCGACTTCTGGAGTCTTCCAAGGGAAGTCAGTCCTCGTCTCGAATGCGGAATGTACTTGCGCTTCCCTCCAGAGCGGTAGCAGCAGTGCCACGCAGTCCGCCACGTGGATCGAAGCATCTATGGTTTTCCCTCGAGTCTTTCCCGGGAGGCTTTCCTACGAGGCTTTCCCACAGAGCTGTCCCACATGCACACGTGGTGGGAGTCGATCCTCGGCTTGAACGTCAAGGCAGTGCAGGGAAAACAGGTTCCTCTGGAATGGAATGACACATCTGGGGGACTCTTGGAATGGTGGCACGACCCTGGAGTTCCTCTCGCCTTTCCTATGGAGAGCGCCTCCTCTTGAGATGCGACGGGAACGCCGGGAATTCTTTCCCTACGAAACAGGGAAAGGATCCCTCATCTCCAGCTAGGCGGCGGAAACGGGGCTCCCCTGGATGTGTGCGCGACCCTCGTGCTTCCTCTGGAGTGGAGACGGGTATGTCGGGGAACTTCTTGAGTTGCAGCAAGGGTGTGAAGGACCCTTTGGAATTTCCAGTGGTTAGATGTGATTAGCCTCGAGAAGCCTCAGCGGAAATAGGCCTCATCTCGCCTGGAGGGCAATACCTCCTGGAATTTCTCGAGTTGCGGCAGGTGCTCTCGACTTACGACGGGGACATCGGGGACCCGCTCTGGTGGCCTCAGGAAAGGCCAGTCCCCATGGAAGTTCCTCGGGGGCCTCTCGGGATTCCTCTCCCGTCGATCCCGGGGCCTAAGACCTTGTGTGGAGTCGGGGCCGGAACCTGAGGATTCCTTTCCAGTGCTGACATGGATCTTGGGCTACTTCTGGAGTCTCCCCAGGGGAGTCAGTCCTCGTCTCGAATGCGGGCATGCACTTGCGCTTTCCTCCAGAGCGGTAGCAGCAGTGTCACGCAGTCCGCCGCGTGGATCAAAGGATCTATGGTTTTCCCTCGAGTCTTTCCCACGAGGCTTTCCCAAGAGGCTTTCCCACAGGGCTGTCCCACGTGCACACATGGTGGGAGTGGATCCTCGGCTTGAACGTCAAGGCAGTGCAGGGAAAACAGGTTCCTCTGGAATGGACTGACACATCTGGGGGACTCTTGGAATGGTGGCACGACCCTGGAGTTCCTCTCGCCTTTCCTGTGGAGAGCGCCTCCTCTTGAGATGCGACGGGAACGCCGTGAATTCTTTCCCTACGAAACAGGGAAAGGATGCCTCATTTCGAGCTAGGCGGCGGAATCGGGGCTCCCCTTGATGTGTGCGCGACCCTTGTGCTTCCTCTCGAGTGCAGACTGGTATGTCGGTGAAGTTCTTGGGTTGCAGCAAGGGTGTGAAGGACCCTTTGGAAGTTCCAGTGGTTAGATGTGATTAGCCAGGAGAAGCCTCAGCGGAAATGGGCCTCATCTCGCCTGGAGGGCAAAACCTCCTGGATTTTCTCGAGTTGCGGCAGGTGCTCTCGACTTACGACAGTGACCTCGGGGACCCGCTCTGGTGGCCTCAGGAAAGGCCAGTCCCCATGCGAGTTCCTCTGGGGCCTCTAGGGATTCCTCTCCTGTCGATGCCGGGGCCTAAGACCTTGTGTGGAGTCGGGGCCGGAACCTGAGGATTCCTCTCCAGTGCTGACATGGATCTTGGGGTACTTCTGGCGTCTCCCCAGGGGAGTCAGTCCTCGTCTCGAATGCGGGCATGCACTTGCGCTTTCCTCCAGAGCGGTAGCAGCAGTGTCACGCAGTCCGCCGCGTGGATCAAAGGATCTATGGTTTTCCCTCGAGTCTTTCCCACGAGGCTTTCCCAAGAGGCTTTCCCACAGGGCTGTCCCACGTGCACACGTGGTGGGAGTCGATCCTCGGCTTGAACGTCAAGGCAGTGCAGGGAAAACAGTTTCCTCTGGAATGGTCTGACACATCTGGGGGACTCTTGGAATGGTGGCACGACCCTGGAGTTCCTCTCGCCTTTCCTGTGGAGAGCGCCTCCTCTTGAGATGCGACGGGAACGCCGGGAATTCTTTCCCTACGAAACAGGGAAAGGATCCCTCATCTCGAGCTAGGCGGCGGAAACGGGGCTCCCCTGGATGTGTGCGCGACCCTCGTGCTTCCTCTCGAGTGGAGACGGGTATGTCGGGGAACTTCTTGAGTTGCAGCAAGGGTGTGAAGGACCCTTTGGAAGTTCCAGTGGTTAGATGAGATTAGCCTCGAGAAGCCTCAGCGGGAATGGACCTCATCTCGCCTGGAGGGCAAAACCTCCTGGATTTTCTCGAGTTGCGGCCGGTGCTCTCGACTTTCGTCGGGGACCTCAGGGACCCGCTCTGGTGGCCCCAGGAAAGGCCAGTCCCCATGCGAGTTCCTCTGGGGCCTCTCGGGATTCCTCTCCCGTCGATGCCGGGGCCTAAGACCTTGTGTGGAGTTACGGCCGGAACCTGAGGATTCCTCTGCAGTGCTGACATGGATCTTGGGGTACTTCTGGAGTCTCCCCAGGGGAGTCATTCCTCGTCTCGAATGCGGGCATGCACTTGCGCTTTCCTCCAGAGTGGTAACAGCAGTGTCCCCCAGTCTGCCGCGTGGATCAAGGTATCTATGGCTTTCCCTCGACGCTTTCCCATGATGCTTTCACACAGGGCTGTCCCACGTGCCACCGTGGTGGGAGTGGATCCTCGGCATGAACGTCGAGGCAGTGCACGGAAAATACGTTACTCTGGAATGGACTGACACATCTGGGGGACTCTTGGAATGGTGGCATTACCCTGGAGTTCCTCTCGCCTTTCCTGTGGAGAGCGCCTCCTCTTGAGATGCGACGGGAACGCCGGGAATTCTTTCCCTACGAAACAGGGAAAGGATCCTCATCTCGAGCTAGGAGGCGGAAACGGGGCTCCCCTGGATGTGTGCGGGACCCTCGTGCTTCCTCTCGAGTGGAGACGGGTATGTCGGGGAACTTCTTGAGTTGCAGCAAGGGTGTGAAGGACCCTTTGGAAGTTCCAGTGGTTAGATGTGATTAGCCTCGAGAAGCCTCAGCGGAAATGGGCCTCATCTCGCCTGGAGGGCAAAACCTCATGGATTTTCTCGAGTTGTGGCAGGTGCTCTCGACTTACGACGGGGACCTCGGGGACCCGCTCTGGTGGCCTCAGGAAAGGCCAGTCCCCATGCGAGTTCCTCGGGGGCCTCTCGGGATTCCTCTCCCGTCGATCCCGGGGCCTAAGACCTTGTGTGGATTCGGGGCCGGAACCTGAGGATTCCTCTCCAGTGCTGACATGGATCTTGGGCTACTTCTGGAGTCTCCCCAGGGGAGTCAGTCCTCGTCTCGAATGCGGGCATGCACTTGCGCTTTCCTCCAGAGCGGTAGCAGCAGTGTCACGCAGTCCGCCGCGTGGATCAAAGGATCTATGGTTTTCCCTCGAGTCTTTCCCACGAGGCTTTCTCACGAGGCTTTCCCACAGGTCTGTCCCTCGTGCACACGTGGTGGTAGTCGATTCTCGGCTTGAACGTCAAGGCAGTGCAGGGAATACAGGTTCCTCTGGAATGGACTGACACATCTGGGGGACTCTTGGAATGGTGGCACGACCCTGGAGTTCCTCTCGCCTTTCCTGTGGAGAGCGCCTTCTCTTGAGATGCGACGGGGACGCCGGGAATTCTTTCCCTACGAAACAGGGTAGGATACCTCATCTCGAGCTAGGAGGCGGAAACGGGGCTCCCCTGGATGTGTGCGGGACCCTGGTGCTTCCTCTCGAGTGGAGACGGGTATGTCGGGGAACTTCTTGAGTTGCAGCAAGGGTGTGAAGGACCCTTTGGAAGTTCCAGTGGTTAGATGTGATTAGCCTCGAGAAGCCTCAGGGGAAATGGGCCTCATCTCGCCTGTAGGGCAAAACCTCCTGGATATTCTCGAGTTGCGGCAGGTGCTCTCGACTTACGACGGGGACCTCGGGGACCCGCTCTGGTGGCCTCAGGAAAGGCCAGTCCCCATGCGAGTTCCTCGGGGGCCTCTCGGGATTCCTCTCCCGTCGATGCCGGGGCCTAATACCTTGTGTGGAGTCGGGGCCGGAACCTGAGGATTCCTCTCCAGTGCTGACATGGATCTTGGGGTACTTCTGGAGTCTCCCCAGGGGAGTCAGTCCTCTTCTCGAATGCGGGCATACACTTGCGCTTTCCTCCAGAGCGGTAGCAGCAGTGTCACGCAGTCCGCCGCGTGGATCAAAGGATCTATGGTTTTCCCTCGAGTCTTTCCCACGAGGCTTTCCCACAGGGCTGTCCCACGTGCACACGTGGTGGGAGTCGATCCTCGGTTTGAACGTCAAGGCAGTGCAGGGAAAACAGGTTCCTCTGGAATGGACTGACACATCTGGGGGACTCTTGGAATGGTGGCATTACCCTGGAGTTCCTCTCGCCTTTCCTGTGGAGAGCGCCTCCTCTTGAGATGCGACGGGAACGCCGGGAATTCTTTCCCTACGAAACAGGGAAAGGATCCTCATCTCGAGCTAGGAGGCGGAAACGGGGCTCCCCTGGATGTGTGCGGGACCCTCGTGCTTCCTCTCGAGTGGAGACGGGTATGTCGGGGAACTTCTTGAGTTGCAGCAAGGGTGTGAAGGACCCTTTGGAAGTTCCAGTGGTTAGATGTGATTAGCCTCGAGAAGCCTCAGCGGAAATGGGCCTCATCTCGCCTGGAGGGCAAAACCTCATGGATTTTCTCGAGTTGTGGCAGGTGCTCTCGACTTACGACGGGGACCTCGGGGACCCGCTCTGGTGGCCTCAGGAAAGGCCAGTCCCCATGCGAGTTCCTCGGGGGCCTCTCGGGATTCCTCTCCCGTCGATGCCGGGGCCTAAGACCTTGTGTGGATTCGGGGCCGGAACCTGAGGATTCCTCTCCAGTGCTGACATGGATCTTGGGCTACTTCTGGAGTCTCCCCAGGGGAGTCAGTCCTCGTCTCGAATGCGGGCATGCACTTGCGCTTTCCTCCAGAGCGGTAGCAGCAGTGTCACGCAGTCCGCCGCGTGGATCAAAGGATCTATGGTTTTCCCTCGAGTCTTTCCCACGAGGCTTTCTCACGAGGCTTTCCCACAGGGCTGTCCCACGTGCACACGTGGTGGTAGTCGATTCTCGGCTTGAACGTCAAGGCAGTGCAGGGAATACAGGTTCCTCTGGAATGGACTGACACATCTGGGGGACTCTTGGAATGGTGGCACGACCCTGGAGTTCCTCTCGCCTTTCCTGTGGAGAGCGCCTTCTCTTGAGATGCGACGGGGACGCCGGGAATTCTTTCCCTACGAAACAGGGTAGGATACCTCATCTCGAGCTAGGAGGCGGAAACGGGGCTCCCCTGGATGTGTGCGGGACCCTGGTGCTTCCTCTCGAGTGGAGACGGGTATGTCGGGGAACTTCTTGAGTTGCAGCAAGGGTGTGAAGGACCCTTTGGAAGTTCCAGTGGTTAGATGTGATTAGCCTCGAGAAGCCTCAGGGGAAATGGGCCTCATCTCGCCTGTAGGGCAAAACCTCCTGGATATTCTCGAGTTGCGGCAGGTGCTCTCGACTTACGACGGGGACCTCGGGGACCCGCTCTGGTGGCCTCAGGAAAGGCCAGTCCCCATGCGAGTTCCTCGGGGGCCTCTCGGGATTCCTCTCCCGTCGATGCCGGGGCCTAATACCTTGTGTGGAGTCGGGGCCGGAACCTGAGGATTCCTCTCCAGTGCTGACATGGATCTTGGGGTACTTCTGGAGTCTCCCCAGGGGAGTCAGTCCTCTTCTCGAATGCGGGCATACACTTGCGCTTTCCTCCAGAGCGGTAGCAGCAGTGTCACGCAGTCCGCCGCGTGGATCAAAGGATCTATGGTTTTCCCTCGAGTCTTTCCCACGAGGCTTTCCCACAGGGCTGTCCCACGTGCACACGTGGTGGGAGTCGATCCTCGGTTTGAACGTCAAGGCAGTGCAGGGAAAACAGGTTCCTCTGGAATGGACTGACACATCTGGGGGACTCTTGGAATGGTGGCACGACCCTGGAGTTCCTCTCGCCTTTCCTGTGGAGAGCGCCTCCTCTTGAGTTGCGACGGGAAAGCCGGGAATTCTTTCCCTACGAAACAGGGAAAGGATCCCTAATCTCGTGCTAGGCGGCGGAAACGGGGCTTCCCTGGATGTGTGCGCGACCCTCGTGCTTCCTCTCGAGTGGAGACGGGTAGGTCGTGGAACTTCTTGAGTTGCAGCAAGGGTGTGAAGGACCCTTTGGAAGTTCCAGTGGTTAGATGTGATTAGCCTCGAGAATCCTCAGCGGAAATGGGCCTCATCTCGCCTGGAGGGCAAAACCTCCTGGATTTTCTCCAGTTGCGGCAGGTGCTCTCGACTTACGACGGGGACCTCGGGGACCCGCTCTGGTGGCCTCAGGAAAGGCCAGTCCCCATGCGAGTTCCTCGGGGGCCTCTCGGGATTCCTCTCCCGTCGATGCCGGGGCATAAGACCTTGTGTGGAGTCGGGGACGGAACCTGAGGATTCCTCTCCAGTGGTGACATGGATCTTGGGCTACTTCTGGAGTCTACAAAGGGGAGTTAGTCCTCGTCTCGAATGCGGGCATGCACTTGCGCTTTCCTCCAGAGCGGTAGCAGCAGTGTCACGCAGTTCGCCGCGTGGATCAAAGGATCTATGGTTTTCCCTCGAGTTTTTCCCACGAGGCTTTCCCACGAGGCTTTCCCACAGGGCTGTCCCACGTGCACACGTGGTGGGAGTCGATCCTCGGCTTGAACGTCAAGGCAGTGCAGGGAAAACAGGTTCCTCTGGAATGGACTGACACATCTGGGGGACTCTTGGAATGGTGGCACCACCCTGGAGTTCCTCTCGCCTTTCCTGTGGAGAGCGCCTCCTCTTGAGATGCGACGGGAAAGCCGGGAATTCTTTCCCTACGAAACAGGGAAAGGATCCCTCATCTCGAGCTAGGCGCCGGAAACGTGGCTCCCCTGGATGTGTGCGCGACCCTCGTGCTTCCTCTCGAGTGGAGACGGGTATGTCGGGGAACTTCTTGAGTTGCAGCAAGGGTGTGAAGGACCCTTTGGAAGTTCCAGTGATTAGATGTGATTAGCCTCGAGAATCCTCAGCGGAAATGGGCCTCATCTCGCCTGGAGGTCAAAACCTCCTGGATTTTCTCGAGTTGCGGCAGGTGCTCTCGACTTACGACGGGGACCTCGGGGACCCGCTCTGGTGGCCTCAGGAAAGGCCAGTCCCCTTGCGAGTTCCTCGGGGGCCTCTCGGGATTCCTCTCCCGTCGATGCCGGGGCCTAAGACCTTGTGTGGAGTCGGGGCCGGAACCTGAGGATTCCTCTCCAGTGCTGACATGGATCTTGGGGTACTTCTGGAGTCTCCCCAGGGGAGTCAGTCCTCGTCTCGAATGCGGGCATGCACTTGCGCTTTCCTCCAGAGCCGTAGCAGCAGTGTCATGCAGTCCGCCGCGTGGATCAAAGGATCTATGGTTTTCCCTCGAGTCTTTCCCACGAGGCTTTCTCACGAGGCTTTCCCACAGGGCTGTCCCACGTGCACACGTGGTGGTAGTCGATCCTCGGCTTGAACGTCAAGGCAGTGCAGGGAATACAGGTTCCTCTGGAATGGACTGACACATCTGGGGGACTCTTGGAATGGTGGCACGGCCCTGGAGTTCCTCTCGCCTTTCCTGTGGAGAGCGCCTTCTCTTGAGATGCGACGGGGACCCCGGGAATTCTTTCCCTACGAAACAGGGAAAGGATACCTCATCTCGAGCTAGGAGGCGGAAACGGGGCTCCCCTGGATGTGTGCGGGACCCTGGTGCTTCCTCTCGAGTGGAGACGGGTATTTCGGGGAACTTCTTGAGTTGCAGCAAGGGTGTGAAGGACCCTTTGGAAGTTTCAGTGGTTAGATGTGATTAGCCTCGAGAAGCCTCAGCGGAAATGGGCCTCATCTCGCCTGAATGGCAAAACCTCCTGGATTTTCTCGAGTTGCGGCAGGTGCTCTCGACTTACGACGGGGACCTCGGGGACCCGCTCTGGTGGCCTCAGGAAAGGCCAGTCCCCATGCGAGTTCCTCGGGGGCCTCTCGGGATTCCTCTCCCGTCGATGCCGGGGCCTAAGACCTTGTGTGGAGTCGGGGCCGGAACCTGAGGATTCCTCTCCAGTGCTGACATGGATCTTGGGGTACTTCTGGAGTCTCCCCAGGGGAGTCAGTCCTCGTCTCGAATGCGGGCATGCACTTGCGCTTTCCTCCAGAGCGGTAGCAGCAGTGTCACGCAGTCCGCCGCGTGGATCAAAGGATCTATGGTTTTCCCTCGAGTCTTTCCCACGAGGCTTTCCCAAGAGGCTTTCCCACAGGGCTGTCCCACGTGCACATGTGGTGGGAGTAGATCCGCGGCTTGAACGTCAAGGCAGTGCAGGGAAAACAGGTTCCTCTGGAATGGACTGACACATCTGGGGGACTCTTGGAATGGTGGCACGACCCTGGAGTTCCTCTCGCCTTTCCTGTGGAGAGCGCCTCCTCTTGAGATGCGACGGGAAAGCCGGGAATTCTTTCCCTACGAAACAGGGAAAGGATCCCTCATCTCGAGCTATAAGGCGGAAACGGGGCCCCCCTGGATGTGTGCGGGACCCTCGTGCTTCCTCTCGAGTGCAGACGGGTATGTCGGGGAACTTCTTGAGTTGCAGGAAGGGTGTGAAGGACCCTTTGGAAGTTCCAGTGGTTAGATGTGATTAGCCTCGAGAATCCTCAGCGGAAATGGGCCTCATCTCGCCTGGAGGGCAAAACCTCCTGGATTTTCTCGAGTTGCGGCAGGTGCTCTCGACTTACGACGGGGACCTCGGGGACCCGCTCTGGTGGCCTCAGGAAAGGCCAGTCCCCATGCGAGTTCCTCGGGGGCCTCTCGGGATTCCTCTCCCGTCGATGCCGGGGCCTAAGACCTTGTGTGGAGTCGGGGCCGGAACCTGAGGATTCCTCTCCAGTGCTGACATGGATCTTGGGCTACTTTTGGAGTCTCCCCAGTGGAGTCAGTCCTCGTCTCGAATGCGGGCATGCACTTGCGCTTTCCTCCAGAGCGGTAGCAGCAGTGTCACGCAGTCCGCCGCGTGGATCAAAGGATCTATGGTTTTCCCTCGAGTCTTTCCCACGAGGCTTTCCCAAGAGGCTTTCCCACAGGGCTGTCCCACGTGCACATGTGGTGGGAGTAGATCCGCGGCTTGAACGTCAAGGCAGTTCAGGGAAAACAGGTTCCTCTGGAATGGACTGACACATCTGGGGGACTCTTGGAATGGTGGCACGACCCTGGAGTTCCTCTCGCCTTTCCTGTGGAGAGCGCCTCCTCTTGAGATGCGACGGGAAAGCCGGGAATTCTTTCCCTACGAAACAGGGATAGGATCCCTCATCTCGAGCTAGAAGGCGGAAACGGGGCCCCCCTGGATGTGTGCGGGACCCTCGTGCTTCCTCTCGAGTGCACACGGGTATGTCGGGGAACTTCTTGAGTTGCAGCAAGGGTGTGAAGGACCCTTTGGAAGTTCCAGTGGTTAGATGTGATTAGCCTCGAGAAGCCTCAGCGGAAATGGGCCTCATCTCGCCTGGAGGTCAAAACCTCCTGGATTTTCTCGAGTTGCGCCAGGTGCTCTCGACTTACGACGGGGACCTCGGGGACCCGCTCTGGTGGCCTCAGGAAAGGCCAGTCCCCTTGCGAGTTCCTCGGGGGCCTCTCGGGATTCCTCTCCCGTCGATGCCGGGGCCTAAGACCTTGTGTGGAGTCGGGGCCGGAACCTGAGGATTCCTCTCCAGTGCTGACATGGATCTTGGGGTACTTCTGGAGTCTCCCCAGGGGAGTCAGTCCTCGTCTCGAATGCGGGCATGCACTTGCGCTTTCCTCCATAGCGGTAGCAGCAGTGTCACGCAGTCCGCCGCGTGGATCAAAGGATCTATGGTTTTCCCTCGAGTCTTTCCCTCGAGTCTTTCCCACGAGGCTTTCCCACAGGGCTGTCCCACGTGCACACGTGGTGGGAGTCGATCCTCGGCTTGAACGTCAAGGCAGTGCAGGGAAAACAGGTTCCTCTGGAATGGACTGACACATCTGGGGGACTCTTGGAATGGTGGCACGACCCTGGAGTTCCTCTCGCCTTTCCTGTGGAGAGCGCCTCCTCTTGAGATGCGACGGGAAAGCCGGGAATTCTTTCCCTACGAAACAGGGAAAGGATCCCTCATCTCGAGCTAGGCGGCGGAAACGGGGCTCCCCTGGATGTGTGCGCGACCCTCGTGCTTCCTCTCGAGTGGAGACGGGTAGGTCGGGGAACTTCTTGAGTTGCAGCAAGGGTGTGAAGGACCCTTTGGAAGTTCCAGTGGTTAGATGTGATTAGCCTCGAGAATCCTCAGCGGAAATGGGCCTCATCTCGCCTGGAGGGCAAAACCTCCTGGATTTTCTCGAGTTGCGGCAGGTGCTCTCGACTTACGACGGGGACCTCGGGGACCCGCTCTGGTGGCCTCAGGAAAGGCCAGTCCCCATGCGAGTTCCTCGGGGGCCTCTCGGGATTCCTCTCCCGTCGATGCCGGGGCCTAAGACCTTGTGTGGAGTCGGGGCCGGAACCTGAGGATTCCTCTCCAGTGCTGACATGGATCTTGGGCTACTTTTGGAGTCTCCCCAGGGGAGTCAGTCCTCGTCTCGAATGCGGGCATGCACTTGCGCTTTCCTCCAGAGCGGTAGCAGCAGTGTCACGCAGTTCGCCGCGTGGATCAAAGGATCTATGGTTTTCCCTCGAGTTTTTCCCACGAGGCTTTCCCACGAGGCTTTCCCACAGGGCTGTCCCACGTGCACACGTGGTGGGAGTCGATCCTCGGCTTGAACGTCAACGCAGTGCAGGGAAAACAGGTTCCTCTGGAATGGACTGACACATCTGGGGGACTCTTGGAATGGTGGCACCACCCTGGAGTTCCTCTCGCCTTTCCTGTGGAGAGCGCCTCCTCTTGAGATGCGACGGGAAAGCCGGGAATTCTTTCCCTACGAAAGAGGGAAAGGATCCCTCATCTCCAGCTAGGCGGCGGAAACGGGGCTCCCCTGGATGTGTGCGCGAACCTCGTGCTTCCTCTCGAGTGGAGACGGGTATGTCGGGGAACTTCTTGAGTTGCAGCAAGGGTGTGAAGGACCCTTTGGAAGTTCCAGTGGTTAGATGTGATTAGCCTCGAGAATCCTCAGCGGAAATGGGCCTCATCTCGCCTGGAGGTCAAAACCTCCTGGATTTTCTCGAGTTGCGCCAGGTGCTCTCGACTTACGACGGGGACCTCGGGGACCCGCTCTGGTGGCCTCAGGAAAGGCCAGTCCCCTTGCGAGTTCCTCGGGGGCCTCTCGGGATTCCTCTCCCGTCGATGCCGGGGCCTAAGACCTTGTGTGGAGTCGGGGCCGGAACCTGAGGATTCCTCTCCAGTGCTGACATGGATCTTGGGGTACTTCTGGAGTCTCCCCAGGGGAGTCAGTCCTCGTCTCGAATGCGGGCATGCACTTGCGCTTTCCTGCAGAGCGGTAGCAGGAGTGTCACGCAGTCCACCGCGTGGATCAAAGGATCTATGGTTTTCCCTCGAGTCTTTCCCACGAGGCTTTCTCACGAGGCTTTCCCACAGGGCTGTCCCACGTGAACACGTGGTGGTAGTCGATCCTCGGCTTGAACGTCAAGGCAGTGCAGGGAATACAGGTTCCTCTGGAATGGACTGACACATCTGGGGGACTCTTGGAATGGTGGCACGACCCCGGAGTTCCTCTCGCCTTTCCTGTGGAGAGCGCCTTCTCTTGAGATGCGACGGGAACGCCGGGAATTCTTTCCCTACGAAACAGGGAAAGGATCCCTCATCTGGAGCTAGGAGGCGGAAACGGGGCTCCCCTGGATGTGTGCGGGACCCTCGTGCTTCCTCTCGAGTGGAGACGGGTATGTCGGGGAACTTCTTGAGTTGCAGCAAGGGTGTGAAGGACCCTTTGGAAGTTCCAGTGGTTTGATGTGATTAGCCTCGAGAAGCCTCAGCGGAAATGGGCCTCATCTCGCCTGGAGGGCAAAACCTCCTGGATTTTCTCGAGTTGCGGCAGGTGCTCTCGACTTAGGACGGGGACATCGGGGACCCGCTCTGGTGGCCTCAGGATAGGCCAGTCCCCATGCGAGTTCCTCGGGGGCCTCTCGGGATTCCTCTCCCGTCGATGCCGGGGCCTAAGACCTTGTGTGGAGTCGGGGCCGGAACCTGAGGATTCCTCTCCAGTGCTGACATGGATCTTGGGGTACTTCTGGAGTCTCCCCAGGGGAGTCAGTCCTCGTCTCGAATGCGGGCATACACTTGCGCTTTCCTCCAGAGCGGTAGCAGCAGTGTCACGCAGTCCGCCGCGTGGATCAAAGGATCTATGGTTTTCCCTCGAGTCTTTCCCACGAGGCTTTCCCACAGGGCTGTCCCACGTGCACACGTGGTGGGAGTCGATCCTCGGTTTGAACGTCAAGGCAGTGCAGGGAAAACAGGTTCCTCTGGAATGGACTGACACATCTGGGGGACTCTTGGAATGGTGGCACGACCCTGGAGTTCCTCTCGCCTTTCCTGTGGAGAGCGCCTCCTCTTGAGTTGCGACGGGAAAGCCGGGAATTCTTTCCCTACGAAACAGGGAAAGGATCCCTAATCTCGTGCTAGGCGGCGGAAACGGGGCTCCCCTGGATGTGTGCGCGACCCTCGTGCTTCCTCTCGAGTGGAGACGGGTAGGTCGTGGAACTTCTTGAGTTGCAGCAAGGGTGTGAAGGACCCTTTGGAAGTTCCAGTGGTTAGATGTGATTAGCCTCGAGAATCCTCAGCGGAAATGGGCCTCATCTCGCCTGGAGGGCAAAACCTCCTGGATTTTCTCCAGTTGCGGCAGGTGCTCTCGACTTACGACGGGGACCTCAGGGACCCGCTCTGGTGGCCTCAGGAAAGGCCAGTCCCCATGCGAGTTCCTCGGGGGCCTCTCGGGATTCCTCTCCCGTCGATGCCGGGGCATAAGACCTTGTGTGGAGTCGGGGACGGAACCTGAGGATTCCTCTCCAGTGGTGACATGGATCTTGGGCTACTTCTGGAGTCTACAAAGGGGAGTCAGTCCTCGTCTCGAATGCGGGCATGCACTTGCGCTTTCCTCCAGAGCGGTAGCAGCAGTGTCACGCAGTTCGCCGCGTGGATCAAAGGATCTATGGTTTTCCCTCGAGTTTTTCCCACGAGGCTTTCCCACGAGGCTTTCCCACAGGGCTGTCCCACGTGCACACGTGGTGGGAGTCGATCCTCGGCTTGAACGTCAAGGCAGTGTAGGGAAAACAGGTTCCTCTGGAATGGACTGACACATCTGGGGGACTCTTGGAATGGTGGCACCACCCTGGAGTTCCTCTCGCCTTTCCTGTGGAGAGCGCCTCCTCTTGAGATGCGACGGGAAAGCCGGGAATTCTTTCCCTACGAAACAGGGAAAGGATCCCTCATCTCGAGCTAGGCGGCGGAAACGGGGCTCCCCTGGATGTGTGCGCGACCCTCGTGCTTCCTCTCGAGTGGAGACGGGTATGTCGGGGAACTTCTTGAGTTGCAGCAAGGGTGTGAAGGACCCTTTGGAAGTTCCAGTGGTTAGATGTGATTAGCCTCGAGAATCCTCAGCGGAAATGGGCCTCATCTCGCCTGGAGGTCAAAACCTCCTGGATTTTCTCGAGTTGCGGCAGGTGCTCTCGACTTACGACGGGGACCTCGGGGACCCGCTCTGGTGGCCTCAGGAAAGGCCAGTCCCCTTGCGAGTTCCTCGGGGGCCTCTCGGGATTCCTCTCCCGTCGATGCCGGGGCCTAAGACCTTGTGTGGAGTCGTGGCCGGAACCTGAGGATTCCTCTCCAGTGCTGACATGGATCTTGGGGTACTTCTGGAGTCTCCCCAGGGGAGTCAGTCCTCGTCTCGAATGCGGGCATGCACTTGCGCTTTCCTCCAGAGCGGTAGCAGCAGTGTCACGCAGTCCGCCGCGTGGATCAAAGGATCTATGGTTTTCCCTCGAGTCTTACCCACGAGGCTTTCCCAAGAGGCTTTCCCACAGGGCTTTCCCACGTGCACACCTGGTGGGAGTCGATCCTCGGCTTGAACGTCAAGGCAGTGCAGGGAAAACAGGTTCCTCTGGAATGGACTGACACATCTGGGGGACTCTTGGAATGGTGGCACGACCCTGGAGTTCCTCTCGCCTTTCCTGTGGAGAGCGCCTCCTTTTGAGATGCGACGGGAACGCCGGGAATTCTTTCTCTAAGAAACAGGGAAAGCATCCCTACGAAACAGGGAAAGGATCCCTCATCTCGAGCTAGGAGGCGGAAACGGGGCTCCCCTGGATGTGTGCGGGACCCTCGTGCTTCCTCTCGAGTGGAGACGGGTATGTCGGGGAACTTCTTGAGTTGCAGCAAGGGTGTGAAGGACCCTTTGGAAGTTCCAGTGGTTAGATGTGATTAGCCTCGAGAAGCCTCCGCGCAAATGGGCCTCATCTCGCCTGGAGGGCAAAACCTCATGGATTTTCTCGAGTTGCGGCAGGTGCTCTCGACTTACGACGGGGACCTCGGGGACCCGCTCTGGTGGCCTCAGGAAAGGCCAGTCCCCATGCGAGTTCCTCGGGGGCCTCTCGGGATTCCTCTCCCGTCGATGCCGGGGCCTAAGACCTTGTGTGGAGTCGGGGCCGGAACCTGAGGATTCCTCTCCAGTGCTGACATGGATCTTGGGGTACTTCTGGAGTCTCCCCAGGGGAGTCAGTCCTCGTCTCGAATGCGGGCATGCACTTGCGCTTTCCTCCAGAGCCGTAGCAGCAGTGTCATGCAGTCCGCCGCGTGGATCAAAGGATCTATGGTTTTCCCTCGAGTCTTTCCCAGGAGGCTTTCCCACGAGGCTTTCCCACAGGGCTGTCCCACGTGCACACATGGTGGGAGTCGATCCTCGGCTTGAACATCAAAGCAGTGCAGGGAAAACAGGTTCCTCTGGAATGGACTGACACATCTGGGGGACTCTTGGAATGGTGGCACGACCCTGGAGTTCCTCTCGCCTTTCCTGTTGAGAGCGCCTCCTCTTGAGATGCGATGGGAACGCCGGGAATTCTTTCCCTACGAAACAGGGAAAGGATCCCTCATCTCGAGCTAGGAGGCGGAAACGGGGCTCCCCTGGATGTGTGCGGGACCCTCGTGCTTCCTCTCGAATGGAGACGGGTATGTCGGGGAACTTCTTGAGTTGCAGCAAGGGTGTGAAGGACCCTTTGGAAGTTCCAGAGGTTAGATGTGATTAGCCTCGAGAAGCCTCAGCGGAAATGGGCCACATCTCTCCTGGAGGGCAAAACCTCCTGGATTTTCTCCAGTTGCGGCAGGTGCCCTCGACTTACGACGGGGACCTCGGGGACCCGCTCTGGTGGCCTCAGGAAAGGCCAGTCCCCATGCGAGTTCCTCCGGGGCCTCTCGGGATTCCTCTCCCGTCGATGCCGGGGCCTAAGACCTTGTGTGGAGTCGGGGCCGGAACCTGAGGATTCCTCTCCAGTGCTGACATGGATCTTGGGCTACTTCTGGAGTCTCCCCAGGGGAGTCAGTCCTCGTCTCGAATGCGGGCATGCACTTGCGCTTTCCTCCAGAGCGGTAGCAGCAGTGTCACGCAGTCCGCCGCGTGGATCAAAGGATCTATGGTTTTCCCTCGAGTCTTTCCCCCGAGGCTTTCCCAAGAGGCTTTCCCACAGGGCTGTCCCACGTGCACACGTGGTGGGAGTCAATCCTCGGCTTGAACGTCAAGGCAGTGCAGGGAAAACAGGTTCCTCTGGAATGGACTGACACATCTGGGGGACTCTTGGAATGGTGGCACGACCCTGGAGTTCCTCTCGCCTTTCCTGTGGAGAGCGCCTCCTTTTGAGATGCGACGGGAACGCCGGGAATTCTTTCCCTAAGAAACAGGGAAAGGATCCCTAAGAAACAGGGAAAGGATCCCTCATCTCGAGCTAGGAGGCGGAAACGGGGCTCCCCTGGATGTGTGCGGGACCCTCGTGCTTCCTCTGGAGTGGAGACGTGTATGTCGGGGAACTTCTTGAGTTGCAGAAAGGGTGTGAAGGACCCTTTGGTAGTTCCAGAGGTTAGATGTGATTAGCCTCGAGAAGCCTCAGCGGAAATGGGCCTCATCTCGTTGGAGGGCAAAACCTCCTGGATTTTCTCGAGTTGCGGCAGGTGCTCTCGACTTACGACGGGGACCTCGGGGACACGCTCAGGTGGCCTCAGGAAAGGCCAGTCCCCATGCGAGTTCCTCCGGGGCCTCTCGGGATTCCTCTCCCTTCGATGCCGGGGCCTAAGACCTTGTGTGGAGTCGGGGCCGGAACCTGAGGATTCCTCTCCAGTGCTGACATGGATCTTGGGGTACTTCTGGAGTCTCCCCAGGGGAGTCAGTCCTCGTCTCGAATGCGGGCATGCACTTGCGCTTTCCTCCAGAGCGGTAGCAGCAGTGTCACGCAGTCCGCTGCGTGGATCAAAGGATCTATGGTTTTCCCTCGAGTCTTTCCCACGAGGCTTTCCCACCAGGCTTTCCCACAGGGCTGTCCCACCTGCACACGTGGTGGGAGTCGATCCTCGGCTTGAACGTCAAGGCAGTGCAGGGAAAACAGGTTCCTCTGGAATGGACTGACACATCTGGGGGACTCTTGGAATGGTGGCACGACCCTGGAGTTCCTCTCCCCTTTCCTGTGGAGAGCGCCTCCTCTTGAGATGCAACGGGAACGCCGGGAATTCTTTCCCTACGAAACAGGGAAAGGATCCCTCATCTCGAGCTAGGAGGCGGAAACGGGGCTCCCCTGGATGTGTGCGGGACCCTCGTGCTTCCTCTCGAGTGGAGACGGGTATGTCGGGGAACTTCTTGAGTTTCAGCAAGGGTGTGAAGGACCCTTTGGAAGTTCCAGAGGTTAGATGTGATTAGCCTCGAGAAGCCTCAGCGGAAATGGGCCACATCTCGCCTGGAGTGCAAAACCTCCTGGATTTTCTCCAGTTGCGGCAGGTGCCCTCGACTTACGACGGGGACCTCGGGGACCCGCTCTGGTGGCCTCAGGAAAGGCCAGTCCCTATGCGAGTTCCTCGGGGGCCTCTCGGGATTCCTCTCCCGTCGATGCCGGGGCCTAAGACCTTGTGTGGAGTCGGGGCCGGAACCTGAGGATTCCTCTCCAGTGCTGACATGGATCTTGGGGTACTTCTGGAGTCTCCCCAGGGGAGTCAGTCCTCGTCTCGAATGCGGGCATGCACTTGCGCTTTCCTCCAGAGCCGTAGCAGCAGTGTCACGCAGTCCGCCGCGTGGATCAAATGATCTATGTTTTTCCCTCGAGTCTTTCCCACGAGGCTTTCCCACGAGGATTTCCCACAGGGCTCTCCCACGTGCACACGTGGTGGGAGTCGATCCTCGCCCGAACGTCAAGGCAGTGCAGGGAAAAGAGGTTCCTCTGGAATGGACTGACACATCTGGGGGACTCTTGGAATGGTGGCACGACCCTGGAGTTCCTCTCGCCTTTCCTGTGGAGAGCGCCTCCTCTTGAGATGCGACGGGAACGCCGGGAATTCTTTCCCTACGAAGCAGGGAAAGGATCCCTCATCTCGAGCTAGGAGGCGGAAACGGGGCTCCCCTGGATGTGTGCGGGACCCTCGTGCTTCCTCTGGAGTGGAGACGTGTATGTCGGGGAACTTCTTGAGTTTCAGCAAGGGTGTGAAGGACCCTTTGGAAGTTCCAGAGGTTAGATGTGATTAGCCTCGAGAAGCCTCAGCGGAAATGGGCCTCATCTCGCCTGGAGGGCAAAACCTCCTGGATTTTCTCGAGTTGCGGCAGGTGCTCTCGACTTACGACGGGGACCTCGGGGACACGCTCTGGTGGCCTCAGGAAAGGCCAGTCCCCATGCGAGTTCCTCGGGGGCCTCTCGGGATTCCTCTCCCGTCGATGCCGGGGCCTAAGACCTTGTGTGGAGTCGGGGCCGGAACCTGAGGATTCCTCTCCAGTGCTGACATGGATCTTGGGGTACTTCTGGAGTCTCCCCAGGGGAGTCAGTCCGCGTCTAGAATACGGGCATGCACTTGCGCTTTCCTCCAGAGCGGTAGCAGCAGTGTCACGCAGTCCGCTGCGTGGATCAAAGGATCTATGGTTTTCCCTCGAGTCTTTCCCACGAGGCTTTCCCACGAGGCTTTCCCACAGGGCTGTCCCACGTGCACATGTGGTGGGAGTAGATCCTCGGCTTGAACGTCAAGGCAGTGCAGGGAAAACAGGTTGCTCTGGATTGGACTGACACATCTGGGGGACTCTTGGAATGGTGGCACGACCCTGGAGTTCTTCTCGCCTTTCCTGTGGAGAGCGCCTCCTCTTGAGATGCGACGGAACGCCGGGAATTCTTTCCCTACGAAACAGGGAAAGGATCCCTCATCTCGAGCTAGGAGGCGGAAAAGGGGCTCCCCGGGATGTGTGCGGGACCCTCGTGCTTCCTCTCGAGTGGAGACGGGTATGTCGGGGAACTTCTTGAGTTGCAGCAAGGGTGTGAAGGACCCTTTGGAAGTTCCAGAGGTTAGATGTGATTAGCCTCGAGAAGCCTCAGCGGAAATGGGCCACATCTCACCTGGAGGGCAAAACCTCCTGGATTTTCACGAGTTGCGGCAGGTGCCCTCGACTTAGGACGGGGAACTCGGGGACCCGCTCTGGTGGCCTCAGGAAAGGCCAGTCCCCATGCGAGTTCCTCGGGGGCCTCTCGGGATTCCTCTCCCGTCGATGCCGGGGCCTAAGACCTTGTGTGGAGTCGGGGCCGGAACCTGAGGATTCCTCTCCAGTGCTGACATGGATCTTGGGGTACTTCTGGAGTCTCCCCAGGGGAGTCAGTCCTCGTCTCGAATGCGGGCATGCACTTGCGCTTTCCTCCAGAGCGGTAGCAGCAGTGTCACGCAGTCCGCCGCGTGGATCAAAGGATCAATGGTTTTCCCTCGAGTCTTTCCCACGAGGCTTTCCCACCAGGCTTTCCCACAGGGCTGTCCCACGTGCACACGTGGTGGGAGTCGATCCTCGGCCGAACGTCAAGGCAGTGCAGGGAAAACAGGTTCCTCTGGAATGGACTGACACATCTGGGGGACTCTTGGAATGGTGGCACGACCCTGGAGTTCCTCTCGCCTTTCCTGTGGAGAGCGCCTCCTCTTGAGATGCGACGGGAACGCCGGGAATTCTTTCCCTACGAAGCAGGGAAAGGATCCCTCATCTCGAGCTAGGAGGCGGAAACGGGGCTCCCCTGGATGTGTGCGGGACCCTCGTGCTTCCTCTGGAGTGGAGACGTGTATGTCGGGGAACTTCTTGAGTTGCAGCAAGGGTGTGAAGGACCCTTTGGGAGTTCCAGTGGTTAGATGTGATTAGCCTCGAGAAGCCTCAGCGGAAATGGGCCTCATCTCGCCTGGAGGGCAAAACCTCCTGGATTTTCTCGAGTTGCGGCAGGTGCTCTCGACTTACGACGGGGAACTCGGGGACCCGCTCTGGTGGCCTCAGGAAAGGCCAGTCCCCATGCGAGTTCCTCGGGGCCTCTCGGGATTCCTCTCCCGTCGATGCCGGGGCCTAAGACCTTCTGTGGAGTCGGGGAAGGAACCTGAGGATTCCTCTCCAGTGCTGACATGGATCTTGGGGTACTTCTGGAGTCTCCCCAGGGGAGTCAGTCCTCGTCTCGAATGCGGGCATGCACTTGCGCTTTCCTCAAGAGCGGTAGCAGCAGTGTCACGCAGTCCGCTGCGTGGATCAAAGGATCTATGGTTTTCCCTCGAGTCTTTCCCACGAGGCTTTCCCACGAGGCTTTCCCACAGGGCTGTCCCACGTGCACACGTGGTGGGAGTCGATCCTCGGCTTGAACGTCAAGGCAGTGCAGGGAAAACACGTTCCTCTGGAATGGACTGACACATCTGGGGGACTCTTGGAATGGTGGCACGACCCTGGAGTTCCTCTCACCTTTCCTGTGGAGAGCGCCTCCTCTTGAGATGCAACGGGAACGCCGGGAATTCTTTCCCTACGAAACAGGGAAAGGATCCCTCATCTCGAGCTAGGAGCCGGAAACGGGGCTCCTCTGGATGTGTGCGGGACCCTCGTGCTTCCTCTCGAGTGGAGACGGGTATGTCGGGGAACTTCTTGAGTTGCAGCAAGGGTGTGAAGGACCCTTTGGAAGTTCCAGTGGTTAGATGTGATTAGCCTGAGAAGCCTCAGCGGAAATGGGCCACATCTCGCCTGGAGGGCATAACCTCCTGTATTTTCACGAGTTGCGGCAGGTGCCCTCGACTTACGACGGGGAACTCGGGGACCCGCTCTGGTGGCCTCAGGAAAGGCCAGTCCCCATGCGAGTTCCTCGGGGGCCTCTCGGGATTCCTCTCCCGTCGATGCCGGGGCCTAAGACCTTGTGTGGAGTCGGGGCCGGAACCTTAGGATTCCTCTCCAGTGCTGACATGGATCTTGGGGTACTTCTGGAGTCTCCCCAGGGGAGTCAGTCCTCGTCTCGAATGCGGGCATGCACTTGCGCTTTCCTCCAGAGCGGTAGCAGCAGTGTCACGCAGTCCGCCGCATGGATCAAAGGATCTATGGTTTTCCCTCGAGTCTTTCCCACGAGGCTTTCTCACGAGGCTTTCCCACAGGGCTGTCCCACGTGCACACGTGGTGGGATTCGATCCTCGGCTTGAACGTCAAGGCAGTGCAGGCAAAACAGTTTCCCTGGAATGGACTGACACATCTGGGGGACTCTTGGAATGGTGGCACGACCCTGGAGTTCCTCTCGCCTTTCCTGTGGAGAGCGCCTCCTCTTTAGATGCGACGGGAACGCCTGGAATTCTTTCCCTACGAAACAGGGAAAGGATCCCTCATCTCGAGCTAGGAGGAGAAAACGGGGCTCCCCTGGATGTGTGCGGGTCCCTCGTGTTTCCTCTCGATTGGAGACGGGTATGTCGGGGAACTTCTTGAGTTGCAGCAAGGGTGTGAAGGACCCTTTGGAAGTTCCAGAGGTTAGATGTGATTAGCCTCGAGAAGCCTCAGCGGAAATGGGCCACATCTCGCCTGGAGGGCAAAACCTCCTGGATTTTCACGAGTTGCGGCAGGTGCCCTCGACTTAGGACGGGGAACTCGGGGACCCGCTCTGGTGGCCTCAGGAAAGGCCAGTCCCCATGCGAGTTCCTCGGGGGCCTCTCGGGATTCCTCTCCCGTCGATGCCGGGGCCTAAGACCTTGTGTGGAGTCGGGGCCGGAACCTGAGGATTCCTCTCCAGTGCTGACATGGATCTTGGGGTACTTCTGGAGTCTCCCCAGGGGAGTCAGTCCTCGTCTCGAATGCGGGCATGCACTTGCGCTTTCCTCCAGAGCGGTAGCAGCAGTGTCACGCAGTCCGCCGCGTGGATCAAAAGATCTATGGTTTTCCCTCGAGTCTTTCCCACGAGGCTTTCCCAAGAGTCTTTCCCACAGGGCTGTCCCACGTGCACATGTGGTGGGAGTAGATCCTCGGCTTGAACGTCAAGGAAGTGCAGGGAAAACAGGTTGCTCTGGAATGGACTGACACATCTGGGGGACTCTTGGAATGGTGGCACGACCCTGGAGTTCTTCTCGCCTTTCCTGTGGAGAGCGCCTCCTCTTGAGAGGCGACGGAACGCCGGGAATTCTTTCCCTACGAAACAGGGAAAGGATCCCTCATCTCGAGCTAGGAGGTGGAAAAGGGGCTCCCCTGGATGTGTGCGGGACCCTCGTGCTTCCTCTCGAGTGGAGACGGGTATGTCGGGGAACTTCTTGAGTTGCAGCAAGGGTGTGAAGGACCCTTTGGAAGTTCCAGAGGTTAGATGTGATTAGCCTCGAGAAGCCTCAGCGGAAATTGGCCACATCTCGCCTGGAGTGCAAAACCTCCTGGATTTTCACGAGTTGCGGAAGGTGCCCTCGACTTAGGACGGGGAACTCGGGGACCCGCTCTGGTGGCCTCAGGAAATGCCAGTCCTCATGCGAGTTCCTCGGGGGCCTCTCGGGATTCCTCTCCCGTCGATGCCGGGGCCTAAGACCTTGTGTGGAGTCGGGGCCGGAACCTGAGGATTCCTCTCCAGTGCTGACATGGATCTTGGGGTACTTCTGGAGTCTCCCCAGGGGAGTCAGTCCTCGTCTCGAATGCGGGCATGCACTTGCGCTTTCCTCCAGAGCGGTAGCAGCAGTGTCACGCAGTCCGCCGCGTGGATCAAAGCATCAATGGTTTTCCCACGAGTCTTTCCCACGAGGCTTTCCCACCAGGCTTTCCCACAGGGCTGTCCCACGTGCACACGTGGTGGGAGTCGATCCTCGGCTTGAACGTCAAGGCAGTGCAGGGAAAACAGGTTCCTCTGGAATGGACTGACACATCTGGGGGACTCTTGGAATGGTGGCACGACCCTGGAGTTCCTCTCGCCTTTCCTGTGGAGAGCGCCTCCTCTTGAGATGCAACGGGAACGCCGGGAATTCTTTCCCTACGAAACAGGGAAAGGATCCCTCATCTCGAGCTAGGAGGCGGAAACGGGGCTCCTCTGGATGTGTGCGGGACCCTCGTGCTTCCTCTCGAGTGGAGACGGGTATGTCGGGGAACTTCTTGAGTTGCAGCAAGGGTGTGAAGGACCCTTTGGAAGTTCCAGAGGTTAGATGTGATTAGCCTCGAGAAGCCTCAGCGGAAATGGGCCACATCTCGCCTGGAGGGCAAAACCTCCTGTATTTTCACGAGTTGCGGCAGGTGCCCTCGACTTACGACGGGGAACTCGGGGACCCGCTCTGGTGGCCTCAGGAAAGCCCAGTCCCCATGCGAGTTCCTCGGGGGCCTCTCGGGATTCCTCTCCCGTCGATGCCGGGGCCTAAGACCTTGTGTGGAGTCGGGGCCGGAACCTGAGGATTCCTCTCCAGTGCTGACATGGATCTTGGGGTACTTCTGGAGTCTCCCCAGGGGAGTCAGTCCTCGTCTCGAATGCGGGCATGCACTTGCGCTTTCCTCCAGAGCGGTAGCAGCAGTGTCACGCAGTCCGCCGCATGGATCAAAGGATCTATGGCTTTCCCTCGAGTCTTTCCCACGAGGCTTTCTCACGAGGCTTTCCCACAGGGCTGTCCCACGTGCACACGTGGTGGGATTCGATCCTCTGCTTGAACGTCAAGGCAGTGCAGGGAAAACAGGTTCCTCTGGAATGGACTGACACATCTGGGGGACTCTTGGAATGGTGGCACGACCCTGGAGTTCCTATCGCCTTTCCTGTGGAGAGCGCCTCCTCTTGAGATGCAACGGGAATGCCGGGAATTCGTTCCCTACGAAACAGGGAAAGGATCCCTCATCTCGAGCTAGGTGGCGGAAACGGGGCTCCCCTGGATGTGTGCGGGACACTCGTGCTTACTCTCGAGTGGAGACGTGTATGTCGGGGAACTTCTTGAGTTGCAGCAAGGGTGTGAAGGACCCTTTGGAAGTTACAGTGGTTAGATGTGATTAGACTCGAGAAGCCTCAGCGGAAATGGGCCTCATCTCGCCTGGAGGGCAAAACCTCCTAGATTTTCTCGAGTTGCGGCAGGTGCTCTCGACTTACGACGGGGACATCGGGGACCCGCTCTGGTGGCCTCAGGAAAGGCCAGTCCCCATGCGAGTTCCTCGGGGGCCTCTCGGGATTCCTCTCCCGTCGATGCCGGGGCCTAAGACCTTCTGTGGAGTCGGGGCCGGAACCTGAGGATTCCTCTCCAGTGCTGACATGGATCTTGGGGTACTTCTGGAGTCTCCCCAGGGGAGTCAGTCCTCGTCTCGAATGCGGGCATGCACTTGCGCTTTCCTCCAGAGCGGTAGCAGCAGTGTCACGCAGTCCGCTGTGTGGATCAAAGGATCTATGGTTTTCCCTCGAGTCTTTCCCACGAGGCTTTCCCACGAGGCTTTCCCACAGGGCTGTCCCACGTGCACACGTGGTGGGAGTCGATCCTCGGCTTGAACTTCAAGGCAGTGCAGGGAAAACACGTTCCTCTGGAATAGACTGACACATCTGGGGGACTCTTGGAAAGGTGGCACGACCCTGGAGTTCCTCTCGCCTTTCCTGTGGAGAGCGCCTCCTGTTGAGATGCGACGGGAACGCCGGGAATTCTTTCCCTACGAAACAGGGAAAGGATCCCTCATCTCGAGCTAGGAGGCGGAAACGGGGCTCCTCTGGATGTGTGCGGGACCCTCGTGCTTCCTCTCGAGTGGAGACGGGTATGTCGGGGAACTTCTTGAGTAGCAGCAAGGGTGTGAAGGACCCTTTGGAAGTTCCAGAGGTTAGATGTGATTAGTCTCGAGAAGCCTCAGCGGAAATGGGCCACATCTCGCCTGGAGGGCAAAACCTCCTGTATTTTCACCAGTTGCGGCAGGTGCCCTCGACTTACGACGGGGAACTCGGGGACCCGCCCTGGTGGCCTCAGGAAAGCCGAGTCCCCATGCGAGTTCCTCGGGGGCCTCTCGGGATTCCTCTCCCGTCGATGCCGGGGCCTAAGACCTTGTGTGGAATCGGGGCCGGAACCTGAGGATTCCTCTCCAGTGCTGACATGGATCTTGGGCTACTTCTGGAGTCTCCCCAGGGGAGTCAGTCCTCGTCTCGAATGCGGGCATGCACTTGCGCTTTCCTCCAAACCGGTAGCAGCAGTGTCACGCAGTCCGCCGCGTGGATCAAAGGATCTATGGTTTTCCCTCGAGTCTTTCCCACGAGGCTTTCCCAAGAGGCTTTCCCACAGGGCTGTCCCACGTGCACATGTGGTGGGAGTAGATCCTCGGCTTGAACGTCAAGGCAGTGCAGGGAAAACAGGTTGCTCTGGATTGGACTGACACATCTGGGGGACTCTTGGAATGGTGGCACGACCCTGGAGTTCTTCTCGCCTTTCCTGTGGAGAGCGCCTCCTCTTGAGATGCGACGGAACGCCGGGAATTCTTTCCCTACGAAAGAGGGAAAGGATCCCTCATCTCGAGCTAGGAGGTGGAAAAGGGGCTCCCCTGGATGTGTGCGGGACCCTCGTGCTTCCTCTCGAGTGGAGACGGGTATGTCGGGGAACTTCTTGAGTTGCAGCAAGGGTGTGAAGGACCCTTTGGAAGTTCCAGAGGTTAGATGTGATTAGCCTCGAGAAGCCTCAGCGGAAATGGGCCACATCTCGCCTGGAGGGCAAAACCTCCTGGATTTTCACGAGTTGCGGCAGGTGCCCTCGACTTAGGACGGGGAACTCGGGGACCCGCTCTGGTGGCCTCAGGAAAGGCCAGTCCCCATGCGAGTTCCTCGGGGGCCTCTCGGGATTCCTCTCCCGTCGATGCCGGGGCCTAAGACCTTGTGTGGAGTCGGGGCCGGAACCTGAGGATTCCTCTCCAGTGCTGACATGGATCTTGGGGTACTTCTGGAGTCTCCCCAGGGGAGTCAGTCCTCGTCTCGAATGCGGGCATGCACTTGCGCTTTCCTCCAGAGCGGTAGCAGCAGTGTCACGCAGTCCGCCGCGTGGATCAAAGGATCTATGATTTTCCCTCGAGTCTTTCCCACGAGGCTTTCCCAAGAGGCTTTCCCACAGGGCTGTCCCACGTGCACATGTGGTGGGAGTAGATCCTCGGCTTGAACGTCAAGGCAGTGCAGGGAAAACAGGTTGCTCTGGATTGGACTGACACATCTGGGGGACTCTTGGAATGGTGGCACGACCCTGGAGTTCTTCTCGCCTTTCCTGTGGAGAGCGCCTCCTCTTGAGATGCGACGGAACGCCGGGAATTCTTTCCCTACGAAACAGGGAAAGGATCCCTCATCTCGAGCTAGGAGGTGGAAAAGGGGCTCCCCTGGATGTGTGCGGGACACTCGTGCTTATTCTCGAGTGGAGACGGGTATGTCGGGGAACTTCTTGAGTTGCAGCAAGGGTGTGAAGGACCCTTTGGAAGTTACAGTGGTTAGATGTGATTAGACTCGAGAAGCCTCAGCGGAAATGGGCCTCATCTCGCCTGGAGGGCAAAACCTCCTAGATTTTCTCGAGTTGCGGCAGGTGCTCTCGACTTACGACGGGGCCCTCAGGGACCCGCTCTGGTGGCCTCAGGAAAGGCCAGTCCCCATGCGAGTTCCTCGGGGGCCTCTCGGGATTCCTCTCCCGTCAATGCCGGGGCCTAAGACCTTCTGTGGAGTCGGGGCCGGAACCTGAGGATTCCTCTCCAGTGCTGACATGGATCTTGGGGTACTTCTGGAGTCTCCCCAGGGGAGTCAGTCCTCGTCTCGAATGCGGGCATGCACTTGCGCTTTCCTCCAGAGCGGTAGCAGCAGTGTCACGCAGTCCGCTGCGTGGATCAAAGGATCTATGGTTTTCCCTCGAGTCTTTCCCACGAGGCTTTCCCACGAGGCTTTCCACAGGGCTGTCCCACGTGCACACGTGGTGGGAGTCGATCCTCGGCTTGAACGTCAAGGCAGTGCAGGGAAAACACGTTCCTCTGGAATGGACTGACACATCTGGGGGACTCTTGGAATGGTGGCACGACCCTGGAGTTCCTCTCGCCTTTCCTGTGGAGAGCGCCTCCTGTTGAGATGCGACGGGAACGCCGGGAATTCTTTCCCTACGAAACAGGGAAAGGATCCCTCATCTCGAGCTAGGAGGCGGAAACGGGGCACCCCTGGATGTGTGCGGGACCCTCGTGCTTCCTCTCGAGTGGAGACGGGTATGTCGGGGAACTTCTTGAGTTGCAGCAAGGGTGTGAAGGACCCTTTGGAAGTTCCAGAGGTTAGATGTGATTAGTCTCGAGAAGCCTCAGCGGAAATGGGCCACATCTCGCCTGGAGGGCAAAACCTCCTGTATTTTCACGAGTTGCGGCAGGTGCCCTCGACTTACGACGGGGAACTCGGGGACCCGCCCTGGTGGCCTCAGGAAAGCCGAGTCCCCATGCGAGTTCCTCGGGGGCCTCTCGGGATTCCTCTCCCGTCGATGCCGGGGCCTAAGACCTTGTGTGGAATCGGGGCCGGAACCTGAGGATTCCTCTCCAGTGCTGACATGGATCTTGGGCTACTTCTGGAGTCTCCCCAGGGGAGTCAGTCCTCGTCTCGAATGCGGGCATGCACTTGCGCTTTCCTCCAGAGCGGTAGCAGCAGTGTCACGCAGTCCGCCGCGTGGATCAAAGGATCTATGGTTTTCCCTCGAGTCTTTCCCACGAGGCTTTCCCAAGAGGCTTTCCCACAGGGCTGTCCCACGTGCACATGTGGTGGGAGTAGATCCTCGGCTTGAACGTCAAGGCAGTGCAGGGAAAACAGGTTCCTCTGGAATGGACTGACACATCTGGGGGACTCTTGGAATGGTGGCACGACCCTGGAGTTCCTCTCGCCTTTCCTGTGGAGAGCGCCTCCTCTTGAGATGCAACGGGAACGCCGGGAATTCTTTCCCTACGAAACAGGGAAAGGATCCCTCATCTCGAGCTAGGTGGCGGAAACGGGGCTCCCCTGGATGTGTGCGGGACCCTCGTGCTTCCTCTCGAGTGGAGACGGTTATGTCGGGGAACTTCTTGAGTTGCAGCAAGGGTGTAAAGGACCCTTTGGAAGTTACAGTGGTTAGATGTGATTAGACTCGAGAAGCCTCAGCGGAAATGGGCCTCATCTCGCCTGGAGGGCAAAACCTCCTAGATTTTCTCGAGTTGCGGCAGGTGCTCTCGACTTACGACGGGGAACTCGGGGACCCGCTCTGGTGGCCTCAGGAAAGGCCAGTCCCCATGCGAGTTCCTCGGGGCCTCTCGGGATTCCTCTCCCGTCGATGCCGGGGCCTAAGACCTTGTGTGGAGTCGGGGACGGAACCTGAGGATTCCTCTCCAGTGCTGACATGGATCTTGGGGTACTTCTGGAGTCTCCCCAGGGGAGTCAGTCCTCGTCTCGAATGCGGGCATGCACTTGCGCTTTCCTCAAGAGCGGTAGCAGCAGTGTCACGCAGTCCGCTGCGTGGATCAAAGGATCTATGGTTTTCCCTCGAGTCTTTCCCACGAGGCTTTCCCACGAGGCTTTCCCACAGGGCTGTCCCACGTGCACACGTGGTGGGAGTCGATCCTCGGCTTGAACGTCAAGGCAGTGCAGGGAAAACAGGTTCCTCTGGAATGGACTGACACATCTGGGGGACTCTTGGAATGGTGGCACGACCCTGGAGTTCCTCTCACCTTTCCTGTGGAGAGCGCCTCCTCTTGAGATGCAACGGGAACGCCGGGAATTCTTTCCCTACGAAACAGGGAAAGGATCCCTCATCTCGAGCTAGGAGGCGGAAACGGGGCTCCTCTGGATGTGTGCGGGACCCTCGTGCTTCCTCTCGAGTGGAGACGGGTATGTCGGGGAACTTCTTGAGTTGCAGCAAGGGTGTGAAGGACCCTTTGGAAGTTCCAGTGGTTAGATGTGATTAGCCTGAGAAGCCTCAGCGGAAATGGGCCACATCTCGCCTGGAGGGCATAACCTCCTGTATTTTCACGAGTTGCGGCAGGTGCCCTCGACTTACGACGGGGAACTCGGGGACCCGCTCTGGTGGCCTCAGGAAAGGCCAGTCCCCATGCGAGTTCCTCGGGGGACTCTCGGGATTCCTCTCCCGTCGATGCCGGGGCCTAAGACCTTGTGTGGAGTCGGGGCCGGAACCTTAGGATTCCTCTCCAGTGCTGACATGGATCTTGGGGTACTTCTGGAGTCTCCCCAGGGGAGTCAGTCCTCGTCTCGAATGCGGGCATGCACTTGCGCTTTCCTCCAGAGCGGTAGCAGCAGTGTCACGCAGTCCGCCGCATGGATCAAAGGATCTATGGTTTTCCCTCGAGTCTTTCCCACGAGGCTTTCTCACGAGGCTTTCCCACAGGGCTGTCCCACGTGCACACGTGGTGGGATTCGATCCTCGGCTTGAACGTCAAGGCAGTGCAGGCAAAACAGTTTCCCTGGAATGGACTGACACATCTGGGGGACTCTTGGAATGGTGGCACGACCCTGGAGTTCCTCTCGCCTTTCCTGTGGAGAGCGCCTCCTCTTTAGATGCGACGGGAACGCCTGGAATTCTTTCCCTACGAAACAGGGAAAGGATCCCTCATCTCGAGCTAGGAGGAGAAAACGGGGCTCCCCTGGATGTGTGCGGGTCCCTCGTGTTTCCTCTCGATTGGAGACGGGTATGTCGGGGAACTTCTTGAGTTGCAGCAAGGGTGTGAAGGACCCTTTGGAAGTTCCAGAGGTTAGATGTGATTAGCCTCGAGAAGCCTCAGCGGAAATGGGCCACATCTCGCCTGGAGGGCAAAACCTCCTGGATTTTCACGAGTTGCGGCAGGTGCCCTCGACTTAGGACGGGGAACTCGGGGACCCGCTCTGGTGGCCTCAGGAAAGGCCAGTCCCCATGCGAGTTCCTCGGGGGCCTCTCGGGATTCCTCTCCGGTCGATGCCGGGGCCTAAGACCTTGTGTGGAGTCGGGGCCGGAACCTGAGGATTCCTCTCCAGTGCTGACATGGATCTTGGGGTACTTCTGGAGTCTCCCCAGGGGAGTCAGTCCTTGTCTCGAATGCGGGCATGCACTTGCGCTTTCCTCCAGAGCGGTAGCAGCAGTGTCACGCAGTCCGCCGCGTGGATCAAAAGATCTATGGTTTTCCCTCGAGTCTTTCCCACGAGGCTTTCCCAAGAGGCTTTCCCACAGGGCTGTCCCACGTGCACATGTGGTGGGAGTAGATCCTCGGCTTGAACGTCAAGGAAGTGCAGGGAAAACAGGTTGCTCTGGAATGGACTGACACATCTGGGGGACTCTTGGAATGGTGGCACGACCCTGGAGTTCTTCTCGCCTTTCCTGTGGAGAGCGCCTCCTCTTGAGAGGCGACGGAACGCCGGGAATTCTTTCCCTACGAAACAGGGAAAGGATCCCTCATCTCGAGCTAGGAGGTGGAAAAGGGGCTCCCCTGGATGTGGGCGGGACCCTCGTGCTTCCTCTCGAGTGGAGACGGGTATGTCGGGGAACTTCTTGAGTTGCAGCAAGGGTGTGAAGGACCCTTTGGAAGTTCCAGAGGTTAGATGTGATTAGCCTCGAGAAGCCTCAGCGGAAATTGGCCACATCTCGCCTGGAGTGCAAAACCTCCTGGATTTTCACGAGTTGCGGAAGGTGCCCTCGACTTAGGACGGGGAACTCGGGGACCCGCTCTGGTGGCCTCAGGAAATGCCAGTCCTCATGCGAGTTCCTCGGGGGCCTCTCGGGATTCCTCTCCCGTCGATGCCGGGGCCTAAGACCTTGTGTGGAGTCGGGGCCGGAACCTGAGGATTCCTCTCCAGTGCTGACATGGATCTTGGGGTACTTCTGGAGTCTCCCCAGGGGAGTCAGTCCTCGTCTCGAATGCGGGCATGCACTTGCGCTTTCCTCCAGAGCGGTAGCAGCAGTGTCACGCAGTCCGCCGCGTGGATCAAAGCATCAATGGTTTTCCCACGAGTCTTTCCCACGAGGCTTTCCCACCAGGCTTTCCCACATGGCTGTCCCACGTGCACACGTGGTGGGAGTCGATCCTCGGCTTGAACGTCAAGGCAGTGCAGGGAAAACAGGTTCCTCTGGAAGGGACTGACACATCTGGGGGACTCTTGGAATGGTGGCACGACCCTGGAGTTCCTCTCGCCTTTCCTGTGGAGAGCGCCTCCTCTTGAGATGCAACGGGAACGCCGGGAATTCTTTCCCTACGAAACAGGGAAAGGATCCCTCATCTCGAGCTAGGAGGCGGAAACGGGGCTCCTCTGGATGTGTGCGGGACCCTCGTGCTTCCTCTCGAGTGGAGACGGGTATGTCGGGGAACTTCTTGAGTTGCAGCAAGGGTGTGAAGGACCCTTTGGAAGTTCCAGAGGTTAGATGTGATTAGCCTCGAGAAGCCTCAGCGGAAATGGGCCACATCTCGCCTGGAGGGCAAAACCTCCTGTATTTTCACGAGTTGCGGCAGGTGCCCTCGACTTACGACGGGGAACTCGGGGACCCGCTCTGGTGGCCTCAGGAAAGCCCAGTCCCCATGCGAGTTCCTCGGGGGCCTCTCGGGATTCCTCTCCCGTCGATGCCGGGGCCTAATACCTTGTGTGGAGTCGGGGCCGGAACCTGAGGATTCCTCTCCAGTGCTGACATGGATCTTGGGGTACTTCTGGAGTCTCCCCAGGGGAGTCAGTCCTCGTCTCGAATGCGGGCATGCACTTGCGCTTTCCTCCAGAGCGGTAGCAGCAGTGTCACGCAGTCCGCCGCATGGATCAAAGGATCTATGGCTTTCCCTCGAGTCTTTCCCACGAGGCTTTCTCACGAGGCTTTCCCACAGGGCTGTCCCACGTGCACACGTGGTGGGATTCGATCCTCTGCTTGAACGTCAAGGCAGTGCAGGGAAAACAGGTTCCTCTGGAATGGACTGACACATCTGGGGGACTCTTGGAATGGTGGCACGACCCTGGAGTTCCTATCGCCTTTCCTGTGGAGAGCGCCTCCTCTTGAGATGCAACGGGAATGCCGGGAATTCGTTCCCTACGAAACAGGGAAAGGATCCCTCATCTCGAGCTAGGTGGCGGAAACGGGGCTCCCCTGGATGTGTGCGGGACACTCGTGCTTACTCTCGAGTGGAGACGTGTATGTCGGGGAACTTCTTGAGTTGCAGCAAGGGTGGGAAGGACCCTTTGGAAGTTACAGCGGTTAGATGTGATTAGACTCGAGAAGCCTCAGCGGAAATGGGCCTCATCTCGCCTGGAGGGCAAAACCTCCTAGATTTTCTCGAGTTGCGGCAGGTGCTCTCGACTTACGACGGGGACCTCGGGGACCCGCTCTGGTGGCCTCAGGAAAGGCCAGTCCCCATGCGAGTTCCTCGGGGGCCTCTCGGGATTCCTCTCCCGTCGATGCCGGGGCCTAAGACCTTCTGTGGAGTCGGGGCCGGAACCTGAGGATTCCTCTCCAGTGCTGACATGGATCTTGGGGTACTTCTGGAGTCTCCCCAGGGGAGTCAGTCCTCGTCTCGAATGCGGGCATGCACTTGCGCTTTCCTCCAGAGCGGTAGCAGCAGTGTCACGCAGTCCGCTGTGTGGATCAAAGGATCTATGGTTTTCCCTCGAGTCTTTCCCACGAGGCTTTCCCACGAGGCTTTCCCACAGGGCTGTCCCACGTGCACACGTGGTGGGAGTCGATCCTCGGCTTGAACTTCAAGGCAGTGCAGGGAAAACACGTTCCTCTGGAATAGACTGACACATCTGGGGGACTCTTGGAAAGGTGGCACGACCCTGGAGTTCCTCTCGCCTTTCCTGTGGAGAGCGCCTCCTGTTGAGATGCGACGGGAACGCCGGGAATTCTTTCCCTACGAAACAGGGAAAGGATCCCTCATCTCGAGCTAGGAGGCGGAAACGGGGCTCCTCTGGATGTGTGCGGGACCCTCGTGCTTCCTCTCGAGTGGAGACGGGTATGTCGGGGAACTTCTTGAGTTGCAGCAAGGGTGTGAAGGACCCTTTGGAAGTTCCAGAGGTTAGATGTGATTAGTCTCGAGAAGCCTCAGCGGAAATGGGCCACATCTCGCCTGGAGGGCAAAACCTCCTGTATTTTCACCAGTTGCGGAAGGTGCCCTCGACTTACGACGGGGAACTCGGGGACCCGCCCTGGTGGCCTCAGGAAAGCCGAGTCCCCATGCGAGTTCCTCGGGGGCCTCTCGGGATTCCTCTCCCGTCGATGCCGGGGCCTAAGACCTTGTGTGGAATCGGGGCCGGAACCTGAGGATTCCTCTCCAGTGCTGACATGGATCTTGGGCTACTTCTGGAGTCTCCCCAGGGGAGTCAGTCCTCGTCTCGAATGCGGGCATGCACTTGCGCTTTCCTCCAAACCGGTAGCAGCAGTGTCACGCAGTCCGCCGCGTGGATCAAAGGATCTATGGTTTTCCCTCGAGTCTTTCCCACGAGGCTTTCCCAAGAGGCTTTCCCACAGGGCTGTCCCACGTGCACATGTGGTGGGAGTAGATCCTCGGCTTGAACGTCAAGGCGGTGCAGGGAAAACAGGTTGCTCTGGATTGGACTGACACATCTGGGGGACTCTTGGAATGGTGGCACGACCCTGGAGTTCTTCTCGCCTTTCCTGTGGAGAGCGCCTCCTCTTGAGATGCGACGGAACGCCGGGAATTCTTTCCCTACGAAAGAGGGAAAGGATCCCTCATCTCGAGCTAGGAGGTGGAAAAGGGGCTCCCCTGGATGTGTGCGGGACCCTCGTGCTTCCTCTCGAGTGGAGACGGGTATGTCGGGGAACTTCTTGAGTTGCAGCAAGGGTGTGAAGGACCCTTTGGAAGTTCCAGAGGTTAGATGTGATTAGCCTCCAGAAGCCTCAGCGGAAATGGGCCACATCTCGCCTGGAGGGCAAAACCTCCTGGATTTTCACGAGTTGCGGCAGGTGCCCTCGACTTAGGACGGGGAACTCGGGGACCCGCTCTGGTGGCCTCAGGAAAGGCCAGTCCCCATGCGAGTTCCTCGGTGGCCTCTCGGGATTCCTCTCCCGTCGATGCCGGGGCCTAAGACCTTGTGTGGAGTCGGGGCCGGAACCTGAGGATTCCTCTCCAGTGCTGACATGGATCTTGGGGTACTTCTGGAGTCTCCCCAGGGGAGTCAGTCCTCGTCTCGAATGCGGGCATGCACTTGCGCTTTCCTCCAGAGCGGTAGCAGCAGTGTCACGCAGTCCGCCGCGTGGATCAAAGGATCTATGGTTTTCCCTCGAGTCTTTCCCACGAGGCTTTCCCAAGAGGCTTTCCCACAGGGCTGTCCCACGTGCACATGTGGTGGGAGTAGATCCTCGGCTTGAACGTCAAGGCAGTGCAGGGAAAACAGGTTGCTCTGGATTGGACTGACACATCTGGGGGACTCTTGGAATGGTGGCACGACCCTGGAGTTCTTCTCGCCTTTCCTGTGGAGAGCGCCTCCTCTTGAGATGCGACGGAACGCCGGGAATTCTTTCCCTACGAATCAGGGAAAGGATCCCTCATCTCGAGCTAGGAGGTGGAAAAGGGGCTCCCCTGGATGTGTGCGGGACACTCGTGCTTACTCTCGAGTGGAGACGGGTATGTCGGGGAACTTCTTGAGTTGCAGCAAGGGTGTGAAGGACCCTTTGGAAGTTACAGTGGTTAGATGTGATTAGACTCGAGAAGCCTCAGCGGAAATGGGCCTCATCTCGCCTGGAGGGCAAAACCTCCTAGATTTTCTCGAGTTGCGGCAGGTGCTCTCGACTTACGACGGGGACCTCGGGGACCCGCTCTGGTGGCCTCAGGAAAGGCCAGTCCCCATGCGAGTTCCTCGGGGGCCTCTCGGGATTCCTCTCCCGTCAATGCCGGGGCCTAAGACCTTCTGTGGAGTCGGGGCCGGAACCTGAGGATTCCTCTCCAGTGCTGACATGGATCTTGGGGTACTTCTGGAGTCTCCCCAGGGGAGTCAGTCCTCGTCTCGAATGCGGGCATGCACTTGCGCTTTCCTCCAGAGCGGTAGCAACAGTGTCACGCAGTCCGCTGCGTGGATCAAAGGATCTATGGTTTTCCCTCGAGTCTTTCCCACGAGGCTTTCCCACGAGGCTTTCCCACAGGGCTGTCCCACGTGCACACGTGGTGGGAGTCGATCCTCGGCTTGAACGTCAAGGCAGTGCAGGGAAAACACGTTCCTCTGGAATGGACTGACACATCTGGGGGACTCTTGGAATGGTGGCACGACCCTGGAGTTCCTCTCGCCTTTCCTGTGGAGAGCGCCTCCTGTTGAGATGCGACGGGAACGCCGGGAATTCTTTCCCTACGAAACAGGGAAAGGATCCCTCATCTCGAGCTAGGAGGCGGAAACGGGGCAACCCTGGATGTGTGCGGGACCCTCGTGCTTCCTCTCGAGTGGAGACGGGTATGTCGGGGAACTTCTTGAGTTGCAGCAAGGGTGTGAAGGACCCTTTGGAAGTTCCAGAGGTTAGATGTGATTAGTCTCGAGAAGCCTCAGCGGAAATGGGCCACATCTCGCCTGGAGGGCAAAACCTCCTGTATTTTCACGAGTTGCGGCAGGTGCCCTCGACTTACGACGGGGAACTCGGGGACCCGCCCTGGTGGCCTCAGGAAAGCCGAGTCCCCATGCGAGTTCCTCGGGGGCCTCTCGGGATTCCTCTCCCGTCGATGCCGGGGCCTAAGACCTTGTGTGGAATCGGGGCCGGAACCTGAGGATTCCTCTCCAGTGCTGACATGGATCTTGGGCTACTTCTGGAGTCTCCCCAGGGGAGTCAGTCCTCGTCTCGAATGCGGGCATGCACTTGCGCTTTCCTCCAGAGCGGTAGCAGCAGTGTCACGCAGTCCGCCGCGTGGATCAAAGGATCTATGGTTTTCCCTCGAGTCTTTCCCACGAGGCTTTCCCAAGAGGCTTTCCCACAGGGCTGTCCCACGTGCACATGTGGTGGGAGTAGATCGTCGGCTTGAACGTCAAGGCAGTGCAGGGAAAACAGGTTGCTCTGGATTGGACTGACACATCTGGGGGACACTTGGAATGGTGGCAAGACCCTGGAGTTCCTCTCGCCTTTCCTGTGGAGAGCGCCTCCTCTTGAGATGCGACGGAACGCCGGGAATTCTTTCCCTACGAAACAGGGAAAGGATCCCTCATCTCGAGCTAGGAGGTGGAAAAGGGGCTCCCCTGGATGTGTGCGGGACCCTCGTGCTTCCTCTCGAGTGGAGACGGGTATGTCGGGGAACTTCTAGAGTTGCAGCAAGGGTGTGAAGGACCCTTTGGAAGTTCCAGAGTTTAGATGTGATTAGCCTCGAGAAGCCTCAGCGGAAATGGGCCACATCTCGCCTGGAGGGCAAAACCTCCTGGATTTTCACGAGTTGCGGCAGGTGCCCTCGACTTAGGACGGGGAACTCGGGGACCCGCTCTGGTGGCCACAGGAAAGGCCAGTACCCATGCGAGTTCCTCGGGGGCCTCTCGGGATTCCTCTCCCGTCGATGCCGGGGCCTAAGACCTTGTGTGGAGTCGGGGCCGGAACCTGAGGATTCCTCTCCAGTGCTGACATGGATCTTGGGGTACTTCTGGAGTCTCCCCAGGGGAGTCAGTCCTCGTCTCGAATGCGGGCATGCACTTGCGCTTTACTCCAGAGCGGTAGCAGCACTGTCACGCAGTCCGCCGCGTGGATCAAAGGATCAATGGTTTTCCCTCGAGTCTTTCCCACGAGGCTTTCCCACCAGGCTTTCCCACAGGGCTGTCCCACGTGCACACGTGGTGGGAGTCGATCCTCGGCTTGAACGTCAAGGCAGTGCAGGGAAAACAGGTTCCTCTGGAATGGACTGACACATCTGGGGGACTCTTGGAATGGTGGCACGACCCTGGAGTTCCTCTCGCCTTTCCTGTGGAGAGCGCCTCCTCTTGAGATGCAACGGGAACGCCGGGAATTCTTTCCCTACGAAACAGGGAAAGGATCCCTCATCTCGAGCTAGGTGGCGGAAACGGGGCTCCCCTGGATGTGTGCGGGACACTCGTGCTTACTCTCGAGTGGAGACGGGTATGTCGGGGAACTTCTTGAGTTGCAGCAAGGGTGTGAAGGACCCTTTGGAAGTTACAGTGGTTAGATGTGATTAGCCTCGAGAAGCCTCAGCGGAAATGGGCCTCATCTCGCCTGGAGGGCAAAACCTCCTAGATTTTCTCGAGTTGCGGCAGGTGCTCTCGACTTACCACGGGGACCTCGGGGACCCGCTCTGGTGGCCTCAGGAAAGGACAGTCCCCATGCGAGTTCCTCGGGGGCCTCTCGGGATTCCTCTCCCGTCGATGCCGGGGCCTAAGACCTTGTGTGGAGTCGGGGCCGGAACCTGAGGATTCCTCTCCAGTGCTGACATGGATCTTGGGGTACTTCTGGAGTCTCCCCAGGGGAGTCAGTCCTCGTCTCGAATGCGGGCATGCACTTGCGCTTTCCTCCAAAGCGGTAGCAGCAGTGTCACGCAGTCCGCCGCGTGGATCAAAGGATCTATGGTTTTCCCTCGAGTCTTTCCCACGAGGCTTTCCCACCAGGCTTTCCCACAGGGCTGTCCCACGTGCACACGTGGTGGGAGTCGATCCTCGGCTTGAACGTCAAGGCAGTGCAGGGAAAACAGGTTCCTCTGGAATGGACTGACACATCTGGGGGACTCTTGGAATGGTGGCACGACCCTGGAGTTCCTCTCGCCTTTCCTGTGGAGAGAGCCTCCTCTTGAGATGCAACGGGAACGCCGGGAATTCTTTCCCTACGAAACAGGGAAAGGATCCCTCATCTCGAGCTAGGAGCCGGAAACCGGGCTCCTCTGGATGTGTGCGGGACCCTCGTGCTTCCTCTCGAGTGGAGACGGGTATGTCGGGGAACTTCTTGAGTTGCAGCAAGGGTGTGAAGGACCCTTTGGAAGTTCCAGAGGTTAGATGTGATTAGCCTCGAGAAGCCTCAGCGGAAATGGGCCACATCTCGCCTGGAGGGCAAAACCTCCTGGATTTTCACGTGTTGCGGAGGGGCCCTCGACTTAGGACGGGGAACTCGGGGACCCGCTCTGGTGGCCTCAGGAAAGGCCAGTCCCCATGCGAGTTCCTCGGGGGCCTCTCGGGATTCCTCTCCCGTCGATGCCGGGGCCTAAGACCTTGTGTGGAATCGGGGCCGGAACCTGAGGATTCCTCTCCAGTGCTGACATGGATCTTGGGGTACTTCTGGAGTCTCCCCAGGGGAGTCAGTCCTCGTCTCGAATGCGGGCATGCACTTGCCCTTTCCTCCAGAGCGGTAGCAGCAGTGTCACGCAGTCCGCCGAGTGGATCAAAGGATCAATGGTTTTCCCTCGAGTCTTTCCCACGAGGCTTTCCCACCAGGCTTTCCCACAGGGCTGTCCCACGTGCACACGTGGTGGGAGTCGATCTTCGGCTTGAACGTCAAGGCAGTGCAGGGAAAACAGGTTCCTCTGGAATGGACTGACACATCTGCGGGACTCTTGGAATGGTGGCACGACCCTCGAGTTCCTCTCGCCTTTCCTGTGGAGAGTGCCTCCTCTTGAGATGCAACGGGAACGCGGGGAATTCTTTCCCTACGAAACAGGGAAAGGATCCCTCATCTCGAGCTAGGTGGCGGAAACGGGGCTCCCCTGGATGTGTGCGGGACACTCGTGCTTACTCTCGAGTGGAGACGGGTATGTCGGGGAACTTCTTGAGTTGCAGCAAGGGTGTGAAGGACCCTTTGGAAGTTACAGTGGTTAGATGTGATTAGACTCGAGAATCCTCAGCGGAAATGGGCCTCATCTCGCCTGGAGGGCAAAACCTCCTAGATTTTCTCGAGTTGCGGCAGGTGCTCTCGACTTACCACGGGGACCTCGGGGACACGCTCTGGTGGCCTCAGGAAAGGCCAGTCCCCATGCGAGTTCCTCGGGGGCCTCTCGGGATTCCTCTCCCGTCGATGCCGGGGCCTAAGACCTTGTGTGGAATCGGGGCCGGAACCTGAGGATTCCTCTCCAGTGCTGACATGGATCTTGGGCTACTTCTGGAGTCTCCCCAGGGGAGTCAGTCCTCGTCTCGAATGCGGGCATGCACTTGCGCTTTCCTCCAGAGCGGTAGCAGCAGTGTCACGCAGTCCGCCGCGTGGATCAAAGGATCTATGGTTTTCCCTCGAGTCTTTCCCACGAGGCTTTCCCAAGAGGCTTTCCCACAGGGCTGTCCCACGTGCACATGTGGTGGGAGTAGATCCTCGGCTTGAACGTCAAGGCAGTGCAGGGAAAACAGGTTGCTCTGGATTGGACTGACACATCTGGGGGACTCTTGGAATGGTGGCACGACCCTGGAGTTCCTCTCGCCTTTCCTGTGGAGAGCGCCTCCTCTTGAGATGCAACGGGAACGCCGGGAATTCTTTCCCTACGAAACAGGGAAAGGATCCCTCATCTAGAGCTAGGAGGCGGAAACGGGGCTCCTCTGGATGTGTGCGGGACCCTCGTGCTTCCTCTCGAGTGGAGACGGGTATCTCGGGGAACTTCTTGAGTTGCAGCAAGGGTGTGAAGGACCCTTTGGAAGTTCCAGAGGTTAGATGTGATTAGTCTCGAGAAGCCTCAGCGGAAATGGGCCACATCTCGCCTGGAGGGCAAAACCTCCTGTATTTTCACGAGTTGCGGCAGGTGCCCTCGACTTACGACGGGGAACTCGGGGACCCGCTCTGGTGGCCTCAGGAAAGCCCAGTCCCCATGCGAGTTCCTCGGGGGCCTCTCGGGATTCCTCTCCCGTCGATGCCGGGGCCTAAGACCTTGTGTGGAATCGGGGCCGGAACCTGAGGATTCCTCACCAGTGCTGACATGGATCTTGGGGTACTTCTGGAGTCTCCCCAGGGGAGTCAGTCCTCGTCTCGAATGCGGGCATGCACTTGCGCTTTCCTGCAGAGCGGTAGCAGCAGTGTCACGCAGTCCGCCGCATGGATCAAAGGATCTATGGTTTTCCCTCGAGTCTTTCCCACGAGGCTTTCTCAGGAGGCTTTCCCACAGGGCTGTCCCACGTGCACACGTGGTGGGAGTCGATCCTCGGCTTGAACGTCAAGGCAGTGCAGGGAAAACAGGTTCCTCTGGAATGGACTGACACATCTGGGGGACTCTTGGAATGGTGGCACGACCCTGGAGTTCCTCTCGCCTTTCCTGTGGAGAGCGCCTCCTCTTTAGATGCAACGGGAACGCCGGGAATTCTTTCCCTACGAAACAGGGAAAGGATCCCTCATCTCGAGCTAGGAGGCGGAAACGGGGCTCCCCTGGATGTGTGCGGGTCCCTCGTGCTTCCTCTCGATTGGAGACGGGTATGTCGGGGAACTTCTTGAGTTGCAGCAAGGGTGTGAAGGACCCTTTGGAAGTTCCAGAAGTTAGATGTGATTAGCCTCGAGAAGCCTCAGCGGAAATGGGCCACATCTCGCCTGGAGGGCAAAACCTCCTGGATTTTCACGAGTTGCGGCAGGTGCCCTCGACTTAGGACGGGGAACTCGGGGACCCGCTCTGGTGGCCTCAGGAAAGGCCAGTCCCCATGCGAGTTCCTCGGGGGCCTCTCGGGATTCCTCTCCCGTCGATGCCGGGGCCTAAGACCTTGTGTGGAGTCGGGGCCGGAACCTGAGGATTCCTCTCCAGTGCTGACATGGATCTTGGGGTACTTCTGGAGTCTCCCCAGGGGAGTCAGTCCTCGTCTCGAATGCGGGCATGCACTTGCGCTTTCCTCCAGAGCGGTAGCAGCAGTGTCACGCAGTCCGCCGCGTGGATCAAAGGATCTATGGTTTTCCCTCGAGTCTTTCCCACGAGGCTTTCCCAAGAGGCTTTCCCACAGGGCTGTCCCACGTGCACATGTGGTGGGAGTAGATCCTCGGCTTGAACGTCAAGGCAGTGCAGGGAAAACAGGTTGCTCTGGATTGGACTGACACATCTGGGGGACTCTTGGAATGGTGGCACGACCCTGGAGTTCTTCTCGCCTTTCCTGTGGAGAGCGCCTCCTCTTGAGATGCGACGGAACGCCGGGAATTCTTTCCCTACGAAACAGGGAAAGGATCCCTCATCTCGAGCTAGGAGGCGGAAAAGGGGCTCCCCTGGATGTGTGCGGGACCCTCGTGCTTCCTCTCGAGTGGAGACGGGTATGTCGGGGAACTTCTTGAGTTGCAGCAAGGGTGTGAAGGACCCTTTGGAAGTTCCAGAGGTTAGATGTGATTAGCCTGGAGAAGCCTCAGCGGAAATGGGCCACATATCGCCTGGAGGGCAAAACCTCCTGGATTTTCACGAGTTGCGGCAGGTGCCCTCGACTTAGGACGGGGAACTCGGGGACCCGCTCTGGTGGCCTCAGGAAAGGCCAGTCCCCATGCGAGTTCCTCGGGGGCCTCTCGGGATTCCTCTCCCGTCGATGCCGGGGCCTAAGACCTTCTGTGGAGTCGGGGCCGGAACCTGAGGATTCCTCTCCAGTGCTGACATGGATCTTGGGGTACTTCTGGAGTCTCCCCAGGGGAGTCAGTCCTCGTCTCGAATGCGGGCATGCACTTGCGCTTTCCTCCAGAGCGGTAGCAGCAGTGTCACGCAGTCCGCCGCGTGGATCAAAGGATCTATGGTTTTCCCTCGAGTCTTTCCCACGAGGCTTTCCCAAGAGGCTTTCCCACAGGGCTGTCCCACGTGCACATGTGGTGGGAGTAGATCCTCGGCTTGAACGTCAAGGCAGTGCAGGGAAAACAGGTTCCTCTGGAATGGACTGACACATCTGGGGGCTCTTGGAATGGTGGCACGACCCTGGAGTTCTTCTCGCCTTTCCTGTGGAGAGCGCCTCCTCTTGAGATGCAACGGGAACGCCGGGAATTCTTTCCCTACGAAACAGGGAAAGGATCCCTCATCTCGAGCTAGGAGGCGGAAACGGGGCTCCTCTGGATGTGTGCGGGACCCTCATGCTTCCTCTCGAGTGGAGACGGGTATGTCGGGGAACTTCTTGAGTTGCAGCAAGGGTGTGAAGGACCCTTTGGAAGTTCCAGTGGTTAGATGTGATTAGCCTCGAGAAGCCTCAGCGGAAATGGGCCACATCTCGCCTGGAGGGCAAAACCTCCTGTATTTTCACGAGTTGCGGCAGGTGCCCTCGACTTACGACGGGGAACTCGGGGACCCGCTCTGGTGGCCTCAGGAAAGCCCAGTCCCCATGCGAGTTCCTCGGGGGCCTCTCGGGATTCCACTCCAGTCGATGCCGGGGCCTAAGACCTTGTGTGGAGTCGGGGCCGGAACCTGAGGATTCCTCTCCAGTGCTGACATGGATCTTGGGGTACTTCTGGAGTCTCCCCAGGGGAGTCAGTCCTCGTCTCGAATGCGGGCATGCACTTGCGCTTTCCTCCAGAGCGGTAGCAGCAGTGTCACGCAGTCCGCCGCATGGATCAAAGGATCTATGGTTTTCCCTCGAGTCTTTCCCACGAGGCTTTCTCAGGAGGCTTTCCCACAGGGCTGTCCCACGTGCACACGTTGTGGGAGTCGATCCTCGGCTTGAACGTCAAGGCAGTGCAGGGAAAACAGGTTCCTCTGGAATGGACTGACACATCTGGGGGACTCTTGGAATGGTGGCACGACCCTGGAGTTCCTCTCGCCTTTCCTGTGGAGAGCGCCTCCTCTTTAGTTGCGACGGGAACGCCGGGAATTCTTTCCCTACGAAACAGGGAAAGGATCCCTCATCTCGAGCTAGGAGGCGGAAACGGGGCTCCCCTGGATGTGTGCGGGTCCCTCGTGCTTCCTCTCGATTGGAGACGGGTATGTCGGGGAACTTCTTGAGTTGCAGCAAGGGTGTGAAGGACCCTTTGGAAGTTCCAGAGGTTAGATGTGATTAGCCTCGAGAAGCCTCAGCGGAAATGGGCCACATCTCGCCTGGAGGGCAAAACCTCCTGGATTTTCACGAGTTGCGGCAGGTGCCCTCGACTTAGGACGGGGAACTCGGGGACCCGCTCTGGTGGCCTCAGGAAAGGCCAGTCCCCATGCGAGTTCCTCGGGGGCCTCTCGGGATTCCTCTCCCGTCGATGCCGGGGCCTAAGACCTTGTGTGGAGTCGGGGCCGGAACCTGAGGATTCCTCTCCAGTGCTGACATGGATCTTGGGGTACTTCTGGAGTCTCCCCAGGGGAGTCAGTCCTCGTCTCGAATGCGGGCATGCACTTGCGCTTTCCTCCAGAGCGGTAGCAGCAGTGTCACGCAGTCCGCCGCGTGGATCAAAGGATCTATGGTTTTCCCTCGAGTCTTTCCCACGAGGCTTTCCCAAGAGGCTTTCCCACAAGGCTGTCCCACGTGCACATGTGGTGGGAGTAGATCCTCGGCTTGAACGTCAAGGCAGTGCAGGGAAAACAGGTTGCTCTGGATTGGACTGACACATCTGGGGGACTCTTGGAATGGTGGCACGACCCTGGAGTTCTTCTCGCCTTTCCTGTGGAGAGCGCCTCCTCTTGAGATGCGACGGAACGCCGGGAATTCTTTCCCTACGAAACAGGGAAAGGATCCCTCATCTCGAGCTAGGAGGCGGAAAAGGGGCTCCCCTGGATGTGTGCGGGACCCTCGTGCTTCCTCTCGAGTGGAGACGGGTATGTCGTGGAACTTCTTGAGTTGCAGCAAGGGTGTGAAGGACCCTTTGGAAGTTCCAGAGGTTAGATGTGATTAGCCTCGAGAAGCCTCAGCGGAAATGGGCCACATCTCGCCTGGAGGGCAAAACCTCCTGGATTTTCACGAGTTGCGGCAGGTGCCCTCGACTTAGGACGGGGAACTCGGGGACCCGCTCTGGTGGCCTTAGGAAAGGCCAGTCCCCATGCGAGTTCCTCGGGGGCTTCTCGGGATTCCTCTCCCGTCGATGCCGGGGCCTAAGACCTTGTATGGAGTCGGGGCCGGAACCTGAGGATTCCTCTCCAGTGCTGACATGGATCTTGGGGTACTTCTGGAGTCTCCCCAGGGGAGTCAGTCCTCGTCTCGAATGCGGGCATGCACTTGCGCTTTCCTCCAGAGCGGTAGCAGCAGTGTCAAGCAGTCCGCCGCGTGGACCAAAGGATGTATGGTTTTCCCTCCAGTCTTTCCCACGAGGCTTCCCAAGAGGCTTTCCCACAGGGCTGTCCCACGTGCACCTGTGGTGGGAGTAGATCCTCGGCTTGAACGTCAAGGCAGTGCAGGGAAAACAGGTTCCTCTGGAATGGACTGACACATCTGGGGGAGTCTTGGAATGGTGGCACGACCCTGGAGTTCCTCTCGCCTTTCCTGTGGAGAGCGCCTCCTCTTGAGATGCGACGGGAACGCCGGGAATTCTTTCCCTACGAAACAGGGAAAGGATCCCTCATCTCGAGCTAGGAGGCGGAAACGGGGCTCCCCTGGATGTGTGCGGGACCCCACGTGCTTCCTCTCGAGTGGAGACGGGTATGTCGGGGAACTTCTTCAGTTGCAGCAAGGGTGTGAAGGACCCTTTGTAAGTTCCAGTGGTTAGACGTGATTAGCCTCGAGAAGCCACAGCGGAATTGTGCCTCATCTCGCCTGGAGGGCAAAACCTCCTGGATTTTCTCGAGTTGGGGCAGGTGCTCTCGACTTACGACGGGGACCTCAGGGACCCGCTCTGGTGGCCTCAGGAAATGCCAGTCCCCATGCGAGTTCCTCGGGGGCCTCTCGGGATTCCTCTCCCGTCGATGCCGGGGCCTAATACCTTGTGTGGAGTCGGGGCCGGAACCTGAGGATTCCTCGCCAGTGCTGACATGGATCTTGGGGTACTTCTGGAGTCTCCCCAGGGGAGTCAGTCCTCGTCTCGAATGCGGGCATGCACTTGCGCTTTCCTCCAGGGCGCTAGCAGCAGTCTCACGCAGTCCGCCGCGTGGATCAAAGGATCTATGGTTTTCCCTCGAGTCTTTCCCACGAGGCGTTCCCACGAGGCTTTCCCACAGGCTGTCTCACGTGCACACGTGGTGGGAGTCGATCCTCGGCTTGAAAGTCAAGGCAGTGCAGGGAAAACAGGTTCCTCTGGAATGGACTGACACATCTGGGGGACTCTTCGACTGGTGGCACGACCCTTGAGTTCCTCTCGCCTTTCCTGTGGAGAGCGCCTCCTCTTGAGATGCGACGGGAACGCCGGGAATTCTTTCCCTACGAAACAGGGAAAGGATCCCTCATCTCGAGCTAGCAGGCGGAAACGGGGCTCCCCTGGATGTGTGCGGGACCCCACGTGCTTCCTCTCGAGTGGAGACGGGTATGTCGGGTTACTTCTTGAGTTGCAGCAAGGGTGTGAAGGACCCTTTGGAAGTTCCCGTTGTTAGACGTGATTAGCCTCGAGAAGCCTCAGCGGAAATGGGCCTCATCTCGCCTGGAGGGCAAAACCTCCTGGATTTTCTCGAGTTGCGGCAGGTGCTCTCGACTTACGACGGGGACCTCAGGGACCCGCTCTGGTGGCCTCAGGAAAGGCCAGTCCCCATGCGAGTTCCTCGGGGGCCTCTCGGGATTCCTGTCCCTTCGATGCCTGGGCCTAAGACCTTGTGTGGAGTCGGGGCCGGAACCTGAGGATTCCTCTCCAGTGCTGACATGGATCTTGGGGTACTTCTGGAGTTTCCCCAGGGGAGTCAGTCCTCGTCTCGAATGCGGGCATGCACTTGCCCTTTCCTCCAGAGCGGTAGCAGCAATGTCACGCAGTCCGCCGCGTGGATCAAAGGATCTATGGTTTTCCCTCGAGTCTTTCCCACGAGGCTTTCCCACGAGGCTTTCCCACAGGGCTGTCCCACGTGCACACGTGGTGGGAGTCGATCCTCGGCTTGAACGTCAAGGCAGTGCAGGGAAAACAGGTTCCTCTGGAATGGACTGACACATCTGGCGGACTCTTGGAATGGTGGCACGACCCTGGAGTTCCTCTCGCCTTTCCTGTGGAGAGCGCCTCCTCTTGAGATGCGACGGGAACGCTGGGAATTCTTTCCCTACGAAACAGGGAAAGGATCCCTCATCTCGAGCTAGGAGGCGGAAACGGGGCTCCCCTGGATGTGTGCGGGACCCTCGTGCTTCCTCTCGAGTGGAGACGGGTATGTCGGGGAACTTCTTGAGTTGCAGCAAGGGTGAGAAGGACCCTTTGGATGTTCCAGTGGTTAGATGTGTTTAGCCTCGAGAAGCCTCAGCGGAAATGGGCCTCATCTCGCCTGGAGGGCAAAACCTCCTGGATTTTCTCGAGTTGCGGCAGGTGCTCTCGACTTACGACGGGGACCACAGGGACCCGCTCTGGTGGCCTCAGGAAAGGCCAGTCCCCATGCGAGTTCCTCGGGGGCCTCTCGGGATTCCTCTCCCGTCGATGCCGGGGCCTAAGACCTTGTGTGGAGTCGGGGCCGGAACCTGAGGATTCCTCTCCAGTGCTGACATGGATCTTGGGGTACTTCTGGAGTCTCCCCAGGGGAGTCAGTCCTCGTCTCGAATGCGGGCATGCACTTGCGCTTTCCTCCAGAGCGGTAGCAGCAGTGTCACGCAGTCCGCCGCGTGGATCAAAGGATCTATGGTTTTCCCTCGAGTCTTTCCCACGAGGCTTTCCCACGAGGCTTTCCCACAGGGCTGTCCCACGTGCACACGTGGTGGGAGTAGATCCTCGGCTTGAACGTCAAGGCAGTGCAGGGAAAACAGGTTCCTCTGGAATGGACTGACACATCTGGGGGAGTCTTGGAATGGTGGCACGACCCTGGAGTTCCTCTCGCCTTTCCTGTGGAGAGCGCCTCCTCTTGAGATGCGACGGGAACGCCGGGAATTCTTTCCCTACGAAACAGGGAAAGGATCCCTCATCTCGAGCTAGGAGGCGGAAACGGGGCTCCCCTGGATGTGTGCGGGACCCCACGTGCTTCCTCTCGAGTGGAGACGGGTATGTCGGGGAACTTCTTGAGTTGCAGCAAGGGTGTGAAGGACCCTTTGGAAGTTCCCGTGGTTAGACGTGATTAGCCTCGAGAAGCCACAGCGGAAATGTGCCTCATCTCGCCTGGAGGGCAAAACCTCCTGGATTTTCTCGAGTTGCGGCAGGTGCTCTCGACTTACGACGGGGACCTCAGGGACCCGCTCTGGTGGCCTCAGGAAAGGCTAGTCCCCATGCGAGTTCCTCGGGGGCCTCTCGGGATTCCTCTCCCGTCGATGCCGGGGCCTAAGACCTTGTGTGGAGTCGGGGCCGGAACCTGAGGATTCCTCTCCAGTGCTGACATGGATCTTGGGGTACTTCTGGAGTCTCCCCAGGGGAGTCAGACCTCGTCTCGAATGCGGGCATGCACTTGCGCTTTCCTCCAGAGCGGTAGCAGCAGTGTCACGCAGTCCGCCGCGTGGATCAAAGGATCTATGGTTTTCCCTCGAGTCTTTCCCACGAGGCTTTCCCACGAGGCTTTCCCACAGGGCTGTCCCACGTGCACACGTGGTGGGAGTCGATCCTCGGCTTGAAAGTCAAGGCAGTGCAGGGAAAACAGGTTCCTCTGGAATGGACTGACACATCTGGGGGACTCTTGGACTGGTGGCACGACCCTTGAGTTCCTCTCGCCTTTCCTGTGGAGAGCGCCTCCTCTTGAGATGCGACGGGAAAGCCGGAAATTCTTTCCCTAGGAAACAGGGAAAGGATCCCTCATCTCGAGCTAGCAGGCGGAAACGGGGCTCCCCTGGATGTGTGCGGGACCCCACGTGTTTCCTCTCGAGTGGAGACGGGTATGTCGGGGAACTTCTTGAGTTGAAGCAAGGGTGTGAAGGACCCTTTGGAAGTTCCCGTGGTTAGACGTGATTAGCCTCGAGAAGCCTCAGCGGAAATGGGCCTCATCTCGCCTGGAGGGCAAAACCTCCTGGATTTTCTCGACTTGCGGCAGGTGCTCTCGACTTACGACGGGGACCTCAAGGGCCCCCTCTGGTGGCCTCAGGAAAGGCCAGTCCCCATGCGAGTTCCTCGGGGGCCTCTCAGGATTCCTCTCCCGTCGATGCCGGGGCCTAAGACCTTGTGTGGAGTCGGGGCCGGAACCTGAGGATTCCTCTCCAGTGCTGACATGGATCTTGGGGTACTTCTGGAGTCTCCCCAGGGGAGTCAGTCCTCGTCTCGAATGCGGGCATGCACTTGCGCTTTCCTCCAGGGCGGTAGCAGCAGTCTCACGCAGTCCGCCGCGTGGATCAAAGGATCTATGGTTTTCCCTCGAGTCTTTCCCAGGAGGCTTTCCCACGAGGCTTTCCCACAGGGCTGTCCCACGTGCACACGTGGTGGGAGTCGATCCTCGGCTTGAACGTCAAAGCAGTGCAGGTAAAACAGGTTCCTCTGGAATGGACTGACTCATCTGGGGGACTATTGGAATGGTGGCACGACCCTGGAGTTCCTCTCGCCTTTCCTGGGGAGAGCGCCTCCTCTTGAAATGCGACGGGAACGCCGGGAATTCTTTCCCTACGAAACAGGGAAAGGATCCCTCATCTCGAGCTAGGAGGCGGAAACGGGGCTCCCCTGGATGTGTGCGGGACCCCACGTGCTTCCTCTCGAGTGGAGACGGGTATGTCGGGGAACTTCTTGAGTTGCAGCAAGGGTGAGAAGGACCCTTTGGAAGTTCCAGTGGTTAGACATGATTAGCCTCGAGAAGCCTCAGAGGAAATGTGCCTCATTTCGCCTGGAGGGCAAAACCTCCTGGATTTTCTCGAGTTGCGGCAGGTGCTCTCGACTTACGACGGGGACCTCAGGGACCCGCTCTGATGGCCTCAGGAAAGGCCAGTCCCCATGCGAGTTCCTCGGGGGCTTCTCGGGATTCCTCTCCCGTCGATGCCGGGGCCTAAGACCTTGTGTGGAGTCGGGGTCGTAACCTGAGGATTCCTCTCCAGTGCTGACATGGATCTTGGGGTACTTCTGGAGTCTCCCCAGGGGAGTCAGTCCTCGTCTCGAATGCGGGCATGCCCATGCGCTTTCCTCCAGAGCGGTAGCAGCAGTGTCACGCAGTCTGCCGCGTGGATCAAAGGATCTATGGTTTTCCCTCGAGTCTTTCCCACGAGGCTTTCCCACGAGGCTTTCCCACAGGGCTGTCCCACGTGCACACGTGGTGGGAGTCGATCCTCGGCTTGAACGTCAAGGCAGTGCAGGGAAAACAGGTTCCTCTGGAATGGACTGACACATCTGGGGGAGTCTTGGAATGGTGGCACGACCCTGGAGTTCCTCTCGCCTTTCCTGTGGAGAGCGCCTCCTCTTGAGATGCGACGGGAACGCCGGGAATTCTTTCCCTACGAAACAGGGAAAGGATCCCTCATCTCGAGCTAGGAGGCGGAAACGGGGCTCCCCTGGATGTGTGCGGGACCCTCGTGCTTCCTCTCGAGTGGAGACGGGTATGTCGGGGAACTTCTTGAGTTGCAGCAAGGGTGAGAAGGACCCTTTGGATGTTCCAGTGGTTAGATGTGTTTAGCCTCGAGAAGCCTCAGCGGAAATGGGCCTCATCTCGCCTGGAGGGCAAAACCTCCTGGATTTTCTCGAGTTGCGGCAGGTGCTCTCGACTTACGACGGGGAACACAGGGACCCGCTCTGGTGGCCTCAGGAAAGGCCAGTCCCCATGCGAGTTCCTCGGGGGCCTCTCGGGATTCCTCTCCCGTCGATGCCGGGGCCTAAGACCTTGTGTGGAGTCGGGGCCGGAACCTGAGGATTCCTCTCCAGTGCTGACATGGATCTTGGGGTACTTCTGGAGTCTCCCCAGGGGAGTCAGTCCTCGTCCCGAATGCGGGCATGCACTTGCGCTTTCCTCCAGAGCGGTAGCAGCAGTGTCACGCAGTCCGCCGCGTGGATCAATGGATCTATGGTTTTCCCTCGAGACTTTCCCACTACGCTTTCCCAAGAGGCTTTCCCACAGGGCTGTCCCACGTGCACACGTGGTGGGAGTCGATCCTCGGCTTGAACGTCAAGGCAGTGCAGGGAAAACAGCTTCCTCTGTAATGGACTGACACATCTGTGGGTCTCTTGGAATGGTGGCACGAATCTGGAGATCATCTCCACTTTCCTGTTGAGAGCGCCTCCTCTTGAGATGCGACGGGAACGCCGGGAATTCTTTCCCTACGAAACAGGGAAAGGATCCCTCATCTCGAGCTAGGAGGCGGAAACGGGGCTCCCCTGGATGTGTGCGTGACCCCACGTGCTTCCTCTCGAGTGGAGACGGGTATGTCGGGGAACTTCTTGAGTTGCAGCAAGGGTGTGAAGGACTATTTGGAAGTTCCAGTGGTTAGACGTGATTAGCCTCGAGAAGCCACAGCGGAAATGTGCCTCATCTCGCCTGGAGGGCAAAACCTCCTGGATTTTCTCGAGTTGGGGCAGGTGCTCTCGACTTACGACGGGGACCTCAGGGACCCGCTCTGGTGGCCTCAGGAAAGGCCAGTCCCCATGCGAGTTCCTCGGGGGCCTCTCGGGATTCCTCTCCCGTCGATACCGGGGCCTAAGACCTTGTGTGGAGTCGGGGCCGGAACCTGAGGATTCCTCTCCAGTGCTGACATGGATCTTGGGGTACTTCTGGAGTCTCCCCAGGGGAGTCAGTCCTCGTCTCGAATGCGGGCCTGCACTTGCGCTTTCCTCCAGAGCGGGAGGAGCAGTGTCACGCAGTCCTCCGCGTGGATCAAAGGATCTATGGTTTTCCCTCGAGTCTTTCCCACGAGGCTTTCCCACGAGGCTTTCCCACAGGGCTGTGCCACGTGCACACGTGGTTGGAGTCGATCCTCGGCTTGAACGTCAAGGCAGTGCAGGGAAAACAGGTGCCTCTGGAATGGACTGACACATCTGGGTGTCTCTTGGAATGGTGGCACGACCCTGGAGTTCCTCTCGCCTTTCCTGTGGAGAGTGCCTCCTTTTGAGTTGCGATGGGAACGCCGGGAAATCTTTCCCTACGAAACAGGGAAAGGATCCCTCATCTCGAGCTAGGAGGCGGAAACGGGGCTCCCCTGGATGTGTGCGGGACCCTCGTGGTTCCTCTCGAGTGGAGACGGGTATGTCGGGGAACTTCTTGAGTTGCAGCAAGGGTGAGAAGGACCCTTTCGAAGTTCCAGTGGTTAGATGTGATTAGCCTCGAGAAGCCTCAGCGGAAATGGGCCTCATCTCGCCTGGAGGGCAAAACCTCCTGGATTTTCTCGAGTTGCGGCAGGTGCTCTCGACTTACCACGGGGACCTCAGGGACCCGCTCTGGTGGCCTCAGGAAAGGCCAGTCCCCATGCGAGTTCCCCGGGGGCCTCTCGGGATTCCTCTCCCGTCGATGCCGGGGCCTAAGACCTTGTGTGGAGTCGGGGCTGGAACCTGAGGATTCCTCTCCAGTGCTGACATGGATCTTGGGGTACTTCTGGAGTCTCCCCAGGGGAGTCAGTCCTCGTCTCGAATGCGGGCATGCACTTGCGCTTTCCTCCAGAGCGGTAGCAGCAGTGTCACGCAGTCCGCCGCGTGGAACAAAGGATCTATGGTTTTCCCTCGAGTCTTTCCCACGAGGCTTTCCCACGAGGCTTTCCCACAGGGCTGTCAGACGTGCACACGTGGTTGGAGTCGATCCTCGGCTTGAACGTCAAGGCAGTGCAGGGAAAACAGGTGCCTCTGGAATGGACTGACACATCTGGGTGTCTCTTGGAATGGTGGCACGACCCTGGAGTTCCTCTCGCCTTTCCTGTGGAGAGTGCCTCCTTTTGAGTTGCGACGGGAACGCCGGGAAATCTTTCCCTATGAAACAGGGAAAGGATCCCTCATCTCGAGCTAGGAGGCGGAAACGGGGCTCCCCTGGATGTGTGCGGGACCCTCCTGGTTCCTCTCGAGTGGAGACGGGTATGTCGGGGAACTTCTTGAGTTGCAGCAATTGTGAGAAGGACCCTTTGGAAGTTCCAGTGGTTAGATGTGATTAGCCTCGAGAAGCCTCAGCGGAAATGGGCCTCATCTCGCCTGGAGGGCAAAACCTCCTGGATTTTCTCGAGTTGCGGCAGGTGCTCTCGACTTACCACGGGGACCTCAGGGACCCGCTCTGGTGGCCTCAGGAAAGGCCAGTCCCCATGCGAGTTCCTCGGGGGCCTCTCGGGATTCCTCTCCCGTCGATGCCGGGGCCTAAGACCTTGTGTGGAGTCGGGGCTGGAACCTGAGGATTCCTCTCCAGTGCTGACATGGATCTTGGGGTACTTCTGGAGTCTCCCCAGGGGAGTCAGTCCTCGTCTCGAATGCGGGCATGCACTTGCGCTTTCCTCCAGAGCGGTAGCAGCAGTGTCACGCAGTCCGCCGCGTGGATCAAAGGATCTATGGTTTTCCCTCGTGTCTTTCCCACGAGGCTTTCCCACGAGGCTTTCCCACAGGGCTGTCCCACGTGCACACGTGGTGGGAGTCGATCCTCGGCTTGAACGTCAAGGCAGTGCAGGGAAAACAGGTTCCTCTGGAATGGACTGACACATCTGGGGGACTCTTGGAATGGTGGCACGACCCTGGAGTTCCTCTCGCCTTTCCTGTGGAGAGCGCCTCCTGTTGAGATGCGACGGGAACGCCGGGAATTCTTTCCCTACGAAACAGGGAAAGGATCCCTCATCTCGAGCTAGGAGGCGGAAACGGGGCTCCCCTGGATGTGTGCGGGACCCTCGTGCTTCCTCTCGAGTGGAGACGGGTATGTCGGGGAACTTCTTGAGTTGCAGCAAGGGTGAGAAGGACCCTTTGGATGTTACAGTGGTTAGATGTGATTAGCCTCCAGAAGCCTCAGCGGAAATGGGCCTCATCTCGCCTGGAGGGCAAAACCTCCTGGATTTTCTCGAGTTGCGGCAGGTGCTCTCGACTTACGACGGGGACCTCAGGGACCCGCTCTGGTGGCCTCAGGAAAGGCCAGTCCGCATGCGAGTTCCTCGGGGGCCTCTCGGGATTCCTCTCCCGTCGATGCCGGGGCCTAAGACCTTGTGTGGAGTCGGGGCCGGAACCTGAGGATTCCTCTCCAGTGCTGACATGGATCTTGGGGTATTTCTGGAGTCTCCCCAGGGGAGTCAGTCCTCGTCTCGAATGCGGGCATGCACTTGCGCTTTCCTCCAGGCCGGTAGCAGCAGTGTCACGCAGTCCGCCGCGTGGATCAAAGGATCTATGGTTTTCCCTCGAGTCTTTCCCACGAGGCTTTCCCACGAGGCTTTCCCACAGGGCTGTCCCACGTGTACACGTGGTGGGAGTCGATCCTCGGCTTGAACGTCAAGGCAGTGCAGAGAAAACAGGTTCCTCTGGAATGGACTGACACATCTGGGGGTCTCTTGGAATGGTGGCAGGACCCTGGAGTTCCTCTCGCCTTTCCTGTGGAGAGCGCCTCCTCTTGAGATGCGACGGGAACGCCGGGAATTCTTTCCCTACGAAACAGGGAAAGGATCCCTCATCTCGGGCTAGGAGGCGGAAATGGGGCTCCCCTGGATGTGTGCGGGACCCCACGTGCTTCCTCTCGAGTGCAGACGGGTATGTCGGGGAACTTCTTGAGTTGCAGCAAGGGTGAGAAGGACCCTTTGGAAGTTCCAGTGGTTAGATGTGATTAGCCTCGAGAAGCTTCAGCAGAAATGGGCCTCATCTCGCCTGGAGGGCAAAACCTCCTGGATTTTCTCGAGTTGCGGCAGGTGCTCTCGACTTACGGCGGGGACCTCAGGGACCCGCTCTGGTGGCCTCAGGAAAGGCCAGTCCCCATGCGAGTTCCTCGGGGGCCTCTCGGGATTCCTCTCCCGTCGATGCCGGGGCCTAAGACCTTGTGTGGAGTCGGGGCCGGAACCTGAGGATTCCTCTCCAGTGCTGACATGGATCTTGGGGTACTTCTGGAGTCTCCCCAGGGGAGTCAGTCCTCGTCTCGAATGCGGGCATGCACTTGCGCTTTCCTCCAGGGCGGTAGCAGCAGTGTCAGGCAGTCCGCCGCGTGGATCAAAGGATCTATGGTTTTCCCTCGAGTCTTTCCCACGAGGCTTTCCCACGAGGCTTTCCCACAGGGCTGTCCCACGTGCACACGTGGTGGGAGTCGATCCTCGGCTTGAACGTCAAGGCAGTGCAGGGAATACAGGTTCCTCTGGAATGGACAGACACATCTGGGGGACTCTTGGAATGGTGGCACGACCCTGGAGTTCCTCTCACCTTTCCTGTGGAGAGCGCCTCCTCTTGAGATGCGACGGAACGCCGGGAATTCTTTCCCTACGAAACAGGGAAAGGATCCCTCATCTCGAGCTAGGAGGCGGAAACGGGGCTCCTCTGGATGTGTGCGGGACCCTCGTGCTTCCTCTCGAGTGGAGACGGGTATGTCGGGGAACTTCTTGAGTTGCAGCAAGGGTGTGAAGGACCCTTTGGAAGTTCCAGAGGTTAGATGTGATTAGTCTCGAGAAGCTTCAGCGGAAATGGGCCACATCTCGCCTGGAGGGCAAAACCTCCTGGATTTTCACGAGTTGCGGCAGGTGCCCTCGACTTACGACGGGGAACTCGGGGACCCGCTCTGGTGGCCTCAGGAAAGCCCAGTCCCCATGCGAGTTCCTCGGGGGCCTCTCGGGATTCCTCTCCCGTCGATGCCGGGGCCTAAGAACTTGTGTGGAGTCGGGGCCGGAACCTGAGGATTCCTCTCCAGTGCTGACATGGATCTTGGGGTACTTCTGGAGTCTCCCCAGGGGAGTCAGTCCTCGTCTCGAATGCGGGCATGCACTTGCGCTTTCCTCCAGAGCGGTAGCAGCAGTGTCACGCAGTCCGCCGCATGGATCAAAGGATCTATGGTTTTCCCTCGAGTCTTTCCCACGAGGCTTTCTCAGGAGGCTTTCCCACAGGGCTGTCCCACGTGCACACGTGGTGGGAGTCGATCCTCGGCTTGAACGTCAAGGCAGTGCAGGGAAAACAGGTTCCTCTGGAATGGACTGACACATCTGGGGGACTCTTGGAATGGTGGCACGACCCTGGAGTTCCTCTCGCCTTTCCTGTGGAGAGCGCCTCCTCTTGAGATGCGACGGGAACGCCGGGAATTCTTTCCCTACGAAACAGGGAAAGGATCCCTCATCTCGAGCTAGGAGGCGGAAACGGGGCTCCCCTGGATGTGTGCGGGTCCCTCGTGCTTCCTCTCGATTGGAGACGGGTATGTCGGGGAACTTCTTGAGTTGCAGCAAGGGTGTGAAGGACCCTTTGGAAGTTCCAGAGGTTAGATGTGATTAGCCTCGACAAGCCTCAGCGGAAATGGGCCACATCTCGCCTGGAGGGCAAAACCTCCTGGATTTTCACGAGTTGCGGCAGGTGCCCTCGACTTAGGACGGGGAACTCGGGGACCCGCTCTGGTGGCCTCAGGAAAGGCCAGTCCCCATGCGAGTTCCTCGGGGGCCTCTCGGGATTCCTCTCCCGTCGATGCCGGGGCCTAAGACCTTCTGTGGAGTCGGGGCCGGAACCTGAGGATTCCTCTCCAGTGCTGACATGGATCTTGGGGTACTTCTGGAGTCTCCCCAGGGGAGTCAGTCCTCGTCTCGAATGCGGGCATGCACTTGCGCTTTCCTCCAGAGCGGTAGCAGCAGTGTCACGCAGTCCGCCGCGTGGATCAAAGGATCTATGGTTTTCCCTCCAGTCATTCCCACGAGGCTTCCCAAGAGGCTTTCCCACAGGGCTGTCCCACGTGCACACGTGGTGGGAGTCGATCCTCGGCTTGAACGTCAAGGCAGTGCAGGGAAAACAGGTTCCTCTGGAATGGACTGACACATCTGGGGGACTCTTGGAATGGTGGCACGACCCTGGAGTTCCTCTCGCCTTTCCTGTGGAGAGCGCCTCCTCTTGAGATGCGACGGGAACGCCGGGAATTCTTTCCCTACGAAACAGGGAAAGGATCCCTCATCTCGAGCTAGGAGGCGGAAACGGGGCTCCCCTGGATGTGTGCGGGTCCCTCGTGCTTCCTCTCGATTGGAGACGGGTATGTCGGGGAACTTCTTGAGTTGCAGCAAGGGTGTGAAGGACCCTTTGGAAGTTCCAGAGGTTAGATGTGATTAGCCTCGACAAGCCTCAGCGGAAATGGGCCACATCTCGCCTGGAGGGCAAAACCTCCTGGATTTTCACGAGTTGCGGCAGGTGCCCTCGACTTAGGACGGGGAACTCGGGGACCCGCTCTGGTGGCCTCAGGAAAGGCCAGTCCCCATGCGAGTTCCTCGGGGGCCTCTCGGGATTCCTCTCCCGTCGATGCCGGGGCCTAAGACCTTCTGTGGAGTCGGGGCCGGAACCTGAGGATTCCTCTCCAGTGCTGACATGGATCTTGGGGTACTTCTGGAGTCTCCCCAGGGGAGTCAGTCCTCGTCTCGAATGCGGGCATGCACTTGCGCTTTCCTCCAGAGCGGTAGCAGCAGTGTCACGCAGTCCGCCGCATGGATCAAATGATCTATGGTTTTCCCTCGAGTCTTTCCACGAGGCTTTCTCAGGAGGCTTTCCCACAGGGCTGTCCCACGTGCACACGTGGTGGGAGTCGATCCTCGGCTTGAACGTCAAGGCAGTGCAGGGAAAACAGGTTCCTCTGGAATGGACTGACACATCTGGGGGACTCTTGGAATGGTGGCACGACCCTGGAGTTCCTCTCGCCTTTCCTGTGGAGAGCGCCTCCTCTTTAGATGCGACGGGAACGCCGGGAATTCTTTCCCTACGAAACAGGGAAAGGATCCCTCATCTCGAGCTAGGAGGCGGAAACGGGGCTCCCCTGGATGTGTGCGGGTCCCTCGTGCTTCCTCTCGATTGGAGACGGGTATGTCGGCGAACTTCTTGAGTTGCAGCAAGGGTGTGAAGGACCCTTTGGAAGTTCCAGAGGTTAGATGTGATTAGCCTCGAGAAGCCTCAGCGGAAATGGGCCACATCTAGCCTGGAGGGCAAAACCTCCTGGATTTTCACGAGTTGCGGCAGGTGCCCTCGACTTAGGACGGGGAACTCGGGGACCAGCTCTGGTGGCCTCAGGAAAGGCCAGTCCCCATGCGAGTTCCTCGGGGGCCTCTCGGGATTCCTCTCCCGTCGATGCCGGGGCCTAAGACCTTGTGTGGAGTCGGGGCCGGAACCTGAGGATTCCTCTCCAGTGCTGACATGGATCTTGGGGTACTTCTGGAGTCTCCCCAGGGGAGTCAGTCCTCGTCTCGAATGCGGGCATGCACTTGCGCTTTCCTCCAGAGCGGTAGCAGCAGTGTCACGCAGTCCGCCGCGTGGATCAAAGGATCTATGGTTTTCCCTCCAGTCATTCCCACGAGGCTTCCCAAGAGGCTTTCCCACAGGGCTGTCCCACGTGCACATGTGGTGGGAGTAGATCCTCGGCTTGAACGTCAAGGAAGTGCAGGGAAAACAGGTTGCTCTGGATTGGACTGACACATCTGGGGGACTCTTGGAATGGTGGCACGACCCTGGAGTTCTTCTCGCCTTTCCTGTGGAGAGCGCCTCCTCTTGAAATGCGACGGAACGCCGGGAATTCTTTCCCTACGAAACAGGGAAAGGATCCCTCATCTCGAGCTAGGAGGCGGAAACGGGGCACCCCTGGATGTGTGCGGGACCCTCGTGCTTCCTCTCGAGTGGAGACGGGTATGTCGGGGAACTTCTTGAGTTGCAGCAAGGGTGTGAAGGACCCTTTGCAAGTTCCAGAGGTTAGATGTGATTAGTCTCGAGAAGCCTCAGCGGAAATGGGCCACATCTCGACTGGAGGGCAAAACCTCCTGGATTTTCACGAGTTGCGGCAGGTGCCCTCGACTTACGACGGGGAACTCGGGGACCCGCTCTGGTGGCCTCAGGAAAGCCCAGTCCCCATGCGAGTTCCTCGGGGGCCTCTCGGGATTCCTCTCCCGTCGATGCCGGGGCCTAAGACCTTGTGTGGAATCGGGGCCGGAACCTGAGGATTCCTCTCCAGTGCTGACATGGATCTTGGGGTACTTCTGGAGTCTCCCCAGGGGAGTCAGTCCTCGTCTCGAATGCGGGCATGCACTTGCGCTTTCCTCCAGAGCGGTAGCAGCAGTGTCACGCAGTCCGCCGCATGGATCAAAGGATCTATGGTTTTCCCTCGAGTCTTTCCCACGAGGCTTTCTCAGGAGGCTTTCCCACAGGGCTGTCCCACGTGCACACGTGGTGGGAGTCGATCCTCGGCTTGAACGTCAAGGCAGTGCAGGGAAAACAGGTTCCTCTGGAATGGACTGACACATCTGGGGGACTCTTGGAATGGTGGCACGACCCTGGAGTTCCTCTCGCCTTTCCTGTGGAGAGCGCCTCCTCTTGAGATGCGACGGGAACGCCGGGAATTCTTTCCCTACGAAACAGGGAAAGGATCCCTCATCTCGAGCTAGGAGGCGGAAACGGGGCTCCCCTGGATGTGTGCGGGTCCCTCGTGCTTCCTCTCGATTGGAGACGGGTATGTCGGGGAACTTCTTGAGTTGCAGCAAGGGTGTGAAGGACCCTTTGGAAGTTCCAGAGGTTAGATGTGATTAGCCTCGACAAGCCTCAGCGGAAATGGGCCACATCTCGCCTGGAGGGCAAAACCTCCTGGATTTTCACGAGTTGCGGCAGGTGCCCTCGACTTAGGACGGGGAACTCGGGGACCCGCTCTGGTGGCCTCAGGAAAGGCCAGTCCCCATGCGAGTTCCTCGGGGGCCTCTCGGGATTCCTCTCCCGTCGATGCCGGGGCCTAAGACCTTCTGTGGAGTCGGGGCCGGAACCTGAGGATTCCTCTCCAGTGCTGACATGGATCTTGGGGTACTTCTGGAGTCTCCCCAGGGAAGTCAGTCCTCGTCTCGAATGCGGGCATGCACTTGCGCTTTCCTCCAGAGCGGTAGCAGCAGTGTCACGCAGTCCGCCGCGTGGATCAAAGGATCTATGATTTTCCCTCGAGTCTTTCCCACGAGGCTTTCCCAAGAGGCTTTCCCACAGGGCTGTCCCACGTGCACATGTGGTGGGAGTAGATCCTCGGCTTGAACGTCAAGGAAGTGCAGGGAAAACAGGTTGCTCTGGATTGGACTGACACATCTGGGGGACTCTTGGAATGGTGGCACGACCCTGGAGTTCTTCTCACCTTTCCTGTGGAGAGCGCCTCCTCTTGAGATGCAACGGGAACGCCGGGAATTCTTTCCCTACGAAACAGGGAAAGGATCCCTCATCTCGAGCTAGGAGGCGGAAACGGGGCTCCCCTGGATGTGGGCGGGACCCTCGTGCTTCCTCTCGAGTGGAGACGGGTATGTCGGGGAACTTCTTGAGTTGCAGCAAGGGTGTGAAGGACCCTTTGGAAGTTCCAGTGGTTAGATGTGATTAGCCTCGAGAAGCCTCAGCAGAAATGGGCCACATCTCGCCTGGAGGGCAAAACCTCCTGTATTTTCACGAGTTGCGGCAGGTGCCCTCGACTTAGGACGGGGAACTCGGGGACCCGCTCTGGTGGCCTCAGGAAAGCCCAGTCCCCATGCGAGTTCCTCTGGGGCCTCTCGGGATTCCTCTCCCGTCGATGCCGGGGCCTAAGAACTTGTGTGGAGTCGGGGCCGGAACCTGAGGATTCCTCTCCAGTGCTGACATGGATCTTGGGGTACTTCTGGAGTCTCCCCAGGGGAGTCAGTCCTCGTCTCGAATGCGGGCATGCACTTGCGCTTTCCTCCAGAGCGGTAGCAGCAGTGTCACGCAGTCCGCCGCATGGATCAAATGATCTATGGTTTTCCCTCGAGTCTTTCCACGAGGCTTTCTCAGGAGGCTTTCCCACAGGGCTGTCCCACGTGCACACGTGGTGGGAGTCGATCCTCGGCTTGAACGTCAAGGCAGTGCAGGGAAAACAGGTTCCTCTGGAATGGACTGACACATCTGGGGGACTCTTGGAATGGTGGCACGACCCTGGAGTTCCTCTCGCCTTTCCTGTGGAGAGCGCCTCCTCTTTAGATGCGACGGGAACGCCGGGAATTCTTTCCCTACGAAACAGGGAAAGGATCCCTCATCTCGAGCTAGGAGGCGGAAACGGGGCTCCCCTGGATGTGTGCGGGTCCCTCGTGCTTCCTCTCGATTGGAGACGGGTATGTCGGCGAACTTCTTGAGTTGCAGCAAGGGTGTGAAGGACCCTTTGGAAGTTCCAGAGGTTAGATGTGATTAGCCTCGAGAAGCCTCAGCGGAAATGGGCCACATCTCGCCTGGAGGGCAAAACCTCCTGGATTTTCACGAGTTGCGGCAGGTGCCCTCGACTTAGGACGGGGAACTCGGGGACCCGCTCTGGTGGCCTCAGGAAAGGCCAGTCCCCATGCGAGTTCCTCGGGGGCCTCTCGGGATTCCTCTCCCGTCGATGCCGGGGCCTAAGACCTTGTGTGGAGTCGGGGCCGGAAACTGAGGATTCCTCTCCAGTGCTGACATGGATCTTGGGGTACTTCTGGAGTCTCCCCAGGGGAGTCAGTCCTCGTCTCGAATGCGGGCATGCACTTGCGCTTTCCTCCAGAGCGGTAGCAGCAGTGTCACGCAGTCCGCCGCGTGGATCAAAGGATCTATGGTTTTCCCTCCAGTCATTCCCACGAGGCTTCCCAAGAGGCTTTCCCACAGGGCTGTCCCACGTGCACATGTGGTGGGAGTAGATCCTCGGCTTGAACGTCAAGGAAGTGCAGGGAAAACAGGTTGCTCTGGATTGGACTGACACATCTGGGGGACTCTTGGAATGGTGGCACGACCCTGGAGTTCTTCTCGCCTTTCCTGTGGAGAGCGCCTCCTCTTGAAATGCGACGGAACGCCGGGAATTCTTTCCCTACGAAACAGGGAAAGGATCCCTCATCTCGAGCTAGGAGGCGGAAACGGGGCTCCTCTGGATGTGTGCGGGACCCTCGTGCTTCCTCTCGAGTGGAGACGGGTATGTCGGGGAACTTCTTGAGTTGCAGCAAGGGTGTGAAGGACCCTTTGGAAGTTCCAGAGGTTAGATGTGATTAGTCTCGAGAAGCCTCAGCGGAAATGGGCCACATCTCGCCTGGAGGGCAAAACCTCCTGGATTTTCACGAGTTGCGGCAGGTGCCCTCGACTTACGATGGGGAACTCGGGGACCCGCTCTGGTGGCCTCAGGAAAGCCCAGTCCCCATGCGAGTTCCTCGGGGGCCTCTCGGGATTCCTCTCCCGTCGATGCCGGGGCCTAAGACCTTGTGTGGAATCGGGGCCGGAACCTGAGGATTCCTCTCCAGTGCTGACATGGATCTTGGGGTACTTCTGGAGTCTCCCCAGGGGAGTCAGTCCTCGTCTCGAATGCGGGCATGCACTTGCGCTTTCCTCCAGAGCGGTAGCAGCAGTGTCACGCAGTCCGCCGCGTGGATCAAAGGATCTATGGTTTTCCCTCGAGTCTTTCCCACGAGGCTTTCCCACGAGGCTTTCCCACAGGGCTGTCCCACGTGCACACGTGGTGGGAGTCGATCCTCGGCTTGAACGTCAAGGCAGTGCAGGGAAAACAGGTTCCTCTGGAATGGACTGACACATCTGGGGGACTCTTGGAATGGTGGCACGACCCTGGAGTTCCTCTCGCCTTTCCTGTGGAGAGCGCCTCCTCTTGAGATGCGACGGGAACGCCGGGAATTCTTTCCCTACGAAACAGGGAAAGGATCCCTCATCTCGAGCTAGGAGGCGGAAACGGGGCTCCCCTGGATGTGTGCGGGTCCCTCGTGCTGCCTCTCGATTGGAGACGGGTATGTCGGGGAACTTCTTGAGTTGCAGCAAGGGTGTGAAGGACCCTTTGGAAGTTCCAGAGGTTAGATGTGATTAGCCTCGACAAGCCTCAGCGGAAATGGGCCACATCTCGCCTGGAGGGCAAAACCTCCTGGATTTTCACGAGTTGCGGCAGGTGCCCTCGACTTAGGACGGGGAACTCGGGGACCCGCTCTGGTGGCCTCAGGAAAGGCCAGTCCCCATGCGAGTTCCTCGGGGGCCCTCGGGATTCCTCTCCCGTCGATGCCGGGGCCTAAGACCTTCTGTGGAGTCGGGGCCGGAACCTGAGGATTCCTCTCCAGTGCTGACATGGATCTTGGGGTACTTCTGGAGTCTCCCCAGGGGAGTCAGTCCTCGTCTCGAATGCGGGCATGCACTTGCGCTTTCCTCCAGAGCGGTAGCAGCAGTGTCACGCAGTCCACCGCGTGGATCAAAGGATCTATGATTTTCCCTCGAGTCTTTCCCACGAGGCTTTCCCAAGAGGCTTTCCCACAGGGCTGTCCCACGTGCACATGTGGTGGGAGTAGATCCTCGGCTTGAACGTCAAGGAAGTGCAGGGAAAACAGGTTGCTCTGGATTGGACTGACACATCTGGGGGACTCTTGGAATGGTGGCACGACCCTGGAGTTCTTCTCACCTTTCCTGTGGAGAGCGCCTCCTCTTGAGATGCAACGGGAACGCCGGGAATTCTTTCCCTACGAAACAGGGAAAGGATCCCTCATCTCGAGCTAGGAGGCTGAAACGGGGCTCCTCTGGATGTGTGCGGGACCCTCGTGCTTCCTCTCGAGTGGAGACGGGTATGTCGGGGAACTTCTTGAGTTGCAGCAAGGGTGTGAAGGACCCTTTGGAAGTTCCAGTGGTTAGATGTGATTAGCCTCGAGAAGCCTCAGCAGAAATGGGCCACATCTCGCCTGGAGGGCAAAACCTCCTGTATTTTCACGAGTTGCGGCAGGTGCCCTCGACTTACGACGGGGAACTCGGGGACCCGCTCTGGTGGCCTCAGGAAAGCCCAGTCCCCATGCGAGTTCCTCGGGGGCCTCTCGGGATTCCTCTCCCGTCGATGCCGGGGCCTAAGACCTTGTGTGGAGTCGGGGCCGGAACCTGAGGATTCCTCTCCAGTGCTGACATGGATCTTGGGGTACTTCTGGAGTCTCCCCAGGGGAGTCAGTCCTCGTCTCGAATGCGGGCATGCACTTGCGCTTTCCTCCAGAGCGGTAGCAGCAGTGTCACGCAGTCCGCCGCATGGATCAAATGATCTATGGTTTTCCCTCGAGTCTTTCCCACGAGGCTTTCTCAGGAGGCTTTCCCACAGGGCTGTCCCACGTGCACACGTGGTGGGAGTCGATCCTCGGCTTGAACGTCAAGGCAGTGCAGGGAAAACAGGTTCCTCTGGAATGGACTGACACATCTGGGGGACTCTTGGAATGGTGGCACGACCCTGGAGTTCCTCTCGCCTTTCCTGTGGAGAGCGCCTCCTCTTTAGATGCGACGGGAACGCCGGGAATTCTTTCCCTACGAAACAGGGAAAGGATCCCTCATCTCGAGCTAGGAGGCGGAAACGGGGCTCCCCTGGATGTGGGCGGGACCCTCGGGCTTCCTCTCGAGTGGAGACGGGTATGTCGGGGAACTTCTTGAGTTGCAGCAAGGGTGTGAAGGACCCTTTGGAAGTTCCAGAGGTTAGATGTGATTAGTCTCGAGAAGCCTCAGCGGAAATGGGCCACATCTCGCCTGGAGGGCAAAACCTCCTGGATTTTCACGAGTTGCGGCAGGTGCCCTCGACTTACGACGGGGAACTCGGGGACCCGCTCTGGTGGCCTCAGGAAAGCCCAGTCCCCATGCGAGTTCCTCGGGGGCCTCTCGGGATTCCTCTCCCGTCGATGCCGGGGCCTAAGACCTTGTGTGGAATCGGGGCCGGAACCTGAGGATTCCTCTCCAGTGCTGACATGGATCTTGGGGTACTTCTGGAGTCTCCCCAGGGGAGTCAGTCCTCGTCTCGAATGCGGGCATGCACTTGCGCTTTCCTCCAGAGCGGTAGCAGCAGTGTCACGCAGTCCGCCGCATGGATCAAAGGATCTATGGTTTTCCCTCGAGTCTTTCCCACGAGGCTTTCTCAGGAGGCTTTCCCACAGGGCTGTCCCACGTGCACACGTGGTGGGAGTCGATCCTCGGCTTGAACGTCAAGGCAGTGCAGGGAAAACTGGTTCCTCTGGAATGGACTGACACATCTGGGGGACTCTTGGAATGGTGGCACGACCCTGGAGTTCCTCTCGCCTTTCCTGTGGAGAGCGCCTCCTCTTGAGATGCGACGGGAACGCCGGGAATTCTTTCCCTACGAAACAGGGAAAGGATCCCTCATCTCGAGCTAGGAGGCGGAAACGGGGCTCCCCTGGATGTGTGCGGGTCCCTCGTGCTTCCTCTCGATTGGAGACGGGTATGTCGGGGAACTTCTTGAGTTGCAGCAAGGGTGTGAAGGACCCTTTGGAAGTTCCAGAGGTTAGATGTGATTAGCCTCGACAAGCCTCAGCGGAAATGGGCCACATCTCGCCTGGAGGGCAAAACCTCCTGGATTTTCACGAGTTGCGGCAGGTGCCCTCGACTTAGGACGGGGAACTCGGGGACCCGCTCTGGTGGCCTCAGGAAAGGCCAGTCCCCATGCGAGTTCCTCGGGGGCCTCTCGGGATTCCTCTCCCGTCGATGCCGAGGCCTAAGACCTTCTGTGGAGTCGGGGCCGGAACCTGAGGATTCCTCTCCAGTGCTGACATGGATCTTGGGGTACTTCTGGAGTCTCCCCAGGGGAGTCAGTCCTCGTCTCGAATGCGGGCATGCACTTGCGCTTTCCTCCAGAGCGGTAGCAGCAGTGTCACGCAGTCCGCCGCGTGGATCAAAGGATCTATGATTTTCCCTCGAGTCTTTCCCACGAGGCTTTCCCAAGAGGCTTTCCCACAGGGCTGTCCCACGTGCACATGTGGTGGGAGTAGATCCTCGGCTTGAACGTCAAGGAAGTGCAGGGAAAACAGGTTGCTCTGGATTGGACTGACACATCTGGGGGACTCTTGGAATGGTGGCACGACCCTGGAGTTCTTCTCACCTTTCCTGTGGAGAGCGCCTCCTCTTGAGATGCAACGGGAACGCCGGGAATTCTTTCCCTACGAAACAGGGAAAGGATCCCTCATCTCGAGCTAGGAGGCGGAAACGGGGCTCCTCTGGATGTGTGCGGGACCCTCGTGCTTCCTCTCGAGTGGAGACGGGTATGTCGGGGAACTTCTTGAGTTGCAGCAAGGGTGTGAAGGACCCTTTGGAAGTTCCAGTGGTTAGATGTGATTAGCCTCGAGAAGCCTCAGCAGAAATGGGCCACATCTCGCCTGGAGGGCAAAACCTCCTGTATTTTCACGAGTTGCGGCAGGTGCCCTCGACTTACGACGGGGAACTCGGGGACCCGCTCTGGTGGCCTCAGGAAAGCCCAGTCCCCATGCGAGTTCCTCGGGGGCCTCTCGGGATTCCTCTCCCGTCGATGCCGGGGCCTAAGACCTTGTGTGGAGTCGGGGCCGGAACCTGAGGATTCCTCTCCAGTGCTGACATGGATCTTGGGGTACTTCTGGAGTCTCCCCAGGGGAGTCAGTCCTCGTCTCGAATGCGGGCATGCACTTGCGCTTTCCTCCAGAGCGGTAGCAGCAGTGTCACGCAGTCCGCCGCATGGATCAAATGATCTATGGTTTTCCCTCGAGTCTTTCCCACGAGGCTTTCTCAGGAGGCTTTCCCACAGGGCTGTCCCACGTGCACACGTGGTGGGAGTCGATCCTCGGCTTGAACGTCAAGGCAGTGCAGGGAAAACAGGTTCCTCTGGAATGGACTGACACATCTGGGGGACTCTTGGAATGGTGGCACGACCCTGGAGTTCCTCTCGCCTTTCCTGTGGAGAGCGCCTCCTCTTTAGATGCGACGGGAACGCCGGGAATTCTTTCCCTACGAAACAGGGAAAGGATCCCTCATCTCGAGCTAGGAGGCGGAAACGGGGCTCCCCTGGATGTGGGCGGGACCCTCGGGCTTCCTCTCGAGTGGAGACGGGTATGTCGGGGAACTTTTTGAGTTGCAGCAAGGGTGTGAAGGACCCTTTGGAAGTTCCAGAGGTTAGATGTGATTAGTCTCGAGAAGCCTCAGCGGAAATGGGCCACATCTCGCCTGGAGGGCAAAACCTCCTGGATTTTCACGAGTTGCGGCAGGTGCCCTCGACTTACGACGGGGAACTCGGGGACCCGCTCTGGTGGCCTCAGGAAAGCCCAGTCCCCATGCGAGTTCCTCGGGGGCCTCTCGGGATTCCTCTCCCGTCGATGCCGGGGCCTAAGACCTTGTGTGGAATCGGGGCCGGAACCTGAGGATTCCTCTCCAGTGCTGACATGGATCTTGGGGTACTTCTGGAGTCTCCCCAGGGGAGTCAGTCCTCGTCTCGAATGCGGGCATGCACTTGCGCTTTCCTCCAGAGCGGTAGCAGCAGTGTCACGCAGTCCGCCGCATGGATCAAAGGATCTATGGTTTTCCCTCGAGTCTTTCCCACGAGGCTTTCTCAGGAGGCTTTCCCACAGGGCTGTCCCACGTGCACACGTGGTGGGAGTCGATCCTCGGCTTGAACGTCAAGGCAGTGCAGGGAAAACAGGTTCCTCTGGAATGGACTGACACATCTGGGGGACTCTTGGAATGGTGGCACGACCCTGGAGTTCCTCTCGCCTTTCCTGTGGAGAGCGCCTCCTCTTGAGATGCGACGGGAACGCCGGGAATTCTTTCCCTAGGAAACAGGGAAAGGATCCCTCATCGCGAGCTAGGAGGCGGAAACGGGGCTCCTCTGGATGTGTGCGGGACCCTCGTGCTTCCTCTCGAGTGGAGACGGGTATGTCGGGAAACTTCTTGAGTTGCAGCAAGGGTGAGAAGGACCCTTTGGATGTTCCAGTGGTTAGATGTGATTAGCCTCGAGAAGCCTCAGCGGAAATGGGCCTCATCTCGCCTGGAGGGCAAAACCTCCTGGATTTTCTCGAGTTGCGGCAGGTGCTCTCGACTTACGATGCGGATCTCAGTGACCCGCTCTGGTGGCCTCAGGAAAGGCTAGTCCCCATGCGAGTTCCTCGGGGGCCTCTCGGGATTCCTCTCCCGTCGATTCCGGGGCCTAGACTTTGTGTGGAGTCGGGGCCGGAAAATGAGGATTCCTCTCCAGTGCTGACATGGATCTTGGGGTACTTCTGGAGTCTCCCCAGGGGAGTCAGTCATCGTCTCGAATGCGGGCATGCACTTGCGCTTCCCTCCAGAGCGGTAGCATCAGTGTCACGCAGTCCGCCGCGTGGATCAAAGGATCTATGGTTTTCCCTCGAGTCTTTCCCACGAGGCTTTCCCACGAGGCTTTCCCACAGGGCTGTCCCACGTGCACACGTGGTGGGAGTCGATCCTCGGCTTGAACGTCAAGGCAGTGCAGGGAAAACAGGTTCCTCTGGAATGGACTGACACATCTGGGGGTCTCTTGGAATGGTGCCACGACCCTGGAGATCCTCTCGCCTTTCCTGTGGAGAGCGCCTCCTCTTGAGATACGACGGGAACGCCGGGAATTCTTTCCCTATGAAACAGGGAAAGGATCCCTCATCTCGAGCTAGGAGGCGGAAACGGGGCTCCACTGGATGGGTGCGGGACCCCACGTGCTTCCTCTCGAGTGCAGACGGGTATGTCGGGGAACTTCTTGAGTTGCAGCAAGGGTGTGAAGGACATTTTGGAAGTTCCAGTGGTTAGACGTGATTAGCCTCGAGAAGCCTCAGCGGAAATGGGCCTCATCTCGCCTGGAGGGCAAAACCTCCTGGATTTTCTCGAGTTGCTGCAGGTGCTCTCGACGTACAACGGGGACCTCAGGGACCCGCTCTGGTGGCCTCAGGAAAGGCCAGTCCCCATGCGAGTTCCTCGGGGGCCTCTCGGGATTCCTCTCCCGTCGATGCCGGGGCCTAAGACCTTGTGTGGAGTCGGGGCCGGAACCTGAGGATTCCTCTCCAGTGATGACATGGATCTTGGGGTACTTCTGGAGTCTCCCCATGGGAGTCAGTCCTCGTCTCGAATGCGGGCATGCACTTGCGCTTTCACCCAGAGCGGTAGCAGCAGTGTCACGCAGTCCGCCGCGTGGATCAAAGGATCTATGCTTTTCCCTCGAGTCTTTCCCACGAGGCTTCCCACGAGGCTTTCCCACAGGGCTGTCCCACGTGCACACGTGGTGGGAATCGATCCTCGGCTTGAATGTCAAGGCAGTGCAGGGAAAACAGGTTCCTCTGGAATGGACTGACACATCTGGGGGACTCTTGGAATGGTGGCACGACCCTGGAGTTCCTCTCGCCTTTCATGTGGAGAGCGCCTCCTCTTGAGATGCGACGGGAACGCCGGGAATTCTTTCCCTACTAAACAGGGAAAGGATCCCTCATCTCGAGCTAGGAGGCGGAAACGATACTCCACTGGATGTTTCCGGAACCCCACGTGCTTCCTCTCGAGTGGAGACGGGTATGTCACGGAACTGCTTGAGTTGCAGCAAGGGTGTGAAGGACCCTTTGGAAGTTCCAGTGGTTAGATGTGATTAGCCTCGAGAAGCCTCAGCAGAAATGGGCCTCATCTCGCCTGGAGGGCAAAACCTCCTGGATTTTCTAGAGTTGCGGCAGGTGCTCTCGACTTATGACGGGGACCTCAGGGACACGCTCTGGAGGCCTCAGGAAAGGCCAGTCCCCATGCGAGTTCCTCGGGGGCCTCTCGGGATTCCTCTCCCGTCGATGCCGGGGCCTAAGACCTTGTGTGGAGTCGGGACCGGAACCTGAGGATTCCTCTCCAGTGCTGACATGGATCTTGGGGTACTTCTGGAGTCTCCCCAGGAGAGTCAGTCCTCGTCTCGAATGCGGGCATGCACTTGCGCTTTCCTCCAGAGCGGTAGCAGCAGTGTCACGCAGTCCGCCGCGCGAATCAAAGGATCTATGGTTTTCCCTCGAGTCTTTCCCACGAGTCTTTCCCACGAGGCTTTCCCACAGGGCTGTCCCACGTGCACACGTGGTGGGAGTCGATCCTCGGCTTGAACGTCAAGGCAGTGCAGAGAAAACAGGTTCCTCTGGAATGGACTGACACATCTGGGGGACTCTTGGAATGGTGGCACGACCCTGGAGTTCCTCTCGCCTTTCCTGTGGAGAGAGCCTCCTCTTGAGATGCGACGGGAACGCCGGGAATTATTTCCCTACGAAACAGGGAAAGGATCCCTCATCTCGAGCTAGGAGGCGGAAACGGGGCTGCCCTGGATGGGTGCGGGACCCTCGTGCTTCCTCTCGAGTGGAGACGGGTATGTCGGGGAACTTCTTGAGTTGCAGCAAGGTTGAGAAGGACTCTTTGGAAGTTCCAGTGGTTAGATGTGATTAGCCTCGAGAAGCCTCAGCGGAAATGGGCCTCATCTCGCCTGGAGGGCAAAACCTCCTGGATTTTCTCGAGTTGCGGCAGGTGCTCTCGACTTACGATGGGGACCTCAGGGACCCGCTCTGGTGGCCTCAGGAAAGGCCAGTCCCAATGCGAGTTCCTCGGGGGCCTCTCGGGATTCCTCTCCCGTCGATGCCGGGGCCTAAGACCTTGTGTGGAGTCGGGGCCGGAACCTGAGGATTCCTCTCCAGTGCTGACATGGATCTTGGGGTACTTCTGGAGTCTCCCCAGGGGAGTCAGTCCTCGTCTCGAATGCGGGCATGCACTTGCGCTTTCCTCCAGAGCTGTAGCAGCAGTGTCACGCAGTCCGCCGCGTGGATCAAAGGATCTATGGTTTTCCCTCGAGTCTTTCCCACGAGGCTTTCCCACGAGGCTTTCCCACAGGGCTGTCCCACATGCACACGTGGTGGGAGTCGATCCTCTGCTTGAAAGTCAAGGCAGTGCAGGGAAAACAGGTTCCTCTGGAATGGACTGACACATCTGGGGGACTCTTGGAATGGTGGCACGACCCTTGAGTTCCTCTCGCCTTTCCTGTGGAGAGCCCCTCCTCTTGAGATGCGACGGGAACGCCGGGAATTCTTTCCCTAGGAAACAGGGAAAGGATCCCTCATCTCGAGCTAGCAGGCGGAAACGGGGCTCCCCTGGATGTGTGCGGGACCCCACGTGCTTCCTCTCGAGTGGAGACGGGTATGTCGGGGACCTTCTTGAGTTGAAGCAAGGGTGTGAAGGACCCTTTGGAAGTTCCCGTGGTTAGATGTGATTAGCCTCGAGAAGCCTCAGCGGAAATGGGCCTCATCTCGCCTGGAGGGCAAAACCTCCTGGATTTTCTCGACTTGCGGCAGGTGCTCTCGACTTACGACGGGGACCTCAGGGACCCCCTCTGGTGGCCTCAGGAAAGGCCAGTCCCCATGCGAGTTCCTCGGGGGCCTCTCAGGATTCCTCTCCCGTCGATGCCGGGGCCTAAGACCTTGTGTGGAGTCGGGGCCGGAACCTGAGGATTCCTCTCCAGTGCTGACATGGATCTTGGGGTACTTCTGGAGTCTCCCCAGGGGAGTCAGTCCTCGTCTCGAATGCGGGCATGCACTTGCGCTTTCCTCCAGAGCGGTAGCAGCAGTGTCACGCAGTCCGCCGCGTGGATCAAAGGATCTATGGTTTTCCCTCGAGTCTTTCCCACGAGGCTTTCCCACGAGGCTTTCCCACAGGGCTGTCCCACGTGCACACGTGGTGGGAGTCGATCCTCGGCTTGAACGTCAAAGCAGTGCAGGTAAAACAGGTTCCTCTGGAATGGACTGACTCATCTGGGGGACTCTTGGAATGGTGGCACGACCCTGGAGTTCCTCTCGCCTTTCCTGTGGAGAGCGCCTCCTGTTGAGATGCGACGGGAACGCCGGGAGTTCTTTCCCTACGAAACAGGGAAAGGATCCCTCATCTCGAGCTAGGAGGCGGAAACGGGGCTCCCCTGGATGTGTGCGGGACCCCAAGTGCTTCCTCTCGAGTGGAGACGGGTATGTCGGGGAACTTCTTCAGTTGCAGCAAGGGTGTGAACGACCCTTTGTAAGTTCCAGTGGTTAGACGTGATTAGCCTCGAGAAGCCACAGCGGAAATGTGCCTCATCTCGCCTGGAGGGCAAAACCTCCTGGATTTTCTCGAGTTGCGGCAGGTGCTCTCGACTTACGACGGGGACCTCAGGGACCCGCTCTGGTGGCCTCAGGAAAGGCCAGTCCCCATGCGAGTTCCTCGGGGGCCTCTCGGGATTCCTCTCCCGTCGATGCCGGGGCCTAAGACCTTGTGTGGAGTCGGGGCCGGAACCTGAGGATTCCTCTCCAGTGCTGACATGGATCTTGGGGTACTTCTGGAGTCTCCCCAGGGGAGTCAGTCCTCGTCTCGAATGCGGGCATGCACTTGCGCTTTCCTCCAGAGCGGTAGCAGCAGTGTCACGCAGTCCGCCGCGTGGATCAAAGGATCTATGGTTTTCCCTCGAGTCTTTCCCACGAGGCGTTCCCACGAGGCTTTCCCACAGGGCTGTCTCACGTGCACACGTGGTGGGAGTCGATCCTCGGCTTGAAAGTCAAGGCAGTGCAGGGAAAACAGGTTCCTCTGGAATGGACTGACACATCTGGGGGACTCTTGGACTGGTGGCACGACCCTTGAGTTCCTCTCGCCTTTCCTGTGGAGAGCGCCTCCTCTTGAGATGCGACGGGAACGCCGGGAATTCTTTCCCTAGGAAACAGGGAAAGGATCCCTCATCTCGAGCTAGCAGGCGGAAACGGGGCTCCCCTGGATGTGTGCGGGACCCCACGTGCTTCCTCTCGAGTGGAGACGGGTATGTCGGGGAACTTCTTGAGTTGCAGCAAGGGTGTGAAGGACCCTTTGGATGTTCCCGTTGTTAGACGTGATTAGCCTCGAGAAGCCTCAGCGGAAATGTGCCTCATCTCGCCTGGAGGGCAAAACCTCCTGGATTTTCTCGAGTTGCGGCAGGTGCTCTCGACTTACGACGGGGACCTCAGGGACCCGCTCTGGTGGCCTCAGGAAAGGCCAGTCCCCATGCGAGTTCCTCGGGGGCCTCTCGGGATTCCTGTCCCGTCGATGCCGGGGCCTAAGACCTTGTGTGGAGTCGGGGCCGGAACCTGAGGATTCCTCTCCAGTGCTGACATGGATCTTGGGGTACTTCTGGAGTTTCCCCAGGGGAGTCAGTCCTCGTCTCGAATGCGGGCATGCACTTGCGCTTTCCTCCAGAGCGGTAGCAGCAGTGTCACGCAATCCGCCGCGTGGATCAAAGGATCTATGGTTTTCCCTCGAGTCTTTCCCACGAGGCTTTCCCACGAGGCTTTCCCACAGGGCTGTCCCACGTGCACACGTGGTGGGAGTCGATCCTCGGCTTGAACGTCAAGGCAGTGCAGGGAAAACAGGTTCCTCTGGAATGGACTGACACATCTGGCAGACTCTTGGAATGGTGGCACGACCCTGGAGTTCCTCTCGCCTTTCCTGTGGAGAGCGCCTCCTCTTGAGATGCGACGGGAACGCTGGGAATTCTTTCCCTACGAAACAGGGAAAGGATCCCTCATCTCGAGCAAGGAGGTGGAAACGGGGCTCCCCTGGATGTGTGCGGGACCCTCGTGCTTCCTTTCGAGTGGAGACGGGTATGTCCGGGAACTTCTTGAGTTGCAGCAAGGGTGAGAAGGACCCTTTGGATGTTCCAGTGGTTAGATGTGTTTAGCCTCGAGAAGCCTCAGCGGAAATGGGCCTCATCTCGCCTGGAGGGCAAAACCTCCTGGATTTTCTCGAGTTGCGGCAGGTGCTCTCGACTTACGACGGGGACCACAGGGACCCGCTCTGGTGGCCTCAGGAAAGGCCAGTCCCCATGCGAGTTCCTCGGGGGCCTCTCGGGATTCCTCTCCCGTCGATGCCGGGGCTTAAGACCTTGTGTGGAGTCGGGGCCGGAACCTGAGGATTCCTCTCCAGTGCTGACATGGATCTTGGGGTACTTCTGGAGTCTCCCCAGGGGAGTCAGTCCTCGTCTCGAATGCGGGCATGCACTTGCGCTTTCCTCCAGAGCGGTAGCAGCAGTGTCACGCAGTCCTCCGCGTGGATCAATGGATCTATGGTTTTCCCTCGAGTCTTTCCCACGAGGCTTTCCCACGAGGCTTTCCCACAGGGCTGTCCCACGTGCACACGTGGTGGGAGTCGATCCTCGGCTTGAACGTCAAGGCAGTGCAGGGAAAACAGCTTCCTCTGTAATGGACTGACACATCTGTGGGTCTCTTGGAATGGTGGCACGTCTCTGGAGATCATCTCCACTTTCCTGTTGAGAGCGCCTCCTCTTGAGATGCGACGGTAACGCCGGGAATTCTTTCCCTACGAAACAGGGAAAGGATCCCTCATCTCGAGCTAGGAGGCGAAAACGGGGCTCCCCTGGATGTGTGCGGGTCCCTCGTGTTTCCTCTCGATTGGAGACGGGTATGTCGGGGAACTTCTTGAGTTGCAGCAAGGGTGTGAAGGACCCTTTGGAAGTTCCAGAGGTTAGATGTGATTAGCCTCTAGAAGCCTCAGGGGAAATGGGCCACATCTCGCCTGGAGGTCAAAACCTCCTGGATTTTCACGAGTTGCGGCAGGTGCCCTCAACTTAGGATGGGGAACTCGGGGACCCGCTCTGGTGGCCTCAGGAAAGGCCAGTCCCCATGCGAGTTCCTCGGGGGCCTCTCGGGATTCCTCTCCCGTCGATGCCGGGGCCTAAGACCTTGTGTGGAGTCGGGGCCGGAACCTGAGGATTCCTCTCCAGTGCTGACATGGATCTTGGGGTACTTCTGGAGTCTCCCCAGGGGAGTCAGTCCTCGTCTCGAATGCGGGCATGCACTTGCGCTTTCCTCCAGAGCGGTAGCAGCAGTGTCACGCAGTCCGCCGCGTGGATCAAAGGATCTATCGTTTTCCCTCTAGTCTTTCCCACGAGGCTTTCCCACGAGGCTTTCCGACAGGGCTGTGCCACGTGCACACGTGGTTGGAGTCGATCCTCGGCTTGAACGTCAAGGCAGTGCAGGGAAAACAGGTGCCTCTGGAATGGACTGACACATCTGGGTGTCTCTTGGAATGGTGGCACGACCCTGGAGTTCCTCTCGCCTTTCCTGTGGAGAGTGCCTCCTTTTGAGTTGCGACGGGAACGCCGGGAAATCTTTCCCTACGAAACAGGGAAAGGATCCCTCATCTCGAGCTAGGAGGCGGAAACGGGGCTCCCCTGGATGTGTGCGGGACCCTCGTGGTTCCTCTCGAGTGGAGACGGGTATGTCGGGGAACTTCTTGAGTTGCAGCAAGGGTGAGAAGGACACTTTGGATGTTCCAGTGGTTAGATGTGATTAGCCTCGAGAAGCCTCAGCGGAAATGGGCCTTATCTCGCCTGGAGAGCAAAACCTCCTGGATCTTCTCGAGTTGCGGCAGGTGCTCTCGACTTACGACGGGGACCTCAGGGACCCGCTCTGGTGGCCTCAGGAAAGGCCAGTCCCCATGCGAGTTCCTCGGGGGCCTCTCGGGATTCCTCTCCCGTCGATGCCGGGGCCTAAGACCTTGTGTGGAGTCGGGGCCGGAACCTGAGGATTCCTCTCCAGTGCTGACATGGATCTTGGGGTACTTCTGCAGTCTCCCCAGGGGAGTCAGTCCTCGTCTCGAATGCGGGCATGCACTTGCGCTTTCCTCCAAAGCGGTAGCAGCAGTGTCACGCAGTCCGCCGCGTGGATCAAAGGATCTATGGTTTTCCCTCGAGTATTTCCCACGAGGCTTTCCCACGAGGCTTTCCCACAGGGCTGTCCCACGTTCACACGTGGTGGGAGTCGATCCTCGGCTTGAACGTCAAGGCAGTGCAGGGAAAACAGGTTCCTTTGGAATGGACTGACACATCTGGGGGACTCTTGGAATGGTGGCACGACCCTGGAGTTCCTCTCGCCTTTCCTGTGGAGAGCGCCTCCTCTTGAGATGCGACGGGAACGCCGGGAATTCTTTCCCTACGAAACAGGGAAAGGATCCCTCATCTCGAGCTAGGAGGCGGAAACGGGGCTCCCCTGGATGTGGGCGGGACCCTCGGGCTTCCTCTCGAGTGGAGACGGGTATGTCGGGGATCTTCTTGAGTTGCAGCAAGGGTGTGAATGACCCTTTGGAAGTTCCAGTGGTTAGACGTGATTAGCCTCGAGAAGCCTCAGCGGAAATGTGCCTCATCTCGCCTGGAGGGCAAAACCTCCTGGATTTTCTCGAGTTGCGGCAGGTGCTCTCGACTTACGGCTGGGACCTCAGGGACCCGCTCTGGTGGCCTCAGGAAAGGCCAGTCCCCATGCGAGTTCCTCGGGGGCCTCTCGGGATTCCTCTCCCGTCGATGCCGGGGCCTAAGACCTTGTGTGGAGTCGGGGCCAGAACCTGAGGATTCCTCTCCAGTGCTGACATGGATCTTGGGGTACTTCTGGAGTCTCCCCAGGGGAGTCAGTCCTCGTCTCGAATGCGGGCATGCACTTGCGCTTTCCTCCAGGCCGGTAGCAGCAGTGTCACGCAGTCCGCCGCGTGGATCAAAGGATCTATGGTTTTCCCTCGAGTATTTCCCACGAGGCTTTCCCACGAGGCTTTCCCACAGGGCTGTCCCACGTTCACACGTCGTGGGAGTCGATCCTCGGATTGAACGTCAAGGCAGTGCAGGGAAAACAGGTTCCTATGGAATGGACTGACACATCTGGGGGACTCTTGGAATGGTGGCACGACCCTGGAGTTCCTCTCGCCTTTCCTGTGGAGAGCGCCTCCTCTTGAGATGGGACGGGAACGCCGGGAATTCTTTCCCTACGAAACAGGGAAAGGATCCCTCATCTCGAGCTAGGAGGCGGAAACGGGGCTCCCCTGGATGTGGGCGGGACCCTCGGGCTTCCTCTCGAGTGGAGACGGGTATGTCGGGGAACTTCTTGAGTTGCAGCAAGGGTGTGAAGGACCCTTTGGAAGTTCCAGTGGTTAGACGTGATTAGCCTCGAGAAGCCTCAGCGGAAATGTGCCTCATCTCGCCTGGAGGGCAAAACCTCCTGGATTTTCTCGAGTTGCGGCAGGTGCTCTCGACTTACGACGGGGACCTCAGGGACCCGCTCTGGTGGTCTCAGGAAAGGCCAGTCCCCATGCGAGTTCCTCGGGGGCCTCTCGGGATTCCTCTCCCGTCGATGCCGGGGCCTAAGACCTTGTGTGGAGTCGGGGCCGGAACCTGAGGATTCCTCTCCAGTGCTGACATGGATCTTGGGGAACTTCTGGAGTCTCCCCAGGGGAGTCAGTCCTCGTCTCGAATGCGGGCATGCACTTGCGCTTTCCTCCAGAGCGGTAGCAGCAGTGTCACGCAGTCCGCCTCGTGGATCAAAGGATCTATGGTTTTCCCTCGAGTCTTTCCCACGAGGCTTTCCCACGAGGCTTTCCCACAGGGCTTTCCTACGTGCACACGTGGTGGGAGTCGATCCTCGGCTTGAACGTCAAGGCAGTGCAGGGAAAACAGCTTCCTCTGTAATGGACTGACACATCTGGGGGTCTCTTGGAATGGTGGCACGACCCTTGAGTTCCTCTCGCCTTTCCTGTGGAGAGCGCCTCCTCTTGAGATGCGACGGGAACGCCGGGAATTCTTTCCCTACGAAACAGGGAAAGGATCCCTCATCTCGGGCTAGGAGGGGGAAATGGGGCTCCCTGGATGTGTGCGGGACCCCACGTGCTTCCTCTCGAGTGCAGACGGGTATGTCGGGGAACTTCTTGTGTTGCAGCAAGGGTGTGAAGGACCCTTTGGAAGTTCCAGTGGTTAGATGTGATTAGCCTCGAGAAGCCTCAGCAGAAATGGGCCTCATCTCGCCTGGAGGGCAAAACCTCCTGGATTTTCTCGAGTTGCGGCAGGTGCTCTCGACTTACGGCGGGGACCTCAGGGACCCGCTCTGGTGGCCTCAGGAAAGGCCAGTCCCCATGCGAGTTCCTCGGGGGCCTCTCGGGATTCCTGTTCCGTCGATGCCATGGCCTAAGACCTTGTGTGGAGTCGGGGCCGGAACCTGAGGATTCCTCTCCAGTGCTGACATGGATCTTGGGGTACTTCTGGAGTCTCCCCAGGGGAGTCAGTCCTCGTCTCGAATGCGGGCATGCACTTGCGCTTTCCTCCAGAGCGGTAGCAGCAGTGTCACGCAGTCCGCCGCCTGGATCAAAGGATCTATGGTTTTCCCTCGAGTCTTTCCCACGAGGCTTTCCCACGAGGCTTTCCCACAGGGCTTTCCCACGTGCACACGTGGTGGGAGTCGATCCTCGTCTTGAACGTCAAGGCAGTGCAGGGAAAACAGCTTCCTCTGTAATGGACTGACACATCTGGGGGTCTCTTGGAATGGTGGCACGACCCTGGACTTCCTCTCGCCTTTCCTGTGGAGAGCGCCTCCTCTTGAGATGCGACGGGAACGCCGGGAATTCTTTCCCTACGAAACAGGGAAAGGATCCCTCATCTCGGGCTAGGAGGCGGAAATGGGGCTCCCCTGGATGTGTGCGGAACCCCACGTGCTTCCTCTCGAGTGCAGACGGGTATGTCGGGGAACTTCTTGAGTTGCAGCAAGGGTGTGAAGGACCCTTTGGAAGTTCCAGTGGTTAGATGTGATTAGCCTCGAGAAGCTTCAGCAGAAATGGGCCTCATCTCGCCTGGAGGGCAAAACCTCCTGGATTTTCTCGAGTTGCGGCAGGTGCTCTCGACTTACGACGGGGACTTCAGGGACCCGCTCTGGTGGCCTCAGGAAAGGCCAGTCCCCATGCGAGTTCCTCGGGGGCCTCTCGGGATTCCTCTCCCGTCGATGCCGGGGCCTAAGACCTTGTGTGGAGTCGGGGCCGGAACCTGAGGATTCCTCTCCAGTGCTGACATGGATCTTGGGGTACTTCTGGAGTCTCCCCAGGGGAGTCAGTCCTCGTCTCGAATGCGGGCATTCACTTGCGCTTTCCTCCAGAGCGGTAGCAGCAGTGTCACGCAGTCCGCCGCGTGGATCAAAGGATATATGGTTTTCCCTCGAGTCTTTCCCATGAGGCTTTCCCACGAGGCTTTCCCACAGGGCTTTCCCACGTGCACACGTGGTGGGAGTCGATCCTCGGCTTGAACGTCAAGGCAGTGCAGGGAAAACAGGTTCCTCTGGAATGGACCGACACATCTGGGGGACTCTTGGAATGGTGGCACGACCCTGGAGTTCCTCTCGCCTTTCCTGTGGAGAGCGCCTCCTCTTGAGATGCGACGGGAACGCCGGGAATTCTTTCCCTACTAAACAGGGAAAGGATCCCTCATCTCGAGCTAGGAGGCGGAAACGGTGCTCCCCTGGATGTGGGCGGGACCCTCGGGCTTCCTCTCGAGTGGAGACGGGTATGTCGGGGAACTTCTTGAGTTGCAGCAAGGGTGAGAAGGACACTTTGGATGTTCCAGTGGTTAGATGAGATTAGCCTCGAGAAGCCTCAGCGGAAATGGCCCTTATCTCGCCTGGAGGGCAAAACCTCCTGGATTTTCTCGAGTTGCGGCAGGTGCTCTCGACTTAAGACGGGGACCTCAGGGACCCGCTCTGGTGGCCTCAGGAAAGGCCAGTCCCCATGCGAGTTCCTCGGGGGCCTCTCGGGATTCCTCTCCCGTCGATGCCGGGGCCTAAGACCTTGTGTGGAGTCGGGGCCGGAACCTGAGGATTCCTCTCCAGTGCTGACATGGATCTTGGTGTACTTCTGGAGTCTCCCCAGGGGAGTCAGTCCTCGTCTCGAATGCGGGCATGCACTTGCGCTTTCCTCCAGAGCGGTAGCAGCAGTGTCACGCAGTCCGCCGCGTGGATCAAAGGATCTATGGTTTTCCCTCTAGTCTTTCCCACGAGGCTTTCCCACGAGGCTTTCCCACAGGGCTTTCCCACGTGCACACGTGGTGGGAGTCGATCCTCGTCTTGAACGTCAAGGCAGTGCAGGGAAAACAGCTTCTTCTGTAATGGACTGACACATCTGGGGGTCTCTTGGAATGGTGGCACGACCCTGGACTTCCTCTCGCCTTTCCTGTGGAGAGCGCCTCCTCTTGAGATGCCACGGGAACGCTGGGAATTCTTTCCCTACGAAACAGGGAAAGGATCACTCATCTAGGGCTAGGAGGCGGAAACGGGGCTCCCCTGGATGTGGGCGGGACCCTCGGGCTTCCTCTCGAGTGGAGACGGGTATGTCGGGAACTTCTTGAGTTGCAGCAAGGGTGTGAAGGACCCCTTGGAAGTTCCAGTGGTTAGACGTGATTAGCCTCGAGAAGCCTCAGTGGAAATGTGCCTCATCTCGCCTGGAGGGCAAAACCTCCTGGATTTTCTCGAGTTGCGGCAGGTGCTCTCGACTTACGACGGGGACCTCAGGGACCCGCTCTGGTGGTCTCAGGAAAGGCCAGTCCCCATGCGAGTTCCTCGGGGGCCTCTCGGGATTCCTCTCCCGTCGATGCCGGGGCCTAAGACCTTGTGTGGAGTCGGGGCCGGAACCTGAGGATTCCTCTCCAGTGCTGACATGGATCTTGGGGTACTTCTGGAGTCTCCCCAGGGGAGTCAGTCCTCGTCTCGAATGCGGGCATGCACTTGCGCTTTCCTCCAGAGCGGTAGCAGCAGTGTCACGCAGTCCGCCGCGTGGATCAAAGGATCTATGGTTTTCCCTCGAGTCTTTCCCACGAGGCTTTCCCACGAGGCTTTCCCACAGGGCTTTCCTACGTGCACACGTGGTGGGAGTCGATCCTCGGCTTGAACGTCAAGGCAGTGCAGGGAAAACAGCTTCCTCTGTAATGGACTGACGCATCTGGGGGTCTCTTGGAATGGTGGCACGACCCTTGAGTTCCTCTCGCCTTTCCTGTGGAGAGCGCCTCCTCTTGAGATGCGACGGGAACGCCGGGAATTCTTTCCCTACGAAACAGGGAAAGGATCCCTCATCTCGGGCTAGGAGGGGGAAATGGGGCTCCCCTGGATGTGTGCGGGACCCCACGTGCTTCCTCTCGAGTGCAGACGGGTATGTCGGGGAACTTCTTGTGTTGCAGCAAGGGTGTGAAGGACCCATTGGAAGTTCCAGTGGTTAGATGTGATTAGCCTCGAGAAGCCTCAGCAGAAATGGGCCTCATCTCGCCTGGAGGGCAAAACCTCCTGGATTTTCTCGAGTTGCGGCAGGTGCTCTCGACTTACGGCGGGGACCTCAGGGACCCGCTCTGGTGGCCTCAGGAAAGGCCAGTCCCCATGCGAGTTCCTCGGGGGCCTCTCGGGATTCCTGTTCCGTCGATGCCATGGCCTAAGACCTTGTGTGGAGTCAGGGCCGGAACCTGAGGATTCCTCTCCAGTGCTGACATGGATCTTGGGGTACTTCTGGAGTCTCCCCAGGGGAGTCAGTCCTCGTCTCGAATGCGGGCATGCACTTGCGCTTTCCTCCAGGGCGGTAGCAGCAGTGTCACGCAGTCCGCCGCGTGGATCAAAGGATCTATGGTTTTCCCTCGAGTATTTCCCACGAGGCTTTCCCACGAGGCTTTCCCACAGGGCTGTCCCACGTTCACACGTGGTGGGAGTCGATCCTCGGCTTGAACGTCAAGGCAGTGCAGGGAAAACAGGTTCCTCTGGAATGGACTGACACATCTGGGGGACTCTTGGAATGGTGGCACGACCCTGGAGTTCCTCTCTCCTTTCCTGTGGAGAGCGCCTCCTCTTGAGATGCGACGGGAACGCCGGGAATTCTTTCCCTACGAAACAGGGAAAGGATCCCTCATCTCGGGCTAGGAGGGGGAAATGGGGCTCCCCTGGATGTGTGCGGGACCCCACGTGCTTCCTCTCGAGTGCAGACGGGTATGTCGGGGAACTTCTTGTGTTGCAGCAAGGGTGTGAAGGACCCTTTGGAAGTTCCAGTGGTTAGATGTGATTAGCCTCGAGAAGCCTCAGCAGAAATGGGCCTCATCTCGCCTGGAGGGCAAAACCTCCTGGATTTTCTCGAGTTGCGGCAGGTGCTCTCGACTTACGCCGGGGACCTCAGGGACCCGCTCTGGTGGCCTCAGGAAAGGCCAGTCCCCATGCGAGTTCCTCGGGGGCCTCTCGGGATTCCTGTTCCGTCGATGCCATGGCCTAAGACCTTGTGTGGAGTCGGGGCCGGAACCTGAGGATTCCTCTCCAGTGCTGACATGGATCTTGGGGTACTTCTGGAGTCTCCCCAGGGGAGTCAGTCCTCGTCTCGAATGCGGGCATGCACTTGCGCTTTCCTCCAGAGCGGTAGCAGCAGTGTCACGCAGTCCGCCGCCTGGATCAAAGGATCTATGGTTTTCCCTCGAGTCTTTCCCACGAGGCTTTCCCACGAGGCTTTCCCACAGGGCTTTCCCACGTGCACACGTGGTGGGAGTCGATCCTCGGCTTGAACGTCAAGGCAGTGCAGGGAAAACAGCTTCCTCTGTAATGGACTGACACATCTGGGGGTCTCTTGGAATGGTGGCACGACCCTGGACTTCCTCTCGCCTTTCCTGTGGAGAGCGCCTCCTCTTGAGATGCGACGGGAACGCCGGGAATTCTTTCCCTACGAAACAGGGAAAGGATCCCTCATCTCGGGCTAGGAGGCGGAAATGGGGCTCCCCTGGATGTGTGCGGGACCCCACGTGCTTCCTCTCGAGTGCAGACGGGTATGTCGGGGAACTTCTTGAGTTGCAGCAAGGGTGTGAAGGACCCTTTGGAAGTTCCAGTGGTTAGATGTGATTAGCCTCGAGAAGCTTCAGCAGAAATGGGCCTCATCTCGCCTGGAGGGCAAAACCTCCTGGATTTTCTCGAGTTGCGGCAGGTGCTCTCGACTTACGACGGGGACTTCAGGGACCCGCTCTGGTGGCCTCAGGAAAGGCCAGTCCCCATGCGAGTTCCTCGGGGGCCTCTCGGGATTCCTCTCCCGTCGATGCCGGGGCCTAAGACCTTGTGTGGAGTCGGGGCCGGAACCTGAGGATTCCTCTCCAGTGCTGACATGGATCTTGGGGTACTTCTGGAGTCTCCCCAGGGGAGTCAGTCCTCGTCTCGAATGCGGGCATTCACTTGCGCTTTCCTCCAGAGCGGTAGCAGCAGTGTCACGCAGTCCGCCGCGTGGATCAAAGGATATATGGTTTTCCCTCGAGTCTTTCCCATGAGGCTTTCCCACGAGGCTTTCCCACAGGGCTTTCCCACGTGCACACGTGGTGGGAGTCGATCCTCGGCTTGAACGTCAAGGAAGTGCAGGGAAAACAGCTTCCTCTGTAATGGACTGACACATCTGGGGGTCTCTTGGAATGGTGGCACGACCCTTGAGTTCCTCTCGCCTTTCCTGTGGAGAGCGCCTCCTCTTGAGATGCGACGGGAACGCCGGGAATTCTTTCCCTACGAAACAGGGAAAGGATCCCTCATCTCGGGATAGGAGGCGGAAATGGGGCTCCCCTGGATGTGTGCGGGACCCCACGTGCTTCCTCTCGAGTGCAGACGGGTATGTCGGGGAACTTCTTGAGTTGCAGCAAGGGTGTGAAGGACCCTTTGGAAATTCCAGTGGTTAGATGTGATTAGCCTCGAGAAGCTTCAGCAGAAATGGGCCTCATCTCGCCTGGAGGGCAAAACCTCCTGGATTTTCTCGAGTTGCGGCAGGTGCTCTCGACTTACGACGGGGACCTCAGAGACCCGCTCTGGTGGCCTCAGGAAAGGCCAGTCCCCATGCGAGTTCCTCGGGGGCCTCTCGGGATTCCTCTCCCGTCGATACCGGGGCCTAAGACCTTGTGTGGAGTCGGGGCCGGAACCTGAGGATTCCGCTCCAGTGCTGACATGGATCTTGGGGTACTTCTGCAGTCTCCCCAGGGGAGTCAGTCCTCGTCTCGAATGCGGGCATGCACTTGCGCTTTCCTCCAGAGCGGTAGCAGCAGTGTCACGCAGTCCGCCTCGTGGATCAAAGGATCTATGGTTTTCCCTCGAGTCTTTCCCACGAGGCTTTCCCACGAGGCTTTCCCCAGGGCTGTCCCACGTGCACACGTGGTGGGAGTCGATCCTCGGCTTGAACGTCAAGGCAGTGCAGGGAAAACAGGTTCCTCTGGAATGGACCGACACATCTGGGGGACTCTTGGAATGGTGGCACGACCTTGGAGTTCCTCTCGCCTTTCCTGTGGAGAGCGCCTCCTCTTGAGATGCGACGGGAACGCCGGGAATTCTTTCCCTACGAAACAGGGAAAGGATCCCTCATCTCGAGCTAGGAGGCGGAAACGGTGCTCCCCTGGATGTGGGCGGGACCCTCGGGCTTCCTCTCGAGTGGAGACGGGTATGTCGGGGAACTTCTTGAGTTGCAGCAAGGGTGAGAAGGACACTTTGGATGTTCCAGTGGTTAGATGAGATTAGCCTCGAGAAGCCTCAGCGGAAATGGCCCTTATCTCGCCTGGAGGGCAAAACCTCCTGGATTTTCTCGAGTTGCGGCAGGTGCTCTCGACTTAAGACGGGGACCTCAGGGACCCGCTCTGGTGGCCTCAGGAAAGGCCAGTCCCCATGCGAGTTCCTCGGGGGCCTCTCGGGATTCCTCTCCCGTCGATGCCGGGGCCTAAGACCTTGTGTGGAGTCGGGGCCGGAACCTGAGGATTCCTCTCCAGTGCTGACATGGATCTTGGTGTACTTCTGGAGTCTCCCCAGGGGAGTCAGTCCTCGTCTCGAATGCGGGCATGCACTTGCGCTTTCCTCCAGAGCGGTAGCAGCAGTGTCACGCAGTCCGCCGCGTGGATCAAAGGATCTATGGTTTTCCCTCTAGTCTTTCCCACGAGGCTTTCCCACGAGGCTTTCCCACAGGGCTTTCCCACGTGCACACGTGGTGGGAGTCGATCCTCGTCTTGAACGTCAAGGCAGTGCAGGGAAAACAGCTTCTTCTGTAATGGACTGACACATCTGGGGGTCTCTTGGAATGGTGGCACGACCCTGGACTTCCTCTCGCCTTTCCTGTGGAGAGCGCCTCCTCTTGAGATGCCACGGGAACGCTGGGAATTCTTTCCCTACGAAACAGGGAAAGGATCACTCATCTAGGGCTAGGAGGCGGAAACGGGGCTCCCCTGGATGTGGGCGGGACCCTCGGGCTTCCTCTCGAGTGGAGACGGGTATGTCGGGGAACTTCTTGAGTTGCAGCAAGGGTGTGAAGGACCCTTTGGAAGTTCCAGTGGTTAGACTTGATTAGCCTCGAGAAGCCTCAGTGGAAATGTGCCTCATCTCGCCTGGAGGGCAAAACCTCCTGGATTTTCTCGAGTTGCGGCAGGTGCTCTCGACTTACGACGGGGACCTCAGGGACCCGCTCTGGTGGTCTCAGGAAAGGCCAGTCCCCATGCGAGTTCCTCGGGGGCCTCTCGGGATTCCTCTCCCGTCGATGCCGGGGCCTAAGACCTTGTGTGGAGTCGGGGCCGGAACCTGAGGATTCCTCTCCAGTGCTGACATGGATCTTGGGGTACTTCTGGAGTCTCCCCAGGGGAGTCAGTCCTCGTCTCGAATGCGGGCATGCACTTGCGCTTTCCTCCAGAGCGGTAGCAGCAGTGTCACGCAGTCCGCCTCGTGGATCAAAGGATCTATGGTTTTCCCTCGAGTCTTTCCCACGAGGCTTTCCCACGAGGCTTTCCCACAGGGCTTTCCTACGTGCACACGTGGTGGGAGTCGATCCTCGGCTTGAACGTCAAGGCAGTGCAGGGAAAACAGCTTCCTCTGTAATGGACTGACACATCTGGGGGTCTCTTGGAATGGTGGCACGACCCTTGAGTTCCTCTCGCCTTTCCTGTGGAGAGCGCCTCCTCTTGAGATGCGACGGGAACGCCGGGAATTCTTTCCCTACGAAACAGGGAAAGGATCCCTCATCTCGGGCTAGGAGGGGGAAATGGGGCTCCCCTGGATGTGTGCGGGACCCCACGTGCTTCCTCTCGAGTGCAGACGGGTATGTCGGGGAACTTCTTGTGTTGCAGCAAGGGTGTGAATGACCCTTTGGAAGTTCCAGTCGTTAGATGTGATTAGCCTCGAGAAGCCTCAGCAGAAATGGGCCTCATCTCGCCTGGAGGGCAAAACCTCCTGGATTTTCTCGAGTTGCGGCAGGTGCTCTCGACTTACGGCGGGGACCTCAGGGACCCGCTCTGGTGGCCTCAGGAAAGGCCAGTCCCCATGCGAGTTCCTCGGGGGCCTCTCGGGATTCCTGTTCCGTCGATGCCATGGCCTAAGACCTTGTGTGGAGTCAGGGCCGGAACCTGAGGATTCCTCTCCAGTGCTGACATGGATCTTGGGGTACTTCTGGATTCTCCCCAGGGGAGTCAGTCCTCGTCTCGAATGCGGGCATGCACTTGCGCTTTCCTCCAGGGCGGTAGCAGCAGTGTCACGCAGTCCGCCGCGTGGATCAAAGGATCTATGGTTTTCCCTCGAGTATTTCCCACGAGGCTTTCCCACGAGGCTTTCCCACAGGGCTGTCCCACGTTCACACGTGGTGGGAGTCGATCCTCGGCTTGAACGTCAAGGCAGTGCAGGGAAAACAGGTTCCTCTGGAATGGACTGACACATCTGGGGGACTCTTGGAATGGTGGCACGACCCTGGAGTTCCTCTCTCCTTTCCTGTGGAGAGCGCCTCCTCTTGAGATGCGACGGGAACGCCGGGAATTCTTTCCCTACGAAACAGGGAAAGGATCCCTCATCTCAAGCTAGGAGGCGGAAACGGGGCTCCCCTGGATGTGTGCGGGACCCTCGTGCTTCCTCTCGAGTGGAGACGGGTATGTCGGGGAACTTCTTGAGTTGCAGCAAGGGTGAGAAGGACCCTTTGGAAGTTCCAGTGGTTAGATGTGATTAGCCTCGAGAAGCCTCAGCGGAAATGGGCCTCATCTCGCCTGGAGGGCAAAACCTCCTGGATTTTCTCGAGTTGCGGCAGGTGCTCTCGACTTACGACGGCTACCTCAGGGACCCGCTCTGGTGGCCTCAGGAAAGGCCAGTCCCCATGCGAGTTCCTCGGGGGCCTCTCGGGATTCCTCTCCCGTCGATGCCGGGGCCTAAGACCTTGTGTGGAGTCGGGGCCGGAACCTGAGGATTCCTCTCCAGTGCTGACATGGATCTTGGGGTACTTCTGGAGTCTCCCCAGGGGAGTCAGTCCTCGTCTCGAATGCGGGCATGCACTTGCGCTTTCCTCCAGAGCGGTAGCAGCAGTGTCACGCAGTCCGCCGCGTGGATCAAAGGATCTATGGTTTTCCCTCGAGTCTTTCCCACGAGGCTTTCCCACGAGGCTTTCCCACAGGGCTTTCCCACGTGCACACGTGGTGGGAGTCGATCCTCGTCTTGAACGTCAAGGCAGTGCAGGGAAAACAGCTTCCTCTGTAATGGACTGACACATCTGGGGGTCTCTTGGAATGGTGGCACGACCCTGGACTTCCTCTCGCCTTTCCTGTGGAGAGCGCCTCCTCTTTAGATGCGACGGGAACGCCGGGAATTCTTTCCCTACGAAACAGGGAAAGGATCCCACATCTCGGGCTAGGAGGCGGAAATTGGGCTCCCCTGGATGTGTGCGGGACCCCACGTGCTTCCTCTCGAGTGCAGACGGGTATGTCGGGGAACTTCTTGAGTTGCAGCAAGGGTGTGAAGGACCCTTTGGAAGTTCCAGTGGTTAGATGTGATTAGCCTCGAGAAGCTTCAGCAGAAATGGGCCTCATCTCGCCTGGAGGGCAAAACCTCCTGGATTTTCTCGAGTTGCGGCAGGTGCTCTCGACTTACGACGGGGACTTCAGGGACCCGCTCTGGTGGCCTCAGGAAAGGCCAGTCCCCATGCGAGTTCCTCGGGGGCCTCTCGGGATTCCTCTCCCGTCGATGCCGGGGCCTAAGACCTTGTGTGGAGTCGGGGCCGGAACCTGAGGATTCCTCTCCAGTGCTGACATGGATCTTGGGGTACTTCTGGAGTCTCCCCAGGGGAGTCAGTCCTCGTCTCGAATGCGGGCATGCACTTGCGCTTTCCTCCAGAGCGGTAGCAGCAGTGTCACGCAGTCCAACGCGTGGATCAAAGGATATATGGTTTTCCCTCGAGTCTTTCCCATGAGGCTTTCCCACGAGGCTTTCCCACAGGGCTTTCCCACGTGCACACGTGGTGGGAGTCGATCCTCGGCTTGAACGTCAAGGCAGTGCAGGGAAAACAGCTTCCTCTGTAATGGACTGACACATCCGGGGGTCTCTTGGAATGGTGGCACGACCCTTGAGTTCCTCTCGCCTTTCCTGTGGAGAGCGCCTCCTCTTGAGATGCGACGGGAACGCCGGGAATTCTTTCCCTACGAAACAGGGAAAGGATCCCTCATCTCGGGATAGGAGGCGGAAATGGGGCTCCCCTGGATGTGTGCGGGACCCCACGTGCTTCCTCTCGAGTGCAGACGGGTATGTCGGGGAACTTCTTGAGTTGCAGCAAGGGTGTGAAGGACCCTTTGGAAGTTCCAGTGGTTAGATGTGATTAGCCTCGAGAAGCTTCAGCAGAAATGGGCCTCATCTCGCCTGGAGGGCAAAACGTCCTGGATTTTCTCGAGTTGCGGCAGGTGCTCTCGACTTACGACGGGGACTTCAGGGACCCGCTCTGTTGGCCTCAGGAAAGGCCAGTCCCCATGCGAGTTCCTCGGGGGCCTCTCGGGATTCCTCTCCCGTCGATGCCGGGGCCTAAGACCTTGTGTGGAGTCGGGGCCGGAACCTGAGGATTCCTCTCCAGTGCTGACATGGATCTTGGGGTACTTCTGGAGTCTCCCCAGGGGAGTCAGTCCTCGTCTCGAATGCGGGCATGCACTTGCGCTTTCCTCCAGAGCGGTAGCAGCAGTGTCACGCAGTCCGCCGCGTGGATCAAAGGATATATGGTTTTCCCTCGAGTCTTTCCCACGAGGCTTTCCCACGAGGCTTTCCCACAGGGCTGTCCCACGTGCACACGTGGTGGGAGTCGATCCTCGGCTTGAACGTCAAGGCAGGGCAGGGAAAACAGGTTCCTCTGGAATGGACCGACACATCTGGGGGACTCTTGGAATGGTGGCACGACCCTGGAGTTCCTCTCGCCTTTCCTGTGGAGAGCGCCTCCTCTTGAGATGCGACGGGAACGCCGGGAATTCTTTCCCTACGAAACAGGGAAAGGATCCCTCATCTCGAGCTAGGAGGCGGAAACGGTGCTCCCCTGGATGTGGGCGGGACCCTCGGGCTTCCTCTCGAGTGGAGACGGGTATGTCGGGGAACTTCTTGAGTTGCAGCAAGGGTGAGAAGGACACTTTGGATGTTCCAGTGGTTAGATGAGATTAGCCTCGAGAAGCCTCAGCGGAAATGGGCCTTATCTCGCCTGGAGGGCAAAACCTCCTGGATTTTCTCGAGTTGCGGCAGGTGCTCTCGACTTACGACGGGGACCTCAGGGACCCGCTCTGGTGGCCTCAGGAAAGGCCAGTCCCCATGCGAGTTCCTCGGGGGCCTCTCGGGATTCCTCTCCCGTCGATGCCGGGGCCTAAGACCTTGTGTGGAGTCGGGGCCGGAACCTGAGGATTCCTCTCCAGTGCTGACATGGATCTTGGGGTACTTCTGGAGTCTCCCCAGGGGAGTCAGTCCTCGTCTCGAATGCGGGCATGCACTTGCGCTTTCCTCCAGAGCGGTAGCAGCAGTGTCACGCAGTCCGCCGCGTGGATCAAAGGATCTATGGTTTTCCCTCGAGTCTTTCCCACGAGGCTTTCCCAGGAGGCTTTCCCACAAGGCTTTCCACGTGCACACGTGGTGGGAGTCGATCCTCGTCTTGAACGTCAAGGCAGTGCAGGGAAAACAGCTTCCTCTGTAATGGACTGACACATCTGGGGGTCTCTTGGAATGGTGGCACGACCCTTGAGTTCCTCTCGCCTTTCCTGTGGAGAGCGCCTCCTCTTGAGATGCGACGGGAACGCCGGGAATTCTTTCCCTACGAAACAGGGAAAGGATCCCTCATCTCGGGCTAGGAGGCGGAAATGGGGCTCCCCTGGATGTGTGCGGGACCCCACGTGCTTCCTCTCGAGTGCAGACGGGTATGTCGGGGAACTTCTTGAGTTGCAGCAAGGGTGTGAAGGACCCTTTGGAAGTTCCAGTGGTTAGATGTGATTAGCCTCGAGAAGCTTCAGCAGAAATGGGCCTCATCTCGCCTGGAGGGCAAAACCTCCTGGATTTTCTCGAGTTGCGGCAGGTGCTCTCGACTTACGACGGGGACCTCAGGGACCCGCTCTGGTGGCCTCAGGAAAGGCCAGTCCCCATGCGAGTTCCTCGGGGGCCTCTCGGGATTCCTCTCCCGTCGATGCCGGGGCCTAAGACCTTGTGTGGAGTCGGGGCCGGAACCTGAGGATTCCTCTCCAGTGCTGACATGGATCTTGGGGTACTTCTGCAGTCTCCCCAGGGGAGTCAGTCCTCGTCTCGAATGCGGGCATGCACTTGCGCTTTCCTCCAGAGCGGTAGCAGCAGTGTCACGCAGTCCGCCGCGTGGATCAAAGGATCTATGGTTTTTCCTCGAGTATTTCCCAAGAGGCTTTCCCACGAGGCTTTCCCACAGGGCTGTCCCACGTTCAAACGTGGTGGGAGTCGATCCTCGGCTTGAACGTCAAGGCAGTGCAGGGAAAACAGGTTCCTATGGAATGGACTGACACATCTGGGGGACTCTTGGAATGGTGGCACGACCCTGGACTTCCTCTCGCCTTTCCAGTGGAGAGCGCCTCCTCTTGAGATGCGACGGGAACGCCGGGAATTCTTTCCCTACGAAACAGGGAAAGGATCCCTCATCTCGAGCTAGGAGGCGGAAACGGGGCTCCCCTGGATGTGGGCGGGACCCTTGGGCTTCCTCTCGAGTGGAGACAGGTATGTCGGGGAACTTCTTGAGTTGCAGCAAGGGTGTGAAGGACCCTTTGGAAGTTCCAGTGGTTAGATGTGATTAGCCTCGAGAAGCTTCAGCAGAAATGGGCCTCATCTCGCCTGGAGGGCAAAACCTCCTGGATTTTCTCGAGTTGCGGCAGGTGCTCTCGACTTACGACGGGGACCTCAGGGACCCGCTCTGGTGGCCTCAGGAAAGGCCAGTCCCCATGCGTGTTCCTAGGGGGCCTCTCGGGATTCCTCTCCCGTCGATGCCGGGGCCTAAGACCTTGTGTGGAGTCGGGGCCGGAACCTGAGGATTCCTCTCCAGTGCTGACATGGATCTTGGGGTACTTCTGCAGTCTCCACAGGGGAGTCAGTCCTCGTCTCAAATGCGGGCATGCACTTGCGCTTTCCTCCAGAGCGGTAGCAGCAGTGTCACGCAGTCCGCCGCGTGGATCAAAGGATCTATGGTTTTTCCTCGAGTATTTCCCACGAGGCTTTACCACAGGGCTGTCCCACGTTCAAACGTGGTGGGAGTCGATCCTCGGCTTGAACGTCAAGGCAGTGCAGGGAAAACAGGTTCCTATGGAATGGACTGACACATCTGGGGGACTCTTGGAATGGTGGCACGACCCTGGAGTTCCTCTCGCCTTTCCTGTGGAGAGCGCCTCCTCTTGAGATGCGACGGGAACGCCGGGAATTCTTTCCCTACGAAACAGGGAAAGGATCCCTCATCTCGAGCTAGGAGGCGGAAACGGGGCTCCCCTGGATGTGGGCGGGACCCTCGGGCTTCCTCTCGAGTGGAGACGGGTATGTCGGGGAACTTCTTGAGTTGCAGCAAGGGTGTGAGTGACCCTATGGAAGTTCCAGTGGTTAGACGTGATTAGCCTCGAGAAGCCTCAGCGGAAATGTGCCTCATCTCGCCTGGAGGGCAAAACCTCCTGGATTTTCTCGAGTTGCGGCAGGTGCTCTCGACTTACGACGGGGACCTCAGGGACCCGCTCTGGTGGTCTCAGGAAAGGCCAGTCCCCATGCGAGTTACTCGGGGGCCTCTCGGGATTCCTCTCCCGTCGATGCCGGGGCCTAAGACCTTGTGTCGAGTCGGGGCCGGAACCTGAGGATTCCTCTCCAGTGCCGACATGGATCTTGGGATACTTCTGGAGTCTCCCCAGGGGAGTCAGTCCTCGTCTCGAATGCGGGCATGCACTTGCGCTTTCCTCCAGAGCGGTAGCATCAGTGTCACGTAGTCCGCCTCGTGGATCAAAGGATCTATGGTTTTCCCTCGAGTCTTTCCCACGAGGCTTTCCCACGAGGCTTTCCCCTGGGCTGTCCCACGTGCACACGTGGTGGGTGTCGATCCTCGGCTTGAACGTCAAGGCAGTGCAGGGAAAACAGGTTCCTCTGGAATGGACTGACACATCTGGGGGACTCTTGGAATGGTGGCACGTCCCTGGAGTTCCTCTCGCCTTTCCTGTGGAGAGCGCCTCCTCTTGAGATGCGACGGGAACGCCGGGAATTCTTTCCCTACGAAACAGGGAAAGGATCCCTCATCTCGAGCTAGGAGGCGGAAACGGGGCTCCCCTGGATGTGTGCGGGACCCTCGTGCTTCCTCTCGAGTGGAGACGGGTATGTCGGGGAACTTCTTGAGTTGCAGCAAGGGTGAGAAGGACCCTTTGGAAGTTCCGGTGGTTAGATGTGATTAGCCTCGAGAAGCCTCAGCGGAAATGGGCCTCATCTCGCCTGGAGGGCAAAACCTCCTGGATTTTCTCGAGTTGCGGCAGGTGCTCTCGACTTACGACGGGGAACTCAGGGACCCGCTCTGGTGGACTCAGGAAAGGCCAGTCCCCATGCGAGTTCCTAGGGGGCCTCTCGGGATTCCTCTCCCGTCGATGCCGGGGCCTAAGACCTTGTGTGGAGTCGGGGCCGGAACCTGAGGATTCCTCTCCAGTGCTGACATGGATCTTGGGGTACTTCTGGAGTCTCCCCAGGGGAGTCAGTCCTCGTCTCGAATGCGGGCATGCACTTGCGCTTTCCTCCAGAGCGGTAGCAGCAGTGTCACGCAGTCCGCCGCGTGGATCAAAGGATCTATGGTTTTCCCTCGAGTCTTTCCCACGAGGCTTTCCCACGAGGCTTTCCCACAGGGCTTTCCCACGTGCACACGTGGTGGGAGTCGATCCTCGGCTTGAACGTCAAGGCAGTGTAGGGAAAACAGCTTTCTCTGTAATGGACTGACACATCTTTGGGTCTCTTGGAATGGTGGCACGACCCTTGAGTTCCTCTCGCCTTTCCTGTGGAGAGCGCCTCCTCTTGAGATGCGACGGGAACGCCGGGAATTCTTTCCCTACGAAACAGGGAAAGGATCCCTCATCTCGGGCTAGGAGGCGGAAATGGGGCTCCCCTGGATGTGTGCGGGACCCCACGTGCTTCCTCTCGAGTGCAGACGGGTATGTCGGGGAACTTCTTGAGTTGCAGCAAGGGTGTGAAGGACCCTTTGGAAGTTCCAGTGGTTAGATGTGATTAGCCTCGAGAAGCTTCAGCAGAAATGGGCCCCATCTCGCCTGGAGGGCAAAACCTCCTGGATTTTCTCGAGTTGCGGCAGGTGCTCTCGACTTACGACGGGGACCTCAGGGACCCGCTCTGGTGGCCTCAGGAAAGGCCAGTCCCCATGCGAGTTCCTCGGGGGCCTCTCGGGATTCCTCTCCCGTCGATGCCGGGGCCTAAGACCTTGTGTGGAGTCGGGGCCGGAACCTGAGGATTCCTCTCCAGTGCTGACATGAATCTTGGGGTACTTCTGGAGTCTCCCCAGGGGAGTCAGTCCTCGTCTCGAATGCGGGCATGCACTTGCGCTTTCCTCCTGAGCGGTAGCAGCAGTGTCACGCAGTCCGCCTCGTGGATCAAAGGATCTATGGTTTTCCCTCGAGTCTTTCCCACGAGGCTTTCCCACGAGGCTTTCCCCAGGGCTGTCCCACGTGCACACGTGGTGGGAGTCGATCCTCGGCTTGAACGTCAAGGCAGTGCAGGGAAAACAGGTTCCTCTGGAATGGACCGACACATCTGGGGGACTCTTGGAATGGTGGCACGACCCTGGAGTTCCTCTCGCCTTTCCTGTGGAGAGCGCCTCCTCTTGAGATGCGACGGGAACGCCGGGAATTCTTTCCCTACGAAACAGGGAAAGGATCCCTCATCTCGGGCTAGGAGGCGGAAACGGGGCTCCCCTGGATGTGGGCGGGACCCTCGGGCTTCCTCTCGAGTGGAGACGGGTATGTCGGGGAACTTCTTGAGTTGCAGCAAGGGTGAGAAGGACACTTTGGATGTTCCAGTGGTTAGATGAGATTAGCCTCGAGAAGCCTCAGCGGAAATGGGCCTTATCTCGCCTGGAGGGCAAAACCTCCTGGATTTTCTCGAGTTGCGGCAGGTGCTCTCGACTTACAACGGGGACCTCAGGGACCCGCTCTGGTGGCCTCAGGAAAGGCCAGTCCCCATGCGAGTTCCTCGGGGGCCTCTCGGGATTCCTCTCCCGTCGATGCCGGGGCCTAAGACCTTGTGTGGAGTCGGGGCCGGAACCTGAGGATTCCTCTCCAGTGCTGACATGGATCTTGGGGTACTTCTGGAGTCTCCCCAGGGGAGTCAGTCCTCGTCTCGAATGCGGGCATGCACTTGCGCTTTCCTCCAGAGCGGTAGCAGCAGTGTCACGCAGTCCGCCTCGTGGATCAAAGGATCTATGGTTTTCCCTCGAGTCTTTCCCACGAGGCTTTCCCACGAGGCTTTCCCCAGGGCTGTCACACGTGCACACGTGGTGGGAGTCGATCCTCGGCTTGAACGTCAAGGCAGTGCAGGGAAAACAGGTTCCTCTGGAATGGACTGACACATCTGGGGGACTCTTGGAATGGTGGCACGTCCCTGGAGTTCCTCTCGCCTTTCCTGTGGAGAGCGCCTCCTCTTGAGATGCGACGGGAACGCCGGGAATTCTTTCCCTACGAAACAGGGAAAGGATCCCTCATCTCGAGCTAGGAGGCGGAACCGGTGCTCCCCTGGATGTGGGCGGGACCCTCGGGCTTCCTCTCCAGTGGAGACGGGTATGTCGGGGAATTTCTTGAGTTGCAGCAAGGGTGAGAAAGACACTTTGGATGTTCCAGTGGTTAGATGAGATTAGCCTCGAGAAGCCTCAGCGGAAATGGGCCTTATATCGCCTGGAGGGCAAAACCTCCTGGATTTTCTCGAGTTGCGGCAGGTGCTCTCGACTTACGACGGGGACCTCAGGGACCCGCTCTGGTGGCCTCAGGAAAGGCCAGTCCCCATGCGAGTTCCTCGGGGGCCTCTCGGGATTCCTCTCCCATCGATGCCGGGGCCTAAGACCTTGTGTGGAGTCGGGGCCGGAACCTGAGGATTCCTCTCCAGTGCTGACATGGATCTTGGGGTACTTCTGGAGTCTCCCCAGGGTAGTCAGTCCTCGTCTCGAATGCGGGCATGCACTTGCGCTTTCCTCCAGAGCGGTAGCAGCAGTGTCACGCAGTCCGCCGCGTGGATCAAAGGATCTATGGTTTTCCCTCGAGTCTTTCCCACGAGGCTTTCCCACGAGGCTTTCCCACAGGGCTTTCCCACGTGCACACGTGGTGGGAGTCGATCCTCGGCTTGAACGTCAAGGCAGTGCAGGGAAAACAGCTTCCTCTGTAATGGACTGACACATCTGGGGGTCTCTTGGAATGGTGGCACGACCCTGGACTTCCTCTCGCCTTTCCTGTGGAGAGCGCCTCCTCTTGAGATGCGACGGGAACGCCGGGAATTCTTTCCCTACGAAACAGGGAAAGGATCCCTCATCTCCGGCTCGGAGGCGGAAATGGGGCTCCCCTGGATGTGTGCGGGACCCCACGTGCTTCCTCTCGAGTGCAGACGGGTATGTCAGGGAACTTCTTGAGTTGCAGCAAGGGTGTGAAGGACCCTTTGGAAGTTCCAGTGGTTAGATGTGATTAGCCTCGAGAAGCTTCAGCAGAAATGGGCCTCATCTCGCCTGGAGGGCAAAACCTCCTGGATTTTCTCAAGTTGCGGCAGGTGCTCTCGACTTACGACGGGGACTTCAGGGACCCGCTCTGGTGGCCTCAGGAAAGGCCAGTCCCCATGCGAGTTCCTCGGGGGCCTCTCGGGATTCCTCTCCCGTCGATGCCGGGGCCTAAGACCTTGTGTGGAGTCGGGGCCGGAACCTGAGGATTCCTCTCCAGTGCTGACATGGATCTTGGGGTACTTCTGGAGTCTCCCCAGGGGAGTCAGTCCTCGTCTCGAATGCGGGCATGCACTTGCGCTTTCCTCCAGAGCGGTAACAGCAGTGTCACGCAGTCCGCCGCGTGGATCAAAGGATATATGGTTTTCCCTCGAGTCTTTCCCACGAGGCTTTCCCACGAGGCTTTCCCACAGGGCTTTCCCACGTGCACACGTGGTGGGAGTCGATCCTCGGCTTGAACGTCAAGGCAGTGCAGGGAAAACAGCTTCCTCTGTAATGGACTGACACATCTGGGGGTCTCTTGGAATGGTGGCACGACCCTTGAGTTCCTCTCGCCTTTCCTGTGGAGAGCGCCTCCTCTTGAGATGCGACGGGAACGCCGGGAATTCTTTCCCTACGAAACAGGGAAAGGATCCCTCATCTCGAGCTAGGAGGCGGAAACGGTGCTCCCCTGGATGTAGACGGGACCCTCGGGCTTCCTCTCCAGTGGAGACGGGTATGTCGGGGAATTTCTTGAGTTGCAGCAAGGGTGAGAAGGACACTTTGGATGTTCCAGTGGTTAGATGAGATTAGCCTCGAGAAGCCTCAGCGGAAATGGGCCTTATCTCGCCTGGAGGGCAAAACCTCCTGGATTTTCTCGAGTTGCGGCAGGTGCTCTCGACTTACGACGGGGACCTCAGGGACCCGCTCTGGTGGCCTCAGGAAAGGCCAGTCCCCATGCGAGTTCCTCGGGGGCCTCTCGAGATTCCTCTCCCGTCGACGCCGGGGCCTAAGACCTTGTGTGGAGTCGGGGCCGGAACCTGAGGATTCCTCTCCAGTGCTGACATGGATCTTGGGGTACTTCTGGAGTCTCCCCTGGGTAGTCAGTCCTCGTCTCGAATGCGGGCATGCACTTGCGCTTTCCTCCAGAGCGGTAGCAGCAGTGTCACGCAGTCCGCCGCGTGGATCAAAGGATCTATGGTTTTCCCTCGAGTCTTTCCCATGAGGCTTTCCCACGAGGCTTTCCAGAGGGCTTTCCCACGTGCACACGTGGTGAGAGTCGATCCTCGGCTTGAACGTCAAGGCAGTGCAGGGAAAACAGCTTCCTCTGTAATGGACTGACACATCTGGGTGTCTCTTGGAATGGTGGCACGACCCTGGACTTCCTCTCGCCTTTCCTGTGGAGAGCGCCTCCTCTTGAGATGCGACGGGAACGCCGGGAATTCTTTCCCTACGAAACAGGGAAAGGATCCCTCATCTCCGGCTCGGAGGCGGAAATGGGGCTCCCCTGGATGTGTGCGGGACCACACGTGCTTCCTCTCGAGTGCAGACGGGTATGTCGGGGAACTTCTTGAGTTGCAGCAAGGGTGTGAAGGACCCTTTGGAAGTTCCAGTGGTTAGATGTGATTAGCCTCGAGAAGCTTCAGCAGAAATGGGCCTCATCTTGCCTGGAGGGAAAAACCTCCTGGATTTTCTTGAGTTGCGGCAGGTGCTCTCGACTTACGACGGGGACTTCAGGGACCCGCTCTGGTGGCCTCAGGAAAGGCCAGTCCCCATGCGAGTTCCTCGGGGGCCTCTCGGGATTCCTCTCCCGTCGATGCCGGGGCCTAAGACCTTGTGTGGAGTCGGGGCCGGAACCTGAGGATTCCTCTCCAGTGCTGACATGGATCTTGGGGTACTTCTGGAGTCTCCCCAGGGGAGTCAGTCCTCGTCTCGAATGCGGGCATGCACTTGCGCTTTCCTCCAGAGCGGTAACAGCAGTGTCACGCAGTCCGCCGCGTGGATCAAAGGATATATGGTTTTCCCTCGAGTCTTTCCCACGAGGCTTTCCCACGAGGCTTTCCCACAGGGCTTTCCCACGTGCACACGTGGTGGGAGTCTATCCTCGGCTTGAACGTCAAGGCAGTGCAGGGAAAACAGCTTCCTCTGTAATGGACTGACACATCTGGGGGTCTCTTGGAATGGTGGCACGACCCTTGAGTTCCTCTCGCCTTTCCTGTGGAGAGCGCCTCCTCTTGAGATGCGACGGGAACGCCGGGAATTCTTTCCCTACGAAACAGGGAAAGGATCCCTCATCTCGGGCTAGGAGGCGGAAATGGGGCTCCCCTGGATGTGTGCGGGACCCCACGTGCTTCCTCTCGAGTGCAGACGGGTATGTCGGGGAACTTCTTGAGTTGCAGCAAGGGTGTGAAGGACCCTTTGGAAGTTCCAGTGGTTCGATGTGATTAGCCTCGAGAAGCCTCAGCAGAAATAGGCCTCATCTCGCCTGGAGGGCAAAACCTCCTGGATTTTCTCGAGTTGCGGCAGGTGCTCTCGACTTACAGCGGGGACCTCACGGACCCGCTCTGGTGGCCTCAGGAAAGGCCAGTCCCCATGCGAGTTCCTCGGGGGCCTCTCGGGATTCCTCTCCCGTCGATGCCGGGGTCTAAGACCTTGTGTGGAGTCGGGGCCGGAACCTGAGGATTCCTCTCCAGTGCTGACATGGATCTTGGGGTACTTCTGGAGTCTCCCCAGGGGAGTCAGTCCTCGTCTCGAATGGGGGCATGCACTTGCGCTTTCCTCCAGAGCGGCAGCAGCAGTGTCACGCAGTCCGCCGCGTGGATCAAAGGATCTATGGTTTTCCCTCGAGTCTTTCCCACGAGGCTTTCCCACGAGGCTTTCCCACAGTTCTGTCCCACTTGCACACGTGGTGGGAGTCGATCCTCGGCTTGAACGTCAAGGCAGTGCAGGGAAAACAGGTTCCTCTGGAATGGACTGACACATCTGCGGGACTCTTGGAATGGTGGCACGACCCTGGAGTTCCTCTCGCCTTTCCTGTGGAGAGCGCCTCCTCTTGAGATGCGACGGGAACGCCGGGAATTCTTTCCCTACGAAACAGGGAAAGGATCCCTCATCTCGAGCTAGGAGGCGGGAACGGGGCTCCCCTGGATGTGTGCGGGACCCTCGTGCTTCCTCTCGAGTGGAGACGGGTATGTCGGGGAACTTCTTGAGTTGCAGCAAGGGTGAGAAGGACCCTTTGGATGTTCCAGTGGTTAGATGTGATTATCCTCGAGAAGCCTCAGCGGAAATGGGCCTTATCTCGCCTGGAGAGCAAAACCTCCTGGATTTTCTCGAGTTGCGGCAGGTGCTCTCGACTTACGACGGGGACCTCAGGGACCCGCTCTGGTGGCCTCAGGAAAGGCCAGTCCCCATGCGAGTTCCTCGGGGGCCTCTCGGGATTCCTCTCCCTTCGATGCCGGGGCCTAAGACCTTGTGTGGAGTCGGGGCCGGAACCTGAGGATTCCTCTCCAGTGCTGACATGGATCTTGGGGTACTTCTGGAGTCTCCCCAGGGCAGTCAGTCCTCGTCTCGAATGCGGGCATGCACTTGCGCTTTCCTCCAGAGCGGTAGCAGCAGTGTCACCCAGTCCGCCGCGTGGATCAAAGGATCTATGTTTTTCCCTCGAGTCTTTCCCACGAGGCTTTCCCACGAGGCTTTCCCACAGGGCTGTGCCACGTGCACACGTGGTGGGAGTCGATCCTCGGCTTGAACGTCAAGGCAGTGAAGGGAAAACAGCTTCCTCTGTAATGGACTGACACAACTGGGGGTCTCTTGGAATGGTGGCACGACCCTGGAGTTCCTCTCGCCTTTCCTGTGGAGAGCGCCTCCTCTTGAGATGCGACGGGAACGCCGGGAATTCTTTCCCTACGAAACAGGGAAAGGATCCCTCATCTCGGGCTAGGAGGCGGAAATGGGGCTCCCCTGGATGTGTGCGGGACCCTCGTGCTTCCTCTCGAATGGAGACGGGTATGTCGGGGAACTTCTTGAGTTGCAGCAAGGGTGTGAAGGACCCTTTGGAAGTTCCAGTGGTTAGATGTGATTAGCCACGAGAAGCTTCAGCAGAAATGGGCCTCATCTCGCCTGGAGGGCAACACCTCGTGGATTTTCTCGAGTTGCGGCAGGTTCTCTCGACTTACGACGGGGACCTCAGGGACCCGCTCTGGTGGCCTCAGGAAAGGCCAGTCCCCATGCGAGTTCCTCGGGGGCCTCTCGGGATTCCTCTCCCGTGGATGCCGTGGCCTAAGACCTTGTGTGGAGTCGGGGCCGGAACCTGAGGATTCCTCTCCAGTGCTGACATGGATCTTGGGGTATTTCTGGAGTCTCCCCAGGGGAGTCAGTCCTCGTCTCGAAAGCGGGCATGCACTTGCGCTTTCCTCCAGAGCGGTAGCAGCAGTGTCACGCAGTCCGCCGCGTGGGTCAAAGGATCTATGGTTTTCCCTCGAGTCTTTCCCACTAGGCTTTCCCACGAGGCTTTCCCACAGGGCTGTCCCACTTGCACACGTGGAGGGAGTCGATCCTCGGCCTGAACGTCAAGGCAGTGCAGGGAAAACTGGTTCCTCTGGAATGGACTGACACATCTGGTGGACTCTTGGAATGGTGGCACGACCCTGGAGTTCCTCTCGCCTTTCCTGTGGAGAGCCCCTCCTCTTGAGATGCGACGGGAACGCCGGGAATTCTATCCCTACGAAACAGGGAAAGGATCGCTCATTTCGAGCTAGGAGTTGGAAACGGGGCTCCTCTGGATGTGTGCGGGACCCCATGTGCTTCCTCTCGAGTGAAGACGGGTATGTCACTGAACTTCTAGAGTTGCAGCAAGGGTGTGAAGGACCCTTTGGAAGTTCCAGTGGTTAGATGTGATTAGCCTCGAGAAGCCTCAGCGGAAATGGGCCTCATCTCGCCTGGAGGGCAAAACCTCCTGGATTTTCAAGAGTTGCGGCAGATGCTCTCGACTTACGACGGGAACCTCAGGGACCCGCTCTGGTGGCCTCAGGAAAGGCCAGTCCCCATGCGAGTTCCTCGGGGGCCTCTCGGGATTCCTCTCCCGTCGATGCCGGGGCCTAAGACCTTGTGTGGAGTCGGGGCCGGAACCTGAGGATTCCTCTCCAGTGCTGACATGGATCTTGGGGTACTTCTGGAGTCTCCCCAGGGGAGTCAGTCCTCGTCTCGAATGCGGGCATGCACTTGCGTTTTCCTCCAGAGCGGTAGCAGCAGTGTCACGCAGTCCGCCGCGTGGATCAAAGGATCTATGGTTTTCCCTCGAGTCTTTCCCACGAGGCTTTCCCACGAGGCTTTCCCACAGGGCTGTCCCACGTGCACACGTGGTGGGAGTCGATCCTCGGCTTGAACGTCAAGGCAGTGCAGGGAAAACAGGTTCCTCTGGAATGGACTGACACATCTGGGGGACCCTTGGAATGGTGGCACGACCCTGGAGTTCCTCTCGCCTTTCCTGTGGAGAGGGCCTCCTCTTGAGATGCGACGGGAACGCCGGGAATTCTTTCCCTACGAAACAGGGAAAGGATCCCTCATCTCGAGCTAGGAGGCGGAAACGGGGCTCCCCTGGATGTGTGCTTGACCCTCGTGCTTCCTCTCGAGTGGAGACGGGTATGTCGGGGAACTTCTTGAGTTACAGCAAGGGTGAGAAGGACCCTTTGGATGTTGCAGTGGTTAGATGTGATTAGCTTCGAGAAGCCTCAGCGGAAATGGGCCTCATCTCGCCTGGAGGGCAAAACCTCCTGGATTTTCTCGAGTTGCGGCAGGTGCTCTCGACTTACGACGGGGACCTCAGGGACCCGCTCTGGTGGCCTCAGGAAAGGCCAGTCCCCATGCGAGTTCCTCGGGGGCCTCTCGGGATTCCTCTCCCGTCGATGCCGGGGCCTAAGACCTTGTGTGGAGTCGGGGCCAGAACCTGAGGATTCCTCTCCAGTGCTGACATGGATCTTGGGGTACTTCTGGAGTCTCCCCAGGGGAGTCAGTCCTCGTCTCGAATGCGGGCATGCACTTGCGCTTTCCTCCAGAGCGGTAGCAGCAGTGTCACGCAGTCCGCCGCGTGGATCAAAGGATCTATGGTTTTCCCTCGAGTCTTTCGCACGAGGCTTTCCCACGAGGCTTTCCCACAGGGCTGTCCCACGTGCACACGTGGTGGGAGTCGATCCTCGCCTTGAACTTCAAGGCAGTGCAGGGAAAACAGGTTCCTCTGGAATGGACTGACACATCTGGGGGATTCTTGGAATGGTGGCACGACCCTGGAGTTCCTCTCGCCTTTCCTGTGGAGAGCGCCTCCTCTTGAGATGCGACGGGAACGCCGGGAATTCTTTCCCTACGAAACAGGGAAAGGATCCCTCATCTCGAGCTAGGAGGCGGAAACGGGGCTCCCCTGGATGTGTGCGGGACCCCACGTGCTTCCTCTCGAGTGGAGACGGGTATGTCGGGGAACTTCCTGAGTTGCAGCAAGGGTGTGAAGGACCCTTTGGAAGTTCCAGTGGTTAGATGTGATTAGCCTCGAGAAGCCTCAGCGGAAATGGGCCTCATCTCGCCTGGAGGGCAAAACCTCCTGGATTTTCAAGAGTTGCGGCAGATGCTCTCGACTTACGACGGGAACCTCAGGGACCCGCTCTGGTGGCCTCAGGAAAGGCCAGTCCCCATGCGAGTTCCTCGGGGGCCTCTCGGGATTCCTCTCCCGTCGATGCCGGGGCCTAAGACCTTGTGTGGAGTCGGGGCCGGAACCTGAGGATTCCTCTCCAGTGCTGACATGGATCTTGGGGTACTTCTGGAGTCTCCCCAGGGGAGTCAGTCCTCGTCTCGAATGCGGGCATGCACTTGCGCTTTCCTCCAGAGCGGTAGCAGCAGTGTCACGCAGTCCGCCGCGTGGATCAAAGGATCTATGGTTTTCCCTCGAGTCTTTCCCACGAGGCTTTCCCACGAGGCTTTCCCACAGAGCTGTCCCACGTGAACACGTGGTGGGAGTCGATCCTCGGCTTGAACGTCAAGGCAGTGCAGGGAAAACAGGTTCCTCTGTAATGGACAGACCAATCTCGGGGACTCTTGGAATGGTGGCACGACCCTAGAGTTCCTCTCGCCTTTCCTGTGGTAAGCGCCTCCTCTTGAGATGCGACGGGAACGCCGGGAATTCTTTCCCTACGAAACAGGTAAGTGATCCCTCATCTCGAGCTAGGAGGCGGAAACAGGGCTCCCCTGGATGTGTGCGGGAACCCACGTGCTTCCTATCGAGTGGAGATGGGTATGTCGGTGAACTTCTTGAGTTGCAGCAAGGGTGTGAAGGACCCTTTGGAAGTTCCAGTGGTTAGATGTGATTAGCCTCGAGAAGCCTCAGCGGAAATGGGCCTCATCTCGCCTGGAGGGCAAAACCTCCTGGATTTTCTCGAGTTGCGGCAGGAGCTCTCGACTTACGACGGGGACCTCAGGGACCCGCTCTGGTGGCCTCAGGAAAGGCCAGTCCCCATGCGAGTTCCTCGGGGGCCTCTCGGGATTCCTCTCCCGTCGATGCCGGTGCCTAAGACCTTGTGTGGATTCAGGGCCGGAACATGAGGATTCCTCTCCAGTGCTTACATGGATCTTGGGGTACTTCTGGAGTCTCCCCAGGGGAGTCAGTCCTCGTCTCGAATGCGGGCATGCACTTGCGCTTTCCTCCAGAGCGGTAGCAGCAGTGTCACGCAGTCCGCCGCGTGGATCAAAGGATCTATGGTTTTCCCTCGAGTCTTTCCCACGAGGCTTTCCCACGAGGCTTTCCCACAGGGCTGCCCCACGTGCACACGTGGTGGGAGTCGATCCTCGGCTTGAACGTCAAAGCAGTGCGGGGAAAACAGGTTCCTCTGGAATGGACTGACACATCTGGGGGACTCTTGGAATGGTGGCACGACCCTGGAGTTCCTCTCGCCTTTCCTGTGTAGAGCGCCTCCTCTTGAGTTGCGACGGGAACGCCGGGAATTCTTTCCCTACGAAACAGGGAAAGGATCCCTAATCTCGAGCTAGGAGGCGGAAAAGGGGCTCCACTGGATGTGTGCGGGACCCCACGTGCTTCCTCTCGAGTGGAGACGGGTATGTCGCGGAACTGCTTGAGTTGCAGCAAGGGTGTGAATGACCCTTTGGAAGTTCCAGTGGTTAGATGTGATTAGCCTCGAGAAGCCTCAGCAGAAATGGGCCTCATCTCTCCTGGAGGGCAAAACCTCCTGGATTTTCTCGAGTTGCGGCAGGTGCTCTCGACTTACGACGGGGACCTCAGGGACCCTCTCTGGTGACCTCAGAAAAGGCCAGTCCCCATGCGAGTTCCTCGGGGGCCTCTCGGGATTCCTCTCCCGTCGATGCCGGGGACTAAGACCTTGTGTGGAGTCGGGGCCGGAACCTGAGGATTCCTCTCCAGTGCTGACATGGATCTTGGGGTACTTCTGGAGTCTCCCCAGGGGAGTCAGTCCCCGTCTCGAATGCGGGCATGCACTTGCGCTTTCCTCCAGAGCGGTAGCAGCAGTCTCACGCAGTCCGCCGCGTGGATCAAAGGATCTATGGTTTTCCCTCGAGTCTTTCCCACGAGGTTTTCCCACGAGGCTTTCCCACAGGGCTGTCCCACGTGCACACGTGGTGGGAGTCGATCCTCGGCTTGAACGGCAAGGCAGTGCAGGGAAAACAGTTTCCTCTGGAATGGACTGACACATCTGGGGGTCTCTTGGAATGGTGCCACGACCCTGGAGTTCCTCTCGCCTTTCCTGTGGAGAGCGCCTCCTCTTGAGATGGGACGGGAACGCCGGGAATTCTATCACTACGAAACAGGGAAAGGATCCCTCATCTGGAGCTAGGAGGCGGAAACGGGGCTCCCCTGGATGTGTGCGGGACCCCACGTGCTTCCTCTCGAGTGGAGACGTGTATGTCGCGGAACTGCTTGAGTTGCAGCAAGGGTGTGAAGGACCCTTTGGAAGTTCCAGTGGTTAGATGTGATTAGCCTCGAGAAGCCTCAGCGGAAATGGGCCTCATCTCGCCTGGAGGGCAAAACCTCCTGGATTTTCTCGAGTTGCGGCACGTGCTATCGACTTACGACGGGGACCTCAGGGACCCGCTCTGGAGGCCTCAGGAAAGGCCAGTCCCCATGCGAGTTCCTCGGGGTCCTCTCGGGATTCCTCTCCCGTCGATGCCGGGGCCTAAGACCTTGTGTGGAGTCGGGGCCGGAACCTGAGGATTCCTCTCCAGTGCTGACATGGATCTTGGAGTACTTCTGGAGTCTCCCCAGGGGAGTCAGTCCTCGTCTCGAATGCGGGCATGCACTTGCGCTTTCGTCCAGGGCGGTAGCAGCAGTGTCACGCAGTCCGCCGCGTGGATCAAAGGATCTATGGTTTTCCCTCGAGTCTTTCCCACGAGACTTTCCCACGAGGCTTTCCCACAGGGCTGTCCCACGTGCACACGTGGTGGGAGTCGATCCTCGGCTTGAACGTCAAGGCAGTGCAGGGAAAACAGGTTCCTCTGGAATGGACTGACACATCTGGGGGACTCTTGGAATGGTGGCACGACCCTGGAGTTCCTCTCGCCTTTCCTGTGGAGAGCGCCTCTTCTTGAGATGCGACGGGAACGCCGGGAATTCTTTCCCTACGAAACAAGGAAAGGATCCCTCATCTCGAGCTAGGAGGCGGAAACGGGGCTCCCCTGGATGTGTGCGGGACCCTCGTGCTTCCTCTCGAGTGGAGACGGGTATGTCGGGGAACTTCTTGAGTTGCAGCAAGGGTGTGAAGGACCCTTTGGAAGTTCCAGTGGTTAGATGTGATTAGCCTCGAGAAGCCTCAGCGGAAATGGTCCTCATCTCGCCTGGAGGGCAAAACCTCCTGGATTTTCTCGAGTTGCGGCAGGTGCTCTCGACTTACGACGGGGACTTCAGGGACCCGCTCTGGTGGCCTCAGGAAAGGCCAGTCCCCATGCGAGTTCCTCGGGGGCCTCTCGGGATTCCTCTCCCGTCGATGCCGGGGCCTAAGACCTTGTGTGGAGTCGGGGCCGGAACCTGAGGATTCCTCTCCAGTGCTGACATGGATCTTGGGGTACTTCTGGAGTCTCCCCAGGGGAGTCAGTCCTCGTCTCGAATGCGGGCATGCACTTGCGCTTTCCTCCAGAGCGGTAACAGCAGTGTCACGCAGTCCGCCGCGTGGATCAAAGGATATATGGTTTTCCCTCGAGTCTTTCCCACGAGGCTTTCCCACGAGGCTTTCCCACAGGGCTCTCCCACGTGCACACGTGGTGGGAGTCGATCCTCGGCTTGAACGTCAAGGCAGTGCAGGGAAAACAGCTTCCTCTGTAATGGACTGACACATCTGGGGGTCTCTTGGAATGGTGGCACGACCCTTGAGTTCCTCTCGCCTTTCCTGTGGAGAGCGCCTCCTCTTGAGATGCGACGGGAACGCCGGGAATTCTTTCCCTACGAAACAGGGAAAGGATCCCTCATCTCGGGCTAGGAGGCGGAAATGGGGCTCCCCTGGATGTGTGCGGGACCCCACGTGCTTCCTCTCGAGTGCAGACGGGTATGTCGGGGAACTTCTTGAGTTGCAGCAAGGGTGTGAAGGACCCTTTGGAAGTTCCAGTGGTTCGATGTGATTAGCCTCGAGAAGCCTCAGCAGAAATAGGCCTCATCTCGCCTGGAGGGCAAAACCTCCTGGATTTTCTCGAGTTGCGGCAGGTGCTCTCGACTTACGGCGGGGACCTCACGGACCCGCTCTGGTGGCCTCAGGAAAGGCCAGTCCCCATGCGAGTTCCTCGGAGGCCTCTCGGGATTCCTCTCCCGTCGATGCCGGGGTCTAAGACCTTGTGTGGAGTCGGGGCCGGAACCTGAGGATTCCTCTCCAGTGCTGACATGGATCTTGGGGTACTTCTGGAGTCTCCCCAGGGGAGTCAGTCCTCGTCTCGAATGGGGGCATGCACTTGCGCTTTCCTCCAGAGCGGTAGCAGCAGTGTCACGCAGTCCGCCGCGTGGATAAAAGGATTTATGGTTTTCCCTCGAGTCTTTCCCACGAGGCTTTCCCACGAGGCTTTCCCACAGTTCTGTCCCACTTGCACACGTGGTGGGAGTCGATCCTCGGCTTGAACGTCAAGGCAGTGCAGGGAAAACTGGTTCCTCTGGAATGGACTGACACATCTGCGGGACTCTTGGAATGGTGGCACGACCCTGGAGTTCCTCTCGCCTTTCCTGTGGAGAGCGCCTCCTCTTGAGATGCGATGGGAACGCCGGGAATTCCTTCCCTACGAAACAGGGAAAGGATCCCTCATCTCGAGCTAGGAGGCGGAAACGGGGCTCCCCTGGATGTGGGCGGGACCCTCGGGCTTCCTCTCGAGTGGAGACGGGTATGTCGGGGAACTTCTTGAGTTGCAGCAAGGGTGTGAAGGACCCTTTGGAAGTTCCAGTGGTTAGACGTGATTAGCCTCGAGAAGCCTCAGCGGAAATGGGCCTCATCTCGCCTGGAGGGCAAAACCTCCTGGATTTTCTCGAGTTGCGGCAGGTGCTCTCGACTTACGACGGGGACCTCAGGGACCCGCTCTGGTGGTCTCAGGAAAGGCCAGTCCTCATGCGAGTTCCTCGGGGGCCTCTCGGGATTCCTCTCCCGTCGATGCCGGGGCCTAAGACCTTGTGTGGAGTCGGGGCCGGAACCTGAGGATTCCTCTCCAGTGCTGACATGGATCTTGGGGTACTTCTGGAGTCTCCCCAGGGTAGTCAGTCCTCGTCTCGAATGCGGGCATGCACTTGCGCTTTCCTCCAGAGCGGTAGCAGCAGTGTCATGCAGTCCGCCGCGTGGATCAAAGGATCTATGGTTTTCCCTCGAGTCTTTCCCACGAGGCTTTCCCACGAGGCTTTCCCCAGGGCTGGCCCACGTGCACACGTAGTGGGAGTCGATCCTCGGCTTGAACGTCAAGGCAGTGCAGGGAAAACAGGTTCCTCTGTAATGGACTGACACATCTGGGGGACTCTTGGAATGGTGGCACGTCCCTGGAATTCCTCTCGCCTTTCCTGTGGAGAGCGCCTCCTCTTGAGATGCGACGGGAACGCCTGGAATTCTTTCCCTAGGAAACATGGAAAGGATCCCTCATCTCGAGCTAGGAGGCGGAAATGGGGCTCCCCTGGATGTGTGCGGGACCCCACGTGCTTCCTCTCGAGTGGAGACGGGTATGTCGGGGAACTTCTTGAGTTGCAGCAAGGGTGTGAAGGACCCTTTGGAAGTTCCAGTGGTTAGATGTGATTAGCCTCGAGAAGTCTCAGCGGAAATGGGCCTCATCTCGCCTGGAGGGCAAAACCTCCTGGATTTTCTCGAGTTGCGGCAGGTGCTCTCGACTTACGACGGGGACCTCAGGGACCCGCTCTGGTGGTCTCAGGAAAGGCCAGTCCCCATGCGAGTTCCTCGGGGGCCTCTCGGGATTCCTCTCCCGTCGATGCCGGGGCCTAAGACCTTGTGTGGAGTAGGGGCCGGAACCTGAGGATTCCTCTCCAGTGCTGACATGGATCTTGGGGTACTTCTGGAGTCTCCCCAGGGGAGTCAGTCCTCTTCTCGAATGCGGGCATGCACTTGTGCTTTCCTCCAGGGCGGTAGCAGCAGTGTCACGCAGTCCGAGGCGTGGATCAAAGGATCTATGGTTTTCCCTCGAGTCTTTCCCACGAGGCTTTCCCACGAGGGTTTCCCACAGGGCTGTCCCACGTGCACACGTGGTGGGAGTCGATCCTCGGCTTGAACGTCAAGGCAGTGCAGGGAAAACAGGTTCCTCTGGAATGGACTGACACATCTGCGGGACTCTTGGAATGGTGGCACGACCCTGGAGTTCCTCTCGCCTTTCCTGTGGAGAGCGCCTCCTCTTGAGATGCGACGGGAACGCCGGGAATTCTTTCCCTACGAAACAGGGAAAGGATCCCTCATCTCGAGCTAGGAGGCGGGAACGGGGCTCCCCTGGATGTGTGCGGGACCCTCGTGCTTCCTCTCGAGTGGAGACGGGTATGTCGGGGAACTTCTTGAGTTGCAGCAAGGGTGAGAAGGACCCTTTGGATGTTCCAGTGGTTAGATGTGATTATCCTCGAGAAGCCTCAGCGGAAATGGGCCTTATCTCGCCTGGAGAGCAAAACCTCCTGGATTTTCTCGAGTTGCGGCAGGTGCTCTCGACTTACGACGGGGACCTCAGGGACCCGCTCTGGTGGCCTCAGGAAAGGCCAGTCCCCATGCGAGTTCCTCGGGGGCCTCTCGGGATTCCTCTCCCTTCGATGCCGGGGCCTAAGACCTTGTGTGGAGTCGGGGCCGGAACCTGAGGATTCCTTTCCAGTGCTGACATGGATCTTGGGGTACTTCTGGAGTCTCCCCAGGGCAGTCAGTCCTCGTCTCGAATGCGGGCATGCACTTGCGCTTTCCTCCAGAGCGGTAGCAGCAGTGTCACCCAGTCCGCCGCGTGGATCAAAGGATCTATGTTTTTCCCTCGAGTCTTTCCCACGAGGCTTTCCCACGAGGCTTTCCCACAGGGCTGTGCCACGTGCACACGTGGTGGGAGTCGATCCTCGGCTTGAACGTCAAGGCAGTGAAGGGAAAACAGCTTCCTCTGTAATGGACTGACACAACTGGGGGTCTCTTGGAATGGTGGCACGACCCTGGAGTTCCTCTCGCCTTTCCTGTGGAGAGCGCCTCCTCTTGAGATGCGACGGGAACGCCGGGAATTCTTTCCCTACGAAACAGGGAAAGGATCCCTCATCTCGGGCTAGGAGGCGGAAATGGGGCTCCCCTGGATGTGTGCGGGACCCTCGTGCTTCCTCTCGAATGGAGACGGGTATGTCGGGGAACTTCTTGAGTTGCAGCAAGGGTGTGAAGGACCCTTTGGAAGTTCCAGTGGTTAGATGTGATTAGCCACGAGAAGCTTCAGCAGAAATGGGCCTCATCTCGCCTGGAGGGCAACACCTCGTGGATTTTCTCGAGTTGCGGCAGGTTCTCTCGACTTACGACGGGGACCTCAGGGACCCGCTCTGGTGGCCTCAGGAAAGGCCAGTCCCCATGCGAGTTCCTCGGGGGCCTCTCGGGATTCCTCTCCCGTGGATGCCGTGGCCTAAGACCTTGTGTGGAGTCGGGGCCGGAACCTGAGGATTCCTCTCCAGTGCTGACATGGATCTTGGGGTATTTCTGGAGTCTCCCCAGGGGAGTCAGTCCTCGTCTCGAATGCGGGCATGCACTTGCGCTTTCCTCCAGAGCGGTAGCAGCAGTGTCACGCAGTCCGCCGCGTGGGTCAAAGGATCTATGGTTTTCCCTCGAGTCTTTCCCACTAGGCTTTCCCACGAGGCTTTCCCACAGGGCTGTCCCACTTGCACACGTGGAGGGAGTCGATCCTCGGCTTGAACGTCAAGGCAGTGCAGGGAAAACTGGTTCCTCTGGAATGGACTGACACATCTGGTGGACTCTTGGAATGGTGGCACGACCCTGGAGTTCCTCTCGCCTTTCCTGTGGAGAGCCCCTCCTCTTGAGATGCGACGGGAACGCCGGGAATTCTATCCCTACGAAACAGGGAAAGGATCGCTCATTTCGAGCTAGGAGTTGGAAACGGGGCTCCTCTGGATGTGTGCGGGACCCCATGTGCTTCCTCTCGAGTGAAGACGGGTATGTCACTGAACTTCTAGAGTTGCAGCAAGGGTGTGAAGGACCCTTTGGAAGTTCCAGTGGTTAGATGTGATTAGCCTCGAGAAGCCTCAGCGGAAATGGGCCTCATCTCGCCTGGAGGGCAAAACCTCCTGGATTTTCAAGAGTTGCGGCAGATGCTCTCGACTTACGACGGGAACCTCAGGGACCCGCTCTGGTGGCCTCAGGAAAGGCCAGTCCCCATGCGAGTTCCTCGGGGGCCTCTCGGGATTCCTCTCCCGTCGATGCCGGGGCCTAAGACCTTGTGTGGAGTCGGGGCCGGAACCTGAGGATTCCTCTCCAGTGCTGACATGGATCTTGGGGTACTTCTGGAGTCTCCCCAGGGGAGTCAGTCCTCGTCTCGAATGCGGGCATGCACTTGCGTTTTCCTCCAGAGCGGTAGCAGCAGTGTCACGCAGTCCGCCGCGTGGATCAAAGGATCTATGGTTTTCCCTCGAGTCTTTCCCACGAGGCTTTCCCACGAGGCTTTCCCACAGGGCTGTCCAACGTGCACACGTGGTGGGAGTCGATCCTCGGCTTGAACGTCAAGGCAGTGCAGGGAAAACAGGTTCCTCTGGAATGGACTGACACATCTGGGGGACCCTTGGAATGGTGGCACGACCCTGGAGTTCCTCTCGCCTTTCCTGTGGAGAGGGCCTCCTCTTGAGATGCGACGGGAACGCCGGGAATTCTTTCCCTACGAAACAGGGAAAGGATCCCTCATCTCGAGCTAGGAGGCGGAAACGGGGCTCCCCTGGATGTGTGCTTGACCCTCGTGCTTCCTCTCGAGTGGAGACGGGTATGTCGGGGAACTTCTTGAGTTACAGCAAGGGTGAGAAGGACCCTTTGGATGTTGCAGTGGTTAGATGTGATTAGCTTCGAGAAGCCTCAGCGGAAATGGGCCTCATCTCGCCTGGAGGGCAAAACCTCCTGGATTTTCTCGAGTTGCGGCAGGTGCTCTCGACTTACGACGGGGACCTCAGGGACCCGCTCTGGTGGCCTCAGGAAAGGCCAGTCCCCATGCGAGTTCCTCGGGGGCCTCTCGGGATTCCTCTCCCGTCGATGCCGGGGCCTAAGACCTTGTGTGGAGTTGGGGCCAGAACCTGAGGATTCCTCTCCAGTGCTGACATGGATCTTGGGGTACTTCTGGAGTCTCCCCAGGGGAGTCAGTCCTCGTCTCGAATGCGGGCATGCACTTGCGCTTTCCTCCAGAGCGGTAGCAGCAGTGTCACGCAGTCCGCCGCGTGGATCAAAGGATCTATGGTTTTCCCTCGAGTCTTTCGCACGAGGCTTTCGCACGAGGCTTTCCCACAGGGCTGTCCCACGTGCACACGTGGTGGGAGTCGATCCTCGCCTTGAACTTCAAGGCAGTGCAGGGAAAACAGTTTCCTCTGGAATGGACTGACACATCTGGGGGATTCTTGGAATGGTGGCACGACCCTGGAGTTCCTCTCGCCTTTCCTGTGGAGAGCGCCTCCTCTTGAGATGCGACGGGAACGCCGGGAATTCTTTCCCTACGAAACAGGGAAAGGATCCCTCATCTCGAGCTAGGAGGCGGAAACGGGGCTCCCCTGGATGTGTGCGGGACCCCACGTGCTTCCTCTCGAGTGGAGACGGGTATGTCGGGGAACTTCCTGAGTTGCAGCAAGGGTGTGAAGGACCCTTTGGATGTTCCAGGGGTTAGATGTGATTAGCCTCGAGAAGCCTCAGCGGAAATGGGCCTCATCTCGCCTGGAGGGCAAAACCTCCTGGATTTTCAAGAGTTGCGGCAGATGCTCTCGACTTACGACGGGAACCTCAGGGACCCGCTCTGGTGGCCTCAGGAAAGGCCAGTCCCCATGCGAGTTCCTCGGGGGCCTCTCGGGATTCCTCTCCCGTCGATGCCGGGGCCTAAGACCTTGTGTGGAGTCGGGGCCGGAACCTGAGGATTCCTCTCCAGTGCTGACATGGATCTTGGGGTACTTCTGGAGTCTCCCCAGGGGAGTCAGTCCTCGTCTCGAATGCGGGCATGCACTTGCGCTTTCCTCCAGAGCGGTAGCAGCAGTGTCACGCAGTCCGCCGCGTGGATCAAAGGATCTATGGTTTTCCCTCGAGTCTTTCCCACGAGGCTTTCCCACGAGGCTTTCCCACAGAGCTGTCCCACGTGAACACGTGGTGGGAGTCGATCCTCGGCTTGAACGTCAAGGCAGTGCAGGGAAAACAGGTTCCTCTGTAATGGACAGACCAATCTCGGGGACTCTTGGAATGGTGGCACGACCCTAGAGTTCCTCTCGCCTTTCCTGTGGTAAGCGCCTCCTCTTGAGATGCGACGGGAACGCCGGGAATTCTTTCCCTACGAAACAGGTAAGTGATCCCTCATCTCGAGCTAGGAGGCGGAAACAGGGCTCCCCTGGATGTGTGCGGGACCCCACGTGCTTCCTATCGAGTGGAGATGGGTATGTCGGTGAACTTCTTGAGTTGCAGCAAGGGTGTGAAGGACCCTTTGGAAGTTCCAGTGGTTAGATGTGATTAGCCTCGAGAAGCCTCAGCGGAAATGGGCCTCATCTCGCCTGGAGGGCAAAACCTCCTGGATTTTCTCGAGTTGCGGCAGGAGCTCTCGACTTACGACGGGGACCTCAGGGACCCGCTCTGGTGGCCTCAGGAAAGGCCAGTCCCCATGCGAGTTCCTCGGGGGCCTCTCGGGATTCCTCTCCCGTCGATGCCGGTGCCTAAGACCTTGTGTGGATTCAGGGCCGGAACATGAGGATTCCTCTCCAGTGCTTACATGGATCTTGGGGTACTTCTGGAGTCTCCCCAGAGGAGTCAGTCCTCGTCTCGAATGCGGGCATGCACTTGCGCTTTCCTCCAGAGCGGTAGCAGCAGTGTCACGCAGTCCGCCGCGTGGATCAAAGGATCTATGGTTTTCCCTCGAGTCTTTCCCACGAGGCTTTCCCACGAGGCTTTCCCACAGGGCTGCCCCACGTGCACACGTGGTGGGAGTCGATCCTCGGCTTGAACGTCAAAGCAGTGCGGGGAAAACAGGTTCCTCTGGAATGGACTGACACATCTGGGGGACTCTTGGAATGGTGGCACGACCCTGGAGTTCCTCTCGCCTTTCCTGTGTAGAGCGCCTCCTCTTGAGATGCGACGGGAACGCCGGGAATTCTTTCCCTACGAAACAGGGAAAGGATCCCTAATCTCGAGCTAGGAGGCGGAAAAGGGGCTCCACTGGATGTGTGCGGGACCCCACGTGCTTCCTCTCGAGTGGAGACGGGTATGTCGCGGAACTGCTTGAGTTGCAGCAAGGGTGTGAATGACCCTTTGGAAGTTCCAGTGGTTAGATGTGATTAGCCTCGAGAAGCCTCAGCAGAAATGGGCCTCATCTCTCCTGGAGGGCAAAACCTCCTGGATTTTCTCGAGTTGCGGCAGGTGCTCTCGACTTACGACGGGGACCTCAGGGACCCTCTCTGGTGACCTCAGAAAAGGCCAGTCCCCATGCGAGTTCCTCGGGGGCCTCTCGGGATTCCTCTCCCGTCGATGCCGGGGACTAAGACCTTGTGTGGAGTCGGGGCCGGAACCTGAGGATTCCTCTCCAGTGCTGACATGGATCTTGGGGTACTTCTGGAGTCTCCCCAGGGGAGTCAGTCCCCGTCTCGAATGCGGGCATGCACTTGCGCTTTCCTCCAGAGCGGTAGCAGCAGTCTCACGCAGTCCGCCGCGTGGATCAAAGGATCTATGGTTTTCCCTCGAGTCTTTCCCACGAGGTTTTCCCACGAGGCTTTCCCACAGGGCTGTCCCACGTGCACACGTGGTGGGAGTCGATCCTCGGCTTGAACGGCAAGGCAGTGCAGGGAAAACAGTTTCCTCTGGAATGGACTGACACATCTGGGGGTCTCTTGGAATGGTGCCACGACCCTGTAGTTCCTCTCTCCTTTCCTGTGGAGAGCGCCTCCTCTTGAGATGGGACGGGAACGCCGGGAATTCTATCACTACGAAACAGGGAAAGGATCCCTCATCTGGAGCTAGGAGGCGGAAACGGGGCTCCCCTGGATGTGTGCGGGACCCCACGTGCTTCCTCTCGAGTGGAGACGTGTATGTCGCGGAACTGCTTGAGTTGCAGCAAGGGTGTGAAGGACCCTTTGGAAGTTCCAGTGGTTAGATGTGATTAGCCTCGAGAAGCCTCAGCGGAAATGGGCCTCATCTCGCCTGGAGGGCAAAACCTCCTGGATTTTCTCGAGTTGCGGCACGTGCTATCGACTTACGACGGGGACCTCAGGGACCCGCTCTGGAGGCCTCAGGAAAGGCCAGTCCCCATGCGAGTTCCTCGGGGTCCTCTCGGGATTCCTCTCCCGTCGATGCCGGGGCCTAAGACCTTGTGTGGAGTCGGGGCCGGAACCTGAGGATTCCTCTCCAGTGCTGACATGGATCTTGGAGTACTTCTGGAGTCTCCCCAGGGGAGTCAGTCCTCGTCTCGAATGCGGGCATGCACTTGCGCTTTCCTCAAGAGCGGTAGCAGCAGTGTCACGCAGTCCGCTGCGTGGATCAAAGGATCTATGGTTTTCCCTCGAGTCTTTCCCACGAGGCTTTCCCACGAGGCTTTCCCACAGGGCTGTCCCACGTGCACACGTGGTGGGAGTCGATCCTCGGCTTGAACGTCAAGGCAGTGCAGGGAAAACAGGTTCCTCTGGAATGGACTGACACATCTGGGGGACTCTTGGAATGGTGGCACGACCCTGGAGTTCCTCTCGCCTTTCCTGTGGAGAGCGCCTCTTCTTGAGATGCGACGGGAACGCCGGGAATTCTTTCCCTACGAAACAAGGAAAGGATCCCTCATCTCGAGCTAGGAGGCGGAAACGGGGCTCCCCTGGATGTGTGCGGGACCCTCGTGCTTCCTCTCGAGTGGAGACGGGTATGTCGGGGAACTTCTTGAGTTGCAGCAAGGGTGTGAAGGACCCTTTGGAAGTTCCAGTGGTTAGATGTGATTAGCCTCGAGAAGCCTCAGCGGAAATGGTCCTCATCTCGCCTGGAGGGCAAAACCTCCTGGATTTTCTCGAGTTGCGGCAGGTGCTCTCGACTTACGACGGGGACCTCAGGGACCCGCTCTGGTGGCCTCAGGAAAGGCCAGTCCCCATGCGAGTTCCTAGGGGCCTCTCGGGATTCCTCTCCCGTCGATGCCGGGGACTAGGACATAGTTTGGTGTCGGGGCCGGAACCTGAATATTCCTCTCCAGTGCTGACATGGATCTTGGGGTACTTCTGGAGTCTCCCCAGGGGAGTCAGTCCTCGCCTCGTGTGCGGGCATGCAGTTGTGCTTTCCTCCAGAGCGGTAACAGCAGTGTCACGCAGTCCGCCGCGTGGATCAAAGGATCTAAGGTTTTCCCTCGAGACTTTCCCACGAGGCTTTCCCACGAGGCTTTTCCACAGGGCTGTACCACGTGCACACTTGGTGGGACTCGATCTTCGGCTTGAAAGTCAAGGCAGTGCAGGGAAATCAGGTTCCTCTGGAATGGACTGACACATCTGGGGGTCTCTTGGAATGGTGACACGACCCTGGAGTTCCTCTCGCCTTTCCTGTGGAGAGTGCCTCCTCTTGAGATGCGACGGGAACGCCGGGAATTCTTTCCCTACGATGCAGGGAAAGATCCCTCATCTCGAGCTATTAGGCGGAAACGGGGCTCCCCTGGATGTGTGCGGGACCCTCGTGCTTCCTCTCGAGTGGAGACGGGTATGTCGGGGAACTTCTTGAGTTGCAGCAAGGGTGTGAAGGACCCTTGGGAAGTTCCAGTGGTTAGATGTGATTAGCCTCGAGAAGCCTCAGCGGAAATGGGCCTTATCTCGCCTGGAGGGCAAAACCTCCTGGATTTTCTCGAGTTGCGGCAGGTGCTCTCGACTTACGACGGGGACCTCAGGGACCCGCTCTGGTGGCCTCAGGAAAGGCCAGTCCCCATGCGAGTTCCTCGAGGGCCTCTTGGGATTCCTCTCCTGTCGATGCCGGGGCCTAAGACCTTGTGTGGAGTCGGGGCCGGAACCTGAGGATTCCTCTCCAGTGCTGACATGGATCTTGGGGTACTTCTGGAGTCTCCCCAGGGGAGTCAGTCCTCGTCTCGAATGAGGGCATGCACTTGCGCTTTCCTCCAGAGCGGTGGCAGCAGTGTCACGCAGTCCGCCGCGTGGATCAAAGGATCTATGGTTTTCCCTCGAGTCTTTCCCACGAGGCTTTCCCACGAGGCTTTCCCACAGGGCTGTCCCACGTGCACACGTGGTGAGAGTCGATCCTCGGCTTGAACGTCAAGGCAGTGCAGGGAAAACATGTTCCTCTGAAATGGACTGACACATCTGGGGTCTCTTGGAATGGTGGCAAGACCCTGGAGTTCCTCTCGCCTTTCCTGTGGAGAGCGCCTCCTCTTGAGATGCGACGGGAATGCCGGGAATTCTTTCCCTACGAAACAGGGATAGGATCCCTCATCTCGAGCTAGGAGGCGGAAACGGGGCTCCCCTGGATGTGTGCGGGACCCTCGTGCTTCCTCTCGAGTGGAGACGGGTATGTCGTGGAACTGCTTGAGTTGCAGCAAGGGTGTGAAGGACCCTTTGGAAGTTCCAGTGGTGAGATGTGATTAGCCTCGAGAAGACTCAGCGGAATGGGCCTCATCTCGCCTGGAGGGCAAAACCTCCTGGATTTTCTCGAGTTGTGGCAGGTGCTCTCGAGTTACGACGGGGACCTCAGGTACCCGCTCTGGTGGCCTCAGGAAAGGCCAGTCCCCATGCGAGTTCCTCGGGGGCCTCTCGGGATTCCTCTCCCGTCGATGCCGGGGCCTAAGACCTTGTGTGGAGTAGGGGCCGGAACCTGAGGATTCCTCTCCAGTGCTGACATGGATCTTGGGGTACTTATGGAGTCTCCCCAGGGGAGTCAGTCCTCGTCTCGAATGCGGGCATGCACTTGCGCTTTCTTCCAGAGCGGTAGCAGCAGTGTCACGCAGTCCGCCGCGTGGATCAAAGGATCTATGGTTTTCCCTCGCGTCTTTCCCACGAGGCTTTCCCACAGGGCTGTCCCACGTGCACACGTGGTGGGAGTCGATCCTCGGCTTGAACGTCAATGCAGTGCAGGGAAAACAGGTTCCTCTGGAATGGAATGACACATCTGGGGTCTCTTGGAATGGTGGTACGACCCTGGAGTTCCTCTCGCCTTTCCAGTGGAGAGCGCCTCCTCTTGAGATGCGACGGGAACGCCGGGAATTCTTTCCCTACGAAACAGGGAAAGGATCCCTCATCTCGAGCTAGGAGGCGGAAACGGGGCTCCCCTGGATGTGTGCTGGACCCTCGTGCTTCCTCTCGAGTGGAGACGGGTATGTCGCGGAACTGCTTGAGTTGCAGCAAGGGTGTGAAGGACCCTTTGGAAGTTCCAGTGGTTAGATGTGATTAGCCTCGAGAAGCCTCAGCGGAAATGGGCCTCATCTCGCCTGGAGGGCAAAACCTCCTGAATTTTCACGAATTGCGGCAGGTGCTCTCGACTTACGACGGCTACCTCAGCGACCCGCTCTGGAGGCCTCAGGAAAGGCCAGTCCCCGTGCGAGTTCCTCGGGGGCCCCTCGGGATTCCTCTCCCGTCGATGCCGGGGCCTAAGACCTTGTGTGGATTCGGGGCCGGAACCTGAGGATTCCTCTCCATTGCTGACATCGATCTTGGGGTAATTCTGGAGTCTCCCCAGGGGAGTCAGTCCTCGTCTCGAATGCGGGCATGCACTTGCGCTTTCCTCCAGAGCGGTAGCAGCAGTGTCACACAGTCCGCCGCGTGTATCAAAGGATCTAAGGTTTTCCCTCGAGTCATTCCCGCGAGGCTTTCCCACAGGGCTGTCCCACGGGCACACGTGGTGGGAGTCGATCCTCGGCTTGAACGTCAAGGCAGTGCAGGGAAAACAGGTTCCTCTGGAATGGACTGACACATCTGGGGGACTCTTGGAATGGTGGCACGACCCTGGAGTTCCTCTCGCCTTTCCTGTGGAGTGCGCCTCCTCTTGAGATGCGACGGGAACGCCGGGAATTCTTTCCCTACGAAACAGGGAAAGGATCACTCATCTCGAGCTAGGAGGCGGAAACGGGGCTCCCCTGGATGTGTGCGGGACCCCACGTGCTTCCTTTCGAGTGGAGACGGGTATGTCGGGGAACTTCTGGACTTGCAGGAATGGTGTGAAGGACCCTTTGGAAGTTCCAGTGGTTAGATGTGATTAGCCTCGAGAAGCCTCAGCGGAAATGGGCCTCATCTCCCCTGGAGGGCCAAACCTCCTGGATTTTGTCGAGTTGCGGCAGGTGCTCTCGACTTACGACGGGGACCTCAGGGACCCGCTCTGGTGGCCTCAGGAAAGGCCAGTCCCCATGCGAGTTCCTCGGGGGCCTCTCGGGATTCCTCTTCCGTCGATGCCGGGGCCTATGACCTTGTGTGGAGTCGAGGCCGGAACCTGAGGATTCCTCTCCAGTGCTGACATGGATCTTGGGGTACTTCTGGAGTCTCCCCAGGGGAGTCAGTCCTCGTCTCGAATACGGGCATGCACTTGCGCTTTCCTCCAGAGCGGTAGCAGCAGTGTCACGCAGTCCGCCGCGTGGATCAAAGGATCCATGGTTTTCCCTCGAGTCTTTCCCACGAGGCTTCCCACGAGGCTTTCCCACAGGGCTGTCCCACGTGCACACGTGGTGGGAGTCGATCCTCGGCTTGAACGTCAAGGAAGTGCAGGGAAAACAGGTTCCTCTGGAATGGACTGACACATCTGGGGGACTCTTGGAATGGTGGCACGACCCTGGAGTTCCTCTCGCCTTTCCTGTGGAGAGCGCCTCTTCTTGAGATGCGACGGGAACGCCGGGAATTCTTTCCCTACGAAACAGGGAAAGGATCCCTCATCTCGAGCTAGGAGGCGGAAACGGGGCTCCCCTGGATGTGTGCGGGACCCCACGTGCTTCCTCTCGAGTGGAGACGGGTATGTCGGGGAACTTCTTGAGTTGCAGCAAGGGTGTGAAGGACCCTTTGGAAGTTCCAGTGGTTAGATGTGATTAGCCTCGAGAAGCCTCAGCGGAAATGGGCCTCATCTCGCCTGGAGGGCAAAACCTCCTGGATTTTCTCGAGTTGGGGCAGGTGCTCTCGACTTACCAAGGGGACCAGAGGGACCCGCTCTGGAGGCCTCAGGAAAGGCCAGTCCCCATGCGAGTTCCTCGGGGGCCTCTCGGGATTCCTCTCCCGTCGATGCCGGGGCCTAAGACCTTGTGTGGAGTCGGGGCCGGAACCTGAGGATTCCTCTCCAGTGCTGACATGGATCTTGGGGTACTTCTGGAGTCTCCCCAGGGGAGTCAGTCCTCGTCTCGAATGCGGGCATGCACTTGCGCTTTCCTCCAGAGCGGTAGCAGCAGTGTCACGCAGTCCGCCGCGTGGATCAAAGGATCTATGGTTTTCCCTCGAGTCTTTCCCACGAGGCTTTCCCACGAGGCTTTCCCACAGGGCTGTCCCACGTGCACACGTGGTGGGAGTCGATCCTCGGCTTGAACGTCAAGGCAGTGCAGGGAAAACAGGTTCCTCTGGAATGGACTGACACATCTGGGGGACTCTTGGAATGGTGGCACGACCCTGGAGTTCCTCTCGCCTTTCCTGTGGAGAGCGCCTCCGCTTGAGATGCGACGGGAACGCCGGGAATCTTTCCCTAGGAATCAGGGAAAGGATCCGTCATCCGGAGCTAGGAGGCGGAAACGGGGCTCCCTTGGATGTGTGCAGGACTCCACGTGTTTCCTCTCGAGTGGAGACGGGTAGGTCGGGGAACTTCTTGAATTGCAGTAAGGGTGTGAAGGACCCTTTGGAAGTTCCAGTGGTTAGACGTGATTGGCCTCGAGAAGCCTCAGCGGAAATGGGCCTCATCTCGCCTGGAGGGCAAAACCTCCTGGATTTTCTCGTGTTGCGGCAGGTGCTCTCGACTTACGACGGGGACCTCAGGGACCCGCTCTGGTGGCCTCAAGAAAGGCCAGTCCCCATGCCAGTTCCTCGGGGGCCTCTCCGGATTCCTCTCCCATCGATGCCGGGGCCTAAGACCTTGTGTGGAGTGAGGGCCGAAACCTGAGTATTCCTCTCCAGTGCTGACATGGATCTTGGGGTACTTCTGGAGTCTCCCCAGGGGAGTCAGTCCTCGTCTCGAATGCGGGCATGCACTTGCGCTTTCCTCCAGAGCGGTAGCAGCAGTGTCACGCAGACCGCCGCGTGTATCAAAGGATCTATGGTTTTCCCTCGAGTCTTTCCCACGAGGCTTTCCCACGAGGCTTTCCCACAGGGCTGTCCCAGGTGCATACGTGATGGGAGTCGATCCTCGGCTTGAACGTCAAGGCAGTGCAGGGAAAACAGGTTCCTCTGGAATGGACTGACATATCCGGGGGACTCTTGGAATGGTGGCACGACCCTGGAGTTCCTCTCGCCTTTCCTGTGGAGAGCGCCTCCTCTTGAGATGCGACGGGAACGCCGGGAATTCTTTCCCTATGAAACAGGGAACGGGTCCCTCATCTCGAGCTGAGAGGCGAAAACGGGGCTCCCCTGGATGTGTGCGGGACCCTCGTGCTTCCTCTCGAGTGGAGACGGGTATGTCGGGGAACTTCTTGAGTTGCAGCAAGAGTGTGAAGGACCCTTAGGAAGTTCCAGTGGTTAGACGTGTTTAGCCTCGAGAAGCCTCAGCGGAAATGGGCCTCATCTCGCCTGGAGGGCAAAACCTCCTGAATTTTCTCGAATTGCGGCAGGTGCTCTCGACTTACGACGGCTACCTCAGCGACCCGCTCTGGAGGCATCAGGAAAGGCCAGTCCCCGTGCGAGTTCCTCGGGGGCCCCTCGGGATTCCTCTCCCGTCGATGCCGGGGCCTAAGACCTTGTGTGGATTCGGGGCCGGAACCTGAGGATTCCTCTCCATTGCTGACATCGATCTTGGGGTAATTCTGGAGTCTCCCCAGGGGAGTCAGTCCTCGTCTCGAATGCGGGCATGCACTTGCGCTTTCCTCCAGAGCGGTAGCAGCAGTGTCACACAGTCCGCCGCGTGTATCAAAGGATCTAAGGTTTTCCCTCGAGTCATTCCCGCGAGGCTTTCCCACAGGGCTGTCCCACGTGCACACGTGGTGGGAGTCGATCCTCGGCTTGAACGTCAAGGCAGTGCAGGGAAAACAGGTTCCTCTGGAATGGACTGACACATCTGGGGGACTCTTGGAATGGTGGCACGACCCTGGAGTTCCTCTCGCCTTTCCTGTGGAGTGCGCCTCCTCTTGAGATGCGACGGGAACGCCGGGAATTCTTTCCCTACGAAACAGGGAAAGGATCACTCATCTCGAGCTAGGAGGCGGAAACGGGGCTCCCCTGGATGTGTGCGGGACCCCACGTGCTTCCTTTCGAGTGGAGACGGGTATGTCGGGGAACTTCTGGACTTGCAGGAAGGGTGTGAAGGACCCTTTGGAAGTTCCAGTGGTTAGATGTGATTAGCCTCGAGAAGCCTCAGCGGAAATGGGCCTCATCTCCCCTGGAGGGCAAAACCTCCTGGATTTTGTCGAGTTGCGGCAGGTGCTCTCGACTTACGACGGGGACCTCAGGGACCCGCTCTGGTGGCCTCAGGAAAGGCCAGTCCCCATGCGAGTTCCTCGGGGGCCTCTCGGGATTCCTCTCCCGTCGATGCCGGGGCCTATGACCTTGTGTGGAGTCGAGGCCGGAACCTGAGGATTCCTCTCCAGTGCTGACATGGATCTTGGGGTACTTCTGGAGTCTCCCCAGGGGAGTCAGTCCTCGTCTCGAATACGGGCATGCACTTGCGCTTTCCTCCAGAGCGGTAGCAGCAGTGTCACGCAGTCCGCCGCGTGGATCAAAGGATCCATGGTTTTCCCTCGAGTCTTTCCCACGAGGCTTCCCACGAGGCTTTCCCACAGGGCTGTCCCACGTGCACACGTGGTGGGAGTCGATCCTCGGCTTGAACGTCAAGGAAGTGCAGGGAAAACAGGTTCCTCTGGAATGGACTGACACATCTGGGGGACTCTTGGAATGGTGGCACGACCCTGGAGTTCCTCTCGCCTTTCCTGTGGAGAGCGCCTCTTCTTGAGATGCGACGGGAACGCCGGGAATTCTTTCCCTACGAAACAGGGAAAGGATCCCTCATCTCGAGCTAGGAGGCGGAAACGGGGCTCCCCTGGATGTGTGCGGGACCCCACGTGCTTCCTCTCGAGTGGAGACGGGTATGTCGGGGAACTTCTTGAGTTGCAGCAAGGGTGTGAAGGACCCTTTGGAAGTTCCAGTGGTTAGATGTGATTAGCCTCGAGAAGCCTCAGCGGAAATGGGCCTCATCTCGCCTGGAGGGCAAAACCTCCTGGATTTTCTCGAGTTGGGGCAGGTGCTCTCGACTTACCAAGGGGACCAGAGGGACCCGCTCTGGAGGCCTCAGGAAAGGCCAGTCCCCATGCGAGTTCCTCGGGGGCCTCTCGGGATTCCTCTCCCGTCGATGCCGGGGCCTAAGACCTTGTGTGGAGTCGGGGCCGGAACCTGAGGATTCCTCTCCAGTGCTGACATGGATCTTGGAGTACTTCTGGAGTCTCCCCAGGGGAGTCAGTCCTCGTCTCGAATGCGGGCATGCACTTGCGCTTTCCTCCAGAGCGGTAGCAGCAGTGTCACGCAGTCCGCCGCGTGGATCAAAGGATCTATGGTTTTCCCTCGAGTCTTTCCCACGAGGCTTTCCCACGAGGCTTTCCCACAGGGCTGTCCCACGTGCACACGTGGTGGGAGTCGATCCTCGGCTTGAACGTCAAGGCAGTGCAGGGAAAACAGGTTCCTCTGGAATGGACTGACACATCTGGGGGACTCTTGGAATGGTGGCACGACCCTGGAGTTCCTCTCGCCTTTCCTGTGGAGAGCGCCTCCGCTTGAGATGCGACGGGAACGCCGGGAATCTTTCCCTAGGAATCAGGGAAAGGATCCGTCATCCGGAGCTAGGAGGCGGAAACGGGGCTCCCTTGGATGTGTGCAGGACTCCACGTGTTTCCTCTCGAGTGGAGACGGGTAGGTCGGGGAACTTCTTGAATTGCAGTAAGGGTGTGAAGGACCCTTTGGAAGTTCCAGTGGTTAGACGTGATTGGCCTCGAGAAGCCTCAGCGGAAATGGGCCTCATCTCGCCTGGAGGGCAAAACCTCCTGGATTTTCTCGTGTTGCGGCAGGTGCTCTCGACTTACGACGGGGACCTCAGGGACCCGCTCTGGTGGCCTCAAGAAAGGCCAGTCCCCATGCCAGTTCCTCGGGGGCCTCTCCGGATTCCTCTCCCATCGATGCCGGGGCCTAAGACCTTGTGTGGAGTGAGGGCCGAAACCTGAGTATTCCTCTCCAGTGCTGACATGGATCTTGGGGTACTTCTGGAGTCTCCCCAGGGGAGTCAGTCCTCGTCTCGAATGCGGGCATGCACTTGCGCTTTCCTCCAGAGCGGTAGCAGCAGTGTCACGCAGACCGCCGCGTGTATCAAAGGATCTATGGTTTTCCCTCGAGTCTTTCCCACGAGGCTTTCCCACGAGGCTTTCCCACAGGGCTGTCCCAGGTGCATACGTGATGGGAGTCGATCCTCGGCTTGAACGTCAAGGCAGTGCAGGGAAAACAGGTTCCTCTGGAATGGACTGACATATCCGGGGGACTCTTGGAATGGTGGCACGACCCTGGAGTTCCTCTCGCCTTTCCTGTGGAGAGCGCCTCCTCTTGAGATGCGACGGGAACGCCGGGAATTCTTTCCCTATGAAACAGGGAACGGGTCCCTCATCTCGAGCTAAGAGGCGGAAACGGGGCTCCCCTGGATGTGTGCGGGACCCTCGTGCTTCCTCTCGAGTGGAGACGGGTATGTCGGGGAACTTCTTGAGTTGCAGCAAGAGTGTGAAGGACCCTTAGGAAGTTCCAGTGGTTAGACGTGTTTAGCCTCGAGAAGACTCAGCGGAAATGGGCCTCATCTCGCCTGGAGGGCAAAACCTCCTGGATTTTCTCGAGTTGGGGCAGGTGCTCTCGACTTATGACGGGGACCTCAGGGACCCGCTCTGGTGGCCTCAGGAAAGGCCAGTCCCCATGCGAGTTCCTCGGGGGCCTCTCGGGATTCCTCTCCCGTCGATGCCGGGGCCTAAGACCCTGTGTGGTGTCGGAGACGGAACCTGAGGATTCCTCTCCAGTGCTGACATGGATCTTGGGGTAGTTCTGGAGTCTCCCCAGGGGAGTCAGTCCTCGTCTCGAATGCGGGCATGCACCTGCGCTTTCCTCCAGAGCGGTAGCAGCAGTGTCACGCAGTCCACCGCGTGGATCAAAGGATCTATGGATTTCCCTCGAGTCTTTCCCACGAGGCTTTCCCACGAGCCTTTCCACAGGGCTGTCCCACGTGCACACGTGGTGGGAGTCGATCCTCGGCTTGAACGTCAAGGCAGTGCAGGGAAAACAGGTTCCTCTGGAATGGACTGACACATCAGGGGGACTCTTTGAATGGTGGCACGACCCAGGAATTCCTCTCGCCTTTCCTGTGGAGAGCGCCTCCTCTTGAGATGCGACGGGAACACCGGGAATTCTTTCCCTACGAAAGAGAGAAGGATCCCTCATCTCGAGCTAGGAGGCGGAAACGGTGCTCCCCTGGATGTGTGCGGGACCCTCGTGCTTCCTCTCGAGTGGAGACGGGTATGTCGGGGAACTTCGTGAGTTGCAGCAAGGGTGTGAAGGACCCTTTGGAAGTTCCAGTGGTTAGATGTGATTAGCCTCGAGAAGCCTCAGCGGAAATGGGCCTCATCTCGCCTGGAGGGCAAAACCTCCTGGATTTTCTCGAGTTGCAGCAGGTGCTCTCGACTTACGACGGGGACCAGAGGGACCCGCTCTGGAGGCCTCAGGAAAGGGCAGTCCCCATGCGAGTTCCTCGGGGGCCTCTCGGGATTCCTCTCCCGTCGATGCCGGGGCCTAAGACCTTGTGTGGAGTCGGGGCCGGAACCTGAGGATTCCTCTCCAGTGCTGACATGGATCTTGGGGTACTTCTGTAGTCTCCCCAGGGGAGTCAGTCCTCGTCTCGAATGCGGGCATGCACTTGCGCTTTCCTCCAGAGCGGTAGCAGCAGTGTCACGCAGTCCGCCGCGTGCATCAAAGGATCTATGGTTTTCCCTCGAGTCTTTCCCACGAGGCTTTCCCACGAGGCTTTCCCACAGGGCTGTCCCACGTGCACACGTGGTGGGAGTCGATCCTCGGCTTGAACGTCAAGGCAGTGCAGGGAAAACAGGTTCCTCTGGAATGGACTGACACATCTGGGGGACTCTTGGAATGGTGGCACGACCCTGGAGTTCCTCTCGCCTGTCCTGTGGAGAGCGCCTCCTCTTGAGATGCGACGGGAACGCCGGGAATCTTTCCCTAGGAATCAGGGAAAGGATCCGTCATCCGGAGCTAGGAGGCGGAAACGGGTCTCCCCTGGATGTGTGCGGGACTCCACGTGTTTCCTCTCGAGTGGAGACGGGTAGGTCGGGGAACTTCTTGAATTGCAGCAAGGGTGTGAAGGACCCTTTGGAAGTTCCAGTGGTTAGACGTGATTGGCCTCGAAGCCTCAGTGGAAATGGGCCTCATCTCGCCTGGAGGGCAAAACCTCCTGGATTTTCTCGAGTTGCGGCAGGTGCTCTCGACTTACGACGGGAACCTCAGGGACCCGCTCTGGTGGCCTCAGGAAAGGCCAGTCCCCATGCCAATTCCTCGGGGGCCTCTCGGGATTCCTTTCCCGTCGATGCCGGGGCCTAAGACCTTGTGTGGTGTCGGGGCCGGAACCTGAGGATTCCTCTCCAGTGCTGACATGGATCTTGGGGTACTTCTGGAGTCTCCCCAGGGGAGTCAGTCCTCGTCTCGAAAGCGGGCATGCACTTGCGCTTTCCTCCAGAGCGGTAGCAGCAGTGTCACGCAGTCCGCCGCGTGGATCAAAGAATCTATGGATTTCCCTCGAGTCTTTCCCACGAGGCTTTCCCACGATCCTTTCCACAGGGCTGTCCCACGTGCACACGTGGTGGGAGTCGATCCTCGGCTTGAACGTCAAGGTAGTGCAGGGAAAACAGGTTCCTCTGGAATGGACTGACACATCTGGGGGACTCTTTGAATGGTGGCACGACCCAGGAATTCCTCTCGCCTTTCCTATGGAGAGCGCCTCCTCTTGAGATGCGACGGGCACACCGGGAATTCTTTCCCTACGAAAGAGAGAAGGATCCCTCATCTCGAGCTAGGAGGCGGAAACGGGGCTCCCCTGGATGTGTGCGGGACCCTCATGCTTCCTCTCGAGTGGAGACGGGTATGTCGGGGAACTTCGTGAGTTGCAGCAAGGGTGTGAAGGACCCTTTGGAAGTTCCAGTGGTTAGATGTGATTAGCCTCGAGAAGCCTCAGCGGAAATGGGCCTCATCTCGCCTGGAGGGCAAAACCTCCTGGATTTTCTCGAGTTGCGGCAGGTGCTCTCGACTTACGACGGGGACCTCAGGGACCCGCTCTGGTGGCCTCAGGAAAGGCAAGTCCCCATGCGAGTTCCTCGGGGACCTCTTCGGATTCCTCTCCCGTCGATGCCGGGGCCTAAGACCTTGTGTGGAGTCGGGGCCGGAACCTGAGGATTCCTCTCCAGTGCTGACATGGATCTTGGGGTACTTCTGGAGTCTCCCCAGGGGAGTCAGTCCTCGTCTCGAATGCGGGCATGCACTTGCGCTTTCCCCCAGAGCGGTAGAAGCAGTTTCACGCAGTCCGCCGCGTGGATCAAAGGATCTATGGTTTTCCCTCGAGTCTTTCCCACGAGGCTTTCCCACGAGGCTTTGCCCAGGGCTGTCCCACGTGCACACGTGGTGGGAGTCGATCCTCGGCTTGAACGTCAAGGCAGCGCAGGGAAAACAGGTTACTCAGGAATGGACTGACACATCTGGGGGACTCTTGGAATGGTGGCACGACCCTGGAGTTCCTCTCGCCTTTCCTGTGGAGAGTGCCTCCTCTTGAGATGCGACGGGAACGCCGGGAATTCTTTCCCTACGAAACAGGGAAAGGATCCCTCATCTCGAGCTAGGAGGCGGAAACGGGGCTCCCCTGGATGTGTGCGGGACCCTCGTGCTTCCTCTCGAGTGGAGACGGGTATGTCGGGGAACTTCTTGAGTTGCAGCAAGGGTGTGAAGGACCTTTTGGAAGTTCCAGTGGTTAGATGTGATTATCCACGAGAAGCCTCAGCGGAAATGGGCCTCATCTCGCCTGGAGGGCAAACCTCCTGGATTTTCTCGAGTTGCGGCAGGTGCTCTCGACTTACGACGGGGACCTCAGGGACCCGCTCTGGTGGCCTCAGGAAAGGCCAGTCCCCATGCGAGTTCCTCGGGGGCCTCTCGGGATTCCTCTCCCGTCGATGCCGGGGCCTAAGACCTTGTGTGGAGTCGGGGCCGGAACCTGAGGATTCCTCTCCAGTGCTGACATGGATCTTGGGGTACTTCTGGAGTTTCCCCAGGGGAGTCAGTCCTCGTCTCGAATGCGGGCATGCACTTGCGCTTTCCTCCAGAGCGGTAGCAGCAGTGTCACGCAGTCCGCCGCGTGGATCAAAGGATCTATGGTTTTCCCTCGAGTCTTTCCCACGAGGCTTTCGCACAGGGCTGTCCCACGTGCACACGTGGTGGGAGTCGATCCTCGGCTTGAACGTCAAGGCAGTGCAGGGAAAACAGGTTCCTCTGGAATGGACTGACACATCTGGGGGACTCTTGGAATGGTGGCACGACCCTGGAGTTCCTCTCGCCTTTCCTGTGGAGAGCGCCTCCTCTTGAGATGCGACGGGAACGCCGGGAATTCTTTCCCTACGAAACAGGGAAAGGATCCCTCATCTCGAGCTAGGAGGCGGAAACGGGGCTCCCCTGGATGTGTGCGGGACCCCACGTGCTTCCTCTCGAGTGGAGACGGGTATGTCGGGGAACTTCTTGAGTTGCAGCAAGGGTGTGAACGACCCTTTGGAAGTTCCAGTGGTTAGATGTGATTAGCCTCGAGAAGCCTCAGCGGAAATGGGCCTCATCTCGCCTGGAGGGCAAAACCTCCTGGATTTTCTCGATTTACGGCAGGTGCTCTCGACTTACGACGGGGACCTCAGGGACCCTTTCTGGTGGCCTCAGGAAAGGCCAGTCCCCATGCGAGTTCCTCAGGGGCCTCTCGGGATTCCTCTCCCGTCGATGCCGGGCCCTAAGACCTTGTGTGGAGTCGGGGCCGGAACCTGAGGATTCCTTTCCAGTGCTGACATGGATCTTGGGGTACTTCTGGAGTCTCCCCAGGGGAGTCAGTCCTCGTCTCGAATGCGGCATGCACATGCGCTTTCCTCCAGAGCGGTAGCAGCAGTGTCAGGCAGTCCGCCTCTTAGATCAAAGGATCTATGGTTTTCCCTCGAGTCTTTCCCACGATGCTTTCCCACGAGGCTTTCCCACAAGGCTGTCCCACGTGCACACGTGGTGGGAGTCGATCCTCGGCTTGAACGTCAAGGCAGTGCAGGGAAAACAGGTTCCTCTGGAATGGACTGACACATCTGGGGGACTCTTGGAATGGTGGCAGGACCCTGGAGTTCCTCTCGCCTTTCCTGTGGAGAGCGCCTCCTCTTGAGATGCGACGGGAACGCCGGGAATTCTTTCCCTACGAAACAGGGAAAGGATCACTCATCTCGAGCTAGGAGGCGGAAACCGGGCTCCCCTGGATGTGTGCGGGACCCCACGGGCTTCCTCTCGAGTGGAGACGAGTATGTCGGGGAACTTCTTGAGTTGCAGGAAGGGTGTGAAGGACCCTTAGGAAGTTCCAGTGGTTAGATGTGATTAGCCTCGAGAAGCCTCAGCGGAAATGGGCCTCATCTCGCCTGGAGGGCAAAAACTCCTGGATTTTCTCGAGTTGCGGCAGGTGCTCTCGACTTACAACGGGGACCTCAGGGACCCGCTCTGGTGGACTCAGGAAAGGACAGTCCCCATGCGAGTTCCTCGGGGGCCGCTCGGGATTCCTCTCCCGTCGATGCCGGGGCCTAAGACCTTGTGTGGAGTCGGGGCCGGAACCTGAGGATTCCACTCCAGTGCTGACATGGATCTTGGGGTACTTCTGGAGTCTCCCCAGGGGAGTCAGTCCTCGTCTCGAATGCGGGCATGCACTTGCGCTTTCCTCCAGAGCGGTAGCAGCAGTGTCACGCAGTCCGCCGCGTGGATCAAAGGATCTATGGTTTTCCCTCGAGTCTTTCCCACGAGGCTGTCCCACGCGGTTTTCCCAAGGGCTGTCCCACGTACACACGTGGTGGGAGTCGATCCTCGGCTAGAACGTCAAGGCAGTTTAGGGAAAACAGGTTCCTCTGGAATGGACTGACACATCTGGGGTACTCTTGGAATGGTGGCACGACCCTGGAGTTCCTGTCGCCTTTCCTGTGGAGAGCGCCTCCTCTTGAGATGCGATGGGAACCCCGGGAATTCTTTCCCTACGAAACAGGGATAGGATCCTTCACCTCGAACTAGGAGGCGGATACGGGGCTCCCCTGGATGTGTGCGGCACCCCACGTGCTTCCTTTCGAGTGGAGACGGGTATGTCGCGGAACTGCTTGCAGCTAGGGTGTGAAGGACCCTTTAGAAGTTCCAGTGGTTAGATGTGATTAGCCTCGAGAAGCCTCAGCGGAAATGGGCATCATCTCGCCTGGAGGGCAAAACCTCCTGGATTTTCTCGAGTTGGGGCAGGTGCTCTCGACTTACGACGGGGACCTCAGGGACCCGCTCTGGTGGCCTCAGGAAAGGCCAGTCCCCATGCGAGTTCCTCGGGGGCCTCTCGGGATTCCTCTCCCGTCGATGCCGGGGCCTAAGACCTTGTGTGGAGTCGGGGCCGGAACCTGAGGATTCCTCTCCAGTGCTGACATGGATCTTGGGCTACTTCTGGAGTCTCCCCAGGGGAGTCAGTCCTCGTCTCGAATGCGGGCATGCACTTGCGCTTTCCTCCAGAGCGGTAGCAGCAGTGTCACGCAGTCCGCCGCGTGGATCAAAGGATCTATGGTTTTCCCTCGAGTCTTTCCCACGAGGCTTTCCCACGAGGCTTTCCCACAGGGCTGTCCCACGTGCACACGTGGTGGGAGTCGATCCTCGGCTTGAACGTCAAGGCAGTGCAGGGAAAACAGGTTCCTCTGGAATGGACTGACACATCTGGGGGACTCTTGGAATGGTGGAACGACCCTGGAGTTCCTCTCGCCTTTCCTGTGGAAAGCGCCTCCACTTGAGATGCGACGGGAACGCCGGGAATTCTTTCCCTACGAAACAGGGAAAGGATCCCTCATCTCGAGCTAGGAGGCGGAAACGGGGCTCCCCTGGATGTGTGCGGACCCTCTTGCTTCCTCTCGAGTGGAGACGGGTATGTCGGGGAACTTCTTGAGTTGCAGCAAGGGTGTGAAGGACACTTTGGAAGTTCCAGTGGTTAGATTTGATTAGCCTCGAGAAGCCTCAGCAGAAATGGGCCTCATCTCGCCTGGAGGGCAAAACCTCCTGGATTTTCTCGAGTTGCGGCAGGTGCTCTCGACTTACGACGGGGACCTCAGGGACCCGCTCTGGTGGCCTCAGGAAAGGCCAGTCCCCATGCGAGTTCCTCGGGGGCCTCTCGGGATTCCTCTCCCTTCGATGCCGGGGCCTAAGACCTTGTGTGGAGTCGGGGCCGGAACCTGAGGATTCCTCTCCAGTGCTGACATGGATCTTGGGGTACTTCTGGAGTCTCCCCACGGGAGTCAGTCCTCGTCTCGAATGCGGGCATACACTTGCGCTTTCCTCCAGAGCGGTAGCAGCAGTGTCACGCAATCCGCCGCGTGGATCAAAGGATCTATGGTTTTCCCTCGAGTCTTTCCCACGAGGCTTTCCCACGAGGCTTTCCCACAGGGCTGTCCCACGTGCACACGTGGTGGGAGTCGATCCTCATCTTGAACGTCAAGGCAGTGCAGGGAAAACAGGTTCCTCTGGAATGGACTGACACATCTGGGGGACTCTTGGAATGGTGGCACGACCCTGGAGTTCCTCTCCACTTTCCTGTGGAGAGCGCCTCCTCTTGAGATGCGACGGGAACGCCGGGAATTCTTTCCCTACGAAACAGGGAAAGGATCCCTCATCTCGAGCTAGGAGGCGGAAACGGGGCTCCCCTGGATGTGTGCGGGACCCCACGTGCTTCCTCTCGAGTGGAGACGGGTATGTCGGGGAACAACTTGAGTTGCAGCAAGGGTGTGAAGGACCCTTTGAAGTTCCAGTGGTTAGACGTGATTAGCCTCGAGAAGCCTCAGCGGAAATGGGCCTCATCTCGCCTGGAGGGCAAAACCTCCTGGATTTTCTCGAGTTGCGGCAGGTGCTCTCGACTTACGACGGGGACCTCAGGGACCCGCTCTGGTGGCCTCAGGAAAGGCCAGTCCCCATGCGAGTTCCTCGGGGGCCTCTCGGGATTCCTCTCCCGTCGATGCCGGGGCCTAAGACCTTGTGTGGAGTCGGGGCCGGAACCTGAGGATTCCTCTCCAGTGCTGACATGGATCTTGGGGTACTTCTGGAGTCTCCCCAGGGGAGTCAGTCCTCGTCTCGAATGCGGGCATGCACTTGCGCTTTCCTCCAGAGCGGTAGCAGCAGTGTCACGCAGTCCGCCGCGTGGATCAAAGGATCTATGGTTTTCCCTCGAGTCTTTCCCACGAGGCTTTCCCACGAGGCTTTCCCACAGGGCTGTCCCACGTGCACACGTGGTGGGAGTCGATCCTCGGCTTGAACGTCAAGGCAGTGCAGGGAAAACAGGTTCCTCTGGAATGGACTGACACATCTGGGGGACTCTTGGAATGGTGGCACGACCCTGGAGTTCCTCTCGCCTTTCCTGTGGAGAGCGCCTCCTCTTGAGATGCGACGGGAACGCCGGGAATTCTTTCCCTAGGAAACAGGGAAAGGATCCCTCATCTCGAGCTAGGAGGCGGAAACGGGGCTCCCCTGGATGTGTGCGGGACCCCACGTGCTTCCTCTCGAGTGGAGACGGGTATGTCGGGGAACTTCTTGAGTTGCAGCAAGGGTGTGAAGGACCCTTTGGAAGTTCCAGTGGTTAGACGTGATTAGCCTCGAGAAGCCTCAGCGGAAATGGGCCTCATCTCGCCTGGAGGGCAAAACCTCCTGGATTTTCTCGAGTTGCGGCAGGTGCTCTCGACTTACGACGGGGACCTCAGGGACCCGCTCTGGTGGCCTCAGGAAAGGCCAGTCCCCATGCGAGTTCCTCGCGGGCCTCTCGGGATTCCTCTCCCGTCGATGCCGGGGCCTAAGACCTTGTGTGGAGTCGGGGCAGGAACCTGAGGATTCCTCTCCAGTGCTGACATGGATCTTGGGGTACTTCTGGAGTCTCCCCAGGGGAGTCAGTCCTCGTCTCGAATGCGGGCATGCACTTGCGCTTTCCTCCAGAGCGGTAGCAGCAGTGTCATGCAGTCCACCGCGTGGATCAAATGATCTATGGTTTTCCCTCGAGTCTTTCCCACGAGGCTTTCCCACGAGGCTTTCCCACAGGGCTGTCCCACGTGCACACGTGGTGGGAGTCGATCCTCGGCTTGAACGTCAAGGCAGTGCAGGGAAAACAGGTTCCTCTGGAATAGACTGACACATCTGGGGGACTCTTGGAATTGTGGCACGACCCTGGAGTTCCTCTCGCCTTTCCTGTTGAGAGCGCCTCCTCTTGAGATGCGACGGGAACGCCGGGAATTCTTTCCCTACGAAACAGGGAAAGGATCCCTCATCTCGAGCTAGGAGGCGGAAACGGGGCTCCCCTGGATGTGTGCGGGACCCTCGTGCTTCCTCTCGAGTGGAGACGGGTATGTCGGGGAACTTCTTGAGTTGCAGCAAGGGTGAGAAGGACCCTTTGGATGTTCCAGTGGTTAGATGTGATTAGCCTCGAGAAGCCTCAGCGGAAATGGGCCTCATCTCGCCTGGAGGGCAAAACCTCCTGGATTTTCTCGAGTTGCGGCAGGTGCTCTCGACTAACGACGGGGACCTCAGGGACCCGCTCTGGTGGCCTCAGGAAAGGCCAGTCCCCATGCGAGTTCCTCGGGGGCCTCTCGGGATTCCTCTCCCGTCGATGCCGGGGCCTAAGACCTTGTGTGGAGTCGGGGCCGGAACCTGAGGATTGCTCTCCAGTGCTGACATGGATCTTGGGGTACTTCTGGAGTCTCCCCAGGGGAGTCAGTCCTCGTCTCGAATGCGGGCATGCACTTGCGCTTTCCTCCAGAGCGGTAGCAGCAGTGTCACGCAGTCCGCCGCGTGGATCAAAGGATCTATGGTTTTCCCTCGAGTCTTTCCCACGAGGCTTTCCCACGAGGCTTTCCCACAGGGCTGTCCCACGTGCACACGTGGTGGGAGTCGATCCTCGGCTTGAACTCAAGGCAGTGCAGGGAAAACAGGTTCCTCTGGAATGGACTGACACATCTGGGGGACTCTTGGAATGGTGGCACGACCCTGGAGTTCCTCTCGCCTTTCCTGTGGAGAGCGCCTCCTCTTGAGATGCGACGGGAACGCCGGGAATTCTTTCCCTACGAAACAGGGAAAGGATCCCTCATCTCGAGCTAGGAGGCGGAAACGGGGCTCCCCTGGATGTGTGCGGGACACCACGTGCTTCCTCTCGAGTGGAGACGGGTATGTCGGGGAACTTCTTGAGTTGCAGCAAGGGTGTGAAGGACCCTTTGGAAGTTCCAGTGGTTAGACGTGATTAGCCTCGAGAAGCCTCAGCGGAAATGGGCCTCATCTCGCCTGGAGGGCAAAACCTCCTGGATTTTCTCGAGTTGCGGCAGGTGCTCTCGACTTACGACGGGGACCTCAGGGACCCGCTCTGGTGGCCTCAGGAAAGGCCAGTCCCCATGCGAGTTCCTCGCGGGCCTCTCGGGATTCCTCTCCCGTCGATGCCGGGGCCTAAGACCTTGTGTGGAGTCGGGGCAGGAACCTGAGGATTCCTCTCCAGTGCTGACATGGATCTTGGGGTACTTCTGGAGTCTCCCCAGGGGAGTCAGTCCTCGTCTCGAATGCGGGCATGCACTTGCGCTTTCCTCCAGAGCGGTAGCAGCAGTGTCATGCAGTCCACCGCGTGGATCAAATGATCTATGGTTTTCCCTCGAGTCTTTCCCACGAGGCTTTCCCACGAGGCTTTCCCACAGGGCTGTCCCACGTGCACACGTGGTGGGAGTCGATCCTCGGCTTGAACGTCAAGGCAGTGCAGGGAAAACAGGTTCCTCTGGAATAGACTGACACATCTGGGGGACTCTTGGAATGGTGGCACGACCCTGGAGTTCCTCTCGCCTTTCCTGTGGAGAGCGCCTCCACTTGAGATGCGACGGGAACGCCGGGAATTCTTTCCCTACGAAACAGGGAAAAGATCCCTCATCTCGAGCTAGGAGGCGGAAACGGGGCTCCCCTGGATGTGTGCGGACCCTCTTGCTTCCTCTCGAGTGGAGACGGGTATGTCGGGGAACTTCTTGAGTTGCAGCAAGGGTGTGAAGGACACTTTGGAAGTTCCAGTGGTTAGATTTGATTAGCCTCGAGAAGCCTCAGCGGAAATGGGCCTCATCTCGCCTGGAGGGCAAAACCTCCTGGATTTTCTCGAGTTGCGGCAGGTGCTCTCGACTTACGACGGGGACCTCAGGGACCCGCTCTGGTGGCCTCAGGAAAGGCCAGTCCCCATGCGAGTTCCTCGGGGGCCTCTCGGGATTCCTCTCCCGTCGATGCCGGGGCCTAAGACCTTGTTTGGAGTCGGGGCCGGAACCTGAGGATTCCTCTCCAGTGCTGACATGGATCTTGGGGTACTTCTGGAGTCTCCCCAGGGGAGTCAGTCCTCGTCTCGAATGCGGGCATGCACTTGCGCTTTCCGCCAGAGCGGTAGCAGCAGTGTCACGCAATCCGCCGCGTGGATCAAAGGATCTATGGTTTTCCCTCGAGTCTTTCCCACGAGGCTTTCCCACGAGGCTTTCCCACAGGGCTGTCCCACGTGCACACGTGGTGGGAGTCGATCCTCAGCTTGAACGTCAAGGCAGTGCAGGGAAAACAGGTTCCTCTGGCATGGACTGACACATCTGGGGGACTCTTGGAATTGTGGCACGACCCTGGAGTTCCTCTCGCCTTTCCTGTGGAGAGCGCCTCCTCTTGAGATGCGACGGGAACGCCGGGAATTCTTTCCCTACGAAACAGGGAAAGGATCCCTCATCTCGAGCTAGGAGGCGGAAACGGGGCTCCCCTGGATGTGTGCGGGACCCTCGTGCTTCCTCTCGAGTGGAGACGTGTATGTCGGGGAACTTCTTGAGTTGAAGCAAGGGTGAGAAGGACCCTTTGGATGTTCCAGTGGTTAGATGTGATTAGCCTCGAGAAGCCTCAGCGGAAATGGGCCTCATCTCGCCTGGAGGGCAAAACCTCCTGGATTTTCTCGAGTTGCGGCAGGTGCTCTCGACTAACGACGGGGACCTCAGGGACCCGCTCTGGTGGCCTCAGGAAAGGCCAGTCCCCATGCGAGTTCCTCGGGGGCCTCTCGGGATTCCTCTCCCGTCGATGCCGGGGCCTAAGACCTTGTGTGGAGTCGGGGCCGGAACCTGAGGATTGCTCTCCAGTGCTGACATGGATCTTGGGGTACTTCTGGAGTCTCCCCAGGGGAGTCAGTCCTCGTCTCGAATGCGGGCATGCACTTGCGCTTTCCTCCAGAGCGGTAGCAGCAGTGTCACGCAGTCCGCCGCGTGGATCAAAGGATCTATGGTTTTCCCTCGAGTCTTTCCCACGAGGCTTTCCCACGAGGCTTTCCCACAGGGCTGTCCCACGTGCACACGTGGTGGGAGTCGATCCTCGGCTTGAACTCAAGGCAGTGCAGGGAAAACAGGTTCCTCTGGAATGGACTGACACATCTGGGGGACTCTTGGAATGGTGCCACGACCCTGGAGTTCCTCTCGCCTTTCCTGTGGAGAGCGCCTCCTCTTGAGATGCGACGGGAACGCCGGGAATTCTTTCCCTACGAAACAGGGAAAGGATCCCTCATCTCGACCTAGGAGGCGGAAACGGGGCTCCCCTGGATGTGTGCGGGACCCTCGTGCTTCCTCTCGAGTGGAGACGGGTATGTCGCGGAACTGCTTGAGTTGCAGCAAGGGTGTGAAGGACCCTTTGGAAGTTCCAGTGGTTAGATGTGATTAGCCTCGAGAAGCCTCAGCGGAAATGGGCCTCATCTCGCCTGGAGGGCAAAACCTCCTGGATTTTCTCGAGTTGCGGCAGGTGCTCTCGACTTACGCCGGGGACCTCAGGGACCCGCTCTGGTGGCCTCAGGAAAGGCCAGTCCCCATGCGAGTTCCTCGGGGGCCTCTCGGGATTCCTCTCCCGTCGATGCCGGGGCCTAAGACCTTGTTTGGAGTCGGGGCAGGAACCTGAGGATTCCTCTCCAGTGCTGGCATGGATCTTGGGGTACTTCTGGAGTCTCCCCAGGGGAGTCAGTCCTCGTCTCGAAGGCGGGCATGCACTTGCGCTTTCCTCCAGAGCGGTAGCAGCAGTGTCACGCAGTCCGCCGCGTGGATCAAAGGATCTATGGTTTTCCCTCGAGTCTTTCCCACGAGGCTTTCCCACGAGGCTTTCCCACAGGGCTGTCCCACGTGCACACGTGGTGGGAGTCGATCCTCAGCTTGAACGTCAAGGCAGTGCAGGGAAAACAGGTTCCTCTGGAATGGACTGACACATCTGGGGGACTCTTGGAATTGTGGCACGACCCTGGAGTTCCTCTCGCCTTTCCTGTGGAGAGCGCCTCCTCTTGAGATGCGACGGGAACGCCGGGAATTCTTTCCCTACGAAACAGGAAAAGGATCCCTCATCTCGACCTAGGAGGCGGAAACGGGGCTCCCCTGGATGTGTGCGGGACCCTCGTGCTTCCTCTCGAGTGGAGATGGGTATGTCGCGGAACTGCTTGAGTTGCAGCAAGGGTGTGAAGGACCCTTTGGAAGTTCCAGTGGTTAGATGTGATTAGCCTCGAGAAGCCTCAGCGGAAATGGGCCTCATCTCGCCTGGAGGGCAAAACCTCCTGGATTTTCTCGAGTTGCGGCAGGTGCTCTCGACTTACGACGGGGACCTCAGGGACCCGCTCTGGTGGCCTCAGGAAAGGCCAGTCCCCATGCGAGTTCCTCGGGGGCCTCTCGGGATTCCTCTCCCGTCGATGCCGGGGCCTAAGACCTTGTGTGGAGTCGGGGCCGGAACCTGAGGATTCCTCTCCAGTACTGACATGGATCTTGGGGTACTTCTGGAGTCTCCCCAGGGGAGTCAGTCCTCGTCTCGAATGCGGGCATGCACTTGCGCTTTCCTCCAGAGCGGTAGCAGCAGTGTCACGCAGTCCGCCGCGTGGATCAAAGGATCTATGGTTTTCCCTCGAGTCTTTCCCACGAGGCTTTCCAACGAGGCTTTCCCACATTTCTGTCCCACGTGCACACGTGGTGGGAGTCGATCCTCGGCTTGAACGTCAAGGAAGTGCAGGGAAAACAGGTTCCTCTGGAATGGACGGACACATCTGGGGGACTCTTGGAATGGTGGCACGACCCTGGAGTTCCTCTCGCCTTTCCTGTGGAGAGCGCCACCTCTTGAGATGCGACGGGAACGCCGGGAATTCTTTCCCTGGGAAACAGGGAAAGGATAACTCATCTCGAGCTAGGAGGCGGAAACGGGGCTCCCCTGGATGTGTGCGGGACCCCACGTGCTTCCTCTCGAGTGGAGACGGGTATGTCGGGGAACAACTTGAGTTGCAGCAAGGGTGTGAAGGACCCTTTGGAAGTTCCAGTGGTTAGACGTGATTAGCCTCGAGAAGCCTCAGCGGAAATGGGCCTCATCTCGCCTTGAGGGCAAAACCTCCTGGATTTTCTCGAGTTGCGGCAGGTGCTCTCGACTTACGACGGGGACCTCAGGGACCCGCTCTGGTGGCCTCAGGAAAGGTCAGTCCCCATGCGAGTTCCTCGGGGGCCTCTCGGGATTCCTCTCCCGTAGATGCCGGGGCCTAAGACCTTGTGTGGAGTCGGGGCCGGAACCTGAGGATTCCTCTCCAGTGCTGACATGGATCTTGGGGTACTTCTGGAGTCTCCCCAGGGGAGTCAGTCCTCGTCTCGAATGCGGGCATGCACTTGCGATTTCCTCCAGGGCGGTAGCAGCAGTGTCACGCAGTCCGCCGCGTGGATCAAAGGATCTATGGTTTTCCCTCGAGTCTTTCCCACGAGGCTTTCCCACGAGGCTTTCCCACAGGGCTGTCCCACGTGCACACGTGGTGGGAGTCGATCCTCGGCTTGAACGTCAAGGCAGTGCAGGGAAAACAGGTTCCTCTGGAATGGACTGACACATCTGGGGGACTCGTGGAATGGTGGCACGACCCTGGAGTTCCTCTCGCCTTTCCTGTGGAGAGCGCCTCCACTTGAGATGCGACGGGAACGCCGGGAATTCTTTCCCTTCGAAACAGGGAAAGGATCCCTCATCTCGAGCTAGGAGGCGGAAACGGGGCTCCCCTGGATGTGTGCGGGACCCCACGTGCTTCCTCTCGAGTGGTGACGGGTATGTCGGGGAACAACTTGAGTTGCAGCAAGGGTGTGAAGGACCCTTTGAAGTTCCAGTGGTTAGACGTGATTAGCCTCGAGAAGCCTCAGCGGAAATGGGCCTCATCTCGCCTGGAGGGCAAAACCTCCTGGATTTTCTCGAGTTGCGGCAGGTGCTCTCGACTTACGACGGGGACCTCAGGGACCCGCTCTGGTGGCCTCAGGAAAGGCCAGTCCCCATGCGAGTTCCTCGGGGGCCTCTCGGGATTCCTCTCCCGTCGATGCCGGGGCCTAAGACCTTGTGTGGAGTCGGGGCCGGAACCTGAGGATTCCTCTCCAGTGCTGACATGGATCTTGGGGTACTTCTGGAGTCTCCCCAGGGGAGTCAGTCCTCGTCTCGAATGCGGGCATGCACTTGCGCTTTCCTCCAGAGCGGTAGCAGCAGTGTCACGCAGTCCGCCGCGTGGATCAAAGGATCTATGGTTTTCCCTCGAGTCTTTCCCACGAGGCTTTCCCACGAGGCTTTCCCACAGGGCTGTCCCACGTGCACACGTGGTGGGAGTCGATCCTCGGCTTGAACGTCAAGGCAGTGCAGGGAAAACAGGTTCCTCTGGAATGGACTGACACATCTGGGGGACTCTTGGAATGGTGGCACGACCCTGGAGTTCCTCTCGCCTTTCCTGTGGAGAGCGCCTCCTCTTGAGATGCGACGGGAACGCCGGGAATTCTTTCCCTACGAAACAGGGAAAGGATCCCTCATCTCGAGCTAGGAGGCGGAAACGGGGCTCCCCTGGATGTGTGCGGGACACCACGTGCTTCCTCTCGAGTGGAGACGGGTATGTCGGGGAACTTCTTGAGTTGCAGCAAGGGTGTGAAGGACACTTTGGAAGTTCCAGTGGTTAGACGTGATTAGCCTCGAGAAGCCTCAGCGGAAATGGGCCTCATCTCGCCTGGAGGGCAAAACCTCCTGGATTTTCTCGAGTTGCGGCAGGTGCTCTCGACTTACGACGGGGACCTCAGGGACCCGCTCTGGTGGCCTCAGGAAAGGCCAGTCCCCATGCGAGTTCCTCGCGGGCCTCTCGGGATTCCTCTCCCGTCGATGCCGGGGCCTAAGACCTTGTGTGGAGTCGGGGCAGGAACCTGAGGATTCCTCTCCAGTGCTGACATGGATCTTGGGGTACTTCTGGAGTCTCCCCAGGGGAGTCAGTCCTCGTCTCGAATGCGGGCATGCACTTGCGCTTTCCTCCAGAGCGGTAGCAGCAGTGTCATGCAGTCCACCGCGTGGATCAAATGATCTATGGTTTTCCCTCGAGTCTTTCCCACGAGGCTTTCCCACGAGGCTTTCCCACAGGGCTGTCCCACGTGCACACGTGGTGGGAGTCGATCCTCGGCTTGAACGTCAAGGCAGTGCAGGGAAAACAGGTTCCTCTGGAATAGACTGACACATCTGGGGGACTCTTGGAATGGTGGCACGACCCTGGAGTTCCTCTCGCCTTTCCTGTGGAGAGCGCCTCCACTTGAGATGCGACGGGAACGCCGGGAATTCTTTCCCTACGAAACAGGGAAAAGATCCCTCATCTCGAGCTAGGAGGCGGAAACGGGGCTCCCCTGGATGTGTGCGGACCCTCTTGCTTCCTCTCGAGTGGAGACGGGTATGTCGGGGAACTTCTTGAGTTGCAGCAAGGGTGTGAAGGACACTTTGGAAGTTCCAGTGGTTAGATTTGATTAGCCTCGAGAAGCCTCAGCGGAAATGGGCCTCATCTCGCCTGGAGGGCAAAACCTCCTGGATTTTCTCGAGTTGCGGCAGGTGCTCTCGACTTACGACGGGGACCTCAGGGACCCGCTCTGGTGGCCTCAGGAAAGGCCAGTCCCCATGCGAGTTCCTCGGGGGCCTCTCGGGATTCCTCTCCCGTCGATGCCGGGGCCTAAGACCTTGTTTGGAGTCGGGGCAGGAACCTGAGGATTCCTCTCCAGTGCTGACATGGATCTTGGGGTACTTCTGGAGTCTCCCCAGGGGAGTCAGTCCTCGTCTCGAATGCGGGCATGCACTTGCGCTTTCCTCCAGAGCGGTAGCAGCAGTGTCACGCAATCCCCCGCGTGGATCAAAGGATCTATGGTTTTCCCTCGAGTCTTTCCCACGAGGCTTTCCCACGAGGCTTTCCCACAGGGCTGTCCCACGTGCACACGTGGTGGGAGTCGATCCTCAGCTTGAACGTCAAGGCAGTGCAGGGAAAACAGGTTCCTCTGGCATGGACTGACACATCTGGGGGACTCTTGGAATTGTGGCACGACCCTGGAGTTCCTCTCGCCTTTCCTGTGGAGAGCGCCTCCTCTTGAGATGCGACGGGAACGCCGGGAATTCTTTCCCTACGAAACAGGGAAAGGATCCCTCATCTCGAGCTAGGAGGCGGAAACGGGGCTCCCCTGGATGTGTGCGGGACCCTCGTGCTTCCTCTCGAGTGGAGACGGGTATGTCGGGGAACTTCTTGAGTTGCAGCAAGGGTGAGAAGGACCCTTTGGATGTTCCAGTGGTTAGATGTGATTAGCCTCGAGAAGCCTCAGCGGAAATGGGCCTCATCTCGCCTGGAGGGCAAAACCTCCTGGATTTTCTCGAGTTGCGGCAGGTGCTCTCGACTAACGACGGGGACCTCAGGGACCCGCTCTGGTGGCCTCAGGAAAGGCCAGTCCCCATGCGAGTTCCTCGGGGGCCTCTCGGGATTCCTCTCCCATCGATGCCGGGGCCTAAGACCTTGTGTGGAGTCGGGGCCGGAACCTGAGGATTGCTCTCCAGTGCTGACATGGATCTTGGGGTACTTCTGGAGTCTCCCCAGGGGAGTCAGTCCTCGTCTCGAATGCGGGCATGCACTTGCGCTTTCCTCCAGAGCGGTAGCAGCAGTGTCACGCAGACCGCCGCGTGGATCAAAGGATCTATGGTTTTCCCTCGAGTCTTTCCCACGAGGCTTTCCCACGAGGCTTTCCCACAGGGCTGTCCCACGTGCACACGTGGTGGGAGTCGATCCTCGGCTTGAACTCAAGGCAGTGCAGGGAAAACAGGTTCCTCTGGAATGGACTGACACATCTGGGGGACTCTTGGAATGGTGCCACGACCCTGGAGTTCCTCTCGCCTTTCCTGTGGAGAGCGCCTCCTCTTGAGATGCGACGGGAACGCCGGGAATTCTTTCCCTACGAAACAGGGAAAGGATCCCTCATCTCGACCTAGGAGGCGGAAACGGGGCTCCCCTGGATGTGTGCGGGACCCTCGTGCTTCCTCTCGAGTGGAGACGGGTATGTCGCGGAACTGCTTGAGTTGCAGCAAGGGTGTGAAGGACCCTTTGGAAGTTCCAGTGGTTAGATGTGATTAGCCTCGAGAAGCCTCAGCGGAAATGGGCCTCATCTCGCCTGGAGGGCAAAACCTCCTGGATTTTCTCGAGTTGCGGCAGGTGCTCTCGACTTACGCCGGGGACCTCAGGGACCCGCTATGGTGGCCTCAGGAAAGGCCAGTCCCCATGCGAGTTCCTCGGGGGCCTCTCGGGATTCCTCTCCCGTCGATGCCGGGGCCTAAGACCTTGTTTGGAGTCGGGGCAGGAACCTGAGGATTCCTCTCCAGTGCTGACATGGATCTTGGGGTACTTCTGGAGTCTCCCCAGGGGAGTCAGTCCTCGTCTCGAAGGCGGGCATGCACTTGCGCTTTCCTCCAGAGCGGTAGCAGCAGTGTCACGCAGTCCGCCGCGTGGATCAAAGGATCTATGGTTTTCCCTCGAGTCTTTCCCACGAGGCTTTCCCACGAGGCTTTCCCACAGGGCTGTCCCACGTGCACACGTGGTGGGAGTCGATCCTCAGCTTGAACGTCAAGGCAGTGCAGGGAAAACAGGTTCCTCTGGAATGGACTGACACATCTGGGGGACTCTTGGAATTGTGGCACGACCCTGGAGTTCCTCTCGCCTTTCCTGTGGAGAGCGCCTCCTCTTGAGATGCGACGGGAACGCCGGGAATTCTTTCCCTACGAAACAGGGAAAGGATCCCTCATCTCGACCTAGGAGGCGGAAACGGGGCTCCCCTGGATGTGTGCGGGACCCTCGTGCTTCCTCTCGAGTGGAGACGGGTATGTCGGGGAACTTCTTGAGTTGCAGCAAGGGTGAGAAGGACCCTTTGGATGTTCCAGTGGTTAGATGTGATTAGCCTCGAGAAGCCTCAGCGGAAATGGGCCTCATCTCGCCTGGAGGGCAAAACCTCCTGGATTTTCTCGAGTTGCGGCAGGTGCTCTCGACTAACGACGGGGACCTCAGGGACCCGCACTGGTGGCGTCAGGAAAGCCAGTCCCCATGCGAGTTCCTCGGGGGCCTCTCGGGATTCCTCTCCCGTCGATGCCGGGGCCTAAGACCTTGTGTGGAGTCGGGGCCGGAACCTGAGGATTCCTCTCCAGTGCTGACATGGATCTTGGGGTACTTCTGAGAGTCTCCCCAGGGGAGTCAGTCCTCGTCTCGAATGTGGGCATGCACTTGCGCTTTCCTCCAGAGCGGTAGCAGCAGTGTCATGCAGTCCACCGCGTGGATCAAAGGATATATGCTTTTCCCTCGAGTCTTTCCCACGAGGCTTTCCCACGAGGCTTTCCCACAGGGCTGTCCCACGTGCACACGTGGTGGGAGTCGATCCTCGGCTTGAACGTCAAGGCAGTGCAGGGAAAACAGGTTCCTCTGGAATGGACTGACACATCTGGGGGACTCTTGGAATGGTGGCACGACCCTGGAGTTCCTCACGCCTTTCCTGTGGAGAGCGCCTCCTCTTGAGATGCGACGGGAACGCCGGGAATTCTTTCCCTACGAAACAGGGAAAGGATCCCTCATCTCGAGCTAGGAGGCGGAAACGGGGCTCCCCTGGATGTGTGCGGGACCCCACGTGCTTCCTCTCGAGTGGAGACGGGTATATCGGGGAACTTCTTGAGTTGCAGCAAGGGTGTGAAGGACCCTTTGGAAGTTCCAGTGGTTAGACGTGATTAGCCTCGAGAAGCCTCAGCGGAAATGGGCCTCATCTCGCCTGGAGGGCAAAACCTCCTGGATTTTCTCGAGTTGCGGCAGGTGCTCTCGACTTACGACGGGGACCTCGGGGACCCGCTCTGGTGGCCTCAGGAAAGGCCAGTCCCCATGCGAGTTCCTCGGGGGCCTCTCGGGATTCCTCTCCCGTCGATGCCGGGGCCTAAGACCTTGTGTGGAGTCGGGGCTGGAACCTGAGGATTCCTCTCCAGTGCTGACATGGATCTTGGGGTACTTCTGGAGTCTCCCCAGGGGAGTCAGTCCTCGTCTTGAATGCGGGCATGCACTTGCGCTTTCCTCCAGAGCGGTAGCAGCAGTGTCACGCAGTCCGCCGCGTGGATCAAAGGATCTATGGTTTTCCCTCGAGTCTTTCCCACGAGGCTTTCCAACGAGGCTTTCCCACAGGGCTGTCCCACGTGCACACGTGGTGGGAGTCGATCCTCGGCTTGAACGTCAAGGCAGTGCAGGGAAAACAGGTTCCTCTGGAATGGACTGACACATCTGGGGGACTCTTGGAATGGTGGCACGACCCTGGAGTTCCTCTCGCCTTTCCTGTGGAGAGCGCCACCTCTTGAGATGCGACGGGAACGCCGGGAATTCTTTCCCTAGGAAACAGGGAAAGGATCCCTCATCTCGAGCTAGGAGGTGGAAACGGGGTTCCCCTGGATGTGTGCGGGACCCCACGTGTTTCCTCTCGAGTGGAGACGGGTATGTCGGGGAACTTCTTGAGTTGCAGCAAGGGTGTGAAGGACCCTTTGGAAGTTCCAGTGGTTAGACGTGATTAGCCTCGAGAAGCCTCAGCGGAAATGGGCCTCATCTCGCCTGGAGGGCAAATCCTCCTGGATTTTCTCGAGTTGCGGCAGGTGCTCTCGACTTACGACGGGGACCTCAGGGACCCGCTCTGGTGGCCTCAGGAAAGGCCAGTCCCCATGCGAGTTCCTCGGGGGCCTCTCGGGATTCCTCTCCCGTCGATGCCGGGGCCTAAGACCTTGTGTGGAGTCGGGGCCGGAACCTGAGGATTCCTCTCCAGTGCTGACATGGATCTTGGGGTACTTCTGGAGTCTCCCCAGGGGAGTCAGTCCTCGTCTCGAATGCGGGCATGCACTTGCGCTTTCCTCCAGAGCGGTAGCAGCAGTGTCACGCAGTCCGCCGCGTGGATCAAAGGATCTATGGTTTTCCCTCGAGTCTTTCCCACGAGGCTTTCCCACGAGGCTTTCCCACAGGGCTGTCCCACGTGCACACGTGGTGGGAGTCGATCCTCGGCTTGAACGTCAAGGCAGTGCAGGGAAAACAGGTTCCTCTGGAATGGACTGACACATCTGGGGGACTCGTGGAATGGTGGCCCGACCCTGGAGTTCCTCTCGCCTTTCCTGTGGAGAGCGCCTCCTCTTGAGATGCGACGGGAACGCCGGGAATTCTTTCCCTAGGAAACAGGGAAAGGATCCCTCATCTCGAGGTAGGAGGCGGAAACGGGGCACCCCTGGATGTGTGCGGGACCCCACGTGCTTCCTCTCCAGTGGAGACTGGTATGTCGGGGAACAACTTGAGTTGCAGCAAGGGTGTGAAGGACCCTTTGGAAGTTCCAGTGGTTAGACGTGATTAGCCTCGAGAAGCCTCAGCGGAAATGGGCCTCATGTCGCCTGGAGGGCAAAACCTCCTGGATTTTCTCGAGTTGCAGCAGGTGCTCTCGACTTACGACGGGGACCTCAGGGACCCGCTCTGGTGGCCTCAGGAAAGGCCAGTCCCCATGCGAGTTCCTCGGGGGCCTCTCGGGATTCCTCTCCCGTCGATGCCGGGGCCTAAGACCTTGTGTGGAGTCGGGGCCGGAACCTGAGGATTCCTCTCCAGTGCTGACATGGATCTTGGGGTACTTCTGGAGTCTCCCCAGGGGAGTCAGTCCTCGTCTCGAATGCGGGCATGCACTTGCGCTTTCCTCCAGAGCGGTAGCAGCAGTGTCACGCAGTCCGCCGCGTGGATCAAAGGATCTATGGTTTTCCCTCGAGTCTTTCCCACGAGGCTTTCCCACAGGGCTGTCCCACGTGCACACGTGGTGGGAGTCGATCCTCGGCTTGAACGTCAAGGCAGTGCAGAGAAAACAGGTTCCTCTGGAATGGACTGACACATCTGGGGGACTCTTGGAATGGTGCCACGACCCTGGAGTTCCTCTCGCCTTTCCTGTGGAGAGCGCCTCCTCTTGAGATGCGACGGGAACGCCGGGAATTCTTTCCCTACGAAACAGGGAAAGGATCCCTCATCTCGAGCTAGGAGGCGGAAACGGGGCTCCCCTGGATGTGTGCGGGACACCACGTGCTTCCTCTCGAGTGGAGACGGGTATGTCGGGGAACTTCTTGAGTTGCAGCAAGGGTGTGAAGGACCCTTTGGAAGTTCCAGTGGTTAGACGTGATTAGCCTCGAGAAGCCTCAGCGGAAATGGGCCTCATCTCGCCTGGAGGGCAAAACCTCCTGGATTTTCTCGAGTTGCGGCAGGTGCTCTCGACTTACGACGGGGACCTCAGGGACCCGCTCTGGTGGCCTCAGGAAAGGCCAGTCCCCATGCGAGTTCCTCGGGGGCCTCTCGGGATTCCTCTCCCGTCGATGCCGGGGCCTAAGGCCTTGTGTGGAGTCAGGGCAGGAACCTGAGGATTCCTCTCCAGTGCTGACATGGATCTTGGGGTACTTCTGGAGTCTCCCCAGGGGAGTCAGTCCTCGTCTCGAATGCGGGCATGCACTTGCGCTTTCCTCCAGAGCGGTAGCAGCAGTGTCACGCAGTCCGCCGCGTGGATCAAAGGATCTATGGTTTTCCCTCGAGACTTTCCCACGAGGCTTTCCCACGAGGCTTTCCCACAGGGCTGTCCCACGTGCACACGTGGTGGGAGTCGATCCTCGGCTTGAACTCAAGGAAGTGCAGGGAAAACAGGTTCCTCTGGAATGGACTGACACATCTGGGGGACTCGTGGAATGGTGGCACGACCCTGGAGTTCCTCTCGCCTTTCCTGTGGAGAGCGCCTCCACTTGAGATGCGACGGGAACGCCGGGAATTCTTTCCCTTCGAAACAGGGAAAGGATCCCTCATCTCGAGCTAGGAGGCGGAAACGGGGCTCCCCTGGATGTGTGCGGGACCCCACGTGCTTCCTCTCGAGTGGAGACTGGTATGTCGGGGAACAACTTGAGTTGCAGCAAGGGTGTGAAGGACCCTTTGGAAGTTCCAGTGGTTAGACGTGATTAGCCTCGAGAAGCCTCAGCGGAAATGGGCCTCATCTCGCCTGGAGGGCAAAACGTCCTGGATTTTCTCGAGTTGCGGCAGGTGCTCTCGACTTACGACGGGGACCTCAGGGACCCGCTCTGGTGGCCTCAGGAAAGGCCAGTCCCCATGCGAGTTCCTCGGGGGCCTCTCGGGATTCCTCTCCCGTCGATGCCGGGGCCTAAGACCTTGTGTGGAGTCGGGGCCGGAACCTGAGGATTCCTCTCCTGTGCTGACATGGATCTTGGGGTACTTCTGGAGTCTCCCCAGGGGAGTCAGTCCTCGTCTCGAATGCGGGCATGCACTTGCGCTTTCCTCCAGAGCGGTAGCAGCAGTGTCACGCAGTCCGCCGCGTGGATCAAAGGATCTATGGTTTTCCCTCGAGTCTTTCCCACGAGGCTTTCCCACAGGGCTGTCCCACGTGCACACCTGGTGGGAGTCGATCCTCGGCTTGAACGTCAAGGCAGTGCAGGGAAAACAGGTTCCTCTGGAATGGACTGACACATCTGGGGGACTCTTGGAATGGTGCCACGACCCTGGAGTTCCTCTCGCCTTTCCTGTGGAGAGCGCCTCCTCTTGAGATGCGACGGGAACGCCGGGAATTCTTTCCCTACGAAACAGGGAAAGGATCCCTCATCTCGAGCTAGGAGGCGGAAACGGGGCTCCCTGGATGTGTGCGGGACACCACGTGCTTCCTCTCGAGTGGAGACGGGTATGTCGGGGAACAACTTGAGTTGCAGCAAGGGTGTGAAGGACCCTTTGGAAGTTCCAGTGGTTAGACGTGATTAGCCTCGAGAAGCCTCAGCGGAAATGGGCCTCATCTCGCCTGGAGGGCAAAACCTCCTGGATTTTCTCGAGTTGCGGCAGGTGCTCTCGACATACGACGGGGACCTCAGGGACCCGCTCTGGTGGCCTCAGGAAAGGCCAGTCCCCATGCGAGTTCCTCGGGGGCCTCTCGGGATTCCTCTCCCGTCGATGCCGGGGCCTAAGACCTTGTGTGGAGTCGGGGCCGGAACCTGAGGATTCCTCTCCAGTGCTGACATGGATCTTGGGGTACTTCTGGAGTCTCCCCAGGGGAGTCAGTCCTCGTCTCGAATGCGGGCATGCACTTGCGCTTTCCTCCAGAGCGGTAGCAGCAGTGTCACGCAGTCCGCCGCGTGGATCAAAGGATCTATGGTTTTCCCTCGAGTCTTTCCCACGAGGCTTTCCCACAGGGCTGTCCCACGTGCACACGTGGTGGGAGTCGATCCTCGGCTTGAACGTCAAGGCAGTGCAGGGAAAACAGGTTCCTCTGGAATGGACTGACACATCTGGGGGACTCTTGGAATGGTGGCACGAGCCTGGAGTTCCTCTCGCCTTTCCTGTTTAGAGCGCCTCCTCTTGAGATGCGACGGGAACGCCAGGAATTCTTTCCCTACGAAACAGGGAAAGGATCCCTCATCTCGAGCTAGGAGGCGGAAACGGGGCTCCCCTGGATGTGTGCGGGACACCACGTGCTTCCTCTCGAGTGGAGACGGGTATGTCGGGGAACTTCTTGAGTTGCAGCAAGGGTGTGAAGGACCCTTTGGAAGTTCCAGTGGTTAGACGTGATTAGCCTCGAGAAGCCTCAGCGAAAATGGGCCTCATCTCGCCTGGAGGGCAAAACCTCCTGGATTTTCTCGAGTTGGGGCAGGTGCTCTCGACTTACGACGGGGACCTCAGGGACCCGCTCTGGTGGCCTCTGGAAAGGCCAGTCCCCATGCGAGTTCCTCGGGGGCCTCTCGGGATTCCTCTCCCGTCGATGCCGGGGCCTAAGACCTTGTGTGGAGTCGGGGCAGGAACCTGAGGATTCCTCTCCAGTGCTGACATGGATCTTGGGGTACTTCTGGAGTCTCCCCAGGGGAGTCAGTCCTCGTCTCGAATGCGGGCATGCACTGGCGCTTTCCTCCAGAGCGGTAGCAGCAGTGTCATGCAGTCCACCGCGTGGATCAAAGGATCTATGGTTTTCCCTCGAGTCTTTCCCACGAGGCTTTCCCACGAGCCTTTCCCACAGGGCTGTCCCACGTGCACACGTGGTGGGAGTCGATCCTCGGCTTGAACGTCAAGGCAGTGCAGGGAAAACAGGTTCCTCTGGAATGGACTGACACATCTGGGGGACTCTTGGAATGGTGGCACGAGCCTGGAGTTCCTCTCGCCTTTCCTGTTTAGAGCGCCTCCTCTTGAGATGCGACGGGAACGCCGGGAATTCTTTCCCTACGAAACAGGGAAAGGATCCCTCATCTCGAGCTAGGAGGCGGAAACGGGGCTCCCCTGGATGTGTGCGGGACCCTCTTGCTTCCTCTCGAGTGGAGACGGGTATGTCGGGGAACTTCTTGAGTTGCAGCAAGGGTGTGAAGGACACTTTGGAAGTTCCAGTGGTTAGATTTGATTAGCCTCGAGAAGCCTCAGCGGAAATGGGCCTCATCTCGCCTGGAGGGCAAAACCTCCTGGATTTTCTCGAGTTGCGGCAGGTGCTCTCGACTTACGACGGGGACCTCAGGGACCCGCTCTGGTGGCCTCAGGAAAGGCCAGTCCCCATGCGAGTTCCACGGGGGCCTCTCGGGATTCCTCTCCCGTCGATGCCGGGGCCTAAGACCTTGTGTGGAGTCGGGGCCGGAACCTGAGGATTCCTCTCCAGTGCTGACATGGATCTTGGGGTACTTCTGGAGTCTCCCCAGGGGAGTCAGTCCTCGTCTCGAATGCGGGCATGCACTTGCGCTTTCCTCCAGAGCGGTAGCAGCAGTGTCACGCAATCCGCCGCGTGGATCAAAGGATCTATGGTTTTCCCTCGAGTCTTTCCCACGAGGCTTTCCCAAGAGGCTTTCCCACAGGGCTGTCCCACGTGCACACGTGGTGGGAGTCGATCCTCAGCTTGAACGTCAAGGCAGTGCAGGGAAAACAGGTTCCTCTGGAATGGACTGACACATCTGGGGGACTCTTGGAATGGTGGCACGAAACTGGAGTTCCTCTCGCCTTTCCTGTGGAGAGCGCCTCCTCTTGAGATGCGACGGGAACGCCGGGAATTCTTTCCCTACGAAACAGGGAAAGGATCCCTCATCTCGAGCTAGGAGGCGGAAACGGGGCTCCCCTGGATGTGTGCGGGACACCACGTGCTTCCTCTCGAGTGGAGACGGGTATGTCGGGGAACTTCTTGAGTTGCAGCAAGGGTGTGAAGGACCCTTTGGAAGTTCCAGTGGTTAGACGTGATTAGCCTCTAGAAGCCTCAGCGGAAATGGGCCTCATCTCGCCTGGAGGGCAAAACCTCCTGGATTTTCTCGAGTTGCAGCAGGTGCTCTCGACTTACGACGGGGACCTCAGGGACCCGCTCTGGTGGCCTCAGGAAAGGCCAGTCCCCATGCGAGTTCCTCGGGGGCCTCTCGGGATTCCTCTCCCGTCGATGCCGGGGCCTAAGACCTTGTGTGGAGTCGGGGCCGGAACCTGAGGATTCCTCTCCAGTGCTGACATGGATCTTGGGGTACTTCTGGAGTCTCCCCAGGGGAGTCAGTCCTCGTCTCGAATGCGGGCATGCACTTGCGCTTTCCTCCAGAGCGGTAGCAGCAGTGTCACGCAGTCCGCCGCGTGGATCAAAGGATCTATGGTTTTCCCTCGAGTCTTTCCCACGAGGCTTTCCCACAGGGCTGTCCCACGTGCACACGTGGTGGGAGTCGATCCTCGGCTTGAAAGTCAAGGCAGTGCAGGGAAAACAGGTTCCTCTGGAATGGACTGACACATCTGGGGGACTCTTGGAATGGTGCCACGACCCTGGAGTTCCTCTCGCCTTTCCTGTGGAGAGCGCCTCCTCTTGAGATGCGACGGGAACGCCGGGAATTCTTTCCCTACGAAACAGGGAAAGGATCCCTCATCTCGAGCTAGGAGGCGGAAACGGGGCTCCCCTGGATGTGTGCGGGACACCACGTGCTTCCTCTCGAGTGGAGACGGGTATGTCGGGGAACTTCTTGAGTTGCAGCAAGGGTGTGAAGGACCCTTTGGAAGTTCCAGTGGTTAGACGTGATTAGCCTCGAGAAGCCTCAGCGGAAATGGGCCTCATCTCGCCTGGAGGGCAAAACCTCCTGGATTTTCTCGAGTTGCGGCAGGTGCTCTCGACTTACGACGGGGACCTCAGGGACCCGCTCTGGTGGCCTCAGGAAAGGCCAGTCCCCATGCGAGTTCCTCGGGGGCCTCTCGGGATTCCTCTCCCGTCGATGCCGGGGCCTAAGGCCTTGTGTGGAGTCGGGGCAGGAACCTGAGGATTCCTCTCCAGTGCTGACATGGATCTTGGGGTACTTCTGGAGTCTCCCCAGGGGAGTCAGTCCTCGTCTCGAATGCGGGCATGCACTTGCGCTTTCCTCCAGAGCGGTAGCAGCAGTGTCACGCAGTCCGCCGCGTGGATCAAAGGATCTATGGTTTTCCCTCGAGACTTTCCCACGAGGCTTTCCCACGAGGCTTTCCCACAGGGCTGTCCCACGTGCACACGTGGTGGGAGTCGATCCTCGGCTTGAACTCAAGGAAGTGCAGGGAAAACAGGTTCCTCTGGAATGGACTGACACATCTGGGGGACTCGTGGAATGGTGGCACGACCCTGGAGTTCCTCTCGCCTTTCCTGTGGAGAGCGCCTCCACTTGAGATGCGACGGGAACGCCGGGAATTCTTTCCCTTCGAAACAGGGAAAGGATCCCTCATCTCGAGCTAGGAGGCGGAAACGGGGCTCCCCTGGATGTGTGCGGGACCCCACGTGCTTCCTCTCGAGTGGAGACTGGTATGTCGGGGAACAACTTGAGTTGCAGCAAGGGTGTGAAGGACCCTTTGGAAGTTCCAGTGGTTAGACGTGATTAGCCTCGAGAAGCCTCAGCGGAAATGGGCCTCATCTCGCCTGGAGGGCAAAACCTCCTGGATTTTCTCGAGTTGCGGCAGGTGCTCTCGACTTACGACGGGGACCTCAGGGACCCGCTCTGGTGGCCTCAGGAAAGGCCAGTCCCCATGCGAGTTCCTCGGGGGCCTCTCGGGATTCCTCTCCCGTCGATGCCGGGGCCTAAGACCTTGTGTGGAGTCGGGGCCGGAACCTGAGGATTCCTCTCCAGTGCTGACATGGATCTTGGGGTACTTCTGGAGTCTCCCCAGGGGAGTCAGTCCTCGTCTCGAATGCGGGCATGCACTTGCGCTTTCCTCCAGAGCGGTAGCAGCAGTGTCACGCAGTCCGCCGCGTGGATCAAAGGATCTATGGTTTTCCCTCGAGTCTTTCCCACGAGGCTTTCCCACAGGGCTGTCCCACGTGCACACCTGGTGGGAGTCGATCCTCGGCTTGAACGTCAAGGCAGTGCAGGGAAAACAGGTTCCTCTGTAATGGACTGACACATCTGGGGGACTCTTGGAATGGTGCCACGACCCTGGAGTTCCTCTCGCCTTTCCTGTGGAGAGCGCCTCCTCTTGAGATGCGACGGGAACGCCGGGAATTCTTTCCCTACGAAACAGGGAAAGGATCCCTCATCTCGAGCTAGGAGGCGGAAACGGGGCTCCACTGGATGTGTGCGGGACCCCACGTGCTTCCTCTCGAGTAGAGACGGGTATGTCGGGGAACATCATGAGTTGCAGCAAGGGTGTGAAGGACCCTTTGGAAGTTCCAGTGGTTAGACGTGATTAGCCTCGAGAAGCCTCAGCGGAAGTGTGCCTCATCTCGCCTGGAGGGCAAAACCTCCTGGATTTTCTCGAGTTGCGGCAGGTGCTCTCGACTTACGACGGGGACCTCAGGGACCCGCTCTGGTGGCCTCAGGAAAGGCCAGTCCCCATGCGAGTTCCGCGGGGGCCTCTCGGGATTCCTCTCCCATCGATGCCGGGGCCTAAGACCTTGTGTGGAGTCGGGGCCGGAACCTGAGGATTCCTCTCCAGTGCTGACATGGATCTTGGGGTACTTCTGGAGTCTCCCCAGGGGAGTCAGTCCTCGTCTCGAATGCGGGCATGCACTTGCGCTTTCCTCCAGAGCGGTAGCAGCAGTCTCACGCAGTCCGCCGCGTGGATCAAAGGATCTATGGTTTTGCCTCGAGTCTTTCCCACGAGGCTTTCCCACGAGGCTTTCCCACAGGGATGTCCCACGTGCACACGTGGTGGGAGTCGATCCTCTGCTTGAACTCAAGGCAGTGCAGGGAAAACAGGTTCCTCTGGAATGGACTGACACATCTGGGGGACTCGTGGAATGGTGGCACGACCCTGGAGTTCCTCTCGACTTTCCTGTGGAGAGCGCCTCCACTTGAGATGCGACGGGAACGCCGGGAATTCTCTCCCTTCGAAACAGGGAAAGGATCCCTCATCTCGAGCTAGGAGGCGGAAACGGGGCTCCCCTGGATGTGTGCGGGACCCCACGTGCTTCCTCTCGAGTGGAGACGGGTATGTCGGGGAACTTCTTGAGTTGCAGCAAGGGTGTGAAGGACCCTTTGGAAGTTCCAGTGGTTAGACGTGATTAGCCTCGAGAAGCCTCAGCGGAAATGGGCCTCATCTCGCCTGGAGGGCAAAACCTCCTGGATTTTCTCGAGTTGCGGCAGGTGCTCTCGACTTACGACGGGGACCTCAGGGACCCGCTCTGGTGGCCTCAGGAAAGGCCAGTCCCCATGCGAGTTCCTCGGGGGGCTCTCGGGATTCCTCTCCCGTCGATGCCGGGGCCTAAGACCTTGTGTGGAGTCGGGGCCGGAACCTGAGGATTCCTCTCCAGTGCTGACATGGATCTTGGGGTACTTCTGGAGTCTCCCCAGGGGAGTCAGTCCTCGTCTCGAATGCGGGCATGCACTTGCGCTTTCCTCCATAGCGGTAGCAGCAGTGTCACGCAGTCCGCCGCGTGGATCAAAGGATCTATGGTTTTCCCTCGAGTCTTTCCCACGAGGCTTTCCCACGAGGCTTTCCCACAGGGCTGTCCCACGTGCACACGTGGTGGGAGTCGATCCTCGGCTTGAACGTCAAGGCAGTGCAGGGAAAACAGGTTCCTCTGGAATGGACTGACACATCTGGGGGACTGCTGGAATTGTGGCACGACCCTGGAGTTCCTCTCGCCTTTCCTGTGGAGAGCGCCTCCTCTTGAGATGCGACGGGAACGCCGGGAATTCTTTCCCTACGAAACAGGGAAAGGATCCCTCATCTCGAGCTAGGAGGCGGAAACGGGGCTCCCCTGGATGTGTGCGGGACACCACGTGCTTCCTCTCGAGTGGAGACGGGTATGTCGGGGAACTTCTTGAGTTGCAGCAAGGGTGTGAAGGACCCTTTGGAAGTTCCAGTGGTTAGACGTGATTAGCCTCGAGAAGCCTCAGCGGAAATGGGCCTCATCTCGCCTGGAGGGCAAAACCTCCTGGATTTTCTCGAGTTGCGGCAGGTGATCTCGACTTACGACGGGGACCTCAGGGACCCGCTCTGGTGGCGTCAGGAAAGGCCAGTCCCCATGCGAGTTCCTCGGGGGCCTCTCGGGATTCCTCTCCCGTCGATGCCGGGGCCTAAGACCTTGTGTGGAGTCGGGGCCGGAACCTGAGGATTCCTCTCCAGTGCTGACATGGATCTTGGGGTACTTCTGGAGTCTCCCCAGGGGAGTCAGTCCTCGTCTCGAATGCGGGCATGCACTTGCGCTTTCCTCCAGAGCGGTAGCAGCAGTGTCACGCAGTCCGCCGCGTGGATCAAAGGATCTATGTTTTTCCCTCGAGTCTTTCCCACGAGGCTTTCCCACGAGGCTTTCCCACAGGGCTGTCCCACGTGCACACGTGGGGGAGTCGATCCTCGGCTTGAACGTCAAGGCAGTGCAGGGAAAACAGGTTCCTCTGGAATGGACTGACACATCTGGGGGACTCTTGGAATGGTGGCACGACCCTGGAGTTCCTCTCGCCTTTCCTGTGGAGAGCGCCTCCTCTTGAGATGCGACGGGAACGCCGGGAATTCTTTCCCTACGAAACAGGGAAAGGATCCCTCATCTCGAGCTAGGAGGCGGAACGGGGCTCCCCTGGATGTTTGCGGGACCCTCGTGCTTCCTCTCGAGTGGAGACGGGTATGTCGGGGAACTTCTTGAGTTGCAGCAAGGGTGGGAAGGACCCTTTGGATGTTCCAGTGGTTAGATGTGTTTAGCCTCGAGAAGCCTCAGCGGAAATGGGCCTCATCTCGCCTGGAGGGCAAAACCTCCTGGATTTTCTCGAGTTGCGGCAGGTGCTCTCGACTTACGACGGGGACCTCAGGGACCCGCTCTGGTGGCCTCAGGAAAGGCCAGTCCCCATGCGAGTTCCTCGGGGCCTCTCGGGATTCCTCTCCCGTCGATGCCGGGGCCTAAGATCTTGTGTGGAGTCGGGGCCGGATCCTGAGGATTCCTCTCCAGTGCTGACATGGATCTTGGGGTACTTCTGGAGTCTCCCCAGGGGAGTCAGTCCTCGTCTCGAATGCGGGCATGCACTTGCGCTTTCCTCCAGAGCGGTAGCAGCAGTGTCACGCAGTCCGCCGCGTGGATCAATGGATCTATGGTTTTCCCTCGAGTCTTTCCCACGAGGCTTTCCCACGAGGCTTTCCCACGAGGCTTTCACACAGGGCTGTCCCACGTGCATACGTGGTGGGAGTCGATCCTCGGCTTGAACGTCAAGGCAGTGCAGGGAAAACAGGTTCCTCTGGAATGGACTGACACATCTGGGGGACTCTTGGAATGGTTCCACGACCCTGGAGTTCCTCTCGCCTTTCCTGTGGAGAGCGCCTCCTCTTGAGATGCGACGGGAACGCCGGGAATTCTTTCCCTACGAAACAGGGAAAGGATCCCTCATCTCGAGCTAGGAGGCGGAAACGGGGCTCCCCTGGATGTGTGCGGGACCCCACTTGCTTCCTCTCGAGTGGCGACGGGTATGTCGGGGAACTTCTTGAGTTGCAGCAAGGGTGTGAAGGACCCTTTGGAAGTTCCAGTGGTTAGATGTGATTAGCCTCCAGAAGCCTCAGTGGAAATGGGCCTCATCTCGCCTGGAGGGCAAAACCTCCTGGATTTTCTCGAGTTGCGGCAGGTGCTCTCGACTTACGACGGGGACCTCAGGGACCCGCTCTGGTGGCCTCAGGAAAGGCCAGTCCCCATGCGAGTTCCTCGGGGGCCTCTCGGGATTCCTCTCCCGTCGATGCCGGGGCCTAAGACCTTGTGTGGAGTCGGGGCCGGAACCTGAGGATTCCTCTCCAGTGCTGACATGGATCTTGGGGTACTTCTGGAGTCTCCCCAGGGGAGTCAGTCCTCGTCTCGAATGCGGGCATGCACTTGCGCTTTCCTCCAGAGCGGTAGCAGCAGTGTCACGCAATCCGCCTCGTGGATCAAAGGATCTATGGTTTTCCCTCGAGTCTTTCCCACGAGGTTTTCCCACGAGGCTTTCCCACAGGGCTGTCCCACGTGCACACGTGGTGGGAGTCGATCCTCAGCTTGAACGTCAAGGCAGTGCAGGGAAAACAGGTTCCTCTGGAATGGACTGACACATTTGGGGGACTCTTGGAATGGTGGCACGACCCTGGAGTTCCTCTCGCCTTTCCTGTGGAGAGCGCCTCCTCTTGAGATGCGACGGGAACGCCGGGAATTCTTTCCCTACGAAACAGGGAAAGGATCCCTCATCTCGAGCTAGGAGGCGGAAACGGGGCTCCCCTGGATGTGTGCAGGACCCTCGTGCTTCCTCTCGAGTGGCGACGGGTATGTCGGGGAACTTCTTGAGTTGCAGCAAGGGTGTGAAGGACCCTTTGGAAGTTCCAGTGGTTAGACGTGATTAGCCTCGAGAAGCCTCAGCGGAAATGGGCCTCATCTCACGTGGAGGGCAAAACCTCCTGGATTTTCTCGAGTTGCGGCAGGTGCTCTCGACTTACGATGGGGACCTCAGGGACCCGCTCTGGTGGCCTCAGGAAAGGCCAGTCCCCATGCGGGTTCCTCGGGGGCCTCTCGGGATTCCTCTGCCGTCGATGCCGGGGCCTAAGACCTTGTGTGGAGTCGGAGCCGGAACCTGAGGATTCCTCTCCAGTGCTGACATGGATCTTGGGGTACTTCTGGAGTCTCCCCAGGGGAGTCAGTCCTCGTCTCGAATGCGGGCATGCACTTGCGCTTTCCTCCAGAGCGTTAGCAGCATTGTCACGCAGTCCACCGCGTGGATCAAAGGATCTATGGTTTTCCCTCGAGTCTTTCCCACGAGGCTTTCCCACAGGGCTGTCCCACGTGCACACGTGGTGGGAGTCGATCCTCGGCTTGAAAGTCAAGGCAGTGCAGGGAAAACAGGTTCCTCTGGAATGGACTGACACATCTGGGGGTCTCTTGGAATGGTGCCACGACCCTGGAGTTCCTCTCGCCTTTCCTGTGGAGAGCGCCTCCTCTTGAGATGCGACGGGAACGCCGGGAATTCTTTCCCTACGAAACAGGGAAAGGATCCCTCATCTCGACCTAGGAGGCGGAAACGGGGCTCCCCTGGATGTGTGCGGGACCCCACGTGCTTCCTCTCGAGTGGAGACGGGTATGTCGGGGAACTTCTTGAGTTGCAGCAAGGGTGTGAAGGACCCTTTGGATGTTCCAGTGGTTAGACGTGATTAGCCTCGAGAAGCCTCAGCGGAAATGTGCCTCATCTCGCCTGGAGGGAAAAACCTCGTGGAATTTCTCGAGTTGCGGCAGGTGCTCTCGACTAACGACGGGGACCTCAGGGACCCGCTCTGGTGGCCTCAGGAAAGGCCAGTCCCCATGCGAGTTCCTCGGGGGCCTCTCGGGATTCCTCTCCCGTCGACGCCGGGGACTAAGACCTTGTGTGGAGTCGGGGCCGGAACCTGAGGATTCCTCTCCAGTGCTGACATGGATCTTGGGGTACTTCTGGAGTCTCCCCAGGGGAGTCAGTCCTCGTCTCGAATGCAGGCATGCACTTGCGCTTTCCTCTAGAGCGGTAGCAGCAGTGTCACGCAGTCCGCCGCGTGGATCAAAGGATCTATGGTTTTCCCTCGAGTCTTTCCCACGAGGCTTTCCCACAGGGCTGTCCCACGTGCACACGTGGTGGGAGTCGATCCTCGGCTTGAACGTCAAGGCAGTGCAGGGAAAACAGGTTCCTCTGGAATGGACTGACACATCTGGGGGACTCTTGGAATGGTGCCACGACCCTGGAGTTCCTCTCGCCTTTCCTGTGGAGAGCGCCTCCTCTTGAGATGCGACGGGAACGCCGGGAATTCTTTCCCTACGAAACAGGGAAAGGATCCCTCATCTCGAGCTAGGAGGCGGAAACGGGGCTCCCCAGGATGTGTGCGGGACCCTCGTGCTTCCTCTCGAGTGGAGACGGGTATGTCGGGGAACTTCTTGAGTTGCAGCAAGGGTGTGAAGGACCCTTTGGATGTTCCAGTGGTTAGATGTGTTTAGCCTCGAGAAGCCTCAGCGGAAATGGGCCTCATCTCGCCTGGAGGGCAAAACCTCCTGGATTTTCTCGAGTTGCGGCAGGTGCTCTCGACTTACGACGGGGACCTCAGGGACCCGCTCTGGTGGCCTCAGGAAAGGCCAGTCCCCATGCGAGTTCCTCGGGGGCCTCTTGGGATTCCTCTCCCGTCGATGCCGGGGCCTAAGACCTTGTGTGGAGTCGGGGCCGGAACCTGAGGATTCCTCTCCAGGGCTGACATGGATCTTGGGGTACTTCTGGAGTCTCCCCAGGGGAGTCAGTCCTCGTCTCGAATGCGTGCATGCACTTGCGCTTTCCTCCAGGGCGGTAGCAGCAGTGTCACGCAGTCCGCCGCGTGGATCAAAGGATCTATGGTTTTCCCTCGAGTCTTTCCCACGAGGCTTTCCCACGAGGCTTTCCACAGGGCTGTCCCACGTGCACACGTGGTGGGAGTCGATCCTCGGCTTGAACGTCAAGGCAGTGCAGGGAAAACAGGTTCCTCTGGAATGGACTGACACATCTGGGGGACTCTTGGAATGGTGCCACGACCCTGGAGTTCCTCTCGCCTTTCCTGTGGAGAGCGCCTCCTCTTGAGATGCGACTGGAACGCCGGGAATTCTTTCCCTACGAAACAGGGAAAGGATCCCTCATCTCGAGCTAGGAGGCGGAAACGGGGCTCCCCTGGATGTGTGCGGGACCCCACTTGCTTCCTCTCGAGGGGAGACGGGTATGTCGGGGAACTTCTTGAGTTGCAGCAAGGGTGTGAAGGACCCTTTGGAAGTTCCAGTGGTTAGATGTGATTAGCCTCCAGAAGCCTCAGTGGAAATGGGCCTCATCTCGCCTGGAGGGCAAAACCTCCTGGATTTTCTCGAGTTGCGGCAGGTGCTCTCGACTTACGACGGGGACCTCAGGGACCCGCTCTGGTGGCCTCAGGAAAGGCCAGTCCCCATGCGAGTTCCTCGGGGGCCTCTCGGGATTCCTCTCCCGTCGATGCCGGGGCCTAAGACCTTGTGTGGAGTCGGGGCCGGAACCTGAGGATTCCTCTCCAGTGCTGACATGGATCTTGGGGTACTTCTGGAGTCTCCCCAGGGGAGTCAGTCCTCGTCTCGAATGCGGGCATGCACTTGCGCTTTCCTCCAGAGCGGAAGCAGCAGTGTCACGCAATCCGCCGCGTGGATCAAAGGATCTATGGTTTTCCCTCGAGTCTTTCCCACGAGGCTTTCCCACGAGGCTTTCCCACAGGGCTGTCCCACGTGCACACGTGGTGGGAGTCGATCCTCAGCTTGAACGTCAAGGCAGTGCAGGGAAAACAGGTTCCTCTGGAATGGACTGACACATTTGGGGGACTCTTGGAATGGTGGCACGACCCTGGAGTTCCTCTCGCCTTTCCTGTGGAGAGCGCCTCCTCTTGAGATGCGACGGGAACGCCGGGAATTCTTTCCCTACGAAACAGGGAAAGGATCCCTCATCTCGAGCTAGGAGGCGGAAACGGGGCTCCCCTGGATGTGTGCAGGACCCTCGTGCTTCCTCTCGAGTGGCGACGGGTATGTCGGGGAACTTCTTGAGTTGCAGCAAGGGTGTGAAGGACCCTTTGGAAGTTCCAGTGGTTAGACGTGATTAGCCTCGAGAAGCCTCAGCGGAAATGGGCCTCATCTCACGTGGAGGGCAAAACCTCCTGGATTTTCTCGAGTTGCGGCAGGTGCTCTCGACTTACGATGGGGACCTCAGGGACCCGCTCTGGTGGCCTCAGGAAAGGCCAGTCCCCATGCGGGTTCCTCGGGGGCCTCTCGGGATTCCTCTCCCGTCGATGCCGGGGCCTAAGACCTTGTGTGGAGTCGGGGCCGGAACCTGAGGATTCCTCTCCAGTGCTGACATGGATCTTGGGGTACTTCTGGAGTCTCCCCAGGGGAGTCAGTCCTCGTCTCGAATGCGGGCATGCACTTGCGCTTTCCTCCAGAGCGGTAGCAGCAGTGTCACGCAGTCCGCCGCGTGGATCAAAGGATCTATGGTTTTCCCTCGAGTCTTTCCCACGAGGCTTTCCCACGAGGCTTTCCCACAGGGCTGTCCCACGTGCACACGTGGTGGGAGTCGATCCTCGGCTTGAAAGTCAAGGCAGTGCAGGGAAAACAGGTTCCTGTGGAATGGACTGACACATCTGGTGGTCTCTTGGAATGGTGCCACGACCCTGGAGTTCCTCTCGCCTTTCCTGTGGAGAGCGCCTCCTCTTGAGATGCGACGGGAACGCCGGGAATTCTTTCCCTACGAAACAGGGAAAGGATCCCTCATCTCGAGCTAGGAGGCGGAAACGGGGCTCCCCTGGATGTGTGCGGGACCCCACGTGCTTCCTCTCGAGTGGAGACGGGTATGTCGGGGAACTTCTTGAGTTGCAGCAAGGGTGTGAAGGACCCTTTGGATGTTCCAGTGGTTAGACGTGATTAGCCTCGAGAAGCCTCAGCGGAAATGTGCCTCATCTCGCCTGGAGGGAAAAACCTCGTGGAATTTCTCGAGTTGCGGCAGGTGCTCTCGACTAACGACGGGGACCTCAGGGACCTGCTCTGGTGGCCTCAGGAAAGGCCAGTCCCCATGCGAGTTCCTCGGGGGCCTCTCGGGATTCCTCTCCCGTCGATGCCGGGGACTAAGACCTTGTGTGGAGTCGGGGCCGGAACCTGAGGATTCCTCTCCAGTGCTGACATGGATCTTGGGGTACTTCTGGAGTCTCCCCAGGGGAGTCAGTCCTCGTCTCGAATGCGGGCATGCACTTGCGCTTTCCTCTAGAGCGGTAGCAGCAGTGTCACGCAATCCGCCGCGTGGATCAAAGGATCTATGGTTTTCCCTCGAGTTTTTCCCACGAGGCTTTCCCACAGGGCTGTCCCACGTGCACACGTGGTGGGAGTCGATCCTCGGCTTGAACGTCAAGGAAGTGCAGGGAAAACAGGTTCCTCTGGAATGGACTGACACATCTGGGCGACTCTTGGAATGGTGGCACGACCCTGGAGTTCCTCTCGCCTTTCCTGTGGAGAGCGCCTCCTCTTGAGATGCGACGGGAACGCCGGGAATTCTTTCCCTACGAAACAGGGAAAGGATCCCTCATCTCGACCTAGGAGGCGGAAACGGGGCTCCCCTGTATGTGTGCGGGACCCTCGTGCTTCCTCTCGAGTGGAGACGGGTATGTCGCGGAACTGCTTGAGTTGTAGCAAGGGTGTGAAGGACCCTTTGGAAGTTCCAGTGGTTAGATGTGATTAGCCTCGAGAAGCCTCAGCGGAAATGGGCCTCATCTCGCCTGGAGGGCAAAACCTCCTGGATTTTCTCGAGTTGCGGCAGGTGCTCTCGACTTACGACGGGGACCTCAGGGACCCGCTCTGGTGGCCTCAGGAAAGGCCAGTCCCCATGCGAGTTCCTCGGGGGCCTCTCGGGATTCCTCTCCCGTCGATGCCGGGGCCTAAGACCTTGTGTGGAGTCGGGGCCGGAACCTGAGGATTCCTCTCCAGTGCTGACATGGATCTTGGGGTACTTCTGGAGTCTCCCCAGGGGAGTCAGTCCTCGTCTCGAATGCGGGCATGCACTTGCGCTTTCCTCCAGAGCGGTAGCAGCAGTGTCACGCAGTCCGCCGCGTGGATCAAAGGATCTATGGTTTTCCCTCGAGTCTTTCCCACGAGGCTTTCCCAGGAGGCTTTCCCACAAGGCTTTCCACGTGCACACGTGGTGGGAGTCGATCCTCGTCTTGAACGTCAAGGCAGTGCAGGGAAAACAGCTTCCTCTGTAATGGACTGACACATCTGGGGGTCTCTTGGAATGGTGGCACGACCCTTGAGTTCCTCTCGCCTTTCCTGTGGAGAGCGCCTCCTCTTGAGATGCGACGGGAACGCCGGGAATTCTTTCCCTACGAAACAGGGAAAGGATCCCTCATCTCGGGCTAGGAGGCGGAAATTGGGCTCCCCTGGATGTGTGCGGGACCCCACGTGCTTCCTCTCGAGTGCAGACGGGTATGTCGGGGAACTTCTTGAGTTGCAGCAAGGGTGTGAAGGACCCTTTGGAAGTTCCAGTGGTTAGACGTGATTAGCCTCGAGAAGCCTCAGCGGAAATGGGCCTCATCTCACGTGGAGGGCAAAACCTCCTGGATTTTCTCGAGTTGCGGCAGGTGCTCTCGACTTACGACGGGGACCTCAGGGACCCGCTCTGGTGGCCTCAGGAAAGGCCAGTCCCCATGCGGGTTCCTCGGGGGCCTCTCGGGATTCCTCTCCCGTCGATGCCGGGGCCTAAGACCTTGTGTGGAGTCGGGGCCGGAACCTGAGGATTCCTCTCCAGTGCTGACATGGATCTTGGGGTACTTCTGGAGTCTCCCCAGGGGAGTCAGTCCTCGTCTCGAATGCGGGCATGCACTTGCGCTTTCCTCCAGGGCGGTAGCAGCAGTGTCACGCAGTCCGCCGCGTGGATCAAAGGATCTATGGTTTTCCCTCGAGTCTTTCCCACGAGGCTTTCCCACGAGGCTTTCCACAGGGCTGTCCCACGTGCACACGTGGTGGGAGTCGATCCTCGGCTTGAACGTCAAGGCAGTGCAGGGAAAACAGGTTCCTCTGGAATGGACTGACACATCTGGGGGACTCTTGGAATGGTGGCACGACCCTGGAGTTCCTCTCGCCTTTCCTGTGGAGAGCGCCTCCTCTTGAGATGCGACGGGAACGCCGGGAATTCTTTCCCTACGAAACAGGGAAAGGATCCCTCATCTCGAGCTAGGAGGCGGAAACGGGGCTCCCCTGGATGTGTGCGGGACCCCACTTGCTTCCTCTCGAGGGGAGACGGGTATGTCGGGGAACTTCTTGAGTTGCAGCAAGGGTGTGAAGGACCCTTTGGAAGTTCCAGTGGTTAGATGTGATTAGCCTCCAGAAGCCTCAGTGGAAATGGGCCTCATCTCGCCTGGAGGGCAAAACCTCCTGGATTTTCTCGAGTTGCGGCAGGTGCTCTCGACTAACGACGGGGACCTCAGGGACCCGCTCTGGTGGCCTCAGGAAAGGCCAGTCCCCATGCGAGTTCCTCGGGGGCCTCTCGGGATTCCTCTCCCGTCGATGCCGGGGCCTAAGACCTTGTGTGGAGTCGGGGCCGGAACCTGAGGATTCCTCTCCAGTGCTGACATGGATCTTGGGGTACTTCTGGAGTCTCCCCAGGGGAGTCAGTCCTCGTCTCGAATGCGGGCATGCACTTGCGCTTTCCTCCAGAGCGGTAGCAGCAGTGTCACGCAGTCCGCCGCGTGGATCAAAGGATCTATGGTTTTCCCTCGAGTCTTTCCCACGAGGCTTTCCCAGGAGGCTTTCCCACAAGGCTTTCCACGTGCACACGTGGTGGGAGTCGATCCTCGTCTTGAACGTCAAGGCAGTGCAGGGAAAACAGCTTCCTCTGTAATGGACTGACACATCTGGGGGTCTCTTGGAATGGTGGCACGACCCTTGAGTTCCTCTCGCCTTTCCTGTGGAGAGCGCCTCCTCTTGAGATGCGACGGGAACGCCGGGAATTCTTTCCCTACGAAACAGGGAAAGGATCCCTCATCTCGGGCTAGGAGGCGGAAATTGGGCTCCCCTGGATGTGTGCGGGACCCCACGTGCTTCCTCTCGAGTGCAGACGGGTATGTTGGGGAACTTCTTGAGTTGCAGCAAGGGTGTGAAGGACCCTTTGGAAGTTCCAGTGGTTAGATGTGATTAGCCTCGAGAAGCTTCAGCAGAAATGGGCCTCATCTCGCCTGGAGGGCAAAACCTCCTGGATTTTCTCGAGTTGCGGCAGGTGCTCTCGACTTACGACGGGGACTTCAGGGACCCGCTCTGGTGGCCTCAGGAAAGGCCAGTCCCCATGCGAGTTCCTCGGGGGCCTCTCGGGATTCCTCTCCCTTCGATGCCGGGGCCTAAGACCTTGTGTGGAGTCGGGGCCGGAACCTGAGGATTCCTCTCCAGTGCTGACATGGATCTTGGGGTACTTCTGGAGTCTCCCCAAGGGAGTCAGTCCTCGTCTCGAATGCGGGCATGCACTTGCGCTTTCCTCCAGAGCGGTAGCAGCAGTGTCACGCAGTCCGCCGCGTGGATCAAAGGATCAATGGTTTTCCCTCGAGTCTTTCCCACGAGGCTTTCCCACGAGGCTTTCCCACAGGGCTTTCGCACGTGCACACGTGGTGGGAGTCGATCCTCGGCTTGAACGTCAAGGCAATGCAGGGAAAACAGCTTCCTCTGTAATGGACTGACACATCTGGGGGTCTCTTGGAATGGTGGCACGACCCTTGAGTTCCTCTCGCCTTTCCTGTGGAGAGCGCCTCCTCTTGAGATGCGACGGGAACGCCGGGAATTCTTTCCCTACGAAACAGGGAAAGGATCCCTCATCTCGGGCTAGGAGGCGGAAATGGGGCTCCCCTGGATGTGTGCGGGACCCCACGTGCTTCCTCTCTAGTGCAGACGGGTATGTCGGGGAACTTCTTGAGTTGCAGCAAGGGTGTGAAGGACCCTTTGGAAGTTCCAGTGGTTAGATGTGATTAGCCTCGAGAAGCTTCAGCAGAAATGGGCCTCATCTCGCCTGGAGGGCAAAACCTCCTGGATTTTCTCGAGTTGCGGCAGGTGCTCTCGACTTACGACGGGGACCTCAGGGACCCGCTCTGGTGGCCTCAGGAAAGGCCAGTCCCCATGCGAGTTCCTCGGGGGCCTCTCGGGATTCCTCTCCCGTCGATGCCGGGGCCTAAGACCTTGTGTGGAGTCGGGGCCGGAACCTGAGGATTCCTCTCCAGTGCTGACATGGATCTTGGGGTACTTCTGGAGTCTCCCCAGGGGAGTCAGTCCTCGTCTCGAATGCGGGCATGCACTTGCGCTTTCCTCCAGAGCGGTAGCAGCAGTGTCACGCAGTCCGCCGCGTGGATCAAAGGATCTATGGTTTTTCCTCGAGTATTTCCCAAGAGGCTTTCCCACGAGGCTTTCCCACAGGGCTGTCCCACGTTCAAACGTGGTGGGAGTCGATCCTCGGCTTGAACGTCAAGGCAGTGCAGGGAAAACAGGTTCCTATGGAATGGACTGACACATCTGGGGGACTCTTGGAATGGTGGCACGACCCTGGAGTTCCTCTCGCCTTTCCTGTTGAGAGCGCCTCCTCTTGAGATGGGACGGGAACGCCGGGAATTCTTTCCCTACGAAACAGGGAAAGGATCCCTCATCTCGAGCTAGGAGGCGGAAACGGGGCTCCCCTGGATGTGGGCGGGACCCTCGGGCTTCCTCTCGAGTGGAGACGGGTATGTCGGGGAACTTCTTGAGTTGCAGCAAGGGTGTGAAGGACCCTTTGGAAGTTCCAGTGGTTAGATGTGATTAGCCTCGAGAAGCTTCAGCAGAAATGGGCATCATCTCGCCTGGAGGGCAAAACCTCCTGGATTTTCTCGAGTTGCGGCAGGTGCTCTCGACTTACGACGGGGACCTCAGGGACCCGCTCTGGTGGCCTCAGGAAAGGCCAGTCCCCATGCGAGTTCCTAGGGGGCCTCTCGGGATTCCTCTCCCGTCGATGCCGGGGCCTAAGACCTTGTGTGGAGTCGGGGCCGGAACCTGAGGATTCCTCTCCAGTGCTGACATGGATCTTGGGGTACTTCTGCAGTCTCCACAGGGGAGTCAGTCCTCGTCTCAAATGCGGGCATGCACTTGCGCTTTCCTCCAGAGCGGTAGCAGCAGTGTCACGCAGTCCGCCGCGTGGATCAAAGGATCTATGGTTTTTCCTCGAGTATTTCCCACGAGGCTTTCCCACGAGGCTTTCCCACAGGGCTGTCCCACGTTCAAACGTGGTGGGAGTCGATCCTCGGCTTGAACGTCAAGGCAGTGCAGGGAAAACAGGTTCCTATGGAATGGACTGACACATCTGGGGGACTCTTGGAATGGTGGCACGACCCTGGAGTTCCTCTCGCCTTTCCTGAGGAGAGCGCCTCCTCTTGAGATGCGACGGGAACGCCGGGAATTCTTTCCCTACGAAACAGGGAAAGGATCCCTCATCTCGAGCTAGGAGGCGGAAACGGGGCTCCCCTGGATGTGGGCGGGACCCTCGGGCTTCCTCTCGAGTGGAGACGGGTATGTCGGGGAACTTCTTGAGTTGCAGCAAGGGTGTGAGGGACCCTATGGAAGTTCCAGTGGTTAGACGTGATTAGCCTCGAGAAGCCTCAGCGGAAATGGGCCCCATCTCGCCTGGAGGGCAAAACCTCCTGGATTTTCTCGAGTTGCGGCAGGTGCTCTCGACTTACGACGGGGACCTCAGGGACCCGCTCTGGTGGTCTCAGGAAAGGCCAGTCCCCATGCGAGTTCCTCGGGGGCCTCTCGGGATTCCTCTCCCGTCGATGCCGGGGCCTAAGACCTTGTGTGGAGTCGGGGCCGGAACCTGAGGATTCCTCTCCAGTGCTGACATGGATCTTGGGGTACTTCTGGAGTCTCCCCAGGGGAGTCAGTCCTCGTCTCGAATGCGGGCATGCACTTGCGCTTTCCTCCTGAGCGGTAGCAGCAGTGTCACGCAGTCCGCCTCGTGGATCAAAGGATCTATGGTTTTCCCTCGAGTCTTTCCCACGAGGCTTTCCCACGAGGCTTTCCCCAGGGCTGTCCCACGTGCACACGTGGTGGGAGTCGATCCTCGGCTTTAACGTCAAGGCAGTGCAGGGAAAACAGGTTCCTCTGGAATGGACCGACACATCTGGGGGACTCTTGGAATGGTGGCACGACCCTGGAGTTCCTCTCGCCTTTCCTGTGGAGAGCGCCTCCTCTTGAGATGCGACGGGAACGCCGGGAATTCTTTCCCTACGAAACAGGGAAAGGATCCCTCATCTCGAACTAGGAGGCGGAAACGGGGCTCCCCTGGATGTGGGCGGGACCCTCGGGCTTCCTCTCGAGTGGAGACGGGTATGTCGGGGAACTTCTTGAGTTGCAGCAAGGGTGAGAAGGACACTTTGGATGTTCCAGTGGTTAGATGAGATTAGCCTCGAGAAGCCTCAGCGGAAATGGGCCTTATCTCGCCTGGAGGGCAAAACCTCCTGGATTTTCTCGAGTTGCGGCAGGTGCTCTCGACTTACGACGGGGACCTCAGGGACCCGCTCTGGTGGCCTCAGGAAAGGCCAGTCCCCATGCGAGTTCCTCGGGGGCCTCTCGGGATTCCTCTCCCGTCGATGCCGGGGCCTAAGACCTTGTGTGGAGTCGGGGCCGGAACCTGAGGATTCCTCTCCAGTGCTGACATGGATCTTGGGGTACTTCTGGAGTCTCCCCAGGGGAGTCAGTCCTCGTCTCGAATGCGGGCATGCACTTGCGCTTTCCTCCAGAGCGGTAGCAGCAGTGTCACGCAGTCCGCCTCGTGGATCAAAGGATCTATGGTTTTCCCTCGAGTCTTTCCCACGAGGCTTTCCCACGAGGCTTTCCCCAGGGCTGTCACACGTGCACACGTGGTGGGAGTCGATCCTCGGCTTGAACGTCAAGGCAGTGCAGGGAAAACAGGTTCCTCTGGAATGGACTGACACATCTGGGGGACTCTTGGAATGGTGGCACGTCCCTGGAGTTCCTCTCGCCTTTCCTGTGGAGAGCGCCTCCTCTTGAGATGCGACGGGAACGCCGGGAATTCTTTCCCTACGAAACAGGGAAAGGATCCCTCATCTCGAGCTAGGAGGCGGAAACGGTGCTCCCCTGGATGTGGGCGGGACCCTCGGGCTTCCTCTCCAGTGGAGACGGGTATGTCGGGGAATTTCTTGAGTTGCAGCAAGGGTGAGAAAGACACTTTGGATGTTCCAGTGGTTAGATGTGATTAGCCTCGAGAAGCCTCAGCGGAAATGGGCCTTATATCGCCTGGAGGGCAAAACCTCCTGGATTTTCTCGAGTTGCGGCAGGTGCTCTCGACTTACGACGGGGACCTCAGGGACCCGCTCTGGTGGCCTCAGGAAAGGCCAGTCCCCATGCGAGTTCCTCGGGGGCCTCTCGGGATTCCTCTCCCATCGATGCCGGGGCCTAAGACCTTGTGTGGAGTCGGGGCCGGAACCTGAGGATTCCTCTCCAGTGCTGACATGGATCTTGGGGTACTTCTGGAGTCTCCCCAGGGTAGTCAGTCCTCGTCTCGAATGCGGGCATGCACTTGCGCTTTCCTCCAGAGCGGTAGCAGCAGTGTCACGCAGTCCGCCGCGTGGATCAAAGGATCTATGGTTTTCCCTCGAGTCTTTCCCACGAGGCTTTCCCACGAGGCTTTCCCACAGGGCTTTCCCACGTGCACACGTGGTGGGAGTCGATCCTCGGCTTGAACGTCAAGGCAGTGCAGGGAAAACAGCTTCCTCTGTAATGGACTGACACATCTGGGGGTCTCTTGGAATGGTGGCACGACCCTGGACTTCCTCTCGCCTTTCCTGTGGAGAGCGCCTCCTCTTGAGATGCGACGGGAACGCCGGGAATTCTTTCCCTACGAAACAGGGAAAGGATCCCTCATCTCCGGCTCGGAGGCGGAAATGGGGCTCCCCTGGATGTGTGCGGGACCCCACGTGCTTCCTCTCGAGTGCAGACGGGTATGTCAGGGAACTTCTTGAGTTGCAGCAAGGGTGTGAAGGACCCTTTGGAAGTTCCAGTGGTTAGATGTGATTAGCCTCGAGAAGCTTCAGCAGAAATGGGCCTCATCTCGCCTGGAGGGCAAAACCTCCTGGATTTTCTCAAGTTGCGGCAGGTGCTCTCGACTTACGACGGGGACTTCAGGGACCCGCTCTGGTGGCCTCAGGAAAGGCCAGTCCCCATGCGAGTTCCTCGGGGGCCTCTCGGGATTCCTCTCCCGTCGATGCCGGGGCCTAAGACCTTGTGTGGAGTCGGGGCCGGAACCTGAGGATTCCTCTCCAGTGCTGACATGGATCTTGGGGTACTTCTGGAGTCTCCCCAGGGGAGTCAGTCCTCGTCTCGAATGCGGGCATGCACTTGCGCTTTCCTCCAGAGCGGTAACAGCAGTGTCACGCAGTCCGCCGCGTGGATCAAAGGATATATGGTTTTCCCTCGAGTCTTTCCCACGAGGCTTTCCCACGAGGCTTTCCCACAGGGCTTTCCCACGTGCACACGTGGTGGGAGTCGATCCTCGGCTTGAACGTCAAGGCAGTGCAGGGAAAACAGCTTCCTCTGTAATGGACTGACACATCTGGGGGTCTCTTGGAATGGTGGCACGACCCTTGAGTTCCTCTCGCCTTTCCTGTGGAGAGCGCCTCCTCTTGAGATGCGACGGGAACGCCGGGAATTCTTTCCCTACGAAACAGGGAAAGGATCCCTCATCTCGAGCTAGGAGGCGGAAACGGTGCTCCCCTGGATGTAGACGGGACCCTCGGGCTTCCTCTCCAGTGGAGACGGGTATGTCGGGGAATTTCTTGAGTTGCAGCAAGGGTGAGAAGGACACTTTGGATGTTCCAGTGGTTAGATGAGATTAGCCTCGAGAAACCTCAGCGGAAATGGGCCTTATCTCGCCTGGAGGGCAAAACCTCCTGGATTTTCTCGAGTTGCGGCAGGTGCTCTCGACTTACGACGGGGACCTCAGGGACCCGCTCTGGTGGCCTCAGGAAAGGCCAGTCCCCATGCGAGTTCCTCGGGGGCCTCTCGAGATTCCTCTCCCGTCGACGCCGGGGCCTAAGACCTTGTGTGGAGTCGGGGCCGGAACCTGAGGATTCCTCTCCAGTGCTGACATGGATCTTGGGGTACTTCTGGAGTCTCCCCAGGGGAGTCAGTCCTCGTCTCGAATGGGGGCATGCACTTGCGCTTTCCTCCAGAGCGGTAGCAGCAGTGTCACGCAGTCCGCCGCGTGGATCAAAGGATCTATGGTTTTCCCTCGAGTCTTTCCCACGAGGCTTTCCCACGAGGCTTTCCCACAGTTCTGTCCCACTTGCACACGTGGTGGGAGTCGATCCTCGGCTTGAACGTCAAGGCAGTGCAGGGAAAACAGGTTCCTCTGGAATGGACTGACACATCTGCGGGACTCTTGGAATGGTGGCACGACCCTGGAGTTCCTCTCGCCTTTCCTGTGGAGAGCGCCTCCTCTTGAGATGCGATGGGAACGCCGGGAATTCCTTCCCTACGAAACAGGGAAAGGATCCCTCATCTCGAGCTAGGAGGCGGAAACGGGGCTCCCCTGGATGTGGGCGGGACCCTCGGGCTTCCTCTCGAGTGGAGACGGGTATGTCGGGGACCTTCTTGAGTTGCAGCAAGGGTGTGAAGGACCCTTTGGAAGTTCCAGTGGTTAGACGTGATTAGCCTCGAGAAGCCTCAGCGGAAATGGGCCTCATCTCGCCTGGAGGGCAAAACCTCCTGGATTTTCTCGAGTTGCGGCAGGTGCTCTCGACTTACGACGGGGACCTCAGGGACCCGCTCTGGTGGTCTCAGGAAAGGCCAGTCCCCATGCGAGTTCCTCGGGGGCCTCTCGGGATTCCTCTCCCGTCGATGCCGGGGCCTAAGACCTTGTGTGGAGTCGGGGCCGGAACCTGAGGATTCCTCTCCAGTGCTGACATGGATCTTGGGGTACTTCTGGAGTCTCCCCAGGGTAGTCAGTCCTCGTCTCGAATGCGGGCATGCACTTGCGCTTTCCTCCAGAGCGGTAGCAGCAGTGTCACGCAGTCCGCCGCGTGGATCAAAGGATCTATGGTTTTCCCTCGAGTCTTTCCCACGAGGCTTTCCCACGAGGCTTTCCCCAGGGCTGGCCCACGTGCACACGTAGTGGGAGTCGATCCTCGGCTTGAACGTCAAGGCAGTGCAGGGAAAACAGGTTCCTCTGTAATGGACTGACACATCTGGGGGACTCTTGGAATGGTGGCACGTCCCTGGAATTCCTCTCGCCTTTCCTGTGGAGAGCGCCTCCTCTTGAGATGCGACGGGAACGCCTGGAATTCTTTCCCTAGGAAACATGGAAAGGATCCCTCATCTCGAGCTAGGAGGCGGAAATGGGGCTCCCCTGGATGTGTGCGGGACCCCACGTGCTTCCTCTCGAGTGGAGACGGGTATGTCGGGGAACTTCTTGAGTTGCAGCAAGGGTGAGAAGGACCCTTTGGAAGTTCCAGTGGTAAGATGTGATTAGCCTCGAGAAGTCTCAGCGGAAATGGGCCTCATCTCGCCTGGAGGGCAAAACCTCCTGGATTTTCTCGAGTTGCGGCAGGTGCTCTCGACTTACGACGGGGACCTCAGGGACCCGCTCTGGTGGTCTCAGGAAAGGCCAGTCCCAATGCGAGTTCCTCGGGGGCCTCTCGGGATTCCTCTCCCGTCGATGCCGGGGCCTAAGACCTTGTGTGGAGTAGGGGCCGGAACCTGAGGATTCCTCTCCAGTGCTGACATGGATCTTGGGGTACTTCTGGAGTCTCCCCAGGGGAGTCAGTCCTCTTCTCGAATGCGGGCATGCACTTGCGCTTTCCTCCAGGGCGGTAGCAGCAGTGTCACGCAGTCCGAGGCGTGGATCAAAGGATCTATGGTTTTCCCTCGAGTCTTTCCCACGAGGCTTTCCCACGAGGGTTTCCCACAGGGCTGTCCCACGTGCACACGTGGTGGGAGTCGATCCTCGGCTTGAACGTCAAGGCAGTGCAGGGAAAACAGGTTCCTCTGGAATGGACTGACACATCTGCGGGACTCTTGGAATGGTGGCACGACCCTGGAGTTCCTCTCGCCTTTCCTGTGGAGAGCGCCTCCTCTTGAGATGCGACGGGAACGCCGGGAATTCTTTCCCTACGAAACAGGGAAAGGATCCCTCATCTCGAGCTAGGAGGCGGGAACGGGGCTCCCCTGGATGTGTGCGGGACCCTCGTGCTTCCTCTCGAGTGGAGACGGGTATGTCGGGGAACTTCTTGAGTTGCAGCAAGGGTGAGAAGGACCCTTTGGATGTTCCAGTGGTTAGATGTGATTATCCTCGAGAAGCCTCAGCGGAAATGGGCTTTATCTCGCCTGGAGAGCAAAACCTCCTGGATTTTCTCGAGTTGCGGCAGGTGCTCTCGACTTACGACGGGGACCTCAGGGACCCGCTCTGGTGGCCTCAGGAAAGGCCAGTCCCCATGCGAGTTCCTCGGGGGCCTCTCGGGATTCCTCTCCCTTCGATGCCGGGGCCTAAGACCTTGTGTGGAGTCGGGGCCGGAACCTGAGGATTCCTCTCCAGTGCTGACATGGATCTTGGGGTACTTCTGGAGTCTCCCCAGGGCAGTCAGTCCTCGTCTCGAATGCGGGCATGCACTTGCGCTTTCCTCCAGAGCGGTAGCAGCAGTGTCACCCAGTCCGCCGCGTGGATCAAAGGATCTATGTTTTTCCCTCGAGTCTTTCCCACGAGGCTTTCCCACGAGGCTTTCCCACAGGGCTGTGCCACGTGCACACGTGGTGGGAGTCGATCCTCGGCTTGAACGTCAAGGCAGTGAAGGGAAAACAGCTTCCTCTGTAATGGACTGACACAACTGGGGGTCTCTTGGAATGGTGGCACGACCCTGGAGTTCCTCTCGCCTTTCCTGTGGAGAGCGCCTCCTCTTGAGATGCGACGGGAACGCCGGGAATTCTTTCTCTACGAAACAGGGAAAGGATCCCTCATCTCGGGCTAGGAGGCGGAAATGGGGCTCCCCTGGATGTGTGCGGGACCCTCGTGCTTCCTCTCGAATGGAGACGGGTATGTCGGGGAACTTCTTGAGTTGCAGCAAGGGTGTGAAGGACCCTTTGGAAGTTCCAGTGGTTAGATGTGATTAGCCACGAGAAGCTTCAGCAGAAATGGGCCTCATCTCGCCTGGAGGGCAACACCTCGTGGATTTTCTCGAGTTGCGGCAGGTTCTCTCGACTTACGACGGGGACCTCAGGGACCCGCTCTGGTGGCCTCAGGAAAGGCCAGTCCCCATGCGAGTTCCTCGGGGGCCTCTCGGGATTCCTCTCCCGTGGATGCCGTGGCCTAAGACCTTGTGTGGAGTCGGGGCCGGAACCTGAGGATTCCTCTCCAGTGCTGACATGGATCTTGGGGTATTTCTGGAGTCTCCCCAGGGGAGTCAGTCCTCGTCTCGAATGCGGGCATGCACTTGCGCTTTCCTCCAGAGCGGTAGCAGCAGTGTCACGCAGTCCGCCGCGTGGGTCAAAGGATCTATGGTTTTCCCTCGAGTCTTTCCCACGAGGCTTTCCCACGAGGCTTTCCCACAGGGCTGTCCCACTTGCACACGTGGAGGGAGTCGATCCTCGGCTTGAACGTCAAGGCAGTGCAGGGAAAACTGGTTCCTCTGGAATGGACTGACACATCTGGTGGACTCTTGGAATGGTGGCACGACCCTGGAGTTCCTCTCGCCTTTCCTGTGGAGAGCCCCTCCTCTTGAGATGCGACGGGAACGCCGGGAATTCTATCCCTACGAAACAGGGAAAGGATCGCTCATTTCGAGCTAGGAGTTGGAAACGGGGCTCCTCTGGATGTGTGCGGGACCCCATGTGCTTCCTCTCGAGTGGAGACGGGTATGTCACTGAACTTCTAGAGTTGCAGCAAGGGTGTGAAGGACCCTTTGGAAGTTCCAGTGGTTAGATGTGATTAGCCTCGAGAAGCCTCAGCGGAAATGGGCCTCATCTCGCCTGGAGGGCAAAACCTCCTGGATTTTCAAGAGTTGCGGCAGATGCTCTCGACTTACGACGGGAACCTCAGGGACCCGCTCTGGTGGCCTCAGGAAAGGCCAGTCCCCATGCGAGTTCCTCGGGGGCCTCTCGGGATTCCTCTCCCGTCGATGCCGGGGCCTAAGACCTTGTGTGGAGTCGGGGCCGGAACCTGAGGATTCCTCTCCAGTGCTGACATGGATCTTGGGGTACTTCTGGAGTCTCCCCAGGGGAGTCAGTCCTCGTCTCGAATGCGGGCATGCACTTGCGCTTTCGTCCAGGGCGGTAGCAGCAGTGTCACGCAGTCCGCCGCGTGGATCAAAGGATCTATGGTTTTCCCTCGAGTCTTTCCCACGAGACTTTCCCACGAGGCTTTCCCACAGGGCTGTCCCACGTGCACACGTGATGGGAGTCGATCCTCGGCTTGAACGTCAAGGCAGTGCAGGGAAAACAGGTTCCTCTGGAATGGACTGACACATCTGGGGGACTCTTGGAATGGTGGCACGACCCTGGAGTTCCTCTCGCCTTTCCTGTGGAGAGCGCCTCTTCTTGAGATGCGACGGGAACGCCGGGAATTCTTTCCCTAAGAAACAAGGAAAGGATCCCTCATCTCGAGCTAGGAGGCGGAAACGGGGCTCCCCTGGATGTGTGCGGGACCCTCGTGCTTCCTCTCGAGTGGAGACGGGTATGTCGGGGAACTTCTTGAGTTGCAGCAAGGGTGTGAAGGACCCTTTGGAAGTTCCAGTGGTTAGATGTGATTAGCCTCGAGAAGCCTCAGCGGAAATGGTCCTCATCTCGCCTGGAGGGCAAAACCTCCTGGATTTTCTCGAGTTGCGGCAGGTGCTCTCGACTTACGACGGGGACCTCAGGGACCCGCTCTGGTGGCCTCAGGAAAGGCCAGTCCCCATGCGAGTTCCTAGGGGCCTCTCGGGATTCCTCTCCCGTCGATGCCGGGGCCTAGGACATAGTGTGGTGTCGGGGCCGGAACCTGAATATTCCTCTCCAGTGCTGACATGGATCTTGGGGTACTTCTGGAGTCTCCCCAGGGGAGTCAGTCCTCGCCTCGTGTGCGGGCATGCAGTTGTGCTTTCCTCCAGAGCGGTAACAGCAGTGTCACGCAGTCCGCCGCGTGGATCAAAGGATCTAAGGTTTTCCCTCGAGACTTTCCCACGAGGCTTTCCCACGAGGCTTTTCCACAGGGCTGTACCACGTGCACACTTGGTGGGACTCGATCTTCGGCTTGAAAGTCAAGGCAGTGCAAGGAAATCAGGTTCCTCTGGAATGGACTGACACATCTGGGGGTCTCTTGGAATGGTGACACGACCCTGGAGTTCCTCTCGCCTTTCCTGTGGAGAGTGCCTCCTCTTGAGATGCGACGGGAACGCCGGGAATTCTTTCCCTACGAAGCAGGGAAAGATCCCTCAACTCGAGCTATTAGGCGGAAACGGGGCTCCCCTGGATGTGTGCGGGACCCTCGTGCTTCCTCTCGAGTGGAGACGGGTATGTCGGGGAACTTCTTGAGTTGCAGCAAGGGTGTGAAGGACCCTTGGGAAGTTCCAGTGGTTAGATGTGATTAGCCTCGAGAAGCCTCAGCGGAAATGGGCCTTATCTCGCCTGGAGGGCAAAACCTCCTGGATTTTCTCGAGTTGCGGCAGGTGCTCTCGACTTACGACGGGGACCTCAGGGACCCGCTCTGGTGGCCTCAGGAAAGGCCAGTCCCCATGCGAGTTCCTCGAGGGCCTCTTGGGATTCCTCTCCTGTCGATGCCGGGGCCTAAGACCTTGTGTGGAGTCGGGGCCGGAACCTGAGGATTCCTCTCCAGTGCTGACATGGATCTTGGGGTACTTCTGGAGTCTCCCCAGGGAAGTCAGTCCTCGTCTCGAATGAGGGCATGCACTTGCGCTTTCCTCCAGAGCGGTGGCAGCAGTGTCACGCAGTCCGCCGCGTGGATCAAAGGATCTATGGTTTTCCCTCGAGTCTTTCCCACGAGGCTTTCCCACGAGGCTTTCCCACAGGGCTGTCCCACGTGCACACGTGGTGAGAGTCGATCCTCGGCTTGAACGTCAAGGCAGTGCAGGGAAAACATGTTCCTCTGAAATGGACTGACACATCTGGGGTCTCTTGGAATGGTGGCACGACCCTGGAGTTCCTCTCGCCTTTCCTGTGGAGAGCGCCTCCTCTTGAGATGCGACGGGAATGCCGGGAATTCTTTCCCTACGAAACAGGGATAGGATCCCTCATCTCGAGCTAGGAGGCGGAAACGGGGCTCCCCTGGATGTGTGCGGGACCCTCGTGCTTCCTCTCGAGTGGAGACGGGTATGTCGTGGAACTGCTTGAGTTGCAGCAAGGGTGTGAAGGACCCTTTGGAAGTTCCAGTGGTGAGATGTGATTAGCCTCGAGAAGACTCAGCGGAATGGGCCTCATCTCGCCTGGAGGGCAAAACCTCCTGGATTTTCTCGAGTTGTGGCAGGTGCTCTCGAGTTACGACGGGGACCTCAGGTACCCGCTCTGGTGGCCTCAGGAAAGGCCAGTCCCCATGCGAGTTCCTCGGGGGCCTCTCGGGATTCCTCTCCCGTCGATGCCGGGGCCTAAGACCTTGTGTGGAAACTGGGCCCGAAGCTGAGGATTCCTCTCCAGTGCAGACATGGATCATGAGCGACTTCTGGAGTCTGCCCAGGGGAGTCAGTCATCGGCTCGAATGCGGGCATGTACTTGCGCTTTCCTCCAGAGCGGTAGCAGCAGTGTCACGCAGTCCGCCGCGTGGATCAAAGGATCTATGGTTTTCCCTCGAGTCTTTCCCACGAGGCTTTCCCACGAGGCTTTCCCACAGGGCTGTCCTACGTGCACACGTGGTGGGAGACGATCATCGGCTTGAACGTCAAGGCAGTGCAGGGAAAACAGGTTCCTCTGGAATGGACTGACACATCTGGGGTCTCTTGGAATGGTGGTACGACCCTGGAGTTCCTCTCGCCTTTCCTGTGGAGAGCGCCTCCTCTTGAGATGCGACGGGAACGCCGGGAATTCTTTCCCTACGAAACAGGGAAAGGATCCCTCATCTCGAGCTAGTAGGCGGAAACGGGGCTCCCCTGGATGTGTGCGGGACCCTCGTGCTTCCTCTCGAGTGGACACGGGTATGTCGGGGAACTTCTTGAGTTGCAGCAAGGGTGTGAAGGACCCTTTGGAAGTTCCAGTGGTTAGATGTGATTAGCCTCGAGAAGCCTCAGCGGAAATGGGCCTCATCTCGCCTGGAGGGCAACACCTCCTGGATTTTCTCGAGTTGCGGCAGGTGCTCTCGACTTACGACGGGGACCTCAGGGACCCGCTCTGGTGGCCTCAGGAAAGGCCAGTCCCCATGCGACTTCCTCAGGGGCCTCTTGGGATTCCTCTCCCGTCAATGCCGGGGCCTAAGACCTTGTGTGGAGTCGGTCCCGGAACCTGAGGATTCCTCTCCAGTGCTGACATGGATCTTGGGGTACTTCTGGAGTCTCCCCAGGTGAGTCAGTCCTCGTCTCGAATGCGGGCATGCACTTGCGCTTTCCTCCAGAGCGGTAGCAGCAGTGTCACGCAGTCCGCTGTGTGGATCAAAAGATCTATGGTTTTCCCTCGAGTCTTTCACACGAGGCTTTCCTACGAGGCTTTCCCACAGGGCTGTCCCACGTGCACACGTGGTGGGAGTCTATCTTCGGCTTGAACGTCAAGGCAGTACATGGAAATCAGGTTCCTCTGGAATGGACTGACACATCTGGGGTCTCTTGGAATGGTGGCACGACCCTGGAGTTTCTCTCGCCTTTCCTGTGGAGAGCGCCTCCTCTTGAGATGCGACTGGAACGCCGGGAATTCTTTCCCTACGAAACAGGGAAAGGATCCCTCATCTCGAGCTAGGAGGCGGAAACGGGGCTCCCCTGGATGTGTGCGGGACCCCACGGGCCTCCTCTCGAGTGGAGACGGGTATGTCGAGGAACTTCTTGAGTTGCAGCAAGGGTGTGAAGGACCCTTAGGAAGTTCCAGTGGTTAGACGTGATTAGCCTCGAGAAGCCTCAGGGGAAATGGGCCTCATCTCGCCTGGAGGGCAAAACCTCCTGGATTTTCTCGAGTTGCGGCAGGTGCTCTCGACTTACGACGGGGACCTCAGGGACCCGCTCTGGTGGCCTCAGGAAAGGCCAGTCCCCATGCGAGTTCCTCGGGGGCTTCTCGGATTCCTCTCCCGTCGATGAAGGGGACTAAGACCTTGTGTGGATTCGGGGCCGGAACCTGAGGATTCCTCTCCAGTGCTGACATGGATCTTGGGGTACTTCTGGAGTCTCCCCAGGGGAGTCAGTCTTCGTCTCGAATGCGGGCCTCCACTTGCGCTTTCCTCCAGAGCGGTAGCAGCACTGTCACGCAGTCCGCCGTGTGGATCATAGGATCTATGGTTTTCCCTCGAGTCTTTCCCACGAGGCTTTCCCACGAGGCTTTCCCACAGGGCTGTCCCACGTGCACACGTGGTGGGAGTCGATCCTCGGCTTGAACGTCAAGGCAGTGCAGGAAAACAGGTTCCTCTGGAATGGACTGACACATCTGGGGGTCTCTTGGAATGGTGGCACGACTCTGGAGTTCCTCTCCCCTTTCCTGTGGAGAGCGCCTCCTCTTGAGATGCGACTGGAACGCCGGGAATTCTTTCCCTACGAAACAGGGAAAGGATCCCTTATCTCGAGCTAGGAGGCGGAAACGGGGCTCCCCTGGATGTGTGCGGGACCCTCGTGCTTCCTCTCGAGTGGAGACGGGTATGTCGGGGAACTTCTTGAGTTGCAGCAAGGGTGTGAAGGACCCTTTGGAAGTTCCAGTGGTTAGATGTGATTAGCCTCCAGAAGCCTCAGCGGAAATGGGCCTCATCTCGCCTGGAGGACAAAACCTCCTGGATTTTCTCGAGTTGCGGCAGGTGCTCTCGACTTACGACGGGGACCTCAGGGACCCGCTCTGGAGGCCTCAGGAAAGGCCAGTCCCCATGCGAGTTTCCGGGGGCCTCTCGGGATTCATCTCCCGTCGATGCCGGGGCCTAAGACCTTGTGTGGAGTCGGGGGCGGAACCTGAGGATTCCTCTCCAGTGCTGACATGGATCTTGGGGTACTTCTGGAGTCTCCCCAGGGGAGTCAGTCCTCGTCTCGCATGCGGGCATGCACTTGCGCTTTCCTCCAGAGCGGTAGCAGCAGTGTCACGCAGTCCGCCGCGTGGATCAAAGGATCTATGGTTTTCCCTCGATTCTTTCCCACGAGGCTTTCCCACGAGGCTTTCCCACAGGGCTGTCCCACGTGCACACGAGGTGAGAGTCGATCCTCGGCTTGAACGTCAAGGCAGTGCAGGGAAAACAGGTTCCTCTGGAATGGACTGACACATCTGGGGTCTCTTGGAATGGTGGTACGACCCTGGAGTTCCTCTCGCCTTTCCTGTAGAGAGCGCCTCCTTTTGAGATGCGACGGGAACGCCGGGAATTCTTTCCCTACGAAACAGGGAAAGGATCCCTCATCTCGAGCTAGGAGGCGGAAACGGGGCTCCCCTGGATGTGTGCGGGACCCTCGTGCTTCCTCTCGAGTGGACACGGGTATGTCGGGGAACTTCTTGAGTTGCAGCAAGGGTGTGAAGGACCCTTTGGAAGTTCGAGTGGTTAGATGTGATTAGCCTCGAGAAGCCTCAGCGGAAATGAACCTCATCTCGCCTGGAGGGCAAAACCTCCTGGATTTTCTCGAGTTGTGGCAGGTGCTCTCGACTTACGTCGGGGACCTCAGGGACCCGCTCTGGTGGCCTCTGGAAAGGCCAGTCCCCATGCGAGTTCCTCGGGGGCCTCTCGGGATTCCTCTCCCGTCGATGCCGGGGCCTAAGACCTTGTGTGGAGTCGTGGCCGGAACCTGAGGATTCCTCTCCAGTGCTGACATGGGCTTGGGGTACTTATGGAGTCTCCCCAGGGGAGTCAGTCCTCGTCTCGAATGCGGGCATGCACTTGCGCTTTCTTCCAGAGCGGTAGCAGCAGTGTCACGCAGTCCGCCGCGTGGATCAAAGGATCTATGGTTTTCCCTCGCGTCTTTCCCACGAGGCTTTCCCACAGGGCTGTCCCACGTGCACACGTGGTGGGAGTCGATCCTGGGCTTGAACGTCAATGCAGTGCAGGGAAAACAGGTTCCTCTGGAATGGAATGACACATCTGGGGTCTCTTGGAATGGTGGTACGACCCTGGAGTTCCTCTCGCCTTTCCTGTGGAGAGCGCCTCCTCTTGAGATGCGACGGGAACGCCGGGAATTCTTTCCCTACGAAACAGGGAAAGGATCCCTCATCTCGAGCTAGGAGGCGGAAACGGGGCTCCCCTGGATGTGTGCTGGACCCTCGTGCTTCCTCTCGAGTGGAGACGGGTATGTCGCGGAACTGCTTGTGTTGCAGCAAGGGTGTGAAGGACCCTTTGGAAGTTCCAGTGGTTAGATGTGATTAGCCTCGAGAAGCCTCAGCGGAAATGGGCCTCATCTCCCCTGGAGGGCAAAACCTCCTGGATTTTGTCGAGTTGCGGCAGGTGCTCTCGACTTACGACGGGGACCTCAGGGACCCGCTCTGGTGGCCTCAGGAAAGGCCAGTCCCCATGCGAGTTCCTCGGGGGCCTCTCGGGATTCCTCTCCCGTCGATGCCGGGGCCTATGACCTTGTGTGGAGTCGAGGCCGGAACCTGAGGATTCCTCTCCAGTGCTGACATGGATCTTGGGGTACTTCTGGAGTCTCCCCAGGGGAGTCAGTCCTCGTCTCGAATACGGGCATGCACTTGCGCTTTCCTCCAGAGCGGTAGCAGCAGTGTCACGCAGTCCGCCGCGTGGATCAAAGGATCCATGGTTTTCCCTCGAGTCTTTCCCACGAGGCTTCCCACGAGGCTTTCCCACAGGGCTGTCCCACGTGCACACGTGGTGGGAGTCGATCCTCGGCTTGAACGTCAAGGAAGTGCAGGGAAAACAGGTTCCTCTGGAATGGACTGACACATCTGGGGGACTCTTGGAATGGTGGCACGACCCTGGAGTTCCTCTCGCCTTTCCTGTGGAGAGCGCCTCTTCTTGAGATGCAAAGGGAACGCCGGGAATTCTTTCCCTACGAAACAGGGAAAGGATCCCTCATCTCGAGCTAGGAGGCGGAAACGGGGCTCCCCTGGATGTGTGCGGGACCCCACGTGCTTCCTCTCGAGTGGAGACGGGTATGTCGGGGAACTTCTTGAGTTGCAGCAAGGGTGTGAAGGACCCTTTGGAAGTTCCAGTGGTTAGATGTGATTAGCCTCGAGAAGCCTCAGCGGAAATGGGCCTCATCTCGCCTGGAGGGCAAAACCTCCTGGATTTTCTCGAGTTGGGGCAGGTGCTCTCGACTTACCAAGGGGACCAGAGGGACCCGCTCTGGAGGCCTCAGGAAAGGCCAGTCCCCATGCGAGTTCCTCGGGGGCCTCTCGGGATTCCTCTCCCGTCGATGCCGGGGCCTAAGACCTTGTGTGGAGTCGGGGCCGGAACCTGAGGATTCCTCTCCAGTGCTGACATGGATCTTGGGGTACTTCTGGAGTCTCCCCAGGGGAGTCAGTCCTCGTCTCGAATGCGGGCATGCACTTGCGCTTTCCTCCAGAGCGGTAGCAGCAGTGTCACGCAGTCCGCCGCGTGGATCAAAGGATCTATGGTTTTCCCTCGAGTCTTTCCCACGAGGCTTTCCCACGAGGCTTTCCCACAGGGCTGTCCCACGTGCACACGTGGTGGGAGTCGATCCTCGGCTTGAACGTCAAGGCAGTGCAGGGAAAACAGGTTCCTCTGGAATGGACTGACACATCTGGGGGACTCTTGGAATGGTGGCACGACCCTGGAGTTCCTCTCGCCTTTCCTGTGGAGAGCGCCTCCGCTTGAGATGCGACGGGAACGCCGGGAATCTTTCCCTAGGAATCAGGGAAAGGATCCGTCATCCGGAGCTAGGAGGCGTAAACGGGGCTCCCTTGGATGTGTGCAGGACTCCACGTGTTTCCTCTCGAGTGGAGACGGGTAGGTCGGGGAACTTCTTGAATTGCAGTAAGGGTGTGAAGGACCCTTTGGAAGTTCCAGTGGTTAGACGTGATTGGCCTCGAGAAGCCTCAGCGGAAATGGGCCTCATCTCGCCTGGAGGGCAAAACCTCCTGGATTTTCTCGAGTTGCGGCAGGTGCTCTCGACTTACGACGGGGACCTCAGGGACCCGCTCTGGTGGCCTCAAGAAAGGCCAGTCCCCATGCCAGTTCCTCGGGGGCCTCTCCGGATTCCTCTCCCATCGATGCCGGGGCCTAAGACCTTGTGTGGAGTGAGGGCCGAAACCTGAGTATTCCTCTCCAGTGCTGACATGGATCTTGGGGTACTTCTGGAGTCTCCCCAGGGGAGTCAGTCCTCGTCTCGAATGCGGGCATGCACTTGCGCTTTCCTCCAGAGCGGTAGCAGCAGTGTCACGCAGACCGCCGCGTGTATCAAAGGATCTATGGTTTTCCCTCGAGTCTTTCCCACGAGGCTTTCCCACGAGGCTTTCCCACAGGGCTGTCCCAGGTGCATACGTGATGGGAGTCGATCCTCGGCTTGAACGTCAAGGCAGTGCAGGGAAAACAGGTTCCTCTGGAATGGACTGACATATCCGAGGGACTCTTGGAATGGTGGCACGACCCTGGAGTTCCTCTCGCCTTTCCTGTGGAGAGCGCCTCCTCTTGAGATGCGACGGGAACGCCGGGAATTCTTTCCCTATGAAACAGGGAACGGGTCCCTCATCTCGAGCTAAGAGGCGGAAACGGGGCTCCCCTGGATGTGTGCGGGACCCTCGTGCTTCCTCTCGAGTGGAGACGGGTATGTCGGGGAACTTCTTGAGTTGCAGCAAGAGTGTGAAGGACCCTTAGGAAGTTCCAGTGGTTAGACGTGTTTAGCCTCGAGAAGACTCAGCGGAAATGGGCCTCATCTCGCCTGGAGGGCAAAACCTCCTGGATTTTCTCGAGTTGGGGCAGGTGCTCTCGACTTATGACGGGGACCTCAGGGACCCACTCTGGTGGCCTCAGGAAAGGCCAGTCCCCATGCGAGTTCCTCGGGGGCCTCTCGGGATTCCTCTCCCGTCGATGCCGGGGCCTAAGACCCTGTGTGGTGTCGGAGCCGGAACCTGAGGATTCCTCTCCAGTGCTGACATGGATCTTGGGGTAGTTCTGGAGTCTCCCCAGGGGAGTCAGTCCTCGTCTCGAATGCGGGCATGCACCTGCGCTTTCCTCCAGAGCGGTAGCAGCAGTGTCACGCAGTCCGCCGCGTGGATCAAAGGATCTATGGATTTCCCTCGAGTCTTTCCCACGAGGCTTTCCCACGAGCCTTTCCACAGGGCTGTCCCACGTGCACACGTGGTGGGAGTCGATCCTCGGCTTGAACGTCAAGGCAGTGCAGGGAAAACAGGTTCCTCTGGAATGGACTGACACATCAGGGGGACTCTTTGAATGGTGGCACGACCCAGGAATTCCTCTCGCCTTTCCTGTGGAGAGCGCCTCCTCTTGAGATGCGACGGGAACACCGGGAATTCTTTCCCTACGAAAGAGAGAAGGATCCCTCATCTCGAGCTAGGAGGCGGAAACGGTGCTCCCCTGGATGTGTGCGGGACCCTCGTGCTTCCTCTCGAGTGGAGACGGGTATGTCGGGGAACTTCGTGAGTTGCAGCAAGGGTGTGAAGGACCCTTTGGAAGTTCCAGTGGTTAGATGTGATTAGCCTCGAGAAGCCTCAGCGGAAATGGGCCTCATCTCGCCTGGAGGGCAAAACCTCCTGGATTTTCTCGAGTTGCAGCAGGTGCTCTCGACTTACGACGGGGACCAGAGGGACCCGCTCTGGAGGCCTCAGGAAAGGGCAGTCCCCATGCGAGTTCCTCGGGGGCCTCTCGGGATTCCTCTCCCGTCGATGCCGGGGCCTAAGACCTTGTGTGGAGTCGGGGCCGGAACCTGAGGATTCCTCTCCAGTGCTGACATGGATCTTGGGGTACTTCTGGAGTCTCCCCAGGGGAGTCAGTCCTCGTCTCGAATGCGGGCATGCACTTGCGCTTTCCTCCAGAGCGGTAGCAGCAGTGTCACGCAGTCCGCCGCGTGCATCAAAGGATCTATGGTTTTCCCTCGAGTCTTTCCCACGAGGCTTTCCCACGAGGCTTTCCCACAGGGCTGTCCCACGTGCACACGTGGTGGGAGTCGATCCTCGGCTTGAACGTCAAGGCAGTGCAGGGAAAACAGGTTCCTCTGGAATGGACTGACACATCTGGGGGACTCTTGGAATGGTGGCACGACCCTGGAGTTCCTCTCGCCTTTCCTGTGGAGAGCGCCTCCTCTTGAGATGCGACGGGAACGCCGGGAATCTTTCCCTAGGAATCAGGGAAAGGATCCGTCATCCGGAGCTAGGAGGCGGAAACGGGTCTCCCCTGGATGTGTGCGGGACTCCACGTGTTTCCTCTCGAGTGGAGACGGGTAGGTCGGGGAACTTCTTGAATTGCAGCAAGGGTGTGAAGGACCCTTTGGAAGTTCCAGTGGTTAGACGTGATTGGCCTCGAAGCCTCAGCGGAAATGGGCCTCATCTCGCCTGGAGGGCAAAACCTCCTGGATTTTCTCGAGTTGCGGCAGGTGCTCTCGACTTACGACGGGAACCTCAGGGACCCGCTCTGGTGGCCTCAGGAAAGGCCAGTCCCCATGCCAATTCCTCGGGGGCCTCTCGGGATTCCTCTCCCGTCGATGCCGGGGCCTAAGACCTTGTGTGGTGTCGGGGCCGGAACCTGAGGATTCCTCTCCAGTGCTGACATGGATCTTGGGGTACTTCTGGAGTCTCCCCAGGGGAGTCAGTCCTCGTCTCAAATGCGGGCATGCACTTGCGCTTTCCTCCAGAGCGGTAGCAGCAGTGTCACGCAGTCCGCCGCGTGGATCAAAGAATCTATGGATTTCCCTCGAGTCTTTCCCACGAGGATTTCCCACGAGGCTTTGCCCAGGGCTGTCCCACGTGCACACGTGGTGGGAGTCGATCCTCGGCTTGAACGTCAAGGCAGCGCAGGGAAAACAGGTTACTCAGGAATGGACTGACACATCTGGGGGACTCTTGGAATGGTGGCACGACCCTGGAGTTCCTCTCGCCTTTCCTGTGGAGAGTGCCTCCTCTTGAGATGCGACGGGAACGCCGGGAATTCTTTCCCTACGAAACAGGGAAAGGATCCCTCATCTCGAGCTAGGAGGCGGAAACGGGGCTCCCCTGGATGTGTGCGGGACCCTCGTGCTTCCTCTCGAGTGGAGACGGGTATGTCGGGGAACTTCTTGAGTTGCAGCAAGGGTGTGAAGGACCTTTTGGAAGTTCCAGTGGTTAGATGTGATTATCCACGAGAAGCCTCAGCGGAAATGGGCCTCATCTCGCCTGGAGGGCAAACCTCCTGGATTTTCTCGAGTTGCGGCAGGTGCTCTCGACTTACGACGGGGACCTCAGGGACCCGCTCTGGTGGACTCAGGAAAGGCCAGTCCCCATGCGAGTTCCTCGGGGGCCTCTCGGGATTCCTCTCCCGTCGATGCCGGGGCCTAAGACCTTGTGTGGAGTCGGGGCCGGAACCTGAGGATTCCTCTCCAGTGCTGACATGGATCTTGGGGTACTTCTGGAGTTTCCCCAGGGGAGTCAGTCCTCGTCTCGAATGCGGGCATGCACTTGCGCTTTCCTCCAGAGCGGTAGCAGCAGTGTCACGCAGTCCGCCGCGTGGATCAAAGGATCTATGGTTTTCCCTCGAGTCTTTCCCACGAGGCTTTCGCACAGGGCTGTCCCACGTGCACACGTGGTGGGAGTCGATCCTCGGCTTGAACGTCAAGGCAGTGCAGGGAAAACAGGTTCCTCTGGAATGGACTGACACATCTGGGGGACTCTTGGAATGGTGGCACGACCCTGGAGTTCCTCTCGCCTTTCCTGTGGAGAGCGCCTCCTCTTGAGATGCGACGGGAACGCCGGGAATTCTTTCCCTACGAAACAGGGAAAGGATCCCTCATCTCGAGCTAGGAGGCGGAAACGGGGCTCCCCTGGATGTGTGCGGGACCCCACGTGCTTCCTCTCGAGTGGAGACGGGTATGTCGGGGAACTTCTTGAGTTGCAGCAAGGGTGTGAACGACCCTTTGGAAGTTCCAGTGGTTAGATGTGATTAGCCTCGAGAAGCCTCAGCGGAAATGGGCCTCATCTCGCCTGGAGGGCAAAACCTCCTGGATTTTCTCGATTTACGGCAGGTGCTCTCGACTTACGACGGGGACCTCAGGGACCCTTTCTGGTGGCCTCAGGAAAGGCCAGTCCCCATGCGAGTTCCTCAGGGGCCTCTCGGGATTCCTCTCCCGTCGATGCCGGGCCCTAAGACCTTGTGTGGAGTCGGGGCCGGAACCTGAGGATTCCTTTCCAGTGCTGACATGGATCTTGGGGTACTTCTGGAGTCTCCCCAGGGGAGTCAGTCCTCGTCTCGAATGCGGCATGCACTTGCGCTTTCCTCCAGAGCGGTAGCAGCAGTGTCAGGCAGTCCGCCTCTTAGATCAAAGGATCTATGGTTTTCCCTCGAGTCTTTCCCACGATGCTTTCCCACGAGGCTTTCCCACAAGGCTGTCCCACGTGCACACGTGGTGGGAGTCGATCCTCGGCTTGAACGTCAAGGCAGTGCAGGGAAAACAGGTTCCTCTGGAATGGACTGACACATCTGGGGGACTCTTGGAATGGTGGCAGGACCCTGGAGTTCCTCTCGCCTTTCCTGTGGAGAGCGCCTCCTCTTGAGATGCGACGGGAACGCCGGGAATTCTTTCCCTACGAAACAGGGAAAGGATCACTCATCTCGAGCTAGGAGGCGGAAACCGGGCTCCCCTGGATGTGTGCGGGACCCCACGGGCTTCCTCTCGAGTGGAGACGAGTATGTCGGGGAACTTCTTGAGTTGCAGGAAGGGTGTGAAGGACCCTTAGGAAGTTCCAGTGGTTAGATGTGATTAGCCTCGAGAAGCCTCAGCGGAAATGGGCCTCATCTCGCCTGGAGGGCAAAAACTCCTGGATTTTCTCGAGTTGCGGCAGGTGCTCTCGACTTACAACGGGGACCTCAGGGACCCGCTCTGGTGGACTCAGGAAAGGACAGTCCCCATGCGAGTTCCTCGGGGGCCGCTCGGGATTCCTCTCCCGTCGATGCCGGGGCCTAAGACATTGTGTGGAGTCGGGGCCGGAACCTGAGGATTCCACTCCAGTGCTGACATGGATCTTGGGGTACTTCTGGAGTCTCCCCAGGGGAGTCAGTCCTCGTCTCGAATGCGGGCATGCACTTGCGCTTTCCTCCAGAGCGGTAGCAGCAGTGTCACGCAGTCCGCCGCGTGGATCAAAGGATCTATGGTTTTCCCTCGAGTCTTTCCCACGAGGCTTTCCCACGAGGCTTTCCCACAGGGCTGTCCCACGTGCACACGTGGTGGGAGTCGATCCTCGGCTTGAACGTCAAGGCAGTGCAGGGAAAACACGTTCCTCTGGAATGGACTGACCCATCTGGGGGACTCTTGGAATGGTGGCACGACCCTGGAGTTCCTCTCGCCTTTCCTGTGGAGAGCGCCTCCTCTTGAGATGCGACGGGAACGCCGGGAATTCTTTCCCTACGAAACAGGGAAAGGATCCCTCATCTCGAGCTAGGAGGCGGAAACGGGGCTCCCCTGGATGTGTGCGGGACCCCACGTGCTTCCTCTCGAGTGGAGACGGGTATGTCGGGGAACTTCTTTAGTTGCAGCAAGGGTGTGAAGGACCCTTTGGAAGTTCCAGTGGTTAGATGTGATTAGCCTCGAGAAGCCTCAGCGGAAATGGGCCTCATCTCGCCTGAAGGGCAACACTTCCTGGATTTCCTCGAGTTGCGGCAGGTGCTCTCGACTTACGACGGGGACCTCAGGGACCCGCTCTGGAGGCCTCAGGAAAGGCCAGTCCCCATACGAGTTCCTTGGGGGCCTCTCGGGATTCCTCTCCCATCGATGCCGGGGCCTAAGACCTTGTGTGGAGTCGGGGCCGGAACCTGAGGATTCCTCTCCAGTGCTGACATGGATCTTGGGGTACTTCTGGAGTCTCCCCAGGGGAGTCAGTCCTCGTCTCGAATGCGGGCATGCACTTGCGCTTTGCTCCAGAGCGGTAGCAGCAGTGTCACGCAGTCCGCCGCGTGGATCAAAGGATCTATGGTTTTCCCTCGAGTCTTTCCCACGAGGCTGTCCCACGCGGTTTTCCCAAGGGCTGTCCCACGTACACACGTGGTGGGAGTCGATCCTCGGCTAGAACGTCAAGGCAGTTTAGGGAAAACAGGTTCCTCTGGAATGGACTGACACATCTGGGGTACTCTTGGAATGGTGGCACGACCCTGGAGTTCCTGTCGCCTTTCCTGTGGAGAGCGCCTCCTCTTGAGATGCGATGGGAACCCCGGGAATTCTTTCCCTACGAAACAGGGATAGGATCCTTCACCTCGAACTAGGAGGCGGATACGGGGCTCCCCTGGATGTGTGCGGCACCCCACGTGCTTCCTTTCGAGTGGAGACGGGTATGTCGCGGAACTGCTTGCAGCTAGGGTGTGAAGGACCCTTTAGAAGTTCCAGTGGTTAGATGTGATTAGCCTCGAGAAGCCTCAGCGGAAATGGGCATCATCTCGCCTGGAGGGCAAAACCTCCTGGATTTTCTCGAGTTGGGGCAGGTGCTCTCGACTTACGACGGGGACCTCAGGGACCCGCTCTGGTGGCCTCAGGAAAGGCCAGTCCCCATGCGAGTTCCTCGGGGGCCTCTCGGGATTCCTCTCCCGTCGATGCCGGGGCCTAAGACCTTGTGTGGAGTCGGGGCCGCAACCTGAGGATTCCTCTCCAGTGCTGACATGGATCTTGGGCTACTTCTGGAGTCTCCCCAGGGGAGTCAGTCCTCGTCTCGAATGCGGGCATGCACTTGCGCTTTCCTCCAGAGCGGTAGCAGCAGTGTCACGCAGTCCGCCGCGTGGATCAAAGGATCTATGGTTTTCCCTCGAGTCTTTCCCACGAGGCTTTCCCACGAGGCTTTCCCACAGGGCTGTCCCACGTGCACACGTGGTGGGAGTCGATCCTCGGCTTGAACGTCAAGGCAGTGCAGGGAAAACAGGTTCCTCTGGAATGGACTGACACATCTGGGGGACTCTTGGAATGGTGGAACGACCCTGGAGTTCCTCTCGCCTTTCCTGTGGAAAGCGCCTCCACTTGAGATGCGACGGGAACGCCGGGAATTCTTTCCCTACGAAACAGGGAAAGGATCCCTCATCTCGAGCTAGGAGGCGGAAACGGGGCTCCCCTGGATGTGTGCGGACCCTCTTGCTTCCTCTCGAGTGGAAACGGGTATGTCGGGGAACTTCTTGAGTTGCAGCAAGGGTGTGAAGGACACTTTGGAAGTTCCAGTGGTTAGATTTGATTAGCCTCGAGAAGCCTCAGCGGAAATGGGCCTCATCTCGCCTGGAGGGCAAAACCTCCTGGATTTTCTCGAGTTGCGGCAGGTGCTCTCGACATACGACGGGGACCTCAGGGACCCGCTCTGGTGGCCTCAGGAAAGGCCAGTCCCCATGCGAGTTCCTCGGGGGCCTCTCGGGATTCCTCTCCCTTCGATGCCGGGCCTAAGACCTTGTGTGGAGTCGGGGCCGGAACCTGAGGTTTGCTCTCCTGTGCTGACATGGATCTTGGGGTACTTCTGGAGTCTCCCCAGGGGAGTCAGTCCTCGTCTCGAATGTGGGCATGCACTTGCGCTTTCCTCCAGAGCGGTAGCAGCAGTGTCACGCAGTCCGCCGCGTGGATCAAAGGATCTATGGTTTTCCCTCGAGTCTTTCCCACGAGGCTTTCCCACGAGGCTTTCCCACAGGGCTGTCCCACGTGCACACGTAGTGGGAGTCGATCCTCGGCTTGAACTCAAGGCAGTGCAGGGAAAACAGGTTCCTCTGGAATGGACTGACACATCTGGGGGACTCTTGGAATGGTGGCACGACCCTGGAGTTCCTCTCGACTTTCCTGTGGAGAGCGCCTCCTCTTGAGATGCGACGGGAACGCCGGGAATTCTTTCCCTACGAAACAGGGAAAGGATCCCTCATCTCGACCTAGGAGGCGGAAACGGGGCTCCCCTGGATGTGTGCGGGACCCTCGTGCTTCCTCTCGAGTGGAGATGGGTATGTCGCGGAACTGCTTGAGTTGCAGCAAGGGTGTGAAGGACCCTTTGGAAGTTCCAGTGGTTAGACGTGATTAGCCTCGAGAAGCCTCAGCGGAAATGGGCCTCATCTCGCCTGGAGGGCAAAACCTCCTGGATTTTCTCGAGTTGCGGCAGGTGCTATCGACTTACGACGGGGACCTCAGGGACCCGCTCTGGTGGCCTCAGGAAAGGCCAGTCCCCATGCGAGTTCCTCGGGGGCCTCTCGGGATTCCTCTCCCATCGATGCCGGGGCCTAAGACCTTGTGTGGAGTCGGGGCCGGAACCTGAGGATTCCTCTCCAGTACTGACATGGATCTTGGGGTACTTCTGGAGTCTCCCCAGGGGAGTCAGTCCTCGTCTCGAATGCGGGCATGCACTTGCGCTTTCCTCCAGAGCGGTAGCAGCAGTGTCACGCAGTCCGCCGCGTGGATCAAAGGATCTATGGTTTTCCCTCGAGTCTTTCCCACGAGGCTTTCCAACGAGGCTTTCCCACAGGTCTGTCCCACGTGCACACGTGGTGGGAGTCGATCCTCGGCTTGAACGTCAAGGAAGTGCAGGGAAAACAGGTTCCTCTGGAATGGACTGACACATCTGGGGGACTCTTGGAATGGTGGCACGACCCTGGAGTTCCTCTCGCCTTTCCTGTGGAGAGCGCCACCTCTTGAGATACGACGGGAACGCCGGGAATTCTTTCCCTGGGAAACAGGGAAAGGATAACTCATCTCGAGCTAGGAGGCGGAAACGGGGCTCCCCTGGATGTGTGCGGGACCCCACGTGCTTCCTCTCGAGTGGAGACGGGTATGTCGGGGAACAACTTGAGTTGCAGCAAGGGTGTGAAGGACCCTTTGGAAGTTCCAGTGGTTAGACGTGATTAGCCTCGAGAAGCCTCAGCGGAAATGGGCCTCATCTCGCCTTGAGGGCAAAACCTCCTGGATTTTCTCGAGTTGCGGCAGGTGCTCTCGACTTACGACGGGGACCTCAGGGACCCGCTCTGGTGGCCTCAGGAAAGGTCAGTCCCCATGCGAGTTCCTCGGGGGCCTCTCGGGATTCCTCTCCCGTAGATGCCGGGGCCTAAGACCTTGTGTGGAGTCGGGGCCGGAACCTGAGGATTCCTCTCCAGTGCTGACATGGATCTTGGGGTACTTCTGGAGTCTCCCCAGGGGAGTCAGTCCTCGTCTCGAATGCGGGCATGCACTTGCGCTTTCCTCCATAGCGGTAGCAGCAGTGTCACGCAGTCCGCCGCGTGGATCAAAGGATCTATGGTTTTCCCTCGAGTCTTTCCCACGAGGCTTTCCCACGAGGCTTTCCCACAGGGCTGTCCCACGTGCACACGTGGTGGGAGTCGATCCTCGGCTTGAACGTCAAGGCAGTGCAGGGAAAACAGGTTCCTCTGGAATGGACTGACTCATCTGGGGGACTCGTGGAATGGTGGCACGACCCTGGAGTTCCTCTCGCCTTTCCTGTGGAGAGCGCCTCCACTTGAGATGCGACGGGAACGCCGGGAATTCTTTCCCTTCGAAACAGGGAAAGGATCCCTCATCTCGAGCTCGGAGGCGGAAACGGGGCTCCCCTGGATGTGTGCGGGACCCCACGTGCTTCCTCTCGAGTGGAGACGGGTATGTCGGGGAACAACTTGAGTTGCAGCAAGGGTGTGAAGGACCCTTTGAAGTTCCAGTGGTTAGACGTGATTAGCCTCGAGAAGCCTCAGCGGAAATGGGCCTCATCTCGCCTGGAGGGCAAAACCTCCTGGATTTTCTCGAGTTGCGGCAGGTGCTCTCGACTTACGACGGGGACCTCAGGGACCCGCTCTGGTGGCCTCAGGAAAGGCCAGTCCCCATGCGAGTTCCTCGGGGGCCTCTCGGGATTCCTCTCCCGTCGATGCCGGGGCCTAAGACCTTGTGTGGAGTCGGGGCCGGAACCTGAGGATTCCTCTCCAGTGCTGACATGGATCTTGGGGTACTTCTGGAGTCTCCCCAGGGGAGTCAGTCCTCGTCTCGAATGCGGGCATGCACTTGCGCTTTACTCCAGAGCGGTAGCAGCAGTGTCACGCAGTCCGCCGCGTGGATCAAAGGATCTATGGTTTTCCCTCGAGTCTTTCCCACGAGGCTTTCCCACGAGGCTTTCCCACAGGGCTGTCCCACGTGCACACGTGGTGGGAGTCGATCCTCGGCTTGAACGTCAAGGCAGTGCAGGGAAAACAGGTTCCTCTGGAATGGACTGACACATCTGGGGGACTCTTGGAATGGTGGCACGACCCTGGAGTTCCTCTCGCCTTTCCTGTGGAGAGCGCCTCCTCTTGAGATGCGACGGGAACGCCGGGAATTCTTTCCCTACGAAACAGGGAAAGGATCCCTCATCTCGAGCTAGGAGGCGGAAACGGGGCTCCCCTGGATGTGTGCGGGACACCACGTGCTTCCTCTCGAGTGGAGACGGGTATGTCGGGGAACTTCTTGAGTTGCAGCAAGGGTGTGAAGGACCCTTTGGAAGTTCCAGTGGTTAGACGTGATTAGCCTCGAGAAGCCTCAGCGGAAATGGGCCTCATCTCGCCTGGAGGGCAAAACCTCCTGGATTTTCTCGAGTTGCGGCAGGTGCTCTCGACTTACGACGGGGACCTCAGGGACCCGCTCTGGTGGCCTCAGGAAAGGCCAGTCCCCATGCGAGTTCCTCGCGGGCCTCTTGGGATTCCTCTCCCGTCGATGCCGGGGCCTAAGACCTTGTGTGGAGTCGGGGCAGGAACCTGAGGATTCCTCTCCAGTGCTGACATGGATCTTGGGGTACTTCTGGAGTCTCCCCAGGGGAGTCAGTCCTCGTCTCGAATGCGGGCATGCACTTGCGCTTTCCTCCAGAGCGGTAGCAGCAGTGTCATGCAGTCCACCGCGTGGATCAAATGATCTATGGTTTTCCCTCGAGTCTTTCCCACGAGGCTTTCCCACGAGGCTTTCCCACAGGGCTGTCCCACGTGCACACGTGGTGGGAGTCGATCCTCGGCTTGAACGTCAAGGCAGTGCAGGGAAAACAGGTTCCTCTGGAATAGACTGACACATCTGGGGGACTCTTGGAATTGTGGCACGACCCTGGAGTTCCTCTCGCCTTTCCTGTTGAGAGCGCCTCCTCTTGAGATGCGACGGGAACGCCGGGAATTCTTTCCCTACGAAACAGGGAAAGGATCCCTCATCTCGAGCTAGGAGGCGGAAACGGGGCTCCCCTGGATGTGTGCGGGACCCTCGTGCTTCCTCTCGAGTGGAGACGGGTATGTCGGGGAACTTCTTGAGTTGCAGCAAGGGTGAGAAGGACCCTTTGGATGTTCCAGTGGTTAGATGTGATTAGCCTCGAGAAGCCTCAGCGGAAATGGGCCTCATCTCGCCTGGAGGGCAAAACCTCCTGGATTTTCTCGAGTTGCGGCAGGTGCTCTCGACTAACGACGGGGACCTCAGGGACCCGCTCTGGTGGCCTCAGGAAAGGCCAGTCCCCATGCGAGTTCCTCGGGGGCCTCTCGGGATTCCTCTCCCGTCGATGCCGGGGCCTAAGACCTTGTGTGGAGTCGGGGCCGGAACCTGAGGATTGCTCTCCAGTGCTGACATGGATCTTGGGGTACTTCTGGAGTCTCCCCAGGGGAGTCAGTCCTCGTCTCGAATGCGGGCATGCACTTGCGCTTTCCTCCAGAGCGGTAGCAGCAGTGTCACGCAGTCCGCCGCGTGGATCAAAGGATCTATGGTTTTCCCTCGAGTCTTTCCCACGAGGCTTTCCCACGAGGCTTTCCCACAGGGCTGTCCCACGTGCACACGTGGTGGGAGTCGATCCTCGGCTTGAACTCAAGGCAGTGCAGGGAAAACAGGTTCCTCTGGAATGGACTGACACATCTGGGGGACTCTTGGAATGGTGGCACGACCCTGGAGTTCCTCTCGCCTTTCCTGTGGAGAGCGCCTCCTCTTGAGATGCGACGGGAACGCCGGGAATTCTTTCCCTACGAAACAGGGAAAGGATCCCTCATCTCGAGCTAGGAGGCGGAAACGGGGCTCCCCTGGATGTGTGCGGGACACCACGTGCTTCCTCTCGAGTGGAGACGGGTATGTCGGGGAACTTCTTGAGTTGCAGCAAGGGTGTGAAGGACCCTTTGGAAGTTCCAGTGGTTAGACGTGATTAGCCTCGAGAAGCCTCAGCGGAAATGGGCCTCATCTCGCCTGGAGGGCAAAACCTCCTGGATTTTCTCGAGTTGCGGCAGGTGCTCTCGACTTACGACGGGGACCTCAGGGACCCGCTCTGGTGGCCTCAGGAAAGGCCAATCCCCATGCGAGTTCCTCGGGGGCCTCTCGGGATTCCTCTCCCGTCGATGCCGGGGCCTAAGACCTTGTTTGGAGTCGGGGCCGGAACCTGAGGATTCCTCTCCAGTGCTGACATGGATCTTGGGGTACTTCTGGAGTCTCCCCAGGGGAGTCAGTCCTCGTCTCGAATGCGGGCATGCACTTGCGCTTTCCGCCAGAGCGGTAGCAGCAGTGTCACGCAATCCGCCGCGTGGATCAAAGGATCTATGGTTTTCCCTCGAGTCTTTCCCACGAGGCTTTCCCACGAGGCTTTCCCACAGGGCTGTCCCACGTGCACACGTGGTGGGAGTCGATCCTCAGCTTGAACGTCAAGGCAGTGCCGGGAAAACAGGTTCCTCTGGCATGGACTGACACATCTGGGGGACTCTTGGAATTGTGGCACGACCCTGGAGTTCCTCTCGCCTTTCCTGTGGAGAGCGCCTCCTCTTGAGATGCGACGGGAACGCCGGGAATTCTTTCCCTACGAAACAGGGAAAGGATCACTCATCTCGAGCTAGGAGGCGGAAACGGGGCTCCCCTGGATGTGTGCGGGACCCTCGTGCTTCCTCTCAAGTGGAGACGTGTATGTCGGGGAACTTCTTGAGTTGAAGCAAGGGTGAGAAGGACCCTTTGGATGTTCCAGTGGTTAGATGTGATTAGCCTCGAGAAGCCTCAGCGGAAATGGGCCTCATCTCGCCTGGAGGGCAAAACCTCCTGGATTTTCTCGAGTTGCGGCAGGTGCTCTCGACTAACGACGGGGACCTCAGGGACCCGCTCTGGTGGCCTCAGGAAAGGCCAGTCCCCATGCGAGTTCCTCGGGGGCCTCTCGGGATTCCTCTCCCGTCGATGCCGGGGCCTAAGACCTTGTGTGGAGTCGGGGCCGGAACCTGAGGATTGCTCTCCAGTGCTGACATGGATCTTGGGGTACTTCTGGAGTCTCCCCAGGGGAGTCAGTCCTCGTCTCGAATGCGGGCATGCACTTGCGCTTTCCTCCAGAGCGGTAGCAGCAGTGTCACGCAGTCCGCCGCGTGGATCAAAGGATCTATGGTTTTCCCTCGAGTCTTTCCCACGAGGCTTTCCCACGAGGCTTTCCCACAGGGCTGTCCCACGTGCACACGTGGTGGGAGTCGATCCTCGGCTTGAACTCAAGGCAGTGCAGGGAAAACAGGTTCCTCTGGAATGGACTGACACATCTGGGGGACTCTTGGAATGGTGCCACGACCCTGGAGTTCCTCTCGCCTTTCCTGTGGAGAGCGCCTCCTCTTGAGATGCGACGGGAACGCCGGGAATTCTTTCCCTACGAAACAGGGAAAGGATCCCTCATCTCGACCTAGGAGGCGGAAACGGGGCTCCCCTGGATGTGTGCGGGACCCTCGTGCTTCCTCTCGAGTGGAGACGGGTATGTCGCGGAACTGCTTGAGTTGCAGCAAGGGTGTGAAGGACCCTTTGGAAGTTCCAGTGGTTAGATGTGATTAGCCTCGAGAAGCCTCAGCGGAAATGGGCCTCATCTCGCCTGGAGGGCAAAACCTCCTGGATTTTCTCGAGTTGCGGCAGGTGCTCTCGACTTACGCCGGGGACCTCAGGGACCCGCTCTGGTGGCCTCAGGAAAGGCCAGTCCCCATGCGAGTTCCTCGGGGGCCTCTCGGGATTCCTCTCCCGTCGATGCCGGGGCCTAAGACCTTGTTTGGAGTCGGGGCAGGAACCTGAGGATTCCTCTCCAGTGCTGACATGGATCTTGGGGTACTTCTGGAGTCTCCCCAGGGGAGTCAGTCCTCGTCTCGAAGGCGGGCATGCACTTGCGCTTTCCTCCAGAGCGGTAGCAGCAGTGTCACGCAGTCCGCCGCGTGGATCAAAGGATCTATGGTTTTCCCTCGAGTCTTTCCCACGAGGCTTTCCCACGAGGCTTTCCCACAGGGCTGTCCCACGTGCACACGTGGTGGGAGTCGATCCTCAGCTTGAACGTCAAGGCAGTGCAGGGAAAACAGGTTCCTCTGGAATGGACTGACACATCTGGGGGACTCTTGGAATTGTGGCACGAGCCTGGAGTTCCTCTCGCCTTTCCTGTGGAGAGCGCCTCCTCTTGAGATGCGACGGGAACGCCGGGAATTCTTTCCCTACGAAACAGGAAAAGGATCCCTCATCTCGACCTAGGAGGCGGAAACGGGGCTCCCCTGGATGTGTGCGGGACCCTCGTGCTTCCTCTCGAGTGGAGATGGGTATGTCGCGGAACTGCTTGAGTTGCAGCAAGGGTGTGAAGGACCCTTTGGAAGTTCCAGTGGTTAGATGTGATTAGCCTCGAGAAGCCTCAGCGGAAATGGGCCTCATCTCGCCTGGAGGGCAAAACCTCCTGGATTTTCTCGAGTTGCGGCAGGTGCTCTCGACTTACGACGGGGACCTCAGGGACCCGCTCTGGTGGCCTCAGGAAAGGCCAGTCCCCATGCGAGTTCCTCGGGGGCCTCTCGGGATTCCTCTCCCGTCGATGCCGGGGCCTAAGACCTTGTGTGGAGTCGGGGCCGAAACCTGAGGATTCCTCTCCAGTACTGACATGGATCTTGGGGTACTTCTGGAGTCTCCCCAGGGGAGTCAGTCCTCGTCTCGAATGCGGGCATGCACTTGCGCTTTCCTCCAGAGCGGTAGCAGCAGTGTCACGCAGTCCGCCGCGTGGATCAAAGGATCTATGGTTTTCCCTCGAGTCTTTCCCACGAGGCTTTCCAACGAGGCTTTCCCACATTTCTGTCCCACGTGCACACGTGGTGGGAGTCGATCCTCGGCTTGAACGTCAAGGCAGTGCAGGGAAAACAGGTTCCTCTGGAATGGACTGACACATCTGGGGGACTCTTGGAATGGTGGCACGACCCTGGAGTTCCTATCGCCTTTCCTGTGGAGAGCGCCACCTCTTGAGATGCGACGGGAACGCCGGGAATTCTTTCCCTGGGAAACAGGGAAAGGATAACTCATCTCGAGCTAGGAGGCGGAAACGGGGCTCCCCTGGATGTGTGCGGGACCCCACGTGCTTCCTCTCGAGTGGAGACGGGTATGTCGGGGAACAACTTGAGTTGCAGCAAGGGTGTGAAGGACCCTTTGGAAGTTCCAGTGGTTAGACGTGATTAGCCTCGAGAAGCCTCAGCGGAAATGGGCCTCATCTCGCCTTGAGGGCAAAACCTCCTGGATTTTCTCGAGTTGCGGCAGGTGCTCTCGACTTACGACGGGGAACTCAGGGACCCGCTCTGGTGGCCTCAGGAAAGGTCAGTCCCCATGCGAGTTTCTCGGGGGCCTCTCGGGATTCCTCTCCCGTAGATGCCGGGGCCTAAGACCTTGTGTGGAGTCGGGGCCGGAACCTGAGGATTCCTCTCCAGTGCTGACATGGATCTTGGGGTACTTCTGGAGTCTCCCCAGGGGAGTCAGTCCTCGTCTCGAATGCGGGCATGCACTTGCGCTTTCCTCCATAGCGGTAGCAGCAGTGTCACGCAGTCCGCCGCGTGGATCAAAGGATCTATGGTTTTCCCTCGAGTCTTTCCCACGAGGCTTTCCCACGAGGCTTTCCCACAGGGCTGTCCCACGTGCACACGTGGTGGGAGTCGATCCTCGGCTTGAACGTCAAGGCAGTGCAGGGAAAACAGGTTCCTCTGGAATGGACTGACACATCTGGGGGACTCGTGGAATGGTGGCACGACCCTGGAGTTCCTCTCGCCTTTCCTGTGGAGAGCGCCTCCACTTGAGATGCGACGGGAACGCCGGGAATTCTTTCCCTTCGAAACAGGGAAAGGATCCCTCATCTCGAGCTAGGATGCGGAAACGGGGCTCCCCTGGATGTGTGCGGGACCCCACGTGCTTCCTCTCGAGTGGAGACGGGTATGTCGGGGAACAACTTGAGTTGCAGCAAGGGTGTGAAGGACCCTTTGAAGTTCCAGTGGTTAGACGTGATTAGCCTCGAGAAGCCTCAGCGGAAATGGGCCTCATCTCGCCTGGAGGGCAAAACCTCCTGGATTTTCTCGAGTTGCGGCAGGTGCTCTCGACTAACGACGGGGACCTCAGGGACCCGCTCTGGTGGCCTCAGGAAAGGCCAGTCCCCATGCGAGTTCCTCGGGGGCCTCTCGGGATTCCTCTCCCGTCGATGCCGGGGCCTAAGACCTTGTGTGGAGTCGGGGCCGGAACCTGAGGATTGCTCTCCAGTGCTGACATGGATCTTGGGGTACTTCTGGAGTCTCCCCAGGGGAGTCAGTCCTCGTCTCGAATGCGGGCATGCACTTGCGCTTTCCTCCAGAGCGGTAGCAGCAGTGTCACGCAGACCGCCGCGTGGATCAAAGGATCTATGGTTTTCCCTCGAGTCTTTCCCACGAGGCTTTCCCACGAGGCTTTCCCACAGGGCTGTCCCACGTGCACACGTGGTGGGAGTCGATCCTCGGCTTGAACTCAAGGCAGTGCAGGGAAAACAGGTTCCTCTGGAATGGACTGACACATCTGGGGGACTCTTGGAATGGTGCCACGACCCTGGAGTTCCTCTCGCCTTTCCTGTGGAGAGCGCCTCCTCTTGAGATGCGACGGGAACGCCGGGAATTCTTTCCCTACGAAACAGGGAAAGGATCCCTCATCTCGACCTAGGAGGCGGAAACGGGGCTCCCCTGGATGTGTGCGGGACCCTCGTGCTTCCTCTCGAGTGGAGACGGGTATGTCGGGGAACAACTTGAGTTGCAGCAAGGGTGTGAAGGACCCTTTGGAAGTTCCAGTGGTTAGACGTGATTAGCCTCGAGAAGCCTCAGCGGAAATGGGCCTCATCTCGCCTGGAGGGCAAAACCTCCTGGATTTTCTCGAGTTGCGGCAGGTGCTCTCGACTTACGACGGGGACCTCGGGGACCCGCTCTGGTGGCCTCAGGAAAGGCCAGTCCCCATGCGAGTTCATCGGGGGCCTCTCGGGATTCCTCTCCCGTCGATGCCGGGGCCTAAGACCTTGTGTGGAGTCGGGGCTGGAACCTGAGGATTCCTCTCCAGTGCTGACATGGATCTTGGGGTACTTCTGGAGTCTCCCCAGGGGAGTCAGTCCTCGTCTTGAATGCGGGCATGCACTTGCGCTTTCCTCCAGAGCGGTAGCAGCAGTGTCACGCAGTCCGCCGCGTGGATCAAAGGATCTATGGTTTTCCCTCGAGTCTTTCCCACGAGGCTTTCCAACGAGGCTTTCCCACAGGGCTGTCCCACGTGCACACGTGGTGGGAGTCGATCCTCGGCTTGAACGTCAAGGCAGTGCAGGGAAAACAGGTTCCTCTGGAATGGACTGACACATCTGGGGGACTCTTGGAATGGTGGCACGACCCTGGAGTTCCTCTCGCCTTTCCTGTGGAGAGCGCCACCTCTTGAGATGCGACGGGAACGCCGGGAATTCTTTCCCTAGGAAACAGGGAAAGGATCCCTCATCTCGAGCTAGGAGGCGGAAACGGGGTTCCCCTGGATGTGTGCGGGACCCCACGTGCTTCCTCTCGAGTGGAGACGGGTATGTCGGGGAACTTCTTGAGTTGCAGCAAGGGTGTGAAGGACCCTTTGGAAGTTCCAGTGGTTAGACGTGATTAGCCTCGAGAAGCCTCAGCGGAAATGGGCCTCATCTCGCCTGGAGGGCAAATCCTCCTGGATTTTCTCGAGTTGCGGCAGGTGCTCTCGACTTACGACGGGGACCTCAGGGACCCGCTCTGGTGGCCTCAGGAAAGGCCAGTCCCCATGCGAGTTCCTCGGGGGCCTCTCGGGATTCCTCTCCCGTCGATGCCGGGGCCTAAGACCTTGTGTGGAGTCGGGGCCGGAACCTGAGGATTCCTCTCCATTGCTGACATGGATCTTGGGGTACTTCTGGAGTCTCCCCAGGGGAGTCAGTCCTCGTCTCGAATGCGGGCATGCACTTGCGCTTTCCTCCAGAGCGGTAGCAGCAGTGTCACGCAGTCCGCCGCGTGGATCAAAGGATCTATGGTTTTCCCTCGAGTCTTTCCCACGAGGCTTTCCCACGAGGCTTTCCCACAGGGCTGTCCCACGTGCACACGTGGTGGGAGTCGATCCTCGGCTTGAACGTCAAGGCAGTGCAGGGAAAACAGGTTCCTCTGGAATGGACTGACACATCTGGGGGACTCTTGTAATGGTGGCCCGACCCTGGAGTTCCTCTCGCCTTTCCTGTGGAGAGCGCCTCCTCTTGAGATGCGACGGGAACGCCGGGAATTCTTTCCCTACGAAACAGGGAAAGGATCCCTCATCTCGAGGTAGGAGGCGGAAACGGGGCACCCCTGGATGTGTGCGGGACCCCACGTGCTTCCTCTCGAGTGGAGACGGGTATGTCGGGGAACTTCTTGAGTTGCAGCATGGGTGTGAAGAACCCTTTGGAAGTTCCAGTGGTTAGAGGTGATTAGCCTCGAGAAGCCTCAGCGGAAATGGGCCTCATCTCGCCTGGAGGGCAAAACCTCCTGGATTTTCTCGAGTTGCGGCAGGTGCTCTCGACTTACGACGGGGACCTCAGGGACCCGCTCTGGTGGCCTCAGGAAAGGCCAGTCCCCATGCGAGTTCCTCGGGGGCCTCTCGGGATTCCTCTCCCGTCGATGCCGGGGCCTAAGGCCTTGTGTGGAGTTGGGGCAGGAACCTGAGGATTCCTCTCCAGTGCTGACATGGATCTTGGGGTACTTCTGGAGTCTCCCCAGGGGAGTCAGTCCTCGTCTCGAATGCGGGCATGCACTTGCGCTTTCCTCCAGAGCCGTAGCAGCAGTGTCACGCAGTCCGCCGCGTGGATCAAAGGATCTATGGTTTTCCCTCGAGACTTTCCCACGAGGCTTTCCCACGAGGCTTTCCCACAGGGCTGTCCCACGTGCACACGTGGTGGGAGTCGATCCTCGGCTTGAACTCAAGGAAGTGCAGGGAAAACAGGTTCCTCTGGAATGGACTGACACATCTGGGGGACTCGTGGAATGGTGGCACGACCCTGGAGTTCCTCTCGCCTTTCCTGTGGAGAGCGCCTCCACTTGAGATGCGACGGGAACGCCGGGAATTCTTTCCCTTCGAAACAGGGAAAGGATCCCTCATCTCGAGCTAGGAGGTGGAAACGGGGCTCCCCTGGATGTGTGCGGGACCCCACGTGCTTCCTCTCCAGTGGAGACTGGTATGTCGGGGAACAACTTGAGTTGCAGCAAGGGTGTGAAGGACCCTTTGGAAGTTCCAGTGGTTAGACGTGATTAGCCTCGAGAAGCCTCAGCGGAAATGGGCCTCATGTCGCCTGGAGGGCAAAACCTCCTGGATTTTCTCGAGTTGCAGCAGGTGCTCTCGACTTACGACGGGGACCTCAGGGACCCGCTCTGGTGGCCTCAGGAAAGGCCAGTCCCCATGCGAGTTCCTCGGGGGCCTCTCGGGATTCCTCTCCCGTCGATGCCGGGGCCTAAGACCTTGTGTGGAGTCGGGGCCGGAACCTGAGGATTCCTCTCCAGTGCTGACATGGATCTTGGGGTACTTCTGGAGTCTCCCCAGGGGAGTCAGTCCTCGTCTCGAATGCGGGCATGCACTTGCGCTTTCCTCCAGAGCGGTAGCAGCAGTGTCACGCAGTCCGCCGCGTGGATCAAAGGATCTATGGTTTTCCCTCGAGTCTTTCCCACGAGGCTTTCCCACAGGGCTGTCCCACGTGCACACGTGGTGGGAGTCGATCCTCGGCTTGAACGTCAAGGCAGTGCAGAGAAAACAGGTTCCTCTGGAATGGACTGACACATCTGGGGGACTCTTGGAATGGTGCCACGACCCTGGAGTTCCTCTCGCCTTTCCTGTGGAGAGCGCCTCCTCTTGAGATGCGACGGGAACGCCGGGAATTCTTTCCCTACGAAACAGGGAAAGGATCCCTCATCTCGAGCTAGGAGGCGGAAACGGGGCTCCCCTGGATGTGTGCGGGACACCACGTGCTTCCTCTCGAGTGGAGACGGGTATGTCGGGGAACTTCTTGAGTTGCAGCAAGGGTGTGAAGGACCCTTTGGAAGTTCCAGTGGTTAGACGTGATTAGCCTCGAGAAGCCTCAGCGGAAATGGGCCTCATCTCGCCTGGAGGGCAAAACCTCCTGGATTTTCTCGAGTTGCGGCAGGTGCTCTCGACTTACGACGGGGACCTCAGGGACCCGCTCTGGTGGCCTCAGGAAAGGCCAGTCCCCATGCGAGTTCCTCGGGGGCCTCTCGGGATTCCTCTCCCGTCGATGCCGGGGCCTAAGGCCTTGTGTGGAGTCGGGGCAGGAACCTGAGGATTCCTCTCCAGTGCTGACATGGATCTTGGGGTACTTCTGGAGTCTCCCCAGGGGAGTCAGTCCTCGTCTCGAATGCGGGCATGCACTTGCGCTTTCCTCCAGAGCGGTAGCAGCAGTGTCACGCAGTCCGCCGCGTGGATCAAAGGATCTATGGTTTTCCCTCGAGACTTTCCCACGAGGCTTTCCCACGAGGCTTTCCCACAGGGCTGTCCCACGTGCACACGTGGTGGGAGTCGATCCTCGGCTTGAACTCAAGGAAGTGCAGGGAAAACAGGTTCCTCTGGAATGGACTGACACATCTGGGGGACTCGTGGAATGGTGGCACGACCCTGGAGTTCCTCTCGCCTTTCCTGTGGAGAGCGCCTCCACTTGAGATGCGACGGGAACGCCGGGAATTCTTTCCCTTCGAAACAGGGAAAGGATCCCTCATCTCGAGCTAGGAGGCGGAAACGGGGCTCCCCTGGATGTGTGCGGGACCCCACGTGCTTCCTCTCGAGTGGAGACTGGTATGTCGGGGAACAACTTGAGTTGCAGCAAGGGTGTGAAGGACCCTTTGGAAGTTCCAGTGGTTAGACGTGATTAGCCTCGAGAAGCCTCAGCGGAAATGGGCCTCATCTCGCCTGGAGGGCAAAACCTCCTGGATTTTCTCGAGTTGCGGCAGGTGCTCTCGACTTACGACGGGGACCTCAGGGACCCGCTCTGGTGGCCTCAGGAAAGGCCAGTCCCCATGCGAGTTCCGCGGGGGCCTCTCGGGATTCCTCTCCCGTCGATGCCGGGGCCTAAGACCTTGTGTGGAGTCGGGGCCGGAACCTGAGGATTGCTCTCCAGTGCTGACATGGATCTTGGGGTACTTCTGGAGTCTCCCCAGGGGAGTCAGTCCTCGTCTCGAATGCGGGCATGCACTTGCGCTTTCCTCCAGAGCGGTAGCAGCAGTGTCACGCAGACCGCCGCGTGGATCAAAGGATCTATGGTTTTCCCTCGAGTCTTTCCCACGAGGCTTTCCCACGAGGCTTTCCCACAGGGCTGTCCCACGTGCACACGTGGTGGGAGTCGATCCTCGGCTTGAACTCAAGGCAGTGCAGGGAAAACAGGTTCCTCTGGAATGGACTGACACATCTGGGGGACTCTTGGAATGGTGCCACGACCCTGGAGTTCCTCTCGCCTTTCCTGTGGAGAGCGCCTCCTCTTGAGATGCGACGGGAACGCCGGGAATTCTTTCCCTACGAAACAGGGAAAGGATCCCTCATCTCGACCTAGGAGGCGGAAACGGGGCTCCCCTGGATGTGTGCGGGACCCTCGTGCTTCCTCTCGAGTGGAGACGGGTATGTCGCGGAACTGCTTGAGTTGCAGCAAGGGTGTGAAGGACCCTTTGGAAGTTCCAGTGGTTAGACGTGATTAGCCTCGAGAAGCCTCAGCGGAAATGGGCCTCATCTCGCCTGGAGGGCAAAACCTCCTGGATTTTCTCGAGTTGCGGCAGGTGCTCTCGACTTACGACGGGGACCTCGGGGACCCGCTCTGGTGGCCTCAGGAAAGGCCAGTCCCCATGCGAGTTCATCGGGGGCCTCTCGGGATTCCTCTCCCGTCGATGCCGGGGCCTAAGACCTTGTGTGGAGTCGGGGCTGGAACCTGAGGATTCCTCTCCAGTGCTGACATGGATCTTGGGGTACTTCTGGAGTCTCCCCAGGGGAGTCAGTCCTCGTCTTGAATGCGGGCATGCACTTGCGCTTTCCTCCAGAGCGGTAGCAGCAGTGTCACGCAGTCCGCCGCGTGGATCAAAGGATCTATGGTTTTCCCTCGAGTCTTTCCCACGAGGCTTTCCAACGAGGCTTTCCCACAGGGCTGTCCCACGTGCACACGTGGTGGGAGTCGATCCTCGGCTTGAACGTCAAGGCAGTGCAGGGAAAACAGGTTCCTCTGGAATGGACTGACACATCTGGGGGACTCTTGGAATGGTGGCACGACCCTGGAGTTCCTCTCGCCTTTCCTGTGGAGAGCGCCACCTCTTGAGATGCGACGGGAACGCCGGGAATTCTTTCCCTAGGAAACAGGGAAAGGATCCCTCATCTCGAGCTAGGAGGCGGAAACGGGGTTCCCCTGGATGTGTGCGGGACCCCACGTGCTTCCTCTCGAGTGGAGACGGGTATGTCGGGGAACTTCTTGAGTTGCAGCAAGGGTGTGAAGGACCCTTTGGAAGTTCCAGTGGTTAGACGTGATTAGCCTCGAGAAGCCTCAGCGGAAATGGGCCTCATCTCGCCTGGAGGGCAAATCCTCCTGGATTTTCTCGAGTTGCGGCAGGTGCTCTCGACTTACGACGGGGACCTCAGGGACCCGCTCTGGTGGCCTCAGGAAAGGCCAGTCCCCATGCGAGTTCCTCGGGGGCCTCTCGGGATTCCTCTCCCGTCGATGCCGGGGCCTAAGACCTTGTGTGGAGTCGGGGCCGGAACCTGAGGATTCCTCTCCATTGCTGACATGGATCTTGGGGTACTTCTGGAGTCTCCCCAGGGGAGTCAGTCCTCGTCTCGAATGCGGGCATGCACTTGCGCTTTCCTCCAGAGCGGTAGCAGCAGTGTCACGCAGTCCGCCGCGTGGATCAAAGGATCTATGGTTTTCCCTCGAGTCTTTCCCACGAGGCTTTCCCACGAGGCTTTCCCACAGGGCTGTCCCACGTGCACACGTGGTGGGAGTCGATCCTCGGCTTGAACGTCAAGGCAGTGCAGGGAAAACAGGTTCCTCTGGAATGGACTGACACATCTGGGGGACTCTTGTAATGGTGGCCCGACCCTGGAGTTCCTCTCGCCTTTCCTGTGGAGAGCGCCTCCTCTTGAGATGCGACGGGAACGCCGGGAATTCTTTCCCTACGAAACAGGGAAAGGATCCCTCATCTCGAGGTAGGAGGCGGAAACGGGGCACCCCTGGATGTGTGCGGGACCCCACGTGCTTCCTCTCGAGTGGAGACGGGTATGTCGGGGAACTTCTTGAGTTGCAGCATGGGTGTGAAGAACCCTTTGGAAGTTCCAGTGGTTAGAGGTGATTAGCCTCGAGAAGCCTCAGCGGAAATGGGCCTCATCTCGCCTGGAGGGCAAAACCTCCTGGATTTTCTCGAGTTGCGGCAGGTGCTCTCGACTTACGACGGGGACCTCAGGGACCCGCTCTGGTGGCCTCAGGAAAGGCCAGTCCCCATGCGAGTTCCTCGGGGGCCTCTCGGGATTCCTCTCCCGTCGATGCCGGGGCCTAAGGCCTTGTGTGGAGTTGGGGCAGGAACCTGAGGATTCCTCTCCAGTGCTGACATGGATCTTGGGGTACTTCTGGAGTCTCCCCAGGGGAGTCAGTCCTCGTCTCGAATGCGGGCATGCACTTGCGCTTTCCTCCAGAGCCGTAGCAGCAGTGTCACGCAGTCCGCCGCGTGGATCAAAGGATCTATGGTTTTCCCTCGAGACTTTCCCACGAGGCTTTCCCACGAGGCTTTCCCACAGGGCTGTCCCACGTGCACACGTGGTGGGAGTCGATCCTCGGCTTGAACTCAAGGAAGTGCAGGGAAAACAGGTTCCTCTGGAATGGACTGACACATCTGGGGGACTCGTGGAATGGTGGCACGACCCTGGAGTTCCTCTCGCCTTTCCTGTGGAGAGCGCCTCCACTTGAGATGCGACGGGAACGCCGGGAATTCTTTCCCTTCGAAACAGGGAAAGGATCCCTCATCTCGAGCTAGGAGGTGGAAACGGGGCTCCCCTGGATGTGTGCGGGACCCCACGTGCTTCCTCTCCAGTGGAGACTGGTATGTCGGGGAACAACTTGAGTTGCAGCAAGGGTGTGAAGGACCCTTTGGAAGTTCCAGTGGTTAGACGTGATTAGCCTCGAGAAGCCTCAGCGGAAATGGGCCTCATGTCGCCTGGAGGGCAAAACCTCCTGGATTTTCTCGAGTTGCAGCAGGTGCTCTCGACTTACGACGGGGACCTCAGGGACCCGCTCTGGTGGCCTCAGGAAAGGCCAGTCCCCATGCGAGTTCCTCGGGGGCCTCTCGGGATTCCTCTCCCGTCGATGCCGGGGCCTAAGACCTTGTGTGGAGTCGGGGCCGGAACCTGAGGATTCCTCTCCAGTGCTGACATGGATCTTGGGGTACTTCTGGAGTCTCCCCAGGGGAGTCAGTCCTCGTCTCGAATGCGGGCATGCACTTGCGCTTTCCTCCAGAGCGGTAGCAGCAGTGTCACGCAGTCCGCCGCGTGGATCAAAGGATCTATGGTTTTCCCTCGAGTCTTTCCCACGAGGCTTTCCCACAGGGCTGTCCCACGTGCACACGTGGTGGGAGTCGATCCTCGGCTTGAACGTCAAGGCAGTGCAGAGAAAACAGGTTCCTCTGGAATGGACTGACACATCTGGGGGACTCTTGGAATGGTGCCACGACCCTGGAGTTCCTCTCGCCTTTCCTGTGGAGAGCGCCTCCTCTTGAGATGCGACGGGAACGCCGGGAATTCTTTCCCTACGAAACAGGGAAAGGATCCCTCATCTCGAGCTAGGAGGCGGAAACGGGGCTCCCCTGGATGTGTGCGGGACACCACGTGCTTCCTCTCGAGTGGAGACGGGTATGTCGGGGAACTTCTTGAGTTGCAGCAAGGGTGTGAAGGACCCTTTGGAAGTTCCAGTGGTTAGACGTGATTAGCCTCGAGAAGCCTCAGCGGAAATGGGCCTCATCTCGCCTGGAGGGCAAAACCTCCTGGATTTTCTCGAGTTGCGGCAGGTGCTCTCGACTTACGACGGGGACCTCAGGGACCCGCTCTGGTGGCCTCAGGAAAGGCCAGTCCCCATGCGAGTTCCTCGGGGGCCTCTCGGGATTCCTCTCCCGTCGATGCCGGGGCCTAAGGCCTTGTGTGGAGTCGGGGCAGGAACCTGAGGATTCCTCTCCAGTGCTGACATGGATCTTGGGGTACTTCTGGAGTCTCCCCAGGGGAGTCAGTCCTCGTCTCGAATGCGGGCATGCACTTGCGCTTTCCTCCAGAGCGGTAGCAGCAGTGTCACGCAGTCCGCCGCGTGGATCAAAGGATCTATGGTTTTCCCTCGAGACTTTCCCACGAGGCTTTCCCACGAGGCTTTCCCACAGGGCTGTCCCACGTGCACACGTGGTGGGAGTCGATCCTCGGCTTGAACTCAAGGAAGTGCAGGGAAAACAGGTTCCTCTGGAATGGACTGACACATCTGGGGGACTCGTGGAATGGTGGCACGACCCTGGAGTTCCTCTCGCCTTTCCTGTGGAGAGCGCCTCCACTTGAGATGCGACGGGAACGCCGGGAATTCTTTCCCTTCGAAACAGGGAAAGGATCCCTCATCTCGAGCTAGGAGGCGGAAACGGGGCTCCCCTGGATGTGTGCGGGACCCCACGTGCTTCCTCTCGAGTGGAGACTGGTATGTCGGGGAACAACTTGAGTTGCAGCAAGGGTGTGAAGGACCCTTTGGAAGTTCCAGTGGTTAGACGTGATTAGCCTCGAGAAGCCTCAGCGGAAATGGGCCTCATCTCGCCTGGAGGGCAAAACCTCCTGGATTTTCTCGAGTTGCGGCAGGTGCTCTCGACTTACGACGGGGACCTCAGGGACCCGCTCTGGTGGCCTCAGGAAAGGCCAGTCCCCATGCGAGTTCCTCGGGGGCCTCTCGGGATTCCTCTCCCGTCGATGCCGGGGCCTAAGACCTTGTGTGGAGTCGGGGCCGGAACCTGAGGATTCCTCTCCTGTGCTGACATGGATCTTGGGGTACTTCTGGAGTCTCCCCAGGGGAGTCAGTCCTCGTCTCGAATGCGGGCATGCACTTGCGCTTTCCTCCAGAGCGGTAGCAGCAGTGTCACGCAGTCCGCCGCGTGGATCAAAGGATCTATGGTTTTCCCTCGAGTCTTTCCCACGAGGCTTTCCCACAGGGCTGTCCCACGTGCACACCTGGTGGGAGTCGATCCTCGGCTTGAACGTCAAGGCAGTGCAGGGAAAACAGGTTCCTCTGGAATGGACTGACACATCTGGGGGACTCTTGGAATGGTGCCACGACCCTGGAGTTCCTCTCGCCTTTCCTGTGGAGAGCGCCTCCTCTTGAGATGCGACGGGAACGCCGGGAATTCTCTCCCTACGAAACAGGGAAAGGATCCCTCATCTCGAGCTAGGAGGCGGAAACGGGGCTCCCCTGGATGTGTGCGGGACACCACGTGCTTCCTCTCGAGTGGAGACGGGTATGTCGGGGAACTTCTTGAGTTGCAGCAAGGGTGTGAAGGACCCTTTGGAAGTTCCAGTGGTTAGACGTGATTAGCCTCGAGAAGCCTCAGCGGAAATGGGCCTCATCTCGCCTGGAGGGCAAAACCTCCTGGATTTTCTCGAGTTGCGGCAGGTGCTCTCGACTTACGACGGGGACCTCAGGGACCCGCTCTGGTGGCGTCAGGAAAGGCCAGTCCCCATGCGAGTTCCTCGGGGGCCTCTCGGGATTCCTCTCCCGTCGATGCCGGGGCCTAAGACCTTGTGTGGAGTCGGGGCCGGAACCTGAGGATTCCTCTCCAGTGCTGACATGGATCTTGGGGTACTTCTGGAGTCTCCCCAGGGGAGTCAGTCCTCGTCTCGAATGTGGGCATGCACTTGCGCTTTCCTCCAGAGCGGTAGCAGCAGTGTCATGCAGTCCACCGCGTGGATCAAAGGATCTATGCTTTTCCCTCGAGTCTTTCCCACGAGGCTTTCCCACGAGGCTTTCCCACAGGGCTGTCCCACGTGCACACGTGGTGGGAGTCGATCCTCGGCTTGAACGTCAAGGCAGTGCAGGGAAAACAGGTTCCTCTGGAATGGACTGACACATCTGGGGGACTCTTGGAATGGTGGCACGACCCTGGAGTTCCTCTCGCCTTTCCTGTGGAGAGCGCCTCCTCTTGAGATGCGACGGGAACGCCGGGAATTCTTTCCCTACGAAACAGGGAAAGGATCCCTCATCTCGAGCTAGGAGGCGGAAACGGGGCTCCCCTGGATGTGTGCGGGACCCCACGTGCTTCCTCTCGAGTGGAGACGGGTATATCGGGGAACTTCTTGAGTTGCAGCAAGGGTGTGAAGGTCCCTTTGGAAGTTCCAGTGGTTAGACGTGATTAGCCTCGAGAAGCCTCAGCGGAAATGGGCCTCATCTCGCCTGGAGGGCAAAACCTCCTGGATTTTCTCGAGTTGCGGCAGGTGCTCTCGACTTACGACGGGGACCTCGGGGACCCGCTCTGGTGGCCTCAGGAAAGGCCAGTCCCCATGCGAGTTCCTCGGGGGCCTCTCTGGATTCCTCTCCCGTCGATGCCGGGGCCTAAGACCTTGTGTGGAGTCGGGGCTGGAACCTGAGGATTCCTCTCCAGTGCTGACATGGATCTTGGGGTACTTCTGGAGTCTCCCCAGGGGAGTCAGTCCTCGTCTCGAATGCGGGCATGCACTTGCGCTTTCCTCCAGAGCGGTAGCAGCAGTGTAACGCAGTCCGCCGCGTGGATCAAAGGATCTATGGTTTTCCCTCGAGTCTTTCCCACGAGGCTTTCCCACGAGGCTTTCCCACAGGGCTGTCCCACGTGCACACGTGGTGGGAGTCGATCCTCGGCTTGAACGTCAAGGCAGTGCAGGGAAAACAGGTTCCTCTGGAATGGACTGACACATCTGGGGGACTCTTGGAATGGTGGCACGACCCTGGAGTTCCTCTCGCCTATCCTGTGGAGAGCGCCACCTCTTGAGATGCGACGGGAACGCCGGGAATTCTTTCCCTTGGAAACAGCGAAAGGATCCCTCATCTCGAGCTAGGAGGCGGAAACGGGGCTTCCCTGGATGTGTGCGGGACCCCACGTGCTTCCTCTCGAGTGGAGACGGGTATGTCGGGGAACAACTTGAGTTGCAGCAAGGGTGTGAAGGACCCTTTGGAAGTTCCAGTGGTTAGACGTGATTAGCCTCGAGAAGCCTCAGCGGAAATGGGCCTCATCTCGCCTGGAGGGCAAAACCTCCTGGATTTTCTCGAGTTGCGGCAGGTGCTCTCGACTTACGACGGGGACCTCAGGGACCCGCTCTGGTGGCCTCAGGAAAGGCCAGTCCCCATGCGAGTTCCTCGGGGGCCTCTCGGGATTCCTCTCCCGTCGATGCCGGGGCCTAAGACCTTGTGTGGAGTCGGGGCCGGAACCTGAGGATTCCTCTCCAGTGCTGACATGGATCTTGGGGTACTTCTGGAGTCTCCCCAGGGGAGTCAGTCCTCGTCTCGAATGCGGGCATGCACTTGCGCTTTCCTCCAGAGCGGTAGCAGCAGTGTCACGCAGTCCGCCGCGTGGATCAAAGGATCTATGGTTTTCCCTCGAGTCTTTCCCACGAGGCTTTCCCACAGGGCTGTCCCACGTGCACACGTGGTGGGAGTCGATCCTCGGCTTGAAAGTCAAGGCAGTGCAGGGAAAACAGGTTCCTCTGGAATGGACTGACACATCTGGGGGACTCTTGGAATGGTGGCACGAGCCTGGAGTTCCTCTCGCCTTTCCTGTTTAGAGCGCCTCCTCTTGAGATGCGACGGGAACGCCAGGAATTCTTTCCCTACGAAACAGGGAAAGGATCCCTCATCTCGAGCTAGGAGGCGGAAACGGGGCTCCCCTGGATGTGTGCGGGACACCACGTGCTTCCTCTCGAGTGGAGACGGGTATGTCGGGGAACTTCTTGAGTTGCAGCAAGGGTGTGAAGGACCCTTTGGAAGTTCCAGTGGTTAGACGTGATTAGCCTCGAGAAGCCTCAGCGGAAATGGGCCTCATCTCGCCTGGAGGGCAAAACCTCCTGGATTTTCTCGAGTTGCGGCAGGTGCTCTCGACTTACGACGGGGACCTCAGGGACCCGCTCTGGTGGCCTCTGGAAAGGCCAGTCCCCATGCGAGTTCCTCGGGGGCCTCTCGGGATTCCTCTCCCGTCGATGCCGGGGCCTAAGACCTTGTGTGGAGTCGGGGCAGGAACCTGAGGATTCCTCTCCAGTGCTGACATGGATCTTGGGGTACTTCTGGAGTCTCCCCAGGGGAGTCAGTCCTCGTCTCGAATGCGGGCATGCACTGGCCCTTTCCTCCAGAGCGGTAGCAGCAGTGTCATGCAGTCCACCGCGTGGATCAAAGGATCTATGGTTTTCCCTCGAGTCTTTCCCACGAGGCTTTCCCACGAGCCTTTCCCACAGGGCTGTCCCACGTGCACACGTGGTGGGAGTCGATCCTCGGCTTGAACGTCAAGGCAGTGCAGGGAAAACAGGTTCCTCTGGAATGGACTGACACATCTGGGGGACTCTTGGAATGGTGGCACGAGCCTGGAGTTCCTCTCGCCTTTCCTGTTTAGAGCGCCTCCTCTTGAGATGCGACGGGAACGCCGGGAATTCTTTCCCTACGAAACAGGGAAAGGATCCCTCATCTCGAGCTAGGAGGCGGAAACGGGGCTCCCCTGGATGTGTGCGGGACCCTCTTGCTTCCTCTCGAGTGGAGACGGGTATGTCGGGGAACTTCTTGAGTTGCAGCAAGGGTGTGAAGGACACTTTGGAAGTTCCAGTGGTTAGATTTGATTAGCCTCGAGAAGCCTCAGCGGAAATGGGCCTCATCTCGCCTGGAGGGCAAAACCTCCTGGATTTTCTCGAGTTGCGGCAGGTGCTCTCGACTTACGACGGGGACCTCAGGGACCCGCTCTGGTGGCCTCAGGAAAGGCCAGTCCCCATGCGAGTTCCACGGGGGCCTCTCGGGATTCCTCTCCCGTCGATGCCGGGGCCTAAGACCTTGTGTGGAGTCGGGGCCGGAACCTGAGGATTCCTCTCCAGTGCTGACATGGATCTTGGGGTACTTCTGGAGTCTCCCCAGGGGAGTCAGTCCTCGTCTCGAATGCGGGCATGCACTTGCGCTTTCCTCCAGAGCGGTAGCAGCAGTGTCACGCAATCCGCCGCGTGGATCAAAGGATCTATGGTTTTCCCTCGAGTCTTTCCCACGAGGCTTTCCCAAGAGGCTTTCCCACAGGGCTGTCCCACGTGCACACGTGGTGGGAGTCGATCCTCAGCTTGAACGTCAAGGCAGTGCAGGGAAAACAGGTTCCTCTGGAATGGACTGACACATCTGGGGGACTCTTGGAATGGTGGCACGACCCTGGAGTTCCTCTCGCCTTTCCTGTGGAGAGCGCCTCCTCTTGAGATGCGACGGGAACGCCGGGAATTCTTTCCCTACGAAACAGGGAAAGGATCCCTCATCTCGAGCTAGGAGGCGGAAACGGGGCTCCCCTGGATGTGTGCGGGACCCTCGTGCTTCCTCTCGAGTGGAGACGGGTATGTCGGGGAATTCTTGAGTTGCAGCAAGGGTGAGAAGGACCCTTTGGATCTTCCAGTGGTTAGATGTTATTAGCCTCGAGAAGCCTAAGCGGGAATGGGCCTCATCTCGCCTGGAGGGCAAAACCTCCTGGATTTTCTCGAGTTGCGGCAGGTGCTCTCGACTTACGACGGGGACCTCAGGGACCCGCTCTGGTGGCCTCAGGAAAGGCCAGTCCCCATGCGAGTTCCGCGGGGGCCTCTCGGGATTCCTCTCCCGTCGATGCCGGGGCCTAAGACCTTGTGTGGAGTCGGGGCTGGAACCTGAGGATTCCTCTCCAGTGCTGACATGGATCTTGGGGTACTTCTGGATTCTCCCCAGGGGAGTCAGTCCTCGTCTCGAATGCGGGCATGCACTTGCGCTTTCCTCCAGAGCGGTAGCAGCAGTGTCACGCAGTCCGCCGCGTGGATCAAAGGATCTATGGTTTTCCCTCGAGTCTTTCCCACGAGGCTTTCCCACGAGGCTTTCCCACAGGGCTGTCCCACGTGCACACGTGGTGGGAGTCGATCCTCGGCTTGAACGTCAAGGCAGTGCAGGGAAAACAGGTTCCTCTGGAATGGACTGACACATCTGGGGGACTCTTGGAATGGTGGCACGACCCTGGAGTTCCTCTCGCCTATCCTGTGGAGAGCGCCACCTCTTGAGATGCGACGGGAACGCCGGGAATTCTTTCCCTAGGAAACAGCGAAAGGATCCCTCATCTCGAGCTAGGAGGCGGAAACGGGGCTTCCCTGGATGTGTGCGGGACCCCACGTGCTTCCTCTCGAGTGGAGACGGGTATGTCGGGGAACAACTTGAGTTGCAGCAAGGGTGTGAAGGACCCTTTGGAAGTTCCAGTGGTTAGACGTGATTAGCCTCGAGAAGCCTCAGCGGAAATGGGCCTCATCTCGCCTGGAGGGCAAAACCTCCTGGATTTTCTCGAGTTGCGGCAGGTGCTCTCGACTTACGACGGGGACCTCAGGGACCCGCTCTGGTGGCCTCAGGAAAGGCCAGTCCCCATGCGAGTTCCTCGGGGGCCTCTCGGGATTCCTCTCCCGTCGATGCCGGGGCCTAAGACCTTGTGTGGAGTCGGGGCCGGAACCTGAGGATTCCTCTCCAGTGCTGACATGGATCTTGGGGTACTTCTGGAGTCTCCCCAGGGGAGTCAGTCCTCGTCTCGAATGCGGGCATGCACTTCCGCTTTCCTCCAGAGCGGTAGCAGCAGTGTCACGCAGTCCGCCGCGTGGATCAAAGGATCTATGGTTTTCCCTCGAGTCTTTCCCACGAGGCTTTCCCACAGGGCTGTCCCACGTGCACACGTGGTGGGAGTCGATCCTCGGCTTGAACGTCAAGGCAGTGCAGGGAAAACAGGTTCCTCTGGAATGGACTGACACATCTGGGGGACTCTTGGAATGGTGGCACGAGCCTGGAGTTCCTCTCGCCTTTCCTGTTTAGAGCGCCTCCTCTTGAGATGCGACGGGAACGCCAGGAATTCTTTCCCTACGACACAGGGAAAGGATCCCTCATCTCGAGCTAGGAGGCGGAAACGGGGCTCCCCTGGATGTGTGCGGGACACCACGTGCTTCCTCTCGAGTGGAGACGGGTATGTCGGGGAACTTCTTGAGTTGCAGCAAGGGTGTGAAGGACCCTTTGGAAGTTCCAGTGGTTAGACGTGATTAGCCTCGAGAAGCCTCAGCGAAAATGGGCCTCATCTCGCCTGGAGGGCAAAACCTCCTGGATTTTCTCGAGTTGGGGCAGGTGCTCTCGACTTACGACGGGGACCTCAGGGACCCGCTCTGGTGGCCTCTGGAAAGGCCAGTCCCCATGCGAGTTCCTCGGGGGCCTCTCGGGATTCCTCTCCCGTCGATGCCGGGGCCTAAGACCTTGTGTGGAGTCGGGGCAGGAACCTGAGGATTCCTCTCCAGTGCTGACATGGATCTTGGGGTACTTCTGGAGTCTCCCCAGGGGAGTCAGTCCTCGTCTCGAATGCGGGCATGCACTGGCGCTTTCCTCCAGAGCGGTAGCAGCAGTGTCATGCAGTCCACCGCGTGGATCAAAGGATCTATGGTTTTCCCTCGAGTCTTTCCCACGAGGCTTTCCCACGAGCCTTTCCCACAGGGCTGTCCCACGTGCACACGTGGTGGGAGTCGATCCTCGGCTTGAACGTCAAGGCAGTGCAGGGAAAACAGGTTCCTCTGGAATGGACTGACACATCTGGGGGACTCTTGGAATGGTGGCACGAGCCTGGAGTTCCTCTCGCCTTTCCTGTTTAGAGCGCCTCCTCTTGAGATGCGACGGGAACGCCGGGAATTCTTTCCCTACGAAACAGGGAAAGGATCCCTCATCTCGAGCTAGGAGGCGGAAACGGGGCTCCCCTGGATGTGTGCGGGACCCTCTTGCTTCCTCTCGAGTGGAGACGGGTATGTCGGGGAACTTCTTGAGTTGCAGCAAGGGTGTGAAGGACCCTTTGGAAGTTCCAGTGGTTAGACGTGATTAGCCTCGAGAAGCCTCAGCGGAAATGGGCCTCATCTCGCCTGGAGGGCAAAACCTCCTGGATTTTCTCGAGTTGCGGCAGGTGCTCTCGACTTACGACGGGGACCTCAGGGACCCGCTCTGGTGGCCTCAGGAAAGGCCAGTCCCCATGCGAGTTCCACGGGGGCCTCTCGGGATTCCTCTCCCGTCGATGCCGGGGCCTAAGACCTTGTGTGGAGTCGGGGCCGGAACCTGAGGATTCCTCTCCAGTGCTGACATGGATCTTGGGGTACTTCTGGAGTCTCCCCAGGGGAGTCAGTCCTCGTCTCGAATGCGGGCATGCACTTGCGCTTTCCTCCAGAGCGGTAGCAGCAGTGTCACGCAATCCGCCGCGTGGATCAAAGGATCTATGGTTTTCCCTCGAGTCTTTCCCACGAGGCTTTCCCAAGAGGCTTTCCCACAGGGCTGTCCCACGTGCACACGTGGTGGGAGTCGATCCTCAGCTTGAACGTCAAGGCAGTGCAGGGAAAACAGGTTCCTCTGGAATGGACTGACACATCTGGGGGACTCTTGGAATGGTGGCACGACCCTGGAGTTCCTCTCGCCTTTCCTGTGGAGAGCGCCTCCTCTTGAGATGCGACGGGAACGCCGGGAATTCTTTCCCTACGAAACAGGGAAAGGATCCCTCATCTCGAGCTAGGAGGCGGAAACGGGGCTCCCCTGGATGTGTGCGGGACCCTCGTGCTTCCTCTCGAGTGGAGACGGGTATGTCGGGGAATTCTTGAGTTGCAGCAAGGGTGAGAAGGACCCTTTGGATCTTCCAGTGGTTAGATGTTATTAGCCTCGAGAAGCCTAAGCGGGAATGGGCCTCATCTCGCCTGGAGGGCAAAACCTCCTGGATTTTCTCGAGTTGCGGCAGGTGCTCTCGACTTACGACGGGGACCTCAGGGACCCGCTCTGGTGGCCTCAGGAAAGGCCAGTCCCCATGCGAGTTCCTCGGGGGCCTCTCGGGATTCCTCTCCCGTCGATGCCGGGGCCTAAGACCTTGTGTGCAGTCGGGGCTGGAACCTGAGGATTCCTCTCCAGTGCTGACATGGATCTTGGGGTACTTCTGGAGTCTCCCCTGGGGAGTCAGTCCTCGTCTCGAATGCGGGCATGCACTTGCGCTTTCCTCCAGAGCGGTAGCAGCAGTGTCACGCAGTCCGCCGCGTGGATCAAAGGATCTATGGTTTTCCCTCGAGTCTTTCCCACGAGGCTTTCCCACGAGGCTTTCCCACAGGGCTGTCCCACGTGCACACGTGGTGGGAGTCGATCCTCGGCTTGAACGTCAAGGCAGTGCAGGGAAAACAGGTTCCTCTGGAATGGACTGACACATCTGGGGGACTCTTGGAATGGTGCCACGACCCTGGAGTTCCTCTCGCCTTTCCTGTGGAGAGCGCCTCCTCTTGAGATGCGACGGGAACGCCGGGAATTCTTTCCCTACGAAACAGGGAAAGGATCCCTCATCTCGAGCTAGGAGGCGGAAACGGGGCTCCACTGGATGTGTGCGGGACCCCACGTGCTTCCTCTCGAGTAGAGACGGGTATGTCGGGGAACATCATGAGTTGCAGCAAGGGTGTGAAGGACCCTTTGGAAGTTCCAGTGGTTAGACGTGATTAGCCTCGAGAAGCCTCAGCGGAAGTGTGCCTCATCTCGCCTGGAGGGCAAAACCTCCTGGATTTTCTCGAGTTGCGGCAGGTGCTCTCGACTTACGACGGGGACCTCAGGGACCCGCTCTGGTGGCGTCAGGAAAGGCCAGTCCCCATGCGAGTTCCTCGGGGGCCTCTCGGGATTCCTCTCCCATCGATGCCGGGGCCTAAGACCTTGTGTGGAGTCGGGGCCGGAACCTGAGGATTCCTCTCCAGTGCTGACATGGATCTTGGGGTACTTCTGGAGTCTCCCCAGGGGAGTCAGTCCTCGTCTCGAATGCGGGCATGCACGTGCGCTTTCCTCCAGAGCGGTAGCAGCAGTCTCACGCAGTCCGCCGCGTGGATCAAAGGATCTATGGTTTTGCCTCGAGTCTTTCCCACGAGGCTTTCCCACGAGGCTTTCCCACAGGGATGTCCCACGTGCACACGTGGTGGGAGTCGATCCTCTGCTTGAACTCAAGGCAGTGCAGGGAAAACAGGTTCCTCTGGAATGGACTGACACATCTGGGGGACTCGTGGAATGGTGGCACGACCCTGGAGTTCCTCTCGACTTTCCTGTGGAGAGCCCCTCCACTTGAGATGCGACGGGAACGCCGGGAATTCTCTCCCTTCGAAACAGGGAAAGGATCCCTCATCTCGAGTTAGGAGGCGGAAACGGGGCTCCCCTGGATGTGTGCGGGACCCCACGTGCTTCCTCTCGAGTGGAGACGGGTATGTCGGGGAACTTCTTGAGTTGCAGCAAGGGTGTGAAGGACCCTTTGGAAGTTCCAGTGGTTAGACGTGATTAGCCTCGAGAAGCCTCAGCGGAAATGGGCCTCATCTCGCCTGGAGGGCAAAACCTCCTGGATTTTCTCGAGTTGCGGCAGGTGCTTTCGACTTACGACGGGGACCTCAGGGACCCGCTCTGGTGGCCTCAGGAAAGGCCAGTCCCCATGCGAGTTCCTCGGGGGGCTCTCGGGATTCCTCTCCCGTCGATGCCGGGGCCTAAGACCTTGTGTGGAGTCGGGGCCGGAACCTGAGGATTCCTCTCCAGTGCTGACATGGATCTTGGGGTACTTCTGGAGTCTCCCCAGGGGAGTCAGTCCTCGTCTCGAATGCGGGCATGCACTTGCGCTTTCCTCCATAGCGGTAGCAGCAGTGTCACGCAGTCCGCCGCGTGGATCAAAGGATCTATGGTTTTCCCTCGAGTCTTTCCCACGAGGCTTTCCCACGAGGCTTTCCCACAGGGCTGTCCCACGTGCACACGTGGTGGGAGTCGATCCTCGGCTTGAACGTCAAGGCAGTGCAGGGAGAACAGGTTCCTCTGGAATGGACTGACACATCTGGGGGACTGCTGGAATTGTGGCACGACCCTGGAGTTCCTCTCGCCTTTCCTGTGGGGAGCGCCTCCTCTTGAGATGCGACGGGAACGCCGGGAATTCTTTCCCTACGAAACAGGGAAAGGATCCCTCATCTCGAGCTAGGAGGCGGAAACGGGGCTCCCCTGGATGTTTGCGGGACCCTCGTGCTTCCTCTCGAGTGGAGACGGGTATGTCGGGGAACGTCTTGAGTTGCAGCAAGGGTGGGAAGGACCCTTTGGATGTTCCAGTGGTTAGATGTGTTTAGCCTCGAGAAGCCTCAGCAGAAATGGGCCTCCTCTCGCCTGGAGGGCAAAACCTCCTGGATTTTCTCGAGTTGCGGCAGGTGCTCTCGACTTACGACGGGGACCTCAGGGACCCGCTCTGGTGGCCTCAGGAAAGGCCAGTCCCCATGCGAGTTCCTCGGGGCCTCTCGGGATTCCTCTCCCGTCGATGCCGGGGCCTAAGATCTTGTGTGGAGTCGGGGCCGGATCCTGAGGATTCCTCTCCAGTGCTGACATGGATCTTGGGGTACTTCTGGAGTCTCCCCAGGGGAGTCAGTCCTCGTCTCGAATGCGGGCATGCACTTGCGCTTTCCTCCAGAGCGGTAGCAGCAGTGTCACGCAGTCCGCCGCGTGGATCAATGGATCTATGGTTTTCCCTCGAGTCTTTCCCACGAGGCTTTCCCACGAGGCTTTCCCACGAGGCTTTCCCACAGGGCTGTCCCACGTGCATACGTGGTGGGAGTCGATCCTCGGCTTGAACGTCAAGGCAGTGCAGGGAAAACAGGTTCCTCTGGAATGGACTGACACATCTGGGGGACTCTTGGAATGGTGGCACGACCCTGGAGTTCCTCTCGCCTTTCCTGTGGAGAGCGCCTCCTCTTGAGATGCGACGGGAACGCCGGGAATTCTTTCCCTACGAAACAGGGAAAGGATCCCTCATCTCGAGCTAGGAGGCGGAAACGGGGCTCCCCTGGATGTGTGCGGGACCCCACTTGCTTCCTCTCGAGTGGCGACGGGTATGTCGGGGAACTTCTTGAGTTGCAGCAAGGGTGTGAAGGACCCTTTGGAAGTTCCAGTGGTTAGATGTGATTAGCCTCCAGAAGCCTCAGTGGAAATGGGCCTCATCTCGCCTGGAGGGCAAAACCTCCTGGATTTTCTCGAGTTGCGGCAGGTGCTCTCGACTTACGACGGGGACCTCAGGGACCCGCTCTGGTGGCCTCAGGAAAGGCCAGTCCCCATGCGAGTTCCTCGGGGGCCTCTCGGGATTCCTCTCCCGTCGATGCCGGGGCCTAAGACCTTGTGTGGAGTCGGGGCCGGAACCTGAGGATTCCTCTCCAGTGCTGACATGGATCTTGGGGTACTTCTGGAGTCTCCCCAGGGGAGTCAGTCCTCGTCTCGAATGCGGGCATGCACTTGCGCTTTCCTCCAGAGCGGTAGCAGCAGTGTCACGCAATCCGCCTCGTGGATCAAAGGATCTATGGTTTTCCCTCGAGTCTTTCCCACGAGGTTTTCCCACGAGGCTTTCCCACAGGGCTGTCCCACGTGCACACGTGGTGGGAGTCGATCCTCAGCTTGAACGTCAAGGCAGTGCAGGGAAAACAGGTTCCTCTGGAATGGACTGACACATTTGGGGGACTCTTGGAATGGTGGCACGACCCTGGAGTTCCTCTCGCCTTTCCTGTGGAGAGCGCCTCCTCTTGAGATGCGACGGGAACGCCGGGAATTCTTTCCCTACGAAACAGGGAAAGGATCCCTCATCTCGAGCTAGGAGGCGGAAACGGGGCTCCCCTGGATGTGTGCAGGACCCTCGTGCTTCCTCTCGAGTGGCGACGGGTATGTCGGGGAACTTCTTGAGTTGCAGCAAGGGTGTGAAGGACCCTTTGGAAGTTCCAGTGGTTAGACGTGATTAGCCTCGAGAAGCCTCAGCGGAAATGGGCCTCATCTCACGTGGAGGGCAAAACCTCCTGGATTTTCTCGAGTTGCGGCAGGTGCTCTCGACTTACGATGGGGACCTCAGGGACCCGCTCTGGTGGCCTCAAAAAAGGCCAGTCCCCATGCGGGTTCCTCGGGGGCCTCTCGGGATTCCTCTGCCGTCGATGCCGGGGCCTAAGACCTTGTGTGGAGTCGGAGCCGGAACCTGAGGATTCCTCTCCAGTGCTGACATGGATCTTGGGGTACTTCTGGAGTCTCCCCAGGGGAGTCAGTCCTCGTCTCGAATGCGGGCATGCACTTGCGCTTTCCTCCAGAGCGGTAGCAGCATTGTCACGCAGTCCACCGCGTGGATCAAAGGATCTATGGTTTTCCCTCGAGTCTTTCCCACGAGGCTTTCCCACAGGGCTGTCCCACGTGCACACGTGGTGGGAGTCGATCCTCGGCTTGAAAGTCAAGGCAGTGCAGGGAAAACAGGTTCCTCTGGAATGGACTGACACATCTGGGGGTCTCTTGGAATGGTGCCACGACCCTGGAGTTCCTCTCGCCTTTCCTGTGGAGAGCGCCTCCTCTTGAGATGCGACGGGAACGCCGGGAATTCTTTCCCTACGAAACAGGGAAAGGATCCCTCATCTCGAGCTAGGAGGCGGAAACGGGGCTCCCCTGGATGTGTGCGGGACCCCTCGTGCTTCCTCTCGAGTGGAGACGGGTATGTCGGGGAACTTCTTGAGTTGCAGCAAGGGTGTGAAGGACCCTTTGGATGTTCCAGTGGTTAGACGTGATTAGCCTCGAGAAGCCTCAGCGGAAATGTGCCTCATCTCGCCTGGAGGGAAAAACCTCGTAGAATTTCTCGAGTTGCGGCAGGTGCTCTCGACTAACGACGGGGACCTCAGGGACCCGCTCTGGTGGCCTCAGGAAAGGCCAGTCCCCATGCGAGTTCCGCGGGGGCCTCTCGGGATTCCTCTCCCGTCGATGCCGGGGACTAAGACCTTGTGTGGAGTCGGGGCCGGAACCTGAGGATTCCTCTCCAGTGCTGACATGGATCTTGGGGTACTTCTGGAGTCTCCCCAGGGGAGTCAGTCCTCGTCTCGAATGCGGGCATGCACTTGCGCTTTCCTCTAGAGCGGTAGCAGCAGTGTCACGCAATCCGCCGCGTGGATCAAAGGATCTATGGTTTTCCCTCGAGTCTTTCCCACGAGGCTTTCCCACAGGGCTGTCCCACGTGCACACGTGGTGGGAGTCGATCCTCGGCTTGAACGTCAAGGCAGTGCAGGGAAAACAGGTTCCTCTGGAATGGACTGACACATCTGGGCGACTCTTGGAATGGTGGCACGACCGTGGAGTTCCTCTCGCCTTTCCTGTGGAGAGCGCCTCCTCTTGAGATGCGACGGGAACGCCGGGAATTCTTTCCCTACGAAACAGGGAAAGGATCCCTCATCTCGAGCTAGGAGGCGGAAACGGGGCTCCCCAGGATGTGTGCGGGACCCTCGTGCTTCCTCTCGAGTGGAGACGGGTATGTCGGGGAACTTCTTGAGTTGCAGCAAGGGTGGGAAGGACCCTTTGGATGTTCCAGTGGTTAGATGTGTTTAGCCTCGAGAAGCCTCAGCGGAAATGGGCCTCATCTCGCCTGGAGGGCAAAACCTCCTGGATTTTCTCGAGTTGCGGCAGGTGCTCTCGACTTACGACGGGGACCTCAGGGACCCGCTCTGGTGGCCTCAGGAAAGGCCAGTCCCCATGCGAGTTCCTCGGGGGCCTCTTGGGATTCCTCTCCCGTCGATGCCGGGGCCTAAGACCTTGTGTGGAGTCGGGGCCGGAACCTGAGGATTCCTCTCCAGGGCTGACATGGATCTTGGGGTACTTCTGGAGTCTCCCCAGGGGAGTCAGTCCTCGTCTCGAATGCGTGCATGCACTTGCGCTTTCCTCCAGGGCGGTAGCATCAGTGTCACGCAGTCCGCCGCGTGGATCAAAGGATCTATGGTTTTCCCTCGAGTCTTTCCCACGAGGCTTTCCCACGAGGCTTTCCACAGGGCTGTCCCACGTGCACACGTGGTGGGAGTCGATCCTCGGCTTGAACGTCAAGGCAGTGCAGGGAAAACAGGTTCCTCTGGAATGGACTGACACATCTGGGGGACTCTTGGAATGGTGGCACGACCCTGGAGTTCCTCTCGCCTTTCCTGTGGAGAGCGCCTCCTCTTGAGATGCGACGGGAACGCCGGGAATTCTTTCCCTAGGAAAGAGGGAAAGGATCCCTCATCTCGAGCTAGGAGGCGGAAACGGGGCTCCCCTGGATGTGTGCGGGACCCCACTTGCTTCCTCTCGAGGGGAGACGGGTATGTCGGGGAACTTCTTGAGTTGCAGCAAGGGTGTGAAGGACCCTTTGGAAGTTCCAGTGGTTAGATGTGATTAGCCTCCAGAAGCCTCAGTGGAAATGGGCCTCATCTCGCCTGGAGGGCAAAACCTCCTGGATTTTCTCGAGTTGCGGCAGGTGCTCTCGACTTACGACGGGGACCTCAGGGACCCGCTCTGGTGGCCTCAGGAAAGGCCAGTCCCCATGCGAGTTCCTCGGGGGCCTCTCGGGATTCCTCTCCCGTCGATGCCGGGGCCTAAGACCTTGTGTGGAGTCGGGGCCGGAACCTGAGGATTCCTCTCCAGTGCTGACATGGATCTTGGGGTACATCTGGAGTCTCCCCAGGGGAGTCAGTCCTCGTCTCGAATGCGGGCATGCACTTGCGCTTTCCTCCAGAGCGGAAGCAGCAGTGTCACGCAATCCGCCGCGTGGATCAAAGGATCTATGGTTTTCCCTCGAGTCTTTCCCACGAGGCTTTCCCACGAGGCTTTCCCACAGGGCTGTCCCACGTGCACACGTGGTGGGAGTCGATCCTCAGCTTGAACGTCAAGGCAGTGCAGGGAAAACAGGTTCCTCTGGAATGGACTGACACATTTGGGGGACTCTTGGAATGGTGGCACGACCCTGGAGTTCCTCTCGCCTTTCCTGTGGAGAGCGCCTCCTCTTGAGATGCGACGGGAACGCCGGGAATTCTTTCCCTACGAAACAGGGAAAGGATCCCTCATCTCGAGCTAGGAGGCGGAAACGGGGCTCCCCTGGATGTGTGCAGGACCCTCGTGCTTCCTCTCGAGTGGCGACGGGTATGTCGGGGAACTTCTTGAGTTGCAGCAAGGGTGTGAAGGACCCTTTGGAAGTTCCAGTGGTTAGACGTGATTAGCCTCGAGAAGCCTCAGCGGAAATGGGCCTCATCTCACGTGGAGGGCAAAACCTCCTGGATTTTCTCGAGTTGCGGCAGGTGCTCTCGACTTACGATGGGGACCTCAGGGACCCGCTCTGGTGGCCTCAGGAAAGGCCAGTCCCCATGCGGGTTCCTCGGGGGCCTCTCGGGATTCCTCTCCCGTCGATGCCGGGGCCTAAGACCTTGTGTGGAGTCGGGGCCGGAACCTGAGGATTCCTCTCCAGTGCTGACATGGATCTTGGGGTACTTCTGGAGTCTCCCCAGGGGAGTCAGTCCTCGTCTCGAATGCGGGCATGCACTTGCGCTTTCCTCCAGAGCGGTAGCAGCAGTGTCACGCAGTCCACCGCGTGGATCAAAGGATCTATGGTTTTCCCTCGAGTCTTTCCCACGAGGCTTTCCCACGAGGCTTTCCCACAGGGCTGTCCCACGTGCACACGTGGTGGGAGTCGATCCTCGGCTTGAAAGTCAAGGCAGTGCAGGGAAAACAGGTTCCTCTGGAATGGACTGACACATCTGGGGGTCTCTTGGAATGGTGCCACGACCCTGGAGTTCCTCTCGCCTTTCCTGTGGAGAGCGCCTCCTCTTGAGATGCGACGGGAACGCCGGGAATTCTTACCCTACGAAACAGGGAAAGGATCCCTCATCTCGAGCTAGGAGGCGGAAACGGGGCTCCCCTGGATGTGTGCGGGACCCCACGTGCTTCCTCTCGAGTGGAGACGGGTATGTCGGGGAACTTCTTGAGTTGCAGCAAGGGTGTGAAGGACCCTTTGGATGTTCCAGTGGTTAGACGTGATTAGCCTCGAGAAGCCTCAGCGGAAATGTGCCTCATCTCGCCTGGAGGGAAAAACCTCGTGGAATTTCTCGAGTTGCGGCAGGTGCTCTCGACTAACGACGGGGACCTCAGGGACCTGCTCTGGTGGCCTCAGGAAAGGCCAGTCCCCATGCGAGTTCCTCGGGGGCCTCTCGGGATTCCTCTCCCGTCGATGCCGGGGACTAAGACCTTGTGTGGAGTCGGGGCCGGAACCTGAGGATTCCTCTCCAGTGCTGACATGGATCTTGGGGTACTTCTGGAGTCTCCCCAGGGGAGTCAGTCCTCGTCTCGAATGCGGGCATGCACTTGCGCTTTCCTCTAGAGCGGTAGCAGCAGTGTCACGCAATCCGCCGCGTGGATCAAAGGATCTATGGTTTTCCCTCGAGTTTTTCCCACGAGGCTTTCCCACAGGGCTGTCCCACGTGCACACGTGGTGGGAGTCGATCCTCGGCTTGAACGTCAAGGAAGTGCAGGGAAAACAGGTTCCTCTGGAATGGACTGACACATCTGGGCGACTCTTGGAATGGTGGCACGACCCTGGAGTTCCTCTCGCCTTTCCTGTGGAGAGCGCCTCCTCTTGAGATGCGACGGGAACGCCGGGAATTCTTTCCCTACGAAACAGGGAAAGGATCCCTCATCTCGACCTAGGAGGCGGAAACGGGGCTCCCCTGTATGTGTGCGGGACCCTCGTGCTTCCTCTCGAGTGGAGACGGGTATGTCGCGGAACTGCTTGAGTTGTAGCATGGGTGTGAAGGACCCTTTGGAAGTTCCAGTGGTTAGATGTGATTAGCCTCGAGAAGCCTCAGCGGAAATGGGCCTCATCTCGCCTGGAGGGCAAAACCTCCTGGATTTTCTCGAGTTGCGGCAGGTGCTCTCGACTTACGACGGGGACCTCAGGGACCCGCTCTGGTGGCCTCAGGAAAGGCCAGTCCCCATGCGAGTTCCTCGGGGGCCTCTCGGGATTCCTCTCCCGTCGATGCCGGGGCCTAAGACCTTGTGTAGAGTCGGGGCCGGAACCTGAGGATTCCTCTCCAGTGCTGACATGGATCTTGGGGTACCTCTGGAGTCTCCCCAGGGGAGTCAGTCCTCATCTCGAATGCGGGCATGCACTTGCGCTTTCCTCCAGAGCGGTAGCAGCAGTGTCACGCAGTCCGCCGCGTGGATCAAAGGATCTATGGTTTTCCCTCGAGTCTTTCCCACGAGGCTTTCCAACGAGGCGTTCCCACAGGGCTGTCCCACGTGCACACGTGGTGGGAGTCGATCCTCGGCTTGAACGTCAAGGCAGTGCAGGGAGAACAGGTTCCTCTGGAATGGACTGACACATCTGGGCGACTCTTGGAATGGTGGCACGACCGTGGAGTTCCTCTCGCCTTTCCTGTGGAGAGCGCCTCCTCTTGAGATGCGACGGGAACGCCGGGAATTCTTTCCCTACGAAACAGGGAAAGGATCCCTCATCTCGAGCTAGGAGGCGGAAACGGGGCTCCCCAGGATGTGTGCGGGACCCTCGTGCTTCCTCTCGAGTGGAGACGGGTATGTCGGGGAACTTCTTGAGTTGCAGCAAGGGTGAGAAAGACCCTTTGGATGTTCCAGTGGTTAGATGTGATTAGCCTCGAGAAACCTCAGCGGAAATGGGCCTCATCTCGCCTGGAGGGCAAAACCTCCTGGATTTTCTCGAGTTGCGGCAGGTGCTCTCGACTTACGACGGGGACCTCAGGGACCCGCTCTGGTGGCCTTAGGACAGGCCAGTCCCCATGCGAGTTCCTCGGGGGCCTCTCGGGATTCCTCTCCCGTCGATGCCGGGGCCTAAGACCTTGTGTGGAGTCGGGGCCGGAACCTGAGGATTCCTCTCCAGTGCTGACATGGATCTTGGGGTACTTCTGGAGTCTCCCCAGGGGAGTCAGTCCTCGTCTCGAATGCGGGCATGCACTTGCGCTTTCCTCCAGAGCGGTAGCAGCAGTGTCACGCAGTCCACCGCGTGGATCAAAGGATCTATGGTTTTCCCTCGAGTCTTTCCCACGAGGCTTTCCCACGAGGCTTTCCACAGGGCTGTCCCACGTGCACACGTGGTGGGAGTCGATCCTCGGCTTGAACGTCAAGGCAGTGCAGGGAAAACAGGTTCCTCTGGAATGGACTGACACATCTGGGGGACTCTTGGAATGGTGCCACGTCCCTGGAGTTCCTCTCGCCTTTCCTGTGGAGAGCGCCTCCTCTTGAGATGTGACGGGAACGCCGGGAATTCTTTCCCTACGAAACAGGGAAAGGATCCCTCATCTCGAGCTAGGAGGCGGAAACGGGGCTCCCCTGGATGTGTGCGGGACCCCACTTGCTTCCTCTCGAGGGGAGACGGGTATGTCGGGGACCTTCTTGAGTTGCAGCAAGGGTGTGAAGGACCCTTTGGAAATTCCAGTGGTTAGATGTGATTAGCCTCCAGAAGCCTCAGTGGAAATGGGCCTCATCTCGCCTGGAGAGCAAAACCTCCTGGATTTTCTCGAGTTGCGGCAGGTGCTCTCGACTTACGACGGGGACCTCAGGGACCCGCTCTGGTGGCCTCAGGAAAGGCCAGTCCCCATGCGAGTTCCTCGGGGGCCTCTCGGGATTCCTCTCCCGTCGATGCCGGGGCCTAAGACCTTGTGTGGAGTCGGAGCCGGAACCTGAGGATTCCTCTCCAGTGCTGACATGGATCTTGGGGTACTTCTGGAGTCTCCCCAGGGGAGTCAGTCCTCGTCTCGAATGCGGGCATGCACTTGCGCTTTCCTCCAGAGCGGTAGCAGCAGTGTCACGCAATCCGCCGCGTGGATCAAAGGATCTATGGTTTTCCCTCGAGTCTTTCCCACGAGGCTTTCCCACGAGGCTTTCCCACAGGGCTGTCCCACGTGCACACGTGGTGGGAGTCGATCCTCAGCTTGAACGTCAAGGCAGTGCCGGGAAAACAGGTTCCTCTGGAATGGACTGACACATTTGGGGGACTCTTGGAATGGTGGCACGACCCTGGAGTTCCTCTCGCCTTTCCTGTGGAGAGCGCCTCCTCTTGAGATGCGACGGGAACGCCGGGAATTCTTTCCCTACGAAACAGGGAAAGGATCCCTCATCTCGAGCTAGGAGGCGGAAACGGGGCTCCCCTGGATGTGTGCAGGACCCTCGTGCTTCCTCTCGAGTGGCGACGGGTATGTCGGGGAACTTCTTGAGTTGCAGCAAGGGTGTGAAGGACCCTTTGGAAGTTCCAGTGGTTAGACGTGATTAGCCTCGAGAAGCCTCAGCGGAAATGGGCCTCATCTCACGTGGAGGGCAAAACCTCCTGGATTTTCTCGAGTTGCGGCAGGTGCTCTCGACTTACGATGGGGACCTCAGGGACCCGCTCTGGTGGCCTCAGGAAAGGCCAGTCCCCATGCGGGTTCCTCGGGGGCCTCTCGGGATTCCTCTCCCGTCGATGCCGGGGCCTAAGACCTTGTGTGGAGTCGGGGCCGGAACCTGAGGATTCCTCTCCAGTGCTGACATGGATCTTGGGGTACTTCTGTAGTCTCCCCAGGGGAGTCAGTCCTCGTCTCGAATGCGGGCATGCACTTGCGCTTTCCTCCAGAGCGGTAGCAGCAGTGTCACGCAGTCCACCGCGTGGATCAAAGGATCTATGGTTTTCCCTCGAGTCTTTCCCACGAGGCTTTCCCACGAGGCTTTCCCACAGGGCTGTCCCACGTGCACACGTGGTGGGAGTCGATCCTCGGCTTGAAAGTCAAGGCAGTGCAGGGAAAACAGGTTCCTCTGGAATGGACTGACACATCTGGGGGTCTCTTGGAATGGTGCCACGACCCTGGAGTTCCTCTCGCCTTTCCTGTGGAGAGCGCCTCCTCTTGAGATGCGACGGGAACGCAGGGAATTCTTTCCCTACGAAACAGGGAAAGGATCCCTCATCTCGAGCTAGGAGGCGGAAACGGGGCTCCCCTGGATGTGTGCGGGACCCCACGTTCTTCCTCTCGAGTGGAGACGGGTATGTCGGGGAACTTCTTGAGTTGCAGCAAGGGTGTGAAGGACCCTTTGGATGTTCCAGTGGTTAGACGTGATTAGCCTCGAGAAGCCTCAGCGGAAATGTGCCTCATCTCGCCTGGAGGGAAAAACCTCGTGGAATTTCTCGAGTTGCGGCAGGTGCTCTCGACTAACGACGGGGACCTCAGGGACCTGCTCTGGTGGCCTCAGGAAAGGCCAGTCCCCATGCGAGTTCCTCGGGGGCCTCTCGGGATTCTTCTCCCGTCGATGCCGGGGACTAAGACCTTGTGTGGAGTCGGGGCCGGAACCTGAGGATTCCTCTCCAGTGCTGACATGGATCTTGGGGTACTTCTGGAGTCTCCCTAGGGGAGTCAGTCCTCGTCTCGAATGCGGGCATGCACTTGCGCTTTCCTCTAGAGCGGTAGCAGCAGTGTCACGCAATCCGCCGCGTGGATCAAAGGATCTATGTTTTTCCCTCGAGTCTTTCCCACGAGGCTTTCCCACAGGGCTGTCCCACGTGCACACGTGGTGGGAGTCGATCCTCGGCTTGAACGTCAAGGCAGTGCAGGGAAAACAGGTTCCTCTGGAATGGACTGACACATCTGGGCGACTCTTGGAATGGTGGCAAGACCCTGGAGTTCCTCTCGCCTTTCCTGTGGAGAGCGCCTCCTCTTGAGATGCGACGGGAACGCCGGGAATTCTTTCCCTACGAAACAGGGAAAGGATCCCTCATCTCGACCTAGGAGGCGGAAACGGGGCTCCCCTGTATGTGTGCGGGACCCTCGTGCTTCCTCTCGAGTGGAGACGGGTATGTCGCGGAACTGCTTGAGTTGTAGCAAGGGTGTGAAGGACCCTTTGGAAGTTCCAGTGGTTAGATGTGATTAGCCTCGAGAAGCCTCAGCGGAAATGGGCCTCATCTCGCCTGGAGGGCAAAACCTCCTGGATTTTCTCGAGTTGCGGCAGGTGCTCTCGACTTACGACGGGGACCTCAGGGACCCGCTCTGGTGGCCTCAGGAAAGGCCAGTCCCCATGCGAGTTCCTCGGGGGCCTCTCGGGATTCCTCTCCCGTCGATGCCGGGGCCTAAGACCTTGTGTGGAGTCGGGGCCGGAACCTGAGGATTCCTCTCCAGTGCTGACATGGATCTTGGGGTACCTCTGGAGTCTCCCCAGGGGAGTCAGTCCTCGTCTCGAATGCGGGCATGCACTTGCGCTTTCCTCCAGAGCGGTAGCAGCAGTGTCACGCAGTCCGCCGCGTGGATCAAAGGATCTATGGTTTTCCCTCGAGTCTTTCCCACGAGGCTTTCCAACGAGGCTTTCCCACAGGGCTGTCCCACGTGCACACGTGGTGGGAGTCGATCCTCGGCTTGAACGTCAAGGCAGTGCAGGGAAAACAGGTTCCTCTGGAATGGACTGACACATCTGGGGGACTCTTGGAATGGTGGCACGACCCTGGAGTTCCTCTCGCCTTTCCTGTGGAGAGCGCCACCTCTTGAGAGGCGACGGGAACCCCGGGAATTCTTTCCCTAGGAAAGAGGGAAAGGATCCCTCATCTCGAGCTAGGAGGCGGAAACGGGGCTCCCCTGGATGTGTGCGGGACCCCACGTGCTTCCTCTCGAGTGGAGACAGGTATGTCGGGGAACAACTTGAGTTGCAGCAAGGGTGTGAAGGACCCTTTGGAAGTTCCAGTGGTTAGACGTGATTAGCCTCGAGAAGCCTCAGCGGAAATGGGCCTCATCTCGCCTGGAGGGCAAAACCTCCTGGATTTTCTCGAGTTGCGGCAGGTGCTCTCGACTTACGACGGGGACCTCAGGGACCCGCTCTGGTGGCCTCAGGAAAGGCCAGTCCCCATGCGAGTTCCTCGGGGGCCTCTCGGGATTCCTCTCCCGTCGATGCCGGGGCCTAAGACCTTGTGTGGAGTTGGGGCCGGAACCTGAGGATTCCTCTCCAGTGCTGACATGGATCTTGGGGTACTTCTGGAGTCTCCCCAGGGGAGTCAGTGCTCGTCTCGAATGCGGGCATGCACTTGCGCTTTCCTCCAGAGCGGTAGCATCAGTGTCACGCAGTCCGACGCGTGGATCAAAGGATCTATGGTTTTCCCTCGAGTCTTTCCCACGAGGCTTTCCCACGAGGCTTTCCCACAGGGCTGTCCCACGTGCACACGTGGTGGGAGTCGATCCTCAGCTTGAACGTCAAGGCAGTGCAGGGAAAACAGGTTCCTCTGGAATGGACTGACACATTTGGGGGACTCTTGGAATGGTGGCACGACCCTGGAGTTCCTCTCGCCTTTCCTGTGGAGAGCGCCTCCTCTTGAGATGCGACGGGAACGCCGGGAATTCTTTCCCTACGAAACAGGGAAAGGATCCCTCATCTCGAGCTAGGAGGCGGAAACGGGGCTCCCCTGGATGTGTGCAGGACCCTCGTGCTTCCTCTCGAGTGGCGACGGGTATGTCGGGGAACTTCTTGAGTTGCAGCAAGGGTGTGAAGGACCCTTTGGAAGTTCCAGTGGTTAGACGTGATTAGCCTCGAGAAGCCTCAGCGGAAATGGGCCTCATCTCACGTGGAGGGCAAAACCTCCTGGATTTTCTCGAGTTGCGGCAGGTGCTCTCGACTTACGACGGGGACCTCAGGGACCCGCTCTGGTGGCCTCAGGAAAGGCCAGTCCCCATGCGGGTTCCTCGGGGGCCTCTCGGGATTCCTCTCCCGTCGATGCCGGGGCCTAAGACCTTGTGTGGAGTCGGGGCCGGAACCTGAGGATTCCTCTCCAGTGCTGACATGGATCTTGGGGTACTTCTGGAGTCTCCCCAGGGGAGTCAGTCCTCGTCTCGAATGCGGGCATGCACTTGCGCTTTCCTCCAGGGCGGTAGCAGCAGTGTCACGCAGTCCGCCGCGTGGATCAAAGGATCTATGGTTTTCCCTCGAGTCTTTCCCACGAGGCTTTCCCACGAGGCTTTCCACAGGGCTGTCCCACGTGCACACGTGGTGGGAGTCGATCCTCGGCTTGAACGTCAAGGCAGTGCAGGGAAAACAGGTTCCTCTGGAATGGACTGACACATCTGGGGGACTCTTGGAATGGTGGCACGACCCTGGAGTTCCTCTCGCCTTTCCTGTGGAGAGCGCCTCCTCTTGAGATGCGACGGGAACGCCGGGAATTCTTTCCCAACGAAACAGGGAAAGGATCCCTCATCTCGAGCTAGGAGGCGGAAACGGGGCTCCCCTGGATGTGTGCGGGACCCCACTTGCTTCCTCTCGAGGGGAGACGGGTATGTCGGGGAACTTCTTGAGTTGCAGCAAGGGTGTGAAGGACCCTTTGGAAGTTCCAGTGGTTAGATGTGATTAGCCTCCAGAAGCCTCAGTGGAAATGGGCCTCATCTCGCCTGGAGGGCAAAACCTCCTGGATTTTCTCGAGTTGCGGCAGGTGCTCTCGACTAACGACGGGGACCTCAGGGACCCGCTCTGGTGGCCTCAGGAAAGGCCAGTCCCCATGCGAGTTCCTCGGGGGCCTCTCGGGATTCCTCTCCCGTCGATGCCGGGGCCTAAGACCTTGTGTGGAGTCGGGGCCGGAACCTGAGGATTCCTCTCCAGTGCTGACATGGATCTTGGGGTACTTCTGGAGTCTCCCCAGGGGAGTCAGTCCTCGTCTCGAATGCGGGCATGCACTTTCGCTTTCCTCCAGAGCGGTAGCAGCAGTGTCACGCAATCCGCCGCGTGGATCAAAGGATCTATGATTTTCCCTCGAGTCTTTCCCACGAGGCTTTCCCACGAGGCTTTCCCACAGGGCTGTCCCACGTGCACACGTGGTGGGAGTCGATCCTCAGCTTGAACGTCAAGGCAGTGCAGGGAAAACAGGTTCCTCTGGAATGGACTGACACATTTGGGGGACTCTTGGAATGGTGGCACGACCCTGGAGTTCCTCTCGCCTTTCCTGTGGAGAGCGCCTCCTCTTGAGATGCGACGTGAACGCCGGGAATTCTTTCCCTACGAAACAGGGAAAGGATCCCTCATCTCGAGCTAGGAGGCGGAAACGGGGCTCCCCTGGATGTGTGCAGGACCCTCGTGCTTCCTCTCGAGTGGCGACGGGTATGTCGGTGAACTTCTTGAGTTGCAGCAAGGGTGTGAAGGACCCTTTGGAAGTTCCAGTGGTTAGACGTGATTAGCCTCGAGAAGCCTCAGCGGAAATGGGCCTCATCTCACGTGGAGGGCAAAACCTCCTGGATTTTCTCGAGTTGCGGCAGGTGCTCTCGACTTACGATGGGGACCTCAGGGACCCGCTCTGGTGGCCTCAGGAAAGGCCAGTCCCCATGCGGGTTCCTCGGGGGCCTCTCGGGATTCCTCTCCCGTCGATGCCGGGGACTAAGACCTTGTGTGGAGTCGGGGCCGGAACCTGAGGATTCCTCTCCAGTGCTGACATGGATCTTGGGGTACTTCTGGAGTCTCCCCAGGGGAGTCAGTCCTCGTCTCGAATGCGGGCATGCACTTGCGCTTTCCTCTAGAGCGGTAGCAGCAGTGTCACGCAATCCGCCGCGTGGATCAAAGGATCTATGGTTTTCCCTCGAGTCTTTCCCACGAGGCTTTCCCACAGGGCTGTCCCACGTGCACACGTGGTGGGAGTCGATCCTCGGCTTGAACGTCAAGGCAGTGCAGGGAAAACAGGTTCCTCTGGAATGGACTGACACATCTGGGCGACTCTTGGAATGGTGGCACGACCCTGGAGTTCCTCTCGCCTTTCCTGTGGAGAGCGCTTCCTCTTGAGATGCGACGGGAACGCCGGGAATTCTTTCCCTACGAAACAGGGAAAGGATCCCTCATCTCGACCTAGGAGGCGGAAACGGGGCTCCCCTGTATGTGTGCGGGACCCTCGTGCTTCCTCTCGAGTGGAGACGGGTATGTCGCGGAACTGTTTGAGTTGTAGCAAGGGTGTGAAGGACCCTTTGGAAGTTCCAGTGGTTAGATGTGATTAGCCTCGAGAAGCCTCAGCGGAAATGGGCCTCATCTCGCCTGGAGGGCAAAACCTCCTGGATTTTCTCGAGTTGCGGCAGGTGCTCTCGACTAACGACGGGGACCTCAGGGACCCGCTCTGGTGGCCTCAGGAAAGGCCAGTCCCCATGCGAGTTCCTCGGGGGCCTCTCGGGATTCCTCTCCCGTCGATGCCGGGGCCTAAGACCTTGTGTGAAGTCGGGGCCGGAACCTGAGGTTTGCTCTCCAGTGCTGACATGGATCTTGGGGTACTTCTGGAGTCTCCCCAGGGGAGTCAGTCCTCGTCTCGAATGCGGGCATGCACTTGCGCTTTCCTCCAGAGCGGTAGCAGCAGTGTCACGCAGTCCGCCGCGTGGATCAAAGGATCTATGGTTTTCCCTCGAGTCTTTCCCACGAGGCTTTCCCACGAGGCTTTCCCACAGGGCTGTCCCACGTGCACACGTGGTGGGAGTCGATCCTCGGCTTGAACTCAAGGCAGTGCAGGGAAAACAGGTTCCTCTGGAATGGACTGACACATCTGGGGGACTCTTGGAATGGTGGCACGACCCTGGAGTTCCTCTCGCCTTTCCTGTGGAGAGCGCCTCCTCTTGAGATGCGACGGGAACGCCGGGAATTCTTTCCCTACGAAACAGGGAAAGGATCCCTCATCTCGAGCTAGGAGGTGGAAACGGGGCTCCCCTGGATGTGTGCGGGACCCCACGTGCTTCCTCTCGAGTGGAGACGGGTATGTCGGGGAACTTCTTGAGTTGCAGCAAGGGTGTGAAGGACCCTTTGGAAGTTCCAGTGGTTAGACGTGAATAGCCTCGAGAAGCCTCAGCGGAAATGGGCCTCATCTCGACTGGAGGGCAAAACCTCCTGGATTTTCTCGAGTTGCGGCAGGTGCTCTCGACTTATGACGGGGACCTCAGGGACCCGCTCTGGTGGCCTCAGGAAAGGCCAGTCCCCATGCGAGTTCCTCGGGGGCCTCTCGGGATTCCTCTCCCGTCGATGCCGGGTCCTAAGACCTTGTGTGGAGTCGGGGCCGGAACCTGAGGATTCCTCTCCAGTGCTGACATGGATCTTGGGGTACTTCTGGAGTCTCCCCAGGGGAGTCAGTCCTCTTCTCGAATGCGGGCATGCACTTGCGCTTTCCTCCAGAGCGGTAGCAGCAGTGTCACGCAGTCCGCCGCGTGGATCAAAGGATCTATGTTTTTCCCTCGAGTCTTTCCCACGAGGCTTTCCCACGAGGCTTTCCCACAGGGCTGTCCCACGTGCACACGTGGTGGGAGTCGATCCTCGGCTTGAACGTCAAGGCAGTGCAGGGAAAACAGGTTCCTCTGGAATGGACTGACACATCTGGGGGACTCTTGGAATGGTGGTACGACCCTGGAGTTCCTCTCGCCTTTCCTGTGGAGAGCGCCTCCTCTTGAGATGCGACGGGAACGCCGGGAATTCTTTCCCTACGAAACAGGGAAAGGATCCCTCATCTCGAGCTAGGAGGCGGAAACGGGGCTCCCCTGGATGTGTGCGGGACCGTCGTGCTTCCTCTCGAGTGGAGACGGGTATGTCGGGGAACTTCTTGAGTTGCAGCAAGGGTGAGAAGGACCCTTTGGATGTTCCAGTGGTTAGATGTGATTAGCCTCGAGAAGCTTCAGCGGAAATGGGCCTCATCTCGCCTGGAGGGCAAAACCTCCTGGATTTTCTCGAGTTGCGGCAGGTGCTCTCGACTAACGACGGGGACCTCAGGGACCCGCTCTGGTGGCCTCAGGAAAGGCCAGTCCCCATGCGAGTTCCTCGGGGGCCTCTCGGGATTCCTCTCCCGTCGATGCCGGGGCCTAAGACCTTGTGTGGAGTCGGGGCCGGAACCTGAGGATTGCTCTCCAGTGCTGACATGGATCTTGGGGTACTTCTGGAGTCTCCCAGAGGAGTCAGTCCTCGTCTCGAATGCGGGCATGCACTTGCGCTTTCCTCCAGAGCGGTAGCAGCAGTGTCACGCAGTCCGCCGCGTGGATCAAAGGATCTATGGTTTTCCCTCGAGTCTTTCCCACGAGGCTTTCCCACGAGGCTTTCCCACAGGGCTGTCCCACGTGCACACGTAGTGGGAGTCGATCCTCGGCTTGAACTCAAGGCAGTGCAGGGAAAACAGGTTCCTCTGGAATGGACTGACACATCTGGGGGACTCTTGGAATGGTGGCACGACCCTGGAGTTCCTCTCGCCTTTCCTGTGGAGAGCGCCTCCTCTTGAGATGCGACGGGAACGCAGGGAATTCTTTCCCTACGAAACAGGGAAAGGATCCCTCATCTCGACCTAGGAGGCGGAAACGGGGCTCCCCTGTATGTGTGCGGGACCCTCGTGCTTCCTCTCGAGTGGAGACGGGTATGTCGCGGAACTGCTTGAGTTGCAGCAAGGGTGTGAAGGACCCTTTGGAAGTTCCAATGGTTAGATGTGATTAGCCTCGAGAAGCCTCAGCGGAAATGGGCCTCATCTCGCCTGGAGGGCAAAACCTCCTGGATTTTCTCGAGTTGCGGCAGGTGCTCTCGACTTACGACGGGGACCTCAGGGACCCGCTCTGGTGGCCTCAGGAAAGGCCAGTCCCCATGCGAGTTCCTCGGGGGCCTCTCGGGATTCCTCTCCCGTCGATGCCGGGGCCTAAGACCTTGTGTGGAGTCGGGGCCGGAACCTGAGGATTCCTCTCCAGTGCTGACATGGATCTTGGGGTACTTCTGGAGTCTCCCCAGGGGAGTCAGTCCTCGTCTCGAATGCGGGCATGCACTTGCGCTTTCCTCCAGAGCGGTAGCAGCAGTGTCACGCAGTCCGCCGCGTGGATCAAAGGATCTATGGTTTTCCCTCGAGTCTTTCCCACGAGGCTTTCCCACGAGGCTTTCCCACAGGGCTGTCCCACGTGCACACGTGGTGGGAGTCGATCCTCGGCTTGAACGTCAAGGCAGTGCAGGGAAAACAGGTTCCTCTGGAATGGACTGACACATCTGGGGGACTCTTGGAATGGTGGCACGACCCTGGAGTTCCTCTCGCCTTTCCTGTGGAGAGCGCCTCCACTTGAGATGCGACGGGAACGCCGGGAATTCTTTCCCTACGAAACAGGGAAAGGATCCCTCATCTCGAGCTAGGGGGCGGAAACGGGGCTCCCCTGGATGTGTGCGGGACCCTCTTGCTTCCTCTCGAGTGGAGACGGGTATGTCGGGGAACTTCTTGAGTTGCACCAAGGGTGTGAAGGACACTTTGGAAGTTCCAGTGGTTAGATTTGATTAGCCTCGAGAAGCCTCAGCGGAAATGGGCCTCATCTCGCCTGGAGGGCAAAACCTCCTGGAGTTTCTCGAGTTGCGGCAGGTGCTCTCGACTTACGACGGGGACCTCAGGGACCCGCTCTGGTGGCCTCAGGAAAGGCCAGTCCCCATGCGAGTTCCTCGGGGGCCTCTCGGGATTCCTCTCCCGTCGATGCCGGGGCCTAAGACCTTGTGTGGAGTCGGGGCCGGAACCTGAGGATTCCTCTCCAGTGCTGACATGGATCTTGGGGTACTTCTGGAGTCTCCCCAGGGGAGTCAGTCCTCGTCTCGAATGCGGGCATGCACTTGTGCTTTCCTCCAGAGCGGTAGCAGCAGTGTCACGCAGTCCGCCGCGTGGATCACAGGATCTATGGTTTTCCCTCGAGTCTTTCCCACGAGGCTTTCCCACGAGGCTTTCCCACAGGGCTGTCCCACGTGCACACGTGGTGGGAGTCGATCCTCAGCTTGAACGTCAAGGCAGTGCAGGGAAAACAGGTTCCTCTGGAATGGACTGACACATCTGGGGGACTCTTGGAATGGTGGCACGACCCTGGAGTTCCTCTCGCCTTTCCTGTGGAGAGCGCCTCCTCTTGAGATGCGAAGGGAACGCCGGGAATTCTTTCCCTACGAAACAGGGAAAGGATCCCTCATCTCGAGCTAGGAGGCGGAAACGGGGCTCCCCTGGATGTGTGCGGGACCCTCGGGCTTCCTCTCGAGTGGAGACGGGTATGTCGGGGAACTTCTTGAGTTGCAGCAAGGGTGAGAAGGACCCTTTGGATGTTCCAGTGGTTAGATGTGATTAGCCTCGAGAAGCCTCAGCGGAAATGGGCCTCATCTCGCCTGGAGGGCAAAACCTCCTGGATTTTCTCGAGTTGCGGCAGGTGCTCTCGACTAACGACGGGGACCTCAGGGACCCGCTCTGGTGGCCTCAGGAAAGGCCAGTCCCCATGCGAGTTCCTCGGGGGCCTCTCGGGATTCCTCTCCCGTCGATGCCGGGGCCTAAGACCTTGTGTGGAGTCGGGGCCGGAACCTGAGGATAGCTCTCCAGTGCTGACATGGATCTTGGGGTACTTCTGGAGTCTCCCCAGGGGAGTCAGTCCTCGTCTCGAATGCGGGCATGCACTTGCGCTTTCCTCCAGAGCGGTAACAGCAGTGTCACGCAGTCCGCCGCGTGGATCAAAGGATCTATGGTTTTCCCTCGAGTCTTTCCCACGAGGCTTTCCCACGAGGCTTTCCCACAGGGCTGTCCCACGTGCACACGTGGTGGGAGTCGATCCTCGGCTTGAACTCAAGGCAGTGCAGGGACAACAGGTTCCTCTGGAATGGACTGACACATCTGGGGGACTCTTGGAATGGTGGCACGACCCTGGAGTTCCTCTCGCCTTTCCTGTGGAGAGCGCCTCCTCTTGAGATGCGACGGGAACGCCGGGAATTCTTTCCCTACGAAACAGGGAAAGGATCCCTCATCTCGAGCTAGGAGGCGGAAACGGGGCTCCCCTGGATGTGTGCGGGACCCTCGTGCTTCCTCTCGAGTGCAGACGGGTATGTCAGGGAACTTCTTGAGTTGCAGCAAGGGTGTGAAGGACCCTTTGGAAGTTCCAGTGGTTAGATGTGATTAGCCTCGAGAAGCCTCAGCGGAAATGTGCCTCATCTCGCCTGGAGGGCAAAAACTCCTGGATTTTCTCGAGTTGCGGCAGGTGCTCTCGACTTACGACGGGGACCTCAGGGACCCGCTCTGTTGGCCTCAGGAAAGGCCAGTCCCCATGCGAGTTCCTCGGGGGCCTCTCGGGATTCCTCTCCCGTCAATGCCGGGGCCTGAGACCTTGTGTGGAGTCGGGGCCGGAACCTGAGGATTCCTCTCCAGTGCTGACATGGATCTTGGGGTACTTCTGGAGTCTCCCCAGGGGAGTCAGTCCTCGTCTCGAATGCGGGCATGAACTTGCGCTTTCCTCCAGAGCGGTAGCAGCAGTGTCACGCAGTCCGCCGCGTGGATCAAAGGATCTATGGTTTTCCCTCGAGTCTTTCCCACGAGGCTTTCCCACGAGGCTTTCCCACAGGGCTGTCCCACCTGCACACGTGGTGGGAGTCGATCCTCGGCTTGAACGTCAAGGCAGTGCAGGGAAAACAGGTTCCTCTGGAATGGACTGACACATCTGGGGGACTCTTGGAATGGTGGCACGACCCTGGAGTTCCTCTCGCCTTTCCTGTGGAGAGCACCTGCTCTTGAGATTCGACGGGAATGCCGGGAATTCTTTCCCTACGAAACAGGGAAAGGATCCCTCATCTCGAGTTAGGAGGCGGAAACGGGGCTCCCCTGGATGTGTGCGGGACACAACGTGCTTCCTTTCGAGTGGAGACGGGAATGTCGGGGAACTTCTTGAGTTGCAGCAAGGGTGTGAAGGACCCTTTGGAAGTTCCAGTGGTTAGATGTGATTAGCCTCGAGAAGCCTCAGCGGAAATGGGCCTCATCTCGCCTGGAGGGCAAAACCTCCTGGATTTTCTCGAGTTGCGGCTGGTGCTCTCGACTTACGACGGGGACCTTAGGGACCCGCTCTGGTGGCCTCAGGAAAGGCTAGTCCCCATGCGAGTTCCTCGGGGGCCTCTCGGGATTCCTCTCCCGTCGATGCCGGGGCCTAAGACCTTGTGTGGAGTCGGGGCCGGAACCTGAGGATTCCTCTCCAGTGCTGACATGGATCTTGGGGTACTTCTGGAGTCTCCCCAGGAGTCAGTCCTCGTCTCGAATGCGGGCATGCACTTGGGCTTTCCTCCAGAGCGGTAGCAGCAGTGTCACGCAGTCCGCCGCGTGGATCAAAGCATCTATGGTTTTCCCTCGAGTCTTTCCCACGAGGCTTTCCCACGAGGCTTTCCCACAGGGCTGTCCCACGTGCACACGTGGTGGGAGTCGATCCTCGGCTTGAACGTCAAGGCAGTGCAGGGAAAACAGGTTCCTCTGGAATGGACTGACACATCTGGGGGACTCTTGGAATGGTGGCACGACCCTGGAGTTCCTCTCGCCTTTCCTGTGGAGAGCGCCTCCTCTTGAGATGCGACGGGAACGCCGGGAATTCTTTCCCTACGAAACAGGGAAAGGATCCCTCATCTCGGGCTAGGAGGCGGAAACGGGGCTCCCCTGGATGTGTGCGCGACCCTCGTGCTTCCTCTCGAGTGCAGACGGGTATATCGGGGAACTTCTTGAGTTGCAGCAAGGGTGTGAAGGACCCTTTGGAAGTTCCAGTGGTTAGATGTGATTAGCCTCGAGAAGCCTCAGCGGAAATGGGCCTCATCTCGCCCGGAGGGCAAAACCTCCTGGATTTTCTCGAGTTGCGGCAGGTGCTCTCGACTTACGACGGGGACCTCAGGGACCCGCTCTGTTGGCCTCAGGAAAGGCCAGTCCCCATGCGAGTTCCTCGGGGGCCTCTCGGGATTCCTCTCCCGTCAATGCCGGGGCCTGAGACCTTGTGTGGAGTCGGGGCCGGAACCTGAGGATTCCTCTCCAGTGCTGACATGGATCTTGGGGTACTTCTGGAGTCTCCCCAGGGGAGTCAGTCCTCGTCTCGAATGCGGGCATGCACTTGCGCTTTCCTCCAGAGCGGTAGCAGCAGTGTCACGCAGTCCGCCGCGTGGATCAAAGGATCTATGGTTTTCCCTCGAGTCTTTCCCACGAGGCTTTCCCACGAGGCTTTCCCACAGGGCTGTCCCACCTGCACACGTGGTGGGAGTCGATCCTCGGCTTGAACGTCAAGGCAGTGCAGGGAAAACAGGTTCCTCTGGAATGGACTGACACATCTGGGGGACTCTTGGAATGGTGGCACGACCCTGGAGTTCCTCTCGCCTTTCCTGTGGAGAGCACCTGCTCTTGAGATTCGACGGGAATGCCGGGAATTCTTTCCCTACGAAACAGGGAAAGGATCCCTCATCTCGAGTTAGGAGGCGGAAACGGGGCTCCCCTGGATGTGTGCGGGACACAACGTGCTTCCTTTCGAGTGGAGACGGGAATGTCGGGGAACTTCTTGAGTTGCAGCAAGGGTGTGAAGGACCCTTTGGAAGTTCCAGTGGTTAGATGTGATTAGCCTCGAGAAGCCTCAGCGGAAATGGGCCTCATCTCGCCTGGAGGGCAAAACCTCCTGGATTTTCTCGAGTTGCGGCTGGTGCTCTCGACTTACGACGGGGACCTTAGGGACCCGCTCTGGTGGCCTCAGGAAAGGCTAGTCCCCATGCGAGTTCCTCGGGGGCCTCTCGGGATTCCTCTCCCGTCGATGCCGGGGCCTAAGACCTTGTGTGGAGTCGGGGCCGGAACCTGAGGATTCCTCTCCAGTGCTGACATGGATCTTGGGGTACTTCTGGAGTCTCCCCAGGAGTCAGTCCTCGTCTCGAATGCGGGCATGCACTTGGGCTTTCCTCCAGAGCGGTAGCAGCAGTGTCACGCAGTCCGCCGCGTGGATCAAAGGATCTATGGTTTTCCCTCGAGTCTTTCCCACGAGGCTTTCCCACGAGGCTTTCCCACAGGGCTGTCCCACGTGCACACGTGGTGGGAGTCGATCCTCGGCTTGAACGTCAATTCTGTGCAGGGAAAACAGTTTCCTCTGGAATGGACTGAAACATCTGGGGGACTCTTGGAATGGTGGCACGACCCTGGAGTTCCTCTCGCCTTTCCTGTGGAGAGCGCCTCCTCTTGAGATGCGACGGGAACGCCGGGAATTCTTTCCCGACGAAACAGGGAAAGGATCACTCATCTCAAGCTAGGAGGCGGAAACGGGGCTCTCCTGGATGTGTGTGGGACCCTCGCGCTTCCTCTCGTTTGGAGACGGGTATGTCAGGGAACTTCTTGAGTTGCAGGAAGGGTGTGAAGGACCCTTTGGAAGTTCCAGTGGTTAGATGTGATTAGCCTCGAGAAGCCTCAGCGGAAATGGGCCTCATCTCGCCTGGAGGGCAAAACCTCCTGGATTTTCTCGAGTTGCGGCAGGTTCTCTCGACTTACGACTGGGACCTGAGGTACCCGCTCTGGTGGCCTCAGGAAAGGCCAGTCCCCATGGGAGTTCCTCGGGGGCCTCTCGGGATTCCTCTCCCGTCGATGCCGGGGCCTAAGACCTTGAGTGGTGTCGGGGCCGGAACCTGAGGATTCCTCTCCAGTGCTGACATGGATCTTGGGGTAATTCTGGGGTCTCCCCAGGGAAGTCAGTCCTAGTCTCGAATGCGTGCATGCACTTGGGCTTTCCTCCAGAGCGGTAGCAGCAGTGTCACGCAGTCCGCCGCGTGGATCAAAGCATCTATGGTTTTCCCTCGAGTCTTTCCCACGAGGCTTTCCCACGAGGCTTTCCCACAGGGCTGTCCCACGTGCACACGTGGTGGGAGTCGATCCTCGGCTTGAACGTCAAGGCAGTGCAGGGAAAACAGGTTCCTCTGGAATGGACTGACACATCTGGGGGACTCTTGGAATGGTGGTACGACCCTGGAGTTCCTCTCGCCTTTCCTGTGGAGAGCGCCTCCTCTTGAGATGCGACGGGAACGCCGGGAATTCTTTCCCTAGGAAAGAGGGAAAGGATCCCTCATCTCGAGCTAGGAGGCGGAAACGGGGCTCCCCTGGATGTGTGCGGGACCCTCGTGCTTCCTCTCGAGTGGAGACGGGTATGTCGGGGAACTTCTTGAGTTGCAGCAAGGGTGAGAAGGACCCTTTGGATGTTCCAGTGGTTAGATGTGATTAGCCTCGAGAAGCCTCAGCGGAAATGGGCCTCATCTCGCCTGGAGGGCAAAACCTCCTGGATTTTCTCGAGTTGCGGCAGGTGCTCTCGACTAACGACGGGGACCTCAGGGACCCGCTCTGGTGGCCTCAGGAAAGGCCAGTCCCCATGCGAGTTCCTCGGGGGCCTCTCGGGATTCCTCTCCCGTCGATGCCGGGGCCTAAGACCTTGAGTGGTGTCGGGGCCGGAACCTGAGGATTCCTCTCCAGTGCTGACATGGATCTTGGGGTAATTCTTGGGTCTCCCCAGGGAAGTCAGTCCTCGTCTCGAATGCGGGCATGCACTTGGGCTTTCCTCCAGAGCGGTGGCAGCAGTGTCACGCAGTCCGCCGCGTGGATCAAAGCATCTATGGTTTTCCCTCGAGTCTTTCCCACGAGGCTTTCCCACAGGGCTGTCCCACGTGCACACGTGGTGGGAGTCGATCCTCGGCTTGAACGTCAAGGCAGTGCAGGGAAAACAGGTTCCTCTGGAATGGACTGACACATCTGGGGGACTCTTGGAATGGTGGTACGACCCTGGAGTTCCTCTCGCCTTTCCTGTGGAGAGCGCCTCCTCTTGAGATGCGACGGGAACGCCGGGAATTCTTTCCCTACGAAACAGGGAAAGGATCCCTCATCTCGAGCTAGGAGGCGGAAACGGGGCTCCCCTGGATGTGTGCGGGACCCTCGTGCTTCCTCTCGAGTGGAGACGGGTATGTCGGGGAACTTCTTGAGTTGCAGCAAGGGTGAGAAGGACCCTTTGGATGTTCCAGTGGTTAGATGTGATTAGCCTCGAGAAGCCTCAGCGGAAATGGGCCTCATCTCGCCTGGAGGGCAAAACCTCCTGGATTTTCTCGAGTTGCGGCAGGTGCTCTCGACTAACGACGGGGACCTCAGGGACCCGCTCTGGTGGCCTCAGGAAAGGCCAGTCCCCATGCGAGTTCCTCGGGGGCCTCTCGGGATTCCTCTCCCGTCGATGCCGGGGCCTAAGACCTTGTGTGGAGTCGGGGCCGGAACCTGAGGATTGCTCTCCAGTGCTGACATGGATCTTGGGGTACTTCTGGAGTCTCCCAGAGGAGTCAGTCCTCGTCTCGAATGCGGGCATGCACTTGCGCTTTCCTCCAGAGCGGTAGCAGCAGTGTCACGCAGTCCGCCGCGTGGATCAAAGGATCTATGGTTTTCCCTCGAGTCTTTCCCACGAGGCTTTCCCACGAGGCTTTCCCACAGGGCTGTCCCACGTGCACACGTAGTGGGAGTCGATCCTCGGCTTGAACTCTAGGCAGTGCAGGGAAAACAGGTTCCTCTGGAATGGACTGACACATCTGGGGGACTCTTGGAATGGTGGCACGACCCTGGAGTTCCTCTCGCCTTTCCTGTGGAGAGCGCCTCCTCTTGAGATGCGACGGGAACGCCGGGAATTCTTTCCCTACGAAACAGGGAAAGGATCCCTCATCTCGACCTAGGAGGCGGAAACGGGGCTCCCCTGTATGTGTGCGGGACCCTCGTGCTTCCTCTCGAGTGGAGACGGGTATGTCGCGGAACTGCTTGAGTTGCAGCAAGGGTGTGAAGGACCCTTTGGAAGTTCCAGTGGTTAGATGTGATTAGCCTCGAGAAGCCTCAGCGGAAATGGGCCTCATCTCGCCTGGAGGGCAAAACCTCCTGGATTTTCTCGAGTTGCGGCAGGTGCTCTCGACTTACGACGGGGACCTCAGGGACCCGCTCTGGTGGCCTCAGGAAAGGCCAGTCCCCATGCGAGTTCCTCGGGGGCCTCTCGGGATTCCTCTCCCATCGATGCCGGGGCCTAAGACCTTCTGTGGAGTCGGGGCCGGAACCTGAGGATTCCTCTCCAGTGCTGACATGGATCTTGGGGTACTTCTGGAGTCTCCCCAGGGGAGTCAGTCCTCGTCTCGAATGCGGGCATGCACTTGGGCTTTCCTCCAGAGCGGTGGCAGCAGTGTCACGCAGTCCGCCGCGTGGATCAAAGGATCTATGGTTTTCCCTCGAGTCTTTCCCACGAGGCTTTCCAACGAGGCTTTCCCACAGGGCTGTCCCACGTGCACACGTGGTGGGAGTCGATCCTCGGCTTGAACGTCAAGGCAGTGCAGGGAAAACAGGTTCCTCTGGAATGGACTGACACATCTGGGGGACTCTTGGAATGGTGGCACGACCCTGGAGTTCCTCTCGCCTTTCCTGTGGAGAGCGCCACCTCTTGAGATGCGACGGGAACGCCGGGAATTCTTTCCCTAGGAAACAGGGAAAGGATCCCTCATCTCGAGCTAGGAGGCGGAAACGGGGCTCCCCTGGATGTGTGCGGGACCCCACGTGCTTCCTCTCGAGTGGAGACGGGTATGTCGGGGAACAACTTGAGTTGCAGCAAGGGTGTGAAGGACCCTTTGGAAGTTCCAGTGGTTAGACGTGATTAGCCTCGAGAAGCCTCAGCGGAAATGGGCCTCATCTCGCCTGGAGGGCAAAACCTCCTGGATTTTCTCGAGTTGCGGCAGGTGCTCTCGACTTACGACGGGGACCTCAGGGACCCGCTCTGGTGGCCTCAGGAAAGGCCAGTCCCCATGCGAGTTCCTCGGGGGCCTCTCGGGATTCCTCTCCCGTCGATGCCGGGGCCTAAGACCTTGTGTGGAATCGGGGCCGGAACCTGAGGATTCCTCTCCAGTGCTGACATGGATCTTGGGGTACTTCTGGAGTCTCCCCAGGGGAGTCAGTCCTCGTCTCGAATGCGGGCATGCACTTGCGCTTTCCTCCAGAGCGGTAGCAGCAGTGTCACGCAGTCCGCCGCGTGGATCAAAGGATCTATGGTTTTCCCTCGAGTCTTTCCCACGAGGCTTTCCCACGAGGCTTTCCCACAGGGCTGTCCCACGTGCACACGTGGTGGGAGTCGATCCTCGGCTTGAACGTCAAGGCAGTGCCGGGAAAACAGGTTCCTCTGGAATGGACTGACAAATCTGGGGGACTCTTGGAATAGTGGCACGACCCTGGAGTTCCTCTCGCATTTCCTGTGGAGAGCGCCTCCTCTTGAGATGCGACGGGAACGCCGGGAATTCTTTCCCTAGGAAACAGGGAAAGGATCCCTCATCTCGAGCTAGGAGGCGGAAACGGGGCTCCACTGGATGTGTGCGGGACCCACGTGCTTCCTCTCGATTGGAGACGGGTATGTCGGGGAACAACTTGAGTTGCAGCAAGGGTGTGAAGGACCCTTTGGAAGTTCCAGTGGTTAGACGTGATTAGCCTCGAGAAGCCTCAGCGGAAATGGGCCTCATCTCGCCTGGAGGGCAAAACCTCCTGGATTTTCTCGAGTTGCGGCAGGTGCTCTCGACTTACGACGGGGACCTCAGGGACCCGCTGTGGTGGCCTCAGGAAAGGCCAGTCCCCATGCGAGTTCCTCGGGGGGCTCTCGGGATTCCGCTCCCGTCGATGCCGGGGCCTAAGACCTTGTGTGGAGTCGGGCCGGAACCTGAGGATTCCTCTCCAGTGCTGACATGGGTCTTCGGGTACTTCTGGAGTTTCCCCAGGGGAGTCAGTCCTCGTCTCGAATGCGGTCATGCACTTGCGCTTTCCTCCAGAGCGGTAGCAGCAGTGTCACGCAGTCCGCCGCGTGGATCAAAGGATCTATGGTTTTCCCTCGAGTCTTTCCCACGAGGCTTTCCCACGAGGCTTTCCCACAGGGCTGTCCCACGTGCACACGTGGTGGGAGTCGATCCTCGGCTTGAACGTCAAGGCAGTGCAGGGAAAACAGGTTCCTCTGGAATGGACTGACACATCTGGGGGACTCTTGGAATGGTGGCACGACCCTGGAGTTCCTCTCGCCTTTCCTGTGGAGAGCGCCTCCTCTTGAGATGCGACGGGAACGCCGGGAATTCTTTCCCTACGAAACAGGGAAAGGATCCCTCATCTCGGGCTAGGAGGCGGAAACGGGGCTCCCCTGGATGTGTGCGCGACCCTCGTGCTTCCTCTCGAGTGCAGACGGGTATATCGGGGAACTTCTTGAGTTGCAGCAAGGGTGTGAAGGACCCTTTGGAAGTTCCAGTGGTTAGATGTGATTAGCCTCGAGAAGCCTCAGCGGAAATGTGCCTCATCTCGCCTGGAGGGCAAAAACTCCTGGATTTTCTCGAGTTGCGGCAGGTGCTCTCGACTTACGACGGGGACCTCAGGGACCCGCTCTGTTGGCCTCAGGAAAGGCCAGTCCCCATGCGAGTTCCTCGGGGGCCTCTCGGGATTCCTCTCCCGTCGATGCCGGGGCCTGAGACCTTGTGTGGAGTCGGGGCCGGAACCTGAGGATTCCTCTCCAGTGCTGACATGGATCTTGGGGTACTTCTGGAGTCTCCCCAGGGGAGTCAGTCCTCGTCTCGAATGCGGGCATGCACTTGTGCTTTCCTCCAGAGCGGTAGCAGCAGTGTCACGCAGTCCGCCGCGTGGATCAAAGGATCTATGGTTTTCCCTCGAGTCTTTCCCACGAGGCTTTCCCACGAGGCTTTCCCACAGGGCTGTCCCACCTGCACACGTGGTGGGAGTCGATCCTCGGCTTGAACGTCAAGGCAGTGCAGGGAAAACAGGTTCCTCTGGAATGGACTGACACATCTGGGGGACTCTTGGAATGGTGGCACGACCCTGGAGTTCCTCTCGCCTTTCCTGTGGAGAGCACCTGCTCTTGAGATTCGACGGGAATGCCGGGAATTCTTTCCCTACGAAACAGGGAAAGGATCCCTCATCTCGAGTTAGGAGGCGGAAACGGGGCTCCCCTGGATGTGTGCGGGACACAACGTGCTTCCTTTCGAGTGGAGACGGGAATGTCGGGGAACTTCTTGAGTTGCAGCAAGGGTGTGAAGGACCCTTTGGAAGTTCCAGTGGTTAGATGTGATTAGCCTCGAGAAGCCTCAGCGGAAATGGGCCTCATCTCGCCTGGAGGGCAAAACCTCCTGGATTTTCTCGAGTTGCGGCTGGTGCTCTCGACTTACGACGGGGACCTTAGGGACCCGCTCTGGTGGCCTCAGGAAAGGCTAGTCCCCATGCGAGTTCCTCGGGGGCCTCTCGGGATTCCTCTCCCGTCGATGCCGGGGCCTAAGACCTTGTGTGGAGTCGGGGCCGGAACCTGAGGATTCCTCTCCAGTGCTGACATGGATCTTGGGGTACTTCTGGAGTCTCCCCAGGAGTCAGTCCTCGTCTCGAATGCGGGCATGCACTTGGGCTTTCCTCCAGAGCGGTAGCAGCAGTGTCACGCAGTCCGCCGCTTGGATCAAAGGATCTATGGTTTTCCCTCGAGTCTTTCCCACGAGGCTTTCCCACGAGGCTTTCCCACAGGGCTGTCCCACGTGCACACGTGGTGGGAGTCGATCCTCGGCTTGAACGTCAATTCTGTGCAGGGAAAACAGTTTCCTCTGGAATGGACTGAAACATCTGGGGGACTCTTGGAATGGTGGCACGACCCTGGAGTTCCTCTCGCCTTTCCTGTGGAGAGCGCCTCCTCTTGAGATGCGACGGGAACGCCGGGAATTCTTTCCCGACGAAACAGGGAAAGGATCACTCATCTCAAGCTAGGAGGCGGAAACGGGGCTCTCCTGGATGTGTGCGGGACCCTCGCGCTTCCTCTCGTGTGGAGACGGGTATGTCGGGGAACTTCTTGAGTTGCAGCAAGGGTGTGAAGGACCCTTTGGAAGTTCCAGTGGTTAGATGTGATTAGCCTCGAGAAGCCTCAGCGGAAATGGGCCTCATATCGCCTGGAGGGCAAAACCTCCTGGATTTTCTCGAGTTGCGGCAGGTGCTCTCGACTTACGATGGGGACCTCAGGGACCCGCTCTGGTGGCCTCAGGAAAGGCTGTGCCCATGCGAGTTCCTCGGTGGCCTCTCGGGAATCCTCTCCCGTCGATGCCGGGGCCTAAGACCTTGTGTGGAGTCGGGGCCGGAACCTGAGGATTCCTCTCCAGTGCTGACATGGATCTTGGGGTACTTCTGGAGTCTCCCCAGGGGAGTCAGTCCTCGTCTCGAATGCGGGCATGCACTTGCGCTTTCCTCCAGAGCGGTAACAGCAATGTCACGCAGTCCGCCGCCTGGATCAAAGGATCTATGGTTTTCCCTCGAGTCTTTCCCAGGAGGCTTTCCCACGAGGCTTTCCCACAGGGCTGTCCCACGTGCACACGTGGTGGGAGTCGATCCTCGGCTTGAACGTCAAGGCTGTGCAGGGAAAACAGGTTCCTCTGGAATGGACTGACAGATCTGGGGGACTCTTGGAATGGTGGCACGACCCTGGAGTTCCTCTCGCCTTTCCTGTGGAGAGCGCCTGCTACTGAGATTTGACGGGAACGCCGGGAATTCTTTCCCTACGAAACAGGGAAAGGATCCCTCATCTCGAGTTAGGAGGCGGAAACGGGGCTCCACTGGATGTGTGCGGGACCCCACGTGCTTCCTCTCGTGTGGAGACGGGTATGTCGGGGAACTTCTTGAGTTGCAGCAAGGGTGTGAAGGACCCTTTGGAAGTTCCAGTGGTTAGATGTGATTAGCCTCGAGAAGCCTCAGCTAAATGGGCCTCATCTCGCCTGGAGGGCAAAACCTCCTGGATTTTCTCGAGTTGCGGCAGGTGCTCTCGACTTACGACGGGGACCTCAGGGACCCGCTCTGGTGGCCTCAGGAAAGGCCAGTCCCCATGCGAGTTCCTCGGGGGCCTCTCGGGATTTCTCTCCCGTCGATGCCGGGGCCTAAGACCTTGTGTGGAGTCGGGGCCGGAACCTGAGGATTCCTCTCCAGTGCTGACATGGATCTTGGGGTACTTCTGGAGTCTCCCCAGGGGAGTCAGTCCTCGTCTCGAATGCGGGCATGCACTTGCGCTTTCCTCCAGAGCGGTAGCATCAGTGTCACGCAGTCCACCGCATGGATCAAAGGATCTATGGTTTTCCCTCGAGTCTTTCCCACGAGGCTTTCCCACGAGGCTTTCCCACAGGGCTGTCCCACGTGCACACGTGGTGGGAGTCGATCCTCGGCTTGAACGTCAAGGCTGTGCAGGGAAAACAGTTTCCTCTGGAATGGACTGACACATCTGGGGGACTCTTGGAATGGTGGCACGACCCTGGATTTCCTCTCGCCTTTCCTGTGGAGAGCGCCTCCTTTTGAGATGCGACGGGAACGCCGGGAATTCTTTCCCTACGAAACAGCGAAAGGATCCCTCATCTCGAGCTAGGAGGCGGAAACGGGGCTCCCCTGGATGTGTGCGGGACCCTCGTGCTTCCTCTCGAGTGGAGACGTGTATGTCGGGGAACTTCTTGAGTTGCAGCAAGGGTGTGAAGGACCCTTTGGAAGTTCCAGTGGTTAGATATGATTAGCCTCGAGAAGCCTCAGGGGAAATGGGCCTCATCTCGCCTGGAGAGCATAACCTCCTGGATTTTCTCGAGTTGCGGCAGGTGCTCTCGACTTACGACGGGGACCTCAGGGACCCGCTCTGGTGGCCTCAGGAAAGGCCAGTCCCCATGCGAGTTCCTCGTGGGCCTCTCGGGATTCCTCTCCCGTCGATGCCGGGGCCTAAGACCTTGTGTGGAGTCGGGGCCGGAACCTGAGGATTCCTCTCCAGTGCTGACATGGATCTTGGGGTACTTCTGGAGTCTCCCCAGGGGAGTCAGTGCTCGTCTCGAATGCGGGCATGCACTTGCGCTTTCCTCCAGAGCGGTAGCAGCAGTGTCACACAGTCCGCCGCGTGGATCAAAGGATCTATGGTTTTCCCTCGAGTCTTTCCCACGAGGCTTTCCCACGAGGCTTTCCCACAGGGCTGTCCCACGTGCACACGTGGTGGGAGTCGATCCTCGGCTTGAAAGTCAAGGCAGTTCAGGGAAAACAGGTTCCTCTGGAATGGACTGACACATCTCGGGGACTCTTGGAATGGTGGCACGACCCTGGAGTTCCTCTCGCCTTTCCTGTGGAGAGCGCCTGCTCTTGAGATTCGACGGGAATGCCGGGAATTCTTTCCCTACGAAACAGGGAAAGGATCCCTCATCTCGAGTTAGGAGGCGGAAACGGGGCTCCCCTGGATGTGTGCTGGACACAACGTGCTTCCTTTCGAGTGGAGACGGGAATGTCGGGGAACTTCTTGAGTTGCAGCAAGGGTGTGAAGGACCCTTTGGAAGTTCCAGTGGTTAGATGTGATTAGCCTCGAGAAGCCTCAGCAGAAATGGGCCTCATCTCGCCTGGAGGGCAAAACCTCCTGGATTTTCTCGAGTTGCGGCTGGTGCTCTCGACTTACGACGGGGACCTTAGGGACCCGCTCTGGTGGCCTCAGGAAAGGCTAGTCCCCATGCGAGTTCCTCGGGGGCCTCTCGGGATTCCTCTCCCGTCGATGCCGGGGCCTAAGACCTTGTGTGAAGTCGGGGCCGGAACCTGAGGATTCCTCTCCAGTGCTGACATGGATCTTGGGGTACTTCTGGAGTCTCCCCAGGAGTCAGTCCTCGTCTCGAATGCGGGCATGCACTTGGGCTTTCCTCCAGAGCGGTAGCAGCAGTGTCACGCAGTCCGCCGCGTGGATCAAAGGATCTATGGTTTTCCCTCGAGTCTTTCCAACGAGGCTTTCCCACCAGGCTTTCCCACAGGGCTGTCCCACGTGCACACGTGGTGGGAGTCGATCCTCGGCTTGAACGTCAAGGCTGTGCAGGGAAAACAGTTTCCTCTGGAATGGACTGAAACATCTGGGGGACTCTTGGAATGGTGGCACGACCCTGGAGTTCCTCTCGCCTTTCCTGTGGAAAGCGCCTCCTCTTGAGATGCGACGGGAACGCCGGGAATTCTTTCCCTACGAAACAGGGAAAGGATCCCTCATCTCAAGCTAGGAGGCGGAAACGGGGCTCCCCTGGATGTGTGCGGGACCCTCGGGCTTCCTCTCGAGTGGAGATGGGTATGTCAGGGAACTTCTTGAGTTGCAGGAAGGGTGTGAAGGACCCTTTGGAAGTTCCAGTGGTTAGATGTGATTAGCCTCGAGTAGCCTCAGGGGAAATGGGCCTCATCTCGCCTGGAGGGCAAAACCTCCTGGATTTTCTCGAGTTGCGGCAGGTTCTCTCGACTTACGACTGGGACCTGAGGTACCCGCTCTGGTGGCCTCAGGAAAGGCCAGTCCCCATGGGAGTTCCTCGGGGGCCTCTCGGGATTCCTCTCCCGTCGATGCCGGGGCCTAAGACCTTGAGTGGTGTCGGGGCCGGAACCTGAGGATTCCTCTCCAGTGCTGACATGGATCTTGGGGTAATTCTGGGGTCTCCCCAGGGAAGTCAGTCCTAGTCTCGAATGCGGGCATGCACTTGGGCTTTCCTCCAGAGCGGTAGCAGCAGTGTCACGCAGTCCGCCGCGTGGATCAAAGCATCTATGGTTTTCCCTCGAGTCTTTCCCACGAGGCTTTCCGACGAGACTTTCCCACAGTGCTGTCCCACGTGCACTCGTGGTGGGAGTCGATCCTCGGCTTGAATGTCAAGGCAGTGCAGGGAAAACAGGTTCCTCTGGAATGGACTGACACATCTGGGGGACTCTTGGAATGGTGGCACGACCCTGGAGTTCCTCTCGCCTTTCCTGTGGAGAGCGCCTCCTCTTGAGATGCGACGGGAACGCCGGGAATTCTTTCCCTACGAAACAGGGAAAGGATCCCTCATTTCGAGCTAGGGGGCGGAAACGGGGAACCCCTGGATGTGTGCGGGACCCTCGTGCTGCCTCTCGAGTGGAGACGGGTATGTCGGGGAACTTCTTGAGTTGCAGCAAGGGTGTGAAGGACCCTTTGGAAGTTCCAGTGGTTAGATGTGATTAGCCTCGAGAAGCCTCAGCGGAAATGGGCCTCATATCGCCTGGAGTGCAAAACTTCCTGGATTTTCTCGAGTTGCGGCAGGTGCTCTCGACTTACGATGGGGACCTCAGGGACCCGCTCTGGTGGCCTCAGGAAAGGCTGTGCCCATGCGAGTTCCTCGGTGGCCTCTCGGGAATCCTCTCCCGTCGATGCCGGGGCCTAAGACCTTGTGTGGAGTCGGGGCCGGAACCTGAGGATTCCTCTCCAGTGCTGACATGGATCTTGGGGTACTTCTGGAGTCTCCCCAGGGGAGTCAGTCCTCGTCTCGAATGCGGGCATGCACTTGCGCTTTCCTCCAGAGCGGTAACAGCAATGTCACGCAGTCCGCCGCCTGGATCAAAGGATCTATGGTTTTCCCTCGAGTCTTTCCCAGGAGGCTTTCCCACGAGGCTTTCCCACAGGGCTGTCCCACGTGCACACGTGGTGGGAGTCGATCCTCGGCTTGAACGTCAAGGCTGTGCAGGGAAAACAGGTTCCTCTGGAATGGACTGACAGATCTGGGGGACTCTTGGAATGGTGGCACGACCCTGGAGTTCCTCTCGAGTTTCCTGTGGAGAGCGCCTGCTATTGAGATTTGACGGGAACGCCGGGAATTCTTTCCCTACGAAACAGGGAAAGGATCCCTCATCTCGAGTTAGGAGGCGGAAACGGGGCTCCACTGGATGTGTGCGGGACCCCACGTGCTTCCTCTCGTGTGGAGACGGGTATGTCGGGGACCTTCTTGAGTTGCAGCAAGGGTGTGAAGGACCTTTTGGAAGTTCCAGTGGTTAGATGTGATTAGCCTCGAGAAGCCTCAGCTAAATGGGCCTCATCTCGCCTGGAGGGCAAAACCTCCTGGATTTTCTCGAGTTGCGGCAGGTGCTCTCGACTTACGACGGGGACCTCAGGGACCCGCTCTGGTGGCCTCAGGAAAGGCCAGTCCCCATGCGAGTTCCTCGGGGGCCTCTCGGGATTTCTCTCCCGTCGATGCCGGGGCCTAAGACCTTGTGTGGAGTCGGGGCCGGAACCTGAGGATTCCTCTCCAGTGCTGACATGGATCTTGGGGTACTTCTGGAGTCTCCCCAGGGGAGTCAGTGCTCGTCTCGAATGCGGGCATGCACTTGCGCTTTCCTCCAGAGCGGTAGCATCAGTGTCACGCAGTCCACCGCGTGGATCAAAGGATCTATGGTTTTCCCTCGAGTCTTTCCCACGAGGCTTTCCCACGAGGCTTTCCCACAGGGCTGTCCCACGTGCACACGTGGTGGGAGTCGATCCTCGGCTTGAACGTCAAGGCTGTGCAGGGAAAACAGTTTCCTCTGGAATGGACTGACACATCTGGGGGACTCTTGGAATGGTGGCACGACCCTGGAGTTCCTCTCGCCTTTCCTGTGGAGAGCGCCTCCTTTTGAGATGCGACGGGAACGCCGGGAATTCTTTCCCTACGAAACAGCGAAAGGATCCCTCATCTCGAGCTAGGAGGCGGAAACGGGGCTCCCCTGGATGTGTGCGGGACCCTCGTGCTTCCTCTCGAGTGGAGACGTGTATGTCGGGGAACTTCTTGAGTTGCAGCAAGGGTGTGAAGGACCCTTTGGAAGTTCCAGTGGTTAGATATGATTAGCCTCGAGAAGCCTCAGGGGAAATGGGCCTCATCTCGCCTGGAGAGCATAACCTCCTGGATTTTCTCGAGTTGCGGCAGGTGCTCTCGACTTACGACGGGGACCTCAGGGACCCGCTCTGGTGGCCTCAGGAAAGGCCAGTCCCCATGCGAGTTCCTCGGGGGCCTCTCGGGATTCCTCTCCCGTCGATGCCGGGGCCTAAGACCTTGTGTGGAGTCGGGGCCGGAACCTGAGGATTCCTCTCCAGTGCTGACATGGATCTTGGGATACTTCTGGAGTCTCCCCAGGGGAGTCAGTGCTCGTCTCGAATGCGGGCATGCACTTGCGCTTTCCTCCAGAGCGGTAGCAGCAGTGTCACACAGTCCGCCGTGTGGATCAAAGGATCTATGGTTTTCCCTCGAGTCTTTCCCACGAGGCTTTCCCACGAGGCTTTCCCACAGGGCTGTCCCACGTGCACACGTGGTGGGAGTCGATCCTCGGCTTGAAAGTCAAGGCAGTTCAGGGAAAACAGGTTCCTCTGGAATGGACTGACACATCTGGGGGACTCTTGGAATGGTGGCACGACCCTGGAGTTCCTCTCGCCTTTCCTGTGGAGAGCGCCTGCTCTTGAGATTCGACGGGAATGCCGGGAATTCTTTCCCTACGAAACAGGGAAAGGATCCCTCATCTCGAGTTAGGAGGCGGAAACGGGGCTCCCCTGGATGTGTGCGGGACCCTCGTGCTGCCTCTCGAGTGGAGACGGGTATGTCGGGGAACTTCTTGAGTTGCAGCAAGGGTGTGAAGGACCCTTTGGAAGTTCCAGTGGTTAGATGTGATTAGCCTCGAGAAGCCTCAGCGGAAATGGGCCTCATATCGCCTGGAGTGCAAAACTTCCTGGATTTTCTCGAGTTGCGGCAGGTGCTCTCGACTTACGATGGGGACCTCAGGGACCCGCTCTGGTGGCCTCAGGAAAGGCTGTGCCCATGCGAGTTCCTCGGTGGCCTCTCGGGAATCCTCTCCCGTCGATGCCGGGGCCTAAGACCTTGTGTGGAGTCGGGGCCGGAACCTGAGGATTCCTCTCCAGTGCTGACATGGATCTTGGGGTACTTCTGGAGTCTCCCCAGGGGAGTCAGTCCTCGTCTCGAATGCGGGCATGCACTTGCGCTTTCCTCCAGAGCGGTAACAGCAATGTCACGCAGTCCGCCGCCTGGATCAAAGGATCTATGGTTTTCCCTCGAGTCTTTCCCAGGAGGCTTTCCCACGAGGCTTTCCCACAGGGCTGTCCCACGTGCACACGTGGTGGGAGTCGATCCTCGGCTTGAACGTCAAGGCTGTGCAGGGAAAACAGGTTCCTCTGGAATGGACTGACAGATCTGGGGGACTCTTGGAATGGTGGCACGACCCTGGAGTTCCTCTCGCCTTTCCTGTGGAGAGCGCCTGCTATTGAGATTTGACGGGAACGCCGGGAATTCTTTCCCTACGAAACAGGGAAAGGATCCCTCATCTCGAGTTAGGAGGCGGAAACGGGGCTCCACTGGATGTGTGCGGGACCCCACGTGCTTCCTCTCGTGTGGAGACGGGTATGTCGGGGAACTTCTTGAGTTCCAGCAAGGGTGTGAAGGACCCTTTGGAAGTTCCAGTGGTTAGATGTGATTAGCCTCGAGAAGCCTCAGCTAAATGGGCCTCATCTCGCCTGGAGGGCAAAACCTCCTGGATTTTCTCGAGTTGCGGCAGGTGCTCTCGACTTACGACGGGGACCTCAGGAACCCGCTCTGGTGGCCTCAGGAAAGGCCAGTCCCCATGCGAGTTCCTCGGGTGCCTCTCGGGATTTCTCTCCCGTCGATGCCGGGGTTTAAGACCTTGTGTGGAGTCGGGGCCGGAACCTGAGGATTCCTCTCCAGTGCTGACATGGATCTTGGGGTACTTCTGGAGTCTCCCCAGGCCAGTCAGTCCTCGTCTCGAATGCGGGCATGCACTTGCGCTTTCCTCCAGAGCGGTAGCATCAGTGTCACGCAGTCCACCGCGTGGATCAAAGGATCTATGGTTTTCCCTCGAGTCTTTCCCACGAGGCTTTCCCACGAGGCTTTCCCACAGGGCTGTCCCACGTGCACACGTGGTGGGAGTCGATCCTCGGCTTGAACGTCAAGGCTGTGCAGGGAAAACAGTTTCCTCTGGAATGGACTGACACATCTGGGGGACTCTTGGAATGGTGGCACGACCCTGGAGTTCCTCTCGCCTTTCCTGTGGAGAGCGCCTCCTTTTGAGATGCGACGGGAACGCCGGGAATTCTTTCCCTACGAAACAGCGAAAGGATCCCTCATCTCGAGCTAGGAGGCGGAAACGGGGCTCCCCTGGATGTGTGCGGGACCCTCGTGCTTCCTCTCGAGTGGAGACGTGTATGTCGGGGAACTTCTTGAGTTGCAGCAAGGGTGTGAAGGACCCTTTGGAAGTTCCAGTGGTTAGATGTGATTAGCCTCGAGAAGCCTCAGGGGAAATGGGCCTCATCTCGCCTGGAGGGCATAACCTCCTGGATTTTCTCGAGTTGCGGCAGGTGCTCTCGACTTACGACGGGGACCTCAGGGACCCGCTCTGGTGGCCTCAGGAAAGGCCAGTCCCCATGCGAGTTCCTCGGGGGCCTCTCGGGATTCCTCTCCCGTCGATGCCGGGGCCTAAGACCTTGTGTGGAGTCGGGGCCGGAACCTGAGGATTCCTCTCCAGTGCTGACATGGATCTTGGGGTACTTCTGGAGTCTCCCCAGGGGAGTCAGTGCTCGTCTCGAATGCGGGCATGCACTTGCGCTTTCCTCCAGAGCGGTAGCAGCAGTGTCACACAGTCCGCCGCGTGGATCAAAGGATCTATGGTTTTCCCTCGAGTCTTTCCCACGAGGCTTTCCCACGAGGCTTTCCCACAGGGCTGTCCCACGTGCACACGTGGTGGGAGTCGATCCTCGGCTTGAAAGTCAAGGCAGTTCAGGGAAAACAGGTTCCTCTGGAATGGACTGACACATCTGGGGGACTCTTGGAATGGTGGCACGACCCTGGAGTTCCTCTCGCCTTTCCTGTGGAGAGCGCCTGCTCTTGAGATTCGACGGGAATGCCGGGAATTCTTTCCCTACGAAACAGGGAAAGGATCCCTCATCTCGAGTTAGGAGGGGGAAACGGGGCTCCCCTGGATGTGTGCGGGACACAACGTGCTTCCTTTCGAGTGGAGACGGGAATGTCGGGGAACTTCTTGAGTTGCAGCAAGGGTGTGAAGGACCCTTTGGAAGTTCCAGTGGTTAGATGTGATTAGCCTCGAGAAGCCTCAGCGGAAATGGGCCTCATCTCGCCTGGAGGGCAAAACCTCCTGGATTTTCTCGAGTTGCGGCTGGTGCTCTCGACTTACGACGGGGACCTTAGGGACCCGCTCTGGTGGCCTCAGGAAAGGCTAGTCCCCATGCGAGTTCCTCGGGGGCCTCTCGGGATTCCTCTCCCGTCGATGCCGGGGCCTAAGACCTTGTGTGGAGTCGGGGCCGGAACCTGAGGATTCCTCTCCAGTGCTGACATGGATCTTGGGGTACTTCTGGAGTCTCCCCAGGAGTCAGTCCTCGTCTCGAATGCGGGCATGCACTTGGGCTTTCCTCCAGAGCGGTAGCAGCAGTGTCACGCAGTCCGCCGCGTGGATCAAAGGATCTATGTTTTTCCCTCGAGTCTTTCCCACGAGGCTTTCCCACCAGGCTTTCCCACAGGGCTGTCCCACGTGCACACGTGGTGGGAGTCGATCCTCGGCTTGAACGTCAAGGCTGTGCAGGGAAAACAGTTTCCTCTGGAATGGACTGAAACATCTGGGGGACTCTTGGAATGGTGGCACGACCCTGGAGTTCCTCTCGCCTTTCCTGTGGAGAGCGCCTCCTCTTGAGATGCGACGGGAACACCGGGAATTCTTTCCCTACGAAACAGGGAAAGGATCCCTCATCTCAAGCTAGGAGGCGGAAACGGGGCTCCCCTGGATGTGTGCGGGACCCTCTGGCTTCCTCTCGAGTGGAGATGGGTATGTCAGGGAACTTCTTGAGTTGCAGGAAGGGTGTGAAGGACCCTTTGGAAGTTCCAGTGGTTAGATGTGATTAGCCTCGAGAAGCCTCAGCGGAAATGGGCCTCATCTCGCCTGGAGGGCAAAACCTCCTGGATTTTCTCGAGTTGCGGCAGGTTCTCTCGACTTACGACTGGGACCTGAGGGACCCGCTCTGGTGGCCTCAGGAAAGGCCAGTCCCCATGGGAGTTCCTCGGGGGCCTCTCGGGATTCCTCTCCCGTCGATGCCGGGGCCTAACACCTTGTGTGGAGTCGGGGCCGGAACCTGAGGATTCCTCTCCAGTGCTGACATGGATCTTGGGGTATTTCTGGAGTCTCCCCAGGGGAGTCAGTGCTCATCTCGAATGCGGGCATGCACTTGGGCTTTCCTCCAGAGCGGTAGCAGCAGTGTCACACAGTCCGCCGCGTGGATCAAAGGATCTATGGTTTTCCCTCGAGTCTTTCCCACGAGGCTTTCCCACGAGGCTTTCCCTCAGGGCTGTCCCACGTGCACACGTGGTGGGAGTCGATCCTCGGCTTGAACGTCAAGGCAGTTCAGGGAAAACAGGTTCCTCTGGAATGGACTGACACATCTGGGGCACTCTTGGAATGGTGGCACGACCCTGGAGTTCCTCTCGCCTTTCCTGTGGAGAGCGCCTCCTCTTGAGATGCGACGGGAACGCCGGGAATTCTTTCCCTACGAAACAGGGAAAGGATCCCTCATCTCGAGCTAGGAGGCGGAAACGGGGCTCCCCTGGATGTGTGCGGGACTCAACGTGCTTCCTCTCGAGTGGAGACGGGTATGTCGGGGAACTTCTTGAGTTGCAGCAAGGGTGTGAAGGACCCTTTGGAAGTTCCAGTGGTTAGATGTGATTAGTCTCGAGAAGCCTCAGCGGAAATGGGCCTCATCTCGCCTGGAGGGCAAAACCTCCTGGATTTTCTCGAGTTGCGGCTGGTGCTCTCGACTTACGACGGGGACCTTAGGGACCCGCTCTGGTGGCCTCAGGAAAGGCTAGTCCCCATGCGAGTTCCTCGGGGGCCTCTCGGGATTCCTCTCCCGTCGATGCCGGGGCCTAAGACCTTGTGTGGAGTCGGGGCCGGAACCTGAGGATTCCTCTCCAGTGCTGACATGGATCTTGGGATACTTCTGGAGTCTCCCCAGGAGTCAGTCCTCGTCTCGAATGCGGGCATGCACTTGGGCTTTCCTCCAGAGCGGTAGCAGCAGTGTCACGCAGTCCGCCGCGTGGATCAAAGGATCTATGGTTTTCCCTCGAGTCTTTCCCACGAGGCTTTCCCACCAGGCTTTCCCACAGGGCTGTCCCACGTGCACACGTGGTGGGAGTCGATCCTCGGCTTGAACGTCAAGGCTGTGCAGGGAAAACAGTTTCCTCTGGAATGGACTGAAACATCTGGGGGACTCTTGGAATGGTGGCACGACCCTGGAGTTCCTCTCGCCTTTCCTGTGGAGAGCGCCTCCTCTTGAGATGCGACGGGAACGCCGGGAATTCTTTCCCTACGAAACAGGGAAAGGATCCCTCATCTCAAGCTAGGAGGCGGAAACGGGGCTCCCCTGGATGTGTGCGGGACCCTCGGGCTTCCTCTCGAGTGGAGATGGGTATGTCAGGGAACTTCTTGAGTTGCAGGAAGGGTGTGAAGGACCCTTTGGAAGTTCCAGTGGTTAGATGTGATTAGCCTCGAGAAGCCTCAGCGGAAATGGGCCTCATCTCGCCTGGAGGGCAAAACCTCCTGGATTTTCTCGAGTTGCGGCAGGTTCTCTCGACTTACGACTGGGACCTGAGGGACCCGCTCTGGTGGCCTCAGGAAAGACCAGTCCCCATGGGAGTTCCTCGGGGGCCTCTCGGGATTCCTCTCCCGTCGATGCCGGGGCCTAAGACCTTGTGTGGAGTCGGGGCCGGAACCTGAGGATTCCTCTCCAGTGCTGACATGGATCTTGGGGTAATTCTGGGGTCTCCCCAGGGAAGTCAGTCCTAGTCTCGAATGCGGGCATGCACTTGGGCTTTCCTCCAGAGCGGTAGCAGCAGTGTCACGCAGTCCGCCGCGTGGATCAAAGCATCTATGGTTTTCCCTCGAGTCTTTCCCACGAGGCTTTCCGACGAGACTTTCCCACAGTGCTGTCCCACGTGCACTCGTGGTGGGAGTCGATCCTCGGCTTGAATGTCAAGGCAGTGCAGGGAAAACAGGTTCCTCTGGAATGGACTGACACATCTGGGGGACTCTTGGAATGGTGGCACTACCCTGGAGTTCCTCTCGCCTTTCCTGTGGAGAGCGCCTCCTCTTGAGATGCGACGGGAACGCCGGGAATTCTTTCCCTACGAAACAGGGAAAGGATCCCTCATCTCGAGCTAGGAGGCGGAAACGGGGCTCCCCTGGATGTGTGCGGGACCCTCGTGCTGCCTCTCGAGTGGAGACGGGTATGTCGGGGAACTTCTTGAGTTGCAGCAAGGGTGTGAAGGACCCTTTGGAAGTTCCAGTGGTTAGATGTGATTAGCCTCGAGAAGCCTCAGCGGAAATGGGCCTCATATCGCCTGGAGTGCAAAACCTCCTGGATTTTCTCGAGTTGCGGCAGGTGCTCTCGACTTACGATGTGGACCTCAGGGACCCGCTCTGGTGGCCTCAGGAAAGGCCGTGCCCATGCGAGTTTCACGGTGGCCTCTCGGGAATCCTCTCCCGTCGATGCCGGGGCCTAAGACCTTGTGTGGAGTCGGGGCCGGAACCTGAGGATTCCTCTCCAGTGCTGACATGGATCTTGGGGTACTTCTGGAGTCTCCCCAGGGGAGTCAGTCCTCGTCTCGAATGCGGGCATGCACTTGCGCTTTCCTCCAGAGCGGTAACAGCAATGTCACGCAGTCCGCCGCCTGGATCAAAGGATCTATGGTTTTCCCTCGAGTCTTTCCCAGGAGGCTTTCCCACGAGGCTTTCCCACAGGGCTGTCCCACGTGCACACGTGGTGGGAGTCGATCCTCGGCTTGAACGTCAAGGCTGTGCAGGGAAAACAGGTTCCTCTGGAATGGACTGACACATCTGGGGGACTCTTGGAATGGTAGCACGACCCTGGAGTTCCTCTCGCCTTTCCTGTGGAGAGCACCTGCTACTGAGATTTGACGGGAACGCCGGGAATTCTTTCCCTACGAAACAGGGAAAGGATCCCTCATCTCGAGTTAGGAGGCGGAAACGGGGCTCCACTGGATGTGTGCGGGACCCCACGTGCTTCCTCTCGTGTGGAGACGGGTATGTCGGGGAACTTCTTGAGTTGCAGCAAGGGTGTGAAGGACCCTTTGGAAGTTCCAGTGGTTAGATGTGATTAGCCTCGAGAAGCCTCAGCGGAAATGGGCCTCATCTCGCCTGGAGGGCAAAACCTCCTGGATTTTCTCGAGTTGCGGCAGGTGCTCTCGACTTACGACGGGGACCTCTGGGACCCGCTCTGGTGGCCTCAGGAAAGGCCAGTCCCCATGCGAGTTCCTCGGGGGCCTCTCGGGATTTCTCTCCCGTCGATGCCGGGGCCTAAGACCTTGTGTGGAGTCGGGGCCGGAACCTAAGGATTCCTCTCCAGTGCTGACATGGATCTTGGGGTACTTCTGGAGTCTCCCCAGGGGAGTCAGTGCTCGTCTCGAATGCGGGCATGCACTTGCGCTTTCCTCCAGAGCGGTAGCATCAGTGTCACGCAGTCCGCCGCGTGGATCAAAGGATCTATGTTTTTCCCTCGAGTCTTTCCCACGAGGCTTTCCCACGAGGCTTTCCCACAGGGCTGTCCCACGTGCACACGTGGAGGGAGTCGATCCTCGGCTTGAACGTCAAGGCTGTGCAGGGAAAACAGTTTCCTCTGGAATGGACTGACACATCTGGGGGACTCTTGGAATGGTGGCACGACCCTGGAGTTCCTCTCGCCTTTCCTGTGGAGAGCGCCTCCTTTTGAGATGCGACGGGAACGCCGGGAATTCTTTCCCTACGAAACAGCGAAAGGATCCCTCATCTCAAGCTAGGAGGCGGAAACGGGGCTCCCCTGGATGTGTGCGGGACCCTCGTGCTTCCTCTCGAGTGGAGACGTGTATGTCGGGGAACTTCTTGAGTTGCAGCAAGGGTGTGAAGGACCCTTTGGAAGTTCCAGTGGTTAGATGTGATTAGCCTCGAGAAGCCTCAGGGGAAATGGGCCTCATCTCGCCTGGAGGGCATAACCTCCTGGATTTTCTCGAGTTGCGGCAGGTGCTCTCGACTTACGACGGGGACCTCAGGGACCCGCTCTGGTGGCCTCAGGAAAGGCCAGTCCCCATGCGAGTTCCTCGGGGGCCTCTCGGGATTCCTCTCCCGTCGATGCCGGGGCCTAAGACCTTGTGTGGAGTCGGGGCCGGAACCTGAGGATTCCTCTCCAGTGCTGACATGGATCTTGGGGTACTTCTGGAGTCTCCCCAGGGGAGTCAGTGCTCGTCTCGAATGCGGGCATGCACTTGCGCTTTCCTCCAGAGCGGTAGCAGCAGTGTCACGCAGTCCGCCTCGTGGATCAAAGCATCTATGGTTTTCCCTCGAGTCTTTCCCACGAGGCTTTCCGACGAGACTTTCCCACAGTGCTGTCCCACGTGCACTCGTGGTGGGAGTCGATCCTCGGCTTGAATGTCAAGGCAGTGCAGGGAAAACAGGTTCCTCTGGAATGGACTGAAACATCTGGGGGACTCTTGGAATGGTGGCACGACCCTGGAGTTCCTCTCGCCTTTCCTGTGGAGAGCGCCTCCTCTTGAGATGCGACGGGAACACCAGGAATTCTTTCCCTACGAAACAGGGAAAGGATCCCTCATCTCAAGCTAGGAGGCGGAAACGGGGCTCCCCTGGATGTGTGCGGGACCCTCGGGCTTCCTCTCGAGTGGAGATGGGTATGTCAGGGAACTTCTTGAGTTGCAGGAAGGGTGTGAAGGACCCTTTGGAAGTTCCAGTGGTTAGATGTGATTAGCCTCGAGAAGCCTCAGCGGAAATGGGCCTCATCTCGCCTGGAGGGCAAAACCTCCTGGATTTTCTCGAGTTGCGGCAGGTTCTCTCGACTTACGACTGGGACCTGAGGGACCCGCTCTGGTGGCCTCAGGAAAGGCCAGTCCCCATGGGAGTTCCTCGGGGGCCTCTCGGGATTCCTCTCCCGTCGATGCCGGGGCCTAAGACCTTGTGTGGAGTCGGGGCCGGAACCTGAGGATTCCTCTCCAGTGCTGACATGGATCTTGGGGTATTTCTGGAGTCTCCCCAGGGGAGTCAGTGCTCATCTCGAATGCGGGCATGCACTTGGGCTTTCCTCCAGAGCGGTAGCAGCAGTGTCACACAGTCCGCCGCGTGGATCAAAGGATCTATGGTTTTCCCTCGAGTCTTTCCCACGAGGCTTTCCCACGAGGCTTTCCCTCAGGGCTGTCCCACGTGCACACGTGGTGGGAGTCGATCCTCGGCTTGAACGTCAAGGCAGTTCAGGGAAAACAGGTTCCTCTGGAATGGACTGACACATCTGGGGCACTCTTGGAATGGTGGCACGACCCTGGAGTTCCTCTCGCCTTTCCTGTGGAGAGCGCCTCCTCTTGAGATGCGACGGGAACGCCGGGAATTCTTTCCCTACGAAACAGGGAAAGGATCCCTCATCTCGAGCTAGGAGGCGGAAACGGGGCTCCCCTGGATGTGTGCGGGACTCAACGTGCTTCCTCTCGAGTGGAGACGGGTATGTCGGGGAACTTCTTGAGTTGCAGCAAGGGTGTGAAGGACCCTTTGGAAGTTCCAGTGGTTAGATGTGATTAGTCTCGAGAAGCCTCAGCGGAAATGGGCCTCATCTCGCCTGGAGGGCAAAACCTCCTGGATTTTCTCGAGTTGCGGCTGGTGCTCTCGACTTACGACGGGGACCTTAGGGACCCGCTCTGGTGGCCTCAGGAAAGGCTAGTCCCCATGCGAGTTCCTCGGGGGCCTCTCGGGATTCCTCTCCCGTCGATGCCGGGGCCTAAGACCTTGTGTGGAGTCGGGGCCGGAACCTGAGGATTCCTCTCCAGTGCTGACATGGATCTTGGGGTACTTCTGGAGTCTCCCCAGGAGTCAGTCCTCGTCTCGAATGCGGGCATGCACTTGGGCTTTCCTCCAGAGCGGTAGCAGCAGTGTCACGCAGTCCGCCGCGTGGATCAAAGGATCTATGGTTTTCCCTCGAGTCTTTCCCACGAGGCTTTCCCACCAGGCTTTCCCACAGGGCTGTCCCACGTGCACACGTGGTGGGAGTCGATCCTCGGCTTGAACGTCAAGGCTGTGCAGGGAAAACAGTTTCCTCTGGAATGGACTGAAACATCTGGGGGACTCTTGGAATGGTGGCACGACCCTGGAGTTCCTCTCGCCTTTCCTGTGGAGAGCGCCTCCACTTGAGATGCGACGGGAACGCCGGGAATTCTTTCCCTACGAAACAGGGAAAGGATCCCTCATCTCAAGATAGGAGGCGGAAACGGGGCTCCCCTGGATGTGTGCGGGACCCTCGGGCTTCCTCTCGAGTGGAGATGGGTATGTCAGGGAACTTCTTGAGTTGCAGGAAGGGTGTGAAGGACCCTTTGGAAGTTCCAGTGGTTAGATGTGATTAGCCTCGAGAAGCCTCAGCGGAAATGGGCCTCATCTCGCCTGGAGGGCAAAACCTCCTGGATTTTCTCGAGTTGCGGCAGGTTCTCTCGACTTACGACTGGGACCTGAGGGACCCGCTCTGGTGGCCTCAGGAAAGGCCAGTCCCCATGGGAGTTCCTCGGGGGCCTCTCGGGATTCCTCTCCCGTCGATGCCGGGGCCTAAGACCTTGTGTGGAGTCGGGGCCGGAACCTGAGGATTCCTCTCCAGTGCTGACATGGATCTTGGGGTAATTCTGGGGTCTCCCCAGGGAAGTCAGTCCTAGTCTCGAATGCGGGCATGCACTTGGGCTTTCCTCCAGAGCGGTAGCAGCAGTGTCACGCAGTCCACCGCGTGGATCAAAGCATCTATGGTTTTCCCTCGAGTCTTTCCCACGAGGCTTCCCGACGAGACTTTCCCACAGTGCTGTCCCACGTGCACTCGTGGTGGGAGTCGATCCTCGGCTTGAATGTCAAGGCAGTGCAGGGAAAACAGGTTCCTCTGGAATGGACTGACACATCTGGGGGACTCTTGGAATGGTGGCACTACCCTGGAGTTCCTCTCGCCTTTCCTGTGGAGAGCGCCTCCTCTTGAGATGCGACGGGAACGCCGGGAATTCTTTCCCTACGAAACAGCGAAAGGATCCCTCATCTCAAGCTAGGAGGCGGAAACGGGGCTCCCCTGGATGTGTGCGGGACCCTGGTGCTTCCTCTCGAGTGGAGACGTGTATGTCGGGGAACTTCTTGAGTTGCAGCAAGGGTGTGAAGGACCCTTTGGAAGTTCCAGTGGTTAGATGTGATTAGCCTCGAGAAGCCTCAGGGGAAATGGGCCTCATCTCGCCTGGAGGGCATAACCTCCTGGATTTTCTCGAGTTGCGGCAGGTGCTCTCGACTTACGACGGGGACCTCAGGGACCCGCTCTGGTGGCCTCAGGAAAGGCCAGTCCCCATGCGAGTTCCTCGGGGGCCTCTCGGGATTCCTCTCCCGTCGATGCCGGGGCCTAAGACCTTGTGTGGAGTCGGGGCCGGAACCTGAGGATTCCTCTCCAGTGCTGACATGGATCTTGGGGTACTTCTGGAGTCTCCCCAGGGGAGTCAGTGCTCGTCTCGAATGCGGGCATGCACTTGCGCTTTCCTCCAGAGCGGTAGCAGCAGTGTCACGCAGTCCGCCGCGTGGATCAAAGCATCTATGGTTTTCCCTCGAGTCTTTCCCACGAGGCTTTCCGACGAGACTTTCCCACAGTGCTGTCCCACGTGCACTCGTGGTGGGAGTCGATCCTCGGCTTGAATGTCAAGGCAGTGCAGGGAAAACAGGTTCCTCTGGAATGGACTGACACATCTGGGGGACTCTTGGAATGGTGGCACTACCCTGGAGTTCCTCTCGCCTTTCCTGTGGAGAGCGCCTCCTCTTGAGATGCGACGGGAACGCCGGGAATTCTTTCCCTACGAAACAGGGAAAGGATCCCTCATCTCGAGCTAGGAGGCGGAAACGGGGCTCCCCTGGATGTGTGCGGGACCCTCGTGCTGCCTCTCGAGTGGAGACGGGTATGTCAGGGAACTTCTTGAGTTGCAGCAAGGGTGTGAAGGACCCTTTGGAAGTTCCCGTGGTTAGATATGATTAGCCTCGAGAAGCCTCAGCGGAAATGGGCCTCATCTCGCCTGGAGGGCAAAACCTCCTGGATTTTCTCGAGTTGCGGCAGGTGCTCTCGACTTACGACGGGGACCTTAGGGACCCGCTCTGGTGGCCTCAGGAAAGGCCAGTCCCCATGCGAGTTCCTCGGGGGCCTCTCGGGATTCCTCTCCCGTCGATGCCGGGGCCTAAGACCTTGTGTGGAGTCGGGGCCGGAACCTGAGGATTCCTCTCCAGTGCTGACATGGATCTTGGGGTACTTCTGGAGTCTCCCCAGGAGTCAGTCCTCGTCTCGAATGCGGGCATGCACTTGGGCTTTCCTCCAGAGCGGTAGCAGCAGTGTCACGCAGTCCGCCGCGTGGATCAAAGGATCTATGTTTTTCCCTCGAGTCTTTCCCACGAGGCTTTCCCACCAGGCTTTCCCACAGGGCTGTCCCACGTGCACACGTGGTGGGAGTCGATCCTCGGCTTGAACGTCAAGGCTGTGCAGGTAAAACAGTTTCCTCTGGAATGGACTGAAACATCTGGGGGACTCTTGGAATGGTGGCACGACCCTGGAGTTCCTCTCGCCTTTCCTGTGGAGAGCGCCTCCTCTTGAGATGCGACGGGAACACCAGGAATTCTTTCCCTACGAAACAGGGAAAGGATCCCTCATCTCAAGCTAGGAGGCGGAAACGGGGCTCCCCTGGATGTGTGCGGGACCCTCGGGCTTCCTCTCGAGTGGAGATGGGTATGTCAGGGAACTTCTTGAGTTGCAGGAAGGGTGTGAAGGACCCTTTGGAAGTTCCAGTGGTTAGATGTGATTAGCCTCGAGAAGCCTCAGCGGAAATGGGCCTCATCTCGCCTGGAGGGCAAAACCTCCTGGATTTTCTCGAGTTGCGGCAGGTTCTCTCGACTTACGACTGGGACCTGAGGGACCCGCTCTGGTGGCCTCAGGAAAGGCCAGTCCCCATGGGAGTTCCTCGGGGGCCTCTCGGGATTCCTCTCCCGTCGATGCCGGGGCCTAAGACCTTGTGTGGAGTCGGGGCCGGAACCTGAGGATTCCTCTCCAGTGCTGACATGGATCTTGGGGTATTTCTGGAGTCTCCCCAGGGGAGTCAGTGCTCATCTCGAATGCGGGCATGCACTTGGGCTTTCCTCCAGAGCGGTAGCAGCAGTGTCACACAGTCCGCCGCGTGGATCAAAGGATCTATGGTTTTCCCTCGAGTCTTTCCCACGAGGCTTTCCCACGAGGCTTTCCCTCAGGGCTGTCCCACGTGCACACGTGGTGGGAGTCGATCCTCGGCTTGAACGTCAAGGCAGTTCAGGGAAAACAGGTTCCTCTGGAATGGACTGACACATCTGGGGCACTCTTGGAATGGTGGCACGACCCTGGAGTTCCTCTCGCCTTTCCTGTGGAGAGCGCCTCCTCTTGAGATGCGACGGGAACGCCGGGAATTCTTTCCCTACTAAACAGGGAAAGGATCCCTCATCTCGAGCTAGGAGGCGGAAACGGGGCTCCCCTGGATGTGTGCGGGACTCAACGTGCTTCCTCTCGAGTGGAGACGGGTATGTCGGGGAACTTCTTGAGTTGCAGCAAGGGTGTGAAGGACCCTTTGGAAGTTCCAGTGGTTAGATGTGATTAGTCTCGAGAAGCCTCAGCGGAAATGGGCCTCATCTCGCCTGGAGGGCAAAACCTCCTGGATTTTCTCGAGTTGCGGCTGGTGCTCTCGACTTACGACGGGGACCTTAGGGACCCGCTCTGGTGGCCTCAGGAAAGGCTAGTCCCCATGCGAGTTCCTCGGGGGCCTCTCGGGATTCCTCTCCCGTCGATGCCGGGGCCTAAGACCTTGTGTGGAGTCGGGGCCGGAACCTGAGGATTCCTCTCCAGTGCTGACATGGATCTTGGGGTACTTCTGGAGTCTCCCCAGGAGTCAGTCCTCGTCTCGAATGCGGGCATGCACTTGGGCTTTCCTCCAGAGCGGTAGCAGCAGTGTCACGCAGTCCGCCGCGTGGATCAAAGGATCTATGGTTTTCCCTCGAGTCTTTCCCACGAGGCTTTCCCACGAGGCTTTCCCACAGGGCTGTCCCACGTGCACACGTGGTGGGAGTCGATCCTCGGCTTGAACGTCAAGGCTGTGCAGGGAAAACAGTTTCCTCTGGAATGGACTGAAACATCTGGGGGACTCTTGGAATGGTGGCACGACCCTGGAGTTCCTCTCGCCTTTCCTGTGGAGAGCGCCTCCTCTTGAGATGCGACGGGAACGCCGGGAATTCTTTCCCTACGAAACAGGGAAAGGATCCCTCATCTCAAGCTAGGAGGCGGAAACGGGGCTCCCCTGGATGTGTGCGGGACCCTCGGGCTTCCTCTCGAGTGGAGATGGGTATGTCAGGGAACTTCTTGAGTTGCAGGAAGGGTGTGAAGGACCCTTTGGAAGTTCCAGTGGTTAGATGTGATTAGCCTCGAGAAGCCTCAGCGGAAATGGGCCTCATCTCGCCTGGAGGGCAAAACCTCCTGGATTTTCTCGAGTTGCGGCAGGTTCTCTCGACTTACGACTGGGACCTGAGGGACCCGCTCTGGTGGCCTCAGGAAAGGCCAGTCCCCATGGGAGTTCCTCGGGGGCCTCTCGGGATTCCTCTCCCGTCGATGCCGGGGCCTAAGACCTTGTGTGGAGTCGGGGCCGGAACCTGAGGATTCCTCTCCAGTGCTGACATGGATCTTGGGGTAATTCTGGGGTCTCCCCAGGGAAGTCAGTCCTAGTCTCGAATGCGGGCATGCACTTGGGCTTTCCTCCAGAGCGGTAGCAGCAGTGTCACGCAGTCCACCGCGTGGATCAAAGCATCTATGGTTTTCCCTCGAGTCTTTCCCACGAGGCTTTCCGACGAGACTTTCCCACAGTGCTGTCCCACGTGCACTCGTGGTGGGAGTCGATCCTCGGCTTGAATGTCAAGGCAGTGCAGGGAAAACAGGTTCCTCTGGAATGGACTGACACATCTGGGGGACTCTTGGAATGGTGGCACTACCCTGGAGTTCCTCTCGCCTTTCCTGTGGAGAGCGCCTCCTCTTGAGATGCGACGGGAACGCCGGGAATTCTTTCCCTACGAAACAGGGAAAGGATCCCTCATCTCGAGCTAGGAGGCGGAAACGGGGCTCCCCTGGATGTGTGCGGTACCCTCGTGCTGCCTCTCGAGTGGAGACGGGTATGTCGGGGAACTTCTTGAGTTGCAGCAAGGGTGTGAAGGACCCTTTGGAAGTTCCAGTGGTTAGATGTGATTAGCCTCGAGAAGCCTCAGCGGAAATGGGCCTCATATCGCCTGGAGTGCAAAACCTCCTGGATTTTCTCGAGTTGCGGCAGGTGCTCTCGACTTACGATGTGGACCTCAGGGACCCGCTCTGGTGGCCTCAGGAAAGGCCGTGCCCATGCGAGTTTCACGGTGGCCTCTCGGGAATCCTCTCCCGTCGATGCCGGGGCCTAAGACCTTGTGTGGAGTCGGAGCCGGAACCTGAGGATTCCTCTCCAGTGCTGACATGGATCTTGGGGTACTTCTGGAGTCTCCCCAGGGGAGTCAGTCCTCGTCTCGAATGCGGGCATGCACTTGCGCTTTCCTCCAGAGCGGTAACAGCAATGTCACGCAGTCCGCCTCCTGGATCAAAGGATCTATGGTTTTCCCTCGAGTCTTTCCCAGGAGGCTTTCCCAGGAGGCTTTCCCACAGGGCTGTCCCACGTGCACACGTGGTGGGAGTCGATCCTCGGCTTGAACGTCAAGGCTGTGCAGGGAAAACAGGTTCCTCTGGAATGGACTGACACATCTGGGGGACTCTTGGAATGGTGGCACGACCCTGGAGTTCCTCTCGCCTTTCCTGTGGAGAGCGCCTGCTACTGAGATTTGACGGGAACGCCGGGAATTCTTTCCCTACGAAACAGGGAAAGGATCCCTCATCTCGAGCTAGGAGGCGGAAACGGGGCTCCACTGGATGTGTGCGGGACCCCACGTGCTTCCTCTCGTGTGGAGACGGGTATGTCGGGGAACTTCTTGAGTTGCAGCAAGGGTGTGAAGGACCCTTTGGAAGTTCCAGTGGTTAGATGTGATTAGCCTCGAGAAGCCTCAGCGGAAATGGGCCTCATCTCGCCTGGAGGGCAAAACCTCCTGGATTTTCTCGAGTTGCGGCAGGTGCTCTCGACTTACGACGGGGACCTCTGGGACCCGCTCTGGTGGCCTCAGGAAAGGCCAGTCCCCATGCGAGTTCCTCGGGGGCCTCTCGGGATTTCTCTCCCGTCGATGCCGGGGCCTAAGACCTTGTGTGGAGTCGGGGCCGGAACCTGAGGATTCCTCTCCAGTGCTGACATGGATCTTGGGGTACTTCTGGAGTCTCCCCAGGGGAGTCAGTGCTCGTCTCGAATGCGGGCATGCACTTGCGCTTTCCTCCAGAGCGGTAGCATCAGTGTCACGCAGTCCGCCGCGTGGATCAAAGGATCTATGGTTTTCCCTCGAGTCTTTCCCACGAGGCTTTCCCACGAGGCTTTCCCACAGGGCTGTCCCAAGTGCACACGTGCTGGGAGTCGATCCTCGGCTTGAACGTCAAGCCAGTGCAGGGAAATCAGGTTCCTCTGGAATGGACTGACACATCTGGGGGACTCTTGGAATGGTGGCACGACCCTGGAGTTCCTCTCGCCTTTCCTGTGGAGAGCGCCTCCTCTTGAGATGCGACGGGAACGCCGGGAATTCTTTCCCTACGAAACAGGGAAAGGATCCCTCTTCTCGAGCTAGTAGGCGGAAGCGGGGTCCCCTGGATGTGTGCGGGACCCCACGTGCTTCCTCTCGAGTGGAGACGGGTATGTCGGGGAACTTCTTGAGTTGCAGCAAGGGTGTGAAGGACGCTTTGGAAGTTCCAGTGGTTAGATGTGATTAGCCTCGAGAAGCCTCAGCGGAAATGGGCCTCATCTCGCCTGGAGGGCAAAACCTCCTGGATTTTCTCGAGTTGCGGCAGGTGCTCTCGACTTACGACGGGGACCTCAGGGACCCACTCTGGTGGCCTCAGGAAAGGCCAGTCCCCATGCGAGTTCCTCGGGGGACTCTCGGGATTCCTCTCCCGTCGATGTCGGGGCCTAAGTCCTTGTGTGGAGTCGGGGCCGCAACCTGAGGATTCTTCTCCATTGCTGACATGGAACTTGGGGTACTTCTGGAGTCTCCCCAGGGGAGTCAGTGCTCGTCTCGAATGCGGGCATGCACTTGCGCTTTCCTCCAGAGTGGTAGCAGCAGTGTCACGCAGTCCGCCGCGTGGATCAAAGGATCTATGGTTTTCCCTCGAGTTTTTCCCACGAGGCTTTCAGACGAGGCTTTCCCACAGGGCGGTCCCACGTGCACACGTGGTGGGAGTCGATCCTCGGCTTGAACGTCAAGTCAGTGCAGGGAAAACAGGTTCCTCTGGAATGGACTGACACTTCTGGGGGACTCTTGGAATTGTGGCACGACCCTGGAGTTCCTCTCGCCTTTCCTGTGGAGAGCGCCTCCTCTTGAGATGCGACGGGAACGCCGGGAATTCTTTCCCTACGAAACAGGGAAAGGATCCCTAATCTCGAGCTTGGAGGCGGAAACGGGGATCCCCTGGATGTGTGCGGGACCCTCGTGCTTCCTCTCGAGTGGAGACGGGTTTGTCGGGGAACTTCTTGAGTTGCAGCAAGGGTGTGAAGGACCCTTTGGAAGTTCCAGTGGTTAGATGTGATTAGCCTCGAGAAGCCTCAGCGGAAATGGGCCTCATCTCGCCTGGAGGGCAAAACCTCCTGGATTTTCTCGAGTTGCGGCAGGTGCTCTTGACTTACGACGGGGACCTCAGGGACCCGCTCTGGTGGCCTCAGGAAAGGCCAGTCCCCATGCGAGTTCCTCGGGGGCCTCTCGGGATTCCTCTCCCGTCGATGCCGGGGCCTAAGACCTTGTGTGGAGTCGGGGCCGGAACCTGAGGATTCCTCTCCAGTGCTGACATGGATCTTGGGGTACTTCTGGAGTCTCCCCAGGGGAGTCAGTGCTCGTCTCGAATGCGGGCATGCACTTGCGCTTTCCTCCAGAGCGGTAGCAGCAGTGTCATGCAGTCCACCGCGTGGATCAAAGGATCTATGGTTTTCCCTCGAGTCTTTCACACGAGGCTTTCTGACGAGGATTTCCCACAGGGCGGTCCCACGTGCACACGTGGTGGGGGTCGATCCTCGGCTTGAACGTCAAGGCAGTGCAGGGAAAACAGGTTCCGCTGGAATGGACTGACACATTTGGGGGACTCTTGGAATGGTGGCACGACCCTGGAGTTCCTCTCGCCTTTCCTGTGGAGAGCGCCTCCTCTTGAGATGCGACGGGAACGCCGGAAATTCTTTCCCTACGAAACAGGGAAAGGATCCCTCATCTCGAGCTAGGAGGCGGAAACGGGGCTCCCCTGGATGTGTGCGGGACCCCACGTGCTTCCTCTCGAGTGGAGACGGGTATGTCGGGGAACTTCTTGAGTTGCAGCAAGGGTGTGAAGGACCCTTTGGAAGTTCCAGTGTTTAGATGTGATTAGCCTCGAGAAGCCTCAGCGGAAATGGGCCTCATCTCGCCTGGAGGGCAAAACCTACCGGATTTTCTCGAGTTGCGGCAGGCGCTCTCGACTTACGACGGGGACCTCAGGGACCCGCTCTGGTGGCCTCAGGAAAGACCAGTCCCCACGCGAGTTCCTCGGTGGCCTCTCGGGATTCCTCTCCCGTCGATGCCGGGGCCTAAGACCTTGTGTGGAGTCGGGGCCGGAACCTGAGGATTCCTCTCCAGTGCTGACATGGATCTTGGGGTACTTCTGGAGTCTCCCCAGTGGAGTCAGTGCTCGTCTCGAATGCGGGAATGCACTTGCGCTTTCCGCCAGAGCGGTACCAGCAGTGTCACGCAGTCCGCCGCGTGGATCAAAGGATCTATGGTTTTCCCTCGAGTCTTTCCGACGAGGCTTTCCCACAGTGCGGTCCCACGTGCACACGTGGTGGGAGTCGATCCTCGGCTTGAACGTCAAGGCAGTGCAGGGAAAACAGGTTCCTCTGGAATGGACTGACACATCTGGGGGACTCTTTGAATGGTGGCACGACCCTGGAGTTCCTCTCGCCTTTCCTGTGGAGAGCGCCTCCTTTTGAGATGCGACGGGAACGCCGGGAATTCTTTCCCTACGAAACAGGGAAAGGATCCCTCATCTCGAGCTAGGAGGCAGAAACGGGGCTCCACTGGATGTGTGCGGGACCCCAAGTACTTCCTCTCGAATGGAGACGGGTATGTCGGGGAACTTCTTGAGTTGCAGCAAGGGTGTGAAGGACCCTTTGGAAGTTCCCGTGGTTAGATGTGATTAGCCTCGAGAAGCCTCAGCGGAAATGGGCCTCATCTCGCCTGGAGGGCAAAACCTCCTGGATTTTCTCGAGTTGCGGCAGGTGCTCTCGACATACGATGGGGACCTCAGGGACCCGCTCTTGTGGCCTCAGGAAAGGCCAGTCCCCACGCGAGTTCCTCGGGGGCCTCTCGGGATTCCTCTCCCGTCGATGCCGGGGCCTAAGACCTTGTGTGGAGTCGGGGCCGGAACGTGAGGATTCCTCTCCAGTGCTGACATGGATCTTGGGGTACTTCTGGAGTCTCCCCAGGGGAGTCAGTGCTCGTCTCGAATGCGGGCATGCACTTGCGCTTTCCTCCAGAGCGGTAGCAGCAGTGTCATGCAGTCCGCCGCGTGGATCAAAGGAACTATGGTTTTCCCTCGAGTCTTTCCCACGAGGCTTTCCGAGGAGGCTTTCCCACAGGGCGGTCCCACGTGCACACGTGGTGGGAGTCGATCCTCGGCTTGAACGTGAAGGCAGTGCAGGGAAAACAGGTTCCTCTGGAATGGACTGACACATCTGGGGGACTCTTGGAATGGTGGCACGACCCTGGAGTTCCTCTCGCCTTTCCTGTGGAGAGCGCCTCCTCTTGAGATGCAACGGGAACGCCGGGAATTTTTTCCCTACGAAACAGGGAAAGGATCCCTCATCTCGAGCTAGGAGGCGGAAACGGGGCTCCCCTGGATGTGTGCGAGACCCTCGTGCTTCCTCTCGAGTGGAGACGGGTATGTCGGGGAACTTCTTGAGTTGCAGCGAGGGTGTGAAGGACCCTTTGGAAGTTCCAGTGGTTAGATGTGATTAGCCTCGAGAAGCCTCAGCCGAAATGGGCCTCATCTCGCCTGGAGGGCAAAACCTCCTGGATTTTCTCGAGTTGCGGCAGGTGCTCTCGACTTACGATGGGGACCTCAGGGACCCGCTCTGGTGGCCTCAGGAAAGGCCAGTCCCCATGCGAGTTCCTCGGGGGCCTACCGGGATTCCTCTCCCGTCGATGCCGGGGCCTAAGACCTTGTGTGGAGTCGGGGTCGGAACGTGAGGATTCCTCTCCAGTGCTGACATGGATCTTGGGGTACTTCTGGAGTCTCCCCGGGGGAGTCAGTGCTCGTCTCGAATGCGGGCATGCACTTGCGCTTTCCTCCAGAGCGGTAGCAGTAGTGTCACGCAGTCCACCGCGTGGATCAAAGGATCTATGGTTTTCCCTCGAGTCTTTCCCACGAGGCTTTCCGACGAGGCTTTCCCACAGGGCGGTCCCACGTGCACACGTGGTGGGAGTCGATCCTCGGCTTGAACGTGAAGGCAGTGCAGGGAAAACAGGTTCCTCTGGAATGGACTGACACATCTGGGGGACTCGTGGAATGGTGGCACGACCCTGGAGTTCCTCTCGCATTTCCTGTGGAGAGCGCCTCCTCTTGAGATGCGACGGGAACACCGGGAATTCTTTCCCTACGAAACAGGGAAAGGATCCCTCATCTCGAGCTAGGAGGCGGAAACGGGGCTCCCCTGGATGTGTGCGGGATCCTCATGCTTCCTCTCGAGTCCTGACGGGTATGTCGGGGAACTTCTTGGGTTGCAGCAAGGGTCTGAAGGACCCTTTGGAAGTTCCAGTGGTTAGATGTGATTAGCCTCGAGAAGCCTCAGCGGAAATGAGCCTCATCTCGCCTGGGGGGCAAAACCTACCGGATTTCTCGTGTTGCGGCAGGTGCTCTTGACTTACAACGGGGACCTCAGGGACCCGCTCTGGTGGCCTCAGGAAAGGCCAGTCCCCATGCGAGTTCCTCGGGGGCCTCTCGGGATTCCTCTCCCGTCGATGCCGGGGCCTAAGACCTTGTGTGGAGTCGGGGCCGGAACCTGAGGATTCCTCTTCAGTACTGACATGGATCTTGTGGTACTTCTGGAGACTCCCCAGGGGAGTCAGTGCTCGTCTCGAATGCGGGCATGCACTTGCGATTTCCTCCAGAGCGGTAGCAGCAGTGTCACGCAGTCTGCCGCGTGGATCAAAGGATCTATGGTTTTCCCTCGAGTCTTTCCCACTAGGCTTTCCAACGAGGCTTTCCCACAGGGCTGTCCCACGTGCACACGTTGTGGGAGTCGATCCGCGGCTTGAACGTCAAGGCAGTGCAGGGAAAACAGGTTCCTCTGGAATGGACTGACACATCTGGGGGACTCTTGGAATGGTGGCACGACCCTGGAGTTCCTCTCGCCTTTCCTGTGGAGAGCGCCTCCTCTTGAGATGCGACGGGAACGCCGGGAATTCTTTCCTTACGAAACAGGGAAAGGATCCCTCATCTCGAGCTAGGAGGCGGAAACGGGGTTCCCCTGGATGTGTGCGGGACCCTCGTGCTTCCTCTCGAGTGGAGACGGGTATGTCGGGGAACTTCTTGAGTTGCAGCAAGGGTGTGAAGGACCCTTTGGAAGTTCCAGTGGTTAGATGTGATTAGCCTCGAGAAGCCTCAAGGGAAATGGGCCTCATCTCGCCTGGAGGGCAAAACCTCCTGGATTTTCTCGAGTTGCGGCAGGTGCTCTCGACTTACGACGGGGACCTCATGGACCCGCTCTGTTGGCCTCAGGAAAGGCCAGTCCCCATGAGAGTTCCTCGGGGGCCTCTCGAGATTCCTCTCCCGTCGATGCCGGGGCCTAAGACCTTGTGTGGAGTCGGGGCCGGAACGTGAGGATTCCTCTCCAGTGCTGACATGGATCTTGGGGTACTTCTGGAGTCTCCCCAGGGGAGTCAGTGCTCGTCTCGAATGCGGGCATGCACTTGCGCTTTCCTCCAGAGCGGTAGCAGCAGTGTCACGCAGTCCGCCCCGTGGATCAAAGGATCTATGGTTTTCCCTCGAGTCTTTCCCACGAGGCTTTCCGACGAGGCTTTCCCACAGGGCGGTCCCACGTGCACACGTGGTGGGAGTCGATCCTCGGCTTGAACGTGAAGGCAGTGCAGGGAAAACAGGTTCCTCTGGAAAGGACTGACACATCTGGGGGACTCTTGGAATGGTGGCACGACCCTGGAGTTCCTCTCGCCTTTCCTGTGGAGACCGCCTCCTCCTGAGATGCGACGGGAACGCCGGGAATTCTTTCCCTACGAAACAGGGAAAGGATCCCTCATCTCGAGCTAGGAGGCGGAAACGGGGCTCCCCTGGATGTGTGCGGGACCCTCGTGCTTCCTCTCGAGTGGAGACGGGCATGTCGGGGAACTTCTTGAGTTGCAGCAAGGGTGTGCAGGACCCTTTGGAAGTTCCAGTGGTTAGATGTGATTAGCCTCGAGAAACCTCAGCGGAAATGGGCCTCATCTCGCCTGGAGGGCAAAACCTACCGGATTTTCTCGAGTTGTGGCAGGTGATCTCGACTTACGACGGGGACCTCAGGGACCCGCTCTGGTGGCCTCAGGAAAGGCCAGTCCCCATGCGAGTTCCTCGGGGGCCTCTCGGGATTCCTCTCCCGTCGATGCCGGGGCCTAAGACCTTGTGTGGAGTCGGGGCCGGAACCTGAGGATTCCTCTCCAGTGCTGACATGGATCTTGGGGTACTTCTGGAGTCTCCCCAGGAGAGTCAGTGCTCGTCTCGAATGCGGGCATGCACTTGCGATTTCCTCCAGAGCGGTAGCAGCAGTGTCACGCAGTCCGCCGCGTGAATCAAAGGATCTATGCTTTTCCCTCGAGTCTTTCCCACGAGGCTTTCCGACGAGGCTTTCCCACAGGGCGGTTCCACGTGCACACGTGGTGGGAGTCGATCCTCGGCTTGAACGTCAAGGCAGTGCAGGGAAAACAGGTTCCTCTGGAATGGACTGACACATCTGGGGGACTCTTGGAATGGTGGCATGACCCTGGAGTTCCTCTCGTCTTTCCTGTGGAGAGCGCCTCCTCTTGAGATGCGACGGGAACGCCGGGAATTCTTTCCCTACGAAACAGGGAAAGGATCCCTCATCTCGAGCTAGGAGGCGGAAACGGGGCTCCCCTGGATGTGTGCGGGACCCTCGTGCTTCCTCTCGAGTGGAGACGGGTATGTCGGGGAACTTCTTGAGTTGCAGCATGGGTCTGAAGGACCCTTTGGAAGTTCCAGTGGTTAGATGTGATTAGCCTCTAGAAGCCTCAGTTGAAATGGGCCTCATCTCGCCTGGAGGGCAAAACCTACCGGTTTTTCTCGAGTTGCGGCAGGTGCTCTCGACTTACGACGGGGACCTCAGGGACCCGCTCTGGTGGCCTCAGGAAAGGCCAGTCCCCATGCGAGTTCCTCGGGGGCCTCTCGGGATTCCTCTCCCGTCGATGCCGGGGCCTAAGACCTTGTGTGGAGTCGGGGCCGGAACCTGAGGATTCCTCTTCAGTACTGACATGGATCTTGTGGTACTTCTGGAGTCTCCCCAGGGGAGTCAGTGCTCGTCTCGAATGCGGGAATGCACTTGCGCTTTCCGACAGAGCGGTAGCAGCAGTGTCACGCAGTCCGCCGCGTGGATCAAAGGATCTATGGTTTTCCCTCGAGTCTTTCCGACGAGGCTTTCCCACAGGGCGGTCCCACGTGCACACGTGGTGGGAGTCGATCCTCGGCTTGAACGTCAAGGCAGTGCAGGGAAAACAGGTTCCTCTGGAATGGACTGACACATCTGGGGGACTCTTGGAATGGTGGCACGACCCTGGAGTTCCTCTCGCCTTTCCTGTGGAGAGCGCCTCCTCTTGAGATGCGACGGGAACGCCGGGAATTCTTTCCCTACGAAACAGGGAAAGGATCCCTCATCTCGAGCTAGGAGGCAGAAACGGGGCTCCACTGGATGTGTGCGGGACCCCAAGTACTTCCTCTCGAATGGAGACGGGTATGTCGGGGAACTTCTTGAGTTGCAGCAAGGGTGTGAAGGACCCTTTGGAAGTTCCCGTGGTTAGATGTGATTAGCCTCGAGAAGCCTCAGCGGAAATGGGCCTCATCTCGCCTGGAGGGCAAAACCTCCTGGATTTTCTCGAGTTGCGGCAGGTGCTCTCGACATACGATGGGGACCTCAGGGACCCGCTCTTGTGGCCTCAGGAAAGGCCAGTCCCCACGCGAGTTCCTCGGGGGCCTCTCGGGATTCCTCTCCCGTCGATGCCGGGGCCTAAGACCTTGTGTGGAGTCGGGGCCGGAACGTGAGGATTCCTCTCCAGTGCTGACATGGATCTTGGGGTACTTCTGGAGTCTCCCCAGGGGAGTCAGTGCTCGTCTCGAATGCGGGCATGCACTTGCGCTTTCCTCCAGAGCGGTAGCAGCAGTGTCACGCAGTCCGCCCCGTGGATCAAAGGATCTATGGTTTTCCCTCGAGTCTTTCCCACGAGGCTTTCCGACGAGGCTTTCCCACAGGGCGGTCCCACGTGCACACGTGGTGGGAGTCGATCCTCGGCTTGAACGTGAAGGCAGTGCAGGGAAAACAGGTTCCTCTGGAAAGGACTGACACATCTGGGGGACTCTTGGAATGGTGGCACGACCCTGGAGTTCCTCTCGCCTTTCCTGTGGAGACCGCCTCCTCCTGAGATGCGACGGGAACGCCGGGAATTCTTTCCCTACGAAACAGGGAAAGGATCCCTCATCTCGAGCTAGGAGGCGGAAACGGGGCTCCCCTGGATGTGTGCGGGACCCTCGTGCTTCCTCTCGAGTGGAGACGGGCATGTCGGGGAACTTCTTGAGTTGCAGCAAGGGTGTGCAGGACCCTTTGGAAGTTCCAGTGGTTAGATGTGATTAGCCTCGAGAAACCTCAGCGGAAATGGGCCTCATCTCGCCTGGAGGGCAAAACCTACCGGATTTTCTCGAGTTGTGGCAGGTGATCTCGACTTACGACGGGGACCTCAGGGACCCGCTCTGGTGGCCTCAGGAAAGGCCAGTCCCCATGCGAGTTCCTCGGGGGCCTCTCGGGATTCCTCTCCCGTCGATGCCGGGGCCTAAGACCTTGTGTGGAGTCGGGGCCGGAACCTGAGGATTCCTCTCCAGTGCTGACATGGATCTTGGGGTACTTCTGGAGTCTCCCCAGGAGAGTCAGTGCTCGTCTCGAATGCGGGCATGCACTTGCGATTTCCTCCAGAGCGGTAGCAGCAGTGTCACGCAGTCCGCCGCGTGAATCAAAGGATCTATGCTTTTCCCTCGAGTCTTTCCCACGAGGCTTTCCGACGAGGCTTTCCCACAGGGCGGTTCCACGTGCACACGTGGTGGGAGTCGATCCTCGGCTTGAACGTCAAGGCAGTGCAGGGAAAACAGGTTCCTCTGGAATGGACTGACACATCTGGGGGACTCTTGGAATGGTGGCATGACCCTGGAGTTCCTCTCGTCTTTCCTGTGGAGAGCGCCTCCTCTTGAGATGCGACGGGAACGCCGGGAATTCTTTCCCTACGAAACAGGGAAAGGATCCCTCATCTCGAGCTAGGAGGCGGAAACGGGGCTCCCCTGGATGTGTGCGGGACCCTCGTGCTTCCTCTCGAGTGGAGACGGGTATGTCGGGGAACTTCTTGAGTTGCAGCATGGGTCTGAAGGACCCTTTGGAAGTTCCAGTGGTTAGATGTGATTAGCCTCTAGAAGCCTCAGTTGAAATGGGCCTCATCTCGCCTGGAGGGCAAAACCTACCGGTTTTTCTCGAGTTGCGGCAGGTGCTCTCGACTTACGACGGGGACCTCAGGGACCCGCTCTGGTGGCCTCAGGAAAGGCCAGTCCCCATGCGAGTTCCTCGGGGGCCTCTCGGGATTCCTCTCCCGTCGATGCCGGGGCCTAAGACCTTGTGTGGAGTCGGGGCCGGAACCTGAGGATTCCTCTTCAGTACTGACATGGATCTTGTGGTACTTCTGGAGTCTCCCCAGGGGAGTCAGTGCTCGTCTCGAATGCGGGAATGCACTTGCGCTTTCCGACAGAGCGGTAGCAGCAGTGTCACGCAGTCCGCCGCGTGGATCAAAGGATCTATGGTTTTCCCTCGAGTCTTTCCGACGAGGCTTTCCCACAGGGCGGTCCCACGTGCACACGTGGTGGGAGTCGATCCTCGGCTTGAACGTCAAGGCAGTGCAGGGAAAACAGGTTCCTCTGGAATGGACTGACACATCTGGGGGACTCTTGGAATGGTGGCACGACCCTGGAGTTCCTCTCGCCTTTCCTGTGGAGAGCGCCTCCTCTTGAGATGCGACGGGAACGCCGGGAATTCTTTCCCTACGAAACAGGGAAAGGATCCCTCATCTCGAGCTAGGAGGCAGAAACGGGGCTCCACTGGATGTGTGCGGGACCCCAAGTACTTCCTCTCGAATGGAGACGGGTATGTCGGGGAACTTCTTGAGTTGCAGCAAGGGTGTGAAGGACCCTTTGGAAGTTCCCGTGGTTAGATGTGATTAGCCTCGAGAAGCCTCAGCGGAAATGGGCCTCATCTCGCCTGGAGGGCAAAACCTCCTGGATTTTCTCGAGTTGCGGCAGGTGCTCTCGACATACGATGGGGACCTCAGGGACCCGCTCTTGTGGCCTCAGGAAAGGCCAGTCCCCACGCGAGTTCCTCGGGGGCCTCTCGGGATTCCTCTCCCGTCGATGCCGGGGCCTAAGACCTTGTGTGGAGTCGGGGCCGGAACGTGAGGATTCCTCTCCAGTGCTGACATGGATCTTGGGGTACTTCTGGAGTCTCCCCAGGGGAGTCAGTGCTCGTCTCGAATGCGGGCATGCACTTGCGCTTTCCTCCAGAGCGGTAGCAGCAGTGTCACGCAGTCCGCCGCGGGGATCAAAGGAACTATGGTTTTCCCTCGAGTCTTTCCCACGAGGCTTTCCGAGGAGGCTTTCCCACAGGGCGGTCCCACGTGCACACGTGGTGGGAGTCGATCCTCGGCTTGAACGTGAAGGCAGTGCAAGGAAAACAGGTTCCTCTGGAATGGACTGACACATCTGGGGGACTCTTGGAATGGTGGCACGACACTGGAGTTCCTCTCGCCTTTCCTGTGGAGAGCGCCTCCTCTTGAGATGCGACGGGAACGCCGGGAATTCTTTCCCTACGAAACAGGGAAAGGATCCCTCATCTCGAGCTAGGAGGCGGAAACGGGGCTCCCCTGGATGTGTGCGGGACGCTCGTGCTTCCTCTCGAGTGGAGACGGGTATGTCGGGGAACTTCTTGAGTTGCAGCAAGGGTGTGAAGGACCCTTTGGAAGTTCCAGTGGTTAGATGTGATTAGCTTCGAGAAGCCTCAGCCGAAATGGGCCTCATCTCGCCTGGAGGGCAAAACCTCCTGGATTTTCTCGAGTTGCGGCAGGTGCTCTCGACTTACGATGGGGACCTCAGGGACCCGCTCTGGTGGCCTCAGGAAAGGCCAGTCCCCATGCGAGTTCCTCGGGGGCCTACCGGGATTCCTCTCCCGTCGATGCCGGGGCCTAAGACCTTGTGTGGAGTCGGGGCCGGAACGTGAGGATTCCTCTCCAGTGCTGACATGGATCTTGGGGTACTTCTGGAGTCTCCCCGGGGGAGTCAGTGCTCGTCTCGAATGCGGGCATGCACTTGCGCTTTCCTCCAGAGCGGTAGCAGCAGTGTCTCGCAGTCCACCGCGTGGATCAAAGGATCTATGGTTTTCCCTCGAGTCTTTCCCACGAGGCTTTCCGACGAGGCTTTCCCACAGGGCGGTCCCACGTGCACACGTGGTGGGAGTCGATCCTCGGCTTGAACGTGAAGGCAGTGCAGGGAAAACAGGTTCCTCTGGAATGGACTGACACATCTGGGGGACTCGTGGAATGGTGGCACGACCCTTGAGTTCCTCTCGCCTTTCCTGTGGAGAGCGCCTCCTCTTGAGATGCGACGGGAACACCGGGAATTCTTTCCCTACGAAACAGGGAAAGGATCCCTCATCTCGAGCTAGGAGGCGGAAACGGGGCTCCCCTGGATGTGTGCGGGATCCTCATGCTTCCTCTCGAGTGCTGACGGGTATGTCGGGGAACTTCTTGGGTTGCAGCAAGGGTCTGAAGGACCCTTTGGAAGTTCCAGTGGTTAGATGTGATTAGCCTCGAGAAGCCTCAGCGGAAATGAGCCTCATCTCGCCTGGGGGGCAAAACCTACCGGATTTCTCGAGTTGCGGCAGGTGCTCTCGACTTACAACGGGGACATCAGGGACCCGCTCTGGTGGCCTCAGGAAAGGCCAGTCCCCATGCGAGTTCCTCGGGGGCCTCTCGGGATTCCTCTCCCGTCGATGCCGGGGCCTAAGACCTTGTGTGGAGTCGGGGCCGGAACCTGAGGATTCCTCTTCAGTACTGACATGGATCTTGTGGTACTTCTGGAGTCTCCCCAGGGGAGTCAGTGTTCGTCTCGAATGCGGGCATGCACTTGCGATTCCTCCAGAGCAGTAGCAGCAGTGTCACGCAGTCTGCCGCGTGGATCAAAGGATCTATGGTTTTCCCTCGAGTCTTTCCCACTAGGCTTTCCAACGAGGCTTTCCCACAGGGCTGTCCCACGTGCACACGTTGTGGGAGTCGATCCGCGGCTTGAACGTCAAGGCAGTGCAGGGAAAACAGGTTCCTCTGGAATGGACTGACACATCTGGGGGACTCTTGGAATGGTGGCACGACCCTGGAGTTCCTCTCGCCTTTCCTGTGGAGAGCGCCTCCTCTTGAGATGCGACGGGAACGCCGGGAATTCTTTCCTTACGAAACAGGGAAAGGATCCCTCATCTCGAGCTAGGAGGCGGAAACGGGGCTCCCCTGGATGTGTGCGGGACCCTCGTGCTTCCTCTCGAGTGGAGACGGGTATGTCGGGGAACTTCTTGAGTTGCAGCAAGGGTCTGAAGGACCCTTTGGAAGTTCCAGTGGTTAGATGTGATTAGCCTCGAGAAGCCTCAAGGGAAATGGGCCTCATCTCGCCTGGAGGGCAAAACCTCCTGGATTTTCTCGAGTTGCGGCAGGTGCTCTCGACTTACGACGGGGACCTCAGGGACCCGCTCTGGTGGCCTCAGGAAAGGCCAGTCCCCATGCGAGTTCCTCGGGGGCCTCTCGGGATTCCTCTCCCGTCGATGCCGGGGCCTAAGACCTTGTGTGGAGTCGGGGCCGGAACCTGAGGATTCCTCTCCAGTGCTGACATGGATCTTGGGGTACTTCTGGAGTCTCCCCAGGGGAGTCAGTCCTCGTCTCGAATGCGGGCATGCACTTGCGCTTTCCTCCAGAGCGGTAGCAGCAGTGTCACGCAGTCCGCCGCGTGGATCAAAGGATTTATGGTTTTCCCTCGAGTCTTTCCCACGAGGCTTTCCGACGAGGCTTTCCCACAGGGCGGTCCCACGTGCACACGTGGTGGGAGTCGATCCTCGGCTTGAACGTGAAGGCAGTGCAGGGAAAACAGGTTCCTCTGGAATGGACTGACACATCTGGGGGACTCTTGGAATGGTGGCACGACCGTGGAGTTCCTCTCGCCTATCCTGTGGAGAGCGCCTCCTCTTGAGATGCGACGGGAACGCCGGGAATTCTTTCCCTACGAAACAGGGAAAGGATCCCTCATCTCGAGCTAGGAGGCGGAAACGGGGCTCCCCTGGATGTGTGCGGGAACCTCGTGCTTCCTCTCGTGTGGAGACAGCTATGTCGGGGAACTTCTTGAGTTGCAGCAAGGGTGTGAAGGACCCTTTGGAAGTTCCAGTGGTTAGATGTGATTAGCCTCGAGAAGCCTCAGCAGAAATGGGCCTCATCTCGCCTGGAGGGCAAAACCTACCGGATTTTCTCGAGTTGCGGCAGGTGCTCTCGACTTAAGACGGGGACCTCAGGGACCCGCTCTGGTGGCCTCAGGAAAGGCCAGTCCCCATGCGAGTTCCTCGGGGGCCTGTCGGGATTCCTCTCCCGTCGATGCCGGGGCCTAAGACCTTGTGTGGAGTCGGGGCCGGAACCTGAGGATTCCTCTCCAGTGCTGACATGGATCTTGGGGTACTTCTGGAGTCTCCCCAGGAGAGTCAGTGCTCGTCTCGAATGCGGGCATGCACTTGCGATTTCCTCCAGAGCGGTAGCAGCAGTGTCACGCAGTCCGCCGCGTGGATCAAAGGATCTATGGTTTTCCCTCGAGTCTTTCCCACGAGGCTTTCCGACGAGGCTTTCCCACAGGGCGGTTCCACGTGCACACGTGGTGGGAGTCGATCCTCGGCTTGAACGTCAAGGCAGTGCAGGGAAAACAGGTTCCTCTGGAATGGACTGACACATCTGGGGGACTCTTGGAATGGTGGCACGACCCTGGAGTTCCTCTCGTCTTTCCTGTGGAGAGTGCCTCCTCTTGAGATGCGACGGGAACGCCGGGAATTCTTTCCCTACGAAACAGGGAAAGGATCCCTCATCTCGAGCTAGGAGGCGGAAACGGGGCTCCCCTGGATGTGTGCGGGACCGCACGTGCTTCCCCTCGAGTGGAGACGGGTATGTCGGGGAACTTCTTGAGTTGCAGCAAGGGTGTGAAGGACGCTTTGGAAGTTCCAGTGGTTAGATGTGATTAGCCTCGAGAAGCCTCAGCGGAAATGGGCCTCATCTCGCCTGGAGGGCAAAACCTACCGGATTTTCTCGAGTTGCGGCAGGTGCTCTCGACTTACGATGGGGACCTCAGGGACCCGCTCTGGTGGCCTCAGGAAAGGCCAGTCCCCATGCGAGTTCCTCGGGGGCCTCTTGGGATTCCTCTCCCGTCGATGCCGGGGCCTAAGACCTTGTGTGGAGTCGGGGCCGGAACCTGAGGATTCCTCTCCAGTGCTGACATGGATCTTGGGGTAATCTGGAGTCTCCCCAGGAGAGTCAGTGCTCGTCTCGAATGCGGGCATGCACTTGCGATTTCCTCCAGAGCGGTAGCAGCTGTGTCACGCAGTCCGCCGCGTGGATCAAAGGATCTATGGCTTTCCCTCGAGTCTTTCCCACGAGGCTTTCCGACGAGGCTTTCCCACAGGGCAGTTCCACGTGCACACGTGGTGGGAGTCGATCCTCGGCTTGAACGTCAAGGCAGTGCAGGGAAAACAGGTTCCTCTGGAATGGACTGACACATCTGGGGGACTCTTGGAATGGTGGCACGACCCTGGAGTTCCTCTCGTCTTTCCTGTGGAGAGCGCCTCCTCTTGAGATGCGACGGGAACGCCGGGAATTCTTTCCCTACGAAACAGGGAAAGGATCCCTCATCTCGAGCTAGGAGGCGGAAACGGGGCTCCCCTGGATGTGTGCGGGACCGCACATGCTTCCCCTCGAGTGGAGACGGGTATGTCGGGGAACTTCTTGAGTTGCAGCAAGGGTGTGAAGGACGCTTTGGAAGTTCCAGTGGTTAGATGTGATTAACCTCGAGAAGCCTCAGCGGAAATGGGCCTCATCTCGCCTGGAGGGCACAACCTCCCGGATTTTCTCGAGTTGCGGCAGGTGCTCTCGACTTACGATGGGGACCTCAGGGACCCGCTCTGGTGGCCTCAGGAAAGGCCAGTCCCCAGGCGAGTTCCTCGGGGGCCTGTCGGGATTCCTCTCCCGTCGATGCCGGGGCCTAAGACCTTGTGTGGAGTCGGGGCCGGAACCTGAGGATTCCTCTCCAGTGCTGACATGGATCTTGGGATACTTCTGGAGTCTCCCCAGGGGAGTCAGTCCTCGTCTCGAATGCGGGCATGCACTTGCGCTTTCCTCCAGAGCGGTATCAGCAGTGTCACGCAGTCCGCCGCGTGGAGCAAAGGATTTATGGTTTTCCCTCGAGTCTTTACCACGAGGCTTTCCCACGAAGCTTTCCCACAGGGCTGTCCCAGGTGCACAAGTGGTGGGAGTCGATCCTCGGCTTGAACGTGAAGGCAGTGCAGGGAAAACAGGTTCCTCTGGAATGGACTGACACATCTGGGGGACTCGTGGAATGGTGGCACGACCCTGGAGTTCCTCTCGCCTTTCCTGTGGAGTGCGCCTCCTCTTGAGATGCGACGGGAACACCGGGAATTCTTTCCCTACGAAACAGGGAAAGGATCCCTCATCTCGAGCTAGGAGGCGGAAACGGGGCTCCCCTGGATTTGTGCGGGACCCTCGTGCTTTCTCTCGAGTGGAGACGGGTATGTCGGGGAACTTCTTGAGTTGCAGCAAGGGTGTGAAGGACCCTTTGGAAGTTCCGGTGGTTAGATGTGATTAGCCTCTAGAAGCCTCAGTTGAAATGGGCCTCATCTCGCCTGGAGGGCAAAACCTACCGGATTTTCTCGAGTTGCGGCAGGTGCTCTCGACTTACGACGGGGACCTCAGGGACCCGCTCTGGTGGCCTCAGGAAAGGCCAGTCCCCATGCGAGTTCCTCGGGGGCCTCTCGGGATTCCTCTCCCGTCGATGCCGGGGCCTAAGACCTTGTGTGGAGTCGGGGCCGGAACCTGAGGATTCCTCTCCAGTGCTGACATGATCTTGGGATACTTCTGGAGTCTCCCCAGGGGAGTCAGTGCTCGTCTCGAATGCGGGCATGCACTTGCGCTTTCCTCCAGAGCGGTAGCAGCAGTGTCCCGCAGTCCGCCGCGTGGATCAAAGGATCTATGGTTTTCCCTCGAGTCTTTCCCAGGAGGCTTTCCGACGAGGCTTTCCCACAGGGCTGTCCCACGTGCACACGTGGTGGGAGTCGATCCTTGGCTTGAACGTCAAGGCAGTGCAGGGAAAACAGGTTCCTCTGGAATGGACTGACACATCTGGGGGACTCTTGGAATGGTGGCACGACCCTGGAGTTCCTCTCGCCTTTCCTGTGGAGAGCGCCTCCTCTTGAGTTGCGACGGGAACGCCGGGAATTCTTTCCCTACGAAACAGGGAAAGGATCCCTCATCTCGAGCTAGGAGGCGGAAACGGGGCTCCCCTGGATGTTTGCGGGATCCTCGTGCTTCCTCTCGAGTGGTGAGGGGTATGTCGGGGAACTTCTTGGGTTGCAGCAAGGGTCTGAAGGACCCTTTGGAAGTTCCAGTGGTTAGATGTGATTAGCCTCGAGAAGCCTCAGTGGAAATGAGCCTCATCTCGCCTGGGGGGCAAAACCTACAGGATTTCTCGAGTTGCGGCAGGTGCTCTCGACTTACAACGGGGACCTCAGGGACCCGCTCTGGTGGCCTCAGGAAAGGCCAGTCCCCATGCGAGTTCCTCGGGGGCCTCTCGGGATTCCTCTCCCGTCGATGCCGGGGCCTAAGACCTTGTGTGGAGTCGGGGCCGGAACCTGAGGATTCCTCTCCAGTGCTGACATGGATCTTGGGGTACTTCTGGAGTCTCCCCAGGGGAGTCAGTGCTCGTCTCGAATGGGGGCATGCACTTGCGATTTTCTCCAGAGCGGTTGCAGCAGTGTCCCGCAGTACGCCGCGTGGATCAAAGGATCTATGGTTTTCCCTCGACTCTTTCCCACGAGGCTTTCCGACGAGGCTTTCCCACAGGGCGGTCCCACGTGCACACGTGGTGGGAGTCGATCCTCGGCTTGAACGTCAAGGCAGTGCAGGGAAAACAGGTTCCTCTGGAATGGACTGACACATCTGGGGGACTCTTGGAATGGTGGCACGAACCTGGAGTTCCTCTCGCCTTTCCTGTGGAGAGCGCCTCCTCTTGAGATGCGACGGGAACGCCGGGAATTCTTTCCCTATGAAACAGGGAAAGGATCCCTCATCTCGAGCTAGGAGGCGGAAACGGGGCTCCCCTGGATGTTTGCGGGACCCTCGTGCTTCCTCTCGAGTGGTGACGGGTATGTCGGGGAACTTCTTGGGTTGCAGTAAGGGTGTGAAGGACCCTTTGGAAGTTCCAGTGGTTAGATGTGATAGCCTCGAGAAGCCTCAGTGGAAATGGGCCTCATCTCGCCTGGAGGGCAAAACCTCCTGGATTTTCTCGAGTTGCGGCAGGTGCTCTCGACTTACAACGGGGACCTCAGGGACCCGCTCTGGTGGCCTCAGGAAAGGCCAGTCCCCATGCGAGTTCCTCGGGGGCCTCTCGGGATTCCTCTCCCGTCGATGCCGGGGCCTAAGACCTTGTGTGGAGTCGGGGCCGGAACCTGAGGATTCCTCTCCAGTGCTGACATGGATCTTGGGGTACTTCTGGAGTCTCCCCAGGGGAGTCAGTGCTCGTCTCGAATGCGGGCATGCACTTGCGATTTCCTCCAGAGCGGTTGCAGCAGTGTCCCGCAGTCCGCCGCGTGGATCAAAGGATCTATGGTTTTCCCTCGACTCTTTCCCACGAGGCTTTCCGACGAGGCTTTCCCACAGGGCGGTCCCACGTGCACTCGTGGTGGGAGTCGATCCTCGGCTTGAACGTCAAGGCAGTGCAGGGAAAACAGGTTCCTCTGGAATGGACTGACACATCTGGGGGACTCTTGGAATGGTGGCATGACCCTGGAGTTCCTCTCGCCTTTCCTGTGGAGAGCGCCTCCTCTTGAGATGCGACGGGAACGCCGGGAATTCTTTCCCTATGAAACAGGGAAAGGATCCCTCATCTCGAGCTAGGAGGCGGAAACGGGGCTCCCCTGGATGTTTGCGGGACCCTCGTGGTTCCTCTCGAGTGGTGACGGGTATGTCGGGGAACTTCTTGGGTTGCAGCAAGGGTGTGAAGGACCCTTTGGAAGTTCCAGTGGTTAGATGTGATAGCCTCGAGAAGCCTCAGTGGAAATGGGCCTCATCTCGCCTGGAGGGCAAAACCTCCTGGATTTTCTCGAGTTGCGGCAGGTGCTCTCGACTTACAACGGGGACCTCAGGGACCCGCTATGGTGGCCTCAGGAAAGGCCAGTCCCCATGCGAGTTCCTCGGGGGCCTCTCGGGATTCCTCTCCCGTCGATGCCGGGGCCTAAGACCTTGTGTTGTGTCGGGGCCGGAACCTGAGGATTCCTCTTCAGTACTGACATGGATCTTGTGGTACTTCTGGAGTCTCCCCAGGGGAGTCAGTGCTCGTCTCGAATGCGGGCATGCACTTGCGATTTCCTCCAGAGCAGTAGCAGCAGTGTCACGCAGTCTGCCGCGTGGATCAAATGATCTATGGTTTTCCCTCGAGTCTTTCCCACTAGGCTTTCCGACGAGGCTTTCCCACAGGGCGGTCCCACGTGCACACGTGGTGGGAGTCGATCCTCGGCTTGAACGTCAAGGCAGTGCAGGGAAAACAGGTTCCTCTGGAATGGACTGACACATCTGGGGGACTCTTGGAATGGTGGCACGACCCTGGAGTTCCTCTCGCCTTTCCTGTGGAGAGCGCCTCCTCTTGAGATGCCACGGGAACGCCGGGAATTCTTTCCCTACGAAACAGGGAAAGGATCCCTCATCTCGAGCTAGGAGGCGGAAACGGGGCTCCCCTGGATGTGTGCGGGACCCTCGTGCTTCCTCTCGAGTGGAGACGGGTATGTCGGGGAACATCTTGAGATGCAGCAAGGGTGTGAAGGACCCTTTGGAAGTTCCAGTGGATAGATGTGATTAGCCTGGAGAAGCCTCAGCGGAAATGGGCCTCATCTCGCCTGGAGGGCAAAACCTCCTGGATTTTCTCGAGTTGCGGCAGGTGCTCTCGACTTACGACGGGGACCTCAGGGACCCGCTCTGGTGGCCTCAGGAAAGGCCAGTCCCCATGCGAGTTCCTCGGGGGCCTCTCGGGATTCCTCTCCCGTCGATGCCGGGGCCTAAGACCTTGTGTGGAGTCGGGGCCGGAACCTGAGGATTCCTCTCCAGTGCTGCCATGGATCTTGGGGTACTTCTGGAGTCTCCCCAGGGGAGTCAGTCCTGGTCTCGAATGCGGGCATGCACTTGCGCTTTCCTCCAGAGCGGTAGCAGCAGTGTCACGCAGTCCGCCGCGTGGATCAAAGGATCTATGGTTTTCCCTCGAGTCTTTCCCACGAGGCTTTCCGACGAGGCTTTCCCACAGGGCGGTCCCACGTGCACACGTGGTGGGAGTCGATCCTCGGCTTGAACGTGAAGGCAGTGCAGGGAAAACAGGTTCCTCTGGAATGGACTGACACATCTGGGGGACTCTTGGAATGGTGGCACGACCGTGGAGTTCCTCTCGCCTATCCTGTGGAGAGCGCCTCCTCTTGAGATGCGACGGGAACGCCGGGAATTCTTTCCCTACGAAACAGGGAAAGGATCCCTCATCTCGAGCTAGGAGGCGGAAACGGGGCTCCCCTGGATGTGTGCGGGAACCTCGTGCTTCCTCTCGTGTGGAGACAGCTATGTCGGGGAACTTCTTGAGTTGCAGCAAGGGTGTGAAGGACCCTTTGGAAGTTCCAGTGGTTAGATGTGATTAGCCTCGAGAAGCCTCAGCAGAAATGGGCCTCATCTCGCCTGGAGGGCAAAACCTACCGGATTTTCTCGAGTTGCGGCAGGTGCTCTCGACTTAAGACGGGGACCTCAGGGACCCGCTCTGGTGGCCTCAGGAAAGGCCAGTCCCCATGCGAGTTCCTCGGGGGCCTGTCGGGATTCCTCTCCCGTCGATGCCGGGGCCTAAGACCTTGTGTGGAGTCGGGGCCGGAACCTGAGGATTCCTCTCCAGTGCTGGCATGGATCTTGGGGTACTTCTGGAGTCTCCCCAGGAGAGTCAGTGCTCGTCTCGAATGCGAGCATGCACTTGCGATTTCCTCCAGAGCGGTAGCAGCAATGTCACGCAGTCCGCCGCGTGGATCAAAGGATCTATGGTTTTCCCTCGAGTCTTTCCCACGAGGCTTTCCCACGAGGCTTTCCCACAGGGCTGTCCAACGTGCACACGTGGTGGGAGTCGATCCTCGGCTTGAACGTCAAGGCAGTGCAGGGAAAACAGGTTCCTCTGGAATGGACTGACACATCTGGGGGACTCTTGGAATGGTGGCACGACCCTGGAGTTCCTCTCGTCTTTCCTGTGGAGAGTGCCTCCTCTTGAGATGCGACGGGAACGCCGGGAATTCTTTCCCTACGAAACAGGGAAAGGATCCCTCATCTCGAGCTAGGAGGCGGAAACGGGGCTCCCCTGGATGTGTGCGGGACCGCACGTGCTTCCCCTCGAGTGGAGACGGGTATGTCGGGGAACTTCTTGAGTTGCAGCAAGGGTGTGAAGGACGCTTTGGAAGTTCCAGTGGTTAGATGTGATTAGCCTCGAGAAGCCTCAGCGGAAATGGGCCTCATCTCGCCTGGAGGGCAAAACCTACCGGATTTTCTCGAGTTGCGGCAGGTGCTCTCGACTTACGATGGGGACCTCAGGGACCCGCTCTGGTGGCCTCAGGAAAGGCCAGTCCCCATGCGAGTTCCTCGGGGGCCTCTTGGGATTCCTCTCCCGTCGATGCCGGGGCCTAAGACCTTGTGTGGAGTCGGGGCCGGAACCTGAGGATTCCTCTCCAGTGCTGACATGGATCTTGGGGTACTTCTGGAGTCTCCCCAGGAGAGTCAGTGCTCGTCTCGAATGCGGGCATGCACTTGCGATTTCCTCCAGAGCGGTAGCAGCTGTGTCACGCAGTCCGCCGCGTGGATCAAAGGATCTATGGTTTTCCCTCGAGTCTTTCCCACGAGGCTTTCCGACGAGGCTTTCCCACAGGGCAGTTCCACGTGCACACGTGGTGGGAGTCGATCCTCGGCTTGAACGTCAAGGCAGTGCAGGGAAAACAGGTTCCTCTGGAATGGACTGACACATCTGGGGGACTCTTGGAATGGTGGCACGACCCTGGAGTTCCTCTCGTCTTTCCTGTGGAGAGCGCCTCCTCTTGAGATGCGACGGGAACGCCGGGAATTCTTTCCCTACGAAACAGGGAAAGGATCCCTCATCTCGAGCTAGGAGGCGGAAACGGGGCTCCCCTGGATGTGTGCGGGACCGCACATGCTTCCCCTCGAGTGGAGACGGGTATGTCGGGGAACTTCTTGAGTTGCAGCAAGGGTGTGAAGGACGCTTTGGAAGTTCCAGTGGTTAGATGTGATTAACCTCGAGAAGCCTCAGCGGAAATGGGCCTCATCTCGCCTGGAGGGCACAACCTCCCGGATTTTCTCGAGTTGCGGCAGGTGCTCTCGACTTACGATGGGGACCTCAGGGACCCGCTCTGGTGGCCTCAGGAAAGGCCAGTCCCCAGGCGAGTTCCTCGGGGGCCTGTCGGGATTCCTCTCCCGTCGATGCCGGGGCCTAAGACCTTGTGTGGAGTCGGGGCCGGAACCTGAGGATTCCTCTCCAGTGCTGACATGGATCTTGGGATAATTCTGGAGTCTCCCCAGGGGAGTCAGTCCTCGTCTCGAATGCGGGCATGCACTTGCGATTTCCTCCAGAGCGGTAGCAGCAGTGTCACGCAGTCCGCCGCGTGGAGCAAAGGATTTATGGTTTTCCCTCGAGTCTTTACCACGAGGCTTTCCCACGAAGCTTTCCCACAGGGCTGTCCCAGGTGCACACGTGGTGGGAGTCGATCCTCGGCTTGAACGTCAAGGCAGTGCAGGGAAAACAGGTTCCTCTGGAATGGACTGACACATCTGGGGGACTCTTGGAATGGGGGCACGACCCTCGAGTTCCTCTCGCCTTTCCTGTGGAGAGCGCCTCCTCTTGAGATGCGACGGGAACGCCGGGAATTCTTTCCCTACGAAACAGGGAAAGGATCCCTCATCTCCAGCTAGGAGGCGGAAACGGTGCTCCCCTGGATGTGTGCGGGACACCTCGTGCTTCCTCTCGAGTGGAGATGGGTATGTCGGGGAACTTCTTGAGTTGCAGCAAGGGTGTGAAGGACCCTTTGGAAGTTCGAGTGGTTAGATGTGATTAGCCTCGAGAAGCCTCAGCGGAAATGGGCCTCTTCTCGCCTATAGGGCAAAACCTCCTGGATTTTCTCGAGTTGCGACAGGTGCTCTCGCCTTACGACGGGGACCTCAGGACCCGCTCTGGTGGCCTCAGTAAAGGCCAATCCCCATGCGAGTTCCTCGGGGGCCTCTCGGGAATCCTCTCCCGTCAATTCCGGGGCCTAAGACCTTGTGTGGAGTCGGGGCCGGAACCTGAGGATTCCTCTCCAGTGCTGGCATGGATCTTGGGGTACTTCTGGAGTCTCCCCAGCAGAGTCAGTCCTCGTCTCGAATGCGGGCATACACTTGCGCTTTCCTCCTGTGAGGTAGCAGAAGTGTCACGCAGTCCGCCGCGTGGATCAAAGGATCTATGGTTTTTCCTCGAGTCTTTCCCACGAGGCTTTCCCACGAGGCTTTCCCACAGGGCGTTCCCACGTGCACACGTGGTGGGCGTCGATCCTCGGCTTGAACGCCAAGGCAGTGCATTGAAGACAGGTTCCTCTGGAATGGACTGACACGTCTGAGGAACTCTTCGAATGGTGGCACGATCCTGGAGTTCCTCTCGCCTTTCCTGTGGGGAGCGCCTCCTCTTGAGATACGACGGGAACGCCGGGAATTCTTTCCCTACGAAACAGGGAAAGGATCCCTCATCTAGAGCTAGGAGGCGGAAACGGGGCTCCCCTGGATGTGTGCGGGACCCTCGTGCTTCCTCTCGAGTGGAGACGGGTATGTCGGGGAACTTCTTGAGTTGCAGCAAGGGTGTGAAGGACCCTTTGGAAGTTCCAGTGGTTAGATGTGATTAGCCTCGAGAAGCCTCAGCGGAAATGGGCCTCATCTCGCCTGGAGGGCAAAACCTACCGGATTTTCTCGAGCTGCGGCAGGTGCTCTCGACTTACGACGGGGACCTCAGGGACCCGCTCTGGTGGCCTCAGGAAAGGCCAGTCCCCAGGCGAGTTCCTCGGGGGCCTCTCGGGATTCCTCTCCCGTCGATGCCGGGGCCTAAGACCTTGTGTGGAGTCGGGGCCGGAACCTGAGGATTCCTCTCCAGTGCTGACATGGATCTTGGGGTACTTCTGGAGTCTCCGCAGGGGAGTCAGTGCTCGTCTCGAATGCGGGCATGCACTTGCGCTTTCCTCCAGAGCGGTAGCAGCAGTTTCACGCAGTCCGCTGCATGGATCAAAGGATCTATGGTTTTCCCTCTAGTCTTTCCCACGAGGCTTTCCGACGAGGCTTTCCCACAGGGCTGTCCCACGTGCACACGTGGTGGGAGTCGATCCTCGGCTTGAACGTCAAGGCAGTGCAGGGAAAACAGGTTCCTCTGGAATGGACTGACACATCGGGGGACTCTTGGAATGGTGGCACGACCCTGGAGTTCCTCTCTCCTTTCCTGTGGAGAGCGCCTCCTCTTGAGATGCGTCGGGAACGCCGGGAATTCTTTCCCTACGAAACAGGGAAAGGATCCCTCATCTCGAGCTAGGAGGCGGAAACGGGGCTCCCCTGGATGTGTGCGGGACCCTTGTGCTTCCTCTCGAGTGGAGACGGGTATGTCGGGGAACTTCTTGAGTTGCAGCAAGGGTGTGAAGGACCCTTTGGAAGTTCCAGTGGTTAGATGTGATTAGCCTCGAGAAGCCTCAGCGGAAATGGGCCTCATCTCGCCTGGAGGGCAAAACCTACCGGATTTACTCGAGTTGCGGCAGGTGCTCTCGACTTACGACGGGGACCTCAGGGACCCGCTCTGGTGGCCTCAGGAAAGGCCAGTCCCCATGCGAGTTCCTCGGGGGCCTGTCGGGATTCCTCTCCCGTCGATGCCGGGGCCTAAGACCTTGTGTGGAGTCGGGGCCGGAACCTGAGGATTCCTCTCCAGTCCTGACATTGATCTTGGGGTACTTCTGGAGTCTCCCCAGGGGAGTCAGTCCTCGTCTTGAATGCGGGCATGCACTTGCGCTTTCCTCCAGAGCGGTAGCAGCAGTGTCACGCAGTCCGCCGCGTGGATCAAAGGATCTATGGTTTTCTCTCGAGTCTTTCCCACGAGGCTTTCCAACGAGGCTTTCCCACAGGGCTGCCCCACGTGCACACGTGCTGGGAGTCGATCCTCGGCTTCAACGTCAAGGCAGTGCAGGGAAAACAGGTTCCTCTGGATTGGACTGACACATCTGGGGGACTCTTGGAATGTTGGCACTACCCTGGAGTTCCTCTCGCCTTTCCTGTGGAGTGCGCCTCCTCTTGAGATGCGACGGGAACGCCGGGAATTCTTTCCCTACGAAACAGGGAAAGGATCCCTCATCTCGAGCTAGGAGGAGGAAACGGGGCTACCCTGGATGTGTGCGGGACCTTCGTGCTTCCTCTCGAGTGGAGACGCGTAGGTCGGGGAACTTCGTGAGTTGGAGCAAGGGTGTGAAGGACCCTTTGGAAGTTCCAGTGGTTAGATGTGATTAGCCTCGAGAAGCCTCAGCGGAAATGGGCCTCATCTCGCCTGGAGGGCAAAACCTCCTGGATTTTCTCGAGTTGCGGCAGGTGCTCTCGACTTACAACGGGGACCTCAGGGACCCGCTCTGGCGGCCTCAGGAAAGGCCAGTCCCCATGCGAGTTCCTCGGGGGCCTCTCGGGATTCCTTTCCCGTCGATGCCTGGGCATAAGACCTTGTGTGGAGTCGGGGCCGGAACCTGAGGATTCCTCTCCAGTGCTGACATGGATCTTGGTGTACTTCTGGACTCTCCCCAGGAGTCAGTCCTCGTCTCGAATGCGGGCATGCACTTGCGCTTTCCTCCAGAGCGGTAGCAGCAGTGTCACGCAGTCCGCCGCGTAGATCAAAGGATCTATGGTTTTCCCTGGAGTCTTTCCCACGAGGCTTTCCCACCAGGCTTTCCCACAGGGCGGTCCCACGTGCACACGTGGTGGGAGTCGATCCTCGGCTTGAACGTCGAGGCAGTGCTGGGAAAACAGGTTCCTCTGGAATGGACTGACACATCTGGGGGACTCTTGGAATGGTGGCACGACCCTGGAGTTCCTCTCGCCTTTCCTGTGGAGAGCGCCTCCTCTTGAGATGCGACGGGAACGCCGGGAATTCTTTCCCTACGAAACAGGGAAAGGATCCCTCATCTCGAGCTAGGAGGCGGAAACGGGTCTCCCCTGGATGTGTGCGGGACCCTCGTGCTTCCTCTCGAGTGGAGACGGGTATGTCGGGGAACTTCGTGAGTTGCAGCAAGGGTGTGAAGGACCCTTTGGAAGTTCCAGTGGTTAGATGTGATTAGCCTCGAGAAGCCTCAGCGGAAATGGGCCTCATCTCGCCTGGAGGGCAAAACCTCCTCGATTTTCTCGAGTTGCGGCAGGTGCTCTCGACTTACGACGGGGACCTCAGGACCCGCTCTGGTGGCCTCAGTAAAGGCCAATCCCCATGCGAGTTCCTCGGGGGCCTCTCGGGAATCCTCTCCCGTCAATTCCGGGGCCTAAGACCTTGTGTGGAGTCGGGGCCGGAACCTGAGGATTCCTCTCCAGTGCTGGCATGGATCTTGGGGTACTTCTGGAGTCTCCCCAGCAGAGTCAGTCCTCGTCTCGAATGCGGGCATACACTTGCGCTTTCCTCCTGTGAGGTAGCAGAAGTGTCACGCAGTCCGCCGCGTGGATCAAAGGATCTATGGTTTTTCCTCGAGTCTTTCCCACGAGGCTTTCCCACGAGGCTTTCCCACAGGGCGTTCCCACGTGCACACGTGGTGGGCGTCGATCCTCGGCTTGAACGCCAAGGCAGTGCATTGAAGACAGGTTCCTCTGGAATGGACTGACACGTCTGAGGGACTCTTCGAATGGTGGCACGATCCTGGAGTTCCTCTCGCCTTTCCTGTGGGGAGCGCCTCCTCTTGAGATGCGACGGGAACGCCGGGAATTCTTTCCCTACGAAACAGGGAAAGGATCCCTCATCTCGAGCTAGGAGGCGGAAACGGGGCTCCACTGGATGTGTGCGGGACCCCACGTGCTTCCCCTCGAGTGGAGACGGGTATGTCGGGGAACTTCTTGAGTTGCAGCAAGGGTGTGAAAGACCCTTTGGAAGTTCCAGTGGTTAGATGTGATTAGCCTCGAGAAGCCTCAGTGGAAATGGGCCTCATCTCGCCTGGAGGGCAAAACCTCCTGGATTTTCTCGAGTTGCGGCAGGTGCTCTCGACTTACGACGGGGACCTCAGGGACCCGCTCTGGTGGCCTCAGGAAAGGCCCGTCCCCATGCGAGTTACTCGGGGGCCTGTCGGGATTCCTCTCCCGTCAATGCCGGGGCCTAAGACCTTGTGTGGAGTCGGGGCCGGAACCTGAGGATTCCTCTCCAGTGCTGACATGGATCTTGGGGTACTTCTGGAGTCTCCCATCGGAGTCAGTGCTCGTCTCGAATGCGGGCATGCACATGCGCTTTCCTCCAGAGCGGTAGCAGCAGTGTCACGCAGTCCGCCGCGTGGATCAAAGGATCTATGGTTTTCCCTCGAGTCTTTCCCACGAGGCTTTCCCACGAGGCTTTCCCTCAGGGCTGTCCCACGTGCACACGTGGCGGGCGTCGATCCTCGACTTGAACGTCAAGGTAGTGCAGGGAAGACAGGTTCCTCTGGAATGGACTGACAGATCTGGGGGACTCTTGGAATGGTGGCACGACCCTGGAGTTCCTCTCGCCTTTCCTGTGGGGAGCGCCTCCTCTTGAGATGCGACGGGAACGCCGGGAATTCTTTCCCTACGAAACAGGGAAAGGATCCCTCATCTCGAGCTTTGAGGCGGAAACGGGGCTCCCCTGGATGTGTGCGGGACTCTCGTGCTTCCTCTCAAGTGGAGACGCGTATGTCGGGGAACTTCTTGAGTTGCAGGAACGATGTGAAGGACCCTTTGGAAGTTCCAGTGGTTAGATGTTATTAGCCTCGAGAAGCCTCAGCCGAAATGGGCCTCATCTCGCCTGGAGGGCAAAACCTCCTGGATTTTCTCGAGTTGCGACAGGTGCTCTCGCCTTACGACGGGGACCTCAGGACCCGCTCTGGTGGCCTCAGTAAAGGCCAATCCCCATGCGAGTTCCTCGGGGGCCTCTCGGGAATCCTCTCCCGTCAATGCCGGGGCCTAAGACCTTGTGTGGAGTCGGGGCCGGAACCTGAGGATTCCTCTCCAGTGCTGGCATGGATCTTGGGGTACTTCTGGAGTCTCCCCAGCGGAGTCAGTCCTCGTCTCGAATGCGGGCATGCACTTGCGCTTTCCTCCAGTGAGGTAGCAGAAGTGTCACGCAGTCCGCCGCGTGGATCAAAGGATCTATGGTTTTTCCTCGAGTCTTTCCCACGAGGCTTTCCCACGAGGCTTTCCCACAGGGCGATCCCACGTGCACACGTGGTTGGCGTCGATCCTCGGCTTGAACGCCAAGGCAGTGCATTGAAGACAGGTTCCTCTGGAATGGACTGACACGTCTGAGGAACTCTTCGAATGGTGGCACGATCCTGGAGTTCCTCTCGCCTTTCCTGTGGGGAGCGCCTCCTCTTGAGATACGACGGGAACGCCGGGAATTCTTTCCCTACGAAACAGGGAAAGGATCCCTCATCTCGAGCTAGGAGGTGGAAACGGGGCTCCCCTGGATGTGTGCGGGACCCTCGTGCTTCCTCTCGAGTGGAGACGGGTATGTCGGGGAACTTCTTGAGTTGCAGCAAGGGTGTGAAGGACCCTTTGGAAGTTCCAGTGGTTAGATGTGATTAGCCTCGAGAAGCCTCAGCGGAAATGGGCATCATCTCGCCTGGAGGGCAAAACCTACCGGATTTTCTCGAGTTGCGGCAGGTGCTCTCGACTTACGACGGGGACCTCAGGGACCCGCTCTGGTGGCCTCAGGAAAGGCCAGTCCCCATGCGAGTTCCTCGGGGGCCTCTCGGGATTCCTCTCCCGTCGATGCCGGGGCCTAAGACCTTGTGTGGAGTCGGGGCCGGAACCTAAGGATTCATCTCCAGTGCTGACATGGATCTTGGGGTACTTCTGGAGTCTCCCCAGGGGAGTCAGTGCTCGACTCGAATGCGGGCATGCACTTGCGATTTCCTCCAGAGCGGTAGCAGCAGTGTCACGCAGTCCGCCGCGTGGATCAAATGATCTATGGTTTTCCCTCGAGTCTTTCCCACTAGGCTTTCCGACGAGGCTTTCCCACAGGGCGGTCCCACGTGCACACGTGGTGGGAGTCGATCCTCGGCTTGAACGTCAAGGCAGTGCAGGGAAAACAGGTTCCTCTGGAATGGACTGACACATCTGGGGGACTCTTGGAATGGTGGCACGACCCTGGAGTTCCTCTCGCCTTTCCTGTGGAGAGCGCCTCCTCTTGAGATGCCACGGGAACGCCGGGAATTCTTTCCCTACGAAACAGGGAAAGGATCCCTCATCTCGAGCTAGGAGGCGGAAACGGGGCTCCCCTGGATGTGTGCGGGACCCTCGTGCTTCCTCTCGAGTGGAGACGGGTATGTCGGGGAACATCTTGAGATGCAGCAAGGGTGTGAAGGACCCTTTGGAAGTTCCAGTGGATAGATGTGATTAGCCTGGAGAAGCCTCAGCGGAAATGGGCCTCATCTCGCCTGGAGGGCAAAACCTCCTGGATTTTCTCGAGTTGCGGCAGGTGCTCTCGACTTACGACGGGGACCTCAGGGACCCGCTCTGGTGGCCTCAGGAAAGGCCAGTCCCCATGCGAGTTCCACGGGGGCCTCTCGGGATTCCTCTCCCGTCGATGCCGGGGCCTAAGACCTTGTGTGGAGTCGGGGCCGGAACCTGAGGATTCCTCTCCAGTGCTGCCATGGATCTTGGGGTACTTCTGGAGTCTCCCCAGGGGAGTCAGTCCTGGTCTCGAATGCGGGCATGCACTTGCGCTTTCCTCCAGAGCGGTAGCAGCAGTGTCACGCAGTCCGCCGCGTGGATCAAAGGATCTATGGTTTTCCCTCGAGTCTTTCCCACGAGGCTTTCCGACGAGGCTTTCCCACAGGGCGGTCCCACGTGCACACGTGGTGGGAGTCGATCCTCGGCTTGAACGTGAAGGCAGTGCAGGGAAAACAGGTTCCTCTGGAATGGACTGACACATCTGGGGGACTCTTGGAATGGTGGCACGACCGTGGAGTTCCTCTCGCCTATCCTGTGGAGAGCGCCTCCTCTTGAGATGCGACGGGAACGCCGGGAATTCTTTCCCTACGAAACAGGGAAAGGATCCCTCATCTCGAGCTAGGAGGCGGAAACGGGGCTCCCCTGGATGTGTGCGGGAACCTCGTGCTTCCTCTCGTGTGGAGACAGCTATGTCGGGGAACTTCTTGAGTTGCAGCAAGGGTGTGAAGGACCCTTTGGAAGTTCCAGTGGTTAGATGTGATTAGCCTCGAGAAGCCTCAGCAGAAATGGGCCTCATCTCGCCTGGAGGGCAAAACCTACCGGATTTTCTCGAGTTGCGGCAGGTGCTCTCGACTTAAGACGGGGACCTCAGGGACCCGCTCTGGTGGCCTCAGGAAAGGCCAGTCCCCATGCGAGTTCCTCGGGGGCCTGTCGGGATTCCTCTCCCGTCGATGCCGGGGCCTAAGACCTTGTGTGGAGTCGGGGCCGGAACCTGAGGATTCCTCTCCAGTGCTGGCATGGATCTTGGGGTACTTCTGGAGTCTCCCCAGGAGAGTCAGTGCTCGTCTCGAATGCGAGCATGCACTTGCGATTTCCTCCAGAGCGGTAGCAGCAATGTCACGCAGTCCGCCGCGTGGATCAAAGGATCTATGGTTTTCCCTCGAGTCTTTCCCACGAGGCTTTCCCACGAGGCTTTCCCACAGGGCTGTCCAACGTGCACACGTGGTGGGAGTCGATCCTCGGCTTGAACGTCAAGGCAGTGCAGGGAAAACAGGTTCCTCTGGAATGGACTGACACATCTGGGGGACTCTTGGAATGGTGGCACGACCCTGGAGTTCCTCTCGTCTTTCCTGTGGAGAGTGCCTCCTCTTGAGATGCGACGGGAACGCCGGGAATTCTTTCCCTACGAAACAGGGAAAGGATCCCTCATCTCGAGCTAGGAGGCGGAAACGGGGCTCCCCTGGATGTGTGCGGGACCGCACGTGCTTCCCCTCGAGTGGAGACGGGTATGTCGGGGAACTTCTTGAGTTGCAGCAAGGGTGTGAAGGACGCTTTGGAAGTTCCAGTGGTTAGATGTGATTAGCCTCGAGAAGCCTCAGCGGAAATGGGCCTCATCTCGCCTGGAGGGCAAAACCTACCGGATTTTCTCGAGTTGCGGCAGGTGCTCTCGACTTACGATGGGGACCTCAGGGACCCGCTCTGGTGGCCTCAGGAAAGGCCAGTCCCCATGCGAGTTCCTCGGGGGCCTCTTGGGATTCCTCTCCCGTCGATCCCGGGGCCTAAGACCTTGTGTGGAGTCGGGGCCGGAACCTGAGGATTCCTCTCCAGTGCTGACATGGATCTTGGGGTACTTCTGGAGTCTCCCCAGGAGAGTCAGTGCTCGTCTCGAATGCGGGCATGCACTTGCGATTTCCTCCAGAGCGGTAGCAGCTGTGTCACGCAGTCCGCCGCGTGGATCAAAGGATCTATGGTTTTCCCTCGAGTCTTTCCCACGAGGCTTTCCGACGAGGCTTTCCCACAGGGCAGTTCCACGTGCACACGTGGTGGGAGTCGATCCTCGGCTTGAACGTCAAGGCAGTGCAGGGAAAACAGGTTCCTCTGGAATGGACTGACACATCTGGGGGACTCTTGGAATGGTGGCACGACCCTGGAGTTCCTCTCGTCTTTCCTGTGGAGAGCGCCTCCTCTTGAGATGCGACGGGAACGCCGGGAATTCTTTCCCTACGAAACAGGGAAAGGATCCCTCATCTCGAGCTAGGAGGCGGAAACGGGGCTCCCCTGGATGTGTGCGGGACCGCACATGCTTCCCCTCGAGTGGAGACGGGTATGTCGGGGAACTTCTTGAGTTGCAGCAAGGGTGTGAAGGACGCTTTGGAAGTTCCAGTGGTTAGATGTGATTAACCTCGAGAAGCCTCAGCGGAAATGGGCCTCATCTCGCCTGGAGGGCACAACCTCCCGGATTTTCTCGAGTTGCGGCAGGTGCTCTCGACTTACGATGGGGACCTCAGGGACCCGCTCTGGTGGCCTCAGGAAAGGCCAGTCCCCAGGCGAGTTCCTCGGGGGCCTGTCGGGATTCCTCTCCCGTCGATGCCGGGGCCTAAGACCTTGTGTGGAGTCGGGGCCGGAACCTGAGGATTCCTCTCCAGTGCTGACATGGATCTTGGGATACTTCTGGAGTCTCCCCAGGGGAGTCAGTCCTCGTCTCGAATGCGGGCATGCACTTGCGATTTCCTCCAGAGCGGTAGCAGCAGTGTCACGCAGTCCGCCGCGTGGAGCAAAGGATTTATGGTTTTCCCTCGAGTCTTTACCACGAGGCTTTCCCACGAAGCTTTCCCACAGGGCTGTCCCAGGTGCACACGTGGTGGGAGTCGATCCTCGGCTTGAACGTCAAGGCAGTGCAGGGAAAACAGGTTCCTCTGGAATGGACTGACACATCTGGGGGACTCTTGGAATGGGGGCACGACCCTCGAGTTCCTCTCGCCTTTCCTGTGGAGAGCGCCTCCTCTTGAGATGCGACGGGAACGCCGGGAATTCTTTCCCTACGAAACAGGGAAAGGATCCCTCATCTCCAGCTAGGAGGCGGAAACGGTGCTCCCCTGGATGTGTGCGGGACCCTCGTGCTTCCTCTCGAGTGGAGATGGGTATGTCGGGGAACTTCTTGAGTTGCAGCAAGGGTGTGAAGGACCCTTTGGAAGTTCGAGTGGTTAGATGTGATTAGCCTCGAGAAGCCTCAGCGGAAATGGGCCTCTTCTCGCCTATAGGGCAAAACCTCCTGGATTTTCTCGAGTTGCGACAGGTGCTCTCGCCTTACGACGGGGACCTCAGGACCCGCTCTGGTGGCCTCAGTAAAGGCCAATCCCCATGCGAGTTCCTCGGGGGCCTCTCGGGAATCCTCTCCCGTCAATTCCGGGGCCTAAGACCTTGTGTGGAGTCGGGGCCGGAACCTGAGGATTCCTCTCCAGTGCTGGCATGGATCTTGGGGTACTTCTGGAGTCTCCCCAGCAGAGTCAGTCCTCGTCTCGAATGCGGGCATACACTTGCGCTTTCCTCCTGTGAGGTAGCAGAAGTGTCACGCAGTCCGCCGCGTGGATCAAAGGATCTATGGTTTTTCCTCGAGTCTTTCCCACGAGGCTTTCCCACGAGGCTTTCCCACAGGGCGTTTCCACGTGCACACGTGGTGGGCGTCGATCCTCGGCTTGAACGCCAAGGCAGTGCATTGAAGACAGGTTCCTCTGGAATGGACTGACACGTCTGAGGAACTCTTCGAATGGTGGCACGATCCTGGAGTTCCTCTCGCCTTTCCTGTGGGGAGCGCCTCCTCTTGAGATACGACGGGAACGCCGGGAATTCTTTCCCTACGAAACAGGGAAAGGATCCCTCATCTAGAGCTAGGAGGCGGAAACGGGGCTCCCCTGGATGTGTGCGGGACCCTCGTGCTTCCTCTCGAGTGGAGACGGGTATGTCGGGGAACTTCTTGAGTTGCAGCAAGGGTGTGAAGGACCCTTTGGAAGTTCCAGTGGTTAGATGTGATTAGCCTCGAGAAGCCTCAGCGGAAATGGGCCTCATCTCGCCTGGAGGGCAAAACCTACCGGATTTTCTCGAGCTGCGGCAGGTGCTCTCGACTTACGACGGGGACCTCAGGGACCCGCTCTGGTGGCCTCAGGAAAGGCCAGTCCCCAGGCGAGTTCCTCGGGGGCCTCTCGGGATTCCTCTCCCGTCGATGCCGGGGCCTAAGACCTTGTGTGGAGTCGGGGCCGGAACCTGAGGATTCCTCTCCAGTGCTGACATGGATCTTGGGGTACTTCTGGAGTCTCCGCAGGGGAGTCAGTGCTCGTCTCGAATGCGGGCATGCACTTGCGCTTTCCTCCAGAGCGGTAGCAGCAGTTTCACGCAGTCCGCTGCATGGATCAAAGGATCTATGGTTTTCCCTCTAGTCTTTCCCACGAGGCTTTCCGACGAGGCTTTCCCACAGGGCTGTCCCACGTGCACACGTGGTGGGAGTCGATCCTCGGCTTGAACGTCAAGGCAGTGCAGGGAAAACAGGTTCCTCTGGAATGGACTGACACATCGGGGGACTCTTGGAATGGTGGCACGACCCTGGAGTTCCTCTCTCCTTTCCTGTGGAGAGCGCCTCCTCTTGAGATGCGTCGGGAACGCCGGGAATTCTTTCCCTACGAAACAGGGAAAGGATCCCTCATCTCGAGCTAGGAGGCGGAAACGGGGCTCCCCTGGATGTGTGCGGGACCCTTGTGCTTCCTCTCGAGTGGAGACGGGTATGTCGGGGAACTTCTTGAGTTGCAGCAAGGGTGTGAAGGACCCTTTGGAAGTTCCAGTGGTTAGATGTGATTAGCCTCGAGAAGCCTCAGCGGAAATGGGCCTCATCTCGCCTGGAGGGCAAAACCTACCGGATTTACTCGAGTTGCGGCAGGTGCTCTCGACTTACGACGGGGACCTCAGGGACCCGCTCTGGTGGCCTCAGGAAAGGCCAGTCCCCATGCGAGTTCCTCGGGGGCCTGTCGGGATTCCTCTCCCGTCGATGCCGGGGCCTAAGACCTTGTGTGGAGTCGGGGCCGGAACCTGAGGATTCCTCTCCAGTCCTGACATTGATCTTGGGGTACTTCTGGAGTCTCCCCAGGGGAGTCAGTCCTCGTCTTGAATGCGGGCATGCACTTGCGCTTTCCTCCAGAGCGGTAGCAGCAGTGTCACGCAGTCCGCCGCGTGGATCAAAGGATCTATGGTTTTCTCTCGAGTCTTTCCCACGAGGCTTTCCAACGAGGCTTTCCCACAGGGCTGCCCCACGTGCACACGTGCTGGGAGTCGATCCTCGGCTTCAACGTCAAGGCAGTGCAGGGAAAACAGGTTCCTCTGGATTGGACTGACACATCTGGGGGACTCTTGGAATGTTGGCACTACCCTGGAGTTCCTCTCGCCTTTCCTGTGGAGTGCGCCTCCTCTTGAGATGCGACGGGAACGCCGGGAATTCTTTCCCTACGAAACAGGGAAAGGATCCCTCATCTCGAGCTAGGAGGAGGAAACGGGGCTACCCTGGATGTGTGCGGGACCTTCGTGCTTCCTCTCGAGTGGAGACGCGTAGGTCGGGGAACTTCGTGAGTTGGAGCAAGGGTGTGAAGGACCCTTTGGAAGTTCCAGTGGTTAGATGTGATTAGCCTCGAGAAGCCTCAGCGGAAATGGGCCTCATCTCGCCTGGAGGGCAAAACCTCCTGGATTTTCTCGAGTTGCGGCAGGTGCTCTCGACTTACAACGGGGACCTCAGGGACCCGCTCTGGCGGCCTCAGGAAAGGCCAGTCCCCATGCGAGTTCCTCGGGGGCCTCTCGGGATTCCTTTCCCGTCGATGCCTGGGCATAAGACCTTGTGTGGAGTCGGGGCCGGAACCTGAGGATTCCTCTCCAGTGCTGACATGGATCTTGGTGTACTTCTGGACTCTCCCCAGGAGTCAGTCCTCGTCTCGAATGCGGGCATGCACTTGCGCTTTCCTCCAGAGCGGTAGCAGCAGTGTCACGCAGTCCGCCGCGTAGATCAAAGGATCTATGGTTTTCCCTGGAGTCTTTCCCACGAGGCTTTCCCACCAGGCTTTCCCACAGGGCGGTCCCACGTGCACACGTGGTGGGAGTCGATCCTCGGCTTGAACGTCGAGGCAGTGCTGGGAAAACAGGTTCCTCTGGAATGGACTGACACATCTGGGGGACTCTTGGAATGGTGGCACGACCCTGGAGTTCCTCTCGCCTTTCCTGTGGAGAGCGCCTCCTCTTGAGATGCGACGGGAACGCCGGGAATTCTTTCCCTACGAAACAGGGAAAGGATCCCTCATCTCGAGCTAGGAGGCGGAAACGGGTCTCCCCTGGATGTGTGCGGGACCCACGTGCTTCCTCTCGAGTGGAGACGGGTATGTCGGGGAACTTCGTGAGTTGCAGCAAGGGTGTGAAGGACCCTTTGGAAGTTCCAGTGGTTAGATGTGATTGGCCTCGAGAAGCCTCAGCGGAAATGGGCCTCATCTCGCCTGGAGGGCAAAACCTCCTGGATTTTCTCGAGTTGCGGCAGGTGCTCTCGACTTACGACGGGGACCTCAGGACCCGCTCTGGTGGCCTCAGTAAAGGCCAATCCCCATGCGAGTTCCTCGGGGGCCTCTCGGGAATCCTCTCCCGTCAATTCCGGGGCCTAAGACCTTGTGTGGAGTCGGGGCCGGAACCTGAGGATTCCTCTCCAGTGCTGGCATGGATCTTGGGGTACTTCTGGAGTCTCCCCAGCAGAGTCAGTCCTCGTCTCGAATGCGGGCATACACTTGCGCTTTCCTCCTGTGAGGTAGCAGAAGTGTCACGCAGTCCGCCGCGTGGATCAAAGGATCTATGGTTTTTCCTCGAGTCTTTCCCACGAGGCTTTCCCACGAGGCTTTCCCACAGGGCGTTCCCACGTGCACACGTGGTGGGCGTCGATCCTCGGCTTGAACGCCAAGGCAGTGCATTGAAGACAGGTTCCTCTGGAATGGACTGACACGTCTGAGGGACTCTTCGAATGGTGGCACGATCCTGGAGTTCCTCTCGCCTTTCCTGTGGGGAGCGCCTCCTCTTGAGATGCGACGGGAACGCCGGGAATTCTTTCCCTACGAAACAGGGAAAGGATCCCTCATCTCGAGCTAGGAGGCGGAAACGGGGCTCCACTGGATGTGTGCGGGACCCCACGTGCTTCCCCTCGAGTGGAGACGGGTATGTCGGGGAACTTCTTGAGTTGCAGCAAGGGTGTGAAAGACCCTTTGGAAGTTCCAGTGGTTAGATGTGATTAGCCTCGAGAAGCCTCAGTGGAAATGGGCCTCATCTCGCCTGGAGGGCAAAACCTCCTGGATTTTCTCGAGTTGCGGCAGGTGCTCTCGACTTACGACGGGGACCTCAGGGACCCGCTCTGGTGGCCTCAGGAAAGGCCCGTCCCCATGCGAGTTACTCGGGGGCCTGTCGGGATTCCTCTCCCGTCAATGCCGGGGCCTAAGACCTTGTGTGGAGTCGGGGCCGGAACCTGAGGATTCCTCTCCAGTGCTGACATGGATCTTGGGGTACTTCTGGAGTCTCCCATCGGAGTCAGTGCTCGTCTCGAATGCGGGCATGCACATGCGCTTTCCTCCAGAGCGGTAGCAGCAGTGTCACGCAGTCCGCCGCGTGGATCAAAGGATCTATGGTTTTCCCTCGAGTCTTTCCCACGAGGCTTTCCCACGAGGCTTTCCCTCAGGGCTGTCCCACGTGCACACGTGGCGGGCGTCGATCCTCGACTTGAACGTCAAGGTAGTGCAGGGAAGACAGGTTCCTCTGGAATGGACTGACAGATCTGGGGGACTCTTGGAATGGTGGCACGACCCTGGAGTTCCTCTCGCCTTTCCTGTGGGGAGCGCCTCCTCTTGAGATGCGACGGGAACGCCGGGAATTCTTTCCCTACGAAACAGGTAAAGGATCCCTCATCTCGAGCTTTGAGGCGGAAACGGGGCTCCCCTGGATGTGTGCGGGACTCTCGTGCTTCCTCTCAAGTGGAGACGCGTATGTCGGGGAACTTCTTGAGTTGCAGGAACGATGTGAAGGACCCTTTGGAAGTTCCAGTGGTTAGATGTTATTAGCCTCGAGAAGCCTCAGCCGAAATGGGCCTCATCTCGCCTGGAGGGCAAAACCTCCTGGATTTTCTCGAGTTGCGACAGGTGCTCTCGCCTTACGACGGGGACCTCAGGACCCGCTCTGGTGGCCTCAGTAAAGGCCAATCCCCATGCGAGTTCCTCGGGGGCCTCTCGGGAATCCTCTCCCGTCAATGCCGGGGCCTAAGACCTTGTGTGGAGTCGGGGCCGGAACCTGAGGATTCCTCTCCAGTGCTGGCATGGATCTTGGGGTACTTCTGGAGTCTCCCCAGCGGAGTCAGTCCTCGTCTCGAATGCGGGCATGCACTTGCGCTTTCCTCCAGTGAGGTAGCAGAAGTGTCACGCAGTCCGCCGCGTGGATCAAAGGATCTATGGTTTTTCCTCGAGTCTTTCCCACGAGGCTTTCCCACGAGGCTTTCCCACAGGGCGATCCCACGTGCACACGTGGTTGGCGTCGATCCTCGGCTTGAACGCCAAGGCAGTGCATTGAAGACAGGTTCCTCTGGAATGGACTGACACGTCTGAGGAACTCTTCGAATGGTGGCACGATCCTGGAGTTCCTCTCGCCTTTCCTGTGGGGAGCGCCTCCTCTTGAGATACGACGGGAACGCCGGGAATTCTTTCCCTACGAAACAGGGAAAGGATCCCTCATCTCGAGCTAGGAGGCGGAAACGGGGCTCCCCTGGATGTGTGCGGGACCCTCGTGCTTCCTCTCGAGTGGAGACGGGTATGTCGGGGAACTTCTTGAGTTGCAGCAAGGGTGTGAAGGACCCTTTGGAAGTTCCAGTGGTTAGATGTGATTAGCCTCGAGAAGCCTCAGCGGAAATGGGCATCATCTCGCCTGGAGGGCAAAACCTACCGGATTTTCTCGAGTTGCGGCAGGTGCTCTCGACTTACGACGGGGACCTCAGGGACCCGCTCTGGTGGCCTCAGGAAAGGCCAGTCCCCATGCGAGTTCCTCGGGGGCCTCTCGGGATTCCTCTCCCGTCGATGCCGGGGCCTAAGACCTTGTGTGGAGTCGGGGCCGGAACCTAAGGATTCATCTCCAGTGCTGACATGGATCTTGGGGTACTTCTGGAGTCTCCCCAGGGGAGTCAGTGCTCGACTCGAATGCGGGCATGCACTTGCGATTTCCTCCAGAGCGGTAGCAGCAGTGTCACGCAGTCCGCCGCGTGGATCAAAGATCTATGGTTTTCCCTCGAGTCTTTCCCACGAGGCTTTCCGACGAGGCTTTCCTACAGGGCGGTCCCACTTGCACACGTGGTGGGAGTCGATCCTCGGCTTGAACGTCAAGGCAGTGCAGGGAAAACAGGTTCCTCTGGAATGGACTGACACATCTGGGGGACTCTTGAAATGGGGGCACGACCATGGAGTTCCTCTCGCCTTTCCTGTGGAGAGCGCCTCCTCTTGAGATGCGACGGGAACGCCGGGAATTCTTTCCCTACGAAACAGGGAAAGGATCCCTCATCTCGAGCTAGGAGGCGGAAACGGGGCTCCCCTGGATGTGTGCGGGACGATCATGCTTCCTCTCGAGTGGAGACGGGTATGTCGGGGAACTTCTTGAGTTGCAGCAAGGGTGTGAAGGACCCTTTGGAAGTTCCAGTGGTTAGATGTGATTAGCCTCGAGAAGCCTCAGCGGAAATGGGCCTCATCTCGCCTGGAGGGCAAAACCTCCTGGATTTTCTCGAGTTGCGGCAGGTGCTCTCGACTTACGACGGGGACCTCAGGGACCCGCTCTGGTGGCCTCAGGAAAGGCCAGTCCCCAGGCGAGTTCCTCGGGGGCCTCTCGGGATTCCTCTCCCGTCGATGCCGGGGCCTAAGACCTTGTGTGGAGTCGGGGCCGGAACCTGAGGATTCCTCTCCAGTGCTGACATGGATCTTGGGGTACTTCTGGAGTCTCCGCAGGGGAGTCAGTGCTCGTCTCGAATGCGGGCATGCACTTGCGCTTTCCTCCAGAGCGGTAGCAGCAGTTTCACGCAGTCCGCTGCATGGATCAAAGGATCTATGGTTTTCCCTCTAGTCTTTCCCACGAGGCTTTCCGACGAGGCTTTCCCACAGGGCTGTCCCACGTGCACACGTGGTGGGAGTCGATCCTCGGCTTGAACGTCAAGGCAGTGCAGGGAAAACAGGTTCCTCTGGAATGGACTGACACATCGGGGGACTCTTGGAATGGTGGCACGACCCTGGAGTTCCTCTCTCCTTTCCTGTGGAGAGCGCCTCCTCTTGAGATGCGTCGGGAACGCCGGGAATTCTTTCCCTACGAAACAGGGAAAGGATCCCTCATCTCGAGCTAGGAGGCGGAAACGGGGCTCCCCTGGATGTGTGCGGGACCCTTGTGCTTCCTCTCGAGTGGAGACGGGTATGTCGGGGAACTTCTTGAGTTGCAGCAAGGGTGTGAAGGACCCTTTGGAAGTTCCAGTGGTTAGATGTGATTAGCCTCGAGAAGCCTCAGCGGAAATGGGCCTCATCTCGCCTGGAGGGCAAAACCTACCGGATTTACTCGAGTTGCGGCAGGTGCTCTCGACTTACGACGGGGACCTCAGGGACCCGCTCTGGTGGCCTCAGGAAAGGCCAGTCCCCATGCGAGTTCCTCGGGGGCCTGTCGGGATTCCTCTCCCGTCGATGCCGGGGCCTAAGACCTTGTGTGGAGTCGGGGCCGGAACCTGAGGATTCCTCTCCAGTCCTGACATTGATCTTGGGGTACTTCTGGAGTCTCCCCAGGGGAGTCAGTCCTCGTCTTGAATGCGGGCATGCACTTGCGCTTTCCTCCAGAGCGGTAGCAGCAGTGTCACGCAGTCCGCCGCGTGGATCAAAGGATCTATGGTTTTCTCTCGAGTCTTTCCCACGAGGCTTTCCAACGAGGCTTTCCCACAGGGCTGCCCCACGTGCACACGTGCTGGGAGTCGATCCTCGGCTTCAACGTCAAGGCAGTGCAGGGAAAACAGGTTCCTCTGGATTGGACTGACACATCTGGGGGACTCTTGGAATGTTGGCACTACCCTGGAGTTCCTCTCGCCTTTCCTGTGGAGTGCGCCTCCTCTTGAGATGCGACGGGAACGCCGGGAATTCTTTCCCTACGAAACAGGGAAAGGATCCCTCATCTCGAGCTAGGAGGAGGAAACGGGGCTACCCTGGATGTGTGCGGGACCTTCGTGCTTCCTCTCGAGTGGAGACGCGTAGGTCGGGGAACTTCGTGAGTTGGAGCAAGGGTGTGAAGGACCCTTTGGAAGTTCCAGTGGTTAGATGTGATTAGCCTCGAGAAGCCTCAGCGGAAATGGGCCTCATCTCGCCTGGAGGGCAAAACCTCCTGGATTTTCTCGAGTTGCGGCAGGTGCTCTCGACTTACAACGGGGACCTCAGGGACCCGCTCTGGCGGCCTCAGGAAAGGCCAGTCCCCATGCGAGTTCCTCGGGGGCCTCTCGGGATTCCTTTCCCGTCGATGCCTGGGCATAAGACCTTGTGTGGAGTCGGGGCCGGAACCTGAGGATTCCTCTCCAGTGCTGACATGGATCTTGGTGTACTTCTGGACTCTCCCCAGGAGTCAGTCCTCGTCTCGAATGCGGGCATGCACTTGCGCTTTCCTCCAGAGCGGTAGCAGCAGTGTCACGCAGTCCGCCGCGTAGATCAAAGGATCTATGGTTTTCCCTGGAGTCTTTCCCACGAGGCTTTCCCACCAGGCTTTCCCACAGGGCGGTCCCACGTGCACACGTGGTGGGAGTCGATCCTCGGCTTGAACGTCGAGGCAGTGCTGGGAAAACAGGTTCCTCTGGAATGGACTGACACATCTGGGGGACTCTTGGAATGGTGGCACGACCCTGGAGTTCCTCTCGCCTTTCCTGTGGAGAGCGCCTCCTCTTGAGATGCGACGGGAACGCCGGGAATTCTTTCCCTACGAAACAGGGAAAGGATCCCTCATCTCGAGCTAGGAGGCGGAAACGGGTCTCCCCTGGATGTGTGCGGGACCCACGTGCTTCCTCTCGAGTGGAGACGGGTATGTCGGGGAACTTCGTGAGTTGCAGCAAGGGTGTGAAGGACCCTTTGGAAGTTCCAGTGGTTAGATGTGATTAGCCTCGAGAAGCCTCAGCGGAAATGGGCCTCATCTCGCCTGGAGGGCAAAACCTCCTGGATTTTCTCGAGTTGCGGCAGGTGCTCTCGACTTACGACGGGGACCTCAGGACCCGCTCTGGTGGCCTCAGTAAAGGCCAATCCCCATGCGAGTTCCTCGGGGGCCTCTCGGGAATCCTCTCCCGTCAATTCCGGGGCCTAAGACCTTGTGTGGAGTCGGGGCCGGAACCTGAGGATTCCTCTCCAGTGCTGGCATGGATCTTGGGGTACTTCTGGAGTCTCCCCAGCAGAGTCAGTCCTCGTCTCGAATGCGGGCATACACTTGCGCTTTCCTCCTGTGAGGTAGCAGAAGTGTCACGCAGTCCGCCGCGTGGATCAAAGGATCTATGGTTTTTCCTCGAGTCTTTCCCACGAGGCTTTCCCACGAGGCTTTCCCACAGGGCGTTCCCACGTGCACACGTGGTGGGCGTCGATCCTCGGCTTGAACGCCAAGGCAGTGCATTGAAGACAGGTTCCTCTGGAATGGACTGACACGTCTGAGGGACTCTTCGAATGGTGGCACGATCCTGGAGTTCCTCTCGCCTTTCCTGTGGGGAGCGCCTCCTCTTGAGATGCGACGGGAACGCCGGGAATTCTTTCCCTACGAAACAGGGAAAGGATCCCTCATCTCGAGCTAGGAGGCGGAAACGGGGCTCCACTGGATGTGTGCGGGACCCCACGTGCTTCCCCTCGAGTGGAGACGGGTATGTCGGGGAACTTCTTGAGTTGCAGCAAGGGTGTGAAAGACCCTTTGGAAGTTCCAGTGGTTAGATGTGATTAGCCTCGAGAAGCCTCAGTGGAAATGGGCCTCATCTCGCCTGGAGGGCAAAACCTCCTGGATTTTCTCGAGTTGCGGCAGGTGCTCTCGACTTACGACGGGGACCTCAGGGACCCGCTCTGGTGGCCTCAGGAAAGGCCCGTCCCCATGCGAGTTACTCGGGGGCCTGTCGGGATTCCTCTCCCGTCAATGCCGGGGCCTAAGACCTTGTGTGGAGTCGGGGCCGGAACCTGAGGATTCCTCTCCAGTGCTGACATGGATCTTGGGGTACTTCTGGAGTCTCCCATCGGAGTCAGTGCTCGTCTCGAATGCGGGCATGCACATGCGCTTTCCTCCAGAGCGGTAGCAGCAGTGTCACGCAGTCCGCCGCGTGGATCAAAGGATCTATGGTTTTCCCTCGAGTCTTTCCCACGAGGCTTTCCCACGAGGCTTTCCCTCAGGGCTGTCCCACGTGCACACGTGGCGGGCGTCGATCCTCGACTTGAACGTCAAGGTAGTGCAGGGAAGACAGGTTCCTCTGGAATGGACTGACAGATCTGGGGGACTCTTGGAATGGTGGCACGACCCTGGAGTTCCTCTCGCCTTTCCTGTGGGGAGCGCCTCCTCTTGAGATGCGACGGGAACGCCGGGAATTCTTTCCCTACGAAACAGGTAAAGGATCCCTCATCTCGAGCTTTGAGGCGGAAACGGGGCTCCCCTGGATGTGTGCGGGACTCTCGTGCTTCCTCTCAAGTGGAGACGCGTATGTCGGGGAACTTCTTGAGTTGCAGGAACGATGTGAAGGACCCTTTGGAAGTTCCAGTGGTTAGATGTTATTAGCCTCGAGAAGCCTCAGCCGAAATGGGCCTCATCTCGCCTGGAGGGCAAAACCTCCTGGATTTTCTCGAGTTGCGACAGGTGCTCTCGCCTTACGACGGGGACCTCAGGACCCGCTCTGGTGGCCTCAGTAAAGGCCAATCCCCATGCGAGTTCCTCGGGGGCCTCTCGGGAATCCTCTCCCGTCAATGCCGGGGCCTAAGACCTTGTGTGGAGTCGGGGCCGGAACCTGAGGATTCCTCTCCAGTGCTGGCATGGATCTTGGGGTACTTCTGGAGTCTCCCCAGCGGAGTCAGTCCTCGTCTCGAATGCGGGCATGCACTTGCGCTTTCCTCCAGTGAGGTAGCAGAAGTGTCACGCAGTCCGCCGCGTGGATCAAAGGATCTATGGTTTTTCCTCGAGTCTTTCCCACGAGGCTTTCCCACGAGGCTTTCCCACAGGGCGATCCCACGTGCACACGTGGTTGGCGTCGATCCTCGGCTTGAACGCCAAGGCAGTGCATTGAAGACAGGTTCCTCTGGAATGGACTGACACGTCTGAGGAACTCTTCGAATGGTGGCACGATCCTGGAGTTCCTCTCGCCTTTCCTGTGGGGAGCGCCTCCTCTTGAGATACGACGGGAACGCCGGGAATTCTTTCCCTACGAAACAGGGAAAGGATCCCTCATCTCGAGCTAGGAGGCGGAAACGGGGCTCCCCTGGATGTGTGCGGGACCCTCGTGCTTCCTCTCGAGTGGAGACGGGTATGTCGGGGAACTTCTTGAGTTGCAGCAAGGGTGTGAAGGACCCTTTGGAAGTTCCAGTGGTTAGATGTGATTAGCCTCGAGAAGCCTCAGCGGAAATGGGCATCATCTCGCCTGGAGGGCAAAACCTACCGGATTTTCTCGAGTTGCGGCAGGTGCTCTCGACTTACGACGGGGACCTCAGGGACCCGCTCTGGTGGCCTCAGGAAAGGCCAGTCCCCATGCGAGTTCCTCGGGGGCCTCTCGGGATTCCTCTCCCGTCGATGCCGGGGCCTAAGACCTTGTGTGGAGTCGGGGCCGGAACCTAAGGATTCATCTCCAGTGCTGACATGGATCTTGGGGTACTTCTGGAGTCTCCCCAGGGGAGTCAGTGCTCGACTCGAATGCGGGCATGCACTTGCGATTTCCTCCAGAGCGGTAGCAGCAGTGTCACGCAGTCCGCCGCGTGGATCAAAGATCTATGGTTTTCCCTCGAGTCTTTCCCACGAGGCTTTCCGACGAGGCTTTCCTACAGGGCGGTCCCACTTGCACACGTGGTGGGAGTCGATCCTCGGCTTGAACGTCAAGGCAGTGCAGGGAAAACAGGTTCCTCTGGAATGGACTGACACATCTGGGGGACTCTTGAAATGGGGGCACGACCATGGAGTTCCTCTCGCCTTTCCTGTGGAGAGCGCCTCCTCTTGAGATGCGACGGGAACGCCGGGAATTCTTTCCCTACGAAACAGGGAAAGGATCCCTCATCTCGAGCTAGGAGGCGGAAACGGGGCTCCCCTGGATGTGTGCGGGACGATCATGCTTCCTCTCGAGTGGAGACGGGTATGTCGGGGAACTTCTTGAGTTGCAGCAAGGGTGTGAAGGACCCTTTGGAAGTTCCAGTGGTTAGATGTGATTAGCCTCGAGAAGCCTCAGCGGAAATGGGCCTCATCTCGCCTGGAGGGCAAAACCTCCTGGATTTTCTCGAGTTGCGGCAGGTGCTCTCGACTTACGACGGGGACCTCAGGGACCCGCTCTGGTGGCCTCAGGAAAGGCCAGTCCCCAGGCGAGTTCCTCGGGGGCCTCTCGGGATTCCTCTCCCGTCGATGCCGGGGCCTAAGACCTTGTGTGGAGTCGGGGCCGGAACCTGAGGATTCCTCTCCAGTGCTGACATGGATCTTGGGGTACTTCTGGAGTCTCCGCAGGGGAGTCAGTGCTCGTCTCGAATGCGGGCATGCACTTGCGCTTTCCTCCAGAGCGGTAGCAGCAGTTTCACGCAGTCCGCTGCATGGATCAAAGGATCTATGGTTTTCCCTCTAGTCTTTCCCACGAGGCTTTCCGACGAGGCTTTCCCACAGGGCTGTCCCACGTGCACACGTGGTGGGAGTCGATCCTCGGCTTGAACGTCAAGGCAGTGCAGGGAAAACAGGTTCCTCTGGAATGGACTGACACATCTGGGGGACTCTTGGAATGGTGGCACGACCCTGGAGTTCCTCTCTCCTTTCCTGTGGAGAGCGCCTCCTCTTGAGATGCGTCGGGAACGCCGGGAATTCTTTCCCTACGAAACAGGGAAAGGATCCCTCATCTCGAGCTAGGAGGCGGAAACGGGGCTCCCCTGGATGTGTGCGGGACCCTTGTGCTTCCTCTCGAGTGGAGACGGGTATGTCGGGGAACTTCTTGAGTTGCAGCAAGGGTGTGAAGGACCCTTTGGAAGTTCCAGTGGTTAGATGTGATTAGCCTCGAGAAGCCTCAGCGGAAATGGGCCTCATCTCGCCTGGAGGGCAAAACCTACCGGATTTACTCGAGTTGCGGCAGGTGCTCTCGACTTACGACGGGGACCTCAGGGACCCGCTCTGGTGGCCTCAGGAAAGGCCAGTCCCCATGCGAGTTCCTCGGGGGCCTGTCGGGATTCCTCTCCCGTCGATGCCGGGGCCTAAGACCTTGTGTGGAGTCGGGGCCGGAACCTGAGGATTCCTCTCCAGTCCTGACATTGATCTTGGGGTACTTCTGGAGTCTCCCCAGGGGAGTCAGTCCTCGTCTTGAATGCGGGCATGCACTTGCGCTTTCCTCCAGAGCGGTAGCAGCAGTGTCACGCAGTCCGCCGCGTGGATCAAAGGATCTATGGTTTTCTCTCGAGTCTTTCCCACGAGGCTTTCCAACGAGGCTTTCCCACAGGGCTGCCCCACGTGCACACGTGCTGGGAGTCGATCCTCGGCTTCAACGTCAAGGCAGTGCAGGGAAAACAGGTTCCTCTGGATTGGACTGACACATCTGGGGGACTCTTGGAATGTTGGCACTACCCTGGAGTTCCTCTCGCCTTTCCTGTGGAGTGCGCCTCCTCTTGAGATGCGACGGGAACGACGGGAATTCTTTCCCTACGAAACAGGGAAAGGATCCCTCATCTCGAGCTAGGAGGAGGAAACGGGGCTACCCTGGATGTGTGCGGGACCTTCGTGCTTCCTCTCGAGTGGAGACGCGTAGGTCGGGGAACTTCGTGAGTTGGAGCAAGGGTGTGAAGGACCCTTTGGAAGTTCCAGTGGTTAGATGTGATTAGCCTCGAGAAGCCTCAGCGGAAATGGGCCTCATCTCGCCTGGAGGGCAAAACCTCCTGGATTTTCTCGAGTTGCGGCAGGTGCTCTCGACTTACAACGGGGACCTCAGGGACCCGCTCTGGCGGCCTCAGGAAAGGCCAGTCCCCATGCGAGTTCCTCGGGGGCCTCTCGGGATTCCTTTCCCGTCGATGCCTGGGCATAAGACCTTGTGTGGAGTCGGGGCCGGAACCTGAGGATTCCTTTCCAGTGCTGACATGGATCTTGGTGTACTTCTGGACTCTCCCCAGGAGTCAGTCCTCGTCTCGAATGCGGGCATGCACTTGCGCTTTCCTCCAGAGCGGTAGCAGCAGTGTCACGCAGTCCGCCGCGTAGATCAAAGGATCTATGGTTTTCCCTGGAGTCTTTCCCACGAGGCTTTCCCACCAGGCTTTCCCACAGGGCGGTCCCACGTGCACACGTGGTGGGAGTCGATCCTCGGCTTGAACGTCGAGGCAGTGCAGGGAAAACAGGTTCCTCTGGAATGGACTGACACATCTGGGGGACTCTTGGAATGGTGGCACGACCCTGGAGTTCCTCTCGCCTTTCCTGTGGAGAGCGCCTCCTCTTGAGATGCGACGGGAACGCCGGGAATTCTTTCCCTACGAAACAGGGAAAGGATCCCTCATCTCGAGCTATCAGGCGGAAACGGGGCTCCCCTGGATGTGTGCGGGACCCTCGTGCTTCCTCTCGAGTGGAGACGGGTATGTCGGGGAACTTCTTGAGTTGCAGCTAGGGTGTGAAGGACCTTTGGAAGTTCCAGTCGTTAGATGTGATTAGCCTCGAAAAGCCTCAGCCGAAATGGGCCTCATCTCGCCTGGAGGGCAAAACCTCCTGATTTTTTCGAGTTGCGGCAGGTGCTCTCGACTTACGACGGGGATCTCAGGGACCCGCTCTGGTGGCCTCAGGAAAGGCCAGTCCCCATGCGAGTTCCTCCGGGGCCTGTCGGGATTCCTCTCCCGTCGATGCCGGGGCCTAAGACCTTGTGTGGAGTCGGGGCCGGAACCTGAGGATTCCTCTCCAGTGCTGACATGGACCTTGAGGTAATTCTGGAGTCTCGCCACGGGAGTCAGTGCTCGTCTCGAATGCGGGCATGCACTTGCGCTTTCCTCCAGAGCGGTAGCAGCAGTGTCATGCAGTCCGCCGCGTGGATCAAAGGATCTATGGTTTTCCCTCGAGTCTTTCCCACGAGGCTTTCCCACGAGGCTTTCCCTCAGGGCTGTCCCACGTGCACACGTGGTGGGAGTCGATCCTCGGCTTGAACGTCAAGGCAGTGCAGGGAAAACAGGTTCCTCTGGAATGGACTGACACTTCTGGGGGACTCTTGGAATGGTGGCACGACCCTGGAGTTCCTCTCGCCTTTCCTGTGGAGAGCGCCTCCTCTTGAGATGCGACGGGAACGACGGGAATTCTTTCCCTACGAAACAGGGAAAGGATCCCTCATCTCGAGCTTGGAGGCGGAAACGGGGCTCCCCTGGATATGTGCGGGACGATCATGCTTCCTCTCGAGTGGAGACGGGTATGTCGGGGAAATTCTTGAGTTGCAGCAAGGGTGTGAAGGACCCTTTGGAAGTTCCAGTGGTTAGATGTGATTAGCCTCGAGAAGCCTCAGCGGAAATGGGCCTCATCTCGCCTGGGGGGCAAAACCTCCTGGATTTTCTCGAGTTGCGGCAGGTGCTCTCGACTTACGACGGGGACCTCCGGGACACGCTCTGGTGGCCTCAGGAAAGGCCAGTCCCCATGCGAGTTCCTCGGGGGCCTCTCGGGATTCCTCTCCCGTCGATGCCTGGGCCTAAGACCTTGTGTGGAGTCGGGGCCTGAACCTGAGGATTCCTCTCCAGTGCTGACATCGATCTTGGGGTACTTCTGGAGTCTCCCCAGGGGACTCAGTGCTCGTCTCGAATGCGGGCATGCACTTGCGCTTTCCTCCAGAGCGGTAGCAACAGTGTCACGCAGTCCGCCGCGTGGATCAAAGTATCTATGGTTTTCCCTCGAGTCTTTCCCACGAGGCTTTCCCACAGGGCTGTCCCACGTGCACACGTGGTGGGAGTCGATCCTCGTCTTGAACGTCAAGGCAGTGCAGGGAAAACAGGTTCCTCTGGAATGGACTGACACATCTGGGGGACTCTTGGAATGGTGGCACGACCCTGGAGTTCCTCTCGCCTTTCCTGTGGAGAGCGCCTCCTCTTGAGATGCCACGGGAACGCCGGGAATTCTTTCCCTACGAAACAGGGAAAGGATCCCTCATCTCGAGCTAGGAGGCGGAAACGGGGCTCCCCTGGATGTGTGCGGGGCCCACGTGCTTCCTCTCGAGTGGAGACGGGTATATCGGGGAACTTCTTGAGTTGCAGCAAGGCTGTGAAGGACCCTTTGGAAGTTCCCGTGGTTAGATGTGATTAGCCTCGAGAAGCCTCAGCGGAAATGGGCCTCATATCGCCTGGAGGGCAAAACCTACCAGATTTTCTCGAGTTGCGGCAGGTGCTCTCGACTTACGACGGGGACCTCAGGGACCCAATCTGGTGGCCTCAGGAAAGGCCAGTCCCCACGCGAGTTCCTCGGGGGCCTCTCGGGATTCCTCTCCCGTCGATGCCGGGGCCTAAGACCTTGTGTGGAGTCGGGGCCGGAACGTGAGGATTCCTCTCCAGTGCTGACATGGATCTTGGGGTACTTCTGGAGTCTCCCCAGGGGAGTCAGTGCTCGTCTCGAATGCGGGCATGCACTTGCGCTTTCCTCCAGAGCGGTAGCAGCAGTGTCACGCAGTCCGCCGCGTGGATCAAAGGATCTATGGTTTTCCCTCGAGTCTTTCCCACGAGGCTTTCCGACGAGGCTTTCCCAAAGGGCGGTCCCACGTGCACACGTGGTGGGAGTCGATCCTCGGCTTGAACGTGAAGGCAGTGCAGGGAAAACAGGTTCCTCTGGAATGGACTGACACATCTGGGGGACTCTTGGAATGGTGGCACGACCCTGGAGTTCCTTTCGCCTTTCCTGTGGAGAGCGCCTCCTCTTGAGATGCGACGGGAACGCCGGGAATTCTTTCCCTACGAAACAGGGGAAGGATCCCTCATCTCGAGCTAGGAGGCGGAAACGGGTCTCCCCTGGATGTGTGCGGGACCCTCGTGCTTCCTCTCGAGTGGAGACGGGTATGTCGGGGAACTTCTTGAGTTGCAGCAAGGGTGTGAAGGACCCTTTGGAAGTTCCAGTGGTTAGATGTGATTAGCCTCGAGAAGCCTCAGCGGAAATGGGCCTCATCTCGCCTGGATTGCAAAACCTCCTGGATTTTCTCGAGTTGCGGCAGGTGCTATCGACTTACGACGGGGACCTCAGGGACCCGCTCTGGTGGCCTCAGGAAAGGCCAGTCCCCATGCGAGTTCCTCGGGGGCCTCTCGGGATTCCTCTCCCGTCGATGCCGGGGCCTAAGACCTTGTGTGGAGTCGGGGCCGGAACCTGAGGATTCCTCTCCAGTGCTGACATGGATCTTGGGGTACTTCTGGAGTCTCCCCAGGGGAGTCAGTCCTCGTCTTGAATGCGGGCATGCACTTGCGCTTTCCTCCAGAGCGGTAGCAGCAGTGTCACGCATTCCGCCGCGTGGTTCAAAGGATCTATGGTTTTCCCTCGAGTCTTTCCCACGAGGCTTTCCCACAGGGCTGTCCCACGTGCACACGTGATGGGAGTAGATCCTCGGCTTGAACGTCAAGGCAGTGCAAGGAAAACAGGTTCCTCTGGAATGGACTGACCCATCTGGGGGTCTCTTGGAATGGTGGCACGACCCTGGAGTTCCTCTCGCCTTTCCTGGGGAGAGCGCCTCCTCTTGAGATGCGACGGGAACGCCGGGAATTCTTTCCCTACGAAACAGGGAAAGGATCCCTCTTCTCGAGCGAGGAGGCGGAAACGGGGCTCCCCTGGATGTGTGCGGGACCCCACGTGCTTCCTCTCGAGTGGAGACGGGTATGTCGCAGAACTGCTTGAGTTGCAGCAAGGGTGTGAAGGACCCTTTGGAAGTTCCAGTGGTTAGACGTGATTAGCCTCGAGAAGCCTCAGCCGAAATGGGCCTCATCTCGCCTGGAGGGCAAAACCTCCTGGATTTTCTCGAGTTGCGGCAGGTGCTCTCGACTTACGACGGGGACCTCAGGGACCCGCTCTGGTGGCCTCAAGAAAGGCCAGTCCCCATGCGAGTTCCTCGGGGGCCTCTCGGGATTCCTCTCCCGTTGATGCCGGGGCCTAAGACCTTGTGTGGAGTCGGGGCCGGAACCTGAGGATTCCTCTCCAGTGCTGACATGGATCTTGGGGTACTTCTGGAGTCTCCCCAGGGGAGTCAGTCCTCGTCTCGAATGCGGGCATGCACTTGCGCTTTCCTCCAGAGCGGTAGCAGCAGTGTCACGCAGTCCGCCGCGTGGATCAAAGGATCTATGGTTTTCCCTCGAGTCTTTCCCACGAGGCTTTCCCACGAGGCTTTCCCACAGGGCTGTCCCACGTGCACACGTGGTGGGACTCGATCCTCGGCTTGAACGTCAAGGCAGTGCAGGGAAAACAGGTTCCTCTGGAATGGACTGACCCACCTTGGGGTCTCTTGTGATGGTGGCACGACCCTGGAGTTCCTCTCGCCTTTCCTGTGGAGAGCGCCTCCTCTTGAGATGCGACGGGAACGCCGGGAATTCTTTCCCTACGAAACAGGGAAAGGATCCCTCATCTCGAGCTAGGAGGCGGAAACGGGGCTCCCCTGGATGTGTGCGGGACCCCACGTGCTTCCTCTCAAGTGGAGACGGGTATGTCGGGGAACTTCTTGAGTTGCAGCAAGGGTGTGAAGGACCCTTTGGAAGTTCCAGTGGTTAGATGTGATTAACCTCGAAAAGCCTCAGCGGAAATGGGCCTCATCTCGCCTGGAGGGCAAAACCTCCTGGATTTTCTCGAGTTGCGGCAGATGCTCTCGACTTACGACGGGGACCTCAGGGACCCGCTCTGGTGGCCTCAGGAAAGGCCAGTCCCCATGCGAGTTCCTCGGGGGCCTCTCGGGATTCCTCTCCCGTCGATGCCGGGGCCTAAGACCTTGTGTGGAGTCGGGGCCGGAACCTGAGGATTCCTCTCCAGTGCTGACATGGATCTTGGGGTACTTCTGGAGTCTCCCCAGGGGAGTCAGTCCTCGTCTCGAATGCGGGCATGCACTTGCGCTTTCCTCCAGAGCGGTAGCAGCAGTGTCACGCAGTCCGCCGCGTGGATCAAAGGATCTATGGTTTTCCCTCGAGTCTTTTGCACGAGGCTTTCCCACGAGGCTATCCCACAGGGCTGTCCCACGTGCACACGTGGTGGGAGTCGATCCTCGTCTTGAACGTCAAGGCAGTGCAGGGAAAACAGGTTCCTCTGGAATGGACTGACACATCTGGGGGACTCTTGGAATGGTGGCATGACCCTGGAGTTCCTCTCGCCTTTCCTGTGGAGAGCGCCTCCTCTTGAGATGCGACGGGAACGCCGGGAATTCTTTCCCTACGAAACAGGGAAAGGATCCCTCATCTCGAGCAAGGAGGCGGAAACGGGGCTCCCCTGGATGTGTGCGGGACCCCACGTGCTTCCTCTCGAGTGGAGACGGGTATGTCGGGGAACTTCTTGAGTTGCAGCAAGGGTGTGAAGGACCCTTTGGAAGTTCCAGTGGTTAGATGTGATTAGCCTCGAGAAGCCTCAGCGGAAATGGGCCTCATCTCGCCTGGAGGGCAAAACCTCCTGGATTTTCTCGAGTTGCGGCAGGTGCTCTCGACTTACGACGGGAACCTCAGGGACCCGCTCTGGTGGCCTCAGGAAAGGCCAGTCCCCATGCGAGTTCCTCGTGGGCCTCTCGGGATTCCTCTCCCGTCGATGCCGGGGCCTAAGACCTTGTGTGGAGTCGGGGCCGGAACCTGAGGATTCATCTCCAGTGCTGACATGGATCTTGGGGTACTTCTGGAGTCTCCCCAGGGGAGTCAGTCCTCGTCTCGAATGCGGGCATGCACTTGCGCTTTCCTCCAGAGCGGTAGCAGCAGTGTCAAGCTGTCCCCCGCGTGGATCAAAGGATCTATGGTTTTCCCTCGAGTCTTTCCCACAAGGCTTTCCCACGAGGCTTTCCCACAGGGCTGTCCCACGTGCACACGTGGTGGGAGTCGATCCTTGGCTTGAACGTCAAGGCAGTGCAGGGAAAACAGGTTCCTCTGGAATGGACTTACACATCTGGGGGACTCTTGGAATGGTGGCACGACCCTGGAGTTCCTCTTGCCTTTCCTGTGGAGAGCACCTCCTCTGGAGATGCGACGGGAACGCCGGGAATTCTTTCCCTACGAAAAAGGGAAAGGATCCCTCATCTCGAGGTAGCAGGCAGAAACGGGGCTCCCCTGGATGTGTGCGGGACCGCACGTGCTTCCTCTCGAGTGGAGATGGGTATGTCGGGGAACTTCTTGAGTTGCAGCAAGGGTGTGAAGGACCCTTAGGAAGTTCCAGTGGTTAGACGTGATTAGCCTCGAGAAGCCTCAGCGGAAATGGGCCTCATCTCGCCTGGAGGGCAAAACCTCCTGGATTTTCTCGAGTTGCGGCAGGTGCTCTCGACTTACGACGGGGACCTCAGGGACCCGCTCTGGTGGCCTCAGGAAAGGCCAGTCCCCATGCGAGTTCCTCGGGGGCCACTCGGGATTCCTCTCCCGTCGATGCCGGGGCCTAAGACCTTGTGTGTAGTCGGGGCCGGAACCTGAGGATTCCTCTCCAGTGCTGACATGGAACTTGGGGTACTTCTGGAGTCTCCCCAGGGGAGTCAGTCATCCTCTCGAATGCGGGCATGCACCTGCGCTTTCCTCCAGAGCGGTAGCAGCAGTGTCACGCATTCCGCCGCGTGGATCAAAGGATCTATGGTTTTCCCTCGAATCTTTCCCACGAGGCTATCCCACAGGGCTGTCCCACGTGCACACGTGGTGGGAGTCGATCCTCGGCTTGAACGTCAAGGCAGTGCAGGGAAAACAGGTTCCTCTGGAATGGACTGACACATCTGGGGGACTCTTGGAATGGTGGCACGACCCTGGAGTTCCTCTCCCCTTTCCTGCGGAGAGCGCCTCCTCTTGAGATGCGACGGGAACGCCGGGAATTCTTTCCCTACGAAAGAGAGAAAGGATCCCTCATCTCGAGCTAGGAGGCGGAAACGGGGCTCTCCTGGATGTGTGCGGGACCCTCGTGCTTCCTCTCGAGTGGAGACGGGTATGTTGGGGAACTTCTTGAGTTGCAGCAAGGGTGTGAAGGACCCTTTGGAAGTTCCAGTGGTTAGATGTGATTAGCCTCGAGAAGCCTCAGCGGAAATGGGCCTCATCTCGCCTGGATTGCAAAACCTCCTGGATTTTCTCGAGTTGCGTCAGGTCCTCTTGACTTACGACGGGGACCTCAGGGACCCGCTCTGGTGGCCTCAGGAAAGGCCAGTCCCCATGCGAGTTCCTCGGGGGCCTCTCGGGATTCCTCTCCCGTCGATGCCGGGGCCTAAGACCTTGTGTGGAGTCGGGGCCGGAACCTGAGGATTCCTCTCCAGTGCTGACATGGATCTTGGGGTACTTCTGGAGTCTCCCCAGGGGAGTCAGTCCTCATCTCGAATGCGGGCATGCACTTGCGCTTTCCTCCAGAGCAGTAGCAGCAGTGTCGCACAGTACGCCGCGTGGATCAAAGGATCTATGGTTTTCCCTCGAGTCTTTCCCACGAGGCTTTCCCACGAGGCTTTCCCACAGGGCTGCCCACGTGCACACGTGGTGGGAGTCGATCCTCGGCTTGAACGTCAAGGCAGTACAGGGAAAAGAGGTTCCTCTGGAATAGACTGACACATCTGGGGTCTCTTGGAATGGTGGCACGACCCTGGAGTTCCTCTCGCCTTTCCTGTGGAGAGCGCCTCCTCTTGAGATGCGAAGGGAACGCCGGGAATTCTTTCCCTACGAAACAGGGAAAGGTTCCCTCATTTCGAGCTAGGAGGGGGAAACGGGGCTCCTCTGGATGTGTGCGGGACCCTCGTGCTTCCTCTCGAGTTTAGACGGGTATGTCGGGGAACTTCTTGAGTTGCAGCAAGGGTGTGAAGGACCCTTTGGAATTTCCAGTGATTAGATGTGATTAGCCTCGAGAAGCCTCAGCGGAAATGGGCCTCATCTCGCCTGGAGGGCAAAACCTCCTGGATTTTCTCGAGTTGCGGCAGGTGCTCTCGACTTACGACGGGGACGTCAGGGACCCGCTCTGGAGGCCTCAGGAAAGGCCAGTCCCCATGCGAGTTCCTCGGGGGCCTCTCGGGATTCCTCTCCCGTCGATGCCGGGGCCTAAAACCTTGTGTGGAGTCGGGGCCGGAACCTGAGGATTCCTCTCCAGTGCTGACATGGATCTTGGGGTACTTCTGGAGTCTCCCCAGGGGAGTCAGTCCTCGTCTCGAATGCGGGCATGCACTTGCGCTTTCCTCCAGAGCGGTAGCAGCAGTGTCACGCAGTCCGCCGCGTGGTTCAAAGGATCTATGGTTTTCCCTCGAGTCTTTCCCACGAGGCTTTCCCACAGGGCTGTCCCACGTGCACACGTGGTGGGAGTCGATCCTCGGCTTGAACGTCAAGGCAGTGCAGGGAAAACAGGTTCCTCTGGAATGGACTGACACATCTGGGGGTCTCTTGGAATGGTGGCACGACCCTGGAGTTCCTCTCGCCTTTCCTGTGGAGAGCGCCTCCTCTTGAGATGCGACGGGAACGCCGGGAATTCTTTCCCTACGAAACAGGGAAAGGATCCCTCATCTCGAGCTAGGGGGCGGAAACGGGGCTCCCCTGGATGTGTGCGGGACCCCACGTGCTTCCTCTCCAGTGGAGACGGGTATGTCGGGGAACTTCTCGAGTTGCAGCAAGGGTGTGAAGGACCCTTTGGAAGTTCCAGTGGTTAGATGTGATTAGCCTCGAGAAGCCTCAGCGGAAATGGGCCTCATCTCGCCTGGAGGGCAAAACTCCTGGATTTTCTCGAGTTGCGGCAGGTGCTCTCGACTTACGACGGGGACCTCAGGGACCCGCTCTGGAGGCCTCAGGAAAGGCCAGTCCCCATGCGAGTTCCTCGGGGGCCTCTCGGGATTCCTCTGCCGTCGATGCCGGGGCCTAAGACCTTGTGTGGAGTCGGGGCCGGAACCTGAGGATTCCTCTCCAGTGCTGACATGGATCTTGGGGTACTTCTGGAGTCTCCCCAGGGGAGTCAGTCCTCGTCTCGAATGCGGGCATGCACTTGCGCTTTCCTCCAGAGCGGTAGCAGCAGTGTCACGCAGTCCGCCGCGTGGATCAAAGGATCTATGATTTTCCCTCGAGTCTTTCCCACGAGGCTTTCCCACGAGGCTTTCCCACAGGGCTGTCCCACGTGCACACGTGGTGGGACTCGATCCTCGGCTTGAACGTCAAGGCAGTGCAGGGAAAACAGGTTCCTCTGGAATGGACTGACACATCTGGGGTCTCTTGGTATGGTGGCACGACCCTGGAGTTCCTCTCGCCTTTCCTGTGGAGAGCGCCTCCTCTTGAGATGCGACGGGAGCGCCGGGAATTCTTTCCCTACGAAACAGGGAAAGGATCCCTCATCTCGAGCTAGGAGGCGGAAACGGGGCTCCCCTGGATGTGTGCGGGACCCCACGTGCTTCCTCTCGAGTGGAGAGGGGTATGTCGCGGAACTGCTTGAGTTGCAGCAAGGGTGTGAAGGACCCTTTGGAAGTTCCAGTGGTTAGATGTGATTAGCCTCGAGAAGCCTCAGCGGAAATGGGCCTCATCTCGCCTGGAGGGCAAAACCTCCTGGATTTTCTCGAGTTGCGGCAGGTGCTCTCGAGTTACGACGGGGACCTCAGGGACCCGCTGTGGTGCCCTCAGGAAAGTCCAGTCCCCATGCGAGTTGCTCGGGGTCCTCTCGGGATTCCTCTCCCGTCGATGCCGGGCCTAAGACCTTGTGTGGAGTCGGGGCCGGAACCTGAGGATTCCTCTCCAGTGCTGACATGGATCTTGGGGTACTTCTGGAGTCTCCCCAGGGGAGTCAGTCCTCATCTCGAATGCCGGCATGCACTTGCGCTTTCCTCCAGAGCAGTAGCAGCAGTGTCGCGCAGTACGCCGCGTGGATCAAAGGATCTATGGTTTTCCCTCGAGTCTTTCCCACGAGGCTTTCCCACGAGGCTTTCCCACAGGGCTGCCCACGTTCACACGTGGTGGGAGTCGATCCTCGGCTTGAACGTCAAGGCAGTACAGGGAAAAGAGGTTCCTCTGGAATAGACTGACACATCTGGGGTCTCTTGGAATGGTGGCACGACCCTGGAGTTACTCTCGCCTTTCCTTTGTAGAGCGCCTCCTCTTGAGATGCGAAGGGAACGCCGGGAATTCTTTCCCTACGAAACAGGGAAAGGTTCCCTCATTTCGAGCTAGGAGGCGGAAACGGGGCTCCTCTGGATGTGTGCGGGACCCTCGTGCTTCCTCTCGAGTTTAGACGGGTATGTCGGGGAACTTCTTGAGTTGCAGCAAGGGTGTGAAGGACCCTTTGGAAGTTCCAGTGATTAGATGTGATTAGCCTCGAGAAGCCTCAGCGGAAATGGCCCTCATCTCGCCTGGAGGGCAAAACCTCCTGGATTTTCTCGAGTTGCGGCAGGTGCTCTCGACTTATGACGGGGACCTCAGGGACCCGCTCTGGTGGCCTCAGGAAAGGCCAGTCCCCATGCGAGTTCCTCGGGGGCCTCTTGGGATTCCTCTCCCGTCGATGCCGGGGTCTAAGACGTTGTGTGGAGACGGGGCCGAAACCTGAGGATTCCTCTCCAGTGCTGACATGGATCTTGGGGTACTTCTGGAGTCTCCCCAGGGGAGTCAGTCCTCGTCTCGAATGCGGGCATGCACTTGCGCTTTCCTCCAGAGCGGTAGCAGCAGTGTCACGCAGTCCGCCGCGTGGATCAAAGGATCTATGGTTTTCCCTCGAGTCTTTCCCACGAGGCTGTCCCAGGAGGCTTTCCCACAGGGCTGTTCCACGTGCACACGTGGTGGGAGTCGATCCTCGGCTTGAACGTCAATGCAGTGCAGGGAAACAGGTTCCTCTGGAATGGACTGACACATCTGGGGGTCTCTTGGAATGGTGGCACGACCCTGGAGTTCCTCTCCCCTTTCCTGTGGAGAGCGCCTCCTCTTGAGATGCGACGGGAACGCCGGGAATTCTTTCCCTACGAAACAGGGAAAGGATCCCTCATCTCGAGCTAGGAGGCGGAAACGGGGCTCCCCTGGATGTGTGCGGGACCCCACGTGCTTCCTCTCGAGTGGAGACGGGTATGTCGCGGAACTGCTTGAGTTGCAGCAAGGGTGTGAAGGACCCTTTGGAAGTTCCAGTGGTTAGATGTGATTAGCCTCGAGAAGCCTCAGCGGAAATGGGCCTCATCTCGCCTGGAGGGCAAAACCTCCTGGATTTTCTCGAGTTGCGGCAGGTGATCTCGACTTACGACTGGGACCTCAGGGACCCGCTCTGGTGGCCTCAGGAAAGGCCAGTCCCCATGCGAGTTCCTCGGGGGCCTCTCGGGATTCCTCTCCTGTCGATGCCGGGGCCTAAGACCTAGTGTGGAGTCGGGGCCCGAACCTGAGGATTCCTCTCTAGTGCTGACATGGATCTTGGGGTACTTCTGGAGTCTCCACAGGGGAGTCAGTCGTCGTCTCGAAAGCGGGCATGCACTTGCGCTTTCCTCCAGAGCGGTAGCAGCAGTGTCACGCAGTCCGCCGCGTGGATCAAAAGATCTATGGTTTTCCCTCGAGTCTTTCCCATGAGGCATTCCCACGAGGCTTTCCCACAGGGCTGTCCCACGTGCACACGTGGTGGGAGTCGATCCTCGGCTTGAACGTCAAGGCAGTGCAGGGAAAACAGATTCCTCTGGAATGGACTGACACAACTGGGGGTCTCTTGGAATGGTGCCACGACCCTGGAGTTCCTCTCGCCTTTCCTGTGGAGAGCGCCTCCTCTTGAGATGCGACGGGAACGCCGGGAATTCTTTCCCTACGAAACAGGGAAAGGATCCCTCATCTTGAGCTAGGAGGCGGAAACGGGGCTCCCCTGGATGTGTGCGGGACCCCACGTGCTTCCTCTCGAGTGGAGACGGGTATGTCGCGGAACTGCTTGAGTTGCAGCAAGGGTGTGAAAGACCCTTTGGAAGTTCCAGTGGTTAGATGTGATTAGCCTCGAGAAGCCTCAGCGGAAATGGGCCTCATCTCGCCTGGAGGGCAAAACCTCCTGGATTTTCTCGAGTTGCGGCAGGTGCTCTCGACTTACGACAGGGACCTCAGGGACCCGCTCTGGTGGCCTCACGAAAGACCAGTCCCCATGCGAGTTCCTCGGGGGCCTCTCGGGATTCCTCTCCCGTCGATGCCCGGGCCTAATACCTTGTGTGGAGTCGGGGCCGGAACCTGAGGATTCCTCTCCAGTGCTGACATGGATCTTGGGGTACTCCTGGAGTCTCCCCAGGGGAGTCAGTCCTCGTCTCGAATGCGGGCATGCACTTGCGCTTTCCTCCAGAGCGGTAGCAGCAGTGTCACGCAGTCCGCCGCGTGGATCAAAGGATCTATGGTTTTCCCTCGAGTCTTTCCCACGAGGCTTTCCCACGAGGCTTTCCCACAGGGCTGTCCCACGTGCACACGTGGTGGGAGTCGATCCTCGGCTTGAACGTCAAGGCAGTGCAGGGAAAACAGTTTCTTCTGGAATGGACTGACACATCTGGGGGACTCTTGGAATGGTGGCACGACCCTGGAGTTCCTCTCGCCTTTCCTGTGGAGAGCGCCCCCTCTTGAGATGCGACGGGAACGCCGGGAATTCTTTCCCTACGAAAAAGGGAAAGGATCCCTCATCTCGAGCTAGGAGGCGGAAACGGGGCTCCCCTGGATGTGTGGGGGACCCCACGTGCTTCCTCTCGAGTGGAGACGGGTATGTCGGGGAACTTCTTGAGTTGCAGCAAGGGTGTGAAGGACCCTTAGGAAGTTCCAGTGGTTAGACGTGATTAGCTTCGAGAAGCCTCAGGGGAAATGGGCCTCATCTCGCCTGGAGGGCAAAACCTCCTGGATTTTCTCGAGTTGCGGCAGGTGCTCTCGACTTACGATGGGGACCTCGGGGACCAGCTCTAGTGGACTCAGGAAAGGCCAGTCCCCTTGCGAGTTCCTCGGGGGCCTCTCGGGATTCCTCTCCCATCGATGCCGGGGACTAAGACCTTGTGTGGAGTCGGGGCCGGAACCTGAGGATTCATCTCCAGTGCTGACATGGATCTTGGGGTACTTCTGGAGTCTCCCCAGGGGAGTCAGTCCTCGTCTCGAATGCGGGCATGCACTTGCGCTTTCCTCCAGAGCGGTAGCAGCAGTGTCACGCAGTCCGCCGCGTGGATCAAAGGATCTATGGTTTTCCCTCGAGTCTTTCCCACGAGGCTTTCCCACGAGGCTTTCCCACAGGGCTGTCCCACGTGCACACGTGGTGGGAGTCGATCCTCGGCTTGAACATCAAGGCAGTGCAGGGAAAACAGGTTCCTCTGGAATGGACTGACACATCTGGGGGACTCTTGGAATGGTGGCACGACCCTGGAGTTCCTCTCGCCTTTCCTTTGGAGAGCGCCTCCTCTTGAGATGCGACAGGAACGCCGGGAATTATTTCCCTAAGAAACAGGGAAAGGATCCCTCATCTCGAGCTACGAGGCGGAAACGGGGCTCCCCTGGATGTGTGCGGGACCCCACGTGCTTCCTCTCGAGTGGAGACGGATATGTCGGGGAACTTCTTGAGTTGCAGCAAGGGTGTGAAGGACCCTTAGGAAGTTCCAGTGGTTAGACGTGATTAGCCTCGAGAAGCCTCAGCGGAAATTGGCCTCATCTCGCCTGGAGGGCAAACCTCCTGGATTTTCTCGAGTTACGGCAGGTGCTCTCGACTTACGACGGGGACCTCAGGGACCCGCTCAGGTGGCCTCAGGAAAGGCCAGTCCCCATGCGAGTTCCTCGGGGGCCTCTCGGGATTCCTCTCCCGTCGATGCCGGGGACTAAGACCTTGTGTGGAGTCGGGGCCGGAACCTGAGGTTTCCTCTCCAGTGCTGACATGGATCTTGGGGTACTTCTGGAGTCTCCCCAGGGGAGTCAGTCCTCGTCTCGAATGCGGGCATGCACTTGCGCTTTCCTCCAGAGCGGTAGCAGCAGTGTCACGCAGTCCGCCGCGTGGATCAAAGGATCTATGGTTTTCCCTCGAGTCTTTCCCACGAGGCTTTCCCACGAGGCTTTCCCACAGGGCTGTCCCACGTGAACACGTGGTGGGAGTCGATCCTCGGCTTGAACGTCAAGGCAGTGCAGGGAAAACAGGTTCCTCTGGAATGGACTGACACATCTGGGGGTCTCTTGGAATGGTGCCACGACCCTGGAGTTCCTCTCGCCTTTCCTGTGGAGAGCGCCTCCTCTTGAGATGCGACGGGAACGCCGGGAATTCTTTCCCTACGAAACAGGGAAAGGATCCCTCATCTCGAGCTAGGAGGCGGAAACGTGGCTCCCCTGGATGTGTGGGGGACCCCACGTGCTTCCTCTCGAGTGGAGACGGGTATGTCGGGGAACTTCTTGAGTTGCAGCAAGGGTGTGAAGGACCCTTAGGAAGTTCCAGTGGTTAGATGTGATTAGCCTCGAGAAGCCTCAGCGGAAATGGGCCTCATCTCGCCTGAGGGCAAAACCTCCTGGATTTTCTCGAGTTGCGGCAGGTGCTCTCGACTTACGACGGGGACCTCAGGGACCCGCTCTGGTGGCCTCAGGAAAGGCCAGTCCCCATGCGAGTTCCTCGGGGGCCTCTCGGGATTCCTCTCCCGTCGATGCCGGGGCCTAAGACCTTGTGTGGAGTCGGGGCCGGAACCTGAGGTTTCCTCTCCAGTGCTGACATGGATCTTGGGGTACTTCTGGAGTCTCCCCAGGGGAGTCAGTCCTCGTCTCGAATGCGGGCATGCACTTGCGCTTTCCTCCAGAGCGGTAGCAGCAGTGTCACGCAGTCCGCCGCGTGGATCAAAGGACCTATGGTTTTCCCTCGAGTCTGTCCCACGAGGCGTTCCCACGAGGCTTTCCCACAGGGCTGTCCCACGTGCACACGTGGTGGGAGTCGATCCTCCGCTTGAACGTCAAGGCAGTGCAGGGAAAACAGGTTCCTCTGGAATGGTCTGACCCATCTGGTGGTCTCTTGGAATGGTGGCACGACCCTGGAGTTCCTCTCGCCTTTCCTGTGGAGAGCGCCTCCTCTTGAGATGCGACGGGAACGCCGGGAATTCTTTCCCTACGAAACAGGGAAAGGATCCCTCATCTCGAGCCAGGAGGCGGAAACGGGGCTCCCCTGGATGTGTGGGGGACCCCACGTGCTTCCTCTCGAGTGGAGACGGGTATGTCGGGGAACTTCTTGAGTTGCAGCAAGGGTGTGAAGGACCCTTAGGAAGTTCCAGTGGTTAGACGTGATTAGCCTCGAGAAGCCTCAGCGGAAATGGGCCTCATCTCGCCTGGAGGGCAAAACCTCCTGGATTTTCTCGAGTTGCGGCAGGTGCTCTCGACTTACGACAGGGACCTCAGGGACCCGCTCTACTGGCCTCAGGAAAGGCCAGTCCCCTTGCGAGTTCCTCGGGGGCCTCTCGGGATTCCTCTCCCATCGATGCCGGGGACTAAGACCTTGTGTAGAGTCGGGGCCGGAACCTGAGGATTCCTCTCCAGTGCTGACATGGATCTTGGGGTACTTCTGGAGTCTCCCCAGGGGAGTCAGTCCTCGTCTCGAATGCGGGCATGCACTTGCGCTTTCCTCCAGAGCGGTAGCAGCAGTGTCACGCAGTCCGCCGCGTGGATCAAAGGATCTATGGTTTTCCCTCGAGTCTTTCCCACGAGGCTTTCCCACGAGGCTATCCCACAGGGCTGTCCCACGTGCACATGTGGTGGGATTCGATCCTCGGCTTGAACGTCAAGGCAGTGCAGGGAAAACAGGTTCCTCTGGAATGGCCTGACACATCTGGGGGATTCTTGGAATGGTGGCACGACCCTGGAGTTCCTCTCCCCTTTCCTGTGGAGAGCGCCTCCTCTTGAGATGCGACAGGAACGCCGGGAATTGTTTCCCTACGAAACAGGGAAAGGATCCCTCATCTCGAGCTAGGAGGCGGAAACGGGGCTCCCCTGGATTTTGCGGGACCCCACGTGCTTCCTCTCGAGTGGAGATGGTTATTTCGGGGAACTTCTTGAGTTGAAGCAAGGGTGTGAGGGACCCTTTGGAAGTTCCAGTGGTTAGATGTGATTAGCCTCGAGAAGCCTCAGCGGAAATGGGCCTTATCTCGCCTGGAGGGCGAAACCTCCTGGATTTTCTCGAGTGGCGGCAGGTGCTCTCGACTTACGACGGGGACCTCAGGGACCCGCTCTGGTGGCCTCAGGAAAGGCCAGTCCCCATGCGAGTTCCTCAGGGGCCTCTCGGGATTCCTCTCCCGTCGATGCCGGGGCCTAAGACCTTGTGTGGAGTCGGGGCCGGAACCTGAGGATTCCTCTCCAGTGCTGACATGGATCTTGGGGTACTTCTGGAGTCTCCCCAGGGGAGTCAGTCCTCGTCTCGAATGCGGGCATGCACTTGCGCTTTCCTCCAGAGCCGTAGCAGCAATGTCACGCAGTCCGCCGCGTGGATCAAAGGATCTATGGTTTTCTCTCGAGTCTTTCCCACGAGGCTTTCCCACGAGGCTTTCCCACAGGGCTGTCCCACGTGCACACGTGGTGGGAGTCGATCCTCGGCTTGAACGTCAAGGCAGTTCAGGGAAAACAGGTTCCTCTGTAATGGACTGACACATCTGGGGGTCTCTTGGAATGGTGCCACGACCCTGGAGTTCCTCTCCCCTTTCCTGTGGAGAGCGCCTCCTCTTGAGATGCGACGGGAACGCCGGGAATTCTTTCCCTACGAAACAGGGAAACGATCCCTCATCTCGAGCTAGGAGGCGGAAACGGGGCTCCCCTGGATGTTTGCGGGACCCCACGTGCTTCCTCGCGAGTGGAGACGAGTATGTCGGGGAACTGCTTGAGTTGCAGCAAGGGTGTGAAGGACCCTTTGGAAGTTGCAGTGGTTAGATGTGATTAGCATCGAGAAGCCTCAGCGGAAATGGGCCTCATCTCGCCTGGAGGGCAAAACCTCCTGGATTTTCTCGAGTTGCGGCAGGTGCTCTCGACTTACGACGGGGACCTCAGAGACCCGCTCTGGAGGCCTCAGGAAAGGCCAGTCCCCATGCGAGTTCCTCGGGGGCCTCTCGCGATTCCTCTCCCGTCGATTCCGGGGCGTAAGACCTTGTGTGGAGTCGGGGCCGGAACCTGAGGATTCCTCTCCAGTGCTGACATGGATCGTGGGGTACTTCTGGAGTCTCCCCAGGGGAGTCAGTCCTCGTCTCGAATGCGGGCATGCACTTGCGCTTTCCTCCAGAGCGGTAGCAGCAGTGTCACGCAGTCCGCCGCGTGGATCAAAGGATCTATGGTTTTCCCTCGAGTCTTTCCCACGAGGCTTTCCCACGAGGCTTTCCCACAGGGCTGTCCCACGTGCACACGTGGTGGGAGTCGATCCTCGGCTTGATCGTAAAGGCAGTGCAGGGAAAACAGGTTCCTCTGGAATGGACTGACACATCTGGGGGATTCTTGGAATGGTGGCACGACCCTGGAGTTCCTCTCGCCTTTCCTGTGGAGAGCGCCTCCTCTTGAGATGCGACAGGAACGCCGGGAATTGTTTCCCTACGAAACAGGGAAAGGATCCCTCATCTCGAGCTAGGAGGCGGAAACGGAGCTCCCCTGGATGTGTGCGGGACCCCACGTGCTTCCTCTCGAGTGGAGACGGATATGTCGGGGAACTTCTTGAGTTGCAGCAAGGGTGTGAAGGACCCTTAGGAAGTTCCAGTGGTTAGACGTGATTAGCCTCGAGAAGCCTCAGCGGAAATGGGCCTCATCTCGCCTGGAGGGCAAACCTCCTGGATTTTCTCGAGTTGCGGCAGGTGCTCTCGACTTACGACGGGGACCTCAGGGACCCGCTCTGGTGGCCTCAGGAAAGGCCAGTCCCCATGCGAGTTCCTCGGGGGCCTCTCGGGATTCCTCTCCCATCGATGCCGGGGCCTAAGACCTTGTGTGGAGTCGGGGCCGGAACCTGAGGATTCCTCTCCAGTGCTGACATGGATCTTGGGGTACTTCTGGAGTCTCCCCAGGGGAGTCAGTCCTCGTCTCGAATGCGGGCATGCACTTGCGCTTTCCTCCAGAGCCGTAGCAGCAATGTCACGCAGTCCGCCGCGTGGATCAAAGGATCTATGGTTTTCCCTCGAGTCTTTCCCACGAGGCTTTCCCACGAGGCTTTCCCACAGGGCTGTCCCACGTGCACACGAGGTGGGAGTCGATCCTCGGCTTGAACGTCAAGGCAGTTCAGGGAAAACAGGTTCCTCTGTAATGGACTGACACATCTGGGGGTCTCTTGAAATGGTGCCACGACCCTGGAGTTCCTCTCCCCTTTCCTGTGGAGAGGGCCTCCTCTTGAGATGCGACGGGAACGCCAGGAATTCTTTCCCTACGAAACAGGGAAACGATCCCTCATCTCGAGCTAGGAGGCGGAAACGGGGCTCCCCTGGATGTGTGCGGGACCCCACGTGCTTCCTCTCGAGTGGGGACGGGTATGTTGGGGAACTGCTTGAAGTGCAGCAAGGGTGTGAAGGACCCTTAGGAAGTTCCAGTGGTTAGACGTGATTAGCCTCGAGAAGCCTCAGCGGAAATGGGCCTCATCTCGCCTGGAGGGCAAAACCTCCTGGATTTTCTCGAGTTGCGGCAGGTGCTCTCGACTTACGACGGGGACCTCAGGGACCCGCTCTACTGGCCTCAGGAAAGGCCAGTCCCCTTGAGAGTTCCTCGGGGGCCTCTCGGGATTCCTCTCCCATCGATGCCGGGGACTAAGACCTTGTGTGGAGTCGGGGCCGGAACCTGAGGATTCCTCTCCAGTGCTGACATGGATCTTGGGGTACTTCTGGAGTCTCCCCAGGGGAGTCAGTCCTCGTCTCGAATGCGGGCATGCACTTGCGCTTTCCTCCAGAGAGGTAGCAGCAGTGTCACGCAGTCCGCCGCGTGGATCAAAGGATCTATGGTTTTCCCTCGGTCTTTCCCACGAGGCTTTCCCACGAGGCTTTCCCACAGGGCTGTCCCACGTGCACACGTGGTGGGAGTCGATCCTCGGCTTGAACGTCAAGGCAGTGCAGGGAAAACAGGTTCCTATGGAATGGACTGACCCATCTGGGGGACTCTTGGAATGGTGGCTCGACCCTGGAGTTCCTCTCGCCTTTCCTGTGGAAAGCGCCTCCTCTTGAGATGCGACAGGAACGCCGGAAATTCTTTCCCTACGAAACAGGGAAAGGATCCCTCATCTCGAGCTAGGAGGCGGAAACGGGGCTCCCCTGGATGTTTGCGGGACCCCACGTGCTTCCTCGCGAGTGGAGACGAGTATGTCGTGGAACTGCTTGAGTTGCAGCAAGGGTGTGAAGGACCCTTTGGAAGTTCCAGTGGTTAGATGTGATTAGCCTCGAGAAGCCTCAGCGTAAATGGGCCTCATCTCGCCTGGAGGGCAAAACCTCCTGGATTTTCTCGAGTGGCGGCAGGTGCTCTCGACTTACGACGGGGACCTCAGGGACCCGCTCTGGTGGCCTCAGGAAAGGCCAGTCCCCATGCGAGTTCCTGGGGGCCTCTCGGGATTCCTCTCCCGTCGATGCCGGGGACTAAGACCTTGTGTGGAGGCGGGGCCGGAACATGAGGATTCCAGTCCAGTGCTGACATGGATCTTGGGGTACTTCTGGAGTTTCCCCAGGGGAGTCAGTCCTCGTCTCGAATGCGGGCATGCACTTGCGCTTTCCTCCAGAGCCGTAGCAGCAGTGTCACGTAGTCCGCCGCGTGGATCAAAGGATCTATGGTTTTCTCTCGAGTCTTTCCCACGAGGCTTTCCCACGAGGCTTTCCCACATGTCTGTCCCACGTGCACACGTGGTGGGAGTCGATCCTCGGCTTGAACGTCAAGGCAGTGCAGGGAAAACAGGTTCCTCTGTAATGGACTGACACATCTGGGGGTCTCTTGGAATGGTGCCACGACCCTGGAGTTCCTCTCCCCTTTCCTGTGGAGAGCGCCTCCTCTTGAGATGCGACGGGAACGCCGGGAATTCTTTCCCTACGAAACAGGGAAACGATCCCTCATCTCGAGCTAGGAGGCGGAAACGGGGCTCCCCTGGATGTTTGCGGGACCCCACGTGCTTCCTCGCGAGTGGAGACGAGTATGTCGGGGAACTGCTTGAGTTGCAGCAAGGGTGTGAAGGACCCTTTGGAAGTTGCAGTGGTTAGATGTGATTAGCATCGAGAAGCCTCAGCGGAAATGGGCCTCATCTCGCCTGGAGGGCAAAACCTCCTGGATTTTCTCGAGTTGAGGCAGGTGCTCTCGACTTCCGACGGGGACCTCAGGGACCCGCTCTGGAGGCCTCAGGAAAGGCCAGTCCCCATGCGAGTTCCTCGGGGGCCTCTCGGGATTCCTCTCCCGTCGATGCCGGGGCCTAAGACCTTGTGTGGAGTCGGGGCCGGAACCTGAGGATTCCTCTCCAGTGCTGACATGGATCGTGGGGTACTTCTGGAGTCTCCCCAGGGGAGTCAGTCCTCGTCTCGAATGCGGGCATGCACTTGCGCTTTCCTCCAGAGCGGTAGCAGCAGTGTCACGCAGTCCGCCGCGTGGATCAAAGGATCTATGGTTTTCCCTCGAGTCTTTCCCACGAGGCTTTCCCACGAGGCTTTCCCACAGGGCTGTCCCACGTGCACACGTGGTGGGAGTCGATCCTCGGCTTGATCGTAAAGGCAGTGCAGGGAAAACAGGTTCCTCTGGAATGGACTGACACATCTGGGGGTCTCTTGGAATGGTGGCACGACCCTGGAGTTCCTCTCGCCTTTCCTGTGGAGAGCGCCTCCTCTTGAGATGCGACGGGAACGCCGGGAATTCTTTCCCTACGAAACAGGGAAAGGATCCCTCATCTCGAGCTAGGAGGCGGAAACGGGGCTCCCCTGGATGTGTGCGGGACCCTACGTGCTTCCTCTCGAGTGGAGACGGGTATGTCGGGGAACTGCTTGAGTTGCAGCAAGGGTGTGAAGGACCCTTTGGAAGTTCCAGTGGTTAGATGTGATTAGCCTCGAGAAGCCTCAGCGTAAATGGGCCTCATCTCGCCTGGAGGGCAAAACCTCCTGGATTTTCTCGAGTGGCGGCAGGTGCTCTCGACTTACGACGGGGACCTCAGGGACCCGCTCTGGTGGCCTCAGGAAAGGCCAGTCCCCATGCGAGTTCCTCGGGGGCCTCTCGGGATTCCTTTCCCGTCGATGCCGGGGCCTAAGACCTTGTGTGGAGTCGGGGCCGGAACCTGAGGATTCCTCTCCAGTGCTGACATGGATCTTGGGGTACTTCTGGAGTCTCCACAGGGGAGTCAGTCCTCGTCTCGAATGCGGGCATGCACTTGCGCTTTCCTCCAGAGCGGTAGCAGCAGTGTCACGCAGTCCGCCACGTGGATCAAAGGATCTTTGGTTTTCCCTCGAGTCTTTCCCACGAGGCTTTCCCACGAGGCTTTCCCACAGGGCTGTCCCACGTGAACACGTGGTGGGAGTCGATCCTCGGCTTGAACGTCAAGGCAGTGCAGGGAAAACAGGTTCCTCTGGAATGGACTGACACATCTGGGGGTCTCTTGGAATGGTGGCACGACCCTGGAGTTCCTTTCCCCTTTCCTGTGGAGAGCGCCTCCTCTTGAGATGCGACGGGAACGCCGGGAATCTTTCCCTACGAAACAGGGAAAGGATCCCTCATCTCGAGCTAGGAGGCGGAAACGGGGCTCCAATGGATGTGTGCGGGACCCCACGTGCTTCCTCTCGAGTGGAGACGGGTATGTCGGGGAACCTCTTGAGTTGCAGCAAGGGTGTGATGGACCCTTACGAAGTTCCAGTGGTTAAATATGATTAGCCTCGAGAAGCCTCAGCGGAAATGGGCCTCATCTCGCCTGGAAGGCAAAACCTCCTGGATTTTCTCGAGTTGTGGCAGGTGCTCTCGACTTACGACGGGAACCTCAGGGACCCGCTCTGATGGCCGCAGGAAAGGCCAGTCCCCATGCGAGTTCCTCGGGGGCCTCTCGGGATTCCTCTCCCGTCGATGCCGTGGCCTAAGACCTTGTGTGGAGTCGGGGCCGGAACCTGAGGATTCCTCTCCAGTGCTGACATAGATCTTGGGGTACTTCTGGAGTCTCCCCAGGGGAGTCAGTCCTCGTCTCGAATGCGGGCATGCAATTGCGCTTTCCTTCAGAGCGGTAGCAGCAGTGTCACGCAGTCCGCCGCGTGGATCAAAGGATCTATGGTTTTCCCTCGAGTCTTTCCCACGAGGCTTTCCCACGAGGCTTTCCCACGAGGCTTTCCCACAGGGCTGTCCCACGTGCACACGTGGTGGGAGTCGATCCTCGGCTTGAACGTCAAGGCAGTGCAGGGAAAACAGGTTCCTCTGGAATGGACTGACACATCTGTGGGTCTCTTGGAATCGTGGCACGACCCTGGAGTTCCTCTCCCCTTTCCTGTGGAGAGCGCCTCCTCTTGAGATGCGACGGGAACGCCGGGAATTCTTTCCCTACGAAACAGGGAAAGGATCCCTCATCTCGAGCTAGGAGGCTGAAACGGGGCTCCCCTGGATGTGTGCGGGACCCCACGTGCTTCCTCTCGAGTGGAGAAGGGTATGTCGGGGAACTTCTTGAGTTGCAGCAAGGGTGTGAAGGACCCTTAGGAAGTTCCCGTAGTTAGACGTGATTAGCCTCGAGAAGCCTCAGCGGAAATGGGCCTCATCTCGCCTGGAGGGCAAAACCTCCTGGATTTTCTCGAGTTGCGGCAGGTGCTCTCGACTTACGACGGGGACCTCAGGGACCCGCTCTGGTGGCCTCAGGAAAGGCCAGTCCCCATGCGAGTTCCTCGGGGGCCTCTCGGGATTCCTCTCCCGTCGATGCCGGGGCCTAAGACCTTGTGTGGAGTCGGGGCCGGAACCTGAGGATTCCTCTCCAGTGCTGACATGGATCTTGGGGTACTTCTGGAGTCTCCACAGGGGAGTCAGTCCTCGTCTCGAATGCGGGCATGCACTTGCGCTTTCCTCCAGAGCGGTAGCAGCAGTGTCACGCAGTCCGCCGCGTGGATCAAAGGATCTATGGTTTTCCCTCGAGTCTTTCCCACGAGGCTTTCCCACGAGGCTTTCCCACAGGGCTGTCCCACGTGCACACGTGGTGGGACTCGATCCTCGGCTTGAAAGTCAAGGCAGTGCAGGGAAAACAGGTTCCTCTGGAATGGACTGACACATCTGGGGGTCTCTTGGAATGGTGGCACGACCCTGGAGTTCCTCTCGCCTTTCCTGTGGAGAGCGCCTCCTCTTGAGATGCGACGGGAACGCCGGGAATTCTTTCCCTACGAAAGAGAGAAAGGATCCCTTATCTCGAGCTAGGAGGCGGAAACGGGGCTCCCCTGGATGTGTGCGTGACCCTCGTGCTTCCTCTCGAGGGAGACGGGTATGTCGGGGAACTTCTTGAGTTGCAGCAAGGGTGTGAAGGACCCTTTGGAAGTTGCAGTGGTTAGATGTGATTAGCCTCGAGAAGCCTCAGCGGAAATGGGCCTCATCTCACCTGGAGGGCAAAACCTCCTGGATTTTCTCGAGTTGCGGCAGGTGCTCTCGACTTACGACGGGGACCTCAGGGACCCGCTCTGGTGGCCTCAGGAAAGGCCAGTCCCCATGCGAGTTCCTCGCGGGCCTCTCGGGATTCCTCTCCCGTCGATGACGGGGCCTAAGACCTTGTGTGGAGTCGGGGCCGGAACGTGAGGATTCCTCTCCAGTGCTGACATGGATCTTGGGGTACTTCTGGAGTCTCCCCAGGGGAGTAAGTCCTCGTCTCGAATGCGGGCATGCACTTGCGCTTTCCTCCAGATCGGTAGCAGCAGTGTCACGCAGTCCGCCGCGTGGATCAAAGGATCTATGGTTTTCTCTCTAGTCTTTCCCACGAGGCTTTCCCACGAGGCTTTCCCACAGGGCTGTCCCACGGGTACACGTGGTGGGAGTCGATCCGCGGCTTGAACGTCAAGGCAGTGCAGGTCAAACAGGTTCCTCTGGAATGGACTGACACATCTGGGGGACTCTTGGACTGGTGGCACGACCCTGGAGTTCCTCTCGCCTTTCCTGTGGAGAGCGCCTCCTCTTGAGATGCGACGGGAACGCCGGGAATTCTTTCCCTACGAAACAAGGAAAGGATCCCTCATCTCGAGCTAGGAGGTGGAAACGGGGCTCCCCTGGATGTGTGCGGGACCCCACGGGCTTCCTCTCGAGTGAAGACGGGTATGTCGGGGAACTTCTTGAGTTGCAGCAAGGGTGTGAAGGACCCTTTGGAAGTTCCAGTGGTTAGATGTGATTAGCCTCGAGAAGCCTCAGCGGAAATGGGCCTCATCTCGCCTGGAGGGCAAAACCTCCTGGATTTTCTCGAGTTGCGGCAGGTGCTCTCGACTTACGACGGGGACCACAGGGACCCTCTCTGGTGGCCTCAGGAAAGGCCAGTCCCCATGCGAGTTCCTCGGGGGCCTCACGGGATTCCTCTCCCGTCGATGCCGGGGCCTAAGACCTTGTGTGGAGTCGGGGCCGGAACCTGAGGATTCCTCTCCAGTGCTGACATGGATCTTGGGGTACTTCTGGAGTCTCCCCAGGGGAGTCAGTCCTCGTCTCGAATGCGGGCATGCACTTGCGCTTTCCTCCAGAGCGGTAGCAGCAGTGTCACGCAGTCCGCCGCGTGGATCAAAGGATCTATGGTTTTCCCTTGAGTCTTTCCCACGAGGCTTTCCCACGAGGCTTTCCCACAGGGCTGTCCCACGTGCACACGTGGTGGGAGTCGATCCTCGGCTTGAACGTCAAGGCAGTGCAGGGAAAACAGGTTCCTCTGTAATGGACTGACACATCTGGGGGACTCGTGGAATGGTGGCACGACCCTGGATTTCCTCTCGCCTTTACTGTGAAGAGCGCCTCCTCTTGAGATGCGACGGGAACGCCGGGAATTCTTTCCCTACGAAACAGGGAAATGATCCCTCATCTCGAGCTAGGAGGCGGATACGGGGCTCCCCTGGATGTGTGCGGTACCCTCGTGCTTCCTCTCGAGTGGAGACGGGTATGTCGCGGAACTGCTTGAGTTGCAGCAAGGGTGTGAAGGACCCTTTGAAAGTTCCACTCGTTAGATGTGATTAGCCTCGAGAAGCCTCAGCGGAAATGGGCCTCATCTCGCCTGGAGGGCAAAACCTCCTGGATTTTCTCGAGTTGCGGCAGGTGCTCTCGACTTACGACGGGGACCTCAGGGACCCGCTCTGGTGGCCTCAGGAAAGGCCAGTCCCCATGCGAGTTCCTCGGGGGCCTCTCGGGATTCCTCTCCCGTCGATGCCGGGGCCTAAGACCTTGTGTGGATTCGGCGCCGGAACCTGAGGATTCCTCTCCAGTGCTGACATGGATCTTGGGGTATTTCTGGAGTCTCCCCAGGGGAGTCAGTCCTCGTCTCGAATGCGGGCATGCACTTGCGCTTTCCTCCAGAGCGGAAGCAGCAGTGTCACGCAGTCCGCCGCGTGGATCAAAGGATCTATGGTTTTCCCTCGAGTCTTTCCCACGAGGCTTTCCCACGAGGCTTTCCCACAGGGCTGTCCCACGTGCACACGTGGTGGGAGTCGATCCTCGGCTTGAACGTCAAGGCAGTGCAGGGAAAACAGATTCCTCTGTAATGGAGTGACACATCTGGGGGACTCGTGGAATGGTGGCACGACCCTGGAGTTCCTCTCGCCTTTCCTGTGGAGAGCGCCTCCTCTTGAGATGGGACGGGAACGCCGGGAATTCTTTCCCTACGAAACAGGGAAAGGATCCCTCATCTCGAGCTAGGAGGCGGAAACGGGGCTCCCCTGGATGTGTGCGGGACCCCACGTGCTTCCTCTCGAGTGGGGACGGGTATGTCGGGGAACTGCTTGAGTTGCAGCAAGGGTGTGAAGGACCCTTTGGAAGTTCCAGTGGTTAGATGTGATTAGCCTCGAGAAGCCTCAGCGGAAATGGGCCTCATCTCGCCTGGAGGGCAAAACCTCCTGGATTTTCTCGAGTTGCGGCAGGTGCTCTCGACTTACGACGGGGACCTCAGGGACCCGCTCTGGTGGCCTCAGGAAAGGCCAGTCCCCATGCGAGTTCCTCGGGGGCCTCTCGGGATTCTTCTCCCGTCGATGCCGGGGCCTAAGACCTTGTGTGGAGTCGGGGTTGGAACCTGAGGATTCCTCTCCAGTGCTGACATGGATCTTGGGGTACTTCTGGAGTCTCCCCAGGGGAGTCAGTCCTCGTCTCGAATGCGGGCATGCACTTGTGCTTTCTCCAGAGCATTAGCAGCAGTGTCACGCAGCCCGCCGCGTGGATCAAAGGATCTATGGTTTTCCCTCGAGTCTTTCCCACGAGGCTTTCCCACGAGGCTTTCCCACAGGGCTGTCCCACGTGCACACGTGGTGGGAGTCGATCCTCGGCTTGAACGTCAAGGCAGTGCAGGGAAAACAGGTTCCTCTGGAATGGACTGACACATCTGTGGGTCTCTTGGAATCGTGGCACGACCCTGGAGTTCCTCTCCCCTTTCCTGTGGAGAGCGCCTCCTCTTGAGATGCGACGGGAACGCCGGGAATTCTCTCCCTACGAAACAGGGAAAGGATCCCTCATCTCGAGCTAGGAGGCGGAAACGGGGCTCCCCTGGATGTGTGCGGGACCCCACGTGCTTCCTCTCGAGTGGAGAAGGGTATGTCGGGGAACTTCTTGAGTTGCAGCAAGGCTGTGAAGGACCCTTAGGAAGTTCCAGTTGTTAGACGTGATTAGCCTCGAGAAGCCTCAGCGGAAATGGGCCTCATCTCGCCTGGAGGGCAAAACCTCCTGGATTTTCTCGAGTTGCGGCAGGTGCTCTCGACTTACGACGGGGACCTCAGGGACCCGCTCTGGTGGCCTCAGGAATGGCCAGTCCCCATGCGAGTTCCTCGGGGGCCTCTCGGGATTCCTCTCCCATCGATGCCGGGGCCTAAGACCTTGTGTGGAGTCGGGGCCGGAACCTGAGGATTCCTCTCCAGTGCTGACATGGATCTTGGGGTACTTCTGGAGTCTCCACAGGGGAGTCAGTCCTCGTCTCGAATGCGGGCATGCACTTGCGCTTTCCTCCAGAGCGGTAGCAGCAGTGTCACGCAGTCCGCCGCGTGGATCAAAGGATCTTTGGTTTTCCCTCGAGTCTTTCCCACGAGGCTTTCCCAAGAGGCTTTCCCACAGGGCTGTCCCACGTGCACACGTGGTGGGAGTCGATCCTTGGCTTGAACGTCAAGGCAGTTTAGGGAAAACAGGTTCCTCTGGAATGGACTGACCCATCTGGTGGACTCTTGGAATGGTGGCACGACCCTGGAGTTCCTCTCGCCTTTCCTGTGGAGAGCGCCTCCTCTTGAGATGCGATGGGAACCCCGGGAATTTTTTCCCTACCAAACAGGGATAGGATCCCTCACCTCGAACTAGGAGGCGGATACGGGGCTCCCCTGCTTGTGTGCGGCACCCCACGTGCTTCCTTTCGAGTGGAGACGGGTATGTCGCGGAACTGCTTGAGTTGCAGCAAGGGTGTGATGGACCCTTAGGAAGTTCCAGTGGTTAGACGTGATTAGCCTCGAGAAGCCTCAGCGGAAATGGGCCTCATCTCGCCTGGAAGGCAAAACCTCCTGGATTTTCTCGAGTTGTGGCAGGTGCTCTCGACTTACGACGGGAACCTCAGGGACCCGCTCTGATGGCCGCAGGAAAGGCCAGTCCCCATGCGAGTTCCTCGGGGGCCTCTCGGGATTCCTCTCCCGTCGATGCCGTGGCCTAAGACCTTGTGTGGAGTCGGGGCCGGAACCTGAGGATTCCTCTCCAGTGCTGACATAGATCTTGGGGTACTTCTGGAGTCTCCCCAGGGGAGTCAGTCCTCGTCTCGAATGCGGGCATGCAATTGCGCTTTCCTTCAGAGCGGTAGCAGCAGTGTCACGCAGTCCGCCGCGTGGATCAAAGGATCTATGGTTTTCCCTCGAGTCTTTCCCACGAGGCTTTCCCACGAGGCTTTCCCACGAGGCTTTCCCACAGGGCTGTCCCACGTGCACACGTGGTGGGAGTCGATCCTCGGCTTGAACGTCAAGGCAGTGCAGGGAAAACAGGTTCCTCTGGAATGGACTGACACATCTGTGGGTCTCTTGGAATCGTGGCACGACCCTGGAGTTCCTCTCCCCTTTCCTGTGGAGAGCGCCTCCTCTTGAGATGCGACGGGAACGCCGGGAATTCTTTCCCTACGAAACAGGGAAAGGATCCCTCATCTCGAGCTAGGAGGCTGAAACGGGGCTCCCCTGGATGTGTGCGGGACCCCACGTGCTTCCTCTCGAGTGGAGAAGGGTATGTCGGGGAACTTCTTGAGTTGCAGCAAGGGTGTGAAGGACCCTTAGGAAGTTCCCGTAGTTAGACGTGATTAGCCTCGAGAAGCCTCAGCGGAAATGGGCCTCATCTCGCCTGGAGGGCAAAACCTCCTGGATTTTCTCGAGTTGCGGCAGGTGCTCTCGACTTACGACGGGGACCTCAGGGACCCGCTCTGGTGGCCTCAGGAAAGGCCAGTCCCCATGCGAGTTCCTCGGGGGCCTCTCGGGATTCCTCTCCCGTCGATGCCGGGGCCTAAGACCTTGTGTGGAGTCGGGGCCGGAACCTGAGGATTCCTCTCCAGTGCTGACATGGATCTTGGGGTACTTCTGGAGTCTCCCCAGGGGAGTCAGTCCTCGTCTCGAATGCGGGCATGCACTTGCGCTTTCCTCCAGAGCGGTAGCAGCAGTGTCACGCAGTCCGCCGCGTGGATCAAAGGATCTATGGTTTTCCCTCGAGTCTTTCCCACGAGGCTTTCCCACGAGGCTTTCCCACAGGGCTGTCCCACGTGCACACGTGGTGGGACTCGATCCTCGGCTTGAAAGTCAAGGCAGTGCAGGGAAAACAGGTTCCTCTGGAATGGACTGACACATCTGGGGGTCTCTTGGAATGGTGGCACGACCCTGGAGTTCCTCTCGCCTTTCCTGTGGAGAGCGCCTCCTCTTGAGATGCGACGGGAACGCCGGGAATTCTTTCCCTACGAAAGAGAGAAAGGATCCCTTATCTCGAGCTAGGAGGCGGAAACGGGGCTCCCCTGGATGTGTGCGTGACCCTCGTGCTTCCTCTCGAGGGAGACGGGTATGTCGGGGAACTTCTTGAGTTGCAGCAAGGGTGTGAAGGACCCTTTGGAAGTTGCAGTGGTTAGATGTGATTAGCATCGAGAAGCCTCAGCGGAAATGGGCCTCATCTCACCTGGAGGGCAAAACCTCCTGGATTTTCTCGAGTTGCGGCAGGTGCTCTCGACTTACGACGGGGACCTCAGGGACCCGCTCTGGTGGCCTCAGGAAAGGCCAGTCCCCATGCGAGTTCCTCGGGGGCCTTTCGGGATTCCTCTCCCGTCGATGCCGGGGCCTAAGACCTTGTGTGGAGTCGGGGCCGGAACGTGAGGATTCCTCTCCAGTGCTGACATGGATCTTGGGGTACTTCTGGAGTCTCCCCAGGGGAGTAAGTCCTCGTCTCGAATGCGGGCATGCACTTGCGCTTTCCTCCAGATCGGTAGCAGCAGTGTCACGCAGTCCGCCGCGTGGATCAAAGGATCTATGGTTTTCTCTCTAGTCTTTCCCACGAGGCTTTCCCACGAGGCTTTCCCACAGGGCTGTCCCACGGGTACACGTGGTGGGAGTCGATCCGCGGCTTGAACGTCAAGGCAGTGCAGGTCAAACAGGTTCCTCTGGAATGGACTGACACATCTGGGGGACTCTTGGAATGGTGGCACGACCCTGGAGTTCCTCTCGCCTTTCCTGTGGAGAGCGCCTCCTCTTGAGATGCGACGGGAACGCCGGGAATTCTTTCCCTACGAAACAAGGAAAGGATCCCTCATCTCGAGCTAGGAGGTGGAAACGGGGCTCCCCTGGATGTGTGCGGGACCCCACGGGCTTCCTCTCGAGTGAAGACGGGTATGTCGGGGAACTTCTTGAGTTGCAGCAAGGGTGTGAAGGACCCTTTGGAAGTTCCAGTGGTTAGATGTGATTAGCCTCGAGAAGCCTCAGCGGAAATGGGCCTCATCTCGCCTGGAGGGCAAAACCTCCTGGATTTTCTCGAGTTGCGGCAGGTGCTCTCGACTTACGACGGGGACCACAGGGACCCTCTCTGGTGGCCTCAGGAAAGGCCAGTCCCCATGCGAGTTCCTCGGGGGCCTCACGGGATTCCTCTCCCGTCGATGCCGGGGCCTAAGACCTTGTGTGGAGTCGGGGCCGGAACCTGAGGATTCCTCTCCAGTGCTGACATGGATCTTGGGGTACTTCTGGAGTCTCCCCAGGGGAGTCAGTCCTCGTCTCGAATGCGGGCATGCACTTGCGCTTTCCTCCAGAGCGGTAGCAGCAGTGTCACGCAGTCCGCCGCGTGGATCAAAGGATCTATGGTTTTCCCTTGAGTCTTTCCCACGAGGCTTTCCCACGAGGCTTTCCCACAGGGCTGTCCCACGTGCACACGTGGTGGGAGTCGATCCTCGGCTTGAACGTCAAGGCAGTGCAGGGAAAACAGGTTCCTCTGTAATGGACTGACACATCTGGGGGACTCGTGGAATGGTGGCACGACCCTGGAGTTCCTCTCGCCTTTACTGTGAAGAGCGCCTCCTCTTGAGATGCGACGGGAACGCCGGGAATTCTTTCCCTACGAAACAGGGAAATGATCCCTCATCTCGAGCTAGGAGGCGGATACGGGGCTCCCCTGGATGTGTGCGGTACCCTCGTGCTTCCTCTCGAGTGGAGACGGGTATGTCGCGGAACTGCTTGAGTTGCAGCAAGGGTGTGAAGGACCCTTTGAAAGTTCCACTCGTTAGATGTGATTAGCCTCGAGAAGCCTCAGCGGAAATGGGCCTCATCTCGCCTGGAGGGCAAAACCTCCTGGATTTTCTCGAGTTGCGGCAGGTGCTCTCGACTTACGACGGGGACCTCAGGGACCCGCTCTGGTGGCCTCAGGAAAGGCCAGTCCCCATGCGAGTTCCTCGGGGGCCTCTCGGGATTCCTCTCCCGTCGATGCCGGGGCCTAAGACCTTGTGTGGATTCGGCGCCGGAACCTGAGGATTCCTCTCCAGTGCTGACATGGATCTTGGGGTACTTCTGGAGTCTCCCCAGGGGAGTCAGTCCTCGTCTCGAATGCGGGCATGCACTTGCGCTTTCCTCCAGAGCGGAAGCAGCAGTGTCACGCAGTCCGCCGCGTGGATCAAAGGATCTATGGTTTTCCCTCGAGTCTTTCCCACGAGGCTGAACCACGAGGCTTTCCCACAGGGCTGTCCCACGTGCACACGTGGTGGGAGTCGATCCTCGGCTTGAACGTCAAGGCAGTGCAGGGAAAACAGATTCCTCTGTAATGGAGTGACACATCTGGGGGACTCGTGGAATGGTGGCACGACCCTGGAGTTCCTCTCGCCTTTCCTGTGGAGAGCGCCTCCTCTTGAGATGGGACGGGAACGCCGGGAATTCTTTCCCTACGAAACAGGGAAAGGATCCCTCATCTCGAGCTAGGAGGCGGAAACGGGGCTCCCCTGGATGTGTGCGGGACCCCACGTGCTTCCTCTCGAGTGGGGACGGGTATGTCGGGGAACTGCTTGAGTTGCAGCAAGGGTGTGAAGGACCCTTTGGAAGTTCCAGTGGTTAGATGTGATTAGCCTCGAGAAGCCTCAGCGGAAATGGGCCTCATCTCGCCTGGAGGGCAAAACCTCCTGGATTTTCTCGAGTTGCGGCAGGTGCTCTCGACTTACGACGGGGACCTCAGGGACCCGCTCTGGTGGCCTCAGGAAAGGCCAGTCCCCATGCGAGTTCCTCGGGGGCCTCTCGGGATTCTTCTCCCGTCGATGCCGGGGCCTAAGACCTTGTGTGGAGTCGGGGTTGGAACCTGAGGATTCCTCTCCAGTGCTGACATGGATCTTGGGGTACTTCTGGAGTCTCCCCAGGGGAGTCAGTCCTCGTCTCGAATGCGGGCATGCACTTGTGCTTTCTCCAGAGCATTAGCAGCAGTGTCACGCAGCCCGCCGCGTGGATCAAAGGATCTATGGTTTTCCCTCGAGTCTTTCCCACGAGGCTTTCCCACGAGGCTTTCCCACAGGGCTGTCCCACGTGCACACGTGGTGGGAGTCGAACCTCGGCTTGAACGTCAAGGCAGTGCAGGGAAAACAGGTTCCTCTGGAATGGACTGACACATCTGTGGGTCTCTTGGAATCGTGGCACGACCCTGGAGTTCCTCTCCCCTTTCCTGTGGAGAGCGCCTCCTCTTGAGATGCGACGGGAACGCCGGGAATTCTTTCCCTACGAAACAGGGAAAGGATCCCTCATCTCGAGCTAGGAGGCGGAAACGGGGCTCCCCTGGATGTGTGCGGGACCCCACGTGCTTCCTCTCGAGTGGAGAAGGGTATGTCGGGGAACTTCTTGAGTTGCAGCAAGGCTGTGAAGGACCCTTAGGAAGTTCCAGTTGTTAGACGTGATTAGCCTCGAGAAGCCTCAGCGGAAATGGGCCTCATCTCGCCTGGAGGGCAAAACCTCCTGGATTTTCTCGAGTTGCGGCAGGTGCTCTCGACTTACGACGGGGACCTCAGGGACCCGCTCTGGTGGCCTCAGGAATGGCCAGTCCCCATGCGAGTTCCTCGGGGGCCTCTCGGGATTCCTCTCCCATCGATGCCGGGGCCTAAGACCTTGTGTGGAGTCGGGGCCGGAACCTGAGGATTCCTCTCCAGTGCTGACATGGATCTTGGGGTACTTCTGGAGTCTCCACAGGGGAGTCAGTCCTCGTCTCGAATGCGGGCATGCACTTGCGCTTTCCTCCAGAGCGGTAGCAGCAGTGTCACGCAGTCCGCCGCGTGGATCAAAGGATCTTTGGTTTTCCCTCGAGTCTTTCCCACGAGGCTTTCCCAAGAGGCTTTCCCACAGGGCTGTCCCACGTGCACACGTGGTGGGAGTCGATCCTTGGCTTGAACGTCAAGGCAGTTTAGGGAAAACAGGTTCCTCTGGAATGGACTGACCCATCTGGTGGACTCTTGGAATGGTGGCACGACCCTGGAGTTCCTCTCGCCTTTCCTGTGGAGAGCGCCTCCTCTTGAGATGCGATGGGAACCCCGGGAATTTTTTCCCTACCAAACAGGGATAGGATCCCTCACCTCGAACTAGGAGGCGGATACGGGGCTCCCCTGCTTGTGTGCGGCACCCCACGTGCTTCCTTTCGAGTGGAGACGGGTATGTCGCGGAACTGCTTGAGTTGCAGCAAGGGTGTGATGGACCCTTAGGAAGTTCCAGTGGTTAGACGTGATTAGCCTCGAGAAGCCTCATTGGAAATGGGCCTCATCTCGCCTGGAGGGCAAAACCTCCTGGATTTTCTCGAGTTGCGGCAGGTGCTCTCGACTTACGACGGGGACCTCAGGGACCCGCTCTGGTGGCTTCAGGAAAGGCCAGTCCCCATGCGAGTTCCTCGGGGGCCTCTCGGGATTCCTCTCCCGTCGATGCCGGGGCCTAAGACCTTGTGTGGAGTCGGGGCCGGAACCTGAGGATTCCTCTCCAGTGCTGACATGGATCTTGGGGTACTTCTGGAGTCTCCCCAGGGGAGTCAGTCCTCGTCTCGAATGCGGGCATGCACTTGCGCTTTCCTCCAGAGCGGTAGCAGCAGTGTCACGCAGTCCGCCGCGTGGATCAAAGGATCTATGGTTTTCCCTCGAGTCTTTCCCACGAGGCTTTCCCACGAGGCTTTCCCACAGGGCTGTCCCACGGGTACACGTGGTGGGAGTCGATCCGCGACTTGAACGTCAAGGCAGTGCAGGTCAAACAGGTTCCTCTGGAATGGACTGACACATCTGGGGGACTCTTGGAATGGAGGCACGACCCTGGAGTTCCTCTCGCCTTTCCTGTGGAGAGCGCCTCCTCTTGAGATGCGACGGGAACGCCGGGAATTCTTTCCCTACGAAACAAGGAAAGGATCCCTCATCTCGAGCTAGGAGGTGGAAACGGGGCTCCCCTGGATGTGTGCGGGACCCCACGTGCTTCCTCTCGAGTGAAGACGGGTATGTCGGGGAACTTCTTGAGTTGCAGCAAGGGTGTGAAGGACCCTTTGGAAGTTCCAGTGGTTAGATGTGATTAGCCTCGAGAAGCCTCAGCGGAAATGGGCCTCATCTCGCCTGGAGGGCAAAACCTCCTGGATTTTCTCGAGTTGCGGCAGGTGCTCTCGACTTACGACGGGGACCACAGGGACCCTCTCTGGTGGCCTCAGGAAAGGCCAGTCCCCATGCGAGTTCCTCGGGGGCCTCACGGGATTCCTCTCCCGTCGATGCCGGGGCCTAAGACCTTGTGTGGAGTCGGGGCCGGAACCTGAGGATTCCTCTCCAGTGCTGACATGGATCTTGGGGTACTTCTGGAGTCTCCCCAGGGGAGTCAGTCCTCGTCTCGAATGCGGGCATGCACTTGCGCTTTCCTCCAGAGCGGTAGCAGCAGTGTCACGCAGTCCGCCGCGTGGATCAAAGGATCTATGGTTTTCTCTCGAGTCTTTCCCACGAGGCTTTCCCACGAGGCTTTCCCACAGGGCTGTCCCACGGGTACACGTGGTGGGAGTCGATCCGCGACTTGAAAGTCAAGGCAGTGCAGGTCAAACAGGTTCCTCTGGAATGGACTGACACATCTGGGGGACTCTTGGAATGGTGGCACGACCCTGGAGTTCCTCTCGCCTTTCCTGTGGAGAGCGCCTCCTCTTGAGATGCGACGGGAACGCCGGGAATTCTTTCCCTACGAAACAAGGAAAGGATCCCTCATCTCGAGCTAGGAGGTGGAAACGGGGCTCCCCTGGATGTGTGCGGGACCCCACGTGCTTCCTCTCGAGTGAAGACGGGTATGTCGGGGAACTTCTTGAGTTGCAGCAAGGGTGTGAAGGACCCTTTGGAAGTTCCAGTGGTTAGATGTGATTAGCCTCGAGAAGCCTCAGCGGAAATGGGCCTCATCTCGCCTGGAGGGCAAAACCTCCTGGATTTTCTCGAGTTGCGGCAGGTGCTCTCGACTTACGACGGGGACCACAGGGACCCTCTCTGGTGGCCTCAGGAAAGGCCAGTCCCCATGCGAGTTCCTCGGGGGCCTCACGGGATTCCTCTCCCGTCGATGCCGGGGCCTAAGACCTTGTGTGGAGTCGGGGTCGGAACCTGAGGATTCCTCTCCAGTGCTGACATGGATCTTGGGGTACTTCTGGATTCTCCCCAGGGGAGTCAGTCCTCGTCTCGAATGCGGGCATGCACTGGCGCTTTCCTCCAGAGCGGTAGCAGCAGTGTCACGCAGTCCGCCGCGTGGATCAAAGGATCTATGGTTTTCCCTCGAGTCTTTCCCACGAGGCTTTCCCACGGGGCTTTCCCACAGGGCTGTCCCACGTGCACACGTGGTGGGAGTCGATCCTCGGCTTGAACGTCAAGGCAGTGCAGGGAAAACAGGTTCCTCTGGAATGGACTGACACAACTGGGGGTCTCTTGGAATGGTGTCACGACCCTGGAGTTCCTCTCGCCTTTCCTGTGGAGAGGGCCTCCTCTTGAGATGCGACGGGAACGCCGGGAATTCTTTCCCTACGAAACAGGGATAGGATCCCTCATCTCGAGCTAGGAGGCGGAAACGGGGCTCCCCTGGATGTGTGCGGCACACCACGTGCTTCCTCTCGCGTGGAGACGGGTATGTCGCGGAACTGCTTGAACTGCAGCAAGGGTGTGAAGGACCCTTTGGAAATTCCAGTGGTTAGATGTGATTAGCCTCGAGAAGCCTCAGCGGAAATGGGCCTCATCTCGCCTGGAGGGCAAAACCTCCTGGATTTTCTCGAGTTGCGGCAGGTGCTCTCGACTTACGACGGGGACCACAGGGACCCGCTCTGGTGGCCTCAGGAAAGGCCAGTCCCCATGCGAGTTCCTCGGGCGCCTCTCGGGATTCCTCTCCCTTCGATGCCGGGGCCTAAGACCTTGTGTGGAGTCAGGGCCGGAACCTGAAGATTCCTCTCCAGTGCTGACATGGATCTTGGGGTACTTCTGGAGTCTCCCCAGGGGAGTCAGTCCTCGTCTCGAATGCGGGCATGCACTTGCGCTTTCCTCCAGAGCGGTAGCAGCAGTGTCACGCAGTCCGCCGCGTGGATCAAAGGATCTATGGTTTTCCCTCGAGTCTTTCCCACCAGGCTTTCCCACGGGGCTTTCCCACAAGGCTGTCCCACGTGCACACGTGGTGGGAGTCGATCCTCGGCTTGAACGTCAAGGCAGTGCAGGGCAAACAGGTTCCTCTGGAATGGACTGATACATCTGGGGGACTCTTGGAATGGTGGCACGACCCTGGAGTTCCTCTCGCCTTTCCTGTGGAGATCGCCTCCTCTTGAGATGCGACGGGAACGCCGGGAATTCTTTCCCTATGAAACAGGGAAAGGATCCCTCATCTCGAGCATGGAGGCGGAAACGGGGCTCCCCTGGATGTGTGCGGGACCCCACGTGCTTCCTCTCGAGTGGAGACGGGTATGTCGGGGAACTTCTTGAGTTGCAGCAAGGGTGTGAAGGACCTTTTGGAAGTTCCAGTGGTTAGACGTGATTAGCCTCGAGAAGCCTCAGCGGAAATGGGCCTCATCTCGCTTGGAGGGCAAAACCTCCTGGATTTTCTCGAGTTGCGGCAGGTGCTCTCGACTTACGACGGGGACCTCAGGGACCCGCTCTGGTGGCCTCAGGAAAGGCCAGTCCCCATGCGAGTTCCTCGGGGGCCTCTCGGGATTCCTCTCCCATCGATGCCGGGGCCTAAGACCTTGTGTGGAGTCGGGGCCGGAACCTGAGGATTCCTCTCCAGTGCTGTCATGGATCTTGGGGTACTTCTGGAGTCTCCCCAGGGGAGTCAGTCCTCGTCTCGAATGCGGGCATGCACTTGCGCTTTCCTCCAGAGAGGTAGCAGCAGTGTCACGCAGTCCGCCGCGTGGATCAAAGATTTATGGTTTTCCCTCGAGTCTTTCCCACGAGGCTTTCCCACGAGGCTTTCCCACAGGGCTGTCCCACTTGCACACGTGGTGGGAGTCGATCCTCGGCTTGAACGTCAAGGCAGTGCAGGGAAAACAGGTTCCTCTGGAATGGACTGACACATCTGGGGGACTCTTGGAATGGTGGCACGACCCTGGAGTTCCTCTCGCCTTTCCTGTGGAGCGCGCCTCCTCTTGAGATGCGTCGGGAACGCCGGGAATTCTTTCCCTAAGAAACAGGGAAAGGATCCCTCATCTCGAGCTAGGAGGCCGAAACGGGGCTCCCCTGGATGTGTGCGGGACCCTCGTGCTTCCTCTTGAGTGGAGACAGGACTGTCGGGGAACTTCTTGAGTTGCAGCAAGGGTGTGAAGGACCCTTTGGAAGTTCCAGTGGTTAGATGTGATTAGCCTCGAGAAGCCTCAGCGGAAATGGGCCTCATCTCGCCTGGAGGGCAAAACCTCCTGGATTTTCTCGAGTTGCGGCAGGTGCTCTCGACTTACGACGGGGACCACAGGGACCCGCTCTGGTGGCCTCAGGAAAGGCCAGTCCCCATGCGAGTTCCTCGGGGGCCTCTCGGGATTCCTCTCCCGTCGATGCCGGGGCCTAAGTCCTTGTGTGGAGTCAGGGCCGGAACCTGAGGATTCCTCTCCAGTGCTGACATGGATCTTGGGGTACTTCTGGAGTCTCCCCAGGGGAGTCAGTCCTCGTCTCGAATGCGGGCATGCACTTGCGCTTTCCTCCAGAGCGGTAGCAGCAGTGTCACTCAGTCTGCCGCGTGGATCAAAGGATCTATGGTTTTCCCTCGAGTCTTTCTCACGAGGCTTTCCCACGAGGCTTTCCCACAGGGCTGTCCCACGTGCACACGTGGTGGGAGTCGATCCTCGGCTTGAACGTCAAGGCAGTGCAGGGAAAACAGGATCCTCTGGAATGGACTGACACATCTGGGGGACTCTTGCAATGGTGGCACGACCCTGGAGTTCCTCTCCCCTTTCCTGTGGAGAGCGCCTCCTCTTGAGATGCGACGGGAACGCCGGGAATCTTTCCCTAAGACACAGGTAAAGGATCCCTCATCTCGAACTAGGAGGCGGAAACGGGGCTCCCCTGGATGTGTGCGGGACCCCACGTGGTTCCACTCGAGTGGAGACGGCTATGTCGTGGAACTGCCTGAGTTGCAGCAAGGGTGTGAAGGACCCTTTGGAAGTTCCAGTGGTTAGATGTGACTGGCCTCGAGAAGCTTCAGCGGAAATGGGCCTCATCACGCCTGGAGGGCAAAACCTCCTGGATTTACTCGAGTTGCGGCAGGTGCTCTCGACTTACGACGGGGACCTCGGGAACCCGCTCTGGTGGCCTCAGGAAAGGCCAGACCCCATGCGAGTTCCTCGGGGGCCTCTCGGGATTCCTCTCCCGTCGATTCCGGGGCCTAAGACCTTGTGTGGATTCGGGGCCAGAACCTGAGGATTCCTCTCAAGTGCTGATATGGATATTGGGGTACTTCTGGAGTCTTCCCAGGGGAGTCAGTCCTCGTCTCGAATGCGGGTATGCACTTGCGCTTTCCTCCAGAGCGGTAGCAGCAGTGTCACGCAGTCCGCCGCGTGGATCAAAGGATCTATGGTTTTCCCTCGAGTCTTTCCCTCGAGTCTTTCCCTCGAGTCTTTCCCACGAGGCTTTCCCTTGAGGCTTTCCCACAGGGCTGTCCCACGTGCACACGTGGTGGGAGTCGATCCTCGGCTTGAACGTCAAGGCAGTGCAGGGAAAACAGGTACCTCTGGAATGGACTGACACATCTGGGGGTCTGTTGGAATGGGGGCACGACCCTGGAGTTCCTCTCTCCTTTCCTGTGGAGAGCCCCTCCTCTTGAGATGCGACGGAAACGCCGGGAATTCTTTCCCTACTAAACAGGGAAATGATCCCTCATCTCGAGCTAGGAGGCGGAAACGGGGCTCCCCTGGATGTGTGCGGGACCCCACGTGCTTCCTCTCGAGTGGAGACGGGTATGTCGCCGAACTGCTTGAGTTGCAGCAAGGGTGTGAAGGACCCTTTGGAAGTTCCAGTGGTTAGATGTGATTAGCCTCGAGAAGCCTCAGCGGAAATGGGCCTCATCTCGCCTGGAGGGCAAAACCTCCTGGATTTTCTCGAGTTGCGGCAGGTGCTCTCGACTTACGACGGGGACCACAGGGACCCGCTCTGGTGGCCTCAGGAAAGGCCAGTCCCCATGCGAGTTCCTCGGGGGCCTCTCGGGATTCCTCTCCCGTGGATGCCGTGGCCTAAGACCTTGTGTGGAGTCGGGGCCGGAACCTGAGGATTCCTCTCCAGTGCTGACATGGATCTTGGGGTACTTCTGGAGTCTCCCCAGGGGAGTCAGTCCTCGTCTCGAATGCGGGCATGCACTTGCGCTTTCCTCCAGAGCGGAAGCAGCAGTGTCACGCAGTCCGCCGCGTGGATCAAAGGATCTATGGTTTTCCCTCGAGTCTTTCCCACGAGGCTTTTCCACGAGGCTTTCCCACAGGGCTGTCCCACGTGCACACGTGGTGGGAGTCGATCCTCGGCTTGAACGTCAAGGCAATGCAGGGAAAACAGGTTCCTCTGTAATGGACTGACACATCTGGGGGACTCTTGGAATGGTGGCACGACCCTGGAGTTCCTCTCGCCTTTCCTGTGGAGAGCGCCTCCTCTTGAGATGGGACGGGAACGCCGGGAATTCTTTCCCTACGAAACAGGGAAAGGATCCCTCATCTCGAGCTAGGAGGCGGAAACGGTGCTCCCCTGGATGTGTGCGGGACCCTCGTGCTTCCTCTCGAGTGGAGACGGGTATGTCGGGGAACTTCTTGAGTTGCAGCAAGGGTGTGAAGGACCCTTTGAAAGTTCCAGTGGTTAGATGTGATTAGCCTCGAGAAGCCTCAGCGGAAATGGGCCTCATCTCGCCTGGAGGGCAAAACCTCCTGGATTTTTTCGAGTTGCGGCAGGTGCTCTCGACTTACGACGGGGACCTCATGGACCCGCTCTGGTGGCCTCAGGAAAGGCCAGTCCCCATGCGAGTTCCTCGGGGGCCACTCGGGATTCCTCTCCCGTCGATGCCGGGGCCTAAGGCCTTGTGTGGAGTCGGGGCCGGAACCTGAGGATTCCTCTCCAGTGCTGACATGGATCTTGGGGTACTTCTGGAGTCTCCCCAGGGGAGTCAGTCCTCGTCTCGAATGCGGGCATGCACTTGCGCTTTCCTCCAGAGCGGTAGCAGCAGTGTCACGCAGTCCGCCGCGTGGATCAAAGGATCTATGGTTTTCCCTCGAGTCTTTCCCTCGAGTCTTTCCCTCGAGTCTTTCCCACGAGGCTTTCCCTTGAGGCTTTCCCACAGGGCTGTCCCACGTGCACACGTGGTGGGTGTCGATCCGCGGCTTGAACGTCAAGGCAGTGCAGGGAAAACAGGTACCTCTGGAATGGACTGACACATCTGGGGGTCTGTTGGAATGGGGGCACGACCCTGGAGTTCCTCTCGCCTTTCCTGTGGAGAGCCCCTCCTCTTGAGATGCGACGGAAACGCCGGGAATTCTTTCCCTACTAAACAGGGAAATGATCCCTCATCTCGAGCTAGGAGGCGGAAACGGGGCTCCCCTGGATGTGTGCGGGACCCCACGTGCTTCCTCTCGAGTGGAGACGGGTATGTCGCCGAACTGCTTGAGTTGCAGCAAGGGTGTGAAGGACCCTTTGGAAGTTCCAGTGGTTAGATGTGATTAGCCTCGAGAAGCCTCAGCGGAAATGGGCCTCATCTCGCCTGGAGGGCAAAACCTCCTGGATTTTCTCGAGTTGCGGCAGGTGCTCTCGACTTACGACGGGGACCACAGGGACCCGCTCTGGTGGCCTCAGGAAAGGCCAGTCCCCATGCGAGTTCCTCGGGGGCCTGTCGGGATTCCTCTCCCGTCGATGCCGGGGCCTAAGACCTTGTGTGGAGTCGGGGCCGGAACGTCAGGATTCCTCTCCAGTGCTGACATGGATCTTGGGGTACTTCTGGAGTCTCCCCAGGGGAGTCAGTCCTCGTCTCGAATGCGGGCATGCACTTGCGCTTTCCTCCAGAGCGGTAGCAGCAGTGTCACGCAGTCCGCCGCGTGGATCAAAGGATCTATGGTTTTCCCTCGAGTCTTTCCCACGAGGCTTTCCCACGGGGCTTTCCCACAGGGCTGTCATACGTGCACACGTGGTGGGAGTCGATCCTAGGCTTGAACGTCAAGGCAGTGCAGGGAAAAGAGGTTCCTCTGGAATGGACTGACACATCTGGGGGTCTCTTGGAATGGTGGCACGACCCTGGAGTTCCTCTCGCCTTTCCTGTGGAGAGCGCCTCCTCTTGAGATGCGACGGGAACGCCGGGAATTCTTTCCCTACGAAACAGGGAAAGGATCCCTCATTTCGAGCTAGGAGGCGGAAACGGGGATCCTCTGGATGTGTGCGGGACCCTCATGATTCCTCTCGAGTGGAGACGGGTATGTCGGGGAACTTCTTGAGTTGCAGCAAGGGTGTGAAGGACCCTTTGGAAGTTCCAGTGGTTAGATGTGATTAGAATCGAGAAGCCTCAGCGGAAATGGGCCTCATCTCGCCTGGAGGGCAAAACCTCCTGGATTTTCTCGAGTTGCGGCAGGTGCTCTCGACTTACGACGGGGACCACAGGGACCCGCTCTGGTGGCCTCAGGAAAGGCCAGTCCCCATGCGAGTTCCTCGGGGGCCACTCGGGATTCCTCTCCCGTCGATGCCGGGGCCTAAGACCTTGTGTGGAGTCGGGGCTGGAACCTGAGGATTCCTCTCCAGTGCTGACATGGATCTTGGGGTACTTCTGGAGTCTCCCCAGGGGAGTCAGTCCTCGTCTCGAATGCGGGCATGCACTTGCGCTTTCCTCCAGAGCGGTAGCAGCAGTGTCACGCAGTCCGCCGCGTGGATCAAAGGATCTATGGTTTTCCCTCGAGTCTTTCCCACGAGGCTTTCCCACGAAGCTTTCCCACAGGGCTGTCCCACGGGCACACGTGGTGGGAGTCGATCCGCGGCTTGAACGTCAAGGCAGTGCAGGGAAAACAGGTTCCTCTGGAATGGACTGACACATCTGGGGGTCTCTTGGAATGGTGCCACGACCCTGGAGTTCCTCTCGCCTTTCCTGTGGAGAGCGCCTCCTCTTGAGATGCGACGGGAACGCCGGGAATTCTTTCCCTACGAAACAGGGAAAGGATCCCTCATCTCGATCTAGGAGGCAGAAACGGGGCTCCCCTGGATGTGTGCGGGACCCCACGTGCTTCCTCTCGAGTGGAGACGGGTATGTCGAGGAACTTCTTGAGTTGCAGCAAGGGTGTGAAGGACCCTTTGGAAATTCCAGTGGTTAGATGTGATTAGCCTCGAGAAGCCTCAGGCGAAATGGGCCTCATCTCGCCTGGAGGGCAAAACCTCCTGGATTTTCTCGAGTTGCGGCAGGTGCTCTCGACTTACGACGGGGACCTCGGGGACCCGCTCTGGTGGCCCCAGGAAAGGCCAGTCCCCATGCGAGTTCCTCGGGGGCCTCTCGGGATTCCTCTCCCGTCGATACCCGGGCCTAAGACCTTGTGTGGAGTCGGGGCCGGAACCTGATGATTCCTCTCCAGTGCTGACATGGATCTTGGGGTAATTCTGGAGTCTCCCCAGGGGAGTCAGGCCTCGTCTCGAATGCGGGCATGCACTGTGCTTTCCTCCAGAGCGGTAACAGCAATGTCACGCAGTCCGCCGCATGGATCAAAGGATCTATGGTTTTCCCTCGAGTCTTTCCCACGAGGCTGTCCCACGAGGCTTTCCCAAAGGGCTGTCCCACGTGCACACGTGGTGGGAGTCGATCCTCGGCTTGAACGTCAAGGCAGTGCAGGGAAAACAGGTTCCTCTGGAATGGACTGACACAACTGGGGGTCTCTTGGAATGGTGGCACGACCCTGGAGTTCCTCTCGCCTTTCCTGTGGAGAGCGCTTCCTCTTGAGATGCGACGGGAACGCCGGGAATTCTTTCCCTACGAAACAGGGATAGGATCCCTCATCTCGAACTAGGAGGCGGAAACGGGGCTCCCCTGGATGTGTGCGGCACACCACGTGCTTCCTCTCGAGTGGAGACGGGTATGTAGCGGAACTGCTTGAGCTGCAACAAGGGTGTGAAGGACCCTTTGGAAGTTCCAGTGTTTAGATGTGATTAGCCTCGAGAAGCCTCATCGGAAATGGGCCTCATCTCGCCTGGAAGGCAAAACCTCCTGGATTTTCTCGAGTTGCGGCAGGTGCTCTCGACTTACGACGGGGAACTCAGGGACCCGCCCTGGTGGCCTCAGGAAAGGCCAGTCCCCATGCGAGTTCCTCGGGGGCCTCTCGGGATTCCTCTCCCTTCGATGCCGTGGCCTAAGACCTTGTGTGGAGTCGGGGCCGGAACGTGAGGATTCCTCTCCAGGGCTGACATGGATCTTGGGGTACTTCTGGAGTCTCCCCAGGGGAGTCAGTCCTCGTCTCGAATGCAGGCATGCACTTGCGCTTTCCTCCAGAGCGGTAGCAGCAGTATCACGCAGTCCGCCGCGTGGATCAAAGGATCTATGGTTTTCCCTCGAGTCTTTCCCATGAGGCTTTCCCACGAGGCTTTCCCACAGGGCTGTCCCACGTGCACACGTGGTGGGAGTTGATCCTCGGCTTGAACGTCAAGGCAGTGCAGGGAAAACAGGTTCCTCTGTAATGGACTGACACATTTGGGGGTCTCTTGGAATGGTGACACGACCCTGGAGTTCCTCTCCCCTTTCCTGTGGAGAGCGCCTCCTCTTGAGATGCGACGGGAACGCCGGGAATTCTTTCCCTACGAAACAGGGTAAGGATCCCTCATCTCGAGCTAGGAGGCGGAAACGGGGCTCCCCTGGATGTGTGCGGGACCCCACGTGCTTCCTCTCGAGTGGAGACGGGTATGTCGGGGAACTTCTTGAGTTGCAGCAAGGGTGTGAAGGACCCTTAGGAAGTTCCAGTGGTTAGACGTGATTAGCATCGAGAAGCCTCAGCGGAAATGGGCCTCATCTCGCCTGGAGGGCAAAACCTCCTGGATTTTCTCGAGTTGCGGCAGGTGCTCTCGACTTACGACGGGGACCTCATGGACCCGCTCTGGTGGCCTCAGGAAAGGCCAGTCCCCATGCGAGTTCCTCGGGGGCCTCTCGGGATTCCTCTCCCGTCGATGCCGGGGCCTAAGACCTTGTGTGGAGTCGGGGCCGGAACCTGAGGATTCCTCTCCAGTGCTGACATGGATCTTGGGGTAATTCTGGAGTCTCCCCAGGGGAGTCAGTCCTCGTCTCGAATGCGGGCATGCACTTGCGCTTTCCTCCAGAGGGGTAGCAGCAGTGTCACGCAGTCCGCCGAGTTGGTCAAAGGATCTATGGTTTTCCCTCGAGTCTTTCCCACGAGGCTTTCCCACGAAGCTTTCCCACAGGGCTGTCCCACGTGCACACGTGGTGGGAGTCGATCCTCGGCTTGAACGTCAAGGCAGTGCAGGGAAAACAGGTTCCTCTGGAATGGACTGACACATCTGGAGGTCTGTTGGAATGGTGCCACGACCCTGGAGTTCCTCTGTCCTTTCCTGTGGAGAGCGCCTCCTCTTGAGATGCGACGGGAACGCCGGGAATTCGTTCCCTACTAAACAGGGAAATGATCCCTCATTTCGAACTAGGAGGCGGAAACGGGGCTCCCCTGGATGTGTGCGGGACCTCACGTGCTTCCTCTCGAGTGGAGACGGGTATGTCGCAGAACTGCTTGAGTTGCAGCAAGGGTGTGAAGGACCCTTTGGAAGTTCCAGTGGTTAGATGTGATTAGCCTCGAGAAGCCTCAGCGGAAATGGGCCTCATCTCGCCTGGAGGGCAAAACCTCCTGGATTTTCTCGAGTTGCGGCAGGTGCTCTCCACTTACGACGGGGACCACAGGGACCCGCTCTGGTGGCCTCAGGAAAGGCCAGTCCCCATGCGAGTTCCTCGGGGGCCTCACGGGATTCCTCTCCCGTCGATGCCGGGGCCTAAGACCTTGTGTGGAGTCGGGGCTGGAACCTGAAGATTCCTCTCCAGTGCTGACATGGATCTTGGGGTACTTCTGGAGTCTCCCCAGGGGAGTCAGTCCTCGTCTCGAATGCGGGCATGCACTTGCGCTTTCCTCCAGAGCGGTAGCAGCAGTGTCACGCAGTCCGCCGCGTGGATCAAAGGATCTATGGTTTTCCCTCGAGTCTTTCCCACGAGGCTTTCCCACGAGGCTTTCCCACAGGGCTGTCCCACGTGAACACGTGGTGGGAGTCGATCCTCGGCTTGAACGTCAAGGCAGTGCAGGGAAAACAGGTTCCTCTGGAATGGACTGACACATCTGGGGGTCTCTTGGAATGGTGCCACGACCCTGGAGTTCCTCTCGCCTTTCCTGTGGAGAGCGCCTCCTCTTGAGATGCGACGGGAACGCCGGGAATTCTTTCCCTACGAAACAGGGAAAGGATCCCTCATCTCGAGCTAGGAGGTGGAAACGGGGCTCCCCTGCATGTGTGCGGGACCCACGTGCTTCCTCTCGAGTGGAGACGGGTATGTCGGGGAACTTCTTGAGTTGCAGCAAGGGTGTGAAGGACCCTTGGGAAGTTCCAGTGGTTAGATGTGATTAGCCTCGAGAACCTCAGCGGAAATGGGCCTCATCTCGCCTGGAAAGCAAAACCTCCTGGATTTTCTCGAGTTGCGGCAGGTGCTCTCGACTTACGACGGGGACCTCAGGGACCCGCTCTGGTGGCCCCAGGAAAGGCCAGTCCCCATGCGAGTTCCTCGGGGGCCTCTCGGGATTCCTCTCCCGTGGATGCCCGGGCCTAAGACCTTATGTGGAGTCGGGGCCGGAACCTGAGGATTCCTCTCCAGTGCTGACATGGATCTTGGGGTAATTCTGGAGTCTCCCCAGGGGAGTCAGGCCTCGTCTCGAATGCGGGCATGCACTGTGCTTTCCTCCAGAGCGGTAGCAGCAATGTCACACAGTCCGCTGCGTGGATCAAAGGATCTATGGTTTTCCCTCGAGTCTTTCCCACGAGGCTGTCCCACGAGGCTTTCCCAAAGGGCTGTCCCACGTGCACACGTGGTGGGAGTCGATCCTCGGCTTGAACGTCAAGGCAGTGCAGGGAAAACAGGTTCCTCTGGAATGGACTGACACAACTGGGGGTCTCTTGGAATGGTGGCACGACCCTGGAGTTCCTCTCGCCTTTCCTGTGGAGAGCGCCTCCTCTTGAGATGCGACGGGAACGCCGGGAATTCTTTCCCTACGAAACAGGGATAGGATCCCTCATCTCGAACTAGGAGGAGGAAACGGGGCTCCCCTGGATGTGTGCGGCACACCACGTGCTTCCTCTCGAGTGGAGACGGGTATGTAGCGGAACTGCTTGAGCTGCAACAAGGGTGTGAAGGACCCTTTGGAAGTTCCAGTGGTTAGATGTGATTAGCCTCGAGAAGCCTCAGCGGAAATGGGCCTCATCTCGCCTGGAGGGCAAAACCTCCTGGATTTTCTCGAGTTGCGGCAGGTGCTCTCGACTTACGACGGGGACCTCAGGGACCCGCTCTGGTGGCCCCAGGAAAGGCCAGTCCCCATGCGAGTTCCTCGGGGGCCTCTCGGGATTCCTCTCCCGTCGATGCCCGGGCCTAAGACCTTGTGTGGAGTCGGGGCCGGAACCTGAGGATTCCTCTCCAGTGCTGACATGGATCTTGGGGTAATTCTGGAGTCTCCCCGGGGGAGTCAGTCCTCGTCTCGAATGCGGGCATGCACTTGCGCTTTCCTCCAGAGCGGTAGCAGCAGTGTCACGCAGTCCGCCGCGTGGATCAAAGGATCTATGGTTTTCCCTCGAGTCTTTCCCACGAGGCTTTCCCACGAGGCTTTCCCACAGGGCTGTCCCACGTGAACACGTGGTGGGAGTCGATCCTCGGCTTGAACGTCAAGGCAGTGCAGGGAAAACAGGTTCCTCTGGAATGGACTGACACATCTGGGGGTCTCTTGGAATGGTGCCACGACCCTGGAGTTCCTCTCGCCTTTCCTGTGGAGAGCGCCTCCTCTTGAGATGCGACGGGAACGCCGGGAATTCTTTCCCTACGAAACAGGGAAAGGATCCCTCATCTCGAGCTAGGAGGTGGAAACGGGGCTCCCCTGCATGTGTGCGGGACCCACGTGCTTCCTCTCGAGTGGAGACGGGTATGTCGGGGAACTTCTTGAGTTGCAGCAAGGGTGTGAAGGACCCTTGGGAAGTTCCAGTGGTTAGATGTGATTAGCCTCGAGAAGCCTCAGCGGAAATGGGCCTCATCTCGCCTGGAAAGCAAAACCTCCTGGATTTTCTCGAGTTGCGGCAGGTGCTCTCGACTTACGACGGGGACCTCAGGGACCCGCTCTGGTGGCCCCAGGAAAGGCCAGTCCCCATGCGAGTTCCTCGGGGGCCTCTCGGGATTCCTCTCCCGTGGATGCCCGGGCCTAAGACCTTATGTGGAGTCGGGGCCGGAACCTGAGGATTCCTCTCCAGTGCTGACATGGATCTTGGGGTAATTCTGGAGTCTCCCCAGGGGAGTCAGGCCTCGTCTCGAATGCGGGCATGCACTGTGCTTTCCTCCATAGCGGTAGCAGCAATGTCACACAGTCCGCTGCGTGGATCAAAGGATCTATGGTTTTCCCTCGAGTCTTTCCCACGAGGCTGTCCCACGAGGCTTTCCCAAAGGGCTGTCCCACGTGCACACGTGGTGGGAGTCGATCCTCGGCTTGAACGTCAAGGCAGTGCAGGGAAAACAGGTTCCTCTGGAATGGACTGACACAACTGGGGGTCTCTTGGAATGGTGGCACGACCCTGGAGTTCCTCTCGCCTTTCCTGTGGAGAGCGCCTCCTCTTGAGATGCGACGGGAACGCCGGGAATTCTTTCCCTACGAAACAGGGATAGGATCCCTCATCTCGAACTAGGAGGAGGAAACGGGGCTCCCCTGGATGTGTGCGGCACACCACGTGCTTCCTCTCGAGTGGAGACGGGTATGTAGCGGAACTGCTTGAGCTGCAACAAGGGTGTGAAGGACCCTTTGGAAGTTCCAGTGGTTAGATGTGATTAGCCTCGAGAAGCCTCAGCGGAAATGGGCCTCATCTCGCCTGGAGGGCAAAACCTCCTGGATTTTCTCGAGTTGCGGCAGGTGCTCTCGACTTACGACGGGGACCTCAGGGACCCGCTCTGGTGGCCCCAGGAAAGGCCAGTCCCCATGCGAGTTCCTCGGGGGCCTCTCGGGATTCCTCTCCCGTCGATGCCCGGGCCTAAGACCTTGTGTGGAGTCGGGGCCGGAACCTGAGGATTCCTCTCCAGTGCTGACATGGATCTTGGGGTAATTCTGGAGTCTCCCCAGGGGAGTCAGGCCTCGTCTCGAATGCGGGCTTGCACTTGTGCTTTCCTCCAGAGCGGTAGCAGCAATGTCACGCAGTCCGCCGCGTGGATCAAAGGATCTATGGTTTTCCCTCGAGTCTTTCCCACGAGGCTGTCCCACAAGGCTTTCCCAAAGGGCTGTCCCACGTGCACACGTGGTGGGAGTCGATCCTCGGCTTGAAGGTCAAGGCAGTGCAGGGAAAACAGGTTCCTCTGGAATGGACTGACACAACTGGGGGTCTCTTGGAATGGTGGCACGACCCTGGAGTTCCTCTCGCCTTTCCTGTGGAGAGCGCCTCCTCTTGAGATGCGACGGGAACGCCGGGAATTCTTTCCCTACGAAACAGGGAAAGGATCCCTCATCTCGAGCTAGGAGGCGGAAACGGGGCTCCCCTGGATGTGTGCGGCACACCATGTGCTTCCTCTCGAGTGGAGACGGGTATGTCGGGGAACTTCTTGAGTTGCAGCAAGGGTGTGAAGGACCCTTAGGAAGTTCCAGTGGTTAGACGTGATTAGCATCGAGAAGCCTCAGCGGAAATGGGCCTCATCTCGCCTGGAGGGCAAAACCTCCTGGATTTTCTCGAGTTGCGGCAGGTGCTCTCGACTTACGACGGGGACCTCATGGACCCGCTCTGGTGGCCTCAGGAAAGGCCAGTCCCCATGCGAGTTCCTCGGGGGCCTCTCGGGATTCCTCTCCCGTCGATGCCGGGGCCTAAGACCTTGTGTGGAGTCGGGGCCGGAACCTGAGGATTCCTCTCCAGTGCTGACATGGATCTTGGGGTAATTCTGGAGTCTCCCCAGGGGAGTCAGTCCTCGTCTCGAATGCGGGCATGCACTTGCGCTTTCCTCCAGAGCGGTAGCAGCAGTGTCACGCAGTCCGCCGAGTTGGTCAAAGGATCTATGGTTTTCCCTCGAGTCTTTCCCACGAGGCTTTCCCACGATGCTTTCCCACAGGGCTGTCCCACGGGCACACGTGGTGGGAGTCGATCCTCGGCTTGAACGTCAAGGCAGTGCAGGGAAAACAGGTTCCTCTGGAATGGACTGACACATCTGGGGGTCTGTTGGAATGGTGCCACGACCCTGGAGTTCCTCTGTCCTTTCCTGTGGAGAGCGCCTCCTCTTGAGATGCGACGGGAACGCCGGGAATTCGTTCCCTACTAAACAGGGAAATGATCCCTCATTTCGAGCTAGGAGGCGGAAACGGGGCTCCCCTGGATGTGTGCGGGACCTCACGTGCTTCCTCTCGAGTGGAGACGGGTATGTCGCAGAACTGCTTGAGTTGCAGCAAGGGTGTGAAGGACCCTTTGGAAGTTCCAGTGGTTAGATGTGATTAGCCTCGAGAAGCCTCAGCGGAAATGGGCCTCATCTCGCCTGGAGGGCAAAACCTCCTGGATTTTCTCGAGTTGCGGCAGGTGCTCTCCACTTACGACGGGGACCACAGGGACCCGCTCTGGTGGCCTCAGGAAAGGCCAGTCCCCATGCGAGTTCCTCGGGGGCCTCACGGGATTCCTCTCCCGTCGATGCCGGGGCCTAAGACCTTGTGTGGAGTCGGGGCCGGAACCTGAAGATTCCTCTCCAGTGCTGACATGGATCTTGGGGTACTTCTGGAGTCTCCCCAGGGGAGTCAGTCCTCGTCTCGAATGCGGGCATGCACTTGCGCTTTCCTCCAGAGCGGTAGCAGCAGTGTCACGCAGTCCGCCGCGTGGATCAAAGGATCTATGGTTTTCCCTCGAGTCTTTCCCACGAGGCTTTCCCACGAGGCTTTCCCACAGGGCTGTCCCACGTGAACACGTGGTGGGAGTCGATCCTCGGCTTGAACGTCAAGGCAGTGCAGGGAAAACAGGTTCCTCTGGAATGGACTGACACATCTGGGGGTCTCTTGGAATGGTGCCACGACCCTGGAGTTCCTCTCGCCTTTCCTGTGGAGAGCGCCTCCTCTTGAGATGCGACGGGAACGCCGGGAATTCTTTCCCTACGAAACAGGGAAAGGATCCCTCATCTCGAGCTAGGAGGTGGAAACGGGGCTCCCCTGCATGTGTGCGGGACCCACGTGCTTCCTCTCGAGTGGAGACGGGTATGTCGGGGAACTTCTTGAGTTGCAGCAAGGGTGTGAAGGACCCTTGGGAAGTTCCAGTGGTTAGATGTGATTAGCCTCGAGAAGCCTCAGCGGAAATGGGCCTCATCTCGCCTGGAAGGCAAAACCTCCTGGATTTTCTCGAGTTGCGGCAGGTGCTCTCGAATTACGACGGGGACCTCAGGGACCCGCTCTGGTGGCCCCAGGAAAGGCCAGTCCCCATGCGAGTTCCTCGGGGGCCTCTCGGGATTCCTCTCCCGTGGATGCCCGGGCCTAAGACCTTATGTGGAGTCGAGGCCGGAACCTGAGGATTCCTCTCCAGTGCTGACATGGATCTTGGGGTAATTCTGGAGTCTCCCCAGGGGAGTCAGTCCTCGTCTCGAATGCGGGCATGCACTGTGCTTTCCTCCAGAGCGGTAGCAGCAATGTCACGCAGTCCGCCGCGTGGATCAAAGGATCTATGGTTTTCCCTCGAGTCTTTCCCTCGAGGCTGTCCCACGAGGCTTTCCCAAAGGGCTGTCCCACGTGCACACGTGGTGGGAGTCGATCCTCGGCTTGAACGTCAAGGCAGTGCAGGGAAAACAGGTTCCTCTGGAATGGACTGACACAACTGGGGGTCTCTTGGAATGGTGGCACGACCCTGGAGTTCCTCTCGCCTTTCCTGTGGAGAGCGCCTCCTCTTGAGATGCGACGGGAACGCCGGAAATTCTTTCCCTACGAAACAGGGATAGGATCCCTCATCTCGAACTAGGAGGAGGAAACGGGGCTCCCCTGGATGTGTGCGGCACACCACGTGCTTCCTCTCGAGTGGAGACGGGTATGTAGCGGAACTGCTTGAGCTGCAACAAGGTGTGAAGGACCCTTTGGAAGTTCCAGTGGTTAGATGTGATTAGCCTCGAGAAGCCTCAGCGGAAATGGGCCTCATCTCGCCTGGAGGGCAAAACCTCCTGGATTTTCTCGAGTTGCGGCAGGTGCTCTCGACTTACGACGGGGACCTCAGGGACCCGCTCTGGTAGCCTCAGGAAAGGCCAGTCCCCATGCGAGTTCCTCGGGGGCCTCTCGGGATTCCTCTCCCGTCGATGCCGGGGCCTAAGACCTTGTGTGGAGTCGGGGCCGGAAACTGAGGATTCCTCTCCAGTGCTGACATGGATCTTGGGGTACTTCTGGAGTCTCCCCAGGGGAGTCAGTCCTCGTCTCGAATGCGGGCATGCACTTGCGCTTTCCTCCAGGGCGGTAGCAGCAGTGTCACGCAGTCCGACGCGTGGATCAAAGGATCTATGGTTTTCCCTCGAGTCTTTCCCAGGAGGCTTTCCCACGAGGCTTTCCCACAGGGCTGTCCCACGTGCACACTTGGTGGGAGTCGATCCTCGGCTTGAACGTCAAGGCAGTGCAGGGAAAACAGGTTCCTCTGGAATGGACTGACACATCTGGGGGACTCTTGGAATGGTGGCACGACCCTGGAGTTCCTCTCGCCTTTCCTGTGGAGAGCGCCTCCTCTTGAGATGCGACGGGAACGCCGGGAATTCTTTCCCTACGAAACAGGGAAAGGATCCCTCATTTCGAGCTAGCAGGCGGAAACGGGGCTCCTCTGGATGTGTGCGGGACCCTCGTGCTTCCTCTCGAGTGGAGACGGGTATGTCGGGGAACTTCTTGAGTTGCAGCAAGGGTGTGAAGGACCCTTTGGAAGTTCCAGTGGTTAGATGTGATTAGTCTCGAGAAGCCTCAGCGGAAATGGGCCTCATCTCGCCTGGAGGGCAAAACCTCCTGGATTTTCTCGAGTTGCGGCAGGTGCTCTCGACTTACGACGGGGACCTCAGGGACCCGCTCTGGTGGCCTCAGGAAAGGCCAGTCCCCATGCGTGTTCCTCGGGGGCCTCTCGGGATTCCTCTCCCGTCGATGCCGGGGCCTAAGACCTTGTGTGGAGTCGGGGCCGGAACCTGAGGATTCCTCTCCAGTGCTGACATGGATCTTGGGGTACTTCTGGAGTCTCCCCAGGGGAGTCAGTCCTCGTCTCGAATGCGGGCATGCACTTGCGCTTTCCTCCATAGCGGTAGCAGCAGTTTCACGCAGTCCGCCGCGTGGATCAAAGGATCTATGGTTTTCCCTCGAGTCTTTCCCACAAGGCTTTCCCACGAGGCTTTCCCAGAGGGCTGTCCCACGTGCACACGTGGTGGGAGTCGATCCTCGGCTTGAACGTCAAGGCAGTGCAGGGAAAACAGGTTCCTCTGGAATGGACTGACCCATCTGGGGGACTCTTGGAGTGGTGGCACGACCCTGGAGTTGCTCTCGACTTTCCTGTGGAGAGCGCCTCCTCTTGAGATGCGACGGGAACGCCGGGAATTCTTTCCCTACAAAACAGGGAAAGGATCCCTCATCTCGAGCTAGGAGGCGGAAACGGGGCTCCCTTGGATGTGTGCGGGACCCCACGTGCTTCCTCTCGAGTGGAGACGGGTATGTCGCGGAACTGCTTGAGTTGCAGCAAGGGTGTGAAGGACCCTTTGGAAGTTCCAGTGGTTAGATGTGATTAGCCTCGAGAAGCCTCAGCGGAAATGGGCCTCATCTCGCCTGGAGGGCAAAACCTCGTGGAATTTCTCGAGTTGCGGCAGGTGCTCTCGACTTACGACGGGGACCTCAGGGACCCGCTCTGGTGGCCTCAGGAAAGGCCAGTCCCCATGCGAGCTCTTCGGGGGCCTCTCGGGATTCCTCTCCCTTCGATGCCGGGGCCTAAGACCTTGTGTGGAGTCGAGGCCGGAACCTGAGGATTCCTCTCCAGTGCTGACATGGATCTTGGGGTACTTCTGGAGTCTCCCCAGGGGAGTCATACCTCGTCTCGAATGCGGGCATGCACTTGCGCTTTCCTCCAGAGCGGTGGCAGCAGTGTCACGTAGTCCGCCGCGTGGATCAAAGGATCTATGGTTTTCCCTCGAGTCTTTCCCACGAGGCTTTCCCACGAGGCTTTCCCACAGGGCTGTAACACGTGCACACGTGTGGGAGTCGATCCTCGGCTTGAACGTCAAGGCAGTGCAGGGAAAACAGGTTCCTCTGTAATGGACTGACACATCTGGGGGATTCATGGAATGGTGGCACGACCCTGGAGTTCCTCTCGCCTTTCCTGTGGAGAGGGCCTCCTCTTGAGATGCGACGGGAACGCCTGGAATCTTTCCCTACGAAACAGGGAAAGGATCCCTCATCTCCAGCTAGGAGGCAGAAACGGAGCTCCCCTCGATGTGTGCGGCACCCTCGTGCTTCCTCTCGAGTGGAGACGGGTATGTCGGGGAACTTCTTGAGTTGCAGCAAGGGTGTGAAGGACCCTTTGAAAGTTCCAGTGGTTAGATGTGATTAGCCTCGAGAAGCCTCAGCGGAATTGGGCCTCATCTCGGCTGGAGGGCAAAACCTCCTGGATTTTCTCGAGTTGCGGCAGGTGCTCTCGACTTACGACGGGGACCTCAGGGACCCGCTCTGGTGGCCTCAGGAAAGGCCAGTCCCCATGCGAGTTCCTCGGGGGCCTCTCGGGATTCCTCTCCCGTCGATGCCGGGGCCTAAGACCTTGTGTGGAGTCGGGGCCGGAACCTGAGGATTCCTCTCCAGTGCTGACATGGATCTTGGGGTACTTCTGGAGTCTCCCCAGGGGAGTCAGTCCTCGTCTCGAATGCGGGCATGCACTTGCGCTTTCCTCCAGAGCGGTAGCAGCAGTGTCACGCAGTCCGCCGCGTGGATCAAAGGATCTATGTTTTTCCCTCGAGTCTTTCCCACGAGGCTTTCCCACGAGGCTTTTCCACAGGGCTGTCCCACGTGCACACGTGGTGGGAGTCGATCCTCAGCTTGAACGTTAAGGCAGTGCAGGGAAAACAGGTTCCTCTGGAATGGACTGACCCATCTGGGGGACTCTTGGAATTGTGGCACGACCCTGGAGTTCCTCTCGGCTTTCATGTGGAGAGCGCCTCCTCTTGAGATGCGACGGGAACGCCGGGAATTCTTTCCCTACGAAACAGGGAAAGGATCCCTCATCTCGAGCTAGGAGGCGGAAACGGGGCTCCCCTGGATGTGTGCGGGACCCTCGTGCTTCCTCTCGAGTGGAGACGGGTATGTCGGGGAACTTCTTGAGTTGCAGCAAGGGTGTGAAGGACCCTTTGGAAGTTCCAGTGGTTAGACGTGATTAGCCTCGAGAAGCCTCAGCGGAAATGGGCCTCATCTCGCCTGGAGGGCAAAACCTCCTGGATTTTCTCGAGTTGCGGCAGGTGCTCTCGACTTACGACGGGGACCTCAGGGACCCGCTCTGGTGGCCTCAGGAAAGGCCAGTCCCCATGCGAGTTCCTCGGGGGCCTCTCGGGATTCCTCTCCCGTGGATGCCGGGGCCTAAGACCTTGTGTGGAGTCAGGCCCGGAACCTGAGGATTCCTCTCCAGTGCTGACGTGGATCTTGGGGTACTTCTGGAGTCTCCCCAGGGGAGTCAGTCCTCGTCTCGAATGCGGGCATGCACTTGCGCTTTCCTCCAGAGCGGTAGCAGCAGTGTCACGCAGTCCGCCGCGTGGATCAAAGGATCTATGGTTTTCCCTCGAGTCTTTCCCACGAGGCTTTCCCACGAGGCTTTCCCACAGGGCTGTCCCACGTGCACACGTGGTGGGAGTCGATCCTCGGCTTGAACGTCAAGGCAGTGCAGGGAAAACAGGTTCCTCTGGAATGGACTGACACATCTGGGGGACTCTTGGAATGGTGGCACGACCCTGGAGTTCCTCTCGCCTTTCCTGTGGAGAGCGCCTCCTCTTGAGATGCGACAGGAACGCCGGGAATTCTTTCCCTACGAAACAGGGAAAGGATCCCTCATCTCGACCTAGGAGGCGGAAACGGGGCTCCCCTGGATGTGTGCGGGACCCTCGTGCTTCCTCTCGAGTGGAGACGTGTATGTCCGGGAACTTCTTGAGTTGCAGCAAGGGTGAGAAGGACCCTTTGGATGTTCCAGTGTTTAGATGTGATTAGCCTCGAGAAGCCTCAGCGGAAATGGGCCTCATCTCGCCTGGAGGGCAAAACCTCCTGGATTTTCTCGAGTTGCGGCAGGTGCTCTCGACTTACGAAGGGGACCTCAGGGACCCGCTCTGGTGGCCTCAGGAAAGGCCAGTCCCCATGCGAGTTCCTCGGGGGCCTCTCGGGTTTCCTCTCCAGTCGATGCCGGGGCCTAAGACCTTGTGTGGAGTCGGGGCCGGAACCTGAGGATTCCTCTCCACTGCTGACATGGATCTTGGGGTACTTCTGGAGTCTCCCCAGGGGAGTCAGTCCTTGTCTCGAATGCGGGCATGCACTTGCGCTTTCCTCCAGAGCTGTAGCAGCAGTGTCACGCAGTCCGCCGCGTGGATCAAAGGATCTATGGTTTTCCCTCGAGTCTTTCCCACAAGGCTTTCCCACGAGGCTTTCCCACAGGGCTGTCCCACGTGCACACGTGGTGGGAGTCGATCCTCGGCTTGAACGTCAAGGCAGTGCGGGGAAAACATGTTCCTCTGGAATGGACTGACCCATCTGGGGGACTCTTGGAGTGGTGGCACGACCCTGGAGTTCCTCTCGCCTTTCCTGTGGAGAGCGCCTCCTCTTGAGATGCGATGGGAACGCCGGGAATTCTTTCCCTACGAAACTGGGAAAGGATCCCTCATCTCGAGATAGGAGGCGGAAACGGGGCTCCCTTGGATGTGTGCGGGACCCCACGTGCTTCCTCTCGAGTGGAGACGGGTATGTCGCGAAACTGCTTGAGTTGCAGCAAGGGTGTGAAGGACCCTTTGGAAGTTCCAGTGGTTAGATGTTATTAGCCTCGAGAAGCCTCAGCGGAAATGGGCCTCATCTCGCCTGGAGGGCAAAACCTCGTGGAATTTCTCGAGTTGCGGCAGGTGCTCTCGACTTACGACGGGGACCTCAGGGACCCGCTCTGGTGGCCTCAGGAAAGGCCAGTCCCCATGCGAGTTCTTCGGGGGCCTCTCGGGATTCCTCTCCCTTCGATGCCGGGGCCTAAGACCTTGTGTGGAGTCGAGGCCGGAACCTGAGGATTCCTCTCCAGTGCTGACATGGATCTTGGGGTACTTCTGGAGTCTCCCCAGGGGAGTCATACCTCGTCTCGAATGCGGGCATGCACTTGCGCTTTCCTCCAGATCGGTGGCAGCAGTGTCACGCAGTACGCCGCGTGGATCAAAGGATCTATGTTTTTCCCTCGAGTCTTTCCCACGAGGCTTTCCCACGAGGCTTTCCCACAGGGCTGTCCCACGTGCACACGTGGTGGGAGTCGATCCTCGGCTTGAACGTCAAGGCAGTGCAGGGAAAACAGGTTCCTCTGTAATGGACTGACACATCTGGGGGATTCATGGAATGGTGGCACGACCATGGAGTTCCTCTCGCCTTTCCTGTGGAGAGGGCCTCCTCTTGAGATGCGACGGGAATGCCAGGAATCTTTCCCTACGAAACAGGGAAAGGATCCCTCATCTCGAGCTAGGAGGCAGAACGGAGCTCCCCTCGATGTGTGCGGCACCCTCGTGCTTCCTCTCGAGTGGAGACGGGTATGCCGGGGAACTTCTTGAGTTGCAGCAACGGTGTAAAGGACCCTTTGAAAGTTCCAGTGGTTAGATGTGATTAGCCTCGAGAAGCCTCAGCGGAATTGGGCCTCATCTCGGCTGGAGGGCAAAACCTCGTGGAATTTCTCGAGTTGCGGCAGGTGCTCTCGACTTACGACGGGGACCTCAGGGACCCGCTCTTTTGGCCTCAGGAAAGGCCAGTCCCCATGCGAGTTCCTCGGGGGCCTCTTGGGATTCCTCTCCCGTCGATGCCGGGGCCTAAGACCTTGTGTGAAGTCGGGGCCGGAACCTGAGGATTCCTGTCCAGTGCTGACATGGATCTTGGGGTACTTCTGGAGTCTCCCCAGGGGAGTCAGTCCTCGTCTCGAATGCGGGCATGCACTTGCGCTTTCCTCCAGAGCGGGAGCAGCAGTGTCACGCAGTCCGCCGCGTGGATCAAAGTATCTATGGTTTTCCCTCGAGTCTTTCCCACGAGGCTTTCCCACGAGGCTTTCCCACAGGGCTGTCCCACGTGCACACGTGGTGGGAGTCGATCCTCGGCTTGAACGTCAAGGCAGTGCAGGGAAAACAGGTTCCTCTGGAATGGACTGACCCATCTCGGGACTCTTGGAATGGTGGCACGACCCTGGAGTTCCTCTCGCCTTTCCTGTGGAGAGCGCCTCCTCTTGAGATGCGACGGGAACGCCGGGAATTCTTTCCCTAGGAAACATGGAAAGGATCCCTCATCTCGAGCTAGGAGGCGGAAACGGGGCTCCCCTGGATGTGTGCGGGACCCCACGTGCTTCCTCTCGAGTGGAGACGGATATGACGGGGAACTTCTTGAGTTGCAGCAAGGGTGTGAAGGACCCTTTGGAAGTTCCAGTGGTTAGATGTGATTAGCCTCTAGAAGCCTCAGCGGAAATGGGCCTCATCTTGCCTGGAGGGCAAAACCTCCTGGATTTTCTCGAGTTGGGGCAGGTGCTCTCGACTTACGACGGGGACCTCAGGGACCCGCTCTGGTGGCCTCAGGAAAGGGCAGTCCCCATGCGAGTTCCTCGGGGGCCTCTCGGGATTCCTCTCCCGTCGATGCCGGGGCCTAAGACCTTGTGTGGAGTCGGGGCCGGAACCTGAGGATTCCTCTCCAGTGCTGACATGGATCTTGGGGTACTTCTGGAGTCTCCCCAGGGGAGTCAGTCCTCGTCTCGAATGTGGGCATGCACTTGCGCTTTCCTCCAGAGCGGTAGCAGCAGTGTCACGCAGTCCGCCGCGTGGATCAAAGGATCTATGGTTTTCCCTCGAGTCTTTCCCACGAGGCTTTCCCACGAGGCTTTCCCACAGGGCTGTCCCACGTGCACACGTGGTGGGAGTCGATCCTCGGCTTGAACGTCAAGGCAGTGCGGGGAAAACATGTTCCTCTGGAATGGACTGACCCATCTGGGGGACTCTTGGAGTGGTGGCACGACCCTGGAGTTCCTCTCGCCTTTCCTGTGGAGAGCGCCTCCTCTTGAGATGCGATGGGAACGCCGGGAATTCTTTCCCTACGAAACAGGGAAAGGATCCCTCATCTCGAGATAGGAGGCGGAAACGGGGCTCCCTTGGATGTGTGCGGGACCCCACGTGCTTCCTCTCGAGTGGAGACGGGTATGTCGCGAAACTGCTTGAGTTGCAGCAAGGGTGTGAAGGACCCTTTGGAAGTTCCAGTGGTTAGATGTTATTAGCCTCGAGAAGCCTCAGCGGAAATGGGCCTCATCTCGCCTGGAGGGCAAAACCTCGTGGAATTTCTCGAGTTGCGGCAGGTGCTCTCGACTTACGACGGGGACCTCAGGGACCCGCTCTGGTGGCCTCAGGAAAGGCCAGTCCCCATGCGAGTTCTTCGGGGGCCTCTCGGGATTCCTCTCCCTTCGATGCCGGGGCCTAAGACCTTGTGTGGAGTCGAGGCCGGAACCTGAGGATTCCTCTCCAGTGCTGACATGGATCTTGGGGTACTTCTGGAGTCTCCCCAGGGGAGTCATACCTCGTCTGGAATGCGGGCATGCACTTGCGCTTTCCTCCAGAGCGGTGGCAGCAGTGTCACGCAGTCCGCCGCGTGGATCAAAGGATCTATGTTTTTCCCTCGAGTCTTTCCCACGAGGCTTTCCCACGAGGCTTTCCCACAGGGCTGTCCCACGTGCACACGTGGTGGGAGTCGATCCTCGGCTTGAACGTCAAGGCAGTGCAGGGAAAACAGGTTCCTCTGTAATGGACTGACACATCTGGGGGATTCATGGAATGGTGGCACGACCATGGAGTTCCTCTCGCCTTTCCTGTGGAGAGGGCCTCCTCTTGAGATGCGACGGGAACGCCAGGAATCTTTCCCTACGAAACAGGGAAAGGATCCCTCATCTCGAGCTAGGAGGCAGAAACGGAGCTCCCCTCGATGTGTGCGGCACCCTCGTGCTTCCTCTCGAGTGGAGACGGGTATGCCGGGGAACTTCTTGAGTTGCAGCAACGGTGTAAAGGACCCTTTGAAAGTTCCAGTGGTTAGATGTGATTAGCCTCGAGAAGCCTCAGCGGAATTGGGCCTCATCTCGGCTGGAGGGCAAAACCTCCTGGATTTTCTCGAGTTACGGCAGGTGCTCTCGACTTACGACGGGGAACTCAGGGACCCGCTCTGGTGGCCTCAGGAAAGGCCAGTCCCCATGCGAGTTCCTCGGGGGGCTCTCGGGATTCCTCTCCCGTCGATGCCGGGGCCTAAGACCTTGTGTGGAGTCGGGGCCGGAACCTGAGGATTCCTCTCCAGTGCTGACATGGATCTTGGGGTACTTCTGGAGTCTCCCCAGGGGAGTCAGTCCTCGTCTCGAATGCGGGCATGCACTTGCGCTTTCCTCCAGAGCGGTAGCAGCAGTGTCACGCAGTCCGCCGCGTGGATCAAAGGATCTATGTTTTTCCCTCGAGTGTTTCCCACGAGGCTTTCCCACGAGGCTTTTCCACAGGGCTGTCCCACGTGCACACGTGGTGGGAGTCGATCCTCAGCTTGAACGTCAAGGCAGTGCAGGGAAAACAGGTTCCTCTGGAATGGACTGACCCATCTGGGGGACTCTTGGAATTGTGGCACGACCCTGGAGTTCCTCTCGGCTTTCCTGTGAAGAGCGCCTCCTCTTGAGATGCGACGGGAACGCCGGGAATTCTTTCCCTACGAAACAGGGAAAGGATCCCTCATCTCGAGCTAGGAGGCGGAAACGGGGCTCCCCTGGATGTGTGCGTGACCCTCGTGCTTCCTCTCGAGTGGAGACGGGTATATCAGGGAACTTCCGGAGTTGCAGCAAGGGTGTGAAGGACCCTTTGGATGTTCCAGTGGTTAGATGTGATTAGCCTCGAGAAGCCTCAGCGGAAATGGGCCTCATCTCGCCTGGAGGGCAAAACCTCCTGGATTTTCTCGAGTTGCGGCAGGTGCTCTCGACTTACGACGGGGACCTCAGGGACCCGCTCTGGTAGCCTCAGGAAAGGCCAGTCCCCATGCGAGTTCCTCGGGGGCCTCTCGGAATTCCTCTCCCGTCGATGCCGGGGCCTAAGACCTTGTGTGGAGTCGGGGCCGGAATCTGAGGATTCCTCTCCAGTGCTGACATGGATCTTGGGGTACTTCTGGAGTCTCCCCAGGGGAGTCAGTCCTCGTCTCGAATGCGGGCATGCACTTGCGCTTTCCTCCAGGGCGGTAGCAGCAGTGTCACGCAGTCCACCGCGTGGATCAAAGGATCTATGGTTTTCCCTCGAGTCTTTCCCACGAGGCTTTCCCACGAGGCTTTCCCACAGGGCTGTCCCAGGTGCACACTTGGTGGGAGTCGATCCTCGGCTTGAACGTCAAGGCAGTGCAGGGAAAACAGGTTCCTCTGGAATGGACTGACACATCTGGGGGACTCTTGGAATGGTGGCACGACCCTGGAGTTCCTCTCGCCTTTCCTGTGGAGAGCGCCTCCTCTTGAGATGCGACGGGAACGCCGGGAATTCTTTCCCTACGAAACAGGGAAAGGATCCCTCATTTCGGGCTAGCAGGCGGAAACGGGGCTCCTCTGGATGTGTGCGGGACCCTCGTGCTTCCTCTCGAGTGGAGACGGGTATGTCGGGGAACTTCTTGAGTTGCAGCAAGGGTGTGAAGGACCCTTTGGAAGTTCCAGTGGTTAGATGTGATTAGTCTCGAGAAGCCTCAGCGGAAATGGGCCTCATCTCGCCTGGAGGGCAAAACCTCCTGGATTTTCTCGAGTTGCGGCAGGTGCTCTCGACTTACGACGGGGACCTCAGGGACCCGCTCTGGTGGCCTCAGGAAAGGCCAGTCCCCATGCGTGTTCCTCGGGGGCCTCTCGGGATTCCTCTCCCGTCGATGCCGGGGCCTAAGTCCTTGTGTGGAGTCGGGGCCGGAACCTGAGGATTCCTCTCCAGTGCTGACATGGATCTTGGGGTACTTCTGGAGTCTCCCCAGGGGAGTCAGTCCTCGTCTCGAATGCGGGCATGCACTTGCGCTTTCCTCCAGAGCGGTAGCAGCAGTGTCACGCAGTCCGCCGCGTGGATCAAAGGATCTATGTTTTTCCCTCGAGTCTTTCCCACGAGGCTTTCCCACGAGGCTTTTCCACAGGGCTGTCCCACGTGCACACGTGGTGGGAGTCGATCCTCAGCTTGAACGTCAAGGCAGTGCAGGGAAAACAGGTTCCTCTGGAATGGACTGACCCATCTGGGGGACTCTTGGAATTGTGGCACGACCCTGGAGTTCCTCTCGGCTTTCCTGTGAAGAGCGCCTCCTCTTGAGATGCGACGGGAACGCCGGGAATTCTTTCCCTACGAAACAGGGAAAGGATCCCTCATCTCGAGCTAGGAGGCGGAAACGGGGCTCCCCTGGATGTGTGCGTGACCCTCGTGCTTCCACTCGAGTGGAGACGGGTATATCGGGGAACTTCTTGAGTTGCAGCAAGGGTGTGAAGGACCCTTTGGATGTTCCAGTGGTTAGATGTGATTAGCCTCGAGAAGCCTCATCGGAAATGGGCCTCATCTCGCCTGGAGGGCAAAACCTCCTGGATTTTCTCGAGTTGCGGCAGGTGCTCTCGACTTACGACGGGGACCTCAGGGACCCGCTCTGGTAGCCTCAGGAAAGGCCAGTCCCCATGCGATTTCCTCGGGGGCCTCTCGGGATTCCTCTCCCGTCGATGCCGGGGCCTAAGACCTTGTGTGGAGTCGGGGCCGGAAACTGAGGATTCCTCTCCAGTGCTGACATGGATCTTGGGGTACTTCTGGAGTCTCCCCAGGGGAGTCAGTCCTCGTCTCGAATGCGGGCATGCACTTGCGCTTTCCTCCAGGGCGGTAGCAGCAGTGTCACGCAGTCCGCCTCGTGGATCAAAGGATCTATGGTTTTCCCTCGAGTCTTTCCCACGAGGCTTTCCCACGAGGCTTTCCCACAGGGCTGTCCCACGTGCACACTTGGTGGGAGTCGATCCTCGGCTTGAACGTCAAGGCAGTGCAGGGAAAACAGGTTCCTCTGGAATGGACTGACACATCTGGGGGACTCTTGGAATGGTGGCACGACCCTGGAGTTCCTCTCGCCTTTCCTGTGGAGAGCGCCTCCTCTTGAGATGCGACGGGAACGCCGGGAATTCTTTCCCTATGAAACAGGGAAAGGATCCCTCATTTCGAGCTAGCAGGCTGAAACGGGGCTCCTCTGGATGTGTGCGGGACCCTCGTGCTTCCTCTCGAGTGGAGACGGGTATGTCGGGGAACTTCTTGAGTTGCAGCAAGGGTGTGAAGGACCCTTTGGAAGTTCCAGTGGTTAGATGTGATTAGTCTCGAGAAGCCTCAGCGGAAATGGGCCTCATCTCGCCTGGAGGGCAAAACCTCCTGGATTTTCTCGAGTTGCGGCAGGTGCTCTCGACTTACGACGGGGACCTCAGGGACCCGCTCTGGTGGCCTCAGGAAAGGCCAGTCCCCATGCGTGTTCCTCGGGGGCCTCTCGGGATTCCTCTCCCGTCGATGCCGGGGCCTAAGACCTTGTGTGGAGTCGGGGCCGGAACCTGAGGATTCCTCTCCAGTGCTGACATGGATCTTGGGGTACTTCTGGAGTCTCCCCAGGGGAGTCAGTCCTCGTCTCGAATGCGGGCATGCACTTGCGCTTTCCTCCATAGCGGTAGCAGCAGTTTCACGCAGTCCGCCGCGTGGATCAAAGGATCTATGGTTTTCCCTCGAGTCTTTCCCACAAGGCTTTCCCACGAGGCTTTCCCAGAGGGCTGTCCCACGTGCACACGTGGTGGGAGTCGATCCTCGGCTTGAACGTCAAGGCAGTGCAGGGAAAACAGGTTCCTCTGGAATGGACTGACCCATCTGGGGGACTCTTGGAGTGGTGGCACGACCCTGGAGTTCCTCTCGACTTTCCTGTGGAGAGCGCCTCCTCTTGAGATGCGACGGGAACGCCGGGAATTCTTTCCCTACAAAACAGGGAAAGGATCCCTCATCTCGAGCTAGGAGGCGGAAACGGGGCTCCCTTGGATGTGTGCGGGACCCCACGTGCTTCCTCTCGAGTGGAGACGGGTATGTCGCGGAACTGCTTGAGTTGCAGCAAGGGTGTGAAGGACCCATTGGAAGTTCCAGTGGTTAGATGTGATTAGCCTCGAGAAGCCTCAGCGGAAATGGGCCTCATCTCGCCTGGAGGGCAAAACCTCGTGGAATTTCTCGAGTTGCGGCAGGTGCTCTCGACTTACGACGGGGACCTCAGGGACCCGCTCTGGTGGCCTCAGGAAAGGCCAGTCCCCATGCGAGTTCTTCGGGGGCCTCTCGGGATTCCTCTCCCTTCGATGCCGGGGCCTAAGACCTTGTGTGGAGTCGAGGCCGGAACCTGAGGATTCCTCTCCAGTGCTGACATGGATCTTGGGGTACTTCTGGAGTCTCCCCAGGGGAGTCATACCTCGTCTCGAATGCGGGCATGCACTTGCGCTTTCCTCCAGAGCGGTGGCAGCAGTGTCACGCAGTCCGCCGCGTGGATCAAAGGATCTATGGTTTTCCCTCGAGTCTTTCCCACGAGGCTTTCCCACGAGGCTTTCCCACAGGGCTGTAACACGTGCACACGTGTGGGAGTCGATCCTCGGCTTGAACGTCAAGGCAGTGCAGGGAAAACAGGTTCCTCTGTAATGGACTGACACATCTGGGGGATTCATGGAATGGTGGCACGACCCTGGAGTTCCTCTCGCCTTTCCTGTGGAGAGGGCCTCCTCTTGAGATGCGACGGGAACGCCAGGAATCTTTCCCTACGAAACAGGGAAAGGATCCCTCATCTCCAGCTAGGAGGCAGAAACGGAGCTCCCCTCGATGTGTGCGGCACCCTCGTGCTTCCTCTCGAGTGGAGACGGGTATGTCGGGGAACTTCTTGAGTTGCAGCAAGGGTGTGAAGGACCCTTTGAAAGTTCCAGTGGTTAGATGTGATTAGCCTCGAGAAGCCTCAGCGGAATTGGGCCTCATCTCGACTGGAGGGCAAAACCTCCTGGATTTTCTCGAGTTGCGGCAGGTGCTCTCGACTTACGACGGGGACCTCAGGGACCCGCTCTGGTGGCCTCAGGAAAGGCCAGTCCCCATGCGAGTTCCTCGGGGGCCTCTCGGGATTCCTCTCCCGTCGATGCCGGGGCCTAAGACCTTGTGTGGAGTCGGGGCCGGAACCTGAGGATTCCTCTCCAGTGCTGACATGGATCTTGGGGTACTTCTGGAGTCTCCCCAGGGGAGTCAGTCCTTGTCTCGAATGCGGGCATGCACTTGCGCTTTCCTCCAGAGCGGTAGCAGCAGTGTCACGCAGTCCGCCGCGTGGATCAAAGGATCTATGTTTTTCCCTCGAGTCTTTCCCACGAGGCTTTCCCACGAGGCTTTTCCACAGGGCTGTCCCACGTGCACACGTGGTGGGAGTCGATCCTCAGCTTGAACGTTAAGGCAGTGCAGGGAAAACAGGTTCCTCTGGAATGGACTGACCCATCTGGGGGACTCTTGGAATTGTGGCACGACCCTGGAGTTCCTCTCGGCTTTCATGTGGAGAGCGCCTCCTCTTGAGATGCGACGGGAACGCCGGGAATTCTTTCCCTACGAAACAGGGAAAGGATCCCTCATCTCGAGCTAGGAGGCGGAAACGGGGCTCCCCTGGATGTGTGCGGGACCCTCGTGCTTCCTCTCGAGTGGAGACGGGTATGTCGGGGAACTTCTTGAGTTGCAGCAAGGGTGTGAAGGACCCTTTGGAAGTTCCAGTGGTTAGACGTGATTAGCCTCGAGAAGCCTCAGCGGAAATGGGCCTCATCTCGCCTGGAGGGCAAAACCTCCTGGATTTTCTCGAGTTGCGGCAGGTGCTCTCGACTTACGACGGGGACCTCAGGGACCCGCTCTGGTGGCCTCAGGAAAGGCCAGTCCCCATGCGAGTTCTTCGGGGGCCTCTCGGGATTCCTCTCCCTTCGATGCCGGGGCCTAAGACCTTGTGTGGAGTCGAGGCCGGAACCTGAGGATTCCTCTCCAGTGCTGACATGGATCTTGGGGTACTTCTGGAGTCTCCCCAGGGGAGTCATACCTCGTCTCGAATGCGGGCATGCACTTGCGCTTTCCTCCAAAGCGGTGGCAGCAGTGTCACGCAGTCCGCCGCGTGGATCAAAGGATCTATGTTTTTCCCTCGAGTCTTTCCCACGAGGCTTTCCCACGAGGCTTTCCCACAGGGCTGTCCCACGTGCACACGTGGTGGGAGTCGATCCTCGGCTTGAACGTCAAGGCAGTGCAGGGAAAACAGGTTCCTCTGGAATGGACTGACACATCTGGGGGATTCATGGAATGGTGGCACGACCCTGGAGTTCCTCTCGCCTTTCCTGTGGAGAGGGCCTCCTCTTGAGATGCGACGGGAACGCCAGGAATCTTTCCCTACGAAACAGGGAAAGGATCCCTCATCTCGAGCTAGGAGGCGGAAACAGGGCTCCCCTGGATGTGTGCGTGACCCTCGTGCTTCCACTCGAGTGGAGACGGGTATATCGGGGAACTTCTTGAGTTGCAGCAAGGGTGTGAAGGACCCTTTGGATGTTCCAGTGGTTAGATGTGATTAGCCTCGAGAAGCCTCAGCGGAAATGGGCCTCATCTCGCCTGGAGGGCAAAACCTCCTGGATTTTCTCGAGTTGCGGCAGGTGCTCTCGACTTACGACGGGGACCTCAGGGACCCGCTCTGGTAGCCTCAGGAAAGGCCAGTCCCCATGCGAGTTCCTCGGGGGCCTCTCGGGATTCCTCTCCCGTCGATGCCGGGGCCTAAGACCTTGTGTGGAGTCGGGGCCGGAAACTGAGGATTCCTCTCCAGTGCTGACATGGATCTTGGGGTACTTCTGGAGTCTCCCCAGGGGAGTCAGGCCTCGTCTCGAATGCGGGCATGCACTTGCGCTTTCCTCCAGGGCGGTAGCAGCAGTGTCACGCAGTCCGCCGCGTGGATCAAAGGATCTATGGTTTTCCCTCGAGTCTTTCCCACGAGGCTTTCCCACGAGGCTTTCCCACAGGTCTGTCCCACGTGCACACTTGGTGGGAGTCGATCCTCGGCTTGAACGTCAAGGCAGTGCAGGGAAAACAGGTTCCTCTGGAATGGACTGACACATCTGGGGGACTCTTGGAATGGTGGCACGACCCTGGAGTTCCTCTCGCCTTTCCTGTGGAGAGCGCCTCCTCTTGAGATGCGACGGGAACGCCGGGAATTCTTTCCCTACGAAACAGGGAAAGGATCCCTCATTTCGAGCTAGCAGGCTGAAACGGGGCTCCTCTGGATGTGTGCGGGACCCTCGTGCTTCCTCTCGAGTGGAGACGGGTATGTCGGGGAACTTCTTGAGTTGCAGCAAGGGTGTGAAGGACCCTTTGGAAGTTCCAGTGGTTAGATGTGATTAGTCTCGAGAAGCCTCAGCGGAAATGGGCCTCATCTCGCCTGGAGGGCAAAACCTCCTGGATTTTCTCGAGTTGCGGCAGGTGCTCTCGACTTACGACGGGGACCTCAGGGACCCGCTCTGGTGGCCTCAGGAAAGGCCAGTCCCCATGCGTGTTCCTCGGGGGCCTCTCGGGATTCCTCTCCCGTCGATGCCGGGGCCTAAGACCTTGTGTGGAGTCGGGGCCGGAACCTGAGGATTCCTCTCCAGTGCTGACATGGATCTTGGGGTACTTCTGGAGTCTCCCCAGGGGAGTCAGTCCTCGTCTCGAATGCGGGCATGCACTTGCGCTTTCCTCCATAGCGGTAGCAGCAGTTTCACGCAGTCCGCCGCGTGGATCAAAGGATCTATGGTTTTCCCTCGAGTCTTTCCCACAAGGCTTTCCCACGAGGCTTTCCCAGAGGGCTGTCCCACGTGCACACGTGGTGGGAGTCGATCCTCGGCTTGAACGTCAAGGCAGTGCAGGGAAAACAGGTTCCTCTGGAATGGACTGACCCATCTGGGGGACTCTTGGAGTGGTGGCACGACCCTGGAGTTCCTCTCGACTTTCCTGTGGAGAGCGCCTCCTCTTGAGATGCGACGGGAACGCCGGGAATTCTTTCCCTACAAAACAGGGAAAGGATCCCTCATCTCGAGCTAGGAGGCGGAAACGGGGCTCCCTTGGATGTGTGCGGGACCCCACGTGCTTCCTCTCGAGTGGAGACGGGTATGTCGCGGAACTGCTTGAGTTGCAGCAAGGGTGTGAAGGACCCTTTGGAAGTTCCAGTGGTTAGATATGATTAGCCTCGAGAAGCCTCAGCGGAAATGGGCCTCATCTCGCCTGGAGGGCAAAACCTCGTGGAATTTCTCGAGTTGCGGCAGGTGCTCTCGACTTACGACGGGGACCTCAGGGACCCGCTCTGGTGGCCTCAGGAAAGGCCAGTCCCCATGCGAGTTCTTCGGGGGCCTCTCGGGATTCCTCTCCCTTCGATGCCGGGGCCTAAGACCTTGTGTGGAGTCGAGGCCGGAACCTGAGGATTCCTCTCCAGTGCTGACATGGATCTTGGGGTACTTCTGGAGTCTCCCCAGGGGAGTCATACCTCGTCTCGAATGCGGGCATGCACTTGCGCTTTCCTCCAGAGCGGTGGCAGCAGTGTGACGCAGTCCGCCGCGTGGATCAAAGGATCTATGGTTTTCCCTCGAGTCTTTCCCACGAGGCTTTCCCACGAGGCTTTCCCACAGGGCTGTAACACGTGCACACGTGTGGGAGTCGATCCTCGGCTTGAACGTCAAGGCAGTGCAGGGAAAACAGGTTCCTCTGTAATGGACTGACACATCTGGGGGATTCATGGAATGGTGGCACGACCCTGGAGTTCCTCTCGCCTTTCCTGTGGAGAGGGCCTCCTCTTGAGATGCGACGGGAACGCCAGGAATCTTTCCCTACGAAACAGGGAAAGGATCCCTCATCTCCAGCTAGGAGGCAGAAACGGAGCTCCCCTCGATGTGTGCGGCACCCTCGTGCTTCCTCTCGAGTGGAGACGGGTATGTCGGGGAACTTCTTGAGTTGCAGCAAGGGTGTGAAGGACCCTTTGAAAGTTCCAGTGGTTAGATGTGATTAGCCTCGAGAAGCCTCAGCGGAATTGGGCCTCATCTCGGCTGGAGGGCAAAACCTCCTGGATTTTCTCGAGTTGCGGCAGGTGCTCTCGACTTACGACGGGGACCTCAGGGACCCGCTCTGGTGGCCTCAGGAAAGGCCAGTCCCCATGCGAGTTCCTCGGGGGCCTCTCGGGATTCCTCTCCCGTCGATGCCGGGGCCTAAGACCTTGTGTGGAGTCGGGGCCGGAACCTGAGGATTCCTCTCCAGTGCTGACATGGATCTTGGGGTACTTCTGGAGTCTCCCCAGGGGAGTCAGGCCTCGTCTCGAATGCGGGCATGCACTTGCGCTTTCCTCCAGAGCGGTAGCAGCAGTGTCACGCAGTCCGCCGCGTGGATCAAAGGATCTATGTTTTTCCCTCGAGTCTTTCCCACGAGGCTTTCCCACGAGGCTTTTCCACAGGGCTGTCCCACGTGCACACGTGGTGGGAGTCGATCCTCAGCTTGAACGTTAAGGCAGTGCAGGGAAAACAGGTTCCTCTGGAATGGACTGACCCATCTGGGGGACTCTTGGAATTGTGGCACGACCCTGGAGTTCCTCTCGGCTTTCATGTGGAGAGCGCCTCCTCTTGAGATGCGACGGGAACGCCGGGAATTCTTTCCCTACGAAACAGGGAAAGGATCCCTCATCTCGAGCTAGGAGGCGGAAACGGGGCTCCCCTGGATGTGTGCGTGACCCTCGTGCTTCCTCTCGAGTGGAGACGGGTATGTCGGGGAACTTCTTGAGTTGCAGCAAGGGTGTGAAGGACCCTTTGGAAGTTCCAGTGGTTAGACGTGATTAGCCTCGAGAAGCCTCAGCGGAAATGGGCCTCATCTCGCCTGGAGGGCAAAACCTCCTGGATTTTCTCGAGTTGCGGCAGGTGCTCTCGACTTACGACGGGGACCTCAGGGACCCGCTCTGGTGGCCTCAGGAAAGGCCAGTCCCCATGCGAGGTCCTCGGGGGCCTCTCGGGATTCCTCTCCCGTGGATGCCGGGGCCTAAGACCTTGTGTGGAGTCGGGCCCGGAACCTGAGGATTCCTCTCCAGTGCTGACGTGGATCTTGGGGTACTTCTGGAGTCTCCCCAGGGGAGTCAGTCCTCGTCTCGAATGCGGGCATGCACTTGCGCTTTCCTCCAGAGCGGTAGCAGCAGTGTCACGCAGTCCGCCGCGTGGATCAAAGGATCTATGGTTTTCCCTCGAGTCTTTCCCACGAGGCTTTCCCACGAGGCTTTCCCACAGGGCTGTCCCACGTGCACACGTGGTGGGAGTCGATCCTCGGCTTGAACGTCAAGGCAGTGCAGGGAAAACAGGTTCCTCTGGAATGGACTGACACATCTGGGGGACTCTTGGAATGGTGGCACGACCCTGGAGTTCCTCTCGCCTTTCCTGTGGAGAGCGCCTCCTCTTGAGATGCGACAGGAACGCCGGGAATTCTTTCCCTACGAAACAGGGAAAGGATCCCTCATCTCGACCTAGGAGGCGGAAACGGGGCTCCCCTGGATGTGTGCGGGACCCTCGTGCTTCCTCTCGAGTGGAGACGTGTATGTCCGGGAACTTCTTGAGTTGCAGCAAGGGTGAGAAGGACCCTTTGGATGTTCCAGTGTTTAGATGTGATTAGCCTCGAGAAGCCTCAGCGGAAATGGGCCTCATCTCGCCTGGAGGGCAAAACCTCCTGGATTTTCTCGAGTTGCGGCAGGTGCTCTCGACTTACGAAGGGGACCTCAGGGACCCGCTCTGGTGGCCTCAGGAAAGGCCAGTCCCCATGCGAGTTCCTCCGGGGCCTCTCGGGTTTCCTCTCCAGTCGATGCCGGGGCCTAAGACCTTGTGTGGAGTCGGGGCCGGAACCTGAGGATTCCTCTCCACTGCTGACATGGATCTTGGGGTACTTCTGGAGTCTCCCCAGGGGAGTCAGTCCTTGTCTCGAATGCGGGCATGCACTTGCGCTTTCCTCCAGAGCTGTAGCAGCAGTGTCACGCAGTCCGCCGCGTGGATCAAAGGATCTATGGTTTTCCCTCGAGTCTTTCCCACAAGGCTTTCCCACGAGGCTTTCCCACAGGGCTGTCCCACGTGCACACGTGGTGGGAGTCGATCCTCGGCTTGAACGTCAAGGCAGTGCGGGGAAAACATGTTCCTCTGGAATGGACTGACCCATCTGGGGGACTCTTGGAGTGGTGGCACGACCCTGGAGTTCCTCTCGCCTTTCCTGTGGAGAGCGCCTCCTCTTGAGATGCGATGGGAACGCCGGGAATTCTTTCCCTACGAAACTGGGAAAGGATCCCTCATCTCGAGATAGGAGGCGGAAACGGGGCTCCCTTGGATGTGTGCGGGACCCCACGTGCTTCCTCTCGAGTGGAGACGGGTATGTCGCGAAACTGCTTGAGTTGCAGCAAGGGTGTGAAGGACCCTTTGGAAGTTCCAGTGGTTAGATGTTATTAGCCTCGAGAAGCCTCAGCGGAAATGGGCCTCATCTCGCCTGGAGGGCAAAACCTCGTGGAATTTCTCGAGTTGCGGCAGGTGCTCTCGACTTACGACGGGGACCTCAGGGACCCGCTCTGGTGGCCTCAGGAAAGGCCAGTCCCCATGCGAGTTCTTCGGGGGCCTCTCGGGATTCCTCTCCCTTCGATGCCGGGGCCTAAGACCTTGTGTGGAGTCGAGGCCGGAACCTGAGGATTCCTCTCCAGTGCTGACATGGATCTTGGGGTACTTCTGGAGTCTCCCCAGGGGAGTCATACCTCGTCTCGAATGCGGGCATGCACTTGCGCTTTCCTCCAGATCGGTGGCAGCAGTGTCACGCAGTACGCCGCGTGGATCAAAGGATCTATGTTTTTCCCTCTAGTCTTTCCCACGAGGCTTTCCCACGAGGCTTTCCCACAGGGCTGTCCCACGTGCACACGTGGTGGGAGTCGATCCTCGGCTTGAACGTCAAGGCAGTGCAGGGAAAACAGGTTCTTCTGTAATGGACTGACACATCTGGGGGATTCATGGAATGGTGGCACGACCATGGAGTTCCTCTCGCCTTTCCTGTGGAGAGGGCCTCCTCTTGAGATGCGACGGGAATGCCAGGAATCTTTCCCTACGAAACAGGGAAAGGATCCCTCATCTCGAGCTAGGAGGCAGAACGGAGCTCCCCTCGATGTGTGCGGCACCCTCGTGCTTCCTCTCGAGTGGAGACGGGTATGCCGGGGAACTTCTTGAGTTGCAGCAACGGTGTAAAGGACCCTTTGAAAGTTCCAGTGGTTAGATGTGATTAGCCTCGAGAAGCCTCAGCGGAATTGGGCCTCATCTCGGCTGGAGGGCAAAACCTCCTGGATTTTCTCGAGTTGCGGCAGGTGCTCTCGACTTACGACGGGGACCTCAGGGACCCGCTCTTTTGGCCTCAGGAAAGGCCAGTCCCCATGCGAGTTCCTCGGGGGGCTCTCGGGATTCCTCTCCCGTCGATGCCGGGGCCTAAGACCTTGTGTGGAGTCGGGGCCGGAACCTGAGGATTCCTCTCCAGTGCTGACATGGATCTTGGGGTACTTCTGGAGTCTCCCCAGGGGAGTCAGTCCTCGTCTCGAATGCGGGCATGCACTTGCGCTTTCCTCCAGAGCGGTAGCAGCAGTGTCACGCAGTCCGCCGCGTGGATCAAAGGATCTATGTTTTTCCCTCGAGTCTTTCCCACGAGGCTTTCCCACGAGGCTTTTCCACAGGGCTGTCCCACGTGCACACGTGGTGGGAGTCGATCCTCAGCTTGAACGTCAAGGCAGTGCAGGGAAAACAGGTTCCTCTGGAATGGACTGACCCATCTGGGGGACTCTTGGAATTGTGGCACGACCCTGGAGTTCCTCTCGGCTTTCCTGTGAAGAGCGCCTCCTCTTGAGATGCGACGGGAACGCCGGGAATTCTTTCCCTACGAAACAGGGAAAGGATCCCTCATCTCGAGCTGGGAGGCGGAAACGGGGCTCCCCTGGATGTGTGCGTGACCCTCGTGCTTCCTCTCGAGTGGAGACGGGTATATCGGGGAACTTCCTGAGTTGCAGCAAGGGTGTGAAGGACCCTTTGGATGTTCCAGTGGTTAGATGTGATTAGCCTCGAGAAGCCTCAGTGGAAATGGGCCTCATCTCGCCTGGAGGGCAAAACCTCCTGGATTTTCTCGAGTTGCGGCAGGTGCTCTCGACTTACGACGGGGACCTCAGGGACCCGCTCTGGTAGCCTCAGGAAAGGCCAGTCCCCATGCGAGTTCCTCGGGGGCCTCTCGGAATTCCTCTCCCGTCGATGCCGGGGCCTAAGACCTTGTGTGGAGTCGGGGCCGGAATCTGAGGATTCCTCTCCAGTGCTGACATGGATCCTGGGGTACTTCTGGAGTCTCCCCAGGGGAGTCAGTCCTCGTCTCGAATGCGGGCATGCACTTGCGCTTTCCTCCAGGGCGGTAGCAGCAGTGTCACGCAGTCCACCGCGTGGATCAAAGGATCTATGGTTTTCCCTCGAGTCTTTCCCACGAGGCTTTCCCACGAGGCTTTCCCACAGGGCTGTCCCACGTGCACACTTGGTGGGAGTCGATCCTCGGCTTGAACGTCAAGGCAGTGCAGGGAAAACAGGTTCCTCTGGAATGGACTGACACATCTGGGGGACTCTTGGAATGGTGGCACGACCCTGGAGTTCCTCTCGCCTTTCCTGTGGAGAGCGCCTCCTCTTGAGATGCGACGGGAACGCCGGGAATTCTTTCCCTACGAAACAGGGAAAGGATCCCTCATTTCGGGCTAGCAGGCGGAAACGGGGCTCCTCTGGATGTGTGCGGGACCCTCGTGCTTCCTCTCGAGTGGAGACGGGTATGTCGGGGAACTTCTTGAGTTGCAGCAAGGGTGTGAAGGACCCTTTGGAAGTTCCAGTGGTTAGATGTGATTAGTCTCGAGAAGCCTCAGCGGAAATGGGCCTCATCTCGCCTGGAGGGCAAAACCTCCTGGATTTTCTCGAGTTGCGGCAGGTGCTCTCGACTTACGACGGGGACCTCAGGGACCCGCTCTGGTGGCCTCAGGAAAGGCCAGTCCCCATGCGTGTTCCTCGGGGGCCTCTCGGGATTCCTCTCCCGTCGATGCCGGGGCCTAAGACCTTGTGTGGAGTCGGGGCCGGAACCTGAGGATTCCTCTCCAGTGCTGACATGGATCTTGGGGTACTTCTGGAGTCTCCCCAGGGGAGTCAGTCCTCGTCTCGAATGCGGGCATGCACTTGCGCTTTCCTCCAGGGCGGTAGCAGCAGTGTCACGCAGTCCGCCTCGTGGATCAAAGGATCTATGGTTTTCCCTCGAGTCTTTCCCACGAGGCTTTCCCACGAGGCTTTCCCGCAGGGCTGTCCCACGTGCACACTTGGTGGGAGTCGATCCTCGGCTTGAACGTCAAGGCAGTGCAGGGAAAACAGGTTCCTCTGGAATGGACTGACACATCTGGGGGACTCTTGGAATGGTGGCACGACCCTGGAGTTCCTCTCGCCTTTCCTGTGGAGAGCGCCTCCTCTTGAGATGCGACGGGAACGCCGGGAATTCTTTCCCTACGAAACAGGGAAAGGATCCCTCATTTCGAGCTAGCAGGCTGAAACGGGGCTCCTCTGGATGTGTGCGGGACCCTCGTGCTTCCTCTCGAGTGGAGACGGGTATGTCGGGGAACTTCTTGAGTTGCAGCAAGGGTGTGAAGGACCCTTTGGAAGTTCCAGTGGTTAGATGTGATTAGTCTCGAGAAGCCTCAGCGGAAATGGGCCTCATCTCGCCTGGAGGGCAAAACCTCCTGGATTTTCTCGAGTTGCGGCAGGTGCTCTCGACTTACGACGGGGACCTCAGGGACCCGCTCTGGTGGCCTCAGGAAAGGCCAGTCCCCATGCGTGTTCCTCGGGGGCCTCTCGGGATTCCTCTCCCGTCGATGCCGGGGCGTAAGACCTTGTGTGGAGTCGGGGCCGGAACCTGAGGATTCCTCTCCAGTGCTGACATGGATCTTGGGGTACTTCTGGAGTCTCCCCAGGGGAGTCAGTCCTCGTCTCGAATGCGGGCATGCACTTGCGCTTTCCTCCATAGCGGTAGCAGCAGTTTCACGCAGTCCGCCGCGTGGATCAAAGGATCTATGGTTTTCCCTCGAGTCTTTCCCACAAGGCTTTCCCACGAGGCTTTCCCAGAGGGCTGTCCCACGTGCACACGTGGTGGGAGTCGATCCTCGGCTTGAACGTCAAGGCAGTGCAGGGAAAACAGGTTCCTCTGGAATGGACTGACCCATCTGGGGGACTCTTGGAGTGGTGGCACGACCCTGGAGTTCCTCTCGACTTTCCTGTGGAGAGCGCCTCCTCTTGAGATGCGACGGGAACGCCGGGAATTCTTTCCCTACAAAACAGGGAAAGGATCCCTCATCTCGAGCTAGGAGGCGGAAACGGGGCTCCCTTGGATGTGTGCGGGACCCCACGTGCTTCCTCTCGAGTGGAGACGGGTATGTCGCGGAACTGCTTGAGTTGCAGCAAGGGTGTGAAGGACCCTTTGGAAGTTCCAGTGGTTAGATATGATTAGCCTCGAGAAGCCTCAGCGGAAATGGGCCTCATCTCGCCTGGAGGGCAAAACCTCGTGGAATTTCTCGAGTTGCGGCAGGTGCTCTCGACTTACGACGGGGACCTCAGGGACCCGCTCTGGTGGCCTCAGGAAAGGCCAGTCCCCATGCGAGTTCTTCGGGGGCCTCTCGGGATTCCTCTCCCTTCGATGCCGGGGCCTAAGACCTTGTGTGGAGTGGAGGCCGGAACCTGAGGATTCCTCTCCAGTGCTGACATGGATCTTGGGGTACTTCTGGAGTCTCCCCAGGGGAGTCATACCTCGTCTCGAATGCGGGCATGCACTTGCGCTTTCCTCCAGAGCGGTGGCAGCAGTGTCACGCAGTCCGCCGCGTGGATCAAAGGATCTATGGTTTTCCCTCGAGTCTTTCCCACGAGGCTTTCCCACGAGGCTTTCCCACAGGGCTGTAACACGTGCACACGTGTGGGAGTCGATCCTCGGCTTGAACGTCAAGGCAGTGCAGGGAAAACAGGTTCCTCTGTAATGGACTGACACATCTGGGGGATTCATGGAATGGTGGCACGACCCTGGAGTTCCTCTCGCCTTTCCTGTGGAGAGGGCCTCCTCTTGAGATGCGACGGGAACGCCAGGAATCTTTCCCTACGAAACAGGGAAAGGATCCCTCATCTCCAGCTAGGAGGCAGAAACGGAGCTCCCCTCGATGTGTGCGGCACCCTCGTGCTTCCTCTCGAGTGGAGACGGGTATGTCGGGGAACTTCTTGAGTTGCAGCAAGGGTGTGAAGGACCCTTTGAAAGTTCCAGTGGTTAGATGTGATTAGCCTCGAGAAGCCTCAGCGGAATTGGGCCTCATCTCGGCTGGAGGGCAAAACCTCCTGGATTTTCTCGAGTTGCGGCAGGTGCTCTCGACTTACGACGGGGACCTCAGGGACCCGCTCTGGTGGCCTCAGGAAAGGCCAGTCCCCATGCGAGTTCCTCGGGGGCCTCTCGGGATTCCTCTCCCGTCGATGCCGGGGCCTAAGACCTTGTGTGGAGTCGGGGCCGGAACCTGAGGATTCCTCTCCAGTGCTGACATGGATCTTGGGGTACTTCTGGAGTCTCCCCAGGGGAGTCAGGCCTCGTCTCGAATGCGGGCATGCACTTGCGCTTTCCTCCAGAGCGGTAGCAGCAGTGTCACGCAGTCCGCCGCGTGGATCAAAGGATCTATGTTTTTCCCTCGAGTCTTTCCCACGAGGCTTTCCCACGAGGCTTTTCCACAGGGCTGTCCCACGTGCACACGTGGTGGGAGTCGATCCTCAGCTTGAACGTTAAGGCAGTGCAGGGAAAACAGGTTCCTCTGGAATGGACTGACCCATCTGGGGGACTCTTGGAATTGTGGCACGACCCTGGAGTTCCTCTCGGCTTTCATGTGGAGAGCGCCTCCTCTTGAGATGCGACGGGAACGCCGGGAATTCTTTCCCTACGAAACAGGGAAAGGATCCCTCATCTCGAGCTAGGAGGCGGAAACGGGGCTCCCCTGGATGTGTGCGTGACCCTCGTGCTTCCTCTCGAGTGGAGACGGGTATGTCGGGGAACTTCTTGAGTTGCAGCAAGGGTGTGAAGGACCCTTTGGAAGTTCCAGTGGTTAGACGTGATTAGCCTCGAGAAGCCTCAGCGGAAATGGGCCTCATCTCGCCTGGAGGGCAAAACCTCCTGGATTTTCTCGAGTTGCGGCAGGTGCTCTCGACTTACGACGGGGACCTCAGGGACCCGCTCTGGTGGCCTCAGGAAAGGCCAGTCCCCATGCGAGTTCCTCGGGGGCCTCTCGGGATTCCTCTCCCGTGGATGCCGGGGCCTAAGACCTTGTGTGGAGTCGGGCCCGGAACCTGAGGATTCCTCTCCAGTGCTGACGTGGATCTTGGGGTACTTCTGGAGTCTCCCCAGGGGAGTCAGTCCTCGTCTCGAATGCGGGCATGCACTTGCGCTTTCCTCCAGAGCGGTAGCAGCAGTGTCACGCAGTCCGCCGCGTGGATCAAAGGATCTATGGTTTTCCCTCGAGTCTTTCCCACGAGGCTTTCCCACGAGGCTTTCCCACAGGGCTGTCCCACGTGCACACGTGGTGGGAGTCGATCCTCGGCTTGAACGTCAAGGCAGTGCAGGGAAAACAGGTTCCTCTGGAATGGACTGACACATCTGGGGGACTCTTGGAATGGTGGCACGACCCTGGAGTTCCTCTCGCCTTTCCTGTGGAGAGCGCCTCCTCTTGAGATGCGACAGGAACGCCGGGAATTCTTTCCCTACGAAACAGGGAAAGGATCCCTCATCTCGACCTAGGAGGCGGAAACGGGGCTCCCCTGGATGTGTGCGGGACCCTCGTGCTTCCTCTCGAGTGGAGACGTGTATGTCCGGGAACTTCTTGAGTTGCAGCAAGGGTGAGAAGGACCCTTTGGATGTTCCAGTGTTTAGATGTGATTAGCCTCGAGAAGCCTCAGCGGAAATGGGCCTCATCTCGCCTGGAGGGCAAAACCTCCTGGATTTTCTCGAGTTGCGGCAGGTGCTCTCGACTTACGAAGGGGACCTCAGGGACCCGCTCTGGTGGCCTCAGGAAAGGCCAGTCCCCATGCGAGTTCCTCGGGGGCCTCTCGGGATTCCTCTCCAGTCGATGCCGGGGCCTAAGACCTTGTGTGGAGTCGGGGCCGGAACCTGAGGATTCCTCTCCACTGCTGACATGGATCTTGGGGTACTTCTGGAGTCTCCCCAGGGGAGTCAGTCCTTGTCTCGAATGCGGGCATGCACTTGCGCTTTCCTCCAGAGCTGTAGCAGCAGTGTCACGCAGTCCGCCGCGTGGATCAAAGGATCTATGGTTTTCCCTCGAGTCTTTCCCACAAGGCTTTCCCACGAGGCTTTCCCACAGGGCTGTCCCACGTGCACACGTGGTGGGAGTCGATCCTCGGCTTGAACGTCAAGGCAGTGCGGGGAAAACATGTTCCCCTGGAATGGACTGACCCATCTGGGGGACTCTTGGAGTGGTGGCACGACCCTGGAGTTCCTCTCGCCTTTCCTGTGGAGAGCGCCTCCTCTTGAGATGCGATGGGAACGCCGGGAATTCTTTCCCTACGAAACTGGGAAAGGATCCCTCATCTCGAGATAGGAGGCGGAAACGGGGCTCCCTTGGATGTGTGCGGGACCCCACGTGCTTCCTCTCGAGTGGAGACGGGTATGTCGCGAAACTGCTTGAGTTGCAGCAAGGGTGTGAAGGACCCTTTGGAAGTTCCAGTGGTTAGATGTTATTAGCCTCGAGAAGCCTCAGCGGAAATGGGCCTCATCTCGCCTGGAGGGCAAAACCTCGTGGAATTTCTCGAGTTGCGGCAGGTGCTCTCGACTTACGACGGGGACCTCAGGGACCCGCTCTGGTGGCCTCAGGAAAGGCCAGTCCCCATGCGAGTTCTTCGGGGGCCTCTCGGGATTCCTCTCCCTTCGATGCCGGGGCCTAAGACCTTGTGTGGAGTCGAGGCCGGAACCTGAGGATTCCTCTCCAGTGCTGACATGGATCTTGGGGTACTTCTGGAGTCTCCCCAGGGGAGTCATACCTCGTCTCGAATGCGGGCATGCACTTGCGCTTTCCTCCAGATCGGTGGCAGCAGTGTCACGCAGTACGCCGCGTGGATCAAAGGATCTATGTTTTTCCCTCGAGTCTTTCCCACGAGGCTTTCCCACGAGGCTTTCCCACAGGGCTGTCCCACGTGCACACGTGGTGGGAGTCGATCCTCGGCTTGAACGTCAAGGCAGTGCAGGGAAAACAGGTTCCTCTGTAATGGACTGACACATCTGGGGGATTCATGGAATGGTGGCACGACCATGGAGTTCCTCTCGCCTTTCCTGTGGAGAGGGCCTCCTCTTGAGATGCGACGGGAATGCCAGGAATCTTTCCCTACGAAACAGGGAAAGGATCCCTCATCTCGAGCTAGGAGGCAGAACGGAGCTCCCCTCGATGTGTGCGGCACCCTCGTGCTTCCTCTCGAGTGGAGACGGGTATGCCGGGGAACTTCTTGAGTTGCAGCAACGGTGTAAAGGACCCTTTGAAAGTTCCAGTGGTTAGATGTGATTAGCCTCGAGAAGCCTCAGCGGAATTGGGCCTCATCTCGGCTGGAGGGCAAAACCTCCTGGATTTTCTCGAGTTGCGGCAGGTGCTCTCGACTTACGACGGGGACCTCAGGGACCCACTCTTTTGGCCTCAGGAAAGGCCAGTCCCCATGCGAGTTCCTCGGGGGGCTCTCGGGATTCCTCTCCCGTCGATGCCGGGGCCTAAGACCTTGTGTGGAGTCGGGGCCGGAACCTGAGGATTCCTCTCCAGTGCTGACATGGATCTTGGGGTACTTCTGGAGTCTCCCCAGGGGAGTCAGTCCTCGTCTCGAATGCGGGCATGCACTTGCGCTTTCCTCCAGAGCGGTAGCAGCAGTGTCACGCAGTCCGCCGCGTGGATCAAAGGATCTATGTTTTTCCCTCGAGTCTTTCCCACGAGGCTTTCCCACGAGGCTTTTCCACAGGGCTGTCCCACGTGCACACGTGGTGGGAGTCGATCCTCAGCTTGAACGTCAAGGCAGTGCAGGGAAAACAGGTTCCTCTGGAATGGACTGACCCATCTGGGGGACTCTTGGAATTGTGGCACGACCCTGGAGTTCCTCTCGGCTTTCCTGTGAAGAGCGCCTCCTCTTGAGATGCGACGGGAACGCCGGGAATTCTTTCCCTACGAAACAGGGAAAGGATCCCTCATCTCGAGCTAGGAGGCGGAAACGGGGCTCCCCTGGATGTGTGCGTGACCCTCGTGCTTCCTCTCGAGTGGAGACGGGTATATCGGGGAACTTCCTGAGTTGCAGCAAGGGTGTGAAGGACCCTTTGGATGTTCCAGTGGTTAGATGTGATTAGCCTCGAGAAGCCTCAGTGGAAATGGGCCTCATCTCGCCTGGAGGGCAAAACCTCCTGGATTTTCTCGAGTTGCGGCAGGTGCTCTCGACTTACGACGGGGACCTCAGGGACCCGCTCTGGTAGCCTCAGGAAAGGCCAGTCCCCATGCGAGTTCCTCGGGGGCCTCTCGGAATTCCTCTCCCGTCGATGCCGGGGCCTAAGACCTTGTGTGGAGTCGGGGCCGGAATCTGAGGATTCCTCTCCAGTGCTGACATGGATCTTGGGGTACTTCTGGAGTCTCCCCAGGGGAGTCAGTCCTCGTCTCGAATGCGGGCATGCACTTGCGCTTTCCTCCAGGGCGGTAGCAGCAGTGTCACGCAGTCCACCGCGTGGATCAAAGGATCTATGGTTTTCCCTCGAGTCTTTCCCACGAGGCTTTCCCACGAGGCTTTCCCACAGGGCTGTCCCACGTGCACACTTGGTGGGAGTCGATCCTCGGCTTGAACGTCAAGGCAGTGCAGGGAAAACAGGTTCCTCTGGAATGGACTGACACATCTGGGGGACTCTTGGAATGGTGGCACGACCCTGGAGTTCCTCTCGCCTTTCCTGTGGAGAGCGCCTCCTCTTGAGATGCGACGGGAACGCCGGGAATTCTTTCCCTACGAAACAGGGAAAGGATCCCTCATTTCGGGCTAGCAGGCGGAAACGGGGCTCCTCTGGATGTGTGCGGGACCCTCGTGCTTCCTCTCGAGTGGAGACGGGTATGTCGGGGAACTTCTTGAGTTGCAGCAAGGGTGTGAAGGACCCTTTGGAAGTTCCAGTGGTTAGATGTGATTAGTCTCGAGAAGCCTCAGCGGAAATGGGCCTCATCTCGCCTGGAGGGCAAAACCTCCTGGATTTTCTCGAGTTGCGGCAGGTGCTCTCGACTTACGACGGGGACCTCAGGGACCCGCTCTGGTGGCCTCAGGAAAGGCCAGTCCCCATGCGTGTTCCTCGGGGGCCTCTCGGGATTCCTCTCCCGTCGATGCCGGGGCCTAAGACCTTGTGTGGAGTCGGGGCCGGAACCTGAGGATTCCTCTCCAGTGCTGACATGGATCTTGGGGTACTTCTGGAGTCTCCCCAGGGGAGTCAGTCCTCGTCTCGAATGCGGGCATGCACTTGCGCTTTCCTCCAGAGCGGTAGCAGCAGTGTCACGCAGTCCGCCGCGTGGATCAAAGGATCTATGGTTTTCCCTCGAGTCTTTCCCACAAGGCTTTCCCACGAGGCTTTCCCAGAGGGCTGTCCCACGTGCACACGTGGTGGGAGTCGATCCTCGGCTTGAACGTCAAGGCAGTGCAGGGAAAACAGGTTCCTCTGGAATGGACTGACCCATCTGGGGGACTCTTGGAGTGGTGGCACGACCCTGGAGTTCCTCTCGACTTTCCTGTGGAGAGCGCCTCCTCTTGAGATGCGACGGGAACGCCGGGAATTCTTTCCCTACAAAACAGGGAAAGGATCCCTCATCTCGAGCTAGGAGGCGGAAACGGGGCTCCCTTGGATGTGTGCGGGACCCCACGTGCTTCCTCTCGAGTGGAGACGGGTATGTCGCGGAACTGCTTGAGTTGCAGCAAGGGTGTGAAGGACCCTTTGTAAGTTCCAGTGGTTAGATGTGATTAGCCTCGAGAAGCCTTAGCGGAAATGGGCCTCATCTCGCCTGGAGGGCAAAACCTCGTGGAATTTCTCGAGTTGCGGCAGGTGCTCTCGACTTACGACGGGGACCTCAGGGACCCGCTCTGGTGGCCTCAGGAAAGGCCAGTCCCCATGCGAGTTCTTCGGGGGCCTCTCGGGATTCCTCTCCCGTCGATGCCGGGGCCTAAGACCTTGTGTGGAGTCGAGGCCGGAACCTGAGGATTCCTCTCCAGTGCTGACATGGATCTTGGGGTACTTCTGGAGTCTCCCCAGGGGAGTCATACCTCGTCTCGAATGCGGGCATGCACTTGCGCTTTCCTCCAGAGCGGTGGCAGCAGTGTCACGCAGTCCGCCGCGTGGATCAAAGGATCTATGGTTTTCCCTCGAGTATTTCCCACGAGGCTTTCCCACGAGGCTTTCCCACAGGGCTGTAACACGTGCACACGTGGTGGGAGTCGATCCTCGGCTTGAACGTCAAGGCAGTGCAGGGAAAACAGGTTCCTCTGTAATGGACTGACACATCTGGGGGATTCATGGAATGGTGGCACGACCCTGGAGTTCCTCTCGCCTTTCCTGTGGAGAGGGCCTCCTCTTGAGATGCGACGGGAACGCCGGGAATCTTTCCCTACGAAACAGGGAAAGGATCCCTCATCTCCAGCTAGGAGGCAGAAACGGAGCTCCCCTCGATGTGTGCGGCACCCTCGTGCTTCCTCTCGAGTGGAGACGGGTATGTCGGGGAACTTCTTGAGTTGCAGCAAGGGTGTGAAGGACCCTTTTAAAGTTCCAGTGGTTAGATGTGATTAGCCTCGAGAAGCCTCAGCGGAATTGGGCCTCATCTCGGCTGGAGGGCAAAAACTCCTGGATTTTCTCGAGTTGCGGCAGGTGCTCTCGACTTACGACGGGGACCTCAGGGACCCGCTCTGGTGGCCTCAGGAAAGGCCAGTCCCCATGCGAGTTCCTCGGGGGCCTCTCGGGATTCCTCTCCCGTCGATGCCAGGGCCTAAGACCTTGTGTGGAGTCGGGGCCGGAACCTGAGGATTCCTCTCCAGTGCTGACATGGATCTTGGGGTACTTCTGGAGTCTCCCCAGGGGAGTCAGTCCTCGTCTCGAATGCGGGCATGCACTTGCGCTTTCCTCCAGAGCGGTAGCAGCAGTGTCACGCAGTCCGCCGCGTGGATCAAAGGATCTATGTTTTTCCCTCGAGTCTTTCCCACGAGGCTTTCCCACGAGGCTTTTCCACAGGGCTGTCCCACGTGCAAACGTGGTGGGAGTCGATTCTCAGCTTGAACGTTAAGGCAGTGCAGGGAAAACAGGTTCCTCTGGAATGGACTGACCCATCTGGGGGACTCTTGGAATTGTGGCACGACCCTGGAGTTCCTCTCGGCTTTCATGTGGAGAGCGCCTCCTCTTGAGATGCGATGGGAACGCCGGGAATTCTTTCCCTACGAAACAGGGAAAGGATCCCACATCTCGAGCTAGGAGGCGGAAACGGGGCTCCCCTGGATGTGTGCGGGACCCTCGTGCTTCCTCTCGAGTGGAGACGGGTATGTCGGGGAACTTCTTGAGTTGCAGCAAGGGTGTGAAGGACCCTTTGGAAGTTCCAGTGGTTAGACGTGATTAGCCTCGAGAAGCCTCAGCGGAAATGGGCCTCATCTCGCCTGGAGGGCAAAACCTCCTGGATTTTCTCGAGTTGCGGCAGGTGCTCTCGACTTACGACGGGGACCTCAGGGACCCGCTCTGGTGGCCTCAGGAAAGGCCAGTCCCCATGCGAGTTCCTCGGGGGCCTCTCGGGATTCCTCTCCCGTGGATGCCGGGGCCTAAGACCTTGTGTGGAGTCGGGCCCGGAACCTGAGGATTCCTCTCCAGTGCTGACGTGGATCTTGGGGTACTTCTGGAGTCTCCCCAGGGGAGTCAGTCCTCGTCTCGAATGCGGGCATGCACTTGCGCTTTCCTCCAGAGCGGTGGCAGCAGTGTCACGCAGTCCGCCGCGTGGATCAAAGGATCTATGTTTTTCCCTCGAGTCTTTCCCACGAGGCTTTCCCACGAGGCTTTCCCACAGGGTTGTCCCACGTGCACACGTGGTGGGAGTCGATCCTCGGCTTGAACTCTAGGCAGTGCAGGGAAAACAGGTTCCTCTGGAATGGACTGACCCATCTGGGGGTCTCTTGGAATGGTGGCACGACCCTGGAGTTCCTCTCGCCTTTCCTGTGGAGAGCGCCTCCTCTTGAGATGCGACGGGAACGCCGGGAATTCTTTCCCTACGAAACAGGGAAAGGATCCCTCATCTCGAGCTAGGAGGTGGAAACGGGGCGCCCCTGGCTGTGTGCGGGACCCCACGTGCTTCCTCTCGAGTGGAGACGGGTATGTCGGGGAACTTCTTGAGTTGCAGCAAGGGTGTGAAGGACACTTTGCAAGTTCCAGTGGTTAGACGTGATTAGCCTCGAAAAGCCTCAGCGGAAATGGGCCTCATCTCGCCTGGAGGGCAAAACCTCCTGGATTTTCCCGAGTTGCGGCAGGTGCTCTCGACTTACGACGGGGACCTCAGGGACCCGCTCTGGTGGCCTCAGGAAAGGCCAGTCCCCATGCGAGTTCCTCGGGTGCCTCTCGGGATTCCTCACCCGTCGATGCCGGGACCTAAGACCTTGTGTGGAGTCGCGGCCGGAACCTGAGGATTCCTCTCCAGTGCTGACATGGATCTTGGGGTACTTCTGGAGTCTCCCCAGGGGAGTCAGTCCTCGTCTCGAATGCGGGCATGCACTTGCGCTTTCCTCCAGAGCGGTAGCAGCAGTGTTACGCAGTCCGCCGCGCGGATCAAAGGATCTATGGTTTTCCCTCGAGTCTTTCCCACGAGGCTTTCCCACGAGGCTTTCCCACAGGGCTGTCCCACGTGCACACGTGGTGGGAGTCGATCCTCGGCTTGAACGTCAAGGCAGTGCAGGGAAAACAGGTTCCTCTGTAATGGACTGACACATCTGGGGGTCTCTCGGAATGGTGCCACGACCCTGGAGTTCCTCTCCTCATTCCTGTGGAGAGCGCCTCCTCTTGAGATGCGACGGGATCGCCGGGAATTCTTTCCCTGCGAAACAGGGAAAGGATCCCTCATCTCGAGCTAGGAGGCCGAAACGGGGCTCCCCTGGATGTGTGCGGGTCCCTCGTGCTTCCTCTCGAGTGGAGACGGGTATGTCGGGGAACATCTTGAGTTGCAGCAAGGGTGTGAAGGACCCTTTGAAAGTTCCAGTGGTTAGATGTGATTAGCCTCGAGAAGACTCAGCGGAAATGGGCCTCATCTCGGCTGGAGGGCAAAACCTCCTGGATTTTCTCGAGTTGCGGCAGGTGCTCTCGTCTTACGACGGGGACCTCACGGACCCGCTCTGGTGGCCTCAGGAAAGGCCAGTCCCCATGTGAGTTCCTCGGGGGCCTCTTGGGATTCCTCTCCCGTCGATGCCGGGGCCTAAGACCTTGTGTGGAGTCGGGGCCGGAACCTGAGGATTCCTCTCCAGTGCTGACATGGATCTTGGGGTACTTCTGGAGTCTCCCCAGGGGAGTCAGTCCTCGTCTCGAATGCGGGCATGCACTTGCGCTTTCCTCCAGAGCGGTAGCAGCAGTGTCACGCAGTCCGCCGCGCGGATCAAAGGATCTATGGTTTTCCCTCGAGTCTTTCCCACGAGGCTTTCCCACGAGGCTTTCCCACAGGGCTGTCCCACGTGCACACGTGGTGGGAGTCGATCCTCGGCTTGAACGTCAAGGCAGTGCAGGGAAAACAGGTTCCTCTGTAATGGACTGACACATCTGGGGGTCTCTCGGAATGGTGCCACGACCCTGGAGTTCCTCTCCTCTTTCCTGTGGAGAGCGCCTCCTCTTGAGATGCGACGGGATCGCCGGGAATTCTTTCCCTGCGAAACAGGGAAAGGATCCCTCATCTCGAGCTAGGAGGCGGAAACGGGTCTCCCCTGGATGTGTGCGGGACCCTCGTGCTTCCTCTCGAGTGGAGACGGGTATGTCGGGGAACATCTTGAGTTGCAGCAAGGGTGTGAAGGACCCTTTGAAAGTTCCAGTGGTTAGATGTGATTAGCCTCGAGAAGCCTCAGCGGAAATGGGCCTCATCTCGCCTGGAGGGCAAAACCTCCTGGATTTTCTCGAGTTGCGGCAGGTGCTCTCGACTTACGACGGGGACCTCAGGGACCCGCTCTGGTGGCCTCAGGAAAGGCCAGTCCCCATGCGAGTTCCTCGGGGGCCTCTCGGGATTCCTCTCCCGTCGATGCCGGGGCCTAAGACCTTGTGTGGAGTCGGGGTCGGAACCTGAGGATTCCTCTCCAGTGCTGACATGGATCTTGGGGTACTTCTGGAGTCTGCCCAGGGGAGTCAGTCCTCGTCTCGAATGCGGGCATGCACTTGCGCTTTCCTCCAGAGCGGTAGCAGCAGTGTCACGCAGTCCGTCGCGTGGATCAAAGGATCTATGGTTTTCCCTCGAGTCTTTCCCACGAGGCTTTCCCACGAGGCTTTCCCACAGGGCTGTCCCTCGTGCACACGTGGTGGGCGTCGATCCTCGGCTTGAACGTCAAGGCAGTGCAGGGAAAACAGGTTCCTCTGGAATGGACTGACCCATCTGCGGGATTCGTGGAATCGTGGCACGACCCTGGAGTTCCTCTCGCCTTTCCTGTGGAGAGGGCCTCCTCTTGAGATGCGACGGGAACGCCGGGAATTCTTTCCCTACTAAACAGGGAAAGGATCCCTCTTCTCGAGCTAGGAGTCGGAAACGGGGCTCCCCTGGATGTGTGCGGGACCCCACGTGCTTCCTCTCGAGTGGAGATGGGTATGTCGGGGAACTTCTTGAGTTGCAGCAAGGATGTGAAGGACCCTTTGGAAGTTCCAGTGGTTAGATGTGATTAGCCTCGAGAAGCCTCAGCGGAAATGGGCCTCATCTTGCCTGGAGGGCAAAACCTCCTGGATTTTCTCGAGTTGCGGCAGGTGCTCTCGACTTACGACGGGGACCTCAGGGACCCGCTCTGGTGGCCTCAGGAAAGGCCAGTCCCCATGCGAGTTCCTCGGGGGCTTCTCGGGATTCCTCTCCCGTCGATGCCGGGGCCTAAGACCTTGTGTGGAGTCGGGGCCGGAACCTGAGGATTCCTCTCCAGTGCTGACATGGATCTTGGGCTACTTCTGGAGTCTCCCCAGGGGAGTCAGTCCTCGTCTCGAATGCGGGCATGCACTTGCGCTTTCCTCCAGAGCGGTAGCAGCAGTGTCACGCAGTCCTCCGCGTGGATCAAAGGATCTATGGTTTTCCCTCGAGTCTTTCCCACGAGGCTTTCCCACGGGGCTTTCCCACAGGGCTGTCCCACGTGCACACGTGGTGGGAGTCGATCCTCGGCTTGAACGTCAAGGCAGTGCAGGGAAAACAGGTTCCTCTGGAATGGACTGACACATCTGGGGGTCTCTTTGAATGGTGGCACAACCCTGGAGTTAATCTCCCCTTTCCTGTGGAGAGCGCCTCCTCTTGAGATGCGACGGGAACACCGGGAATTCTTTCCCTACGAAACAGGGAAAGAATCCCTCATCTCGAGCTAGGAGGCGGAAACGGGGCTCCCCTGGATGTGTGCGGGACCCCATGTGCTTCCTCTCGAGTGGAGACGGGTATGTCGGGGAACTTCTTGAGTTGCAGCAAGGGTGTGAAGGACCCTTTGAAAGTTCCAGTGGTTAGATGTGATTAGCCTCTAGAAGCCTCAGTTTAAATGGGCCTCATCTCGCCTGGAGGGCAAAACCTCCTGGATTTTCTCGAGTTGCGGCAGGTGCTCTCGACTTACGACGGGGACCTCAGGGACCCGCTCTGGTGGCCTCAGGAAAGGCCAGTCCCCATGCGAGTTCCTCGGGGCCTCTCGGGATTCCTCTCCCGTGGATGCCGGGGCCTAAGACCTTGTGTGGAGTCGGGGCCGGAACCTGAGGATTCCTCTCCAGTGCTGACATGGATCTTGGGGTACTTCTGGAGTCTGCCCAGGGGAGTCAGTCCTCGTCTCGAATGCGGGCATGCACTTGCGCTTTCCTCCAGAGCGGTAGCAGCAGTGTCACACAGTCCGCCGCGTGGATCAAAGGATCTATGGTTTTCCCTCGAGTCTTTCCCACGAGGCTGTCCCACGAGGCTTTCCCACAGGTCTGTCCCACGTGCACACGTGGTGGGAGTCGATCCTCGGCTTGAACGTCAAGGCAGTTCAGGGAAAACAGGTTCATCTGGAATGGACTGACACATCTGGGGGTCTCTTGTAATGGTGGCACGACCCTGGAGTTCCTCTCGCCTTTCCTGTGGAGAGCGCCTCCTCTTGAGATGCGACGGGAACGCCGGGAATTCTTTCCCTACGAAACAGGGATAGGATCCCTCATCTCGAACTAGGAGGCGGAAACGGGGCTCCCCTGGATGTGTGCGGCACCCCACGTGCTTCCTCTCGAGTGGAGACGGGTATGTCGCGGAACTGCTTGAGTTGCAGCAAGGGTGTGAAGGACCCTTTGGAAGTTCCAGTGGTTAGATGTGATTAGCCTCGAGAAGCCTCAGCGGAAATGGGCCTCATCTCGCCTGGAGGGCAAAACCTCCTGGAATTTCTCGAGTTGCGGCAGGTGCTCTCGACTTACGACGGGGACCTCAGGGACCCGCTCTGGTGGCCTCAGGAAGGCCAGTCCCCATGCGAGTTCTTCGGGGGCCTCTCGGGATTCCTCTCCCGTCGATGCCGGGGCCTAAGACCTTGTGTGGTGTCGAGGCCGGAACCTGAGGTTTCCTCTCCAGTGCTGACATGGATCTTGGGGTAATTCTGGAGTCTCCCCAGGGGAGTCAGTCCTCGTCTCGAATGCGGGCATGCACTTGCGCTTTCCTCCAGAGCGGTAGCAGCAGTGTCACGCAGTCTTCCGCGTGGATCAAAGGATCTATGGTTTTCCCTCTAGTCTTTCCCACGAGGCTTTCCCACAGGGCTGTCCCACGTGCACACGTGGTGGGAGTCGATCCTCGGCTTGAACGTCAAGGCAGTGCAGGGAAAACAGGTTCCTCTGTAATGGACTGACACATCTGGGGGATTCGTGGAATGGTGGCCCGACCCTGGAGTTCCTCTCGCCTTTCCTGTGGAGAGCGCCTCCTCTTGAGATGCGACGGGAACGCCGGGAATTCTTTCCCTACGAAACAGGGAAAGGATCCCACATCTCGAGCTAGGAGGCGGAAACGGGGCTCCCCTGGATGTGTGCGGGACCTCATGCTTCCTCTCGAGTGGAGACGGGTATGTCGGGGAACTTCTTGAGTTGCAGCAAGGGTGTGAAGGACCCTTTGAAAGTTCCAGTGGTTAGATGTGATTAGCCTCGAAAAGCCTCAGTGGAAATGGGCCTCATCTCGCCTGGAGGGCAAAATCTCCTGGATTTTCTCGAGTTGCGGCGGGTGCTCTCGACTTACGACGGGGACCTCAGGGACCCGCTCTGGTGTCCTCAGGAAAGGCCAGTCCCCATGCGAGTTCATCGGGGCCTCTCGGGATTCCTCTCCCGTGGATGCCGGGGCCTAAGACCTTGTGTGGAGTCGGGGTCGGAACCTGAGGATTCCTCTCCAGTGCTGACATGGATCTTGGGGTACTTCTGGAGTCTCCCCAGGGGAGTCAGTGCTCGTCTCGAATGCGGGCATGCACTTGCGCTTTCCTCCAGAGCGGTAGCAGCAGTGTCACGCAGTCCGTCGCGTGGATCAAAGGATCTATGGTTTTCCCTCGAGTCTTTCCAACGAGGCTTTCCCACGAGGCTTTCCCACAGGGCTGTCCCACGTGCACACGTGGTGGGAGTCGATCCTCGGCTTGAACGTCAAGGCAGTGCAGGGAAAACAGGTTCCTCTGGAATGGACTGACCCATCTGCGGGATTCGTGGAATCGTGGCACGACCCTGGAGTTCCTCTCGCCTTTCCTGTGGAGAGCGCCTCCTCTTGAGATGCGACGGGAACGCCGTGAATTCTTTCCCTACGAAACAGGGAAAGGATCCCTCATCTCGAGCTAGGAGGCGGAAACGGGGCTACCCTGGATGTGTGCGGGACCCTCGTGCTTCCTCTCGAGTGGAGACGGGTATGTCGGGGAACTTCTGGACTTGCAGCAAGGGTGTGAAGGACCCTTTGGAATTTCCAGTGGTTAGATGTGATTAGCCTCGAGAAGCCTCAGCGGAAATGGGCCTCATCTTGCCTGGAGGGCAAAACCTCCTGGATTTTCTCGAGTTGCAGCAGGTGCTCTCGACTTACGACGGGGACCTCAGGGACCCGCTCTGGTGGCCTCAGGAAAGGCCAGTCCCCATGCGAGTTCCTCGGGGGCCTCTCGGGATTCCTCTCCCGTCGATCCCGGGGCCTAAGACCTTGTGTGGAGTCGGGGCCGGAACCTGAGGATTCCTCTCCAGTGCTGACATGGATCTTGGGCTACTTCTGGAGTCTCCCCAGGGGAGTCAGTCCTCGTCTCGAATGCGGGCATGCACTTGCGCTTTCCTCCAGAGCGGTAGCAGCAGTGTCACGCAGTCCTCCGCGTGGATCAAAGGATCTATGGTTTTCCCTCGAGTCTTTCCCACGAGGCTTTCCCACGAGGCTTTCCCACAGGGCTGTCCCACGTGCACACGTGGTGGGAGTCGATCCTCGGCTTGAACGTCAAGGCAGTGCAGGGAAAACAGGTTCCTCTGGAATGGACTGACACATCTGGGGGTCTATTGGAATGGTGGCACAACCCTGGAGTTCCTCTCCCCTTTCCTGTGGAGAGCGCCTCCTCTTGAGATGCGACGGGAACACCGGGAATTCTTTCCCTACGAAACAGGGAAAGAATCCCTCATCTCGAGCTAGGAGGCGGAAACGGGGCTCCCCTGGATGTGTGCGGGACCCCATGTGCTTCCTCTCGAGTGGAGACGGGTATGTCGGGGAACTTCTTGAGTTGCAGCAAGGGTGTGAAGGACCCTTTGAAAGTTCCAGTGGTTAGATGTGATTAGCCTCGAGAAGCCTCAGCGGAAATGGGCCTCATCTCGCCTGGAGGGCAAAACCTCCTGGATTTTCTCGAGTTGCGGCAGGTGCTCTCGACTTACGACGGGGACCTCAGGGACCCGCTCTGGTGGCCTCAGGAAAGGCCAGTCCCCATGCGAGTTCCTCGGGGGCCTCTCGGGATTCCTCTCCCGTCGATGCCGGGGCCTAAGACCTTGTGTGGAGTCGGGGCCGGAACCTGAGGATTCCTCTCCAGTGCTGACATGGATCTTGGGGTGCTTCTGGAGTCTGCCCAGGGGAGTCAGTCCTCGTCTCGAATGCGGGCATGCACTTGCGCTTTCCTCCAGAGCGGTAGCAGCAGTGTCACACAGTCCGCCGCGTGGATCAAAGGATCTATGGTTTTCCCTCGAGTCTTTCCCACGAGGCTGTCCCACGAGGCTTTCCCACAGGGCTGTCCCACGTGCACACGTGGTGGGAGTCGATCCTCGGCTTGAACGTCAAGGCAGTGCAGGGAAAACAGGTTCCTCTGGAATGGACTGACACATCTGGGGGTCTATTGGAATGGTGGCACGACCCTGGAGTTCCTCTCGCCTTTCCTGTGGAGAGCGCCTCCTCTTGAGATGCGACGGGAACGCCGGGAATTCTTTCCCTACGAAACAGGGAAAGGATCCCTCATCTCGAGTTAGGAGGCGGAAACGGGGCTCCCATGGATGTGTGCGGCACCCCACGTGCTTCCTCTCGAGTGGAGACGGGTATGTCGGGGAACTGCTTGAGTTGCAGCAAGGGTGTGAAGGACCCTTTGGAAGTTCCAGTGTTTAGATGTGATTAGCCTCGAGAAGCCTCAGTGGAAATGGGCCTCATCTCGCCTGAAGGGCAAAATCTCCTGGATTTTCTCGAGTTGCGTCGGGTGCTCTCGACTTACGACGGGGACCTCACGGACCCTCTCTGGTGTCCTCAGGAAAGGCCAGTCCCCATGCGAGTTCCTCGGGGCCTCTCGGGATTCCTCTCCCGTGGATGCCGGGGACTAAGACCTTGTGTGGAGTTGGGGTCAGAACCTGAGGATTCCTCTCCAGTGCTGACATGGATCTTGGGGTACTTCTGGAGTCTCCCCAGGGAAGTCAGTCCTCGTCTCGAATGCGGGCATGCACTTGCGCTTTCCTCCAGAGCGGTAGCAGCAGTGTCACGCAGTCCGCCACGTGGATCAAAGGATCTATGGTTTTCCCTCGAGTCTTTCCCACGAGGCTTTCCCACGAGGCTTTCCCACAGGGCTGTCCCACGTTCACACGTGGTGGGAGTCGATCCTCGGCTTGAACGTCAAGGCAGTGCAGGGAAAACAGGTTCCTCTGGAATGGACTGACCCATCTGGGGGACTCTTGGAATGGTGGCACGACCCTGGAGTTCCTCTCGCCTTTCCTGTGGAGAGAGCCTCCTCTTGAGAGGCGACGGGAACGCTGGGAATTCTTTCCCTACGAAAGAGGGAAAGGATCCCTCATCTCGAGCTAGGAGGCGGAAACGGGGCTCCTCTGGATGTGTGCGGGACCCCACGTGCTTCCTCTCGAGTGGAGACGGGTATGTCGCGGAACTGCTTGAGTTGCAGCAAGGGTGTGAAGGACCCTTTGGAAGTAACAGTGGTTAGATGTGATTAGCCTCGAGAAGCCTCAGCGGAAATGGGCCTCATCTCGCCTGGAGGGCAAAACCTCCTGGATTTTCTCGAGTTGCGGCAGGTGCTCTCGACTTCCGACGGGGACCTCAGGGACCCGCTCTGGTGGCCTCAGGAACGGCCAGTCCCCATGCGAGTTCCTCGGGGGCCTCTCGGGATTCCTCTCCCGTCGATGCCGGGGCCTAAGATCTTGTGTGGATTCGGGGCCGGAACCTGAGGATTCCTCTCCAGTGCTGACATGGATCTTGGGGTATTTCTGGAGTCTCCCCAGGGATGTCAGTCCTCGTCTCGAATGCGGGCATGCACTTGCGCTTTCCTCCAGAGCGGTAGCAGCAGTATCACGCAGTCCGCCGCGTGGATCAAAGGACCTATGGTTTTCCCTCGAGTCTTTCCCACGAGGCTTTCCCACGAGGCTTTCCCACAGGGCTGTCCCACGTGCACACGTGGTGGGAGTTGATCCTCGGCTTGAACGTCAAGGCAGTGCAGGGAAACAGGTTCCTCTGGAATGGACTGACAGATCTGGGGGTCTCTTGGAATGCTGGCAAGACCCTGGAGTTCCTCTCCCCTTTCCTGTGGAGAGCGCCTCCTCTTGAGATGCGACGGGAACGCCGGGAATTCTTTCCCTAGGAAACAGGGAAAGGATCCCTCATTTCGGGCTAGGAGGCGGAAACGGGGTTCCTCTGGATGTGTGCGGGACCCTCGTGCTTCCTCTCGAGTGGAGACGGGTATGTCGGGGAACTTCTTGAGTTGCACCAAGGGTGTGAAGGACCCTTTGGAAGTTCCATTGGTTAGATGTGATTAGTCTCGAGAATCTCAGCGGAAATGGGCCTCATCTCGCCTGGAGGGCAAAACCTCCTGGATTTTCTCGAGTTGCGGCAGGTGCTCTCGACTTACGACGGGGACCTCAGGGACCCGCTCTGGTGGCCTCAGGAAAGGCCAGTTCCCATGCGAGTTCCTCGGGGGCCTCTCGGGATTCCTCTCCCGTCGATGCCGGGGCCTAAGACCTTGTGTGGAGTCGGGGCCGGAACCTGAGGATTCCTCTCCAGTGCTGACATGGATCTTGGGGTACTTCTGGAGTCTCCCTAGGGGAGTCAGTCCTCGTCTCGAATGCGGGCATGCACTTGCGCTTTCCTCCAGAGCGGTAGCAGCAGTGTCACGCAGTCCGCCGCGTGGATCAAAGGATCTATGGTTTTCCCTCGAGTCTTTCCCACGAGGCTTTCCCACAGGGCTGTCCCACGTGCACTCGTGGTGGGAATCGAACCTAGGCTTGAACGTCAAGGCAGTGCAGGGAAAACAGGTTCCTCTGGAATGGACTGACCCATTTGGGGGACTCTTGGAATGGTGGCACGACCCTGGTGTTACTCTCGTCTTTCCTGTGGAGAGCGCCTCCTCTTGAGATGCGACGGAAACGCCGGGAATTCTTTCCCTACGAAACAGGGAAAGAATCCCTCATCTCGAGCTAGGAGGCGGAAACGGGGCTCCCCTGGATGTGTGCGGGACCCCATGTGCTTCCTCTCGAGTGGAGACGGGTATGTCGGGGAACTTCTTGAGTTGCAGCAAGGGTGTGAAGGACCCTTTGAAAGTTCCAGTGGTTAGATGTGATTAGCCTCGAGAAGCCTCAGTGGAAATGGGCCTCATCTCGCCTGGAGGGCAAAACCTCCTGGATTTTCTCGAGTTGCGGCAGGTGCTCTCGACTTAGGACGGGGACCTCAGGGACCCGCTCTGGTGGCCTCAGGAAAGGCCATTCCCCATGCGAGTTCCTCGGGGGCCTCTCGGGATTCCTCTCCCGTCGATGCCGGGGCCTAAGACCTTGTGTGGAGTCGGGGCCGGAACCTGAGGATTCCTCTCCAGTGCTGACATGGATCTTGGGGTAATTCTGGAGTCTCCCCAGGGGAGTCAGTCCTCGTCTCGAATGCGGGCATGCACTTGCGCTTTCCTCCAGAGCGGTAGCAGCAGTGTCACGCAGTCCGTCGCGTGGATCAAAGGATCTATGGTTTTCCCTCGAGTCTTTCCCACGAGGCTTTCCCACGAGGCTTTCCCACAGGGCTGTCCCACGTGCACACGTGGTGGGAGTCGATCCTCGGCTTGAACGTCAAGGCAGTGCAGGGAAAACAGGTTCCTCTGGAATGGACTGACCCATCTGCGGGATTCGTGGAATCGTGGCACGACCCTGGAGTTCCTCTCGCCTTTCCTGTGGAGAGCGCCTCCTCTTGAGATGCGACGGGAACGCCGGGAATTCTTTCCCTACGAAACAGGGAAAGGATCCCTCATCTCGAGCTAGGAGGCGGAAACGGGGCTCCCCTGGATGTGTGCGGGACCCCACGTGCTTCCTCTCGAGTGGAGACGGGTATGTCGCGGAACTGCTTGAGTTGCAGCAAGGGTGTGAAGGACCCTTTGGAAGTTCCAGTGGTTAGATGTGATTAGCCTCGAGAAGCCTCAGCGGAAATGGGCCTCATCTCGCCTGGAGGGCAAAATCTCCTGGATTTTCTCGAGTTGCGGCAGGTGCTCTCGACTTACGACGGGGACCTCAGGGACCCGCTCTGGAGTCCTCAGGAAAGGCCAGGCCCTATGCGAGTTCCTCCAGGGCCTCTCGGGATTCCTCTCCCGTGGATGCCGGGGCCTAAGACCTTGTGTGGAGTCGGGGCCGGAACCTGAGGATTCCTCTCCAGTGCTGACATGGATCTTGGGGTACTTCTGGAGTCTCCCCAGGGGAGTCAGTCCTCGTCTCGAATGCGGGCATGCACTTGCGCTTTCCTCCAGGGCGGTAGCAGCAGTGTCACGCAGTCTGCCGCGTGGATAAAAGGATCTATGGTTTTCCCTCGAGTCTTTCCCACGAGGCTTTCCCACGAGGCTTTCCCACAGGGCTGTCCCACGTGCACACGTGGTGGGAGTCGATCATCGGCTTGAACGTCAAGGCAGTGCAGGGAAAAAAGGTTCCTCTGGAATGGACTGACACATCTGGGGGACTCCTGGAATGGTGGCACGACCCTGGAGTTCCTCTCGCCTTTCCTGTGGAGAGCGCCTCCTCTTGAGTTGCGACGGGAACGCCGGGAATTCTTTCCCTACGAAACAGGGAAAGGATCCCTCATCTCGAGCTAGGAGGCGGAAACGGGGCTCCCCTGGATGTGTGCGGGACCCCACGTGCTTCCTCTCGAGTGGAGATGGGTATGTCGGGGAACTTCTTGAGTTGCAGCAAGGATGTGAAGGACCCTTTGGAAGTTCCAGTGGTTAGATGTGATTAGCCTCGAGAAGCCTCAGCGGAAATGGGCCTCATCTTGCCTGGAGGGCAAAACCTCCTGGATTTTCTCGAGTTGCGGCAGGTGCTCTCGACTTACGACGGGGACCTCAGGGACCCGCTCTGGTGGCCTCAGGAAAGGCCAGTCCCCATGCGAGTTCCTCCGGGGCCTCTCGGGATTCCTCTCCCGTCGATGCCGGGGCCTAAGACCTTGTGTGGAGTCGGGGCCGGAACCTGAGGATTCCTCTCCAGTGCTGACATGGATCTTGGGCTACTTCTGGAGTCTCCCCAGGGGAGTCAGTCCTCGTCTCGAATGCGGGCATGCACTTGCGCTTTCCTCCAGAGCGGTAGCAGCAGTGTCACGCAGTCCTCCGCGTGGATCAAAGGATCTATGGTTTTCCCTCGAGTCTTTCCCACGAGGCTTTCCCACGAGGCTTTCCCACAGGGCTGTCCCACGTGCACACGTGGTGGGAGTCGATCCTCGGCTTGAACGTCAAGGCAGTGCAGGGAAAACAGGTTCCTCTGGAATGGACTGACACATCTGGGGGTCTATTGGAATGGTGGCACAACCCTGGAGTTCCTCTCCCCTTTCCTGTGCAGAGCGCCTCCTCTTGAGATGCGACAGGAACACCGGGAATTCTTTCCCTACGAAACAGGGAAAGAATCCCTCATCTCGAGCTAGGAGGCGGAAACGGGGCTCCCCTGGATGTGTGCGGGACCCCATGTGCTTCCTCTCGAGTGGAGACGGGTATGTCGGGGAACTTCTTGAGGTGCAGCAAGGGTGTGAAGGACCCTTTGAAAGTTCCAGTGGTTAGATGTGATTAGCCTCGAGAAGCCTCAGCGGAAATGGGCCTCATCTCGCCTGGAGGGCAAAACCTCCTGGATTTTCTCGAGTTGCGGCAGGTGCTCTCGACTTACGACGGGGACCTCAGGGACCCGCTCTGGTGGCCTCAGGAAAGGCCAGTCCCCATGCGAGTTCCTCGGGGGCCTCTCGGGATTCCTCTCCCGTCGATGCCGGGGCCTAAGACCTTGTGTGGAGTTGGGGCCGGAACCTGAGGATTCCTCTCCACTGCTGACATGGATCTTGGGGTACTTCTGGAGTCTCCCCAGGGGAGTCAGTCCTCGTCTCGAATGCGGGCATGCACTTGCGCTTTCCTCCAGAGCGGTAGCAGCAGTGTCACACAGTCCGCCGCGTGGATCAAAGGATCTATGGTTTTCCCTCGAGTCTTTCCCACGAGGCTGTCCCACGAGGCTTTCCCAAAGGGCTGTCCCACGTGCACACATGGTGGGAGTCGATCCTCGGCTTGAACGTCAAGGCAGTTCAGGGAAAACAGGTTCCTCTGGAATGGACTGACACATCTGGGGGACTCTTGTAATGGTGGCACGACCCTGGAGTTCCTCTCGCCTTTCCTGTGGAGAGCGCCTCCTCTTGAGATGCGACGGGAACGCCGGGAATTCTTTCCCTACGAAACAGGGATAGGATCCCTCATCTCGAACTAGGAGGCGGAAACGGGGCTCCCCTGGATGTGTGCGGCACCCCACGTGCTTCCTCTCGAGTGGAGACGGGTATGTCGCGGAACTGCTTGAGTTGCAGCAAGGGTGTGAAGGACCCTTTGGAAGTTCCTGTGGTTAGATGTGATTAGCCTCGAGAAGCCTCAGCGGAAATGGGCCTCATCTCGCCTGGAGGGCAAAACCTCCTGGAATTTCTCGAGTTGCGGCAGGTGCTCTCGACTTACGACGGGGACCTCAGGGACCCGCTCTGGTGGCCTCAGGAAGGCCAGTCCCCATGCGAGTTCTTCTTGGGCCTCTCGGGATTCCTCTCCCGTCGATGCCGGGGCCTAAGACCTTGTGTGGTGTCGAGGACGGAACCTGAGGTTTCCTCTCCAGTGCTGACATGGATCTTGGGGTAATTCTGGAGTCTCCCCAGCGGAGTCAGTCCTCGTCTCGAATGCGGGCATGCACTTGCGCTTTCCTCCAGAGCGGTGGCAGCAGTGTCACGCAGTCCGCCGCGTGGATCAAAGGATCTATGGTTTTCCCTCGAGTCTTTCCCACGAGGCTTTCCCACGAGGCTTTCCCACAGGGCTGTTCCAGGTGCACACGTGGTGGGAGAAGATCCTCGGCTTGAACGTCAAGGCAGTGCAGGGAAAACAGGTTCCTCTGTAATGGAATGACACATCTGTGGGATTCGTGGAATGGTGGCACGACCCTGGAGTTCCTCTCGCCTTTCCTGTGGAGAGCGCCTCCTCTTGAGATGTGACGGGAACGCCGGGAATTCTTTCCCTACGAAACAGGGAAAGGATCCCTCATCTCGAGCTAGGAGGCGGAAACGGGGCTCCCCTGGATGTGTGCGGCACCCCACGTGCTTCCTCTCGAGTGGAGACGGGTATGTCGGGGAACTTCTTGAGTTGCAGCAAGGGTGTGAAGGACCCTTTGGAAGTTCCAGTGGTTAGATGTGATTAGCCTCGAGAAGCCTCAGCGGAAATGGGCCTCATCTCGCCTGGAGGGCAAAACCTCCTAGATTTTCTCGAGTTGCGGCAGGTGCTCTCGACTTACGACGGGGACCTCAGGGACCCGCTCTGGAGTCCTCAGGAAAGGCCAGTCCCCATGCGACTTCCTCGGGGGCCTCTCGGGATTCTTCTCCCGTCGATTCCGGGGCCTAAGACCTTGTGTGGAGTCGGGGCCGGAACCTGAGGATTCCTCTCCAGTGCTGACATGGATCTTGGGGTACTTCTGGATTCTCCCCAGGGGAGTCAGTCCTCGTCTCGAATGCGGGCATGCACTGGCGCTTTCCTCCAGAGCGGTAGCAGCAGTGTCACGCAGTCCGCCGCGTGGATCAAAGGATCTATGGTTTTCCCTCGAGTCTTTCCCACGAGGCTTTCCCACGGGGCTTTCCCACAGGGCTGTCCCACGTGCACACGTGGTGGGAGTCGATCCTCGGCTTGAATGTCAAGGCAGTGCAGGGAAAACAGGTTCCTCTGGAATGGACTGACACATCTGGTGGACTCTGGAATGGTGGCACGACCCTGGAGTTCCTCTCGCCTTTCCTGTGGAGAGCGCCTCCTCTTGAGATGCGACGGGAACGCAGGGAATTCTTTCCCTACGAAACAGGGAAAGGATCCCTCATCTCGAGCTAGGAGGCGGAAACGGGGCTCCCCTGGATGTGTGCGGGACCCTCGTGCTTCCTCTCGAGTGGAGACGGGTATGTCGGGGAACTTCTTGAGTTGCAGCAAGGGTGTGAAGGACCCTTTGAAAGTTCCAGTGGTTAGATGTGATTAGCCTCGAGAAGCCTCAGCGGAAATGGGCCTCATCTCGCCTGGAGGGCAAAACCTCCTGGATTTTCTCGAGTTGCGGCAGGTGCTCTCGACTTACGACGGGGACCTCAGGGACCCGCTCTGGTGGCCTCAGGAAAGGCCAGTCCCCATGCGAGTTCCTCGGGGGCCTCTCGGGATTCCTCTCCCGTCGATGCCGGGGCCTAAGACCTTGTGTGGAGTCGGGGCCGGAACCTGAGGATTCCTCTCCAGCGCTGACATGGATCTTGGGGTACTTCTGGAGTCTCCCCAGGGGAGTCAGTCCTCGTCTCGAATGCGGGCATGCACTTGCGCTTTCCTCCAGAGCGGTAGCAGCAGTGTCACGCAGTCCGCCGCGTGGATCAAAGGATCCATGGTTTTCACTCGAGTCTTTCCCACGAGGCTTTCCGACGAGGCTTCCCCACAGGGCTGTCCCACGTGCACACGTGGTGGGAGTCGATCATCGGCTTGAACGTCAAGGCAGTGCAGGGAAAACAGGTTCCTCTGGAATGGACTGACCCATCTGGGGGACTCTTGGAATGGTGCCACGACCCTGGAGTTCCTCTCGCCTTTCCTGTGGAGAGCGCCTCCTCTTGAGATGCGACGGGAACGCCGGGAATTCTTTCCCTACGAAACAGGGAAAGGATCCCTCATCTCGAGCTAGGAGGCGGAAACGGGGCTCCCCTGGATATGTGCTGGACCCCACGTGCTTCCTCTCGAGTGGATACTGTTATGTCGGGGAACTTCTTGAGTTGCAGCAAGGGTGTGAAGGACCCTTTGGAAGTTCCAGTGGTCAGATGTGATTAGCCTCGAGAAGCCTCAGCGGAAATGGGCCTCATCTCGCCTGGAGGGCAAAACCTCCTGGATTTTCTCGAGTTGCGGCAGGTGCTCTCGAGTTACGACGGGGACCTCAGGGACCCGCTCTGGTGGCCTCAGGAAAGGCCAGTCCCCATGCCAGTTCCTTGGGGGCCTCTCGGGATTCCTCTCCCGTCGATGCCGGGGCCTAAGACCTTGTGTGGAGTCGGGGCCGGAACCTGAGGATTCCTCTCCAGTGCTGACATGGATCTTGGGGTACTTCTGGAGTCTCCCCAGGGGAGTCAGTCCTCGTCTCGAATGCGGGCATGCACTTGCGCTTTCCTCCAGAGTGGTAGCAGCAGTGTCACACAGTCCGCCGCGTGGATCAAAGGATCTATGGTTTTCCCTCGAGTCTTTCCCACGAGGCTTTCCCACGAGGCTTTCCCACAGGGCTGTCCCACGTTCACACGTGGTGGGAGTCGATCCTCGGCTTGAACATCAAGGCAGTGCAGGGAAAACAGGTTCCTCTGGAATGGACTGACACATCTGGGCGACTCTTGGATAGGTGGCACGACCCTGGAGTTCCTCTCTCCTTTCCAAGGAGAGCGCCTCCTCTTGAGATGCGACGGGAACGCCGGGAATTCTTTCCCTATGAAACAAGGAAAGGATCCCTCATCTCGAGCTAGGAGGCGGAAACGGGGCTCCCCTGGATGTGTGCGGGACCCGACGTGCTTCCTCTCGAGTGGAGACGGGTATGTCGGGGAACTTCTTGAGTTGCAGCAAGGGTGTGAAGGACCCTTTGGAAGTTCCAGTGGTTAGATGTGATTAGCCTCGACAAGCCTCAGCGGAAATGGTCCTCATCTCGCCTGGAGGGCAAAACCTCCTGGATTTTCTCGAGTTGCGGCAGGTGCTCTCGACTTACGACGGGGATCTCAGGGACCCGCTCTGTTGGCCTCAGGAAAGGCCAGTCCCCATGCGAGTTCCTCGGGGGCCTCTCGGGATTCCTCTCCCGTCGATGCCGGGGACTAGGACCTAGTGTGGAGTCGGGGCCGGAACCTGAATATTCCTCTCCAGTGCTGACATGGATCTTGGGGTACTTCTGGAGTCTCCCCAGGGGAGTCAGTCCTCGTCTCGAATGCGGGAATGCACTTGCGCTTTCCTCCAGAGCGGTAGCAGCAGTGTCACACAGTCCGCCTCGTGGATCAAAGGATCTATGGTTTTCCCTCGAGTCTTTCCCACGAGGCTTTCCCACGAGGCTTTTCCACAGGGTTGTACCACGTACACACTTTGTGGGACTCGATCTTCGGCTTGAACGTCAAGGCAGTGCAGGGAAATCAGGTTCCTCTGGAATGGACTGACACATCTGGGGGTCTCTTGGAATGGTGACACGACCCTGGATTTCCTCTCGCCTTTCCTGTTGAGAGTGCCTCCTCTTGAGATGCGACGGGAACGCCGGGAATTCTTTCCCTACGAAACAGGGAAAGGATCCCTCATCTCGAGCTAGGAGGCGGAAACGGGGCTCCCCTGGATATGTGCGGGACCCCATGTGCTTCCTCTCGAGTGGAGACGGGTATGTCGGGGAACTTGTTGAGTTGCAGCAAGGGTGTGAAGGACCCTTTGGAAGTTCCAGTGGTTAGATGTGATTAGCCTCGAGAAGCCTCAGCGGAAATGGGCCTCATCTCGCCTGGAGGGCAAAACCTCCTGGATTTTCTCGATTTGCGGCAGGTGCTCTCGACTCACGACGGGGACCTCAGGGACCCGCTCTGGTGGCCTCAGGAAAGGCCAGTCCCCATGCGAGTTCCTCGGGGGCCTCTCGGGATTCCTCTCCCGTCGATGCCGGGGCCTAAGACCTTGTGTGGAGTCGGGGCCGGAACCTGAGGATTCCTCTCCAGTGCTGACATGGATCTTGGGGTACTTCTGGAGTCTCCCCAGGGGAGTCAGTCCTCGTCTCGAATGCGGGCATGCACTTGCGCTTTCCTCCAGAGAGGTAGCAGCAGTGTCACGCAGTCCGCCGCGTGGATCAAAGGATCTATGGTTTTCCCTCGAGTCTTTCCCACGAGGCTTTCCCACGAGGCTTTCCCACAGGGCTGTCCCACGTGCACACGAGGTGGGAGTCTATCCTCGGCTTGAACGTCAAGGCAGTGCAGGGAAAACAGGTTCCTCTGGAATGGACTGACACATCTGGGGGACTCGTGGAATGGTGGCACGACCCTGGAGTTCCTCTCGCCTTTCCTGTGGAGAGTGCCTCCTCTTGAGATGCGACGGGAACGCCGGGAATTCTTTCCCTACGAAACAGGGAAAGGATCCCTCATCTCGAGCTAGGAGGCGGAAACGGGGCTCCCCTGGATGTGTGCGGGACCCTCGTGCTTCCTCTCGAGTGGAGACGGGTATGTCGGGGAACTTCTTGAGTTGCAGCAAGGGTGTGAGGACCCTTTGAAAGTTCCAGTGGTTAGATGTGATTAGCCTCGAGAAGCCTCAGCGGAAATGGGCCTCATCTCGCCTGGAGGGCAAAACCTCCTGGATTTTCTCGAGTTGCGGCAGGTGCTCTCGACTAACGACGGGGACCTCAGGGACCCGCTCTGGAGGCCTCAGGAAAGGCCAGTCCCCATGCGAGTTCCTCGGGGGCCTCTCGGGATTCCTCTCCCGTCGATGCCGAGGCCTAAGACCTTGTGTGGAGTCGGGGCCGGAACCTGAGGATTCCTCTCCAGTGCTGACATGGATCTTGGGGTACTTCTGGAGTCTCCCCAGGGGAGTCAGTCCTCGTCTCGAATGCGGGCATGCACTTGCGCTTTCCTCCAGAGCGGTAGCAGCAGTGTCACGCAGTCCGCCGCGTGGATCAAAGGATCCATGGTTTTCACTCGAGTCTTTCCCACGAGGCTTTCCGACGAGGCTTCTCCACAGGGCTGTCCCACGTGCACACGTGGTGGGAGTCGATTATCGGCTTCAACGTCAAGGCAGTGCAGGGAAAACAGGTTCCTCTGGAATGGACTGACCCATCTGGGCGACTCTTGGAATGGTGGCACGACCCTGGAGTTCCTCTCGCCTTTCCTGTGGAGAGCGCCTCCTCTTGAGATGCGACGGGAACGCCGGGAATTCTTTCCCTACGAAACAGGGAAAGGATCCCTCATCTCGAGCTAGGAGGCGGATACGGGGCTCCCTTGGATGTGTGCGGGACCCCACGTGCTTCCTCTCGAGTGGAGACGGGTATGTCGCGGAACTGCTTGAGTTGCAGCAAGGGTGTGAAGGACCCTTTGGAAGTTCCAGTGGTTAGATGTGATTAGCCTCGAGAAGCCTCAGCGGAAATGGGCCTCATCTCGCCTGGAGGGCAAAACCTCCTGGATTTTCCCGAGTTGCGGCAGGTGCACTCGACTTACGACGGGGACCTCAGGGACCCGCTCTGGTGGCCTCAGGAAAGGCCGGTCCCCATGCGAGTTCCTCGGGGGCCTCTCAGGATTCCTCTCCCGTCGATGCCGGGGCCTAAGACCTTGTGTGGAGTCGGGGCCGGAACCTGAGGATTCCTCTCCAGTGCTGACATGGATCTTGGGGTACTTCTGGAGTCTCCCCAGGGGAGTCAGTCCTCGTCTCTAATGCGGGCATGCACTTGCGCTTTCCTCCAGAGCGGTAGCAGCAGTGTCACACAGTCCGCCGCGTGGATCAAAGGATCTATGGTTTTCCCTCGAGTCTTTCCCACGAGGATTTCCCACGAGGCTTTCCCACAGGGCTGTCCCACGTGCACACGTGGTGGGAGTCGATCCTCGGCTTGAACGTCAAGGCAGTGCAGGGAAAACAGGTTCCTCTGGAATGGACTGACACATCTGGGGGACTCTTGGAATGGTTGCACGGCCCTGGAGTTCCTCTCGCCTTTCCTGTGGAGAGCGCCTCCTCTTGAGATGCGACGGGAACGCCGGGAATTCTTTCCCTACAAAACAGGGATAGGATCCCTCATCTCGAACTAGGAGGCGGAAACGGGGCTCCACAGGATGTGTGCGGCACCCCACGTGCTTCCTCTCGAGTGGAGACGGGTATGTCGCGGAACTGCTTATGTTGAAGCAAGGGTGTGAAGGACCCTTTGGAAGTTCCAGTGGTTAGATGTGATTAGCCTCGAAAAACCTCAGCGTAAATGGGCCTCATCTCGCCTGGAGCGAAAAATCTCATGGATTTTCTCGAGTTGCGGCAGGTGCTCTCGACTTAAGACGGGGACCTCAGGGACTCGCTCTGGTGGCCTCAGGAAAGGCCAGTCCCCATGCGAGTTCCTCGGGGGCCTCTCGGGATTCCTCTCCCGTCGATGCCGGGGCCTAAGACCTTGTGTGGAGTCGGGGCCGGAACCTGAGGATTCCTCTCCAGTGCTGACATGGATCTTGGGCTATTTCTGGAGTCTCCCCAGGGGAGTCAGTCCTCGTCTCGAATGCGGGCATGCACTTGCGCTTTCCTCCAGAGCGGTAGCAGCAGTGTCACGCAGTCCGCCACGTGGATCAAAGGATCTATGGTTTTCCCTCGAGTCTTTCCCACGAGGCTTTCCCACGAGGCTTTCCCACAGGGCTGTCCCACGTGCACACGTGGTGGGAGTCGATCCTCGGCTTGAACGTCAAGGCAGTGCAGGGAAAACAGGTTCCTCTGTAATGGACTGACACATCTGGGGGACTCTTGGAATGGTGGCAAGACCCTGGAGTTCCTCTCGCCTTTCCTGTGGAGAGCGCCTCCTCTTGAGATGCGACGGGAACGCCGGGAATTCTTTCCCTACGAAACAGGGAAAGGATCCCTCATCTCGAGCTAGGAGGCGGAAACGGGGCTACCCTGGATGTGTGCGGGACCCTCGAGCTTCCTCTCGAGTGGAGACGGGTATGTCGGGGAACTTCTTGAGTTGCAGCAAGGGTGTGAAGGACCCTTTGGAAGTTCCAGTGTTTAGATGTGATTAGCCTCGAGAAGCCTCAGCGGAAATGGGTCTCATCTCGCCTGGAGGGCAAAACCTCCTGGATTTTCTCGAGTTGCGGCAGGTGCTCTCGACTTACGACGGGGACCTCAGGGACCCGCTCTGGTGGCCTCAGGAAAGGCCAGTCCCCATGCGAGTTCCTCGGGGGCCTCTCGGGATTCCTCTCCCGTCGATGCCGTGGCCTAAGACCTTGTGTGGAGTCGGGGCCGGAACCTGAGGATTCCTCTCCAGTGCTGACATGGATCTTGGGGTACTTCTGGAGTCTCCCCAGGGGAGTCAGTCCTCGTCTCGAATGCGGGCATGCACTTGTGCTTTCCTCCAGAGCGGTAGCAGCAGAGTCACACAGTCCGCCGCGTGGATCAAAGGATCTATGGTTTTCCCTCGAGTCTTTCCCACGAGGCTTTCCCACGAGGCTTTCCCACAGGGCTGTCCCACGTGCACACGTGGTGGGAGTCGATCCTCGGCTTGAACGTCAAGGCAGTACAGGGAAAACAGGTTCCTCTGGAATGGACTGACACATCTGGGGTCTCTTGGAATGGTGGTACGACCCTGGAGTTCCTCTCGCCTTTCCTGTGGAGAGCTTCTCCTCTTGAGATGCGACGGGAACGCCGGGAATTCTTTCCCTACGAAACAGGGAAAGGATCCCTCATCTCGAGCTAGGAGGCGGAAACGGGGCTCCCCTGGATGTGTGCGGGACCCACGTGCTTCCTCTCGAGTGGAGACGGGTATGTCGGGGAACTTCTTGAGTTGCAGCAAGGGTGTGAAGGACCCTTTGGAAGTTCCAGTGGTTAGATGTGATTAGCCTCGAGAGCCTCAGCGGAAATGGGCCTCATCTCGCCTGGAGGGCAAAACCTCCTGGATTTTCTCGAGTTGCGGCAGGTGCTCTCGACTTATGACGGGGACCTCAGGGACCCGCTCTGGTGGCCTCAGGAAAGGCCAGTCCCCATGCGAGTTCCTCGGGGGCCTCTCGGGATTCCTCTCCCGTCGATGCCGGGGCCTAAGACCTTGTGTGGAGTCGGGGCCTGAACCTGAGGATTCCTCTCCAGTGCTGACATGGATCTTGGGGTACTTCTGGAGTCTCCCCAGGGGAGTCAGTCCTCGTCTCGAATGCGGGCATGCACTTGCGCTTTCCTCCAGAGCGGTAGCAGCAGTGTCACGCAGTCCACCGCGTGGATCAAAGGATCTATGGTTTTCCCTCGAGTTTTTCCCACGAGGCTTTCCCACAGGGCTGTCCCACGTGCACACGTGGTGAGAGTCGATCCTCGGCTTGAACGTCAAGGCAGTACAGGGAAAACAGGTTCCTCTGGAATGGACGGACACATCTGGGGTCTCTTGGAATGGTGGCACGACCCTGGAGTTCCTCTCGCCTTTCCTGTGGAGAGCGCCTCCTCTTGAGATGCGACGGGAACGCCGGGAATTCTTTCCCTACGAAACAGGGATAGGATCCCTCATCTCGAACTAGGAGGCGGAAACGGGGCTCAACTGGATGTGTGCGGCACCCCACGTGCTTCCTCTCGAGTGGATACGGGTATGTCGCGGAACTGCTTGAGTTGCAGCAAGGGTGTGAAGGACCCTTTGGAAGTTCCAGTGGTTAGATGTGATTAGCCTCGAGAAGCCTCAGCGGAAATGAGCCTCATCTCGCCGGGAGGGCAAAACCTCATGGATTTTCTCGAGTTGCGGCAGGTGCTCTCGAGTTACAATGGGGACCTCAGGGACCCGCTCTGGTGGCCTCAGGAAAGGCCAGTCCCCATGCGAGTTCCTCGGGGGCCTCTCGGGATTCCTCTCCCGTCGATGCCGGGGCCTAAGACCTTGTGTGGAGTCGGCGCCGGAACATGAGGATTCCTCTCCAGTGCTGACATGGATCTTGGGGTACTTCTGGAGTCTCCCCAGGGGAGTCAGTCCTCGTCTCGAATGCGGGCATGCACTTGCGCTTTCCTCCAGAGCGGTAGCAGCAGTGTCACGCAGTCCGCCACGTAGATCAAAGGATCTATGGTTTTCCCTCGAGTCTTTCCCACGAGGCTTTCCCACGAGGCTTTCCCACAGGGCTGTCCCACGTGCACACGTGGTGGGAGTCGATCCTCGGCTTGAACGTCAAGGCAGTGCAGGGAAAACAGGTTCCTCTGTAATGGACTGACACATCTGGGGGACTCTTGGAATGGTGGCACGAGCCTGGAGTTCCTCTCGCCTTTCCTGTGGAGAGCGCCTCCTCTTGAGATGCGACGGGAACGCCGGGAATTCTTTCCCTACGAAACAGGGAAAGGATCCCTCATCTCGAGCTAGGAGGCGGAAACGGGGCTACCCTGGATGTGTGCGGGACCCTCGTGCTTCCTCTCGAGTGGAGACGGGTATGTCGGGGAACTTCTGGACTTGCAGCAAGGGTGTGAAGGACCCTTTGGAAGTTCCAGTGGTTAGATGTGATTAGCCTCGAGAAGCCTCAGCGGAAATGGGTCTCATCTCGCCTGGAGGGCAAAACCTCCTGGATTTTCTCGAGTTGCGGCAGGTGCTCTCGACTTACGACGGGGACCTCAGGCACCCGCTCTGGTGGCCTCAGGAAAGGCCAGTCCCCATGCGAGTTCCTCGGGGGCCTCTCGGGATTCCTCTCCCGTCGATGCCGGGGCCTAAGTCCTTGTGTGGAGTCGGGGCCGGAACCTGAGGATTCCTCTCCAGTGCTGACATGGATCTTGGGGTACTTCTGGAGTCTCCCCAGGGGAGTCAGTCCTCGTCTCGAATGCGGGCATGCACTTGCGCTTTCCTCCAGAGCGGTAGCAGCAGTGTCACGCAGTCCGCCGCGTGGATCAAAGGATCTATGGTTTTCCCTCGAGTCTTTCCCACGAGGCTTTTCCACGAGGCTTTCCCAAAGGGCTGTACCACGTGCACACGTGGTGGGACTCGATCCTCGGCTTGAACGTCAAGGCAGTGCAGGAAAAACAGGTTCCTCTGGAATGGACTGACACATCTGGGGTCTCTTGGAATGGTGACACGACCCTGGAGTTCCTCTCGCCTTTCCTGTGGAGAGTGCCTCCTCTTGAGATGCGACGGGAACGCCGGGAATTCTTTCCCTACGAAACAGGGAAAGGATCCCTCATCTCGAGCTAGGAGGCGGAAACGGGGCTCCCCTGGATGTGTGCGGGACCCCACGTGCTTCTTCTCGAGTGGAGACGGGTATGTCGGGGAACTTCTGGACTTGCAGCAAGGGTGTGAAGGACCCTTTGTAAGTTCCAGTGGTTAGATGTGATTAGCCTCCAGAAGCCTCAGTGGAAATGGGCCTCATCTCGCCTGGAGGGCAAAACCTCCTGGATTTTCTCGAGTTGTGGCAGGTGCCCTCGACTTACGTCGGGGACCTCAGGGACCCGCACTGGTGGCCTCAGGAAAGGCCAGTCCCCATGCGAGTTCCTCGGGGGCCTCTCGGAATTCCTCTCCCGTTGATGCCGGGGCCTAAGACCTTGTGTGGAGTCGGGGCCGGAACCTGAGGATTCCTCTCCAGTGCTGACATGGATCTTGGGGTACTTCTGGAGTCTCCCCAGGGGAGTCAGTCCTCGGCTCGAATGCGGGCATGCACTTGCGCTTTCCTCCAGAGCGGTAGCAGCAGTGTCACGCAGTCCGCCGCGTGGATCAAAGGATCTATGGTTTTCCCTCGAGTCTTTCCCACGAGGCTTTCCTACGAGGCTTTCCCACAGGGCTGTCCCACGTGCTAACGTGGTGGGAGTCTATCTTCGGCTTGAACGTCAAGGCAGTAGAGGGAAAACAGGTTCCTCTGGAATGGACTGACACATCTGGGGTCTCTTGGAATGGTGGCACGACCCTGGAGTTCCTCTCGCCTTTCCTGTGGAGAGTGCCTCCACTTGAGATGCGACGGGAACGCCGGGAATTCTTTCCCTACGAAACAGGGAAAGGATCCCTCATCTCGAGATAGGAGGCGGAAACGGGGCTCCCCTGAATGTGTGCGGGACACTCGTGCTTCCTCTCGAGTGGAGACGGGTATGTTGGGGAACTTCTTGAGTTGCAGCAAGGGTGTGAAGGACCCTTTGGAAGTTCCATTGGTTAGATGTGATAAGCGTCGAGAAGGCTCAGCGGAAATGGGCCTCATCTCGCCTGGAGGGTAAAACCTCCTGGATTTTCTCGAGTTGCGGCAGGTGCTCTCGACTTACGACGGGGACCTCAGGGACCCGCTCTGGTGGCCTCAGGAAAGGCCAGTCCCCATGCGACTTCCTCGGGCGCCTCTCGGGATTCCTCTCCCGTCGATGACGGGGCCTAAGACCTTGTGTGGAGTCGGGGCCGGAACCTGAGGATTCCTCTCCAGTGCTGACATGGATCTTGGGGTACTTCTGGAGTCTCCCCAGGGGAGTCAGTCCTCGTCTCGAATGCGGGCATGCACTTGCGCTTTCCTCCAGAGCGGTAGCAGCAGTGTCACGCAGTCCGCCGCGTGGATCAAAGGATCTATGGTTTTCCCTCGAGTCTTTCCCACGAGGCTTTCCCACGGGGCTTTCCCACAGGGCTGTCCCATGTGCACACGTGGTGGGAGTCGATCCTCGGCTTGAACGTCAAGGCAGTGCAGGGAAAACAGGTTCCTCTGGAATGGACTGACACATCTGGGGGACTCTTGGAATGGTGGCACGACCCTGGAGTTCCTCTCGCCTTTCCTGTGGAGAGCGCCTCCTCTTGAGATGCGACGGGAACGCCGGGAATTCTTTCCCTTCTAAACAGGGAAAGGATCCCTCATCTCGAGCTAGGAGGCGTAACGGGGCACCCCTGGATGTGTGCATGACCCCACGTGCTTCCTCTCGAGTGGATACGGGTTTGTCGCGGAACTGCTTGAGTCGCAGCAAGGGTGTGAAGGACCCTTTGGAAGTTCCAGTGGTTAGATGTGATTAGCCTCGAGAAGCCTCAGCGGAAATGGGCCTCATCTCCCCTGGAGGGCAAAACCTCCTGGATTTCCTCGAGTTGTGGCAGGTGCTCTCGACTTACGTCGGGGACCTCAGGGACCCGCTCTGGTGGCCTCAGGAAAGGCCAGTCCCCATGCGAGTTCGTCGGGGGCCTCTCGGGATTCCTCTCCCGTCGATGCCGGGGCCTAAGTCCTTGTGTGGAGTCGGGGCCGGAACCTGAGGATTCCTCTCCAGTGCTGACATGGATCTTGGGGTAATTCTGGAGTCTCCCCAGGGGAGTCAGTCCTCGTCTCGAATGCGGGCATGCACTTGTGCTTTCCTCCAGAGTGGTAGCAGCAGTGTCACGCAGTCCGCCGCGTGGATCAAAGGATCTATGGTTTTCCCTCGAGTCTTTCCCACGAGGCTTTCCCACAGGGCTGTCCCACGTGCACACGTGGTGGGAGTCGATCCTCGGCTTGAACGTCAAAGCAGTGCAGGGAAAACAGGTTCCTCTGGAATGGACTGACACATCTGGGGTCTCTTGGAATGGTGCCACGACCCTGGAGTTCCTTTCGCCTTTCCTGTGGAGAGCGCCTGCTCTTGAGATGCGACGGGAACGCCGGGAATTCTTTCCCTGCGAAACAGGGAAAGGATCCCTCATCTCGAGCTAGGAGGCGGAAACGGGGCTCCCCTGGATGTGTGCGGGACCCTCGTGCTTCCTCTCGAGTGGAGACGGGTATGTCGGGGAACTTCTTGAGTTGCAGCAAGGGTGTGAAGGACTCTTTGGAAGTTCCAGTGGTTAGATGTGATTAGCCTCGGGAAGCCTCAGCGGAAATGGGCCTCATCTCGCCTGGAGGGCAAAACCTCCTGGATTTTCTCGAGTTGCGGCAGGTGCTCTCGACTTACGACGGGAACCTCAGGGACCCGCTCTGGTGGCCTCAGGAAAGGCCGGTCCCCATGCGAGTTCCTCGGGGGCCTCTCGGCATTCCTCTCTCGTCGATGCCGGGGCCTAAGACCTTGTGTGGAGTCGGGGCCGGAACCTGAGGATTCCTCTCCAGTGCTGACATGGATCTTGGGCGACTTCTGGAGTCTCCCCAGGGGAGTCAGTCCTCGTCTCGAATGCGGGCATGCACTTGCGCTTTCCTCCAGAGCAGTAGCAGCAGTGTCACGCAGTCCGCCACGTGGATCAAAGGATCTATGGTTTTCCCTCGAGTCTTTCCCACGAGGCTGTCCCACGAGGCTTTCCCACAGGGCTGTCCCACGTGCACACTTGGTGGGAGTCGATCCTCGGCTTGAACGTCAGGGCAGTGAAGGGAAAACAGGTTCCTCTGGAATGGACTGACACATCTGTGGGTCTCTTGGAATGGTGCCACGACCCTGGAGTTCCTCTCGCCTTTCCTGTGGAGAGCGCCTCCTCTTGAGATGCGACGGGAACGCCGGTAATTCTTTCCCAACTAAACAGGGAAAGGATCCCTCATCTCGAGCTAGGAGGCCGAAACGGGGCTCCCCTGGATGTGTGCGCGACCCCACGTGCTTCCTCTCTAGTGGAGACTGGTATGTCGGGGAACTGCTTGAGTTGCAGCAAGGGTGTGAAGGACCCTTTGAAAGTTCCAGTGGTTAGATGTGATTAGCCTCCAGAAGCCTCAGCGGAAATGGGCCTCATCTCGCCTGGAGGGCAAAACCTCCTGGATTTTCTCGAGTTGTGGCAGGTGCTCTCGACTTACGTCGGGGACCTCAGGGACCCGCTCTGGTGGCCTCAGGAAAGGCCAGTCCCCATGCGAGTTCGTCGGGGGCCTCTCGGGATTCCTCTCCCGTCGATGCCGGGGCCTAAGTCCTTGTGTGGAGTCGGGGCCGGAACCTGAGGATTCCTCTCCAGTGCTGACATGGATCTTGGGGTAATTCTGGAGTCTCCCCAGGGGAGTCAGTCCTCGTCTCGAATGCGGGCATGCACTTGTGCTTTCCTCCAGAGTGGTAGCAGCAGTGTCACACAGTCCGCCGCGTGGATCAAAGGATCTATGGTTTTCCCTCGAGTCTTTCCCACGAGGCTTTCCCACGAGGCTTTCCCACAGGGCTGTCCCACGTGCACACGTGGTGGGAGTCGATCCTCGGCTTCAACGTCAAGGCAGTGCAGGGAAAACATGTTCCTCTGGAATGGACTGACACAACTGGGGGTCTCTTGGAATGGTGGCACGACCCTGGAGTTCCTCTCGCCTTTCCTGTGGAGAGCGCCTCCTCTTGAGATGCGACGGGAACGCCGGGAATTCTTTCCCTACGAAACAGGGAAAGGATCCCTCATCTCGAACTAGGAGGCGGAAACGGGGCTCCCCTGGATGTGTGCGGGACCCCACATGGTTCCTCTCGAGTGAAGACGGGTATGTCGTGGAACTGCCTGAGTTGCAGCAAGGGTGTGAAGGACCCTTTGGAAGTTCCAGTGGTTAGATGTGATTGGCCTCGAGAAGCTTCAGCGGAAATGGGCCTCATCTCGCCTGGAGGGCAAAACCTCCTGGATTTTCTCGAGTTGCGGCAGGTGCTCTCGACTTACGACGGGGACCTCGGGGACCCGCTCTGGTGGCCTCAGGAAAGGCCAGTCCCCATGCGAGTTCCTCGGGGGCCTCTCGGGATTCCTCTCCCGTCGATGCCGGGGCCTAAGACCTTGTGTGGATTCGGGGCCAGAACCTGAGGATTCCTCTCAAGTGATGATATGGATATTGGGGTAATTCTGGAGTCTTCCCAGGGGAGTCAGTCCTCGTCTCGAATGCGGGCATGCACTTGCGCTTTCCTCCAGAGCGGTAGCAGCAGTGTCACGCAGTCCGCCGCGTGGATCAAAGGATCTATGGTTTTCCCTCGAGTCTTTCCCTCGAGTCTTTCCCTCGAGTCTTTCCCACGAGGCTTTCCCTTGAGGCTTTCCCACAGGGCTGTCCCACGTGCACACTTGGTGGGAGTCGATCCTCGGCTTGAACGTCAAGGCAGTGCAGGGAAAACAGGTACCTCTGGAATGGACTGACACATCTGGGGGTCTGTTGGAATGGGGGCACGACCCTGGAGTTCCTCTCGCCTTTCCTGTGGAGAGACCCTCCTCTTGAGATGCGACGGAAACGCCGGGAATTCTTTCCCTACTAAACAGGGAAATGATCCCTCATCTCGAGCTAGGAGGCGGAAACGGGGCTCCCCTGGATGTGTGCGGGACCCCACGTGCTTCCTCTCGAGTGGAGACGGGTATGTCGCCGAACTGCTTGTGTTTCAGCAAGGGTGTGAAGGACCCTTTGGAAGTTCAAGTGGTTAGATGTGATTAGCCTCGAGAAGCCTCAGCGGAAATGGGCCTCATCTCGCCTGGAGGGCAAAACCTCCTGGATTTTCTCGAGTTGCGGCAGGTGCTCTCGACTTACGACGGGGACCACAGGGACCCGCTCTGGTGGCCTCAGGAAAGGCCAGTCCCCATGCGAGTACTTCGGGGGCCTCTCGGGATTCCTCTCCCGTCGATTCCGGGGCCTAAGACCTTGTGTTTAATCGGGGTCGGAACCTGAGGATTCCTCTCCAGTGCTGACATGGATCTTGGGGTACTTCTGGATTCTCCCCAGGGGAGTCAGTCCTCGTCTCGAATGCGGGCATGCACTTGCGCTTTCCTCCAGAGCGGTAGCAGCAGTGTCACGCAGTCCGCCGCGTGGATCAAAGGATCTATGGTTTTCCCTCGAGTCTTTCCCACGAGGCTTTCCCACGAGGCTTTCCCACAGGGCTGTCCCACGTGCACACGTGGTGGGAGTCGATCCTCGGCTTGAACGTCAAGGCAGTGCAGGGAAAACAGGTTCCTCTGGAATGGACTGACACATCTGGGGGACTCTTGGAATGGTGGCACGACCCTGGAGTTCCTCTCGCCTTTCCTGTGGAGAGCGCCTCCTCTTGAGATGCGACGGGAACGCCGGGAATTCTTTCCCAACGAAACAGGGAAAGGATCCCTCATTTCGAGCTAGGAGACGGAAACGGGGCTCCCCTGGATGTGTGCGGGACCCTCGTGCTTCCTCTCGAGTGGAGACAGGTATGTCGGGGAACTTCTTGAGTTGCAGCAAGGGTGTGAAGGTCCCTTTGGAAGTTCCAGTGGTTAGATGTGATTAGCCTCGAGAAGCCTCAGCGGAAATGGGCCTCATCTCGCCTGGAGGGCAAAACCTTCTGGATTTTCTCGAGTTGCGGCAAGTGCTCTCGACTTACGACGGGGACCTCAGGGACCCGCTCTGGTGGCCTCAGGAAAGACCAGTCCCCATGCGAGTTCCTCGGGTGCCTCTTGGGATTCCTCTCCCGTCGATGCCGGGGCCTAAGAACTTGTGTGGAGTCAGGGCCGGAACCTGAAGATTCCTCTCCAGTGATGACATGGATCTTGGGGTACTTCTGGAGTCTCCCCAGGGGAGTCAGTCCTCGTCTCGAATGCGGGCATGCACTTGCGCTTTCCTCCAGAGCGGTAGCAGCAGTGTCACGCATTCTGCCGCGTGGATCAAAGGATCTATGGTTTTCCCTCGAGTCTTTCCCACTAGGCTTTCCCACGAGGCTTTCCCACAGGGCTGTCCCACGTGCACACGTGGTGGGAGTCGATCCTCGGCTTGAACGTCAAGGCAGTGCAGGGAAAACAGGTTCCTCTTGAATGGACTGACACATCTGGGGTCACTAGGAATGGTGGCAAGAGCCTGGAGTTCCTCTCGCCTTTCCTGTGGAGAGCGCCTCCTCTTGAGATGCGACGGGAACGCTGGGAATTCTTTCCCTACGAAACAGGGAAAGGATCCATCATCTCGAGCTAGTAGGCGGAAACGGGGCTCCCCTGGATGTGTGCGGGACCCTCGTGCTTCCTCTCGAGTGGAGTCGGGTATGTTGGGGAACTTCTTGAGTTGCAGCAAGGGTGTGAAGGACCCTTTGGAAGTTCCAGTGGTTAGATGTGATTAGCCTCGAGAAGCCTCAGCGGAAACGGGCCTCATCTCGCCTGGAGGGCAAAACCTCCTGGATTTTCTCGAGTTGCGGCAGGTGCTCTCGAATTACGACGGGGACCACAGGGACCCGCTCTGGTGGCCTCAGGAAAGGCCAGTCCCCATGCGAGTTCCTCGGGGGCCTCTCGGGATTCCTCTCCCGTCGATGCCGGGGCCTAAGACCTTGTGTGTAGTCGGGGTCGGAACCCGAGGATTCCTCTCCAGTGCTGACATGGATCTTGGGGAACTTCTGGAGTCTCCCCAGGGGAGTCAGTCCTCGTCTCCAATGCGGGCATGCACTTGCGCTTTCCTCCAGAGCGGTAGCAGCAGTGTCACGCAGTCCGCCGCGTGGATCAAAGGATCTATGGTTTTCCCTCGAGTCTTTCCCACGAGGCTTTCCCACGAGTCTTTCCCACAGGGCTGTCCCACGTGCACACGTGGTGGGAGTCGATCCTCGGCTTGAACGTCAAGGCAGTGCAGGGAAAACAGGTTCCTCTGGAATGGACTGACACATCTGGAGGACTCTTGGAATGGTGGCACGACCCTGGAGTTCCTCTCGCCTTTCCTGTGGAGAGCGCCTCCTCCTGAGATGCGTCGGGAACGCCGGGAATTCTTTCCCTACGAAACAGGGAAAGGATCCCTCATCTCGAGCTAGGAGGCGGAAACGGGGCTCCCCTGGATGTGTGCGGGACCCTCGTGCTTCCTCTTGAGTGGAGACAGGTATGTCGGGGAACTTCTTGAGTTGCAGGAAGGGTGTGAAGGACCCTTTGGAAGTTCCAGTGGTTAGACGTGATTAGCCTCGAGAAGCCTCAGCGGAAATGGGCCTCATCTCGCTTGGAGGGCAAAACCTCCTGGATTTTCTCGAGTTGCGGCAGGTGCTCTCGACTTACGCCGGGGACCTCAGGGACCCGCTCTGGTGGCCTCAGGAAAGGCCAGTCCCCATGCGAGTTCCTCGGGGGCCTCTCGGGATTCCTCTCCCGTCGATGCCGGGGCCTAAGACCTTGTGTGGAGTCGGGGCCGGAACCTGAGGATTCCTCTCCAGTGCTGACATGGATCTTGGGGTACTTCTGGAGTCTCCCCAGGGGAGTCAGTCCTCGTCTCGAATGCGGGCATGCACTTGCGCTTTCCTCCAGAGAGGTAGCAGCAGTGTCACGCAGTCCGCCGCGTGGATCAAAGATCTATGGTTTTCCCTCGAGTCTTTCCCACGAGGCTTTCCCACGAGGCTTTCCCACAGGGCTGTCCCACGTGCACACGTGGTGGGAGTCGATCCTCGGCTTGAACGTCAAGGCAGTGCAGGGAAAACAGGTTCCTCTGGAATGGACTGACACATCTGGGGGACTCTTGGAATGGTGGCACGACCCTGGAGTTCCTCTCGCCTTTCCTGTGGAGAACGCCTCCTCTTGAGATGCGACGGGAACGCCGGGAAACCTTTCCCTATGAAACAGGGAAAGGATCCCTCATCTCGAGCTAGGAGGCGGAAACGGGGCTCCCCTGGATGTGTGCGGGACACTCGTGCTTCCTCTCGAGTGGAGACGGGTATGTCGGGGAACTTCTTGAGTTGCAGCAAGGGTGTGAAGGACCCTTTGGAAGTTCCAGTGGTTAGACGTGATTAGCCTCGAGAAGCCTCAGCGGAAATGGGCCTCATCTCGCCTGGAGGGCAAACCTCCTGGATATTCTCGAGTTGCGGCAGGTGCTCTCGACTTACGACGGGGACCTCAGGGACCCGCTCTGGTGGCCTCAGGAAAGGCCAGTCCCCATGCGAGTTCCTCGGGTGCCTCTCGGGATTCCTCTCCCGTCGATGCCGGGGCCTAAGACCTTGTGTGGAGTCGGGGCCGGAACCTGAGGATTCCTCTCCAGTGCTGACATGGATCTTGGGGTACTTCTGGAGTCTCCCCAGGGGAGTCAGTCCTCGTCTCGAATGCGGGCATGCACTTGCGCTTTCCTCCAGAGAGGTAGCAGCAGTGTCACGCAGTCCGCCGCGTGGATCAAAGGATCTATGGTTTTCCCTCGAGTCTATCCCACGAGGCTTTCCCACGAGGCTTTCCCACAGGGCTGTCCCACGTGCACACGTGGTGGGAGTCGATCCTCGGCTTGAACGTCAAGGCAGTGCAGGGAAAACAGGTTCCTCTGGAATGGACTGAAACATGTGGGGGTTCATGGAATGGTGGCACGACCCTGGAGTTGCTCTCGCCTTTCCTGTGGAGAGCGCCTCCTCTTGAGATGCGACGGGAACGCCGGGAATTCTTTCCCTATGAAACAAGTTAAGGATCCCTCATCTCGATCTAGGCGGCGGAAACGGGGCTCCCCTGGATGTGTGCGCGACCCTCGTGCTTCCTCTCGAGTGGAGACGGGTATGTCGGGGAACTTCTTGAGTTGCAGCAAGGGTGTGAAGGACTCTTAGGAAGTTCCAGTGGTTAGACGTGATTAGCCTCGAGAAGCCTCAGCGGAAATGGGCCTCATCTCGCCTGGAGGGCAAAACCTCCTGTATTTTCTCGAGTTGCGGCAGGTGCTCTCGACTTACGACGGGGACCTCGGGGACCCGCTCTGGTGGCCTCAGGAAAGGCCAGTCCCCATGCGAGTTCCTCGGGGGCCTCTCGGGATTCCTCTCCCGTCGATGCCGGGGCCTAAGACCTTGTGTGGAGTCGGGGCCGGAACCTGAGGATTCCTCTCCAGTGCTGACATGGATCCTGGGGTACTTCTGGAGTCTCCCCAGGGGAGTCAGTCCTCGTCTCGAATGCGGGCATGCACTTGCGCTTTCCTCCAGAGCGGTAGCAGCAGTGTCACGCAGTCCGCCGCGTGGATCAAAGATCTATGGTTTTCCCTCGAGTCTTTCCCACGAGGCTTTCCCACGAGGCTTTCCCACAGGGCTGTCCCACGTGCACACGTGGTGGGAGTCGATCCTCGGCTTGAACGTCAAGGCAGTGCAGGGAAAACAGGTTCCTCTGGAAAGGACTGACACATCTGGGGGAATCTTGGAATGGTGGCACGACCCTGGAGTTCCTCTCGCCTTTCCTGTGGAGAGCGCCTCCTCTTGAGATGCGTCGGGAACGCCGGGAATTCTTTCCCTACGAAACAGGGAAAGGATCCCTCATCTCGAGCTAGGAGGCCGAAATGGGGCTCCCCAGGATGTGTGCGGGACCCTCGTGCTTCCTCTTGAGTGGAGACAGGAATGTCGGGGAACTTCTTGAGTTGCAGCAAGGGTGTGAAGGACCCTTTGGATGTTCCAGTGGTTAGATGTGATTAGCCTCGAGAAGCCTCAGCGGAAATGGGCCTCATCTCGCCTGGAGGGCAAAACCTCCTGGATTTTCTCGAGTTGCGGCAGGTGCTCTCGACTTACGACGGGGACCACAGGGACCCGCTCTGGTGGCCTCAGGAAAGGCCAGTCCCCATGCGAGTTCCTCGGGGGCCTCTCGGGATTCCTCTCCCGTCGATGCCGTGGCCTAAGACCTTGTGTGGAGTCAGGGCCGGAACCTGAGGATTCCTCTCCAGTGCTGACATGGATCTTGGGGTACTTCTGGAGTCTCCCCAGGGGAGTCAGTCCTCGTCTCGAATGCGGGCATGCACTTGCGCTTTCCTCCAGAGCGGTAGCAGCAGTGTCACTCAGTCTGCCGCGTGGATCAAAGGATCTATGGTTTTCCCTCGAGTCTTTCCCACGAGGCTTTCCCACGAGGCTTTCCCACAGGGCTGTCCCACGTGCACACGAGGTGGGAGTCGATCCTCGGCTTGAACGTCAAGGCAGTGCAGGGAAAACAGGATCCTCTGGAATGGACTGACACATCTGGGGGACTCTTGGAATGGTGGCACGACCCTGGAGTTCCTCTCGCCTTTCCTGTGGAGAGCGCCTCCTCTTGATATGCGACGGGAACGCCGGGAATTCTTTCCCTACGAAACAGGGAAAGGATCCCTCATCTCGAACTAGGAGGCGGAAACGGGGCTCCCCTAGATGTGTGCGGGACCCCACGTGCTTCCTCTCGAGTGGAGACGGGTATGTCGTGGAACTTCTTGAGTTGCAGCAAGGGTGTGAAGGACCCTTTGGAAGTTCCAGTGGTTAGATGTGATTGGCCTCGAGAAGCTTCAGCGGAAATGGGCCTCATCTCGCCTGGAGGGCAAAACCTCCTGGATTTTCTCGAGTTGCGGCAGGTGCTCTCGACTTACGACAGGGACCTCGGGGACCCGCTCTGGTGGCCTCAGGAAAGGCCAGTCCCCATGCGAGTTCCTCGGGGGCCTCTCGGGATTCCTCTCCCGTCGTTTCCGGGGCCTAAGACCTTGTGTGGATTCGGGGCCGGAAACTGAGGATTCCTCTCAAGTGCTGACATGGATCTTGGGGTACTTGTGGAGTCTGCCCAGGGGAGTCAGTCCTCGTCTCGAATGCGGGCATGCACTTGCGCTTTCCTCCAGAGCAGTAGCAGCAGTTTCACGCAGTCCGCCGCGTGGATCAAAGGATCTATGGTTTTCCCTCGAGTCTTTCCCACGAGGCTTTCCCACGAGGCTTTCCCACAGGGCTGTCTCACGTGCACACGTGTTAGGAGTCGATCCTCGGCTTGAACGTCAAGGCAGTGCAGGGAAAACAGGTTCCTCTGGAATGGACTGACACATCTGGGGGTCTCTTGGAATGGTGCCACGACCCTGGAGTTCCTCTCGCCTTTCCTGTGGAGAGTGCCTCCTCTTGAGATGCGACGGGAACGCCGGGAATTCTTTCCCTACTAAACAGGGAAAGCATCCCTCATCTCGAGCTAGGAGGCGGAAACGGGGCTCCCCTGGATGTGTGAGGGACCCCACGTGCTTCCTATCGAGTGGAGACGGGTATGTCGCGGAACTTCTTGAGTTGCAGCAAGGGTGTGAAGGACCCTTTGGAAGTTCCAGTGGTTAGATGTGATTAGCCTCGAGAAGCCTCAGCGGAAATGGGCCTCATCTCGCCTGGAGGGCAAAACCTCCTGGATTTTCTCGAGTTGCGGCAGGTGCTCTCGACTTACGACGGGGACCTCAGGGACCCGCTCTGGAGTCCTCAGGAAAGGCCAGTCCCCATGCGAGTTCCTCCAGGGCCTCTCGGGATTCCTCTCCCGTGGATGCCGAGGCCTAAGACCTTGTGTGGAGTCGGGGCCGGAACCTGAGGATTCCTCTCCAGTGCTGACATGGATCTTGGGGTACTTCTGGAGTTCCCCAGGGGAGTCAGTCCTCGTCTCGAATGCGGGCATGCACTTGCGCTTTCCTCCAGAGCGGTGGCAGCAGTGTCACGCAGTCCGCCGCATGGATCAAAGGATCTATGGTTTTCCCTCGAGTCTTTCCCACGAGGCTTTCCCACGAGGCTTTCCCACAGGGCTGTCCCACGTGCACACGTGGTGGGAGTCGATCCTCGGCTTGAACGTCAAGGCAGTGCAGGGAAAACAGGTTCCTCTGTAATGGAATGACACATCTGGGGGATTCGTGGAATGGTGGCACGACCCTGGAGTTCCTCTCGCCTTTCCTGTGGAGAGCGCCTCCTCTTGAGATGCGACGGGAACGCCGGGAATTCTTTCCCTACGAAACAGGGAAAGGATCCCTCACCTCGAGCTAGGAGGCGGAAACGGGGCTCCCCTGGATGTGTGCGGGACCCTCGTGCTTCCTCTCGAGTGGAGACGGGTATGTCGGGGAACTTCTTGAGTTGCAGCAAGGGTGTGAAGGACCCTTTGAAAGTTCCAGTGGTTAGATGTGATTAGCCTCGAGAAGCCTCAGCGGAAATGGGCCTCATCTCGGCTGGAGGGCAAAACCTCCTGGATTTTCTCGAGTTGCGGCAGGTGCCCTCGTCTTACGACGGGGACCTCACGGACCCGCTCTGGTGGCCTCAGGAAAGGCCAGTCCCCATGTGAGTTCCTCGGGGGCCTCTTGGGATTCCTCTCCCGTCGATGCCGGGGCCTAAGACCTTGTGTGGAGTCGGGGCCGGAACCTGAGGATTCCTCTCCAGTGCTGACATGGATCTTGGGGTACTTCTGGAGTCTCCCCAGGGGAGTCAGTCCTCGTCTCGAATGCGGGCATGCACTTGCGCTTTCCTCCAGAGCGGTAGCAGCAGTGTCACGCAGTCCGCCGCGTGGATTAAAGGATCTATGGTTTTCCCTCGAGTCTTTCCCAGGAGGCTTTCCCACGAGGCTTTCCCACAGGGCTGTCCCACGTGCACACGTGGTGGGAGTCGATCCTCGGCTTGAACGTCAAGGCAGTGCAGGGAAAACAGGTTCCTCTGGAATGGACTGACACATCTCGGGGACTCTTGGAATGGTGGCACGACCCTGGAGTTCCTCTCGCCTTTCCTGTGGAAAGCGCCTCCTCTTGAGATGCGACGGGAACGCCGGGAATTCTTTCCCTAGGAAACATGGAAAGGATCCCTCATCTCGAGCTAGGAGGCGGAAACGGGGCTCCCCTGGATGTGTGCGGGACCCCACGTGCTTCCTCTCGAGTGGAGACGGGTATGACGGGGAACTTCTTGAGTTGCAGCAAGGGTGTGAAGGACCCTTTGGAAGTTCCAGTGGTTAGATGTGATTAGCCTCTAGAAGCCTCAGCGGAAATGGGCCTCATCTTGCCTGGAGGGCAAAACCTCCTGGATTTTCTCGAGTTGCGGCAGGTGCTCTCGACTTACGACGGGGACCTCAGGGACCCGCTCTGGTGGCCTCAGGAAAGGGCAGTCCCCATGCGAGTTCCTCGGGGGCCTCTCGGGATTCCTCTCCCGTCAATGCCGGGGCCTAAGACCTTGTGTGGAGTCGGGGCCGGAACCTGAGGATTCCTCTCCAGTGCTGACATGGATCTTGGGGTACTTCTGGAGTCTCCCCAGGGGAGTCAGTCCTCGTCTCGAATGCGGGCATGCACTTGCGCTTTCCTCCAGAGCGGTAGCAGCAGTGTCACGCAGTCCGCCGCGTGGATCAAAGGATGTATGGTTTTCCTTCGAGTCTTTCCCACGAGGCTTTCACACGAGGCTTTCCCACAGGGATGTACCACGTGCACACGTGGTGGGAGTCGATCCTCGGCTTGAACGTCAAGGCAGTGCAGGGAAAATAGGTTCCTCTGGAATGGACTGACACATCTGGGGGTCTCTTGGAATGGTGGCACGACCCTGGAGTTCCTCTCGCCTTTCCTGTGGAGAGTGCCTCCTTTTGAGATGCGACGGGAACGCCGGGAAATCTTTCCCTATGAAACAGGGAAAGGATCCCTCATCTCGAGCTAGGAGGCGGAAACGGGGCTCCCCTGGATGTGTGCGGGACCCCGTGTGCTTCCTCTCAAGTGGAGACGGGTATGTCGGGGAACTTCTTGAGTTGCACCAAGGGTGTGAAGGACCCTTTGGAAGTTCCAGTGGTTAGATGTGATTAGCCTCGAGAAGCCTCAGCGGAAATGGGCCTCATCTCGCCTGGAGGGCAAAACCTCCTGGATTTTCACGAGTTGCGGCACGTGCTCTCGACTTACGACTGGGACCTCAGGGACCCGCTCTGGTGGCCTCAGGAAAGGCCAGTCCCCATGCGAGTTCCGCGAGGGCCTCTTGGGATTCCTCTCCCGTCGATGCCGGGGCCTAAGACCTTGTGTGGAGTCGGGGCCGGAACCTGAGGATTCCTCTCCAGTGCTGACATAGATCTTGGGGTACTTCTGGAGTCTCCCCAGGGGAGTCAGTCCTCGTCTCGAATGCGGGCATGCACTTGCGCATTCCTCCAGAGCGGTAGCAGCAGTGTCACGCAGTCCGCCGCGTGGATCAAAGGATCTATGGTTTTCCCTCGAGTCTTTCCCACGAGGCTTTCCCACGAGGCTTTCCCACAGGGCTGTCCCACGTGCACACGTGGTGGGAGTCGATCCTCGGCTTGAACGTCAAGGCAGTTCAGGGAAAACAGGTTCCTCTGGAATGGACTGACACATCTGGGGGACTCTTGTAATGGTGGCACGACCCTGGAGTTCCTCTCGACTTTCCTGTGGAGAGCGCCTCCTCTTGAGATGCGACGGGAACGCCGGGAATTCTTTACCTACGAAACAGGGATAGGATCCCTCATCTCGAACTAGGAGGCGGAAACGGGGCTCCCCTGGATGTGTGCGGCACCCCACGTGCTTCCTCTCGAGTGGAGACGGGTATGTCGGGGAACTGCTTGAGTTGCAGCAAGGGTGTGAAGGACCCTTTGGAAGTTCCAGTGGTTAGATGTGATTAGCCTCGAGAAGCCTCAGCGGAAATGGGCCTCATCTCGCCTGGAGGGCAAAACCTCCTGGAATTTTTCGAGTTGCGGCAGGTGCTCTCGACTTACGACGGGGACCACAGGGACCCGCTCTGGTGGCCTCAGGAAAGGCCAGTCCCAATGCGAGTTCCTTGGGGGCCTCTCGGGATTCCTCTCCCGTCGATGCCGTGGCCTAAGACCTTGTGTGGTGTCGAGGCCGGAACCTGAGGTTTCCTCTCCAGTGCTGACATGGATCTTGGGGTACTTCTGGAGTCTCCCCAGGGGAGTCAGTCCTCGTCTCGAATGCGGGCATGCACTTGCGCTTTCCTCCAGATCGGTGGCAGCAGTGTCACGCAGTCCGCCGCGTGGATCAAAGGATCTATGGTTTTCCCTCGAGTCTTTCCCACGAGGCTTTCCCACGAGGCTTTCCCACAGGGCTGTCCCACGTGCACACGTGGTGGGAGTCGATCCTCGGCTTGAACGTCAAGGCAGTGCAGGGAAAACAGGTTCCTCTGGAATGGACTGACACATCTGGGGGTCTCTTGGAATGGTGGCACGACCCTGGAGTTCCTCTCGACTTTCCTGTGGAGAGTGCCTCCTCTTGAGATGCGACGGGAACGCCGGGAATTCTTTCCCTACGAAACAGGGAAAGGATCCCTCATCTCGAGCTAGGAGGCGGAAACGGGGCTCCCCTGGATGTGTGCGGGACTCCATGTGCTTCCTCTCGAGTGGAGACGGGTATGTCAGGGAACTTCTTGAGTTGCAGCAAGGGTGTGAAGGACCCTTTTGAAGTTCCAGTGGTTAGATGTGATTAGCCTCGAGAAGCCTCAGCGGAAATGGGCCTCATCTCGCTTGGAGGGCAAAACCTCCTGGATTTTCTCGAGTTGCGGCAGGTGCTCTCGACTTACGACGGGGACCTCAGGGACCCGCTCTGGAGGCCTCAGGAAAGGCCAGTCCCCATGCGAGTTCCTCCAGGGCCTCTCGGGATTCTTCTCCCGTGGATGCCGGGGCCTAAGACCTTGTGTGGAGTCGAGGCCGGAACCTGAGGATTCCTCTCCAGTGCTGACATGGATCTTGGGGTACTTCTGGAGTCTCCCCAGGGGAGTCAGTCCTCGTCTCGAATGCGGGCATGCACTTGCGCTTTCCTCCAGGGCGGTAGCAGCAGTGTCACGCAGTCCGCCGCATGGATCAAAGGATCTATGGTTTTCCCTCGAGTCTTTCCCACGAGGCTTTCCCACGAGGCTTTCCCACAGGGCTGTCCCACGTGCACACGTGGTGGGAGTCGATCCTCGGCTTGAACGTCAAGGCAGTGCAGGGAAAACTGGTTCCTCTGTAATGGACTGACACATCTGGGGGATTCGTGGAATGGTGGCCCGACCCTGGAGTTCCTCTCGCCTTTCCTGTGGAGAGCGCCTCCTCTTGAGATGCGACGGGAACGCCGGGAATTCTTTCCCTACGAAACAGGGAAAGGATCCCACATCTCGAGCTAGGAGGCGGAAACGGGGCTCCCCTGGATGTGTGCGGGACCCTCGTGCTTCCTCTCGAGTGGAGACGGGTATGTCGGGGAACTTCTTGAGTTGCAGCAAGGGTGTGAAGGACCCTTTGAAAGTTCCAGTGGTTAGATGTGATTAGCCTCGAGAAGCCTCAGTGGAAATGGGCCTCATCTCGCCTGGAGGGCAAAATCTCCTGGATTTTCTCGAGTTGCGGCGGGTGCTCTCGACTTACGACGGGGACCTCAGGGACCCGCTCTGCTGGCCTCAGGAAAGGCCAGTCCCCATGCGAGTTCCTCGGGGCCTCTCGGGATTCCTCTCCCGTCGATGCCGGGGCCTAAGACCTTGTGTGGAGTCGGGGTCGGAACCTGAAGATTCCTCTCCAGTGCTGACATGGATCTTGGGGTACTTCTGGAGTCTCCCCAGGGGAGTCAGTCCTCGTCTCGAATGCGGGCATGCACTTGCGCTTTCCTCCAGAGCGGTAGCAGCAGTGTCACGCAGTCCGTCGCGTGGATCAAAGGATCTATGGTTTCCCCTCGAGTCTTTCCCACGAGGCTTTCCCACGAGGCTTTCCCACAGGGCTGTCCCACGTGCACACGTGGTGGGAGTCGATCCTCGGCTTGAACGTCAAGGCAGTGCAGGGAAAACAGGTTCCTCTGGAATGGACTGACCCATCTGTGGGATTCGTGGAATCGTGGCACGACCCTGGAGTTCCTCTCGCCTTTCCTGTGGAGAGCGCCTCCTCTTGAGATGCGACGGGAACGCTGGGAATTCTTTCCCTACTAAACAGGGAAAGGATCCCTCATCTAGAGCTAGGAGGCGGAAACGGGGCTCCCCTGGATGTGTGCGGCACCCCACGTGCTTCCTCTCGAGTGGAGACGGGTATGTCGCGGAACTGCTTGAGTTGCAGCAAGGGTGTGAAGGACCCTTTGGAAGTTCCAGTGGTTAGATGTGATTAGCCTCGAGAAGCCTCAGCGGAAATGGGCCTCATCTGGCCTGGAGGGCAAAATCTCCTGGATTTTCTCGAGTTGCGGCAGGTGCTCTCGACTTACGACGGGGACCTCAGGGACCCGCTCTGGAGTCCTCAGGAAAGGCCAGGCCCCATGCGAGTTCCTCCAAGGCCTCTCGGGATTCCTCTCCCGTCGATGCCGGGGCCTAAGACCTTGTGTGGAGTCGGGGACGGAACCTGAGGATTCCTCTCCAGTGCTGACATGGATCTTGGGGTACTTCTGGAGTCTCCCCAGGGGAGTCAGTCCTCGTCTCGAATGCGGGCATGCACTTGCGCTTTCCTCCAGAGCGGTAGCAGCAGTGTCACGCAGTCCGCCGCGTGGATCAAAGGATCTATGGTTTTCCCTCGAGTCTTTCCCACGAGGCTTTCCCACGAGGCTTTCCCACAGGGCTGTCCAACGTGCACACGTGGTGGGAGTCGATCATCGGCTTGAACGTCAAGGCAGTGCAGGGAAAAAAGGTTCCTCTGGAATGGACTGACACATCTGGGGGACTCCTCGAATGGTGGCACGACCCTGGAGTTCCTCTCGCCTTTCCTATGGAGAGCGCCTCCTCTTGAGATGCGACGGGTACGCCGGGAATTCTTTCCCTACGAAACAGGGAAAGGATCCCTCATCTCGAGCTAGGAGGCGGAAACGGGGCTCCCCTGGATGTGTGCGGGACCCCACGTGCTTCCTCTCGAGTGGAGATGGGTATGTCGGGGAACTTCTTGAGTTGCAGCAAGGATGTGAAGGACCCTTTGTAAGTTCCAGTGGTTAGATGTGATTAGCCTCGAGAAGCCTCAGCGGAAATGGGCCTCATCTTGCCTGGAGGGCAAAACCTCCTGGATTTTCTCGAGTTGCGGCAGGTGCTCTCGACTTACGACGGGGACCTCAGGGACCCGCTCTGGTGGCCTCAGGAAAGGCCAGTCCCCATGCGAGTTCCTCGGGGGCCTCTCGGGATTCCTCTCCCGTCGATGCCGGGGCCTAAGACCTTGTGTGGAGTCGGGGCCGGAACCTGAGGATTCCTCTCCAGTGCTGACATGGATCTTGGGCTACTTCTGGAGTCTCCCCAGGGGAGTCAGTCCTCGTCTCGAATGCGGGCATGCACTTGCGCTTTCCTCCAGAGCGGTAGCAGCAGTGTCACGCAGTCCTCCGCGTGGATCAAAGGATCTATGGTTTTCCCTCGAGTCTTTCCCACGAGGCTTTCCCACGAGGCTTTCCCACAGGGCTGTCCCACGTGCACACGTGGTGGGAGTCGATCCTCGGCTTGAACGTCAAGGCAGTGCAGGGAAAACAGGTTCCTCTGGAATGGACTGACACATCTGGGGGTCTCTTGGAATGGTGGCACAACCCTGGAGTTCCTCTCCCCTTTCCTGTGGAGAGCGCCTCCTCTTGAGATGCGACGGGAACACCGGGAATTCTTTCCCTACGAAACAGGGAAAGAATCCCTCATCTCGAGCTAGGAGGCGGAAACGGGGCTCCCCTGGATGTGTGCGGGGCCCCATGTGCTTCCTCTCGAGTGGAGACGGGTATGTCGGGGAACTTCTTGAGTTGCAGCAAGGGTGTGAAGGACCCTTTGAAAGTTCCAGTGGTTAGATGTGATTAGCCTCGAGAAGCCTCAGCGGAAATGGGCCTCATCTCGCCTGGAGGGCAAAACCTCCTGGATTTTCTCGAGTTGCGGCAGGTGCTCTCGACTTACGACGGGGACCTCAGGGACCCGCTCTGGTGGCCTCAGGAAAGGCCAGTCCCCATGCGAGTTCCTCGGGGGCCTCTCGGGATTCCTCTCCCATCGATGCCGGGGCCTAAGACCTTGTGTGGAGTCGGGGCCGGAACCTGAGGATTCCTCTCCAGTGCTGACATGGATCTTGGGGTACTTGTGGAGTCTGCCCAGGGGAGTCAGTCCTCGTCTCGAATGCGGGCATGCACTTGCGCTTTCCTCCAGAGCGGTAGCAGCAGTGTCACACAGTCCGCCGCTTGGATCAAAGGATCTATGGTTTTCCCTCGAGTCTTTCCCACGAGGCTGTCCCACGAGGCTTTCCCACAGGGCTGTCCCACGTGCACACGTGGTGGGAGTCGATCCTCCGCTTGAACGTCAAGGCAGTTCAGGGAAAACAGGTTCCTCTGGAATGGACTGACACATCTGGGGGACTCTTGTAATGGTGGCACGACCCTGGAGTTCCTCTCGACTTTCCTGTGGAGAGCGCCTCCTCTTGAGATGCGACGGGAACGCCGGGAATTCTTTCCCTACGAAACAGGGATAGGATCCCTCATCTCGAACTAGGAGGCGGAAACGGGGATCCCCTGGATGTGTGCGGCACCCCACGTGCTTCCTCTCGAGTGGAGACGGGTATGTCGCGGAACTGCTTGAGTTGCAGCAAGGGTGTGAAGGACCCTTTGGAAGTTCCAGTGGTTAGATGTGATTAGCCTCGAGAAGCCTCAGCGGAAATGGGCCTCATCTCGCCTGGAGGGCAAAACCTCCTGGAATTTCTCGAGTTGCGGCAGGTGCTCTCGACTTACGACGGGGACCTCAGGGACCCGCTCTGGTGGCCTCAGGAAGGCCAGTCCCCATGCGAGTTCTTCGGGGGCCTCTCGGGATTCCTCTCCCGTCGATGCCGGGGCCTAAGACCTTGTGTGGTGTCGAGGCCGGAACCTGAGGTTTCCTCTCCAGTGCTGACATGGATCTTGGGGTACTTCTGGAGTCTCCCCAGGGGAGTCAGTCCTCGTCTCGAATGCGGGCATGCACTTGCGCTTTCCTCCAGAGCGGTAGCAGCAGTGTCACGCAGTCCGCCACGTGGATCAAAGGATCTATGGTTTTCCCTCGAGTCTTTCCCACGAGGCTTTCCCACGAGGCTTTCCCACAGGGCTGTCCCACGTGCACACGTGGTGGGAGTCGATCCTCGGCTTTAACGTGAAGGCAGTGCAGGGAAAACAGGTTCCTCTGCAATGGACTGTCACATCTGGGGGTCTCTTGGAATGGTGGCACGACCCTGGAGTTCCTCTCGCCTTTCCTGTGGAGAGCGCCTCCTCTTGAGATGCGACGGGAACGCCGGGAATTCTTTCCCTACGAAACAGGGAAAGGATCCCTCATCTCGAGCTAGGAGGCGGAAACGGGGCTCCCCTGGATGTGTGCGGGACCCCATGTGCTTCCTCTCGAGTGGAGACGGGTATGTCGGGGAACTTCTTGAGTTGCAGCAAGGGTGTGAAGGACCCTTTTGAAGTTCCAGTGGTTAGATGTGATTAGCCTCGAGAAGCCTCAGCGGAAATGGGCCTCATCTCGCTTGGAGGGCAAAACCTCCTGGATTTTCTCGAGTTGCAGCAGGTGCTCTCGACTTACGACGGGGACCTCAGTGACCCGCTCTGGAGGCCTCAGGAAAGGCCAGTCCCCATGCGAGTTCCTCCAGGGCCTCTCGGGATTCTTCTCCCGTGGATGCCGGGGCCTAAGACCTTGTGTGGAGTCGGGGCCTGAACCTGAGGATTCCTCTCCAGTGCTGACATGGATCTTGGGGTACTTCTGGAGTCTCCCCAGGGGAGTCAGTCCTCGTCTCGAATGCGGGCATGCACTTGCGCTTTCCTCCAGGGCGGTAGCAGCAGTGTCACGCAGTCCGCCGCATGGATCAAAGGATCTATGGTTTTCCCTCGAGTCTTTCCCACGAGGCTTTCCCACGAGGCTTTCCCACAGGGCTGTCCCACGTGCACACGTGGTGGGAGTCGATCCTCGGCTTGAACGTCAAGGCAGTGCAGGGAAAACAGGTTCCTCTGGAATGGACTGACACATCTGGGGTCTCTTAGAATGTTGCCACGACCCTGGAGTTCCTTTCGCCTTTCCTGTGGAGAGCGCCTCCTCTTGAGATGCGACGGGAACGCCGGGAATTCTTTCCCTACGAAACAGGGAAAGGATCCCTCATCTCGAGCTAGGAGGCGGAAACGGGGCTCCCCTGGATGTGTGCGGGACCCCACGTGCTTCCTCTCGAGTGGAGATGGGTATGTCGGGGAACTTCTTGAGTTGCAGCAAGGATGTGAAGGACCCTTTGTAAGTTCCAGTGGTTAGATGTGATTAGCCTCGAGAAGCCTCAGCGGAAATGGGCCTCATCTTGCCTGGAGGGCAAAACCTCCTGGATTTTCTCGAGTTGCGGCAGGTGCTCTCGACTTACGACGGGGACCTCAGGGACCCGCTCTGGTGGCCTCAGGAAAGGCCAGTCCCCATGCGAGTTCCTCGGGGGCCTCTCGGGATTCCTCTCCCGTCGATGCCGGGGCCTAAGACCTTGTGTGGAGTCGGGGCCGGAACCTGAGGATTCCTCTCCAGTGCTGACATGGATCTTGGGCTACTTCTGGAGTCTCCCCAGGGGAGTCAGTCCTCGTCTCGAATGCGGGCATGCACTTGCGCTTTCCTCCAGAGCGGTAGCAGCAGTGTCACGCAGTCCTCCGCGTGGATCAAAGGATCTATGGTTTTCCCTCGAGTCTTTCCCACGAGGCTTTCCCACGAGGCTTTCCCACAGGGCTGTCCCACGTGCACACGTGGTGGGAGTCGATCCTCGGCTTGAACGTCAAGGCAGTGCAGGGAAAACAGGTTCCTCTGGAATGGACTGACACATCTGGGGGTCTCTTGGAATGGTGGCACAACCCTGGAGTTCCTCTCCCCTTTCCTGTGGAGAGCGCCTCCTCTTGAGATGCGACGGGAACACCGGGAATTCTTTCCCTACGAAACAGGGAAAGAATCCCTCATCTCGAGCTAGGAGGCGGAAACGGGGCTCCCCTGGATGTGTGCGGGGCCCCATGTGCTTCCTCTCGAGTGGAGACGGGTATGTCGGGGAACTTCTTGAGTTGCAGCAAGGGTGTGAAGGACCCTTTGAAAGTTCCAGTGGTTAGATGTGATTAGCCTCGAGAAGCCTCAGCGGAAATGGGCCTCATCTCGCCTGGAGGGCAAAACCTCCTGGATTTTCTCGAGTTGCGGCAGGTGCTCTCGACTTACGACGGGGACCTCAGGGACCCGCTCTGGTGGCCTCAGGAAAGGCCAGTCCCCATGCGAGTTCCTCGGGGGCCTCTCGGGATTCCTCTCCCGTCGATGCCGGGGCCTAAGACCTTGTGTGGAGTCGGGGCCGGAACCTGAGGATTCCTCTCCAGTGCTGACATGGATCTTGGGGTACTTGTGGAGTCTGCCCAGGGGAGTCAGTCCTCGTCTCGAATGCGGGCATGCACTTGCGCTTTCCTCCAGAGCGGTAGCAGCAGTGTCACACAGTCCGCCGCGTGGATCAAAGGATCTATGGTTTTCCCTCGAGTCTTTCCCACGAGGCTGTCCCACGAGGCTTTCCCACAGGGCTGTCCCACGTGCACACGTGGTGGGAGTCGATCCTCCGCTTGAACGTCAAGGCAGTTCAGGGAAAACAGGTTCCTCTGGAATGGACTGACACATCTGGGGGACTCTTGTAATGGTGGCACGACCCTGGAGTTCCTCTCGACTTTCCTGTGGAGAGCGCCTCCTCTTGAGATGCGACGGGAACGCCGGGAATTCTTTCCCTACGAAACAGGGATAGGATCCCTCATCTCGAACTAGGAGGCGGAAACGGGGATCCCCTGGATGTGTGCGGCACCCCACGTGCTTCCTCTCGAGTGGAGACGGGTATGTCGCGGAACTGCTTGAGTTGCAGCAAGGGTGTGAAGGACCCTTTGGAAGTTCCAGTGGTTAGATGTGATTAGCCTCGAGAAGCCTCAGCGGAAATGGGCCTCATCTCGCCTGGAGGGCAAAACCTCCTGGAATTTCTCGAGTTGCGGCAGGTGCTCTCGACTTACGACGGGGACCTCAGGGACCCGCTCTGGTGGCCTCAGGAAGGCCAGTCCCCATGCGAGTTCTTCGGGGGCCTCTCGGGATTCCTCTCCCGTCGATGCCGGGGCCTAAGACCTTGTGTGGTGTCGAGGCCGGAACCTGAGGTTTCCTCTCCAGTGCTGACATGGATCTTGGGGTACTTCTGGAGTCTCCCCAGGGGAGTCAGTCCTCGTCTCGAATGCGGGCATGCACTTGCGCTTTCCTCCAGAGCGGTAGCAGCAGTGTCACGCAGTCCGCCACGTGGATCAAAGGATCTATGGTTTTCCCTCGAGTCTTTCCCACGAGGCTTTCCCACGAGGCTTTCCCACAGGGCTGTCCCACGTGCACACGTGGTGGGAGTCGATCCTCGGCTTGAACGTCAAGGCAGTGCAGGGAAAACAGGTTCCTCTGCAATGGACTGTCACATCTGGGGGTCTCTTGGAATGGTGGCACGACCCTGGAGTTCCTCTCGCCTTTCCTGTGGAGAGCGCCTCCTCTTGAGATGCGACGGGAACGCCGGGAATTCTTTCCCTACGAAACAGGGAAAGGATCCCTCATCTCGAGCTAGGAGGCGGAAACGGGGCTCCCCTGGATGTGTGCGGGACCCCATGTGCTTCCTCTCGAGTGGAGACGGGTATGTCGGGGAACTTCTTGAGTTGCAGCAAGGGTGTGAAGGACCCTTTTGAAGTTCCAGTGGTTAGATGTGATTAGCCTCGAGAAGCCTCAGCGGAAATGGGCCTCATCTCGCTTGGAGGGCAAAACCTCCTGGATTTTCTCGAGTTGCAGCAGGTGCGCTCGACTTACGACGGGGACCTCAGTGACCCGCTCTGGAGGCCTCAGGAAAGGCCAGTCCCCATGCGAGTTCCTCCAGGGCCTCTCGGGATTCTTCTCCCGTGGATGCCGGGGCCTAAGACCTTGTGTGGAATCGGGGCCGGAACCTGAGGATTCCTCTCCAGTGCTGACATGGATCTTGGGGTACTTCTGGAGTCTCCCCAGGGGAGTCAGTCCTCGTCTCGAATGCGGGCATGCACTTGCGCTTTCCTCCAGGGCGGTAGCAGCAGTGTCACGCAGTCCGCCGCATGGATCAAAGGATCTATGGTTTTCCCTCGAGTCTTTCCCAGGAGGCTTTCCCACGAGGCTTTCCCACAGGGCTGTCCCACGTGCACACGTGTTGGGAGTCGATCCTCGGCTTGAACGTCAAGGCAGTGCAGGGAAAACAGGTTCCTCTGGAATGGACTGACACATCTGGGGTCTCTTAGAATGTTGCCACGACCCTGGAGTTCCTTTCGCCTTTCCTGTGGAGAGCGCCTCCTCTTGAGATGCGACGGGAACGCCGGGAATTCTTTCCCTACGAAACAGGGAAAGGATCCCTCATCTCGAGCTAGGAGGCGGAAACGGGGCTCCCCTGGATGTGTGCGGGACCCCACGTGCTTCCTCTCGAGTGGAGACGGGTATGTCGCGGAACTACTTGAGTTGCATCAAGGGTGTGAAGGTCCCTTTGGAAGTTCCAGTGGTTAGATGTGATTAGCCTCGGGAAGCCTCAGCGGAAATGGGCCTCATCTCTCCTCGAGGGCAAAACCTCCTGGATTTCCTCCAGTTGTGGCAGGTGCTCTCGACTTACGACTTGGACCTCAGGGACCCGCTCTGGTGGCCTCAGGAAAGGCCACTCCCCATGCGAGTTCCTCAGGGGCCTTTCGGGATTCCTCTCCCGTCGATGCCGGGGCCTAAGACCTTGTGTGGAGTCGGGGCCGGAACCTGAGGATTCCTCTCCAGTGCTGACATGGATCTTGGGGTACTTCTGGAGTCTCCCCAGGGGAGGTAGTCCTCGTCACGAATGCCGTCATGCACTTGCGCTTTCCTCCAGAGCGGTAGCAGCAGTGTCACACAGTCCGCCGCGTGGATCAAAGGATCTATGGTTTTCCCTCGAGTCTTTCCCAGGAGGCTTTCCCACGAGGCTTTCCCACAGGGCTGTCCCACGTGCACACGTGTTGGGAGTCGATCCTCGGCTTGAACGTCAAGGCAGTGCAGGGAAAACAGGTTCCTCTGGAATGGACTGACACATCTGGGGGACTCTTGGAATGGTGGCACGACCCTGGAGTTCCTCTCGCCTTTCCTGTGGAGAGCGCCTCCTCTTGAGATGCGACGGGAACGCCGGGAATTCTTTCCCTAGGAAACAGGGAAAGGATCCCTCATCTCGAGCTAGGAGGCGGAAACGGGGCTCCCCTGGATGTGTGCGGGACCCCACGTTCTTCCTCTCGAGTGGAGACGGGTATGTCGGGGAACTTCTTGAGTTACATCAAGGGTGTGAAGGACCCTTTGGAAGTTCCAGTGGTTAGACGTGATTAGCCTCGAGAAGCCTCAGCGGAAATGGGCCTCATCTCGCCTGGAGGGCAAAACCTCCTGGATTTTCTCGAGTTGCGGCAGGTGCTCTCGAGTTACGACGGGGACCTCAGGGACCCGCTCTGGTGGCCTCAGCAAAGGCCAGTCCCCATGCCAGTTCCTCGGGGGCCTCTCGGGATTCCTCTCCCGTCGATGCCGGGGCCTAAGCCCTTGTGTGGAGTCGGGGCCGGAACCTGAGGATTCCTCTCCAGTGCTGACATGGATCTTGGGGTACTTCTGGAGTCTCCCCAGGGGAGTCAGTCCTCGTCTCGAATGCGGGCATGCACTTGCGCTTTCCTCCAGAGCGGTGCAGCAGTGTCACGCAGTCCGCCGCGTGGATCAAAGGATCTATGGTTTTCCCTCGAGTCTTTCCCACGAGGCTTTCCCACGAGGCTTTCCCACAGGGCTGTCCCACGTGCACACGTGGTGGGAGTCGATCCTCGGCTTGAACGTCAAGGCAGTGCAGGGAAAACAGGTTCCTCTGGAATGGACTGACACATCTGGGGGACTCTTGGAATGGTGGCACGACCCTGGAGTTCCTCTCGCCTTTCCTGTGGAGAGCGCCTCCTCTTGAGATGCGACGGGAACGCCGGGAATTCCTTCCCTAGGAAACAGGGAAAGGATCCCTCATCTCGAGCTAGGAGGCGGAAACGGGGCTCCCCTGGATGTGTGTGGGACCCCACGTGCTTCCTCTCGAGTGGAGACGGGTATGTCGGGGAACTTCTGGACTTGCAGCAAGGGTGTGAAGGACCCTTTGGAAGTTCCAGTGGTTAGACGTGATTAGCCTCGAGAAGCCTCAGCGGAAATGGGCCTCATCTCGCCTGGAGGGCAAAACCTCCTGGATTTTCTCGAGTTGCGGCAGGTGCTCTCGACTTACGACGGGGACCTCAGGGACCCGCTCTGGTGGCCTCAGGAAAGGCCAGTCCCCATGCGAGTTCCTCGGGGGCCTCTCGGGATTCCTCTCCCGTCGATGCCGGGGCCTAAGACCTTGTGAGGAGTCGGGGCCGGAACCTGAGGATTCCTCTCCAGTGCTGACATGGATCTTGGGGTACTTCTGGAGCCTCCCCAGGGGAGTCAGTGCTCGTCTCGAATGCGGGCATGCACTTGCGCTTTCCTCCAGAGCGGTAGCAGCAGTGTCACGCAGTCCGCCGCGTGGATCAAAGGATCTATGGTTTTCCCTGGAGTCTTTCCCACGAGGCTTTCCCACGAGGCTTTCCCACAGGGCTGTCCCACGTGTACACGTGGTGGGAGTCGATCCTCGGCTTGAACGTCAAGGCAGTGCAGGGAAAACAGGTTCCTCTGGAATGGACTGACCCATCTTGGGGACTCTTGGAATGGTGGCACGACCCTAGAGTTCCTCTCGCCTTTCCTGTGGAAAGCGCCTCCTTTTGAGATGCGACGGGAACGCCGGGAATTCTTTCCCTACAATAGAGGGAAAGGATCCCTCATCTCGAGCTAGGAGGCCGAAACGGGGCTCCCCTGGATGTGTGCGGGACCCCACGTGCTTCCTCTCGAGTGGAGACGGGTATGTCGCGGAACTACTTGAGTTGCATCAAGGGTATGAAGGTCCCTTTGGAAGTTCCAGTGGATAGATGTGATTAGCCTCGGGAAGCCTCAGCGGAAATGGGCCTCATCTCTCCTAGAGGGCAAAACCTCCTGGATTTCCTCCAGTTGTGGCAGGTGCTCTCGACTTACGACTTGGACCTCAGGGACCCGCTCTGGTGGCCTCAGGAAAGGCCACTCCCCATGCGAGTTCCTCGGGGGCCTTTCGGGATTCCTCTCCCGTCGATGCCGGGGCCTAAGACCTTGTGTGGAGTCGGGGCCGGAACCTGAGGATTCCTCTCCAGTGCTGACATGGATCTTGGGGTACTTCTGGAGTCTCCCCAGGGGAGGTAGTCCTCGTCTCGAATGCGGTCATGCACTTGCGCTTTCCTCCAGAGCGGTAGCAGCAGTGTCACACAGTCCGCCGCGTGGATCAAAGGATCTATGGTTTTCCCTCGAGTCTTTCCCAGGAGGCTTTCCCACGAGGCTTTCCCACAGGGCTGTCCCACGTGCACACGTGTTGGGAGTCGATCCTCGGCTTGAACGTCAAGGCAGTGCAGGGAAAACAGGTTCCTCTGGAATGGACTGACACATCTGGGGGACTCTTGGAATGGTGGCACGACCCTGGAGTTCCTCTCGCCTTTCCTGTGGAGAGCGCCTCCTCTTGAGATGCGACGGGAACGCCGGGAATTCTTTCCCTAGGAAACAGGGAAAGGATCCCTCATCTCGAGCTAGGAGGCGGAAACGGGGCTCCCCTGGATGTGTGCGGGACCCCACGTTCTTCCTCTCGAGTGGAGACGGGTATGTCGGGGAACTTCTTGAGTTACATCAAGGGTGTGAAGGACCCTTTGGAAGTTCCAGTGGTTAGACGTGATTAGCCTCGAGAAGCCTCAGCGGATATGTGCCTCATCTCGCCTGGAGGGCAAAACCTCCTGGATTTTCTCGAGTTGCGGCAGGTGCTCTCGACTTACGACGGGGACCTCAGGGACCCGCTCTGGTGGCCTCAGGAAAGGCCAGTCCCCATGCGAGTTCCTCGGGGGCCTCTCGGGATTCCTCTCCGTCGATGCCGGGGCCTAAGACCTTGTGTGGAGTCGGGACCGGAACCTGAGGATTCCTCTCCAGTGCTGACATGGATCTTGGGGTACTTCTGGAGTCTCCCCAGGGGAGTCAGTCCTCGTCTCGAATGCGGGCATGCACTTGCGCTTTCCTCCAGAGCGGTTGCAGCAGTGTCACGCAGTCCGCCGCGTGGATCAAAGGATCTATGGTTTTCCCTCGAGTCTTTCCCACGAGGCTTTCCCACGAGGCTTTCCCACAGGGCTGTCCCACGTGCACACGTGGTGGGAGTCGATCCTCGGCTTGAACGTCAAGGCAGTGCAGGGAAAACAGGTTCCTCTGGAATGGACTGACACATCTGGGGGACTCTTGGAATGGTAGCACGACCCTGGAGTTCCTCTCGCCTTTCCTGTGGAGAGCGCCTCCTCTTGAGATGCGACGGGAACGCCGGGAATTCTTTCCCTAGGAAACAGGGAAAGGATCCCTCATCTCGAGCTAGGAGGCGGAAACGGGGCTCCCCTGGATGTGTGCGGGACCCCACGTGCTTCCTCTCGAGTGGAGACGGGTATGTCGGGGAACTTCTTGAGTTGCAGCAAGGGTGTGAAGGACCCTTTGGAAGTTCCAGTGGTTAGACGTGATTAGCCTCGAGAAGCCTCAGCGGAAATGGGCCTCATCTCGCCTGGAGGGCAAAACCTCCTGGATTTTCTCGAGTTGCGGCAGGTGCTCTCGACTTACGACGGGGACCTCAGGGACCCGCTCTGGTGGCCTCAGGAAAGGCCAGTCCCCATGCGAGTTCCTCGGGGGCCTCTCGGGATTCCTCACCCGGCGATGCCGGGGCCTAAGACCTTGTGTGGTGTCGGGCCGGAACCTGAGGATTCCTCTCCAGTGCTGACATGGATCTTGGGGTACTTCTGGAGTCTCCCCAGGGTAGTCAGTCCTCGTCTCGAATGCGGGCATGCACTTGCACTTTCCTCCAGAGCGGTAGCAGCAGTGTCACGCAGTCCGCCGCGTGGATCAAAGGATCTATGGTTTTCCCTGGAGTCTTTCCCACGAGGCTTTCCCACGAGGCTTTCCCCAGGGCTGTCCCACGTGCACATGTGGTGGGAGTCGATACTCGGCTTGAACGTCAAGGCAGTGCAGGGAAAACAGGTTCCTCTGGAATGGACTGACACATCTGGGCGACTCTTGGAATGGTGGCACGTCCCTGGAGTTCCTCTCGCCTTTCCTGTGGAGAGCGCCTCCTCTTGAGATGCGACGGGAACGCCGGGAATTCTTTCCCTACGAAACAGGGAAAGGATCCCTCATCTCGAGCTAGGAGGCGGAAACGGGGCTCCCCTGGATGTGTGCGGGACCCTCGTGCTTCCTCTCGAGTGGAGACGGGTATGTCGGGAACTTCTTGAGTTGCAGCATGGGTGTGAAGGACCCTTAGGAAGTTCCAGTGGTTAGACGTGAATAGTCTCGAGAAGCCTCAGCGGAAATGGGCCTCATCTCGCCTGGAGGGCAAAACCTCCTGGATTTTCTCGAGTTGCGGCAGGTGCTCTCGACTTACGACGGGGACCTCAGGGACCCGCTCTGGTGGCCTCAGGAAAGGCCAGTCCCCATGCGAGTTCCTCGGGGGCCTCTCGGGATTCCTCTCCCGTCGATGCCGGGGCCTAAGACCTTGTGTGGAGTCGGGGCCGGAACCTGAGAATTCCTCTCCAGTGCTGACATGGATCTTGGGGTACTTCTGGAGTCTCCCCAGGGGAGTCAGTCCTCGTCTCGAATGTGGGCATGCACTTGCGATTTCCTCCAGAGCGGTAGCAGCATTGTCACGTAGTCCGCCGCGTGGATCAAAGGATCTATGGTTTTCCCTCGAGTCTTTCCCACGAGGCTTTCCCACGAGGCTTTCCCACAGAGCTGTCCCAAGTGCACACGTGGTGGGAGTCGATCCTTGGCTTGAACGTCAAGGCAGTGCAGGGAAAACAGGTTCCTCTGGAATGGACTGACATATCTGGGGGTCTCTTGGAATGGTGCCACGATCCTGGAGTTCCTCTCGCCTTTCCTGTGGAGAGCGCCTCCTCTTGAGATGCGACGGGAACGCCGGGAATTCTTTCCCTAGGAAACAGGGAAAGGATCCCTCATCTCGAGCTAGGAGGCGGAAACGGGGCTCCCCTGGATGTGTGCGGGACCCCACGTGCTTCCTCTCGAGTGGAGACGGGTATGTCGCGGAACTGCTTGAGTTACATCAAGGGTGTGAAGGACCCTTTGGAAGTTCCAGTGGTTAGACGTGATTAGCCTCGAGAAGCCTCAGCGGATATGTGCCTCATTTCGCCTGGAGGGCAAAACCTCCTGGATTTTCTCGAGTTGCGGCAGGTGCTCTCGACTTACGACGGGGACCTCAGGGACCCGCTCTGGTGGCCTCAGGAAAGGCCAGTCCCCATGCGAGTTCCTCGGGGGCCTCTCGGGATTCCTCTCCCGTCGATGCCGGGGCCTAAGACCTTGTGTGGAGTCGGGACCGGAACCTGAGGATTCCTCTCCAGTGCTGACATGGATCTTCGGGTACTTCTGGAGTCTCCCCAGGGGAGTCAGTCCTCGTCTCTTATGCGGGCATGCACTTGCGCTTTCCTCCAGAGCGGTAGCAGCAGTGTCACGCAGTCCGCCGCGTGGATCAAAGGATCTATGGTTTTCCCTCGAGTCTTTCCCACGAGGCTTTCCCACGAGGCTTTCCCACAGGGCTGTCCCACGTGCACACGTGGTGGGAGTCGATCCTCGGCTTGAACGTCAAGGCACTGCAGGGAAAACAGGTTCCTCTGGAATGGACTGACCCATCTGGGGGACTCTTGGAATGGTGGCACGACCCTGGAGTTCCTCTCGACTTTCCTGTGGAGAGCGCCTCCTCTTGAGATGCGACGGGAACGCCGGGAATTCTTTCCCTACGAAACAGGGAAAGGATCCCTCATCTCGAGCTAGGAGGCGGAAACGGGGCTCCCCTGGATGTGTGCGGGACCCCACGTGCTTCCTCTCGAGTGGAGACGGGTATGTCGGGGAACTTCTTGAGTTGCAGCAAGGGTGTGAAGGACCCTTTGGAAGTTCCAGTGGTTAGACGTGATTAGCCTCGAGAAGCCTCAGTGGAAATGGGCCTCATCTCGCCTGGAGGGCAAAACCTCCTGGATTTTCTCGAGTTGCGGCAGGTGCTCTCGACATACGACGGGGACCTCAGGGACCCGCTCTGGTGGCCTCAGGAAAGGCCAGTCCCCATGCGAGTTCCTCGGGGGCCTCTCGGGATTCCTCTCCCGTCGATGCCGGGGCCTAAGACCTTGTGAGGAGTCGGGGCCGGAACCTGAGGATTCCTCTCCAGTGCTGACATGGATCTTGGGGTACTTCTGGAGCCTCACCAGGGGAGTCAGTGCTCGTCTCGAATGCGGGCATGCACTTGCGCTTTCCTCCAGAGCGGTAGCAGCAGTGTCACGCAGTCCGCCGCGTGGATCAAAGGATCTATGGTTTTCCCTGGAGTCTTTCCCACGAGGCTTTCCCACGAGGCTTTCCCACAGGGCTGTCCCACGTGCACACGTGGTGGGAGTCGATCCTCGGCTTGAACGTCAAGGCAGTGCAGGGAAAACAGGTTCCTCTGGAATGGACTGACCCATCTGGGGGACTCTTGGAATGGTGGCACGACCCTAGAGTTCCTCTCGCCTTTCCTGTGGAAAGCGCCTCCTTTTGAGATGCGACGGGAACGCCGGGAATTCTTTCCCTACAATAGAGGGAAAGGATCCCTCATCTCGAGCTAGGAGGCGGAAACGGGGCTCCCCTGGATGTGTGCGGGAACCCACGTGCTTCCTCTCGAGTGGAGACGGGTATGTCGGGGAACTTCTTTAGTTGCCGCAAGGGTGTGAAGGACCCTTTGGAAGTTCCAGTGGTTAGACGTGATTAGCCTCGAGAAGCCTCAGCGGAAATGGGCCTCATCTCGCCTGGAGGGCAAAACCTCCTGGATTTTCTCGAGTTGCGGCAGGTGCTCTCGACTTACGACGGGGACCTCAGGGACCCGCTCTGGTGGCCTCAGGAAAGGCCAGTCCCCATGCGAGTTCCTCGGGGGCCTCTCGGGATTCCTCACCCGGCGATGCCGGGGCCTAAGACCTTGTGTGGAGTCGGGGCCGGAACCTGAGGATTCCTCTCCAGTGCTGACATGGATCTTGGGGTAATTCTGGAGTCTCCCCAGGGTAGTCAGTCCTCGTCTCGAATGCGGGCATGCACTTGAGCTTTCCTCCAGAGCGGTAGCAGCAGTGTCACGCAGTCCGCCGCGTGGATCAAAGGATCTATGGTTTTCCCTGGAGTCTTTCCCACGAGGCTTTCCCACGAGGCTTTCCCCAGGGCTGTCCCACGTGCACATGTGGTGGGAGTCGATACTCGGCTTGAACGTCAAGGCAGTGCAGGGAAAACAGGTTCCTCTGGAATGGACTGACCCATCTGGGGGACTCTTGGAATGGTGGCACGACCCTGGAGTTCCTCTCGCCTTTCCTGTGGAGAGCGCCTCCTCTTGAGATGCGACGGGAACGCCGGGAATTCTTTCCCTACGAAACAGGGAAAGGATCCCTCATCTCGAGCTAGGAGGCGGAAACGGGGCTCCCCTGGATGTGTGCGGGACCCCACGTGCTTCCTCTCGAGTGGAGACTGGTATGTCGGGGAACTTCTTGAGTTGCAGCAAGGGTGTGAAGGACCCTTTGGAAGTTCCAGTGGTTAGACGTGATTAGCCTCGAGAAGCCTCAGTGGAAATGGGCCTCATCTCGCCTGGAGGGCAAAACCTCCTGGATTTTCTCGAGTTGCGGCAGGTGCTCTCGACTTACGACGGGGACCTCAGGGACCCGCTCTGGTGGCCTCAGGAAAGGCCAGTCCCCATGCGAGTTCCTCGGGGGCCTCTCGGGATTCCTCTCCCGTCGATGCCGGGGCCTAAGACCTTGTGTGGAGTCGGGGCCGGAACCTGAGGATTCCTCTCCAGTGCTGACATGGATCTTGGGGGTACTTCTGGAGTCTCCCCAGGGGAGTCAGTCCTCCTCTCGAATGCGGGCATGCACTTGCGCTTTCCTCCAGAGCGGTAGCAGCAGTGTCACTCAGTCTGCCGCGTGGATCAAAGGATCTATGGTCTTCCCTCGAGTCTTTCCCACGAGGCTTTCCCACGAGGCTTTCCCCAGGGATGTCCCACGTGCACATGTGGTGGGAGTCGATCCTCGGCTTGAACGTCAAGGCAGTGCAGGGAAAACAGGTTCCTCTGGAATGGACTGACACATCTGGGGGACTCTTGGAATGGTGGCACGACCCTGGAGTTCCTCTCGCCTTTCCTGTGGAGAGCGCCTCCTCTTGAGATGCGACGGGAACGCCGGGAATTCTTTCCCTACGAAACAGGGAAAGGATCCCTCATCTCGAGCTAGGAGGCGGAAACGGGGCTCCCCTGGATGTGTGCGGGACCCTCGTGCTTCCTCTCGAGTGGAGACGGGTATGTCGGGGAACTTCTTGAGTTGCAGCAAGGGTGAGAAGGACCCTTTGGATATTCCAGTGGTTAGATGTGATTAGCCTCGAGAAGCCTCAGCGGAAATGGGCCTCATCTCGCCTGGAGGGCAAAACCTCCTGGATTTTCTCGAGTTGCGGCAGGTGCTCTCGACTTACGACGGGGACCTCAGGGACCCGCTCTGGTGGCCTCAGGAAAGGCCAGTCCCCATGCGAGTTCCTCGGGGGCCTCTCGGGATTCCTCTCCCGTCGATGCCGGGGCCTAAGACCTTGTGTGGAGTCGGGGCCTGAACCTGAGGATTCCTCTCCAGTGCTGACATGGATCTTGGGGTACTTCTGGAGTCTCCCCAGGGGAGTCAGTCCTCGTCTCGAATGCGGGCATGCACTTGCGCTTTCCTGCAGAGCGGTAGCAGCAGTGTCACGCAGTCCGCCGCGTGGATCAAAGGATCTATGGTTTTCCCTCGAGTCTTTCCTACGAGGTTTCCCACGAGGCTTTCCCACAGGGCTGTCCCACGTGCACACGTTGTGGGAGTCGATCATCGGCTTGAACGTCAAGGCAGTGCAGGGAAAACAGCTTACTCTGTAATGGACTGACACATCTGGGGGTCTCATGGTATGGTGGCACGACCCTGGAGTTCCTCTCGCCTTTCCTGTGGAGAGCGCCTCCTCTTGAGATGCGACGGGAACGCCGGGAATTCTTTCCCTACGAAACAGGGAAAGGATCCCTCATCTCGAGCTAGGAGGCGGAAACGGGGCTCCCCTGGATGTGTGCGGGACCCCACGTGCTTCCTCTCGAGTGGAGACTGGTATGTCGGGGAACTTCTTGAGTTGCAGCAAGGGTGAGAAGGACCCTTTGGATGTTCCAGTGGTTAGATGTGATTAGCCTCGAGAAGCCTCAGCGGAAATGGGCCTCATCTCGCCTGGAGGGCAAAACCTCCTGGATTTTCTCGAGTTGCGGCAGGTGCTCTCGACTTATGACGGGGCCCTAGGTACCCGCTCTTGTGGCCTCAGGAAAGGCCAGTCCCCATGCGAGTTCCTCGGGGGCCTCCTGGGATTCCTCTCCCGTCGATGCCGGGGCCTAAGACCTTGTGTGGAATCGGGGCCGGAACCTGAGGATTCCTCTCCAGTGCTGACATGGATCTTGGGGTACTTCTGGAGTCTCCCCAGGGGAGTCAGTCCTCGTCTCGAATGCGGGCATGCACTTGCGCTTTCCTCCAGAGCGGTAGCAGCAGTGTCACGCAGTCCGCCGCGTGGATCAAAGGATCTATGGTTTTCCCTCGAGTCTTTCCCACGAGGCTTTCCCACGAGGCTTTCCCCAGGGCTGTCCCACGTGCACACGTGGTGGGAGTCGATCCTCGGCTTGAACGTCAAGGCAGTGCAGGGAAAATAGGTTCCTCTGCAATGGACTGACACATCTGGGGGACTCTTGGAATGGTGGCACGACCCTGGAGTTCCTCTCGCCTTTCCTGTGGAGAGCGCCTCCTCTTGAGATGCGACGGGAACGCCGGGAATTCTTTCCCTACGAAACAGGGAAAGGATCCCTCATCTCAAGCTAGGAGCCGGAAACGGGGCTCCCCTGGATGTGTGCCGGACCCCACGAGCTTCCTCTCGAGTGGAGACGGGTATGTCGGGGAACTTCTTGAGTTGCAGCATGGGTGTGAAGGACCCTTAGGAAGTTCCAGTGGTTAGACGTGATTAGTCTCGAGAAGCCTCAGCAGAAATGGGCCTCATCTCGCCTGGAGGGCAAAACCTCCTGGATTTTCTCGAGTTGCGGCAGGTGCTCTCGACTTACGACGGGGACCTCAGGGACCCTCTCTGGTGGCCTCAGGAAAGGCCAGTCCCCATGCGAGTTCCTCGGGGGCCTCTCCGGATTCCTCTCCCATCGATGCCGGGGCCTAAGACCTTGTGTGGAATCGGGGCCGGAACCTGAGGATTCCTCTCCAGTGCTGACATGGATCTTGGGTTACTTCTGGAGTCTCCCCAGGGGAGTCAGTCCTCGTCTCGAATGCGGGCATGCACTTGCCCTTTCCTCCAGAGCGGTGGCAGCAGTGTCACGCAGTCCGCCCCGTGGATCAAAGGATCTATGGTTTTCCCTCGAGTCTTTCCCACGAGGCTTTCCCACGAGGCTTTCCCACAGGGCTGTCCCACGTGCACACGTGGTGGGAGTCGATCCTCGGCTTGAACGTCAAGGCAGTGCAGGGAAAACAACTTCCTCTGGAATGGACTGACCCATCTGGGGGACTCTTGGAATGGTGGCACGACCCTGGTGTTCCTCTCGCCTTTCCTGTGGAGAGCGCCTCCTCTTGAGACGCGACGGGAACGCCGGGAATTCTTTCCCTACGAAAGAGGGAAAGGATCCCTCATCTCGAGCTAGGAGGCGGAAACGGGGCTCCCCTGGATGTGTGCGAGACCCCACGTGCTTCCTCTCGAGTGGAGACGGTTATGTCGGGGAACTTCTTGAGTTGCAGCAAGGGTGTGAAGGACCCTTTGGAAGTTCCAGTGGTTAGATATGATTAGCCTCGAGAAGCCTCAGCGGAAATGGGCCTCATCTCGCCTGGAGGGCAAAACCTCCTGGATTTTCTCGAGTTGCCGCAGGTGCTCTCGACTTACGACGGGGACCTCAGAGACCCGCTCTGGTGGCCTCAGGAAAGGCCAGTCCCCATGTGAGTTCCTCGGGGGCCTCTCGGGATTCCTCTCCCGTCGATGCCGGGGCCTAAGACCTTGTGTGGAGTCGGGGCCGGAACCTGAGGATTCCTCTCCAGTGCTGACATGGATCTTGGGGGTACTTCTGGAGTCTCCCCAGGGGAGTCAGTCCTCGTCTCGAATGCGGGCATGCACTTGCGCTTTCCTCCAGAGCGGTAGCAGCAGTGTCACTCAGTCTGCCGCGTGGATCAAAGGATCTATGGTTTTCCCTCGAGTCTTTCCCACGAGGCTTTCCCACGAGGCTTTCCCACAGGGCTTTCCCACGTGCACACGTGGTGGGAGTCGATCCTCGGCTTGAACGTCAAGGCAGTGCAGGGAAAACAGGTTCCTCTGGAATGGACTGACACATCTGGGGGACTCTTGGAATGGTGGCACGACCCTGGAGTTCCTCTCCCCTTTCCTGTGGAGAGCGCCTCCTCTTGAGATGCGACGGGAACGCCGAAAATTCTTTCCCTACGAAACAGGGAAAGGATCCCTCATCTCGAGCTAGGAGGCGGAAACGGGGCTCCCCTGGATGTGTGCGGGAACCCACGTGCTTCCTCTCGAGTGGAGACGGGTATGTCGGGGAACTTCTTTAGTTGCAGCAAGGGTGTGAAGGACCCTTTGGAAGTTCCAGTGGTTAGACGTGATTAGCCTCGAGAAGCCTCAGCGGAAATGGGCCTCATCTCGCCTGGAGGGCAAAACCTCCTGGATTTTCTCGAGTTGCGGCAGGTGCTCTCGACTTACGACGGGGACCTCAGGGACCCGCTCTGGTGGCCTCAGGAAAGGCCAGTCCCCATGCGAGTTCCTCGGGGGCCTCTCGGGATTCCTCACCCGTCGATGCCGGGGCCTAAGACCTTGTGTGGAGTCGGGGCCGGAACCTGAGGATTCCTCTCCAGTGCTGACATGGATCTTGGGGTAATTCTGGAGTCTCCCCAGGGGAGTCAGTCCTCGTCTCGAATGCGGGCATGCACTTGCGCTTTCCTGCAGAGCGGTAGCAGCAGTGTCACGCAGTCCGCCGCGTGGATCAAAGGATCTATGGTTTTCCCTCGAGTCTTTCCTACGAGGTTTCCCACGAGGCTTTCCCACAGGGCTGTCCCACGTGCACACGTGGTGGGAGTCGATCATCGGCTTGAACGTCAAGGCAGTGCAGGGAAAACAGCTTACTCTGTAATGGACTGACACATCTGGGGGTCTCTTGGTATGGTGGCACGACCCTGGAGTTCCTCTCGCCTTTCCTGTGGAGAGCGCCTCCTCTTGAGATGCGACGGGAACGCCGGGAATTCTTTCCCTACGAAACAGGGAAAGGATCCCTCATCTCGAGCTAGGAGGCGGAAACGGGGCTCCCCTGGATGTGTGCGGGACCCCACGTGCTTCCTCTCGAGTGGAGACTGGTATGTCGGGGAACTTCTTGAGTTGCAGCAAGGGTGAGAAGGACCCTTTGGATGTTCCAGTGGTTAGATGTGATTAGCCTCGAGAAGCCTCAGCGGAAATGGGCCTCATCTCGCCTGGAGGGCAAAACCTCCTGGATTTTCTCGAGTTGCGGCAGGTGCTCTCGACTTATGACGGGGCCCTAGGTACCCGCTCTTGTGGCCTCAGGAAAGGCCAGTCCCCATGCGAGTTCCTCGGGGGCCTCTCCGGATTCCTCTCCCATCGATGCCGGGGCCTAAGACCTTGTGTGGAATCGGGGCCGGAACCTGAGGATTCCTCTCCAGTGCTGACATGGATCTTGGGTTACTTCTGGAGTCTCCCCAGGGGAGTCAGTCCTCGTCTCGAATGCGGGCATGCACTTGCGCTTTCCTCCAGAGCGGTAGCAGCAGTGTCACGCAGTCCGCCGCGTGGATCAAAGGATCTATGGTTTTCCCTCGAGTCTTTCCCACGAGGCTTTCCCACGAGGCTTTCCCACAGGGCTGTCCCACGTGCACACGTGGTGGGAGTCGATCCTCGGCTTGAACGTCAAGGCAGTGCAGGGAAAACAACTTCCTCTGGAATGGACTGACCCATCTGGGGGACTCTTGGAATGGTGGCACGACCCTGGTGTTCCTCTCGCCTTTCCTGTGGAGAGCGCCTCCTCTTGAGACGCGACGGGAACGCCGGGAATTCTTTCCCTACGAAAGAGGGAAAGGATCCCTCATCTCGAGCTAGGAGGCGGAAACGGGGCTCCCCTGGATGTGTGCGAGACCCCACGTGCTTCCTCTCGAGTGGAGACGGGTATGTCGGGGAACTTCTTGAGTTGCAGCAAGGGTGTGAAGGACCCTTTGGAAGTTCCAGTGGTTAGATATGATTAGCCTCGAGAAGCCTCAGCGGAAATGGGCCTCATCTCGCCTGGAGGGCAAAACCTCCTGGATTTTCTCGAGTTGCGGCAGGTGATCTCGACTTACGACGGGGACCTCAGAGACCCGCTCTGGTGGCCTCAGGAAAGGCCAGTCCCCATGTGAGTTCCTCGGGGGCCTCTCGGGATTCCTCTCCCGTCGATGCTGGGGCCTAAGACCTTGTGTGGAGTCGGGGCCGGAACCTGAGAATTCCTCTCCATTGCTGACATGGATCTTGGGGTACTTCTGGAGTCTCCCCAGGGGAGTCAGTCCTCGTCTCGAATGTGGGCATGCACTTGCGATTTCCTCCAGAGCGGTAGCAGCATTGTCACGCAGTCCGCCGCGTGGATCAAAGGATCTATGGTTTTCCCTCGAGTCTTTCCCACGAGGCTTTCCCACGAGGCTTTCCCACAGGGCTGTCCCACGTGCACACGTGGTGGGAGTCGATCCTCGGCTTGAACGTCAAGGCAGTGCAGGGAAAACAGGTTCCTCTGGAATGGACTGACATATCTGGGGGTCTCTTGGAATGGTGCCACGACCCTGGAGTTACTCTCGCCTTTCCTGTGGAGAGCGCCTCCTCTTGAGATGCGACGGGAACGCCGGGAATTCTTTCCCTACGAAACAGGGAAAGGATCCATCATCTCGAGCTAGGAGGCGGAAACGGGGCTCCCCTGGATGTGTGCGGGACCCCACGAGCTTCCTCTCGAGTGGAGACGGGTATGTCGGGGAACTTCTTGAGTTGCAGCAAGGGTGTGAAGGACCCTTTGGAAGTTCCAGTGGTTAGATGTGATTAGCCTCGAGAAGCCTCAGCGGAAATGGGCCTCATCTTGCCTGGAGGGCAAAACCTCCTGGATTTTCTCGAGTTGCGGCAGGTGCTCTCGACTTACGACTGAGACCTCAGGGACCCGCTCTGGTGGCCTCAGGAAAGGCCAGTCCCCATGCGAGTTCCTCGGGGGCCTCTCGGGATTCCTCTCCCGTTGATGCCGGGGACTAAGACCTTGTGTGGAGTCGGGGCCGGAACCTGAGGATTCCTCTCCAGTGCTGACATGGATCTTGGGGTACTTCTGGAGTCTCCCCAGGGGAGTCAGTCCTTGTCTCGAATGCGGGCATGCACTTGCGCTTTCCTCCAGAGCGGTGGCAGCAGTGTCACGCAGTCCGCCGCGTGGATCAAAGGATCTATGGTTTTCCCTCGAGTCTTTCCCACTAGGCTTTCCCACGAGGCTTTCCCACAGGGCTGTCCAACGTGCACACGTGGTGGGAGTCGATCCTCGGCTTGAACATCAAGGCAGTGCAGGGAAAAAAGGTTCCTCTGTAATGGACTGACACATCTGGGGGATTCGTGGAATGGTGGCACGACCCTGGAGTTCCTCTCGCCTTTCCTGTGGAGAGCGCCTCCTCTTGAGATGCGAAGGGAACGCCGGGAATTCTTTCCCTACGAAACAGGGAAAGGATCCCTCATCTCAAGCTAGGAGGCGGAAACGGGGCTCCCGTGGATGTGTGCGGGACCCTCGTGCTTCCTCTCGAGTGGAGACGGGTATATCGGGGAACTTCTTGAGTTGCAGCAAGGGTGTGAAGGACCCTTTGGAAGTTCCAGTGGTTAGATGTGATTAGCCTCGAGAAGCCTCAGCGGAAATGGGCCTCGTCTCGCCTGGAGGGCAACACCTCCTGGATTTTCTCGAGTTGCGACAGGTGCTCTCGACTTACGACGGGGACCTCAGGGACCCGCTCTGGTGGCCTCAGGAAAGGCCAGTCCCCATGCGACTTCCTCTGGGGCCTCTTGGGATTCCTCTCCCGTCGATGCCGGGGCCTAAGACCTTGTGTGGAGTCGGTCCCGGAACCTGAGGATTCCTCTCCAGTGCTGACATGGATCTTGGGGTACTTCTGGAGTCTCCCCAGGTGAGTCAGTCCTCGTCTCGAATGCGGGCATGCACTTGCGCTTTCCTCCAGAGCGGTAGCAGCAGTGTCACGCAGTCCGCTGTGTGGATCAAAAGATCTATGGTTTTCCCTCGAGTCTTTCACACGAGGCTTTCCTACGAGGCTTTCCCACAGGGCTGTCCCACGTGCACACGTGGTGGGAGTCTATCTTCGGCTTGAACGTCAAGGCAGTACATGGAAATCAGGTTCCTCTGGAATGGACTGACACATCTGGGGTCTCTTGGAATGGTGGCACGACCCTGGAGTTCCTCTCGCCTTTCCTGTGGAGAGCGCCTCCTCTTGAGATGCGACGGGAACGCCGGGAATTCTTTCCCTACGAAACAGGGAAAGGATCCCTCATCTCGACCTAGGAGGCGGAAACGGGGCTCCCCTGGATGTGTGCGGGAACCCACGGGCTTCCTCTCGAGTGGAGACGGGTATGTCGGGGAACTTCTTGAGTTGCAGCAAGGGTGTGAAGGACCCTTAGGAAGTTCCAGTGGTTAGACGTGATTAGCCTCGAGAAGCCTCAGGGGAAATGGGCCTCATCTCGCCTGGAGGGCAAAACCTCCTGGATTTTCTCGAGTTGCGGCAGGTGCTCTCGACTTACGACGGGGACCTCAGGGACCCGCTCTGGTGGCCTCAGGAAAGGCCAGTCCCCATGCGAGTTCCTCGGGGGCTTCTCGGATTCCTCTCCCGTCGATGAAGGGGACTAAGACCTTGTGTGAATTCGGGGCCGGAACCTGAGGATTCCTCTCCAGTGCTGACATGGATCTTGGGGTACTTCTGAAGTCTCCCCAGGGGAGTCAGTCCTCGTCTCGAATGCGGGCCTCCACTTGCGCTTTCCTCCAGAGCGGTAGCAGCACTGTCACGCAGTCCGCCGCGTGGATCATAGGATCTATGGTTTTCCCTCGAGTCTTTCCCACGAGGCTTTCCCACGAGGCTTTCCCACAGGGCTGTCCCACGTGCACACGTGGTGGGAGTCGATCCTCGGCTTGAACGTCAAGGCAGTGCAGGAAAACAGGTTCCTCTGGAATGGACTGACACATCTGGGGGTCTCTTGGAATGGTGGCACGACTCTGGAGTTCCTCTCCCCTTTCCTGTGGAGAGCGCCTCCTCTTGAGATGCGACTGGAACGCCGGGAATTCTTTCCCTACGAAACAGGGAAAGGATCCCTCATCTCGAGCTAGGAGGCGGAAACGGGGCTCCCCTGGATGTGTGCGGGACCCTCGTGCTTCCTCTCGAGTGGAGACGGGTATGTCGGGGAACTTCTTGAGTTGCAGCAAGGGTGTGAAGGACCCTTTGGAAGTTCCAGTTGTTAGATGTGATTAGCCTCCAGAAGCCTCAGCGGAAATGGGCCTCATCTCGCCTGGAGGACAAAACCTCCTGGATTTTCTCGAGTTGCGGCAGGTGCTCTCGACTTACGACGGGGACCTCAGGGACCCGCTCTGGAGGCCTCAGGAAAGGCCAGTCCCCATGCGAGTTTCCGGGGGCCTCTCGGGATTCATCTCCCGTCGATGCCGGGGCCTAAGACCTTGTGTGGAGTCGGGGGCGGAACCTGAGGATTCCTCTCCAGTGCTGACATGGATCTTGGGGTACTTCTGGAGTCTCCCCAGGGGAGTCAGTCCTCGTCTCGCATGCGGGCATGCACTTGCGCTTTCCTCCAGAGCGGTAGCGGCAGTGTCACGCAGTCCGCCGCGTGGATCAAAGGATCTATGGTTTTCCCTCGATTCTTTCCCACGAGGCTTTCCCACGAGGCTTTCCCACAGGGCTGTCCCACGTGCACACGTGGTGAGAGTCGATCCTCGGCTTGAACGTCAAGGCAGTGCAGGGAAAACAGGTTCCTCTGGAATGGACTGACACATCTGGGGTCTCTTGGAATGGTGGTACGACCCTGGAGTTCCTCTCGCCTTTCCTGTGGAGAGCGCCTCCTTTTGAGATGCGACGGGAACGCCGGGAATTCTTTCCCTACGAAACAGGGAAAGGATCCCTCATCTCGAGCTAGGAGGCGGAAACGGGGCTCCCCTGGATGTGTGCGGGACCCTCGTGCTTCCTCTCGAGTGGACACGGGTATGTCGGGGAACTTCTTGAGTTGCAGCAAGGGTGTGAAGGACCCTTTGGAAGTTCGAGTGGTTAGATGTGATTAGCCTCGAGAAGCCTCAGCGGAAATGAACCTCATCTCGCCTGGAGGGCAAAACCTCCTGGATTTTCTCGAGTTGTGTCAGGTGCTCTCGACTTACGTCGGGGACCTCAGGGACCCGCTTTGGTGGCCTCAGGAAAGGCCAGTCCCCATGCGAGTTCCTCGGGGGCCTCTCGGGATTCCTCTCCCGTCGATGCCGGGGCCTAAGACCTTGTGTGGAGTCGGGGCCGGAACCTGAGGATTCCTCTCCAGTGCTGACATGGATCTTGGGGTACTTCTGGAGTCTCCCCAGGGGAGTCAGTCCTCGTCTCGAATGCGGGCATGCACTTGCGCTTTCTTCCAGAGCGGTAGCAGCAGTGTCACGCAGTCCGCCGCGTGGATCAAAGGATCTATGGTTTTCCCTCGCGTCTTTCCCACGAGGCTTTCCCACAGGGCTGTCCCACGTGCACACGTGGTGGGAGTCGATCCTCGGCTTGAACGTCAATGCAGTGCAGGGAAAACAGGTTCCTCTGGAATGGAATGACACATCTGGGGTCTCTTGGAATGGTGGTACGACCCTGGAGTTCCTCTCGCCTTTCCTGTGGAGAGCGCCTCCTCTTGAGATGCGACGGGAACGCCGGGAATTCTTTCCCTACGAAACAGGGAAAGGATCCCTCATCTCGAGCTAGGAGGCGGAAACGGGGCTCCCCTGGATGTGTGCTGGACCCTCGTGCTTCCTCTCGAGTGGAGACGGGTATGTCGCGGAACTGCTTGAGTTGCAGCAAGGGTGTGAAGGACCCTTTGGAAGTTCCAGTGGTTAGATGTGATTAGCCTCGAGAAGCCTCAGCGGAAATGGGCCTCATCTCGCCTGGAGGGAAAAACCTCCTGAATTTTCTCGAATTGCGGCAGGTGCTCTCGACTTACGACGGCTACCTCAGCGACCCGCTCTGGAGGCCTCAGGAAAGGCCAGTCCCCGTGCGAGTTCCTCGGGGGCCCCTCGGGATTCCTCTCCCGTCGATGCCGGGGCCTAAGACCTTGTGTGGATTCGGGGCCGGAACCTGAGGATTCCTCTCCATTGCTGACATCGATCTTGGGGTAATTCTGGAGTCTCCCCAGGGGAGTCAGTCCTCGTCTCGAATGCGGGCATGCACTTGCGCTTTCCTCCAGAGCGGTAGCAGCAGTGTCACACAGTCCGCCGCGTGTATCAAAGGATCTATGGTTTTCCCTCGAGTCGTTCCCACGAGGCTTTCTCACGAGGCTTTCCCTCAGGGCTGTCCCACGTGCACACGTGGTTGGAGTCGATCCTCGGCTTGAACGTCAAGGCAGTGCAGGGAAAACAGGTTCCTCTGAAATGGACTGACACATCTGGGGGACTCTTGGAATGGTGGCACGACCCTAGAGTTCCACTCGCCTTTCCTGTGGAGAGCGCCTCCTCTTGAGATGCCTCGGGAACGCCGGGAATTCTTTCCCTACGAAACAGGGAAAGGATCCCTCATCTCGAGCTAGGTGGCGGCAACGGGGTTTCCCTGGATGTGTGCGGGACCCCCGTGCTTCCTCTCGAGTGGAGACGGGTATGTCGGGGAACTTCTTGAGTTGCAGCAAGGGTGTGAAGGACCCTTTGGAAGTTCGAGTGGTTAGATGTGATTAGCCTCGAGAAGCCTCAGCGGAAATGGGCCTCATCTCGCCTGGAGGGCAAAACCTCCTGGATTTTCTCGAGTTGCGGCAGGTGATCTCGACTTACGACGGGGACCTCGGGGACCCGCTCTGGTGGCCTCAGGAAAGGCCAGTCCCCATGCGAGTTCCTCGGGGGCCTCTCAGGTTTCCTCTCCCGGCGATGCCAGAGCCTAAGACCTTGTGTGGAGTCGGGGCCGGAACCTGAGGATTCCTCTCCAGTGCTGACATGGATCTTGGGGTACTTTTGGAGTCTCCCCAGGGGAGTCAGTCCTCGTCTCGAATTCGGGCATGCACTTGCGCTTTCCCCCAGAGCGGTAGCAGCAGTGTCACGCAGTCCGCCGCGTGGATCAAAGGATCTATGGTTTTCCCTCGAGTCTTTCCCACGAGGCTTTCCCACAGGGCTGTCCCACGTGCACACGTGGTGGGAGTCGATCCTCGGCTTGAACGTCAAGGCAGTGCAGGGAAAACAGGTTCCTCTGGAATGGACTGACACATCTGGGGGACTCTTGGAATGGTGGCACGACCCTGGAGTTCCTCTCGCCTTTCCTGTGGAGTGCGCCTCCTCTTGAGATGCGACGGGAACGCCGGGAATTCTTTCCCTACGAAACAGGGAAAGGATCACTCATCTCGAGCTAGGAGGCGGAAACGGGGCTCCCCTGGATGTGTGCGGGACCCCACGTGCTTCCTCTCGAGTGGAGACGGGTATGTCGGGGAACTTCTGGACTTGCAGGAAGGGTGTGAAGGACCCTTTGGAAGTTCCAGTGGTTAGATGTGATTAGCCTCGAGAAGCCTCAGCGGAAATGGGCCTCATCTCCCCTGGAGGGCAAAACCTCCTTGATTTTGTCGAGTTGCGGCAGGTGCTCTCGACTTACGACGGGGACCTCAGGGACCCGCTCTGGTGGCCTCAGGAAAGGCCAGTCCCCATGCGAGTTCCTCGGGGGCCTCTCGGGATTCCTCTCCCGTCGATGCTGGGGCCTATGACCTTGTGTGGAGTCGAGGCCGGAACCTGAGGATTCCTCTCCAATGCTGACATGGATCTTGGGGTACTTCTGGAGTCTCCCCAGGGGAGTCAGTCCTCGTCTCGAATACGGGCATGCACTTGCGCTTTCCTCCAGAGCGGTAGCAGCAGTGTCACGCAGTCCGCCGCGTGGATCAAAGGATCCATGGTTTTCCCTCGAGTCTTTCCCACGAGGCTTCCCACGAGGCTTTCCCACAGGGCTGTCCCACGTGCACACGTGGTGGGAGTCGATCCTCGGCTTGAACGTCAAGGAAGTGCAGGGAAAACAGGTTCCTCTGTAATGGACTGACACATCTGGGGGACTCGTGGAATGGTGGAACGACCCTGGAGTTCCTCTCGCCTTTCCTGTGGAGAGCGCCTCCTCTTGAGATGCGACGGGAACGCCGGGAATTCTTTCCCTACGAAACAGGGAAAGGATCCCTCATCTCGAGCTAGGAGGCGGATACGGGGCTCCCCTGGATGTGTGCTGGACCCTCGTGCTTCCTCTCGAGTGGAGACGGGTATGTCGGGGAACTTCTTGAGTTGCAGCAAGGGTGTGAAGGACCCTTTGGAAGTTCCAGTGGTTAGATGTGATTAGCCTCGAGAAGCCTCAGCGGAAATGGGCCTCATCTCGCCTGGAGGACAAAACCTCCTGGATTTTCTCGAGTTGCGGCAGGTGCTCTCGACTTACGACGGGGACCTCAGGGACCCGCTCTGGAGGCCTCAGGAAAGGCCAGTCCCCATGCGAGTTTCCGGGGGCCTCTCGGGATTCCTCTCCCGTCGATGCCGGGGCCTAAGACCTTGTGTGGAGTCGGGGCCGGAACCTGAGGATTCCTCTCCAGTGCTGACATGGATCTTGGGGTACTTCTGGAGTCTCCCCAGGGGAGTCAGTCCTCGTCTCGAATGCGGGCATGCACTTGCGCTTTCCTCCAGAGCGGTAGCAGCAGTGTCAGGCAGTCCGCCGCGTGGATCAAAGGATCTATGGTTTTCCCTCGAGTCTTTCCCACGAGGCTTTCCCAAGAGGATTTCCCACAGGGCTGTCCCACGTGCACACGTGGTGAGAGTCGATCCTCGGCTTGAACGTCAAGGCAGTACAGGGAAAACAGGTTCCTCTGGAATGGACTGACACATCTGGGGTCTCTTGGAATGGTGGCACGACCCTGGAGTTCCTCTCGCCTTTCCTGTGGAGAGCGCCTCCTCTTGAGATGCGACGCTAACGCCGGGAATTCTTTCCCTACGAAACAGGGATAGGATCCCTCATCTCGAACTAGGAGGCGGAAACGGGGCTCCCCTGGATGTGTGCGGCACCCCACGTGCTTCCTCTCGAGTGGACACGGGTATGTCGGGGAACTTCTTGAGTTGCAGCAAGGGTGTGAAGGACCCTTTGGAAGTTCGAGTGGTTAGATGTGATTAGCCTCGAGAAGCCTCAGCGGAAATGGGCCTCATCTCGCCTGGAGGTCAAAACCTCCTGGATTTTCTCGAGTTGCGGCAGGTGATCTCGACTTACGACGCGGACCTCGGGGACCCGCTCTGGTGGCCTCAGGAAAGGCCAGTCCCCATGCGAGTTCCTCGGGGGCCTCTCAGGTTTCCTCTCCCGGCGATGCCGGGGCCTAAGACCTTGTGTGGAGTCGGGGCCGGAACCTGAGGATTCCTCTCCAGTGCTGACATGGATCTTGGGGTACTTCTGGAGTCTCCCCAGGGGAGTCAGTCCTCGTCTCGAATGCGGGCATGCACTTGCGCTTTCCCCCAGAGCGGTAGCAGCAGTTTCACGCATTCCGCCGCTTGGTCAAAGGATCTATGGTTTTCCCTCGAGTCTTTCACACGAGGCTTTCCCACGAGGCTTTCCCACAGGGCTGTCCCACGTGCACAAGTGTTGGGAGTCGATCCTCGGCTTGAACGTCAAGGCAGCGCAGGGAAAACAGGTTCCTCAGGAATGGACTGACACATCTGGGGGACTCTTGGAATGGTGGCATGACCCTGGAGTTCCTCTCGCCTTTCCTGTGGAGAGCGCCTCCTCTTGAGATGCGACGGGAACGCCGGGAATTCTTTCCCTACGAAACAGGGAAAGGATCCCTCATCTCGAGCTAGGAGGCGGAAACGGGGCTCCCCTGGATGTGTGCGGGACCCTCGTGCTTCCTCTCGAGTGGAGACGGGTATGTCGGGGAACCTCTTGAGTTGCAGCAAGGGTGTGAAGGACCTTTTGGAAGTTCCAGTGGTTAGATGTGATTAGCCACGAGAAGCCTCAGCGGAAATGGGCCTCATCTCGCCTGGAGGGCAAACCTCCTGGATTTTCTCGAGTTGGGGCAGGTGCTCTCGACTTACGACGGGGACCTCAGGGACCCGCTCTGGTGGCCTCAGGAAAGGCCAGTCCCCATGCGAGTTCCTCGGGGGCCTCTCGGGATTCCTCTCCCGTCGATGCCGGGGCCTAAGACCTTGTGTGGAGTCGGGGCCGGAACCTGAGGATTCCATTCCAGTGCTGACATGGATCTTGGGGTACTTCTGGAGTCTCCCCAGGGGAGTCAGTCCTCGTCTCGAATGCGGCATGCACTTGCGCTTTCCTCCAGAGCGGTAGCAGCAGTGTCAGGCAGTCCGCCTCTTAGATCAAAGGATCTATGGTTTTCCCTCGAGTCTTTCCCACGATGCTTTCCCACGAGGCTTTCCCACAGGGCTGTCCCACGTTCACACGTGGTGGGAGTCGATCCTCGGCTTGAACGTCAAGGCAGTGCAGGGAAAACAGGTTCCTCTGGAATGGACTGACACATCTGGGGGACTCTTGGAATGGTGGCAGGACCCTGGAGTTCCTCTCGCCTTTCCTGTGGAGTGCGCCTCCTCTTGAGATGCGACGGGAACGCCGGAAATTCTTTCCCTACGAAACAGGGAAAGGATCACTCATCTCGAGCTAGGAGGCGGAAACGGGGCTCCCCTGGATGTGTGCGGGACCCCACGGGCTTCCTCTCGAGTGGAGACGAGTATGTCGGGGAACTTCTTGAGTTGCAGCAAGGGTGTGAAGGACCCTTAGGAAGTTCCAGTGGTTAGATGTGATTAGCCTCGAGAAGCCTCAGCAGAAATGGGCCTCATCTCGCCTGGAGGGAAAAAAATTCCTGGATTTTCTCGAGTTGCGGCAGGTGCTCTCGACTTACAACGGGGACCTCAGGGACCCGCTCTGGTGGACTCAGGAAAGGCCAGTCCCCATGCGAGTTCCTCGGGGGCCGCTCGGGATTCCTCTCCCGTCGATGCCGGGGCCTAAGACCTTGTGTGGAGTCGGGGCCGGAACCTGAGGATTCCTCTCCAGTGCTGACATGGATCTTGGGGTACTTCTGGAGTCTCCCCAGGGGAGTCAGTCCTCGTCTCGAATGCGGGCATGCACTTGCGCTTTCCTCCAGAGCGGTAGCAGCAGTGTCACGCAGTCCGCCGCGTGGATCAAAGGATCTATGGTTTTCCCTCGAGTCTTTCCCACGAGGCTTTCCCACGAGGCTTTCCCACAGGGCTGTCCCACGTGCACACGTGGTGGGAGTCGATCCTCGGCTTGAACGTCAAGGCAGTGCAGGGAAAACAGGTTCCTCTGGAATGGACTGACACATCTGGGGGACTCTTGGAATGGTGGCACGACCCTGGAGTTCCTCTCGCCTTTCCTGTGGAGAGCGCCTCCGCTTGAGATGCGACGGGAACGCCGGGAATCTTTCCCTAGGAATCAGGGAAAGGATCCGTCATCCGGAGCTAGGAGGCGGAAACGGGGCTCCCTTAGATGTGTGCGGGACTCCACGTGTTTCCTCTCGAGTGGAGACGGGTAGGTCGGGGAACTTCTTGAATTGCAGTAAGGGTGTGAAGGACCCTTTGGAAGTTCCAGTGGTTAGACGTGATTGGCCTCGAGAAGCCTCAGGGAAAATGGGCCTCATCTCGCCTGGAGGGCAAAACCTCCTGGATTTTCTCGAGTTGCGGCAGGTGCTCTCGACTTACGACGGGGACCTCAGGGACCCGCTCTGGTGGCCTCAAGAAAGGCCAGTCCCCATGCCAGTTTCTCGGGGGCCTCTCCGGATTCCTCTCCCATCGATGCCGGGGCCTAAGACCTTGTGTGGAGTGAGGGCCGAAACCTGAGTATTCCTCTCCAGTGCTGAAATGGATCTTGGGGTACTTCTGGAGTCTCCCCAGGGGAGTCAGTCCTCGTCTCGAATGCGGGCATGCACTTGCGCTTTCCTCCAGAGCGGTAGCAGCAGTGTCACGCAGTCCGCCGCGTGGATCAAAGGATCTATGGATTTCCCTCGAGTCTTTCCCACGAGGCTTTCCCACGAGCCTTTCCACAGGGCTGTCCCACGTGCACACGTGGTGGGAGTCGATCCTCGGCTTGAACGTCAAGGCAGTGCAGGGAAAACAGGTTCCTCTGGAATGGACTGACACATCAGGGGGACTCTTTGAATGGTGGCACGACCCAGGAATTCCTCTCGCCTTTCCTGTGGAGAGCGCCTCCTCTTGAGATGCGACGGGAACACCGGGAATTCTTTCCCTACGAAAGAGAGAAGGATCCCTCATCTCGAGCTAGGCGGCGGAAACGGTGCTCCCCTGGATGTGTGCGGGACCCTCGTGCTTCCTCTCGAGTGGAGACGGGTATGTCGGGGAACTTCGTGAGTTGCAGCAAGGGTGTGAAGGACCCTTTGGAAGTTCCAGTGGTTAGATGTGATTAGCCTCGAGAAGCCTCAGCGGAAATGGGCCTCATCTCGCCTGAAGGGCAAAACCTCCTGGATTTTCTCGAGTTGCGGCAGGTGCTCTCGACTTACGACGGGGACCAGAGGGACCCGCTCTGGAGGCCTCAGGAAAGGGCAGTCCCCATGCGAGTTCCTCGGGGGCCTCTCGGGATTCCTCTCCCGTCGATGCCGGGGCCTAAGACCTTGTGTGGAGTCGGGGCCGGAACCTGAGGATTCCTCTCCAGTGCTGACATGGATCTTGGGGTACTTCTGGAGTCTCCCCAGGGGAGTCAGTCCTCGTCTCGAATGCGGGCATGCACTTGCGCTTTCCTCCAGAGCGGTAGCAGCAGTGTCACGCAGTCCGCCGCGTGCATCAAAGGATCTATGGTTTTCCCTCGAGTCTTTCCCACGAGGCTTTCCCACGAGGCTTTCCCACAGGGCTGTCCCACGTGCACACGTGGTGGGAGTCGATCCTCGGCTTGAACGTCAAGGCAGTGCAGGGAAAACAGGTTCCTCTGGAATGGACTGACACATCTGGGGGACTCTTGGAATGGTGGCACGACCCTGGAGTTCCTCTCGCCTTTCCTGTGGAGAGCGCCTCCTCTTGAGATGCGACGGGAACGCCGGGAATCTTTCCCTAGGAATCAGGGAAAGGATCCGTCATCCGGAGCTAGGAGGCGGAAACGGGGCTCCCCTGGATGTGTGCGGGACTCCACGTGTTTCCTCTCGAGTGGAGACGGGTAGGTCGGGGAACTTCTTGAATTGCAGCAAGGGTGTGAAGGACCCTTTGGAAGTTCCAGTGGTTAGACGTGATTGGCCTCGAGAAGCCTCAGCGGAAATGGGCCTCATCTCGCCTGGAGGGCAAAACCTCCTGGATTTTCTCGAGTTGCGGCAGGTGCTCTCGACTTACGACGGGGACCTCAGGGACCCGCTCTGGTGGCCTCAGGAAAGGCCAGTCCCCATGCCAATTCCTCGGGGGCCTCTCGGGATTCCTTTCCCGTCGATGCCGGGGCCTAAGACCTTGTGTGGTGTCGGGGCCGGAACCTGAGGATTCCTCTCCAGTGCTGACATGGATCTTGGGGTACTTCTGGAGTCTCCCCAGGGGAGTCAGTCCTCGTCTCGAATGCGGGCATGCACTTGCGCTTTCCTCAAGAGCGGTAGCAGCAGTGTCACGCAGTCCGCCGCGTGGATCAAAGAATCTATGGATTTCCCTCGAGTCTTTCCCACGAGGCTTTCCCACAGGGCTGTCCCACGTGCACACGTGGTGGGAGTCGATCCTCGGCTTGAACGTCAAGGCAGTGCAGGGAAAACAGGTTCCTCTGGAATGGACTGACACATCTGGGGGACTCTTGGAATGGTGGCACGACCCTGGAGTTCCTCTCGCCTTTCCTGTGGAGAGCGCCTCCTCTTGAGATGCGACGGGAACGCCGGGAATTCTTTCCCTACGAAACAGGGAAAGGATCCCTCATCTCGAGCTAGGAGGCGGAAACGGGGCTCCCCTGGATGTGTGCGGGACCCCACGTGCTTCCTCTCGAGTGGAGACGGGTATGTCGGGGAACTTCTTGAGTTGCAGCAAGGGTGTGAACGACCCTTTGGAAGTTCCAGTGGTTAGACGTGATTAGCCTCGAGAAGCCTCAGCGGAAATGGGCCTCATCTCGCCTGGAGGGCAAAACCTCCTGGATTTTCTCGAGTTGCGGCAGGTGCTCTCGACTTACGACGGGGACCTCAGGGACCCTTTCTGGTGGCCTCAGGAAAGGCCAGTCCCCATGCGAGTTCCTCAGGGGCCTCTCGGGATTCCTCTCCCGTCGATGCCGGGCCCTAAGACCTTGTGTGGAGTCGGGGCCGGAACCTGAGGATTCCTTTCCAGTGCTGACATGGATCTTGGGGTACTTCTGGAGTCTCCCCAGGGGAGTCAGTCCTCGTCTCGAATGCGGCATGCACTTGCGCTTTCCTCCAAGCGGTAGCAGCAGTGTCAGGCAGTCCGCCTCTTAGATCAAAGGATCTATGGTTTCCCCTCGAGTCTTTCCCACGATGCTTTCCCACGAGGCTTTCCCACAAGGCTGTCCCACGTGCACACGTGGTGGGAGTCGATCCTCGGCTTGAACGTCAAGGCAGTGCAGGGAAAACAGGTTCCTCTGGAATGGACTGACACATCTGGGGGACTCTTGGAATGGTGGCAGGACCCTGGAGTTCCTCTCGCCTTTCCTGTGGAGAGCGCCTCCTCTTGAGATGCGACGGGAACGCCGGGAATTCTTTCCCTACGAAACAGGGAAAGGATCACTCATCTCGAGCTAGGAGGCGGAAACGGAGCTCCCCTGGATGTGTGCGGGACCCCACGGGCTTCCTCTCGAGTGGAGACGAGTATGTCGGGGAACTTCTTTAGTTGCAGCTAGGGTGTGAAGGACCCTTTGGAAGTTCCAGTGGTTAGATGTGATTAGCCTCGAGAAGCCTCAGCGGAAATGGGCCTCATCTCGCCTGGAGGGCAAAACCTCCTGGATTTCCTCGAGTTGGGGCAGGTGCTCTCGACTTACGACGGGGACCTCAGGGACCCGCTCTGGTGGCCTCAGGAAAGGCCAGTCCCCATGCGAGTTCCTCGGGGGCCTCTCGGGATTCCTCTCCCGTCGATGCCGGGGCCTAAGACCTTGTGTGGAGTCGGGGCCGGAACCTGAGGATTCCTCTCCAGTGCTGACATGGATCTTGGGCTACTTCTGGAGTCTCCCCAGGGGAGTCAGTCCTCGTCTCGAATGCGGGCATGCACTTGCGCTTTCCTCCAGAGCGGTAGCAGCAGTGTCACGCAGTCCGCCGCGTGGATCAAAGGATCTATGGTTTTCCCTCGAGTCTTTCCCACGAGGCTTTCCCACGAGGCTTTCCCACAGGGCTGTCCCACGTGCACACGTGGTGGGAGTCGATCCTCGGCTTGAACGTCAAGGCAGTGCAGGGAAAACAGGTTCCTCTGGAATGGACTGACACATCTGGGGGACTCTTGGAATGGTGGAACGACCCTGGAGTTCCTCTCGCCTTTCCTGTGGAAAGCGCCTCCACTTGAGATGCGACGGGAACGCCGGGAATTCTTTCCCTACGAAACAGGGAAAGGATCCCTCATCTCGAGCTAGGAGGCGGAAACGGGGCTCCCCTGGATGTGTGCGGACCCTCTTGCTTCCTCTCGAGTGGAGACGGGTATGTCGGGGAACTTCTTGAGTTGCAGCAAGGGTGTGAAGGACACTTTGGAAGTTCCAGTGGTTAGATTTGATTAGCCTCGAGAAGCCTCAGCGGAAATGGGCCTCATCTCGCCTGGAGGGCAAAACCTCCTGGATTTTCTCGAGTTGCGGCAGGTGCTCTCGACATACGACGGGGACCTCAGGGACCCGCTCTGGTGGCCTCAGGAAAGGCCAGTCCCCATGCGAGTTCCTCGGGGGCCTCTCGGGATTCCTCTCCCTTCGATGCCGGGGCCTAAGACCTTGTGTGGAGTCGGGGCCGGAACCTGAGGATTCCTCTCCAGTGCTGACATGGATCTTGGGGTACTTCTGGAGTCTCCCCAGGGGAGTCAGTCCTCGTCTCGAATGCGGGCATGCACTTGCACTTTCCTCCAGAGCGGTAGCAGCAGTGTCACGCAATCCGCCGCGTGGATCAAAGGATCTATGGTTTTCCCTCGAGTCTTTCCCACGAGGCTTTCCCACGAGGCTTTCCCACAGGGCTGTCCCACGTGCACACGTGGTGGGAGTCGATCCTCATCTTGAACGTCAAGGCAGTGCAGGGAAAACAGGTTCCTCTGGAATGGACTGACACATCTGGGGGACTCTTGGAATGGTGGCACGACCCTGGAGTTCCTCTCCACTTTCCTGTGGAGAGCGCCTCCTCTTGAGATGCGACGGGAACGCCGGGAATTCTTTCCCTACGAAACAGGGAAAGGATCCCTCATCTCGAGCTAGGAGGCGGAAACGGGGCTCCCCTGGATGTGTGCGGGACCCTCGTGCTTCCTCTCGAGTGGAGACGGGTATGTCGGGGAACTTCTTGAGTTGCAGCAAGGGTGAGAAGGACCCTTTGGATGTTCCAGTGGTTAGATGTGATTAGCCTCGAGAAGCCTCAGCGGAAATGGGCCTCATCTCGCCTGGAGGGCAAAACCTCCTGGATTTTCTCGAGTTGCGGCAGGTGCTCTCGACTTACGACGGGGACCTCAGGGACCCGCTCTGGTGGACTCAGGAAAGGCCAGTCCCCATGCGAGTTCCTCGGGGGCCTCTCGGGATTCCTCTCCCGTCGATGCCGGGGCCTAAGACCTTGTGTGGAGTCGGGGCCGGAACCTGAGGATTGCTCTCCAGTGCTGACATGGATCTTGGGGTACTTCTGGAGTCTCCCCAGGGGAGTCAGTCCTCGTCTCGAATGTGGGCATGCACTTGCGCTTTCCTCCAGAGCGGTAGCAGCAGTGTCACGCAGTCCGCCGCGTGGATCAAAGGATCTATGGTTTTCCCTCGAGTCTTTCCCACGAGGCTTTCCCACGAGGCTTTCCCACAGGGCTGTCCCACGTGCACACGTAGTGGGAGTCGATCCTCGGCTTGAACTCAAGGCAGTGCAGGGAAAACAGGTTCCTCTGGAATGGACTGACACATCTGGGGGACTCTTGGAATGGTGGCACGACCCTGGAGTTCCTCTCGCCTTTCCTGTGGAGAGCGCCTCCTCTTGAGATGCGACAGGAACGCCGGGAATTCTTTCCCTACGAAACAGGGAAAGGATCCCTCATCTCGACCTAGGAGGCGGAAACGGGGCTCCCCTGGATGTGTGCGGGACCCTCGTGCTTCCTCTCGAGTGGAGATGGGTATGTCGCGGAACTGCTTGAGTTGCAGCAAGGGTGTGAAGGACCCTTTGGAAGTTCCAGTGGTTAGATGTGATTAGGCTCGAGAAGCCTCAGCGGAAATGGGCCTCATCTCGCCTGAAGGGCAAAACCTCCTGGATTTTCTCGAGTTGCGGCAGGTGCTCTCGACTTACGACGGGGACCTCAGGGACCCGCTCTGGAGGCCTCAGGAAAGGCCAGTCCCCATACGAGTTCCTCGGGGGCCTCTCGGGATTCCTCTCCCGTCGATTCCGGGGCCTAAGACCTTGTGTGGAGTCGGGGCCGGAACCTGAGGATTCCTCTCCAGTGCTGACATGGATCTTGGGGTACTTCTGGAGTCTCCCCAGGGGAGTCAGTCCTCGTCTCAAATGCGGGCATGCACTTGCGCTTTGCTCCAGAGCGGTAGCAGCAGTGTCACGCAGTCCGCCGCGTGGATCAAAGGATCTATGGTTTTCCCTCGAGTCTTTCCCACGAGGCTGTCCCACGCGGTTTTCCCAAGGGCTGTCCCACGTACACACGTGGTGGGAGTCGATCCTCGGCTAGAACGTCAAGGCAGTTTAGGGAAAACAGGTTCCTCTGGAATGGACTGACACATCTGGGGTACTCTTGGAATGGTGGCACGACCCTGGAGTTCCTGTCGCCTTTCCTGTGGAGAGCGCCTCCTCTTGAGATGCGATGGGAACCCCGGGAATTCTTTCCCTACGAAACAGGGATAGGATCCTTCACCTCGAACTAGGAGGCGGATACGGGGCTCCCCTGGATGTGTGCGGCACCCCACGTGCTTCCTTTCGAGTGGAGACGGGTATGTCGCGGAACTGCTTGCAGCTAGGGTGTGAAGGACCCTTTGGAAGTTCCAGTGGTTAGATGTGATTAGCCTCGAGAAGCCTCAGCGGAAATGGGCATCATCTCGCCTGGAGGGCAAAACCTCCTGGATTTTCTCGAGTTGGGGCAGGTGCTCTCGACTTACGACGGGGACCTCAGGGACCCGCTCTGGTGGCCTCAGGAAAGGCCAGTCCCCATGCGAGTTCCTCGGGGGCCTCTCGGGATTCCTCTCCCGTCGATGCCGGGGCCTAAGACCTTGTGTGGAGTCGGGGCCGGAACCTGAGGATTCCTCTCCAGTGCTGACATGGATCTTGGGCTACTTCTGGAGTCTCCCCAGGGGAGTCAGTCCTCGTCTCGAATGCGGGCATGCACTTGCGCTTTCCTCCAGAGCGGTAGCAGCAGTGTCACGCAGTCCGCCGCGTGGATCAAAGGATCTATGGTTTTCCCTCGAGTCTTTCCCACGAGGCTTTCCCACGAGGCTTTCCCACAGGGCTGTCCCACGTGCACACGTGGTGGGAGTCGATCCTCGGCTTGAACGTCAAGGCAGTGCAGGGAAAACAGGTTCCTCTGGAATGGACTGACACATCTGGGGGACTCTTGGAATGGTGGAACGACCCTGGAGTTCCTCTCGCCTTTCCTGTGGAAAGCGCCTCCACTTGAGATGCGACGGGAACGCCGGGAATTCTTTCCCTACGAAACAGGGAAAGGATCCCTCATCTCGAGCTAGGAGGCGGAAACGGGGCTCCCCTGGATGTGTGCGGACCCTCTTGCTTCCTCTCGAGTGGAGACGGGTATGTCGGGGAACTTCTTGAGTTGCAGCAAGGGTGTGAAGGACACTTTGGAAGTTCCAGTGGTTAGATTTGATTAGCCTCGAGAAGCCTCAGCGGAAATGGGCCTCATCTCGCCTGGAGGGCAAAACCTCCTGGATTTTCTCGAGTTGCGGCAGGTGCTCTCGACATACGACGGGGACCTCAGGGACCCGCTCTGGTGGCCTCAGGAAAGGCCAGTCCCCATGCGAGTTCCTCGGGGGCCTCTCGGGATTCCTCTCCCTTCGATGCCGGGGCCTAAGACCTTGTGTGGAGTCGGGGCCGGAACCTGAGGATTCCTCTCCAGTGCTGACATGGATCTTGGGGTACTTCTGGAGTCTCCCCAGGGGAGTCAGTCCTCGTCTCGAATGCGGGCATGCACTTGCGCTTTCCTCCAGAGCGGTAGCAGCAGTGTCACGCAATCCGCCGCGTGGATCAAAGGATCTATGGTTTTCCCTCGAGTCTTTCCCACGAGGCTTTCCCACGAGGCTTTCCCACAGGGCTGTCCCACGTGCACACGTGGTGGGAGTCGATCCTCATCTTGAACGTCAAGGCAGTGCAGGGAAAACAGGTTCCTCTGGAATGGACTGACACATCTGGGGGACTCTTGGAATGGTGGCACGACCCTGGAGTTCCTCTCCACTTTCCTGTGGAGAGCGCCTCCTCTTGAGATGCGACGGGAACGCCGGGAACTCTTTCCCTACGAAACAGGGAAAGGATCCCTCATCTCGAGCTAGGAGGCGGAAACGGGGCTCCCCTGGATGTGTGCGGGACCCTCGTGCTTCCTCTCGAGTGGAGACGGGTATGTCGGGGAACTTCTTGAGTTGCAGCAAGGGTGAGAAGGACCCTTTGGATGTTCCAGTGGTTAGATGTGATTAGCCTCGAGAAGCCTCAGCGGAAATGGGCCTCATCTCGCCTGGAGGGCAAAACCTCCTGGATTTTCTCGAGTTGCGGCAGGTGCTCTCGACTAACGACGGGGACCTCAGGGACCCGCTCTGGTGGCCTCAGGAAAGGCCAGTCCCCATGCGAGTTCCTCGGGGGCCTCTCGGGATTCCTCTCCCGTCGATGCCGGGGCCTAAGACCTTGTGTGGAGTCGGGGCCGGAACCTGAGGATTGCTCTCCAGTGCTGACATGGATCTTGGGGTACTTCTGGAGTCTCCCCAGGGGAGTCAGTCCTCGTCTCGAATGCGGGCATGCACTTGCGCTTTCCTCCAGAGCGGTAGCAGCAGTGTCACGCAGTCCGCCGCGTGGATCAAAGGATCTATGGTTTTCCCTCGAGTCTTTCCCACGAGGCTTTCCCACGAGGCTTTCCCACAGGGCTGTCCCACGTGCACACGTGGTGGGAGTCGATCCTTGGCTTGAACTCAAGGCAGTGCAGGGAAAACAGGTTCCTCTGGAATGGACTGACACATCTGGGGGACTCTTGGAATGGTGCCACGACCCTGGAGTTCCTCTCGCCTTTCCTGTGGAGAGCGCCTCCTCTTGAGATGCGACGGGAACGCCGGGAATTCTTTCCCTACGAAACAGAGAAAGGATCCCTCATCTCGACCTAGGAGGCGGAAACGGGGCTCCCCTGGATGTGTGCGGGACCCTCGTGCTTCCTCTCGAGTGGAGACGGGTATGTCGCGGAACTGCTTGAGTTGCAGCAAGGGTGTGAAGGACCCTTTGTAAGTTCCAGTGGTTAGATGTGATTAGCCTCGAGAAGCCTCAGCGGAAATGGGCCTCATCTCGCCTGGAGGGCAAAACCTCCTGGATTTTCTCGAGTTGCGGCAGGTGCTCTCGACTTACGACGGGGACCTCAGGGACCCGCTCTGGTGGCCTCAGGAAAGGCCAGTCCCCATGCGAGTTCCTCGGGGGCCTCTCGGGATTCCTCTCCCGTCGATGCCGGGGCCTAAGACCTTGTGTGGAGTCGGGGCCGGAACCTGAGGATTGCTCTCCTGTGCTGACATGGATCTTGGGGTACTTCTGGAGTCTCCCCAGGGGTGTCAGTCCTCGTCTCGAATGCGGGCATGCACTTGCGCTTTCCTCCAGAGCGGTAGCAGCAGTGTCACGCAGTCCGCCGTGTGGATCAAAGGATCTATGGTTTTCCCTCGAGTCTTTCCCACGAGGCTTTCCAACGAGGCTTTCCCACAGGGCTGTCCCACGTGCACACGTGGTGGGAGTCGATCCTCGGCTTGAACGTCAAGGCAGTGCAGGGAAAACAGGTTCCTCCGGAATGGACTGACACATCTGGGGGTCTCTTGGAATGGTGGCACGACCCTGGAGTTCCTCTCGCCTTTCCTGTGGAGAGCGCCACCTCTTGAGATGCGACGGGAACGCCGGGAATTCTTTCCCTAGGAAACAGGGAAAGGATCCCTCATCTCGAGCTAGGAGGCGGAAACGGGGCTCCCCTGGATGTGTGCGGGACCCCACGTGCTTCCTCTCGAGTGGAGACGGGTATGTCGGGGAACAACTTGAGTTGCAGCAAGGGTGTGAAGGACCCTTTGGAAGTTCCAGTGGTTAGACGTGATTAGCCTCGAGAAGCCTCAGCGGAAATGGGCCTCATCTCGCCTGGAGGGCAAAACCTCCTGGATTTTCTCGAGTTGCGGCAGGTGCTCTCGACTTACGACGGGGACCTCAGGGACCCGCTCTGGTGGCATCAGGAAAGGCCAGTCCCCATGCGAGTTCCACGGGGGCCTCTCGGGATTCCTCTCCCGTCGATGCCGGGGCCTAAGACCTTGTGTGGAGTCGGGGCCGGAACCTGAGGATTCCTCTCCAGTGCTGACATGGATCTTGGGGTACTTCTGGAGTCTCCCCAGGGGAGTCAGTCCTCGTCTCAAATGCGGGCATGCACTTGCGCTTTCCTCCAGAGCGGTAGCAGCAGTGTCACGCAGTCCGCCGCGTGGATCAAAGGATCTATGGTTTTCCCTCGAGTCTTTCCCACGAGGCTTTCCAACGAGGCTTTCCCACAGGGCTGTCCCACGTGCACACGTGGTGGGAGTGGATCCTCGGCTTGAACGTCATGGCAGTGCAGGGAAAACAGGCTCCTCTGGAATGGACTGACACATCTGGGGGACTCTTGGAATGGTGGCACGACCCTGGAGTTCCTTTCGCCTTTCCTGTGGAGAGCGCCACCTCTTGAGATGCGACGGGAACGCCGGGAATTCTTTCCCTACGAAACAGGGAAAGGATCCCTCATCTCCAACTAGGAGGCGGAAACGGGGCTCCACTGGATGTGTGCGGGACCCCACGTGCTTCCTCTCTATTAGAGACGGGTATGTCGGGGAACATCTTGAGTTGCAGCAAGGGTGTGAAGGACCCTTTGGAAGTTCCAGTGGTTAGACGTGCTTAGCCTCGAGAAGCCTCAGCGGAAGTGTGCCTCATCTCGCCTGGAGGGCAAAACCTCCTGGATTTTCTCGAGTTGCGGCAGGTGCTCTCGACTTACGACGGGGACCTCAGGGACCCGCTCTGGTGGCCTCAGGAAAGGCCAGTCCCCATGCGAGTTCCTCGGGGGCCTCTCGGGATTCCTCTCCCGTCGATGCCGGGGCCTAAGACCTTGTGTGGAGTCGGGGCCGGAACCTGAGGATTCCTCTCCAGTGCTGACATGGATCTTGGGGTACTTCTGGAGTCTCCCCAGGGGAGTCAGTCCTCGTCTCGAATGCGGGCATGCACTTGCACTTTCCTCCAGAGCGGTAGCAACAGTGTCACGCAGTCCGCCGCGTGGATCAAAGGATCTATGGTTTTCCCTCGAGTCTTTCCCACGAGGCTTTCCCACGAGGCTTTCCCACAGGGCTGTCCCACGTGCACACGTGGTGGGAGTCGATCCTCGGCTTGAACGTCAAGGCAGTCCAGGGAAAACAGGTTCCTCTGGAATGGACTGACACATCTGGGGGACTCGTGGAATGGTGGCACGACCCTGGAGTTCCTCTCGCCTTTCCTGTGGAGAGCGCCTCCACTTGAGATGCGACGGGAACGCCGGGAATTCTCTCCCTACGAAACAGGGAAAGGATCCCTCATCTCGAGCTAGGAGGCGGAAACGGGGCTCCCCTGGCTGTGTGCGGGACCCCTCGTGCTTCCTCTCGAGTGGAGACGGGTATGTCGGGGAACAACTTGAGTTGCAGCAAGGGTGTGAAGGACCCTTTGGAAGTTCCAGTGGTTAGACGTGATTAGCCTCGAGAAGCCTCAGCGGAAATGGGCCTCATCTCGCCTGGAGGGCAAAACCTCCTGGATTTTCTCGAGTTGCGGCAGGTGCTCTCGACTTACGACGGGGACCTCAGGGACCCGCTCTGGTGGCCTCAGGAAAGGCCAGTCCCCATGCGAGTTCCTCGGGGGCCTCTCGGGATTCCTCTCCCGTCGATGCCGGGGCCTAAGACCTCGTGTGGAGTCGGGGCCGGAACCTGAGGATTCCTCTCCAGTGCTGACATGGATCTTGGGGTACTTCTGGAGTCTCCCCAGGGGAGTCAGTCCTCGTCTCGAATGCGGGCATGCACTTGCGCTTTCCTCCAGAGCGGTAGCAGCAGTGTCACGCAGTCCGCCGCGTGGATCAAAGGATCTATGGTTTTCCCTCGAGTCTTTCCCACGAGGCTTTCCCACGAGGCTTTCCCACAGGGCTGTCCCACGTGCACACGTGGTGGGAGTCGATCCTCGGCTTGAACGTCAAGGCAGTGCAGGGAAAACAGGTTCCTCTGGAATGGACTGACACATCTGGGGGACTCTTGGAATGGTGGCACGACCCTGGAGTTCCTCCCGCCTTTCCTGTGGAGAGCGCCTCCTCTTGAGATGCGACGGGAACTCCGGGAATTCTTTCCCTACGAAACAGGGAAAGGATCCCTCATCTCGAGCTAGGAGGCGGAAACGGGGCTCCCCTGGATGTGTGCGGGACACCACGTGCTTCCTCTCGAGTGGAGACGGGTATGTCGGGGAACTTCTTGAGTTGCAGCAAGGGTGTGAAGGACCCTTTGGAAGTTCCAGTGGTTAGATGTGATTAACCTCGAGAAGCCTCAGCGGAAATGGGCCTCATCTCGCCTGGAGGGCAAAACCTCCTGGATTTTCTCGAGTTGCGGCAGGTGCTCTCGACTTACGACGGGGACCTCAGGGACCCGCTCTGGTGGCGTCAGGAAAGGCCAGTCCCCATGCGAGTTCCTCGGGGGCCTCTCGGGATTCCTCTCCCGTCGATGCCGGGGCCTAAGACCTTGTGTGGAGTCGGGGCCGGAACCTGAGGATTCCTCTCCAGTGCTGACATGGATCTTGGGGTACTTCTGGAGTCTCCCCAGGGGAGTCAGTCCTCGTCTCGAATGTGGGCATGCACTTGCGCTTTCCTCCAGAGCGGTAGCAGCAGTGTCATGCAGTCCACCGCGTGGATCAAAGGATATATGCTTTTCCCTCGAGTCTTTCCCACGAGGCTTTCCCACGAGGCTTTCCCACAGGGCTGTCCCACGTGCACACGTGGTGGGAGTCGATCCTCGGCTTGAACGTCAAGGCAGTGCAGGGAAAACAGGTTCCTCTGGAATGGACTGACACATCTGGGGGACTCTTGGAATGGTGGCACGACCCTGGAGTTCCTCTCGCCTTTCCTGTGGAGAGCGCCTCCTCTTGAGATGCGACGGGAACGCCGGGAATTCTTTCCCTACGAAACAGGGAAAGGATCCCTCATCTCGAGCTAGGAGGCGGAAACGGGGCTCCCCTGGATGTGTGCGGGACCCCACGTGCTTCCTCTCGAGTGGAGACGGGTATATCGGGGAACTTCTTGAGTTGCAGCAAGGGTGTGAAGGACCCTTTGGAAGTTCCAGTGGTTAGACGTGATTAGCCTCGAGAAGCCTCAGCGGAAATGGGCCTCATCTCGCCTGGAGGGCAAAACCTCCTGGATTTTCTCGAGTTGCGGCAGGTGCTCTCGACTTACGACGGGGACCTCGGGGACCCGCTCTGGTGGCCTCAGGAAAGGCCAGTCCCCATGCGAGTTCCTCGGGGGCCTCTCGGGATTCCTCTCCCGTCGATGCCGGGGCCTAAGACCTTGTGTGGAGTCGGGGCTGGAACCTGAGGATTCCTCTCCAGTGCTGACATGGATCTTGGGGTACTTCTGGAGTCTCCCCAGGGGAGTCAGTCCTCGTCTTGAATGCGGGCATGCACTTGCGCTTTCCTCCAGAGCGGTAGCAGCAGTGTCACGCAGTCCGCCGCGTGGATCAAAGGATCTATGGTTTTCCCTCGAGTCTTTCCCACGAGGCTTTCCAACGAGGCTTTCCCACAGGGCTGTCCCACGTGCACACGTGGTGGGAGTCGATCCTCGGCTTGAACGTCAAGGCAGTGCAGGGAAAACAGGTTCCTCTGGAATGGACTGACACATCTGGGGGACTCTTGGAATGGTGGCACGACCCTGGAGTTCCTCTCGCCTTTCCTGTGGAGAGCGCCACCTCTTGAGATGCGACGGGAACGCCGGGAATTCTTTCCCTACGAAACAGGGAAAGGATCCCTCATCTCGAGCTAGGAGGCGGAAACGGGGTTCCCCTGGATGTGTGCGGGACCCCACGTGCTTCCTCTCGAGTGGAGACGGGTATGTCGGGGAACTTCTTGAGTTGCAGCAAGGGTGTGAAGGACCCTTTGGAAGTTCCAGTGGTTAGACGTGATTAGCCTCGAGAAGCCTCAGCGGAAATGGGCCTCATCTCGCCTGGAGGGCAAATCCTCCTGGATTTTCTCGAGTTGCGGCAGGTGCTCTCGACTTACGACGGGGAACTCACGGACCCGCTCTGGTGGCGTCAGGAAAGGCCAGTCCCCATGCGAGTTCCTCGGGGGCCTCTCGGGATTCCTCTCCCGTCGATGCCGGGGCCTAAGACCTTGTGTGGAGTCGGGGCCGGAACCTGAGGATTCCTCTCCAGTGCTGACATGGATCTTGGGGTACTTCTGGAGTCTCCCCAGGGGAGTCAGTCCTCGTCTCGAATGCGGGCATGCACTTGCGCTTTCCTCCAGAGCGGTAGCAGCAGTGTCACGCAGTCCGCCGCGTGGATCAAAGGATCTATGGTTTTCCCTCGAGTCTTTCCCACGAGGCTTTCCCACGAGGCTTTCCCACAGGGCTGTCCCACGTGCACACGTGGTGGGAGTCGATCCTCGGCTTGAACGTCAAGGCAGTGCAGGGAAAACAGGTTCCTCTGGAATGGACTGACACATCTGGGGGACTCTTGGAATGGTGGCCCGACCCTGGAGTTCCTCTCGCCTTTCCTGTGGAGAGCGCCTCCTCTTGAGATGCGACGGGAACGCCGGGAATTCTTTCCCTAGGAAACAGGGAAAGGATCCCTCATCTCGAGGTAGGAGGCGGAAACGGGGCTCCCCTGGATGTGTGCGGGACCCCACGTGCTTCCTCTCGAGTGGAGACTGGTATGTCGGGGAACAACTTGAGTTGCAGCAAGGGTGTGAAGGACCCTTTGGAAGTTCCAGTGGTTAGACGTGATTAGCCTCGAGAAGCCTCAGCGGAAATGGGCCTCATCTCGCCTGGAGGGCAAAACCTCCTGGATTTTCTCGAGTTGCGGCAGGTGCTCTCGACTTACGACGGGGACCTCAGGGACCCGCTCTGGTGGCCTCAGGAAAGGCCAGTCCCCATGCGAGTTCCTCGGGGGCCTCTCGGGATTCCTCTCCCGTCGATGCCGGGGCCTAAGACCTTGTGTGGAGTCGGGGCCGGAACCTGAGGATTCCTCTCCAGTGCTGACATGGATCTTGGGGTACTTCTGGAGTCTCCCCAGGGGAGTCAGTCCTCGTCTCGAATGCGGGCATGCACTTGCGCTTTCCTCCAGAGCGGTAGCAGCAGTGTCACGCAGTCCCCCGCGTGGATCAAAGGATCTATGGTTTTCCCTCGAGTCTTTCCCACGAGGCTTTCCCACAGGGCTGTCCCACGTGCACACGTGGTGGGAGTCGATCCTCGGCTTGAACGTCAAGGCAGTGCAGGGAAAACAGGTTCCTCTGGAATGGACTGACACATCTGGGGGACTCTTGGAATGGTGCCACGACCCTGGAGTTCCTCTCGCCTTTCCTGTGGAGAGCGCCTCCTCTTGAGATGCGACGGGAACGCCGGGAATTCTTTCCCTACGAAACAGGGAAAGGATCCCTCATCTCGAGCTAGGAGGCGGAAACGGGGCTCCCCTGGATGTGTGCGGGACACCACGTGCCTCCTCTCGAGTGGAGACGGGTATGTCGGGGAACTTCTTGAGTTGCAGCAAGGGTGTGAAGGACCCTTTGGAAGTTCCAGTGGTTAGACGTGATTAGCCTCGAGAAGCCTCAGCGGAAATGGGCCTCATCTCGCCTGGAGGGCAAAACCTCCTGGATTTTCTCGAGTTGCGGCAGGTGCTCTCGACTTACGACGGGGACCTCAGGGACCCGCTCTGGTGGCCTCAGGAAAGGCCAGTCCCCATGCGAGTTCCTCGGGGGCCTCTCGGGATTCCTCTCGCGTCGATGCCGGGGCCTAAGGCCTTGTGTGGAGTCGGGGCAGGAACCTGAGGATTCCTCTCCAGTGCTGACATGGATCTGGGGGTACTTCTGGAGTCTCCCCAGGGGAGTCAGTCCTCGTCTCGAATGCGGGCATGCACTTGCGCTTTCCTCCAGAGCGGTAGCAGCAGTGTCACGCAGTCCGCCGCGTGGATCAAAGGATCTATGGTTTTCCCTCGAGACTTTCCCACGAGGCTTTCCCACGAGGCTTTCCCACAGGGCTGTCCCACGTGCACACGTGGTGGGAGTCGATCCTCGGCTTGAACTCAAGGAAGTGCAGGGAAAACAGGTTCCTCTGGAATGGACTGACAGATCTGGGGGACTCGTGGAATGGTGGCACGACCCTGGAGTTCCTCTCGCCTTTCCTGTGGAGAGCGCCTCCACTTGAGATGCGACGGGAACGCCGGGAATTCTTTCCCTTCGAAACAGGGAAAGGATCCCTCATCTCGAGCTAGGAGGCGGAAACGGGGCTCCCCTGGATGTGTGCGGGACCCCACGTGCTTCCTCTCGAGTGGAGACTGGTATGTCGGGGAACAACTTGACTTGCAGCAAGGGTGTGAAGGACCCTTTGGAAGTTCCAGTGGTTAGACGTGATTAGCCTCGAGAAGCCTCAGCGGAAATGGGCCTCATCTCGCCTGGAGGGCAAAACCTCCTGGATTTTCTCGAGTTGCGGCAGGTGCTCTCGACTTACGACGGGGACCTCAGGGACCCGCTCTGGTGGCCTCAGGAAAGGCCAGTCCCCATGCGAGTTCCTCGGGGGCCTCTCGGGATTCCTCTCCCGTCGATGCCGGGGCCTAAGACCTTGTGTGGAGTCGGGGCCGGAACCTGAGGATTCCTCTCCAGTGCTGACATGGATCTTGGGGTACTTCTGGAGTCTCCCCAGGGGAGTCAGTCCTCGTCTCGAATGCGGGCATGCACTTGCGCTTTCCTCCAGAGCGGTAGCAGCAGTGTCACGCAGTCCGCCGCGTGGATCAAAGGATCTATGGTTTTGCCTCGAGTCTTTCCCACGAGGCTTTCCCACGAGGCTTTCCCACAGGGCTGTCCCACGTGCACACGTGGTGGGAGTCGATCCTCTGCTTGAACTCAAGGCAGTGCAGGGAAAACAGGTTCCTCTGGAATGGACTGACACATCTGGGGGACTCGTGGAATGGTGGCACGAGCCTGGAGTTCCTCTCGCCTTTCCTGTTTAGAGCGCCTCCACTTGAGATGCGACGGGAACGCCGGGAATTCTCTCCCTTCGAAACAGGGAAAGGATCCCTCATCTCGAGCTAGGAGGCGGAAACGGGGCTCCCCTGGATGTGTGCGGGACCCCACGTGCTTCCTCTCGAGTGGAGATGGGTATGTAGGGGAACAACTTGAGTTGCAGCAAGGGTGTGAAGGACCCTTTGAAAGTTCCAGTGGTTAGACGTGATTAGCCTCGAGAAGCCTCAGCGGAAATGGGCCTCATCTCGCCTGGAGGGCAAAACCTCCTGGATTTTCTCGAGTTGCGGCAGGTGCTCTCGACTTACGACGGGGACCTCAGGGACCCGCTCTGGTGGCCTCAGGAAAGGCCAGTCCCCATGCGAGTTCCTCGGGGGCCTCTCGGGATTCCTCTCCCGTCGATGCCGGGGCCTAAGACCTTGTGTGGAGTCGGGGCCGGAACCTGAGGATTCCTCTCCAGTGCTGACATGGATCTTGGGGTACTTCTGGAGTCTCCCCAGGGGAGTCAGTCCTCGTCTCGAATGCGGGCATGCACTTGCGCTTTCCTCCAGAGCGGTAGCAGCAGTGTCACGCAGTCCGCCGCGTGCATCAAAGGATCTATGGTTTTCCCTCGAGTCTTTCCCACGAGGCTTTCCCACGAGGCTTTCCCACAGGGCTGTCCCACGTGCACACGTGGTGGGAGTCGATCCTCGGCTTGAACGTCAAGGCAGTGCAGGGAAAACAGGTTCCTCTGGAATGGACTGACACATCTGGGGGACTCTTGGAATTGTGGCACGACCCTGGAGTTCCTCTCGCCTTTCCTGTGGAGAGCGCCTCCTCTTGAGATGCGACGGGAACGCCGGGAATTCTTTCCCTACGAAACAGGGAAAGGATCCCTCATCTCGAGCTAGGAGGCGGAAACGGGGCTCCCCTGGATGTGTGCGGGACACCACGTGCTTCCTCTCGAGTGGAGACGGGTATGTCGGGGAACTTCTTGAGTTGCAGCAAGGGTGTGAAGGACCCTTTGGAAGTTCCAGTGGTTAGACGTGATTAGCCTCGAGAAGCCTCAGCGGAAATGGGCCTCATCTCGCCTGGAGGGCAAAACCTCCTGGATTTTCTCGAGTTGCGGCAGGTGCTCTCGACTTACGACGGGGACCTCAGGGACCCGCTCTGGTGGCGTCAGGAAAGGCCAGTCCCCATGCGAGTTCCTCGGGGGCCTCTCGGGATTCCTCTCCCGTCGATGCCGGGGCCTAAGACCTTGTGTGGAGTCGGGGCCGGAACCTGAGGATTCCTCTCCAGTGCTGACATGGATCTTGGGGTACTTCTGGAGTCTCCCCAGGGGAGTCAGTCCTCGTCTCGAATGTGGGCATGCACTTGCGCTTTCCTCCAGAGCGGTAGCAGCAGTGTCATGCAGTCCACCGCGTGGATCAAAGGATCTATGCTTTTCCCTCGAGTCTTTCCCACGAGGCTTTCCCACGAGGCTTTCCCACAGGGCTGTCCCACGTGCACACGTGGTGGGAGTCGATCCTCGGCTTGAACGTCAAGGCAGTGCAGGGAAAACAGGTTCCTCTGGAATGGACTGACACATATGGGGGACTCTTGGAATGGTGGCACGACCCTGGAGTTCCTCTCGCCTTTCCTGTGGAGAGCGCCTCCTCTTGAGATGCGACGGGAACGCCGGGAATTCTTTCCCTACGAAACAGGGAAAGGATCCCTCATCTCGAGCCAGGAGGCGGAAACGGGGCTCCCCTGGATGTGTGCGGGACCCCACGTGCTTCCTCTCGAGTGGAGACGGGTATATCGGGGAACTTCTTGAGTTGCAGCAAGGGTGTGAAGGACCCTTTGGAAGTTCCAGTGGTTAGACGTGATTAGCCTCGAGAAGCCTCAGCGGAAATGGGCCTCATCTCGCCTGGAGGGCAAAACCTCCTGGATTTTCTCGAGTTGCGGCAGGTGCTCTCGACTTACGACGGGGACCTCGGGGACCCGCTCTGGTGGCCTCAGGAAAGGCCAGTCCCCATGCGAGTTCCTCGGGGGCCTCTCGGGATTCCTCTCCCGTCGATGCCGGGGCCTAAGACCTTGTGTGGAGTCGGGGCTGGAACCTGAGAATTCCTCTCCAGTGCTGACATGGATCTTGGGGTACTTCTGGAGTCTCCCCAGGGGAGTCAGTCCTCGTCTCGAATGCGGGCATGCACTTGCGCTTTCCTCCAGAGCGGTAGCAGCAGTGTCACGCAGTCCGCCGCGTGGATCAAAGGATCTATGGTTTTCCCTCGAGTCTTTCCCACGAGGCTTTCCAACGAGGCTTTCCCACAGGGCTGTCCCACGTGCACACGTGGTGGGAGTCGATCCTCGGCTTGAACGTCAAGGCAGTGCAGGGAAAACAGGTTCCTCTGGAATGGACTGACACATCTGGGGGACTCTTGGAATGGTGGCACGACCCTGGAGTTCCTCTCGCCTATCCTGTGGAGAGCGCCACCTCTTGAGATGCGACGGGAACGCCGGGAATTCTTTCCCTAGGAAACAGCGAAAGGATCCCTCATCTCGAGCTGGGAGGCGGAAACGGGGCTTCCCTGGATGTGTGCGGGACCCCACGTGCTTCCTCTCGAGTGGAGACGGGTATGTCGGGGAACAACTTGAGTTGCAGCAAGGGTGTGAAGGACCCTTTGGAAGTTCCAGTGGTTAGACGTGATTAGCCTCGAGAAGCCTCAGCGGAAATGGGCCTCATCTCGCCTGGAGGGCAAAACCTCCTGGATTTTCTCGAGTTGCGGCAGGTGCTCTCGACTTACGACGGGGACCTCAGGGACCCGCTCTGGTGGCCTCAGGAAAGGCCAGTCCCCATGCGAGTTCCTCGGGGGCCTCTCGGGATTCCTCTCCCGTCGATGCCGGGGCCTAAGACCTTGTGTGGAGTCGGGGCCGGAACCTGAGGATTCCTCTCCAGTGCTGACATGGATCTTGGGGTACTTCTGGAGTCTCCCCAGGGGAGTCAGTCCTCGTCTCGAATGCGGGCATGCACTTGCGCTTTCCTCCAGAGCGGTAGCAGCAGTGTCACGCAGTCCGCCGCGTGGATCAAAGGATCTATGGTTTTCCCTCGAGTCTTTCCCACGAGGCTTTCCCACAGGGCTGTCCCACGTGCACACGTGGTGGGAGTCGATCCTCGGCTTGAACGTCAAGGCAGTGCAGGGAAAACAGGTTCCTCTGGAATGGACTGACACATCTGGGGGACTCTTGGAATGGTGGCACGAGCCTGGAGTTCCTCTCGCCTTTCCTGTTTAGAGCGCCTCCTCTTGAGATGCGACGGGAACGCCGGGAATTCTTTCCCTACGAAACAGGGAAAGGATCCCTCATCTCGAGCTAGGAGGCGGAAACGGGGCTCCCCTGGATGTGTGCGGGACACCACGTGCTTCCTCTCGAGTGGAGACGGGTATGTCGGGGAACTTCTTGAGTTGCAGCAAGGGTGTGAAGGACCCTTTGGAAGTTCCAGTGGTTAGACGTGATTAGCCTCGAGAAGCCTCAGCGGAAATGGGCCTCATCTCGCCTGGAGGGCAAAACCTCCTGGATTTTCTCGAGTTGCGGCAGGTGCTCTCGACTTACGACGGGGACCTCAGGGACCCGCTCTGGTGGCCTCAGGAAAGGCCAGTCCCCATGCGAGTTCCTCGGGGGCCTCTCGGGATTCCTCTCCCGTCGATGCCGGGGCCTAAGACCTTGTGTGGAGTCGGGGCCGGAACCTGAGGATTCCTCTCCAGTGCTGACATGGATCTTGGGGTACTTCTGGAGTCTCCCCAGGGGAGTCAGTCCTCGTCTCGAATGCGGGCATGCACTGGCGCTTTCCTCCAGAGCGGTAGCAGCAGTGTCATGCAGTCCACCGCGTGGATCAAAGGATCTATGCTTTTCCCTCGAGTCTTTCCCACGAGGCTTTCCCACGAGGCTTTCCCACAGGGCTGTCCCACGTGCACACGTGGTGGGAGTCGATCCTCGGCTTGAACGTCAAGGCAGTGCAGGGAAAACAGGTTCCTCTGGAATGGACTGACACATCTGGGGGACTCTTGGAATGGTGGCACGAGCCTGGAGTTCCTCTCGCCTTTCCTGTTTAGAGCGCCTCCTCTTGAGATGCGACGGGAACGCCAGGAATTCTTTCCCTACGAAACAGGGAAAGGATCCCTCATCTCGAGCTAGGAGGCGGAAACGGGGCTCCCCTGGATGTGTGCGGGACACCACGTGCTTCCTCTCGAGTGGAGACGGGTATGTCGGGGAACTTCTTGAGTTGCAGCAAGGGTGTGAAGGACCCTTTGGAAGTTCCAGTGGTTAGACGTGATTAGCCTCGAGAAGCCTCAGCGGAAATGGGCCTCATCTCGCCTGGAGGGCAAAACCTCCTGGATTTTCTCGAGTTGCGGCAGGTGCTCTCGACTTACGACGGGGACCTCAGGGACCCGCTCTGGTGGCCTCAGGAAAGGCCAGTCCCCATGCGAGTTCCTCGGGGGCCTCTCGGGATTCCTCTCCCGTCGATGCCGGGGCCTAAGACCTTGTGTGGAGTCGGGGCAGGAACCTGAGGATTCCTCTCCAGTGCTGACATGGATCTTGGGGTACTTCTGGAGTCTCCCCAGGGGAGTCAGTCCTCGTCTCGAATGCGGGCATGCACTGGCGCTTTCCTCCAGAGCGGTAGCAGCAGTGTCATGCAGTCCACCGCGTGGATCAAAGGATCTATGGTTTTCCCTCGAGTCTTTCCCACGAGGCTTTCCCACGAGCCTTTCCCACAGGGCTGTCCCACGTGCACACGTGGTGGGAGTCGATCCTCGGCTTGAACGTCAAGGCAGTGCAGGGAAAACAGGTTCCTCTGGAATGGACTGACACATTTGGGGGACTCTTGCAATGGTGGCACGAGCCTGGAGTTCCTCTCGCCTTTCCTGTTTAGAGCGCCTCCTCTTGAGATGCGACGGGAACGCCGGGAATTCTTTCCCTACGAAACAGGGAAAGGATCCCTCATCTCGAGCTAGGAGGCGGAAACGGGGCTCCCCTGGATGTGTGCGGGACCCTCTTGCTTCCTCTCGAGTGGAGACGGGTATGTCGGGGAACTTCTTGAGTTGCAGCAAGGGTGTGAAGGACACTTTGGAAGTTCCAGTGGTTAGATTTGATTAGCCTCGAGAAGCCTCAGCGGAAATGGGCCTCATCTCGCCTGGAGGGCAAAACCTCCTGGATTTTCTCGAGTTGCGGCAGGTGCTCTCGACTTACGACGGGGACCTCAGGGACCCGCTCTGGTGGCCTCAGAAAAGGCCAGTCCCCATGCGAGTTCCACGGGGGCCTCTCGGGATTCCTCTCCCGTCGATGCCGGGGCCTAAGACCTTGTGTGGAGTCGGGGCCGGAACCTGAGGATTCCTCTCCAGTGCTGACATGGATCTTGGGGTACTTCTGGAGTCTCCCCAGGGGAGTCAGTCCTCGTCTCGAATGCGGGCATGCACTTGCGCTTTCCTCCAGAGCGGTAGCAGCAGTGTCACGCAATCCGCCGCGTGGATCAAAGGATCTATGGTTTTCCCTCGAGTCTTTCCCACGAGGCTTTCCCAAGAGGCTTTCCCACAGGGCTGTCCCACGTGCACACGTGGTGGGAGTCGATCCTCAGCTTGAACGTCAAGGCAGTGCAGGGAAAACAGGTTCCTCTGGAATGGACTGACACATCTGGGGGACTCTTGGAATGGTGGCACGACCCTGGAGTTCCTCTCGCCTTTCCTGTGGAGAGCGCCTCCTCTTGAGATGCGACGGGAACGCCGGGAATTCTTTCCCTACGAAACAGGGAAAGGATCCCTCATCTCGAGCTAGGAGGCGGAAACGGGGCTCCCCTGGATGTGTGCGGGACCCTCGTGCTTCCTCTCGAGTGGAGACGGGTATGTCGGGGAATTCTTGAGTTGCAGCAAGGGTGAGAAGGACCCTTTGGATCTTCCAGTGGTTAGATGTTATTAGCCTCGAGAAGCCTAAGCGGGAATGGGCCTCATCTCGCCTGGAGGGCAAAACCTCCTGGATTTTCTCGAGTTGCGGCAGGTGCTCTCGACTTATGACGGGGACCTCAGGGACCCGCTCTGGTGGCCTCAGGAAAGGCCAGTCCCCATGCGAGTTCCTCGGGGGCCTCTCGGGATTCCTCTCCCGTCGATGCCGGGGCCTAAGACCTTGTGTGCAGTCGGGGCTGGAACCTGAGGATTGCTCTCCAGTGCTGACATGGATCTTGGGGTACTTCTGGAGTCTCCCCAGGGGAGTCAGTCCTCGTCTCGAATGCGGGCATGCACTTGCGCTTTCCTCCAGAGCGGTAGCAGCAGTGTCACGCAGTCCGCCGCGTGGATCAAAGGATCTATGGTTTTCCCTCGAGTCTTTCCCACGAGGCTTTCCCACGAGGCTTTCCCACAGGGCTGTCCCACGTGCACACGTGGTGGGAGTCGATCCTCGGCTTGAACGTCAAGGCAGTGCAGGGAAAACAGGTTCCTCTGGAATGGACTGACACATCTGGGGGACTCTTGGAATGGTGGCACGACCCTGGAGTTCCTCTCGCCTTTCCTGTGGAGAGCGCCTCCTCTTGAGATGCGACGGGAACGCCGGGAATTCTTTCCCTACGAAACAGGGAAAGGATCCCTCATCTCGAGCTAGGAGGCGGAAACGGGTCTCCCCTGGATGTGTGCGGGACCCTCGTTCTTCCTCTCGAGTGGAGACGGGTATGTCGGGGAACTTCTTGAGTTGCAGCAAGGGTGTGAAGGACCCTTTGGAAGTTCCAGTGGTTAGACGTGATTAGCCTCGAGAAGCCTCAGCGGAAATGGGCCTCATCTCGCCTGGAGGGCAAAACCTCCTGGATTTTCTCGAGTTGCGGCAGGTGCTCTCGACTTACGACCGGGACCTCAGGGACCCAATCTGGTGGCCTCAGGAAAGGCCAGTCCCCATGCGAGTTCCTCGGGGGCCTCTCGGGATTCCTCTCCCGTCGATGCCGGGGCCTAAGACCTTGTGTGGAGTCGGGGCCGGAACCTGAGGATTCCTCTCCAGTGCTGACATGGATCTTCGGGTACTTCTGGAGTCTCCCCAGGGGAGTCAGTCCTCGTCTCGAATGCGGGCATGCACTTGCGCTTTCCTCCAGAGCGGTAGCAGCAGTGTCACGCAGTCCGCCGCCTGGATCAAAGGATCTATGGTTTTCCCTCGAGTCTTTCCCACGAGGCTTTCCCAAGAGGCTTTCCCACAGGGCTGTCCCACGTGTACACGTGGTGGGAGTCGATCCTCGGCTTGAACGTCAAGGCAGTGCAGGGAAAACAGGTTCCTCTGGAATGGACTGACACATCTGGGGGTCTCTTGGAATGGTGGCACGACCCTGGAGTTCCTCGCCCCTTTCCTGTGGAGAGCGCCTCCTCTTGAGATGCGACGGGAACGCCGGGAATTCTTTCCCTACTAAACAGGGAAAGGATCCCTCATCTCAAGCTAGGAAGCGGAAACGGGGCACACCTGGATGTGTGCGGGACCCCACGTGCTTCCTCACGGGTGGAGACGGGTTGTCGGGGAACTTCTCGACTTGCAGCAAGGGTGTGAAGGACCCTTTGGAAGTTCCAGTGGTTAGATGTGATTGGCCTCGAGAAGCCTCAGCGGAAATGGGCCTCATCTCGCCAGGAGGGCAAAACCTCCTGGATTTTCTCGAGTTGCGGCAGGTGCTCTCGACTTACGACGGGGACCTCAGGGACCCGCTCTGGAGGCCTCAGGAAAGGCCAGTCCCCATGCGAGTTCCTCGGGGGCCTCTCGGGATTCCTCTCCCGTCGATGCCGGGGCCTAAGACCTTGTGTGGAGTCGGGGCCGGAACCTGAGGATTCCTCTCCAGTGCTGACATGGATCTTGGGGTACTTCTGGAGTCTCCCCAGGGGAGTCAGTCCTCGTCTCGAATGCGGGCATGCACTTGCGCTTTCCTCCAGAGCGGTAGCAGCAGTGTCACGCAGTCCGCCGCGTGGATCAAAGGATCTATGGTTTTCCCTCGAGTCTTTCCCACGAGGCTTTCCCACGAGGTTTTCCCACAGGGCTGTCCCACGTGCACACGTGGTGGGAGTCGATCCTCGGCTTGAACGTCAAGGCAGTGCAGGGAAAACAGGTTCCTCTGGAATGGACTGACACATCTGGGGGACTCTTGGAATGGTGGCACGACCCTGGAGTTCCTCTCGCCTTTCCTGTGGAGAGCGCCTCCTCTTGAGATGCGACGGGAACGCCGGGAATTCTTTCCCTACGAAACAGGGAAAGGATCCCTCATCTCGGGTTAGGAGGCGGAAACGGGGCTCCCCTGGATGTGTGCGCGACCCTCGTGCTTCCTCTCGAGTGCAGACGGGTATATCGGGGAACTTCTTGAGTTGCAGCAAGGGTGTGAAGGACCCTTTGGAAGTTCCAGTGGTTAGATGTGATTAGCCTCGAGAAGCCTCAGCGGAAATGTGCCTCATCTCGCCTGGAGGGCAAAACCTCCTGGATTTTCTCGAGTTGCGGCAGGTGCTCTCGACTTACGACGGGGACCTCAGGGACCCGCTCTGTTGGCCTCAGGAAAGGCCAGTCCCCATGCGAGTTCCTCGGGGGCCTCTCGGGATTCCTCTCCCGTCGATGCCGGGGCCTGAGACCTTGTGTGGAGTCGGGGCCGGAACCTGAGGATTCCTCTCCAGTGCTGACATGGATCTTGGGGTACTTCTGGAGTCTCCCCAGGGGAGTCAGTCCTCGTCTCGAATGCGGGCATGCACTGGCGCTTTCCTCCAGAGCGGTAGCAGCAGTGTCATGCAGTCCACCGCGTGGATCAAAGGATCTATGGTTTTCCCTCGAGTCTTTCCCACGAGGCTTTCCCACGAGCCTTTCCCACAGGGCTGTCCCACGTGCACACGTGGTGGGAGTCGATCCTCGGCTTGAACGTCAAGGCAGTGCAGGGAAAACAGGTTCCTCTGGAATGGACTGACACATTTGGGGGACTCTTGGAATGGTGGCACGAGCCTGGAGTTCCTCTCGCCTTTCCTGTTTAGAGCGCCTCCTCTTGAGATGCGACGGGAACGCCAGGAATTCTTTCCCTACGAAACAGGGAAAGGATCCCTCATCTCGAGCTAGGAGGCGGAAACGGGGCTCCCCTGGATGTGTGCGGGACACCACGTGCTTCCTCTCGAGTGGAGACGGGTATGTCGGGGAACTTCTTGAGTTGCAGCAAGGGTGTGAAGGACCCTTTGGAAGTTCCAGTGGTTAGACGTGATTAGCCTCGAGAAGCCTCAGCGGAAATGGGCCTCATCTCGCCTGGAGGGCAAAACCTCCTGGATTTTCTCGAGTTGCGGCAGGTGCTCTCGACTTACGACGGGGACCTCAGGGACCCGCTCTGGTGGCGTCAGGAAAGGCCAGTCCCCATGCGAGTTCCTCGGGGGCCTCTCGGGATTCCTCTCCCGTCGATGCCGGGGCCTAAGACCTTGTGTGGAGTCGGGGCCGGAACCTGAGGATTCCTCTCCAGTGCTGACATGGATCTTGGGGTACTTCTGGAGTCTCCCCAGGGGAGTCAGTCCTCGTCTCGAATGTGGGCATGCACTTGCGCTTTCCTCCAGAGCGGTAGCAGCAGTGTCATGCAGTCCACCGCGTGGATCAAAGGATCTATGCTTTTCCCTCGAGTCTTTCCCACGAGGCTTTCCCACGAGGCTTTCCCACAGGGCTGTCCCACGTGCACACGTGGTGGGAGTCGATCCTCGGCTTGAACGTCAAGGCAGTGCAGGGAAAACAGGTTCCTCTGGAATGGACTGACACATCTGGGGGACTCTTGGAATGGTGGCACGACCCTGGAGTTCCTCTCGCCTTTCCTGTGGAGAGCGCCTCCTCTTGAGATGCGACGGGAACGCCGGGAATTCTTTCCCTACGAAACAGGGAAAGGATCCCTCATCTCGAGCTAGGAGGCGGAAACGGGGCTCCCCTGGATGTGTGCGGGACCCCACGTGCTTCCTCTCGAGTGGAGACGGGTATATCGGGGAACTTCTTGAGTTGCAGCAAGGGTGTGAAGGACCCTTTGGAAGTTCCAGTGGTTAGACGTGATTAGCCTCGAGAAGCCTCAGCGGAAATGGGCCTCATCTCGCCTGGAGGGCAAAACCTCCTGGATTTTCTCGAGTTGCGGCAGGTGCTCTCGACTTACGACGGGGACCTCGGGGACCCGCTCTGGTGGCCTCAGGAAAGGCCAGTCCCCATGCGAGTTCCTCGGGGGCCTCTCGGGATTCCTCTCCCGTCGATGCCGGGGCCTAAGACCTTGTGTGGAGTCGGGGCTGGAACCTGAGGATTCCTCTCCAGTGCTGACATGGATCTTGGGGTACTTCTGGAGTCTCCCCAGGGGAGTCAGTCCTCGTCTCGAATGCGGGCATGCACTTGCGCTTTCCTCCAGAGCGGTAGCAGCAGTGTCACGCAGTCCGCCGCGTGGATCAAAGGATCTATGGTTTTCCCTCGAGTCTTTCCCACGAGGCTTTCCAACGAGGCTTTCCCACAGGGCTGTCCCACGTGCACACGTGGTGGGAGTCGATCCTCGGCTTGAACGTCAAGGCAGTGCAGGGAAAACAGGTTCCTCTGGAATGGACTGACACATCTGGGGGACTCTTGGAATGGTGGCACGACCCTGGAGTTCCTCTCGCCTATCCTGTGGAGAGCGCCACCTCTTGAGATGCGACGGGAACGCCGGGAATTCTTTCCCTAGGAAACAGCGAAAGGATCCCTCATCTCGAGCTAGGAGGCGGAAACGGGGCTTCCCTGGATGTGTGCGGGACCCCACGTGCTCCCTCTCGAGTGGAGACGGGTATGTCGGGGAACAACTTGAGTTGCAGCAAGGGTGTGAAGGACCCTTTGGAAGTTCCAGTGGTTAGACGTGATTAGCCTCGAGAAGCCTCAGCGGAAATGGGCCTCATCTCGCCTGGAGGGCAAAACCTCCTGGATTTTCTCGAGTTGCGGCAGGTGCTCTCGACTTACGACGGGGACCTCAGGGACCCGCTCTGGTGGCCTCAGGAAAGGCCAGTCCCCATGCGAGTTCCTCGGGGGCCTCTCGGGATTCCTCTCCCGTCGATGCCGGGGCCTAAGACCTTGTGTGGAGTCGGGGCCGGAACCTGAGGATTCCTCTCCAGTGCTGACATGGATCTTGGGGTACTTCTGGAGTCTCCCCAGGGGAGTCAGTCCTCGTCTCGAATGCGGGCATGCACTTGCGCTTTCCTCCAGAGCGGTAGCAGCAGTGTCACGCAGTCCGCCGCGTGGATCAAAGGATCTATGGTTTTCCCTCGAGTCTTTCCCACGAGGCTTTCCCACAGGGCTGTCCCACGTGCACACGTGGTGGGAGTCGATCCTCGGCTTGAACGTCAAGGCAGTGCAGGGAAAACAGGTTCCTCTGGAATGGACTGACACATCTGGGGGACTCTTGGAATGGTGGCACGAGCCTGGAGTTCCTCTCGCCTTTCCTGTTTAGAGCGCCTCCTCTTGAGATGCGACGGGAACGCCAGGAATTCTTTCCCTACGAAACAGGGAAAGGATCCCTCATCTCGAGCTAGGAGGCGGAAACGGGGCTCCCCTGGATGTGTGCGGGACACCACGTGCTTCCTCTCGAGTGGAGACGGGTATGTCGGGGAACTTCTTGAGTTGCAGCAAGGGTGTGAAGGACCCTTTGGAAGTTCCAGTGGTTAGACGTGATTAGCCTCGAGAAGCCTCAGCGGAAATGGGCCTCATCTCGCCTGGAGGGCAAAACCTCCTGGATTTTCTCGAGTTGCGGCAGGTGCTCTCGACTTACGACGGGGACCTCAGGGACCCGCTCTGGTGGCCTCAGGAAAGGCCAGTCCCCATGCGAGTTCCTCGGGGGCCTCTCGGGATTCCTCTCCCGTCGATGCCGGGGCCTAAGACCTTGTGTGGAGTCGGGGCCGGAACCTGAGGATTCCTCTCCAGTGCTGACATGGATCTTGGGGTACTTCTGGAGTCTCCCCAGGGGAGTCAGTCCTCGTCTCGAATGCGGGCATGCACTGGCGCTTTCCTCCAGAGCGGTAGCAGCAGTGTCACGCAATCCGCCGCGTGGATCAAAGGATCTATGGTTTTCCCTCGAGTCTTTCCCACGAGGCTTTCCCAAGAGGCTTTCCCACAGGGCTGTCCCACGTGCACACGTGGTGGGAGTCGATCCTCGGCTTGAACGTCAAGGCAGTGCAGGGAAAACAGGTTCCTCTGGAATGGACTGACACATTTGGGGGACTCTTGGAATGGTGGCACGAGCCTGGAGTTCCTCTCGCCTTTCCTGTGGAGAGCGCCTCCTCTTGAGATGCGACGGGAACGCCGGGAATTCTTTCCCTACGAAACAGGGAAAGGATCCCTCATCTCGAGCTAGGAGGCGGAAACGGGGCTCCCCTGGATGTGTGCGGGACCCTCTTGCTTCCTCTCGAGTGGAGACGGGTATGTCGGGGAACTTCTTGAGTTGCAGCAAGGGTGTGAAGGACACTTTGGAAGTTCCAGTGGTTAGATTTGATTAGCCTCGAGAAGCCTCAGCGGAAATGGGCCTCATCTCGCCTGGAGGGCAAAACCTCCTGGATTTTTTCTAGTTGCGGCAGGTGCTCTCGACTTACGACGGGGACCTCAGGGACCCGCTCTGGTGGCCTCAGGAAAGGCCAGTCCCCATGCGAGTTCCACGGGGGCCTCTCGGGATTCCTCTCCCGTCGATGCCGGGGCCTAAGACCTTGTGTGGAGTCGGGGCCGGAACCTGAGGATTCCTCTCCAGTGCTGACATGGATCTTGGGGTACTTCTGGAGTCTCCCCAGGGGAGTCAGTCCTCGTCTCGAATGCGGGCATGCACTTGCGCTTTCCTCCAGAGCGGTAGCAGCAGTGTCACGCAATCCGCCGCGTGGATCAAAGGATCTATGGTTTTCCCTCGAGTCTTTCCCACGAGGCTTTCCCAAGAGGCTTTCCCACAGGGCTGTCCCACGTGCACACGTGGTGGGAGTCGATCCTCAGCTTGAACGTCAAGGCAGTGCAGGGAAAACAGGTTCCTCTGGAATGGACTGACACATCTGGGGGACTCTTGGAATGGTGCCACGACCCTGGAGTTCCTCTCGCCTTTCCTGTGGAGAGCGCCTCCTCTTGAGATGCGACGGGAACGCCGGGAATTCTTTCCCTACGAAACAGGGAAAGGATCCCTCATCTCGAGCTAGGAGGCGGAAACGGGGCTCCCCTGGATGTGTGCGGGACCCTCGTGCTTCCTCTCGAGTGGAGACGGGTATGTCGGGGAATTCTTGAGTTGCAGCAAGGGTGAGAAGGACCCTTTGGAAGTTCCAGTGGTTAGAAGTGATTAGCCTCGAGAAGCCTAAGCGGGAATGGGCCTCATCTCGCCTGGAGGGCAAAACCTCCTGGATTTTCTCGAGTTGCGGCAGGTGCTCTCGACTTACGACGGGGACCTCAGGGACCCGCTCTGGTGGCCTCAGGAAAGGCCAGTCCCCATGCGAGTTCCTCGGGGGCCTCTCGGGATTCCTCTCCCGTCGATGCCGGGGCCTAAGACCTTGTGTGCAGTCGGGGCTGGAACCTGAGGATTGCTCTCCAGTGCTGACATGGATCTTGGGGTACTTCTGGAGTCTCCCCAGGGGAGTCAGTCCTCGTCTCGAATGCGGGCATGCACTTGCGCTTTCCTCCAGAGCGGTAGCAGCAGTGTCACGCAGTCCGCCGCGTGGATCAAAGGATCTATGGTTTTCCCTCGAGTCTTTCCCACGAGGCTTTCCCACGAGGCTTTCCCACAGGGCTGTCCCACGTGCACACGTGGTGGGAGTCGATCCTCGGCTTGAACGTCAAGGCAGTGCAGGGAAAACAGGTTCCTCTGGAATGGACTGACACATCTGGGGGACTCTTGGAATGGTGGCACGACCCTGGAGTTCCTCTCGCCTTTCCTGTGGAGAGCGCCTCCTCTTGAGATGCGACGGGAACGCCGGGAATTCTTTCCCTACGAAACAGGGAAAGGATCCCTCATCTCGAGCTAGGAGGCGGAAACGGGGCTCCCCTGGATGTGTGCGGGACCCTCGTTCTTCCTCTCGAGTGGAGACGGGTATGTCGGGGAACTTCTTGAGTTGCAGCAAGGGTGTGAAGGACCCTTTGGAAGTTCCAGTGGTTAGACGTGATTAGCCTCGAGAAGCCTCAGCGGAAATGGGCCTCATCTCGCCTGGAGGGCAAAACCTCCTGGATTTTCTCGAGTTGCGGCAGGTGCTCTCGACTTACGACCGGGACCTCAGGGACCCAATCTGGTGGCCTCAGGAAAGGCCAGTCCCCATGCGAGTTCCTCGGGGGCCTCTCGGGATTCCTCTCCCGTCGATGCCGGGGCCTAAGACCTTGTGTGGAGTCGGGGCCGGAACCTGAGGATTCCTCTCCAGTGCTGACATGGATCTTGGGGTACTTCTGGAGTCTCCCCAGGGGAGTCAGTCCTCGTCTCGAATGCGGGCATGCACTTGCGCTTTCCTCCAGAGCGGTAGCAGCAGTGTCACGCAGTCCGCCGCCTGGATCAAAGGATCTATGGTTTTCCCTCGAGTCTTTCCCACGAGGCTTTCCCAAGAGGCTTTCCCACAGGGCTGTCCCACGTGTACACGTGGTGGGAGTCGATCCTCGGCTTGAACGTCAAGGCAGTGCAGGGAAAACAGGTTCCTCTGGAATGGACTGACACATCTGGGGGTCTCTTGGAATGGTGGCACGACCCTGGAGTTCCTCGCCCCTTTCCTGTGGAGAGCGCCTCCTCTTGAGATGCGACGGGAACGCCGGGAATTCTTTCCCTACTAAACAGGGAAAGGATCCCTCATCTCAAGCTAGGAAGCGGAAACGGGGCACACCTGGATGTGTGCGGGACCCCACGTGCTTCCTCACGAGTGGAGACCGGTTGTCGGGGAACTTCTCGACTTGCAGCAAGGGTGTGAAGGACCCTTTGGAAGTTCCAGTGGTTAGATGTGATTGGCCTCGAGAAGCCTCAGCGGAAATGGGCCTCATCTCGCCAGGAGGGCAAAACCTCCTGGATTTTCTCGAGTTGCGGCAGGTGCTCTCGACTTACGACGGGGACCTCAGGGACCCGCTCTGGAGGCCTCAGGAAAGGCCAGTCCCCATGCGAGTTCCTCGGGGGCCTCTCGGGATTCCTCTCCCGTCGATGCCGGGGCCTAAGACCTTGTGTGGAGTCAGGGCCGGAACCTGAGGATTCCTCTCCAGTGCTGACATGGATCTTGGGGTACTTCTGGAGTCTCCCCAGGGGAGTCAGTCCTCGTCTCGAATGCGGGCATGCACTTGCGCTTTCCTCCAGAGCGGTAGCAGCAGTGTCACGCAGTCCGCGGCGTGGATCAAAGGATCTATGGTTTTCCCTCGAGTCTTTCCCACGAGGCTTTCCAACGAGGTTTTCCCACAGGGCTGTCCCACGTGCACACGTGGTGGGAGTCGATCCTCGGCTTGAACGTCAAGGCAGTGCAGGGAAAACAGGTTCCTCTGGAATGGACTGACACATCTGGGGGACTCTTGGAATGGTGGCACGACCCTGGAGTTCCTCTCGCCTTTCCTGTGGAGAGCGCCTCCTCTTGAGATGCGACGGGAACGCCGGGAATTCTTTCCCTACGAAACAGGGAAAGGATCCCTCATCTCGGGTTAGGAGGCGGAAACGGGGCTCCCCTGGATGTGTGCGCGACCCTCGTGCTTCCTCTCGAGTGCAGACGGGTATATCGGGGAACTTCTTGAGTTGCAGCAAGGGTGTGAAGGACCCTTTGGAAGTTCCAGTGGTTAGATGTGATTAGCCTCGAGAAGCCTCAGCGGAAATGTGCCTCATCTCGCCTGGAGGGCAAAACCTCCTGGATTTTCTCGAGTTGCGGCAGGTGCTCTCGACTTACGACGGGGACCTCAGGGACCCGCTCTGTTGGCCTCAGGAAAGGCCAGTCCCCATGCGAGTTCCTCGGGGGCCTCTCGGGATTCCTCTCCCGTCGATGCCGGGGCCTGAGACCTTGTGTGGAGTCGGGGCCGGAACCTGAGGATTCCTCTCCAGTGCTGACATGGATCTTGGGGTACTTCTGGAGTCTCCCCAGGGGAGTCAGTCCTCGTCTCGAATGCGGGCATGCACTTGTGCTTTCCTCCAGAGCGGTAGCAGCAGTGTCACGCAGTCCGCCGCGTGGATCAAAGGATCTATGTTTTTCCCTCGAGTCTTTCCCACGAGGCTTTCCCACGAGGCTTTCCCACAGGGCTGTCCCACGTGCACACGTGGTGGGAGTCGATCCTCGGCTTGAACGTCAAGGCAGTGCAGGGAAAACAGGTTCCTCTGGAATGGACTGACACATCTGGGGGACTCTTGGAATGGTGGCACGAGCCTGGAGTTCCTCTCGCCTTTCCTGTTTAGAGCGCCTCCTCTTGAGATGCGACGGGAACGCCAGGACTTCTTTCCCTACGAAACAGGGAAAGGATCCCTCATCTCGAGCTAGGAGGCGGAAACGGGGCTCCCCTGGATGTGTGCGGGACACCACGTGCTTCCTCTCGAGTGGAGACGGTTATGTCGGGGAACTTCTTGAGTTGCAGCAAGGGTGTGAAGGACCCTTTGGAAGTTCCAGTGGTTAGACGTGATTAGCCTCGAGAAGCCTCAGCGGAAATGGGCCTCATCTCGCCTGGAGGGCAAAACCTCCTGGATTTTCTCGAGTTGCGGCAGGTGCTCTCGACTTACGACGGGGACCTCAGGGACCCGCTCTGGTGGCCTCAGGAAAGGCCAGTCCCCATCCGAGTTCCTCGGGGGCCTCTCGGGATTCCTCTCCCGTCGATGCCGGGGCCTAAGACCTTGTGTGGAGTCGGGGCAGGAACCTGAGGATTCCTCTCCAGTGCTGACATGGATCTTGGGGTACTTCTGGAGTCTCCCCAGGGGAGTCAGTCCTCGTCTCGAATGCGGGCATGCACTGGCGCTTTCCTCCAGAGCGGTAGCAGCAGTGTCATGCAGTCCACCGCGTGGATCAAAGGATCTATGCTTTTCCCTCGAGTCTTTCCCACGAGGCTTTCCCACGAGGCTTTCCCACAGGGCTGTCCCACGTGCACACGTGGTGGGAGTCGATCCTCGGCTTGAACGTCAAGGCAGTGCAGGGAAAACAGGTTCCTCTGGAATGGACTGACACATCTGGGGGACTCTTGGAATGGTGGCACGACCCTGGAGTTCCTCTCGCCTTTCCTGTGGAGAGCGCCTCCTCTTGAGATGCGACGGGAACGCCGGGAATTCTTTCCCTACGAAACAGGGAAAGGATCCCTCATCTCGAGCTAGGAGGCGGAAACGGGGCTCCCCTGGATGTGTGCGGGACCCTCGTGCTTCCTCTCGAGTGGAGACGGGTATGTCGGGGAATTCTTGAGTTGCAGCAAGGGTGAGAAGGACCCTTTGGATCTTCCAGTGGTTAGATGTTATTAGCCTCGAGAAGCCTAAGCGGGAATGGGCCTCATCTCGCCTGGAGGGCAAAACCTCCTGGATTTTCTCGAGTTGCGGCAGGTGCTCTCGACTTACGACGGGGACCTCAGGGACCCGCTCTGGTGGCCTCAGGAAAGGCCAGTCCCCATGCGAGTTCCTCGGGGGCCTCTCGGGATTCCTCTCCCGTCGATGCCGGGGCCTAAGTCCTTGTGTGCAGTCGGGGCTGGAACCTGAGGATTGCTCTCCAGTGCTGACATGGATCTTGGGGTACTTCTGGAGTCTCCCCAGGGGAGTCAGTCCTCGTCTCGAATGCGGGCATGCACTTGCGCTTTCCTCCAGAGCGGTAGCAGCAGTGTCACGCAGTCCGCCGCGTGGATCAAAGGATCTATGGTTTTCCCTCGAGTCTTTCCCACGAGGCTTTCCCACGAGGCTTTCCCACAGGGCTGTCCCACGTGCACACGTGGTGGGAGTCGATCCTCGGCTTGAACGTCAAGGCAGTGCAGGGAAAACAGGTTCCTCTGGAATGGACTGACACATCTGGGGGACTCTTGGAATGGTGGCACGACCCTGGAGTTCCTCTCGCCTTTCCTGTGGAGAGCGCCTCCTCTTGAGATGCGACGGGAACGCCGGGAATTCTTTCCCTACGAAACAGGGAAAGGATCCCTCATCTCAAGCTAGGAAGCGGAAACGGGGCACACCTGGATGTGTGCGGGACCCCACGTGCTTCCTCACGAGTGGAGACGGGTTGTCGGGGAACTTCTCGACTTGCAGCAAGGGTGTGAAGGACCCTTTGGAAGTTCCAGTGGTTAGATGTGATTGGCCTCGAGAAGCCTCAGCGGAAATGGGCCTCATCTCGCCAGGAGGGCAAAACCTCCTGGATTTTCTCGAGTTGCGGCAGGTGCTCTCGACTTACGACGGGGACCTCAGGGACCCGCTCTGGAGGCCTCAGGAAAGGCCAGTCCCCATGCGAGTTCCTCGGGGGCCTCTCGGGATTCCTCTCCCGTCGATGCCGGGGCCTAAAACCTTGTGTGGAGTCGGGGCCGGAACCTGAGGATTCCTCTCCAGTGCTGACATGGATCTTGGGGTACTTCTGGAGTCTCCCCAGGGGAGTCAGTCCTCGTCTCGAATGCGGGCATGCACTTGCGCTTTCCTCCAGTGCGGTAGCAGCAGTGTCACGCAGTCCGCCGCGTGGATCAAAGGATCTATGGTTTTCCCTCGAGTCTTTCCCACGAGGCTTTCCCACGAGGTTTTCCCACAGGGCTGTCCCACGTGCACACGTGGTGGGAGTCGATCCTCGGCTTGAACGTCAAGGCAGTGCAGGGAAAACAGGTTCCTCTGGAATGGACTGACACATCTGGGGGACTCTTGGAATGGTGGCACGACCCTGGAGTTCCTCTCGCCTTTCCTGTGGAGAGCGCCTCCTCTTGAGATGCGACGGGAACGCCGGGAATTCTTTCCCTACGAGACAGGGAAAGGATCCCTCATCTCGGGTTAGGAGGCGGAAACGGGGCTCCCCTGGATGTGTGCGCGACCCTCGTGCTTCCTCTCGAGTGCAGACGGGTATATCGGGGAACTTCTTGAGTTGCAGCAAGGGTGTGAAGGACCCTTTGGAAGTTCCAGTGGTTAGATGTGATTAGCCTCGAGAAGCCTCAGCGGAAATGTGCCTCATCTCGCCTGGAGGGCAAAACCTCCTGGATTTTCTCGAGTTGCGGCAGGTGCTCTCGACTTACGACGGGGACCTCAGGGACCCGCTCTGTTGGCCTCAGGAAAGGCCAGTCCCCATGCGAGTTCCTCGGGGGCCTCTCGGGATTCCTCTCCCGTCGATGCCGGGGCCTGAGACCTTGTGTGGAGTCGGGGCCGGAACCTGAGGATTCCTCTCCAGTGCTGACATGGATCTTGGGGTACTTCTGGAGTCTCCCCAGGGGAGTCAGTCCTCGTCTCGAATGCGGGCATGCACTTGTGCTTTCCTCCAGAGCGGTAGCAGCAGTGTCACGCAGTCCGCCGCGTGGATCAAAGGATCTATGTTTTTCCCTCGAGTCTTTCCCACGAGGCTTTCCCACGAGGCTTTCCCACAGGGCTGTCCCACGTGCACACGTGGGGGAGTCGATCCTCGGCTTGAACGTCAAGGCAGTGCAGGGAGAACAGGTTCCTCTGGAATGGACTGACACATCTGGGGGACTCTTGGAATGGTGGCACGACCCTGGAGTTCCTCTCGCCTTTCCTGTGGAGAGCGCCTCCTCTTGAGATGCGACGGGAACGCCGGGAATTCTTTCCCTACGAAACAGGGAAAGGATCCCTCATCTCAAGCTAGGAAGCGGAAACGGGGCACACCTGGATGTGTGCGGGACCCCACGTGCTTCCTCACGAGTGGAGACGGGTTGTCGGGGAACTTCTCGACTTGCAGCAAGGGTGTGAAGGACCCTTTGGAAGTTCCAGTGGTTAGATGTGATTGGCCTCGAGAAGCCTCAGCGGAAATGGGCCTCATCTCGCCAGGAGGGCAAAACCTCCTGGATTTTCTCGAGTTGCGGCAGGTGCTCTCGACTTACGACGGGGACCTCAGGGACCCGCTCTGGAGGCCTCAGGAAAGGCCAGTCCCCATGCGAGTTCCTCGGGGGCCTCTCGGGATTCCTCTCCCGTCGATGCCGGGGCCTAAAACCTTGTGTGGAGTCGGGGCCGGAACCTGAGGATTCCTCTCCAGTGCTGACATGGATCTTGGGGTACTTCTGGAGTCTCCCCAGGGGAGTCAGTCCTCGTCTCGAATGCGGGCATGCACTTGCGCTTTCCTCCAGTGCGGTAGCAGCAGTGTCACGCAGTCCGCCGCGTGGATCAAAGGATCTATGGTTTTCCCTCGAGTCTTTCCCACGAGGCTTTCCCACGAGGTTTTCCCACAGGGCTGTCCCACGTGCACACGTGGTGGGAGTCGATCCTCGGCTTGAACGTCAAGGCAGTGCAGGGAAAACAGGTTCCTCTGGAATGGACTGACACATCTGGGGGACTCTTGGAATGGTGGCACGACCCTGGAGTTCCTCTCGCCTTTCCTGTGGAGAGCGCCTCCTCTTGAGATGCGACGGGAACGCCGGGAATTCTTTCCCTACGAAACAGGGAAAGGATCCCTCATCTCGGGTTAGGAGGCGGAAACGGGGCTCCCCTGGATGTGTGCGCGACCCTCGTGCTTCCTCTCGAGTGCAGACGGGTATATCGGGGAACTTCTTGAGTTGCAGCAAGGGTGTGAAGGACCCTTTGGAAGTTCCAGTGGTTAGATGTGATTAGCCTCGAGAAGCCTCAGCGGAAATGTGCCTCATCTCGCCTGGAGGGCAAAACCTCCTGGATTTTCTCGAGTTGCGGCAGGTGCTCTCGACTTACGACGGGGACCTCAGGGACCCGCTCTGTTGGCCTCAGGAAAGGCCAGTCCCCATGCGAGTTCCTCGGGGGCCTCTCGGGATTCCTCTCCCGTCGATGCCGGGGCCTGAGACCTTGTGTGGAGTCGGGGCCGGAACCTGAGGATTCCTCTCCAGTGCTGACATGGATCTTGGGGTACTTCTGGAGTCTCCCCAGGGGAGTCAGTCCTCGTCTCGAATGCGGGCATGCACTTGTGCTTTCCTCCAGAGCGGTAGCAGCAGTGTCACGCAGTCCGCCGCGTGGATCAAAGGATCTATGTTTTTCCCTCGAGTCTTTCCCACGAGGCTTTCCCACGAGGCTTTCCCACAGGGCTGTCCCACGTGCACACGTGGGGGAGTCGATCCTCGGCTTGAACGTCAAGGCAGTGCAGGGAGAACAGGTTCCTCTGGAATGGACTGACACATCTGGGGGACTCTTGGAATGGTGGCACGACCCTGGAGTTCCTCTCGCCTTTCCTGTGGAGAGCGCCTCCTCTTGAGATGCGACGGGAACGCCGGGAATTCTTTCCCTACGAAACAGGGAAAGGATCCCTCATCTCGAGCTAGGAGGCGGAAACGGGGCTCCCCTGGATGTTTGCGGGACCCTCGTGCTTCCTCTCGAGTGGAGACGGGTATGTCGGGGAACTTCTTGAGTTGCAGCAAGGGTGGGAAGGACCCTTTGGATGTTCCAGTGGTTAGATGTGTTTAGCCTCGAGAAGCCTCAGCGGAAATGGGCCTCATCTCGCCTGGAGGGCAAAACCTCCTGGATTTTCTCGAGTTGCGGCAGGTGCTCTCGACTTACGACGGGGACCTCAGGGACCCGCTCTGGTGGCCTCAGGAAAGGCCAGTCCCCATGCGAGTTCCTCGGGGCCTCTCGGGATTCCTCTCCCGTCGATGCCGGGGCCTAAGATCTTGTGTGGAGTCGGGGCCGGATCCTGAGGATTCCTCTCCAGTGCTGACATGGATCTTGGGGTACTTCTGGAGTCTCCCCAGGGGAGTCAGTCCTCGTCTCGAATGCGGGCATGCACTTGCGCTTTCCTCCAGAGCGGTAGCAGCAGTGTCACGCAGTCCGCCGCGTGGATCAATGGATCTATGGTTTTCCCTCGAGTCTTTCCCACGAGGCTTTCCCACGAGGCTTTCCCACGAGGCTTTCACACAGGGCTGTCCCACGTGCATACGTGGTGGGAGTCGATCCTCGGCTTGAACGTCAAGGCAGTGCAGGGAAAACAGGTTCCTCTGGAATGGACTGACACATCTGGGGGACTCTTGGAATGGTGCCACGACCCTGGAGTTCCTCTCCCCTTTCCTGTGGAGAGCGCCTCCTCTTGAGATGCGACGGGAACGCCGGGAATTCTTTCCCTACGAAACAGGGAAAGGATCCCTCATCTCGAGCTAGGAGGCGGAAACGGGGCTCCCCTGGATGTGTGCGGCACCCCACGTGCTTCCTCTCGAGTGGACACGGGTATGTCGGGGAACTTCTTGAGTTGCAGCAAGGGTGTGAAGGACCCTTTGGAAGTTCGAGTGGTTAGATGTGATTAGCCTCGAGAAGCCTCAGCGGAAATGGGCCTCATCTCGCCTGGAGGTCAAAACCTCCTGGATTTTCTCGAGTTGCGGCAGGTGATCTCGACTTACGACGGGGACCTCGGGGACCCGCTCTGGTGGCCTCAGGAAAGGCCAGTCCCCATGCGAGTTCCTCGGGGGCCTCTCAGGTTTCCTCTCCCGGCGATGCCGGGGCCTAAGACCTTGTGTGGAGTCGGGGCCGGAACCTGAGGATTCCTCTCCAGTGCTGACATGGATCTTGGGGTACTTCTGGAGTCTCCCCAGGGGAGTCAGTCCTCGTCTCGAATGCGGGCATGCACTTGCGCTTTCCCCCAGAGCGGTAGCAGCAGTTTCACGCATTCCGCCGCTTGGTCAAAGGATCTATGGTTTTCCCTCGAGTCTTTCACACGAGGCTTTCCCACGAGGCTTTCCCACAGGGCTGTCCCACGTGCACAAGTGTTGGGAGTCGATCCTCGGCTTGAACGTCAAGGCAGCGCAGGGAAAACAGGTTCCTCAGGAATGGACTGACACATCTGGGGGACTCTTGGAATGGTGGCATGACCCTGGAGTTCCTCTCGCCTTTCCTGTGGAGAGCGCCTCCTCTTGAGATGCGACGGGAACGCCGGGAATTCTTTCCCTACGAAACAGGGAAAGGATCCCTCATCTCGAGCTAGGAGGCGGAAACGGGGCTCCCCTGGATGTGTGCGGGACCCTCGTGCTTCCTCTCGAGTGGAGACGGGTATGTCGGGGAACCTCTTGAGTTGCAGCAAGGGTGTGAAGGACCTTTTGGAAGTTCCAGTGGTTAGATGTGATTAGCCACGAGAAGCCTCAGCGGAAATGGGCCTCATCTCGCCTGGAGGGCAAACCTCCTGGATTTTCTCGAGTTGGGGCAGGTGCTCTCGACTTACGACGGGGACCTCAGGGACCCGCTCTGGTGGCCTCAGGAAAGGCCAGTCCCCATGCGAGTTTCTCGGGGGCCTCTCGGGATTCCTCTCCCGTCGATGCCGGGGCCTAAGACCTTGTGTGGAGTCGGGGCCGGAACCTGAGGATTCCATTCCAGTGCTGACATGGATCTTGGGGTACTTCTGGAGTCTCCCCAGGGGAGTCAGTCCTCGTCTCGAATGCGGCATGCACTTGCGCTTTCCTCCAGAGCGGTAGCAGCAGTGTCAGGCAGTCCGCCTCTTAGATCAAAGGATCTATGGTTTTCCCTCGAGTCTTTCCCACGATGCTTTCCCACGAGGCTTTCCCACAGGGCTGTCCCACGTTCACACGTGGTGGGAGTCGATCCTCGGCTTGAACGTCAAGGCAGTGCAGGGAAAACAGGTTCCTCTGGAATGGACTGACACATCTGGGGGACTCTTGGAATGGTGGCAGGACCCTGGAGTTCCTCTCGCCTTTCCTGTGGAGTGCGCCTCCTCTTGAGATGCGACGGGAACGCCGGAAATTCTTTCCCTACGAAACAGGGAAAGGATCACTCATCTCGAGCTAGGAGGCGGAAACGGGGCTCCCCTGGATGTGTGCGGGACCCCACGGGCTTCCTCTCGAGTGGAGACGAGTATGTCGGGGAACTTCTTGAGTTGCAGCAAGGGTGTGAAGGACCCTTAGGAAGTTCCAGTGGTTAGATGTGATTAGCCTCGAGAAGCCTCAGCAGAAATGGGCCTCATCTCGCCTGGAGGGAAAAAAATTCCTGGATTTTCTCGAGTTGCGGCAGGTGCTCTCGACTTACAACGGGGACCTCAGGGACCCGCTCTGGTGGACTCAGGAAAGGCCAGTCCCCATGCGAGTTCCTCGGGGGCCGCTCAGGATTCCTCTCCCGTCGATGCCGGGGCCTAAGACCTTGTGTGGAGTCGGGGCCGGAACCTGAGGATTCCTCTCCAGTGCTGACATGGATCTTGGGGTACTTCTGGAGTCTCCCCAGGGGAGTCAGTCCTCGTCTCGAATGCGGGCATGCACTTGCGCTTTCCTCCAGAGCGGTAGCAGCAGTGTCACGCAGTCCGCCGCGTGGATCAAAGGATCTATGGTTTTCCCTCGAGTCTTTCCCACGAGGCTTTCCCACGAGGCTTTCCCACAGGGCTGTCCCACGTGCACACGTGGTGGGAGTCGATCCTCGGCTTGAACGTCAAGGCAGTGCAGGGAAAACAGGTTCCTCTGGAATGGACTGACACATCTGGGGGACTCTTGGAATGGTGGCACGACCCTGGAGTTCCTCTCGCCTTTCCTGTGGAGAGCGCCTCCGCTTGAGATGCGACGGGAACGCCGGGAATCTTTCCCTAGGAATCAGGGAAAGGATCCGTCATCCGGAGCTAGGAGGCGGAAACGGGGCTCCCTTGGATGTGTGCGGGACTCCACGTGTTTCCTCTCGAGTGGAGACGGGTAGGTCGGGGAACTTCTTGAATTGCAGTAAGGGTGTGAAGGACCCTTTGGAAGTTCCAGTGGTTAGACGTGATTGGCCTCGAGAAGCCTCAGGGAAAATGGGCCTCATCTCGCCTGGAGGGCAAAACCTCCTGGATTTTCTCGAGTTGCGGCAGGTGCTCTCGACTTACAACGGGGACCTCAGGGACCCGCTCTGGTGGCCTCAAGAAAGGCCAGTCCCCATGCCAGTTTCTCGGGGGCCTCTCCGGATTCCTCTCCCATCGATGCCGGGGCCTAAGACCTTGTGTGGAGTGAGGGCCGAAACCTGAGTATTCCTCTCCAGTGCTGACATGGATCTTGGGGTACTTCTGGAGTCTCCCCAGGGGAGTCAGTCCTCGTCTCGAATGCGGGCATGCACTTGCGCTTTCCTCCAGAGCGGTAGCAGCAGTGTCACGCAGTCCGCCGCGTGGATCAAAGGATCTATGTTTTTCCCTCGAGTCTTTCCCACGAGGCTTTCCCACGAGGCTTTCCCACAGGGCTGTCCCACGTGCACACGTGGTGGGAGTCGATCCTCGGCTTGAACGTCAAGGCAGTGCAGGGAAAACAGGTTCCTCTGGAATGGACTGACACATCTGGGGGACTCTTGGAATGGTGGCACGACCCTGGAGTTCCTCTCGCCTTTCCTGTGGAGAGCGCCTCCTCTTGAGATGCGACGGGAACGCCGGGAATTCTTTCCCTACGAAACAGGGAAAGGATCCCTCATCTCGGGTTAGGAGGCGGAAACGGGGCTCCCCTGGATGTGTGCGCGACCCTCGTGCTTCCTCTCGAGTGCAGACGGGTATATCGGGGAACTTCTTGAGTTGCAGCAAGGGTGTGAAGGACCCTTTGGAAGTTCCAGTGGTTAGATGTGATTAGCCTCGAGAAGCCTCAGCGGAAATGTGCCTCATCTCGCCTGGAGGGCAAAACCTCCTGGATTTTCTCGAGTTGCGGCAGGTGCTCTCGACTTACGACGGGGACCTCAGGGACCCGCTCTGTTGGCCTCAGGAAAGGCCAGTCCCCATGCGAGTTCCTCGGGGGCCTCTCGGGATTCCTCTCCCGTCGATGCCGGGGCCTGAGACCTTGTGTGGAGTCGGGGCCGGAACCTGAGGATTCCTCTCCAGTGCTGACATGGATCTTGGGGTACTTCTGGAGTCTCCCCAGGGGAGTCAGTCCTCGTCTCGAATGCGGGCATGCACTTGTGCTTTCCTCCAGAGCGGTAGCAGCAGTGTCACGCAGTCCGCCGCGTGGATCAAAGGATCTATGTTTTTCCCTCGAGTCTTTCCCACGAGGCTTTCCCACGAGGCTTTCCCACAGGGCTGTCCCACGTGCACACGTGGGGGAGTCGATCCTCGGCTTGAACGTCAAGGCAGTGCAGGGAGAACAGGTTCCTCTGGAATGGACTGACATATCTGGGGGACTCTTGGAATGGTGGCACGACCCTGGAGTTCCTCTCGCCTTTCCTGTGGAGAGCGCCTCCTCTTGAGATGCGACGGGAACGCCGGGAATTCTTTCCCTACGAAACAGGGAAAGGATCCCTCATCTCGAGCTAGGAGGCGGAAACGGGGCTCCCCTGGATGTTTGCGGGACCCTCGTGCTTCCTCTCGAGTGGAGACGGGTATGTCGGGGAACTTCTTGAGTTGCAGCAAGGGTGGGAAGGACCCTTTGGATGTTCCAGTGGTTAGATGTGTTTAGCCTCGAGAAGCCTCAGCGGAAATGGGCCTCATCTCGCCTGGAGGGCAAAACCTCCTGGATTTTCTCGAGTTGCGGCAGGTGCTCTCGACTTACGACGGGGACCTCAGGGACCCGCTCTGGTGGCCTCAGGAAAGGCCAGTCCCCATGCGAGTTCCTCGGGGCCTCTCGGGATTCCTCTCCCGTCGATGCCGGGGCCTAAGATCTTGTGTGGAGTCGGGGCCGGATCCTGAGGATTCCTCTCCAGTGCTGACATGGATCTTGGGGTACTTCTGGAGTCTCCCCAGGGGAGTCAGTCCTCGTCTCGAATGCGGGCATGCACTTGCGCTTTCCTCCAGAGCGGTAGCAGCAGTGTCACGCAGTCCGCCGCGTGGATCAATGGATCTATGGTTTTCCCTCGAGTCTTTCCCACGAGGCTTTCCCACGAGGCTTTCCCACGAGGCTTTCACACAGGGCTGTCCCACGTGCATACGTGGTGGGAGTCGATCCTCGGCTTGAACGTCAAGGCAGTGCAGGGAAAACAGGTTCCTCTGGAATGGACTGACACATCTGGGGGACTCTTGGAATGGTGCCACGACCCTGGAGTTCCTCTCCCCTTTCCTGTGGAGAGCGCCTCCTCTTGAGATGCGACGGGAACGCCGGGAATTCTTTCCCTACGAAACAGGGAAAGGATCCCTCATCTCGAGCTAGGAGGCGGAAACGGGGCTCCCCTGGATGTGTGCGGCACCCCACGTGCTTCCTCTCGAGTGGACACGGGTATGTCGGGGAACTTCTTGAGTTGCAGCAAGGGTGTGAAGGACCCTTTGGAAGTTCGAGTGGTTAGATGTGATTAGCCTCGAGAAGCCTCAGCGGAAATGGGCCTCATCTCGCCTGGAGGTCAAAACCTCCTGGATTTTCTCGAGTTGCGGCAGGTGATCTCGACTTACGACGGGGACCTCGGGGACCCGCTCTGGTGGCCTCAGGAAAGGCCAGTCCCCATGCGAGTTCCTCGGGGGCCTCTCAGGTTTCCTCTCCCGGCGATGCCGGGGCCTAAGACCTTGTGTGGAGTCGGGGCCGGAACCTGAGGATTCCTCTCCAGTGCTGACATGGATCTTGGGGTACTTCTGGAGTCTCCCCAGGGGAGTCAGTCCTCGTCTCGAATGCGGCATGCACTTGCGCTTTCCTCCAGAGCGGTAGCAGCAGTGTCAGGCAGTCCGCCTCTTAGATCAAAGGATCTATGGTTTTCCCTCGAGTCTTTCCCACGATGCTTTCCCACGAGGCTTTCCCACAGGGCTGTCCCACGTTCACACGTGGTGGGAGTCGATCCTCGGCTTGAACGTCAAGGCAGTGCAGGGAAAACAGGTTCCTCTGGAATGGACTGACACATCTGGGGGACTCTTGGAATGGTGGCAGGACCCTGGAGTTCCTCTCGCCTTTCCTGTGGAGTGCGCCTCCTCTTGAGATGCGACGGGAATGCCGGAAATTCTTTCCCTACGAAACAGGGAAAGGATCACTCATCTCGAGCTAGGAGGCGGAAACGGGGCTCCCCTGGATGTGTGCGGGACCCCACGGGCTTCCTCTCGAGTGGAGACGAGTATGTCGGGGAACTTCTTGAGTTGCAGCAAGGGTGTGAAGGACCCTTAGGAAGTTCCAGTGGTTAGATGTGATTAGCCTCGAGAAGCCTCAGCAGAAATGGGCCTCATCTCGCCTGGAGGGAAAAAAATTCCTGGATTTTCTCGAGTTGCGGCAGGTGCTCTCGACTTACAACGGGGACCTCAGGGACCCGCTCTGGTGGACTCAGGAAAGGCCAGTCCCCATGCGAGTTCCTCGGGGGCCGCTCGGGATTCCTCTCCCGTCGATGCCGGGGCCTAAGACCTTGTGTGGAGTCGGGGCCGGAACCTGAGGATTCCTCTCCAGTGCTGACATGGATCTTGGGGTACTTCTGGAGTCTCCCCAGGGGAGTCAGTCCTCGTCTCGAATGCGGGCATGCACTTGCGCTTTCCTCCAGAGCGGTAGCAGCAGTGTCACGCAGTCCGCCGCGTGGATCAAAGGATCTATGGTTTTCCCTCGAGTCTTTCCCACGAGGCTTTCCCACGAGGCTTTCCCACAGGGCTGTCCCACGTGCACACGTGGTGGGAGTCGATCCTCGGCTTGAACGTCAAGGCAGTGCAGGGAAAACAGGTTCCTCTGGAATGGACTGACACATCTGGGGGACTCTTGGAATGGTGGCACGACCCTGGAGTTCCTCTCGCCTTTCCTGTGGAGAGCGCCTCCGCTTGAGATGCGACGGGAACGCCGGGAATCTTTCCCTAGGAATCAGGGAAAGGATCCGTCATCCGGAGCTAGGAGGCGGAAACGGGGCTCCCTTGGATGTGTGCGGGACTCCACGTGTTTCCTCTCGAGTGGAGACGGGTAGGTCGGGGAACTTCTTGAATTGCAGTAAGGGTGTGAAGGACCCTTTGGAAGTTCCAGTGGTTAGACGTGATTGGCCTCGAGAAGCCTCAGGGAAAATGGGCCTCATCTCGCCTGGAGGGCAAAACCTCCTGGATTTTCTCGAGTTGCGGCAGGTGCTCTCGACTTACGACGGGGACCTCAGGGACCCGCTCTGGTGGCCTCAAGAAAGGCCAGTCCCCATGCCAGTTTCTCGGGGGCCTCTCCGGATTCCTCTCCCATCGATGCCGGGGCCTAAGACCTTGTGTGGAGTGAGGGCCGAAACCTGAGTATTCCTCTCCAGTGCTGACATGGATCTTGGGGTACTTCTGGAGTCTCCCCAGGGGAGTCAGTCCTCGTCTCGAATGCGGGCATGCACTTGCGCTTTCCTCCAGAGCGGTAGCAGCAGTGTCACGCAGTCCGCCGCGTGGATCAAAGAATCTATGGATTTCCCTCGAGTCTTTCCCACGAGGCTTTCCCACAGGGCTGTCCCACGTGCACACGTGGTGGGAGTCGATCCTCGGCTTGAACGTCAAGGCAGTGCAGGGAAAACAGGTTCCTCTGGAATGGACTGACACATCTGGGGGACTCTTGGAATGGTGGCACGACCCTGGAGTTCCTCTCGCCTTTCCTGTGGAGAGCGCCTCCTCTTGAGATGCGACGGGAACGCCGGGAATTCTTTCCCTACGAAACAGGGAAAGGATCCCTCATCTCGAGCTAGGAGGCGGAAACGGGGCTCCCCTGGATGTGTGCGGGACCCCACGTGCTTCCTCTCGAGTGGAGACGGGTATGTCGGGGAACTTCTTGAGTTGCAGCAAGGGTGTGAACGACCCTTTGGAAGTTCCAGTGGTTAGACGTGATTAGCCTCGAGAAGCCTCAGCGGAAATGGGCCTCATCTCGCCTGGAGGGCAAAACCTCCTGGATTTTCTCGAGTTGCGGCAGGTGCTCTCGACTTACGACGGGGACCTCAGGGACCCTTTCTGGTGGCCTCAGGAAAGGCCAGTCCCCATGCGAGTTCCTCAGGGGCCTCTCGGGATTCCTCTCCCGTCGATGCCGGGCCCTAAGACCTTGTGTGGAGTCGGGGCCGGAACCTGAGGATTCCTTTCCAGTGCTGACATGGATCTTGGGGTACTTCTGGAGTCTCCCCAGGGGAGTCAGTCCTCGTCTCGAATGCGGCATGCACTTGCGCTTTCCTCCAGAGCGGTAGCAGCAGTGTCAGGCAGTCCGCCTCTTAGATCAAAGGATCTATGGTTTTCCCTCGAGTCTTTCCCACGATGCTTTCCCACGAGGCTTTCCCACAAGGCTGTCCCACGTGCACACGTGGTGGGAGTCGATCCTCGGCTTGAACGTCAAGGCAGTGCAGGGAAAACAGGTTCCTCTGGAATGGACTGACACATCTGGGGGACTCTTGGAATGGTGGCAGGACCCTGGAGTTCCTCTCGCCTTTCCTGTGGAGAGCGCCTCCTCTTGAGATGCGACGGGAACGCCGGGAATTCTTTCCCTACGAAACAGGGAAAGGATCACTCATCTCGAGCTAGGAGGCGGAAACGGAGCTCCCCTGGATGTGTGCGGGACCCCACGGGCTTCCTCTCGAGTGGAGACGAGTATGTCGGGGAACTTCTTTAGTTGCAGCAAGGGTGTGAAGGACCCTTTGGAAGTTCCAGTGGTTAGATGTGATTAGCCTCGAGAAGCCTCAGCGGAAATGGGCCTCATCTCGCCTGAAGGGCAAAACCTCCTGGATTTCCTCGAGTTGCGGCAGGTGCTCTCGACTTACGACGGGGACCTCAGGGACCCGCTCTGGAGGCCTCAGGAAAGGCCAGTCCCCATACGAGTTCCTCGGGGGCCTCTCGGGATTCCACTCCCGTCGATTCCGGGGCCTAAGACCTTGTGTGGAGTCGGGGCCGGAACCTGAGGATTCCTCTCCAGTGCTGACATGGATCTTGGGGTACTTCTGGAGTCTCCCCAGGGGAGTCAGTCCTCGTCTCGAATGCGGGCATGCACTTGCGCTTTGCTCCAGAGCGGTAGCAGCAGTGTCACGCAGTCCGCCGCGTGGATCAAAGGATCTATGGTTTTCCCTCGAGTCTTTCCCACGAGGCTGTCCCACGCGGTTTTCCCAAGGGCTGTCCCACGTACACACGTGGTGGGAGTCGATCCTCGGCTAGAACGTCAAGGCAGTTTAGGGAAAACAGGTTCCTCTGGAATGGACTGACACATCTGGGGTACTCTTGGAATGGTGGCACGACCCTGGAGTTCCTGTCGCCTTTCCTGTGGAGAGCGCCTCCTCTTGAGATGCGATGGGAACCCCGGGAATTCTTTCCCTACGAAACAGGGATAGGATCCTTCACCTCGAACTAGGAGGCGGATACGGGGCTCCCCTGGATGTGTGCGGCACCCCACGTGCTTCCTTTCGAGTGGAGACGGGTATGTCGCGGAACTGCTTGCAGCTAGGGTGTGAAGGACCCTTTGGAAGTTCCAGTGGTTAGATGTGATTAGCCTCGAGAAGCCTCAGCGGAAATGGGCCTCATCTCGCCTGGAGGGCAAAACCTCCTGGATTTTCTCGAGTTGGGGCAGGTGCTCTCGACTTACGACGGGGACCTCAGGGACCCGCTCTGGTGGCCTCAGGAAAGGCCAGTCCCCATGCGAGTTCCTCGGGGGCCTCTCGGGATTCCTCTCCCGTCGATGCCGGGGCCTAAGACCTTGTGTGGAGTCGGGGCCGGAACCTGAGGATTCCTCTCCAGTGCTGACATGGATCTTGGGCTACTTCTGGAGTCTCCCCAGGGGAGTCAGTCCTCGTCTCGAATGCGGGCATGCACTTGCGCTTTCCTCCAGAGCGGTAGCAGCAGTGTCACGCAGTCCGCCGCGTGGATCAAAGGATCTATGGTTTTCCCTCGAGTCTTTCCCACGAGGCTTTCCCACGAGGCTTTCCCACAGGGCTGTCCCACGTGCACACGTGGTGGGAGTCGATCCTCGGCTTGAACGTCAAGGCAGTGCAGGGAAAACAGGTTCCTCTGGAATGGACTGACACATCTGGGGGACTCTTGGAATGGTGGAACGACCCTGGAGTTCCTCTCGCCTTTCCTGTGGAAAGCGCCTCCACTTGAGATGCGACGGGAACGCCGGGAATTCTTTCCCTACTAAACAGGGAAAGGATCCCTCATCTCGAGCTAGGAGGCGGAAACGGGGCTCCCCTGGATGTGTGCGGGACCCTCTTGCTTCCTCTCGAGTGGAGACGGGTATGTCGGGGAACTTCTTGAGTTGCAGAAAGGGTGTGAAGGACACTTTGGAAGTTCCAGTGGTTAGATTTGATTAGCCTCGAGAAGCCTCAGCGGAAATGGGCCTCATCTCGCCTGGAGGGCAAAACCTCCTGGATTTTCTCGAGTTGCGGCAGGTGCTCTCGACATACGACGGGGACCTCAGGGACCCGCTCTGGTGGCCTCAGGAAAGGCCAGTCCCCATGCGAGTTCCTCGGGGGCCTCTCGGGATTCCTCTCCCTTCGATGCCGGGGCCTAAGACCTTGTGTGGAGTCGGGGCCGGAACCTGAGGATTCCTCTCCAGTGCTGACATGGATCTTGGGGTACTTCTGGAGTCTCCCCAGGGGAGTCAGTCCTCGTCTCGAATGCGGGCATGCACTTGCGCTTTCCTCCAGAGCGGTAGCAGCAGTGTCACGCAATCCGCCGCGTGGATCAAAGGATCTATGGTTTTCCCTCGAGTCTTTCCCACGAGGCTTTCCCACGAGGCTTTCCCACAGGGCTGTCCCACGTGCACACGTGGTGGGAGTCGATCCTCATCTTGAACGTCAAGGCAGTGCAGGGAAAACAGATTCCTCTGGAATGGACTGACACATCTGGGGGACTCTTGGAATGGTGGCACGACCCTGGAGTTCCTCTCCACTTTCCTGTGGAGAGCGCCTCCTCTTGAGATGCGACGGGAACGCCGGGAATTCTTTCCCTACGAAACAGGGAAAGGATCCCTCATCTCGAGCTAGGAGGCGGAAACGGGGCTCCCCTGGATGTGTGCGGGACCCTCGTGCTTCCTCTCGAGTGGAGACGGGTATGTCGGGGAACTTCTTGAGTTGCAGCAAGGGTGAGAAGGACCCTTTGGATGTTCCAGTGGTTAGATGTGATTAGCCTCGAGAAGCCTCAGCGGAAATGGGCCTCATCTCGCCTGGAGGGCAAAACCTCCTGGATTTTCTCGAGTTGCGGCAGGTGCTCTCGACTAACGACGGGGACCTCAGGGACCCGCTCTGGTGGCCTCAGGAAAGGCCAGTCCCCATGCGAGTTCCTCGGGGGCCTCTCGGGATTCCTCTCCCGTCGATGCCGGGGCCTAAAACCTTGTGTGGAGTCGGGGCCGGAACCTGAGGATTCCTCTCCAGTGCTGACATGGATCTTGGGGTACTTCTGGAGTCTCCCCAGGGGAGTCAGTCCTCGTCTCGAATGCGGGCATGCACTTGCGCTTTCCTCCAGTGCGGTAGCAGCAGTGTCACGCAGTCCGCCGCGTGGATCAAAGGATCTATGGTTTTCCCTCGAGTCTTTCCCACGAGGCTTTCCCACGAGGTTTTCCCACAGGGCTGTCCCACGTGCACACGTGGTGGGAGTCGATCCTCGGCTTGAACGTCAAGGCAGTGCAGGGAAAACAGGTTCCTCTGGAATGGACTGACACATCTGGGGGACTCTTGGAATGGTGGCACGACCCTGGAGTTCCTCTCGCCTTTCCTGTGGAGAGCGCCTCCTCTTGAGATGCGACGGGAACGCCGGGAATTCTTTCCCTACGAAACAGGGAAAGGATCCCTCATCTCGGGTTAGGAGGCGGAAACGGGGCTCCCCTGGATGTGTGCGCGACCCTCGTGCTTCCTCTCGAGTGCAGACGGGTATATCGGGGAACTTCTTGAGTTGCAGCAAGGGTGTGAAGGACCCTTTGGAAGTTCCAGTGGTTAGATGTGATTAGCCTCGAGAAGCCTCAGCGGAAATGTGCCTCATCTCGCCTGGAGGGCAAAACCTCCTGGATTTTCTCGAGTTGCGGCAGGTGCTCTCGACTTACGACGGGGACCTCAGGGACCCGCTCTGTTGGCCTCAGGAAAGGCCAGTCCCCATGCGAGTTCCTCGGGGGCCTCTCGGGATTCCTCTCCCGTCGATGCCGGGGCCTGAGACCTTGTGTGGAGTCGGGGCCGGAACCTGAGGATTCCTCTCCAGTGCTGACATGGATCTTGGGGTACTTCTGGAGTCTCCCCAGGGGAGTCAGTCCTCGTCTCGAATGCGGGCATGCACTTGTGCTTTCCTCCAGAGCGGTAGCAGCAGTGTCACGCAGTCCGCCGCGTGGATCAAAGGATCTATGTTTTTCCCTCGAGTCTTTCCCACGAGGCTTTCCCACGAGGCTTTCCCACAGGGCTGTCCCACGTGCACACGTGGGGGAGTCGATCCTCGGCTTGAACGTCAAGGCAGTGCAGGGAGAACAGTTTCCTCTGGAATGGACTGACACATCTGGGGGACTCCTGGAATGGTGGCACGACCCTGGAGTTCCTCTCGCCTTTCCTGTGGAGAGCGCCTCCTCCTGAGATGCGACGGGAACGCCGGGAATTCTTTCCCTACGAAACAGGGAAAGGATCCCTCATCTCGAGCTAGGAGGCGGAAACGGGGCTCCCCTGGATGTTTGCGGGACCCTCGTGCTTCCTCTCGAGTGGAGACGGGTATGTCGGGGAACTTCTTGAGTTGCAGCAAGGGTGGGAAGGACCCTTTGGATGTTCCAGTGGTTAGATGTGTTTAGCCTCGAGAAGCCTCAGCGGAAATGGGCCTCATCTCGCCTGGAGGGCAAAACCTCCTGGATTTTCTCGAGTTGCGGCAGGTGCTCTCGACTTACGACGGGGACCTCAGGGACCCGCTCTGGTGGCCTCAGGAAAGGCCAGTCCCCATGCGAGTTCCTCGGGGCCTCTCGGGATTCCTCTCCCGTCGATGCCGGGGCCTAAGATCTTGTGTGGAGTCGGGGCCGGATCCTGAGGATTCCTCTCCAGTGCTGACATGGATCTTGGGGTACTTCTGGAGTCTCCCCAGGGGAGTCAGTCCTCGTCTCGAATGCGGGCATGCACTTGCGCTTTCCTCCAGAGCGGTAGCAGCAGTGTCACGCAGTCCGCCGCGTGGATCAATGGATCTATGGTTTTCCCTCGAGTCTTTCCCACGAGGCTTTCCCACGAGGCTTTCCCACGAGGCTTTCACACAGGGCTGTCCCACGTGCATACGTGGTGGGAGTCGATCCTCGGCTTGAACGTCAAGGCAGTGCAGGGAAAACAGGTTCCTCTGGAATGGACTGACACATCTGGGGGACTCTTGGAATGGTGCCACGACCCTGGAGTTCCTCTCCCCTTTCCTGTGGAGAGCGCCTCCTCTTGAGATGCGACGGGAACGCCGGGAATTCTTTCCCTACGAAACAGGGAAAGGATCCCTCATCTCGAGCTAGGAGGCGGAAACGGGGCTCCCCTGGATGTGTGCGGCACCCCACGTGCTTCCTCTCGAGTGGACACGGGTATGTCGGGGAACTTCTTGAGTTGCAGCAAGGGTGTGAAGGACCCTTTGGAAGTTCGAGTGGTTAGATGTGATTAGCCTCGAGAAGCCTCAGCGGAAATGGGCCTCATCTCGCCTGGAGGTCAAAACCTCCTGGATTTTCTCGAGTTGCGGCAGGTGATCTCGACTTACGACGGGGACCTCGGGGACCCGCTCTGGTGGCCTCAGGAAAGGCCAGTCCCCATGCGAGTTCCTCGGGGGCCTCTCAGGTTTCCTCTCCCGGCGATGCCGGGGCCTAAGACCTTGTGTGGAGTCGGGGCCGGAACCTGAGGATTCCTCTCCAGTGCTGACATGGATCTTGGGGTACTTCTGGAGTCTCCCCAGGGGAGTCAGTCCTCGTCTCGAATGCGGGCATGCACTTGCGCTTTCCCCCAGAGCGGTAGCAGCAGTTTCAAGCATTCCGCCGCTTGGTCAAAGGATCTATGGTTTTCCCTCGAGTCTTTCACACGAGGCTTTCCCACGAGGCTTTCCCACAGGGCTGTCCCACGTGCACAAGTGTTGGGAGTCGATCCTCGGCTTGAACGTCAAGGCAGCGCAGGGAAAACAGGTTCCTCAGGAATGGACTGACACATCTGGGGGACTCTTGGAATGGTGGCATGACCCTGGAGTTCCTCTCGCCTTTCCTGTGGAGAGCGCCTCCTCTTGAGATGCGACGGGAACGCCGGGAATTCTTTCCCTACGAAACAGGGAAAGGATCCCTCATCTCGAGCTAGGAGGCGGAAACGGGGCTCCCCTGGATGTGTGCGGGACCCTCGTGCTTCCTCTCGAGTGGAGACGGGTATGTCGGGGAACCTCTTGAGTTGCAGCAAGGGTGTGAAGGACCTTTTGGAAGTTCCAGTGGTTAGATGTGATTAGCCTCGAGAAGCCTCAGCGGAAATGGGCCTCATCTCGCCTGGAGGGCAAACCTCCTGGATTTTCTCGAGTTGGGGCAGGTGCTCTCGACTTACGACGGGGACCTCAGGGACCCGCTCTGGTGGCCTCAGGAAAGGCCAGTCCCCATGCGAGTTCCTCGGGGGCCTCTCGGGATTCCTCTCCCGTCGATGCCGGGGCCTAAGACCTTGTGTGGAGTCGGGGCCGGAACCTGAGGATTCCATTCCAGTGCTGACATGGATCTTGGGGTACTTCTGGAGTCTCCCCAGGGGAGTCAGTCCTCGTCTCGAATGCGGCATGCACTTGCGCTTTCCTCCAGAGCGGTAGCAGCAGTGTCAGGCAGTCCGCCTCTTAGATCAAAGGATCTATGGTTTTCCCTCGAGTCTTTCCCACGATGCTTTCCCACGAGGCTTTCCCACAGGGCTGTCCCACGTTCACACGTGGTGGGAGTCGATCCTCGGCTTGAACGTCAAGGCAGTGCAGGGAAAACAGGTTCCTCTGGAATGGACTGACACATCTGGGGGACTCTTGGAATGGTGGCAGGACCCTGGAGTTCCTCTCGCCTTTCCTGTGGAGTGCGCCTCCTCTTGAGATGCGACGGGAACGCCGGAAATTCTTTCCCTACGAAACAGGGAAAGGATCACTCATCTCGAGCTAGGAGGCGGAAACGGGGCTCCCCTGGATGTGTGCGGGACCCCACGGGCTTCCTCTCGAGTGGAGACGAGTATGTCGGGGAACTTCTTGAGTTGCAGCAAGGGTGTGAAGGACCCTTAGGAAGTTCCAGTGGTTAGATGTGATTAGCCTCGAGAAGCCTCAGCAGAAATGGGCCTCATCTCGCCTGGAGGGAAAAAAATTCCTGGATTTTCTCGAGTTGCGGCAGGTGCTCTCGACTTACAACGGGGACCTCAGGGACCCGCTCTGGTGGACTCAGGAAAGGCCAGTCCCCATGCGAGTTCCTCGGGGGCCGCTCGGGATTCCTCTCCCGTCGATGCCGGGGCCTAAGACCTTGTGTGGAGTCGGGGCCGGAACCTGAGGATTCCTCTCCAGTGCTGACATGGATCTTGGGGTACTTCTGGAGTCTCCCCAGGGGAGTCAGTCCTCGTCTCGAATGCGGGCATGCACTTGCGCTTTCCTCCAGAGCGGTAGCAGCAGTGTCACGCAGTCCGCCGCGTGGATCAAAGGATCTATGGTTTTCCCTCGAGTCTTTCCCACGAGGCTTTCCCACGAGGCTTTCCCACAGGGCTGTCCCACGTGCACACGTGGTGGGAGTCGATCCTCGGCTTGAACGTCAAGGCAGTGCAGGGAAAACAGGTTCCTCTGGAATGGACTGACACATCTGGGGGACTCTTGGAATGGTGGCACGACCCTGGAGTTCCTCTCGCCTTTCCTGTGGAGAGCGCCTCCGCTTGAGATGCGACGGGAACGCCGGGAATCTTTCCCTAGGAATCAGGGAAAGGATCCGTCATCCGGAGCTAGGAGGCGGAAACGGGGCTCCCTTGGATGTGTGCGGGACTCCACGTGTTTCCTCTCGAGTGGAGACGGGTAGGTCGGGGAACTTCTTGAATTGCAGTAAGGGTGTGAAGGACCCTTTGGAAGTTCCAGTGGTTAGACGTGATTGGCCTCGAGAAGCCTCAGGGAAAATGGGCCTCATCTCGCCTGGAGGGCAAAACCTCCTGGATTTTCTCGAGTTGCGGCAGGTGCTCTCGACTTACGACGGGGACCTCAGGGACCCGCTCTGGTGGCCTCAAGAAAGGCCAGTCCCCATGCCAGTTTCTCGGGGGCCTCTCCGGATTCCTCTCCCATCGATGCCGGGGCCTAAGACCTTGTGTGGAGTGAGGGCCGAAACCTGAGTATTCCTCTCCAGTGCTGACATGGATCTTGGGGTACTTCTGGAGTCTCCCCAGGGGAGTCAGTCCTCGTCTCGAATGCGGGCATGCACTTGCGCTTTCCTCCAGAGCGGTAGCAGCAGTGTCACGCAGTCCGCCGCGTGGATCAAAGGATCTATGGATTTCCCTCGAGTCTTTCCCACGAGGCTTTCCCACGAGCCTTTCCACAGGGCTGTCCCACGTGCACACGTGGTGGGAGTCGATCCTCGGCTTGAACGTCAAGGCAGTGCAGGGAAAACAGGTTCCTCTGGAATGGACTGACACATCAGGGGGACTCTTTGAATGGTGGCACGACCCAGGAATTCCTCTCGCCTTTCCTGTGGAGAGCGCCTCCTCTTGAGATGCGACGGGAACACCGGGAATTCTTTCCCTACGAAAGAGAGAAGGATCCCTCATCTCGAGCTAGGAGGCGGAAACGGTGCTCCCCTGGATGTGTGCGGGACCCTCGTGCTTCCTCTCGAGTGGAGACGGGTATGTCGGGGAACTTCGTGAGTTGCAGCAAGGGTGTGAAGGACCCTTTGGAAGTTCCAGTGGTTAGACGTGATTAGCCTCGAGAAGCCTCAACGGAAATGGGCCTCATCTCGCCTGAAGGGCAAAACCTCCTGGATTTTCTCGAGTTGCGGCAGGTGCTCTCGACTTACGACGGGGACCAGAGGGACCCGCTCTGGAGGCCTCAGGAAAGGGCAGTCCCCATGCGAGTTCCTCGGGGGCCTCTCGGGATTCCTCTCCCGTCGATGCCGGGGCCTAAGACCTTGTGTGGAGTCGGGGCCGGAACCTGAGGATTCCTCTCCAGTGCTGACATGGATCTTGGGGTACTTCTGGAGTCTCCCCAGGGGAGTCAGTCCTCGTCTCGAATGCGGGCATGCACTTGCGCTTTCCTCCAGAGCGGTAGCAGCAGTGTCACGCAGTCCGCCGCGTGCATCAAAGGATCTATGGTTTTCCCTCGAGTCTTTCCCACGAGGCTTTCCCACGAGGCTTTCCCACAGGGCTGTCCCACGTGCACACGTGGTGGGAGTCGATCCTCGGCTTGAACGTCAAGGCAGTGCAGGGAAAACAGGTTCCTCTGGAATGGACTGACACATCTGGGGGACTCTTGGAATGGTGGCACGACCCTGGAGTTCCTCTCGCCTTTCCTGTGGAGAGCGCCTCCTCTTGAGATGCGACGGGAACGCCGGGAATCTTTCCCTAGGAATCAGGGAAAGGATCCGTCATCCGGAGTTAGGAGGCGGAAACGGGGCTCCCCTGGATGTGTGCGGGACTCCACGTGTTTCCTCTCGAGTGGAGACGGGTAGGTCGGGGAACTTCTTGAATTGCAGCAAGGGTGTGAAGGACCCTTTGGAAGTTCCAGTGGTTAGACGTGATTGGCCTCGAGAAGCCTCAGCGGAAATGGGCCTCATCTCGCCTGGAGGGCAAAACCTCCTGGATTTTCTCGAGTTGCGGCAGGTGCTCTCGACTTACGACGGGGACCTCAGGGACCCGCTCTGGTGGCCTCAGGAAAGGCCAGTCCCCATGCCAATTCCTCGGGGGCCTCTCGGGATTCCTTTCCCGTCGATGCCGGGGCCTAAGACCTTGTGTGGTGTCGGGGCCGGAACCTGAGGATTCCTCTCCAGTGCTGACATGGATCTTGGGGTACTTCTGGAGTCTCCCCAGGGGAGTCAGTCCTCGTCTCGAATGCGGGCATGCACTTGCGCTTTCCTCCAGAGCGGTAGCAGCAGTGTCACGCAGTCCGCCGCGTGGATCAAAGAATCTATGGATTTCCCTCGAGTCTTTCCCACGAGGCTTTCCCACAGGGCTGTCCCACGTGCACACGTGGTGGGAGTCGATCCTCGGCTTGAACGTCAAGGCAGTGCAGGGAAAACAGGTTCCTCTGGAATGGACTGACACATCTGGGGGACTCTTGGAATGGTGGCACGACCCTGGAGTTCCTCTCGCCTTTCCTGTGGAGAGCGCCTCCTCTTGAGATGCGACGGGAACGCCGGGAATTCTTTCCCTACGAAACAGGGAAAGGATCCCTCATCTCGAGCTAGGAGGCGGAAACGGGGCTCCCCTGGATGTGTGCGGGACCCCACGTGCTTCCTCTCGAGTGGAGACGGGTATGTCGGGGAACTTCTTGAGTTGCAGCAAGGGTGTGAACGACCCTTTGGAAGTTCCAGTGGTTAGACGTGATTAGCCTCGAGAAGCCTCAGCGGAAATGGGCCTCATCTCGCCTGGAGGGCAAAACCTCCTGGATTTTCTCGAGTTGCGGCAGGTGCTCTCGACTTACGACGGGGACCTCAGGGACCCTTTCTGGTGGCCTCAGGAAAGGCCAGTCCCCATGCGAGTTCCTCAGGGGCCTCTCGGGATTCCTCTCCCGTCGATGCCGGGCCCTAAGACCTTGTGTGGAGTCGGGGCCGGAACCTGAGGATTCCTTTCCAGTGCTGACATGGATCTTGGGGTACTTCTGGAGTCTCCCCAGGGGAGTCAGTCCTCGTCTCGAATGCGGCATGCACTTGCGCTTTCCTCCAGAGCGGTAGCAGCAGTGTCAGGCAGTCCGCCTCTTAGATCAAAGGATCTATGTTTTTCCCTCGAGTCTTTCCCACGATGCTTTCCCACGAGGCTTTCCCACAAGGCTGTCCCACGTGCACACGTGGTGGGAGTCGATCCTCGGCTTGAACGTCAAGGCAGTGCAGGGAAAACAGGTTCCTCTGGAATGGACTGACACATCTGGGGGACTCTTGGAATGGTGGCAGGACCCTGGAGTTCCTCTCGCCTTTCCTGTGGAGAGCGCCTCCTCTTGAGATGCGACGGGAACGCCGGGAATTCTTTCCCTACGAAACAGGGAAAGGATCACTCATCTCGAGCTAGGAGGCGGAAACGGAGCTCCCCTGGATGTGTGCGGGACCCCACGGGCTTCCTCTCGAGTGGAGACGAGTATGTCGGGGAACTTCTTTAGTTGCAGCAAGGGTGTGAAGGACCCTTTGGAAGTTCCAGTGGTTAGATGTGATTAGCCTCGAGAAGCCTCAGCGGAAATGGGCCTCATCTCGCCTGAAGGGCAAAACCTCCTGGATTTCCTCGAGTTGCGGCAGGTGCTCTCGACTTACGACGGGGACCTCAGGGACCCGCTCTGGAGGCCTCAGGAAAGGCCAGTCCCCATACGAGTTCCTCGGGGGCCTCTCGGGATTCCACTCCCGTCGATTCCGGGGCCTAAGACCTTGTGTGGAGTCGGGGCCGGAACCTGAGGATTCCTCTCCAGTGCTGACATGGATCTTGGGGTACTTCTGGAGTCTCCCCAGGGGAGTCAGTCCTCGTCTCGAATGCGGGCATGCACTTGCGCTTTGCTCCAGAGCGGTAGCAGCAGTGTCACGCAGTCCGCCGCGTGGATCAAAGGATCTATGGTTTTCCCTCGAGTCTTTCCCACGAGGCTGTCCCACGCGGTTTTCCCAAGGGCTGTCCCACGTACACACGTGGTGGGAGTCGATCCTCGGCTAGAACGTCAAGGCAGTTTAGGGAAAACAGGTTCCTCTGGAATGGACTGACACATCTGGGGTACTCTTGGAATGGTGGCACGACCCTGGAGTTCCTGTCGCCTTTCCTGTGGAGAGCGCCTCCTCTTGAGATGCGATGGGAACCCCGGGAATTCTTTCCCTACGAAACAGGGATAGGATCCTTCACCTCGAACTAGGAGGCGGAAACGGGGCTCCCCTGGATGTGTGCGGCACCCCACGTGCTTCCTTTCGAGTGGAGACGGGTATGTCGCGGAACTGCTTGCAGCTAGGGTGTGAAGGACCCTTTGGAAGTTCCAGTGGTTAGATGTGATTAGCCTCGAGAAGCCTCAGCGGAAATGGGCCTCATCTCGCCTGGAGGGCAAAACCTCCTGGATTTTCTCGAGTTGGGGCAGGTGCTCTCGACTTACGACGGGGACCTCAGGGACCCGCTCTGGTGGCCTCAGGAAAGGCCAGTCCCCATGCGAGTTCCTCGGGGGCCTCTCGGGATTCCTCTCCCTTCGATGCCGGGGCCTAAGACCTTGTGTGGAGTCGGGGCCGGAACCTGAGGATTCCTCTCCAGTGCTGACATGGATCTTGGGGTACTTCTGGAGTCTCCCCAGGGGAGTCAGTCCTCGTCTCGAATGCGGGCATGCACTTGCGCTTTCCTCCAGAGCGGTAGCAGCAGTGTCACGCAATCCGCCGCGTGGATCAAAGCATCTATGGTTTTCCCTCGAGTCTTTCCCACGAGGCTTTCCCACGAGGCTTTCCCACAGGGCTGTCCCACGTGCACACGTGGTGGGAGTCGATCCTCATCTTGAACGTCAAGGCAGTGCAGGGAAAACAGGTTCCTCTGGAATGGACTGACACATCTGGGGGACTCTTGGAATGGTGGCACGACCCTGGAGTTCCTCTCCACTTTCCTGTGGAGAGCGCCTCCTCTTGAGATGCGACGGGAACGCCGGGAATTCTTTCCCTACGAAACAGGGAAAGGATCCCTCATCTCGAGCTAGGAGGCGGAAACGGGGCTCCCCTGGATGTGTGCGGGACCCTCGTGCTTCCTCTCGAGTGGAGACGGGTATGTCGGGGAACTTCTTGAGTTGCAGCAAGGGTGAGAAGGACCCTTTGGATGTTCCAGTGGTTAGATGTGATTAGCCTCGAGAAGCCTCAGCGGAAATGGGCCTCATCTCGCCTGGAGGGCAAAACCTCCTGGATTTTCTCGAGTTGCGGCAGGTGCTCTCGACTAACGACGGGGACCTCAGGGACCCGCTCTGGTGGCCTCAGGAAAGGCCAGTCCCCATGCGAGTTCCTCGGGGGCCTCTCGGGATTCCTCTCCCGTCGATGCCGGGGCCTAAAACCTTGTGTGGAGTCGGGGCCGGAACCTGAGGATTCCTCTCCAGTGCTGACATGGATCTTGGGGTACTTCTGGAGTCTCCCCAGGGGAGTCAGTCCTCGTCTCGAATGCGGGCATGCACTTGCGCTTTCCTCCAGTGCGGTAGCAGCAGTGTCACGCAGTCCGCCGCGTGGATCAAAGGATCTATGGTTTTCCCTCGAGTCTTTCCCACGAGGCTTTCCCACGAGGTTTTCCCACAGGGCTGTCCCACGTGCACACGTGGTGGGAGTCGATCCTTGGCTTGAACGTCAAGGCAGTGCAGGGAAAACAGGTTCCTCTGGAATGGACTGACACATCTGGGGGACTCTTGGAATGGTGGCACGACCCTGGAGTTCCTCTCGCCTTTCCTGTGGAGAGCGCCTCCTCTTGAGATGCGACGGGAACGCCGGGAATTCTTTCCCTACGAAACAGGGAAAGGATCCCTCATCTCGGGTTAGGAGGCGGAAACGGGGCTCCCCTGGATGTGTGCGCGACCCTCGTGCTTCCTCTCGAGTGCAGACGGGTATATCGGGGAACTTCTTGAGTTGCAGCAAGGGTGTGAAGGACCCTTTGGAAGTTCCAGTGGTTAGATGTGATTAGCCTCGAGAAGCCTCAGCGGAAATGTGCCTCATCTCGCCTGGAGGGCAAAACCTCCTGGATTTTCTCGAGTTGCGGCAGGTGCTCTCGACTTACGACGGGGACCTCAGGGACCCGCTCTGTTGGCCTCAGGAAAGGCCAGTCCCCATGCGAGTTCCTCGGGGGCCTCTCGGGATTCCTCTCCCGTCGATGCCGGGGCCTGAGACCTTGTGTGGAGTCGGGGCCGGAACCTGAGGATTCCTCTCCAGTGCTGACATGGATCTTGGGGTACTTCTGGAGTCTCCCCAGGGGAGTCAGTCCTCGTCTCGAATGCGGGCATGCACTTGTGCTTTCCTCCAGAGCGGTAGCAGCAGTGTCACGCAGTCCGCCGCGTGGATCAAAGGATCTATGTTTTTCCCTCGAGTCTTTCCCACGAGGCTTTCCCACGAGGCTTTCCCACAGGGCTGTCCCACGTGCACACGTGGGGGAGTCGATCCTCGGCTTGAACGTCAAGGCAGTGCAGGGAGAACAGGTTCCTCTGGAATGGACTGACACATCTGGGGGACTCTTGGAATGGTGGCACGACCCTGGAGTTCCTCTCGCCTTTCCTGTGGAGAGCGCCTCCTCTTGAGATGCGACGGGAACGCCGGGAATTCTTTCCCTACGAAACAGGGAAAGGATCCCTCATCTCGAGCTAGGAGGCGGAAACGGGGCTCCCCTGGATGTTTGCGGGACCCTCGTGCTTCCTCTCGAGTGGAGACGGGTATGTCGGGGAACTTCTTGAGTTGCAGCAAGGGTGGGAAGGACCCTTTGGATGTTCCAGTGGTTAGATGTGTTTAGCCTCGAGAAGCCTCAGCGGAAATGGGCCTCATCTCGCCTGGAGGGCAAAACCTCCTGGATTTTCTCGAGTTGCGGCAGGTGCTCTCGACTTACGACGGGGACCTCAGGGACCCGCTCTGGTGGCCTCAGGAAAGGCCAGTCCCCATGCGAGTTCCTCGGGGCCTCTCGGGATTCCTCTCCCGTCGATGCCGGGGCCTAAGATCTTGTGTGGAGTCGGGGCCGGATCCTGAGGATTCCTCTCCAGTGCTGACATGGATCTTGGGGTACTTCTGGAGTCTCCCCAGGGGAGTCAGTCCTCGTCTCGAATGCGGGCATGCACTTGCGCTTTCCTCCAGAGCGGTAGCAGCAGTGTAACGCAGTCCGCCGCGTGGATCAATGGATCTATGGTTTTCCCTCGAGTCTTTCCCACGAGGCTTTCCCACGAGGCTTTCCCACGAGGCTTTCACACAGGGCTGTCCCACGTGCATACGTGGTGGGAGTCGATCCTCGGCTTGAACGTCAAGGCAGTGCAGGGAAAACAGGTTCCTCTGGAATGGACTGACACATCTGGGGGACTCTTGGAATGGTGCCACGACCCTGGAGTTCCTCTCCCCTTTCCTGTGGAGAGCGCCTCCTCTTGAGATGCGACGGGAACGCCGGGAATTCTTTCCCTACGAAACAGGGAAAGGATCCCTCATCTCGAGCTAGGAGGCGGAAACGGGGCTCCCCTGGATGTGTGCGGCACCCCACGTGCTTCCTCTCGAGTGGACACGGGTATGTCGGGGAACTTCTTGAGTTGCAGCAAGGGTGTGAAGGACCCTTTGGAAGTTCGAGTGGTTAGATGTGATTAGCCTCGAGAAGCCTCAGCGGAAATGGGCCTCATCTCGCCTGGAGGTCAAAACCTCCTGGATTTTCTCGAGTTGCGGCAGGTGATCTCGACTTACGACGGGGACCTCGGGGACCCGCTCTGGTGGCCTCAGGAAAGGCCAGTCCCCATGCGAGTTCCTCGGGGGCCTCTCAGGTTTCCTCTCCCGGCGATGCCGGGGCCTAAGACCTTGTGTGGAGTCGGGGCCGGAACCTGAGGATTCCTCTCCAGTGCTGACATGGATCTTGGGGTACTTCTGGAGTCTCCCCAGGGGAGTCAGTCCTCGTCTCGAATGCGGGCATGCACTTGCGCTTTCCCCCAGAGCGGTAGCAGCAGTTTCACGCATTCCGCCGCTTGGTCAAAGGATCTATGGTTTTCCCTCGAGTCTTTCACACGAGGCTTTCCCACGAGGCTTTCCCACAGGGCTGTCCCACGTGCACAAGTGTTGGGAGTCGATCCTCGGCTTGAACGTCAAGGCAGCGCAGGGAAAACAGGTTCCTCAGGAATGGACTGACACATCTGGGGGACTCTTGGAATGGTGGCATGACCCTGGAGTTCCTCTCGCCTTTCCTGTGGAGAGCGCCTCCTCTTGAGATGCGACGGGAACGCCGGGAATTCTTTCCCTACGAAACAGGGAAAGGATCCCTCATCTCGAGCTAGGAGGCGGAAACGGGGCTCCCCTGGATGTGTGCGGGACCCTCGTGCTTCCTCTCGAGTGGAGACGGGTATGTCGGGGAACCTCTTGAGTTGCAGCAAGGGTGTGAAGGACCTTTTGGAAGTTCCAGTGGTTAGATGTGATTAGCCACGAGAAGCCTCAGCGGAAATGGGCCTCATCTCGCCTGGAGGGCAAACCTCCTGGATTTTCTCGAGTTGGGGCAGGTGCTCTCGACTTACGACGGGGACCTCAGGGACCCGCTCTGGTGGCCTCAGGAAAGGCCAGTCCCCATGCGAGTTCCTCGGGGGCCTCTCGGGATTCCTCTCCCGTCGATGCCGGGGCCTGAGACCTTGTGTGGAGTCGGGGCCGGAACCTGAGGATTCCTCTCCAGTGCTGACATGGATCTTGGGGTACTTCTGGAGTCTCCCCAGGGGAGTCAGTCCTCGTCTCGAATGCGGGCATGCACTTGTGCTTTCCTCCAGAGCGGTAGCAGCAGTGTCACGCAGTCCGCCGCGTGGATCAAAGGATCTATGTTTTTCCCTCGAGTCTTTCCCACGAGGCTTTCCCACGAGGCTTTCCCACAGGGCTGTCCCACGTGCACACGTGGGGGAGTCGATCCTCGGCTTGAACGTCAAGGCAGTGCAGGGAGAACAGGTTCCTCTGGAATGGACTGACACATCTGGGGGACTCTTGGAATGGTGGCACGACCCTGGAGTTCCTCTCGCCTTTCCTGTGGAGAGCGCCTCCTCTTGAGATGCGACGGGAACGCCGGGAATTCTTTCCCTACGAAACAGGGAAAGGATCCCTCATCTCGAGCTAGGAGGCGGAAACGGGGCTCCCCTGGATGTTTGCGGGACCCTCGTGCTTCCTCTCGAGTGGAGACGGGTATGTCGGGGAACTTCTTGAGTTGCAGCAAGGGTGGGAAGGACCCTTTGGATGTTCCAGTGGTTAGATGTGTTTAGCCTCGAGAAGCCTCAGCGGAAATGGGCCTCATCTCGCCTGGAGGGCAAAACCTCCTGGATTTTCTCGAGTTGCGGCAGGTGCTCTCGACTTACGACGGGGACCTCAGGGACCCGCTCTGGTGGCCTCAGGAAAGGCCAGTTCCCATGCGAGTTCCTCGGGGCCTCTTGGGATTCCTCTCCCGTCGATGCCGGGGCCTAAGATCTTGTGTGGAGTCGGGGCCGGATCCTGAGGATTCCTCTCCAGTGCTGACATGGATCTTGGGGTACTTCTGGAGTCTCCCCAGGGGAGTCAGTCCTCGTCTCGAATGCGGGCATGCACTTGCGCTTTCCTCCAGAGCGGTAGCAGCAGTGTCACGCAGTCCGCCGCGTGGATCAATGGATCTATGGTTTTCCCTCGAGTCTTTCCCACGAGGCTTTCCCACGAGGCTTTCCCACGAGGCTTTCACACAGGGCTGTCCCACGTGCATACGTGGTGGGAGTCGATCCTCGGCTTGAACGTCAAGGCAGTGCAGGGAAAACAGGTTCCTCTGGAATGGACTGACACATCTGGGGGACTCTTGGAATGGTGCCACGACCCTGGAGTTCCTCTCCCCTTTCCTGTGGAGAGCGCCTCCTCTTGAGATGCGACGGGAACGCCGGGAATTCTTTCCCTACGAAACAGGGAAAGGATCCCTCATCTCGAGCTAGGAGGCGGAAACGGGGCTCCCCTGGATGTGTGCGGCACCCCACGTGCTTCCTCTCGAGTGGACACGGGTATGTCGGGGAACTTCTTGAGTTGCAGCAAGGGTGTGAAGGACCCTTTGGAAGTTCGAGTGGTTAGATGTGATTAGCCTCGAGAAGCCTCAGCGGAAATGGGCCTCATCTCGCCTGGAGGTCAAAACCTCCTGGATTTTCTCGAGTTGCGGCAGGTGATCTCGACTTACGACGGGGACCTCGGGGACACGCTCTGGTGGCCTCAGGAAAGGCCAGTCCCCATGCGAGTTCCTCGGGGGCCTCTCAGGTTTCCTCTCCCGGCGATGCCGGGGCCTAAGACCTTGTGTGGAGTCGGGGCCGGAACCTGAGGATTCCTCTCCAGTGCTGACATGGATCTTGGGGTACTTCTGGAGTCTCCCCAGGGGAGTCAGTCCTCGTCTCGAATGCGGGCATGCACTTGCGCTTTCCCCCAGAGCGGTAGCAGCAGTTTCACGCATTCCGCCGCTTGGTCAAAGGATCTATGGTTTTCCCTCGAGTCTTTCACACGAGGCTTTCCCACGAGGCTTTCCCACAGGGCTGTCCCACGTGCACAAGTGTTGGGAGTCGATCCTCGGCTTGAACGTCAAGGCAGCGCAGGGAAAACAGGTTCCTCAGGAATGGACTGACACATCTGGGGGACTCTTGGAATGGTGGCATGACCCTGGAGTTCCTCTCGCCTTTCCTGTGGAGAGCGCCTCCTCTTGAGATGCGACGGGAACGCCGGGAATTCTTTCCCTACGAAACAGGGAAAGGATCCCTCATCTCGAGCTAGGAGGCGGAAACGGGGCTCCCCTGGATGTGTGCGGGACCCTCGTGCTTCCTCTCGAGTGGAGACGGGTATGTCGGGGAACCTCTTGAGTTGCAGCAAGGGTGTGAAGGACCTTTTGGAAGTTCCAGTGGTTAGATGTGATTAGCCACGAGAAGCCTCAGCGGAAATGGGCCTCATCTCGCCTGGAGGGCAAACCTCCTGGATTTTCTCGAGTTGGGGCAGGTGCTCTCGACTTACGACGGGGACCTCAGGGACCCGCTCTGGTGGCCTCAGGAAAGGCCAGTCCCCATGCGAGTTCCTCGGGGGCCTCTCGGGATTCCTCTCCCATCGATGCCGGGGCCTAAGACCTTGTGTGGAGTCGGGGCCGGAACCTGAGGATTCCATTCCAGTGCTGACATGGATCTTGGGGTACTTCTGGAGTCTCCCCAGGGGAGTCAGTCCTCGTCTCGAATGCGGCATGCACTTGCGCTTTCCTCCAGAGCGGTAGCAGCAGTGTCAGGCAGTCCGCCTCTTAGATCAAAGGATCTATGGTTTTCCCTCGAGTCTTTCCCACGATGCTTTCCCACGAGGCTTTCCCACAGGGCTGTCCCACGTTCACACGTGGTGGGAGTCGATCCTCGGCTTGAACGTCAAGGCAGTGCAGGGAAAACAGGTTCCTCTGGAATGGACTGACACATCTGGGGGACTCTTGGAATGGTGGCAGGACCCTGGAGTTCCTCTCGCCTTTCCTGTGGAGTGCGCCTCCTCTTGAGATGCGACGGGAACGCCGGAAATTCTTTCCCTACGAAACAGGGAAAGGATCACTCATCTCGAGCTAGGAGGCGGAAACGGGGCTCCCCTGGATGTGTGCGGGACCCCACGGGCTTCCTCTCGAGTGGAGACGAGTATGTCGGGGAACTTCTTGAGTTGCAGCAAGGGTGTGAAGGACCCTTAGGAAGTTCCAGTGGCTAGATGTGATTAGCCTCGAGAAGCCTCAGCAGAAATGGGCCTCATCTCGCCTGGAGGGAAAAAAATTCCTGGATTTTCTCGAGTTGCGGCAGGTGCTCTCGACTTACCACGGGGACCTCAGGGACCCGCTCTGGTGGCCTCAGGAAAGGCCAGTCCCCATGCGAGTTCCTCGGGGGCCGCTCGGGATTCCTCTCCCGTCGATGCCGGGGCCTAAGACCTTGTGTGGAGTCGGGGCCGGAACCTGAGGATTCCTCTCCAGTGCTGACATGGATCTTGGGGTACTTCTGGAGTCTCCCCAGGGGAGTCAGTCCTCGTCTCGAATGCGGGCATGCACTTGCGCTTTCCTCCAGAGCGGTAGCAGCAGTGTCACGCAGTCCGCCGCGTGGATCAAAGGATCTATGGTTTTCCCTCGAGTCTTTCCCACGAGGCTTTCCCACGAGGCTTTCCCACAGGGCTGTCCCACGTGCACACGTGGTGGGAGTCGATCCTCGGCTTGAACGTCAAGGCAGTGCAGGGAAAACAGGTTCCTCTGGAATGGACTGACACATCTGGGGGACTCTTGGAATGGTGGCACGACCCTGGAGTTCCTCTCGCCTTTCCTGTGGAGAGCGCCTCCGCTTGAGATGCGACGGGAACGCCGGGAATCTTTCCCTAGGAATCAGGGAAAGGATCCGTCATCCGGAGCTAGGAGGCGGAAACGGGGCTCCCTTGGATGTGTGCGGGACTCCACGTGTTTCCTCTCGAGTGGAGACGGGTAGGTCGGGGAACTTCTTGAGTTGCAGCAAGGGTGTGAAGGACCCTTTGGAAGTTCCAGTGGTTAGATGTGATTAGCCTCGAGAAGCCTCAGCGGAAATGTGCCTCATCTCGCCTGGAGGGCAAAACCTCCTGGATTTTCTCGAGTTGCGGCAGGTGCTCTCGACTTACGACGGGGACCTCAGGGACCCGCTCTGTTGGCCTCAGGAAAGGCCAGTCCCCATGCGAGTTCCTCGGGGGCCTCTCGGGATTCCTCTCCCGTCGATGCCGGGGCCTGAGACCTTGTGTGGAGTCGGGGCCGGAACCTGAGGATTCCTCTCCAGTGCTGACATGGATCTTGGGGTACTTCTGGAGTCTCCCCAGGGGAGTCAGTCCTCGTCTCGAATGCGGGCATGCACTTGTGCTTTCCTCCAGAGCGGTAGCAGCAGTGTCACGCAGTCCGCCGCGTGGATCAAAGGATCTATGTTTTTCCCTCGAGTCTTTCCCACGAGGCTTTCCCACGAGGCTTTCCCACAGGGCTGTCCCACGTGCACACGTGGGGGAGTCGATCCTCGGCTTGAACGTCAAGGCAGTGCAGGGAGAACAGGTTCCTCTGGAATGGACTGACACATCTGGGGGACTCTTGGAATGGTGGCACGACCCTGGAGTTCCTCTCGCCTTTCCTGTGGAGAGCGCCTCCTCTTGAGATGCGACGGGAACGCCGGGAATTCTTTCCCTACGAAACAGGGAAAGGATCCCTCATCTCGAGCTAGGAGGCGGAAACGGGGCTCCCCTGGATGTTTGCGGGACCCTCGTGCTTCCTCTCGAGTGGAGACGGGTATGTCGGGGAACTTCTTGAGTTGCAGCAAGGGTGGGAAGGACCCTTTGGATGTTCCAGTGGTTAGATGTGTTTAGCCTCGAGAAGCCTCAGCGGAAATGGGCCTCATCTCGCCTGGAGGGCAAAACCTCCTGGATTTTCTCGAGTTGCGGCAGGTGCTCTCGACTTACGACGGGGACCTCAGGGACCCGCTCTGGTGGCCTCAGGAAAGGCCAGTCCCCATGCGAGTTCCTCGGGGCCTCTCGGGATTCCTCTCCCGTCGATGCCGGGGCCTAAGATCTTGTGTGGAGTCGGGGCCGGATCCTGAGGATTCCTCTCCAGTGCTGACATGGATCTTGGGGTACTTCTGGAGTCTCCCCAGGGGAGTCAGTCCTCCTCTCGAATGCGGGCATGCACTTGCGCTTTCCTCCAGAGCGGTAGCAGCAGTGTCACGCAGTCCGCCGCGTGGATCAATGGATCTATGGTTTTCCCTCGAGTCTTTCCCACGAGGCTTTCCCACGAGGCTTTCCCACGAGGCTTTCACACAGGGCTGTCCCACGTGCATACGTGGTGGGAGTCGATCCTCGGCTTGAACGTCAAGGCAGTGCAGGGAAAACAGGTTCCTCTGGAATGGACTGACACATCTGGGGGACTCTTGGAATGGTGCCACGACCCTGGAGTTCCTCTCCCCTTTCCTGTGGAGAGCGCCTCCTCTTGAGATGCGACGGGAACGCCGGGAATTCTTTCCCTACGAAACAGGGAAAGGATCCCTCATCTCGAGCTAGGAGGCGGAAACGGGGCTCCCCTGGATGTGTGCGGCACCCCACGTGCTTCCTCTCGAGTGGACACGGGTATGTCGGGGAACTTCTTGAGTTGCAGCAAGGGTGTGAAGGACCCTTTGGAAGTTCGAGTGGTTAGATGTGATTAGCCTCGAGAAGCCTCAGCGGAAATGGGCCTCATCTCGCCTGGAGGTCAAAACCTCCTGGATTTTCTCGAGTTGCGGCAGGTGATCTCGACTTACGACGGGGACCTCGGGGACCCGCTCTGGTGGCCTCAGGAAAGGCCAGTCCCCATGCGAGTTCCTCGGGGGCCTCTCAGGTTTCCTCTCCCGGCGATGCCGGGGCCTAAGACCTTGTGTGGAGTCGGGGCCGGAACCTGAGGATTCCTCTCCAGTGCTGACATGGATCTTGGGGTACTTCTGGAGTCTCCCCAGGGGAGTCAGTCCTCGTCTCGAATGCGGGCATGCACTTGCGCTTTCCCCCAGAGCGGTAGCAGCAGTTTCACGCATTCCGCCGCTTGGTCAAAGGATCTATGGTTTTCCCTCGAGTCTTTCACACGAGGCTTTCCCACGAGGCTTTCCCACAGGGCTGTCCCACGTGCACAAGTGTTGGGAGTCGATCCTCGGCTTGAACGTCAAGGCAGCGCAGGGAAAACAGGTTCCTCAGGAATGGACTGACACATCTGGGGGACTCTTGGAATGGTGGCATGACCCTGGAGTTCCTCTCGCCTTTCCTGAGGAGAGCGCCTCCTCTTGAGATGCGACGGGAACGCCGGGAATTCTTTCCCTACGAAACAGGGAAAGGATCCCTCATCTCGAGCTAGGAGGCGGAAACGGGGCTCCCCTGGATGTGTGCGGGACCCTCGTGCTTCCTCTCGAGTGGAGACGGGTATGTCGGGGAACCTCTTGAGTTGCAGCAAGGGTGTGAAGGACCTTTTGGAAGTTCCAGTGGTTAGATGTGATTAGCCACGAGAAGCCTCAGCGGAAATGGGCCTCATCTCGCCTGGAGGGCAAACCTCCTGGATTTTCTCGAGTTGGGGCAGGTGCTCTCGACTTACGACGGGGACCTCAGGGACCCGCTCTGGTGGCCTCAGGAAAGGCCAGTCCCCATGCGAGTTCCTCGGGGGCCTCTCGGGATTCCTCTCCCGTCGATGCCGGGGCCTAAGACCTTGTGTGGAGTCGGGGCCGGAACCTGAGGATTCCATTCCAGTGCTGACATGGATCTTGGGGTACTTCTGGAGTCTCCCCAGGGGAGTCAGTCCTCGTCTCGAATGCGGCATGCACTTGCGCTTTCCTCCAGAGCGGTAGCAGCAGTGTCAGGCAGTCCGCCTCTTAGATCAAAGGATCTATGGTTTTCCCTCGAGTCTTTCCCACGATGCTTTCCCACGAGGCTTTCCCACAGGGCTGTCCCACGTTCACACGTGGTGGGAGTCGATCCTCGGCTTGAACGTCAAGGCAGTGCAGGGAAAACAGGTTCCTCTGGAATGGACTGACACATCTGGGGGACTCTTGGAATGGTGGCAGGACCCTGGAGTTCCTCTCGCCTTTCCTGTGGAGTGCGCCTCCTCTTGAGATGCGACGGGAACGCCGGAAATTCTTTCCCTACGAAACAGGGAAAGGATCACTCATCTCGAGCTAGGAGGCGGAAACGGGGCTCCCCTGGATGTGTGCGGGACCCCACGGGCTTCCTCTCGAGTGGAGACGAGTATGTCGGGGAACTTCTTGAGTTGCAGCAAGGGTGTGAAGGACCCTTAGGAAGTTCCAGTGGTTAGATGTGATTAGCCTCGAGAAGCCTCAGCAGAAATGGGCCTCATCTCGCCTGGAGGGAAAAAAATTCCTGGATTTTCTCGAGTTGCGGCAGGTGCTCTCGACTTACAACGGGGACCTCAGGGACCCGCTCTGGTGGACTCAGGAAAGGCCAGTCCCCATGCGAGTTCCTCGGGGGCCGCTCGGGATTCCTCTCCCGTCGATGCCGGGGCCTAAGACCTTGTGTGGAGTCGGGGCCGGAACCTGAGGATTCCTCTCCAGTGCTGACATGGATCTTGGGGTACTTCTGGAGTCTCCCCAGGGGAGTCAGTCCTCGTCTCGAATGCGGGCATGCACTTGCGCTTTCCTCCAGAGCGGTAGCAGCAGTGTCACGCAGTCCGCCGCGTGGATCAAAGGATCTATGGTTTTCCCTCGAGTCTTTCCCACGAGGCTTTCCCACGAGGCTTTCCCACAGGGCTGTCCCACGTGCACACGTGGTGGGAGTCGATCCTCGGCTTGAACGTCAAGGCAGTGCAGGGAAAACAGGTTCCTCTGGAATGGACTGACACATCTGGGGGACTCTTGGAATGGTGGCACGACCCTGGAGTTCCTCTCGCCTTTCCTGTGGAGAGCGCCTCCGCTTGAGATGCGACGGGAACGCCGGGAATCTTTCCCTAGGAATCAGGGAAAGGATCCGTCATCCGGAGCTAGGAGGCGGAAACGGGGCTTCCTTGGATGTGTGCGGGACTCCACGTGTTTCCTCTCGAGTGGAGACGGGTAGGTCGGGGAACTTCTTGAATTGCAGTAAGGGTGTGAAGGACCCTTTGGAAGTTCCAGTGGTTAGACGTGATTGGCCTCGAGAAGCCTCAGGGAAAATGGGCCTCATCTCGCCTGGAGGGCAAAACCTCCTGGATTTTCTCGAGTTGCGGCAGGTGCTCTCGACTTACGACGGGGACCTCAGGGACCCGCTCTGGTGGCCTCAAGAAAGGCCAGTCCCCATGCCAGTTTCTCGGGGGCCTCTCCGGATTCCTCTCCCATCGATGCCGGGGCCTAAGACCTTGTGTGGAGTGAGGGCCGAAACCTGAGTATTCCTCTCCAGTGCTGACATGGATCTTGGGGTACTTCTGGAGTCTCCCCAGGGGAGTCAGTCCTCGTCTCGAATGCGGGCATGCACTTGCGCTTTCCTCCAGAGCGGTAGCAGCAGTGTCACGCAGTCCGCCGCGTGGATCAAAGGATCTATGGATTTCCCTCGAGTCTTTCCCACGAGGCTTTCCCACGAGCCTTTCCACAGGGCTGTCCCACGTGCACACGTGGTGGGAGTCGATCCTCGGCTTGAACGTCAAGGCAGTGCAGGGAAAACAGGTTCCTCTGGAATGGACTGACACATCAGGGGGACTCTTTGAATGGTGGCACGACCCAGGAATTCCTCTCGCCTTTCCTGTGGAGAGCGCCTCCTCTTGAGATGCGACGGGAACACCGGGAATTCTTTCCCTACGAAAGAGAGAAGGATCCCTCATCTCGAGCTAGGAGGCGGAAACGGGGCTCCCCTGGATGTGTGCGGGACCCTCGTGCTTCCTCTCGAGTGGAGACGGGTATGTCGGGGAACTTCTTGAGTTGCAGCAAGGGTGAGAAGGACCCTTTGGATGTTCCAGTGGTTAGATGTGATTAGCCTCGAGAAGCCTCAGCGGAAATGGGCCTCATCTCGCCTGGAGGGCAAAACCTCCTGGATTTTCTCGAGTTGCGGCAGGTGCTCTCGACTAACGACGGGGACCTCAGGGACCCGCTCTGGTGGCCTCAGGAAAGGCCAGTCCCCATGCGAGTTCCTCGGGGGCCTCTCGGGATTCCTCTCCCGTCGATGCCGGGGCCTAAAACCTTGTGTGGAGTCGGGGCCGGAACCTGAGGATTCCTCTCCAGTGCTGACATGGATCTTGGGGTACTTCTGGAGTCTCCCCAGGGGAGTCAGTCCTCGTCTCGAATGCGGGCATGCACTTGCGCTTTCCTCCAGTGCGGTAGCAGCAGTGTCACGCAGTCCGCCGCGTGGATCAAAGGATCTATGGTTTTCCCTCGAGTCTTTCCCACGAGGCTTTCCCACGAGGTTTTCCCACAGGGCTGTCCCACGTGCACACGTGGTGGGAGTCGATCCTCGGCTTGAACGTCAAGGCAGTGCAGGGAAAACAGGTTCCTCTGGAATGGACTGACACATCTGGGGGACTCTTGGAATGGTGGCACGACCCTGGAGTTCCTCTCGCCTTTCCTGTGGAGAGCGCCTCCTCTTGAGATGCGACGGGAACGCCGGGAATTCTTTCCCTACGAAACAGGGAAAGGATCCCTCATCTCGGGTTAGGAGGCGGAAACGGGGCTCCCCTGGATGTGTGCGCGACCCTCGTGCTTCCTCTCGAGTGCAGACGGGTATATCGGGGAACTTCTTGAGTTGCAGCAAGGGTGTGAAGGACCCTTTGGAAGTTCCAGTGGTTAGATGTGATTAGCCTCGAGAAGCCTCAGCGGAAATGTGCCTCATCTCGCCTGGAGGGCAAAACCTCCTGGATTTTCTCGAGTTGCGGCAGGTGCTCTCGACTTACGACGGGGACCTCAGGGACCCGCTCTGTTGGCCTCAGGAAAGGCCAGTCCCCATGCGAGTTCCTCGGGGGCCTCTCGGGATTCCTCTCCCGTCGATGCCGGGGCCTGAGACCTTGTGTGGAGTCGGGGCCGGAACCTGAGGATTCCTCTCCAGTGCTGACATGGATCTTGGGGTACTTCTGGAGTCTCCCCAGGGGAGTCAGTCCTCGTCTCGAATGCGGGCATGCACTTGTGCTTTCCTCCAGAGCGGTAGCAGCAGTGTCACGCAGTCCGCCGCGTGGATCAAAGGATCTATGTTTTTCCCTCGAGTCTTTCCCACGAGGCTTTCCCACGAGGCTTTCCCACAGGGCTGTCCCACGTGCACACGTGGGGGAGTCGATCCTCGGCTTGAACGTCAAGGCAGTGCAGGGAGAACAGGTTCCTCTGGAATGGACTGACACATCTGGGGGACTCTTGGAATGGTGGCACGACCCTGGAGTTCCTCTCGCCTTTCCTGTGGAGAGCGCCTCCTCTTGAGATGCGACGGGAACGCCGGGAATTCTTTCCCTACGAAACAGGGAAAGGATCCCTCATCTCGAGCTAGGAGGCGGAAACGGGGCTCCCCTGGATGTTTGCGGGACCCTCGTGCTTCCTCTCGAGTGGAGACGGGTATGTCGGGGAACTTCTTGAGTTGCAGCAAGGGTGGGAAGGACCCTTTGGATATTCCAGTGGTTAGATGTGTTTAGCCTCGAGAAGCCTCAGCGGAAATGGGCCTCATCTCGCCTGGAGGGCAAAACCTCCTGGATTTTCTCGAGTTGCGGCAGGTGCTCTCGACTTACGACGGGGACCTCAGGGACCCGCTCTGGTGGCCTCAGGAAAGGCCAGTCCCCATGCGAGTTCCTCGGGGCCTCTCGGGATTCCTCTCCCGTCGATGCCGGGGCCTAAGATCTTGTGTGGAGTCGGGGCCGGATCCTGAGGATTCCTCTCCAGTGCTGACATGGATCTTGGGGTACTTCTGGAGTCTCCCCAGGGGAGTCAGTCCTCGTCTCGAATGTGGGCATGCACTTGCGCTTTCCTCCAGAGCGGTAGCAGCAGTGTCACGCAGTCCGCCGCGTGGATCAATGGATCTATGGTTTTCCCTCGAGTCTTTCCCACGAGGCTTTCCCACGAGGCTTTCCCACGAGGCTTTCACACAGGGCTGTCCCACGTGCATACGTGGTGGGAGTCGATCCTCGGCTTGAACGTCAAGGCAGTGCAGGGAAAACAGGTTCCTCTGGAATGGACTGACACATCTGGGGGACTCTTGGAATGGTGGCAGGACCCTGGAGTTCCTCTCGCCTTTCCTGTGGAGAGCGCCTCCTCTTGAGATGCGACGGGAACGCCGGGAATTCTTTCCCTACGAAACAGGGAAAGGATCCCTCATCTCGAGCTAGGAGGCGGAAACGGGGCTCCCCTGGATGTGTGCGGCACCCCACGTGCTTCCTCTCGAGTGGACACGGGTATGTCGGGGAACTTCTTGAGTTGCAGCAAGGGTGTGAAGGACCCTTTGGAAGTTCGAGTGGTTAGATGTGATTAGCCTCGAGAAGCCTCAGCGGAAATGGGCCTCATCTCGCCTGGAGGTCAAAACCTCCTGGATTTTCTCGAGTTGCGGCAGGTGATCTCGACTTACGACGGGGACCTCGGGGACCCGCTCTGGTGGCCTCAGGAAAGGCCAGTCCCCATGCGAGTTCCTCGGGGGCCTCTCAGGTTTCCTCTCCCGGCGATGCCGGGGCCTAAGACCTTGTGTGGAGTCGGGGCCGGAACCTGAGGATTCCTCTCCAGTGCTGACATGGATCTTGGGGTACTTCTGGAGTCTCCCCAGGGGAGTCAGTCCTCGTCTCGAATGCGGGCATGCACTTGCGCTTTCCCCCAGAGCGGTAGCAGCATTTTCACGCATTCCGCCGCTTGGTCAAAGGATCTATGGTTTTCCCTCGAGTCTTTCACACGAGGCTTTCCCACGAGGCTTTCCCACAGGGCTGTCCCACGTGCACAAGTGTTGGGAGTCGATCCTCGGCTTGAACGTCAAGGCAGCGCAGGGAAAACAGGTTCCTCAGGAATGGACTGACACATCTGGGGGACTCTTGGAATGGTGGCATGACCCTGGAGTTCCTCTCGCCTTTCCTGTGGAGAGCGCCTCCTCTTGAGATGCGACGGGAACGCCGGGAATTCTTTCCCTACGAAACAGGGAAAGGATCCCTCATCTCGAGCTAGGATGCGGAAACGGGGCTCCCCTGGATGTGTGCGGGACCCTCGTGCTTCCTCTCGAGTGGAGACGGGTATGTCGGGGAACCTCTTGAGTTGCAGCAAGGGTGTGAAGGACCTTTTGGAAGTTCCAGTGGTTAGATGTGATTAGCCACGAGAAGCCTCAGCGGAAATGGGCCTCATCTCGCCTGGAGGGCAAACCTCCTGGATTTTCTCGAGTTGGGGCAGGTGCTCTCGACTTACGACGGGGACCTCAGGGACCCGCTCTGGTGGCCTCAGGAAAGGCCAGTCCCCATGCGAGTTCCTCGGGGGCCTCTCGGGATTCCTCTCCCGTCGATGCCGGGGCCTAAGACCTTGTGTGGAGTCGGGGCCGGAACCTGAGGATTCCATTCCAGTGCTGACATGGATCTTGGGGTACTTCTGGAGTCTCCCCAGGGGAGTCAGTCCTCGTCTCGAATGCGGCATGCACTTGCGCTTTCCTCCAGAGCGGTAGCAGCAGTGTCAGGCAGTCCGCCTCTTAGATCAAAGGATCTATGGTTTTCCCTCGAGTCTTTCCCACGATGCTTTCCCACGAGGCTTTCCCACAGGGCTGTCCCACGTTCACACGTGGTGGGAGTCGATCCTCAGCTTGAACGTCAAGGCAGTGCAGGGAAAACAGGTTCCTCTGGAATGGACTGACACATCTGGGGGACTCTTGGAATGGTGGCAGGACCCTGGAGTTCCTCTCGCCTTTCCTGTGGAGTGCGCCTCCTCCTGAGATGCGACGGGAACGCCGGAAATTCTTTCCCTACGAAACAGGGAAAGGATCACTCATCTCGAGCTAGGAGGCGGAAACGGGGCTCCCCTGGATGTGTGCGGGACCCCACGGGCTTCCTCTCGAGTGGAGACGAGTATGTCGGGGAACTTCTTGAGTTGCAGCAAGGGTGTGAAGGACCCTTAGGAAGTTCCAGTGGTTAGATGTGATTAGCCTCGAGAAGCCTCAGCAGAAATGGGCCTCATCTCGCCTGGAGGGAAAAAAATTCCTGGATTTTCTCGAGTTGCGGCAGGTGCTCTCGACTTACAACGGGGACCTCAGGGACCCGCTCTGGTGGACTCAGGAAAGGCCAGTCCCCATGCGAGTTCCTCGGGGGCCGCTCGGGATTCCTCTCCCGTCGATGCCGGGGCCTAAGACCTTGTGTGGAGTCGGGGCCGGAACCTGAGGATTCCTCTCCAGTGCTGACATGGATCTTGGGGTACTTCTGGAGTCTCCCCAGGGGAGTCAGTCCTCGTCTCGAATGCGGGCATGCACTTGCGCTTTCCTCCAGAGCGGTAGCAGCAGTGTCACGCAGTCCGCCGCGTGGATCAAAGGATCTATGGTTTTCCCTCGAGTCTTTCCCACGAGGCTTTCCCACGAGGCTTTCCCACAGGGCTGTCCCACGTGCACACGTGGTGGGAGTCGATCCTCGGCTTGAACGTCAAGGCAGTGCAGGGAAAACAGGTTCCTCTGGAATGGACTGACACATCTGGGGGACTCTTGGAATGGTGGCACGACCCTGGAGTTCCTCTCGCCTTTCCTGTGGAGAGCGCCTCCGCTTGAGATGCGACGGGAACGCCGGGAATCTTTCCCTAGGAATCAGGGAAAGGATCCGTCATCCGGAGCTAGGAGGCGGAAACGGGGCTCCCTTGGATGTGTGCGGGACTCCACGTGTTTCCTCTCGAGTGGAGACGGGTAGGTCGGGGAACTTCTTGAGTTGCAGCAAGGGTGTGAAGGACCCTTTGGAAGTTCCAGTGGTTAGATGTGATTAGCCTCGAGAAGCCTCAGCGGAAATGTGCCTCATCTCGCCTGTAGGGCAAAACCTCCTGGATTTTCTCGAGTTGCGGCAGGTGCTCTCGACTTACGACGGGGACCTCAGGGACCCGCTCTGTTGGCCTCAGGAAAGGCCAGTCCCCATGCGAGTTCCTCGGGGGCCTCTCGGGATTCCTCTCCCGTCGATGCCGGGGCCTGAGACCTTGTGTGGAGTCGGGGCCGGAACCTGAGGATTCCTCTCCAGTGCTGACATGGATCTTGGGGTACTTCTGGAGTCTCCCCAGGGGAGTCAGTCCTCGTCTCGAATGCGGGCATGCACTTGTGCTTTCCTCCAGAGCGGTAGCAGCAGTGTCACGCAGTCCGCCGCGTGGATCAAAGGATCTATGTTTTTCCCTCGAGTCTTTCCCACGAGGCTTTCCCACGAGGCTTTCCCACAGGGCTGTCCCACGTGCACACGTGGGGGAGTCGATCCTCGGCTTGAACGTCAAGGCAGTGCAGGGAGAACAGGTTCCTCTGGAATGGACTGACACATCTGGGGGACTCTTGGAATGGTGGCACGACCCTGGAGTTCCTCTCGCCTTTCCTGTGGAGAGCGCCTCCTCTTGAGATGCGACGGGAACGCCGGGAATTCTTTCCCTACGAAACAGGGAAAGGATCCCTCATCTCGAGCTAGGAGGCGGAAACGGGGCTCCCCTGGATGTTTGCGGGACCCTCGTGCTTCCTCTCGAGTGGAGACGGGTATGTCGGGGAACTTCTTGAGTTGCAGCAAGGGTGGGAAGGACCCTTTGGATGTTCCAGTGGTTAGATGTGTTTAGCCTCGAGAAGCCTCAGCGGAAATGGGCCTCATCTCGCCTGGAGGGCAAAACCTCCTGGATTTTCTCGAGTTGCGGCAGGTGCTCTCGACTTACGACGGGGACCTCAGGGACCCGCTCTGGTGGCCTCAGGAAAGGCCAGTCCCCATGCGAGTTCCTCGGGGCCTCTCGGGATTCCTCTCCCGTCGATGCCGGGGCCTAAGATCTTGTGTGGAGTTGGGGCCGGATCCTGAGGATTCCTCTCCAGTGCTGACATGGATCTTGGGGTACTTCTGGAGTCTCCCCAGGGGAGTCAGTCCTCGTCTCGAATGCGGGCATGCACTTGCGCTTTCCTCCAGAGCGGTAGCAGCAGTGTCACGCAGTCCGCCGCGTGGATCAATGGATCTATGGTTTTCCCTCGAGTCTTTCCCACGAGGCTTTCCCACGAGGCTTTCCCACGAGGCTTTCACACAGGGCTGTCCCACGTGCATACGTGGTGGGAGTCGATCCTCGGCTTGAACGTCAAGGCAGTGCAGGGAAAACAGGTTCCTCTGGAATGGACTGACACATCTGGGGGACTCTTGGAATGGTGGCAGGACCCTGGAGTTCCTCTCGCCTTTCCTGTGGAGAGCGCCTCCTCTTGAGATGCGACGGGAACGCCGGGAATTCTTTCCCTACGAAACAGGGAAAGGATCCCTCATCTCGAGCTAGGAGGCGGAAACGGGGCTCCCCTGGATGTGTGCGGCACCCCACGTGCTTCCTCTCGAGTGGACACGGGTATGTCGGGGAACTTCTTGAGTTGCAGCAAGGGTGTGAAGGACCCTTTGGAAGTTCGAGTGGTTAGATGTGATTAGCCTCGAGAAGCCTCAGCGGAAATGGGCCTCATCTCGCCTGGAGGTCAAAACCTCCTGGATTTTCTCGAGTTGCGGCAGGTGATCTCGACTTACGACGGGGACCTCGGGGACCCGCTCTGGTGGCCTCAGGAAAGGCCAGTCCCCATGCGAGTTCCTCGGGGGCCTCTCAGGTTTCCTCTCCCGGCGATGCCGGGGCCTAAGACCTTGTGTGGAGTCGGGGCCGGAACCTGAGGATTCCTCTCCAGTGCTGACATGGATCTTGGGGTACTTCTGGAGTCTCCCCAGGGGAGTCAGTCCTCGTCTCGAATGCGGGCATGCACTTGCGCTTTCCCCCAGAGCGGTAGCAGCAGTTTCACGCATTCCGCCGCTTGGTCAAAGGATCTATGGTTTTCCCTCGAGTCTTTCACACGAGGCTTTCCCACGAGGCTTTCCCACAGGGCTGTCCCACGTGCACAAGTGTTGGGAGTCGATCCTCGGCTTGAACGTCAAGGCAGCGCAGGGAAAACAGGTTCCTCAGGAATGGACTGACACATCTGGGGGACTCTTGGAATGGTGGCATGACCCTGGAGTTCCTCTCGCCTTTCCTGTGGAGAGCGCCTCCTCTTGAGATGCGACGGGAACGCCGGGAATTCTTTCCCTACGAAACAGGGAAAGGATCCCTCATCTCGAGCTAGGAGGCGGAAACGGGGCTCCCCTGGATGTGTGCGGGACCCTCGTGCTTCCTCTCGAGTGGAGACGGGTATGTCGGGGAACCTCTTGAGTTGCAGCAAGGGTGTGAAGGACCTTTTGGAAGTTCCAGTGGTTAGATGTGATTAGCCACGAGAAGCCTCAGCGGAAATGGGCCTCATCTCGCCTGGAGGGCAAACCTCCTGGATTTTCTCGAGTTGGGGCAGGTGCTCTCGACTTACGACGGGGACCTCAGGGACCCGCTCTGGTGGCCTCAGGAAAGGCCAGTCCCCATGCGAGTTCCTCGGGGGCCTCTCGGGATTCCTCTCCCGTCGATGCCGGGGCCTAAGACCTTGTGTGGAGTCGGGGCCGGAACCTGAGGATTCCATTCCAGTGCTGACATGGATCTTGGGGTACTTCTGGAGTCTCCCCAGGGGAGTCAGTCCTCGTCTCGAATGCGGCATGCACTTGCGCTTTCCTCCAGAGCGGTAGCAGCAGTGTCAGGCAGTCCGCCTCTTAGATCAAAGGATCTATGGTTTTCCCTCGAGTCTTTCCCACGATGCTTTCCCACGAGGCTTTCCCACAGGGCTGTCCCACGTTCACACGTGGTGGGAGTCGATCCTCGGCTTGAACGTCAAGGCAGTGCAGGGAAAACAGGTTCCTCTGGAATGGACTGACACATCTGGGGGACTCTTGGAATGGTGGCAGGACCCTGGAGTTCCTCTCGCCTTTCCTGTGGAGTGCGCCTCCTCTTGAGATGCGACGGGAACGCCGGAAATTCTTTCCCTACGAAACAGGGAAAGGATCACTCATCTCGAGCTAGGAGGCGGAAACGGGGCTCCCCTGGATGTGTGCGGGACCCCACCGGCTTCCTCTCGAGTGGAGACGAGTATGTCGGGGAACTTCTTGAGTTGCAGCAAGGGTGTGAAGGACCCTTAGGAAGTTCCAGTGGTTAGATGTGATTAGCCTCGAGAAGCCTCAGCAGAAATGGGCCTCATCTCGCCTGGAGGGAAAAAAATTCCTGGATTTTCTCGAGTTGCGGCAGGTGCTCTCGACTTACAACGGGGACCTCGGGACCCGCTCTGGTGGACTCAGGAAAGGCCAGTCCCCATGCGAGTTCCTCGGGGGCCGCTCGGGATTCCTCTCCCGTCGATGCCGGGGCCTAAGACCTTGTGTGGAGTCGGGGCCGGAACCTGAGGATTCCTCTCCAGTGCTGACATGGATCTTGGGGTACTTCTGGAGTCTCCCCAGGGGAGTCAGTCCTCGTCTCGAATGCGGGCATGCACTTGCGCTTTCCTCCAGAGCGGTAGCAGCAGTGTCACGCAGTCCGCCGCGTGGATCAAAGGATCTATGGTTTTCCCTCGAGTCTTTCCCACGAGGCTTTCCCACGAGGCTTTCCCACAGGGCTGTCCCACGTGCACACGTGGTGGGAGTCGATCCTCGGCTTGAACGTCAAGGCAGTGCAGGGAAAACAGGTTCCTCTGGAATGGACTGACACATCTGGGGGACTCTTGGAATGGTGGCACGACCCTGGAGTTCCTCTCGCCTTTCCTGTGGAGAGCGCCTCCGCTTGAGATGCGACGGGAACGCCGGGAATCTTTCCCTAGGAATCAGGGAAAGGATCCGTCATCCGGAGCTAGGAGGCGGAAACGGGGCTCCCTTGGATGTGTGCGGGACTCCACGTGTTTCCTCTCGAGTGGAGACGGGTAGGTCGGGGAACTTCTTGAATTGCAGTAAGGGTGTGAAGGACCCTTTGGAAGTTCCAGTGGTTAGACGTGATTGGCCTCGAGAAGCCTCAGGGAAAATGGGCCTCATCTCGCCTGGAGGGCAAAACCTCCTGGATTTTCTCGAGTTGCGGCAGGTGCTCTCGACTTACGACGGGGACCTCAGGGACCCGCTCTGGTGGCCTCAAGAAAGGCCAGTCCCCATGCCAGTTTCTCGGGGGCCTCTCCGGATTCCTCTCCCATCGATGCCGGGGCCTAAGACCTTGTGTGGAGTGAGGGCCGAAACCTGAGTATTCCTCTCCAGTGCTGACATGGATCTTGGGGTACTTCTGGAGTCTCCCCAGGGGAGTCAGTCCTCGTCTCGAATGCGGGCATGCACTTGCGCTTTCCTCCAGAGCGGTAGCAGCAGTGTCACGCAGTCCGCCGCGTGGATCAAAGGATCTATGGATTTCCCTCGAGTCTTTCCCACGAGGCTTTCCCACGAGCCTTTCCACAGGGCTGTCCCACGTGCACACGTGGTGGGAGTCGATCCTCGGCTTGAACATCAAGGCAGTGCAGGGAAAACAGGTTCCTCTGGAATGGACTGACACATCAGGGGGACTCTTTGAATGGTGGCACGACCCAGGAATTCCTCTCGCCTTTCCTGTGGAGAGCGCCTCCTCTTGAGATGCGACGGGAACACCGGGAATTCTTTCCCTACGAAAGAGAGAAGGATCCCTCATCTCGAGCTAGGAGGCGGAAACGGTGCTCCCCTGGATGTGTGCGGGACCCTCGTGCTTCCTCTCGAGTGGAGACGGGTATGTCGGGGAACTTCGTGAGTTGCAGCAAGGGTGTGAAGGACCCTTTGGAAGTTCCAGTGGTTAGATGTGATTAGCCTCGAGAAGCCTCAGCGGAAATGGGCCTCATCTCGCCTGAAGGGCAAAACCTCCTGGATTTTCTCGAGTTGCGGCAGGTGCTCTCGACTTACGACGGGGACCAGAGGGACCCGCTCTGGAGGCCTCAGGAAAGGGCAGTCCCCATGCGAGTTCCTCGGGGGCCTCTCGGGATTCCTCTCCCGTCGATGCCGGGGCCTAAGACCTTGTGTGGAGTCGGGGCCGGAACCTGAGGATTCCTCTCCAGTGCTGACATGGATCTTGGGGTACTTCTGGAGTCTCCCCAGGGGAGTCAGTCCTCGTCTCGAATGCGGGCATGCACTTGCGCTTTCCTCCAGAGCGGTAGCAGCAGTGTCACGCAGTCCGCCGCGTGCATCAAAGGATCTATGGTTTTCCCTCGAGTCTTTCCCACGAGGCTTTCCCACGAGGCTTTCCCACAGGGCTGTCCCACGTGCACACGTGGTGGGAGTCGATCCTCGGCTTGAACGTCAAGGCAGTGCAGGGAAAACAGGTTCCTCTGGAATGGACTGACACATCTGGGGGACTCTTGGAATGGTGGCACGACCCTGGAGTTCCTCTCGCCTTTCCTGTGGAGAGCGCCTCCTCTTGAGATGCGACGGGAACGCCGGGAATCTTTCCCTAGGAATCAGGGAAAGGATCCGTCATCCGGAGCTAGGAGGCGGAAACGGGGCTCCCCTGGATGTGTGCGGGACTCCACGTGTTTCCTCTCGAGTGGAGACGGGTAGGTCGGGGAACTTCTTGAATTGCAGCAAGGGTGTGAAGGACCCTTTGGAAGTTCCAGTGGTTAGACGTGATTGGCCTCGAGAAGCCTCAGCGGAAATGGGCCTCATCTCGCCTGGAGGGCAAAACCTCCTGGATTTTCTCGAGTTGCGGCAGGTGCTCTCGACTTACGACGGGGACCTCAGGGACCCGCTCTGGTGGCCTCAGGAAAGGCCATCCCCATGCCAATTCCTCGGGGGCCTCTCGGGATTCCTTTCCCGTCGATGCCGGGGCCTAAGACCTTGTGTGGTGTCGGGGCCGGAACCTGAGGATTCCTCTCCAGTGCTGACATGGATCCTGGGGTACTTCTGGAGTCTCCCCAGGGGAGTCAGTCCTCGTCTCGAATGCGGGCATGCACTTGCGCTTTCCTCCAGAGCGGTAGCAGCAGTGTCACGCAGTCCGCCGCGTGGATCAAAGAATCTATGGATTTCCCTCGAGTCTTTCCCACGAGGCTTTCCCACAGGGCTGTCCCACGTGCACACGTGGTGGGAGTCGATCCTCGGCTTGAACGTCAAGGCAGTGCAGGGAAAACAGGTTCCTCTGGAATGGACTGACACATCTGGGGGACTCTTGGAATGGTGGCACGACCCTGGAGTTCCTCTCGCCTTTCCTGTGGAGAGCGCCTCCTCTTGAGATGCGACGGGAACGCCGGGAATTCTTTCCCTACGAAACAGGGAAAGGATCCCTCATCTCGAGCTAGGAGGCGGAAACGGGGCTCCCCTGGATGTGTGCGGGACCCCACGTGCTTCCTCTCGAGTGGAGACGGGTATGTCGGGGAACTTCTTGAGTTGCAGCAAGGGTGTGAACGACCCTTTGGAAGTTCCAGTGGTTAGACGTGATTAGCCTCGAGAAGCCTCAGCGGAAATGGGCCTCATCTCGCCTGGAGGGCAAAACCTCCTGGATTTTCTCGAGTTGCGGCAGGTGCTCTCGACTTACGACGGGGACCTCAGGGACCCTTTCTGGTGGCCTCAGGAAAGGCCAGTCCCCATGCGAGTTCCTCAGGGGCCTCTCGGGATTCCTCTCCCGTCGATGCCGGGCCCTAAGACCTTGTGTGGAGTCGGGGCCGGAACCTGAGGATTCCTTTCCAGTGCTGACATGGATCTTGGGGTACTTCTGGAGTCTCCCCAGGGGAGTCAGTCCTCGTCTCGAATGCGGCATGCACTTGCGCTTTCCTCCAGAGCGGTAGCAGCAGTGTCAGGCAGTCCGCCTCTTAGATCAAAGGATCTATGGTTTTCCCTCGAGTCTTTCCCACGATGCTTTCCCACGAGGCTTTCCCACAAGGCTGTCCCACGTGCACACGTGGTGGGAGTCGATCCTCGGCTTGAACGTCAAGGCAGTGCAGGGAAAACAGGTTCCTCTGGAATGGACTGACACATCTGGGGGACTCTTGGAATGGTGGCAGGACCCTGGAGTTCCTCTCGCCTTTCCTGTGGAGAGCGCCTCCTCTTGAGATGCGACGGGAACGCCGGGAATTCTTTCCCTACGAAACAGGGAAAGGATCACTCATCTCGAGCTAGGAGGCGGAAACGGAGCTCCCCTGGATGTGTGCGGGACCCCACGGGCTTCCTCTCGAGTGGAGACGAGTATGTCGGGGAACTTCTTTAGTTGCAGCAAGGGTGTGAAGGACCCTTTGGAAGTTCCAGTGGTTAGATGTGATTAGCCTCGAGAAGCCTCAGCGGAAATGGGCCTCATCTCGCCTGAAGGGCAAAACCTCCTGGATTTCCTCGAGTTGCGGCAGGTGCTCTCGACTTACGACGGGGACCTCGGGGACCCGCTCTGGAGGCCTCAGGAAAGGCCAGTCCCCATACGAGTTCCTCGGGGGCCTCTCGGGATTCCACTCCCGTCGATTCCGGGGCCTAAGACCTTGTGTGGAGTCGGGGCCGGAACCTGAGGATTCCTCTCCAGTGCTGACATAGATCTTGGGGTACTTCTGGAGTCTCCCCAGGGGAGTCAGTCCTCGTCTCGAATGCGGGCATGCACTTGCGCTTTCCTCCAGAGCGGTAGCAGCAGTGTCACGCAGTCCGCCGCGTGGATCAAAGGATCTATGGTTTTCCCTCGAGTCTTTCCCACGAGGCTGTCCCACGCGGTTTTCCCAAGGGCTGTCCCACGTACACACGTGGTGGGAGTCGATCCTCGGCTAGAACGTCAAGGCAGTTTAGGGAAAACAGGTTCCTCTGGAATGGACTGACACATCTGGGGTACTCTTGGAATGGTGGCACGACCCTGGAGTTCCTGTCGCCTTTCCTGTGGAGAGCGCCTCCTCTTGAGATGCGATGGGAACCCCGGGAATTCTTTCCCTACGAAACAGGGATAGGATCCTTCACCTCGAACTAGGAGGCGGATACGGGGCTCCCCTGGATGTGTGCGGCACCCCACGTGCTTCCTTTCGAGTGGAGACGGGTATGTCGCGGAACTGCTTGCAGCTAGGGTGTGAAGGACCCTTTGGAAGTTCCAGTGGTTAGATGTGATTAGCCTCGAGAAGCCTCAGCGGAAATGGGCCTCATCTCGCCTGGAGGGCAAAACCTCCTGGATTTTCTCGAGTTGGGGCAGGTGCTCTCGACTTACGACGGGGACCTCAGGGACCCGCTCTGGTGGCCTCAGGAAAGGCCAGTCCCCATGCGAGTTCCTCGGGGGCCTCTCGGGATTCCTCTCCCGTCGATGCCGGGGCCTAAGACCTTGTGTGGAGTCGGGGCCGGAACCTGAGGATTCCTCTCCAGTGCTGACATGGATCTTGGGCTACTTCTGGAGTCTCCCCAGGGGAGTCAGTCCTCGTCTCGAATGCGGGCATGCACTTGCGCTTTCCTCCAGAGCGGTAGCAGCAGTGTCACGCAGTCCGCCGCGTGGATCAAAGGATCTATGGTTTTCCCTCGAGTCTTTCCCACGAGGCTTTCCCACGAGGCTTTCCCACAGGGCTGTCCCACGTGCACACGTGGTGGGAGTCGATCCTCGGCTTGAACGTCAAGGCAGTGCAGGGAAAACAGGTTCCTCTGGAATGGACTGACACATCTGGGGGACTCTTGGAATGGTGGAACGACCCTGGAGTTCCTCTCGCCTTTCCTGTGGAAAGCGCCTCCACTTGAGATGCGACGGGAACGCCGGGAATTCTTTCCCTACTAAACAGGGAAAGGATCCCTCATCTCGAGCTAGGAGGCGGAAACGGGGCTCCCCTGGATGTGTGCGGACCCTCTTGCTTCCTCTCGAGTGGAGACGGGTATGTCGGGGAACTTCTTGAGTTGCAGCAAGGGTGTGAAGGACACTTTGGAAGTTCCAGTGGTTAGATTTGATTAGCCTCGAGAAGCCTCAGCGGAAATGGGCCTCATCTCGCCTGGAGGGCAAAACCTCCTGGATTTTCTCGAGTTGCGGCAGGTGCTCTCGACATACGACGGGGACCTCAGGGACCCGCTCTGGTGGCCTCAGGAAAGGCCAGTCCCCATGCGAGTTCCTCGGGGGCCTCTCGGGATTCCTCTCCCTTCGATGCCGGGGCCTAAGACCTTGTGTGGAGTCGGGGCCGGAACCTGAGGATTCCTCTCCAGTGCTGACATGGATCTTGGGGTACTTCTGGAGTCTCCCCAGGGGAGTCAGTCCTCGTCTCGAATGCGGGCATGCACTTGCGCTTTCCTCCAGAGCGGTAGCAGCAGTGTCACGCAATCCGCCGCGTGGATCAAAGGATCTATGGTTTTCCCTCGAGTCTTTCCCACGAGGCTTTCCCACGAGGCTTTCCCACAGGGCTGTCCCACGTGCACACGTGGTGGGAGTCGATCCTCATCTTGAACGTCAAGGCAGTGCAGGGAAAACAGGTTCCTCTGGAATGGACTGACACATCTGGGGGACTCTTGGAATGGTGGCACGACCCTGGAGTTCCTCTCCACTTTCCTGTGGAGAGCGCCTCCTCTTGAGATGCGACGGGAACGCCGGGAATTCTTTCCCTACGAAACAGGGAAAGGATCCCTCATCTCGAGCTAGGAGGCGGAAACGGGGCTCCCCTGGATGTGTGCGGGACCCTCGTGCTTCCTCTCGAGTGGAGACGGGTATGTCGGGGAACTTCTTGAGTTGCAGCAAGGGTGAGAAGGACCCTTTGGATGTTCCAGTGGTTAGATGTGATTAGCCTCGAGAAGCCTCAGCGGAAATGGGCCTCATCTCGCCTGGAGGGCAAAACCTCCTGGATTTTCTCGAGTTGCGGCAGGTGCTCTCGACTTACGACGGGGACCTCAGGGACCCGCTCTGGTGGACTCAGGAAAGGCCAGTCCCCATGCGAGTTCCTCGGGGGCCTCTCGGGATTCCTCTCCCGTCGATGCCGGGGCCTAAGACCTTGTGTGGAGTCGGGGCCGGAACCTGAGGATTGCTCTCCAGTGCTGACATGGATCTTGGGGTACTTCTGGAGTCTCCCCAGGGGAGTCAGTCCTCGTCTCGAATGTGGGCATGCACTTGCGCTTTCCTCCAGAGCGGTAGCAGCAGTGTCACGCAGTCCGCCGCGTGGATCAAAGGATCTATGGTTTTCCCTCGAGTCTTTCCCACGAGGCTTTCCCACGAGGCTTTCCCACAGGGCTGTCCCACGTGCACACGTAGTGGGAGTCGATCCTCGGCTTGAACTCAAGGCAGTGCAGGGAAAACAGGTTCCTCTGGAATGGACTGACACATCTGGGGGACTCTTGGAATGGTGGCACGACCCTGGAGTTCCTCTCGCCTTTCCTGTGGAGAGCGCCTCCTCTTGAGATGCGACAGGAACGCCGGGAATTCTTTCCCTACGAAACAGGGAAAGGATCCCTCATCTCGACCTAGGAGGCGGAAACGGGGCTCCCCTGGATGTGTGCGGGACCCTCGTGCTTCCTCTCGAGTGGAGATGGGTATGTCGCGGAACTGCTTGAGTTGCAGCAAGGGTGTGAAGGACCCTTTGGAAGTTCCAGTGGTTAGATGTGATTAGGCTCGAGAAGCCTCAGCGGAAATGGGCCTCATCTCGCCTGAAGGGCAAAACCTCCTGGATTTTCTCGAGTTGCGGCAGGTGCTCTCGACTTACGACGGGGACCTCAGGGACCCGCTCTGGAGGCCTCAGGAAAGGCCAGTCCCCATACGAGTTCCTCGGGGGCCTCTCGGGATTCCTCTCCCGTCGATTCCGGGGCCTAAGACCTTGTGTGGAGTCGGGGCCGGAACCTGAGGATTCCTCTCCAGTGCTGACATGGATCTTGGGGTACTTCTGGAGTCTCCCCAGGGGAGTCAGTCCTCGTCTCGAATGCGGGCATGCACTTGCGCTTTGCTCCAGAGCGGTCGCAGCAGTGTCACGCAGTCCGCCGCGTGGATCAAAGGATCTATGGTTTTCCCTCGAGTCTTTCCCACGAGGCTGTCCCACGCGGTTTTCCCAAGGGCTGTCCCACGTACACACGTGGTGGGAGTCGATCCTCGGCTAGAACGTCAAGGCAGTTTAGGGAAAACAGGTTCCTCTGGAATGGACTGACACATCTGGGGTACTCTTGGAATGGTGGCACGACCCTGGAGTTCCTGTCGCCTTTCCTGTGGAGAGCGCCTCCTCTTGAGATGCGATGGGAACCCCGGGAATTCTTTCCCTACGAAACAGGGATAGGATCCTTCACCTCGAACTAGGAGGCGGATACGGGGCTCCCCTGGATGTGTGCGGCACCCCACGTGCTTCCTTTCGAGTGGAGACGGGTATGTCGCGGAACTGCTTGCAGCTAGGGTGTGAAGGACCCTTTGGAAGTTCCAGTGGTTAGATGTGATTAGCCTCGAGAAGCCTCAGCGGAAATGGGCCTCATCTCGCCTGGAGGGCAAAACCTCCTGGATTTTCTCGAGTTGGGGCAGGTGCTCTCGACTTACGACGGGGACCTCAGGGACCCGCTCTGGTGGCCTCAGGAAAGGCCAGTCCCCATGCGAGTTCCTCGGGGGCCTCTCGGGATTCCTCTCCCGTCGATGCCGGGGCCTAAGACCTTGTGTGGAGTCGGGGCCGGAACCTGAGGATTCCTCTCCAGTGCTGACATGGATCTTGGGCTACTTCTGGAGTCTCCCCAGGGGAGTCAGTCCTCGTCTCGAATGCGGGCATGCACTTGCGCTTTCCTCCAGAGCGGTAGCAGCAGTGTCACGCAGTCCGCCGCGTGGATCAAAGGATCTATGGTTTTCCCTCGAGTCTTTCCCACGAGGCTTTCCCACGAGGCTTTCCCACAGGGCTGTCCCACGTGCACACGTGGTGGGAGTCGATCCTCGGCTTGAACGTCAAGGCAGTGCAGGGAAAACAGGTTCCTCTGGAATGGACTGACACATCTGGGGGACTCTTGGAATGGTGGAACGACCCTGGAGTTCCTCTCGCCTTTCCTGTGGAAAGCGCCTCCACTTGAGATGCGACGGGAACGCCGGAAATTCTTTCCCTACTAAACAGGGAAAGGATCCCTCATCTCGAGCTAGGAGGCGGAAACGGGGCTCCCCTGGATGTGTGCGGACCCTCTTGCTTCCTCTCGAGTGGAGACGGGTATGTCGGGGAACTTCTTGAGTTGCAGCAAGGGTGTGAAGGACACTTTGGAAGTTCCAGTGGTTAGATTTGATTAGCCTCGAGAAGCCTCAGCGGAAATGGGCCTCATCTCGCCTGGAGGGCAAAACCTCCTGGATTTTCTCGAGTTGCGGCAGGTGCTCTCGACATACGACGGGGACCTCAGGGACCCGCTCTGGTGGCCTCAGGAAAGGCCAGTCCCCATGCGAGTTCCTCGGGGGCCTCTCGGGATTCCTCTCCCTTCGATGCCGGGGCCTAAGACCTTGTGTGGAGTCGGGGCCGGAACCTGAGGATTCCTCTCCAGTGCTGACATGGATCTTGGGGTACTTCTGGAGTCTCCCCAGGGGAGTCAGTCCTCGTCTCGAATGCGGGCATGCACTTGCGCTTTCCTCCAGAGCGGTAGCAGCAGTGTCACGCAATCCGCCGCGTGGATCAAAGGATCTATGGTTTTCCCTCGAGTCTTTCCCACGAGGCTTTCCCACGAGGCTTTCCCACAGGGCTGTCCCACGTGCACACGTGGTGGGAGTCGATCCTCATCTTGAACGTCAAGGCAGTGCAGGGAAAACAGGTTCCTCTGGAATGGACTGACACATCTGGGGGACTCTTGGAATGGTGGCACGACCCTGGAGTTCCTCTCCACTTTCCTGTGGAGAGCGCCTCCTCTTGAGATGCGACGGGAACGCCGGGAATTCTTTCCCTACGAAACAGGGAAAGGATCCCTCATCTCGAGCTAGGAGGCGGAAACGGGGCTCCCCTGGATGTGTGCGGGACCCTCGTGCTTCCTCTCGAGTGGAGACGGGTATGTCGGGGAACTTCTTGAGTTGCAGCAAGGGTGAGAAGGACCCTTTGGATGTTCCAGTGGTTAGATGTGATTAGCCTCGAGAAGCCTCAGCGGAAATGGGCCTCATCTCGCCTGGAGGGCAAAACCTCCTGGATTTTCTCGAGTTGCGGCAGGTGCTCTCGACTTACGACGGGGACCTCAGGGACCCGCTCTGGTGGACTCAGGAAAGGCCAGTCCCCATGCGAGTTCCTCGGGGGCCTCTCGGGATTCCTCTCCCGTCGATGCCGGGGCCTAAGACCTTGTGTGGAGTCGGGGCCGGAACCTGAGGATTGCTCTCCAGTGCTGACATGGATCTTGGGGTACTTCTGGAGTCTCCCCAGGGGAGTCAGTCCTCGTCTCGAATGTGGGCATGCACTTGCGCTTTCCTCCAGAGCGGTAGCAGCAGTGTCACGCAGTCCGCCGCGTGGATCAAAGGATCTATGGTTTTCCCTCGAGTCTTTCCCACGAGGCTTTCCCACGAGGCTTTCCCACAGGGCTGTCCCACGTGCACACGTAGTGGGAGTCGATCCTCGGCTTGAACTCAAGGCAGTGCAGGGAAAACAGGTTCCTCTGGAATGGACTGACACATCTGGGGGACTCTTGGAATGGTGGCACGACCCTGGAGTTCCTCTCGCCTTTCCTGTGGAGAGCGCCTCCTCTTGAGATGCGACAGGAACGCCGGGAATTCTTTCCCTACGAAACAGGGAAAGGATCCCTCATCTCGACCTAGGAGGCGGAAACGGGGCTCCCCTGGATGTGTGCGGGACCCTCGTGCTTCCTCTCGAGTGGAGATGGGTATGTCGCGGAACTGCTTGAGTTGCAGCAAGGGTGTGAAGGACCCTTTGGAAGTTCCAGTGGTTAGATGTGATTAGGCTCGAGAAGCCTCAGCGGAAATGGGCCTCATCTCGCCTGAAGGGCAAAACCTCCTGGATTTTCTCGAGTTGCGGCAGGTGCTCTCGACTTACGACGGGGACCTCAGGGACCCGCTCTGGAGGCCTCAGGAAAGGCCAGTCCCCATACGAGTTCCTCGGGGGCCTCTCGGGATTCCTCTCCCGTCGATTCCGGGGCCTAAGACCTTGTGTGGAGTCGGGGCCGGAACCTGAGGATTCCTCTCCAGTGCTGACATGGATCTTGGGGTACTTCTGGAGTCTCCCCAGGGGAGTCAGTCCTCGTCTCGAATGCGGGCATGCACTTGCGCTTTGCTCCAGAGCGGTAGCAGCAGTGTCACGCAGTCCGCCGCGTGGATCAAAGGATCTATGGTTTTCCCTCGAGTCTTTCCCACGAGGCTGTCCCACGCGGTTTTCCCAAGGGCTGTCCCACGTACACACGTGGTGGGAGTCGATCCTCGGCTAGAACGTCAAGGCAGTTTAGGGAAAACAGGTTCCTCTGGAATGGACTGACACATCTGGGGTACTCTTGGAATGGTGGCACGACCCTGGAGTTCCTGTCGCCTTTCCTGTGGAGAGCGCCTCCTCTTGAGATGCGATGGGAACCCCGGGAATTCTTTCCCTACGAAACAGGGATAGGATCCTTCACCTCGAACTAGGAGGCGGATACGGGGCTCCCCTGGATGTGTGCGGCACCCCACGTGCTTCCTTTCGAGTGGAGACGGGTATGTCGCGGAACTGCTTGCAGCTAGGGTGTGAAGGACCCTTTGGAAGTTCCAGTGGTTAGATGTGATTAGCCTCGAGAAGCCTCAGCGGAAATGGGCATCATCTCGCCTGGAGGGCAAAACCTCCTGGATTTTCTCGAGTTGGGGCAGGTGCTCTCGACTTACGACGGGGACCTCAGGGACACGCTCTGGTGGCCTCAGGAAAGGCCAGTCCCCATGCGAGTTCCTCGGGGGCCTCTCGGGATTCCTCTCCCTTCGATGCCGGGGCCTAAGACCTTGTGTGGAGTCGGGGCCGGAACCTGAGGATTCCTCTCCAGTGCTGACATGGATCTTGGGGTACTTCTGGAGTCTCCCCAGGGGAGTCAGTCCTCGTCTCGAATGCGGGCATGCACTTGCGCTTTCCTCCAGAGCGGTAGCAGCAGTGTCACGCAATCCGCCGCGTGGATCAAAGGATCTATGGTTTTCCCTCGAGTCTTTCCCACGAGGCTTTCCCACGAGGCTTTCCCACAGGGCTGTCCCACGTGCACACGTGGTGGGAGTCGATCCTCATCTTGAACGTCAAGGCAGTGCAGGGAAAACAGGTTCCTCTGGAATGGACTGACACATCTGGGGGACTCTTGGAATGGTGGCACGACCCTGGAGTTCCTCTCCACTTTCCTGTGGAGAGCGCCTCCTCTTGAGATGCGACGGGAACGCCGGGAATTCTTTCCCTACGAAACAGGGAAAGGATCCCTCATCTCGAGCTAGGAGGCGGAAACGGGGCTCCCCTGGATGTGTGCGGGACCCTCGTGCTTCCTCTCGAGTGGAGACGGGTATGTCGGGGAACTTCTTGAGTTGCAGCAAGGGTGAGAAGGACCCTTTGGATGTTCCAGTGGTTAGATGTGATTAGCCTCGAGAAGCCTCAGCGGAAATGGGCCTCATCTCGCCTGGAGGGCAAAACCTCCTGGATTTTCTCGAGTTGCGGCAGGTGCTCTCGACTAACGACGGGGACCTCAGGGACCCGCACTGGTGGCCTCAGGAAAGGCCAGTCCCCATGCGAGTTCCTCGGGGGCCTTTCGGGATTCCTCTCCCGTCGATGCCGGGGCCTAAAACCTTGTGTGGAGTCGGGGCCGGAACCTGAGGATTCCTCTCCAGTGCTGACATGGATCTTGGGGTACTTCTGGAGTCTCCCCAGGGGAGTCAGTCCTCGTCTCGAATGCGGGCATGCACTTGCGCTTTCCTCCAGTGCGGTAGCAGCAGTGTCACGCAGTCCGCCGCGTGGATCAAAGGATCTATGGTTTTCCCTCGAGTCTTTCCCACGAGGCTTTCCCACGAGGTTTTCCCACAGGGCTGTCCCACGTGCACACGTGGTGGGAGTCGATCCTCGGCTTGAACGTCAAGGCAGTGCAGGGAAAACAGGTTCCTCTGGAATGGACTGACACATCTGGGGGACTCTTGGAATGGTGGCACGACCCTGGAGTTCCTCTCGCCTTTCCTGTGGAGAGCGCCTCCTCTTGAGATGCGACGGGAACGCCGGGAATTCTTTCCCTACGAAACAGGGAAAGGATCCCTCATCTCGGGTTAGGAGGCGGAAACGGGGCTCCCCTGGATGTGTGCGCGACCCTCGTGCTTCCTCTCGAGTGCAGACGGGTATATCGGGGAACTTCTTGAGTTGCAGCAAGGGTGTGAAGGACCCTTTGGAAGTTCCAGTGGTTAGATGTGATTAGCCTCGAGAAGCCTCAGCGGAAATGTGCCTCATCTCGCCTGGAGGGCAAAACCTCCTGGATTTTCTCGAGTTGCGGCAGGTGCTCTCGACTTACGACGGGGACCTCAGGGACCCGCTCTGTTGGCCTCAGGAAAGGCCAGTCCCCATGCGAGTTCCTCGGGGGCCTCTCGGGATTCCTCTCCCGTCGATGCCGGGGCCTGAGACCTTGTGTGGAGTCGGGGCCGGAACCTGAGGATTCCTCTCCAGTGCTGACATGGATCTTGGGGTACTTCTGGAGTCTCCCCAGGGGAGTCAGTCCTCGTCTCGAATGCGGGCATGCACTTGTGCTTTCCTCCAGAGCGGTAGCAGCAGTGTCACGCACTCCGCCGCGTGGATCAAAGGATCTATGTTTTTCCCTCGAGTCTTTCCCACGAGGCTTTCCCACGAGGCTTTCCCACAGGGCTGTCCCACGTGCACACGTGGGGGAGTCGATCCTCGGCTTGAACGTCAAGGCAGTGCAGGGAGAACAGGTTCCTCTGGAATGGACTGACACATCTGGGGGACTCTTGGAATGGTGGCACGACCCTGGAGTTCCTCTCGCCTTTCCTGTGGAGAGCGCCTCCTCTTGAGATGCGACGGGAACGCCGGGAATTCTTTCCCTACGAAACAGGGAAAGGATCCCTCATCTCGAGCTAGGAGGCGGAAACGGGGCTCCCCTGGATGTTTGCGGGACCCTCGTGCTTCCTCTCGAGTGGAGACGGGTATGTCGGGGAACTTCTTGAGTTGCAGCAAGGGTGGGAAGGACCCTTTGGATGTTCCAGTGGTTAGATGTGTTTAGCCTCGAGAAGCCTCAGCGGAAATGGGCCTCATCTCGCCTGGAGGGCAAAACCTCCTGGATTTTCTCGAGTTGCGGCAGGTGCTCTCGACTTACGACGGGGACCTCAGGGACCCGCTCTGGTGGCCTCAGGAAAGGCCAGTCCCCATGCGAGTTCCTCGGGGCCTCTCGGGATTCCTCTCCCGTCGATGCCGGGGCCTAAGATCTTGTGTGGAGTCGGGGCCGGATCCTGAGGATTCCTCTCCAGTGCTGACATGGATCTTGGGGTACTTCTGGAGTCTCCCCAGGGGAGTCAGTCCTCGTCTCGAATGCGGGCATGCACTTGCGCTTTCCTCCAGAGCGGTAGCAGCAGTGTCACGCAGTCCGCCGCGTGGATCAATGGATCTATGGTTTTCCCTCGAGTCTTTCCCACGAGGCTTTCCCACGAGGCTTTCCCACGAGGCTTTCACACAGGGCTGTCCCACGTGCATACGTGGTGGGAGTCGATCCTCGGCTTGAACGTCAAGGCAGTGCAGGGAAAACAGGTTCCTCTGGAATGGACTGACACATCTGGGGGACTCTTGGAATGGTGCCACGACCCTGGAGTTCCTCTCCCCTTTCCTGTGGAGAGCGCCTCCTCTTGAGATGCGACGGGAACGCCGGGAATTCTTTCCCTACGAAACAGGGAAAGGATCCCTCATCTCGAGCTAGGAGGCGGAAACGGGGCTCCCCTGGATGTGTGCGGGACCCCACTTGCTTCCTCTCGAGTGGCGACGGGTATGTCGGGGAACTTCTTGAGTTGCAGCAAGGGTTTGAAGGACCCTTTGGAAGTTCCAGTGGTTAGATGTGATTAGCCTCCAGAAGCCTCAGTGGAAATGGGCCTCATCTCGCCTGGAGGGCAAAACCTCCTGGATTTTCTCGAGTTGCGGCAGGTGCTCTCGACTTACGACGGGGACCTCAGGGACCCGCTCTGGTGGCCTCAGGAAAGGCCAGTCCCCATGCGAGTTCCTCGGGGGCCTCTCGGGATTCCTCTCCCGTCGATGCCGGGGCCTAAGACCTTGTGTGGAGTCGGGGCCGGAACCTGAGGATTCCTCTCCAGTGCTGACATGGATCTTGGGGTACTTCTGGAGTCTCCCCAGGGGAGTCAGTCCTCGTCTCGAATGCGGGCATGCACTTGCGCTTTCCTCCAGAGCGGTAGCAGCAGTGTCACGCAATCCGCCTCGTGGATCAAAGGATCTATGGTTTTCCCTCGAGTCTTTCCCACGAGGCTTTCCCACGAGGCTTTCCCACAGGGCTGTCCCACGTGCACACGTGGTAGGAGTCGATCCTCAGCTTGAACGTCAAGGCAGTGCAGGGAAAACAGGTTCCTCTGGAATGGACTGACACATCTGGGCGACTCTTGGAATGGTGGCACGACCGTGGAGTTCCTCTCGCCTTTCCTGTGGAGAGCGCCTCCTCTTGAGATGCGACGGGAACGCCGGGAATTCTTTCCCTACGAAACAGGGAAAGGATCCCTCATCTCGAGCTAGGAGGCGGAAACGGGGCTCCCCAGGATGTGTGCGGGACCCTCGTGCTTCCTCTCGAGTGTAGTCGGGTATGTCGGGGAACTTCTTGAGTTGCAGCAAGGGTGGGAAGGACCCTTTGGATGTTCCAGTGGTTAGATGTGTTTAGCCTCGAGAAGCCTCAGCGGAAATGGGCCTCATCTCGCCTGGAGGGCAAAACCTCCTGGATTTTCTCGAGTTGCGGCAGGTGCTCTCGACTTACGACGGGGACCTCAGGGACCCGCTCTGGTGGCCTCAGGAAAGGCCAGTCCCCATGCGAGTTCCTCGGGGCCTCTCGGGATTCCTCTCCCGTCGATGCCGGGGCCTAAGATCTTGTGTGGAGTCGGGGCCGGATCCTGAGGATTCCTCTCCAGTGCTGACATGGATCTTGGGGTACTTCTGGAGTCTCCCCAGGGGAGTCAGTCCTCCTCTCGAATGCGGGCATGCACTTGCGCTTTCCTCCAGAGCGGTAGCAGCAGTGTCACGCAGTCCGCCGCGTGGATCAATGGATCTATGGTTTTCCCTCGAGTCTTTCCCACGAGGCTTTCCCACGAGGCTTTCCCACGAGGCTTTCACACAGGGCTGTCCCACGTGCATACGTGGTGGGAGTCGATCCTCGGCTTGAACGTCAAGGCAGTGCAGGGAAAACAGGTTCCTCTGGAATGGACTGACACATCTGGGGGACTCTTGGAATGGTGGCACGACCCTGGAGTTCCTCTCGCCTTTCCTGTGGAGAGCGCCTCCTCTTGAGATGCGACGGGAACGCCGGGAATTCTTTCCCTACGAAAAAGGGAAAGGATCCCTCATCTCGAGCTAGGAGGCGGAAACGGGGCTCCCCTGGATGTGTGCAGGACCCTCGTGCTTCCTCTCGAGTGGCGACGGGTATGTCGGGGAACTTCTTGAGTTGCAGCAAGGGTGTGAAGGACCCTTTGGAAGTTCCAGTGCTTAGACGTGATTAGCCTCGAGAAGCCTCAGCGGAAATGGGCCTCATCTCACGTGGAGGGCAAAACCTCCTGGATTTTCTCGAGTTGCGGCAGGTGCTCTCGACTTACGACGGGGACCTCAGGGACCCGCTCTGGTGGCCTCAGGAAAGGCCAGTCCCCATGCGAGTTCCTCGGGGGCCTCTCGGGATTCCTCTCCCGTCGATGCCGGGGCCTAAGACCTTGTGTGGAGTCGGGGCCGGAACCTGAGGATTCCTCTCCAGTGCTGACATGGATCTTGGGGTACTTCTGGAGTCTCCCCAGGGGAGTCAGTCCTCGTCTCGAATGCGGGCATGCACTTGCGCTTTCCTCCAGAGCGGTAGCAGCAGTGTCACGCAATCCGCCTCATGGATCAAAGGATCTATGGTTTTCCCTCGAGTCTTTCCCACGAGGCTTTCCCACGAGGCTTTCCCACAGGGCTGTCCCACGTGCACACGTGGTGGGAGTCGATCCTCAGCTTGAACGTCAAGGCAGTGCAGGGAAAACAGGTTCCTCTGGAATGGACTGACACATTTGGGGGACTCTTGGAATGGTGGCACGACCCTGGAGTTCCTCTCGCCTTTCCTGTGGAGAGCGCCTCCTCTTGAGATGCGACGGGAACGCCGGGAATTCTTTCCCTACGAAACAGGGAAAGGATCCCTCATCTCGAGCTAGGAGGCGGAAACGGGGCTCCCCTGGATGTGTGCAGGACCCTCGTGCTTCCTCTCGAGTGGCGACGGGTATGTCGGGGAACTTCTTGAGTTGCAGCAAGGGTGTGAAGGACCCTTTGGAAGTTCCAGTGGTTAGACGTGATTAGCCTCGAGAAGCCTCAGGGGAAATGGGCCTCATCTCACGTGGAGGGCAAAACCTCCTGGATTTTCTCGAGTTGCGGCAGGTGCTCTCGACTTACGATGGGGACCTCAGGGACCCGCTCTGGTGGCCTCAGGAAAGGCCAGTCCCCATGCGGGTTCCTCGGGGGCCTCTCGGGATTCCTCTCCCGTCGATGCCGGGGCCTAAGACCTTGTGTGGAGTCGGGGCCGGAACCTGAGGATTCCTCTCCAGTGCTGACATGGATCTTGGGGTACTTCTGGAGTCTCCCCAGGGGAGTCAGTCCTCGTCTCGAATGCGGGCATGCACTTGCGCTTTCCTCCAGAGCGGTAGCAGCAGTGTCACGCAGTCCACCGCGTGGATCAAAGGATCTATGGTTTTCCCTCGAGTCTTTCCCACGAGGCTTTCCCACGAGGCTTTCCCACAGGGCTGTCCCACGTGCACACGTGGTGGGAGTCGATCCTCGGCTTGAAAGTCAAGGCAGTGCAGGGAAAACAGGTTCCTCTGGAATGGACTGACACATCTAGGGGTCTCTTGGAATGGTGCCACGACCCTGGAGTTCCTCTCGCCTTTCCTGTGGAGAGCGCCTCCTCTTGAGATGCGACGGGAACGCCGGGAATTCTTTCCCTACGAAACAGGGAAAGGATCCCTCATCTCGAGCTAGGAGGCGGAAACGGGGCTCCCCTGGATGTGTGCGGGACCCCACGTGCTTCCTCTCGAGTGCAGACGGGTATGTCGGGGAACTTCTTGAGTTGCAGCAAGGGTGTGAAGGACCCTTTGGATGTTCCAGTGGTTAGACGTGATTAGCCTCGAGAAGCCTCAGCGGAAATGTGCCTCATCTCGCCTGGAGGGAAAAACCTCGTGGAATTTCTCGAGTTGCGGCAGGTGCTCTCGACTAACGACGGGGACCTCAGGGACCTGCTCTGGTGGCCTCAGGAAAGGCCAGTCCCCATGCGAGTTCCTCGGGGGCCTCTCGGGATTCCTCTCCCGTCGATGCCGGGGCCTAAGACCTTGTGTGGAGTCGGGGCCGGAACCTGAGGATTCCTCTCCAGTGCTGACATGGATCTTGGGGTACTTCTGGAGTCTCCCCAGGGGAGTCAGTCCTCGTCTCGAATGCGGGCATGCACTTGCGCTTTCCTCTAGAGCGGTAGCAGCAGTGTCACGCAATCCGCCGCGTGGATCAAAGGATCTATGGTTTTCCCTCGAGTCTTTCCCACGAGGCTTTCCCACAGGGCTGTCCCACGTGCACACGTGGTGGGAGTCGATCCTCGGCTTGAACGTCAAGGCAGTGCAGGGAAAACAGGTTCCTCTGGAATGGACTGACACATCTGGGGGACTCTTGGAATGGTGGCACGACCGTGGAGTTCCTCTCGCCTTTCCTGTGGAGAGCGCCTCCTCTTGAGATGCGACGGGAACGCCGGGAATTCTTTCCCTACGAAACAGGGAAAGGATCCCTCATCTCGAGCTAGGAGGCGGAAACGGGGCTCCCCAGGATGTGTGCGGGACCCTCGTGCTTCCTCTCGAGTGGAGACGTGTATGTCGGGGAACTTCTTGAGTTGCAGCAAGGGTGAGAAAGACCCTTTGGATGTTCCAGTGGTTAGATGTGATTAGCCTCGAGAAACCTCAGCGGAAATGGGCCTCATCTCGCCTGGAGGGCAAAACCTCCTGGATTTTCTCGAGTTGCGGCAGGTGCTCTCGACTTACGACGGGGACCTCAGGGACCCGCTCTGGTGGCCTCAGGAAAGGCCAGTCCCCATGCGAGTTCCTCGGGGGCCTCTCGGGATTCCTCTCCCGTCGATGCCGGGGCCTAAGACCTTGTGTGGAGTCGGGGCCGGAACCTGAGGATTCCTCTCCAGTGCTGACATGGATCTTGGGGTACTTCTGGAGTCTCCATAGGGGAGTCAGTCCTCGTCTCGAATGCGGGCATGCACTTGCGCTTTCCTCCAGAGCGGTAGCAGCAGTGTCACGCAATCCGCCGCGTGGATCAAAGGATCTATGGTTTTCCCTCGAGTCTTTCCCACGAGGCTTTCCCACGAGGCTTTCCCACAGGGCTGTCCCACGTGCACACGTGGTGGGAGTCGATCCTCAGCTTGAACGTCAAGGCAGTGCAGGGAAAACAGGTTCCTCTGGAATGGACTGACACATTTGGGGGACTCTTGGAATGGTGGCACGACCCTGGAGTTCCTTTCGCCTTTCCTGTGGAGAGCGCCTCCTCTTGAGATGCGACGGGAACGCCGGGAATTCTTTCCCTACGAAATAGGGAAAGGATCCCTCATCTCGAGCTAGGAGGCGGAAACGGGGCTCCCCTGGATGTGTGCAGGACCCTCGTGCTTCCTCTCGAGTGGCGACGGGTCTGTCGGGGAACTTCTTGAGTTGCAGCAAGGGTGTGAAGGACCCTTTGGAAGTTCCAGTGGTTAGACGTGATTAGCCTCGAGAAGCCTCAGCGGAAATGGGCCTCATCTCACGTGGAGGGCAAAACCTCCTGGATTTTCTCGAGTTGCGGCAGGTGCTCTCGACTTACGATGGGGACCTCAGGGACCCGCTCTGGTGGCCTCAGGAAAGGCCAGTCCCCATGCGGGTTCCTCGGGGGCCTCTCGGGATTCCTCTCCCGTCGATGCCGGGGCCTAAGACCTTGTGTGGAGTCGGGGCCGGAACCTGAGGATTCCTCTCCAGTGCTGACATGGATCTTGGGGTACTTCTGGAGTCTCCCCAGGGGAGTCAGTCCTCGTCTCGAATGCGGGCATGCACTTGCGCTTTCCTCCAGAGCGGTAGCAGCAGTGTCACGCAATCCGCCGCGTGGATCAAAGGATCTATGGTTTTCCCTCGAGTCTTTCCCACGAGGCTTTCCCACAGGGCTGTCCCACGTGCACACGTGGTGGGAGTCGATCCTCGGCTTGAACGTCAAGGCAGTGCAGGGAAAACAGGTTCCTCTGGAATGGACTGACACATCTGGGCGACTCTTGGAATGGTGGCAAGACCGTGGAGTTCCTCTCGCCTTTCCTGTGGAGAGCGCCTCCTCTTGAGATGCGACGGGAACGCCGGGAATTCTTTCCCTACGAAACAGGGAAAGGATCTCTCATCTCGAGCTAGGAGGCGGAAACGGGGCTCCCCAGGATGTGTGCGGGACCCTCGTGCTTCCTCTCGAGTGGAGACGGGTATGTCGGGGAACTTCTTGAGTTGCAGCAAGGGTGGGAAGGACCCTTTGGATGTTCCAGTGGTTAGATGTGTTTAGCCTCGAGAAGCCTCAGCGGAAATGGGCCTCATCTCGCCTGGAGGGCAAAACCTCCTGGATTTTCTCGAGTTGCGGCAGGTGCTCTCGACTTACGACGGGGACCTCAGGGACCCGCTCTGGTGGCCTCAGGAAAGGCCAGTCCCCATGCGAGTTCCTCGGGGGCCTCTCGGGATTCCTCTCCCGTCGATGCCGGGGCCTAAGACCTTGTGTGGAGTCGGGGCCGAAACCTGAGGATTCCTCTCCAGTGCTGACATGGATCTTGGGGTACTTCTGGAGTCTCCCCAGGGGAGTCAGTCCTCGTCTCGAATGCGGGCATGCACTTGCGCTTTCCTCCAGAGCGGTAGCAGCAGTGTCACGCAATCCGCCGCGTGGATCAAAGGATCTATGGTTTTCCCTCGAGTCTTTCCCACGAGGCTTTCCCACGAGGCTTTCCCACAGGGCTGTCCCACGTGCACACGTGGTGGGAGTCGATCCTCAGCTTGAACGTCAAGGCAGTGCAGGGAAAACAGGTTCCTCTGGAATGGACTGACACATTTGGGGGACTCTTGGAATGGTGGCACGACCCTGGAGTTCCTCTCGCCTTTCCTGTGGAGAGCGCCTCCTCTTGAGATGCGACGGGAACGCCGGGAATTCTTTCCCTACGAAACAGGGAAAGGATCCCTCATCTCGAGCTAGGAGGCGGAAACGGGGCTCCCCTGGATGTGTGCAGGACCCTCGTGCTTCCTCTCGAGTGGCGACGGGTATGTCGGGGAACTTCTTGAGTTGCAGCAAGGGTGTGAAGGACCCTTTGGAAGTTCCAGTGGTTAGACGTGATTAGCCTCGAGAAGCCTCAGCGGAAATGGGCCTCATCTCACGTGGAGGGCAAAACCTCCTGGATTTTCTCGAGTTGCGGCAGGTGCTCTCGACTTACGATGGGGACCTCAGGGACCCGCTCTGGTGGCCTCAGGAAAGGCCAGTCCCCATGCGGGTTCCTCGGGGGCCTCTCGGGATTCCTCTCCCGTCGATGCCGGGGCCTAAGACCTTGTGTGGAGTCGGGGCCGGAACCTGAGGATTCCTCTCCAGTGCTGACATGGATCTTGGGGTACTTCTGGAGTCTCCCCAGGGGAGTCAGTCCTCGTCTCGAATGCGGGCATGCACTTGCGCTTTCCTCCAGAGCGGTAGCAGCAGTGTCACGCAGTCCACCGCGTGGATCAAAGGATCTATGGTTTTCCCTCGAGTCTTTCCCACGAGGCTTTCCCACGAGGCTTTCCCACAGGGCTGTCCCACGTGCACACGTGGTGGGAGTCGATCCTCGGCTTGAACGTCAAGGCAGTGCAGGGAAAACAGGTTCCTCTGGAATGGACTGACACATCTGGGCGACTCTTGGAATGGTGGCACGACCCTGGAGTTCCTCTCGCCTTTCCTGTGGAGAGCGCCTCCTCTTGAGATGCGACGGGAACGCCGGGAATTCTTTCCCTACGAAACAGGGAAAGGATCCCTCATCTCGAGCTAGGAGGCGGAAACGGGGCTCCCCAGGATGTGTGCGGGACCCTCGTGCTTCCTCTCGAGTGGAGACGGGTATGTCGGGGAACTTCTTGAGTTGCAGCAAGGGTGAGAAAGACCCCTTGGATGTTCCAGTGGTTAGATGTGATTAGCCTCGAGAAACCTCAGCGGAAATGGGCCTCATCTCGCCTGGAGGGCAAAACCTCCTGGATTTTCTCGAGTTGCGGCAGGTGCTCTCGACTTACGACGGGGACCTCAGGGACCCGCTCTGGTGGCCTCAGGAAAGGCCAGTCCCCATGCGAGTTCCTCGGGGGCCTCTCGGGATTCCTCTCCCGTCGATGCCGGGGCCTAAGACCTTGTGTGGAGTCGGGGCCGGAACCTGAGGATTCCTCTCCAGTGCTGACATGGATCTTGGGGTACTTCTGGAGTCTCCCCAGGGGAGTCAGTCCTCGTCTCGAATGCGGGCATGCACTTGCGCTTTCCTCCAGAGCGGTAGCAGCAGTGTCACGCAGTCCGCCGCGTGGATCAAAGGATCTATGGTTTTCCCTCGAGTCTTTCCCACGAGGCTTTCCCACGAGGCTTTCCACAGGGCTGTCCCACGTGCACACGTGGTGGGAGTCGATCCTCGGCTTGAACGTCAAGGCAGTGCAGGGAAAACAGGTTCCTCTGGAATGGACTGACACATCTGGGGGACTCTTGGAATGGTGCCACGACCCTGGAGTTCCTCTCGCCTTTCCTGTGGAGAGCGCCTCCTCTTGAGATGCGACGGGAACGCCGGGAATTCTTTCCCTACGAAACAGGGAAAGGATCCCTCATCTCGAGCTAGGAGGCGGAAACGGGGCTCCCCTGGATGTGTGCAGGACCCTCGTGCTTCCTCTCGAGTGGCGACGGGTATGTCGGGGAACTTCTTGAGTTGCAGCAAGGGTGTGAAGGACCCTTTGGAAGTTCCAGTGGTTAGACGTGATTAGCCTCGAGAAGCCTCAGCGGAAATGGGCCTCATCTCGCCTGGAGGGAAAAACCTCGTGGAATTTCTCGAGTTGCGGCAGGTGCTCTCGACTAACGACGGGGACCTCAGGGACCAGCTCTGGTGGCCTCACGAAAGGCCAGTCCCCATGCGAGTTCCTCGGGGGCCTCTCGGGATTCCTCTCCCGTCGATGCCGGGGACTAAGACCTTGTGTGGAGTCGGGGCCGGAACCTGAGGATTCCTCTCCAGTGCTGACATGGATCTTGGGGTACTTCTGGAGTCTCCCCAGGGGAGTCAGTCCTCGTCTCGAATGCGGGCATGCACTTGCGCTTTCCTCTAGAGCGGTAGCAGCAGTGTCACGCAATCCGCCGCGTGGATCAAAGGATCTATGGTTTTCCCTCGAGTCTTTCCCACGAGGCTTTCCCACAGGGCTGTCCCACGTGCACACGTGGTGGGAGTCGATCCTCGGCTTGAACGTCAAGGCAGTGCAGGGAAAACAGGTTCCTCTGGAATGGACTGACACATCTGGGGGTCTCTTGGTATGGTGCCACGACCCTGGAGTTCCTCTCGCCTTTCCTGTGGAGAGCGCCTCCTCTTGAGATGCGACGGGAACGCCGGGAAGTCTTTCCCTACGAAACAGGGAAAGGATCCCTCATCTCGACCTAGGAGGCGGAAACGGGGCTCCCCTGTATGTGTGCGGGACCCTCGTGCTTCCTCTCGAGTGGAGACGGGTATGTCGCGGAACTGCTTGAGTTGTAGCAAGGGTGTGAAGGACCCTTTGGAAGTTCCAGTGGTTCGATGTGATTAGCCTCGAGAAGCCTCAGCGGAAATGGGCCTCATCTCGCCTGGAGGGCAAAACCTCCTGGATTTTCTCGAGTTGCGGCAGGTGCTCTCGAGTTACGACGGGGACCTCAGGGACCCGCTCTGGTGGCCTCAGGAAAGGCCAGTCCCCATGCGAGTTCCTCGGGGGCCTCTCGGGATTCCTCTCCCGTCGATGCCGGGGCCTAAGACCTTGTGTGAAGTCGGGGCCGGAACCTGAGGTTTGCTCTCCAGTGCTGACATGGATCTTGGGGTACTTCTGGAGTCTCCCCAGGGGAGTCAGTCCTCGTCTCGAATGCGGGCATGCACTTGCGCTTTCCTCCAGAGCGGTAGCAGCAGTGTCACGCAGTCCGCCGCGTGGATCAAAGGACCTATGGTTTTCCCTCGAGTCTTTCCCACGAGGCTTTCCCACGAGGCTTTCCCACAGGGCTGTCCCACGTGCACACCTGGTGGGAGTCGATCCTCGGCTTGAACTCAAGGCAGTGCAGGGAAAACAGGCTCCTCTGGAATGGACTGACACATCTGGGGGACTCTTGGAATGGTGGCACGACCCTGGAGTTCCTCTCGCCTTTCCTGTGGAGAGCGCCTCCTCTTGAGATGCGACGGGAACGCCGGGAATTCTTTCCATACGAAACAGGGAAAGGATCCCTCATCTCGAGCTAGGAGGTGGAAACGGGGCTCCCCTGGATGTGTGCGGGACCCCACGTGCTTCCTCTCGAGTGGAGACGGGTATGTCGGGGAACTTCTTGAGTTGCAGCAAGGGTGTGAAGGACCCTTTGGAAGTTCCAGTGGTTAGACGTGAATAGCCTCGAGAAGCCTCAGCGGAAATGGGCCTCATCTCGACTGGAGGGCAAAACCTCCTGGATTTTCTCGAGTTGCGGCAGGTGCTCTCGACTTATGACAGGGACCTCAGGGACCCGCTCTGGTGGCCTCAGGAAAGGCCAGTCCCCATGCGAGTTCCTCGGGGGCCTCTCGGGATTCCTCTCCCGTCGATGCCGGTTCCTAAGACCTTGTGTGGAGTCGGGGCCGGAACCTGAGGATTCCTCTCCAGTGCTGACATGGATCTTGGGGTACTTCTGGAGTCTCCCCAGGGGAGTCAGTCCTCTTCTCGAATGCGGGCATGCACTTGCGCTTTCCTCCAGAGCGGTAGCAGCAGTGTCACGCAGTCCGCCGCGTGGATCAAAGGATCTATGGTTTTCCCTCGAGTCTTTCCCACGAGGCTTTCCCACGAGGCTTTCCCACAGGGCTGTCCCACGTGCACACGTGGTGGGAGTCGATCCTCGGCTTGAACGTCAAGGCAGTGCAGGGAAAACAGGTTCCTCTGGAATGGACTGACACATCTGGGGGACTCTTGGAATGGTGGTACGACCCTGGAGTTCCTCTCGCCTTTCCTGTGGAGAGCGCCTCCTCTTGAGATGCGACGGGAACGCCGGGAATTCTTTCCCTAAGAAACAGGGAAAGGATCCCTCATCTCGACCTAGGAGGCGGAAACGGGGCTCCCCTGGATGTGTGCGGGACCCTCGTGCTTCCTCTCGAGTGGAGACGGGTATGTCGGGGAGCTTCTTGAGTTGCAGCAAGGGTGAGAAGGACCCTTTGGATGTTCCAGTGGTTAGATGTGATTAGCCTCGAGAAGCCTCAGCGGAAATGGGCCTCATCTCGCCTGGAGGGCAAAACCTCCTGGATTTTCTCGAGTTGCGGCAGGTGCTCTCGACTAACGACGGGGACCTCAGGGACCCGCTCTGGTGGCCTCAGGAAAGGCCAGTCCCCATGCGAGTTCCTCGGGGGCCTCTCGGGATTCCTCTCCCGTCGATGCCGGGGCCTAAGACCTTGTGTGGAGTCGGGGCCGGAACCTGAGGATTGCTCTCCAGTGCTGACATGGATCTTGGGGTACTTCTGGAGTCTCCCAGAGGAGTCAGTCCTCGTCTCGAATGCGGGCATGCACTTGCGCTTTCCTCCAGAGCGGTAGCAGCAGTGTCACGCAGTCCGCCGCGTGGATCAAAGGATCTATGGTTTTCCCTCGAGTCTTTCCCACGAGGCTTTCCCACGAGGCTTTCCCACAGGGCTGTCCCACGTGCACACGTAGTGGGAGTCGATCCTCGGCTTGAACTCAAGGCAGTGCAGGGAAAACAGGTTCCTCTGGAATGGACTGACACATCTGGGGGACTCTTGGAATGGTGGCACGACCCTGGAGTTCCTCTCGCCTTTCCTGTGGAGAGCGCCTCCTCTTGAGATGCGACGGGAACGCCGGGAATTCTTTCCCTACGAAACAGGGAAAGGATCCCTCATCTCGACCTAGGAGGCGGAAACGGGGCTCCCCTGTATGTGTGCGGGACCCTCGTGCTTCCTCTCGAGTGGAGACGGGTATGTCGCGGAACTGCTTGAGTTGCAGCAAGGGTGTGAAGGACCCTTTGGAAGTTCCAGTGGTTAGATGTGATTAGCCTCGAGAAGCCTCAGCGGAAATGGGCCTCATCTCGCCTGGAGGGCAAAACCTCCTGGATTTTCTCGAGTTGCGGCAGGTGCTCTCGACTTACGACGGGGACCTCAGGGACCCGCTCTGGTGGCCTCAGGAAAGGCCAGTCCCCATGCGAGTTCCTCGGGGGCCTCTCGGGATTCCTCTCCCATCGATGCCGGGGCCTAAGACCTTGTGTGGAGTCGGGGCCGGAACCTGAGGATTCCTCTCCAGTGCTGACATGGATCTTGGGGTACTTCTGGAGTCTCCCCAGGGGAGTCAGTCCTCGTCTCGAATGCGGGCATGCACTTGCGCTTTCCTCCAGAGCGGTAGCAGCAGTGTCACGCAGTCCGCCGCGTGGATCAAAGGATCTATGGTTTTCCCTCGAGTCTTTCCCACGAGGCTTTCCCACGAGGCTTTCCCACAGGGCTGTCCCACGTGCACACGTGGTGGGAGTCGATCCTCGGCTTGAACGTCAAGGCAGTGCAGGGAAAACAGGTTCCTCTGGAATGGACTGACACATCTGGGGGACTCTTGGAATTGTGGCACGACCCTGGAGTTCCTCTCGCCTTTCCTGTGGAGAGCGCCTCCTCTTGAGATGCGACGGGAACGCCGGGAATTCTTTCCCTAGGAAACAGGGAAAGGATCCCTCATCTCGAGCTAGGAGGCGGAAACGGGGCTCCACTGGATGTGTGCGGGACCCCACGTGCTTCCTCTCGAGTGGAGACGGGTTGTCGGGGAACAACTTGAGTTGCAGCAAGGGTGTGAAGGACCCTTTGGAAGTTCCAGTGGTTAGACGTGATTAGCCTCGAGAAGCCTCAGCGGAAATGGGCCTCATCTCGCCTGGAGGGCAAAACCTCCTGGATTTTCTCGAGTTGCGGCAGGTGCTCTCGACTTACGACGGGGACCTCAGGGACCCGCTCTGGTGGCCTCAGGAAAGGCCAGTCCCCATGCGAGTTCCTCGGGGGCCTCTCGGGATTCCTCTCCCGTCAATGCCGGGGCCTAAGACCTTGTGTGGAGTCGGGGCCGGAACCTGAGGATTCCTCTCCAGTGCTGACATGGATCTTGGGGTACTTCTGGAGTCTCCCCAGGGGAGTCAGTCCTCGTCTCGAATGCGGGCATGCACTTGCGCTTTCCTCCAGAGCGGTAGCAGCAGTGTCACGCAGTCCGCCGCGTGGATCAAAGGATCTATGGTTTTCCCTCGAGTCTTTCCCACGAGGCTTTCCCACGAGGCTTTCCCACAGGGCTGTCCCACGTGCACACGTGGTGGGAGTCGATCCTCGGCTTGAACGTCAAGGCAGTGCAGGGAAAACAGTTTCCTCTGGAATGGACTGACACATCTGGGGGACTCTTGGAATGGTGGCACGACCCTGGAGTTCCTCTCGCCTTTCCTGTGGAGAGCGCCTCCACTTGAGATGCGACGGGAACGCCGGGAATTCTTTCCCTACGAAACAGGGAAAGGATCCCTCATCTCGAGCTAGGAGGCGGAAACGGGGCTCCCCTGGATGTGTGCGGGACCCTCTTGCTTCCTCTCGAGTGGAGACGGGTATGTCGGGGAACTTCTTGAGTTGCAGCAAGGGTGTGAAGGACACTTTGGAAGTTCCAGTGGTTAGATTTGATTAGCCTCGAGAAGCCTCAGCGGAAATGGGCCTCATCTCGCCTGGAGGGCAAAACCTCCTGGATTTTCTCGAGTTGCGGCAGGTGCTCTCGTCTTACGACGGGGACCTCAGGGACCCGCTCTGGTGGCCTCAGGAAAGGCCAGTCCCCATGCGAGTTCCTCGGGGGCCTCTCGGGATTCCTCTCCCGTCGATGCCGGGGCCTAAGACCTTGTGTGGAGTCGGGGCCGGAACCTGAGGATTCCTCTCCAGTGCTGACATGGATCTTGGGGTACTTCTGGAGTCTCCCCAGGGGAGTCAGTCCTCGTCTCGAATGCGGGCATGCACTTGCGCTTTCCTCCAGAGCGGTAGCAGCAGTGTCACGCAGTCCGCCGCGTGGATCAAAGGATCTATGGTTTTCCCTCGAGTCTTTCCCACGAGGCTTTCCCACGAGGCTTTCCCACAGGGCTGTCCCACGTGCACACGTGGTGGGAGTCGATCCTCGGCTTGAACGTCAAGGCAGTGCAGGGAAAACAGGTTCCTCTGGAATGGACTGACACATCTGGGGGACTCTTGGAATGGTGGCACGACCCTGGAGTTCCTCTCGCCTTTCCTGTGGAGAGCGCCTCCTCTTGAGATGCGACGGGAACGCCGGGAATTCTTTCCCTAGGAAACAGGGAAAGGATCCCTCATCTCGAGCTAGGAGGCGGAAACGGGGCTCCCCTGGATGTGTGCGGGACCCTCGTGCTTCCTCTCGAGTGGAGACGGGTATGTCGGGGAACTTCTTGAGTTGCAGCAAGGGTGAGAAGGACCCTTTGGATGTTCCAGTGGTTAGATGTGATTAGCCTCGAGAAGCCTCAGCGGAAATGGGCCTCATCTCGCCTGGAGGGCAAAACCTCCTGGATTTTCTCGAGTTGCGGCAGGTGCTCTCGACTAACGACGGGGACCTCAGGGACCCGCTCTGGTGGCCTCAGGAAAGGCCAGTCCCCATGCGAGTTCCTCGGGGGCCTCTAGGGATTCCTCTCCCGTCGATGCCGGGGCCTAAGACCTTGTGTGGAGTCGGGGCCGGAACCTGAGGATAGCTCTCCAGTGCTGACATGGATCTTGGGGTACTTCTGGAGTCTCCCCAGGGGAGTCAGTCCTCGTCTCGAATGCGGGCATGCACTTGCGCTTTCCTCCAAGCGGTAGCAGCAGTGTCACGCAGTCCGCCGCGTGGATCAAAGGATCTATGGTTTTCCCTCGAGTCTTTCCCACGAGGCTTTCCCACGAGGCTTTCCCACAGGGCTGTCCCACGTGCACACGTGGTGGGAGTCGATCCTCGGCTTGAACGTCAAGGCAGTGCAGGGACAACAGGTTCCTCTGGAATGGACTGACACATCTGGGGGACTCTTGGAATGGTGGCACGACCCTGGAGTTCCTCTCGCCTTTCCTGTGGAGAGAGCCTCCTCTTGAGATGCTACGGGAACGCCGGGAATTCTTTCCCTACGAAACAGGGAAAGGATCCCTCATCTCGAGCTCGGAGGCGGAAACGGGGCTCCCCTGGATGTGTGCGGGACCCTCGTGCTTCCTCTCGAGTGCAGACGGGTATGTCGGGGAACTTCTTGAGTTGCAGCAAGGGTGTGAAGGACCCTTTGGAAGTTCCAGTGGTTAGATGTGATTAGCCTCGAGAAGCCTCAGCGGAAATGGGCCTCATCTCGCCTGGAGGGCAAAACCTCCCGGATTTTCTCGAGTTGCGGCAGGTGCTCTCGACTTACGACGGGGACTTCAGGGACCCGCTCTGGTGGCCTCAGGAAAGGCCAGTCCCCATGCGAGTTCCTCGGGGGGCTCTCGGGATTCCGCTCCCGTCGATGCCGGGGCCTAAGACCTTGTGTGGAGTCGGGCCGGAACCTGAGGATTCCTCTCCAGTGCTGACATGGGTCTTCGGGTACTTCTGGAGTTTCCCCAGGGGAGTCAGTCCTCGTCTCGAATGCGGTCATGCACTTGCGCTTTCCTCCAGAGCGGTAGCAGCAGTGTCACGCAGTCCGCCGCGTGGATCAAAGGATCTATGGTTTTCCCTCGAGTCTTTCCCACGAGGCTTTCCCACGAGGCTTTCCCACAGGGCTGTCCCACGTGCACACGTGGTGGGAGTCGATCCTCGGCTTGAACGTCAAGGCAGTGCAGGGAAAACAGGTTCCTCTGGAATGGACTGACACATCTGGGGGACTCTTGGAATGGTGGCACGACCCTGGAGTTCCTCTCGCCTTTCCTGTGGAGAGCGCCTCCTCTTGAGATGCGACGGGAACGCCGGGAATTCTTTCCCTACGAAACAGGGAAAGGATCCCTCATCTCGGGCTAGGAGGCGGAAACGGGGCTCCCCTGGATGTGTGCGCGACCCTCGTGCTTCCTCTCGAGTGCAGACGGGTATATCGGGGAACTTCTTGAGTTGCAGCAAGGGTGTGAAGGACCCTTTGGAAGTTCCAGTGGTTAGATGTGATTAGCCTCTAGAAGCCTCAGCGGAAATGTGCCTCATCTCGCCTGGAGGGCAAAAACTCCTGGATTTTCTCGAGTTGCGGCAGGTGCTCTCGACTTACGACGGGGACCTCAGGGACCCGCTCTGTTGGCCTCAGGAAAGGCCAGTCCCCATGCGAGTTCCTCGGGGGCCTCTCGGGATTCCTCTCCCGTCGATGCCGGGGCCTGAGACCTTCTGTGGAGTCGGGGCCGGAACCTGAGGATTCCTCTCCAGTGCTGACATGGATCTTGGGGTACTTCTGGAGTCTCCCCAGGGGAGTCAGTCCTCGTCTCGAATGCGGGCATGCACTTGTGCTTTCCTCCAGGGCGGTAGCAGCAGTGTCACGCAGTCCGCCGCGTGGATCAAAGGATCTATGGTTTTCCCTCGAGTCTTTCCCACGAGGCTTTCCCACGAGGCTTTCCCACAGGGCTGTCCCACCTGCACACGTGGTGGGAGTCGATCCTCGGCTTGAACGTCAAGGCAGTGCAGGGAAAACAGGTTCCTCTGGAATGGACTGACACATCTGGGGGACTCTTGGAATGGTGGCACGACCCTGGAGTTCCTCTCGCCTTTCCTGTGGAGAGCACCTGCTCTTGAGATTCGACGGGAATGCCGGGAATTCTTTCCCTACGAAACAGGGAAAGGATCCCTCATCTCGAGTTAGGAGGCGGAAACGGGGCTCCCCTGGATGTGTGCGGGACACAACGTGCTTCCTTTCGAGTGGAGACGGGAATGTCGGGGAACTTCTTGAGTTGCAGCAAGGGTGTGAAGGACCCTTTGGAAGTTCCAGTGGTTAGATGTGATTAGCCTCGAGAAGCCTCAGCGGAAATGGGCCTCATCTCGCCTGGAGGGCAAAACCTCCTGGATTTTCTCGAGTTGCGGCTGGTGCTCTCGACTTACGACGGGGACCTTAGGGACCCGCTCTGGTGGCCTCAGGAAAGGCTAGTCCCCATGCGAGTTCCTCGGGGGCCTCTCGGGATTCCTCTCCCGTCGATGCCGGGGCCTAAGACCTTGTGTGGAGTCGGGGCCGGAACCTGAGGATTCCTCTCCAGTGCTGACATGGATCTTGGGGTACTTCTGGAGTCTCCCCAGGAGTCAGTCCTCGTCTCGAATGCGGGCATGCACTTGGGCTTTCCTCCAGAGCGGTAGCAGCAGTGTCACGCAGTCCGCCGCGTGGATCAAAGGATCTATGGTTTTCCCTCGAGTCTTTCCCACGAGGCTTTCCCACGAGGCTTTCCCACAGGGCTGTCCCACGTGCACACGTGGTGGGAGTCGATCCTCGGCTTGAACGTCAATTCTGTGCAGGGAAAACAGGTTCCTCTGGAATGGACTGAAACATCTGGGGGACTCTTGGAATGGTGGCACGACCCTGGAGTTCCTCTCGCCTGTCCTGTGGAGAGCGCCTCCTCTTGAGATGCGACGGGAACGCCGGGAATTCTTTCCCGACGAAACAGGGAAAGGATCACTCATCTCAAGCTAGGAGGCGGAAACGGGGCTCTCCTGGATGTGTGCGGGACCCTCGCGCTTCCTCTCGTGTGGAGACGGGTATGTCAGGGAACTTCTTGAGTTGCAGGAAGGGTGTGAAGGACCCTTTGGAAGTTCCAGTGGTTAGATGTGATTAGCCTCGAGAAGCCTCAGCGGAAATGGGCCTCATCTCGCCTGGAGGGCAAAACCTCCTGGATTTTCTCGAGTTGCGGCAGGTTCTCTCGACTTACGACTGGGACCTGAGGTACCCGCTCTGGTGGCCTCAGGAAAGGCCAGTCCCCATGGGAGTTCCTCGGGGGCCTCTCGGGATTCCTCTCCCGTCGATGCCGGGGCCTAAGACCTTGAGTGGTGTCGGGGCCGGAACCTGAGGATTCCTCTCCAGTGCTGACATGGATCTTGGGGTAATTCTGGGGTCTCCCCAGGGAAGTCAGTCCTAGTCTCGAATGCGGGCATGCACTTGGGCTTTCCTCCAGAGCGGTAGCAGCAGTGTCACGCAGTCCGCCGCGTGGATCAAAGCATCTATGTTTTTCCCTCGAGTCTTTCCCACGAGGCTTTCCCACGAGGCTTTCCCACAGGGCTGTCCCACGTGCACACGTGGTGGGAGTCGATCCTCGGCTTGAACGTCAAGGCAGTGCAGGGAAAACAGGTTCCTCTGGAATGGACTGACACATCTGGGGGACTCTTGGAATGGTGGTACGACCCTGGAGTTCCTCTCGCCTTTCCTGTGGAGAGCGCCTCCTCTTGAGATGCGACGGGAACGCCGGGAATTCTTTCCCTACGAAACAGGGAAAGGATCCCTCATCTCGAGCTAGGAGGCGGAAACGGGGCTCCCCTGGATGTGTGCGGGACCCTCGTGCTTCCTCTCGAGTGGAGACGGGTATGTCGGGGAACTTCTTGAGTTGCAGCAAGGGTGAGAAGGACCCTTTGGATGTTCCAGTGGTTAGATGTGATTAGCCTCGAGAAGCCTCAGCGGAAATGGGCCTCATCTCACGTGGAGGGCAAAACCTCCTGGATTTTCTCGAGTTGCGGCAGGTGCTCTCGACTAACGACGGGGACCTCAGGGACCCGCTCTGGTGGCCTCAGGAAAGGCCAGTCCCCATGCGAGTTCCTCGGGGGCCTCTCGGGATTCCTCTCCCGTCGATGCCGGGGCCTAAGACCTTGTGTGGAGTCGGGGCCGGAACCTGAGGATTGCTCTCCAGTGCTGACATGGATCTTGGGGTACTTCTGGAGTCTCCCAGAGGAGTCAGTCCTCGTCTCGAATGCGGGCATGCACTTGCGCTTTCCTCCAGAGCGGTAGCAGCAGTGTCACGCAGTCCGCTGCGTGGATCAAAGGATCTATGGTTTTCCCTCGAGTCTTTCCCACGAGGCTTTCCCACGAGGCTTTCCCACAGGGCTGTCCCACGTGCACACGTAGTGGGAGTCGATCCTCGGCTTGAACTCAAGGCAGTGCAGGGAAAACAGGTTCCTCTGGAATGGACTGACACATCTGGGGGACTCTTGGAATGGTGGCACGACCCTGGAGTTCCTCTCGCCTTTCCTGTGGAGAGCGCCTCCTCTTGAGATGCGACGGGAACGCCGGGAATTCTTTCCCTACGAAACAGGGAAAGGATCCCTCATCTCGAGCTAGGAGGCGGAAACGGGGCTCCCCTGGATGTGTGCGGGACCCTCGTGCTTCCTCTCGAGTGGAGACGGGTATGTCGCGGAACTGCTTGAGTTGCAGCAAGGGTGTGAAGGACCCTTTGGAAGTTCCAGTGGTTAGATGTGATTAGCCTCGAGAAGCCTCAGCGGAAATGGGCCTCATCTCGCCTGGAGGGCAAAACCTCCTGGATTTTCTCGAGTTGCGGCAGGTGCTCTCGACTTACGACGGGGACCTCAGGGACCCGCTCTGGTGGCCTCAGGAAAGGCCAGTCCCCATGCGAGTTCCTCGGGGGCCTCTCGGGATTCCTCTCCCATCGATGACGGGGCCTAAGACCTTCTGTGGAGTCGGGGCTGGAACCTGAGGATTCATCTCCAGTGCTGACATGGATCTTGGGGTACTTCTGGAGTCTCCCCAGGGGATTCAGTCCTCGTCTCGAATGCGGGCATGCACTTGCGCTTTCCTCCAGAGCGGTAGCAGCAGTGTCACGCAGTCCGCCGCGTGGATCAAAGGATCTATGGTTTTCCCTCGAGTCTTTCCCACGAGGCTTTCCCACGAGGCTTTCCCACAGGGCTGTCCCACGTGCACACGTGGTGGGAGTCGATCCTCGGCTTGAACGTCAAGGCAGTGCAGGGAAAACAGGTTCCTCTGGAATGGACTGACACATCTGGGGGACTCTTGGAATGGTGGCACGACCCTGGAGTTCCTCTCGCCTTTCCTGTGGAGAGCGCCACCTCTTGAGATGCGACGGGAACGCTGGGAATTCTTTCCCTAGGAAACAGGGAAAGGATCCCTCATCTCGAGCTAGGAGGCGGAAACGGGGCTCCCCTGGATGTGTGCGGGACCCCACGTGCTTCCTCTCGAGTGGAGACGGGTATGTCGGGGAACAACTTGAGTTGCAGCAAGGGTGTGAAGGACCCTTTGGAAATTCCAGTGGTTAGACGTGATTAGCCTCGAGAAGCCTCAGCGGAAATGGGCCTCATCTCGCCTGGAGGGCAAAACCTCCTGGATTTTCTCGAGTTGCGGCAGGTGCTCTCGACTTACGACGGGGACCTCAGGGACCCGCTCTGGTGGCCTCAGGAAAGGCCAGTCCCCATGCGAGTTCCTCGGGGGCCTCTCGGGATTCCTCTCCCGTCGATGCCGGGGCCTAAGACCTTGTGTGGAGTCGGGGCCGGAACCTGAGGATTCCTCTCCAGTGCTGACATGGATCTTGGGGTACTTCTGGAGTCTCCCCAGGGGAGTCAGTCCTCGTCTCGAATGCGGGCATGCACTTGCGCTTTCCTCCAGAGCGGTAGCAGCAGTGTCACGCAGTCCGCCGCGTGGATCAAAGGATCTATGGTTTTCCCTCGAGTCTTTCCCACGAGGCTTTCCCACGAGGCTTTCCCACAGGGCTGTCCCACGTGCACACGTGGTGGGAGTCGATCCTCGGCTTGAACGTCAAGGCAGTGCAGGGAAAACAGGTTCCTCTGGAATGGACTGACAAATCTGGGGGACTCTTGGAATAGTGGCACGACCCTGGAGTTCCTCTCGCCTTTCCTGTGGAGAGCGCCTCCTCTTGAGATGCGACGGGAACGCCGGGAATTCTTTCCCTAGGAAACAGGGAAAGGATCCCTCATCTCGAGCTAGGAGGCGGAAACGGGGCTCCACTGGATGTGTGCGGGACCCCACGTGCTTCCTCTCGAGTGGAGACGGGTATGTCGGGGAACAACTTGAGTTGCAGCAAGGGTGTGAAGGACCCTTTGGAAGTTCCAGTGGTTAGACGTGATTAGCCTCGAGAAGCCTCAGCGGAAATGGGCCTCATCTCGCCTGGAGGGCAAAACCTCCTGGATTTTCTCGAGTTGCGGCAGGTGCTCTCGACTTACGACGGGGACCTCAGGGACCCGCTCTGGTGGCCTCAGGAAAGGCCAGTCCCCATGCGAGTTCCTCGGGGGGCTCTCGGGATTCCGCTCCCGTCGATGCCGGGGCCTAAGACCTTGTGTGGAGTCGGGCCGGAACCTGAGGATTCCTCTCCAGTGCTGACATGGGTCTTCGGGTGCTTCTGGAGTTTCCCCAGGGGAGTCAGTCCTCGTCTCGAATGCGGTCATGCACTTGCGCTTTCCTCCAGAGCGGTAGCAGCAGTGTCACGCAGTCCGCCGCGTGGATCAAAGGATCTATGGTTTTCCCTCGAGTCTTTCCCACGAGGCTTTCCCACGAGGCTTTCCCACAGGGCTGTCCCACGTGCACACGTGGTGGGAGTCGATCCTCGGCTTGAACGTCAAGGCAGTGCAGGGAAAACAGGTTCCTCTGGAATGGACTGACACATCTGGGGGACTCTTGGAATGGTGGCACGACCCTGGAGTTCCTCTCGCCTTTCCTGTGGAGAGCGCCTCCTCTTGAGATGCGACGGGAACGCCGGGAATTCTTTCCCTAAGAAACAGGGAAAGGATCCCTCATCTCGAGTTAGGAGGCGGAAACGGGGCTCCCCTGGATGTGTGCGGGACACAACGTGCTTCCTTTCGAGTGGAGACGGGAATGTCGGGGAAATTCTTGAGTTGCAGCAAGGGTGTGAAGGACCCTTTGGAAGTTCCAGTGGTTAGATGTGATTAGCCTCGAGAAGCCTCAGCGGAAATGGGCCTCATCTCGCCTGGAGGGCAAAACCTCCTGGATTTTCTCGAGTTGCGGCAGGTTCTCTCGACTTACGACTGGGACCTGAGGTACCCGCTCTGGTGGCCTCAGGAAAGGCCAGTCCCCATGGGAGTTCCTCGGGGGCCTCTCGGGATTCCTCTCCCGTCGATGCCGGGGCCTAAGACCTTGAGTGGTGTCGGGGCCGGAACCTGAGGATTCCTCTCCAGTGCTGACATGGATCTTGGGGTAATTCTGGGGTCTCACCAGGGAAGTCAGTCCTAGTCTCGAATGCGGGCATGCACTTGGGCTTTCCTACAGAGCGGTAGCAGCAGTGTCACGCAGTCCGCCGCGTGGATCAAAGCATCTATGGTTTTCCCTCGAGTCTTTCCCACGAGGCTTTCCGACGAGACTTTCCCACAGTGCTGTCCCACGTGCACTCGTGGTGGGAGTCGATCCTCGGCTTGAATGTCAAGGCAGTGCAGGGAAAACAGGTTCCTCTGGAATGGACTGACACATCTGGGGGACTCTTGGAATGGTGGCACGACCCTGGAGTTCCTCTCGCCTTTCCTGTGGAGAGCGCCTCCTCTTGAGATGCGACGGGAACGCCGGGAATTCTTTCCCTACGAAACAGGGAAAGGATCCCTCATCTCGAGCTAGGAGGCGGAAACGGGGCTCCCCTGGATGTGTGCGGGACCCTCGTGCTGCCTCTCGAGTGGAGACGGGTATGTCGGGGAACTTCTTGAGTTGCAGCAAGGGTGTGAAGGACCCTTTGGAAGTTCCAGTGGTTAGATGTGATTAGCCTCGAGAAGCCTCAGCGGAAATGGGCCTCATATCGCCTGGAGTGCAAAACTTCCTGGATTTTCTCGAGTTGCGGCAGGTGCTCTCGACTTACGATGGGGACCTCAGGGACCCGCTCTGGTGGCCTCAGGAAAGGCTGTGCCCATGCGAGTTCCTCGGTGGCCTCTCGGGAATCCTCTCCCGTCGATGCCGGGGCCTAAGACCTTGTGTGGAGTCGGGGCCGGAACCTGAGGATTCCTCTCCAGTGCTGACATGGATCTTGGGGTACTTCTGGAGTCTCCCCAGGGGAGTCAGTCCTCGTCTCGAATGCGGGCATGCACTTGCGCTTTCCTCCAAAGCGGTAACAGCAATGTCACGCAGTCCGCCGCCTGGATCAAAGGATCTATGGTTTTCCCTCGAGTCTTTCCCAGGAGGCTTTCCCACGAGGCTTTCCCACAGGGCTGTCCCACGTGCACACGTGGTGGGAGTCGATCCTCGGCTTGAACGTCAAGGCTCTGCAGGGAAAACAGGTTCCTCTGGAATGGACTGACAGATCTGGGGGACTCTTGGAATGGTGGCACGACCCTGGAGTTCCTCTCGCCTTTCCTGTGGAGAGCGCCTGCTATTGAGATTTGACGGGAACGCCGGGAATTCTTTCCCTACGAAACAGGGAAAGGATCCCTCTTCTCGAGTTAGGAGGCGGAAACGGGGCTCCACTGGATGTGTGCGGGACCCCACGTGCTTCCTCTCGTGTGGAGACGGGTATGTCGGGGAACTTCTTGAGTTGCAGCAAGGGTGTGAAGGACCCTTTGGAAGTTCCAGTGGTTAGATGTGATTAGCCTCGAGAAGCCTCAGCTAAATGGGCCTCATCTCGCCTGGAGGGCAAAACCTCCTGGATTTTCTCGAGTTGCGGCAGGTGCTCTCGACTTACGATGGGGACCTCAGGGACCCGCTCTGGTGGCCTCAGGAAAGGCCAGTCCCCATGCGAGTTCCTCGGGGGCCTCTCGGGATTTCTCTCCCGTCGATGCCGGGGCCTAAGACCTTGTGTGGAGTCGGGGCCGGAACCTGAGGATTCCTCTCCAGTGCTGACATGGATCTTGGGGTACTTCTGGAGTCTCCCAAGGGGAGTCAGTGCTCGTCTCGAATGCGGGCATGCACTTGCGCTTTCCTCCAGAGCGGTAGCATCAGTGTCACGCAGTCCACCGCGTGGATCAAAGGATCTATGGTTTTCCCTCGAGTCTTTCCCACGAGGCTTTCCCACGAGGCTTTCCCACAGGGCTGTCCCACGTGCACACGTGGTGGGAGTCGATCCTGGGCTTTAACGTCAAGGCTGTGCAGGGAAAACAGTTTCCTCTGGAATGGACTGACACATCTGGGGGACTCTTGGAATGGTGGCACGACCCTGGAGTTCCTCTCGCCTTTCCTGTGGAGAGCGCCTCCTTTTGAGATGCGACGGGAACGCCGGGAATTCTTTCCCTACGAAACAGCGAATGGATCCCTCATCTCGAGCTAGGAGGCGGAAACGGGGCTCCCCTGGATGTGTGCGGGACCCTCGTGCTTCCTCTCGAGTGGAGACGTGTATGTCGGGGAACTTCTTGAGTTGCAGCAAGGGTGTGAAGGACCCTTTGGAAGTTCCAGTGGTTAGATATGATTAGCCTTGAGAAGCCTCAGGGGAAATGGGCCTCATCTCGCCTGGAGAGCATAACCTCCTGGATTTTCTCGAGTTGCGGCAGGTGCTCTCGACTTACGACGGGGACCTCAGGGACCCGCTCTGGTGGCCTCAGGAAAGGCCAGTCCCCATGCGAGTTCCTCGGGGGCCTCTCGGGATTCCTCTCCCGTCGATGCCGGGGCCTAAGACCTTGTGTGGAGTCGGGGCCGGAACCTGAGGATTCCTCTCCAGGGCTGACATGGATCTTGGGGTACTTCTGGAGTCTCCCCAGGGGAGTCAGTGCTCGTCTCGAATGCGGGCATGCACTTGCGCTTTCCTCCAGAGCGGTAGCAGCAGTGTCACACAGTCCGCCGCGTGGATCAAAGGATCTATGGTTTTCCCTCGAGTCTTTCCCACGAGGCTTTCCCACGAGGCTTTCCCACAGGGCTGTCCCACGTGCACACGTGGTGGGAGTCGATCCTCGGCTTGAAAGTCAAGGCAGTTCAGGGAAAACAGGTTCCTCTGGAATGGACTGACACATCTGGGGGACTCTTGGAATGGTGGCACGACCCTGGAGTTCCTCTCGCCTTTCCTGTGGAGAGCGCCTGCTCTTGAGATTCGACGGGAATGCCGGGAATTCTTTCCCTACGAAACAGGGAAAGGATCCCTCATCTCGAGTTAGGAGGCGGAAACGGGGCTCCCCTGGATGTGTGCGGGACACAACGTGCTTCCTTTCGAGTGGAGACTGGAATGTCGGGGAACTTCTTGAGTTGCAGCAAGGGTGTGAAGGACCCTTTGGAAGTTCCAGTGGTTAGATGTGATTAGCCTCGAGAAGCCTCAGCAGAAATGGGCCTCATCTCGCCTGGAGGGCAAAACCTCCTGGATTTTCTCGAGTTGAGGCTGGTGCTCTCGACTTACGACGGGGACCTTAGGGACCCGCTCTGGTGGCCTCAGGAAAGGCTAGTCCCCATGCGAGTTCCTCGGGGGCCTCTCGGGATTCCTCTCCCGTCGATGCCGGGGCCTAAGACCTTGTGTGAAGTCGGGGCCGGAACCTGAGGATTCCTCTCCAGTGCTGACATGGATCTTGGGGTACTTCTGGAGTCTCCCCAGGAGTCAGTCCTCGTCTCGAATGCGGGCATGCACTTGGGATTTCCTCCAGAGCGGTAGCAGCAGTGTCACGCAGTCCGCCGCGTGGATCAAAGGATCTATGGTTTTCCCTCGAGTCTTTCCCACGAGGCTTTCCCACGAGGCTTTCCCACAGGGCTGTCCCACGTGCACACGTGGTGGGAGTCGATCCTCGGCTTGAACTCAAGGCAGTGCAGGGACAACAGGTTCCTCTGGAATGGACTGACACATCTGGGGGACTCTTGGAATGGTGGCACGACCCTGGAGTTCCTCTCGCCTTTCCTGTGGAGAGAGCCTCCTCTTGAGATGCTACGGGAACGCCGGGAATTCTTTCCCTACGAAACAGGGAAAGGATCCCTCATCTCGAGCTAGGAGGCGGAAACGGGGCTCCCCTGGATGTGTGCGGGACCCTCGTGCTTCCTCTCGAGTGCAGACGGGTATGTCGGGGAACTTCTTGAGTTGCAGCAAGGGTGTGAAGGACCCTTTGGAAGTTCCAGTGGTTAGATGTGATTAGCCTCGAGAAGCCTCAGCGGAAATGGGCCTCATCTCGCCTGGAGGGCAAAACCTCCCGGATTTTCTCGAGTTGCGGCAGGTGCTCTCGACTTACGACGGGGACTTCAGGGACCCGCTCTGGTGGCCTCAGGAAAGGCCAGTCCCCATGCGAGTTCCTCGGGGGGCTCTCGGGATTCCGCTCCCGTCGATGCCGGGGCCTAAGACCTTGTGTGGAGTCGGGCCGGAACCTGAGGATTCCTCTCCAGTGCTGACATGGGTCTTCGGGTACTTCTGGAGTTTCCCCAGGGGAGTCAGTCCTCGTCTCGAATGCGGTCATGCACTTGCGCTTTCCTCCAGAGCGGTAGCAGCAGTGTCACGCAGTCCGCCGCGTGGATCAAAGGATCTATGGTTTTCCCTCGAGTCTTTCCCACGAGGCTTTCCCACGAGGCTTTCCCACAGGGCTGTCCCACGTGCACACGTGGTGGGAGTCGATCCTCGGCTTGAACGTCAAGGCAGTGCAGGGAAAACAGGTTCCTCTGGAATGGACTGACACATCTGGGGGACTCTTGGAATGGTGGCACGACCCTGGAGTTCCTCTCGCCTTTCCTGTGGAGAGCGCCTCCTCTTGAGATGCGACGGGAACGCCGGGAATTCTTTCCCTACGAAACAGGGAAAGGATCCCTCATCTCGGGCTAGGAGGCGGAAACGGGGCTCCCCTGGATGTGTGCGCGACCCTCGTGCTTCCTCTCGAGTGCAGACGGGTATATCGGGGAACTTCTTGAGTTGCAGCAAGGGTGTGAAGGACCCTTTGGAAGTTCCAGTGGTTAGATGTGATTAGCCTCTAGAAGCCTCAGCGGAAATGTGCCTCATCTCGCCTGGAGGGCAAAAACTCCTGGATTTTCTCGAGTTGCGGCAGGTGCTCTCGACTTACGACGGGGACCTCAGGGACCCGCTCTGTTGGCCTCAGGAAAGGCCAGTCCCCATGCGAGTTCCTCGGGGGCCTCTCGGGATTCCTCTCCCGTCGATGCCGGGGCCTGAGACCTTCTGTGGAGTCGGGGCCGGAACCTGAGGATTCCTCTCCAGTGCTGACATGGATCTTGGGGTACTTCTGGAGTCTCCCCAGGGGAGTCAGTCCTCGTCTCGAATGCGGGCATGCACTTGTGCTTTCCTCCAGGGCGGTAGCAGCAGTGTCACGCAGTCCGCCGCGTGGATCAAAGGATCTATGGTTTTCCCTCGAGTCTTTCCCACGAGGCTTTCCCACGAGGCTTTCCCACAGGGCTGTCCCACCTGCACACGTGGTGGGAGTCGATCCTCGGCTTGAACGTCAAGGCAGTGCAGGGAAAACAGGTTCCTCTGGAATGGACTGACACATCTGGGGGACTCTTGGAATGGTGGCACGACCCTGGAGTTCCTCTCGCCTTTCCTGTGGAGAGCACCTGCTCTTGAGATTCGACGGGAATGCCGGGAATTCTTTCCCTACGAAACAGGGAAAGGATCCCTCATCTCGAGTTAGGAGGCGGAAACGGGGCTCCCCTGGATGTGTGCGGGACACAACGTGCTTCCTTTCGAGTGGAGACGGGAATGTCGGGGAACTTCTTGAGTTGCAGCAAGGGTGTGAAGGACCCTTTGGAAGTTCCAGTGGTTAGATGTGATTAGCCTCGAGAAGCCTCAGCGGAAATGGGCCTCATCTCGCCTGGAGGGCAAAACCTCCTGGATTTTCTCGAGTTGCGGCTGGTGCTCTCGACTTACGACGGGGACCTTAGGGACCCGCTCTGGTGGCCTCAGGAAAGGCTAGTCCCCATGCGAGTTCCTCGGGGGCCTCTCGGGATTCCTCTCCCGTCGATGCCGGGGCCTAAGACCTTGTGTGGAGTCGGGGCCGGAACCTGAGGATTCCTCTCCAGTGCTGACATGGATCTTGGGGTACTTCTGGAGTCTCCCCAGGGGAGTCAGTGCTCGTCTCGAATGCGGGCATGCACTTGCGCTTTCCTCCAGAGCGGTAGCATCAGTGTCACGCAGTCCACCGCGTGGATCAAAGGATCTATGGTTTTCCCTCGAGTCTTTCCCACGAGGCTTTCCCACGAGGCTTTCCCACAGGGCTGTCCCACGTGCACACGTGGTGGGAGTCGATCCTGGGCTTTAACGTCAAGGCTGTGCAGGGAAAACAGTTTCCTCTGGAATGGACTGACACATCTGGGGGACTCTTGGAATGGTGGCACGACCCTGGAGTTCCTCTCGCCTTTCCTGTGGAGAGCGCCTCCTTTTGAGATGCGACGGGAACGCCGGGAATTCTTGCCCTACGAAACAGCGAAAGGATCCCTCATCTCGAGCTAGGAGGCGGAAACGGGGCTCCCCTGGATGTGTGCGGGACCCTCGTGCTTCCTCCCGAGTGGAGACGTGTATGTCGGGGAACTTCTTGAGTTGCAGCAAGGGTGTGAAGGACCCTTTGGAAGTTCCAGTGGTTAGATATGATTAGCCTTGAGAAGCCTCAGGGGAAATGGGCCTCATCTCGCCTGGAGAGCATAACCTCCTGGATTTTCTCGAGTTGCGGCAGGTGCTCTCGACTTACGACGGGGACCTCAGGGACCCGCTCTGGTGGCCTCAGGAAAGGCCAGTCCCCATGCGAGTTCCTCGGGGGCCTCTCGGGATTCCTCTCCCGTCGATGCCGGGGCCTAAGACCTTGTGTGGAGTCGGGGCCGGAACCTGAGGATTCCTCTCCAGGGCTGACATGGATCTTGGGGTACTTCTGGAGTCTCCCCAGGGGAGTCAGTGCTCGTCTCGAATGCGGGCATGCACTTGCGCTTTCCTCCAGAGCGGTAGCAGCAGTGTCACACAGTCCGCCGCGTGGATCAAAGGATCTATGGTTTTCCCTCGAGTCTTTCCCACGAGGCTTTCCCACGAGGCTTTCCCACAGGGCTGTCCCACGTGCACACGTGGTGGGAGTCGATCCTCGGCTTGAAAGTCAAGGCAGTTCAGGGAAAACAGGTTCCTCTGGAATGGACTGACACATCTGGGGGACTCTTGGAATGGTGGCACGACCCTGGAGTTCCTCTCGCCTTTCCTGTGGAGAGCGCCTGCTCTTGAGATTCGACGGGAATGCCGGGAATTCTTTCCCTACGAAACAGGGAAAGGATCCCTCATCTCGAGTTAGGAGGCGGAAACGGGGCTCCCCTGGATGTGTGCGGGACACAACGTGCTTCCTTTCGAGTGGAGACTGGAATGTCGGGGAACTTCTTGAGTTGCAGCAAGGGTGTGAAGGACCCTTTGGAAGTTCCAGTGGTTAGATGTGATTAGCCTCGAGAAGCCTCAGCAGAAATGGGCCTCATCTCGCCTGGAGGGCAAAACCTCCTGGATTTTCTCGAGTTGAGGCTGGTGCTCTCGACTTACGACGGGGACCTTAGGGACCCGCTCTGGTGGCCTCAGGAAAGGCTAGTCCCCATGCGAGTTCCTCGGGGGCCTCTCGGGATTCCTCTCCCGTCGATGCCGGGGCCTAAGACCTTGTGTGAAGTCGGGGCCGGAACCTGAGGATTCCTCTCCAGTGCTGACATGGATCTTGGGGTACTTCTGGAGTCTCCCCAGGAGTCAGTCCTCGTCTCGAATGCGGGCATGCACTTGGGATTTCCTCCAGAGCGGTAGCAGCAGTGTCACGCAGTCCGCCGCGTGGATCAAAGGATCTATGGTTTTCCCTCGAGTCTTTCCCACGAGGCTTTCCCACCAGGCTTTCCCACAGGGCTGTCCCACGTGCACACGTGGTGGGAGTCGATCCTCGGCTTGAACGTCAAGGCTGTGCAGGGAAAACAGTTTCCTCTGGAATGGACTGAAACATCTGGGGGACTCTTGGAATGGTGGCACGACCCTGGAGTTCCTCTCGCCTTTCCTGTGGAGAGCGCCTCCTCTTGAGATGCGACGGGAACGCCGGGAATTCTTTCCCTACGAAACAGGGAAAGGATCCCTCATCTCAAGCTAGGAGGCGGAAACGGGGCTCCCCTGGATGTGTGCGGGACCCTCGGGCTTCCTCTCGAGTGGAGATGGGTATGTCAGGGAACTTCTTGAGTTGCAGGAAGGGTGTGAAGGACCCTTTGGAAGTTCCAGTGGTTAGATGTGATTAGCCTCGAGAAGCCTCAGGGGAAATGGGCCTCATCTCGCCTGGAGGGCAAAACCTCCTGGATTTTCTCGAGTTGCGGCAGGTTCTCTCGACTTACGACTGGGACCTGAGGTACCCGCTCTGGTGGCCTCAGGAAAGGCCAGTCCACATGGGAGTTCCTCGGGGGCCTCTCGGGATTCCTCTCCCGTCGATGCCGGGGCCTAAGACCTTGAGTGGTGTCGGGGCCGGAACCTGAGGATTCCTCTCCAGTGCTGACATGGATCTTGGGGTAATTCTGGGGTCTCCCCAGGGAAGTCAGTCCTAGTCTCGAATGCGGGCATGCACTTGGGCTTTCCTCCAGAGCGGTAGCAGGAGTGTCACGCAGTCCGCCGCGTGGATCAAAGCATCTATGTTTTTCCCTCGAGTCTGTCCCACGAGGCTTTCCGACGAGACTTTCCCACAGTGCTGTCCCACGTGCACTCGTGGTGGGAGTCGATCCTCGGCTTGAATGTCAAGGCAGTGCAGGGACAACAGGTTCCTCTGGAATGGACTGACACATCTGGGGGACTCTTGGAATGGTGGCACGACCCTGGAGTTCCTCTCGCCTTTCCTGTGGAGAGCGCCTCCTCTTGAGATGCGACGGGAACGCCGGGAATTCTTTCCCTACGAAACAGGGAAAGGATCCCTCATTTCGAGCTAGGAGGCGGAAACGGGGCTCCCCTGGATGTGTGCGGGACCCTCGTGCTGCCTCTCGAGTGGAGACGGGTATGTCGGGGAACTTCTTGAGTTGCAGCAAGGGTGTGAAGGACCCTTTGGAAGTTCCAGTGGTTAGATGTGATTAGCCTCGAGAAGCCTCAGCAGAAATGGGCCTCATATCGCCTGGAGTGCAAAACTTCCTGGATTTTCTCGAGTTGCGGCAGGTGCTCTCGACTTACGATGGGGACCTCAGGGACCCGCTCTAGTGGCCTCAGGAAAGGCTGTGCCCATGCGAGTTCCTCGGTGGCCTCTCGGGAATCCTCTCCCGTCGATGCCGGGGCCTAAGACCTTGTGTGGAGTCGGGGCCGGAACCTGAGGATTCCTCTCCAGTGCTGACATGGATCTTGGGGTACTTCTGGAGTCTCCCCAGGGGAGTCAGTGCTCGTCTCGAATGCGGGCATGCACTTGCGCTTTCCTCCAGAGCGGTAGCATCAGTGTCACGCAGTCCACCGCGTGGATCAAAGGATCTATGGTTTTCCCTCGAGTCTTTCCCACGAGGCTTTCCCACGAGGCTTTCCCACAGGGCTGTCCCACGTGCACACGTGGTGGGAGTCGATCCTCGGCTTGAACGTCAAGGCTGTGCAGGGAAAACAGTTTCCTCTGGAATGGACTGACACATCTGGGGGACTCTTGGAATGGTGGCACGACCCTGGAGTTCCTCTCGCCTTTCCTGTGGAGAGCGCCTCCTTTTGAGATGCGACGGGAACGCCGGGAATTCTTTCCCTACGAAACAGCGAAAGGATCCCTCATCTCGAGCTAGGAGGCGGAAACGGGGCTCCCCTGGATGTGTGCGGGACCCTCGTGCTTCCTCTCGAGTGGAGACGTGTATGTCGGGGAACTTCTTGAGTTGCAGCAAGGGTGTGAAGGACCCTTTGGAAGTTCCAGTGGTTAGATATGATTAGCCTCGAGAAGCCTCAGGGGAAATGGGCCTCATCTCGCCTGGAGAGCATAACCTCCTGGATTTTCTCGAGTTGCGGCAGGTGCTCTCGACTTACGACGGGGACCTCAGGGACCCGCTCTTGTGGCCTCAGGAAAGGCTGTGCCCATGCGAGTTCCTCGGTGGCCTCTCGGGAATCCTCTCCCGTCGATGCCGGGGCCTAAGACCTTGTGTGGAGTCGGGGCCGGAACCTGAGGATTCCTCTCCAGTGCTGACATGGATCTTGGGGTACTTCTGGAGTCTCCCCAGGGGAGTCAGTCCTCGTCTCGAATGCGGGCATGCACTTGCGCTTTCCTCCAGAGCGGTAACAGCAATGTCACGCAGTCCGCCGCCTGGATCAAAGGATCTATGGTTTTCCCTCGAGTCTTTCCCAGGAGGCTTTCCCACGAGGCTTTCCCACAGGGCTGTCCCACGTGCACACGTGGTGGGAGTCGATCCTCGGCTTGAACGTTAAGGCTGTGCAGGGAAAACAGGTTCCTCTGGAATGGACTGACAGATCTGGGGGACTCTTGGAATGGTGGCACGACCCTGGAGTTCCTCTCGCCTTTCCTGTGGAGAGCGCCTGCTATTGAGATTTGACGGGAACGCCGGGAATTCTTTCCCTTTGAAACAGGGAAAGGATCCCTCATCTCGAGTTAGGAGGCGGAAACGGGGCTCCACTGGATGTGTGCGGGACCCCATGTGCTTCCTCTCGTGTGGAGACGGGTATGTCGGGGAACTTCTTGAGTTCCAGCAAGGGTGTGAAGGACCCTTTGGAAGTTCCAGTGGTTAGATGTGATTAGCCTCGAGAAGCCTCAGCTAAATGGGCCTCATCTCGCCTGGAGGGCAAAACCTCCTGGATTTTCTCGAGTTGCGGCAGGTGCTCTCGACTTACGACGGGGACCTCAGGAACCCGCTCTGGTGGCCTCAGGAAAGGCCAGTCCCCATGCGAGTTCCTCGGGGGCCTCTCGGGATTTCTCTCCCGTCGATGCCGGGGCCTAAGACCTTGTGTGGAGTCGGGGCCGGAACCTGAGGATTCCTCTCCAGTGCTGACATGGATCTTGGGGTACTTCTGGAGTCTCCCCAGGCCAGTCAGTCCTCGTCTCGAATGCGGGCATGCACTTGCGCTTTCCTCCAGAGCGGTAGCATCAGTGTCACGCAGTCCACCGCGTGGATCAAAGGATCTATGGTTTTCCCTCCAGTCTTTCCCACGAGGCTTTCCCACGAGGCTTTCCCACAGGGCTGTCCCACGTGCACACGTGGTGGGAGTCGATCCTCGGCTTGAACATCAAGGCTGTGCAGGGAAAACAGTTTCCTCTGGAATGGACTGACACATCTGGGGGACTCTTGGAATGGTGGCACGACCCTGGAGTTCCTCTCGCCTTTCCTGTGGAGAGCGCCTCCTTTTGAGATGCGACGGGAACGCCGGGAATTCTTTCCCTACGAAAAATGGAAAGGATCCCTCATCTCGAGCTAGGAGGCGGAAACGGGGCTCCCCTGGATGTGTGCGGGACCCTCGTGCTTCCTCTCGAGTGGAGACGTGTATGTCGGGGAACTTCTTGAGTTGCAGCAAGGGTGTGAAGGACCCTTTGGAAGTTCCAGTGGTTAGATGTGATTAGCCTCGAGAAGCCTCAGCGGAAATGGGCCTCATCTCGCCTGGAGGGCAAAACCTACCGGATTTTCTCGAGTTGCGGCAGGTGCTCTCGACTTACGACGGGGACCTTAGGGACCCGCTCTGGTGGCCTCAGGAAAGGCCAGTCCCCATGCGAGTTCCTCGGGGGGCTCTCGGGATTCCGCTCCCGTCGATGCCGGGGCCTAAGACCTTGTGTGGAGTCGGGCCGGAACCTGAGGATTCCTCTCCAGTGCTGACATGGGTCTTCGGGTACTTCTGGAGTTTCCCCAGGGGAGTCAGTCCTCGTCTCGAATGCGGTCATGCACTTGCGCTTTCCTCCAGAGCGGTAGCAGCAGTGTCACGCAGTCCGCCGCGTGGATCAAAGGATCTATGGTTTTCCCTCGAGTCTTTCCCACGAGGCTTTCCCACGAGGCTTTCCCACAGGGCTGTCCCACGTGCACACGTGGTGGGAGTCGATCCTCGGCTTGAACGTCAAGGCAGTGCAGGGAAAACAGGTTCCTCTGGAATGGACTGACACATCTGGGGGACTCTTGGAATGGTGGCACGACCCTGGAGTTCCTCTCGCCTTTCCTGTGGAGAGCGCCTCCTCTTGAGATGCGACGGGAACGCCGGGAATTCTTTCCCTACGAAACAGGGAAAGGATCCCTCATCTCGGGCTAGGAGGCGGAAACGGGGCTCCCCTGGATGTGTGCGCGACCCTCGTGCTTCCTCTCGAGTGCAGACGGGTATATCGGGGAACTTCTTGAGTTGCAGCAAGGGTGTGAAGGACCCTTTGGAAGTTCCAGTGGTTAGATGTGATTAGCCTCTAGAAGCCTCAGCGGAAATGTGCCTCATCTCGCCTGGAGGGCAAAAACTCCTGGATTTTCTCGAGTTGCGGCAGGTGCTCTCGACTTACGACGGGGACCTCAGGGACCCGCTCTGTTGGCCTCAGGAAAGGCCAGTCCCCATGCGAGTTCCTCGGGGGCCTCTCGGGATTCCTCTCCCGTCGATGCCGGGGCCTGAGACCTTCTGTGGAGTCGGGGCCGGAACCTGAGGATTCCTCTCCAGTGCTGACATGGATCTTGGGGTACTTCTGGAGTCTCCCCAGGGGAGTCAGTCCTCGTCTCGAATGCGGGCATGCACTTGTGCTTTCCTCCAGGGCGGTAGCAGCAGTGTCACGCAGTCCGCCGCGTGGATCAAAGGATCTATGGTTTTCCCTCGAGTCTTTCCCACGAGGCTTTCCCACGAGGCTTTCCCACAGGGCTGTCCCACCTGCACACGTGGTGGGAGTCGATCCTCGGCTTGAACGTCAAGGCAGTGCAGGGAAAACAGGTTCCTCTGGAATGGACTGACACATCTGGGGGACTCTTGGAATGGTGGCACGACCCTGGAGTTCCTCTCGCCTTTCCTGTGGAGAGCACCTGCTCTTGAGATTCGACGGGAATGCCGGGAATTCTTTCCCTACGAAACAGGGAAAGGATCCCTCATCTCGAGTTAGGAGGCGGAAACGGGGCTCCCCTGGATGTGTGCGGGACACAACGTGCTTCCTTTCGAGTGGAGACGGGACTGTCGGGGAACTTCTTGAGTTGCAGCAAGGGTGTGAAGGACCCTTTGGAAGTTCCAGTGGTTAGATGTGATTAGCCTCGAGAAGCCTCAGCGGAAATGGGCCTCATCTCGCCTGGAGGGCAAAACCTCCTGGATTTTCTCGAGTTGCGGCTGGTGCTCTCGACTTACGACGGGGACCTTAGGGACCCGCTCTGGTGGCCTCAGGAAAGGCTAGTCCCCATGCGAGTTCCTCGGGGGCCTCTCGGGATTCCTCTCCCGTCGATGCCGGGGCCTAAGACCTTGTGTGGAGTCGGGGCCGGAACCTGAGGATTCCTCTCCAGTGCTGACATGGATCTTGGGGTACTTCTGGAGTCTCCCCAGGGGAGTCAGTGCTCGTCTCGAATGCGGGCATGCACTTGCGCTTTCCTCCAGAGCGGTAGCATCAGTGTCACGCAGTCCACCGCGTGGATCAAAGGATCTATGGTTTTCCCTCGAGTCTTTCCCACGAGGCTTTCCCACGAGGCTTTCCCACAGGGCTGTCCCACGTGCACACGTGGTGGGAGTCGATCCTGGGCTTTAACGTCAAGGCTGTGCAGGGAAAACAGTTTCCTCTGGAATGGACTGACACATCTGGGGGACTCTTGGAATGGTGGCACGACCCTGGAGTTCCTCTCGCCTTTCCTGTGGAGAGCGCCTCCTTTTGAGATGCGACGGGAACGCCGGGAATTCTTGCCCTACGAAACAGCGAAAGGATCCCTCATCTCGAGCTAGGAGGCGGAAACGGGGCTCCCCTGGATGTGTGCGGGACCCTCGTGCTTCCTCCCGAGTGGAGACGTGTATGTCGGGGAACTTCTTGAGTTGCAGCAAGGGTGTGAAGGACCCTTTGGAAGTTCCAGTGGTTAGATATGATTAGCCTTGAGAAGCCTCAGGGGAAATGGGCCTCATCTCGCCTGGAGAGCATAACCTCCTGGATTTTCTCGAGTTGCGGCAGGTGCTCTCGACTTACGACGGGGACCTCAGGGACCCGCTCTGGTGGCCTCAGGAAAGGCCAGTCCCCATGCGAGTTCCTCGGGGGCCTCTCGGGATTCCTCTCCCGTCGATGCCGGGGCCTAAGACCTTGTGTGGAGTCGGGGCCGGAACCTGAGGATTCCTCTCCAGGGCTGACATGGATCTTGGGGTACTTCTGGAGTCTCCCCAGGGGAGTCAGTGCTCGTCTCGAATGCGGGCATGCACTTGCGCTTTCCTCCAGAGCGGTAGCAGCAGTGTCACACAGTCCGCCGCGTGGATCAAAGGATCTATGGTTTTCCCTCGAGTCTTTCCCACGAGGCTTTCCCACGAGGCTTTCCCACAGGGCTGTCCCACGTGCACACGTGGTGGGAGTCGATCCTCGGCTTGAAAGTCAAGGCAGTTCAGGGAAAACAGGTTCCTCTGGAATGGACTGACACATCTGGGGGACTCTTGGAATGGTGGCACGACCCTGGAGTTCCTCTCGCCTTTCCTGTGGAGAGCGCCTGCTCTTGAGATTCGACGGGAATGCCGGGAATTCTTTCCCTACGAAACAGGGAAAGGATCCCTCATCTCGAGTTAGGAGGCGGAAACGGGGCTCCCCTGGATGTGTGCGGGACACAACGTGCTTCCTTTCGAGTGGAGACTGGAATGTCGGGGAACTTCTTGAGTTGCAGCAAGGGTGTGAAGGACCCTTTGGAAGTTCCAGTGGTTAGATGTGATTAGCCTCGAGAAGCCTCAGCAGAAATGGGCCTCATCTCGCCTGGAGGGCAAAACCTCCTGGATTTTCTCGAGTTGAGGCTGGTGCTCTCGACTTACGACGGGGACCTTAGGGACCCGCTCTGGTGGCCTCAGGAAAGGCTAGTCCCCATGCGAGTTCCTCGGGGGCCTCTCGGGATTCCTCTCCCGTCGATGCCGGGGCCTAAGACCTTGTGTGAAGTCGGGGCCGGAACCTGAGGATTCCTCTCCAGTGCTGACATGGATCTTGGGGTACTTCTGGAGTCTCCCCAGGAGTCAGTCCTCGTCTCGAATGCGGGCATGCACTTGGGATTTCCTCCAGAGCGGTAGCAGCAGTGTCACGCAGTCCGCCGCGTGGATCAAAGGATCTATGGTTTTCCCTCGAGTCTTTCCCACGAGGCTTTCCCACCAGGCTTTCCCACAGGGCTGTCCCACGTGCACACGTGGTGGGAGTCGATCCTCGGCTTGAACGTCAAGGCTGTGCAGGGAAAACAGTTTCCTCTGGAATGGACTGAAACATCTGGGGGACTCTTGGAATGGTGGCACGACCCTGGAGTTCCTCTCGCCTTTCCTGTGGAGAGCGCCTCCTCTTGAGATGCGACGGGAACGCCGGGAATTCTTTCCCTACGAAACAGGGAAAGGATCCCTCATCTCAAGCTAGGAGGCGGAAACGGGGCTCCCCTGGATGTGTGCGGGACCCTCGGGCTTCCTCTCGAGTGGAGATGGGTATGTCAGGGAACTTCTTGAGTTGCAGGAAGGGTGTGAAGGACCCTTTGGAAGTTCCAGTGGTTAGATGTGATTAGCCTCGAGAAGCCTCAGGGGAAATGGGCCTCATCTCGCCTGGAGGGCAAAACCTCCTGGATTTTCTCGAGTTGCGGCAGGTTCTCTCGACTTACGACTGGGACCTGAGGTACCCGCTCTGGTGGCCTCAGGAAAGGCCAGTCCACATGGGAGTTCCTCGGGGGCCTCTCGGGATTCCTCTCCCGTCGATGCCGGGGCCTAAGACCTTGAGTGGTGTCGGGGCCGGAACCTGAGGATTCCTCTCCAGTGCTGACATGGATCTTGGGGTAATTCTGGGGTCTCCCCAGGGAAGTCAGTCCTAGTCTCGAATGCGGGCATGCACTTGGGCTTTCCTCCAGAGCGGTAGCAGGAGTGTCACGCAGTCCGCCGCGTGGATCAAAGCATCTATGTTTTTCCCTCGAGTCTGTCCCACGAGGCTTTCCGACGAGACTTTCCCACAGTGCTGTCCCACGTGCACTCGTGGTGGGAGTCGATCCTCGGCTTGAATGTCAAGGCAGTGCAGGGAAAACAGGTTCCTCTGGAATGGACTGACACATCTGGGGGACTCTTGGAATGGTGGCACGACCCTGGAGTTCCTCTCGCCTTTCCTGTGGAGAGCGCCTCCTCTTGAGATGCGACGGGAACGCCGGGAATTCTTTCCCTACGAAACAGGGAAAGGATCCCTCATTTCGAGCTAGGAGGCGGAAACGGGGCTCCCCTGGATGTGTGCGGGACCCTCGTGCTGCCTCTCGAGTGGAGACGGGTATGTCGGGGAACTTCTTGAGTTGCAGCAAGGGTGTGAAGGACCCTTTGGAAGTTCCAGTGGTTAGATGTGATTAGCCTCGAGAAGCCTCAGCAGAAATGGGCCTCATATCGCCTGGAGTGCAAAACTTCCTGGATTTTCTCGAGTTGCGGCAGGTGCTCTCGACTTACGATGGGGACCTCAGGGACCCGCTCTAGTGGCCTCAGGAAAGGCTGTGCCCATGCGAGTTCCTCGGTGGCCTCTCGGGAATCCTCTCCCGTCGATGCCGGGGCCTAAGACCTTGTGTGGAGTCGGGGCCGGAACCTGAGGATTCCTCTCCAGTGCTGACATGGATCTTGGGGTACTTCTGGAGTCTCCCCAGGGGAGTCAGTGCTCGTCTCGAATGCGGGCATGCACTTGCGCTTTCCTCCAGAGCGGTAGCATCAGTGTCACGCAGTCCACCGCGTGGATCAAAGGATCTATGGTTTTCCCTCGAGTCTTTCCCACGAGGCTTTCCCACGAGGCTTTCCCACAGGGCTGTCCCACGTGCACACGTGGTGGGAGTCGATCCTCGGCTTGAACGTCAAGGCTGTGCAGGGAAAACAGTTTCCTCTGGAATGGACTGACACATCTGGGGGACTCTTGGAATGGTGGCACGACCCTGGAGTTCCTCTCGCCTTTCCTGTGGAGAGCGCCTCCTTTTGAGATGCGACGGGAACGCCGGGAATTCTTTCCCTACGAAACAGCGAAAGGATCCCTCATCTCGAGCTAGGAGGCGGAAACGGGGCTCCCCTGGATGTGTGCGGGACCCTCGTGCTTCCTCTCGAGTGGAGACGTGTATGTCGGGGAACTTCTTGAGTTGCAGCAAGGGTGTGAAGGACCCTTTGGAAGTTCCAGTGGTTAGATATGATTAGCCTCGAGAAGCCTCAGGGGAAATGGGCCTCATCTCGCCTGGAGAGCATAACCTCCTGGATTTTCTCGAGTTGCGGCAGGTGCTCTCGACTTACGACGGGGACCTCAGGGACCCGCTCTTGTGGCCTCAGGAAAGGCTGTGCCCATGCGAGTTCCTCGGTGGCCTCTCGGGAATCCTCTCCCGTCGATGCCGGGGCCTAAGACCTTGTGTGGAGTCGGGGCCGGAACCTGAGGATTCCTCTCCAGTGCTGACATGGATCTTGGGGTACTTCTGGAGTCTCCCCAGGGGAGTCAGTCCTCGTCTCGAATGCGGGCATGCACTTGCGCTTTCCTCCAGAGCGGTAACAGCAATGTCACGCAGTCCGCCGCCTGGATCAAAGGATCTATGGTTTTCCCTCGAGTCTTTCCCAGGAGGCTTTCCCACGAGGCTTTCCCACAGGGCTGTCCCACGTGCACACGTGGTGGGAGTCGATCCTCGGCTTGAACGTTAAGGCTGTGCAGGGAAAACAGGTTCCTCTGGAATGGACTGACAGATCTGGGGGACTCTTGGAATGGTAGCACGACCCTGGAGTTCCTCTCGCCTTTCCTGTGGAGAGCGCCTGCTATTGAGATTTGACGGGAACGCCGGGAATTCTTTCCCTTTGAAACAGGGAAAGGATCCCTCATCTCGAGTTAGGAGGCGGAAACGGGGCTCCACTGGATGTGTGCGGGACCCCATGTGCTTCCTCTCGTGTGGAGACGGGTATGTCGGGGAACTTCTTGAGTTCCAGCAAGGGTGTGAAGGACCCTTTGGAAGTTCCAGTGGTTAGATGTGATTAGCCTCGAGAAGCCTCAGCTAAATGGGCCTCATCTCGCCTGGAGGGCAAAACCTCCTGGATTTTCTCGAGTTGCGGCAGGTGCTCTCGACTTACGACGGGGACCTCAGGAACCCGCTCTGGTGGCCTCAGGAAAGGCCAGTCCCCATGCGAGTTCCTCGGGGGCCTCTCGGGATTTCTCTCCCGTCGATGCCGGGGCCTAAGACCTTGTGTGGAGTCGGGGCCGGAACCTGAGGATTCCTCTCCAGTGCTGACATGGATCTTGGGGTACTTCTGGAGTCTCCCCAGGCCAGTCAGTCCTCGTCTCGAATGCGGGCATGCACTTGCGCTTTCCTCCAGAGCGGTAGCATCAGTGTCACGCAGTCCACCGCGTGGATCAAAGGATCTATGGTTTTCCCTCCAGTCTTTCCCACGAGGCTTTCCCACGAGGCTTTCCCACAGGGCTGTCCCACGTGCACACGTGGTGGGAGTCGATCCTCGGCTTGAACATCAAGGCTGTGCAGGGAAAACAGTTTCCTCTGGAATGGACTGACACATCTGGGGGACTCTTGGAATGGTGGCACGACCCTGGAGTTCCTCTCGCCTTTCCTGTGGAGAGCGCCTCCTTTTGAGATGCGACGGGAACGCCGGGAATTCTTTCCCTACGAAACAGCGAAAGGATCCCTCATCTCGAGCTAGGAGGCGGAAACGGGGCTCCCCTGGATGTGTGCGGGACCCTCGTGCTTCCTCTCGAGTGGAGACGTGTATGTCGGGGAACTTCTTGAGTTGCAGCAAGGGTGTGAAGGACCCTTTGGAAGTTCCAGTGGTTAGATGTGATTAGCCTCGAGAAGCCTCAGCGGAAATGGGCCTCATCTCGCCTGGAGGGCAAAACCTACCGGATTTTCTCGAGTTGCGGCAGGTGCTCTCGACTTACGACGGGGACCTTAGGGACCCGCTCTGGTGGCCTCAGGAAAGGCCAGTCCCCATGCGAGTTCCACGGGGGCCTCTCGGGATTCCTCTCCCGTCGATGCCGGGGCCTAAGACCTTGTGTGGAGTCGGGGCCGGAACCTGAGGATTCCTCTCCAGTGCTGACATGGATCGTGGGGTACTTCTGGAGTCTCCCCAGGGGAGTCAGTGCTCGTCTCGAATGGGGGCATGCACCCGCGCTTTCCTCCAGAGCGGTAGCAGCAGTGTCACGCAGTCCGCCGCGTGGATCAAAGGATCTATGGTTTTCCCTCGAGTCTTTCCCACGAGGCTTTCCCAAGAGGCTTTCCCACAGGGCTGTCCCAAGTGCACACGTGCTGGGAGTCGATCCTCGGCTTGAACGTCAAGCCAGTGCAGGGAAATCAGGTTCCTCTGGAATGGACTGACACATCTGGGGGACTCTTGGAATGGTGGCACGACCCTGGAGTTCCTCTCGCCTTTCCTGTGGAGACCGCCTCCTCCTGAGATGCGACGGGAACGCCGGGAATTCTTTCCCTACGAAACAGGGAAAGGATCCCTCATCTCGAGCTAGGAGGCGGAAACGGGGCTCCCCTGGATGTGTGCGGGACCCCACGTGCTTCCTCTCGAGTGGAGACGGGTATGTCGGGGAACTTCTTGAGTTGCAGCAAGGGTGTGCAGGACCCTTTGGAAGTTCCAGTGGTTAGATGTGATTAGCCTCGAGAAACCTCAGCGGAAATGGGCCTCATCTCGCCTGGAGGGCAAAACCTACCGGATTTTCTCGAGTTGTGGCAGGTGATCTCGACTTACGACGGGGACCTCAGGGACCCGCTCTGGTGGCCTCAGGAAAGGCCAGTCCCCATGCGAGTTCCTCGGGGGCCTCTCGGGATTCCTCTCCCGTCGATGCCGGGGCCTAAGACCTTGTGTGGAGTCGGGGCCGGAACCTGAGGATTCCTCTCCAGTGCTGACATGGATCTTGGGGTACTTCTGGAGTCTCCCCAGGAGAGTCAGTGCTCGTCTCGAATGCGGGCATGCACTTGCGATTTCCTCCAGAGCGGTAGCAGCAGTGTCACGCAGTCCGCCGCGTGAATCAAAGAATCTATGCTTTTCCCTCGAGTCTTTCCCACGAGGCTTTCCGACGAGGCTTTCCCACAGGGCGGTTCCACGTGCACACGTGGTGGGAGTCGATCCTCGGCTTGAACGTGAAGGCAGTGCAGGGAAAACAGGTTCCTCTGGAATGGACTGACACATCTGGGGGACTCTTGGAATGGTGGCACGACCCTGGAGTTCCTCTCGTCTTTCCTGTGGAGAGCGCCTCCTCTTGAGATGCGACGGGAACGCCGGGAATTCTTTCCCTACGAAACAGGGAAAGGATCCCTCATCTCGAGCTAGGAGGCGGAAACGGGGCTCCCCTGGATGTGTGCGGGACCCTCGTGCTTCCTCTCGAGTGGAGACGGGTATGTCGGGGAACTTCTTGAGTTGCAGCAAGGGTGTGAAGGACCCTTTGGAAGTTCCAGTGGTTAGATGTGATTAGCCTCGAGAAGCCTCAGCGGAAATGGGCCTCATCTCGCCTGGAGGGCAAAACCTACCGGATTTTCTCGAGTTGCGGCAGGTGCTCTCGACTTACGACGGGGACCTCAGGGACCCGCTCTGGTGGCCTCAGGAAAGGCCAGTCCCCATGCGAGTTCCACGGGGGCCTCTCGGGATTCCTCTCCCGTCGATGCCGGGGCCTAAGACCTTGTGTGGAGTCGGGGCCGGAACCTGAGGATTCCTCTCCAGTGCTGACATGGATCGTGGGGTACTTCTGGAGTCTCCCCAGGGGAGTCAGTGCTCGTCTCGAATGGGGGCATGCACTTGCGCTTTCCTCCAGAGCGGTAGCAGCAGTGTCACGCAGTCCGCCGCGTGGATCAAAGGATCTATGGTTTTCCCTCGAGTCTTTCCCACGAGGCTTTCCCAAGAGGCTTTCCCACAGGGCTGTCCCAAGTGCACACGTGCTGGGAGTCGATCCTCGGCTTGAACGTCAAGCCAGTGCAGGGAAATCAGGTTCCTCTGGAATGGACTGACACATCTGGGGGACTCTTGGAATGGTGGCACGACCCTGGAGTTCCTCTCGCCTTTCCTGTGGAGAGCGCCTCCTCTTGAGATGCGACGGGAACGCCGGGAATTCTTTCCCTACGAAACAGGGAAAGGATCCCTCATCTCGAGCTAGTAGGCGGAAGCGGGGTCCCCTGGATGTGTGCGGGACCCCACGTGCTTCCTCTCGAGTGGAGACGGGTATGTCGGGGAACTTCTTGAGTTGCAGCAAGGGTGTGAAGGACGCTTTGGAAGTTCCAGTGTTTAGATGTGATTAGCCTCGAGAAGCCTCAGCGGAAATGGGCCTCATCTCGCCTGGAGGGCAAAACCTCCTGGATTTTCTCGAGTTGCGGCAGGTGCTCTCGACTTACGACGGGGACCTCAGGGACCCACTCTGGTGGCCTCAGGAAAGGCCAGTCCCCATGCGAGTTCCTCGGGGGACTCTCGGGATACCTCTCCCGTCGATGTCGGGGCCTAAGTCCTTGTGTGGAGTCGGGGCCGCAACCTGAGGATTCTTCTCCATTGCTGACATGGATCTTGGGGTACTTCTGGAGTCTCCCCAGGGGAGTCAGTGCTCGTCTCGAATGCGGGCATGCACTTGCGCTTTCCTCCAGAGCGGTAGCAGCAGTGTCACGCAGTCCGCCGCGTGGATCAAAGGATCTATGGTTTTCCCTCGAGTTTTTCCCACGAGGCTTTCAGACGAGGCTTTCCCACAGGGCGGTCCCACGTGCACACGTGGTGGGAGTCGATCCTCGGCTTGAACGTCAAGGCAGTGCAGGGAAAACAGGTTCCTCTGGAATGGACTGACACTTCTGGGGGACTCTTGGAATGGTGGCACGACCCTGGAGTTCCTCTCGCCTTTCCTGTGGAGAGCGCCTCCTCTTGAGATGCGACGGGAACGCCGGGAATTCTTTCCCTACGAAACAGGGAAAGGATCCCTCATCTCGAGCTAGGAGGCGGAAACGGGGCTCCCCTGGATGTGTGCGGGACCCCACGTGCTTCCTCTCCAGTGGAGACGGGTATGTCGGGGAACTTCTTGAGTTGCAGCAAGGGTGTGAAGGACCCTTTGGAAGTTCCAGTGTTTAGATGTGATTAGCCTCGAGAAGCCTCAGCGGAAATGGGCCTCATCTCGTCTGGAGGGCAAAACCTACCGGATTTTCTCGAGTTGCGGCAGGTGCTCTCGACTTACGACGGGGACCTCAGGGACCCGCTCTGGTGGCCTCAGGAAAGACCAGTCCCCACGCGAGTTCCTCGGTGGCCTCTCGGGATTCCTCTCCCGTCGATGCCGGGGCCTAAGACCTTGTGTGGAGTCGGGGCCGGAACCTGAGGATTCCTCTCCAGTGCTGACATGGATCTTGGGGTACTTCTGGAGTCTCCCCAGTGGAGTCAGTGCTCGTCTCGAATGCGGGAATGCACTTGCGCTTTCCGCCAGAGCGGTACCAGCAGTGTCACGCAGTCCGCCGCGTGGATCAAAGGATCTATGGTTTTCCCTCGAGTCTTTCCGACGAGGCTTTCCCACAGGGCGGTCCCACGTGCACACGTGGTGGGAGTCGATCCTCGGCTTGAACGTCAAGGCAGTGCAGGGAAAACAGGTTCCTCTGGAATGGACTGACACATCTGGGGGACTCTTGGAATGGTGGCACGACCCTGGAGTTCCTCTCGCCTTTCCTGTGGTGAGCGCCTCCTTTTGAGATGCGACGGGAACGCCGTGAATTCTTTCCCTACGAAACAGGGAAAGGATCCCTCATCTCGAGCTAGGAGGCAGAAACGGGGCTCCACTGGATGTGTGCGGGACCCCAAGTACTTCCTCTCGAATGGAGACGGGTATGTCGGGGAACTTCTTGAGTTGCAGCAAGGGTGTGAAGGACCCTTTGGAAGTTCCCGTGGTTAGATGTGATTAGCCTCGAGAAGCCTCAGCGGAAATGGGCCTCATCTCGCCTGGAGGGCAAAACCTCCTGTATTTTCTCGAGTTGCGGCAGGTGCTCTCGACTTACGACTTGGACCTCAGGGACCTGCTCTGGTGGCCTCAGAAAAGGCCAGTCCCCAAGGGAGTTCCTCGGGGGCCTCTCGGGATTCCTCTCCCGTCGATGCCGGGGCCTAAGACCTTGTGTGGAGTCGGGGCCGGAACGTGAGGATTCCTCTCCAGTGCTGACATGGATCTTGGGGTACTTCTGGAGTCTCCCCAGGGGAGTCAGTGCTCGTCTCGAATGCGGGCATGCACTTGCGCTTTCCTCCAGAGCGGTAGCAGCAGTGTCACGCAGTCCGCCGCGTGGATCAAAGGAACTATGGTTTTCCCTCGAGTCTTTCCCACGAGGCTTTCCGAGGAGGCTTTCCCACAGGGCGGTCCCACGTGCACACGTGGTGGGAGTCGATCCTCGGCTTGAACGTGAAGGCAGTGCAGGGAAAACAGGTTCCTCTGGAATGGACTGACACATCTGGGGGACTCTTGGAATGGTGGCACGACCCTGGAGTTCCTCTCGCCTTTCCTGTGGAGAGCGCCTCCTCTTGAGATGCGACGGGAACGCCGGGAATTTTTTCCCTACGAAACAGGGAAAGGATCCCTCATCTCGAGCTAGGAGGCGGAAACGGGGCTCCCCTGGATGTGTGCGAGACCCTCGTGCTTCCTCTCGGGTGGAGACGGGTATGTCGGGGAACTTCTTGAGTTGCAGCAAGGGTGGGAAGGACCCTTTGGAAGTTCCAGTGGTTAGATGTGATTAGCCTCGAGAAGCCTCAGCCGAAATGGGCCTCATCTCGCCTGGAGGGCAAAACCTCCTGGATTTTCTCGAGTTGCGGCAGGTGCTCTCGACTTACAACGGGGACCTCAGGGACCCGCTCTGGTGGCCTCAGGAAAGGCCAGTCCCCATGCGAGTTCCTCGGGGGCCTCTCGGGATTCCTCTCCCGTCGATGCCGGGGCCTAAGACCTTGTGTGGAGTCGGGGCCGGAACGTGAGGATTCCTCTCCAGTGCTGACATGGATCTTGTGGTACTTCTGGAGACTCCCCAGGGGAGTCAGTGCTCGTCTCGAATGCGGGCATGCACTTGCGATTTCCTCCAGAGCGGTAGCAGCAGTGTCACGCAGTCTGCCGCGTGGATCAAAGGATCTATGGTTTTCCCTCGAGTCTTTCCCACTAGGCTTTCCAACGAGGCTTTCCCACAGGGCTGTCCCACGTGCACACGTTGTGGGAGTCGATCCGCGGCTTGAACGTCAAGGCAGTGCAGGGAAAACAGGTTCCTCTGGAATGGACTGACACATCTGGGGGACTCTTGGAATGGTGGCACGACCCTGGAGTTCCTCTCGCCTTTCCTTTGGAGAGCGCCTCCTCTTGAGATGCGACGGGAACGCCGGGAATTCTTTCCTTACGAAACAGGGAAAGGATCCCTCATCTCGAGCTAGGAGGCGGAAACGGGGCTCCCCTTGATGTGTGCGGGACCCTCGTGCTTCCTCTCGAGTGGAGACGGGTACGTCGGGGAACTTCTTGAGTTGCAGCAAGGGTGTGAAGGACCCTTTGGAAGTTCCAGTGGTTAGATGTGATTAGCCTCGAGAAGCCTCAAGGGAAATGGGCCTCATCTCGCCTGGAGGGCAAAACCTCCTGGATTTTCTCGAGTTGCGGCAGGTGCTCTCGACTTACGACGGGGACCTCATGGACCCGCTCTGTTGGCCTCAGGAAAGGCCAGTCCCCATGAGAGTTCCTCGGGGGCCTCTCGAGATTCCTCTCCCGTCGATGCCGGGGCCTAAGACCTTGTGTGGAGTCGGGGCCGGAACGTGAGGATTCCTCTCCAGTGCTGACATGGATCTTGGGGTACTTCTGGAGTCTCCCCAGGGGAGTCAGTGCTCGTCTCGAATGCGGGCATGCACTTGCGCTTTCCTCCAGAGCGGTAGCAGCAGTGTCACGCAGTCAGCCCCGTGGATCAAAGGATCTATGGTTTTCCCTCGAGTCTTTCCCACGAGGCTTTCCGACGAGGCTTTCCCACAGGGCGGTCCCACGTGCACACGTGGTGGGAGTCGATCCTCGGCTTGAACGTGAAGGCAGTGCAGGGAAAACAGGTTCCTCTGGAATGGACTGACACATCTGGGGGACTCTTGGAATGGTGGCACGACCCTGGAGTTCCTCTCGCCTTTCCTGTGGAGACCGCCTCCTCCTGAGATGCGACGGGAACGCCGGGAATTCTTTCCCTACGAAACAGGGAAAGGATCCCTCATCTCGAGCTAGGAGGCGGAAACGGGGCTCCCCTGGATGTGTGCGGGACCCTCGTGCTTCCTCTCGAGTGGAGACGGGTATGTCGGGGAACTTCTTGAGTTGCAGCAAGGGTGTGCAGGACCCTTTGGAAGTTCCAGTGGTTAGATGTGATTAGCCTCGAGAAACCTCAGCGGAAATGGGCCTCATCTCGCCTGGAGGGCAAAACCTACCGGATTTTCTCGAGTTGTGGCAGGTGATCTCGACTTACGACGGGGACCTCAGGGACCCGCTCTGGTGGCCTCAGGAAAGGCCAGTCCCCATGCGAGTTCCTCGGGGGCCTCTCGGGATTCCTCTCCCGTCGATGCCGGGGCCTAAGACCTTGTGTGGAGTCGGGGCCGGAACCTGAGGATTCCTCTCCAGTGCTGACATGGATCTTGGGGTACTTCTGGAGTCTCCCCAGGAGAGTCAGTGCTCGTCTCGAATGCGGGCATGCACTTGCGATTTCCTCCAGAGCGGTAGCAGCAGTGTCACGCAGTCCTCCGCGTGAATCAAAGAATCTATGCTTTTCCCTCGAGTCTTTCCCACGAGGCTTTCCGACGAGGCTTTCCCACAGGGCGGTTCCACGTGCACACGTGGTGGGAGTCGATCCTCGGCTTGAACGTCAAGGCAGTGCAGGGAAAACAGGTTCCTCTGGACTGGACTGACACATATGGGGGACTCTTGGAATGGTGGCACGACCCTGGAGTTCCTCTCGTCTTTCCTGTGGAGAGCGCCTCCTCTTGAGATGCGACGGGAACGCCGGGAATTCTTTCCCTACGAAACAGGGAAAGGATCCCTCATCTCGAGCTAGGAGGCGGAAACGGGGCTCCCCTGGATGTGTGCGGGACCCTCGTGCTTCCTCTCGAGTGGAGACGGGTATGTCGGGGAACTTCTTGAGTTGCAGCATGGGTCTGAAGGACCCTTTGGAAGTTCCAGTGGTTAGATGTGATTAGCCTCTAGAAGCCTCAGTTGAAATGGGCCTCATCTCGCCTGGAGGGCAAAACCTACCGGTTTTTCTCGAGTTGCGGCAGGTGCTCTCGACTTACGACGGGGACCTCAGGGACCCGCTCTGGTGGCCTCAGGAAAGACCAGTCCCCATGCGAGTTCCTCGGGGGCCTCTCGGGATTCCTCTCCCGTCGATGCCGGGGCCTAAGACCTTGTGTGGAGTCGGGGCCGGAACCTGAGGATTCCTCTTCAGTACTGACATGGATCTTGTGGTACTTCTGGAGTCTCCCCAGGGGAGTCAGTGCTCGTCTCGAATGCGGGCATGCACTTGCGATTTCCTCCAGAGCAGTAGCAGCAGTGTCACGCAGTCTGCCGCGTGGATCAAAGGATCTATGGTTTTCCCTCGAGTCTTTCCCACTAGGCTTTCCAACGAGGCTTTCCCACAGGGCTGTCCCACGTGCACACGTGGTGGGAGTCGATCCTCGGCTTGAACGTCAAGGCAGTGCAGGGAAAACAGGTTCCTCTGGAATGGACTGACACATCTGGGGGACTCTTGGGATGGTGGCACGACCCTGGAGTTCCTCTCGCCTTTCCTGTGGAGAGCGCCTCCTCTTGAGATGCGACGGGAACGCCGGGAATTCTTTCCCTACGAAACAGGGAAAGGATCCCTCATCTCGAGCTAGGAGGCGGAAACGGGGCTCCCCTGGATGTGTGCGGGACCCTCGTGCTTCCTCTCGAGTGGAGACGGGTATGTCGGGGAACTTCTTGAGTTGCAGCAAGGGTCTGAAGGACCCTTTGGAAGTTCCAGTGGTTAGATGTGATTAGCCTCGAGAAGCCTCAAGGGAAATGGGCCTCATCTCGCCTGGAGGGCAAAACCTCCTGGATTTTCTCGAGTTGCGGCAGGTGCTCTCGACTTACGACGGGGACCTCATGGACCCGCTCTGTTGGCCTCAGGAAAGGCCAGTCCCCATGAGACTTCCTCGGGGGCCTCTCGAGATTCCTCTCCCGTCGATGCCGGGGCCTAAGACCTTGTGTGGAGTCGGGGCCGGAACGTGAGGATTCCTCTCCAGTGCTGACATGGATCTTGGGGTACTTCTGGAGTCTCCCCAGGGGAGTCAGTGCTCGTCTCGAATGCGGGCATGCACTTGCGCTTTCCTCCAGAGAGGTAGCAGCAGTGTCACGCAGTCCGCCGCGTGGATCAAAGGATCTATGGTTTTCCCACGAGTCTTTCCCACGAGGCTTTCCGACGAGGCTTTCCCACAGGGCGGTCCCACGTGCACACGTGGTGGGAGTCGATCCTCTGCTTGAACGTGAAGGCAGTGCAGGGAAAACAGGTTCCTCTGGAATGGACTGACACATCTGGGGGACTCTTGGAATGGTGGCACGACCCTGGAGTTCCTCTCGCCTTTCCTGTGGAGACCGCCTCCTCTTGAGATGCGACGGGAACGCCGGGAATTCTTTCCCTACGAAAGAGGGAAAGGATCCCTCATCTCGAGCTAGGAGGCGGAAACGGGGCTCCCCTGGATGTGTGCGGGACCCTCGTGCTTCCTCTCGAGTGGAGACGGGTATGTCGGGGAACTTCTTGAGTTGCAGCAAGGGTGTGCAGGACCCTTTGGAAGTTCCAGTGGTTAGATGTGATTAGCCTCGAGAAACCTCAGCAGAAATGGGCCTCATCTCGCCTGGAGGGCAAAACCTACCGGATTTTCTCGAGTTGCGGCAGGTGCTCTCGACTTAAGACGGGGACCACAGGGACCCGCTCTGGTGGCCTCAGGAAAGGCCAGTCCCCATGCGAGTTCCTCGGGGGCCTGTCGGGATTCCTCTCCCGTCGATGCCGGGGCCTAAGACCTTGTGTGGAGTCGGGGCCGGAACCTGAGGATTCCTCTCCAGTGCTGACATGGATCTTGGGGTACTTCTGGAGTCTCCCCAGGAGAGTCAGTTCTCGTCTCGAATGCGAGCATGCACTTGCGATTTCCTCCAGAGCGGTAGCAGCAGTGTCACGCAGTCCGCCGCGTGGATCAAAGGATCTATGCTTTTCCCTCGAGTCTTTCCCACGAGGCTTTCCGACGAGGCTTTCCCACAGGGCGGTTCCACGTGCACACGTGGTGGGAGTCGATCCTCGGCTTGAACGTCAAGGCAGTGCAGGGAAAACAGGTTCCTCTGGAATGGACTGACACATCTGGGGGACTCTTGGAATGGTGGCACGACCCTGGAGTTCCTCTCGTCTTTCCTGTGGAGAGTGCCTCCTCTTGAGATGCGACGGGAACGCCGGGAATTCTTTCCCTACGAAACAGGGAAAGGATCCCTCATCTCGAGCTAGGAGGCGGAAACGGGGCTCCCCTGGATGTGTGCGGGACCGCACGTGCTTCCCCTCGAGTGGAGACGGGTATGTCGGGGAACTTCTTGAGTTGCAGCAAGGGTGTGAAGGACGCTTTGGAAGTTCCAGTGGTTAGATGTGATTAACCTCGAGAAGCCTCAGCGGAAATGGGCCTCATCTCGCCTGGAGGGCACAACCTCCTGGATTTTCTCGAGTTGCGGCAGGTGCTCTCGACTTACGATGGGGACCTCAGGGACCCGCTCTGGTGGCCTCAGGAAAGGCCAGTCCCCATGCGAGTTCCTCGGGGGCCTCTCGGGATTCCTCTCCCGTCGATGCCGGGGCCTAAGACCTTGTGTGGAGTCGGGGCCGGAACCTGAGGATTCCTCTCCAGTGCTGACATGGATCTTGGGGTACTTCTGGAGTCTCCCCAGAGGAGTCAGTCCTCGTCTCGAATGCGGGCATGCACTTGCGCTTTCCTCCAGAGCGGTAGCAGCAGTGTCACGCAGTCCACCGCGTGGATCAAAGGATCTATGGTTTTCCCTCGAGTCTTTCCCACGAGGCTTTCCAACGAGGCTTTCCCACAGGGCGGTCCCACGTGCACACGTGGTGGGAGTCGATCCTTGGCTTGAACGTGAAGGCAGTGCAGGGAAAACAGGTTCCTCTGGAATGGACTGACACATCTGGGGGACTCGTGGAATGGTGGCACGACCCTGGAGTTCCTCTCGCCTTTCCTGTGGAGAGCGCCTCCTCTTGAGATGCGACGGGAACGCCGGGAATTCTTTCCCTACGAAACAGGGAAAGGATCCCTCATCTCGAGCTAGGAGGCGGAAACGGGGCTCCCCTGGATGTGTGCGGGACCCTCGTGCTTCCTCTCGAGTGGAGACGGGTATGTCGGGGAACTTCTTGAGTTGCAGCAAGGGTGTGAAGGACCCTTTGGAAGTTCCAGTGGTTAGATGTGATTAGCCTCGAGAAGCCTCAGCGGAAATGGGCCTCATCTCGCCTGGAGGGCAAAACCTACCGGATTTTCTCGAGTTGCGGCAGGTGCTCTCGACTTACGATGGGGACCTCAGGGACCCGCTCTGGTGGCCTCAGGAAAGGCCAGTCCCCATGCGAGTTCCTCGGGGGCCTCTCGGGATTCCTCTCCCGTCGATGCCGGGGCCTAAGACCTTGTGTGGGGTCGGGGCCGGAACCTGAGGATTCCTCTCCAGTGCTGAAATGGATCTTGGGGTACTTCTGGAGTCTCCCCAGGAGAGTCAGTGCTCGTCTCGAATGCGGGCATGCACTTGCGATTTCCTCCAGAGCGGTAGCAGCAGTGTCACGCAGTCCGCCGCGTGGATCAAAGGATCTATGGTTTTCCCTCGAGTCTTTCCCACGAGGCTTTCCGACGAGGCTTTCCCACAGGGCTGTCCCACGTGCACACGTGGTGGGAGTCGATCCTCGGCTTGAACGTCAAGGCAGTGCAGGGAAAACAGGTTCCTCTGGAATGGACTGACACATCTGGGGGACTCTTGGAATGGTGGCACGACCCTGGAGTTCCTCTCGTCTTTCCTGTGGAGAGCGCCTCCTCTTGAGATGCGACGGGAACGCCGGGAATTCTTTCCCTACGAAACAGGGAAAGGATCCCTCATCTCGAGCTAGGAGGCGAAAACGGGGCTCCCCTGGATGTGTGCGGGACCGCACATGCTTCCCCTCGAGTGGAGACGGGTATGTCGGGGAACTTCTTGAGTTGCAGCAAGGGTGTGAAGGACGCTTTGGAAGTTCCAGTGGTTAGATGTGATTAACCTCGAGAAGCCTCAGCGGAAATGGGCCTCATCTCGCCTGGAGGGCACAACCTCCCGGATTTTCTCGAGTTGCGGCAGGTGCTCTCGACTTACGATGGGGACCTCAGGGACCCGCTCTGGTGGCCTCAGGAAAGGCCAGTCCCCAGGCGAGTTCCTCGGGGGCCTGTCGGGATTCCTCTCCCGTCGATGCCGGGGCCTAAGACCTTGTGTGGAGTCGGGGCCGGAACCTGAGGATTCCTCTCCAGTGCTGACATGGATCTTGGGGTACTTCTGGAGTCTCCCCAGGGGAGTCAGTCCTCGTCTCGAATGCGGGCATGCACTTGCGCTTTCCTCCAGAGCGGTAGCAGCAGTGTCACGCAGTCCACCGCGTGGATCAAAGGATCTATGGTTTTCCCTCGAGTCTTTCCCACGAGGCTTTCCCACGAAGCTTTCCCACAGGGCTGTCCCAGGTGCACACGTGGTGGGCGTCGATCCTCGGCTTGAACGCCAAGGCAGTGCATTGAAGACAGGTTCCTCTGGAATGGACTGACACGTCTGAGGAACTCTTCGAATGGTGGCACGATCCTGGAGTTCCTCTCGCCTTTCCTGTGGGGAGCGCCTCCTCTTGAGATACGACGGGAACGCCGGGAATTCTTTCCCTACGAAACAGGGAAAGGATCCCTCATCTCGAGCTAGGAGGCGGAAACGGGGCTCCCCTGGATGTGTGCGGGACCCTCGTGCTTCCTCTCGAGTGGAGACGGGTATGTCGGGGAACTTCTTGAGTTGCAGCAAGGGTGTGAAGGACCCTTTGGAAGTTCCAGTGGTTAGATGTGATTAGCCTCGAGAAGCCTCAGCGGAAATGGGCCTCATCTCGCCTGGAGGGCAAAACCTACCGGATTTTCTCGAGTTGCGGCAGGTGCTCTCGACTTACGACGGGGACCTCAGGGACCCGCTCTGGTGGCCTCAGGAAAGGCCAGTCCCCATGCGAGTTCCTCGGGGGCCTCTCGGGATTCCTCTCCCGTCGATGCCGGGGCCTAAGACCTTGTGTGGAGTCGGGGCCGGAACCTAAGGATTCATCTCCAGTGCTGACATGGATCTTGGGGTACTTCTGGAGTCTCCCCAGGGGAGTCAGTGCTCGACTCGAATGCGGGCATGCACTTGCGCTTTCCTCCAGAGCGGTAGCAGCAGTGTCACGCAGTCCGCCGCGTGGATCAAAGATCTATGGTTTTCCCTCGAGTCTTTCCCACGAGGCTTTCCGACGAGGCTTTCCTACAGGGCGGTCCCACTTGCACACGTGGTGGGAGTCGATCCTCGGCTTGAACGTCAAGGCAGTGCAGGGAAAACAGGTTCCTCTGGAATGGACTGACACATCTGGGGGACTCTTGAAATGGGGGCACGACCATGGAGTTCCTCTCGCCTTTCCTGTGGAGAGCGCCTCCTCTTGAGATGCGACGGGAACGCCGGGAATTCTTTCCCTACGAAACAGGGAAAGGATCCCTCATCTCGAGCTAGGAGGCGGAAACGGGGCTCCCCTGGATGTGTGCGGGACCCTCGTGCTTCCTCTCGAGTGGAGACGGGTATGTCGGGGAACTTCTTGAGTTGCAGCAAGGGTGTGAAGGACCCTTTGGAAGTTCCAGTGGTTAGATGTGATTAGCCTCGAGAAGCCTCAGCGGAAATGGGCCTCATCTCGCCTGGAGGGCAAAACCTCCTGGATTTTCTCGAGTTGCGGCAGGTGCTCTCGACTTACGATGGGGACCTCAGGGACCCGCTCTGGTGGCCTCAGGAAAGGCCAGTCCCCATGCGAGTTCCTCGGGGGCCTCTCGGGATTCCTCTCCCGTCGATGCCGGGGCCTAAGACCTTGTGTGGAGTCGGGGCCGGAACCTGAGGATTCCTCTCCAGTGCTGAAATGGATCTTGGGGTACTTCTGGAGTCTCCCCAGGAGAGTCAGTGCTCGTCTCGAATGCGGGCATGCACTTGCGATTTCCTCCAGAGCGGTAGCAGCAGTGTCACGCAGTCCGCCGCGTGGATCAAAGGATCTATGGTTTTCCCTCGAGTCTTTCCCACGAGGCTTTCCGACGAGGCTTTCCCACAGGGCAGTTCCACGTGCACACGTGGTGGGAGTCGATCCTCGGCTTGAACGTCAAGGCAGTGCAGGGAAAACAGGTTCCTCTGGAATGGACTGACACATCTGGGGGACTCTTGGAATGGTGGCACGACCCTGGAGTTCCTCTCGTCTTTCCTGTGGAGAGCGCCTCCTCTTGAGATGCGACGGGAACGCCGGGAATTCTTTCCCTACGAAACAGGGAAAGGATCCCTCATCTCGAGCTAGGAGGCGAAAACGGGGCTCCCCTGGATGTGTGCGGGACCGCACATGCTTCCCCTCGAGTGGAGACGGGTATGTCGGGGAACTTCTTGAGTTGCAGCAAGGGTGTGAAGGACGCTTTGGAAGTTCCAGTGGTTAGATGTGATTAACCTCGAGAAGCCTCAGCGGAAATGGGCCTCATCTCGCCTGGAGGGCACAACCTCCCGGATTTTCTCGAGTTGCGGCAGGTGCTCTCGACTTACGATGGGGACCTCAGGGACCCGCTCTGGTGGCCTCAGGAAAGGCCAGTCCCCAGGCGAGTTCCTCGGGGGCCTGTCGGGATTCCTCTCCCGTCGATGCCGGGGCCTAAGACCTTGTGTGGAGTCGGGGCCGGAACCTGAGGATTCCTCTCCAGTGCTGACATGGATCTTGGGGTACTTCTGGAGTCTCCCCAGGGGAGTCAGTCCTCGTCTCGAATGCGGGCATGCACTTGCGCTTTCCTCCAGAGCGGTAGCAGCAGTGTCACGCAGTCCACCGCGTGGATCAAAGGATCTATGGTTTTCCCTCGAGTCTTTCCCACGAGGCTTTCCCACGAAGCTTTCCCACAGGGCTGTCCCAGGTGCACACGTGGTGGGCGTCGATCCTCGGCTTGAACGCCAAGGCAGTGCATTGAAGACAGGTTCCTCTGGAATGGACTGACACGTCTGAGGAACTCTTCGAATGGTGGCACGATCCTGGAGTTCCTCTCGCCTTTCCTGTGGGGAGCGCCTCCTCTTGAGATACGACGGGAACGCCGGGAATTCTTTCCCTACGAAACAGGGAAAGGATCCCTCATCTCGAGCTAGGAGGCGGAAACGGGGCTCCCCTGGATGTGTGCGGGACCCTCGTCCTTCCTCTCGAGTGGAGACGGGTATGTCGGGGAACTTCTTGAGTTGCAGCAAGGGTGTGAAGGACCCTTTGGAAGTTCCAGTGGTTAGATGTGATTAGCCTCGAGAAGCCTCAGCGGAAATGGGCCTCATCTCGCCTGGAGGGCAAAACCTACCGGATTTTCTCGAGTTGCGGCAGGTGCTCTCGACTTACGACGGGGACCTCAGGGACCCGCTCTGGTGGCCTCAGGAAAGGCCAGTCCCCATGCGAGTTCCTCGGGGGCCTCTCGGGATTCCTCTCCCGTCGATGCCGGGGCCTAAGACCTTGTGTGGAGTCGGGGCCGGAACCTAAGGATTCATCTCCAGTGCTGACATGGATCTTGGGGTACTTCTGGAGTCTCCCCAGGGGAGTCAGTGCTCGACTCGAATGCGGGCATGCACTTGCGCTTTCCTCCAGAGCGGTAGCAGCAGTGTCACGCAGTCCGCCGCGTGGATCAAAGATCTATGGTTTTCCCTCGAGTCTTTCCCACGAGGCTTTCCGACGAGGCTTTCCTACAGGGCGGTCCCACTTGCACACGTGGTGGGAGTCGATCCTCGGCTTGAACGTCAAGGCAGTGCAGGGAAAACAGGTTCCTCTGGAATGGACTGACACATCTGGGGGACTCTTGAAATGGGGGCACGACCATGGAGTTCCTCTCGCCTTTCCCGTGGAGAGCGCCTCCTCTTGAGATGCGACGGGAACGCCGGGAATTCTTTCCCTACGAAACAGGGAAAGGATCCCTCATCTCGAGCTAGGAGGCGGAAACGGGGCTCCCCTGGATGTGTGCGGGACCCTCGTGCTTCCTCTCGAGTGGAGACGGGTATGTCGGGGAACTTCTTGAGTTGCAGCAAGGGTGTGAAGGACCCTTTGGAAGTTCCAGTGGTTAGATGTGATTAGCCTCGAGAAGCCTCAGCGGAAATGGGCCTCATCTCGCCTGGAGGGCAAAACCTCCTGGATTTTCTCGAGTTGCGGCAGGTGCTCTCGACTTACGATGGGGACCTCAGGGACCCGCTCTGGTGGCCTCAGGAAAGGCCAGTCCCCATGCGAGTTCCTCGGGGGCCTCTCGGGATTCCTCTCCCGTCGATGCCGGGGCCTAAGACCTTGTGTGGAGTCGGGGCCGGAACCTGAGGATTCCTCTCCAGTGCTGAAATGGATCTTGGGGTACTTCTGGAGTCTCCCCAGGAGAGTCAGTGCTCGTCTCGAATGCGGGCATGCACTTGCGATTTCCTCCAGAGCGGTAGCAGCAGTGTCACGCAGTCCGCCGCGTGGATCAAAGGATCTATGGTTTTCCCTCGAGTCTTTCCCACGAGGCTTTCCGACGAGGCTTTCCCACAGGGCGGTTCCACGTGCACACGTGGTGGGAGTCGATCCTCGGCTTGAACGTCAAGGCAGTGCAGGGAAAACAGGTTCCTCTGGAATGGACTGACACATCTGGGGGACTCTTGGAATGGTGGCACGACCCTGGAGTTCCTCTCGTCTTTCCTGTGGAGAGCGCCTCCTCTTGAGATGCGACGGGAACGCCGGGAATTCTTTCCCTACGAAACAGGGAAAGGATCCCTCATCTCGAGCTAGGAGGCGAAAACGGGGCTCCCCTGGATGTGTGCGGGACCGCACATGCTTCCCCTCGAGTGGAGACGGGTATGTCGGGGAACTTCTTGAGTTGCAGCAAGGGTGTGAAGGACGCTTTGGAAGTTCCAGTGGTTAGATGTGATTAACCTCGAGAAGCCTCAGCGGAAATGGGCCTCATCTCGCCTGGAGGGCACAACCTCCCGGATTTTCTCGAGTTGCGGCAGGTGCTCTCGACTTACGATGGGGACCTCAGGGACCCGCTCTGGTGGCCTCAGGAAAGGCCAGTCCCCAGGCGAGTTCCTCGGGGGCCTGTCGGGATTCCTCTCCCGTCGATGCCGGGGCCTAAGACCTTGTGTGGAGTCGGGGCCGGAACCTGAGGATTCCTCTCCAGTGCTGACATGGATCTTGGGGTACTTCTGGAGTCTCCCCAGGGGAGTCAGTCCTCGTCTCGAATGCGGGCATGCACTTGCGCTTTCCTCCAGAGCGGTAGCAGCAGTGTCACGCAGTCCACCGCGTGGATCAAAGGATCTATGGTTTTCCCTCGAGTCTTTCCCACGAGGCTTTCCCACGAAGCTTTCCCACAGGGCTGTCCCAGGTGCACACGTGGTGGGCGTCGATCCTCGGCTTGAACGCCAAGGCAGTGCATTGAAGACAGGTTCCTCTGGAATGGACTGACACGTCTGAGGAACTCTTCGAATGGTGGCACGATCCTGGAGTTCCTCTCGCCTTTCCTGTGGGGAGCGCCTCCTCTTGAGATACGACGGGAACGCCGGGAATTCTTTCCCTACGAAACAGGGAAAGGATCCCTCATCTCGAGCTAGGAGGCGGAAACGGGGCTCCCCTGGATGTGTGCGGGACCCTCGTGCTTCCTCTCGAGTGGAGACGGGTATGTCGGGGAACTTCTTGAGTTGCAGCAAGGGTGTGAAGGACCCTTTGGAAGTTCCAGTGGTTAGATGTGATTAGCCTCGAGAAGCCTCAGCGGAAATGGGCCTCATCTCGCCTGGAGGGCAAAACCTACCGGATTTTCTCGAGTTGCGGCAGGTGCTCTCGACTTACGACGGGGACCTCAGGGACCCGCTCTGGTGGCCTCAGGAAAGGCCAGTCCCCATGCGAGTTCCTCGGGGGCCTCTCGGGATTCCTCTCCCGTCGATGCCGGGGCCTAAGACCTTGTGTGGAGTCGGGGCCGGAACCTAAGGATTCATCTCCAGTGCTGACATGGATCTTGGGGTACTTCTGGAGTCTCCCCAGGGGAGTCAGTGCTCGACTCGAATGCGGGCATGCACTTGCGCTTTCCTCCAGAGCGGTAGCAGCAGTGTCACGCAGTCCGCCGCGTGGATCAAAGATCTATGGTTTTCCCTCGAGTCTTTCCCACGAGGCTTTCCGACGAGGCTTTCCTACAGGGCGGTCCCACTTGCACACGTGGTGGGAGTCGATCCTCGGCTTGAACGTCAAGGCAGTGCAGGGAAAACAGGTTCCTCTGGAATGGACTGACACATCTGGGGGACTCTTGAAATGGGGGCACGACCATGGAGTTCCTCTCGCCTTTCCTGTGGAGAGCGCCTCCTCTTGAGATGCGACGGGAACGCCGGGAATTCTTTCCCTACGAAACAGGGAAAGGATCCCTCATCTCGAGCTAGGAGGCGGAAACGGGGCTCCCCTGGATGTGTCCGCGACCCCACGTACTTCCTCTCGAGTGGAGACGGGTATGTCGGGGAACTTCTCGAGTTGCAGCAAGGGTGTGAAGGACCCTTTGGAAGTTCCAGTGGTTAGATGTGATTAGCCTCGAGGAGCCTCAGTGGAAATGGGCCTCATCTCGCCTGGAGGGCAAAACCTCCTGGATTTTCTCGAGTTGCGGCAGCTGCTCTCGACTTACGACGGGGACCTCAGGGACCCGCTCTGGTGGCCTCAGGAAAGGCCCGTCCCCATGCGAGTTCCTCGGGGGCCTGTCGGGATTCCTCTCCCGTCAATGCCGGGGCCTAAGACCTTGTGTGGAGTCGGGGCCGGAACCTGAGGATTCCTCTCCAGTGCTGACATGGATCTTGGGGTACTTCTGGAGTCTCCCCAGGGGAGTCAGTGCTCGTCTCGAATGCGGGCATGCACTTGCGCTTTCCTCCAGAGCGGTAGCAGCAGTGTCACGCAGTCCGCCGCGTGGATCAAAGATCTATGGTTTTCCCTAGAGTCTTTCCCACGAGGCTTTCCGAAGAGGCTTTCCTACAGGGCGGTCCCACTTGCACACGTGGTGGGAGTCGATCCTCGGCTTGAACGTCAAGGCAGTGCAGGGAAAACAGGTTCCTCTGGAATGGACTGACACATCTGGGGGACTCTTGAAATGGGGGCACGACCATGGAGTTCCTCTCGCCTTTCCTGTGGAGAACGCCTCCTGTTGAGATGCGAAGGGAACGCCGGGAATTCTTTCCCTACGAAACAGGGAAAGGATCCCTCATCTCGAGCTAGGAGGCGGAAACGGGGCTCCCCTGGATGTGTGCGGGACGATCATGCTTCCTCTCGAGTGGAGACGGGTATGTCGGGGAACTTCTTGAGTTGCAGCAAGGGTGTGAAGGACCCTTTGGAAGTTCCAGTGGTTAGATGTGATTAGCCTCGAGAAGCCTCAGCGGAAATGGGCCTCATCTCGCCTGGAGGGCAAAACCTCCTGGATTTTCTCGAGTTGCGGCAGGTGCTCTCGACTTACGACGGGGACCTCAGGGACCCGCTCTGGTGGCCTCAGGAAAGGCCAGTCCCCAGGCGAGTTCCTCGGGGGCCTCTCGGGATTCCTCTCCCGTCGATGCCGGGGCCTAAGACCTTGTGTGGAGTCGGGGCCGGAACCTGAGGATTCCTCTCCAGTGCTGACATGGATCTTGGGGTACTTCTGGAGTCTCCGCAGGGGAGTCAGTGCTCGTCTCGAATGCGGGCATGCACTTGCGCTTTCCTCCAGAGCGGTAGCAGCAGTTTCACGCAGTCCGCTGCATGGATCAAAGGATCTATGGTTTTCCCTCTAGTCTTTCCCACGAGGCTTTCCGACGAGGCTTTCCCACAGGGCGGTCCCACGTGCACACGTGGTGGGAGTCGATCCTCGGCTTGAACGTCAAGGCAGTGCAGGGAAAACAGGTTCCTCTGGAATGGACTGACACATCTGGGGGACTCTTGGAATGGTGGCACGACCCTGGAGTTCCTCTCTCCTTTCCTGTGGAGAGCGCCTCCTCTTGAGATGCGTCGGGAACGCCGGGAATTCTTTCCCTATGAAACAGGGAAAGGATCCCTCATCTCGAGCTAGGAGGCGGAAACGGGGCTCCCCTGGATGTGTGCGGGACCCTTGTGCTTCCTCTCGAGTGGAGACGGGTATGTCGGGGAACTTCTTGAGTTGCAGCAAGGGTGTGAAGGACCCTTTGGAAGTTCCAGTGGTTAGATGTGATTAGCCTCGAGAAGCCTCAAGGGAAATGGGCCTCATCTCGCCTGGAGGGCAAAACCTACCGGATTTACTCGAGTTGCGGCAGGTGCTCTCGACTTACCACGGGGACCTCAGGGACCCGCTCTGGTGGCCTCAGGAAAGGCCAGTCCCCATGCGAGTTCCTCGGGGGCCTGTCGGGATTCCTCTCCCGTCGATGCCGGGGCCTAAGACCTTGTGTGGAGTCGGGGCCGGAACCTGAGGATTCCTCTCCAGTCCTGACATTGATCTTGGGGTTCTTCTGGAGTCTCCCCAGGGGAGTCAGTCCTCGTCTCGAATGCGGGCATGCACTTGCGCTTTCCTCCAGAGCGGTAGCAGCAGTGTCACGCAGTCCGCCGCGTGGATCAAAGGATCTATGGTTTTCTCTCGAGTCTTTCCCACGAGGCTTTCCAACGAGGCTTTCCCACAGGGCTGCCCCACGTGCACACGTGCTGGGAGTCGATCCTCGGCTTCAACGTCAAGGCAGTGCAGGGAAAACAGGTTCCTCTGGATTGGACTGACACATCTGGGGGACTCTTGGAATGTTGGCACTACCCTGGAGTTCCTCTCGCCTTTCCTGTGGAGTGCGCCTCCTCTTGAGATGCGACGGGAACGCCGGGAATTCTTTCCCTACGAAACAGGGAAAGGATCCCTCATCTCGAGCTAGGAGGAGGAAACGGGGCTACCCTGGATGTGTGCGGGACCTTCGTGCTTCCTCTCGAGTGGAGACGCGTAGGTCGGGGAACTTCGTGAGTTGGAGCAAGGGTGTGAAGGACCCTTTGGAAGTTCCAGTGGTTAGATGTGATTAGCCTCGAGAAGCCTCAGCGGAAATGGGCCTCATCTCGCCTGGAGGGCAAAACCTCCTGGATTTTCTCGAGTTGCGGCAGGTGCTCTCGACTTACAACGGGGACCTCAGGGACCCGCTCTGGTGGCCTGAGGAAAGGCCAGTCCCCATGCGAGTTCCTCGGGGGCCTCTCGGGATTCCTTTCCCGTCGATGCCTGGGCATAAGACCTTGTGTGGAGTCGGGGCCGGAACCTGAGGATTCCTCTCCAGTGCTGACATGGATCTTGGTGTACTTCTGGACTCTCCCCAGGAGTCAGTCCTCGTCTCGAATGCGGGCATGCACTTGCGCTTTCCTCCAGAGCGGTAGCAGCAGTGTCACGCAGTCCGCCGCGTAGATCAAAGGATCTATGGTTTTCCCTCGAGTCTTTCCCACGAGGCTTTCCCACCAGGCTTTCCCACAGGGCGGTCCCACGTGCACACGTGGTGGGAGTCGATCCTCGGCTTGAACGTCGAGGCAGTGCAGGGAAAACAGGTTCCTCTGGAATGGACTGACACATCTGGGGGACTCTTGGAATGGTGGCACGACCCTGGAGTTCCTCTCGCCTTTCCTGTGGAGAGCGCCTCCTCTTGAGATGCGACGGGAACGCCGGGAATTCTTTCCCTACGAAACAGGGAAAGGATCCCTCATCTCGAGCTAGCAGGCGGAAACGGGGCTCCCCTGGATGTGTGCGGGACCCCACGTGCTTCCTCTCGAGTGGAGACGGGTATGTCGGGGAACTTCGTGAGTTGCAGCAAGGGTGTGAAGGACCCTTTGGAAGTTCCAGTGGTTAGATGTGATTAGCCTCGAGAAGCCTCAGCGGAAATGGGCCTCATCTCGCCTGGAGGGCAAAACCTCCTGGATTTTCTCGAGTTGCGGCAGGTGCTCTCGACTTACGACGGGGACCTCAGGGACCCGCTCTGGTGGCCTCAGGAAAGGCCAGTCCCGAGGCGAGTTCCTCGGGGGCCTCTCGGGATTCCTCTCCCGTCGATGCCAGGGCCTAAGACCTTGTGTGGAGTCGGGGCCGGAACCTGAGGATTCCTCTCCAGTGCTGACATGGATCTTGGTGTACTTCTGGACTCTCCCCAGGAGTCAGTCCTCGTCTCGAATGCGGGCATGCACTTGCGCTTTCCTCCAGAGCGGTAGCAGCAGTGTCATGCAGTCCGCCACGTGGATCAAAGGATCTATGGTTTTCCCTCGAGTCTTTCCCAGGAGGCTTTCCGACGAGGCTTTCCCACAGGGCGGTCCCACGTGCACACGTGGTGGGAGTCGATCCTCGGCTTGAACGTCAAGGCAGTGCAGGGAAAACAGGTTCCTCTGGAATGGACTGACACATCTGGGGGACTCTTGGAATGGTGGCACGACCCTGGAGTTCCTCTCGCCTCTCCTGTGGAGAGCGCCTCCTCTTGAGATGCGACGGGAACGCCGGGAATTCTTTCCCTACGAAACAGGGAAAGGATCCCTCATCTCGAGCTAGGAGGCGGAAACGGGGCTCCCCTGGATGTGTGCGGGACCCTCGTGCTTCCTCTCGAGTGGAGACGGGTATGTCGGGGAACTTCTTGAGTTGCAGCTAGGGTGTGAAGGACCTTTGGAAGTTCCAGTCGTTAGATGTGATTAGCCTCGAAAAGCCTCAGCCGAAATGGGCCTCATCTCGCCTGGAGGGCAAAACCTCCTGATTTTTTCGAGTTGCGGCAGGTGCTCTCGACTTACGACGGGGATCTCAGGGACCCGCTCTGGTGGCCTCAGGAAAGGCCAGTCCCCATGCGAGTTCCACGGGGGCCTGTCGGGATTCCTCTCCCGTCGATGCCGGGGCCTAAGACCTTGTGTGGAGTCGGGGCCGGAACCTGAGGATTCCTCTCCAGTGCTGACATGGACCTTGAGGTAATTCTGGAGTCTCGCCACGGGAGTCAGTCCTCGTCTCGAATGCGGGCATGCACTTGCGCTTTCCTCCAGAGCGGTAGCAGCAGTGTCATGCAGTCCGCCGCGTGGATCAAAGGATCTATGGTTTTCCCTCGAGTCTTTCCCACGAGGCTTTCCCACGAGGCTTTCCCTCAGGGCTGTCCCACGTGCACACGTGGTGGGAGTCGATCCTCGGCTTGAACGTCAAGGCAGGGCAGGGAAAACAGGTTCCTCTGGAATGGACTGACACTTCTGGGGGACTCTTGGAATGGTGGCACGACCCTGGAGTTCCTCTCGCCTTTCCTGTGGAGAGCGCCTCCTCTTGAGATGCGACGGGAACGACGGGAATTCTTTCCCTACGAAACAGGGAAAGGATCCCTCATCTCGAGCTTGGAGGCGGAAACGGGGCTCCCCTGGATATGTGCGGGACGATCATGCATCCTCTCGAGTGGAGACGGGTATGTCGGGGAAATTCTTGAGTTGCAGCAAGGGTGTGAAGGACCCTTTGGAAGTTCCAGTGGTTAGATGTGATTAGCCTCGAGAAGCCTCAGCGGAAATGGGCCTCATCTCGCCTGGGGGGCAAAACCTCCTGGATTTTCTCGAGTTGCGGCAGGTGCTCTCGTCTTACGACGGGGACCTCCGGGACACGCTCTGGTGGCCTCAGGAAAGGCCAGTCCCCATGCGAGTTCCTCGGGGGCCTCTCGGGATTCCTCTCCCGTCGATGCCTGGGCCTAAGACCTTGTGTGGAGTCGGGGCCTGAACCTGAGGATTCCTCTCCAGTGCTGACATCGATCTTGGGGTACTTCTGGAGTCTCCCCAGGGGACTCAGTGCTCGTCTCGAATGCGGGCATGCACTTGCGCTTTCCTCCAGAGCGGTAGCAACAGTGTCACGCAGTCCGCCGCGTGGATCAAAGGATCTATGGTTTTCCCTCGAGTCTTTCCCACGAGGCTTTCCGACGAGGCTTTCCCACAGGGCGGTCCCACGTGCACACGTGGTGGGAGTCGATCCTCGGCTTGAAAGTCAAGGCAGTGCAGGGAAAACAGGTTCCTCTGGAATGGACTGACACATCTGGGGGACTCTTGGAATGGTGGCACGACCCTGGAGTTCCTCTCGCCTTTCCTGTGGAGAGCGCCTCCTCTTGAGATGCGACGGGAACGCCGGGAATTCTTTCCCTATGAAACAGGGAAAGGATCCCTCATCTCGAGCTAGGAGGCGGAAACGGGGCTCCCCTGGATGTTTGCGGGACCCTCGTGCTTCCTCTCGAGTGGTGACGGGTATGTCGGGGAACTTCTTGGGTTGCAGCAAGGGTGTGAAGGACCCTTTGGAAGTTCCAGTGGTTAGATGTGATAGCCTCGAGAAGCCTCAGTGGAAATGGGCCTCATCTCGCCTGGAGGGCAAAACCTCCTGGATTTTCTCGAGTTGCGGCAGGTGCTCTCGACTTACAACGGGGACCTCAGGGACCCGCTGTGGTGGCCTCAGGAAAGGCCAGTCCCCATGCGAGTTCCTCGGGGGCCTCTCGGGATTCCTCTCCCGTCGATGCCGGGGCCTAAGACCTTGTGTGGTGTCGGGGCCGGAACCTGAGGATTCCTCTTCAGTACTGACATGGATCTTGTGGTACTTCTGGAGTCTCCCCAGGGGAGTCAGTGCTCGTCTCGAATGCGGGCATGCACTTGCGCTTTCCTCCAGAGCAGTAGCAGCAGTGTCACGCAGTCTGCCGCGTGGATCAAATGATCTATGGTTTTCCCTCGAGTCTTTCCCACTAGGCTTTCCGACGAGGCTTTCCCACAGGGCGGTCCCACGTGCACACGTGGTGGGAGTCGATCCTCGGCTTGAACGTCAAGGCAGTGCAGGGAAAACAGGTTCCTCTTGAATGGACTGACACATCTGGGGGACTCTTGGAATGGTGGCACGACCCTGGAGTTCCTCTCGCCTTTCCTGTGGAGAGCGCCTCCTCTTGAGATGCGACGGGAACGCCGGGAATTCTTTCCCTACGAAACAGGGAAAGGATCCCTCATCTCGAGCTAGGAGGCGGAAACGGGGCTCCCCTGGATGTGTGCGGGACCCTCGTGCTTCCTCTCGAGTGGAGACGGGTATGTCGGGGAACATCTTGAGATGCAGAAAGGGTGTGAAGGACCCTTTGGAAGTTTCAGTGGTTAGATGTGATTAGCCTGGAGAAGCCTCAGCGGAAATGGGCCTCATCTCGCCTGGAGGGCAAAACCTCCTGGATTTTCTCGAGTTGCGGCAGGTGCTCTCGACTTACGACGGGGACCTCAGGGACCCGCTCTGGTGGCCTCAGGAAAGGCCAGTCCCCATGCGAGTTCCTCGGGGGCCTCTCGGGATTCCTCTCCCGTCGATGCCGGGGCCTAAACCTTGTGTGGAGTCGGGGCCGGAACCTGAGGATTCCTCTCCAGTGCTGACATGGATCTTGGGGTACTTCTGGAGTCTCCCCAGGGGAGTCAGTCCTCGTCTCGAATGCGGGCATGCACTTGCGCTTTCCTCCAGAGCGGTAGCAGCAGTGTCACGCAGTCCGCCGCGTGGATCAAAGGATCTATGGTTTTCCCTCGAGTCTTTCCCACGAGGCTTTCCGACGAGGCTTTCCCACAGGGCGGTCCCACGTGCACACGTGGTGGGAGTCGATCCTCGGCTTGAACGTGAAGGCAGTGCAGGGAAAACAGGTTCCTCTGGAATGGACTGACACATCTGGGGGACTCTTGGAATGGTGGCACGACCGTGGAGTTCCTCTCGCCTATCCTGTGGAGAGCGCCTCCTCTTGAGATGCGACGGGAACGCCGGGAATTCTTTCCCTACGAAACAGGGAAAGGATCCCTCATCTCGAGCTAGGAGGCGGAAACGGGGCTCCCCTGGATGTGTGCGGGACCGCACATGCTTCCCCTCGAGTGGAGACGGGTATGTCGGGGAACTTCTTGAGTTGCAGCAAGGGTGTGAAGGACGCTTTGGAAGTTCCAGTGGTTAGATGTGATTAACCTCGAGAAGCCTCAGCGGAAATGGGCCTCATCTCGCCTGGAGGGCACAACCTCCCGGATTTTCTCGAGTTGCGGCAGGTGCTCTCGACTTACGATGGGGACCTCAGGGACCCGCTCTGGTGGCCTCAGGAAAGGCCAGTCCCCAGGCGAGTTCCTCGGGGGCCTGTCGGGATTCCTCTCCCGTCGATGCCGGGGCCTAAGACCTTGTGTGGAGTCGGGGCCGGAACCTGAGGATTCCTCTCCAGTGCTGACATGGATCTTGGGGTACTTCTGGAGTCTCCCCAGGGGAGTCAGTCCTCGTCTCGAATGCGGGCATGCACTTGCGCTTTCCTCCAGAGCGGTAGCAGCAGTGTCACGCAGTCCACCGCGTGGATCAAAGGATCTATGGTTTTCCCTCGAGTCTTTCCCACGAGGCTTTCCCACGAAGCTTTCCCACAGGGCTGTCCCAGGTGCACAAGTGGTGGGAGTCGATCCTCGGCTTGAACGTCAAGGCAGTGCAGGGAAAACAGGTTCCTCTGGAATGGACTGACACATCTGGGGGACTCTTGGAATGGTGGCACGACCCTGGAGTTCCTCTCGCCTTTCCTGTGGAGAGCGCCTCCTCTTGAGATGCGACGGGAACACCGGGAATTCTTTCCCTAAGAAACAGGGAAAGGATCCCTCATCTCGAGCTAGGAGGCGGAAACGGGGCTCCCCTGGATGTGTGCGGGACCCTCGTGCTTCCTCTCGAGTGGAGACGGGTATGTCGGGGAACTTCTTGAGTTGCAGCAAGGGTCTAAAGCACCCTTTGGAAGTTCCAGTGGTTAGATGTGATTAGCCTCTAGAAGCCTCAGTTGAAATGGGCCTCATCTCGCCTGGAGGGCAAAACCTACCGGATTTTCTCGAGTTGCGGCAGGTGCTCTCGACTTACGACGGGGACCTCAGGGACCCGCTCTGGTGGCCTCAGGAAAGGCCAGTCCCCATGCGAGTTCCTCGGGGGCCTCTCGGGATTCCTCTCCCGTCGATGCCGGGGCCTAAGACCTTGTGTGGAGTCGGGGCCGGAACCTGAGGATTCCTCTCCAGTGCTGACATGGATCTTGGGATACTTCTGGAGTCTCCCCAGGGGAGTCAGTGCTCGTCTCGAATGCGGGCATGCACTTGCGCTTTCCTCCAGAGCGGTATCAGCAGTGTCACGCAGTCCGCCGCGTGGAGCAAAGGATTTATGGTTTTCCCTCGAGTCTTTACCACGAGGCTTTCCCACGAAGCTTTCCCACAGGGCTGTCCCAGGTGCACAAGTGGTGGGAGTCGATCCTCGGCTTGAACGTCAAGGCAGTGCAGGGAAAACAGGTTCCTCTGGAATGGACTGACACATCTGGGGGACTCTTGGAATGGGGGCACGACCCTCGAGTTCCTCTCGCCTTTCCTGTGGAGAGCGCCTCCTCTTGAGATGCGACGGGAACGCCGGGAATTCTTTCCCTACGAAACAGGGAAAGGATCCCTCATCTCGAGCTATGAGGCGGAAACGGGGCTCCCCTGGATGTGTGCGGGACTCTCGTGCTTCCTCTCAAGTGGAGACGCGTATGTCGGGGAACTTCTTGAGTTGCAGGAACGATGTGAAGGACCCTTTGGAAGTTCCAGTGGTTAGATGTTATTAGCCTCGAGAAGCCTCAGCCGAAATGGGCCTCATCTCGCCTGGAGGGCAAAACCTCCTGGATTTTCTCGAGTTGCGACAGGTGCTCTCGCCTTACGACGGGGACCTCAGGACCCGCTCTGGTGGCCTCAGTAAAGGCCAATCCCCATGCGAGTTCCTCGGGGGCCTCTCGGGAATCCTCTCCCGTCAATGCCGGGGCCTAAGACCTTGTGTGGAGTCGGGGCCGGAACCTGAGGATTCCTCTCCAGTGCTGGCATGGATCTTGGGGTACTTCTGGAGTCTCCCCAGCGGAGTCAGTCCTCGTCTCGAATGCGGGCATGCACTTGCGCTTTCCTCCAGTGAGGTAGCAGAAGTGTCACGCAGTCCGCCGCGTGGATCAAAGGATCTATGGTTTTTCCTCGAGTCTTTCCCACGAGGCTTTCCGACGAGGCTTTCCCACAGGGCGGTCCCACTTGCACACGTGGTGGGAGTCGATCCTCGGCTTGAACGTCAAGGCAGTGCCGGGAAAACAGGTTCCTCTGGAATGGACTGACACATCTGGGGGACTCTTGAAATGGGGGCACGACCATGGAGTTCCTCTCGCCTTTCCTGTGGAGAGCGCCTCCTCTTGAGATGCGACGGGAACGCCGGGAATTCTTTCCCTACGAAACAGCGAAAGGATCCCTCATCTCGAGCTAGGAGGCGGAAACGGGGCTCCCCTGAATGTGTCCGGGACCCCTCGTACTTCCTCTCGAGTGGAGACGGGTATGTCGGGGAACTTCTCAAGTTGCAGCAAGGGTGTGAAGGACCCTTTGGAAGTTCCAGTGGTTAGATGTGATTAGCCTCGAGGAGCCTCAGTGGAAATGGGCCTCATCTCGCCTGGAGTGCAAAACCTCCTGGATTTTCTCGAGTTGCGGCAGGTGCTCTCGACTTTCGACGGGGAACACAGGACCCGCTCTGGTGGCCTCAGGAAAGCCCAGACCCCATGCGAGTTCCTCGGGGGCCTCTTGGGATTCCTCTCCCGTCGATGCCGGGGCCTAAGACCTTCTGTGGAGTCGGGGCCGGAACCTAAGGATTCCTCTCCAGTGCTGACATGGATCTTGGGGTACTTCTGGAGTCTCCCCAGGAGAGTCAGTGCTCGTCTCGAGTGCGGGCATGCACTTGCGCTTTCCTCCAGAGCGGTAGCAGCAGTGTCACGCAGTCCGCCGCGTGGAGCAAAGGATCTATGGTTTTCCCTCGAGTCTTTCCCATGAGGCTTTCCCACGAGGCTTTCCCACAGGGCGGTCCCACGTGCACACGTGGTGGGAGTCGATCCTCGGCTTTAACGTCAAGGCAGTGCAGGGAAAACAGGTTCCTCTGGAATGGACTGACACATCTGGGGGACTCTTGGAATGGTGGCACGACCCTGGAGTTCCTCTCGCCTTTCCTGTGGAGAGCGCCTCCTCTTGAGATGCGACGGGAACGCCGGGAATTCTTTCCCTAGAAACAGGGAAAGGATCCCTCATCTCGAGCTAGGAGGCTGAAACGGGGCTCCACTGGATGTGTGCGGGACCCCACGTACTTCCTCTCGAATGGAGACGGGTATGTCGGGGAACTTCTTGAGTTGCAGCAAGGGTGTGAAGGACCCTTTGGAAGTTCCAGTGGTTAGATGTGATTAGCCTCGAGAAGCCTCAGTGGAAATGGGCCTCATCTCGCCTGGAGGGCAAAACCTCCTGGATTTTCTCGAGTTGCGGCTGGTGTTCTCGCCTTACGACGGGGACCTCAGGGACCCGCTCTAGTGGCCTCAGGAAAGGCCCGTCCCCATGCGAGTTCCTCGGGGGCCTCTCGGGATTCCTCTCCCGTCGATGCCGGGGCCTAAGACCTTGTGTGTAGTCGGGGCCGGAACCTGAGTTTTCCTCTCCAGTGCTGACATGGATCTTGGGGTACTTCTGGAGTCTCCCCAGGGGAGTCAGTCCTCGTCTTGAATGCTGGCATGCACGTGCGCTTTCCTCCAGAGCGGTAGCAGCAGTGTCACGCAGTCCGCCGCGTGGATCAAAGGATCTATGGTTTTCCCTCGAGTCTTTACCACGAGGCTTTCCCACGAGGCTTTCCCACAGGGCGGTCCCACGTGCACACGTGGAGGGAGTCGGTCCTCGGCTTGAACGTCAAGGCAGTGCAGGGAAAACAGGTTCCTCTGGAATGGACTGACACATCTGGGGGACTCTTGGAATGGTGGCACGACCCTGGAGTTCCTCTCGCCTTTCCTGTGGAGAGTGCCTCCTCTTGAGATGCGACGGGAATGCCGGGAATTCTTTCCCTACGAAACAGGGAAAGGATCCCTCATCTCGAGCTAGGAGGCGGAAACGGGGCTCCCCTGGATGTGTGCGTGACCCTTGTGCTTCCTCTCGAGTGGAGACGGGTATGTCGCGGAACTTCTTTAGTTGCAGCAAGTGTGTGAAGGACCCTTTGGAAGTTCCAGTGGTTAGATGTGATTAGCCTCGAGAAGCCTCAGCGGAAATGGGCCTCATCTCGCCTGGAGGGCAAAACCTACCGGATTTTCTCGAGTTGCGGCAGGTGCTCTCGACTTACGACGGGGACCTCAGGGACCCGCTCTGGTGGCCTCAGGAAAGGCCAGTCCCCATGCGAGTTCCTCGGGGGCCTGTCGGGATTCCTCTCCCTTCGATGCCGGGGCCTAAGACCTTGTGGGGAGTCGGGGCTGGAACCTGAGGATTCCTCTCCAGTGCTGACATGGATCTTGGGGTACTTCTGGAGTCTCCCCAGGGGACTCAGTGCTCGTCTCCAATGCGGGCATGCACTTGCGCTTTCCTCCAGAGCGGTAGCAGCAGTGTCACGCAGTCCGCCCTGTGGATCAAAGGATCTATGGGTTTCCCTCGAGTCTTTCCCACGAGGCTTTCTCACGAGGCTTTCCCACAGGGCTGTCCCACGTGCACACGTGGTGGGAGTCGATCCTCGGCTTGAACGTCAAGGCAGTGCAGGGAAAACAGGTTCCTCTGGAATGGACTGACACATCTGGGGGACTCTTGGAATGGTGGCACGACCCTGGAGTTCCTCTCGCCTTTCCTGTGGAGAGCGCCTCCTCTTGAGATGCGACGGGAACGCCGGGAATTCTTTCCCTACGAAACAGGGAAAGGATCCCTCATCTCGAGCTAGGAGGCGGAAACGGGGCTCCCCTGGATGTGTGCGGGACCCTCGTGCTTCCTCTCGAGTGGAGACGGGTATGTCGGGGAACTTCTTGAGTTGCAGCAAGGGTGTGAAGGACGCTTTGGAAGTTCCAGTGGTTAGATGTGATTAGCCTCGAGAAGCCTCAGCGGAAATGGGCCTCATCTCGCCTGGAGGGCAAAACCTCCTGGATTTTCTCCAGTTGCGGCAGGTGCTCTCGACTTAAGATGGGGACCTCAGGGACCCGCTCTGGTGGCCTCAGGAAAGGCCAGTCCCCATGCGAGTTCCTCTGGGGCCTCTCGGGATTCCTCTCCCGTCGATGGCGGGGCCTAAGACCTTGTGTGGAGTCGGGGCCGGAACCTGAGGATTCCTCTCCAGTGCTGACATGGATCTTGGGGTACTTCTTGAGTCTTCCCATGGGAGTCAGTGCTCGTCTCGAATGCGGGCATGCACTTGCGCTTTCCTCCAGAGCGGTAGCAGCAGTGTCACGCAGTCCGCCGCGTGGAACAAAGGATCTATGGTTTTCCCTCGAGTCTTTCCCACGAGGCTTTCCGACGAGGCTTTCCCACAGGGCGGTCCCACGTGCACACGTGGTGGGAGTCGATCCTCGGCTTGAACGTCAAGGCAGTGCAGGGAAAACAGGTTCCTCTGGAATGGACTGACACATCTGGGGGACTCTTGGAATGGTGGCACGACCCTGGAGTTCCTCTCGCCTTTCCTGTGGAGAGCGCCTCCTCTTGAGATGCGACGGGAACGCCGGGAATTCTTTCCCTACGAAACAGGGAAAGGTTCCCTCACCTCGAGCTAGGAGGCGGAAACGGGGCTCCCCTGGATGTGTGCGGGACACTCCTGCTTCCTCTCGAGTGGTGACGGGTATGTCGGGGAACTTCTTGAGTTGCAGCAAGGGTGTGAAGGACCCTTTGGAAGTTCCAGTGGTTAGATGTGATTAGCCTCGAGAAGCCTCAGCAGAAATGGGCCTCATCTCGCCTGGAGGGCAAAACCTCCTTGATTTTCTCTAGTTGCGGCAGGTGCTCTCGACTTACGATGGGGACCTCAGGGACCCGCTCTGGTGGCCTCAGGAAAGGCCAGTCCCCATGCGAGTTCCTCGGGGGCCTCTCGGGATTCCTCTCCCGTCGATGCCGGGGCCTAAGACCTTGTGGGGAGTCGGGGCTGGAACCTGAGGATTCCTCTCCAGTGCTGACATGGATCTTGGGGTACTTCTGGAGTCTCCCCAGGGGACTCAGTGCTCGTCTCCAATGCGGGCATGCACTTGCGCTTTCCTCCAGAGCGGTAGCAGCAGTGTCACGCAGTCCGCCCTGTGGATCAAAGGATCTATGGGTTTCCCTCGAGTCTTTCCCACGAAGCTTTCTCACGAGGCTTTCCCACAGGGCTGTCCCACGTGCACACGTGGTGGGAGTCGATCCTCGGCTTGAACGTCAAGGCAGTGCAGGGAAAACAGGTTCCTCTGGAATGGACTGACACATCTGGGGGACTCTTGGAATGGTGGCACGACCCTGGAGTTCCTCTCGCCTTTCCTGTGGAGAGCGCCTCCTCTTGAGATGCGATGGGAACGCCGGGAATTCTTTCCCTACGAAACAGGGAAAGGATCCCTCATCTCGAGCTAGGAGGCGGAAACGGGGCTCCCCTGGATGTGTGCGGGACCCTCGTGCTTCCTCTCGAGTGGAGACGGGTATGTCGGGGAACTTCTTGAGTTGCAGCAAGGGTGTGAAGGACGCTTTGGAAGTTCCAGTGGTTAGATGTGATTAGCCTCGAGAAGCCTCAGCGGAAATGGGCCTCATCTCGCCTGGAGGGCAAAACCTCCTGGATTTTCTCCAGTTGCGGCAGGTGCTCTCGACTTAAGATGGGGACCTCAGGGACCCGCTCTGGTGGCCTCAGGAAAGGCCAGTCCCCATGCGAGTTCCTCTGGGGCCTCTCGGGATTCCTCTCCCGTCGATGGCGGGGCCTAAGACCTTGTGTGGAGTCGGGGCCGGAACCTGAGGATTCCTCTCCAGTGCTGACATGGATCTTGGGGTACTTCTTGAGTCTTCCCATGGGAGTCAGTGCTCGTCTCGAATGCGGGCATGCACTTGCGCTTTCCTCCAGAGCGGTAGCAGCAGTGTCACGCAGTCCGCCGCGTGGAACAAAGGATCTATGGTTTTCCCTCGAGTCTTTCCCACGAGGCTTTCCGACGAGGCTTTCCCACAGGGCGGTCCCACGTGCACACGTGGTGGGAGTCGATCCTCGGCTTGAACGTCAAGGCAGTGCAGGGAAAACAGGTTCCTCTGGAATGGACTGACACATCTGGGGGACTCTTGGAATGGTGGCACGACCCTGGAGTTCCTCTCGCCTTTCCTGTGGAGAGCGCCTCCTCTTGAGATGCGACGGGAACGCCGGGAATTCTTTCCCTACGAAACAGGGAAAGGATCCCTCATCTCGAGCTAGGAGGCCGAAACGGGGCTCCCCTGGATGTGTGCGGGACCCTCGTGCTTCCTCTCGAGTGGAGACGGGTATGTCGGGGAACTTCTTGAGTTGCAGCAAGGGTGTGAAGGACCCTTTAGAAGTTCCAGTGTTTAGATGTGATTAGCCTCGAGAAGCCTCAGCGGAAATGGGCCTCATCTCGCCTGGAGGGCAAAACCTACCGGATTTTCTCGAGTAGCGGCAGGTGCTCTCGACTTACGACGGGGAACTCAGGGACCCGCTCTGGTGGCCTCAGGAAAGGCCAGTCCCCATGCGAGTTCCTCGGGGGCCTCTCGGGATTCCTCTCCCGTCAATGCCGGGGCCTAAGCCCTTGTGGGGAGTCGGGGCCGGAACCTGAGGATTCCTCTCCAGTGCTGACATGCATCTTGGGGTACTTCTGGAGTCTCCCCAGGGGAGTCAGTGCTCGTCTCGAATGCGGGCATGCACTTGCGCTTTCCTCCAGAGCGGTGGCAGCAGTGTCACGCTGTCCGCCCGGTGGATCAAAGGATCTATGGTTTTCCCTCGAGTCTTTCCCACGAGGCTTTCCGACGAGGCTTTCCCACAGGGCGGTCCCAGGTGCACACGTGGTGGGAGTCGATCCTCGGCTTGAACGTCAAGGCAGTGCAGGGAAAACAGGTTCCTCTGGAATGGACTGACACATCTGGGGGACTCTTGGAATGGTGGCACGACCCTGGAGTTCCTCTCGCCTTTCCTGTGGAGAGCGCCTCCTCTTGAGATGCGACGGGAACGCCGGGTATTCTTTCCCTACGAAACAGGGAAAGGATCCCTCATCTCGAGCTAGGAGGCGGAAACGGGGCTCCCCTGGATGTGTGCGGGACCCTCGTGCTTCCTCTCGAGTGGTGACGGGTATGTCGGGGAACTTCTTGAGTTGCAGCAAGGGTGTGAAGGACCCTTTGGAAGTTCCAGTGGTTAGATGTGATTAGCCTCGAGAAGCCTCAGCGGAAATGGGCCTCATCTCGCCTGGAGGGCAAAACCTCCTGGATTTTCTCGAGTTGCGGCAGGTGCTCTCGACTTACGATGGGGACCTCAGGGACCCGCTCTGGTGGCCTCAGGAAAGGCCAGTCCCCATGCGAGTTCCTCGGGGGCTTCTCGGGATTCCTCTCCCGTCGATGACGGGGCCTAAGCCCTTGTGGGGAGTCGGGGCCGGAACCTGAGGATTCCTCTCCAGTGCTGACATGGATCTTGGGGTACTTCTGGAGTCTCCCCAGGGGCGTCAGTGCTCGTCTCGAATGCGGGCATGCACTTGCGCTTTCCTCCAGAGCGGTAGCAGCAGTGTCACGCAGTCCTCCGCCTGGATCAAAGGATCTATGGTTTTCCCTCGAGTGTTTCCCACGAGGCTTTCCCACAGGGCGGTCCCACGTGCACACGCGGTGGGAGTCGATCCTCGGCTTGAACGTGAAGGCAGTGCAGGGAAAACAGGTTCCTCTGGAATGGACTGACAAATCTGGGGGCTCTTGGAATGGTGGCACGACCCTGGAGTTCCTCTCGCCTTTCCTGTGGAGAGCGCCTCCTCTTGAGATGCGACGGGAACGCCGGGAATTCTTTCCCTACGAAACAGGGAAAGGATCCCTCATCTCGAGCTAGGAGGCGGAAACGGGGCTCCCCTGGATGTGTGCGGGACCCTCGTGCTTCCTCTCGAGTGGTGACGGGTATGTCGGGGAACTTCTTGAGTTGCAGCAAGGGTGTGAAGGACCCTTTGGAAGTTCCAGTGGTTAGATGTGATTAGCCTCGAGAAGCCTCAGCGGAAATGGGCCTCATCTCGCCTGGAGGGCAAAACCTCCTGGATTTTCTCGAGTTGCGGCAGGTGCTCTCGACTTACGATGGGGACCTCAGGGACCCGCTCTGGTGGCCTCAGGAAAGGCCAGTCCCCATGCGAGTTCCTCGGGGGCCTCTCGGGATTCCTCTCCCGTCGATGCCGGGGCCTAAGCCCTTGTGTGGAGTCGGGGCCGGAACCTGAGGATTCCTCTCCAGTGCTGACATGGATCTTGGGGTACTTCTGGAGTCTCCCCAGGGGAGTCAGTCCTCGTCTCGAATGCGGGCATGCACTTGCGCTTTCCTCCAGAGCGGTAGCAGAAGGTTCACGCATTTCGCAGCGTGGATCAAAGGATCTATGGTTTTCCCTCGAGTCTTTCCCACGAGGCTTTCCCACGAGGCTTTCCCACAGGGCTGTCCCACGTGCACACGTCGTGGGGGTCGATCCTCGGCTTGAACGTCAAGGCAGTGCAGGGAAAACAGGTTCCTCTGGAATGGACTGACACATCTGGGGGACTCTTGGAATGGTGGCACGACCCTGGAGTTCCTCTCGCCTCTCCTGTGGAGAGCGCCTCCTCTTGAGATGCGACGGGAACGCCGGGAATTCTTTCCCTACGAAACAGGGAAAGGATCCCTCATCTCGAGCTAGGAGGCGGAAACGGGGCTCCCCTGGATGTGTGCGGGACCCTCGTGCTTCCTCTCGAGTGGAGACGGGTATGTCGGGGAACTTCTTGAGTTGCAGCAAGGGTGTGAAGGACCCTTTGGGAGTTCCAGTGGTTAGATGTGATTAGCCTCGAAAAGCCTCAGCCGAAATGGGCCTCATCTCGCCTGGAGGGCAAAACCTCCTGATTTTCTCGAGTTGCGGCAGGTGCTCTCGACTTACGACGGGGATCTCAGGGACCCGCTCTGGTGGCCTCAGGAAAGGCCAGTCCCCATGCGAGTTCCTCGGAGGCCTCTCGGGATTCCTCTCCTGTCGATGCCGGGGCCTAAGACCTTGTGTGGAGTCGGGGCCGGAACCTGAGGAACCCTCTCCAGTGCTGACATGGATCTTGGGGTACTTCTGGAGTCTCCCCAGGGGAGTCAGTCCTCGTCTGGAATGTGGGCATGCCCTTGCGCTTTCCTCCAGAGCGGTAGCAGCAGTGTCACGCAGTCCGCCGCGTGGATCAAAGGATCTATGGTTTTCCCTCGAGTCTTTCCCAAGAGGCTTTCCCACAGGGCTGTCCCACGTGCACACGTGGTGGGAGTCGATCCTCGGCTTGAACGTCAAGGCAGTGCAGGGAAAACAGGTTCCTCTGGAATGGACTGACACATCTGGGGGACGCTTGGAATGGTGCCACGACCCTGGAGTTCCTCTCGCCTTCCCTGTGGAGAGCGCCTCCTCTTGAGATGCGACGGGAACGCCGGGAATTCTTTCCCTACGAAACAGGGAAAGGATCCCTCATCTCGAGCTAGGAGGCGGAAACGGGGCTCCCCTGGATGTGTGCGGGACCCCCGTACTTCCTCTCGAGTGGAGACGGGTATGTCGGGGAACTTCTTGAGTTGCAGCAAGGGTGTGAAGGACCCTTTGGGAGTTCCAGTGGTTAGATGTGATTAGCCTCGAGATGCCTCAGCGGAAATGGGCCTCATCTCGCCTGGAGTGCAAATCCTCCTGGATTTTCTCGATTTGCCGCAGGTGCTCTCGACTTACGACGGGGTCCTCAGGGACCCGCTCTGGTGGCCTCAAGAAAGGCCATTCCCATGGGAGTTCCTCGGGGGCCGCTCTGGATTCCTCTCCCTTCGATGCCGGAGCCTAAGACCTTGTGAGGAGTCGGGGCCGGAACCTGAGGATTCCTCTCCAGTGCTGACATGGATCTTGGGGTACTTCTGGAGTCTCCCCAGGGGAGTCAGTGCTCGTCTCGAATGCGGGCATGCACTTGCGCTTTCCTCCAGAGCGGTAGCAGCAGTGTCACGCAGTCCGCCGCCTGAATCAAAGGGTCTATGGTTTTACCTCGAGTCTTTCCCACGAGGCTTTCCCACGAGGCTTTCCCACAGGGCTGTCCCACGTGCACACATGGTGGGAGTCGATCCTCGGCTTGAACGTCAAGGCAGTGCAGGGAAAACAGGTTCCTCTGGAATGGAATGACACATCTGGGGGACTCTTGGAATGGTGGCACGACCCTGGAGTTCCTCTTGCCTTTCCTGTGGAGAGCACCTCCTCTTGAGATGCGACGGGAACGCCGGGAAGTCTTTCCCTACGAAACAGGGAAAGGATCCCTCATCTCGAGCTAGGAGGCGGAAACGGGGCTCCCCTGGATGTGTGCGGGACCCTCGTGCTTCCTCTCGAGTGGAGACGGGTATGTCGCGGAATTTCTTGAGTTGCAGCAAGGGTGTGAAGGACCCTTTTGAAGTTCCAGTGGTTAGATGTGATTAGCCTCGAGAAGCCTCAGCGGAAATGGGCCTCATGTCGCCTGGAGGGCAAAACCTCCTGGATTTTCTCGAGTTGCGGCAGGTGCTCTCGACTTACGACTTGGACCTCAGGGATCTGCTCTGGTGGCCTCAGAAAAGGCCAGTCCCCAAGGGAGTTCCTCGGGGGCCTCTCGGGATTCCTCTCCTGTCAATGCCGTGGCCTAAGACCTTGCCTGGATTCGGGGCCGGAACCTGAGGATTCCTCTCCAGTGCTGACATGGATCATGGGGTACTTCTGGAGTCTCCCCAGGGGAGTCAGTCCTCGTCTCGAATGCGGGCATGCACTTGCGCTTTCCTCCAGAGTGGTAGCAGCACTGTCATGCAGTCCGCCGCGTGGATCAAAGGATCTACGTTTTTCCCTCGAGTCTTTCCCACGAGGCTTTCGCACGAAGCTTTCCCACAAGGCTGTCTCACGTGCACACGTGGTGGGAGTCGTTCCTCGGCTTGAACGTCAAGGCAGTGCAGGGAAAACAGGTTCCTCTGGAATGGACTGACACATCTGGGGGACTCTTGGAATGGTGGCACGACCTTGGAGTTCCTCTCTCCTTTCCTGTGGAGATCGCCTCCTCTTGAGATGCTACGGGAACGCCGGGAATTCTTTCCCTACGAAACAGGGAAAGCATCCCTCATCTTGAGCTAGGAGGCAGAAACGGGGCTCCCCTGGATGTGTGCGGGACCCTCGTGCTTCCTCTCGAGTGGAGACGTGTATGTCGGGGAACTTCTTGAGTTGCAGCAAGGGTGAGAAGGACCCTTTGGAAGTTCCAGTGGTTAGATGTCATTAGCCTCGAGAAACCTGAGCGGAAATGGGCCTCATCTCGCCTGGAGGGCAAAACCTCCTGGATTTTCTCGAGTTGCGGCAGGTGTTCTCGACTTACGACGGGGATCTCAGGGACCCGCTCTGGTGGCCTCAAGAAAGGCCATTCCCATGCGAGTTACTCGGCGGCCTCTCGGGATTCCTCTCCCGTCGATGCCGGGGCCTAAGACCTTGTGTGGAGTCGGGGCCGGAACCTGAGGATTCCTCTTCAGTGCTGACTTGGATCTTGGGGTACTCCTGGAGTCTCCCAGGGGAGTCAGTGCTCGTCTCGAATGCGGGCATGCACTTGCGATTTCCTCCAGAGCGGTAGCAGCAGTGTCACGCAGGCCACCACGTGGATCAAGGGATCTATGGCTTTCCCTCGAGGCTTTCCCACGAGGCTTTCCCTCAGGGCTGTCCCACCTGTCACCGTTGTGGGAGTCGATCCTCTGCATGAACGTCGAGGCAGTGCAGGGAGAATACGTTCCTCTGGAATGGACTGACACATCTGGGGGACTCTTGGAATGGTGGCACGACCCTGGAGTTCCTCTCGCCTTTCCTTTGGAGAGCGCTCCCTCTTGAGATGCCACGGGAACGCCGGGAATTCTTTCCCTACGAAACAGGGAAAGGATCCCTCATCTCGACCTAGGAGGCGGAAATGGGGCTCCCCTGGTTGTGTGCGGGACCCTCGTGCTTCTTCTCGAGTGGAGACGGGTATGTCGGGGAACTTCTTGAGTTGCAGCAAGGCTGTGAAGGACCCTTTGGAAGTTCCAGTGGTTAGATGTGATTAGCCTCGAGCAGCCTCAGCCGAAATGGGCCTCATCTCGCCTGGAGGGCAAAACCTCCTGGATTTTCTCGAGTTGCGGCAGGTGCTCTCGACTTACGATGGGGACCACAGGGACCCGCTCTGGTGGCCTCAGGAAAGGCCAGTCGCCATGCGAGTTCCTCGGGGGCCTCTCGGGATTCTTCTCCCGTCGATGCCGGGGCCTAAGTCCTTGTGTGGAGTCGGGACTGGAACCTGAGGATTCCTCTTCAGTGATGACTTGGATCTTGGGGTACTCCTGGAGTCTCCCAGGGGAGTCAGTCCTCCTCTCGAATGCGGGCATGCACTTGCACTTTCTACCAGAGCGATATCAGCAGTGTCACGCAGTCTGCCGCGTGGATCAAAGGATCTATGATTTTCCCTCCAGTCTTTCCCACGAGGCTTTCTCACGAGGCTTTCCCACAGGGCTGTCCCACGTGCCACCGTGGTGGGAGTCGATCCTCGGCATGAACGTCGAGGCAGTGCAGGGAAAATACGTTCCTCTGGAATGGACTGACACATCTGGGTGACTCTTGGAATTGTGGCACGACCCTGGAGTTCCTCTCGCCTTTCCAGTGGAGAGCGCCACCTCTTGAGATGTGACGGGAACGCCGGGAATTCTTTCCCTACGAAACAGGGAAAGGATCCCTCATCTCGAGCTAGGACGCGGAAACGGGGCTCCCCTGGATGTGTGCGGGACCCTCGTGCTTCCTCTCGAGTGGAGACGGGTATGTCGGGGAACTTCTTGAGTTGCAGCAAGGGTGTGAAGGACGCTTTGGAAGTTCCAGTGGTTAGATGTGATTAGCCTCGAGAAGCCTCAGCGGAAATGGGCCTCATCTCGCCTGGAGGGCAAAACCTCCTGGATTTTCTCCAGTTGCGGCAGGTGCTCTCGACTTAAGATGGGGACCTCAGGGACCCGCTCTGGTGGCCTCAGGAAAGGCCAGTCCCCATGCGAGTTCCTCTGGGGCCTCTCGGGATTCCTCTCCCGTCGATGGCGGGGCCTAAGACCTTGTGTGGAGTCGGGGCCGGAACCTGAGGATTCCTCTCCAGTGCTGACATGGATCTTGGGGTACTTCTTGAGTCTTCCCATGGGAGTCAGTGCTCGTCTCGAATGCGGGCATGCACTTGCGCTTTCCTCCAGAGCGGTAGCAGCAGTGTCACGCAGTCCGCCGCGTGGAACAAAGGATCTATGGTTTTCCCTCGAGTCTTTCCCACGAGGCTTTCCGACGAGGCTTTCCCACAGGGCGGTCCCACGTGCACACGTGGTGGGAGTCGATCCTCGGCTTGAACGTCAAGGCAGTGCAGGGAAAACAGGTTCCTCTGGAATGGACTGACACATCTGGGGGACTCTTGGAATGGTGGCACGACCCTGGAGTTCCTCTCGCCTTTCCTGTGGAGAGCGCCTCCTCTTGAGATGCGACGGGAACGCCGGGAATTCTTTCCCTACGAAACAGGGAAAGGTTCCCTCACCTCGAGCTAGGAGGCGGAAACGGGGCTCCCCTGGATGTGTGCGGGACACTCCTGCTTCCTCTCGAGTGGTGACGGGTATGTCGGGGAACTTCTTGAGTTGCAGCAAGGGTGTGAAGGACCCTTTGGAAGTTCCAGTGGTTAGATGTGATTAGCCTCGAGAAGCCTCAGCAGAAATGGGCCTCATCTCGCCTGGAGGGCAAAACCTCCTTGATTTTCTCTAGTTGCGGCAGGTGCTCTCGACTTACGATGGGGACCTCAGGGACCCGCTCTGGTGGCCTCAGGAAAGGCCAGTCCCCATGCGAGTTCCTCGGGGGCCTCTCGGGATTCCTCTCCCGTCGATGCCGGGGCCTAAGACCTTGTGGGGAGTCGGGGCTGGAACCTGAGGATTCCTCTCCAGTGCTGACATGGATCTTGGGGTACTTCTGGAGTCTCCCCAGGGGACTCAGTGCTCGTCTCCAATGCGGGCATGCACTTGCGCTTTCCTCCAGAGCGGTAGCAGCAGTGTCACGCAGTCCGCCCTGTGGATCAAAGGATCTATGGGTTTCCCTCGAGTCTTTCCCACGAAGCTTTCTCACGAGGCTTTCCCACAGGGCTGTCCCACGTGCACACGTGGTGGGAGTCGATCCTCGGCTTGAACGTCAAGGCAGTGCAGGGAAAACAGGTTCCTCTGGAATGGACTGACACATCTGGGGGACTCTTGGAATGGTGGCACGACCCTGGAGTTCCTCTCGCCTTTCCTGTGGAGAGCGCCTCCTCTTGAGATGCGATGGGAACGCCGGGAATTCTTTCCCTACGAAACAGGGAAAGGATCCCTCATCTCGAGCTAGGAGGCGGAAACGGGGCTCCCCTGGATGTGTGCGGGACCCTCGTGCTTCCTCTCGAGTGGAGACGGGTATGTCGGGGAACTTCTTGAGTTGCAGCAAGGGTGTGAAGGACGCTTTGGAAGTTCCAGTGGTTAGATGTGATTAGCCTCGAGAAGCCTCAGCGGAAATGGGCCTCATCTCGCCTGGAGGGCAAAACCTCCTGGATTTTCTCCAGTTGCGGCAGGTGCTCTCGACTTAAGATGGGGACCTCAGGGACCCGCTCTGGTGGCCTCAGGAAAGGCCAGTCCCCATGCGAGTTCCTCTGGGGCCTCTCGGGATTCCTCTCCCGTCGATGGCGGGGCCTAAGACCTTGTGTGGAGTCGGGGCCGGAACCTGAGGATTCCTCTCCAGTGCTGACATGGATCTTGGGGTACTTCTTGAGTCTTCCCATGGGAGTCAGTGCTCGTCTCGAATGCGGGCATGCACTTGCGCTTTCCTCCAGAGCGGTAGCAGCAGTGTCACGCAGTCCGCCGCGTGGAACAAAGGATCTATGGTTTTCCCTCGAGTCTTTCCCACGAGGCTTTCCGACGAGGCTTTCCCACAGGGCGGTCCCACGTGCACACGTGGTGGGAGTCGATCCTCGGCTTGAACGTCAAGGCAGTGCAGGGAAAACAGGTTCCTCTGGAATGGACTGACACATCTGGGGGACTCTTGGAATGGTGGCACGACCCTGGAGTTCCTCTCGCCTTTCCTGTGGAGAGCGCCTCCTCTTGAGATGCGACGGGAACGCCGGGAATTCTTTCCCTACGAAACAGGGAAAGGATCCCTCATCTCGAGCTAGGAGGCCGAAACGGGGCTCCCCTGGATGTGTGCGGGACCCTCGTGCTTCCTCTCGAGTGGAGACGGGTATGTCGGGGAACTTCTTGAGTTGCAGCAAGGGTGTGAAGGACCCTTTAGAAGTTCCAGTGTTTAGATGTGATTAGCCTCGAGAAGCCTCAGCGGAAATGGGCCTCATCTCGCCTGGAGGGCAAAACCTACCGGATTTTCTCGAGTAGCGGCAGGTGCTCTCGACTTACGACGGGGAACTCAGGGACCCGCTCTGGTGGCCTCAGGAAAGGCCAGTCCCCATGCGAGTTCCTCGGGGGCCTCTCGGGATTCCTCTCCCGTCAATGCCGGGGCCTAAGCCCTTGTGGGGAGTCGGGGCCGGAACCTGAGGATTCCTCTCCAGTGCTGACATGCATCTTGGGGTACTTCTGGAGTCTCCCCAGGGGAGTCAGTGCTCGTCTCGAATGCGGGCATGCACTTGCGCTTTCCTCCAGAGCGGTGGCAGCAGTGTCACGCAGTCCGCCCCGTGGATCAAAGCATCTATGGTTTTCCCTCGAGTCTTTCCCACGAGGCTTTCCGACGAGGCTTTCCCACAGGGCGGTCCCAGGTGCACACGTGGTGGGAGTCGATCCTCGGCTTGAACGTCAAGGCAGTGCAGGGAAAACAGGTTCCTCTGGAATGGACTGACACATCTGGGGGACTCTTGGAATGGTGGCACGACCCTGGAGTTCCTCTCGCCTTTCCTGTGGAGAGCGCCTCCTCTTGAGATGCGACGGGAACGCCGGGTATTCTTTCCCTACGAAACAGGGAAAGGATCCCTCATCTCGAGCTAGGAGGCGGAAACGGGGCTCCCCTGGATGTGTGCGGGACCCTCGTGCTTCCTCTCGAGTGGTGACGGGTATGTCGGGGAACTTCTTGAGTTGCAGCAAGGGTGTGAAGGACCCTTTGGAAGTTCCAGTGGTTAGATGTGATTAGCCTCGAGAAGCCTCAGCGGAAATGGGCCTCATCTCGCCTGGAGGGCAAAACCTCCTGGATTTTCTCGAGTTGCGGCAGGTGCTCTCGACTTACGATGGGGACCTCAGGGACCCGCTCTGGTGGCCTCAGGAAAGGCCAGTCCCCATGCGAGTTCCTCGGGGGCTTCTCGGGATTCCTCTCCCGTCGATGACGGGGCCTAAGCCCTTGTGGGGAGTCGGGGCCGGAACCTGAGGATTCCTCTCCAGTGCTGACATGGATCTTGGGGTACTTCTGGAGTCTCCCCAGGGGCGTCAGTGCTCGTCTCGAATGCGGGCATGCACTTGCGCTTTCCTCCAGAGCGGTAGCAGCAGTGTCACGCAGTCCTCCGCCTGGATCAAAGGATCTATGGTTTTCCCTCGAGTGTTTCCCACGAGGCTTTCCCACAGGGCGGTCCCACGTGCACACGCGGTGGGAGTCGATCCTCGGCTTGAACGTGAAGGCAGTGCAGGGAAAACAGGTTCCTCTGGAATGGACTGACAAATCTGGGGGCTCTTGGAATGGTGGCACGACCCTGGAGTTCCTCTCGCCTTTCCTGTGGAGAGCGCCTCCTCTTGAGATGCGACGGGAACGCCGGGAATTCTTTCCCTACGAAACAGGGAAAGGATCCCTCATCTCGAGCTAGGAGGCGGAAACGGGGCTCCCCTGGATGTGTGCGGGACCCTCGTGCTTCCTCTCGAGTGGTGACGGGTATGTCGGGGAACTTCTTGAGTTGCAGCAAGGGTGTGAAGGACCCTTTGGAAGTTCCAGTGGTTAGATGTGATTAGCCTCGAGAAGCCTCAGCGGAAATGGGCCTCATCTCGCCTGGAGGGCAAAACCTCCTGGATTTTCTCGAGTTGCGGCAGGTGCTCTCGACTTACGATGGGGACCTCAGGGACCCGCTCTGGTGGCCTCAGGAAAGGCCAGTCCCCATGCGAGTTCCTCGGGGGCCTCTCGGGATTCCTCTCCCGTCGATGCCGGGGCCTAAGCCCTTGTGTGGAGTCGGGGCCGGAACCTGAGGATTCCTCTCCAGTGCTGACATGGATCTTGGGGTACTTCTGGAGTCTCCCCAGGGGAGTCAGTCCTCGTCTCGAATGCGGGCATGCACTTGCGCTTTCCTCCAGAGCGGTAGCAGAAGGTTCACGCATTTCGCAGCGTGGATCAAAGGATCTATGGTTTTCCCTCGAGTCTTTCCCACGAGGCTTTCCCACGAGGCTTTCCCACAGGGCTGTCCCACGTGCACACGTCGTGGGGGTCGATCCTCGGCTTGAACGTCAAGGCAGTGCAGGGAAAACAGGTTCCTCTGGAATGGACTGACACATCTGGGGGACTCTTGGAATGGTGGCACGACCCTGGAGTTCCTCTCGCCTCTCCTGTGGAGAGCGCCTCCTCTTGAGATGCGACGGGAACGCCGGGAATTCTTTCCCTACGAAACAGGGAAAGGATCCCTCATCTCGAGCTAGGAGGCGGAAACGGGGCTCCCCTGGATGTGTGCGGGACCCTCGTGCTTCCTCTCGAGTGGAGACGGGTATGTCGGGGAACTTCTTGAGTTGCAGCAAGGGTGTGAAGGACCCTTTGGGAGTTCCAGTGGTTAGATGTGATTAGCCTCGAAAAGCCTCAGCCGAAATGGGCCTCATCTCGCCTGGAGGGCAAAACCTCCTGATTTTCTCGAGTTGCGGCAGGTGCTCTCGACTTACGACGGGGATCTCAGGGACCCGCTCTGGTGGCCTCAGGAAAGGCCAGTCCCCATGCGAGTTCCTCGGAGGCCTCTCGGGATTCCTCTCCTGTCGATGCCGGGGCCTAAGACCTTGTGTGGAGTCGGGGCCGGAACCTGAGGAACCCTCTCCAGTGCTGACATGGATCTTGGGGTACTTCTGGAGTCTCCCCAGGGGAGTCAGTCCTCGTCTGGAATGTGGGCATGCCCTTGCGCTTTCCTCCAGAGCGGTAGCAGCAGTGTCACGCAGTCCGCCGCGTGGATCAAAGGATCTATGGTTTTCCCTCGAGTCTTTCCCAAGAGGCTTTCCCACAGGGCTGTCCCACGTGCACACGTGGTGGGAGTCGATCCTCGGCTTGAACGTCAAGGCAGTGCAGGGAAAACAGGTTCCTCTGGAATGGACTGACACATCTGGGGGACGCTTGGAATGGTGCCACGACCCTGGAGTTCCTCTCGCCTTCCCTGTGGAGAGCGCCTCCTCTTGAGATGCGACGGGAACGCCGGGAATTCTTTCCCTACGAAACAGGGAAAGGATCCCTCATCTCGAGCTAGGAGGCGGAAACGGGGCTCCCCTGGATGTGTGCGGGACCCCCGTACTTCCTCTCGAGTGGAGACGGGTATGTCGGGGAACTTCTTGAGTTGCAGCAAGGGTGTGAAGGACCCTTTGGGAGTTCCAGTGGTTAGATGTGATTAGCCTCGAGATGCCTCAGCGGAAATGGGCCTCATCTCGCCTGGAGTGCAAATCCTCCTGGATTTTCTCGATTTGCCGCAGGTGCTCTCGACTTACGACGGGGTCCTCAGGGACCCGCTCTGGTGGCCTCAAGAAAGGCCATTCCCATGGGAGTTCCTCGGGGGCCGCTCTGGATTCCTCTCCCTTCGATGCCGGAGCCTAAGACCTTGTGAGGAGTCGGGGCCGGAACCTGAGGATTCCTCTCCAGTGCTGACATGGATCTTGGGGTACTTCTGGAGTCTCCCCAGGGGAGTCAGTGCTCGTCTCGAATGCGGGCATGCACTTGCGCTTTCCTCCAGAGCGGTAGCAGCAGTGTCACGCAGTCCGCCGCCTGAATCAAAGGGTCTATGGTTTTACCTCGAGTCTTTCCCACGAGGCTTTCCCACGAGGCTTTCCCACAGGGCTGTCCCACGTGCACACATGGTGGGAGTCGATCCTCGGCTTGAACGTCAAGGCAGTGCAGGGAAAACAGGTTCCTCTGGAATGGAATGACACATCTGGGGGACTCTTGGAATGGTGGCACGACCCTGGAGTTCCTCTTGCCTTTCCTGTGGAGAGCACCTCCTCTTGAGATGCGACGGGAACGCCGGGAAGTCTTTCCCTACGAAACAGGGAAAGGATCCCTCATCTCGAGCTAGGAGGCGGAAACGGGGCTCCCCTGGATGTGTGCGGGACCCTCGTGCTTCCTCTCGAGTGGAGACGGGTATGTCGCGGAATTTCTTGAGTTGCAGCAAGGGTGTGAAGGACCCTTTTGAAGTTCCAGTGGTTAGATGTGATTAGCCTCGAGAAGCCTCAGCGGAAATGGGCCTCATGTCGCCTGGAGGGCAAAACCTCCTGGATTTTCTCGAGTTGCGGCAGGTGCTCTCGACTTACGACTTGGACCTCAGGGATCTGCTCTGGTGGCCTCAGAAAAGGCCAGTCCCCAAGGGAGTTCCTCGGGGGCCTCTCGGGATTCCTCTCCTGTCAATGCCGTGGCCTAAGACCTTGCCTGGATTCGGGGCCGGAACCTGAGGATTCCTCTCCAGTGCTGACATGGATCATGGGGTACTTCTGGAGTCTCCCCAGGGGAGTCAGTCCTCGTCTCGAATGCGGGCATGCACTTGCGCTTTCCTCCAGAGTGGTAGCAGCACTGTCATGCAGTCCGCCGCGTGGATCAAAGGATCTACGTTTTTCCCTCGAGTCTTTCCCACGAGGCTTTCGCACGAAGCTTTCCCACAAGGCTGTCTCACGTGCACACGTGGTGGGAGTCGTTCCTCGGCTTGAACGTCAAGGCAGTGCAGGGAAAACAGGTTCCTCTGGAATGGACTGACACATCTGGGGGACTCTTGGAATGGTGGCACGACCTTGGAGTTCCTCTCTCCTTTCCTGTGGAGATCGCCTCCTCTTGAGATGCTACGGGAACGCCGGGAATTCTTTCCCTACGAAACAGGGAAAGCATCCCTCATCTTGAGCTAGGAGGCAGAAACGGGGCTCCCCTGGATGTGTGCGGGACCCTCGTGCTTCCTCTCGAGTGGAGACGTGTATGTCGGGGAACTTCTTGAGTTGCAGCAAGGGTGAGAAGGACCCTTTGGAAGTTCCAGTGGTTAGATGTCATTAGCCTCGAGAAACCTGAGCGGAAATGGGCCTCATCTCGCCTGGAGGGCAAAACCTCCTGGATTTTCTCGAGTTGCGGCAGGTGTTCTCGACTTACGACGGGGATCTCAGGGACCCGCTCTGGTGGCCTCAAGAAAGGCCATTCCCATGCGAGTTACTCGGCGGCCTCTCGGGATTCCTCTCCCGTCGATGCCGGGGCCTAAGACCTTGTGTGGAGTCGGGGCCGGAACCTGAGGATTCCTCTTCAGTGCTGACTTGGATCTTGGGGTACTCCTGGAGTCTCCCAGGGGAGTCAGTGCTCGTCTCGAATGCGGGCATGCACTTGCGATTTCCTCCAGAGCGGTAGCAGCAGTGTCACGCAGGCCACCACGTGGATCAAGGGATCTATGGCTTTCCCTCGAGGCTTTCCCACGAGGCTTTCCCTCAGGGCTGTCCCACCTGTCACCGTTGTGGGAGTCGATCCTCTGCATGAACGTCGAGGCAGTGCAGGGAGAATACGTTCCTCTGGAATGGACTGACACATCTGGGGGACTCTTGGAATGGTGGCACGACCCTGGAGTTCCTCTCGCCTTTCCTTTGGAGAGCGCTCCCTCTTGAGATGCCACGGGAACGCCGGGAATTCTTTCCCTACGAAACAGGGAAAGGATCCCTCATCTCGACCTAGGAGGCGGAAATGGGGCTCCCCTGGTTGTGTGCGGGACCCTCGTGCTTCTTCTCGAGTGGAGACGGGTATGTCGGGGAACTTCTTGAGTTGCAGCAAGGCTGTGAAGGACCCTTTGGAAGTTCCAGTGGTTAGATGTGATTAGCCTCGAGCAGCCTCAGCAGAAATGGGCCTCATCTCGCCTGGAGGGCAAAACCTCCTGGATTTTCTCGAGTTGCGGCAGGTGCTCTCGACTTACGATGGGGACCACAGGGACCCGCTCTGGTGGCCTCAGGAAAGGCCAGTCGCCATGCGAGTTCCTCGGGGGCCTCTCGGGATTCTTCTCCCGTCGATGCCGGGGCCTAAGTCCTTGTGTGGAGTCGGGACTGGAACCTGAGGATTCCTCTTCAGTGATGACTTGGATCTTGGGGTACTCCTGGAGTCTCCCAGGGGAGTCAGTCCTCCTCTCGAATGCGGGCATGCACTTGCACTTTCTACCAGAGCGATATCAGCAGTGTCACGCAGTCTGCCGCGTGGATCAAAGGATCTATGATTTTCCCTCCAGTCTTTCCCACGAGGCTTTCTCACGAGGCTTTCCCACAGGGCTGTCCCACGTGCCACCGTGGTGGGAGTCGATCCTCGGCATGAACGTCGAGGCAGTGCAGGGAAAATACGTTCCTCTGGAATGGACTGACACATCTGGGTGACTCTTGGAATTGTGGCACGACCCTGGAGTTCCTCTCGCCTTTCCAGTGGAGAGCGCCACCTCTTGAGATGTGACGGGAACGCCGGGAATTCTTTCCCTACGAAACAGGGAAAGGATCCCTCATCTCGAGCTAGGACGCGGAAACGGGGCTCCCCTGGATGTGTGCGGGACCCTCGTGCTTCCTCTCGAGCGGAGACGGGTATGTCGGGGAACTTCTTGAGTTGCAGCAAGGGTGTGAAGGACCCTTTGGAAGTTCCAGTGGTTAGATGTGATTAGCCTCGAGAAGCCTCAGCGGAAATGGGCCTCATCTCGCCTGGAGGGCAAAACCTCCTGGATTTTCTCGAGTTGCGGCAGGTGCTCTCGACTTACGACGGGGACATCAGGGACCCGCTCTGGTGGCCTCAGGAAAGGCCAGTCCCCATGCGAGTTCCTCGGTGGCCTCTCGGGATTCATCTCCCATCGATGCCGGGGCCTAAGACCTTGTGTGGAGTCGGGGCCGGAACCTGAGGATTCCTCTCCATTGCTGACATGGATCGTGGGTTAGTTCTGGAGTCTCCCCAGGGGAGTCAGTCTTCGTCTCGAATGCGGGCATGCACTTGCGCTTTCCTCCAGAGCGGTAGCAGCAGTGTCACGCAGGCCACCACGTGGATCAAGGGATCTATGGCTTTCCCTCCAGGCTTTCCCACGAGGCTTTCCCACAGGGCTGTCCCACCAGTCACCGTGGTGGGAGTCGATCCTCTGCATGAACGTCGAGGCAGTGCACGGAAAACAGGTTCCTCTGGAATGGACTGACACATCTGGGGGACTCTTGGAATGGTGGCACGACCCTGGAGTTCCTCTCGCCTTTCCTTTGGAGAGCGCCTCCTCTTGAGATGCGACGGAACCGCCGGCAATTCTTTCCCTATGAAACAGGGAAAGGATCCCTCATCTCGAGCTAGGAGGTGGAAACGGGGCTCCCCTGGATGTGTGCGGGACCCCACGTGCTTCCTCTCGAGTGGAGACCGGTATATCGGGAAACTTCTTGAGTTGCAGCAAGGGTGTGAAGGACCCTTTGGAAGTTCCATTGGTTAGATGTGATTAGCCTTGAGAAGCCTCAGCGGAAATGGGCCTCATCTCGCCTGGAGAGCAAAACCTCCTGGATTTTCTCGAGTTGTGGCAGGTGCTCTCGACTTACGACGGGGACCTCAGGGACCCGCTCTGGTGGCCTCAGGAAAGGCCAGTCCCCATGCGAGTTCCTCGGGGGCCTCTCGGGATTCCTCTCCCGTCGATGCCGGGGCCTAAGACCTTGTGTGGAGTCGGGGCCGGAACCTGAGGATTCCTCTCCAGTGCTGACATGGATCTTGGGGTACTTCTGGAGTCTCCCCAGGGGAGTCAGTCCTCGTCTGGAATGCGGGCATGCCCTTGTGCTTTCCTCCAGAGCGGTAGCAGCAGTGTCACGCAGTCCGCCGCGTGGATCAAAGGATCTATGGTTTTCCCTGGAGTCTTCCCACGAGGCTTTTCCACAGGGCTGTCCCACGTGCACATGTGGTGGGAGTCGATCCTCGGCTTCAACGTCAAGGCAGTGCAGGGAACACAGATTCCTCTGGAATGGACTGACACATCTGGGGGACTCTTGGAATGGTGGCACGACCCTGGAGTTCCTCTCGCCTTTCCTGTGGAGAGCGCCTCCTCTTGAGATGCGACGGGAACGCCGGGAATTCTTTCCCTACGAAACAGGGAAAGGATCCCTCATCTCGAGCGAGGAGGCGGAAACGGGGCTCCCCTGGATGTGTGCGGGACCCCACGTGCTTCCTCTCGAGTGGAGACGGGTATGTCGGGGAACTTCTTGAGTTGCAGCAAGGGTGTGAAGGACCCTTTGGAAGTTCCAGTGGTTAGATGTGATGAGCCTCGAGAAGCCTCAGCGGAAATGGGCCTCATCTCCCCTGGAGGGCAAAACCTCCTGGATTTTCTCGAGTGCGGCAGGTGCTCTCGACTTACGACGGGGACCTCAGGGACCCGCTCTGGTGGCCTCAGGAAAGGCCAGTCCCCATGCGAGTTCCTCGGGGGCCTCTCGGGACACCTCTCCCGTCGATGCCGGGGCCTAAGACCTTGTGTGGAGTCGGGGCCGGAACCTGAGGATTCCTCTCCAGTGCTGACATGGATCTTGAGGTACTTCGGGAGTCTCCTCAGTGGAGTCAGTCCTCGTCTCGAATGCGGGCATGCACTTGCGCTTTCCTCCAGAGCGGTAGCAGCAGTATCATGCAGTCCGCCGCGTGGAGCAAAGGATCTATGGTTTTCCCTCGAGTCTTTCCCACAAGGCTTTCCCAAGAGGCTTTCCCACAGGGCTGTGCTACGTGCACACGTGGTGGGAGTCGATCCTCGGCTTGAACGTCAAGAGAGTGCAGGGAAAACAGGTTCTTCTGGAATGGATTGACACATCTGGGGGACTCTTGGAATGGTGGCACGACCCTGGAGTTCCTCTCGCCTTTCCTGTGGAGGGCGCCTCCTCTGGAGATGCGACGGGAACGCCGGGAATTCTTTCCCTACGAAACAGGGAAAGGATCCCTCATCTCGAGCTAGGAGGCGGAATCGGGGCTCCCCTGGATGTGTGCGGGACCCTCGTGCTCCCTCTCGAGTGGAGACGTGTATGTCGGGGAACTTCTTGAGTTGCAGCAAGGGTGTGAAGGACCCTTTGGAAGTTCCAGTGGTTAGATGTGATTAGCCTCGAGAAGCCTCAGCGGAAATGGGCCTCATCTCGCCTGGAGGGCAAAACCTCCTGGATTTTCTCGAGTTGCGGCAGGTGCTCTCGACTTACGACGGGGACCTCAGGGACCCGCTCTGGTGGCCTCAGGAAAGGCCAGTCCCCATGCGAGTTCCTCGGGGGCCTCTTGGGATTCCTCTCCCGTCGATGCCGGGGCCTAAGACCTTGTGTGGAGTCGGGGCCGGAACCTGAGGATTCCTCTCCAGTGCTCACAGGGATCTTGGGGTAATTCTTGAGTCTCCCCAGGGAGTCAGTCCTTGTCTCGAATGCGGGCATGCACTTGCGCTTTCCTCCAGAGCGGTAGCAGCAGTGTCATGCAATCCGCCGTGTGGAGCAAAGGATCTATGGTTTTCCCACGAGGCTTTCCCACAGGGCTGTCCCACGTGCACACGTGGTGGGAGTCGATCCTCGGCTTGAACGTCAAGGCAGTGCAGGGAAAACAGGTTCCTGTGGAATGGACTGACACATCTGGGGGACTCTTGGAATGGTGGCAGGACCCTGGAGTTCCTCTAGCCTTTCCTGTGGAGAGCTCCTCCTCTTGATATGCGACGGGAACGCCAGGAACTCTTTCCCTACGAAACAGGAAAGGATCCCTCATCTCGAGCTAGGAGGCGGAAACGGGGCTCCCCTGGATGTGTGCGGGACCCTCGTGCTTCCTCTCGAGTGGAGACGGGTATGTCGGTGAACTTCTTGAGTTGCAGCAAGGGTGTGAAGGTCCCTTTGGAAGTTCCAGTGGTTAGATGTGATTAGCCTCGAGAAGCCTCAGCGGAAATGGGCCTCATCTCGCCTGGAGGGCAAAACCTCCTGGATTTTCTCGAGTTGCGGCAGGTGCTCTCGACTTACGACGGGGACCTCAGGGAACCCGCTCTGGTGGCCTCAGGAAAGGCCAGTCCCCATGCGAGTTCCTCGGGGGCCTCTCGGGATTCCACTCCCGTCGATGCCGGGGCCTAAGACCTTGTGTGGAGTCGGGGCCGGAACCTGAGGATTCCTCTCCTGTGCTGACATGGATCTTGGGGTACTTCTGGAGTCTCCCCAGGGGAGTCAGTCCTCGTCTCGAATGCGGGCATGCACTTGCGCTTTCCTCCAGAGCGGTAGCAGCAGTGTCACGCAGTCCGCCGCGTGGAGCAAAGGATCTATGGTTTCCCTCGAGTCTTTCCCACGAGGCTTTCCCACGAGGCTTTCCCACAGGGCTGTCCCACGTGCACACGTGGTGGGAGTCGATCCTCGGCTTGAACGTCAAGGCAGTGCAGGGAAAACAGGTTCCTCTGGAATGGACTGACACATCTGGGGGACTCTTGGAATGGTGGCACGACCCTGGAGTTCCTCTAGCCTTTCCTGTGGAGAGCGCCTCCACTTGAGATGCGACGGGAACGCCAGGAACTCTTTCCCTACGAAACAGGAAAGGATCCCTCATCTCGAGCTAGGAGGCGGAAACGGGGCTCCCCTGGATGTGTGCGGGACCCTCGTGCTTCCAATCGAGTGGAGACGGGTATGTCGGGGAACTTCTTGAGTTCCAGCAAGGGTGTTAAGGACCCTTTGGAAGTTCCAGTGGTTAGATGTGATTAGCCTCGAGAAGCCTCAGCGGAAATGGGCCTCATGTCGCCTGGAGGGCCAAACCTCCTGGATTTTCTCGAGTGTGGCAGGTGCTCTCGACTTACGACGGGGCCCTCAGGGACCCGCTCTGGTGGCCTCAGGAAAGGCCAGTCCCCATGCGAGTTCCTCGGGGGCCTCTCGGGATTGCTCTCCCATCGATGCTGGTGCCTAAGACCTTGTGTGGAGTAGGGGCCGGGACCTGAGGATTCCTCTCCTGTGCAGACATGGATCTTGGGGTACTTCTGGAGTCTCCCCAGGGGAGTCAGTCCTCGTCTCGAATGCGGGCATGCACTTGCGCTTTCCTCCAGAGCGGTAGCAGCAGTGTCACGCAGTCCGCCGCGTGGATCAAAGGATCTAAGGTTTTCCCTCGAGTCTTCCCACGAGGCTTTCCCACGAGGCTTTCCCACAGGGCTGTCCCACGTGCACAAGTGGTGGGAGTCCATCCTCAGTTTCAATGTCAAGGCAGTGCAGGGAAAACAGATTCCTCTGGAATGGACTGACACATCTGGGGGACTCTTGGAATGGTGGCAAGACCCTGGAGTTCCTCTCGCCTTTCCTGCGAGAGCGCCTCCTCTTGAGATGCGACGGGAACGCCGGGAATTCTTTCCCTACGAAACAGGGAAAGGATCCCTGATCTCGAGCTAGGAGGCGGAAACGGGGCTCCCCTGGATGTGTGCGGGAACCTCGTGCTTCCTCTCGAGTGGAGACGGGTATGTCGGGGAACTTCTTGAGTTGCAGCAAGGGTGTGAAGGACCCTTTGGAAGTTCCAGTGGTTAGATGTGATGAGCCTCCAGAAGCCTCAGCGGAAATGGGCCTCATCTCGCCTGGAGGGCAAAACCTCCTGGATTTTCTCGAGTTGCGGCAGGTGCTCTCGACTTACGACGGGGACCTCAGGGACCCGCTCTGGTGGCCTCAGGAAAGGCCAGTCCCCATGCGAGTTCCACGGGGGCCTCTTGGGATTCCTCTCCCGTCGATGCCGGGGCCTAAGACCTTGTGTGGAGTCGGGGCCGGAACCTGAGGATTCCTCTCCAGTGCTGACAGGGATCTCGGGGTACATCTGGAGTCTCCCCAGGGGAGTCAGTCCTTGTCTCGAATGCGGGCATGCACTTGCGCTTTCCTCCAGAGCGGTAGCAGCAGTGTCATGCAGTCCGCCGCGTGGAGCAAAGCATCTATGGTTTTCCCTCGAGTCTTTCCCATGAGGCTTTCGCACAGGGCTTTCCCACATGCACACGTGGTGGGAGTCGATCCTCGGATTGAACGTCAAGGCAGTGCAGGGAAAACAGGTTCCTCTGGAATGGACTGGCACATCTGGGGGACTCTTGGAATGGTGGCACGACCCTGGAGTTCCTCTCGCCTTTCCTGTTGAGAGCTCCTCCTCTTGAGATGCGACGGGAACGACGGGAATTCTTTCCTAACGAAACAGGGAAAAGATCCCTCATCTCGAGCCAGGAGGCGGAAACGGGGCTCCCCTGGATGTGTACGGGACCCTCGTGCTTCCTCTCGAGTGGAGACGGGTATGTCGGGGAACTTCTTGAGTTGCAGCAAGGGTGTGAAGGACCCTTTGGAAGTTCCAGTGGTTAGATGTGATTAGCCTCGAGAAGCCTCAGCGGAAATGAGCCTCATCTCGCCTGGAGGGCAAAACCTCCTGGATTTTCTCGAGTTGCGGCAGGTGCTCTCGACTTACGACGGGGACCTCAGGGACCCGCTTTGGTGGCCTAAGGAAAGCCCAGTCCCCATGCGAGTTCCTCGGGGGCCTCTCAGGATTCCACTCCCGTCGATGCCGGGGCCTAAGACCTTGCGTGGAGTCGGGGCCGGAACCTGAGGATTCCTCTCCAGTGGAGACATGGATCTTGGGGTACTTCTGGAGTCTCCCCAGGGGAGTCAGTCCTCTTCTCGAATGCGGACCTGCACTTGAGCTTTCCTCCAGACCGGTAGCAGCAGTGTCACGCAGTCCGCCGCGTGGATCAAAGGATCTATGGTTTTCCCTGGAGTCTTCCCACGAGGCTTTTCCACAGGGCTGTCCCACGTGCACATGTGGTGGGAGTCGATCCTCGGCTTCAACGTCAAGGCAGTGCAGGGAACACAGATTCCTCTGGAATGGACTGACACATCTGGGGGACTCTTGGAATGGTGGCACGACCCTGGAGTTCCTCTCGCCTTTCCTGTGGAGAGCGCCTCCTCTTGAGATGCGACGGGAACGCCGGGAATTCTTTCCCTACGAAACAGGGAAAGGATCCCTCATCTCGAGCGAGGAGGCGGAAACGGGGCTCCCCTGGATGTGTGCGGGACCCCACGTGCTTCCTCTCGAGTGGAGACGGGTATGTCGGGGAACTTCTTGAGTTGCAGCAAGGGTGTGAAGGACCCTTTGGAAGTTCCAGTGGTTAGATGTGATGAGCCTCGAGAAGCCTCAGCGGAAATGGGCCTCATCTCCCCTGGAGGGCAAAACCTCCTGGATTTTCTCGAGTGCGGCAGGTGCTCTCGACTTACGACGGGGACCTCAGGGACCCGCTCTGGTGGCCTCAGGAAAGGCCAGTCCCCATGCGAGTTCCTCGGGGGCCTCTCGGGACACCTCTCCCGTCGATGCCGGGGCCTAAGACCTTGTGTGGAGTCGGGGCCGGAACCTGAGGATTCCTCTCCAGTGCTGACATGGATCTTGAGGTACTTCTGGAGTCTCCCCAGTGGAGTCAGTCCTCGTCTCGAATGCGGGCATGCACTTGCGCTTTCCTCCAGAGCGGTAGCAGCAGTATCATGCAGTCCGCCGCGTGGAGCAAAGGATCTATGGTTTTCCCTCGAGTCTTTCCCACAAGGCTTTCCCAAGAGGCTTTCCCACAGGGCTGTGCTACGTGCACACGTGGTGGGAGTCGATCCTCGGCTTGAACGTCAAGAGAGTGCAGGGAAAACAGGTTCTTCTGGAATGGATTGACACATCTGGGGGACTCTTGGAATGGTGGCACGACCCTGGAGTTCCTCTCGCCTTTCCTGTGGAGGGCGCCTCCTCTGGAGATGCGACGGGAACGCCGGGAATTCTTTCCCTACGAAACAGGGAAAGGATCCCTCATCTCGAGCTAGGAGGCGGAATCGGGGCTCCCCTGGATGTGTGCGGGACCCTCGTGCTCCCTCTCGAGTGGAGACGTGTATGTCGGGGAACTTCTTGAGTTGCAGCAAGGGTGTGAAGGACCCTTTGGAAGTTCCAGTGGTTAGATGTGATTAGCCTCGAGAAGCCTCAGCGGAAATGGGCCTCATCTCGCCTGGAGGGCAAAACCTCCTGGATTTTCTCGAGTTGCGGCAGGTGCTCTCGACTTACGACGGGGACCTCAGGGACCCGCTCTGGTGGCCTCAGGAAAGGCCAGTCCCCATGCGAGTTCCTCGGGGGCCTCTTGGGATTCCTCTCCCGTCGATGCCGGGGCCTAAGACCTTGTGTGGAGTCGGGGCCGGAACCTGAGGATTCCTCTCCAGTGCTCACAGGGATCTTGGGGTAATTCTTGAGTCTCCCCAGGGAGTCAGTCCTTGTCTCGAATGCGGGCATGCACTTGCGCTTTCCTCCAGAGCGGTAGCAGCAGTGTCATGCAATCCGCCGTGTGGAGCAAAGGATCTATGGTTTTCCCACGAGGCTTTCCCACAGGGCTGTCCCACGTGCACACGTGGTGGGAGTCGATCCTCGGCTTGAACGTCAAGGCAGTGCAGGTAAAACAGGTTCCTGTGGAATGGACTGACACATCTGGGGGACTCTTGGAATGGTGGCACGACCCTGGAGTTCCTCTAGCCTTTCCTGTGGAGAGCTCCTCCTCTTGATATGCGACGGGAACGCCAGGAACTCTTTCCCTACGAAACAGGAAAGGATCCCTCATCTCGAGCTAGGAGGCGGAAACGGGGCTCCCCTGGATGTGTGCGGGACCCTCGTGCTTCCTCTCGAGTGGAGACGGGTATGTCGGGGAACTTCTTGAGTTGCAGCAAGGGTGTGAAGGTCCCTTTGGAAGTTCCAGTGGTTAGATGTGATTAGCCTCGAGAAGCCTCAGCGGAAATGGGCCTCATCTCGCCTGGAGGGCAAAACCTCCTGGATTTTCTCGAGTTGCGGCAGGTGCTCTCGACTTACGACGGGGACCTCAGGGAACCCGCTCTGGTGGCCTCAGGAAAGGCCAGTCCCCATGCGAGTTCCTCGTGGGCCTCTCGGGATTCCACTCCCGTCGATGCCGGGGCCTAAGACCTTGTGTGGAGTCGGGGCCGGAACCTGAGGATTCCTCTCCTGTGCTGACATGGATCTTGGGGTACTTCTGGAGTCTCCCCAGGGGAGTCAGTCCTCGTCTCGAATGCGGGCATGCACTTGCGCTTTCCTCCAGAGCGGTAGCAGCAGTGTCACGCAGTCCGCCGCGTGGAGCAAAGGATCTATGGTTTCCCTCGAGTCTTTCCCACGAGGCTTTCCCACGAGGCTTTCCCACAGGGCTGTCCCACGTGCACACGTGGTGGGAGTCGATCCTCGGCTTGAACGTCAAGGCAGTGCAGGGAAAACAGGTTCCTCTGGAATGGACTGACACATCTGGGGGACTCTTGGAATGGTGGCACGACCCTGGAGTTCCTCTAGCCTTTCCTGTGGAGAGCGCCTCCACTTGAGATGCGACGGGAACGCCAGGAACTCTTTCCCTACGAAACAGGAAAGGATCCCTCATCTCGAGCTAGGAGGCGGAAACGGGGCTCCCCTGGATGTGTGCGGGACCCTCGTGCTTCCAATCGAGTGGAGACGGGTATGTCGGGGAACTTCTTGAGTTCCAGCAAGGGTGTTAAGGACCCTTTGGAAGTTCCAGTGGTTAGATGTGATTAGCCTCGAGAAGCCTCAGCGGAAATGGGCCTCATGTCGCCTGGAGGGCCAAACCTCCTGGATTTTCTCGAGTGTGGCAGGTGCTCTCGACTTTCGACGGGGCCCTCAGGGACCCGCTCTGGTGGCCTCAGGAAAGGCCAGTCCCCATGCGAGTTCCTCGGGGGCCTCTCGGGATTGCTCTCCCATCGATGCCGGTGCCTAAGACCTTGTGTGGAGTAGGGGCCGGGACCTGAGGATTCCTCTCCTGTGCAGACATGGATCTTGGGGTACTTCTGGAGTCTCCACAGGGGAGTCAGTCCTCGTCTCGAATGCGGGCATGCACTTGCGCTTTCCTCCAGAGCGGTAGCAGCAGTGTCACGCAGTCCGCCGCGTGGATCAAAGGATCTAAGGTTTTCCCTCGAGTCTTCCCACGAGGCTTTCCCAGGAGGCTTTCCCACAGGGCTGTCCCACGTGCACAAGTGGTGGGAGTCCATCCTCGGTTTCAATGTCAAGGCAGTGCAGGGAAAACAGATTCCTCTGGAATGGACTGACACATCTGGGGGACTCTTGGAATGGTGGCAAGACCCTGGAGTTCCTCTCGCCTTTCCTGCGAGAGCGCCTCCTCTTGAGATGCGACGGGAACGCCGGGAATTCTTTCCCTACGAAACAGGGAAAGGATCCCTGATCTCGAGCTAGGAGGCGGAAACGGGGCTCCCCTGGATGTGTGCGGGAACCTCGTGCTTCCTCTCGAGTGGAGACGGGTATGTCGGGGAACTTCTTGAGTTGCAGCAAGGGTGTGAAGGACCCTTTGGAAGTTCCAGTGGTTAGATGTGATGAGCCTCCAGAAGCCTCAGCGGAAATGGGCCTCATCTCGCCTGGAGGGCAAAACCTCCTGGATTTTCTCGAGTTGCGGCAGGTGCTCTCGACTTACGACGGGGACCTCAGGGACCCGCTCTGGTGGCCTCAGGAAAGGCCAGTCCCCATGCGAGTTCCACGGGGGCCTCTTGGGATTCCTCTCCCGTCGATGCCGGGGCCTAAGACCTTGTGTGGAGTCGGGGCCGGAACCTGAGGATTCCTCTCCAGTGCTGACAGGGATCTCGGGGTACATCTGGAGTCTCCCCAGGGGAGTCAGTCCTTGTCTCGAATGCGGGCATGCACTTGCGCTTTCCTCCAGAGCGGTAGCAGCAGTGTCATGCAGTCCGCCGCGTGGAGCAAAGCATCTATGGTTTTCCCTCGAGTCTTTCCCATGAGGCTTTCGCACAGGGCTTTCCCACATGCACACGTGGTGGGAGTCGATCCTCGGCTTGAACATCAAGGCAGTGCAGGGAAAACAGGTTCCTCTGGAATGGACTGGCACATCTGGGGGACTCTTGGAATGGTGGCACGACCCTGGAGTTCCTCTCGCCTTTCCTGTTGAGAGCTCCTCCTCTTGAGATGCGACGGGAACGACGGGAATTCTTTCCTAACGAAACAGGGAAAAGATCCCTCATCTCGAGCCAGGAGGCGGAAACGGGGCTCCCCTGGATGTGTACGGGACCCTCGTGCTTCCTCTCGAGTGGAGACGGGTATGTCGGGGAACTTCTTGAGTTGCAGCAAGGGTGTGAAGGACCCTTTGGAAGTTCCAGTGGTTAGATGTGATTAGCCTCGAGAAGCCTCAGCGGAAATGAGCCTCATCTCGCCTGGAGGGCAAAACCTCCTGGATTTTCTCGAGTTGCGGCAGGTGCTCTCGACTTACGACGGGGACCTCAGGGACCCGCTTTGGTGGCCTAAGGAAAGCCCAGTCCCCATGCGAGTTCCTCGGGGGCCTCTCAGGATTCCACTCCCGTCGATGCCGGGGCCTAAGACCTTGCGTGGAGTCGGGGCCGGAACCTGAGGATTCCTCTCCAGTGCTGACATGGATCTTGGGGTACTTCTGGAGTCTCCCCAGGGGAGTCAGTCCTCTTCTCGAATGCGGACCTGCACTTGAGCTTTCCTCCAGACCGGTAGCAGCAGTGTCACGCAGTCCGCCGCGTGGAGCAAAGGATCTATGGTTTTCCCACGAGGCTTTCCCACAGGGCTGTCCCACGTGCACACGTGGTGGGAGTCGATCCTCGGCTTGAACGTCAAGGCAGTGCAGGGAAAACAGCTTCCTCTGGAATGGACTGACACATCTGGGGGACTCTTGGAATGGTGGCACGACCCTGGAGTTCCTCTCGCCTTTCCTGTGGAGAGCGCCTCCTCTTGAGATGCGACGGGAACGTCGGGAATTCTTTCCATACGAAACAGGAAAGGATCCCTCATCTCGAGCTAGGAGGCGGAAACGGGGCTCCCCTGGATGTGTGCGGGAACCTCGTGCTTCCACTCGAGTGGAGACGGGTATGTCGGGGAACTTCTTGAGTTCCAGCAAGGGTGTTAAGGACCCTTTGGAAGTTCCAGTGGTTAGATGTGATTAGCCTCGAGAAGCCTCAGCGGAAATGGGCCTCATGTCGCCTGGAGGGCAAAACCTCCTTGATTTTCTCGAGTTGCGGCAGGTGCTCTCGACTTACGACGGGGACCTCAGGGACCCGCTCTGGTGGCCTCAGGAAAGGCCAGTCCCCATGCGAGTTCCTCGGGGGCCTCTCGGGATTCCTCTCCCGTCGATGCCGGGGCCGAAGACTTTGTGTGGAGTCGGGCTCGGGACCTCGGAATCCTCTCCAGTGCTGACATGGATCTTGGGGTATTTCTGGAGTCCCCCCAGAGGAGTCAGTCCTCGTCTCGAATGCGGGCATGCACTTGCGCTTTCCTCCAGAGCGTAGCAGCAGTGTCACGCAGTCCGCCGCGTGGAGCATAGGATCTATGGTTTTCCCTCGAGTCTTTCCCACGAGGCTTTCCCACGAGGCTTTCCCACTGGGCTGTCCCACGTGCACACGTGGTGGGAGTCGATCCTCGGCTTGAATGTCAAGGGAGTGCAGGGAAAACAGGTTCCTCTGGAATGGACTGACACATCTGGGGGACTCTTGGAATGGTGGCACGACCCTGGAATTCCTCTCCGCTTTCCTGTGGAGAGCTCCTCCTCTTGAGATGCGACGGGAACGCCGGGAATTCTTTCCTAAAGAAACAGAGAAAAGATCCCTCATCTCGAGCTAGGAGGCGGAAACGGGGCTCCCCTGGATGTGTGCGGGACCCTCGTGCTTCCTCTCGAGTGGAGACGGGTATGTCGGGAAACTTCTTGAGTTCCAGCAAGGTTGTGAAGGACCCTTTGGAAGTTCCAGTGGTTAGATGTGATTAGCCGCGAGAGGCCTCAGCGGAAATGGGCCTCATCTCGCCTCGAGGGCAAAACCTCCTGGATTTTCTAGAGTTGCGGCAGGTGCTCTCGACTTACGACGGGGACCTCAGGGACCCGCTCTGGTGGCCTCAGGAAAGGCCAGTCCCCATGCGAGTTCCTCGTTGGCCTCTCGGGATTGCTCTCCAGTCGATGCCGGGGCCTAAGACCTTGTGTGGAGTAGGGGCCGGGACCTGAGGATTCCTCTCCAGTGCTGACATGGATCTTGGGGTACTTCTGGAGTCTCCCCAGGGGAGTCAGTCCTCGTCTCGAATGCGGGCATGCACTTGCGCTTTCCTCCAGAGCGGTAGCAGCAGTGTCACGCAGTCCGCCGCGTGGATCAAAGGATCTATGGGTTTCCCTCGAGTGTTTCCCACGAGGCTTTCCCACGAGGCTTTCCCACAGGGCTGTCCCACGTGCACACGTGGTGGGAGTCCATCCTCGGCTTCAACGTCAAGGCAGTGCAGGGAAAACAGATTCCTCTGGAATGGACTGACACATCTGGGGGACTCTTGGAATGGTGGCACGACCCTGGAGTTCCTCTCGCCTTTCCTGTGGAGAGCGCCTCCTCTTGAGATGCGACGGGAATGCCGCGAATTCTTTCCCTAAGAAACAGGGAAAGGATCCCTCATCTCGAGCTAGGAGGCGGAAACGGGGCTCCCCTGGATGTGTGCGGGACCCTCGTGCTTCCTCTCGAGTGGAGACGTGTATGTTGGGGAACTTCTTGAGTTGCAGCAAGGGTGTGAAGGACCCTTTGGAAGTTCCAGTGGTTAGATGTGATGAGCCTCTAGAAGCCTCAGCGGAAATGGGCCTCATCTCGCCTGGAGGGCAAAACCTCCTGGATTTCTCGAGTTGCGGCAGGTGCTCTCTTATTACGACGGGGCCCTCAGGGACCTGCTCTGGTGGCCTCAGGAAAGGCCAGTCCCCATGCGAGTTCCTCGGGGGCCTCTCGGGATTCCTCTCCCGTCGATGCCGGGGCCTAAGACCTTGTGTGGAGTCGGGGCCTGAACCTGAGGATTCCTCTCCAGTGCTGACATGCATCTTGGGGTACCTCTGGAGTCTCCCCCGGGGAGTCAGTCCTCGACTCGAATGCGGGCATGCACTTGCGCTTTCTTCCAGAGCGGTAGCAGCAGTGTCACGCAGTCCGCCGCGTGGAGCAAAGGATCTATGGGTTTCCCTCGAGTCTTTTCCACGAGGCTTTCCCACGAGGCTTTCCCACAGGGCTGTCCCACGTGCACACGTGGTGGGAGTCGATCCTCGGCATGAACGTCATGCAGTGCAGGGAAAACAGGTTCCTCTGGAATGGACTGACACATCTGGTGGACTCTTGGAATGGTGGCACGTCCCTGGAGTTCCTCTCGCCTTTCCTGTGGAGAGCGCCTCCTCTTGAGATGCGACGGAAACGCCAGGAATTTTTTCCCTACGAAACAGGGAAAGGATCCCTCATCTCGAGCTAGGAGGCGGAAACGGGACTCCCCTGGATGTGTGCTGGACCCTCGTGCTTCCTCTCGAGTGGAGACGGGTATGTCGGGGAACTTCTTGAGTTGCAGCAAGGGTGTGAAGGACCCTTTTGAAGTTCCAGTGATTAGATGTGATTAGCCTCGAAAAGCCTCAGGGGAAATTGGCCTCATCTCGCCTGGATGGCAAAACCTCCTGGATTTTCTTGAGTTGCGGCAGGTGCTCTCGACTTACGACTGGGCCTTCAGGGATACGCTCCGGTGGCCTCAGGAAAGGCCAGTCCCCATGCGAGTTCCTCGGGGGCCTCTCGGGATTCCTCTCCCGTCGATTCCGGGGCCTAAGACCTTGTGTGGAGTAGGGGATGGAACCTGAGGATTCCACTCCAGAGCTGACATGGATCTTGGGATACTTCTGGAGTCTCCCCAGGGGAGTCAGTCCTCGTCTCGAATGCGGGCATGCACTTGCGCTTTCCTCCAGAGCGGTAGCAGCAGTGTCACGCAGTCCGCCGCGTGGAGCAAAGGATCTATGGTTTTCCCTCGAGTCTTTCGCACGAGGCTTTCCCACAGGGCTGTCCCACGTGCACACGTGGAGGGAGTCGATCCTCGGCTTGAACGTCAAGGCAGTTCAGGGAAAACAGGTTCCTCTGGAATGGACTGACACATCTGGGGGACTCTTGGAATGGTGGCACGACCCTGGAGTTCCTCTCGCCTTTCCTGTGGAGAGCGCCTCCTCTTGAGATGCGACGGGAACGCCGGGAATTCTTTCCCTACGAAACAGTGAAAAGATCCCTCATCTCGAGCTAGGAGGCGGAAACGGGGCTCCCCTGGATGTGTGCGGGACCCTCGTGCGTCCTCTCGAGTGGAGACGGGTATGTCTGGGAACTTCTTGAGTTGCAGCAAGGGTGTGAAGGACCCTTAGGAAGTTCCAGTGGTTAGATGTGATTAGCCTCGAGAAGCTTCAGCGGAAATGGGCTTCATCTCGCCTGGAGGGCAAAACCTCCTGGATTTTCTTGAGTTGCGGCAGGTGCTCTCGACTTAAGACGGGGACCTCAGGGACCCGCTCTGGTGGCCTCAGGAAAGGCCAGTCCCCATGCGAGTTCCTCGGGTGCCTCTCGGGATTCCTCTCCCATCGATGCCGGGGCCTAAGACCTTGTGTGGAGTCGGGGCCGGAACCTGAGGATTCCTCTCCAGTGCTGACATGGATCTTGGGGTATTTCTGGAGTCTCCCCAGGGGAGTCAGTCCTCGTCTCGAATGCGGGCATGCACTTGCGGTTTCCTCCAGAGCGGTAGCAGCAGTGTCACGCAGTCCGCCGCGTGGAGCAAAGAATCTATGGTTTTCCCTCGAGGCTTTCCCACGAGGCTTTCCCCGAGGCTTTCCCACAGGGCTGTGCCACGTGCACACGTGGTTGGAGTCGATCCTCGGCTTGAACGTCAAGGCAGTGCAGGGAAAACAGCTTCCTCTGGAATGGACTGACACATCTGGGGGACTCTTGGAATGGTGGCACGACCCTGGAGTTCCTCTCGCCTTTCCATTGGAGAGCGCTTCCTCTTGAGATGCCACGGGAACGCCGGGAATTCTTTCCCTACGAAACAGGGAAAGGATCCCTCATCTCGACCTAGGAGGCGGAAATGGGGCTCCCCTGGTTGTGTGCGGGACCCTCGTGCTTCTTCTCGAGTGGAGACGCGTATGTCGGGGAACTTCTTGAGTTGCAGCAAGGCTGTGAAGGACCCTTTGGAAGTTCCAGTGGTTAGATGTGATTAGCCTCGAGCAGCCTCAGCAGAAATGGGCCTCATCTCGCCTGGAGGGCAAAACCTCCTGGATTTTCTCGAGTTGCGGCAGGTGCTCTCGACTTACGATGGGGACCACAGGGACCCGCTCTGGTGGCCTCAGGAAAGGCCAGTCGCCATGCGAGTTCCTCGGGGGCCACTCGGGATTCCACTCCCGTCGATGCCGGGGCCTAAGACCTTGTGTGGAGTCGGGGCCGGAACCTGAGGATTCCTCTCCTGTGCTGACATGGATCTTGGGGTACTTCTGGAGTCTCCCCAGGGGAGTCAGTCCTCGTCTCGAATGCGGGCATGCACTTGCGCTTTCCTCCAGAGCGGTAGCAGCAGTGTCACGCAGTCCGCCGCGTGGAGCAAAGGATCTATGGTTTCCCTCGAGTCTTTCCCATGAGGCTTTCCCACGAGGCTTTCCCACAGGGCTGTCCCACGTGCACACGTGGTGGGAGTCGATCCTCGGCTTGAACGTCAAGGCAGTGCAGGGAAAACAGGTTCCTCTGGAATGGACTGACACATCTGGGGGACTCTTGGAATGGTGGCACGACCCTGGAGTTCCTCTAGCCTTTCCTGTGGAGAGCGCCTCCACTTGAGATGCGACGGGAACGCCAGGAACTCTTTCCCTACGAAACAGGAAAGGATCTCTCATCTCGAGCTAGGAGGCGGAAACGGGGCTCCCCTGGATGTGTGCGGGACCCTCGTGCTTCCAATCGAGTGGAGACCGGTATGTCGGGGAACTTCTTGAGTTCCAGCAAGGGTGTTAAGGACCCTTTGGAAGTTCCAGTGGTTAGATGTGATTAGCCTCGAGAAGCCTCAGCGGAAATGGGCCTCATGTCGCCTGGAGGGCCAAACCTCCTGGATTTTCTCGAGTGTGGCAGGTGCTCTCGACTTACGACGGGGCCCTCAGGGACCCGCTCTGGTGGCCTCAGGAAAGGCCAGTCCCCATGCGAGTTCCTCGGGGGCCTCTCGGGATTGCTCTCCCATCGATGCCGGTGCCTAAGACCTTGTGTGGAGTAGGGGCCGGGACCTGAGGATTCCTCTCCTGTGCAGACATGGATCTTGGGGTACTTCTGGAGTCTCCCCAGGGGAGTCAGTCCTCGTCTCGAATGCGGGCATGCACTTGCGCTTTCCTCCAGAGCGGTAGCAGCAGTGTCACGCAGTCCGCCGCGTGGAGCAAAGGATCTAAGGTTTTCCCTCGAGTCTTCCCACGAGGCTTTCCCAGGAGGCTTTCCCACAGGGCTGTCCCACGTGCACAAGTGGTGGGAGTCCATCCTCGGTTTCAATGTCAAGGCAGTGCAGGGAAAACAGATTCCTCTGGAATGGACTGACACATCTGGGGGACTCTTGGAATGGTGGCAAGACCCTGGAGTTCCTCTCGCCTTTCCTGCGAGAGCGCCTCCTCTTGAGATGCGACGGGAACGCCGGGAATTCTTTCAATACGAAACAGGGAAAGGATCCCTGATCTCGAGCTAGGAGGCGGAAACGGGGCTCCCCTGGATGTGTGCGGGAACCTCGTGCTTCCTCTCGAGTGGAGACGGGTATGTCGGGGAACTTCTTGAGTTGCAGCAAGGGTGTGAAGGACCCTTTGGAAGTTCCAGTGGTTAGATGTGATGAGCCTCCAGAAGCCTCAGCGGAAATGGGCCTCATCTCGCCTGGAGGGCAAAACCTCCTGGATTTTCTCGAGTTGCGGCAGGTGCTCTCGACTTACGACGGGGACCTCAGGGACCCGCTCTGGTGGCCTCAGGAAAGGCCAGTCCCCATGCGAGTTCCACGGGGGCCTCTTGGGATTCCTCTCCCGTCGATGCCGGGGCCTAAGACCTTGTGTGGAGTCGGGGCCGGAACCTGAGGATTCCTCTCCAGTGCTGACAGGGATCTCGGGGTACATCTGGAGTCTCCCCAGGGGAGTCAGTCCTTGTCTCGAATGCGGGCATGCACTTGCGCTTTCCTCCAGAGCGGTAGCAGCAGTGTCATGCAGTCCGCCGCGTGGAGCAAAGCATCTATGGTTTTCCCTCGAGTCTTTCCCATGAGGCTTTCGCACAGGGCTTTCCCACATGCACACGTGGTGGGAGTCGATCCTCGGCTTGAACATCAAGGCAGTGCAGGGAAAACAGGTTCCTCTGGAATGGACTGGCACATCTGGGGGACTCTTGGAATGGTGGCACGACCCTGGAGTTCCTCTCGCCTTTCCTGTTGAGAGCTCCTCCTCTTGAGATGCGACGGGAACGACGGGAATTCTTTCCTAACGAAACAGGGAAAAGATCCCTCATCTCGAGCCAGGAGGCGGAAACGGGGCTCCCCTGGATGTGTACGGGACCCTCGTGCTTCCTCTCGAGTGGAGACGGGTATGTCGGGGAACTTCTTGAGTTGCAGCAAGGGTGTGAAGGACCCTTTGGAAGTTCCAGTGGTTAGATGTGATTAGCCTCGAGAAGCCTCAGCGGAAATGAGCCTCATCTCGCCTGGAGGGCAAAACCTCCTGGGTTTTCTCGAGTTGCGGCAGGTGCTCTCGACTTACGACGGGGACCTCAGGGACCCGCTTTGGTGGCCTAAGGAAAGCCCAGTCCCCATGCGAGTTCCTCGGGGGCCTCTCAGGATTCCACTCCCGTCGATGCCGGGGCCTAAGACCTTGCGTGGAGTCGGGGCCGGAACCTGAGGATTCCTCTCCAGTGCTGACATGGATCTTGGGGTACTTCTGGAGTCTCCCCAGGGGAGTCAGTCCTCTTCTCGAATGCGGACATGCACTTGAGCTTTCCTCCATACCGGTAGCAGCAGTGTCACGCAGTCCGCCGCGTGGAGCAAAGGATCTATGGTTTTCCCACGAGGCTTTCCCACAGGGCTGTCCCACGTGCACACGTGGTGGGAGTCGATCCTCGGCTTGAACGTCAAGGCAGTGCAGGGAAAACAGCTTCCTCTGGAATGGACTGACACATCTGGGGGACTCTTGGAATGGTGGCACGACCCTGGAGTTCCTCTCGCCTTTCCTGTGGAGAGCGCCTCCTCTTGAGATGCGACGGGAACGTCGGGAATTCTTTCCATACGAAACAGGAAAGGATCCCTCATCTCGAGCTAGGAGGCGGAAACGGGGCTCCCCTGGATGTGTGCGGGAACCTCGTGCTTCCTCTCGAGTGGAGACGGGTATGTCGGGGAACTTCTTGAGTTCCAGCAAGGGTGTTAAGGACCCTTTGGAAGTTCCAGTGGTTAGATGTGATTAGCCTCGAGAAGCCTCAGCGGAAATGGGCCTCATGTCGCCTGGAGGGCAAAACCTCCTTGATTTTCTCGAGTTGCGGCAGGTGCTCTCGACTTACGACGGGGACCTCAGGGACCCGCTCTGGTGGCCTCAGGAAAGGCCAGTCCCCATGCGAGTTCCTCGGGGGCCTCTCGGGATTCCTCTCCCGTCGATGCCGGGGCCGAAGACTTTGTGTGGAGTCGGGGTCGGGACCTCGGAATCCTCTCCAGTGCTGACATGGATCTTGGGGTACTTCTGGAGTCCCCCCAGAGGAGTCAGTCCTCGTCTCGAATGCGGGCATGCACTTGCGCTTTCCTCCAGAGCGTAGCAGCAGTGTCACGCAGTCCGCCGCGTGGAGCATAGGATCTATGGTTTTCCCTCGAGTCTTTCCCACGAGGCTTTCCCACGAGGCTTTCCCACTGGGCTGTCCCACGTGCACACGTGGTGGGAGTCGATCCTCGGCTTGAATGTCAAGGGAGTGCAGGGAAAACAGGTTCCTCTGGAATGGACTGACACATCTGGGGGACTCTTGGAATGGTGGCACGACCCTGGAATTCCTCTCCGCTTTCCTGTGGAGAGCTCCTCCTCTTGAGATGCGACGGGAACGCCGGGAATTCTTTCCTAAAGAAACAGAGAAAAGATCCCTCATCTCGAGCTAGGAGGCGGAAACGGGGCTCCCCTGGATGTGTGCGGGACCCTCGTGCTTCCTCTCGAGTGGAGACGGGTATGTCGGGGAACTTCTTGAGTTCCAGCAAGGTTGTGAAGGACCCTTTGGAAGTTCCAGTGGTTAGATGTGATTAGCCGCGAGAGGCCTCAGCGGAAATGGGCCTCATCTCGCCTCGAGGGCAAAACCTCCTGGATTTTCTAGAGTTGCGGCAGGTGCTCTCGACTTACGACGGGGACCTCAGGGACCCGCTCTGGTGGCCTCAGGAAAGGCCAGTCCCCATGCGAGTTCCTCGTTGGCCTCTCGGGATTGCTCTCCAGTCGATGCCGGGGCCTAAGACCTTGTGTGGAGTAGGGGCCGGGACCTGAGGATTCCTCTCCAGTGCTGACATGGATCTTGGGGTACTTCTGGAGTCTCCCCAGGGGAGTCAGTCCTCGTCTCGAATGCGGGCATGCAATTGCGCTTTCCTCCAGAGCGGTAGCAGCAGTGTCACGCAGTCCGCCGCGTGGATCAAAGGATCTATGGGTTTCCCTCGAGTGTTTCCCACGAGGCTTTCCCACGAGGCTTTCCCACAGGGCTGTCCCACGTGCACACGTGGTGGGAGTCGATCCTCGGCATGAACGTCATGCAGTGCAGGGAAAACAGGTTCCTCTGGAATGGACTGACACATCTGGTGGACTCTTGGAATGGTGGCACGTCCCTGGAGTTCCTCTCGCCTTTCCTGTGGAGAGCGCCTCCTCTTGAGATGCGACGGAAACGCCAGGAATTTTTTCCCTACGAAACAGGGAAAGGATCCCTCATCTCGAGCTAGGAGGCGAAAACGGGACTCCCCTGGATGTGTGCTGGACCCTCGTGCTTCCTCTCGAGTGGAGACGGGTATGTCGGGGAACTTCTTGAGTTGCAGCAAGGGTGTGAAGGACCCTTTTGAAGTTCCAGTGATTAGATGTGATTAGCCTCGAAAAGCCTCTGGGGAAATTGGCCTCATCTCGCCTGGATGGCAAAACCTCCTGGATTTTCTTGAGTTGCGGCAGGTGCTCTCGACTTACGACTGGGCCTTCAGGGATACGCTCCGGTGGCCTCAGGAAAGGCCAGTCCCCATGCGAGTTCCTCGGGGGCCTCTCGGGATTCCTCTCCCGTCGATGCCGGGGCCTAAGACCTTGTGTGGAGTAGGGGCCGGAACCTGAGGATTCCACTCCAGAGCTGACATGGATCTTGGGATACTTCTGGAGTCTCCCCAGGGGAGTCAGTCCTCGTCTCGAATGCGGGCATGCACTTGCGCTTTCCTCCAGAGCGGTAGCAGCAGTGTCACGCAGTCCGCCGCGTGGAGCAAAGGATCTATGGTTTTCCCTCGAGTCTTTCGCACGAGGCTTTCCCACAGGGCTGTCCCACGTGCACACGTGGAGGGAGTCGATCCTCGGCTTGAACGTCAAGGCAGTTCAGGGAAAACAGGTTCCTCTGGAATGGACTGACACATCTGGGGGACTCTTGGAATGGTGGCACGACCCTGGAGTTCCTCTCGCCTTTCCTGTGGAGAGCGCCTCCTCTTGAGATGCGACGGGAACGCCGGGAATTCTTTCCCTACGAAACAGTGAAAAGATCCCTCATCTCGAGCTAGGAGGCGGAAACGGGGCTCCCCTGGATGTGTGCGGGACCCTCGTGCTTCCTCTCGAGTGGAGACGTGTATGTCTGGGAACTTCTTGAGTTGCAGCAAGGGTGTGAAGGACCCTTAGGAAGTTCCAGTGGTTAGATGTGATTAGCCTCGAGAAGCTTCAGCGGAAATGGGCTTCATCTCGCCTGGAGGGCAAAACCTCCTGGATTTTCTTGAGTTGCGGCAGGTGCTCTCGACTTAAGACGGGGACCTCAGGGACCCGCTCTGGTGGCCTCAGGAAAGGCCAGTCCCCATGCGAGTTCCTCGGGTGCCTCTCGGGATTCCTCTTCCATCGATGCCGGGGCCTAAGACCTTGTGTGGAGTCGGGGCCGGAACCTGAGGATTCCTCTCCAGTGCTGACATGGATCTTGGGGTATTTCTGGAGTCTCCCCAGGGGAGTCAGTCCTCGTCTCGAATGCGGGCATGCACTTGCGCTTTCCTCCAGAGCGGTAGCAGCAGTGTCACGCAGTCCGCCGCGTGGAGCAAAGAATCTATGGTTTTCCCTCGAGGCTTTCCCACGAGGCTTTCCCCGAGGCTTTCCCACAGGGCTGTGCCACGTGCACACGTGGTTGGAGTCGATCCTCGGCTTGAACGTCAAGGCAGTGCAGGGAAAACAGCTTCCTCTGGAATGGACTGACACATCTGGGGGACTCTTGGAATGGTGGCACGACCCTGGAGTTCCTCTCGCCTTTCCTTTGGAGAGCGCTTCCTCTTGAGATGCCACGGGAACGCCGGGAATTCTTTCCCTACGAAACAGGGAAAGGATCCCTCATCTCGACCTAGGAGGCGGAAATGGGGCTCCCCTGGTTGTGTGCGGGACCCTCGTGCTTCTTCTCGAGTGGAGACGGGTATGTTGGGGAACTTCTTGAGTTGCAGCAAGGCTGTGAAGGACCCTTTGGAAGTTCCAGTGGTTAGATGTGATTAGCCTCGAGCAGCCTCAGCAGAAATGGGCCTCATCTCGCCTGGAGGGCAAAACCTCCTGGATTTTCTCGAGTTGCGGCAGGTGCTCTCGACTTACGATGGGGACCACAGGGACCCGCTCTGGTGGCCTCAGGAAAGGCCAGTCGCCATGCGAGTTCCTCGGGGGCCTCTCGGGATTCTTCTCCCGTCGATGCCGGGGCCTAAGACCTTGTGTGGAGTCGGGACTGGAACCTGAGGATTCCTCTTCAGTGATGACTTGGATCTTGGGGTACTCCTGGAGTCTCCCAGGGGAGTCAGTCCTCCTCTCGAATGCGGGCATGCACTTGCACTTTCTACCAGAGCGATATCAGCAGTGTCACGCAGTCTGCCGCGTGGATCAAAGGATCTATGGTTTTCCCTCCAGTCTTTCCCACGAGGCTTTCTCACGAGGCTTTCCCACAGGGCTGTCCCACGTGCCACCGTGGTGGGAGTCGATCCTCGGCATGAACGTCGAGGCAGTGCAGGGAAAATACGTTCCTCTGGAATGGACTGACACATCTGGGTGACTCTTGGAATTGTGGCACGACCCTGGAGTTCCTCTCGCCTTTCCAGTGGAGAGCGCCACCTCTTGAGATGTGACGGGAACGCCGGGAATTCTTTCCCTACGAAACAGGGAAAGGATCCCTCATCTCGAGCTAGGACGCGGAAACGGGGCTCCCCTGGATGTGTGCGGGACCCTCGTGCTTCCTCTCGAGCGGAGACGGGTATGTCGGGGAACTTCTTGAGTTGCAGCAAGGGTGTGAAGGACCCTTTGGAAGTTCCAGTGGTTAGATGTGATTAGCCTCGAGAAGCCTCAGCGGAAATGGGCCTCATCTCGCCTGGAGGGCAAAACCTCCTGGATTTTCTCGAGTTGCGGCAGGTGCTCTCGACTTACGACGGGGACATCAGGGACCCGCTCTGGTGGCCTCAGGAAAGTCCAGTCCCCATGCGAGTTCCTCGGTGGCCTCTCGGGATTCATCTCCCATCGATGCCGGGGCCTAAGACCTTGTGTGGAGTCGGGGCCGGAACCTGAGGATTCCTCTCCATTGCTGACATGGATCGTGGGTTAGTTCTGGAGTCTCCCCAGGGGAGTCAGTCTTCGTCTCGAATGCGGGCATGCACTTGCGCTTTCCTCCAGAGCGGTAGCAGCAGTGTCACGCAGGCCACCACGTGGATCAAGGGATCTATGGCTTTCCCTCCAGGCTTTCCCACGAGGCTTTCCCACAGGGCTGTCCCACCTGTCACCGTGGTGGGAGTCGATCCTCTGCATGAACGTCGAGGCAGTGCACGGAAAACAGGTTCCTCTGGAATGGACTGACACATCTGGGGGACTCTTGGAATGGTGGCACGACCCTGGAGTTCCTCTCGCCTTTCCTTTGGAGAGCGCCTCCTCTTGAGATGCGACGGAACCGCCGGCAATTCTTTCCCTACGAAACAGGGAAAGGATCCCTCATCTCGAGCTAGGAGGTGGAAACGGGGCTCCCCTGGATGTGTGCGGGACCCCACGTGCTTCCTCTCGAGTGGAGACCGGTATATCGGGAAACTTCTTGAGTTGCAGCAAGGGTGTGAAGGACCCCTTGGAAGTTCCATTGGTTAGATGTGATTAGCCTTGAGAAGCCTCAGCGGAAATGGGCCTCATCTCGCCTGGAGAGCAAAACCTCCTGGATTTTCTCGAGTTGTGGCAGGTGCTCTCGACTTACGACGGGGACCTCAGGGACCCGCTCTGGTGGCCTCAGGAAAGGCCAGTCCCCATGCGAGTTCCTCGGGGGCCTCTCGGGATTACTCTCCCGTCGATGCCGGGGCCTAAGACCTTGTGTGGAGTCGGGGCCGGAACCTGAGGATTCCTCTCCAGTGCTGACATGGATCTTGGGGTACTTCTGGAGTCTCCCCAGGGGTGTCAGTCCTCGTCTGGAATGCGGGCATGCCCTTGTGCTTTCCTCCAGAGCGGTAGCAGCAGTGTCACGCAGTCCGCCGCGTGGATCAAAGGATCTATGGTTTTCCCTGGAGTCTTCCCACGAGGCTTTTCCACAGGGCTGTCCCACGTGCACATGTGGTGGGAGTCGATCCTCGGCTTCAACGTCAAGGCAGTGCAGGGAACACAGATTCCTCTGGAATGGACTGACACATCTGGGGGACTCTTGGAATGGTGGCACGACCCTGGAGTTCCTCTCGCCTTTCCTGTGGAGGGCGCCTCCTCTTGAGATGCGACGGGAACGCCGGGAATTCTTTCCCTACGAAACAGGGAAAGGATCCCTCATCTCGAGCTAGGAGGCGGAATCGGGGCTCCCCTGGATGTGTGCGGGACCCTCGTGCTCCCTCTCGAGTGGAGACGTGTATGTCGGGGAACTTCTTGAGTTGCAGCAAGGGTGTGAAGGACCCTTTGGAAGTTCCAGTGGTTAGATGTGATTAGCCTCGAGAAGCCTCAGCGGAAATGGGCCTCATCTCGCCTGGAGGGCAAAACCTCCTGGATTTTCTCGAGTGTGGCAGGTGCTCTCGACTTACGACGGGGACCTCAGGGACCCGCTCTGGTGGCCTCAGGAAAGGCCAGTCCCCATGCGAGTTCCTCGGGGGCCTCTTGGGATTCCTCTCCCGTCGATGCCGGGGACTAAGACCTTGTGTGGAGTCGGGGCCGGAACCTGAGGATTCCTCTCCAGTGCTCACAGGGATCTTGGGGTAATTCTTGAGTCTCCCCAGGGAGTCAGTCCTTGTCTCGAATGCGGGCATGCACTTGCGCTTTCCTCCAGAGCGGTAGCAGCAGTGTCATGCAATCCGCCGCGTGGAGCAAAGGATCTATGGTTTTCCCACGAGGCTTTCCCACAGGGCTGTCCCACGTGCACACGTGGTGGGAGTCGATCCTCGGCTTGAACGTCAAGGCAGTGCAGGTAAAACAGGTTCCTGTGGAATGGACTGACACATCTGGGGGACTCTTGGAATGGTGGCACGACCCTGGAGTTCCTCTAGCCTTTCCTGTGGAGAGCTCCTCCTCTTAATATGCGACGGGAACGCCAGGAACTCTTTCCCTACGAAACAGGAAAGGATCCCTCATCTCGAGCTAGGAGGCGGAAACGGGGCTCCCCTGGATGTGTGCGGGACCCTCGTGCTTCCTCTCGAGTGGAGACGGGTATGTCGGGGAACTTCTTGAGTTGCAGCAAGGGTGTGAAGGTCCCTTTGGAAGTTCCAGTGGTTAGATGTGATTAGCCTCGAGAAGCCTCAGCGGAAATGGGCCTCATCTCGCCTGGAGGGCAAAACCTCCTGGATTTTCTCGAGTTGCGGCAGGTGCTCTCGACTTACGACGGGGACCTCAGGGAACCCGCTCTGGTGGCCTCAGGAAAGGCCAGTCCCCATGCGAGTTCCTCGGGGGCCTCTCGGGATTCCACTCCCGTCGATGCCGGGGCCTAAGACCTTGTGTGGAGTCGGGGCCGGAACCTGAGGATTCCTCTCCTGTGCTGACATGGATCTTGGGGTACTTCTGGAGTCTCCCAAGGGGAGTCAGTCCTCGTCTCGAATGCAGGCATGCACTTGCGCTTTCCTCCAGAGCGGTAGCAGCAGTGTCACGCAGTCCGCCGCGTGGAGCAAAGGATCTATGGTTTCCCTCGAGTCTTTCCCACGAGGCTTTCCCACGAGGCTTTCCCACAGGGCTGTCCCACGTGCACACGTGGTGGGAGTCGATCCTCGGCTTGAACGTCAAGGCAGTGCAGGGAAAACAGGTTCCTCTGGAATGGACTGACACATCTGGGGGACTCTTGGAATGGTGGCACGACCCTGGAGTTCCTCTAGCCTTTCCTGTGGAGAGCGCCTCCACTTGAGATGCGACGGGAACGCCAGGAACTCTTTCCCTACGAAACAGGAAAGGATCCCTCATCTCGAGCTAGGAGGCGGAAACGGGGCTCCCCTGGATGTGTGCGGGACCCTCGTGCTTCCAATCGAGTGGAGACGGGTATGTCGGGGAACTTCTTGAGTTCCAGCAAGGGTGTTAAGGACCCTTTGGAAGTTCCAGTGGTTAGATGTGATTAGCCTCGAGAAGCCTCAGCGGAAATGGGCCTCATGTCGCCTGGAGGGCCAAACCTCCTGGATTTTCTCGAGTGTGGCAGGTGCTCTCGACTTACGACGGGGCCCTCAGGGACCCGCTCTGGTGGCCTCAGGAAAGGCCAGTCCCCATGCGAGTTCCTCGGGGGCCTCTCGGGATTGCTCTCCCATCGATGCCGGTGCCTAAGACCTTGTGTGGAGTAGGGGCCGGGACCTGAGGATTCCTCTCCTGTGCAGACATGGATCTTGGGGTACTTCTGGAGTCTCCCCAGGGGAGTCAGTCCTCGTCTCGAATGCGGGCATGCACTTGCGCTTTCCTCCAGAGCGGTAGCAGCAGTGTCACGCAGTCCGCCGCGTGGAGCAAAGGATCTAAGGTTTTCCCTCGAGTCTTCCCACGAGGCTTTCCCAGGAGGCTTTCCCACAGGGCTGTCCCACGTGCACAAGTGGTGGGAGTCCATCCTCGGTTTCAATGTCAAGGCAGTGCAGGGAAAACAGATTCCTCTGGAATGGACTGACACATCTGGGGGACTCTTGGAATGGTGGCAAGACCCTGGAGTTCCTCTCGCCTTTCCTGCGAGAGCGCCTCCTCTTGAGATGCGACGGGAACGCCGGGAATTCTTTCCCTACGAAACAGGGAAAGGATCCCTGATCTCGAGCTAGGAGGCGGAAACGGGGCTCCCCTGGATGTGTGCGGGAACCTCGTGCTTCCTCTCGAGTGGAGACGGGTATGTCGGGGAACTTCTTGAGTTGCAGCAAGGGTGTGAAGGACCCTTTGGAAGTTCCAGTGGTTAGATGTGATGAGCCTCCAGAAGCCTCAGCGGAAATGGGCCTCATCTCGCCTGGAGGGCAAAACCTCCTGGATTTTCTCGAGTTGCGGCAGGTGCTCTCGACTTACGACGGGGACCTCAGGGACCCGCTCTGGTGGCCTCAGGAAAGGCCAGTCCCCATGCGAGTTCCACGGGGGCCTCTTGGGATTCCTCTCCCGTCGATGCCGGGGCCTAAGACCTTGTGTGGAGTCGGGGCCGGAACCTGAGGATTCCTCTCCAGTGCTGACAGGGATCTCGGGGTACATCTGGAGTCTCCCCAGGGGAGTCAGTCCTTGTCTCGAATGCGGGCATGCACTTGCGCTTTCCTCCAGAGCGGTAGCAGCAGTGTCATGCAGTCCGCCGCGTGGAGCAAAGCATCTATGGTTTTCCCTCGAGTCTTTCCCATGAGGCTTTCGCACAGGGCTTTCCCACATGCACACGTGGTGGGAGTCGATCCTCGGCTTGAACATCAAGGCAGTGCAGGGAAAACAGGTTCCTCTGGAATGGACTGGCACATCTGGGGGACTCTAGGAATGGTGGCACGACCCTGGAGTTCCTCTCGCCTTTCCTGTTGAGAGCTCCTCCTCTTGAGATGCGACGGGAACGACGGGAATTCTTTCCTAACGAAACAGGGAAAAGATCCCTCATCTCGAGCCAGGAGGCGGAAACGGGGCTCCCCTGGATGTGTACGGGACCCTCGTGCTTCCTCTCGAGTGGAGACGGGTATGTCGGGGAACTTCTTGAGTTGCAGCAAGGGTGTGAAGGACCCTTTGGAAGTTCCAGTGGTTAGATGTGATTAGCCTCGAGAAGCCTCAGCGGAAATGAGCCTCATCTCGCCTGGAGGGCAAAACCTCCTGGATTTTCTCGAGTTGCGGCAGGTGCTCTCGACTTACGACGGGGACCTCAGGGACCCGCTTTGGTGGCCTAAGGAAAGCCCAGTCCCCATGCGAGTTCCTCTGGGGCCTCTCAGGATTCCACTCCCGTCGATGCCGGGGCCTAAGACCTTGCGTGGAGTCGGGGCCGGAACCTGAGGATTCCTCTCCAGTGCTGACATGGATCTTGGGGTACTTCTGGAGTCTCCCCAGGGGAGTCAGTCCTCTTCTCGAATGCGGACCTGCACTTGAGCTTTCCTCCAGACCGGTAGCAGCAGTGTCACGCAGTCCGCCGCGTGGAGCAAAGGATCTATGGTTTTCCCACGAGGCTTTCCCACAGGGCTGTCCCACGTGCACACGTGGTGGGAGTCGATCCTCGGCTTGAACGTCAAGGCAGTGCAGGGAAAACAGCTTCCTCTGGAATGGACTGACACATCTGGGGGACTCTTGGAATGGTGGCACGACCCTGGAGTTCCTCTCGCCTTTCCTGTGGAGAGCGCCTCCTCTTGAGATGCGACGGGAACGTCGGGAATTCTTTCCATACGAAACAGGAAAGGATCCCTCATCTCGAGCTAGGAGGCGGAAACGGGGCTCCCCTGGATGTGTGCGGGAACCTCGTGCTTCCTCTCGAGTGGAGACGGGTATGTCGGGGAACTTCTTGAGTTCCAGCAAGGGTGTTAAGGACCCTTTGGAAGTTCCAGTGGTTAGATGTGATTAGCCTCGAGAAGCCTCAGCGGAAATGGGCCTCATGTCGCCTGGAGGGCAAAACCTCCTTGATTTTCTCGAGTTGCGGCAGGTGCTCTCGACTTACGATGGGGACCTCAGGGACCCGCTCTGGTGGCCTCAGGAAAGGCCAGTCCCCATGCGAGTTCCTCGGGGGCCTCTCGGGATTCCTCTCCCGTCGATGCCGGGGCCGAAGACTTTGTGTGGAGTCGGGGTCGGGACCTCGGAATCCTCTCCAGTGCTGACATGGATCTTGGGGTACTTCTGGAGTCCCCCCAGAGGAGTCAGTCCTCGTCTCGAATGCGGGCATGCACTTGCGCTTTCCTCCAGAGCGTAGCAGCAGTGTCACACAGTCCGCCGCGTGGAGCATAGGATCTATGGTTTTCCCTCGAGTCTTTCCCACGAGGCTTTCCCACGAGGCTTTCCCACTGGGCTGTCCCACGTGCACACGTGGTGGGAGTCGATCCTCGGCTTGAATGTCAAGGGAGTGCAGGGAAAACAGGTTCCTCTGGAATGGACTGACACATCTGGGGGACTCTTGGAATGGTGGCACGACCCTGGAATTCCTCTCCGCTTTCCTGTGGAGAGCTCCTCCTCTTGAGATGCGACGGGAACGCCGGGAATTCTTTCCTAAAGAAACAGAGAAAAGATCCCTCATCTCGAGCTAGGAGGCGGAAACGGGGCTCCCCTGGATGTGTGCGGGACCCTCGTGCGTCCTCTCGAGTGGAGACGGGTATGTCGGGGAACTTCTTGAGTTCCAGCAAGGTTGTGAAGGACCCTTTGGAAGTTCCAGTGGTTAGATGTGATTAGCCGCGAGAGGCCTCAGCGGAAATGGGCCTCATCTCGCCTCGAGGGCAAAACCTCCTGGATTTTCTAGAGTTGCGGCAGGTGCTCTCGACTTACGACGGGGACCTCAGGGACCCGCTCTGGTGGCCTCAGGAAAGGCCAGTCCCCATGCGAGTTCCTCGTTGGCCTCTCGGGATTGCTCTCCAGTCGATGCCGGGGCCTAAGACCTTGTGTGGAGTAGGGGCCGGGACCTGAGGATTCCTCTCCAGTGCTGACATGGATCTTGGGGTACTTCTGGAGTCTCCCCAGGGGAGTCAGTCCTCGTCTCGAATGCGGGCATGCACTTGCGCTTTCCTCCAGAGCGGTAGCAGCAGTGTCACGCAGTCCGCCGCGTGGATCAAAGGATCTATGGGTTTCCCTCGAGTGTTTCCCACGAGGCTTTCCCACGAGGCTTTCCCACAGGGCTGTCCCACGTGCACACGTGGTGGGAGTCCATCCTCGGCTTCAACGTCAAGGCAGTGCAGGGAAAACAGATTCCTCTGGAATGGACTGACACATCTGGGGGACTCTTGGAATGGTGGCACGACCCTGGAGTTCCTCTCGCCTTTCCTGTGGAGAGCGCCTCCTCTTGAGATGCGACGGGAATGCCGCGAATTCTTTCCCTAAGAAACAGGGAAAGGATCCCTCATCTCGAGCTAGGAGGCGGAAACGGGGCTCCCCTGGATGTGTGCGGGACCCTCGTGCTTCCTCTCGAGTGGAGACGTGTATGTTGGGGAACTTCTTGAGTTGCAGCAAGGGTGTGAAGGACCCTTTGGAAGTTCCAGTGGTTAGATGTGATGAGCCTCTAGAAGCCTCAGCGGAAATGGGCCTCATCTCGCCTGGAGGGCAAAACCTCCTGGATTTCTCGAGTTGTGGCAGGTGCTCTCTTATTACGACGGGGCCCTCAGGGACCTGCTCTGGTGGCCTCAGGAAAGGCCAGTCCCCATGCGAGTTCCTCGGGGGCCTGTCGGGATTCCTCTCCCGTCGATGCCGGGGCCTAAGACCTTGTGTGGAGTCGGGGCCTGAACCTGAGGATTCCTCTCCAGTGCTGACATGCATCTTGGGGTACCTCTGGAGTCTCCCCCGGGGAGTCAGTCCTCGACTCGAATGCGGGCATGCACTTGCGCTTTCTTCCAGAGCGGTAGCAGCAGTGTCACGCAGTCCGCCGCGTGGAGCAAAGGATCTATGGGTTTCCCTCGAGTCTTTTCCATGAGGCTTTCCCACGAGGCTTTCCCACAGGGCTGTCCCACGTGCACACGTGGTGGGAGTCGATCCTCGGCATGAACGTCATGCAGTGCAGGGAAAACAGGTTCCTCTGGAATGGACTGACACATCTGGTGGACTCTTGGAATGGTGGCACGTCCCTGGAGTTCCTCTCGCCTTTCCTGTGGAGAGCGCCTCCTCTTGAGATGCGACGGAAACGCCAGGAATTTTTTCCCTACGAAACAGGGAAAGGATCCCTCATCTCGAGCTACGAGGTGGAAACGGGACTCCCCTGGATGTGTGCTGGACCCTCGTGCTTCCTCTCGAGTGGAGACGGGTATGTCGGGGAACTTCTTGAGTTGCAGCAAGGGTGTGAAGGACCCTTTTGAAGTTCCAGTGATTAGATGTGATTAGCCTCGAAAAGCCTCAGGGGAAATTGGCCTCATCTCGCCTGGATGGCAAAACCTCCTGGATTTTCTTGAGTTGCGGCAGGTGCTCTCGACTTACGACTGGGCCTTCAGGGATACGCTCCGGTGGCCTCAGGAAAGGCCAGTCCCCATGCGAGTTCCTCGGGGGCCTCTCGGGATTCCTCTCCCGTCGATGCCGGGGCCTAAGACCTTGTGTGGAGTAGGGGCCGGAACCTGAGGATTCCACTCCAGAGCTGACATGGATCTTGGGATACTTCTGGAGTCTCCCCAGGGGAGTCAGTCCTCGTCTCGAATGCGGGCATGCACTTGCGCTTTCCTCCAGAGCGGTAGCAGCAGTGTCACGCAGTCCGTCGCGTGGAGCAAAGGATCTATGGTTTTCCCTCGAGTCTTTCGCACAAGGCTTTCCCACAGGGCTGTCCCACGTGCACACGTGGAGGGAGTCGATCCTCGGCTTGAACGTCAAGGCAGTTCAGGGAAAACAGGTTCCTCTGGAATGGACTGACACATCTGGGGGACTCTTGGAATGGTGGCACGACCCTGGAGTTCCTCTCGCCTTTCCTGTGGAGAGCGCCTCCTCTTGAGATGCGACGGGAACGCCGGGAATTCTTTCCCTACGAAACAGTGAAAAGATCCCTCATCTCGAGCTAGGAGGCGGAAACGGGGCTCCCCTGGATGTGTGCGGGACCCTCGTGCTTCCTCTCGAGTGGAGACGGGTATGTCTGGGAACTTCTTGAGTTGCAGCAAGGGTGTGAAGGACCCTTAGGAAGTTCCAGTGGTTAGATGTGATTAGCCTCGAGAAGCTTCAGCGGAAATGGGCTTCATCTCGCCTGGAGGGCAAAACCTCCTGGATTTTCTTGAGTTGCGGCAGGTGCTCTCGACTTAAGACGGGGACCTCAGGGACCCGCTCTGGTGGCCTCAGGAAAGGCCAGTCCCCATGCGAGTTCCTCGGGTGCCTCTCGGGATTCCTCTCCCATCGATGCCGGGGCCTAAGACCTTGTGTGGAGTCGGGGCCGGAACCTGAGGATTCCTCTCCAGTGCTGACATGGATCTTGGGGTATTTCTGGAGTCTCCCCAGGGGAGTCAGTCCTCGTCTCGAATGCGGGCATGCACTTGCGCTTTCCTCCAGAGCGGTAGCAGCAGTGTCACGCAGTCCGCCGCGTGGAGCAAAGAATCTATGGTTTTCCCTCGAGGCTTTCCCACGAGGCTTTCCCCGAGGCTTTCCCACAGGGCTGTGCCACGTGCACACGTGGTTGGAGTCGATCCTCGGCTTGAACGTCAAGGCAGTGCAGGGAAAACAGCTTCCTCTGGAATGGACTGACACATCTGGGGGACTCTTGGAATGGTGGCACGACCCTGGAGTTCCTCTCGCCTTTCCATTGGAGAGCGCTTCCTCTTGAGATGCCACGGGAACGCCGGGAATTCTTTCCCTACGAAACAGGGAAAGGATCCCTCATCTCGACCTAGGAGGCGGAAATGGGGCTCCCCTGGTTGTGTGCGGGACCCTCGTGCTTCTTCTCGAGTGGAGACGCGTATGTCGGGGAACTTCTTGAGTTGCAGCAAGGCTGTGAAGGACCCTTTGGAAGTTCCAGTGGTTAGATGTGATTAGCCTCGAGCAGCCTCAGCAGAAATGGGCCTCATCTCGCCTGGAGGGCAAAACCTCCTGGATTTTCTCGAGTTGCGGCAGGTGCTCTCGACTTACGATGGGGACCACAGGGACCCGCTCTGGTGGCCTCAGGAAAGGCCAGTCGCCATGCGAGTTCCTCGGGGGCCTCTCGGGATTCCACTCCCGTCGATGCCGGGGCCTAAGACCTTGTGTGGAGTCGGGGCCGGAACCTGAGGATTCCTCTCCTGTGCTGACATGGATCTTGGGGTACTTCTGGAGTCTCCCCAGGGGAGTCAGTCCTCGTCTGGAATGCGGGCATGCACTTGCGCTTTCCTCCAGAGCGGTAGCAGCAGTGTCACGCAGTCCGCCGCGTGGAGCAAAGGATCTATGGTTTCCCTCGAGTCTTTCCCACGAGGCTTTCCCACGAGGCTTTCCCACAGGGCTGTCCCACGTGCACACGTGGTGGGAGTCGATCCTCGGCTTGAACGTCAAGGCAGTGCAGGGAAAACAGGTTCCTCTGGAATGGACTGACACATCTGGGGGACTCTTGGAATGGTGGCACGACCCTGGAGTTCCTCTAGCCTTTCCTGTGGAGAGCGCCTCCACTTGAGATGCGACGGGAACGCCAGGAACTCTTTCCCTACGAAACAGGAAAGGATCCCTCATCTCGAGCTAGGAGGCGGAAACGGGGCTCCCCTGGATGTGTGCGGGACCCTCGTGCTTCCAATCGAGTGGAGACGGGTATGTCGGGGAACTTCTTGAGTTCCAGCAAGGGTGTTAAGGACCCTTTGGAAGTTCCAGTGGTTAGATGTGATTAGCCTCGAGAAGCCTCAGCGGAAATGGGCCTCATGTCGCCTGGAGGGCCAAACCTCCTGGATTTTCTCGAGTGTGGCAGGTGCTCTCGACTTACGACGGGGCCCTCAGGGACCCGCTCTGGTGGCCTCAGGAAAGGCCAGTCCCCATGCGAGTTCCTCGGGGGCCTCTCGGGATTGCTCTCCCATCGATGCCGGTGCCTAAGACCTTGTGTGGAGTAAGGGCCGGGACCTGAGGATTCCTCTCCTGTGCAGACATGGATCTTGGGGTACTTCTGGAGTCTCCCCAGGGGAGTCAGTCCTCGTCTCGAATGCGGGCATGCACTTGCGCTTTCCTCCAGAGCGGTAGCAGCAGTGTCACGCAGTCCGCCGCGTGGAGCAAAGGATCTAAGGTTTTCCCTCGAGTCTTCCCACGAGGCTTTCCCAGGAGGCTTTCCCACAGGGCTGTCCCACGTGCACAAGTGGTGGGAGTCCATCCTCGGTTTCAATGTCAAGGCAGTGCAGGGAAAACAGATTCCTCTGGAATGGACTGACACATCTGGGGGACTCTTGGAATGGTGGCAAGACCCTGGAGTTCCTCTCGCCTTTCCTGCGAGAGCGCCTCCTCTTGAGATGCGACGGGAACGCCGGGAATTCTTTCCCTACGAAACAGGGAAAGGATCCCTGATCTCGAGCTAGGAGGCGGAAACGGGGCTCCCCTGGATGTGTGCGGGAACCTCGTGCTTCCTCTCGAGTGGAGACGGGTATGTCGGGGAACTTCTTGAGTTGCAGCAAGGGTGTGAAGGACCCTTTGGAAGTTCCAGTGGTTAGATGTGATGAGCCTCCAGAAGCCTCAGCGGAAATGGGCCTCATCTCGCCTGGAGGGCAAAACCTCCTGGATTTTCTCGAGTTGCGGCAGGTGCTCTCGACTTACGACGGGGACCTCAGGGACCCGCTCTGGTGGCCTCAGGAAAGGCCAGTCCCCATGCGAGTTCCACGGGGGCCTCTTGGGATTCCTCTCCCGTCGATGCCGGGGCCTAAGACCTTGTGTGGAGTCGGGGCCGGAACCTGAGGATTCCTCTCCAGTGCTGACAGGGATCTCGGGGTACATCTGGAGTCTCCCCAGGGGAGTCAGTCCTTGTCTCGAATGCGGGCATGCACTTGCGCTTTCCTCCAGAGCGGTAGCAGCAGTGTCATGCAGTCCGCCGCGTGGAGCAAAGCATCTATGGTTTTCCCTCGAGTCTTTCCCATGAGGCTTTCGCACAGGGCTTTCCCACATGCACACGTGGTGGGAGTCGATCCTCGGCTTGAACATCAAGGCAGTGCAGGGAAAACAGGTTCCTCTGGAATGGACTGGCACATCTGGGGGACTCTTGGAATGGTGGCACGACCCTGGAGTTCCTCTCGCCTTTCCTGTTGAGAGCTCCTCCTCTTGAGATGCGACGGGAACGACGGGAATTCTTTCCTAACGAAACAGGGAAAAGATCCCTCATCTCGAGCCAGGAGGCGGAAACGGGGCTCCCCTGGATGTGTACGGGACCCTCGTGCTTCCTCTCGAGTGGAGACGGGTATGTCGGGGAACTTCTTGAGTTGCAGCAAGGGTGTGAAGGACCCTTTGGAAGTTCCAGTGGTTAGATGTGATTAGCCTCGAGAAGCCTCAGCGGAAATGAGCCTCATCTCGCCTGGAGGGCAAAACCTCCTGGGTTTTCTCGAGTTGCGGCAGGTGCTCTCGACTTACGACGGGGACCTCAGGGACCCGCTTTGGTGGCCTAAGGAAAGCCCAGTCCCCATGCGAGTTCCTCGGGGGCCTCTCAGGATTCCACTCCCGTCGATGCCGGGGCCTAAGACCTTGCGTGGAGTCGGGGCCGGAACCTGAGGATTCCTCTCCAGTGCTGACATGGATCTTGGGGTACTTCTGGAGTCTCCCCAGGGGAGTCAGTCCTCTTCTCGAATGCGGACATGCACTTGAGCTTTCCTCCAGACCGGTAGCAGCAGTGTCACGCAGTCCGCCGCGTGGAGCAAAGGATCTATGGTTTTCCCACGAGGCTTTCCCACAGGGCTGTCCCACGTGCACACGTGGTGGGAGTCGATCCTCGGCTTGAACGTCAAGGCAGTGCAGGGAAAACAGCTTCCTCTGGAATGGACTGACACATCTGGGGGACTCTTGGAATGGTGGCACGACCCTGGAGTTCCTCTCGCCTTTCCTGTGGAGAGCGCCTCCTCTTGAGATGCGACGGGAACGTCGGGAATTCTTTCCATACGAAACAGGAAAGGATCCCTCATCTCGAGCTAGGAGGCGGAAACGGGGCTCCCCTGGATGTGTGCGGGAACCTCGTGCTTCCTCTCGAGTGGAGACGGGTATGTCGGGGAACTTCTTGAGTTCCAGCAAGGGTGTTAAGGACCCTTTGGAAGTTCCAGTGGTTAGATGTGATTAGCCTCGAGAAGCCTCAGCGGAAATGGGCCTCATGTCGCCTGGAGGGCAAAACCTCCTTGATTTTCTCGAGTTGCGGCAGGTGCTCTCGACTTACGACGGGGACCTCAGGGACCCGCTCTGGTGGCCTCAGGAAAGGCCAGTCCCCATGCGAGTTCCTCGGGGGCATCTCGGGATTCCTCTCCCGTCGATGCCGGGGCCGAAGACTTTGTGTGGAGTCGGGGTCGGGACCTCGGAATCCTCTCCAGTGCTGACATGGATCTTGGGGTACTTCTGGAGTCCCCCCAGAGGAGTCAGTCCTCGTCTCGAATGCGGGCATGCACTTGCGCTTTCCTCCAGAGCGTAGCAGCAGTGTCTCGCAGTCCGCCGCGTGGAGCATAGGATCTATGGTTTTCCCTCGAGTCTTTCCCACGAGGCTTTCCCACGAGGCTTTCCCACTGGGCTGTCCCACGTGCACACGTGGTGGGAGTCGATCCTCGGCTTGAATGTCAAGGGAGTGCAGGGAAAACAGGTTCCTCTGGAATGGACTGACACATCTGGGGGACTCTTGGAATGGTGGCACGACCCTGGAATTCCTCTCCGCTTTCCTGTGGAGAGCTCCTCCTCTTGAGATGCGACGGGAACGCCGGGAATTCTTTCCTAAAGAAACAGAGAAAAGATCCCTCATCTCGAGCTAGGAGGCGTAAACGGGGCTCCCCTGGATGTGTGCGGGACCCTCGTGCTTCCTCTCGAGTGGAGACGGGTATGTCGGGGAACTTCTTGAGTTCCAGCAAGGGTGTGAAGGACCCTTTGGAAGTTCCAGTGGTTAGATGTGATTAGCCGCGAGAGGCCTCAGCGGAAATGGGCCTCATCTCGCCTCGAGGGCAAAACCTCCTGGATTTTCTAGAGTTGCGGCAGGTGCTCTCGACTTACGACGGGGACCTCAGGGACCCGCTCTGGTGGCCTCAGGAAAGGCCAGTCCCCATGCGAGTTCCTCGTTGGCCTCTCGGGATTGCTCTCCAGTCGATGCCGGGGCCTAAGACCTTGTGTGGAGTAGGGGCCGGGACCTGAGGATTCCTCTCCAGTGCTGACATGGATCTTGGGGTACTTCTGGAGTCTCCCCAGTGGAGTCAGTCCTCGTCTCGAATGCGGGCATGCACTTGCGCTTTCCTCCAGAGCGGTAGCAGCAGTGTCACGCAGTCCGCCGCGTGGATCAAAGGATCTATGGGTTTCCCTCGAGTGTTTCCCACGAGGCTTTCCCACGAGGCTTTCCCACAGGGCTGTCCCACGTGCACACGTGGTGGGAGTCCATCCTCGGCTTCAACGTCAAGGCAGTGCAGGGAAAACAGATTCCTCTGGAATGGACTGACACATCTGGGGGACTCTTGGAATGGTGGCACGACCCTGGAGTTCCTCTCGCCTTTCCTGTGGAGAGCGCCTCCTCTTGAGATGCGACGGGAATGCCGCGAATTCTTTCCCTAAGAAACAGGGAAAGGATCCCTCATCTCGAGCTAGGAGGCGGAAACGGGGCTCCCCTGGATGTGTGCGGGACCCTCGTGCTTCCTCTCGAGTGGAGACGTGTATGTTGGGGAACTTCTTGAGTTGCAGCAAGGGTGTGAAGGACCCTTTGGAAGTTCCAGTGGTTAGATGTGATGAGCCTCTAGAAGCCTCAGCGGAAATGGGCCTCATCTCGCGTGGAGGGCAAATCCTCCTGGATTTCTCGAGTTGCGGCAGGTGCTCTCTTATTACGACGGGGCCCTCAGGGACCTGCTCTGGTGGCCTCAGGAAAAGCCAGTCCCCATGCGAGTTCCTCGGGGGCCTGTCGGGATTCCTCTCCCGTCGATGCCGGGGCCTAAGACCTTGTGTGGAGTCGGGGCCTGAACCTGAGGATTCCTCTCCAGTGCTGACATGCATCTTGGGGTACCTCTGGAGTCTCCCCCGGGGAGTCAGTCCTCGACTCGAATGCGGGCATGCACTTGCGCTTTCTTCCAGAGCGGTAGCAGCAGTGTGACGCAGTCCGCCGGGTGGAGCAAAGGATCTATGGGTTTCCCTCGAGTCTTTTCCACGAGGCTTTCCCACGAGGCTTTCCCACAGGGCTGTCCCACGTGCACACGTGGTGGGAGTCGATCCTCGGCATGAACGTCATGCAGTGCAGGGAAAACAGGTTCCTCTGGAATGGACTGACACATCTGGTGGACTCTTGGAATGGTGGCACGTCCCTGGAGTTCCTCTCGCCTTTCCTGTGGAGAGCGCCTCCTCTTGAGATGCGACGGAAACGCCAGGAATTTTTTCCCTACGAAACAGGGAAAGGATCCCTCATCTCGAGCTAGGAGGCGGAAACGGGACTCCCCTGGATGTGTGCTGGACCCTCGTGCTTCCTCTCGAGTGGAGACGGGTATGTCGGGGAACTTCTTGAGTTGCAGCAAGGGTGTGAAGGACCCTTTTGAAGTTCCAGTGATTAGATGTGATTAGCCTCGAAAAGCCTCAGGGGAAATTGGCCTCATCTCGCCTGGTTTGCAAAACCTCCTGTATTTTCTTGAGTTGCGGCAGGTGCTCTCGACTTACGACTGGGCCTTCAGGGATACGCTCCGGTGGCCTCAGGAAAGGCCAGTCCCCATGCGAGTTCCTCGGGGGCCTCTCGGGATTCCTCTCCCGTCGATGCCGGGGCCTAAGACCTTGTGTGGAGTAGGGGCCGGAACCTGAGGATTCCACTCCAGAGCTGACATGGATCTTGGGATACTTCTGGAGTCTCCCCAGGGGAGTCAGTCCTCGTCTCGAATGCGGGCATGCACTTGCGCTTTCCTCCAGAGCGGTAGCAGCAGTGTCACGCAGTCCGCCGCGTGGAGCAAAGGATCTATGGTTTTCCCTCGAGTCTTTCGCACGAGGCTTTCCCACAGGGCTGTCCCACGTGCACACGTGGAGGGAGTCGATCCTCGGCTTGAACGTCAAGGCAGTTCAGGGAAAACAGGTTCCTCTGGAATGGACTGACACATCTGGGGGACTCTTGGAATGGTGGCACGACCCTGGAGTTCCTCTCGCCTTTCCTGTGGAGAGCGCCTCCTCTTGAGATGCGACGGGAACGCCGGGAATTCTTTCCCTACGAAACAGTGAAAAGATCCCTCATCTCGAGCTAGGAGGCGGAAACGGGGCTCCCCTGGATGTGTGCGGGACCCTCGTGCTTCCTCTCGAGTGGAGACGGGTATGTCTGGGAACTTCTTGAGTTGCAGCAAGGGTGTGAAGGACCCTTAGGAAGTTCCAGTGGTTAGATGTGATTAGCCTCGAGAAGCTTCAGCGGAAATGGGCTTCATCTCGCCTGGAGGGCAAAACCTCCTGGATTTTCTTGAGTTGCGGCAGGTGCTCTCGACTTAAGACGGGGACCTCAGGGACCCGCTCTGGTGGCCTCAGGAAAGGCCAGTCCCCATGCGAGTTCCTCGGGTGCCTCTCGGGATTCCTCTTCCATCGATGCCGGGGCCTAAGACCTTGTGTGGAGTCGGGGCCGGAACCTGAGGATTCCTCTCCAGTGCTGACATGGATCTTGGGGTATTTCTGGAGTCTCCCCAGGGGAGTCAGTCCTCGTCTCGAATGCGGGCATGCACTTGCGCTGTCCTCCAGAGCGGTAGCAGCAGTGTCACGCAGTCCGCCGCGTGGAGCAAAGAATCTATGGTTTTCCCTCGAGGCTTTCCCACGAGGCTTTCCCCGAGGCTTTCCCACAGGGCTGTGCCACGTGCACACGTGGTTGGAGTCGATCCTCGGCTTGAACGTCAAGGCAGTGCAGGGAAAACAGCTTCCTCTGGAATGGACTGACACATCTGGGGGACTCTTGGAATGGTGGCACGACCCTGGAGTTCCTCTCGCCTTTCCTTTGGAGAGCGCTTCCTCTTGAGATGCCACGGGAACGCCGGGAATTCTTTCCCTACGAAACAGGGAAAGGATCCCACATCTCGACCTAGGAGGCGGAAATGGGGCTCCCCTGGTTGTGTGCGGGACCCTCGTGCTTCTTCTCGAGTGGAGACGGGTATGTTGGGGTACTTCTTGAGTTGCAGCAAGGCTGTGAAGGACCCTTTGGAAGTTCCAGTGGTTAGATGTGATTAGCCTCGAGCAGCCTCAGCAGAAATGGGCCTCATCTCGCCTGGAGGGCAAAACCTCCTGGATTTTCTCGAGTTGCGGCAGGTGCTCTCGACTTACGATGGGGACCACAGGGACCCGCTCTGGTGGCCTCAGGAAAGGCCAGTCGCCATGCGAGTTCCTCGGGGGCCTCTCGGGATTCTTCTCCCGTCGATGCCGGGGCCTAAGACCTTGTGTGGAGTCGGGACTGGAACCTGAGGATTCCTCTTCAGTGATGACTTGGATCTTGGGGTACTCCTGGAGTCTCCCAGGGGAGTCAGTCCTCCTCTCGAATGCGGGCATGCACTTGCACTTTCTACCAGAGCGATATCAGCAGTGTCACGCAGTCTGCCGCGTGGATCAAAGGATCTATGGTTTTCCCTCCAGGCTTTCCCACGAGGCTTTCTCACGAGGCTTTCCCACAGGGCTGTCCCACGTGCCACCGTGGTGGGAGTCGATCCTCGGCATGAACGTCGAGGCAGTGCAGGGAAAATACGTTCCTCTGGAATGGACTGACACATCTGGGTGACTCTTGGAATTGTGGCACGACCCTGGAGTTCCTCTCGCCTTTCCAGTGGAGAGCGCCACCTCTTGAGATGTGACGGGAACGCCGGGAATTCTTTCCCTACGAAACAGGGAAAGGATCCCTCATCTCGAGCTAGGACGCGGAAACGGGGCTCCCCTGGATGTGTGCGGGACCCTCGTGCTACCTCTCGAGCGGAGACGGGTATGTCGGGGAACTTCTTGAGTTGCAGCAAGGGTGTGAAGGACCCTTTGGAAGTGCCAGTGGTTAGATGTGATTAGCCTCGAGAAGCCTCAGCGGAAATGGGCCTCATCTCGCCTGGAGGGCAAAACCTCCTGGATTTTCTCGAGTTGCGGCAGGTGCTCTCGACTTACGACGGGGACATCAGGGACCCGCTCTGGTGGCCTCAGGAAAGTCCAGTCCCCATGCGAGTTCCTCGGTGGCCTCTCGGGATTCATCTCCCATCGATGCCGGGGCCTAAGACCTTGTGTGGAGTCGGGGCCGGAACCTGAGGATTCCTCTCCAGTGCTGACATGGATCGTGGGTTAGTTCTGGAGTCTCCCCAGGGGAGTCAGTCTTCGTCTCGAATGCGGGCATGCACTTGCGCTTTCCTCCAGAGCGGTAGCAGCAGTGTCACGCAGGCCACCACGTGGATCAAGGGATCTATGGCTTTCCCTCCAGGCTTTCCCACGAGGCTTTCCCACAGGGCTGTCCCACCTGTCACCGTGGTGGGAGTCGATCCTCTGCATGAACGTCGAGGCAGTGCACGGAAAACAGGTTCCTCTGGAATGGACTGACACATCTGGGGGACTCTTGGAATGGTGGCACGACCCTGGAGTTCCTCTCGCCTTTCCTTTGGAGAGCGCCTCCTCTTGAGATGCGACGGAACCGCCGGCAATTCTTTCCCTACGAAACAGGGAAAGGATCCCTCATCTCGAGCTAGGAGGTGGAAACGGGGCTCCCCTGGATGTGTGCGGGACCCCACGTGCTTCCTCTCGAGTGGAGACCGGTATATCGGGAAACTTCTTGAGTTGCAGCAAGGGTGTGAAGGACCCTTTGGAAGTTCCATTGGTTAGATGTGATTAGCCTTGAGAAGCCTCAGCGGAAATGGGCCTCATCTCGCCTGGAGAGCAAAACCTCCTGGATTTTCTCGAGTTGTGGCAGGTGCTCTCGACTTACGACGGGGACCTCAGGGACCCGCTCTGGTGGCCTCAGGAAAGGCCAGTCCCCATGCGAGTTCCTCGGGGGCCTCTCGGGATTACTCTCCCGTCGATGCCGGGGCCTAAGACCTTGTGTGGAGTCGGGGCCGGAACCTGAGGATTCCTCTCCAGTGCTGACATGGATCTTGGGGTACTTCTGGAGTCTCCCCAGGGGAGTCAGTCCTCGTCTGGAATGCGGGCATGCCCTTGTGCTTTCCTCCAGAGCGGTAGCAGCAGTGTCACGCAGTCCGCCGCGTGGATCAAAGGATCTATGGTTTTCCCTGGAGTCTTCCCACGAGGCTTTTCCACAGGGCTGTCCCACGTGCACATGTGGTGGGAGTCGATCCTCGGCTTCAACGTCAAGGCAGTGCAGGGAACACAGATTCCTCTGGAATGGACTGACACATCTGGGGTCTCTTGGAATGGTGGCACGACCCTGGAGTTCCTCTCGCCTTTCCTGTGGAGAGCGCCTCCTCTTGAGATGCGACGGGAACGCCGGGAATTCTTTCCCTACGAAACAGGGAAAGGATCCCTCATCTCGAGCGAGGAGGCGGAAACGGGGCTCCCCTGGATGTGTGCGGGACCCCACGTGCTTCCTCTCGAGTGGAGACGGGTATGTCGGGGAACTTCTTGAGTTGCAGCAAGGGTGTGAAGGACCCTTTGGAAGTTCCAGTGGTTAGATGTGATGAGCCTCGAGAAGCCTCAGCGGAAATGGGCCTCATCTCCCCTGGAGGGCAAAACCTCCTGGATTTTCTCGAGTGTGGCAGGTGCTCTCGACTTACGACGGGGACCTCAGGGACCCGCTCTGGTGGCCTCAGGAAAGGCCAGTCCCCATGTGAGTTCCTCGGGGGCCTCTCGGGACACCTCTCCCGTCGATGCCGGGGCCTAAGACCTTGTGTGGAGTCGGGGCCGGAACCTGAGGATTCCTCTCCAGTGCTGACATGGATCTTGAGGTACTTCGGGAGTCTCCCCAGTGGAGTCAGTCCTCGTCTCGAATGCGGGCATGCACTTGCGCTTTCCTCCAGAGCGGTAGCAGCAGTATCATGCAGTCCGCCGCGTGGAGCAAAGGATCTATGGTTTTCCCTCGAGTCTTTCCCACAAGGCTTTCCCAAGAGGCTTTCCCACAGGGCTGTGCTACGTGCACACGTGGTGGGAGTCGATCCTCGGCTTGAACGTCAAGAGAGTGCAGGGAAAACAGGTTCTTCTGGAATGGATTGACACATCTGGGGGACTCTTGGAATGGTGGCACGACCCTGGAGTTCCTCTCGCCTTTCCTGTGGAGGGCGCCTCCTCTTGAGATGCGACGGGAACGCCGGGAATTCTTTCCCTACGAAACAGGGAAAGGATCCCTCATCTCGAGCTAGGAGGCGGAATCGGGGCTCCCCTGGATGTGTGCGGGACCCTCGTGCTCCCTCTCGAGTGGAGACGTGTATGTCGGGGAACTTCTTGAGTTGCAGCAAGGGTGTGAAGGACCCTTTGGAAGTTCCAGTGGTTAGATGTGATTAGCCTCGAGAAGCCTCAGCGGAAATGGGCCTCATCTCGCCTGGAGAGCAAAACCTCCTGGATTTTCTCGAGTTGCGGCAGGTGCTCTCGACTTACGACGGGAACCTCAGGGACCCGCTCTGGTGGCCTCAGGAAAGGCCAGTCCCCATGCGAGTTCCTCGGGGGCCTCTTGGGATTCCTCTCCCGTCGATGCCGGGGCCTAAGACCTTGTGTGGAGTCGGGGCCGGAACCTGAGGATTCCTCTCCAGTGCTCACAGGGATCTTGGGGTAATTCTTGAGTCTCCCCAGGGAGTCAGTCCTTGTCTCGAATGCGGGCATGCACTTGCGCTTTCCTCCAGAGCGGTAGCAGCAGTGTCATGCAATCCGCCGCGTGGAGCAAAGGATCTATGGTTTTCCCACGAGGCTTTCCCACAGGGCTGTCCCACGTGCACACGTGGTGGGAGTCGATCCTCGGCTTGAACGTCAAGGCAGTGCAGGTAAAACAGGTTCCTGTGGAATGGACTGACACATCTGGGGGACTCTTGGTATGGTGGCACGACCCTGGAGTTCCTCTAGCCTTTCCTGTGGAGAGCGCCTCCTCTTGATATGCGACGGGAACGCCAGGAACTCTTTCCCTACGAAACAGGAAAGGATCCCTCATCTCGAGCTAGGAGGCGGAAACGGGGCTCCCCTGGATGTGTGCGGGACCCTCGTGCTTCCTCTCGAGTGGAGACGGGTATGTCGGGGAACTTCTTGAGTTGCAGCAAGGGTGTGAAGGTCCCTTTGGAAGTTCCAGTGGTTAGATGTGATTAGCCTCGAGAAGCCTCAGCGGAAATGGGCCTCATCTCGCCTGGAGGGCAAAACCTCCTGGATTTTCTCGAGTTGCGGCAGGTGCTCTCGACTTACGACGGGGACCTCAGGAACCCGCTCTGGTGGCCTCAGGAAAGGCCAGTCCCCATGCGAGTTCCTCGGGGGCCTCTTGGGATTGCTCTCCCATCGATGCCGGGGCCTAAGACCTTGTGTGGAGTCGGGGCCGGAACCTGAGGATTCCTCTCCTGTGCTGACATGGATCTTGGGGTACTTCTGGAGTCTCCCCAGGGGAGTCAGTCCTCGTCTCGAATGCGGGCATGCACTTGCGCTTTCCTCCAGAGCGGTAGCAGCAGTGTCACGCAGTCCGCCGCGTGGAGCAAAGGATCTATGGTTTCCCTCGAGTCTTTCCCACGAGGCTTTCCCACGAGGCTTTCCCACAGGGCTGTCCCACGTGCACACGTGGTGGGAGTCGATCCTCGGCTTGAACGTCAAGGCAGTGCAGGGAAAACAGGTTCCTCTGGAATGGACTGACACATCTGGGGGACTCTTGGAATGGTGGCACGACCCTGGAGTTCCTCTCGCCTTTCCTGTGGAGAGCGCCTCCACTTGAGATGCGACGGGAACGCCAGGAACTCTTTCCCTACGAAACAGGAAAGGATCCCTCATCTCGAGCTAGGAGGCGGAAACGGGGCTCCCCTGGATGTGTGCGGGACCCTCGTGCTTCCAATCGAGTGGAGACGGGTATGTCGGGGAACTTCTTGAGTTCCAGCAAGGGTGTTAAGGACCCTTTGGAAGTTCCAGTGGTTAGATGTGATTAGCCTCGAGAAGCCTCAGCGGAAATGGGCCTCATGTCGCCTGGAGGGCCAAACCTCCTGGATTTTCTCGAGTGTGGCAGGTGCTCTCGACTTACGACGGGGCCCTCAGGGACACGCTCTGGTGGCCTCAGGAAAGGCCAGTCCCCATGCGAGTTCCTCGGGTGCCTCTCGGGATTCCTCTCCCATCGATGCCGGGGCCTAAGACCTTGTGTGGAGTCGGGGCCGGAACCTGAGGATTCCTCTCCAGTGCTGACATGGATCTTGGGGTATTTCTGGAGTCTCCCCAGGGGAGTCAGTCCTCGTCTCGAATGCGGGCATGCACTTGCGCTTTCCTCCAGAGCGGTAGCAGCAGTGTCACGCAGTCCGCCGCGTGGAGCAAAGAATCTATGGTTTTCCCTCGAGGCTTTCCCACGAGGCTTTCCCCGAGGCTTTCCCACAGGGCTGTGCCACGTGCACACGTGGTTGGAGTCGATCCTCGGCTTGAACGTCAAGGCAGTGCAGGGAAAACAGCTTCCTCTGGAATGGACTGACACATCTGGGGGACTCTTGGAATGGTGGCACGACCCTGGAGTTCCTCTCGCCTTTCCATTGGAGAGCGCTTCCTCTTGAGATGCCACAGGAACGCCGGGAATTCTTTCCCTACGAAACAGGGAAAGGATCCCTCATCTCGACCTAGGAGGCGGAAATGGGGCTCCCCTGGTTGTGTGCGGGACCCTCGTGCTTCTTCTCGAGTGGAGACGCGTATGTCGGGGAACTTCTTGAGTTGCAGCAAGGCTGTGAAGGACCCTTTGGAAGTTCCAGTGGTTAGATGTGATTAGCCTCGAGCAGCCTCAGCAGAAATGGGCCTCATCTCGCCTGGAGGGCAAAACCTCCTGGATTTTCTCGAGTTGCGGCAGGTGCTCTCGACTTACGATGGGGACCACAGGGACCCGCTCTGGTGGCCTCAGGAAAGGCCAGTCGCCATGCGAGTTCCTCGGGGGCCTCTCGGGATTCCACTCCCGTCGATGCCGGGGCCTAAGACCTTGTGTGGAGTCGGGGCCGGAACCTGAGGATTCCTCTCCTGTGCTGACATGGATCTTGGGGTACTTCTGGAGTCTCCCCAGGGGAGTCAGTCCTCGTCTCGAATGCGGGCATGCACTTGCGCTTTCCTCCAGAGCGGTAGCAGCAGTGTCACGCAGTCCGCCGCGTGGAGCAAAGGATCTATGGTTTCCCTCGAGTCTTTCCCACGAGGCTTTCCCACGAGGCTTTCCCACAGGGCTGTCCCACGTGCACACGTGGTGGGAGTCGATCCTCGGCTTGAACGTCAAGGCAGTGCAGGGAAAACAGGTTCCTCTGGAATGGACTGACACATCTGGGGGACTCTTGGAATGGTGGCACGACCCTGGAGTTCCTCTAGCCTTTCCTGTGGAGAGCGCCTCCACTTGAGATGCGACGGGAACGCCAGGAACTCTTTCCCTACGAAACAGGAAAGGATCCCTCATCTCGAGCTAGGAGGCGGAAACGGGGCTCCCCTGGATGTGTGCGGGACCCTCGTGCTTCCAATCGAGTGGAGACGGGTATGTCGGGGAACTTCTTGAGTTCCAGCAAGGGTGTTAAGGACCCTTTGGAAGTTCCAGTGGTTAGATGTGATTAGCCTCGAGAAGCCTCAGCGGAAATGGGCCTCATGTCGCCTGGAGGGCCAAACCTCCTGGATTTTCTCGAGTGTGGCAGGTGCTCTCGACTTACGACGGGGCCCTCAGGGACCCGCTCTGGTGGCCTCAGGAAAGGCCAGTCCCCATGCGAGTTCCTCGGGGGCCTCTCGGGATTGCTCTCCCATCGATGCCGGTGCCTAAGACCTTGTGTGGAGTAGGGGCCGGGACCTGAGGATTCCTCTCCTGTGCAGACATGGATCTTGGGGTACTTCTGGAGTCTCCCCAGGGGAGTCAGTCCTCGTCTCGAATGCGGGCATGCACTTGCGCTTTCCTCCAGAGCGGTAGCAGCAGTGTCACGCAGTCCGCCGCGTGGAGCAAAGGATCTAAGGTTTTCCCTCGAGTCTTCCCACGAGGCTTTCCCAGGAGGCTTTCCCACAGGGCTGTCCCACGTGCACAAGTGGTGGGAGTCCATCCTCGGTTTCAATGTCAAGGCAGTGCAGGGAAAACAGATTCCTCTGGAATGGACTGACACATCTGGGGGACTCTTGGAATGGTGGCAAGACCCTGGAGTTCCTCTCGCCTTTCCTGCGAGAGCGCCTCCTCTTGAGATGCGACGGGAACGCCGGGAATTCTTTCCCTACGAAACAGGGAAAGGATCCCTGATCTCGAGCTAGGAGGCGGAAACGGGGCTCCCCTGGATGTGTGCGGGAACCTCGTGCTTCCTCTCGAGTGGAGACGGGTATGTCGGGGAACTTCTTGAGTTGCAGCAAGGGTGTGAAGGACCCTTTGGAAGTTCCAGTGGTTAGATGTGATGAGCCTCCAGAAGCCTCAGCGGAAATGGGCCTCATGTCGCCTGGAGGGCCAAACCTCCTGGATTTTCTCGAGTGTGGCAGGTGCTCTCGACTTACGACGGGGCCCTCAGGGACCCGCTCTGGTGGCCTCAGGAAAGGCCAGTCCCCATGCGAGTTCCTCGGGGGCCTCTCGGGATTGCTCTCCCATCGATGCCGGTGCCTAAGACCTTGTGTGGAGTAGGGGCCGGGACCTGAGGATTCCTCTCCTGTGCAGACATGGATCTTGGGGTACTTCTGGAGTCTCCCCAGGGGAGTCAGTCCTCGTCTCGAATGCGGGCATGCACTTGCGCTTTCCTCCAGAGCGGTAGCAGCAGTGTCACGCAGTCCGCCGCGTGGAGCAAAGGATCTAAGGTTTTCCCTCGAGTCTTCCCACGAGGCTTTCCCAGGAGGCTTTCCCACAGGGCTGTCCCACGTGCACAAGTGGTGGGAGTCCATCCTCGGTTTCAATGTCAAGGCAGTGCAGGGAAAACAGATTCCTCTGGAATGGACTGACACATCTGGGGGACTCTTGGAATGGTGGCAAGACCCTGGAGTTCCTCTCGCCTTTCCTGCGAGAGCGCCTCCTCTTGAGATGCGACGGGAACGCCGGGAATTCTTTCCCTACGAAACAGGGAAAGGATCCCTGATCTCGAGCTAGGAGGCGGAAACGGGGCTCCCCTGGATGTGTGCGGGAACCTCGTGCTTCCTCTCGAGTGGAGACGGGTATGTCGGGGAACTTCTTGAGTTGCAGCAAGGGTGTGAAGGACCCTTTGGAAGTTCCAGTGGTTAGATGTGATGAGCCTCCAGAAGCCTCAGCGGAAATGGGCCTCATCTCGCCTGGAGGGCAAAACCTCCTGGATTTTCTCGAGTTGCGGCAGGTGCTCTCGACTTACGACGGGGACCTCAGGGACCCGCTCTGGTGGCCTCAGGAAAGGCCAGTCCCCATGCGAGTTCCACGGGGGCCTCTTGGGATTCCTCTCCCGTCGATGCCGGGGCCTAAGACCTTGTGTGGAGTCGGGGCCGGAACCTGAGGATTCCTCTCCAGTGCTGACAGGGATCTCGGGGTACATCTGGAGTCTCCCCAGGGGAGTCAGTCCTTGTCTCGAATGCGGGCATGCACTTGCGCTTTCCTCCAGAGCGGTAGCAGCAGTGTCATGCAGTCCGCCGCGTGGAGCAAAGCATCTATGGTTTTCCCTCGAGTCTTTCCCATGAGGCTTTCGCACAGGGCTTTCCCACATGCACACGTGGTGGGAGTCGATCCTCGGCTTGAACATCAAGGCAGTGCAGGGAAAACAGGTTCCTCTGGAATGGACTGGCACATCTGGGGGACTCTTGGAATGGTGGCACGACCCTGGAGTTCCTCTCGCCTTTCCTGTTGAGAGCTCCTCCTCTTGAGATGCGACGGGAACGACGGGAATTCTTTCCTAACGAAACAGGGAAAAGATCCCTCATCTCGAGCCAGGAGGCGGAAACGGGGCTCCCCTGGATGTGTACGGGACCCTCGTGCTTCCTCTCGAGTGGAGACGGGTATGTCGGGGAACTTCTTGAGTTGCAGCAAGGGTGTGAAGGACCCTTTGGAAGTTCCAGTGGTTAGATGTGATTAGCCTCGAGAAGCCTCAGCGGAAATGAGCCTCATCTCGCCTGGAGGGCAAAACCTCCTGGATTTTCTCGAGTTGCGGCAGGTGCTCTCGACTTACGACGGGGACCTCAGGGACCCGCTTTGGTGGCCTAAGGAAAGCCCAGTCCCCATGCGAGTTCCTCGGGGGCCTCTCAGGATTCCACTCCCGTCGATGCCGGGGCCTAAGACCTTGCGTGGAGTCGGGGCCGGAACCTGAGGATTCCTCTCCAGTGCTGACATGGATCTTGGGGTACTTCTGGAGTCTCCCCAGGGGAGTCAGTCCTCTTCTCGAATGCGGACATGCACTTGAGCTTTCCTCCAGACCGGTAGCAGCAGTGTCACGCAGTCCGCCGCGTGGAGCAAAGGATCTATGGTTTTCCCACGAGGCTTTCCCACAGGGCTGTCCCACGTGCACACGTGGTGGGAGTCGATCCTCGGCTTGAACGTCAAGGCAGTGCAGGGAAAACAGCTTCCTCTGGAATGGACTGACACATCTGGGGGACTCTTGGAATGGTGGCACGACCCTGGAGTTCCTCTCGCCTTTCCTGTGGAGAGCGCCTCCTCTTGAGATGCGACGGGAACGTCGGGAATTCTTTCCATACGAAACAGGAAAGGATCCCTCATCTCGAGCTAGGAGGCGGAAACGGGGCTCCCCTGGATGTGTGCGGGAACCTCGTGCTTCCTCTCGAGTGGAGACGGGTATGTCGGGGAACTTCTTGAGTTCCAGCAAGGGTGTTAAGGACCCTTTGGAAGTTCCAGTGGTTAGATGTGATTAGCCTCGAGAAGCCTCAGCGGAAATGGGCCTCATGTCGCCTGGAGGGCAAAACCTCCTTAATTTTCTCGAGTTGCGGCAGGTGCTCTCGACTTACGACGGGGACCTCAGGGACCCGCTCTGGTGGCCTCAGGAAAGGCCAGTCCCCATGCGAGTTCCTCGGGGGCCTCTCGGGATTCCTCTCCCGTCGATGCCGGGGCCGAAGACTTTGTGTGGAGTCGGGGTCGGGACCTCGGAATCCTCTCCAGTGCTGACATGGATCTTGGGGTACTTCTGGAGTCCCCCCAGAGGAGTCAGTCCTCGTCTCGAATGCGGGCATGCACTTGCGCTTTCCTCCAGAGCGTAGCAGCAGTGTCACGCAGTCCGCCGCGTGGAGCATAGGATCTATGGTTTTCCCTCGAGTCTTTCCCACGAGGCTTTCCCACGAGGCTTTCCCACTGGGCTGTCCCACGTGCACACGTGGTGGGAGTCGATCCTCGGCTTGAATTTCAAGGGAGTGCATGGAAAACAGGTTCCTCTGGAATGGACTGACACATCTGGGGGACTCTTGGAATGGTGGCACGACCCTGGAATTCCTCTCCGCTTTCCTGTGGAGAGCTCCTCCTCTTGAGATGCGACGGGAACGCCGGGAATTCTTTCCTAAAGAAACAGAGAAAAGATCCCTCATCTTGAGCTAGGAGGCGGAAACGGGGCTCCCCTGGATGTGTGCGGGACCCTCGTGCTTCCTCTCGAGTGGAGACGGGTATGTCGGGGAACTTCTTGAGTTCCAGCAAGGGTGTGAAGGACCCTTTGGAAGTTCCAGTGGTTAGATGTGATTAGCCGCGAGAGGCCTCAGCGGAAATGGGCCTCATCTCGCCTCGAGGGCAAAACCTCCTGGATTTTCTAGAGTTGCGGCAGGTGCTCTCGACTTACGACGGGGACCTCAGGGACCCGCTCTGGTGGCCTCAGGAAAGGCCAGTCCCCATGCGAGTTCCTCGTTGGCCTCTCGGGATTGCTCTCCAGTCGATGCCGGGGCCTAAGACCTTGTGTGGAGTAGGGGCCGGGACCTGAGGATTCCTCTCCAGTGCTGACATGGATCTTGGGGTACTTCTGGAGTCTCCCCAGGGGAGTCAGTCCTCGTCTCGAATGCGGGCATGCACTTGCGCTTTCCTCCAGAGCGGTAGCAGCAGTGTCACGCAGTCCGCCGCGTGGATCAAAGGATCTATGGGTTTCCCTCGAGTGTTTCCCACGAGGCTTTCCCACGAGGCTTTCCCACAGGGCTGTCCCACGTGCACACGTGGTGGGAGTCCATCCTCGGCTTCAACGTCAAGGCAGTGCAGGGAAAACAGATTCCTCTGGAATGGACTGACACATCTGGGGGACTCTTGGAATGGTGGCACGACCCTGGAGTTCCTCTCGCCTTTCCTGTGGAGAGCGCCTCCTCTTGAGATGCGACGGGAATGCCGCGAATTCTTTCCCTAAGAAACAGGGAAAGGATCCCTCATCTCGAGCTAGGAGGCGGAAACGGGGCTCCCCTGGATGTATGCGGGACCCTCGTGCTTCCTCTCGAGTGGAGACGTGTATGTTGGGGAACTTCTTGAGTTGCAGCAAGGGTGTGAAGGACCCTTTGGAAGTTCCAGTGGTTAGATGTGATGAGCCTCTAGAAGCCTCAGCGGAAATGGGCCTCATCTCGCCTGGAGGGCAAAACCTCCTGGATTTCTCGAGTTGCGGCAGGTGCTCTCTTATTACGACGGGGCCCTCAGGGACCTGCTCTGGTGGCCTCAGGAAAAGCCAGTCCCCATGCGAGTTCCTCGGGGGCCTGTCGGGATTCCTCTCCCGTCGATGCCGGGGCCTAAGACCTTGTGTGGAGTCGGGGCCTGAACCTGAGGATTCCTCTCCAGTGCTGACATGCATCTTGGGGTACCTCTGGAGTCTCCCCCGGGGAGTCAGTCCTCGACTCGAATGCGGGCATGCACTTGCGCTTTCTTCCAGAGCGGTAGCAGCAGTGTGACGCAGTCCGCCGGGTGGAGCAAAGGATCTATGGGTTTCCCTCGAGTCTTTTCCACGAGGCTTTCCCACGAGGCTTTCCCACAGGGCTGTCCCACGTGCACACGTGGTGGGAGTCGATCCTCGGCATGAACGTCATGCAGTGCAGGGAAAACAGGTTCCTCTGGAATGGACTGACACATCTGGTGGACTCTTGGAATGGTGGCACGTCCCTGGAGTTCCTCTCGCCTTTCCTGTGGAGAGCGCCTCCTCTTGAGATGCGACGGAAACGCCAGGAATTTTTTCCCTACGAAACAGGGAAAGGATCCCTCATCTCGAGCTAGGAGGCGGAAACGGGACTCCCCTGGATGTGTGCTGGACCCTCGTGCTTCCTCTCGAGTGGAGACGGGTATGTCGGGGAACTTCTTGAGTTGCAGCAAGGGTGTGAAGGACCCTTTTGAAGTTCCAGTGATTAGATGTGATTAGCCTCGAAAAGCCTCAGGGGAAATTGGCCTCATCTCGCCTGGTTTGCAAAACCTCCTGTATTTTCTTGAGTTGCGGCAGGTGCTCTCGACTTACGACTGGGCCTTCAGGGATACGCTCCGGTGGCCTCAGGAAAGGCCAGTCCCCATGCGAGTTCCTCGGGGGCCTCTCGGGATTCCTCTCCCGTCGATGCCGGGGCCTAAGACCTTGTGTGGAGTAGGGGCCGGAACCTGAGGATTCCACTCCAGAGCTGACATGGATCTTGGGATACTTCTGGAGTCTCCCCAGGGGAGTCAGTCCTCGTCTCGAATGCGGGCATGCACTTGCGCTTTCCTCCAGAGCGGTAGCAGCAGTGTCACGCAGTCCGCCGCGTGGAGCAAAGGATCTATGGTTTTCCCTCGAGTCTTTCGCACGAGGCTTTCCCACAGGGCTGTCCCACGTGCACACGTGGAGGGAGTCGATCCTCGGCTTGAACGTCAAGGCAGTTCAGGGAAAACAGGTTCCTCTGGAATGGACTGACACATCTGGGGGACTCTTGGAATGGTGGCACGACCCTGGAGTTCCTCTCGCCTTTCCTGTGGAGAGCGCCTCCTCTTGAGATGCGACGGGAACGCCGGGAATTCTTTCCCTACGAAACAGTGAAAAGATCCCTCATCTCGAGCTAGGAGGCGGAAACGGGGCTCCCCTGGATGTGTGCGGGACCCTCGTGCTTCCTCTCGAGTGGAGACGGGTATGTCTGGGAACTTCTTGAGTTGCAGCAAGGGTGTGAAGGACCCTTAGGAAGTTCCAGTGGTTAGATGTGATTAGCCTCGAGAAGCTTCAGCGGAAATGGGCTTCATCTCGCCTGGAGGGCAAAACCTCCTGGATTTTCTTGAGTTGCGGCAGGTGCTCTCGACTTAAGACGGGGACCTCAGGGACCCGCTCTGGTGGCCTCAGGAAAGGCCAGTCCCCATGCGAGTTCCTCGGGTGCCTCTCGGGATTCCTCTTCCATCGATGCCGGGGCCTAAGACCTTGTGTGGAGTCGGGGCCGGAACCTGAGGATTCCTCTCCAGTGCTGACATGGATCTTGGGGTATTTCTGGAGTCTCCCCAGGGGAGTCAGTCCTCGTCTCGAATGCGGGCATGCACTTGCGCTGTCCTCCAGAGCGGTAGCAGCAGTGTCACGCAGTCCGCCGCGTGGAGCAAAGAATCTATGGTTTTCCCTCGAGGCTTTCCCACGAGGCTTTCCCCGAGGCTTTCCCACAGGGCTGTGCCACGTGCACACGTGGTTGGAGTCGATCCTCGGCTTGAACGTCAAGGCAGTGCAGGGAAAACAGCTTCCTCTGGAATGGACTGACACATCTGGGGGACTCTTGGAATGGTGGCACGACCCTGGAGTTCCTCTCGCCTTTCCTTTGGAGAGCGCTTCCTCTTGAGATGCCACGGGAACGCCGGGAATTCTTTCCCTAGGAAACAGGGAAAGGATCCCTCATCTCGACCTAGGAGGCGGAAATGGGGCTCCCCTGGATGTGTGCGGGACCCTCGTGCTTCTTCTCGAGTGGAGACGGGTATGTTGGGGAACTTCTTGAGTTGCAGCAAGGCTGTGAAGGACCCTTTGGAAGTTCCAGTGGTTAGATGTGATTAGCCTCGAGCAGCCTCAGCAGAAATGGGCCTCATCTCGCCTGGAGGGCAAAACCTCCTGGATTTTCTCGAGTTGCGGCAGGTGCTCTCGACTTACGATGGGGACCACAGGGACCCGCTCTGGTGGCCTCAGGAAAGGCCAGTCGCCATGCGAGTTCCTCGGGGGCCTCTCGGGATTCTTCTCCCGTCGATGCCGGGGCCTAAGACCTTGTGTGGAGTCGGGACTGGAACCTGAGGATTCCTCTTCAGTGATGACTTGGATCTTGGGGTACTCCTGGAGTCTCCCAGGGGAGTCAGTCCTCCTCTCGAATGCGGGCATGCACTTGCACTTTCTACCAGAGCGATATCAGCAGTGTCACGCAGTCTGCCGCGTGGATCAAAGGATCTATGGTTTTCCCTCCAGTCTTTCCCACGAGGCTTTCTCACGAGGCTTTCCCACAGGGCTGTCCCACGTGCCACCGTGGTGGGAGTCGATCCTCGGCATGAACGTCGAGGCAGTGCAGGGAAAATACGTTCCTCTGGAATGGACTGACACATCTGGGTGACTCTTGGAATTGTGGCACGACCCTGGAGTTCCTCTCGCCTTTCCAGTGGAGAGCGCCACCTCTTGAGATGTGACGGGAACGCCGGGAATTCTTTCCCTACGAAACAGGGAAAGGATCCCTCATCTCGAGCTAGGACGCGGAAACGGGGCTCCCCTGGATGTGTGCGGGACCCTCGTGCTTCCTCTCGAGCGGAGACGGGTATGTCGGGGAACTTCTTGAGTTGCAGCAAGGGTGTGAAGGACCCTTTGGAAGTTCCAGTGGTTAGATGTGATTAGCCTCGAGAAGCCTCAGCGGAAATGGGCCTCATCTCGCCTGGAGGGCAAAACCTCCTGGATTTTCTCGAGTTGCGGCAGGTGCTCTCGACTTACGACGGGGACATCAGGGACCCGCTCTGGTGGCCTCAGGAAAGGCCAGTCCCCATGCGTGTTCCTCGGTGGCCTCTCGGGATTCATCTCCCATCGATGCCGGGGCCTAAGACCTTGTGTGGAGTCGGGGCCGGAACCTGAGGATTCCTCTCCATTGCTGACATGGATCGTGGGTTAGTTCTGGAGTCTCCCCAGGGGAGTCAGTCTTCGTCTCGAATGCGGGCATGCACTTGCGCTTTCCTCCAGAGCGGTAGCAGCAGTGTCATGCAGGGCACCACGTGGATCAAGGGATCTATGGCTTTCCCTCCAGGCTTTCCCACGAGGCTTTCCCACAGGGCTGTCCCACCTGTCACCGTGGTGGGAGTCGATCCTCTGCATGAACGTCGAGGCAGTGCACGGAAAACAGGTTCCTCTGGAATGGACTGACACATCTGGGGGACTCTTGGAATGGTGGCACGACCCTGGAGTTCCTCTCGCCTTTCCTTTGGAGAGCGCCTCCTCTTGAGATGCGACGGAACCGCCGGCAATTCTTTCCCTACGAAACAGGGAAAGGATCCCTCATCTCGAGCTAGGAGGTGGAAACGGGGCTCCCCTGGATGTGTGCGGGACCCCACGTGCTTCCTCTCGAGTGGAGACCGGTATATCGGGAAACTTCTTGAGTTGCAGCAAGGGTGTGAAGGACCCTTTGGAAGTTCCATTGGTTAGATGTGATTAGCCTTGAGAAGCCTCAGCGGAAATGGGCCTCATCTCGCCTGGAGAGCAAAACCTCCTGGGTTTTCTCGAGTTGTGGCAGGTGCTCTCGACTTACGACGGGGACCTCAGGGACCCGCTCTGGTGGCCTCAGGAAAGGCCAGTCCCCATGCGAGTTCCTCGGGGGCCTCTCGGGATTACTCTCCCGTCGATGCCGGGGCCTAAGACCTTGTGTGGAGTCGGGGCCGGAACCTGAGGATTCCACTCCAGTGCTGACATGGATCTTGGGGTACTTCTGGAGTCTCCCCAGGGGAGTCAGTCCTCGTCTGGAATGCGGGCATGCCCTTGTGCTTTCCTCCAGAGCGGTAGCAGCAGTGTCACGCAGTCCGCCGCGTGGATCAAAGGATCTATGGTTTTCCCTGGAGTCTTCCCACGAGGCTTTTCCACAGGGCTGTCCCACGTGCACATGTGGTGGGAGTCGATCCTCGGCTTCAACGTCAAGGCAGTGCAGGGTACACAGATTCCTCTGGAATGGACTGACACATCTGGGGGACTCTTGGAATGGTGGCACGACCCTGGAGTTCCTCTCGCCTTTCCTGTGGAGAGCGCCTCCTCTTGAGATGCGACGGGAACGCCGGGAATTCTTTCCCTACGAAACAGGGAAAGGATCCCTCATCTCGAGCGAGGAGGCGGAAACGGGGCTCCCCTGGATGTGTGCGGGACCCCACGTGCTTCCTCTCGAGTGGAGACGGGTATGTCGGGGAACTTCTTGAGTTGCAGCAAGGGTGTGAAGGACCCTTTGGAAGTTCCAGTGGTTAGATGTGATGAGCCTCGAGAAGCCTCAGCGGAAATGGGCCTCATCTCCCCTGGAGGGCAAAACCTCCTGGATTTTCTCGAGTGTGGCAGGTGCTCTCGACTTACGACGGGGACCTCAGGCACCCGCTCTGGTGGCCTCAGGAAAGGCCAGTCCCCATGCGAGTTCCTCGGGGGCCTCTCGGGACACCTCTCCCGTCGATGCCGGGGCCTAAGACCTTGTGTGGAGTCGGGGCCGGAACCTGAGGATTCCTCTCCAGTGCTGACATGGATCTTGAGGTACTTCGGGAGTCTCCCCAGTGGAGTCAGTCCTCGTCTCGAATGCGGGCATGCACTTGCGCTTTCCTCCAGAGCGGTAGCAGCAGTGTCACGCAGTCCGCCGCGTGGAGCAAAGAATCTATGGTTTTCCCTCGAGGCTTTCCCACGAGGCTTTCCCCGAGGCTTTCCCACAGGGCTGTGCCACGTGCACACGTGGTTGGAGTCGATCCTCGGCTTGAACGTCAAGGCAGTGCAGGGAAAACAGGTTCCTCTGGAATGGACTGACACATCTGGGGGACTATTGGAATGGTGGCACGTCCCTGGAGTTCCTCCTGCCTTTCCTGAGGAGATCGCCTCCTCTTGAGATGCGACGGGAATGCCGGGAATTCTTTCTCTATGAAACAGGGAAAGGATCCATCATCTCGAGCTAGGAGGCGGAAACGGGGCTCCCCTGAATGTGTGCGGGAGCCTCGTGCTTCCTCTCGAGTGGAGACGGGTATGTCGGGGAACTTCTTGAGTTGCAGCAAGGGTCTGAAGGACCCTTTGGAATTTCCAGTGGTTAGATGTGATTAGCCTCGAGAAGCCTCAGCGAAAATGGGCCTTATCTCGCCTGGAGGGCAAAACCTCCTGGATTTTCTCGAGTTGCGGCAGGTGCTCTCGACTTTCGACGGGGCCCTCAGGGACCCGCTCTGGTGGCCTCAGGAAAGGCCAGTCCCTATGCGAGTTCCTCGGGGGCCTCTCGGGATTCCTCTCCCGTCGATGCCGGGGCCTAAGACCTCGTGTGGATTCGGGGCCGGAACCTGAGGATTCCTCTCCAGTGCTGACAGGGAACTTGGGGTAATTCTGGAGTCTCCCCAGGGGAGTCAGTCCTCGTCTCGAATGCGGGCATGCACTTGCGCTTTCCTCCAGAGCGGTAGCAGCAGTGTCACGCAGTCCGCCGCGTGGATCAAAGGATCTATGGTTTTCCCTCGAGTCTTTCCCACGAGGCTTTCCCACGAGGCTTTCCCACAGGGCTGTCCCACGTGCACACGTGGTGGGAGTCGATCCTCGGCTTGAACGTCAAGGCAGTGCAGGGAAAACAGGTTCCTCTGGAATGGACTGACACATCTGGGGGACTCTTGGAATGGTGGCACGACCCCGGAGTTCCTCTCGCCTTTCCGGTTGAGAGCGCCTCCTCTTGAGATGCGACGGGAACGCCGGGAATTCTTTCCCTACGAAACAGGGAAAGGATCCCTGATCTCGAGCTAGGAGGCGGAAACGGGGCTCCCCTGGATGTGTGCGGGAACCTCGTGCTTCCTCTCGAGTGGAGACGGGTATGTCGGGGAACTTCTTGAGTTGCAGCAAGGGTGTGAAGGACCCTTTGGAAGTTCCAGTGGTTAGATGTGATGAGCCTCCAGAAGCCTCAGCGGAAATGGGCCTCATCTCGCCTGGAGGGCAAAACCTCCTGGATTTTCTCGAGTTGCGGCAGGTGCTCTCGACTTACGACGGGGACCTCAGGAACCCGCTCTGGTGGCCTCAGGAAAGGCCAGACCCCATGCTAGTTCCTCGGGGGCCTCTCGGGATTCCTCTCCCGTCGATGCCGGGCCCAAAGACCTTGTGTGGAGTCGGGGCCGGAACCTGAGGATTCCTCTCCAGTGCTGACAGGGATCTCGGGGTACTTCTGGAGTCTCCCCAGGGGAGTCAGTCCTTGTCTCGAATGCGGGCATGCACTTGCGCTTTCCTCCAGAGCGGTAGCAGCAGTGTCATGCAGTCCGCCGCGTGGAGCAAAGCATCTATGGTTTTCCCTCGAGTCTTTCCCATGAGGCTTTCGCACAGGGCTTTCCCACATGCACACGTGGTGGGAGTCGATCCTCGGCTTGAACATCAAGGCAGTGCAGGGAAAACAGGTTCCTCTGGAATGGACTGACACATCTGGGGGACTCTTGGAATGGTGGCACGACCCTGGAGTTCCTCTCGCCTTTCCTGTTGAGAGCTCCTCCTCTTGAGATGCGACGGGAACGACGGGAATTCTTTCCAAACGAAACAGGGAAAAGATCCCTCATCTCGAGCCAGGAGGCGTAAACGGGGCTCCCCTGGATGTGTACGGGACCCTCGTGCTTCCTCTCGAGTGGAGACGGGTATGTCGGGGAACTTCTTGAGTTGCAGCAAGGGTGTGAAGGACCCTTTGGAAGTTCCAGTGGTTAGATGTGATTAGCCTCGAGAAGCCTCAGCGGAAATGGGTCTCATCACGCCTGGAGGGCAAAACCTCCTGGATTTTCTCGAGTTGCGGCAGGTGCTCTCGACTTAAGACGGGGACCTCAGGGACCCGCTCTGGTGGCCTCAGGAAAGGCCAGTCCCCATGCGAGTTCCTCGGGGGCGTCTCGGGATTCCTCTCCCGTCGATGCCGGGGCCTAAGACCTTGTGTGGAGTCGGGGCCGGAACCTGAGGATTCCTCTCCAGTGCTGACATGGATCTTTGGGTACTTCTGGAGTCTCCCCAGGGGAGTCAGTCCTCGTCTCGAATGCGGGCATGCACTTGCGCTTTCCTCCAGAGCGGTAGCAGCAGTGTCACGCAGTCCGCCGCGTGGATCAAAGGATCTATGGTTTTCCCTCGAGTCTTTCCCAGGAGGCTTTCCCACGAGGCTTTCCCACAGGGCTGTCCCACGTGCACACGTGGTGGGAGTCGATCCTAGGCTTGAAGGTCAAGGCAGTGCAGGGAAAACAGGTTCCTCTGGAATGGGCTGACACATCTGGGGGACTCTTGGAATGGTGGCACGACCCTGGAGTTCGTCTCGCCTTTCCTGTGGAGAGCGCCTCCTCTTGAGATGCGACGGGAACGCCGGGAATTCTTTCCCTACGAAACAGGGAAAGGATCCCTCATCTCGAGCTAGGAGGCGAAACGGGGATCCAATGGATGTGTGCGGGACACCACGTGTTTCCTCTCGAGTGGAGACGGGTATGTCGGGGAACTTCTTGAGTTGCAGCAATGGTGTGAAGGACCCTTTGGAAGTTCCAGTGGTTAGATGTGATTGGCCTCGAGAAGCCTCAGCGGAAATGGGCCTCATCTCGCCTGGAGGGCAAAACCTCCTGGATTTTCTCGAGTTGCGGCAAGTGCTCTCGACTTACGACGGGGACCTCAGGGAACCGCTCTGGTGGCCTCAGGAAAGGCCAGTCCCCATGCAAGTTCCTCGGAGGCCTCTCGGGATTCCTCTCCCGTCGATGCCGGGGCCTAAGACCTTGTGTGGAGTCGGGGCCGGAAACTGAGGATTCCTCTCCAGTGCTGACATGGATCTTGGGGTACTTCTGGAGTCTCCCCAGGGGAGTCAGTCCTCGTCTCGAATGTGGGCATGCACTTGCACTTTCCTCCAGAGCGGTAGCAGCAGTGTCACGCAGTCTGCCGCGTGGATCAAAGGATATATGGTTTTCCCTGGAGTCTTTCCCACGAGGCTTTCCCACGAGACTTTCCCACAGGGCTGTCCCAAGTGCACACGTGGTGGGAGTCGATCCTCGGCTTGAACGTCAAGGCAGTGCAGGGAAAACAGGTTCCTCTGGAATGGACTGACACATCTGGGGGACTCTTGGAATGGTGTCTCGACCCTGGAGTTCCTCTCGCCTTTCCTGTGGACAGCGCCTCCTCTTGAGATGCGACGGGAACGCCGGGAATTCTTTCCCTACGAAACAGGGAAAGGATCCCTCATCTCGAGCTAGGAGGCGGAAACGGGGCTCCCCTGGAAGTGTGCGGGACCCCACGTGCTTCCTCTCGAGTGGAGACGGGTATGTCGGGGAACTTCTTGAGTTGCAGCAAGGGTGTGAAGGACCCTTTGGAAGCTCCAGTGGTTAGACGTGATTAGCCTCGAGAAGCCTCAGTGGAAATGGGCCTCATCTCGCCTGGAGGGCAAAACCTCCTGGATTTTCTCGAGTTGCGGCAGGTGCTCTCGACTTACGACGGGGACCTCAGGGACCCGTTCTGGTGGCCTCAGGAAAGGCCAGTCCCCATGCGAGTTCCTCGGGGGCCTCTCGGGATTCCTCTCCCGTCGATGCCGGGGCCGAAGACTTTGTGTGGAGTCGGGGTCGGGACCTCGGAATCCTCTCCAGTGCTGACATGGATCTTGGGGTACTTCTGGAGTCCCCCCAGAGGAGTCAGTCCTCGTCTCGAATGCGGGCATGTACTTGCGCTTTCCTCCAGAGCGTAGCAGCAGTGTCACGCAGTCCGCCGCGTGGAGAATAGGATCTATGGTTTTCCCTCGAGTCTTTCCCACGAGGCTTTCCCACGAGGCTTTCCCACTGGGCTGTCCCACGTGCACACGTGGTGGGAGTCGATCCTCGGCTTGAATGTCAAGGGAGTGCAGGGAAAACAGGTTCCTCTGGAATGGACTGACACATCTGGGGGACTCTTGGAATGGTGGCACGACCCTGTAATTCCTCTAGCCTTTCCTGTGGAGAGCTCCTCCTCTTGAGATGCGACGGGAACGCCGGGAATTCTTTCCTAAAGAAACAGAGAAAAGATCCCTCATCTCGAGCTAGGAGGCGGAAACGGGGCTCCCCTGGATGTGTGCGGGACCCTCGTGCTTCCTCTCGAGTGGAGACGGGTATGTCGGGGAACTTCTTGAGTTCCAGCAAGGGTGTGAAGGACCCTTTGGAAGTTCCAGTGGTTAGATGTGATTAGCCGCGAGAGGCCTCAGCGGAAATGGGCCTCATCTCGCCTCGAGGGCAAAACCTCCTGGATTTTCTAGAGTTGCGGCAGGTGCTCTCGACTTACGATGGGGACCTCAGGGAACCGCTCTGGTGGCCTCAGGAAAGGCCAGTCCCCATGCGAGTTCCTCGGGGGCCTCTCGGGATTCCTCTCCTGTCGATGCCGGGGCCTAAGACCTTGTGTGGATTCGGGGCCGGAACCTGAGGATTCCTCTCCAGTGCTGACAGGGAACTTGGGGTAATTCTGGAGTCTCCCCAGGGGAGTCAGTCCTCGTCTCGAATGCGGGCATGCACTTGCGCTTTCCTCCAGAGCGGTAGCAGCAGTGTCACGCAGTCCGCCGCGTGGATCAAAGCATCTATGGTTTTCCCTCGAGTCTTTCCCATGAGGCTTTCGCACAGGGCTTTCCCACATGCACACGTGGTGGGAGTCGATCTTCGGCTTGAACATCAAGGCAGTGCAGGGAAAACAGGTTCCTCTGGAATGGACTGACACATCTGGGGGACTCTTGGAATGGTGGCACGACCCTGGAGTTCCTCTCGCCTTTCCTGTTGAGAGCTCCTCCTCTTGAGATGCGACGGGAACGACGGGAATTCTTTCCTAACGAAACAGGGAAAAGATCCCTCATCTCGAGCCAGGAGGCGTAAACGGGGCTCCCCTGGATGTGTACGGGACCCTCGTGCTTCCTCTCGAGTGGAGACGGGTATGTCGGGGAACTTCTTGAGTTGCAGCAAGGGTGTGAAGGACCCTTTGGAAGTTCCAGTGGTTAGATGTGATTAGCCTCGAGAAGCCTCAGCGGAAATGAGCCTCATCTCGCCTGGAGGGCAAAACCTCCTGGATTTTCTCGAGTTGCGGCAGGTGCTCTCCACTTACGACGGGGACCTCAGGGACCCGCTTTGGTGGCCTAAGGAAAGCCCAGTCCCCATGCGAGTTCCTCGGGGGCCTCTCGGGATTCCACTCCCGTCGATGCCGTGGCCTAAGACCTTGCGTGGAGTCGGGGCCGGAACCTGAGGATTCCTCTCCAGAGCTGACATGGATCTTGGGGTACTTCTGGAGTCTCCCCAGGGGAGTCAGTCCTCTTCTCGAATGCGGACATGCACTTGAGCTTTCCTCCAGACCGGTAGCAGCAGTGTCACGCAGTCCGCCGCGTGGAGCAAAGGATCTATGGTTTTCCCACGAGGCTTTCCCACAGGGCTGTCCCACGTGCACACGTGGTGGGAGTCGATCCTCGGCTTGAATGTCAAGGCAGTGCAGGGAAAACAGCTTCCTCTGGAATGGACTGACACATCTGGGGGACTCTTGGAATGGTGGCACGACCCTGGAGTTCCTCTCGCCTTTCCTGTGGAGAGCGCCTCCTCTAGAGATGCGACGGGAACGCCGGGAATTATTTCCCTACGAAACAGGGAAAGGATCCCTCATCTCGAGCTAGGAGGCGGAAACGGGGCTCCCCTGGCTGTGTGCGGGACACCACGTGCTTCCTCTCGAGTGCAGACGGGTATGTCGGGGAACTTCTTGAGTTGCAGCAAGGGTGTGAAGGACCCTTTGGAAGATCCAGTGATTAGATGTGATTGGACTCGAGAAGCCTCAGCGGAAATGGGCCTCATCACGCCTGGAGGGCAAAACCTCCTGGATTTTCTCGAGTTGCGGCAGGTGCTCTCGACTTAAGACGGGGACCTCAGGGACCCGCTCTGTTGGCCTCAGGAAAGGCCAGTCCCCATGCGAGTTCCTAGGGGGCGTCTCGGGATTCCTCTCCCGTCGATGCCGGGGCCTAAGACCTTGTGTGGAGTCGGGGCCGGAACCTGAGGATTCCTCTCCAGTGCTGACATGGATCTTTGGGTACTTCTGGAGTCTCCCCTTGGGAGTCAGTCCTCGTCTCGAATGCGGGCATGCACTTGCGCTTTCCTCCAGAGCGGTAGCAGCAGTGTCACGCAGTCCGCCGCGTGGATCAAAGGATCTACGGTTTTCCCTCGAGTCTTTCCCAGGAGGCTTTCCCACGAGGCTTTCCCACAGGGCTGTCCCACGTGCACACGTGGTGGGAGTCGATCCTAGGCTTGAAGGTCAAGGCAGTGCAGGGAAAACAGGTTCCTCTGGAATGGGCTGACACATCTGGGGGACTCTTGGAATGGTGGCACGACCCTGGAGTTCCTCTCGCCTTTCCTGTGGAGAGCGCCTCCTCTTGAGATGCGACGGGAACGCCGGGAATTCTTTCCCTACGAAACAGGGAAAGGATCCCTCATCTCGAGCTGGGAGGCGAAACGGGGATCCCCTGGATGTGTGCGGGACACCACGTGTTTCCTCTCGAGTGGAGACGGGTATGTCGGGGAACTTCTTGAGTTGCAGCAATGGTGTGAAGGACCCTTTGGAAGTTCCAGTGGTTAGATGTGATTGGCCTCGAGAAGCCTCAGCGGAAATGGGCCTCATCTCGCCTGGAGGGCAAAACCTCCTGGATTTTCTCGAGTTGCGGCAGGTGCTCTCGACTTACGACGGGGACCTCAGGGACCCGCTCTGGTGGCCTCAGGAAAGGCCAGTCCCCATGCGAGTTCCTCGGGGGCCTCTCGGGATTCCTCTCCCGTCGATGCCGGGGCCTAAGACCTTGTGTGGAGTCGGGGCCGGAACCTGAGGATTCCTCTCCAGTGCTGACATGGATCTTGGGGTACTTCTGGAGTCTCCCCAGGGGAGTCAGTCCTCGTCTCGAATGTGGGCATGCACTTGCACTTTCCTCCAGAGCGGTAGCAGCAGTGTCACGCAGTCTGCCGCGTGGATCAAAGGATATATGGTTTTCCCTCGAGTCTTTCCCACGAGGCTTTCCCACGAGACTTTCCCACAGGGCTGTTCCAAGTGCACACGTGGTGGGAGTCGATCCTCGGCTTGAACGTCAAGGCAGTGCAGGGAAAACAGGTTCCTCTGGAATGGACTGACACATCTGGGGGACTCTTGGAATGGTGTCTCGACCCTGGAGTTCCTCTCGCCTTTCCTGTGGACAGCGCCTCCTCTTGAGATGCGACGGGAACGCCGGGAATTCTTTCCCTACGAAACAGGGAAAGGATCCCTCATCTCGAGCTAGGAGGCGGAAACGGGGCTCCCCTGGAAGTGTGCGGGACCCCACGTGCTTCCTCTCGAGTGGAGACGGGTATGTCGGGGAACTTCTTGAGTTGCAGCAAGGGTGTGAAGGACCCTTTGGAAGCTCCAGTGGTTAGACGTGATTAGCCTCGAGAAGCCTCAGTGGAAATGGGCCTCATCTCGCCTGGAGGGCAAAACCTCCTGGATTTTCTCGAGTTGCGGCAGGTGCTCTCGACTTACGACGGGGACCTCAGGGACCCGTTCTGGTGGCCTCAGGAAAGGCCAGTCCCCATGCGAGTTCCTCGGGGGCCTCTCGGGATTCCTCTCCCGTCGATGCCGGGGCCGAAGACTTTGTGTGGAGTCGGGGTCGGGACCTCGGAATCCTCTCCAGTGCTGACATGGATCTTGGGGTACTTCTGGAGTCCCCCCAGAGGAGTCAGTCCTCGTCTCGAATGCGGGCATGCACTTGCGCTTTCCTCCAGAGCGTAGCAGCAGTGTCACGCAGTCCGCCGCGTGGAGCATTGGATCTATGGTTTTCCCTCGAGTCTTTCCCACGAGGCTTTCCCAAGAGGCTTTCCCACTGGGCTGTCCCACGTGCACACGTGGTGGGAGTCGATCCTCGGCTTGAATGTCAAGGGAGTGCAGGGAAAACAGGTTCCTCTGGAATGGACTGACACATCTGGGGGACTCTTGGAATGGTGGCACGACCCTGGAATTCCTCTCGCCTTTCCTGTGGAGAGCTCCTCCTCTTGAGATGCGACGGGAACGCCGGGAATTCTTTCCTAAAGAAACAGAGAAAAGATCCCTCATCTCGAGCTAGGAGGCGGAAACGGGGCTCCCCTGGATGTGTGCGGGACCCTCGTGCTTCCTCTCGAGTGGAGACGGGTATGTCGGGGAACTTCTTGAGTTCCAGCAAGGGTGTGAAGGACCCTTTGGAAGTTCCAGTGGTTAGATGTGATTAGCCGCGAGAGGCCTCAGCGGAAATGGGCCTCATCTCGCCTCGAGGGCAAAACCTCCTGGATTTTCTAGAGTTGCGGCAGGTGCTCTCGACTTACGACGGGGACCTCAGGGACCCGCTCTGGTGGCCTCAGGAAAGGCCAGTCCCCATGCGAGTTCCTCGTTGGCCTCTCGGGATTGCTCTCCCGTCGATGCCGGGGCCTAAGACCTTGTGTGGAGTAGGGGCCGGGACCTGAGGATTCCTCTCCAGTGCTGACATGGATCTTGGGGTACTTCTGGAGTCTCCCCAGGGGAGTCAGTCCTCGTCTCGAATGCGGGCATGCACTTGCGCTTTCCTCCAGAGCGGTAGCAGCAGTGTCACGCAGTCCGCCGCGTGGATCAAAGGATCTATGGGTTTCCCTCGAGTCTTTCCCACGAGGCTTTCCCACGAGGCTTTCCCACAGGGCTGTCCCACGTGCACACGTGGTGGGAGTCCATCCTCGGCTTCAACGTCAAGGCAGTGCAGGGAAAACAGATTCCTCTGGAATGGACTGACACATCTGGGGGACTCTTGGAATGGTGGCACGACCCTGGAGTTCCTCTCGCCTTTCCTGTGGAGAGCGCCTCCTCTTGAGATGCGACGGGAACGCCGCGAATTCTTTCCCTAAGAAACAGGGAAAGGATCCCTCATCTCGAGCTAGGAGGCGGAAACGGGGCTCCCCTGGATGTGTGCGGGACCCTCGTGCTTCCTCTCGAGTGGAGACGTGTATGTTGGGGAACTTCTTGAGTTGCAGCAAGGGTGTGAAGGACCCTTTGGAAGTTCCAGTTGTTAGATGTGATGAGCCTCGAGAAGCCTCAGCGGAAATGGGCCTCATCTCGCCTGGAGGGCAAAACCTCCTGGATTTCTCGAGTTGCGGCAGGTGCTCTCTTATTACGACGGGGCCCTCAGGGACCTGCTCTGGTGGCCTCAGGAAAGGCCAGTCCCCATGCGAGTTCCTCGGGGGCCTGTCGGGATTCCTCTCCCGTCGATGCCGGGGCCTAAGACCTTGTGTGGAGTAGGTGCCTGAACCTGAGGATTCCTCTCCAGTGCTGACATGCATCTTGGGGTACCTCTGGAGTCTCCCCCGGGGAGTCAGTCCTCCACTCGAATGCGGGCATGCACTTGCGCTTTCTTCCAGAGCGGTAGCAGCAGTGTCACGCAGTCCGCCGCGTGGAGCAAAGGATCTATGGGTTTCCCTCGAGTCTTTTCCACGAGGCTTTCCCACGAGGCTTTCCCACAGGGCTGTCCCACGTGCACACGTGGTGGGAGTCGATCCTCGGCATGAACGTCATGCAGTGCAGGGAAAACAGGTTCCTCTGGAATGGACTGACACATCTGGTGGACTCTTGGAATGGTGGCACGTCCCTGGAGTTCCTCTCGCCTTTCCTGTGGAGAGCGCCTCCTCTTGAGATGCGACGGAAACGCCAGGAATTTTTTCCCTACGAAACAGGGAAAGGATCCCTCATCTCGAGCTAGGAGGCGGAAACGGGACTCCCCTGGATGTGTGCTGGACCCTCGTGCTTCCTCTCGAGTGGAGACGGGTATGTCGGGGAACTTCTTGAGTTGCAGCAAGGGTGTGAAGGACCCTTTGGAAGTTCCAGTGATTAGATGTGATTAGCCTCGAAAAGCCTCAGGGGAAATTGGCCTCATCTCGCCTGGATGGCAAAACCTCCTGGATTTTCTTGAGTTGCGGCAGGTGCTCTCGACTTACGACTGGGCCTTCAGGGAAAAGCTCCGGTGGCCTCAGGAAAGGCCAGTCCCCATGCGAGTTCCTCGGGGGCCTCTCGGGATTCCTCTCCCGTCGATGCCGGGGCCTAAGACCTTGTGTGGAGTAGGGGCCGGAACCTGAGGATTCCACTCCAGAGCTGACATGGATCTTGGGATACTTCTGGAGTCTCCCCAGGGGAGTCAGTCCTCGTCTCGAATGCGGGCATGCACTTGCGCTTTCCTCCAGAGCGGTAGCAGCAGTGTCACGCAGTCCGCCGCGTGGAGCAAAGGATCTATGGTTTTCCCTCGAGTCTTTCGCACGAGGCTTTCCCACAGGGCTGTCCCACGTGCACACGTGGAGGGAGTCGATCCTCGGCTTGAACGTCAAGGCAGTTCAGGGAAAACAGGTTCCTCTGGAATGGACTGACACATCTGGGGGACTCTTGGAATGGTGGCACGACCCTGGAGTTCCTCTCGCCTTTCCTGTGGAGAGCGCCTCCTCTTGAGATGCGACGGGAACGCCGGGAATTCTTTCCCTACGAAACAGTGAAAAGATCCCTCATCTCGAGCTAGGAGGCGGAAACGGGGCTCCCCTGGATGTGTGCGGGACCCTCGTGCTTCCTCTCGAGTGGAGACGGTTATGTCTGGGAACTTCTTGAGTTGCAGCAAGGGTGTGAAGGACCCTTTGGAAGTTCCAGTGGTTAGATGTGATTAGCCTCGAGAAGCTTCAGCGGAAATGGGCTTCATCTCGCCTGGAGGGCAAAACCTCCTGGATTTTCTTGAGTTGCGGCAGGTGCTCTCGACTTAAGACGGGGACCTCAGGGACCCGCTCTGGTGGCCTCAGGAAAGGCCAGTCCCCATGCGAGTTCCTCGTTGGCCTCTCGGGATTGCTCTCCCGTCGATGCCGGGGCCTAAGACCTTGTGTGGAGTAGGGGCCGGGACCTGAGGATTCCTCTCCAGTGCTGACATGGATCTTGGGGTACTTCTGGAGTCTCCCCAGGGGAGTCAGTCCTCGTCTCGAATGCGGGCATGCACTTGCGCTTTCCTCCAGAGCGGTAGCAGCAGTGTCACGCAGTCCGCCGCGTGGATCAAAGGATCTATGGGTTTCCCTCGAGTCTTTCCCACGAGGCTTTCCCACGAGGCTTTCCCACAGGGCTGTCCCACGTGCACACGTGGTGGGAGTCCATCCTCGGCTTCAACGTCAAGGCAGTGCAGGGAAAACAGATTCCTCTGGAATGGACTGACACATCTGGGGGACTCTTGGAATGGTGGCACGACCCTGGAGTTCCTCTCGCCTTTCCTGTGGAGAGCGCCTCCTCTTGAGATGCGACGGGAACGCCGCGAATTCTTTCCCTAAGAAACAGGGAAAGGATCCCTAATCTCGAGCTAGGAGGCGGAAACGGGGCTCCCCTGGATGTGTGCGGGACCCTCGTGCTTCCTCTCGAGTGGAGACGTGTATGTTGGGGAACTTCTTGAGTTGCAGCAAGGGTGTGAAGGACCCTTTGGAAGTTCCAGTTGTTAGATGTGATGAGCCTCGAGAAGCCTCAGCGGAAATGGGCCTCATCTCGCCTGGAGGGCAAAACCTCCTGGATTTCTCGAGTTGCGGCAGGTGCTCTCTTATTACGACGGGGCCCTCAGGGACCTGCTCTGGTGGCCTCAGGAAAGGCCAGTCCCCATGCGAGTTCCTCGGGGGCCTGTCGGGATTCCTCTCCCGTCGATGCCGGGGCCTAAGACCTTGTGTGGAGTAGGTGCCTGAACCTGAGGATTCCTCTCCAGTGCTGACATGCATCTTGGGGTACCTCTGGAGTCTCCCCCGGGGAGTCAGTCCTCCACTCGAATGCGGGCATGCACTTGCGCTTTCTTCCAGAGCGGTAGCAGCAGTGTCACGCAGTCCGCCGCGTGGAGCAAAGGATCTATGGGTTTCCCTCGAGTCTTTTCCACGAGGCTTTCCCACGAGGCTTTCCCACAGGGCTGTCCCACGTGCACACGTGGTGGGAGTCGATCCTCGGCATGAACGTCATGCAGTGCAGGGAAAACAGGTTCCTCTGGAATGGACTGACACATCTGGTGGACTCTTGGAATGGTGGCACGTCCCTGGAGTTCCTCTCGCCTTTCCTGTGGAGAGCGCCTCCTCTTGAGATGCGACGGAAACGCCAGGAATTTTTTCCCTACGAAACAGGGAAAGGATCCCTCATCTCGAGCTAGGAGGCGGAAACGGGACTCCCCTGGATGTGTGCTGGACCCTCGTGCTTCCTCTCGAGTGGAGACGGGTATGTCGGGGAACTTCTTGAGTTGCAGCAAGGGTGTGAAGGACCCTTTGGAAGTTCCAGTGATTAGATGTGATTAGCCTCGAAAAGCCTCAGGGGAAATTGGCCTCATCTCGCCTGGATGGCAAAACCTCCTGGATTTTCTTGAGTTGCGGCAGGTGCTCTCGACTTACGACTGGGCCTTCAGGGAAAAGCTCCGGTGGCCTCAGGAAAGGCCAGTCCCCATGCGAGTTCCTCGGGGGCCTCTCGGGATTCCTCTCCCGTCGATGCCGGGGCCTAAGACCTTGTGTGGAGTAGGGGCCGGAACCTGAGGATTCCACTCCAGAGCTGACATGGATCTTGGGATACTTCTGGAGTCTCCCCAGGGGAGTCAGTCCTCGTCTCGAATGCGGGCATGCACTTGCGCTTTCCTCCAGAGCGGTAGCAGCAGTGTCACGCAGTCCGCCGCGTGGAGCAAAGGATCTATGGTTTTCCCTCGAGTCTTTCGCACGAGGCTTTCCCACAGGGCTGTCCCACGTGCACACGTGGAGGGAGTCGATCCTCGGCTTGAACGTCAAGGCAGTTCAGGGAAAACAGGTTCCTCTGGAATGGACTGACACATCTGGGGGACTCTTGGAATGGTGGCACGACCCTGGAGTTCCTCTCGCCTTTCCTGTGGAGAGCGCCTCCTCTTGAGATGCGACGGGAACGCCGGGAATTCTTTCCCTACGAAACAGTGAAAAGATCCCTCATCTCGAGCTAGGAGGCGGAAACGGGGCTCCCCTGGATGTGTGCGGGACCCTCGTGCTTCCTCTCGAGTGGAGACGGTTATGTCTGGGAACTTCTTGAGTTGCAGCAAGGGTGTGAAGGACCCTTTGGAAGTTCCAGTGGTTAGATGTGATTAGCCTCGAGAAGCTTCAGCGGAAATGGGCTTCATCTCGCCTGGAGGGCAAAACCTCCTGGATTTTCTTGAGTTGCGGCAGGTGCTCTCGACTTAAGACGGGGACCTCAGGGACCCGCTCTGGTGGCCTCAGGAAAGGCCAGTCCCCATGCGAGTTCCTCGGGTGCCTCTCGGGATTCCTCTCCCATCGATGCCGGGGCCTAAGACCTTGTGTGGAGTCGGGGCCGGAACCTGAGGATTCCTCTCCAGTGCTGACATGGATCTTGGGGTACTTCTGGAGTCTCCCCAGGGGAGTCAGTCCTCGTCTCGAATGCGGGCATGCACTTGCGCTTTCCTCCAGAGCGGTAGCAGCAGTGTCACACAGTCCGCCGCGTGGAGCAAAGAATCTATGGTTTTCCCTCGAGGCTTTCCCACGAGGCTTTCCCCGAGGCTTTCCCACAGGGCTGTGCCACGTGAACACGTGGTTGGAGTCGATCCTCGGCTTGAACGTCAAGGCAGTGCAGGGAAAACAGGTTCCTCTGGAATGGACTGACACATCTGGGGGACTATTGGAATGGTGGCACGTCCCTGGAGTTCCTCCTGCCTTTCCTGAGGAGATCGCCTCCTCTTGAGATGCGACGGGAATGCCGGGAATTCTTTCTCTATGAAACAGGGAAAGGATCCCTCATCTCGAGCTAGGAGGCGGAAACGGGGCTCCCCTGAATGTGTGCGGGAGCCTCGTGCTTCCTCTCGAGTGGAGACGGGTATGTCGGGGAACTTCTTGAGTTGCAGCAAGGGTCTGAAGGACCCTTTGGAATTTCCAGTGGTTAGATGTGATTAGCCTAGAGAAGCCTCAGCGAAAATGGGCCTTATCTCGCCTGGAGGGCAAAACCTCCTGGATTTTCTCGAGTTGCGGCAGGTGCTCTCGACTTTCGACGAGGCCCTCAGGGACCCGCTCTGGTGGCCTCAGGAAAGGCCAGTCCCCATGCGAGTTCCTCGGGGGCCTCTCGGGATTCCTCTCCCGTCGATGCCGGGGCCTAAGACCTTGTGTGGATTCGGGGCCGGAACCTGAGGATTCCTCTCCAGTGCTGACAGGGAACTTGGGGTAATTCTGGAGTCTCCCCAGGGGAGTCAGTCCTCGTCTCGAATGCGGGCATGCACTTGCGCTTTCCTCCAGAGCGGTAGCAGCAGTGTCACGCAGTCCGCCGCGTGGATCAAAGGATCTATGGTTTTCCCTCGAGTCTTTCCCACGAGGCTTTCCCACGAGGCTTTCCCACAGGGCTGTCCCACGTGCACACGTGGTGGGACTCGATCCTCGGCTTGAACGTCAAGGCAGTGCAGGGAAAACAGGTTCCTCTGGAATGGACTGACCCATCTTGGGGTCTCTTGTGATGGTGGCACGACCCTGGAGTTCCTCTCGCCTTTCCTGTGGAGGGCGCCTCCTCTTGAGATGCGACGGGAACGCCGGGAATTCTTTCCCTACGAAACAGGGAAAGGATCCCTCATCTCGAGCTAGGAGGCGGAAACGGGGCTCCCCTGGATGTGTGCGGGGCACCACGTGCTTCCTCTCGAGTGCAGACGGGTATGTCGGGGAACTTCTTGAGTTGCAGCAAGGGTGTGAAGGACCCTTTGGAAGAGCCAGTGATTAGATGTGATTGGACTCGAGAAGCCTCAGCGGAAATGGGGCTCATCTCGCCTGGAGGGCAAAACCTCCTGGATTTTCTCGAGTTGCGGCAGGTGCTCTCGACTTACGACGGGGACCTCAGGGACCCGCTCTGGTGGCCTCAGGAAAGGCCAGTCCCCATGCGAGTTCCTCGGGGGCCTCTTGGGATTCCTCTCCTGTCGATGCCGGGGCCTAGACCTTGTGTGGAGTCGGGCCCGGAACCTGAGGATTCCTCTCCAGTGCTGACATGGATCTTGGGGTACTTCTGGAGTCTCCCCAGGGGAGTCAGTCCTCGTCTCGAATGCAGGCATGCATTTGCGCTTTCCTCCAGAGCGGTAGCAGCAGTGTCACGCAGTCCGCCGCGTGGATCAAAGGATCTATGGTTTTCCCTCGAGTCTTTCCCACGAGGCTTTCCCACGAGGCTTTCCACAGGGCTGTCCCACGTGCACACGTGGTGGGACTCGATCCTCGGCTTGAACGTCAAGGCAGTGCAGGGAAAACAGGTTCCTCTGGAATGGACTGACACATCTGGGGGACTCTTGTAATGGTGGCACGACCCTGGAGTTCCTCTCGCCTTTCCTGTGGAGAGCGCCTCCTCTTGAGATGCGACAGGAACGCCGGGAATTGTTTCCCTACGAAACAGGGAAAGGATCCCTCATCTCGAGCTAGGAGGCGGAAACGGGACTCCCCTGGATGTGTGCGGGACCCCACGTGCTTCCTCTCGAGTGGATACGGATATGTCGGGGAACTTCTTGAGTTGCAGCAAGGGTGTGAAGGACCCTTAGGAAGTTCCAGTGGTTAGACGTGATTAGCCTCGAGAAGCCTCAGCGGAAATGGGCCTCATCTCGCCTGGAGGGCAAACCTCCTGGATATTCTCGAGTTGCGGCAGGTGCTCTCGACTTACGACGGGGACCTCAGGGACCCGCTTTGGTGGCCTCAGGAAAGGCCAGTCCCCATGCGAGTTCCTCGGGTGCCTCTCGGGATTCCTCTCCCATCGATGCCGGGGACTAAGACCTTGTGTGGAGTCGGGGCCGGAAACTGAGGATTCCTCTCCAGTGCTGACATGGATCTTGGGTTACTTCTGGAGTCTCCCCAGGGGAGTCAGTCCTCGTCTCGAATGCGGGCATGCACTTGCGCTTTCCTCCAGAGCGGTAGCAGCAGTGTCACGCAGTCCGCCGCGTGGATCAAAGGATCTATGGTTTTCCCTCGAGTCTTTCCCACGAGGCTTTCCCACGAGGCTTTCCCACAGGGCTGTCCCACGTGCACACGTGGTGGGAGTCGATCCTCGGCTTGAACGTCAAGGCAGTGCAGGGAAAACAGGTTCCTCTGGAATGGACTGACCCATCTGGGGGACTCCTGGAATGGTGGCACGAGCCTGGAGTTCCTCTCGCCTTTCCTGTGGAGAACGCCTCCTCTTGAGATGCGACGGGAACGCCGGGAATTCTTTACCTACGAAACAGGGATAGGATCCCTCATCTCGAGCTAGGAGGCGGAAACGGGGCTCCCCTGGATGTGTGCGGGACCCCACGTGCTTCCTCTCGAGTGGAGACGGGTATGTCGGGGAACATCTTGAGTGCAGCAAGGGTGTGAAGGACCCTTTGGAAGTTCCAGTGGTTAGATGTGATTAGCCTAGATAAGCCTCAGCGGAAATGGGCCTCATCTCGCCAGGAGGGCAAAACCTCCTGGATTTTCTCGAGTTGCGGCAGGTGCTCTAGACTTACGACGGGGACCTCAGGGACCCGCTCTGGTGGCCTCAAGAACGGCCAGTCCCCATGCGAGTTCTTCGGTGGCCTCTCGGGATTCCTCTCCCGTCGATGCCGGGGCCTAAGACCTTGTGTGGAGTCGGGGCCGGAACCTGAGGATTCCTCTCCAGTACTGACATGGATCTTGGGGTACTTCTGGAGTCTCCCCAGGGGAGTCAGTCCTCGTCTCGAATGCGGGCATGCACTTGCGCTTTCCTCCAGATCGGTAGCAGCAGTGTCACGCAGTCCGCCGCGTGGATCAAAGGATCTATGGTTTTCCCTCGAGTCTTTCCCACGAGGCTTTCCCACGAGGCTTTCCCACAGGGCTGTCCCACGTGCACACGTGGTGGGAGTCGATCCTCGGCTTGAACGTCAAGGCAGTGCAGGGAAAACAGGTTCCTCTGGAATGGACTGACCCATCTGGGGGACTCTTGGAATGGTGGCTCGACCCTGGAGTTCCTCTGGCCTTTCCTGTGGAAAGCGCCTCCTCTTGAGATGCGACGGGAACGCCGGGAATTCTTTCCCTAAGAAACAGGGAAAGGATCCCTCATCTCGAGCTAGGAGGCGGAAACGGGGCTCCCCTGGATGTGTGGGGGACCCCACGTGCTTCCTCTCGAGTGGAGACGAGTATGTCGGGGAACTGCTTGAGTTGCAGCAAGGGTGTGAAGGACCCTTTGGAAGTTGCAGTGGTTAGATGTGATTAGCCTCGAGAAGCCTCAGCGGAAATGGGCCTCATCTCGCCTGGAGGGCAAAACCTCCTGGATTTTCTCGAGTTGCGGCAGGTGCTCTCGATTTACCAAGGGGACCAGAGGGACGCGCTCTGGAGGCCTCAGGAAAGGCCAGTCCCCATGCGAGTTCCTCGGGGGCCTCTCGGGATTCCTCTCCCGTCGATGCCGGGGCCTAAGACCTTGTGTGGAGTCGGGGCCGGAACCTGAGGATTCCTCTCCAGTGCTGACATGGATCTTGGGGTACTTCTGGAGTCTCCCCAGGGGAGTCAGTCCTCGTCTCGAATGCGGGCATGCACTTGCGCTTTCCTCCAGAGCGGTAGCAGCAGTGTCACGCAGTCCGCCGCGTGGATCAAAGGATCTATGGTTTTCCCTCGAGTCTTTCCCACGAGGCTTTCCCACGAGGCTATCCCACAGGGCTGTCCCACGTGCACACGTGTTGGGACTCGATCCTCGGCTTGAACGTCAAGGCAGTGCAGGGAAAACAGGTTCCTCTGGAATGGACTGACACATCTGGGGGACTCTTGGAATGGTGGCACGACCCTGGAGTTCCTCTCGCCTTTCCTGTGGAGAGCGCCTCCTCTTGAGATGCGACGGGAACGCCGGGAATTCTTTCCCTACGAAACAGGGAAAGGATCCCTCTTCTCGAGCGAGGAGGCGGAAACGGGGCTCCCCTGGATGTGTGCGGGACCCCACGTGCTTCCTCTCGAGTGGAGACGGGTATGTCGCGGAACTGCTTGAGTTGCAGCAAGGGTGTGAAGGACCCTTTGGAATTTCCAGTGGTTAGACGTGATTAGCCTCGAGAAGCCTCAGCGGAAATGGGCCTCATCTCGCCTGGAGGGCAAAACCTCCTGGATTTTCTCGAGTTGCGGCAGGTGTTCTCGACTTACGACGGGGACCTCAGGGACCCGCTCTGGTGGCCTCAAGAAAGGCCAGTCCCCATGCGAGTTCCTCGGGGGCCTCTCGGGATTCCTCTCCCGTCGATGCCGTTGCCTAAGACCTTGTGTGGAGTCGGGGCCGGAACCTGAGGATTCCTCTCCAGTGCTGACATGGATCTTGGGGTACTTCTGGAGTCTCCCCAGGGGAGTCAGTCCTCGTCTCGAATGCGGGCATGCACTTGCGCTTTCCTCCAGAGCGGTAGCAGCAGTGTCACGCAGTCCGCCGCGTGGATCAAAGGATCTATGGTTTTCCCTCGAGTCTTTCCCACGAGGCTTTCCCACGAGGCTTTCCCACAGGGCTGTCCCACGTGCACACGTGGTGGGAGTCGATCCTCGGCTTGAACGTCAAGGCAGTGCAGGGAAAACAGGTTCCTCTGGAATGGACTGACCCATCTGGGGGACTCCTGGAATGGTGGCACGAGCCTGGAGTTCCTCTCGCCTTTCCTGTGGAGAACGCCTCCTCTTGAGATGCGACGGGAACGCCGGGAATTCTTTACCTACGAAACAGGGATAGGATCCCTCATCTCGAGCTAGGAGGCGGAAACGGGGCTCCCCTGGATTTGTGCGGGACCCCACGTGCTTCCTCTCGAGTGGAGACGGGTATGTCGGGGAACATCTTGAGTGCAGCAAGGGTGTGAAGGACCCTTTGGAAGTTCCAGTGGTTAGATGTGATTAGCCTAGATAAGCCTCAGCGGAAATGGGCCTCATCTCGCCAGGAGGGCAAAACCTCCTGGATTTTCTCGAGTTGCGGCAGGTGCTCTAGACTTACGACGGGGACCTCAGGGACCCGCTCTGGTGGCCTCAAGAACGGCCAGTCCCCATGCGAGTTCTTCGGTGGCCTCTCGGGATTCCTCTCCCGTCGATGCCGGGGCCTAAGACCTTGTGTGGAGTCGGGGCCGGAACCTGAGGATTCCTCTCCAGTGCTGACATGGATCTTGGGGTACTTCTGGAGTCTCCCCAGGGGAGTCAGTCCTCGTCTCGAATGCGGGCATGCACTTGCGCTTTCCTCCAGATCGGTAGCAGCAGTGTCACGCAGTCCGCCGCGTGGATCAAAGGATCTATGGTTTTCCCTCGAGTCTTTCCCACGAGGCTTTCCCACGAGGCTTTCCCACAGGGCTGTCCCACGTGCACACGTGGTGGGAGTCGATCCTCGGCTTGAACGTCAAGGCAGTGCAGGGAAAACAGGTTCCTCTGGAATGGACTGACCCATCTGGGGGACTCTTGGAATGGTGGCTCGACCCTGGAGTTCCTCTGGCCTTTCCTGTGGAAAGCGCCTCCTCTTGAGATGCGACGGGAACGCCGGGAATTCTTTCCCTAAGAAACAGGGAAAGGATCCCTCATCTCGAGCTAGGAGGCGGAAACGGGGCTCCCCTGGATGTGTGGGGGACCCCACGTGCTTCCTCTCGAGTGGAGACGAGTATGTCGGGGAACTGCTTGAGTTGCAGCAAGGGTGTGAAGGACCCTTTGGAAGTTGCAGTGGTTAGATGTGATTAGCCTCGAGAAGCCTCAGCGGAAATGGGCCTCATCTCGCCTGGAGGGCAAAACCTCCTGGATTTTCTCGAGTTGCGGCAGGTGCTCTCGATTTACCAAGGGGACCAGAGGGACGCGCTCTGGAGGCCTCAGGAAAGGCCAGTCCCCATGCGAGTTCCTCGGGGGCCTCTCGGGATTCCTCTCCCGTCGATGCCGGGGCCTAAGACCTTGTGTGGAGTCGGGGCCGGAACCTGAGGATTCCTCTCCAGTGCTGACATGGATCTTGGGGTACTTCTGGAGTCTCCCCAGGGGAGTCAGTCCTCGTCTCGAATGCGGGCATGCACTTGCGCTTTCCTCCAGAGCGGTAGCAGCAGTGTCACGCAGTCCGCCGCGTGGATCAAAGGATCTATGGTTTTCCCTCGAGTCTTTCCCACGAGGCTTTCCCACGAGGCTATCCCACAGGGCTGTCCCACGTGCACACGTGTTGGGACTCGATCCTCGGCTTGAACGTCAAGGCAGTGCAGGGAAAACAGGTTCCTCTGGAATGGACTGACACATCTGGGGGACTCTTGGAATGGTGGCACGACCCTGGAGTTCCTCTCGCCTTTCCTGTGGAGAGCGCCTCCTCTTGAGATGCGACGGGAACGCCGGGAATTCTTTCCCTACGAAACAGGGAAAGGATCCCTCTTCTCGAGCGAGGAGGCGGAAACGGGGCTCCCCTGGATGTGTGCGGGACCCCACGTGCTTCCTCTCGAGTGGAGACGGGTATGTCGCGGAACTGCTTGAGTTGCAGCAAGGGTGTGAAGGACCCTTTGGAATTTCCAGTGGTTAGACGTGATTAGCCTCGAGAAGCCTCAGCGGAAATGGGCCTCATCTCGCCTGGAGGGCAAAACCTCCTGGATTTTCTCGAGTTGCGGCAGGTGTTCTCGACTTACGACGGGGACCTCAGGGACCCGCTCTGGTGGCCTCAAGAAAGGCCAGTCCCCATGCGAGTTCCTCGGGGGCCTCTCGGGATTCCTCTCCCGTCGATGCCGTTGCCTAAGACCTTGTGTGGAGTCGGGGCCGGAACCTGAGGATTCCTCTCCAGTGCTGACATGGATCTTGGGGTACTTCTGGAGTCTCCCCAGGGGAGTCAGTCCTCGTCTCGAATGCGGGCATGCACTTGCGCTTTCCTCCAGAGCGGTAGCAGCAGTGTCACGCAGTCCGCCGCGTGGATCAAAGGATCTATGGTTTTCCCTCGAGTCTTTCCCACGAGGCTTTCCCACGAGGCTTTCCCACAGGGCTGTCCCACGTGCACACGTGGTGGGACTCGATCCTCGGCTTGAACGTCAAGGCAGTGCAGGGAAAACAGGTTCCTCTGGAATGGACTGACCCATCTTGGGGTCTCTTGTGATGGTGGCACGACCCTGGAGTTCCTCTCGCCTTTCCTGTGGAGGGCGCCTCCTCTTGAGATGCGACGGGAACGCCGGGAATTCTTTCCCTACGAAACAGGGAAAGGATCCCTCATCTCGAGCTAGGAGGCGGAAACGGGGCTCCCCTGGATGTGTGCGGGGCACCACGTGCTTCCTCTCGAGTGCAGACGGGTATGTCGGGGAACTTCTTGAGTTGCAGCAAGGGTGTGAAGGACCCTTTGGAAGAGCCAGTGATTAGATGTGATTGGACTCGAGAAGCCTCAGCGGAAATGGGGCTCATCTCGCCTGGAGGGCAAAACCTCCTGGATTTTCTCGAGTTGCGGCAGGTGCTCTCGACTTACGACGGGGACCTCAGGGACCCGCTCTGGTGGCCTCAGGAAAGGCCAGTCCCCATGCGAGTTCCTCGGGGGCCTCTCGGGATTCCTCTCCCGTCGATGCCGGGGCCTAAGACCTTGTGTGGAGTCGGGGCCGGAACCGGAGGATTCCTCTCCAGTGCTGACATGGATCTTGGGGTACTTCTGGAGTCTCCCCAGGGGAGTCAGCCCTCGTCTCGAATGCAGGCATGCACTTGCGCTTTCCTCCAGAGCGGTAGCAGCAGTGTCACGCAGTCCGCCGCGTGGATCAAAGGATCTATGGTTTTCCCTCGAGTCTTTTGCACGAGGCTTTCCCACGAGGCTATCCCACAGGGCTGTCCCACGTGCACACGTGGTGGGACTCGATCCTCGGCTTGAACGTCAAGGCAGTGCAGGGAAAACAGTTTCCTCTGGAATGGACTGACACATCTGGGGGACTCTTGGAATGGTGGCACGACCCTGGAGTTCCTCTCGCCTTTCCTGTGGAGAGCGCCTCCTCTTGAGATGCGACGGGAACGCCGGGAATTCTTTCCCTACGAAACAGGGAAAGGATCCCTCATCTCGAGCTAGGAGGCGGAAACGGGGCTCCCCTGGATGTGTGCGGGACCCCACGTGCTTCCTCTCGAGTGGAGACGGGAATGTCGGGGAACTTCTTGAGTTGCAGCAAGGGTGTGAAGGACCCTTTGGAAGTTCCAGTGGTTAGATGTGATTAGCCTCGAGAAGCCTCAGCGGAAATGGGCCTCATCTCGCCTGGAGGGCAAAACCTCCTGGATTTTCTCGAGTTGCGGCAGGTGCTCTCGACTTACGACGGGGACGTCAAGGACCCGCTCTGGAGGCCTCAGGAAAGGCCAGTCCCCATGCGAGTTCCTCGGGGGCCTCTCGGGATTCCTCTCCCGTCGATGCCGGGGCCTAAAACCTTGTGTGGAGTCGGGGCCGGAACCTGAGGATTCCTCTCCAGTGCTGACATGGATCTTGGGGTAATTCTGGAGTCTCCCCAGGGGAGTCAGTCCTCGTCTCGAATGCGGGCATGCACTTGCTCTTTCCTCCAGAGCGGTAGCAGCAGTGTCATGCAGTCCGCCGCGTGGATCAAAGGATCTATGGTTTTCCCTCGAGTCTTTCCCACGAGGCTTTCCCACGAGGCTTTCCCACAGGGCTGTCACACGTGCACACGTGGTGGGTGTCGATCCTCGGCTTGAACGTCAAGGCAGTGCAGGGAAAACAGGTTCCTCTGGAATGGACTGACCCATCTGGGGGTCTCTTGGAATGGTGGCACGACCCTGGAGTTCCTCTCGCCTTTCCTGTGGAGAGCGCCTCCTCTTGAGATGCGACGGGAACGCCGGGAATTCTTTCCCTACGAAACAGGGAAAGGATCCCACATCTCGAGCTAGGAGGCGAAAACGGGGCTCCCCTGGATGTGTGCGGGACCCCACGTGCTTCCTCTCGAGTGGAGACGGGTATGTCGGGGAACTTCTTGAGTTGCAGCAATGGTGTGAAGGACCCTTAGGAAGTTCCAGTGGTTAGACGTGATTAGGCTCGAGAAGCCTCAGCGGAAATGGGCCTCATCTCGCCTGGAGGGCAAAACCTCCTGGATTTTCTCGAGTTGCGGCAGGTGCTCTCGACTTACGACGGGGACCTCAGGGACCCGCTCTGGTGGCCTCAGGAAAGGCCAGTCCCCATGCGAGTTCCTCGGGGGCCTCTCGGGATTCCTCTCCCGTCAATGCTGGGGACTAAGACCTTGTGTAGAGTCGGGGCCGGAACCTGAGGATTCCTCTCCAGTGCTGACATGGATCTTGGGGTACTTCTGGAGTCTCCCCAGGGGAGTCAGTCCTCGTCTCGAATGCGGGCATGCACTTGCGCTTTCCTCCAGAGCGGTAGCAGCAGTGTCACGCAGTCCGCCGCGTGGATCAAAGGATCTATGGTTTTCCCTCGAGTCTTTCCCACGAGGCTTTCCCACAGGGCTGTCCCACGTGCACACGTGGTGGGAGTCGATCCTCGGCTTGAACGTCAAGGCAGTGCAGGGAAAACAGGTTCCTCTGGAATGGACTGACACATCTGGGGGTCTCTTGGAATGGTGGCACGACCCTGGAGTTCCTCTCGCCTTTCCTGTGGAGAGCGCCTCCTCTTGAGATGCGACGGGAACGCCGGGAATTCTTTCCCTACGAAACAGGGAAAGGATCCCTCATCTCGAGCTAGGGGGCGGAAACGGCGCTCCCCTGGATGTGTGCGGGACCCCACGTGCTTCCTCTCGAGTGGAGACGGGTATGTCGGGGAACTTCTCGAGTTGTAGCAAGGGTGTGAAGGACCCTTTGGAAGTTCCAGTGGTTAGATGTGATTAGCCTCGAGAAGCCTCAGCGGAAATGGGCCTCATCTCGCCTGGAGGGCAAAACTCCTGGATTTTCTCGAGTTGCGGCAGGTGCTCTCGACTTACGACGGGGACCTCAGGGACCCGCTCTGGAGGCCTCAGGAAAGGCCAGTCCCCATGCGAGTTCCTCGGGGGCCTCTCGAGATTCCTCTCCCGTCGATGCCGGGGCCTAAGACCTTGTGTGGATTCGGGGCCGGAACCTGAGGATTCCTCTCCAGTGCTGACATGGATCTTGGGGTACTTCTGGAGTCTCCCCAGGGGAGTCAGACCTCGTCTCGAATGCGGGCATGCACTTGCGCTTTCCTCCAGAGCGGTAGCAGCAGTGTCACGCAGTCCGCCGCGTGGATCAAAGGATCTATGGTTTTCCCTCGAGTCTTTCCCACGAGGCTTTCCCACAGGGCTGTCCCACGTGCACACGTGGTGGGAGTCGATCCTCGGCTTGAACGTCAAGGCAGTGCAGGGAAAACAGGTTCCTCTGGAATGGACTGACACATCTGGGGGTCTCTTGGAATGGTGGCACGACCCTGGAGTTCCTCTCGCCTTTCCTGTGGAGAGCGCCTCCTCTTGAGATGCGACGGGAACGCCGGGAATTCTTTCCCTACGAAACAGGGAAAGGATCCCTCATCTCGAGCTAGGGGGCGGAAACGGGGCTCCCCTGGATGTGTGCGGGACCCCACGTGCTTCCTCTCCAGTGGAGACGGGTATGTCGGGGAACTTCTCGAGTTGCAGCAAGGGTGTGAAGGACCCTTTGGAAGTTCCAGTGGTTAGATGTGATTAGCCTCGAGAAGCCTCAGCGGAAATGGGCCTCATCTCGCCTGGAGGGCAAAACCTCCTGGATTTTCTCGAGTTGCGGCAGGTGCTCTCGACTTACGACGGGGACCTCAGGGACCCGCTCTGGAGGCCTCAGGAAAGGCCAGTCCCCATGCGAGTTCCTCGGGGGCCTCTCGAGATTCCTCTCCCGTCGATGCCGGGGCCTAAGACCTTGTGTGGAGTCGGGGCCGGAACCTGAGGATTCCTCTCCAGTGCTGACATGGATCTTGGGGTACTTCTGGAGTCTCCCCAGGGGAGTCAGTCCTCGTCTCGAATGCGGGCATGCACTTGCGCTTTCCTCCAGAGCGGTAGCAGCAGTGTCACGCAGTCCGCCGCGTGGATCAAAGGATCTATGATTTTCCCTCGAGTCTTTCCCACGAGGCTTTCCCACGAGGCTTTCCCACAGGGCTGTCCCACGTGCACACGTGGTGGGACTCGATCCTCGGCTTGAACGTCAAGGCAGTGCAGGGAAAACAGGTTCCTCTGGAATGGACTGACACATCTGGGGTCTCTTGGAATGGTGGCACGACCCTGGAGTTCCTCTCGCCTTTCCTGTGGAGAGCGCCTCCTCTTGAGATGCGACGGGAGCGCCGGGAATTCTTTCCCTACGAAACAGGGAAAGGATCCCTCATCTCGAGCTAGGAGGCGGAAACGGGGCTCCCCTGGATGTGTGCGGGACCCCACGTGCTTCCTCTCGAGTGGAGACGGGTATGTCGCGGAACTGCTTGAGTTGCAGCAAGGGTGTGAAGGACCCTTTGGAAGTTCCAGTGGTTAGATGTGATTAGCCTCGAGAAGCCTCAGCGGAAATGGGCCTCATCTCGCCTGGAGGGCAAAACCTCCTGGATTTTCTCGAGTTGCGGCAGGTGCTCTCGAGTTACGACGGGGACCTCAGGGACCCGCTGTGGTGGCCTCAGGAAAGTCCAGTCCCCATGCGAGTTGCTCGGGGTCCTCTCGGGATTCCTCTCCCGTCGATGCCGGGGCCTAAGACCTTGTGTGGAGTCGGGGCCGGAACCTGAGGATTCCTCTCCAGTGCTGACATGGATCTTGGGGTACTTCTGGAGTCTCCCCAGGGGAGTCAGTCCTCATCTCGAATGCGGGCATGCACTTGCGCTTTCCTCCAGAGCAGTAGCAGCAGTGTCGCGCAGTACGCCGCGTGGATCAAAGGATCTATGGTTTTCCCTCGAGTCTTTCCCACGAGGCTTTCCCACGAGGCTTACCCACAGGGCTGCCCACGTGCACACGTGGTGGGAGTCGATCCTCGGCTTGAACGTCAAGGCAGTACAGGGAAAAGAGGTTCCTCTGGAATAGACTGACACATCTGGGGTCTCTTGGAATGGTGGCACGACCCTGGAGTTACTCTCGCCTTTCCTTTGTACAGCGCCTCCTCTTGAGATGCGAAGGGAACGCCGGGAATTCTTTCCCTACGAAACAGGGAAAGGTTCCCTCATTTCGAGCTAGGAGGCGGAAACGGGGCTCCTCTGGATGTGTGCGGGACCCTCGTGCTTCCTCTCGAGTTTAGACGGGTATGTCGGGGAACTTCTTGAGTTGCAGCAAGGGTGTGAAGGACCCTTTGGAAGTTCCAGTGATTAGATGTGATTAGCCTCGAGAAGCCTCAGCGGAAATGGCCCTCATCTCGCCTGGAGGGCAAAACCTCCGGGATTTTCTCGAGTTGCGGCAGGTGCTCTCGACTTATGACGGGGACCTCAGGGACCCGCTCTGGTGGCCTCAGGAAAGGCCAGTCCCCATGCGAGTTCCTCGGGGGCCTCTTGGGATTCCTCTCCCGTCGATGCCGGGGTCTAAGACGTTGTGTGGAGACGGGGCCGAAACCTGAGGATTCCTCTCCAGTGCTGACATGGATCTTGGGGTACTTCTGGAGTCTCCCCAGGGGAGTCAGTCCTCGTCTCGAATGCGGGCATGCACTTGCGCTTTCCTCCAGAGCGGTAGCAGCAGTGTCACGCAGTCCGCCGCGTGGATCAAAGGATCTATGGTTTTCCCTCGAGTCTTTCCCACGAGGCTGTCCCAGGAGGCTTTCCCACAGGGCTGTTCCACGTGCACACGTGGTGGGAGTCGATCCTCGGCTTGAACGTCAAGGCAGTGCAGGGAAAACAGGTTCCTCTGGAATTTACTGTCACATCTGGGGGACTTTTGGAATGGTGGCACGACCCTGGAGTTCCTCTCGCCTTTCCTGTGGAGAGCGCCTCCTCTTGAGATGCGAAGGGAACGCCGGGAATTCTTTCCCTACGAAACAGGGATAGGATCCCTCATCTCGAACTAGGAGGCGGAAACGGGGCTCCCCTGGATGTGTGCGGCACCCCACGGGCTTCCTCTCGAGTGGAGACGGGTATGTCGCGGAACTGCTTGAGTTGCAGCAAGGGTGTGTAGGACCCTTTGGAAGTTCCAGTGGTTAGATGTGATTAGCCTCGAGAAGCTTCAGCGGAAATGGCCCTCATCTCGCCTGGAGGGCAAAAGCTCCTGGATTTTCTCGAGTTGCGGCAGGTGCTCTCGACTTACGACTCGACCTCAGGGACCCGCTCTGGTGGCCTCAGGAAAGGCCAGTCCCCATGCGAGTTCCTCGCGGGCCTCTCGGGATTCCTCTCCTGTCGATGCCGGGGCCTAAGACCTTGTGTGGAGTCGGGGCCGGAAACTGAGGATTCCTCTCCAGTGCTGACATGGATCTTGGGGTACTTCTGGAGTCTCCCCTTGGGAGTCAGTCCTCGTCTCGAATGTGGGCATGCACTTGCGCTTTCCTCCAGTGCGGTAGCAGCATTGTCACGCAGTCCGCCGCGTGGATCAAAGGATCTATGGTTTTCCCTCGAGTCTTTCCCACGAGGCTTTCCCACGAGGCTTTCCCACAGGGCTGTCCCACGTGCACACGTGGTGGGAGTCGATCCTCGGCTTGAACGTCAAGGCAGTGCAGGGAAACAGGTTCCTCTGGAATGGACTGACACATCTGGGGGTCTCTTGGAATGGTGGCACGACCCTGGAGTTCCTCTCCCCTTTCCTGTGGAGAGCGCCTCCTCTTGAGATGCGACGGGAACGCCGGGAATTCTTTCCCTACGAAACAGGGAAAGGATCCCTCATCTCGAGCTAGGAGGCGGAAACGGGGCTCCCCTGGATGTGTGCGGGACCCCACGTGCTTCCTCTCGAGTGGAGACGGGTATGTCGCGGAACTGCTTGAGTTGCAGCAAGGGTGTGAAGGACCCTTTGGAAGTTCCAGTGGTTAGATGTGATTAGCCTCGAGAAGCCTCAGCGGAAATGGGCCTCATCTCGCCTGGAGGGCAAAACCTCCTGGATTTTCTCGAGTTGCGGCAGGTGCTCTCGACTTACGACTGGGACCTCAGGGACCCGCTCTGGTGGCCTCAGGAAAGGCCAGTCCCCATGCGAGTTCCTCGGGGGCCTCTCGGGATTCCTCTCCTGTCGATGCCGGGGCCTAAGACCTAGTGTGGAGTCGGGGCCCGAACCTGAGGATTCCTCTCTAGTGCTGACATGGATCTTGGGGTACTTCTGGAGTCTCCCCAGGGGAGTCAGTCGTCGTCTCGAAAGCGGGCATGCACTTGCGCTTTCCTCCAGAGCGGTAGCAGCAGTGTCACGCAGTCCGCCGCGTGGATCAAAAGATCTATGATTTTCCCTCGAGTCTTTCCCATGAGGCATTCCCACGAGGCTTTCCCACAGGGCTGTCCCACGTGCACACGTGGTGGGAGTCGATCCTCGGCTTGAACGTCAAGGCAGTGCAGGGAAAACAGGTTCCTCTGGAATGGACTGACACAACTGGGGGTCTCTTGGAATGGTGCCACGACCCTGGAGTTCCTCTCGCCTTTCCTGTGGAGAGCGCCTCCTCTTGAGATGCGACGGGAACGCCGGGAATTCTTTCCCTACGAAACAGGGAAAGGATCCCTCATCTTGAGCTAGGAGGCGGAAACGGGGCTCCCCTGGATGTGTGCGGGACCCCACGTGCTTCCTCTCGAGTGGAGACGGGTATGTCGGGGAACTGCTTGAGTTGCAGCAAGGGTGTGAAAGACCCTTTGGAAGTTCCAGTGGTTTGATGTGATTAGCCTCGAGAAGCCTCAGCGGAAATGGGCCTCATCTCGCCTGGAGGGCAAAACCTCCTGGATTTTCTCGAGTTGCGGCAGGTGCTCTCGACTTACGATGGGGACCTCGGGGAACAGCTCTAGTGGCCTCAGGAAAGTCCAGTCCCCTTGCGAGTTCCTCGGGGGCCTCTCGGGATTCCTCTCCCATCGATGCCGGGGACTAAGACCTTGTGTGGAGTCGGGGCCGGAACCTGAGGATTCATCTCCAGTGCTGACATGGATCTTGGGGTACTTCTGGAGTCTCCCCAGGGGAGTCAGTCCTCGTCTCGAATGCGGGCATGCACTTGCGCTTTCCTCCAGAGCGGTAGCAGCAGTGTCACGCAGTCCGCCGCGTGGATCAAAGGATCTATGGTTTTCCCTCGAGTCTTTCCCACGAGGCTTTCCCACGAGGCTTTCCCACAGGGCTGTCCCACGTGCACACGTGGTGGGACTCGATCCTCGGCTTGAACGTCAAAGCAGTGCAGGGAAAACAGTTTCCTCTGGAATGGACTGACACATCTGGGGGACTCTTGGAATGGTGGCACGACCCTGGAGTTCCTCTCGCCTTTCCTGTGGAGAGCGCCTCCTCTTGAGATGCGACGGGAACGCCGGGAATTCTTTCCCTACGAAACAGGGAAAGGATCCCTCATCTCGAGCTAGGAGGCGGAAACGGGGCTCCCCTGGATGTGTGCGGGACCCCACGTGCTTCCTCTCGAGTGGAGACGGGTATGTCGGGGAACTTCTTGAGTTGCAGCAAGGGTGTGAAGGACCCTTTGGAAGTTCCAGTGGTTAGATGTGATTAGCCTCGAGAAGCCTCAGCGGAAATGGGCCTCATCTCGCCTGGAGGGCAAAACCTCCTGGATTTTCTCGAGTTGCGGCAGGTGCTCTCGACTTACGACGGGGACGTCAGGGACCCGCTCTGGAGGCCTCAGGAAAGGCCAGTCCCCATGCGAGTTCCTCGGGGGCCTCTCGGGATTCCTCTCCCGTCGATGCCGGGGCCTAAAACCTTGTGTGGAGTCGGGGCCGGAACCTGAGGATTCCTCTCCAGTGCTGACATGGATCTTGGGGTACTTCTGGAGTCTCCCCAGGGGAGTCAGTCCTCGTCTCGAATGCGGGCATGCACTTGCGCTTTCCTCCAGAGCGGTAGCAGCAGTGTCATGCAGTCCGCCGCGTGGATCAAAGGATCTATGGTTTTCCCTCGAGTCTTTCCCACGAGGCTTTCCCACGAGGCTTTCCCACAGGGCTGTCACACGTGCACACGTGGTGGGTGTCGATCCTCGGCTTGAACGTCAAGGCAGTGCAGGGAAAACAGGTTCCTCTGGAATGGACTGACCCATCTGGGGGTCTCTTGGAATGGTGGCACGACCCTGGAGTTCCTCTCGCCTTTCCTGTGGAGAGCGCCTCCTCTTGAGATGCGACGGGAACGCCGGGAATTCTTTCCCTACGAAACAGGGAAAGGATCCCACATCTCGAGCTAGGAGGCGAAAACGGGGCTCCCCTGGATGTGTGCGGGACCCCACGTGCTTCCTCTCGAGTGGAGACGGGTATGTCGGGGAACTTCTTGAGTTGCAGCAATGGTGTGAAGGACCCTTAGGAAGTTCCAGTGGTTAGACGTGATTAGGCTCGAGAAGCCTCAGCGGAAATGAGCCTCATCTCGCCTGGAGGGCAAAACCTCCTGGATTTTCTCGAGTTGCGGCAGGTGCTCTCGACTTACGACGGGGACCTCAGGGACCCGCTCTGGTGGCCTCAGGAAAGGCCAGTCCCCATGCGAGTTCCTCGGGGGCCTCTCGGGATTCCTCTCCCGTCAATGCTGGGGACTAAACCTTGTGTAGAGTCGGGGCCGGAACCTGAGGATTCCTCTCCAGTGCTGACATGGATCTTGGGGTACTTCTGGAGTCTCCCCAGGGGAGTCAGTCCTCGTCTCGAATGCGGGCATGCACTTGCGCTTTCCTCCAGAGCGGTAGCAGCAGTGTCACGCAGTCCGCCGCGTGGATCAAAGGATCTATGGTTTTCCCTCGAGTCTTACCCACGAGGCTTTCCCACAGGGCTGTCCCACGTGCACACGTGGTGGGAGTCGATCCTCGGCTTGAACGTCAAGGCAGTGCAGGGAAAACAGGTTCCTCTGGAATGGACTGACACATCTGGGGGTCTCTTGGAATGGTGGCACGACCCTGGAGTTCCTCTCGCCTTTCCTGTGGAGAGCGCCTCCTCTTGAGATGCGACGGGAACGCCGGGAATTCTTTCCCTACGAAACAGGGAAAGGATCCCTCATCTCGAGCTAGGGGGCGGAAACGGGGCTCCCCTGGATGTGTGCGGGACCCCACGTGCTTCCTCTCCAGTGGAGACGGGTATGTCGGGGAACTTCTCGAGTTGCAGCAAGGGTGTGAAGGACCCTTTGGAAGTTCCAGTGGTTAGATGTGATTAGCCTCGAGAAGCTTCAGCGGAAATGGCCCTCATCTCGCCTGGAGGGCAAAAGCTCCTGGATTTTCTCGAGTTGCGGCAGGTGCTCTCGACTTACGACGGGACCTCAGGGACCCGCTCTGGTGGCCTCAGGAAAGGCCAGTCCCCATGCGAGTTCCTCGCGGGCCTCTCGGGATTCCTCTCCTGTCGATGCTGGGGCCTAAGACCTTGTGTGGAGTCGGGGCCGGAACCTGAGGATTCCTCTCCAGTGCTGACATGGATCTTGGGGTACTTCTGGAGTCTCCCCTTGGGAGTCAGTCCTCGTCTCGAATGCGGGCATGCACTTGCGCTTTCCTCCAGTGCGGTAGCAGCATTGTCACGCAGTCCGCCGCGTGGATCAAAGGATCTATGGATTTCCCTCGAGTCTTTCCCACGAGGCTTTCCCACGAGGCTTTCCCACAGGGCTGTCCCACGTGCACACGTGGTGGGAGTCGATCCTCGGCTTGAACGTCAAGGCAGTGCAGGGAAAACAGGTTCCTCTGGAATGGACTGACACAACTGGGGGTCTCTTGGAATGGTGCCACGACCCTGGAGTTCCTCTCGCCTTTCCTGTGGAGAGCGCCTCCTCTTGAGATGCGACGGGAACGCCGGGAATTCTTTCCCTACGAAACAGGGAAAGGATCCCTCATCTTGAGCTAGGAGGCGGAAACGGGGCTCCCCTGGATGTGTGCGGGACCCCACGTGCTTCCTCTCGAGTGGAGACGGGTATGTCGCGGAACTGCTTGAGTTGCAGCAAGGGTGTGAAAGACCCTTTGGAAGTTCCAGTGGTTAGATGTGATTAGCCTCGAGAAGCATCAGCGGAAATGGGCCTCATCTCGCCTGGAGGGCAAAACCTCCTGGATTTTCTCGAGTTGCGGCAGGTGCTCTCGACTTACGACAGGGACCTCAGGGACCCGCTCTGGTGGCCTCACGAAAGACCAGTCCCCATGCGAGTTCCTCGGGGGCCTCTCGAGATTCCTCTCCCATCGATGCCGGGGACTAAGACCTTGTGTGGAGTCGGGGCCGGAACCTGAGGATTCCTCTCCAGTGCTGACATGGATCTTGGGGTACTCCTGGAGTCTCCCCAGGGGAGTCAGTCCTCGTCTCGAATGCGGGCATGCACTTGCGCTTTCCTCCAGAGCGGTAGCAGCAGTGTCACGCAGTCCGCCGCGTGGATCAAAGGATCTATGGTTTTCCCTCGAGTCTTTCCCACGAGGCTTTCCCACGAGGCTTTCCCACAGGGCTGTTCCACGTGCACACGTGGTGGGAGTCGATCCTCGGCTTGAACGTCAAGGCAGTGCAGGGAAAACAGTTTCTTCTGGAATGGACTGACACATCTGGGGGACTCTTGGAATGGTGGCACGACCCTGGAGTTCCTCTCGCCTTTCCTGTGGAGAGCGCCCCCTCTTGAGATGCGACGGGAACGCTGGGAATTCTTTCCCTACGAAAAAGGGAAAGGATCCCTCATCTCGAGCTAGGAGGCGGAAACGGGGCTCCCCTGGATGTGTGGGGGACCCCACGTGCTTCCTCTCGAGTGGAGACGGGTATGTCGGGGAACTTCTTCAGTTGCAGCAAGGGTGTGAAGGACCCTTAGGAAGTTCCAGTGGTTAGACGTGATTAGCTTCGAGAAGCCTCAGGGGAAATGGGCCTCATCTCGCCTGGAGGGCAAAACCTCCTGGATTTTCTCGAGTTGCGGCAGGTGCTCTCGACTTACGATGGGGACCTCGGGGACCAGCTCTAGTGGCCTCAGGAAAGGCCAGTCCCCTTGCGAGTTCCTCGGGGGCCTCTCGGGATTCCTCTCCCATCGATGCCGGGGACTAAGACCTTGTGTGGAGTCGGGGCCGGAACCTGAGGATTCCTCTCCAGTGCTGACATGGATCTTGGGGTACTTCTGGAGTCTCCCCAGGGGAGTCAGTCCTCGTCTCGAATGCGGGCATGCACTTGCGCTTTCCTCCAGAGCGGTAGCAGCAGTGTCACGCAGTCCGCCGCGTGGATCAAAGGATCTATGGTTTTCCCTCGAGTCTTTCCCACGAGGCTTTCCCACGAGGCTTTCCCACAGGGCTGTCCCACGTGCACACGTGGTGGGAGTCGATCCTCGGCTTGAACATCAAGGCAGTGCAGGGAAAACAGGTTCCTCTGGAATGGACTGACCCATCTGGGGGACTCTTGGAATGGTGGCACGACCCTGGAGTTCCTCTCGCCTTTCCTTTGGAGAGCGCCTCCTCTTGAGATGCGACAGGAACGCCGGGAATTATTTCCCTAAGAAACAGGGAAAGGATCCCTCATCTCGAGCTACGAGGCGGAAACGGGGCTCCCCTGGATGTGTGCGGGACCCCACGTGCTTCCTCTCGAGTGGAGACGGATATGTCGGGGAACTTCTTGAGTTGCAGCAAGGGTGTGAAGGACCCTTAGGAAGTTCCAGTGGTTAGACGTGATTAGCCTCGAGAAGCCTCAGCGGAAATTGGCCTCATCTCGCCTGGAGGGCAAACCTCCTGGATTTTCTCGAGTTGCGGCAGGTGCTCTCGACTTACGACGGGGACCTCAGGGACCCGCTCTGGTGGCCTCAGGAAAGGCCAGTCCCCATGCGAGTTCTTCGGGGGCCTCTCGGGATTCCTCGCCCGTCGATGCCGGGGACTAAGACCTTGTGTGGAGTCGGGGCCGGAACCTGAGGTTTCCTCTCCAGTGCTGACATGGATCTTGGGGTACTTCTGGAGTCTCCCCAGGGGAGTCAGTCCTCGTCTCGAATGCGGGCATGCACTTGCGCTTTCCTCCAGAGCGGTAGCAGCAGTGTCACGCAGTCCGCCGCGTGGATCAAAGGATCTATGGTTTTCCCTCGAGTCTTTCCCACGAGGCTTTCCCACGAGGCTTTCCCACAGGGCTGTCCCACGTGAACACGTGGTGGGAGTCGATCCTCGGCTTGAACGTCAAGGCAGTGCAGGGAAAACAGGTTCCTCTGGAATGGACTGACACATCTGGGGGTCTCTTGGAATGGTGCCACGACCCTGGAGTTCCTCTCGCCTTTCCTGTGGAGAGCGCCTCCTCTTGAGATGCGACGGGAACGCCGGGAATTATTTCCCTAAGAAACAGGGAAAGGATCCCTCATCTCGAGCTAGGAGGCGGAAACGTGGCTCCCCTGGATGTGTGGGGGACCCCACGTGCTTCCTCTCGAGTGGAGACGGGTATGTCGGGGAACTTCTTGAGTTGCAGCAAGGGTGTGAAGGACCCTTAGGAAGTTCCAGTGGTTAGATGTGATTAGCCTCGAGAAGCCTCAGCGGAAATGGGCCTCATCTCGCCTGAGGGCAAAACCTCCTGGATTTTCTCGAGTTGCGGCAGGTGCTCTCGACTTACGACGGGGACCTCAGGGACCCGCTCTGGAGGCCTCAGGAAAGGCCAGTCCCCTTGCGAGTTCCTCGGGGGCCTCTCGGGATTCCTCTCCCGTCGATGCCGGGGCCTAAGACCTTGTGTGGAGTCGGGGCCGGAACCTGAGGTTTCCTCTCCAGTGCTGACATGGATCTTGGGGTACTTCTGGAGTCTCCCCAGGGGAGTCAGTCCTCGTCTCGAATGCGGGCATGCACTTGCGCTTTCCTCCAGAGCGGTAGCAGCAGTGTCACGCAGTCCGCCGCGTGGATCAAAGGACCTATGGTTTTCCCTCGAGTCTTTCCCACGAGGCTGTCCCACGAGGCTTTCCCACAGGGCTGTCCCACGTGCACAAGTGGTGGGAGTCGATCCTCGGCTTGAACGTCAAGGCAGTGCAGGGAAAACAGGTTCCTCTGGAATGGACTGACCCATCTGGTGGTCTCTTGGAATGGTGGCACGACCCTGGAGTTCCTCTCGCCTTTCCTGTGGAGAGCGCCTCCTCTTGAGATGCGACGGGAACGCCGGGAATTCTTTCCCTACGAAACAGGGAAAGGATCCCTCATCTCGAGCCAGGAGGCGGAAACGGGTCTCCCCTGGATGTGTGGGGGACCCCACGTGCTTCCTCTCGAGTGGAGACGGGTATGTCGGGGAACTTCTTGAGTTGCAGCAAGGGTGTGAAGGACCCTTAGGAAGTTCCAGTGGTTAGACGTGATTAGCCTCGAGAAGCCTCAGCGGAAATGGGCCTCATCTCGCCTGGAGGGCAAAACCTCCTGGATTTTCTCGAGTTGCGGCAGGTGCTCTCGACTTACGACAGGGACCTCAGGGACCCGCTCTACTGGCCTCAGGAAAGGCCAGTCCCCTTGCGAGTTCCTCGGGGGCCTCTCGGGATTCCTCTCCCATCGATGCTGGGGACTAAGACCTTGTGTAGAGTCGGGGCCGGAACCTGAGGATTCCTCTCCAGTGCTGACATGGATCTTGGGGTACTTCTGGAGTCTCCCCAGGGGAGTCAGTCCTCGTCTCGAATGCGGGCATGCACTTGCGCTTTCCTCCAGAGCGGTAGCAGCAGTGTCACGCAGTCCGCCGCGTGGATCAAAGGATCTATGGTTTTCCCTCGAGTCTTTCCCACGAGGCTTTCCCACGAGGCTATCCCACAGGGCTGTCCCACGTGCACACGTGGTGGGATTCGATCCTCGGCTTGAACGTCAAGGCAGTGCAGGGAAAACAGGTTCCTCTGGAATGGCCTGACACATCTGGGGGATTCTTGGAATGGTGGCACGACCCTGGAGTTACTCTCACCTTTCCTGTGGAGAGCGCCTCCTCTTGAGATGCGACAGGAACGCCGGGAATTGTTTCCCTACGAAACAGGGAAAGGATCCCTCATCTCGAGCTAGGAGGCGGAAACGGGGCTCCCCTGGATTTTGCGGGACCCCACGTGCTTCCTCTCGAGTGGAGATGGTTATTTCGGGGAACTTCTTGAGTTGAAGCAAGGGTGTGAGGGACCCTTTGGAAGTTCCAGTGGTTAGATGTGATTAGCCTCGAGAAGCCTCAGCGGAAATGGGCCTTATCTCGCCTGGAGGGCGAAACCTCCTGGATTTTCTCGAGTGGCGGCAGGTGCTCTCGACTTACGACGGGGACCTCAGGGACCCGCTCTGGTGGCCTCAGGAAAGGCCAGTCCCCATGCGAGTTCCTCAGGGGCCTCTCGGGATTCCTCTCCCGTCGATGCCGGGGCCTAAGACCTTGTGTGGAGTCGGGGCCGGAACCTGAGGATTCCTCTCCAGTGCTGACATGGATCTTGGGGTACTTCTGGAGTCTCCCCAGGGGAGTCAGTCCTCGTCTCGAATGCGGGCATGCACTTGCGCTTTCCTCCAGAGCCGTAGCAGCAATGTCACGCAGTCCGCCGCGTGGATCAAAGGATCTATGGTTTTCTCTCGAGTCTTTCCCACGAGGCTTTCCCACGAGGCTTTCCCACAGGGCTGTCCCACGTGCACACGTGGTGGGAGTCGATCCTCGGCTTGAACGTCAAGGCAGTTCAGGGAAAACAGGTTCCTCTGTAATGGACTGACACATCTGGGGGTCTCTTGGAATGGTGCCACGACCCTGGAGTTCCTCTCCCCTTTCCTGTGGAGAGCGCCTCCTCTTGAGATGCGACGGGAACGCCGGGAATTCTTTCCCTACGAAACAGGGAAACGATCCCTCATCTCGAGCTAGGAGGCGGAAACGGGGCTCCCCTGGATGTGTGCGGGACCCCACGTGCTTCCTCTTGAGTGGGGACGGGTATGTCGGGGAACTGCTTGAGTTGCAGCAAGGGTGTGAAGGACCCTTAGGAAGTTCCAGTGGTTAGACGTGATTAGCCTCGAGAAGCCTCAGCGGAAATGGGCCTCATCTCGCCTGGAGGGCAAAACCTCCTGGATTTTCTCGAGTTGCGGCAGGTGCTCTCGACTTACGACGGGGACCTCAGGGACCCGCTCTACTGGCCTCAGGAAAGGCCAGTCCCCTTGCGAGTTCCTCGGGGGCCTCTCGGGATTCCTCTCCCATCGATGCCGGGGACTAAGACCTTGTGTGGAGTCGGGGCCGGAACCTGAGGATTCCTCTCCAGTGCTGACATGGATCTTGGGGTACTTCTGGAGTCTCCCCAGGGGAGTCAGTCCTCGTCTCGAATGCGGGCATGCACTTGCGCTTTCCTCCAGAGCGGTAGCAGCAGTGTCACGCAGTCCGCCGCGTGGATCAAAGGATCTATGGTTTTCCCTCAAGTCTTTCCCACGAGGCTTTCCCACGAGGCTTTCCCACAGGGCTGTCCCACGTGCACACGTGGTGGGATTCGATCCTCGGCTTGAACGTCAAGGCAGTGCAGGGAAAACAGGTTCCTCTGGAATGGACTGACACATCTGGGGGATTCTTGGAATGGTGGCACGACCCTGGAGTTCCTCTCGCCTTTCCTGTGGAGAGCGCCTCCTCTTGAGATGCGACAGGAACGCCGGGAATTGTTTCCCTACGAAACAGGGAAAGGATCCCTCATCTCGAGCTAGGAGGCGGAAACGGGGATCCCCTGGATGTGTGCGGGACCCCACGTGCTTCCTCTCGAGTGGAGACGGATATTTCGGGGAACTTCTTGAGTTGCAGCAAGGGTGTGAAGGACCCTTAGGAAGTTCCAGTGGTTAGACGTGATTAGCCTCGAGAAGCCTCAGCGGAAATGGGCCTCATCTCGCCTGGAGGGCAAACCTCCTGGATTTTCTCGAGTTGCGGCAGGTGCTCTCGACTTACGACGGGGACCTCAGGGACCCGCTCTGGTGGCCTCAGGAAAGGCCAGTCCCCATGCGAGTTCCTCGGGGGCCTCTCGGGATTCCTCTCCCATCGATGCCGGGGACTAAGACCTTGTGTGGTGTCGGGGCCGGAACCTGAGGATTCCTCTCCAGTGCTGACATGGATCTTGGGGTACTTCTGGAGTCTCCCCAGGGGAGTCAGTCCTCGTCTCGAATGCGGGCATGCACTTGCGCTTTCCTCCAGAGCCGTAGCAGCAATGTCACGCAGTCCGCCGCGTGGATCAAAGGATCTATGGTTTTCTCTCGAGTCTTTCCCACGAGGCTTTCCCACGAGGCTTTCCCACAGGGCTGTCCCACGTGCACACGTGGTGGGAGTCGATCCTCGGCTTGAACGTCAAGGCAGTTCAGGGAAAACAGGTTCCTCTGTAATGGACTGACACATCTGGGGGTCTCTTGGAATGGTGGCACGACCCTGGAGTTCCTCTCCCCTTTCCTGTGGAGAGCGCCTCCTCTTGAGATGCGACGGGAACGCCAGGAATTCTTTCCCTACGAAACAGGGAAACGATCCCTCATCTCGAGCTAGGAGGCGGAAACGGGGCTCCCCTGGATGTGTGCGGGACCCCACGTGCTTCCTCTCGAGTGGGGACGGGTATGTCGGGGAACTGCTTGAAGTGCAGCAAGGGTGTGAAGGACCCTTAGGAAGTTCCAGTGGTTAGACGTGATTAGCCTCGAGAAGCCTCAGCGGAAATGGGCCTCATCTCGCCTGGAGGGCAAAACCTCCTGGATTTTCTCGAGTTGCGGCAGGTGCTCTCGACTTACGACGGGGACATCAGGGACCCGCTCTACTGGCCTCAGGAAAGGCCAGTCCCCTTGCGAGTTCCTCGGGGGCTTCTCGGGATTCCTCTCCCATCGATGCCGGGGACTAAGACCTTGTGTGGAGTCGGGGCCGGAACCTGAGGATTCCTCTCCAGTGCTGACATGGATCTTGGGGTACTTCTGGAGTCTCCCCAGGGGAGTCAGTCCTCGTCTCGAATGCGGGCATGCACTTGCGCTTTCCTCCAGAGCGGTAGCAGCAGTGTCACGCAGTCCGCCGCGTGGATCAAAGGATCTATGGTTTTCTCTCGAGTCTTTCCCACGAGGCTTTCCCACGAGGCTTTCCCACAGGGCTGTCCCACGTGCACACGTGGTGGGAGTCGATTCTCGGCTTGAACGTCAAGGCAGTGCAGGGAAAACAGGTTCCTATGGAATGGACTGACCCATCTGGGGGACTGTTGGAATGGTGGCTCGATCCTGGAGTTCCTCTCGCCTTTCCTGTGGAAAGCGCCTCCTCTTGAGATGCGAAAGGAACGCCGGGAATTCTTTCCCTACGAAACAGGGAAAGGATCCCTCATCTCGAGCTAGGAGGCGGAAACGGGGCTCCCCTGGATGTTTGCGGGACCCCACGTGCTTCCTCGCGAGTGGAGACGAGTATGTCGTGGAACTGCTTGAGTTGCAGCAAGGGTGTGAAGGACCCTTTGGAAGTTGCAGTGGTTAGATGTGATTAGCATCGAGAAGCCTCAGCGGAAATGGGCCTCATCTCGCCTGGAGGGCAAAACCTCCTGGATTTTCTCGAGTTGCGGCAGGTGCTCTCGACTTACGACGGGGACCTCAGGGACCCGCTCTGGAGGCCTCAGGAAAGGCCAGTCCCCTTGCGAGTTCCTCGGGGGCCTCTCGGGATTCCTCTCCCGTCGATTCCGGGGCCTAAGACCTTGTGTGGAGTCGGGGCCGGAACCTGAGGATTCCTCTCCAGTGCTGACATGGATCGTGGGGTACTTCTGGAGTCTCCCCAGGGGAGTCAGTCCTCGTCTCGAATGCGGGCATGCACTTGCGCTTTCCTCCAGAGCGGTAGCAGCAGTGTCACGCAGTCCGCCGCGTGGATCAAAGGATCTATGGTTTTCCCTCGAGTCTTTCCCACGAGGCTTTCCCACGAGGCTTTCCCACAGGGCTGTCCCACGTGCACACGTGGTGGGAGTCGATCCTCGGCTTGATCGTAAAGGCAGTGCAGGGAAAACAGGTTCCTCTGGAATGGACTGACACATCTGGGGGACTCTTGGAATGGTGGCACGACCCTGGAGTTCCTCTCGCCTTTCCTGTGGAGAGCGCCTCCTCTTGAGATGCGACGGGAACGCCGGGAATTCTTTCCCTACGAAACAGGGAAAGGATCCCTCATCTCGAGCTAGGAGGCGGAAACGGGGCTCCCCTGGATGTGTGCGGGACCCTACGTGCTTCCTCTCGAGTGGAGACGGGTATGTCGGGGAACTTCTTGAGTTGCAGCAAGGGTGTGAAGGACCCTTTGGAAGTTCCAGTGGTTAGATGTGATTAGCCTCAAGAAGCCTCAGCGTAAATGGGCCTCATCTCGCCTGGAGGGCAAAACCTCCTGGATTTTCTCGAGTGGCGGCAGGTGCTCTCGACTTACGACGGGGACCTCAGGGACCCGCTCTGGTGGCCTCAGGAAAGGCCAGTCCCCATGCGAGTTCCTCGGGGGCCTCTCGGGATTCCTCTCCCGTCGATGCCGGGGACTAAGACCTTGTGTGGAGTCGGGGCCGGAACATGAGGATTCCAGTCCAGTGCTGACATGGATCTTGGGGTACTTCTGGAGTTTCCCCAGGGGAGTCAGTCCTCGTCTCGAATGCGGGCATGCACTTGCGCTTTCCTCCAGAGCCGTAGCAGCAGTGTCACGCAGTCCCTCGCGTGGATCAAAGGATCTATGGTTTTCTCTCGAGTCTTTCCCACGAGGCTTTCCCACGAGGCTTTCCCACAGGGCTGTCCCACGTGCACACGTGGTTGGAGTCGATCCTCGGCTTGAACGTCAAGGCAGTTCAGGGAAAACAGGTTCCTCTGTAATTGACTGACACATCTGGGGGTCTCTTGGAATGGTGCCACGACCCTGGAGTTCCTCTCCCCTTTCCTGTGGAGAGCGCCTCCTCTTGAGATGCGACGGGAACGCCGGGAATTCTTTCCCTACGAAACTGGGAAACGATCCCTCATCTCGAGCTAGGAGGCGGAAACGGGGCTCCCCTGGATGTGTGCGGGACCCCACGTGCTTCCTCTCGAGTGGGGACGGGTATGTCGGGGAACTGCTTGAGTTGCAGCAAGGGTGTGAAGGACCCTTAGGAAGTTCCAGTGGTTAGACGTGATTAGCCTCGAGAAGCCTCAGCGGAAATGGGCCTCATCTCGCCTGGAGGGCAAAACCTCCTGGATTTTCTCGAGTTGCGGCAGGTGCTCTCGACTTACGACGGGGACCTCAGGGACCCGCTCTACTGGCCTCAGGAAAGGCCAGTCCCCTTGCGAGTTCCTCGGGGGCCTCTCGGGATTCCTCTCCCATCGATGCCGGGGACTAAGACCTTGTGTGGAGTCGGGGCCGGAACCTGAGGATTCCTCTCCAGTGCTGACATGGATCGTGGGGTACTTCTGGAGTCTCCCCAGGGGAGTCAGTCCTCGTCTCGAATGCGGGCATGCACTTGCGCTTTCCTCCAGAGCGGTAGCAGCAGTGTCACGCAGTCCGCCGCGTGGATCAAAGGATCTATGGTTTTCCCTCGAGTCTTTCCCACGAGGCTTTCCCACGAGGCTTTCCCACAGGGCTGTCCCACGTGCACACGTGGTGGGAGTCGATCCTCGGCTTGATCGTAAAGGCAGTGCAGGGAAAACATGTTCCTCTGGAATGGACTGACACATCTGGGGGACTCTTGGAATGGTGGCACGACCCTGGAGTTCGTCTCGCCTTTCCTGTGGAGAGCGCCTCCTCTTGAGATGCGACGGGAACGCCGGGAATTCTTTCCCTACGAAACAGGGAAAGGATCCCTCATCTCGAGCTAGGAGGTGGAAACGGGGCTCCCCTGGATGTGTGCGGGACCCTACGTGCTTCCTCTCGAGTGGAGACGGGTATGTCGGGGAACTGCTTGAGTTGCAGCAAGGGTGTGAAGGACCCTTTGGAAGTTCCAGTGGTTAGATGTGATTAGCCTCGAGAAGCCTCAGCGTAAATGGGCCTCATCTCGCCTGGAGGGCAAAACCTCCTGGATTTTCTCGAGTGGCGGCAGGTGCTCTCGACTTACGACGGGGACCTCAGGGACCCGCTCTGGTGGCCTCAGGAAAGGCCAGTCCCCATGCGAGTTCCTCGGGGGCCTCTCGGGATTCCTCTCCCGTCGATGCCGGGGTCTAAGACGTTGTGTGGAGACGGGGCCGAAACCTGAGGATTCCTCTCCAGTGCTGACATGGATCTTGGGGTACTTCTGGAGTCTCCCCAGGGGAGTCAGTCCTCGTCTCGAATGCGGGCATGCACTTGCGCTTTCCTCCAGAGCGGTAGCAGCAGTGTCACGCAGTCCGCCGCGTGGATCAAAGGATCTATGGTTTTCCCTCGAGTCTTTCCCACGAGGCTGTCCCAGGAGGCTTTCCCACAGGGCTGTTCCACGTGCACACGTGGTGGGAGTCGATCCTCGGCTTGAACGTCAAGGCAGTGCAGGGAAAACAGGTTCCTCTGGAATTTACTGTCACATCTGGGGGACTTTTGGAATGGTGGCACGACCCTGGAGTTCCTCTCGCCTTTCCTGTGGAGAGCGCCTCCTCTTGAGATGCGAAGGGAACGCCGGGAATTCTTTCCCTACGAAACAGGGATAGGATCCCTCATCTCGAACTAGGAGGCGGAAACGGGGCTCCCCTGGATGTGTGCGGCACCCCACGGGCTTCCTCTCGAGTGGAGACGGGTATGTCGCGGAACTGCTTGAGTTGCAGCAAGGGTGTGTAGGACCCTTTGGAAGTTCCAGTGGTTAGATGTGATTAGCCTCGAGAAGCTTCAGCGGAAATGGCCCTCATCTCGCCTGGAGGGCAAAAGCTCCTGGATTTTCTCGAGTTGCGGCAGGTGCTCTCGACTTACGACGGGACCTCAGGGACCCGCTCTGGTGGCCTCAGGAAAGGCCAGTCCCCATGCGAGTTCCTCGCGGGCCTCTCGGGATACCTCTCCTGTCGATGCCGGGGCCTAAGACCTCGTGTGGAGTCGGGGCCGGAAACTGAGGATTCCTCTCCAGTGCTGACATGGATCTTGGGGTACTTCTGGAGTCTCCCCTTGGGAGTCAGTCCTCGTCTCAAATGCGGGCATGCACTTGCGCTTTCCTCCAGTGCGGTAGCAGCATTGTCACGCAGTCCGCCGCGTGGATCAAAGGATCTATGGTTTTCCCTCGAGTCTTTCCCACGAGGCTGAACCACGAGGCTTTCCCACAGGGCTGTCCCACGTGCACACGTGGTGGGAGTCGATCCTCGGCTTGAACGTCAAGGCAGTGCAGGGAAACAGGTTCCTCTGGAATGGACTGACACATCTGGGGGTCTCTTGGAATGGTGGCACGACCCTGGAGTTCCTCTCCCCTTTCCTGTGGAGAGCGCCTCCTCTTGAGATGCGACGGGAACGCCGGGAATTCTTTCCCTACGAAACAGGGAAAGGATCCCTCATCTCGAGCTAGGAGGCGGAAACGGGGCTCCCCTGGATGTGTGCGGGACCCCACGTGCTTCCTCTCGAGTGGAGACGGGTATGTCGCGGAACTGCTTGAGTTGCAGCAAGGGTGTGAAGGACCCTTTGGAAGTTCTAGTGGTTAGATGTGATTAGCCTCGAGAAGCCTCAGCGGAAATGGGCCTCATCTCGCCTGGAGGGCAAAACCTCCTGGATTTTCTCGAGTTGCGTCAGGTGCTCTCGACTTACGACTGGGACCTCAGGGACCCGCTCTGGTGGCCTCAGGAAAGGCCAGTCCCCATGCGAGTTCCTCGGGGGCCTCTCGGGATTCCTCTCCTGTCGATGCCGGGGCCTAAGACCTAGTGTGGAGTCGGGGCCCGAACCTGAGGATTCCTCTCTAGTGCTGACATGGATCTTGGGGTACTTCTGGAGTCTCCCCAGGGGAGTCAGTCGTCGTCTCGAAAGCGGGCATGCACTTGCGCTTTCCTCCAGAGCGGTAGCAGCAGTGTCACGCAGTCCGCCGCGTGGATCAAAAGATCTATGGTTTTCCCTCGAGTCTTTCCCATGAGGCATTCCCACGAGGCTTTCCCACAGGGCTGTCCCACGTGCACACGTGGTGGGAGTCGATCCTCGGCTTGAACGTCAAGGCAGTGCAGGGAAAACAGGTTCCTCTGGAATGGACTGACACAACTGGGGGTCTCTTGGAATGGTGCCACGACCCTGGAGTTCCTCTCGCCTTTCCTGTGGAGAGCGCCTCCTCTTGAGATGCGACGGGAACGCCGGGAATTCTTTCCCTACGAAACAGGGAAAGGATCCCTCATCTTGAGCTAGGAGGCGGAAACGGGGCTCCCCTGGATGTGTGCGGGACCCCACGTGCTTCCTCTCGAGTGGAGACGGGTATGTCGCGGAACTGCTTGAGTTGCAGCAAGGGTGTGAAAGACCCTTTGGAAGTTCCAGTGGTTAGATGTGATTAGCCTCGAGAAGCCTCAGCGGAAATGGGCCTCATCTCGCCTGGAGGGCAAAACCTCCTGGATTTTCTCGAGTTGCGGCAGGTGCTCTCGACTTACGATGGGGACCTCGGGGAACAGCTCTAGTGGCCTCAGGAAAGGCCAGTCCCCTTGCGAGTTCCTCGGGGGCCTCTCGGGATTCCTCTCCCATCGATCCCGGGGACTAAGACCTTGTGTGGAGTCGGGGCCGGAACCTGAGGATTCATCTCCAGTGCTGACATGGATCTTGGGGTACTTCTGGAGTCTCCCCAGGGGAGTCAGTCCTCGTCTCGAATGCGGGCATGCACTTGCGCTTTCCTCCAGAGCGGTAGCAGCAGTGTCACGCAGTCCGCCGCGTGGATCAAAGGATCTATGGTTTTCCCTCGAGTCTTTCCCACGAGGCTTTCCCACGAGGCTTTCCCACAGGGCTGTCCCACGTGCACACGTGGTGGGAGTCGATCCTCGGCTTGAACGTCAAGGCAGTGCAGGGAAAACAGTTTCCTCTGGAATGGACTGACACATCTGGGGGACTCTTGGAATGGTGGCACGACCCTGGAGTTCCTCTCGCCTTTCCTGTGGAGAGCGCCTCCTCTTGAGATGCGACGGGAACGCCGGGAATTCTTTCCCTACGAAACAGGGAAAGGATCCCTCATCTCGAGCTAGGAGGCGGAAACGGGGCTCCCCTGGATGTGTGCGGGACCCCACGTGCTTCCTCTCGAGTGGAGACGGGTATGTCGGGGAACTTCTTGAGTTGCAGCAAGGGTGTGAAGGACCCTTTGGAAGTTCCAGTGGTTAGATGTGATTAGCCTCGAGAAGCCTCAGCGGAAATGGGCCTCATCTCGCCTGGAGGGCAAAACCTCCTGGATTTTCTCGAGTTGCGGCAGGTGCTCTCGACTTACGACGGGGACGTCAGGGACCCGCTCTGGAGGCCTCAGGAAAGGCCAGTCCCCATGCGAGTTCCTCGGGGGCCTCTCGGGATTCCTCTCCCGTCGATGCCGGGGCCTAAAACCTTGTGTGGAGTCGGGGCCGGAACCTGAGGATTCCTCTCCAGTGCTGACATGGATCTTGGGGTACTTCTGGAGTCTCCCCAGGGGAGTCAGTCCTCGTCTCGAATGCGGGCATGCACTTGCTCTTTCCTCCAGAGCGGTAGCAGCAGTATCATGCAGTCCGCCGCGTGGATCAAAGGATCTATGGTTTTCCCTCGAGTCTTTCCCACGAGGCTTTCCCACGAGGCTTTCCCACAGGGCTGTCACACGTGCACACGTGGTGGGTGTCGATCCTCGGCTTGAACGTCAAGGCAGTGCAGGGAAAACAGGTTCCTCTGGAATGGACTGACCCATCTGGGGGTCTCTTGGAATGGTGGCACGACCCTGGAGTTCCTCTCGCCTTTCCTGTGGAGAGCGCCTCCTCTTGAGATGCGACGGGAACGCCGGGAATTCTTTCCCTACGAAACAGGGAAAGGATCCCACATCTCGAGCTAGGAGGCGAAAACGGGGCTCCCCTGGATGTGTGCGGGACCCCACGTGCCTCCTCTCGAGTGGAGACGGGTATGTCGGGGAACTTCTTGAGTTGCAGCAATGGTGTGAAGGACCCTTAGGAAGTTCCAGTGGTTAGACGTGATTAGGCTCGAGAAGCCTCAGCGGAAATGGGCCTCATCTCGCCTGGAGGGCAAAACCTCCTGGATTTTCTCGAGTTGCGGCAGGTGCTCTCGACTTACGACGGGGACCTCAGGGACCCGCTCTGGTGGCCTCAGGAAAGGCCAGTCCCCATGCGAGTTCCTCGGGGGCCTCTCGGGATTCCTCTCCCGTCAATGCTGGGGACTAAACCTTGTGTAGAGTCGGGGCCGGAACCTGAGGATTCCTCTCCAGTGCTGACATGGATCTTGGGGTACTTCTGGAGTCTCCCCAGGGGAGTCAGTCCTCGTCTCGAATGCGGGCATGCACTTGCGCTTTCCTCCAGAGCGGTAGCAGCAGTGTCACGCAGTCCGCCGCGTGGATCAAAGGATCTATGGTTTTCCCTCGAGTCTTTCCCACGAGGCTTTCCCACAGGGCTGTCCCACGTGCACACGTGGTGGGAGTCGATCCTCGGCTTGAACGTCAAGGCAGTGCAGGGAAAACAGGTTCCTCTGGAATGGACTGACACATCTGGGGGTCTCTTGGAATGGTGGCACGACCCTGGAGTTCCTCTCGCCTTTCCTGTGGAGAGCGCCTCCTCTTGAGATGCGACGGGAACGCCGGGAATTCTTTCCCTACGAAACAGGGAAAGGATCCCTCATCTCGAGCTAGGGGGCGGAAACGGGGCTCCCCTGGATGTGTGCGGGACCCCACGTGCTTCCTCTCCAGTGGAGACGGGTATGTCGGGGAACTTCTCGAGTTGCAGCAAGGGTGTGAAGGACCCTTTGGAAGTTCCAGTGGTTAGATGTGATTAGCCTCGAGAAGCCTCAGCGGAAATGGGCCTCATCTCGCCTGGAGGGCAAAACTCCTGGATTTTCTCGAGTTGCGGCAGGTGCTCTCGACTTACGACGGGGACCTCAGGGACCCGCTCTGGAGGCCTCAGGAAAGGCCAGTCCCCATGCGAGTTCCTCGGGGGCCTCTCGAGATTCCTCTCCCGTCGATGCCGGGTCCTAAGACCTTGTGTGGAGTCGGGGCCGGAACCTGAGGATTCCTCTCCAGTGCTGACATGGATCTTGGGGTACTTCTGGAGTCTCCCCAGGGGAGTCAGTCCTCGTCTCGAATGCGGGCATGCACTTGCGCTTTCCTCCAGAGCGGTAGCAGCAGTGTCACGCAGTCCGCCGCGTGGATCAAAGGATCTATGATTTTCCCTCGAGTCTTTCCCACGAGGCTTTCCCACCAGGCTTTCCCACAGGGCTGTCCCACGTGCACACGTGGTGGGACTCGATCCTCGCCTTGAACGTCAAGGCAGTGCAGGGAAAACAGGTTCCTCTGGAATGGACTGACACATCTGGGGTCTCTTGGAATGGTGGCACGACCCTGGAGTTCCTCTCGCCTTTCCTGTGGAGAGCGCCTCCTCTTGAGATGCGACGGGAGCGCCGGGAATTCTTTCCCTACGAAACAGGGAAAGGATCCCTCATCTCGAGCTAGGAGGCGGAAACGGGGCTCCCCTGGATGTGTGCGGGACCCCACGTGCTTCCTCTCGAGTGGAGACGGGTATGTCGCGGAACTGCTTGAGTTGCAGCAAGGGTGTGAAGGACCCTTTGGAAGTTCCAGTGGTTAGATGTGATTAGCCTCGAGAAGCCTCAGCGGAAATGGGCCTCATCTCGCCTGGAGGGCAAAACCTCCTGGATTTTCTCGAGTTGCGGCAGGTGCTCTCGAGTTACGACGGGGACCTCAGGGACCCGCTGTGGTGGCCTCAGGAAAGTCCAGTCCCCATGCGAGTTGCTCGGGGTCCTCTCGGGATTCCTCTCCCGTCGATGCCGGGGCCTAAGACCTTGTGTGGAGTCGGGGCCGGAACCTGAGGATTCCTCTCCAGTGCTGACATGGATCTTGGGGTACTTCTGGAGTCTCCCCAGGGGAGTCAGTCCTCATCTCGAATGCGGGCATGCACTTGCGCTTTCCTCCAGAGCAGTAGCAGCAGTGTCGCGCAGTACGCCGCGTGGATCAAAGGATCTATGGTTTTCCCTCGAGTCTTTCCCACGAGGCTTTCCCACGAGGCTTTCCCACAGGGCTGCCCACGTGCACACGTGGTGGGAGTCGATCCTCGGCTTGAACGTCAAGGCAGTACAGGGAAAAGAGGTTCCTCTGGAATAGACTGACACATCTGGGGTCTCTTGGAATGGTGGCACGACCCTGGAGTTACTCTCGCCTTTCCTTTGTAGAGCGCCTCCTCTTGAGATGCGAAGGGAACGCCGGGAATTCTTTCCCTACGAAACAGGGAAAGGTTCCCTCATTTCGAGCTAGGAGGCGGAAACGGGGCTCCTCTGGATGTGTGCGGGACCCTCGTGCTTCCTCTCGAGTTTAGACGGGTATGTCGGGGAACTTCTTGAGTTGCAGCAAGGGTGTGAAGGACCCTTTGGAAGTTCCAGTGGTTAGATGTGATTAGCCTCGAGAAGCATCAGCGGAAATGGGCCTCATCTCGCCTGGAGGGCAAAACCTCCTGGATTTTCTCGAGTTGCGGCAGGTGCTCTCGACTTACGACAGGGACCTCAGGGACCCGCTCTGGTGGCCTCACGAAAGACCAGTCCCCATGCGAGTTCCTCGGGGGCCTCTCGGGATTCCTCTCCCGTCGATGCCCGGGCCTAATACCTTGTGTGGAGTCGGGGCCGGAACCTGAGGATTCCTCTCCAGTGCTGACATGGATCTTGGGGTACTCCTGGAGTCTCCCCAGGGGAGTCAGTCCTCGTCTCGAATGCGGGCATGCACTTGCGCTTTCCTCCAGAGCGGTAGCAGCAGTGTCACGCAGTCCGCCGCGTGGATCAAAGGATCTATGGTTTTCCCTCGAGTCTTTCCCACGAGGCTTTCCCACGAGGCTTTCCCACAGGGCTGTCCCACGTGCACACGTGGTGGGAGTCGATCCTCGGCTTGAACGTCAAGGCAGTGCAGGGAAAACAGTTTCTTCTGGAATGGACTGACACATCTGGGGGACTCTTGGAATGGTGGCACGACCCTGGAGTTCCTCTCGCCTTTCCTGTGGAGAGCGCCTCCTCTTGAGATGCGACGGGAACGCCGGGAATTCTTTCCCTACGAAAAATGGAAAGGATCCCTCATCTCGAGCTAGGAGGCGGAAACGGGGCTCCCCTGGATGTGTGGGGGACCCCACGTGCTTCCTCTCGAGTGGAGACGGGTATGTCGGGGAACTTCTTGAGTTGCAGCAAGGGTGTGAAGGACCCTTAGGAAGTTCCAGTGGTTAGACGTGATTAGCTTCGAGAAGCCTCAGGGGAAATGGGCCTCATCTCGCCTGGAGGGCAAAACCTCCTGGATTTTCTCGAGTTGCGGCAGGTGCTCTCGACTTACGATGGGGACCTCGGGGACCAGCTCTAGTGGCCTCAGGAAAGGCCAGTCCCCTTGCGAGTTCCTCGGGGGCCTCTCGGGATTCCTCTCCCATCGATGCCGGGGACTAAGACCTTGTGTGGAGTCGGGGCCGGAACCTGAGGATTCCTCTCCAGTGCTGACATGGATCTTGGGGTACTTCTGGAGTCTCCCCAGGGGAGTCGTTCCTCGTCTCGAATGCGGGCATGCACTTGCGCTTTCCTCCAGAGCGGTAGCAGCAGTGTCACGCAGTCCGCCGCGTGGATCAAAGGATCTATGGTTTTCCCTCGAGTCTTTTCCGCGAGGCTTTCCCACGAGGCTTTCCCACAGGGCTGTCCCACGTGCACACGTGGTGGGAGTCGATCCTCGGCTTGAACATCAAGGCAGTGCAGGGAAAACAGGTTCCTCTGGAATGGACTGACCCATCTGGGGGACTCTTGGAATGGTGGCACGACCCTGGAGTTCCTCTCGCCTTTCCTTTGGAGAGCGCCTCCTCTTGAGATGCGACAGGAACGCCGGGAATTATTTCCCTAAGAAACAGGGAAAGGATCCCTCATCTCGAGCTACGAGGCGGAAACGGGGCTCCCCTGGATGTGTGCGGGACCCCACGTGCTTCCTCTCGAGTGGAGACGGATATGTCGGGGAACTTCTTGAGTTGCAGCAAGGGTGTGAAGGACCCTTAGGAAGTTCCAGTGGTTAGACGTGATTAGCCTCGAGAAGCCTCAGCGGAAATTGGCCTCATCTCGCCTGGAGGGCAAACCTCCTGGATTTTCTCGAGTTGCGGCAGGTGCTCTCGACTTACGACGGGGACCTCAGGGACCCGCTCTGGTGGCCTCAGGAAAGGCCAGTCCCCATGCGAGTTCCTCGGGGGCCTCTCGGGATTCCTCTCCCGTCGATGCCGGGGACTAAGACCTTGTGTGGAGTCGGGGCCGGAACCTGAGGTTTCCTCTCCAGTGCTGACATGGATCTTGGGGTACTTCTGGAGTCTCCCCAGGGGAGTCAGTCCTCGTCTCGAATGCGGGCATGCACTTGCGCTTTCCTCCAGAGCGGTAGCAGCAGTGTCACGCAGTCCGCCGCGTGGATCAAAGGATCTATGGTTTTCCCTCGAGTCTTTCCCACGAGGCTGTCCCAGGAGGCTTTCCCACAGGGCTGTTCCACGTGCACACGTGGTGGGAGTCGATCCTCGGCTTGAACGTCAAGGCAGTGCAGGGAAAACAGGTTCCTCTGGAATTTACTGACACATCTGGGGGACTTTTGGAATGGTGGCACGACCCTGGAGTTCCTCTCGCCTTTCCTGTGGAGAGCGCCTCCTCTTGAGATGCGAAGGGAACGCCGGGAATTCTTTCCCTACGAAACAGGGATAGGATCCCTCATCTCGAACTAGGAGGCGGAAACGGGGCTCCCCTGGATGTGTGCGGCACCCCACGGGCTTCCTCTCGAGTGGAGACGGGTATGTCGCGGAACTGCTTGAGTTGCAGCAAGGGTGTGTAGGACCCTTTGGAAGTTCCAGTGGTTAGATGTGATTAGCCTCGAGAAGCTTCAGCGGAAATGGCCCTCATCTCGCCTGGAGGGCAAAAGCTCCTGGATTTTCTCGAGTTGCGGCAGGTGCTCTCGACTTACGACGGGACCTCAGGGACCCGCTCTGGTGGCCTCAGGAAAGGCCAGTCCCCATGCGAGTTCCTCGCGGGCCTCTCGGGATTCCTCTCCTGTCGATGCCGGGGCCTAAGACCTTGTGTGGAGTCGGGGCCGGAAACTGAGGATTCCTCTCCAGTGCTGACATGGATCTTGGGGTACTTCTGGAGTCTCCCCTTGGGAGTCAGTCCTCGTCTCGAATGCGGGCATGCACTTGCGCTTTCCTCCAGTGCGGTAGCAGCATTGTCACGCATTCCGCCGCGTGGATCAAAGGATCTATGGATTTCCCTCGAGTCTTTCCCACGAGGCTTTCCCACGAGGCTTTCCCACAGGGCTGTCCCACGTGCACACGTGGTGGGAGTCGATCCTCGGCTTGAACGTCAAGGCAGTGCAGGGAAACAGGTTCCTCTGGAATGGACTGACACATCTGGGGGTCTCTTGGAATGGTGGCACGACCCTGGAGTTCCTCTCCCCTTTCCTGTGGAGAGCGCCTCCTCTTGAGATGCGACGGGAACGCCGGGAATTCTTTCCCTACGAAACAGGGAAAGGATCCCTCATCTCGAGCTAGGAGGCGGAAACGGGGCTCCCCTGGATGTGTGCGGGACCCCACGTGCTTCCTCTCGAGTGGAGACGGGTATGTCGCGGAACTGCTTGAGTTGCAGCAAGGGTGTGAAGGACCCTTTGGAAGTTCCAGTGGTTAGATGTGATTAGCCTCGAGAAGCCTCAGCGGAAATGGGCCTCATCTCGCCTGGAGGGCAAAACCTCCTGGATTTTCTCGAGTTGCGGCAGGTGCTCTCGACTTACGACTGGGACCTCAGGGACCCGCTCTACTGGCCTCAGGAAAGGCCAGTCCCCTTGCGAGTTCCTCGGGGGCCTCTCGGGATTCCTCTCCCATCGATGCTGGGGACTAAGACCTTGTGTAGAGTCGGGGCCGGAACCTGAGGATTCCTCTCCAGTGCTGACATGGATCTTGGGGTACTTCTGGAGTCTCCCCAGGGGAGTCAGTCCTCGTCTCGAATGCGGGCATGCACTTGCGCTTTCCTCCAGAGCGGTAGCAGCAGTGTCACGCAGTCCGCCGCGTGGATCAAAGGATCTATGGTTTGCCCTCGAGTCTTTCCCACGAGGCTTTCCCACGAGGCTATCCCACAGGGCTGTCCCACGTGCACACGTGGTGGGATTCGATCCTCGGCTTGAACGTCAAGGCAGTGCAGGGAAAACAGGTTCCTCTGGAATGGCCTGACACATCTGGGGGATTCTTGGAATGGTGGCACGACCCTGGAGTTACTCTCACCTTTCCTGTGGAGAGCGCCTCCTCTTGAGATGCGACAGGAACGCCGGGAATTGTTTCCCTACGAAACAGGGAAAGGATCCCTCATCTCGAGCTAGGAGGCGGAAACGGGGCTCCCCTGGATTTTGCGGGACCCCACGTGCTTCCTCTCGAGTGGAGATGGTTATTTCGGGGAACTTCTTGAGTTGAAGCAAGGGTGTGAGGGACCCTTTGGAAGTTCCAGTGGTTAGATGTGATTAGCCTCGAGAAGCCTCAGCGGAAATGGGCCTTATCTCGCCTGGAGGGCGAAACCTCCTGGATTTTCTCGAGTGGCGGCAGGTGCTCTCGACTTACTACGGGGACCTCAGGGACCCGCTCTGGTGGCCTCAGGAAAGGCCAGTCCCCATGCGAGTTCCTCAGGGGCCTCTCGGGATTCCTCTCCCGTCGATGCCGGGGCCTAAGACCTTGTTTGGAGTCGGGGCCGGAACCTGAGGATTCCTCTCCAGTGCTGACATGGATCTTGGGGTACTTCTGGAGTCTCCCCAGGGGAGTCAGTCCTCGTCTCGAATGCGGGCATGCAAGTGCGCTTTCCTCCAGAGCCGTAGCAGCAATGTCACGCAGTCCGCCGCGTGGATCAAAGGATCTATGGTTTTCTCTCGAGTCTTTCCCACGAGGCTTTCCCACGAGGCTTTCCCACAGGGCTGTCCCACGTGCACACGTGGTGGGAGTCGATCCTCGGCTTGAACGTCAAGGCAGTTCAGGGAAAACAGGTTCCTCTGTAATGGACTGACACATCTGGGGGTCTCTTGGAATGGTGCCACGACCCTGGAGTTCCTCTCCCCTTTCCTGTGGAGAGCGCCTCCTCTTGAGATGCGACGGGAACGCCGGGAATTCTTTCCCTACGAAACAGGGAAACGATCCCTCATCTCGAGCTAGGAGGCGGAAACGGGGCTCCCCTGGATGTGTGCGGGACCCCACGTGCTTCCTCTTGAGTGGGGACGGGTATGTCGGGGAACTGCTTGAGTTGCAGCAAGGGTGTGAAGGACCCTTAGGAAGTTCCAGTGGTTAGACGTGATTAGCCTCGAGAAGCCTCAGCGGAAATGGGCCTCATCTCGCCTGGAGGGCAAAACCTCCTGGATTTTCTCGAGTTGCGGCAGGTGCTCTCGACTTACGACGGGGACCTCAGGGACCCGCTCTACTGGCCTCAGGAAAGGCCAGTCCCCTTGCGAGTTCCTCGGGGGCCTCTCGGGATTCCTCTCCCATCGATGCCGGGGACTAAGACCTTGTGTGGAGTCGGGGCCGGAACCTGAGGATTCCTCTCCAGTGCTGACATGGATCTTGGGGTACTTCTGGAGTCTCCCCAGGGGAGTCAGTCCTCGTCTCGAATGCGGGCATGCACTTGCGCTTTCCTCCAGAGCGGTAGCAGCAGTGTCACGCAGTCCGCCGCGTGGATCAAAGGATCTATGGTTTTCCCTCAAGTCTTTCCCACGAGGCTTTCCCACGAGGCTTTCCCACAGGGCTGTCCCACGTGCACACGTGGTGGGATTCGATCCTCGGCTTGAACGTCAAGGCAGTGCAGGGAAAACAGGTTCCTCTGGAATGGACTGACACATCTGGGGGATTCTTGGAATGGTGGCACGACCCTGGAGTTCCTCTCGCCTTTCCTGTGGAGAGCGCCTCCTCTTGAGATGCGACAGGAACGCCGGGAATTGTTTCCCTACGAAACAGGGAAAGGATCCCTCATCTCGAGCTAGGAGGCGGAAACGGGGCTCCCCTGGATGTGTGCGGGACCCCACGTGCTTCCTCTCGAGTGGAGACGGATATTTCGGGGAACTTCTTGAGTTGCAGCAAGGGTGTGAAGGACCCTTAGGAAGTTCCAGTGGTTAGACGTGATTAGCCTCGAGAAGCCTCAGCGGAAATGGGCCTCATCTCGCCTGGAGGGCAAACCTCCTGGATTTTCTCGAGTTGCGGCAGGTGCTCTCGACTTACGACGGGGACCTCAGGGACCCGCTCTGGTGGCCTCAGGAAAGGCCAGTCCCCATGCGAGTTCCTCGGGGGCCTCTCGGGATTCCTCTCCCATCGATGCCGGGGCCTAAGACCTTGTGTGGAGTCGGGGCCGGAACCTGAGGATTCCTCTCCAGTGCTGACATGGATCTTGGGGTACTTCTGGAGTCTCCCCAGGGGAGTCAGTCCTCGTCTCGAATGCGGGCATGCACTTGCGCTTTCCTCCAGAGCCGTAGCAGCAATGTCACGCAGTCCGCCGCGTGGATCAAAGGATCTATGGTTTTCTCTCGAGTCTTTCCCACGAGGCTTTCCCACGAGGCTTTCCCACAGGGCTGTCCCACGTGCACACGTGGTGGGAGTTGATCCTCGGCTTGAACGTCAAGGCAGTTCAGGGAAAACAGGTTCCTCTGTAATGGACTGACACATCTGGGGGTCTCTTGGAATGGTGCCACGACCCTGGAGTTCCTCTCCCCTTTCCTGTGGAGAGCGCCTCCTCTTGAGATGCGACGGGAACGCCAGGAATTCTTTCCCTACGAAACAGGGAAACGATCCCTCATCTCGAGCTAGGAGGCGGAAACGGGGCTCCCCTGGATGTGTGCGGGACCCCACGTGCTTCCTCTCGAGTGGGGACGGGTATGTCGGGGAACTGCTTGAAGTGCAGCAAGGGTGTGAAGGACCCTTAGGAAGTTCCAGTGGTTAGACGTGATTAGCCTCGAGAAGCCTCAGCGGAAATGGGCCTCATCTCGCCTGGAGGGCAAAACCTCCTGGATTTTCTCGAGTTGCGGCAGGTGCTCTCGACTTACGACGGGGACCTCAGGGACCCGCTCTACTGGCCTCAGGAAAGGCCAGTCCCCTTGCGAGTTCCTCGGGGGCCTCTCGGGATTCCTCTCCCATCGATGCCGGGGACTAAGACCTTGTGTGGAGTCGGGGCCGGAACCTGAGGATTCCTCTCCAGTGCTGACATGGATCTTGGGGTACTTCTGGAGTCTCCCCAGGGGAGTCAGTCCTCGTCTCGAATGCGGGCATGCACTTGCGCTTTCCTCCAGAGCGGTAGCAGCAGTGTCACGCAGTCCGCCGCGTGGATCAAAGGATCTATGGTTTTCTCTCGAGTCTTTCCCACGAGGCTTTCCCACGAGGCTTTCCCACAGGGCTGTCCCACGTGCACACGTGGTGGGAGTCGATTCTCGGCTTGAACGTCAAGGCAGTGCAGGGAAAACAGGTTCCTATGGAATGGACTGACCCATCTGGGGGACTCTTGGAATGGTGGCTCGATCCTGGAGTTCCTCTCGCCTTTCCTGTGGAAAGCGCCTCCTCTTGAGATGCGACAGGAACGCCGGGAATTCTTTCCCTACGAAACAGGGAAAGGATCCCTCATCTCGAGCTAGGAGGCGGAAACGGGGCTCCCCTGGATGTTTGCGGGACCCCACGTGCTTCCTCGCGAGTGGAGACGAGTATGTCGTGGAACTGCTTGAGTTGCAGCAAGGGTGTGAAGGACCCTTTGGAAGTTGCAGTGGTTAGATGTGATTAGCATCGAGAAGCCTCAGCGGAAATGGGCCTCATCTCGCCTGGAGGGCAAAACCTCCTGGATTTTCTCGAGTGGCGGCAGGTGCTCTCGACTTACGACGGGGACCTCAGGGACCCGCTCTGGTGGCCTCAGGAAAGGCCAGTCCCCATGCGAGTTCCTCGGGGGCCTCTCGGGATTCCTCTCCCGTCGATGCCGGGGACTAAGACCTTGTGTGGAGTCGGGGCCGGAACATGAGGATTCCAGTCCAGTGCTGACATGGATCTTGGGGTACTTCTGGAGTTTCCCCAGGGGAGTCAGTCCTCGTCTCGAATGCGGGCATGCACTTGCGCTTTCCTCCAGAGCGGTAGCAGCAGTGTCACGCAGTCCGCCGCGTGGATCAAAGGATCTATGGTTTTCTCTCGAGTCTTTCCCACGAGGCTTTCCCACGAGGCTTTCCCACAGGGCTGTCCCACGTGCACACGTGGTGGGAGTTGATCCTCGGCTTGAACGTCAAGGCAGTTCAGGGAAAACAGGTTCCTCTGTAATGGACTGACACATCTGGGGGTCTCTTGGAATGGTGCCACGACCCTGGAGTTCCTCTCCCCTTTCCTGTGGAGAGCGCCTCCACTTGAGATGCGACGGGAACGCCAGGAATTCTTTCCCTACGAAACAGGGAAACGATCCCTCATCTCGAGCTAGGAGGCGGAAACGGGGCTCCCCTGGATGTGTGCGGGACCCCACGTGCTTCCTCTCGAGTGGGGACGGGTATGTCGGGGAACTGCTTGAGTTGCAGCAAGGGTGTGAAGGACCCTTAGGAAGTTCCAGTGGTTAGACGTGATTAGCCTCGAGAAGCCTCAGCGGAAATGGGCCTCATCTCGCCTGGAGGGCAAAACCTCCTGGATTTTCTCGAGTTGCGGCAGGTGCTCTCGACTTACGACGGGGACCTCAGGGACCCGCTCTACTGGCCTCAGGAAAGGCCAGTCACCTTGCGAGTTCCTTGGGGGCCTCTCGGGATTCCTCTCCCATCGATGCCGGGGACTAAGACCTTGTGTGGAGTCGGGGCCGGAACCTGAGGATTCCTCTCCAGTGCTGACATGGATCGTGGGGTACTTCTGGAGTCTCCCCAGGGGAGTCAGTCCTCGTCTCGAATGCGGGCATGCACTTGCGCTTTCCTCCAGAGCGGTAGCAGCAGTGTCACGCAGTCCGCCGCGTGGATCAAAGGATCTATGGTTTTCCCTCGAGTCTTTCCCACGAGGCTTTCCCACGAGGCTTTCCCACAGGGCTGTCCCACGTGCACACGTGGTGGGAGTCGATCCTCGGCTTGATCGTAAAGGCAGTGCAGGGAAAACATGTTCCTCTGGAATGGACTGACACATCTGGGGGACTCTTGGAATGGTGGCACGACCCTGGAGTTCCTCTCGCCTTTCCTGTGGAGAGCGCCTCCTCTTGAGATGCGACGGGAACGCCGGGAATTCTTTCCCTTCGAAACAGGGAAAGGATCCCTCATCTCGAGCTAGGAGGCGGAAACGGGGCTCCCCTGGATGTGTGCGGGACCCTCGTGCTTCCTCTCGAGTGGAGACGGGTATGTCGGGGAACTGCTTGAGTTGCAGCAAGGGTGTGAAGGACCCTTTGGAAGTTCCAGTGGTTAGATGTGATTAGCCTCGAGAAGCCTCAGCGTAAATGGGCCTCATCTCGCCTGGAGGGCAAAACCTCCTGGATTTTCTCGAGTGGCGGCAGGTGCTCTCGACTTACGACGGGGACCTCAGGGACCCGCTCTGGTGGCCTCAGGAAAGGCCAGTCCCCATGCGAGTTCCTCGGGGGCCTCTCGGGATTCCTCTCCCGTCGATGCCGGGGACTAAGACCTTGTGTGGAGTCGGGGCCGGAACCTGAGGATGCCTCTCCAGTGCTGACATGGATCTTGGGGTACTTCTGGAGTCTCCCCAGGGGAGTCAGTCCTCGTCTCGAATGCGGGCATGCACTTGCGCTTTCCTCCAGAGCCGTAGCAGCAGTGTCACGCAGTCCGCCGCGTTGATCAAAGGATCTATGGTTTTCTCTCGAGTCTTTCCCACAAGGCTTTCCCACGAGGCTTTCCCACAAGGCTGTCCCACGTGCACACGTGGTGGGAGTCGTTCCTCGGCTTGAACGTCAAGGCAGTTCAGGGAAAACAGGTTCCTCTGTAATGGACTGACACATCTGGGGGTCTCTTGGAATGGTGCCACGACCCTGGAGTTCCTCTCCCCTTTCCTGTGGAGAGCGCCTCCTCTTGAGATGCGACGGGAACGCCGGGAATTCTTTCCCTACGAAACAGGGAAACGATCCCTCATCTCGAGCTAGGAGGCGGAAACGGGGCTCCCCTGGATGTATGCGGGACCCCACGTGCTTCCTCTCGAGTGGGGACGGGTATGTCGGGGAACTGCTTGAAGTGCAGCAAGGGTGTGAAGGACCCTTAGGAAGTTCCAGTGGTTAGACGTGATTAGCCTCGAGAAGCCTCAGCGGAAATGGGCCTCATCTCGCCTGGAGGGCAAAACCTCCTGGATTTTCTCGAGTTGCGGCAGGTGCTCTCGACTTACGACGGGGACCTCAGGGACCCGCTCTACTGGCCTCAGGAAAGGCCAGTCCCCTTGCGAGTTCCTCGGGGGCCTCTCGGGATTCCTCTCCCATCGATGCCGGGGACTAAGACCTTGTGTGGAGTCGGGGCCGGAACCTGAGGATTCCTCTCCAGTGTTGACATGGATCTTGGGGTACTTCTGGAGTCTCCCCAGGGGAGTCAGTCCTCGTCTCGAATGCGGGCATGCACTTGCGCTTTCCTCCAGAGCGGTAGCAGCAGTGTCACGCAGTCCGCCGCGTGGATCAAAGGATCTATGGTTTTCCCTCGAGTCTTTCCCACGAGGCTTTCCCACGAGGCTTTCCCACAGGGCTGTCCCACGTGCACACGTGGTGGGATTCAATCCTCGGCTTGAACGTCAAGGCAGTGCAGGGAAAACAGGTTCCTCTGGAATGGACTGACACATCTGGGGGATTCTTGGAATGGTGGCACGACCCTGGAGTTCCTCTCGCCTTTCCTGTGGAGAGCGCCTCCTCTTGAGATGCGACAGGAACGCCGGGAATTGTTTCCCTACGAAACAGGGAAAGGATCCCTCATCTCGAGCTAGGAGGCGGAAACGGGGCTCCCCTGGATGTGTGCGGGACCCCACGTGCTTCCTCTCGAGTGGAGACGGATATTTCGGGGAACTTCTTGAGTTGCAGCAAGGGTGTGAAGGACCCTTAGGAAGGTCCAGTGGTTAGACGTGATTAGCCTCGAGAAGCCTCAGCGGAAATGGGCCTCATCTCGCCTGGAGGGCAAACCTCCTGGATTTTCTCGAGTTGCGGCAGGTGCTCTCGACTTACGACGGGGACCTCAGGGACCCTCTCTGGTGGCCTCAGGAAAGGCCAGTCCCCATGCGAGTTCCTCGGGGGCCTCTCGGGATTCCTCTCCCATCGATGCCGGGGACTAAGACCTTGTGTGGAGTCGGGGCCGGAACCTGAGGATTCCTCTCCAGTGCTGACATGGATCTTGGGGTACTTCTGGAGTCTCCCCAGGGGAGTCAGTCCTCGTCTCGAATGCGGGCATGCACTTGCGCTTTCCTCCAGAGCGGTAGCAGCAGTGTCACGCAGTCCGCCGCGTGGATCAAAGGATCTATGGTTTTCTCTCGAGTCTTTCCCACGAGGCTTTCCCACGAGTCTTTCCCACAGGGCTGTCCCACGTGCACACGTGGTGGGAGTCGATCCTCGGCTTGAACGTCAAGGCAGTGCAGGGAAAACAGGTTCCTCTGTAATGGACTGACACATCTGGGGGTCTCTTGGAATGGTGCCACGACCCTGGAGTTCCTCTCCCCTTTCCTGTGGAGAGCGCCTCCTCTTGAGATGCGACGGGAACGCCGGGAATTCTTTCCCTACGAAACAGGGAAACGATCCCTCATCTCGAGCTAGGAGGCGGAAACGGGGCTCCCCTGGATGTGTGCGGGACCCCACGTGCTTCCTCTCGAGTGGGGACGGGTATGTCGGGGAACTGCTTGAGTTGCAGCAAGTGTGTGAAGGACCGTTTGGAAGTTCCAGTGGTTAGATGTGATTAGCCTCGAGAAGCCTCAGCGGAAATGGGCCTCATCTCGCCTGGAGGGCAAAACCTCCTGGATTTTCTCGAGTTGAGGCAGGTGCTCTCGACTTCCGACGGGGACCTCAGGGACCCGCTCTGGAGGCCTCAGGAAAGGCCAGTCCCCATGCGAGTTCCTCGGGGGCCTCTCGGGATTCCTCTCCCGTCGATTCCGGGGCCTAAGACCTTGTGTGGAGTCGGGGCCGGAACCTGAGGATTCCTCTCCAGTGCTGACATGGATCGTGGGGTACTTCTGGAGTCTCCCCAGGGGAGTCAGTCGTCGTCTCGAATGCGGGCATGCACTTGCGCTTTCCTCCAGAGCGGTAGCAGCAGTGTCATGCAGTCCGCCGCGTGGATCAAAGGATCTATGGTTTTCCCTCGAGTCTTTCCCACGAGGCTTTCCCACGAGGCTTTCCCACAGGGCTGTCCCACGTGCACACGTGGTGGGAGTCGATCCTCGGCTTGATCGTAAAGGCAGTGCAGGGAAAACAGGTTCCTCTGGAATGGACTGACACATCTGGGGGTCTCTTGGAATGGTGGCACGACCCTGGAGTTCCTCTCGCCTTTCCTGTGGAGAGCGCCTCCTCTTGAGATGCGACGGGAACGCCGGGAATTCTTTCCCTACGAAACAGGGAAAGGATCCCTCATCTCGAGCTAGGAGGCGGAAACGGGGCTCCCCTGGATGTGTGCGGGACCCTACGTGCTTCCTCTCGAGTGGAGACGGGTATGTCGGGGAACTGCTTGAGTTGCAGCAAGGGTGTGAAGGACCCTTTGGAAGTTCCAGTGGTTAGATGTGATTAGCCTCGAGAAGCCTCAGCGTAAATGGGCCTCATCTCGCCTGGAGGGCAAAACCTCCTGGATTTTCTCGAGTGGCGGCAGGTGCTCTCGACTTACGACGGGGACCTCAGGGACCCGCTCTGGTGGCCTCAGGAAAGGCCAGTCCCCATGCGAGTTCCTCGGGGGCCTCTCGGGATTCCTCTCCCGTCGATGCCGGGGACTAAGACCTTTTGTGGAGTCGGGGCCGGAACATGAGGATTCCAGTCCAGTTCTGACATGGATCTTGGGGTACTTCTGGAGTTTCCCCAGGGGAGTCAGTCCTCGTCTCGAATGCGGGCATGCACTTGCGCTTTCCTCCAGAGCCGTAGCAGCAGTGTCACGCAGTCCGCCGCGTGGATCAAAGGATCTATGGTTTTCTCTCGAGTCTTTCCCACGAGGCTTTCCCACGAGGCTTTCCCACAGGGCTGTCCCACGTGCACACGTGGTGGGAGTCGATCCTCGGCTTGAACGTCAAGGCAGTATAGGGAAAACAGGTTCCTCTGGAATGGACTGACCCATCTGGTGGACTCTTGGAATGGTGGCACGACCCTGGAGTTCCTCTCGCCTTTCCTGTGGAGAGCGCCTCCTCTTGAGATGCGATGGGAACCCCGGGAATTTTTTCCCTACGAAACAGGGATAGGATCCCTCACCTCGAACTAGGAGGCGGATACGGGGCTCCCCTGGATGTGTGCGGCACCCCACGTGCTTCCTTTCGAGTGGAGACGGGTATGTCGCGGAACTGCTTGAGTTGCAGCTAGGGTGTGAAGGACCCTTTGGAAGTTCCAGTGGTTAGATGTGATTAGCCTCGAGAAGCCTCAGCGGAAATGTGCCTCATCTCGCCTGGAGGGCAAAACCTCCTGGATTTTCTAGAGTTGCGGCAGGTGCTCTCGACTTAGCAAGGGGACCAGAGGGACCCGCTCTGGAGGCCTCAGGAAAGGCCAGTCCCCATGCGAGTTCCTCGGGGGCCTCTCGGGATTCCTCTCCCGTCGATGCCGGGGCCTAAGACCTTGTGTGGAGTCGGGGCCGGAACCTGAGGATTCCTCTCCAGTGCTGACATGGATCTTGGGGTACTTCTGGAGTCTCCCCAGGGGAGTCAGTCCTCGTCTCGAATGCGGGCATGCACTTGCGCTTTCCTCCAGAGCGGTAGCAGCAGTGTCACGCAGTCCGCCGCGTGGATCAAAGGATCTATGGTTTTCCCTCGAGTCTTTCCCACGAGGCTTTCCCACGGGGCTTTCCCACAGGGCTGTCCCACGTGCACACGTGGTGGGACTCGATCCTCGGCTTGAACGTCAAGGCAGTGCAGGGAAAACAGGTTCCTCTGGAATGGACTGACACATCTGGGGGTCTCTTGGAATGGTGGCACGACCCTGGAGTTCCTTTCCCCTTTCCTGTGGAGAGCGCCTCCTCTTGAGATGCGACGGGAACGCCGGGAATCTTTCCCTACGAAACAGGGAAAGGATCCCTCATCTCGAGCTAGGAGGCGGAAACGGGGCTCCAATGGATGTGTGCGGGACCCCACGTGCTTCCTCTCGAGTGGAGACGGGTATGTCGGGGAACCTCTTGAGTTGCAGCAAGGGTGTGATGGACCCTTACGAAGTTCCAGTGGTTAAATATGATTAGCCTCGAGAAGCCTCAGCGGAAATGGGCCTCATCTCGCCTGGAAGGCAAAACCTCCTGGATTTTCTCGAGTTGTGGCAGGTGCTCTCGACTTACGACGGGAACCTCAGGGACCCGCTCTGGTGGCCGCAGGAAAGGCCAGTCCCCATGCGAGTTCCTCGGGGGCCTCTCGGGATTCCTCTCCCGTCGATGCCGTGGCCTAAGACCTTGTGTGGAGTCGGGGCCGGAACCTGAGGATTCCTCTCCAGTACTGACATAGATCTTGGGGTACTTCTGGAGTCTCCCCAGGGGAGTCAGTCCTCGTCTCGAATGCGGGCATGCAATTGCGCTTTCCTTCAGAGCGGTAGCAGCAGTGTCACGCAGTCCGCCGCGTGGATCAAAGGATCTATGGTTTTCCCTCGAGTCTTTCCCACGAGGCTTTCCCACGAGGCTTTCCCACGAGGCTTTCCCACAGGGCTGTCCCACGTGCACACGTGGTGGGAGTCGATCCTCGGCTTGAACGTCAAGGCAGTGCAGGGAAAACAGGTTCCTCTGGAATGGACTGACACATCTGGGGGACACTTGGAATGGTGGCACTACCCTGGAGTTCCTCTCGGCTTTCCTGTGGAGAGCGCCTCCTCTTGAGATGCGACGGGAACGCCGGGAATCTTTCCCTACGAAACAGGGAAAGGATCCGTCATCCCGAGCTAGGAGGCGGAAACGGGACTCCCCTGGATGTGTGCGGGACCCCACGTGCTTCCTCTCGAGTGGAGACGGGTATGTCGTGGAACTTCTTGAGTTGCAGCAAGGGTGTGAAGGACCCTTTGGAAGTTCCAGTGGTTAGACGTGATTGGCCTCGAGAAGCCTCACCGGAAATGGGCCTCATCTCGCCTGGAGGGCAAAACCTCCTGGATTTTCTCGAGTTGCGGCAGGTGCTCTCGACTTACGACGGGGACCTCAGGGACCCGCTCTGGTGGCCTCAGGAAAGGCCAGTCCCCATGCGAGTTCCTCGGTTGCCTCTCGGGATTCCTCTCCCGTCTATGCCGGGGCCTAAGACCTTGTGTGGAGTCGGGGCCGGAACCTGAGGATTCCTCTCCAGTGCTGATATGGATCTTGGGGTACTTCTGGAGTCTCCCCAGGGGAGTCAGTCCTCGTCTCGAATGCGGGCATGCACTTGCGCTTTCCTCCAGAGCGGTAGCAGCAGTGTCACGCAGTCCGCCGCGTGGATCAAAGGATCTATGCTTTTCCCTCGAGTCTTTCCCACGAGGCTTTCCCACGAGGCTTTCCCACAGGGCTGTCCCACGTGCACACGTGGTGGGAGTCGATCCTCGGCTTGAACGTCAAGGCAGTGCAGGGAAAACAGGTTCCTCTGAAATGGACTGACACATCTGGTGGTCTCTTGGAATGGTGGCACGACCCTGGAGTTCCTCTCGCCTTTCCTGTGGAGAGCGCCTCCTCTTGAGATGCGACAGGAACGCCGGGAATTGTTTCCCTACGAAACAGGGAAAGGATCCCTCATCTCGAGCTAGGAGGCGGAAACGGGGCTCCCCTGGATGTGTGCGGGACCCCACGTGCTTCCTCTCGAGTGGAGACGGATATGTCGGGGAACTTCTTGAGTTGCAGCAAGGGTGTGAAGGACCCTTAGGAAGTTCCAGTGGTTAGACGTGATTAGCCTCGAGAAGCCTCAGCGGAAATGGGCCTCATCTCGCCTGGAGGGCAAACCTCCTGGATTTTCTCGAGTTGCGGCAGGTGCTCTCGACTTACGACGGGGACCTCAGGGACCCGCTCTGGTGGCCTCAGGAAAGGCCAGTCCCCATGCGAGTTCCTCGGGGGCCTCTCAGGATTCCTCTCCCGTCGATGCCGGGGCCTAAGACCTTGTGTGGAGTCGGGGTCGGAACCTGAGGATTCCTCTCCAGTGCTGACATTGATCTTGGGGTACTTCTGGAGTCTCCCCAGGGGAGTCAGTCCTCGTCTCGAATGCGGGCATGCCCTTGCGCTTTCTCCAGAGCAGTAGCAGCAGTGTCACGCAGTCCGCCGCGTGGATCAAAGGATCTATGGTTTTCCCTCGAGTCTTTCCCACGAGGCTTTCCCACGAGGCTTTCCCACAGGGCTGTCCCACGTGCACACGTGGTGGGAGTCGATCCTCGGCTTGAACGTCAAGGCAGTGCAGGGAAAACAGGTTCCTCTGAAATGGACTGACACATCTGAGGGTCTCTTGGAATGGTGGCACGACCCTGCAGTTCCTCTCCCCTTTCCTGTGGTGAGCGCCTCCTCTTGAGATGCGACGGGAACGCCGGGAATTCTTTCCCTACGAAACAGGGAAAGGATCCCTCATCTCGAGCTAGGAGGAGGAAACGGGGCTCCCCTGGATGTGTGCGGGACCCCACGTGCTTCCTCTCGAGTGGAGACTGGTATGTCGCGGAACTGCTTGAGTTGCAGCAAGGGTGTGAAGGACCCTTTGGAAGTTCCAGTGGTTAGATGTGATTAGCCTCGAGAAGCCTCAGCGGAAATGGGCCTCATCTCGCCTGGAGGGCAAAACCTCCTGGATTTTCTCGAGTTGCGGCAGGTGCTCTCGACATACGACAGGGACCTCGGGGACCCGCTCTGGTGGTATCAGAAAAGGCCAGTCCCCATGCGAGTTCCTCGGGGGCCTCTCGGGATTCCTCTCCCGTCGATGCCGGGGCCTAAGACCTTGTGTGGAGTCGGGGCCGGAACCTGAGGATTCCTCTCCAGTGCTGACATGGATCTTGGGGTTCTTCTGGAGTCTCCCCAGGGGAGTCAGGCCTCGTCTCGAATGCAGGCATGCACTTGCGCTTTCCTCCAGAGCGGTATCAGCAGTGTAACTCAGTCCGCCGCGTGGATCAAAGGATCTATGGTTTTTCCTCGAGTCTTTCCCACGAGGCTTTCCCACGAGGCTTTCCCACAGGGCTGTCCCACGTGCACACGTGGTGGGAGTCGATCTTCGGCTTGAACGTCAAGGCAGTGCAGGGAAAACAGGTTCCTCTGGAATGGACTGACACATCTGGGGGTCTCTTGGAATGGTGGCTCGACCCTGGAGTTCCTCTCGCCTTTCCTGTGGAAAGCGCCTCCTCTTGAGATGCGACGGGAACGCCGGGAATTCTTTCCCTACGAAACAGGGAAAGGATCCCTCATCTCGAGCTAGGAGGCGGAAACGGGGCTCCCCTGGATTTTGCGGGAACCCACGTGCTTCCTCTCGAGTGGAGATGGTTATTTCGGGGAACTTCTTGAGTTGAAGCAAGGGTGTGAGGGACCCTTTGGAAGTTCCAGTGGTTAGATGTGATTATCCTCGAGAAGCCTCAGCGGAAATGGGCCTTATCTCGCTTGGAGGGCAAAACCTCCTGGATTTTCTCGAGTTGTAGTAGCTGCTCTCGACTTACGACGGGGACCTCAGGGACCCGCTCTGGTGGCCTCAGGAAAGGCCAGTCCCCATGCGAGTTCCTCAGGGGCCTCTCGGGATTCCTCTCCCGTCGATGCCGGGGCCTAAGACCTTGTGTGGAGTCGGGGCCGGAACCTGAGGATTCCTCTCCAGTGCTGACATGGATCTTGGGGTACTTCTGGAGTCTCCCCAGGGGAGTCAGTCCTCGTCTCGAATGCGGGCATGCACTTGCGCTTTCCTCCAGAGAGGTAGCAGCAGTGTCACGCAGTCCGCCGCGTGGATCAAAGGATCTATGGTTTTCCCCCGAGTCTTTCCCACGAGGCTTTCCCACGAGGCTTTCCCACAGGGCTGTCCCACGTGCACACGTGGTGGGAGTCGATCCTCGGCTTGAACGTCAAGGCAGTGCAGGGAAAACAGGTTCCTATGGAATGGACTGACCCATCTGGGGGACTCTTGGAATGGTGGCTCGACCCTGGAGTTCCTTTCGCCTTTCCTGTGGAAAGCGCCTCCTCTTGAGATGCGACAGGAACGCCGGGAATTCTTTCCCTACGAAACAGGGAAAGGATCCCTCATCTCGAGCTAGGAGGCGGAAACGGGGCTCCCCTGGATGTGTGCGGGACCCCACGTGCTTCCTCGCGAGTGGAGACGAGTATGTCGGGGAACTGCTTGAGTTGCAGCAAGGGTGTGAAGGACCCTTTGGAAGTTGCAGTGGTTAGATGTGATTAGCCTCGAGAAGCCTCAGCGGAAATGGGCCTCATCTCGCCTGGAGGGCAAAACCTCCTGGATTTTCTCGAGTTGCGGCAGGTGCTCTCGACTTACGACGGGGACCTCAGGGACCCGCTCTGGTGGCCTCAGGAAAGGCCAGTCCCCATGCGAGTTCCTCGGGGGCCTCTCGGGATTCTTCTCCCGTCGATGCCGGGGCCTAAGACCTTGTGTGGAGTCGGGGTCGGAACCTGAGGATTCCTCTCCAGTGCTGACATGGATCTTGGGGTACTTCTGGAGTCTCCCCAGGGGAGTCAGTCCTCGTCTCGAATGCGGGCATGCACTTGCGCTTTCTCCAGAGCAGTAGCAGCAGTGTCACGCAGCCCGCCGCGTGGATCAAAGGATCTATGGTTTTCCCTCGAGTCTTTCCCACGAGGCTTTCCCACGAGGCTTTCCCACAGGGCTGTCCCACGTGCACACGTGGTGGGAGTCGATCCTCGGCTTGAACGTCAAGGCAGTGCAGTGAAAACAGGTTCCTCTGGAATGGACTGACACATCTGTGGGTCTCTTGGAATCGTGGCACGACCCTGGAGTTCCTCTCCCCTTTCCTGTGGAGAGCGCCTCCTCTTGAGATGCGACGGGAACGCCGGGAATTCTTTCCCTACGAAACAGGGAAAGGATCCCTCATCTCGAGCTAGGAGGCGGAAACGGGGCTCCCCTGGATGTGTGCGGGACCCCACGTGCTTCCTCTCGAGTGGAGAAGGGTATGTCGGGGAACTTCTTGAGTTGCAGCAAGGGTGTGAAGGACCCTTAGGAAGTTCCCGTTGTTAGACGTGATTAGCCTCGAGAAGCCTCAGCGGAAATGGGCCTCATCTCGCCTGGAGGGCAAAACCTCCTGGATTTTCTCGAGTTGCGGCAGGTGCTCTCGACTTACGACGGGGACCTCAGGGACCCGCTCTGGTGGCCTCAGGAAAGGCCAGTCCCCATGCGAGTTCCTCGCGGGCCTCTCGGGATTCCTCTCCCGTCGATGCCGGGGCCTAAGACCTTGTGTGGAGTCGGGGCCGGAACCTGAGGATTCCTCTCCAGTGCTGACATGGATCTTGGGGTACTTCTGGAGTCTCCACAGGGGAGTCAGTCCTCGTCTCGAATGCGGGCATGCACTTGCGCTTTCCTCCAGAGCGGTAGCAGCAGTGTCACGCAGTCCGCCGCGTGGATCAAAGGATCTTTGGTTTTCCCTCGAGTCTTTCCCACGAGGCTTTCCCAAGAGGCTTTCCCACAGGGCTGTCCCACGTGCACACGTGGTGGGAGTCGATCCTCGGCTTGAACGTCAAGGCAGTTTAGGGAAAACAGGTTCCTCTGGAATGGACTGACCCATCTGGTGGACTCTTGGAATGGTGGCACGACCCTGGAGTTCCTCTCGCCTTTCCTGTGAAGAGCGCCTCCTCTTGAGATGATAGGGGAACGCCGGGAATTCTTTCCCTACTAAACAGGGAAAGGATCCCTCATCTCAAGCTAGAAAGTGGAAACGGGGCTCCCCTGGATGTGTGCGGTACCCCACGTGCTTCCTCTCGAGTGGAGACGGGTATGTCGGGGAACTTCTCGAGTTACAGCAAGGGGGTGAAGGACCCTTTGGAAGTTCCAGTGGTTAGATGTGATTAGCCTCAAGAAGCCTCAGCGGAAATGGGCCTCATCTCGCCTGGAGGGCAAAACCTCCTGGATTTTTTCGAGTTGCGGCAGGTGCTCTCGACTTGCGACGGGGACCTCAGGGAACCGCTCTGGAGGCCTCAGGAAAGGCCAGTCCCCATGCGAGTTCCTCGGGGGCCTCTCGGGATTCCTCTCCCGTCGATGCCGGGGCCTAAGACCTTGTGTGGAGTCGGGGCCGGAACCTGAGGATTCCTCTCCAGTGCTGACATGGATCTTGGGGTACTTCTGGAGTCTCCCCAGGGGAGTCAGACCTCGTCTCGAATGCGGGCATGCACTTGTGCTTTCCTCCAGAGCGGTAGCAGCAGTGTCAAGCTGTCCGCCGCGTGGATCAAAGGATCTCTGGTTTTCCCTCGAGTCTTTCCCACAAGGCTTTACCACGAGGATTTCCCACAGGGCTGTCCCAAGTGCACACGTGGTGGGAGTCGATCCTTGGCTTGAACGTCAAGGCAGTGCAGGGAAAACAGGTTCCTCTGGAATGGACTTACACATCTGGGGGACTCTTGGAATGGTGGCACGACCCTGGAGTTCCTCTTGCCTTTCCTGTGGAGAGCACCTCCTCTTGAGATGCGACGGGAACGCCGGGAATTCTTTCCCTACGAAAAAGGGAAAGGATCCCTCATCTCGAGGTAGCAGGCAGAAACGGGGCTCCCCTGGATGTGTGCGGGACCCCACGTGCTTCCTCTCGAGTGGAGATGGGTATGTCGGGGAACTTCTTGAGTTGCAGCAAGGGTGTGATGGACCCTTAGGAAGTTCCAGTGGTTAGACGTGATTAGCCTCGAGAAGCCTCATTGGAAATGGGCCTCATCTAGCCTGCAGGGCAAAACCTCCTGGATTTTCTCGAGTTGCGGCAGGTGCTCTCGACTTACGACGGGGACCTCAGGGACCCGCTCTGGTGGCCTCAGGAAAGGCCAGTCCCCATGCGAGTTCCTCGGGGGCCTCTCGGGATTCCTCTCCCGTCGATGCCGGGGCCTAAGACCTTGTGTGGAGTCGGGGCCGGAACCTGAGGATTCCTCTCCAGTGCTGACATGGATCTTGGGGTACTTCTGGAGTCTCCCCAGGGGAGTCAGTCCTCGTCTCGAATGCGGGCATGCACTTGCACTTTCCTCCAGAGCGGTAGCAGCAGTGTCACGCAGTCCGCCGCGTGGATCAAAGGATCTATGGTTTTCCCTCGAGTCTTTCCCACGAGGCTTTCCCACGAGGCTTTCCCACAGGGCTGTCCCACGTGCACACGTGGTGGGACTCGATCCTCGGCTTGAAAGTCAAGGCAGTGCAGGGAAAACAGGTTCCTCTGGAATGGACTGACACATCTGGGGGTCTCTTGGAATGGTGGCACGACCCTGGAGTTCCTCTCGCCTTTCCTGTGGAGAGCGCCTCCTCTTGAGATGCGACGGGAACGCCGGGAATTCTTTCCCTACGAAAGAGAGAAAGGATCCCTTATCTCGAGCTAGGAGGCGGAAACGGGGCTCCCCTGGATGTGTGCGTGACCCTCGTGCTTCCTCTCGAGGGAGACGGGTATGTCGGGGAACTTCTTGAGTTGCAGCAAGGGTGTGAAGGACCCTTTGGAAGTTGCAGTGGTTAGATGTGATTAGCCTCGAGAAGCCTCAGCGGAAATGGGCCTCATCTCACCTGGAGGGCAAAACCTCCTGGATTTTCTCGAGTTGCGGCAGGTGCTCTCGACTTACGACGGGGACCTCAGGGACCCGCTCTGGTGGCCTCAGGAAAGGCCAGTCCCCATGCGAGTTCCTCGCGGGCCTCTCGGGATTCCTCTCCCGTCGATGCTGGGGCCTAAGACCTTGCGTGGAGTCGGGGCCGGAACCTGAGGATTCCTCTCCAGTGCTGACATAGATCTTGGGGTACTTCTGGAATCTCCCCAGGGGAGTCAGTCCTCTTCTCGAATGCGGGCATGCAATTGCGCTTTCCTTCAGAGCGGTAGCAGCAGTGTCACGCTGTCCGCCGCGTGGATCAAACGATCTATGGTTTTCCCTCGAGTCTTTCCAACGAGGCTTTCCCACGAGGCTTTCCCACGAGGCTTTCCCACAGGGCTGTCCCACGTGCACACGTGGTGGGAGTCGATCCTCGGCTTGAACGTCAAGGCAGTGCAGGGAAAACAGGTTCCTCTGGAATGGACTGACACATCTGGGGGACACTTGGAATGGTGGCACTACCCTGGAGTTCTTCTCGGCTTTCCTGTGGAGAGCGCCTCCTCTTGAGATGCGACGGGAACGCCGGGAATCTTTCCCTACGAAACAGGGAAAGGATCCGTCATCCCGAGCTAGGAGGCGGAAACGGGGCTCCCCTGAATGTGTGCGGGACTCCACGTGCTTCCTCTCGAGTGGAGACGGGTATGTCGGGGAACTTCTTGAGTTGCAGCAAGGGTGTGAAGGACCCTTTGGAAGTTCCAGTGGTTAGACTTGATTGGCCTCGAGAAGCCTCACCGGAAATGGGCCTCATCTCGCCTGGAGGGCAAAACCTCCTGGATTTTCTCGAGTTGCGGCAGGTGCTCTCGACTTACGACGGGGACCTCAGGGACCCGCTCTGGTGGCCTCAGGAAAGGCCAGTCCCCATGCGAGTTCCTCGGTTGCCTCTCGGGATTCCTCTCCCGTCTATGCCGGGGCCTAAGACCTTGTGTGGAGTCGGGGCCGGAACCTGAGGATTCCTCTCCAGTGCTGATATGGATCTTGGGGTACTTCTGGAGTCTCCCCAGGGGAGTCAGTCCTCGTCTCGAATGCGGGCATGCACTTGCGCTTTCCTCCAGAGCAGTAGCACCACTGTCACGCAGTCCGCCGCGTGGATCAAAGGATCTATGCTTTTCCCTCGAGTCTTTCCCACGAGGCTTTCCCACGAGGCTTTCCCACAGGGCTGTCCCACGTGCACACGTGGTGGGAGTCGATCCTCGGCTTGAACGTCAAGGCAGTGCAGGGAAAACAGGTTCCTCTGAAATGGACTGACACATCTGGTGGTCTCTTGGAATGGTGGCACGACCCTGGAGTTCCTCTCGCCTTTCCTGTGAAGAGCGCCTCCTCTTGAGATGATAGGGGAACGCCGGGAATTCTTTCCCTACTAAACAGGGAAAGGATACCTCATCTCAAGCTAGGAAGCGGAAACGGGGCTCCCCTGGATGTGTGCGGTACCCCACGTGCTTCCTCTCGAGTGGAGACGGGTATGTCGGGGAACTTCTCGAGTTACAGCAAGGGGGTGAAGGACCCTTTGGAAGTTCCAGTGGTTAGATGTGATTAGCCTCAAGAAGCCTCAGCGGAAATGGGCCTCATCTCGCCTGGAGGGCAAAACCTCCTGGATTTTTTCGAGTTGCGGCAGGTGCTCTCGACTTGCGACGGGGACCTCAGGGACCCGCTCTGGAGGCCTCAGGAAAAGCCAGTCCCCATGCGAGTTCCTCGGGGGCCTCTCGGGATTCCTCTCCCGTCGATGCCGGGGCCTAAGACCTTGTGTGGAGTCGGGGCCGGAACCTGAGGATTCCTCTCCAGTGCTGACATGGATCTTGGGGTACTTCTGGAGTCTCCCCAGGGGAGTCAGACCTCGTCTCGAATGCGGGCATGCACTTGTGCTTTCCTCCAGAGCGGTAGCAGCAGTGTCAAGCTGTCCGCCGCGTGGATCAAAGGATCTCTGGTTTTCCCTCGAGTCTTTCCCACAAGGCTTTACCACGAGGATTTCCCACAGGGCTGTCCCACGTGCACACGTGGTGGGAGTCGATCCTTGGCTTGAACGTCAAGGCAGTGCAGGGAAAACAGGTTCCTCTGGAATGGACTTACACATCTGGGGGACTCTTGGAATGGTGGCACGACCCTGGAGTTCCTCTTGCCTTTCCTGTGGAGAGCACCTCCTCTTGAGATGCGACGGGAACGCCGGGAATTCTTTCCCTACGAAAAAGGGAAAGGATCCCTCATCTCGAGGTAGCAGGCAGAAACGGGGCTCCCCTGGATGTGTGCGGGACCCCACGTGCTTCCTCTCGAGTGGAGATGGGTATGTCGGGGAACTTCTTGAGTTGCAGCAAGGGTGTGATGGACCCTTAGGAAGTTCCAGTGGTTAGACGTGATTAGCCTCGAGAAGCCTCATTGGAAATGGGCCTCATCTCGCCTGGAGGGCAAAACCTCCTGGATTTTCTCGAGTTGCGGCAGGTGCTCTCGACTTACGACGGGGACCTCAGGGACCCGCTCTGGTGGCTTCAGGAAAGGCCAGTCCCCATGCGAGTTCCTCGGGGGCCTCTCGGGATTCCTCTCCCGTCGATGCCGGGGCCTAAGACCTTGTGTGGAGTCGGGGCCGGAACCTGAGGATTCCTCTCCAGTGCTGACATGGATCTTGGGGTACTTCTGGAGTCTCCCCAGGGGAGTCAGTCCTCGTCTCGAATGCGGGCATGCACTTGCGCTTTCCTCCAGAGCGGTAGCAGCAGTGTCACGCAGTCCGCCGCGTGGATCAAAGGATCTATGGTTTTCCCTCGAGTCTTTCCCACGAGGCTTTCCCACGAGGCTTTCCCACAGGGCTGTCCCACGTGCACACGTGGTGGGACTCGATCCTCGGCTTGAAAGTCAAGGCAGTGCAGGGAAAACAGGTTCCTCTGGAATGGACTGACACATCTGGGGGTCTCTTGGAATGGTGGCACGACCCTGGAGTTCCTCTCCCCTTTCCTGCGGAGAGCGCCTCCTCTTGAGATGCGACGGGAACGCCGGGAATTCTTTCCCTACGAAAGAGAGAAAGGATCCCTTATCTCGAGCTAGGAGGCGGAAACGGGGCTCCCCTGGATGTGTGCGTGACCCTCGTGCTTCCTCTCGAGGGAGACGGGTATGTCGGGGAACTTCTTGAGTTGCAGCAAGGGTGTGAAGGACCCTTTGGAAGTTCCAGTGGTTAGATGTGATTAGCCTCGAGAAGCCTCAGCGGAAATGGGCCTCATCTCACCTGGAGGGCAAAACCTCCTGGATTTTCTCGAGTTGAGGCAGGTGCTCTCGACTTACGACGGGGACCTCAGGGACCCGCTCTGGTGGCCTCAGGAAAGGCCAGTCCCCATGCGAGTTCCTCGCGGGCCTCTCGGGATTCCTCTCCCGTCGATGCCGGGGCCTAAGACCTTGTGTGGAGTCGGGGCCGGAACCTGAGGATTCCTCTCCAGTGCTGACATGGATCTTGGGGTACTTCTGGAGTCTCCCCAGGGGAGTCAGTCCTCGTCTCGAATGCGGGCATGCACTTGCGCTTTCCTCCAGAGCGGTAGCAGCAGTGTCACGCAGTCCGCCGCGTGGATCAAAGGATCTATGGTTTTCTCTCTAGTCTTTCCCACGAGGCTTTCCCACGAGGCTTTCCCACAGGGCTGTCCCACGGGTACACGTGGTGGGAGTCGATCCGCGACTTGAACGTCAAGGCAGTGCAGGTCAAACAGGTTCCTCTGGAATGGACTGACACATCTGGGGGACTCTTGGAATGGTGGCACGACCCTGGAGTTCCTCTCGCCTTTCCTGTGGAGAGCGCCTCCTCTTGAGATGCGACGGGAACGCCGGGAATTCTTTCCCTACGAAACAAGGAAAGGATCCCTCATCTCGAGCTAGGAGGTGGAAACGGGGCTCCCCTGGATGTGTGCGGGACCCCACGTGCTTCCTCTCGAGTGAAGACGGGTATGTCGGGGAACTTCTTGAGTTGCAGCAAGGGTGTGAAGGACCCTTTGGAAGTTCCAGTGGTTAGATGTGATTAGCCTCGAGAAGCCTCAGCGGAAATGGGCCTCATCTCGCCTGGAGGGCAAAACCTCCTGGATTTTCTCGAGTTGCGGCAGGTGCTCTCGACTTACGACGGGGACCACAGGGACCCTCTCTGGTGGCCTCAGGAAAGGCCAGTCCCCATGCGAGTTCCTCGGGGGCCTCACGGGATTCCTCTCCCGTCGATGCCGGGGCCTAAGACCTTGTGTGGAGTCGGGGCCGGAACCTGAGGATTCCTCTCCAGTGCTGACATGGATCTTGGGGTACTTCTGGAGTCTCCCCAGGGGAGTCAGTCCTCGTCTCGAATGCGGGCATGCACTTGCGCTTTCCTCCAGAGCGGTAGCAGCAGTGTCACGCAGTCCGCCGCGTGGATCAAAGGATCTATGGTTTTCCCTTGAGTCTTTCCCACGAGGCTTTCCCACGAGGCTTTCCCACAGGGCTGTCCCACGTGAACACGTTGTGGGAGTCGATCCTCGGCTTGAACGTCAAGGCAGTGCAGGGAAAACAGGTTCCTCTGTAATGGACTGATACATCTGGGGGACTCGTGGAATGGTGGCACGACCCTGGAGTTCCTCTCGCCTTTACTGTGAAGAGCGCCTCCTCTTGAGATGCGACGGGAACGCCGGGAATTCTTTCCCTACGAAACAGGGAAATGATCCCTCATCTCGAGCTAGGAGGCGGATACGGGGCTCCCCTGGATGTGTGCGGGACCCTCGTGCTTCCTCTCGAGTGGAGACGGGTATGTCGCGGAACTGCTTGAGTTGCAGCAAGGGTGTGAAGGACCCTTTGAAAGTTCCACTGGTTAGATGTGATTAGCCTCGAGAAGCCTCAGCGGAAATGGGCCTCATCTCGCCTGGAGGGCAAAACCTCCTGGATTTTTCGAGTTGCGGCAGGTGCTTTCGACTTACGATGGGGACCTCAGGGACCCGCTCTGGTGGCCTCAGGAAAGGCCAGTCCCCATGCGAGTTCCTCGGGGGCCTCTCGGGATTCCTCTCCCGTCGATGCCCGGGCCTAAGACCTTGTGTGGATTCGGGGCCGGAACCTGAGGATTCCTCTCCAGTGCTGACATGGATATTGGGGTACTTCTGGAGTCTCCCCAGGGGAGTCAGTCCTCGTCTCGAATGCGGGCATGCACTTGCGCTTTCCTCCAGAGCAGTAGCAGCAGTTTCACGCAGTCCGCCGCGTGGATCAAAGGATCTATGGTTTTCCCTCCAGTCTTTCCCACGAGGCTGAACCACGAGGCTTTCCCACAGGGCTGTCCCACGTGCACACGTGGTGGGAGTCGATCCTCGGCTTGAACGTCAAGGCAGTGCAGGGAAAACAGGGTCCTCTGGAATGGACTGACACATCTGGGGGACACTTGGAATGGTGGCACTACCCTGGAGTTCCTCTCGGCTTTCCTGTGGAGAGCGCCTCCTCTTGAGATGCGACGGGAACGCCGGGAATCTTTCCCTATGAAACAGGGAAAGGATCCGTCATCCCGAGCTAGGAGGCGGAAACGGGGCTCCCCTGAATGTGTGCGGGACTCCACGTGCTTCCTCTCGAGTGGAGACGGGTATGTCGGGGAACTTCTTGAGTTGCAGCAAGGGTGTGAAGGACCCTTTGGAAGTTCCAGTGGTTAGACTTGATTGGCCTCGAGAAGCCTCACCGGAAATGGGCCTCATCTCGCCTGGAGGGCAAAACCTCCTGGATTTTCTCGAGTTGCGGCAGGTGCTCTCGACTTACGACGGGGACCTCAGGGACCCGCTCTGGTGGCCTCAGGAAAGGCCAGTCCCCATGCGAGTTCCTCGGTTGCCTCTCGGGATTCCTCTCCCGTCTATGCCGGGGCCTAAGACCTTGTGTGGAGTCGGGGCCGGAACCTGAGGATTCCTCTCCAGTGCTGATATGGATCTTAGGGTACTTCTGGAGTCTCCCCAGGGGAGTCAGTCCTCGTCTCGAATGCGGGCATGCACTTGCGCTTTCCTCCAGAGCAGTAGCACCACTGTCACGCAGTCCGCCGCGTGGATCAAAGGATCTATGCTTTTCCCTCGAGTCTTTCCCACGAGGCTTTCCCACGAGGCTTTCCCACAGGGCTGTCCCACGTGCACACGTGGTGGGAGTCGATCCTCGGCTTGAACGTCAAGGCAGTGCAGGGAAAACAGGTTCCTCTGAAATGGACTGACACATCTGGTGGTCTCTTGGAATGGTGGCACGACCCTGGAGTTCCTCTCGCCTTTCCTGTGAAGAGCGCCTCCTCTTGAGATGATAGGGGAACGCCGGGAATTCTTTCCCTACTAAACAGGGAAAGGATACCTCATCTCAAGCTAGGAAGCGGAAACGGGGCTCCCCTGGATGTGTGCGGTACCCCACGTGCTTCCTCTCGAGTGGAGACGGGTATGTCGGGGAACTTCTCGAGTTACAGCAAGGGGGTGAAGGACCCTTTGGAAGTTCCAGTGGTTAGATGTGATTAGCCTCAAGAAGCCTCAGCGGAAATGGGCCTCATCTCGCCTGGAGGGCAAAACCTCCTGGATTTTTTCGAGTTGCGGCAGGTGCTCTCGACTTGCGACGGGGACCTCAGGGACCCGCTCTGGAGGCCTCAGGAAAAGCCAGTCCCCATGCGAGTTCCTCGGGGGCCTCTCGGGATTCCTCTCCCGTCGATGCCGGGGCCTAAGACCTTGTGTGGAGTCGGGGCCGGAACCTGAGGATTCCTCTCCAGTGCTGACATGGATCTTGGGGTACTTCTGGAGTCTCCCCAGGGGAGTCAGACCTCGTCTCGAATGCGGGCATGCACTTGTGCTTTCCTCCAGAGCGGTAGCAGCAGTGTCAAGCTGTCCGCCGCGTGGATCAAAGGATCTCTGGTTTTCCCTCGAGTCTTTCCCACAAGGCTTTACCACGAGGATTTCCCACAGGGCTGTCCCACGTGCACACGTGGTGGGAGTCGATCCTTGGCTTGAACGTCAAGGCAGTGCAGGGAAAACAGGTTCCTCTGGAATGGACTTACACATCTGGGGGACTCTTGGAATGGTGGCACGACCCTGGAGTTCCTCTTGCCTTTCCTGTGGAGAGCACCTCCTCTTGAGATGCGACGGGAACGCCGGGAATTCTTTCCCTACGAAAAAGGGAAAGGATCCCTCATCTCGAGGTAGCAGGCAGAAACGGGGCTCCCCTGGATGTGTGCGGGACCCCACGTGCTTCCTCTCGAGTGGAGATGGGTATGTCGGGGAACTTCTTGAGTTGCAGCAAGGGTGTGATGGACCCTTAGGAAGTTCCAGTGGTTAGACGTGATTAGCCTCGAGAAGCCTCATTGGAAATGGGCCTCATCTCGCCTGGAGGGCAAAACCTCCTGGATTTTCTCGAGTTGCGGCAGGTGCTCTCGACTTACGACGGGGACCTCAGGGACCCGCTCTGGTGGCTTCAGGAAAGGCCAGTCCCCATGCGAGTTCCTCGGGGGCCTCTCGGGATTCCTCTCCCGTCGATGCCGGGGCCTAAGACCTTGTGTGGAGTCGGGGCCGGAACCTGAGGATTCCTCTCCAGTGCTGACATGGATCTTGGGGTACTTCTGGAGTCTCCCCAGGGGAGTCAGTCCTCGTCTCGAATGCGGGCATGCACTTGCGCTTTCCTCCAGAGCGGTAGCAGCAGTGTCACGCAGTCCGCCGCGTGGATCAAAGGATCTATGGTTTTCCCTCGAGTCTTTCCCACGAGGCTTTCCCACGAGGCTTTCCCACAGGGCTGTCCCACGTGCACACGTGGTGGGACTCGATCCTCGGCTTGAAAGTCAAGGCAGTGCAGGGAAAACAGGTTCCTCTGGAATGGACTGACACATCTGGGGGTCTCTTGGAATGGTGGCACGACCCTGGAGTTCCTCTCCCCTTTCCTGCGGAGAGCGCCTCCTCTTGAGATGCGACGGGAACGCCGGGAATTCTTTCCCTACGAAAGAGAGAAAGGATCCCTTATCTCGAGCTAGGAGGCGGAAACGGGGCTCCCCTGTATGTGTGCGTGACCCTCGTGCTTCCTCTCGAGGGAGACGGGTATGTCGGGGAACTTCTTGAGTTGCAGCAAGGGTGTGAAGGACCCTTTGGAAGTTCCAGTGGTTAGATGTGATTAGCCTCGAGAAGCCTCAGCGGAAATGGGCCTCATCTCACCTGGAGGGCAAAACCTCCTGGATTTTCTCGAGTTGAGGCAGGTGCTCTCGACTTACGACGGGGACCTCAGGGACCCGCTCTGGTGGCCTCAGGAAAGGCCAGTCCCCATGCGAGTTCCTCGCGGGCCTCTCGGGATTCCTCTCCCGTCGATGCCGGGGCCTAAGACCTTGTGTGGAGTCGGGGCCGGAACCTGAGGATTCCTCTCCAGTGCTGACATGGATCTTGGGGTACTTCTGGAGTCTCCCCAGGGGAGTCAGTCCTCGTCTCGAATGCGGGCATGCACTTGCGCTTTCCTCCAGAGCGGTAGCAGCAGTGTCACGCAGTCCGCCGCGTGGATCAAAGGATCTATGGTTTTCTCTCTAGTCTTTCCCACGAGGCTTTCCCACGAGGCTTTCCCACAGGGCTGTCCCACGGGTACACGTGGTGGGAGTCGATCCGCGACTTGAACGTCAAGGCAGTGCAGGTCAAACAGGTTCCTCTGGAATGGACTGACACATCTGGGGGACTCTTGGAATGGTGGCACGACCCTGGAGTTCCTCTCGCCTTTCCTGTGGAGAGCGCCTCCTCTTGAGATGCGACGGGAACGCCGGGAATTCTTTCCCTACGAAACAAGGAAAGGATCCCTCATCTCGAGCTAGGAGGTGGAAACGGGGCTCCCCTGGATGTGTGCGGGACCCCACGTGCTTCCTCTCGAGTGAAGACGGGTATGTCGGGGAACTTCTTGAGTTGCAGCAAGGGTGTGAAGGACCCTTTGGAAGTTCCAGTGGTTAGATGTGATTAGCCTCGAGAAGCCTCAGCGGAAATGGGCCTCATCTCGCCTGGAGGGCAAAACCTCCTGGATTTTCTCGAGTTGCGGCAGGTGCTCTCGACTTACGACGGGGACCACAGGGACCCTCTCTGGTGGCCTCAGGAAAGGCCAGTCCCCATGCGAGTTCCTCGGGGGCCTCACGGGATTCCTCTCCCGTCGATGCCGGGGCCTAAGACCTTGTGTGGAGTCGGGGCCGGAACCTGAGGATTCCTCTCCAGTGCTGACATGGATCTTGGGGTACTTCTGGAGTCTCCCCAGGGGAGTCAGTCCTCGTCTCGAATGCGGGCATGCACTTGCGCTTTCCTCCAGAGCGGTAGCAGCAGTGTCACGCAGTCCGCCGCGTGGATCAAAGGATCTATGGTTTTCCCTTGAGTCTTTCCCACGAGGCTTTCCCACGAGGCTTTCCCACAGGGCTGTCCCACGTGAACACGTTGTGGGAGTCGATCCTCGGCTTGAACGTCAAGGCAGTGCAGGGAAAACAGGTTCCTCTGTAATGGACTGATACATCTGGGGGACTCGTGGAATGGTGGCACGACCCTGGAGTTCCTCTCGCCTTTACTGTGAAGAGCGCCTCCTCTTGAGATGCGACGGGAACGCCGGGAATTCTTTCCCTACGAAACAGGGAAATGATCCCTCATCTCGAGCTAGGAGGCGGATACGGGGCTCCCCTGGATGTGTGCGGGACCCTCGTGCTTCCTCTCGAGTGGAGACGGGTATGTCGCGGAACTGCTTGAGTTGCAGCAAGGGTGTGAAGGACCCTTTGAAAGTTCCACTGGTTAGATGTGATTAGCCTCGAGAAGCCTCAGCGGAAATGGGCCTCATCTCGCCTGGAGGGCAAAACCTCCTGGATTTTTCGAGTTGCGGCAGGTGCTTTCGACTTACGATGGTGACCTCAGGGACCCGCTCTGGTGGCCTCAGGAAAGGCCAGTCCCCATGCGAGTTCCTCGGGGGCCTCTCGGGATTCCTCTCCCGTCGATGCCCGGGCCTAAGACCTTGTGTGGATTCGGGGCCGGAACCTGAGGATTCCTCTCCAGTGCTGACATGGATATTGGGGTACTTCTGGAGTCTCCCCAGGGGAGTCAGTCCTCGTCTCGAATGCGGGCATGCACTTGCGCTTTCCTCCAGAGCAGTAGCAGCAGTTTCACGCAGTCCGCCGCGTGGATCAAAGGATCTATGGTTTTCCCTCCAGTCTTTCCCACGAGGCTGAACCACGAGGCTTTCCCACAGGGCTGTCCCACGTGCACACGTGGTGGGAGTCGATCCTCGGCTTGAACGTCAAGGCAGTGCAGGGAAAACAGGTTCCTCTGTAATGGAGTGACACATCTGGGGGACTCGTGGAATGGTGGCACGACCCTGGAGTTCCTCTCGCCTTTCCTGTGGAGAGCGCCTCCTCTTGAGATCCGACGGGAACGCCGGGAATTCTTTCCCTACGAAACAGGGAAAGGATCCCTCATCTCGAGCTAGGAGGCGGAAACGGGGCTCCCCTGGATGTGTGAGGGACCCTCGTGCTTCCGCTCGAGTGGAGACAGGTATGTCGGGGAACTTCTTGAGTTGCAGCAAGGGTGTGAAGGACCCTTTGAAAGTTCCAGTGGTTAGATGTGATTAGCCTCGTGAAGCCTCAGCGCAAATGGGCCTCATCTCGCCTGGAAGGCAAAACCTCCTGGATTTTTTCGAGTTGCGGCAGGTGCTCTCGACTTACGACGGGGACCTCAGGGACCCGCTCTGGTGGCCTCAGGAAAGGCCAGTCCCCATGCGAGTTCCTCGGGGGCCTCTCGGGATTCCTCTCCCGTCGATGCCGGGGCCTAAGACCTTGTGTGGAGTCGGGGCCGGAACGTCAGGATTCCTCTCCAGTGCTGACATGGAACTTGGGGTACTTCTGGAGTCTCCCCAGGGGAGTCAGTCCTCGTCTCGAATGCTGGCATGCACTTGCGCTTTCCTCCAGAGCGGTAGCAGCAGTGTCACGCAGTCCGCCGCGTGGATCAAAGGATCTAAGGTTTTCCCTCGAGTCTTTCCCACGAGGCTTTCCCACGGGGCTTTCCCACAGGGCTGTCCCACTTGCACACGTGGTGGGAGTCGATCCTCGGCTTGAACGTCAAGGCAGTGCAGGGAAAACAGTTTCCTCTGGAATGGACTGACACAACTGGGGGTCTCTTGGAATGGTGGCACGACCCTGGAGTTCCTCTCGCCTTTCCTGTGGAGAGGGCCTCCTCTTGAGATGCGACGGGAACGCCGGGAAATCTTTCCCTACGAAACAGGGATAGGATCCCTCATCTCGAACTAGGAGGCGGAAACGGGGCTCCCCTGGATGTGTGCGGCACACCACGTGCTTCCACTCGCGTGGAGACGGGTATGTCGCGGAACTGCTTGAGCTGCAGCAAGGGTGTGAAGGACCCTTTGGAAATTCCAGTGGTTAGATGTGATTAGCCTCGAGAAGCCTCAGCGGAAATGGGCCTCATCTCGCCTGGAGGGCAAAACCTCCTGGATTTTCTCGAGTTGCGGCAGGTGCTCTCGACTTACGACGGGGACCACAGGGACCCGCTCTGGTGGCCTCAGGAAAGGCCAGTCCCCATGCGAGTTCCTCGGGCGCCTCTCGGGATTCCTCTCCCTTCGATGCCGGGGCCTAAGACCTTGTGTGGAGTCAGGGCCGGAACCTGAAGGTTCCTCTCCAGTGATGACATGGATCTTGGGGTACTTCTGGAGTCTCCTCAGGGGAGTCAGTCCTCGTCTCGAAAGCGGGCATGCACTTGCGCTTTCCTCCAGAGCGGTAGCAGCAGTGTCACGCAGTCCGCCGCGTGGATCAAAGGATCTATGGTTTTCCCTCGAGTCTTTCCCACCAGGCTTTCCCACGGGGCTTTCCCACAAGGCTGTCCCACGGGCACACGTGGTGGGAGTCGATCCGCGGCTTGAACGTCAAGGCAGTGCAGGGCAAACAGGTTCCTCTGGAATGGACTGATACATCTGGGGGACTCTTGGAATGGTGGCACGACCCTGGAGTTCCTCTCGCCTTTCCTGTGGAGATCGCCTCCTCTTGAGATGCGACGGGAACGCCGGGAATTCTTTCCCTATGAAACAGGGAAAGGATCCCTCATCTCGAGCTTGGAGGCGGAAACGGGGCTCCCCTGGATGTGTGCGGGCCCCCACGTGCTTCCTCTCGAGTGGAGACGGGTATGTCGGGGAACTTCTTGAGTTGCAGCAAGGGTGTGAAGGACCTTTTGGAAGTTCCAGTGGTTAGACGTGATTAGCCTCAAGAAGCCTCAGCGGAAATGGGCCTCATCTCGCTTGGAGGGCAAAACCTCCTGGATTTTCTCGAGTTGCGGCAGGTGTTCTCGACTTACGACGGGGACCTCAGGGACCCGCTCTGGTGGCCTCAGGAAAGGCCAGTCCCCATGCGAGTTCCTCGGGGGCCTCTCGGGATTCCTCTCCCATCGATGCCGGGGCCTAAGACCTTGTGTGGAGTCGGGGCCGGAACCTGAGGATTCCTCTCCAGTGCTGACATGGATCTTGGGGTACTTCTGGAGTCTCCCCAGGGGAGTCAGTCCTCGTCTCGAATGCGGGCATGCACTTGCGCTTTCCTCCAGAGAGGTAGCAGCAGTGTCACGCAGTCCGCCGCGTGGATCAAAGATTTATGGTTTTCCCTCGAGTCTTTCCCACGAGGCTTTCCCACGAGGCTTTCCCACAGGGCTGTCCCACTTGCACACGTGGTGGGAGTCGATCCTCGGCTTGAACGTCAAGGCAGTGCAGGGAAAACAGGTTCCTCTGGAATGGACTGACACATCTGGGGGACACTTGGAATGGTGGCACGACCCTGGAGTTCCTCTCGCCTTTCCTGTGGAGCGCGCCTCCTCTTGAGATGCGTCGGGAACGCCGGGAATTCTTTCCCTACGAAACAGGGAAAGGATCCCTCATCTCGAGCTAGGAGGCCGAAACGGGGCTCCCCTGGATGTGTGCGGGACCCTCGTGCTTCCTCTTGAGTGGAGACAGGAATGTCGGGGAACTTCTTGAGTTGCAGCAAGGGTGTGAAGGACCCTTTGGAAGTTCCAGTGGTTAGATGTGATTAGCCTCGAGAAGCCTCAGCGGAAATGGGCCTCATCTCGCCTGGAGGGCAAAACCTCCTGGATTTTCTCGAGTTGCGGCAGGTGCTCTCGACTTACGACGGGGACCACAGGGACCCGCTCTGGTGGCCTCAGGAAAGGCCAGTCCCCATGCGAGTTCCTCGGGGGCCTCTCGGGATTCCTCTCCCGTCGATGCCGGGGCCTAAGTCCTTGTGTGGAGTCAGGGCCGGAACCTGAGGATTCCTCTCCAGTGCTGACATGGATCTTGGGGTACTTCTGGAGTCTCCCCAGGGGAGTCAGTCCTCGTCTCGAATGCGGGCATGCACTTGCGCTTTCCTCCAGAGCGGTAGCAGCAGTGTCACTCAGTCTGCCGCGTGGATCAAAGGATCTATGGTTTTCCCTCGAGTCTTTCTCACGAGGCTTTCCCACGAGGCTTTCCCACAGGGCTGTCCCACGTGCACACGTGGTGGGAGTCGATCCTCGGCTTGAACGTCAAGGCAGTGCAGGGAAAACAGGATCCTCTGGAATGGACTGACACATCTGGGGGACTCTTGCAATGGTGGCACGACCCTGGAGTTCCTCTCCCCTTTCCTGTGGAGAGCGCCTCCTCTTGAGATGGGACGGGAACGCCGGGAATCTTTCCCTAAGAAACAGGTAAAGGATCCCTCATCTCGAACTAGGAGGCGGAAACGGGGCTCCCCTGGATGTGTGCGGGACCCCACGTGGTTCCACTCGAGTGGAGACGGCTATGTCGCCGAACTGCTTGAGTTGCAGCAAGGGTGTGAAGGACCCTTTGGAAGTTCCAGTGGTTAGATGTGATTAGCCTCGAGAAGCCTCAGCGGAAATGGGCCTCATCTCGCCTGGAGGGCAAAACCTCCTGGATTTTCTCGAGTTGCGGCAGGTGCTCTCGACTTACGACGGGGACCACAGGGACCCGCTCTGGTGGCCTCAGGAAATGCCAGTCCCCATGCGAGTTCCTCGGGGGCCTCTCGGGATTCCTCTCCCGTCGATGCCGGGGCCTAAGACCTTGTGTGGAGTCGGGGCCGGAACCTGAGGATTCCTCTCCAGTGCTGACATGGATCTTGGGGTACTTCTGGAGTCTCCCCAGGGGAGTCAGTCCTCGTCTCGAATGCGGGCATGCACTTGCGCTTTCCTCCAGAGCGGTAGGAGCAGTGTCACGCAGTCCGCCGCGTGGATCAAAGGATCTATGGTTTTCCCTCGAGTCTTTCCCACGAGGCTTTCCCACGGGGCTTTCCCACAGGGCTGTCATACGTGCACACGTGGTGGGAGTTGATCCTAGGCTTGAACGTCAAGGCAGTGCAGGGAAAACAGGTTCCTCTGGAATGGACTGACACATCTGGGGGTCTCTTGGAATGGTGGCACGACCCTGGAGTTCCTCTCGCCTTTCCTGTGGAGAGCGCCTCCTCTTGAGATGCGACGGGAACGCCGGGAATTCTTTCCCTACGAAACAGGGAAAGGATCCCTCATCTCGAGCTAGGAGGCGGAAACGGGGATCCTCTGGATGTGTGCGGGACCCTCGTGATTCCTCTCGAGTGGAGACGGGTATGTCGGGGAACTTCTTGAGTTGCAGCAAGGGTGTGAAGGACCCTTTGGAAGTTCCAGTGGTTAGATGTGATTAGAATCGAGAAGCCTCAGCGGAAATGGGCCTCATCTCGCCTGGAGGGCAAAACCTCCTGGATTTTCTCGAGTTGCCGCAGGTGATCTCGACTTACGACGGGGACCACAGGGACCCTCTCTGGTGGCCTCAGGAAAGGCCAGTCCCCATGCGAGTTCTTCGGTGGCCTCACGGGATTCCTCTCCCGTCGATGCTGGGGCCTAAGACCTTGCGTGGAGTCGGGGCCGGAACCTGAGGATTCCTCTCCAGTGCTGACATGGATCTTGGGGTACTTCTGGAGTCTCCCCAGGGGAGTCAGTCCTTGTCTCGAATGCGGGCATGCACTTGCGCTTTCCTCCAGAGCGGTAGGAGCAGTCTCACGCAGTCCGCCGCGTGGATCAAAGGATCTATGGTTTTCCCTCGAGTCTTTCTCACGAGGCTTTCCCACGAGGCTTTCCCACAGGGCTGTCCCACGTGCACACGTGGTGGGAGTCGATCCTCGGCTTGAACGTCAAGGCAGTTTAGGGAAAACAGGTTCCTCTGGAATGGACTGACCCATCTGGTGGACTCTTGGAATGGTGGCACGACCCTGGAGTTCCTCTCGCCTTTCCTGTGAAGAGCGCCTCCTCTTGAGATGATAGGGGAACGCCGGGAATTCTTTCCCTACTAAACAGGGAAAGGATCCCTCATCTCAAGCTAGAAAGTGGAAACGGGGCTCCCCTGGATGTGTGCGGTACCCCACGTGCTTCCTCTCGAGTGGAGACGGGTATGTCGGGGAACTTCTCGAGTTACAGCAAGGGGGTGAAGGACCCTTTGGAAGTTCCAGTGGTTAGATGTGATTAGCCTCAAGAAGCCTCAGCGGAAATGGGCCTCATCTCGCCTGGAGGGCAAAACCTCCTGGATTTTTTCGAGTTGCGGCAGGTGCTCTCGACTTGCGACGGGGACCTCAGGGAACCGCTCTGGAGGCCTCAGGAAAGGCCAGTCCCCATGCGAGTTCCTCGGGGGCCTCTCGGGATTCCTCTCCCGTCGATGCCGGGGCCTAAGACCTTGTGTGGAGTCGGGGCCGGAACCTGAGGATTCCTCTCCAGTGCTGACATGGATCTTGGGGTACTTCTGGAGTCTCCCCAGGGGAGTCAGACCTCGTCTCGAATGCGGGCATGCACTTGTGCTTTCCTCCAGAGCGGTAGCAGCAGTGTCAAGCTGTCCGCCGCGTGGATCAAAGGATCTCTGGTTTTCCCTCGAGTCTTTCCCACAAGGCTTTACCACGAGGATTTCCCACAGGGCTGTCCCAAGTGCACACGTGGTGGGAGTCGATCCTTGGCTTGAACGTCAAGGCAGTGCAGGGAAAACAGGTTCCTCTGGAATGGACTTACACATCTGGGGGACTCTTGGAATGGTGGCACGACCCTGGAGTTCCTCTTGCCTTTCCTGTGGAGAGCACCTCCTCTTGAGATGCGACGGGAACGCCGGGAATTCTTTCCCTACGAAAAAGGGAAAGGATCCCTCATCTCGAGGTAGCAGGCAGAAACGGGGCTCCCCTGGATGTGTGCGGGACCCCACGTGCTTCCTCTCGAGTGGAGATGGGTATGTCGGGGAACTTCTTGAGTTGCAGCAAGGGTGTGATGGACCCTTAGGAAGTTCCAGTGGTTAGACGTGATTAGCCTCGAGAAGCCTCATTGGAAATGGGCCTCATCTAGCCTGCAGGGCAAAACCTCCTGGATTTTCTCGAGTTGCGGCAGGTGCTCTCGACTTACGACGGGGACCTCAGGGACCCGCTCTGGTGGCCTCAGGAAAGGCCAGTCCCCATGCGAGTTCCTCGGGGGCCTCTCGGGATTCCTCTCCCGTCGATGCCGGGGCCTAAGACCTTGTGTGGAGTCGGGGCCGGAACCTGAGGATTCCTCTCCAGTGCTGACATGGATCTTGGGGTACTTCTGGAGTCTCCCCAGGGGAGTCAGTCCTCGTCTCGAATGCGGGCATGCACTTGCGCTTTCCTCCAGAGCGGTAGCAGCAGTGTCACGCAGTCCGCCGCGTGGATCAAAGGATCTATGGTTTTCCCTCGAGTCTTTCCCACGAGGCTTTCCCACGAGGCTTTCCCACAGGGCTGTCCCACGTGCACACGTGGTGGGACTCGATCCTCGGCTTGAAAGTCAAGGCAGTGCAGGGAAAACAGGTTCCTCTGGAATGGACTGACACATCTGGGGGTCTCTTGGAATGGTGGCACGACCCTGGAGTTCCTCTCGCCTTTCCTGTGGAGAGCGCCTCCTCTTGAGATGCGACGGGAACGCCGGGAATTCTTTCCCTACGAAAGAGAGAAAGGATCCCTTATCTCGAGCTAGGAGGCGGAAACGGGGCTCCCCTGGATGTGTGCGTGACCCTCGTGCTTCCTCTCGAGGGAGACGGGTATGTCGGGGAACTTCTTGAGTTGCAGCAAGGGTGTGAAGGACCCTTTGGAAGTTGCAGTGGTTAGATGTGATTAGCCTCGAGAAGCCTCAGCGGAAATGGGCCTCATCTCACCTGGAGGGCAAAACCTCCTGGATTTTCTCGAGTTGCGGCAGGTGCTCTCGACTTACGACGGGGACCTCAGGGACCCGCTCTGGTGGCCTCAGGAAAGGCCAGTCCCCATGCGAGTTCCTCGCGGGCCTCTCGGGATTCCTCTCCCGTCGATGCCGGGGCCTAAGACCTTGTGTGGAGTCGGGGCCGGAACCTGAGGATTCCTCTCCAGTGCTGACATGGATATTGGGGTACTTCTGGAGTCTCCCCAGGGGAGTCAGTCCTCGTCTCGAATGCGGGCATGCACTTGCGCTTTCCTCCAGAGCGGTAGCAGCAGTGTCACGCAGTCCGCTGCGTTGATAAAAGGATCTATGTTTTTCCCTCGAGTCTTTCCCAGGAGTCTTTCCCACGAGGCTTTCCCACTGGGCTGTCCCACGTGAACACGTGGTGGGAGTCGATCCTCGGCTTGAACGTCAAGGCAGTGCAGGGAAAACAGGTTCCTCTGGAATGGACTGACACATCTGGGGGTCTCTTGGAATGGTGCCACGACCCTGGAGTTCCTCTCGACTTTCCTGTGGAGAGCGCCTCCTCTTGAGATGCGACGGGAACGCCGGGAATTCTTTCCCTACTAAACAGGGAAAGGATCCCTCATCTCGAGCTAGGAGGCAGAAACGGGGCTCCCCTGGATGTGTACGGGACCCCACGTGCTTCCTCTCGAGTGGAGACGGGTATGTCGCGGAACTGCTTGAGTTGCAGCAAAGGTGTGAAGGACCCTGTGGAAGTTCCAGTGGTGAGATGTGATTAGCCTCGAGAAGCCTCAGTGGAAATGGGCCTCATCTCGCCTGGAGGGCAAAACCTCCTGGATTTTCTCGAGTGGCAGCAGGTGCTCTCGACTTACGCCGGGGACCTCAGGGACCCGCTCTGGTGGCCTCAGGAAAGGCCAGTCCCCATGCGAGTTCCTCGGGGGCCTTTCGGGATTCCTCTCCCGTCGATGCCGGGGCCTAAGACCTTGTGTGGAGTCGGGGCCGGAACGTGAGGATTCCTCTCCAGTGCTGACATGGATCTTGGGGTACTTCTGGAGTCTCCCCAGGGGAGTAAGTCCTCGTCTCGAATGCGGGCATGCACTTGCGCTTTCCTCCAGATCGGTAGCAGCAGTGTCACGCAGTCCGCCGCGTGGATCAAAGGATCTATGGTTTTCTCTCTAGTCTTTCCCACGAGGCTTTCCCACGAGGCTTTCTCACAGGGCTGTCCCACGGGTACACGTGGTGGGAGTCGATCCTCGGCTTGAACGTCAAGGCAGTGCAGGGAAAACAGATTCCTCTGTAATGGAGTGACACATCTGGGGGACTCGTGGAATGGTGGCACGACCCTGGAGTTCCTCTCGCCTTTCCTGTGGAGAGCGCCTCCTCTTGAGATGGGACGGGAACGCCGGGAATTCTTTCCCTACGAAACAGGGAAAGGATCCCTCATCTCGAGCTAGGAGGCGGAAACGGGGCTCCCCTGGATGTGTGCGGGACCCCACGTGCTTCCTCTCGAGTGGGGACGGGTATGTCGGGGAACTGCTTGAGTTGCAGCAAGGGTGTGAATGACCCTTTGGAAGTTCCAGTGGTTAGATGTGATTAGCCTCGAGAAGCCTCAGCGGAAATGGGCCTCATCTCGCCTGGAGGGCAAAACCTCCTGGATTTTCTCGAGTTGCGGCAGGTGCTCTCGACTTACGACGGGGACCTCAGGGACCCGCTCTGGTGGCCTCAGGAAAGGCCAGTCCCCATGCGAGTTCCTCGGGGGCCTCTCGGGATTCTTCTCCCGTCGATGCCGGGGCCTAAGACCTTGTGTGGAGTCGGGGTTGGAACCTGAGGATTCCTCTCCAGTGCTGACATGGATCTTGGGGTACTTCTGGAGTCTCCCCAGGGGAGTCAGTCCTCGTCTCGAATGCGGGCATGCACTTGTGCTTTCTCCAGAGCAGTAGCAGCAGTGTCACGCAGCCCGCCGCGTGGATCAAAGGATCTATGGTTTTCCCTCGAGTCTTTCCCACGAGGCTTTCCCACGAGGCTTTCCCACAGGGCTGTCCCACGTGCACACGTGGTGGGAGTCGATCCTCGGCTTGAACGTCAAGGCAGTGCAGGGAAAACAGGTTCCTCTGGAATGGACTGACACATCTGTGGGTCTCTTGGAATCGTGGCACGACCCTGGAGTTCCTCTCCCCTTTCCTGTGGAGAGCGCCTCCTCTTGAGATGCGACGGGAACGCCGGGAATTCTTTCCCTACGAAACAGGGAAAGGATCCCTCATCTCGAGCTAGGAGGCGGAAACGGGGCTCCCCTGGATGTGTGCGGGACCCCACGTGCTTCCTCTCGAGTGGAGAAGGGTATGTCGGGGATCTTCTTGTGTTGCAGCAAGGCTGTGAAGGACCCTTAGGAAGTTCCAGTTGTTAGACGTGATTAGCCTCGAGAAGCCTCAGCGGAAATGGGCTTCATCTCGCCTGGAGGGCAAAACCTCCTGGATTTTCTCGAGTTGCGGCAGGTGCTCTCGACTTACGACGGGGACCTCAGGGACCCGCTCTGGTGGCCTCAGGAATGGCCAGTCCCCATGCGAGTTCCTCGGGGGCTTCTCGGGATTCCTCTCCCATCGATGCCGGGGCCTAAGACCTTGTGTGGAGTCGGGGCCGGAACCTGAGGATTCCTCTCCAGTGCTGACATGGATCTTGGGGTACTTCTGGAGTCTCCACAGGGGAGTCAGTCCTCGTCTCGAATGCGGGCATGCACTTGCGCTTTCCTCCAGAGCGGTAGCAGCAGTGTCACGCAGTCCGCCGCGTGGATCAAAGGATCTTTGGTTTTCCCTCGAGTCTTTCCCACGAGGCTTTCCCAAGAGGCTTTCCCACAGGGCTGTCCCACGTGCACACGTGGTGGGAGTCGATCCTCGGCTTGAACGTCAAGGCAGTTTAGGGAAAACAGGTTCCTCTGGAATGGACTGACCCATCTGGTGGACTCTTGGAATGGTGGCACGACCCTGGAGTTCCTCTCGCCTTTCCTGTGGAGAGCGCCTCCTCTTGAGATGCGATGGGAACCCCGGGAATTTTTTCCCTACCAAACAGGGATAGGATCCCTCACCTCGAACTAGGAGGCGGATACGGGGCTCCCCTGCTTGTGTGCGGCACCCCACGTGCTTCCTTTCGAGTGGAGACGGGTATGTCGCGGAACTGCTTGAGTTGCAGCTAGAGTGTGAAGGACCCATTGGAAATTCCAGTGGTTAGATGTGATTAGCCTCGAGAAGCCTCAGCGGAAATGGGCCTCATCTCGCCTGGAGGGCAAAACCTCCTGGATTTTCTAGAGTTGCGGCAGGTGCTCTCGATTAACCAAGGGGACCAGAGGGACCCGCTCTGGAGGCCTCAGGAAAGGCCAGTCCCCATGCGAGTTCCTCGGGGGCCTCTCGGGATTCCTCTCCCGTCGATGCCGGGGCCTAAGACCTTGTGTGGAGTCGGGGCCGGAACCTGAGGATTCCTCTCCAGTGCTGACATGGATCTTGGGGTACTTCTGGAGTCTCCCCAGGGGAGTCAGTCCTCGTCTCGAATGCGGGCATGCACTTGCGCTTTCCTCCAGAGCGGTAGCAGCAGTGTCACGCAGTCCGCCGCGTGGATCAAAGGATCTATGGTTTTCCCTCGAGTCTTTCCCACGAGGCTTTCCCACGAGGCTTTCCCACAGGGCTGTCCCACGTGCACACGTGGTGGGACTCGATCCTCGGCTTGAACGTCAAGGCAGTGCAGGGAAAACAGGTTCCTCTGGAATGGACTGACACATCTGGGGGTCTCTTGGAATGGTGGCACGACCCTGGAGTTCCTTTCCCCTTTCCTGTGGAGAGCGCCTCCTCTTGAGATGAGACGGGAACGCCGGGAATCTTTCCCTACGAAACAGGGAAAGGATCCCTCATCTCGAGCTAGGAGGCGGAAACGGGGCTCCCCTGGATGTGTGCGGGACCCCACGTGCTTCCTCTCGAGTGGAGACGGGTATGTCGGGGAACCTCTTGAGTTGCAGCAAGGGTGTGAAGGACCCTTACGAAGTTCCAGTGGTTAAATATGATTAGCCTCGAGAAGCCTCAGCGGAAATGGGCCTCATCTCGCCTGGAAGGCAAAACCTCCTGGATTTTCTCGAGTTGCGGCAGGTGCTCTCGACTTACGACGGGAACCTCAGGGACCCGCTCTGGTGGCCTCAGGAAAGGCCAGTCCCCATGCGAGTTCCTCGGGGGCCTCTCGGGATTCCTCTCCCGTCGATGCCGTGGCCTAAGACCTTGTGTGGAGTCGGGGCCGGAACCTGAGGATTCCTCTCCAGTGCTGACATAGATCTTGGGGTACTTCTGGAGTCTCCCCAGGGGAGTCAGTCCTCTTCTCGAATGCGGGCATGCAATTGCGCTTTCCTTCAGAGCGGTAGCAGCAGTGTCACGCTGTCCGCCGCATGGATCAAAGGATCTATGGTTTTCCCTCGAGTCTTTCCAACGAGGCTTTCCCACGAGGCTTTCCCACGAGGCTTTCCCACAGGGCTGTCCCACGTGCACACGTGGTGGGAGTCGATCCTCGGCTTGAACGTCAAGGCAGTGCAGGGAAAACAGGTTCCTCTGGAATGGACTGACACATCTGGGGGACACTTGGAATGGTGGCACGACCCTGGAGTTCCTCTCGGCTTTCCTGTGGAGAGCGCCTCCTCTTGAGATGCGACGGGAACGCCGGGAATCTTTCCCTACGAAACAGGGAAAGGATCCGTCATCCCGAGCTAGGAGGCGGAAACGGGGCTCCCCTGAATGTGTGCGGGACTCCACGTGCTTCCTCTCGAGTGGAGACGGGTATGTCGGGGAACTTCTTGAGTTGCAGCAAGGGTGTGAAGGACCCTTTGGAAGTTCCAGTGGTTAGACTTGATTGGCCTCGAGAAGCCTCACCGGAAATGGGCCTCATCTCGCCTGGAGGGCAAAACCTCCTGGATTTTCTCGAGTTGCGGCAGGTGCTCTCGACTTACGACGGGGACCTCAGGGACCCGCTCTGGTGGCCTCAGGAAAGGCCAGTCCCCATGCGAGTTCCTCGGTTGCCTCTCGGGATTCCTCTCCCGTCTATGCCGGGGCCTAAGACCTTGTGTGGAGTCGGGGCCGGAACCTGAGGATTCCTCTCCAGTGCTGATATGGATCTTGGGGTACTTCTGGAGTCTCCCCAGGGGAGTCAGTCCTCGTCTCGAATGCGGGCATGCACTTGCGCTTTCCTCCAGAGCAGTAGCACCACTGTCACGCAGTCCGCCGCGTGGATCAAATGATCTATGCTTTTCCCTCGAGTCTTTCCCACGAGGCTTTCCCACGAGGCTTTCCCACAGGGCTGTCCCACGTGCACACGTGGTGGGAGTCGATCCTCGGCTTGAACGTCAAGGCAGTGCAGGGAAAACAGGTTCCTCTGAAATGGACTGACACATCTGGTGGTCTCTTGGAATGGTGGCACGACCCTGGAGTTCCTCTCGCCTTTCCTGTGAAGAGCGCCTCCTCTTGAGATGATAGGGGAACGCCGGGAATTCTTTCCCTACTAAACAGGGAAAGGATCCCTCATCTCAAGCTAGGAAGCGGAAACGGGGCTCCCCTGGATGTGTGCGGTACCCCACGTGCTTCCTCTCGAGTGGAGACGGGTATGTCGGGGAACTTCTCGAGTTACAGCAAGGGGGTGAAGGACCCTTTGGAAGTTCCAGTGGTTAGATGTGATTAGCCTCAAGAAGCCTCAGCGGAAATGGGCCTCATCTCGCCTGGAGGGCAAAACCTCCTGGATTTTTTCGAGTTGCGGCAGGTGCTCTCGACTTGCGACGGGGACCTCAGGGACCCGCTCTGGAGGCCTCAGGAAAAGCCAGTCCCCATGCGAGTTCCTCGGGGGCCTCTCGGGATTCCTCTCCCGTCGATGCCGGGGCCTAAGACCTTGTGTGGAGTCGGGGCCGGAACCTGAGGATTCCTCTCCAGTGCTGACATGGATCTTGGGGTACTTCTGGAGTCTCCCCAGGGGAGTCAGACCTCGTCTCGAATGCGGGCATGCACTTGTGCTTTCCTCCAGAGCGGTAGCAGCAGTGTCAAGCTGTCCGCCCCGTGGATCAAAGGATCTCTGGTTTTCCCTCGAGTCTTTCCCACAAGGCTTTACCACGAGGATTTCCCACAGGGCTGTCCCACGTGCACACGTGGTGGGAGTCGATCCTTGGCTTGAACGTCAAGGCAGTGCAGGGAAAACAGGTTCCTCTGGAATGGACTTACACATCTGGGGGACTCTTGGAATGGTGGCACGACCCTGGAGTTCCTCTTGCCTTTCCTGTGGAGAGCACCTCCTCTTGAGATGCGACGGGAACGCCGGGAATTCTTTCCCTACGAAAAAGGGAAAGGATCCCTCATCTCGAGGTAGCAGGCAGAAACGGGGCTCCCCTGGATGTGTGCGGGACCCCACGTGCTTCCTCTCGAGTGGAGATGGGTATGTCGGGGAACTTCTTGAGTTGCAGCAAGGGTGTGATGGACCCTTAGGAAGTTCCAGTGGTTAGACGTGATTAGCCTCGAGAAGCCTCATTGGAAATGGGCCTCATCTCGCCTGGAGGGCAAAACCTCCTGGATTTTCTCGAGTTGCGGCAGGTGCTCTCGACTTACGACGGGGACCTCAGGGACCCGCTCTGGTGGCTTCAGGAAAGGCCAGTCCCCATGCGAGTTCCTCGGGGGCCTCTCGGGATTCCTCTCCCGTCGATGCCGGGGCCTCAGACCTTGTGTGGAGTCGGGGCCGGAACCTGAGGATTCCTCTCCAGTGCTGACATGGATCTTGGGGTACTTCTGGAGTCTCCCCAGGGGAGTCAGTCCTCGTCTCGAATGCGGGCATGCACTTGCGCTTTCCTCCAGAGCGGTAGCAGCAGTGTCACGCAGTCCGCCGCGTGGATCAAAGGATCTATGGTTTTCTCTCTAGTCTTTCCCACGAGGCTTTCCCACGAGGCTTTCCCACAGGGCTGTCCCACGGGTACACGTGGTGGGAGTCGATCCGCGACTTGAACGTCAAGGCAGTGCAGGTCAAACAGGTTCCTCTGGAATGGACTGACACATCTGGGGGACTCTTGGAATGGTGTCACGACCCTGGAGTTCCTCTCGCCTTTCCTGTGGAGAGCGCCTCCTCTTGAGATGCGACGGGAACGCCGGGAATTCTTTCCCTACGAAACAAGGAAAGGATCCCTCATCTCGAGCTAGGAGGTGGAAACGGGGCTCCCCTGGATGTGTGCGGGACCCCACGTGCTTCCTCTCGAGTGAAGACGGGTATGTCGGGGAACTTCTTGAGTTGCAGCAAGGGTGTGAAGGACCCTTTGGAAGTTCCAGTGGTTAGATGTGATTAGCCTCGAGAAGCCTCAGCGGAAATGGGCCTCATCTCGCCTGGAGGGCAAAACCTCCTGGATTTTTTCGAGTTGCGGCAGGTGCTCTCGACTTACGACGGGGACCTCAGGGACCCGCTCTGGTGGCCTCAGGAAAGGCCAGTCCCCATGCGAGTTCCTCGGGGGCCTCTCGGGATTCCTCTCCCGTCGATGCCCGGGCCTAAGACCTTGTGTGGATTCGGGGCCAGAACCTGAGGATTCCTCTCCAGTGCTGACATGGATATTGGGGTACTTCTGGAGTCTCCCCAGGGGAGTCAGTCCTCGTCTCGAATGCGGGCATGCACTTGCGCTTTCCTCCAGAGCAGTAGCAGCAGTTTCACGCAGTCCGCCGCGTGGATCAAAGGATCTATGGTTTTCCCTCCAGTCTTTCCCACGAGGCTGAACCACGAGGCTTTCCCACAGGGCTGTCCCACGTGCACACGTGGTGGGAGTCGATCCTCGGCTTGAACGTCAAGGCAGTGCAGGGAAAACAGGTTCCTCTGTAATGGAGTGACACATCTGGGGGACTCGTGGAATGGTGGCACGACCCTGGAGTTCCTCTCGCCTTTCCTGTGGAGAGCGCCTCCTCTTGAGATCCGACGGGAACGCCGGGAATTCTTTCCCTACGAAACAGGGAAAGGATCCCTCATCTCGAGCTAGGAGGCGGAAACGGGGCTCCCCTGGATGTGTGAGGGACCCTCGTGCTTCCGCTCGAGTGGAGACAGGTATGTCGGGGAACTTCTTGAGTTGCAGCAAGGGTGTGAAGGACCCTTTGAAAGTTCCAGTGGTTAGATGTGATTAGCCTCGTGAAGCCTCAGCGCAAATGGGCCTCATCTCGCCTGGAAGGCAAAACCTCCTGGATTTTTTCGAGTTGCGGCAGGTGCTCTCGACTTACGACGGGGACCTCAGGGACCCGCTCTGGTGGCCTCAGGAAAGGCCAGTCCCCATGCGAGTTCCTCGGGGGCCTCTCGGGATTCCTCTCCCGTCGATGCCGGGGCCTAAGACCTTGTGTGGAGTCGGGGCCGGAACGTCAGGATTCCTCTCCAGTGCTGACATGGAACTTGGGGTACTTCTGGAGTCTCCCCTGGGGAGTCAGTCCTCGTCTCGAATGCGGGCATGCACTTGCGCTTCCTCCAGAGCGGTAGCAGCAGTGTCACGCAGTCCGCCGCGTGGATCAAAGGATCTAAGGTTTTCCCTCGAGTCTTTCCCACGAGGCTTTCCCACGGGGCTTTCCCACAGGGCTGTCCCACTTGCACACGTGGTGGGAGTCGATCCTCGGCTTGAACGTCAAGGCAGTGCAGGGAAAACAGTTTCCTCTGGAATGGACTGACACAACTGGGGGTCTCTTGGAATGGTGGCACGACCCTGGAGTTCCTCTCGCCTTTCCTGTGGAGAGGGCCTCCTCTTGAGATGCGACGGGAACGCCGGGAAATCTTTCCCTACGAAACAGGGATAGGATCCCTCATCTCGAACTAGGAGGCGGAAACGGGGCTCCCCTGGATGTGTGCGGCACACCACGTGCTTCCACTCGCGTGGAGACGGGTATGTCGCGGAACTGCTTGAGCTGCAGCAAGGGTGTCAAGGACCCTTTGGAAATTCCAGTGGTTAGATGTGATTAGCCTCGAGAAGCCTCAGCGGAAATGGGCCTCATCTCGCCTGGAGGGCAAAACCTCCTGGATTTTCTCGAGTTGCGGCAGGTGCTCTCGACTTACGACGGGGACCACAGGGACCCGCTCTGGTGGCCTCAGGAAAGGCCAGTCCCCATGCGAGTTCCTCGGGCGCCTCTCGGGATTCCTCTCCCTTCGATGCCGGGGCCTAAGACCTTGTGTGGAGTCAGGGCCGGAACCTGAAGGTTCCTCTCCAGTGATGACATGGATCTTGGGGTACTTCTGGAGTCTCCTCAGGGGAGTCAGTCCTCGTCTCGAAAGCGGGCATGCACTTGCGCTTTCCTCCAGAGCGGTAGCAGCAGTGTCACGCAGTCCGCCGCGTGGATCAAAGGATCTATGGTTTTCCCTCGAGTCTTTCCCACCAGGCTTTCCCACGGGGCTTTCCCACAAGGCTGTCCCACGGGCACACGTGGTGGGAGTCGATCCGCGGCTTGAACGTCAAGGCAGTGCAGGGCAAACAGGTTCCTCTGGAATGGACTGATACATCTGGGGGACTCTTGGAATGGTGGCACGACCCTGGAGTTCCTCTCGCCTTTCCTGTGGAGATCGCCTCCTCTTGAGATGCGACGGGAACGCCGGGAATTCTTTCCCTATGAAACAGGGAAAGGATCCCTCATCTCGAGCTTGGAGGCGGAAACGGGGCTCCCCTGGATGTGTGCGGGACCCCACGTGCTTCCTCTCGAGTGGAGACGGGTATGTCGGGGAACTTCTTGAGTTGCAGCAAGGGTGTGAAGGACCTTTTGGAAGTTCCAGTGGTTAGACGTGATTAGCCTCAAGAAGCCTCAGCGGAAATGGGCCTCATCTCGCTTGGAGGGCAAAACCTCCTGGATTTTCTCGAGTTGCGGCAGGTGCTCTCGACTTACGACGGGGACCTCAGGGACCCGCTCTGGTGGCCTCAGGAAAGGCCAGTCCCCATGCGAGTTCCTCGGGGGCCTCTCGGGATTCCTCTCCCATCGATGCCGGGGCCTAAGACCTTGTGTGGAGTCGGGGCCGGAACCTGAGGATTCCTCTCCAGTGCTGACATGGATCTTGGGGTCCTTCTGGAGTCTCCCCAGGGGAGTCAGTCCTCGTCTCGAATGCGGGCATGCACTTGCGCTTTCCTCCAGAGAGGTAGCAGCAGTGTCACGCAGTCCGCCGCGTGGATCAAAGATTTATGGTTTTCCCTCGAGTCTTTCCCACGAGGCTTTCCCACGAGGCTTTCCCACAGGGCTGTCCCACTTGCACACGTGGTGGGAGTCGATCCTCGGCTTGAACGTCAAGGCAGTGCAGGGAAAACAGGTTCCTCTGGAATGGACTGACACATCTGGGGGACTCTTGGAATGGTGGCACGACCCTGGAGTTCCTCTCGCCTTTCCTGTGGAGCGCGCCTCCTCTTGAGATGCGTCGGGAACGCCGGGAATTCTTTCCCTACGAAACAGGGAAAGGATCCCTCATCTCGAGCTAGGAGGCCGAAACGGGGCTCCCCTGGATGTGTGCGGGACCCTCGTGCTTCCTCTTGAGTGGAGACAGGAATGTCGGGGAACTTCTTGAGTTGCAGCAAGGGTGTGAAGGACCCTTTGGAAGTTCCAGTGGTTAGATGTGATTAGCCTCGAGAAGCCTCAGCGGAAATGGGCCTCATCTCGCCTGGAGGGCAAAACCTCCTGGATTTTCTCGAGTTGCGGCAGGTGCTCTCGACTTACGACGGGGACCACAGGGACCCGCTCTGGTGGCCTCAGGAAAGGCCAGTCCCCATGCGAGTTCCTCGGGGGCCTCTCGGGATTCCTCTCCCGTCGATGCCGGGGCCTAAGTCCTTGTGTGGAGTCAGGGCCGGAACCTGAGGATTCCTCTCCAGTGCTGACATGGATCTTGGGGTACTTCTGGAGTCTCCCCAGGGGAGTCAGTCCTCGTCTCGAATGCGGGCATGCACTTGCGCTTTCCTCCAGAGCGGTAGCAGCAGTGTCACTCAGTCTGCCGCGTGGATCAAAGGATCTATGGTTTTCCCTCGAGTCTTTCTCACGAGGCTTTCCCACGAGGCTTTCCCACAGGGCTGTCCCACGTGCACACGTGGTGGGAGTCGATCCTCGGCTTGAACGTCAAGGCAGTGCAGGGAAAACAGGATCCTCTGGAATGGACTGACACATCTGGGGGACTCTTGCAATGGTGGCACGACCCTGGAGTTCCTCTCCCCTTTCCTGTGGAGAGCGCCTCCTCTTGAGATGCGACGGGAACGCCGGGAATCTTTCCCTAAGAAACAGGTAAAGGATCCCTCATCTCGAACTAGGAGGCGGAAACGGGGCTCCCCTGGATGTGTGCGGGACCCCACGTGGTTCCACTCGAGTGGAGACGGCTATGTCGCCGAACTGCTTGAGTTGCAGCAAGGGTGTGAAGGACCCTTTGGAAGTTCCAGTGGTTAGATGTGATTAGCCTCGAGAAGCCTCAGCGGAAATGGGCCTCATCTCGCCTGGAGGGCAAAACCTCCTGGATTTTCTCGAGTTGCGGCAGGTGCTCTCGACTTACGACGGGGACCACAGGGACCCGCTCTGGTGGCCTCAGGAAATGCCAGTCCCCATGCGAGTTCCTCGGGGGCCTCTCGGGATTCCTCTCCCATCGATGCCGGGGCCTAAGACCTTGTGTGGAGTCGGGGCCGGAACCTGAGGATTCCTCTCCAGTGCTGACATGGATCTTGGGGTACTTCTGGAGTCTCCCCAGGGGAGTCAGTCCTCGTCTCGAATGCGGGCATGCACTTGCGCTTTCCTCCAGAGCGGTAGGAGCAGTGTCACGCAGTCCGCCGCGTGGATCAAAGGATCTATGGTTTTCCCTCGAGTCTTTCCCACGAGGCTTTCCCACGGGGCTTTCCCACAGGGCTGTCATACGTGCACACGTGGTGGGAGTTGATCCTAGGCTTGAACGTCAAGGCAGTGCAGGGAAAACAGGTTCCTCTGGAATGGACTGACACATCTGGGGGTCTCTTGGAATGGTGGCACGACCCTGGAGTTCCTCTCGCCTTTCCTGTGGAGAGCGCCTCCTCTTGAGATGCGACGGGAACGCCGGGAATTCTTTCCCTACGAAACAGGGAAAGGATCCCTCATCTCGAGCTAGGAGGCGGAAACGGGGATCCTCTGGATGTGTGCGGGACCCTCGTGATTCCTCTCGAGTGGAGACGGGTATGTCGGGGAACTTCTTGAGTTGCAGCAAGGGTGTGAAGGACCCTTTGGAAGTTCCAGTGGTTAGATGTGATTAGAATCGAGAAGCCTCAGCGGAAATGGGCCTCATCTCGCCTGGAGGGCAAAACCTCCTGGATTTTCTCGAGTTGCCGCAGGTGATCTCGACTTACGACGGGGACCACAGGGACCCTCTCTGGTGGCCTCAGGAAAGGCCAGTCCCCATGCGAGTTCTTCGGTGGCCTCACGGGATTCCTCTCCCGTCGATGCTGGGGCCTAAGACCTTGCGTGGAGTCGGGGCCGGAACCTGAGGATTCCTCTCCAGTGCTGACATGGATCTTGGGGTACTTCTGGAGTCTCCCCAGGGGAGTCAGTCCTTGTCTCGAATGCGGGCATGCACTTGCGCTTTCCTCCAGAGCGGAAGCAGCAGTGTCACGCAGTCCGCCGCGTGGATCAAAGGATCTATGGTTTTCCCTCGAGTCTTTCCCACGAGGCTTTTCCACGAGGCTTTCCCACAGGGCTGTCCCACGTGCACACGTGTTGGGAGTCGATCCTCGGCTTGAACGTCAAGGCAATGCAGGGAAAACAGGTTCCTCTGTAATGGACTGACACATCTGGGGGACTCTTGGAATGGTGGCACGACCCTGGAGTTCCTCTCGCCTTTCCTGTGGAGAGCGCCTCCTCTTGAGATGGGACGGGAACGCCGGGAATTCTTTCCCTACGAAACAGGGAAAGGATCCCTCATCTCGAGCTAGGAGGCGGAAACGGTGCTCCCCTGGATGTGTGCGGGACCCTCGTGCTTCCTCTCGAGTGGAGACGGGTATGTCGGGGAACTTCTTGAGTTGCAGCAAGGGTGTGAAGGACCCTTTGAAAGTTCCAGTGGTTAGATGTGATTAGCCTCGAGAAGCCTCAGCGGAAATGGGCCTCATCTCGCCTGGAGGGCAAAACCTCCTGGATTTTCTCGAGTTGCGGCAGGTGCTCTCGACTTACGACGGGGACCTCATGGACCCGCTCTGGTGGCCTCAGGAAAGGCCAGTCCCCATGCGAGTTCCTCGGGGGCCACTCGGGATTCCTCTCCCGTCGATGCCGGGGCCTAAGGCCTTGTGTGGAGTCGGGGCCGGAACCTGAGGATTCCTCTCCAGTGCTGACATGGATCTTGGGGTACTTCTGGAGTCTCCCCAGGGGAGTCAGTCCTCGTCTCGAATGCGGGCATGCACTTGCGCTTTCCTCCAGAGCGGTAGCAGCAGTGTCACGCAGTCCGCCGCGTGGATCAAAGGATCTATGGTTTTCCCTCGAGTCTTTCCCACGAGGCTTTCCCACGATGCTTTCCCACAGGGCTGTCCCACGGGCACACGTGGTGGGAGTCGATCCGCGGCTTGAACGTCAAGGCAGTGCAGGGAAAACAGGTTCCTCTGGAATGGACTGACACATCTGGGGGTCTCTTGGAATGGTGCCAGGACCCTGGAGTTCCTCTCGCCTTTCCTGTGGAGAGCGCCTCCTCTTGAGATGCGACGGGAACGCCGGGAATTCTTTCCCTATGAAACAGGGAAAGGATCCCTCATCTCGAGCTTGGAGGCGGAAACGGGGCTCCCCTGGATGTGTGCGGGACCCCACGTGCTTCCTCTCGAGTGGAGACGGGTATGTCGGGGAACTTCTTGAGTTGCAGCAAGGGTGTGAAGGACCTTTTGGAAGTTCCAGTGGTTAGACGTGATTAGCCTCAAGAAGCCTCAGCGGAAATGGGCCTCATCTCGCTTGGAGGGCAAAACCTCCTGGATTTTCTCGAGTTGCGGCAGGTGCTCTCGACTTACGACGGGGACCTCAGGGACCCGCTCTGGTGGCCTCAGGAAAGGCCAGTCCCCATGCGAGTTCCTCGGGGGCCTCTCGGGATTCCTCTCCCATCGATGCCGGGGCCTAAGACCTTGTGTGGAGTCGGGGCCGGAACCTGAGGTTTCCTCTCCAGTGCTGACATGGATCTTGGGGTACTTCTGGAGTCTCCCCAGGGGAGTCAGTCCTCGTCTCGAATGCGGGCATGCACTTGCGCTTTCCTCCAGAGAGGTAGCAGCAGTGTCACGCAGTCCGCCGCGTGGATCAAAGATTTATGGTTTTCCCTCGAGTCTTTCCCACGAGGCTTTCCCACGAGGCTTTCCCACAGGGCTGTCCCACTTGCACACGTGGTGGGAGTCGATCCTCGGCTTGAACGTCAAGGCAGTGCAGGGAAAACAGGTTCCTCTGGAATGGACTGACTCATCTGGGGGACTCTTGGAATGGTGGCACGACCCTGGAGTTCCTCTCGCCTTTCCTGTGGAGCGCGCCTCCTCTTGAGATGCGTCGGGAACGCCGGGAATTCTTTCCCTACGAAACAGGGAAAGGATCCCTCATCTCGAGCTAGGAGGCCGAAACGGTGCTCCCCTGGATGTGTGCGGGACCCTCGTGCTTCCTCTCGAGTGGAGACGGGTATGTCGGGGAACTTCTTGAGTTGCAGCAAGGGTGTGAAGGACCCTTTGAAAGTTCCAGTGGTTAGATGTGATTAGCCTCGAGAAGCCTCAGCGGAAATGGGCCTCATCTCGCCTGGAGGGCAAAACCTCCTGGATTTTTTCGAGTTGCGGCAGGTGCTCTCGACTTACGACGGGGACCTCATGGACCCGCTCTGGTGGCCTCAGAAAAGGCCAGTCCCCATGCGAGTTCCTCGGGGGCCACTCGGGATTCCTCTCCCGTCGATGCCAGGGCCTAAGGCCTTGTGTGGAGTCGGGGCCGGAACCTGAGGATTCCTCTCCAGTGCTGACATGGATCTTGGGGTACTTCTGGAGTCTCCCCAGGGGAGTCAGTCCTCGTCTCGAATGCGGGCATGCACTTGCGCTTTCCTCCAGAGCGGTAGCAGCAGTGTCACGCAGTCCGCCGCGTGGATCAAAGGATCTATGGTTTTCCCTCGAGTCTTTCCCACGAGGCTTTCCCACGATGCTTTCCCACAGGGCTGTCCCACGGGCACACGTGGTGGGAGTCGATCCGCGGCTTGAACGTCAAGGCAGTGCAGGGAAAACAGGTTCCTCTGGAATGGACTGACACATCTGGGGGTCTCTTGGAATGGTGCCACGACCCTGGAGTTCCTCTCGCCTTTCCTGTGGAGAGCGCCTCCTCTTGAGATGCGACGGGAACGCCGGGAATTCTTTCCCTACGAAACAGGGAAAGGATCCCTCATCTCGAGCTAGGAGGCCGAAACGGGGCTCCCCTGGATGTGTGCGGGACCCTCGTGCTTCCTCTTGAGTGGAGACAGGAATGTCGGGGAACTTCTTGAGTTGCAGCAAGGGTGAGAAGGACCCTTTGGAACTTCCAGTGGTTAGATGTGATTAGCCTCGAGAAGCCTCAGCGGAAATGGGCCTCATCTCGCCTGGAGGGCAAAACCTCCTGGATTTTCTCGAGTTGCGGCAGGTGCTCTCGACTTACGACGGGGACCACAGGGACCCGCTCTGGTGGCCTCAGGAAAGGCCAGTCCCCATGCGAGTTCCTCGGGGGCCTCTCGGGATTCCTCTCCCGTCGATGCCGGGGCCTAAGTCCTTGTGTGGAGACAGGGCCGGAACCTGAGGATTCCTCTCCAGTGCTGACATGGATCTTGGGGTACTTCTGGAGTCTCCCCAGGGGAGTCAGTCCTCGTCTCGAATGCGGGCATGCACTTGCGCTTTCCTCCAGAGCGGTAGCAGCAGTGTCACTCAGTCTGCCGCGTGGATCAAAGGATCTATGGTTTTCCCTCGAGTCTTTCTCTCGAGGCTTTCCCACGAGGCTTTCCCACAGGGCTGTCCCACGTGCACACGTGGTGGGAGTCGATCCTCGGCTTGAACGTCAAGGCAGTGCAGGGAAAACAGGATCCTCTGGAATGGACTGACACATCTGGGGGACTCTTGAAATGGTGGCACGACCCTGGAGTTCCTCTCCCCTTTCCTGTGGAGAGCGCCTCCTCTTGAGATACGACGGGAACGCCGGGAATCTTTCCCTAAGAAACAGGGAAAGGATCCCTCATCTCGAACTAGGAGACGGAAACGGGGCTCCCCTGGATGTGTGCGGGACGCCACGTGGTTCCACTCGAGTGGAGACGGCTATGTCGTGGAACTGCCTGAGTTGAAGCAAGGGTGTGAAGGACCCTTTGGAAGTTCCAGTGGTTAGATGTGACTGGCCTCGAGAAGCTTCAGCGGAAATGGGCCTCATCACGCCTGGAGGGCAAAACCTCCTGGATTTTCTCGAGTTGCGGCAGGTGCTCTCGACTTACGACGCGGACCTCGGGGACCCGCTCTGGTGGCCTCAGGAAAGGCCAGTCCCCATGCGAGTTCCTCGGGGGCCTCTCGGGATTCCTCTCCCGTCGATTCCGGGGCCTAAGACCTTGTGTGGATTCGGGGCCGGAACCTGAGGATTCCTCTCAAGTGCTGATATGGATATTGGGGTACTTCTGGAGTCTTCCCAGGGGAGTCAGTCCTCGTCTCGAATGCGGGTATGCACTTGCGCTTTCCTCCAGAGCGGTAGCAGCAGTGTCACGCAGTCCGCCGCGTGGATCAAAGGATCTATGGTTTTCCCTCGAGTCTTTCCCTCGAGTCTTTCCCTCGAGTCTTTCCCACGAGGCTTTCCCTTGAGGCTTTCCCACAGGGCTGTCCCACGTGCACACGTGGTGGGTGTCGATCCTCGGCTTGAACGTCAAGGCAGTGCAGGGAAAACAGGTACCTCTGGAATGGACTGACACATCTGGGGGTCTGTTGGAATGGGGGCACGACCCTGGAGTTCCTCTCGCCTTTCCTGTGGAGAGCGCCTCCTCTTGAGATGCGACGGGAACGCCGGGAATTCTTTCCCTACGAAACAGGGAAAGGATCCCTCATTTCGAGCTAGGAGGCGGAAACGGGGATCCTCTGGATGTGTGCGGGACCCTCGTGATTCCTCTCGAGTGGAGACGGGTATGTCGGGGAACTTCTTGAGTTGCAGCAAGGGTGTGAAGGACCCTTTGGAAGTTCCAGTGGTTAGATGTGATTAGAATCGAGAAGCCTCAGCGGAAATGGGCCTCATCTCGCCTGGAGGGCAAAACCTCCTGGATTTTCTCGAGTTGCGGCAGGTGCTCTCCACTTACGACGGGGACCACAGGGACCCGCTCTGGTGGCCTCAGGAAAGGCCAGTCCCCATGCGAGTTCCTCGGGGGCCTCACGGGATTCCTCTCCCGTCGATGCCGGGGCCTAAGACCTTGTGTGGAGTCGGGGCCGGAACCTGAACATTCCTCTCCAGTGCTGATATGGATCTTGGGGTACTTCTGGAGTCTCCCCAGGGGAGTCAGTCCTCGTCTCGAATGCGGGCATGCACTTGCGCTTTCCTCCAGAGCGGTAGCAGCAGTGTCACGCAGTCCGCCGCGTGGATCAAAGGATCTATGGTTTTCCCTCGAGTCTTTCCCACGAGGCTTTCCCACGAGGCTTTCCCACAGGGCTGTCCCACGTGAACACGTGGTGGGAGTCGATCCTCGGCTTGAACGTCAAGGCAGTGCAGGGAAAACAGGTTCCTCTGGAATGGACTGACACATCTGGGGGTCTCTTGGAATGGTGCCACGACCCTGGAGTTCCTCTCGCCTTTCCTGTGGAGAGCGCCTCCTCTTGAGATGCGACGGGAACGCCGGGAATTCTTTCCCTACGAAACAGGGAAAGGATCCCTCATCTCGAGCTAGGAGGTGGAAACGGGGCTCCCCTGCATGTGTGCGGGACCCACGTGCTTCCTCTCGAGTGGAGACGGGTATGTCGGGGAACTTCTTGAGTTGCAGCAAGGGTGTGAAGGACCCTTGGGAAGTTCCAGTGGTTAGATGTGATTAGCCTCGAGAAGCCTCAGCGGAAATGGGCCTCATCTCGCCTGGAAGGCAAAACCTCCTGGATTTTCTCGAGTTGCGGCAGGTGCTCTCGACTTACGACGGGGACCTCAGGGACCCGCTCTGGTGGCCCCAGGAAAGGCCAGTCCCCATGCGAGTTCCTCGGGGGCCTCTCGGGATTCCTCTCCCGTGGATGCCCGGGCCTAAGACCTTATGTGGAGTCGGGGCCGGAACCTGAGGATTCCTCTCCAGTGCTGACATGGATCTTGGGGTAATTCTGGAGTCTCCCCAGGGGAGTCAGGCCTCGTCTCGAATGCGGGCATGCACTGTGCTTTCCTCCAGAGCGGTAGCAGCAATGTCACGCAGTCCGCCGCGTGGATCAAAGGATCTATGGTTTTCCCTCGAGTCTTTCCCACGAGGCTGTCCCACGAGGCTTTCCCAAAGGGCTGTCCCACGTGCACACGTGGTGGGAGTCGATCCTCGGCTTGAACGTCAAGGCAGTGCAGGGAAAACAGGTTCCTCTGGAATGGACTGACACAACTGGGGGTCTCTTGGAATGGTGGCACGACCCTGGAGTTCCTCTCGCCTTTCCTGTGGAGAGCGCCTCCTCTTGAGATGCGACGGGAACGCCGGGAATTCTTTCCCTACGAAACAGGGATAGGATCCCTCATCTCGAACTAGGAGGAGGAAACGGGGCTCCCCTGGATGTGTGCGGCACACCACGTGCTTCCTCTCGAGTGGAGACGGGTATGTAGCGGAACTGCTTGAGCTGCAACAAGGGTGTGAAGGACCCTTTGGAAGTTCCAGTGGTTAGATGTGATTAGCCTCGAGAAGCCTCAGCGGAAATGGGCCTCATCTCGCCTGGAGGGCAAAACCTCCTGGATTTTCTCGAGTTGCGGCAGGTGCTCTCGACTTACGACGGGGAACTCAGGGACCCGCCCTGGTGGCCTCAGGAAAGGCCAGTCCCCATGCGAGTTCCACGGGGGCCTCTCGGGATTCCTCTCACTTCGATGCCGTGGCCTAAGACCTTGTGTGGAGTCGGGGCCGGAACGTGAGGATTCCTCTCCAGGGCTGACTTGGATCTTGGGGTACTTCTGGAGTCTCCCCAGGGGAGTCAGTCCTCGTCTCGAATGCGGGCATGCACTTGCGCTTTCCTCCAGAGCGGTAGCAGCAGTATCACGCAGTCCGCCGCGTGGATCAAAGGATCTATGGTTTTCCCTCGAGTCTTTCCCATGAGGCTTTCCCACGAGGCTTTCCCACAGGGCTGTCCCACGTGCACACGTGGTGGGAGTCGATCCTCGTGTTGAACGTCAAGGCAGTGCAGGGAAAACAGGTTCCTCTGTAATGGACTGACACATTTGGGGGTCTCTTGGAATGGTGACACGACCCTGGAGTTCCTCTCCCCTTTCCTGTGGAGAGCGCCTCCTCTTGAGATGCGACGGGAACGCCGGGAATTCTTTCCCTACGAAACAGGGTAAGGATCCCTCATCTCGAGCTAGGAGGAGGAAACGGGGCTCCCCTGGATGTGTGCGGGACCCCACGTGCTTCCTCTCGAGTGGAGACGGGTATGTCGGGGAACTTCTTGAGTTGCAGCAAGGGTGTGAAAGACCCTTAGGAAGTTCCAGTGGTTAGACGTGATTAGCATCGAGAAGCCTCAGCGGAAATGGGCCTCATCTCGCCTGGAGGGCAAAACCTCCTGGATTTTCTCGAGTTGCGGCAGGTGCTCTCGACTTACGACGGGGACCTCATGGACCCGCTCTGGTGGCCTCAGGAAAGGCCAGTCCCCATGCGAGTTCCTCGGGGGCCTCTCGGGATTCCTCTCCCGTCGATGCCGGGGCCTAAGACCTTGTGTGGAGTCGGGGCCGGAACCTGAGGATTCCTCTCCAGTGCTGACATGGATCTTGGGGTACTTCTGGAGTCTCCCCAGGGGAGTCAGTCCTCGTCTCGAATGCGGGCATGCACTTGCGTTTTCCTCCAGAGCGTAGCAGCAGTGTCACGCAGTCCGCCGCATGGATCAAAGGATCTATGATTTTCCCTCGAGTCTTTCCCACGAGGCTTTCCCACGAGGCTTTCCCACAGGGCTGTCCCACGTGAACACGTGGTGGGAGTCGATCCTCGGCTTGAACGTCAGGCAGTGCAGGGAAAACAGTTTCCTCTGGAATGGACTGACACATCTGGGGGTCTCTTGGAATGGTGCCACGACCCTGGAGTTCCTCTCGCCTTTCCTGTGGAGAGCGCCTCCTCTTGAGATGCGACGGGAACGCCGGGAATTCTTTCCCTACGAAACAGGGAAAGGATCCCTCATCTCGAGCTAGGAGGTGGAAACGGGGCTCCCCTGCATGTGTGCGGGACCCACGTGCTTCCTCTCGAGTGGAGACGGGTATGTCGGGGAACTTCTTGAGTTGCAGCAAGGGTGTGAAGGACCCTTGGGAAGTTCCAGTGGTTAGATGTGATTAGCCTCGAGAAGCCTCAGCGGAAATGGGCCTCATCTCGCCTGGAAGGCAAAACCTCCTGGATTTTCTCGAGTTGCGGCAGGTGCTCTCGACTTACGACGGGGACCTCAGGGACCCGCTCTGGTGGCCCCAGGAAAGGCCAGTCCCCATGCGAGTTCCTCGGGGGCCTCTCGGGATTCCTCTCCCGTCGATGCCCGGGCCTAAGAACTTGTGTGGAGTCGGGGCCTTAACCTGAGGATTCCTCTCCAGTGCTGACATGGATCTTGGGGTAATTCTGGAATCTCCCCAGGGCAGTCAGGCCTCGTCTCGAATGCGGGCATGCACTTGTGCTTTCCTCCAGAGCGGTAGCAGCAATGTCACGTAGTCCGCCGCGTGGATCAAAGGATCTATGGTTTTCCCTTGAGTCTTTCCCACGAGGCTGTCCCACAAGGCTTTCCCAAAGGGCTGTCCCACGTGCACACGTGGTGGGAGTCGATCCTCGGCTTGAACGTCAAGGCAGTGCAGGGAAAACAGGTTCCTCTGGAATGGACTGACACAACTGAGGGTCTCTTGGAATGGTGGCACGACCCTGGAGTTCCTCTCGCCTTTCCTGTGGAGAGCGCCTCCTCTTGAGATGCGATGGGAACGCCGGGAATTCTTTCCCTACGAAACAGGGAAAGGATCCCTCATCTCGAGCTAGGAGGCGGAAACGGGGCTCCCCTGGATGTGTGCGGCACACCATGTGCTTCCTCTCGAGTGGAGACGGGTATGTCGCGAAACTGCTTGAGTTGCAGCAAGGGTGTGAAGGACCCTTTGGAAGTTCCAGTGGTTAGATGTGATTAGCCTCGAGAAGCCTCAGCGGAAATGGGCCTCATCTCGCCTGGAGGGCAAAACCTCGTGGAATTTCTCGAGTTGCGGCAGGTGCTCTCGACTTACGACGGGGACCTCAGGGACCCGCTCTGGTGGCCTCAGGAAAGGCCAGTCCCCATGCGAGTTCTTCGGGGGCCTCTCGGGATTCCTCTCCCTTCGATGCCGGGGCCTAAGACCTTGTGTGGAGTCGAGGCCGGAACCTGAGGATTCCTCTCCAGTGCTGACATGGATCTTGGGGTACTTCTGGAGTCTCCCCAGGGGAGTCATACCTCGTCTCGAATCCGGGCATGCACTTGCGCTTTCCTCCAGAGCGGTGGCAGCAGTGTCACGCAGTCCGCCGCGTGGATCAAAGGATCTATGTTTTTCCCTCGAGTCTTTCCCACGAGGCTTTCCCACGAGGCTTTCCCACAGGGCTGTCCCACGTGCACACGTGGTGGGAGTCGATCCTCGGCTTGAACGTCAAGGCAGTGCAGGGAAAACAGGTTCCTCTGTAATGGACTGACACATCTGGGGGATTCATGGAATGGTGGCACGACCCTGGAGTTCCTCTCGCCTTTCCTGTGGAGAGGGCCTCCTCTTGAGATGCGACGGGAACGCCAGGAATCTTTCCCTACGAAACAGGGAAAGGATCCCTCATCTCGAGCTAGGAGGCAGAAACGGAGCTCCCCTCGATGTGTGCGGCACCCTCGTGCTTCCTCTCGAGTGGAGACGGGTATGCCGGGGAACTTCTTGAGTTGCAGCAACGGTGTAAAGGACCCTTTGAAAGTTCCAGTGGTTAGATGTGATTAGCCTCGAGAAGCCTCAGCGGAATTGGGCCTCATCTCGGCTGGAGGGCAAAACCTCCTGGATTTTCTCGAGTTGCGGCAGGTGCTCTCGACTTACGACGGGGACCTCAGGGACCCGCTCTGGTGGCCTCAGGAAAGGCCAGTCCCCATGCGAGTTCCTCGGGGGCCTCTTGGGATTCCTCTCCCGTCGATGCCGGGGCCTAAGACCTTGTGTGGAGTCGGGGCCGGAACCTGAGGATTCCTCTCCAGTGCTGACATGGATCTTGGGGTACTTCTGGAGTCTCCCCAGGGGAGTCAGTCCTCGTCTCGAATGCGGGCATGCACTTGCGCTTTCCTCCAGAGCGGTAGCAGCAGTGTCACGCAGTCCGCCGCGTGGATCAAAGGATCTATGGTTTTCCCTCGAGTCTTTCCCACGAGGCTTTCCCACGAGGCTTTTCCACAGGGCTGTCCCACGTGCACACGTGGTGGGAGTCGATCCTCAGCTTGAACGTCAAGGCAGTGCAGGGAAAACAGGTTCCTCTGGAATGGACTGACCCATCTGGGGGACTCTTGGAATTGTGGCACGACCCTGGAGTTCCTCTCGGCTTTCCTGTGAAGAGCGCCTCCTCTTGAGATGCGACGGGAACGCCGGGAATTCTTTCCCTACGAAACAGGGAAAGGATCCCTCATCTCCAGCTAGGAGGCGGAAACGGGGCTCCCCTGGATGTGTGCGTGACCCTCGTGCTTCCACTCGAGTGGAGACGGGTATATCGGGGAACTTCTTGAGTTGCAGCAAGGGTGTGAAGGACCCTTTGGATGTTCCAGTGGTTAGATGTGATTAGCCTCGAGAAGCCTCAGCGGAAATGGGCCTCATCTCGCCTGGAGGGCAAAACCTCCTGGATTTTCTCGAGTTGCGGCAGGTGCTCTCGACTTACGACGGGGACCTCAGGGACCCGCTCTGGTAGCCTCAGGAAAGGCCAGTCCCCATGCGAGTTCCTCGGGGGCCTCTCGGGATTCCTCTCCCGTCGATGCCGGGGCCTAAGACCTTGTGTGGAGTCGGGGCCGGAACCTGAGGATTCCTCTCCAGTGCTGACATGGATCTTGGGGTACTTCTGGAGTCTCCCCAGGGGAGTCAGTCCTCGTCTCGAATGCGGGCATGCACTTGCGCTTTCCTCCAGAGCGGTAGCAGCAGTGTCACGCAGTCCGCCGCGTGGATCAAAGGATCTATGTTTTTCCCTCGAGTCTTTCCCACGAGGCTTTCCCACGAGGCTTTTCCACAGGGCTGTCCCACGTGCACACGTGGTGGAAGTCGATCCTCAGCTTGAACGTTAAGGCAGTGCAGGGAAAACAGGTTCCTCTGGAATGGACTGACCCATCTGGGGGACTCTTGGAATTGTGGCACGACCCTGGAGTTCCTCTCGGCTTTCATGTGGAGAGCGCCTCCTCTTGAGATGCGACGGGAACGCCGGGAATTCTTTCCCTACGAAACAGGGAAAGGATCCCTCATCTCGAGCTAGGAGGCGGAAACGGGGCTCCCCTGGATGTGTGCGGGACCCTCGTGCTTCCTCTCGAGTGGAGACGGGTATGTCGGGGAACTTCTTGAGTTGCAGCAAGGGTGTGAAGGACCCTTTGGAAGTTCCAGTGGTTAGACGTGATTAGCCTCGAGAAGCCTCAGCGGAAATGGGCCTCATCTCGCCTGGAGGGCAAAACCTCCTGGATTTTCTCGAGTTGCGGCAGGTGCTCTCGACTTACGACGGGGACCTCAGGGATCCGCTCTGGTGGCCTCAGAAAGGCCAGTCCCCATGCGAGTTCCTCGGGGGCCTCTCGGGATTCCTCTCCCGTGGATGCCGGGGCCTAAGACCTTGTGTGGAGTCGGGCCCGGAACCTGAGGATTCCTCTCCAGTGCTGACGTGGATCTTGGGGTACTTCTGGAGTCTCCCCAGGGGAGTCAGTCCTCGTCTCGAATGCGGGCATGCACTTGCGCTTTCCTCCAGAGCGGTAGCAGCAGTGTCACGCAGTCCGCCGCGTGGATCAAAGGATCTATGGTTTTCCCTCGAGTCTTTCCCACGAGGCTTTCCCACGAGGCTTTCCCACAGGGCTGTCCCACGTGCACACGTGGTGGGAGTCGATCCTCGGCTTGAACGTCAAGGCAGTGCAGGGAAAACAGGTTCCTCTGGAATGGACTGACACATCTGGGGGACTCTTGGAATGGTAGCACGACCCTGGAGTTCCTCTCGCCTTTCCTGTGGAGAGCGCCTCCTCTTGAGATGCGACAGGAACGCCGGGAATTCTTTCCCTACGAAACAGGGAAAGGATCCCTCAGCTCGACCTAGGAGGCGGAAACGGGGCTCCCCTGGATGTGTGCGGGACCCTCGTGCTTCCTCTCGAGTGGAGACGTGTATGTCCGGGAACTTCTTGAGTTGCAGCAAGGGTGAGAAGGACCCTTTGGATGTTCCAGTGTTTAGATGTGATTAGCCTCGAGAAGCCTCAGCGGAAATGGGCCTCATCTCGCCTGGAGGGCAAAACCTCCTGGATTTTCTCGAGTTGCGGCAGGTGCTCTCGACTTACGAAGGGGACCTCAGGGACCCGCTCTGGTGGCCTCAGGAAAGGCCAGTCCCCATGCGAGTTCCTCGGGGGCCTCTCGGGATTCCTCTCCCGTCGATGCCAGGGCCTAAGACCTTGTGTGGAGTCGGGGCCGGAACCTGAGGATTCCTCTCCAGTGCTGACATGGATCTTGGGGTACTTCTGGAGTCTCCCCAGGGGAGTCATACCTCGTCTCGAATGCGGGCATGCACTTGCGCTTTCCTCCAGAGCGGTGGCAGCAGTGTCACGCAGTCCGCCGCGTGGATCAAAGGATCTATGGTTTTCCCTCGAGTCTTTCCCACGAGGCTTTCCCACGAGGCTTTCCCACAGGGCTGTAACACGTGCACACGTGGTGGGAGTCGATCCTCGGCTTGAACGTCAAGGCAGTGCAGGGAAAACAGGTTCCTCTGTAATGGACTGACACATCTGGGGGATTCATGGAATGGTGGCACGACCCTGGAGTTCCTCTCGCCTTTCCTGTGGAGAGGGCCTCCTCTTGAGATGCGACGGGAACGCCGGGAATCTTTCCCTACGAAACAGGGAAAGGATCCCTCATCTCCAGCTAGGAGGCAGAAACGGAGCTCCCCTCGATGTGTGCGGCACCCTCGTGCTTCCTCTCGAGTGGAGACGGGTATGTCGGGGAACTTCTTGAGTTGCAGCAAGGGTGTGAAGGACCCTTTGAAAGTTCCAGTGGTTAGATGTGATTAGCCTCGAGAAGCCTCAGCGGAATTGGGCCTCATCTCGGCTGGAGGGCAAAACCTCCTGGATTTTCTCGAGTTGCGGCAGGTGCTCTCGACTTACGACGGGGACCTCAGGGACCCGCTCTGGTGGCCTCAGGAAAGGCCAGTCCCCATGCGAGTTCCTCGGGGGCCTCTCGGGATTCCTCTCCCGTCGATGCCAGGGCCTAAGACCTTGTGTGGAGTCGGGGCCGGAACCTGAGGATTCCTCTCCAGTGCTGACATGGATCTTGGGGTACTTCTGGAGTCTCCCCAGGGGAGTCAGTCCTCGTCTCGAATGCGGGCATGCACTTGCGCTTTCCTCCAGAGCGGTAGCAGCAGTGTCACGCAGTCCGCCGCGTGGATCAAAGGATCTATGTTTTTCCCTCGAGTCTTTCCCACGAGGCTTTCCCACGAGGCTTTTCCACAGGGCTGTCCCACGTGCAAACGTGGTGGGAGTCGATTCTCAGCTTGAACGTTAAGGCAGTGCAGGGAAAACAGGTTCCTCTGGAATGGACTGACCCATCTGGGGGACTCTTGGAATTGTGGCACGACCCTGGAGTTCCTCTCGGCTTTCATGTGGAGAGCGCCTCCTCTTGAGATGCGATGGGAACGCCGGGAATTCTTTCCCTACGAAACAGGGAAAGGATCCCACACCTCGAGCTAGGAGGCGGAAACGGGGCTCCCCTGGATGTGTGCGGGACCCTCGTGCTTCCTCTCGAGTGGAGACGGGTATGTCGGGGAACTTCTTGAGTTGCAGCAAGGGTGTGAAGGACCCTTTGGAAGTTCCAGTGGTTAGACGTGATTAGCCTCGAGAAGCCTCAGCGGAAATGGGCCTCATCTCGCCTGGAGGGCAAAACCTCCTGGATTTTCTCGAGTTGCGGCAGGTGCTCTCGACTTACGACGGGGACCTCAGGGACCCGCTCTGGTGGCCTCAGGAAAGGCCAGTCCCCATGCGAGTTCCTCGGGGGCCTCTCGGGATTCCTCTCCCGTGGATGCCGGGGCCTAAGACCTTGTGTGGAGTCGGGCCCGGAACCTGAGGATTCCTCTCCAGTGCTGACGTGGATCTTGGGGTACTTCTGGAGTCTCCCCAGGGGAGTCAGTCCTCGTCTCGAATGCGGGCATGCACTTGCGCTTTCCTCCAGAGCGGTGGCAGCAGTGTCACGCAGTCCGCCGCGTGGATCAAAGGATCTATGTTTTTCCCTCGAGTCTTTCCCACGAGGCTTTCCCACGAGGCTTTCCCACAGGGCTGTCCCACGTGCACACGTGGTGGGAGTCGATCCTCGGCTTGAACGTCAAGGCAGTGCAGGGAAAACAGGTTCCTCTGGAATGGACTGACACATCTGGGGGACTCTTGGAATGGTGGCACGACCCTGGAGTTGCTCTCGCCTTTCCTGTGGAGAGCGCCTCCTCTTGAGATGCGACAGGAACGCCGGGAATTCTTTCCCTACGAAACAGGGAAAGGATCCTCATCTCGACCAAGGAGGCGGAAACGGGGCTCCCCTGGATGTGTGCGGGACCCTCGTGCTTCCTCTCGAGTGGAGACGGGTATGTCCGGGAACTTCTTGAGTTGCAGCAAGGGTGAGAAGGACCCTTTGGATGTTCCAGTGTTTAGATGTGATTAGCCTCGAGAAGCCTCAGCGGAAATGGGCCTCATCTCGCCTGGAGGGCAAAACCTCCTGGATTTTCTCGAGTTGCGGCAGGTGCTCTCGACTTACGAAGGGGACCTCAGGGACCCGCTCTGGTGGCCTCAGGAAAGGCCAGTCCCCATGCGAGTTCCTCGGGGGCTCTCGGGATTCCTCTCCCTTCGATGCCGGGGCCTAAGACCTTGTGTGGAGTCGGGGCCGGAACCTGAGGATTCCTCTCCAGTGCTGACATGAATTTTGGGGTACTTCTGGAGTCGCCCCAGGGGAGTCAGTCCTCGTCTCGAATGCGGGCATGCACTTGCGCTTTCCTCCAGAGCGTTAGCAGCAGTGTCACGCAGTCCTCCGCGTGGATCAAAGGTCTATGGTTTTCACTCGAGTCTTTCCCACGAGGCTTTCCCACGAGGCTTTCCCACAGGGCTGTCCCACGTGCACACGTGGTGGGAGTCGATCCTCGGCTTGGACGTCAAGGCAGTGCACGGAAAACAGGTTCCTCTGGAATGGACTGAAACATCTGGGGGACTCTTGTAATGGTGGCACGACGCTGGAGTTCCTCTCGACTTTCCTGTGGAGAGCGCCTCCTCTTGAGATGCGACGGGAACGCCGGGAATTCTTTCCCTACGAAACAGGGAAAGGATCCCTCATCTCGAGCTAGGAGGCGGAAACGGGTCTCCCCTGGATGTGTGCGGGACCCTCGTGCTTCCTCTCGAGTGGAGACGGGTATGTCGCGGAACTTCTTGAGTTGCAGCAAAGGTGAGTAGGACCCTTTGGATGTTTCAGTGGTTAGATGTGATTAGCCTCGAGAAGCCTCAGCGGAAATGGGCCTCATCTCGCCTGGAGGGCAAAACCTCCTGGATTTCCTCGAGTTGCGGTAGGTGCTCTCGACTTACGACGGGGACCTCAGGGACCCGCTCTGGTGGCCTCAGGAAAGGCCAGTCCCCATGCGAGTTCCTCGGGGGCCTCTCGGGATTCCTCTCCCGTCGATGCCGGGGCCTAAGACCTTGTGTGGATTCGGGGCCGGAACCTGAGGATTTCTCTCCAGTGCTGACATGGATCTTGGGGTACTTCTGGAGTCTCCCCAGGGGAGTCAGTCCTCGTCTCGAATGCGGGCATGCACTTGCGCTTTCCTCCAGAGCGGTAGCAGCAGTGTCACGCAGTCCGCCGCGTGGATCAAAGGATCTATGGTTTTCCCTCGAGTCTTTCCCACGAGGCTTTCCCACGAGGCTTTCCCACAGGGCTGTCCCACGTGCACACGTGGTGGGAGTCGATCCTCGGCTTGAACGTCAAGGCAGTGCAGGGAAAACAGGTTCCTCTAGAATGGACTGACACATCTGGGGGACTCTTGGAATGGTGGCACGACCCTGGAGTTCCTCTCGCCTTTCCTGTGGAGAGCGCCTCCTCTTGAGATGCGACGGGAACGCCGGGAATTCTTTCCCTAAGAAACAGGGAAAGGATCCCTCATCTCGAGCTAGGAGGCGGAAACGGGGCTCCCCTGGATGTGTGCGAGACCCCACGTGCTTCCTCTCGAGTGGAGACGGGTATGTCGGGGAACTTCTTGAGGTGCAGTATGGGTGTGAAGGACACTTTGGAAGTTCCAGTGGTTAGATGTGATTAGCCTCGAGAAGCCTCAGCGGAAATGGGCCTCATCTCGCCTGGAGGGCAAAACCTCCTGGATTTTCTCGAGTTGCGACAGGTGCTCTCGACTTACGACGGGGACCTCAGGGACCCGCTCTGGTGGCCTCAGGAAAGGCCAGTCCCCATGCGAGTTCCTCGGGGGCCTCTCGGGATTCCTCTCCCGTCGATGCCAGGGCCTAAGACCTTGTGTGGAGTCGGGGCCGGAACCTGAGGATTCCTCTCCAGTGCTGACATGGATCTTGGGGTACTTCTGGAGTCTCCCCAGGGGAGTCAGTCCTCGTCTCGAATGCGGGCATGCACTTGCGCTTTCCTCCAGAGCGGTAGCAGCAGTGTCACGCAGTCCGCCGCGTGGATCAAAGGATCTATGTTTTTCCCTCGAGTCTTTCCCACGAGGCTTTCCCACGAGGCTTTTCCACAGGGCTGTCCCACGTGCAAACGTGGTGGGAGTCGATTCTCAGCTTGAACGTTAAGGCAGTGCAGGGAAAACAGGTTCCTCTGGAATGGACTGACCCATCTGGGGCACTCTTGGAATTGTGGCACGACCCTGGAGTTCCTCTCCCCTTTCCTGTGGAGAGCGCCTCCTCTTGAGATGCGATGGGAACGCCGGGAATTCTTTCCCTACGAAACAGGGAAAGGATCCCACATCTCGAGCTAGGAGGCGGAAACGGGGCTCCCCTGGATGTGTGCGGGACCCTCGTGCTTCCTCTCGAGTGGAGACGGGTATGTCGGGGAACTTCTTGAGTTGCAGCAAGGGTGTGAAGGACCCTTTGGAAGTTCCAGTGGTTAGACGTGATTAGCCTCGAGAAGCCTCAGCGGAAATGGGCCTCATCTCGCCTGGAGGGCAAAACCTCCTGGATTTTCTCGAGTTGCGGCAGGTGCTCTCGACTTACGACGGGGACCTCAGGGACCCGCTCTGGTGGCCTCAGGAAAGGCCAGTCCCCATGCGAGTTCCTCGGGGGCCTCTCGGGATTCCTCTCCCGTGGATGCCGGGGCCTAAGACCTAGTGTGGAGTCGGGCCCGGAACCTGAGGATTCCTCTCCAGTGCTGACGTGGATCTTGGGGTACTTCTGGAGTCTCCCCAGGGGAGTCAGTCCTCGTCTCAAATGCGGGCATGCACTTGCGCTTTCCTCCAGAGCGGTGGCAGCAGTGTCACGCAGTCCGCCGCGTGGATCAAAGGATCTATGTTTTTCCCTCGAGTCTTTCCCACGAGGCTTTCCCACGAGGCTTTCCCACAGGGCTGTCCCACGTGCACACGTGGTGGGAGTCGATCCTCGGCTTGAACGTCAAGGCAGTGCAGGGAAAACAGGTTCCTCTGGAATGGACTGACACATCTGGGGGACTCTTGGAATGGTGGCACGACCCTGGAGTTGCTCTCGCCTTTCCTGTGGAGAGCGCCTCCTCTTGAGATGCGACAGGAACGCCGGGAATTCTTTCCCTAAGAAACAGGGAAAGGATCCCTCATCTCGAGCTAGGAGGCGGAAACGGGGCTCCCCTGGATGTGTGCGAGACCCCACGTGCTTCCTATCGAGTGGAGACGGGTATGTCGGGGAACTTCTTGAGGTGCAGTAAGGGTGTGAAGGACACTTTGGAAGTTCCAGTGGTTAGATGTGATTAGCCTCGAGAAGCCTCAGCGGAAATGGGCCTCATCTCGCCTGGAGGGCAAAACCTCCTGGATTTTCTCGAGTTGCGGCAGGTGCTCTCGACTTACGACGGGGACCTCAGGGACCCGCTCTGGTGGCCTCAGGAAAGGCCAGTCCCCATGCGAGTTCGACGGGGGCCTCTCGGGATTCCTCTCCCGTCGATGCCGGGGCCTAAGACCTTGTGTGGAGTCGGGGCCAGAACCTGAGGAGTCCTCTCCAGTGCTGACATGGATCTTGGGGTACTTCTGGAGTCTCCCCAGGGGAGTCAGTCCTCGTCTCGAATGCGGGCATGCACTTGCGCTTTCCTCCAGAGCGGTGGCAGCAGTGTCACGCAGTCCGCCGCGTGGATCAAAGGATCTATGTTTTTCCCTCGAGTCTTTCCCACGAGGCTTTCCCACGAGGCTTTCCCACAGGGCTGTCCCACGTGCACACGTGGTGGGAGTCGATCCTCGGCTTGAACGTCAAGGCAGTGCAGGGAAAACAGGTTCCTCTGGAATGGACTGACACATCTGGGGGTCTCTCGGAATGGTGGCACGACCCTGGAGTTGCTCTCGCCTTTCCTGTGGAGAGCGCCTCCTCTTGAGATGCGACAGGAACGCCGGGAATTCTTTCCCTACGAAACAGGGAAAGGATCCCTCATCTCGAGCTAGGAGGCGGAAACGGGGCTCCCCTGGATGTGTGCGGGACCCCTCGTGCTTCCTCTCGAGTGGAGACGGATATGACGGGGAACTTCTTGAGTTGCAGCAAGGGTGTGAAGGACCCTTTGGAAGTTCCAGTGGTCAGATGTGATTAGCCTCGAGAAGCCTCAGCGGAAATGGGCCTCATCTCGCCTGGAGGGCAAAACCTCCTGGATTTTCTCGAGTTGCGGCAGGTGCTCTCGAGTTACGACGGGGACCTCAGGGACCCGCTCTGGTGGCCTCAGGAAAGGCCAGTCCCCATGCCAGTTCCTTGGGGGCCTCTCGGGATTCCTCTCCCGTCGATGCCGGGGCCTAAGACCTTGTGTGGAGTCGGGGCCGGAACCTGAGGATTCCTCTCCAGTGCTGACATGGATCTTGGGGTACTTCTGGAGTCTCCCCAGGGGAGTCAGTCCTCGTCTCGAATGCGGGCATGCACTTGCGCTTTCCTCCAGAGTGGTAGCAGCAGTGTCACGCAGTCCGCCGCGTGGATCAAAGGATCTATGGTTTTCCCTCGAGTCTTTCCCACGAGGCTTTCCCACGAGGCTTTCCCACAGGGCTGTCCCACGTTCACACGTGGTGGGAGTCGATCCTCGGCTTGAACATCAAGGCAGTGCAGGGAAAACAGGTTCCTCTGGAATGGACTGACACATCTGGGCGACTCTTGGATAGGTGGCACGACCCTGGAGTTCCTCTCTCCTTTCCAAGGAGAGCGCCTCCTCTTGAGATGCGACGGGAACGCCGGAAATTCTTTCCCTACGAAACAAGGAAAGGATCCCTCATCTCGAGCTAGGAGGCGGAAACGGGGCTCCCCTGGATGTGTGCGGCACCCCACGTGCTTCCTCTCGAGTGGAGACGGGTATGTCGGGGAACTTCTTGAGTTGCAGCAAGGGTGTGAAGGACCCTTTGGAAGTTCCAGTGGTTAGATGTGATTAGCCTCGACAAGCCTCAGCGGAAATGGGCCTCATCTCGCCTGGAGGGCAAAACCTCCTGGATTTTCTCGAGTTGCGGCAGGTGCTCTCGACTTAAGACGGGGACCTCAGGGACTCGCTCTGGTGGCCTCAGGAAAGGCCAGTCCCCATGCGAGTTCCTCGGGGGCCTCTCGGGATTCCTCTCCAGTCGATGCCGGGGCCTAAGACCTTGTGTGGAGTCGGGGCCGGAACCTGAGGATTCCTCTCCAGTGCTGACATGGATCTTGGGCTATTTCTGGAGTCTCCCCAGGGGAGTCAGTCCTCGTCTCGAATGCGGGCATGCACTTGCGCTTTCCTCCAGAGCGGTAGCAGCAGTGTCACGCAGTCCGCCGCGTGGATCAAAGGATCTATGGTTTTCCCTCGAGTCTTTCCCACGAGGCTTTCCCACGAGGCTTTCCCACAGGGCTGTCCCACGTGCACACGTGGTGGGAGTCGATCCTCGGCTTGAACGTCAAGGCAGTGCAGGGAAAACAGGTTCCTCTGTAATGGACTGACACATCTGGGGGACTCTTGGAATGGTGGCAAGACCCTGGAGTTCCTCTCGCCTTTCCTGTGGAGAGCGCCTCCTCTTGAGATGTGACGGGAACGCCGGGAATTCTTTCCCTACGAAACAGGGAAAGGATCCCTCATCTCGAGCTAGGAGGCGGAAACGGGGCTACCCTGGATGTGTGCGGGACCCTCGTGCTTCCTCTCGAGTGGAGACGGGTATGTCGGGGAACTTCTGGACTTGCAGCAAGGGTGTGAAGGACCCTTTGGAAGTTCCAGTGTTTAGATGTGATTAGCCTCGAGAAGCCTCAGCGGAAATGGGTCTCATCTCGCCTGGAGGGCAAAACCTCCTGGATTTTCTCGAGTTGCGGCAGGTGCTCTCGACTTACGACGGGGACCTCAGGGACCCGCTCTGGTGGCCTCAGGAAAGGCCAGTCCCCATGCGAGTTCCTCGGGGGCCTCTCGGGATTCCTCTCCCGTCGATGCCGTAGCCTAAGACCTTGTGTGGAGTCGGGGCCGGAACCTGAGGATTCCTCTCCAGTGCTGACATGGATCTTGGGGTACTTCTGGAGTCTCCCCAGGGGAGTCAGTCCTCGTCTCGAATGCGGGCATGCACTTGTGCTTTCCTCCAGAGCGGTAGCAGCAGAGTCACGCAGTCCGCCGCGTGGATCAAAGGATCTATGGTTTTCCCTCGAGTCTTTCCCACGAGGCTTTCCCACGAGGCTTTCCCACAGGGCTGTCCCACGTGCACACGTGGTGGGAGTAGATCCTCGGCTTGAACATCAAGGCAGTACAGGGAAAACAGGTTCCTCTGGAATGGACTGACACATCTGGGGTCTCTTGGAATGGTGGTACGACCCTGGAGTTCCTCTCGCCTTTCCTGTGGAGAGCTTCTCCTCTTGAGATGCGACGGGAACGCCGGGAATTCTTTCCCTACGAAACAGGGAAAGGATCCCTCATCTCGAGCTAGGAGGCGGAAACGGGGCTCCCCTGGATGTGTGCGGGACCCACGTGCTTCCTCTCGAGTGGAGACGGGTATGTCGGGGAACTTCTTGAGTTGCAGCAAGGGTGTGAAGGACCCTTTGGAAGTTCCAGTGGTTAGATGTGATTAGCCTCGAGAGCCTCAGCGGAAATGGGCCTCATCTCGCCTGGAGGGCAAAACCTCCTGGATTTTCTCGAGTTGCGGCAGGTGCTCTCGACTTACGACGGGGACCTCAGGGCCCCGCTCTGGTGGCCTCAGGAAAGGCCAGTCCCCATGCGAGTTAGCGGGGGCCTCTCGGGATTCCTCTCCCGTCGATGCCGGGGCCTAAGTCCTTGTGTGGAGTCGGGGCCGGAACCTGAGGATTCCTCTCCAGTGCTGACATGGATCTTGGGGTACTTCTGGAGTCTCCCCAGGGGAGTCAGTCCTCATCTCGAATGCGGGCATGCACTTGCGCTTTCCTCCAGAGCGGTAGCAGCAGTGTCACGCAGTCCGCCGCGTGGATCAAAGGATCTATGGTTTTCCCTCGAGTCTTTCCCACGAGGCTTTCCCACGAGGCTTTCCCACAGGGCTGTCCCACGTGCACACGTGGTGGGAGTCGATCCTCGGCTTGAACGTCAAGGCAGTGCAGGGAAAACAGGTTCCTCTGGAATGGACTGACACATCTGGGGGTCTCTTGGAATGGTGACACGACCCTGGAGTTCCTCTCGCCTTTCCTGTGGAGAGTGCCTCCTCTTGAGATGCGACGGTAACGCCGGGAATTCTTTCCCTACGAAACAGGGAAAGGATCCCTCATCTCGAGCTAGGAGGCGGAAACGGGGCTCCCCTGGATGTTTGCGGGACCCCATGTGCTTCCTCTCGAGTGGACACGGGTATGTCGGGGAACTTCTTGAGTTGCAGCAAGGGTGTGAAGGACCCTTTCGAAGTTCCAGTGGTTAGATGTGATTAGCCTCGAGAGCCTCAGCGGAAATGGGCCTCATCTCGCCTGGAGGGCAAAACCTCCTGGATTTTCTCGAGTTGCGGCAGGTGCTCTCGACTTATGATGGGGACCTCAGGGACCCGCTCTGGTGGCCTCAGGAAAGGCCAGTCCCCATGCGAGTTCTTCGGGGACCTCTTGGGATTCCTCTCCCGTCGATGCCGGGGCCTAAGACCTTGTGTGGAGTCGGGGCCGGAACCTGAGGATTCCTCTCCAGTGCTGACATGGATCTTGGGGTACTTCTGGAGTCTCCCCAGGGGAGTCAGTCCTCGTCTCGAATGCGGGCATGCACTTGCGCTTTCCTCCAGAGCGGTAGCAGCAGTGTCACGCAGTCCGCCGCGTGGATCAAAGGATCTATGGTTTTCCCTCGAGTCTTTCCCACGAGGCTTTCCCACAGGGCTGTACCACGTGCACAAGTGGTGGGACTCGATCCTCGGCTTGAACGTCAAGGCAGTGCAGGAAAAACAGGTTCCTCTGGAATGGACTGACACATCTGGGGTCTCTTGGAATGGTGACACGACCCTGGAGTTCCTCTCGCCTTTCCTGTGGAGAGTGCCTCCTCTTGAGATGCGACGGGAACGCCGGGAATTCTTTCCCTACGAAACAGGGAAAGGATCCCTCATCTCGAGGTGGGAGGCGGAAACGGGACTCCCCTGGATGTGTGCGGGACACCACGTGCTTCCTCTCGAGTGGAGACGGGTATGTCGGGGAACTTCTTGAGTTGCAGTAAGGGTGTGAAGGACCCTTTGGAAGTTCCAGTGGTTAGATGTGATTGGCCTCGAGAAGCCTCAGCGGAAATGGGCCTCATCTCGCCTGGAGGGCAAAACCTCCTGGATTTTCTCGAGTTGCGGCAGGTGTGCTCGACTTACGATGGGGACCTCAGGGACCCGCTCTGGTGGCCTCAGGAAAGGCCAGTCCCCATGCGAATTCCTCGGGGGCCTCTCGGGATTCCTCTCCCGTCGATGCCGGGGCCTAAGACCTTGTGTGGAGTCGGGGCCTGAACCTGAGGATTCCTCTCCAGTGCTGACATGGATCTTGGGGTACTTCTGGAGTCTCCCCAGGGGAGTCAGTCCTCGTCTCGAATGCGGGCATGCACTTGCGCTTTCCTCCAGAGCGGTAGCAGCAGTGTCACGCAGTCCGCCGCGTGGATCAAAGGATCTATGGTTTTCCCTCGAGTTTTTCCCACGAGGCTTTCCCACAGGGCTGTCCCACGTGCACACGTGGTGAGAGTCGATCCTCGGCTTGAACGTCAAGGCAGTACAGGGAAAACAGGTTCCTCTGGAATGGACGGACACATCTGGGGTCTCTTGGAATGGTGGCACGACCCTGGAGTTCCTCTCGCCTTTCCTGTGGAGAGCGCCTCCTCTTGAGATGCGACGGGAACGCCGGGAATTCTTTCCCTACGAAACAGGGATAGGATCCCTCATCTCGAGCTAGGAGGCGGAAACGGGGCTCCCCTGGATGTGTGCGGGACCTCACGTGCTTCCTCTCGAGTGGAGACGGGTATGTCGCAGAACTGCTTGAGTTGCAGCAAGGGTGTGAAGGACCCTTTGGAAGTTACAGTGGTTAGATGTGATTAGCCTCGAGAAGCCTCAGCGGAAATGGGCCTCATCTCGCCTGGAGGGCAAAACCTCCTGGATTTTCTCGAGTTGCGGCAGGTGCTCTCCACTTACGACGGGGACCACAGGGACCCGCTCTGGTGGCCTCAGGAAAGGCCAGTCCCCATGCGAGTTCCTCGGGGGCCTCTTGGGATTCCTCTCCCGTCGATGCCGGGGCCTAAGACCTTGTGTGGAGTCGGCGCCGGAACATGAGGATTCCTCTCCAGTGCTGACATGGATCTTGGGGTACTTCTGGAGTCTCCCCAGGGGAGTCAGTCCTCGTCTCGAATGCGGGCATGCACTTGCGCTTTCCTCCAGAGCGGTAGCAGCAGTGTCACGCAGTCCGCCACGTGGATCAAAGGATCTATGGTTTTCCCTCGAGTCTTTCCCAGGAGGCTTTCCCACGAGGCTTTCCCACAGGGCTGTCCCACGTGCACACGTGGTGGGAGTCGATCCTCGGCTTGAACGTCAAGGCAGTGCAGGGAAAACAGGTTCCTCTGTAATGGACTGACACATCTGGGGGACTCTTGGAATGGTGGCACGACCCTGGAGTTCCTCTCGCCTTTCCTGTGGAGAGCGCCTCCTCTTGAGATGCGACAGGAACGCCGGGAATTGTTTCCCTACGAAACAGGGAAAGGATCCCTCATCTCGAGCTAGGAGGCGGAAACGGGGCTACCCTGGATGTGTGCGGGACCCTCGTGCTTCCTCTCGAGTGGAGACGGGTATGTCGGGGAACTTCTGGACTTGCAGCAAGGGTGTGAAGGACCCTTTGGAAGTTCCAGTGGTTAGATGTGATTAGCCTCGAGAAGCCTCAGCGGAAATGGGCCTCATCTCGGCTGGAGGGCAAAACCTCCTGGATTTTCTCGAGTTGCGGCAGGTGCTCTCGTCTTACGACGGGGACCTCACGGACCCGCTCTGGTGGCCTCAGGAAAGGCCAGTCCCCATGTGAGTTCCTCGGGGGCCTCTTGGGATTCCTCTCCCGTCGATGCCGGGGCCTAAGACCTTGTGTGAAGTCGGGGACGGAACCTGAGGATTCCTGTCCAGTGCTGACATGGATCTTGGGGTACTTCTGGAGTCTCCCCAGGGGAGTCAGTCCTCGTCTCGAATGCGGGCATGCACTTGCGCTTTCCTCCAGAGCGGGAGCAGCAGTGTCAGGCAGTCCGCCGCGTGGATCAAAGTATCTATGGTTTTCCCTCGAGTCTTTCCCACGAGGCTTTCGCACGAGGCTTTCCCACAGGGCTGTCCCACGTGCACACGTGGTGGGAGTCGATCCTCGGCTTGAACGTCAAGGCAGTGCAGGGAAAACAGGTTCCTCTGGAATGGACTGACCCATCTCGGGTACTCTTGGAATGGTGGCACGACCCTGGAGTTCCTCTCGCCTTTCCTGTGGAGAGCGCCTCCTCTTGAGATGCGACGGGAACGCCGGGAATTCTTTCCCTAGGAAACATGGAAAGGATCCCTCATCTCGAACTAGGAGGCGGAAACGGGGCTCCCCTGGATGTGTGCGGCACCCCACGTGCTTCCTCTCGAGTGGAGACGGGTATGTCGGGGAACTGCTTGAGTTGCAGCAAGGGTGTGAAGTACCCTTTGGAAGTTCCAGTGGTTAGATGTGATTAGCCTCGAGAAGCCTCAGCGGAAATGGGCCTCATCTCGCCTGGAGGGCAAAACCTCCTGGAATTTTTCGAGTTGCGGCAGGTGCTCTCGACTTACGACGGGGACCACAGGGACCCGCTCTGGTGGCCTCAGGAAAGGCCAGTCCCCATGCGAGTTCCTCTGGGGCCTCTCGGGATTCCTCTCCCGTCGATGCCGTGGCCTAAGACCTTGTGTGGTGTCGAGGCCGGAACCTGAGGTTTCCTCTCCAGTGCTGACATGGATCTTGGGGTACTTCTGGAGTCTCCCCAGGGGAGTCAGTCCTCGTCTCGAATGCGGGCATGCACTTGCGCTTTCCTCCAGAGCGGTAGCAGCAGTGTCACGCAGTCCGCCGCGCGGATCAAAGGATCTATGGTTTTCCCTCGAGTCTTTCCCACGAGGCTTTCCCACGAGGCTTTCCCACAGGGCTGTCCCACGTGCACACGTGGTGGGAGTCGATCCTCGGCTTGAACGTCAAGGCAGTGCAGGGAAAACAGGTTCCTCTGTAATGGACTGACACATCTGGGGGTCTCTCGGAATGGTGCCACGACCCTGGAGTTCCTCTCCTCTTTCCTGTGGAGAGCGCCTCCTCTTGAGATGCGACGGGATCGCCGGGAATTCTTTCCCTGCGAAAAAGGGAAAGGATCCCTCATCTCGAGCTAGGAGGCGGAAACGGGGCTCCCCTGGATGTGTGCGGGACCCTCGTGTTTCCTCTCGAGTGGAGACGGGTATGTCGGGGAACATCTTGAGTTGCAGCAAGGGTGTGAAGGACCCTTTGAAAGTTCCAGTGGTTAGATGTGATTAGCCTCGAGAAGCCTCAGCGGAAATGGGCCTCATCTCGGCTGGAGGGCAAAACCTCCTGGATTTTCTCGAGTTGCGGCAGGTGCTCTCGTCTTACGACGGGGACCTCACGGACCCGCTCTGGTGGCCTCAGGAAAGGCCAGTCCCCATGTGAGTTCCTCGGGGGCCTCTTGGGATTCCTCTCCCGTCGATGCCGGGGCCTAAGACCTTGTGTGGAGTCGGGGCCGGAACCTGAGGTTCCTCTCCAGTGCTGACATGGATCTTGGGGTACTTCTGGAGTCTCCCCAGGGGAGTCAGTCCTCGTCTCGAATGCGGGCATGCACTTGCGCTTTCCTCCAGAGCGGTAGCAGCAGTGTCACGCAGTCCGCCGCGTGGATCAAAGGATCTATGGTTTTCCCTCGAGTCTTTCCCACGAGGCTTTCCCACGAGGCTTTCCCACAGGGCTGTCCCACGTGCACACGTGGTGGGAGTCGATCCTCGGCTTGAACGTCAAGGCAGTGCAGGGAAAACAGGTTCCTCTGGAATGGACTGACACATCTGGGGGATTCATGGAATGGTGGCACGACCCTGGAGTTCCTCTCGCCTTTCCTGTGGAGAGGGCCTCCTCTTGAGATGCGACGGGAACGCCGGGAATCTTTCCCAGGAAACAGGGAAAGGATCCCTCATCTCGAGCTAAGAGGCGGAAACGGAGCTCCCCTGGATGTGTGCGGGACCCTCGTGCTTCCTCTCGAGTGGAGACGGGTATGTTGGGGAACTTCTTGAGTTGCAGCAAGGGTGTGAAAGACCCTATGAAAGTTCCAGTGGTTAGATGTGATTAGCCTCGAGAAGCCTCAGCGGAAATGGGCCTCATCTCGCCTGGAGGGCAAAACCTCCTGGATTTTCTCGAGTTGCGGCAGGTGCTCTCGACTTACGACGGGGACCTCAGGGACCCGCTCTGGAGGCCTCAGGAAAGGCCAGTCCCCATGCGAGTTCCTCGGGGGCCTCTCGGGATTCCTCTCCCGTCGATGCCGGGGCCTAAGACCTTGTGTGGAGTCGGGGCCGGAACCTGAGGATTCCTCTCCAGTGCTGACATGGATCTTGGGGTACTTCTTGAGTCTCCCCAGGGGAGTCAGTCCTCGTCTCGAATGCGGGCATGCATTGCGCTTTCCTCCAGAGCGGTAGCAGCAGTGTCACGCAGTCCGCCGCGTGGATCAAAGGATCCATGGTTTTCACTCGAGTCTTTCCCACGAGGCTTTCCGACGAGGCTTCCCCACAGGGCTGTCCCACGTGCACACGTGGTGGGAGTCGATCCTCGGCTTCAACGTCAAGGCAGTGCAGGGAAAACAGGTTCCTCTGGAATGGACTGACCCATCTGGGGGACTCTTGGAATGGTGCCACGACCCTGGAGTTCCTCTCGCCTTTCCTGTGGAGAGCGCCTCCTCTTGAGATGCGACGGGAACGCCGGGAATTCTTTCCCTACGAAACAGGGAAAGGATCCCTCATCTCGAGCTAGGAGGCGGAAACGGGGCTCCCCTGGATATGTGCTGGATCCCACGTGCTTCCTCTCGAGTGGATACGGTTATGTCGGGGAACTTCTTGAGTTGCAGCAAGGGTGTGAAGGACCCTTTGGAAGTTCCAGTGGTCAGATGTGATTAGCCTCGAGAAGCCTCAGCGGAAATGGGCCTCATCTCGCCTGGAGGGCAAAACCTCCTGGATTTTCTCGAGTTGCGGCAGGTGCTCTCGAGTTACGACGGGGACCTCAGGGACCCGCTCTGGTGGCCTCAGGAAAGGCCAGTCCCCATGCCAGTTCCTTGGGGGCCTCTCGGGATTCCTCTCCCGTCGATGCCGGGGCCTAAGACCTTGTGTGGAGTCGGGGCCGGAACCTGAGGATTCCTCTCCAGTGCTGACATGGATCTTGGGGTACTTCTGGAGTCTCCCCAGGGGAGTCAGTCCTCGTCTCGAATGCGGGCATGCACTTGCGCTTTCCTCCAGAGTGGTAGCAGCAGTGTCACGCAGTCCGCCGCGTGGATCAAAGGATCTATGGTTTTCCCTCGAGTCTTTCCCACGAGGCTTTCCCACGAGGCTTTCCCACAGGGCTGTCCCACGTTCACACGTGGTGGGAGTCGATCCTCGGCTTGAACATCAAGGCAGTGCAGGGAAAACAGGTTCCTCTGGAATGGACTGACACATCTGGGCGACTCTTGGATAGGTGGCACGACCCTGGAGTTCCTCTCTCCTTTCCAAGGAGAGCGCCTCCTCTTGAGATGCGACGGGAACGCCGGAAATTCTTTCTCTACGAAACAAGGAAAGGATCCCTCATCTCGAGCTAGGAGGCGGAAACGGGGCTCCCCTGGATGTGTGCGGCACCCCACGTGCTTCCTCTCGAGTGGAGACGGGTATGTCGGGGAACTTCTTGAGTTGCAGCAAGGGTGTGAAGGACCCTTTGGAAGTTCCAGTGGTTAGATGTGATTATCCTCGACAAGCCTCAGCGGAAATGGGCCTCATCTCGCCTGGAGGGCAAAACCTCCTGGATTTTCTCGAGTTGCGGCAGGTGCTCTCGACTTAAGACGGGGACCTCAGGGACTCGCTCTGGTGGCCTCAGGAAAGGCCAGTCCCCATGCGAGTTCCTCGGGGGCCTCTCGGGATTCCTCTCCCGTCGATGCCGGGGCCTAAGACCTTGTGTGGAGTCGGGGCCGGAACCTGAGGATTCCTCTCCAGTGCTGACATGGATCTTGGGCTATTTCTGGAGTCTCCCCAGGGGAGTCAGTCCTCGTCTCGAATGCGGGCATGCACTTGCGCTTTCCTCCAGAGCGGTAGCAGCAGTGTCACGCAGTCCGCCGCGTGGATCAAAGGATCTATGGTTTTCCCTCGAGTCTTTCCCACGAGGCTTTCCCACGAGGCTTTCCCACAGGGCTGTCCCACGTGCACACGTGGTGGGAGTCGATCCTCGGCTTGAACGTCAAGGCAGTGCCGGGAAAACAGGTTCCTCTGTAATGGACTGACACATCTGGGGGACTCTTGGAATGGTGGCAAGACCCTGGAGTTCCTCTCGCCTTTCCTGTGGAGAGCGCCTCCTCTTGAGATGTGACGGGAACGCCGGGAATTCTTTCCCTACGAAACAGGGAAAGGATCCCTCATCTCGAGCTAGGAGGCGGAAACGGGGCTACCCTGGATGTGTGCGGGACCCTCGTGCTTCCTCTCGAGTGGAGACGGGTATGTCGGGGAACTTCTGGACTTGCAGCAAGGGTGTGAAGGACCCTTTGGAAGTTCCAGTGTTTAGATGTGATTAGCCTCGAGAAGCCTCAGCGGAAATGGGTCTCATCTCGCCTGGAGGGCAAAACCTCCTGGATTTTCTCGAGTTGCGGCAGGTGCTCTCGACTTACGACGGGGACCTCAGGGACCCGCTCTGGTGGCCTCAGGAAAGGCCAGTCCCCATGCGAGTTCCTCGGGGGCCTCTCGGGATTCCTCTCCCGTCGATGCCGTAGCCTAAGACCTTGTGTGGAGTCGGGGCCGGAACCTGAGGATTCCTCTCCAGTGCTGACATGGATCTTGGGGTACTTCTGGAGTCTCCCCAGGGGAGTCAGTCCTCGTCTCGAATGCGGGCATGCACTTGTGCTTTCCTCCAGAGCGGTAGCAGCAGAGTCACGCAGTCCGCCGCGTGGATCAAAGGATCTATGGTTTTCCCTCGAGTCTTTCCCACGAGGCTTTCCCACGAGGCTTTCCCACAGGGCTGTCCCACGTGCACACGTGGTGGGAGTAGATCCTCGGCTTGAACGTCAAGGCAGTACAGGGAAAACAGGTTCCTCTGGAATGGACTGACACATCTGGGGTCTCTTGGAATGGTGGTACGACCCTGGAGTTCCTCTCGCCTTTCCTGTGGAGAGCTTCTCCTCTTGAGATGCGACGGGAACGCCGGGAATTCTTTCCCTACGAAACAGGGAAAGGATCCCTCATCTCGAGCTAGGAGGCGGAAACGGGTCTCCCCTGGATGTGTGCGGGACCCACGTGCTTCCTCTCGAGTGGAGACGGGTATGTCGGGGAACTTCTTGAGTTGCAGCAAGGGTGTGAAGGACCCTTTGGAAGTTCCAGTGGTTAGATGTGATTAGCCTCGAGAGCCTCAGCGGAAATGGGCCTCATCTCGCCTGGAGGGCAAAACCTCCTGGATTTTCTCGAGTTGCGGCAGGTGCTCTCGACTTACGACGGGGACCTCAGGGACCCGCTCTGGTGGCCTCAGGAAAGGCCAGTCCCCATGCGAGTTAGCGGGGGCCTCTCGGGATTCCTCTCCCGTCGATGCCGGGGCCTAAGTCCTTGTGTGGAGTCGGGGCCGGAACCTGAGGATTCCTCTCCAGTGCTGACATGGATCTTGGGGTACTTCTGGAGTCTCCCCAGGGGAGTCAGTCCTCATCTCGAATGCGGGCATGCACTTGCGCTTTCCTCCAGAGCGGTAGCAGCAGTGTCACGCAGTCCGCCGCGTGGATCAAAGGATCTATGGTTTTCCCTCGAGTCTTTCCCACGAGGCTTTCCCACGAGGCTTTCCCACAGGGCTGTCCCACGTGCACACGTGGTGGGAGTCGATCCTCGGCTTGAACGTCAAGGCAGTGCAGGGAAAACAGGTTCCTCTGGAATGGACTGACACATCTGGGGGTCTCTTGGAATGGTGACACGACCCTGGAGTTCCTCTCGCCTTTCCTGTGGAGAGTGCCTCCTCTTGAGATGCGACGGTAACGCCGGGAATTCTTTCCCTACGAAACAGGGAAAGGATCCCTCATCTCGAGCTAGGAGGCGGAAACGGGGCTCCCCTGGATGTTTGCGGGACCCCATGTGCTTCCTCTCGAGTGGACACGGGTCTGTCGGGGAACTTCTTGAGTTGCAGCAAGGGTGTGAAGGACCCTTTCGAAGTTCCAGTGGTTAGATGTGATTAGCCTCGAGAGCCTCAGCGGAAATGGGCCTCATCTCGCCTGGAGGGCAAAACCTCCTGGATTTTCTCGAGTTGCGGCAGGTGCTCTCGACTTATGATGGGGACCTCAGGGACCCGCTCTGGTGGCCTCAGGAAAGGCCAGTCCCCATGCGAGTTCTTCGGGGACCTCTTGGGATTCCTCTCCCGTCGATGCCGGGGCCTAAGACCTTGTGTGGAGTCGGGGCCGGAACCTGAGGATTCCTCTCCAGTGCTGACATGGATCTTGGGGTACTTCTGGAGTCTCCCCAGGGGAGTCAGTCCTCGTCTCGAATGCGGGCATGCACTTGCGCTTTCCTCCAGAGCGGTAGCAGCAGTGTCACGCAGTCCGCCGCGTGGATCAAAGGATCTATGGTTTTCCCTCGAGTCTTTCCCACGAGGCTTTCCCACAGGGCTGTACCACGTGCACAAGTGGTGAGACTCGATCCTCGGCTTGAACGTCAAGGCAGTGCAGGAAAAACAGGTTCCTCTGGAATGGACTGACACATCTGGGGTCTCTTGGAATGGTGACACGACCCTGGAGTTCCTCTCGCCTTTCCTGTGGAGAGTGCCTCCTCTTGAGATGCGACGGGAACGCCGGGAATTCTTTCCCTACGAAACAGGGAAAGGATCCCTCATCTCGAGCTAGGAGGCGGAAACGGGACTCCCCTGGATGTGTGCGGGACCCCACGTGCTTCCTCTCGAGTGGAGACGGGTATGTCGGGGAACTTCTTGAGTTGCAGCAAGGGTGTGAAGGACCCTTTGGAAGTTCCAGTGGTTAGATGTGATTAGCCTCGAGAAGCCTCAGCGGAAATGGGCCTCATCTCGCCTGGAGGGCAAAACCTCCTGGATTTTCTCGAGTTGCGGCAGGTGTGCTCGACTTACGATGGGGACCTCAGGGACCCGCTCTGGTGGCCTCAGGAAAGGCCAGTCCCCATGCGAGTTCCTCGGGGGCCTCTCGGGATTCCTCTCCCGTCGATGCCGGGGCCTAAGACCTTGTGTGGAGTCGGGGCCTGAACCTGAGGATTCCTCTCCAGTGCTGACATGGATCTTGGGGTACTTCTGGAGTCTCCCCAGGGGAGTCAGTCCTCGTCTCGAATGCGGGCATGCACTTGCGCTTTCCTCCAGAGCGGTAGCAGCAGTGTCACGCAGTCCGCCGCGTGGATCAAAGGATCTATGGTTTTCCCTCGAGTTTTTCCCACGAGGCTTTCCCACAGGGCTGTCCCACGTGCACACGTGGTGAGAGTCGATCCTCGGCTTGATCATCAAGGCAGTAGAGGGAAAACAGGTTCCTCTGGAATGGACGGACACATCTGGGGTCTCTTGGAATGGTGGCACGACCCTGGAGTTCCTCTCGCCTTTCCTGTGGAGAGCGCCTCCTCTTGAGATGCGACGGGAACGCCGGGAATTCTTTCCCTACGAAACAGGGATAGGATCCCTCATCTCGAACTAGGAGGCGGAAACGGGGCTCAACTGGATGTGTGCGGCACCCCACGTGCTTCCTCTCGAGTGGATACGGGTATGTCGCGGAACTGCTTGAGTTGCAGCAAGGGTGTGAAGGACCCTTTGGAAGTTCCAGTGGTTAGATGTGATTAGCCTCGAGAAGCCTCAGCGGAAATGAGCCTCATCTCGCCGGGAGGGCAAAACCTCATGGATTTTCTCGAGTTGCGGCAGGTGCTCTCGAGTTACAACGGGGACCTCAGGGACCCGCTCTGGTGGCCTCAGGAAAGGCCAGTCCCCATGCGAGTTCCTCGGGGGCCTCTCGGGATTCCTCTCCCGTCGATGCCGGGGCCTAAGACCTTGTGTGGAGTCGGCGCCGGAACATGAGGATTCCTCTCCAGTGCTGACATGGATCTTGGGGTACTTCTGGAGTCTCCCCAGGGGAGTCAGTCCTCGTCTCGAATGCGGGCATGCACTTGCGCTTTCCTCCAGAGCGGTAGCAGCAGTGTCACGCAGTCCGCCACGTGGATCAAAGGATCTATGGTTTTCCCTCGAGTCTTTCCCAGGAGGCTTTCCCACGAGGCTTTCCCACAGGGCTGTCCCACGTGCACACGTGGTGGGAGTCGATCCTCGGCTTGAACGTCAAGGCAGTGCAGGGAAAACAGGTTCCTCTGTAATGGACTGACACATCTGGGGGACTCTTGGAATGGTGGCACGACCCTGGAGTTCCTCTCGCCTTTCCTGTGGAGAGCGCCTCCTCTTGAGATGCGACGGGAACGCCGGGAATTCTTTCCCTACGAAACAGGGAAAGGATCCCTCATCTCGAGCTAGGAGGCGGAAACGGGGCTACCCTGGATGTGTGCGGGACCCTCGTGCTTCCTCTCGAGTGGAGACGGGTATGTCGGGGAACTTCTGGACTTGCAGCAAGGGTGTGAAGGACCCTTTGGAAGTTCCAGTGGTTAGATGTGATTAGCCTCGAGAAGCCTCAGCGGAAATGGGTCTCATCTCGCCTGGAGGGCAAAACCTCCTGGATTTTCTCGAGTTGCGGCAGGTGCTCTCGACTTACGACGGGGCCTCAGGCACCCGCTCTGGTGGCCTCAGGAAAGGCCAGTCCCCATGCGAGTTCCTCGGGGGCCTCTCGGGATTCCTCTCCCGTCGATGCCGTGGCCTAAGACCTTGTGTGGAGTCGGGGCCGGAACCTGAGGATTCCTCTCCAGTGCTGACATGGATCTTGGGGTACTTCTGGAGTCTCCCCAGGGGAGTCAGTCCTCGTCTCGAATGCGGGCATGCACTTGTGCTTTCCTCCAGTGCGGTAGCAGCAGAGTCACGCAGTCCGCCGCGTGGATCAAAGGATCTATGGTTTTCCCTCGAGTCTTTCCCACGAGGCTTTCCCACGAGGCTTTCCCACAGGGCTGTCCCACGTGCACACGTGGTGGGAGTCGATCCTCGGCTTGAACGTCAAGGCAGTACAGGGAAAACAGGTTCCTCTGGAATGGACTGACACATCTGGGGTCTCTTGGAATTGTGGTACGACCCTGGAGTTCCTCTCGCCTTTCCTGTGGAGAGCTTCTCCTCTTGAGATGCGACGGGAACGCCGGGAATTCTTTCCCTACGAAACAGGGAAAGGATCCCTCATCTCGAGCTAGGAGGCGGAAACGGGGCTCCCCTGGATGTGTGCGGGACCCCACGTGCTTCTTCTCGAGTGGAGACGGGTATGTCGGGGAACTTCTGGACTTGCAGCAAGGGTGTGAAGGACCCTTTGGAAGTTCCAGTGGTTAGATGTGATTAGCCTCCAGAAGCCTCAGTGGAAATGGGCCTCATCTCGCCTGGAGGGCAAAACCTCCTGGATTTTCTCGAGTTGTGGCAGGTGCTCTCGACTTACGTCGGGGACCTCAGGGACCCGCACTGGTGGCCTCAGGAAAGGCCAGTCCCCATGCGAGTTCCTCGGGGGCCTCTCGGAATTCCTCTCCCGTTGATGCCGGGGCCTAAGACCTTGTGTGGAGTCGGGGCCGGAACCTGAGGATTCCTCTCCAGTGCTGACATGGATCTTGGGGTACTTCTGGAGTCTCCCCAGGGGAGTCAGTCCTCGGCTCGAATGCGGGCATGCACTTGCGCTTTCCTCCAGAGCGGTAGCAGCAGTGTCACGCAGTCCGCCGCGTGGATCAAAGGATCTATGGTTTTCCCTCGAGTCTTTCCCACGAGGCTTTCCTACGAGGCTTTCCCACAGGGCTGTCCCACGTGCTAACGTGGTGGGAGTCTATCTTCGGCTTGAACGTCAAGGCAGTAGAGGGAAAACAGGTTCCTCTGGAATGGACTGACACATCTGGGGTCTCTTGGAATGGTGGCACGACCCTGGAGTTCCTCTCGCCTTTCCTGTGGAGAGTGCCTCCACTTGAGATGCGACGGGAACGCCGGGAATTCTTTCCCTACGAAACAGGGAAAGGATCCCTCATCTCGAGATAGGAGGCGGAAACGGGGCTCCCCTGAATGTGTGCGGGACACTCGTGCTTCTCTCGAGTGGAGACGGGTATGTTGGGGAACTTCTTGAGTTGCAGCAAGGGTGTGAAGGACCCTTTGGAAGTTCCATTGGTTAGATGTGATTAGCGTCGAGAAGCCTCAGCGGAAATGGGCCTCATCTCGCCTGGAGGGTAAAACCTCCTGGATTTTCTCGAGTTGCGGCAGGTGCTCTCGACTTACGACGGGGACCACAGGGACCCGCTCTGGTGGCCTCAGGAAAGGCCAGTCCCCATGCGACTTCCTCGGGCGCCTCTCGGGATTCATCTCCCGTCGATGACGGGGCCTAAGACCTTGTGTGGAGTCGGGGCCGGAACCTGAGGATTCCTCTCCAGTGCTGACATGGATCTTGGGGTACTTCTGGAGTCTCCCCAGGGGAGTCAGTCCTCGTCTCGAATGCGGGCATGCACTTGCGCTTTCCTCCAGAGCGGTAGCAGCAGTGTCACGCAGTCCGCCGCGTGGATCAAAGGATCTATGGTTTTCCCTCGAGTCTTTCCCACGAGGCTTTCCCACGGGGCTTTCCCACAGGGCTGTCCCACGTGCACACGTGGTGGGAGTCGATCCTCGGCTTGAACGTCAAGGCAGTGCAGGGAAAACAGGTTCCTCTGGAATGGACTGACACATCTGGGGGACTCTTGGAATGGTGGCACGACCCTGGAGTTCCGCTCGCCTTTCCTGTGGAGAGCGCCTCCTCTTGAGATGCGACGGGAACGCCGGGAATTCTTTCCCTTCTAAACAGGGAAAGGATCCCTCATCTCGAGCTAGGAGGCGTAACGGGGCACCCCTGGATGTGTGCATGACCCCACGTGCTTCCTCTCGAGTGGATACGGGTTTGTCGCGGAACTGCTTGAGTCGCAGCAAGGGTGTGAAGGACCCTTTGGAAGTTCCAGTGGTTAGATGTGATTAGCCTCGAGAAGCCTCAGCGGAAATGGGCCTCATCTCGCCTGGAGGGCAAAACCTCCTGGATTTTCTCGAGTTGCGGCAGGTGCTCTCGACTTACGACGGGGACCTCAGGGACCCGCTCTGGTGGCCTCAGGAAAGGGCAGTCCCCATGCGAGTTCCTCGGGGGCCTCTTGGGATTCCTCTCCCGTCGATGTCGGGGCCTAAGACCTTGTGTGGAGTCGGGGCCGGAACCTGAGGATTCCTCTCCAGTGCTGACATGGATCTTGGGGTACTTCTGGAGTCTCCCCAGGGGAGTCAGTCCTCGTCTCGAAGGCGGGCATGCACTTGCGCTTTCCTCCAGAGCGGTAGCAGCAGTGTCACGCAGTCCGCCGCGTGGATCAAAGGATCTATGGTTTTCCCTCGAGTCTTTCCCACGATGCTTTCCCACGAGGCTTTCCCACAGGGCTGTCCCACGTGCACACGTGGTGGGAGTCGATCCTCGGCTTGAACGTCAAGGCAGTTCAGGGAAAACAGTTTCCTCTGGAATGGACTGACACATCTGGGGGACTCTTGGAATGGTGGCACGACCCTGGAGTTCCTCTCGCCTTTCCTGTGGAGAGCGCCTCCTCTTGAGATGCGACGGGAACGCCGGGAATTCTTTCCCTACGAAACAGGGAAAGATCCCTCATCTCGAGCTAGGAGGCGGAAACGGGGCTCCCCTGGATGTGTGCGGGACCCCACGTGCTTCCTCTCGAGTGGAGACGGGTATGTCGCGGAACTGCTTGAGTCGCAGCAAGGGTGTGAAGGACCCTTTGGAAGTTCCAGTGGTTAGATGTGATTAGCCTCGAGAAGCCTCAGCGGAAATGGGCCTCATCTCGCCTGGAGGGCAAAACCTCATGGATTTTCTCGAGTTGCGGCAGGTGCTCTCGACTTACGACGGGGACCTCAGGGACCCGCTCTGGTGGCCTCAGGAAAGGCCAGTCCCCATGCGAGTTTCCGGGGGCCTCTCGGGATTCCTCTCCCATCGAGGCCGCGGCCTAAGACCTTGTGTGGAGTCGGGGCCGGAACCTGAGGATTCCTCTCCAGTGCTGACATGGATCTTGGGGTAATTCTGGAGTCTCCCCAGGGGAGTCAGTCCTCGTCTCGAATGCGGGCATGCACTTGCGCTTCCCTCCAGTGCGGTAGGCGCAGTGTCACGCAGTCTGAATCGTGGATCAAAGGATCTATAGTTTTCCCTCGAGTCTTTCCCAGGAGGCTTTCCCACGAGGCGTTCCCCCAGGGATGTCCCACGTGCACACGTGGTGGGAGTCGATCCTCGGCTTGAACGTCAAGGCAGTCCAGGAAAAACAGGTCCCTCTGGAATGGACTGACACATCTGGGGGACTCTTGGAATGGTGGCACGACCCTGGAGTTCCTCTCGCCTTTCCTGTGGAGAGCGCCTCCTCTTGAGATGCGACGGGAACGCCGGGAATTCTTTCCCTACGAAACAGGGAAAGGATCCCTCATCTCGAGCTAGGAGGCGGAAACGGGGCTCCCCTGGATGTGTGTGGGACCCTCGTGCTTCCTCTCGAGTGGAGACGGGTATGTCGGGGAACTTCTGGACTTGCAACAAGGGTGTGAAGGACCCTTTGGAAGTTCCAGTGGTTAGATGTGATTAGCCTCGAGAAGCCTCAGCGGAAATGGGCCTCATCTCGCCTGGAAGGCAAAACCTCCTGGATTTTCTCGAGTTGTGTCAGGTGCTCTCGACTTACTTCGGGGACCTCAGGGACCCGCTCTGGTGGCCTCAGGAAAGGCCAGTCCCTATGCGCGTTCCTCGGGGGCCTCTCGGGATTCCTCTCCCATCGAGGCCGGGGCCTAAGACCTTGTGTGGAGTCGGGGCCGGAACCTGAGGATTCCTCTCCAGTGCTGACATGGATCTTGGGGTAATTCTGGAGTCTCCCCAGGGGAGTCAGTCCTCGTCTCGAATGCGGGCATGCACTTGCGCTTCCCTCCAGTGCGTTAGGAGCAGTGTCACGCAGTCTGCATCGTGGATCAAAGGATCTATAGTTTTCCCTCGAGTCTTTCCCAGGAGGCTTTCCCACGAGGCGTTCCCCCAGGGATGTCCCACGTGCACACGTGGTGGGAGTCGATCCTCTTCTTGAAAGTCAAGGCAGTACAGGAAAAACAGGTTCCTCTGGAATGGACTGACACATCTGGGGGACTCTTGGAATGGTGGCACGACCCTGGAGTTCCTCTCGCCTTTCCTGTGGAGAGCGCCTCCTCTGGAGATTCGACGGGAACGCCGGGAATTCTTTCCCTACGAAACAGGGAAAGGATCCCTCATCTCGAGCTAGGAGGCCGAAACGGGGCTCCCCTGGATGTGTGCGGGACCCTCGTGCTTCCTCTCGAGTGGACACGGGTCTGTCGGGGAACTTCTTGAGTTGCAGCAAGGGTGTGAAGGACCCTTTGAAAGTTCCAGTGGTTAGATGTGATTAGCCTCGAGAAGCCTCAGCGGAAATGGGCCTCATCTCGCCTGGAGGGCAAAACCTCCTGGATTTCCTCGAGTTGTGGCAGGTGCTCTCGACTTACGTCGGGGACCTCAGGGACCCGCTCTGGTGGCCTCAGGAAAGGCCAGTCCCCATGCGAGTTCGTCGGGGGCCTCTCGGGATTCCTCTCCCGTCGATGCCGGGGCCTAAGTCCTTGTGTGGAGTCGGGGCCGGAACCTGAGGATTCCTCTCCAGTGCTGACATGGATCTTGGGGTAATTCTGGAGTCTCCCCAGGGGAGTCAGTCCTCGTCTCGAATGCGGGCATGCACTTGTGCTTTCCTCCAGAGTGGTAGCAGCAGTGTCACGCAGTCCGCCGCGTGGATCAAAGGATCTATGGTTTTCCCTCGAGTCTTTCCCACGAGGCTTTCCCACAGGGCTGTCCCACGTGCACACGTGGTGGGAGTCGATCCTCGGCTTGAACGTCAAAGCAGTGCAGGGAAAACAGGTTCCTCTGGAATGGACTGACACATCTGGGGTCTCTTGGAATGGTGCCACGACCCTGGAGTTCCTTTCGCCTTTCCTGTGGAGAGCGCCTGCTCTTGAGATGCGACGGGAACGCCTGGAATTCTTTCCCTGCGAAACAGGGAAAGGATCCCTCATCTCGAGCTAGGAGGCGGAAACGGGGCTCCCCTGGATGTGTGCGGGACCCTCGTGCTTCCTCTCGAGTGGAGACGGGTATGTCGGGGAACTTCTTGAGTTGCAGCAAGGGTGTGAAGGACTCTTTGGAAGTTCCAGTGGTTAGATGTGATTAGCCTCAGGAAGCCTCAGCGGAAATGGGCCTCATCTCGCCTGGAGGGCAAAACCTCCTGGATTTTCTCGAGTTGCGGCAGGTGCTCTCGACTTACGACGGGAACCTCAGGGACCCGCTCTGGTGGCCTCAGGAAAGGCCGGTCCCCATGCGAGTTCCTCGGGGGCCTCTCGGCATTCCTCTCTCGTCGATGCCGGGGCCTAAGACCTTGTGTGGAGTCGGGGCCGGAACCTGAGGATTCCTCTCCAGTGCTGACCTGGATCTTGGGCGACTTCTGGAGTCTCCCCAGGGGAGACAGTCCTCGTTTCGAATGCGGGCATGCACTTGCGCTTTCCTCCAGAGCAGTAGCAGCAGTGTCACGCAGTCCGCCACGTGGATCAAAGGATCTATGGTTTTCCCTCGAGTCTTTCCCACGAGGCTGTCCCACGAGGCTTTCCCACAGGGCTGTCCCACGTGCACACTTGGTGGGAGTCGATCCTCGGCTTGAACGTCAGGGCAGTGAAGGGAAAACAGGTTCCTCTGGAATGGACTGACACATCTGTGGGTCTCTTGGAATGGTGCCACGACCCTGGAGTTCCTCTCGCCTTTCCTGTGGAGAGCGCCTCCTCTTGAGATGCGACGGGAACGCCGGGAATTCTTTCCCAACTAAACAGGGAAAGGATCCCTCATCTCGAGCTAGGAGGCGGAAACGGGGCTCCCCTGGATGTGTGCGCGACCCCACGTGCTTCCTCTCGAGTGGAGACTGGTATGTCGGGGAACTGCTTGAGTTGCAGCAAGGGTGTGAAGGACCCTTTGAAAGTTCCAGTGGTTAGATGTGATTAGCCTCCAGAAGCCTCAGCGGAAATGGGCCTCATCTCGCCTGGAGGGCAAAACCTCCTGGATTTTCTCGAGTTGTGGCAGGTGCTCTCGACTTACGTCGGGGACCTCAGGGACCCGCTCTGGTGGCCTCAGGAAAGACCAGTCCCCATGCGAGTTCCTCGGGTGCCTCTTGGTATTCCTCTCCCGTCGATGCCGGGGCCTAAGACCTTGTGTGGAGTCAGGGCCGGAACCTGAAGATTCCTCTCCAGTGATGACATGGATCTTGGGGTACTTCTGGAGTCTCCCCAGGGGAGTCAGTCCTCGTCTCGAATGCGGGCATGCACTTGCGCTTTCCTCCAGAGCGGTAGCAGCAGTGTCACGCATTCTGCCGCGTGGATCAAAGGATCTATGGTTTTCCCTCGAGTCTTTCCCACTAGGCTTTCCCAAGAGGCTTTCCCACAGGGCTGTCCCACGTGCACACGTGGTGGGAGTCGATCCTCGGCTTGAACGTCAAGGCAGTGCAGGGAAAACAGGTTCCTCTTGAATGGACTGACACATCTGGGGTCACTAGGAATGGTGGCAAGAGCCTGGAGTTCCTCTCGCCTTTCCTGTGGAGAGCGCCTCCTCTTGAGATGCGACGGGAACGCTGGGAATTCTTTCCCTACGAAACAGGGAAAGGATCCATCATCTCGAGCTAGTAGGCGGAAACGGGGCTCCCCTGGATGTGTGCGGGACCCTCGTGCTTCCTCTCGAGTGGAGTCGGGTATGTTGGGGAACTTCTTGAGTTGCAGCAAGGGTGTGAAGGACCCTTTGGAAGTTCCAGTGGTTAGATGTGATTAGCCTCGAGAAGCCTCAGCGGAAACGGGCCTCATCTCGCCTGGAGGGCAAAACCTCCTGGATTTTCTCGAGTTGCGGCAGGTGCTCTCGAATTACGACGGGGACCACAGGGACCCGCTCTGGTGGCCTCAGGAAAGGCCAGTCCCCATGCGAGTTCCTCGGGGGCCTCTCCGGATTCCTCTCCCGTCGATGCCGGGGCCTAAGACCTTGTGTGTAGTCGGCGTCGGAACCCGAGGATTCCTCTCCAGTGCTGACATGGATCTTGGGGTACTTCTGGAGTCTCCCCAGGGGAGTCAGTCCTCGTCTCCAATGCGGGCATGCACTTGCGCTTTCCTCCAGAGCGGTAGCAGCAGTGTCACGCAGTCCGCCGCGTGGATCAAAGGATCTATGGTTTTCCCTCGAGTCTTTCCCACGAGGCTTTCCCACGAGTCTTTCCCACAGGGCTGTCCCACGTGCACACGTGGTGGGAGTCGATCCTCGGCTTGAACGTCAAGGCAGTGCAGGGAAAACAGGTTCCTCTGGAATGGACTGACACATCTGGAGGACTCTTGGAATGGTGGCACGACCCTGGAGTTCCGCTCGCCTTTCCTGTGGAGAGCGCCTCCTCCTGAGATGCGTCGGGAACGCCGGGAATTCTTTCCCTACGAAACAGGGAAAGGATCCCTCATCTCGAGCTAGGAGGCGGAAACGGGGCTCCCCTGGATGTGTGCGGGACCCTCGTGCTTCCTCTTGAGTGGAGACAGGTATGTCGGGGAACTTCTTGAGTTGCAGGAAGGGTGTGAAGGACCCTTTGGAAGTTCCAGTGGTTAGACGTGATTAGCCTCGAGAAGCCTCAGCGGAAATGGGCCTCATCTCGCTTGGAGGGCAAAACCTCCTGGATTTTCTCGAGTTGCGGCAGGTGCTCTCGACTTACGCCGGGGACCTCAGGGACCCGCTCTGGTGGCCTCAGGAAAGGCCAGTCCCCATGCGAGTTCCTCGGGGGCCTCTCGGGATTCCTCTCCCGTCGATGCCGGGGCCTAAGACCTTGCGTGGAGTCGGGGCCGGAACCTGAGGATTCCTCTCCAGTGCTGACATGGATCTTGGGGTACTTCTGGAGTCTCCCCAGGGGAGTCAGTCCTCGTCTCGAATGCGGGCATGCACTTGCGCTTTCCTCCAGAGAGGTAGCAGCAGTGTCACGCAGTCCGCCGCGTGGATCAAAGATCTATGGTTTTCCCTCGAGTCATTCCCACGAGGCTTTCCCACGAGGCTTTCCCACAGGGCTGTCCCACGTGCACACGTGGTGGGAGTCGATCCTCGGCTTGAACGTCAAGGCAGTGCAGGGAAAACAGGTTCCTCTGGAATGGACTGACACATCTGGGGGACTCTTGGAATGGTGGCACGACCCTGGAGTTCCTCTCGCCTTTCCTGTGGAGAACGCCTCCTCTTGAGATGCGACGGGAACGCCGGGAAACCTTTCCCTATGAAACAGGGAAAGGATCCCTCATCTCGAGCTAGGAGGCGGAAACGGGGCTCCCCTGGATGTGTGCGAGACACTCGTGCTTCCTCTCGAGTGGAGACGGGTATGTCGGGGAACTTCTTGAGTTGCAGCAAGGGTGTGAAGGACCCTTTGGAAGTTCCAGTGGTTAGACGTGATTAGCCTCGAGAAGCCTCAGCGGAAATGGGCCTCATCTCGTCTGGAGGGCAAACCTCCTGGATATTCTCGAGTTGCGGCAGGTGCTCTCGACTTACGACGGGGACCTCAGGGACCCGCTCTGGTGGCCTCAGGAAAGGCCAGTCCCCATGCGAGTTCCTCGGGTGCCTCTCGGGATTCCTCTCCCGTCGATGCCGGGGCCTAAGACCTTGTGTGGAGTCGGGGCCGGAACCTGAGGATTCCTCTCCAGTGCTGACATGGATCTTGGGGTACTTCTGGAGTCTCCCCAGGGGAGTCAGTCCTCGTCTCGAATGCGGGCATGCACTTGCGCTTTCCTCCAGAGAGGTAGCAGCAGTGTCACGCAGTCCGCCGCGTGGATCAAAGGATCTATGGTTTTCCCTCGAGTCTTTCCCACGAGGCTTTCCCACGAGGCTTTCCCACAGGGCTGTCCCACGTGCACACGTGGTGGGAGTCGATCCTCGGCTTGAACGTCAAGGCAGTGCAGGGAAAACAGGTTCCTCTGGAATGGACTGAAACATGTGGGGGTTCATGGAATGGTGGCACGACCCTGGAGTTGCTCTCGCCTTTCCTGTGGAGAGCGCCTCCTCTTGAGATGCGACGGGAACGCCGGGATTTCTTTCCCTATGAAACAGGTTAAGGATCCCTCATCTCGATCTAGGCGGCGGAAACGGGGCTCCCCTGGATGTGTGCGCGACCCTCGTGCTTCCTCTCGAGTGGAGACGGGTATGTCGGGGAACTTCTTGAGTTGCAGCAAGGGTGTGAAGGACTCTTAGGAAGTTCCAGTGGTTAGACGTGATTAGCCTCGAGAAGCCTCAGCGGAAATGGGCCTCATCTCGCCTGGAGGGCAAAACCTCCTGTATTTTCTCGAGTTGCGGCAGGTGCTCTCGACTTACGACGGGGACCTCGGGGACCCGCTCTGGTGGCCTCAGGAAAGGCCAGTCCCCATGCGAGTTCCTCGGGGGCCTCTCGGGATTCCTCTCCCGTCGATGCCGGGGCCTAAGACCTTGTGTGGAGTCGGGGCCGGAACCTGAGGATTCCTCTCCAGTGCTGACATGGATCCTGGGGTACTTCTGGAGTCTCCCCAGGGGAGTCAGTCCTCGTCTCGAATGCGGGCATGCACTTGCGCTTTCCTCCAGAGCGGTAGCAGCAGTGTCACGCAGTCCGCCGCGTGGATCAAAGATCTATGGTTTTCCCTCGAGTCTTTCCCACGAGGCTTTCCCACGAGGCTTTCCCACAGGGCTGTCCCACGTGCACACGTGGTGGGAGTCGATCCTCGGCTTGAACGTCAAGGCAGTGCAGGGAAAACAGGTTCCTCTGGAAAGGACTGACACATCTGGGGGACTCTTGGAATGGTGGCACGACCCTGGAGTTCCTCTCGCCTTTCCTGTGGAGAGCGCCTCCTCTTGAGATGCGTCGGGAACGCCGGGAATTCTTTCCCTACGAAACAGGGAAAGGATCCCTCATCTCGAGCTTGGAGGCCGAAATGGGGCTCCCCAGGATGTGTGCGGGACCCTCGTGCTTCCTCTTGAGTGGAGACAGGAATGTCGGGGAACTTCTTGAGTTGCAGCAAGGGTGTGAAGGACCCTTTGGATGTTCCAGTGGTTAGATGTGATTAGCCTCGAGAAGCCTCAGCGGAAATGGGCCTCATCTTGCCTGGAGGGCAAAACCTCCTGGATTTTCTCGAGTTGCGGCAGGTGCTCTCGACTTACGACGGGGACCACAGGGACCCGCTCTGGTGGCCTCAGGAAAGGCCAGTCCCCATGCGAGTTCCTCGGGGGCCTCTCGGGATTCCTCTCCCGTCGATGCCGTGGCCTAAGACCTTGTGTGGAGTCAGGGCCGGAACCTGAGGATTCCTCTCCAGTGCTGACATGGATCTTGGGGTACTTCTGGAGTCTCCCCAGGGGAGTCAGTCCTCGTCTCGAATGCGGGCATGCACTTGCGCTTTCCTCCAGAGCGGTAGCAGCAGTGTCACTCAGTCTGCCGCGTGGATCAAAGGATCTATGGTTTTCCCTCGAGTCTTTCCCACGAGGCTTTCCCACGAGGCTTTCCCACAGGGCTGTCCCACGTGCACACGTGGTGGGAGTCGATCCTCGGCTTGAACGTCAAGGCAGTGCAGGGAAAACAGGATCCTCAGGAATGGACTGACACATCTGGGGGACTCTTGGAATGGTGGCACGACCCTGGAGTTCCTCTCGCCTTTCCTGTGGAGAGCGCCTCCTCTTGATATGCGACGGGAACGCCGGGAATTCTTTCCCTACGAAACAGGGAAAGGATCCCTCATCTCGAACTAGGAGGCGGAAACGGGGCTCCCCTAGATGTGTGCGGGACCCCACGTGCTTCCTCTCGAGTGGAGACGGGTATGTCGTGGAACTTCTTGAGTTGCAGCAAGGGTGTGAAGGACCCTTTGGAAGTTCCAGTGGTTAGATGTGATTGGCCTCGAGAAGCTTCAGCGGAAATGGGCCTCATCTCGCCTGGAGGGCAAAACCTCCTAGATTTTCTCGAGTTGCGGCAGGTGCTCTCGACTTACGACAGGGACCTCGGGGACCCGCTCTGGTGGCCTCAGGAAAGTCCAGTCCCCATGCGAGTTCCTCGGGGGCCTCTCGGGATTCCTCTCCCGTCGATTCCGGGGCCTAAGACCTTGTGTGGATTCGGGGCCGGAACCTGAGGATTCCTCTCAAGTGCTGATAAGGATATTGGGGTACTTCTGGAGTCTCCCCAGGGGAGTCAGTCCTCGTCTCGAATGCGGGCATGCACTTGCGCTTTCCTCCAGAGCAGTAGCAGCAGTTTCACGCAGTCCGCCGCGTGGATCAAAGGATCTATGGTTTTCCCTCGAGTCTTTCCCACGAGGCTTTCCCACGAGGCTTTCCCACAGGGCTGTCTCACGTGCACACGTGTTAGGAGTCGATCCTCGGCTTGAACGTCAAGGCAGTGCAGGGAAAACAGGTTCCTCTGGAATGGACTGACACATCTGGGGGTCTCTTGGAATGGTGCCACGACCCTGGAGTTCCTCTCGCCTTTCCTGTGGAGAGTGCCTCCTCTTGAGATGCGACGGGAACGCCGGGAATTCTTTCCCTACTAAACAGGGAAAGGATCCCTCATCTCGAGCTAGGAGGCGGAAACGGGGCTCCCCTGGATGTGTGAGGGACCCCACGTGCTTCCTATCGAGTGGAGACGGGTATGTCGCGGAACTTCTTGAGTTGCAGCAAGGGTGTGAAGGACCCTTTGGAAGTTCCAGTGGTTAGATGTGATTAGCCTCGAGAAGCCTCAGCGGAAATGGGCCTCATCTCGCCTGGAGGGCAAAATCTCCTAGATTTTCTCGAGTTGCGGCAGGTGCTCTCGACTTACGACGGGGACCTCAGGGACCCGCTCTGGAGTCCTCAGGAAAGGCCAGTCCCCATGCGAGTTCCTCCAGGGCATCTCGGGATTCCTCTCCCGTGGATGCCGGGGCCTAAGACCTTGTGTGGAGTCGGGGCCGGAACCTGAGGATTCCTCTCCAGTGCTGACATGGATCTTGGGGTACTTCTGGAGTTCCCCAGGGGAGTCAGTCCTCGTCTCGAATGCGGGCATGCACTTGCGCTTTCCTCCAGAGCGGTGGCAGCAGTGTCACGCAGTCCGCCGCATGGATCAAAGGATCTATGGTTTTCCCTCGAGTCTTTCCCACGAGGCTTTCCCACGAGGCTTTCCCACAGGGCTGTCCCACGTGCACACGTGGTGGGAGTCGATCCTCGGCTTGAACGTCAAGGCAGTGCAGGGAAAACAGGTTCCTCTGTAATGGAATGACACATCTGGGGGATTCGTGGAATGGTGGCACGACCCTGGAGTTCCTCTCGCCTTTCCTGTGGAGAGCGCCTCCTCTTGAGATGCGACGGGAACGCCGGGAATTCTTTCCCTACGAAACAGGGAAAGGATCCCTCACCTCGAGCTAGGAGGCGGAAACGGGGCTCCCCTGGATGTGTGCGGGACCCTCGTGCTTCCTCTCGAGTGGAGACGGGTATGTCGGGGAACTTCTTGAGTTGCAGCAAGGGTGTGAAGGACCCTTTGAAAGTTCCAGTGGTTAGATGTGATTAGCCTCGAGAAGCCTCAGCGGAAATGGGCCTCATCTCGGCTGGAGGGCAAAACCTCCTGGATTTTCTCGAGTTGCGGCAGGTGCCCTCGTCTTATGACGGGGACCTCACGGACCCGCTCTGGTGGCCTCAGGGAAGGCCAGTCCCCATGTGAGTTCCTCGGGGGCCTCTTGGGATTCCTCTCCTGTCGATGCCGGGGCCTAAGACCTTGTGTGGAGTCGGGGCCGGAACCTGAGGATTCCTCTCCAGTGCTGACATGGATCTTGGGCTACTTCTGGAGTCTCCCCAGGGGAGTCAGTCCTCGTCTCGAATGCGGGCATGCACTTGCGCTTTCCTCCAGAGCGGTAGCAGCAGTGTCACGCAGTCCGCCGCGTGGATTAAAGGATCTATGGTTTTCCCTCGAGTCTTTCCCAGGAGGCTTTCCCACGAGGCTTTCCCACAGGGCTGTCCCACGTGCACACGTGGTGGGAGTCGATCCTCGGCTTGAACGTCAAGGCAGTACAGGGAAAACAGGTTCCTCTGTAATGGACTGACCCATCTCGGGGACTCTTGGAATGGTGGCACGACCCTGGAGTTCCTCTCGCCTTTCCTGTGGAGAGCGCCTCCTCTTGAGATGCGACGGGAACGCCGGGAATTCTTTCCCTAGGAAACATGGAAAGGATCCCTCATCTCGAGCTAGGAGGCGGAAACGGGGCTCCCCTGGATGTGTGCGGGACCCCACGTGCTTCCTCTCGAGTGGAGACGGGTATGACGGGGAACTTCTTGAGTTGCAGCAAGGGTGTGAAGGACCCTTTGGAAGTTCCAGTGGTTAGATGTGATTAGCCTCTAGAAGCCTCAGCGGAAATGGGCCTCATCTCGCCTGGAGGGCAAAACCTCCTGTATTTTCTCGAGTTGCGGCAGGTGCTCTCGACTTACGACGGGGACCTCAGGGACCCGCTCTGGTGGCCTCAGGAAAGGGCAGTCCCCATGCGAGTTCCTCGGGGGCCTCTCGGGATTCCTCTCCCGTCGATGCCGGGGCCTAAGACCTTGTGTGGATTCGGGTCGGAACCTGAGGATTCCTCTCCAGTGCTGACATGGATCTTGGGGTACTTCTGGAGTCTCCCCAGGGGAGTCAGTCCTCGTCGCGAATGCGGGCATGCACTTGCGCTTTCCTCCAGAGCGGTAGCAGCAGTGTCACGCAGTCCGCCGCGTGGATCAAAGGATGTATGGTTTTCCTTCGAGTCTTTCCCACGAGGCTTTCACACGAGGCTTTCCCACAGGGATGTACCACGTGCACACGTGGTTGGAGTCGATCCTCGGCTTGAACGTCAAGGCAGTGCAGGGAAAATAGGTTCCTCTGGAATGGACTGACACATCTGGGGGTCGCTTGGAATGGTGGCACGACCCTGGAGTTCCTCTCGCCTTTCCTGTGGAGAGTGCCTCCTTTTGAGATGCGACGGGAACGCCGGGAAATCTTTCCCTATGAAACAGGGAAAGGATCCCTCATCTCGAGCTAGGAGGCGGAAACGGGGCTCCCCTGGATGTGTGCGGGACCCCACGTGCTTCCTCTCGAGTGGAGACGGGTATGTCGGGGAACTTCTTGAGTTGAACCAAGGGTGTGAAGGACCCTTTGGAAGTTCCAGTGGTTAGATGTGATTAGCCTCGAGAAGCCTCAGCGGAAATGGGCCTCATCTCGCCTGGAGGGCAAAACCTCCTGGAATTTTTCGAGTTGCGGCAGGTGCTCTCGACTTACGACGGGGACCACAGGGACCCGCTCTGGTGGCCTCAGGAAAGGCCAGTCCCCATGCGAGTTCCTTGGGGGCCTCTCGGGATTCCTCTCCCGTCGATGCCGTGGCCTAAGACCTTGTGTGGTGTCGAGGCCGGAACCTGAGGTTTCCTCTCCAGTGCTGACATGGATCTTGGGGTACTTCTGGAGTCTCCCCAGGGGAGTCAGTCCTCGTCTCGAATGCGGGCATGCACTTGCGCTTTCCTCCAGATCGGTGGCAGCAGTGTCACGCAGTCCGCCGCGTGGATCAAAGGATCTATGGTTTTCCCTCGAGTCTTTCCCACGAGGCTTTCCCACGAGGCTTTCCCACAGGGCTGTCCCACGTGCACACGTGGTGGGAGTCGATCCTCGGCTTGAACGTCAAGGCAGTGCAGGGAAAACAGGTTCCTCTGGAATGGACTGACACATCTGGGGGTCTCTTGGAATGGTGGCACGACCCTGGAGTTCCTCTCGCCTTTCCTGTGGAGAGCGCCTCCTCTTGAGATGCGACGGGAACGCCGGGAATTCTTTCCCTACGAAACAGGGAAAGGATCCCACATCTCGAGCTAGGAGGCGGAAACGGGGCTCCCCTGGATGTGTGCGGGACCCTTGTGCTTCCTCTCGAGTGGAGACGGGTATGTCGGGGAACTTCTTGAGTTGCAGCAAGGGTGTGAAGGACCCTTTGAAAGTTCCAGTGGTTAGATGTGATTAGCCTCGAGAAGCCTCAGTGGAAATGGGCCTCATCTCGCCTGGAGGGCAAAATCTCCTGGATTTTCTCGAGTTGCGGCGGGTGCTCTCGACTTACGACGGGGACCTCAGGGACCCGCTCTGCTGGCCTCAGGAAAGGCCAGTCCCCATGCGAGTTCCTCGGGGCCTCTCGGGATTCCTCTCCCGTCGATGCCGGGGCCTAAGACCTTGTGTGGAGTCAGGGTCGGAACCTGAGGATTCCTCTCCAGTGCTGACATGGATCTTGGGGTACTTCTGGAGTCTCCCCAGGGGAGTCAGTCCTCGTCTCGAATGCGGGCATGCACTTGCGCTTTCCTCCAGAGCGGTAGCAGCAGTGTCACGCAGTCCGTCGCGTGGATCAAAGGATCTATGGTTTTCCCTCGAGTCTTTCCCACGAGGCTTTCCCACGAGGCTTTCCCACGAGGCTTTCCCACAGGGCTGTCCAACGTGCACACGTGGTGGGAGTCGATCATCGGCTTGAACGTCAAGGCAGTGCAGGGAAAAAAGGTTTCTCTGGAATGGACTGACACATCTGGGGGACTCCTGGAATGGTGGCACGACCCTGGAGTTCCTCTCGCCTTTCCTATGGAGAGCGCCTCCTCTTGAGATGCGACGGGTACGCCGGGAATTCTTTCCCTATGAAACAGGGAAAGGATCCCTCATCTCGAGCTAGGAGGCGGAAACGGGGCTCCCCTGGATGTGTGCGGGACCCCACGTGCTTCCTCTCGAGTGGAGATGGGTATGTCGGGGAACTTCTTGAGTTGCAGCAAGGATGTGAAGGACCCTTTGTAAGTTCCAGTGGTTAGATGTGATTAGCCTCGAGAAGCCTCAGCGGAAATGGGCCTCATCTTGCCTGGAGGGCAAAACCTCCTGGATTTTCTCGAGTTGCGGCAGGTGCTCTCGACTTACGACGGGGACCTCAGGGACCCGCTCTGGTGGCCTCAGGAACGGCCAGTCCCCATGCGAGTTCCTCGGGGGCCTCTCGGGATTCCTCTCCCGTCGATGCCGGGGCCTAAGATCTTGTGTGGATTCGGGGCCGGAACCTGAGGATTCCTGTCCAGTGCTGACATGGATCTTGGGGTACTTCTGGAGTCTCCCCAGGGGAGTCAGTCCTCGTCTCGAATGCGGGCATGCACTTGCGCTTTCCTCCAGAGCGGTAGCAGCAGTATCACGCAGTCCGCCGCGTGGATCAAAGGATCTATGGTTTTCCCTCGAGTCTTTCCCACGAGTCTTTCCCACGAGGCTTTCCCACAGGGCTGTCCCACGTGCACACGTGGTGGGAGTCGATCCTCGGCTTGAACGTCAAGGCAGTGCAGGGAAAACAGGATCCTCAGGAATGGACTGACACATCTGGGGGACTCTTGGAATGGTGGCACGACCCTGGAGTTCCTCTCGCCTTTCCTGTGGAGAGCGCCTCCTCTTGATATGCGACGGGAACGCCGGGAATTCTTTCCCTACGAAACAGGGAAAGGATCCCTCATCTCGAACTAGGAGGCGGAAACGGGGCTCCCCTAGATGTGTGCGGGACCCCACGTGCTTCCTCTCGAGTGGAGACGGGTATGTCGTGGAACTTCTTGAGTTGCAGCAAGGGTGTGAAGGACCCTTTGGAAGTTCCAGTGGTTAGATGTGATTGGCCTCGAGAAGCTTCAGCGGAAATGGGCCTCATCTCGCCTGGAGGGCAAAACCTCCTAGATTTTCTCGAGTTGCGGCAGGTGCTCTCGACTTACGACAGGGACCTCGGGGACCCGCTCTGGTGGCCTCAGGAAAGGCCAGTCCCCATGCGAGTTCCTCGGGGGCCTCTCGGGATTCCTCTCCCGTCGATTCCGGGGCCTAAGACCTTGTGTGGATTCGGGGCCGGAACCTGAGGATTCCTCTCAAGTGCTGATAAGGATATTGGGGTACTTCTGGAGTCTCCCCAGGGGAGTCAGTCCTCGTCTCGAATGCGGGCATGCACTTGCGCTTTCCTCCAGAGCAGTAGCAGCAGTTTCACGCAGTCCGCCGCGTGGATCAAAGGATCTATGGTTTTCCCTCGAGTCTTTCCCACGAGGCTTTCCCACGAGGCTTTCCCACAGGGCTGTCTCACGTGCACACGTGTTAGGAGTCGATCCTCGGCTTGAACGTCAAGGCAGTGCAGGGAAAACAGGTTCCTCTGGAATGGACTGACACATCTGGGGGTCTCTTGGAATGGTGCCACGACCCTGGAGTTCCTCTCGCCTTTCCTGTGGAGAGCTGCCTCCTCTTGAGATGCGACGGGAACGCCGGGAATTCTTTCCCTACTAAACAGGGAAAGGATCCCTCATCTCGAGCTAGGAGGCGGAAACGGGGCTCCCCTGGATGTGTGCGGGACACCACGTGCTTCCTATCGAGTGGAGACGGGTATGTCGGGGAACTTCTTGAGTTGCAGCAAGGGTGTGAAGGACCCTTTGGAAGTTCCAGTGGTTAGATGTGATTAGCCTCGAGAAGCCTCAGCGGAAATGGGCCTCATCTCGCCTGGAGGGCAAAATCTCCTAGATTTTCTCGAGTTGCGGCAGGTGCTCTCGACTTACGACGGGGACCTCAGGGACCCGCTCTGGAGTCCTCAGGAAAGGCCAGTCCCCATGCGAGTTCCTCCAGGGCATCTCGGGATTCCTCTCCCGTGGATGCCGGGGCCTAAGACCTTGTGTGGAGTCGGGGCCGGAACCTGAGGATTCCTCTCCAGTGCTGACATGGATCTTGGGGTACTTCTGGAGTTCCCCAGGGGAGTCAGTCCTCGTCTCGAATGCGGGCATGCACTTGCGCTTTCCTCCAGAGCGGTGGCAGCAGTGTCACGCAGTCCGCCGCATGGATCAAAGGATCTATGGTTTTCCCTCGAGTCTTTCCCACGAGGCTTTCCCACGAGGCTTTCCCACAGGGCTGTCCCACGTGCACACGTGGTGGGAGTCGATCCTCGGCTTGAACGTCAAGGCAGTGCAGGGAAAACAGGTTCCTCTGTAATGGAATGACACATCTGGGGGATTCGTGGAATGGTGGCACGACCCTGGAGTTCCTCTCGCCTTTCCTGTGGAGAGCGCCTCCTCTTGAGATGCGACGGGAACGCCGGGAATTCTTTCCCTACGAAACAGGGAAAGGATCCCTCACCTCGAGCTAGGAGGCGGAAACGGGGCTCCCCTGGATGTGTGCGGGACCCTCGTGCTTCCTCTCGAGTGGAGACGGGTATGTCGGGGAACTTCTTGAGTTGCAGCAAGGGTGTGAAGGACCCTTTGAAAGTTCCAGTGGTTAGATGTGATTAGCCTCGAGAAGCCTCAGCGGAAATGGGCCTCATCTCGGCTGGAGGGCAAAACCTCCTGGATTTTCTCGAGTTGCGGCAGGTGCCCTCGTCTTATGACGGGGACCTCACGGACCCGCTCTGGTGGCCTCAGGGAAGGCCAGTCCCCATGTGAGTTCCTCGGGGGCCTCTTGGGATTCCTCTCCTGTCGATGCCGGGGCCTAAGACCTTGTGTGGAGTCGGGGCCGGAACCTGAGGATTCCTCTCCAGTGCTGACATGGATCTTGGGCTACTTCTGGAGTCTCCCCAGGGGAGTCAGTCCTCGTCTCGAATGCGGGCATGCACTTGCGCTTTCCTCCAGAGCGGTAGCAGCAGTGTCACGCAGTCCGCCGCGTGGATTAAAGGATCTATGGTTTTCCCTCGAGTCTTTCCCAGGAGGCTTTCCCACGAGGCTTTCCCACAGGGCTGTCCCACGTGCACACGTGGTGGGAGTCGATCCTCGGCTTGAACGTCAAGGCAGTACAGGGAAAACAGGTTCCTCTGTAATGGACTGACCCATCTCGGGGACTCTTGGAATGGTGGCACGACCCTGGAGTTCCTCTCGCCTTTCCTGTGGAGAGCGCCTCCTCTTGAGATGCGACGGGAACGCCGGGAATTCTTTCCCTAGGAAACATGGAAAGGATCCCTCATCTCGAGCTAGGAGGCGGAAACGGGGCTCCCCTGGATGTGTGCGGGACCCCACGTGCTTCCTCTCGAGTGGAGACGGGTATGACGGGGAACTTCTTGAGTTGCAGCAAGGGTGTGAAGGACCCTTTGGAAGTTCCAGTGGTTAGATGTGATTAGCCTCTAGAAGCCTCAACGGAAATGGGCCTCATCTTGCCTGGAGGGCAAAACCTCCTGTATTTTCTCGAGTTGCGGCAGGTGCTCTCGACTTACGACGGGGACCTCAGGGACCCGCTCTGGTGGCCTCAGGAAAGGGCAGTCCCCATGCGAGTTCCTCGGGGGCCTCTCGGGATTCCTCTCCCGTCGATGCCGGGGCCTAAGACCTTGTGTGGATTCGGGTCGGAACCTGAGGATTCCTCTCCAGTGCTGACATGGATCTTGGGGTACTTCTGGAGTCTCCCCAGGGGAGTCAGTCCTCGTCTCGAATGCGGGCATGCACTTGCGCTTTCCTCCAGAGCGGTAGCAGCAGTGTCACGCAGTCCGCCGCGTGGATCAAAGGATGTATGGTTTTCCTTCGAGTCTTTCCCACGAGGCTTTCACACGAGGCTTTCCCACAGGGATGTACCACGTGCACACGTGGTTGGAGTCGATCCTCGGCTTGAACGTCAAGGCAGTGCAGGGAAAATAGGTTCCTCTGGAATGGACTGACACATCTGGGGGTCGCTTGGAATGGTGGCACGACCCTGGAGTTCCTCTCGCCTTTCCTGTGGAGAGTGCCTCCTTTTGAGATGCGACGGGAACGCCGGGAAATCTTTCCCTATGAAACAGGGAAAGGATCCCTCATCTCGAGCTAGGAGGCGGAAACGGGGCTCCCCTGGATGTGTGCGGGACCCCGTGTGCTTCCTCTCAAGTGGAGACGGGTATGTCGGGGAACTTCTTGAGTTGAACCAAGGGTGTGAAGGACCCTTTGGAAGTTCCAGTGGTTAGATGTGATTAGCCTCGAGAAGCCTCAGCGGAAATGGGCCTCATCTCGCCTGGAGGGCAAAACCTCCTGGAATTTTTCGAGTTGCGGCAGGTGCTCTCGACTTACGACGGGGACCACAGGGACCCGCTCTGGTGGCCTCAGGAAAGGCCAGTCCCCATGCGAGTTCCTTGGGGGCCTCTCGGGATTCCTCTCCCGTCGATGCCGTGGCCTAAGACCTTGTGTGGTGTCGAGGCCGGAACCTGAGGTTTCCTCTCCAGTGCTGACATGGATCTTGGGGTACTTCTGGAGTCTCCCCAGGGGAGTCAGTCCTCGTCTCGAATGCGGGCATGCACTTGCGCTTTCCTCCAGATCGGTGGCAGCAGTGTCACGCAGTCCGCCGCGTGGATCAAAGGATCTATGGTTTTCCCTCGAGTCTTTCCCACGAGGCTTTCCCACGAGGCTTTCCCACAGGGCTGTCCCACGTGCACACGTGGTGGGAGTCGATCCTCGGCTTGAACGTCAAGGCAGTGCAGGGAAAACAGGTTCCTCTGGAATGGACTGACACATCTGGGGGTCTCTTGGAATGGTGGCACGACCCTGGAGTTCCTCTCGCCTTTCCTGTGGAGAGCGCCTCCTCTTGAGATGCGACGGGAACGCCGGGAATTCTTTCCCTACGAAACAGGGAAAGGATCCCACATCTCGAGCTAGGAGGCGGAAACGGGGCTCCCCTGGATGTGTGCGGGACCCTTGTGCTTCCTCTCGAGTGGAGACGGGTATGTCGGGGAACTTCTTGAGTTGCAGCAAGGGTGTGAAGGACCCTTTGAAAGTTCCAGTGGTTAGATGTGATTAGCCTCGAGAAGCCTCAGTGGAAATGGGCCTCATCTCGCCTGGAGGGCAAAATCTCCTGGATTTTCTCGAGTTGCGGCGGGTGCTCTCGACTTACGACGGGGACCTCAGGGACCCGCTCTGCTGGCCTCAGGAAAGGCCAGTCCCCATGCGAGTTCCTCGGGGCCTCTCGGGATTCCTCTCCCGTCGATGCCGGGGCCTAAGACCTTGTGTGGAGTCGGGGTCGGAACCTGAGGATTCCTCTCCAGTGCTGACATGGATCTTGGGGTACTTCTGGAGTCTCCCCAGGGGAGTCAGTCCTCGTCTCGAATGCGGGCATGCACTTGCGCTTTCCTCCAGAGCGGTAGCAGCAGTGTCACGCAGTCCGTCGCGTGGATCAAAGGATCTATGGTTTTCCCTCGAGTCTTTCCCACGAGGCTTTCCCACGAGGCTTTCCCACAGGGCTGTCCCACGTGCACACGTGGTGGGAGTCGATCCTCGGCTTGAACGTCAAGGCAGTGCAGGGAAAACAGGTTCCTCTGGAATGGACTGACCCATCTGTGGGATTCGTGGAATGGTGGCACGACCCTGGAGTTCCTCTCGCCTTTCCTGTGGAGAGCGCCTCCTCTTGAGATGCGACGGGAACGCTGGGAATCCTTTCCCTACTAAACAGGGAAAGGATCCCTCATCTCGAGCTAGGAGGCGGAAACGGGGCTCCCCTGGATGTGTGCGGCACCCCACGTGCTTCCTCTCGAGTGGAGACGGGTATGTCGCGGAACTGCTTGAGTTGCAGCAAGGGTGTGAAGGACCCTTTGGAAGTTCCAGTGGTTAGATGTGATTAGCCTCGAGAAGCCTCAGCGGAAATGGGCCTCATCTGGCCTGGAGGGCAAAATCTCCTGGATTTTCTCGAGTTGCGGCAGGTGCTCTCGACTTACGACGGAGACCTCAGGGACCCGCTCTGGAGTCCTCAGGAAAGGCCAGGCCCCATGCGAGTTCCTCCAAGGCCTCTCGGGATTCCTCTCCCGTGGATGCCGGGGCCTAAGACCTTGTGTGGAGTCGGGGACGGAACCTGAGGATTCCTCTCCAGTGCTGACATGGATCTTGGGGTACTTCTGGAGTCTCCCCAGGGGAGTCAGTCCTCGTCTCGAATGCGGGCATGCACTTGCGCTTTCCTCCAGGGCGGTAGCAGCAGTGTCACACAGTCCGCCGCGTGGATCAAAGGATCTATGGTTTTCCCTCGAGTCTTTCCCACGAGGCTTTCCCACGAGGCTTTCCCACAGGGCTGTCCAACGTGCACACGTGGTGGGAGTCGATCATCGGCTTGAACGTCAAGGCAGTGCAGGGAAAAAAGGTTTCTCTGGAATGGACTGACACATCTGGGGGACTCCTGGAATGGTGGCACGACCCTGGAGTTCCTCTCGCCTTTCCTATGGAGAGTGCCTCCTCTTGAGATGCGACGGGTACGCCGGGAATTCTTTCCCTATGAAACAGGGAAAGGATCCCTCATCTCGAGCTAGGAGGCGGAAACGGGGCTCCCCTGGATGTGTGCGGGACCCCACGTGCTTCCTCTCGAGTGGAGATGGGTATGTCGGGGAACTTCTTGAGTTGCAGCAAGGATGTGAAGGACCCTTTGTAAGTTCCAGTGGTTAGATGTGATTAGCCTCGAGAAGCCTCAGCGGAAATGGGCCTCATCTTGCCTGGAGGGCAAAACCTCCTGGATTTTCTCGAGTTGCGGCAGGTGCTCTCGACTTACGACGGGGACCTCAGGGACCCGCTCTGGTGGCCTCAGGAAAGGCCAGTCCCCATGCGAGTTCCTCGGGGGCCTCTCGGGATTCCTCTCCCGTCGATGCCGGGGCCTAAGACCTTGTGTGGAGTCGGGGCTGGAACCTGCGGATTCCTCTCCAGTGCTGACATGGATCTTGGGCTACTTCTGGAGTCTCCCCAGGGGAGTCAGTCCTCGTCTCGAATGCGGGCATGCACTTGCGCTTTCCTCCAGAGCGGTAGCAGCAGTGTCACGCAGTCCTCCGCGTGGATCAAAGGATCTATGGTTTTCCCTCGAGTCTTTCCCACGAGGCTTTCCCACGAGGCTTTCCCACAGGGCTGTCCCACGTGCACACGTGGTGGGAGTCGATCCTCGGCTTGAACGTCAAGGCAGTGCAGGGAAAACAGGTTCCTCTGGAATGGACTGACCCATCTGGGGGACTCTTGTAATGGTGGCACGACGCTGGAGTTCCTCTCGACTTTCCTGTGGAGAGCGCCTCCTCTTGAGATGCGACGGGAACGCCGGGAATTCTTTCCCTACGAAACAGGGATAGGATCCCTCATCTCGAACTAGGAGGCGGAAACGGGGCTCCCCTGGATGTGTGCGGCACCCCACGTGCTTCCTCTCGAGTGGAGACGGGTATGTCGCGGAACTGCTTGAGTTGCAGCAAGGGTGTGAAGGACCCTTTGGAAGTTCCAGTGGTTAGATGTGATTAGCCTCGAGAAGCCTCAGCGGAAATGGGCCTCATCTCGCCTGGAGGGCAACACCTCGTGGATTTTCTCGAGTTGCGGCAGGTGCTCTCGACTTACGACGGGGACCTCAGGGACCCGCTCTGGTGGCCTCAGGAACGGCCAGTCCCCATGCGAGTTCCTCGGGGGCCCCTCGGGATTCCTCTCCCGTCGATGCCGGGGCCTAAGATCTTGTGTGGATTCGGGGCCGGAACCTGAGGATTCCTGTCCAGTGCTGACATGGATCTTGGGGTACTTCTGGAGTCTCCCCAGGGGAGTCAGTCCTCGTCTCGAATGCGGGCATGCACTTGCGCTTTCCTCCAGAGCGGTAGCAGCAGTATCACGCAGTCCGCCGCGTGGATCAAAGGATCTATGGTTTTCCCTCGAGTCTTTCCCACGAGTCTTTCCCACGAGGCTTTCCCACAGGGCTGTCCCACGTGCACACGTGGTGGGAGTTGATCCTCGGCTTGAACGTCAAGGCAGTGCAGGGAAACAGGTTCCTCTGGAATGGACTGACAGATCAGGGGGTCTCTTGGAATGCTGGCAAGACCCTGGAGTTCCTCTCCCCTTTCCTGTGGAGAGCGCCTCCTCTTGAGATGCGACGGGAACGCCGGGAATTCTTTCCCTACGAAACAGGGAAAGGATCCCTCATCTCGAGCTAGGAGGCGGAAACGGGGCTCCCCTGGATGTCTGCGGGACCCCATGTGCTTCCTCTCGAGTGGAGACGGCTATGTCGCGGAACTGCTTGAGTTGCAGCAAGGGTGTGAAGGACCCTTTGGAAGTTCCAGTGGTAAGATGTGATTAGCCTCGAGAAGCCTCAACGGAAATGGGCCTCATCTCGCCTGGAGGGCAAAACCTCGTGGAATTTCTCGAGTTGCGGCAGGTGCTCTCGACTTACGACGGGGACCTCAGGGACCCGCACTGGTGGCCTCAGGAAAGGCCAGTCCCCATGCGAGTTCTTCGGGGGCCTCTCGGGATTCCTCTCCCTTCGATGCCGGGGCCTAAGACCTTGTGTGGAGTCGAGGCTGGAACCTGAGGATTCCTCTCCAGTGCTGACATGGATCTTGGGGTACTTCTGGAGTCTCCCCAGGGGAGTCAGTCCTCGTCTCGAATGCGGGCATGCACTTGCGCTTTCCTCCAGAGCGGTGGCAGCAGTGTCACGCAGTCCGCCGCGTGGATCAAAGGATCTATGGTTTTCCCTCGAGTCTTTCCCACGAGGCTTTCCCACGAGGCTTTCCCACAGGGCTGTCCCACGTGCACACGTGGTGGGAGTCGATCCTCGGCTTGAATGTCAAGGCAGTGCAGGGAAAACAGGTTCCTCTGAAATGGACTGACACATCTGGGGGATTCATGGAATGGTGGCACGACCCTGGAGTTCCTCTCGCCTTTCCTGTGGAGAGGGCCTCCTCTTGAGATGCGACGGGAACGCCGGGAATCTTTCCCTACAAAACAGGGAAAGGATCCCTCATCTCGAGCTAGGAGGCGGAAACGGAGCTCCCCTCGATGTGTGCGGGACCCTCGTGCTTCCTCTCGACTGGAGACGGGTATGTCGGGGAACTTCTTGAGTTGCAGCAAGGGTGTGAAGGACCCTTTGAAAATTCCAGTGGTTAGATGTGATTAGCCTCGAGAAGCTTCAGCGGAATTGGGCCTCATCTCGGCTGGAGGGCAAAACCTCCTGGATTTTCTCGAGTTACGGCAGGTGCTCTCGACTTACGACGGGGACCTCAGGGACCCGCTCTGGTGGCCTCAGGAAAGGCCAGTCCCCATGCGATTTCCTCGGGGGCCTCTCGGATTCCTCTCCCGTCGATGCCGGGGCCTAAGACCTTGTTTGGAGTCGGGGCCGGAACCTGAGGTTTCCTCTCCAGTGCTGACATGGATCTTGGGGTACTTCTGGAGTCTCCCCAGGGGAGTCAGTCCTCGTCTCGAATGCGGTCATGCACTTGCGCTTTCCTCAAGAGCGGTAGCAGCAGTGTCACGCAGTCCGCCGCGTGGAACAAAGGATCTATGGTTTTCCCTCGAGTCTTTCCCCCGAGGCTTTCCCACAGGGCTGTCCCACGTGCACTCGTGGTGGGAATCGAACCTAGGCTTGAACGTCAAGGCAGTGCAGGGAAAACAGGTTCCTCTGGAATGGACTGACCCATCTGGGGGACTCTTGGAATGGTGGCACGACCCTGGTGTTACTCTCGTCTTTCCTGTAGAGAGCGCCTCCTCTTGAGATGCGACGGGAACGCCGGGAATTCTTTCCCTACGAAACAGGGAAAAGATTCCTCATCTCGAGCTAGGAGGCGGAAACGGGGCTCCCCTGGATGTGTGCGGGACCCCACGTGCTTCCTCTCGAGTGGAGACGGGTATGTCGCGGAACTGCTTGAGTTGCAGCAAGAGTGTGAAGGACCCTTTGGAAGTTCCAGTGGTTAGATGTGATTAGCCTCGAGAAGCCTCAGCGGAAATGGGCCTCATCTCGCCTGGAGGGCAAAACCTCCTGGATTTTCTCGAGTTGCGGCAGGTGCTCTCGACTTACGACGGGTCCTCAGGGACCCGCTCTGGAGGCCTCAGGAAAGGCCAGTCCCCATGCGAGTTCCTTGGGGGCCTCTCGGGATTCCTCTCCCGTCGATGCCGGGGCCTAGGACCTTGTGTGGAATCGGGGCCGGAACCTGAGGATTCCTCTTCAGTGCTGACATGGATCTTGGGGTACTTCTGGAGTCTCCCCAGGGGAGTCAGTCCTCGTCTCGAATGCGGGCATGCACTTGCGCTTTCCTCCAGAGCGGTAGCAGCAGTGTCACGCAGTCCGCCGCGTGGATCAAAGGATCTATGGTTTTCCCTCGAGACTTTCCCAGGAGGCTTTCCAACGTGGCTTTCCCTCAGGGCTGTCCCACGTGCACACGTGGTGGGAGTCGATCCTCGGCTTGAACGTCAAGGCAGTACAGGGAAAACAGGTACCTCTGGAATGGACTGACACATCTAGGGTCTCTTGGAATGGTGGCACGACCCTGGAGTTCCTCTCGCCTTTCCTGTGGAGAGCGCCTCCTCTTGAGATGCGACGGGAACGCCGGGAATTCTTTCCCTATGAAACAGGGAAAGGATCCCACATCTCGAGCTAGGAGGCGGAAACGGGGCTCCCCTGGATGTGTGCGGGACCCTCGTGCTTCCTCTCGAGTGGAGACGGGTATGTCGGGGAACTTCTTGAGTTGCAGCAAGGGTGTGAAGGACCCTTTGGAAGTTCCAGTGGTCAGATGTGATTAGCCTCGAGAAGCCTCAGCGGAAATGGGCCTCATCTCACCTGGAGGGCAAAACCTCCTGGATTTTCTCGAGTTGCGGCAGGTGCTCTCGAGTTACGACGGGGACCTCAGGGACCCGCTCTGGTGGCCTCAGCAAAGGCCAGTCCCCATGCGAGTTCCTCGGGGGCCTCTCGGGATTCCTCTCCCGTCGATGCCGGGGCCTAAGTCCTTGTGTGGAGTCGGGGCCGGAACCTGAGGATTCCTCTCCAGTGCTGACATGGATCTTGGGGTAATTCTGGAGTCTCCCCAGGGGAGTCAGTCCTCGTCTCGAATGCCGGCATGCACTTGCGCTTTCCTCCAGAGTGGTAGCAGCAGTGTCACGCAGTCCGCCGCGTGGATCAAAGGATCTATGGTTTTCCCTCGAGTCTTTCCCGCGAGGCTTTCCCACGAGGCTTTCCCACAGGGCTGTCCCACGTTCACACGTGGTGGGAGTCGATCCTCGGCTTGAACATCAATGCAGTGCAGGGAAAACAGGTTCCTCTGGAATGGACTGACACATCTGGGGGACTCGTGGAATGGTGGCACGACCCTGGAGTTCCTCTCGCCTTTCCTGTGGAGAGTGCCTCCTCTTGAGATGCGACGGGAACGCCGGGAATTCTTTCCCTACGAAACAGGGAAAGGATCCCTCATCTCGAGCTAGGAGGCGGAAACGGGGCTCCCCTGGATGTGTGCGGGACCCTCGTGCTTCCTCTCGAGTGGAGACGGGTATGTCGGGGAACTTCTTGAGTTGCAGCAAGGGTGTGAGGACCCTTTGAAAGTTCCAGTGGTTAGATGTGATTAGCCTCGAGAAGCCTCAGCGGAAATGGGCCTCATCTCGCCTGGAGGGCAAAACCTCCTGGATTTTCTCGAGTTGCGGCAGGTGCTCTCGACTTACGACGGGGACCTCAGGGACCCGCTCTGGAGGCCTCAGGAAAGGCCAGTCCCCATGCGAGTTCCTCGGGGGCCTCTCGGGATTCCTCTCCCGTCGATGCCGGGGCCTAAGACCTTGTGTGGAGTCGGGGCCGGAACCTGAGGATTCCTCTCCAGTGCTGACATGGATCTTGGGGTACTTCTGGAGTCTCCCCAGGGGAGTCAGTCCTCGTCTCGAATGCGGGCATGCACTTGCGCTTTCCTCCAGAGCGGTAGCAGCAGTGTCACGCAGTCCGCCGCGTGGATCAAAGGATCCATGGTTTTCACTCGAGTCTTTCCCACGAGGCTTTCCGACGAGGCTTCTCCACAGGGCTGTCCCACGTGCACACGTGGTGGGAGTCGATTATCGGCTTCAACGTCAAGGCAGTGCAGGGAAAACAGGTTCCTCTGGAATGGACTGACCCATCTGGGCGACTCTTGGAATGGTGGCACGACCCTGGAGTTCCTCTCGCCTTTCCTGTGGAGAGCGCCTCCTCTTGAGATGCGACGGGAACGCCGGGAATTCTTTCCCTACGAAACAGGGAAAGGATCCCTCATCTCGAGCTAGGAGGCGGATACGGGGCTCCCTTGGATGTGTGCGGGACCCCACGTGCTTCCTCTCGAGTGGAGACGGGTATGTCGCGGAACTGCTTGAGTTGCAGCAAGGGTGTGAAGGACCCTTTGGAAGTTCCAGTGGTTAGATGTGATTAGCCTCGAGAAGCCTCAGCGGAAATGGGCCTCATCTCGCCTGGAGGGCAAAACCTCCTGGATTTTCTCGAGTTGCGGCAGGTGCTCTCGACTTACGACGGGGACCTCAGGGACCCGCTCTGGTGGCCTCAGGAAAGGCCAGTCCCCATGCGAGTTCCTCGGGGGCCTATCGGGATTCCTCTCCCGTCGATGCCGGGGCTTAAGACCTTGTGTGGAGTCGAGGCCGGAACCTGAGGATTCCTCTCCAGTGCTGACATGGATCTTGGGCTACTTCTGGAGTCTCCCCAGGGGAGTCAGTCCTCGTCTCGAATGCGGGCATGCACTTGCGCTTTCCTCCAGAGCGGTAGCAGCAGTGTCACGCAGTCCGCCGCGTGGATCAAAGGATCTATGGTTTTCCCTCGAGTCTTTCCCACGAGGCTTTCCCACGAGGCTTTCCCACAGGGCTGTCCCACGTGCACACGTGGTGGGAGTCGATCCTCGGCTTGAACGTCAAGGCAGTGCAGGGAAAACAGGTTCCTCTGTAATGGACTGACACATCTGGGGGACTTGTGGAATGGTGGCACGACCCTGGAGTTCCTCTCGCCTTTCCTGTGGAGAGCACCTCCTCTTGAGATGCGACGGGAACGCATGAATTCTTTCCCTACGAAACAGGGAAAGGATCCCTCATCTCGAGCTAGGAGGATGATACGGGGCTCCCCTGGATGTGTGCGGGACCCTCGTGCTTCCTCTCGAGTGGAGACGGGTATGTCGGGGAACTTCTTGAGTTGCAGCAAGGGTGTGAAGGACCCTTTGAAAGTTCCAGTGGTTAGATGTGATTAGCCTCGTGAAGCCTCAGCGGAAATGGGCCTCATCTCGCCTGGAGGGCAACACCTCGTGGATTTTCTCGAGTTGCGGCAGGTGCTCTCGACTTACGACGGGGACCTCAGGGACCCGCTCTGGTGGCCTCAGGAACGGCCAGTCCCCATGCGAGTTCCTCGGGGGCCTCTCGGGATTCCTCTCCCGTCGATGCCGGGGCCTAAGATCTTGTGTGGATTCGGGGCCGGAACCTGAGGATTCCTGTCCAGTGCTGACATGGATCTTGGGGTACTTCTGGAGTCTCCCCAGGGGAGTCAGTCCTCGTCTCGAATGCGGGCATGCACTTGCGCTTTCCTCCAGAGCGGTAGCAGCAGTATCACGCAGTCCGCCGCGTGGATCAAAGGATCTATGGTTTTCCCTCGAGTCTTTCCCACGAGGCTTTCCCACGAGGCTTTCCCACAGGGCTGTCCCACGTGCACACGTGGTGGGAGTTGATCCTCGGCTTGAACGTCAAGGCAGTGCAGGGAAACAGGTTCCTCTGGAATGGACTGACAGATCAGGGGGTCTCTTGGAATGCTGGCAAGACCCTGGAGTTCCTCTCCCCTTTCCTGTGGAGAGCGCCTCCTCTTGAGATGCGACGGGAACGCCGGGAATTCTTTCCCTACGAAACAGGGAAAGGATCCCTCATCTCGAGCTAGGAGGCGGAAACGGGGCTCCCCTGGATGTCTGCGGGACCCCATGTGCTTCCTCTCGAGTGGAGACGGGTATGTCGCGGAACTGCTTGAGTTGCAGCAAGGGTGTGAAGGACCCTTTGGAAGTTCCAGTGGTAAGATGTGATTAGCCTCGAGAAGCCTCAACGGAAATGGGCCTCATCTCGCCTGGAGGGCAAAACCTCGTGGAATTTCTCGAGTTGCGGCAGGTGCTCTCGACTTACGACGGGGACCTCAGGGACCCGCACTGGTGGCCTCAGGAAAGGCCAGTCCCCATGCGAGTTCTTCGGGGGCCTCTCGGGATTCCTCTCCCTTCGATGCCGGGGCCTAAGACCTTGTGTGGAGTCGAGGCTGGAACCTGAGGATTCCTCTCCAGTGCTGACATGGATCTTGGGGTACTTCTGGAGTCTCCCCAGGGGAGTCAGTCCTCGTCTCGAATGCGGGCATGCACTTGCGCTTCCCTCCAGTGCGGTAGGAGCAGTGTCACGAATTCTGCATCGTGGATCAAAGGATCTATAGTTTTCCCTCGAGTCTTTCCCACGAGGCTTTCCCACGAGGCGTTCCCCCAGGGATGTCCCACGTGCACACGTGGTGGGAGTCGATCCTCGGCTTGAACGTCAAGGCAGTGCAGGAAAAACAGTTTCCTCTGGAATGGACTGACACATCTGGGGGACTCTTGGAATGGTGACATGACCCTGGAGTTCCTCTCGCCATTCCTGTGGAGAGCAAATCCTCTTGAGATGCGACGGGAACGCCGGGAATTCTTTCCCTACGAAACAGGGAAAGGATCCCTCATCTCGAGCTAGGAGGCGGAAACGGGGCTCCCCTGGATGTGTGCGGGACCCTCGTTCTTTCTCTCGAGTGGAGACGGCTATGTCGGGGAACTTCTTGAGTTGCAGCAAGGGTGTGAAGGACCCTTTGGAAGTTCCAGTGGTTAGATGTGATTAGCCTCGAGAACCTCAGCGGAAATGGGCCTCATCTCGCCTGGAGGGCAAAACCTCCTGGATTTTCCCGAGTTGCGGCAGGTGCACTCGACTTACGACGGGGACCTCAGGGACCCGCTCTGGTGGCCTCAGGAAAGGCCGGTCCCCATGCGAGTTCCTCGGGGGCCTCTCGGGATTCCTCTCCCGTCGATGCCGGGGCCTAAGACCTTGTGTGGAGTCGGGGCCGGAACCTGAGGATTCCTCTCCAGTGCTGACATGGATCTTGGGCTATTTCTGGAGTCTCCCCAGGGGAGTCAGTCCTCGTCTCGAATGCGGGCATGCACTTGCGCTTTCCTCCAGAGCGGTAGCAGCAGTGTCACGCAGTCCGCCGCGTGGATCAAAGGATCTATGGTTTTCCCTCGAGTCTTTCCCACGAGGCTTTCCCACGAGGCTTTCCCACAGGGCTGTCCCACGTGCACACGTGGTGGGAGTCGATCCTCGGCTTGAACGTCAAGGCAGTGCAGGGAAAACAGGTTCCTCTGTAATGGACTGACACATCTGGGGGACTCTTGGAATGGTGGCAAGACCCTGGAGTTCCTCTCGCCTTTCCTGTGGAGAGCGCCTCCTCTTGAGATGTGACGGGAACGCCGGGAATTCTTTCCCTACGAAACAGGGAAAGGATCCCTCATCTCGAGCTAGGAGGCGGAAACGGGGCTACCCTGGATGTGTGCGGGACCCTCGTGCTTCCTCTCGAGTGGAGACGGGTATGTCGGGGAACTTCTTGAGTTGCAGCAAGGGTGTGAAGGACCCTTTGAAAGTTCCAGTGGTTAGATGTGATTAGCCTCGTGAAGCCTCAGCGGAAATGGGCCTCATCTCGCCTGGAGGGCAACACCTCGTGGATTTTCTCGAGTTGCGGCAGGTGCTCTCGACTTACGACGGGGACCTCAGGGACCCGCTCTGGTGGCCTCAGGAACGGCCAGTCCCCATGCGAGTTCCTCGGGGGCCTCTCGGGATTCCTCTCCCGTCGATGCCGGGGCCTAAGATCTTGTGTGGATTCGGGGCCGGAACCTGAGGATTCCTGTCCAGTGCTGACATGGATCTTGGGGTACTTCTGGAGTCTCCCCAGGGGAGTCAGTCCTCGTCTCGAATGCGGGCATGCACTTGCGCTTTCCTCCAGAGCGGTAGCAGCAGTGTCACGCAGTCCGCCGCGTGGATCAAAGGATCTATGGTTTTCCCTCGAGTCTTTCCCACGAGGCTTTCCCACGAGGCTTTCCCACAGGGCTGTCCCACGTGCACACGTGGTGGGAGTCGATCCTCGGCTTGAACGTCAAGGCAGTGCAGGGAAAACAGGTTCCTCTGTAATGGACTGACACATCTGGGGGACTCTTGGAATGGTGGCAAGACCCTGGAGTTCCTCTCGCCTTTCCTGTGGAGAGCGCCTCCTCTTGAGATGTGACGGGAACGCCGGGAATTCTTTCCCTACGAAACAGGGAAAGGATCCCTCATCTCGAGCTAGGAGGCGGAAACGGGGCTACCCTGGATGTGTGCGGGACCCTCGTGCTTCCTCTCGAGTGGAGACGGGTATGTCGGGGAACTTCTTGAGTTGCAGCAAGTGTGTGAAGGACCCTTTGAAAGTTCCAGTGGTTAGATGTGATTAGCCTCGTGAAGCCTCAGCGGAAATGGGCCTCATCTCGCCTGGAGGGCAACACCTCGTGGATTTTCTCGAGTTGCGGCAGGTGCTCTCGACTTACGACGGGGACCTCAGGGACCCGCTCTGGTGGCCTCAGGAACGGCCAGTCCCCATGCGAGTTCCTCGGGGGCCTCTCGGGATTCCTCTCCCGTCGATGCCGGGGCCTAAGATCTTGTGTGGATTCGGGGCCGGAACCTGAGGATTCCTGTCCAGTGCTGACATGGATCTTGGGGTACTTCTGGAGTCTCCCCAGGGGAGTCAGTCCTCGTCTCGAATGCGGGCATGCACTTGCGCTTTCCTCCAGAGCGGTAGCAGCAGTGTCACGCAGTCCGCCGCGTGGATCAAAGGATCTATGGTTTTCCCTCGAGTCTTTCCCACGAGGCTTTCCCACGAGGCTTTCCCACAGGGCTGTCCCACGTGCACACGTGGTGGGAGTCGATTATCGGCTTCAACGTCAAGGCAGTGCAGGGAAAACAGGTTCCTCTGGAATGGACTGACCCATCTGGGCGACTCTTGGAATGGTGGCACGACCCTGGAGTTCCTCTCGCCTTTCCTGTGGAGAGTGCCTCCTCTTGAGATGCGACGGGAACGCCGGGAATTCTTTCCCTACGAAACAGGGAAAGGATCCCTCATCTCGAGCTAGGAGGCGGAAACGGGGCTCCCCTGGATGTGTGCGGGACCCTCGTGCTTCCTCTCGAGTGGAGACGGGTATGTCGGGGAACTTCTTGAGTTGCAGCAAGGGTGTGAGGACCCTTTGAAAGTTCCAGTGGTTAGATGTGATTAGCCTCGAGAAGCCTCAGCGGAAATGGGCCTCATCTCGCCTGGAGGGCAAAACCTCCTGGATTTTCTCGAGTTGCGGCAGGTGCTCTCGACTTACGACGGGGACCTCAGGGACCCGCTCTGGAGGCCTCAGGAAAGGCCAGTCCCCATGCGAGTTCCTCGGGGGCCTCTCGGGATTCCTCTCCCGTCGATGCCGAGGCCTAAGACCTTGTGTGGAGTCGGGGCCGGAACCTGAGGATTCCTCTCCAGTGCTGACATGGATCTTGGGGTACTTCTGGAGTCTCCCCAGGGGAGTCAGTCCTCGTCTCGAATGCGGGCATGCACTTGCGCTTTCCTCCAGAGCGGTAGCAGCAGTGTCACGCAGTCCGCCGCGTGGATCAAAGGATCCATGGTTTTCACTCGAGTCTTTCCCACGAGGCTTTCCGACGAGGCTTCTCCACAGGGCTGTCCCACGTGCACACGTGGTGGGAGTCGATCCTCGGCTTGAACGTCAAGGCAGTGCAGGGAAAACAGGTTCCTCTGGAATGGACTGACCCATCTGGGCGACTCTTGGAATGGTGGCACGACCCTGGAGTTCCTCTCGCCTTTCCTGTGGAGAGCGCCTCCTCTTGAGATGCGACGGGAACGCCGGGAATTCTTTCCCTACGAAACAGGGAAAGGATCCCTCATCTCGAGCTAGGAGGCGGATACGGGGCTCCCTTGGATGTGTGCGGGACCCCACGTGCTTCCTCTCGAGTGGAGACGGGTATGTCGCGGAACTGCTTGAGTTGCAGCAAGGGTGTGAAGGACCCTTTGGAAGTTCCAGTGGTTAGATGTGATTAGCCTCGAGAAGCCTCAGCGGAAATGGGCCTCATCTCGCCTGGAGGGCAAAACCTCCTGGATTTTCTCGAGTTGCGGCAGGTGCTCTCGACTTACGACGGGGACCTCAGGGACCCGCTCTGGTGGCCTCAGGAATGGCCAGTCCCCATGCGAGTTCCTCGGGGGCCTATCGGGATTCCTCTCCCGTCGATGCCGGGGCTTAAGACCTTGTGTGGAGTCGAGGCCGGAACCTGAGGATTCCTCTCCAGTGCTGACATGGATCTTGGGCTACTTCTGGAGTCTCCCCAGGGGAGTCAGTCCTCGTCTCGAATGCGGGCATTCACTTGCGCTTTCCTCCAGAGCGGTAGCAGCAGTGTCACGCAGTCCGCCGCGTGGATCAAAGGATCTATGGTTTTCCCTCGAGTCTTTCCCACGAGGCTTTCCCACGAGGCTTTCCCACAGGGCTGTCCCACGTGCACACGTGGTGGGAGTCGATCCTCGGCTTGAACGTCAAGGCAGTGCAGGGAAAACAGGTTCCTCTGTAATGGACTGACACATCTGGGGGACTTGTGGAATGGTGGCACGACCCTGGAGTTCCTCTCGCCTTTCCTGTGGAGAGCACCTCCTCTTGATATGCGACGGGAACGCAGGGAATTCTTTCCCTACGAAACAGGGAAAGGATCCCTCATCTCGAGCTAGGAGGATGATACGGGGCTCCCCTGGATGTGTGCGGGACCCTCGTGCTTCCTCTCGAGTGGAGACGGGTATGTCGGGGAACTTCTTGAGTTGCAGCAAGGGTGTGAAGGACCCTTTGAAAGTTCCAGTGGTTAGATGTGATTAGCCTCGTGAAGCCTCAGCGGAAATGGGCCTCATCTCGCCTGGAGGGCAACACCTCGTGGATTTTCTCGAGTTGCGGCAGGTGCTCTCGACTTACGACGGGGACCTCAGGGACCCGCTCTGGTGGCCTCAGGAACGGCCAGTCCCCATGCGAGTTCCTCGGGGGCCTCTCGGGATTCCTCTCCCGTCGATGCCGGGGCCTAAGATCTTGTGTGGATTCGGGGCCGGAACCTGAGGATTCCTGTCCAGTGCTGACATGGATCTTGGGGTACTTCTGGAGTCTCCCCAGGGGAGTCAGTCCTCGTCTCGAATGCGGGCATGCACTTGCGCTTTCCTCCAGAGCGGTAGCAGCAGTATCACGCAGTCCGCCGCGTGGATCAAAGGATCTATGGTTTTCCCTCGAGTCTTTCCCACGAGGCTTTCCCACGAGGCTTTCCCACAGGGCTGTCCCACGTGCACACGTGGTGGGAGTTGATCCTCGGCTTGAACGTCAAGGCAGTGCAGGGAAACAGGTTCCTCTGGAATGGACTGACAGATCAGGGGGTCTCTTGGAATGCTGGCAAGACCCTGGAGTTCCTCTCCCCTTTCCTGTGGAGAGCGCCTCCTCTTGAGATGCGACGGGAACGCCGGGAATTCTTTCCCTACGAAACAGGGAAAGGATCCCTCATCTCGAGCTAGGAGGCGGAAACGGGGCTCCCCTGGATGTCTGCGGGACCCCATGTGCTTCCTCTCGAGTGGAGACGGGTATGTCGCGGAACTGCTTGAGTTGCAGCAAGGGTGTGAAGGACCCTTTGGAAGTTCCAGTGGTAAGATGTGATTAGCCTCGAGAAGCCTCAACGGAAATGGGCCTCATCTCGCCTGGAGGGCAAAACCTCGTGGAATTTCTCGAGTTGCGGCAGGTGCTCTCGACTTACGACGGGGACCTCAGGGACCCGCACTGGTGGCCTCAGGAAAGGCCAGTCCCCATGCGAGTTCTTCGGGGGCCTCTCGGGATTCCTCTCCCTTCGATGCCGGGGCCTAAGACCTTGTGTGGAGTCGAGGCTGGAACCTGAGGATTCCTCTCCAGTGCTGACATGGATCTTGGGGTACTTCTGGAGTCTCCCCAGGGGAGTCAGTCCTCGTCTCGAATGCGGGCATGCACTTGCGCTTCCCTCCAGTGCGGTAGGAGCAGTGTCACGAATTCTGCATCGTGGATCAAAGGATCTATAGTTTTCCCTCGAGTCTTTCCCACGAGGCTTTCCCACGAGGCGTTCCCCCAGGGATGTCCCACGTGCACACGTGGTGGGAGTCGATCCTCGGCTTGAACGTCAAGGCAGTGCAGGAAAAACAGTTTCCTCTGGAATGGACTGACACATCTGGGGGACTCTTGGAATGGTGACATGACCCTGGAGTTCCTCTCGCCATTCCTGTGGAGAGCAAATCCTCTTGAGATGCGACGGGAACGCCGGGAATTCTTTCCCTACGAAACAGGGAAAGGATCCCTCATCTCGAGCTAGGAGGCGGAAACGGGGCTCCCCTGGATGTGTGCGGGACCCTCGTTCTTTCTCTCGAGTGGAGACGGCTATGTCGGGGAACTTCTTGAGTTGCAGCAAGGGTGTGAAGGACCCTTTGGAAGTTCCAGTGGTTAGATGTGATTAGCCTCGAGAACCTCAGCGGAAATGGGCCTCATCTCGCCTGGAGGGCAAAACCTCCTGGATTTTCCCGAGTTGCGGCAGGTGCACTCGACATACGACGGGGACCTCAGGGACCCGCTCTGGTGGCCTCAGGAAAGGCCGGTCCCCATGCGAGTTCCTCGGGGGCCTCTCGGGATTCCTCTCCCGTCGATGCCGGGGCCTAAGACCTTGTGTGGAGTCGGGGCCGGAACCTGAGGATTCCTCTCCAGTGCTGACATGGATCTTGGGCTATTTCTGGAGTCTCCCCAGGGGAGTCAGTCCTCGTCTCGAATGCGGGCATGCACTTGCGCTTTCCTCCAGAGCGGTAGCAGCAGTGTCACGCAGTCCGCCGCGTGGATCAAAGGATCTATGGTTTTCCCTCGAGTCTTTCCCACGAGGCTTTCCCACGAGGCTTTCCCACAGGGCTGTCCCACGTGCACACGTGGTGGGAGTCGATCCTCGGCTTGAACGTCAAGGCAGTGCAGGGAAAACAGGTTCCTCTGTAATGGACTGACACATCTGGGGGACTCTTGGAATGGTGGCAAGACCCTGGAGTTCCTCTCGCCTTTCCTGTGGAGAGCGCCTCCTCTTGAGATGTGACGGGAACGCCGGGAATTCTTTCCCTACGAAACAGGGAAAGGATCCCTCATCTCGAGCTAGGAGGCGGAAACGGGGCTACCCTGGATGTGTGCGGGACCCTCGTGCTTCCTCTCGAGTGGAGACGGGTATGTCGGGGAACTTCTTGAGTTGCAGCAAGGGTGTGAAGGACCCTTTGAAAGTTCCAGTGGTTAGATGTGATTAGCCTCGTGAAGCCTCAGCGGAAATGGGCCTCATCTCGCCTGGAGGGCAACACCTCGTGGATTTTCTCGAGTTGCGGCAGGTGCTCTCGACTTACGACGGGGACCTCAGGGACCCGCTCTGGTGGCCTCAGGAACGGCCAGTCCCCATGCGAGTTCCTCGGGGGCCTCTCGGGATTCCTCTCCCGTCGATGCCGGGGCCTAAGATCTTGTGTGGATTCGGGGCCGGAACCTGAGGATTCCTGTCCAGTGCTGACATGGATCTTGGGGTACTTCTGGAGTCTCCCCAGGGGAGTCAGTCCTCGTCTCGAATGCGGGCATGCACTTGCGCTTTCCTCCAGAGCGGTAGCAGCAGTATCACGCAGTCCGCCGCGTGGATCAAAGGATCTATGGTTTTCCCTCGAGTCTTTCCCATGAGGCTTTCCCACGAGGCTTTCCCACAGGGCTGTCCCACGTGCACACGTGGTGGGAGTTGATCCTCGGCTTGAACGTCAAGGCAGTGCAGGGAAACAGGTTCCTCTGGAATGGACTGACAGATCAGGGGGTCTCTTGGAATGCTGGCAAGACCCTGGAGTTCCTCTCCCCTTTCCTGTGGAGAGCGCCTCCTCTTGAGATGCGACGGGAACGCCGGGAATTCTTTCCCTACGAAACAGGGAAAGGATCCCTCATCTCGGGCTAGGAGGCGGAAACGGGGCTCCCCTGGATGTCTGCGGGACCCCATGTGCTTCCTCTCGAGTGGAGACGGGTATGTCGCGGAACTGCTTGAGTTGCAGCAAGGGTGTGAAGGACCCTTTGGAAGTTCCAGTGGTAAGATGTGATTAGCCTCGAGAAGCCTCAACGGAAATGGGCCTCATCTCGCCTGGAGGGCAAAACCTCGTGGAATTTCTCGAGTTGCGGCAGGTGCTCTCGACTTACGACGGGGACCTCAGGGACCCGCACTGGTGGCCTCAGGAAAGGCCAGTCCCCATGCGAGTTCTTCGGGGGCCTCTCGGGATTCCTCTCCCTTCGATGCCGGGGCCTAAGACCTTGTGTGGAGTCGAGGCTGGAACCTGAGGATTCCTCTCCAGTGCTGACATGGATCTTGGGGTACTTCTGGAGTCTCCCCAGGGGAGTCAGTCCTCGTCTCGAATGCGGGCATGCACTTGCGCTTCCCTCCAGTGCGGTAGGAGCAGTGTCACGAATTCTGCATCGTGGATCAAAGGATCTATAGTTTTCCCTCGAGTCTTTCCCACGAGGCTTTCCCACGAGGCGTTCCCCCAGGGATGTCCCACGTGCACACGTGGTGGGAGTCGATCCTCGGCTTGAACGTCAAGGCAGTGCAGGAAAAACAGTTTCCTCTGGAATGGACTGACACATCTGGGGGACTCTTGGAATGGTGACATGACCCTGGAGTTCCTCTCGCCATTCCTGTGGAGAGCAAATCCTCTTGAGATGCGACGGGAACGCCGGGAATTCTTTCCCTACGAAACAGGGAAAGGATCCCTCATCTCGAGCTAGGAGGCGGAAACGGGGCTCCCCTGGATGTGTGCGGGACCCTCGTTCTTTCTCTCGAGTGGAGACGGCTATGTCGGGGAACTTCTTGAGTTGCAGCAAGGGTGTGAAGGACCCTTTGGAAGTTCCAGTGGTTAGATGTGATTAGCCTCGAGAACCTCAGCGGAAATGGGCCTCATCTCGCCTGGAGGGCAAAACCTCCTGGATTTTCCCGAGTTGCGGCAGGTGCACTCGACATACGACGGGGACCTCAGGGACCCGCTCTGGTGGCCTCAGGAAAGGCCGGTCCCCATGCGAGTTCCTCGGGGGCCTCTCGGGATTCCTCTCCCGTCGATGCCGGGGCCTAAGACCTTGTGTGGAGTCGGGGCCGGAACCTGAGGATTCCTCTCCAGTGCTGACATGGATCTTGGGCTATTTCTGGAGTCTCCCCAGGGGAGTCAGTCCTCGTCTCGAATGCGGGCATGCACTTGCGCTTTCCTCCAGAGCGGTAGCAGCAGTGTCACGCAGTCCGCCGCGTGGATCAAAGGATCTATGGTTTTCCCTCGAGTCTTTCCCACGAGGCTTTCCCACGAGGCTTTCCCACAGGGCTGTCCCACGTGCACACGTGGTGGGAGTCGATCCTCGGCTTGAACGTCAAGGCAGTGCAGGGAAAACAGGTTCCTCTGTAATGGACTGACACATCTGGGGGACTCTTGGAATGGTGGCAAGACCCTGGAGTTCCTCTCGCCTTTCCTGTGGAGAGCGCCTCCTCTTGAGATGTGACGGGAACGCCGGGAATTCTTTCCCTACGAAACAGGGAAAGGATCCCTCATCTCGAGCTAGGAGGCGGAAACGGGGCTACCCTGGATGTGTGCGGGACCCTCGTGCTTCCTCTCGAGTGGAGACGGGTATGTCGGGGAACTTCTTGAGTTGCAGCAAGGGTGTGAAGGACCCTTTGAAAGTTCCAGTGGTTAGATGTGATTAGCCTCGTGAAGCCTCAGCGGAAATGGGCCTCATCTCGCCTGGAGGGCAACACCTCGTGGATTTTCTCGAGTTGCGGCAGGTGCTCTCGACTTACGACGGGGACCTCAGGGACCCGCTCTGGTGGCCTCAGGAACGGCCAGTCCCCATGCGAGTTCCTCGGGGGCCTCTCGGGATTCCTCTCCCGTCGATGCCGGGGCCTAAGATCTTGTGTGGATTCGGGGCCGGAACCTGAGGATTCCTGTCCAGTGCTGACATGGATCTTGGGGTACTTCTGGAGTCTCCCCAGGGGAGTCAGTCCTCGTCTCGAATGCGGGCATGCACTTGCGCTTTCCTCCAGAGCGGTAGCAGCAGTATCACGCAGTCCGCCGCGTGGATCAAAGGATCTATGGTTTTCCCTCGAGTCTTTCCCACGAGGCTTTCCCACGAGGCTTTCCCACAGGGCTGTCCCACGTGCACACGTGGTGGGAGTTGATCCTCGGCTTGAACGTCAAGGCAGTGCAGGGAAACAGGTTCCTCTGGAATGGACTGACAGATCAGGGGGTCTCTTGGAATGCTGGCAAGACCCTGGAGTTCCTCTCCCCTTTCCTGTGGAGAGCGCCTCCTCTTGAGATGCGACGGGAACGCCGGGAATTCTTTCCCTACGAAACAGGGAAAGGATCCCTCATCTCGAGCTAGGAGGCGGAAACGGGGCTCCCCTGGATGTCTGCGGGACCCCATGTGCTTCCTCTCGAGTGGAGACGGGTATGTCGCGGAACTGCTTGAGTTGCAGCAAGGGTGTGAAGGACCCTTTGGAAGTTCCAGTGGTAAGATGTGATTAGCCTCGAGAAGCCTCAACGGAAATGGGCCTCATCTCGCCTGGAGGGCAAAACCTCGTGGAATTTCTCGAGTTGCGGCAGGTGCTCTCGACTTACGACGGGGACCTCAGGGACCCGCACTGGTGGCCTCAGGAAAGGCCAGTCCCCATGCGAGTTCTTCGGGGGCCTCTCGGGATTCCTCTCCCTTCGATGCCGGGGCCTAAGACCTTGTGTGGAGTCGAGGCTGGAACCTGAGGATTCCTCTCCAGTGCTGACATGGATCTTGGGGTACTTCTGGAGTCTCCCCAGGGGAGTCAGTCCTCGTCTCGAATGCGGGCATGCACTTGCGCTTCCCTCCAGTGCGGTAGGAGCAGTGTCACGAATTCTGCATCGTGGATCAAAGGATCTATAGTTTTCCCTCGAGTCTTTCCCACGAGGCTTTCCCACGAGGCGTTCCCCCAGGGATGTCCCACGTGCACACGTGGTGGGAGTCGATCCTCGGCTTGAACGTCAAGGCAGTGCAGGAAAAACAGTTTCCTCTGGAATGGACTGACACATCTGGGGGACTCTTGGAATGGTGACATGACCCTGGAGTTCCTCTCGCCATTCCTGTGGAGAGCAAATCCTCTTGAGATGCGACGGGAACGCCGGGAATTCTTTCCCTACGAAACAGGGAAAGGATCCCTCATCTCGAGCTAGGAGGCGGAAACGGGGCTCCCCTGGATGTGTGCGGGACCCTCGTTCTTTCTCTCGAGTGGAGACGGCTATGTCGGGGAACTTCTTGAGTTGCAGCAAGGGTGTGAAGGACCCTTTGGAAGTTCCAGTGGTTAGATGTGATTAGCCTCGAGAACCTCAGCGGAAATGGGCCTCATCTCGCCTGGAGGGCAAAACCTCCTGGATTTTCCCGAGTTGCGGCAGGTGCACTCGACTTACGACGGGGACCTCAGGGACCCGCTCTGGTGGCCTCAGGAAAGGCCGGTCCCCATGCGAGTTCCTCGGGGGCCTCTCGGGAGTCCTCTCCCGTCGATGCCGGGGCCTAAGACCTTGTGTGGAGTCGGGGCCGGAACCTGAGGATTCCTCTCCAGTGCTGACATGGATCTTGGGCTATTTCTGGAGTCTCCCCAGGGGAGTCAGTCCTCGTCTCGAATGCGGGCATGCACTTGCGCTTTCCTCCAGAGCGGTAGCAGCAGTGTCACGCAGTCCGCCGCGTGGATCAAATGATCTATGGTTTTCCCTCGAGTCTTTCCCACGAGGCTTTCCCACGAGGCTTTCCCACAGGGCTGTCCCACGTGCACACGTGGTGGGAGTCGATCCTCGGCTTGAACGTCAAGGCAGTGCAGGGAAAACAGGTTCCTCTGTAATGGACTGACACATCTGGGGGACTCTTGGAATGGTGGCAAGACCCTGGAGTTCCTCTCGCCTTTCCTGTGGAGAGCGCCTCCTCTTGAGATGTGACGGGAACGCCGGGAATTCTTTCCCTACGAAACAGGGAAAGGATCCCTCATCTCGAGCTAGGAGGCGGAAACGGGGCTACCCTGGATGTGTGCGGGACCCTCGTGCTTCCTCTCGAGTGGAGACGGGTATGTCGGGGAACTTCTGGACTTGCAGCAAGGGTGTAAAGGACCCTTTGGAAGTTCCAGTGTTTAGATGTGATTAGCCTCGAGAAGCCTCAGCGGAAATGGGTCTCATCTCGCCTGGAGGGCAAAACCTCCTGGATTTTCTCGAGTTGCGGCAGGTGCTCTCGACTTACGACGGGGACCTCAGGGACCCGCTCTGGTGGCCTCAGGAAAGGCCAGTCCCCATGCGAGTTCCTCGGGGGCCTCTCGGGATTCCTCTCCCGTCGATGCCGTGGCCTAAGACCTTGTGTGGAGTCGGGGCCGGAACCTGAGGATTCCTCTCCAGTGCTGACATGGATCTTGGGGTACTTCTGGAGTCTCCCCAGGGGAGTCAGTCCTCGTCTCGAATGCGGGCATGCACTTGTGCTTTCCTCCAGAGCGGTAGCAGCAGAGTCACGCAGTCCGCCGCGTGGATCAAAGGATCTATGGTTTTCCCTCGAGTCTTTCCCACGAGGCTTTCCCACGAGGCTTTCCCACAGGGCTGTCCCACGTGCACACGTGGTGGGAGTAGATCCTCGGCTTGAACGTCAAGGCAGTACAGGGAAAACAGGTTCCTCTGGAATGGACTGACACATCTGGGGTCTCTTGGAATGGTGGTACGACCCTGGAGTTCCTCTCGCCTTTCCTGTGGAGAGCTTCTCCTCTTGAGATGCGACGGGAACGCCGGGAATTCTTTCCCTACGAAACAGGGAAAGGATCCCTCATCTCGAGCTAGGAGGCGGAAACGGGGCTCCCCTGGATGTGTGCGGGACCCACGTGCTTCCTCTCGAGTGGAGACGGGTATGTCGGGGAACTTCTTGAGTTGCAGCAAGGGTGTGAAGGACCCTTTGGAAGTTCCAGTGGTTAGATGTGATTAGCCTCGAGAGCCTCAGCGGAAATGGGCCTCATCTCGCCTGGAGGGCAAAACCTCCTGGATTTTCTCGAGTTGCGGCAGGTGCTCTCGACTTACGACGGGGACCTCAGGGCCCCGCTCTGGTGGCCTCAGGAAAGGCCAGTCCCCATGCGAGTTAGCGGGGGCCTCTCGGGATTCCTCTCCCGTCGATGCCGGGGCCTAAGTCCTTGTGTGGAGTCGGGGCCGGAACCTGAGGATTCCTCTCCAGTGCTGACATGGATCTTGGGGTACTTCTGGAGTCTCCCCAGGGGAGTCAGTCCTCATCTCGAATGCGGGCATGCACTTGCGCTTTCCTCCAGAGCGGTAGCAGCAGTGTCACGCAGTACACCGCGTGGATCAAAGGATCTATGGTTTTCCCTCGAGTCTTTCCCACGAGGCTTTCCCACGAGGCTTTCCCACAGGGCTGTCCCACGTGCACACGTGGTGGGAGTCGATCCTCGGCTTGAACGTCAAGGCAGTGCAGGGAAAACAGGTTCCTCTGGAATGGACTGACACATCTGGGGGTCTCTTGGAATGGTGACACGACCCTGGAGTTCCTCTCGCCTTTCCTGTGGAGAGTGCCTCCTCTTGAGATGCGACGGTAACGCCGGGAATTCTTTCCCTACGAAACAGGGAAAGGATCCCTCATCTCGAGCTAGGAGGCGGAAACGGGGCTCCCCTGGATGTTTGCGGGACCCCATGTGCTTCCTCTCGAGTGGACACGGGTATGTCGGGGAACTTCTTGAGTTGCAGCAAGGGTGTGAAGGACCCTTTCGAAGTTCCAGTGGTTAGATGTGATTAGCCTCGAGAGCCTCAGCGGAAATGGGCCTCATCTCGCCTGGAGGGCAAAACCTCCTGGATTTTCTCGAGTTGCGGCAGGTGCTCTCGACTTATGATGGGGACCTCAGGGACCCGCTCTGGTGGCCTCAGGAAAGGCCAGTCCCCATGCGAGTTCTTCGGGGACCTCTTGGGATTCCTCTCCCGTCGATGCCGGGGCCTAAGACCTTGTGTGGAGTCGGGGCCGGAACCTGAGGATTCCTCTCCAGTGCTGACATGGATCTTGGGGTACTTCTGGAGTCTCCCCAGGGGAGTCAGTCCTCGTCTCGAATGCGGGCATGCACTTGCGCTTTCCTCCAGAGCGGTAGCAGCAGTGTCACGCAGTCCGCCGCGTGGATCAAAGGATCTATGGTTTTCCCTCGAGTCTTTCCCACGAGGCTTTCCCACAGGGCTGTACCACGTGCACAAGTGGTGGGACTCGATCCTCGGCTTGAACGTCAAGGCAGTGCAGGAAAAACAGGTTCCTCTGGAATGGACTGACACATCTGGGGTCTCTTGGAATGGTGACACGACCCTGGAGTTCCTCTCGCCTTTCCTGTGGAGAGTGCCTCCTCTTGAGATGCGACGGGAACGCCGGGAATTCTTTCCCTACGAAACAGGGAAAGGATCCCTCATCTCGAGCTAGGAGGCGGAAACGGGACTCCCCTGGATGTGTGCGGGACCCCACGTGCTTCCTCTCGAGTGGAGACGGGTATGTCGGGGAACTTCTTGAGTTGCAGCAAGGGTGTGAAGGACCCTTTGGAAGTTCCAGTGGTTAGATGTGATTAGCCTCGAGAAGCCTCAGCGGAAATGGGCCTCATCTCGCCTGGAGGGCAAAACCTCCTGGATTTTCTCGAGTTGCGGCAGGTGTGCTCGACTTACGATGGGGACCTCAGGGACCCGCTCTGGTGGCCTCAGGAAAGGCCAGTCCCCATGCGAGTTCCTCGGGGGCCTCTCGGGATTCCTCTCCCGTCGATGCCGGGGCCTAAGACCTTGTGTGGAGTCGGGGCCTGAACCTGAGGATTCCTCTCCAGTGCTGACATGGATCTTGGGGTACTTCTGGAGTCTCCCCAGGGGAGTCAGTCCTCGTCTCGAATGCGGGCATGCACTTGCGCTTTCCTCCAGAGCGGTAGCAGCAGTGTCACGCAGTCCGCCGCGTGGATCAAAGGATCTATGGTTTTCCCTCGAGTTTTTCCCACGAGGCTTTCCCACAGGGCTGTCCCACGTGCACACGTGGTGAGAGTCGATCCTCGGCTTGAACGTCAAGGCAGTACAGGGAAAACAGGTTCCTCTGGAATGGACGGACACATCTGGGGTCTCTTGGAATGGTGGCACGACCCTGGAGTTCCTCTCGCCTTTCCTGTGGAGAGCGCCTCCTCTTGAGATGCGACGGGAACGCCGGGAATTCTTTCCCTACGAAACAGGGATAGGATCCCTCATCTCGAACTAGGAGGCGGAAACGGGGCTCAACTGGATGTGTGCGGCACCCCACGTGCTTCCTCTCGAGTGGATACGGGTATGTCGCGGAACTGCTTGAGTTGCAGCAAGGGTGTGAAGGACCCTTTGGAAGTTCCAGTGGTTAGATGTGATTAGCCTCGAGAAGCCTCAGCGGAAATGAGCCTCATCTCGCCGGGAGGGCAAAACCTCACGGATTTTCTCGAGTTGCGGCAGGTGCTCTCGAGTTACAACGGGGACCTCAGGGACCCGCTCTGGTGGCCTCAGGAAAGGCCAGTCCCCATGCGAGTTCCTCGGGGGCCTCTCGGGATTCCTCTCCCGTCGATGCCGGGGCCTAAGACCTTGTGTGGAGTCGGCGCCGGAACATGAGGATTCCTCTCCAGTGCTGACATGGATCTTGGGGTACTTCTGGAGTCTCCCCAGGGGAGTCAGTCCTCGTCTCGAATGCGGTCATGCACTTGCGCTTTCCTCCAGAGCGGTAGCAGCAGTGTCAGGCAGTCCTCCCCGTGGATCAAAGCATCTATGGTTTTCCCTCGAGTCTTTCCCAGGAGGCTTTCCCACGAGGCTTTCCCACAGGGCTGTCCCACGTGCACACGTGGTGGGAGTCGATCCTCGGCTTGAACGTCAAGGCAGTGCAGGGAAAACAGGTTCCTCTGTAATGGACTGACACATCTGGGGGACTCTTGGAATGGTGGCACGACCCTGGAGTTCCTCTCGCCTTTCCTGTGGAGAGCGCCTCCTCTTGAGATGCGACGGGAACGCCGGGAATTCTTTCCCTAAGAAACAGGGAAAGGATCCCTCATCTCGAGCTAGGAGGCGGAAACGGGGCTACCCTGGATGTGTGCGGGACCCTCGTGCTTCCTCTCGAGTGGAGACGGGTATGTCGGGGAACTTCTGGACTTGCAGCAAGGGTGTGAAGGACCCTTTGGAAGTTCCAGTGGTTAGATGTGATTAGCCTCGAGAAGCCTCAGCGGAAATGGGTCTCATCTCGCCTGGAGGGCAAAACCTCCTGGATTTTCTCGAGTTGCGGCAGGTGCTCTCGACTTACGACGGGGCCTCAGGCACCCGCTCTGGTGGCCTCAGGAAAGGCCAGTCCCCATGCGAGTTCCTCGGGGGCCTCTCGGGATTCCTCTCCCGTCGATGCCGTGGCCTAAGACTTTGTGTGGAGTCGGGGCCGGAACCTGAGGATTCCTCTCCAGTGCTGACATGGATCTTGGGGTACTTCTGGAGTCTCCCCAGGGGAGTCAGTCCTCGTCTCGAATGCGGGCATGCACTTGTGCTTTCCTCCAGTGCGGTAGCAGCAGAGTCACGCAGTCCGCCGCGTGGATCAAAGGATCTATGGTTTTCCCTCGAGTCTTTCCCACGAGGCTTTCCCACGAGGCTTTCCCACAGGGCTGTCCCACGTGCACACGTGGTGGGAGTCGATCCTCGGCTTGAACGTCAAGGCAGTACAGGGAAAACAGGTTCCTCTGGAATGGACTGACACATCTGGGGTCTCTTGGAATTGTGGTATGACCCTGGAGTTCCTCTCGCCTTTCCTGTGGAGAGCTTCTCCTCTTGAGATGCGACGGGAACGCCGGGAATTCTTTCCCTACGAAACAGGGAAAGGATCCCTCATCTCGAGCTAGGAGGCGGAAACGGGGCTCCCCTGGATGTGTGCGGGACCCTCGTGCTTCCTCTCGAGTGGACACGGGTATGTCGGGGAACTTCTTGAGTTGCAGCAAGGGTGTGAAGGACCCTTTGAAAGTTCCAGTGGTTAGATGTGATTAGCCTCGAGAAGCCTCAGCGGAAATGGGCCTCATCTCGCCTGGAAGGCAAAACCTCCTGGATTTTCTCGAGTTGTGGCAGGTGCTCTCGACTTACGTCGGGGACCTCAGGGACCCGCTCTGGTGGCCTCATGAAAGGCCAGTCCCCATGCGAGTTCCTCGGGGGCCTCTCGGGATTCCTCTCCCGTCGATGCCGGGGCCTAAGTCCTTGTGTGGAGTCGGGGCCGGAACCTGAGGATTCCTCTCCAGTGCTGACATGGATCTTGGGGTACTTCTGGAGTCTCCCCAGGGGAGTCAGTCCTCGTCTCGAATGCGGGCATGCACTTGCGCTTTCCTCCAGAGCGGTAGCAGCAGTGTCACGCAGTCCGCCGCGTGGATCAAAGGATCTATGGTTTTCCCTCGAGTCTTTCCCACGAGGCTTTTCCACGAGGCTTTCCCAAAGGGCTGTACCACGTGCACACGTGGTGGGACTCGATCCTCGGCTTGAACGTCAAGGCAGTGCAGGAAAAACAGGTTCCTCTGGAATGGACTGACACATCTGGGGTCTCTTGGAATGGTGACACGACCCTGGAGTTCCTCTCGCCTTTCCTGTGGAGAGTGCCTCCTCTTGAGATGCGACGGGAACGCCGGGAATTCTTTCCCTACGAAACAGGGAAAGGATCCCTCATCTCGAGATAGGAGGCGGAAACGGGGCTCCCCTGGATGTGTGCGGGACCCCACGTGCTTCTTCTCGAGTGGAGACGGGTATGTCGGGGAACTTCTGGACTTGCAGCAAGGGTGTGAAGGACCCTTTGGAAGTTCCAGTGGTTAGATGTGATTAGCCTTCAGAAGCCTCAGTGGAAATGGGCCTCATCTCGCCTGGAGGGCAAAACCTCCTGGATTTTCTCGAGTTGTGGCAGGTGCTCTCGACTTACGTCGGGGACCTCAGGGACCCGCACTGGTGGCCTCAGGAAAGGCCAGTCCCCATGCGAGTTCCTCGGGGGCCTCTCGGAATTCCTCCCCCGTTGATGCCGGGGCCTAAGACCTTGTGTGGAGTCGGGGCCGGAACCTGAGGATTCCTCTCCAGTGCTGACATGGATCTTGGGGTACTTCTGGAGTCTCCCCAGGGGAGTCAGTCCTCGGCTCGAATGCGGGCATGCACTTGCGCTTTCCTCCAGAGCGGTAGCAGCAGTGTCACGCAGTCCGCCGCGTGGATCAAAGGATCTATGGTTTTCCCTCGAGTCTTTCCCACGAGGCTTTCCTACGAGGCTTTCCCACAGGGCTGTCCCACGTGCTAACGTGGTGGGAGTCTATCTTCGGCTTGAACGTCAAGGCAGTAGAGGGAAAACAGGTTCCTCTGGAATGGACTGACACATCTGGGGTCTCTTGGAATGGTGGCACGACCCTGGAGTTCCTCTCGCCTTTCCTGTGGAGAGTGCCTCCACTTGAGATGCGACGGGAACGCCGGGAATTCTTTCCCTACGAAACAGGGAAAGGATCCCTCATCTCGAGATAGGAGGCGGAAACGGGGCTCCCCTGAATGTGTGCGGGACACTCGTGCTTCCTCTCGAGTGGAGACGGGTATGTCGGGGAACTTCTTGAGTTGCAGCAAGGGTGTGAAGGACCCTTTCGAAGTTCCAGTGGTTAGATGTGATTAGCCTCGAGAGCCTCAGCGGAAATGGGCCTCATCTCGCCTGGAGGGCAAAACCTCCTGGATTTTCTCGAGTTGCGGCAGGTGTGCTCGACTTACGATGGGGACCTCAGGGACCCGCTCTGGTGGCCTCAGGAAAGGCCAGTCCCCATGCGAGTTCCTCGGGGGCCTCTCGGGATTCCTCTCCCGTCGATGCCGGGGCCTAAGACCTTGTGTAGAGTCGGGGCCTGAACCTGAGGATTCCTCTCCAGTGCTGACATGGATCTTGGGGTACTTCTGGAGTCTCCCCAGGGGAGTCAGTCCTCGTCTCGAATGCGGGCATGCACTTGCGCTTTCCTCCAGAGCGGTAGCAGCAGTGTCACGCAGTCCGCCGCGTGGATCAAAGGATCTATGGTTTTCCCTCGAGTTTTTCCCACGAGGCTTTCCCACAGGGCTGTCCCACGTGCACACGTGGTGAGAGTCGATCCTCGGCTTGAACGTCAAGGCAGTACAGGGAAAACAGGTTCCTCTGGAATGGACGGACACATCTGGGGTCTCTTGGAATGGTGGCACGACCCTGGAGTTCCTCTCGCCTTTCCTGTGGAGAGCGCCTCCTCTTGAGATGCGACGGGAACGCCGGGAATTCTTTCCCTACGAAACAGGGATAGGATCCCTCATCTCGAACTAGGAGGCGGAAACGGGGCTCAACTGGATGTGTGCGGCACCCCACGTGCTTCCTCTCGAGTGGATACGGGTATGTCGCGGAACTGCTTGAGTTGCAGCAAGGGTGTGAAGGACCCTTTGGAAGTTCCAGTGGTTAGATGTGATTAGCCTCGAGAAACCTCAGCGGAAATGAGCCTCATCTCGCCGGGAGGGCAAAACCTCATGGATTTTCTCGAGTTGCGGCAGGTGCTCTCGAGTTACAACGGGGACCTCAGGGACCCGCTCTGGTGGCCTCAGGAAAGGCCAGTCCCCATGCGAGTTCCTCGGGGGCCTCTCGGGATTCCTCTCCCGTCGATGCCGGGGCCTAAGACCTTGTGTGGAGTCGGCGCCGGAACATGAGGATTCCTCTCCAGTGCTGACATGGATCTTGGGGTACTTCTGGAGTCTCCCCAGGGGAGTCAGTCCTCGTCTCGAATGCGGGCATGCACTTGCGCTTTCCTCCAGAGCGGTAGCAGCAGTGTCACGCAGTCCGCCACGTGGATCAAAGGATCTATGGTTTTCCCTCGAGTCTTTCCCAGGAGGCTTTCCCACGAGGCTTTCCCACAGGGCTGTCCCACGTGCACACGTGGTGGGAGTCGATCCTCGGCTTGAACGTCAAGGCAGTGCAGGGAAAACAGGTTCCTCTGTAATGGACTGACACATCTGGGGGACTCTTGGAATGGTGGCACGACCCTGGAGTTCCTCTCGCCTTTCCTGTGGAGAGCGCCTCCTCTTGAGATGCGACGGGAACGCCGGGAATTCTTTCCCTACGAAACAGGGAAAGGATCCCTCATCTCGAGCTAGGAGGCGGAAACGGGGCTACCCTGGATGTGTGCGGGACCCTCGTGCTTCCTCTCGAGTGGAGACGGGTATGTCGGGGAACTTCTGGACTTGCAGCAAGGGTGTGAAGGACCCTTTGGAAGTTCCAGTGGTTAGATGTGATTAGCCTCGAGAAGCCTCAGCGGAAATGGGTCTCATCTCGCCTGGAGGGCAAAACCTCCTGGATTTTCTCGAGTTGCGGCAGGTGCTCTCGACTTACGACGGGGCCTCAGGCACCCGCTCTGGTGGCCTCAGGAAAGGCCAGTCCCCATGCGAGTTCCTCGGGGGCCTCTCGGGATTCCTCTCCCGTCGATGCCGTGGCCTAAGACCTTGTGTGGAGTCGGGGCCGGAACCTGAGGATTCCTCTCCAGTGCTGACATGGATCTTGGGGTACTTCTGGAGTCTCCCCAGGGGAGTCAGTCCTCGTCTCGAATGCGGGCATGCACTTGTGCTTTCCTCCAGTGCGGTAGCAGCAGAGTCACGCAGTCCGCCGCGTGGATCAAAGGATCTATGGTTTTCCCTCGAGTCTTTCCCACGAGGCTTTCCCACGAGGCTTTCCCACAGGGCTGTCCCACGTGCACACGTGGTGGGAGTCGATCCTCGGCTTGAACGTCCAGGCAGTACAGGGAAAACAGGTTCCTCTGGAATGGACTGACACATCTGGGGTCTCTTGGAATTGTGGTACGACCCTGGAGTTCCTCTCGCCTTTCCTGTGGAGAGCTTCTCCTCTTGAGATGCGACGGGAACGCCGGGAATTCTTTCCCTACGAAACAGGGAAAGGATCCCTCATCTCGAGCTAGGAGGCGGAAACGGGGCTCCCCTGGATGTGTGCGGGACCCTCGTGCTTCCTCTCGAGTGGACACGGGTATGTCGGGGAACTTCTTGAGTTGCAGCAAGGGTGTGAAGGACCCTTTGAAAGTTCCAGTGGTTAGATGTGATTAGCCTCGAGAAGCCTCAGCGGAAATGGGCCTCATCTCGCCTGGAGGGCAAAACCTCCTGGATTTCCTCGAGTTGTGGCAGGTGCTCTCGACTTACGTCGGGGACCTCAGGGACCCGCTCTGGTGGCCTCAGGAAAGGCCAGTCCCCATGCGAGTTCGTCGGGGGCCTCTCGGGATTCCTCTCCCGTCGATGCCGGGGATTAAGTCCTTGTGTGGAGTCGGGGCCGGAACCTGAGGATTCCTCTCCAGTGCTGACATGGATCTTGGGGTAATTCTGGAGTCTCCCCAGGGGAGTCAGTCCTCGTCTCGAATGCGGGCATGCACTTGTGCTTTCCTCCAGAGTGGTAGCAGCAGTGTCACGCAGTCCGCCGCGTGGATCAAAGGATCTATGGTTTTCCCTCGAGTCTTTCCCACGAGGCTTTCCCACAGGGCTGTCCCACGTGCACACGTGGTGGGAGTCGATCCTCGGCTTGAACGTCAAAGCAGTGCAGGGAAAACAGGTTCCTCTGGAATGGACTGACACATCTGGGGTCTCTTGGAATGGTGCCACGACCCTGGAGTTCCTTTCGCCTTTCCTGTGGAGAGCGCCTGCTCTTGAGATGCGACGGGAACGCCTGGAATTCTTTCCCTGCGAAACAGGGAAAGGATCCCTCATCTCGAGCTAGGAGGCGGAAACGGGGCTCCCCTGGATGTGTGCGGGGCCCCATGTGCTTCCTCTCGAGTGGAGACGGGTATGTCGGGGAACTTCTTGAGTTGCAGCAAGGGTGTGAAGGACCCTTTGAAAGTTCCAGTGGTTAGATGTGATTAGCCTCGAGAAGCCTCAGCGGAAATGGGCCTCATCTCGCCTGGAGGGCAAAACCTCCTGGATTTTCTCGAGTTGCGGCAGGTGCTCTCGACTTACGACGGGGACCTCAGGGACCCGCTCTGGTGGCCTCAGGAAAGGCCAGTCCCCATGCGAGTTCCTCGGGGGCCTCTCGGGATTCCTCTCCCGTCGATGCCGGGGCCTAAGACCTTGTGTGGAGTCGGGGCCGGAACCTGAGGATTCCTCTCCAGTGCTGACATGGATCTTGGGGTACTTGTGGAGTCTGCCCAGGGGAGTCAGTCCTCGTCTCGAATGCGGGCATGCACTTGCGCTTTCCTCCAGAGCGGTAGCAGCAGTGTCACACAGTCCGCCGCGTGGATCAAAGGATCTATGGTTTTCCCTCGAGTCTTTCCCACGAGGCTGTCCCACGAGGCTTTCCCACAGGGCTGTCCCACGTGCACACGTGGTGGGAGTCGATCCTCCGCTTGAACGTCAAGGCAGTTCAGGGAAAACAGGTTCCTCTGGAATGGACTGACACATCTGGGGGACTCTTGTAATGGTGGCACGACGCTGGAGTTCCTCTCGACTTTCCTGTGGAGAGCACCTCCTCTTGAGATGCGACGGGAACGCCGGGAATTCTTTCCCTACGAAACAGGGATAGGATCCCTCATCTCGAACTAGGAGGCGGAAACGGGGCTCCCCTGGATGTGTGCGGCACCCCACGTGCTTCCTCTCGAGTGGAGACGGGTATGTCGCGGAACTGCTTGAGTTGCAGCAAGGGTGTGAAGGACCCTTTGGAAGTTCCAGTGGTTAGATGTGATTAGCCTCGAGAAGCCTCAGCGGAAATGGGCCTCATCTCGCCTGGAGGGCAAAACCTCCTGGAATTTCTCGAGTTGCGGCAGGTGCTCTCGACTTACGACGGGGACCTCAGGGACCCGCTCTGGTGGCCTCAGGAAGGCCAGTCCCCATGCGAGCTCTTCGGGGGCCTCTCGGGATTCCTCTCCCGTCGATGCCGGGGCCTAAGACCTTGTGTGGAGTCGGGGCCGGAACCTGAGGATTCCTCTCCAGTGCTGACATGGATCTTGGGGTACTTGTGGAGTCTGCCCAGGGGAGTCAGTCCTCGTCTCGAATGCGGGCATGCACTTGCGCTTTCCTCCAGAGCGGTAGCAGCAGTGTCACACAGTCCGCCGCGTGGATCAAAGGATCTATGGTTTTCCCTCGAGTCTTTCCCACGAGGCTTTCCCACGAGGCTTTCCCACAGGGCTGTCCCACGTGCACACGTGGTGGGAGTCGATCCTCGGCTTGAACGTCAAGGCAGTTCAGGGAAAACAGGTTCCTCTGGAATGGACGGACACATCTGGGGGACTCTTGTAATGGTGGCACGACGCTGGAGTTCCTCTCGACTTTCCTGTGGAGAGCGCCTCCTCTTGAGATGCGACGGGAACGCCGGGAATTCTTTCCCTACGAAACAGGGATAGGATCCCTCATCTCGAACTAGGAGGCGGAAACGGGGCTCCCCTGGATGTGTGCGGCACCCCACGTGCTTCCTCTCGAGTGGAGACGGGTATGTCGCGGAACTGCTTGAGTTGCAGCAAGGGTGTGAAGGACCCTTTGGAAGTTCCAGTGGTTAGATGTGATTAGCCTCGAGAAGCCTCAGCGGAAATGGGCCTCATCTCGCCTGGAGGGCAAAACCTCCTGGAATTTCTCGAGTTGCGGCAGGTGCTCTCGACTTACGACGGGGACCTCAGGGACCCGCTCTGGTGGCCTCAGGAAGGCCAGTCCCCATGCGAGTTCTTCGGGGGCCTCTCGGGATTCCTCTCCCGTCGATGCCGGGGCCTAAGACCTTGTGTGGTGTCGAGGCCGGAACCTGAGGTTTCCTCTCCAGTGCTGACATGGATCTTGGGGTACTTCTGGAGTCTCCCCAGGGGAGTCAGTCCTCGTCTCGAATGCGGGCATGCACTTGCGCTTTCCTCCAGAGCGGTAGCAGCAGTGTCACGCAGTCCGCCACGTGGATCAAAGTATCTATGGTTTTCCCTCGAGTCTTTCCCACGAGGCTTTCCCACGAGGCTTTCCCACAGGGCTGTCCCACGTGCACACGTGGTGGGAGTCGATCCTCGGCTTGAACGTCAAGGCAGTGCAGGGAAAACAGGTTCCTCTGGAATGGACTGTCACATCTGGGGGTCTCTTGGAATGGTGGCACGACCCTGGAGTTCCTCTCGCCTTTCCTGTGGAGAGCGCCTCCTCTTGAGATGCGACGGGAACGCCGGGAATTCTTTCCCTACGAAACAGGGAAAGGATCCCTCATCTCGAGCTAGGAGGCGGAAACGGAGCTCCCCTCGATGTGTGCGGGACCCTCGTGCTTCCTCTCGACTGGAGACGGGTATGTCGGGGAACTTCTTGAGTTGCAGCAAGGGTGTGAAGGACCCTTTGAAAATTCCAGTGGTTAGATGTGATTAGCCTCGAGAAGCTTCAGCGGAATTGGGCCTCATCTCGGCTGGAGGGCAAAACCTCCTGGATTTTCTCGAGTTACGGCAGGTGCTCTCGACTTACGACGGGGACCTCAGGGACCCGCTCTGGTGGCCTCAGGAAAGGCCAGTCCCCATGCGATTTCCTCGGGGGCCTCTCGGATTCCTCTCCCGTCGATGCCGGGGCCTAAGACCTTGTTTGGAGTCGGGGCCGGAACCTGAGGTTTCCTCTCCAGTGCTGACATGGATCTTGGGGTACTTCTGGAGTCTCCCCAGGGGAGTCAGTCCTCGTCTCGAATGCGGTCATGCACTTGCGCTTTCCTCAAGAGCGGTAGCAGCAGTGTCACGCAGTCCGCCGCGTGGATCAAAGGATCTATGGTTTTCCCTCGAGTCTTTCCCCCGAGGCTTTCCCACAGGGCTGTCCCACGTGCACTCGTGGTGGGAATCGAACCTAGGCTTGAACGTGAAGGCAGTGCAGGGAAAACAGGTTCCTCTGGAATGGACTGACCCATCTGGGGGACTCTTGGAATGGTGGCACGACCCTGGTGTTACTCTCGTCTTTCCTGTAGAGAGCGCCTCCTCTTGAGATGCGACGGGAACGCCGGGAATTCTTTCCCTACGAAACAGGGAAAAGATCCCTCATCCCGAGCTAGGAGGCGGAAACGGGGCTCCCCTGGATGTGTGCGGGACCCACGTGCTTCCTCTCGAGTGGAGACGGGTATGTCGCGGAACTGCTTGAGTTGCAGCAAGAGTGTGAAGGACCCTTTGGAAGTTCCAGTGGTTAGATGTGATTAGCCTCGAGAAGCCTCAGCGGAAATGGGCCTCATCTCGCCTGGAGGGCAAAACCTCCTGGATTTTCTCGAGTTGCGGCAGGTGCTCTCGACTTACGACGGGTCCTCAGGGACCCGCTCTGGAGGCCTCAGGAAAGGCCAGTCCCCATGCGAGTTCCTTGGGGGCCTCTCGGGATTCCTCTCCCGTCGATGCCGGGGCCTAGGACCTTGTGTGGAATCGGGGCCGGAACCTGAGGATTCCTCTTCAGTGCTGACATGGATCTTGGGGTACTTCTGGAGTCTCCCCAGGGGAGTCAGTCCTCGTCTCGAATGCGGGCATGCACTTGCGCTTTCCTCCAGAGCGGTAGCAGCAGTGTCACGCAGTCCGCCGCGTGGATCAAAGGATCTATGGTTTTCCCTCGAGACTTTCCCAGGAGGCTTTCCAACGTGGCTTTCCCTCAGGGCTGTCCCACGTGCGCACGTGGTGGGAGTCGATCCTCGGCTTGAACGTCAAGGCAGTACAGGGAAAACAGGTACCTCTGGAATGGACTGACACATCTAGGGTCTCTTGGAATGGTGGCACGACCCTGGAGTTCCTCTCGCCTTTCCTGTGGAGAGCGCCTCCTCTTGAGATGCGACGGGAACGCCGGGAATTCTTTCCCTATGAAACAGGGAAAGGATCCCTCATCTCGAGCTAGGAGGCGGAAACGGGGCTCCCCTGGATGTGTGCGGGACCCTCGTGCTTCCTCTCGAGTGGAGACGGGTATGTCGGGGAACTTCTTGAGTTGCAGCAAGGGTGTGAAGGACCCTTTGGAAGTTCCAGTGGTCAGATGTGATTAGCCTCGAGAAGCCTCAGCGGAAATGGGCCTCATCTCACCTGGAGGGCAAAACCTCCTGGATTTTCTCGAGTTGCGGCAGGTGCTCTCGAGTTACGACGGGGACCTCAGGGACCCGCTCTGGTGGCCTCAGCAAAGGCCAGTCCCCATGCGAGTTCCTCGGGGGCCTCTCGGGATTCCTCTCCCGTCGATGCCGGGGCCTAAGACCTTGTGTGGAGTCGGGGCCGGAACCTGAGGATTCCTCTCCAGTGCTGACATGGATCTTGGGGTACTTCTGGAGTCTCCCCAGGGGAGTCAGTCCTCGTCTCGAATGCGGGCATGCACTTGCGCTTTCCTCCAGAGCGGTAGCAGCAGTGTCACGCAGTCCGCCGCGTGGATCAAAGGATCCATGGTTTTCACTCGAGTCTTTCCCACGAGGCTTTCCGACGAGGCTTCTCCACAGGGCTGTCCCACGTGCACACGTGGTGGGAGTCGATTATCGGCTTCAACGTCAAGGCAGTGCAGGGAAAACAGGTTCCTCTGGAATGGACTGACCCATCTGGGCGACTCTTGGAATGGTGGCACGACCCTGGAGTTCCTCTCGCCTTTCCTGTGGAGAGCGCCTCCTCTTGAGATGCGACGGGAACGCCGGGAATTCTTTCCCTACGAAACAGGGAAAGGATCCCTCATCTCGAGCTAGGAGGCGGATACGGGGCTCCCTTGGATATGTGCGGGACCCCACGTGCTTCCTCTCGAGTGGAGACGGGTATGTCGCGGAACTGCTTGAGTTGCAGCAAGGGTGTGAAGGACCCTTTGGAAGTTCCAGTGGTTAGATGTGATTAGCCTCGAGAAGCCTCAGCGGAAATGGGCCTCATCTCGCCTGGAGGGCAAAACCTCCTGGATTTTCTCGAGTTGCGGCAGGTGCTCTCGACTTACGACGGGGACCTCAGGGACCCGCTCTGGTGGCCTCAGGAAAGGCCAGTCCCCATGCGAGTTCCTCGGGGGCCTATCGGGATTCCTCTCCCGTCGATGCCGGGGCTTAAGACCTTGTGTGGAGTCGAGGCCGGAACCTGAGGATTCCTCTCCAGTGCTGACATGGATCTTGGGCTACTTCTGGAGTCTCCCCAGGGGAGTCAGTCCTCGTCTCGAATGCGGGCATGCACTTGCGCTTTCCTCCAGAGCGGTAGCAGCAGTGTCACGCAGTCCGCCGCGTGGATCAAAGGATCTATGGTTTTCCCTCGAGTCTTTCCCACGAGGCTTTCCCACGAGGCTTTCCCACAGGGCTGTCCCACGTGCACACGTGGTGGGAGTCGATCCTCGGCTTGAACGTCAAGGCAGTGCAGGGAAAACAGGTTCCTCTGTAATGGACTGACACATCTGGGGGACTTGTGGAATGGTGGCACGACCCTGGAGTTCCTCTCGCCTTTCCTGTGGAGAGCACCTCCTCTTGAGATGCGACGGAAACGCAGGGAATTCTTTCCCTACGAAACAGGGAAAGGATCCCTCATCTCGAGCTAGGAGGATGATACGGGGCTCCCCTGGATGTGTGCGGGACCCTCGTGCTTCCTCTCGAGTGGAGACGGGTATGTCGGGGAACTTCTTGAGTTGCAGCAAGGGTGTGAAGGACCCTTTGAAAGTTCCAGTGGTTAGATGTGATTAGCCTCGTGAAGCCTCAGCGGAAATGGGCCTCATCTCGCCTGGAGGGCAACACCTCGTGGATTTTCTCGAGTTGCGGCAGGTGCTCTCGACTTACGACGGGGACCTCAGGGACCCGCTCTGGTGGCCTCAGGAACGGCCAGTCCCCATGCGAGTTCCTCGGGGGCCTCTCGGGATTCCTCTCCCGTCGATGCCGGGGCCTAAGATCTTGTGTGGATTCGGGGCCGGAACCTGAGGATTCCTGTCCAGTGCTGACATGGATCTTGGGGTACTTCTGGAGTCTCCCCAGGGGAGTCAGTCCTCGTCTCGAATGCGGGCATGCACTTGCGCTTTCCTCCAGAGCGGTAGCAGCAGTATCACGCAGTCCGCCGCGTGGATCAAAGGATCTATGGTTTTCCCTCGAGTATTTCCCACGAGGCTTTCCCACGAGGCTTTCCCACAGGGCTGTCCCACGTGCACACGTGGTGGGAGTTGATCCTCGGCTTGAACGTCAAGGCAGTGCAGGGAAACAGGTTCCTCTGGAATGGACTGACAGATCAGGGGGTCTCTTGGAATGCTGGCAAGACCCTGGAGTTCCTCTCCCCTTTCCTGTGGAGAGCGCCTCCTCTTGAGATGCGACGGGAACGCCGGGAATTCTTTCCCTACGAAACAGGGAAAGGATCCCTCATCTCGAGCTAGGAGGCGGAAACGGGGCTCCCCTGGATGTCTGCGGGACCCCATGTGCTTCCTCTCGAGTGGAGACGGGTATGTCGCGGAACTGCTTGAGTTGCAGCAAGGGTGTGAAGGACCCTTTCGAAGTTCCAGTGGTAAGATGTGATTAGCCTCGAGAAGCCTCAACGGAAATGGGCCTCATCTCGCCTGGAGGGCAAAACCTCGTGGAATTTCTCGAGTTGCGGCAGGTGCTCTCGACTTACGACGGGGACCTCAGGGACCCGCACTGGTGGCCTCAGGAAAGGCCAGTCCCCATGCGAGTTCTTCGGGGGCCTCTCGGGATTCCTCTCCCTTCGATGCCGGGGCCTAAGACCTTGTGTGGAGTCGAGGCTGGAACCTGAGGATTCCTCTCCAGTGCTGACATGGATCTTGGGGTACTTCTGGAGTCTCCCCAGGGGAGTCAGTCCTCGTCTCGAATGCGGGCATGCACTTGCGCTTTCCTCCAGAGCGGTGGCAGCAGTGTCACGCAGTCCGCCGCGTGGATCAAAGGATCTATGGTTTTCCCTCGAGTCTTTCCCACGAGGCTTTCCCACGAGGCTTTCCCACAGGGCTGTCCCACGTGCACACGTGGTGGGAGTCGATCCTCGGCTTGAATGTCAAGGCAGTGCAGGGAAAACAGGTTCCTCTGGAATGGACTGACACATCTGGGGGATTCATGGAATGGTGGCACGACCCTGGAGTTCCTCTCGCCTTTCCTGTGGAGAGGGCCTCCTCTTGAGATGCGACGGGAACGCCGGGAATCTTTCCCTACAAAACAGGGAAAGGATCCCTCATCTCGAGCTAGGAGGCGGAAACGGAGCTCCCCTCGATGTGTGCGGGACCCTCGTGCTTCCTCTCGACTGGAGACGGGTATGTCGGGGAACTTCTTGAGTTGCAGCAAGGGTGTGAAGGACCCTTTGAAAATTCCAGTGGTTAGATGTGATTAGCCTCGAGAAGCTTCAGCGGAATTGGGCCTCATCTCGGCTGGAGGGCAAAACCTCCTGGATTTTCTCGAGTTACGGCAGGTGCTCTCGACTTACGACGGGGACCTCAGGGACCCGCTCTGGTGGCCTCAGGAAAGGCCAGTCCCCATGCGATTTCCTCGGGGGCCTCTCGGATTCCTCTCCCGTCGATGCCGGGGCCTAAGACCTTGTTTGGAGTCGGGGCCGGAACCTGAGGTTTCCTCTCCAGTGCTGACATGGATCTTGGGGTACTTCTGGAGTCTCCCCAGGGGAGTCAGTCCTCGTCTCGAATGCGGTCATGCACTTGCGCTTTCCTCAAGAGCGGTAGCAGCAGTGTCACGCAGTCCGCCGCGTGGAACAAAGGATCTATGGTTTTCCCTCGAGTCTTTCCCCCGAGGCTTTCCCACAGGGCTGTCCCACGTGCACTCGTGGTGGGAATCGAACCTAGGCTTGAACGTCAAGGCAGTGCAGGGAAAACAGGTTCCTCTGGAATGGACTGACCCATCTGGGGGACTCTTGGAATGGTGGCACGACCCTGGTGTTACTCTCGTCTTTCCTGTAGAGAGCGCCTCCTCTTGAGATGCGACGGGAACGCCGGGAATTCTTTCCCTACGAAACAGGGAAAGGATCCGTCATCTCGAGCTAGGAGGCGGAAACGGGGCTCCCCTGGATGTGTGTGGGACCCTCGTGCTTCCTCTCGAGTGGAGACGGGTATGTCGGGGAACTTCTGGACTTGCAGCAAGGGTTTGAAGGACCCTTTGGAAGTTCCAGTGGTTAGATGTGATTAGCCTCGAGAAGCCTCAGCGGAAATGGGCCTCATCTCGCCTGGAAGGCAAAACCTCCTGGATTTTCTCGAGTTGCGGCAGGTGCTCTCGACTTACGTCGGGGACCTCAGGGACCCGCACTGGTGGCCTCAGGAAAGGCCAGTCCCCATGCGAGTTCCTCGGGGGCCTCTCGGGATTCCTCTCCCATCGAGGCCGGGGCCTAAGACCTTGTGTGGAGTCGGGGCCAGAACCTGAGGATTCCTCTCCAGTGCTGACATGGATCTTGGGGTACTTCTGGAGTCTCCCCAGGGGAGTCAGTCCTCGTCTCGAATGCGGCCATGCACTTGCGCTTCCCTCCAGTGCGGTAGAAGCAGTGTCACGAATTCTGCATCGTGGATCAAAGGATCTATAGTTTTCCCTCGAGTCTTTCCCACGAGGCTTTCCCACGAGGCGTTCCCCCAGAGATGTCCCAAGTGCACACGTGGTGGGAGTCGATCCTCGGCTTGAACGTCAAGGCAGTGCAGGAAAAACAGTTTCCTCTGGAATGGACTGACACATCTGGGGGACTCTTGGAATGGTGACATGACCCTGGAGTTCCTCTCGCCATTCCTGTGGAGAGCACCTCCTCTTGAGATGCGACGGGAACGCCGGGAATTCTTTCCCTACGAAACAGGGAAAGGATCCCTCATCTCGAGCTAGGAGGCGGAAACGGGGCTCCCCTGGATGTGTGCGGGACCCTCGTTCTTTCTCTCGAGTGGAGACGGCTATGTCGGGGAACTTCTTGAGTTGCAGCAAGGGTGTGAAGGACCCTTTGGAAGTTCCAGTGGTTAGATGTGATTAGCCTCGAGAACCTCAGCGGAAATGGGCCTCATCTCGCCTGGAGGGCAAAACCTCCTGGATTTTCCCGAATTGCGGCAGGTGCACTCGACTTACGACGGGGACCTCAGGGACCCGCTCTGGTGGCCTCAGGAAAGGCCGGTCCCCATGCGAGTTCCTCGGGGGCCTCTCAGGATTCCTCTCCCGTCGATGCCGGGGCCTAAGACCTTGTGTGGAGTCGGGGCCGGAACCTGAGGATTCCTCTCCAGTGCTGACATGGATCTTGGGGTACTTCTGGAGTCTCCCCAGGGGAGTCAGTCCTCGTCTCGAATGCGGGCATGCACTTGCGCTTTCCTCCAGAGCGGTAGCAGCAGTGTCACACAGTCCGCCGCGTGGATCAAAGGATCTATGGTTTTCCCTCGAGTCTTTCCCACGAGGCTTTCCCACGAGGCTTTCCCACAGGGCTGTCCCACGTGCACACGTGGTGGGAGTCGATCCTCGGCTTGAAGATCAAGGCAGTGCAGGGAAAACAGGTTCCTCTGGAATGGACTGACACATCTGGGGGACTCTTGGAATGGTTGCACGGCCCTGGAGTTCCTCTCGCCTTTCCTGTGGAGAGCGCCTCCTCTTGAGATGCGACGGGAACGCCGGGAATTCTTTCCCTACAAAACAGGGATAGGATCCCTCATCTCGAACTAGGAGGCGGAAACGGGGCTCCACAGGATGTGTGCGGCACCCCACGTGCTTCCTCTCGAGTGGAGACGGGTATGTCGCGGAACTGCTTATGTTGAAGCAAGGGTGTGAAGGACCCTTTGGAAGTTCCAGTGGTTAGATGTGATTAGCCTCGAAAAACCTCAGCGTAAATGGGCCTCATCTCGCCTGGAGTGAAAAATCTCATGGATTTTCTCGAGTTGCGGCAGGTGCTCTCGACTTAAGACGGGGACCTCAGGGACTCGCTCTGGTGGCCTCAGGAAAGGCCAGTCCCCATGCGAGTTCCTCGGGGGCCTCTCGGGATTCCTCTCCCGTCGATGCCGGGGCCTAAGACCTTGTGTGGAGTCGGGGCCGGAACCTGAGGATTCCTCTCCAGTGCTGACATGGATCTTGGGCTATTTCTGGAGTCTCCCCAGGGGAGTTAGTCCTCGTCTCGAATGCGGGCATGCACTTGCGCTTTCCTCCAGAGCGGTAGCAGCAGTGTCACGCAGTCCGCCGCGTGGATCAAAGGATCTATGGTTTTCCCTCGAGTCTTTCCCACGAGGCTTTCCCACGAGGCTTTCCCACAGGGCTGTCCCACGTGCACACGTGGTGGGAGTCGATCCTCGGCTTGAACGTCAAGGCAGTGCAGGGAAAACAGGTTCCTCTGTAATGGACTGACACATCTGGGGGACTCTTGGAATGGTGGCAAGACCCTGGAGTTCCTCTCGCCTTTCCTGTGGAGAGCGCCTCCTCTTGAGATGTGACGGGAACGCCGGGAATTCTTTCCCTACGAAACAGGGAAAGGATCCCTCATCTCGAGCTAGGAGGCGGAAACGGGGCTACCCTGGATGTGTGCGGGACCCTCGTGCTTCCTCTCGAGTGGAGACGGGTATGTCGGGGAACTTCTGGACTTGCAGCAAGGGTGTGAAGGACCCTTTGGAAGTTCCAGTGTTTAGATGTGATTAGCCTCGAGAAGCCTCAGCGGAAATGGGTCTCATCTCGCCTGGAGGGCAAAACCTCCTGGATTTTCTCGAGTTGCGGCAGGTGCTCTCGACTTACGACGGGGACCTCAGGGACCCGCTCTGGTGGCCTCAGGAAAGGCCAGTCCCCATGCGAGTTCCTCGGGGGCCTCTCGGGATTCCTCTCCCGTCGATGCCGTGGCCTAAGACCTTGTGTGGAGTCGGGGCCGGAACCTGAGGATTCCTCTCCAGTGCTGACATGGATCTTGCGGTACTTCTGGAGTCTCCCCAGGGGAGTCAGTCCTCGTCTCGAATGCGGGCATGCACTTGTGCTTTCCTCCAGAGCGGTAGCAGCAGAGTCACGCAGTCCGCCGCGTGGATCAAAGGATCTATGGTTTTCCCTCGAGTCTTTCCCACGAGGCTTTCCCACGAGGCTTTCCCACAGGGCTGTCCCACGTGCACACGTGGTGGGAGTAGATCCTCGGCTTGAACGTCAAGGCAGTACAGGGAAAACAGGTTCCTCTGGAATGGACTGACACATCTGGGGTCTCTTGGAATGGTGGTACGACCCTGGAGTTCCTCTCGCCTTTCCTGTGGAGAGCTTCTCCTCTTGAGATGCGACGGGAACGCCGGGAATTCTTTCCCTACGAAACAGGGAAAGGATCCCTCATCTCGAGCTAGGAGGCGGAAACGGGACTCCCCTGGATGTGTGCGGGACCCCACGTGCTTCCTCTCGAGTGGAGACGGGTATGTCGGGGAACTTCTTGAGTTGCAGCAAGGGTGTGAAGGACCCTTTGGAAGTTCCAGTGGTTAGATGTGATTAGCCTCGAGAAGCCTCAGCGGAAATGGGCCTCATCTCGCCTGGAGGGCAAAACCTCCTGGATTTTCTCGAGTTGCGGCAGGTGTGCTCGACTTACGATGGGGACCTCAGGGACCCGCTCTGGTGGCCTCAGGAAAGGCCAGTCCCCATGCGAGTTCCTCGGGGGCCTCTCGGGATTCCTCTCCCGTCGATGCCGGGGCCTAAGACCTTGTGTGGAGTCGGGGCCTGAACCTGAGGATTCCTCTCCAGTGCTGACATGGATCTTGGGGTACTTCTGGAGTCTCCCCAGGGGAGTCAGTCCTCGTCTCGAATGCGGGCATGCACTTGCGCTTTCCTCCAGAGCGGTAGCAGCAGTGTCACGCAGTCCGCCGCGTGGATCAAAGGATCTATGGTTTTCCCTCGAGTTTTTCCCACGAGGCTTTCCCACAGGGCTGTCCCACGTGCACACGTGGTGGGAGTCGATCCTCGGCTTGAACGTCAAGGCAGTGCAGGGAAAACAGGTTCCTCTGTAATGGACTGACACATCTGGGGGACTCTTGGAATGGTGGCACGACCCTGGAGTTCCTCTCGCCTTTCCTGTGGAGAGCGCCTCCTCTTGAGATGCGACGGGAACGCCGGGAATTCTTTCCCTACGAAACAGGGAAAGGATCCCTCATCTCGAGCTAGGAGGCGGAAACGGGGCTACCCTGGATGTGTGCGGGACCCTCGTGCTTCCTCTCGAGTGGAGACGGGTATGTCGGGGAACTTCTGGACTTGCAGCAAGGGTGTGAAGGACCCTTTGGAAGTTCCAGTGGTTAGATGTGATTAGCCTCGAGAAGCCTCAGCGGAAATGGGTCTCATCTCGCCTGGAGGGCAAAACCTCCTGGATTTTCTCGAGTTGCGGCAGGTGCTCTCGACTTACGACGGGGCCTCAGGCACCCGCTCTGGTGGCCTCAGGAAAGGCCAGTCCCCATGCGAGTTCCTCGGGGGCCTCTCGGGATTCCTCTCCCGTCGATGCCGTGGCCTAAGACCTTGTGTGGAGTCGGGGCCGGAACCTGAGGATTCCTCTCCAGTGCTGACATGGATCTTGGGGTACTTCTGGAGTCTCCCCAGGGGAGTCAGTCCTCGTCTCGAATGCGGGCATGCACTTGTGCTTTCCTCCAGTGCGGTAGCAGCAGAGTCACGCAGTCCGCCGCGTGGATCAAAGGATCTATGGTTTTCCCTCGAGTCTTTCCCACGAGGCTTTCCCACGAGGCTTTCCCACAGGGCTGTCCCACGTGCACACGTGGTGGGAGTCGATCCTCGGCTTGAACGTCAAGGCAGTACAGGGAAAACAGGTTCCTCTGGAATGGACTGACACATCTGGGGTCTCTTGGAATTGTGGTACGACCCTGGAGTTCCTCTCGCCTTTCCTGTGGAGAGCTTCTCCTCTTGAGATGCGACGGGAACGCCGGGAATTCTTTCCCTACGAAACAGGGAAAGGATCCCTCATCTCGAGCTAGGAGGCGGAAACGGGGCTCCCCTGGATGTGTGCGGGACCCTCGTGCTTCCTCTCGAGTGGACACGGGTATGTCGGGGAACTTCTTGAGTTGCAGCAAGGGTGTGAAGGACCCTTTGAAAGTTCCAGTGGTTAGATGTGATTAGCCTCGAGAAGCCTCAGCGGAAATGGGCCTCATCTCGCCTGGAAGGCAAAACCTCCTGGATTTTCTCGAGTTGTGGCAGGTGCTCTCGACTTACGTCGGGGACCTCAGGGACCCGCTCTGGTGGCCTCATGAAAGGCCAGTCCCCATGCGAGTTCCTCGGGGGCCTCTCGGGATTCCTCTCCCGTCGATGCCGGGGCCTAAGTCCTTGTGTGGAGTCGGGGCCGGAACCTGAGGATTCCTCTCCAGTGCTGACATGGATCTTGGGGTACTTCTGGAGTCTCCCCAGGGGAGTCAGTCCTCGTCTCGAATGCGGGCATGCACTTGCGCTTTCCTCCAGAGCGGTAGCAGCAGTGTCACGCAGTCCGCCGCGTGGATCAAAGGATCTATGGTTTTCCCTCGAGTCTTTCCCACGAGGCTTTCCCACCAGGCTTTCCCACAGGGCTGTACCACGTGCACACGTGGTGGGACTCGATCCTCGGCTTGAACGTCAAGGCAGTGCAGGAAAAACAGGTTCCTCTGGAATGGACTGACACATCTGGGGTCTCTTGGAATGGTGACACGACCCTGGAGTTCCTCTCGCCTTTCCTGTGGAGAGTGCCTCCTCTTGAGATGCGACGGGAACGCCGGGAATTCTTTCCCTACGAAACAGGGAAAGGATCCCTCATCTCAAGCTAGGAGGCGGAAACAGGGCTTCCCTGGATGTGTGCGGGACCCCACGTGCTTCTTCTCGAGTGGAGACGGGTATGTCGGGGAACTTCTGGACTTGCAGCAAGGGTGTGAAGGATCCTTTGGAAGTTCCAGTGGTTAGATGTGATTAGCCTCCAGAAGCCTCAGTGGAAATGGGCCTCATCTCGCCTGGAGGGCAAAACCTCCTGGATTTTCTCGAGTTGTGGCAGGTGCTCTCGACTTACGTCGGGGACCTCAGGGACCCGCACTGGTGGCCTCAGGAAAGGCCAGTCCCCATGCGAGTTTCTCGGGGGCCTCTCGGAATTCCTCTCCCGTTGATGCCGGGGCCTAAGACCTTGTGTGGAGTCGGGGCCGGAACCTGAGGATTCCTCTCCAGTGCTGACATGGATCTTGGGGTACTTCTGGAGTCTCCCCAGGGGAGTCAGTCCTCGGCTCGAATGCGGGCATGCACTTGCGCTTTCCTCCAGAGCGGTAGCAGCAGTGTCACGCAGTCCGCCGCGTGGATCAAAGGATCTATGGTTTTCCCTCGAGTCTTTCCCAGGAGGCTTTCCCACGAGGCTTTCCCACAGGGCTGTCCCACGTGCACACGTGGTGGGAGTCGATCCTCGGCTTGAACGTCAAGGCAGTGCAGGGAAAACAGGTTCCTCTGTAATGGACTGACACATCTGGGGGACTCTTGGAATGGTGGCACGACCCTGGAGTTCCTCTCGCCTTTCCTGTGGAGAGCGCCTCCTCTTGAGATGCGACGGGAACGCCGGGAATTCTTTCCCTACGAAACAGGGAAAGGATCCCTCATCTCGAGCTAGGAGGCGGAAACGGGGCTACCCTGGATGTGTGCGGGACCCTCGTGCTTCCTCTCGAGTGGAGACGGGTATGTCGGGGAACTTCTGGACTTGCAGCAAGGGTGTGAAGGACCCTTTGGAAGTTCCAGTGGTTAGATGTGATTAGCCTCGAGAAGCCTCAGCGGAAATGGGCCTCATCTCGCCTGGAGGGCAAAACCTCCTGGATTTTCTCGAGTTGCGGCAGGTGCTCTCGACTTACGACGGGGCCTCAGGCACCCGCTCTGGTGGCCTCAGGAAAGGCCAGTCCCCATGCGAGTTCCTCGGGGGCCTCTCGGGATTCCTCTCCCGTCGATGCCGTGGCCTAAGACCTTGTGTGGAGTCGGGGCCGGAACCTGAGGATTCCTCTCCAGTGCTGACATGGATCTTGGGGTACTTCTGGAGTCTCCCCAGGGGAGTCAGTCCTCGTCTCGAATGCGGGCATGCACTTGTGCTTTCCTCCAGTGCGGTAGCAGCAGAGTCACGCAGTCCGCCGCGTGGATCAAAGGATCTATGGTTTTCCCTCGAGTCTTTCCCACGAGGCTTTCCCACGAGGCTTTCCCACAGGGCTGTCCCACGTGCACACGTGGTGGGAGTCGATCCTCGGCTTGAACGTCAAGGCAGTACAGGGAAAACAGGTTCCTTTGGAATGGACTGACACATCTGGGGTCTCTTGGAATTGTGGTACGACCCTGGAGTTCCTCTCGCCTTTCCTGTGGAGAGCTTCTCCTCTTGAGATGCGACGGGAACGCCGGGAATTCTTTCCCTACGAAACAGGGAAAGGATCCCTCATCTCGAGCTAGGAGGCGGAAACGGGGCTCCCCTGGATGTGTGCGGGACCCTCGTGCTTCCTCTCGAGTGGACACGGGTATGTCGGGGAACTTCTTGAGTTGCAGCAAGGGTGTGAAGGACCCTTTGAAAGTTCCAGTGGTTAGATGTGATTAGCCTCGAGAAGCCTCAGCGGAAATGGGCCTCATCTCGCCTGGAAGGCAAAACCTCCTGGATTTTCTCGAGTTGTGGCAGGTGCTCTCGACTTACGACGGGGACCTCAGGGACCCGCTCTGGTGGCCTCATGAAAGGCCAGTCCCCATGCGAGTTCCTCGGGGGCCTCTCGGGATTCCTCTCCCGTCGATGCCGGGGCCTAAGTCCTTGTGTGGAGTCGGGGCCGGAACCTGAGGATTCCTCTCCAGTGCTGACATGGATCTTGGGGTACTTCTGGAGTCTCCCCAGGGGAGTCAGTCCTCGGCTCGAATGCGGGCATGCACTTGCGCTTTCCTCCAGAGCGGTAGCAGCAGTGTCACGCAGTCCGCCGCGTGGATCAAAGGATCTATGGTTTTCCCTCGAGTCTTTCCCACGAGGCTTTCCTACGAGGCTTTCCCACAGGGCTGTCCCACGTGCTAACGTGGTGGGAGTCTATCTTCGGCTTGAACGTCAAGGCAGTAGAGGGAAAACAGGTTCCTCTGGAATGGACTGACACATCTGGGGTCTCTTGGAATGGTGGCACGACCCTGGAGTTCCTCTCGCCTTTCCTGTGGAGAGTGCCTCCACTTGAGATGCGACGGGAACGCCGGGAATTCTTTCCCTACGAAACAGGGAAAGGATCCCTCATCTCGAGATAGGAGGCGGAAACGGGGCTCCCCTGAATGTGTGCGGGACACTCGTGCTTCCTCTCGAGTGGAGACGGGTATGTTGGGGAACTTCTTGAGTTGCAGCAAGGGTGTGAAGGACCCTTTGGAAGTTCCATTGGTTAGATGTGATTAGCGTCGAGAAACCTCAGCGGAAATGGGCCTCATCTCGCCTGGAGGGTAAAACCTCCTGGATTTTCTCGAGTTGCGGCAGGTGCTCTCGACTTACGACGGGGACCACAGGGACCCGCTCTGGTGGCCTCAGGAAAGGCCAGTCCCCATGCGACTTCCTCGGGCGCCTCTCGGGATTCCTCTCCCGTCGATGACGGGGCCTAAGACCTTGTGTGGAGTCGGGGCCGGAACCTGAGGATTCCTCTCCAGTGCTGACATGGATCTTGGGGTACTTCTGGAGTCTCCCCAGGGGAGTCAGTCCTCGTCTCGAATGCGGGCATGCACTTGCGCTTTCCTCCAGAGCGGTAGCAGCAGTGTCACGCAGTCCGCCGCGTGGATCAAAGGATCTATGGTTTTCCCTCGAGTCTTTCCCACGAGGCTTTCCCACGGGGCTTTTCCACAGGGCTGTCCCACGTGCACACGTGGTGGGAGTCGATCCTCGGCTTGAACGTCAAGGCAGTGCAGGGAAAACAGGTTCCTCTGGAATGGACTGACACATCTGGGGGACTCTTGGAATGGTGGCACGACCCTGGAGTTCCTCTCGCCTTTCCTGTGGAGAGCGCCTCCTCTTGAGATGCGACGGGAACGCCGGGAATTCTTTCCCTTCTAAACAGGGAAAGGATCCCTCATCTCGAGCTAGGAGGCGTAACGGGGCACCCCTGGATGTGTGCATGACCCCACGTGCTTCCTCTCGAGTGGATACGGGTTTGTCGCGGAACTGCTTGAGTCGCAGCAAGGGTGTGAAGGACCCTTTGGAAGTTCCAGTGGTTAGATGTGATTAGCCTCGAGAAGCCTCAGCGGAAATGGGCCTCATCTCGCCTGGAGGGCAAAACCTCCTGGATTTTCTCGAGTTGCGGCAGGTGCTCTCGACTTACGACGGGGACCTCAGGGACCCGCTCTGGTGGCCTCAGGAAAGGGCAGTCCCCATGCGAGTTCCTCGGGGGCCTCTTGGGATTCCTCTCCCGTCGATGTCGGGGCCTAAGACCTTGTGTGGAGTCGGGGCCGGAACCTGAGGATTCCTCTCCAGTGCTGACATGGATCTTGGGGTACTTCTGGAGTCTCCCCAGGGGAGTCAGTCCTCGTCTCGAAGGCGGGCATGCACTTGCGCTTTCCTCCAGAGCGGTAGCAGCAGTGTCACGCAGTCCGCCGCGTGGATCAAAGGATCTATGGTTTTCCCTCGAGTCTTTCCCACGATGCTTTCCCACGAGGCTTTCCCACAGGGCTGTCCCACGTGCACACGTGGTGGGAGTCGATCCTCGGCTTGAACGTCAAGGCAGTTCAGGGAAAACAGTTTCCTCTGGAATGGACTGACACATCTGGGGGACTCTTGGAATGGTGGCACGACCTTGGAGTTCCTCTCGCCTTTCCTGTGGAGAGCGCCTCCTCTTGAGATGCGACGGGAACGCCGGGAATTCTTTCCCTACGAAACAGGGAAAGATCCCTCATCTCGAGCTAGGAGGCGGAAACGGGGCTCCCCTGGATGTGTGCGGGACCCCACGTGCTTCCTCTCGAGTGGAGACGGGTATGTCGCGGAACTGCTTGAGTTGCAGCAAGGGTGTGAAGGACCCTTTGGAAGTTCCAGTGGTTAGATGTGATTAGCCTCGAGAAGCCTCAGCGGAAATGGGCCTCATCTCGCCTGGAGGGCAAAACCTCCTGGATTTTCTCGAGTTGCGGCAGGTGCTCTCGACTTACGACGGGGACCTCAGGGACCCGCTCTGGTGGCCTCAGGAAAGGCCAGTCCCCATGCGAGTTCCTCGAGGGCCTCTTGGGATTCCTCTCCCGTCGATGCCGGGGCCTAAGACCTTGTGTGGAGTCGGGGCCGGAACCTGAGGATTCCTCTCCAGTGCTGACATGGATCTTGGGGTACTTCTGGAGTCTCCCCAGGGGAGTCAGTCCTCGTCTCGAATGCGGGCATGCACTTGCGCATTCCTCCAGAGCGGTAGCAGCAGTGTCACGCAGTCCGCCGCGTGGATCAAAGGATCTATAGTTTTCCCTCGAGTCTTTCCCAGGAGGCTTTCCCACGAGGCGTTCCCCCAGGGATGTCCCACGTGCACACGTGGTGGGAGTCGATCCTCGGCTTGAACGTCAAGGCAGTGCAGGAAAAACAGGTCCCTCTGGAATGGACTGACACATCTGGGGGACTCTTGGAATGGTGGCACGACCCTGGAGTTCCTCTCGCCTTTCCTGTGGAGAGCGCCTCCTCTTGAGATGAGACGGGAACGCCGGGAATTCTTTCCCTACGAAACAGGGAAAGGATCCCTCATCTCGAGCTAGGAGGCGGAAACGGGGCTCCCCTGGATGTGTGTGGGACCCTCGTGCTTCCTCTCGAGTGGAGACGGGTATGTCGGGGAACTTCTGGACTTGCAACAAGGGTGTGAAGGACCCTTTGGAAGTTCCAGTGGTTAGATGTGATTAGCCTCGAGAAGCCTTAGCGGAAATGGGCCTCATCTCGCCTGGAAGGCAAAACCTCCTGGATTTTCTCGAGTTGTGGCAGGTGCTCTCGACTTACTTCGGGGACCTCAGGGACCCGCTCTGGTGGCCTCAGGAAAGGCCAGTCCCTATGCGCGTTCCTCGGGGGCCTCTCGGGATTCCTCTCCCATCGAGGCCGGGGCCTAAGACCTTGTGTGGAGTCGGGGCCGGAACATGAGGATTCCTCTCCAGTGCTGACATGGATCTTGGGGTAGTTCTGGAGTCTCCCCAGGGGAGTCAGTCCTCGTCTCGAATGCGGGCATGCACTTGCGCTTCCCTCCAGTGCGTTAGGAGCAGTGTCACGCAGTCTGCATCGTGGATCAAAGGATCTATAGTTTTCCCTCGAGTCTTTCCCAGGAGGCTTTCCCACGAGGCGTTCCCCCAGGGATGTCCCACGTGCACACGTGGTGGGAGTCGATCCTCTTCTTGAAAGTCAAGGCAGTGCAGGAAAAACAGGTTCCTCTGGAATGGACTGACACATCTGGGGGACTCTTGGAATGGTGGCACGACCCTGGAGTTCCTCTCGCCTTTCCTGTGGAGAGCGCCTCCTCTGGAGATGCGACGTGAACGCCGGGAATTCTTTCCCTACGAAACAGGGAAAGGATCCCTCATCTCGAGCTAGGAGGCCGAAACGGGGCTACCCTGGATGTGTGCGGGACCCTCGTGCTTCCTCTCGAGTGGACACGGGTATGTCGGGGAACTTCTTGAGTTGCAGCAAGGGTTTGAAGGACCCTTTGAAAGTTCCAGTGGTTAGATGTGATTAGCCTCGAGAAGCCTCAGCGGAAATGGGCCTCATCTCGCCTGGAGGGCAAAACCTCCTGGATTTCCTCGAGTTGTGGCAGGTGCTCTCGACTTACGTCGGGGACCTCAGGGACCCGCTCTGGTGGCCTCAGGAAAGGCCAGTCCCCATGCGAGTTCGTCGGGGGCCTCTCGGGATTCCTCTCCCGTCGATGCCGGGGCCTAAGTCCTTGTGTGGAGTCGGGGCCGGAACCTGAGGATTCCTCTCCAGTGCTGACATGGATCTTGGGGTAATTCTGGAGTCTCCCCAGGGGAGTCAGTCCTCGTCTCGAATGCGGGCATGCACTTGTGCTTTCCTCCAGAGTGGTAGCAGCAGTGTCACGCAGTCCGCCGCGTGGATCAAAGGATCTATGGTTTTCCCTCGAGTCTTTCCCACGAGGCTTTCATACAGGGCTGTCCCACGTGCACACGTGGTGGGAGTCGATCCTCGGCTTGAACGTCAAGGCAGTGCAGGGAAAACAGGTTCCTCTTGAATGGACTGACACATCTGGGGTCACTAGGAATGGTGGCAAGAGCCTGGAGTTCCTCTCGCCTTTCCTGTGGAGAGCGCCTCCTCTTGAGATGCGACGGGAACGCTGGGAATTCTTTCCCTACGAAACAGGGAAAGGATCCATCATCTCGAGCTAGTAGGCGGAAACGGGGCTCCCCTGGATGTGTGCGGGACCCTCGTGCTTCCTCTCGAGTGGAGTCGGGTATGTTGGGGAACTTCTTGAGTTGCAGCAAGGGTGTGAAGGACTCTTTGGAAGTTCCAGTGGTTAGATGTGATTAGCCTCGAGAAGCCTCAGCGGAAACGGGCCTCATCTCGCCTGGAGGGCAAAACCTCCTGGATTTTCTCGAGTTGCGGCAGGTGCTCTCGACTTACGACGGGGACATCAGGGACCCGCTCTGGAGTCCTCAGGAAAGGCCAGTCCCCATGCGAGTTCCTCCAGGGCCTCTCGGGATTCCTCTCCCGTGGATGCCGGGGCCTAAGACCTTGTGTGGAGTCGGGGCCGGAACCTGAGGATTCCTCTCCAGTGCTGACATGGATCTTGGGGTACTTCTGGAGTTCCCCAGGGGAGTCAGTCCTCGTCTCGAATGCGGGCATGCACTTGCGCTTTCCTCCAGAGCGGTGGCAGCAGTGTCACGCAGTCCGCCGCATGGATCAAAGGATCTATGGTTTTCCCTCGAGTCTTTCCCACGAGGCTTTCCCACGAGGCTTTCCCACAGGGCTGTCCCACGTGCACACGTGGTGGGAGTCGATCCTCGGCTTGAACGTCAAGGCAGTGCAGGGAAAACAGGTTCCTCTGTAATGGAATGACACATCTGGGGGATTCGTGGAATGGTGGCACGACCCTGGAGTTCCTCTCGCCTTTCCTGTGGAGAGCGCCTCCTCTTGAGATGCGACGGGAACGCCGGGAATTCTTTCCCTACGAAACAGGGAAAGGATCCCTCACCTCGAGCTAGGAGGCGGAAACGGGGCTCCCCTGGATGTGTGCGGGACCCTCGTGCTTCCTCTCGAGTGGAGACGGGTATGTCGGGGAACTTCTTGAGTTGCAGCAAGGGTGTGAAGGACCCTTTGAAAGTTCCAGTGGTTAGATGTGATTAGCCTCGAGAAGCCTCAGCGGAAATGGGCCTCATCTCGGCTGGAGGGCAAAACCTCCTAGATTTTCTCGAGTTGCGGCAGGTGCCCTCGTCTTACGACGGGGACCTCACGGACCCGCTCTGGTGGCCTCAGGGAAGGCCAGTCCCCATGTGAGTTCCTCGGGGGCCTCTTGGGATTCCTCTCCCGTCGATGCCGGGGCCTAAGACCTTGTGTGGAGTCGGGGCCGGAACCTGAGGATTCCTCTCCAGTGCTGACATGGATCTTGGGCTACTTCTGGAGTCTCCCCAGGGGAGTCAGTCCTCGTCTCGAATGCGGGCATGCACTTGCGCTTTCCTCCAGAGCGGTAGCAGCAGTGTCACGCAGTCCGCCGCGTGGATTAAAGGATCTATGGTTTTCCCTCGAGTCTTTCCCAGGAGGCTTTCCCACGAGGCTTTCCCACAGGGCTGTCCCACGTGCACACGTGGTGGGAGTCGATCCTCGGCTTGAACGTCAAGGCAGTACAGGGAAAACAGGTTCCTCTGGAATGGACTGACCCATCTCGGGGACTCTTGGAATGGTGGCACGACCCTGGAGTTCCTCTCGCCTTTCCTGTGGAGAGCGCCTCCTCTTGAGATGCGACGGGAACGCCGGGAATTCTTTCCCTAGGAAACATGGAAAGGATCCCTCATCTCGAGCTAGGAGGCGGAAACGGGGCTCCCCTGGATGTGTGCGGGACCCCACGTGCTTCCTCTCGAGTGGAGACGGGTATGACGGGGAACTTCTTGAGTTGCAGCAAGGGTGTGAAGGACCCTTTGGAAGTTCCAGTGGTTAGATGTGATTAGCCTCTAGAAGCCTCAGCGGAAATGGGCCTCATCTTGCCTGGAGGGCAAAACCTCCTGGATTTTCTCGAGTTGCGGCAGGTGCTCTCGACTTACGACGGGGACCTCAGGGACCCGCTCTGGTGGCCTCAGGAAAGGGCAGTCCCCATGCGAGTTCCTCGGGGGCCTCTCGGGATTCCTCTCCCGTCGATGCCGGGGCCTAAGACCTTGTGTGGAGTCGGGGCCGGAACCTGAGGATTCCTCTCCAGTGCTGACATGGATCTTGGGGTACTTCTGGAGTCTCCCCAGGGGAGTCAGTCCTCGTCTCGAATGCGGGCATGCACTTGCGCTTTCCTCCAGAGCGGTAGCAGCAGTGTCACGCAGTCCGCCGCGTGGATCAAAGGATGTATGGTTTTCCTTCGAGTCTTTCCCACGAGGCTTTCCCACAGGGCTGTCCCACGTGCACACGTGGTGGGAGTCGATCCTCGGCTTGAACGTCAAAGCAGTGCAGGGAAAACAGGTTCCTCTGGAATGGACTGACACATCTGGGGTCTCTTGGAATGGTGCCACGACCCTGGAGTTCCTTTCGCCTTTCCTGTGGAGAGCGCCTGCTCTTGAGATGCGACGGGAACGCCTGGAATTCTTTCCCTGCGAAACAGGGAAAGGATCCCTCATCTCGAGCTAGGAGGCGGAAACGGGGCTCCCCTGGATGTGTGCGGGGCCCCATGTGCTTCCTCTCGAGTGGAGACGGGTATGTCGGGGAACTTCTTGAGTTGCAGCAAGGGTGTGAAGGACCCTTTGAAAGTTCCAGTGGTTAGATGTGATTAGCCTCGAGAAGCCTCAGCGGAAATGGGCCTCATCTCGCCTGGAGGGCAAAACCTCCTGGATTTTCTCGAGTTGCGGCAGGTGCTCTCGACTTACGACGGGGACCTCAGGGACCCGCTCTGGTGGCCTCAGGAAAGGCCAGTCCCCATGCGAGTTCCTCGGGGGCCTCTCGGGATTCCTCTCCCGTCGATGCCGGGGCCTAAGACCTTGTGTGGAGTCGGGGCCGGAACCTGAGGATTCCTCTCCAGTGCTGACATGGATCTTGGGGTACTTCTGGAGTCTCCCCAGGGGAGTCAGTCCTCGTCTCGAATGCGGGCATGCACTTGCGCTTTCCTCCAGAGCGGTAGCAGCAGTGTCACGCAGTCCGCCACGTGGATCAAAGGATCTATGGTTTTCCCTCGAGTCTTTCCCAGGAGGCTTTCCCACGAGGCTTTCCCACAGGGCTGTCCCACGTGCACACGTGGTGGGAGTCGATCCTCGGCTTGAACGTCAAGGCAGTGCAGGGAAAACAGGTTCCTCTGTAATGGACTGACACATCTGGGGGACTCTTGGAATGGTGGCACGACCCTGGAGTTCCTCTCGCCTTTCCTGTGGAGAGCGCCTCCTCTTGAGATGCGACGGGAACGCCGGGAATTCTTTCCCTACGAAACAGGGAAAGGATCCCTCATCTCGAGCTAGGAGGCGGAAACGGGGCTACCCTGGATGTGTGCGGGACCCTCGTGCTTCCTCTCGAGTGGAGACGGGTATGTCGGGGAACTTCTGGACTTGCAGCAAGGGTGTGAAGGACCCTTTGGAAGTTCCAGTGGTTAGATGTGATTAGCCTCGAGAAGCCTCAGCGGAAATGGGTCTCATCTCGCCTGGAGGGCAAAACCTCCTGGATTTTCTCGAGTTGCGGCAGGTGCTCTCGACTTACGACGGGGCCTCAGGCACCCGCTCTGGTGGCCTCAGGAAAGGCCAGTCCCCATGCGAGTTCCTCGGGGGCCTCTCGGGATTCCTCTCCCGTCGATGCCGTGGCCTAAGACCTTGTGTGGAGTCGGGGCCGGAACCTGAGGATTCCTCTCCAGTGCTGACATGGATCTTGGGGTACTTCTGGAGTCTCCCCAGGGGAGTCAGTCCTCGTCTCGAATGCGGGCATGCACTTGCGCATTCCTCCAGAGCGGTAGCAGCAGTGTCACGCAGTCCGCCGCGTGGATCAAAGGATCTATGGTTTTCCCTCGAGTCTTTCCCACGAGGCTTTCCCACGAGGCTTTCCCACAGGGCTGTCCCACGTGCACACGTGGTGGGAGTCGATCCTCGGCTTGAACGTCAAGGCAGTTCAGGGAAAACAGGTTCCTCTGTAATGGACTGACACATCTGGGGGACTCTTGGAATGGTGGCACGACCCTGGAGTTCCTCTCGCCTTTCCTGTGGAGAGCGCCTCCTCTTGAGATGCGACGGGAACGCCGGGAATTCTTTCCCTACGAAACAGGGAAAGGATCCCTCATCTCGAGCTAGGAGGCGGAAACGGGGCTACCCTGGATGTGTGCGGGACCCTCGTGCTTCCTCTCGAGTGGAGACGGGTATGTCGGGGAACTTCTGGACTTGCAGCAAGGGTGTGAAGGACCCTTTGGAAGTTCCAGTGGTTAGATGTGATTAGCCTCGAGAAGCCTCAGCGGAAATGGGTCTCATCTCGCCTGGAGGGCAAAACCTCCTGGATTTTCTCGAGTTGCGGCAGGTGCTCTCGACTTACGACGGGGCCTCAGGCACCCGCTCTGGTGGCCTCAGGAAAGGCCAGTCCCCATGCGAGTTCCTCGGGGGCCTCTCGGGATTCCTCTCCCGTCGATGCCGTGGCCTAAGACCTTGTGTGGAGTCGGGGCCGGAACCTGAGGATTCCTCTCCAGTGCTGACATGGATCTTGGGGTACTTCTGGAGTCTCCCCAGGGGAGTCAGTCCTCGTCTCGAATGCGGGCATGCACTTGTGCTTTCCTCCAGTGCGGTAGCAGCAGAGTCACGCAGTCCGCCGCGTGGATCAAAGGATCTATGGTTTTCCCTCGAGTCTTTCCCACGAGGCTTTCCCACGAGGCTTTCCCACAGGGCTGTCCCACGTGCACACGTGGTGGGAGTCGATCCTCGGCTTGAACGTCCAGGCAGTACAGGGAAAACAGGTTCCTCTGGAATGGACTGACACATCTGGGGTCTCTTGGAATTGTGGTACGACCCTGGAGTTCCTCTCGCCTTTCCTGTGGAGAGCTTCTCCTCTTGAGATGCGACGGGAACGCCGGGAATTCTTTCCCTACGAAACAGGGAAAGGATCCCTCATCTCGAGCTAGGAGGCGGAAACGGGGCTCCCCTGGATGTGTGCGGGACCCTCGTGCTTCCTCTCGAGTGGACACGGGTATGTCGGGGAACTTCTTGAGTTGCAGCAAGGGTGTGAAGGACCCTTTGAAAGTTCCAGTGGTTAGATGTGATTAGCCTCGAGAAGCCTCAGCGGAAATGGGCCTCATCTCGCCTGGAGGGCAAAACCTCCTGGATTTCCTCGAGTTGTGGCAGGTGCTCTCGACTTACGTCGGGGACCTCAGGGACCCGCTCTGGTGGCCTCAGGAAAGGCCAGTCCCCATGCGAGTTCGTCGGGGGCCTCTCGGGATTCCTCTCCCGTCGATGCCGTGGCCTAAGTCCTTGTGTGGAGTCGGGGCCGGAACCTGAGGATTCCTCTCCAGTGCTGACATGGATCTTGGGGTAATTCTGGAGTCTCCCCAGGGGAGTCAGTCCTCGTCTCGAATGCGGGCATGCACTTGTGCTTTCCTCCAGAGTGGTAGCAGCAGTGTCACGCAGTCCGCCGCGTGGATCAAAGGATCTATGGTTTTCCCTCGAGTCTTTCCCACGAGGCTTTCCCACAGGGCTGTCCCACGTGCACACGTGGTGGGAGTCGATCCTCGGCTTGAACGTCAAAGCAGTGCAGGGAAAACAGGTTCCTCTGGAATGGACTGACACATCTGGGGTCTCTTGGAATGGTGCCACGACCCTGGAGTTCCTTTCGCCTTTCCTGTGGAGAGCGCCTGCTCTTGAGATGCGACGGGAACGCCTGGAATTCTTTCCCTGCGAAACAGGGAAAGGATCCCTCATCTCGAGCTAGGAGGCGGAAACGGGGCTCCCCTGGATGTGTGCGGGGCCCCATGTGCTTCCTCTCGAGTGGAGACGGGTATGTCGGGGAACTTCTTGAGTTGCAGCAAGGGTGTGAAGGACCCTTTGAAAGTTCCAGTGGTTAGATGTGATTAGCCTCGAGAAGCCTCAGCGGAAATGGGCCTCATCTCGCCTGGAGGGCAAAACCTCCTGGATTTTCTCGAGTTGCGGCAGGTGCTCTCGACTTACGACGGGGACCTCAGGGACCCGCTCTGGTGGCCTCAGGAAAGGCCAGTCCCCATGTGAGTTCCTCGAGGGCCTCTTGGGATTCCTCTCCCGTCGATGCCGGGGCCTAAGACCTTGTGTGGAGTCGGGGCCGGAACCTGAGGATTCCTCTCCAGTGCTGACATGGATCTTGGGGTACTTCTGGAGTCTCCCCAGGGGAGTCAGTCCTCGTCTCGAATGCGGGCATGCACTTGCGCATTCCTCCAGAGCGGTAGCAGCAGTGTCACGCAGTCCGCCGCGTGGATCAAAGGATCTATGGTTTTCCCTCGAGTCTTTCCCACGAGGCTTTCCCACGAGGCTTTCCCACAGGGCTGTCCCACGTGCACACGTGGTGGGAGTCGATCCTCGGCTTGAACGTCAAGGCAGTTCAGGGAAAACAGGTTCCTCTGGAATGGACTGACACATCTGGGGGACTCTTGTAATGGTGGCACGACCCTGGAGTTCCTCTCGACTTTCCTGTGGAGAGCGCCTCCTCTTGAGATGCGACGGGAACGCCGGGAATTCTTTACCTAAGAAACAGGGATAGGATCCCTCATCTCGAACTAGGAGGCGGAAACGGGGCTCCCCTGGATGTGTGCGGCACCCCACGTGCTTCCTCTCCAGTGGAGACGGGTATGTCGGGGAACTGCTTGAGTTGCAGCAAGGGTGTGAAGTACCCTTTGGAAGTTCCAGTGGTTAGATGTGATTAGCCTCGAGAAGCCTCAGCGGAAATGGGCCTCATCTCGCCTGGAGGGCAAAACCTCCTGGATTTCCTCGAGTTGTGGCAGGTGCTCTCGACTTACGTCGGGGACCTCAGGGACCCGCTCTGGTGGCCTCAGGAAAGGCCAGTCCCCATGCGAGTTCGTCGGGGGCCTCTCGGGATTCCTCTCCCGTCGATGCCGGGGATTAAGTCCTTGTGTGGAGTCGGGGCCGGAACCTGAGGATTCCTCTCCAGTGCTGACATGGATCTTGGGGTAATTCTGGAGTCTCCCCAGGGGAGTCAGTCCTCGTCTCGAATGCGGGCATGCACTTGTGCTTTCCTCCAGAGTGGTAGCAGCAGTGTCACGCAGTCCGCCGCGTGGATCAAAGGATCTATGGTTTTCCCTCGAGTCTTTCCCACGAGGCTTTCCCACAGGGCTGTCCCACGTGCACACGTGGTGGGAGTCGATCCTCGGCTTGAACGTCAAAGCAGTGCAGGGAAAACAGGTTCCTCTGGAATGGACTGACACATCTGGGGTCTCTTGGAATGGTGCCACGACCCTGGAGTTCCTTTCGCCTTTCCTGTGGAGAGCGCCTGCTCTTGAGATGCGACGGGAACGCCTGGAATTCTTTCCCTGCGAAACAGGGAAAGGATCCCTCATCTCGAGCTAGGAGGCGGAAACGGGGCTCCCCTGGATGTGTGCGGGGCCCCATGTGCTTCCTCTCGAGTGGAGACGGGTATGTCGGGGAACTTCTTGAGTTGCAGCAAGGGTGTGAAGGACCCTTTGAAAGTTCCAGTGGTTAGATGTGATTAGCCTCGAGAAGCCTCAGCGGAAATGGGCCTCATCTCGCCTGGAGGGCAAAACCTCCTGGATTTTCTCGAGTTGCGGCAGGTGCTCTCGACTTACGACGGGGACCTCAGGGACCCGCTCTGGTGGCCTCAGGAAAGGCCAGTCCCCATGCGAGTTCCTCGGGGGCCTCTCGGGATTCTTCTCCCGTCGATGCCGGGGCCTAAGACCTTGTGTGGAGTCGGGGCCGGAACCTGAGGATTCCTCTCCAGTGCTGACATGGATCTTGGGGTACTTCTGGAGTCTCCCCAGGGGAGTCAGTCCTCGTCTCGAATGCGGGCATGCACTTGCGCTTTCCTCCAGAGCGGTAGCAGCAGTGTCACGCAGTCCGCCACGTGGATCAAAGGATCTATGGTTTTCCCTCGAGTCTTTCCCAGGAGGCTTTCCCACGAGGCTTTCCCACAGGGCTGTCCCACGTGCACACGTGGTGGGAGTCGATCCTCGGCTTGAACGTCAAGGCAGTGCAGGGAAAACAGGTTCCTCTGTAATGGACTGACACATCTGGGGGACTCTTGGAATGGTGGCACGACCCTGGAGTTCCTCTCGCCTTTCCTGTGGAGAGCGCCTCCTCTTGAGATGCGACGGGAACGCCGGGAATTCTTTCCCTACGAAACAGGGAAAGGATCCCTCATCTCGAGCTAGGAGGCGGAAACGGGGCTACCCTGGATGTGTGCGGGACCCTCGTGCTTCCTCTCGAGTGGAGACGGGTATGTCGGGGAACTTCTGGACTTGCAGCAAGGGTGTGAAGGACCCTTTGGAAGTTCCAGTGGTTAGATGTGATTAGCCTCGAGAAGCCTCAGCGGAAATGGGTCTCATCTCGCCTGGAGGGCAAAACCTCCTGGATTTTCTCGAGTTGCGGCAGGTGCTCTCGACTTACGACGGGGACCTCAGGGACCCGCTCTGGTGGCCTCAGGAAAGGCCAGTCCCCATGCGAGTTCCTCGGGGGCCTCTCGGGATTCCTCTCCCGTCGATGCCGTGGCCTAAGACCTTGTGTGGAGTCGGGGCCGGAACCTGAGGATTCCTCTCCAGTGCTGACATGGATCTTGGGGTACTTCTGGAGTCTCCCCAGGGGAGTCAGTCCTCGTCTCGAATGCGGGCATGCACTTGTGCTTTCCTCCAGTGCGGTAGCAGCAGAGTCACGCAGTCCGCCGCGTGGATCAAAGGATCTATGGTTTTCCCTCGAGTCTTTCCCACGAGGCTTTCCCACGAGGCTTTCCCACAGGGCTGTCCCACGTGCACACGTGGTGGGAGTCGATCCTCGGCTTGAACGTCCAGGCAGTACAGGGAAAACAGGTTCCTCTGGAATGGACTGACACATCTGGGGTCTCTTGGAATTGTGGTACGACCCTGGAGTTCCTCTCGCCTTTCCTGTGGAGAGCTTCTCCTCTTGAGATGCGACGGGAACGCCGGGAATTCTTTCCCTACGAAACAGGGAAAGGATCCCTCATCTCGAGCTAGGAGGCGGAAACGGGGCTACCCTGGATGTGTGCGGGACCCTCGTGCTTCCTCTCGAGTGGAGACGGGTATGTCGGGGAACTTCTGGACTTGCAGCAAGGGTGTGAAGGACCCTTTGGAAGTTCCAGTGGTTAGATGTGATTAGCCTCGAGAAGCCTCAGCGGAAATGGGTCTCATCTCGCCTGGAGGGCAAAACCTCCTGGATTTTCTCGAGTTGCGGCAGGTGCTCTCGACTTACGACGGGGCCTCAGGCACCCGCTCTGGTGGCCTCAGGAAAGGCCAGTCCCCATGCGAGTTCCTCGGGGGCCTCTCGGGATTCCTCTCCCGTCGATGCCGTGGCCTAAGACCTTGTGTGGAGTCGGGGCCGGAACCTGAGGATTCCTCTCCAGTGCTGACATGGATCTTGGGGTACTTCTGGAGTCTCCCCAGGGGAGTCAGTCCTCGTCTCGAATGCGGGCATGCACTTGCGCATTCCTCCAGAGCGGTAGCAGCAGTGTCACGCAGTCCGCCGCGTGGATCAAAGGATCTATGGTTTTCCCTCGAGTCTTTCCCACGAGGCTTTCCCACGAGGCTTTCCCACAGGGCTGTCCCACGTGCACACGTGGTGGGAGTCGATCCTCGGCTTGAACGTCAAGGCAGTTCAGGGAAAACAGGTTCCTCTGTAATGGACTGACACATCTGGGGGACTCTTGGAATGGTGGCACGACCCTGGAGTTCCTCTCGCCTTTCCTGTGGAGAGCGCCTCCTCTTGAGATGCGACGGGAACGCCGGGAATTCTTTCCCTACGAAACAGGGAAAGGATCCCTCATCTCGAGCTAGGAGGCGGAAACGGGGCTACCCTGGATGTGTGCGGGACCCTCGTGCTTCCTCTCGAGTGGAGACGGGTATGTCGGGGAACTTCTGGACTTGCAGCAAGGGTGTGAAGGACCCTTTGGAAGTTCCAGTGGTTAGATGTGATTAGCCTCGAGAAGCCTCAGCGGAAATGGGTCTCATCTCGCCTGGAGGGCAAAACCTCCTGGATTTTCTCGAGTTGCGGCAGGTGCTCTCGACTTACGACGGGGCCTCAGGCACCCGCTCTGGTGGCCTCAGGAAAGGCCAGTCCCCATGCGAGTTCCTCGGGGGCCTCTCGGGATTCCTCTCCCGTCGATGCCGTGGCCTAAGACCTTGTGTGGAGTCGGGGCCGGAACCTGAGGATTCCTCTCCAGTGCTGACATGGATCTTGGGGTACTTCTGGAGTCTCCCCAGGGGAGTCAGTCCTCGTCTCGAATGCGGGCATGCACTTGTGCTTTCCTCCAGTGCGGTAGCAGCAGAGTCACGCAGTCCGCCGCGTGGATCAAAGGATCTATGGTTTTCCCTCGAGTCTTTCCCACGAGGCTTTCCCACGAGGCTTTCCCACAGGGCTGTCCCACGTGCACACGTGGTGGGAGTCGATCCTCGGCTTGAACGTCCAGGCAGTACAGGGAAAACAGGTTCCTCTGGAATGGACTGACACATCTGGGGTCTCTTGGAATTGTGGTACGACCCTGGAGTTCCTCTCGCCTTTCCTGTGGAGAGCTTCTCCTCTTGAGATGCGACGGGAACGCCGGGAATTCTTTCCCTACGAAACAGGGAAAGGATCCCTCATCTCGAGCTAGGAGGCGGAAACGGGGCTCCCCTGGATGTGTGCGGGACCCTCGTGCTTCCTCTCGAGTGGACACGGGTATGTCGGGGAACTTCTTGAGTTGCAGCAAGGGTGTGAAGGACCCTTTGAAAGTTCCAGTGGTTAGATGTGATTAGCCTCGAGAAGCCTCAGCGGAAATGGGCCTCATCTCGCCTGGAGGGCAAAACCTCCTGGATTTCCTCGAGTTGTGGCAGGTGCTCTCGACTTACGTCGGGGACCTCAGGGACCCGCTCTGGTGGCCTCAGGAAAGGCCAGTCCCCATGCGAGTTCGTCGGGGGCCTCTCGGGATTCCTCTCCCGTCGATGCCGTGGCCTAAGTCCTTGTGTGGAGTCGGGGCCGGAACCTGAGGATTCCTCTCCAGTGCTGACATGGATCTTGGGGTAATTCTGGAGTCTCCCCAGGGGAGTCAGTCCTCGTCTCGAATGCGGGCATGCACTTGTGCTTTCCTCCAGAGTGGTAGCAGCAGTGTCACGCAGTCCGCCGCGTGGATCAAAGGATCTATGGTTTTCCCTCGAGTCTTTCCCACGAGGCTTTCCCACAGGGCTGTCCCACGTGCACACGTGGTGGGAGTCGATCCTCGGCTTGAACGTCAAAGCAGTGCAGGGAAAACAGGTTCCTCTGGAATGGACTGACACATCTGGGGTCTCTTGGAATGGTGCCACGACCCTGGAGTTCCTTTCGCCTTTCCTGTGGAGAGCGCCTGCTCTTGAGATGCGACGGGAACGCCTGGAATTCTTTCCCTGCGAAACAGGGAAAGGATCCCTCATCTCGAGCTAGGAGGCGGAAACGGGGCTCCCCTGGATGTGTGCGGGGCCCCATGTGCTTCCTCTCGAGTGGAGACGGGTATGTCGGGGAACTTCTTGAGTTGCAGCAAGGGTGTGAAGGACCCTTTGAAAGTTCCAGTGGTTAGATGTGATTAGCCTCGAGAAGCCTCAGCGGAAATGGGCCTCATCTCGCCTGGAGGGCAAAACCTCCTGGATTTTCTCGAGTTGCGGCAGGTGCTCTCGACTTACGACGGGGACCTCAGGGACCCGCTCTGGTGGCCTCAGGAAAGGCCAGTCCCCATGCGAGTTCCTCGAGGGCCTCTTGGGATTCCTCTCCCGTCGATGCCGGGGCCTAAGACCTTGTGTGGAGTCGGGGCCGGAACCTGAGGATTCCTCTCCAGTGCTGACATGGATCTTGGGGTACTTCTGGAGTCTCCCCAGGGGAGTCAGTCCTCGTCTCGAATGCGGGCATGCACTTGCGCATTCCTCCAGAGCGGTAGCAGCAGTGTCACGCAGTCCGCCGCGTGGATCAAAGGATCTATGGTTTTCCCTCGAGTCTTTCCCACGAGGCTTTCCCACGAGGCTTTCCCACAGGGCTGTCCCACGTGCACACGTGGTGGGAGTCGATCCTCGGCTTGAACGTCAAGGCAGTTCAGGGAAAACAGGTTCCTCTGGAATGGACTGACACATCTGGGGGACTCTTGTAATGGTGGCACGACCCTGGAGTTCCTCTCGACTTTCCTGTGGAGAGCGCCTCCTCTTGAGATGCGACGGGAACGCCGGGAATTCTTTACCTAAGAAACAGGGATAGGATCCCTCATCTCGAACTAGGAGGCGGAAACGGGGCTCCCCTGGATGTGTGCGGCACCCCACGTGCTTCCTCTCCAGTGGAGACGGGTATGTCGGGGAACTGCTTGAGTTGCAGCAAGGGTGTGAAGTACCCTTTGGAAGTTCCAGTGGTTAGATGTGATTAGCCTCGAGAAGCCTCAGCGGAAATGGGCCTCATCTCGCCTGGAGGGCAAAACCTCCTGGATTTCCTCGAGTTGTGGCAGGTGCTCTCGACTTACGTCGGGGACCTCAGGGACCCGCTCTGGTGGCCTCAGGAAAGGCCAGTCCCCATGCGAGTTCGTCGGGGGCCTCTCGGGATTCCTCTCCCGTCGATGCCGGGGATTAAGTCCTTGTGTGGAGTCGGGGCCGGAACCTGAGGATTCCTCTCCAGTGCTGACATGGATCTTGGGGTAATTCTGGAGTCTCCCCAGGGGAGTCAGTCCTCGTCTCGAATGCGGGCATGCACTTGTGCTTTCCTCCAGAGTGGTAGCAGCAGTGTCACGCAGTCCGCCGCGTGGATCAAAGGATCTATGGTTTTCCCTCGAGTCTTTCCCACGAGGCTTTCCCACAGGGCTGTCCCACGTGCACACGTGGTGGGAGTCGATCCTCGGCTTGAACGTCAAAGCAGTGCAGGGAAAACAGGTTCCTCTGGAATGGACTGACACATCTGGGGTCTCTTGGAATGGTGCCACGACCCTGGAGTTCCTTTCGCCTTTCCTGTGGAGAGCGCCTGCTCTTGAGATGCGACGGGAACGCCTGGAATTCTTTCCCTGCGAAACAGGGAAAGGATCCCTCATCTCGAGCTAGGAGGCGGAAACGGGGCTCCCCTGGATGTGTGCGGGGCCCCATGTGCTTCCTCTCGAGTGGAGACGGGTATGTCGGGGAACTTCTTGAGTTGCAGCAAGGGTGTGAAGGACCCTTTGAAAGTTCCAGTGGTTAGATGTGATTAGCCTCGAGAAGCCTCAGCGGAAATGGGCCTCATCTCGCCTGGAGGGCAAAACCTCCTGGATTTTCTCGAGTTGCGGCAGGTGCTCTCGACTTACGACGGGGACCTCAGGGACCCGCTCTGGTGGCCTCAGGAAAGGCCAGTCCCCATGCGAGTTCCTCGGGGGCCTCTCGGGATTCTTCTCCCGTCGATGCCGGGGCCTAAGACCTTGTGTGGAGTCGGGGCCGGAACCTGAGGATTCCTCTCCAGTGCTGACATGGATCTTGGGGTACTTCTGGAGTCTCCCCAGGGGAGTCAGTCCTCGTCTCGAATGCGGGCATGCACTTGCGCTTTCCTCCAGAGCGGTAGCAGCAGTGTCACGCAGTCCGCCACGTGGATCAAAGGATCTATGGTTTTCCCTCGAGTCTTTCCCAGGAGGCTTTCCCACGAGGCTTTCCCACAGGGCTGTCCCACGTGCACACGTGGTGGGAGTCGATCCTCGGCTTGAACGTCAAGGCAGTGCAGGGAAAACAGGTTCCTCTGTAATGGACTGACACATCTGGGGGACTCTTGGAATGGTGGCACGACCCTGGAGTTCCTCTCGCCTTTCCTGTGGAGAGCGCCTCCTCTTGAGATGCGACGGGAACGCCGGGAATTCTTTCCCTACGAAACAGGGAAAGGATCCCTCATCTCGAGCTAGGAGGCGGAAACGGGGCTACCCTGGATGTGTGCGGGACCCTCGTGCTTCCTCTCGAGTGGAGACGGGTATGTCGGGGAACTTCTGGACTTGCAGCAAGGGTGTGAAGGACCCTTTGGAAGTTCCAGTGGTTAGATGTGATTAGCCTCGAGAAGCCTCAGCGGAAATGGGTCTCATCTCGCCTGGAGGGCAAAACCTCCTGGATTTTCTCGAGTTGCGGCAGGTGCTCTCGACTTACGACGGGGCCTCAGGCACCCGCTCTGGTGGCCTCAGGAAAGGCCAGTCCCCATGCGAGTTCCTCGGGGGCCTCTCGGGATTCCTCTCCCGTCGATGCCGTGGCCTAAGACCTTGTGTGGAGTCGGGGCCGGAACCTGAGGATTCCTCTCCAGTGCTGACATGGATCTTGGGGTACTTCTGGAGTCTCCCCAGGGGAGTCAGTCCTCGTCTCGAATGCGGGCATGCACTTGTGCTTTCCTCCAGTGCGGTAGCAGCAGAGTCACGCAGTCCGCCGCGTGGATCAAAGGATCTATGGTTTTCCCTCGAGTCTTTCCCACGAGGCTTTCCCACGAGGCTTTCCCACAGGGCTGTCCCACGTGCACACGTGGTGGGAGTCGATCCTCGGCTTGAACGTCCAGGCAGTACAGGGAAAACAGGTTCCTCTGGAATGGACTGACACATCTGGGGTCTCTTGGAATTGTGGTACGACCCTGGAGTTCCTCTCGCCTTTCCTGTGGAGAGCTTCTCCTCTTGAGATGCGACGGGAACGCCGGGAATTCTTTCCCTACGAAACAGGGAAAGGATCCCTCATCTCGAGCTAGGAGGCGGAAACGGGGCTCCCCTGGATGTGTGCGGGACCCTCGTGCTTCCTCTCGAGTGGACACGGGTATGTCGGGGAACTTCTTGAGTTGCAGCAAGGGTGTGAAGGACCCTTTGAAAGTTCCAGTGGTTAGATGTGATTAGCCTCGAGAAGCCTCAGCGGAAATGGGCCTCATCTCGCCTGGAGGGCAAAACCTCCTGGATTTCCTCGAGTTGTGGCAGGTGCTCTCGACTTACGTCGGGGACCTCAGGGACCCGCTCTGGTGGCCTCAGGAAAGGCCAGTCCCCATGCGAGTTCGTCGGGGGCCTCTCGGGATTCCTCTCCCGTCGATGCCGTGGCCTAAGTCCTTGTGTGGAGTCGGGGCCGGAACCTGAGGATTCCTCTCCAGTGCTGACATGGATCTTGGGGTAATTCTGGAGTCTCCCCAGGGGAGTCAGTCCTCGTCTCGAATGCGGGCATGCACTTGTGCTTTCCTCCAGAGTGGTAGCAGCAGTGTCACGCAGTCCGCCGCGTGGATCAAAGGATCTATGGTTTTCCCTCGAGTCTTTCCCACGAGGCTTTCCCACAGGGCTGTCCCACGTGCACACGTGGTGGGAGTCGATCCTCGGCTTGAACGTCAAAGCAGTGCAGGGAAAACAGGTTCCTCTGGAATGGACTGACACATCTGGGGTCTCTTGGAATGGTGCCACGACCCTGGAGTTCCTTTCGCCTTTCCTGTGGAGAGCGCCTGCTCTTGAGATGCGACGGGAACGCCTGGAATTCTTTCCCTGCGAAACAGGGAAAGGATCCCTCATCTCGAGCTAGGAGGCGGAAACGGGGCTCCCCTGGATGTGTGCGGGGCCCCATGTGCTTCCTCTCGAGTGGAGACGGGTATGTCGGGGAACTTCTTGAGTTGCAGCAAGGGTGTGAAGGACCCTTTGAAAGTTCCAGTGGTTAGATGTGATTAGCCTCGAGAAGCCTCAGCGGAAATGGGCCTCATCTCGCCTGGAGGGCAAAACCTCCTGGATTTTCTCGAGTTGCGGCAGGTGCTCTCGACTTACGACGGGGACCTCAGGGACCCGCTCTGGTGGCCTCAGGAAAGGCCAGTCCCCATGCGAGTTCCTCGAGGGCCTCTTGGGATTCCTCTCCCGTCGATGCCGGGGCCTAAGACCTTGTGTGGAGTCGGGGCCGGAACCTGAGGATTCCTCTCCAGTGCTGACATGGATCTTGGGGTACTTCTGGAGTCTCCCCAGGGGAGTCAGTCCTCGTCTCGAATGCGGGCATGCACTTGCGCATTCCTCCAGAGCGGTAGCAGCAGTGTCACGCAGTCCGCCGCGTGGATCAAAGGATCTATGGTTTTCCCTCGAGTCTTTCCCACGAGGCTTTCCCAGGAGGCTTTCCCACAGGGCTGTCCCACGTGCACACGTGGTGGGAGTCGATCCTCGGCTTGAACGTCAAGGCAGTTCAGGGAAAACAGGTTCCTCTGGAATGGACTGACACATCTGGGGGACTCTTGTAATGGTGGCACGACCCTGGAGTTCCTCTCGACTTTCCTGTGGAGAGCGCCTCCTCTTGAGATGCGACGGGAACGCCGGGAATTCTTTACCTAAGAAACAGGGATAGGATCCCTCATCTCGAACTAGGAGGCGGAAACGGGGCTCCCCTGGATGTGTGCGGCACCCCACGTGCTTCCTCTCCAGTGGAGACGGGTATGTCGGGGAACTGCTTGAGTTGCAGCAAGGGTGTGAAGTACCCTTTGGAAGTTCCAGTGGTTAGATGTGATTAGCCTCGAGAAGCCTCAGCGGAAATGGGCCTCATCTCGCCTGGAGGGCAAAACCTCCTGGATTTCCTCGAGTTGTGGCAGGTGCTCTCGACTTACGTCGGGGACCTCAGGGACCCGCTCTGGTGGCCTCAGGAAAGGCCAGTCCCCATGCGAGTTCGTCGGGGGCCTCTCGGGATTCCTCTCCCGTCGATGCCGGGGATTAAGTCCTTGTGTGGAGTCGGGGCCGGAACCTGAGGATTCCTCTCCAGTGCTGACATGGATCTTGGGGTAATTCTGGAGTCTCCCCAGGGGAGTCAGTCCTCGTCTCGAATGCGGGCATGCACTTGTGCTTTCCTCCAGAGTGGTAGCAGCAGTGTCACGCAGTCCGCCGCGTGGATCAAAGGATCTATGGTTTTCCCTCGAGTCTTTCCCACGAGGCTTTCCCACAGGGCTGTCCCACGTGCACACGTGGTGGGAGTCGATCCTCGGCTTGAACGTCAAAGCAGTGCAGGGAAAACAGGTTCCTCTGGAATGGACTGACACATCTGGGGTCTCTTGGAATGGTGCCACGACCCTGGAGTTCCTTTCGCCTTTCCTGTGGAGAGCGCCTGCTCTTGAGATGCGACGGGAACGCCTGGAATTCTTTCCCTGCGAAACAGGGAAAGGATCCCTCATCTCGAGCTAGGAGGCGGAAACGGGGCTCCCCTGGATGTGTGCGGGGCCCCATGTGCTTCCTCTCGAGTGGAGACGGGTATGTCGGGGAACTTCTTGAGTTGCAGCAAGGGTGTGAAGGACCCTTTGAAAGTTCCAGTGGTTAGATGTGATTAGCCTCGAGAAGCCTCAGCGGAAATGGGCCTCATCTCGCCTGGAGGGCAAAACCTCCTGGATTTTCTCGAGTTGCGGCAGGTGCTCTCGACTTACGACGGGGACCTCAGGGACCCGCTCTGGTGGCCTCAGGAAAGGCCAGTCCCCATGCGAGTTCCTCGGGGGCCTCTCGGGATTCCTCTCCCGTCGATGCCGGGGCCTAAGACCTTGTGTGGAGTCGGGGCCGGAACCTGAGGATTCCTCTCCAGTGCTGACATGGATCTTGGGGTACTTCTGGAGTCTCCCCAGGGGAGTCAGTCCTCGTCTCGAATGCGGGCATGCACTTGCGCTTTCCTCCAGAGCGGTAGCAGCAGTGTCACGCAGTCCGCCACGTGGATCAAAGGATCTATGGTTTTCCCTCGAGTCTTTCCCAGGAGGCTTTCCCACGAGGCTTTCCCACAGGGCTGTCCCACGTGCACACGTGGTGGGAGTCGATCCTCGGCTTGAACGTCAAGGCAGTGCAGGGAAAACAGGTTCCTCTGTAATGGACTGACACATCTGGGGGACTCTTGGAATGGTGGCACGACCCTGGAGTTCCTCTCGCCTTTCCTGTGGAGAGCGCCTCCTCTTGAGATGCGACGGGAACGCCGGGAATTCTTTCCCTACGAAACAGGGAAAGGATCCCTCATCTCGAGCTAGGAGGCGGAAACGGGGCTACCCTGGATGTGTGCGGGACCCTCGTGCTTCCTCTCGAGTGGAGACGGGTATGTCGGGGAACTTCTGGACTTGCAGCAAGGGTGTGAAGGACCCTTTGGAAGTTCCAGTGGTTAGATGTGATTAGCCTCGAGAAGCCTCAGCGGAAATGGGTCTCATCTCGCCTGGAGGGCAAAACCTCCTGGATTTTCTCGAGTTGCGGCAGGTGCTCTCGACTTACGACGGGGCCTCAGGCACCCGCTCTGGTGGCCTCAGGAAAGGCCAGTCCCCATGCGAGTTCCTCGGGGGCCTCTCGGGATTCCTCTCCCGTCGATGCCGTGGCCTAAGACCTTGTGTGGAGTCGGGGCCGGAACCTGAGGATTCCTCTCCAGTGCTGACATGGATCTTGGGGTACTTCTGGAGTCTCCCCAGGGGAGTCAGTCCTCGTCTCGAATGCGGGCATGCACTTGTGCTTTCCTCCAGTGCGGTAGCAGCAGAGTCACGCAGTCCGCCGCGTGGATCAAAGGATCTATGGTTTTCCCTCGAGTCTTTCCCACGAGGCTTTCCCACGAGGCTTTCCCACAGGGCTGTCCCACGTGCACACGTGGTGGGAGTCGATCCTCGGCTTGAACGTCCAGGCAGTACAGGGAAAACAGGTTCCTCTGGAATGGACTGACACATCTGGGGTCTCTTGGAATTGTGGTACGACCCTGGAGTTCCTCTCGCCTTTCCTGTGGAGAGCTTCTCCTCTTGAGATGCGACGGGAACGCCGGGAATTCTTTCCCTACGAAACAGGGAAAGGATCCCTCATCTCGAGCTAGGAGGCGGAAACGGGGCTCCCCTGGATGTGTGCGGGACCCTCGTGCTTCCTCTCGAGTGGACACGGGTATGTCGGGGAACTTCTTGAGTTGCAGCAAGGGTGTGAAGGACCCTTTGAAAGTTCCAGTGGTTAGATGTGATTAGCCTCGAGAAGCCTCAGCGGAAATGGGCCTCATCTCGCCTGGAGGGCAAAACCTCCTGGATTTCCTCGAGTTGTGGCAGGTGCTCTCGACTTACGTCGGGGACCTCAGGGACCCGCTCTGGTGGCCTCAGGAAAGGCCAGTCCCCATGCGAGTTCGTCGGGGGCCTCTCGGGATTCCTCTCCCGTCGATGCCGGGGATTAAGTCCTTGTGTGGAGTCGGGGCCGGAACCTGAGGATTCCTCTCCAGTGCTGACATGGATCTTGGGGTAATTCTGGAGTCTCCCCAGGGGAGTCAGTCCTCGTCTCGAATGCGGGCATGCACTTGTGCTTTCCTCCAGAGTGGTAGCAGCAGTGTCACGCAGTCCGCCGCGTGGATCAAAGGATCTATGGTTTTCCCTCGAGTCTTTCCCACGAGGCTTTCCCACAGGGCTGTCCCACGTGCACACGTGGTGGGAGTCGATCCTCGGCTTGAACGTCAAAGCAGTGCAGGGAAAACAGGTTCCTCTGGAATGGACTGACACATCTGGGGTCTCTTGGAATGGTGCCACGACCCTGGAGTTCCTTTCGCCTTTCCTGTGGAGAGCGCCTGCTCTTGAGATGCGACGGGAACGCCTGGAATTCTTTCCCTGCGAAACAGGGAAAGGATCCCTCATCTCGAGCTAGGAGGCGGAAACGGGGCTCCCCTGGATGTGTGCGGGGCCCCATGTGCTTCCTCTCGAGTGGAGACGGGTATGTCGGGGAACTTCTTGAGTTGCAGCAAGGGTGTGAAGGACCCTTTGAAAGTTCCAGTGGTTAGATGTGATTAGCCTCGAGAAGCCTCAGCGGAAATGGGCCTCATCTCGCCTGGAGGGCAAAACCTCCTGGATTTTCTCGAGTTGCGGCAGGTGCTCTCGACTTACGACGGGGACCTCAGGGACCCGCTCTGGTGGCCTCAGGAAAGGCCAGTCCCCATGCGAGTTCCTCGAGGGCCTCTCGGGATTCCTCTCCCGTCGATGCCGGGGCCTAAGACCTTGTGTGGAGTCGGGGCCGGAACCTGAGGATTCCTCTCCAGTGCTGACATGGATCTTGGGGTACTTCTGGAGTCTCCCCAGGGGAGTCAGTCCTCGTCTCGAATGCGGGCATGCACTTGCGCATTCCTCCAGAGCGGTAGCAGCAGTGTCACGCAGTCCGCCGCGTGGATCAAAGGATCTATGGTTTTCCCTCGAGTCTTTCCCACGAGGCTTTCCCACGAGGCTTTCCCACAGGGCTGTCCCACGTGCACACGTGGTGGGAGTCGATCCTCGGCTTGAACGTCAAGGCAGTTCAGGGAAAACAGGTTCCTCTGGAATGGACTGACACATCTGGGGGACTCTTGTAATGGTGGCACGACCCTGGAGTTCCTCTCGACTTTCCTGTGGAGAGCGCCTCCTCTTGAGATGCGACGGGAACGCCGGGAATTCTTTACCTAAGAAACAGGGATAGGATCCCTCATCTCGAACTAGGAGGCGGAAACGGGGCTCCCCTGGATGTGTGCGGCACCCCACGTGCTTCCTCTCCAGTGGAGACGGGTATGTCGGGGAACTGCTTGAGTTGCAGCAAGGGTGTGAAGTACCCTTTGGAAGTTCCAGTGGTTAGATGTGATTAGCCCCGAGAAGCCTCAGCGGAAATGGGCCTCATCTCGCCTGGAGGGCAAAACCTCCTGGAATTTTTCGAGTTGCGGCAGGTGCTCTCGACTTACGACGGGGACCACAGGGACCCGCTCTGGTGGCCTCAGGAAAGGCCAGTCCCCATGCGAGTTCCTTGGGGGCCTCTCGGGATTCCTCTCCCGTCGATGCCGTGGCCTAAGACCTTGTGTGGTGTCGAGGCCGGAACCTGAGGTTTCCTCTCCAGTGCTGACATGGATCTTGGGGTACTTCTGGAGTCTCCCCAGGGGAGTCAGTCCTCGTCTCGAATGCGGGCATGCACTTGCGCTTTCCTCCAGATCGGTGGCAGCAGTGTCACGCAATCCGCCGCGTGGATCAAAGGATCTATGGTTTTCCCTCGAGTCTTTCCCACGAGGCTTTCCCACGAGGCTTTCCCACAGGGCTGTCCCACGTGCACACGTGGTGGGAGTCGATCCTCGGCTTGAACGTCAAGGCAGTGCAGGGAAAACAGGTTCCTCTGGAATGGACTGACACATCTGGGGGTCTCTTGGAATGGTGGCACGACCCTGGAGTTCCTCTCGCCTTTCCTGTGGAGAGCGCCTCCTCTTGAGATGCGACGGGAACGCCGGGAATTCTTTCCCTACGAAACAGGGAAAGGATCCCACATCTCGAGCTAGGAGGCGGAAACGGGGCTCCCCTGGATGTGTGCGGGACCCTTGTGCTTCCTCTCGAGTGGAGACGGGTATGTCGGGGAACTTCTTGAGTTGCAGCAAGGGTGTGAAGGACCCTTTGAAAGTTCCAGTGGTTAGATGTGATTAGCCTCGAGAAGCCTCAGTGGAAATGGGCCTCATCTCGCCTGGAGGGCAAAATCTCCTGGATTTTCTCGAGTTGCGGCGGGTGCTCTCGACTTACGACGGGGACCTCAGGGACCCGCTCTGCTGGCCTCAGGAAAGGCCAGTCCCCATGCGAGTTCCTCGGGGCCTCTCGGGATTCCTCTCCCGTCGATGCCGGTGCCTAAGACCTTGTGTGGAGTCGGGGCCGGAACCTGAGGATTCCTCTCCAGTGCTGACATGGATCTTGGGGTACTTCTGGAGTCTCCCCAGGGGAGTCAGTCCTCGTCTCGAATGCGGGCATGCACTTGCGCTTTCCTCCAGAGCGGTAGCAGCAGTGTCACGCAGTCCGTCGCGTGGATCAAAGGATCTATGGTTTTCCCTCGAGTCTTTCCCACGAGGGTTTCCCACGAGGCTTTCCCACAGGGCTGTCCCACGTGCACACGTGGTGGGAGTCGATCCTCGGCTTGAACGTCAAGGCAGTGCAGTGAAAACAGGTTCCTCTGGAATGGACTGACCCATCTGTGGGATTCGTGGAATCGTGGCACGACCCTGGAGTTCCTCTCGCCTTTCCTGTGGAGAGCGCCTCCTCTTGAGATGCGACGGGAACGCTGGGAATTCTTTCCCTACTAAACAGGGAAAGGATCCCTCATCTCGAGCTAGGAGGCGGAAACGGGGCTCCCCTGGATGTGTGCGGCACCCCACGTGCTTCCTCTCGAGTGGAGACGGGTATGTCGCGGAACTGCTTGAGTTGCAGCAAGGGTGTGAAGGACCCTTTGGAAGTTCCAGTGGTTAGATGTGATTAGCCTCGAGAAGCCTCAGCGGAAATGGGCCTCATCTGGCCTGGAGGGCAAAATCTCCTGGATTTTCTCGAGTTGCGGCAGGTGCTCTCGACTTACGACGGGGACCTCAGGGACCCGCTCTGGAGTCCTCAGGAAAGGCCAGGCCCCATGCGAGTTCCTCCAAGGCCTCTCGGGATTCCTCTCCCGTGGATGCCGGGGCCTAAGACCTTGTGTGGAGTCGGGGCCGGAACCTGAGGATTCCTCTCCAGTGCTGACATGGATCTTGGGGTACTTCTGGAGTCTCCCCAGGGGAGTCAGTCCTCGTCTCGAATGCGGGCATGCACTTGCGCTTTCCTCCAGGGCGGTAGCAGCAGTGTCACGCAGTCCGCCGCGTGGATCAAAGGATCTATGGTTTTCCCTCGAGTCTTTCCCACGAGGCTTTCCCACGAGGCTTTCCCACAGGGCTGTCCAACGTGCACACGTGGTGGGAGTCGATCATCGGCTTGAACGTCAAGGCAGTGCAGGGAAAAAAGTTTCCTCTGGAATGGACTGACACATCTGGGGGACTCCTGGAATGGTGGCACGACCCTGGAGTTCCTCTCGCCTTTCCTATGGAGAGCGCCTCCTCTTGAGATGCGACGGGTACGCCGGGAATTCTTTCCCTACGAAACAGGGAAAGGATCCCTCATCTCGAGCTAGGAGGCGGAAACGGGGCTCCCCTGGATGTGTGTGGGACCCCACGTGCTTCCTCTCGAGTGGAGATGGGTATGTCGGGGAATTTCTTGAGTTGCAGCAAGGATGTGAAGGACCCTTTGTAAGTTCCAGTGGTTAGATGTGATTAGCCTCGAGAAGCCTCAGCGGAAATGGGCCTCATCTTGCCTGGAGGGCAAAACCTCCTGGATTTTCTCGAGTTGCGGCAGGTGCTCTCGACTTACGACGGGGACCTCAGGGACCCGCTCTGGTGGCCTCAGGAAAGGCCAGTCCCCATGCGAGTTCCTCGCGGGCCTCTCGGGATTCCTCTCCCGTCGATGCCGGGGCCTAAGACCTTGTGTGGAGTCGGGGCTGGAACCTGCGGATTCCTCTCCAGTGCTGACATGGATCTTGGGCTACTTCTGGAGTCTCCCCAGGGGAGTCAGTCCTCGTCTCGAATGCGGGCATGCACTTGCGCTTTCCTCCAGAGCGGTAGCAGCAGTGTCACGCAGTCCTCCGCGTGGATCAAAGGATCTATGGTTTTCCCTCGAGTCTTTCCCACGAGTCTTTCCCACGAGGCTTTCCCACAGGGCTGTCCCACGTGCACACGTGGTGGGAGTCGATCCTCGGCTTGAACGTCAAGGCAGTGCAGGGAAAACAGGTTCCTCTGGAATGGACTGACACATCTGGGGGTCTCTTGGAATGGTGGCACAACCCTGGAGTTCCTCTCCCCTTTCCTGTGGAGAGCGCCTCCTCTTGAGATGCGACGGGAACACCGGGAATTCTTTCCCTACGAAACAGGGAAAGAATCCCTCATCTCGAGCTAGGAGGCGGAAACGGGGCTCCCCTGAATGTGTGCGGGGCCCCATGTGCTTCCTCTCAAGTGGAGACGGGTATGTCGGGGAACTTCTTGAGTTGCAGCAAGGGTGTGAAGGACCCTTTGAAAGTTCCAGTGGTTAGATGTGATTAGCCTCGAGAAGCCTCAGCGGAAATGGGCTTCATCTCGCCTGGAGGGCAAAACCTCCTGGATTTTCTCGAGTTGCGGCAGGTGCTCTCGACTTACGACGGGGACCTCAGGGACCCGCTCTGGTGGCCTCAGGAAAGGCCAGTCCCCATGCGAGTTCCTCGGGGGCCTCTCGGGATTCCTCTCCCGTCGATGCCGGGGCCTAAGACCTTGTGTGGAGTCGGGGCCGGAACCTGAGGATTCCTCTCCAGTGCTGACATGGATCTTGGGGTACTTGTGGAGTCTGCCCAGGGGAGTCAGTCCTCGTCTCGAATGCGGGCATGCACTTGCGCTTTCCTCCAGAGCGGTAGCAGCAGTGTCACACAGTCCGCCGCGTGGATCAAAGGATCTATGGTTTTCCCTCGAGTCTTTCCCACGAGGCTGTCCCACGAGGCTTTCCCACAGGGCTGCCCCACGTGCACACGTGGTGGGAGTCGATCCTCCACTTGAACGTCAAGGCAGTTCAGGGAAAACAGGTTCCTCTGGAATGGACTGACACATCTGGGGGACTCTTGTAATGGTGGCACGACGCTGGAGTTCCTCTCGACTTTCCTGTGGAGAGCGCCTCCTCTTGAGATGCGACGGGAACGCCGGGAATTCTTTCCCTACGAAACAGGGATAGGATCCCTCATCTCGAACTAGGAGGCGGAAACGGGGCTCCCCTGGATGTGTGCGGCACCCCACGTGCTTCCTCTCGAGTGGAGACGGGTATGTTGCGGAACTGCTTGAGTTGCAGCAAGGGTGTGAAGGACCCTTTGGAAGTTCCAGTGGTTAGATGTGATTAGCCTCGAGAAGCCTCAGCGGAAATGGGCCTCATCTCGCCTGGAGGGCAAAACCTCCTGGAATTTCTCGAGTTGCGGCAGGTGCTCTCGACTTACGACGGGGACCTCAGGGACCCGCTCTGGTGGCCTCAGGAAGGCCAGTCCCCATGCGAGTTCTTCGGGGGCCTCTCGGGATTCCTCTCCCGTCGATGCCGGGGCCTAAGACCTTGTGTGGAGTCGGGGCCGGAACCTGAGGATTCCTCTCCAGTGCTGACATGGATCTTGGGGTACTTGTGGAGTCTGCCCAGGGGAGTCAGTCCTCGTCTCGAATGCGGGCATGCACTTGCGCTTTCCTCCAGAGCGGTAGCAGCAGTGTCACACAGTCCGCCACGTGGATCAAAGGATCTATGGTTTTCCCTCGAGTCTTTCCCACGAGGCTTTCCCACGAGGCTTTCCCACAGGGCTGTCCCACGTGCACACGTGGTGGGAGTCGATCCTCGGCTTGAACGTCAAGGCAGTTCAGGGAAAACAGGTTCCTCTGGAATGGACTGACACATCTGGGGGACTCTTGTAATGGTGGCACGACGCTGGAGTTCCTCTCGCCTTTCCTGTGGAGAGCGCCTCCTCTTGAGATGCGACGGGAACGCCGGGAATTCTTTCCCTACGAAACAGGGATAGGATCCCTCATCTCGAACTAGGAGGCGGAAACGGGGCTCCCCTGGATGTGTGCGGCACCCCACGTGCTTCCTCTCGAGTGGAGACGGGTATGTCGCGGAACTGCTTGAGTTGCAGCAAGGGTGTGAAGGACCCTTTGGAAGTTCCAGTGGTTAGATGTGATTAGCCTCGAGAAGCCTCAGCGGAAATGGGCCTCATCTCGCCTGGAGGGCAAAACCTCCTGGAATTTCTCGAGTTGCGGCAGGTGCTCTCGACTTACGACGGGGACCTCAGGGACCCGCTCTGGTGGCCTCAGGAAGGCCAGTCCCCATGCGAGTTCTTCGGGGGCCTCTCGGGATTCCTCTCCCGTCGATGCCGGGGCCTAAGACCTTGTGTGGTGTCGAGGCCGGAACCTGAGGTTTCCTCTCCAGTGCTGACATGGATCTTGGTGTACTTCTGGAGTCTCCCCAGGGGAGTCAGTCCTCGTCTCGAATGCGGGCATGCACTTGCGCTTCCCTCCAGTGCGGTAGGCGCAGTGTCACGCAGTCTGCATCGTGGATCAAAGGATCTATAGTTTTCCCTCGAGTCTTTCCCAGGAGGCTTTCCCACGAGGCGTTCCCCCAGGGATGTCCCACGTGCACACGTGGTGGGAGTCGATCCTCGGCTTGAACGTCAAGGCAGTGCAGGGAAAACAGGTCCCTCTGGAATGGACTGACACATCTGGGGGACTCTTGGAATGGTGGCACGACCCTGGAGTTCCTCTCGCCTTTCCTGTGGAGAGCGCCTCCTCTTGAGATGCGACGGGAACGCCGGGAATTCTTTCCCTACGAAACAGGGAAAGGATCCCTCATCTCGAGCTAGGAGGCGGAAACGGGGCTCCCCTGGATGTGTGTGGGACCCTCGTGCTTCCTCTCGAGTGGAGACGGGTATGTCGGGGAACTTCTGGACTTGCAACAAGGGTGTGAAGGACCCTTTGGAAGTTCCAGTGGTTAGATGTGATTAGCCTCGAGAAGCCTCAGCGGAAATGGGCCTCATCTCGCCTGGAAGGCAAAACCTCCTGGATTTTCTCGAGTTGTGGCAGGTGCTCTCGACTTACTTCGGGGACCTCAGGGACCCGCTCTAGTGGCCTCAGGAAAGGCCAGTCCCTATGCGCGTTCCTCGGGGGCCTCTCGGGATTCCTCTCCCATCGAGGCCGGGGCCTAAGACCTTGTGTGGAGTCGGGCCGGAACCTGAGGATTCCTCTCCAGTGCTGACATGGATCTTGGGGTAATTCTGGAGTCTCCCCAGGGGAGTCAGTCCTCGTCTCGAATGCGGGCATGCACTTGCGCTTCCCTCCAGTGCGTTAGGAGCAGTGTCACGCAGTCTGCATCGTGGATCAAAGGATCTATAGTTTTCCCTCGAGTCTTTCCCAGGAGGCTTTCCCACGAGGCGTTCCCCCAGGGATGTCCCACGTGCACACGTGGTGGGAGTCGATCCTCTTCTTGAAAGTCAAGGCAGTGCAGGAAAAACAGGTTCCTCTGGAATGGACTGACACATCTGGGGGACTCTTGGAATGGTGGCACGACCCTGGAGTTCCTCTCGCCTTTCCTGTGGAGAGCGCCTCCTCTGGAGATGCGACGGGAACGCCGGGAATTCTTTCCCTACGAAACAGGGAAAGGATCCCTCATCTCGAGCTAGGAGGCCGAAACGGGGCTCCCCTGGATGTGTGCGGGACCCTCGTGCTTCCTCTCGAGTGGACACGGGTATGTCGGGGAACTTCTTGAGTTGCAGCAAGGGTGTGAAGGACCCTTTGAAAGTTCCAGTGGTTAGATGTGATTAGCCTCGAGAAGCCTCAGCGGAAATGGGCCTCATCTCGCCTGGAGGGCAAAACCTCCTGGATTTCCTCGAGTTGTGGCAGGTGCTCTCGACTTACGTCGGGGACCTCAGGGACCCGCTCTGGTGGCCTCAGGAAAGGCCAGTCCCCATGCGAGTTCGTCGGGGGCCTCTCGGGATTCCTCTCCCGTCGATGCCGGGGCATAAGTCCTTGTGTGGAGTCGGGGCCGGAACCTGAGGATTCCTCTCCAGTGCTGACATGGATCTTGGGGTAATTCTGGAGTCTCCCCAGGGGAGTCAGTCCTCGTCTCGAATGCGGGCATGCACTTGTGCTTTCCTCCAGAGTGGTAGCAGCAGTGTCACGCAGTCCGCCGCGTGGATCAAAGGATCTATGGTTTTCCCTCGAGTCTTTCCCACGAGGCTTTCCCACAGGGCTGTCCCACGTGCACACGTGGTGGGAGTCGATCCTCGGCTTGAACGTCAAAGCAGTGCAGGGAAAACAGGTTCCTCTGGAATGGACTGACACATCTGGGGTCTCTTGGAATGGTGCCACGACCCTGGAGTTCCTTTCGCCTTTCCTGTGGAGAGCGCCTGCTCTTGAGATGCGACGGGAACGCCTGGAATTCTTTCCCTGCGAAACAGGGAAAGGATCCCTCATCTCGAGCTAGGAGGCGGAAACGGGGCTCCCCTGGATGTGTGCGGGGCCCCATGTGCTTCCTCTCGAGTGGAGACGGGTATGTCGGGGAACTTCTTGAGTTGCAGCAAGGGTGTGAAGGACCCTTTGAAAGTTCCAGTGGTTAGACGTGATTAGCCTCGAGAAGCCTCAGCGGAAATGGGCCTCATCTCGCCTGGAGGGCAAAACCTCCTGGATTTTTTCGAGTTGCGGCAGGTGCTCTCGACTTACGACGGGGCCTCAGGCACCCGCTCTGGTGGCCTCAGGAAAGGCCAGTCCCCATGCGAGTTCCTCGGGGGCCTCTCGGGATTCCTCTCCCGTCGATGCCGGGGCCTAAGACCTTGTGTGGAGTCGGGGCCGGAACCTGAGGATTCCTCTCCAGTGCTGACATGGATCTTGGGGTACTTGTGGAGTCTGCCCAGGGGAGTCAGTCCTCGTCTCGAATGCGGGCATGCACTTGCGCTTTCCTCCAGAGCGGTAGCAGCAGTGTCACACAGTCCGCCGCGTGGATCAAAGGATCTATGGTTTTCCCTCTAGTCTTTCCCACGAGGCTGTCCCACGAGGCTTTCCCACAGGGCTGTCCCACGTGCACACGTGGTGGGAGTCGATCCTCCGCTTGAACGTCAAGGCAGTTCAGGGAAAACAGGTTCCTCTGGAATGGACTGACACATCTGGGGGACTCTTGTAATGGTGGCACGACGCTGGAGTTCCTCTCGACTTTCCTGTGGAGAGCGCCTCCTCTTGAGATGCGACGGGAACGCCGGGAATTCTTTCCCTACGAAACAGGGATAGGATCCCTCATCTCGAACTAGGAGGCGGAAACGGGGCTCCCCTGGATGTGTGCGGCACCCCACGTGCTTCCTCTCGAGTGGAGACGGGTATGTCGCGGAACTGCTTGAGTTGCAGCAAGGGTGTGAAGGACCCTTTGGAAGTTCCAGTGGTTAGATGTGATTAGCCTCGAGAAGCCTCAGCGGAAATGGGCCTCATCTCGCCTGGAGGGCAAAACCTCCTGGAATTTCTCGAGTTGCGGCAGGTGCTCTCGACTTACGACGGGGACCTCAGGGACCCGCTCTGGTGGCCTCAGGAAGGCCAGTCCCCATGCGAGTTCTTCGGGGGCCTCTCGGGATTCCTCTCCCGTCGATGCCGGGGCCTAAGACCTTGTGTGGAGTCGGGGCCGGAACCTGAGGATTCCTCTCCAGTGCTGACATGGATCTTGGGGTACTAGTGGAGTCTGCCCAGGGGAGTCAGTCCTCGTCTCGAATGCGGGCATGCACTTGCGCTTTCCTCCAGAGCGGTAGCAGCAGTGTCACACAGTCCGCCGCGTGGATCAAAGGATCTATGGTTTTCCCTCGAGTCTTTCCCACGAGGCTTTCCCACGAGGCTTTCCCACAGGGCTGTCCCACGTGCACACGTGGTGGGAGTCGATCCTCGGCTTGAACGTCAAGGCAGTTCAGGGAAAACAGGTTCCTCTGGAATGGACTGACACATCTGGGGGACTCTTGTAATGGTGGCACGACGCTGGAGTTCCTCTCGACTTTCCTGTGGAGAGCGCCTCCTCTTGAGATGCGACGGGAACGCCGGGAATTCTTTCCCTTCGAAACAGGGATAGGATCCCTCATCTCGAACTAGGAGGCGGAAACGGGGCTCCCCTGGATGTGTGCGGCACCCCACGTGCTTCCTCTCGAGTGGAGACGGGTATGTCGCGGAACTGCTTGAGTTGCAGCAAGGGTGTGAAGGACCCTTTGGAAGTTCCAGTGGTTAGATGTGATTAGCCTCGAGAAGCCTCAGCGGAAATGGGCCTCATCTCGCCTGGAGGGCAAAACCTCCTGGAATTTCTCGAGTTGCGGCAGGTGCTCTCGACTTACGACGGGGACCTCAGGGACCCGCTCTGGTGGCCTCAGGAAGGCCAGTCCCCATGCGAGTTCTTCGGGGGCCTCTCGGGATTCCTCTCCCGTCGATGCCGGGGCCTAAGACCTTGTGTGGTGTCGAGGCCGGAACCTGAGGTTTCCTCTCCAGTGCTGACATGGATCTTGGGGTACTTCTGGAGTCTCCCCAGGGGAGTCAGTCCTCGTCTCGAATGCGGGCATGCACTTGCGCTTTCCTCCAGAGCGGTAGCAGCAGTGTCACGCAGTCCGCCACGTGGATCAAAGGATCTATGGTTTTCCCTCGAGTCTTTCCCACGAGGCTTTCCCACGAGGCTTTCCCACAGGGCTGTCCCACGTGCACACGTGGTGGGAGTCGATCCTCGGCTTGAACGTCAAGGCAGTGCAGGGAAAACAGGTTCCTCTGGAATGGACTGTCACATCTGGGGGTCTCTTGGAATGGTGGCACGACCCTGGAGTTCCTCTCGCCTTTTCTGTGGAGAGCGCCTCCTCTTGAGATGCGACGGGAACGCCGGGAATTCTTTCCCTACGAAACAGGGAAAGGATCCCTCATCTCGAGCTAGGAGGCGGAAACGGAGCTCCCCTCGATGTGTGCGGGACCCTCGTGCTTCCTCTCGACTGGAGACGGGTATGTCGGGGAACTTCTTGAGTTGCAGCAAGGGTGTGAAGGACCCTTTGAAAATTCCAGTGGTTAGATGTGATTAGCCTCGAGAAGCTTCAGCGGAATTGGGCCTCATCTCGGCTGGAGGGCAAAACCTCCTGGATTTTCTCGAGTTACGGCAGGTGCTCTCGACTTACGACGGGGACCTCAGGGACCCGCTCTGGTGGCCTCAGGAAAGGCCAGTCCCCATGCGATTTCCTCGGGGGCCTCTCGGATTCCTCTCCCGTCGATGCCGGGGCCTAAGACCTTGTTTGGAGTCGGGGCCCGAACCTGAGGTTTCCTCTCCAGTGCTGACATGGATCTTGGGGTACTTCTGGAGTCTCCCCAGGGGAGTCAGTCCTCGTCTCGAATGCGGTCATGCACTTGCGCTTTCCTCCAGAGCGGTAGCAGCAGTGTCACGCAGTCCGCCGCGTGGAACAAAGGATCTATGGTTTTCCCTCGAGTCTTTCCCCCGAGGCTTTCCCACAGGGCTGTCCCACGTGCACTCGTGGTGGGAATCGAACCTAGGCTTGAACGTCAAGGCAGTGCAGGGAAAACAGGTTCCTCTGGAATGGACTGACCCATCTGGGGGACTCTTGGAATGGTGGCACGACCCTGGTGTTACTCTCGTCTTTCCTGTAGAGAGCGCCTCCTCTTGAGATGCGACGGGAACGCCGGGAATTCTTTCCCTACGAAACAGGGAAAGGATCCGTCATCTCGAGCTAGGAGGCGGAAACGGGGCTCCCCTGGATGTGTGTGGGACCCTCGTGCTTCCTCTCGAGTGGAGACGGGTATGTCGGGGAACTTCTGGACTTGCAGCAAGGGTTTGAAGGACCCTTTGGAAGTTCCAGTGGTTAGATGTGATTAGCCTCGAGAAGCCTCAGCGGAAATGGGCCTCATCTCGCCTGGAAGGCAAAACCTCCTGGATTTTCTCGAGTTGCGGCAGGTGCTCTCGACTTACGTCGGGGACCGCAGGGACCCGCACTGGTGGCCTCAGGAAAGGCCAGTCCCCATGCGAGTTCCTTGGGGGCCTCTCGGGATTCCTCTCCCATCGAGGCCGGGGCCTAAGACCTTGTGTGGAGTCGGGGCCAGAACCTGAGGATTCCTCTCCAGTGCTGACATGGATCTTGGGGTACTTCTGGAGTCTCCCCAGGGGAGTCAGTCCTCGTCTCGAATGCGGGCATGCACTTGCGCTTCCCTCCAGTGCGGTAGGAGCAGTGTCACGAATTCTGCATCGTGGATCAAAGGATCTATAGTTTTCCCTCGAGTCTTTCCCACGAGGCTTTCCCACGAGGCGTTCCCCCAGAGATGTCCCAAGTGCACACGTGGTGGGAGTCGATCCTCGGCTTGAACGTCAAGGCAGTGCAGGAAAAACAGTTTCCTCTGGAATGGACTGACACATCTGGGGGACTCTTGGAATGGTGACATGACCCTGGAGTTCCTCTCGCCATTCCTGTGGAGAGCACCTCCTCTTGAGATGCGACGGGAACGCCGGGAATTCTTTCCCTACGAAACAGGGAAAGGATCCCTCATCTCGAGCTAGGAGGCGGAAACGGGGCTCCCCTGGATGTGTGCGGGACCCTCGTTCTTTCTCTCGAGTGGAGACGGCTATGTCGGGGAACTTCTTGAGTTGCAGCAAGGGTGTGAAGGACCCTTTGGAAGTTCCAGTGGTTAGATGTGATTAGCCTCGAGAACCTCAGCGGAAATGGGCCTCATCTCGCCTGGAGGGCAAAACCTCCTGGATTTTCCCGAATTGCGGCAGGTGCACTCGACTTACGACGGGGACCTCAGGGACCCGCTCTGGTGGCCTCAGGAAAGGCCGGTCCCCATGCGAGTTCCTCGGGGGCCTCTCAGGATTCCTCTCCCGTCGATGCCGGGGCCTAAGACCTTGTGTGGAGTCGGGGCCGGAACCTGAGGATTCCTCTCCAGTGCTGACATGGATCTTGGGGTACTTCTGGAGTCTCCCCAGGGGAGTCAGTCCTCGTCTCGAATGCGGGCATGCACTTGCGCTTTCCTCCAGAGCGGTAGCAGCAGTGTCACACAGTCCGCCGCGTGGATCAAAGGATCTATGGTTTTCCCTCGAGTCTTTCCCACGAGGCTTTCCCACGAGGCTTTCCCACAGGGCTGTCCCACGTGCACACGTGGTGGGAGTCGATCCTCGGCTTGAAGATCAAGGCAGTGCAGGGAAAACAGGTTCCTCTGGAATGGACTGACACATCTGGGGGACTCTTGGAATGGTTGCACGGCCCTGGAGTTCCTCTCGCCTTTCCTGTGGAGAGCGCCTCCTCTTGAGATGCGACGGGAACGCCGGGAATTCTTTCCCTACAAAACAGGGATAGGATCCCTCATCTCGAACTAGGAGGCGGAAACGGGGCTCCACAGGATGTGTGCGGCACCCCACGTGCTTCCTCTCGAGTGGAGACGGGTATGTCGCGGAACTGCTTATGTTGAAGCAAGGGTGTGAAGGACCCTTTGGAAGTTCCAGTGGTTAGATGTGATTAGCCTCGAAAAACCTCAGCGTAAATGGGCCTCATCTCGCCTGGAGTGAAAAATCTCATGGATTTTCTCGAGTTGCGGCAGGTGCTCTCGACTTAAGACGGGGACCTCAGGGACTCGCTCTGGTGGCCTCAGGAAAGGCCAGTCCCCATGCGAGTTCCTCGGGGGCCTCTCGGGATTCCTCTCCCGTCGATGCCGGGGCCTAAGACCTTGTGTGGAGTCGGGGCCGGAACCTGAGGATTCCTCTCCAGTGCTGACATGGATCTTGGGCTATTTCTGGAGTCTCCCCAGGGGAGTCAGTCCTCGTCTCGAATGCGGGCATGCACTTGCGCTTTCCTCCAGAGCGGTAGCAGCAGTGTCACGCAGTCCGCCGCGTGGATCAAAGGATCTATGGTTTTCCCTCGAGTCTTTCCCACGAGGCTTTCCCACGAGGCTTTCCCACAGGGCTGTCCCACGTGCACACGTGGTGGGAGTCGATCCTCGGCTTGAACGTCAAGGCAGTGCAGGGAAAACAGGTTCCTCTGTAATGGACTGACACATCTGGGGGACTCTTGGAATGGTGGCAAGACCCTGGAGTTCCTCTCGCCTTTCCTGTGGAGAGCGCCTCCTCTTGAGATGTGACGGGAACGCCGGGAATTCTTTCCCTACGAAACAGGGAAAGGATCCCTCATCTCGAGCTAGGAGGCGGAAACGGGGCTACCCTGGATGTGTGCGGGACCCTCGTGCTTCCTCTCGAGTGGAGACGGGTATGTCGGGGAACTTCTGGACTTGCAGCAAGGGTGTGAAGGACCCTTTGGAAGTTCCAGTGTTTAGATGTGATTAGCCTCGAGAAGCCTCAGCGGAAATGGGTCTCATCTCGCCTGGAGGGCAAAACCTCCTGGATTTTCTCGAGTTGCGGCAGGTGCTCTCGACTTACGACGGGGACCTCAGGGACCCGCTCTGGTGGCCTCAGGAAAGGCCAGTCCCCATGCGAGTTCCTCGGGGGCCTCTCGGGATTCCTCTCCCGTCGATGCCGTGGCCTAAGACCTTGTGTGGAGTCGGGGCCGGAACCTGAGGATTCCTCTCCAGTGCTGACATGGATCTTGGGGTACTTCTGGAGTCTCCCCAGGGGAGTCAGTCCTCGTCTCGAATGCGGGCATGCACTTGTGCTTTCCTCCAGAGCGGTAGCAGCAGAGTCACGCAGTCCGCCGCGTGGATTAAAGGATCTATGGTTTTCCCTCGAGTCTTTCCCACGAGGCTTTCCCACGAGGCTTTCCCACAGGGCTGTCCCACGTGCACACGTGGTGGGAGTAGATCCTCGGCTTGAACGTCAAGGCAGTACAGGGAAAACAGGTTCCTCTGGAATGGACTGACACATCTGGGGTCTCTTGGAATGGTGGTACGACCCTGGAGTTCCTCTCGCCTTTCCTGTGGAGAGCTTCTCCTCTTGAGATGCGACGGGAACGCCGGGAATTCTTTCCCTACGAAACAGGGAAAGGATCCCTCATCTCGAGCTAGGAGGCGGAAACGGGGCTCCCCTGGATGTGTGCGGGACCCACGTGCTTCCTCTCGAGTGGAGACGGGTATGTCGGGGAACTTCTTGAGTTGCAGCAAGGGTGTGAAGGACCCTTTGGAAGTTCCAGTGGTTAGATGTGATTAGCCTCGAGAGCCTCAGCGGAAATGGGCCTCATCTCGCCTGGAGGGCAAAACCTCCTGGATTTTCTCGAGTTGCGGCAGGTGCTCTCGACTTACGACGGGGACCTCAGGGCCCCGCTCTGGTGGCCTCAGGAAAGGCCAGTCCCCATGCGAGTTAGCGGGGGCCTCTCGGGATTCCTCTCCCGTCGATGCCGGGGCCTAAGTCCTTGTGTGGAGTCGGGGCCGGAACCTGAGGATTCCTCTCCAGTGCTGACATGGATCTTGGGGTACTTCTGGAGTCTCCCCAGGGGAGTCAGTCCTCATCTCGAATGCGGGCATGCACTTGCGCTTTCCTCCAGAGCGGTAGCAGCAGTGTCACGCAGTCCGCCGCGTGGATCAAAGGATCTATGGTTTTCCCTCGAGTCTTTCCCACGAGGCTTTCCCACGAGGCTTTCCCACAGGGCTGTCCCACGTGCACACGTGGTGGGAGTCGATCCTCGGCTTGAACGTCAAGGCAGTGCAGGGAAAACAGGTTCCTCTGGAATGGACTGACACATCTGGGGGTCTCTTGGAATGGTGACACGACCCTGGAGTTCCTCTCGCCTTTCCTGTGGAGAGTGCCTCCTCTTGAGATGCGACGGTAACGCCGGGAATTCTTTCCCTACGAAACAGGGAAAGGATCCCTCATCTCGAGCTAGGAGGCGGAAACGGGGCTCCCCTGGATGTTTGCGGGACCCCATGTGCTTCCTCTCGAGTGGACACGGGTATGTCGGGGAACTTCTTGAGTTGCAGCAAGGGTGTGAAGGACCCTTTCGAAGTTCCAGTGGTTAGATGTGATTAGCCTCGAGAGCCTCAGCGGAAATGGGCCTCATCTCGCCTGGAGGGCAAAACCTCCTGGATTTTCTCGAGTTGCGGCAGGTGCTCTCGAATTATGATGGGGACCTCAGGGACCCGCTCTGGTGGCCTCAGGAAAGGCCAGTCCCCATGCTAGTTCTTCGGGGACCTCTTGGGATTCCTCTCCCGTCGATGCCGGGGCCTAAGACCTTGTGTGGAGTCGGGGCCGGAACCTGAGGATTCCTCTCCAGTGCTGACATGGATCTTGGGGTACTTCTGGAGTCTCCCCAGGGGAGTCAGTCCTCGTCTCGAATGCGGGCATGCACTTGCGCTTTCCTCCAGAGCGGTAGCAGCAGTGTCACGCAGTCCGCCGCGTGGATCAAAGGATCTATGGTTTTCCCTCGAGTCTTTCCCACGAGGCTTTCCCACAGGGCTGTACCACGTGCACAAGTGGTGGGACTCGATCCTCGGCTTGAACGTCAAGGCAGTGCAGGAAAAACAGGTTCCTCTGGAATGGACTGACACATCTGGGGTCTCTTGGAATGGTGACACGACCCTGGAGTTCCTCTCGCCTTTCCTGTGGAGAGTGCCTCCTCTTGAGATGCGACGGGAACGCCGGGAATTCTTTCCCTACGAAACAGGGAAAGGATCCCTCATCTCGAGCTAGGAGGCGGAAACGGGACTCCCCTGGATGTGTGCGGGACCCCACGTGCTTCCTCTCGAGTGGAGACGGGTATGTCGGGGAACTTCTTGAGTTGCAGCAAGGGTGTGAAGGACCCTTTGGAAGTTCCAGTGGTTAGATGTGATTAGCCTCGAGAAGCCTCAGCGGAAATGGGCCTCATCTCGCCTGGAGGGCAAAACCTCCTGGATTTTCTCGAGTTGCGGCAGGTGTGCTCGACTTACGATGGGGACCTCAGGGACCCGCTCTGGTGGCCTCAGGAAAGGCCAGTCCCCATGCGAGTTCCTCGGGGGCCTCTCGGGATTCCTCTCCCGTCGATGCCGGGGCCTAAGACCTTGTGTGGAGTCGGGGCCTGAACCTGAGGATTCCTCTCCAGTGCTGACATGGATCTTGGGGTACTTCTGGAGTCTCCCCAGGGGAGTCAGTCCTCGTCTCGAATGCGGGCATGCACTTGCGCTTTCCTCCAGAGCGGTAGCAGCAGTGTCACGCAGTCCGCCGCGTGGATCAAAGGATCTATGGTTTTCCCACGAGTCTTTCCCACGAGGCTTTCCCACAGGGCTGTCCCACGTGCACACGTGGTGAGAGTCGATCCTCGGCTTGAACGTCAAGGCAGTACAGGGAAAACAGGTTCCTCTGGAATGGACGGACACATCTGGGGTCTCTTGGAATGGTGGCACGACCCTGGAGTTCCTCTCGCCTTTCCTGTGGAGAGCGCCTCCTCTTGAGATGCGACGGGAACGCCGGGAATTCTTTCCCTACGAAACAGGGATAGGATCCCTCATCTCGAACTAGGAGGCGGAAACGGGGCTCAACTGGATGTGTGCGGCACCCCACGTGCTTCCTCTCGAGTGGATACGGGTATGTCGCGGAACTGCTTGAGTTGCAGCAAGGGTGTGAAGGACCCTTTGGAAGTTCCAGTGGTTAGATGTGATTAGCCTCGAGAAGCCTCAGCGGAAATGAGCCTCATCTCGCCGGGAGGGCAAAACCTCATGGATTTTCTCGAGTTGCGGCAGGTGCTCTCGAGTTACAACGGGGACCTCAGGGACCCGCTCTGGTGGCCTCAGGAAAGGCCAGTCCCCATGCGAGTTCCTCGGGGGCCTCTCGGGATTCCTCTCCCGTCGATGCCGGGGCCTAAGACCTTGTGTGGAGTCGGCGCCGGAACATGAGGATTCCTCTCCAGTGCTGACATGGATCTTGGGGTACTTCTGGAGTCTCCCCAGGGGAGTCAGTCCTCGTCTCGAATGCGGGCATGCACTTGCGCTTTCCTCCAGAGCGGTAGCAGCAGTGTCACGCAGTCCGCCACGTGGATCAAAGGATCTATGGTTTTCCCTCGAGTCTTTCCCAGGAGGCTTTCCCACGAGGCTTTCCCACAGGGCTGTCCCACGTGCACACGTGGTGGGAGTCGATCCTCGGCTTGAACGTCAAGGCAGTGCAGGGAAAACAGGTTCCTCTGTAATGGACTGACACATCTGGGGGACTCTTGGAATGGTGGCACGACCCTGGAGTTCCTCTCGCCTTTCCTGTGGAGAGCGCCTCCTCTTGAGATGCGACGGGAACGCCGGGAATTCTTTCCCTACGAAACAGGGAAAGGATCCCTCATCTCGAGCTAGGAGGCGGAAACGGGGCTACCCTGGATGTGTGCGGGACCCTCGTGCTTCCTCTCGAGTGGAGACGGGTATGTCGGGGAACTTCTGGACTTGCAGCAAGGGTGTGAAGGACCCTTTGGAAGTTCCAGTGGTTAGATGTGATTAGCCTCGAGAAGCCTCAGCGGAAATGGGTCTCATCTCGCCTGGAGGGCAAAACCTCCTGGATTTTCTCGAGTTGCGGCAGGTGCTCTCGACTTACGACGGGGCCTCAGGCACCCGCTCTGGTGGCCTCAGGAAAGGCCAGTCCCCATGCGAGTTCCTCGGGGGCCTCTCGGGATTCCTCTCCCGTCGATGCCGTGGCCTAAGACCTTGTGTGGAGTCGGGGCCGGAACCTGAGGATTCCTCTCCAGTGCTGACATGGATCTTGGGGTACTTCTGGAGTCTCCCCAGGGGAGTCAGTCCTCGTCTCGAATGCGGGCATGCACTTGTGCTTTCCTCCAGTGCGGTAGCAGCAGAGTCACGCAGTCCGCCGCGTGGATCAAAGGATCTATGGTTTTCCCTCGAGTCTTTCCCACGAGGCTTTCCCACGAGGCTTTCCCACAGGGCTGTCCCACGTGCACACGTGGTGGGAGTCGATCCTCGGCTTGAACGTCAAGGCAGTACAGGGAAAACAGGTTCCTCTGGAATGGACTGACACATCTGGGGTCTCTTGGAATTGTGGTACGACCCTGGAGTTCCTCTCGCCTTTCCTGTGGAGAGCTTCTCCTCTTGAGATGCGACGGGAACGCCGGGAATTCTTTCCCTACGAAACAGGGAAAGGATCCCTCATCTCGAGCTAGGAGGCGGAAACGGGGCTCCCCTGGATGTGTGCGGGACCCTCGTGCTTCCTCTCGAGTGGACACGGGTATGTCGGGGAACTTCTTGAGTTGCAGCAAGGGTGTGAAGGACCCTTTGAAAGTTCCAGTGGTTAGATGTGATTAGCCTCGAGAAGCCTCAGCGGAAATGGGCCTCATCTCGCCTGGAAGGCAAAACCTCCTGGATTTTCTCGAGTTGTGGCAGGTGCTCTCGACTTACGTCGGGGACCTCAGGGACCCGCTCTGGTGGCCTCATGAAAGGCCAGTCCCCATGCGAGTTCCTCGGGGGCCTCTCGGGATTCCTCTCCCGTCGATGCCGGGGCCTAAGTCCTTGTGTGGAGTCGGGGCCGGAACCTGAGGATTCCTCTCCAGTGCTGACATGGATCTTGGGGTACTTCTGGAGTCTCCCCAGGGGAGTCAGTCCTCGGCTCGAATGCGGGCATGCACTTGCGCTTTCCTCCAGAGCGGTAGCAGCAGTGTCACGCAGTCCGCCGCGTGGATCAAGGGATCTATGGTTTTCCCTCGAGTCTTTCCCAGGAGGCTTTCCCACGAGGCTTTCCCACAGGGCTGTCCCACGTGCACACGTGGTGGGAGTCGATCCTCGGCTTGAACGTCAAGGCAGTGCAGGGAAAACAGGTTCCTCTGTAATGGACTGACACATCTGGGGGACTCTTGGAATGGTGGCACGACCCTGGAGTTCCTCTCGCCTTTCCTGTGGAGAGCGCCTCCTCTTGAGATGCGACGGGAACGCCGGGAATTCTTTCCCTACGAAACAGGGAAAGGATCCCTCATCTCGAGCTAGGAGGCGGAAACGGGGCTACCCTGGATGTGTGCGGGACCCTCGTGCTTCCTCTCGAGTGGAGACGGGTATGTCGGGGAACTTCTGGACTTGCAGCAAGGGTGTGAAGGACCCTTTGGAAGTTCCAGTGGTTAGATGTGATTAGCCTCGAGAAGCCTCAGCGGAAATGGGTCTCATCTCGCCTGGAGGGCAAAACCTCCTGGATTTTCTCGATTTGCGGCAGGTGCTCTCGACTTACGACGGGGCCTCAGGCACCCGCTCTGGTGGCCTCAGGAAAGGCCAGTCCCCATGCGAGTTCCTCGGGGGCCTCTCGGGATTCCTCTCCCGTCGATGCCGTGGCCTAAGACCTTGTGTGGAGTCGGGGCCGGAACCTGAGGATTCCTCTCCAGTGCTGACATGGATCTTGGGGTACTTCTGGAGTCTCCCCAGGGGAGTCAGTCCTCGTCTCGAATGCGGGCATGCACTTGTGCTTTCCTCCAGTGCGGTAGCAGCAGAGTCACGCAGTCCGCCGCGTGGATCAAAGGATCTATGGTTTTCCCTCGAGTCTTTCCCACGAGGCTTTCCCACGAGGCTTTCCCACAGGGCTGTCCCACGTGCACACGTGGTGGGAGTCGATCCTCGGCTTGAACGTCAAGGCAGTACAGGGAAAACAGGTTCCTCTGGAATGGACTGACACATCTGGGGTCTCTTGGAATTGTGGTACGACCCTGGAGTTCCTCTCGCCTTTCCTGTGGAGAGCTTCTCCTCTTGAGATGCGACGGGAACGCCGGGAATTCTTTCCCTTCGAAACAGGGAAAGGATCCCTCATCTCGAGCTAGGAGGCGGAAACGGGGCTCCCCTGGATGTGTGCGGGACCCTCGTGCTTCCTCTCGAGTGGACACGGGTATGTCGGGGAACTTCTTGAGTTGCAGCAAGGGTGTGAAGGACCCTTTGAAAGTTCCAGTGGTTAGATGTGATTAGCCTCGAGAAGCCTCAGCGGAAATGGGCCTCATCTCGCCTGGAAGGCAAAACCTCCTGGATTTTCTCGAGTTGTGGCAGGTGCTCTCGACTTACGTCGGGGACCTCAGGGACCCGCTCTGGTGGCCTCATGAAAGGCCAGTCCCCATGCGAGTTCCTCGGGGGCCTCTCGGGATTCCTCTCCCGTCGATGCCGGGGCCTAAGTCCTTGTGTGGAGTCGGGGCCGGAACCTGAGGATTCCTCTCCAGTGCTGACATGGATCTTGGGGTACTTCTGGAGTCTCCCCAGGGGAGTCAGTCCTCGGCTCGAATGCGGGCATGCACTTGCGCTTTCCTCCAGAGCGGTAGCAGCAGTGTCACGCAGTCCGCCGCGTGGATCAAAGGATCTATGGTTTTCCCTCGAGTCTTTCCCACGAGGCTTTCCCACGAGGCTTTCCCACAGGGCTGTCCCACGTGCACACGTGGTGGGAGTCGATCCTCGGCTTGAACGTCAAGGCAGTGCAGGAAAAACAGGTTCCTCTGGAATGGACTGACACATCTGGGGTCTCTTGGAATGGTGACACGACCCTGGAGTTCCTCTCGCCTTTCCTGTGGAGAGTGCCTCCTCTTGAGATGCGACGGGAACGCCGGGAATTCTTTCCCTACGAAACAGGGAAAGGATCCCTCATCTCGAGCTAGGAGGCGGAAACGGGGCTCCCCTGGATGTGTGCGGGACCCCACGTGCTTCTTCTCGAGTGGAGACGGGTATGTCGGGGAACTTCTGGACTTGCAGCAAGGGTGTGAAGGACCCTTTGGAAGTTCCAGTGGTTAGATGTGATTAGCCTCCAGAAGCCTCAGTGGAAATGGGCCTCATCTCGCCTGGAGGGCAAAACCTCCTGGATTTTCTCGAGTTGTGGCAGGTGCTCTCGACTTACGTCGGGGACCTCAGGGACCCGCACTGGTGGCCTCAGGAAAGGCCAGTCCCCATGCGAGTTCCTCGGGGGCCTCTCGGAATTCCTCTCCCGTTGATGCCGGGGCCTAAGACCTTGTGTGGAGTCGGGGCCGGAACCTGAGGATTCCTCTCCAGTGCTGACATGGATCTTGGGGTACTTCTGGAGTCTCCCCAGGGGAGTCAGTCCTCGGCTCGAATGCGGGCATGCACTTGCGCTTTCCTCCAGAGCGGTAGCAGCAGTGTCACGCAGTCCGCCGCGTGGATCAAAGGATCTATGGTTTTCCCTCGAGTCTTTCCCACGAGGCTTTCCTACGAGGCTTTCCCACAGGGCTGTCCCACGTGCTAACGTGGTGGGAGTCTCTCTTCGGCTTGAACGTCAAGGCAGTAGAGGGAAAACAGTTTCCTCTGGAATGGACTGACACATCTGGGGTCTCTTGGAATGGTGGCACGACCCTGGAGTTCCTCTCGCCTTTCCTGTGGAGAGTGCCTCCACTTGAGATGCGACGGGAACGCCGGGAATTCTTTCCCTACGAAACAGGGAAAGGATCCCTCATCTCGAGATAGGAGGCGGAAACGGGGCTCCCCTGAATGTGTGCGGGACACTCGTGCTTCCTCTCGAGTGGAGACGGGTATGTTGGGGAACTTCTTGAGTTGCAGCAAGGGTGTGAAGGACCCTTTGGAAGTTCCATTGGTTAGATGTGATTAGCGTCGAGAAACCTCAGCGGAAATGGGCCTCATCTCGCCTGGAGGGTAAAACCTCCTGGATTTTCTCGAGTTGCGGCAGGTGCTCTCGACTTACGACGGGGACCACAGGGACCCGCTCTGGTGGCCTCAGGAAAGGCCAGTCCCCATGCGACTTCCTCGGGCGCCTCTCGGGATTCCTCTCCCGTCGATGACGGGGCCTAAGACCTTGTGTGGAGTCGGGGCCGGAACCTGAGGATTCCTCTCCAGTGCTGACATGGATCTTGGGGTACTTCTGGAGTCTCCCCAGGGGAGTCAGTCCTCGTCTCGAATGCGGGCATGCACTTGCGCTTTCCTCCAGAGCGGTAGCAGCAGTGTCACGCAGTCCGCCGCGTGGATCAAAGGATCTATGGTTTTCCCTCGAGTCTTTCCCACGAGGCTTTCCCACGGGGCTTTCCCACAGGGCTGTCCCACGTGCACACGTGGTGGGAGTCGATCCTCGGCTTGAACGTCAAGGCAGTGCAGGGAAAACAGGTTCCTCTGGAATGGACTGACACATCTGGGCGACTCTTGGAATGGTGGCACGACCCTGGAGTTCCTCTCGCCTTTCCTGTGGAGAGCGCCTCCTCTTGAGATGCGACGGGAACGCCGGGAATTCTTTCCCTTCTAAACAGGGAAAGGATCCCTCATCTCGAGCTAGGAGGCGTAACGGGGCACCCCTGGATGTGTGCATGACCCCACGTGCTTCCTCTCGAGTGGATACGGGTTTGTCGCGGAACTGCTTGAGTTGCAGCAAGGGTGTGAAGGACCCTTTGGAAGTTCCAGTGGTTAGATGTGATTAGCCTCGAGAAGCCTCAGCGGAAATGGGCCTCATCTCGCCTGGAGGGCAAAACCTCCTGGATTTTCTCGAGTTGCGGCAGGTGCTCTCGACTTACGACGGGGACCTCAGGGACCCGCTCTGGTGGCCTCAGGAAAGGGCAGTCCCCATGCGAGTTCCTCGGGGGCCTCTTGGGATTCCTCTCCCGTCGATGTCGGGGCCTAAGACCTTGTGTGGAGTCGGGGCCGGAACCTGAGGATTCCTCTCCAGTGCTGACATGGATCTTGGGGTACTTCTGGAGTCTCCCCAGGGGAGTCAGTCCTCGTCTCGAAGGCGGGCATGCACTTGCGCTTTCCTCCAGAGCGGTAGCAGCAGTGTCACGCAGTCCGCCGCGTGGATCAAAGGATCTATGGTTTTCCCTCGAGTCTTTCCCACGATGCTTTCCCACGAGGCTTTCCCACAGGGCTGTCCCACGTGCACACGTGGTGGGAGTCGATCCTCGGCTTGAACGTCAAGGCAGTTCAGGGAAAACAGTTTCCTCTGGAATGGACTGACACATCTGGGGGACTCTTGGAATGGTGGCACGACCTTGGAGTTCCTCTCGCCTTTCCTGTGGAGAGCGCCTCCTCTTGAGATGCGACGGGAACGCCGGGAATTCTTTCCCTACGAAACAGGGAAAGATCCCTCATCTCGAGCTAGGAGGCGGAAACGGGGCTCCCCTGGATGTGTGCGGGACCCCACGTGCTTCCTCTCGAGTGGAGACGGGTATGTCGCGGAACTGCTTGAGTTGCAGCAAGGGTGTGAAGGACCCTTTGGAAGTTCCAGTGGTTAGATGTGATTAGCCTCGAGAAGCCTCAGCGGAAATGGGCCTCATCTCGCCTGGAGGGCAAAACCTCATGGATTTTCTCGAGTTGCGGCAGGTGCTCTCGACTTACGACGGGGACCTCAGGGACCCGCACTGGTGGCCTCAGGAAAGGCCAGTCCCCATGCGAGTTTCCGGGGGCCTCTCGGGATTCCTCTCCCATCGAGGCCGGGGCCTAAGACCTTGTGTGGAGTCGGGGCCGGAACCTGAGGATTCCTCTCCAGTGCTGACATGGATCTTGGGGTACTTCTGGAGTCTCCCCAGGGGAGTCAGTCCTCGTCTCGAATGCGGGCATGCACTTGCGCTTCCCTCCAGTGCGGTAGGCGCAGTGTCACGCAGTCTGCATCGTGGATCAAAGGATCTATAGTTTTCCCTCGAGTCTTTCCCAGGAGGCTTTCCCACGAGGCGTTCCCCCAGGGATGTCCCACGTGCACACGTGGTGGGAGTCGATCCTCGGCTTGAACGTCAAGGCAGTGCAGGAAAAACAGGTCCCTCTGGAATGGACTGACACATCTGGGGGACTCTTGGAATGGTGGCACGACCCTGGAGTTCCTCTCGCCTTTCCTGTGGAGAGCGCCTCCTCTTGAGATGCGACGGGAACGCCGGGAATTCTTTCCCTACGAAACAGGGAAAGGATCCCTCATCTCGAGCTAGGAGGCGGAAACGGGGCTCCCCTGGATGTGTGTGGGACCCTCGTGCTTCCTCTCGAGTGGAGACGGGTATGTCGGGGAACTTCTGGACTTGCAACAAGGGTGTGAAGGACCCTTTGGAAGTTCCAGTGGTTAGATGTGATTAGCCTCGAGAAGCCTCAGCGGAAATGGGCCTCATCTCGCCTGGAAGGCAAAACCTCCTGGATTTTCTCGAGTTGTGGCAGGTGCTCTCGACTTACTTCGGGGACCTCAGGGACCCGCTCTGGTGGCCTCAGGAAAGGCCAGTCCCTATGCGCGTTCCTCGGGGGCCTCTCGGGATTCCTCTCCCATCGAGGCCGGGGCCTAAGACCTTGTGTGGAGTCGGGGCCGGAACCTGAGGATTCCTCTCCAGTGCTGACATGGATCTTGGGGTAATTCTGGAGTCTCCCCAGGGGAGTCAGTCCTCGTCTCGAATGCGGGCATGCACTTGCGCTTCCCTCCAGTGCGTTAGGAGCAGTGTCACGCAGTCTGCATCGTGGATCAAAGGATCTATAGTTTTCCCTCGAGTCTTTCCCAGGAGGCTTTCCCACGAGGCGTTCCCCCAGGGATGTCCCACGTGCACACGTGGTGGGAGTCGATCCTCTTCTTGAAAGTCAAGGCAGTGCAGGAAAAACAGGTTCCTCTGGAATGGACTGACACATCTGGGGGACTCTTGGAATGGTGGCACGACCCTGGAGTTCCTCTCGCCTTTCCTGTGGAGAGCGCCTCCTCTGGAGATGCGACGTGAACGCCGGGAATTCTTTCCCTACGAAACAGGGAAAGGATCCCTCATCTCGAGCTAGGAGGCCGAAACGGGGCTCCCCTGGATGTGTGCGGGACCCTCGTGCTTCCTCTCGAGTGGACACGGGTATGTCGGGGAACTTCTTGAGTTGCAGCAAGGGTTTGAAGGACCCTTTGAAAGTTCCAGTGGTTAGATGTGATTAGCCTCGAGAAGCCTCAGCGGAAATGGGCCTCATCTCGCCTGGAGGGCAAAACCTCCTGGATTTCCTCGAGTTGTGGCAGGTGCTCTCGACTTACGTCGGGGACCTCAGGGACCCGCTCTGGTGGCCTCAGGAAAGGCCAGTCCCCATGCGAGTTCGTCGGGGGCCTCTCGGGATTCCTCTCCCGTCGATGCCGGGGCCTAAGTCCTTGTGTGGAGTCGGGGCCGGAACCTGAGGATTCCTCTCCAGTGCTGACATGGATCTTGGGGTAATTCTGGAGTCTCCCCAGGGGAGTCAGTCCTCGTCTCGAATGCGGGCATGCACTTGTGCTTTCCTCCAGAGTGGTAGCAGCAGTGTCACGCAGTCCGCCGCGTGGATCAAAGGATCTATGGTTTTCCCTCGAGTCTTTCCCACGAGGCTTTCCCACAGGGCTGTCCCACGTGCACACGTGGTGGGAGTCGATCCTCGGCTTGAACGTCAAGGCAGTGCAGGGAAAACAGGTTCCTCTTGAATGGACTGACACATCTGGGGTCACTAGGAATGGTGGCAAGAGCCTGGAGTTCCTCTCGCCTTTCCTGTGGAGAGCGCCTCCTCTTGAGATGCGACGGGAACGCTGGGAATTCTTTCCCTACGAAACAGGGAAAGGATCCATCATCTCGAGCTAGTAGGCGGAAACGGGGCTCCCCTGGATGTGTGCGGGACCCTCGTGCTTCCTCTCGAGTGGAGTCGGGTATGTTGGGGAACTTCTTGAGTTGCAGCAAGGGTGTGAAGGACCCTTTGGAAGTTCCAGTGGTTAGATGTGATTAGCCTCGAGAAGCCTCAGCGGAAACGGGCCTCATCTCGCCTGGAGGGCAAAACCTCCTGGATTTTCTCGAGTTGCGGCAGGTGCTCTCGACTTACGACGGGGACCTCAGGGACCCGCTCTGGAGTCCTCAGGAAAGGCCAGTCCCCATGCGAGTTCCTCCAGGGCCTCTCGGGATTCCTCTCCCGTGGATGCCGGGGCCTAAGACCTTGTGTGGAGTCGGGGCCGGAACCTGAGGATTCCTCTCCAGTGCTGACATGGATCTTGGGGTACTTCTGGAGTTCCCCAGGGGAGTCAGTCCTCGTCTCGAATGCGGGCATGCACTTGCGCTTTCCTCCAGAGCGGTGGCAGCAGTGTCACGCAGTCCGCCGCATGGATCAAAGGATCTATGGTTTTCCCTCGAGTCTTTCCCACGAGGCTTTCCCACGAGGCTTTCCCACAGGGCTGTCCCACGTGCACACGTGGTGGGAGTCGATCCTCGGCTTGAACGTCAAGGCAGTGCAGGGAAAACAGGTTCCTCTGTAATGGAATGACACATCTGGGGGATTCGTGGAATGGTGGCACGACCCTGGAGTTCCTCTCGCCTTTCCTGTGGAGAGCGCCTCCTCTTGAGATGCGACGGGAACGCCGGGAATTCTTTCCCTACGAAACAGGGAAAGGATCCCTCACCTCGAGCTAGGAGGCGGAAACGGGGCTCCCCTGGATGTGTGCGGGACCCTCGTGCTTCCTCTCGAGTGGAGACGGGTATGTCGGGGAACTTCTTGAGTTGCAGCAAGGGTGTGAAGGACCCTTTGAAAGTTCCAGTGGTTAGATGTGATTAGCCTCGAGAAGCCTCAGCGGAAATGGGCCTCATCTCGGCTGGAGGGTAAAACCTCCTGGATTTTCTCGAGTTGCGGCAGGTGCCCTCGTCTTACGACGGGGACCTCACGGACCCGCTCTGGTGGCCTCAGGGAAGGCCAGTCCCCATGTGAGTTCCTCGGGGGCCTCTTGGGATTCCTCTCCCGTCGATGCCGGGGCCTAAGACCTTGTGTGGAGTCGGGGCCGGAACCTGAGGATTCCTCTCCAGTGCTGACATGGATCTTGGGCTACTTCTGGAGTCTCCCCAGGGGAGTCAGTCCTCGTCTCGAATGCGGGCATGCACTTGCGCTTTCCTCCAGAGCGGTAGCAGCAGTGTCACGCAGTCCGCCGCGTGGATTAAAGGATCTATGGTTTTCCCTCGAGTCTTTCCCAGGAGGCTTTCCCACGAGGCTTTCCCACAGGGCTGTCCCACGTGCACACGTGGTGGGAGTCGATCCTCGGCTTGAACGTCAAGGCAGTACAGGGAAAACAGGTTCCTCTGGAATGGACTGACCCATCTCGGGGACTCTTGGAATGGTGGCACGACCCTGGAGTTCCTCTCGCCTTTCCTGTGGAGAGCGCCTCCTCTTGAGATGCGACGGGAACGCCGGGAATTCTTTCCCTAGGAAACATGGAAAGGATCCCTCATCTCGAGCTAGGAGGCGGAAACGGGGCTCCCCTGGATGTGTGCGGGACCCCACGTGCTTCCTCTCGAGTGGAGACGGGTATGTCGCGGAACTGCTTGAGTTGCAGCAAGGGTGTGAAGGACCCTTTGGAAGTTCCAGTGGTTAGATGTGATTAGCCTCGAGAAGCCTCAGCGGAAATGGGCCTCATCTGGCCTGGAGGGCAAAATCTCCTGGATTTTCTCGAGTTGCGGCAGGTGCTCTCGACTTACGACGGGGACCTCAGGGACCCGCTCTGGAGTCCTCAGGAAAGGCCAGGCCCCATGCGAGTTCCTCCAAGGCCTCTCGGGATTCCTCTCCCGTGGATGCCGGGGCCTAAGACCTTGTGTGGAGTCGGGGCCGGAACCTGAGGATTCCTCTCCAGTGCTGACATGGATCTTGGGGTACTTCTGGAGTCTCCCCAGGGGAGTCAGTCCTCGTCTCGAATGCGGGCATGCACTTGCGCTTTCCTCCAGGGCGGTAGCAGCAGTGTCACGCAGTCCGCCGCGTGGATCAAAGGATCTATGGTTTTCCCTCGAGTCTTTCCCACGAGGCTTTCCCACGAGGCTTTCCCACAGGGCTGTCCAACGTGCACACGTGGTGGGAGTCGATCATCGGCTTGAACGTCAAGGCAGTGCAGGGAAAAAAGGTTCCTCTGGAATGGACTGACACATCTGGGGGACTCCTGGAATGGTGGCACGACCCTGGAGTTCCTCTCGCCTTTCCTATGGAGAGCGCCTCCTCTTGAGATGCGACGGGTACGCCGGGAATTCTTTCCCTACGAAACAGGGAAAGGATCCCTCATCTCGAGCTAGGAGGCGGAAACGGGGCTCCCCTGGATGTGTGCGGGACCCCACGTGCTTCCTCTCGAGTGGAGATGGGTATGTCGGGGAACTTCTTGAGTTGCAGCAAGGATGTGAAGGACCCTTTGTAAGTTCCAGTGGTTAGATGTGATTAGCCTCGAGAAGCCTCAGCGGAAATGGGCCTCATCTTGCCTGGAGGGCAAAACCTCCTGGATTTTCTCGAGTTGCGGCAGGTGCTCTCGACTTACGACGGGGACCTCAGGGACCCGCTCTGGTGGCCTCAGGAAAGGCCAGTCCCCATGCGAGTTCCTCGGGGGCCTCTCGGGATTCCTCTCCCGTCGATGCCGGGGCCTAAGACCTTGTGTGGAGTCGGGGCTGGAACCTGCGGATTCCTCTCCAGTGCTGACATGGATCTTGGGCTACTTCTGGAGTCTCCCCAGGGGAGTCAGTCCTCGTCTCGAATGCGGGCATGCACTTGCGCTTTCCTCCAGAGCGGTAGCAGCAGTGTCACGCAGTCCTCCGCGTGGATCAAAGGATCTATGGTTTTCCCTCGAGTCTTTCCCACGAGGCTTTCCCACGAGGCTTTCCCACAGGGCTGTCCCACGTGCACACGTGGTGGGAGTCGATCCTCGGCTTGAACGTCAAGGCAGTGCAGGGAAAACAGGTTCCTCTGGAATGGACTGACACATCTGGGGGTCTCTTGGAATGGTGGCACAACCCTGGAGTTCCTCTCCCCTTTCCTGTGGAGAGCGCCTCCTCTTGAGATGCGACGGGAACACCGGGAATTCTTTCCCTACGAAACAGGGAAAGAATCCCTCATCTCGAGCTAGGAGGCGGAAACGGGGCTCCCCTGGATGTGTGCGGGGCCCCATGTGCTTCCTCTCGAGTGGAGACGGGTATGTCGGGGAACTTCTTGAGTTGCAGCAAGGGTGTGAAGGACCCTTTGAAAGTTCCAGTGGTTAGATGTGATTAGCCTCGAGAAGCCTCAGCGGAAATGGGCCTCATCTCGCCTGGAGGGCAAAACCTCCTGGATTTTCTCGAGTTGCGGCAGGTGCTCTCGACTTACGACGGGGACCTCAGGGACCCGCTCTGGTGGCCTCAGGAAAGGCCAGTCCCCATGCGAGTTCCTCGGGGGCCTCTCGGGATTCCTCTCCCGTCGATGCCGGGGCCTAAGACCTTGTGTGGAGTCGGGGCCGGAACCTGAGGATTCCTCTCCAGTGCTGACATGGATCTTGGGGTACTTGTGGAGTCTGCCCAGGGGAGTCAGTCCTCGTCTCGAATGCGGGCATGCACTTGCGCTTTCCTCCAGAGCGGTAGCAGCAGTGTCACACAGTCCGCCGCGTGGATCAAAGGATCTATGGTTTTCCCTCGAGTCTTTCCCACGAGGCTGTCCCACGAGGCTTTCCCACAGGGCTGCCCCACGTGCACACGTGGTGGGAGTCGATCCTCCGCTTGAACGTCAAGGCAGTTCAGGGAAAACAGGTTCCTCTGGAATGGACTGACACATCTGGGGGACTCTTGTAATGGTGGCACGACGCTGGAGTTCCTCTCGACTTTCCTGTGGAGAGCGCCTCCTCTTGAGATGCGACGGGAACGCCGGGAATTCTTTCCCTACGAAACAGGGATAGGATCCCTCATCTCGAACTAGGAGGCGGAAACGGGGCTCCCCTGGATGTGTGCGGCACCCCACGTGCTTCCTCTCGAGTGGAGACGGGTATGTCGCGGAACTGCTTGAGTTGCAGCAAGGGTGTGAAGGACCCTTTGGAAGTTCCAGTGGTTAGATGTGATTAGCCTCGAGAAGCCTCAGCGGAAATGGGCCTCATCTCGCCTGGAGGGCAAAACCTCCTGGAATTTCTCGAGTTGCGGCAGGTGCTCTCGACTTACGACGGGGACCTCAGGGACCCGCTCTGGTGGCCTCAGGAAGGCCAGTCCCCATGCGAGTTCTTCGGGGGCCTCTCGGGATTCCTCTCCCGTCGATGCCGGGGCCTAAGACCTTGTGTGGAGTCGGGGCCGGAACCTGAGGATTCCTCTCCAGTGCTGACATGGATCTTGGGGTACTTGTGGAGTCTGCCCAGGGGAGTCAGTCCTCGTCTCGAATGCGGGCATGCACTTGCGCTTTCCTCCAGAGCGGTAGCAGCAGTGTCACACAGTCCGCCGCGTGGATCAAAGGATCTATGGTTTTCCCTCGAGTCTTTCCCACGAGGCTTTCCCACGAGGCTTTCCCACAGGGCTGTCCCACGTGCACACGTGGTGGGAGTCGATCCTCGGCTTGAACGTCAAGGCAGTTCAGGGAAAACAGGTTCCTCTGGAATGGACTGACACATCTGGGGGACTCTTGTAATGGTGGCACGACGCTGGAGTTCCTCTCGACTTTCCTGTGGAGAGCGCCTCCTCTTGAGATGCGACGGGAACGCCGGGAATTCTTTCCCTACGAAACAGGGATAGGATCCCTCATCTCGAACTAGGAGGCGGAAACGGGGCTCCCCTGGATGTGTGCGGCACCCCACGTGCTTCCTCTCGATTGGAGACGGGTATGTCGCGGAACTGCTTGAGTTGCAGCAAGGGTGTGAAGGACCCTTTGGAAGTTCCAGTGGTTAGATGTGATTAGCCTCGAGAAGCCTCAGCGGAAATGGGCCTCATCTCGCCTGGAGGGCAAAACCTCCTGGAATTTCTCGAGTTGCGGCAGGTGCTCTCGACTTACGACGGGGACCTCAGGGACCCGCTCTGGTGGCCTCAGGAAGGCCAGTCCCCATGCGAGTTCTTCGGGGGCCTCTCGGGATTCCTCTCCCGTCGATGCCGGGGCCTAAGACCTTGTGTGGTGTCGAGGCCGGAACCTGAGGTTTCCTCTCCAGTGCTGACATGGATCTTGGTGTACTTCTGGAGTCTCCCCAGGGGAGTCAGTCCTCGTCTCGAATGCGGGCATGCACTTGCGCTTTCCTCCAGAGCGGTAGCAGCAGTGTCACGCAGTCCGCCACGTGGATCAAAGGATCTATGGTTTTCCCTCGAGTCTTTCCCACGAGGCTTTCCCACGAGGCTTTCCCACAGGGCTGTCCCACGTGCACACGTGGTGGGAGTCGATCCTCGGCTTGAACGTCAAGGCAGTGCAGGGAAAACAGGTTCCTCTGGAATGGACTGTCACATCTGGGGGTCTCTTGGAATGGTGGCACGACCCTGGAGTTCCTCTCGCCTTTCCTGTGGAGAGCGCCTCCTCTTGAGATGCGACGGGAACGCCGGGAATTCTTTCCCTACGAAACAGGGAAAGGATCCCTCATCTCGAGCTAGGAGGCGGAAACGGGGCTCCCCTGGATGTGTGCGGGACCCCATGTGCTTCCTCTCGAGTGGAGACGGGTATGTCGGGGAACTTCTTGAATTGCAGCAAGGGTGTGAAGGACCCTTTTGAAGTTCCAGTGGTTAGATGTGATTAGCCTCGAGAAGCCTCAGCGGAAATGGGCCTCATCTCGCTTGGAGGGCAAAACCTCCTGGATTTTCTCGAGTTGCAGCAGGTGCTCTCGACTTACGACGGGGACCTCAGGGACCCGCTCTGGTGGCCTCAGGAAAGGCCAGTCCCCATGCGAGTTCCTCGGGGGCCTCTCGGGATTCCTCTCGCGTCGATGCCGGGGCCTAAGACCTTGTGTGGATTCGGAGCCGGGACCTGAGGATTCCTCTCCAGTGCTGCCATGGATCTTGGGGTACTTCTGGAGTCTCCCCAGGGGAGTGAGTCCTCGTCTCGAATGCGGGCCTGCACTTGCGCTTTCCTCCAGAGCAGTAGCAGCAGTGTCACGCAGTCCGCCGCGTGGATCAAAGGATGTATGGTTTTCCCTCGAGTCTTTCCCACGAGGCTTTCCCACGAGGCTTTCCCACAGGGCTGTCCCAAGTGCACACGTGGTGGGAGTCGATCCTCGGCTTGAACGTCAAGGCAGTGCAGGGAAAACAGGTTCCTCTGGAATGGACTGACCCATCTGGGGGACTCTTGGAATGGTGGCACGACCCTGGAGTTCCTCTCGCCTTTCCTGTGGAGAGCGCCTCCTCTTGAGATGCGACGGGAACGCCGGGAATTCTTTCCCTACGAAACAGGGAAAGGATCCCTCATCTCGAGCTAGGAGGAGGATACGGGGCTCCCCTGGATGTGTGCGGGACCCTCGTGCTTCCTCTCGAGTGGAGACGGGTATGTCGGGGAACTTCTTGAGTTGCAGCAACTGTGTGAAGGACCCTTTGAAAGTTCCAGTGGTTAGATGTGATTAGCCTCGAGAAGCCTCAGCGGAAATGGGCCTCATCTCGCCTGGAGGGCAAAACCTCCTGGATTTTCTCGAGTTGGAGCAGGTGCTCTCGACTTACGACGGGGACCTCAGGGACCCGCTCTGGTGGCCTCAGGAAAGGCCAGTCCCCATGCGAGTTCCTCGGGGGCCTCTCGGGATTCCTCTCCCGTCGATGCCGGGGCCTAAGACCTTGTGTGGAGTCGGGGCCGGAACCTGAGGATTCCTCTCCAGTGCTGACATGGATCTTGGGGTACTTCTGGAGTCTCCCCAGGGGAGTCAGTCCTCGTCTCGAATGCGGGCATGCACTTGCGCTTTCCTCCAGAGCGGTAGCAGCAATGTCACGCAGTCCGCCGCGTGGATCAAAGGATCTATGGTTTTCCCTCGAGTCTTTCCCACGAGGCTTTCCCACAGGGCTGTCCCACGTGCACACGTGGTTGGAGTCGATCCTCGGCTTGAACGTCAAGGCAGTGCAGGGAAAACACGTTCCTCTGGAATGGACTGACACATCTGGGGGACTCTTGGAATGTTTGCACGACCCTGGAGTTCCTCTCGCCTTTCCTGTGGAGAGTGCCTCCTCTTGAGATGCGACGGGAACGCCGGGAATTCTTTCCCTAAAAAACAGGGATAGGATCAATCATCTCAAACTAGGAGGCGGAAACGGGGCTCCCCAGGATGTGTGGGGCAACCCACGTGCTTCCTCTCGAGTGGAGACGGGTATGTCGCGGAACTGCTTGAGTTGAAGCAAGGGTGTGAAGGACCCTTTGGGAGTTCCAGTGGTTAGATGTGATTAGCCTCGAGAAAACTCAGCGGAAATGGTCCTCATCTCGCCTGGAGCGCAAAATCTCATGGATTTTCTCGAGTTGAGGCAGGTGCTCTCGACTTAAGACGGGGACCTCAGGGACTCGCTCTGGTGGCCTCAGGAAAGGCCAGTCCCCATGCGAGTTCCTCGGGGGCCTCTCGGGATTCCTCTCCCGTCGATGCCGGGGCCTAAGACCTTGTGTGGAGTCGGGGCCGGAACCTGAGGATTCCTCTCCAGTGCTTACATGGATCTTGGGGTACTTCTGGAGTCTCCCCAGGGGAGTCAGTCCTCGTCTCGAATGCGGGCATGCACTTGCGCTTTCCTCCAGAGCGGTAGCAGCAGTGTCACGCAGTCCGCCGCGTGGATCAAAGGATCTATGGTTTTCCCTCGAGTCTTTCCCACGAGGCTTTCCCACGAGGCTTTCCCACAGGGCTGTCCCACGTGCACACGTGGTGGGAGTCGATCCTCGGCTTGAACGTCAAGGCAGAACAGGGAAAACAGGTTCCTCTGGAATGGACGGACACATCTGGGGTCTCTTGGAATGGTGGCACGACCCTGGAGTTCCTCTCGCCTTTCCTGTGGAGAGCGCCTCCTCTTGAGATGGGACGGGAACGCCGGGAATTCTTTCCCTACGAAACAGGGAAAGGATCCCTCATCTCGAGCTAGGAGGCGGAAATGGGGCTCCCCTGGATGTGTGCGGGACCCTCGTGCTTCCTCTCGAGTGGACACGGGTATGTCGGGGAACTTCTTGAGTTGCAGCAAGGGTGTGAAGGACCCTTTGAAAGTTCCAGTGGTTAGATGTGATTAGCCTCGAGAAGCCTCAGCGGAAATGGGCCTCATCTCTCCTGGAGGGCAAAACCTCCTGGATATTCTCGAGTTGTGGCAGGTGCTCTCGACTTACGTCGGGGACCTCAGGGACCCGCTCTGGTGGCCTCAGGAAAGGCCAGTCCCCATGCGAGTTCCTCGGGGGCCTCACGGGATTCCTCTCCCGTCGATGCCGGGGCCTAAGTCCTTGTGTGGAGTCGGGGCCGGAACCTGAGGATTCCTCTCCAGTGCTGACATGGATCTTGGGGTACTTCTGGAGTCTCCCCAGGGGAGTCAGTCCTCGTCTCGAATGCGGGCATGCACTTCTGCTTTCCTCCAGAGTGGTAGCAGCAGTGTCACGCAGTCCACCGCGTGGATCAAAGGATCTATGGTTTTCCCTCGAGTCTTTCCCACGAGGCTTTCCCACGAGGCTTTCCCACAGGGCTGTACCACGTGCACACGTGGTGAGACTCGATCCTCGGCTTGAACGTCAAGGCAGTGCAGGAAAAACAGGTTCCTCTGGAATGGACTGACACATCTGGGGTCTCTTGGAATGGTGACACGACCCTGGAGTTCCTCTCGCCTTTCCTGTGGAGAGTGCCTCCTCTTGAGATGCGACGGGAACGCCGGGAATTCTTTCCCTACGAAACAGGGAAAGGATCCCTCATCTCGAGCTAGGAGGCGGAAACGGGGCTCCCCTGGATGTGTGCGGGACCCCACGTGCTTCCTCTCGAGTTTAGACGGGTATGTCGGGGAACTTCTTGAGTTGCAGCAAGGGTGTGAAGGACCCTTTGGAAGTTCCAGTGGTTAGATGTGATTAGCCTCGAGAAGCGTCAGCGGAAATGGGCCTCATCTCGCCTGGAGGGCAAAACCTCCTGGATTTTCTCGATTTGCGGCAGGTGTGCTCGACTTACGATGGGGACCTCAGGGACCCGCTCTGGTGGCCTCAGGAAAGGCCAGTCCCCATGCGAGTTCCTCGGGGGCCTCTCGGGATTCCTCTCCCGTCGATTCCGGGGCCTAAGACCTTGTGTGGAGTCTGGGCCGGAACCTGAGTATTCCTCTCCAGTGCTGACATGGATCTTGGGGTACTTCTGGAGTCTCCCCAGGGGAGTCAGTAGTCGTCTCGAATGCGGGCATGCACTTGCGCTTTCCTCCAGAGCGGTAGCAGCAGTGTCACACAGTCCGCCGCGTGGATCAAAGGATCTATGTTTTTCCCTCGAGTCTTTCCCACGAGGCTGTCCCACGAGGCTTTCCCACAGGGCTGTCCCACGTGCACACGTGGTGGGACTCGATCCTCGGCTTGAACGTCAAGGCAGTGCAGGGAAAACAGTTTCCTCTGGAATGGACTGACACATCTGGGGGACTCTTGGAATGGTGGCACGACCCTGGAGTTCCTCTCGCCTTTCCTGTGGAGAGCGCCTCCTCTTGAGATGCGACGGGAACGCCCGGAATTCTTTCCCTACGAAACAGGGAAAGGATCCGTCATCTCGAGCTAGGAGGCGGAAACGGGGCTCCCCTGGATGTGTGTGGGACCCTCGTGCTTCCTCTCGAGTGGAGACAGGTATGTCGGGGAACATCTGGACTTGCAGCAAGGGTGTGAAGGACCCTTTGGAAGTTCCAGTGGTTAGATGTGATTAGCCTCGAGAAGCCTCAGCGGAAATGGGCCTCATCTCGCCTGGAGGGCAAAACCTCCTGGATTTTCTCGAGTTGTGGCAGGTGCTCCCGACTTACGTCGGGGACCTCAGGGACCCGCACTGGTGGCCTCAGGAAAGGCCAGTCCCCATGCGAGTTCCTCGGGGGCCTCTCGGGATTCCTCTCCCATCAAGGCCGGGGCCTAAGACCTTGTGTGGAGTCGGGGCCGGAACCTGAGGATTCCTCTCCAGTGCTGACATGGATCTTGGGGTACTTCTGGAGTCTCCCCAGGGGAGTCAGTCCTCGTCTCGAATGCGGGCATGCACTTGCGCTTCCCTCCAGTGCGGTAGGAGCAGTGTCACGCAGTCTGCATCGTGGATCAAAGGATCTATGGTTTTCCCTCGAGTCTTTCCCACGAGGCTTTCCCACGAGGCGTTCCCACAGGGCTGTCCCACGTGCACACGTGGTGGGGGTCGATCCTCGGCTTGAACGTCAAGGCAGTGCAGGGAAAACAGGTTCCTCTGGAATGGACTGACAAATCTGGGGTCTCTTGGAATGGTGGCACGAGCCTGGAGTTCCTCTCGCCTTTCCTGTGGAGAGCGCCTCCTGTTGAGATGCGACGGGAACGCCGGGAATTCTTTCCCTACGAAACAGGGATAGGATCCCTCATCTCGAACTAGGAGGCGGAAACGGGGCCCCCTGGATGTGTGCGGCACCCCACGTGCTTCCTCTCGAGTGGAGACGGGTATGTCGCAGAACTGCTTGAGTTGCAGCAAGGGTGTGAAGGACCCTTTGGAAGTTCCAGTGGTTAGATGTGATTAGCCTCGAGAAGCCTCAGCGGAAATGGGCCTCATCTCGCCTGGAGGGCAAAACCTCATGGATTTTCTCGAGTTGCGGCAGGTGCTCTCGAGTTACGACGGGGACCTAGGGACCCGCTCTGGTGGCCTCAGGAAAGGCCAGTCCCCATGCGAGTTCCTCGGGGGCCTCTCGGGATTCCTCTCCCGTCGATGCCGGGGCCTAAGACTTTGTGTGGAGTCGGCGCCGGAACATGAGGATTCCTCTCCAGTGCTGACATGGATCTTGGGGTACTTCTGGAGTCTCCCCAGGGGAGTCAGTCCTCGTCTCGAATGCGGGCATGCACTTGCGCTTTCCTCCCGAGCGGTAGCAGCAGTGTCACGAAGTCCGCCGCGTGGATCAAAGGATCTATGGTTTTCCCTCGAGTCTTTCCCACGAGTCTTTCCCACGAGGCTTTCCCACAGGGCTGTCCCACGTGCACACGTGGTGGGAGTCGATCCTCGGCTTGAACGTCAAGGCAGTGCAGGGAAAACAGGTTCCTCTGGAATGGACTGACACATCTGGGGTACTCTTGGAATGGTGGCACGACCCTGGAGTTCTTCTCGCCTTTCCTGTGGAGAGCGCCTCCTCTTGAGATGCGACGGGAACGCCGGGAATTCTTTCCCTACGAAACAGGGAAAGGATCCCTCATCTCGAGCTAGGCGGAGGAAACGGGGCTACCCTGGATGTGTGCGGGACCCTCGTGCTTCCTCTCGAGTGGAGACGGGTATGTCGGGGAACTTCTGGACTTGCAGCAAGGGTGTGAAGGACCCTTTGGAAGTTCCAGTGGTTAGATGTGATTAGCCTCGAAAAGCCTCAGCGGAAATGGGCCTCATCTCGCCTGGAGGGCAAAACCTCCTGGATTTTCTCGAGTTGTGGCAGTTGCTCTCGACTTACGACGGGGACCTCAGGTACCCACTCTGGTGGCCTCAGGAAAGGCCAGTCCCCATGCGAGTTCCTCGGGGGCCTCTCGGGATTCCTCTCCCGTCGATGCCGGGGCCTAAGACCTTGTGTGGAGTCGGGGCCGGAACCTGAGGATTCCTCTCCAGTGCTGACATGGATCTTGGGCGACTTCTGGAGTCTCCCCAGGGGAGACAGTCCTCGTTTCGAATGCGGGCATGCACTTGCCCTTTCCTCCAGAGCAGTAGCAGCAGTGTCACGCAGTCCGCAACGTGGATCAAAGGATCTATGGTTTTCCCTCGAGTCTTTACCACGAGGCTTTCCCACGAGGCTTTCCCACAGGGCTGTCCCACGTGCACACTTGGTGGGAGTCGATCCTCGGCTTGAACGTCAGGGCAGTGAAGGGAAAACAGGTTCCTCTGGAATGGACTGACACATCTGGGGGTCTCTTGGAATGGTGGCACGACCCTGGAGTTCCTCTCGCCTTTCCTGTGGAGAGCGCCTCCTCTTGAGATGCGACGGGAACGCCGGGAATTCTTTCCCAACTAAACAGGGAAAGGATCCCTCATCTCGAGCTAGGAGGCGGAAACGGGGCTCCCCTGGATGTGTGCGGGACCCCACGTGCTTCCTCTCGAGTGGAGACGGGTATGTCGGGGAACTGCTTGAGTTGCAGCAAGGGTGTGAAGGACCGTTTGAAAGTTCCAGTGGTTAGATGTGATTAGCCTCCAGAAGCCTCAGCGGAAATGGGCCTCATCTCGCCTGGAGGGCAAAACCTCCTGGATTTTCTCGAGTTCTGGCAGGTGCTCTCGACTTACGACGGGGACCTCAGGGACCCGCTCTGGTGGCCTCAGGAAAGGCCAGTCCCCATGCGAGTTCGTCGGGGGCCTCTCGGGATTCCTCTCCCGTCGATGCCGGGGCCTAAGACCTTGTGTGGAGTCGGGGCCGGAACCTGAGGATTCCTCTCCAGTGCTGACATGGATCTTGGGGTAATTCTGGAGTCTCCCCAGGGGAGTCAGTCCTCGTCTCGAATGCGGGCATGCACTTGTGCTTTCCTCCAGAGTGGTAGCAGCAGTGTCACGCAGTCCGCCGCGTGGATCAAAGGATCTATGGTTTTCCCTCGAGTCTTTCCCACGAGGCTTTCCCACAGGGCTGTCCCACGTGCACACGTGGTGGGAGTCGATCCTCGGCTTGAACGTCAAGGCAGTGCAGGGAAAACAGGTTCCTCTGGAATGGACTGACACATCTGGGGTCTCTTAGAATGGTGCCACGACCCTGGAGTTCCTTTCGCCTTTCCTGTGGAGAGCGCCTCCTCTTGAGATGCGACGGGAACGCCGGGAATTCTTTCCCTACGAAACAGGGAAAGGATCCCTCATCTCGAGCTAGGAGGCGGAAACGGGGCTCCCCTGGATGTGTGCGGGACCCCACGTGCTTCCTCTCGAGTGGAGATGGGTATGTCGGGGAACTTCTTGAGTTGCAGCAAGGGTGTGAAGGACCCTTTGGAAGTTCCAGTGGTTAGATGTGATTAGCCTCTAGAAGCCTCAGCGGAAATGGGCCTCATCTCGCCTGGAGGGCAAAACCTCCTGGATTTTCTCGAGTTGCGGCAGGTGCTCTCGACTTACGACGGGGACCTCAGGGACCCGCTCTGGTGGCCTCAGGAAAGGCCAGTCCCCATGCGAGTTCCTCGGGGGCCTCTCGGGATTCCTCTCCCGTCGATGCCGGGGCCTAAGACCTTGTGTGGAGTCGGGGCCGGAACCTGAGGATTCCTCTCCAGTGCTGACATGGATCTTGGGCGACTTCTGGAGTCTCCCCAGGGGAGACAGTCCTCGTTTCGAATGCGGGCATGCACTTGCGCTTTCCTCCAGAGCAGTAGCAGCAGTGTCACGCAGTCCGCCACGTGGATCAAAGGATCTATGGTTTTCCCTCGAGTCTTTCCCACGAGGCTTTCCCACGAGGCTTTCCCACAGGGCTGTCCCACGTGCACACTTGGTGGGAGTCGATCCTCGGCTTGAACGTCAGGGCAGTGAAGGGAAAACAGGTTCCTCTGGAATGGACTGACACATCTGGGGGTCTCTTGGAATGGTGCCACGACCCTGGAGTTCCTCTCGCCTTTCCTGTGGAGAGCGCCTCCTCTTGAGATGCGACGGGAACGCCGGGAATTCTTTCCCAACTAAACAAGGAAAGGATCCCTCATCTCGAGCTAGGAGGCGGAAACGGGGCTCCCCTGGATGTGTGCGGGACCCCACGTGCTTCCTCTCGAGTGGAGACGGGTATGTCGGGGAACTTCTTGAGTTACATCAAGGGTGTGAAGGACCCTTTGGAAGTTCCAGTTGTTAGACGTGATTAGCCTCGAGAAGCCTCAGCGGAAATGGGCCTCATCTCGCCTGGAGGGCAAAACCTCCTGGATTTTCTCGAGTTGCGGCAGGTGCTCTCGAGTTACGACGGGGACCTCAGGGACCCGCTCTGGTGGCCTCAGGAAAGGCCAGTCCCCATGCGAGTTCCTCGGGGGCCTCTCGGGATTCCTCTCCCGTCGATGCCGGGGCCTAAGACCTTGTGTGGAGTCGGGACCGGAACCTGAGGATTCCTCTCCAGTGCTGACATGGATCTTGGGGTACTTCTGGAGTCTCCCCAGGGGAGTCAGTCCTCGTCTCGAATGCGGGCATGCACTTGCGCTTTCCTCCAGAGCGGTGCAGCAGTGTCACGCAGTCCGCCGCGTGGATCAAAGGATCTATGGTTTTCCCTCGAGTCTTTCCCACGAGGCTTTCCCACGAGGCTTTCCCACAGGGCTGTCCCACGTGCACACGTGGTGGGAGTCGATCCTCGGCTTGAACGTCAAGGCAGTGCAGGGAAAACAACTTCCTCTGGAATGGACTGACCCATCTGGGGGACTCTTGGAATGGTGGCACGACCCTGGAGTTCCTCTCGCCTTTCCTGTGGAGAGCGCCTCCTCTTGAGATGCGACGGGAACGCCGGGAATTCCTTCCCTACGAAACAGGGAAAGAATCCCTCATCTCGAGCTTGGAGGCGGAAACGGGGCTCCCCTGGATGTGTGCGGGACCCCACGTGCTTCCTCTCGAGTGGAGACGGGTATGTCGGGGAACTTCTGGACTTGCAGCAAGGGTGTGAAGGACCCTTTGGAAGTTCCCGTGGTTAGACGTGATTAGCCTCGAGAAGCCTCAGCGGAAATGGGCCTCATCTCGCCTGGAGGGCAAAACCTCCTGGATTTTCTCGAGTTGCGGCAGGTGCTCTCGACTTACGACGGGGACCTCAGGGACCCGCTCTGGTGGCCTCAGGAAAGGCCAGTCCCCATGCGAGTTCCTCGGGGGCCTCTCGGGATTCCTCTCCCGTCGATGCCGGGGCCTAAGACCTTGTGAGGAGTCGGGGCCGGAACCTGAGGATTCCTCTCCAGGGCTGACATGGATCTTGGGGGTACTTCTGGAGTCTCCCCAGGGGAGTCAGTCCTCGTCTCGAATGCGGGCATGCACTTGTGCTTTCCTCCAGAGCGGTAGCAGCAGACTCACGCAGTCCGCCGCGTGGATCAAAGGATCTATGGTTTTCCCTCGAGTCTTTACCACGAGGCTTTCCCACAGGGCTGTCCCACGTGCACACGTGGTGGGACTCGATCCTCGGCTTGAACGTCAAGGCAGTGCAGGGAAAACAGGTTCCTCTGGAATGGACTGACACATCTGGGGTCTCTTGGAATGGTGGCGCGACCCTGGAGTTCCTCTCGCCTTTCCTGTGGAGAGCGCCTGCTCTTGAGATGCGACGGGAACGGCGGGAATTCTTTCCCTACGAAACAGGGAAAGGATCCCTCATCTCGAGCTAGGAGGCGGAAACGGGGCTCCCCTGGATGTGTGCGGGACCCTCGTGCTTCCTCTCGAGTGGAGACGGGTATGTCGGGGAACTTCTTGAGTTGCAGCAAGGGTGTGAAGGACCCGTTGGAAGTTCCAGTGGTTAGATGTGATTAGCCTCGAAAAGCCTCAGCGGAAATGGGCCTCATCTCGCCTGGAGGGCAAAACCTCCTGGATTTTCTCGAGTTGTGGCAGGTGCTCTCGACTTACGACGGGGACCTCAGGTACCCACTCTGGTGGCCTCAGGAAAGGGCAGTCCCCATGCGAGTTCCTCGGGGGCCTCTCGGGATTCCTCTCCCGTAGATGCCGGGGCCTAAGACCTTGTGTGGAGTCGGGGCCGGAACCTGAGGATTCCTCTCCAGTGCTGACATGGATCTTGGGCGACTTCTGGAGTCTCCCCAGGGGAGACAGTCCTCGTTTCGAATGCGGGCATGCACTTGCCCTTTCCTCCAGAGCAGTAGCAGCAGTGTCACGCAGTCCGCAACGTGGATCAAAGGATCTATGGTTTTCCCTCGAGTCTTTCCCACGAGGCTTTCCCACGAGGCTTTCCCACAGGGCTGTCCCACGTGCACACTTGGTGGGAGTCGATCCTCGGCTTGAACGTCAGGGCAGTGAAGGGAAAACAGGTTCCTCTGGAATGGACTGACACATCTGGGGGTCTCTTGGAATGGTGGCACGACCCTGGAGTTCCTCTCGCCTTTCCTGTGGAGAGCGCCTCCTCTTGAGATGCGACGGGAACGCCGGGAATTCTTTCCCTAGGAAACAGGGAAAGGATCCCTCATCTCGAGCTAGGAGGCGGAAACGGGGCTCCCCTGGATGTGTGCGGGACCCCACGTGCTTCCTCTCGAGTGGAGACGGGTATGTCGGGGAACTTCTTGAGTTACATCAAGGGTGTGAAGGACCCTTTGGAAGTTCCAGTGGTTAGACGTGATTAGCCTCGGGAAGCCTCAGCGGATGTGTGCCTCATCTCGCCTGGAGGGCAAAACCTCCTGGATTTTCTCGAGTTGCGGCAGGTGCTCTCGACTTACGACGGGGACCTCAGGGACCCGCTCTGGTGGCCTCAGGAAAGGCCAGTCCCCATGCGAGTTCCTCGGGGGCCTCTCGGGATTCCTCTCCCGTCGATGCCGGGGCCTAAGACCTTGTGTGGAGTCGGGACCGGAACCTGAGGATTCCTCTCCAGTGCTGACATGGATCTTGGGGTACTTCTGGAGTCTCCCCAGGGGAGTCAGTCCTCGTCTCGAATGCGGGCATGCATTTGCGCTTTCCTCCAGAGCGGTAGCAGCAGTGTCACGCAGTCCGCCGCGTGGATCAAAGGATCTATGGTTTTCCCTCGAGTCTTTCCCACGAGGCTTTCCCACGAGGCTTTCCCACAGGGCTGTCCCACGTGCACACGTGGTGGGAGTCGATCCTCGGCTTGAACGTCAAGGCAGTGCAGGGAAAACAGGTTCCTCTGGAATGGACTGACACATCTGGGGGACTCTTGGAATGGTAGCACGACCCTGGAGTTCCTCTCGCCTTTCCTGTGGAGAGCGCCTCCTCTTGAGATGCGACGGGAACGCCTGGAATTCTTTCCCTAGGAAACAGGGAAAGGATCCCTCATCTCGAGCTAGGAGGCGGAAACGGGGCTCCCCTGGATGTGTGCGGGACCCCACGTGCTTCCTCTCGAGTGGAGACGGGTATGTCGGGGAACTTCTTGAGTTGCAGCAAGAGTGTGAAGGACCCTTTGGAAGTTCCAGTGGTTAGACGTGATTAGCCTCGAGAAGCCTCAGCGGAAATGGGCCTCATCTCGCCTGGAGGGCAAAACCTCCTGGATTTTCTCGAGTTGCGGCAGGTGCTCTCGACTTACGACGGGGACCTCAGGGACCCGCTCTGGTGGCCTCAGGAAAGGCCAGTCCCCATGCGAGTTCCTCGGGGGCCTCTCGGGATTCCTCACACGGCGATGCCGGGGCCTAAGACCTTGTGTGGAGTCGGGGCCGGAACCTGAGGATTCCTCTCCAGTGCTGACATGGATCTTGGGGTAATTCTGGAGTCTCCCCAGGGTAGTCAGTCCTCGTCTCGAATGCGGGCATGCACTTGCGCTTTCCTCCAGAGCGGTAGCAGCAGTGTCACGCAGTCCGCCGCGTGGATCAAAGGATCTATGGTTTTCCCTGGAGTCTTTCCCACGAGGCTTTCCCATGAGGCTTTCCCCAGGGCTGTCCCACGTGCACATGTGGTGGGAGTCGATACTCGGCTTGAACGTCAAGGCAGTGCAGGGAAAACAGGTTCCTCTGGAATGGACTGACACATCTGGGCGACTCTTGGAATGGTGGCACGTCCCTGGACTTCCTCTCGCCTTTCCTGTGGAGAGCGCCTCCTCTTGAGATGCGACGGGAACGCCGGGAATTCTTTCCCTACGAAACAGGGAAAGGATCCCTCATCTCGAGCTAGGAGGCGGAAACGGGGCTCCCCTGGATGTGTGCGGGACCCTCGTGCTTCCTCTCGAGTGGAGACGGGTATGTCGGGAACTTCTTGAGTTGCAGCATGGGTGTGAAGGACCCTTAGGAAGTTCCAGTGGTTAGACGTGAATAGTCTCGAGAAGCCTCAGCGGAAATGGGCCTCATCTCGCCTGGAGGGCAAAACCTCCTGGATTTTCTCGAGTTGCGGCAGGTGCTCTCGACTTACGACGGGGACCTCAGGGACCCGCTCTGGTGGCCTCAGGAAAGGCCAGTCCCCATGCGAGTTCCTCGGGGGCCTCTCGGGATTCCTCTCCCGTCGATGCCGGGGCCTAAGACCTTGTGTGGAGTCGGGGCCGGAACCTGAGAATTCCTCTCCAGTGCTGACATGGATCTTGGGGTACTTCTGGAGTCTCCCCAGGGGAGTCAGTCCTCGTCTCGAATGTGGGCATGCACTTGCGATTTCCTCCAGAGCGGTAGCAGCATTGTCACGCAGTCCGCCGCGTGGATCAAAGGATCTATGGTTTTCCCTCGAGTCTTTCCCACGAGGCTTTCCCACGAGGCTTTCCCACAGGGCTGTCCCACGTGCACACGTGGTGGGAGTCGATCCTTGGCTTGAACGTCAAGGCAGTGCAGGGAAAACAGGTTCCTCTGGAATGGACTGACATATCTGGGGGTCTCTTGGAATGGTGCCACGATCCTGGAGTTCCTCTCGCCTTTCCTGTGGAGAGCGCCTCCTCCTGAGATGCGACGGGAACGCCGGGAATTCTTTCCCTAGGAAACAGGGAAAGGATCCCTCATCTCGAGCTAGGAGGCGGAAACGGGGCTCCCCTGGATGTGTGCGGGACCCCACGTGCTTCCTCTCGAGTGGAGACGGGTATGTCGGGGAACTTCTTGAGTTACATCAAGGGTGTGAAGGACCCTTTGGAAGTTCCAGTGGTTAGACGTGATTAGCCTCGAGAAGCCTCAGCGGATATGTGCCTCATTTCGCCTGGAGGGCAAAACCTCCTGGATTTTCTCGAGTTGCGGCAGGTGCTCTCGACTTACGACGGGGACCTCAGGGACCCGCTCTGGTGGCCTCAGGAAAGGCCAGTCCCCATGCGAGTTCCTCGGGGGCCTCTCGGGATTCCTCTCCCGTCGATGCCGGGGCCTAAGACCTTGTGTGGAGTCGGGACCGGAACCTGAGGATTCCTCTCCAGTGCTGACATGGATCTTCGGGTACTTCTGGAGTCTCCCCAGGGGAGTCAGTCCTCGTCTCTTATGCGGGCGTGCACTTGCGCTTTCCTCCAGAGCGGTAGCAGCAGTGTCACGCAGTCCGCCGCGTGGATCAAAGGATCTATGTTTTTCCCTCGAGTCTTTCCCACGAGGCTTTCCCACGAGGCTTTCCCACAGGGCTGTCCCACGTGCACACGTGGTGGGAGTCGATCCTTGGCTTGAACGTCAAGGCACTGCAGGGAAAACAGGTTCCTCTGGAATGGACTGACCCATCTGGGGGACTCTTGGAATGGTGGCACGACCCTGGAGTTCCTCTCGCCTTTCCTGTGGAGAGCGCCTCCTCTTGAGATGCGACGGGAACGCCGGGAATTCTTTCCCTACGAAACAGGGAAAGGATCCCTCATCTCGAGCTAGGAGGCGGAAACGGGGCTCCCCTGGATGTGTGCGGGACCCCACGTGCTTCCTCTCGAGTGGAGACGGGTATGTCGGGGAACTTCTTGAGTTGCAGCAAGGGTGTGAAGGACCCTTTGGAAGTTCCAGTGGTTAGACGTGATTAGCCTCGAGAAGCCTCAGTGGAAATGGGCCTCATCTCGCCTGGAGGGCAAAACCTCCTGGATTTTCTCGAGTTGCGGCAGGTGCTCTCGACTTACGACGGGGACCTCAGGGACCCGCTCTGGTGGCCTCAGGAAAGGCCAGTCCCCATGCGAGTTCCTCGGGGGCCTCTCGGGATTCCTCTCCCGTCGATGCCGGGGCCTAAGACCTTGTGTGGAGTCGGGGCCGGAACCTGAGGATTCCTCTCCAGTGCTGACATGGATCTTGGGGGTACTTCTGGAGTCTCCCCAGGGGAGTCAGTCCTCGTCTCGAATGCGGGCATGCACTTGTGCTTTCCTCCAGAGCGGTAGCAGCAGTGTCACTCAGTCTGCCGCGTGGATCAAAGGATCTATGGTTTTCCCTGGAGTCTTTCCCACGAGGCTTTCCCACGAGGCTTTCCCCAGGGCTGTCCCACGTGCACATGTGGTGGGAGTCGATCCTCGGCTTGAACGTCAAGGCAGTGCAGGGAAAACAGGTTCCTCTGGAATGGACTGACACATCTGGGGGACTCTTGGAATGGTGGCACGACCCTGGAGTTCCTCTCGCCTTTCCTGTGGAGAGCGCCTCCTCTTGAGATGCGACGGGAACGCCGGGAATTCTTTCCCTACGAAACAGGGAAAGGATCCCTCATCACGAGCTAGGAGGCGGAAACGGGGCTCCCCTGGATGTGTGCGGGACCCTCGTGCTTCCTCTCGAGTGGAGACGGGTATGTCGGGGAACTTCTTGAGTTGCAGCAAGGGTGAGAAGGACCCTTTGGATATTCCAGTGGTTAGATGTGATTAGCCTCGAGAAGCCTCAGCGGAAATGGGTCTCATCTCGCCTGGAGGGCAAAACCTCCTGGATTTTCTCGAGTTGCGGCAGGTGCTCTCGACTTACGACGGGGACCTCAGGGACCCGCTCTGGTGGCCTCAGGAAAGGCCAGTCCCCATGCGAGTTCCTCGGGGGCCTCTCGGGATTCCTCTCCCGTCGATGCCGGGGCCTAAGACCTTGTGTGGAGTCGGGGCCGGAACCTGAGGATTCCTCTCCAGTGCTGACATGGATCTTGGGGTACTTCTGGAGTCTCCCCAGGGGAGTCAGTCCTCGTCTCGAATGCGGGCATGCACTTGCGCTTTCCTGCAGAGCGGTAGCAGCAGTGTCACGCAGTCCGCCGCGTGGATCAAAGGATCTATGGTTTTCCCTCGAGTCTTTCCTACGAGGTTTCCCACGAGGCTTTCCCACAGGGCTGTCCCACGTGCACACGTGGTGGGAGTCGATCATCGGCTTGAACGTCAAGGCAGTGCAGGGAAAACAGCTTACTCTGTAATGGACTGACACATCTGGGGGTCTCTTGGTATGGTGGCACGACCCTGGAGTTCCTCTCGCCTTTCCTGTGGAGAGCGCCTCCTCTTGAGATGCGACGGGAACGCCGGGAATTCTTTCCCTACGAAACAGGGAAAGGATCCCTCATCTCGAGCTAGGAGGCGGAAACGGGGCTCCCCTGGATGTGTGCGGGACCCCACGTGCTTCCTCTCGAGTGGAGACTCGTATGTCGGGGAACTTCGTGAGTTGCAGCAAGGGTGAGAAGGACCCTTTGGATGTTCCAGTGGTTAGATGTGATTAGCCTCGAGAAGCCTCAGCGGAAATGGGCCTCATCTCGCCTGGAGGGCAAAACCTCCTGGATTTTCTCGAGTTGCGGCAGGTGCTCTCGACTTATGACGGGGCCCTAGGTACCCGCTCTTGTGGCCTCAGGAAAGGCCAGTCCCCATGCGAGTTCCTCGGGGGCCTCCTGGGATTCCTCTCCCGTCGATGCCGGGGCCTAAGACCTTGTGTGGAATCGGGGCCGGAACCTGAGGATTCCTCTCCAGTGCTGACATGGATCTTGGGGTACTTCTGGAGTCTCCCCAGGGGAGTCAGTCCTCGTCTCGAATGCGGGCATGCACTTGCGCTTTCCTCCAGAGCGGTAGCAGCAGTGTCACGCAGTCCGCCGCGTGGATCAAAGGATCTATGGTTTTCCCTCGAGTCTTTCCCACGAGGCTTTCCCACGAGGCTTTCCCCAGGGCTGTCCCACGTGCACACGTGGTGGGAGTCGATCCTCGGCTTGAACGTCAAGGCAGTGCAGGGAAAATAGGTTCCTCTGCAATGGACTGACACATCTGGGGGACTCTTGGAATGGTGGCACGACCCTGGAGTTCCTCTCGCCTTTCCTGTGGAGAGCGCCTCCTCTTGAGATGCGACGGGAACGCCGGGAATTCTTTCCCTACGAAACAGGGAAAGGATCCCTCATCTCAAGCTAGGAGCCGGAAACGGGGCTCCCCTGGATGTGTGCCGGACCCCACGAGCTTCCTCTCGAGTGGAGACGGGTATGTCGGGGAACTTCTTGAGTTGCAGCATGGGTGTGAAGGACCCTTAGGAAGTTCCAGTGGTTAGACGTGATTAGTCTCGAGAAGCCTCAGCGGAAATGGGCCTCATCTCGCCTGGAGGGCAAAACCTCCTGGATTTTCTCGAGTTGCGGCAGGTGCTCTCGACTTACGACGGGGACCTCAGGGACCCTCTCTGGTGGCCTCAGGAAAGGCCAGTCCCCATGCGAGTTCCTCGGGGGCCTCTCCGGATTCCTCTCCCATCGATGCCGGGGCCTAAGACCTTGTGTGGAATCGGGGCCGGAACCTGAGGATTCCTCTCCAGTGCTGACATGGATCTTGGGTTACTTCTGGAGTCTCCCCAGGGGAGTCAGTCCTCGTCTCGAATGCGGGCATGCACTTGCCCTTTCCTCCAGAGCGGTGGCAGCAGTGTCACGCAGTCCGCCGCGTGGATCAAAGGATCTATGGTTTTCCCTCGAGTCTTTCCCACGAGGCTTTCCCACGAGGCTTTCCCACAGGGCTGTCCCACGTGCACACGTGGTGGGAGTCGATCCTCGGCTTGAACGTCAAGGCAGTGCAGGGAAAACAACTTCCTCTGGAATGGACTGACCCATCTGGGGGACTCTTGGAATGGTGGCACGACCCTGGTGTTCCTCTCGCCTTTCCTGTGGAGAGCGCCTCCTCTTGAGACGCGACGGGAACGCCGGGAATTATTTCCCTACGAAAGAGGGAAAGGATCACTCATCTCGAGCTAGGAGGCGGAAACGGGACTCCCCTGGATGTGTGCGAGACCCCACGTGCTTCCTCTCGAGTGGAGACGGGTATGTCGGGGAACTTCTGGACTTGCAGCAAGGGTGTGAAGGACCCTTTGGAAGTTCCAGTGGTTAGACGTGATTAGCCTCGAGAAGCCTCAGCGGAAATGGGCCTCATCTCGCCTGGAGGGCAAAACCTCCTGGATTTTCTCGAGTTGCGGCAGGTGCTCTCGACTTACGACGGGGACCTCAGGGACCCGCTCTGGTGGCCTCAGGAAAGGCCAGTCCCCATGCGAGTTCCTCGGGGGCCTCTCGGGATTCCTCTCCCGTCGATGCCGGGGCCTAAGACCTTGTGTGGAGTCGGGGCCGGAACCTGAGGATTCCTCTCCAGTGCTGACATGGATCTTGGGGTACTTCTGGAGCCTCCCCAGGGGAGTCAGTGCTCGTCTCGAATGCGGGCATGCACTTGCGCTTTCCTCCAGAGCGGTAGCAGCAGTGTCACGCAGTCCGCCGCGTGGATCAAAGGATCTATGGTTTTCCCTGGAGTCTTTCCCACGAGGCTTTCCCACGAGGCTTTCCCACAGGGCTGTCCCACGTGCACACGTGGTGGGAGTCGATCCTCGGCTTGAACGTCAAGGCAGTGCAGGGAAAACAGGTTCCTCTGGAATGGACTGACCCATCTGGGGGACTCTTGGAATGGTGGCACGACCCTAGAGTTCCTCTCGCCTTTCCTGTGGAAAGCGCCTCCTTTTGAGATGCGACGGGAACGCCGGGAATTCTTTCCCTACAATAGAGGGAAAGGATCCCTCATCTCGAGCTAGGAGGCCGAAACGGGTCTCCCCTGGATGTGTGCGGGACCCCACGTGCTTCCTCTCGAGTGGAGACGGGTATGTCGCGGAACTACTTGAGTTGCATCAAGGGTGTGAAGGTCCCTTTGGAAGTTCCAGTGGTTAGATGTGATTAGCCTCGGGAAGCCTCAGCGGAAATGGGCCTCATCTCTCCTAGAGGGCAAAACCTCCTGGATTTCCTCCAGTTGTGGCAGGTGCTCTCGACTTACGACTTGGACCTCAGGGACCCGCTCTGGTGGCCTCAGGAAAGGCCACTCCCCATGCGAGTTCCTCGGGGGCCTTTCGGGATTCCTCTCCCGTCGATGCCGGGGCCTAAGACCTTGTGTGGAGTCGGGGCCGGAACCTGAGGATTCCTCTCCAGTGCTGACATGGATCTTGGGGTACTTCTGGAGTCTCCCCAGGGGAGGTAGTCCTCGTCTCGAATGCGGTCATGCACTTGCGCTTTCCTCCAGAGCGGTAGCAGCAGTGTCACACAGTCCGCCGCGTGGATCAAAGGATCTATGGTTTTCCCTCGAGTCTTTCCCAGGAGGCTTTCCCACGAGGCTTTCCCACAGGGCTGTCCCACGTGCACACGTGTTGGGAGTCGATCCTCGACTTGAACGTCAAGGCAGTGCAGGGAAAACAGGTTCCTCTGGAATGGACTGACACATCTGGGGGACTCTTGGAATGGTGGCACGACCCTGGAGTTCCTCTCGCCTTTCCTGTGGAGAGCGCCTCCTCTTGAGATGCGACGGGAACGCCGGGAATTCTTTCCCTAGGAAACAGGGAAAGGATCCCTCATCTCGAGCTAGGAGGCGGAAACGGGGCTCCCCTGGATGTGTGCGGGACCCCACGTTCTTCCTCTCGAGTGGAGACGGGTATGTCGGGGAACTTCTTGAGTTACATCAAGGGTGTGAAGGACCCTTTGGAAGTTCCAGTGGTTAGACGTGATTAGCCTCGAGAAGCCTCAGCGGATATGTGCCTCATCTCGCCTGGAGGGCAAAACCTCCTGGATTTTCTCGAGTTGCGGCAGGTGCTCTCGACTTACGACGGGGACCTCAGGGACCCGCTCTGGTGGCCTCAGGAAAGGCCAGTCCCCATGCGAGTTCCTCGGGGGCCTCTCGGGATTCCTCTCCCGTCGATGCCGGGGCCTAAGACCTTGTGTGGAGTCAGGGCCGGAACCTGAGGATTCCTCTCCAGTGCTGACATGGATCTTGGGGTACTTCTGGAGTCTCCCCAGGGGAGTCAGTCCTCGTCTCGAATGCGGGCATGCACTTGCGCTTTCCTCCAGAGCGGTAGCAGCAGTGTCACGCAGTCCGCCGCGTGGATCAAAGGATCTATGGTTTTCCCTCGAGTCTTTCCCACGAGGCTTTCCCACGAGGCTTTCCCACAGGGCTGTCCCACGTGCACACGTGGTGGGAGTCGATCCTCGGCTTGAACGTCAAGGCAGTGCAGGGAAAACAGGTTCCTCTGGAATGGACTGACCCATCTGGGGGACTCTTGGAATGGTAGCACGACCCTGGAGTTCCTCTCGCCTTTCCTGTGGAGAGCGCCTCCTCTTGAGATGCGACGGGAACGCCGGGAATTCTTTCCCTAGGAAACAGGGAAAGGATCCCTCATCTCGAGCTAGGAAGCGGAAACGGGGCTTCCCTGGATGTGTGCGGGACCCCACGTGCTTCCTCTCGAGTGGAGACGGGTATGTCGGGGAACTTCTTGAGTTGCAGCAAGGGTGTGAAGGACCCTTTGGAAGTTCCAGTGGTTACACGTGATTAGCCTCGAGAAGCCTCAGCGGAAATGGGCCTCATCTCGCCTGGAGGGCAAAACCTCCTGGATTTTCTCGAGTTGCGGCAGGTGCTCTCGACTTACGACGGGGACCTCAGGGACCCGCTCTGGTGGCCTCAGGAAAGGCCAGTCCCCATGCGAGTTCCTCGGGGGCCTCTCGGGATTCCTCACCCGTCGATGCCGGGGCCTAAGACCTTGTGTGGAGTCGGGGCCGGAACCTGAGGATTCCTCTCCAGTGCTGACATGGATCTTGGGGTAATTCTGGAGTCTCCCCAGGGGAGTCAGTCCTCGTCTCGAATGCGGGCATGCACTTGCGCTTTCCTCCAGAGCGATAGCAGCAGTGTCACGCAGTCCGCCGCGTGGATCAAAGGATCTATGGTTTTCCCTGGAGTCTTTCCCACGAGGCTTTCCCACGAGGCTTTCCCCAGGGCTGTCCCACGTGCACATGTGGTGGGAGTCGATCCTCGGCTTGAACGTCAAGGCAGTGCAGGGAAAACAGGTTCCTCTGGAATGGACTGACACATCTGGGGGACTCTTGGAATGGTGGCACGACCCTGGAGTTCCTCTCGCCTTTCCTGTGGAGAGCGCCTCCTCTTGAGATGCGACGGGAACGCCGGGAATTCTTTCCCTACGAAACAGGGAAAGGATCCCTCATCTCGAGCTAGGAGGCGGAAACGGGGCTCCCCTGGATGTGTGCGGGACCCCACGTGCTTCCTCTCGAGTGGAGACGGGTATGTCGGGGAACTTCTTGAGTTGCAGCAAGGGTGAGAAGGACCCTTTGGATGTTCCAGTGGTTAGATGTGATTAGCCTCGAGAAGCCTCAGCGGAAATGGGCCTCATCTCGCCTGGAGGGCAAAACCTCCTGGATTTTCTCGAGTTGCGGCAGGTGCTCTCGACTTATGACGAGGCCCTAGGTACCCGCTCTTGTGGCCTCAGGAAAGGCCAGTCCCCATGCGAGTTCCTCGGGGGCCTCCTGGGATTCCTCTCCCGTCGATGCCGGGGCCTAAGACCTTGTGTGGAATCGGGGCCGGAACCTGAGGATTCCTCTCCAGTGCTGACATGGATCTTGGGGTACTTCTGGAGTCTCCCCAGGGGAGTCAGTCCTCGTCTCGAATGCGGGCATGCACTTGCGCTTTCCTCCAGAGCGGTAGCAGCAGTGTCACGCAGTCCGCCGCGTGGATCAAAGGATCTATGGTTTTCCCTCGAGTCTTTCCCACGAGGCTTTCCCACGAGGCTTTCCCCAGGGCTGTCCCACGTGCACACGTGGTGGGAGTCGATCCTCGGCTTGAACGTCAAGGCAGTGCAGGGAAAATAGGTTCCTCTGCAATGGACTGACACATCTGGGGGACTCTTGGAATGGTGGCACGACCCTGGAGTTCCTCTCGCCTTTCCTGTGGAGAGCGCCTCCTCTTGAGATGCGACGGGAACGCCGGGAATTCTTTCCCTACGAAACAGGGAAAGGATCCCTCATCTCAAGCTAGGAGCCGGAAACGGGGCTCCCCTGGATGTGTGCCGGACCCCACGAGCTTCCTCTCGAGTGGAGACGGGTATGTCGGGGAACTTCTTGAGTTGCAGCATGGGTGTGAAGGACCCTTAGGAAGTTCCAGTGGTTAGACGTGATTAGTCTCGAGAAGCCTCAGCGGAAATGGGCCTCATCTCGCCTGGAGGGCAAAACCTCCTGGATTTTCTCGAGTTGCGGCAGGTGCTCTCGACTTACGACGGGGACCTCAGGGACCCTCTCTGGTGGCCTCAGGAAAGGCCAGTCCCCATGCGAGTTCCTCGGGGGCCTCTCCGGATTCCTCTCCCATCGATGCCGGGGCCTAAGACCTTGTGTGGAATCGGGGCCGGAACCTGAGGATTCCTCTCCAGTGCTGACATGGATCTTGGGTTACTTCTGGAGTCTCCCCAGGGGAGTCAGTCCTCGTCTCGAATGCGGGCATGCACTTGCCCTTTCCTCCAGAGCGGTGGCAGCAGTGTCACGCAGTCCGCCGCGTGGATCAAAGGATCTATGGTTTTCCCTGGAGTCTTTCCCACGAGGCTTTCCCACGAGGCTTTCCCACAGGGCTGTCCCACGTGCACACGTGGTGGGAGTCGATCCTCGGCTTGAACGTCAAGGCAGTGCAGGGAAAACAACTTCCTCTGGAATGGACTGACCCATCTGGGGGACTCTTGGAATGGTGGCACGACCCTGGTGTTCCTCTCGCCTTTCCTGTGGAGAGCGCCTCCTCTTGAGACGCGACGGGAACGCCGGGAATTCTTTCCCTACGAAAGAGGGAAAGGATCCCTCATCTCGAGCTAGGAGGCGGAAACGGGGCTCCCCTGGATGTGTGCGAGACCCCACGTGCTTCCTCTCGAGTGGAGACGGGTATGTCGGGGAACTTCTGGACTTGCAGCAAGGGTGTGAAGGACCCTTTGGAAGTTCCAGTGGTTAGACGTGATTAGCCTCGAGAAGCCTCAGCGGAAATGGGCCTCATCTCGCCTGGAGGGCAAAACCTCCTGGATTTTCTCGAGTTGCGGCAGGTGCTCTCGACTTACGACGGGGACCTCAGGGACCCGCTCTGGTGGCCTCAGGAAAGGCCAGTCCCCATGCGAGTTCCTCGGGGGCCTCTCGGGATTCCTCTCCCGTCGATGCCGGGGCCTAAGACCTTGTGAGGAGTCGGGGCCGGAACCTGAGGATTCCTCTCCAGTGCTGACATGGATCTTGGGGTACTTCTGGAGCCTCCCCAGGGGAGTCAGTGCTCGTCTCGAATGCGGGCATGCACTTGCGCTTTCCTCCAGAGCGGTAGCAGCAGTGTCACGCAGTCCGCCGCGTGGATCAAAGGATCTATGGTTTTCCCTGGAGTCTTTCCCACGAGGCTTTCCCACGAGGCTTTCCCACAGGGCTGTCCCACGTGCACACGTGGTGGGAGTTGATCCTCGGCTTGAACGTCAAGGCAGTGCAGGGAAAACAGGTTCCTCTGGAATGGACTGATCCATCTGGGGGACACTTGGAATGGTGCCACGATCCTGGAGTTCCTCTCGCCTTTCCTGTGGAGAGCGCCTCCTCTTGAGATGCGACGGGAACGCCGGGAATTCTTTCCCTAGGAAACTGGGAAAGGATCCCTCATCTCGATCTAGGAGGCGGAAACGGGGCTCCCCTGGATGTGTGCGGGACCCCACGTGCTTCCTCTCGAGTGGAGACGGGTATGTCGGGGAACTTCTTGAGTTACATCAAGGGTGTGAAGGACCCTTTGGAAGTTCCAGTGGTTAGACGTGATTAGCCTCGAGAAGCCTCAGCGGATATGTGCCTCATTTCGCCTGGAGGGCAAAACCTCCTGGATTTTCTCGAGTTGCGGCAGGTGCTCTCGACTTACGACGGGGACCTCAGGGACCCGCTCTGGTGGCCTCAGGAAAGGCCAGTCCCCATGCGAGTTCCTCGGGGGCCTCTCGGGATTCCTCTCCCGTCGATGCCGGGGCCTAAGACCTTGTGTGGAGTCGGGGCCGGAACCTGAGGATTCCTCTCCAGTGCTGACATGGATCTTCGGGTACTTCTGGAGTCTCCCCAGGGGAGTCAGTCCTCGTCTCTTATGCGGGCATGCACTTGCGCTTTCCTCCAGAGCGGTAGCAGCAGTGTCACGCAGTCCGCCGCGTGGATCAAAGGATCTATGGTTTTCCCTCGAGTCTTTCCCACGAGGCTTTCCCACGAGGCTTTCCCACAGGGCTGTCCCACGTGCACACGTGGTGGGAGTCGATCCTCGGCTTGAACGTCAAGGCAGTGCAGGGAAAACAGGTTCCTCTGGAATGGACTGACCCATCTGGGGGACTCTTGGAATGGTGGCACGACCCTGGAGTTCCTCTCGCCTTTCCTGTGGAGAGCGCCTCCTCTTGAGATGCGACGGGAACGCCGGGAATTCTTTCCCTACGAAACAGGGAAAGGATCCCTCATCTCGAGCTAGGAGGCGGAAACGGGGCTCCCCTGGATGTGTGCGGGAACCCACGTGCTTCCTCTCGAGTGGAGACGGGTATGTCGGGGAACTTCTTTAGTTGCAGCAAGGGTGTGAAGGACCCTTTGGAAGTTCCAGTGGTTAGACGTGATTAGCCTCGAGAAGCCTCAGCGGAAATGGGCCTCATCTCGCCTGGAGGGCAAAACCTCCTGGATTTTCTCGAGTTGCGGCAGGTGCTCTCGACTTACGACGGGGACCTCAGGGACCCGCTCTGGTGGCCTCAGGAAAGGCCAGTCCCCATGCGAGTTCCTCGGGGGCCTCTCGGGATTCCTCACCCGTCGATGCCGGGGCCTAAGACCTTGTGTGGAGTCGGGGCCGGAACCTGAGGATTCCTCTCCAGTGCTGACATGGATCTTGGGGTAATTCTGGAGTCTCCCCAGGGGAGTAAGTCCTCGTCTCGAATGCGGGCATGCACTTGCGCTTTCCTCCAGAGCGGTAGCAGCAGTGTCACGCAGTCCGCCGCGTGGATCAAAGGATCTATGGTTTTCCCTGGAGTCTTTCCCACGAGGCTTTCCCACGAGGCTTTCCCCAGGGCTGTCCCACGTGCACATGTGGTGGGAGTCGATCCTCGGCTTGAACGTCAAGGCAGTGCAGGGAAAACAGGTTCCTCTGGAATGGACTGACACATCTGGGGGACTCTTGGAATGGTGGCACGACCCTGGAGTTCCTCTCGCCTTTCCTGTGGAGAGCGCCTCCTCTTGAGATGCGACGGGAACGCCGGGAATTCTTTCCCTACGAAACAGGGAAAGGATCCCTCATCTCGAGCTAGGAGGCGGAAACGGGGCTCCCCTGGATGTGTGCGGGACCCTCGTGCTTCCTCTCGAGTGGAGACGGGTATGTCGGGGAACTTCTTGAGTTGCAGCAAGGGTGAGAAGGACCCTTTGGATATTCCAGTGGTTAGATGTGATTAGCCTCGAGAAGCCTCAGCGGAAATGGGCCTCATCTCGCCTGGAGGGCAAAACCTCCTGGATTTTCTCCAGTTGCGGCAGGTGCTCTCGACTTACGACGGGGACCTCAGGGATCCGCTCTGGTGGCCTCAGGAAAGGCCAGTCCCCATGCGAGTTCCTCGGGGGCCTCTCGGGATTCCTCTCCCGTCGATGCCGGGGCCTAAGACCTTGTGTGGAGTCGGGGCCGGAACCTGAGGATTCCTTTCCAGTGCTGACATGGATCTTGGGGTACTTCTGGAGTCTCCCCAGGGGAGTCAGTCCTCGTCTCGAATGCGGGCATGCACTTGCGCTTTCCTGCAGAGCGGTAGCAGCAGTGTCACGCAGTCCGCCGCGTGGATCAAAGGATCTATGGTTTTCCCTCGAGTCTTTCCTACGTGGTTTCCCACGAGGCTTTCCCACAGGGCTGTCCCACGTGCACACGTGGTGGGAGTCGATCATCGGCTTGAACGTCAAGGCAGTGCAGGGAAAACAGCTTACTCTGTAATGGACTGACACATCTGGGGGTCTCATGGTATGGTGGCACGACCCTGGAGTTCCTCTCGCCTTTCCTGTGGAGAGCGCCTGCTCTTGAGATGCGACGGGAACGCCGGGAATTCTTTCCCTACGAAACAGGGAAAGGATCCCTCATCTCGAGCTAGGAGGCGGAAACGGGGCTCCCCTGGATGTGTGCGGGACCCCACGTGCTTCCTCTCGAGTGGAGACGGGTATGTCGGGGAACTTCTTGAGTTGCAGCAAGGGTGAGAAGGACCCTTTGGATGTTCCAGTGGTTAGATGTGATTAGCCTCGAGAAGCCTCAGCGGAAATGGGCCTCATCTCGCCTGGAGGGCAAAACCTCCTGGATTTTCTCGAGTTGCGGCAGGTGCTCTCGACTTATGACGGGGCCCTAGGTACCCGCTCTTGTGGCCTCAGGAAAGGCCAATCCCCATGCGAGTTCCTCGGGGGCCTCCTGGGATTCCTCTCCCGTCGATGCCGGGGCCTAAGACCTTGTGTGGAATCGGGGCCGGAACCTGAGGATTCCTCTCCAGTGCTGACATGGATCTTGGGGTACTTCTGGAGTCTCCCCAGGGGAGTCAGTCCTCGTCTCGAATGCGGGCATGCACTTGCGCTTTCCTCCAGAGCGGTAGCAGCAGTGTCACGCAGTCCGCCGCGTGGATCAAAGGATCTATGGTTTTCCCTCGAGTCTTTCCCACGAGGCTTTCCCACGAGGCTTTCCCCAGGGCTGTCCCACGTGCACACGTGGTGGGAGTCGATCCTCGGCTTGAACGTCAAGGCAGTGCAGGGAAAATAGGTTCCTCTGCAATGGACTGACACATCTGGGGGACTCTTGGAATGGTGGCACGACCCTGGAGTTCCTCTCGCCTTTCCTGTGGAGAGCGCCTCCTCTTGAGATGCGACGGGAACGCCGGGAATTCTTTCCATACGAAACAGGGAAAGGATCCCTCATCTCAAGCTAGGAGCCGGAAACGGGGCTCCCCTGGATGTGTGCCGGACCCCACGAGCTTCCTCTCGAGTGGAGACGGGTATGTCGGGGAACTTCTTGAGTTGCAGCATGGGTGTGAAGGACCCTTAGGAAGTTCCAGTGGTTAGACGTGATTAGTCTCGAGAAGCCTCAGCGGAGATGGGCCTCATCTCGCCTGGAGGGCAAAACCTCCTGGATTTTCTCGAGTTGCGGCAGGTGCTCTCGACTTACGACGGGGACCTCAGGGACCCTCTCTGGTGGCCTCAGGAAAGGCCAGTCCCCATGCGAGTTCCTCGGGGGCCTCTCCGGATTCCTCTCCCATCGATGCCGGGGCCTAAGACCTTGTGTGGAATCGGGGCCGGAACCTGAGGATTCCTCTCCAGTGCTGACATGGATCTTGGGTTACTTCTGGAGTCTCCCCAGGGGAGTCAGTCCTCGTCTCGAATGCGGGCATGCACTTGCCCTTTCCTCCAGAGCGGTGGCAGCAGTGTCACGCAGTCCGCCGCGTGGATCAAAGGATCTATGGTTTTCCCTGGAGTCTTTCCCACGAGGCTTTCCCACGAGGCTTTCCCACAGGGCTGTCCCACGTGCACACGTGGTGGGAGTCGATCCTCGGCTTGAACGTCAAGGCAGTGCAGGGAAAACAACTTCCTCTGGAATGGACTGACCCATCTGGGGGACTCTTGGAATGGTGGCACGACCCTGGTGTTCCTCTCGCCTTTCCTGTGGAGAGCGCCTCCTCTTGAGACGCGACGGGAACGCCGGGAATTCTTTCCCTACGAAAGAGGGAAAGGATCCCTCATCTCGAGCTAGGAGGCGGAAACGGGGCTCCCCTGGATGTGTGCGAGACCCCACGTGCTTCCTCTCGAGTGGAGACGGTTATGTCGGGGAACTTCTTGAGTTGCAGCAAGGGTGTGAAGGACCCTTTGGAAGTTCCAGTGGTTAGATATGATTAGCCTCGAGAAGCCTCAGCGGAAATGGGCCTCATCTCGCCTGGAGGGCAAAACCTCCTGGATTTTCTCGAGTTGCGGCAGGTGCTCTCGACTTACGACGGGGACCTCAGAGACCCGCTCTGGTGGCCTCAGGAAAGGCCAGTCCCCATGTGAGTTCCTCGGGGGCCTCTCGGGATTCCTCTCCCGTCGATGCCGGGGCCTAAGACCTTGTGTGGAGTCGGGGCCGGAACCTGAGGATTCCTCTCCAGTGCTGACATGGATCTTGGGGGTACTTCTGGAGTCTCCCCAGGGGAGTCAGTCCTCGTCTCGAATGCGGGCATGCACTTGCGCTTTCCTCCAGAGCGGTAGCAGCAGTGTCACTCAGTCTGCCGCGTGGATCAAAGGATCTATGGTTTTCCCTCGAGTCTTTCCCACGAGGCTTTCCCACGAGGCTTTCCCACAGGGCTGTCCCACGTGCACACGTGGTGGGAGTCGATCCTCGGCTTGAACGTCAAGGCAGTGCAGGGAAAACAGGTTCCTCTGGAATGGACTGACACATCTGGGGGACTCTTGGAATGGTGGCACGAACCTGGAGTTCCTCTCCCCTTTCCTGTGGAGAGCGCCTCCTCTTGAGATGCGACGGGAACGCCGAAAATTCTTTCCCTACGAAACAGGGAAAGGATCCCTCATCTCGAGCTAGGAGGCGGAAACGGGGCTCCCCTGGATGTGTGCGGGAACCCACGTGCTTCCTCTCGAGTGGAGACGGGTATGTCGGGGAACTTCTTTAGTTGCAGCAAGGGTGTGAAGGACCCTTTGGAAGTTAAAGTGGTTAGACGTGATTAGCCTCGAGAAGCCTCAGCTTAAATGGGCCTCATCTCGCCTGGAGGGCAAAACCTCCTGGATTTTCTCGAGTTGCGGCAGGTGCTCTCGACTTACGACGGGGACCTCAGGGACCCGCTCTGGTGGCCTCAGGAAAGGCCAGTCCCCATGCGAGTTCCTTGGGGGCCTCTCGGGATTCCTCACCCGTCGATGCCGGGGCCTAAGACCTTGTGTGGAGTCGGGGCCGGAACCTGAGGATTCCTCTCCAGTGCTGACATGGATCTTGGGGTAATTCTGGAGTCTCCCCAGGGGAGTCAGTCCTCGTCTCGAATGCGGGCATGCACTTGCGCTTTCCTCCAGAGCGATAGCAGCAGTGTCACGCAGTCCGCCGCGTGGATCAAAGGATCTATGGTTTTCCCTGGAGTCTTTCCCACGAGGCTTTCCCACGAGGCTTTCCCCAGGGCTGTCCCACGTGCACATGTGGTGGGAGTCGATCCTCGGCTTGAACGTCAAGGCAGTGCAGGGAAAACAGGTTCCTCTGGAATGGACTGACACATCTGGGGGACTCTTGGAATGGTGGCACGACCCTGGAGTTCCTCTCGCCTTTCCTGTGGAGAGCGCCTCGTCTTGAGATGCGACGGGAACGCCGGGAATTCTTTCCCTACGAAACAGGGAAAGGATCCCTCATCTCGAGCTAGGAGGCGGAAACGGGGCTCCCCTGGATGTGTGCGGGACCCTCGTGCTTCCTCTCGAGTGGAGACGGGTATGTCGGGGAACTTCTTGAGTTGCAGCAAGGGTGAGAAGGACCCTTTGGATATTCCAGTGGTTAGATGTGATTAGCCTCGAGAAGCCTCAGCGGAAATGGGCCTCATCTCGCCTGGAGGGCAAAACCTCCTGGATTTTCTCGAGTTGCGGCAGGTGCTCTCGACTTACGACGGGGACCTCAGGGACCCGCTCTGGTGGCCTCAGGAAAGGCCAGTCCCCATGCGAGTTCCTCGGGGGCCTCTCGGGATTCCTCTCCCGTCGATGCCGGGGCCTAAGACCTTGTGTGGAGTCGGGGCCGGAACCTGAGGATTCCTCTCCAGTGCTGACATGGATCTTGGGGTACTTCTGGAGTCTCCCCAGGGGAGTCAGTCCTCGTCTCGAATGCGGGCATGCACTTGCGCTTTCCTGCAGAGCGGTAGCAGCAGTGTCACGCAGTCCGCCGCGTGGATCAAAGGATCTATGGTTTTCCCTCGAGTCTTTCCTACGAGGTTTCCCACGTGGCTTTCCCACAGGGCTGTCCCACGTGCACACGTGGTGGGAGTCGATCATCGGCTTGAACGTCAAGGCAGTGCAGGGAAAACAGCTTACTCTGTAATGGACTGACACATCTGGGGGTCTCTTGGTATGGTGGCACGACCCTGGAGTTCCTCTCGCCTTTCCTGTGGAGAGCGCCTCCTCTTGAGATGCGACGGGAACGCCGGGAATTCTTTCCCTACGAAACAGGGAAAGGATCCCTCATCTCGAGCTAGGAGGCGGAAACGGGGCTCCCCTGGATGTGTGCGGGACCCCACGTGCTTCCTCTCGAGTGGAGACTGGTATGTCGGGGAACTTCTTGAGTTGCAGCAAGGGTGAGAAGGACCCTTTGGATGTTCCAGTGGTTAGATGTGATTAGCCTCGAGAAGCCTCAGCGGAAATGGGCCTCATCTCGCCTGGAGGGCAAAACCTCCTGGATTTTCTCGAGTTGCGGCAGGTGCTCTCGACTTATGACGGGGCCCTAGGTACCCGCTCTTGTGGCCTCAGGAAAGGCCAGTCCCCATGCGAGTTCCTCGGGGGCCTCCTGGGATTCCTCTCCCGTCGATGCCGGGGCCTAAGACCTTGTGTGGAATCGGGGCCGGAACCTGAGGATTCCTCTCCAGTGCTGACATGGATCTTGGGGTACTTCTGGAGTCTCCCCAGGGGAGTCAGTCCTCGTCTCGAATGCGGGCATGCACTTGCGCTTTCCTCCAGAGCGGTAGCAGCAGTGTCACGCAGTCCGCCGCGTGGATCAAAGGATCTATGGTTTTCCCTCGAGTCTTTCCCACGAGGCTTTCCCACGAGGCTTTCCCCAGGGCTGTCCCACGTGCACACGTGGTGGGAGTCGATCCTCGGCTTGAACGTCAAGGCAGTGCAGGGAAAATAGGTTCCTCTGCAATGGACTGACACATCTGGGGGACTCTTGGAATGGTGGCACGACCCTGGAGTTCCTCTCGACTTTCCTGTGGAGAGCGCCTCCTCTTGAGATGCGACGGGAACGCCGGGAATTCTTTCCCTACGAAACAGGGAAAGGATCCCTCATCTCAAGCTAGGAGCCGGAAACGGGGCTCCCCTGGATGTGTGCCGGACCCCACGAGCTTCCTCTCGAGTGGAGACGGGTATGTCGGGGAACTTCTTGAGTTGCAGCATGGGTGTGAAGGACCCTTAGGAAGTTCCAGTGGTTAGACGTGATTAGTCTCGAGAAGCCTCAGCGGAAATGGGCCTCATCTCGCCTGGAGGGCAAAACCTCCTGGATTTTCTCGAGTTGCGGCAGGTGCTCTCGACTTACGACGGGGACCTCAGGGACCCTCTCTGGTGGCCTCAGGAAAGGCCAGTCCCCATGCGAGTTCCTCGGGGGCCTCTCCGGATTCCTCTCCCATCGATGCCGGGGCCTAAGACCTTGTGTGGAATCGGGGCCGGAACCTGAGGATTCCTCTCCAGTGCTGACATGGATCTTGGGTTACTTCTGGAGTCTCCCCAGGGGAGTCAGTCCTCGTCTCGAATGCGGGCATGCACTTGCCCTTTCCTCCAGAGCGGTGGCAGCAGTGTCACGCAGTCCGCCGCGTGGATCAAAGGATCTATGGTTTTCCCTCGAGTCTTTCCCACGAGGCTTTCCCACGAGGCTTTCCCACAGGGCTGTCCCACGTGCACACGTGGTGGGAGTCGATCCTCGGCTTGAACGTCAAGGCAGTGCAGGGAAAACAACTTCCTCTGGAATGGACTGACCCATCTGGGGGACTCTTGGAATGGTGGCACGACCCTGGTGTTCCTCTCGCCTTTCCTGTGGAGAGCGCCTCCTCTTGAGACGCGACGGGAACGCCGGGAATTCTTTCCCTACGAAAGAGGGAAAGGATCCCTCATCTCGAGCTAGGAGGCGGAAACGGGGCTCCCCTGGATGTGTGCGAGACCCCACGTGCTTCCTCTCGAGTGGAGACGGTTATGTCGGGGAACTTCTTGAGTTGCAGCAAGGGTGTGAAGGACGCTTTGGAAGTTCCAGTGGTTAGATATGATTAGCCTCGAGAAGCCTCAGCGGAAATGGGCCTCATCTCGCCTGGAGGGCAAAACCTCCTGGATTTTCTCGAGTTGCGGCAGGTGCTCTCGACTTACGACGGGGACCTCAGAGACCCGCTCTGGTGGCCTCAGGAAAGGCCAGTACCCATGTGAGTTCCTCGGGGGCCTCTCGGGATTCCTCTCCCGTCGATGCCGGGGCCTAAGACCTTGTGTGGAGTCGGGGCCGGAACCTGAGAATTCCTCTCCAGTGCTGACATGGATCTTGGGGTACTTCTGGAGTCTCCCCAGGGGAGTCAGTCCTCGTCTCGAATGTGGGCATGCACTTGCGATTTCCTCCAGAGCGGTAGCAGCATTGTCACGCAGTCCGCCGCGTGGATCAAAGGATCTATGGTTTTCCCTCGAGTCTTTCCCACGAGGCTTTCCCACGAGGCTTTCCCACAGGGCTGTCCCACGTGCACACGTGGTGGGAGTCGATCCTCGGCTTGAACGTCAAGGCAGTGCAGGGAAAACAGGTTCCTCTGGAATGGACTGACATATCTGGGGGTCTCTTGGAATGGTGCCACGACCCTGGAGTTACTCTCGCCTTTCCTGTGGAGAGCGCCTCCTCTTGAGATGCGTCGGGAACGCCGGGAATTCTTTCCCTACGAAACAGGGAAAGGATCCATCATCTCGAGCTAGGAGGCGGAAACGGGGCTCCCCTGGATGTGTGCGGGACCCCACGAGCTTCCTCTCGAGTGGAGACGGGTATGTCGGGGAACTTCTTGAGTTGCAGCAAGGGTGTGAAGGACCCTTTGGAAGTTCCAGTGGTTAGATGTGATTAGCCTCGAGAAGCCTCAGCAGAAATGGGCCTCATGTTGCCTGGAGGGCAAAACCTCCTGGATTTTCTCGAGTTGCGGCAGGTGCTCTCGACTTACGACTGAGACCTCAGGGACCCGCTCTGGTGGCCTCAGGAAAGGCCAGTCCCCATGCGAGTTCCTCGGGGGCCTCTCGGGATTCCTCTCCCGTTGATGCCGGGGCCTAAGACCTTGTGTGGAGTCGGGGCCGGAACCTGAGGATTCCTCTCCAGTGCTGACATGGATCTTGGGGTACTTCTGGAGTCTCCCCAGGGGAGTCATTCCTTGTCTCGAATGCGGGCATGCACTTGCGCTTTCCTCCAGAGCGGTAGAAGCAGTGTCACGCAGTCCGCCGCGTGGATCAAAGGATCTATGGTTTTCCCTCGAGTCTTTCCCACGAGGCTTTCCCACGAGGCTTTCCCACAGGGCTGTCCCACGTGCACATGTGGTGGGAGTCGATCCTCGGCTTGAACGTCAAGGCAGTGCAGGGAAAACAGGTTCCTCTGTAATGGACTGACACATCTGGGGGATTCGTGGAATGGTGGCACGACCCTGGAGTTCCTCTCGCCTTTCCTGTGGAGAGCGCCTCCTCTTGAGATGCGAAGGGAACGCCGGGAATTCTTTCCCTACGAAACATGGAAAGGATCCCTCATCTCGAGCTAGGAGGCGGAAACGGGGCTCCCCTGGATGTGTGCGGGACCCCACGTGCTTCCTCTCGAGTGGAGACGGGTATGTCGGGGAACTTCTTGAGTTGCAGCAAGGGTGTGAAGGACCCTTTGGAAGTTCCAGTGGTTAGATGTGATTAGCCTCGAGAAGCCTCAGCGGAAATGGGCCTCATCTCGGCTGGAGGGCAAAACCTCCTGGATTTTCTCGAGTTGCGGCAGGTGCTCTCGACTTACGACGGGGACCTCAGGGACCCGCTCTGGTGGCCTCAGGAAAGGCCAGTCCCCATGCGAGTTCCTCGGGGGCCCCTAGGGAGTCCTCTCCCGTCGATGCCGGGGCCTAAGACCTTGTGTGGAGTCGGGGCCGTAACCTGAGGATTCCTCTCCAGTGCTGACATGGATCTTCGGGTACTTCTGGAGTCTCCCCAGGGGAGTCAGTCCTCGTCTAAATGCGGGCATGCACTTGCGCTTTCCTCCAGAGCGGTAGCAGCAGTGTCAGGCAGTCCGCCGCGTGGATCAAAGGATCTATGGTTTTCCCTCGAGTCTTTCCCTCGAGGCTTTCCCACGAGGCTTTCCCACAGGGCTGTCCCACGTGCACACGTGGTGGGAGTCGATCCTCGGCTTGAACGTCAAAGCAGTGCAGGGAAAACAGGTTCCTCTGGAATGGACTGACACATCTGGGGGATTCATGGAATGGTGGCACGACCCTGGAGTTCCTCTCGCCTTTCCTGTGGAGAGGGCCTCCTCTTGAGATGCGACGGGAACGCCGGGAATCTTTCCCTACGAAACAGGGAAAGGATCCCTCATCTCGAGCTAGGAGGCAGAAACGGAGCTCCCCTGGATGTGTGCGGGACCCTCGTGCTTCCTCTCGAGTGGAGACGGGTATGTCGGGGAACTTCTTGAGTTGCAGCAAGGGTGTGAAGGACCCTTTGGAAGTTCCAGTGGTTAGACGTGATTAGCCTCGAGAAGCCTCAGCGGAAATGTGCCTCATCTCGCCTGGAGGGCAAAACCTCCTGGATTTTCTCGAGTTGCGGCAGGTGCTCTCGACTTACGACGGGGACCTCAGGGACCCGCTCTGGTGGCCTCAGGAAAGGCCAGTCCCCATGCGAGTTCCTCGGGGGCCTCTCGGGATTCCTCTCCCGTGGATGCCGGGGCCTAAGACCTTGTGTGGAGTCAGGCCCGGAACCTGAGGATTCCTCTCCAGTGCTGACGTGAATATTGGGGTACTTCTGGAGTCTCCCCAGGGGAGTCAGTCCTCGTCTCGAATGCGGGCATGCACTTGCGCTTTCCTCCAGAGCGGTAGCAGCAGTGTCACGCAGTCCGCCGCGTGGATCAAAGGATCTATGGTTTTCCCTCGAGTCTTTCCCACGAGGCTTTCCCACGAGGCTTTCCCACAGGGCTGTCCCACGTGCACACGTGGTGGGAGTCGATCCTCGGCTTGAACGTCAAGGCAGTGCAGGGAAAACAGGTCCTCTGTAAAGGACTGACACATCTGGCGGTCTCTTGGAATGGTGGCACGACCCTGGAGTTCCTCTCGCCTTTCCTGTGGAGAGCGCCTCCTCTTGAGATGCGACGGGAACGCCGGGAATTCTTTCCCTACGAAAGAGGGAAAGGATCCCTCATCTCGAGCTAGGAGGCGGAAACGGGGCTCCCCTGGATGTGTGCGGCAACCCACGTGCTTCCTCTCGAGTGGAGACGGGTATGTCTGGTAACTTCTTGAGTTGCAGCAAGGGTGTGAAGGACCCTTTGGAAGTTCCAGTGGTTAGATATGATTAGCCTCAAGAAGCCTCAGCGGAAATGGGCCTCATCTCGCCTGGAGGGCAAAACCTCCTGGATTTTCTCGAGTTGCGGCAGGTGCTCTCGACTTACGACGGGGACCTCAGAGACCCGCTCTGGTGGCCTCAGGAAAGGCCAGTCCCCATGTGAGTTCCTCGGGGGCCTCTCGGGATTCCTCTCCCGTCGATGCCGGGGCCTAAGACCTTGTGTGGAGTCGGGGCCGGAACCTGAGAATTCCTCTCCAGTGCTGACATGGATCTTGGGGTACTTCTGGAGTCTCCCCAGGGGAGTCAGTCCTCGTCTCGAATGTGGGCATGCACTTGCGATTTCCTCCAGAGCGGTAGCAGCATTGTCACGCAGTCCGCCGCGTGGATCAAAGGATCTATGGTTTTCCCTCGAGTCTTTCCCACGAGGCTTTCCCACGAGGCTTTCCCACAGGGCTGTCCCAAGTGCACACGTGGTGGGAGTCGATCCTTGATTGAACGTCAAGGCAGTGCAGGGAAAACAGGTTCCTCTGGAATGGACTGACATATCTGGGGGTCTCTTGGAATGGTGCCACGACCCTGGAGTTCCTCTCGCCTTTCCTGTGGAGAGCGCCTCCTCTTGAGATGCGACGGGAACGCCGGGAATTCTTTCCCTAGGAAACAGGGAAAGGATCCCTCATCTCGAGCTAGGAGGCGGAAACGGGGCTCCCCTGGATGTGTGCGGGACCCCACGTGCTTCCTCTCGAGTGGAGACGGGTATGTCGGGGAACTTCTTGAGTTACATCAAGGGTGTGAAGGACCCTTTGGAAGCTCCAGTGGTTAGACGTGATTAGCCTCGAGAAGCCTCAGCGGATATGTGCCTCATTTCGCCTGGAGGGCAAAACCTCCTGGATTTTCTCGAGTTGCGGCAGGTGCTCTCGACTTACGACGGGGACCTCAGGGACCCGCTCTGGTGGCCTCAGGAAAGGCCAGTCCCCATGCGAGTTCCTCGGGGGCCTCTCGGGATTCCTCTCCCGTCGATGCCGGGGCCTAAGACCTTGTGTGGAGTCGGGACCGGAACCTGAGGATTCCTCTCCAGTGCTGACATGGATCTTCGGGTACTTCTGGAGTCTCCCCAGGGGAGTCAGTCCTCGTCTCTTATGCGGGCATGCACTTGCGCTTTCCTCCAGAGCGGTAGCAGCATTGTCACGCAGTCCGCCGCGTGGATCAAAGGATCTATGGTTTTCCCTCGAGTCTTTCCCACGAGGCTTTCCCACGAGGCTTTCCCACAGGGCTGTCCCACGTGCACACGTGGTGGGAGTCGATCCTCGGCTTGAACGTCAAGGCAGTGCAGGGAAAACAGCTTCCTCTGGAATGGACTGACCCATCTGGGGGACTCTTGGAATGGTGGCACGACCCTGGAGTTCCTCTCGCCTTTCCTGTGGAGAGCGCCTCCTCTTGAGATGCGACGGGAACGCCGAAAATTCTTTCCCTACGAAACAGGGAAAGGATCCCTCATCTCGAGCTAGGAGGCGGAAACGGGGCTCCCCTGGATGTGTGCGGGAACCCACGTGCTTCCTCTCGAGTGGAGACGGGTATGTCGGGGAACTTCTTTAGTTGCAGCAAGGGTGTGAAGGACCCTTTGGAAGTTCCAGTGGTTAGACGTGATTAGCCTCGAGAAGCCTCAGCGGAAATGGGCCTCATCTCGCCTGGAGGGCAAAACCTCCTGGATTTTCTCGAGTTGCGGCAGGTGCTCTCGACTTACGACGGGGACCTCAGGGACCCGCTCTGGTGGCCTCAGGAAAGGCCAGTCCCCATGCGAGTTCCACGGGGGCCTCTCGGGATTCCTCACCCGTCGATGCCGGGGCCTAAGACCTTGTGTGGAGTCGGGGCCGGAACCTGAGGATTCCTCTCCAGTGCTGACATGGATCTTGGGGTAATTCTGGAGTCTCCCCAGGGGAGTCAGTCCTCGTCTCGAATGCGGGCATGCACTTGCGCTTTCCTCCAGAGCGATAGCAGCAGTGTCACGCAGTCCGCCGCGTGGATCAAAGGATCTATGGTTTTCCCTGGAGTCTTTCCCACGAGGCTTTCCCACGAGGCTTTCCCCAGGGCTGTCCCACGTGCACATGTGGTGGGAGTCGATCCTCGGCTTGAACGTCAAGGCAGTGCAGGGAAAACAGGTTCCTCTGGAATGGACTGACACATCTGGGGGACTCTTGGAATGGTGGCACGACCCTGGAGTTCCTCTCGCCTTTCCTGTGGAGAGCCCCTCCTCTTGAGATGCGACGGGAACGCCGGGAATTCTTTCCCTACGAAACAGGGAAAGGATCCCTCATCTCTAGCTAGGAGGCGGAAACGGGGCTCCCCTGGATGTGTGCGGGACCCTCGTGCTTCCTCTCGAGTGGAGACGGGTATGTCGGGGAACTTCTTGAGTTGCAGCAAGGGTGAGAAGGACCCTTTGGATATTCCAGTGGTTAGATGTGATTAGCCTCGAGAAGCCTCAGCGGAAATGGGCCTCATCTCGCCTGGAGGGCAAAACCTCCTGGATTTTCTCGAGTTGCGGCAGGTGCTCTCGACTTACGACGGGGACCTCAGGGACCCGCTCTGGTGGCCTCAGGAAAGGCCAGTCCCCATGCGAGTTCCTCGGGGGCCTCTCGGGATTCCTCTCCCGTCGATGCCGGGGCCTAAGACCTTGTGTGGAGTCGGGACCGGAACCTGAGGATTCCTCTCCAGTGCTGACATGGATCTTCGGGTACTTCTGGAGTCTCCCCAGGGGAGTCAGTCCTCGTCTCTTATGCGGGCATGCACTTGCGCTTTCCTCCAGAGCGGTAGCAGCAGTGTCACGCAGTCCGCCGCGTGGATCAAAGGATCTATGGTTTTCCCTCGAGTCTTTCCCACGAGGCTTTCCCACGAGGCTTTCCCACAGGGCTGTCCCACGTGCACACGTGGTGGGAGTCGATCCTCGGCTTGAACGTCAAGGCAGTGCAGGGAAAACAGCTTCCTCTGGAATGGACTGACCCATCTGGGGGACTCTTGGAATGGTGGCACGACCCTGGAGTTCCTCTCGCCTTTCCTGTGGAGAGCGCCTCCTCTTGAGATGCGACGGGAACGCCGAAAATTCTTTCCCTACGAAACAGGGAAAGGATCCCTCATCTCGAGCTAGGAGGCGGAAACGGGGCTCCCCTGGATGTGTGCGGGAACCCACGTGCTTCCTCTCGAGTGGAGACGGGTATGTCGGGGAACTTCTTTAGTTGCAGCAAGGGTGTGAAGGACCCTTTGGAAGTTCCAGTGGTTAGACGTGATTAGCCTCGAGAAGCCTCAGCGGAAATGGGCCTCATCTCGCCTGGAGGGCAAAACCTCCTGGATTTTCTCGAGTTGCGGCAGGTGCTCTCGACTTACGACGGGGACCTCAGGGACCCGCTCTGGTGGCCTCAGGAAAGGCCAGTCCCCATGCGAGTTCCACGGGGGCCTCTCGGGATTCCTCACCCGTCGATGCCGGGGCCTAAGACCTTGTGTGGAGTCGGGGCCGGAACCTGAGGATTCCTCTCCAGTGCTGACATGGATCTTGGGGTAATTCTGGAGTCTCCCCAGGGGAGTCAGTCCTCGTCTCGAATGCGGGCATGCACTTGCGCTTTCCTCCAGAGCGATAGCAGCAGTGTCACGCAGTCCGCCGCGTGGATCAAAGGATCTATGGTTTTCCCTGGAGTCTTTCCCACGAGGCTTTCCCACGAGGCTTTCCCCAGGGCTGTCCCACGTGCACATGTGGTGGGAGTCGATCCTCGGCTTGAACGTCAAGGCAGTGCAGGGAAAACAGGTTCCTCTGGAATGGACTGACACATCTGGGGGACTCTTGGAATGGTGGCACGACCCTGGAGTTCCTCTCGCCTTTCCTGTGGAGAGCCCCTCCTCTTGAGATGCGACGGGAACGCCGGGAATTCTTTCCCTACGAAACAGGGAAAGGATCCCTCATCTCTAGCTAGGAGGCGGAAACGGGGCTCCCCTGGATGTGTGCGGGACCCTCGTGCTTCCTCTCGAGTGGAGACGGGTATGTCGGGGAACTTCTTGAGTTGCAGCAAGGGTGAGAAGGACCCTTTGGATTTTCCAGTGGTTAGATGTGATTAGCCTCGAGAAGCCTCAGCGGAAATGGGCCTCATCTCGCCTGGAGGGCAAAACCTCCTGGATTTTCTCGAGTTGCGGCAGGTGCTCTCGACTTACGACGGGGACCTCAGGGACCCGCTCTGGTGGCCTCAGGAAAGGCCAGTCCCCATGCGAGTTCCTCGGGGGCCTCTCGGGATTCCTCTCCCGTCGATGCCAGGGCCTAAGACCTTGTGTGGAGTCGGGGCCGGAACCTGAGGATTCCTCTCCAGTGCTGACATGGATCTTGGGGTACTTCTGGAGTCTCCCCAGGGGAGTCAGTCCTCGTCTCGAATGCGGGCATGCACTTGCGCTTTCCTGCAGAGCGGTAGCAGCAGTGTCACGCAGTCCGCCGCGTGGATCAAAGGATCTATGGTTTTCCCTCGAGTCTTTCCTACGAGGTTTCCCACGAGGCTTTCCCACAGGGCTGTCCCACGTGCACACGTGGTGGGAGTCGATCATCGGCTTGAACGTCAAGGCAGTGCAGGGAAAACAGCTTACTCTGTAATGGACTGACACATCTGGGGGTCTCTTGGTATGGTGGAACGACCCTGGAGTTCCTCTCGCCTTTCCTGTGGAGAGCGCCTCCTCTTGAGATGCGACGGGAACGCCGGGAATTCTTTCCCTACGAAACAGGGAAAGGATCCCTCATCTCGAGCTAGGAGGCGGAAACGGGGCTCCCCTGGATGTGTGCGGGACCCCACGTGCTTCCTCTCGAGTGGAGACTGGTATGTCGGGGAACTTCTTGAGTTGCAGCAAGGGTGAGAAGGACCCTTTGGATGTTCCAGTGGTTAGATGTGATTAGCCTCGAGAAGCCTCAGCGGAAATGGGCCTCATCTCGCCTGGAGGACAAAACCTCCTTGATTTTCTCGAGTTGCGGCAGGTGCTCTCGACTTAAGACGGGGCCCTAGGTACCCGCTCTTGTGGCCTCAGGAAAGGCCAGTCCCCATGCGAGTTCCTCGGGGGCCTCCTGGGATTCCTCTCCCGTCGATGCCGGGGCCTAAGACCTTGTGTGGAATCGGGGCCGGAACCTGAGGATTCCTCTCCAGTGCTGACATGGATCTTGGGGTACTTCTGGAGTCTCCCCAGGGGAGTCAGTCCTCGTCTCGAATGCGGGCATGCACTTGCGCTTTCCTCCAGAGCGGTAGCAGCAGTGTCACGCAGTCCGCCGCGTGGATCAAAGGATCTATGGTTTTCCCTCGAGTCTTTCCCACGAGGCTTTCCCACGAGGCTTTCCCCAGGGCTGTCCCACGTGCACACGTGGTGGGAGTCGATCCTCGGCTTGAATGTCAAGGCAGTGCAGGGAAAATAGGTTCCTCTGCAATGGACTGACACATCTGGGGGACTCTTGGAATGGTGGCACGACCCTGGAGTTCCTCTCGCCTTTCCTGTGGAGAGCGCCTCCTCTTGAGATGCGACGGGAACGCCGGGAATTCTTTCCCTACGAAACAGGGAAAGGATCCCTCATCTCAAGCTAGGAGCCGGAAACGGGGCTCCCCTGGATGTGTGCCGGACCCCACGAGCTTCCTCTCGAGTGGAGACGGGTATGTCGGGGAACTTCTTGAGTTGCAGCATGGGTGTGAAGGACCCTTAGGAAGTTCCAGTGGTTAGACGTGATTAGTCTCGAGAAGCCTCAGCGGAAATGGGCCTCATCTCGCCTGGAGGGCAAAACCTATTGGATTTTCTCGAGTTGCGGCAGGTGCTCTCGACTTACGACGGGGACCTCAGGGACCCTCTCTGGTGGCCTCAGGAAAGGCCAGTCCCCATGCGAGTTCCTCGGGGGCCTCTCCGGATTCCTCTCCCATCGATGCCGGGGCCTAAGACCTTGTGTGGAATCGGGGCCGGAACCTGAGGATTCCTCTCCAGTGCTGACATGGATCTTGGGTTACTTCTGGAGTCTCCCAAGGGGAGTCAGTCCTCGTCTCGAATGCGGGCATGCACTTGCCCTTTCCTCCAGAGCGGTGGCAGCAGTGTCACGCAGTCCGCCGCGTGGATCAAAGGATCTATGGTTTTCCCTCGAGTCTTTCCCACGAGGTTTCCCACGAGGCTTTCCCACAGGGCTGTCCCACGTGCACACGTGGTGGGAGTCGATCCTCGGCTTGAACGTCAAGGCAGTGCAGGGAAAACAACTTCCTCTGGAATGGACTGACCCATCTGGGGGACTCTTGGAATGGTGGCACGACCCTGGTGTTCCTCTCACCTTTCCTGTGGAGAGCGCCTCCTCTTGAGACGCGACGGGAACGCCGGGAATTCTTTCCCTACGAAAGAGGGAAAGGATCCCTCATCTCGAGCTAGGAGGCGGAAACGGGGCTCCCCTGGATGTGTGCGAGACCCCACGTGCTTCCTCTCGAGTGGAGACGGGTATGTCGGGGAACTTCTGGACTTGCAGCAAGGGTGTGAAGGACCCTTTGGAAGTTCCAGTGGTTAGACTTGATTAGCCTCGAGAAGCCTCAGCGGAAATGGGCCTCATCTCGCCTGGAGGGCAAAACCTCCTGGATTTTCTCGAATTGCGGCAGGTGCTCTCGACTTACGACGGGGACCTCAGGGACCCGCTCTGGTGGCCTCAGGAAAGGCCAGTCCCCATGCGAGTTCCTCGGGGGCCTCTCGGGATTCCTCTCCCGTCGATGCCGGGGCCTAAGACCTTGTGAGGAGTCGGGGCCGGAACCTGAGGATTCCTCTCCAGTGCTGACATGGATCTTGGGGTACTTCTAGAGCCTCCCCAGGGGAGTCAGTGCTCGTCTCGAATGCGGGCATGCACTTGCGCTTTCCTCCAGAGCGGTAGCAGCAGTGTCACGCAGTCCGCCGCGTGGATCAAAGGATCTATGGTTTTCCCTGGAGTCTTTCCCACGAGGCTTTCCCACGAGGCTTTCCCACAGGGCTGTCCCACGTGCACACGTGGTGGGAGTCGATCCTCGGCTTGAACGTCAAGGCAGTGCAGGGAAAACATGTTCCTCTGGAATGGACTGACCCATCTTGGGGACTCTTGGAATGGTGGCACGACCCTAGAGTTCCTCTCGCCTTTCCTGTGGAAAGCGCCTCCTTTTGAGATGCGACGGGAACGCCGGGAATTCTTTCCCTACAATAGAGGGAAAGGATCCCTCATCTCGAGCTAGGAGGCGGAAACGGGTCTCCCCTGGATGTGTGCGGGACCCCACGTGCTTCCTCTCGAGTGGAGACGGGTATGTCGCGGAACTACTTGAGTTGCATCAAGGATGTGAAGGTCCCTTTGGAAGTTCCAGTGGTTAGATGTGATTAGCCTCGGGAAGCCTCAGCGGAAATGGGCCTCATCTCTCCTAGAGGGCAAAACCTCCTGGATTTCCTCCAGTTGTGGCAGGTGCTCTCGACTTACGACTTGGACCTCAGGGACCCGCTCTGGTGGCCTCAGGAAAGGCCACTCACCATGCGAGTTCCTCGGGGGCCTTTCGGGATTCCTCTCCCGTCGATGCCGGGGCCTAAGACCTTGTGTGGAGTCGGGGCCGGAACCTGAGGATTCCTCTCCAGTGCTGACATGGATCTTGGGGTACTTCTGGAGTCTCCCCAGGGGAGGTAGTCCTCGTCTCGAATGCGGTCATGCACTTGCGCTTTCCTCCAGAGCGGTAGCAGCAGTGTCACACAGTCCGCCGCGTGGATCAAAGGATCTATGGTTTTCCCTCGAGTCTTTCCCACGAGGCTTTCCCACGAGGCTTTCCCACAGGGCTGTCCCACGTGCACACGTGTTGGGAGTCGATCCTCGGCTTGAACGTCAAGGCAGTGCAGGGAAAACAGGTTCCTCTGGAATGGACTGACACATCTGGGGGACTCTTGGAATGGTGGCACGACCCTGGAGTTCCTCTCGCCTTTCCTGTGGCGAGCGCCTCCTCTTGAGATGCGACGGGAACGCCGGGAATTCTTTCCCTAGGAAACAGGGAAAGGATCCCTCATCTCGAGCTAGGATGCGGAAACGGGGCTCCCCTGGATGTGTGCGGGACCCCACGTTCTTCCTCTCGAGTGGAGACGGGTATGTCGGGGAACTTCTTGAGTTACATCAAGGGTGTGAAGGACCCTTTGGAAGTTCCAGTGGTTAGACGTGATTAGCCTCGAGAAGCCTCAGCGGATATGTGCCTCATCTCGCCTGGAGGGCAAAACCTCCTGGATTTTCTCGAGTTGCGGCAGGTGCTCTCGACTTACGACGGGGACCTCAGGGACCCGCTCTGGTGGCCTCAGGAAAGGCCAGTCCCCATGCGAGTTCCTCGGGGGCCTCTCCGGATTCCTCTCCCGTCGATGCCGGGGCCTAAGACCTTGTGTGGAGTCGGGACCGGAACCTGAGGATTCCTCTCCAGTGCTGACATGGATCTTCGGGTACTTCTGGAGTCTCCCCAGGGGAGTCAGTCCTCGTCTCGAATGCGGGCATGCACTTGCGCTTTCCTCCAGAGCGGTAGCAGCAGTGTCACGCAGTCCGCCGCGTGGATCAAAGGATCTATGGTTTTCCCTCGAGTCTTTCCCACGAGGCTTTCCCACGAGGCTTTCCCACAGGGCTGTCCCACGTGCACACGTGGTGGGAGTCGATCCTCGGCTTGAACGTCAAGGCAGTGCAGGGAAAACAGGTTCCTCTGGAATGGACTGACACATCTGGGGGACTCTTGGAATGGTGGCACGACCCTGGAGTTCCTCTCCCCTTTCCTGTGGAGAGCGCCTCCTCTTGAGATGCGACGGGAACGCCGAAAATTCTTTCCCTACGAAACAGGGAAAGGATCCCTCATCTCGAGCTAGGAGGCGGAAACGGGGCTCCCCTGGATGTGTGCGGGAACCCACGTGCTTCCTCTCGAGTGGAGACGGGTATGTCGGGGAACTTCTTTAGTTGCAGCAAGGGTGTGAAGGACCCTTTGGAAGTTCCAGTGGTTAGACGTGATTAGCCTCGAGAAGCCTCAGCGGAAATGGGCCTCATCTCGCCTGGAGGGCAAAACCTCCTGGATTTTCTCGAGTTGCGGCAGGTGCTCTCGACTTACGACGGGGACCTCAGGGACCCTCTCTGGAGGCCTCAGGAAAGGCCAGTCCCCATGCGAGTTCCTCGGGGGCCTCTCCGGATTCCTCTCCCATCGATGCCGGGGCCTAAGACCTTGTGTGGAATCGGGGCCCGAACCTGAGGATTCCTCTCCAGTGCTGACATGGATCTTGGGTTACTTCTGGAGTCTCCCCAGGGGAGTCAGTCCTCGTCTCGAATGCGGGCATGCACTTGCGCTTTCCTCCAGAGCGGTGGCAGCAGTGTCACGCAGTCCGCCGCGTGGATCAAAGGATCTATGGTTTTCCCTCGAGTCTTTCCCACGAGGCTTTCCCACGAGGCTTTCCCACAGGGCTGTCCCACGTGCACACGTGGTGGGAGTCGATCCTCGGCTTGAACGTCAAGGCAGTGCAGGGAAAACAACTTCCTCTGGAATGGACTGACCCATCTGGGGGACTCTTGGAATGGTGGCACGACCCTGGTGTTCCTCTCGCATTTCCTGTGGAGAGCGCCTCCTCTTGAGATGCAACGGGAACGCCGGGAATTCTTTCCCTACGAAAGAGGGAAAGGATCCCTCATCTCGAGCTAGGAGGCGGAAACGGGGCTCCCCTGGATGTGTGCGGCAACCCACGTGCTTCCTCTCGAGTGGAGACGGGTATGTCTGGTAACTTCTTGAGTTGCAGCAAGGGTGTGAAGGACCCTTTGGAAGTTCCAGTGGTTAGATATGATTAGCCTCAAGAAGCCTCAGCGGAAATGGGCCTCATCTCGCCTGGAGGGCAAAACCTCCTGGATTTTCTCGAGTTGCGGCAGGTGCTCTCGACTTACGACGGGGACCTCAGAGACCCGCTCTGGTGGCCTCAGGAAAGGCCAGTCCCCATGTGAGTTCCTCGGGGGCCTCTCGGGATTCCTCTCCCGTCGATGCCGGGGCCTAAGACCTTGTGTGGAGTCGGGGCCGGAACCTGAGAATTCCTCTCCAGTGCTGACATGGATCTTGGGGTACTTCTGGAGTCTCCCCAGGGGAGTCAGTCCTCGTCTCGAATGTGGGCATGCACTTGCGATTTCCTCCAGAGCGGTAGCAGCATTGTCACGCAGTCCGCCGCGTGGATCAAAGGATCTATGGTTTTCCCTCGAGTCTTTCCCACGAGGCTTTCCCACGAGGCTTTCCCACAGGGCTGTCCCAAGTGCACACGTGGTGGGAGTCGATCCTTGGCTTGAACGTCAAGGCAGTGCAGGGAAAACAGGTTCCTCTGGAATGGACTGACATATCTGGGGGTCTCTTGGAATGGTGCCACGATCCTGGAGTTCCTCTCGCCTTTCCTGTGGAGAGCGCCTCCTCTTGAGATGCGACGGGAACGCCGGGAATTCTTTCCCTACGAAACAGGGAAAGGATCCCTCATCTCGAGCTAGGAGGCGGAAACGGGGCTCCCCTGGATGTGTGCGGGACCCCACGTGCTTCCTCTCGAGTGGAGACGGGTATGTCGGGGAACTTCTTGAGTTACATCAAGGGTGTGAAGGACCCTTTGGAAGTTCCAGTGGTTAGACCTGATTAGCCTCGAGAAGCCTCAGCGGATATGTGCCTCATTTCGCCTGGAGGGCAAAACCTCCTGGATTTTCTCGAGTTGCGGCAGGTGCTCTCGACTTACGACGGGGTCCTCAGGGACCCGCTCTGGTGGCCTCAGGAAAGGCCAGTCCCCATGCGAGTTCCTCGGGGGCCTCTCGGGATTCCTCTCCCGTCGATGCCGGGGCCTAAGACCTTGTGTGGAGTCGGGGCCGGAACCTGAGGATTCCTCTCCAGTGCTGACATGGATCTTCGGGTACTTCTGGAGTCTCCCCAGGGGAGTCAGTCCTCGTCTCTTATGCGGGCATGCACTTGCGCTTTCCTCCAGAGCGGTAGCAGCAGTGTCACGCAGTCCGCCGCGTGGATCAAAGGATCTATGGTTTTCCCTCGAGTCTTTCCCACGAGGCGTTCCCACGAGGCTTTCCCACAGGGCTGTCCCACGTGCACACGTGGTGGGAGTCGATCCTCGGCTTGAACGTCAAGGCAGTGCAGGGAAAACAGGTTCCTCTGTAATGGACTGACACATCTGGGGGACTCTTGGAATGGTGGCACGACCCTGGAGTTCCTCTCCCCTTTCCTGTGGAGAGCGCCTCCTCTTGAGATGCGACGGGAACGCCGAAAATTCTTTCCCTATGAAACAGAGAAAGGATCCCTCATCTCGAGCTAGGAGGCGGAAACGGGGCTCCCCGGGATGTGTGCGGGAACCCACGTGCTTCCTCTCGAGTGGAGACGGGTATGTCGCGGAACTGCTTGAGTTGCAGCAAGGGTGTGAAGGACCCTTTGGAAGTTCCAGTGGTTAGACGTGATTAGCCTCGAGAAGCCTCAGCGGAAATGGGCCTCATCTCGCCTGGAGGGCAAAACCTCCTGGATTTTCTCGAGTTGCGGCAGGTGCTCTCGACTTACGACGGGGACCTCAGGGACCCGCTCTGGTGGCCTCAGGAAAGGCCAGTCCCCATGCGAGTTCCTCGGGGGCCTCTCGGGATTCCTCACCCGTCGATGCCGGGGCCTAAGACCTTGTGTGGAGTCGGGGCCGGAACCTGAGGATTCCTCTCCAGTGCTGACATGGATCTTGGGGTACTTCTGGAGTCTCCCCAGGGGAGTCAGTCCTCGTCTCGAATGCGGGCATGCACTTGCGCTTTCCTCCAGAGCGGTAGCAGCAGTGTTACGCAGTCCGCCGCGTGGATCAAAGGATCTATGGTTTTCCCTCGAGTCTTTCCCACGAGGCTTTCCCACGAGGCTTTCCCCAGGGCTGTCCCACGTGCACACGTGTTGGGAGTCGATCCTCGGCTTGAACGTCAAGGCAGTGCAGGGAAAATAGGTTCCTCTGCAATGGACTGACACATCTGGGGGACTCTTGGAATGGTGGCACGACCCTGGAGTTCCTCTCGCCTTTCCTGTGGAGAGCGCCTCCTCTTGAGATGCGACGGGAACGCCGGGAATTCTTTCCCTACGAAACAGGGAAAGGATCCCTCATCTCAAGCTAGGAGCCGGAAACGGGGCTCCCCTGGATGTGTGCCGGACCCCACGAGCTTCCTCTCGAGTGGAGACGGGTATGTCGGGGAACTTCTTGAGTTGCAGCATGGGTGTGAAGGACCCTTAGGAAGTTCCAGTGGTTAGACGTGATTAGTCTCGAGAAGCCTCAGCGGAAATGGGCCTCATCTCGCCTGGAGGGCAAAACCTCCTGGATTTTCTCGAGTTGCGGCAGGTGCTCTCGACTTACGACGGGGACCTCAGGGACCCTCTCTGGTGGCCTCAGGAAAGGCCAGTCCCCATGCGAGTTCCTCGGGGGCCTCTCCGGATTCCTCTCCCATCGATGCCGGGGCCTAAGACCTTGTGTGGAATCGGGGCCGGAACCTGAGGATTCCTCTCCAGTGCTGACATGGATCTTGGGTTACTTCTGGAGTCTCCCCAGGGGAGTCAGTCCTCGTCTCGAATGCGGGCATGCACTTGCCCTTTCCTCCAGAGCGGTGGCAGCAGTGTCACGCAGTCCGCCCCGTGGATCAAAGGATCTATGGTTTTCCCTCGAGTCTTTCCCACGAGGCTTTCCCACGAGGCTTTCCCACAGGGCTGTCCCACGTGCACATGTGGTGGGAGTCGATCCTCGGCTTGAACGTCAAGGCAGTGCAGGGAAAACAGGTTCCTCTGTAATGGACTGACACATCTGGGGGATTCGTGGAATGGTGGCACGACCCTGGAGTTCCTCTCGCCTTTCCTGTGGAGAGCGCCTCCTCTTGAGATGCGACGGGAACGCCGGGAATTCTTTCCCTACGAAACATGGAAAGGATCCCTCATCTCGAGCTAGGAGGCGGAAACGGGGCTCCCCTGGATGTGTGCGGGACCCCACGTGCTTCCTCTCGAGTGGAGACGGGTATGTCGGGGAACTTCTTGAGTTGCAGCAAGGGTGTGAAGGACCCTTTGGAAGTTCCAGTGGTTAGATGTGATTAGCCTCGAGAAGCCTCAGCGGAAATGGGCCTCATCTCGGCTGGAGGGCAAAACCTCCTGGATTTTCTCGAGTTGCGGCAGGTGCTCTCGACTTACGACGGGGACCTCAGGGACCCGCTCTGGTGGCCTCAGGAAAGGCCAGTCCCCATGCGAGTTCCTCGGGGGCCCCTAGGGATTCCTCTCCCGTCGATGCCGGGGCCTAAGACCTTGTGTGGAGTCGGGGCCGTAACCTGAGGATTCCTCTCCAGTGCTGACATGGATCTTCGGGTACTTCTGGAGTCTCCCCAGGGGAGTCAGTCCTCGTCTCGAATGCGGGCATGCACTTGCGCTTTCCTCCAGAGCGGTAGCAGCAGTGTCACGCAGTCCGCCGCGTGGATCAAAGGATCTATGGTTTTCCCTCGAGTCTTTCCCACGAGGCTTTCCCACGAGGCTTTCCCACAGGGCTGTCCCACGTGCACACGTGGTGGGAGTCGATCCTCGGCTGAACGTCAAGGCAGTGCAGGGAAAACAACTTCCTCTGGAATGGACTGACCCATCTGGGGGACACTTGGAATGGTGGCTCGACCCTGGTGTTCCTCTCGCCTTTCCTGTGGAGAGCGCCTCCTCTTGAGATGCGACGGGAACACCGGGAATTCTTTCCCTACGAAAGAGGGAAAGGATCCCTCATCTCGAGCTAGCAGGCGGAAACGGGGCTCCCCTGGATGTGTGCGGGACCCCACGTGCTTCCTCTCGAGTGGAGACGGGTATGTCGGGGAACTTCTTGAGTTGCAGCAAGGGTGTGAAGGACCCTTGGGAAGTTCCAGTGGTTAGATGTGATTAGCCTCGAGAAGCCTCAGCGGAAATGGGCCTCATCTCGCCTGGAGGGCAAAACCTCCTGGATTTTCTCGAGTTGCGGCAGGTGCTCTCGACTTACGACGGGGACCTCAGGGACACGCTCTGGTGGCCTCAGGAAAGGCCAGTCCCCATGCGAGTTCCTCCAGGGCCTCTCGGGATTCCTCTCCCTTCGATGCCGGGGCCTAAGACCTTGTGTGGAGTCGAGGCCGGAACCTGAGGATTCCTCTCCAGTGCTGACATGGATCTTGGGGTACTTCTGGAGTCTCCCCAGGGGAGTCAGTCCTCGTCTCGAATGCGGGCATGCACTTGCGCTTTCCTCCAGAGCGGTGGCAGCAGTGTCACGCAGTCCGCCGCGTGGATCAAAGGATCTATGGTTTTCCCTCGAGTCTTTCCCTCGAGGCTTTCCCACGAGGCTTTCCCACAGGGCTGTAACACGTGCACACGTGGTGGGAGTCGATCCTCGGCTTGAACGTCAAGGCAGTGCAGGGAAAACAGGTTCCTCTGTAATGGACTGACACATCTGGGGGATTCATGGAATGGTGGCACGACCCTGGAGTTCCTCTCGCCTTTCCTGTGGAGAGGGCCTCCTCTTGAGATGCGACGGGAACGCCGGGAATCTTTCCCTACGAAACAGGGAAAGGATCCCTCATCTCGAGCTAGGAGGCAGAAACGGAGCTCCCCTGGATGTGTGCGGGACCCTCGTGCTTCCTCTCGAGTGGAGACGGGTATGTCGGGGAACTTCTTGAGTTGCAGCAAGGGTGTGAAGGACCCTTTGGAAGTTCCAGTGGTTAGACGTGATTAGCCTCGAGAAGCCTCAGCGGAAATGTGCCTCATCTCGCCTGGAGGGCAAAACCTCCTGGATTTTCTCGAGTTGCAGCAGGTGCTCTCGACTTACGACGGGGACCTCAGGGACCCGCTCTGGTGGCCTCAGGAAAGGCCAGTACCCATGCGTGTTCCTCGGGGGCCTCTCGGGATTCCTCTCCCGTGGATGCCGGGGCCTAAGACCTTGTGTGGAGTCGGGCCCGGAACCTGAGGATTCCTCTCCAGTGCTGACGTGAATCTTGGGGTACTTCTGGAGTCTCCCCAGGGGAGTCAGTCCTCGTCTCGAATGCGGGCATGCACTTGCGCTTTCCTCCAGAGCGGTAGCAGCAGTGTCACGGAGTCCGCCGCGTGGATCAAAGGATCTATGGTTTTCCCTCGAGTCTTTCCCACGAGGCTTTCCCACGAGGCTTTCCCACAGGGCTGTCCCACGTGCACACGTGGTGGGAGTCGATCCTCGGCTTGAACATCAAGGCAGTGCAGGGAAAACAGGTCCTCTGTAATGGACTGACACATCTGGCGGTCTCTTGGAATGGTGTCACGACCCTGGAGTTCCTCTCGCCTTTCCTGTGGAGAGCGCCTCCTCTTGAGATGCGACGGGAACGCCGGGAATTCTTTCCCTAAGAAACAGGGAAAGGATCCCTCATCTCGAGCTAGGAGGCGGAAATGGGGCTCCCCTGGATGTGTGCGAGACCCCACGTGCTTCCTCTCGAGTGGAGACGGGTATGTCGGGGAACTTCTTGAGGTGCAGCAAGGGTGTGAAGGACACTTTGGAAGTTCCAGTGGTTAGATGTGATTAGCCTCGAGAAGCCTCAGCGGAAATGGGCCTCATCTCGCCTGGAGGGCAAAACCTCCTGGATTTTCTCGAGTTGCGGCAGGTGCTCTCGACTTACGACGGGGACCTCAGGGACCCGCTCTGGTGGCCTCAGGAAAGGCCAGTCCCCATGCGAGTTCCACGGGGGCCTCTCGGGATTCCTCTCCCGTCGATGCCGGGGCCTAAGACCTTGTGTGGAGTCGGGGCCGGAACCTGAGGAGTCCTCTCCAGTGTTGACATGGATCTTGGGGTACTTCTGGAGTCTCCCCAGGGGAGTCAGTCCTCGTCTCGAATGCGGGCATGCACTTGCGCTTTCCTCCAGAGCGGTAGCAGCAGTGTCACGCAGTCCGCCACGTGGATCAAAGGATCTATGGTTTTCCCTCGAGTCTTTCCCACGAGGCTTTCCCACGAGGCTTTCCCACAGGGCTGTCCCACGTGCACACGTGGTGAGAGTCGATCCTCGGCTTGAACGTCAAGGCAGTGCCGGGAAAACAGGTTCCTCTGGAATGGACTGACACATCTGGGGGTCTCTTGGAATGGTGCCACGACCCTGGAGTTCCTCTCGCCTTTCCTGTGGAGAGCGCCTCCTCTTGAGATGCGACGGGAACGCCGGGAATTCTTTCCCTACGAAACAGGGAAAGGATCCCTCATCTCGAGCTAGGAGGTGGAAACGGGGCTCCCCTGGATGTGTGCGGGACCCCACGTGCTTCCTCTCGAGTGGAGACGGGTATGTCGGGGAACTTCTTGAGTTGCAGCAAGGGTGTGAAGGACACTGTGGAAGTTCCAGTGGTTAGACGTGATTAGCCTCGAGAAGCCTCAGCGGAAATGGGCCTCATCTCGACTGGAGGGCAAAACCTCCTGGATTTTCACGAGTTGTGGCAGGTGCTCTCGACTTACGACGGGGACCTCAGGGACCCGCTCTGGTGGCCTCAGGAAAGGCCAGTCCCCATGCGAGTTCCCTTGGGGCCTCTCGGGATTCCTCTCCCGTCGATGCCGGGGCCTAAGACCTTGTGTGGAGTCGCGGCCGGAACCTGAGGATTCCTCTCCAGTGCTGACATGGATCTTGGGGTACTTCTGGAGTCTCCCCAGGGGAGTCAGTCCTCGTCTCGAATGCGGGCATGCACTTGCGCTTTCCTCCAGAGCGGTAGCAGCAGTGTCACGCAGTCCGCCGCGTGGATCAAAGGATCTATGGTTTTCCCTCGAGTCTTTCCCACGAGGCTTTCCCACGAGGCTTTCCCACAGTGCTGTCCCACGTGCACACGTGGTGGGAGTCGATCCTCGGCTTGAACGTAAAGGCAGTGCAGGGAAAACAGGTTCCTCTGGAATGGATTGACACATCTGGGGGACTCTTGGAATGGTGCCACGACCCTGGAGTTCCTCTCGCCTTTCCTGTGGAGAGCGCCTCCTCTTGAGATGCGACGGGAACGCCGGGAAGTCTTTCCCTACGAAACAGGGAAAGGATCCCTCATCTCGAGCTAGGAGGCGGAAACGGTGCTCCACTGGATGTTTCCGGAACCCCACGGGCTTCCTCTCGAGTGGAGACGGGTATGTCGCGGAACTGCTTGAGTTGCAGCAAGGGTGTGAAATACCCTTTGGAAGTTCCAGTGGTTAGATGTGATTAGCCTCGAGAAGCCTCAGCGGAAATGGGCCTCATCTCCCCTGGAGGGCAAAACCTCCTGGATTTTCTCGAGTTGCGGCAGGTGCTCTCGACTTATGACGGGGACCTCAGGGACCCGCTCTGGAGGCCTCAGGAAAGGCCAGTCCCCATGCGAGTTCCTCGGGGGCCTCTCGGGATTCCTCTCCCGTCGATGCCGGGGCCTAAGACCTTGTGTGGAGTCGGGGCCGGAACCTGAGGATTCCTCTCCAGTGCTGACATGGATCTTGGGTTACTTCTGGAGTCTCCCCAGGGGAGTCAGTCCTCGTCTCGAATGCGCGCATGCACTTGCGCTTTCCTCCAGAGCGGTAGCAGCAGTGTCACGCAGTCCGCCGCGTGGATCAAAGGATCTATGGTTTTCCCTCGATGCTTTCCCACGAGGCTTTCCCACGAGGCTTTCCCACAGGGCTGTCCCACGTGCACACGTTGTGGGAGTCGATCCTCGGCTTGAACGTCAAGGCAGTGCCGGGAAAACAGGTTCCTCTGGAATGGACTGACACATCTGGGGGTCTCTTGGAATGGTGCCACGACCCTGGAGTTCCTCTCGCCTTTCCTGTGGAGAGCGCCTCCTCTTGAGATGTGACGGGAACGCCGGGAATTCTTTCCCTACTAAACAGGGAAAGGATCCCTCATCTCGAGCTAGGAGGTGGAAACGGGGCTCCCCTGGATGTGTGCGGGACCCCACGTGCATCCTCTCGAGTGGAGACGGGTATGTCGGGGAACTTATTGAGTTGCAGCAAGGGTGTGAAGGACACTATGGAAGTTCCAGTGGTTAGACGTGATTAGCCTCGAGAAGCCTCAGCGGAAATGGGCCTCATCTCGGCTGGAGGGCAAAACCTCCTGGATTTTCTCGAGTTGTGGCAGGTGCTCTCGACTTACGACGGGGACCTCAGGGACCCGCTCTGGTGGCCTCAGGAAAGGCCAGTCCCCATGCGAGTTCCACGGGGGCCTCTCGGGATTCCTCTCCCGTCGATGCCGGGGCCTAAGACATTGTGTGGAGTCGGGGCCGGAACCTGAGGAGTCCTCTCCAGTGCTGACATGGATCTTGGGGTACTTCTGGAGTCTCCCCAGGGGAGTCAGTCCTCGTCTCGAATGCGGGCATGCACTTGCGCTTTCCTCCAGAGCGGTAGCAGCAGTGTCACGCAGTCCGCCGCGTGGATCAAAGGATCTATGGTTTTCCCTCGAGTCTTTCCCACGAGGCTTTCCCACGAGGCTTTCCCACAGGGCTGTCCCACGTGCACACGTGGTGGGAGTCGATCCTCGGCTTGAACGTCAAGGCAGTGCCGGGAAAACAGGTTCCTCTGGAATGGACTGACACATCTGGGGGTCTCTTGGAATGTTGCCACGACCCTGGAGTTCCTCTCGCCTTTCCTGTGGAGAGCGCCTCCTCTTGAGATGCGACGGGAACGCCGGGAATTCTTTCCCTACTAAACAGGGAAAGGATCCCTCATCTCGAGCTAGGAGGCGGAAACGGGGCTCCCCTGGATGTGTTAGGGACCCCACGTGCTTCCTCTCGAGTGGAGACGGGTATGTCGGGGAACTTCTTGAGTTGCAGCAAGGGTGTGAAGGACACTTTGGAAGTTCCAGTGGTTAGACGTGATTAGCCTCGAGAAGCCTCAGCGGAAATGGGCCTCATCTCTACTGGAGGGCAAAACCTCCTGGATTTTCTCGAGTTGCGGCAGGTGCTCTCGACTTACGACGGGGACCTCAGGGACCCGCTCTGGTGGCCTCAGGAAAGGCCAGTCCCCATGCGAGTTCCTCGGGGGCCTCTCGGGATTCCTCTCCCGTCGATGCCGGGGCCTAAGACCTTGTGTGGAGTCGCGGCCGGAACCTGAGGATTCCTCTCCAGTGCTGACATGGATCTTGGGGTACTTCTGGAGTCTCCCAAGGGGAGTCAGTCCTCGTCTCGAATGCGGGCATGCACTTGCGCTTTCCTCCAGAGCGGTAGCAGCAGTGTCACGCAGTCCGCCGCGTGGATCAAAGGATCTATGGTTTTCCCTCGAGTCTTTCCCACGAGGCTTTCCCATGAGGCTTTCCCACAGGGCTGTCCCACGTGCACACGTGGTGGGAGTCGATCCTCGGCTTGAACGTCAAGGCAGTGCAGGGAAAACAGGTTCCTCTGGAATGGACTGACACAACTGGGGGTCTCTTGGAATGGTGCCACGACCCTGGAGTTCCTCTCGCCTTTCCTGTGGAGAGCGCCTCCTCTTGAGATGCGACGGGAACGGTTCTTTCCCTACCAAACAGGGAAAGGATCCCTCATCTCGAGCTAGGAGGCAGAAACGGTGCTCCACTGGATGTTTCTGGAACCCCACGTGCTTCCTCTCGAGTGGAGACGGGTATGTCGCGGAACTGCTTGAGTTGCAGCAAGGGTGTGAAATACCCTTTGGAAGTTCCAGTGGTTAGATGTGATTAGCCTCGAGAAGCCTCAGCGGAAATGGGCCTCATCTCGCCTGGAGGGCAAAACCTCCTGGATTTTCTCGAGTTGCGGCAGGTGCTCTCGACTTATGACGGGGACTTCAGGGACCCGCTCTGGAGGCCTCAGGAAAGGCCAGTCCCCATGCGAGTTCCTCGGGGGCCTCTCGGGATTCCTCTGCCGTCGATGCCGGGGCCTAAGACCTTGTGTAGAGTCGGGGCCGGAACCTGAGGATTCCTCTCCAGTGCTGACATGGATCTTGGGGTACTTCTGGAGTCTCCCCAGGGGAGTCAGTCCTCGTCTCGAATGCGGGCATGCACTTGCGCTTTCCTCCAGAGCGGTAGCAGCAGTGTCACCCAGTCCGCCGCGCGGATCAAAGGATCTATGGTTTTCCCTCGAGTCTTTCCCACGAGGCTTTCCCACGAGGCTTTCCCACAGGGCTGTCCCACGTGCACACGTGGTGGGAGTCGATCCTCGGCTTGAACGTCAAGGCAGTGCCGGGAAAACAGGTTCCTCTGGAATGGACTGACACATCTGGGGGTCTCTTGGAATGGTGCCACGACCCTGGAGTTCCTCTCCTCTTTCCTGTGGAGAGCGCCTCCTCTTGAGATGCGACGGGAACGCCGGGAATTCTTTCCCTGCGAAACAGGGAAAGGATCCCTCATCTCGAGCTAGGAGGCGGAAACGGTTCTCCCCTGGATGTGTGCGGTACCCCACGTGCTTCCCCTCGAGTGGAGACGGGTATGTCGGGGAACTTCTTGAGTTGCAGCAAGGGTGTGAAGGACCCTTAGGAAGTTCCAGTGGTTAGACGTGATTAGCCTCGAGAAGCCTCAGCGGAAATGGGCCTCATCTCACCTGGAGGGCAAAACCTCCTGGATTTTCTCGAATTGCGACAGGTGCTCTCGACTTACGACGGGAACCTCAGGGACCCGCTCTGGTGGCCTCAGGAAAGGCCAGTCCCCATGCGAGTTCCTCGGGGGCCTCTCCGGATTCCTCTCCCATCGATGCCGTGGCCTAAGACCTTGTGTGGAATCGGGGCCGGAACCTGAGGATTCCTCTCCAGTGCTGACATGGATCTTGGGTTACTTCTGGAGTCTCCCAAGGGGAGTCAGTCCTCGTCTCGAATGCGGGCATGCACTTGCCCTTTCCTCCAGAGCGGTGGCAGCAGTGTCACGCAGTCCGCCCCGTGGATCAAAGGATCTATGGTTTTCCCTCGAGTCTTTCCCACGAGGCTTTCCCACGAGGCTTTCCCACAGGGCTGTCCCACGTGCACATGTGGTGGGAGTCGATCCTCGGCTTGAACGTCAAGGCAGTGCAGGGAAAACAGGTTCCTCTGTAATGGACTGACACATCTGGGGGATTCGTGGAATGGTGGCACGACCCTGGAGTTCCTCTCGCCTTTCCTGTGGAGAGCGCCTCCTCTTGAGATGCGACGGGAACGCCGGGAATTCTTTCCCTACGAAACATGGAAAGGATCCCTCATCTCGAGCTAGGAGGCGGAAACGGGGCTCCCCTGGATGTGTGCGGGACCCCACGTGCTTCCTCTCGAGTGGAGACGGGTATGTCGGGGAACTTCTTGAGTTGCAGCAAGGGTGTGAAGGACCCTTTGGAAGTTCCAGTGGTTAGATGTGATTAGCCTCGAGAAGCCTCAGCGGAAATGGGCCTCATCTCGGCTGGAGGGCAAAACCTCCTGGATTTTCTCGAGTTGCGGCAGGTGCTCTCGACTTACGACGGGGACCTCAGGGACCCGCTCTGGTGGCCTCAGGAAAGGCCAGTCCCCATGCGAGTTCCTCGGGGGCCCCTAGGGATTCCTCTCCCGTCGATGCCGGGGCCTAAGACCTTGTGTGGAGTCGGGGCCGTAACCTGAGGATTCCTCTCCAGTGCTGACATGGATCTTGGGGTACTTCTGGAGTCTCCCCAGGGGAGTCAGTCCTCGTCTCGAATGCGGGCATGCACTTGCGCTTTCCTCCAGAGCGGTAGCAGCAGTGTCACGCAGTCCGCCGCGTGGATCAAAGGATCTATGGTTTTCCCTCGAGTCTTTCCCACGAGGCTTTCCCACGAGGCTTTCCCACAGGGCTGTCCCACGTGCACACGTGGTGGGAGTCGATCCTCGGCTGAACGTCAAGGCAGTGCAGGGAAAACAACTTCCTCTGGAATGGACTGACCCATCTGGGGGACACTTGGAATGGTGGCTCGACCCTGGTGTTCCTCTCGCCTTTCCTGTGGAGAGCGCCTCCTCTTGAGATGCGACGGGAACGCCGGGAATTCTTTCCCTACTAAACAGGGAAAGGATCCCTCATCTCGAGCTAGGAGGCGGAAACGGGGCTCCCCTGGATGTGTGCGGGACCCCACGTGCTTCCTCTCGAGTGGAGACGGGTATGTCGGGGAACTTCTTGAGTTGCAGCAAGGGTGTGAAGGACCCTTGGGAAGTTCCAGTGGTTAGATGTGATTAGCCTCGAGAAGCCTCAGCGGAAATGGGCCTCATCTCGCCTGGAGGGCAAAACCTCCTGGATTTTCTCGAGTTGCGGCAGGTGCTCTCGACTTACGACGGGGACCTCAGGGACCCGCTCTGGTGGCCTCAGGAAAGGCCAGTCCCCATGCGAGTTCCTCGGGTGCCTCTCGGGATTCCTCAACCGTCGATGCCGGGGCCTATGACCTTGTGTGGAGTCGGGGCCGGAACCTGAGGATTCCTCTCCAGTGCTGACATGGATCTTGGGGTACTTCTGGAGTCTCCCCAGGGGAGTCAGTCCTCGTCTCGAATGCGGGCATGCACTTGCGCTTTCCTCCAGAGCGGTAGCAGCAGTGTCACGCAGTCCGCCGCGTGGATCAAAGGATCTATGGTTTTCCCTCGAGTCTTTCCCACGAGGCTTTCCCACGAGGCTTTCCCACAGGGCTGTCCCACGTGCACACGTGGTGGGAGTCGATCCTCGGCTTGAACGTCAAGGCAGTGCAGGGAAAACAGGTTCCTCTGGAATGGACTGACCCCTCTGGGGGACTCTTGGAGTGGTGGCACGACCCTGGAGTTCCTCTCGCCTTTCCTGTGGAGAGCGCCTCCTCTTGAGATGCGACGGGAACGCCAGGAATTCTTTCCCTACAAAACAGGAAAAGGATCCCTCATCTCGAGCTAGGAGGCGGAAACGGGGCTCCCTTGGATGTGTGCGGGACCCCACGTGCTTCCTCTCGAGTGGAGACGGGTATGTCGCGGAACTGCTTGAGTTGCAGCAAGGGTGTGAAGGACCCTTTGGAAGTTCCAGTGGTTAGATGTGATTAGCCTCGAGAAGCCTCAGCGGAAATGGGCCTCATCTCGCCTGGAGGGCAAAACCTCGTGGAATTTCTCGAGTTGCGGCAGGTGCTTTCGACTTACGACGGGGACCACAGGGACCCGCTCTGGTGGCCTCAGGAAAGGCCAGTCCCCATGCGAGTTCTTCGGGGGCCTCTCGGGATTCCTCTCCCTTCGATGCCGGGGCCTAAGACCTTGTGTGGAGTCGAGGCCGGAACCTGAGGATTCCTCTCCAGTGCTGACATGGATCTTGGGGTACTTCTGGAGTCTCCCCAGGGGAGTCAGTCCTCGTCTCGAATGCGGGCATGCACTTGCGCTTTCCTCCAGAGCGGTGGCAGCAGTGTCACGCAGTCCGCCGCGTGGATCAAAGGATCTATGGTTTTCCCTCGAGTCTTTCCCTCGAGGCTTTCCCACGAGGCTTTCCCACAGGGCTGTAACACGTGCACACGTGGTGGGAGTCGATCCTCGGCTTGAACGTCAAGGCAGTGCAGGGAAAACAGGTTCCTCTGTAATGGACTGACACATCTGGGGGATTCATGGAATGGTGGCACGACCCTGGAGTTCCTCTCGCCTTTCCTGTGGAGAGGGCCTCCTCTTGAGATGCGACGGGAACGCCGGGAATCTTTCCCTACGAAACAGGGAAAGGATCCCTCATCTCGAGCTAGGAGGCAGAAACGGAGCTCCCCTGGATGTGTGCGGGACCCTCGTGCTTCCTCTCGAGTGGAGACGGGTATGTCGGGGAACTTCTTGAGTTGCAGCAAGGGTGTGAAGGACCCTTTGGAAGTTCCAGTGGTTAGACGTGATTAGCCTCGAGAAGCCTCAGCGGAAATGTGCCTCATCTCGCCTGAAGGGCAAAACCTCCTGGATTTTCTCGAGTTGCAGCAGGTGCTCTCGACTTACGACGGGGACCTCAGGGACCCGCTCTGGTGGCCTCAGGAAAGGCCAGTACCCATGCGTGTTCCTCGGGGGCCTCTCGGGATTGCTCTCCCGTGGATGCCGGGGCCTAAGACCTTGTGTGGAGTCGGGCCCGGAACCTGAGGATTCCTCTCCAGTGCTGACGTGAATCTTGGGGTACTTCTGGAGTCTCCCCAGGGGAGTCAGTCCTCGTCTCGAATGCGGGCATGCACTTGCGCTTTCCTCCAGAGCGGTAGCAGCAGTGTCACGCAGTCCGCCACGTGGATCAAAGGATCTATGGTTTTCCCTCGAGTCTTTCCCACGAGGCTTTCCCACGAGGCTTTCCCACAGGGCTGTCCCACGTGCACACGTGGTGAGAGTCGATCCTCGGCTTGAACGTCAAGGCAGTGCCGGGAAAACAGGTTCCTCTGGAATGGACTGACACATCTGGGGGTCTCTTGGAATGGTGCCACGACCCTGGAGTTCCTCTCGCCTTTCCTGTGGAGAGCGCCTCCTCTTGAGATGCGACGGGAACGCCGGGAATTCTTTCCCTACGAAACAGGGAAAGGATCCCTCATCTCGAGCTAGGAGGTGGAAACGGGGCTCCCCTGGATGTGTGCGGGACCCCACGTGCTTCCTCTCGAGTGGAGACGGGTATGTCGGGGAACTTCTTGAGTTGCAGCAAGGGTGTGAAGGACACTGTGGAAGTTCCAGTGGTTAGACGTGATTAGCCTCGAGAAGCCTCAGCGGAAATGGGCCTCATCTGGACTGGAGGGCAAAACCTCCTGGATTTTCTCGAGTTGTGGCAGGTGCTCTCGACTTACGACGGGGACCTCAGGGACCCGCTCTGGTGGCCTCAGGAAAGGCCAGTCCCCATGCGAGTTCCCTTGGGGCCTCTCGGGATTCCTCTCCCGTCGATGCCGGGGCCTAAGACCTTGTGTGGAGTCGCGGCCGGAACCTGAGGATTCCTCTCCAGTGCTGACATGGATCTTGGGGTACTTCTGGAGTCTCCCCAGGGGAGTCAGTCCTCGTCTCGAATGCGGGCATGCACTTGCGCTTTCCTCCAGAGCGGTAGCAGCAGTGTCACGCAGTCCGCCGCGTGGATCAAAGGATCTATGGTTTTCCCTCGAGTCTTTCCCACGAGGCTTTCCCACGAGGCTTTCCCACAGTGCTGTCCCACGTGCACACGTGGTGGGAGTCGATCCTCGGCTTGAACGTCAAGGCAGTGCAGGGAAAACAGGTTCCTCTGGAATGGATTGACACATCTGGGGGACTCTTGGAATGGTGCCACGACCCTGGAGTTCCTCTCGCCTTTCCTGTGGAGAGCGCCTCCTCTTGAGATGCGACGGGAACGCCGGGAATTCTTTACCTACTAAACAGGGAAAGGATCCCTCATCTCGAGCTAGGAGGTGGAAACGGGGCTCCCCTGGATGTGTGCGGGACCCCACGTGCTTCCTCTCGAGTGGAGACGGGTATGTCGGGGAACTTATTGAGTTGCAGCAAGGGTGTGAAGGACACTATGGAAGTTCCAGTGGTTAGACGTGATTAGCCTCGAGAAGCCTCAGCGGAAATGGGCCTCATCTCGGCTGGAGGGCAAAACCTCCTGGATTTTCTCGAGTTGTGGCAGGTGCTCTCGACTTACGACGGGGACCTCAGGGACCCGCTCTGGTGGCCTCAGGAAAGGCCAGTCCCCATGCGAGTTCCACGGGGGCCTCTCGGGATTCCTCTCCCGTCGATGCCGGGGCCTAAGACCTTGTGTGGAGTCGGGGCCGGAACCTGAGGTGTCCTCTCCAGTGCTGACATGGATCTTGGGGTACTTCTGGAGTCTCCCCAGGGGAGTCAGTCCTCGTCTCGAATGCGGGCATGCACTTGCGCTTTCCTCCAGAGCGGTAGCAGCAGTGTCACGCAGTCCGCCGCGTGGATCAAAGGATCTATGGTTTTCCCTCGAGTCTTTCCCACGAGGCTTTCCCACGAGGCTTTCCCACAGGGCTGTCCCACGTGCACACGTGGTGGGAGTCGATCCTCGGCTTGAACGTCAAGGCAGTGCCGGGAAAACAGGTTCCTCTGGAATGGACTGACACATCTGGGGGTCTCTTGGAATGGTGCCACGACCCTGGAGTTCCTCTCGCCTTTCCTGTGGAGAGCGCCTCCTCTTGAGATGCGACGGGAACGCCGGGAATTCTTTCCCTACTAAACAGGGAAAGGATCCCTCATCTCGAGCTCGGAGGCGGAAACGGGGCTCCCCTGGATGTGTTAGGGACCCTCGTGCTTCCTCTCGAGTGGAGACGGGTGTGTCGGGGAACTTCTTGAGTTGCAGCAAGGGTGTGAAGGACACTTTGGAAGTTCCAGTGGTTAGACGTGATTAGCCTCGAGAAGCCTCAGCGGAAATGGGCCTCATCTCTTCTGGAGGGCAAAACCTCCTGGATTTTCTCGAGTTGCGGCAGGTGCTCTCGACTTACGACGGGGACCTCAGGGACCCGCTCTGGTGGCCTCAGGAAAGGCCAGTCCCCATGCGAGTTCCTCGGGGGCCTCTCGGGATTCCTCTCCCGTCGATGCCGGGGCCTAAGACCTTGTGTGGAGTCGCGGCCGGAACCTGAGGATTCCTCTCCAGTGCTGACATGGATCTTCGGGTACTTCTGGAGTCTCCCAAGGGGAGTCAGTCCTCGTCTCGAATGCGGGCATGCACTTGCGCTTTCCTCCAGAGCGGTAGCAGCAGTGTCACGCAGTCCGCCGCGTGGATCAAAGGATCTATGGTTTTCCCTCGAGTCTTTCCCACGAGGCTTTCCCATGAGGCTTTCCCACAGGGCTGTCCCACGTGCACACGTGGTGGGAGTCGATCCTCGGCTTGAACGTCAAGGCAGTGCAGGGAAAACAGGTTCCTCTGGAATGGACTGACACAACTGGGGGTCTCTTGGAATGGTGCCACGACCCTGGAGTTCCTCTCGCCTTTCCTGTGGAGAGCGCCTCCTCTTGAGATGCGACGGGAACGGTTCTTTCCCTACCAAACAGGGAAAGGATCCCTCATCTCGAGCTAGGAGGCAGAAACGGTGCTCCACTGGATGTTTCTGGAACCCCACGTGCTTCCTCTCGAGTGGAGACGGGTATGTCGCGGAACTGCTTGAGTTGCAGCAAGGGTGTGAAATACCCTGTGGAAGTTCCAGTGGTTAGATGTGATTAGCCTCGAGAAGCCTCAGCGGAAATGGGCCTCATCTCGCCTGGAGGGCAAAACCTCCTGGATTTTCTCGAGTTGCGGCAGGTGCTCTCGACTTATGACGGGGACTTCAGGGACCCGCTCTGGAGGCCTCAGGAAAGGCCAGTCCCCATGCGAGTTCCTCGGGGGCCTCTCGGGATTCCTCTGCCGTCGATGCCGGGGCCTAAGACCTTGTGTGGAGTCGGGGCCGGAACCTGAGGATTCCTCTCCAGTGCTGACATGGATCTTGGGGTACTTCTGGAGTCTCCCCAGGGGAGTCAGTCCTCGTCTCGAATGCGGGCATGCACTTGCGCTTTCCTCCAGAGCGGTAGCAGCAGTGTCACGCAGTCCGCCGCGCGGATCAAAGGATCTATGGTTTTCCCTCGAGTCTTTCCCACGAGGCTTTCCCACGAGGCTTTCCCACAGGGCTGTCCAACGTGCACACGTGGTGGGAGTCGATCCTCGGCTTGAACGTCAAGGCAGTGCAGGGAAAACAGGTTCCTCTGTAATGGACTGACACATCTGGGGGTCTCTTGGAATGGTGCCACGACCCTGGAGTTCCTCTCCTCTTTCCTGTGGAGAGCGCCTCCTCTTGAGATGCGACGGGAACGCCGGGAATTCTTTCCCTGCGAAACAGGGAAAGGATCCCTCATCTCGAGCTAGGAGGCGGAAACGGGGCTCCCCTGGATGTGTGCGGGACCCCACGTGCTTCCCCTCGAGTGGAGACGGGTATGTCGGGGAACTTCTTGAGTTGCAGCAAGGGTGTGAAGGACCCTTAGGAAGTTCCAGTGGTTAGACGTGATTAGCCTCGAGAAGCCTCATCGGAAATGGGCCTCATCTCACCTGGAGGGCAAAAACTCCTGGATTTTCTCGAATTGCGACAGGTGCTCTCGACTTACGACGGGGACCTCAGGGACCCGCTGTGGTGGCCTCAGGAAAGGCCAGTCCCCATGCGAGTTCCACGGCGGCCTCTCGGGATTCCTCTCCCGTCGATGCCGGGGCCTAAGACCTTGTGTGGAGTCGGGGCCGGAACCTGAGGAGTCCTCTCCAGTGTTGACATGGATCTTGGGGTACTTCTGGAGTCTCCCCAGGGGAGTCAGTCCTCGTCTCGAATGCGGGCATGCACTTGCGCTTTCCTCCAGAGAGGTAGCAGCAGTGTCACGCAGTCCGCCGCGTGGATCAAAGGATCTATGGTTTTCCCTCGAGTCTTTCCCACGAGGCTTTCCCACGAGGCTTTCCCACAGGGCTGTCCCACGTGCACACGTTGTGGGAGTCGATCCTCGGCTTGAACGTCAAGGCAGTGCCGGGAAAACAGGTTCCTCTGGAATGGACTGAAACATCTGGGGGTCTCTTGGAATGGTGCCAAGACCCTGGTGTTCCTCTCGCCTTTCCTGTGGAGAGCGCCTCCTCTTGAGATGCGACTGGAACGCCGGGAATTCTTTCCCTACGAAACAGGGAAAGGATCCCTCATCTCGAGCTAGGAGGCGGAAACGGGGCTCCCCTGGATGTGTGCGGGACCCCACGTGCTTCCTCTCGAGTGGAGACGGGTATGTCGCGGAACTGCTTGAGTTGCAGCAAGGGTGTGAAATACCCTTTGGAAATTCCAGTGGTTAGATGTGATTAGCCTCGAGAAGCCTCAGCGGAAATGGGCCTCATCTCGCCTGGAGGGCAAAACCTCCTGGATTTTCTCGAGTTGCGGCAGGTGCTCTCGACTTATGACGGGGACTTCAGGGACCCGCTCTGGAGGCCTCAGGAAAGGCCAGTCCCCATGCGAGTTCCTCGGGGGCCTCTCGGGATTCCTCTGCCGTCGATGCCGGGGCCTAAGACCTTGTGTGGAGTCGGGGCCGGAACCTGAGGATTCCTCTCCAGTGCTGACATGGATCTTGGGGTACTTCTGGAGTCTCCCCAGGGGAGTCTGTCCTCGTCTCGAATGCGGGCATGCACTTGCGCTTTCCTCCAGAGCGGTAGCAGCAGTGTCACGCAGTCCGCCGCGCGGATCAAAGGATCTATGGTTTTCCCTCGAGTCTTTCCCACGAGGCTTTCCCACGAGGCTTTCCCACAGGGCTGTCCCACGTGCACACGTGGTGGGAGTCGATCCTCGGCTTGAACGTCAAGGCAGTGCCGGGAAAACAGGTTCCTCTGGAATGGACTGACACATCTGGGGGTCTCTTGGAATGGTGCCACGACCCTGGAGTTCCTCTCCTCTTTCCTGTGGAGAGCGCCTCCTCTTGAGATGCGACGGGAACGCCGGGACTTCTTTCCCTGCGAAACAGGGAAAGGATCCCTCATCTCGAGCTAGGAGGCGGAAACGGGGCTCCCCTGGATGTGTGCGGGACCCCACGTGCTTCCCCTCGAGTGGAGACGGGTATGTCGGGGAACTTCTTGAGTTGCAGCAAGGGTGTGAAGGACCCTTAGGAAGTTCCAGTGGTTAGACGTGATTAGCCTCGAGAAGCCTCAGCGGAAATGGGCCTCATCTCACCTGGAGGGCAAAACCTCCTGGATTTTCTCGAATTGCGACAGGTGCTCTCGACTTACGACGGGAACCTCAGGGACCCGCTCTGGTGGCCTCAGGAAAGGCCAGTCCCCATGCGAGTTCCTCGGGGGCCTCTCGGGATTCCTCTCCCGTGGATGCCGGGGACTAAGACCTTGTGTGGAGTCAGGGCCGGAACCTGAGGATTCCTCTCCAGTGCTGACATGGATCTTGGGGTACTTCTGGAGTCTCCCCAGGGGAGTCAGTCCTCGTTTCGAATGCGGGCATGCACTTGCGCTTTCCTCCAGAGCGGTAGCAGCAGTGTCACGCAGTCCGCCGCGTGGATCAAAGGATCTATGGTTTTCCCTCGAGTCTTTCCCACGAGGCTTTCCCACGAGGCTTTCCCACAGGGCTGTCCCACGTGCACACGTGGTGGGAGTGATCCTCGGCTTGAACGTCAAGGCAGTGCAGGGAAAACAGGTTCCTCTGGAATGGACTGACCCATCTGGGGGACTCTTGGAATGGTGGCACAACCCTGGAGTTCCTCTCGGCTTTCCTGTGGAGAGCGCCTCCTCTTGAGATGCGACGGGAATGCCGGGAATTCTTTCCCTACTAAACTGGGAAAGGATCCCTCATCTCGAGCTAGGAGGCGGAAACGGGGCTCCCCTGGATGTGTGCGGGACCCCACGTGCTTCCTCTCGAGTGGAGACGGGTATGTCGCGGAACTGCTTGAGTTGCAGCAAGGGTGTGAAGGACCCTTTGGAAGTTCCAGTGGTTAGATGTGATTAGCCTTGAGAAGCCTCAGCGGAAATGGGCCTCAACTCGCCTGGAGGGCAAAATCTCCTGGATTTTCTCGAGTTGCGGCAGGTGCTCTCGACTTACGTCGGGGACCTCAGGGACCCGCTCTGGAGTCCTCAGGAAAGGCCAGTCCCCATGCGAGTTCCTCCAGGGCCTCTCGGGATTCCTCTCCCGTGGATGCCGGGGCCTAAGACCTTGTGTGGAGTCGGGGCCGAAACCTGAGGTTTCCTCTCCAGTGCTGACATGGATCTTGGGGTACTTCTGGAGTCTCCCCAGGGGAGTCAGTCCTCGTCTCGAATGCGGGCATGCACTTGCGCTTTCCTCCAGAGCGGTAGCAGCAGTGTCACGCAGTCCGCCGCGTGGATCAAAGGATCTATGGTTTTCCCTCGAGTCTTTCCCACGAGGCTTTCCCACGAGGCTTTCCCACAGGGCTGTCCCACGTGCACACGTGGTGGGAGTCGATCCTCGGCTTGAACGTCAAGGCAGTGCAGGGAAAACAGGTTCCTCTGGAATGGACTGACACATCTGGGGGTCTCTTGGAATGGTGGCACGACCCTGGAGTTCCTCTCGGCTTTCCTGTGGAGAGCGCCTCCTCTTGAGATGCGACGGGAATGCCGGGAATTCTTTCCCTACGAAACAGGGAAAGGATCCCTCATCTCGAGCTAGGAGGCGGAAACGGGGCTCCCCTGGATGTGTGCGGGACCCCATGTGCTTCCTCTCGAGTGGAGACGGGTATGTCGGGGAACTTCTTGAGTTGCAGCAAGGGTGTGAAGGACCCTTTGAAAGTTCCAGTGGTTAGATGTGATTAGCCTCGAGAAGCCTCAGTGGAAATGGGCCTCATCTCGCCTGGAGGGCAAAATCTCCTGGATTTTCTCGAGTTGCGGCGGGTGCTCTCGACTTACGACGGGGACCTCAGGGACCCGCTCTGGTGTCCTCAGGAAAGGCCAGTCCCCATGCGAGTTCCTCGGGGCCTCTCGGGATTCCTCTCCCGTCGATGCCGGGGCCTAAGACCTTGTGTGGAGTCGGGGTCGGAACTTGAGGATTCCTCTCCAGTGCTGACATGGATCTTGGGGTACTTCTGGAGTCTCCCCAGGGGAGTCAGTCCTCGTCTCGAATGCGGGCATGCACTTGCGCTTTCCTCCAGAGCGGTAGCAGCAGTGTCACGCAGTCCGTCGCGAGGATCAAAGGATCTATGGTTTTCCCTCGAGTCTTTCCCACGAGGCTTTCCCACGAGGCTTTCCCACAGGGCTGTCCCACGTGCACACGTGGTGGGAGTCGGTCCTCGGCTTGAACGTCAAGGCAGTGCAGGGAAAACAGGTTCCTCTGGAATGGACTGACCCATCTGCGGGATTCGTGGAATCGTGGCACGACCCTGGAGTTCCTCTCGCCTTTCCTGTGGAGAGCGCCTCCTCTTGAGATGCGACGGGAACGCCGGGAATTCTTTCCCTTCTAAACAGGGAAAGGATCCCTCATCTCGAGCTAGGAGGCGGAAACGGGGCTCCCCTGGATGTGTGCGGGACCCCACGTGCTTCCTCTCGAGTGGAGATGGGTATGTCGGGGAACTTCTTGAGTTGCAGCAAGGATGTGAAGGACCCTTTGGAAGTTCCAGTGGTTAGATGTGATTAGCCTCGAGAAGCCTCAGCGGAAATGGGCCTCATCTCGCCTGGAGGGCAAAATCTCCTGGATTTTCTCGAGTTGCGGCGGGTGCTCTCGACTTACGACGGGGACCTCAGGGACCCGCTCTGGAGTCCTCAGGAAAGGCCAGTCCCCATGCGAGTTCCTCGGGGCCTCTCGGGATTCCTCTCCCGTCGATGCCGGGGCCTAAGACCTTGTGTGGAGTCGGGGCCGGAACCTGAGGATTCCTCTCCAGTGCTGACATGGATCTTGGGGTACTTCTGGAGTCTGCCCAGGGGAGTCAGTCCTCGTCTCGAATGCGGGCATGCACTTGCGCTTTCCTCCAGAGCGGTAGCAGCAGTGTCACACAGTCCGCCGCGTGGATCAAAGGATCTATGGTTTTCCCTCGAGTCTTTCCCACGAGGCTGTCCCACGAGGCTTTCCCACAGGGCTGTCCCACGTGCACACGTGGTGGGAGTCGATCCTCGGCTTGAACGTCAAGGCAGTTCAGGGAAAACAGGTTCCTCTGGAATGGACTGACACATCTGGGGGACTCTTGTAATGGTGGCACGACCCTGGAGTTCCTCTCGACTTTCCTGTGGAGAGCGCCTCCTCTTGAGATGCGACGGGAACGCCGGGAATTCTTTCCCTACGAAACAGGGATAGGATCCCTCATCTCGAGCTAGGAGGCGGAAACGGGGCTCCCCTGGATGTGTGCGGCACCCCACGTGCTTCCTCTCGAGTGGACACGGGTATGTCGCGGAACTGCTTGAGTTGCAGCAAGGGTGTGAAGGACCCTTTGGAAGTTCCAGTGGTTAGATGTGATTAGCCTCCAGAAGCCACAGCGGAAATGGGCCTCATCTTGCCTGGAGGGCAAAACCTGCTGGAATTTCTCGAGTTGCGGCAGGTGCTCTCGACTTACGACGGGGACCTCAGGGACCCGCTCTGGTGGCCTCAGGAAGGCCAGTCCCCATGCGAGTTCTTCGGGGGCCTCTCGGGATTCCTCTCCCGTCGATGCCGGGGCCTAAGACCTTGTGTGGTGTCGAGGCCGGAACCTGAGGTTTCCTCTCCAGTGCTGACATGGATCTTGGGGTAATTCTGGAGTCTCCCCAGGGGAGTCAGTCCTCGTCTCGAATGCGGGCATGCACATGCGCTTTCCTCCAGAGCGGTGGCAGCAGTGTCACGCAGTCCGCAGCGTGGATCAAAGGATCTATGGTTTTCCCTCGAGTCTTTCCCACGAGGCTTTCCCACGAGGCTTTCCCACAGGGCTGTACCAGGTGCACACGTGGTGGGAGAAGATCCTCGGCTTGAACGTCAAGGCAGTGCAGGGAAAACAGGTTCCTCTGTAATGGAATGACACATCTGGGGGACTCTTGGAATGGTGGTACGACCCTGGAGTTCCTCTCGGCTTTCCTGTGGAGAGCGCCTCCTCTTGAGATGCGACGGGAACGCCGGGAATTCTTTACCTACGAAACAGGGATAGGATCCCTCATCTCGAGCTAGGAGGCGGAAACGGGGCTCCCCTGGATGTGTGCGGGACCCCACGTGCTTCCTCTCGAGTGGAGACGGGTATGTCGGGGAACTTCTTGAGTTGCAGCAAGGGTGTGAAGGACCCTTTGGAAGTTCCAGTGGTTAGACGTGATTAGCCTCGAGAAGCCTCAGCGGAAATGTGCCTCATCTCGCCTGGAGGGCAAAATCTCCTGGATTTTCTCGAGTTGCGGCAGGTGCTCTCGACTTACGACGGGGACCTCAGGGACCCGCTCTGGTGGCCTCAGGAAAGGCCAGTCCCCATGCGAGTTCCTCGGGGCCTCTCGGGATTCCTCTCCCGTCGATGCCGGGGCCTAAGACCTTGTGTGGAGTCGGGGCAGGAACCTGAGGATTCCTCTCCAGTGCTGACATGGATCTTGGGGTACTCCTGGAGTCTCCCCAGGGGAGTCAGTCCTCGTCTCGAATGCGGGCATGCACTTGCACTTTCCTCCAGAGCGGTAGCTGCAGTGTCTCGCAGTCCGCCGCGTGGATCAAAGGATCTATGGTTTTCCCTCGAGTCTTTCCCACGAGGCTTTCCCACGAGGCTTTCCCACAGGGCTGTCCCACGTGCACACGTGGTGGGAGTCGATCCTCGGCTTGAAAGTCAAGGCAGTTCAGGGAAAACAGGTTCCTCTGGAATGGACTGACACATCTGGGGGTCTCTTGGAATGGTGCCACGATCCTGGAGTTCCTCTCGCCTTTCCTCTGGAGAGCGCCTCCTCTTGAGATGCGACGGGAACGCTGGGAATTCTTTCCCTACTAAACAGGGAAAGGATCCCTCATCTCGAGCTAGTAGGCGGAAATGGGGCTCCCCTGGATTTGTGCGGGACCCCACGTTCTTCCTCTCGAGTGGAGACGGGTATGCCGCGAAACTGCTTGAGTTGCAGCAAGGGTGTGAAGGACCCTTTGGAAGTTACAGTGGTTAGATGTATTTAGCATCGAGAAGCCTCAGCGGAAATGGGCCTCATCTCGCCTGGAGGGCAAAACCTCCTGGATTTTCTCGAGTTGCGGCAGGTGCTCTCGACTTACGACGGGGACCTCAGGGACCCGCTCTGGAGGCCTCAGGAAAGGCCAGTCCCCATGCGAGTTCCTCGGGGGCCTCTCGGGATTCCTCTCCCGTCGATGCCGGGGCCTAAGACCTTGTGTGGAGTCGGGGCCGGAACCTGAAGATTCCTCTCCAGTGCTGACATGGATCTTGGGGTACTTCTGGAGTCTCCCCAGGGGAGTCAGTCCTCGTCTCGAATGCGGGCATGCACTTGCGCTTTCCTCCAGAGCGGTAGCAGCAGTGTCACGCAGTCCGTCGCGAGGATCAAAGGATCTATGGTTTTCCCTCGAGTCTTTCCCACGAGGCTTTCCCACGAGGCTTTCCCACAGGGCTGTCCCACGTGCACACGTGGTGGGAGTCGATCCTCGGCTTGAACGTCAAGGCAGTGCAGGGAAAACAGGTTCCTCTGGAATGGACTGACCCATCTGCGGGATTCGTGGAATCGTGACACGACCCTGGAGTTCCTCTCGCCTTTCCTGTGGAGAGCGCCTCCTCTTGAGATGCGACGGGAACGCCGGGAATTCTTTCCCTACGAAACATGGAAAGGATCCCTCATCTCGAGCTAGGAGGCGGAAACGGGGCTACCCTGGATGTGTGCGGGACCCTCGTGCTTCCTCTCGAGTGGAGACGGGTATGTCGGGGAACTTCTGGACTTGCAGCAAGGGTGTGAAGGACCCTTTGGAAGTTCCAGTGGTTAGATGTGATTAGCCTCGAGAAGCCTCAGCGGAAATGGGTCTCATCTCGCCTGGAGGGCAAAACCTCCTGGATTTTCTCGAGTTGCGGCAGGTGCTCTCGACTTACGACGGGGACCTCAGGGACCCGCTCTGATGGCCTCAGGAAAGGCCAGTCCCCATGCGAGTTCCTCGGGGGCCTCTCGGGATTCCTCTCCCGTCGATGCCGTGGCCTAAGACCTTGTGTGGAATCGGGGCCGGAACCTGAGGATTCCTCTCCAGTGCTGACATGGATCTTGGGGTACTTCTGGAGTCTCCCCAGGGGAGTCAGTCCTCGTCTCCAATCCGGGCATGCACTTGTGCTTTCCTCCAGAGCGGTAGCAGCAGAGTCACCCAGTCCGCCGCGTGGATCAAAGGATCTATGGTTTTCCCTCGAGTCTTTCCCAGGAGGCTTTCCCACGAGGCTTTCCCACAGGGCTGTACCACGTGCACACGTGGTGGGACTCGATCCTCGGCTTGAACGTCAAGGAAGTGCAGGGAAAACAGGTTCCTCTGGAATGGACTGACACATCTGGGGGTCTCTTGGAATGGTGACACGACCCTGGAGTTCCTCTCGCCTTTCCTGTGGAGAGTGCCTCCTCTTGAGATGCGACGGGAACGCCGGGAATTCTTTCCCTACGAAACAGGGAAAGGATCCCTCATCTCGAGCTAGGAGGCGGAAACGGGGCTCCCCTGGATGTGTGCGGCACCCCACGTGCTTCCTCTCGAGTGGACACGGGTATGTCGCGGAACTGCTTGAGTTGCAGCAAGGGTGTGAAGGACCCTTTGGAAGTTCCAGTGGTTAGATGTGATTAGCCTCCAGAAGCCACAGCGGAAATGGGCCTCATCTTGCCTGGAGGGCAAAACCTGCTGGAATTTCTCGAGTTGCGGCAGGTGCTCTCGACTTACGACGGGGACCTCAGGGACCCGCTCTGGTGGCCTCAGGAAGGCCAGTCCCCATGCGAGTTCTTCGGGGGCCTCTCGGGATTCCTCTCCCGTCGATGCCGGGGCCTAAGACCTTGTGTGGTGTCGAGGCCGGAACCTGAGGTTTCCTCTCCAGTGCTGACATGGATCTTGGGGTAATTCTGGAGTCTCCCCAGGGGAGTCAGTCCTCGTCTCGAATGCGGGCATGCACATGCGCTTTCCTCCAGAGCGGTGGCAGCAGTGTCACGCAGTCCGCAGCGTGGATCAAAGGATCTATGGTTTTCCCTCGAGTCTTTCCCACGAGGCTTTCCCACGAGGCTTTCCCACAGGGCTGTACCAGGTGCACACGTGGTGGGAGAAGATCCTCGGCTTGAACGTCAAGGCAGTGCAGGGAAAACAGGTTCCTCTGTAATGGAATGACACATCTGGGGGACTCTTGGAATGGTGGTACGACCCTGGAGTTCCTCTCGGCTTTCCTGTGGAGAGCGCCTCCTCTTGAGATGCGACGGGAACGCCGGGAATTCTTTACCTACGAAACAGGGATAGGATCCCTCATCTCGAGCTAGGAGGCGGAAACGGGGCTCCCCTGGATGTGTGCGGGACCCCACGTGCTTCCTCTCGAGTGGAGACGGGTATGTCGGGGAACTTCTTGAGTTGCAGCAAGGGTGTGAAGGACCCTTTGGAAGTTCCAGTGGTTAGACGTGATTAGCCTCGAGAAGCCTCAGCGGAAATGTGCCTCATCTCGCCTGGAGGGCAAAATCTCCTGGATTTTCTCGAGTTGCGGCAGGTGCTCTCGACTTACGACGGGGACCTCAGGGACCCGCTCTGGTGGCCTCAGGAAAGGCCAGTCCCCATGCGAGTTCCTCGGGGCCTCTCGGGATTCCTCTCCCGTCGATGCCGGGGCCTAAGACCTTGTGTGGAGTCGGGGCAGGAACCTGAGGATTCCTCTCCAGTGCTGACATGGATCTTGGGGTACTCCTGGAGTCTCCCCAGGGGAGTCAGTCCTCGTCTCGAATGCGGGCATGCACTTGCACTTTCCTCCAGAGCGGTAGCTGCAGTGTCTCGCAGTCCGCCGCGTGGATCAAAGGATCTATGGTTTTCCCTCGAGTCTTTCCCACGAGGCTTTCCCACGAGGCTTTCCCACAGGGCTGTCCCACGTGCACACGTGGTGGGAGTCGATCCTCGGCTTGAAAGTCAAGGCAGTTCAGGGAAAACAGGTTCCTCTGGAATGGACTGACATATCTGGGGGTCTCTTGGAATGGTGCCACGATCCTGGAGTTCCTCTCGCCTTTCCTCTGGAGAGCGCCTCCTCTTGAGATGCGACGGGAACGCTGGGAATTCTTTCCCTACTAAACAGGGAAAGGATCCCTCATCTCGAGCTAGTAGGCGGAAATGGGGCTCCCCTGGATTTGTGCGGGACCCCACGTTCTTCCTCTCGAGTGGAGACGGGTATGCCGCGAAACTGCTTGAGTTGCAGCAAGGGTGTGAAGGACCCTTTGGAAGTTACAGTGGTTAGATGTATTTAGCATCGAGAAGCCTCAGCGGAAATGGGCCTCATCTCGCCTGGAGGGCAAAACCTCCTGGATTTTCTCGAGTTGCGGCAGGTGCTCTCGACTTACGACGGGGACCTCAGGGACCCGCTCTGGAGGCCTCAGGAAAGGCCAGTCCCCATGCGAGTTCCTCGGGGGCCTCTCGGGATTCCTCTCCCGTCGATGCCGGGGCCTAAGACCTTGTGTGGAGTCGGGGCCGGAACCTGAAGATTCCTCTCCAGTGCTGACATGGATCTTGGGGTACTTCTGGAGTCTCCCCAGGGGAGTCAGTCCTCGTCTCGAATGCGGGCATGCACTTGCGCTTTCCTCCAGAGCGGTAGCAGCAGTGTCACGCAGTCCGTCGCGAGGATCAAAGGATCTATGGTTTTCCCTCGAGTCTTTCCCACGAGGCTTTCCCACGAGGCTTTCCCACAGGGCTGTCCCACGTGCACACGTGGTGGGAGTCGATCCTTGGCTTGAACGTCAAGGCAGTGCAGGGAAAACAGGTTCCTCTGGAATGGACTGACCCATCTGCGGGATTCGTGGAATCGTGACACGACCCTGGAGTTCCTCTCGCCTTTCCTGTGGAGAGCGCCTCCTCTTGAGATGCGACGGGAACGCCGGGAATTCTTTCCCTACGAAACATGGAAAGGATCCCTCATCTCGAGCTAGGAGGCGGAAACGGGGCTACCCTGGATGTGTGCGGGACCCTCGTGCTTCCTCTCGAGTGGAGACGGGTATGTCGGGGAACTTCTGGACTTGCAGCAAGGGTGTGAAGGACCCTTTGGAAGTTCCAGTGGTTAGATGTGATTAGCCTCGAGAAGCCTCAGCGGAAATGGGTCTCATCTCGCCTGGAGGGCAAAACCTCCTGGATTTTCTCGAGTTGCGGCAGGTGCTCTCGACTTACGACGGGGACCTCAGGGACCCGCTCTGATGGCCTCAGGAAAGGCCAGTCCCCATGCGAGTTCCTCGGGGGCCTCTCGGGATTCCTCTCCCGTCGATGCCGTGGCCTAAGACCTTGTGTGGAATCGGGGCCGGAACCTGAGGATTCCTCTCCAGTGCTGACATGGATCTTGGGGTACTTCTGGAGTCTCCCCAGGGGAGTCAGTCCTCGTCTCCAATCCGGGCATGCACTTGTGCTTTCCTCCAGAGCGGTAGCAGCAGAGTCACCCAGTCCGCCGCGTGGATCAAAGGATCTATGGTTTTCCCTCGAGTCTTTCCCAGGAGGCTTTCCCACGAGGCTTTCCCACAGGGCTGTACCACGTGCACACGTGGTGGGACTCGATCCTCGGCTTGAACGTCAAGGAAGTGCAGGGAAAACAGGTTCCTCTGGAATGGACTGACACATCTGGGGGTCTCTTGGAATGGTGACACGACCCTGGAGTTCCTCTCGCCTTTCCTGTGGAGAGTGCCTCCTCTTGAGATGCGACGGGAACGCCGGGAATTCTTTCCCTACGAAACAGGGAAAGGATCCCTCATCTCGAGCTAGGAGGCGGAAACGGGGCTCCCCTGGATGTGTGCGGGACCCCATGTGCTTCCTCTCGAGTGGACACGGGTATGTCGGGGAACTTCTTGAGTTGCTGCAAGGGTGTGAAGGACACTTTCGAAGTTCCAGTGGTTAGATATGATTAGCCTCGAGAGCCTCAGCGGAAATGGGCCTCATCTCGCCTGGAGGGCAAAACCTCCTGGATTTTCTCGAGTTGCGGCAGGTGCTCTCGATTTACGACGGGGACCTCAGAGACCCGCTCTGGTGGCCTCAGGAAAGGCCAGTCCCCATGCGAGTTCCTCGGGGGCCTCACGGGATTCCTCTCCCGTCGATGCCGGGGCCTAAGTCCTTGTGTGGAGTCGGGGCCGGAACCTGAGGATTCCTCTCCAGTGCTGACATGGATCTTGGGGTACTTCTGGAGTCTCCCCAGGGGAGTCAGTCCTCGTCTCGAATGCGGGCATGCACTTCTGCTTTCCTCCAGAGTGGTAGCAGCAGTGTCACGCAGTCCGCCGCGTGGATCAAAGGATCTATGGTTTTCCCTCGAGTCTTTCCCACGAGGCTTTCCCACGAGGCTTTCCCACAGGGCTGTACCACGTGCACACGTGGTGGGACTCGATCCTCGGCTTGAACGTCAAGGCAGTGCAGGAAAAAAAGTTTCCTCTGGAATGGACTGACACATATGGGGTCTCTTGGAATGGTGACACGACCCTGGAGTTCCTCTCGCCTTTCCTGTGGAGAGTGCCTCCTCTTGAGATGCGACGGGAACGCCGGGAATTCTTTCCCTACGAAACAGGGAAAGGATCCCTCATCTCGAACTAGGAGGCGGAAACGGGGCTCCCCTGGATGTGAGCGGGACCCCACGTGCTTCCTCTCGAGTGGAGACGGGTATGTCGGGGAACTTCTTGAGTTGCAGCAAGGGTGTGAAGGACCCTTGGGAAGTTCCAGTGGTTAGACGTGATTAGCTTCGTGAAGCCTCAGCGGAAATGGGCCTCATCTCGCCTGGAGGGCAAAACCTCCTGGATTTTCTCGAGTTGCGGCAGGTGCTCTCGACTTACGACGGGGACCTCAGGGACCCGCTCTGGTGGCCTCAGGAAAGGCCAGTCCCCATGCGAGTTCCTCGGGGGCCTCTCGGGATTCCTCTCCCGTCGATGCCGGGGCCTAAGACCTTGTGTGGAGTCGGGGCCGGAACCTGAGGATTCCTCTCCAGTGCTGACATGGATCTTGGGGTACTTCTGGAGTCTCCCCAGGGGAGTCAGTCCTCGTCTCGAATGCGGGCATGCACTTGCGCTTTCCTCCCGAGCGGTAGCAGCAGTGTCACGAAGTCCGCCGCGTGGATCAAAGGATCTATGGTTTTCCCTCGAGTCTTTCCCACGAGGCTTTCCCACGAGGCTTTCCCACAGGGCTGTCCCACGTGCACACGTGGTGGGAGTCGATCCTCGGCTTGAACGTCAAGGCAGTGCAGGGAAAACAGGTTCCTCTGTAATGGACTGACACATCTGGGGTACTCTTGGAATGGTGGCACGACCCTGGAGTTCCTCTCGCCTTTCCTGTGGAGAGCGCCTCCTCTTGAGATGTGACGGGAACGCCGGGAATTCTTTCCCTACGAAACAGGGAAAGGATCCCTCATCTCGAGCTAGGAGGCGGAAACGGGGCTCCCCTGGATGTGTGCGGGACCCTCGTGCTTCCTCTCGAGTGGACACGGGTATGTCGGGGAACTTCTTGAGTTGCAGCAAGGGTGGGAAGGACCCTTTGAAAGTTCCAGTGGTTAGATGTGATTAGCCTCGAGAAGCCTCAGCGGAAATGGGCCTCATCTCGCCTGGAGGGCAAAACCTCCTGGATTTTCTCGAGTTGTGGCAGGTGCTCTCGACTTACGACGGGGACCTCAGAGACCCGCTCTGGTGGCCTCAGGAAAGGCCAGTCCCCATGCGAGTTCCTCGGGGGCCTCACGGGATTCCTCTCCCGTCGATGCCGGGGCCTAAGTCCTTGTGTGGAGTCGGGGCCGGAACCTGAGGATTCCTCTCCAGTGCTGACATGGATCTTGGGGTACTTCTGGAGTCTCCCCAGGGGAGTCAGTCCTCGTCTCGAATGCGGGCATGCACTTCTGCTTTCCTCCAGAGTGGTAGCAGCAGTGTCACGCAGTCCGCCGCGTGGATCAAAGGATCTATGGTTTTCCCTCGAGTCTTTCCCACGAGGCTTTCCCACGAGGCTTTCCCACAGGGCTGTACCACGTGCACACGTGGTGGGACTCGATCCTCGGCTTGAACGTCAAGGCAGTGCAGGAAAAAAAGTTTCCTCTGGAATGGACTGACACATATGGGGTCTCTTGGAATGGTGACACGACCCTGGAGTTCCTCTCGCCTTTCCTGTGGAGAGTGCCTCCTCTTGAGATGCGACGGGAACGCCGGGAATTCTTTCCCTACGAAACAGGGAAAGGATCCCTCATCTCGAACTAGGAGGCGGAAACGGGGCTCCCCTGGATGTGTGCGGGACCCCACGTGCTTCCTCTCGAGTGGAGACGGGTATGTCGGGGAACTTCTTGAGTTGCAACAAGGGTGTGAAGGACCCTTTGGAAGTTCCAGTGGTTAGATGTGATTAGCCTCGAGAAGCGTCAGCGGAAATGGGCCTCATCTCGCCTGGAGGGCAAAACCTCCTGGATTTTCTCGAGTTGCGGCAGGTGTGCTCGACTTACGATGGGGACCTCAGGGACCCGCTCTGGTGGCCTCAGGAAAGGCCAGTCCCCATGCGAGTTCCTCGGGGGCCTCTCGGGATTCCTCTCCCATCGATGCCGGGGCCTAAGACCTTGTGTGGAGTCTGGGCCGGATCCTGAGGATTCCTCTCCAGTGCTGACATGGATCTTGGGGTACTTCTGGAGTCTCCCCAGGGGAGTCAGTAGTCGTCTCGAATGCGGGCATGCACTTGCGCTTTCCTCCAGAGCAGTAGCAGCAGTGTCACACAGTCCGCCGCGTGGATCAAAGGATCTATGGTTTTCCCTCGAGTCTTTCCCACGAGGCTGTCCCACGAGGCTTTCCCACAGGGCTGTCCAACGTGCACACGTAGTGGGAGTCGATCCTCGGCTTTAACGTCAAGGCAGTGCAGGGAAAACAGGTTCCTCTGGAATGGACAGACACATCTGGGGGACTCTTGGAATGGTGGCACGACCCTGGAGTACCTCTCGCCTTTCCTGTGGAGAGCGCCTCCTCTTGAGATGCGACGGGAACGCCCGGAATTCTTTCCCTACGAAACAGGGAAAGGATCCGTCATCTCGAGCTAGGAGGCGGAAACGGGGCTCCCCTGGATGTGTGTGGGACCCTCGTGCTTCCTCTCGAGTGGAGACGGGTATGTCGGGGAACTTCTGGACTTGCAGCAAGGGTGTGAAGGACCCTTTGGAAGTTCCAGTGGTTAGATGTGATTAGCCTCGAGAAGCCTCAGCGGAAATGGGCCTCATCTCGCCTGGAGGGCAAAACCTCCTGGATTTTCTCGAGTTGTGGCAGGTGCTCCCGACTTACGTCGGGGACCTCATGGACCCGCACTGGTGGCCTCAGGAAAGGCCAGTCCCCATGCGAGTTCCTCGGGGGCCTCTCGGGATTCCTCTCCCATCAAGGCCGGGGCCTAAGACCTTGTGTGGAGTCGGGGCCGGAACCTGAGGATTCCTCTCCAGTGCTGACATGGATCTTGGGGTACTTCTGGAGTCTCCCCAGGGGAGTCAGTCCTCGTCTCGAATGCGGGCATGCACTTGCGCTTCCCTCCAGTGCGGTAGGAGCAGTGTCACGCCGTCTGCATCGTGGATCAAAGGATCTATGGTTTTCCCTCGAGTCTTTCCCACGAGGCTTTCCCACGAGGCGTTCCCACAGGGCTGTCCCACGTGCACACGTGGTGGGAGTCGATCCTCGGCTTGAACGTCAAGGCAGTGCAGGGAAAACAGGTTCCTCTGGAATGGACTGACAAATCTGGGGTCTCTTGGAATGGTGGCACGACCCTGGAGTTCCTCTCGCCTTTCCTGTGGAGAGCGCCTCCTCTTGAGATGCGACGGGAACGCCGGGAATTCTTTCCCTACGAAACAGGGAAAGGATCCCTCATCTCAAGCTAGGAGGCGGAAACAGGGCTCCCCTGGATGTGTGCGCGACCCCACGTGCTTCCTCTCGAGTGGAGACGGGTATGTCGGGGAACTTCTTGAGTTGCAGCAAGGGTGTGAAGGACCCTTAGGAAGTTCCAGTGGTTAGACGTGATTAGCTTCGTGAAGCCTCAGCGGAAATGGGCCTCATCTCGCCTGGAGGGCAAAACCTCCTGGATTTTCTCGAGTTGCGGCAGGTGCTCTCGACTTACGACGGGGACCTCAGGGACCCGCTCTGGTGGCCTCAGGAAAGGCCAGTCCCCATGCGAGTTCCTCGGGGGCCTCTCGGGATTCCTCTCCCGTCGATGCCGGGGCCTAAGACCTTGTGTGGAGTCGGGGCCGGAACCTGAGGATTCCTCTCCAGTGCTGACATGGATCTTGGGGTACTTCTGGAGTCTCCCCAGGGGAGTCAGTCCTCGTCTCGAATGCGGGCATGCACTTGCGCTTTCCTCCCGAGCGGTAGCAGCAGTGTCACGAAGTCCGCCGCGGGGATCAAAGGATCTATGGTTTTCCCTCGAGTCTTTCCCACGAGGCTTTCCCACGAGACTTTCCCACAGGGCTGTCCCACGTGCACACGTGGTGGGAGTCGATCCTCGGCTTGAACGTCAAGGCAGTGCAGGGAAAACAGGTTCCTCTGTAATGGACTGACACATATGGGGTACTCTTGGAATGGTGGCACGACCCTGGAGTTCCTCTCGCCTTTCCTGTGGAGAGCGCCTCCTCTTGAGATGTGACGGGAACGCCGGGAATTCTTTCCCTACGAAACAGGGAAAGGATCCCTCATCTCGAGCTAGGCGGCGGAAACGGGGCTCCCCTGGATGTGTGCGGGACCCTCGTGCTTCCTCTCGAGTGGAGACGGGTATGTCGGGGAACTTCTGGACTTGCAGCAAGGGTGTGAAGGACCCTTTGGAAGTTCCAGTGGTTAGATGTGATTAGCCTCGAGAAGCCTCAGCGGAAATGGGCCTCATCTCGCCTGGAGGGCAAAACCTCCTGGAATTTCTCGAGTTGCGGCAGGTGCTCTCGACTTACGACGGGGACCTCAGGGACCCGCTCTGGTGGTCTCAGGAAGGCCAGTCCCCATGTGAGTTCTTCGGGGGCCTCTCGGGATTCCTCTCCCGTCGATGCCGGGGCCTAAGACCTTGTGTGGTGTCGAGGCCAGAACCTGAGGTTTCCTCTCCAGTGCTGACATGGATCTTGGGGTAATTCTGGAGTCTCCCCAGGGGAGTCAGTCCTCGTCTCGAATGCGGGCATGCACTTGCGCTTTCCTCCAGAGCGGTGGCAGCAGTGTCACGCAGTCCGCCGCGTGGATCAAAGGATCTATGGTTTTCCCTCGAGTCTTTCCCACGAGGCTTTCCCACGAGGCTTTCCCACAGGGCAGTCCCACGTGCACACGTGGTGGGAGTCGATCCTCGGCTTGAACGTCAAGGCAGTGCAGGGAAAACAGGTTCCTCTGGAATGGTCTGACACATCTGGGGGTCTCTTGGAATGCTTGCAAGACCCTCGAGTTCCTCTCCCCTTTCCTGTGGAGAGCGCCTCCTTTTGAGATGCGACGGGAACGGCGGGAATTCTTTCCCTACGAAACAGGGAAAGGATCCCTCATCTCGAGCTAGGAGGCGGAAACGGGGCTCCCCTGGATGTGTGCGGGACCCTCGTGCTTCCTCTCGAGTGGAGACGGGTATGTCGGGGAACTTCTTGAGTTGCAGCAAGGGTGTGAAGGACCCTTTGAAAGTTCCAGTGGTTAGATGTGATTAGCCTCGAGAAGCCTCAGCGGAAATGGGCCTCATCTCGCCTGGAGGGCAAAACCTCCTGGATTTTCTCGAGTTGTGGCAGGTGCTCTCGACTTACGAGGGGGACCTCAGGGACCCGCTCTGGTGGCCTCAGGAAAGGCCAGTCCCCATGCGAGTTCCTCGGGGGCCTCTCGGGATTCCTCTCCCGTCGATGCCGGGGCCTAAGACCTTGTGTGGAATCGGGGCCGGGACCTGAGGATTCCTCTCCAGTGCTGACATGGATCTTGGGGTACTTCTGGAGTCTCCCCAGGGGAGTCAGTCCTCGTCTCGAATTCGGGCCTGCACTTGCGCTTTCCTCCAGAGCGGTAGCAGCAGTGTCACGCAGTCCGCCGCGTGGATCAAAGGATTTATGGTTTTCCCTCGAGTCTTTCCCACGAGGCTTTCCCACGAGGCTTTCCCACAGAGCTGTCCCACGTGCACACGTGGTGGGAGTCGATCCTCGGCTTGAACGTCAAGGCAGTGCAGGGAAAACAGGTTCCTCTGGAAAGGACTGACACATCTGGGTGTCTCTTGGAATGCTGGCACGACCCTGGAGTTCCTCTCGCCTTTCCTGTGGAGAGCGCCTCCTCTTGAGATGCGACGGGAATGCCGGGAATTCTTTCGCTTCGAAACAGGGAAAGGATCCCTCCTCTCGAGCTACGAGGCGGAAACGAGGCTCCCCTGGATGTGTGCATGACCCCAGGTGCTTCCTCTCGATTGGAGACGGGTATGTCGGGGAACTTCTTGAGTTGCAGCAAGGGTGTGAAGGACCCTTTGGAAGTTCCAGTGGTTAGATATGATTAGCCTCGAGAAGCCTCAGCGGAAATGGGCCTCATCTCGCCTGGAGGGCAAAACCTCCTGGATTTTCTTGAGTTGCGGCAGGTGCTCTCAACTTACGACAGGGACCTCAGGGACCCGCTCTGTTGGCCTCAGGAAAGGCCAGTCCCCATGCGAGTTCCTCGGGGGCCTCTCGGGATTCCTCTCCCGTCGATGCCGGGCCTAAGACCTTGTGTGGAGTCGGGGCCGGAACCTGAGGATTCCTCTCCAGTGCTGACATGGATCTTGGGGTACATCTGGAGTCTCCCCAGGGGAGTCAGTCCTCGTCTCGAATGCGGGCATGCACTTGCACTTTCCTCCAGAGCGGTAGCAGCAGTGTCACGCAGTCCGCCGCGTGGATCAAAGGATCTATGGTTTTCCCTCGAGTCTTTCCCACGAGGCTTTCCCACGAGGCTTTCCCTCAGGGCTGTCCCACGTGCACACGTGGTGGGAGTCGATCCTCGGCTTGAACGTCAAGGCAGTGCAGGGAAAACAGGTTCCTCTGGAATGGACTGACACATCTGGGGGACTCTTGGAATGGTGGCACGACCCTGGAGTTCCTCTCGCCTTTCCTGTGGAGAGCGCCTCCTCTTGAGATGCGACGGGAACGCCGGGAATTCTTTCCCTACAAAACAGGGAAAGGATCCTTCATCTCAAGCTAGGAGGCGGAAACGGGGCTCCCCTGGATGTGTGCGGGACCCTCTTTCTTTCTCTCGAGTGGAGACGGCTATGTCGGGGAACTTCTTGAGTTGCAGCAAGGGTGTGAAGGACCCTTTGGAAGTTCCAGTGGTTAGATGTGATTAGCCTCGAGAAGCCTCAGCGGAAATGGGCCTCATCTCGCCTGGAAGGCAAAACCTCCTGGATTTTCCCGAGTTGCGGCAGGTGCACTCGACTTACGACGGGGACCTCAGGGACCCGCTCTGGTGGCCTCAGGAAAGGCCAGTCCCCATGCGAGTTCCTCGAGAGCCTCTCGGGATTCCTCTCCCGTCGATGCCGGGGCCTAAGACCTTGTGTCGAGTCGGCGCCGGAACCTGAGGATTCCTCTCCAGTGCTGACATGGATCTTGGGGTACTTCTGGAGTCTCCCCAGGGGAGTCAGTCCTCGTCTCGAATGCGGGCATGCACTTGCGCTTTCCTGCCGAGGGTAGCAGAAGTGTCACGAAGTCCGCCGCGTGGATCAAAGGATCTAAGGTTTTCCCTCGAGTCTTTCCCACGAGGCTTTCCCACGAGGCTTTCCCACAGGGCTGTCCCACGTGCACACGTGGTGGGAGTCGATCCTCGGCTTGAACGTCAAGGCAGTGCAGGGAAAACAGGTTCTTCTGTAATGGACTGACACATCTGGGGGACTCTTGGAATGGTGGCACGACCCTGGAGTTCCTCTCGCCTTTCCTGTGGAGAGCGCCTCCTCTTGAGATGCGACGGGAACGCCGGGAATTCTTTCCCTACGAAACAGGAAAAGGATCCCTCATCTCGAGCTAGGAGGCGGAAACGGGGCTCCCCTGGATGTGTGCGGGACCCTCGTGCTTCCTCTCGAGTGGACACGGGTATGTCGGGGAACTTCTTGAGTTGAAGCAAGGGTGTGAAGGACCCTTTGAAAGTTCCAGTGGTTAGATGTGATTAGCCTCGAGAAGCCTCAGCGGAAATGGGCCTCATCTCGCCTGGAGGGCAAAACCTCCTGGATTTTCTCGAGTTGTGGCAGGTGCTCTCGACTTACGTCGGGGACCTCAGGGACCCGCTCTGGTGGCCTCAGGAAAGGCCAGTCCCCATGCGAGTTCGTCGGGGGCCTCTCGAGATTCCTCTCCCGTCGATGCCGGGGCCTAAGTCCTTGTGTGGAGTCGGGGCCGGAACCTGAGGATTCCTCTCCAGTGCTGACATGGATCTTGGGGTAATTCTGGAGTCTCCCCAGGGGAGTCAGTCCTCGTCTCGAATGCGGGCATGCACTTGTGCTTTCCTCCAGAGTGGTAGCAGCAGTGTCACGCAGTCCGCCGCGTGGATCAAAGGATCTATGGTTTTCCCTCGAGTCTTTCCCACGAGGCTTTCCCACAGGGCTGTCCCACGTGCACACGTGGTGGGAGTCGATCCTCGGCTTGAACGTCAAGGCAGTGCAGGGAAAACAGGTTCCTCTGGAATGGACTGACACATCTGGGGTCTCTTGGAATGGTGCCACGACCCTGGAGTTCCTTTCGCCTTTCCTGTGGAGAGCGCCTGCTCTTTAGATGCGACGGGAACGCCGGGAATTCTTTCCCTACGAAACAGGGAAAGGATCCCTCATCTCGAGCTAGGAGGCGGAAACGGGGCACCCCTGGATGTGTGCGGGACCCTCGTGCTTCCTCTCGAGTGGAGACGGGTATGTCGGGGAACTTCTTGAGTTGCAGCAAGGGTGTGAAGGACCCTTTGGAAGTTCCAGTGGTTAGATGTGATTAGCCTCGAGAAGCCTCAGCGGAAATGGGCCTCATCTCGCCTGGAGGGCAAAACCTCCTGGATTTTCTCGAGTTGCGGCAGGTGCTCTCGACTTACGACGGGGACCTCAGGGACCCGCTCTGGTGGCCTCAGGAAAGGCCGGTCCCCATGCGAGTTCCTCGGGGGCCTCTCGGCATTCCTCTCCCGTCAATGCCGGGGCCTAAGACCTTGTGTGGAGTCGGGGCCGGAACCTGAGGATTCCTCTCCAGTGCTGACATGGATCTTGGGCGACTTCTGGAGTCTCCCCAGGGGAGACAGTCCTCGTTTCGAATGCGGGCATGCACTTGCGCTTTCCTCCAGAGCAGTAGCAGCAGTGTCACGCAGTCCGCCACGTGGATCAAAGGATCTATGGTTTTCCCTCGAGTCTTTCCCATGAGGCTTTCCCACGAGGCTTTCCCACAGGGCTGTCCCACGTGCACACTTGGTGGGAGTCGATCCTCGGCTTGAACGTCAGGGCAGTGAAGGGAAAACAGGTTCCTCTGGAATGGACTGACACATCTGGGGGTCTCTTGGAATGGTGCCACGACACTGGAGTTCCTCTCGCCTTTCCTGTGGAGAGCGCCTCCTCTTGAGATGCGACGGGAACGCCGGGAATTCTTTCCCTACGAAACAGGGAAAAGATCCCTCATCTCGAGCTAGGAGGCGGAAACGGGGCTCCCCTGGATGTGTGCGGGACCCCACGTGCTTCCCCTCGAGTGGAGACGGGTATGTCGGGGAACTGCTTGAGTTGCAGCAAGGGTGTGAAGGACCCTTTGAAAGTTCCAGTGGTTAGATGTGATTAGCCTCCAGAAGCCTCAGCGGAAATGGGCCTCATCTCGCCTGGAGGGCAAAACCTCCTGGATTTTCTCGAGTTCTGGCAGGTGCTCTCGACTTACGACGGGGACCTCAGGGACCCGCTCTGGTGGCCTCAGGAAAGGCCAGTCCCCATGCGAGTTCGTCGGGGGCCTCTCGGGATTCCTCTCCCGTCGATGCCGGGGCCTAAGACCTTGTGTGGAGTCGGGGCCGGAACCTGAGGATTCCTCTCCAGTGCTGACATGGATCTTGGGGTAATTCTGGAGTCTCCCCAGGGGAGTCAGTCCTCGTCTCGAATGCGGGCATGCACTTGTGCTTTCCTCCAGAGTGGTAGCAGAAGTGTCACGCAGTCCGCCGCGTGGATCAAAGGATCTATGGTTTTCCCTCGAGTCTGTCCCACGAGGCTTTCCCACAGGGCTGTCCCACGTGCACACGTGGTGGGAGTCGATCCTCGGCTTGAACGTCAAGGCAGTGCAGGGAAAACAGGTTCCTCTGGAATGGACTGACACATCTGGGGTCTCTTAGAATGGTGCCACGACCCTGGAGTTCCTTTCGCCTTTCCTGTGGAGAGCGCCTCCTCTTGAGATGCGACGGGAACGCCGGGAATTCTTTCCCTACGAAACAGGGAAAGGATCCCTCATCTCGAGCTAGGAGGCGGAAACGGGGCTCCCCTGGATGTGTGCGGGACCCTCGTGCTTTCTCTCGAGTGGAGATGGGTATGTCGGGGAACTTCTTGAGTTGCAGCAAGGGTGTGAAGGACCCTTTGGAAGTTCCAGTGGTTAGATGTGATTAGCCTCGAGAAGCCTCAGCGGAAATGGGCCTCATCTCGCCTGGAGGGCAAAACCTCCTGGATTTTCTCGAGTTGCGGCAGGTGCTCTCGACTTACGACGGGGACCTCAGGGACCCGCTCTGGTGGCCTCAGGAAAGGCCAGTCCCCATGCGAGTTCCTCGGGGGCCTCTCGGGATTCCTCTCCCGTCGATGCCGGGGCCTAAGACCTTGTGTGGAGTCGGGGCCAGAACCTGAGGATTCCTCTCCAGTGCTGACATGGATCTTGGGCGACTTCTGGAGTCTCCCCAGGGGAGACAGTCCTCGTTTCGAATGCGGGCATGCACTTGCGCTTTCCTCCAGAGCAGTAGCAGCAGTGTCACGCAGTCCGCCGCGTGGATCAAAGGATCTATGGTTTTCCCTCGAGTCTTTCCCACGAGGCTTTCCCACGAGGCTTTCAAAACAGGGCTGTTCCACGTGCACACGTGGTGGGAGTCGATCCTCGGCTTGAACATCAAGGCAGTGCAGGGAAAACAGTTTCCTCTGGAATGGACTGACACATCTGGGGGACTCTTGGAATGGTGGCAAGACCCTGGCGTTCCTCCCCCCTTTGATGTGAAGAGCGCCTCCTCTTGAGATGCGACGGGAACGCCGGGAATTCTTTCCCTATGAAACAGGGAAAGGATCCCTCATCTCGAGCTAGGAGGCGGAAACGGGGCTCCCCAGGATGTGTGCGGGGCCCTCGTGCTTCCTCTGGAGTGGAGACGTGTATGTCGGGGAACTTCTGGATTTGCAGCAAGGGTGTGAAGGACCCTTTGGGAGTTCCAGTGGTTAGATGTTATTAGCCTCGAGAAGCCTCAGCGGAAATGGGCCTCATCTCGCCTGGAAGGCAAAACCTCCTGGATTTTCTCGAGTTGCGGCAGGTGCTCTCGACTTACGACGGGGACCTCAGGGACCCGCTTTGGTGGCCTCAGGAAAGGCCAGTCCCCATGCGAGTTCCTCGGGGGCCTCTCGGGATTCCTCTCCCGTCGATGCCGGGGCCTAAGACTTTGTGTGGAGTCGGGGCCGGAACCTGAGGATTCCTCTCCAGTGCTGACATGGATCTTGGGGTATTTCTGGAGTCTCCCCAGGGGAGTCAGTCCTCGTCTCGAATGCGGGCATGCACTTGCGCTTTCCTCCAGAGCGGTAGCAGCAGTGTCACGCAGTCCGCCGCGTGGATAAAAGGATCTATGGTTTTCCCTCGAGTCTTTCCCATGAGGCTTTCCCACGGGGCTTTCCCACAGGGCTGTCCCACGTGCACACTTGGTGGGAGTCGATCCTCGGCTTGAACGTCAAGGCAGTGCAGGGAAAACAGGTTCCTCTGGAATGGACTGACACATCTGGGGGACTCTTGGAATGGTGGCACGACACTGGAGTTCCTCTCGCCTTTCCTGTGGAGAGCGCCTCCTCTTGAGATGCGACGGGAACGCCGATGATTCTTTCCCTATGAAACAGGGAAAGGATCCCTCATATCGAGCTAGGAGGCGGAAACGGGGCTCCCCTGGATGTGTGCAGGACCCCACGTTCTTCCTCTCGAGTGGACACGGGTATGTCGGGGAACTTCTTGATTTGCAGCAAGGGTGTGAAGGACCCTTTGGAAGTTCCAGTGGTTAGATGTTATTAGCCTCGAGAAGCCTCAGTGGAAATGGGCCTCATCTCGCCTGGAGGGCAAAACCTCCTGGATTTTCTCGAGTTGAGGCAGGTGCTCTCAACTTACGATGGGGACCTCAGGGACCCGCTCTGGTGGCCTCAGGAAAGGCCAGTCCCCATGCGAGTTCCTCGGGGGCCTCTCGGGATTCCTCTCCCGTTGATGCCGGGGCCTAAGACCTTGTGTGGAGTCGGGGCCGGAACCTGAGGATTCCTCTCCAGTGCTGACATGGATCTTGGGGTACTTCTGGAGTCTCCCCAGGGGAGTCAGTCCTCGTCTCCAATGCGGGCATGCACTTGCGCTTTCCTCCAGAGCGGTAGCAGCAGTGTCACGCAGTCCGCCGCGTGGATCAAAGGATCTATGCTTTTCCCTCGAGTCTTTCCCACGAGGCTTTCCCACGAGGCTTTCCCACAGGGCTGTCCCACGTGCACACGTGGTGGGAGTCGATCCTCGGCTTGAACGTCAAGGCAGTGCAGGGAAAACAGGTTCCTCTGGAATGGACTGACACATCTGGGGCTCTCTTGGAATGGTGGCACGACCCTGGAGTTCCTCTCGCCTTTCCTGTGGAGAGCGCCTCCTCTTGAGATGCGACGGGAACGCCGGGAATTCTTTCCCTACGAAACTGGGAAAGGATCCCTCATCACGAGCTAGGAGGTGGAAACGGGGCTCCCCTGGATGTGTGCGGGACCCTCGTGCTTCCTCTCGAGTGGAGACGGGTGTGTCGGGGAACTTCTTGAGTTGCAGCAAGCGTGTGAAGGACCCTTTGGAAGTTCCAGTGGTTAGATGTGATTAGCCTCGAGAAGCCTCAGCGGAAATGGGCCTCATCTTGCCTGGAGGGCAAAACCTCCTGGAATTTCTCGAGGTGCGGCAGTTGCTCTCGACTTACGACAGGGACCTCGGGGACCCGCTCTGGTGGCCTCAGGAAAGGCCAGTCCCCATGCGAGTTCCTCGCGGGCCTCTCGGGATTTCTCTCCCGTCGATACCGGGGCCTAAGACCTTGTGTGGAGTCGGGGCCGGAACCTGAGGATTCCTCTCCAGTGCTGACATGGATCTTGGGGTACTTCTGGAGTCTCCCTAGGGGAGTCAGTCCTCGTCTCGAATTCGGGCATGCACTTGTGCTTTCCTCCAGTGCGGTAGCAGCAGTGTCAAGCAGTCCGCCGCGTGGATCAAAGGATCTATGGTTTTCCCTCGAGTCTTTCCCACGAGGCTTTCCCACGAGGATTTCCCACAGGGCTGTTCCACTTGCACACGTGGAGCGAGTCGATCCTCGGCTTGAACGTCAAGGGAGTGCAGGGAAAACAGATTCCTCTGGAATGGACTGACACATCTGGGGGACTCTTGGAATGGTGGCACGACCCTGGAGTTCCTCTCGCCTTTCCTGTGGAGAGCGTCTCCTCTTGAGATGCGGCGGGAACGCCGGGAATTCTTTCCCTACGAAACAGGGAAAGGATCCCTCATCTCGAGCTAGGCGGCGGAAACGGGGTTCCGCTGGATGTGTGCGCGACCCTCGTGCTTCCTCTCGAGAGGAGACGGGTATGTCGGGGAACTTCTTGAGTTGCAGCAAGGGTGTGATTGACCCTTTGGAAGTTCCAGTGGTTAGATGTGATTAGCCTCGAGAAGCCTCAGCGGAAATGGGCCTCATCTCGCCTGGAGGGCAAAACCTCCTGGAATATCTCGAGGTGCGGCAGGTGCTCTCGACTTACGATGGGGACCTCGGGGACCCGCTCTGGTGGCCTCAGGAAAGTCCAGTCCCCATGCGAGTTCCTCGCGGGCCTCTCGGGATTCCTCTCCCTTCGATGGCGGGGCCTAAGACCTTGTGTGGAGTCGGGGCCGGAACCTGAGGATTCCTCTCCAGTGCTGACATGGATCTTGGGGTACTTCTGGAGTCTCCCCAGGGGAGTCAGTCCTCGTCTCGAATGCGGGCATGCACTTGCGCTTTCCTCCAGAGTGGTAGCAGCAGTGTCAGGCAGTCCGCCGCGTGGATCAAAGGATCTATGGTTTTCCCTCGAGTCTTTCCCACGAGGCTTTCCCACGAGGCTTTCCCACAGGGCTGTCCCACTTGCACACGTGGAGGGAGTCGATCCTCGGCTTGAACGTCAAGGCAGTTCAGGGAAAACTGGTTCCTCAGGAATGGACTGACCCATCTGGGGGACTCTTGGAATGGTGGCACGACCCTGGAGTTCCTCTCGCCTTTCCTGTGGAGAGCGCCTCCTCTTGAGATGCGACGGGAACGCCGGGAATTCTTTCCCTAAGAAACAGGGAAAGGATCCCTCATCTCGAGCTAGGAGGCGGAAACGTGGCTCCCCTGGATGTGCGGGACGCTCGTGCTTCCTCTCGAGTGGAGACGGGTATGTCGGGGAACTTCTGGAGTTGCAGCAAGGGTGTGAAGGACACTTTGGAAGTTCCAGGGTTTAGACGTGATTAGCCTTGAGAAGCCTCAGCGGAAATGGGCCTCATCTCGCCTGGAGGGCAAAACCTCCTGGATTTTCTCGAGTTGCGGTAGGTGCTCTCGACTTATGACGGGGACCTCAGGGACCCGCTCTGGTGGCCTCAGGAAAGGCCAGTCCCCATGCGAGTTCGTCGGGGGCCTCTCGGGATTCCTCTCCCGTCGATGCCGGGGCCTAAGTCCTTGTGTGGAGTCGGGGCCGGAACCTGAGGATTCCTCTCCAGTGCTGACATGGATCTTGGGGGTACTTCTGGAGTCTCCCTAGGGGAGTCAGTCCTCGTCTCGAATGCGGGCATGCACTTGCGATTTCATCCAGAGCGGTAGCAGCAGTGTCACGCAGTCCGCCGCGTGGATCAATGGATCTATGGTTTTCCCTCGAGTCTTTCCCACGAGGCTTTCCCACGAGGCTTTCCCACAGGGCTGTCCCACGTGCACACGTTGTGGGAGTCGATCCTCGGCTTGAACGTCAAGGCAGTGCAGGGAAAACAGGTTCCTCTGGAAAGGACTGACACATCTGCTGGACTCTTGGAATGGTGGCACGACCCTGGGGTTCCTCTCGCCTTTCCTGTGGAGAGCGCCTCCTCTTGAGATGTGACGGGAACGCCGGGACTTCTTTCCCTACGAAACAGGGAAAGGATCCCTCATCTCGAGCTAGGAGGCGGAAACGGGGCTCACCTGGATGTGTGCTGGACCCTCGTGCTTCCTCTCGAGTGGAGACGGGTATGTCGGGGAACTTCTTGAGTTGCAGCAAGGGTGTGAAGGACCCTTTGGAAGTTCCAATGGTTAGATGTGATTAGCCTCGAGAAGCCTCAGCGTAAATGGGGCTCAACATGCCTGGAGGGCAAAACCTCCTGGAATTTCTCGAGGTGCGGCAGGTGCTCTCGACTTACGACGGGGACCTCGGGGACCCGCTCTGGTGGCCTCAGGAAAGGCCAGTCCCCATGCGAGTTCCTCGCCGGCCTCTCGGGATTCCTCTCCCGTCGATGCCGGCGCCTAAGACCTTGTGTGGAGTCGGGGCCGGAACCTGAGGATTCCTCTCCAGTGCTGACATGGATCTTGGGGTACTTCTGGAGTCTCCCCAGGGGACTCAGTCCTCGTCTCGAATGCGGGCATGCACTTGCGGTTTCCTGCAGAGCGGTAGCAGCAGTGTCACGCAGTCCGCCGCGTGGATCAAAGGATCTATGGTTTTCCCTCGAGTCTTTCCCACGAGGCTTTCCCACGAGGCTTTCCCACAGGGCTGTCCCACTTGCACACGTGGAGGGAGTCGATCCTCGGCTTGAACGTCAAGGGAGTGCAGGGAAAACAGATTCCTCTGGAATGGACTGACACATCTGGGGGACTCTTGGAATGGTTGCACGACCCTGGAGTTCCTCTCGCCTTTCCTGTGGAGAGCGCCTCCTCTTGAGATGCGACGGGAACGCCGGGAATTCTTTCCCTACGAAACAGGGAAAGGATCCCTCATCTCGAGCTAGGCGGCGGAAACGGGGCTCCCCTGGATGTGTGCGCGACCCACGTGCTTCCTCTCGAGTGGAGACGGGTATGTCGGGGAACTTCTGGACTTGCAGCAAGGGTGGGAAGGACCCTTTGGAAGTTCCAGTGGTTAGATGTGATTAGCCTTGAGAAGCCTCAGCGGAAATGGGCCTCATCTCGCCTGGAGGGCAAAACCTCCTGGAATTTCTCGAGTTGCGGCAGGTGCTCTCGACTTACGACGGGGACCTCGGGGACACGCTCTGGAGGCTGCAGGAAAGGCCAGTCCCTATGCGAGTTCCTCGGGGGCCTCTCGGGATTCCTCTCCCGTCGATGCCGGGGCCTAAAACCTTGTGTGCAGTCGGGGCCGGAACCTGAGGATTCCTCTCCAGTGCTGACATGGATCTTGGGGTACTTCTGGAGTCTCCGCAGGGGAGTCAGTCCTCGTCTCGAATGCGGGCATGCACTTGCCCTTTCCTCCAGAATGGTAGCAGCAGTGTCACGCAGTCCGCCACGTGGATCAAAGGATCTATGGTTTTCCCTCGAGTCTTTCCCACGAGGCTTTCCCACGAGGCTTTCCCACAGGGCTGTCCCACGTGCACACGTGGTGGGAGTCGATCCTCGGCTTGAACGTTAAGGCAGTGCATGGAAAACAGGTTCCTCTGGAATGGACTGACACATCTGGGGGACTCTTGGAATGGTGGCACGACCCCGGAGTTCCTCTCGCCTTTCCTGTGGAGAGCGCCTCCTCTTGAGATGCGACGGGAACGCTGGGAATTCTTTCCCTACGAAACAGGGAAAGGATCCCTCATCTCGAGCTAGGAGGCGGAAACGGGGCTCCTCTGGATGTGTGCGGGACCCTCGTGCTTCCTCTCGAGTTTAGACGGGTATGTCGGGGAACTTCTTGAGTTGCAGCAAGGGTGTGAAGGACCCTTTGGAAGTTCCAGTGGTTAGATGTGATTAGCCTCGAGAAGCCTCAGCGGAAATGGCCCTCATCTCGCCTGGAGGGCAAGACCTCCTGGATTTTCTCGAGTTGCGGCAGGTGCTCTCGACTTACGACGGGTACCTCGGGACCCGCTCTAGTGGCCTCAGGAAAGGCCAGTCCCCATGCGAGTTCCTCGGGGGCCTCTCGGGATTCCTCTCCCGTCGATGCCGGGGCCTAAGACCTTGTGTGGAGTCGGGGCCGGAACCTGAGGATTCCTCTCCAGTGCTGACATGGATCTTGGGGTACTTCTGGAGTCTCCCCAGGGGAGTCAGTCCTCGTCTCGAATGCGGGCATGCACTTGCGCTTTCCTCCAGAGCGGTAGCAGCAGTGTCACGCAGTCCGCCGCGTGGATCAAAGGATCTATGGTTTTCCCTCGAGTCTTTCCCAAGAGGCTTTCCCACGAGGCTTTCCCACAGGGCTGCCCCACGTGCACAAGTGGTGGGAGTCGATCCTCGGCTTGAACGTCAAGGCAGTGCAGGGAAAACAGGTTCCTCTGGAAAGGACTGACACATCTGGGGGACTCTTGGAATGGTGGCACGACCCTGGAGTTCCTCTCGCCTTTCCTGTGGAGAGCGCATCCTCTTGAGATGCGACGGGAACGCCGGGAATCTTTCCCTACGAAACAGGGAAAGGATCCGTCATCTCGAGCTAGGAGGCGGAAACGGGGCTCCCCTGGATGTGTGCGGGTCCCCACGTGCTTCCTCTCGAGTGGAGACGGGTATGTCGGGGAACTTCTTGAGTTGCAGCAAGGGTGTGAAGGACCCTTTGGAATTTCCAGTAGTTAGACGTGATTGGCCTCGAGAAGCCTCAGCGGAAATGGGCCTCATCTCGCCTGGAGGGCAAAACCTCCTGGATTTTCTCGAGTTGCTGCAGGTGCTCTCGACTTACGACGGGGACCTCAGGGACCCGCTGTGGTGGCCTCAGGAAAGGCCAGTCCCCATGCGAGTTCCACGGGGGCCTCTCGGGATTCCTCTACCGTCGATGCCGGGGCCTAAGACCATGTGTGGAGTCGGGGCCGGAACCTGAGGATTCCTCTCCAGTGCTGACATGGATCTAGGGGTACTTCTGGAGTCTCCCCAGGGGAGTCAGTCCTCGTCTCGAATGCGGGCATGCACTTGCGCTTTCCTCCAGAGCGGTAGAAGCAGTGTCACGCAGTCCGCCGCGTGGATCAAAGGATATATGGTTTCCCCTCGAGTCTTTCCCACGAGGCTTTCCCACGAGGCTTTCCCATAGGGCTGTCCCACGTGCACACGTGGTGGGATTCGATCCTCGGCTTGAACGTCAAGGCAGTGCAGGGAAAACAGGTTCCTCTGGAATGGACTGACACATCTGGGGGACTCTTGGAATGGTGGCATGACCCTGGAGTTCCTCTCGCCTTTCCTGTGGAGCGCCTCCTCTTGAGATGCGACGGGAACGCCGGGAATTCTTTCCCTACGAAACAGGGAAAGGATCCCTCATCTCGAGCTAGGCGGCGGAAACGGGGCTCCCCTGGATGTGTTCGGGAACCCACGTGCTTCCTCTCGAGTGGAGACGGGTATGTCGCGGAACTTCTTGAGTTGAAGCAAGGGTGTGAAGGACCCTTTGGAAGTTCCAGTGGTTAGATGTGATTGGCCTCGAGAAGCCTCAGCGGAAATGGCCCTCATCTCCCCTGGAGGGCAAAACCTCCTGGATTTTCTCGAGTTGCGGCAGGTGCTCTCGACTTACGACGGGGACCTCAGGGACCCGCTCTGGTGGCCTCAGGAAAGGCCAGTCCCCATGCGAGTTCCTCGGGGGCCTCTCGGGATTCCTCTCCCGTGGATGCCGGGGCCTAAGACCTTGTGTGGAGTCGGGGCCGGAACCTGAGGATTCCTCTCCAGTGCTGACATGGATCTTGGGGAACTTCTGGAGTCTCCCCAGGGGAGTCAGTCCTCGTCTCGAATGCGGGCATGCACTTGCGCTTTCATCCAGAGCGGTAGCAGCAGTGTCACGCAGTCCGCCGCGTGGATCAAAGGATCTATGGTTTTCCCTCGAGTCTTTCCCACAATGCTTTCCCACGAGGCTTTCCCACAGGGCTGTCCCACGTGCACACGTGGTGGGAGTCGATCCTCGGCTTGAACGTCAAGGCAGTGCAGGGAAAACAGGTTCCTCTGTAATGGACTGACACATGTGGGGGTCTCTTGAAATGGTGGCACGACTCTGGAGATCCTCTCGCCATTCCTGTGGAGAGCGCCTCCTCTTGAGATGCGACGGGAATGCCGGGAATTCTTTCCCTACGAAACAGGGAAAGGATCCCTCATCTCGAGCTAGGAGGCGGAAACGGGGCACCCCTGGATGTGTGCTGGACCCCACGTGCTTCCTCTCGAGTGGAGACGGGTATGTCGGGGAACTTCTTGAGTTGCAGCAAGGGTGTGAAGGACCCTTTGGAAGTTCCAGTGGTTAGACGTGATTAGCCTTGAGAAGCCTGAGCGGAAATGGGCCTCATCTCGCCTGGAGGGCAAAACCTCCTGGATTTTCTCGAGTTGCGGCAGGTGCTCTCGACTTACGACGGGGACCTCAGGGACCCGCTCTGGTGGCCTCAGGAAAGGCCAGTCCCCATGCGAGTTCCTCGGGGGCCTCTCGGGATTCCTCTCCCGTCGATGCCGGGGCCTAAGACCTTGTGTGGAGTCGGGGCCGGAACATGAGGATTCCTCTCCAGTGCTGACATGGATCTTGGGGTACTTCTGGAGTCTCCCCAGGGGAGTCAGTCCTCGTCTCGAATGCGGGCATGCACTTGCGCTTTCCTCCAGAGCGGTAGCAGCAGTGTCACGCAGTCCGCCGCGTGGATCAAAGGATCTATGTTTTTCCCTCGAGTCTTTCCCACGATTCTTTCCCACGAGGCTTTCCCACAGGGCCGTCCCACGTGCACACGTGGTGGGAGTCGATCCTCGGCTTGAACGTCAAGGCAGGGCATGGAAAACAGGTTCCTCTGGAATGGACTGACACATCTGGGGGACTCTTGGAATGGTGGCACGACCCTGGAGTTCCTCTCGCCTTACCTGTGGAGAGCGCCTCCTCTTGAGATGAGACGGGAACGCCGGGAATTCTTTCCCTACGAAACAGGGAAAGGATCCCTCATCTCGAGCTAGGAGGCGGAAACGGGGCTCACCTGGATGTGTGCTGGACCCTCGTGCTTCCTCTCGAGTGGAGACGGGTATGTCGGGGAACTTCTTGAGTTGCAGCAAGGGTGTGAAGGACCCTTTGGAAGTTCCAATGGTTAGATGTGATTAGCCTCGAGAAGCCTCAGCGTAAATGGGGCTCAACATGCCTGGAGGGCAAAACCTCCTGGAATTTCTCGAGGTGCGGCAGGTGCTCTCGACTTACGACGGGGACCTCGGGGACCCGCTCTGGTGGCCTCAGGAAAGGCCAGTCCCCATGCGAGTTCCTCGCCGGCCTCTCGGGATTCCTCTCCCGTCGATGCCGGCGCCTAAGACCTTGTGTGGAGTCGGGGCCGGAACCTGAGGATTCCTCTCCAGTGCTGACATGGATCTTGGGGTACTTCTGGAGTCTCCCCAGGGGACTCAGTCCTCGTCTCGAATGCGGGCATGCACTTGCGGTTTCCTGCAGAGCGGTAGCAGCAGTGTCACGCAGTCCGCCGCGTGGATCAAAGGATCTATGGTTTTCCCTCGAGTCTTTCCCACGAGGCTTTCCCACGAGGCTTTCCCACAGGGCTGTCCCACTTGCACACGTGGAGGGAGTCGATCCTCGGCTTGAACGTCAAGGGAGTGCAGGGAAAACAGATTCCTCTGGAATGGACTGACACATCTGGGGGACTCTTGGAATGGTGGCACGACCCTGGAGTTCCTCTCGCCTTTCCTGTGGAGAGCGCCTCCTCTTGAGATGCGACGGGAACGCCGGGAATTCTTTCCCTACGAAACAGGGAAAGGATGCCTCATCTCGAGCTAGGCGGCGGAAACGGGGCTCCGCTGGATGTGTGCGCGACCCACGTGCTTCCTCTCGAGTGGAGACGGGTATGTCGGGGAACTTCTGGACTTGCAGCAAGGGTGGGAAGGACCCTTTGGAAGTTCCAGTGGTTAGATGTGATTAGCCTTGAGAAGCCTCAGCGGAAATGGGCCTCATCTCGCCTGGAGGGCAAAGCCTCCTGGAATTTCTCGAGTTGCGGCAGGTGCTCTCGACTTACGACGGGGACCTCGGGGACACGCTCTGGAGGCTGCAGGAAAGGCCAGTCCCCATGCGAGTTCCTCGGGGGCCTCTCGGGATTCCTCTCCCGTCGATGCCGGTGCCTAAAACCTTGTGTGCAGTCGGGGCCGGAACCTGAGGATTCCTCTCCAGTGCTGACATGGATCTTGGGGTACTTCTGGAGTCTCCGCAGGGGAGTCAGTCCTCGTCTCGAATGCGGGCATGCACTTGCCCTTTCCTCCAGAACGGTAGCAGCAGTGTCACGCAGTCCGCCACGTGGATCAAAGGATCTATGGTTTTCCCTCGAGTCTTTCCCACGAGGCTTTCCCACGAGGCTTTCCCACAGGGCTGTCCCACGTGCACACGTGGTGGGAGTCGATCCTCGGCTTGAACGTCAAGGCAGTGCATGGAAAACAGGTTCCTCTGGAATGGACTGACACATCTGGGGGACTCTTGGAATGGTGGCACGACCCCGGAGTTCCTCTCGCCTTTCCTGTGGAGAGCGCCTCCTCTTGAGATGCGACGGGAACGCTGGGAATTCTTTCCCTACGAAACAGGGAAAGGATCCCTCATCTCGAGCTAGGAGGCGGAAACGGGGCTCCCCTGGATGTGTGCGGGACCCTCATGCTTCCTCTCGAGTGGAGACGTGTATGTCGGGGAACTTCTTGAGTTGCAGCAAGGGTGTGAAGGACCCTTTGGAAGTTCCAGTGGTTAGATGTGATTAGCCTCGAGAAGCCTCAGCGGAAATGGGCCTCATCTCGCCTGGAGGGCAAGACCTCCTGGATTTTCTCGAGTTGCGGCAGGTGCTCTCGACTTACGACGGGTACCTCGGGACCCGCTCTAGTGGCCTCAGGAAAGGCCAGTCCCCATGCGAGTTCCTCGGGGGCCTCTCGGGATTCCTCTCCCGTCGATGCCGGGGCCTAAGACCTTGTGTGGAGTCGGGGCCGGAACCTGAGGATTCCTCTCCAGTGCTGACATGGATCTTGGGGTACTTCTGGAGTCTCCCCAGGGGAGTCAGTCCTCGTCTCGAATGCGGGCATGCACTTGCGCTTTCCTCCAGAGCGGTAGCAGCAGTGTCACGCAGTCCGCCGCGTGGATCAAAGGATCTATGGTTTTCCCTCGAGTCTTTCCCAAGAGGCTTTCCCACGAGGCTTTCCCACAGGGCTGCCCCACGTGCACAAGTGGTGGGAGTCGATCCTCGGCTTGAACGTCAAGGCAGTGCAGGGAAAACAGGTTCCTCTGGAAAGGACTGACACATCTGGGGGACTCTTGGAATGGTGGCACGACCCTGGAGTTCCTCTAGCCTTTCCTGTGGAGAGCGCACCCTCTTGAGATGCGACGGGAACGCCGGGAATCTTTCCCTACGAAACAGGGAAAGGATCCGTCATCTCGAGCTAGGAGGCGGAAACGGGGCTCCCCTGGATGTGTGCGGGTCCCCACGTGCTTCCTTTCGAGTGGAGACGGGTATGTCGGGGAACTTCTTGAGTTGCAGCAAGGGTGTGAAAGACCCTTTGGAATTTCCAGTGGTTAGACGTGATTGGCCTCGAGAAGCCTCAGCGGAAATGGGCCTCATCTCGCCTGGAGGGCAAAACCTCCTGGATTTTCTCGAGTTGCTGCAGGTGCTCTCGACTTACGACGGGGACCTCAGGGACCCGCTGTGGTGGCCTCAGGAAAGGCCAGTCCCCATGCGAGTTCCACGGGGGCCTCTCGGGATTCCTCTACCGTCGATGCCGGGGCCTAAGACCATGTGTGGAGTCGGGGCCGGAACCTGAGGATTCCTCTCCAGTGCTGACATGGATCTAGGGGTACTTCTGGAGTCTCCCCAGGGGAGTCAGTCCTCGTCTCGAATGCGGGCATGCACTTGCGCTTTCCTCCAGAGCGGTAGAAGCAGTGTCACGCAGTCCGCCTCGTGGATCAAAGGATATATGGTTTCCCCTCGAGTCTTTCCCACGAGGCTTTCCCACGAGGCTTTCCCATAGGGCTGTCCCACGTGCACACGTGGTGGGATTCGATCCTCGGCTTGAACGTCAAGGCAGTGCAGGGAAAACAGGTTCCTCTGGAATGGACTGACACATCTGGGGGACTCTTGGAATGGTGGCATGACCCTGGAGTTCCTCTCGCCTTTCCTGTGGAGCGCCTCCTCTTGAGATGCGACGGGAACGCCGGGAATTCTTTCCCTACGAAACAGGGAAAGGATCCCTCATCTCGAGCTAGGCGGCGGAAACGGGGCTCCCCTGGATGTGTTCGGGAACCCACGTGCTTCCTCTCGAGTGGAGACGGGTATGTCGGGGAACTTCTTGAGTTGCAGCAAGGGTGTGAAGGACCCTTTGGAAGTTCCAGTGGTTAGACGTGATTAGCCTTGAGAAGCCTGAGCGGAAATGGGCCTCATCTCGCCTGGAGGGCAAAACCTCCTGGATTTTCTCGAGTTGCGGCAGGTGCTCTCGACTTACGACGGGGACCTCAGGGACCCGCTCTGGTGGCCTCAGGAAAGGCCTGTCCCCATGCGAGTTCCTCGGGGGCCTCTCGGGATTCCTCTCCCGTCGATGCCGGGGCCTAAGACCTTGTGTGGAGTCGGGGCCGGAACCTGAGGATTCCTCTCCAGTGCTGACATGGATCTTGGGGTACTTCTGGAGTCTCCCCAGGGGAGTCAGTCCTCGTCTCGAATGCGGGCATGCAATTGCGCTTTCCTCCAGAGCGGTAGCAGCATTGTCACGCAGTCCGCCGCGTGGATCAAAGGATCTATGGTTTTCCCTCGAGTCTTTCCCACGATTCTTTCCCACGAGGCTTTCCCACAGGGCTGTCCCACGTGCGCACGTGGTGGGAGTCGATCCTCGGCTTGAACGTCAAGGCAGTGCATGGAAAACAGGTTCCTCTGGAATGGACTGACACATCTGGGGGACTCTTGGAATGGTGGCACGACCCTGGAGTTCCTCTCGCCTTACCTGTGGAGAGCGCCTCCTCTTGAGATGCGACGGGAACACCGGGAATTCTTTCCCTACGAAACAGGGAAAGGATCCCTCATCTCGAGCTAGGAGGCGGAAACGGGGCTCCCCTGGATGTGTGCGGGACACTCGTGCTGCCTCTCGAGTGGAGACAGGTATGTCGGGGAACCTCTTGAGTTGCAGCAAGGGTGTGAAGATCCCTTTGGAAGTTCCAGTGATTAGATATGATTAGCCTCGAGAAGCCTCAGCGGAAATGGGCCTCATCTCGCCTGGAGGGCAAAACCTCCTGGATTTTCTCGAGTTGCTGCAGGTGCTCTCAACTTACGACGGGGACCTCAGGGACCCGCTGTGGTGGCCTCAGGAAAGGCCAATCCCCATGCGAGTTCCACGGTGGCCTCTCGGGATTCCTCTACCGTCGATGCCGGGGCCTAAGACCATGTGTGGAGTCGGGGCCGGAACCTGAGGATTCTTCTCCAGTGCTGACTTGGACCTTGGGGTACTTCTGGAGTCTCCCCAGGGGAGTCAGTCCTCGTCTCGAATGCGGGAATGCACTTGCGCTTTCCTCCAGAGCGGTAGCAGCAGAGTCACGCAGTCCGCCGCGTGGATCAAAGGATCTATGGTTTCCCCTCGAGTCTTTCCCACGAGGCTTTCCCTCGAGGCTTTCCCACGAGGCTTTCCCACAGGGCTGTCCCACGTGCACACGTGATGGGAGTCGATCCTCGGCTTGAACGTCAAGGCAGTGCAGGGAAAACAGGCTCCTCTGTAATGGACTGACACATCTGGGGGTCTCTTGGAATGGTGGCACGACTCTGGAGATCCTCTCCCCTTTCCTGTTGAGAGCGCCTCCTCTTGAGATGCGACGGAAACGCCGGGAATTCTTTCCCTACGGAACAGGGAAAGGATCCCTCATCTCGAGCTACGAGGCGGAAACGGGGCTCCCCTGGATGTGTGCGGGAACCTCGTGCTTCCTCTCGAGTGGAGACGGGTATGTCGGGGAACTTCTTGAGTTGCAGCAAGGGTGTGAAGGACCCTTTGGAAGTTCCAGTGGTTAGATGTGATTAGCCTCGAGAAGCCTCAGCGGAAATGGGCCTCATCTCGCCTGGAGGGCAAAACCTCCTGGAATTTCTCGAGTTGCGGCAGGTGCTCTCGACTTACGACGCGGACCTCAGGGACCCGCTCTGGTGGCCTCCGGAAAGGCCAGTCCCCATGCGAGTTCCTCGGGGGCCTCTCGGGATTCCTCTCCCGTCGATGCCGGGGCCTAAGACCTTGTGTGGAGTCGGGGCCGGAACCTGAGGATTCCTCTCCAGTGCTGACATGGATCTTGGGCTACTTCTGGAGTCTCCCCAGGGGAGTCAGTCCTCGTCTCGAATGCGGGCATGCACTTGCGCTTTCCTCCAGAGCGGTCGCAGCAGTGTTACGCAGTCCGCCGCGTGGATCAAAGGATATATGGTTTCCCCTCGAGTCTTTCCCTCGAGGCTTTCCCACGAGGCTTTCCCACGAGGCTTTCACACAGGGCTGTCCCATGTGCACACGTGGTGGGAGTCGATCCTCGGCTTGAACGTCAAGGCAGTGCAGGGAAAACAGGTTCCTCTGGAATGGACTGACACATCTGGGGGACTCTTGGAATGGTGGCATGACCCTGGAGTTCCTCTCGCCTTTCCTGGGGAGCGCCTCCTCTTGAGATGCGACGGGAACGCCGGGAATTCTTTCCCTACGAAACAGGGAAAGGATCCCTCATCTCGAGCTAGGAGGCGGAAACGGGGCTCCCCTGGATGTGTGCGGGAACCCACGTGCTTCCTCTCGAGTGGAGACGGGTATGTCGCGGAACTTCTTGAGTTGAAGCAAGGGTGTGAAGGACCCTTTGGAAGTTCCAGTGGTTAGATGTGATTGGCCTCGAGAAGCCTCAGCGGAAATGGGCCTCATCTCCCCTGGAGGGCAAAACCTCCTGGATTTTCTCGAGTTGCGGCAGGTGCTCTCGACTTACGACGGGGACCTCAGGGACCCGCTCTGGTGGCCTCAGGAAAGGCCAGTCCCCATGCGAGTTCCACGGGGGCCTCTCGGGATTCCTCTCCCGTCGATGCCGGGGCCTAAGACCTTGTGTGGAGTCGGGGCCGGAACCTGAGGATTCCTCTCCAGTGCTGACATGGATCTTGGGGTACTTCTGGAGTCTCCCCAGGGGAGTCAGTCCTCGTCTCGAATGCGGCATGCACTTGCGCTTTCCTCCAGAGCGGTAGCAGCAGTGTCACGCAGTCCGCCGCGTGGATCAAAGGATCTATGGTTTTCCCTCGAGTCTTTCCCACGAGGCTTTCCCACGAGGCTTTTCCACAGGGATGTCCCACGTGCACACGTGGTGGGAGTCGATCCTCGGCTTGAACGTCAAGGCAGTGCAGGGAAAACAGGTTCCTCTGGAATGGACTGACACATCTGGGGGACTCATGGAATGGTGGCACGACCCTGGAGTTCCTCTCGCCTTTCCTGTGGAGAGCGCCTCCTCTTGAGATGCGACGGAAACGCCGGGAATTCTTTCGCTACGAAACAGGGAAAGGATCCCTCATCTCGAGCTAGGAGGCGGAAGCGGGGCTCCCCTGGATGTGTACGGGACCCCACGTTCTTCCTCTCGAGTGGAGACGGGTATGTCGCGGAACTGCTTGAGTTGCAGCAAGGGTGTGAAGGACCCTTTGGAAGTTCCAGTGTTTAGATGTGATTAGCCTCGAGAAGCCTCAGCGGAAATGGGCCTCATCTCGCCTGGAGGGCAAAACCTCCTTGGTTTTCTCGAGTTGCTTCAGGTGCTCTCGACTTACGACGGGGACTTCAGGGACCCGCTCTGGTGGCCTCAGGAAAGGCCAGTCCCCATGCGAGTTCCTCGGGGGCCTCTCGGGATTCCTCTCCTGTCGATGCCTTGGCCTAAGACCTTGTGTGGAGTCGGGGCCGGAACCTGAGGATTCCTCTCCAGTGCTGACATGGATCTTGGGGTACTTCTGGAGTCTCCCCAGGGGAGTCAGTCCTCGTCTCGAATGCGGGCATGCACTTGCGCTTTCCTCCAGAGCGGTAGCAGCAGTGTCACGCAGTCCGCCGCGTGGATCAAAGGATCTATGGTTTTCCGTCGAGTCTTTCCCACGAGGCTTTCCCACGAGGCTTTCCCACAGGGCTGTCCCACGTGCACACGTGGTGGGAGTCGATCCTCGGCTTGAACGTCAAGGCAGTACAGGGAAAAGAGGTTCCTCTGGAATAGACTGACACATCTGGGGTCTCTTGGAATGGTGGCACGACCCTGAAGTTCCTCTCGCCTTTCCTTTGGAGAGCGCCTCCTCTTGAGATGCGAAGGGTACGCCGGGAATTCTTTCCCTACGAAACAGGGAAAGGTTCCCTCATTTCGAGCTACGAGGCGGAAAAGGGGCTCCTCTGGATGTGTGCGGAACCCTCGTGCTTCCTCTCGAGTTTAGACGGGTATGTCGGGGAACTTCTTGAGTTGCAGCAAGGGTGTGAAGGACCCTTTGGAAGTTCCAGTGGTTAGATGTGATTAGCCTCGAGAAGCCTCAGCGGAAATGGCCCTCATCTCGCCTGGAGGGCAAAACCTCCTGGATTTTCTCGAGTTGCGGCAGGTGCTCTCGACTTACGACGGGACCTCAGGGACCCGCTCTGGTGGCCTCAGGAAAGGCCAGTCCCCATGCGAGTTCCTCGGGGGCCTCTCGGGATTCCTCTCCCGTCGATGCTGGGGCCTAAGACCTTGTGTGGAGTCGGGGCCGGAACCTGAGGATTCCTCTCCAGTGCTGACATGGATCTTTGGGTTCTTCTGGAGTCTCCCCAGGGGAGTCAGTCCTCGTCTCGAATGCGGGCATGCACTTGCGCTTTCCTCCAGAGCGGTAGCAGCAGTGTCACGCAGTCCGCCGCGTGGATCAAAGGATCTATGGTTTTCCCTCGAGTCTTTCCCACGAGGCTTTTCCACGAGGCTTTCCCACAGGGCTGTCCCACGTGCACACGTTGTGGGAGTCGATCCTCGGCTTGAACGTCAAGGCAGTGCAGGGAAAACAGATTCCTTAGTAATGGACTGACACATCTGGGGGTCTCGTGGAATGCTGGCACGACCCTGGAGTTCCTCTCCCCTTTCCTGTGGAGAGCGCCTCCTCTTGAGATGCGACGGGAACGCCGGGAATTCTTTCCCTACGAAACAGGGAAAGGATCCCTCATTTCGAGCTAGGAGGCGGAAACGGGGCTCCCCTGGATGTGTGCGGGACCCCACGTGATTCCTCTCGAGTGGAGACGGGTATGTCGGGGAACTTCTTGAGTTGCAGCAATGGTGTGAAGGACCCTTTGGAAGTTCCAGTGGTTAGATGTGATTAGCCTCGAGAAGCCTCAGCGGAAATGGCCCTCATCTCGCCTGGAGGGCAAAACCTCCTGGATTTTCTCGAGTTGCGGCAGGTGCTCTCGACTTACGACGGGGACCTCAGGGACCCGCTCTGGTGGCCTCAGGAAAGGCCAGTCCCCATGCGAGTTCCTCGGGGGCCTCTCGGGATTCCTCTCCCGTCGATGCCGGGGCCTAAGACCTTGTGTGGAGTCGGGGCCGGAACCTGAGGATTCCTCTCCAGTGCTGACATGGATCTTGGGGTACTTCTGGAGTCTCCCCAGGGGAGTCAGTCCTCGTCTCGAATGCGGGCATGCACTTGCGCTTTCCTCCAGAGCGGTAGCAGCAGTGTCACGCAGTCCGCTGCATGGATCAAAGGATCTAAGGTTTTCCCTCGAGTCTTTCCCACGAGGTTTTCCCTGAGGCTTTTCCACAGGGATGTCCCACGTGCACACGTGGTGGGAGTCGATCCTCGGCTTGAACGTCAAGGCAGTACAGGGAAAAGAGGTTCCTCTGAAATGGACTGACACATCTGGGGTCTCTTGGAATGGTAGCACGACCCTGGAGTTCCTCTCGCCTTTCCTGTGGAGAGCGCCTCCTCTTGAGATGCGACGGGAACGCCGGGAATTCTTTCCCTACGAAACAGGGAAAGGATCACTCTTTTCGAGCTAGGACGCGGAAACGGGCTCCTCTGGATGTGTGCGGGACCCTCGTGCTTCCTCTCGAGTGGAGACGGGTATTTTGGGGAACTTCTTGAGTTGCAGCAAGGGTGTGAAGGACCCTTTGGAATTCCCAGTGGTTAGATGTGATTAGCCTCGAGAAGGCTCAGCGGAAATGGGCCTCATCTCGCCTGGAGGGCAAAACTTCCTGGATTTTCTCGAGTTGCTGCAGGTGCTCTCAACTTACGACGGGGACCTCAGGGACCCGCTCTGGTGGCCTCAGGAAAGGCCAGTCCCCAGGCGAGTTCCTCGGGGGCCTCTTGGGATTCCTCTCCCTTCGATGCCGGGGCCTAAGACCTTGTGTGGAGTCGGGGCCGGAACCTGAGGATTCCTCTCCAGTGCTGACATGGATCTTGGGGTACTTCTGGAGTCTCCCCAGGGGAGTCAGTCCTCGTCTCGAATGCGGGCATGCACTTGCGCTTTCCTCCAGAGCGGTAGCAGCAGTGTCACGCAGTCCGCCGCGTGGATCAACGGATCTATGGTTTTCCCTCGAGTCTTTCCCACGAGGCTGTCCCACGAGGCTTTCCCACAGGGCTGTCCCACGTGCACACGTGGTGGGAGTCGATCCTCGGCTTGAACGTCAAGGCAGTTCAGGGAAAACAGGTTCCTCTGGAATGGACTGACAAATCTGGGGGACTCTTGGAATGGTGGCACGACCCTGGAGTTCCTCTCCCCTTTCCTGTGGAGAGCGCCTCCTCTTGAGATGCGACGGGAACGCCGGGAATTCTTTCCCTACGAAACAGGGATAGGATCCCTCATCTCGAACTAGGAGGCGGAAACGGGGCTCCCCTGGATGTGTGCGGGACCCCACGTGCTTCCTCTCGAGTGGAGACGGGTATGTCGGGGAACTTCTTGAGTTGCAGCAAGGGTGTGAAGGACCCTTTGGAAGTTCCAGTGGTTAGATGTGATTAGCCTCGAGAATCTTCAGCGGAAATGGGCCTCATCTCGCCTGGAGGGCAAAACCTCCTGGATGTTATCGAGTTGCGGCAGGTGCTCTCGACATACGACAGGGACCTCAGAGACCCGCTCTGGTGGCCTCAGGAAAGGCCAGTCCCCATGCGAGTTCCTCGGGGGCCTCTCGGGATTCCTCTCCCGTCGATGCCGGGGCCTAAGACCTTGTGTGGAGTCGGGGCCGGAACCTGAGGATTCCTCTCCAGTGCTGACATGGATCTTGGGGTACTTCTGGAGTCTCCCCAGGGGAGTCAGTCCTCGTCTCGAATGCGGGCATGCACTTGCGCTTTCCTCCAGAGCGGTAGCAGCAGTGTCACGCAGTCCGCCGCGTGGATCAAAGGATCTATGGTTTTCCGTTGAGTCTTTCCCACGAGGCTTTCCCACGAGGCTTTCCCACAGGGCTGTCCCACGTGAACACGTTGTGGGAGTCGATCCTCGGCTTGAACGTCAAGGCAGTGCAGGGAAAACAGGTTCCTCTGTAATGGACTGACACATCTGGGGACTCGTGGAATGGTGGCACGACCCTGGAGTTCCTCTCGCCTTTACTGTGAAGAGCGCCTCCTCTTGAGATGCGACGGGAACGCCGGGAATTCTTTCCCTACGAAACAGGGAAATGATCCCTCATCTCGAGCTAGGAGGCGGATACGGGGCTCCCCTGGATGTGTGCGGGACCCTCGTGCTTCCTCTCGAGTGGAGACGGGTATGTCGCGGAACTTCTTGAGTTGCAGCAAGGGTGTGAAGGACCCTTTGAAAGTTCCAGTGGTTAGATGTGATTAGCCTCGAGAAGCCTCAGCGGAAATGGGCCTCATCTCGCCTGGAGGGCAAAACCTCCTGGATTTTTCGAGTTGCGGCAGGTGCTCTCGACTTACGATGGGGACCTCAGGGACCCGCTCTGGTGGACTCAGGAAAGGCCAGTCCCCATGCGAGTTCCTCGGGGGCCTCTCGGGATTCCTCTCCCGTCGATGCCGGGGCCTAAGACCTTGTGTGGATTCGGGGCCGGAACCTGAGGATTCCTCTCCAGTGCTGACATGGATCTTGGGGTACTTCTGGAGTCTCCCCAGGGGAGTCAGTCCTCGTCTCGAATGCGGGCATGCACTTGCGCTTTCCTCCAGAGCGGAAGCAGCAGTGTCACGCAGTCCGCCGCGTGGATCAAAGGATCTATGGTTTTCCCTCGAGTCTTTCCCACGAGGCTGTCCCACGAGGCTTTCCCACAGGGCTGTCCCACGTGCACACGTGGTAGGAGTCGATCCTCGGCTTGAACGACAAGGCAGTGCAGGGAAAACAGGTTCCTCTGTAATGGAATGACACATCTGGGGGACTCGTGGAATGGTGGCACGACCCTGGAGTTCCTCTCACCTTTCCTGTGGAGAGCGCCTCCTCTTGAGATGCGACGGGAACGCCGGGAATTCTTTCCCTACGAAACAGGGAAAGGATCCCTGATCTCGAGCTAGGAGGTGGAAACGGGGCTCCCCTGGAAGTGTGCGGGACCCCACGTGCTTCCTCTCGAGTGGAGACGGGTATGTCGGGGAACTTCTTGAGTTGCAGCAAGGGTGTGAAGGACCCTTTGGAAGTTCCAGTGGTTAGATGTGATTAGCCTCGAGAAGCCTCAGCGGAAATGGGCCTTATCTCGCCTGAAGGGCAATACCTCCTGGATTTTCTCGAGTTGCGGCAGGTGCTCTCGACTTACTACGGGGACCTCATGGACCCGCTCTGGTGGCCTCAGGAAAGGCCAGTCCCCATGCGAGTTCCTCGCGGGCCTCTCGGGATTCCTCTCCCGTCGATGCCGGGGCCTAAGACCTTGTGTGGAGTCGGGGCCGGAACCTGAGGATTCCTCTCCAGTGCTGACATGGATCTTGGGGTACTTCTGGAGTCTCCCCAGGGGAGTCAGTCCTCGTCTCGCATGCGGGAATGCACTTGCGCTTTCCTCCAGAGCGGTAGCAGCAGTGTCACGCAGTCCGATGCGTGGATAAAAGGATCTATGGTTTTCCCTCGAGTCTTTCCCAGGAGTCTTTCCCACGAGGCTTTCCCACAGGGCTGTCCCACGTGCACACGTGGTGGGAGTCGATCCTCGGCTTGAACGTCAAGGCAGTGCAGGGAAAATAGGTTCCTCTGGAATGGACTGATCCATCTGGGGGACACTTGGAATGGTGGCACGACCCTGGAGTTCCTCTCGACTTTCCTGTGGAGAGCGCCTCCTCTTGAGATGCGACGGGAACGCCGGGAATTCTTTCCCTACTAAACAGGGAAAGGATCCCTCATCTCGAGCTAGGAGGCAGAAACGGGGCTCCCCTGGATGTGTACGGGACCCCACGTGCTTCCTCTCGAGTGGAGACGGGTATGTCGCGGAACTGCTTGAGTTGCAGCAAGGGTGTGAAGGACCCTGTGGAAGTTCCAGTGGTGAGATGTGATTAGCCTCGAGAAGCCTCAGTGGAAATGGGCCTCATCTCGCCTGGAGGGCAAAACCTCCTGGATTTTCTCGAGTGGCAGCAGGTGCTCTCGACTTACGCCGGGGACCTCAGGGACCCGCTCTGGTGGCCTCAGGAAAGGCCAGTCCCCATGCGAGTTCCTCGGGGGCCTCTCGGGATTCCTCTCCCGTCGATGCCAGGGCCTAAGACCTTGTGTGGAGTCGGGGCCGGAACGTGAGGATTCCTCTGCAGTGCTGACATGGATCTTGGGGTACTTCTGGAGTCTCCCCAGGGGAGTCAGTCCTCGTCTCGAATGCGGGCATGCACTTGCGCTTTCCTCCAGAGCGGTAGCAGCAGTGTCACGCAGTCCGCCGCATGGATCAAAGGATCTATGGTTTTCTCTCTAGTCTTTTCCTCGAGGCTTTCCCACGAGGCTTTCCTACAGGGGTGTCCCACGTGTACACGTGGTGGGAGTCGATCCGCGGCTTGAACGTCAAGGCAGTGCAGGTCAAACAGGTTCCTCTGGAATGGACTGACACATCTGGGGGACTCTTGGAATGGTGGCACGACCCTGGAGTTCCTCTCGCCTTTCCTGTGGAGAGCGCCTCCTCTTGAGATGCGACGGAAACGCCGGGAATTCTTTCGCTACGAAACAGGGAAAGGATCCCTCATCTCGAGCTAGGAGGCGGAAGCGGGGCTCCCCTGGATGTGTGCGGGACCCCACGTACTTCCTCTCGAGTGGAGACGGGTATGTCGGGGAACTTCTTGAGTTGCAGCAAGGGTGTGAAGGACCCTTTGGAAGTTCCAGTGGTTAGATGTGATTAGCCTCGAGAAGCTTCAGCGGAAATGGGCCTCATCTCGCCTGGAGGGCAAAACCTCCTGGATGTTCTCGAGTTGCGGCAGGTGCTATCGACTTACGACGGGGACCTCAGAGACCCGCTCTGGAGGCCTCAGGAAAGGCCAGTCCCCATGCGAGTTCCTCGGGGGCCTCTCGGAATTCCTCTCCCGTCGATGCCTGGGCCTAAGACCTTGTGTGGAGTCGGGGCCGGAACCTGAGGATTCCTCTCCAGTGCTGACATGGATCTTTGGGTAATTCTGGAGTCTCCCCAGGGGAGTCAGTCCTCGTCTCGAATGCGGGCATGCACTTGCGCTTTCCTCCAGAGCGGTAGCAGCAGTGTCACGCAGTCCGCCTCGTGGATCAAAGGATCTATGCTTTTCCCTCGAGTCTTTCCCACGAGGCTTTCCCACGAGGCTTTCCCACAGGGCTGTCCCACGTGCACACGTGGTGGGAGTCGATCCTCGGCTTGAACGTCAAGGCAGTGCAGGGAAAACAGATTCCTCTGTAATGGACTGACACATCTGAGGGTCTCTTGGAATGCTGGCACGACCCTGGAGTTCCTCTCCGCTTTCCTGTGGAGAACGCCTCCTCTTGAGATGCGACGGGAACGCCGGGAATTCTTTCCCTACGAAACAGGGAAAGGATCCGTCATCCCGAGCTAGGAGGCGGAAACGGGGCTCCCCTGGATGTGTGCGGGACCCCACGTGCTTCCTCTCGAGTGGAGAAGGGTATGTCGGGGAACTTCTTGAGTTGCAGCAAGGGTGTGAAGGACCCTTTGGAAGTTCCAGTGGTTAGACGTGATTGGCCTCGAGAAGCCTCAGCGGAAATGGGCCTCATCTCGCCTGGAGGGCAAAACCTCCTGGATTTTCTCGAGTTGCAGCAGGTGCTCTCGACTTACGACGGGGACATCAGCGACCGGCTCTGGTGGCCTCAGGAAAGGCCAGTCCTCATGCGAGTTCCTCGGGGGCCTCTCGGGATTCCTCTCCCGTCGATGCCGGGGCCTAAGACCTTGTGTGGAGTTGGGGCCGGAACGTGAGGATTCCTCTCCAGTGCTGACATGCATCTTGGGGTACTTCTGGAGTCTCCCCAGGGGAGTCAGTCCTCGTCTCGAATGCGGGCATGCACTTGCGCTTTCCTCCAGAGCGGTAGCAGCAGTGTCACGCAGTCCGCCGCGTGGATCAAAGGATCTATGGTTTTCCCTTGAGTCTTTCCCACGAGGCTTTCCCACGAGGCTTTCCCACAGGGCTGTCCCACGTGAACACGTTGTGGGAGTCGATCCTCGGCTTGAACGTCAAGGCAGTGCAGGGAAAACAGGTTCCTCTGTAATGGACTGACACATCTGGGGACTCGTGGAATGGTGGCACGACCCTGGAGTTCCTCTCGCCTTTACTGTGAAGAGCGCCTCCTCTTGAGATGCGACGGGAACGCCGGGAATTCTTTCCCTACGAAACAGGGAAATGATCCCTCATCTCGAGCTAGGAGGCGGAAACGGGGCTCCCCTGGATGTGTGCGGGACCCTCGTGCTTCCTCTCGAGTGGAGACGGGTATGTCGTGGAACTTCTTGAGTTGCAGCAAGGGTATGAAGGACCCTTTGAAAGTTCCAGTGGTTAGATGTGATTAGCCTCGAGAAGCCTCAGCGGAAATGGGCCTCATCTCGCCTGGAGGGCAAAACCTCCTGGATTTTTCGAGTTGCGGCAGGTGCTCTCGACTTACGATGGGGACCTCAGGGACCCGCTCTGGTGGACTCAGGAAAGGCCAGTCCCCATGCGAGTTCCTCGGGGGCCTCTCGGGATTCCTCTCCCGTCGATGCCGGGGCCTAAGACCTTGTGTGGATTCGGGGCCGGAACCTGAGGATTCCTCTCCAGTGCTGACATGGATCTTGGGGTACTTCTGGAGTCTCCCCAGGGGAGTCAGTCCTCGTCTCGAATGCGGGCATGCACTTGCGCTTTCCTCCAGAGCGGAAGCAGCAGTGTCACGCAGTCCGCCGCGTGGATCAAAGGATCTATGGTTTTCCCTCGAGTCTTTCCCACGAGGCTGTCCCACGAGGCTTTCCCACAGGGCTGTCCCACGTGCACACGTGGTGGGAGTCGATCCTCGGCTTGAACGACAAGGCAGTGCAGGGAAAACAGGTTCCTCTGTAATGGAATGACACATCTGGGGGACTCGTGTAATGGTGGCACGACCCTGGAGTTCCTCTCACCTTTCCTGTGGAGAGCGCCTCCTCTTGAGATGCGACGGGAACGCCGGGAATTCTTTCCCTACGAAACAGGGAAAGGATCCCTGATCTCGAGCTAGGAGGTGGAAACGGGGCTCCCCTGGAAGTGTGCGGGACCCCACGTGCTTCCTCTCGAGTGGAGATGGGTATGTCGGGGAACTTCTTGAGTTGCAGCAAGGGTGTGAAGGACCCTTTGGAAGTTCCAGTGGTTAGATGTGATTAGCCTCGAGAAGCCTCAGCGGAAATGGGCCTTATCTCGCCTGAAGGGCAATACCTCCTGGATTTTCTCGAGTTGCGGCAGGTGCTCTCGACTTACTACGGGGACCTCATGGACCCGCTCTGGTGGCCTCAGGAAAGGCCAGTCCCCATGCGAGATCCTCGCGGGCCTCTCGGGATTCCTCTCCCGTCGATGCCGGGGCCTAAGACCTTGTGTGGATTCGGGGCCGGAACCTGAGGATTCCTCTCCAGTGCTGACATGGATCTTGGGGTACTTCTGGAGTCTCCCCAGGGGAGTCAGTCCTCGTCTCGCATGCGGGAATGCACTTGCGCTTTCCTCCAGAGCGGTAGCAGCAGTGTCACGCAGTCCGATGCGTGGATAAAAGGATCTATGGTTTTCCCTCGAGTCTTTCCCAGGAGTCTTTCCCACGAGGCTTTCCCACAGGGCTGTCCCACGTGCACACGTGGTGGGAGTCGATCCTCGGCTTGAACGTCAAGGCAGTGCAGGGAAAACAGGTTCCTCTGGAATGGACTGACACATCTGGGGGACACTTGGAATGGTGGCACGACCCTGGAGTTCCTCTCGCCTTTCCTGTGGAGAGCGCCTCCTCTTGAGATGCGACGGGAACGCCGGGAATTCTTTCCCTACTAAACAGGGAAAGGATCCCTCATCTCGAGCTAGGAGGCGGAAACGGGGCTCCCCTGGATGTGTACGGGACCCCACGTGCTTCCTCTCGAGTGGAGACGGGTATGTCGCGGAACTGCTTGAGTTGCAGCAAGGGTGTGAAGGACCCTGTGGAAGTTCCAGTGGTGAGATGTGATTAGCCTCGAGAAGCCTCAGTGGAAATGGGCCTCATCTCGCCTGGAGGGCAAAACCTCCTGGATTTTCTCGAGTGGCAGCAGGTGCTCTCGACTTACGCCGGGGACCTCAGGGACCCGCTCTGGTGGCCTCAGGAAAGGCCAGTCCCCATGCGAGTTCCTCGGGGGCCTCTCGGGATTCCTCTCCCGTCGATGCCAGGGCCTAAGACCTTGTGTGGAGTCGGGGCCGGAACGTGAGGATTCCTCTGCAGTGCTGACATGGATCTTGGGGTACTTCTGGAGTCTCCCCAGGGGAGTCAGTCCTCGTCTCGAATGCGGGCATGCACTTGCGCTTTCCTCCAGAGCGGTAGCAGCAGTGTCACGCAGTCCGCCGCATGGATCAAAGGATCTATGGTTTTCTCTCTAGTCTTTCCCTCGAGGCTTTCCCACGAGGCTTTCCTACAGGGGTGTCCCACGTGTACACGTGGTGGGAGTCGATCCGCGGCTTGAACGTCAAGGCAGTGCAGGTCAAACAGTTTCCTCTGGAATGGACTGACACATCTGGGGGACTCTTGGAATGGTGGCACGACCCTGGAGTTCCTCTCGCCTTTCCTGTGGAGAGCGCCTCCTCTTGAGATGCGACGGAAACGCCGGGAATTCTTTCGCTACGAAACAGGGAAAGGATCCCTCATCTCGAGCTAGGAGGCGGAAGCGGGGCTCCCCTGGATGTGTGCGGGACCCCACGTACTTCCTCTCGAGTGGAGACGGGTATGTCGGGGAACTTCTTGAGTTGCAGCAAGGGTGTGAAGGACCCTTTGGAAGTTCCAGTGGTTAGATGTGATTAGCCTCGAGAAGCTTCAGCGGAAATGGGCCTCATCTCGCCTGGAGGGCAAAACCTCCTGGATGTTCTCGAGTTGCGGCAGGTGCTATCGACTTACGACGGGGACCTCAGAGACCCGCTCTGGAGGCCTCAGGAAAGGCCAGTCCCCATGCGAGTTCCTCGGGGGCCTCTCGGGATTCCTCTCCCGTCGATGCCTGGGCCTAAGACCTTGTGTGGAGTCGGGGCCGGAACCTGAGGATTCCTCTCCAGTGCTGACATGGATCTTTGGGTAATTCTGGAGTCTCCCCAGGGGAGTCAGTCCTCGTCTCGAATGCGGGCATGCACTTGCGCTTTCCTCCAGAGCGGTAGCAGCAGTGTCACGCAGTCCGCCTCGTGGATCAAAGGATCTATGCTTTTCCCTCGAGTCTTTCCCACGAGGCTTTCCCACGAGGCTTTCCCACAGGGCTGTCCCACGTGCACACGTGGTGGGAGTCGATCCTCGGCTTGAACGTCAAGGCAGTGCAGGGAAAACAGATTCCTCTGTAATGGACTGACACATCTGGGGGTCTCTTGGAATGCTGGCACGACCCTGGAGTTCCTCTCCGCTTTCCTGTGGAGAACGCCTCCTCTTGAGATGCGACGGGAACGCCGGGAATTCTTTCCCTACGAAACAGGGAAAGGATCCGTCATCCCGAGCTAGGAGGCGGAAACGGGGATCCCCTGGATGTGTGCGGGACCCCACGTACTTCCTCTCGAGTGGAGAAGGGTATGTCGGGGAACTTCTTGAGTTGCAGCAAGGGTGTGAAGGACCCTTTGGAAGTTCCAGTGGTTAGACGTGATTGGCCTCGAGAAGCCTCAGCGGAAATGGGCCTCATCTCGCCTGGAGGGCAAAACCTCCTGGATTTTCTCGAGTTGCAGCAGGTGCTCTCGACTTACGACGGGGACATCAGCGACCGGCTCTGGTGGCCTCAGGAAAGGCCAGTCCTCATGCGAGTTCCTCGGGGGCCTCTCGGGATTCCTCTCCCGTCGATGCTGGGGCCTAAGACCTTGTGTGGAGTGAGGGCCGGAACCTGAGTATTCCTCTCCAGTGCTGACATGGATCTTGGGGAACTTCTGGAGTCTCCCCAGGGGAGTCAGTCCTCGTCTCGAATGCGGGCATGCACTTGTGCTTTCCTACAGAGCGGTAGCAGCAGTGTCACGCAGTCCGCCGCGTGGATCAAAAGATCTATGGTTTTCCCTCGAGTCTTTCCCACGAGGCTTTCCCACGAGGCTTTCCCACAGGGCTGTCCCAGGTGCATACGTTGTGGGAGTAGATCCTCGGCTTGAACGTCAACGCAGTGCAGGGAAAACAGGTTCCTCTGGAATTTACTGACACATCTGGGGGACTTTTGGAATGGTGGCACGACCCTGGAGTTCCTCTCGCCTTTCCTGTGGAGAGCGCCTCCTCTTGAGATGCGAAGGGAACGCCGGGAATTCTTTCCCTACGAAACAGGGATAGGATCCCTCATCTCGAACTAGGAGGCGGAAACGGGGCTCCCCTGGATGTGTGGGGCACCCCACGGGCTTCCTCTCGAGTGGAGACGGGTATGTCGCGGAACTGCTTGAGTTGCAGCAAGGGTGTGAAGGACCCTTTGGAAGTTCCAGTGGTTAGATGTGATTAGCCTCGAGAAGCTTCAGCGGAAATGGCCCTCATCTCGCCTGGAGGGCAAAAGCTCCTGGATTTTCTCGAGTTGCGGCAGGTGCTCTCGACTTACGACGGGGACCTCAGGGAACCGCTCTGGTGGCCTCAGGATAGGCCAGTCCCCATGCGAGCTCCTCGGGGGCCTCTCGGGATTCCTCTCCCGTCGATGCCGGGGCCTAAGACCTTGTGTGGAGTCGGGGCCGGAACCTGAGGATTCCTCTCCAGTGCTGACATGGATCTTGGGGTACTTCTGGAGTCTCCCCAGGGGAGTCAGTCCTCGTCTCGAATGCGGGCATGCACTTGCGCTTTCCTCCAGAGCGGTAGCAGCAGTGTCACGCAGTCCGCCGCGTGGATCAAAGGATCTATGGTTTTCCCTCGAGTCTTTCCCACGAGGCTTTCCCACGAGGCTTTTCCACAGGGATGTCCCACGTGCACACGTGGTGGGAGTCGATCCTCAGCTTGATCGTCAAGGCAGTACAGGGAAAAGAGGTTCCTCTGGAATGGACTGACACATCTGGGGTCTCTTGGAATGGTAGCACGACCCTGGAGTTCCTCTCGCCTTTCCTCTGGAGAGCACCTCCTCTGGAGATGCGACGGGAAAGCCGGGAATTCTTTCCCTACGAAACAGGGAAAGGATCCCTCATCTCGAGCTAGGAGGCGGAAACGGGGCTCCCCTGGATGTGTGCGGGACCCCATGTGCTTCCTCTCGAGTGGAGACGGTTATGTCGGGGAACTTCTTGAGTTGCAGCAAGGGTGTGAAGGACCCTGTGGAAGTTCCAGTGGTGAGATGTGATTAGCCTCGAGAAGCCTCAGTGGAAATGGGCCTCATCTCGCCTGGAGGGCAAAACCTCCTGGATTTTCTCGAGTGGCAGCAGGTGCTCTCGACTTACGCCGGGGACCTCAGGGACCCGCTCTGGTGGCCTCAGGAAAGGCCAGTCCCCATGCGAGTTCCTCGGGGGCCTCTCGGGATTCCTCTCCCGTCGATGCCGGGGCCTAAGACCTTGTGTGGAGTCGGGGCCGGAACGTGAGTATTCCTCTGCAGTGCTGACATGGATCTTGGGGTACTTCTGGAGTCTCCCCAGGGGAGTCAGTCCTCGTCTCGAATGCGGGCATGCACTTGCGCTTTCCTCCAGAGCGGTAGCAGCAGTGTCACGCAGTCCGCCGCCTGGATCAAAGGATCTATGGTTTTCTCTCTAGTCTTTCCCTCGAGGCTTTCCCACGAGGCTTTCCTACAGGGGTGTCCCACGTGTACACGTGGTGGGAGTCGATCCGCGGCTTGAACGTCAAGGCAGTGCAGGTCAAACAGGTTCCTCTGTAATGGACTGACACATCTGGGGGACTCTTGGAATGGTGGCACGACCCTGGAGTTCCTCTCGCCTTTCCTGTGGAGAGGGCCTCCTCTTGAGATGCGACGGGAACGCCGGGAATTCTTTCCCTACGAAACAAGGAAAGGATCCCTCATCTCGAGCTAGGAGGTGGAAACGGGGCTCCCCTGGATGTGTGCGGGACCCCACGTGCTTCCTCTCGAGTGAAGACGGGTATGTCGGGGAACTTCTTGAGTTGCAGCAAGGGTGTGACGGACCCTTTGGAAGTTCCAGTGGTTAGATGTGATTAGCCTCGAGAAGCCTCAGCGGAAATGGGCCTCATCTCGCCTGGAGGGCAAAACCTCCTGGATTTTCTCGAGTTGCGGCAGGTGCTCTCGACTTACGACGGGGACCACAGGGACCCTCTCTGGTGGCCTCAGGAAAGGCCAGTCCCCATGCGAGTTCCTCGGGGGCCTCTCGGGATTCCTCTCCCGTCGATGCCGGGGCCTAAGACCTTGTGTGGAGTCGGGGCCGGAACCTGAGGATTCCTCTCCAGTGCTGACATGGATCTTGGGGTACTTCTGGAGTCTCCCCAGGGGAGTCAGTCCTCGTCTCGAATGCGGGCATGCACTTGCGCTTTCCTCCAGAGCGGTAGCAGCAGTGTCACGCAGTCCGCCGCGTGGATCAAAGGATCTATGGTTTTCCCTTGAGTCTTTCCCACGAGGCTTTCCCACGAGGCTTTCCCACAGGGCTGTCCCACGTGAACACGTTGTGGGAGTCGATCCTCGGCTTGAACGTCAAGGCAGTGCAGGGAAAACAGTTTCCTCTGTAATGGACTGACACATCTGGGGGACTCGTGGAATGGTGGCACGACCCTGGAGTTCCTCTCGCCTTTACTGTAAAGAGCGCCTCCTCTTGAGATGCGACGGGAACGCCGGGAATTCTTTCCCTACGAAACAGGGAAATGATCCCTCATCTCGAGCTAGGAGGCGGATACGGGGCTCCCCTGGATGTGTGCGGGACCCTCGTGCTTCCTCTCGAGTGGAGACGGGTATGTCGCGGAACTGCTTGAGTTGCAGCAAGGGTGTGAAGGACCCTTTGAAAGTTCCAGTGGTTAGATGTGATTAGCCTCGAGAAGCCTCAGCGGAAATGGGCCTCATCTCGCCTGGAGGGCAAAACCTCCTGGATTTTTCGAGTTGCGGCAGGTGCTCTCGACTTACGATGGGGACCTCAGGGACCCGCTCTGGTGGCCTCAGGAAAGGCCAGTCCCCATGCGAGTTCCTCGGGGGCCTCTCGGGATTCCTCTCCCGTCGATGCCGGAGCCTAAGACCTTGTGTGGATTCGGGGCCGGAACCTGAGGATTCCTCTCCAGTGCTGACATGGATCTTGGGGTACTTCTGGAGTCTCCCCAGGGGAGTCAGTCCTCGTCTCGAATGCGGGCATGCACTTGCGCTTTCCTCCAGAGCGGTAGCAGCAGTGTCACGCAGTCCGCCGCGTGGATCAAAGGATCTATGGTTTTCCCTCGAGTCTTTCCCACGAGGCTTTCCCACGGGGCTTTCCCACAGGGCTGTCCCATGTGCACACGTGGTGGGAGTCGATCCTCGGCTTGAACGTCAAGGCAGTGCAGGGAAAACAGGTTCCTCTGGAATGGACTGACACATCTGGGGGACTCTTGGAATGGTGGCACGACCCTGGAGTTCCTCTCGCCTTTCCTGTGGAGAGCACCTCCTCATGAGATGCGACGGGAACGCCGGGAATTCTTTCCCTACGAAACAGGGAAAGAGTCCCTCATTTCGAGCTAGGAGGCGGAAACGGGGATCCTCTGGATGTGTGCGGGACCCTCGTGCTTCCTCTCGAGTGGAGACGGGTATGTCGGGGAACTTCTTGAGTTGCAGCAAGGGTGTGAAGGACCCTTTGGAAGTTCCAGTGGTTAGATGTGATTAGCCTCGAGAAGCCTCAGCGGAAATGGGCCTCATCTCGCCTGGAGGGCAAAACCTCCTGGATTTTCTCGAGTTGCGGCAGGTGCTCTCGACTTACGACGGGGACCTCAGGGACCCGCTCTGGTAGCCTCAGGAAAGGCCAGTCCCCATGCGAGTTCCTCGGGGGCCTCACGGGATTCCTCTCCCGTCGATGCCGGGCCCTAAGACCTTGTGTGGAGTCGGGGCCGGAACCTGAAGATTCCTCTCCATTGCTGACTTGGATCTTGGGGTACTTCTGGAGTCTCCCCAGGGGAGTTAGTCCTCGTCTGGAATGCGGGCATGCACTTGCGCTTTCCTCCAGAGCAGAAGCAGCAGTGTCACGCAGTCGGCCGCGTGGATCAAAGGATCTATGGTTTTCCCTCGAGTCTTTCCCACAAGGCTGTCCGACGAGGCTTTCCCACAGGGCTGTCCCAAGTGCACACGTGGTGGGAGTCGATCCTCGGCTTGAACGTCAAGGCAGTGCAGGGAAAACAGGTTCCTCTGTAATGGACTGACACATCTGGGGGACTCGTGGAATGGTGGCACGACCCTGGAGTTCCTCTCGCCTTTCCTGTGGAGAGCGCCTCCTCTTGAGATGCGATGGGAACGCCGGGAATTCTTTCCCTACGAAACAGGGAAAGGATCCCTCATCTCGAGCTAGGAGGCGGAAACGGGGCTCCCCTGGATGTGTGCGGGACCCTCGTGCTTCCTCTCGAGTGGAGACGGGTATGTCGGGGAACTTCTTGAGTTGCAGCAAGGGTGTGAAGGACCCTTTGAAAGTTCCAGTGGTTAGATGTGATTGGCCTCGAGAAGCCTCAGCGGAAATGGGCCTCATCTCGCCTGGAGGGCAAAACCTCCTGGATTTTTTCGAGTTGCGGCAGGTGCTCTCGACTTACGACGGGGACCTCAGGGACCCGCTCTGGTGGCCTCAGGAAAGGCCAGTCCCCATGCGAGTTCCTCGGGGGCCTCTCGGGATTACTCTCCCGTCGATGCCGGGGCCTAAGACCTTGTGTGGAGTCGGGGCCGGAACGTCAGGATTCCTCTCCAGTGCTGACATGGATCTTGGGGTATTTCTGGAGTCTCCCCAGGGGAGTCAGTCCTCGTCTCGAATGCGGGCATGTACTTGCGCTTTCCTACCGAGCGGTAGCAGCAGTGTCACGCAGTCCGCCGCGTGGATCAAAGGATCTATGGTTTTCCCTTGAGTCTTTCCCACGAGGCTTTCCCACGAGGCTTTCCCACAGGGCTGTCCCACGTGCACACGTGGTGGGAGTCGATCCTCGGCTTGAACGTCAAGGCAGTGCAGGGAAAACAGGTTCCTCTGGAATGGACTGACACATCTGGGGGACTCTTGGAATGGTGGCACGACCCTGGAGTTCCTCTCGCCTTTCCTATGGAGAGCACCTCCTCTTGAGATGCGACGGGAACGCCGGGAATTCTTTCCCTACGAAACAGGGAAAGGATCCCTCATCTCGAGCTAGGAGGCGGAAACGGGGCTCCCCTGGATGTGTGCGGGACCCCACGTGCTTCCTCTCGAGTGGAGACCGGTATGTCGGGGAACTTCTTGAGTTGCAGCAATTGTCTGAAGGACGCTTTGGAAGTTCCAGTGGTTAGATGTGATTGGCCTCGAGAAGCCTCAGCGGAAATGGGCCTCATCTCGCCTGGAGGGCAAAACCTCCTGGATTTTCTCGAGTTGCGGCAGGTGCTCTCGACTTACGACGGGGACCTCAGGGACCCGCTCTGGTGGCCTCAGGAAAGGCCAGTCCCCATGCGAGTTCCTCGGGTCGTCTCGGGATTCCTCTCCCGTCGATGCCGGGGCCTAAGACCTTGTGTGGAGTCGGGGCCCGAACCTGAGGATTCCCCTCCAGTGCTGACATGGATCTTGGGGTACTTCTGGAGTCTCCCCAGGGGAGTCAGTCCTCGTCTCGAATGCGGGCATGCACTTGCGCTTTCCTCCAGAGCGGTAGCAGCAGTGTCACGCAGTCCGCCGCGTGGATCAAAGGATCTATGGTTTTCCCTCGAGTCTTTCCCACGAGGCTTTCCCACGAGGCTTTCCCACAGGGCTGTCCCACGTGCACACGTGGTGGGAGTCGATCCTCGGCTTGAACGTCAAGGCAGTGCAGGGAAAACAGGTTCCTCTGGAATGGACTGACACATCTGGGGGACTCTTGGAATGGTGGCACGACCCTGGAGTTCCTCTCGCCTTTCCTGTGGAGAGCGCCTCCTCTTGAGATGCGACGGGAACCCCGGCAATTCTTTCCCTACGAAACAGAGAAAGGATCCCTCATCTCGAGCTAGGAGGCGGAAACGGGGCTCCCCTGGATGTGTGCGGGACCCCACGTGCTTCCTCTCGAGTGGAGACGGGTATGTCGGGGAAGTTCTTGAGTTGCAGCAAGGGTGTGAAGGACCCTTTGGAAGTTCAAATGGTTAGATGTGATTGGCCTCGAGAAGCCTCAGCAGAAATGGGCCTCATCTCGCCTGGAGGGCAAAACCTCCTGGATTTTCTCGAGTTGCGGCAGGTGCTCTCGACTTACGACGGGGACCTCAGGGACCCGCTCTGGTGGCCTCAGGAAAGGCCAGTCCCCATGCGAGTTCCTCGGGGGCCTCTCGGGATTCCTCTCCCGTCGATGCCGGGGCCTAAGACCTTGTGTGGAGTCGGGGCCGGAACCTGAGGATTCCTCTCCAGTGCTGACATGGATCTTGGGGTACTTCTGGAGTCTCCCCAGGGGAGTCAGTCCTCGTCTCGAATGCGGGCATGCACTTGCGCTTTCCTCCAGAGCGGTAGCAGCAGTGTCACGCAGTCCTCCGCGTGGATCAAAGGATCTATGGTTTTCCCTCGAGTCTTTCCCACGAGGCTTTCCCACGAGGCTTTCCCACAGGGCTGTCCCACGTGCACACGTGGTGGGAGTCGATCCTCGGCTTGAACGTCAAGGCAGTGCAGGGAAAACAGGTTCCTCTGGAATGGACTGACACCTCTGGGGGACTCTTGGAATGGTGGCATGACCCTGGAGTTCCTCTCGCCTTTCCTGTGGAGAGCGCCTCCTCTTGAGATGCGACGGGAACGCCGGGAATTCTTTCCCTACGAAACAGGGAAAGGATCCCTCATCTCAAGCTAGGAGGCGGAAACGGGGCTCCCCTGGATGTGTGCGGGACCCCACGTGCTTCCTCTCGAGTGCAGACGGGTATGTCGGGGAACTTCTTGAGTTGCAGCAAGGGTGTGAAGGACCCTTTGGAAGTTCCAGTGGTTAAATGTGATTGGCCTCGAGAAGCCTCAGCGGAAATGGGCCTCATCTCGCTTGGAGGGCAAAACCTCCTGGATTTTCTCGAGTTGCGGCAGGTGCTCTCGACTTACGACGGGGACCTCAGGGACCCGCTCTGGTGGCCTCAGGAAAGGCCAGTCCCCATGCGAGTTCCTCGGGGGCCTCTCGGGATTCCTCTCCCGTCGATGCCGGGGCCTAAGACCTTGTGTGGAGTCGGGGCCGGAACCTGAGGATTCCTCTCCAGTGCTGACATGGATCTTGCGGTATTTCTGGAGTCTCCCCAGGGGAGTCAGTCCTCGTCTCGAATGCGGGCATGCACTTGCGCTTTCCTCCAGAGCGGTAGCAGCAGTGTCTCGCAGTCCGCCGCGTGGTTCAAACGATCTATGGTTTTCCCTCGAGTCTTTCCCACGAGGCTTTCCCACGAGGCTTTCCCACAGGGCTGTCCCACGTGCACACGTGGTGGGAGTCGATCCTCGGCTTCAACGTCAAGGCAGTGCAGGGAAAACAGGTTCCTCTGGAATGGACTGACACATCTGGGGGACTCTTGGAATGGTGGCACGACCCTGGAGTTCCTCTCGCCTTTCCTGTGGAGAGCGCCTCCTCTTGAGATGCGACAGGAACGCCGGGAATTCTTTCCCTACGAAACAGGGAAAGGATCCCTCATCTCGAGCTAGGAGGCGGAAACGGGTCTCCCCTGGATGTGTGCGGGACCCACGTGCTTCCTCTCGAGTGGAGACGGGTATGTCGGGGAACTTCTTGAGTTGCAGCAAGGGTGTGAAAGACCCTTTGGAAGTTCCAGTGGTTAGACGTGATTAGCCTCGAGAATCCTCATAGGAAATGGGCCTCAACTCGCCTGGAGGGCAAAACCTCCTGGATTTTCTCGAGTTGCGGCAGGTGCTCTCGACTTATGACGGGGACCTCAGGGACCCGCTCTGGTGCCCTCAGGAAAGGCCAGTCCCCATGCGAGTTCCTCGGGGGCGTCTCGGGATTCCTCTCCCGTCGATGCCGGGGCCTAAGACCTTGTGTGGAGTCGGGGCCGGAACATGAGGATTCCTCTCCAGTGCTGACATGGATCTTGGGGTACTTCTGGAGTCTCCCCAGGGGAGTCAGTCCTCGTCTCGAATGCGGGCATGCACTTGCGCTTTCCTCCAGAGCGGTAGCAGCAGTGTCACGCAGTCCGCCGCGTGGATCAAAGGATCTATGGTTTTCCCTCGAGTCTTTCCCACGAGGCTTTCCCACGAGGCTTTCCCACAGGGCTGTCCCACGTGCACACGTGGTGGGAGTCGATCCTCGGCTTGAACGTCAAGGCAGTGCAGGGAAAACAGGTTCCTCTGGAATGGACTGACACATCTGGGGGACTCTTGGAATGGTGTCACGACCCTGGAGTTCCTCTCGCCTTTCCTGTGGAGATCGCCTCCTGAGATGCGACTGGAACGCCGGGAATTCTTTCCCTATGAAAAAGGGAAGGATCCCTCATCTCGAGCTAGGAGGCGGAAACGGGGCTCCCCTGGATGTGTGAGGGACCCCACGTGATTCCTCTCGAGTGGAGACGGGTATGTCGGGGAACTTCTTGAGTTGCAGCAATGGTGTGAAGGACCCTTTGGAAGTTCCAGTGGTTAGATGTGATTGGCCTCGAGAAGCCTCAGCGGAAATGGGCCTCATCTCGCCTGGAGGGCAAAACCTCCTGGATTTTCTCGAGTTGCGGCAGGTGCTCTCGACTTACGACGGGGACCTCAGGGACCCGCTCTGGTGGCCTCAGGAAAGGCCAGTCCCCATGCGAGTTCCGCGGGGGCATCTCGGGATTCCTCTCCCGTCGATGCCGGGGCCTAAGACCTTGTGTGGAGTCGGGGCCGGAACCTGAGGATTCCTCTCCTATGCTGGCATGGATCTTGGGGTAATTCTGGAGTCTCCCCAGGGGAGTCAGTCCTTGTCTCGAATGCGGGCATGCACTTGCGCTTTCCTCCAGAGCGGTAGCAGCAGTGTCACGCAGTCCGCCGCGTGGATCAAAGGATCTATGGTTTTCCCTCGAGTCTTTCCCACGAGGCTTTCCCACGAGGCTTTCCCACAGGGTTGTCCCACGTGCACACGTGGTGGGAGTCGATCCTCGGCTTGAACGTCAAGGCAGTGCAGGGAAAACAGGTTCCTCTGGAATGGACTGACACATCTGGGGGACTCTTGGAATGGTGGCACGACCCTGGAGTTCCTCTCGCCTTTCCTGTGGAGAGCGCCTCCTCTTGAGATGCGACGGGAACGCCGGGAATTCTTTCCCTACGAAACAGGGAAAGGATCCCTCATCTCGAGCTAGGAGGCGGAAACGGGGCTCCCCTGGATGTGTGCGTGACACCACGTGCTTCCTCTCGAGTGCAGACGGGTATGTCGGGGAAGTTCTTGAGTTGCAGAAAGGGTGTGAAGGACCCTTTGGAAGTTCCAGTGGTTAGATGTGATTGGCCTCGAGAAGCCTCAGCGGAAATGGGCCTCATCTCGCCTGGAGGGCAAAACCTCCTGGATTTTCTCGAGTTGCGGCAGGTGCTCTCGACTTACGACGGGGACCTCAGGGACCCGATCTGGTAGCCTCAGGAAAAGCCAGTCCCCATGCGAGTTCCACGGGGGCCTCTCGGGATTCCTCTCCCGTCGATGCTGGGGCCTAAGACCTTGTGTGGAGTCGGGGCCGGAACCTGAGGATTCCTCTCCAGTGCTGACATGGATCTTGGGGTACTTCTGGAGTCTCCCCAGGGGAGTCAGTCCTCGTCACGAATTCGGGCATGCACTTGCGCTTTCCTCCAGAGCGGTAGCAGCAGTGTCACGCAGTCCGCCGCGTGGATCAAAGGATCTATGGTTTTCCCTCGAGTCTTTCCCACGAGGCTTTCCCACAGGGCTGTCCCACGTGCACACGTGGTGGGAGTCGATCCTCGGCTTGAACGTCAAGGCAGTGCAGGGAAAACAGGTTCCTCTGGAATGGACTGACACATCTGGGGGACTCTTGGAATGGTGGCACGACCCTGGAGTTCCTCTCGCCTTTCCTGTGGAGAGCGCCTCCTCTTGAGATGCGACGGGAACGCCGGGAATTCTTTCCCTACCAAACAGGGAAAGGATCCCTCTTCTCGAGCTAGGAGGCGGAAATGGGGCTCCCCTGGATGTGTGCGGGACCCCACGTGCTTCCTCTCGAGTGGAGACGGGTATGTCGGGGACCTTCTTGAGTTGCAGCAAGGGTGTGAAGGACCCTTTGTAAGTTCCAGTGGTTAGATGTGATTAGCCTCGAGAAGCCTCAGCGGAAATGGGCCTCATCTCGCCTGGAGGGCAAAACCTCCTGGATTTTCTCGAGTTGCGGCAGGTGCTCTCGACTTACGATGGGGACCTCAGGGACCCGCTCTGGTGGCCTCAGGAAAGGCCAGTCCCCATGCGAGTTCCTCGGGGGCCTCTCGGGATTCCTCTCCCGTCGATGCCGGGGCCTAAGACCTTGTGTGGAGTCGGGGCCGGAACCTGAGGATTCCTCTCCAGTGCTGACATGGATCTTGGGGTACTTCTGGAGTCTCCCCAGGGGAGTCAGTCCTTGTCTCGAATGCGGGCATGCACTTGCGCTTTCCTCCAGAGCGGTAGCAATAGTGTCACGCAGTCCGCCGCGTGGATCAAAGGATCTATGGTTTTCCCTCGAGTCTTTCCCACGAGGCTTTCCCACGAGGCTTTCCCACAGGGCTGTCCCACGTGCACACGTGGTGGGAGTCGATCCTCGGCTTGAAGGTCAAGGCAGTGCAGGGAAAACAGGTTCCTCTGGAATGGACTGACACATCTGGGGGACTCTTGGAATGGTGGCACGACCCTGGAGTTCCTCTCGCCTTTCCTGTGGAGAGCGCCTCCTCTTGAGATGCGACGGGAACGCCGGGAATTCTTTCCCTACGAAACAGGGAAAGGATCCCTCATCTCGAGCTAGGAGGCGGAAACGTGGCTCCCCTGGATGTGTGCGGGACCCCACGTGCTTCCTCTCGAGTGGAGACGGGTATGTCGGGGAACTTCTTGAGTTGCAGCAATGGTGTGAAGGACCCTTTGGAAGTTCCAGTGGTTAGATGTGATTGGCCTCGAGAAGCCTCAGCGGAAATGGGCCTCATCTCGCCTGGAGGGCAAAACCTACTGGATTTTCTCGAGTTGCGGCAGGTGCTCTCGACTTACGACGGGGACCTCAGGGACCCGCTATGGTGGCCTCAGGAAAGGCCAGTCCCCATGCGAGTTCCTCGGGGGCCTCTCGGGATTCCTCTCCCGTCGATGCCGGGGCCTAAGTCCTTGTGTGGAGTCGGGGCCCGAACGTGAGGATTCCCCTCCAGTGCTGACATGGATCTTGGGGTACTTCTGGAGTCTCCCCAGGGGAGTCAGTCCTCGTCTCGAATGCGGGCATGCACTTGCGCTTTCCTCCAGAGCGGTAGCAGCAGTGTCACGCAGTCCGCCGCGTGGATCAAAGGATGTATGGTTTTCCCTCGATTCTTTCCCACGAGGCTTTCCCACGAGGCTTTCCCACAGGGCTGTCCCACGTGCACACGTGGTGGGAGTCGATCCTCGGCTTGAACGTCAAGGCAGTGCAGGGAAAACAGGTTCCTCTGGAATGGACTGACACATCTGGGGGACTCTTGGAATGGTGGCACGACCCTGGAGTTCCTCTCGCCTTTCCTGTGGAGAGCGCCTCCTCTTGAGATGCGACGGGAACGCCGGGAATTCTTCCCTACGAAACAGAGAAAGGATCCCTCATCTCGAGCTAGGAGGCGGAAACGGGGCTCCCCTGGATGTGTGCGGGACCCCACGTGCTTCCTCTCGAGTGGAGACGGGTATGTCGGGGAACTTCTTGAGTTGCAGCAATGGTGTGAAGGACCCTTTGGAAGTTCCAGTGGTTAGATGTGATTGGCCTCGAGAAGCCTCAGCGGAAATGGGCCTCATCTCGCCTGGAGGGCAAAACCTCCTGGATTTTCTCGAGTTGCGGCAGGTGCTCTCGACTTACGACGGGGACCTCAGGGACCCGCTCTGGTGGCCTCATGAAAGGCCAGTCCCCATGCGAGTTTCTCGGGGGCCTCTCGGGATTCCTCTCCCGTCGATGCCGGGGCCTAAGACCTTGTGTGGAGTCGGGGCCGGAACCTGAGGATTCCTCTCCAGTGCTGACATGGATCTTGGGGTACTTCTGGAGTCTCCCCAGGGGAGTCAGTTCTCGTCTCGAATGCGGGCATGCACTTACGCTTTCCTCCGGAGCGGTAGCAGCAGTGTCACGCAGTCCGCCGCGTGGATCAAAGGATCTATGGTTTTCCCTCGAGTCTTTCCCACGAGGCTTTCCCACGAGGCTTTCCCACAGGGCTGTCCCACGTGCACACGTGGTGGGAGTCGATCCTCGGCTTGAACGTCAAGGCAGTGCAGGGAAAACAGGTTCCTCTGGAATGGACTGACACATCTGGGGGACTCTTGGAATGGTGGCACGACCCTGGAGTTCCTCTCGCCTTTCCTGTGGAGAGCGCCTCCTTTTGAGAATCGACAGGAACGCCGGGAATTCTTTCCCTACGAAACAGGGAAAGGATCCCTCATCTCGAGCTAGGAGGTGGAAACGGGGCTCCCCTGGATGTGTGCGGGACCCACGTGCTTCCTCTCGAGTGGAGACGGGTATGTCGGGGAACTTCTTGAGTTGCAGCAAGGGTGTGAAGGACCCTTTGGAAGTTCCAGTGGTTAGACGTGATTAGCTTCGAGAAGCCTCAGCGGAAATGGGCCTCATCTCGCCTGGAGGGCAAAATCGCCTGGATTTTCTCGAGTTGCGGCAGGTGCTCTCGACTTACGACGGGGACCTAAGGGAACCGCTCTGGTCGCCTTAGGAAAGGCCAGTCCCCATGCGAGTTCCTCGGGGGCCTCTCGGGATTCCTCTCCCGTCGATGCCGGGGCCTAAGACCTTGTGTGGAGTCGGGGCCGGAACCTGAGGATTCCTCTCCAGTGCTGACATGGATCTTGGGGTTCTTCTGGAGTCTCCCCAGGGGAGTCAGTCCTCGTCTCGAATGCGGGCATGCACTTGCGCTTTCCTCCAGAGCGGTAGCAGCAGTGTCACTCAGTCCGCCGCGTGGATCAAAGGATCTATGTTTTTCCCTCGAGTCTTTCCCACGAGGCTTTCCCACGAGGCTTTCCCACAGGGCTGTCCCACGTGCACACGTGGTGGGAGTCGATCCTCGGCTTGAACGTCAAGGCAGTGCAGGGAAAACAAGTTCCTCTGGAATGGACTGACACATCTGGGGCACTCTTGGAATGGTGGCATGACCCTGGAGTTCCTCTCGCCTTCCTGTGGAGAGCGCCTCCTCTTGAGATGCGACGGGAACGCCGGGAATTCTTTCCCTACGAAACAGGGAAAGGATCCCTCATCTCGAGCTAGGAGGCGGAAACGGGGCTGCCCTGGATGTGTGCGGGACCCACGTGCTTCCTCTCGAGTGGAGACGGGTATGTCGGGGAACTTCTTGAGTTGCAGCAATGGTGTGAAATACCCTTTGGAAGTTCCAGTGGTTAGACGTGATTAGCTTCGAGAAGCCTCAGCGGAAATGGGCCTCATCTCGCCTGGAGGGCAAAACCTCCTGGATTTTCTCGAGTTGCGGCAGGTGCTCTCGACTTACGACGGGGACCTCAGGGACCCGCTCTGGTGGCCTCAGGAAAGGCCAGTCCCCATGCGAGTTCCTCGGGGGCCTCTCGGGATTCCTCTCCCGTCGATGCCGGGGCCTAAGTCCTTGTGTGGAGTCGGGGCCCGAACCTGAGGATTCCCCTCCAGTGCTGACATGGATCTTGGGGTACTTCTGGAGTCTCCCCAGGGGAGTCAGTCCTCGTCTCGAATGCGGGCATGCACTTGCGCTTTCCTCCGGAGCGGTAGCAGCAGTGTCACGCAGTCCGCCGCGTGGATCAAAGGATGTATGGTTTTCCCTCGATTCTTTCCCACGAGGCTTTCCCACGAGGCTTTCCCACAGGGCTGTCCCACGTGCACACGTGGTGGGAGTCGATCCTCGGCTTGAACGTCAAGGCAGTGCAGGGAAAACAGGTTCCTCTGGAATGGACTGACACATCTGGGGGACTCTTGGAATGGTGGCACGACCCTGGAGTTCCTCTCGCCTTTCCTGTGGAGAGCGCCTCCTCTTGAGATGCGACGGGAACGCCGGGAATTCTTCCCTACGAAACAGAGAAAGGATCCCTCATCTCGAGCTAGGAGGCGGAAACGGGGCTCCCCTGGATGTGTGCGGGACCCCACGTGCTTCCTCTCGAGTGGAGACGGGTATGTCGGGGAACTTCTTGAGTTGCAGCAATGGTGTGAAGGACCCTTTGGAAGTTCCAGTGGTTAGATGTGATTAGCCTCGAGAAGCCTCAGCGGAAATGGGCCTCATCTCGCCTGGAGGGCAAAACCTCCTGGATTTTCTCGAGTTGCGGCAGGTGCTCTCGACTTACGACGGGGACCTCAGGGACCCGCTCTGGTGGCCTCAGGAAAGGCCAGTCCCCATGCGAGTTCCTCAGGGGCCTCTCGGGATTCCTCTCCCGTCGATGCCGGGGCCTAAGACCTTGTGTGGAGTCGGGGCCGGAACCTGAGGATTCCTCTCCAGTGCTGACATGGATCTTGGGGTACTTCTGGAGTCTCCCCAGGGGAGTCAATCCTCGTCTCGAATGCGGGCATGCACTTGCGCTTTCCTCCAGAGCGGTAGCAGCAGTGTCACGCAGTCCGCCCAATGGATCAAAGGATCTATGGTTTTCCCTCGAGTCTTTCCCACGAGGCTTTCCCACGAGGCTTTCCCACAGGGCTGTCCCACGTGCACACGTGGTGGGAGTCGATCCTCGGCTTGAACGTCAAGGCAGTGCAGGGAAAACAGGTTCCTCTGGAATGGACTGACACATCTGGGGGACTCTTGGAATGGTGTCACGACCCTGGAGTTCCTCTCGCCTTTCCTGTGGAGATCGCCTCCTGAGATGCGACTGGAACGCCGGGAATTCTTTCCCTATGAAAAAGGGAAGGATCCCTCATCTCGAGCTAGGAGGCGGAAACGGGGCTCCCCTGGATGTGTGAGGGACCCCACGTGATTCCTCTCGAGTGGAGACGGGTATGTCGGGGAACTTCTTGAGTTGCAGCAATGGTGTGAAGGACCCTTTGGAAGTTCCAGTGGTTAGATGTGATTGGCCTCGAGAAGCCTCAGCGGAAATGGGCCTCATCTCGCCTGGAGGGCAAAACCTCCTGGATTTTCTCGAGTTGCGGCAGGTGCTCTCGACTTACGACGGGGACCTCAGGGACCCGCTCTGGTGGCCTCAGGAAAGGCCAGTCCCCATGCGAGTTCCGCGGGGGCATCTCGGGATTCCTCTCCCGTCGATGCCGGGGCCTAAGACCTTGTGTGGAGTCGGGGCCGGAACCTGAGGATTCCTCTCCTATGCTGGCATGGATCTTGGGGTAATTCTGGAGTCTCCCCAGGGGAGTCAGTCCTTGTCTCGAATGCGGGCATGCACTTGCGCTTTCCTCCAGAGCGGTAGCAGCAGTGTCACGCAGTCCGCCGCGTGGATCAAAGGATCTATGGTTTTCCCTCGAGTCTTTCCCACGAGGCTTTCCCACGAGGCTTTCCCACAGGGTTGTCCCACGTGCACACGTGGTGGGATTCGATCCTCGGCTTGAACGTCAAGGCAGTGCAGGGAAAACAGGTTCCTCTGGAATGGACTGACACATCTGGGGGACTCTTGGAATGGTGGCACGACCCTGGAGTTCCTCTCGCCTTTCCTGTGGAGAGCGCCTCCTCTTGAGATGCGACGGGAACGCCGGGAATTCTTTCCCTACGAAACAGGGAAAGGATCCCTCATCTCGAGCTAGGAGGCGGAAACGGGGCTCCCCTGGATGTGTGCGTGACACCACGTGCTTCCTCTCGAGTGCAGACGGGTATGTCGGGGAAGTTCTTGAGTTGCAGAAAGGGTGTGAAGGACCCTTTGGAAGTTCCAGTGGTTAGATGTGATTGGCCTCGAGAAGCCTCAGCGGAAATGGGCCTCATCTCGCCTGGAGGGCAAAACCTCCTGGATTTTCTCGAGTTGCGGCAGGTGCTCTCGACTTACGATGGGGACCTCAGGGACCCGCTCTGGTGGCCTCAGGAAAGGCCAGTCCCCATGCGAGTTCCTCGGGGGCCTCTCGGGATTCCTCTCCCGTCGATGCTGGGGCCTAAGACCTTGTGTGGAGTCGGGGCCGGAACCTGAGGATTCCTCTCCAGTGCTGACATGGATCTTGGGGTACTTCTGGAGTCTCCCCAGGGGAGTCAGTCCTCGTCACGAATTCGGGCATGCACTTGCGCTTTCCTCCAGAGCGGTAGCAGCAGTGTCACGCAGTCCGCCGCGTGGATCAAAGGATCTATGGTTTTCCCTCGAGTCTTTCCCACGAGGCTTTCCCACAGGGCTGTCCCACGTGCACACGTGGTGGGAGTCGATCCTCGGCTTGAACGTCAAGGCAGTGCAGGGAAAACAGGTTCCTCTGGAATGGACTGACACATCTGGGGGACTCTTGGAATGGTGGCACGACCCTGGAGTTCCTCTCGCCTTTCCTGTGGAGAGCGCCTCCTCTTGAGATGCGACGGGAACGCCGGGAATTCTTTCCCTACCAAACAGGGAAAGGATCCCTCTTCTCGAGCTAGGAGGCGGAAATGGGGCTCCCCTGGATGTGTGCGGGACCCCACGTGCTTCCTCTCGAGTGGAGACGGGTATGTCGGGGACCTTCTTGAGTTGCAGCAAGGGTGTGAAGGACCCTTTGTAAGTTCCAGTGGTTAGATGTGATTAGCCTCGAGAAGCCTCAGCGGAAATGGGCCTCATCTCGCCTGGAGGGCAAAACCTCCTGGATTTTCTCGAGTTGCGGCAGGTGCTCTCGACTTACGATGGGGACCTCAGGGACCCGCTCTGGTGGCCTCAGGAAAGGCCAGTCCCCATGCGAGTTCCTCGGGGGCCTCTCGGGATTCCTCTCCCGTCGATGCCGGGGCCTAAGACCTTGTGTGGAGTCGGGGCCGGAACCTGAGGATTCCTCTCCAGTGCTGACATGGATCTTGGGGTACTTCTGGAGTCTCCCCAGGGGAGTCAGTCCTTGTCTCGAATGCGGGCATGCACTTGCGCTTTCCTCCAGAGCGGTAGCAATAGTGTCACGCAGTCCGCCGCGTGGATCAAAGGATCTATGGTTTTCCCTCGAGTCTTTCCCACGAGGCTTTCCCACGAGGCTTTCCCACAGGGCTGTCCCACGTGCACACGTGGTGGGAGTCGATCCTCGGCTTGAAGGTCAAGGCAGTGCAGGGAAAACATGTTCCTCTGGAATGGACTGACACATCTGGGGGACTCTTGGAATGGTGGCACGACCCTGGAGTTCCTCTCGCCTTTCCTGTGGAGAGCGCCTCCTCTTGAGATGCGACGGGAACGCCGGGAATTCTTTCCCTACGAAACAGGGAAAGGATCCCTCATCTCGAGCTAGGAGGCGGAAACGGGGCTCCCCTGGATGTGTGCGGGACCCCACGTGCTTCCTCTCGAGTGGAGACGGGTATGTCGGGGAACTTCTTGAGTTGCAGCAATGGTGTGAAGGACCCTTTGGAAGTTCCAGTGGTTAGATGTGATTGGCCTCGAGAAGCCTCAGCGGAAATGGGCCTCATCTCGCCTGGAGGGCAAAACCTACTGGATTTTCTCGAGTTGCGGCAGGTGCTCTCGACTTACGACGGGGACCTCAGGGACCCGCTCTGGTGGCCTCAGGAAAGGCCAGTCCCCATGCGAGTTCCTCGGGGGCCTCTCGGGATTCCTCTCCCGTCGATGCCGGGGCCTAAGTCCTTGTGTGGAGTCGGGGCCCGAACCTGAGGATTCCCCTCCAGTGCTGACATGGATCTTGGGGTACTTCTGGAGTCTCCCCAGGGGAGTCAGTCCTCGTCTCGAATGCGGGCATGCACTTGCGCTTTCCTCCAGAGCGGTAGCAGCAGTGTCACGCAGTCCGCCGCGTGGATCAAAGGATGTATGGTTTTCCCTCGATTCTTTCCCACGAGGCTTTCCCACGAGGCTTTCCCACAGGGCTGTCCCACGTGCACACGTGGTGGGAGTCGATCCTCGGCTTGAACGTCAAGGCAGTGCAGGGAAAACAGGTTCCTCTGGAATGGACTGACACATCTGGGGGACTCTTGGAATGGTGGCACGACCCTGGAGTTCCTCTCGCCTTTCCTGTGGAGAGCGCCTCCTCTTGAGATGCGACGGGAACGCCGGGAATTCTTCCCTACGAAACAGAGAAAGGATCCCTCATCTCGAGCTAGGAGGCGGAAACGGGGCTCCCCTGGATGTGTGCGGGACCCCACGTGCTTCCTCTCGAGTGGAGACGGGTATGTCGGGGAACTTCTTGAGTTGCAGCAATGGTGTGAAGGACCCTTTGGAAGTTCCAGTGGTTAGATGTGATTGGCCTCGAGAAGCCTCAGCGGAAATGGGCCTCATCTCGCCTGGAGGGCAAAACCTCCTGGATTTTCTCGAGTTGCGGCAGGTGCTCTCGACTTACGACGGGGACCTCAGGGACCCGCTCTGGTGGCCTCATGAAAGGCCAGTCCCCATGCGAGTTTCTCGGGGGCCTCTCGGGATTCCTCTCCCGTCGATGCCGGGGCCTAAGACCTTGTGTGGAGTCGGGGCCGGAACCTGAGGATTCCTCTCCAGTGCTGACATGGATCTTGGGGTACTTCTGGAGTCTCCCCAGGGGAGTCAGTTCTCGTCTCGAATGCGGGCATGCACTTACGCTTTCCTCCGGAGCGGTAGCAGCAGTGTCACGCAGTCCGCCGCGTGGATCAAAGGATCTATGGTTTTCCCTCGAGTCTTTCCCACGAGGCTTTCCCACGAGGCTTTCCCACAGGGCTGTCCCACGTGCACACGTGGTGGGAGTCGATCCTCGGCTTGAACGTCAAGGCAGTGCAGGGAAAACAGGTTCCTCTGGAATGGACTGACACATCTGGGGGACTCTTGGAATGGTGGCACGACCCTGGAGTTCCTCTCGCCTTTCCTGTGGAGAGCGCCTCCTTTTGAGAATCGACAGGAACGCCGGGAATTCTTTCCCTACGAAACAGGGAAAGGATCCCTCATCTCGAGCTAGGAGGTGGAAACGGGGCTCCCCTGGATGTGTGCGGGACCCACGTGCTTCCTCTCGAGTGGAGACGGGTATGTCGGGGAACTTCTTGAGTTGCAGCAAGGGTGTGAAGGACCCTTTGGAAGTTCCAGTGGTTAGACGTGATTAGCTTCGAGAAGCCTCAGCGGAAATGGGCCTCATCTCGCCTGGAGGGCAAAATCGCCTGGATTTTCTCGAGTTGCGGCAGGTGCTCTCGACTTACGACGGGGACCTAAGGGAACCGCTCTGGTCGCCTTAGGAAAGGCCAGTCCCCATGCGAGTTCCTCGGGGGCCTCTCGGGATTCCTCTCCCTTCGATGCCGGGGCCTAAGACCTTGTGTGGAGTCGGGGCCGGAACCTGAGGATTCCTCTCCAGTGCTGACATGGATCTTGGGGTTCTTCTGGAGTCTCCCCAGGGGAGTCAGTCCTCGTCTCGAATGCGGGCATGCACTTGCGCTTTCCTCCAGAGCGGTAGCAGCAGTGTCACTCAGTCCCCCGCGTGGATCAAAGGATCTATGTTTTTCCCTCGAGTCTTTCCCACGAGGCTTTCCCACGAGGCTTTCCCACAGGGCTGTCCCACGTGCACACGTGGTGGGAGTCGATCCTCGGCTTGAACGTCAAGGCAGTGCAGGGAAAACAAGTTCCTCTGGAATGGACTGACACATCTGGGGCACTCTTGGAATGGTGGCATGACCCTGGAGTTCCTCTCGCCTTCCTGTGGAGAGCGCCTCCTCTTGAGATGCGACGGGAACGCCGGGAATTCTTTCCCTACGAAACAGGGAAAGGATCCCTCATCTCGAGCTAGGAGGCGGAAACGGGGCTGCCCTGGATGTGTGCGGGACCCACGTGCTTCCTCTCGAGTGGAGACGGGTATGTCGGGGAACTTCTTGAGTTGCAGCAATGGTGTGAAATACCCTTTGGAAGTTCCAGTGGTTAGATGTGATTGGCCTCGAGAAGCCTCAGCGGAAATGGGCCTCATCTCGCCTGGAGGGCAAAACCTCCTGGATTTTCTCGAGTTGCGGCAGGTGCTCTCGACTTACGACGGGGACCTCAGGGACCCGCTCTGGTGGCCTCAGGAAAGGCCAGTCCCCATGCGAGTTCCTCGGGGGCCTCTCGGGATTCCTCTCCCGTCGATGCCGGGGCCTAAGACCTTGTGTGGAGTCGGGGCCGGAACCTGAGGATTCCTCTCCAGTGCTGACATGGATCTTGGGGTACTTCTGGAGTCTCCCCAGGGGAGTCAGTCCTCGTCTCGAATGCGGGCATGCACTTGCGCTTTCCGCCAGAGCGGTAGCAGCAGTGTCACGCAGTCCGCCCAATGGATCAAAGGATCTATGGTTTTCCCTCGAGTCTTTCCCACGAGGCTTTCCCACGAGGCTTTCCCACAGGGCTGTCCCACGTGCACACGTGGTGGGAGTCGATCCTCGGCTTGAACGTCAAGGCAGTGCAGGGAAAACAGGTTCCTCTGGAATGGACTGACACATCTGGGGGACTCTTGGAATGGTGGCAAGACCCTGGAGTTCCTCTCGCCTTTCCTGTGGAGAGCGCCTCCTCTTGAGATGCGACGGGAACGCCGGGAATTCTTTCCCTACGAAACAGAGAAAGGATCCCTCATCTCGAGCTAGGAGGCGGAAACGGGGCTCCCCTGGATGTGTGCGGGACCCCACGTGCTTCCTCTCGAGTGGAGACGGGTATGTCGGGGAACTTCTTGAGTTGCAGCAATGGTGTGAAGGACCCTTTGGAAGTTCCAGTGGTTAGATGTGATTGGCCTCGAGAAGCCTCAGCGGAAATGGGCCTCATCTCGCCTGGAGGGCAAAACCTCCTGGATTTTCTCGAGTTGCGGCAGGTGCTCTCGACTTACGACGGGGACCTCAGGGACCCGCTCTGGTGGCCTCAGGAAAGGCCAGTCCCCATGCGAGTTCCTCGGGGGCCTCTCGGGATTCCTCTCCCGTCGATGCCGGGGCCTAAGACCTTGTGTGGAGTCGGGGCCGGAACCTGAGGATTCCTCTCCAGTGCTGACATGGATCTTGGGGTACTTCTGGAGTCTCCCCAGGGGAGTCAGTCCTCGTCTCGAATGCGGGCATGCACTTGCGCTTTCCTCCAGAGCGGTAGCAGCAGTGTCACGCAGTCCGCCCAATGGATCAAAGGATCTATGGTTTTCCCTCGAGTCTTTCCCACGAGGCTTTCCCACGAGGCTTTCCCACAGGGCTGTCCCACGTGCACACGTGGTGGGAGTCGATCCTCGGCTTGAACGTCAAGGCAGTGCAGGGAAAACAGGTTCCTCTGGAATGGACTGACACATCTGGGGGACTCTTGGAATGGTGGCACGACCCTGGAGTTCCTCTCGCCTTTCCTGTGGAGAGCGCCTCCTCTTGAGATGCGACGGGAACGCCGGGAATTCTTTCCCTACGAAACAGGGAAAGGATCCCTCATCTCGAGCTAGGAGGCGGAAACGGGGCTCCCCTGGATGTGTGCGGGACCCCACGTGCTTCCTCTCGAGTGGAGACGGGTATGTCGGGGAACTTCTTGAGGTGCAGCAATGGTGTGAAGGACCCTTTGGAAGTTCCAGTGGTTAGATGTGATTGGCCTCGAGAAGCCTCAGCGGAAATGGGCCTCATCTTGCCTGGAGGGCAAAACCTCCTGGATTTTCTCGAGTTGCGGCAGGTGCTCTCGACTTACGACGGGGACCTCAGGGACCCGCTCTGGTGGCCTCAGGAAAGGCCAGTCCCCATGTGAGTTCCTCGGGGGCCTCTCGGGATTCCTCTCCCGTCGATGCCGGGGCCTAAGTCCTTCTGTGGAGTCGGGGCCCGAACCTGAGGATTCCCCTCCAGTGCTGACATGGATCTTGGGGTACTTCTGGAGTCTCCCCAGGGGAGTCAGTCCTCGTCTCGAATGCGGGCATGCACTTGCGCTTTCCTCCGGAGCGGTAGCAGCAGTGTCACGCAGTCCGCCGCGTGGATCAAAGGATGTATGGTTTTCCCTCGATTCTTTCCCACGAGGCTTTCCCACGAGGCTTTCCCACAGGGCTGTCCCACGTGCACACGTGGTGGGAGTCGATCCTCGGCTTGAACGTCAAGGCAGTGCAGGGAAAACAGGTTCCTCTGGAATGGACTGACACATCTGGGGGACTCTTGGAATGGTGGCACGACCCTGGAGTTCCTCTCGCCTTTCCTGTGGAGAGCGCCTCCTCTTGAGATGCGACGGGAACGCCGGGAATTCTTCCCTACGAAACAGAGAAAGGATCCCTCATCTCGAGCTAGGAGGCGGAAACGGGGCTCCCCTGGATGTGTGCGGGACCCCACGTGCTTCCTCTCGAGTGGAGACGGGTATGTCGGGGAACTTCTTGAGTTGCAGCAATGGTGTGAAGGACCCTTTGGAAGTTCCAGTGGTTAGATGTGATTGGCCTCGAGAAGCCTCAGCGGAAATGGGCCTCATCTCGCCTGGAGGGCAAAACCTCCTGGATTTTCTCGAGTTGCGGCAGGTGCTCTCGACTTACGACGGGGACCTCAGGGACCCGCTCTGGTGGCCTCAGGAAAGGCCAGTCCCCATGCGAGTTCCTCAGGGGCCTCTCGGGATTCCTCTCCCGTCGATGCCGGGGCCTAAGACCTTGTGTGGAGTCGGGGCCGGAACCTGAGGATTCCTCTCCAGTGCTGACATGGATCTTGGGGTACTTCTGGAGTCTCCCCAGGGGAGTCAATCCTCGTCTCGAATGCGGGCATGCACTTGCGCTTTCCTCCAGAGCGGTAGCAGCAGTGTCACGCAGTCCGCCCAATGGATCAAAGGATCTATGGTTTTCCCTCGAGTCTTTCCCACGAGGCTTTCCCACGAGGCTTTCCCACAGGGCTGTCCCACGTGCACACGTGGTGGGAGTCGATCCTCGGCTTGAACGTCAAGGCAGTGCAGGGAAAACAGGTTCCTCTGGAATGGACTGACACATCTGGGGGACTCTTGGAATGGTGGCACGACCCTGGAGTTCCTCTCGCCTTTCCTGTGGAGAGCGCCTCCTCTTGAGATGCGACGGGAACGCCGGGAATTCTTTCCCTACGAAACAGGGAAAGGATCCCTCATCTCGAGCTAGGAGGCGGAAACGGGGCTCCCCTGGATGTGTGCGGGACCCCACGTGCTTCCTCTCGAGTGGAGACGGGTATGTCGGGGAACTTCTTGAGGTGCAGCAATGGTGTGAAGGACCCTTTGGAAGTTCCAGTGGTTAGATGTGATTGGCCTCGAGAAGCCTCAGCGGAAATGGGCCTCATCTTGCCTGGAGGGCAAAACCTCCTGGATTTTCTCGAGTTGCGGCAGGTGCTCTCGACTTACGACGGGGACCTCAGGGACCCGCTCTGGTGGCCTCAGGAAAGGCCAGTCCCCATGCGAGTTTCTCGAGGGCCTCTCGGGATTCCTCTCCCGTCGATGCCGGGGCCTAAGACCTTGTGTGGAGTCGGGGCCGGAACCTGAGGATTCCTCTCCAGTGCTGACATGGATCTTGGGGTACTTCTGGAGTCTCCCCAGGGGAGTCAGTCCTCGTCTCGAATGCGGGCATGCACTTGCGCTTTCCTCCGGAGCGGTAGCAGCAGTGTCACGCAGTCCGCCGCGTGGATCAAAGGATCTATGGTTTTCCCTCGAGTCTTTCCCACGAGGCTTTCCCACGAGGCTTTCCCACAGGGCTGTCCCACGTGCACACGTGGTGGGAGTCGATCCTCGGCTTGAACGTCAAGGCAGTGCAGGGAAAACAGGTTCCTCTGGAATGGACTGACACTTCTGGGGGACTCTTGGAATGGTGGCACGACCCTGGAGTTCCTCTCGCCTTTCCTGTGGAGAGCGCCTCCTTTTGAGAATCGACAGGAACGCCGGGAATTCTTTCCCTACGAAACAGGGAAAGGATCCCTCATCTCGAGCTAGGAGGCGGAAACGGGGCTCCCCTGGATGTGTGCGGGACCCACGTGCTTCCTCTCGAGTGGAGACGGGTATGTCGGGGAACTTCTTGAGTTGCAGCAAGGGTGTGAAGGACCCTTTGGAAGTTCCAGTGGTTAGACGTGATTAGCCTCAAGAAGCCTCAGCGGAAATGGGCCTCTTCTCGCCTGGAGGGCAAAACCTCCTGGATTTTCTCGAGTTGCGGCAGGTGCTCTCGACTTACGACGGGGACCTCAGGGAACCGCTCTGGTGGCCTCAGGAAAGGCCAGTCCCCATGCGAGTTCCTCGGGGGCCTCTCGGGATTCCTCTCCCGTCGATGCCGGGGCCTAAGACCTTGTGTGGAGTCGGGGCCGGAACCTGAGGATTCCTCTCCAGTGCTGACATGGATCTTGGGGTACTTCTGGAGTCTCCCCAGGGGAGTCAGTCCTTGTCTCGAATGCGGGCATGCACTTGCGCTTTCCTCAAGAGCGGTAGCAGCAGTGTCACGCAGTCCAACGCGTGGATCAAAGGATCTATGGTTTTCCCTCGAGTCTTTCCCACGAGGCTTTCCCACGAGGCTTTCCCACAGGGCTGTCCCACGTGCACACGTGGTGGGAGTCGATCCTCGGCTTGAACGTCAAGGCAGTGCAGGGAAAACAGGTTCCTCTGGAATGGACTGACACATCTGGGGGACTCTTGGAATGGTGGCACGACCCTGGAGTTCCTCTCGCCTTTCCTGTGGAGAGCGCCTCCTCTTGAGATGCGACGGGAACCCCGGCAATTCTTTCCCTACGAAACAGAGAAAGGATCCCTCATCTCGAGCTAGGAGGCGGAAACGGGGCTCCCCTGGATGTGTGCGGGACCCCACGTGCTTCCTCTCGAGTGGAGACGGGTATGTCAGGGAACTTCTTGAGGTGCAGCAATGGTGTGAAGGACCCTTTAGAAGTTCCAGTGGTTAGATGTGATTGGCCTCGAGAAGCCTCAGCGGAAATGGGCCTCATCTCGCCTGGAGGGCAAAACCTCCTGGATTTTCTCGAGTTACGGCATGTGCTCTCGACTTACGACGAGGACCTCAGGGACCCGCTCTGGTGGCCTCAGGAAAGGCCAGTCCCCTGCGAGTTCCTCGGGGGCCTCTCGGGATTCCTCTCCCGTCGATGCCGGGGCCTAAGACCTTGTGTGGAGTCGGGGCCGGAACCTGAGGATTCCTCTCCAGTGCTGACATGGATCTTGGGGTACTTCTGGAGTCTCCCCAGGGGAGTCAGTCCTCGTCTCGAATGCGGGCATGCACTTGCGCTTTCCTCCGGAGCGGTAGCAGCAGTGTCACGCAGTCCGCCGCGTGGATCAAAGGATCTATGGTTTTCCCTCGAGTCTTTCCCACGAGGCTTTGCCACGAGGCTTTCCCACAGGGCTGTCCCACGTGCACACGTGGTGGGAGTCGATCCTCGGCTTGAACGTCAAGGCAGTGCAGGGAAAACAGGTTCCTCTGGAATGGACTGACACATCTGGGGGACTCTTGGAATGGTGGCCCGACCCTGGAGTTCCTCTCGCCTTTCCTGTGGAGAGCGCCTCCTCTTGAGATGCGACGGGAACGCCGGGAATTCTTTCCCTACGAAACAGGGAAAGGATCCCTCATCTCGAGCTAGGAGGCGGAAACGGGGCACCCCTGGATGTGTGCGGGACCCACGTGCTTCCTCTCGAGTGGAGACGGGTATGTCGGGGAACTTCTTGAGTTGCAGCAAGGGTGTGAAGGACCCTTTGGAAGTTCCAGTGGTTAGACGTGATTAGCCTCGAGAAGCCTCAGCGGAAATGGGCCTCATCTCGCCTGGAGGGCAAAACCGCATGGAATTTCTCGAGTTGCGGCAGGTGCTCTCGACTTACGACGGGGACCTCAGGGACCCGCTCTGGTGGCCTCAGGAAAGGCCAGTCCCCATGCGAGTTCCTCGGGGGCCTCTCGGGATTCCTCTCCCGTCGATGCCGGGGCCTAAGACCTTGTGTGGAGTCGGGGCCGGAACCTGAGGATTCCTCTCCAGTGCTGACATGGATCTTGGGGTATTTCTGGAGTCTCCCCAGGGGAGTCAGTCCTCGTCTCGAATGCGGGCATGCACTTGCGCTTTCCTACAGAGCGGTAGCAGCAGTGTCACGCAGTCCGCCGCGTGGATCAAAGGATCTATGGTTTTCCCTCGAGTCTTTCCCACGAGGCTTTCCCACAGGGCTGTCCCACGTGCACACGTGGTGGGAGTCGATCCTCAGATTGAACGTCAAGGCAGTGCAGGGAAAACAGGTTCCTCTGGAATGGACTGACACATCTGGGGGACTCTTGGAATGGTGGCACGACCCTGGAGTTCCTCTCCCCTTTCCTGTGGAGAGCGCCTCCTCTTGAGATGTGACGGGAACGCCGGAATTCTTTCCCTACGAAACAGCGAAAGGATCCCTCATCTCGAGCTAGGAGGCGGAAACGGGGCTCCCCTGGATGTGTGCGGGACCCACGTGCTTCCTCTCGAGTGGAGACGGGTATGTCGGGGAACTTCTTGAGTTGCCGCAAGGGTGTGAAGGACCCTTTGGAAGTTCCAGTGGTTAAATGTGATTGGCCTCGAGAAGACTCAGCGGAAATTGGCCTCATCTCGCCAGGAGGGCAAAACCTCCTGGAATTTCTCGAGTTGCGGCAGGTGCTCTCGACTTACGACGGGGACCTCAGGGACCCGCTCTGGTGGCCTCAGGAAAGGCCAGTCCCCATGCGAGTTCCTCGGGGGCGTCTCGGGATTCCTCTCCCGTCGATGCCGGGGCCTAAGACCTTGTGTGGAGTCGGGGCCGGAACATGAGGATTCCTCTCCAGTGCTGACATGGATCTTGGGGTACTTCTGGAGTCTCCCCAGGGGAGTCAGTCCTCGTCTCGAATGCGGGCATGCACTTGCGCTTTCCTCCAGAGCGGTAGCAGCAGTGTTACGCAGTCCGCCGCGTGGATCAAAGGATCTATGGTTTTCCCTCGAGTCTTTCCCACGAGGCTTTCCCACGAGGCTTTCCCACAGGGCTGTCCCACGTGCACACGTGGTGGGAGTCGATCCTCGGCTTGAACGTCAAGGCAGTGCAGGGAAAACAGGTTCCTCTGGAATGGACTGACACATCTGGGCGACTCTTGGTATGGTGTCACGACCCTGGAGTTCCTCTCGCCTTTCCTGTGGAGAGCGCCTCCTGAGATGCGACTGGAACGCCGGGAATTCTTTCCCTATGAAAAAGGGAAGGATCCCTCATCTCGAGCTAGGAGGCGGAAACGGGGCTCCCCTGGATGTGTGAGGGACCCCACGTGCTTCCTCTCGAGTGCAGACGGGTATGTCGGGGAAGTTCTTGAGTTGCAGCAAGGGTGTGAAGGACCCTTTGGAAGTTCCAGTGGTTAGATGTGATTGGCCTCGAGAAGCCTCAGCGGAAATGGGCCTCATCTCGCCTGGAGGGCAAAACCTCCTGGATTTTCTCGAGTTGCGGCAGGTGCTCTAGACTTACGACGGGGACCTCAGGGACCCGCTCTGGTGGCCTCAGGAAAGGCCAGTCCCCATGCGAGTTCCTCGGGGGCCTCTCGGGATTCCTCTCCCGTCGATGCCGGGGCCTAAGACCTTGTGTGGAGTCGGGGCCGGAACCTGAGGATTCCTCTCCAGTGCTGACATGGATCTTGGGGTACTTCTGGAGTCTCCCCAGGGGAGTCAGTCCTCGTCTCGAATGCGGGCATGCACTTGCGCTTTCCTATAGAGCGGTAGCAGCAGTGTCACGCAGTCCGCCGCGTGGAACAAAGGATCTATGGTTTTCCCTCGAGTCTTTCCCACGAGGCTTTCCCACGAGGCTTTCCCACAGGGCTGTCCCACGTGCACACGTGGTGGTAGTCGATCCTCGGCTTGAACGTCAAGGCAGTGCAGGGAAAACAGGTTCCTCTGGAATGGACTACACATCTGGGGGACTCTTGGAATGGTGGCACGACCCTGGAGTTCCTCTCGCCTTTCCTGTGGAGAGCGCCTCCTCTTGAGATGCGACGGGAACCCCGGCAATTCTTTCCCTACGAAACAGAGAAAGGATCCCTCATCTCGAGCTAGGAGGTGGAAACGGGGCTCCCCTGGATGTGTGCGGGACCCCACGTGCTTCCTCTCGAGTGGAGACGGGTATGTCGGGGAACTTCTTGAGTTGCAGCAATGGTGTGAAGGACCCTTTGGAAGTTCCAGTGGTTAGATGTGATTGGCCTCGAGAAGCCTCAGCGAAAATGGGCCTCATCTCGCCTGGAGGGCAAAACCTCCTGGATTTTCTTGAGTTGCGGCAGGTGCTCTCGACTTACGACGGGGACCTCAGGGACCCGCTCTGGTGGCCTCAGGAAAGGCCAGTCCCCATGCGAGTTCCTCGGGGGCCTCTCGGAATTCCTCTCCCGTCGATGCCGGGGCCTAAGACCTTGTGTGGAGTCGGGGCGGGAACCTGAGGATTCCTCTCCAGTGCTGACATGGATCTTGGGGTACTTCTGGAGTCTCCCCAGGGGAGTCAGTCCTCGTCTCGAATGCGGGCATGCACTTGCGCTTTCCTCCAGAGCGGTAGCAGCAGTGTCACGCAGTCCGCCGCGTGGATCAAAGGATCTATGGTTTTCCCTCGAGTCTTTCCCACGAGGCTTTCCCACGAGGCTTTCCCACAGGGCTGTCCCACGTGCACACGTGGTGGGAGTCGATCCTCAGATTGAACGTCAAGGCAGTGCAGGGAAAACAGGTTCCTCTGGAATGGACTGACACATCTGGGGGACTCTTGGAATGGTGGCACGACCCTGGAGTTCCTCTCGCCTTTCCTGTGGAGAGCGCCTCCACTTGAGATGCGACGGGAACGCCGGGAATTCTTTCCCTACGAAACAGGGAAAGGATCCCTCATCTCCAGCTAGGAGGCGGAAACGGGGCTCCCCTGGATGTGTGCGGGACCCACGTGCTTCCTCTCGAGTGGAGACGTTTATGTCGGGGAACTTCTTGAGTTGCAGCAAGGGTGTGAAGGACCCTTTGGAAGTTCCAGTGGTTAGACGGGATTAGCCTCGAGAATCCTCATAGGAAATGGGCCTCATCTCGCCTGGAGGGCAAAACCTCCTGGATTTTCTCGAGTTGCGGCAGGTGCTCTCGACTTACGACGGGGACCACAGGGACCCGCTCTGGTGGCCTCAGGAAAGGCCAGTCCCCATGCGAGTTCCTCGGGGGCCTCTCGGGATTCCTCTCCCGTCGATGCCGGGTCCTAAGACCTTGTGTGGAATCCGGGCCGGAACCTGAGGATTCCTCTCCAGTGCTGACATGGATCTTGGGGTACTTCTGGAGTCTCCCCAGGGGAGTCAGTCCTCGTCTCGAATGCGGGCATGCACTTGCGCTTTCCTCCAGAGCGGTAGCAGCAGTGTCACTCAGTCCGCCGCGTGGATCAAAGGATCTATGGTTTTCCCTCGAGTCTTTCCCACGAGGCTTTCCCACGAGGCTTTCCCACAGGGCTGTCCCACGTGCACACGTGGTGGGAGTCGATCCTCGGCTTGAACGTCAAGGCAGTGCAGGGAAAACAGGTTCCTCTGGAATGGACTGACACATCTGGGGGCTCTTGAAATGGTGGCATGACCCTGGAGTTCCTCTCGCCTTTCCTGTGGAGAGCGCCTCCTCTTGAGATGCGACGGGAACGCCGGGAATTCTTTCCCTACGAAACAGGGAAAGGATCCCTCATCTCGAGCTAGGAGGCGGAAACGGGGCTCCCCTGGATGTGTGCGTGACACCACGTGCTTCCTCTCGAGTGCAGACGGGTATGTCGGGGAAGTTCTTGAGTTGCAGCAAGGGTGTGAAGGACCGTTTGGAAGTTCCAGTGGTTAGATGTGATTGGCCTCGAGAAGCCTCAGCGGAAATGGGCCTCATCTCGCCTGGAGGGCAAAACCTCCTGGATTTTCTCGAGTTGCGGCAGGTGCTCTCGACTTACGACGGGGACCTCAGGGACCCGATCTGGTAGCCTCAGGAAAAGCCAGTCCCCATGCGAGTTCCTCGGGGGCCTCACGGGATTCCTCTCCCGTCGATGCCGGGGCCTAAGACCTTGTGTGGAGTCGGGGCCGGAACCTGAGGATTCCTCTCCAGTGCTGACATGGATCTTGGGGTACTTCTGGAGTCTCCCCAGGGGAGTCAGTCCTCGTCACGAATGCGGGCATGCACTTGCGCTTTCCTCCAGAGCGGTAGCAGCAGTGTCACGCAGTCCGCCGCGTGGATCAAAGGATCTATGGTTTTCCCTCGAGTCTTTCCCACGAGGCTTTCCCACAGGGCTGTCCCACGTGCACACGTGGTGGGAGTCGATCCTCGGCTTGAACGTCAAGGCAGTGCAGGGAAAACAAGTTCCTCTGGAATGGACTGACACATCTGGGGGACTCTTGGAATGGTGTCACGACCCTGGAGTTCCTCTCGCCTTTCCTGTGGAGAGCGCCTCCTCTTGAGATGCGACTGGAACGCCGGGAATTCTTTCCCTACGAAAAAGGTAAGGATCCCTAATCTCGAGCTAGGAGACGGAAACTGGGCTCCCCTGGATGTGTGAGGGACCCCACATGCTTCCTCTCGAGTGGAGACGGGTATGTCGGGGAACTTCTTGAGTTGCAGCAATGGTGTGAAGGACCCTTTGGAAGTTCCAGTGGTTAGATGTGATTGGCCTCTAGAAGCCTCAGCGGAAATGGGCCTCATCTCGCCTGGAGGGCAAAACCTCCTGGATTTTCTCGAGTTGCGGCAGGTGCTCTCAACTTACGACGGGGACCTCAGGGACCCGCTCTGGTGGCCTCAGGAAAGGCCAGTCCCCATGCGAGTTCCTCGGGGGCCTCTCGGGATTCCTCTCCCGTCGATGCCGGGGCCTAAGACCTTGTGTGGAGTCGGGGCCGGAACCTGAGGATTCCTCTCCAGTGCTGACATGGATCTTGGGGTACTTCTGGAGTCTCCTCAGGGGAGTCAGTCCTTGTCTCGAATGCGGGCATGCACTTGCGCTTTCCTCCAGAGCGGTAGCAATAGTGTCACGCAGTCCGCCGCGTGGATCAAAGGATCTATGGTTTTCCCTCGAGTCTTTCCCACGAGGCTTTCCCACGAGGCTTTCCCACAGGGCTGTCCCACGTGCACACGTGGTGGGAGTCGATCCTCGGCTTGAACGTCAAGGCAGTGCAGGGAAAACAGGTTCCTCTGGAATGGATTGACACATCTGGGGGACTCTTGGAATGGTGGCACGACCCTGGAGTTCCTCTCGCCTTTCCTGAGGAGAGCGCCTCCTCTTGAGATGCGACGGGAACGCCGGGAATTCTTTCCCTACGAAACAGGGAAAGGATCCCTCATCTCGAGCTAGGAGGCGGAAACGGGGCTCCCCTGGATGTGTGCGGGACCCACGTGCTTCCTCTCGAGTGGAGACGAGTATGTCGGGGAACTTCTTGAGTTGCAGCAAGGGTGTGAAGGACCCTTTGGAAGTTCCAGTGGTTAGACGGGATTAGCCTCGAGAAGCCTCAGCGGAAATGGGCCTCATCTCGCCTGGAGGGCAAAACAGCCTGGATTTTCTTGAGTTGCGGCAGGTGCTCTCGACTTATGACGGGGACCTCAGGGACCCGCTCTGGTGGCCTCAGGAAAGGCCAGTCCCCATGCGAGTTCCTCGGGGGCCTCTCGGGATTCCTCTCCCGTCGATGCCGGGGCCTAAGACCTTGTGTGGAGTCGGGGCCGGAACCTGAGGATTCCTCTCCAGTGCTGACATGGATCTTGGGGTACTTCTGGAGTCTCCCCAGGGGAGTCAGTCCTTGTCTCGAATGCGGGCATGCACTTGTGCTTTCCGCCAGAGCGGTAGCAGCAGTGTCACGCAGTCCGCCGCGTGGATCAAAGGATCTATGGTTTTCCCTCGAGTCTTTCACACGAGGCTTTCCCACGAGGCTTTCCCACAGGGCTGTCCCACGTGCACACGTGGTGGGAGTCGATCCTCGGCTTGAACGTCAAGGCAGTGCAGGGAAAACAGGTTCCTCTGGAATGGACTGACACATCTGGGGGACTCTTGGAATGGTGGAATGACCCTGGAGTTCCTCTCGCCTTTCCTGTGGAGAGCGCCTCGTCTTGAGATGCGACGGGAACGCCGGGAATTCTTTCCCTACGAAAGAGGGAAAGGATCCCTCATCTCGAGCTAGGAGGCGGAAACGGGGCTCCCCTGGATGTGTGCGGGACACCACGTGCTTCCTCTCGAGTGCAGACGGGTATGTCGGGGAAGTTCTTAAGTTGCAGCAAGGGTGTGAAGGACCGTTTGGAAGTTCCAGTTGTTAGATGTGATTGGCCTCGAGAAGCCTCAGCGGAAATGGGCCTCATCTCGCCTGGAGGGCAAAACCTCCTGGATTTTCTCGAGTTGCGGCAGGTGCTCTCGACTTACGACGGGGACCTCAGGGACCCGCTCTGTTGGCCTCAGGAAAGGCCAGTGCCCATGCGAGTTCCTCGGGGGCGTCTCGGGATTCCTCTCCCGTCGATGCCGGGGCCTAAGACCTTGTATGGAGTCGGGGCCGGAACCTGAGGATTCCTCTCCATTGCTGACATGGATCTTGGGGTACTTCTGGAGTCTCCCCAGGGGAGTCAGTCCTCGTCTCGAATGCGGGCATGCACTTGCGCTTTCCTCCAGAGCGGTAGCAGCAGTGTCACGCAGTCCGCCGCGTGGATCAAAGGATCTATGGTTTTCCCTCGAGTCTTTCCCAGGAGGCTTTCCCACGAGGCTTTCCCACAGGGCTGTCCCACGTGCACACGTGGTGGGAGTCGATCCTCGGCTTGAACGTCAAGGCAGTGCAGGGAAAACAGGTTCCTCTGGAATGGACTGACACATCTGGGGGACTCTTGGAATGGTGGCACGACCCTGGAGTTCCTCTCGCCTTTCCTGTGGAGAGCGCCTCCTCTTGAGATGCGACGGGAACGCCGGGAATTCTTTCCCTACCATACAGGGAAAGGATCCCTCATCTCGAGCTAGGAGGCGGAAACGGGGCTCCCCTGGATGTGTGCGGGACCCCACGTGCTTCCTCTCGAGTGGAGACGGGTATGTCGGGGAACTTCTTGAGTTGCAGCAATGGTGCGAAGGACCCTTTGGAAGTTCCAGTGGTTAGATGTGATTGGGCTCGAGAAGCCTCAGCGGAAATGGGCCTCATCTCGCCTGGAGGGCAAAACCTCCTGGATTTTCTCGAGTTGCGGCAGGTGCTCTCGACTTACGACGGGGACCTCAGGGACCCGCTCTGGTGGCCTCAGGAAAGGCCAGTCCCCATGCGAGTTCCTCGGGGGCCTCTCGGGATTCCTCTCCCGTCGATGCCGGGGCCTAAGACCTTGTGTGGAGTCGGGGCCGGAACCTGAGGATTCCTCTCCAGTGCTGACATGGATCTTGGGGTACTTCTGGAGTCTCCCCAGGGGAGTCAGTCCTCGTCTCGAATGCGGGCATGCACTTGCGCTTCCGCCAGAGCGATAGCAGCAGTGTCACGCATTCCACCGCGTGGATCAAAGGATCTATGGTTTTCCCTCGAGTCTTTCCCACGAGGCTTTCCCACGAGGCTTTCCCACAGGGCTGTCCCACGTGCACACGTGGTGGGAGTCGATCCTCGGCTTGAACGTCAAGGCAGTGCAGGGAAAACAGGTTCCTCTGGAATGGACTGACACATCTGGGGGACTCTTGGAATGGTGGCACGACCCTGGAGTTCCTCTCGCCTTTCCTGTGGAGAGCGCCTCCTCTTGAGATGCGACGGGAACGCCGGGAATTCTTTCCCTACCAAACAGGGAAAGGATCCCTCTTCTCGAGCTAGGAGGCGGAAATGGGGCTCCCCTGGATGTGTGCGGGACCCCACGTGCTTCCTCTCGAGTGGAGACGGGTATGTCGGGGACCTTCTTGAGTTGCAGCAAGGGTGTGAAGGACCGTTTGGAAGTTCCAGTTGTTAGATGTGATTAGCCACGAGAAGCCTCATCGGAAATGGGCCTCATCTCGCCTGGAGGGCAAAACCTCCTGGATTTTCTCGAGTTGCGGCAGGTGCTCTCGACTTACGACGGGGACCTCAGGGACCCGCTCTGGTGGCCTCAGGAAAGGCCAGTCCCCATGCGAGTTCCTCGGGGGCGTCTCGGGATTCCTCTCTCGTCGATGCCGGGGCCTAAGTCCTTGTGTGGAGTCGGGGCCCGAACCTGAGGATTCCCCTCCAGTGCTGACATGGATCTTGGGGTACTTCTGGAGTCTCCCCAGGGGAGTCAGTCCTCGTCTCGAATGCGGGCATGCACTTGCGCTTTCCTCCAGAGCGGTAGCAGCAGTGTCACGCAGTCCGCCGTGTGGATCAAAGGATGTATGGTTTTCCCTCGAGTCTTTCCCAGGAGGCTTTCCCACGAGGCTTTCCCACAGGGCTGTCCCACGTGCACACGTGGGAGTCGATCCTCGGCTTGAACGTCAAGGCAGTGCACGGAAAACAGGTTCCTCTGGAATGGACTGACACATCTGGGGGACTATTGGAATGGTGGCACGACCCTGGAGTTCCTCTCGCCTTTCCTGTGGAGAGCGCCTCCTCTTGAGATGCGACGGGAACGCCGGGAATTCTTTCCCTACGAAACAGAGAAAGGATCCCTCATCTCGAGCTAGGAGGCGGAAACGGGGCTCCCCTGGATGTGTGCGGGACCCCACGTGCTTCCTCTCGAGTGGAGACGGGTATGTCGGGGAACTTCTTGAGTTGCAGCAATGGTGTGAAGGACCCTTTGGAAGTTCCAGTGGTTAGATGTGATTGGCCTCGAGAAGCCTCAGCGGAAATGGGCCTCATCTCGCCTGGAGGGCAAAACCTCCTGGATTTTCTCGAGTTGCGGCAGGTGCTCTCGACTTACAACGGGGACCTCAGGGACCCGCTCTGGTGGCCTCAGGAAAGGCCAGTCCCCATGCGAGTTCCTCGGGGGCCTCTCCGGATTCCTCTCCCGTCGATGCCGGGGCCTAAGACCTTGTGTGGAGTCGGGGCCGGAACCTGAGGATTCCTCTCCAGTGCTGACATGGATCTTGGGGTACTTCTGTAGTCTCCCCAGGGGAGTCAGTCCTCGTCTCGAATGCGGGCATGCACTTGCGCTTTCCTCCAGAGCGGTAGCAGCAGTGTCACGCAGTCCGCAGCGTGGATCAAAGGATCTATGGTTTTCCCTCGAGTCTTTCCCACGAGTCTTTCCCACGAGGCTTTCCCACAGGGCTGTCCCACGTGCACACGTGGTGGGAGTCGATCCTCGGCTTGAACGTCAAGGCAGTGCAGGGAAAACAGGTTCCTCTGGAATGGACTGACACATCTGGGGGACTCTTGGAATGGTGGCACGACCCTTCAGTTCCTCTCGCCTTTCCTGTGGAGAGCACCTCCTCTTGAGATGCGACGGGAACGCCGGGAATTCTTTCCCTACGAAACAGGGAAAGGATCCCTCATCTCGAGCTAGGATGCGGAAACGGGGCTCCCCTGGATGTGTGCGGGACCCACGTGCTTCCTCTCGAGTGGAGACGGGTATGTCGGGGAACTTCTTGAGTTGCCGCAAGGGTGTGAAGGACCCTTTGGAAGTTCCAGTGGTTAGACGTGATTAGCCTCGAGAAGCCTCAGCGGAAATGGGCCTCATCTCGCCTGGAGGGCAAAACCGCCTGGAATTTCTCGAGTTGCGGCAGGTGCTCTCGACTTACGACTGGGACCTCAGGGACCCGCTCTGGTGGCCTCAGGAAAGGCCAGTCCCCATGCGAGTTCCTCGGGGGCCTCTCGGGATTCCTCTCCCGTCGATGCCGGGGCCTAAGACCTTGTGTGGAGTCGGGGCCGGAACCTGAGGATTCCTCTCCAGTGCTGACATGGATCTTGGGGTATTTCTGGAGTCTCCCCAGGGGAGTCAGTCCTCGTCTCGAATGCGGGCATGCACTTGCGCTTTCCTCCAGAGCGGTAGCAGCAGTGTCACGCAGTCCGCCGCGTGGATCAAAGGATCTATGGTTTTCCCTCGAGTCTTTCCCACGAGGCTTTCCCACGAGGCTTTCCCACAGGGCTGTCCCACGTGCACACGTGGTGGGAGTCGATCCTCGGCTTGAACGTCAAGGCAGTGCAGGGAAAACAGGTTCCTCTGGAATGGACTGACACATCTGGGGGACTCTTGGAATGGTGGCACGACCCTGGAGTTCCTCTCGCCTTTCCTGTGGAGAGCGCCTCCTCTTGAGATGCGACGGGAACCCCGGCAATTCTTTCCCTACGAAACAGAGAAAGGATCCCTCATCTCGAGCTAGGAGGCGGAAACGGGGCTCCCCTGGATGTGTGCGGGACCCCACGTGCTTCCTATCGAGTGGAGACGGGTATGTCGGGGAACTTCTTGAGTTGCAGCAATGGTGTGAAGGACCCTTTGGAAGTTCCAGTGGTTAGATGTGATTGGCCTCGAGAAGCCTCAGCGGAAATGGGCCTCATCTCGCCTGGAGGGCAAAACCTCCTGGATTTTCTCGAGTTGCGGCAGGTGCTCTCGACTTACGACGGGGACCTCAGGGACCCGCTCTGGTGGCCTCAGGAAAGGCCAGTCCCCATGCGAGTTCCTCGGGGGCCTCTCGGGATTCCTCTCCCGTCGATGCCGGGGCCTAAGACCTTGTGTGGAGTCGGGGCCGGAACCTGAGGATTCCTCTCCAGTGCTGACATGGATCTTGGGGTACTTCTGGAGTCTCCCCAGGGGAGTCAGTCCTCGTCTCGAATGCGGGCATGCACTTGCGCTTTCCTCCAGAGCGGTAGCAGCAGTGTCACGCAGTCCGCCGCGTGGATCAAAGGATCTATGGTTTTCCCTCGAGTCTTTCCCACGAGGCTTTCCCACGAGGCTTTCCCACAGGGCTGTCCCACGTGCACACGTGGTGGGAGTCGATCCTCGGCTTGAACGTCAAGGCAGTGCAGGGAAAACAGGTTCCTCTGGAATGGACTGACACATCTGGGGGACTCTTGGAATGGTGGCACGACCCTGGAGTTCCTCTCGCCTTTCCTGTGGAGAGCGCCTCCTCTTGAGATGCGACGGGAACGCCGGGAATTCTTTCCCTACCAAACAGGGAAAGGATCCCTCTTCTCGAGCTAGGAGGCGGAAATGGGGCTCCCCTGGATGTGTGCGGGACCCCACGTGCTTCCTCTCGAGTGGAGACGGGTATGTCGGGGACCTTCTTGAGTTGCAGCAAGGGTGTGAAGGACCCTTTGGAAGTTCCAGTGGTTAGATGTGATTAGCCTCGAGAAGCCTCAGCGGAAATGGGCCTCATCTCGCCTGGAGGGCAAAACCTCCTGGATTTTCTCGAGTTGCGGCAGGTGCTCTCGACTTACGACGGGAAAGGCCAGTCCCCATGCGAGTTCCTCGGGGGCCTCTGGGGATTCCTCTCCCGTCGATGCCGGGGCCTAAGTCCTTGTGTGGAGTCGGGGCCGGAACCTGAGGATTCCTCTCCAGTGCTGACATGGATCTTGGGGTACTTCTGGAGTCTCCAAAGGGGAGTCAGTCTTCGTCTCGAATGCGGGCATGCACTTGCGCTTTCCTCCAGAGCGGTAGCAGCAGTGTCACGCAGTCCGCCGCGTGGATCAAAGGATCTATGGTTTTCCCTCGAGGCTTTCCCACGAGGCTTTCCCACGAGGCTTTCCCACAGGGCTGTCCCACGTGCACACGTGGTGGGAGTCGATCCTCGGCATGAACGTCAAGGCAGTGCAGGGAAAACAAGTTCCTCTGGAATGGACTGACACATCTGTGGGACTCTTGGAATGGTGGCACGACCCTGGAGTTCCTCTCGCCTTTCCTGTGGAGAGCGCCTCCTCTTGAGATGCGACGGGAACGCCGGGAATTCTTCCCTACGAAACAGAGAAAGGATCCCTCATCTCGAGCTAGGAGGCGGAAACGGGGCTCCCCTGGATGTGTGCGGGACCCCACGTGCTTCCTCTCGAGTGGAGACGGGTATGTCGGGGAACTTCTTGAGTTGCAGCAATGGTGTGAAGGACCCTTTGGAAGTTCCAGTGGTTAGATGTGATTGGCCTCGAGAAGCCTCAGCGGAAATGGGCCTCATCTCGCCTGGAGGGCAAAACCTCCTGGATTTTCTCGAGTTGCGGCAGGTGCTCTCGACTTACGACGGGGACCTCAGGGACCCGCTCTGGTGGCCTCATGAAAGGCCAGTCCCCATGCGAGTTTCTCGGGGGCCTCTCGGGATTCCTCTCCCGTCGATGCCGGGGCCTAAGACCTTGTGTGGAGTCGGGGCCGGAACCTGAGGATTCCTCTCCAGTGCTGACATGGATCTTGGGGTACTTCTGGAGTCTCCCCAGGGGAGTCAGTTCTCGTCTCGAATGCGGGCATGCACTTACGCTTTCCTCCGGAGCGGTAGCAGCAGTGTCACGCAGTCCGCCGCGTGGATCAAAGGATCTATGGTTTTCCCTCGAGTCTTTCCCACGAGGCTTTCCCACGAGGCTTTCCCACAGGGCTGTCCCACGTGCACACGTGGTGGGAGTCGATCCTCGGCTTGAACGTCAAGGCAGTGCAGGGAAAACAGGTTCCTCTGGAATGGACTGACACATCTGGGGGACTCTTGGAATGGTGGCACGACCCTGGAGTTCCTCTCGCCTTTCCTGTGGAGAGCGCCTCCTTTTGAGAATCGACAGGAACGCCGGGAATTCTTTCCCTACGAAACAGGGAAAGGATCCCTCATCTCGAGCTAGGAGGTGGAAACGGGGCTCCCCTGGATGTGTGCGGGACCCACGTGCTTCCTCTCGAGTGGAGACGGGTATGTCGGGGAACTTCTTGAGTTGCAGCAAGGGTGTGAAGGACCCTTTGGAAGTTCCAGTGGTTAGACGTGATTAGCTTCGAGAAGCCTCAGCGGAAATGGGCCTCATCTCGCCTGGAGGGCAAAATCGCCTGGATTTTCTCGAGTTGCGGCAGGTGCTCTCGACTTACGACGGGGACCTAAGGGAACCGCTCTGGTCGCCTTAGGAAAGGCCAGTCCCCATGCGAGTTCCTCGGGGGCCTCTCGGGATTCCTCTCCCGTCGATGCCGGGGCCTAAGACCTTGTGTGGAGTCGGGGCCGGAACCTGAGGATTCCTCTCCAGTGCTGACATGGATCTTGGGGTTCTTCTGGAGTCTCCCCAGGGGAGTCAGTCCTCGTCTCGAATGCGGGCATGCACTTGCGCTTTCCTCCAGAGCGGTAGCAGCAGTGTCACTCAGTCCGCCGCGTGGATCAAAGGATCTATGTTTTTCCCTCGAGTCTTTCCCACGAGGCTTTCCCACGAGGCTTTCCCACAGGGCTGTCCCACGTGCACACGTGGTGGGAGTCGATCCTCGGCTTGAACGTCAAGGCAGTGCAGGGAAAACAAGTTCCTCTGGAATGGACTGACACATCTGGGGCACTCTTGGAATGGTGGCATGACCCTGGAGTTCCTCTCGCCTTCCTGTGGAGAGCGCCTCCTCTTGAGATGCGACGGGAACGCCGGGAATTCTTTCCCTACGAAACAGGGAAAGGATCCCTCATCTCGAGCTAGGAGGCGGAAACGGGGCTGCCCTGGATGTGTGCGGGACCCACGTGCTTCCTCTCGAGTGGAGACGGGTATGTCGGGGAACTTCTTGAGTTGCATCAATGGTGTGAAATACCCTTTGGAAGTTCCAGTGGTTAGATGTGATTGGCCTCGAGAAGCCTCAGCGGAAATGGGCCTCATCTCGCCTGGAGGGCAAAACCTCCTGGATTTTCTCGAGTTGCGGCAGGTGCTCTCGACTTACGACGGGGACCTCAGGGACCCGCTCTGGTGGCCTCAGGAAAGGCCAGTCCCCATGCGAGTTCCTCGGGGGCCTCTCGGGATTCCTCTCCCGTCGATGCCGGGGCCTAAACCTTGTGTGGAGTCGGGGCCGGAACCTGTGGATTCCTCTCCAGTGCTGACATGGATCTTGGGGTACTTCTGGAGTCTCCCCAGGGGAGTCAGTCCTCGTCTCGAATGCGGGCATGCACTTGCGCTTTCCGCCAGAGCGGTAGCAGCAGTGTCACGCAGTCCGCCCAATGGATCAAAGGATCTATGGTTTTCCCTCGAGTCTTTCCCACGAGGCTTTCCCACGAGGCTTTCCCACAGGGCTGTCCCACGTGCACACGTGGTGGGAGTCGATCCTCGGCTTGAACGTCAAGGCAGTGCAGGGAAAACAGGTTCCTCTGGAATGGACTGACACATCTGGGGGACTCTTGGAATGGTGGCAAGACCCTGGAGTTCCTCTCGCCTTTGCTGTGGAGAGCGCCTCCTCTTGAGATGCGACGGGAACGCCGGGAATTCTTTCCCTACGAAACAGAGAAAGGATCCCTCATCTCGAGCTAGGAGGCGGAAACGGGGCTCCCCTGGATGTGTGCGGGACCCCACGTGCTTCCTCTCGAGTGGAGACGGGTATGTCGGGGAACTTCTTGAGTTGCAGCAATGGTGCGAAGGACCCTTTGGAAGTTCCAGTGGTTAGATGTGATTGGGCTCGAGAAGCCTCAGCGGAAATGGGCCTCATCTCGCCTGGAGGGCAAAACCTCCTGGATTTTCTCGAGTTGCGGCAGGTGCTCTCGACTTACGACGGGGACCTCAGGGACCCGCTCTGGTGGCCTCAGGAAAGGCCAGTCCCCATGCGAGTTCCTCGGGGGCCTCTCGGGATTCCTCTCCCGTCGATGCCGGGGCCTAAGACCTTGTGTGGAGTCGGGGCCGGAACCTGAGGATTCCTCTCCAGTGCTGACATGGATCTTGGGGTACTTCTGGAGTCTCCCCAGGGGAGTCAGTCCTCGTCTCGAATGCGGGCATGCACTTGCGCTTCCGCCAGAGCGATAGCAGCAGTGTCACGCATTCCACCGCGTGGATCAAAGGATCTATGGTTTTCCCTCGAGTCTTTCCCACGAGGCTTTCCCACGAGGCTTTCCCACAGGGCTGTCCCACGTGCACACGTGGTGGGAGTCGATCCTCGGCTTGAACGTCAAGGCAGTGCAGGGAAAACAGGTTCCTCTGGAATGGACTGACACATCTGGGGGACTCTTGGAATGGTGGCACGACCCTGGAGTTCCTCTCGCCTTTCCTGTGGAGAGCGCCTCCTCTTGAGATGCGACGGGAACGCCGGGAATTCTTTCCCTACCAAACAGGGAAAGGATCCCTCTTCTCGAGCTAGGAGGCGGAAATGGGGCTCCCCTGGATGTGTGCGGGACCCCACGTGCTTCCTCTCGAGTGGAGACGGGTATGTCGGGGACCTTCTTGAGTTGCAGCAAGGGTGTGAAGGACCGTTTGGAAGTTCCAGTTGTTAGATGTGATTAGCCACGAGAAGCCTCATCGGAAATGGGCCTCATCTCGCCTGGAGGGCAAAACCTCCTGGATTTTCTCGAGTTGCGGCAGGTGCTCTCGACTTACGACGGGGACCTCAGGGACCCGCTCTGGTGGCCTCAGGAAAGGCCAGTCCCCATGCGAGTTCCTCGGGGGCGTCTCGGGATTCCTCTCTCGTCGATGCCGGGGCCTAAGTCCTTGTGTGGAGTCGGGGCCCGAACCTGAGGATTCCCCTCCAGTGCTGACATGGATCTTGGGGTACTTCTGGAGTCTCCCCAGGGGAGTCAGTCCTCGTCTCGAATGCGGGCATGCACTTGCGCTTTCCTCCAGAGCGGTAGCAGCAGTGTCACGCAGTCCGCCGTGTGGATCAAAGGATGTATGGTTTTCCCTCGAGTCTTTCCCAGGAGGCTTTCCCACGAGGCTTTCCCACAGGGCTGTCCCACGTGCACACGTGGGAGTCGATCCTCGGCTTGAACGTCAAGGCAGTGCACGGAAAACAGGTTCCTCTGGAATGGACTGACACATCTGGGGGACTATTGGAATGGTGGCACGACCCTGGAGTTCCTCTCGCCTTTCCTGTGGAGAGCGCCTCCTCTTGAGATGCGACGGGAACGCCGGGAATTCTTTCCCTACGAAACAGAGAAAGGATCCCTCATCTCGAGCTAGGAGGCGGAAACGGGGCTCCCCTGGATGTGTGCGGGACCCCACGTGCTTCCTCTCGAGTGGAGACGGGTATGTCGGGGAACTTCTTGAGTTGCAGCAATGGTGTGAAGGACCCTTTGGAAGTTCCAGTGGTTAGATGTGATTGGCCTCGAGAAGCCTCAGCGGAAATGGGCCTCATCTCGCCTGGAGGGCAAAACCTCCTGGATTTTCTCGAGTTGCGGCAGGTGCTCTCGACTTACAACGGGGACCTCAGGGACCCGCTCTGGTGGCCTCAGGAAAGGCCAGTCCCCATGCGAGTTCCTCGGGGGCCTCTCCGGATTCCTCTCCCGTCGATGCCGGGGCCTAAGACCTTGTGTGGAGTCGGGGCCGGAACCTGAGGATTCCTCTCCAGTGCTGACATGGATCTTGGGGTACTTCTGTAGTCTCCCCAGGGGAGTCAGTCCTCGTCTCGAATGCGGGCATGCACTTGCGCTTTCCTCCAGAGCGGTAGCAGCAGTGTCACGCAGTCCGCAGCGTGGATCAAAGGATCTATGGTTTTCCCTCGAGTCTTTCCCACGAGTCTTTCCCACGAGGCTTTCCCACAGGGCTGTCCCACGTGCACACGTGGTGGGAGTCGATCCTCGGCTTGAACGTCAAGGCAGTGCAGGGAAAACAGGTTCCTCTGGAATGGACTGACACATCTGGGGGACTCTTGGAATGGTGGCACGACCCTTCAGTTCCTCTCGCCTTTCCTGTGGAGAGCGCCTCCTCTTGAGATGCGACGGGAACGCCGGAATTCTTTCCCTACGAAACAGGGAAAGGATCCCTCATCTCGAGCTAGGATGCGGAAACGGGGCTCCCCTGGATGTGTGCGGGACCCACGTGCTTCCTCTCGAGTGGAGACGGGTATGTCGGGGAACTTCTTGAGTTGCCGCAAGGGTGTGAAGGACCCTTTGGAAGTTCCAGTGGTTAGACGTGATTAGCCTCGAGAAGCCTCAGCGGAAATGGGCCTCATCTCGCCTGGAGGGCAAAACCGCCTGGAATTTCTCGAGTTGCGGCAGGTGCTCTCGACTTACGACTGGGACCTCAGGGACCCGCTCTGGTGGCCTCAGGAAAGGCCAGTCCCCATGCGAGTTCCTCGGGGGCCTCTCGGGATTCCTCTCCCGTCGATGCCGGGGCCTAAGACCTTGTGTGGAGTCGGGGCCGGAACCTGAGGATTCCTCTCCAGTGCTGACATGGATCTTGGGGTATTTCTGGAGTCTCCCCAGGGGAGTCAGTCCTCGTCTCGAATGCGGGCATGCACTTGCGCTTTCCTCCAGAGCGGTAGCAGCAGTGTCACGCAGTCCGCCGCGTGGATCAAAGGATCTATGGTTTTCCCTCGAGTCTTTCCCACGAGGCTTTCCCACGAGGCTTTCCCACAGGGCTGTCCCACGTGCACACGTGGTGGGAGTCGATCCTCGGCTTGAACGTCAAGGCAGTGCAGGGAAAACAGGTTCCTCTGGAATGGACTGACACATCTGGGGGACTCTTGGAATGGTGGCACGACCCTGGAGTTCCTCTCGCCTTTCCTGTGGAGAGCGCCTCCTCTTGAGATGCGACGGGAACCCCGGCAATTCTTTCCCTACGAAACAGAGAAAGGATCCCTCATCTCGAGCTAGGAGGCGGAAACGGGGCTCCCCTGGATGTGTGCGGGACCCCACGTGCTTCCTCTCGAGTGGAGACGGGTATGTCGGGGAACTTCTTGAGTTGCAGCAATGGTGTGAAGGACCCTTTGGAAGTTCCAGTGGTTAGATGTGATTGGCCTCGAGAAGCCTCAGCGGAAATGGGCCTCATCTCGCCTGGAGGGCAAAACCTCCTGGATTTTCTCGAGTTGCGGCAGGTGCTCTCGACTTACGACGGGGACCTCAGGGACCCGCTCTGGTGGCCTCAGGAAAGGCCAGTCCCCATGCGAGTTCCTCGGGGGCCTCTCGGGATTCCTCTCCCGTCGATGCCGGGGCCTAAGACCTTGTGTGGAGTCGGGGCCGGAACCTGAGGATTCCTCTCCAGTGCTGACATGGATCTTGGGGTACTTCTGGAGTCTCCCCAGGGGAGTCAGTCCTCGTCTCGAATGCGGGCATGCACTTGCGCTTTCCTCCAGAGCGGTAGCAGCAGTGTCACGCAGTCCGCCGCGTGGATCAAAGGATCTATGGTTTTCCCTCGAGTCTTTCCCACGAGGCTTTCCCACGAGGCTTTCCCACAGGGCTGTCCCACGTGCACACGTGGTGGGAGTCGATCCTCGGCTTGAACGTCAAGGCAGTGCAGGGAAAACAGGTTCCTCTGGAATGGACTGACACATCTGGGGGACTCTTGGAATGGTGGCACGACCCTGGAGTTCCTCTCGCCTTTCCTGTGGAGAGCGCCTCCTCTTGAGATGCGACGGGAACGCCGGGAATTCTTTCCCTACCAAACAGGGAAAGGATCCCTCTTCTCGAGCTAGGAGGCGGAAATGGGGCTCCCCTGGATGTGTGCGGGACCCCACGTGCTTCCTCTCGAGTGGAGACGGGTATGTCGGGGACCTTCTTGAGTTGCAGCAAGGGTGTGAAGGACCCTTTGGAAGTTCCAGTGGTTAGATGTGATTAGCCTCGAGAAGCCTCAGCGGAAATGGGCCTCATCTCGCCTGGAGGGCAAAACCTCCTGGATTTTCTCGAGTTGCGGCAGGTGCTCTCGACTTACGACGGGAAAGGCCAGTCCCCATGCGAGTTCCTCGGGGGCCTCTGGGGATTCCTCTCCCGTCGATGCCGGGGCCTAAGTCCTTGTGTGGAGTCGGGGCCGGAACCTGAGGATTCCTCTCCAGTGCTGACATGGATCTTGGGGTACTTCTGGAGTCTCCAAAGGGGAGTCAGTCTTCGTCTCGAATGCGGGCATGCACTTGCGCTTTCCTCCAGAGCGGTAGCAGCAGTGTCACGCAGTCCGCCGCGTGGATCAAAGGATCTATGGTTTTCCCTCGAGGCTTTCCCACGAGGCTTTCCCACGAGGCTTTCCCACAGGGCTGTCCCACGTGCACACGTGGTGGGAGTCGATCCTCGGCATGAACGTCAAGGCAGTGCAGGGAAAACAAGTTCCTCTGGAATGGACTGACACATCTGTGGGACTCTTGGAATGGTGGCACGACCCTGGAGTTCCTCTCGCCTTTCCTGTGGAGAGCGCCTCCTCTTGAGATGCGACGGGAACGCCGGGAATTCTTCCCTACGAAACAGAGAAAGGATCCCTCATCTCGAGCTAGGAGGCGGAAACGGGGCTCCCCTGGATGTGTGCGGGACCCCACGTGCTTCCTCTCGAGTGGAGACGGGTATGTCGGGGAACTTCTTGAGTTGCAGCAATGGTGTGAAGGACCCTTTGGAAGTTCCAGTGGTTAGATGTGATTGGCCTCGAGAAGCCTCAGCGGAAATGGGCCTCATCTCGCCTGGAGGGCAAAACCTCCTGGATTTTCTCGAGTTGCGGCAGGTGCTCTCGACTTACGACGGGGACCTCAGGGACCCGCTCTGGTGGCCTCATGAAAGGCCAGTCCCCATGCGAGTTTCTCGGGGGCCTCTCGGGATTCCTCTCCCGTCGATGCCGGGGCCTAAGACCTTGTGTGGAGTCGGGGCCGGAACCTGAGGATTCCTCTCCAGTGCTGACATGGATCTTGGGGTACTTCTGGAGTCTCCCCAGGGGAGTCAGTTCTCGTCTCGAATGCGGGCATGCACTTACGCTTTCCTCCGGAGCGGTAGCAGCAGTGTCACGCAGTCCGCCGCGTGGATCAAAGGATCTATGGTTTTCCCTCGAGTCTTTCCCACGAGGCTTTCCCACGAGGCTTTCCCACAGGGCTGTCCCACGTGCACACGTGGTGGGAGTCGATCCTCGGCTTGAACGTCAAGGCAGTGCAGGGAAAACAGGTTCCTCTGGAATGGACTGACACATCTGGGGGACTCTTGGAATGGTGGCACGACCCTGGAGTTCCTCTCGCCTTTCCTGTGGAGAGCGCCTCCTTTTGAGAATCGACAGGAACGCCGGGAATTCTTTCCCTACGAAACAGGGAAAGGATCCCTCATCTCGAGCTAGGAGGTGGAAACGGGGCTCCCCTGGATGTGTGCGGGACCCACGTGCTTCCTCTCGAGTGGAGACGGGTATGTCGGGGAACTTCTTGAGTTGCAGCAAGGGTGTGAAGGACCCTTTGGAAGTTCCAGTGGTTAGACGTGATTAGCTTCGAGAAGCCTCAGCGGAAATGGGCCTCATCTCGCCTGGAGGGCAAAATCGCCTGGATTTTCTCGAGTTGCGGCAGGTGCTCTCGACTTACGACGGGGACCTAAGGGAACCGCTCTGGTCGCCTTAGGAAAGGCCAGTCCCCATGCGAGTTCCTCGGGGGCCTCTCGGGATTCCTCTCCCGTCGATGCCGGGGCCTAAGACCTTGTGTGGAGTCGGGGCCGGAACCTGAGGATTCCTCTCCAGTGCTGACATGGATCTTGGGGTTCTTCTGGAGTCTCCCCAGGGGAGTCAGTCCTCGTCTCGAATGCGGGCATGCACTTGCGCTTTCCTCCAGAGCGGTAGCAGCAGTGTCACTCAGTCCGCCGCGTGGATCAAAGGATCTATGTTTTTCCCTCGAGTCTTTCCCACGAGGCTTTCCCACGAGGCTTTCCCACAGGGCTGTCCCACGTGCACACGTGGTGGGAGTCGATCCTCGGCTTGAACGTCAAGGCAGTGCAGGGAAAACAAGTTCCTCTGGAATGGACTGACACATCTGGGGCACTCTTGGAATGGTGGCATGACCCTGGAGTTCCTCTCGCCTTCCTGTGGAGAGCGCCTCCTCTTGAGATGCGACGGGAACGCCGGGAATTCTTTCCCTACGAAACAGGGAAAGGATCCCTCATCTCGAGCTAGGAGGCGGAAACGGGGCTGCCCTGGATGTGTGCGGGACCCACGTGCTTCCTCTCGAGTGGAGACGGGTATGTCGGGGAACTTCTTGAGTTGCATCAATGGTGTGAAATACCCTTTGGAAGTTCCAGTGGTTAGATGTGATTGGCCTCGAGAAGCCTCAGCGGAAATGGGCCTCATCTCGCCTGGAGGGCAAAACCTCCTGGATTTTCTCGAGTTGCGGCAGGTGCTCTCGACTTACGACGGGGACCTCAGGGACCCGCTCTGGTGGCCTCAGGAAAGGCCAGTCCCCATGCGAGTTCCTCGGGGGCCTCTCGGGATTCCTCTCCCGTCGATGCCGGGGCCTAAACCTTGTGTGGAGTCGGGGCCGGAACCTGTGGATTCCTCTCCAGTGCTGACATGGATCTTGGGGTACTTCTGGAGTCTCCCCAGGGGAGTCAGTCCTCGTCTCGAATGCGGGCATGCACTTGCGCTTTCCGCCAGAGCGGTAGCAGCAGTGTCACGCAGTCCGCCCAATGGATCAAAGGATCTATGGTTTTCCCTCGAGTCTTTCCCACGAGGCTTTCCCACGAGGCTTTCCCACAGGGCTGTCCCACGTGCACACGTGGTGGGAGTCGATCCTCGGCTTGAACGTCAAGGCAGTGCAGGGAAAACAGGTTCCTCTGGAATGGACTGACACATCTGGGGGACTCTTGGAATGGTGGCAAGACCCTGGAGTTCCTCTCGCCTTTGCTGTGGAGAGCGCCTCCTCTTGAGATGCGACGGGAACGCCGGGAATTCTTTCCCTACGAAACAGAGAAAGGATCCCTCATCTCGAGCTAGGAGGCGGAAACGGGGCTCCCCTGGATGTGTGCGGGACCCCACGTGCTTCCTCTCGAGTGGAGACGGGTATGTCGGGGAACTTCTTGAGTTGCAGCAATGGTGTGAAGGACCCTTTGGAAGTTCCAGTGGTTAGATGTGATTGGCCTCGAGAAGCCTCAGCGGAAATGGGCCTCATCTCGCCTGGAGGGCAAAACCTCCTGGATTTTCTCGAGTTGCGGCAGGTGCTCTCGACTTACGACGGGGACCTCAGGGACCCGCTCTGGTGGCCTCAGGAAAGGCCAGTCCCCATGCGAGTTCCTCGGGGGCCTCTCGGGATTCCTCTCCCGTCGATGCCGGGGCCTAAGACCTTGTGTGGAGTCGGGGCCGGAACCTGAGGATTCCTCTCCAGTGCTGACATGGATCTTGGGGTACTTCTGGAGTCTCCCCAGGGGAGTCAGTCCTCGTCTCGAATGCGGGCATGCACTTGCGCTTTCCTCCAGAGCGGTAGCAGCAGTGTCACGCAGTCCGCCCAATGGATCAAAGGATCTATGGTTTTCCCTCGAGTCTTTCCCACGAGGCTTTCCCACGAGGCTTTCCCACAGGGCTGTCCCACGTGCACACGTGGTGGGAGTCGATCCTCGGCTTGAACGTCAAGGCAGTGCAGGGAAAACAGGTTCCTCTGGAATGGACTGACACATCTGGGGGACTCTTGGAATGGTGGCACGACCCTGGAGTTCCTCTCGCCTTTCCTGTGGAGAGCGCCTCCTCTTGAGATGCGACGGGAACGCCGGGAATTCTTTCCCTACGAAACAGGGAAAGGATCCCTCATCTCGAGCTAGGAGGCGGAAACGGGGCTCCCCTGGATGTGTGCGGGACCCCACGTGCTTCCTCTCGAGTGGAGACGGGTATGTCGGGGAACTTCTTGAGGTGCAGCAATGGTGTGAAGGACCCTTTGGAAGTTCCAGTGGTTAGATGTGATTGGCCTCGAGAAGCCTCAGCGGAAATGGGCCTCATCTTGCCTGGAGGGCAAAACCTCCTGGATTTTCTCGAGTTGCGGCAGGTGCTCTCGACTTACGACGGGGACCTCAGGGACCCGCTCTGGTGGCCTCAGGAAAGGCCAGTCCCCATGCGAGTTCCTCGGGGGCCTCTCGGGATTCCTCTCCCGTCGATGCCGGGGCCTAAGTCCTTGTGTGGAGTCGGGGCCCGAACCTGAGGATTCCCCTCCAGTGCTGACATGGATCTTGGGGTACTTCTGGAGTCTCCCCAGGGGAGTCAGTCCTCGTCTCGAATGCGGGCATGCACTTGCGCTTTCCTCCGGAGCGGTAGCAGCAGTGTCACGCAGTCCGCCGCGTGGATCAAAGGATGTATGGTTTTCCCTCGATTCTTTCCCACGAGGCTTTCCCACAGGGCTGTCCCACGTGCACACGTGGTGGGAGTCGATCCTCGGCTTGAACGTCAAGGCAGTGCAGGGAAAACAGGTTCCTCTGGAATGGACTGACACATCTGGGGGACTCTTGGAATGGTGGCACGACCCTGGAGTTCCTCTCGCCTTTCCTGTGGAGAGCGCCTCCTCTTGAGATGCGACGGGAACGCCGGGAATTCTTCCCTACGAAACAGAGAAAGGATCCCTCATCTCGAGCTAGGAGGCGGAAACGGGGCTCCCCTGGATGTGTGCGGGACCCCACGTGCTTCCTCTCGAGTGGAGACGGGTATGTCGGGGAACTTCTTGAGTTGCAGCAATGGTGTGAAGGACCCTTTGGAAGTTCCAGTGGTTAGATGTGATTGGCCTCGAGAAGCCTCAGCGGAAATGGGCCTCATCTCGCCTGGAGGGCAAAACCTCCTGGATTTTCTCGAGTTGCGGCAGGTGCTCTCGACTTACGACGGGGACCTCAGGGACCCGCTCTGGTGGCCTCAGGAAAGGCCAGTCCCCATGCGAGTTCCTCAGGGGCCTCTCGGGATTCCTCTCCCGTCGATGCCGGGGCCTAAGACCTTGTGTGGAGTCGGGGCCGGAACCTGAGGATTCCTCTCCAGTGCTGACATGGATCTTGGGGTACTTCTGGAGTCTCCCCAGGGGAGTCAATCCTCGTCTCGAATGCGGGCATGCACTTGCGCTTTCCTCCAGAGCGGTAGCAGCAGTGTCACGCAGTCCGCCCAATGGATCAAAGGATCTATGGTTTTCCCTCGAGTCTTTCCCACGAGGCTTTCCCACGAGGCTTTCCCACAGGGCTGTCCCACGTGCACACGTGGTGGGAGTCGATCCTCGGCTTGAACGTCAAGGCAGTGCAGGGAAAACAGGTTCCTCTGGAATGGACTGACACATCTGGGGGACTCTTGGAATGGTGTCACGACCCTGGAGTTCCTCTCGCCTTTCCTGTGGAGATCGCCTCCTGAGATGCGACTGGAACGCCGGGAATTCTTTCCCTATGAAAAAGGGAAGGATCCCTCATCTCGAGCTAGGAGGCGGAAACGGGGCTCCCCTGGATGTGTGAGGGACCCCACGTGATTCCTCTCGAGTGGAGACGGGTATGTCGGGGAACTTCTTGAGTTGCAGCAATGGTGTGAAGGACCCTTTGGAAGTTCCAGTGGTTAGATGTGATTGGCCTCGAGAAGCCTCAGCGGAAATGGGCCTCATCTCGCCTGGAGGGCAAAACCTCCTGGATTTTCTCGAGTTGCGGCAGGTGCTCTCGACTTACGACGGGGACCTCAGGGACCCGCTCTGGTGGCCTCAGGAAAGGCCAGTCCCCATGCGAGTTCCGCGGGGGCATCTCGGGATTCCTCTCCCGTCGATGCCGGGGCCTAAGACCTTGTGTGGAGTCGGGGCCGGAACCTGAGGATTCCTCTCCTATGCTGGCATGGATCTTGGGGTAATTCTGGAGTCTCCCCAGGGGAGTCAGTCCTTGTCTCGAATGCGGGCATGCACTTGCGCTTTCCTCCAGAGCGGTAGCAGCAGTGTCACGCAGTCCGCCGCGTGGATCAAAGGATCTATGGTTTTCCCTCGAGTCTTTCCCACGAGGCTTTCCCACGAGGCTTTCCCACAGGGTTGTCCCACGTGCACACGTGGTGGGAGTCGATCCTCGGCTTGAACGTCAAGGCAGTGCAGGGAAAACAGGTTCCTCTGGAATGGACTGACACATCTGGGGGACTCTTGGAATGGTGGCACGACCCTGGAGTTCCTCTCGCCTTTCCTGTGGAGAGCGCCTCCTCTTGAGATGCGACGGGAACGCCGGGAATTCTTTCCCTACGAAACAGGGAAAGGATCCCTCATCTCGAGCTAGGAGGCGGAAACGGGGCTCCCCTGGATGTGTGCGTGACACCACGTGCTTCCTCTCGAGTGCAGACGGGTATGTCGGGGAAGTTCTTGAGTTGCAGAAAGGGTGTGAAGGACCCTTTGGAAGTTCCAGTGGTTAGATGTGATTGGCCTCGAGAAGCCTCAGCGGAAATGGGCCTCATCTCGCCTGGAGGGCAAAACCTCCTGGATTTTCTCGAGTTGCGGCAGGTGCTCTCGACTTACGATGGGGACCTCAGGGACCCGCTCTGGTGGCCTCAGGAAAGGCCAGTCCCCATGCGAGTTCCTCGGGGGCCTCTCGGGATTCCTCTCCCGTCGATGCTGGGGCCTAAGACCTTGTGTGGAGTCGGGGCCGGAACCTGAGGATTCCTCTCCAGTGCTGACATGGATCTTGGGGTACTTCTGGAGTCTCCCCAGGGGAGTCAGTCCTCGTCACGAATTCGGGCATGCACTTGCGCTTTCCTCCAGAGCGGTAGCAGCAGTGTCACGCAGTCCGCCGCGTGGATCAAAGGATCTATGGTTTTCCCTCGAGTCTTTCCCACGAGGCTTTCCCACAGGGCTGTCCCACGTGCACACGTGGTGGGAGTCGATCCTCGGCTTGAACGTCAAGGCAGTGCAGGGAAAACAGGTTCCTCTGGAATGGACTGACACATCTGGGGGACTCTTGGAATGGTGGCACGACCCTGGAGTTCCTCTCGCCTTTCCTGTGGAGAGCGCCTCCTCTTGAGATGCGACGGGAACGCCGGGAATTCTTTCCCTACCAAACAGGGAAAGGATCCCTCTTCTCGAGCTAGGAGGCGGAAATGGGGCTCCCCTGGATGTGTGCGGGACCCCACGTGCTTCCTCTCGAGTGGAGACGGGTATGTCGGGGACCTTCTTGAGTTGCAGCAAGGGTGTGAAGGACCCTTTGTAAGTTCCAGTGGTTAGATGTGATTAGCCTCGAGAAGCCTCAGCGGAAATGGGCCTCATCTCGCCTGGAGGGCAAAACCTCCTGGATTTTCTCGAGTTGCGGCAGGTGCTCTCGACTTACGATGGGGACCTCAGGGACCCGCTCTGGTGGCCTCAGGAAAGGCCAGTCCCCATGCGAGTTCCTCGGGGGCCTCTCGGGATTCCTCTCCCGTCGATGCCGGGGCCTAAGACCTTGTGTGGAGTCGGGGCCGGAACCTGAGGATTCCTCTCCAGTGCTGACATGGATCTTGGGGTACTTCTGGAGTCTCCCCAGGGGAGTCAGTCCTTGTCTCGAATGCGGGCATGCACTTGCGCTTTCCTCCAGAGCGGTAGCAATAGTGTCACGCAGTCCGCCGCGTGGATCAAAGGATCTATGGTTTTCCCTCGAGTCTTTCCCACGAGGCTTTCCCACGAGGCTTTCCCACAGGGCTGTCCCACGTGCACACGTGGTGGGAGTCGATCCTCGGCTTGAAGGTCAAGGCAGTGCAGGGAAAACAGGTTCCTCTGGAATGGACTGACACATCTGGGGGACTCTTGGAATGGTGGCACGACCCTGGAGTTCCTCTCGCCTTTCCTGTGGAGAGCGCCTCCTCTTGAGATGCGACGGGAACGCCGGGAATTCTTTCCCTACGAAACAGGGAAAGGATCCCTCATCTCGAGCTAGGAGGCGGAAACGGGGCTCCCCTGGATGTGTGCGGGACCCCACGTGCTTCCTCTCGAGTGGAGACGGGTATGTCGGGGAACTTCTTGAGTTGCAGCAATGGTGTGAAGGACCCTTTGGAAGTTCCAGTGGTTAGATGTGATTGGCCTCGAGAAGCCTCAGCGGAAATGGGCCTCATCTCGCCTGGAGGGCAAAACCTACTGGATTTTCTCGAGTTGCGGCAGGTGCTCTCGACTTACGACGGGGACCTCAGGGACCCGCTCTGGTGGCCTCAGGAAAGGCCAGTCCCCATGCGAGTTCCTCGGGGGCCTCTCGGGATTCCTCTCCCGTCGATGCCGGGGCCTAAGTCCTTGTGTGGAGTCGGGGCCCGAACCTGAGGATTCCCCTCCAGTGCTGACATGGATCTTGGGGTACTTCTGGAGTCTCCCCAGGGGAGTCAGTCCTCGTCTCGAATGCGGGCATGCACTTGCGCTTTCCTCCAGAGCGGTAGCAGCAGTGTCACGCAGTCCGCCGCGTGGATCAAAGGATGTATGGTTTTCCCTCGATTCTTTCCCACGAGGCTTTCCCACGAGGCTTTCCCACAGGGCTGTCCCACGTGCACACGTGGTGGGAGTCGATCCTCGGCTTGAACGTCAAGGCAGTGCAGGGAAAACAGGTTCCTCTGGAATGGACTGACACATCTGGGGGACTCTTGGAATGGTGGCACGACCCTGGAGTTCCTCTCGCCTTTCCTGTGGAGAGCGCCTCCTCTTGAGATGCGACGGGAACGCCGGGAATTCTTCCCTACGAAACAGAGAAAGGATCCCTCATCTCGAGCTAGGAGGCGGAAACGGGGCTCCCCTGGATGTGTGCGGGACCCCACGTGCTTCCTCTCGAGTGGAGACGGGTATGTCGGGGAACTTCTTGAGTTGCAGCAATGGTGTGAAGGACCCTTTGGAAGTTCCAGTGGTTAGATGTGATTGGCCTCGAGAAGCCTCAGCGGAAATGGGCCTCATCTCGCCTGGAGGGCAAAACCTCCTGGATTTTCTCGAGTTGCGGCAGGTGCTCTCGACTTACGACGGGGACCTCAGGGACCCGCTCTGGTGGCCTCATGAAAGGCCAGTCCCCATGCGAGTTTCTCGGGGGCCTCTCGGGATTCCTCTCCCGTCGATGCCGGGGCCTAAGACCTTGTGTGGAGTCGGGGCCGGAACCTGAGGATTCCTCTCCAGTGCTGACATGGATCTTGGGGTACTTCTGGAGTCTCCCCAGGGGAGTCAGTTCTCGTCTCGAATGCGGGCATGCACTTACGCTTTCCTCCGGAGCGGTAGCAGCAGTGTCACGCAGTCCGCCGCGTGGATCAAAGGATCTATGGTTTTCCCTCGAGTCTTTCCCACGAGGCTTTCCCACGAGGCTTTCCCACAGGGCTGTCCCACGTGCACACGTGGTGGGAGTCGATCCTCGGCTTGAACGTCAAGGCAGTGCAGGGAAAACAGGTTCCTCTGGAATGGACTGACACATCTGGGGGACTCTTGGAATGGTGGCACGACCCTGGAGTTCCTCTCGCCTTTCCTGTGGAGAGCGCCTCCTTTTGAGAATCGACAGGAACGCCGGGAATTCTTTCCCTACGAAACAGGGAAAGGATCCCTCATCTCGAGCTAGGAGGTGGAAACGGGGCTCCCCTGGATGTGTGCGGGACCCACGTGCTTCCTCTCGAGTGGAGACGGGTATGTCGGGGAACTTCTTGAGTTGCAGCAAGGGTGTGAAGGACCCTTTGGAAGTTCCAGTGGTTAGACGTGATTAGCTTCGAGAAGCCTCAGCGGAAATGGGCCTCATCTCGCCTGGAGGGCAAAATCGCCTGGATTTTCTCGAGTTGCGGCAGGTGCTCTCGACTTACGACGGGGACCTAAGGGAACCGCTCTGGTCGCCTTAGGAAAGGCCAGTCCCCATGCGAGTTCCTCGGGGGCCTCTCGGGATTCCTCTCCCTTCGATGCCGGGGCCTAAGACCTTGTGTGGAGTCGGGGCCGGAACCTGAGGATTCCTCTCCAGTGCTGACATGGATCTTGGGGTTCTTCTGGAGTCTCCCCAGGGGAGTCAGTCCTCGTCTCGAATGCGGGCATGCACTTGCGCTTTCCTCCAGAGCGGTAGCAGCAGTGTCACTCAGTCCGCCGCGTGGATCAAAGGATCTATGTTTTTCCCTCGAGTCTTTCCCACGAGGCTTTCCCACGAGGCTTTCCCACAGGGCTGTCCCACGTGCACACGTGGTGGGAGTCGATCCTCGGCTTGAACGTCAAGGCAGTGCAGGGAAAACAAGTTCCTCTGGAATGGACTGACACATCTGGGGCACTCTTGGAATGGTGGCATGACCCTGGAGTTCCTCTCGCCTTCCTGTGGAGAGCGCCTCCTCTTGAGATGCGACGGGAACGCCGGGAATTCTTTCCCTACGAAACAGGGAAATGATCCCTCATCTCGAGCTAGGAGGCGGAAACGGGGCTGCCCTGGATGTGTGCGGGACCCACGTGCTTCCTCTCGAGTGGAGACGGGTATGTCGGGGAACTTCTTGAGTTGCAGCAATGGTGTGAAATACCCTTTGGAAGTTCCAGTGGTTAGATGTGATTGGCCTCGAGAAGCCTCAGCGGAAATGGGCCTCATCTCGCCTGGAGGGCAAAACCTCCTGGATTTTCTCGAGTTGCGGCAGGTGCTCTCGACTTACGACGGGGACCTCAGGGACCCGCTCTGGTGGCCTCAGGAAAGGCCAGTCCCCATGCGAGTTCCTCGGGGGCCTCTCGGGATTCCTCTCCCGTCGATGCCGGGGCCTAAGACCTTGTGTGGAGTCGGGGCCGGAACCTGAGGATTCCTCTCCAGTGCTGACATGGATCTTGGGGTACTTCTGGAGTCTCCCCAGGGGAGTCAGTCCTCGTCTCGAATGCGGGCATGCACTTGCGCTTTCCGCCAGAGCGGTAGCAGCAGTGTCACGCAGTCCGCCCAATGGATCAAAGGATCTATGGTTTTCCCTCGAGTCTTTCCCACGAGGCTTTCCCACGAGGCTTTCCCACAGGGCTGTCCCACGTGCACACGTGGTGGGAGTCGATCCTCGGCTTGAACGTCAAGGCAGTGCAGGGAAAACAGGTTCCTCTGGAATGGACTGACACATCTGGGGGACTCTTGGAATGGTGGCAAGACCCTGGAGTTCCTCTCGCCTTTCCTGTGGAGAGCGCCTCCTCTTGAGATGCGACGGGAACGCCGGGAATTCTTTCCCTACGAAACAGAGAAAGGATCCCTCATCTCGAGCTAGGAGGCGGAAACGGGGCTCCCCTGGATGTGTGCGGGACCCCACGTGCTTCCTCTCGAGTGGAGACGGGTATGTCGGGGAACTTCTTGAGTTGCAGCAATGGTGTGAAGGACCCTTTGGAAGTTCCAGTGGTTAGATGTGATTGGCCTCGAGAAGCCTCAGCGGAAATGGGCCTCATCTCGCCTGGAGGGCAAAACCTCCTGGATTTTCACGAGTTGCGGCAGGTGCTCTCGACTTACGACGGGGACCTCAGGGACCCGCTCTGGTGGCCTCAGGAAAGGCCAGTCCCCATGCGAGTTCCTCGGGGGCCTCTCGGGATTCCTCTCCCGTCGATGCCGGGGCCTAAGACCTTGTGTGGAGTCGGGGCCGGAACCTGAGGATTCCTCTCCAGTGCTGACATGGATCTTGGGGTACTTCTGGAGTCTCCCCAGGGGAGTCAGTCCTCGTCTCGAATGCGGGCATGCACTTGCGCTTTCCTCCAGAGCGGTAGCAGCAGTGTCACGCAGTCCGCCCAATGGATCAAAGGATCTATGGTTTTCCCTCGAGTCTTTCCCACGAGGCTTTCCCACGAGGCTTTCCCACAGGGCTGTCCCACGTGCACACGTGGTGGGAGTCGATCCTCGGCTTGAACGTCAAGGCAGTGCAGGGAAAACAGGTTCCTCTGGAATGGACTGACACATCTGGGGGACTCTTGGAATGGTGGCACGACCCTGGAGTTCCTCTCGCCTTTCCTGTGGAGAGCGCCTCCTCTTGAGATGCGACGGGAACGCCGGGAATTCTTTCCCTACGAAACAGGGAAAGGATCCCTCATCTCGAGCTAGGAGGCGGAAACGGGGCTCCCCTGGATGTGTGCGGGACCCCACGTGCTTCCTCTCGAGTGGAGACGGGTATGTCGGGGAACTTCTTGAGGTGCAGCAATGGTGTGAAGGACCCTTTGGAAGTTCCAGTGGTTAGATGTGATTGGCCTCGAGAAGCCTCAGCGGAAATGGGCCTCATCTTGCCTGGAGGGCAAAACCTCCTGGATTTTCTCGAGTTGCGGCAGGTGCTCTCGACTTACGACGGGGACCTCAGGGACCCGCTCTGGTGGCCTCAGGAAAGGCCAGTCCCCATGCGAGTTCCTCGGGGGCCTCTCGGGATTCCTCTCCCGTCGATGCCGGGGCCTAAGTCCTTGTGTGGAGTCGGGGCCCGAACCTGAGGATTCCCCTCCAGTGCTGACATGGATCTTGGGGTACTTCTGGAGTCTCCCCAGGGGAGTCAGTCCTCGTCTCGAATGCGGGCATGCACTTGCGCTTTCCTCCGGAGCGGTAGCAGCAGTGTCACGCAGTCCGCCGCGTGGATCAAAGGATGTATGGTTTTCCCTCGATTCTTTCCCACGAGGCTTTCCCACGAGGCTTTCCCACAGGGCTGTCCCACGTGCACACGTGGTGGGAGTCGATCCTCGGCTTGAACGTCAAGGCAGTGCAGGGAAAACAGGTTCCTCTGGAATGGACTGACACATCTGGGGGACTCTTGGAATGGTGGCACGACCCTGGAGTTCCTCTCGCCTTTCCTGTGGAGAGCGCCTCCTCTTGAGATGCGACGGGAACGCCGGGAATTCTTCCCTACGAAACAGAGAAAGGATCCCTCATCTCGAGCTAGGAGGCGGAAACGGGGCTCCCCTGGATGTGTGCGGGACCCCACGTGCTTCCTCTCGAGTGGAGACGGGTATGTCGGGGAACTTCTTGAGTTGCAGCAATGGTGTGAAGGACCCTTTGGAAGTTCCAGTGGTTAGATGTGATTGGCCTCGAGAAGCCTCAGCGGAAATGGGCCTCATCTCGCCTGGAGGGCAAAACCTCCTGGATTTTCTCGAGTTGCGGCAGGTGCTCTCGACTTACGACGGGGACCTCAGGGACCCGCTCTGGTGGCCTCAGGAAAGGCCAGTCCCCATGCGAGTTCCTCAGGGGCCTCTCGGGATTCCTCTCCCGTCGATGCCGGGGCCTAAGACCTTGTGTGGAGTCGGGGCCGGAACCTGAGGATTCCTCTCCAGTGCTGACATGGATCTTGGGGTACTTCTGGAGTCTCCCCAGGGGAGTCAATCCTCGTCTCGAATGCGGGCATGCACTTGCGCTTTCCTCCAGAGCGGTAGCAGCAGTGTCACGCAGTCCGCCCAATGGATCAAAGGATCTATGGTTTTCCCTCGAGTCTTTCCCACGAGGCTTTCCCACGAGGCTTTCCCACAGGGCTGTCCCACGTGCACACGTGGTGGGAGTCGATCCTCGGCTTGAACGTCAAGGCAGTGCAGGGAAAACAGGTTCCTCTGGAATGGACTGACACATCTGGGGGACTCTTGGAATGGTGGCACGACCCTGGAGTTCCTCTCGCCTTTCCTGTGGAGAGCGCCTCCTCTTGAGATGCGACGGGAACGCCGGGAATTCTTTCCCTACGAAACAGGGAAAGGATCCCTCATCTCGAGCTAGGAGGCGGAAACGGGGCTCCCCTGGATGTGTGCGGGACCCCACGTGCTTCCTCTCGAGTGGAGACGGGTATGTCGGGGAACTTCTTGAGGTGCAGCAATGGTGTGAAGGACCCTTTGGAAGTTCCAGTGGTTAGATGTGATTGGCCTCGAGAAGCCTCAGCGGAAATGGGCCTCATCTTGCCTGGAGGGCAAAACCTCCTGGATTTTCTCGAGTTGCGGCAGGTGCTCTCGACTTACGACGGGGACCTCAGGGACCCGCTCTGGTGGCCTCAGGAAAGGCCAGTCCCCATGCGAGTTTCTCGAGGGCCTCTCGGGATTCCTCTCCCGTCGATGCCGGGGCCTAAGACCTTGTGTGGAGTCGGGGCCGGAACCTGAGGATTCCTCTCCAGTGCTGACATGGATCTTGGGGTACTTCTGGAGTCTCCCCAGGGGAGTCAGTCCTCGTCTCGAATGCGGGCATGCACTTGCGCTTTCCTCCGGAGCGGTAGCAGCAGTGTCACGCAGTCCGCCGCGTGGATCAAAGGATCTATGGTTTTCCCTCGAGTCTTTCCCACGAGGCTTTCCCACGAGGCTTTCCCACAGGGCTGTCCCACGTGCACACGTGGTGGGAGTCGATCCTCGGCTTGAACGTCAAGGCAGTGCAGGGAAAACAGGTTCCTCTGGAATGGACTGACACATCTGGGGGACTCTTGGAATGGTGGCACGACCCTGGAGTTCCTCTCGCCTTTCCTGTGGAGAGCGCCTCCTTTTGAGAATCGACAGGAACGCCGGGAATTCTTTCCCTACGAAACAGGGAAAGGATCCCTCATCTCGAGCTAGGAGGCGGAAACGGGGCTCCCCTGGATGTGTGCGGGACCCACGTGCTTCCTCTCGAGTGGAGACGGGTATGTCGGGGAACTTCTTGAGTTGCAGCAAGGGTGTGAAGGACCCTTTGGAAGTTCCAGTGGTTAGACGTGATTAGCCTCAAGAAGCCTCAGCGGAAATGGGCCTCTTCTCGCCTGGAGGGCAAAACCTCCTGGATTTTCTCGAGTTGCGGCAGGTGCTCTCGACTTACGACGGGGACCTCAGGGAACCGCTCTGGTGGCCTCAGGAAAGGCCAGTCCCCATGCGAGTTCCTCGGGGGCCTCTCGGGATTCCTCTCCCGTCGATGCCGGGGCCTAAGACCTTGTGTGGAGTCGGGGCCGGAACCTGAGGATTCCTCTCCAGTGCTGACATGGATCTTGGGGTACTTCTGGAGTCTCCCCAGGGGAGTCAGTCCTTGTCTCGAATGCGGGCATGCACTTGCGCTTTCCTCAAGAGCGGTAGCAGCAGTGTCACGCAGTCCACCGCGTGGATCAAAGGATCTATGGTTTTCCCTCGAGTCTTTCCCACGAGGCTTTCCCACGAGGCTTTCCCACGGGGCTGTCCCACGTGCACACGTGGTGGGAGTCGATCCTCGGCTTGAACGTCAAGGCAGTGCAGGGAAAACAGGTTCCTCTGGAATGGACTGACACATCTGGGGGACTCTTGGAATGGTGGCACGACCCTGGAGTTCCTCTCGCCTTTCCTGTGGAGAGCGCCTCCTCTTGAGATGCGACGGGAACCCCGGCAATTCTTTCCCTACGAAACAGAGAAAGGATCCCTCATCTCGAGCTAGGAGGCGGAAACGGGGCTCCCCTGGATGTGTGCGGGACCCCACGTGCTTCCTCTCGAGTGGAGACGGGTATGTCGGGGAACTTCTTGAGGTGCAGCAATGGTGTGAAGGACCCTTTAGAAGTTCCAGTGGTTAGATGTGATTGGCCTCGAGAAGCCTCAGCGGAAATGGGCCTCATCTCGCCTGGAGGGCAAAACCTCCTGGATTTTCTCGAGTTACGGCATGTGCTCTCGACTTACGACGAGGACCTCAGGGACCCGCTCTGGTGGCCTCAGGAAAGGCCAGTCCCCTGCGAGTTCCTCGGGGGCCTCTCGGGATTCCTCTCCCGTCGATGCCGGGGCCTAAGACCTTGTGTGGAGTCGGGGCCGGAACCTGAGGATTCCTCTCCAGTGCTGACATGGATCTTGGGGTACTTCTGGAGTCTCCCCAGGGGAGTCAGTCCTCGTCTCGAATGCGGGCATGCACTTGCGCTTTCCTCCGGAGCGGTAGCAGCAGTGTCACGCAGTCCGCCGCGTGGATCAAAGGATCTATGGTTTTCCCTCGAGTCTTTCCCACGAGGCTTTGCCACGAGGCTTTCCCACAGGGCTGTCCCACGTGCACACGTGGTGGGAGTCGATCCTCGGCTTGAACGTCAAGGCAGTGCAGGGAAAACAGGTTCCTCTGGAATGGACTGACACATCTGGGGGACTCTTGGAATGGTGGCCCGACCCTGGAGTTCCTCTCGCCTTTCCTGTGGAGAGCGCCTCCTCTTGAGATGCGACGGGAACGCCGGGAATTCTTTCCCTACGAAACAGGGAAAGGATCCCTCATCTCGAGCTAGGAGGCGGAAACGGGGCACCCCTGGATGTGTGCGGGACCCACGTGCTTCCTCTCGAGTGGAGACGGGTATGTCGGGGAACTTCTTGAGTTGCAGCAAGGGTGTGAAGGACCCTTTGGAAGTTCCAGTGGTTAGACGTGATTAGCCTCGAGAAGCCTCAGCGGAAATGGGCCTCATCTCGCCTGGAGGGCAAAACCGCATGGAATTTCTCGAGTTGCGGCAGGTGCTCTCGACTTACGACGGGGACCTCAGGGACCCGCTCTGGTGGCCTCAGGAAAGGCCAGTCCCCATGCGAGTTCCTCGGGGGCCTCTCGGGATTCCTCTCCCGTCGATGCCGGGGCCTAAGACCTTGTGTGGAGTCGGGGCCGGAACCTGAGGATTCCTCTCCAGTGCTGACATGGATCTTGGGGTATTTCTGGAGTCTCCCCAGGGGAGTCAGTCCTCGTCTCGAATGCGGGCATGCACTTGCGCTTTCCTACAGAGCGGTAGCAGCAGTGTCACGCAGTCCGCCGCGTGGATCAAAGGATCTATGGTTTTCCCTCGAGTCTTTCCCACGAGGCTTTCCCACAGGGCTGTCCCACGTGCACACGTGGTGGGAGTCGATCCTCAGATTGAACGTCAAGGCAGTGCAGGGAAAACAGGTTCCTCTGGAATGGACTGACACATCTGGGGGACTCTTGGAATGGTGGCACGACCCTGGAGTTCCTCTCCCCTTTCCTGTGGAGAGCGCCTCCTCTTGAGATGTGACGGGAACGCCGGAATTCTTTCCCTACGAAACAGCGAAAGGATCCCTCATCTCGAGCTAGGAGGCGGAAACGGGGCTCCCCTGGATGTGTGCGGGACCCACGTGCTTCCTCTCGAGTGGAGACGGGTATGTCGGGGAACTTCTTGAGTTGCCGCAAGGGTGTGAAGGACCCTTTGGAAGTTCCAGTGGTTAAATGTGATTGGCCTCGAGAAGCCTCAGCGGAAATTGGCCTCATCTCGCCAGGAGGGCAAAACCTCCTGGATTTTCTCGAGTTGCGGCAGGTGCTCTCGACTTACGACGGGGACCTCAGGGACCCGCTCTGGTGGCCTCAGGAAAGGCCAGTCCCCATGCGAGTTCCTCGGGGGCGTCTCGGGATTCCTCTCCCGTCGATGCCGGGGCCTAAGACCTTGTGTGGAGTCGGGGCCGGAACATGAGGATTCCTCTCCAGTGCTGACATGGATCTTGGGGTACTTCTGGAGTCTCCCCAGGGGAGTCAGTCCTCGTCTCGAATGCGGGCATGCACTTGCGCTTTCCTCCAGAGCGGTAGCAGCAGTGTTACGCAGTCCGCCGCGTGGATCAAAGGATCTATGGTTTTCCCTCGAGTCTTTCCCACGAGGCTTTCCCACGAGGCTTTCCCACAGGGCTGTCCCACGTGCACACGTGGTGGGAGTCGATCCTCGGCTTGAACGTCAAGGCAGTGCAGGGAAAACAGGTTCCTCTGGAATGGACTGACACATCTGGGCGACTCTTGGTATGGTGTCACGACCCTGGAGTTCCTCTCGCCTTTCCTGTGGAGAGCGCCTCCTGAGATGCGACTGGAACGCCGGGAATTCTTTCCCTATGAAAAAGGGAAGGATCCCTCATCTCGAGCTAGGAGGCGGAAACGGGGCTCCCCTGGATGTGTGAGGGACCCCACGTGCTTCCTCTCGAGTGGAGACGGGTATGTCGGGGAACTTCTTGAGTTGCAGCAATGGTGTGAAGGACCCTTTGGAAGTTCCAGTGGTTAGATGTGATTGGGCTCGAGAAGCCTCAGCGGAAATGGGCCTCATCTCGCCTGGAGGGCAAAACCTCCTGGATTTTCTCGAGTTGCGGCAGGTGCTCTCGACTTACAACGGGGACCTCAGGGACCCGCTCTGGTGGCCTCAGGAAAGGCCAGTCCCCATGCGAGTTCCTCGGGGGCCTCTCCGGATTCCTCTCCCGTCGATGCCGGGGCCTAAGACCTTGTGTGGAGTCGGGGCCGGAACCTGAGGATTCCTCTCCAGTGCTGACATGGATCTTGGGGTACTTCTGTAGTCTCCCCAGGGGAGTCAGTCCTCGTCTCGAATGCGGGCATGCACTTGCGCTTTCCTCCAGAGCGGTAGCAGCAGTGTCACGCAGTCCGCAGCGTGGATCAAAGGATCTATGGTTTTCCCTCGAGTCTTTCCCACGAGGCTTTCCCACGAGGCTTTCCCACAGGGCTGTCCCACGTGCACACGTGGTGGGAGTCGATCCTCGGCTTGAACGTCAAGGCAGTGCAGGGAAAACAGGTTCCTCTGGAATGGACTGACACATCTGGGGGACTCTTGGAATGGTGGCACGACCCTTCAGTTCCTCTCGCCTTTCCTGTGGAGAGCACCTCCTCTTGAGATGCGACGGGAACGCCGGAATTCTTTCCCTACGAAACAGGGAAAGGATCCCTCATCTCGAGCTAGGATGCGGAAACGGGGCTCCCCTGGATGTGTGCGGGACCCACGTGCTTCCTCTCGAGTGGAGACGGGTATGTCGGGGAACTTCTTGAGTTGCCGCAAGGGTGTGAAGGACCCTTTGGAAGTTCCAGTGGTTAGACGTGATTAGCCTCGAGAAGCCTCAGCGGAAATGGGCCTCATCTCGCCTGGAGGGCAAAACCGCCTGGAATTTCTCGAGTTGCGGCAGGTGCTCTCGACTTACGACTGGGACCTCAGGGACCCGCTCTGGTGGCCTCAGGAAAGGCCAGTCCCCATGCGAGTTCCTCGGGGGCCTCTCGGGATTCCTCTCCCGTCGATGCCGGGGCCTAAGACCTTGTGTGGAGTCGGGGCCGGAACCTGAGGATTCCTCTCCAGTGCTGACATGGATCTTGGGGTATTTCTGGAGTCTCCCCAGGGGAGTCAGTCCTCGTCTCGAATGCGGGCATGCACTTGCGCTTTCCTCCAGAGCGGTAGCAGCAGTGTCACGCAGTCCGCCGCGTGGATCAAAGGATCTATGGTTTTCCCTCGAGTCTTTCCCACGAGGCTTTCCCACGAGGCTTTCCCACAGGGCTGTCCCACGTGCACACGTGGTGGGAGTCGATCCTCGGCTTGAACGTCAAGGCAGTGCAGGGAAAACAGGTTCCTCTGGAATGGACTGACACATCTGGGGGACTCTTGGAATGGTGGCACGACCCTGGAGTTCCTCTCGCCTTTCCTGTGGAGAGCGCCTCCTCTTGAGATGCGACGGGAACCCCGGCAATTCTTTCCCTACGAAACAGAGAAAGGATCCCTCATCTCGAGCTAGGAGGCGGAAACGGGGCTCCCCTGGATGTGTGCGGGACCCCACGTGCTTCCTCTCGAGTGGAGACGGGTATGTCGGGGAACTTCTTGAGTTGCAGCAATGGTGTGAAGGACCCTTTGGAAGTTCCAGTGGTTAGATGTGATTGGCCTCGAGAAGCCTCAGCGGAAATGGGCCTCATCTCGCCTGGAGGGCAAAACCTCCTGGATTTTCTCGAGTTGCGGCAGGTGCTCTCGACTTACGACGGGGACCTCAGGGACCCGCTCTGGTGGCCTCAGGAAAGGCCAGTCCCCATGCGAGTTCCTCGGGGGCCTCTCGGGATTCCTCTCCCGTCGATGCCGGGGCCTAAGACCTTGTGTGGAGTCGGGGCCGGAACATGAGGATTCCTCTCCAGTGCTGACATGGATCTTGGGGTACTTCTGGAGTCTCCCCAGGGGAGTCAGTCCTCGTCTCGAATGCGGGCATGCACTTGCGCTTTCCTCCAGAGCGGTAGCAGCAGTGTCACGCAGTCCGCCGCGTGGATCAAAGGATCTATGGTTTTCCCTCGAGTCTTTCCCACGAGGCTTTCCCACGAGGCTTTCCCACAGGGCTGTCCCACGTGCACACGTGGTGGGAGTCGATCCTCGGCTTGAACGTCAAGGCAGTGCAGGGAAAACAGGTTCCTCTGGAATGGACTGACACATCTGGGGGACTCTTGGAATGGTGGCACGACCCTGGAGTTCCTCTCGCCTTTCCTGTGGAGAGCGCCTCCTCTTGAGATGGGACGGGAACGCCGGAATTCTTTCCCTACGAAACAGGGAAAGGATCACTCATCTCGAGCTAGGAGGCGGAAACGGGGCTCCCCTGGATGTGTGCGGGACCCACGTGCTTCCTCTCGAGTGGAGACGGGTATGTCGGGGAACTTCTTGAGTTGCCGCAAGGGTGTGAAGGACCCTTTGGAAGTTCCAGTGGTTAGACGTGATTAGCCTCGAGAAGCCTCAGCGGAAATGGGCCTCATCTCGCCTGGAGGGCAAAACCGCCTGGATTTTCTCGAGTTGCGGCCGGTGCTCTCGACTTACGACGGGGACCTCAGCGACCCGCTCTGGTGGCCTCAGGAAAGGCCAGTCCCCATGCGAGTTCCTCGGGGGCGTCTCGGGATTCCTCTCCCGTCGATGCCGGGGCCTAAGACCTTGTGTGGAGTCGGGGCCGGAACCTGAGGATTCCTCTCCAGTGCTGACATGGATCTTGGGGTACTTCTGGAGTCTCCCCAGGGGAGTCAGTCCTCGTCTCGAATGCGGGCATGCACTTGCGCTTTCCTCCAGAGCGGTAGCAGCAGTGTCACGCAGTCCGCCGCGTGGATCAAAGGATCTATGGTTTTCCCTCGAGTCTTTCCCAGGAGGCTTTCCCACGAGGCTTTCCCACAGGGCTGTCCCACGTGCACACGTGGTGGGAGTCGATCCTCGGCTTGAACGTCAAGGCAGTGCAGGGAAAACAGGTTCCTCTGGAATGGACTGACACATCTGGGGGACTCTTGGAATGGTGGCACGACCCTGGAGTTCCTCTCGCCTTTCCTGTGGAGAGCGCCTCCTCTTGAGATGCGACGGGAACGCCGGGAATTCTTTCCCTACCAAACAGGGAAAGGATCCCTCTTCTCGAGCTAGGAGGCGGAAATGGGGCTCCCCTGGATGTGTGCGGGACCCCACGTGCTTCCTCTCGAGTGGAGACGGGTATGTCGGGGACCTTCTTGAGTTGCAGCAAGGGTGTGAAGGACCCTTTGGAAGTTCCAGTGGTTAGATGTGATTAGCCTCGAGAAGCCTCAGCGGAAATGGGCCTCATCTCGCCTGGAGGGCAAAACCTCCTGGATTTTCTCGAGTTGCGGCAGGTGCTCTCGACTTACGACGGGAAAGGCCAGTCCCCATGCGAGTTCCTCGGGGGCCTCTGGGGATTCCTCTCCCGTCGATGCCGGGGCCTAAGTCCTTGTGTGGAGTCGGGGCCGGAACCTGAGGATTCCTCTCCAGTGCTGACATGGATCTTGGGGTACTTCTGGAGTCTCCAAAGGGGAGTCAGTCTTCGTCTCGAATGCGGGCATGCACTTGCGCTTTCCTCCAGAGCGGTAGCAGCAGTGTCACGCAGTCCGCCGCGTGGATCAAAGGATCTATGGTTTTCCCTCGAGGCTTTCCCACGAGGCTTTCCCACGAGGCTTTCCCACAGGGCTGTCCCACGTGCACACGTGGTGGGAGTCGATCCTCGGCATGAACGTCAAGGCAGTGCAGGGAAAACAAGTTCCTCTGGAATGGACTGACACATCTGGGGGACTCTTGGAATGGTGTCACGACCCTGGAGTTCCTCTCGCCTTTCCTGTGGATAGCGCCTCCTCTTGAGATGCGACTGGAACGCCGGGAATTCTTTCCCTACGAAAAAGGTAAGGATCCCTCATCTCGAGCTAGGAGACGGAAACTGGGCTCCCCTGGATGTGTGAGGGACCCCACATGCTTCCTCTCGAGTGGAGACGGGTATGTCGGGGAACTTCTTGAGTTGCAGCAATGGTGTGAAGGACCCTTTGGAAGTTCCAGTGGTTAGATGTGATTGGCCTCGAGAAGCCTCAGCGGAAATGGGCCTCATCTCGCCTGGAGGGCAAAACCTCCTGGATTTTCTCGAGTTGCGGCAGGTGCTCTCAACTTACGACGGGGACCTCAGGGACCCGCTCTGGTGGCCTCAGGAAAGGCCAGTCCCCATGCGAGTTCCTCGGGGGCCTCTCGGGATTCCTCTCCCGTCGATGCCGGGGCCTAAGACCTTGTGTGGAGTCGGGGCCGGAACCTGAGGATTCCTCTCCAGTGCTGACATGGATCTTGGGGTACTTCTGGAGTCTCCCCAGGGGAGTCAGTCCTTGTCTCGAATGCGGGCATGCACTTGCGCTTTCCTCCAGAGCGGTAGCAATAGTGTCACGCAGTCCGCCGCGTGGATCAAAGGATCTATGGTTTTCCCTCGAGTCTTTCCCACGAGGCTTTCCCACGAGGCTTTCCCACAGGGCTGTCCCACGTGCACACGTGGTGGGAGTCGATCCTCGGCTTGAACGTCAAGGCAGTGCAGGGAAAACAGGTTCCTCTGGAATGGATTGACACATCTGGGGGACTCTTGGAATGGTGGCACGACCCTGGAGTTCCTCTCGCCTTTCCTGAGGAGAGCGCCTCCTCTTGAGATGCGACGGGAACGCCGGGAATTCTTTCCCTACGAAACAGGGAAAGGATCCCTCATCTCGAGCTAGGAGGCGGAAACGGGGCTCCCCTGGATGTGTGCGGGACCCACGTGCTTCCTCTCGAGTGGAGACGAGTATGTCGGGGAACTTCTTGAGTTGCAGCAAGGGTGTGAAGGACCCTTTGGAAGTTCCAGTGGTTAGACGGGATTAGCCTCGAGAAGCCTCAGCGGAAATGGGCCTCATCTCGCCTGGAGGGCAAAACAGCCTGGATTTTCTTGAGTTGCGGCAGGTGCTCTCGACTTACGACGGGGACCTCAGGGACCCGCTCTGGTGGCCTCAGGAAAGGCCAGTCCCCATGCGAGTTCCTCGGGGGCCTCTCGGGATTCCTCTCCCGTCGATGCCGGGGCCTAAGACCTTGTGTGGAGTCGGGGCCGGAACCTGAGGATTCCTCTCCAGTGCTGACATGGATCTTGGGGTACTTCTGGAGTCTCCCCAGGGGAGTCAGTCCTTGTCTCGAATGCGGGCATGCACTTGTGCTTTCCGCCAGAGCGGTAGCAGCAGTGTCACGCAGTCCACCGCGTGGATTAAAGGATCTATGGTTTTCCCTCGAGTCTTTCACACGAGGCTTTCCCACGAGGCTTTCCCACAGGGCTGTCCCACGTGCACACGTGGTGGGAGTCGATCCTCGGCTTGAACGTCAAGGCAGTGCAGGGAAAACAGGTTCCTCTGGAATGGACTGACACATCTGGGGGACTCTTGGAATGGTGGAATGACCCTGGAGTTCCTCTCGCCTTTCCTGTGGAGAGCGCCTCGTCTTGAGATGCGACGGGAACGCCGGGAATTCTTTCCCTACGAAAGAGGGAAAGGATCCCTCATCTCGAGCTAGGAGGCGGAAACGGGGCTCCCCTGGATGTGTGCGGGACACCACGTGCTTCCTCTCGAGTGCAGACGGGTATGTCGGGGAAGTTCTTAAGTTGCAGCAAGGGTGTGAAGGACCGTTTGGAAGTTCCAGTGGTTAGATGTGATTGGCCTCGAGAAGCCTCAGCGGAAATGGGCCTCATCTCGCCTGGAGGGCAAAACCTCCTGGATTTTCTCGAGTTGCGGCAGGTGCTCTCGACTTACGACGGGGACCTCAGGGACCCGCTCTGGTGGCCTCAGGAAAGGCCAGTGCCCATGCGAGTTCCTCGGGGGCGTCTCGGGATTCCTCTCCCGTCGATGCCGGGGCCTAAGACCTTGTATGGAGTCGGGGCCGGAACCTGAGGATTCCTCTCCATTGCTGACATGGATCTTGGGGTACTTCTGGAGTCTCCCCAGGGGAGTCAGTCCTCGTCTCGAATGCGGGCATGCACTTGCGCTTTCCTCCAGAGCGGTAGCAGCAGTGTCACGCAGTCCGCCGCGTGGATCAAAGGATCTATGGTTTTCCCTCGAGTCTTTCCCACGAGGCTTTCCCACGAGGCTTTCCCACGGGGCTGTCCCACGTGCACACGTGGTGGGAGTCGATCCTCGGCTTGAACGTCAAGGCAGTGCAGGGAAAACAGGTTCCTCTGGAATGGACTGACACATCTGGGGGACTCTTGGAATGGTGGCACGACCCTGGAGTTCCTCTCGCCTTTCCTGTGGAGAGCGCCTCCTCTTGAGATGCGACGGGAACGCCGGGAATTCTTTCCCTACCATACAGGGAAAGGATCCCTCATCTCGAGCTAGGAGGCGGAAACGGGGCTCCCCTGGATGTGTGCGGGACCCCACGTGCTTCCTCTCGAGTGGAGACGGGTATGTCGGGGAACTTCTTGAGTTGCAGCAATGGTGCGAAGGACCCTTTGGAAGTTCCAGTGGTTAGATGTGATTGGGCTCGAGAAGCCTCAGCGGAAATGGGCCTCATCTCGCCTGGAGGGCAAAACCTCCTGGATTTTCTCGAGTTGCGGCAGGTGCTCTCGACTTACGACGGGGACCTCAGGGACCCGCTCTGGTGGCCTCAGGAAAGGCCAGTCCCCATGCGAGTTCCTCGGGGGCCTCTCGGGATTCCTCTCCCGTCGATGCCGGGGCCTAAGACCTTGTGTGGAGTCGGGGCCGGAACCTGAGGATTCCTCTCCAGTGCTGACATGGATCTTGGGGTACTTCTGGAGTCTCCCCAGGGGAGTCAGTCCTCGTCTCGAATGCGGGCATGCACTTGCGCTTTCGGCCAGAGCGGTAGCAGCAGTGTCACGCAGTCCGCCGCGTGGATCAAAGGATCTATGGTTTTCCCTCGAGTCTTTCCCACGAGGCTTTCCCACGAGGCTTTCCCACAGGGCTGTCCCACGTGAACACGTGGTGGGAGTCGATCCTCGGCTTGAACGTCAAGGCAGTGCAGGGAAAACAGGTTCCTCTGGAATGGACTGACACATCTGGGGGACTCTTGGAATGGTGGCACGACCCTGGAGTTCCTCTCGCCTTTCCTGTGGAGAGCGCCTCCTCTTGAGATGCGACGGGAACGCCGGGAATTCTTTCCCTACCAAACAGGGAAAGGATCCCTCTTCTCGAGCTAGGAGGCGGAAATGGGGCTCCCCTGGATGTGTGCGGGACCCCACGTGCTTCCTCTCGAGTGGAGACGGGTATGTCGGGGACCTTCTTGAGTTGCAGCAAGGGTGTGAAGGACCGTTTGGAAGTTCCAGTGGTTAGATGTGATTAGCCACGAGAAGCCTCAGCGGAAATGGGCCTCATCTCGCCTGGAGGGCAAAACAGCCTGGATTTTCTCGAGTTGCGGCAGGTGCTCTCGACTTACGACGGGGACCTCAGGGACCCGCTCTGGTGGCCTCAGGAAAGGCCAGTCCCCATGCGAGTTCCTCGGGGGCGTCTCGGGATTCCTCTCTCGTCGATGCCGGGGCCTAAGTCCTTGTGTGGAGTCGGGGCCCGAAACTGAGGATTCCCCTCCAGTGCTGACATGGATCTTGGGGTACTTCTGGAGCCTCCCCAGGGGAGTCAGTCCTCGTCTCGAATGCGGGCATGCACTTGCGCTTTCCTCCAGAGCGGTAGCAGCAGTGTCACGCAGTCCGCCGTGTGGATCAAAGGATGTATGGTTTTCCCTCGAGTCTTTCCCAGGAGGCTTTCCCACGAGGCTTTCCCACAGGGCTGTCCCACGTGCACACGTGGGAGTCGATCCTCGGCTTGAACGTCAAGGCAGTGCACGGAAAACAGGTTCCTCTGGAATGGACTGACACTTCTGGGGGACTATTGGAATGGTGGCACGACCCTGGAGTTCCTCTCGCCTTTCCTGTGGAGAGCGCCTCCTCTTGAGATGCGACGGGAACGCCGGGAATTCTTTCCCTACGAAACAGAGAAAGGATCCCTCATCTCGAGCTAGGAGGCGGAAACGGGGCTCCCCTGGATGTGTGCGGGACCCCACGTGCTTCCTCTCGAGTGGAGACGGGTATGTCGGGGAACTTCTTGAGTTGCAGCAATGGTGTGAAGGACCCTTTGGAAGTTCCAGTGGTTAGATGTGATTGGCCTCGAGAAGCCTCAGCGGAAATGGGCCTCATCTCGCCTGGAGGGCAAAACCTCCTGGATTTTCTCGAGTTGCGGCAGGTGCTCTCGACTTACAACGGGGACCTCAGGGACCCGCTCTGGTGGCCTCAGGAAAGGCCAGTCCCCATGCGAGTTCCTCGGGGGCCTCTCCGGATTCCTCTCCCGTCGATGCCGGGGCCTAAGACCTTGTGTGGAGTCGGGGCCGGAACCTGAGGATTCCTCTCCAGTGCTGACATGGATCTTGGGGTACTTCTGTAGTCTCCCCAGGGGAGTCAGTCCTCGTCTCGAATGCGGGCATGCACTTGCGCTTTCCTCCAGAGCGGTAGCAGCAGTGTCACGCAGTCCGCAGCGTGGATCAAAGGATCTATGGTTTTCCCTCGAGTCTTTCCCACGAGGCTTTCCCACGAGGCTTTCCCACAGGGCTGTCCCACGTGCACACGTGGTGGGAGTCGATCCTCGGCTTGAACGTCAAGGCAGTGCAGGGAAAACAGGTTCCTCTGGAATGGACTGACACATCTGGGGGACTCTTGGAATGGTGGCACGACCCTTCAGTTCCTCTCGCCTTTCCTGTGGAGAGCACCTCCTCTTGAGATGCGACGGGAACGCCGGAATTCTTTCCCTACGAAACAGGGAAAGGATCCCTCATCTCGAGCTAGGATGCGGAAACGGGGCTCCCCTGGATGTGTGCGGGACCCACGTGATTCCTCTCGAGTGGAGACGGGTATGTCGGGGAACTTCTTGAGTTGCCGCAAGGGTGTGAAGGACCCTTTGGAAGTTCCAGTGGTTAGACGTGATTAGCCTCGAGAAGCCTCAGCGGAAATGGGCCTCATCTCGCCTGGAGGGCAAAACCGCCTGGAATTTCTCGAGTTGCGGCAGGTGCTCTCGACTTACGACTGGGACCTCAGGGACCCGCTCTGGTGGCCTCAGGAAAGGCCAGTCCCCATGCGAGTTCCTCGGGGGCCTCTCGGGATTCCTCTCCCGTCGATGCCGGGGCCTAAGACCTTGTGTGGAGTCGGGGCCGGAACCTGAGGATTCCTCTCCAGTGCTGACATGGATCTTGGGGTATTTCTGGAGTCTCCCCAGGGGAGTCAGTCCTCGTCTCGAATGCGGGCATGCACTTGCGCTTTCCTCCAGAGCGGTAGCAGCAGTGTCACGCAGTCCGCCGCGTGGATCAAAGGATCTATGGTTTTCCCTCGAGTCTTTCCCACGAGGCTTTCCCACGAGGCTTTCCCACAGGGCTGTCCCACGTGCACACGTGGTGGGAGTCGATCCTCGGCTTGAACGTCAAGGCAGTGCAGGGAAAACAGGTTCCTCTGGAATGGACTGACACATCTGGGGGACTCTTGGAATGGTGGCACGACCCTGGAGTTCCTCTCGCCTTTCCTGTGGAGAGCGCCTCCTCTTGAGATGCGACGGGAACCCCGGCAATTCTTTCCCTACGAAACAGAGAAAGGATCCCTCATCTCGAGCTAGGAGGCGGAAACGGGGCTCCCCTGGATGTGTGCGGGACCCCACGTGCTTCCTCTCGAGTGGAGACGGGTATGTCGGGGAACTTCTTGAGTTGCAGCAATGGTGGGAAGGACCCTTTGGAAGTTCCAGTGGTTAGATGTGATTGGCCTCGAGAAGCCTCAGCGGAAATGGGCCTCATCTCGCCTGGAGGGCAAAACCTCCTGGATTTTCTCGAGTTGCGGCAGGTGCTCTCGACTTACGACGGGGACCTCAGGGACCCGCTCTGGTGGCCTCAGGAAAGGCCAGTCCCCATGCGAGTTCCTCGGGGGCCTCTCGGGATTCCTCTCCCGTCGATGCCGGGGCCTAAGACCTTGTGTGGAGTCGGGGCCGGAACCTGAGGATTCCTCTCCAGTGCTGACATGGATCTTGGGGTACTTCTGGAGTCTCCCCAGGGGAGTCAGTCCTCGTCTCGAATGCGGGCATGCACTTGCGCTTTCCTCCAGAGCGGTAGCAGCAGTGTCACGCAGTCCGCCGCGTGGATCAAAGGATCTATGGTTTTCCCTCGAGTCTTTCCCACGAGGCTTTCCCACGAGGCTTTCCCACAGGGCTGTCCCACGTGCACACGTGGTGGGAGTCGATCCTCGGCTTGAACGTCAAGGCAGTGCAGGGAAAACAGGTTCCTCTGGAATGGACTGACACATCTGGGGGACTCTTGGAATGGTGGCACGACCCTTCAGTTCCTCTCGCCTTTCCTGTGGAGAGCGCCTCCTCTTGAGATGGGACGGGAACGCCGGAATTCTTTCCCTACGAAACAGGGAAAGGATCACTCATCTCGAGCTTGGAGGCGGAAACGGGGCTCCCCTGGATGTGTGCGGGACCCACGTGCTTCCTCTCGAGTGGAGACGGGTATGTCGGGGAACTTCTTGAGTTGCCGCAAGGGTGTGAAGGACCCTTTGGAAGTTCCAGTGGTTAGACGTGATTAGCCTCGAGAAGCCTCAGCGGAAATGGGCCTCATCTCGCCTGGAGGGCAAAACCGCCTGGATTTTCTCGAGTTGCGGCCGGTGCTCTCGACTTACGACGGGGACCTCAGGGACCCGCTCTGGTGGCCTCAGGAAAGGCCAGTCCCCATGCGAGTTCCTCGGGGGCGTCTCGGGATTCCTCTCCCGTCGATGCCGGGGCCTAAGACCTTGTGTGGAGTCGGGGCCGGAACCTGAGGATTCCTCTCCAGTGCTGACATGGATCTTGGGGTACTTCTGGAGTCTCCCCAGGGGAGTCAGTCCTCGTCTCGAATGCGGGCATGCACTTGCGCTTTCCTCCAGAGCGGTAGCAGCAGTGTCACGCAGTCCGCCGCGTGGATCAAAGGATCTATGGTTTTCCCTCGAGTCTTTCCCACGAGGCTTTCCCACGAGGCTTTCCCACAGGGCTGTCCCACGTGCACACGTGGTGGGAGTCGATCCTCGGCTTGAACGTCAAGGCAGTGCAGGGAAAACAGGTTCCTCTGGAATGGACTGACACATCTGGGGGACTCTTGGAATGGTGGCATGACCCTGGAGTTCCTCTCGCCTTTCCTGTGGAGAGCGCCTCCTCTTGAGATGCGACGGGAACGCCGGGAATTCTTTCCCTACGAAACAGGGAAAGGATCCCTCATCTCAAGCTAGGAGGCGGAAACGGGGCTCCCCTGGATGTGTGCGGGACCCCACGTGCTTCCTCTCGATTGCAGAAGGGTATGTCGGGGAACTTCTTGAGTTGCAGCAAGGGTGTGAAGGACCCTTTGGAAGTTCCAGTGGTTAAATGTGATTGGCCTCGAGAAGCCTCAGCGGAAATGGGCCTCATCTCGCCTGGAGGGCAAAACCTCCTGGATTTTCTCGAGTTGCGGCAGGTGCTCTCGACTTACGACGGGGACATCAGGGACCCGCTCTGGTGGCCTCAGGAAAGGCCAGTCCCCATGCGAGTTCCTCGGGGGCCTCTCGGGATTCCTCTCCCGTCGATGCCGGGGCCTAAGACCTTGTGTGGAGTCGGGGCCGGAACCTGAGGATTCCTCTCCAGTGCTGACATGGATCTTGCGGTACTTCTGGAGTCTCCCCAGGGGAGTCAGTCCTCGTCTCGAATGCGGGCATGCACTTGCGCTTTCCTCCAGAGCGGTAGCAGCAGTGTCACGCAGTCCGCCGCGTGGATCAAAGGATCTATGGTTTTCCCTCGAGTCTTTCCCACGAGGCTTTCCCACGAGGCTTTCCCACAGGGCTGTCCAACGTGCACACGTGGTGGGAGTCGATCCTCGGCTTCAACGTCAAGGCAGTGGAGGGAAAACAGGTTCCTCTGGAATGGACTGACACATCTGGGGGACTCTTGGAATGGTGGCACGACCCTGGAGTTCCTCTCGCCTTTCCTGTGGAGAGCGCCTCCTCTTGAGATGCGACAGGAACGCCGGGAATTCTTTCCCTACGAAACAGGGAAAGGATCCCTCATCTCGAGCTAGGAGGCGGAAACGGGTCTCCCCTGGATGTGTGAGGGACCCCACGTGATTCCTCTCGAGTGGAGACGGGTATGTCGGGGAACTTCTTGAGTTGCAGCAAGGGTGTGAAGGACTCTTTGGAAGTTCCAGTGGTTAGACGTGATTAGCCTCGAGAAGCCTCAGCGGAAATGGGCCTCATCTCGCCTGGAGGGCAAAACCTCCTGGATTTTCTCGAGTTGCGGCAGGTGCTCTCGACTTACGACGGGGACCTCAGGGACCCGCTCTGGTGGCCTCAGGAAAGGCCAGTCCCCATGCGAGTTCCTCGGGGGCCCCTCGGGATTCCTCTCCCGTCGATCCCGGGTCCTAAGACCTTGTGTGGAATCCGGGCCGGAACCTGAGGATTCCTCTCCAGTGCTGACATGGATCTTGGGGTACTTCTGGAGTCTCCCCAGGGGAGTCAGTCCTCGTCTCGAATGCGGGCATGCACTTGCGCTTTCCTCCAGAGCGGTAGCAGCAGTGTCACTCAGTCCGCCGCGTGGATCAAAGGATCTATGGTTTTCCCTCGAGTCTTTCCCACGAGGCTTTCCCACGAGGCTTTCCCAAAGGGCTGTCCCACGTGCACACGTGGTGGGAGTCGATCCTCGGCTTGAAGGTCAAGGCAGTGCAGGGAAAACAGGTTCCTCTGGAATGGACTGACACATCTGGGGGCTCTTGAAATGGTGGCATGACCCTGGAGTTCCTCTCGCCTTTCCTGTGGAGAGCGCCTCCTCTTGAGATGCGACGGGAACGCCGGGAATTCTTTCCCTACGAAACAGGGAAAGGATCCCTCATCTCGAGCTAGGAGGCGGAAACGGGGCTCCCCTGGATGTGTGCGTGACACCACGTGCTTCCTCTCGAGTGCAGACGGGTATGTCGGGGAAGTTCTTGAGTTGCAGCAAGGGTGTGAAGGACCCTTTGGAAGTTCCAGTGGTTAGATGTGATTGGCCTCGAGAAGCCTCAGCGGAAATGGGCCTCATCTCGCCTGGAGGGCAAAACCTCCTGGATTTTCTCGAGTTGCGGCAGGTGCTCTCGACTTACGATGGGGACCTCAGGGACCCGATCTGGTAGCCTCAGGAAAAGCCAGTCCCCATGCGAGTTCCTCGGGGGCCTCTCGGGATTCCTCTCCCGTCGATGCTGGGGCCTAAGACCTTGTGTGGAGTCGGGGCCGGAACCTGAGGATTCCTCTCCAGTGCTGACATGGATCTTGGGGTACTTCTGGAGTCTCCCCAGGGGAGTCAGTCCTCGTCACGAATTCGGGCATGCACTTGCGCTTTCCTCCAGAGCGGTAGCAGCAGTGTCACGCAGTCCGCCGCTTGGATCAAAGGATCTATGGTTTTCCCTCGAGTCTTTCCCACGAGGCTTTCCCACAGGGCTGTCCCACGTGCACACGTGGTGGGAGTCGATCCTCGGCTTGAACGTCAAGGCAGTGCAGGGAAAACAGGTTCCTCTGGAATGGACTGACACATCTGGGGGACTCTTGGAATGGTGGCACGACCCTGGAGTTCCTCTCGCCTTTCCTGTGGAGAGCGCCTCCTCTTGAGATGCGACGGGAACGCCGGGAATTCTTTCCCTACCAAACAGGGAAAGGATCCCTCTTCTCGAGCTAGGAGGCGGAAATGGGGCTCCCCTGGATGTGTGCGGGACCCCACGTGCTTCCTCTCGAGTGGAGACGGGTATGTCGGGGACCTTCTTGAGTTGCAGCAAGGGTGTGAAGGACCCTTTGTAAGTTCCAGTGGTTAGATGTGATTAGCCTCGAGAAGCCTCAGCGGAAATGGGCCTCATCTCGCCTGGAGGGCAAAACCTCCTGGATTTTCTCGAGTTGCGGCAGGTGCTCTCGACTTACGATGGGGACCTCAGGGACCCGCTCTGGTGGCCTCAGGAAAGGCCAGTCCCCATGCGAGTTCCTCGGGGGCCTCTCGGGATTCCTCTCCCGTCGATGCCGGGGCCTAAGACCTTGTGTGGAGTCGGGGCCGGAACCTGAGGATTCCTCTCCAGTGCTGACATGGATCTTGGGGTACTTCTGGAGTCTCCCCAGGGGAGTCAGTCCTTGTCTCGAATGCGGGCATGCACTTGCGCTTTCCTCCAGAGCGGTAGCAATAGTGTCACGCAGTCCGCCGCGTGGATCAAAGGATCTATGGTTTTCCCTCGTGTCTTTCCCACGAGGCTTTCCCACGAGGCTTTCCCACAGGGCTGTCCCACGTGCACACGTGGTGGGAGTCGATCCTCGGCTTGAAGGTCAAGGCAGTGCAGGGAAAACAGGTTCCTCTGGAATGGACTGACACATCTGGGGGACTCTTGGAATGGTGGCACGACCCTGGAGTTCCTCTCGCCTTTCCTGTGGAGAGCGCCTCCTCTTGAGATGCGACGGGAACGCCGGGAATTCTTTCCCTACCATACAGGGAAAGGATCCCTCATCTCGAGCTAGGAGGCGGAAACGGGGCTCCCCTGGATGTGTGCGGGACCCCACGTGCTTCCTCTCGAGTGGAGACGGGTATGTCGGGGAACTTCTTGAGTTGCAGCAATGGTGCGAAGGACCCTTTGGAAGTTCCAGTGGTTAGATGTGATTGGCCTCGAGAAGCCTCAGCGGAAATGGGCCTCATCTCGCCTGGAGGGCAAAACCTCCTGGATTTTCTCGAGTTGCGGCAGGTGCTCTCGACTTACGACGGGGACCTCAGGGACCCGCTCTGGTGGCCTCAGGAAAGGCCAGTCCCCATGCGAGTTCCTCGGGGGCCTCTCGGGATTCCTCTCCCGTCGATGCCGGGGCCTAAGTCCTTGTGTGGAGTCGGGGCCGGAACCTGAGGATTCCTCTCCAGTGCTGACATGGATCTTGGGGTACTTCTGGAGTCTCCCCAGGGGAGTCAGTCCTCGTCTCGAATGCGGGCATGCACTTGCGCTTTCCTCCGGAGCGGTAGCAGCAGTGTCACGCAGTGCGCCGCGTGGATCAAAGGATCTATGGTTTTCCCTCGAGTCTTTCCCACGAGGCTTTCCCACGAGGCTTTCCCACAGGGCTGTCCCACGTGCACACGTGGTGGGAGTCGATCCTCGGCATGAACGTCAAGGCAGTGCAGGGAAAACAAGTTCCTCTGGAATGGACTGACACATCTGGGGGACTCTTGGAATGGTGTCACGACCCTGGAGTTCCTCTCGCCTTTCCTGTGGATAGCGCCTCCTCTTGAGATGCGATTGGAACGCCGGGAATTCTTTCCCTACGAAAAAGGTAAGGATCCCTCATCTCGAGCTAGGAGGCGGAAACGGGGCTCCCCTGGATGTGTGCGGGACCCACGTGCTTCCTCTCGAGTGGAAACGAATATGTCGGGGAACTTCTTGAGTTGCAGCAAGGGTGTGAAGGACCCTTTGGAAGTTCCAGTGGTTAGACGGGATTAGCCTCGAGAAGCCTCAGCGGAAATGGGCCTCATCTCGCCTGGAGGGCAAAACAGCCTGGATTTTCTTGAGTTGCGGCAGGTGCTCTCGACTTACGACGGGGACCTCAGGGACCCGCTCTGGTGGCCTCAGGAAAGGCCAGTCCCCATGCGAGTTCCTCGGGGTCCTCTCGGGATTCCTCTCCCGTCGATGCCGGGGCCTAAGACCTTGTGTGGAGTCGGGGCCGGAACCTGAGGATTCCTCTCCAGTGCTGACATGGATCTTGGGGTACTTCTGGAGTCTCCCCAGGGGAGTCAGTCCTCGTCTCGAATGCGGGCATGCACTTGTGCTTTCCGCCAGAGCGGTAGCAGCAGTGTCACGCAGTCCGCCGGGTGGATCAAAGGATCTATGGTTTTCCCTCGAGTCTTTCCCGCGAGGCTTTCCCACGAGGCTTTCCCACAGGGCTGTCCCACGTGCACACGTGGTGGGAGTCGATCCTCGGCTTGAACATCAAGGCAGTTCAGGGAAAACAGGTTCCTCTGGAATGGACTGACACATCTGGGGGACTCTTGGAATGGTGGCACGACCCTTCAGTTCCTCTCGCCTTTCCTGTGGAGAGCGCCTCCTCTTGAGATGCGACGGGAACGCCGGGAATTCTTTCCCTACGAAACAGGGAAAGGATCCCTCATCTCAAGCTAGGAGGCGGAAACGGGGCTCCCCTGGATGTGTGCGGGACACCACGTGCTTCCTCTCGAGTGCAGACGGGTATGTCGGGGAACTTCTTGAGTTGCAGCAAGGGTGTGAAGGACCCTTTGGAAGTTCCAGTGGTTAGATGTGATTGGCCTCGAGAAGCCTCAGCGGAAATGGGCCTCATCTCGCCTGGAGGGCAAAACCTCCTGGATTTTCTCGAGTTGCGGCAGGTGCTCTCGACTTACGACGGGGACCTCAGGGACCCGCTCTGGTGGCCTCAGGAAAGGCCAGTCCCCATGCGAGTTCCTCGGGGGCCTCTCGGGATTCCTCTCCCGTCGATGCCGGGGCCTAAGACCTTGTGTGGAGTCGGGGCCGGAACCTGAGGATTCCTCTCCAGTGCTGACATGGATCTTGGGGTATTTCTGTAGTCTCCCCAGGGGAGTCAGTCCTCGTCTCGAATGCGGGCATGCACTTGCGCTTTCCTCCAGAGCGGTAGCAGCAGTGTCACGCAGTCCGCCACGTGGATCAAAGGATGTATGGTTTTCCCTCGAGTCTTTCCAACGAGGCTTTCCCACGAGGCTTTCCCACAGGGCTGTCCCACGTGCACACGTGGTGGGAGTCGATCCTCGGCTTGAACGTCAAGGCAGTGCAGGGAAAACAGGTTCCTCTGGAATGGACTGACACATCTGGGGGACTCTTGGAATGGTGGCACGACCCTGGAGTTCCTCTCGCCTTTCCTGTGGAGAGCGCCTCCTCTTGAGATGCTACGGGAACGCCGGGAATTCTTTCCCTACGAAACAGGGAAAGGATCCCTCATCTCGAGCTAGGAGGCGGAAACGGGGCTCCCCTGGATGTGTGCGGGACCCCACGTGCTTCCTCTCGAGTGGAGACGGGTATGTCGGGGAACTTCTTGAGTTGCAGCAATGGTGTGAAGGACCCTTTGGAAGTTCCAGTGGTTAGATGTGATTGGCCTCGAGAAGCCTCAGCGGAAATGGGCCTCATCTCACCTGGAGGGCAAAACCTCCTGGATTTTCTCGTGTTGCGGCAGGTGCTCTCGACTTACGACGGGGACCTCAGGGACCCGCTCTGGTGGCCTCAGGAAAGGCCAGTCCCCATGCGAGTTCCTCGGGGGCGTCTCGGGATTACTCTCCCGTCGATGCCGGGGCCTAAGTCCTTGTGTGGAGTCGGGGCCCGAACCTGAGGATTCCCCTCCAGTGCTGACATGGATCTTGGGGTACTTCTGGAGTCTCCCCAGGGGAGTCAGTCCTCGTCTCGAATGCGGGCATGCACTTGCGCTTTCCTCCAGAGCGGTAGCAGCAGTGTCACGCAGTCCGCCGCGTGGATCAAAGGATCTATGATTTTCCCTCGAGTCTTTCCCACGAGGCTTTCCCACGAGGCTTTCCCACAGGGCTGTCCCACGTGCACACGTGGTGGGAGTCGATCCTCGGCTTGAACGTCAAGGCAGTGCAGGGAAAACAGGTTCCTCTGGAATGGACTGACACATCTGGGGGACTCTTGGAATGGTGGCACGACCCTGGAGTTCCTCTCGCCTTTCCTGTGGAGAGCGCCTCCTCTTGAGATGCGACGGGAACGCCGGGAATTCTTTCCCTACGAAACAGAGAAAGGATCCCTCATCTCGAGCTAGGAGGCGGAAACGGGGCTCCCCTGGATGTGTGCGGGACCCCACGTGCTTCCTCTCGAGTGGAGACGGGTATGTCGGGGAACTTCTTGAGGTGCAGCAATGGTGTGAATGACCCTTTGGAAGTTCCAGTGGTTAGATGTGATTGGCCTCGAGAAGCCTCAGCGGAAATGGGCCTCATCTCGGCTGGAGGGCAAAACCTCCTGGATTTTCTCGAGTTGCGGCAGGTGCTCTCGACTTACGACGGGGACCTCAGGGACCCGCTCTGGTGGCCTCAGGAAAGGCCAGTCCCCATGCGAGTTCCTAGGGGGCCTCTCGGGATTCCTCTCCCGTCGATGCCGGGGCCTAAGACCTTGTGTGGAGTCGGGGCCGGGACCTGAGGATTCCTCTCCAGTGCTGACATGGATCTTGGGGTACTTCTGGAGTCTCCCAAGGGGAGTCAGTTCTCGTCTCGAATGCGGGCATGCACTTGCGCTTTCCTCCAGAGCGGTAGCAGCAGTGTCACGCAGTCCGCCGCGTGGATCAAAGGATCTATGGTTTTCCCTTGAGTCTTTCCCACGAGGCTTTCCCACGAGGCTTTCCCACAGGGCTGTCCCACGTGCACACGTGGTGGGAGTCGATCCTCGGCTTGAACGTCAAGCAGTGCAGGGAAAACAAGTTCCTCTGGAATGGACTGACACAACTGGGGGACTCTTGGAATGGTGGCACGACCCTGGAATTCCTCTCGCCTTTCCTGTGGAGAGCGCCTCCTCTTGAGATGCGACTGGAACGCCGGGAATTCTTTCCCTACGAAAAAGGTAAGGATCCCTCATCTCGAGCTAGGAGGCGGAAACGGGGCTCCCCTGGATGTGTGCGGGACCCCACGTGCTTCCTCTCGAGTGGAGACGGGTAGGTCGGGGAACTTCTTGAGTTGCAGCAATGGTGTGAAGGACCCTTTGGAAGTTCCAGTGGTTAGATGTGATTGGCCTCGAGAAGCCTCAGCGGAAATGGGCCTCATCTCGCCTGGAGGGCAAAACCGCCTGGATTTTCTCGAGTTGCGGCAGGTGCTCTCGACTTACGACGGGGACCTCAGGGACCCGCTCTGGTGGCCTCAGGAAAGGCCAGTCCCCATGCGAGTTCCTCGGGGGCCTCTCGGGATTCCTCTCCCGTCGATGCCGGGGCCTAAGACCTTGTGTGGAGTCGGGGCCGGAACCTGAGGATTCCTCTCCAGTGCTGACATGGATCTTGGGGTACTTCTGGAGTCTCCCCAGGGGAGTCAGTCCTTGTCTCGAATGCGGGCATGCACTTGCGCTTTCCTCCAGAGCGGTAGCAATAGTGTCACGCAGTCCGCCGCGTGGATCAAAGGATCTATGGTTTTCCCTCGAGTCTTTCCCACGAGGCTTTCCCACGAGGCTTTCCCACAGGGCTGTCCCACGTGCACAAGTGGTGGGAGTCGATCCTCGGCTTGAACGTCAAGGCAGTGCAGGGAAAACAGGTTCCTCTGGAATGGACTGACACATCTGGGGGACTCTTGGAATGGTGGCACGACCCTTCAGTTCCTCTCGCCTTTCCTGTGGAGAGCGCCTCCTCTTGAGATGCGACGGGAACGCCGGGAATTCTTTCCCTACGAAACAGGGAAAGGATCTCTCATCTCGAGCTAGGAAGCGGAAACGGGGCTCCACTGGATGTGTGCGGGACCCACGTGCTTCCTCTCGAGTGGAGACGAGTATGTCGGGGAACTTCTTGAGTTGCAGCAAGGGTGTGAAGGACCCTTTGGAAGTTCCAGTGGTTAGACGGGATTAGCCTCGAGAAGCCTCAGCGGAAATGGGCTTCATCTCGCCTGGAGGGCAAAACCGCCTGGATTTTCTCGAGTTGCGGCAGGTGCTCTCGACTTACGACGGGGACCTCAGGGACCCGCTCTGGTGGCCTCAGGAAAGGCCAGTCCCCATGCGAGTTCCTCGGGGGCCTCTGGGGATTCCTCTCCCGTCGATGCCGGGGCCTAAGTCCTTGTGTGGAGTCGGGGTCGGAACCTGAGGATTCCTCTCCAGTGCTGAGATGGATCTTGGGGTACTTCTGGAGTCTCCCCAGGGGAGTCAGTCTTCGTCTCGAATGCGGGCATGCACTTGCGCTTTCCTCCAGAGCGGTAGCAGCAGTGTCACGCAGTCCGCCGCGTGGATCAAAGGATCTATGGTTTTCCCTCGAGTCTTTCCCACGAGGCTTTCCCACGAGGCTTTTCCACAGGGCTGTCCCACGTGCACACGTGGTGGGAGTCGATCCTCGGCTTGAACGTCAAGGCAGTGCAGGGAAAACAGGTTCCTCTGGAATGGACTGACACATCTGGGGGACTCTTGGAATGGTGGCACGACCCTGGAGGTCCTCTCGCCTTTCCTGTGGAGAGCGCCTCCTCTTGAGATGCGACGGGAACGCCGGGAATTCTTTCCCTACGAAACAGGGAAAGGATCCCTCATCTCGAGCTAGGAGGCGGAAACGGGGCTCCCCTGGATGTGTGCGGGACCCACGTGCTTCCTCTCGATTGGAGACGGGTATGTCGGGGAACTTCTTGAGTTGCAGCAAGGGTGTGAAGGACCCTTTGGAAGTTCCAGTGGTTAGATGTGATTGGCCTCGAGAAGCCTCAGCGGAAATGAGCCTCATCTCGCCTCGAGGGCAAAACCTCCTGGATTTTCTCGAGTTGCGGCAGGTGCTCTAGACTTACGACGGGGACCTCAGGGACCCGCTCTGGTGGCCTCAGGAAAGGCCAGTCCCGATGCGAGTTCCTCGGGGGCCTCTCGGGATTCCTCTCCCGTAGATGGCGGGGCCTAAGACCTTGTGTGGAGTCGGGGCCGGAACCTGAGGATTCCTCTCCAGTGCTGACATGGATCTTGGGGTACTTCTGGAGTCTCCCCAGGGGAGTCAGTCCTCGTCTCCAATGCGGGCATGCACTTGCGCTTTCCTCCAGAGCGGTAGCAGCAGTGTCACGCAGTCCGCCGCGTGGATCAAAGGATCTATGGTTTTCCCTCGAGTCTTTCCCACGAGGCTTTCCCACAGGGCTGTCCCACGTGCACACGTGGTGGGAGTCGATCCTCGGCTTGAACGTCAAGGCAGTGCAGGGAAAAAAGGTTCCTCTGGAATGGACTGACACATCTGGGGGACTCTTGGAATGGTGTCTCGACCCTGGAGTTCCTCTCGCCTTTCCTGTGGAGAGCGCCTCCTCTTGAGATGCGACGGGAACGCCGGGAATTCTTTCCCTACGAAACAGGGAAGGGATCCCTCATCTCGAGCTAGGAGGCGGAAACGGGGCCCCCTGGATGTGTGCGGGACCCCACGTGCTTCCTCTCGAGTGGAGACGGGTATGTCGGGGAACTTCTTGAGTTGCAGCAAGGGTGTGAAGGACCCTTTGGAAGTTCCAGTGGTTAGATGTGATTGGCCTCGAGAAGCCTCAGCGGAAATGGGCCTCATCTCGCCAGGAGGGCAAAACCTCCTGGATTTTCTCGAGTTGCGGCAGGTGCTCTCGACTTACGACGGGGAACTCAGGGAACCGATCTGGTGGCCTCAGGAAAGGCAAGTCCCCATGCGAGTTCCTCGGGGGCGTCTCGGGATTCCTCTCCCGTCGATCCCGGGGCCTAAGACCTTGTGTGGAGTCGGGCCGGAACCTGAGGATTCCTCTCCAGTGCTGACATGGATCTTGGGGTACTTCTGGAGTCTCCCCAGGGGAGTCAGTCCTCGTCTCGAATGCCGTCATGTTCTTGCGCTTTCCTCCAGAGCGGTAGCAGCAGTGTCACGCAGTCCGCCGCGTGGATCAAAGGATCTATGGTTTTCCCTCGAGTCTTTCCCACGAGGCTTTCCCACGAGGCTTTCCCACAGGGCTGTCCCACGTGCACACTTGGTGGGAGTCGATCCTCGGCTTGAACGTCAAGGCAGTGCAGGGAAAACAGGTTCCTCTGGAATGGACTGACACATCTGGGGGACTCTTGAAATGGTGGCACGACCCTGGAGTTCCTCTCGCCTTTCCTGTGGAGAGCGCCTCCTCTTGAGATGCGACGGGAACGCCGGAAATTCTTTCCCTATGAAACAGGGAAAGGATCCCTCATCTCGAGCTAGGAGGCGGAAACGGGGCTCCCCTGGATGTGTGCCGGACCCCACGTGATTCCTCTCGAGTGGAGACGGGTATGTTGGGGAACTTCTTGAGTTGCAGCAATGGTGTGAAGGACCCTTTGGAAGTTCCAGTGGTTAGATGTGATTGGCCTCGAGAAGCCTCAGCGGAAATGGGCCTCATCTGGCCTGGAGGGCAAAACCTCCTGGATTTTCTCGAGTTGCGGCAGGTGCTCTCGACTTACGACGGGGACTTCAGGGACCCGCTCTGGTGGCCTCAGGAAAGGCCAGTCCCCATGCGAGTTCCTCGGGGGCCTCTCGGGATTCCTCTCCCGTCGATGCCGGGGCCTAAGACCTTGTGTGGAGTCGGGGCCGGAACCTGAGGATTCCTCTCCAGTGCTGAAATGGATCTTGGGGTACTTCTGGAGTCTCCCCAGGGGAGTCAGTCCTCGTCTCGAATGCGGGCATGCACTTGCGCTTTCCTCCAGAGCGGTAGCAGCAGTGTCACGCAGTCCGCCGCGTGGATCAAAGGATCTATGGTTTTCCCTCGAGTCTTTCCCACGAGGCCTTCCCACCAGGTTTTCCCACAGGGCTGTCCCACGTGCACACGTGGTGGAAGTCGATCCTCGGCTTGAACGTCAAGGCAGTGCAGGGAAAACAGGTTCCTCTGGAATGGACTGACACATCTGGGGGACTCTTGGAATGGTGTCTCGACCCTGGAGTTCCTCTCGCCTTTCCTTTGGAGAGCGCCTCCTCTTGAGATGCGACGGGAATGCCGGGAATTCTTTCCCTACGAAAAAGGGAAGGGATCCCTCATCTCGAGCTAGGAGGCGGAAACCGGGTTCCCCTGGATGTGTGAGGGACCCCATGTGCTTCCTCTCGAGTGGAGACGGGTATGTCGGGGAACTTCTTGAGTTGCAGCAATGGTGTGAAGGACCCTTTGGAAGTTCCAGTGGTTAGATGTGATTGGCCTCGAGAAGCCTCAGCGGAAATGGGCCTCATCTCGCCTGGAGGGCAAAACCTCCTGGATTTTCTCGAGTTGCGGCAGGTGCTCTCGACTTACGACGGGGACCTCAGGGAACCGATCTGGTGGCCTCAGGAAAGGCAAGTCCCCATGCGAGTTCCTCGGGGGCGTCTCGGGATTCCTCTCCCGTCGATGCCGGGGCCTAAGACCTTGTGTGGAGTCGGGGCCGGAACCTGAGGATTCCTCTCCAGTGCTGACATGGATCTTGGGGTACTTCTGGAGTCTCCCCAGGGGAGTCAGTCCTCGTCTCGAATGCGGGCATGCACTTGCGCTTTCCTCCAGAGCGGTAGCAGCAGTGTCACGCAGTCCGCCGCGTGGATCAAAGGATCTATGGTTTTCCCTCGAGTCTTTCCCACGAGGCTTTCCCACGAGGCTTTCCCACAGGGCTGTCCCACGTGCACACGTGGTGGGAGTCGATCCTCGGCTTGAACGTCAAGGCAGTGCAGGGAAAACAGGTTCCTCTGGAATGGACTGACACATCTGGGGGACTCTTGGAATGGTGTCACGACCCTGGAGTTCCTCTCGCCTTTCCTGTGGAGAGCGCCTCCTCTTGAGATGCGACGGGAACGCCGGGAATTCTTTCCCTACGAAACAGGGAAAGGATCCCTCATCTCGAGCTAGGTGGCGGAAACGGGGCTCCCCTGGATGTGTGCGGGACACCACGTGCTTCCTCTCGAGTGGAGACGGGTATGTCGGGGAACTTCTTGAGTTGCAGCAAGGGTGTGAAGGACCCTTTGGAAGTTCCAGTGGTTAGATGTGATTGGCCTCGAGAAGCCTCAGCGGAAATGCGCCTCATCTCGCCTGGAGGGCAAAACCTCCTGGATTTTCTCGAGTTGCAGAAGGTGCTCTAGACTTACGACGGGGACCTCAGGGACCCGCTCTGGTGGCCTCAGGAAAGGCCAGTCCCCATGCGAGTTCCTCGGACCGTCTCGGGATTCCTCTCCCGTCGATGCCGGGGCTTAAGACCTTGCGTGGAGTCGGGGCCGGAACCTGAGGATTCCTCTCCAGTGCTGACATGGATCTTGGGGTACTTCTGGAGTCTCCCCAGGGGAGTCAGTCCTCGTCTCGAATGCGGGCATGCACTTGCGCTTTCCTCCAGAGCGGTAGCAGCAGTGTCACGCAGTCCGCCGCGTGGATCAAAGGATCTATGGTTTTCCCTCGAGTCTTTCCCACGAGGCTTTCCCACGAGGCTTTCCCACAGGGGTGTCCCACGTGCACACGTGGTGGGATTCGATCCTCGGCTTGAACGTCAAGGCAGTGCAGGGAAAACAGGTTCCTCTGGAATGGACTGACACATCTGGGGGACTCTTGGAATGGTGTCTCGACCCTGGAGTTTCTCTCGCCTTTCCTGTGAGAGCGCCTCCTCTTGAGATGCGACGGGAATGCCGGGAATTCTTTCCCTACGAAACAGGGAAAGGATCCCTCATCTCGAGCTAGGAGGCGGAAATGGGGCTCCCCTGGATGTGTGCGGGACCCCACGTGCTTCCTCTCGAGTGGAGACGTGTATGTCGGGAACTTCTTGAGTTGTAGCAATGGTGTGAAGGACCCTTTGGAAGTTCCAGTGGTTAGATGTGATTGGCCTCGAGAAGCCTCAGCGGAAATGGGTCTCATCTCGCCTGGAGGGCAAAACCTCCTGGATTTTCTCGAGTTGCGGCAGGTGCTCTCGACTTACGACGGGGACCTCAGGGACCCGCTCTGGTGGCCTCAGGAAAGGCCAGTCCCCATGCGAGTTCCTCGGGGGCCTCTCGGGATTCCTCTCCCGTCGATGCCGGGGCCTAAGACCTTGTGTGGAGTCGGGGCCGGAACCTGAGGATTCCTCTCCAGTGCTGACATGGATCTTGGGGTACTTCTCGAGTCACCCCAGGGGAGTCAGTCCTCGTCTCGAATGTGGGCATGCACTTGCGCTTTCCTCCAGAGCGGTAGCAGCAGTGTCACGCAGTCCGCCGCGTGGATCAAAGGATCTATGGTTTTCCCTCGAGTCTTTCCCACGAGGCTTTCCCACGAGGCTTTCCCACAGGGCTGTCCCACGTGCACACGTGGTGGGAGTCGATCCTCGGCTTGAACGTCAAGGCAGTGCAGGGAAAACAGGTTCCTCTGGAATGGACTGACACATCTGGGGGACTCTTGGAATGGTGGCATGACCCTGGAGTTCCTCTCGCCTTTCCTGTGGAGAGCGCCTCATCTTGAGATGCGACGGGAACGCCGGGAATTCTTTCCCTACGAAACAGGGAAAGGATCACTCATCTCGTGCTAGGAGGCGGAAACGGGGCTCCCCTGGATGTGTGCGGGAACCCACGTGCTTCCTCTCGAGTGGAGACGGGTATGTCGGGGAACTTCTTGAGTTGCAGCAATGGTGTAAGGACCCTTTGGAAGTTCCAGTGGTTAGATGTGATTGGCCTCGAGAAGCCTCAGCGGAAATGGGCCTCATCTCGCCTGGGTGGCAAAACCTCCTGGATTTTCTCGAGTTGCGGCAGGTGCTCTCGACTTACGACGGGGACCTCAGGGACCCGCTCTGGTGACCTCAGGAAAGGCCAGTCACCATGCGAGTTCCTCGGGGGCATCTTGGGATTCCTCTCCCGTCGATGCCGGGGCCTAAGACCTTGTGTGGAGTCGGGGCCGGAACCTGAGGATTCCTCTCCAGTGCTGACATGGATCTTGGGGTACTTCTGGAGTCTCCCCAGGGGAGTCAGTCCTCGTCTCGAATGCGGGCATGCACTTGCGCTTTCCTCCAGAGCGGTAGCAGCAGTGTCACGCATTCCACCGCGTGGATCAAAGGATCTATGGTTTTCCCTCGAGTTTTTCCCACGAGGCTTTCCCACGAGGCTTTCCCACAGGGCTGTCCCACGTGCACACGTGGTGGGAGTCGATCCTCGGCTTGAACGTCAAGGCAGTGCAGGGAAAACAGGTTCCTCTGGAATGGACTGACACATCTGGGGGACTCTTGGAATGGTGTCACGACCCTCGAGTTCCTCTCTCCTTTCCTGTGGAGAGCGCCTCCTCTTGAGATGCGAGTGGAACGCCGGGAATTCTTTCCCTACGAAACAGGGAAGGATCCCTCATCTCGAGCAAGGAGGCGGAAAAGGGGCTCCCCTGGATGTGTGAGGGACCCCATGTGCTTCCTCTCGAGTGGAAACGGGTATGTCGGGGAACTTCTAGAGTTGCAGCAATGGTGTGAAGGACCCTTTGGAAGTTCCAGTGGTTAGATGTGATTGGCCTCTAGAAGCCTCAGCGGAAATGGGCCTCATCTCGCCTGGAGGGCAAAACCTCCTGGATTTTCTCGAGTTGCGGCAGGTGCTCTCGACTTACGACGGGGACCTCAGGGACCCGCTCTGGTGGCCTCAGGAAAGGCCAGTCCCCATGCGAGTTCCTCGGGGGCGTCTCGGGATTCCTCTCCCGTCGATGCCGGGGCCTAAGACCTTGTGTTGAGTCGGGGCCGGAACCTGAGGATTCCTCTCCAGTGCTGACATGGATCTTGGGGTACTTCTGGAGTCTCCCCAGGGGAGTCAGTCCTCGTCTCGAATGCGGGCATGCACTTGCGCTTTCCTCCCGAGCGGTAGCAGCAGTGTCACGCAGTCCGCCGCATGGATCAAAGGATCTATGGTTTTCCCTCGAGTCTTTCCCACGAGGCTTTCCCACGAGGCTTTCCCACAGGGCTGTCCCACGTGCACACGTGGTGGGAGTCGATCCTCGGCTTCAACGTCAAGGCAGTGCAGGGAAAACAGATTCTTCTGGAATGGACTGACACATCTGGGGGACTCTTGGAATGGTGGCACGACCCTGGAGTTCCTCTCGCCTTTCCTGTGGAGAGCGCCTCCTCTTGAGATGCGACGGGAACGCCGGGAATTCTTTCCCTACGAAACAGGGAAAGGATCCCTCATCTCGAGCTAGGAGGCGGAAACGGGGCTCCCCTGGATGTGTGCGGGACACCTCGTGCTTCCTCTCGAGTGCAGACGGGTATGTCGGGGAACTTCTTGAGTTGCAGCAAGGGTGTGAAGGACCCTTTGGAAGTTCCAGTGGTTAGATGTGATTGGCCTCGAGAAGCCTCAGCGGAAATGGGCCTCATCTCGCCTGGAGGGCAAAACCTCCTGGATTTTCTCGAGTTGCGGCAGGTGCTCTCGACTTACGACGGGGACCTCAGGGACCCGCTCTGGTGGCCTCAGGAAAGGCCAGTCCCCATGCGAGTTCCTCGGGGGCCTCTCGGGATTCCTCTCCCGTCGATGCCGGGGCCTAAGCCCTTGTGTGGAGTCGGGGCCGGAAACTGAGGATTCCTCTCCAGTGCTGACATGGATCTTGGGGTACTTCTTGAGTCTCCCCAGGGGAGTCAGTCCTCGTCTCGAATGCGGGCATGCACTTGCGCTTTCCTCCAGAGCGGTAGCAGCAGTGTCACGCAGTCCGCCGCGTAGATCAAAGGATCTATGGTTTTCCCTCGAGTCTTTCCCACGAGGCTTTCCCACGAGGCTTTCCCACAGGGCTGTCCCACGTGCACACGTGGTGGGAGTCGATCCTCGGCTTGAACGTCAAGGCAGTGCAGGGAAAACAGGTTCCTCTGGAATGGACTGACACATCTGGGGGACTCTTGGAATGGTGTCTCGACCCTGGAGTTCCTCTCGCCTTTCATGTGGAGTGCGCCTCCTCTTGAGATGCGACGGGAACGCCGGGAATTATTTCCCTACGAAACAGGGAAAGGATCCCTCATCTCGAGCTAGGAGGTGGAAACGGGGCTCCCCTGGATGTGTGCGGGACACCACGTGCTTCCTCTCCAGTGGAGACGGGTATGTCGGGGAACTTCTTGAGTTGCAGCAAGGGTGTGAAGGACCCTTTGGAAGTTCCAGTGGTTAGATGTGATTGGCCTCGAGAAGCCTCAGCGGAAATGGGCCTCATCTCGCCTGGAGGGCAAAACCTCCTGGATTTTCTCGAGTTGCGGCAGGTGCTCTCGACTTACGACGGGGACCTCAGGGACCCGCTCTGGTGGCCTCAGGAAAGGCCAGTCCCCATGCGAGTTCCTCGGGGGCCTCTCGGGATTCCTCTCCCGTCGATGCCGGGGCCTAAGCCCTTGTGTGGAGTCGGGGCCGGAAACTGAGGATTCCTCTCCAGTGCTGACATGGATCTTGGTGTACTTCTGGAGTCTCCCCAGGGGAGTCAGTCCTCGTCTCGAATGCGGGCATGCACTTGCGCTTTCCTCCAGAGCGGTAGCAGCAGTGTCACGCAGTCCGCCGCGTAGATCAAAGGATCTATGGTTTTCCCTCGAGTCTTTCCCACGAGGCTTTCCCACGAGGCTTTCCCACAGGGCTGTCCCACGTGCACACGTGGTGGGAGTCGATCCTCGGCTTGAACGTCAAGGCAGTGCAGGGAAAACAGGTTCCTCTGGAATGGACTGACACATCTGGGGGACTCTTGGAATGGTGTCTCGACCCTGGAGTTCCTCTCGCCTTTCCTGTGGAGAGCGCCTCCTCTTGAGATGCGACGGGAACGCCGGGAATTCTTTCCCTACGAAACTGGAAAAGAATCCCTCATCTTGAACTAGGTGGCGGAAACGGGGCTCCCCTGGATGTGTGCCGGACCCACGTGCTTCCTCTCGAGTTGAGACGGGTATGTCGGGGAACTTCTTGAGTTGCAGCAAGGGTGTGAAGGACCCTTTGGAAGTTCCAGTGTTTAGACGTGATTAGCCTCGAGAATCCTCAGCGGAAATGGGCCTCATCTCGCCTGGAGGGCAAAACCTCCTGGATTTTCTCGAGTTGCGGCAGGTGCTCTCGACTTACGACGGGGACCTCAGGGACCCGCTCTGGTGGCCTCAGGAAAGGCCAGTCCCCATGCGAGTTCCTCGGGGGCCTCTCGGGATTCCTCTCCCGTCGATGCCGGGGCCTAAGACCTTGTGTGGAGTCGGGGCCGGAACCTGAGGATTCCTCTCCAGTGCTGACATGGATCTTGGGGTACTTCTGGAGTCTCCCCAAGGAAGTCAGTCCTCGTCTCGAATGCGGGCATGCACTTGCGCTTTCCTCCAGAGCGGTAGCAGCAGTGTCACGCAGTCCGCCGCGTGGATCAAAGGATGTATGGTTTTCCCTCGAGTCTTTCCCACGAGGCTTTCCCACGAGGCTTTCCCACAGGGCTGTCCCACGTGCACACGTGGTGGGAGTCGATCCTCGGCTTGAACGTCAAGGCAGTGCAGGGAAAACAGGTTCCTCTGGAATGGACTGACACATCTGGGGGACTCTTGGAATGGTGGCATGACCCTGGAGTTCCTCTCGCCTTTCCTGTGGAGAGCGCCTCCTCTTGAGATGCGACGGGAACGCCGGGAATTATTTCCCTACGAAACAGGGAAAGGATCCCTCATCTCGAGCTAGGAGGTGGAAACGGGGCTCCCCTGGATGTGTGCGGGACACCACGTGCTTCCTCTCCAGTGGAGACGGGTATGTCGGGGAACTTCTTGAGTTGCAGCAAGGGTGTGAAGGACCCTTTGAAAGTTCCAGTGGTTAGATGTGATTGGCCTCGAGAAGCCTCAGCGGAAATGGGCCTCATCTCGCCTGGAGGGCAAAACCTCCTGGATTTTCTCGAGTTGCGGCAGGTGCTCTCGACTTACGACGGGGACCTCAGGGACCCGCTTTGGTGGCCTCAGGAAAGGCCGGTCAACATGCGAGATCCTCGGGGGCCTCTCGGGATTCCTCTCCCGTCGATGCCGGGGCCTAAGACCTTGTGTGGAGTCAGGGCCAGAACCTGAGAATTCCTCTCCAGTGCTGACATGGATCTTGGGGTTTTTCTGGAGTCTCCCCAGGGGAGTCAGTCCTCGTCTCGAATGCGGGCATGCACTTGCGCTTTCCTCCAGAGCGGTAGCAGCAGTGTCACGCAGTCCGCCGCGTGGATCAAAGGATCTATGGTTTTCCCTCGAGTCTTTCCCACGAGGCTTTCCCACGAGGCTTTCCCACAGGGCTGTCCCACGTGCACACGTGGTCGGAGTCGATCCTCGGCTTGAACGTCAAGGCAGTGCAGGGAAAACAGGTTCCTCGGGAATGGACTGACACATCTGGGGGACTCTTGGAATGGTGGCATGACCCTGGAGTTCCTCTCGCCTTTCCTGTGGAGAGCGCCTCCTCTTGAGATGCGACGGGAACGCCGGGAATTCTTTCCCTACGAAACAGGGAAAGGATCCCTCATCTCGAGCTAGGAGGCGGAAACGGGGCTCCCCTGGATGTGTGCGGGACACCACGTGCTTCCTCTCGAGTGGAGACGGGTATGTCGGGGAACTTCTTGAGTTGCAGCAATGGTGTGAAGGACCCTTTGGAAGTTCCAGTGATTAGATGTGATTGGCCACGAGAAGCCTCAGCGGAAATGGGCCTCATCTCGCCTGGAGGGCAAAACCTCCTGGATTTTCTCGAGTTGCGGCAGGTGCTCTCGACTTACGACGGGGACCTCAGGGACCCGCTCTGGTGGCCTCAGGAAAGGCCGGTCAACATGCGAGATACTCGGGAGCCTCTCGGGATTCCTCTCCCGTCGATGCCGGGGCCTAAGACCTTGTGTGGAGTCGGGGCCGGAACCTGAGGATTCCTCTCCAGTGCTGACATGGATCTTGGAGTACTTCTGGAGTCTCCCCAGGAGAGTCAGTCCTCGTCTCGAATGCGGGCATGCACTTGCGCTTTCCTCCAGAGCGGTAGCAGCAGTGTCACGCAGTCCGCCGCGTGGATCAAAGGATCTATGGTTTTCCCTCGAGTCTTTCCCACGAGGCTTTCCCACGAGGCTTTCCCACAGGGCTGTCCCACGTGCACACGTGGTGGGAGTCGATCCTCGGCTTGAACGTCAAGGCAGTGCAGGGAAAACAGGTTCCTCTGGAATGGACTGACACATCTGGGGGACTCTTGGAATGGTGGCACGACCCTGGAGTTCCTCTCGCCTTTCCTGTGGAGAGCGCCTCCTCTTGAGATGCGACGGGAACGCCGGGAATTCTTTCCCTATGAAACAGGGAAAGGATCCCTCATCTCGAGCTAGGAGGCGGAAACGGGGCTCCCCTGGATGTGTTCCGGACCCCACGTGATTCCTCTCGAGTGGAGACGGGTATGTCGGGGAACTTCTTGAGTTGCAGCAAGGGTGTGAAGGACCCTTTGGAAGTTCCAGTGGTTAGACGTGATTGGCCTCGAGAAGCCTCAGCGGAAATGGGCCTCATCTTGACTGGAGGGCAAAACCTCCTGGATTTTCTCGAGTTGCAGCAGGTGCTCTCGACTTACGAAGGGGACCTCAGGGACCCGCTCTGGTGGCCTCAGGAAAGGCCCGTCCCCATGCGATTTCCTCGGGGGCCTCTCGGGATTCCTCTCCCGTCGATGCCGGGGCCTAAGACCTTGTGTGGAGTCGGGGCCGGAACCTAAGGATTCCTCTCTAGTGCTGACATGGATCTTGGGGTACTTCTGGAGTCTCCCCAGGGGAGTCAGTCCTCGTCTCGAATGCGGGCATGCACTTGCACTTTCCTCCAGAGCGGTAGCAGCAGTGTCACGCAGTCCGCCGCATGGATCAAAGGATCTATGTTTTTCCCTCGAGTCTTTCCCACGAGGCTTTCCCACGAGGCTTTCCCACAGGGCTGTCCCACGTGCACACGTGGTGGGAGTCGATCCTCGGCTTGAACGTCAAGGCAGTGCAGGGAAAACAGGTTCCTCTGGAATGGACTGACACATCTGGGGGACTCTTGGAATGGTGTCTCGACCCTGGAGTTCCTCTCGCCTTTCCTGTGGAGAGCGCCTCCTCTTGAGATGCGACGGGAACGCCGGGAATTCTTTCCCTACGAAACAGGGAAAGGATCCCTCATCTCGAGCTAGGAGGCGGAAATGGGGCTCCCCTGGATGTGTGCGGGACCCCACGTGCTTCCTCTCGAGTGGAGACGGGTATGTCGGGGAACTTCTTGAGTTGCAGCAAGGGTGTGAAGGACCCTTTGGAAGTTCCAGTGGTTAGATGTGATTGGCCTCGAGAAGCCTCAGCGGAAATGGGCCTCATCTCGCCAGGAGGGCAAAACCTCCTGGATTTTCTCGAGTTGCGGCAGGTGCTCTCGACTTACGACGGGGAACTCAGGGACCCGCTCTGGTGGCCTCAGGAAAGGCCAGTCCCCATGCGAGTTCCTCGGGGGCCTCTCGGGATTCCTCTCCCGTCGATGCCGGGGCCTAAGACCTTGTGTGGAGTCGGGCCGGAACCTGAGGATTCCTCTCCAGTGCTGACATGGATCTTGGGGTACTTCTGGAGTCTCCCCATGGGAGTCAGTCCTCGTCTCGAATGCCGTCATGTTCTTGCGCTTTCCTCCAGAGCGGTAGCAGCAGTGTCACGCAGTCCGCCGCGTGGATCAAAGGATCTATGGTTTTCCCTCGAGTCTTTCCCACGAGGCTTTCCCACGAGGCTTTCCCACAGGGCTGTCCCACGTGCACACGTGGTGGGAGTCGATCCTCGGCTTGAACGTCAAGGCAGTGCAGGGAAAACAGGTTCCTCTGGAATGGACTGACACATCTGGGGGACTCTTGAAATGGTGGCACGACCCTTCAGTTCCTCTCGCCTTCCCTGTGGAGAGCGCCTCCTCTTGAGATGCGACGGGAACGCCGGGAATTCTTTCCCTATGAAACAGGGAAAGGATCCCTCATCTCGAGCTAGGAGGCGGAAACGGGGCTCCCCTGGATGTTTGCCGGACCCCACGTGATTCCTCTCGAGTTGAGACGGGTATGTTGGGGAACTTCTTGAGTTGCAGCAATGGTGTGAAGGACCCTTTGGAAGTTCCAGTGGTTAGATGTGATTGGCCTCGAGAAGCCTCAGCGGAAATGGGCCTCATCTCGCCTGGAAGGCAAAACCTCCTGGAGTTTCTCGAGTTGCGGCAGGTGCTCTCGACTTACGACGGGGACCTCAGGGACCCGCTCTGGTGGCCTCAGGAAAGTCCAGTCCCCATGCGAGTTCCTCGGGGGCCTCTCGGGATTCCTCTCCCGTCGATGCCGGGGCCTAAGACCTTGTGTGGAGTCGGGGCCGGAACCTGAGGATTCCTCTCCAGTGCTGACATGGATCTTGGGGTACTTCTGGAGTCTCCCCAGGGGAGTCAGTCCTCGTCTCGAATGCGGGCATGCACTTGCGCTTTCCTCCAGAGCGGTAGCAGCAGTGTCACGCAGTCCGCCGCGTGGATCAAAGGATCTATGGTTTTCCCTCGAGTCTTTCCCACGAGGCTTTCCCACGAGGCTTTCCCACAGGGCTGTCCCACGTGCACAAGTGGTCGGAGTCGATCCTCGGCTTGAACGTCAAGGCAGTGCAGGGAAAACAGGTTCCTCTGGAATGGACTGACACATCTGGGGGACTCTTGGAATGGTGGCACGACCCTGGAGTTCCTCTCGCCTTTCCTGTGGAGAGTGCCTCCTCTTGAGATGCGACGGGAACGCCGGGAATTCTTTCCCTACGAAACAGGGAAAGGATCCCTCATCTCGAGCAAGGAGGCGGAAACGGGGCTCCCCTGGATGTGTGCGGGACACCACGTGCTTCCTCTCGAGTGCAGACGGGTATGTCGGGGAACTTCTTGAGTTGCAGCAAGGGTGTGAAGGACCCTTTGGAAGTTCCAGTGGTTAGATGTGATTGGCCTCGAGAAGCTTCAGCGGAAATGGGCCTCATCTCGCCTGGAGGGCAAAACCTCCTGGATTTTCTCGAGTTGCGGCAGGTGCTCTCGACTTACGACGGGGACCTCAGGGACCCGCTCTGGTGGCCTCAGGAAAGGCCAGTCCCCATGCGAGTTCCTCGGGGGCCTCTCGGGATTCCTCTCCCGTCGATGCCGGGGCCTAAGACCTTGTGTGGAGTCGGGGCCGGAACCTGAGGATTCCTCTCCAGTGCTGACATGGATCTTGGGGTACTTCTCGAGTCTCCCCAGGGGAGTCAGTCCTCGTCTCGAATGCGGGCATGCACTTGCGCTTTCCTCCAGAGCGGTAGCAGCAGTTTCACGCAGTCCGCCGCGTGGATCAAAGGATCTATGGTTTTCCCTCGAGTCTTTCCCACGAGACTTTCCCACGAGGCTTTCCCACAGGGCTGTCCCACGTGCACACGTGGTGGGAGTCGATCGTCGTCTTGAACGTCAAATCAGTGCAGGGAAAACAGGTTCCTCTGGAATGGACTGACACATATGGGGGACTCTTGGAATGGTGGCACGACCCTGGAGTTCCTCTCGCCTTTCCTGTGGAGAGCGCCTCCTCTTGAGATGCGACGGGAACGCCGGGAATTCTTTCCCTACGAAACAGGGAAAGGATCCCTCATCTCGAGCAAGGAGGCGGAAACGGGGCTCCCCTGGATGTGTGCGGGACACCACGTGCTTCCTCTCGAGTGCAGACGGGTATGTCGGGGAACTTCTTGAGTTGCAGCAATGGTGTGAAGGACCCTTTGGAAGTTCCAGTGGTTAGACGTGATTGGCCTCGAGAAGCCTCAGCGGAAATGGGCCTCATCTCGCCTGGAGGGCAAAACCTCCTGGATTTTCTCGAGTTGCGGCAGGTGCTCTCGACTTACGACGGGGACCTCAGGGACCCGCTCTGGTGGCCTTAGGAAAGGCCAGTCCCCATGCGAGTTCCTCGGGGGCGTCTCGGGATTCCTCTCCCGTCGATGCCGGGGCCTAAGACCTTGTGTGGAGTCGGGGCCGGAACCTGAGGATTCCTCTCCAGGGCTGACATGGATCTTGGGGTACTTCTGGAGTCTCCCCAGGGGAGTCAGTCCTCGTCTCGAATGCGGGCATGCACTTGCGCTTTCGTCCAGAGCGGTAGCAGCAGTGTCACGCAGTCCGCCGCGTGGATCAAAGGATCTATGGTTTTCCCTCGAGTCTTTCCCACGAAGCTTTCCCACGAGGCTTTCCCACAGGGCTGTCCCACGTGCACAAGAGGTGGGAGTCGATCCTCGGCTTGAACGTCAAGGCAGTGCAGGGAAAACAGGTTCCTCTGGAATGGACTGACACATCTAGCGGACTCTTGGAATGGTGGCACGACCCTGGAGTTCCTCTCGCCTTATCTGTGGAGAGCGCCTCCTCTTGAGATGCGACGGGAACGCCGGGAATTCTTTCCCTACGAAACAGGGAAAGGATCCCTCATCTCGAGCTAGGAGGCGGAAACGGGGCTCCCCTGGATGTGTGCGGGACCCCACGTGCTTCCTGTCGAGTGGAGACGGGTATGTCGGGGAACTTCTTGAGTTGCAGCAAGGGTGTGAAGGACCCTTTGGAAGTTCCAGTGGTTAGATGTGATTGGCCTCGAGAAGCCTCAGCGGAAATGGGCCTCATCTCGCCTGGAGGGCAAAACCTCCTGGATTTTCTCGAGTTGCGGCAGGTGCTCTCGACTTACGACGGGGACCTCAGGGAACCGCTCTTGTGGCCTCAGGAAAGGCCAGTCCCCTGCGAGTTCCTCGGGGGCCTCTCGGGATTCCTCTCCCGTCGATCCCGGGGCCTAAGACCTTGTGTGGAGTCGGGGCCGGAACCTGAGGATTCCTCTCCAGTGCTGACATGGATCTTGGGGTACTTCTGGAGTCTCCCCAGGGGAGTCAGTCCTCGTCTCGAATGCCGGCATGCACTTGCGCTTTCCTCCAGAGCGGTAGCAGCAGTGTCACGCAGTTCGCCGCGTGGATCAAAGGATCTATGGTTTTCCCTCGAGTCTTTCCCACGAGGCTTTCCCACGAGGCTTTCCCACAGGGCTGTCCCACGTGCACACGTGGTGGGAGTCGATCCTCGGCTTGAACGTCAAGGCAGTGCAGGGAAAACAGGTTCCTCTGGAATGGACTGACACATCTGGGGGACTCTTGGAATGGTGGCACGACCCTGGAGTTCCTCTCGCCTTTCCTGTGGAGAGCACCTCCTCTTGAGATGCGACGGGAACGCCGGGAATTCTTTCCCTACGAAACAGGGAAAGGATCCCTCATCTCGAGCTAGGAGGCGGAAACGGGGCTCCCCTGGATGTGTGCGGGACCCCACGTGCTTCCTCTCGAGTGGAGACGGGTATGCCGGGGAACTTCTTGAGTTGCAGCAAGGGTGTGAAGGACCCTTTGGAAGTTCCAGTGGTTAGATGTGATTGGCCTCGAGAAGCCTCAGCGGAAATGGGCCTCATCTCGCCTGGAGGGCAAAACCTCCTGGATTTTCTCGAGTTGCGGCAGGTGCTCTCGACTTACGACGGGGACCTCAGGGAACCGCTCTGGTGGCCTCAGGAAAGGCCAGTCCCCATGCGAGTTCCTCGGGGGCCTCTCGGGATTCCTCATCCGTCGATGCCGGGGCCTAAGACCTTGTGTGGAGTCGGGGCCGGAACCTGAGGATTCCTCTCCAGTGCTGACATGGATCTTGGGGTACTTCTGGAGTCTCCCCAGGGGAGTCAGTCCTCGTCTCGAATGCCGGCATGCACTTGCGCTTTCCTCCAGAGCGGTAGCAGCAGTGTCACGCAGTCCGCCGCGTGGATCAAGGGATCTATGGTTTTCCCTCGAGTCTTTCCCACGAGGCTTTCCCACGAGGCTTTCCCACAGGGCTGTCCCACGTGCACACGTGGTGGGAGTCGATTCTCGGCTTGAACGTCAAGGCAGTGCAGGGAAAACAGGTTCCTCTGGAATGGATTGACACATCTGGGGGACTCTTGGAATGGGGGCACGACCCTGGAGTTCCTCTCGCCTTTCCTGTGGAGAGCGCCTCCTCTTGAGATGCGACGAGAACGCCGGGAATTCTTTCCCTACGAAACAGGGAAAGGATCCCTCATCTCGAGCTAGGAGGCGGAAACGGGGCTCCCCTGGATGTGTGCGGGACACCACGTGCTTCCTCTCGAGTGGAGACGGGTATGTCGGGGAACTTCTTGAGTTGCAGCAAGGGTGTGAAGGACCCTTTGGAAGTTCCAGTGGTTAGACCTGATTAGCCTCGATAAGCCTCAGTGGAAATGGGCCTCATCTCGCCTGGAGTGCAAAACCTCCTGGATTTTCACGAGTTGCGGCAGGTGCTCTAGAATTACGACGGGGACCTCAGGGACCAGCTCTGGTGGCCTCAGGAAAGGCCAGTCCCCATGCGAGTTCCTCGGGGGCCTCTCGGGAATCCTCTCCCGTCGATGCCGGGGCCTAAGACCTTGTGTGGAGTCGGGGCCGGAACCTGAGGATTCCTCTCCAGGGCTGACATGGATCTTGGGGTACTTCTGGAGTCTCCCCAGGGGAGTCAGTCCTCGTCTCGAATGCGGGCATGCACTTGCGCTTTCCTCCAGAGCGGTAGCAGCAGTGTCACGCTGTCCGCCGCGTGGATCAAAGGATCTATGGTTTTCCCTCGAGTCTTTCCCACGAGGCTTTCCCACGAGGCTTTCCCACAGGGCTGTCCCACGTGCACACGTCGTGGGAGTCGATCCTCGGCTTGAACGTCAAGGCAGTGCAGGGAAAACAGGTTCCTCTGGAATGGACTGACACATCTGGGGGACTCTTGGAATGGTGTCACGACTCTGGAGTTCCTTTCGCCTTTCCTGTGGAGAGCGCCTCCTCTTGAGATGCGACGGGAACGCCGGGAATTCTTTCCCTACGAAACAGGGAAAGGATCCCTCATCTCGAGCTAGGAGGCGGAAACGGGGCTCCCCTGGATGTGTGCGGGACACCACGTGCTTCCTCTCGAGTGCAGACGGGTATGTCGGGGAACTTCTTGAGTTGCAGCAATGGTGTGAAGGACCCTTTGGAAGTTCCAGTGGTTAGACGTGATTGGCCTCGAGAAGCCTCAGCGGAAATGGGCCTCATCTCGCCTGGAGGGCAAAACCTCCTGGATTTTCTCGAGTTGCGGCAGGTGCTCTCGACTTACGACGGGGACCTCAGGGACCCGCTCTGGTGGCCTCAGGAAAGGCCAGTCCCCATGCGAGTTCCTCGGGGGCCTCTCGGGATTCATCTCCCGTCGATGCCGGGGCCTAAGACCTTGTGTGGAGTCGGGGCCGGAACCTGAGGATTCCTCTCCAGTGCTGACATGGATCTTGGGGTACTTCTGGAGTCTCCCCAGGGGAGTCAGTCCTCGTCTCGAATGCGGGCATGCACTTGCGCTTTCCTCCAGAGCGGTAGCAGCAGTGTCACGCAGTCCGCCGCGTGGATCAAAGGATCTATGGTTTTCCCTCGAGTCTTTCCCACGAGACTTTCCCACGAGGCTTTCCCACAGGGCTGTCCCACGTGCACACGTGGTGGGAGTCGATCCTCGGCTTGAACGTCAAGGCAGTGCAGGGAAAACAGGTTCCTCTGGAATGGACTGACACATCTGGGGGACTCTTGGAATGGTGGCACGACCCTGGAGTTCCTCTCGCCTTTCCTGTGGAGAGCGCCTCCTCTTGAGATGCGACGGGAACGCCGGGAATTCTTTCCCTACGAAACAGGGAAAGGATCCCTCATCTCGAGCTAGGAGGCGGAAACGGGGCTCCCCTGGATGTGTGCGGGACACCACGTGCTTCCTCTCGAATGCAGACGGGTATGTCGGGGAACTTCTTGAGTTGCAGCAAGGGTGTGAAGGACCCTTTGGAAGTTTCAGTGGTTAGACGTGATTGGCCTCGAGAAGCCTCAGCGGAAATGGGCCTCATCTCGCCAGGAGGGCAAAACCTCATGGATTTTCTCGAGTTGCGGCAGGTGCTCTCGACTTACGACGGGGACCTCAGGGACCCGCTCTGGTGGCCTCAGGAAAGGCCAGTCCCCATGCGAGTTCCTCGGGGGCGTCTCGGGATTCCTCTCCCGTCGATGCCGGGGCCTAAGACCTTGTGTGGAGTCGGGGCCGGAACCTGAGGATTCCTCTCCAGGGCTGACATGGATCTTGGGGTACTTCTGGAGTCTCCCCAGGGGAGTCAGTCCTCGTCTCGAATGCGGGCATGCACTTGCGCTTTCCTCCAGAGCGGTAGCAGCAGTGTCACGCAGTCCGCCGCGTGGATCAAAGGATCTATGGTTTTCCCTCGAGTCTTTCCCACGAGGCTTTCCCACGAGGTTTTCCCACAGGGCTGTCCAACGTGCACACGTCGTGGGAGTCGATCCTCGGCTTGAACGTCAAGGCATTGCAGGGAAAACAGGTTCCTCTTGAATGGACTGACACATCTGCGGGACTCTTGGAATGGTGTCACGACCGTGGAGTTCCTCTCGCCTTTCCTGTGGAGAGCGCCTCCTCTTGAGATGCGACGGGAACGCCGGGAATTCTTTCCCTACGAAACAGGGAAAGGATCCCTCATCTCGAGCTAGGAGGCGGAAAAGGGGCTCCCCTGGATGTGTGAGGGACACCACGTGCTTCCTCTCGAGTGGAGACGGGTATGTCGGGGAACTTCTTGAGTTGCAGCAAGGGTGTGAAGGACCCTTTGGACGTTACAGTGGTTAGATGTGATTGGCCTCGAGAAGCCTCAGCGGAAATGGGCCTCATCTCGCCTGGATGGCAAAACCTCCTGGATTTTCTCGAGTTGCGGCAGGTGCTCTCGACTTACGACGGGGACCTCAGGGACCCGCTCTGGTGGCCTCAGGAAAGGCCAGTCCCCATGCGAGTTCCTCGGGGGCGTCTCGGGATTCCTCTCCCGTCGATGCCGGGGCCTAAGACCTTGTGTGGAGTCGGGGCCGGAACCTGAGGATTCCTCTCCAGTGCTGACATGGATCTTGGAGTACTTCTCGAGTCTCCCCAGGGGAGTCAGTCCTCGTCTCGAATGCGGGCATGCACTTGCGCTTTCCTCCAGAGCGGTAGCAGCAGTGTCACGCAGTCCGCCGCGTGGATCAAAGGATCTATGGTTTTCCCTCGAGTCTTTCCCACGAGACTTTCCCACGAGGCTTTCCCACAGGGCTGTCCCACGTGCACACGTGGGGGGAGTCGATCCTCGGCTTGAACGTCAAGGCAGTGCAGGGAAAACAGGTTCCTCTGGAATGGACTGACACATCTGGGGGACTCTTGGAATGGTGGCATGACCCTGGAGTTCCTCTCGCCTTTCCTGTGGAGAGCGCCTCCTCTTGAGATGCGACGGGAACGCCGGGAATTCTTTCCCTACGAAACAGGGAAAGGATCCCTCATCTCGAGCTAGGAGGCGGAAACGGGGCTCCCCTGGATGTGTGCGGGACCCCACGTGCTTCCTGTCGAGTGGAGACGGGTATGTCGGGGAACTTCTTGAGTTGCAGCAAGGGTGTGAAGGACCCTTTGGAAGTTCCAGTGGTTAGATGTGATTGGCCTCGAGAAGCCTCAGCGGAAATGGGCCTCATCTCGCCTGGAGGGCAAAACCTCCTGGATTTTCTCGCGTTGCGGCAGGTGCTCTCGACTTACGACGGGGACCTCAGGGAACCGCTCTGGTGGCCTCAGGAAAGGCCAGTCCCCATGCGAGTTCCTCGGGGGCGTCTCGGGATTCCTCTCCCGTCGATGCCGGGGCCTAAGACCTTGTGTGAAGTCGGGGCCGGAACCTGAGGATTCCTCTCCAGTGCTGACATGGATCTTGGGGTACTTCTGGAGTCTCCCCGGGGGAGTCAGTCCTCGTCTCGAATGCGGGCATGCACTTGCGCTTTCCTCCAGAGCGGTAGCAGCAGTGTCACGCAGTCCGCCGCGTGGATCAAAGGATCTATGGTTTTCCCTCGAGTCTTTCCCACGAGGCTTTCCCACGAGGCTTTCCCACAGGCCTGTCCCACGTGCACACGTGGTGGGAGTCGATCCTCGGCTTGAACGTCAAGGCAGTGCAGGGAAAACAGGTTCCTCTGGAATGGACTGACACATCTGGAGGACTCTTGGAATGGTGGCACGACCCTGGAGTTCCTTTCGCCTTTCCTGTGGAGAGCGCCTCCTCTTGAGATGCGACGGGAACGCCGGGAATTCTTTCCCTACGAAACAGGGAAAGGATCCCTCATCTCGAGCTAGGAGGCGGAAACGGGGTTCCCCTGGATGTGTGCGGGACACCACGTGCTTCCTCTCGAGTGGAGACGGGTATGTCGGGGAACTTCTTGAGTTGCAGCAAGGGTGTGAAGGACCCTTTGGAAGTTCCAGTGGTTAGACGTGATTGGCCTCGAGAAGCCTCAGCGGAAATGGGCCTCATCTCGCCTGGAGGGCAAAACCTCCTGGATTTTCTCGAGTTGCGGCAGGTGCTCTCGACTTACGACGGGGACCTCAGGGACCCGCTCTGGTGGCCTTAGGAAAGGCCAGTCCCCATGCGAGTTCCTCGGGGGCGTCTCGGGATTCCTCTCCCGTCGATGCCGGGGCCTAAGACCTTGTGTGGAGTCGGGGCCGGAACCTGAGGATTCCTCTCCAGGGCTGACATGGATCTTGGGGTACTTCTGGAGTCTCCCCAGGGGAGTCAGTCCTCGTCTCGAATGCGGGCATGCACTTGCGCTTTCGTCCAGAGCGGTAGCAGCAGTGTCACGCAGTCCGCCGCGTGGATCAAAGGATCTATGGTTTTCCCTCGAGTCTTTCCCACGAAGCTTTCCCACGAGGCTTTCCCACAGGGCTGTACCACGTGCACAAGAGGTGGGAGTCGATCCTCGGCTTGAACGTCAAGGCAGTGCAGGGAAAACAGGTTCCTCTGGAATGGACTGACACATCTAGCGGACTCTTGGAATGGTGGCACGACCCTGGAGTTCCTCTCGCCTTATCTGTGGAGAGCGCCTCCTCTTGAGATGCGACGGGAACGCCGGGAATTCTTTCCCTACGAAACAGGGAAAGGATCCCTCATCTCGAGCTAGGAGGCGGAAACGGGGCTCCCCTGGATGTGTGCGGGACCCCACGTGCTTCCTGTCGAGTGGAGACGGGTATGTCGGGGAACTTCTTGAGTTGCAGCAAGGGTGTGAAGGACCCTTTGGAAGTTCCAGTGGTTAGATGTGATTGGCCTCGAGAAGCCTCAGCGGAAATGGGCCTCATCTCGCCTGGAGGGCAAAACCTCCTGGATTTTCTCGAGTTGCGGCAGGTGCTCTCGACTTACGACGGGGACCTCAGGGAACCGCTCTTGTGGCCTCAGGAAAGGCCAGTCCCCTGCGAGTTCCTCGGGGGCGTCTCGGGATTCCTCTCCCGTCGATGCCGGGGCCTAAGACCTTGTGTGAAGTCGGGGCCGGAACCTGAGGATTCCTCTCCAGTGCTGACATGGATCTTGGGGTACTTCTGGAGTCTCCCAGGGGAGTCAGTCCTCGTCTCGAATGCGGGCATGCACTTGCACTTTCCTCCAGAGCGGTAGCAGCAGTGTCACGCAGTCCGCCGCGTGGATCAAAGGATCTATGGTTTTCCCTCGAGTCTTTCCCACGAGGCTTTCCCACGAGGCTTTCCCACAGGGCTGTCCCACGTGCACACGAGGTGGGAGTCGATCCTCGGCTTGAACGTCAAGGCAGTGCAGGGAAAACAGGTTCCTCTGGAATGGACTGACACATCTGGGGGACTCTTGGAATGGTGGCACGACCCTGGAGTTCCTCTCGCCTTTCCTGTGGAGAGCGCCTCCTCTTGAGATGCGACGGGAACGCCGGGAATTCTTTCCCTACGAAACAGGGAAAGGATCCCTCATCTCGAGTTAGGAGGCTGAACCGGTGCTCCCCTGGATGTGTGCGGGACACCACGTGCTTCCTCTCGAGTGCAGACGGGTATGTCGGGGAACTTCTTGAGTTGCAGCAAGGGTGTGAAGGTCCCTTTGGAAGTTCCAGTGGTTAGACGTGATTGGCCTCGAGAAGCCTCAGCGGAAATGGGCCTCATCTCGCCTGGAGGGCAAAACCTCCTGGATTTTCTCGAGTTGCGGCAGGTGCTCTCGACTTACGACGGGGACCTCAGGGACCCGCTCTGGTGGCCTCAGGAAAGGCCAGTCCCCATGCGAGTTCCTCGGGGGCCTCTCGGGATTCCTCTCCCGTCGATGCCGGGTCCTAAGACCTTGTGTGGAGTCGGGGCTGGAACCTGAGGATTCCTCTCCAGTGCTGACATGGATCTTGGGGTACTTTTGGAGTCTCCCCAGGGGAGTCAGTCCTCGTCTCGAATGCGGGCATGCACTTGCGCTTTCCTCCAGAGCGGAAGCAGCAGTTTCACGCAGTCCGCCGCGTGGATCAAAGGATCTATGGTTTTCCCTCGAGTCTTTCCCACGAGACTTTCCCACGAGGCTTTCCCACAGGGCTGTCCCACGTGCACACGTGGTGGGATTCGATCGTCGTCTTGAACGTCAAATCAGTGCAGGGAAAACAGGTTCCTCTGGAATGGACTGACACATATGGGGGACTCTTGGAATGGTGGCACGACCCTGGAGTTCCTCTCGCCTTTCCTGTGGAGAGCGCCTCCTCTTGAGATGCGACGGGAACGCCGGGAATTCTTTCCCTACGAAACAGGGAAAGGATCCCTCATCTCGAGCTAGGAGGCGGAAACGGGGCTCCCCTGGATGTGTGCGGGACCCCACGTGCTTCCTGTCGAGTGGAGACGGGTATGTCGGGGAACTTCTTGAGTTGCAGCAAGGGTGTGAAGGACCCTTTGGAAGTTCCAGTGGTTAGATGTGATTGGCCTCGAGAAGCCTCAGCGGAAATGGGCCTCATCTCGCCTGGAGGGCAAAACCTCCTGGATTTTCTCGAGTTGCGGCAGGTGCTCTCGACTTACGACGGGGACCTCAGGGACCCGCTCTGGTGGCCTCAGGAAAGGCCAGTCCCCATGCGAGTTCCTCGGGGGCCTCTCGGGATTCCTCTCCCGTCGATCCCGGGGCCTAAGACCTTGTGTGGAGTCGGGGCCGGAACCTGAGGATTCCTCTCCAGTGCTGACATGGATCTTGGGGTACTTCTGGAGTCTCCCCAGGGGAGTCAGTCCTCGTCTCGAATGCCGGCATGCACTTGCGCTTTCCTCCAGAGCGGTAGCAGCAGTGTCACGCAGTTCGCCGCGTGGATCAAAGGATCTATGGTTTTCCCTCGAGTCTTTCCCACGAGGCTTTCCCACGAGGCTTTCCCACAGGGCTGTCCCACGTGCACACGTGGTGGGAGTCGATCGTCGTCTTGAACGTCAAATCAGTGCAGGGAAAACAGGTTCCTCTGGAATGGACTGACACATATGGGGGACTCTTGGAATGGTGGCACGACCCTGGAGTTCCTCTCGCCTTTCCTGTGGAGAGCGCCTCCTCTTGAGATGCGACGGGAACGCCGGGAATTCTTTCCCTACGAAACAGGGAAAGGATCCCTCATCTCGAGCTAGGAGGCGGAAACGGGGCTCCCCTGGATGTGTGCGGGACCCCACGTGCTTCCTCTCGAGGGCAGACGGGTATGTCGGGGAACTTCTTGAGTTGCAGCAAGGGTGTGAAGGACCCTTTGGAAGTTCCAGTGGTTAGATGTGATTGGCCTCGAGAATACTCAGCGGAAATGGGCCTCATCTCGCCTGGAGGGCAAAACCTCCTGGATTTTCTCGAGTTGCGGCAGGTGCTCTCGACTTAAGACGGGGACCTCAGGGAACCGCTCTGGTGGCCTCAGGAAAGGCCAGTCCCCATGCGAGTTCCTCGGGGGCCTCTCGGGATTCCTCTCCCGTCGATGCCGGGGCCTAAGACCTTGTGTGGAGTCGGGGCCGGAACCTGAGGATTCCTCTCCAGTGCTGACATGGATCTTGGGGTACTTCTCGAGTCTCCCCAGGGGAGTCAGTCCTCGTCTCGAATGCGGGCATGCACTTGCGCTTTCCTCCAGAGCGGTAGCAGCAGTGTCACGCAGTCCGCCGCGTGGATCAAAGGATCTATGGTTTTCCCTCGAGTCTTTCCCACGAGGCTTTCCCACGAGGCTTTCCCACAGGGCTGTCCCACGTGCACACGTGGTGGGAGTCGATCCTCGGCTTGAACGTCAAGGCAGTGCAGGGAAAACAGGTTCCTCTGGAATGGACTGACACATCTGAGGGACTCTTGGAATGGTGTCACGACCCTGGAGTTCCTCTCGCCTTTCCTGTGGAGAGCGCCTCCTCTTGAGATGCGACGGGAACGCCGGGAATTCTTTCCCTACGAAACAGGGAAAGGATCCCTCATCTCGAGCTAGGAGGCGGAAACGGGGCTCCCCTGGATGTGTGCGGGACACCTCGTGCTTCCTCTCGAGTGCAGACGGGTATGTAGGGGAACTTCTTGAGTTGCAGCAAGGGTGTGAAGGACCCTTTGGAAGTTCCAGTGGTTAGATGTGATTGGCCTCGAGTAGCCTCAGCGGAAATGGGCCTCATCTCGCCTGGAGGGCAAAACCTCCTGGATTTTCTCGAGTTGCGGCAGGTGCTCTCGACTTACGACGGGGACCTCAGGGACCCGCTCTGGTGGCCTCAGGAAAGGCCAGTCCCCATGCGAGTTCCTCGGGGGCCTCTCGGGATTCCTCTCCCGTCGATGCCGGGGCCTAAGACCTTGTGTGGAGTCGGGGCCGGAACCTGAGGATTCCTCTCCAGTGCTGACATGGATCTTGGGGTACTTCTCGAGTCTCCCCAGGGGAGTCAGTGCTCGTCTCGAATGCGGGCATGCACTTGCGCTTTCCTCCAGAGCGGTAGGAGCAGTGTCACGCAGTCCGCCGCGTGGATCAAAGGATCTATGGTTTTCCCTCGAGTTTTTCCCACGAGACTTTCCCAGGAGGCTTTCCCACAGGGCTGTCCCACGTGCACACGTGGTGGGAGTCGATCCTCGGCTTGAACGTCAAGGCAGTGCAGGGAAAACAGGTTCCTCTGGAATGGACTGACACATCTGGGGGACTCTTGGAATGGTGGCACGACCCTGGAGTTCCTCTCGCCTTTCCTGTGGAGAGCACCTCCTCTTGAGATGCGACGGGAACGCCGGGAATTCTTTCCCTACGAAACAGGGAAAGGATCCCTCATCTCGAGCTAGGAGGCGGAAACGGGGCTCCCCTGGATGTGTGCGGGACCCCACGTGCTTTCTCTCGAGTGGAGACGGGTATGCCGGGGAACTTCTTGAGTTGCAGCAAGGGTGTGAAGGACCCTTTGGAAGTTCCAGTGGTTAGATGTGATTGGCCTCGAGAAGCCTCAGCGGAAATGGGCCTCATCTCGCCTGGAGGGCAAAACCTCCTGGATTTTCTCGAGTTGCGGCAGGTGCTCTCGACTTACGACGGGGACCTCAGGGAACCGCTCTGGTGGCCTCAGGAAAGGCCAGTCCCCATGCGAGTTCCTCGGGGGCCTCTCGGGATTCCTCATCCGTCGATGCCGGGGCCTAAGACCTTGTGTGGAGTCGGGGCCGGAACCTGAGGATTCCTCTCCAGTGCTGACATGGATCTTGGGGTACTTCTGGAGTCTCCCCAGGGGAGTCAGTCCTCGTCTCGAATGCCGGCATGCACTTGCGCTTTCCTCCAGAGCGGTAGCAGCAGTGTCACGCAGTCCGCCGCGTGGATCAAGGGATCTATGGTTTTCCCTCGAGTCTTTCCCACGAGGCTTTCCCACGAGGCTTTCCCACAGGGCTGTCCCACGTGCACACGTGGTGGGAGTCGATTCTCGGCTTGAACGTCAAGGCAGTGCAGGGAAAACAGGTTCCTCTGGAATGGATTGACACATCTGGGGGACTCTTGGAATGGGGGCACGACCCTGGAGTTCCTCTCGCCTTTCCTGTGGAGAGCGCCTCCTCTTGAGATGCGACGAGAACGCCGGGAATTCTTTCCCTACGAAACAGGGAAAGGATCCCTCATCTCGAGCTAGGAGGCGGAAACGGGGCTCCCCTGGATGTGTGCGGGACACCACGTGCTTCCTCTCGAGTGGAGACGGGTATGTCGGGGAACTTCTTGAGTTGCAGCAAGGGTGTGAAGGACCCTTTGGAAGTTCCAGTGGTTAGACCTGATTAGCCTCGATAAGCCTCAGTGGAAATGGGCCTCATCTCGCCTGGAGTGCAAAACCTCCTGGATTTTCACGAGTTGCGGCAGGTGCTCTAGAATTACGACGGGGACCTCAGGGACCAGCTCTGGTGGCCTCAGGAAAGGCCAGTCCCCATGCGAGTTCCTCGGGGGCCTCTCGGGAATCCTCTCCCGTCGATGCCGGGGCCTAATACCTTGTGTGGAGTCGGGGCCGGAACCTGAGGATTCCTCTCCAGGGCTGACATGGATCTTGGGGTACTTCTGGAGTCTCCCCAGGGGAGTCAGTCCTCGTCTCGAATGCGGGCATGCACTTGCGCTTTCCTCCAGAGCGGTAGCAGCAGTGTCACGCTGTCCGCCGCGTGGATCAAGGATCTATGGTTTTCCCTCGAGTCTTTCCCACGAGGCTTTCCCACGAGGCTTTCCCACAGGGCTGTCCCACGTGCACACGTCGTGGGAGTCGATCCTCGGCTTGAACGTCAAGGCAGTGCAGGGAAAACAGGTTCCTCTGGAATGGACTGACACATCTGGGGGACTCTTGGAATGGTGTCACGACTCTGGAGTTCCTTTCGCCTTTCCTGTGGAGAGCGCCTCCTCTTGAGATGCGACGGGAACGCCGGGAATTCTTTCCCTACGAAACAGGGAAAGGATCCCTCATCTCGAGCTAGGAGGCGGAAACGGGGCTCCCCTGGATGTGTGCGGGACACCACGTGCTTCCTCTCGAGTGCAGACGGGTATGTCGGGGAACTTCTTGAGTTGCAGCAATGGTGTGAAGGACCCTTTGGAAGTTCCAGTGGTTAGACGTGATTGGCCTCGAGACGCCTCAGCGGAAATGGGCCTCATCTCGCCTGGAGGGCAAAACCTCCTGGATTTTCTCGAGTTGCGGCAGGTGCTCTCGACTTACGACGGGGACCACAGGGACCCGCTCTGGTGGCCTCAGGAAAGGCCAGTCCCCATGCGAGTTCCTCGGGGGCCTCTCGGGATTCATCTCCCGTCGATGCCGGGCCCTAAGACCTTGTGTGGAGTCGGGGCCGGAACCTGAGGATTCCTCTCCAGTGCTGACATGGATCTTGGGGTACTTCTGGAGTCTCCCCAGGGGAGTCAGTCCTCGTCTCGAATGCGGGCATGCACTTGCGCTTTCCTCCAGAGCGGTAGCAGCAGTGTCACGCAGTCCGCCGCGTGGATCAAAGGATCTATGGTTTTCCCTCGAGTCTTTCCCACGAGACTTTCCCACGAGGCTTTCCCACAGGGCTGTCCCACGTGCACACGTGGTGGGAGTCGATCCTCGGCTTGAACGTCAAGGCAGTGCAGGGAAAACAGGTTCCTCTGGAATGGACTGACACATCTGGGGGACTCTTGGAATGGTGGCATGACCCTGGAGTTCCTCTCGCCTTTCCTGTGGAGAGCGCCTCCTCTTGAGATGCGACGGGAACGCCGGGAATTCTTTCCCTACGAAACAGGGAAAGGATCCCTAATCTCGAGCTAGGAGGCGGAAACGGGGCTCCCCTCGATGTGTGCGGGACCCCACGTGCTTCCTCTCGAGTGGAGACGGGTATGTCGGGGAACTTCTTGAGTTGCAGCAAGGGTGTGAAGGACCCTTTGGCAGTTCCAGTGGTTAGATGTGATCGACCTCGAGAAGCCTCAGCGGAAATGGGCCTCATCTCGCCTGGAGGGCAAAACCTCCTGGATTTTCTCGAGTTGCGGCAGGTGCTCTCGACTTACGACGGGGACCTCAGGGACCCGCTCTGGTGGCCTCAGGAAAGGCCAGTCCCCATGCGAGTTCCTCGGGGGATTCTCGGGATTCCACTCCCGTCGATGCCGGGGCCTAAGACCTTGTGTGGAGTCGGGGCCGGAACCTGAGGATTCCTCTCCAGTGCTGACATGGATCTTGGGGTACTTCTGGAGTCTCCCCAGGGGAGTCAGTCCTCGTCTCGAATGCGGGCATGCACTTGCGCTTTCCTCCAGAGCGGTAGCAGTAGTTTCACGCAGTCCGCGGCGTGGATCAAAGGATCTATGGTTTTCCCTCGAGTCTTTCCCACGAGGCTTTCCCACGAGGCTTTCCCACAGGGCTGTCCCACGTGCACACGTCGTGGGAGTCGATCCTCGGCTTGAACGTCAAGGCAGTGCAGGGAAAACAGGTTCCTCTGGAATGGACTGACACATCTGGGGGACTCTTGGAATGGTGGCACGACCCTGGAGTTCCTCTCGCCTTTCCTGTGGAGAGCGCCTCCTCTTGAGATGCGACGGGAACGCCGGGAATTCTTTCCCTACGAAACAGGGAAAGGATCCCTCATCTCGAGCTAGGAGGCGGAAACGGGGCTCCCCTGGATGTGTGCGGGACACCACGTGCTTCCTCTCGAATGCAGACGGGTATGTCGGGGAACTTCTTGAGTTGCAGCAAGGGTGTGAAGGACCCTTTGGAAGTTTCAGTGGTTAGACGTGATTGGCCTCGAGAAGCCTCAGCGGAAATGGGCCTCATCTCGCCAGGAGGGCAAAACCTCCTGGATTTTCTCGAGTTGCGGCAGGTGCTCTCGACTTACGACGGGGACCTCAGGGACCCGCTCTGGTGGCCTCAGGAAAGGCCAGTCCCCATGCGAGTTCCTCGGGGGCGTCTCGGGATTCCTCTCCCGTCGATGCCGGGGCCTAAGACCTTGTGTGGAGTCGGGGCCGGAACCTGAGGATTCCTCTCCAGGGCTGACATGGATCTTGGGGTACTTCTGGAGTCTCCCCAGGGGAGTCAGTCCTCGTCTCGAATGCGGGCATGCACTTGCGCTTTCCTCCAGAGCGGTAGCAGCAGTGTCACGCAGTCCGCCGCGTGGATCAAAGGATCTATGGTTTTCCCTCGAGTCTTTCCCACGAGGCTTTCCCACGAGGTTTTCCCACAGGGCTGTCCAACGTGCACACGTCGTGGGAGTCGATCCTCGGCTTGAACGTCAAGGCATTGCAGGGAAAACAGGTTCCTCTTGAATGGACTGACACATCTGCGGGACTCTTGGAATGGTGTCACGACCGTGGAGTTCCTCTCGCCTTTCCTGTGGAGAGCGCCTCCTCTTGAGATGCGACGGGAACGCCGGGAATTCTTTCCCTACGAAACAGGGAAAGGATCCCTCATCTCGAGCTAGGAGGCGGAAAAGGGGCTCCCCTGGATGTGTGAGGGACACCACGTGCTTCCTCTCGAGTGGAGACGGGTATGTCGGGGAACTTCTTGAGTTGCAGCAAGGGTGTGAAGGACCCTTTGGACGTTCCAGTGGTTAGATGTGATTGGCCTCGAGAAGCCTCAGCGGAAATGGGCCTCATCTCGCCTGGAGGGCAAAACCTCCTGGATTTTCTCGAGTTGCGGCAGGTGCTCTCGACTTACGACGGGGACCTCAGGGACCCGCTCTGGTGGCCTCAGGAAAGGCCAGTCCCCATGCGAGTTCCTCGGGGGCGTCTCGGGATTCCTCTCCCGTCGATGCCGGGGCCTAAGACCTTGTGTGGAGTCGGGGCCGGAACCTGAGGATTCCTCTCCAGTGCTGACATGGATCTTGGGGTACTTCTGGAGTCTCCCCAGGGGAGTCAGTCCTCGTCTCGAATGCGGGCATGCACTTGCGCTTTCCTCCAGAGCGGTAGCAGCAGTGTCACGCAGTCCGCCGCGTGGATCAAAGGATCTATGGTTTTCCCTCGAGTCTTTCCCACGAGACTTTCCCACGAGGCTTTCCCACAGGGCTGTCCCACGTGCACACGTGGGGGGAGTCGATCCTCGGCTTGAACGTCAAGGCAGTGCAGGGAAAACAGGTTCCTCTGGAATGGACTGACACATCTGGGGGACTCTTGGAATGGTGGCATGACCCTGGAGTTCCTCTCGCCTTTCCTGTGGAGAGCGCCTCCTCTTGAGATGCGACGGGAACGCCGGGAATTCTTTCCCTACGAAACAGGGAAAGGATCCCTCATCTCGAGCTAGGAGGCGGAAACGGGGCTCCCCTGGATGTGTGCGGGACCCCACGTGCTTCCTGTCGAGTGGAGACGGGTATGTCGGGGAACTTCTTGAGTTGCAGCAAGGGTGTGAAGGACCCTTTGGAAGTTCCAGTGGTTAGATGTGATTGGCCTCGAGAAGCCTCAGCGGAAATGGGCCTCATCTCGCCTGGAGGGCAAAACCTCCTGGATTTTCTCGAGTTGCGGCAGGTGCTCTCGACTTACGACGGGGACCTCAGGGAACCGCTCTGGTGGCCTCAGGAAAGGCCAGTCCCCATGCGAGTTCCTCGGGGGCCTCTCGGGATTCCTCTCCCGTCGATGCCGGGGCCTAAGACCTTGTGTGAAGTCGGGGCCGGAACCTGAGGATTCCTCTCCAGTGCTGACATGGATCTTGGGGTACTTCTGGAGTCTCCCCGGGGGAGTCAGTCCTCGTCTCGAATGCGGGCATGCACTTGCGCTTTCCTCCAGAGCGGTAGCAGCAGTGTCACGCAGTCCGCCGCGTGGATCAAAGGATCTATGGTTTTCCCTCGAGTCTTTCCCACGAGGCTTTCCCACGAGGCTTTCCCACAGGGCTGTCCCACGTGCACACGTGGTGGGAGTCGATCCTCGGCTTGAACGTCAAGGCAGTGCAGGGAAAACAGGTTCCTCTGGAATGGACTGACACATCTGGAGGACTCTTGGAATGGTGGCACGACCCTGGAGTTCCTTTCGCCTTTCCTGTGGAGAGCGCCTCCTCTTGAGATGCGACGGGAACGCCGGGAATTCTTTCCCTACGAAACAGGGAAAGGATCCCTCATCTCGAGCTAGGAGGCGGAAACGGGGTTCCCCTGGATGTGTGCGGGACACCACGTGCTTCCTCTCGAGTGGAGACGGGTATGTCGGGGAACTTCTTGAGTTGCAGCAAGGGTGTGAAGGACCCTTTGGAAGTTCCAGTGGTTAGACGTGATTGGCCTCGAGAAGCCTCAGCGGAAATGGGCCTCATCTCGCCTGGAGGGCAAAACCTCCTGGATTTTCTCGAGTTGCGGCAGGTGCTCTCGACTTACGACGGGGACCTCAGGGACCCGCTCTGGTGGCCTTAGGAAAGGCCAGTCCCCATGCGAGTTCCTCGGGGGCGTCTCGGGATTCCTCTCCCGTCGATGCCGGGGCCTAAGACCTTGTGTGGAGTCGGGGCCGGAACCTGAGGATTCCTCTCCAGGGCTGACATGGATCTTGGGGTACTTCTGAAGTCTCCCCAGGGGAGTCAGTCCTCGTCTCGAATGCGGGCATGCACTTGCGCTTTCGTCCAGAGCGGAAGCAGCAGTGTCACGCAGTCCGCCGCGTGGATCAAAGGATCTATGGTTTTCCCTCGAGTCTTTCCCACGAAGCTTTCCCACGAGGCTTTCCCACAGGGCTGTCCCACGTGCACAAGAGGTGGGAGTCGATCCTCGGCTTGAACGTCAAGGCAGTGCAGGGAAAACAGGTTCCTCTGGAATGGACTGACACATCTAGCGGACTCTTGGAATGGTGGCACGACCCTGGAGTTCCTCTCGCCTTATCTGTGGAGAGCGCCTCCTCTTGAGATGCGACGGGAACGCCGGGAATTCTTTCCCTACGAAACAGGGAAAGGATCCCTCATCTCGAGCTAGGAGGCGGAAACGGGGCTCCCCTGGATGTGTGCGGGACCCCACGTGCTTCCTGTCGAGTGGAGACGGGTATGTCGGGGAACTTCTTGAGTTGCAGCAAGGGTGTGAAGGACCCTTTGGAAGTTCCAGTGGTTAGATGTGATTGGCCTCGAGAAGCCTCAGCGGAAATGGGCCTCATCTCGCCTGGAGGGCAAAACCTCCTGGATTTTCTCGAGTTGCGGCAGGTGCTCTCGACTTACGACGGGGACCTCAGGGAACCGCTCTGGTGGCCTCAGGAAAGGCCAGTCCCCTGCGAGTTCCTCGGGGGCGTCTCGGGATTCCTCTCCCGTCGATGCCGGGGCCTAAGACCTTGTGTGAAGTCGGGGCCGGAACCTGAGGATTCCTCTCCAGTGCTGACATGGATCTTGGGGTACTTCTGGAGTCTCCCCAGGGGAGTCAGTCCTCGTCTCGAATGCGGGCATGCACTTGCACTTTCCTCCAGAGCGGTAGCAGCAGTGTCACGCAGTCCGCCGCGTGGATCAAAGGATCTATGGTTTTCCCTCGAGTCTTTCCCACGAGGCTTTCCCACGAGGCTTTCCCACAGGGCTGTCCCACGTGCACACGTGGTGGGAGTCGATCCTCGGCTTGAACGTCAAGGCAGTGCAGGGAAAACAGGTTCCTCTGGAATGGACTGACACATCTGGGGGACTCTTGGAATGGTGGCACGACCCTGGAGTTCCTCTCGCCTTTCCTGTGGAGAGCGCCTCCTCTTGAGATGCGACGGGAACGCCGGGAATTCTTTCCCTACGAAACAGGGATAGGATCCCTCATCTCGAGTTAGGAGGCTGAAACGGTGCTCCCCTGGATGTGTGCGGGACACCACGTGCTTCCTCTCGAGTGCAGACGGGTATGTCGGGTAACTTCTTGAGTTGCAGCAAGGGTGTGAAGGTCCCTTTGGAAGTTCCAGTGGTTAGACGTGATTGGCCTCGAGAAGCCTCAGCGGAAATGGGCCTCATCTCGCCTGGAGGGCAAAACCTCCTGGATTTTCTCGAGTTGCGGCAGGTGCTCTCGACTTACGACGGGGACCTCAGGGACCCGCTCTGGTGGCCTCAGGAAAGGCCAGTCCCCATGCGAGTTCCTCGGGGGCCTCTCGGGATTCCTCTCCCGTCGATGCCGGGGCCTAAGACCTTGTGTGGAGTCGGGGCCGGAACCTGAGGATTCCTCTCCAGGGCTGACATGGATCTTGGGGTACTTCTGGAGTCTCCCCAGTGGAGTCAGTCCTCGTCTCGAATGCGGGCATGCACTTGCGCTTTCCTCCAGAGCGGTAGCAGCAGTGTCACGCAGTCCGCCGCGTGGATCAAAGGATCTATGGTTTTCCCTCGAGTCTTTCCCACGAGGCTTTCCCACGAGGCTTTCCCACAGGGCTGTCCAACGTGCACACGTCGTGGGAGCCGATCCTCGGCTTGAACGTCAAGGCAGTGCAGGGAAAACAGGTTCCTCTTGAATGGACTGACACATCTGCGGGACTCTTGGAATGGTGTCACGACCCTGGAGTTCCTCTCGCCTTTCCTGTGGAGAGCGCCTCCTCTTGAGATGCGACGGGAACGCCGGGAATTCTTTCCCTACGAAACAGGGAAAGGATCCCTCATCTCGAGCTAGGAGGCAGAAACGGGGCTCCCCTGGATGTGTGCGGGACACCACGTGCTTCCTCTCGAGTGCATACGGGTATGTCGGCGAACTTCTTGAGTTGCAGCAAGGGTGTGAAGGACCCTTTGGACGTTCCAGTGGTTAAATGTGATTGGCCTCGAGAAGCCTCAGCGGAAATGGGCCTCACCTCGCCTGGAGGGCAAAACCTCCTGGATTTTCTCGAGTTGCGGCAGGTGCTCTCGACTTACGACGGGGACCTCAGGGACCCGCTCTGGTGGCCTCAGGAAAGGCCAGTCCCCATGCGAGTTCCTCGGGGGCCTCTCGGGATTCCTCTCCCGTCGATGCCGGGGCCTAAGACCTTGTGTGGAGTCGGGGCCGGAACCTGAGGATTCCTCTCCAGTGCTGACATGGATCTTGGGGTACTTCTCGAGTCTCCCCAGGGGAGTCAGTCCTCGTCTCGAATGCGGGCATGCACTTGCGCTTTCCTCCAGAGCGGTAGCAGCAGTGTCACGCAGTCCGCCGCGTGGATCCAAGGATCTATGGTTTTCCCTCGAGTCTTTCCCACGAGACTTTCCCACGAGGCTTTCCCACAGGGCTGTCCCACGTGCACACGTGGTGGGAGTCGATCCTCGGCTTGAACGTCAAGGCAGTGCAGGGAAAACAGGTTCCTCTGGAATGGACTGACACATCTGGGGGACTCTTGGAATGGTGGCATGACCCTGAAGTTCCTCTCGCCTTTCCTGTGGAGAGCGCCTCCTCTTGAGATGCGACGGGAACGCCGGGAATTCTATCCCTACGAAACAGGGAAAGGATCCCTCATCTCGAGCTAGGAGGCGGAAACGGGGCTCCCCTGGATGTTTGCGGGACCCCACGTGCTTCCTCTCGAGTGGAGACGGGTATGTCGGGGAACTTCTTGAGTTGCAGCAAGGGTGTGAAGGACCCTTTGGAAGTTCCAGTGGTTAGATGTGATTGGCCTCGAGAAGCCTCAGCGGAAATGGGCCTCATCTCGCCTGGAGGGCAAAACCTCCTGGATTTTCTCGAGTTGCGGCAGGTGCTCTCGACTTACGACGGGGACCTCAGGGACCCGCTCTGGTGGCCTCAGGAAAGGCCAGTCCCCATGCGAGTTCCTCGGGGGCCTCTCGGGATTCCTCTCCCGTCGATGCCGGGGCCTAAGACCTTGTGTGGAGTCGGGGCCGGAACCTGAGGATTCCTCTCCAGGGCTGACATGGATCTTGGGGTACTTCTGGAGTCTCCCCAGGGGAGTCAGTCCTCGTCTCGAATGCGGGCATGCACTTGCGCTTTCCTCCAGAGCGGTAGCAGCAGTGTCACGCAGTCCGCCGCGTGGATCAAAGGATCTATGGTTTTCCCTCGAGTCTTTCCCACGAGGCTTCCCACGAGGCTTTCCCACAGGGCTGTCCCACGTGCACACGTGGTGGGAGTCGATCCTCGGCTTGAACGTCAAGGCAGTGCAGGGAAAACAGGTTCCTCTGGAATGGACTGACACATCTGGGGGACTCTTGGAATGGTGGCATGACCCTGGAGTTCCTCTCGCCTTTCCTTTGGAGAGCGCCTCCTCTTGAGATGCGACGGGAACGCCGGGAATTCTTTCCCTACGAAAAAGGGAAAGGATCCCTCATCTCGAGCTAGGATGCGGAAACGGGGCTCCCCTTGATGTGTGCGGGACTCCACGTGCTTCCTCTCGAGTGGAGACGGGTATGTCGGGGAACTTCTTGAGTTGCAGCAATGGTGTGAAGGACCCTTTGGAAGTTCCAGTGGTTAGATGTGATTGGCCTCGAGAAGCCTCAGCGGAAATGGGCCTCATCTCGCCTGGAGGGCAAAACCTCCTGGATTTTCTCGAGTTGCGGCAGGTGCTCTCGACTTACAACGGGGACCTCAGGGACCCGCTTTGGTGGCCTCAGGAAAGGCCAGTCCCCATGCGAGTTCCTCGGGGGCCTCTCGGGATTCCTCTCCCGTCGATGCCGGGGCCTAAGACCTTGTGTGGAGTCGGGGCCGGAACCTGAGGATTCCTCTCCAGTGCTGACATGGATCTTGGGGTACTTCTGAAGTCTCCCCAGGGGAGTCAGTCCTCGTCTCAAATGCGGGCATGCACTTGCGCTTTCCTCCAGAGCGGTAGCAGCAGTGTCACGCAGTCCGCCGCGTGGATCAAAGGATCTATGGTTTTCCCTCGAGTCTTTCCCACGAGGCTTTCCCACGAGGCTTTCCCACAGGGCTGTCCCACGTGCACACGTGGTGGGAGTCGATCCTCGGCTTGAACGTCAAGGCAGTGCAGGGAAAACAGGTTCCTCTTGAATGGACTGACACATCTGGGGGACTCTTGGAATGGTGGCACGACCCTGGAGTTCCTCTCGCCTTTCCTGTGGAGAGCGCCTCCTCTTGAGATGCGACGGGAACGCCGGGAATTCTTTCCCTACGAAACAGGGAAAGGATCCCTCATCTCGAGCTAGGAGGCGGAAACGGGGCTCCCTTGGATGTGTGCGGGACACCACGTGCTTTCTCTCGAGTGGAGACGGTTATGTCGGGGAACTTCTTGAGTTGCAGCAAGGGTGTGAAGGACCCTTTGGAAGTTCCAGTGTTTAGACGTGATTGGCCTCGAGAAGCCTCAGCGGAAATGGGCCTCATCTCGCCTGGAGGGCAAAACCTCCTGGATTTTCTCGAGTTGCGGCAGGTGCTCTCGACTTACGACGGGGACCTCAGGGACCCGCTCTGGTGGCCTCAGGAAAGGCCAGTCCCCATGCGAGTTCCTCGGGGGCCTCTCGGGATTCCTCTCCCGTCGATGCCGGGGCCTAAGACCTTGTGTGGAGTCGGGGCCGGAACCTGAGGATTCCTCTCCAGGGCTGACATGGATCTTGGGGTACTTCTGGAGTCTCTCCAGGGGAGTCAGTCCTCGTCTCGAATGCGGGCATGCACTTGCGCTTTCCTCCAGAGCGGTGGCAGCAGTGTCACGCAGTCCGCCGCGTGGATCAAAGGATCTATGGTTTTCCCTCAAGTCTTTCCCACGAGGCTTTCCCACGCGGCTTTCCCAAAGGGCTGTCCCACGTGCACACGTGGTGGGAGTCGATCCTCGGCTTGAACGTCAAGGCAGTGCAGGGAAAACAGGTTCCTCTGGAATGGACTGACACATCTGGGGGACTCTTGGAATGGTGGCATGACCCTGGAGTTCCTCTCGCCTTTCCTGTGGAGAGCGCCTCCTCTTGAGATGCGACGGGAACGCCGGGAATTCTTTCCCTACGAAACAGGGAAAGGATCCCTCATCTCGAGCTAGGAGGCGGAAACGGGGCTCCCCTGGATGTGTGCGGGACACCACATGCTTCCTCTCGAGAGCAGACGGGTATTTCGGGGAACTGCTTGAGTTGCAGCAAGGGTGTGAAGGACCCTTTGGAAGTTCCAGTGGTTAGACGTGATTGGCCGCGAGAAGCCTCAGCAGAAATGGGCCTCATCTCGCCTGGAGGGCAAAACCTCCTGGATTTTCTCGAGTTGCGGCAGGTGCTCTCGACTTACGACGGGGACCTCAGGGACCCGCTCTGGTGGCCTCAGGAAAGGCCAGTCCCCATGCGAGTTCCTCGGGGGATTCTCGGGATTCCACTCCCGTCGATGCCGGGGCCTAAGACCTTGTGTGGAGTCGGGGCCGGAACCTGAGGATTCCTCTCCAGTGCTGACATGGATCTTGGGGTACTTCTGGAGTCTCCCCAGGGGAGTCAGTCCTCGTCTCGAATGCGGGCATGCACTTGCGCTTTCCTCCAGAGCGGTAGCAGTAGTTTCACGCAGTCCGCGGCGTGGATCAAAGGATCTATGGTTTTCCCTCGAGTCTTTCCCACGAGGCTTTCCCACGAGGCTTTCCCACAGGGCTGTCCCACGTGCACACGTCGTGGGAGTCGATCCTCGGCTTGAACGTCAAGGCAGTGCAGGGAAAACAGGTTCCTCTGGAATGGACTGACACATCTGGGGGACTCTTGGAATGGTGGCACGACCCTGGAGTTCCCCTCGCCTTTCCTGTGGAGAGCGCCTCCTCTTGAGATGCGACGGGAACGCCGGGAATTCTTTCCCTACGAAACAGGGAAAGGATCCCTCATCTCGAGCTAGGAGGCGGAAACGGGGCTCCCCTGGATGTGTGCGGGACACCACGTGCTTCCTCTCGAATGCAGACGGGTATGTCGGGGAACTTCTTGAGTTGCAGCAAGGGTGTGAAGGACCCTTTGGAAGTTTCAGTGGTTAGACGTGATTGGCCTCGAGAAGCCTCAGCGGAAATGGGCCTCATCTCGCCTGGAGGGCAAAACCTCCTGGATTTTCTCGAGTTGCGGCAGGTGCTCTCGACTTACGACGGGGACCTCAGGGACCCGCTCTGGTGGCCTCAGGAAAGGCCAGTCCCCATGCGAGTTCCTCGGGGGCGTCTCGGGATTCCTCTCCCGTCGATGCCGGGGCCTAAGACCTTGTGTGGAGTCGGGGCCGGAACCTGAGGATTCCTCTCCAGGGCTGACATGGATCTTGGGGTACTTCTGGAGTCTCCCCAGGGGAGTCAGTCCTCGTCTCGAATGCGGGCATGCACTTGCGCTTTCCTCCAGAGCGGTAGCAGCAGTGTCACGCAGTCCGCCGCGTGGATCAAAGGATCTATGGTTTTCCCTCGAGTCTTTCCCACGAGGCTTTCCCACGAGGTTTTCCCACAGGGCTGTCCAACGTGCACACGAGGTGGGAGTCGATCCTCGGCTTGAACGTCAAGGCAGTGCAGGGAAAACAGGTTCCTCTGGAATGGACTGACACATCTAGCGGACTCTTGGAATGGTAGCACGACCCTGGAGTTCCTCTCGCCTTATCTGTGGAGAGCGCCTCCTCTTGAGATGCGACGGGAACGCCGGGAATTCTTTCCCTACGAAACAGGGAAAGGATCCCTCATCTCGAGCTAGGAGGCGGAAACGGGGCTCCCCTGGATGTGTGCGGGACCCCACGTGCTTCCTGTCGAGTGGAGACGGGTATGTCGGGGAACTTCTTGAGTTGCAGCAAGGGTGTGAAGGACCCTTTCGAAGTTCCAGTGGTTAGATGTGATTGGCCTCGAGAAGCCTCAGCGGAAATGGGCCTCATCTCGCCTGGAGGGCAAAACCTCCTGGATTTTCTCGAGTTGCGGCAGGTGCTCTCGACTTACGACGGGGACCTCAGGGAACCGCTCTGGTGGCCTCAGGAAAGGCCAGTCCCCTGCGATTTCCTCGGGGGCGTCTCGGGATTCCACTCCCGTCGATGCCGGAGCCTAAGACCTTGTGTGAAGTCGGGGCCGGAACCTGAGGATTCCTCTCCAGTGCTGACATGGATCTTGGGGTACTTCTGGAGTCTCCCCAGGGGAGTCAGTCCTCGTCTCGAATGCGGGCATGCACTTGCGCTTTCCTCCAGAGCGGTAGAAGTAGTTTCACGCAGTCCGCGGCGTGGATCAAAGGATCTATGGTTTTCCCTCGAGTCTTTCCCACGAGGCTTTCCCACGAGGCTTTCCCACAGGGCTGTCCCACGTGCACACGTCGTGGGAGTCGATCCTCGGCTTGAACGTCAAGGCAGTGGAGGGAAAACAGGTTCCTCTGGAATGGACTGACACATCTGGGGGACTCTTGGAATGGTGGCACGACCCTGGAGTTCCTCTCGCCTTTCCTGTGGAGAGCGTCTCCTCTTGAGATGCGACGGGAACGCCGGGAATTCTTTCCCTACGAAACAGTGAAAGGATCCCTCATCTCGAGCTAGGAGGCGGAAACGGGGCTCCCCTGGATGTGTGCGGGACCCCACGTGCTTCCTCTCGAGTGCAGACGGGTATGTCGGGGAACTTCTTGAGTTGCAGCAAGGGTGTGAAGGACCCTTTGGAAGTTCCAGTGGTTAGACGTGATTGGCCTCGAGAAGCCTCAGCGGAAATGGGCCTCATCTCGCCTGGAGGGCAAAACCTCCTGGATTTTCTCGAGTTGCGGCAGGTGCTCTCGACTTACGACGGGGACCTCAGGGACCCGCTCTGGTGGCCTCAGGAAAGGCCAGTCCCCATGCGAGTTCCTCGGGGGCCTCTCGGGATTCCTCTCCCGTCGATGCCGGGGCCTAAGACCTTGTGTGGAGTCGGGGCCGGAACCTGAGGATTCCTCTCCAGGGCTGACATGGATCTTGGGGTACTTCTGGAGTCTCCCCAGGGGAGTCAGTCCTCGTCTCGAATGCGGGCATGCACTTGCGCTTTCCTCCAGAGCGGTAGCAGCAGTGTCACGCAGTCCGCCGCGTGGATCAAAGGATCTATGGTTTTCCCTCGAGTCTTTCCCACGAGGCTTTCCCACGAGGCTTTCCCACAGGGCTGTCCAACGTGCACACGTCGTGGGAGTCGATCCTCGGCTTGAACGTCAAGGCAGTGCAGGGAAAACAGGTTCCTCTTGAATGGACTGACACATCTGCGGGACTCTTGGAATGGTGTCACGACCGTGGAGTTCCTCTCGCCTTTCCTGTGGAGAGCGCCTCCTCTTGAGATGCGACGGGAACGCCGGGAATTCTTTCCCTACGAAACAGGGAAAGGATCCCTCATCTCGAGCTAGGAGGCAGAAACGGGGCTCCCCTGGATGTGTGCGGGACACCACGTGCTTCCTCTCGAGTGCAGACGGGTATGTCGGGGAACTTCTTGAGTTGCAGCAAGGGTGTGAAGGACCCTTTGGACGTTCCAGTGGTTAGATGTGATTGGCCTCGAGAAGCCTCAGCGGAAATGGGCCTCATCTCGCCTGGAGGGCAAAACCTCCTGGATTTTCTCGAGTTGCGGCAGGTGCTCTCGACTTACGACGGGGACCTCAGGGACCCGCTCTGGTGGCCTCAGGAAAGGCCAGTCCCCATGCGAGTTCCTCGGGGGCGTCTCGGGATTCCTCTCCCGTCGATGCCGGGGCCTAAGACCTTGTGTGGAGTCGGGGCCGGAACCTGAGGATTCCTCTCCAGTGCTGACATGGATCTTGGGGTACTTCTCGAGTCTCCCCTGGGGAGTCAGTCCTCGTCTCGAATGCGGGCATGCACTTGCGCTTTCCTCCAGAGCGGTAGCAGCAGTGTCACGCAGTCCGCCGCGTGGATCAAAGGATCTATGGTTTTCCCTCGAGTCTTTCCCACGAGACTTTCCCACGAGGCTTTCCCACAGGGCTGTCCCACGTGCACACGTGGTGGGAGTCGATCCTCGGCTTGAACGTCAAGGCAGTGCAGGGAAAACAGGTTCCTCTGGAATGGACTGACACATCTGGGGGACTCTTGGAATGGTGGCATGACCCTGGAGTTCCTCTCGCCTTTCCTGTGGAGAGCGCCTCCTCTTGAGATGCGACGGGAACGCCGGGAATTCTTTCCCTACGAAACAGGGAAAGGATCCCTCATCTCGAGCTAGGAGGCGGAAACGGGGTTCCCCTGGATGTGTGCGGGACACCACGTGCTTCCTCTCGAGTGGAGACGGGTATGTCGGGGAACTTCTTGAGTTGCAGCAAGGGTGTGAAGGACCCTTTGGAAGTTCCAGTGGTTAGACGTGATTGGCCTCGAGAAGCCTCAGCGGAAATGGGCCTCATCTCGCCTGGAGGGCAAAACCTCCTGGATTTTCTCGAGTTGCGGCAGGTGCTCTCGACTTACGACGGGGACCTCAGGGACCCGCTCTGGTGGCCTCAGGAAAGGCCAGTCCCCATGCGAGTTCCTCGGGGGCGTCTCGGGATTCCTCTCCCGTCGATGCCGGGGCCTAAGACCTTGTGTGGAGTCGGGGCCGGAACCTGAGGATTCCTCTCCAGTGCTGACATGGATCTTGGGGTATTTCTGGAGTCTCCCCAGGGGAGTCAGTCCTCGTCTCGAATGCGGGCATGCACTTGCGCTTTCCTCCAGAGCGGTAGCAGCAGTGTCACGCAGTCCGCCGCGTGGATCAAAGGATCTATGGTTTTCCCTCGAGTCTTTCCCACGAGACTTTCCCACGAGGCTTTCCCACAGGGCTGTCCCACGTGCACACGTGGTGGGAGTCGATCCTCGGCTTGAACGTCAAGGCAGTGCAGGGAAAACAGGTTCCTCTGGAATGGACTGACACATCTGGGGGACTCTTGGAATGGTGGCATGACCCTGGAGTTCCTCTCGCCTTTCCTGTGGAGAGCGCCTCCTCTTGAGATGCGACGGGAACGCCGGGAATTCTTTCCCTACGAAACAGGGAAAGGATCCCTCATCTCGAGCTAGGAGGCGGAAACGGGGTTCCCCTGGATGTGTGCGGGACACCACGTGCTTCCTCTCGAGTGGAGACGGGTATGTCGGGGAACTTCTTGAGTTGCAGCAAGGGTGTGAAGGACCCTTTGGAAGTTCCAGTGGTTAGACGTGATTGGCCTCGAGAAGCCTCAGCGGAAATGGGCCTCATCTCGCCTGGAGGGCAAAACCTCCTGGATTTTCTCGAGTTGCGGCAGGTGCTCTCGACTTACGACGGGGACCTCAGGGACCCGCTCTGGTGGCCTCAGGAAAGGCCAGTCCCCATGCGAGTTCCTCGGGGGCGTCTCGGGATTCCTCTCCCGTCGATGCCGGGGCCTAAGACCTTGTGTGGAGTCGGGGCCGGAACCTGAGGATTCCTCTCCAGTGCTGACATGGATCTTGGGGTATTTCTGGAGTCTCCCCAGGGGAGTCAGTCCTCGTCTCGAATGCGGGCATGCACTTGCGCTTTCCTCCAGAGCGGTAGCAGCAGTGTCACGCAGTCCGCCGCGTGGATCAAAGGATCTATGGTTTTCCCTCGAGTCTTTCCCACGAGGCTTTCCCACGAGGCTTTCCCACAGGGCTGTCCCACGTGCACACGAGGTGGGAGTCGATCCTCGGCTTGAACGTCAAGGCAGTGCAGGGAAAACAGGTTCCTCTGGAATGGACTGACACATCTGGGGGACTCTTGGAATGGTGGCACGACCCTGGAGTTCCTCTCGCCTTATCTGTGGAGAGCGCCTCCTCTTGAGATGCGACGGGAACGCCGGGAGTTCTTTCCCTACGAAACAGGGAAAGGATCCCTCATCTCGAGCTAGGAGGCGGAAACGGGGCTCCCCTGGATGTGTGCGGGACCCCACGTGCTTCCTGTCGAGTGGAGACGGGTATGTCGGGGAACTTCTTGAGTTGCAGCAAGGGTGTGAAGGACCCTTTGGAAGTTCCAGTGGTTAGATGTGATTGGCCTCGAGAAGCCTCAGCGGAAATGGGCCTCATCTCGCCTGGAGGGCAAAACCTCCTGGATTTTCTCGAGTTGCGGCAGGTGCTCTCGACTTACGACGGGGACCTCAGGGAACCGCTCTGGTGGCCTCAGGAAAAGCCAGTCCCCTGCGAGTTCCTCGGGGGCGACTCGGGATTCCTCTCCCGTCGATGCCTGGGCCTAAGACCTTGTGTGAAGTCGGGGCCGGAACCTGAGGATTCCTCTTCAGTGCTGACATGGATCTTGGGGTACTTCTGGAGTCTCCCCAGGGGAGTCAGTCCTCGTCTCGAATGCGGGCATGCACTTGCACTTTCCTCCAGAGCGGTAGCAGCAGTGTCACGCAGTCCGCCGCGTGGATCAAAGGATCTATGGTTTTCCCTCGAGTCTTTCCCACGAGGCTTTCCCACGAGGCTTTCCCACAGGGCTGTCCCACGTGCACACGTGGTGGGAGTCGATCCTCGGCTTGAACGTCAAGGCAGTGCAGGGAAAACAGGTTCCTCTGGAATGGACTGACACATCTGGGGGACTCTTGGAATGGTGGCACGACCCTGGAGTTCCTCTCGCCTTTCCTGTGGAGAGCGCCTCCTCTTGAGATGCGACTGGAACGCTGGGAATTCTTTCCCTACGAAACAGGGAAAGGATCCCTCATCTCGAGCTAGGAGGCGGAAACGGGGCTCCCCTGGATGTGTGCGGGACCCCACGTGCTTCCTCTCGAGTGGAGACGGGTATGTCGGGGAACTTCTTGAGTTGCAGCAAGGGTGTGAAGGACCCTTTGGAAGTTCCAGTGGTTAGATGTGATTGGCCTCGAGAAGCCTCAGCGGAAATGGGCCTCATCTCGCCTGGAGGGCAAAACCTCCTGGATTTTCTCGAGTTGCGGCAGGTGCTCTCGACTTACGACGGGGACCTCAGGGACCCGCTCTGGTGGCCTCAGGAAAGGCCAGTCCCCATGCGAGTTCCTCGGGGGATTCTCGGGATTCCTCTCCCGTCGATGCCGGGGCCTAAGACCTTGTGTGGAGTCGGGGCCGGAACCTGAGGATTCCTCTCCAGTGCTGACATGGATCTTGGGGTACTTCTGGAGTCTCTCCAGGTGAGTCAGTCCTCGTCTCGAATGCGGGCATGCACTTGCGCTTTCCTCCAGAGCGGTAGCAGTAGTTTCACGCAGTCCGCGGCGTGGATCAAAGGATCTATGGTTTTCCCTCGAGTCTTTCCCACGAGACTTTCCCACGAGGCTTTCCCACAGGGCTGTCCCACGTGCACACGTGGTGGGAGTCGATCCTCGGCTTGAACGTCAAGGCAGTGCAGGGAAAACAGGTTCCTCTGGAATGGACTGACACATCTGGGGGACTCTTGGAATGGTGGCATGACCCTGGAGTTCCTCTCGCCTTTCCTGTGGAGAGCGCCTCCTCTTGAGATGCGACGGGAACGCCGGGAATTCTTTCCCTACGAAACAGGGAAAGGATCCCTCATCTCGAGCTAGGAGGCGGAAACGGGGCTCCCCTGGATGTGTGCGGGGCCCCACGTGCTTCCTCTCGAGTGCAGACGGGTATGTCGGGGAACTTCTTGAGTTGCAGCAAGGGTGTGAAGGACCCTTTGGAAGTTCCAGTGGTTAGATGTGATTGGCCTCGAGAAGCCTCAGCGGAAATGGGCCTCATCTCGCCTGGAGGGCAAAACCTCCTGGATTTTCTCGCGTTGCGGCAGGTGCTCTCGACTTACGACGGGGACCTCAGGGACCCGCTCTGGTGGCCTTAGGAAAGGCCAGTCCCCATGCGAGTTCCTCGGGGGCGTCTCGGGATTCCTCTCCCGTCGATGCCGGGGCCTAAGACCTTGTGTGGAGTCTGGGCCGGAACCTGAGGATTCCTCTCCAGGGCTGACATGGATCTTGGGGTACTTCTGGAGTCTCCCCAGGGGAGTCAGTCCTCGTCTCGAATGCGGGCATGCACTTGCGCTTTCCTCCAGAGCGGTAGCAGCAGTGTCACGCAGTCCGCCGCGTGGATCAAAGGATCTATGGTTTTCCCTCGAGTCTTTCCCACGAAGCTTTCCCACGAGGCTTTCCCACAGGGCTGTCCCACGTGCACACGAGGTGGGAGTCGATCCTCGGCTTGAACGTCAAGGCAGTGCAGGGAAAACAGGTTCCTCTGGAATGGACTGACACATCTAGCGGACTCTTGGAATGGTAGCACGACCCTGGAGTTCCTCTCGCCTTATCTGTGGAGAGCGCCTCCTCTTGAGATGCGACGGGAACGCCGGGAATTCTTTCCCTACGAAACAGGGAAAGGATCCCTCATCTCGAGCTAGGAGGCGGAAACGGGGCTCCCCTGGATGTGTGCGGGACCCCACGTGCTTCCTGTCGAGTGGAGACGGGTATGTCGGGGAACTTCTTGAGTTGCAGCAAGGGTGTGAAGGACCCTTTGGAAGTTCCAGTGGTTAGATGTGATTGGCCTCGAGAAGCCTCAGCGGAAATGGGCCTCATCTCGCCTGGAGGGCAAAACCTCCTGGATTTTCTCGAGTTGCGGCAGGTGCTCTCGACTTACGACGGGGACCTCAGGGAACCGCTCTGGTGGCCTCAGGAAAGGCCAGTCCCCTGCGAGTTCCTCGGGGGCGTCTCGGGATTCCACTCCCGTCGATACCGGGGCCTAAGACCTTGTGTGAAGTCGGGGCCGGAACCTGAGGATTCCTCTCCAGTGCTGACATGGATCTTGGGGTACTTCTGGAGTCTCCCCAGGGGAGTCAGTCCTCGTCTCGAATGCGGGCATGCACTTGCGCTTTCCTCCAGAGCGGTAGAAGTAGTTTCACGCAGTCCGCGGCGTGGATCAAAGGATCTATGGTTTTCCCTCGAGTCTTTCCCACGAGGCTTTCCCACGAGGCTTTCCCACAGGGCTGTCCCACGTGCACACGTCGTGGGAGTCGATCCTCGGCTTGAACGTCAAGGCAGTGGAGGGAAAACAGGTTCCTCTGGAATGGACTGACACATCTGGGGGACTCTTGGAATGGTGGCACGACCCTGGAGTTCCTCTCGCCTTTCCTGTGGAGAGCGTCTCCTCTTGAGATGCGACGGGAACGCCGGGAATTCTTTCCCTACGAAACAGTGAAAGGATCCCTCATCTCGAGCTAGGAGGCGGAAACGGGGCTCCCCTGGATGTGTGCGGGACCCCACGTGCTTCCTCTCGAGTGCAGACGGGTATGTCGGGGAACTTCTTGAGTTGCAGCAAGGGTGTGAAGGACCCTTTGGAAGTTCCAGTGGTTAGATGTGATTGGCCTCGAGAAGCCTCAGCGGAAATGGGCCTCATCTCGCCTGGAGGGCAAAACCTCCTGGATTTTCTCGAGTTGCGGCAGGTGCTCTCGACTTACGACGGGGACCTCAGGGACCCGCTCTGGTGGCCTCAGGAAAGGCCAGTCCCCATGCGAGTTCCTCGGGGGCCTCTCGGGATTCCTCTCCCGTCGATGCCGGGGCCTAAGACCTTGTGTGGAGTCGGGGCCGGAACCTGAGGATTCCTCTCCAGGGCTGACATGGATCTTGGGGTACTTCTGGAGTCTCCCCAGGGGAGTCAGTCCTCGTCTCGAATGCGGGCATGCACTTGCACTTTCCTCCAGAGCGGTAGCAGCAGTGTCACGCAGTCCGCCGCGTGGATCAAAGGATCTATGGTTTTCCCTCGAGTCTTTCCCACGAGGCTTTCCCACGAGGCTTTCCCACGAGGCTTTCCCACAGGGCTGTCCAACGTGCACACGTCGTGGGAGTCGATCCTCGGCTTGAACGTCAAGGCAGTGCAGGGAAAACAGGTTCCTCTTGAATGGACTGACACATCTGCGGGACTCTTGGAATGGTGTCACGACCGTGGAGTTCCTCTCGCCTTTCCTGTGGAGAGCGCCTCCTCTTGAGATGCGACGGGAACGCCGGGAATTCTTTCCCTACGAAACAGGGAAAGGATCCCTCATCTCGAGCTAGGAGGCAGAAACGGGGCTCCCCTGGATGTGTGCGGGACACCACGTGCTTCCTCTCGAGTGCATACGGGTATGTCGGGGAACTTCTTGAGTTGCAGCAAGGGTGTGAAGGACCCTTTGGACGTTCCAGTGGTTAGATGTGATTGGCCTCGAGAAGCCTCAGCGGAAATGGGCCTCATCTCGCCTGGAGGGCAAAACCTCCTGGATTTTCTCGAGTTGCGGCAGGTGCTCTCGACTTACGACGGGGACCTCAGGGACCCGCTCTGGTGGCCTCAGGAAAGGCCAGTCCCCATGCGAGTTCCTCGGGGGCGTCTCGGGATTCCTCTCCCGTCGATGCCGGGGCCTAAGACCTTGTGTGGAGTCGGGGCCGGAACCTGAGGATTCCTCTCCAGTGCTGACATGGATCTTGGGGTATTTCTCGAGTCTCCCCAGGGGAGTCAGTCCTCGTCTCGAATGCGGGCATGCACTTGCGCTTTCCTCCAGAGCGGTAGCAGCAGTGTCACGCAGTCCGCCGCGTGGATCAAAGGATCTATGGTTTTCCCTCGAGTCTTTCCCACGAGACTTTCTCACGAGGCTTTCCCACAGGGCTGTCCCACGTGCACACGTGGTGGGAGTCGATCCTCGGCTTGAACGTCAAGGCAGTGCAGGGAAAACAGGTTCCTCTGGAATGGACTGACACATCTGGGGGACTCTTGGAATGGTGGCATGACCCTGGAGTTCCTCTCGCCTTTCCTGTGGAGAGCGCCTCCTCTTGAGATGCGACGGGAACGCCGGGAATTCTTTCCCTACGAAACAGGGAAAGGATCCCTCATCTCGAGCTAGGAGGCGGAAACGGGGTTCCCCTGGATGTGTGCGGGACACCACGTGCTTCCTCTCGAGTGGAGACGGGTATGTCGGGGAACTTCTTGAGTTGCAGCAAGGGTGTGAAGGACCCTTTGGAAGTTCCAGTGGTTAGACGTGATTGGCCTCGAGAAGCCTCAGCGGAAATGGGCCTCATCTCGCCTGGAGGGCCAAACCTCCTGGATTTTCTCGAGTTGCGGCAGGTGCTCTCGACTTACGACGGGGACCTCAGGGACCCGCTCTGGTGGCCTCAGGAAAGGCCAGTCCCCATGCGAGTTCCTCGGGGGCGTCTCGGGATTCCTCTCCCGTCGATGCCGGGGCCTAAGACCTTGTGTGGAGTCGGGGCCGGAACCTGAGGATTCCTCTCCAGTGCTGACATGGATCTTGGGGTATTTCTGGAGTCTCCCCAGGGGAGTCAGTCCTCGTCTCGAATGCGGGCATGCACTTGCGCTTTCCTCCAGAGCGGTAGCAGCAGTGTCACGCAGTCCGCCGCGTGGATCAAAGGATCTATGGTTTTCCCTCGAGTCTTTCCCACGAGGCTTTCCCACGAGGCTTTCCCACAGGGCTGTCCCACGTGCACACGAGGTGGGAGTCGATCCTCGGCTTGAACGTCAAGGCAGTGCAGGGAAAACAGGTTCCTCTGGAATGGACTGACACATCTGGGGGACTCTTGGAATGGTGGCACGACCCTGGAGTTCCTCTCGCCTTATCTGTGGAGAGCGCCTCCTCTTGAGATGCGACGGGAACGCCGGGAATTCTTTCCCTACGAAACAGGGAAAGGATCCCTCATCTCGAGCTAGGAGGCGGAAACGGGGCTCCCCTGGATGTGTGCGGGACCCCACGTGCTTCCTGTCGAGTGGAGACGGGTATGTCGGGGAACTTCTTGAGTTGCAGCAAGGGTGTGAAGGACCCTTTGGAAGTTCCAGTGGTTAGATGTGATTGGCCTCGAGAAGCCTCAGCGGAAATGGGCCTCATCTCGCCTGGAGGGCAAAACCTCCTGGATTTTCTCGAGTTGCGGCAGGTGCTCTCGACTTACGACGGGGACCTCAGGGAACCGCTCTGGTGGCCTCAGGAAAAGCCAGTCCCCTGCGAGTTCCTCGGGGGCGTCTCGGGATTCCTCTCCCGTCGATGCCTGGGCCTAAGACCTTGTGTGAAGTCGGGGCCGGAACCTGAGGATTCCTCTTCAGTGCTTACATGGATCTTGGGGTACTTCTGGAGTCTCCCCAGGGGAGTCAGTCCTCGTCTCGAATGCGGGCATGCACTTGCACTTTCCTCCAGAGCGGTAGCAGCAGTGTCACGCAGTCCGCCGCGTGGATCAAAGGATCTATGGTTTTCCCTCGAGTCTTTCCCACGAGGCTTTCCCACGAGGCTTTCCCACAGGGCTGTCCCACGTGCACACGTGGTGGGAGTCGATCCTCGGCTTGAACGTCAAGGCAGTGCAGGGAAAACAGGTTCCTCTGGAATGGACTGACACATCTGGGGGACTCTTGGAATGGTGGCACGACCCTGGAGTTCCTCTCGCCTTTCCTGTGGAGAGCGCCTCCTCTTGAGATGCGACTGGAACGCTGGGAATTCTTTCCCTACGAAACAGGGAAAGGATCCCTCATCTCGAGCTAGGAGGCGGAAACGGGGCTCCCCTGGATGTGTGCGGGACCCCACGTGCTTCCTCTCGAGTGGAGACGGGTATGTCGGGGAACTTCTTGAGTTGCAGCAAGGGTGTGAAGGACCCTTTGGAAGTTCCAGTGGTTAGATGTGATTGGCCTCGAGAAGCCTCAGCGGAAATGGGCCTCATCTCGCCTGGAGGGCAAAACCTCCTGGATTTTCTCGAGTTGCGGCAGGTGCTCTCGACTTACGACGGGGACCTCAGGGACCCGCTCTGGTGGCCTCAGGAAAGGCCAGTCCCCATGCGAGTTCCTCGGGGGATTCTCGGGATTCCTCTCCCGTCGATGCCGGGGCCTAAGACCTTGTGTGGAGTCGGGGCCGGAACCTGAGGATTCCTCTCCAGGGCTGACATGGATCTTGGGGTACTTCTGAAGTCTCCCCAGGGGAGTCAGTCCTCGTCTCGAATGCGGGCATGCACTTGCGCTTTCGTCCAGAGCGGAAGCAGCAGTGTCACGCAGTCCGCCGCGTGGATCAAAGGATCTATGGTTTTCCCTCGAGTCTTTCCCACGAAGCTTTCCCACGAGGCTTTCCCACAGGGCTGTCCCACGTGCACAAGAGGTGGGAGTCGATCCTCGGCTTGAACGTCAAGGCAGTGCAGGGAAAACAGGTTCCTCTGGAATGGACTGACACATCTAGCGGACTCTTGGAATGGTGGCACGACCCTGGAGTTCCTCTCGCCTTATCTGTGGAGAGCGCCTCCTCTTGAGATGCGACGGGAACGCCGGGAATTCTTTCCCTACGAAACAGGGAAAGGATCCCTCATCTCGAGCTAGGAGGCGGAAACGGGGCTCCCCTGGATGTGTGCGGGACCCCACGTGCTTCCTGTCGAGTGGAGACGGGTATGTCGGGGAACTTCTTGAGTTGCAGCAAGGGTGTGAAGGACCCTTTGGAAGTTCCAGTGGTTAGATGTGATTGGCCTCGAGAAGCCTCAGCGGAAATGGGCCTCATCTCGCCTGGAGGGCAAAACCTCCTGGATTTTCTCGAGTTGCGGCAGGTGCTCTCGACTTACGACGGGGACCTCAGGGAACCGCTCTGGTGGCCTCAGGAAAGGCCAGTCCCCTGCGAGTTCCTCGGGGGCGTCTCGGGATTCCTCTCCCGTCGATGCCGGGGCCTAAGACCTTGTGTGAAGTCGGGGCCGGAACCTGAGGATTCCTCTCCAGTGCTGACATGGATCTTGGGGTACTTCTGGAGTCTCCCCAGGGGAGTCAGTCCTCGTCTCGAATGCGGGCATGCACTTGCACTTTCCTCCAGAGCGGTAGCAGCAGTGTCACGCAGTCCGCCGCGTGGATCAAAGGATCTATGGTTTTCCCTCGAGTCTTTCCCACGAGGCTTTCCCACGAGGCTTTCCCACAGGGCTGTCCCACGTGCACACGTGGTGGGAGTCGATCCTCGGCTTGAACGTCAAGGCAGTGCAGGGAAAACAGGTTCCTCTGGAATGGACTGACACATCTGGGGGACTCTTGGAATGGTGGCACGACCCTGGAGTTCCTCTCGCCTTTCCTGTGGAGAGCGCCTCCTCTTGAGATGCGACGGGAACGCCGGGAATTCTTTCCCTACGAAACAGGGATAGGATCCCTCATCTCGAGTTAGGAGGCTGAAACGGTGCTCCCCTGGATGTGTGCGGGACACCACGTGCTTCCTCTCGAGTGCAGACGGGTATGTCGGGTAACTTCTTGAGTTGCAGCAAGGGTGTGAAGGTCCCTTTGGAAGTTCCAGTGGTTAGACGTGATTGGCCTCGAGAAGCCTCAGCGGAAATGGGCCTCATCTCGCCTGGAGGGCAAAACCTCCTGGATTTTCTCGAGTTGCGGCAGGTGCTCTCGACTTACGACGGGGACCTCAGGGACCCGCTCTGGTGGCCTCAGGAAAGGCCAGTCCCCATGCGAGTTCCTCGGGGGCCTCTCGGGATTCCTCTCCCGTCGATGCCGGGGCCTAAGACCTTGTGTGGAGTCGGGGCCGGAACCTGAGGATTCCTCTCCAGGGCTGACATGGATCTTGGGGTACTTCTGGAGTCTCCCCAGTGGAGTCAGTCCTCGTCTCGAATGCGGGCATGCACTTGCGCTTTCCTCCAGAGCGGTAGCAGCAGTGTCACGCAGTCCGCCGCGTGGATCAAAGGATCTATGGTTTTCCCTCGAGTCTTTCCCACGAGGCTTTCCCACGAGGCTTTCCCACAGGGCTGTCCAACGTGCACACGTCGTGGGAGCCGATCCTCGGCTTGAACGTCAAGGCAGTGCAGGGAAAACAGGTTCCTCTTGAATGGACTGACACATCTGCGGGACTCTTGGAATGGTGTCACGACCCTGGAGTTCCTCTCGCCTTTCCTGTGGAGAGCGCCTCCTCTTGAGATGCGACGGGAACGCCGGGAATTCTTTCCCTACGAAACAGGGAAAGGATCCCTCATCTCGAGCTAGGAGGCAGAAACGGGGCTCCCCTGGATGTGTGCGGGACACCACGTGCTTCCTCTCGAGTGCATACGGGTATGTCGGCGAACTTCTTGAGTTGCAGCAAGGGTGTGAAGGACCCTTTGGACGTTCCAGTGGTTAAATGTGATTGGCCTCGAGAAGCCTCAGCGGAAATGGGCCTCACCTCGCCTGGAGGGCAAAACCTCCTGGATTTTCTCGAGTTGCGGCAGGTGCTCTCGACTTACGACGGGGACCTCAGGGACCCGCTCTGGTGGCCTCAGGAAAGGCCAGTCCCCATGCGAGTTCCTCGGGGGCCTCTCGGGATTCCTCTCCCGTCGATGCCGGGGCCTAAGACCTTGTGTGGAGTCGGGGCCGGAACCTGAGGATTCCTCTCCAGTGCTGACATGGATCTTGGGGTACTTCTCGAGTCTCCCCAGGGGAGTCAGTCCTCGTCTCGAATGCGGGCATGCACTTGCGCTTTCCTCCAGAGCGGTAGCAGCAGTGTCACGCAGTCCGCCGCGTGGATCCAAGGATCTATGGTTTTCCCTCGAGTCTTTCCCACGAGACTTTCCCACGAGGCTTTCCCACAGGGCTGTCCCACGTGCACACGTGGTGGGAGTCGATCCTCGGCTTGAACGTCAAGGCAGTGCAGGGAAAACAGGTTCCTCTGGAATGGACTGACACATCTGGGGGACTCTTGGAATGGTGGCATGACCCTGAAGTTCCTCTCGCCTTTCCTGTGGAGAGCGCCTCCTCTTGAGATGCGACGGGAACGCCGGGAATTCTATCCCTACGAAACAGGGAAAGGATCCCTCATCTCGAGCTAGGAGGCGGAAACGGGGCTCCCCTGGATGTTTGCGGGACCCCACGTGCTTCCTCTCGAGTGGAGACGGGTATGTCGGGGAACTTCTTGAGTTGCAGCAAGGGTGTGAAGGACCCTTTGGAAGTTCCAGTGGTTAGATGTGATTGGCCTCGAGAAGCCTCAGCGGAAATGGGCCTCATCTCGCCTGGAGGGCAAAACCTCCTGGATTTTCTCGAGTTGCGGCAGGTGCTCTCGACTTACGACGGGGACCTCAGGGACCCGCTCTGGTGGCCTCAGGAAAGGCCAGTCCCCATGCGAGTTCCTCGGGGGCCTCTCGGGATTCCTCTCCCGTCGATGCCGGGGCCTAAGACCTTGTGTGGAGTCGGGGCCGGAACCTGAGGATTCCTCTCCAGGGCTGACATGGATCTTGGGGTACTTCTGGAGTCTCCCCAGGGGAGTCAGTCCTCGTCTCGAATGCGGGCATGCACTTGCGCTTTCCTCCAGAGCGGTAGCAGCAGTGTCACGCAGTCCGCCGCGTGGATCAAAGGATCTATGGTTTTCCCTCGAGTCTTTCCCACGAGGCTTCCCACGAGGCTTTCCCACAGGGCTGTCCCACGTGCACACGTGGTGGGAGTCGATCCTCGGCTTGAACGTCAAGGCAGTGCAGGGAAAACAGGTTCCTCTGGAATGGACTGACACATCTGGGGGACTCTTGGAATGGTGGCATGACCCTGGAGTTCCTCTCGCCTTTCCTTTGGAGAGCGCCTCCTCTTGAGATGCGACGGGAACGCCGGGAATTCTTTCCCTACGAAAAAGGGAAAGGATCCCTCATCTCGAGCTAGGATGCGGAAACGGGGCTCCCCTTGATGTGTGCGGGACTCCACGTGCTTCCTCTCGAGTGGAGACGGGTATGTCGGGGAACTTCTTGAGTTGCAGCAATGGTGTGAAGGACCCTTTGGAAGTTCCAGTGGTTAGATGTGATTGGCCTCGAGAAGCCTCAGCGGAAATGGGCCTCATCTCGCCTGGAGGGCAAAACCTCCTGGATTTTCTCGAGTTGCGGCAGGTGCTCTCGACTTACAACGGGGACCTCAGGGACCCGCTTTGGTGGCCTCAGGAAAGGCCAGTCCCCATGCGAGTTCCTCGGGGGCCTCTCGGGATTCCTCTCCCGTCGATGCCGGGGCCTAAGACCTTGTGTGGAGTCGGGGCCGGAACCTGAGGATTCCTCTCCAGTGCTGACATGGATCTTGGGGTACTTCTGAAGTCTCCCCAGGGGAGTCAGTCCTCGTCTCAAATGCGGGCATGCACTTGCGCTTTCCTCCAGAGCGGTAGCAGCAGTGTCACGCAGTCCGCCGCGTGGATCAAAGGATCTATGGTTTTCCCTCGAGTCTTTCCCACGAGGCTTTCCCACGAGGCTTTCCCACAGGGCTGTCCCACGTGCACACGTGGTGGGAGTCGATCCTCGGCTTGAACGTCAAGGCAGTGCAGGGAAAACAGGTTCCTCTTGAATGGACTGACACATCTGGGGGACTCTTGGAATGGTGGCACGACCCTGGAGTTCCTCTCGCCTTTCCTGTGGAGAGCGCCTCCTCTTGAGATGCGACGGGAACGCCGGGAATTCTTTCCCTACGAAACAGGGAAAGGATCCCTCATCTCGAGCTAGGAGGCGGAAACGGGGCTCCCTTGGATGTGTGCGGGACACCACGTGCTTTCTCTCGAGTGGAGACGGTTATGTCGGGGAACTTCTGGAGTTGCAGCAAGGGTGTGAAGGACCCTTTGGAAGTTCCAGTGTTTAGACGTGATTGGCCTCGAGAAGCCTCAGCGGAAATGGGCCTCATCTCGCCTGGAGGGCAAAACCTCCTGGATTTTCTCGAGTTGCGGCAGGTGCTCTCGACTTACGACGGGGACCTCAGGGACCCGCTCTGGTGGCCTCAGGAAAGGCCAGTCCCCATGCGAGTTCCTCGGGGGCCTCTCGGGATTCCTCTCCCGTCGATGCCGGGGCCTAAGACCTTGTGTGGAGTCGGGGCCGGAACCTGAGGATTCCTCTCCAGGGCTGACATGGATCTTGGGGTACTTCTGGAGTCTCTCCAGGGGAGTCAGTCCTCGTCTCGAATGCGGGCATGCACTTGCGCTTTCCTCCAGAGCGGTGGCAGCAGTGTCACGCAGTCCGCCGCGTGGATCAAAGGATCTATGGTTTTCCCTCAAGTCTTTCCCACGAGGCTTTCCCACGCGGCTTTCCCAAAGGGCTGTCCCACGTGCACACGTGGTGGGAGTCGATCCTCGGCTTGAACGTCAAGGCAGTGCAGGGAAAACAGGTTCCTCTGGAATGGACTGACACATCTGGGGGACTCTTGGAATGGTGGCATGACCCTGGAGTTCCTCTCGCCTTTCCTGTGGAGAGCGCCTCCTCTTGAGATGCGACGGGAACGCCGGGAATTCTTTCCCTACGAAACAGGGAAAGGATCCCTCATCTCGAGCTAGGAGGCGGAAACGGGGCTCCCCTGGATGTGTGCGGGACACCACATGCTTCCTCTCGAGAGCAGACGGGTATTTCGGGGAACTGCTTGAGTTGCAGCAAGGGTGTGAAGGACCCTTTGGAAGTTCCAGTGGTTAGACGTGATTGGCCGCGAGAAGCCTCAGCAGAAATGGGCCTCATCTCGCCTGGAGGGCAAAACCTCCTGGATTTTCTCGAGTTGCGGCAGGTGCTCTCGACTTACGACGGGGACCTCAGGGACCCGCTCTGGTGGCCTCAGGAAAGGCCAGTCCCCATGCGAGTTCCTCGGGGGATTCTCGGGATTCCACTCCCGTCGATGCCGGGGCCTAAGACCTTGTGTGGAGTCGGGGCCGGAACCTGAGGATTCCTCTCCAGTGCTGACATGGATCTTGGGGTACTTCTGGAGTCTCCCCAGGGGAGTCAGTCCTCGTCTCGAATGCGGGCATGCACTTGCGCTTTCCTCCAGAGCGGTAGCAGTAGTTTCACGCAGTCCGCGGCGTGGATCAAAGGATCTATGGTTTTCCCTCGAGTCTTTCCCACGAGGCTTTCCCACGAGGCTTTCCCACAGGGCTGTCCCACGTGCACACGTCGTGGGAGTCGATCCTCGGCTTGAACGTCAAGGCAGTGCAGGGAAAACAGGTTCCTCTGGAATGGACTGACACATCTGGGGGACTCTTGGAATGGTGGCACGACCCTGGAGTTCCCCTCGCCTTTCCTGTGGAGAGCGCCTCCTCTTGAGATGCGACGGGAACGCCGGGAATTCTTTCCCTACGAAACAGGGAAAGGATCCCTCATCTCGAGCTAGGAGGCGGAAACGGGGCTCCCCTGGATGTGTGCGGGACACCACGTGCTTCCTCTCGAATGCAGACGGGTATGTCGGGGAACTTCTTGAGTTGCAGCAAGGGTGTGAAGGACCCTTTGGAAGTTTCAGTGGTTAGACGTGATTGGCCTCGAGAAGCCTCAGCGGAAATGGGCCTCATCTCGCCTGGAGGGCAAAACCTCCTGGATTTTCTCGAGTTGCGGCAGGTGCTCTCGACTTACGACGGGGACCTCAGGGACCCGCTCTGGTGGCCTCAGGAAAGGCCAGTCCCCATGCGAGTTCCTCGGGGGCGTCTCGGGATTCCTCTCCCGTCGATGCCGGGGCCTAAGACCTTGTGTGGAGTCGGGGCCGGAACCTGAGGATTCCTCTCCAGGGCTGACATGGATCTTGGGGTACTTCTGGAGTCTCCCCAGGGGAGTCAGTCCTCGTCTCGAATGCGGGCATGCACTTGCGCTTTCCTCCAGAGCGGTAGCAGCAGTGTCACGCAGTCCGCCGCGTGGATCAAAGGATCTATGGTTTTCCCTCGAGTCTTTCCCACGAGGCTTTCCCACGAGGTTTTCCCACAGGGCTGTCCAACGTGCACACGAGGTGGGAGTCGATCCTCGGCTTGAACGTCAAGGCAGTGCAGGGAAAACAGGTTCCTCTGGAATGGACTGACACATCTAGCGGACTCTTGGAATGGTAGCACGACCCTGGAGTTCCTCTCGCCTTATCTGTGGAGAGCGCCTCCTCTTGAGATGCGACGGGAACGCCGGGAATTCTTTCCCTACGAAACAGGGAAAGGATCCCTCATCTCGAGCTAGGAGGCGGAAACGGGGCTCCCCTGGATGTGTGCGGGACCCCACGTGCTTCCTGTCGAGTGGAGACGGGTATGTCGGGGAACTTCTTGAGTTGCAGCAAGGGTGTGAAGGACCCTTTCGAAGTTCCAGTGGTTAGATGTGATTGGCCTCGAGAAGCCTCAGCGGAAATGGGCCTCATCTCGCCTGGAGGGCAAAACCTCCTGGATTTTCTCGAGTTGCGGCAGGTGCTCTCGACTTACGACGGGGACCTCAGGGAACCGCTCTGGTGGCCTCAGGAAAGGCCAGTCCCCTGCGATTTCCTCGGGGGCGTCTCGGGATTCCACTCCCGTCGATGCCGGAGCCTAAGACCTTGTGTGAAGTCGGGGCCGGAACCTGAGGATTCCTCTCCAGTGCTGACATGGATCTTGGGGTACTTCTGGAGTCTCCCCAGGGGAGTCAGTCCTCGTCTCGAATGCGGGCATGCACTTGCGCTTTCCTCCAGAGCGGTAGAAGTAGTTTCACGCAGTCCGCGGCGTGGATCAAAGGATCTATGGTTTTCCCTCGAGTCTTTCCCACGAGGCTTTCCCACGAGGCTTTCCCACAGGGCTGTCCCACGTGCACACGTCGTGGGAGTCGATCCTCGGCTTGAACGTCAAGGCAGTGGAGGGAAAACAGGTTCCTCTGGAATGGACTGACACATCTGGGGGACTCTTGGAATGGTGGCACGACCCTGGAGTTCCTCTCGCCTTTCCTGTGGAGAGCGTCTCCTCTTGAGATGCGACGGGAACGCCGGGAATTCTTTCCCTACGAAACAGTGAAAGGATCCCTCATCTCGAGCTAGGAGGCGGAAACGGGGCTCCCCTGGATGTGTGCGGGACCCCACGTGCTTCCTCTCGAGTGCAGACGGGTATGTCGGGGAACTTCTTGAGTTGCAGCAAGGGTGTGAAGGACCCTTTGGAAGTTCCAGTGGTTAGACGTGATTGGCCTCGAGAAGCCTCAGCGGAAATGGGCCTCATCTCGCCTGGAGGGCAAAACCTCCTGGATTTTCTCGAGTTGCGGCAGGTGCTCTCGACTTACGACGGGGACCTCAGGGACCCGCTCTGGTGGCCTCAGGAAAGGCCAGTCCCCATGCGAGTTCCTCGGGGGCCTCTCGGGATTCCTCTCCCGTCGATGCCGGGGCCTAAGACCTTGTGTGGAGTCGGGGCCGGAACCTGAGGATTCCTCTCCAGGGCTGACATGGATCTTGGGGTACTTCTGGAGTCTCCCCAGGGGAGTCAGTCCTCGTCTCGAATGCGGGCATGCACTTGCGCTTTCCTCCAGAGCGGTAGCAGCAGTGTCACGCAGTCCGCCGCGTGGATCAAAGGATCTATGGTTTTCCCTCGAGTCTTTCCCACGAGGCTTTCCCACGAGGCTTTCCCACAGGGCTGTCCAACGTGCACACGTCGTGGGAGTCGATCCTCGGCTTGAACGTCAAGGCAGTGCAGGGAAAACAGGTTCCTCTTGAATGGACTGACACATCTGCGGGACTCTTGGAATGGTGTCACGACCGTGGAGTTCCTCTCGCCTTTCCTGTGGAGAGCGCCTCCTCTTGAGATGCGACGGGAACGCCGGGAATTCTTTCCCTACGAAACAGGGAAAGGATCCCTCATCTCGAGCTAGGAGGCAGAAACGGGGCTCCCCTGGATGTGTGCGGGACACCACGTGCTTCCTCTCGAGTGCAGACGGGTATGTCGGGGAACTTCTTGAGTTGCAGCAAGGGTGTGAAGGACCCTTTGGACGTTCCAGTGGTTAGATGTGATTGGCCTCGAGAAGCCTCAGCGGAAATGGGCCTCATCTCGCCTGGAGGGCAAAACCTCCTGGATTTTCTCGAGTTGCGGCAGGTGCTCTCGACTTACGACGGGGACCTCAGGGACCCGCTCTGGTGGCCTCAGGAAAGGCCAGTCCCCATGCGAGTTCCTCGGGGGCGTCTCGGGATTCCTCTCCCGTCGATGCCGGGGCCTAAGACCTTGTGTGGAGTCGGGGCCGGAACCTGAGGATTCCTCTCCAGTGCTGACATGGATCTTGGGGTACTTCTCGAGTCTCCCCTGGGGAGTCAGTCCTCGTCTCGAATGCGGGCATGCACTTGCGCTTTCCTCCAGAGCGGTAGCAGCAGTGTCACGCAGTCCGCCGCGTGGATCAAAGGATCTATGGTTTTCCCTCGAGTCTTTCCCACGAGACTTTCCCACGAGGCTTTCCCACAGGGCTGTCCCACGTGCACACGTGGTGGGAGTCGATCCTCGGCTTGAACGTCAAGGCAGTGCAGGGAAAACAGGTTCCTCTGGAATGGACTGACACATCTGGGGGACTCTTGGAATGGTGGCATGACCCTGGAGTTCCTCTCGCCTTTCCTGTGGAGAGCGCCTCCTCTTGAGATGCGACGGGAACGCCGGGAATTCTTTCCCTACGAAACAGGGAAAGGATCCCTCATCTCGAGCTAGGAGGCGGAAACGGGGTTCCCCTGGATGTGTGCGGGACACCACGTGCTTCCTCTCGAGTGGAGACGGGTATGTCGGGGAACTTCTTGAGTTGCAGCAAGGGTGTGAAGGACCCTTTGGAAGTTCCAGTGGTTAGACGTGATTGGCCTCGAGAAGCCTCAGCGGAAATGGGCCTCATCTCGCCTGGAGGGCAAAACCTCCTGGATTTTCTCGAGTTGCGGCAGGTGCTCTCGACTTACGACGGGGACCTCAGGGACCCGCTCTGGTGGCCTCAGGAAAGGCCAGTCCCCATGCGAGTTCCTCGGGGGCGTCTCGGGATTCCTCTCCCGTCGATGCCGGGGCCTAAGACCTTGTGTGGAGTCGGGGCCGGAACCTGAGGATTCCTCTCCAGTGCTGACATGGATCTTGGGGTATTTCTGGAGTCTCCCCAGGGGAGTCAGTCCTCGTCTCGAATGCGGGCATGCACTTGCGCTTTCCTCCAGAGCGGTAGCAGCAGTGTCACGCAGTCCGCCGCGTGGATCAAAGGATCTATGGTTTTCCCTCGAGTCTTTCCCACGAGACTTTCCCACGAGGCTTTCCCACAGGGCTGTCCCACGTGCACACGTGGTGGGAGTCGATCCTCGGCTTGAACGTCAAGGCAGTGCAGGGAAAACAGGTTCCTCTGGAATGGACTGACACATCTGGGGGACTCTTGGAATGGTGGCATGACCCTGGAGTTCCTCTCGCCTTTCCTGTGGAGAGCGCCTCCTCTTGAGATGCGACGGGAACGCCGGGAATTCTTTCCCTACGAAACAGGGAAAGGATCCCTCATCTCGAGCTAGGAGGCGGAAACGGGGTTCCCCTGGATGTGTGCGGGACACCACGTGCTTCCTCTCGAGTGGAGACGGGTATGTCGGGGAACTTCTTGAGTTGCAGCAAGGGTGTGAAGGACCCTTTGGAAGTTCCAGTGGTTAGACGTGATTGGCCTCGAGAAGCCTCAGCGGAAATGGGCCTCATCTCGCCTGGAGGGCAAAACCTCCTGGATTTTCTCGAGTTGCGGCAGGTGCTCTCGACTTACGACGGGGACCTCAGGGACCCGCTCTGGTGGCCTCAGGAAAGGCCAGTCCCCATGCGAGTTCCTCGGGGGCGTCTCGGGATTCCTCTCCCGTCGATGCCGGGGCCTAAGACCTTGTGTGGAGTCGGGGCCGGAACCTGAGGATTCCTCTCCAGTGCTGACATGGATCTTGGGGTATTTCTGGAGTCTCCCCAGGGGAGTCAGTCCTCGTCTCGAATGCGGGCATGCACTTGCGCTTTCCTCCAGAGCGGTAGCAGCAGTGTCACGCAGTCCGCCGCGTGGATCAAAGGATCTATGGTTTTCCCTCGAGTCTTTCCCACGAGGCTTTCCCACGAGGCTTTCCCACAGGGCTGTCCCACGTGCACACGAGGTGGGAGTCGATCCTCGGCTTGAACGTCAAGGCAGTGCAGGGAAAACAGGTTCCTCTGGAATGGACTGACACATCTGGGGGACTCTTGGAATGGTGGCACGACCCTGGAGTTCCTCTCGCCTTATCTGTGGAGAGCGCCTCCTCTTGAGATGCGACGGGAACGCCGGGAGTTCTTTCCCTACGAAACAGGGAAAGGATCCCTCATCTCGAGCTAGGAGGCGGAAACGGGGCTCCCCTGGATGTGTGCGGGACCCCACGTGCTTCCTGTCGAGTGGAGACGGGTATGTCGGGGAACTTCTTGAGTTGCAGCAAGGGTGTGAAGGACCCTTTGGAAGTTCCAGTGGTTAGATGTGATTGGCCTCGAGAAGCCTCAGCGGAAATGGGCCTCATCTCGCCTGGAGGGCAAAACCTCCTGGATTTTCTCGAGTTGCGGCAGGTGCTCTCGACTTACGACGGGGACCTCAGGGAACCGCTCTGGTGGCCTCAGGAAAAGCCAGTCCCCTGCGAGTTCCTCGGGGGCGACTCGGGATTCCTCTCCCGTCGATGCCTGGGCCTAAGACCTTGTGTGAAGTCGGGGCCGGAACCTGAGGATTCCTCTTCAGTGCTGACATGGATCTTGGGGTACTTCTGGAGTCTCCCCAGGGGAGTCAGTCCTCGTCTCGAATGCGGGCATGCACTTGCACTTTCCTCCAGAGCGGTAGCAGCAGTGTCACGCAGTCCGCCGCGTGGATCAAAGGATCTATGGTTTTCCCTCGAGTCTTTCCCACGAGGCTTTCCCACGAGGCTTTCCCACAGGGCTGTCCCACGTGCACACGTGGTGGGAGTCGATCCTCGGCTTGAACGTCAAGGCAGTGCAGGGAAAACAGGTTCCTCTGGAATGGACTGACACATCTGGGGGACTCTTGGAATGGTGGCACGACCCTGGAGTTCCTCTCGCCTTTCCTGTGGAGAGCGCCTCCTCTTGAGATGCGACTGGAACGCTGGGAATTCTTTCCCTACGAAACAGGGAAAGGATCCCTCATCTCGAGCTAGGAGGCGGAAACGGGGCTCCCCTGGATGTGTGCGGGACCCCACGTGCTTCCTCTCGAGTGGAGACGGGTATGTCGGGGAACTTCTTGAGTTGCAGCAAGGGTGTGAAGGACCCTTTGGAAGTTCCAGTGGTTAGATGTGATTGGCCTCGAGAAGCCTCAGCGGAAATGGGCCTCATCTCGCCTGGAGGGCAAAACCTCCTGGATTTTCTCGAGTTGCGGCAGGTGCTCTCGACTTACGACGGGGACCTCAGGGACCCGCTCTGGTGGCCTCAGGAAAGGCCAGTCCCCATGCGAGTTCCTCGGGGGATTCTCGGGATTCCTCTCCCGTCGATGCCGGGGCCTAAGACCTTGTGTGGAGTCGGGGCCGGAACCTGAGGATTCCTCTCCAGTGCTGACATGGATCTTGGGGTACTTCTGGAGTCTCTCCAGGTGAGTCAGTCCTCGTCTCGAATGCGGGCATGCACTTGCGCTTTCCTCCAGAGCGGTAGCAGTAGTTTCACGCAGTCCGCGGCGTGGATCAAAGGATCTATGGTTTTCCCTCGAGTCTTTCCCACGAGACTTTCCCACGAGGCTTTCCCACAGGGCTGTCCCACGTGCACACGTGGTGGGAGTCGATCCTCGGCTTGAACGTCAAGGCAGTGCAGGGAAAACAGGTTCCTCTGGAATGGACTGACACATCTGGGGGACTCTTGGAATGGTGGCATGACCCTGGAGTTCCTCTCGCCTTTCCTGTGGAGAGCGCCTCCTCTTGAGATGCGACGGGAACGCCGGGAATTCTTTCCCTACGAAACAGGGAAAGGATCCCTCATCTCGAGCTAGGAGGCGGAAACGGGGCTCCCCTGGATGTGTGCGGGGCCCCACGTGCTTCCTCTCGAGTGCAGACGGGTATGTCGGGGAACTTCTTGAGTTGCAGCAAGGGTGTGAAGGACCCTTTGGAAGTTCCAGTGGTTAGATGTGATTGGCCTCGAGAAGCCTCAGCGGAAATGGGCCTCATCTCGCCTGGAGGGCAAAACCTCCTGGATTTTCTCGCGTTGCGGCAGGTGCTCTCGACTTACGACGGGGACCTCAGGGACCCGCTCTGGTGGCCTTAGGAAAGGCCAGTCCCCATGCGAGTTCCTCGGGGGCGTCTCGGGATTCCTCTCCCGTCGATGCCGGGGCCTAAGACCTTGTGTGGAGTCTGGGCCGGAACCTGAGGATTCCTCTCCAGGGCTGACATGGATCTTGGGGTACTTCTGGAGTCTCCCCAGGGGAGTCAGTCCTCGTCTCGAATGCGGGCATGCACTTGCGCTTTCCTCCAGAGCGGTAGCAGCAGTGTCACGCAGTCCGCCGCGTGGATCAAAGGATCTATGGTTTTCCCTCGAGTCTTTCCCACGAAGCTTTCCCACGAGGCTTTCCCACAGGGCTGTCCCACGTGCACACGAGGTGGGAGTCGATCCTCGGCTTGAACGTCAAGGCAGTGCAGGGAAAACAGGTTCCTCTGGAATGGACTGACACATCTAGCGGACTCTTGGAATGGTAGCACGACCCTGGAGTTCCTCTCGCCTTATCTGTGGAGAGCGCCTCCTCTTGAGATGCGACGGGAACGCCGGGAATTCTTTCCCTACGAAACAGGGAAAGGATCCCTCATCTCGAGCTAGGAGGCGGAAACGGGGCTCCCCTGGATGTGTGCGGGACCCCACGTGCTTCCTGTCGAGTGGAGACGGGTATGTCGGGGAACTTCTTGAGTTGCAGCAAGGGTGTGAAGGACCCTTTGGAAGTTCCAGTGGTTAGATGTGATTGGCCTCGAGAAGCCTCAGCGGAAATGGGCCTCATCTCGCCTGGAGGGCAAAACCTCCTGGATTTTCTCGAGTTGCGGCAGGTGCTCTCGACTTACGACGGGGACCTCAGGGAACCGCTCTGGTGGCCTCAGGAAAGGCCAGTCCCCTGCGAGTTCCTCGGGGGCGTCTCGGGATTCCACTCCCGTCGATACCGGGGCCTAAGACCTTGTGTGAAGTCGGGGCCGGAACCTGAGGATTCCTCTCCAGTGCTGACATGGATCTTGGGGTACTTCTGGAGTCTCCCCAGGGGAGTCAGTCCTCGTCTCGAATGCGGGCATGCACTTGCGCTTTCCTCCAGAGCGGTAGAAGTAGTTTCACGCAGTCCGCGGCGTGGATCAAAGGATCTATGGTTTTCCCTCGAGTCTTTCCCACGAGGCTTTCCCACGAGGCTTTCCCACAGGGCTGTCCCACGTGCACACGTCGTGGGAGTCGATCCTCGGCTTGAACGTCAAGGCAGTGGAGGGAAAACAGGTTCCTCTGGAATGGACTGACACATCTGGGGGACTCTTGGAATGGTGGCACGACCCTGGAGTTCCTCTCGCCTTTCCTGTGGAGAGCGTCTCCTCTTGAGATGCGACGGGAACGCCGGGAATTCTTTCCCTACGAAACAGTGAAAGGATCCCTCATCTCGAGCTAGGAGGCGGAAACGGGGCTCCCCTGGATGTGTGCGGGACCCCACGTGCTTCCTCTCGAGTGCAGACGGGTATGTCGGGGAACTTCTTGAGTTGCAGCAAGGGTGTGAAGGACCCTTTGGAAGTTCCAGTGGTTAGATGTGATTGGCCTCGAGAAGCCTCAGCGGAAATGGGCCTCATCTCGCCTGGAGGGCAAAACCTCCTGGATTTTCTCGAGTTGCGGCAGGTGCTCTCGACTTACGACGGGGACCTCAGGGACCCGCTCTGGTGGCCTCAGGAAAGGCCAGTCCCCATGCGAGTTCCTCGGGGGCCTCTCGGGATTCCTCTCCCGTCGATGCCGGGGCCTAAGACCTTGTGTGGAGTCGGGGCCGGAACCTGAGGATTCCTCTCCAGGGCTGACATGGATCTTGGGGTACTTCTGGAGTCTCCCCAGGGGAGTCAGTCCTCGTCTCGAATGCGGGCATGCACTTGCACTTTCCTCCAGAGCGGTAGCAGCAGTGTCACGCAGTCCGCCGCGTGGATCAAAGGATCTATGGTTTTCCCTCGAGTCTTTCCCACGAGGCTTTCCCACGAGGCTTTCCCACGAGGCTTTCCCACAGGGCTGTCCAACGTGCACACGTCGTGGGAGTCGATCCTCGGCTTGAACGTCAAGGCAGTGCAGGGAAAACAGGTTCCTCTTGAATGGACTGACACATCTGCGGGACTCTTGGAATGGTGTCACGACCGTGGAGTTCCTCTCGCCTTTCCTGTGGAGAGCGCCTCCTCTTGAGATGCGACGGGAACGCCGGGAATTCTTTCCCTACGAAACAGGGAAAGGATCCCTCATCTCGAGCTAGGAGGCAGAAACGGGGCTCCCCTGGATGTGTGCGGGACACCACGTGCTTCCTCTCGAGTGCATACGGGTATGTCGGGGAACTTCTTGAGTTGCAGCAAGGGTGTGAAGGACCCTTTGGACGTTCCAGTGGTTAGATGTGATTGGCCTCGAGAAGCCTCAGCGGAAATGGGCCTCATCTCGCCTGGAGGGCAAAACCTCCTGGATTTTCTCGAGTTGCGGCAGGTGCTCTCGACTTACGACGGGGACCTCAGGGACCCGCTCTGGTGGCCTCAGGAAAGGCCAGTCCCCATGCGAGTTCCTCGGGGGCGTCTCGGGATTCCTCTCCCGTCGATGCCGGGGCCTAAGACCTTGTGTGGAGTCGGGGCCGGAACCTGAGGATTCCTCTCCAGTGCTGACATGGATCTTGGGGTATTTCTCGAGTCTCCCCAGGGGAGTCAGTCCTCGTCTCGAATGCGGGCATGCACTTGCGCTTTCCTCCAGAGCGGTAGCAGCAGTGTCACGCAGTCCGCCGCGTGGATCAAAGGATCTATGGTTTTCCCTCGAGTCTTTCCCACGAGACTTTCTCACGAGGCTTTCCCACAGGGCTGTCCCACGTGCACACGTGGTGGGAGTCGATCCTCGGCTTGAACGTCAAGGCAGTGCAGGGAAAACAGGTTCCTCTGGAATGGACTGACACATCTGGGGGACTCTTGGAATGGTGGCATGACCCTGGAGTTCCTCTCGCCTTTCCTGTGGAGAGCGCCTCCTCTTGAGATGCGACGGGAACGCCGGGAATTCTTTCCCTACGAAACAGGGAAAGGATCCCTCATCTCGAGCTAGGAGGCGGAAACGGGGTTCCCCTGGATGTGTGCGGGACACCACGTGCTTCCTCTCGAGTGGAGACGGGTATGTCGGGGAACTTCTTGAGTTGCAGCAAGGGTGTGAAGGACCCTTTGGAAGTTCCAGTGGTTAGACGTGATTGGCCTCGAGAAGCCTCAGCGGAAATGGGCCTCATCTCGCCTGGAGGGCCAAACCTCCTGGATTTTCTCGAGTTGCGGCAGGTGCTCTCGACTTACGACGGGGACCTCAGGGACCCGCTCTGGTGGCCTCAGGAAAGGCCAGTCCCCATGCGAGTTCCTCGGGGGCGTCTCGGGATTCCTCTCCCGTCGATGCCGGGGCCTAAGACCTTGTGTGGAGTCGGGGCCGGAACCTGAGGATTCCTCTCCAGTGCTGACATGGATCTTGGGGTATTTCTGGAGTCTCCCCAGGGGAGTCAGTCCTCGTCTCGAATGCGGGCATGCACTTGCGCTTTCCTCCAGAGCGGTAGCAGCAGTGTCACGCAGTCCGCCGCGTGGATCAAAGGATCTATGGTTTTCCCTCGAGTCTTTCCCACGAGGCTTTCCCACGAGGCTTTCCCACAGGGCTGTCCCACGTGCACACGAGGTGGGAGTCGATCCTCGGCTTGAACGTCAAGGCAGTGCAGGGAAAACAGGTTCCTCTGGAATGGACTGACACATCTGGGGGACTCTTGGAATGGTGGCACGACCCTGGAGTTCCTCTCGCCTTATCTGTGGAGAGCGCCTCCTCTTGAGATGCGACGGGAACGCCGGGAATTCTTTCCCTACGAAACAGGGAAAGGATCCCTCATCTCGAGCTAGGAGGCGGAAACGGGGCTCCCCTGGATGTGTGCGGGACCCCACGTGCTTCCTGTCGAGTGGAGACGGGTATGTCGGGGAACTTCTTGAGTTGCAGCAAGGGTGTGAAGGACCCTTTGGAAGTTCCAGTGGTTAGATGTGATTGGCCTCGAGAAGCCTCAGCGGAAATGGGCCTCATCTCGCCTGGAGGGCAAAACCTCCTGGATTTTCTCGAGTTGCGGCAGGTGCTCTCGACTTACGACGGGGACCTCAGGGAACCGCTCTGGTGGCCTCAGGAAAAGCCAGTCCCCTGCGAGTTCCTCGGGGGCGTCTCGGGATTCCTCTCCCGTCGATGCCTGGGCCTAAGACCTTGTGTGAAGTCGGGGCCGGAACCTGAGGATTCCTCTTCAGTGCTTACATGGATCTTGGGGTACTTCTGGAGTCTCCCCAGGGGAGTCAGTCCTCGTCTCGAATGCGGGCATGCACTTGCACTTTCCTCCAGAGCGGTAGCAGCAGTGTCACGCAGTCCGCCGCGTGGATCAAAGGATCTATGGTTTTCCCTCGAGTCTTTCCCACGAGGCTTTCCCACGAGGCTTTCCCACAGGGCTGTCCCACGTGCACACGTGGTGGGAGTCGATCCTCGGCTTGAACGTCAAGGCAGTGCAGGGAAAACAGGTTCCTCTGGAATGGACTGACACATCTGGGGGACTCTTGGAATGGTGGCACGACCCTGGAGTTCCTCTCGCCTTTCCTGTGGAGAGCGCCTCCTCTTGAGATGCGACTGGAACGCTGGGAATTCTTTCCCTACGAAACAGGGAAAGGATCCCTCATCTCGAGCTAGGAGGCGGAAACGGGGCTCCCCTGGATGTGTGCGGGACCCCACGTGCTTCCTCTCGAGTGGAGACGGGTATGTCGGGGAACTTCTTGAGTTGCAGCAAGGGTGTGAAGGACCCTTTGGAAGTTCCAGTGGTTAGATGTGATTGGCCTCGAGAAGCCTCAGCGGAAATGGGCCTCATCTCGCCTGGAGGGCAAAACCTCCTGGATTTTCTCGAGTTGCGGCAGGTGCTCTCGACTTACGACGGGGACCTCAGGGACCCGCTCTGGTGGCCTCAGGAAAGGCCAGTCCCCATGCGAGTTCCTCGGGGGATTCTCGGGATTCCTCTCCCGTCGATGCCGGGGCCTAAGACCTTGTGTGGAGTCGGGGCCGGAACCTGAGGATTCCTCTCCAGTGCTGACATGGATCTTGGGGTACTTCTGGAGTCTCCCCAGGGGAGTCAGTCCTCGTCTCGAATGCGGGCATGCACTTGCACTTTCCTCCAGAGCGGTAGCAGCAGTGTCACGCAGTCCGCCGCGTGGATCAAAGGATCTATGGTTTTCCCTCGAGTCTTTCCCACGAGGCTTTCCCACGAGGCTTTCCCACAGGGCTGTCCCACGTGCACACGTGGTGGGAGTCGATCCTCGGCTTGAACGTCAAGGCAGTGCAGGGAAAACAGGTTCCTCTGGAATGGACTGACACATCTGGGGGACTCTTGGAATGGTGGCACGACCCTGGAGTTCCTCTCGCCTTTCCTGTGGAGAGCGCCTCCTCTTGAGATGCGACGGGAACGCCGGGAATTCTTTCCCTACGAAACAGGGAAAGGATCCCTCATCTCGAGCTAGGAGGCAGAAACGGGGCTCCCCTGGATGTGTGCGGGACACCACGTGCTTCCTCTCGAGTGCATACGGGTATGTCGGGGAACTTCTTGAGTTGCAGCAAGGGTGTGAAGGACCCTTTGGACGTTCCAGTGGTTAGATGTGATTGGCCTCGAGAAGCCTCAGCGGAAATGGGCCTCATCTCGCCTGGAGGGCAAAACCTCCTGGATTTTCTCGAGTTGCGGCAGGTGCTCTCGACTTACGACGGGGACCTCAGGGACCCGCTCTGGTGGCCTCAGGAAAGGCCAGTCCCCATGCGAGTTCCTCGGGGGCGTCTCGGGATTCCTCTCCCGTCGATGCCGGGGCCTAAGACCTTGTGTGGAGTCGGGGCCGGAACCTGAGGATTCCTCTCCAGTGCTGACATGGATCTTGGGGTACTTCTGGAGTCTCCCCAGGGGAGTCAGTCCTCGTCTCGAATGCGGGCATGCACTTGCGCTTTCCTCCAGAGCGGTAGCAGCAGTTTCACGCAGTCCGCGTTGTGGATCAAAGGATCTATGGTTTTCCCTCGAGTCTTTCCCACGAGACTTTCCCACGAGGCTTTCCCACAGGGCTGTCCCACGTGCACACGTGGTGGGAGTCGATCCTCGGCTTGAACGTCAAGGCAGTGCAGGGAAAACAGGTTCCTCTTGAATGGACTGACACATCTGGGGGACTCTTGGAATGGTGGCACGACCCTGGAGTTCCTCTCGCCTTTCCTGTGGAGAGCGCCTCCTCTTGAGATGCGACGGGAACGCCGGGAATTCTTTCCCTACGAAACAGGGAAAGGATCCCTCATCTCGAGCTAGGAGGCCGAAACGGGGCTCCCCTGGATGTGTGCGGGACACCACGTGCTTTCTCTCGAGTGGAGACGGGTATGTCGGGGAACTTCTTGAGTTGCAGCAAGGGTGTGAAGGACCCTTTGGAAGTTCCAGTGGTTAGACGTGATTAGCCTTGAGAAGCCTCAGCGGAAATGGGCCTCATCTCGCCTGGAGGGCAAAACCTCCTGGATTTTCTCGAGTTGCGGCAGGTGCTCTCGACTTACGACGGGGACCTCAGGGACCCGCTCTGGTGGCCTCAGGAAAGGCCAGTCCCCATGCGAGTTCCTCGGGGGCATCTGGGGATTCCTCTCCCGTCGATGCCAGGACCTAAGTCCTTGTGTGGAGTCGGGGCCGGAACTTGAGGATTCCTCTCCAGTGCTGACATCGATCTTGGGGTACTTCTGGAGTCTCCCCAGGGGAGTCAGTCCTCGTCTCGAATGCGGGCATGCACTTGCGCTTTCCTCCAGAGCGGTAGCAGCAGTGTCACGCAGTCTGCCGCATGGATCAAAGGATCTATGGTTTTCCCTCGAGTCTTTCCCACGAGGCTTTCACACGAGGCTTTCCCACAGGGCTGTCCCACGTGCACACGTGGTGGGAGTCGATCCTCGGCTTGAACGTCAAGGCAGAGCAGGGAAAACAGGTTCCTCTGGAATGGACTGACACATCTGGGGGACTCTTGGAATGGTGGCACGACCCTGGAGTTCCTCTCGCCTTTCCTGTGGAGAGCGCCTCCTCTTGAAATGCGACGGGAACGCCGGGAATTCTTTCCCTACGAAACAGGGAAAGGATCCCTCATCTCGAGCTAGGAGGCGGAAACGGGGCCCCCTGGATGTGTGCGGGACCCCACGTGCTTCCTCTCGAGTGCAGACGGGTATGTCGGGGAACTTCTTGAGTTGCAGCAAGGGTGTGAAGGACCCTTTGGAAGTTCCAGTGTTTAGACGTGATTAGCCTCGAGAAGCCTCAGCGGAAATGGGCCTCATCTCGCCTGGAGGGCAAAACCTCCTGGATTTTCTCGAGTTGCGGCAGGTGTTCTCGACTTACGACGGGGACCTCAGGGAACCGCTCTGGTGGCCTCAGGAAAGGCCAGTCCCCATGCGAGTTCCTCGGGGGCCTCTCGGGATTCCTCTCCCATCGATGCCGGGGCCTAAGACCTTGTGTGGAGTCGGGGCCGGAACCTGAGGATTCCTCTCCAGTGCTGACATAGATCTTGGGGTACTTCTGGAGTCTCCCCAGGGGAGTCAGTCCTCGTCTCGAAAGCGGGCATGCACTTGCACTTTCTTCCAGAGCGGTAGCAGCAGTGTCACGCAGTCCGCCGCGTGGATCAAAGGATCTATGGTTTTCCCTCGAGTCTTTCCCACGAGGCTTTCCCACGAGGCTTTCCCACAGGGCTGTCCCACGTGCACACGTGGTGGGAGTCGATCCTCGGCTTGAACGTCAAGGCAGTGCAGGGAAAACAGGTTCCTCTGGAATGGACTGACACATCTGGGGGACTCTTGGAATGGTGTCTCGACCCTGGAGTTCCTCTCGCCTTTCCTGTGGAGAGCGCCTCCTCTTGAGATGCGACGGGAACGCCGGGAATTCTTTCCCTACGAAACAGGGAAAGGATCCCTCATCTCGAGCTAGGAGGCGGAAACCGGGCTCCCCTGGATGTGTGCGGGACCCCACGTGCTTCCCCTCGAGTGGAGACGGGTATGTCGGGGAACTTCTTGAGTTGCAGCAATGGTGTGAAGGACCCTTTGGAAGTTCCAGTGGTTAGATGTGATTGTCCTCGAGAAGCCTCAGCGGAAATGGGCCTCATCTCGCCTGGAGGGCAAAACCTCCTGGATTTTCTCGAGTTGCGGCAGGTGCTCTCGACTTACGACGGGGACCTCAGGGAACCGCTCTGGTGGCCTCAGGAAAGGCCAGTCCCCATGCGAGTTCCTCGGGGGCGTCTCGGTATTCCTCTCCCATCGATGCCGGGGCCTAAGACCTTGTGTGGAGTCGGGGCCGGAACCTGAGGATTCCTCTCCAGTGCTGACATGGATCTTGGGGTACTTCTGGAGTCTCCCCAGGGGAGTCAGTCCTCGTCTCGAATGCGGGCATGCACTTGCGCTTTCCTCCAGAGCGGTAGCAGCAGTGTCACGCAGTCCGCCGCGTGGATCAAAGGATCTATGGTTTTCCCTCGAGTCTTTCCCACGAGGCTTTCCCACGAGGCTTTCCCACAGGGCTGTCCCACGTGCACACGGGGTGGGAGTCGATCCTCGGCTTGAACGTCAAGGCAGTGCAGGGAAAACAGGTTCCTCTGGAATGGACTGACACATCTGGGGGACTCTTGGAATGGTGTCACTACCCTGGAGTTCTTCTCGCCTTTCCTGTGGAGAGCGCCTCCTCTTGAGATGCGATGGGAATGCCGGGAATTCTTTCCCTACGAAACAGGGAAAGGATCCCTCATCTCGAGCTTGGAGGCGGAAACGGGGCTCGCCTGGATGTGTGCGGGACCCCACGAGCTTACTCTCGAGTGGAGACGGGTATGTCGGGGAACTTCTTGAGTTGCAGCAATGGTGTGAAGGACCCTTTGGAAGTTCCAGTGGTTAGATGTGATTGGCCTCGAGATGCCTCAGCGGAAATGGGCCTCATCTCGCCTGGAGGGCAAAACCTCCTGGATTTTCTCGAGTTGCGGCAGGTGCTCTCGACTTACGACGGGGACCTCAGGGACCCGCTCTGGTGGCCTCAGGAAAGGCCAGTCCCCATGCGAGTTCCTCGGGGGCGTCTCGGGATTCCTCTCCCGTCGATGCCGGGGCCTAAGACCTTGTGTGGAGTCGGGGCCGAAACCTGAGGATTCCTCTCCAGTGCTGACATGGATCTTGGGGTACTTCTGGAGTCTCCCCAGGGGAGTCAGTCCTCGTCTCGAATGCGGGCATGCACTTGAGCTTTCCTCCAGAGCGGTAGAAGCAGTGTCACGCAGTCCGCCGCGTGGATCAAAGAATCTATGGTTTTCCCTCGATTCTTTCCCACGAGGCTTTCCCACGAGGCTTTCCCACAGGGCTGTCCCACGTGCACACGTGGTGGGAGTCGATCCTCGGCTTGAACGTCAAGGCAGTGCAGGGAAAACAGGTTCCTCTGGAATGGACTGACACATCTGGGGGACTCTTGGAATGGTGGCACGACCCTGGAGTTCCTCTCGCCTTTCCTGTGGAGAGCGCCTCCTCTTGAGATGCGACGGGAACGCCGGGAATTCTTTCCCTACGAAACAGGGAAAGGATCCCTCATCTCGAGCTAGGAGGCGGAAACGGGGCTCCCCTGGATGTGTGCGGGACCCCACGTGCTTCCTCTCGAGTGCAGACGGGTATGTCGGGGAACTTCTTGAGTTGCAGCAAGGGTGTGAAGGACCCTTTGGAAGTTCCAGTGTTTAGACGTGATTAGCCTCGAGAAGCCTCAGCGGACATGGGCCTCATCTCGCCTGGAGGGCAAAACCTCCTGGATTTTCTCGAGTTGCGGCAGGTGCTCTCGACTTACGACGGGGACCTCAGGGACCTGCTCTGGTGGCCTCAGGAAAGGCCAGTCCCCATGCGAGTTCCTCGGGGGCCTCTCGGGATTCCTCTCCCGTCGATGCCGGGGCCTAAGACCTTGTGTGGAGTCGGGGCCGGAACCTGAGGATTCCTCTCCAGTGCTGACATGGATCTTGGGGTCCTTCTGGAGTCTCCCCAGGGGAGTCAGTCCTCGTCTCGAATGCGGGCATGCACTTGCGCTTTCCTCCAGAGCGGTAGCAGCAGTGTCACGCAGTCCGCCGCGTGGATCAAAGGATCTATGGTTTTCCCTCGAGTCTTTCCCACGAGGCTTTCCCACGAGGCTTTCCCACAGGGCTGTCCCACGTGCACACGTGGTGGGAGTCGATCCTCGGCTTGAACGTCAAGGCAGTGCAGGGAAAACAGGTTCCTCTGGAATGGACTGACACATCTGGGGGACTCTTGGAATGGTGGCATGACCCTGGAGTTCCTCTCGCCTTTCCTGTGGAGAGCGCCTCCTCTTGAGATGCGACGGGAACGCCGGGAATTCTTTCCCTACGAAACAGGGAAAGGATCCCTCATCTCGAGCTAGGAGGCGGAAACGGGGCACCCCTGGATGTGTGCGGGACCCCACGTGCTTCCCCTCGAGTGGAGACGGGTATGTCGGGGAACTTCTTGAGTTGCATCAATGGTGTTAAAGACCCTTTGGAAGTTCCAGTGGTTAGATGTGATTGGCCTCGAGAAGCCTCAGCTGAAATGGGCCTCATCTCGCCTGGAGGGCAAAACCTCCTGGATTTTCTCGAGTTGCGGCAGGTGCTCTCGACTTACGACGGGGACCTCAGGGAACCGCTCTGGTGGCCTCAGGAAAGGCCAGTCCCCATGCGAGTTCCTCGGGGGCCTCTCGGGATTCCTCTCCCATCGATGCCGGGGCCTAAGACCTTGTGTGGAGTCGGGGCCGGAACCTGAGGATTCCTCTCCAGTGCTGACATAGATCTTGGGGTACTTCTGGAGTCTCCCCAGGGGAGTCAGTCCTCGTCTCGAAAGCGGGCATGCACTTGCACTTTCTTCCAGAGCGGTAGCAGCAGTGTCACGCAGTCCGCCGCGTGGATCAAAGGATCTATGGTTTTCCCTCGAGTCTTTCCCACGAGGCTTTCACACGAGGCTTTCCCACAGGGCTGTCCCACGTGCACACGTGGTGGGAGTCGATCCTCGGCTTGAACGTCAAGGCAGTGCAGGGAAAACAGGTTCCTCTGGAATGGACTGACACATCTGGGGGACTCTTGGAATGGTGGCACGACCCTGGAGTTCCTCTCGCCTTTCCTGTGGTGAGTGCCTCCTCTTGAGATGCGACGGGAACGCCGGGAATTCTTTCCCTACGAAACAGGGAAAGGATCCCTCATCTCGAGCTAGGAGGCGGAAACGGGGCTCCCCTGGATGTGTGCGGGACACCACGTGCTTCCTCTCGAGTGGAGACGGGTATGTCGGGGAACTTCTTGAGTTGCAACAAGGGTGTGAAGGACCCTTTGGAATTTCCAGTGGTTAGACGTGATTGGCCTCGAGAAGCCTCAGCGGAAATGGGCCTCATCTCGCCTGGAGGGCAAAACCTCCTGGATTTTCTCGAGTTGCGGCAGGTGCTCTCGACTTACGACGGGGACCTCATGGACCCGCTCTGGTGGCCTCAGGAAAGGCCAGTCCCCATGCGAGTTCCTCGGGTGCCTCTCGGGATTTCTCTCCCCTCGATGCCGGGGCCTAAGACCTTGTGTGGAGTCAGGGCCGGAACCTGAGGATTCCTCTCCAGTGCTGACATGGATCTTGGGGTACTTCTGGAGTCTCCCCAGGGGAGTCAGTCCTCGTCTCGAATGCGGGCATGCACTTGCGCTTTCCTCCAGAGCGGTAGCAGCAGTGTCACGCAGTCCGCCGCGTGGATCAAAGGATCTATGGTTTTCCCTCGAGTCTTTCCCACGAGGCATTCCCACGAGGCTTTCCCACAGGGCTGTCCCACGTGCACACGTGGTGGGAGTCGATCCTCGGCTTGAACGTCAAGGCAGTGCAGGGAAAACAGGTTCCTCTGGAATGGACTGACACATCTGGGGGACTCTTGGAATGGTGTCTCGACCCTGGAGTTCCTCTCGCCTTTCCTGTGGAGAGCGCCTCCTCTTGAGATGCGACGGGAACGCCGGGAATTCTTTCCCTACGAAACAGGGAAAGGATCCCTCATCTCGAGCTAGGAGGCGGAAACCGGGCTCCCCTGGATGTGTGCGGGACCCCACGTGCTTCCCCTCGAGTGGAGACGGGTATGTCGGGGAACTTCTTGAGTTGCAGCAATGGTGTGAAGGACCCTTTGGAAGTTCCAGTGGTTAGATGTGATTGTCCTCGAGAAGCCTCAGCGGAAATGGGCCTCATCTCGCCTGGAGGGCAAAACCTCCTGGATTTTCTCGAGTTGCGGCAGGTGCTCTCGACTTACGACGGGGACCTCAGGGAACCGCTCTGGTGGCCTCAGGAAAGGCCAGTCCCCATGCGAGTTCCTCGGGGGCGTCTCGGTATTCCTCTCCCATCGATGCCGGGGCCTAAGACCTTGTGTGGAGTCGGGGCCGGAACCTGAGGATTCCTCTCCAGTGCTGACATGGATCTTGGGGTACTTCTGGAGTCTCCCCAGGGGAGTCAGTCCTCGTCTCGAATGCGGGTATGCACTTGCGCTTTCCTCCAGAGCGGTAGCAGCAGTGTCACGCAGTCCGCCGCGTGGATCAAAGGATCTATGGTTTTCCCTCGAGTCTTTCCCACGAGGCTTTCCCACGAGGCTTTCCCACAGGGCTGTCCCACGTGCACACGGGGTGGGAGTCGATCCTCGGCTTGAACGTCAAGGCAGTGCAGGGAAAACAGTTTCCTCTGGAATGGACTGACACATCTGGGGGACTCTTGGAATGGTGTCACTACCCTGGAGTTCTTCTCGCCTTTCCTGTGGAGAGCGCCTCCTCTTGAGATGCGATGGGAATGCCGGGAATTCTTTCCCTACGAAACAGGGAAAGGATCCCTCATCTCGAGCTTGGAGGCGGAAACGGGGCTCGCCTGGATGTGTGCGGGACCCCACGAGCTTACTCTCGAGTGGAGACGGGTATGTCGGGGAACTTCTTGAGTTGCAGCAATGGTGTGAAGGACCCTTTGGAAGTTCCAGTGGTTAGATGTGATTGGCCTCGAGATGCCTCAGCGGAAATGGGCGTCATCTCGCCTGGAGGGCAAAACCTCCTGGATTTTCTCGAGTTGCGGCAGGTGCTCTCGACTTACGACGGGGACCTCAGGGACCCGCTCTGGTGGCCTCAGGAAAGGCCAGTCCCCATGCGAGTTCCTCGGGGGCGTCTCGGGATTCCTCTCCCGTCGATGCCGGGGCCTAAGACCTTGTGTGGAGTCGGGGCCGAAACCTGAGGATTCCTCTCCAGTGCTGACATGGATCTTGGGGTACTTCTGGAGTCTCCCCAGGGGAGTCAGTCCTCGTCTCGAATGCGGGCATGCACTTGAGCTTTCCTCCAGAGCGGTAGCAGCAGTGTCACGCAGTCCGCCGCGTGGATCAAAGAATCTATGGTTTTCCCTCGATTCTTTCCCACGAGGCTTTCCCACGAGGCTTTCCCACAGGGCTGTCCCACGTGCACACGTGGTGGGAGTCGATCCTCGGCTTGAACGTCAAGGCAGTGCAGGGAAAACAGGTTCCTCTGGAATGGACTGACACATCTGGGGGACTCTTGGAATGGTGGCACGACCCTGGAGTTCCTCTTGCCTTTCCTGTGGAGAGCGCCTCCTCTTGAGATGCGACGGGAACGCCGGGAATTCTTTCCCTACGAAACAGGGAAAGGATCCCTCATCTCGAGCTAGGAGGCGGAAACGGGGCTCCCCTGGATGTGTGCGGGACCCCACGTGCTTCCTCTCGAGTGCAGACGGGTATGTCGGGGAACTTCTTGAGTTGCAGCAAGGGTGTGAAGGACCCTTTGGAAGTTCCAGTGTTTAGACGTGATTAGCCTCGAGAAGCCTCAGCGGACATGGGCCTCATCTCGCCTGGAGGGCAAAACCTCCTGGATTTTCTCGAGTTGCGGCAGGTGCTCTCGACTTACGACGGGGACCTCAGGGACCTGCTCTGGTGGCCTCAGGAAAGGCCAGTCCCCATGCGAGTTCCTCGGGGGCCTCTCGGGATTCCTCTCCCGTCGATGCCGCGGCCTAAGACCTTGTGTGGAGTCGGGGCCGGAACCTGAGGATTCCTCTCCAGTGCTGACATGGATCTTGGGGTCCTTCTGGAGTCTCCCCAGGGGAGTCAGTCCTCGTCTCGAATGCGGGCATGCACTTGCGCTTTCCTCCAGAGCGGTAGCAGCAGTGTCACGCAGTCCGCCGCGTGGATCAAAGGATCTATGGTTTTCCCTCGAGTCTTTCCCACGAGGCTTTCCCACGAGGCTTTCCCACAGGGCTGTCCCACGTGCACACGTGGTGGGAGTCGATCCTCGGCTTGAACGTCAAGGCAATGCAGGGAAAACAGGTTCCTCTGGAATGGACTGACACATCTGGGGGACTCTTGGAATGGTGGCACGACCCTGGAGTTCCTCTCGCCTTTCCTGTGGAGAGCGCCTCCTCTTGAGATGCGACGGGAACGCCGGGAATTCTTTCCCTACGAAACAGGGAAAGGATCCCTCATCTCGAGCTAGGAGGCGGAAACGGGGCTCCCCTGGATGTGTGCGGGACCCCACGTGCTTCCTCTCGAGTGCAGACGGGTATGTCGGGGAACTTCTTGAGTTGCAGCAAGGGTGTGAAGGACCCTTTGGAAGTTCCAGTGTTTAGACGTGATTAGCCTCGAGAAGCCTCAGCGGAAATGGGCCTCATCTCGCCTGGAGGGCAAAACCTCCTGGATTTTCTCGAGTTGCGGCAGGTGCTCTCGACTTACGACGGGGACCTCAGGGACCTGCTCTGGTGGCCTCAGGAAAGGCCAGTCCCCATGCGAGTTCTTCGGGGGCCTCTCGGGATTCCTCTCCCGTCGATGCCGCGGCCTAAGACCTTGTGTGGAGTCGGGGCCGGAACCTGAGGATTCCTCTCCAGTGCTGACATGGATCTTGGGGTCCTTCTGGAGTCTCCCCAGGGGAGTCAGTCCTCGTCTCGAATGCGGGCATGCACTTGCGCTTTCCTCCAGAGCGGTAGCAGCAGTGTCACGCAGTCCGCCGCGTGGATCAAAGGATCTATGGTTTTCCCTCGAGTCTTTCCCACGAGGCTTTCCCACGAGGCTTTCCCACAGGGCTGTCGCACGTGCACACGTGGTGGGAGTCGATCCTCGGCTTGAACGTCAAGGCAGTGCAGGGAAAACAGGTTCCTCTGGAATGGACTGACACATCTGGGGGACTCTTGGAATGGTGGCATGACCCTGGAGTTCCTCTCGCCTTTCCTGTGGAGAGCGCCTCCTCTTGAGATGCGACGGGAACGCCGGGAATTCTTTCCCTACGAAACAGGAAAAGAATCCTTCATCTCGAGCTAGGAGGCGGAAACGGGGCTCCCCTGGATGTGTGCGGGACACCACGTGCTTCCTCTCGAGTGGAGACGGGTATGTCGGGGAACTTCTTGAGTTGCAGCAAGGGTGTGAAGGACCCTTTGGAAGTTCCAGTGGTTAGATGTGATTGGCCTCGAGAAGCCTCAGCGGAAATGGGCCTCATCTCGCCTGGAGGGCAAAACCTCCTGGATTTTCTCGAGTTGCGGCAGGTGCTCTCGACTTACGACGGGGACCTCAGGGACCCGCTCTGGTGGCCTCAGGAAAGGCCAGTCCCCATGCGAGTTCCTCGGGGGCCTCTCGGGATTCCTCTCCCGTCGATGCCGGGGCCTAAGACCTTGTGTGGAGTCGGGGACGGAACCTGAGGATTCCTCTCCAGTGCTGACATGGATCTTGGGGTACTTCTGGAGTCTCCCCAGGGGAGTCAGTCCTCGTCTCGAATGCGGGCATGCACTTGCGCTTTCCTCCAGAGCGGTAGCAGCAGTGTCACGCAGTCCGCCGCGTGGATCAAAGGATCTATGGTTTTCCCTCGAGTCTTTCCCACGAGGCTTTCCCACGAGGCTTTCCCACAGGGCTGTCCCACGTGCACACGTGGTGGGAGTCGATCCTCGGCTTGAACGTCAAGTCAGTGCAGGGAAAAAAGGTTCCTCTGGAATGGACTGACACATCTGGGGGACTCTTGGAATGGTGGCACGACCCTGGAGTTCTTCTCGCCTTTCCTGTGGAGAGCGCCTCCTCTTGAGATGCGACGGGAACGCCGGGAATTCTTTCCCTACGAAACAGGGAAAGGATCCCTCATCTCGAGCTAGGAGGCGGAAACCGGGCTCCCCTGGATGTGTGCGGGACCCCACGTGCTTCCCCTCGAGTGGAGACGGGTATGTCGGGGAACTTCTTGAGTTGCAGCAATGGTGTGAAGGACCCTTTGGAAGTTCCAGTGGTTAGATGTGATTGTCCTCGAGAAGCCTCAGCGGAAATGGGCCTCATCTCGCCTGGAGGGCAAAACCTCCTGGATTTTCTCGAGTTGCGGCAGGTGCTCTCGACTTACGACGGGGACCTCAGGGAACCGCTCTGGTGGCCTCAGGAAAGGCCAGTCCCCATGCGAGTTCCTCTGGGGATTCCTCTCCCGTCGATGCCGGGGCCTAAGACCTTGTGTGGAGTCGGGGCCGGAACCTGAGGATTCCTCTCCAGTGCTGACATGGATCTTGGGGTACTTCTGGAGTCTCCCCAGGGGAGTCAGTCCTCGTCTCGAATGCGGGCATGCACTTGCGCTTTCCTCCAGAGCGGTAGCAGCAGTGTCACGCAGTCCGCCGCGTGGATCAAAGGATCTATGGTTTTCCCTCGAGTCTTTCCCACGAAGCTTTCCCACGAGGCTTTCCCACAGGGCTGTCCCACGTGCACACGGGGTGGGAGTCGATCCTCGGCTTGAACGTCAAGGCAGTGCAGGGAAAACAGGTTCCTCTGGAATGGACTGACACATCTGGGGGACTCTTGGAATGGTGTCACGACCCTGGAGTTCCTCTCGCCTTTCCTGTGGAGAGCGCCTCCTCTTGAGATGCGATGGGAATGCCGGGAATTCTTTCCCTACGAAACAGGGAAAGGATCCCTCATCTCGAGCTTGGAGACGGAAACGGGTCTCGCCTGGATGTGTGCGGGACCCCACGTGCTTCCTCTCGAGTGGAGACCGGTATGTCGGGGAACTTCTTGAGTTGCAGCAATGGTGTGAAGGACCCTTTGGAAGTTCCAGTGTTTAGACGTGATTAGCCTCGAGAAGCCTCAGCGGAAATGGGCCTCATCTCGCCTGGAGGGCAAAACCTCCTGGATTTTCTCGAGTTGCGGCAGGTGCTCTCGACTTACGACGGGGACCTCAGGGACCCGCTCTGGTGGCCTCAGGAAAGGCCAGTCCCCATGCGAGTTCCTCGGGGGCCTCTCGGGATTCCTCTCCCGTCGATGCCGGGGCCTAAGACCTTGTGTGGTGTCGGGGCCGGAACCTGAGGATACCTCTCCAGTGCTGACATGGATCTTGGGGTCCTTCTGGAGTCTCCCCAGGGGAGTCAGTCCTCGTCTCCAATGCGGGCATGCACTTGCGCTTTCCTCCAGAGCGGTAGCAGCAGTGTCACGCAGTCCGCCGCGTGGATCAAAGGATCTATGGTTTTCCCTCGAGTCTTTCCCACGAGGCTTTCCCTCGAGGCTTTCCCACAGGGCTGTCCCACGTGCACACGTGGTGGGAGTCGATCCTCGGCTTGAACGTCAAGGCAGTGCAGGGAAAACAGGTTCCTCTGGAATGGACTGACACATCTGGGGGACTCTTGGAATGGTGGCACGACCCTTCAGTTCCTCTCGCCTTTCCTGTGGAGAGCGCCTCCTCTTGAGATGCGACGGGAACGCCGGGAATTCTTTCCCTACGAACCAGGGAAAGGATCCTTCATCTCGAGCTAGGAGGCGGAAACGGGGCTCCCCTGGATGTGTGCGGGACACCACGTGCTTCCTCTCGAGTGGAGACGGTTATGTCGGGGAACTTCTTGAGTTGCAGCAAGGGTGTGAAGGACCCTTTGGAAGTTCCAGTGGTTAGACGTGATTGGCCTCGAGAAGCCTCAGCGGAAATGGGCCTCATCTCGCCTGGAGGGCAAAACCTCCTGGATTTTCTCGAGTTGCGGCAGGTGCTCTCGACTTACGACGGGGACCTCAGGGACCCGCTCTGGTGGCCTCAGGAAAGGCCAGTCCCCATGCGAGTTCCTCGGGGGCCTCTCGGGATTTCTCTCCCGTCGATGCCGGGGCCTAAGACCTTGTGTGGAGTCAGGGCCGGAACCTGAGGATTCCTCTCCAGTGCTGACATGGATCTTGGGGTACTTCTGGAGTCTCCCCAGGGGAGTCAGTCCTCGTCTCGAATGCGGGCATGCACTTGCGCTTTCCTCCAGAGCGGTAGCAGCAGTGTCACGCAGTCCGCCGCGTGGATCAAAGGATGTATGGTTTTCCCTCGAGTCTTTCCCACGAGGCTTTCCCACGAGGCTTTCCCACAGGGCTGTCCCACGTGCACACGTGGTGGGAGTCGATCCTCGGCTTGAACGTCAAGTCAGTGCAGGGAAAACAGGTTCCTCTGGAATGGACTGACACATCTGGGGGTCTCTTGGAATGGTGTCTCGACCCTGGAGTTCCTCTCGCCTTTCCTGTGGAGAGCGCCTCCTCTTGAGATGCGACGGGAACGCCGGGAATTCTTTCCCTACGAAACAGGGAAAGGATCCCTCATCTCGAGCTAGGAGGCGGAAACCGGGCTCCCCTGGATGTGTGGGGGACCCCACGTGGTCCCCTCGAGTGGAGACGGGTATGTCGGGGAACTTCTTGAGTTGCAGCAATGGTGTGAAGGACCCTTTGGAAGTTCCAGTGGTTAGATGTGATTGGCCTCGAGAAGCCTCAGCGGAAATGGGCCTCATCTCGCCTGGAGGGCAAAACCTCCTGGATTTTCTCGAGTTGCGGCAGGTGCTCTCGACTTTCGACGGGGACCTCAGGGAACCGCTCTGGTGGCCTCAGGAAAGGCCAGTCCCCATGCGAGTTCCTCGGGGGCGTCTCGGTATTCCTCTCCCATCGATGCCGGGGCCTAAGACCTTGTGTGGAGTCGGGGCCGGAACCTGAGGATTCCTCTCCAGTGCTGACATGGATCTTGGGGTACTTCTGGAGTCTCCCCAGGGGAGTCAGTCCTCGTCTCGAATGCGGGCATGCACTTGCGCTTTCCTCCAGAGCGGTAGCAGCAGTGTCACGCAGTCCGCCGCGTGGATCAAAGGATCTATGGTTTTCCCTCGAGTCTTTCCCACGAGGCTTTCCCACGAGGCTTTCCCACAGGGCTGTCCCACGTGCACACGGGGTGGGAGTCGATCCTCGGCTTGAACGTCAAGGCAGTGCAGGGAAAACAGGTTCCTCTGGAATGGACTGACACATCTGGGGGACTCTTGGAATGGTGTCACGACCTTGGAGTTCCTCTCGCCTTTCCTGTGGAGAGCGCCTCCTCTTGAGATGCGATGGGAATGCCGGGAATTCTTTCCCTACGAAACAGGGAAAGGATCCCTCATCTCGAGCTTGGAGACGGAAACGGGGCTCGCCTGGATGTGTGCGGGACCCCACGTGCTTCCTCTCGAGTGGAGACCGGTATGTCGGGGAACTTCTTGAGTTGCAGCAATGGTGTGAAGGACCCTTTGGAAGTTCCAGTGTTTAGACGTGATTAGCCTCGAGAAGCCTCAGCGGAAATGGGCCTCATCTCGCCTGGAGGGCAAAACCTCCTGGATTTTCTCGAGTTGCGGCAGGTGCTCTCGACTTACGACGGGGACCTCAGGGACCCGCTCTGGTGGCCTCAGGAAAGGCCAGTCCCCATGCGAGTTCCTCGGGGGCCTCTCGGGATTCCTCTCCCGTCGATGCCGGGGCCTAAGACCTTGTGTGGAGTCGGGGCCGGAACCTGAGGATTCCTCTCCAGTGCTGACATGGATCTTGGGGTCCTTCTGGAGTCTCCCCAGGGGAGTCAGTCCTCGTCTCCAATGCGGGCATGCACTTGCGCTTTCCTCCAGAGCGGTAGCAGCAGTGTCACGCAGTCCGCCGCGTGGATCAAAGGATCTATGGTTTTCCCTCGAGTCTTTCCCACGAGGCTTTCCCTCGAGGCTTTCCCACAGGGCTGTCCCACGTGCACACGTGGTGGGAGTCGATCCTCGGCTTGAACGTCAAGGCAGTGCAGGGAAAACAGGTTCCTCTGGAATGGACTGACACATCTGGGGGACTCTTGGAATGGTGGCATGACCCTGGAGTTCCTCTCGCCTTTCCTGTGGAGAGCGCCTCCTCTTGAGATGCGACGGGAACGCCGGGAATTCTTTCCCTACGAAACAGGAAAAGGATCCTTCATCTCGAGCTAGGAGGCGGAAACGGGGCTCCCCTGGATGTGTGCGGGACACCACGTGCTTCCTCTCGAGTGGAGACGGTTATGTCGGGGAACTTCTTGAGTTGCAGCAAGGGTGTGAAGGACCCTTTGGAAGTTCCAGTGGTTAGACGTGATTGGCCTCGAGAAGCCTCAACGGAAATGGGCCTCATCTCGCCTGGAGGGCAAAACCTCCTGGATTTTCTCGAGTTGCGGCAGGTGCTCTCGACTTACGACGGGGACCTCAGGGACCCGCTCTGGTGGCCTCAGGAAAGGCCAGTCCCCATGCGAGTTCCTCGGGGGCCTCTCGGGATTTCTCTCCCGTCGATGCCGGGGCCTAAGACCTTGTGTGGAGTCAGGGCCGGAACCTGAGGATTCCTCTCCAGTGCTGACATGGATCTTGGGGTACTTCTGGAGTCTCCCCAGGGGAGTCAGTCCTCGTCTCGAATGCGGGCATGCACTTGCGCTTTCCTCCAGAGCGGTAGCAGCAGTGTCACGCAGTCCGCCGCGTGGATCAAAGGATGTATGGTTTTCCCTCGAGTCTTTCCCACGAGGCTTTCCCACGAGGCTTTCCCACAGGGCTGTCCCACGTGCACACGTGGTGGGAGTGGATCCTCGGCTTGAACGTCAAGTCAGTGCAGGGAAAACAGGTTCCTCTGGAATGGACTGACACATCTGGGGGTCTCTTGGAATGGTGTCTCGACCCTGGAGTTCCTCTCGCCTTTCCTGTGGAGAGCGCCTCCTCTTGAGATGCGACGGGAACGCCGGGAATTCTTTCCCTACGAAACAGGGAAAGGATCCCTCATCTCGAGCTAGGAGGCGGAAACCGGGCTCCCCTGGATGTGTGGGGGACCCCACGTGGTCCCCTCGAGTGGAGACGGGTATGTCGGGGAACTTCTTGAGTTGCAGCAATGGTGTGAAGGACCCTTTGGAAGTTCCAGTGGTTAGATGTGATTGTCCTCGAGAAGCCTCAGCGGAAATGGGCCTCATCTCGCCTGGAGGGCAAAACCTCCTGGATTTTCTCGAGTTGCGGCAGGTGCTCTCGACTTACGACGGGGACCTCAGGGAACCGCTCTGGTGGCCTCAGGAAAGGCCAGTCCCCATGCGAGTTCCTCGGGGGCGTCTCGGTATTCCTCTCCCATCGATACCGGGGCCTAAGACCTTGTGTGGAGTCGGGGCCGGAACCTGAGGATTCCTCTCCAGTGCTGACATGGATCTTGGGGGTACTTCTGGAGTCTCCCCAGGGGAGTCAGTCCTCGTCTCGAATGCGGGCATGCACTTGCGCTTTCCTCCAGAGCGGTAGCAGCAGTGTCACGCAGTCCGCCGCGTGGATCAAAGGATCTATGGTTTTCCCTCGAGTCTTTCCCACGAGGCTTTCCCACGAGCCTTTCCCACAGGGCTGTCCCACGTGCACACGGGGTGGGAGTCGATCCTCGGCTTGAACGTCAAGGCAGTGCAGGGAAAACAGGTTCCTCTGGAATGGACTGACACATCTGGGGGACTCTTGGAATGGTGTCACGACCCTGGAGTTCCTCTCGCCTTTCCTGTGGAGAGCGCCTCCTCTTGAGATGCGATGGGAATGCCGGGAATTCTTTCCCTACGAAACAGGGAAAGGATCCCTCATCTCGAGCTTGGAGACGGAAACGGGGCTCGCCTGGATGTGTGCGGGACCCCACGTGCTTCCTCTCGAGTGGAGACCGGTATGTCGGGGAACTTCTTGAGTTGCAGCAATGGTGTGAAGGACCCTTTGGAAGTTCCAGTGTTTAGACGTGATTAGCCTCGAGAAGCCTCAGCGGAAATGGGCCTCATCTCGCCTGGAGGGCAAAACCTCCTGGATTTTCTCGAGTTGCGGCAGGTGCTCTCGACTTACGACGGGGACCTCAGGGACCCGCTCTGGTGGCCTCAGGAAAGGCCAGTCCCCATGCGAGTTCCTCGGGGGCCTCTCGGGATTCCTCTCCCGTCGATGCCGGGGCCTAAGACCTTGTGTGGAGTCGGGGCCGGAACCTGAGGATTCCTCTCCAGTGCTGACATGGATCTTGGGGTCCTTCTGGAGTCTCCCCAGGGGAGTCAGTCCTCGTCTCCAATGCGGGCATGCACTTGCGCTTTCCTCCAGAGCGGTAGCAGCAGTGTCACGCAGTCCGCCGCGTGGATCAAAGGATCTATGGTTTTCCCTCGAGTCTTTCCCACGAGGCTTTCCCACGAGGCTTTCCCACAGGGCTGTCCCACGTGCACACGTGGTGGGAGTCGATCCTCGGCTTGAACGTCAAGGCAGTGCAGGGAAAACAGGTTCCTATGGAATGGACTGACACATCTGGGGGACTCTTGGAATGGTGGCATGACCCTGGAGTTCCTCTCGCCTTTCCTGTGGAGAGCGCCTCCTCTTGAGATGCGACGGGAACGCCGGGAATTCTTTCCCTACGAAACAGGAAAAGGATCCTTCATCTCGAGCTAGGAGGCGGAAACGGGGCTCCCCTGGATGTGTGCGGGACACCACGTGCTTCCTCTCGAGTGGAGTCGGGTATGTCGGGGAACTTCTTGAGTTGCAGCAAGGGTGTGAAGGACACTTTGGAAGTTCCAGTGGTTAGATGTGATTGGCCTCGAGAAGCCTCAGCGGAAATGGGCCTCATCTCGCCTGGAGGGCAAAACCTCCTGGATTTTCTCGAGTTGCGGCAGGTGCTCTCGACTTACGACGGGGACCTCAGGGACCCGCTCTGGTGGCCTCAGGAAAGGCCAGTCCCCATGCGAGTTCCTCGGGGGCGTCTCGGGATTCCTCTCCCGTCGATGCCGGGGCCTAAGACCTTGTGTGGAGTCGGGGCCGGAACCTGAGGATTCCTCTCCAGTGCTGACATGGATCTTGGGGTACTTCTGGAGTCTCCCCAGGGGAGTCAGTCCTCGTCTCGAATGCGGGCATGCACTTGCGCTTTCCTCCAGAGCGGTAGCAGCAGTGTCACGCAGTCCGCCGCGTGGATCAAAGGATCTATGGTTTTCCCTCGAGTCTTTCCCACGAGGCTTTCCCACGAGGCTTTCCCACAGGGCTGTCCCACGTGCACACGTGGTGGGAGTCGATCCTCGGCTTGAACGTCAAGTCAGTGCAGGGAAAACAGGTTCCTCTGGAATGGACTGACACATCTGGGGGACTCTTGGAATGGTGGCACGACCCTGGAGTTCCTCTCGCCTTTCCTGTGGAGAGCGCCTCCTCTTGAGATGCGACGGGAACGCCGGGAATTCTTTCCCTACGAAACAGGGAAAGGATCCCTCATCTCGAGCTATAAGGCGGAAACCGGGCTCCCCTGGATGTGTGCGGGACCCCACGTGCTTCCCCTCGAGTGGAGACGGGTATGTCGGGGAACTTCTTGAGTTGCAGCAATGGTGTGAAGGACCCTTTGGAAGTTTCAGTGGTTAGATGTGATTGTCCTCGAGAAGCCTCAGCGGAAATGGGCCTCATCTCGCCTGGAGGGCAAAACCTCCTGGATTTTCTCGAGTTGCGGCAGGTGCTTTCGACTTACGACGGGGACCTCAGGGAACCGCTCTGGTGGCCTCAGGAAAGGCCAGTCCCCATGCGAGTTCCTCGGGGGCCTCTCGGTATTCCTCTCCCATCGATGCCGGGGCCTAAGACCTTGTGTGGAGTCGGGGCCGGAACCTGAGGATTCCTCTCCAGTGCTGACATGGATCTTGGGGTACTTCTGGAGTCTCCCCAGGGGAGTCAGTCCTCGTCTCGAATGCGGGCATGCACTTGCGCTTTCCTCCAGAGCGGTAGCAGCAGTGTCACGCAGTCCGCCGCGTGGATCAAAGGATGTATGGTTTTCCCTCGAGTCTTTCCCACGAGGCTTTCCCACGAGGCTTTCCCACAGGGCTGTCCCACGTGCACACGGGGTGGGAGTCGATCCTCGGCTTGAACGTCAAGGCAGTGCAGGGAAAACAGGTTCCTCTGGAATGGACTGACACATCTGGGGGACTCTTGGAATGGTGTCACGACCCTGGAGTTCCTCTCGCCTTTCCTGTGGAGAGCGCCTCCTCTTGAGATGCGACGGGAACGCCGGGAATTCTTTCCCTACGAAACAGGAAAAGAATCCTTCATCTCGAGCTAGGAGGCGGAAACGGGGCCCCCCCTGGATGTGTGCGGGACCCCACGTGCTTCCCCTCGAGTGGAGACGGGTATGTCGGGGAACTTCTTGAGTTGCAGCAATGGTGTGAAGGACCCTTTGGAAGTTCCAGTGGTTAGATGTGATTGTCCTCGAGAAGCCTCAGCGGAAATGGGCCTCATCTCGCCTGGAGGGCAAAACCTCCTGGATTTTCTCGAGTTGCGGCAGGTGCTCTCGACTTACGACGGGGACCTTAGGGACCCGCTCTGGTGGCCTCAGGAAAGGCCAGTCCCCATGCGAGTTCCTCGGGGGCCTCTCGGGATTCCTCTCCCGTCGATGCCGGGGCCTAAGACCTTGTGTGGAGTCGGGGCCGGAACCTGAGGATTCCTCTCCAGTGCTGACATGGATCTTGGGGTACTTCTGGAGTTTCCCCAGGGGAGTCAGTCCTCGTCTCGAATGCGGGCATGCACTTGCGCTTTCCTCCAGAGCGGTAGCAGCAGTGTCACGCTGTCCGCCGCGTGGATCAAAGGATCTATGGTTTTCCCTCGAGTCTTTCCCACGAGGCTTTCCCACGAGGCTTTCCCACAGGGCTGTCCCACGTGCACACGTGGTGGGAGTCGATCCTCGGCTTGAACGTCAAGGCAGTGCAGGGAAAACAGGTTCCTCTGGAATGGACTGACACATCTGGGGGACTCTTGGAATGGTGGCATGACCCTGGAGTTCCTCTCGCCTTTCCTGTGGAGAGCGCCTCCTCTTGAGATGCGACGAAAACGCCGGGAATTCTTTCCCTACGAAACAGGGAAAGGATCCCTCATCTCGAGCTATAAGGCGGAAACGGGGCTCCCCTGGATGTGTGCGGGACCCCACGTGCTTCCCCTCGAGTGGAGACGGGTATGTCGGGGAACTTCTTGAGTTGCAGCAATGGTGTGATGACCCTTTGGAAGTTCCAGTGGTTAGATGTGATTGTCCTCGAGAAGCCTCAGCGGAAATGGGCCTCATCTCGCCTGGAGGGCAAAACCTCCTGGATTTTCTCGCGTTGCGGCAGGTGCTCTCGACTTACGACGGGGACCTCAGGGAACCGCTCTGGTGGCCTCAGGAAAGGCCAGTCCCCATGCGAGTTCCTCGGGGGCCTCTCGGTATTCCTCTCCCATCGATGCCGGGGCCTAAGACCTTGTGTGGAGTCGGGGCCGGAACCTGAGGATTCCTCTCCAGTGCTGACATGGATCTTGGGGTACTTCTGGAGTCTCCCCAGGGGAGTCAGTCCTCGTCTCCAATGCGGGCATGCACTTGCGCTTTCCTCCAGAGCGGTAGCAGCAGTGTCACGCAGTCCGCCGCGTGGATCAAAGGATCTATGGTTTTCCCTCGAGTCTTTCCCACGAGGCTTTCCCACGAGGCTTTCCCACAGGGCTGTCCCTCGTGCACACGGGGTGGGAGTCGATCCTCGGCTTGAACGTCAAGGCAGTGCAGGGAAAACAGGTTCCTCTGGAATGGACTGACACATCTGGGGGACTCTTGGCATGGTGGCACGACCCTGGAGTTCCTCTCGCCTTTCCTGTGGAGAGCGCCTCCTCTTGAGATGCGATGGGAATGCCGGGAATTCTTTCCCTACGAAACAGGGAAAGGATCCCTCATCTCGAGCTAGGAGGCGGAAAACGGGCTCCCCTGGATGTGTGCGGGACCCCACGTGCTTCCCCTCGAGTGGAGACGGGTATGTCGGGGAACTTCTTGAGTTGCAGCAATGGTGTGAAGGACCCTTTGGAAGTTCCAGTGTTTAGACGTGATTAGCCTCGAGAAGCCTCAGCGGAAATGGGCCTCATCTCGCCTGGAGGGCAAAACCTCCTGGATTTTCTCGAGTTGAGGCAGGTGCTCTCGACTTACGACGGGGACCTCAGGGACCTGCTCTGGTGGCCTCAGGAAAGGCCAGTCCCCATGCGAGTTCCTCGGGGGCCTCTCGGGATTCCTCTCCCGTCGATGCCGGTGCCTAAGACCTTGTGTGGAGTCGGGGCCGGAACCTGAGGATTCCTCTCCAGTGCTGACATGGATCTTGGGGTCCTTCTGGAGTCTCCCCAGGGGAGTCAGTCCTCGTCTCGAATGCGGGCATGCACTTGCGCTTTCCTCCAGAGCGGTAGCAGCAGTGTCACGCAGTCCGCCGCGTGGATCAAAGGATCTATGGTTTTCCCTCGAGTCTTTCCCACGAGGCTTTCCCACGAGGCTTTCCCACAGGGCTGTCCCACGTGCACACGTGGTGGGAGTCGATCCTCGGCTTGAACGTCAAGGCAGTGCAGGGAAAACAGTTTCCTCTGGAATGGACTGACACATCTGGGGGACTCTTGAAATGGTGGCACGACCCTGGAGTTCCTCTCGCCTTTCCTGTGGAGAGCGCCTCCTCTTGAGATGCGACGGGAACGCCGGGAATTCTTTCCCTACGAAACAGGGAAAGGATCCCTCATCTCGAGCTAGGAGGCGGAAACGGGGCTCCCCTGGATGTGTGCGGGACCCCACGTGCTTCCTCTCGAGTGGAGACGGGTATGTCGGGGAACTTCTTGAGTTGCAGTAAGGGTGTGAAGGACCCTTTGGAAGTTCCAGTGTTTAGACGTGATTAGCCTCGAGAAGCCTCAGCGGAAATGGGCCTCATCTCGCCTGGAGGGCAAAACCTCCTGGATTTTCTCGAGTTGCGGCAGGTGCTCTCGACTTACGACGGGGACCTCAGGGACCCGCTCTGGTGGCCTCAGGAAAGGCCAGTCCCCATGCGAGTTCCTCGGGGGCCTCTCGGGATTCCTCTCCCGTCGATGCCGGGTCCTAAGACCTTGTGTGGAGTCGGGGCCGGAACCTGAGGATTCCTCTCCAGTGCTGACATGGATCTTGGGGTCCTTCTGGAGTCTCCCCAGGGGAGTCAGTCCTCGTCTCGAATGCGGGCATGCACTTGTGCTTTCCTCCAGAGCGGTAGCAGCAGTGTCACGCAGTCCGCCGCGTGGATCAAAGGATCTATGGTTTTCCCTCGAGTCTTTCCCACGAGGCTTTCCCACGAGGCTTTCCCACAGGGCTGTCCCACGTGCACACGTGGTGGGAGTCGATCCTCGGCTTGAACGTCAAGGCAGTGCAGGGAAAACAGGTTCCTCTGGAATGGACTGACACATCTGGGGGACTCTTGGAATGGTGGCATGACCCTGGAGTTCCTCTCGCCTTTCCTGTGGAGAGCGCCTCCTCTTGAGATGCGACGGGAACGCCAGGAATTCTTTCCCTACGAAACAGGAAAAGGATCCTTCATCTCGAGCTAGGAGGCGGAAACGGGGCTCCCCTGGATGTGTGCGGGACACCACGTGCTTCCTCTCGAGTGGAGACGGGTATGTCGGGGAACTTCTTGAGTTGCAGCAAGGGTGTGAAGGACCCTTTGGAAGTTCCAGTGGTTAGAAGTGATTGGCCTCGAGAAGCCTCAGCGGAAATGGGCCTCATCTCGCCTGGAGGGCAAAACCTCCTGGATTTTCTCGAGTTGCGGCAGGTGCTCTCGACTTACGACGGGGACCTCAGGGACCCGCTCTGGTGGCCTCAGGAAAGGCCAGTCCCCATGCGAGTTCCTCGGGGGCCTCTCGGGATTCCTCTCCCGTTGATGCCGGGGCCTAAGACCTTGTGTGGAGTCGGGGCCGGAACCTGAGGATTCCTCTCCAGTGCTGACATGGATCTTGGGGTACTTCTGGAGTCTCCCCAGGGGAGTCAGTCCTCGTCTCGAATGCGGGCATGCACTTGCGCTTTCCTCCAGAGCGGTAGCAGCAGTGTCACGCAGTCCGCCGCGTGGATCAAAGGATCTATGGTTTTCCCTCGAGTCTTTCCCACGAGGCTTTCCCACGAGGCTTTCCCACAGGGCTGTCCCACGTGCACACGTGGTGGGAGTCGATCCTCGGCTTGAACGTCAAGTCAGCGCAGGGAAAACAGGTTCCTCTGGAATGGACTGACACATCTGGGGGACTCTTGGAATGGTGGCACGACCCTGGAGTTCCTCTCGCCTTTCCTGTGGAGAGCGCCTCCTCTTGAGATGCGACGGGAACGCCGGGAATTCTTTCCCTACGAAACAGGGAAAGGATCCCTCATCTCGAGCTAGGAGGCGGAAACCGGGCTCCCCTGGATGTGTGCGGGACCCCACGTGCTTCCCCTCGAGTGGAGACGGGTATGTCGGGGAACTTCTTGAGTTGCAGCAATGGTGTGAAGGACCCTTTGGAAGTTCCAGTGGTTAGATGTGATTGTCCTCGAGAAGCCTCAGCGGAAATGGGCCTCATCTCGCCTGGAGGGCAAAACCTCCTGGATTTTCTCGAGTTGCGGCAGGTGCTCTCGACTTACGACGGGGACCTCAGGGAACTGCTCTGGTGGCCTCAGGAAAGGCCAGTCCCCATGCGAGTTCCTCGGGGGCGTCTCGGTATTCCTCTCCCATCGATGCCGGGGCCTAAGACCTTGTGTGGAGTCGGGGCCGGAACCTGAGGATTCCTCTCCAGTGCTGACATGGATCTTGGGGTACTTCTGGAGTCTCCCCAGGGGAGACAGTCCTCGTCTCGAATGCGGGCATGCACTTGCGCTTTCCTCCAGAGCGGTAGCAGCAGTGTCACGCTGTCCGCCGCGTGGATCAATGGATCTATGGTTTTCCCTCGAGTCTTTCCCACGAGGCTTTCCCACGAGGCTTTCCCACAGGGCTGTCCCACGTGCACACGTGGTGGGAGTCGATCCTCGGCTTGAACGTCAAGGCAGTGCAGGGAAAACAGGTTCCTCTGGAATGGACTGACACATCTGGGGGACTCTTGGAATGGTGGCACGACCCTGGAGTTCCTCTCGCCTTTCCTGTGGAGAGCGCCTCCTCTTGAGATGCGACGGGAACGCCGGGAATTCTTTCCCTACGAACCAGGGAAAGGATCCTTCATCTCGAGCTAGGAGGCGGAAACGGGGCTCCCCTGGATGTGTGCGGGACACCACGTGCTTCCTCTCGAGTGGAGACGGTTATGTCGGGGAACTTCTTGAGTTGCAGCAAGGGTGTGAAGGACCCTTTGGAAGTTCCAGTGGTTAGATGTGATTGGCCTCGAGAAGCCTCAGCGGAAATGGGCCTCATCTCGCCTGGAGGGCAAAACCTCCTGGATTTTCTCGAGTTGCGGCAGGTGCTCTCGACTTACGACGGGGACCTCAGGGACCCGCTCTGGTGGCCTCAGGAAAGGCCAGTCCCCATGCGAGTTCCTCGGGGGCCTCTCGGGATTCCTCTCCCTTCGATGCCGGGGCCTAAGACCTTGTGTGGAGTCGGGGCCGGAACCTGAGGATTCCTCTCCAGTGCTGACATGGATCTTGGGGTACTTCTGGAGTCTCCCCAGGGGAGTCAGTCCTCGTCTCGAATGCGGGCATGCACTTGCGCTTTCCTCCAGAGCGGTAGCAGCAGTGTCACGCAGTCCGCCGCTTGGATCAAAGGATCTATGGTTTTCCCTCGAGTCTTTCCCACGAGGCTTTCCCACGAGGCTTTCCCACAGGGCTGTCCCACGTGCACACGTGGTGGGAGTCGATCCTCGGCTTGAACGTCAAGGCAGTGCAGGGAAAACCGGTTCCTCTGGAATGGACTGACACATCTGGGGGACTCTTGGAATGGTGGCACGACCCTGGAGTTCCTCTCGCCTTTCCTGTGGAGAGCGCCTCCTCTTGAGATGCGACGGGAATGCCGGGAATTCGTTCCCTACGAAACAGGGAAAGGATCCCTCATCTCGAGCTAGGAGGCGGAAACGGGGCTCCCCTGGATGTGTGCGGGACCCCACGTGCTTCCTCTCGAGTGCAGACGGGTAAGTCGGGGAACTTCTTGAGTTGCAGCAAGGGTGTGAAGGACCCTTTGGAAGTTCCAGTGGTTAGACGTGATTGGCCTTGAGAAGCCTCAGCGGAAATGGGCCTCATCTCGCCTGGAGGGCAAAACCTCCTGGATTTTCTCGAGTTGCGGCAGGTGCTCTCGACTTACGACGGGGACCTCAGGGACCCGCTCTGGTGGCCTCAGGAAAGGCCAGTCCCCATGCGAGTTCCTCGGGGGCATCTGGGGATTCCTCTCCCGTCGATGCCAGGGCCTAAGTCCTTGTGTGGAGTCAGGGCCGGAACTTGAGGATTCCTCTCCAGTGCTGACATCGATTTTGGGGTACTTCTGGAGTCTCCCCAGGGGAGTCAGTCCTCGTCTCGAATGCGGGCATGCACTTGCGCTTTCCTCCAGAGCGGTAGCAGCAGTGTCACGCAGTCTGCCGCATGGATCAAAGGATCTATGGTTTTCCCTCGAGTCTTTCCCACGAGGCTTTCACACGAGGCTTTCCCACAGGGCTGTCCCACGTACACACGTGGTGGGAGTCGATCCTCGGCTTGAACGTCAAGGCAGAGCAGGGAAAACAGGTTCCTCTGGAATGGACTGACACATCTGGGGGACTCTTGGAATGGTGGCACGACCCTGGAGTTCCTCTCGCCTTTCCTGTGGAGAGCGCCTCCTCTTGAAATGCGACGGGAACGCCGGAATTCTTTCCCTACGAAACAGGGAAAGGATCCCTCATCTCGAGCTAGGAGGCGGAAACGGGGCTCCCCTGGATGTGTGCGGGACCCCACGTGCTTCCTCTCGAGTGGAGACGGTTATGTCGGGGAACTTCTTGAGTTGCAGCAAGGGTGTGAAGGACCCTTTGGAAGTTCCAGTGTTTAGAGGTGATTAGCCTCGAGAAGCCTCACCGGAAATGGGCCTCATCTCGCCTGGAGGGCAAAAGCTCCTGGATTTTCTCGAGTTGCGGCAGGTGATCTCGACTTACGACGGGGACCTCAGGGACCCGCTCTGGTGGCCACAGGAAAAGCCAGTCCCCTTGCGAGTTCCTCGGGGGCCTCTCGGGATCCCTCTCCCGTCGATGCCGGGGCCTAGGACCTTGTGTGGAGTCGGGCCGGAACCTGAGGATTCCTCTCCAGTGCTGACATGGATCTTGGGGTACTTCTGGAATCTCCCCAGGGGAGTCAGTCCTCGTCTCGAATGCGGGCATGCACTTGCGCTTTCCTCCATAGCGGTAGCAGCAGTGTCACGCAGTCCGCTGCGTGGATCAAAGGATCTATTGTTTTCCCTCGAGTCTTTCCCACGAGGCTTTCCCACGAGGCTTTCCCACAGGGCTGTCCCACGTGCACACGTGGTGGAAGTCGATCCTCGGCTTGAACGTCAAGGCAGTGCAGGGAAAACAGGTTCCTCTGGAATGGACTGACACATCTGGGGGACTCTTGGAATGGTGGCATGACCCTGGAGTTCCTCTCGCCTTTCCTGTGGAGAGCGCCTCCTCTTGAGATGCGACGGGAACGCCGGGAATTCTTTCCCTACGAAACAGGGAAAGGATCCCTCATCTCGAGCTAGGAGGCGGAAACGGGGCACCCCTGGATGTGTGCGGGACCCCACGTGCTTCCCCTCGAGTGGAGACGGGTATGTCGGGGAACTTTTTGAGTTGCAGCAATGGTGTTAAAGACCCTTTGGAAGTTCCAGTGGTTAGATGTGATTGGCCTCGAGAAGCCTCAGCGGAAATTGGCCTCATCTCGCCTGGAGGGCAAAACCTCCTGGATTTTCTCGAGTTGCGGCAGGTGCTCTCGACTTACGACGGGGACCTCAGGGAACCGCTCTGGTGGCCTCAGGAAAGGCCAGTCCCCATGCGAGTTCCTCGGGGGCGTCTCGGTATTCCTCTCCCATCGATGCCGGGGCCTAAGACCTTGTGTGGAGTCGGGGCCGGAACCTGAGGATTCCTCTCCAGTGCTGACATGGATCTTGGGGTACTTCTGGAGTCTCCCCAGGGGAGTCAGTCCTCGTCTCGAATGCGGGCATGCACTTGCACTTTCTTCCAGAGCGGTAGCAGCAGTGTCACATAGTCCGCCGCGTGGATCAAAGGATCTATGGTTTTCCCTCGAGTCTTTCCCACGAGGCTTTCACACGAGGCTTTCCCACAGGGCTGTCCCACGTGCACACGTGGTGGGAGTCGATCCTCGGCTTGAACGTCAAGGCAGTGCAGGGAAAACAGGTTCCTCTGGAATGGACTGACACATCTGGGGGACTCTTGGCATGGTGGCACGACCCTGGAGTTCCTCTCGCCTTTCCTGTGGAGAGCGCCTCCTCTTGAGATGCGACGGGAACGCCGGGAATTCTTTCCCTACGAAACAGGGAAAGGATCCCTCATCTCGAGCTAGGAGGCGGAAACGGGGCTCCCCTGGATGTGTGCGGGACACCACGTGCTTCCTCTCGAGTGGAGACGGGTATGTCGGGGAACTTCTTGAGTTGCAGCAAGGGTTGAAGGACCGTTTGGAATTTCCAGTGGTTAGACGTGATTGGCCTCGAGAAGCCTCAGCGGAAATGGGCCTCATCTCGCCTGGAGGGCAAAACCTCCTGGATTTTCTCGAGTTGCGGCAGGTGCTCTCGACTTACGACGGGGACCTCAGGGACCCGCTCTGGTGGCCTCAGGAAAGGCCAGTCCCCATGCGAGTTCCTCGGGGGCCTCTCGGGATTTCTCTCCCGTCGATGCCGGGGCCTAAGACCTTGTGTGGAGTCAGGGCCGGAACCTGAGGATTCCTCTCCAGTGCTGACATGGATCTTGGGGTACTTCTGGAGTCTCCCCAGGGGAGTCAGTCCTCGTCTCGAATGCGGGCATGCACTTGCGCTTTCCTCCATAGCGGTAGCAGCAGTGTCACGCAGTCCGCCGCGTGGATCAAAGGATCTATTGTTTTCCCTCGAGTCTTTCCCACGAGGCTTTCCCACGAGGCTTTCCCACAGGGCTGTCCCACGTGCACACGTGGTGGAAGTCGATCCTCGGCTTGAACGTCAAGGCAGTGCAGGGAAAACAGGTTCCTCTGGAATGGACTGACACATCTGGGGGACTCTTGGAATGGTGGCATGACCCTGGAGTTCCTCTCGCCTTTCCTGTGGAGAGCGCCTCCTCTTGAGATGCGACGGGAACGCCGGGAATTCTTTCCCTACGAAACAGGGAAAGGATCCCTCATCTCGAGCTAGGAGGCGGAAACGGGGCACCCCTGGATGTGTGCGGGACCCCACGTGCTTCCCCTCGAGTGGAGACGGGTATGTCGGGGAACTTTTTGAGTTGCAGCAATGGTGTTAAAGACCCTTTGGAAGTTCCAGTGGTTAGATGTGATTGGCCTCGAGAAGCCTCAGCGGAAATTGGCCTCATCTCGCCTGGAGGGCAAAACCTCCTGGATTTTCTCGAGTTGCGGCAGGTGCTCTCGACTTACGACGGGGACCTCAGGGAACCGCTCTGGTGGCCTCAGGAAAGGCCAGTCCCCATGCGAGTTCCTCGGGGGCGTCTCGGTATTCCTCTCCCATCGATGCCGGGGCCTAAGACCTTGTGTGGAGTCGGGGCCGGAACCTGAGGATTCCTCTCCAGTGCTGACATGGATCTTGGGGTACTTCTGGAGTCTCCCCAGGGGAGTCAGTCCTCGTCTCGAATGCGGGCATGCACTTGCACTTTCTTCCAGAGCGGTAGCAGCAGTGTCACATAGTCCGCCGCGTGGATCAAAGGATCTATGGTTTTCCCTCGAGTCTTTCCCACGAGGCTTTCACACGAGGCTTTCCCACAGGGCTGTCCCACGTGCACACGTGGTGGGAGTCGATCCTCGGCTTGAACGTCAAGGCAGTGCAGGGAAAACAGGTTCCTCTGGAATGGACTGACACATCTGGGGGACTCTTGGAATGGTGGCACGACCCTGGAGTTCCTCTCGCCTTTCCTGTGGAGAGCGCCTCCTCTTGAGATGCGACGGGAACGCCGGGAATTCTTTCCCTACGAAACAGGGAAAGGATCCCTCATCTCTAGCTAGGAGGCGGAAACGGGGCTCCCCTGGATGTGTGCGGGACACCACGTGCTTCCTCTCGAGTGGAGACGGGTATGTCGGGGAACTTCTTGAGTTGCAGCAATGGTGTGAAGGACCCTTTGGAAGTTCCAGTGGTTAGATGTGATTGTCCTCGTGAAGCCTCAGCGGAAATGGGCCTCATCTCGCCTGGAGGGCAAAACCTCCTGGATTTTCTCGAGTTGCGGCAGGTGCTCTCGACTTACGACGGGGACCTCAGGGAACCGCTCTTGTGGCCTCAGGAAAGGCCAGTCCCCATGCGAGTTCCTCGGGGGCGTCTCGGTATTCCTCTCCCATCGATGCCGGGGCCTAAGGCCTTGTGTGGAGTCGGGGCCGGAACCTGAGGATTCCTCTCCAGTGCTGACATGGATCTTGGGGTACTTCTGGAGTCTCCCCAGGGGAGTCAGTCCTCGTCTCGAATGCGGGCATGCACTTGCGCTTTCCTCCAGAGCGGTAGCAGCAGTGTCACGCAGTCCGCCGCGTGGATCAAAGGATCTATGGTTTTCCCTCGAGTCTTTCCCACGAGGCTTTCCCACGAGGCTTTCCCACAGGGCTGTCCCACGTGCACACGGGGTGGGAGTCGATCCTCGGCTTGAACGTCAAGGCAGTGCAGGGAAAACAGGTTCCTCTGGAATGGACTGACACATCTGGGGGACTCTTGGAATGGTGTCACGACCCTGGAGTTCCTCTCGCCTTTCCTGTGGAGAGCGCCTCCTCTTGAGATGCGATGGGAATGCCGGGAATTCTTTCCCTACGAAACAGGGAAAGGATCCCTCATCTCGAGCTTGGAGGCGGAAACGGGGCTCGCCTGGATGTGTGCGGGACCCCACGTGCTTCCTCTCGAGTGGAGACGGGTATGTCGGGGAACTTCTTGAGTTGCAGCAATGGTGTGAAGGACCCTTTGGAAGTTCCAGTGGTTAGATGTGATTGGCCTCGAGAAGCCTCAGCGGAAATTGGCCTCATCTCGCCTGGAGGGCAAAACCTCCTGGATTTTCTCGAGTTGCGGCAGGTGCTCTCGACTTACGACGGGGACCTCAGGGAACCGCTCTGTTGGCCTCAGGAAAGGCCAGTCCCCATGCGAGTTCCTCGGGGGCGTCTCGGTATTCCTCTCCCATCGATGCCGGGGCCTAAGACCTTGTGTGGAGTCGGGGCCTGAACCTGAGGATTCCTCTCCAGTGCTGACATGGATCTTGGGGTACTTCTGGAGTCTCCCCAGGGGAGTCAGTCCTCGTCTCGAATGCGGGCATGCACTTGCACTTTCTTCCAGAGCGGTAGCAGCAGTGTCACATAGTCCGCCGCGTGGATCAAAGGATCTATGGTTTTCCCTCGAGTCTTTCCCACGAGGCTTTCACACGAGGCTTTCCCACAGGGCTGTCCCACGTGCACACGTGGTGGGAGTCGATCCTCGGCTTGAACGTCAAGGCAGTGCAGGGAAAACAGGTTCCTCTGGAATGGACTGACACATCTGGGGGACTCTTGGCATGGTGGCACGACCCTGGAGTTCCTCTCGCCTTTCCTGTGGAGAGCGCCTCCTCTTGAGATGCGACGGGAACGCCGGGAATTCTTTCCCTACGAAACAGGGAAAGGATCCCTCATCTCGAGCTAGGAGGCGGAAACGGGGCTCCCCTGGATGTGTGCGGGACACCACGTGCTTCCTCTCGAGTGGAGACGGGTATGTCGGGGAACTTCTTGAGTTGCAGCAAGGGTTGAAGGACCCTTTGGAATTTCCAGTGGTTAGACGTGATTGGCCTCGAGAAGCCTCAGCGGAAATGGGCCTCATCTCGCCTGGAGGGCAAAACCTCCTGGATTTTCTCGAGTTGCGGCAGGTGCTCTCGACTTACGACGGGGACCTCAGGGACCCGCTCTGGTGGCCTCAGGAAAGGCCAGTCCCCATGCGAGTTCCTCGGGGGCCTCTCGGGATTTCTCTCCCGTCGATGCCGGGGCCTAAGACCTTGTGTGGAGTCAGGGCCGGAACCTGAGGATTCCTCTCCAGTGCTGACATGGATCTTGGGGTACTTCTGGAGTCTCCCCAGGGGAGTCAGTCCTCGTCTCGAATGCGGGCATGCACTTGCGCTTTCCTCCATAGCGGTAGCAGCAGTGTCACGCAGTCCGCTGCGTGGATCAAAGGATCTATTGTTTTCCCTCGAGTCTTTCCCACGAGGCTTTCCCACGAGGCTTTCCCACAGGGCTGTCCCACGTGCACACGTGGTGGAAGTCGATCCTCGGCTTGAACGTCAAGGCAGTGCAGGGAAAACAGGTTCCTCTGGAATGGACTGACACATCTGGGGGACTCTTGGAATGGTGGCATGACCCTGGAGTTCCTCTCGCCTTTCCTGTGGAGAGCGCCTCCTCTTGAGATGCGACGGGAACGCCGGGAATTCTTTCCCTACGAAACAGGGAAAGGATCCCTCATCTCGAGCTAGGAGGCGGAAACGGGGCACCCCTGGATGTGTGCGGGACCCCACGTGCTTCCCCTCGAGGGGAGACGGGTATGTCGGGGAACTTTTTGAGTTGCAGCAATGGTGTTAAAGACCCTTTGGAAGTTCCAGTGGTTAGATGTGATTGGCCTTGAGAAGCCTCAGCGGAAATTGGCCTCATCTCGCCTGGAGGGCAAAACCTCCTGGATTTTCTCGAGTTGCGGCAGGTGCTCTCGACTTACGACGGGGACCTCAGGGAACCGCTCTTGTGGCCTCAGGAAAGGCCAGTCCCCATGCGAGTTCCTCGGGGGCCTCTCGGGATTCCTCTCCCTTCGATGCCGGGGCCTAAGACCTTGTGTGGAGTCGGGGCCGGAACCTGAGGATTCCTCTCCAGTGCTGACATGGATCTTGGGGTACTTCTGGAGTCTCCCCAGGGGAGTCAGTCCTCGTCTCGAATGCGGGCATGCACTTGCGCTTTCCTCCAGAGCGGTAGCAGCAGTGTCACGCAGTCCGCCGCGTGGATCAAAGGATCTATGGTTTTCCCTCGAGTCTTTCCCACGAGGCTTTCCCACGAGGCTTTCCCACAGGGCTGTCCCACGTGCACACGGGGTGGGAGTCGATCCTCGGCTTGAACGTCAAGGCAGTGCAGGGAAAACAGGTTCCTCTGGAATGGACTGACACATCTGGGGGACTCTTGGAATGGTGTCACGACCCTGGAGTTCCTCTCGCCTTTCCTGTGGAGAGCGCCTCCTCTTGAGATGCGATGGGAATGCCGGGAATTCTTTCCCTACGAAACAGGGAAAGGATCCCTCATCTCGAGCTTGGAGGCGGAAACGGGGCTCGCCTGGATGTGTGCGGGACCCCACGTGCTTCCTCTCGAGTGGAGACGGGTATGTCGGGGAACTTCTTGAGTTGCAGCAATGGTGTGAAGGACCCTTTGGAAGTTCCAGTGGTTAGATGTGATTGGCCTCGAGATGCCTCAGCGGAAATGGGCCTCATCTCGCCTGGAGGGCAAAACCTCCTGGATTTTCTCGAGTTGCGGCAGGTGCTCTCGACTTACGACGGGGACCTCAGGGACCCGCTCTGGTGGCCTCAGGAAAGGCCAGTCCCCATGCGAGTTCCTCGGGGGCCTCTCGGGATTCCTCTCCCGTCGATGCCGGGGCCTAAGACCTTGTGTGGAGTCGGGGCCGGAACCTGAGGATTCCTCTCCAGTGCTGACATGGATCTTGGGGTCCTTCTGGAGTCTCCCCAGGGGAGTCAGTCCTCGTCTCCAATGCGGGCATGCACTTGCGCTTTCCTCCAGAGCGGTAGCAGCAGTGTCACGCAGTCCGCCGCGTGGATCAAAGGATGTATGGTTTTCCCTCGAGTCTTTCCCACGAGGCTTTCCCACGAGGCTTTCCCACAGGGCTGTCCCACGTGCACACGGGGTGGGAGTCGATCCTCGGCTTGAACGTCAAAGCAGTGCAGGGAAAACAGGTTCCTCTGGAATGGACTGACACATCTGGGGGACTCTTGGAATGGTGTCACGACCCTGGAGTTCCTCTCGCCTTTCCTGTGGAGAGCGCCTCCTCTTGAGATGCGACGGGAACGCCGGGAATTCTTTCCCTACGAAACAGGGAAAGGATCCCTCATCTCGAGCTAGGAGGCGGAAACCGGGCTCCCCTGGATGTGTGCGGGACCCCACGTGCTTCCCCTCGAGTGGAGACGGGTATGTCGGGGAACTTCTTGAGTTGCAGCAATGGTGTGAAGGACCCTTTGGAAGTTCCAGTGGTTAGATGTGATTGTCCTCGAGAAGCCTCAGCGGAAATGGGCCTCATCTCGCCTGGAGGGCAAAACCTCCTGGATTTTCTCGCGTTGCGGCAGGTGCTCTCGACTTACGACGGGGACCTCAGGGACCCGCTCTGGTGGCCTCAGGAAAGGCCAGTCCCCATGCGAGTTCCTCGGGGGCCTCTCTGGATTCCTCTCCCGTCGATGCCGGGGCCTAAGACCTTGTGTGGAGTCGGGGCCGGAACCTGAGGATTCCTCTCCAGTGCTGACATGGATCTTGGGGTACTTCTGGAGTCTCCCCAGGGGAGTCAGTCCTCGTCTCGAATGCGGGCATGCACTTGCGCTTTCCTCCAGAGCGGTAGCAGCAGTGTCACGCAGTCCGCCGCGTGGATCAAAGGATCTATGGTTTTCCCTCGATTCTTTCCCACGAGGCTTTTCCACGAGGCTTTCCCACGAGGCTTTCCCACTGGGCTGTCCCACGTGCACACGTGGTGGGAGTCGATCCTCGGCTTGAACGTCAAGGCAGTGCAGGGAAAACAGGTTCCTCTGGAATGGACTGACACATCTGGGGGACTCTTGGAATGGTGGCACGACCCTGGAGTTCCTCTCGCCTTTCCTGTGGAGAGCGCCTCCTCTTGAGATGCGACGGGAACGCCGGGAATTCTTTCCCTACGAAACAGGGAAAGGATCCCTCATCTCGAGCTAGGAGGCGGAAACGGGGCTCCCCTGGATGTGTGCGGGACCCCACGTGCTTCCTCTCGAGTGCAGATGGGTATGTCGGGGAACTTCTTGAGTTGCAGCAAGGGTGTGAAGGACCCTTTGGAAGTTCCAGTGTTTAGACGTGATTAGCCTCGAGAAGCCTCAGCGGAAATGAGCCTCATCTCGCCTGGAGGGCAAAACCTCCTGGATTTTCTCGAGTTGCGGCAGGTGGTCTCGACTTACGACGGGGACCTCAGGGACCCGCTCTGGTGGCCTCAGGAAAAGCCAGTCCCCATGTGAGTTCCTCGGGGGCCTCTCGGGATCCCTCTCCCGTCGATGCCGGGGCCTAAGACCTTGTGTGGAGTCGGGGCCGGAACCTGAGGATTCCTCTCCAGTACTGACATGGATCTTGGGGTACTTCTGGAGTCTCCCCAGGGGAGTCAGTCCTCGTCTCGAATGCGGGCATGCACTTGCGCTTTCCTCCAGAGCGGGAGCAGCAGTTTCACGCAGTCCGCCGCGTGGATCAAAGGATCTAACGTTTTCCCTCGAGTCTTTCCCACGAGGCTTTCCCACAGGGCTGTCCCACGTGCACACGTGGTGGGAGTCGATCCTCGGCTTGAACGTCAAGGCAGTGCAGGGAAAACAGATTCCTCTGGAATGGACTGACACATCTGGGGGACTCTTGGAATGGTGGCATGACCCTGGAGTTCCTCTCGCCTTTCCTGTGGAGAGCGCCTCCTCTTGAGATGAGACGGGAACGCCGGGAATTCTTTCCCTACGAAACAGGAAAAGAATCCTTCATCTCGAGCTAGGAGGCGGAAACGGGGCTCCCCTGGATGTGTGCGGGACCCCACGTGCTTCCTCTCGAGTGCAGATGGGTATGTCGGGGAACTTCTTGAGTTGCTGCAATGGTGTGAAGGACCCTTTGGAAGTTCCAGTGGTTAGATGTGATTGGCCTCGAGAAGCCTCAGCGGAAATGGGCCTCATCTCGCCTGGAGGGCAAAACCTCCTGGATTTTCTCGAGTTGCGGCAGGTGCTCTCGACTTACGACGGGGACCTCAGGGACCCGCTCTGGTGGCCTCAGGAAAGGCCAGTCCCCTTGCGAGTTCCTCGGGGGCCTCTCGGGATTCCTCTCCCGTCGATGCCGGGGCCTAAGACCTTGTGTGGAGTCGGGGCCGGAACCTGAGGATTCCTCTCCAGTGCTGACATGGATCTTGGGGTACTTCTGGAGTCTCCCCAGGGGAGTCAGTCCTCGTCTCGAATGCGGGCATGCACTTGCGCTTTCCTCCAGAGCGGTAGCAGCAGTGTCACGCAGTCCGCCGCGTGGATCAAAGGATCTATGGTTTTCCCTCGAGTCTTTCCCACGAGGCTTTCCCACGAGGCTTTCCCACAGGGCTGTCCCACGTGCACACGTGGTGGGAGTCGATCCTCGGCTTGAACGTCAAGGCAGTGCAGGGAAAACAGGTTCCTCTGGAATGGACTGACACATCTGGGGGACTCTTGGAATGGTGGCACGACCCTGGAGTTCCTCTCGCCTTTCCTGTGGAGAGCGCCTCCTCTTGAGATGCGACGGGAACGCCGGGAATTCTTTCCCTACGAAACAGGGAAAGGATCCCTCATCTCGAGCTAGGAGGCGGAAACCGGGCTCCCCTGGATGTGTGCGGGACCCCACGTGCTTCCCCTCGAGTGGAGACGGTTATGTCGGGGAACTTCTTGAGTTGCAGCAAGGGTGTGAAGGACCCTTTGGAAGTTCCAGTGGTTAGATGTGATTGGCCACGAGAAGCCTCAGCGGAAATGGGCCTCATCTCGCCTGGAGGGCAAAACCTCCTGGATTTTCTCGAGTTGCGGCAGGTGCTCTCGACTTACGACGGGGACCTCAGGGACCCGCTCTGGTGGCCTCAGGAAAGGCCAGTCCCCATGCGAGTTCCTCGGGGGCCTCTCGGGATTCCTCTCCCTTCGATGCCGGGGCCTAAGACCTTGTGTGGAGTCGGGGCCGGAACCTGAGGATTCCTCTCCAGTGCTGACATGGATCTTGGGGTACTTCTGGAGTCTCCCCAGGGGAGTCAGTCCTCGTCTCGAATGCGGGCATGCACTTGCGCTTTCCTCCAGAGCGGGAGCAGCAGTGTCACGCAGTCCGCCGCGTGGATCAAAGGATCTATGGTTTTCCCTCGAGTCTATCCCACGAGGCTTTCACACGAGGCTTTCCCACAGGGCTGTCCCACGTGCACACGTGGTGGGAGTCGATCCTCGGCTTGAACGTCAAGGCAGTGCAGGGAAAACAGGTTCCTCTGGAATGGACTGACACATCTGGGGGACTCTTGGAATGGTGGCACGACCCTGGAGTTCCTCTCGCCTTTCCTGTGGAGAGCGCCTCCTCTTGAGATGCGACGGGAACGCCGGGAATTCTTTCCCTACGAAACAGGGAAAGGATCCCTCATCTCGAGCTAGGAGGCGGATACGGGGCTCCCCTGGATGTGTGCGGGACCCCACGTGCTTCCTCTCGAGTGCAGACGGGTATGTCGGATAACTTCTTGAGTTGCAGCAAGGGTGTGAAGGACCCTTTGTAAGTTCCAGTGTTTAGACGTGATTAGCCTCGAGAAGCCTCAGCGGAAATGGGCCTCATCTCGCCTGGAGGGCAAAACCTCCTGGATTTTCTCGAGTTGCGGCAGGTGCTCTCGACTTACGACGGGGACCTCAGGGACCCGCTCTGGTGGCCTCAGGAAAGGCCAGTCCCCATGCGAGTTCCTCGGGGGCCTCTCGGGATTCCTCTCCCGTCGATGCCGGGGCCTAAGACCTTGTGTGGAGTCGGGGCCGGAACCTGAGGATTCCTCTCCAGTGCTGACATGGATCTTGGGGTCCTTCTGGAGTCTCCCCAGGGGAGTCAGTCCTCGTCTCGAATGCGGGCATGCACTTGCGCTTTCCTCCAGAGCGGTAGCAGCAGTGTCACGCAGTCCGCCGCGTGGATCAAAGGATCTATGGTTTTCTCTCGAGTCTTTCCCACGAGGCTTTCCCACGAGGCTTTCCCACAGGGCTGTCCCACGTGCACACGTGGTGGGAGTCGATCCTCGGCTTGAACGTCAAGGCAGTGCAGGGAAAACAGGTTCCTCTGGAATGGACTGACACATCTGGGGGACTCTTGGAATGGTGGCATGACCCTGGAGTTCCTCTCGCCTTTCCTGTGGAGAGCGCCTCCTCTTGAGATGCGACGGGAACGCCGGGAATTCTTTCCCTACGAAACAGGAAAAGGATCCTTCATCTCGAGCTAGGAGGCGGAAACGGGGCTTCCCTGGATGTGTGCGGGACACCACGTGCTTCCTCTCGAGTGGAGACGGGTATGTCGGGGAACTTCTTGAGTTGCAGCAAGGGTGTGAAGGACCCTTTGGAAGTTCCAGTGGTTAGATGTAATTGGCCTCGAGAAGCCTCAGAGGAAATGGGCCTCATCTCGCCTGGAGGGCAAAACCTCCTGGATTTTCTCGAGTTGCGGCAGGTGCTCTCGACTTACGACGGGGACCTCAGGGACCCGCTCTGGTGGCCTCAGGAAAGGCCAGTCCCCATGCGAGTTCCTCGGGGGCCTCTCGGGATTCCTCTCCCGTCGATGCCGGGGCCTAAGACCTTGTGTGGAGTCGGGGCCGGAACCTGAGGATTCCTCTCCAGTGCTGACATGGATCTTGGGGTCCTTCTGGAGTCTCCCCAGGGGAGTCAGTCCTCGTCTCGAATGCGGGCATGCACTTGCGCTTTCCTCCAGAGCGGTAGCAGCAGTGTCACGCAGTCCGCCGCGTGGATCAAAGGATCTATGGTTTTCCCTCGAGTCTTTCCCACGAGGCTTTCCCACGAGGCTTTCCCACAGGGCTGTCCCACGTGCACACGTGGTGGGAGTCGATCCTCGGCTTGAACGTCAAGTCAGTGCAGGGAAAACAGGTTCCTCTGGAATGGACTGACACATCTGGGGGACTCTTGGAATGGTGGCACGACCCTGGAGTTCCTCTCGCCTTTCCTGTGGAGAGCGCCTCCTCTTGAGATGCGACGGGAACGCCGGGAATTCTTTCCCTACGAAACAGGGAAAGGATCCCTCATCTCGAGCTAGGAGGCGGAAACCGGGCTCCCCTGGATGTGTGCGGGACCCCACGTGCTTCCCCTCGAGTGGAGACGGGTATGTCGGGGAACTTCTTGAGTTGCAGCAATGGTGTGAAGGACCCTTTGGAAGTTCCAGTGGTTAGATGTGATTGTCCTCGAGAAGCCTCAGCGGAAATGGGCCTCATCTCGCCTGGAGGGCAAAACCTCCTGGATTTTCTCGAGTTGCGGCAGGTGCTCTCGACTTACGACGGGGACCTCAGGGAACCGCTCTGGTGGCCTCAGGAAAGGCCAGTCCCCATGCGAGTTCCTCGGGGGCGTCTCGGTATTCCTCTCCCATCGATGCCGGGGCCTAAGACCTTGTGTGGAGTCGGGGCCGGAACCTGAGGATTCCTCTCCAGTGCTGACATGGATCTTGGGGTACTTCTGGAGTCTCCCCAGGGGAGTCAGTCCTCGTCTCGAATGCGGGCATGCACTTGCGCTTTCCTCCATAGCGGTAGCAGCAGTGTCACGCTGTCCGCCGCGTGGATCAAAGGATCTATGGTTTTCCCTCGAGTCTTTCCCACGAGGCTTTCCCACGAGGCTTTCCCACAGGGCTGTCCCACGTGCACACGTGGTGGGAGTCGATCCTCGGCTTGAACGTCAAGGCAGTGCAGGGAAAACAGGTTCCTCTGGAATGGACTGACACATCTGGGGGACTCTTGGAATGGTGGCATGACCCTGGAGTTCCTCTCGCCTTTCCTGTGGAGAGCGCCTCCTCTTGAGATGCGACGGGAACGCCGGGAATTCTTTCCCTACGAAACAGCGAAAGGATCCTTCATCTCGAGCTAGGAGGTGGAAACGGGGCTCCCCTGGATGTGTGCGGGACACCACGTGCTTCCTCTCGAGTGGAGACGGTTATGTCGCGGAACTTCTTGAGTTGCAGCAAGGGTGTGAAGGACCCTTTGGAAGTTCCAGTGGTTAGATGTGATTGGCCTCGAGAAGCCTCAGCGGAAATGGGCCTCATCTCGCCTGGAGGGCAAAACCTCCTGGATTTTCTCGAGTTGTGGCAGGTGCTCTCAACTTACGACGGGGACCTCAGGGACCCGCTCTGGTGGCCTCAGGAAAGGCCAGTCCCCATGCGAGTTCCTCGGGGGCCTCTCGGGATTCCTCTCCCTTCGATGCCGGGGCCTAAGACCTTGTGTGGAGTCGGGGCCGGAACCTGAGGATTCCTCTCCAGTGCTGACATGCATCTTGGGGTACTTCTGGAGTCTCCCCAGGGGAGTCAGTCCTCGTCTCCAATGCGGGCATGCACTTGCGCTTTCCTCCAGAGCGGTAGCAGCAGTGTCACGCAGTCCGCCGCGTGGATCAAAGGATCTATGGTTTTCCCTCGAGTCTTTCCCACGAGGCTTTCCCACGAGGCTTTCCCACAGGGCTGTCCCACGTGCACACGTGGTGGGAGTCGATCCTCGGCTTGAACGTCAAGGCAGTGCAGGGAAAACAGGTTCCTCTGGACTGGACTGACACATCTGGGGGACTCTTGGAATGGTGGCACGACCCTGGAGTTCCTCTCGCCTTTCCTGTGGAGAGCGCCTCCTCTTGAGATGCGACGGGAACGCCGGGAATTCTTTCCCTACGAAACAGGGAAAGGATCCCTCATCTCGAGCTAGGAGGCGGAAACGGGGCTCCCCTGGATGTGTGCGGGACCCCACGTGCTTCCCCTCGAGTGGAGACGGGTATGTCGGGGAACTTCTTGAGTTGCAGCAATGGTGTGAAGGACCCTTTGGAAGTTCCAGTGGTTAGATGTGATTGTCCTCGAGAAGCCTCAGCGGAAATGGGCCTCATCTCGCCTGGAGGGCAAAACCTCCTGGATTTTCTCGAGTTGCGGCAGGTGCTCTTGACTTACGACGGGGACCTCAGGGAACCGCTCTGCTGGCCTCAGGAAAGGCCAGTCCCCATGCGAGTTCCTCGGGGGCGTCTCGGTATTCCTCTCCCATCGATGCCGGGGCCTAAGACCTTGTGTGGAGTCGGGGCCGGAACCTGAGGATTCCTCTCCAGTGCTGACATGGATCTTGGGGTACTTCTGGAGTCTCCCCAGGGGAGTCAGTCCTCGTCTCGAATGCGGGCATGCACTTGCGCTTTCCTCCATAGCGGTAGCAGCAGTGTCACGCTGTCCGCCGCGTGGATCAAAGGATCTATGGTTTTCCCTCGAGTCTTTCCCACGAGGCTTTCCCACGAGGCTTTCCCACAGGGCTGTCCCACGTGCACACGTGGTGGGAGTCGATCCTCGGCTTGAACGTCAAGGCAGTGCAGGGAAAACAGGTTCCTCTGGAATGTACTGACACATCTGGGGGACTCTTGGAATGGTGGCATGACCCTGGAGTTCCTCTCGCCTTTCCTGTGGAGAGCGCCTCCTCTTGAGATGCGACGGGAACGCCGGGAATTCTTTCCCTACGAAACAGCGAAAGGATCCTTCATCTCGAGCTAGGAGGTGGAAACGGGGCTCCCCTGGATGTGTGCGGGACACCACGTGCTTCCTCTCGAGTGGAGACGGTTATGTCGGGGAACTTCTTGAGTTGCAGCAAGGGTGTGAAGGACCCTTTGGAAGTTCCAGTGGTTAGATGTGATTGGCCTCGAGAAGCCTCAGCGGAAATGGGCCTCATCTCGCCTGGAGGGCAAAACCTCCTGGATTTTCTCGAGTTGCGGCAGGTGCTCTCGACTTACGACGGGGACCTCAGGGACCCGCTCTGGTGGCCTCAGGAAAGGCCAGTCCCCATGCGAGTTCCTCGGGGGCCTCTCGGGATTCCTCTCCCTTCGATGCCGGGGCCTAAGACCTTGTGTGGAGTCGGGGCCGGAACCTGAGGATTCCTCTCCAGTGCTGACATGGATCTTGGGGTACTTCTGGAGTCTCCCCAGGGGAGTCAGTCCTCGTCTCCAATGCGGGCATGCACTTGCGCTTTCCTCCAGAGCGGTAGCAGCAGTGTCACGCAGTCCGCCGCGTGGATCAAAGGATCTATGGTTTTCCCTCGAGTCTTTCCCACGAGGCTTTCCCACGAGGCTTTCCCACAGGGCTGTCCCACGTGCACACGTGGTGGGAGTCGATCCTCGGCTTGAACGTCAAGGCAGTGCAGGGAAAACAGGTTCCTCTGGAATGGACTGACACATCTGGGGGACTCTTGGAATGGTGGCACGACCCTGGAGTTCCTCTCGCCTTTCCTGTGGAGAGCGCCTCCTCTTGAGATGCGACGGGAACGCCGGGAATTCTTTCCCTACGAAACAGGGAAAGGATCCCTCATCTCGAGCTAGGAGGCGGAAACCGGGCTCCCCTGGATGTGTGCGGGACCCCACGTGCTTCACCTCGAGTGGAGACGGGTATGTCGGGGAACTTCTTGAGTTGCAGCAAGGGTGTGAAGGACCCTTTGGAAGTTCCAGTGGTTAGATGTGATTGTCCTCGAGAAGCCTCAGCGGAAATGGGCCTCATCTCGCCTGGAGGGCAAAACCTCCTGGATTTTCTCGCGTTGCGGCAGGTGCTCTCGACTTACGACGGGGACCTCAGGGAACCGCTCTGGTGGCCTCAGGAAAGGCCAGTCCCCATGCGAGTTCCTCGGGGGCCTCTCGGTATTCCTCTCCCATCGATGCCGGGGCCTAAGACCTTGTATGGAGTCGGGGCCGGAACCTGAGGATTCCTCTCCGGTGCTGACATGGATCTTGGGGTACTTCTGGAGTCTCCCCAGGGGAGTCAGTCCTCGTCTCCAATGCGGGCATGCACTTGCGCTTTCCTCCAGCGCGGTAGCAGCTGTGTCACACAGTCCGCCGCGTAGATCAAAGGATCTATGGTTTTCCCTCGAGTCTTTCCCACGAGGCTTTCCCACGAGGCTTTCCCACAGGGCTGTCCCACGTGCACACGGGGTGGGAGTCGATCCTCGGCTTGAACGTCAAGGCAGTGCAGGGAAAACAGGTTCCTCTGGAATGGACTGACACATCTGGGGGACTCTTGGAATGGTGTCACGACCCTGGAGTTCCTCTCGCCTTTCCTGTGGAGAGCGCCTCCTCTTGAGATGCGATGGGAATGCCGGGAATTCTTTCCCTACGAAACAGGGAAAGGATCCCTCATCTCGAGCTTGGAGGCGGAAACGGGGCTCGCCTGGATGTGTGCGGGACCGCACGTGCTTCCTCTCGAGTGGATACGGGTATGTCGGGGAACTTCTTGAGTTGCAGCAATGGTGTGAAGGACCCTTTGGAAGTTCCAGTGGTTAGATGTGATTGGCCTCGAGATGCCTCAGTGGAAATGGGCCTCATCTCGCCTGGAGGGCAAAACCTCCTGGATTTTCTCGAGTTGCGGCAGGTGCTCTCGACTGACGACGGGGACCTCAGGGACCCGCTCTGGTGGCCTCAGGAAAGGCCAGTCCCCATGCGAGTTCCTCGGGGGCCTCTCGGGATTCCTCTCCCTTCGATGCCGGGGCCTAAGACGTTGTGTGGAGTCGGGGCCCGAACCTGAGGATTCCTCTCCAGTGCTGACATGGATCTTGGGGTACTTCTGGAGTCTCCCCAGGGGAGTCAGTCCTCGTCTCCAATGCGGGCATGCACTTGCGCTTTCCTCCAGAGCGGTAGCAGCAGTGTCACGCAGTCCGCCGCGTGGATCAAAGGATCTATGGTTTTCCCTCGAGTCTTTCCCACGAGGCTTTCCCACGAGGCTTTCCCACAGGGCTGTCCCACGTGCACACGTGGTGGGAGTCGATCCTCGGCTTGAACGTCAAGGCAGTGCAGGGAAAACCGGTTCCTCTGGAATGGACTGACACATCTGGGGGACTCTTGGAATGGTGGCACGACCCTGGAGTTCCTCTCGCCTTTCCTGTGGAGAGCGCCTCCTCTTGAGATGCGACGGGAACGCCGGGAATTCTTTCCCTACGAAACAGGGAAAGGATCCCTCATCTCGAGCTAGGAGGCGGAAACGGGGCTCCCCTGGATGTGTGCGGGACCCCACGTGCTTCCTCTCGAGGGCAGATGGGTATGTCGGGGAACTTCTTGAGTTGCAGCAAGGGTGTGAAGGACCCTTTGGAAGTTCCAGTGTTTAGACGTGACTAGCCTCGAGAAGCCTCAGCGGAAATGAGCCTCATCTCGCCTGGAGGGCAAAAGCTCCTGGATTTTCTCGAGTTGCGGCAGGTGCTCTCGACTTACGACGGGGACCTCAGGGAACCGCTCTGGTGGCCTCAGGAAAGGCCAGTCCCCATGCGAGTTCCTCGGGGGCCTCTCGGTATACCTCTCCCATCGATGCCGGGGCCTAAGACCTTGTATGGAGTCGGGGCCGGAACCTGAGGATTCCTCTCCGGTGCTGACATGGATCTTGGGGTACTTCTGGAGTCTCCCCAGGGGAGTCAGTCCTCGTCTCCAATGCGGGCATGCACTTGCGCTTTCCTCCAGCGCGGTAGCAGCAGTGTCACACAGTCCGCCGCGTAGATCAAAGGATCTATGGTTTTCCCTCGAGTCTTTCCCACGAGGCTTTCCCACGAGGCTTTCCCACAGGGCTGTCCCACGTGCACACGGGGTGGGAGTCGATCCTCGGCTTGAACGTCAAGGCAGTGCAGGGAAAACAGGTTCCTCTGGAATGGACTGACACATCTGGGGGACTCTTGGAATGGTGTCACGACCCTGGAGTTCCTCTCGCCTTTCCTGTGGAGAGCGCCTCCTCTTGAGATGCGATGGGAATGCCGGGAATTCTTTCCCTACGAAACAGGGAAAGGATCCCTCATCTCGAGCTTGGAGGCGGAAACGGGGCTCGCCTGGATGTGTGCGGGACCGCACGTGCTTCCTCTCGAGTGGATACGGGTATGTCGGGGAACTTCTTGAGTTGCAGCAATGGTGTGAAGGACCCTTTGGAAGTTCCAGTGGTTAGATGTGATTGGCCTCGAGATGCCTCAGTGGAAATGGGCCTCATCTCGCCTGGAGGGCAAAACCTCCTGGATTTTCTCGAGTTGCGGCAGGTGCTCTCGACTGACGACGGGGACCTCAGGGACCCGCTCTGGTGGCCTCAGGAAAGGCCAGTCCCCATGCGAGTTCCTCGGGGGCCTCTCGGGATTCCTCTCCCTTCGATGCCGGGGCCTAAGACGTTGTGTGGAGTCGGGGCCGGAACCTGAGGATTCCTCTCCAGTGCTGACATGGATCTTGGGGTACTTCTGGAGTCTCCCCAGGGGAGTCAGTCCTCGTCTCCAATGCGGGCATGCACTTGCGCTTTCCTCCAGAGCGGTAGCAGCAGTGTCACGCAGTCCGCCGCGTGGAACAAAGGATCTATGGTTTTCCCTCGAGTCTTTCCCACGAGGCTTTCCCACGAGGCTTTCCCACAGGGCTGTCCCACGTGCACACGTGGTGGGAGTCGATCCTCGGCTTGAACGTCAAGGCAGTGCAGGGAAAACCGGTTCCTCTGGAATGGACTGACACATCTGGGGGACTCTTGGAATGGTGGCACGACCCTGGAGTTCCTCTCGCCTTTCCTGTGGAGAGCGCCTCCTCTTGAGATGCGACGGGAACGCCGGGAATTCTTTCCCTACGAAACAGGGAAAGGATCCCTCATCTCGAGCTAGGAGGCGGAAACGGGGCTCCCCTGGATGTGTGCGGGACCCCACGTGCTTCCTCTCGAGGGCAGATGGGTATGTCGGGGAACTTCTTGAGTTGCAGCAAGGGTGTGAAGGACCCTTTGGAAGTTCCAGTGTTTAGACGTGACTAGCCTCGAGAAGCCTCAGCGGAAATGAGCCTCATCTCGCCTGGAGGGCAAAAGCTCCTGGATTTTCTCGAGTTGCGGCAGGTGATCTCGACTTACGACGGGGACCTCAGGGACCCGCTCTGGTGGCCTCAGGAAAAGCCAGTCCCCATGCGAGTTCCTCGGGGGCCTCTCGGGATCCCTCTCCCGTCGATGCCGGGGCCTAAGACCTTGTGTGGAGTCGGGGCCGGAACCTGAGGATTCCTCTCCAGTGCTGACATGGATCTTGGGGTACTTCTGGAGTCTCCCCAGGGGAGTCAGTCCTCGTCTCGAATGCGGGCATGCACTTGCGCTTTCCTCCAGAGCGGGAGCAGCAGTGTCACGCAGTCCGCCGCGTGGATCAAAGGATCTAACGTTTTCCCTCGAGTCTTTCCCACGAGGCTTTCCCACAGGGCTCTCCCACGTGCACACGTGGTGGGAGTCGATCCTCGGCTTGAACGTCAAGGCAGTGCAGGGAAAACAGGTTCCTCTGGAATGGACTGACACATCTGGGGGACTCTTGGCATGGTGGCACGACCCTGGAGTTCCTCTCGCCTTTCCTGTGGAGAGCGCCTCCTCTTGAGATGCGACGGGAACGCCGGGAATTCTTTCCCTACGAAACAGGGAAAGGATCCCTCATCTCGAGCTAGGAGGCGGAAACGGGGCTCCCCTGGATGTGTGCGGGACACCACGAGCTTCCTCTCGAGTGGAGACGGGTATGTCGGGGAACTTCTTGAGTTGCAGCAAGGGTGTGAAGGACCCTTTGGAAGTTCCAGTGGTTAGACGTTATTGGCCTCGAGAAGCCTCAGCGGAAATGGGCCTCATCTCGCCTGGAGGGCAAAACCTCCTGGATTATCTCGAGTTGCGGCAGGTGCTCTCGACTTACGACGGGGACCTCAGGGACCCGCTCTGGTGGCCTCAGGAAAAGCCAGTCCCCATGCGAGTTCCTCGGGGGCCTCTCGGGATTCCTCTCCCGTCGATGCCGGGGCCTAAGACCTTGTGTGGAGTCGGGGCCGGAACCTGAGGATTCCTCTCCAGTGCTGACATGGATCTTGGGGTACTTCTGGAGTCTCCCCAGGGGAGACAGTCCTCGTCTCGAATGCGGGCATGCACTTGCGCTTTCCTCCAGAGCGGTAGCAGCAGTGTCACGCAGTCCGCCGCGTGGATCAAAGGATCTATGGCTTTCCCTCGAGTCTTTCCCACGAGGCTTTCCCACGAGGCTTTCCCACAGGGCTGTCCCACGTGCACACGTGGTGGGAGTCGATCCTCGGCTTGAACGTCAAGGCAGTGCAGGGAAAACAGGTTCCTCTGGAATGGACTGACACATCTGGGGGACTCTTGGAATGGTGGCACGACCCTGGAGTTCCTCTCGCATTTCCTGTGGAGAGCGCCTCCTCTTGAGATGCGACGGGAACGCCGGGAATTCTTTCCCTACGAAACAGGGAAAGGATCCCTCATCTCGAGCTAGGAGGCGGAAACGGGGCTCCCCTGGATGTGTGCGGGAACCCACGTGCTTCCTCTCGAGTGCAGACCGGTATGTCGGGGAACTTCTTGAGTTGCAGCAATGGTGTGAAGGACCCTTTGGAAGTTCCAGTGTTTAGATGTGATTGGCCTCGGGAAGCCTCAGCGGAAATGGGCCTCATCTCGCCGGGAGGGCAAAACCTCCTGGATTTTCTCGAGTTGCGGCAGGTGCTCTCGACTTACGACGGGGACCTCAGGGAACCGCTCTGGTGGCCTCAGGAAAGGCCAGTCCCCATGCGAGTTCCTCGGGGGCCTCTCGGGATTCCTCTCCCGTCGATACCGGGGCCTAAGACCTTGTGTGGAGTCGGGGCCGGAACCTGAGGATTCCTCTCCAGTGCTGACATGGTCTTGGGGTACTTCTGGAGTCTCCCCAGGGGAGTCAGTCCTCGCTTCGAATGCGGGCATGCACTTGCGCTTTCCTCCAGAGCGGTAACAGCAGTGTAACGCAGTCCGCCGCGTGGATCAAAGGATGTTTGGTTTTCCCTCGAGTCTTTCCCACGAGGCTTTCCCCGAGGCTGTCCCACGTGCACACGTGGTGGGAGTCGATCCTCGGCTTGAACGTCAAGGCAGTGCAGGGAAAACAGGTTCCTCTGAAATGGACTGACACATCTGGGGGACTCTTGGAATGGTGGCACGACCCTGGAGTTCCTCTCCCCTTTCCTGTGGAGAGAGCCTCCTCTTGAGATGCGACGGGAACGCCGGGAATTCTTTCCCTACGAAACAGGGAAAGGATCCCTCATCTCGAGCTAGGAGGCGGAAACGGGGCTCCCCTGGATGTGTGCGGGACACCACGTGCTTCCTCTCGAGTGGAGACGGGTATGTCGGGGAACTTCTTTAGTTGCAGCAAGGGTGTGAAGGACCCTTTGGAAGTTACAGTGGTTAGATGTGATTGGCCTCGACAAGCCTCAGCGGAAATGGGCCTCATCTCGCCTGGAGGGCAAAACCTCCTGGATTTTCTCGAGTTGCGGCAGGTGCTCTCGACTTACGACGGGGACCTCAGGGACCCGCTCTGGTGGCCTCAGGAAAGGCCAGTCCCCATGCGAGTTCCTCGGGGGCCTCTCGGGATTCCTCTCCCGTCGATGCCGGGGCCTAAGGCCTTGTGTGGAGTCGGGGCCGGAACCTGAGGATTCCTCTCCAGTGCTGACATGGATCATGGGGTACTTCTTGAGTCTCCCCAGGGGAGTCAGTCCTCGTCTCGAATGCGGGCATGCATTGCGCTTTCCTCCAGAGCGGTATCAGCAGTGTCACGCAGTCCGCCGCGTGGATCAAAGGATCTATGGTTTTCCCTCGAGTCTTTCCCACGAGGCTTTCCCACGAGGCTTTCCCACAGGGCTGTCCCACGTGCACACGTGGTGGGAGTCGATCCTCGGCTTGAACGTCAAGGCAGTGCAGGGAAAACAGGTTCCTCTGGAATGGACTGACACATCTGGGGGACTCTTGGAATGGTGGCACGACCCTGGAGTTCCTCTCGCCTTTCCTGTGGAGAGCGCCTCCTCTTGAGATGCGACGGGAACGCCGGGAATTCTTTCCCTACGAAACAGGGAAAGGATCCCTCATCTCGGGCTAGGAGGCAGAAACGGGGCTCCCCTGGATGTGTGCGGGACACCACTTGCTTCCTCTCGAGTGCAGACGGGTATGTCGGGGAACTTCTTGAGTTGCAGCAAGCGTGTGAAGGACCCTTTGGAAGTTCCAGTGGTTAGATGTGATTGGCCTCGAGAAGCCTCAGCGGAAATGGGCCTCATCTCGCCTGGAGGGCAAAACCTCCTGGATTTTCTCGAGTTGTGGCAGGTGCTCTCGACTTACGACGGGGACCTCAGGGACCCGCTCTGGTGGCCTCAGGAAAGGCCAGTCCCCATGCGAGTTCCTCGGGGGCCTCTCGGGATTCCTCTCCCGTCGATGCCGGGGCCTAAGACCTTGTGTGGAGTCGTGGCCGGAACCTGAGGATTCCTCTCCAGTGCTGACACGGATCTTGGGGTACTTCTGGAGTCTCCCCAGGGGAGTCAGTCCTCGTCTCGAATGCGGGCATGCACTTGCGCTTTCCTCCAGAGCGGTAGCAGCAGTGTCACGCAGTCCGCCGCGTGGATCAAAGGATCTATGGTTTTCCCTCGAGTCTTTCCCACGAGGCTTTCCCACGAGGCTTTCCCACAGGGCTGTCCCACGTGCACACGTGGTGGGAGTCGATCCTCGGCTTGAACGTCAAGGCAGTGCAGGGAAAACAGGTTCCTCTGGAATGGACTGACACATCTGGGTGACTCTTGGAATTGTGGCATGACCCTGGAGTTCCTCTCCCCTTTCCTGTGGAGAGCGCCTCCTCTTGAGATGCGACGGGAACGCCAGGAATTCTTTCCCTACGAAACAGGGAAAGGATCCCTCATCTCGAGCTAGGAGGCGGAAACGGGTCTCCCCTGGATGTGTGAGGGACACCACGTGCTTCCTCTCGAGTGCAGACGGGTATGTCGGGGAACTTCTTGAGTTGCAGCAATGGTGTGAAGGACCCTTTGGAAGTTCCAGTGGTTAGATGTGATTGGCCTCGAGAAGCCTCAGCGGAAATGGGCCTCATCTCGCCTGGAGGGCAAAACCTCCTGGATTTTCTCGAGTTGCGGCAGGTGCTCTCGACTTACGACGGGGACCTCAGGGACCCGCTCTGGTGGCCTCAGGAAAGGCCAGTCCCCATGCGAGTTCCTCGGGGGCGTCTCGGGATTCCTCTCCCGTCGATGCCGGGGCCTAAGACTTTGTGTGGAGTCGGGGCCGGAACCTGAGGATTCCTCTCCAGTGCTGACATGGATCTTGGGGTACTTCTGGAGTCTCCCCAGGGGAGTCAGTCCTCGTCTCGAATGCGGGCATGCACTTGCGCTTTCCTCCAGAGCGGTAGCAGCAGTGTCACGCAGTCCGCCGCGTGGATCAAAGGATCTATGGTTTTCCCTCGAGTCTTTCCAACGAGGCTTTCCCACGAGGCTTTCCCAAAGGGCTGTCCCACGTGCACACGTGGTGGGAGTCGATCCTCGGCTTGAACGTCAAGGCAGTGCAGGGAAAACAGGTTCCTCTGGAATGGACTGACACATCTGGGGGACTCTTGGAATGGTGGCACGACCCTTCAGTTCCTCTCGCCTTTCCTGTGGAGAGCGCCTCCTCTTGAAATGCGACGGGAACGCCGGGAATTCTTTCCCTACGAAACAAGGAAAGGATCCCTCATCTAGAGCTAGGAGGCGGAAACGGGGCTCCCCTGGATGAGTGCGGGACCCACGTTCTTCCTCTCGAGTGGAGACGGGTGTGTCGGGGAACTTCTTGAGTTGCAGCAAGGGTGTGAAGGACCCTTTGGAAGTTCCAGTGGTTAGACGTGATTAGCCTCGAGAAGCCTCAGCGGAAATGGGCCTCATCTCGCCTGGAGGGCAAAACCTCCTGGATTTTCTCGAGTTGCGGCAGGTGCTCTCGACTTACGACGGGGACCTCAGGGACCCACTCTGGTGGCCTCAGGAAAGGCCAGTCCCCATGCGAGTTCCTCGGGGGCCTCTCGGGATTCCTCTCCCGTCGATGCCGGGTCCTAAGTCCTTTTGTGGAGTCGGGGTCGGAACCTGAGGATTCCTCTCCAGTGCTGACATGGATTTTGTGGTACTTCTGGAGTCTCCCCAGGGGAGTCAGTCTTCGTCTCGAATGCGGGCATGCACTTGCGCTTTCCTCCAGAGCGGTAGCAGCAGTGTCACGCAGTCTGCCGCGTGGATCAAAGGATCTATGGTTTCCCCTCGAGTCTTTTCCACGAGGCTTTCCCACGAGGCTTTCCCACAGGGATGTCCCACGTGCACACGTGGTGGGAGTCGATCCTCGGCTTGAACGTCAAGGCAGTGCAGGGAAAACAGGTTCCTCTGGAATGGACTGACACATCTGGGGGACTCTTGGAATGGTGGCACGACCCTGGAGTTCCTCTCGCCTTTCCTGTGGAGAGCGCCTCCTCTTGAGATGCGACGGGAACGCCGGGAATTCTTTCCCTACGAAACAGGGAAAGGATCCCTCATCTCGAGCTAGGAGGCGGAAACGGGGCTCCCCTGGATGTGTGCGGGACCCACGTGCTTCCTCTCGAGTGGAGACGGGTATGTCGGGGAACTTCTTGAGTTGCAGCAAGGGTGTGAAGGACCCTTTGGAAGTTCCAGTTGTTAGACGTGATTAGCCTCGAGAAGCCTCAGCGGAAATGGGCCTCATCTCGCCTGGAGGGCAAAACCTCCTGGATTTTCTCGAGTTGCGGCAGGTGCTCTCGACTTACGACGGGGACCTCAGGGACCCGCTCTGGTGGCCTCAGGAAAGGCCAGTCCCCATGCGAGTTCCTCGGGGGCCTCTCGGGATTCCTCTCCCGTCGATGCCGGGGCCTAAGACCTTGTGTGGATTCGGGGCCGGAACCTGAGGATTCCTCTCCAGTGCTGACATGGATCTTGGGGTACTTCTGGAGTCTCCCCAGGGGAGTCAGTCCTCGTCTCGAATGCGGGCATGCACTTGCGCTTTCCTCCAGAGCGGTAGCAGCAGTGTCACGCAGTCCGCCGCGTGGATCAAAGGATCTATGGTTTTCCCTCGAGTCTTTCCCACGAGGCTTTCCCACGACGCTTTCCCACAGGGCTGTCCCACGTGCACACGTGGTGGGAGTCGATCCTCGGCTTGAACGTCAAGGCAGTGCAGGGAAAACAGGTTCCTCTGGAATGGACTGACACATCTGGGGGACTCTTGGAATGGTGGCACGACCCTGGAGTTCCTCTCGCCTTTCCTGTGGAGAGCGCCTCGTCTTGAGATGCGACGGGAACGCCGGGAATTCTTTCCCTACGAAACAGGGAAAGGATCCCACATCTCGAGCTAGGAGTCGGAAACGGAGCTCCCCTGGATGTGGGCCGGACCCCACGTGCTTCCTCTCGAGTGGAGACGGGTATGTCGGGGAACTTCTTGAGTTGCAGCAAGGGTGTGAAGGACCCTTTGGAAGTTCCAGTGGTTAGATGTGATTGGCCTCGAGAAGCCTCAGCGGAAATGGGCCTCATATCGCCTGGAGGGCAAAACCTCCTGGATTTTCTCGAGTTGCGGCAGGTGCTCTCGACTTACGACGGGGACCTCAGGGACCCGCTCTGGTGGCCTCAGGAAAGGCCAGTCCCCATGCGAGTTCCTCGAGGGCCTCTCGGGATTCCTCTCCCATCGATGCCGGGGCCTAAGACCTTGTGTGGAGTCGGGGCCGGAACCTGAGGATTCCTCTCCCGTGCTGACATGGATCTTGGGGTACTTCTGGAGTCTCCCCAGGGGAGTCAGTCCTCGTCTCGAATGGGGGCATGCACTTGCGCTTTCCTCCAGAGCGGTAGCAGCAGTGTCACCCAGTCCGCCGCGTGGATCAAAGGATCTACGGTTTTCCCTCGAGTCTTTCCCAAAAGGCTTTCCCACGAGGCTTTCCCACAGGGCTGTCCCACGTGCACACGTGGTTGGAGTCGATCCTCGGCTTGAACGTCAAGGCAGTGCAGGGAATACAGGTTCCTCTGGAATGGACTGACACATCTGGGGGACTCTTGGAATGGTGGCACGACCATGGAGTTCCTCTCCCCTTTCCTGTGGAGAGCACCTCCTCTTGAGATGCGACGGGAACGCCGGGAATTCTTTCCCTATGAAACAGGGAAAGGATCCCTCATCTCGAGCTAGGAGGCGGAAACGGGGCTCCCCTGGATGTGTGCGTGACCACACGTGCTTCCTCTCGAGTGGAGACGGGTATGTCGGGGACCTTCTTGAGTTGCAGCAAGGGTGTGAAGGACCCTTTGGAAGTTCCAGTGGTTAGATGTGATTAGCCTCGAGAAGCCTCAGCGGAAATGGGCCTCATCTCGCCTGGAGGGCAAAACCTCCTGGATTATCTCGAGTTGCGGCAGGTGCTCTCGACTTACGACAGGGACCTCAGCGACCCGCTCTGGTGGCCTCAGGAAAGGCCAGTACCCATGCGAGTTCCTCGGGGGCCTCTGGGGATTCCTCTCCCGTCGATGCCGGGGCCTAAGACCTTGTGTGGAGTCGGGGCCGGAACCTGAGGATTCCTCTCCAGTGCTGACATGGATCTTGGGGTACTTCTGGAGTCTCCATAGGGGAGTCAGTCCTCGTCTCGAATGCGGGCATGCACTTGCGCTTTCCTCCAGAGCGGTAGCAGCAGTGTCACGCAGTCCGCCGCATGGATCAAAGGATCCATGGTTTTCCCTCGAGTCTTTCCCACGAGGCTTTCCCACGAGGCTTTCCCACAGGGCTGTCCCACGTGCACACGTGGTGGGAGTCGATCCTTGGCTTGAACGTCAAGGCAGTGCAGGAAAAACAGGTTCCTCTGGAATGGACTGACACATCTGGGGGACTCTTGAAATGGTGGCACGACCCTGGAGTTCCTCTCGCCTTTCCTGTGGAGAGCGCCTCCTCTTGAGATGCGACGGGAACGCCGGGAATTCTTTCCCTACGAAACAGGGAAGGACCCCTCATCTCGAGCTAGGAGGCGGAAACGGGGCTCCCCTGGATGTGTGAGGGACCCCACGTGCTTCCTCTCGAGTGGAGACGGGTATGTCGGGGAACTTCTTGAGTTGCAGCAATGGTGTGAAGGACCCTTTGGAAGTTCCAGTGGTTAGATGTGATTGGCCTCGAGAAGCCTCAGCGGAAATGGGCCTCATCTGGCCTGGAGGGCAAAACCTCCTGGATTTTCTCGAGTTGCCGCAGGTGCTCTCGACTTACGACGGGGACCTCAGGGAACCGCTCTGGTGGCCTCAGGAAAGGCCAGTCCCCATGCGAGTTCCTCGGGGGCCTCTCGGGATTTCTCTCCCGTCGATACCAGGGCCTAAGACCTTGTGTGGAGTTGGGTCCGGAACCTGAGGATTCCTCTCCAGTGCTGACATGGATCTTGGGGTACTTCTGGAGTCTCCCCAGGGGAGTCAGTCCTCGTCTCGAATGCGGGCATGCACTTGCCCTTTCCTCCAGAGCGGTAGCAGCAGTGTCACGCAGTCCGCCGCGTGGATCAAAGATCTATGGTTTTCCCTCGAGTCTTTCCCACGAGGCTTTCCCACGAGGCTTTCCCACAGGGCTGTCCCACGTGCACACGTGGTGGGAGTCGATCCTCGGCTTGAACGTCAAGGCAGTGCAGGGAAAACAGGTTCCTCTGGAATGGACTGACACATCTGGGGGACTCTTGGAATGGTGGCACGACCCTGGAGTTCCTCTCGCCTTTCCTGTGGAGAGCGCCTCCTCTTGAGATGCGACGGGAACGCCGGGAATTCTTTCCCTACGAAACAGGGAAAGGATCCCTCATCTCGAGCTGCGAGTCGGAAACGGAGCTCCCCTGGATGTGGGCGGGACCCCACGTGCTTCCTCTCGACTGGAGACGGGTATGTCGGGGAACTTCTTGAGTTGCAGCAATGGTGTGAAGGACCCTTTGGAAGTTCCAGTGGTTAGACGTGATTAGCCTCGAGAAGCCTCAGCGGAAATGGGCCTCATCTCGCCTGGAGAGCAAAACCTCCTGGATTTTCTCGAGTTGCGGCAGGTGCTCTCGACTTACGACGGGGACCTCAGGGACCCGTTCTGGCGGCCTCAGGAAAGGCCAGTCCCCATGCGAGTTCCTCGGGGGCCGCTCCGGATTCCTCTCCCGTCGATGCCGGGGCCTAAGACCTTGTGTGGAGTCGGGACCGTAACCTGAGGATTCCTCTCCAGTGCTGACATGGATCTTGGGGTACTTCTGGAGTCTCCCCAGGGGAGTCAGTCCTCGTCTCGAATGCGGGCATGCACTTGCGCTTTCCTCCAGAGCGGTAGCAGCAGTGTCACGCAGTCCGCCGCGTGGATCAAAGGATCTATGATTTTCCCTCGAGTCTTTCCCACGAGACTTTCCCACGAGGCTTTCCCACAGGGCTGTCCCACGTGCACACGTGGTGGGAGTCGATCCTCGCCTTGAACGTCAACGCAGTGCAGGGAAAACAGGTTCCTCTGGAAACGACTGACACATCTGGGGGACTCTTGGAATGGTGTCACGACCCTGGAGTTCCTCTCGCCTCTCCTGTGGAGAGCGCCTCCTCTTGAGATGCGACGGGAACGTCGGGAATTCTTTCCCTACGGAACAGGGAAAGGATCCCTCATCTCGAGCTAGGAGGCGGAAACGGGGCTCCCCTGGATGTGTGCGGGACCCCACGTGCTTCCTCTCGAGTGCAGACGGGTATGTCGGGGACCTTCATGAGTTGCAGCAAGGGTGTGAAGGACCCTTTGGAAGTTCCAGTGGTTAGATGTGATTAGCCTCGAGAAGCCTCAGCGGAAATGGGCCTCATCTCGCCTGGAGGGCAAAACCTCCTGGATTTTCTCGAACTGCGGCAGGTGCTCTTGACTTACGACGGGGACCTCAGGGACCCGCTCTGGTGGCCTCAGGAAAGGCCAGTCCCCATGCGAGTTCCTCGGGGGCGTCTCGGGATTCCTCTCCCGTCGATGCCGGGGCCTAAGACCTTGTGTGAACTCAGGGCCGGAACCTGAGGATTCCTCTCCAGTGCTGACATGGATCTTGGGGTACTTCTGGAGTCTCCCCAGGGGAGTCATTCCTCGTCTCGAATGCGGGCATGCACTTGCGCTTTCCTCCAGAGCGATAGCAGCAGTGTCACGCAGTCCGCCGCGTGGATCAAAGGATCTATGGTTTTCCCTCGAGTCTTTCCCAAAAGGCTTTCCCACGAGGCTTTCCCACAGGGCTGTCCCACGTGCACACGTGGTGGGACTCGATCCTCGGCTTGAACGTCAAGGCAGTGCAGGGAAAACAGGTTCCTCTGGAATGGATTGACACATCTGGGGGACTCTTGGAATGGTGGCACGACCCTGGAGTTCCTCTCGCCTTTCCTGTGGAGAGCGCCTCCTCTTGAGATGCGACGGGAACGCCGGGAATTCTTTCCCTACGAAACAGGGAAAGGATCCCTCATCTCGAGCTAGGAGGCGGAAACGGGGCTCCCCTGGATGTGTGAGGGACCCCACGTGCTTCCTCTCGAGTGGAGACGGGTATGTCGGGGAACTTCTTGAGTTGCAGCAATGGTGTGAAGGACCCTTTGGAAGTTCCAGTGGTTAGATGTGATTGGCCTCGAGAAGCCTCAGCGGAAATGGGCCTCATCTCGCCTGGAGGGCAAAACCGCCTGGATTTTCTCGAGTTGCGGCAGGTGCTCTCGACTTATGACGGGGACCTCAGGGAACAGCTCTGGTGGCCTCAGGAAAGGCCAGTCCCCATGCGAGTTCCTCGGGGGCGTCTCGGGATTCCTCTCCCGACGATGCCGGGGCCTAAGACCTTGTGTGGCTCGGGGCCGGAACCTGAGGATTCCTCTCCAGTGCTGACATGGATCTTGGGGTACTTCTGGATCTCACCAGGGGAGTCAGTCCTCGTCTCGAATGCGGGCATGCACTTGCGCTTTCCTCCAGAGCGGTAGCAGCAGTGCCACGCAGTCCGCCGCGTGGATCAAAGGATCTATGGTTTTCCCTCGAGTCTTTCCCACGAGGCTTTCCCACGAGGCTTTCCCACAGGTCTGTCCCACGTGCACACGTGGTGGGAGTTGATCCTCGGCTTGAACGTCAAGGAAGTGCAGGGAAAACAGGTTCCTCTGGAATGGACTGACACATCTGGGGTACTCTTGGAATGGTGGCACGACCCTGGAGTTCCTCTCGCCTTTCCTGTGGAGAGCACCTCCTCTTGAGATGCGACGGGAACGCCGGGAATTCTTTCCCTACGAAACAGGGAAAGGATCCCTCATCTCGAGCTAGGAGGCGGAAACGGGGTTCCCCTGGATGTGTGCGGGACCCCACGTGCTTCCTCTCGAGTGGAGACGGGTATGTCGCGGAACTTCTTGAGTTGCAGCAAGGGTGTGAAGGACCCTTTGGAAGTTCCAGTGGTTAGATTTGATTAGCCTCGAGAAGCCTCAGCGGAAATGGGCCTCATCTGGCCTGGAGGGCAAAAGCTCCTGAATTTTTTCGAGTTGCGGCAGGTGCTCTCGACTTACGATGGGGACCTCAGGGACCCGCTCTGGTGGCCTCAGGAAAGGCCAGTCCCCATGCGAGTTCCTCGGGGGCCTCTCGGCATTCTTCTCCCGTCGATGCCGGGGCCTAAGACCTTGTGGGGAGTCGGGGCCGGAACCTGAGGATTCCTCTCCAGTGCTGACATGGATCTTGGGGTACTTCTGGAGTCTCCCCAGGGGAGTCAGTCCTCGTCTCGAATGCGGGCATGCACTTGCGCTTTCCTCCAGAGCGGTAGCAGCAGTGTCACGCAGTCCGCCGCATGGATCAAAGGATCTATGGTTTTCCCTCGAGTCTTTCCCAGGAGGCTTTCCCACGAGGCTTTCCCACAGGGCTGTCCCACGTGCACAGGTGGTGGGAGTCGATCCTCGGCTTGAACGTCAAGGCAGTGCAGGGAAAACAGGTTCCTCTGTAATGGACTGACACATCTGGGCGTCTCTTGGAATGGTGGCACGACCCTGGAGTTCCTCTCGCCTCTCCTGTGGAGAGCGCCTCCTCTTGAGATGCGACGGGAACGCCGGGAATTCTTTCCCTACCAAACAGGGAAAGGATCCCTCATCTCGAGCTAGGAGGCGCAAACGGGGCTCCCCTGGATGTGTGCGGGACCCACGTGCTTCCTCTCGAGTGGAGACGGGTATGTCGGGGAACTTCTTGAGTTGCAGCAAGGGTGTGAATGACCCTTTGGAAGTTCCAGTGGTTAGATGTGATTGGCCTCGAGAAGCCTCAGCGGAAATGGGCCTCATCTCGCCTGGAGGGCAAAACCTCCTGGATTTTCTCGAGTTGCGGCAGGTGCTCTCGACTTACGACGGGGACCTCAGGGACCCGCTCTGGTGGCCTCAGGAAAGGCCAGTCCCCATGCGAGTTCCTCGGGGGCCTCTCGGGATTCCTCTCCCGTCGATGCCGGGGCCTAAGACCTTGTGTGGAGTCGGGGCCGGAACCTGAGGATTCCTCTCCAGTGCTGACATGGATCTTGGGGTACTTCTGGAGTCTCCCCAGGGGAGTCAGTCCTCGTCTCGAATGCGGGCATGCACTTGCGCTTTCCTCCAGAGCGGTAGCAGCAGTGTCACGCAGTCCGCCGCGTGGATCAAAGGATCTATGGTTTTCCCTCGAGTCTTTCCCACGAGGCTTTCCCACGAGGCTTTCCCACAGGGCTGTCCCACGTGCACACGTGGTGGGATTCGATCCTCGGCTTGAACATCAAGGCAGTGCAGGGAAAACAGGTTCCTCTGGAATGGACTGACACATCTGGGGGTCTCTTGGAATGGTGGCACGACCCTGGAGTTCCTCTCCCTTTTCCTGTGGAGAGCGCCTCCTCTTGAGATGCGACGAGAACGCCGGGAATTCTTTCCCTAAGAAACAGGGAAAGGATCCCTCATCTCGAGCTAGGAGGCGGAAACGGGGCTCCCCTGGATGTGTGCGGGACCCCACGTGCTTCCTCTCGAGTGGAGACGGGTATGTCGGGGAAGTTCTTGAGTTGCAGCAAGGGTGTGAAGGACCCTTTGGATGTTCCAGTGGTTAGACGTGATTAGCCTCGAGAAGCCTCAGCGGAAATGGGCCTCATCTCGCCTGGAGGGCAAAACCTCCTGGATTTTCTCGAGTTGCAGCAGGTGCTCTCGACTTACGACGGGGACCTCAGGGACCCGCTCTGGTGGCCTCAGGAAAGGCCAGTCCCCATGCGAGTTCCTCGGGGGCGTCTCGGGATTCCTCTCCCGTCGATGCCTGGGCCTAAGACCTTGTGTGGAGTCGGCGCCGGAACCTGAGGATTCCGCTCCAGTGCTGACATGGATCTTGGGGTACTTCTGCAGTCTCCCCAGGGGAGTCAGTCCTCGTCTCGAAAGCGGGCATGCACTTGCGCTTTCCTCCAGAGTGGTAGCAGCAGTGTCACGCAGCCCGCCGCGTGGATCAAAGGATCTATGGTTTTCCCTCGAGTCTTTCCCACGAGGCATTCCCACGAAGCATTCCCACAGGGCTGTCCCACGTGCACACGTGCTGGGAGTCGATCCTCGGCTTGAACATCAAGGCAGTGCAGGGAAAACAGGTTCCTCTGTAATGGACTGACACATCTGGGGGTCTCTTGGAATGGTGGCACGACCCTGGAGTTCCTGTCCCCTTTCCTGTGGAGAGCGCCTCCTCTTGAGATGCGACGGGAACGCCGGGAATTCTTTCCCTACGAAACAGGGAAAGGATCCCTCATCTCGAGCTAGGAGGCGGAAACGGGGCTCCCCTGGATGTGTGCGGGACCCAGGTGCTTCCTCTCGAGTGGAGAAGGGTATGTCGGGGAACTTCTTGAGTTGCAGCAAGGGTGTGAAGGACCCTTTGGAAGTTCTAGTGGATAGACGTGATTAGCCTCGAGAAGCCTCAGCAGAAATGGGCCTCATCTCGCCTGGAGGGCAAAACCTCCTGGATTTTCTCGAGTTGCGGCAGGTGCTCTCGACTTACGACGGGGACCTCAGGGACCCGCTCTGGTGGCCTCAGGAAAGGCCAGTACTCATGCGAGTTCCTCGGGGGCCTCTCGGGATTCCTCTCCCTTCGATGCTGGGGCCTAAGACCTTGTGTGGAGTCGGGGCCGGAACCTGAGGATTCCTCACCAGTGCTGACATGGATCTTGGGGTACTTCTGGAGTCTCCCCAGGGGAGTCAGTCCTCGTCTCGAATGCAAGCATGCACTTGCGCTTTCCTCCAGAGCGGTAGCAGCAGTGTCACGCAGTCCGCCGGGTGGATCAAAGGATCTATGGTTTTCCCTCGAGTCTTTCCCACGAGGCTTTCCCACGAGGCTTTCCCACAGGGCTGTCCCACGTGCACACGTGGTGGGAGTCTATCCTCGGCTTGAACGTCAAGGCAGTGCAGGGAAAACAGGTTCCTCTGGAATGGACTGACACATCTGGGGGACTCTTTGAATGATGGAACGACCCTGGAGTTCCTCTCGCCTTTCCTGTGGATAGCGCCTCCTCTTGAGATGCGACGGGAACGCCGGGAATTCTTTCCCTACGAAACAGGGAAGGATCCCTCATCTCGAGCTAGGAGGCGGAAACGGGGCTCCCCTGGATGTGTGAGGGACCCCACGTGCTTCCTCTCGAGTGGAGACGGGTATGTCGGGGAACTTCTTGAGTTGCAGCAATGGTGTGAAGGCCCTTTGGAAGTTCCAGTGGTTAGATGTGATTGGCCTCGAGAAGCCTCAGCGGAAATGGGCCTCATCTCGCCTGGAGGGCAAAACCTCCTGGATTTTCTCGAGTTGCGGCAGGTGCTCTCGACTTACGACGGGGACCTCAGGGACCCGCTCTGGTGGCCTCAGGAAAGGCCAGTCCCCATGCGAGCTCCTCGGGGGCCTCTCGGGATTCCTCTCCCGTCGATGCCGGGGCCTAAGACCTTGTGTGGAGTAGGGGCCGGAACCTGAGGATTCCTCTCCAGTGCTGACATGGATCTTGGGGTACTTCTGGAGTCTCCCCAGGGGAGTCAGTCCTCGTCTCGAATGTGGGCATGCACTTGCGCTTTCCTCCAGAGCGGTAGCAGCAGTGTCACGCAGTCCGCCGCGTGGATCAAAGGATCTATGGTTTTCCCTCGAGTCTTTCCCACGAGGCTTTCCCACAGGGCTGTCCCACGTGCACACGTGGTGGGAGTCGATCCTCGGCTTGAACGTCAAGGCAGTGCAGGGAAAACAGTTTCCTCTGGAATGGACTGACACATCTGGGGGACTCTTGGAATGGTGTCACGACCCTGGAGTTCCTCTCGCCTTTCCTGTGGAGAGCGCCTCCTCTTGTGATGCGACGGGAACGCCGGGAATTCTTTCCCTACGAAACAGGGAAAGGATCCCTCATCTTGAGCTAGGAGGCGGAAACGGGGCTCCCCTGGATGTGTGCGGGACCCCACGTGCTTCCTCTCGAGTGCAGACGGGTATGTCGGGGAACTTCTTGAGTTGCTGCAATGGTGTGAAGGACCCTTTGGAAGTTCCAGTGGTTAGATGTGATTGGCCTCGAGAAGCCTCAGCGGAAATGGGCCTCATCTCGCCTGGAGGGCAAAACCTCCTGGATTTTCTCGAGTTGCGGCAGGTGCTCTCGACTTACGACGGGGACCTCAGGGACCCGCTCTGGTGGCCTCAGGAAAGGCCAGTCCCCATGCGAGCTCCTCGGGGGCCTCTCGGGATTCCTCTCCCGTCGATGCCGGGGCCTAAGACCTTGTGTGGAGTCGGGGCCGGAACCTGAGGATTCCTCTCCAGTGCTGACATGGATCTTGGGGTACTTCTGGAGTCTCCCCAGGGGAGTCAGTCCTCGTCTCGAATGCAAGCATGCACTTGCGCTTTCCTCCAGAGCGGTAGCAGCAGTGTCACGCAGTCCGCCGCGTGGATCAAAGGATCTATGGTTTTCCCTCGAGTCTTTCCCACGAGGCTTTCCCACGAGGCTTTCCCACAGGGCTGTCCCACGTGCACACGTGGTGGGAGTCGATCCTCGGCTTGAACGTCAAGGCAGTGCAGGGAAAACAGGTTCCTCTGGAATGGACTGACACATCTGGGGGACTCTTTGAATGATGGCACGACCCTGGAGTTCCTCTCGCCTTTCCTGTGGAGAGCGCCTCCTCTTGAGATGCGACGGGAACGCCGGGAATTCTTTCCCTACGAAACAGGGAAGGATCCCTCATCTCGAGGTAGGAGGCGGAAACGGGGCTCCCCTGGATGTGTGAGGGGCCCCACGTGCTTCCTCTCGCTTGGAGACAGGTATGTCGGGGAACTTCTTGAGTTGCAGCAATGGTGTGAAGGACCCTTTGGAAGTTCCAGTGGTTAGATGTGATTGGCCTCGAGAAGCCTCAGCGGAAATGGGCCTCATCTCGCCTGGAGGGCAAAACCTCCTGGATTTTCTCGAGTTGCGGCAGGTGCTCTCGACTTACGACGGGGACCTCAGGGAACTGCTCTGGTGGCCTCAGGAAAGGAGAGTCCCCATGCGAGTTCCTCGGGGGCCTCTCGGGATTCCTCTCCCGTAGATGCCAGGGCCTAAGACCTTTTGTGTAGTCGGGGCCGGAACCTGAGGATTCCTCTCCAGTGCTGACATGGATCTTGGGGTACTTCTGGAGTCTCCCCAGGGGAGTCAGTCCTCGTCTCGAATGTGGGCATGCACTTGCGCTTTCCTCCAGAGCGGTAGCAGCAGTGTCACGCAGTCCGCCGCGTGGATCAAAGGATCTATGGTTTTCCCTCGAGTCTTTCCCACGAGGCTTTGCCACGAGGCTTTCCCACAGGGCTGTCCCACGTGCACACGTGGTGGGAGTCGATCCTCGGCTTGAACGTCAAGGCAGTGCAGGGAAAACAGGTTCCTCTGGAATGGACTGACACATCTGGGGGACTCTTGGAATGGTGGCATGACCCTGGAGTTCCTCTCGCCTTTCCTGTGGAGAGCGCCTCCTCTTGAGATGCGACGGGAACGCCGGGAATTCTTTCCCTACGAAACAGGGAAAGGATCCCTCATCTCGAGCTAGGAGGCGAAACGGGGCTCCCCTGGATGTGTGCGGGACACCACGTGCTTCCTCTCGAGTGGAGACGGGTATGTCGCGGAACTTCTTGAGTTGCAGCAAGGGTGTGAAGGACCCTTTGGAAGTTCCAGTGGTTAGATGTGATTGGCCTCGAGAAGCCTCAGCGGAAATGGGCCTCATCTCGCCTGGAGGGCAAAACCTCCTGGATTTTCTCGAGTTGCGGCAGGTGCTCTCGACTTACGACGGGGACCTCAGGGACCCGCTCTGGTGGCCTCAGGAAAGGCCAGCCCCCATGCGAGTTCCTCGGGGGCCTCTCGGGATTCCTCTCCCGTCGATGCCGGGGCCTAAGACCTTGTGTGGAGTCGGGGCCGGAACCTGAGGATTCCTCTCCAGTGCTGACATGGATCTTGGGGTACTTCTGGAGTCTCCCCAGGGGAGTCAATCCTCGTCTCGAATGCGGGCATGCACTTGCGCTTTCCTCCAGAGCGGTAGCAGCAGTGTCACGCAGTCCGCCGCGTGGATCAAAGGATCTATGGTTATCCCTCGAGTCTTTCCCACGAGGCTTTCCCACGAGGCTTTCCCACAGGGCTGTCCCACGTGCACACGTGGTGGGAGTCGATCCTCGGCTTGAACGTCAAGGCAGTGCAGGGAAAACAGTTTCCTCTGGAATGGACTGACACATCTGGGGGACTCTTGGAATGGTGTCACGACCCTGGAGTTCCTCTCGCCTTTCCTGTGGAGAGCGCCTCCTCTTGAGATGCGACGGGAACGCCGGGAATTCTTTCCCTACGAAACAGGGAAAGGATCCCTCATCTCGAGCTAGGAGGCGGAAACGGGGCTCCCCTGGATGTGTGCGGGACCCCACGTGCTTCCTCTCGGGTGGAGACGGGTATGTCGGGGAACTTCTTGAGTTGCTGCAATGGTGTGAAGGACCCTTTGGAAGTTCCAGTGGTTAGATGTGATTGGCCTCGAGAAGCCTCAGCGGAAATGGGCCTCATCTCGCCTGGAGGGCAAAACCTCCTGGATTTTCTCGAGTTGCGGCAGGTGCTCTCGACTTACGACGGGGACCTCAGGGACCCGCTCTGGTGGCCTCAGGAAAGGCCAGTCCCCATGCGAGCTCCTCGGGGGCCTCTCGGGATTCCTCTCCCGTCGATGCCGGGGCCTAAGACCTTGTGTGGAGTCGGGGCCGGAACCTGAGGATTCCTCTCCAGTGCTGACATGGATCTTGGGGTACTTCTGGAGTCTCCCCAGGGGAGTCAGTCCTCGTCTCGAATGTGGGCATGCACTTGCGCTTTCCTCCAGAGCGGTAGCAGCAGTGTCACGCAGTCCGCCGCGTTGATCAAAGGATCTATGGTTTTCCCTCGAGTCTTTCCCACGAGGCTTTCCCACAGGGCTGTCCCACGTGCACACGTGGTGGGAGTCGATCCTCGGCTTGAACGTCAAGGCAGTGCAGGGAAAACAGTTTCCTCTGGAATGGACTGACACATCTGGGGGACTCTTGGAATGGTGTCACGACCCTGGAGTTCCTCTCGCCTTTCCTGTGGAGAGCGCCTCCTCTTGAGATGCGACGGGAACGCCGGGAATTCTTTCCCTACGAAACAGGGAAAGGATCCCTCATCTTGAGCTAGGAGGCGGAAACGGGGCTCCCCTGGATGTGTGCGGGACCCTACGTGCTTCCTCTCGAGTGGAGACGGGTATGTCGGGGAACTTCTTGAGTTGCTGCAATGGTGCGAAGGACCCTTTGGAAGTTCCAGTGGTTAGATGTGATTGGCCTCGAGAAGCCTCAGCCGAAATGGGCCTCATCTCGCCTGGAGGGCAAAACCTCCTGGATTTTCTCGAGTTGCGGCAGGTGCTCTCGACTTACGACGGGGACCTCAGGGACCCGCTCTGGTGGCCTCAGGAAAGGCCAGTCCCCATGCGAGCTCCTCGGGGGCCTCTCGGGATTCCTCTCCCGTCGATGCCGGGGCCTAAGACCTTGTGTGGAGTCGGGGCCGGAACCTGAGGATTCCTCTCCAGTGCTGACATGGATCTTGGGGTACTTCTGGAGTCTCCCCAGGGGAGTCAGTCCTCGTCTCGAATGCAAGCATGCACTTGCGCTTTCCTCCAGAGCGGTAGCAGCAGTGTCACGCAGTCCGCCGCGTGGATCAAAGGATCTATGGTTTTCCCTCGAGTCTTTCCCACGAGGCTTTCCCACGAGGCTTTCCCACAGGGCTGTCCCACGTGCACACGTGGTGGGAGTCTATCCTCGGCTTGAACGTCAAGGCAGTGCAGGGAAAACAGGTTCCTCTGGAATGGACTGACACATCTGGGGGACTCTTTGAATGATGGCACGACCCTGGAGTTCCTCTCGCCTTTCCTGTGGAGAGCGCCTCCTCTTGAGATGCGACGGGAACGCCGGGAATTCTTTCCCTACGAAACAGGGAAGGATCCCTCATCTCGAGGTAGGAGGCGGAAACGGGGCTCCCCTGGATGTGTGAGGGACCCCACGTGCTTCCTCTCGCTTGGAGACGGGTATGTCGGGGAACTTCTTGAGTTGCAGCAATGGTGTGAAGGACCCTTTGGAAGTTCCAGTGGTTAGATGTGATTGGCCTCCAGAAGCCTCAGCGGAAATGGGCCTCATCTCGCCTGGAGGGCAAAACCTCCTGGATTTTCTCGAGTTGCGGCAGGTGCTCTCGACTTACGACGGGGACCTCAGGGAACTGCTCTGGTGGCCTCAGGAAAGGCCAGTCCCCATGCGAGTTCCTCGGGGGCCTCTCGGGATTCCTCTCCCGTAGATGCCAGGGCCTAAGACCTTTTGTGTAGTCGGGGCCGGAACCTGAGGATTCCTCTCCAGTGCTGAAATGGATCTTGGGGTACTTCTGGAGTCTCCCCAGGGGAGTCAGTCCTCGTCTCGAATGTGGGCATGCACTTGCGCTTTCCTCCAGAGCGGTAGCAGCAGTGTCACGCAGTCCGCCGCGTGGATCAAAGGATCTATGGTTTTCCCTCGAGTCTTTCCCACGAGGCTTTCCCACGAGGCTTTCCCACAGGGCTGTCCCACGTGCACACGTGGTGGGAGTCGATCCTCGGCTTGAACGTCAAGGCAGTGCAGGGAAAACAGGTTCCTCTGGAATGGACTGACACATCTGGGGGACTCTTGGAATGGTGGCACGACCCTGGAGTTCCTCTCGCCTTTCCTGTGGAGAGCGCCTCCTCTTGAGATGCGACGGGAACGCCGGGAATTCTTTCCCTACGAAACAGGGAAAGGATCCCTCATCTCGAGCTAGGAGGCGAAACGGGGCTCCCCTGGATGTGTGCGGGACACCACGTGCTTCCTCTCGAGTGGAGACGGGTATGTCGCGGAACTTCTTGAGTTGCAGCAAGGGTGTGAAGGACCCTTTGGAAGTTCCAGTGGTTAGATGTGATTGGCCTCGAGAAGCCTCAGCGGAAATGGGCCTCATCTCGCCTGGAGGGCAAAACCTCCTGGATTTTCTCGAGTTGCGGCAGGTGCTCTCGACTTACGACGGGGACCTCAGGGACCCGCTCTGGTGGCCTCAGGAAAGGCCAGCCCCCATGCGAGTTCCTCAGGGGCCTCTCGGGATTCCTCTCCCGTCGATGCCGGGGCCTAAGACCTTGTGTGGAGTCGGGGCCGGAACCTGAGGATTCCTCTCCAGTGCTGACATGGATCTTGGGGTACTTCTGGAGTCTCCCCAGGGTAGTCAATCCTCGTCTCGAATGCGGGCATGCACTTGCGCTTTCCTCCAGAGCGGTAGCAGCAGTGTCACGCAGTCCGCCGCGTGGATCAAAGGATCTATGGTTATCCCTCGAGTCTTTCCCACGAGGCTTTCCCACGAGGCTTTCCCACAGGGCTGTCCCACGTGCACACGTGGTGGGAGTCGATCCTCGGCTTGAACGTCAAGTCAGTGCAGGGAAAACAGTTTCCTCTGGAATGGACTGACACATCTGGGGGACTCTTGGAATGGTGTCACGACCCTGGAGTTCCTCTCGCCTTTCCTGTGGAGAGCGCCTCCTCTTGAGATGCGACGGGAACGCCGGGAATTCTTTCCCTACGAAACAGGGAAAGGATCCCTCATCTCGAGCTAGGAGGCGGAAACGGGGCTCCCCTGGATGTGTGCGGGACCCCACGTGCTTTCTCTCGAGTGGAGACGGGTATGTCGGGGAACTTCTTGAGTTGCTGCAATGGTGTGAAGGACCCTTTGGAAGTTCCAGTGGTTAGATGTGATTGGCCTCGAGAAGCCTCAGCGGAAATGGGCCTCATCTCGCCTGGAGGGCAAAACCTCCTGGATTTTCTCGAGTTGCGGCAGGTGCTCTCGACTTACGACGGGGACCTCAGGGACCCGCTCTGGTGGCCTCAGGAAAGGCCAGTCCCCATGCGAGCTCCTCGGGGGCCTCTCTGGATTCCTCTCCCGTCGATGCCGGGGCCTAAGACCTTGTGTGGAGTCGGGGCCGGAACCTGAGGATTCCTCTCCAGTGCTGACATGGATCTTGGGGTACTTCTGGAGTCTCCCCAGGGGAGTCAGTCCTCGTCTCGAATGTGGGCATGCACTTGCGCTTTCCTCCAGAGCGGTAGCAGCAGTGTCACGCAGTCCGCCGCGTGGATCAAAGGATCTATGGTTTTCCCTCGAGTCTTTCCCACGAGGCTTTCCCACGAGGCTTTCCCACAGGGCTGTCCCACGTGCACACGTGGTGGGAGTCGATCCTCGGCTTGAACGTCAAGGCAGTGCAGGGAAAACAGTTTCCTCTGGAATGGACTGACACATCTGGGGGACTCTTGGAATGGTGTCACGACCCTGGAGTTCCTCTCGCCTTTCCTGTGGAGAGCGCCTCCTCTTGAGATGCGACGGGAACGCCGGGAATTCTTTCCCTACGAAACAGGGAAAGGATCGCTCATCTCGAGCTAGGAGGCGGAAACGGGGCTCCCCTGGATGTGTGCGGGACCCCACGTGCTTCCTCTCGAGTGGAGACGGGTATGTCGGGGAATTTCTTGAGTTGCTGCAATGGTGTGAAGGACCCTTTGGAAGTTCCAGTGGTTAGATGTGATTGGCCTCGAGAAGCCTCAGCGGAAATGGGCCTCATCTCGCCTGGAGGGCAAAACCTCCTGGATTTTCTCGAGTTGCGGCAGGTGCTCTCGACTTACGACGGGGACCTCAGGGACCCGCTCTGGTGGCCTCAGGAAAGGCCAGTCCCCATGCGAGCTCCTCGGGGGCCTCTCGGGATTCCTCTCCCGTCGATGCCGGGGCCTAAGACCTTGTGTGGAGTCGGGGCCGGAACCTGAGGATTCCTCTCCAGTGCTGACATGGATCTTGGGGTACTTCTGGAGTCTCCCCAGGGGAGTCAGTCCTCGTCTCGAATGCAAGCATGCACTTGCGCTTTCCTCCAGAGCGGTAGCAGCAGTGTCACGCAGTCCGCCGCGTGGATCAAAGGATCTATGGTTTTCCCTCGAGTCTTTCCCACGAGGCTTTCCCACGAGGCTTTCCCACAGGGCTGTCCCACGTGCACACGTGGTGGGAGTCTATCCTCGGCTTGAACGTCAAGGCAGTGCAGGGAAAACAGGTTCCTCTGGAATGGACTGACACATCTGGGGGACTCTTTGAATGATGGCACGACCCTGGAGTTCCTCTCGCCTTTCCTGTGGAGAGCGCCTCCTCTTGAGATGCGACGGGAACGCCGGGAATTCTTTCCCTACGAAACAGGGAAGGATCCATCATCTCGAGCTAGGAGGCGGAAACGGGGCTCCCCTGGATGTGTGAGGGACCCCACGTGCTTCCTCTCGAGTGGAGACGGGTATGTCGGGGAACTTCTTGAGTTGCAGCAATGGTGTGAAGGACCCTTTGGAAGTTCCAGTGGTTAGATGTGATTGGCCTCCAGAAGCCTCAGCGGAAATGGGCCTCATCTCGCCTGGAGGGCAAAACCTCCTGGATTTTCTCGAGTTGCGGCAGGTGCTCTCGACTTACGACGGGGACCTCAGGGAACTGCTCTGGTGGCCTCAGGAAAGGCCAGTCCCCATGCGGGTTCCTCGGGGGCCTCTCGGGATTCCTCTCCCGTAGATGCCAGGGCCTAAGACCTTTTGTGTAGTCGGGGCCGGAACCTGAGGATTCCTCTCCAGTGCTGAAATGGATCTTGGGGTACTTCTGGAGTCTCCCCAGGGGAGTCAGTCCTCGTCTCGAATGTGGGCATGCACTTGCGCTTTCCTCCAGAGCGGTAGCAGCAGTGTCACGCAGTCCGCCGCGTGGATCAAAGGATCTACGTTTTTCCCTCGAGTCTTTCCCACGAGGCTTTCCCACGAGGCTTTCCCACAGGGCTGTCCCACGTGCACACGTGGTGGGAGTCGATCCTCGGCTTGAACGTCAAGGCAGTGCAGGGAAAACAGGTTCCTCTGGAATGGACTGACACATCTGGGGGACTCTTGGAATGGTGGCACGACCCTGGAGTTCCTCTCGCCTTTAGTGTGGAGAGCGCCTCCTCTTGAGATGCGACGGGAACGCCGGGAATTCTTTCCCTACGAAACAGGGAAAGGATCCCTCATCTCGAGCTAGGAGGCGAAACGGGGCTCCCCTGGATGTGTGCGGGACACCACGTGCTTCCTCTCGAGTGGAGACGGGTATGTCGGGGAACTTCTTGAGTTGCAGCAAGGGTGTGAAGGACCCTTTGGAAGTTCCAGTGGTTAGATGTGATTGGCCTCGAGAAGCCTCAGCGGAAATGGGCCTCATCTCGCCTGGAGGGCAAAACCTCCTGGATTTTCTCGAGTTGCGGCAGGTGCTCTCGACTTACGACGGGGACCTCAGGGACCCGCTCTGGTGGCCTCAGGAAAGGCCAGCCCCCATGCGAGTTCCTCGGGGGCCTCTCGGGATTCCTCTCCCGTCGATGCCGGGGCCTAAGACCTTGTGTGGAGTCGGGGCCGGAACCTGAGGATTCCTCTCCAGTGCTGACATGGATCTTGGGGTACTTCTGGAGTCTCCCCAGGGGAGCCAATCCTCGTCTCGAATGCGGGCATGCACTTGCGCTTTCCTACAGAGCGGTAGCAGCAGTGTCACGCAGTCCGCTGCGTGGATCAAAGGATCTATGGTTATCCCTCGAGTCTTTCCCACGAGGCTTTCCCACGAGGCTTTCCCACAGGGCTGTCCCACGTGCACACGTGGTGGGAGTCGATCCTCGGCTTGAACGTCAAGGCAGTGCAGGGAAAACAGTTTCCTCTGGAATGGACTGACACATCTGGGGGACTCTTGGAATGGTGTCACGACCCTGGAGTTCCTCTCGCCTTTCCTGTGGAGAGCGCCTCCTCTTGAGATGCGACGGGAACGCCGGGAATTCTTTCCCTACGAAACAGGGAAAGGATCCCTCATCTTGAGCTAGGAGGCGGAAACGGGGCTCCCCTGGATGTGTGCGGGACCCCACGTGCTTCCTCTCGAGTGGAGACGGGTATGTCGGGGAACTTCTTGAGTTGCTGCAATGGTGTGAAGGACCCTTTGGAAGTTCCAGTGGTTAGATGTGATTGGCCTCGAGAAGCCTCAGCGGAAATGGGCCTCATATCGCCTGGAGGGCAAAACCTCCTGGATTTTCTCGAGTTGCGGCAGGTGCTCTCGACTTACGACGGGGACCTCAGGGACCCGCTCTGGTGGCCTCAGGAAAGGCCAGTCCCCATGCGAGCTCCTCAGGGGCCTCTCGGGATTCCTCTCCCGTCGATGCCGGGGCCTAAGACCTTGTGTGGAGTCGGGGCCGGAACCTGAGGATTCCTCTCCAGTGCTGACATGGATCTTGGGGTACTTCTGGAGTCTCCCCAGGGGAGTCAGTACTCGTCTCGAATGCGGGCATGCACTTGCGCTTTCCTCCAGAGCGGTAGCAGCAGTGTCACGCAGTCCGCCGCGTGGATCAAAGGATCTATGGTTTTCCCTCGAGTCTTTCCCACGAGGCTTTCCCACGGGGCTTTCCCACAGGGCTGTCCCACGTGCACACGTGGTGGGAGTCGATCCTCGGCTTGAACGTCACGGCAGTGCAGGGAAAACAGGTTCCTCTGGAATGGACTGACACATCTGGGGGACTCTTGGAATGGTGTCTCGACCCTGGAGTTCCTCTCGCCTTTCCTGTGGAGAGCGCCTCCTCTTGAGATGCGACGGGAACGCCGGGAATTCTTTCCCTACGAAACAGGGAAAGGATCCCTCATCTCGAGCTAGGAGCCGGAAACGGGGCTCCCCTGGATGTGTGCGGGACACCACGTGCTTCCTCTCGAGTGGAGACGGGTATGTCGGGGAACTTCTTGAGTTGCAGCAAGGGTGTGAAGGACCCTTTGGAAGTTCCAGTGGTTAGATGTGATTGGCCTCGAGAAGCCTCAGCGGAAATGGGCCTCATCTGGCCTGGAGGGCAAAACCTCCTGGATTTTCTCGAGTTGCGGCAGGTGCTCTCGTCTTACGACGGGGACCTCAGGGACCCGCTCTGGTGGCCTCAGGAAAGGCCAGTCCCCATGCGAGTTCCTCGGGGGCCTCTGGGGATTCCTCTCCCGTCGATGCCGGGGCCTAAGACCTTGTGTGGAGTCGGGGCCGGAACCTGAGGATTCCTCTCCAGTGCTGACATGGATCTTGGGGTACTTCTGGAGTTTCCCCAGGGGAGTCAGTCCTCGTCTCGAATGCGGGCATGCACTTGCGCTTTCGTCCAGAGCGGTAGCAGCAGTGTCACGCAGTCCGCCGCGTGGATCAAAGGATCTATGGTTTTCCCTCGAGTCTTTCCCACGAGGCTTTCCCACGAGGCTTTCCCACAGGGCTGTCCCACGTGCACACGTGGTGGGAGTCTATCCTCGGCTTGAACGTCAAGGCAGTGCAGGGAAAACAGGTTCCTCTGGAATGGACTGACACATCTGGGGGACTCTTTGAATGATGGCACGACCCTGGAGTTCCTCTCGCCTTTCCTGTGGAGAGCGCCTCCTCTTGAGATGCGACGGGAACGCCGGGAATTCTTTCCCTACGAAACAGGGAAGGATCCCTCATCTCGAGGTAGGAGGCGGAAACGGGGCTCCCCTGGATGTGTGAGGGACCCCACGTGCTTCCTCTCGAGTGGAGACGGGTATGTCGGGGAACTTCTTGAGTTGCAGCAATGGTGTGAAGGACCCTTTGGAAGTTCCAGTGGTTAGATGTGATTGGCCTCGAGAAGCCTCAGCGGAAATGGGCCT